>NC_064619.1:261263198-271263198 GCF_023898315.1 Schistocerca nitens | reverse complement strand
TATTTCTCAGTTTACTTTGGAGCCTAGTGTTACGTTTTTCACACGCCATAATTAACACGTATTTCACACGATAACACAGAAAAGCACAATTTGAAGAGCAAAATAAGAAAACACATTAACATAGCACTGAAATAATATCTACTTAATTGCAAGCGCAGCTGCGAAATACTTGGCGCAAATCTACATGCATGCCACAACTGTTTTACTGTACAACAATGAAAAACTACAACAACAAAGGAAATTCTCTCTATGATTACGTGCTAGCAATAAACAATAGCTACACTAATTACAGAAACTACAAGAAAAAATCAGAAGATTTCAGTGAGGTATCCTCGGCTAAGGGTCGACATATGAAACGTCCCCTTAAAAAAATTATACATGACTGTACTTAAACTGACACACAATATTTTTTTAGCGCAACGCAATCTGACTTTCAGAAATCCCTACACAAGAATGGCCCTGACTAACATTAACCTATACCTTTCACAAATCACTTACCTACAAAAATCTTCGTTACTCAAGCTACTGCAATACAGCGAGCGCCACTACTGCCAGCTAAATAAAAGATTCAAACTACTGAAGGCACTAACTACTTATAGGCATAGTTAGCAAATGAAAGATTTTAATAGAGAACAAACAATGTATTTACCTTAATAGTCATAATATATATAGCAGTTCATGACATCCATTCTTACAAAAAAACATAAACAACCTTCTTACAACTGGTCTTCTGTGAGTGGCTACACTTCAATTATCTTTTTCATCTCCCTGGGCAATTTATTGCACACTTTTATTTGCTGAGAGAGAAATTTTGTTTTGTGCTTTTTGTTTGTTTTTCCTTGGTAAATGTAAATGCTGCACCGATCTCTGCCCTTCTCAGATTTTACCATTCAAATCCTTGAAAGTCAACCACTCTGGCTCGCCGTTTGCTCTCCAGTATCTGTATCCTTTACCAGCTGATGGTTCCACATGTCAGACACCTAAAATACCTTCATTCCGCCCAATGTCTCTCACTGAACTGAATCCGAACACACCACTGGATTCCCCGTTATAGAGGTCTCTTGCCTTTCTCTTCACCTTTGTTACCACTTCGTACCTTCCTTAAATATTCACACTCTCCGCATGTAATTTGAATAGACTTACCCCTGATGAGCTTGAAATTATTCCTCATATCCACTGTAGCTGTTCCTGTAGTAATGAAGCTTCCAACATTCGCTTCCCCTACACAACTAAAATCGTGCGTACCTCTCTACATCCCTCTCTCTTCACGTTTCCCAATTCTCATACCCCTTACTACCCAACATTACTGTCTCTAGAATCCTCTTGACATCCACATACCTCAGTTAGAAGAAAGAAATCTGGAAAACGTACCTCTTTTTTGAGCAACGTCCTCATACACTTGAATCCTGCCTTTCAAATTCCTCCGTGATGTCACCTTGAAATTCCAAAAGCTCCCGCGGCCGGAATTGATGCACCCCTGCAGGATAGGTCGTGTGACGGATCACTGATTAGTAATTATACGTGTATTGGTGGAACTAGATTGCAAAACAGCAGCCTTAACTTGACCCCAGAAACAGGGTAAAATAGTAACCCAGTGTCAACGATAATTCCCCTGGAAGTATCTAACTGCAGTCAAAAATCTAATATCCGATCTCTGCACTAGCAAACGCAAATGGATCCTTACAACTTTTTCAGAGATTGTCACAAAGACAAATCAAGATAACTCTTCATGATGTTACGTATATAATAACAAAATCAAAACTTTCTACTGAAACAAATGGAGGTCACTGACTTAAATTAAAATTCGTCAAGTTCGTCTTTTACATCAATATCTTCTGCAGCTATCTGTTAGCTATAAGGCACAGTACAAACCTTCCGCCAATCATTGCCCTTCACATGCACTAAGCCGCAACTGTTGCTTACAGAAACTTAGAAAACCGACCATAATTACACGCCCATGTGACCGAAAGCATTGATGAATTTTTGTAATATCTGCCATCTGATTTATGCGGCACGCCACTTCTTCCTCTTCTGTGCCAGTCTCTTCATCTTAGAGTAGCACTTGCACACAAAAATTGGTTCAAATGGCTCTGAGCACTATGGGACTTAACATCTGAGGTCATCAGTCCCCTAGAACTTAGAACTACTTAAACCTAACTAACCTAAGGACACCACACACATCCATGCCAGAGGCAGGATTCGAACCTGCGTCCGTAGCGGTCGCGCGGTTCCAGACTGAAGCGACTAGAACCGCTCGGCCACACCAGCCGCCACTTGCACACAAAACTGCACATTAATGTGGTTTCTCACGTTTTCTCGGCGCGATTGTCCAGTTAATACACAACATTTCGACGACCGCCCCAGGCGCCTTTTTCAGGTGCTGTAGCGCTGTTATGTGGGCCCACTGGCTGGACCAATATGGTGGAGTCCACCGTCTCTACTATTCCACTCTCGAAAAGCGCGTGGAAAAATCGAACTCTTAGATCTTTCTGTTCTTTTTCTTTTAGTGTTCTACCCTGGATTTGGTTTGCAGCAGAGCACCATTCCTCTCTGTACGAGCATTTATTTCTCCTATTTTATTACAATTACTATTCCTACCTATGTAGGATGGCGGAAGTAAATTAATTTAGCATTCAGAGGAGAAAGTTGGTGATTGAAATCTCGTGAAAAGATCTCGCCAGCTGACATTATTTACCGTTTTTGGGGATAATACAGAACGAGTTCCCCTTCTTTCAACTTTTTCGGTGTTCCTCGTCAATCCTATCTGGTAACGATCCCATACTCCGTAGCAATACTCTAGCAGAGGACGAACAGGCGTAGTGTAGGCAGCCTCTTCCATAGAAATGTTGCGCATTCTAAGTGTGCTGCCAATAATGCACAGTCGTTGTTGTGCCCTATTTTCTATGTCATCGTTCCAGTTTGTTCGTAATTGTAATTCCTAAGTATTTAGTTGAACCGACAGCCTTACCTACCGTGTAACCGAAATTAAACGTATTTCTTTCCTCATTCATATGGATGACCTCACACTTTTCCCTACTCAGGGATAACTCCCGCTTTTCATATCATAGAGATATCGTGTCTAAGTCATTTTGCAATTGGGTTTGATCTTCTGATGACTTTATTTGACGCTAAATGACAGCATCGTCTGCAAACAGTCTAGGAAGACTGTAGACATTGTATCCTAAATCTTTTACAGAGATTAGGAACAGGAGGGGGGCAGATATGACACTTCCTTGGGGAACTGCAGAACTTTTGTTTTACTCCATGATTTTCAGTCGATTAATACGTGTTGTGTGTGACCTTTCTGACAGGAAATCTCGAATCTAGTCGCAAAACTGAAGCAATACTCCATAGGAACGAAATTTGATTAGAAGTCTCTGGTGAGGAGCGGTGTCATAAGCCGTCCGGAAATCTAGAAATATAGAATAAGTTTGTCAATAGCACTCATTGCTTCGTGTGAATAAAGACCTAGTAGCGTTACACATGAAAAATATTTCCTGAATCCGTGCTTCGTGTCAATAGACCATTACCTCCGAGGTAATTCATACAGTGCGAACAGAGTACATGTTCCAGAATCCTTCTGCATATCGACTTCAGTGATATGGCTCCATAATTCAATGGACTGCTCATATTTCCTTCCTCGAATATTGATGTGACCTGTGCAATCTTTTGGTACGGGTCTTTCGGTTGTATTTCATTGCTAAGTATGAGGCTATTGTATCAGCATGCTCTGAAAGGAACCCAATTGGCGTTTTTCTGCTCCTGCGCCCCCAATGATAAGACCATTACCAATGTGATTCTTAATACCTGAAGACGTCGGCGGCCACTGCTGATGATTTTTGTTGCAAATTCAAACAACTGAGATCGAACCCAGACGCAGCACGTTTTGAGTACTAGTCAAAACCGCTACCCCGTACCACGGCGATCCAACAGCTGTGGATCACTGACTCTCTAACGTGAAACACAAAGGAATATTATCTCTGTCACATCAGAGATGAAACATTTTGTTATTACCTAAAATTATGCAAGAAAGTCATTGTTAACACATGAAAGTGGGAATACCCCATAGGAATGAATTGATAAGTGTTCAATTGTATATTTCCAGGAAATCTAATGTCCTCGAGGTCCTTAAAGGCCACTTCAAGAGCGAGCTGACACTCATTGCTAGCTTTCTGACGCCTTGCAGCAAAACCCGAGGCCTGCTGTAGCTAATACAAGTTGGAATACGTTTCATGTGATTTACTTTCGCAAATTTACCTTTGGATATATCAGCTGTACTAATTCTAACTCCAGTAGCTTTCTCTTTTTTTCCTTTATAGTTATTTCATCCTCATCACCCCATATAGGCGAGGGATGGGTTGCACGTGGGACAACATACCGCTCTTCAGCCAAATGAATTCCAGTATTTATGATGACAATCAGAAACAAAATACGGAGCTGTTTAAAAATCAAAGACAGACAGTAAATAACAGGAAAATACATACATTTTGAAGACACATAGCAGGAAGGTGAAATTCTTCTGACAAAAAACACTCAGGCACTGCACTTTCACTTAAATTCTTAAGGACCTGCACAGGGTGAGAAATGTTGCCAAGGGGAGATTACGTTCCATAGGGTTGACACGTGTGGCTAAGGAGATAGAGATCTGTTAGGTAGGAAAATTATGATTACAGTGATGATAAGGCAGAGTTGAGGAGGATGACGGAAAATACATTCGGTGGGAAAGATAGAGGGTGAGGAGTAGTGTGGTTAGAGTAGTGGTTACAAGAGGGAAGGGATTGAGATAAATGGAGAGGGAGAAGGAGAGAAAATTCCTGATGTGCAGTGGGGTATGTGGGGCAAGAGTTAAAGTTGGTAGGAGGGGTAAATTTTGGGGCAGATCTTGTTTGTAAAGGCGCGGCAGCATACCACAATTAGGGATCAGAGGGGAGGCGATGGGATTATTGGAATCTAGTTGCGGATAGTATAGGAGATGCAGATGTGTTCCACATAGGTGAAGAGGGGTGGTAGTTTAATGAGACGGTAGTAGGTCTCATCCCGCACTCTCATTTATGCGCAAGAATGATCACGAGCTTTGCTTTTCGAGTAATGTTTTCACTAGCTTTTACTGTTGACAGATACACAAAAATGTTTTGTTGTTTGCCGCTACTTTACAACGGCAAGTGTCTTCAACAAGCTGAATAAACAGAAGGAAGAGAGAGATACGAAACCGGGCGTACTGCCAGCCACACACGTGCCTGTGGAGCATCGGACGCCATCTGGCGGCCCCGAAACGCAACAGCTCGGACAGGCAACGTTACGTCTTCTGTCACGCAGTGCCTCAAACACAGGGAAGCCATAATACTGTAAATCATTATTAGTACAGTGCAGCAATTAACAAGTTCTATTATTCTAAGTATAACTGTGGACGAAACGCACTCATCCAGAAAATGAACATTTCGTGAGAAAATGAACGTGATGAACTGAAGCAGATGAAACGCCAAGAAACGTCCACGTAGCCCTTAAAGGTTCAATTTTAACCTCGAACCGCATTGTGAGAAGCCCCTGTCTTCCGTTCCAGGGAGGTTCCATGGTGTCACACGAAATCACATTCGCATCCGCCGCCTGAATTCATATAATCTTGGCTATGTGCAGAGCGCGAGACAAATTACGCTACGTACTGCTCTGTGGATTTAATTGGAAAGATTTATTTGTTGGCCTGGTTTAATTCTCAGCTCGGCATCCTAAAACAGAGTTAAGTTTCTCACAACTCCAAAGTGAATACCGCAATTAAAAGCCCTGCAGCTATCTACAGTGGTGGAATTCTTTACTGTATCAGCTTCTATAACGTAACACTTCCGTGATAATTGTTTATCTTAGCTTAACTGTCTTCACTTCCCTCTGTTTCTATAGAAAGCAAATATGCACGGTAATCTGTATTAATTATATTTTATTCTCTTGATTAATTTCTATAAAACGAACTGTTATTTGCATTTTAAAACTTTGTTACGGAATCGGGGGGAAGCGCACATGATCTTCTAAACTATGTACATTATATATACCACATTAAACAAATAATTTTAGTGTTTATACAAATACAGTTACCTCATCTGAATCCAATATTACGGTTTACTAAGTGGCCGGTCCTGACCATACCTCAATCATCGCTTTGCATCGTGTAGACATTGAGAGAAATAACTTTTTAATATATCCCTCAGTTAGTTCATGAAACTAAACTTCCATTGTATTTCGCGGCTCCTTTTTTACAACAGCATTTCGCTTAACTTTCCAACAGTTCTGAATAGGATTGAGACCGGGGCGGTTTCCAGGCCATTCTAACGCTTGTACTCCATTTTGTCTAGGGAAAGGTTTACCAGAAATGTAGAAATGCGTAACAAGTTAGCTGGAACATCATCTGATTCGTGCTTGGTACAAACGTAGATCACACGACCTACCTTCCAAGCTCTGTGGCAAGGAGCGGAATCATCGTACAAAAAGCAACTGTGTCATTTATGAAGTCCAGATGACCTACTCTGTGGGTAGAAATCCACCCCCAGACCATATGTCCTGCTGGACGTTGGACTGCTTTTGTTATACAGAAGGCGAAAATCCTTCACCTAGTCTGCGACGCACGAACACTTTGCCTTCGGAGCCATGCAGATTAAACTTAGACTTATCTGGAAAGATTCCTCTGTTCCACATTGCCGACATCTATGTTACGAGTACTTTTGTCCATTTTAGCGACTGTTATTGCGCTGTTTTTGTCGATAAATCTTCTTTCTTCTTTGATGGGCAGGGAGTCCAGATTCCAGCAGTCCGTTTCTAACAGTTTCACTGGATACTGAGATGTCACATATTTCTTCCCAGTCTCCGCTGTAGTTCAGCTGATGACGAGTAACGATCCATGTGAGATATTCTTTTCAGTATCCTATCTTGTTTGACAATAAACGTCCATTTTCTACCTTTTCCCTTCTCACGATCAATATACCCTTTCTCCTTGTACTGTAGGGAAGCAGCCTACTCACGCTGTAGTAAATTCACATCAGTCTTTCCATTGTGTGCCAGCCAGTCCGCTGTAACTAGCTCTGACGTCATAAATATTGCGCAATACTTTAAAAATCAAGTAAATAATCTAAAATATTTCTAGCATGTCAGGAGTAATACTAAATTAATATGTGTTGAATATCAGTTCGATAACTTTAACCATTTTCGAAATTTGGACGTTTTTCTGTAAAAATCATTGGCGCAACAAAAAAGAGCTAGAGAATTAAAAATTCAGATTTTGATTCATTTTTCATAATTATTTAATAAAAACAGTACTTTGGATTTCACAAATTAAAAATTTAGTGGAAATTCATGATTTTCTGGTTTTCGTCTTAAAACTTAAGGAAGCAAGATAGATTAAGTAGGCTAATAAATAAGGCTAGGATGTTTATATTTAAGTAGGTTGGAGATCCGCTATAACTATGAAGATGTGAGAAGTTTCATTTGAATACCTAAAAAACTATAGCGATAGCGTATCTCCAAAGGGCCAGTTCAGAGCTCATCTACTGCGTGCAGTGTAATTAAATTAATTCTCTCGCCCAAAATATTTAACTTAGCCACGTCAAAATTTTATTATCAATACTTACCTGTGTGCTGAATGCACATTTAAATTGAGAGCTTCATCGGCCATCAGCAAAAGAAGCTATAATTTATTCAATAACTTAATGTGGTGCATTACTAGCCCAGCGGCTAGTCGGGAGAGCCGATTTGATCAGGCGTTCCCTTAGCCGTCCGCACCGCGGCTTTATATATAAGAACGCTGCGCGAGGAAGCAAGGCCCCAGTTCTCTCCAGACGCTGAATAGCACGTCATCTGTGTCAGGAGTCGCGTCGCGTCGGTATCATTACTATAAACGGCCTCGGATGCCGTAATAAGTTACTTGGGATATGTGTAACCATGAAATCATTTTCGAGTGAAGTATTAATTCTGGGATGATTTTAACTATCTAGCTTCAGTTTGCGTATGTCGTATTTTCACGTGCCGCCGCGGGACAAACATTCTACCACTATTTAGCGTTGCGTTTGATGAACCTAATCATCAAATTATGGCGAGCATTCATTTAAATATTTAATTCGGACAATTATAGTGGCATCAGCGCATTAGACTCTGAACTGCTCTGTTAGTTAGATTGTGTGGATTCTTTTGTTTTCATCTGTGACTTTCAGAATACAGAACGTTTTTTTTCACGACCGTTTTTGATTATAAATCCCAGACAATCTCCTAATTCCTCAGAGCTATAAACTGCAGCTATAAGTGTATTCTCAGATGAAGTTGGCACTAGGAATTCTAATCACAGGCTTCACGTTTTGCTAATCACTTTCTGGTTGCCAAAATTGTAGTTAGAGAGCCAGTGTTGAGAACGGCGAAAGACAGCATAAATAACGTTCTAAATAATAGGAACTGGTTTTACATTCTACAAACCAAACATTTATATAAACAACATAAAATTGATATAAATAGCAATCCGCCGCCCCACATATGGTGCATCGGCCGGGAAATGTAGTGTTTCTACATTCAAACATATACAAATTTTATATAACAGCAACAATATTTTCCTACCCGCCGCCCCACAGTACTTTTTCGAAACTGTAGACTGATTAAAAGCTATCTTGTAGTATAATTTTCTTGTGCTGAGACCAAATGACGCTTAACGAAATATAGCAGGTTTCTTCTTGGGTATTAATTCCACTGACCGGCCGGTCTTTTCATTTCATAGTGTCATCACAAAACGACTGTATTAACACTGCTTCATTGTAGACGATAACAATAGCAACATTCAAATAACAATCTGAACATAAAACATTATATAAAACTGGCTTTCGCATATGATCATAGTGTCTGAGACAATAATTATGTGTTTGGTTAAGTGATGTTAATTTATAATTAACATTAACAATTTTAATCCTATATCGTAACTTACGCATCGTATCAAATCTTGTCCATGTTATCAAATCTCTATCTTTTAGAGAACAAATGCGCATAAAGTGATCATATCTCCTAAACACTACAACACTCCAATTAAAATGTCTCTCAAATTCTTAATTACGAGTAAATATTTTGTATGTCGTGTTTGACACTGCTTTCATTACTGCATTATCATATAAACAGCTTGGCCAACCCAAACCTTTGAGGACTATTGTCTGTCCTCCATAGAGTAAGTCTTTACTTGACACAGGTACCTTCTTATCGATACATGCTGCCCAATCTGCACAACGTTGGACAAATCGATCATCAGATTCTCGGCTTCGAATGAGTAATTCTTCATTCTCACCTTCACTGTCACTTGCACAAACTAAGCGTCGAATCGTACTACTATTAATATTGCGTCTCGGAGGAAATGATTCGTTACTCAATAAAGAGACACTATTGGAAGAACTCTCGTTGGAGTCGGACGAACTCGTTGTATCGCTCCGAGTTAACGCAAATTAATTAAAGTAATATTATAAATACCTTTCTTCTTTGAAAGCCACGATTTTATGCACTGTTTCACTGTTCAGACCTATGACTGTAGTAGCACTTGTTCATCAGGTACTGACTGAAATGTACTCAATCGAAACAAAGCGACTCCTTATATATCCGATTCACATCTGCACACAAAAGAACATTAGTAATAAAAATGAACACATTTTTACATAACTGATTACTTGCCAACGACCCCCAGCCACCCGCCGACCCTCGGCTGTGACATCACGGCCGACACATAGAGCTACTTCGTGCTACACCACCCCACATATGGTGCATTGGCCGGGAATAAACTGAGTAAAAGTGAAAGTGATTTTTAACTATTCGGATTCGCGAGTGAAATGCGACACGCAACTGAGTAATAGAACAGTGAAAGTGTTACGTGTGTATGTGGCTGACACAATTGGATTAACGATGCATCTGAATTGACGGAGCTGGCACTGAGTCTAACGGCGCTGCCGGCATCGCGAGAAGCCAGTTTCGCCTCACTGCAGTCGTCTGCCAGAGCAGCCGGAGCCGCGCCTGCAGTTGCGGGCCACACAAACTCACAACAGCCGTCGGAGTGCCGTCTGCAGTTCAGCGCGCTGCGGCGCGTCAGTAATCCTGGTACGCCGCGCAGACAACGCCATACGTCGTGCAGAAGAAACTAAGTTAAGTGAAAAGCTGTTAAAAATTTTACTAACCTGCACTAAAAGACTGTCGGAAATTGAACAGCCAGAAGAAACTGAGGTTAAACTTAAATCAGAACCTATGTCTATTGAGGGAACTGTAAATCCAGACAACGGTTCAAGTGTAAATATGCATTAAAGTAGTAATGTTAAAGTGAAATATGAAGTATTGTCTCCCGACAGTAGTGTAAAAAGGGGCAATGATTCAATAATAGAAACCCCTGTAGTAAAGCAGAAATCAGAAATTGTTAATTTATTGGAAGATAGTTTATCTGATGAGTTGAAACAGTCATCAGAGATGGTAGAGTTTAAACAGGAGAAGTTAAATATGACTGATCAATCAGAAGTTTCATTTAGTTTTGATGATTCTTGTGTTGGAGCTAGTTTTTTGTCACCTGAGTGTGATAAAAAGCCAGCTACTGAGCAACCCAAAGATACTGGGGCTATTGATTTAAATGTTATACTACAAGCAATAGCTGTCAGTAATGCAAAAATGTCAGCCAGTAATGCTAGAATGACAGCTGAGTTAAAATCGGATATAATTGAGGCAATGGACAAAAATTAGAATCCAATAAAGCTGAATTACAAACTCTCTTCAAGAATGGCTGCAGTAAGTTGAAAGAGGATCTGGATAGTTTGAATTATAAAATTGATTACAACCATGAGGATATTAAGAAAAAAGTTGCTCAACAATTTTCTGAAATGTATAAAACAGTAAAAACCGAAGTTGCGGAGGTTCGCAGGGACTTCCAAATGGAAGATGCGAAGCTGGAGCACAAGTTAACAGAAAAGATCGAGGCGTAATCTGAACTGTGCTCAGATAGGTTTAAAGATGTTAATATAAAAGTAAACATATGTCAAGCAGAAGTAGACGCAATCAAAACTGATACTACTCGTATTGTGCAAAGAGTAGATAATGTTGAAATGAGAGTAGAAATATCAGTACTAACATTGCTAACATTGAAAGTAAAGTAGCTTCAGTAACTTCTGGTAATGGTAGTATACAACAAGTTGTAGCTGCAAACGCCGCTTTTATCGGGTGTCGGCAGTTCTTGCGGTTCGATCCAGATAAAAATATCCACCCGCTAGATTTCTGGAACGATTTTGAAGATGTGATTCCACCAACTTGGTCTGAACGAGAGAAAATCTCATTTATTAGAAGCCATTTGGCAGGTGACGCCTGCGTTGGTCAGCTGATGTTATGTTGAAGTGTAAAACATTAGCGGAGTTTAAAACAGCTTTCATTAATGAGTATTGGTCTAGCAATAAGCAAAATGAACTGTTGAGAGAATTTTGGAGTGGAAAATGCTTCAATGCAGGCAAGGAATCTATTAAAGAGTTTGCTAGGTCATGGATCTCACGTTTGTCACATTTGGCGGAAAAGCTAAAACCGGAAATGATTATACTAGGTCTTGAAGCCAAACTGCCATGGTATTGGCAAACTAGAATTACATCTGCCCCTAGAGACAATCTGGATCGTTTCATTGAATATTTGGAACGTGTAGAACGTGTTGCTGCCAATGAGGAGCAAGCACGTAATAACAGAAATGCTAATAACAATAGCAGTAATTTTAGGAACGAGCAAAATGGCAATGTAAACATCAGAACAGTAGGTGTTCGCCATCCTAAGAGAGGGAGGAATTGGAGAAATGATTATCAGAACCAACAATGGCATCCAAGTGATAATAATTTTGTTCCAAACAGAATTATGCATGTAAACAACAGTACGGAAAGTAATGCTGTGCCAGTTAACTATAATGAAAATAAAGGAAACAGTAGTAGGCCGAGGCAGGAAAACTAGTTCCCGTCTATGAGGACACTGGCGCTCACCAGGCGGTTATTTTTCCTAAGCCAGTAGTTACGGGAATTGGTAAGACATATCAGAATACTCAAACTGAACATGTGGATGAAATGTCGGTAGCATCTAAGGATACAACAGAAATATTTGATCACTCACAGTATTTGATAGATACCGTGTTAGAGACGCTTTCTAAGTGGGAAGAGAAAGAGAAGGCGCAGCAGTGTAACAGTAGGGAAGAGCTACAAAATATTGAATTGTCAAGTGAAGAAGCAGAAGAAATTCATGCTTATATTTACAATGAGAATAAGTGCCTGTACAGAATGTGGATAATGTACTAATAGATTTAGGACAGGAGATAAGTGAGAATGTAGAGGGTAGCCTGTTGGGGGTCGATGAACCCCGTAGCTGTGACCAGTTGTCACTTGAGAAGGAAACCGACGATAATGGTGAAAGTGGTTTAGCTGTAACTAGTGTTATGCCCGGTCTGGAGGCACAGAATCGCTCAGACTACAGTAATTTGGGTTATGTTCAGCAAACTAAATGTAATGAAGTCGTGCGGTGTTTCGATTTAAAATTAATAGACCGACTGGAAAAGGCAGCTGAAAATGTAATTCAGGAAACCCCTACACATTTTGACCTAAATTTAATGAAGACAGATGTCGATCACTTTAGTTGGAGACAAATCCAAAAGGAACTATTGGATGAGTTTGAGGAACCACCTGTACAACCTAGAATAAGCCACCCTTTAATAATAGTGAATGTGTTGGGTATCAATGTACGTTGTCTCTTAGACAGTGGAAGTGAGCTGAGTGCGATATCTCAGTCCTTCTTTGATGCATTACCTGGTAAAGACAAGCTTACAGTAATGAGGGTATCAGGACTAAGAATAATTGGTGCTACTGGCAAGGTGTCAAAAACAGTAAAGCAAGAAGCTTTGCTGCCCTTTAACATTAATGGTAATTTAATTGATCATCCATGTTTAATTGTAAACAATCTCAGTATTGAGGTTTTAATTGGCATAGATTTCTTGTCGAAATGTCAGAGTGTTGTTGACTTTGAAAGAAGCCAGTTAAAAATGGTCTTGCCGATAACCGGAGTAATTATGGTACCTTTTATTGTTAAACATGTAGTAACTAATGATGACAATTGGGAGCTGCCTATACGAACTCTGAAAAATAGGATATATTGGGACGAAAGTGTTAATCTTAGTAACAGTAAGCTAAACACAGAAGAAGAAGAAGCAATTATTTTGGACAAAATAAAAGCTAAATTGCAGGAAATCGATAAAATTTCAGCGAATCAGAATGAAGAACTGAGACAGGTTCTAAAAAGGCATCATAAAGTATTTTCAGATCGACGTGGCGTGGTCAAAGGTTATGAAGGAATTCTGTAGGGAGGAGGTTGTTCTGTAACCTCTACACAGTGTGGCAGCTGTGCAGTCCCAGCTGTGTGAGATCTTCTTTCCATTTCAGGTCTCACTCACTCTTCATCTTTCCTATCCACAAAAATTTTGACCCCTTCTTTCCAATATGAAAATTTTCCGTCATGGCTATCAAGCCATGAGTTCTGTAACCATTCTATCCACCGATTAGTGAAGAAAAATACCTGATATGACAACCCTAACAGTGACATAAACAATAGAGATGTATGACGTAATTAAGATACAAATGTATTTGAGTAACAAATATGTATAGAACCCTGGTAATATTATAAGTACAAAGTGTTGTTTTATTGGAAATGGTACCACAATAATATTTTAAAAAGATGTACAAATTCGTGTTCAAGCAGGATCTGACGTGGCAGTGAAACCTATTGTATGCTGTAGAGCTAAGTAATTAATAGTAAAAGAGATTGCTTAGTGTTATGAAAAATATGCAGACAAGTTGTAAGAATAAACTCACCTTGTGTAGCAAGGAATGGCAGTGTAATAGAATTGAACAGTGTTTGTGGTTGAGACGTGAAGGACACGTCCCTGAAGTATTTATAGGGTTGGAGCTGGCCATTATTTTGGTGTAGTGTGTGACAGGACACACCTACACGTATTGAGGTTATTAGTTGGAGGCGTGAATGCGACCATAGGTACCCTTATGTTAGATGAGACAGAGCAGCTCATGGTGTCCTATAGGTTTAAGGAATTTAGCATTACGCTCGTCCATAATTACTTAATGCACTTTAGTGGTAGGTCGAGAAAGACTACCTGTGGTTTCAGCGTCCAATCGAGTGGAAATGGATTGCCACGTGAGCAAACTGACCAGCTGCAATACACTATAGGTATACTATAAATGTGCTATCCTATGCTTTAAAAGTTAATAGAGTGAGTATTACTTAAGTTCATACACTAGCAAAGTAAATAAGTAACATAATGACAGACGAGAAACATTATTGATAGCTCAGCATAAATACACTTCAAAGTAAGTAAGTACCTAATTGCAGATGTGGAACTGACACAACAGCAGAGGACCAATAAGTGGATTTTGTAGTCAACTAAAAGTAGTGTGTTTTGAACACTCACAACTGTACTGTTACCAAAAGTTACTCACATGTACAAAGAAGCGGAAAAAACAACTACTAATCAAATATACTCATACTATGTCTAAGAATAAGGTAATCGAAGATGAGTCAGCTGAATAAATAAAATACAAATGTATCAGGAATGTACCGAGCATTGGTTCAGTGTTCCTGCCCAGAAATAATAAATTGAGATTAACTAGGATTTATGATTGTATGCCTTAAGCATAGATTTTCTCTAGTACGTGGCTAACGGCGTTTTGAGCCATTTGTTTACCGATTTCATGACAGTTAAGTAACCATGAGAGTAAAATTAGAAAGGTTCTGTTAACTTTGTTCCAGCAAAATATTGAAGGATAAAATGTATATATCCCCATTTCATTGTGACCCACCCATAGATATTAAGTGAACAGCGTCTGAGGCACTCTTTTTGTTTGTTCTACAGGACAAACCAGATAATGGCAGCCTGGTAGCTGCGTGAAAGCGTGGAGTGACTTGGACACAACTCACAGTGACCCCTCCCCTTTCCCCATGCAATTTAGAGTGAACGTGAAGGACGCACACCATGGCAACTTCCCCTCCTCTACCCTTGTGAATGGAAGTATAGGACGCCAGCCAAAGCGGCTACAACCACATGTGTAAAATTGATTTGTGAAATTTTCTTTCAGGTTTAGAAAAGACTGCTAAGATATAATCATCTGTTTGTGTATTTTCTTGTATTTTCTTTGAATTTGTGCATGTAAAAATGTATTTAATGGATTTAAGATTTTCATAATTTTACATATTTTTATGTGTTTGTTTGTCTAAGTCAATATGTATGCCAAAGTGTTTCATTGACTTTGCTTAAATTTTGAGTAATAATGTTGCTTAAGAGGCAGTGAACATGCCCACAATTTAAATAATTAATGTAGATAATCAGTTTTCTTTTAATGTTTCTACATGTTTACATTTCAATTTTAAATTTTCATAGGAAGTTAAGCTGTACTCTTGTTTCCTTTTTTGTAATTAAATTTATTTTCTTCGTTCATTAACATTCAAAAACAAAAAAATTTAAGTCGAGGGTGATGTAGGGAAGCAGCCTACTCACGCTGTAGTAAATTCACATCAGTCTTTCCATTGTGTGCCAGCCAGTCCGCTGTAACTAACTCTGACGTCATAAATATTGCGCAATACTTTAAAAATCAAGTAAATAATCTAAAATGTTTCTAGCATGTCAGGAGTAATACTAAATTAATATGTGTTGAATATCAGTTCGATAACTTTAACCATTTTCGAAATTTGGACGTTTTTCTGTAAAAATCATTGGCGCAACAGAAAAGAGCTAGAGAATTAAAAATTCAGATTTTGATTCATTTTTCATAATTATTTAATAAGAACAGTACTTTGGATTTCACAAATTAAAAATTTAGTGGAAATTCATGATTTTCTGGTTTTCGTCTTAAAACTTAAGGAAGCAAGATAGATTAAGTAGGCTAATAAATAAGGCCGATTTGATCAGGCGTTCCCTTAGCCGTCCGCACCGCGGCTTTATATATAAGAACGCTGCGCGAGGAAGCAAGGCCCCAGTTCTCTCCAGACGCTGAATAGCACATCATCTGTGTCAGGAGTCGCGTCGCGTCGGTATCATTACTATAAACGGCCTCGGATGCCGTAATAAGTTACTTGGGATACGTGTAACCATGAAATCATTTTCGAGTGAAGTATTAATTCTGGGATGATTTTAATTATCTAGCTTCAGTTTGCGTATGTCGTATTTTCACGTGCCGCCGCGGAACAAACATTCTACCATTATTTAGCGTTGCGTTTGATGAACCTAATCATCAAATTATGGCGAGCATTCATTTAAATATTTAATTCGGACAATTATAGTGGCATCAGCGCATTAGACTCTGATCTGCTCTGTTAGTTAGACCTATAAACTGCAGCTATAAGTGTATTCTCAGATGAAGTGGGCACTAGGAATTCTAATTACAGGCTTCACGTTTTGCTAATCACTTTCTGGTTGCCAAAATTGTAGTTAGAGAGCCAGTGTTGAGAACGGCAAAAGACAGCATAAATAACATTCTAAATAATAGGAACTGGTTTTACATTCTACAAACCAAACATTTATATAAACAACATAAAATTGATAAAAATAGCAATCCGCCGCCCCACATATGGTGCATCGGCCGGGAAATGCAGTGTTTCTACATTCAAACATATACAAATTTTATATGACAGCAACAATATTTTCCTACCCGCCGCCCCACAGTACTTTTTCGAAACTGTAGACTGATTAAAAGCTATCTTGTAGTACAATTTTCTTGTGCTGAGGCCAAATGACGCTTAACGAAATATAGCAGGTTTCTTCTTGGGTATTAATTCCACTGACCGGCCGGTCTTTTCACTTCATAGTGTCATTACAAAACGACTGTATTAACACTGCTTCATTGTAGACGATAACAATAGCAACAAGGAACTGGATGTTGTTGGAAAAATGTAATAGGAAATGAAACAACAAAGATAAGAATATGTAAGCTACGATTTGGTTCTGTAACGTCCCCTTTTGATCATTTATACATGACTGTGCTTAAACTGACACACAATATTTTTTTTAGCGCAACGCAATCTGACTTTAATTTCTCTCTACAAGAGAATGGCCCTGACTAACATTAACCTGTACTTTTCACAAATCACTTACCTCACAAAAATCTTGGTTACTCCCACTACTGCAATACAAAAAAGCGCCACTACTACCAGCTAAATAAAAGATTCAAACTATGGAAGGCACTAACTACTGATAGGGATAGTTAGCAAATGAAAGATATTAATAGAGAACAAACAATGTATTTACCTTGATAGTCATATTATATATAGCAGTTCATGACAGTCTTACAAATTTCAAAACTCCGCCATCTCTCTCCCCACATCCATCGCTGCTGGCGGCTCACCTCCAACTGCAACGCTACGCGCTGTTAACAGCCCAGCTGCCCAACACTACAATGGCGAGTATTACAACAATGCAAAGCAGCCACAGACTGCACACAGCACAGCCAGTGATTTTCATACAGAGGTGGCGTTACCAATAAAAAAACCTAAACAGCCTACTTACATAGCCCCCATGCTCCCCACAAAAAAATTTTACAAATTTTTTTGGGCACTGGCCAATACATATTTGTTAAAATTTTTCATAATCGTAATTACAATAACAAAGAAATCAAATGCACACACTTATTGATACAATGTTGGTCAAAAGCTAAACTTTCTCACAGTCCATAAAGACAGTCCTAATCGTTCATCACAGTAAAATATCAGTGTTTTTCTCAAAGTCTGAGCAGTAAAAGAAAATGCACACAGAAGTAGTGGATTTCCATGCAGTCTTGAGGAAGTAGTGTTGTCCTTCCAACAGAAAGACAGTGCTGACTCTCGACATGCAGACAGGTCATGGGCCACAACAGAGCAAACCCAAAGCGGAGTCAGTCGAAGTTTTGAAGAGTATTGGTGGGTAGGTCATCACAGAGCAGAGATACTGTAGTCCTGGTAGAGATTACGGTATTAATGGGCCACCAGAGGTGCAGACCCACTGCAGTCCTTGTAGAAATAATGGTAATGATGGATCATCAAAGATGTAGACCCACTGTAGTCCTTGTAGAGATAATGGTACTGGTGGGTCATCAAAGATGCAGACCCACTGTAGTCCTTGTAGAGATGATGGTACTGGTGGGTCATCAAAGATGCAGACCCACTGTAGTCCTTGTAGAGATGGCCAGCAGCCATCCGTTGTGACTGTGCAGGTGCACAATCACCATTGAAGAGTCTTGCGGACAATATAGCAAGTCCATAACCCACCACTTGTGCACTAACAAAGTTTTTTAATTGTCCTTAGAACCAGCAATGCTGTTATCCAGTCCCTTGCTGAGTTATTAACACATGTGCAAACACTAACAGTCCCAACTGCTCACATACTGTCCATATACTATGATCAACAGAAACGTGTGCAGTGAAATGTAACTCACAAGTTAATAATATGATGAACTGGTGACAAGTACAATTTTATAACATAAGAACACAATAACAAAGGTACAAAACACATCATTCAAGAACATAACAATACAGATAACATTTGTAGTAAAACAGGCGTTACAAAAGAATAGAAATAGACATATACGTCAGTGTTAAAGGAATTATGACATGAGTACATACATAAAAGATCAGAATAACTTTCGAAACATCAACTTCACACATGAGCATTAACACAAAACAGAATAAATAATGTCTAAACATCTTTACAAAGTAAATAACATATTATTAATGCAAATTGTATTTGAGGATAACAGTATTCCTCATCATAGTGAATATAACTTAGTATTAGAAGAGAAAAAAGTTCTATGAAACAGTACACAGAGACAGGAAGAAAACAAATACACAAGGGTACACAAACACATAGGGGAATAACACAAAAGGACAGGGTTTGTTTTACTGCAGTATTTTGCAAACAAAACTTTCTTTACTTCTCGGAGATCTCCCTTCGTTCTTAATTATTTCCAAAAAGTCCTATCTATACCTGCTTTCTGTACTTTTCTCGTATAGCCTCTCAGTGCATTTCTTCAAATTCATCGCAACTCATTGTCTTATAGTCTACCCCCTCTTGAGCTAACTTAAATCTACTGAGCTCAGATGCTAAACTAAGGAACGAGGCAATGCAGCAGCACAAAACAATTAACACAAACAGCAATGATCAAAAATACAAATGGCGTAGCAAGCAGCATAAATTACAACTAATATAAGGCAATGAGCAGCAAACAAGAAACATAAATCAGTAGTAAAACTGGCTTAACAGAGTAACACAAATTAAAATTCAGTAGCACTATGCCTGGCAAACAGCAGCAGCAAATAAAAAAAACATATATCTAAACATGACATAGCTCAAGCAGAAAAAATATTACACTAAAAATGGCCATGTTTAATACCTATGTCACATCTTAACACTAGAGTGATGCATCACGAGAACTTACACTAGCAGATAAGTTACCAAATCGTAAAGAAATTATGTATGCAATTCCTGTGAAGGGAAATGTCTATTTATGTGCCCTCGTTTTCTTGGAAGTAGATCATAAATTTCTTATTGACTGGATCTGTAGGCATAAAATAACTATATTAGTACATCTATAAAATTTTATTTTAACCAATGCTGCAGTGCAGCTAGAAACTAGATATTAAACAAAATGAGTAAATATGCACAAAGGAAGGCATGAAACATCATTCATTAGCCATAGGGCATTTCATAAGGTAGTACAGAAAATCTCTCAACTCTCGTAGAAAGACGCTTGTCATAATCAGGTGTGCAGATGTAAAAATATTTCTCGTCATTTCATTAGGCATTTCTGTAAATATCATAAATTAAGAGCTCCACAGTGTCAACATATGTTTTCAAGATCGACCGTGTCGTTTTTGCGATGCTCTCTACAAAGAAACGTCAATAGCGAGGATAATGGCCTCCCTTTTTTTTTCTACCTGTGCCGCTGAAAAGGGCTCGCAATAATGGCTTTTTCTCCAGGCGTCTGACACACCTGGCCGCTCACAACGAATTACTTCACGGTCACTTACCTTTCTTAACGAAATATTTACGACAGCAGTTTTCGCTACAGTAACAGTCTCATATAAAAATCTCATAGGTCAAGAATTTGCGTTACAAATCTGTAGAAACAAAATCGTATGAATATAACAGTGTCCAAAAAATTTTCGCCGGCATTGAGATACATTCACGCATTTACACATTTCATAACTCTTAAAGTACGATTCTCGGTTTACAACATCCTTTTTCACAAACCATAGTCCCTAACTTCTATTCATTATTCATATACATATAAACACGTAATCACATTCCTTATATAGCATCAGCTTATTGATCATAAACATACCTCAACAGCATAATACACATCGTCGTCGTAAAAATAACATCATAACACCTCAGTCAAACAAACTGCCTATTGGCTTCTGTCTCGGGTTCTTCGGCCGACGTTCATCTAATGATTTTTCTGACGTTTCGCCAGCACGAGTGGCTGGCATTGTCAAAGCTTCACCCTCCATTGCCGGTGGTGAACTGGAGCCGAGCTCGCGGGCGCAGACTATATGTACCTGGCGCGCCAACGTCTGAGGGCTTCTCCGCGGTCATTTCCGGTGTGGTTCTCCTCTTGCTACCTGCGACGGTCGTTCGCTGCAGTACGGGAAGCCAGGATCCGTTGACCTTAAGGCTTTCCTCTTTCTTGTTCAAACTGTTCGCGTGTTTTTGTATTTCTACAGCTTCTCTGAACAAGCGCGTGTGATAGTGGTTCTCTACAGCCAGAACTTCCGTGTCGGCGAATTTTATTACGTGGTCGGTCTCATTCAGTGCGTGTTCTGCCACGGCCGATTTCTCCACCTGCCCCAACCTGCAATGTCGCTTATGCTCCTTGATCCTGGTGTTAATGGATCGTCCAGTCATCCCGACATAAACTTTTCCGCATGTGCATGGTATGCGGTATATTCCCGACATTGAAAGTGGGTCTCTTTTCTCCTTCGCCGATCTAAGACACTCTTTGATCTTCCTTGTCGGTTTGAAGATCGTCTTTACGCCATGTTTGCGCAATATACGGCCGATTCTGTCCGTCACTCTGGGAATGTATGGCAGAAAGGCCGTACCCGACATTTCTTTTTCTGGTTCCTTACTTCGCCGAGTGTTTGGCTCAGTTACACTTCTAATATAATTTGTGGAGTACCCATTGCTCCTCAGGACTGTTTCCAGGTGTTGCATTTCTCGGTTGAGGTGTTGCGGCTCACATATTCATCCTGCTCTCGTTACGAGCGTACTAATCATGCCCCTTTTCTGGCTCGGGTGGTGGTTTGACAGTTTGTACAGGTATCGGTCCGTGTGAGTCGGTTTTCGATACACGCTGTGTCCCAGGTTTTCGCCGTCCCTTGTGACCAGCACATCTAGAAATGGCAGTTTCTTGTCCTTTTCTACTTCCATGGTAAATGTTATGTTGGCATGGAGGCTGTTCAAGTGTCTTAGGAAGTCACCGAGCTGTTCTTCACCATGGCTCCACACCACGAAAGTATCATCGACGTACCTGTACCACACCTTAGGTTTGCAAGTGGCCGAGTCCAGTGCCTGTGCTTCGAATTGTTCCATGAAGAAGTTGGCCACCACTGGACTGAGAGGACTACCCATGGCGACGCCTTCCAGCTGTTCGTAGAAGTCGCCATTCCACGTGAAATAGCTCGTGGTGAGACATGCATGGAAGAGCTTTCTGATGTCTAGCGGGAAAATGGAACCGATGTGCTCCAGAGCGTCACTGAGTGGCACTTTCGTAAATAACGAAACAACATCAAAGCTGACCAGGATGTCGTTTGGTGCAAGTTTCAGTTTCTTCAGCTTCTCAATGAAATGTCCTGAGTCCTTAATGTATGTGTCGGTCTTCCCCACGTGTGGTTGGAGCAGAGAGGCCAAGTGTTTTGCCAGCTTATATGTCGGTGATCCAGGAGCGCTAACGATCGGTCTCAGTGGAACGTTGTTCTTATGGATCTTGGGTAATCCATACAGCCGAGGTGGTAGGGCTTCTGTGTTGCGCAGGTTTCTCTGTATGTCCGCCGGCAGAGAAGACGCCTTGATCAATCGATTCGTATTCCGTGTGATCCGTTGCGTCGGATCTGCGCTTAGTTTTCGGTACGTCGTCGGATCTAATAGGTCTCGGATCTTTTGCTCATAATCTTCGGTCTTCACTACGACGGTCGCATTCCCCTTATCGGCAGGCAGTACCAATATACTCTTGTCGGCGTTGAGATTCTTAATGGCTTGTACCTCTTCTTTCTTCAGGTTGCAAGCTGGCGGTTTTGCTCGGCGCAGTATCCTGGCTGTTTCCGTGCGTATTTCCTCTGCCCTTTCACAAGGAAGGGCACGAATGGCTGCTTCGGTGTTGGCAATGATGTCCTCCATAGGTATGGTTCTCGGGATGATAGCGAAATTCCCTCCTTTTTGAAGAACAGACACTTCCGCTTCGGTCGCTTTTCGTTCAGTGAGGTTGACCACTGTGTGTGACATGTCGGGAGTCGCCTTGTCGGTCTGCTTCCGGCATCTTTCAAACTTTTTCTTCTGTCGCTCGGTGCAGCGCTCGAGTTCGTTCTGCATGCTCCTGTGAGTGATGCTGTCGATCTTGTCCCAGTCGTCTCGATGCATTCTGCTACTTAGTTGATAGAAAATGTCCAGAAGTTCCTCATCCGTTCTTGCCAAGTCTCTCCGTGTTGTATGTATTCGCTCACGAAGAAAAGCTCGTTCCATTCTGTCGTAGATACGATGTGCTTGGGCGGTGGTGAATAGCCGCTTGCATCTCAAGAACTTCGGTGTAGCACATTCATCTCGGCACCGTGACAGAAAGGCGAGAGAGGACATCAGTCGCGCTTTCTTCTTCCGTCGTTGGTCAAGGCGTTGGTCAAGCCTCAACAATTTTGTACCTCAGTCAAATCTCAAAAACGTCGTAGCTTTCTGCAATAATTTCAAAACCCTAAAAAATATTCTCTGCTCATTTCAATAGTGTCATCTACCTCAAACGTACCTTAAAAATCATGATCTCATACCAAATACATCATTCAAAGCTCTCATAGTATCACAATGGTTCTGAAAAAATATGAAAAGTTCACAAAGTACTGACAAAATGCAATTTCATAAGTGTGAAGTTATCCAACGGTATAATTACGTAAACATCTGTCACTGAGGTAGTAAAAAAAATGTTTGTTTCTTTGTTAAATAATCAGATAGCTGCGTAATTTATGTGTTAGAGAAATATGGTACCGATGTGTAAAGTTGTATAAGCAAATACCATAATAGCTAGGGCTCCTTGTGCTTGCCAAACACATGGTACACAAAGTAGGCGTGTACCCCCCTGAGGATTAATGTAATTATACCCTCAGGTGTTACAAATTACAGCAATGGAATGAAATGTATCACGGAAAACTTTCTTTGTAATTCCAAAATCTTTAAAAATAAGTGTTTTAAGTATAAGATTAATCACTCAAATGCGTGTACTGTAGCGCTAAACTGTGCGTCTTGTCGCAACATAATCTCTGTGGAAGTGTCGTAGTTATCGTCCTCCGAAAGCGAAGTTCTGCAGAAGTCAATGTACTTACCTCATGATACACCAAATTTCAAGTAAACCAAAATGTTGCATTAAAATCTCATTAGCAGTACCAGTATGTGTCCTAAGTATGTAAGCCTTATAGTCGTTACGTAAACGTGCAACTAACAAGCAAGAATGTACAAATACAACACTGTGTAGTCTGTTCACTATAACAATGCATTCGTAAATTCTGTTTAAATAAGTTCTCTTGGTTCTTGACTGGATATTTAACTTCAAACATTGTTGCATGTTAACAGATTCTAAGTCTGACAAAGCATACTAGAAATGTGAAGTGAAAAGTTTTATGGCAAAGACAAAGTTAAAAAACAGATTATCTCTCAGTAAGCGGTTTTACATGTGAAATGTGGTGTAAACCTTTACTCTTCCTAGTACTCAAAGTTTGAACTTGAATGCAATTATCATGCGGTATACGTCGGTAAAGAATGCTAAAATTTTTCTCAAGGCTAGCGTCTTATGTTATTTTTTTCGGAGCTAGCGGGCGCACGCGGCTGCCTGCTGTGCGAGTCATTGTCTGTCTCTTTGTTGGCGCGCGCCGTTATTGAGATTAGGAGACCTAACTTCTACAAATGCACTCTGACGAGAAGGCCCTGCCCTGTTTGAATCCCGCCAGTTCTGATGCAATTCAGGTCTGTCGTTACGAATATCTCGTCTGTCGTCATGTCGGTAGATTTCATAATTTCTTTCTTGTCGGTCATGTGGTGGAGAATTTCTTCCTGAATCGTAACTGCGCGCTGAACTGTTGCGTCTGAAGTTATTCTGTCTCCCTTGATAATAATAGTTCTGGTTACCATATTGTCTGTTTCTGTGGTTGTCTCTGTCAGATTCATTACTACGAAAATGCGATCTTTCTCTGTAACTATTACTCTGCCAGTGGTTGTCATATGGGTGGTGTCTGTTTTGGTCACGATTTACGTTGTAAGAATAGCCTTGTCGTGTCCAGTTATTATTTCTTTCATTGCGGAAATGCGACGGATGTGATCTGTAATTGTTGTGCTCCTGCGTTCCGCGATTGTCAGTGTCAATTTCCAGTTCTTGTAATAGTCCCTGAAAAGCTTCAATGTCGTCTTTGCAACGTCCTGCCAAAATAATATGTCGTTAATGTTCAGGTAATTTGATTAAGCAAATGCGGATGAGTTCTGAGGGGCTGTATGGGTTTGAAAGATACTGATTCTTATGCAACATGTCTTCAAAATATTTCATAAGACTGGAAAATTCAGATGGTTCGAAACGTTTCATCATTATGATGCTATGTTTTACTCGGTCTTGTGTAGCTTGAGACCAATACGCTGAGAGGAAGGCATGATAAAATTCTCCTTCACTGTGACAATCGTGAATGACCGATCGCATTCTTACAGCTGGTTCATTCTCCAAGTAGCCACACATAAATTCTAACCTGTGCTCCAACGACCAGTTGGGAGGAAAACAATAAGAGAATTGATGGAGCCACGCTTGTGGATGAATGTCGTTGGCAGAATTCTTAAACGTTTTGAATTTACGTGTAGTAATGAACAGCTTATAGTCAAAATCATCATGTCGGCGAGTCGCATATCGGTCATTGTTAGGTCGTGTCGGCCGTTCCATCTCAAAATTCGGTGCACATTGCCAATTTCTTCCATAACTTCCGAAATGCCCTGTGTTATTATTTTGCGGCTTTTCCGTATTTCTAAGTCCCTCTTCCCGTGTTGGAGCGCGAGTGTCCTCTGAAATACGTATTTCTTGTATTACCTGTGTCAGCTGATCTTGTACTTCCCGGATTTCTCTTTGGTGTTGCGTATTAATTTGATTCATATTTTGTTTCAGTTTCCTAATTTGTTCGCTCTCTTCTGTGTCATTAAAGACTACCGGTTTTGTGTCGTTCAGATTATCATCTACCTTCGTAGATAAGTTAGTGAACTGATCCGAAAGTTCGGCTACTTTCTCCGATAGTGTACTTATTTCCTCAGTGTGTTCTTCTGAACAAAGTTTCAGAGTATTTACTGTGTCCTTTAAATTTTCCTGAGTTTTTGCAAGTTGCGTAACCGAATCGGTAGATGCAACTGAGTCAAATTTAGCCTGCAGGGTCTCATGATTTTCATGAACAGTAGTTTGCAGTTCTTTTATGGCTGCTTCGTGATTCTGTAGTGCATTTTCATGACGCGAAAAAATAGGTTGGAAATGCTCACAAATTTGGGTTTTTACGTCGTTACAGACTTTTTGACATTTCGATTCAATGTGATGTAACTCAGTAGTTAAATCCTCACGTGTTTGTTCAAGAGTTTGCTCCAATGAGTCTAACTTTTGAAGCTGTTGCTGTGTTTGTCTCTGATTTAGTTCCATTGTGTCTAATTTTTGCTGTGTTTGTCTCTGATTTTGTTCCATTGTGTCTAACTTTTCAAGATTTTGTTCCATTGTGTCTAACTTTTGAAGCTTTTGTTGTGTTTGTCCCATTTGTTGTATTAATTGTAATAACAATGCACTGGTGTCTGGAACATGTTCCTCAGTGCTTTTCGGCAGTGAATTTACACCGGAAACATTCACATTTTGACAAGCAGAAAATGTGTCTTGACTTATTTGAGAAAACGGTGAGGATCCAAAACCTGAATCTACAGTATTTGCGAGATCGTGTCGTGTCATTTCGGATTCCTGAGCCGAGCTATTGCCGACCGATCGATCGATAATGCTTCCCTGCTCACTAATTGTTTCACTGCCTACGCCATTGTTTGTCGCCCGCTCCATTTCCCTATGCACAATTACCAAATTACTACTTTGAACATTAGTTAATTCATTACTCGGTGGCGCTAACACACTGCTTTCGTTTTCACTGTCATTTCTCAGTTTACTTTGGAGCCTAGTATTACTTTTTCACATGCCATTATTGTCACAGTATTTCACACGACAACACAGAAAAACACAATTTGAAGAGCAAAAATAAGAGAACACATTAACATAACACTGAAAATAATATCTAGTTAATTGCAGCTGCGAAATACTTGGTGCAAATCTACATGCATGCCACAACTGTTTTACTGTACAACAATGAAAAACTACAACTACAATGGAAATTCTCTCTATAATTACGCGCTGGCAATAAACAAAAGCTACACTAATTACACAAACTACAAGGGAAAAAAAATCAGAAGATTCCAGTGAGGTATCCTTGGCTAAGGGTCGACATATGTAACGTCCCCTTTTGATCATTTATACATGACTGAGCTTAAACTGACACACAATATTTTTTTTAGCGCAACGCAGTCTGACTTTAAATAATCTCTACAAGAGAATGGCCCTGAATAACATTAACCTGTACTTTTCACAAATCACTTACCTCACAAAAATCTTGGTTACTCCCGCTACTGCAATTCAAAAAAGCGCCACTACTGCCAGCTAAATAAAAGATTCAAACTACTGAAGGCACTAACTACTGATAGGGATAGTTAGCAAATGAAAGATATTAATAGAGAACAAACAATGTATTTACCTTGATAGTCATATTATATATAGCAGTTCATGACAGTCTTACAAATTTCAAAACTCCGCCATCTCTCTCCCCACATCCATCGCTGCTGGCGGCTCACCTCCAACTGCAACGCTACGCGCTGTTAACAGCCCAGCTGCCCAACACTACAATGGCGAGTATTACAACAATGCAAAGCAGCCACAGACTGCACACAGCACAGCCAGTGATTTTCATACAGAGGTGGCGTTACCAATAAAAAAACCTAAACAGCCTACTTACAATTCAAATGGTTCAAATGGCTCTGAGTACTATGGGACTTAACATCTGAGGTCACATCTGAGGTCGTCAGTCCCCTAGAACTTAGAACTACTTAAACCTAACTAACCTAAGGACATCACGCACATCCATGCCTGAGGCAGGATTCGAACCTGCGACCGTAGCGGCCGCCCGGTTCCAGACTGAAGCGCCTAGAACCGCTCGGCCACACCGGCCGGCAAGTTACGATTTAACAACAATGAACTGTCGTAATATGAAGTAAACAGCCGACAAAGACAAAAGTATGAAGTAATAACTGATTACGCAATTAATAATTCCTCCACTGTAGTTTTAGGGAAGGTTCTGAGATGTGGCCGCTGGACATGAATATGTTCTCCGCTAGCAGTTCATTGCACCACTTAAAGCTGGATACTAGCAACTCCTGCCGATAATCACTACCACAGCGAAACGGGAATACAATTCAAAGTAGATGCGGAAGAAGTCAAATAAAAACGCAACATGCAAAATGCACTGAAGGAAACGAAATTTACTGGTATCAGTTAACATAGCCATGTCCTTCCTCCAGCAGCACCTCCAGCTTTTTTCTGAATCATCATTCTACAGAACAAGTCCATGTCCAATAACATTGCAACTCTTGCCAAGAAGAAAGGAAAGTTGTAACACTTTTGTTTTATTATTGTTGTTTGTCGCTGTGTAAGTAAACTGGTTTCCTGTTCTTAAACTTTCGTGCGTGTTTGTGTTGAACGTGAATCTGAACAATGCAAGTAGGGTGATTAGGTAAACGCCATCTGATAAAAAGAGAGTCGAAAAATCCATCTGACATAGTTTTACTATATTGCAATTAACTTTGGTGCCTTGCAATTCCAACACACGAAACGAACAGAGTCATAATCCTCCATAAAATTACAAGGGGAACTTTGAAAGAATAACTGCCCAAAATGTTTCTGATACAATGTTGTGCAAATTTATGTTCGCTAACAGATTACATTTAATTCCAAACATTAAACGACACACACGCAGATATAACACTGCATTGTAAGAGTAATATCTGCTGAGAAATGTTATCTGAACTTATCTTTACTTAACAGAAGCTTTTGACGATTTTTAAATGCAGCGTATGACTGTCAGTGAGTCTACTGTGTCATGACTGTGATGCTAAATTGATTCAAAAACAATACTGCAATTTATGTCCCGACAACGGAAATTCGGCACTGCTCGAAAATGATGAACATTAACAAGCAAATCAGCAGAAAACTAGCTAAATAAAATAAACCTTGAAACGTCCTGGCAGATGAGAACTGTGTGCCGGACCGAGACTCAAACTCGGGACGTCTGGCTTTCGCGGGGAAGTTATTTACCAACTTCAACCCCCCTCCCCCAACTGGGACTCGAATCCGGTACCTCCTGCTTACATGGCAGACGCTTCTAGCCAACTGAACATTTTTTTAAAATTTTTTTGGAGGCAGAAACAACGCTCGCTACCGCTTTTTTTATTTTTTTAGAAGCAAGTGCTCTACTACTTTTTTTGCACACAGGAAAAACACACCGAAATATACACTCAAATGGCAGTGTGTTCCTTAAAAAAACCAAAATCTTCACTCAGTTTTTTTTTCAAAGCACTTACTGAAGGCAATCAATTAAAATAAAACAAAAGAAGTCATTTTGACAAAAAGAAAAGAGTTAAATCAGAAAAACGTATGTCAAGGAACTGGGCGTAAATGTAAACGTGCCTACACCTTCTTTCCTCCGTCACTTATACATCAGTCGGCCTGTGTGGCCGTGCGGTTCTAAGCGCTTCAGCTTGGAACCGCGTGACCGCTACGGTCGCAGGTTCGAATCCTGCCTCGGGCATGGATGTGTGTGATGTCCTTAGGTTACTTAGGTTTAAGTAGTTCTAAGTTCTAGGGGACTGATGACCACAGATGTTAAGTCCCATAGTGTTCAGAGCCATTTGAACCACTTATACATCGTGGCACATCTAAATCCAAACAAGAGTGTCCGCAAAAGATAAAAAAAAGGAGGAGGGGGGATGTCAACTCATCCAACGCCTTGTCGATGAAAACAAGATACATCATCATCATCATTTAAGACTTATTATGCCTTTCAGCGTTCAGTCTGGAGCATAGTCAATGATCGCTCCATGAGTCTTATCCGTGACAGACTTCCAGTTGATCGTAGCCATCTTTAGCGGACAACGGTCAATTGTAACACTCAATGATTGATATCGAGTGACCTTCAAAGCCCACGGAATTTCAACAGCGTCAAATCCTCGCAAACTGAGTAAGCGACATTTCTGGCCATTAACCCGCGCTCCCGTAAGACGACAAAAGGCATCCAAAACTTACTTCAGCAGTGGTATACCATCATGGGTACGGAGAAGAACCATAACGTCATCACCATATGCACGAACGGTAAACCTTTCTCCCAACAGCGACCAGCCACCCAAACGAGCAGCTATAGTTCCCAATAAGGGTTTCAGAAACAGCACGTAGAGGAACATAGATAATGGACTCCCTTCAAGGACACCCTGACACAGCGCGATGGGGGAAGTAATACGGCAATTTACGTCAATGGACGCCCGAATACCAGTGATCAGAGAGCCAAACAGCCTTCGTGCAGCATCGTTAAAACCAACAGTTGTCAATACTCGCATAAGGAATCCACGATTAACGCGGTCGAAATGACGACATTCTGCAACAGGAGTCAGGAGAGTACGACCCAGAAGACAACTTTGATGGCTCGCGATAATGGTAGCGTCACTATTTTATTATCATAGTTGAAGATGGTTATCGGGCGGACCTGATTCATACGCAAACGTCCCTGCTTTTTGGGGATCAGAACAAGTTTAGCAACCTTAAGCTGGGCGGGAGAAGGCCTCCGTGGAATACTTTATTCACCACGGAAGTTGTCGTGTCTCCTATTAGGAGCCAAAACCGAATGTAAAATTCTTTGGTAAGGCCATTGGGGTCAGGCGATTTGTGGGTTGGGGAACGAGCCACAATAACAAGTATATTATCGCGATGGAATACAGAGAAAAACTCTTCCTGGAGTGCTGGCGTAACAATACTATCAAGGAGGGGGGTGAAATTAACAGACGGTGGACCGTCTGAATCCACTTCAGTATAAAGTTCGGAATAGTACTGGTAAATTTCACACATCATATCACATTGGGAGGACCACTCACGCCCAGATAGAGAACGGATGGTGGAAAGACGTCCACTGAGATCGCTTGTGAAGTCGGAGAAAATGATAGAGAGAGGTCAACTCATCCTGTACGATTAAACGAGGCTGGGAACGCAATCGGATACCATCCATTTGCCTACGTTTGAGTCGCAGAAGTTTCGCCTTCACACGGTGGACGTCGACGGCACTCAAGGGGGCATCACGAGCGTCATCGTTAAGATCGCAAAGGACAGCGGAATAAACTTCCCTATTGCACCTTATTTCATCCGCTTTTTCAGCGCTAAAATGCTTGAGTGTATTTCGAATCCGGGGTATAGCAAAGGTAACCCACCATTCTAGAGGCGAGGAATAACGCGCCTGGGACTGGGTTGTCCACCGGCGATTATACATTCCAGAGAGGGGTCCTTGAGTTGTAGAGTGTTCAGCTTCCATAAAGGGCGCAAAAGATGGACCCGCTGCGGGACGTGGTTAAAAGTCATTGAAACTGGCAGAAATTACAACAATCAATAGAAGCTGACTACATATGGGGGCAGATAAATAAAGGCGGTCCAGTCGGCTACTTGAAGTAGATGTAAAAAAGTAAACCGCACCAATGTAGGATATCTGCAAACGCAAGCATCCTGGAGATGCAGGGACGTCACAATATCATTATGTTCATGACAAAAATGTATAATTGGGGGTCTGATCTACACGACACGATCCAACATCGCCGCCCCCCCCCCCCCCCCCCCCCCAACAAAACCTTCCACGGGTTCCATCGGATGAACGAACGGATCCAGACTGAGCGTAAATAAAAATTAAAGTGAGGTCATAAAAACTACAGCCTACACCAAGACCATAATCTAGCGTTTCGAAGTCCGTCAGCGGGATTCCATCTCTATAAAGCAAAGCCATACCGGTAGAATTTTCACGCGCGACATTGAAAAACATAGAGACTCCGGAAGACAAAACGCATCAAATAATACCTCTTGTAACCACACGATATCAGCTTGGTGATCGTAAATATACTGGCGTAACGCTGCAAGCCGTAATTGGGAACGTATCCTATTAACATTGAGGGTTAGAAATGTATATGCCTGCATCCGTTAACACATGTAAGGTCAAAAAAACAACACAAAGGAAAAAGGACTCATCACGTCCGTCTCTCCTGAACGTTCGGAGGCGGGGGAAAGAAGGTATAATTCTAATCCTCCCCACCGGATACCGAGGAAGCTTTTTACGAGACGCCGCTGCACGTGCAGGTTGAAAACGCTGTTTCACACCACTCCGTGAAAACATACACTCTCGATGGGAGCAAGTCAAGCTCCGATTTGTTAGAGGAGCCATCGCCACTGCACTCATCGGAAATCGAGGAGCACAACTCAGAACGACCAACAGCAGCCTAGGTACAGAAGAGACAGGTAATGCAGTGCCGGTGTCGGATGGCACCTCCTGATCATAGGAAGACAGCCCGTAGAATTCTGTTGCTCCACCGTCTCAGCTTGGAGGAGAGGTGGTATTGCATTGGAACACTGTAAAGACTGACCAGCAGGCAACGTCTCTGCGGGAACATCTGAACTCACAGGAACCGTCACGTCTACGGGTAAAGTGGGGGACGCAGATTCAACACACATTTCAACATCAACAGAAGCAGCTACATCATCCCTGGTAATAATGGAATCAGAGTTACCGCCAGAAGGTGCACCCTCTGTCAACGCCGTATCAGAAGAACGAGACAGGAGTGGGGCGTCCTCGAAATCTGTACCTTCCTCAGTCCGCCGGCGTTTGACTTTCGCTGCAGGAGCCATCGTCCCCTCATGGACAGAGACCGCACTGAGACGCGCCCGTAAAAATTCGCGAGGAGTGGGGGAGGGGGGTGGGGTAGTGTTGCCCCTACATCGCTTAAAGCTGTAGATTGACTGACAGCTGACTGCGAAGATACTATGTCTGCTAACGTTAAAGGAAGACGTTTTTTGATAACTACAGAACAGTAGTATGGCGCGGGAAATCAGATCTGAGATGACCGATTTCGGTACAGATAAAACAAGTTCCTTCTTGCCCTTATACATAACATGGATTCGGTAACGACAAACAGTTAAGTAGGAACGCTGGAAGCGATATTGTGCTGACCAGCGTTCCCATCGGACATGCCGTATGACTCCAAACGGAAGCAACGCTGTTTTAAGAAATGAATCGTCCACTTCAGGAGGAAGGTTATAAATTCCAACCGGAATATACTCGCGTCCCGCATTTTCAAGGAGGACTTGACTAACGGAGCCATTGCGGTGTGTAAACAACACCTTAAAACCAACCCGAGAGAGAAGCCGTTCTACTTCAACGGGATCATAAAACATCACAAAGAATGCATACAAATCAGAATCAAAGTAAGCAGTATCTACCGGACTAAGTGTAACACGGATAACATCAGCCAACCAATCGTGAATTTCTAAGGAGCCAGGTTGAACAGGACGCGTACTCTTGTCAAAACTGAAACGGACAGTAGCTCGACGGGGAAAAGATTTAGGAGACTCGACAGACACCATGGCGCGGGCAGAAGACACCGCCGCGAAGAGAAACATAACAGCGAACTAAGCTACACAACTACGATGTGACTCCGGCCGAAACACCAACAAGACTGGGTAGCTTCGACACAAGCGGCGCTGCGGCACAGCCGGGAGTTAACTACACCCCGATCGCTCGACGAGCAAGGCGTCACTGACCAACTGAGCTACCCAAACATGATTCCCGACCCGTGCTCACGGCTTCAATTCGGCAATTAACTCGTCTCCTACCTTCTAAACATCACAGAAGCTGTGAGGACGGGTCGTGAGTCGTGCTTGGGCACCTCAGTAGCCTGCCGGCACGGTAGCACAGTGTGTTCGGTCAGAGAGCCGGTTGGCCACTGTAATAAAAAAAACTGAGTAGAAGGATCAACAAATGAACTTTAACGGATGTCATGTGACGTCCGCAATGACCAAACCCTAAGATCAACAACGAAGGAAAAAAAAAGTTGATAGAGCACTTGCATGCGAAAGGTAAAGGTCGCGATTTCGAGTCTCGGTCCGGCACATAGTTTTAATCTACCAGGAGGTATCATATCAGCGCACACTCCACTACAGAGCGAAAAATCTCGTTCTAGAAAATAAACCTTGTCCAAGTGCAATGCAAGAAAATGAAATTATACTAATTGTAAGCACATCTTGCTTTGCTTTGAATGGTTGTACTCCGTTAAGTGCAATGCGGCGAAACACAATTACAAATAAAATTTCGCGAGGAGATGGTAAATGTCATTGAACACACCAGAATATTGAAAAGGGACTAGCACTCAAAACTTTATTGTGAAACTCAGATTCCTCAACAATTACATCCATCTTCACAAAATACAGTTCCAATACAACTTAATACTCTGCCATATAATTCGTTACTGATATGGTAAAAGAGTGGTGAATTTGTAAATCTAAGTCGAAACTATGTGAGCAGATAACTTGTTTAGTCACTTCCCGACACTTAAACTGACCCCAGTCAATGACGAAAAATCATGCTAAATATTTTCTTTCGCAAACTCACGATTAATTACGTGTGTGCAAGCAATGCAGCGAAATCGTTACCTACACATCCTCACACGTCTCAAATCACGCTTTACAGAATCATATTTCCAGAAAGCTAGAGATTTCCAGACCGCTCAGCAGCGTAACTGACGCCCGACTCTCTCACTTACTTCTCATTGAATGCTATGCTGACAATGGTACTGACAACCACAGGTCACACTGCTTGTACTTAGAAACACTATGGTGCAACATGATAACTACCGAAGACTTCTGTTTCAAAAATATCAAGTGTGCAGATATGAAATATGACACACAGAATAAAAGACCTTATGTCACTTTCACTAATACCAAAAATAAACTAGAAATCTAAGCAACTACTGAGGCAGAATCCGTCATCAGTGAACGTACCGGAAAAGTAACATCGTTGATCATGAAATTTCACGCACCATGTTACAAAACAAACTTCAGTCGAGAAGGTCCAGATTTTACACACTGGTCGACTCATAGATTTCTATGAGCTTCACACGCCTCCACTAAATTCTTTTACATTCAGGCCTTTCGGCAAATCTCAATCAGGGGCACAATGTAAGGTCTGTCATTTCCTGCTCCCATTAGTAATAAAGAGGCTGTATGGTGCTGTTTCCTGGCTGGAGTTACAGAACTTTTCCTGCGACAGGTGTTGGAAAACACCGGCGATCATGGGGAAAGTACACACCCGTAAAGGCAGCCTAGTCTGTTCCCATTGCCATCCATTTCGAAGGATTAGGGCAAGACCTGGACATCTTCAGGCCTAACAGAAACCCGCCCCCTGCAACTGTAAGCGGTTAGTGGAAACTGCAATAACGGCCAGGACTTGCACACGTGGATGGCCGTGATATGATGTGTTACAGCTGGAGTAGAACAGAAAGACAATGTCTTCTTATTCAAGGTGGCATACTACTAATAAAAATATTTCTAACATTCCAATGCCCGTTGAAATGTCTGTTAATAACGTGATGCAAACTAGTTGTAAAAAATGGTTTAAATGGCTCTGAGCACTATGGGACTTAGCTTCTGAGGTCATCAGTCCCCCATCACTTACAACTACTTAAACCTAACTAACCTAAGGACGTCACACACATCCATGCCCGAGGCAGGATTCGAACATGCGACCGTAGCGGTCGCGCGGTTCCAGACTGTAGCGCCTAGAACCGCTCGGCCATTCCGGCCTGCAATTAGTTGTAGATACTAAGTTTCCTTCTACCCTTTTCTTACTTATTTACTTACTGACAAATCCTACTGTTTACTAACTACATTTACTTTGTGGTAAATTATTTCATGCGGAAAGGCACTAAATGTTCCAATTAGGTTTTTAGTGTATGTATTAGGTTTAATATTTCACTATATTTCGTAAATTATCAATAAAAAATAGAATTCAATTTACCTTTATTATTAATTGAAAACTTATCTTTCTCAAATCATTCTGGCACACAATATCTGCGAAAAAACGGATACACATTAGGAGACTGGTTTCATTCACTAGTAAGACTTAATTACCTCATACAAAAATACCTCCATGCTTATGGTCTGAAAGGCACTCAGTCGGCAAGTGGGAGTCATTGTCTTGCGTTGTTTCCTATGTACTTGTGTCCATTCGCCAGCATACATCAACATGTACAGCCATCGGTACAGGACACCTTTCCCCATGTTTCGAGAGTCTAGAGGCAGTTTCACGATGATGACCATTTAATTACAAAAAAAAAAATTTCTAGACTTAGGCTGGCACAGTTGTGTAAACTTGACGTTAAAACTTACTCTAAACTAGGAGATTACAGCATCAGGCAGTCTGATACTGGCGTCTGGACTTGGTAGAAAGATGGCGAACGCTGTGTTCAACTTGGCGCAGGGATCTCCACAATGGGCCACAGAATATGAAAGGCAACTATTCCTTTGGGCTTGCCTCTTTTCCCCTAACTGATCTAGGTTATGGTCTATATCTAGATTGGGGCACTCGTGTCATGTTACAGAGACGCAAGGACCAGATCAGTGTACAGTATGGAGGATCTGAAGTGATTAGTTTCGGTGTTGGTTGTAATGTAGTTCTGCGTGTTGTATTTCACGGTGAAATAATTGTGCTCATGTTGGAAATGCATTTTCCTCGTTGCATGCTGAGGCTGCTGTTGGGGGCGGCAGCCGCCTCCAGCGCAAATAGCAAAAGATTCACTTTACGTCAGGCAATTTAGAAAATACGGATGGTTAAGCTCAGATACGGTGATGGGCAGGGGGAGAGTCTCGTTCAGTGCTTCTCCCCCTGCAGGTGGAACAAGGGCGGATGGGCCATAGCAACGGAAGGATAGGTCGGTGGCCCACTGTAACATTACGTATATGTAGGCAAACTGGTCGGCCGCCTAGGATCAGTATGAAGTAAGCTGAATTTGTCTGTTAGGCGGAACGCAAATGGGCCCATGACAGGGTGCGGCGGTGCCGGCGCCACCAAAGCGCGACTGCCGGACCAGCCGCAGCGACCGTTGCTGGCGAGCCTAGGTGATTGATGTCAGCGAAGGGCCGGATGTGGATAAATCCCGCTACGGTGAATTTGGGTAATGGGTGATTTCTTGAGGAGAGGAGAGGATGCTCCGGCAATGACGGAGCGTCGGACAAGGTGAAAGATAGCTTCTTACTGCGCTTAGAAATTCGGCAGTAACACAAGTAATGAAGCAAATCTGAATACATTTGCGATCTCAGAAAAAAGAGGCACTTCCAGTGATCTAACAATATTTCCAATATCTCTAAAGCTACGGAAATTAATATTTTACAGTGTTAAAGCTTTTCACAGTGAACATCTGAATTAACTACTTCTAAACTATTCGTGTGATTTCACCAAACGATATCTCAGATTATAGCATTGCACTATAGCTATCATTCCATGAAAGCTACATACCTGTATCTATTTTATGTACTGATTTACGGCGTCTTTTTACCCTTTTCGCTATGAAAATGCCTGTCAGAACTGTGTATTCTCCGCTGGCTGGTGTGGCCGAGCGGTTCTAGGTGCTTCAGTCCGGAACCTCGCGACTGCTACGGTCGCAGGTTCGAATCCCACCTCGGGCATGGACGTGTGTGATGTCCTTAGGTTGGTTAGGTTTAAGTAGTTCTACGTTCTGGGCGAATGATGACCTCAGATGTTAAGTCCCTTAGTGCTCAGAGCCATCTGAACCATTTTAGTGTATTCTCCACAGTAACACAGAAAATTAATGCAGCACTAATACCTTATATCTTGTCACACTTATTTAAGAAATATTTTACTGTTTTTGCCAGATATTTATTTAACTATTTAATAACACTACTAATACAAAATCATGGTAATTTAAGAAGTGGTCAAAGGTATAATGTACCATATATACCATAAAGATCTAGACTTTTTGCATGTATATACCGTTGGCTGCAAATTGAAAGAGGGAGAAAATATTGGCTGTGCCTTTCTCTGTCCACAAATACAAGTCTCTAAAATGTTTCAACCGCCTAAAGTTTAGGCACTGAACATTTATAGTTCCATTAGCTTTTGTCAGCAAACTCATCCGCGTGAACCTCGTACCCGCACGAATTTTGAAAAATTCTGAAGCCTGTCATCGGTGAGAACAACGGATATAAAAAACTGAAGGTGAAGCTGTAAATAGTCCGCACCGATAAAGAGCTAATATGTTCTCAGTTGTATTTATTCGAAGCATGAAACACCAATATTCCTGGAAAGGAGGAAAGCATAGTGTCGTATTTTAAGAAATTACGAAAGAATCTGTGCTTATAAACCATCATTTCCTTGCCGTTGTGCCCTATTGATAACTTTAACTTCCGTTTTTTATATCCGTTGTTCTCATCGGTTGTAAGCGTCAGGAGTTTTCAGAATTCATGCCGGTTCGAGTTCCGCCCTGATGATGTCTCGGGCAGGGCATTATTAACACTCGACAGACTCATCACCGGTAATTGTTAAACCAATTAAGAATGATTTCAAGAATGAAAGAAGTTGAACGGGCGAAGACACTAATACGAAATCACAACAGTTCTATCACTTCGCGTACATCGATAAGAGACGATGAAAACTTTGAAGAAATATACGAAAGTGGTCATTTCAACAAACTTATCAACGACAATTGTAGCGTCAACTTGGAAGACTTATCAGAATAGTCACACCGATTCAAGAATGAATTCAAGAATGTCTGTGGATAACAGGAGTAAACTGGTATCATTATTATTGTGATGATAAGACGTTCCAAAATACTACTTTTTACGGATTGAATTATTTCCATCCTGATTTATTAAGATCAATTTTTAAAAAATAGTACTGCTATCCCGAGTTTTATCTTCTAGTGTAATGAAATGATCCTTACACGAAATTGAGTCGATCCACATAAAGAATTGACTACTTTACTTTTTCATGGACAACTCACAGTTGACCAAAACTTTGCCAATCGCAGAATTGTTTTCACAAAAAAAAAAAAAAACGCATGAAGCCTCCTGACGTACTTTCCTTGTATTTCCTATGGATTTTGAGTTCCCTATACTGGCCCTATATATATATATATATATATATATATATATATATATATATATATATATATATATATATATATATATATATATATATATAATCCTGGAAATTGAAATAAGAACACCGTGAATTCATTGTCCCAGGAAGGGGAAACTTTATTGACACATTCCTGGGGTCAGATACATCACATGATCACACTGACAGAACCACAGGCACATAGACACAGGCAACAGAGCATGCACAATGTCGGCACTAGTACAGTGTATATCCACCTTTCGCAGCAATGCAGGCTGCTATTCTCCCATGGAGACGATCGTAGAGATGCTGGATGTAGTCCTGTGGAACGGCTTGCCATGCCATTTCCACCTGGCGCCTCAGTCGGACCAGCGTTCGTGCTGGACGTGCAGACCGCGTGAGACGACGCTTCATCCAGTCCCAAACATGCTCAATGGGGGACAGATCCGGAGATCTTGCTGGCCAGGGTAGTTGACTTACACCTTCTAGAGCACGTTGGGTGGCACGGGATACATGCGGACGGGCATTGTCCTGTTGGAACAGCAAGTTCCCTTGCCGGTCTAGGAATGGTAGAACGATGGGTTCGATGACGGTTTGGATGTACCGTGCACTATTCAGTGTCCCCTCGACGATCACCAGTGGTGTACAGCCAGTGTAGGAGATCGCTCCCCACACCATGATGCCGGGTGTTGGCCCTGTGTGCCTCGGTCGCATGCAGTCCTGATTGTGGCGCTCACCTGCACGGCGCCAAACACGCATACGACCATCATTGGCACCAAGGCAGAAGCAACTCTCATCGCTGAAGACGACACGTCTCCATTCGTCCCTCCATTCACGCCTGTCGCGACACCACTGGAGGCGGGCTGCACGATGTTGGGGCGTGAGCGGAAGACGGCCTAACGGTGTGCGGGACCGTAGCCCAGCTTCATGGAGACGGTTGCGAATGGTCCTCGCCGATACCCCAGGAGCAACAGTGTCCCTAATTTGCTGGGAAGTGGCGGTGCGGTCCCCTACGGCACTGCGTAGGATCCTACGGTCTTGGCGTGCATCCGTGCGTCGCTGCGGTCCGGTCCCAGGTCGACGGGCACGTGCACCTTCCGCCGACCACTGGCGACAACATCGATGTACTGTGGAGACCTCACGCCCCACGTGTTGAGCAATTCGGCGGTACGTCCACCCGGCCTCCCGCATGCCCACTATACGCCCTCGCTCAAAGTCCGTCAACTGCACATACGGTTCACGTCCACGCTGTCGCGGCATGCTACCAGTGTTAAAAACTGCGATGGAGCTCCGTATGCCACGGCAAACTGGCTGACACTGACGGCGGCGGTGCACAAATGCTGCGCAGATAGCGCCATTCGACGGCCAACACCGCGGTTCTTGGTGTGTCCGCTGTGCCGTGCGTGTGATCATTGCTTGTACAGCCCTCTCGCAGTGTCCGGAGCAAGTATGGTGGGTCTGACACACCGGTGTCAATGTGTTCTTTTTTCCATTTCCAGGAGTGTATATAACCCGGCTTCTAGGCGGCTTATCAACCTCAAACATGTACCAGATTTTAAGTTAGACCTTCAAAAATACAATAGTGAATCGCACGAATTTTGTGCTGCGTCTTTTACATGATGTACGTCGAAGTAAATATTTTCTATGTCAAACATCGACCAGTTACAGTTTTATTGGATGTACAATTTACACTTCCGTTGTTCCTATAATTTTTGTTTCATTTCTTAAATTTTTGATATCAAATCAATTAATTACGTTAGGTTCATTTTAGGCACAGTACATTTATAAACCCTTTGTTTATATGTTTTTCGTTTTATTTTTTAATAACTCCTATAGACTAACGCGTACAGTACTATAGAGCATGACGAACACCGTTGATAAACATGTAGTTGCATTTTTATTTACATTTGTATCAGAGCACCATTTTTAATCGTTTACATTGTTATATTGTTTTTCAGCTTTTCCTTCAAATGACCAGAACACACAGTGAAATATCTTACATGCGAGTCAATCAACATCAGGCTTCATAAAGGCTTTTTTATGCTTGTATCTGTGAGCTCTCACACAATGTCTTTTATTTATGTTTTGTACTGTATGTCAACTATTTACCTTTCAGCTGGCTAAATGGCAGTTTGCTACAGAAGACCAAAAAGAGAGAAAAGAAAATGCATTGAACTAGCAAAGTCGACGCCAAGGATATTCCTGCCAACGCTTCTGCGTATAACTGTCTTCATTTCTGGATATCTCTCTCTCTCTCTCTCTCTCTCTCTCTCTCTCCTCCCAAGGTTCTGTTTGAATTATACATTCGGCATTGATAACCTCGCGCCGGAGGCTATCTGACTCGAGAATTAGTTACAGGATGGCGAGACGTCAAAACAACTGTCCCTTACGAGCTGGCGAAGTCCGCCTAACCTATTTATTCGCAGCCGCTGGCGAATGACCTTTTTTTCTTCCGAGAGATTCTCAGCTGTTCGCCGCTTTCTAGTGTTTTTTATAGAATTAATTATCATTCCTCAAGGCTAGTGACGGTGATAACGCAGCTGCTACTTACAACTCTGCCGCGTGGCGCACCGTTCTGTCGGCGCCTTTCACCACCAGCCTATTTATTTATTCAAACAGTATACGGCATCTCAGTTTCTCTGCCTGCTCGCTTCACGGAAATGCGCAATAACCAACGGCAAAAGAATGTCGGAGGCGAATCTAGTAGTTGAGCGTCAGAAAGCCACACAGTACGTAAAACCGACTAGGCTGTAGATGTAGATTTACACATGTGCATTTTGCTGATCCTACAGACTTGTTTTGCCGATTAACAGGGACATTCTGACGTTTTGAAGAAACCTGTGTGGTAAAATTTGGGGCAGTTATTATGTTGCGTGATTACATTATACCTGCAATCTTACCTAAGGTTAAATGAAACTACTGTAGCCACAAAGCCACTCTGAGTTAGCAGATTGGACTACAACTCAACTTTTAAAGTAGATGGTCAAGAACAAGGTCCAGGAGATGTCCAGACTGGTAGGTATCGAGCAATAAACCAATCTAGGATAGTTTTGTTGAATGAGGAGAACGGATTCAGAAACAGAACACACAAAGCTTCTGTATAAAGTTGTCCAGCTATGCAGTTACTTATGCTGTGAGTAATGTAAAAGTGATCTTCTTCTAGATAGGTGCCACCTATGGTGAAAACTTATTTCCAGTGATAAAGGTTCCGGCTAAAATACGTCGTACCTTGGGAGAAATCTTTGGCAGTAGCTTTGTGTGTGTGGGGAGCAGCAGTGATTTGTTACTTAGAGTTATATGATATTAGTACTATATATCAAGTGGCTTCACGTCCAACTTAGTATCTACCCAACCATGCTTCAATAATGATTAATTTGTTAGGTCTGCAGCTTTGCTTCCGCGGATTTGCAATAGATGGCAGTAGCAACAAGTTGTGTTAGGTAATATGCGTCCATGCAGTAGGCTTAGACGTCTGTAAACACAGTGCCGTCAAAATGCTGGTCTATTTGTAACATAAAGCTACTTTCGATTGTATACTACAATTTACGAGGCCAGTTCTAGGCACTTGCTTTTAGTTTTAATTTTCTGTGTTAACGTGAGGAAATCTACGGTTGAGGCTCATAAATCGCTGCGTAAGATACGGTGAGGCACCTATTAGTGAATGAAGGTGCAGAAAGTGGTTTCAGCGCTTCAAGAACGGTGTTTTCCTCGTCGAAGATTGGCAAGGCGGTGGAAGAGAAAAGGTCTACATCTACATCTACATGGATACCCTGCAAATCACATTTAAGTGCCTGGCTGAGGGTTCATCGAACAATATTCGTAATAATTCTCTATTATTCCAATCTCGAACAGCGCGCGGAAAGAACGAACACCTATATCTTTCCGTGCCAGCTCCGATTTCCCTTATTTCATTATAATGATCGTTTCTCCCTATGTAGGTCGACGTCAAAAAAATATTTTCTCATTCGGAGGAGGAAGTTGGTGACTGAAATTTCCGCCGCAACGAAAAACGCCTTTATTTTAATGATGTCCACCCCAAATCCTGTATCATTTCAGTGACACTCTTTTCCCTACCGTGCTGCCCTTCTTTGAACTTTCTCGATGTACTCCGTTAGTACTATCTGGTAAGGATCCCTCACCGCGCAGCATTAATTTAAAAGAGGACGGACAGACGTTGTGTAAGCAGTCTCATCAGTAGATATGTTGCATTTTCTAAATGTCGTGCCAATAAAACGCAGTCTTTGGTTAGCCTTCGCCACAACATTTTCTGCATTCCTTCCAATTTAAGTTGTTCGTAAAGTTTTATAAGCTACCGAACCCGGCGGAAACAATCATATGGGATCGTTATCGAAAGTAACTGATGCGCCTTAGCCGATCAACGAAAGACAAACGTCCACAATATAGCGAAAAACATGGAAAGGTCATTTTGCAGCATGACTTGGAAACGTTGAAGTGGGGAGTCCTAACCAACCCGCTGTATTCTCCAGACATTGCTCCATCTGTCACCTTTTTCGATCAGTGGCACACGACCGGGCTGACCAGTACCTCCGGTCACATGAACAAGTTCAAAATTGGATAGATTCATGCATGTCCTCAAAAGACGCCCAGGTTCAACACAGCTGGATTCTTGTGCTGCCCGAAATTTGCGAGAGAGTAGTGGTCAGCGATGTCAATAATTTGAATCGTGAGGTTTTTTGGAAGTTTTTTACAATAAGGCCTCAAACTTCGAGAAAATACGGCGGAAGCAAAGTTGCAGACCTAATATGACCCACCGTATATATTGCGTCAGGTACTTAGATTACCATTTCACCCACTTTCCTGAGTTATTCTAAAACAATACGTGGGAATAACTATGGCCAGCATCAGTTTGTAAGGCTTCTACCCCTGACTAACGTATCACAATTTTGCGAGATTTATATGAGAGAAAATAAGTGAGTTGCTGGACTCTTTTTGGAATGTATGATCTCGGAATTCTAACGCTAGTCTTTTCCTGAATCTCAGGGTTGCATCTACAACATGCTATTGTTCTTACAAAAATGAATCCGCAAAGAAACATGCTGTTCTTCTTCGAATCTTACCGATCTACTCTATTAATCCTACACGATAAGATTTCTTGACTGACATACAACACTCAGGAAATAGTGGAACGAGTGTTTTTGTAAGAAACTTATTTCGTTGATGCATTTAGTTTCCTCACCATTCTCCCAGAGAATCTTAGAATGGCGTCTGCTTTACAGACAAATAACTCTGTGTCGCCGGCCGAAGTGGCCGTGCGGTTAAAGGCGCTGCAGTCTGGAGCCGCAAGACCGCTACGGTCGCAGGTTCGAATCCTGCCTCGGGCATGGATGTTTGTGATGTCCTTAGGTTAGTTAGGTTTAACTAGTTCTAAGTTCTAGGGGACTAATGACCTCAGCAGTTGAGTCCCATAGTGCTCAGAGCCATTTTGAACTCTGTGTCGTCATTCTACATTAGGTGCTTTTAGAAATCTGTAAGACTGTTACTGGTTATGCATGAAACAACATTCAGAATGTAATCATGTTCAAACAAGTCATGCTATAGCTTCCAGAAGAAAATCGCCTCCGCTGTGAGCTTGTAACATAAAATCTGGGGACCCATTATTATACCCGATCCACGAGAATTCCTCAGGAAACCTGAGAATGCTCAAATAATGGAGCATCATTCGTAGTCTTCAGAGCTTCCTGCAAAGGAGCATAACATTAGTCTTGAGCTTTCCAATCGAAAAGTGACAGATACGATGCTTTAGGACCAGTAATAATTATTCTTATTCTGTCACTTTAATACTACTCAATACATTTCAACGATACGTTTCAAGGGACAACGTTCTCATCATCAGTTTGTTGATGCTCAATTTGGCCGTGTCTTCTTCTTCAGTTCCGGGCACCAAAAGTGTCCAATTGGCGCTTCCATAGTGTCCAGAGATAGTTGTAAGCAGCTATACACGAGGTGCCAGAGTGCACGCGCAGCTTGTGTTTACCCTTCAAAAGAATTTCCATGGAATACTAAATGCTAATAATTGTACATCTGCAGCAAAGTAATTTCAAAACTCTGTTAAAAATCTAGTTCTGCTGTTTTCATTTGCACATTAAGAAGACTGTTGAATTTCTTCTCGTGAATGGCTATTTATAATTCCCTTAGTCAATGTAGTTTTCTTCCTTACTTTTACATGTGCAGATTTCCATAACGTTTAAGAGGTGGCCTGATTCATTCACCATGTTGGCTACGGCTGATAGTTTCTTGGAAACGTAGAACAGCTTTTCTGACAGAACTTTCCAGATGCAACTGCGGTGTTTCTAGTAATTATATTTTTATACGCGCGGTACAATAAACATAGGAAAGGAACTGGCGATTATGGCCTCTAACATACGTGAACTTCTGGAACACACTTTCGAAGAGCCCTGCGTAACTGTCTAGTATGATGAGGAAATTCGACATGTTGTCTGTACATTCGTAGAGGAAGATTGTGTCTCACTAACGATGGATCCCAATTCTGCTATACTACCGAATTATTAGGTGATGAACGTTAAAATAGAATGTACCTAGAGCCAACACGTCTTGTAGTTGCTTCTCGATATCTGTCGAAATGTATTAGTTTTTACATCTGCCTGTTATAGTGCCAAAGGATGTTTTTTTTTTCTTTTACGTAACCGCATGATACTTGACCTCGAATGATATCGGCATTTCTTCATTAGTGAGTATATTTGTAAAATATTTTAAGAACTTCGTTGATTTCTAGAACTAGATAACTGATAGGACCGTGCAGCCGAGGTCAGTTGGTAAGATAACTCTGCATATTTACCGTAGTTGAAAAATAATCTGTATTTACTAGCAACTAATACATCCCTTATATTATAAACTCTTTCGTTAGTTTCTTACTACTTACAGCATTCTTCTGGTGTAAACGGTAATACATATCCAAACACGAACATACACAAGCTCTTCATTGCTTGAAGAAACCTTGCCACCGTATACAAAGATATGTAACTCATGCAACGTAACAGTTTACCTCCATGGCAGCGATTTTTAAATGTAACATACAGGTGACAGCAAAGATTATACTTGAGGATGTGTCGTCACTTCTTTGCTCACATACTACACTGAAGAGTCAAAGAAAGTGGTACACCTTCTTAATATTATGTACGGCCCTCGCAAGCACGCAGAAGTATCGCAGGACGATGTGGCATAGACTCGACTATTGTCTGAAGTAGTGCTGTATGGAATTGACACCATGAATCGTGCAGGGCTCTCCATAAATCCCTAAGAGTACGATGGGTGGAGATCTCTTCTGAACAGCACGTTGCAAGGCATCCCAGATATGCTCAATAATGTTTATATCTGGGGAGTATGGAGACCATCGGAAGTGTTTAAACACAGAAAAATGTATCTGGAGCCACGCTGTAGCAATTACGGACGTCTGGGGTGAGGTGTTGTCCTGCTGGAATTGTCCAAGTCCGTCAGAATGCACAATGGACACCAATGGTCGAAGATCAGACAGGATGCTTCCGTACGTGTCACCTGTCAGAATCAAATTTAGATGTATCAGGTGTCCCATATCACTCCAACTGCACAAGCCCCACGCCATTGCAGAGCCTCCACCAGGGATTGATGAAATTGTCTCCATACCCGTGCACGTCCATCCGCTCAATACAATTTGAAACTAGGCTCGTCCGACCAGGTAACATGTTTGCGTCGTGCAGTAATCAAGGGTACACGAGTGGGCCTTAGGCTCCGAAAACCCATATCGATGATGTTTCGTTGAATGGTTCGCACGCTGACAGTTGTTCATAGCACAGCATTAAAATATGCAGCAATTTGCGGAACGGTTGCACTTCTATCATGCTGAATGATTCTCCTCAGTCGACGTTGGTCCCGTTCTTGCACGCCTTTTTCCGGCTCAGCAACGTTGCAGATTTGATGTTTTATCGGATTCCTGATATTCACAGTACACTCATAGAATGGTCGTACGGGAAAATCCCCACTTCATCGCTGCCTCGGAAATGCTATGTCCCGTCGCTCGTGGGCCGACTATAACACCACGTTCAAACTCACTTAAATCTTGCTAACCTCCCATTGCAGCAGTAGTAACCGATCTGACAATTGCGCCAGACACATGTTGTCTTATATAGACGTTGCCTCTTTACTTGTCTCTGTATTTGAATACGCATGCCTGTACCAGTTTCTTTGGCGCTCCGGTGTAGAAACAAACGGTAATAGAGCCGTGTAACTCTTGTCGGTGCGTCGTCTGCCGTGCTTTTACCTTCACTTAGCTCGTCAGACTGACGTCTGTAATGAATACCCGCAAACAGGCTTGCTCTGTACTTAGCTATGCGGACGTGTTTATGGCTTTGTCGTGTTTAAAAGTTTTTTAGTTTTTCAATCTTCATTCAGATTACGGAGAACAGTTGTTGCTCTGTTTTATGACTTTATCCATCGTATCTACTCAAACTTTCATTTCATTAATGTCGTTCATATTAGAGACACTTTTTGCGCTATGAAGTGGGCATTCATATCTTTTTCATGGGATATCAACAAACTGAATTATATCGTTAGACCTTCATGCTTCGTAGAGAGGTCCCCTGTGCGGTACCTGTATTTTTAATACCGACGAATTGTAGTCCCAGCCCGCATTGACAATATATTAAGTATAATACTTGTACGTACTTGCACATTTTGTATTACGGATGTATCCTTACATCGCAATGTCCATGAGTCTAAGTGCTTTAACTTCTTTTGATGTACTTAAAGGTCGACCTGCTGATGATTCAACTCCGAACCTAGTAGAAAATAAGTATAAAATAAAAGTATAAAAGCTTTTGATTGTTTTACGACCTTTTTCGCGAACCCGTTTTAAAGGCGTTGCAGTGCCTCCGCATTGCATATATTACTGATTCTACTAAGGAAGTTACACTTAAGTTTTTTCTGGCATTCGCCACAATTTTAGCTAGCTTGTTTATTTATTGTATTTCCTCTGTGCTTTCGAGCATTCACAAAACTTTTAAAACCGACATTTCGTTTTAATATTTTCAGATGCCTGTTGCACGAAGTTGATTGCGAAATATTTTTCCGTGACTGAATGCATTAAAGAGAATTTCGTAAAACGACACAGCAGCTTACGCAAATATGTAACCAAATTCAAGGTGTATTACTTTAATAAAGAGAAAATGTAGAGCGTAATTGCAACCGGCGACAGCGAACGCATATTATAGTTATAAACACTTTCGAAATCACTTTATTTTGATCAAAATATTAAATGTGTTTTACAGTTCTAGTTCTAATAAATGAAACATCTGCCTGCCATGTCTGGTAAAACCACAGGCATGGTAGATGACAGATCAGAAACTACAAGAAGCAAGTACAAAAATTTTCAGATAAAGGCAGGAATATAGATGTAAAAGTCACTTAAGAATGAAATAAGTAGGAAGTCCAAGGAAAACACGGTGAAATGCCTGCAGGGGAAATGCTGAGAAATTGAGAATGAAATGAGCGTTGTAAAGACTGATCCAGACTAGAGAAGAGTTAAAACAACTTTCCGTGAAATTAAAAGCAAAGGCGTCAGCATTGCGATTGGAAGAGGAGTTCCTCTGTGGAGGAACTGTCTGATGACGTGACTGAAGAAGAAATAGGAGTCGATATCGAAGACGAAGACGATCCTACGTTAGAGTTTAAAAGACCTCTGGAAGATTTGGAATCAAGTAAGGCGGAAGGCATGGATAACAGTCTTTCAGAATTCATAATATTGTTGGAGAAATGATACCAAACGACCATTCAAGTTTGTTTGCAGAATTCATAAGTGTCAACGTATGTCAAAAGAATTCAGAAAAATAGCATCCACACATTCCCGAAAATAGCAAGAGGAGATAAGTGCGAGAACCATCGCACAAGTAGTCTAACAGCTCATGCATCCAAGTTGCTGATAAGAACAATATACAGAAGAATAGAAAAGAAATTTGAGGAGCTGTTAGATGACGATAAGTTCGGCATTAGCAAAACTGAAGTCGCCAAACAGGCAGTTCTGACGTTTCACTTATTAATGGAAGAGATATTTTTATAATATTTGTCGACCTGGAAAAAGTTTTTCGTAGTGTAAAATGTAAATATGTCAAATTATTCGAAATTTGTAGGGAAATTGTTGTAAGCAACAGGAGAAGACGGATAAAATTCCATGTGTGCAAGGACCAAGAGCGAAGAATAAGAATGGAAAACCAAAACGAAATGCTAGAGTTGGAAAGGATATAAGACAGGGATATGACACTGAGGAACATATTAAATATGTCGAACAATCTAATGAGCACACACACCATAGATTGAGTGCACAGCAAAGAAAGACAAAAGTAATGTGGAGTAGTAAAGTGAGTATACCAATAAACAAAATATCAAAATTGAGAACCTTGAAGTAGACGAAGTAAAGGAATCCCGCTTCTGTTGAAGCTAAATAATAGCTGAAGGACGAAGCAAGGAGGACGTAATAAGCAGACTACAGGTGTATCCGGCAAAGGGGGTATTCCTGGCCAAAAGAAGTCCAGCAGTACGAAACATCAGAAAGAAATTTCTGAGAATATATATTTGGAGCACGTGTTGTACAGAGGTCAATAATGCACCGCGAGAAAAGCAGAAGAGAAGAGAATCGAAGCGTTTGAGATGTAGTACTACAGTGGAATACTGAAAATCAGCTGGACGGACAAGAGAAGAATTTGATTTTCCACAGAATTTGAGAGGAGAGAAACCTGTGGAAGAGGCCGGCCGGAGTGGCCGTGCGGTTCTAGGCGCTACAGTCTGGAGCCGAGCGACCGCTACGGTCGCAGGTTCGAATCCTGCCTCGGGCATGGATGTGTGTGATGTCCTTAGGTTAGTTAGGTTTAATTAGTTCTAAGTTCTAGGCGACTGATGACCTCAGAAATTAAGTCGCGTAGTGCTCAGAGCCAAACCTGTGGAAGACATCGACAAGAAATAACTGCCACTGTACTTGAGGGTGCTGTAGATAGTGTAGAGGGTATAAACTGTCAGGGAAGACAGAGGCTGGAATATACAACAAATAATTGAGGATGTCGGGTGCAACTGTTGCTCTGAGACGGAGAGGTTGGCACAGAAAAAGAATTCGGTGCGGGCCGAATCAAACCAGTAAGAAAACTAATGACTCCCCTCAAAGAAGGCAGCGTATTCATGCTCTTTTTATAGAGTCGCAAGGAGTGAACATAGGCTTCACGAGAGGAAGCTAAAATAGTATATATCTCACGTATAGGTGAGAAAAATGTTCTTGGCACGATTATGCTGTAGTCTCTTGCAGTGCGACTACTGGCGTATCATCCAAGACAGATGTTTAATATCTATCGTCGCGGCGGCTAGGGAACGGCGGTTCAAAAGGGAAAGTAAATGGGAAGCACACAAGCAAAGGAGCGTAGGATAGCGAATCGCCCGCTGCAACAGAGTTTTATGGCCAATGGATATCATATCACGTGACATTCAGACTCAGTGATAGGTTCGTACATAGGTACCCCAGCCCGGATCCTCGCTACCTATACGTGCCACGTGGCCAACGGTCGCTGTCACGAGGTTCCTGCGTGACTTAATAATCATGTTTCACGTTGTCCTGCGACTCAGGCGTCCTTTCCCTTTCCAGATTCGGAGTATTGCAAGAGATATACAGCCTGAGACAAAAACAACGACGCACCACGAAAGATTTATTCAAATAGGTCACAAACTGATATACAGGTATCGGTGTAAAGTGCAAAGTCGTAAGCTGGCGCCGTTGGATGAATATGTAATGGTGCAGCGCAATTTCACCGCGCATTTGGCAGGGGTAGTAAACGGGGGTTGTGGTGATACCACAGCATAAAGGATTTGCGAATTTCATTCTGTGTACTCATTTGGACAACAAGTATGCTTCTCAGACAGGAGCGTGAACAATATGCAGTAAAAACTTTCCTAAACGCCCGATAGGGGCTCCACGTGCAGTAAAATTTCCTCAGCCTCACGTTAGGCTGTCAGTTTCTGTTTGTATCCGATTTCATGATAACTTCGATTGCACTCCTTTGGATAACAACTTTCATGATTTTTGCTATGGGGAGTAATATTTATTCCACTCGGATGGTACATGTTTTAATACGTCAGAAATTTCCCTTTATGACACGCATTGGCCGTTTGGTACTGTATGTTGATGATGATGAAGTCCCATACTCCTAGACAAGAGCGTAGGGGACGATGCGGGAGACCCGCACCGCTGTACTAGGCAAGGTCCTAGCGGAGGTGGTTTGCCATTGCCTTCCTCCGACCGTAAGGGGGATGAATGATGATGATGAAGACGACACAACAACACCCAGTCATCTCGAGGCGGGTGAAAATCCCTGACCGCACCGGGAATCGAACCCTGGACCCCGTGCTCTGGAAGCGAGAACGCTACCGCGAGACCACGAGTACTGTATGTAATAAATCGTAATTCTGGCCTGTTGTTTCAGACGATTATTTGAGAATGGGTTATGAAGAAAACACCGAAAATAGTCATCATCGAGTAAGAAAAGGAAAAATTTCACAACTTTGGCTGTTGGTCACATCGAAATATACGTATATGTCAGCATTTGAGAGAGAACGTATAGTTGGGATCAAAGAAGCCAGATGGAGTAATCGGCGAATCGTTCGACATTTGAAGAGGTGTGATGCCAGTATTTGACGATGTTGGGCAACGTGTGAAACATGGCCGAAAGCAGCATCAAGAAGGAACCAGTCAGCACAGAGAGACGGCAGAACGTGGGGACCGATCAATCGTCAGAGGGGCACTCAGAGCCCCAGATCGTTATCATCGATCCTACGTTGAACTGGTACTATAATGACCACAAAGATCATTAAGAGGCTGCTCACAGAAAAGGAATTTATCTCTCGGCGCCGCTTGCGCCGTCTGCTACTGACTCTCTACGACAAAGCCAGTTTTCAATCTCGTTAACTGGAGTAGAACTGCTTTCAGTAAAGAGCCCCGCTTTGAAGTGAGCCCCGATGATAGTATCTGGAGACTCCTCGGACAACCTGACTGTTGCCCGACATATGGCCCGACAACCGGGAATGATGGCCTGCGGTACATTTCATTTCACAGCAGGACCCCTTTGGTTGCCATCTACGGCACACTTACAACACAGCGGTACGTCGACGACATTCTACGTCTCGTTTTGTTGCCCTTCATGGCAAGCCATCCTAGTGTTACTTTTCAGCAAGATAATGGCCGCCCGCAAACGGTGAGAGTTTCTACTGGTTGTCTTCGTGCTTGCCAAACGTTACCTTAGCCAGCAAGGTCTTTCGGATCTCTTCCCAATTGAGAATGTTTGGAGCATTTGGGGCAGGACCCTACAATCAGCTCAGGGTTGTCTCCTCTAATACGCTAACTGGACAGAATTTGGCAGTATATTCCTCAGTAGGACATACGACAACACTGTCAATGAATCCCAAGCCGAATAGCAGCGTGTATAATGGCCAGAACTGGGTCAACACATAATTGGCTTGGGCAGCTTGCGAAGCTCTTGAATAAATCGTCCAATTTTCCTGCGATTTTGTGCGTATAAGTATCTCACGTCTATCAATTTGCGCCCTGTTTCCTCCATGATGCGTCGTTCTTCTTTTTCTAGTCTTAAAGTGTATGTTGAAATAAAATGAATAAAAATAAACATAGTGTAGCGATGCAGTTCTGCACAACTCACTGTGCAATGCCTTGATTGACATTATGCATTTACACACTGTTGAACCTCCCTGTCAGGTTATTCGTTGACATGAATGCTGCATTGCCCTTATTGACTGTCTTTAGTCCGACGTCTCTGGGTTTCAAGATGACTGAAATTTTCAATAATTTCAGCGGACACTGGACCGTTGTTTTACTGGACCAAGCAACCACCAGGGGACGGCCGGTACTGCACCGCGGCAGTAGGTTAGGCAGGCGGAGCGGAGAAGCTGCAGGTGGCAGCCGATTTTGGCAATGACAGCGGAGCCGGGGGCCGCATACGCGATGGGCGACGTGTCCGGTAACGGAAGCCCCGCCGCCCACGCTGAATGCGCAAGCAGCCGGCCGCGCGCCGCCCATTCGTATTCCGCGGCGTCCGTCCGCTCGGCGACCTTGGCGCCGCGACGCTTCTGGGAAACAGTAAACACAGCGGCGTCTCGCCTCCTGCCGGCCGCGTCTGTACACAGCTCTAGCAGCCACACAACCCGCAGGCAAACAAATTCGAGCTGGTGCGTTATTACTCGTCTGACGTAGACATTACTGGCACTTCTGTTTGTTGACGCAGAAATCGTCACGCCTCTGAGGGGCAGTACACTCCATTTTAAACATTGTTGACAAGTGATGTTACCAGCACGTATCACAGTAAGTGGTGAGAATAAACCAATCACTTTGAATTAATATTTTTTCTTGTGTACAGGAAAGATACAGCTTTCATCAGTACGAAGATTGGTTTTAACGTGCTTTGCGAGGCATGTCCTGATTGAGGTCGTATGCCGCTGCCTGCCTTCGATCTTTGAACTGACTTACCCAGTCAGTTACCATGGAAATCAACTGGCGAAATGTTAGGAGAAAAACGGGCGAGGGGAGGGGAGGCGAGGCAAAATGTGGTGGCCCAGAGAAACAGCATGTGTATCTCCTGTACAGAGTGAGCTGGGTGTTGTCACGGAGCACTTGCTTCACCCTCAACATTCTCCCGACAGGGCACCAGACAACTTCTTCCTCTTCCCTCGGATGAAGAAAGCGTTGCATAGCAGGCATTCCAGTATGAGACTAGCTGATTTTCAGGTTGGAACTTTTCGTGTACAGCCAAAATGCAGATTTATACATCATTTTATTCATCGTTGAGAAAAATAAGCACCAGACGCATTGACACATTTAACCCATTTGAAGACGAGACGACCAGTTTCTGTCCGCCGCTGACGGATCCACAACAGCACCCACTTTCTCTCTTCCTCACCCGACTGAACCAGACGTCGACGCATGTCTTCAAGTCGCCAAAGATGTGAAAATCACACTGTGTAGGGAGGATGTTGCAGTGTTTCCCAATAAAATCGCTGAAAATTAGTCTCCTTCCGCTTGACGTTGTGGGGACGGGCAGTTTCGTGCAACAGGATGCTTCTGTCCGACAGCATTCCCCGGCATTCTTAGTTTAGATCGTATCGCAGTTTCTCCACATTGCCTTCATAGCGCTGATCATTGATTGTGATTCCACGCTCGAGGAAGTCGAGGAGCAGAGGGCCCCTGCAGTCATCATGACCTTACTGGAACTTGTGTAAACAGCTTTGGATTTGTAGCGCTTGGGCTATGAGGGATGTTTTCAATGTTGGCATTGTCGTTTGCTCTCTGGCTTAAGAAAACTGTCGGTCGGAATCATCCTACTGCACGATAACGGCCGCTCCACACTGTCAATCGGACGTAGTCTACACTTCAGTAGTTCGGTTGGGAAACACTGCAGCATCCTCCTTGAAGCCCGGACCTTTCACCGTGAAATTTTCGCGTCTTTGGCGACCTGAAGAAAGACATCAGTGGACGTCGGTTTCAGTCTGACGACGAAGTGCAAGAGTGGGTGCGGTTTTAGATCCGTCAGTGCCCTACCGCGTTCTACGAAACAAGAACTGATCAAAAAATGGTTCAAATGGCTCTGAGCACTATGGGACTCAACTGCTGTGGTCATTAGTCCCCTAGAACTTAGAACTACTTAAACCTAACTAACCTAAGGACATCACACACATCCATGCCCGAGGCAGGATTCGAACCTGCGACCGTAGCAGTCGCACGGTTCCGGACTGCGCGCCTAGAACCGCGAGACCACCGCGGCCGGCAAAGAACTGATCGTCTCGTCTGCCAGTGGGATAAATGTGTTAACGCGTGTGATGGTTTCTTTTCAATGGAACTAATCCATGGTGCCCATCTGGAGGATTTGCGGTTTTCGTTTGACTGCCTCATAAATGGACAGCGCCGTTTTGTTATGATTGTTCCAGCCGCATAATACGGTGCTGTGGTGTGGTGGTTTCAGTATGTACCAGGATTGGTAACATATTGCTGGAAACAAATAGAAAAGTATCACATAGCTTTATTTTTCCGACGTGATAACTAAAGCTTTATGACTACATCCCTTAACATCCAAAGTCCCTAAGTTGTCATTTCAAGCCGGCCGGAGTAGCCGAGCGGTTCTAGGCGCTACAGTCTGGAACCGCGCGACCGCTACGGTCGCAGGTTCGAATCCTGCCTCGGGCATGGATGTTTGTGATGTCCTTAGGTTAGTTAGGTTTAAGTAGTTCTAAGATCTTGGGGACTGATGACCTCAGAAGTTAAGTCCCAGAGCGCTCAGAGCCATTTGAACCATTTTTGTCCTTTCAACGACTATTTTGACTGAATTATCTTGCAGTCTGCTGCATCGGATAACTTGTTATGGAGTTCTGACGCTGGACTATTCACCATTAATGTGACGTGCGAGTTTGTACGTGATAGAACCTTCGATTTACAAGAACGTATGAGTATGCTATATGTACCGCACTAGTGACAAGACAGCACGGAATACTTTTGATGATCGTTGCCCGAATCTGGGTTAGTGCTATATAATTTCTATGCCGACTGTGCGTTACCATCTGGCGTTCAGACAGCGATTTTAATTTACTCCGTTCTCCTTTGCATTGTTAACGAGTACTGCGAACAACAATCGTGCAGCTCTTTCTTCGAAAGGAACTTCCTGATGAACGTGTACGTTGCACTTTCTTTATACATATACTTCCGTAATCTGGTAGCTGGACATATATTCCTTCTTTCCAAGGACTGTCGCGCCATTGTAGCTCAACATCCATCGAAGTATTACTTCCGATGTTGATTTTAGACATTTGGGGACTGTTAGACGGCCGAAACCATGCGTTAGTGGAGAATCAAAACTAAAAGGATATATTCAACCAACTAGCCACAAATCAACAGTCTAACATACACAATCACGATACTCACTGCTGAAGACAATTTTGTTTCCAGGAAAGAAAATGCGAAAAACCTCTTTATGACTTTTACTTTCCCCGCTTGCAGATATGGAGAGTTCAACCGTGCACGCTGTAGTCCATCCGCCTTTCATCTGAACAGACGACGATCTAGTCATACTAGCCAGGCAACTACAATTAACAGTTAATTTCGTTTCCGAAGTAAGACACTGTGCTCGAAAAAAAGGAAAAGGACTACCGTTCTGAACGACTCGTATGTTAAATAAAACGCCATAGCGACGCTCCCCGAAAAATGATTGGTTCTGTTTCGTTGTTGGCTGGGAGAGAAAGGAAGATATTCATAACCAAAGATGCGTTAGTTCGTAATACTACCAGAGTAACGGCCAAGGAGAAAAGTTTGCTCCATCTCCATATCGTATTGGATACTTCGAAACAGGCATTTATTTCTTCCTATCAGGAGGAGAGAAAGCTGATATAGGAACAGTACATCGTCGCTATTCAGCCGAGAGCATTTGTAAATTACGCCAGCATATTTAAAAATATAAAATTTGTACATATTTTGAAGAGTGTTAAAATTTGAGGCTGTGCACTACGGATCATAAGAAAATGATTGCTGTTTATAAAAATAAAATATGTAACGATAGTGATTATAAAAATGGCCCTCCACACATTACTGCACAGAGTTATAGGAAGTTTGTGGCAGGTTCGAAAGGATGTTGAGGTCGAAGAGAAGAATTAGAGGAGAAAATACCCTCTGGTATGCTGTTAAAATTATTAGGAGAGTATTTGTGTAGATGTAGAGGTATTCTGTTAAAACTGGAATGGTGGATAGACTTCCGTGACTTTTTAGTAGTCAGGTAATTGGAGATGGTTAAAGTGTCATTGAGACAGGACGTGGACACTTTGTAGGCCTAACGGTAGAGGGACAGATAAAAGGAAGTGTGTTAGACAGAAAGGAGAGGAGGAAATTAATAAGTTTATATGGGATCCAGTTAACACCATGTATACGAGTACGGAAGGCGAGGCGGAGGGTATGTCGTTCTAAGAACTGAGGCAGCAGTAAATTTGTGGTGTAGCGAATATCCAGGCTACATTAGCATAGCAGAGGATGCCCCATCAAATCTTTATATGCGTGAAGGAAGCTGGAGGGATGCAGTATCTGTGTTCACCATGTTTCTTGTACTTTTAGTCTAATGTTGGCTTATTTTAGTATGCTCGGGAAGTCGACACATAGTCCAAGATATTTTAGAGTGTTAGTTAATTGGATGGTGAGACACAAGTGATAGGAAGCGTCCTATAAATATTGCTTGGGTTTTGGACGGGTTGATCTTGATAAGCGACTGGTCGCGGCCGGAGGTAAGCTGGCTGAGAAAGTTTAAAGTACCGTTATGATTTCTGTAGTAGAAATTGTAGAGTGAGGAAAGTGGTGTCAGCAACCTAAGTGGAAATAAGCGTTGTGTAAGTACATATCTCTGAGAAGATAAGCCATCTAATTTTTACAACAGAACAGTTGTGCAGCGCGGAAGTTGCGGTAGACCATAATTGCATTTCACTAGTTGTTGTTGTTGTTATTGTTGTTGTGGTCTTCAGTCCTGAGACTGGTTTGATGCAGCTCTCCATGCTACTCTATCCTGTGCAAGCTTCTTCATCTCCCAGTACTTACTGCAACCTACAACCTTCTGAATCTAGTTAGTGTGTTCATCTCTTGGTCTCACTCTACGATTTTTACCCTCCACAGTGCCCTCCAGTGCTAAATTTGTCATCTCTTGATGCCTCAGAACATGTCCTACCAACCGGTCCCTTCTTCTTGTCCAGATGTGCCATAAACTCCTCTTCTCCCCAATTCTATTCAATACCTCCTCATTAGTTATGTGATCTACCTATCTAATCTTCAGCATTCTTCTGTAGCACCACATTTCAAAATCTTCTATTCTCATCTTGTCCAAACTATTTATCGTCCATGTTTCACTTCAATACAAGGCTACACTCCATACAAATACTTTCAGAAACGACTTCCTGACACTTAAATCTATACTCGACGTTAATAAATTTCTCTTCTTCAGAAACGCTTTCCTTGCCATTGCCAGTCTACATTTTATATCCTCTCTATTTCGACCATCATCAGTTATTTTGCTCCCCAAATAGCAAAACTCCTTTACTACTTTAAGTGTCTCAATTCCTAATCTAATTCCCGCAGTATCACCCAATTCGACTACATTCCATTATCCTCGTTTTGCTTTTGTTGGTGTTCGTCTTATATCCTCCTTTCAAGACACTGTCCATTCCGTTCAACTGCTCTTCCAAGTCCTTTGCTGTCTCTGACAGAATTACAATGTCATCGGCGAACCTCAAAGTTTTTATTTCTTTTCCATGGATTTTAATATCAACTCCGAATTTTTCTTTTGTTTCCTTTACTGCTTGACAATATACAGATTGAATAACATATGGGATAGGCTACACCCCTGTCTCACTCCCTTCCCAACCACTGCTTCCCTTTCATGTCCCTCGACTCTTATAAATGCCATCCGGTTTCTGTACAAAATGAAAATAGCCTTTCGCTCCCTGTATTTTACCCCTGTCACCTTCAGACTTTGAATGAGAGTATTCCAGTCAACATTGTCAAAAGCTTTCTCTCAGTCTACAATAGCTAGAAATGTAGGTTTTCCTTTCCTTAATCTTTCTTCTAAGATAAGTCGTAAGGTCAGTATTGCATCACGTGCTCCAATATTTCTACGGAATCCAAACTGATCTTCCCCAAGGTCGGCTTCTACTAGTTTTTCCATTCGTCTGTAAAGAATTCGCATTAGTATTTTGCAACTGTGGCTTATTAAACTGATTGTTCGGTAGTTTTCACATCTGCCAACACCATGCTTATTTTTTTTGGATTGGAATTATTATATTCTTCTTGAAGTGTGAGGGTATTTCGCCTGTCTCATACATCTTGCTCACCAGATGGTAGAGTTTTGTCAGGACTAGCTGTTGTCAGTAGTTCTAATGGTTTTGTCAGGTCTAGCTCTACCAAGGCTATCAGTAGTTCTAATGGAATGTTGTCTACTCCCGGGGCCTTGTTTCGACTCAAGTCTTTCAGTGCTCTGTCAAACTTTTCACGCAGTATTGTATCTACCATTTCGTCTTCATCTACATTCTCTTCCATTTCCAGAATATTGTCCTCAAGTACGTCGCCCTTGTATAGACCCTCTATATACCCCTTCCATTTTTCTGCTTTCCCTTCTTTGCTTAGAACTGGATTTCCATCTGAGCTCTTGATATTCATACAAGTGGTTCTCTTTTCTCCAAAGGTCTGTTTAATTTTCCTGTAGGCAGTATCTATCTTACCCCTAGTGAGATAAGCCTCTACATCCTTACATTTATTCTCCAGCCATCCCTGCTTAGCCATTTTGCACTTGTATTCCTTTTTTCCTGCTTCATTTACTGCATTTTTACATTTTCTCCTTTCATCAATTAATTTCAATATTTCTTCTGTTACCCAAGGGTTTTTTCTAGCCCTCGTCTTTTTACCTATTTGATCCTCTGCTGCCTTCTCTATTTCATTCCTCAAAGCTGCCCATTCTCCTTCTACAGTATTTCTTTTCCCTGTTCTTGTCAATTGTTCCCTTATGCTCTCCCTGGAACTCTGTACAGCCTCTGGTTCTTTCAGTTTGTCCAGGTCCCATCTCCTTAAATTCCCACCTTTCTGCAGTTTCTTCAGTTTTAATCTAGAGTTCATAACCAATAGATTGTGGTCAGAGTCCACATCTGCCACTGGAAATGTCATACAATTTAATACCTGGTTCCTAAATCTCTGTCTTACCATTATAAAATCTATCTGATACCTTCTAGTATTTCCAGGATTCTTCCATGTGTCCAACCTTCTTTTATTATTCTTGAACCAAGTGTTAGCTATGATTACGTTATGCTCTGTGCAAAATTCTACCAGACGGCTTCCTCTTTCATTTCTTTTCCCCAATCCTTATTCATCTACTATGTTTCCTTCTCTCCCTTTTCCTACTCTCGAATTCCAGTCACCCATGACTATTAAATTTTCGTCTCTCTTCACTATCTGAATAATTTCTTTTATCTCATCATACATTTCATCAATTTCTTCATCATCTGCGGAGCTAGCTGGCATATAAACTTGTACTAGTGTAGTAGGTGTGGGCTTCGTGTCTATCTTGGCCGCAATAATGCGTTCACTATGCTGTTTGTAGTAGCTTACCCGCACTCCTTATTCATTATTAAACCTACTCCTGCATTACCCCTATTTGATTTTGTATTTATAACCATGTATTTACCTGACCAAAAGTCTTGTTCCTCCTGCCACCGAACTTCACTAATGCCCACTATATCTAACTTTAACCTATCCATTTCCCTTTTTTAAATTTTCTAACCTACCTGCCCGATTAAGGGGTCTGACATTCCACGCTCCGATCCATAGAATGCCTGTTTTCTTTCTCCTGATAACGACGTCCTCTTGAGTAGTCTCGCCAGGAGATCCGAATGGGGGACTATTTTACCTCCGGAATATTTTACCCAAGAGGACACCATCATCATTTAACCATACAGTACAGCTGCATGCCCTCGGGAAAAATTTCGCTAGTTACTTTACTTCACCAGTTACTTTACTTCAATTACTTTAGTTAAGAAAGATGTAATTTATCAAAAAAAAGATAGAAAATAATTTGTTAATCAAAATAGTGTATTTGACCGGTATCAGAGGCAAATATCTAATTTACGGTGATGTACGGTTATGTCTCTAATGTTCTGTTTCGCATCACGTGCAGTATTAGTTCGTAACTGGTTTCATCACTTTGTGTATAGTCTCTGCTATAACCATAGTAAAATTCAAGATATTCCTGTGTTTAATTGCGTAGTTATCGTTGTTAAATGCAACTGTATGACGGGAACACGCAGGTACGACTGAAGCAACAAGCTGTTCGTGTTCTTAACAACAGAATGTGATGTGTATCGAAGACTATAGAAATTCATTATAATTGTTGTGGTAGTGTTAACACTGAGCGGCACGGGACGATCTCTGTGAGCAAAGAACCAGTATCACAATACAACGGTAGATAAACTGACCCAGGCGAGTCGGCGCAATGCTTGAAGGGAAATGGCGTATGACCCTTAGTATCACTTTGCTTAACCATCGGAAGGTTTTTGCTTGCTGTGTTCCACAATTACTCACCCCTAAAACTAATTCCCAAGGACCTGAAATTTCCCATAAAATTTTGCTGTGTTCTCACAATGAAGATGAGGTTATATTTGTGACATCGTGGCTTTAGATCCAGGTTGTGATCTCAAAATAAAACATTATTCTACGGAATATAGATAAAAATATTCTCCATAGAAAAATGATGAAGACTTGGCCTTCTGTTGCATGAATGGTAGTATCTGTGTTTTGAGATGCTGATGGATTTATCCATATTTATTACCTGGAACCAAAAACAATCAAAATCTTGTACTGAAAATAAAAACGCTCCTCATGAAAATTCGAGTGGACAAAGAGGACGATTTGATGCTACAAGGAGACGTTAGGCCACAATTCATGTGCCACCAATGAAGAGCTTTGGGGTCTCTTGCTTAAAATGAAGGCTGTTTTTGGTCATCGTCTTCACTGAAGACATCTAGACTGCGTTGAGGACTGGTTAGAATAATGGAGAGTGAAAGCCTTCCTTGACAGTTTCATAAAACGTGTTTGTTGTTGGCAAACGTGTACGCAGTTACCTGGAGACTATGCTGAAAAGTGGGAGTATGTGACTAAAGAGGCAAATTCTAGGTAAATTCTGTGTTTCAATGACTAAAATAATGCTACGGTTTCACCCGCACTTATCAGTCAATCCTCAAGCTAAAACTGTAAAAGAATGAACGGTAATAAACAATAATCCTCTCTTTTACAGAAGTTACGGAATTTTCCATTAATTAGCCCTTTAGGAATAGTGACTTGCTCTTGACGTTTGCGAGGACGTGAGACTTACAAGCGAACGTTCCTAAGAGTAAATAAACTATCTTGGTGAAACTTGGCAGGGATCTAGACTGGGCAAATTAAAGCAATACGTATTTTTTGTTTGTTCTCAATTTCACTTTTAAGTGGTAAAACGCACCTCGATAGGTAATTTGCCTTATTAGATTTAGAGGGAATACCTTTGAAACGTCGATGTGGAAAATTTGTTTTTCATACAAAAGATGATATAGAATTAATTATCTTGAAAGCTTTATAATTAACTTCTGTAACAATTTGCAATTTTGCAAAATACTTCATCGCCGCTCATTAATTTTTAAAAATGAAAATTTTCGTTACGATATAAATTAAAGAAGCTTTCATGCCACATACACTTCGTGTAATAAAGCTGGTTTGTGAAGTACAGGTATTGGGAAAAAAACCATACACATTGTGCTGTTGATGTACACTCCTGGAAATGGAAAAAAGAACACATTGACACCGGTGTGTCAGACCCACCATACTTGCTCCGGACACTGCGAGAGCGCTGTACAAGCAATGATAACACGCACGGCACAGCGGACACACCAGGAACCGCGGTGTTGGCCGTCGAATGGCGCTAGCTGCGCCGCATTTGTGCACCGCCGCCGTCAGTGTCAGACAGTTTGCCGTGGCATACGGAGCTCCATCGCAGTCTTTAACACTGGTAGCATGCCGCGACAGCGTGGACGTGAACCGTATGTGCAGTTGACGGACTTTGAGCGAGGGCGTATAGTGGGCATGCGGGAGGCCGGGTGGACGTACCGCCGAATTGCTCAACACGTGGGGCGTGAGGTCTCCACAGTACATCGATGTTGTCGCCAGTGGTCGGCGGAAGGTGCACGTGCCCGTCGACCTGGGACCGGACCGCAGCGACGCACGGATGCACGCCAAGACCGTAGGATCCTACGCAGTGCCGTAGGGGACCGCACCGCCACTTCCCAGCAAATTAGGGACACTGTTGCTCCTGGGGTATCGGCGAGGACCATTCGCAACCGTCTCCATGAAGCTGGGCTACGGTTCCGCACACCGTTAGGCCGTCTTCCGCTCACGCCCCAACATCGTGCAGCCCGCCTCCAGTGGTGTCGCGAAAGGCGTGAATGGAGGGACGAATGGAGACGTGTCGTCTTCAGCGATGAGAGTCGCTTCTGCCTTGGTGCCAATGATGGTCGTATGCGTGTTTGGCGCCGTGCAGGTGAGCGCCACAATCAGGACTGCATACGACCGAGGCACACAGGGCCAACACCCGGCATCATGGTGTGGGGAGCGATCTCCTACACTGGCCGTACACCACTGGTGATCGTCGAGGGGATACTGAATAGTGCACGGTACATCCAAACCGTCATCGAACCCATCGTTCTACCATTCCTAGACCGGCAAGGGAACTTGCTGTTCCAACAGGACAATGCACGTCCGCATGTATCCCGTGCCACCCCACGTGCTCTAGAAGGTGTAAGTCAACTACCCTGGCCAGCAAGATCTCCGGATCTGTCCCCCATTGAGCATGTTTGGGACTGGATGAAGCGTCGTCTCACGCGGTCTGCACGTCCAGCACGAACGCTGGTCCAACTGAGGCGCCAGGTGGAAATGGCATGGCAAGCCGTTCCACAGGACTACATCCAGCATCTCTACGATCGTCTCCATGGGAGAATAGCAGCCTGCATTGCTGCGAAAGGTGGATATACACTGTACTAGTGCCGACATTGTGCATGCTCTGTTGCCTGTGTCTATGTGCCTGTGGTTCTGTCAGTGTGATCATGTGATGTATCTGACCCCAGGAATGTGTCAATAAAGTTTCCCCTTCCTGGGACAATGAATTCACGGTGTTCTTATTTCAATTTCCAGGAGTGTATGAAAAAGAGAAGAGGACCGTGGAACAGACCGCGTTGTTTCGACTGACCTATAGGGGAGGGGGTAGGGGGAGGAGGAGATCCGTTTAGATAAACTGCATAAATCAGCTTAACCCCGCAAAGTATTCTATTCCTATGTAGTTTCTATGGCTCTTCATCTTTCATGACACTTATCATTACATTTGTTTTGTATTTTCTGACCTACCTCCACTTCGTGTACAAATACATCAAAACAAACACTGCGAGGAATATACTTGGTGTAGAGTAACAACCGCTTCCAGACGCAATAGAAGGTGATTTGAATACACTACCAGTTATGGGCTGGTACCCACCTTCGGGTGGTTTACATTCCTGTACATATTTCCATATCGAATATTGGAGATCACTTTTTAAATCAAAAACAAATAATGTGATAATGTCTAAATAGAAACAAAGACACAAATGAAACATTTTGAACTGGCTGTGCGACATGTGTTGTAAAATCTTACAGTGATTACATTTAGATGGCGTATCCGCAACGTTTTCACGTAATACTTATCAAATTTTTTACAAAAAATATGTTCTTGACACGTTGACTGTATATTAGTCACCATGCTAAAGTGCCACTAACTTATCAATGACGTAAGGTAGGAGTGCCAATAACATTGTGACTAAATACAGCTAATGTATGAAAAACATATTTTTGTAAAAAAATGTGATAAATGTTATGTGAAAAGTCTATGGATACACCAGCTACAAATAAGTAATATAATACACACATCAAAACAAGTTTTGTTTCGTTGCGGTTCCTTGAACTACTGAAGATGGACGTTAACTGTGGATCTGTATTACACATCAGAGATGTCACTAAACTCGCCCAAAGATGTAAACAACCATGCATGGGCAGCGCTCATTAGACGATCAGCCGACCAGTTCGAGTCATTCCACCAGGAAGGAGATACACGGCTCCTGTTGTCTGTAGTTCAAACATGCCTAGACGGTCAATGCCGCGGTTCGATCGCGTCCGCAGTGTTGCTTTGTGTCAGGAATGGCTCTCATTAAGGGAAGTGTCCAGGCGTCTCGGAGTGACCCAAAGCAATGCTGTACGGACATGGACGAGATACAGAGAGACAGGAACTGTCGATCACATGCCTCGCGGAGGCCGCCCAAGGGCTACTACTGCATTGGATAACCGCTGCTTACGGATTATGCCTCTGAGGAACTCTGACAGTAACACCGCTATGTTGAGTAAAGCATTTTGTGCAGCCACAGGAGGTCATGTTACGACTCAAACTGTGAGTAATAGGTTGCACAATACGCAACTTCACTCCCGACGTCATGGCGATGTCCAACTTTGCAACGGCGACACCATGCAGCGTGATACAGATGGACCCAACAACATACCGAGTGGACCGCTCAAGACTGGCATCATGTTCTCTTCACCGCTGAGTGTCGCATATGCCTTCAACAAGACAAGTTTGTAGGCAACCCGGATAGGCTGATCGAGCGGTTCTAGGCACTTCAGTCTGGAACCGCGCGACCGCTACGGTCACAGGTTCGAATCCTGCCTTGGGCATGGATGTGTGTACTGTCCTTAGGTTAGTTAGGTTTTAGTAGTTCTAAGTTCTAGGGGACTGATGATCTCAGATGTTAAATCCCATAGTGCTCAGAGCTATTTGAACCATTTTTGAACCGGATACGCTGAACGCCTTAGACACACTGTCCAGCGAGTGCAGCAGTATGGAGGTTCCCTGCTGGTTTAGGGTGGCATTATGTGGGCCCCTGGTGGTCATAGAAGGCACCGTAATTGCTGTACGATAAGTGAATGCCGTCCTCCGACCGATAGCGTAACCATATCGCCAGCATATTGGCGAGACATTCGTCTTCATGGACGACAATTCGCGCCCCCCATCGTGCACATCTTGTGAATAACTTCCTTCAGGATATCGACATCGCTCGACCATAGTGGCCAGCATATTCTCCAGGCATGAACCCTATAAAACGTGACTGGGATATACTGAAAAGGGCTGTTTATGGGCGACGTGACCGACCAACCACTCTGAGGGATCTACGCCGAATCGCCGTTGAAGGGTGGGACAATCTGGACCAATAGTGCTTTGATGAACTTGTGGATAATATGCCACGACGATTATAAGCATGCATCAATGCAAGAGGACATGCTACTGGTATTAGAGGTACCGGTGTGTACAGAAATCTGGACTACCACCTCTGAAGGTCTCGCTGTATGGTGGTACAACATGCAATGTGGCGGAAATGATATTTATGTTGATGTCTATTCTAATTTTCGGAACTCTCGGAACCGAGGTGATGCAAAACTCTGTTTATGTGTGTATTTTACAACACATGTCGGTTAGCCACTTCCAAACGTTTCATCTGTTTCTTTGTGTCCATTTTGTGACCACATTATTTGTTTCTGATTTTTTCAGCTATCTCCACGTACATGAATGTAAACCAGAATGTAAACCACATGAAGATGGGCACAAACGACTAACCAGTCGTGTGTTAAATAAAATCACCTTCTACTGTGACTAGTAGCAGTTACTGTACTACGCCTTATAAAGGAACAGTAACAGAGCTCAGATGCATCAATTATGGATAAAATACATTCAATGTGCATGGTATTTGACTACTAGGAAACTGGATTGAACTCTGTGTGTTTACGATCAAGCACATTATTGTGAATACGGTGAGGCGTATCAGTACTCATTTGTTTCTTCGCCTCCACGTTGACATCATGACGAAGTCTCAGCACGTCGACTAGCCGCCGACCGTCCCGAAAGTCTCCAGCGCGACGACTGCGGACCTTTGTTGCTCAATTAAACTACTGGCTGAGCGACACTTAGGGCCCGTAATGAGACGTGAGTGCGCACGCGACGACCGCCGGTCCACGCGCTGATGGAGGGGTGGAAGAAGAAAGGATAAAGACGGGAGAGGAAAAAGGGCGGCCGCTTAGCGGGGTTAATTGAAAATGATGGCGCGGCTGTCACTTAAATTCATTTAGGCGGCGGCGCAGAGCGTCGGGAGAGGCCGCTTTAAGTAAGTCGGAGTGGCAGGCGGTGGCGAGCCAGCGGCGCTGCCGGGCTCCGCATACTAAACACCGCGCCGCAGCCGCCGCCGCCGCCGCCCTCCGCGCTCACGATTACCGGGGCAGCTCGCCGCGCCACGAAATAAATAGTCCCGCGGTCCCGCGCGCTCCACGCCGGGGTTTCGCGGAAACTGGTTTTAAAGCGAGCTGCCGTCTCGGAGGTACCATCTTCAGGACATTTAAAAGACTGGAGAAGCTCAAAGTAATCGAGAATGGGGATAGGTCGTGAGCAATAAATACTAATTTCTCGGATTCGTTATTTCTTCCCTCAATATATCACTGCTGCTTTTACCTTCATGACATTTTTTCGGTCCCTTTCTGCTAGATAACTGATGCGTATCTAAGCTCGTACACTACCGCCCATTAAAATTGTTACACCAAGAAGAAATGCAAATGATAAACGGGTAAACAGAGGACAAATATATTATACTAGAACTGACATGTAATTACATTTTCACGCAATTTGGGTGCATAGATCCTGAGAAATCAGTACCCAGAACAACCACCTCTGCTCGTATTAACGGCCTTGATGCGCCTGGACATTGAGTGAAACAGAGCTTGGATGGCGTGTACAGGTACAGCTGCCCATGCAGCTTCAACACGATACCACAGTTCATCAAGAGTAGTGACTGGCGTATTGTGACGAGCCAGTTGCTCGGCCACCATTGGCCAGACGTTTTCAATTGGTGAGAGGTCTGGAGAATGTGCTGGCCAGGGCAGCAGTCGAACATTTCCTCTATCCAGAAAGGCCCGTACAGAACCTGCAACATGCGGTCGTGCATTACCCTGCTGAAATGTAGGGTTTCGCACGGATCGAATGAAGGGTCGAGCCACATGTTGTAACACATCTGAAATGTAACGTCCTCTGTTCAAAGTGCCGTCAATGCGTGAACGAGACGTGTAACCAATGGCACCCCTTACCATCACGCCGGGTGATAGGCCAGTATGACGATGACAAATCCAATGTGCGTTCACCGCGATGTCGCCAAACACGGATGCGACCATGATGATAACGTAAACAGAACCCGGATTTATCCGAAAAAATGACGTTTTGCCATTCCCGCACCCAGGTTCGTCGTTGAGTACATCATCGCAGGCGCTGTTCGTGCAGATGGTTGTTGTCTTGCAAACGTCCCCATCTGCTGACTCAGGGATCGAGACGTGGCTGCACGACCCGTTACAGCCATGCGGATAAGATGCCTGTCATTTCGACTGCTAGTGATACGAGGACGTTGGGATCCAGCACGGTGTTCCGTATTACCCTCCTGTACCTACAGATTCCATATTCTGCTAACAGTCATTGGATATCGACCAACGCGAGCAGCAATGTCGCGATACGATAAACCGCAATCGCGGCCGGACGGTGTGGCCGAGCGGTTCTAGGCGCGTCAGTCTGGAACCGCGCGACCACTACGGCCGCAGGTTCGAATCCTGCCTCGGGCATGGCTGTGTGTGATGTCGTTAGGTTAGTTAGGTTTAAGTAGTTCTAATTTCAGTGGGACTGATGACCTCAGATGTTAAGTCCCATAGTGCTCAGAGTGATTTGAGCCAAACCGCAATCGCGACAGGCTACAATCCGACATTTATCAAAGTCGGAAACTTGATGGTACTCATTTCTCCTCTTTGCACGAGGCATCACAACAACGTTTCACCAGGCAACGCCGGTCTACTGCTGTTTGTGTATGAGAAATCGGTTGGAAACTTTCCTCATGCCACCACGTTGTAGGTGTCGCCACCGGATCCAGCCTTGTGTAAATGCTCCTAAAAGCTAATCATTTGCATATCGCATCATCTTCTTCCTGTCGGTTAAATTTCGCGTCTGTAGCACGTCATCTTCGTGGTGTAGCAATTTTAATGGCCAGTAGTGTATAAAGTCTCTGACCTTAGGAACAGCCTGAATGGTTCAAATGGCTCTGAGCACTATGGGACTTAACATCTGAGGTCATCAGTCCCCTAGAACTTAGAACTACTTAAATCTAACTAACCTAAGAACATCACACACATCCATGCCCGAGGCAGGATTCGAACCTGCGACCGTACGGGTCGCGCGCTTCCAGACTGAAGCGCCTAGAACCGCTCGGCCACAGCGGCAGGCGAGCAACCTGAAAACTCGATTATCTTCCATTCCACCACTGTGAAACGTTGATAAGGCTAATGCTTTATTGATGAGCTTGTATGCTTTGAACGCACGAAAAATAGGCTATTTTCGTAATTTGTTTCAAGTACTCTAAAAATTAATGCTTTATCTGATCATATAGTTTAATTCCTTACACTTTCATGTTCCAAAAATCATTTTTGTGTAAGCGCTGATCCAGGTGGGAGGACCGCTTGCAGCAGGAACACTGGTCTTCGGCGGGAATTTTCGAACCTCTACTATTGGACCTGCAATAAAATAACTTTATAGAAATCATTTTCAATGTATTTTCTATCAATATACAAAGGATAATAGAAAAACATTAATATGTCTTCAGGAGGATGTGCCCTACGGCTGTTATACAGGGTTTTCGGAAATTCACATTACTAATTTGCAGGGAGATCTAGAGGGAAGTGAGTACATAATATTTTGAGTAAAACTCATAGTTTCCGTTCTACTACGGTTTCAGGTCAGATGTTTAACACTTCCACTTCTGGTTGAGGAATTGCATTAGGCGTGACACAGTACAGTTGTTAGGTAACACATCGACAGGAAACATAACGAAACACCCATTTATCACTTAAGCACATTTGTTTGTATTACCACTTAAGCATTACGTGGTTACATTATTCCAAAACAAAAAAGAACCAAGCATACTGTACGAATAAAACAGTACTGATGCATTACGAAAGCGGCTCGATGTGGCGTCCACCAAGATTTTACAAACATTGTACTTACCAAGCATGTTCAGGTACACACGCTCCATCTCTTCAGTTTCTAGTGCAGCGACCATAACTCGTGCAATCAGATTTTCTTCTGCCTCTACACGAGGTGACGAAACATTTACGAAATAAAGTTTTTATGTTTTAGATACTTGCAGGGCACTGCCGTGTGATATCCACATGAGATTCTTATAACGTTTGTTATTAAGCTATGCACACAAAAAACACAATATTTAGCTACACTTGGTTTTACGCTGATCACAGAATGTACACATTCTATCTTGTTACAAAGAATATGGATATAACAGATATTACACTTCACCACATAATAGTCTTTGGCAAGAAATGCATTGTATTATATTTCTAGTACAGATTTTACAAATCAGTTAATGTTGCTAGCTGCAGGAGTGTCTTGATGTCGGCAAAAATTTTTTAATATTAGTTAACAATTATACAAAATATAAACAGCTAGAGTGGAATATTTAATACATAATTAAAAACTTTTTGTAAGTAAGAATACCATAGTCGTTATATGCCAAGAAGAACAAGATTTATGCAAGAAGATGAATATATGCCATTATTGTCATTTTTGTTGTTGTGGTGCCAGGATACCCTGGAAATTCTGGAAGAAAAGGTTTTGTGTTGACTCGGGTGTCTTACTGGTGATTAGAAAGTCATTTTATTGAAAAGTGGGTACTACCGCTACCTGTATGTGAGGCCCATAAGTAATGTGCGTTAACAATCCATCTTATTGGTTGTAGCACTGAACTAAATCAACACGATTAGTTAATAACAATTTTCGCATGAGAATATCTAAGTGCACGAAAACATGTAGTTACTAATGTGCGCAGTGTACATCGCTACATCGCTCGATTTGTTAGAAAAAAAAGGCAGTATTGAGACAAATGGGAAAGCTGCTCGGACATTACTGAAGATTATGTAGAGGGTGTGTGAAATCAGCAACAACCAATTTCCAATAAACTCTTGTTGAGTCGAAAATAGCAAAAAGTATGAGAATTTCCGTCCAATGTAAGTATACGAATGTCCGATAACTAAAGGCACACATTACTTGAGCACGTGTTACCGAAAGTGTAAGCCTCGCGAACTTTTACAACGATTATAATAATAAAAATGCAGTGAAAAACACATTGAAAGAGAACATAAGAAAATGAAAAGAAATAAACTTGGAAGTAACAACGTCCATGTGCGCGAGACTATGACTCAACTTACCGATTGGTCGTTATCAACATTAAGATTCGTGGAAAGCAACTTATCGAAAGTGCGCGACCACAGTACGCCCAGAATGTGGTTTTAATTTTGACTTTTTTTGTACAAATAACATGAGTGTTCAGTGACCTTTTTCGAATCATGTACGAGAGTAATGGAGGTTGTTAACCACAGCTTACAATGCAGCCCGTATGAAGTAGGTCCCCCCCCCCCCCCGTCTCGTAGCCGGCCGCTGTGGCCGAGCGGTTCTAGGCGCTTCAGTCTGCAACCGCGCGACCGCTACGGTCGCAGGTTCGAATCCTGCCTCGGGCATGGATGTGTGTGATGTCCTTGGGTTAGTTAGGTTTAAGTAGTTCTAAGTTCTAGGGGACTGATGACCTCAGATGTTAAGTCCCATAGTGTTCAGAGCCATTTGAACCTGTCTCGTAGTCAGCAGCAAAGTACCGGTTCACACAAAGAGTTATACCTGTACCTCCGGGCAGTTGGAAGATTTCCCTATTTTCTCTGACCAACTTAAGAAAGCAGAGGTCACATGTATCTTGTGCACGAAGAGTTTCCTACTTGAGACATACGGCTCCTTGACAAGATATCATTTCTCCAGCCGATATTTCGTTTGTTGAATCCTGATGCAGTATTACAAGCGTCATAAACGTCTGATGAAAGTTTATTGTCGTACATACAGGCAACATAGCCAGCCTTTATCTGTAACTTACACAATTCATATACACGTATGTAAATGGGCCACGACAGAACATTTTTTCCCTTTTTTTTACCTGTCAAAGGCTTTAGTGACACACTCGATATTTTTTTAAATTCTGGGCTTACGTAAGAAATGTAAGAAGTGGGAAATAATGCAAAATAATGGATCTGCAGTAATACCTACAATAGTACCAGTTACGAATGAGTGTCTTAAATGTGAAGCTGGCAAACTGCAGAAGCTCTAACCAAAAATTACACACCCAAAAAACTGCCTACTGCAGTATAATCACATAGCAGGAGTTACAAACGATTTTTTGAGCTGTGATGCAGAGAAGTACGGTTTAACTAAAAAACGAAAATACCGGCGTGGGCTCTGCCGTCACCGAGCGAGATAGCGCTCCATGTTTGTAGACTCCTCTCGGTTAACATATTTGAAACTGCCGACGAAGGTAAGACGCGCTTCATTCAATTAACACGTGACGTATCCCTACGAAGTAACGTTCATTAGCCATTTATGGTCACAGTTTTGAATTTGCTATTTCACATTCGATCTGAACTCAGAACATTACGAAGTCCGCAATAAAGAAAGCACGTTAATGTACTGGGTCATTCACGAAGATATGCAAATATTCTAGTATGTTATTCTACAAGTGAAACTAAAGAAAAAAGTTTACATAACCATAGGTCCGCAAATGTTTAGTTACGGAGCTACGGCTAATAAAAGATTTTGCCTGAAATTTAGCGACTTCGTTAATCTGAAGCAACCGCAAAGCTGTACGAGGTTAAAGTAAAGCACGATTTCCATTTATTTTGTTGTTATTGGTCTGCTGAAACTAACAAAATCTGTCCCAGACGTGTGTTTTCCGGTTTAACATGAATTGACGAGTGCTATGGTATTAATGAAAGCAGATTATGTGACACATTCATACAGTTTCAGTTAACGTTATTACCATCATTTTTCCAAAAATAAATTCTCTACAACTTCTGCTGAAAACTTTGTGCAATTGTCTGGAATTTAGAAAAACAAATTGGGCCAAATAGTTAACAAATAAAAATTTTACGAAAGTACTTTTTTGCTTCTCTGGATGTTCTGGACAACTACTGCTGATACGCGTCTTGGACATGTTTTATCAGATTCATCAGACCAATAACAACAAAATAAATGGAAATCGTGCTTTACTTTAACCTCGTACAGGTTTCTGATGGCTTCATATTAGCGAAGTCGCTAAATTTCGTGCAAAATACTTCATTAGCCGTAACTCCGTATCTAAACATTTGCGGACCTATGTTTATATTAACTTTTTTCTTTAGATTTACTAGTAGAATAACATATTAAAATATTTGCATATTTTCGTAAATCACCCTCATGTGATGTAATAATCCACGGTTCGTGCCTAAAGCCCGCACTGTTCATAATAGTTACTGTATAATAACAGCTATTATGCGGCGATCGGCACATTTTTCCATTCGGCGACCGGCACATCTTCCCTTCCAGATTAGTGTTCTGGATATTAGTTCCCGAACAAAAAACTGCATTTCCCTATTTATAGTTTAATTTGACAGTCGGCAGTAAGCACTAGACTGTCCGTGCTGTTTACATTAAAAACCGTACACGTAAAGCATTCGGGGGACTTGGCAATCTGCGCAGCCTAGTTTTAAGATCAATACGCTGATTAGCAGTTCCAAATGAGAAGCAATGTGACGCATCTCGTTATTAGCTTCTTTTTTATAAGCTCCTGGTCTGTGGCACACACAGCAAAAAGCATATCAATATCAACCAGTTATTTAACAACGTTCACGGACAACAGGACACTCGCACCCATGCGCTATGACAAACATGTTCGGTTCCGGCTTCCACTCTTTGTTTAAGTTTTTCTTTATGGATTTGTTTCTACGGCTCAACACGTCTGGCTTGACATTACGCAAAGTAGAGGAATTTACAGTTTAATATAATACTTATAATACTTCACTTTATTCTGTCCCTATAAAATAAATGGAAATAACGTATTAATAAACGTGTAAACACGCAACATGAGAAAAATGAAAATAGCGTTATAGTTCATAGTAGTCCCGTAACGTAAACGGAAACACAGTTACAGAATCTATCCTATCAGAAAACTTTTAACTTTTAAGGAAATAAGGCCGAAAGAAAGAACAGGAGAAAGGAAAACAGTTGTATTGCACAGCAATCTCATCTTCACCAACTTCCTTTCTGAAGATCAGTTTCTTCTTCGATGTTTCTCATTCTGTATACTAATATCTCCACGTACATTTTATGTGTCGTATGTGAGAGACTTAATAGCTGTATAATTTGCACAGTCCGTTCTTTATCCTCTTTTAACGTGGTTACTACTATTATTTGTTCATACCATCGGTGTTTTACTTTGCTGCGAGTATTGATTTAAAAAATCTGAAAACATATATTACTTTTTAGGTATGTAAAAAGTTATGTGTTTGGATTGCTCGTTCCATACGTTTTTCGGCTTTTACCGTTTTGTAAGGCCTCTTTAAATCCCTCAGATTCTATCAATTTCTGGAAAAATTCTGTTCCTTCTACTTTCAGTTTCCTCCCTGTCCTCTATTTCCAACCACAGATTTTTAGAGAACTTTCTCCCATCTTATCTATTTACAATATTTCAATCTGCCACATCTTTTTATCTTTGTTTAGGTGTCTCATTATTTTCAATGCAGTAAATTAATGGTCATGTACAGATCTATGTTGTATATCTTTTTCAGCTTTCTTTATGTGCTGAACTTACTAAATTCATTGCTTCTTTTCTTTCTTGTTTGCAGTTCTCCAGTGTCTGAGGAATTTTTGTCAGAGCTCCTTTTCCATTGGAATAGCGTATTTTAATTCTTCACTCCAAACACTAAGTATTTCTTTTGCACTGTATTCATTTCTTTTCCCCAGGGTTAGAAAGCTACACGTACAATAAGTTGAGGTAGTTCCTGCCATTCTAATTCGATGTTTGTATTCCTAAGTTCTTGTACCATTTATAATCTTATACATGATTGATACAAATTTCTGATGCTAGATTATCCGACTACTTCCTCTGTAGTTGTCTTTTTGTGTGCTGTTCTTGCCTATTTAGTTTTAAGTGTTAGTTTCCCTATCGTATTGTATGTTAACCGGGGACCTAGAAACGACGGAGAGGCTTCGTCCCCGCCGCAGCCGCAGTGGTCCACAACCCCACGACGACTACCGCAATCCACTTCACCCCTCCACCGCCCCACACCGAACCCAAGGTTACTGTGCGTTCGGCCCCTCGGTGGACCTACCCCCCTCCCCCCCTCCCTTCGGGAACGTCTCCCACCAGACGAGTGTAACCCGTTTGTTTGCGTGGTAGAGTAATGGTGGTGTACGCGTACGTGGAGAACTTGCTTGCGCAGCAATCGCCGACGTAGTGTAGCTGAGGCGGAATGAGGGGAACCAGCCCGCATTCGCCGAGGCAGATGGAAAACCGTCTAAAAACCATCCACAGACTGGCCAGCACACCGGACCTCGACCCAAGTCCGCCGGGCGGATTCGTGCAGGGAACCAGGCGCTCCTTCCCACTCCGGAAAGCGGTGCGGTAGACCGCTCGGCTAACCTACTTTCCCTATTACTAAGAAATGATCAGAGTTTATGTCTGTTCCTCTCGTCATTCTGACGAGCTGAAATAATTTTTCCACCTTTCAGTTTGCTACTAAATAATCTATTATTGATATATATCCTTGGACGTCCATGTAAATTTTGTGTAAAAAAAATAAAAAGGAAAAAGGTAAAAGTAAAAGAAAAATTGCTCACAGAGAATTTGAATTCAGGAAGTCTGTTAATATTTTCCAGTCTCACTGGTTGCTGCTTTTCCATTTGTTCCAAATAGATACTTAACGGCCTGTTGTGCTATTCTAGCATTTATATCTCCTCCGACAACAATATAGTCATTCTTCTTCGTGAATCAAGGACACTTTGCAAGCTTTTGTAAGATTTGTTAGAATATTCCTTCCTTCCTTCTGTAGAGCCATACGTTGATATTGTGCTTATACGTCCTCTGGCTATTTTGAATTTCGATGCTACGATTCCTTCATCCACCCAGTTGTAAGACGTTGTCCTTCATATCTCATTTACTACAATAGCGGCTCTATTTTCAATAGATACGCGTCTATAAACTATGTATAATCTCAGAGATCACGCGTTCCCTTCTGGTTCTACTTACGTATCTAAAATGTATTCTGAATATGGAATTTCCTGGCAGATTAAAACTGTGTGTCGGATCGAGACTCGAACAAGGGACCTTTAGCTCCTGAGAGAAGGGTACACTCTGCAGTAAACAGAAAATTTTATTCTGCATATTCTGAATAGATTTTCACTCCGCATTCAATGTAATCGCTTTCAAAAGACATTGTATTTATTCTTATGAAGAAGTTTTAAAAATACTTGTAGAAAGTCATCTGTTACGGATTTTATTTTACAAAAGCTACAGAAGAATATTCTCGCTGTACGACAGTACAAGAACGTAATTGTTCTAACTCTAGATTTGCGTTAAATAGGGAACTGTTAAATGAGCTGCAGAAAGAATCACTCCAAGCAAAAATATGAACCTTCGAGAAAAGAATTAGCAGCTTCTACAGATTACTACTCGCAAATCACTTACTGACTGTTTCAAAAATGCCCATGTGCGTATATAACTACGAGGTTAAAGTGACACGTCACGAACTCTATCGCTGCTTTCGTTGTGCAATCAGTGCACTGCGGTCATAGTGTTTCGGCAGATGATGCCATCCTCAAGTTATCGACAGGTCACTTTCCCAAACTATGGCCTCCATTGAGATATAGTTCTTGTAAGATTCAAGGATGAAAAACAGATTCTTCTGTGTGCTAGCTATTACAGTTACAGTCGAACAAATTGGGTGGAGAAGCTGTGCTATCTGTTACACTTTAAAGCTCCATCAAAAAAACTTAATTAATCAGATTTATTAATAAATTATAGATCCGTTTCGTTAGAGAGCAAGGTACACTAACAGTCAAAAATTCGCTTTGGCGATCTGCTCGTCACTAATGACACATGATATCTGCGTTATGTAAGCTCCTTCTGAGCATCATCTAAAGATTCGACACTAGTCCTTACTGCGCTGATAAATATTTTACCTACATGAATTTAGTGTCCGTTACCAGACAAGAAAGTAAGCCGATATTAAGCAGTTGTTTTCATCTTGAAAAATCTCTCATATTACGCAAAGTGATTAAGAGATTACTGTAACAACTGACCTTGATTAATAAAGAGTGTGAGGCCTCCCACATTAATAATAAAATGATTCTGTTAAATTAATCACATAAACATTTGCACCTCTGCTTCAACTAAATATCTAGAGACTACAATTATCAAAGACTTAAAATGGAACTATACCATATAAAATTTTGTGGGGAAAGACTGTAAATTATTGGCAGAACACTAAGAAGATGGAACGAAACTGCTGAAGAGACTCCCTACACTACGTAATTCCCTTCTCTTGTGGAGTATTGCTGCACAATATGTATCCTAAACAGACGGAATTGCCGGAGGACATCGAAAATGTTCAAAGAAGGGCAGCTCGCTTTGTATTTTCATACAATAGTGTGTCACGGAAATTCGTAAGCGAGTTAGGGTGGTAATTATTATAACCGAGGTGTTTGCGTTGCTACAAGACGTTTTATTCACTCCATTATTTTAATTACTGTTATATGGATTTTAGGCACTGGCTCGCATATCGTGGTCGTGCGGTAGCGTTCTCGCTTCCCACGCCCGGGTTCCCGGGTTCGATTCCCGGCGGGTCAGGGATTTTCTCTGCCTCGTGATGGCTGGGTGTTGTGTGATGTCCTTAGGTTAGTTAGGTTTAAGTAGTTCTAAGTTCTAGGGGACTGATGACCATAGATGTTAAGTCCCATAGTGCTCAGAGCCATTTGAACCATTTTTTAGGCATTGGTTTGGCCGGTTGCAATTTAATTCTACTGCTTCTGGAGCAACAATATTGACCATTCACTCAGTCAGCAACTTTTTACTTCCAATGTCAAAAATAAAAAAAAAAAATAAAAGTAATTGAAAGCTCATATGAAATGACTTAAGTGTTGATTTACCTTATATGGTATTAGAGAGTGGTGGAAAGGTGAAGAAATTGTATAAAGTGGTTCTATGAATTCTCTGCCTGACACGTGATACGCCAGATTTAGCAGTAACATATTCTGAGGAGTGGACGGGGGTTGTGGGGCATATACTTTCCTTGTCTCAACTCACAAGTTATTAACCATGCAATCACCAATACAGTTCCAAACAAGTGTCTAACTCTGACATTCACACTGATTATAGAACATTAATAGAAAATAATGCACAGCGAATATAGCAAAAATGTTCAAATGTGAGTGAAATCTTATGGGACTTAACTGCTAAGGTCATCAATCCCTAAGCTTACACACTACTTAACCTAAATTATCCTAAGGACAAACACACACACCCATGCCCGAGGGAGGACTCGAACCTCCACCGGGACCAACCGCACAGTCCATGACTGCTGCGCCTTAGACCGCGAATATAGCAGAATCCTTAGACAAAAGCCTACAGAGCTAATATTAAAGAAGCCTGCTAAATAAATGCAGAACAACTGGAACCAATTCTGTTGGCAATAAAGGGAATTGCCTATTCACGTAACAGCAGTTAAAACACGCAGTGAATAAAGAAGATACAACAAGCAGTAGCATTAAATTGCTCAAGGCCAAACTAATGCCTATAATCAATATAACAGTAATTAAAATACACCAGTGACTAAAATTTATAAGCAAAACGTGTATCTGACGGTACATAACATTGCAGAATAAATAACACAGATACTAGACCACACAATAAATAGAGATTGTGTCTAGCTTGATGTACTCATAACTCCTCAGAGACAACATGAAACAAATAATAACTTTGTTCTATACCACAGCCATCATGTTCAGATAGCCACGAGGAACCAAAGACACGTACTCAGTGAAAGTCAGAATTAATACGTAGTCAGTTCATATAGAATCACTGCCGCTGTAAGCTTCGTAGCACTTATACACTCCTGGAAATGGAAAAAAGAACACATTGACACCGGTGTGTCAGACCCACCATACTTGCTCCGGACACTGCGAGAGGGCTGTACAAGCAATGATCACACGCACGGCACAGCGGACACACCAGGAACCGCGGTGTTGGCCGTCGAATGGCGCTAGCTGCGCAGCATTTGTGCACCGCCGCCGTCAGTGTCGGCCAGTTTGCCGTGGCATACGGAGCTCCATCGCAGTCTTTAACACGGGTAGCATGCCGCGACAGCGTGGACGTGAACCGTATGTTCAGTTGACGGACTTTGAGCGAGGGCGTATAGTGGGCATGCGGGAGGCCGGGTGGACGTACCGCCGAATTGCTCAACACGTGGGGCGTGAGGTCTCCACAGTACATCGATGTTGTCGCCAGTGGTCGGCGGAAGGTGCACGTGCCCGTCGACCAGGGACCGGACCGCAGCGACGCACGGATGCACGCCAAGACCGTAGGATCCTACGCAGTGCCGTAGGGGACCGCACCGCCACTTCCCAGCAAATTAGGGACACTGTTGCTCCTGGGGTATCGGCGAGGACCATTCGCAACCGTCTCCATGAAGCTGGGCTACGGTCCCGCACACCGTTAGGCCGTCTTCCGCTCACGCCCCAACATCGTGCAGCCCGCCTCCAGTGGTGTCGCGACAGGCGTGAATGGAGGGACGAATGGAGACGTGTCGTCTTCAGCGATGAGAGTCGCATCTGCCTTGGTGCCAATGATGGTCGTATGCGTGTTTGGCGCCGTGCAGGTGAGCGCCACAATCAGGACTGCATACGACCAAGGCACACAGGGCCAACATCCGGCATCATGGTGTGGGGAGCGATCTCCTACACTGGCCGTACACCACTGGTGATCGTCGAGGGGACACTGAATAGTGCACGGTACATCTAAACCGTCATCGAACCCATCGTTCTACCATTCCTAGACCGGCAAGGGAACTTGCTGTTCCAACAGGACAATGCACGTCCGCATGTATCCCGTGCCACCCAACGTGCTCTAGAAGGTGTAAGTCAACTACCCTGGCCAGCAAGATCTCCGGATCTGTCCCCCATTGAGCATGTTTGGGACTGGATGAAGCGTCGTCTCACGCGGTCTGTACGTCCAGCACGAACGCTGGTCCAACTGAGGCGCCAGGTGGAAATGGCATGGCAAGCCGTTCCACAGGACTACATCCAGCATCTCTACGATCGTCTCCATGGCAGAATAGCAGCCTGCATTGCTGCGAAAGGTGGATATACACTGTACTAGTGCCGACATTGTGCATGCTCTGTTGCCTGTGTCTATGTGCGTGTGGTTCTGTCAGTGTGATCATGTGATGTATCTGACCCCAGGAATGTGTCAATAAAGTTTCCCCTTCCTGGGACAATGAATTCACGGTGTTCTTATTTCAATTTCCAGGAGTGTATTTTCTCTCAACACACAGTCAGGCGTATAGCTGACAGAATTGAAAACAAACTTGCATTGGTTCTTCGGAAGCCCTGTGTGCTAGCCACCGCACACAGCACACGCTGCCATCACTGTCCATGTCCTCTGCGTACAACTAGGAGCATTTACGTGAAACAGTTAATGGGGAAAGCAACGCATGGAATGGGTGGGAATTCATGATTTCCAGACGCACAAATTATTATGGTAATGCAATGATAAAAACTGAAAATGTGTGCCAGACCGGACTCCGAAGCCGAATTTGGCGCTTTTCATTACTGATGATTGCCTTTACCGCTTCGGCCATCCGAGTACGTTCCCTGGCCGACTTAGTCTCGCAAATGATTGAAATGAACGTCAAGGAGCCGTCACGCTCTTACAGAATTGTAGTTACCTGAGTGGTGTCTGTTCTGTCGAACACCTTAATAATTTGTGAGTAGTGAGTTAATGGACGAGGGACGCTGCATTTCAGCGAGTTATAAGTTGGAGATTTCATTCTGTCAGGGACCGTTTCCGGATATCCGAAGCGTTTAAGGCAACCACTCATGAGAAGCAGTAAATCCGAGTTCGTGTCCCATGCGCGTCTGGGAGGCTCGACTTCTGATGCAGCCCTTACGTCATCACGCATTCTGTCGAACATGTACGACGGAACAAACACAGTTGAAAAATTTACTTTCCATTTAGAAACAGACTTCCAGGACGCCACGACAACCCCGGCTGACCCGTCCTCGTTACTTTCGGGGCCTCTCTTGTATCGTCAGCCTGCAATCACCACTCAGCTCCTCAGGTCCACGCTTCAGTTCCAGACTGAGGAACATACTCCTCGGAACAACACCGGACAGCGAGCCGTCCATGCAGTCGACTCCATTCCCGAAGGGCTGTCTCAGAAGTCCGGCTGGTCCCCTGCCGTACACAAGACTCAGCCGTTGCGCGCTCGCCGCTCGTCAACAGTCGACAGCCGGTGGAGCCGTTCGTGGCTGGTTTGGCCCTCCGCGCACCATTTGGAGCAGGAAACCGACGTCTCCACCCTTGGCTCAAACCGGAGAGTCGGGTAAGACTCGAATATCGCCGTGAAATCATGCACACACTTAAGTATGGATTTTAGAGTGTCACGTAAGTTTGGATGCAATTGAAACTTATATTCCCAAATGAAACAATGACAATCGTACCCAGACGTATGGCTCTTACGCTCACTGAATGTGTTACTGAACTAACACTACTGATTAAATGGATACTGCTAAGAATGGATTGTCCACTTACTGCGTTTGGTTTCCAAAACGAATCTTTCACTTCACTGCGGAATGAAAGCTGTGACATAACTTACATCAACAAAGTTCAATGCTCAATTAATGCAACAAAGCTGTTACCAGATCGAAGACAGCGTTTTGCTTTGCATGACCCATAAAGTGGTAAACTCTTGTCTCCCTGTTACATGCAAATTACTTCTTCTTACCCAGGAGAATAGAAATCACAGTAATGCTATGTGTAAGACATTAAGGTTTTTTGTGAACAAAGCCGTCTATATCACTTAACATATTTCATCATTTATAGCGACGTTTCGGCTACTGTCATCATCAGATCAGAATTTGGAGCCTATAAAACAAAGAAGAGTGTCAGTTTCGACAAAAGCATGCCTAATAGTAGCCTCAATGATCGTAAACGCATTCGGACAATGTGTTTCTTTTGTGAATAAGAGATGAATGTGTCAGTTCTTCATGTGCTTTTCTTATGGCCCACACACTGCTTTCCCTTATTCAAATTCGTTGATGCGCCTTCAGAAATGGCCCGTCCGGATAGTCGTGCACTTCCGGAAAAGGGACGTGTGCCGGTCAAGGCTCGCTTCCAGCCTGCCGGTCAACGACGAATGTCTGTGTGCCGGCCAGTATGGACCTCGTTTTTAGGCGTTTTCCGAAATCCCACTATGTGAATACCGGGCTGGTACCCACATCCCGCCCGAGATACACGCTACGAAAATATTTAGAACACTTTGTCGTTCTAGCACTTAGCAACCTCTGGATACCCAGATAACGGGTTACACAAATACACGGCGGACGGAGGGGGGGGGGGGGGGGGGGCAGGGGTAAATAGGAGATAGATGGTGTTATATCCTAGCCAGCAATGCCACCCGAGCCCGCTGCCAAAAGGTTGGCAGCATCAAAGTCCGGACGCCGTCCGCATAAGCAGCGCCAGCGAGACAGGAAATCGCCGCAAGTCTGCGCGCTCCACCGCTGGCTTCTGGTTTCTTAAGCGATGGAGTCGCGAGCGCTAGGACAGTTCTGTATTCGCCGCTCAGTTGTATACTCGTCACCGAAATTGTGTACTTGCTAGTCAGTTGTGTGTTCATCGCAGCAGATTTGTTGTTTGTCGTCAGCCGACGCTGACCTAGCCGCTCCGACTCGAACTAGACAGATTTCTGTAGACACGGAGTTCACTACTGTGTTTCTGTATCTTCGTTAATAAAGATAAGTACCGACTTTTATTTAATCAGAGTGTTTGGGTTTTCATCTTTCTGTTCACTGTTCCAGCGGACCGGTCGGCCCGCTATTAAAAGTGTGGCGGTGACTTCGTAAGCCGTTTCTACAGCGAATTGTTTGTCGCTACGAACGCCGCCACAAAAGATGGATACTTAGATATTTAGTATTTAGTCTCCTCCTTAAACCCATAAAGGGCAGCCAGTGGCTTATATGATCATTAATGTTTTTCCCCTTCACAACCGAGTTGTCATTTTCTTCATAAAACTTTTCGTCTACTTTCCAGGTACCAGGTATTCAGAGCAAGCATATTTCGTTGACTGCTATTTAAACTCAAATGAAACAGCAAACATGACACGCTGCGTGTCGCACTAGCTGGTACAGTATCCACAGCTATATTTTGTGACGTGCTTTCATGTATTCAGCAAGCAGCTCTTATTTATGAGAAGGATCGTTTCGCGTTTGAGACCGTCGTCGTTGGACCATTATAACTGTGGTGTCATATGATTTTAATCGGTGGATATGACTGTATAAGAACTACTTGGATTAGTTTTTAGTATTAATGCTAGGCTCTAGGCGCAGTGGTCTTTTATGGACTTAACGCTAGGCTGTGTGACTGAAACTGATAGTCAACTAATTCTTTCATTTAACCAGCAGCTTAAGGTGGCAATCATCATCTTCTTTAAACATGTTATTTGGCTTAAACGACTGCACAGTGGCGGGAGAGGAACTGTGACTTTATGCTTCATTATGACAGAATTATGGGACTATCTGAACACTCACGTTAGCTGTATAATGTCGATAGTCTCAATCAGAAAAGTTTATTTGTGAAGTATAATGATGTGTCTTCCCTGGAGACTGAGAACACTGCAATTTTTTCTGTGATCCGTGAAGCCGATATCAGTTTCACTTGACGCATCAACAAGGCGGTATGCTGTTTCCTTTCACGCTCGCTTTACTAGAAACGCAGTAAAACTACAGTTATTTAAGTACAACACTTCCGACCAAAGTATTGACAGGTTGTTCATTACAGATACATTTGCAGGTGAGAACAATATTCAACTATTACAATTAGACTTCATAAATGATACTGGGTGGATCGTTCACTGGTATTAATAACAACATGCGAAGTTAATGATCGTTTTTTTCGGTGTTGGTGCTCTCTTTTCTTTCCCAGTTTGTTGAGAAATATTTGTGAGAATTACGCCTTATGTAAGATACTGCTTGTTTGCTTTCAACGCGACGACCTCACGCCTTCTTACTGGTAGGGCCTGTATGCCAGCATCAGTCAAACGAACTTCTCCTTCTCCGTCACAATGCAGGGCCTCACACAATTTATAGCACCCAAGGGAAGCTCACAAAATTTCATTGGACTTCTGTTTTCCCTCATTCACCCTATAGTCCGGATCTCGCTCCTCTCGTTAGTTAGACAAAAATAAATGAAATAAAGTGCCTTGCAGCCTTTTAACAAATAAATTCGTTTCACACAGTCAAGGTATCTACACTTAAATACTACGGCTACAGTTACCTTAAAAATCTTCCGATTTTAAACTGTTCCTAAGTTGCGTCTCAGCATCGCAAATGACGGTGGGACACGCGTCACGTTTAAAACTGTTCCTTTATTGATTCTTACCACTGTTTTCTGTGAGACTTCGAAGGTAACCTCGCAGTATTTACAATAGCTCTTCGGAGGGTTGTTGTAGAAAATGGCGCGAAGGATTCACTCGTGAGTTCCAGAGTCCATCTAGCAAAATGACAGCGCGCAGGGAGTTAAAATGAGTAGGTGGACAGACTCCATACTAATGTCGGCTAGTGCATTTTAGGCAACATCGGACACTGTCACAGTAATTTTCACGAAAACTCAGTCACTTAAGGTAGAAAGAAATTAAGTATAATGCACACGTTTTTGCGTTCAGGGGTGGTTTTTCCAATTCCTTCTTTAGTTCACATTTAAAGATGTGATGGTTCCAGTGGACGTATTGTGTGTCGCGGGGAGATATAGAAAATCCTCGTTCAACAAACGTATTACTCCCGCCAATGGCCGGCCGCTGTGGACGAGCGGTTCTAGGCGCTACAGTCTGGAACCGCGCGACCGCTCCGGTCGTAGGTTCGAATCCTGCCTCCGGCATGGATGTGTGTGATGTCCTTAGGTTAGTTAGGTTTAAGTAGTTCTAAGTTCTAGGGGACTGATGACCTCAGATGCTAAGTCCCATAGTGCTCAGAGCAATTTGAACCATTTGAACCCGCCAATGTATTCCACATTCGACGATCAGAACGACATACTTAGAAAAATTTTTATGTGTAAGACGCGTATGCGTATACCACCAAAGAAATCCACATGAGAACATGACCTAATCTCTTTAAATGGCGCATGAGCTTGTTAACATGTGCCAGATGCGTGATACCATAATGCTTTGATTTTGGGTTTGGACCTGATGCTATGTTTTTCATTGAGTTCTATACATTCGTGCCCGATTTTTGCCATTCTATTTCTGGTTGCAGACATTATCACATTTTGAGAAAACAGGGAACCTTCACACTTTTTTCAATTGCTTAGACAAATTTTCAGCCCAGAATTACACTAAAGCGCCAAAGAAACTGGTATAAGCATGCGCATTCAAATACAGAAATATGTAAACAGGCAGAATACGGCGCTGCGGTCGGCAACGCTTATATAAGACAAGAGTCTGGCACAGTAGTTAGATCAGTCACTGTTGCTACAATTGCAGGTTATCAAGATTTAAGTGAATTTGAACGTGGTGTTATATAGTTGACGCACGAGCGATGGGACACAGCGTGTCCGAGGTAGCGATGAAGTGGGGATTTTCGCGTATGACCATTTGACGAGTGTACAGTGAATATCAGGAATCCGATAAAACATCAGATCTTTGCCGTCGCTGCGCCGGAAAAAATCCTGCACGAACAGGACCAACGACGACTGAAGAGAATCGTTCAGCGTGACAGAAGTGCAACACTTCCGCAAATGCTGGGCTGTCAACAAGTGTCAGCCTGCGAACCTTTCAACGAAGCATCATCGATATGGGCTTTCGGAGCCGAACGCCCACTCCTGTACCCTTGATGACTGCCGACACAAAACCTTACGCCTCGCCTGGGCCCGTAAACACCAACATTGAAGTGTTGATATTAGGATACATGTTGCCTGGACGGACGAGACTCGTTTCAAATTGTATCGAGTGGATGGACGTGTACGGATATGGAGACAAACTCATGAATCCAAGGACCCTACATGTCAGCAGGGGACTTTTCAAGCTGGTGGAGTGTTCAGTTGGAGTGATATGGGACCCCTGATGCGTCTATATACGACTGTGGCAGGTGACACGTGGTTAAGCATCCTGTCTGATCACCTGCATACATTCATGTCGATTCTGCATTTCGACGGACTTGGGCAATTCCAGCAGGACAATGCGACACCTGCCCGCATCTCGTGGTCGTGCGGTAGCGTTCTCGCTTCCCACGCCCGGGTTCCCGGGTTCGATTCCCGGCGGGGTCAGGGATTTTCTCTGCCTCGTGATGGCTGGGTGTTGTGTGCTGTCCTTAGGTTAGTTAGGTTTAAGTAGTTCTAAGTTCTAGGGGACTTATGACCACAGCAGTTGAGTCCCATAGTTCAAATGGCTCTGAGCACTATGGGACTCAACTGCTGTGGTCATAAGTCCCCTAGAACTTAGAACTACTTAAACCTAACTAACCTAAGGACAGCACACAATACCCAGCCATCACGAGGCAGAGAAAATCCCTGACCCCGCCGGGAATCGAACCCGGGAACCCGGGCGTGGGAAGCGAGAACGCTACCGCACGACCACGAGATGCGGGCTGAGTCCCATAGTGCTCAGAGCCATTTGAACCATTTGAATGCGACACCCCTCAGTTCCAGAATTGCTGCGGAGTTGCTCCAGGAACGCTCTTCTAAGCTCAAAAACTTCGGCTGGCTGCCAAACTTCCCAGACATGAACATTACTGAGCATATCTGGGATGCCTTGCTACGTGCTGTTTAGAAGAGATCTCCACTCCCTCGCACTCTTAACGGATTTGTTGACGGCCTTGCAGGATTCACGGTGTCAGTTCCCTCCAGCACTGTTTCAGACATTAGCAAGTCCATGCCACGTCGTGTAGTGGTACTTCTCTGTGTTCGAGGGGGCCCTACACTGTATTAGGCAGACGTACAGTTTCTTTGGATCTTCACAGTAGTTCTAATACAACACAATAATTAGTTCACTCGGAAGAGATAACTAGTCCTTAAGAATTGCCATTGATGAAAACATGTCGAATAAGTTACGAAGAAAATGTTTATTAACATTGTCTGTATGCAGTGTGTAAAGTCCGGCCGCCCCTATCGTTATATAGGTACTGCAGCAAATTTCCGTCACTCCTCTGTAGAATGAGACTAAAATGGATCCGCTAAGCATAATTTTAGTCGAGGATTTTCAGCAATAATTTTCATCTCACACTTAGGATATTAGGAACGTTCTCGCGTCAGAGGATATTAGGAACGTTCTCGCGTCAACATGTCGAGCTACGTCAAAGCAAGATATTGAAAGTGTGCAGATAAATTATTTAATAAACTCGTTTCAAACCGTAATATTGAGTGGAAGATAACGCTTAACGAGAATGGATTTTTGCCTATGATAATTTTCTATTAGTGGAATGTTAAATAAGTTACGTCTGACATCTGTCGGTCTCGTGATGGCTGAAATTAAATGATTTGATAGTAGCTTGTGTTTACATAACCCTGTGCGTATTAAAGCAGGATAATTTTCCCAGCTCAGTTCAGCGCCGCTATCTCTCACGAAACAATTGCGCGCACATGGAAGGTCAAGTACAGCGGTACATTTTTCCTCGGTGTTGCTGATAACCCGTGTCGCACTATCGCCGTACACAATGACACGCGGCTGGCCCGCGCAGTTCTTGATCTCCCAGAGGTCAGTCGGTGGCACACTGACCCGCGGGCAGCCTTCACCAGGAGAAAGGTCATCAGATGTGAGCCGCCCTGCGACGTCACACAGTGAATTACGGCATCGTCGCATGATTGGGTGACCTACTGCGTTGACCGTGAGTCGTTAAATTGCGCAGTTTTGCTAAATTTACAAATACTGGCAATTCTTCACCTCGTCCTCCTCCTCATCCGTGAAGAACACCAAAATATCTCTCAAAATGTTTCTCTTTAGGTACTCTCAACTGATCTCTTCTACAAGTAATGAGTTGAATGTGAGCTTACTCACTTTTCCGGCAGGTTTCATGCACCACTTGTTCAGGGAACGAGTCACAACATAACAACAATAAGCTGATAAGAAAACATAAAAAACGCACTACCAAAACGTAAAAATTTCTACTATGTAAGAAACACTACCGGAAAAAGATTAGTATATACTTTAGGTTTTCAATTCACTCAAGATTTATTGTTACTACAGTGCATATGGGATACATGAAATGATTACATTTACAGATGAATAGCACAAGTGGTTCTTAGGTACCAGGTATCGACCCATGCTAAAACAACTGTAGCCTCCACGGACGGCAATGTAGACACTGAATTCAGGCATCTAGCCGATCGTACAGATTGCGAATACTGTCCAGAGAAACGTTATTCCACTACTACCTGACTTTTCACATACTTTTGTAAGAGCTGCTGGTTGACGAGTCTCACGAATCTCTTCTCGTCCCATCATATCCCACTCATACTCAAGTGGATTCAAATATGGAGATTGTGCTAACTGGGGAAGTTGCTACATGGCTTGCAGAGCACGTTGAGTTGCACGGGGAGTGTGTGAGCGAGCATTATCCTGTTAGAACAACATATCACCTTCCTGCTGCAAGAACGGCAAAAAGCTGGTCTTGCAACATTCTCCACACACGGAGCACTGGTTAGTGTCCCCTTCAGAAACACCAAAGATGAACGAGAGTTGTAGCTTATTGCACCCCAGACCATAAGGCCCGGGGTGGGCCAGGACGAATTCACTTTACGAGACAGCGTCCGCCCCCGGGAGCTGAGTAGTCAGCGCGACGGAATATCAATCCTAAGGACCCAAGTTTGATTCCTGGCATGGTCGGAGATTTTCTCCGCTCAGCGACTGGATGTTGTTTGTCCTAATCATCATCATTTCATCCTCATCAACGCGCAAGTCGCCGAAGTGGCGCCAAATCGAAAGACTTTCACCCGGCGAACGGTCTACCCGACGGTAGGCCCTAGTAACACGACATTTATTTTTTATCGTACGCGCAGCGACCATCGTTTGCATGAAAGCAGAATCAGCTTTCATCGCTGAAGACCACGGCGCGCCATTCCATCTTCGAAGCGATCAACTGACAGCACTAGTCGAGCCGTGCACTTCGATACTGTGACGTGAATGGAGGACGGACTAGAGGTGTGCTTGCCCATATTTCCACTACTAATAAGCAGTTCACAACAGTTCATGTTAACAGGTTGGGGTTCACAAGCCCTCTTGTCTGTGCTATGGTAGCTCCACGATCTGCCACAGCTGCCCTTACGACGATCGCGGTGGGCGTCCAGGATCGGTTTCTACGGATGTGAGAATGTTCACTTGATCACTGACATGAGCATCGCAGCATCTTTGCACAGCTGACCAGCACATCCAGCTTGTCTGGCTATTTTGCGAATGGACTACCCCACCATCCCACCACTCGGAAGGTCAAGATTTAACCCCTTTCAAACTAGTTCGGTGGCTGTAGGACGACTACATGGTTGCGTCCTTAATTCACACTGAGCCTTCCGTCTGGGAGCATTCCCTATTGAATGGTACACACTGGTGGCGCTCTGGCAGCTATACCATTACGCTAACAGCTGGTCGACATCGGTGAAACCATTATCAGTACATCTACTACTCCCCAGGATGCATACCATCACCAGATCAAAATCGATATCGTCTTTCCAGGTGTACTAACTTGTTTTTCTTGCAGTGTAAAACAAACTGTACGTTACAGCTGCAGGCTCTAAACACTGAACAATTGCTTGTACCCATGGCAGTCTCTCATTTGAAGAATAATAGGAAACAAATGGAGTGCTCCCTTAGAACGAAAGGGAGCGCAGAATAAAACGCCGTGTTCACGAAAACCATCTTCAAATAAGAACTCTAACTTCAACTTCACAAAGCACGTATTTGCTTACGAAACAGGTAGCATATCAATTGGAAATACAAACTGCCATGTTGTTGTTGTTGTTGTGGTCTTCAGTCCTGAGACTGGTTTGATGCAGCTCTCCATGCTACTCTATCCTGTGCAAGCTTCTTCATCTCCCAGTACCTACTGCAACCTACATCCTTCTGAATCTGCTTAGTGTATTCATCTCTTGGTCTCCCTCTACGATTTTTACCCTCCACACTGCACTCCAATGCCAAATTTGTGATCCCTTGATGCCTCAAAACATGTCCTACCAACCGATCCCTTCTTCTAGTCAAGTTGTGCCACAAACTTCTCTTCTCCCCAATCCTATTCAATACCTCCTCATTAGTTACGCGATCTACCCAACTTATCTTCAGCATTCTTCTCTAGCACCACATTTCGAAAGCTTCTATTCTCTTCTTGTCCAAACTATTTATCGTCCATGTTTCACTTCCATACATGGCTACACTCCATACAAATACTTTCAGAAACGAAACGACTTCGTGACACTTAAATCTATACTCGATGTTAACAAATTTCTCTTCTTCAGAAACGATTTCCCTGCCATTGCCAGTCTACATTTTATATCCTCTCTACTTCGACCATCATCAGTTATTTTACTCCCTAAATAGCAAAACTCCTTTACTACTTTAAGTGTCTCATTTCCTAATCTAATCCCTTCAGCATCACCCAATTTAATGTGACTACATTCCATTATCCTCGTTTTGCTTTTGTTGATGTTCATCTTATATCCTCCTTTCAAGACACTGTCCATTCCGTTCAACTGCTCTTCCAAGTCCTTTGCTGTCTCTGACAGAATTACAATGTCATCGGCGAACCTCAAAGTTTTTACTTCTTCTCCATGAATTTTAATACCTACTCCGAATTTTTCTTTTGTTTCCTTTACTGCTTGCCCAATATACAGATTGAATAACATCGGGGAGAGGCTACAACCCTGTCTTACTCCTTTCCCAACCACTGCTTCCCTTTCATGCCCCTCGACTCTTATAACTGCCATCTGGTTTCTGTACAAATTGTAAATAGCCTTTCGCTCCCTGTATTTTACCCCTGCCACCTTCAGAATTTGAAAGAGAGTATTCCAGTTAACGTTGTCAAAAGCTTTCTCTAAGTCTACAAATGCTAGAAACGTAGGTTTGCCTTTTCTTAATCTTTCTTCTAAGATAAGTCGTAAGGTCAGTATTGCCTCACGTGTTCCAACATTTCTACGGAATCCAAACTGATCTTCCCCGAGGTCCGCTTCTACCAGTTTTTCCATTCGTCTGTAAAGAATTCGCGTTAGTATTTTGCAGCTGTGACTTATTAAACTGATAGTTCGGTAATTTTCACATCTGTCAACACCTGCTTTCTTTGGGATTGGAATTATTATATTCTTCTTGAAGTCTGTGGGTATTTCGCCTGTCTCATACATCTTGCTCACCAGATGGTAGAGCTTTGTCATGAATGGTTCTCCAAAGGCCATCAGTAGTTCTAATGGAATGTTGTCTACTCCCGGAACCTTGTTTCGACTCAGGTCTTTCAGTGCTTTGTCAAACTCTTCATGCAGTATCATATCTCCCCTTTCATCTTCATCTACATCCATTTCCATAATATTGTCCTCAAGTACATCGCCCTTGTATAAACCCTCTATATACTCATTCCTCCATTCTGCCTTCCCTTCTTTGCTTAGAACTGGGTTTCCATCTGAGTTCTTGATATTCAGACAAGTGGTTCTCTTCTCTCCAAAGGTCTTTTTTATTTTCCTGTAGGCAGTATCTATCTTACCCCTAGTGAGACAAGCCTCTACATCCTTACATTTGTCCTCTAGCCATCCCTGCTTAGCCAATTTGCACTTCCTGTCGATCTCATTTTTGAGACGTTTGTATTCCTTTTTGCCTGCTTCATTTACTGCGTTTTTATATTTTCTCCTTTGATCAATTAAATTCAATATTTCTTCTGTTACCCAAGGATTTCTATTAGCCCTCGTCTTTTTACCTACTTGATCCTCTGCTGCCTTCACTACTTTATCCCTCAGAGCTACCCATTCTTCCTTCTTCTACTGTATTTCTTTCCCCCATTCCTGTCAATTGTTCCCTTATGCTCTTCCTGAAACTCTCTACATCCTCTGGTTTTTTCAGTTTATCACAAACTGCCATATCCTGTCACATTTATCATACTTACCACTACGCATTTCGGAGGATTATACCGGTACTATCGTCCAAAGTAAACTAAGCAAACTATCTTTGTATACTTCATTGTCTGAAAGTGATGTGACGTAAATAAAACTGTAAAAGGAGCTTTGGCCATCAAAAGATAATGCCACCGGTTTTCTCGGGTTCATACATGGCTTCCTAACTGACTCTAAATCACTAGGTGTAAAGTAAAATACAATAATGTATTGACTATAGCAATTTGTGTGATATTATTCACAATGGCTGAGGTCAAAATGTTCACAACTAAAGGAGCTGCAAGTGGACCAACAAGATTTCTAAAGAACTGTAGTGTTCACAGATACAGCGCTCGAAGAAAAACTGAACTCTTCATTACATATTACTAAAAAAGTCGTTGAGTCCAAATGAGGTGTTCAGCATCACCCCGAAAATCGTTAACCCAACACCATGAACTTGTGACAGTTTGCAGCGCAAATTTTAGATTTAAGGAAACGTATTCTGTTTAACACCCTATCGACAGGGAGCAAAAGCTCGGATTGGGAAAGGATGGAGACGAAAATCGGTCGTGCCATTTTTTTTATTATTATTTTTCATATCCGGGAATTTGTCTGCAGTGATTTAGTGAAATCACGGAAAACCTTAGTCTGGGAGGTTGGACAGGACTTGGAATTGCCGTCCTCAGTGGGAATTGTCTTAACCATTGCGCCAGCTCGCTCGGTTGTTGCGGCATACTTGCCTCCTGTTGTCACCACAGATTTCTGCAAGTCAAAGCGTGTGAGTGCTTGACCGATTTCAATGGTCGCTGCCTATGTTGGTGTCTAGGAGACGCTCGCAGCCCTGCTCCATTGCCGTGTCAATTGTTCTGCTACTTCTTAATAATTAATAATACTGGAGGACAGGAATGTGGTACGTAGTGTAAAATAATAGTGTTTCTAACAGCAGCTGGTTTACGTTTAAAACAAAAAAGAGAGTTTATTAAACTTAAAGAACTCGAAAGGAACGCAACACATAGTCAGTCTTCATTACAAAAGTGTTAAGTGCAGCACAAGCGTATAAATGGCAGTGCACCACCATTTTTTAATGTTTAATAGTAAAGTTATGGTGGCTAAGTGTCGAAAATCCGATTCTATTTAAAGTAACTGTCCATCATAGTAGTTGTCGTAACGGTTTACAATTCGAAGCGCTTCTGCTTCAGAGTTTATGTTCACCGGCTAACGGACGTAAAAATTTTACAAATCGAAACTCTTGTGTCCACAGTTAGAATCTACAAATAACTATACAATTTTTTTAAACTTTTGAGAACACAAAATGTTACAAGTCCGCAAAAGTGGTCCAAAACATTTCTGTCATTTGGAGCCTGTGACTGAGAAGGCAGGCATCAGAACATATGTCCGCCCTTGTTCAACTCTCAACACGAGCTGTTCCTTGACAATACGGCCACCACCCTGAAACAACGCGATCTGTCGCGAATTTCTCAGACAGACATTTATCTATTGCTACCGTACAAATTGCATACTAATTAGTACTAGAATTTCGCCAGCTTTCCCGTTATGTACTAAGATTTCAATTAGAGCCGTCAGTTTCCTTTTCCTTACATTTTAATCAGTGAGTTAGTTTCCTTTCATCTGCATTTTTATCAATGAGACAGTTCATTCACACTTATCTTCTATGAATTATTATCAAACATGATGTTTATATGAGTACAGACAACTATTGTAATCTAATTTCTTATACTTCCACTTCTTTTTATTTATGATTTGTGTTTTATTTACATTAAAATACGTTTTCGAACGTCAGAATGAACGTTCCGGCTTATAATCCAAAGTTTATTCCAGCGATAAAATTCTGAAACTAGTCCCAATGGAGCTATTCAAGCGCAGTCTCTGGAAACTAGTTTCTTTGGAATCACTTAAAGCGTTTAATAGTTATTAATTTCTTAGTCAATTGCTATTGCTAAATCTTACGTCTTTAATAATATTTAGGAGACGGAAATTGTTCCATTCGCATCATGAGTGGTGTCCACCTGTGTCCAGTCTCGTGCCCACTATGCACTTTTACCTGCCGAAAAAGTATGCTTCTAGCTATCCTTGCCTCTAATCCCTCAGTGTTTAGCCATGCCTGTATGTCAGGAACTGCGAAGTGTTTGGTTGACAAGCCATGCCCTAGCGCATGTGCCACAGCGCTCGGCCTCGTTGCGCACTTCCACCATATCCAGGCCATGTTGTCTGAACAGGAGGAAGGCGAAAAGGGGTAAACGGCGAATGCGCCGCATTTAAATGGCAATGCAGTCGCACTGCATACGACCTGGTTTCATATCTCACATTTCTCACCAACACAGATCACAAATCCAACAAATTTTCAGCATTATTTAATCATCTTTGGTACACTGAACACATAATACAATTTTTATCTGCTGCAAACTGTCGGAATACGGACAGACAGAGACAATTTTAGAGATTTTCGCCACATCTTCACCTATTTCGTTCCATACTAAAAAAGAAGTTTTACATAGACATATGTTGATCAAAATATTTTATCACGTTTACAAACTCATTATCGAGATATGGAAACTCTTCCTGAGGAAGATAATACACATGTCACGGACGGTTTTAACGTAAATGCATTTGTCTTCAAAACGAGAATTACGTTACAATATATATGTTTTTGGATGGGGTGCGCCATTACCAGCTGCTAAACGATGGAACAGTGACACTGACAGCTCAATACACATATTTTCACAGTGAAGAAGATGAGGAAAATTCACAACATGACAAACTGTAAAAGAAAACAGACACTGTGAAGACATAATACAGCAGGAAAACCACACAATGTGGTAAAAATTCATAAAATAAAGAAAAAACACTGATGCTGCTGCAACTGCAGTGAAACATTTTTGGGATAAAAAACAAAACTGTGTTTTGCTACAGGCGGACCACACCTAAAAACATATGTATTGTCAAAGTAAACACAGACAAAAGAGCTTCAACCTCAAGGTAATCACACTACAGATGAATGTATTGCACATGTACATAAATAGGGGCGCTTTCAACTGAAACGTCTAACGGTCTCTAAAACAGATGTAAAACTGGCAATGTCCTCAAATCGTCTGGCAAACTATCCTCGTAGTTCTTTTAAGGCCGCAATGAATTCTTCAGATCTCACGTTCTCTTTGACGCCAGTGATCTTAAGGAACTACACTGTGTTTTATGTCAGAATTTGTCCCGACTATAATGCGATTTTCTTTTTGAAAGTATCCCCATTAAACGAAAAATAAGGTGATCCCCTCTATGCAGTGTCATACTGTGGGCAACGTGCAGTCAAGTCCACATAAAATGCAATATCTGCAACCCATTTCGAATGTTCGAATTTTGTCACGTACTCCTTTTTCCTTCATAAATTCAGCAATAACAGGTTTTAAATCGAACACTTGTTCCCTACATGCGTCCTGACGTAACCAACGTACTTTGTAGTAATGTATATTAACTTTCCAAACTCTTAGTTCAGGTCCACCGAAAACCGTTGGAACGGACAGTGGAGCAAAAGAACAATATCTACTTGACGACCCCAATAATGAACGCCACTTGTCGATCATTGCAACTTTTTCTCTTTCATTGTCAAACAAGTCCTTGTACATATTTTAACAACGCGTTTCAAGAGACAATGCTCTCATCATCAGGTTGTTAAAATATGTATAAGAATCGCGGTTGAATGCTAACAGTGATAACCAGTGTAACGACAACTGCTACCTCGACTCCATAATGGATTATATAAAATAAGTCCTTAATTTGCTTCTGCGTGGGGTTGTAAGGTTGTTTCACAGCAAATTTGCAGTACATATAGATTATTGCACTGCATTATAATAGACATTGAAAACTCTCACCTTACACTTCTGTTATTCACATTCATATTTCAGAACATAGAATTTTCAGAAAGTTTCACAAGTAAAATGAATTGCTCTAAAAAAATTATTCACTTGTTTCATTGAATTGAAGCCGTTTTGTGCTAGTTCAATATCACTAGCTATTTAATATGCACAAGTCGATAAAGGTCTCTAGAAAGTCTCACAAATCATGATCTTTGGCGATATGCGTACATGTTCCACTTGCATATTCTCTAAGGTCATTCACCCATCTTCATCCTTTCATTCTCTTCTCATCCCCTAGAATCCAGCAAACAAATTTCTTGATTAATCTATATAAAGAAATTGGTGACATGGAAACTGGGAGTTGATATTACTACTAATTTTGGAAGGAAACAAGGCCCGATTTGGGATGTGGATACCAAACTACAAGAATCAGAAACACAAAAATCATGGATGTGTTTGCAATTTTATTAACATTGGAAGGCCAAGGAATTGTTGGGCTCGTTAAGTAATCCTAGGGCGACAGAGGAATTGGCTCTTTGCAGTTGAGGGAAAGGTGCCACTTCCTCATCTGGATGTAAGTTGTAGAGGTGGTGGTGTCTGGAAGTACTCAGCGAGAGTATAATAAAACACCCCTATTTACAATACGGGATTGCAGCAAGTGATCCATTGGTATACGGGTAAGTGGACCCAAAAATCCATCCTAGCCATTTTATATGTCTTAGACATAGCCAGTAATCTTTAAAGCAGTATTTGCTGATAGCATTAATTGGCACACTATGCATATGGCATGCAATTCTTCACATACTGGTTAATGTGTTGTTTCCGTATTCTTCACCGAAACAACTCAGCTACTCTATGATCCACTGTCCTTTGCCCTCCATTTCCTGTCAGCAAATTATTGTGAGCTTCTTTTAATACTTCTCTCTTGAATACTGCAGGCACCATGATGAGTGGCCTAAAATTCATTGTCCTACACTGTAGCCCATTGTGCATAATGAACTGTGGTTGCATTTTGAACAGCTGGCAGTCCACATCAGAAGTGCGCTCCTCCGGCCAAAAAACACTTTTATGACCCCAATTTTCCTGTGTAAGCAATCTGTATTGCCATTCTTCCTGCCGGATTTGTGCACTACCTCAAAATCGAATTAACATAGATTTAATACCCATCACATAAGTCTGCCTGACAGATATTTCAGTGCTAATAGCCACTTTAACACCGTATGGTCTGCAACAACTTTGAATTTCCTGCACTACAGGTAAAATTGAAAGTTAATGATAACATAGCTTAATCTCACAATCTCCTTCGTAGTTGAGTAATTTCATTCTGCTCTGTTTAACTGCATTCACAAATATGCCACTAGCTCATTGTCCACTAATTTGTTGTTCATATCACAGGACAAGATAAACTCTTCTTCACAATTCTGAAACGCTAACACTTAGTGGCTTTTTCAGTCCCATGACTGTGGATAAAGAGTCAGCTATCCTCTGAAATTTCACACCCTTCTTCAACAGTTGTATTAATGATCTAACAATGTTGGAAAACACTTTCAGAAATTTCCTATAGTAATTACATAACCCTAGAAATTACTGTAGTTGTTTCACAGTTTTTGACAGTGACAAGCCACAGTCAGCACATACGAATCTTTGTTTTCATACCATCATAGCAAATTACAAGTCCCAGATAGCTCACTTCTGTCTACTTAAAACGATACTTTTCAGTACTTGATATTAAGTGTTCTGCATGCAATCTCTTCAACAGTTCTTCCAGCTGATGCATATGCTGCTTCGTATTTGTAGAAAAGACAATAATTCACATAAGTAGACCACACACTGGTATGGTTTTAATCCCCTCTACACTCTATCCAATAATCACTGAAATGTGCCTGGTGAATTATAAAGTCCAAAACGTATACTTCGATGCTCATAATACCTCTATGGGATGGTAAATGTGACCTCTGGCAAGTACTCTGTCATTACTACCAACAGTTACTTTTCACTTCACTTGATGAAAAGTTCTTGCATTGGTTCAAGTTGTTCAGTGTTTTCATGGTATTTGATATACAATATGCATTCACTACAGTTCTGGTGTTAAAGTAATGGTCGTTACAACAGAACCTTTATTACCTCATCCAACCCGAAGTTTTTTTGGGTATGGAAACAGTGATTGGTCCCCAGGGGCTATCGCTTTCTTCCATAACATCATCATTCAACTATTGAGTAATGAACACCTCCTCAATTACTATTTATAAAAGAAATGGACTGTTTCTGCAAAATTGGTTTTATAGCATCATTATTATGTGATCATATAAAAACAAATATGTAATGAGAAATCTTTTCATTTACAATTGCTGATCACATACAGCTGTGTTTCCACCATCCACTAAGATAGAAAGTCAGGATCTTCCAATATTGGTCGAAGATGATGAGGCGATGGGATCTGGATAAACTGAAAGAACCTGAGATTGTAGAGTGTTTCAGAGAGAGCACTAGAAGGACTAACAAGAATGGGGAAAAGTAATACAGTAGAAGAAAAATGGGTAGCTTTGTGAGATGAAATATTAAAGGCAGCAGAAGATCAAGTAGGTAAAAAGACGAGGGCTAGTAGAAATCTTTGGGTAACAGAAGAAATATTGAATTTAACTGATGGAAGGAGAAAATACAAAGTGCAGTAAATGAAGCAGGCAAAAAGGAACACAAACTTCTCAAAAAGGAGATCGACAGGATGGGCAAAATGGCTAAGCACCGATGTCTAGAGGACAAATGTAAGGATGTAGAGGCATGTATCACTAGGGGTAAGATAGATACAGCCTACAGGAAAATTAAAGAGACCTTTTCAGAAAAGAGAACCACTTCTGCGAATATCAAGAGCTCACCGTCTCGTGAGAGGTAAATAAACATTTTTATTTTTCTTTCTGGGTCGCAGCCTAGCACTGTTAATGATGTGCAGTCGCTTACCCTTGGTCCCAGCCTTATTTACGCTAAAAGGAATAATGTATTGTTCTGGCCTTATCCCTTTCTCCGCTGAAGTTCGCCGTTCTCTTGCTAATGGGAGTTTTATGATATCATTAGCCACCTGCTCGGTTCATCTCCAAAATGCGTTTTACTTAAACTTGTTTGTTTCATGCCACTGTCCATATGTTGGTAGAGATTGTTTTGTTAGTTTCTGGGTAAATGAGCTTAACTGCAATTGCCTGTTGTTGATACAATGTAATCATTATTTTCTGAGGAGCGTGTACTGTATGATACTGTCACTATGGATAAAGGTCATGTAAGGTCCGTTAAAATACGGACACCTTACAACGTTTGCCAATGACATTGTCAGAGACAGCAAAGGACCTGGAAGAACAGAATTTATAGTGCCTTGAAAGGAGGATATAAGATGAACATCAACAAAAGCAAAACGAGGATAATGGAATGTAGTCGAATTAAATTGGGTGATGTTGAGAGAATTAGATTAGGAAATGAGACACTTAAAGTAGTAGATGAGTTTTGCTATCTGGGGAGCAAAATAACTGATGATGGTCGATGTCTAGACGATATAAAATGTAGACTGGCAATGGCAAGGAAAGTGTTTCTGAAGAAGAGAAATTTGTTAACATCAAGTATAGATTTAAGTGTCACGGAGTCGTTTCTGAAAGAATTTGTATGGAGTGTAGCAATGTATGGAAGTGAAACGGGTGATCAATAGTTTAGACAAGAAGAGAATAGAAGCTTTCGAAATATGGTGCTACAGAAGAGTGCTGAAGGTTAGATGGGTGGATCACCTACCTAATGAGGAGATACTGAATAGAATTTGGGTGAAGAGAAATTTGTGGCACAACTTTTCTAGAAGAAGGAATTGGTTGGTAGGGCATGTTCTGAGGCATCAAGGGATCACCAGTAGTATTGGAGGGCAGTGTGGAAGGAAAAAATAGTAGAGGGAGATCAAGAGATGAATACACTAAGCAGATTCAGAAGGGCGTAGGAGGTATTAGGAGGTACTAGGAGGTGAAGAAGCTTGCACAGATAGAGTAGCATTGAGAGCTACATCAAACCAGTCTCTGGCCTGAAGACTACAACAACAACCATGATGAGGTATTCTGTACAGCTTCCTTCATTAGGGTCCCTTCAGAATCCTGTGTTGCGTCATGGGTGTTGCTGGCAATGATCCACATGGATGAACAAATCTACGAACTGTATCAATAGATTTTCTTTGCGTACTGTATTTTTCCCCATCAAATGCTGTACCTTCTCGTATAATTCAGATGCGCTGACCTGTATAAGTCGTCCTCATGGGGAATTAATAGCCCCTTCCACAAAACCACTTCCAAGGTGCCAAATTTATGCACACTAACAAGAATTATGTAACACTCTTTCCCTTTATGCTCCTACATGTAAAACAATATGTAGGATCCTAGTCATCATCGTATTCCCATGGCTCTGTAACATGCAGAATATCACTCTGTAGTCAATTCTTTCGTTTACCTAGAGTAGTTTTCCTCTGTCTTTCGGAACTTTATGATATAATCGGAGTGTTAATGGTTGTGTACGCATTTTTATCAGTTCCACCTTCATGCTAGGCGAACCTTGCGCCAGTTTATCGTTTCCAGTGGTCTCTACTAGTCGAACAATGTTACAACCAGTTCGACAATGTGCTGTAATAAATGGCTCAGCTTTTGAATGATGAGTACTGAAAAAATCAAACCTGTTTCTCTAAAATTAATTTCTCCAGGACAGATAATGCGTAACGTTGGCCCCAATGACGCCATTTCGTTGTCCATGTACGCTGTAGCATGGAGTTCTCAGTCTCTTCCTACTCAAGAGGTCAAGACTTGCTGCTGACACAGTCACGAGCTCATGTGCCCACTAAACATTTATGTTCTGTGTCGTTTATTAAGCCAAGTAAGCAGCACTCCGCCTCTGCATACGTCTTTATAGCACTGAATGTTACTGGGGACAACACTTCCACTGGTTTTAACGACTGTTTACCACCCTCTTTCTTATTACTAAAATCACGCGTAAGATGCAGTGCCATTCTATACTTATAGTTGTAAGTTTGGCGGAACTGCTTCAGAATGTGGCCCAAACTTCCACAAGTACAAAATTTTACCTCTGGATATAAAACACTTCGCTTATCCTGCACTCGTTATATCCAACTCCGGCAACTGCTCAGCAACCTTAATGGCAGTAACCAAATCTTTTGGGTTTCCATTCGCACCCTCCTGGAGAAATCGGGTGGAAATCCTCTCAAAGAAACATCAGCTGTCAAATGTGTGGGTAACATTAGGTATAAAACATAAAAAAATTACATATTTTAATACATAATTTAAATAAATAAAGTGTAATATTAAAAAACTGTTTGTAATAAATTATTGTAAACGTATTTGTCTGAAGTGAGCTGAAGCGATCGTAGTTCTTTCACTTAATTTAATGTGTCTTACCTGGGAGAGCTTCTGTTCCATACGAGATTCATAGACAGTTATCTCAAAATTGGTTCAAATGGCTCTGAGCATTATGGGACTTAGCATCTGAGGTCATCAGTCCCCTAGACTTAGAACAATTAAACCTCACTGACCTAAGGACATCACACACATCCATGTCCGAGGCAGGATTCGAACCTGAAACTGTAGCAGCAGCGCGGTTCCGGACTGAAGCGCCTAGAACCGCTCGACTGTTATTTCGATCTTTTATCAGCTCGTAGATGCCGTGTACGTGCCTATTCATGATTTCCTTAATCTTGATGTAAATTGCCAGTGTATCCTAATACGGTACTGTTCGTTTGGCATAAATTAAAATAAAATGAAGAGAACGAGGATTCCAATTGAGCAGTAGATATCGATGGGCCCAGTCCAGCATTCTAGGAATACGGACATGTGCTAGAGAGCTGAACGGTTAATTGCGTTTAGTCTACCAGTCTAAGACAGTCGACTGAAGATGAGAACCAGTTTTACGAGAAGGAAATATACCAATGACAATCTGTGCACTCGTGATGGTACCATGGCAGCATTGTTACTGCTATTGATAGGTCCACATTATCCCCTGCGTCTCTGCTTTCCTAGATTTATGCCATGTACGAGGCCCACTGTTTGTCATAATTGGTAAAACTTACTACATTTCAACTTTTTGTCCTGATACCTTTCCTGCCACCACAGATGTTGCCAGTTAACTTAATGGAAGGAAGTCGTGTGCAGTGTCAGTCTGTGAATCGCATATACGTTTTCCTGTGTTTTCTCACATTTTACTGGTTAGGGATTCGTGTTTTCTGGGGCAGACATTGGTGACAAGCTCAGAATTTCCTTAAACGTGAGTAGAAAACTTCCAAAAGTTCAGTAATACGGCTCGCCATTTCGATCCGGGTCCAGCTCATCTTGCTGTCTCGAAAGTTAGCGCACTGCGCTTTAAGCTTTAAGAGCATCTTCATTACACGGACCAATCAGGTCAATTTAGACTGAAAGAGAAAAATGCAGCAGACGTCCAGTTAAATACGTTTTATCACTTTAGACAAAATGTTTCCAAGGAGATTTGCACCCATATTGTCACTAACTGGATAAATACTTGTTTTGATGGCCTAAATAATTTTATCATTACGCTTTAGCTAAGTTTGTGTAACAAACTTTCATTTTTGTCCTGGTTTACATCGCTGTTCATCTGCTATCGTGAAGTAATTGATGAAGCAGACTTCTTGAGCTGTTCAAGACCGTTAATAGTACCAACACTGATCCACACACACAGGCAACATATTCAAACTAAGTGTTGCCTGGAAACAAAATGGCACATTCTGGGGCTAGGTTACTGTTGTCTGTTGATAACAATGTAGCTTTTGCTATGGCTGTGTATATGTGCAATGAGTACAGTAAATATGTCTTGACACGCGTGAGAGTTTTGAGTGTTCTGCTTTTTCGTTTACTGCTTTCAGAATTCTGATATTCATCCCCGTTATGAGATTCCCCGTGGCTTAATAATAGTGTAGTGGTTCTGGTGTTGTGAGCTTTTTAATTTTCATTGGATTTCACTCTATTTTTCAAATGTCTCAAGGCTTTTGGGAGGGACTTACCTTATGTTTCATTCAGACTGAGGGGGAAAAAAAGAAAGAAAGTAAACATACGGTCTAACGAACCGTAGATAATAAGGTCATCAAGGACTGAACACAATCTCGGACAAGGAATGGGAAAGAAATCAGCTGTACCCGTCTTAAAGGACGCATCCTGAGATTTATTTTGAGTAATTTAGAGAAATTAAGGAAAATCTCATCCTATATGACATCTTGCACGTTAGAACCCTGTCTCTCCTGAATACGAGTTAGGTGTCTTCCCATTGATCTATCTTGGCACAGTGGATGTGGTCATAGAGAAACATTAGTTAACTGTGACGCTCCTGATGAGACAGGCATTTATTAATAAGTATATATGTCTACTCTACCGTGGAATTAATTCAAATATCTGTCTCGGAGCAACAGTATCTTTTAATAAACACTTTAAGATTTTATTTTTATGGGGCCCACAGCCTCAGCGTGTTTTGAGATTGATAACAGGGACCAAGTAGGCAATATTCTTTCTTTACTATCCGTGCGATTGTGAGTTTCAACTGTGAGCCATTTCCAAGCACTAATCTTAAGCCTCCAACTTTATTTCACAGTGTAATACGTCACTGATACATGTGGACAGGTACACACTACACACGGTATTTTCTGTGCGTATGTGGTACAGAAGCAATACAGTAATGTCTAACTACAGCATTGTACTGTTTTTTGCACCTCGTACGAACAGAAATACGATGTATCCATTTTCACATTTACTAATGATGTATTACCATGTGAAATGGAGATGGAAGCTTAGGATAAAAGCTTGAAAGTCACGTAAGTAGGCTGTTTAAGTCCTTACGTTGGTAACGCCACGTAGCCGTCTATATGAAAATCACTGACTGTGCTGTGTGAAGTCTGTGGCTGGTTTGCATTGTTGGAATATTCGCTATTGTAGTGTTGGGCAGCTGGATGTGAACAGTGCGTAGCGTTGCGCAGTTGGAGGTGAGCCGCCAGCAGTGGTGGATGTGGGGAGAGAGATGGAAGAATTTTGAGAGCGGACAATCTGGTCGTGTGTCCATCAGAAAGAGTAAATTTGTAACATTGGATATCATGAACTGATATATATATGATGACTTTTGAACATTATTAAGGTAAATACATTGTTTGTTCTCTATCAAAATATTTCATTTGCTAACTATGCCTACCAGTAGTTAGTGCTTTCAGTAGTTACAGTCTTTTATTTAGCTGGCAGTATTGGCGCTCGCTGTATTGCAATAGTTCGAGTTACGAAGATTTTTGTGAGGTAAGTGATTCATGAAAGGTTTAGGTTATTGTTAGTCAGGGCCATTCTTTTGTAGGGATTTTTGAAAGTCAGATTGCGTTGCGCTAAAAATTTGTGTGTCAGTTTAGTGTTGATCAGAATAAGTAAAGAGAGTAATGTCTGAGTACGTTCAGTTTTGCTCAGCTGTTTGAAAATCAAATAACGTAAGGGGTTTACCAGCACAGTAAGTCATTAATTTTTCAAAGGGGATGGTTCTGTCAGTCACGGTTGGAACTGGCCAACTGCACGGATAATCAAAATAATAGGGCCTATTTGGAACATGTTTCGATTCTCACAATTTAATTAAACACCATACTAGTGACGGAAGGTTAATCTAGATCAAGTTTGTTACATGCGGATAGTAAAAATTACACAGAGATTTCAGTGTTAGACATTGCTAGGCAGACGCATCAGGTGACATTAAAAATAAGTAGCGCCATCCAGTTACAAGGTGTTTAGCGGTTATGCAACCAGCGATCCCAGTGATTCGAAATTCCCGGTTTCTAAACTTTAGTTCCGACACTGGTAGCGGCCTTGAAACTACCGCTAGCTTCGGGACCAGATGAGCGGAGAGCATCGTGACTCTGCCTGACCGTGGGCGCTCTCCGCACGTGGAGGCCGAGGCAACGCCTGCGTGGGCGACCGCCGCAGCAGCCGCAGCTGCCAGATGTAAACAAACACTCGAGCTAGCGCGGAGCGGCGCGGCGGAGCGAACATCTGCCTGGCCGCCCGCCTGTCAGACCTTATGCTCGGAGATAACCCTCCACGGGACAATCCATCAGCAGGGCGCTTGCGATGCGCTTCCTACACTTCTAAGGTTTACAGAAGCTGCGCGACAAGAGCTTCAGAGCAATGAAACAGTAAAAAAAAAAAATTATCTGAGCTTCGCTATTAATACTTGAAAAATTTGCATCATTTATCTGCTAGGCAAGCTCGAGAATGTGTTAAAAGTATCAAATCTGAAATACCATCCGAGAATCATGGACACCATGTAACGCCGGAGATGCATATCCTCCTATTTCCATCTATTGTTCTATAAATTTTTTTCCTTATTTTGTTACCTGAAGATATGACATTTCTGTGTCTTTATATATTGTAATTTGTTTACTATATATAAATCTATTTTACTATATACACTCCTGGAAATGGAAAAAAGAACACATTGACACCGGTGTGTCAGACCCACCATACTTGCTCCGGACACTGCGAGAGGGCTGTACAAGCAACGATCACACGCACGGCACAGCGGACACACCAGGAACCGTGGTGTTGGCCGTCGAATGGCGCTAGCTGCGCAGCATTTGTGCACCGCCGCCGTCAGTGTCAGCCAGTTTGCCGTGGCATACGGAGCTCCATCGCAGTCTTTAACACTGGTAGCATGCCGCGACAGCGTGGACGTGAACCGTATGTGCAGTTGACGGACTTTGAGCGAGGGCGTATAGTGGGCATGCGGGAGGCCGGGTGGACGTACCGCCGAATTGCTCAACACGTGGGGCGTGAGGTCTCCACAGTACATCGATGTTGTCGCCAGTGGTCGGCGGAAGGTGCACGTGCCCGTCGACCTGGGACCGGACCGCAGCGACGCACGGATGCACGCCAAGACCGTAGGATCCTACGCAGTGCTGTAGGGGACCGCACCGCCACTTCCCAGCAAATTAGGGACACTGTTGCTCCTGGGGTATCGGCGAGGACCATTCGCAACCGTCTCCATGAAGCTGGGCTACGGTCCCGCACACCGTTAGGCCGTCTTCCGCTCACGCCCCAACATCGTGCAGCCCGCCTCCAGTGGTGTCGCGACAGGCGTGAATGGAGGGACGAATGGAGACGTGTCGTCTTCAGCGATGAGAGTCGCTTCTGCCTTGGTGCCAATGATGGTCGTATGCGTGTTTGACGCCGTGCAGGTGAGCGCCACAATCAGGACTGCATACGACCGAGGCACACAGGGTCAACACCCGGCATCATCCTACACTGGCCGTACACCACAGGTGATCGTCGAGGGGACACTGAATAGTGCACGGTACATCCAAACCGTCATCCAACCCATCGTTCTACCATTCCTAGACCGGTAAGGGAACTTGCTGTTCCAACAGGACAATGCACGTCCGCATGTATCCCGTGCCACCCAACGTGCTCTAGAATGTGTAAGTCAACTACCCTGGCCAGCAAGATCTCCGGATCTGTCCCCCATTGAGCATGTTTGGGACTGGATGAAGCGTCGTCTCACGCGGTCTGCACGTCCAGCACGAACGCTGGTCCAACTGAGGCGCCAGGTGGAAATGGCATGGCAAGCCGTTCCACAGGACTACATCCAGCATCTCTACGATCGTCTCCATGGGAGAATAGCAGCCTGCATTGCTGCGAAAGGTGGATATACACTGTACTAGTGCCGACATTGTACATGCTCTGTTGCCTGTGTCTATGTGCCTGTGGTTCTGTCAGTGTGATCATGTGATGTATCTGACCCCAGGAATGTGTCAATAAAGTTTCCCCTTCCTGGGACAATGAATTCACGGTGTTCTTATTTCAATTTACAGGAGTGTATAAATCTCATCCGCAGGTAAAAACATCGTTAACGCAACTCATCTCCATTGTGTTATATATGGGTTTATGTCGATGTATAATTGGTTTGTTTTGTAAATATTATTTGTATTTTTACGCTGGGTCTGGCCTAGGGAAAACTATGCTATCGAACGATTACATCGATAGGTCGTGTGGAGAACCAAAGTGTTTAGGATCTTTGGTAGTGTGAACTCTGCCGCATGGAGCGCGGGCAGAGAGAGTCTGGCTGGAGTAGGGCGGTGGAGCAGGTGTGTTGTGTGACGCTCCCGCGAGTTGCCGCGCTTTCGGGGTTTGGCAACATGTAATTGCTATGATGTCTTCTGACAGGGTGTCGCGGACGGGAAGCATTAGATGGCGCACGTCAAGAGCCCGTTTCGCCTGGTGACCGTGTGGAGAAGAAGGCGCGCCAACGTCCAGCTTCTGCAACAGCGACGGCCGACAATGAGTGACTGTCGCCACCTCCTCGACCGACGACTTCAAACCTTCAATCAACCCAGAAGGAAGACTGGAAGCACGTTAAGTTTTAGAACTGTATGGCAGACCTCAGCTTTTAAAATTGTCCCGTTTGCCTCCCTCACAAAATTACAGCAACTTAGCATGAACCTTTGTTGCTCGTTGTCCCAATTGCATTACCAAGCAGGGTCTCTTCCTTTTCCAGAATGAACCCGAGTGTCGTTGAAATTCAAACGCCAGCATTAAAGTACTATCATTCCATTTCACTGCTTTAATTTCAAAGTTCAGTTAAAGTATTCATACCTGGCTACAATATTTAGATTACACAAGCACAAATTAAGAGTGCGAGTTTTGTTACCGTATTTTTGCTTACCTGTGACTGCAGCTCAGCTTGGTATGTACTAAATTTTACTATTGTTAAATGTTCAGAATCATTTAATTCAAGTTCAAAGTTAAATCTCCTATTTCTAAATTGCGTAGATTCAAGTAGCTTTTGAAATGATTGTTGAAGTAGCCCAAGACTAACCTTATTTTATTGAATTTCGTAGTGCTTCAGAAACAAAGTTCACTGTCAATTTAAGTCACTAAATTAACTTTCAATTTTCCGGTTTTATTAATTCTTTTGCTAAATTAAGTCAGAGTGTAGGGAAATTTATTACTTCTGACAAACATTCAGTTTTCACACAACACGTGTCAACCTTCAGTTGCCACGCTTTTAGTGCTAAATATATGTGCATTAATCTTTCATTTTCAGTTATTATAGTAGTAGTCCAAGGGACTGGCGACCGTAATTTTCCCCAAATCTCAAATATCTAATTAACGCCAATTAATTGTTAACGTAACGACCGCACATTTACTTTCTTTATTAACTTTACCACTTTTCAAAATTAATTTCCACCAATTTCATTTCCATTTAGTTTTCATTTAGATGTAACCCTTTCCTCCATCTTTACCGTCAAATTAACTTCGGTGACGATTGCTTTTCCCAAATTTTCATTAGGTGCGCGCGGTTTAATTTTTCACTGTCATTAAGGTCGATAACTGAGGGGGAGGTTACAACCATATTTTACCCTCTCATTTCACAAAGTTTTTGAAGACCGGAAATCTCATCCGCAGGTAAAAACATGGTTAACGCAACTCATCTCCACTGTGTTCCATGACGCAATAAGGTCTTCACAGTGGGGGTAAAGAACAAGAATACGTAAAATCGGGCCAGTTTTGTGGATGGATAGAATACTTCGTCACAAATGGAAAAGGAAGGAATTCGTCAGTTGGAGGACTAGCATCAGATTTACGCCAGTTAAATGTTACGGAGCGTTTTACTGCCCACGATATGTACGAATGACCTGACAGATAGTGCTGGAAGCTCCACAAGGCTGTGCAGGTTCGCAAGTGGTAGCCCAGTCTGGAATGGCAGAAGAGTGTGAATGTACAGGGTGACTCAGATATGAAAACGAAAGGATTTAATAAAGGGCAGAGATTTATTTGGAGACGGTGTCCAGGATGGCTCACCCACAAGTATTTTAAAGCCTGCTAGCCACATTCATGTTAGTTGCTCCCACGTATTTAAAGTTATGGAAGGGGAAAGCCCATGGAATAATCTCTCGCAATGATTTAACCTGGGGCCCTCGATATGTAGCCGAGTTCGTCAGGGGGAGTCACTTTTCCTTTGGATTGCCATTTCAATTGAAACCGACGGTACGTGTGTGTCACTTCTTGCAAGAGTCATCAGCTGAATATCAGATGATTCGCTGCTGTCCAGATGTACTTTCACTGCTAACATCACAACTTCCTGGAAGAAGTGACGTGTATTGTCTGGAACATACTATGCTACTGTCAGAATTCAAAAAGTAAAAATTTTTACTGGGTGGGAATCTAAGGCTGGCATATCGACCTGTGCAACACTGTTTGTCGCTGTGGCTATTGTGTACAGCGAGGCTGCTACGCTTGAAATTTGTAGCAAAATTTGTCGAAGGTTGAAACTTGGTGCAGTAACTGGCTGTAGATACTCTCGTAATGAAAGAAAACGCGTTGCACATAAATAGTCTGAAGACCTGATACTGCATTACTACGTGACTGACAAACATTCGATAGCAACAGATACCAGCGCAAAGTATCTAGATGTCTGGGTCCGAAACCCACAGTTCGAGCAGAAGAGACAATAATCTGCCAGTATTGAACAAACAAGACATATTTTAAGATTAGTCACAATCTACCAGTACTGAACAAAGGTTTTCATCGCAGATAGGATGCAGCATATTACCTCGGATGGAGAGTCGTTCACGGATGTAGAAGTAACTTCTGGTTGCTCCGACGATGTGTGTTGCGACTCTTGCTGGTCGTGCTGTATTTTAATGATTTGACAGGTAAAATTGTTAATAAAGTCAAACATTTTGCAGTTATCTCTAATGAAGTACTGTCTCAAAAAATCTAGTTGTTCAGTCATACTTCGTTAAGGTTTCAAACTCTTGCAAAGAATGTTAAATTGAGCACTTTTCAAAACATAACATCTGTAGTATTCTATTACTATGAAAGCAACAACAAATTAAATCAGTCAACTCATATAAATATCTCGCTATAGCTACTTGTTCAGATATCAAGTGCAATGATCACGCAGGCTCAGTCATCGTAAAAGAGGTGGTACACTTGGATCTTTGGTAGAATGCTGGGATATTCGATCACCCTAGAAAAAGGGAGACAGCTTGTAAAAGAACAGTGTAACGTATCTTAAAATATTGATCAGGTGTGTTGGATCCATGTGGAATATGACGAACAGGAGTTATTCAAAATAGGCAGAGAAGGACAGCTCGAATGGTGACCGACTTGTTTGATTACAGCAAGAGGGTCTAGAAACCGTTGAGGACAGAAAATTATCCCGCGAAAACGTATTTACAAAGTTTCAAGAGCCATTTTTAAGTGGGGACTGTAGGAGTAAAACATATCCTCCTATGTATCGCCCCTGTAAGGACCGCGAAGACCAGATTAATGTACACTGTCTGGGAGAGCAACAAAAGAACCCAGATGGAGATGAGAAAATGAAATGAAACTTGACGCCTTTTAAAGGTGTATGATGTTAGTCGACATAAAAGTTTTCTCGGTATGGTACCGCGTCAAAATTTAAAAAAAAACTGCTGCTGCTGGAGAAACACCAACGTTTCGGCCACGGTTCCAGCGGCCTTCTTCTGGGTCTAATGGTGCGTTCTAGCTATGTAGTGTCCTATATATTTTGTTGTTACTGTTCACTACGCATGCAATTACGTCATAATTTTAAAAATGTAGTTAGTTCATTGGTCACTTAAGGAAGAAGGAGAGGGAACTTTATTTTAATAGGTTATTGCGGTGGAGGGAGAACGTAACATCTGCTGTCTATAGACTCTTGTGTTATGTACCATGATTGATGGTTACCGTCGAATGACAAGTTGACTGCTGTTTATCAACTGCTGGACGTCGGCCGCACGGCGGCAGTTACTGGCCGGTGGTGCTCGTGCCTCGTGTTGACAGTGCGGTGTGTTGGGCTCTGATAGCTGGCAGCCAAGATGGCGCAAGCCTGAGTCCATCCTCCCTGTTCATGTCCAGAAAACTTCTATGTCGACTGACTCTGACCGCGGAAACCTACGCAATTATATGTATGATGTTAGTTCGGTTATTGTAAAATGTAGTCAAATTTACAAAGGACTTGAGAATATGAGCCCATTAATCAGTGTGTCAGTGAGCCTTCTCTGTCTTGGATACGCGCACTGATTCAGTTGGGAAAGATGTATTCTGTCCTGAGACAAGTTTCCCCATAACTGTTGTAACTGTTTCTTGATATCTTCGGTGCTGGCATTGGGACGGAGTTGACGTCCCGGCTGGTGCCATACTTGTTCCAACGATGACACAGAAATATCTCGGCATCACCCAGACAGTACACAGAGACAAGTGCCATGTGTGCACAAGCATTGTTCTGTTGGAAAAATGGCACCACTATACAATCATACGAAAGATAACACACGAGGACGCAGGATACGCTTGACGCCGTCAGAGTTCACACCATCACCAGTAACCGTGACCTGAAGCTATAACCAGTGTCTTCCAAGACCACAACGTTAGGAGTAATATCGCTGTGGTTGCCCAGAACACACTTCACCGTGATTACCAGGGTACGGACGTTGGTGCAGACACAGTTAACATCCGAGTAAGTACGTTGCCTTCAAGCAGCCTTTTGTTATTTTCATTTTCATGATTTACAGACGGTATCACCTGAGGGTAATGGTTGGAAAACGTGTCAAATGGTTGCTTCCAAACGAAGCTGTTACTCAGGTGGTAACAAAAAGGGTTTCGTGAGCGGAAGTAGATTAGACAGTTTTCGTTCTCGTAAACATTTTTGAAACGCCCGCTAAACCCGCTGGGCAGAACAGGTAATTAGGATTGTGGAAGGGGTCAAATAAGGATGGGGTCAGTTTCACCTTCTAATTGTAATTTATAGTAACTTAATAACACATTTACAACCAAAGAGGCACACAGCCTAACCTTTACCAAATGCAACTCTTTCACGGCTGAAGGCCTCCAAACAAGAAATCTTAACAAATCAACAAGATAATAATCCAATTAAAATAGCAATAAAATAATTAATAAAAAATGTATCACAGCTAGGTGGACAGCCTCAATGCAAAGAAGATAGAAAAAACATATGAAAGGTGCAATACAAATGGCTGAAGGCCACAATTAAGTTTCAAAATATTAGACTATATTACCAAAGACTTCTAAAGTCAAAAGGTCACAATGTTTAGAAAACAAGAAATCTTAAGAATCAACAAAAAATGTATATCATGGCTAAGAGGAATGCCTCAAGGCAAAGTAGATAGAACAAACATATGCAATGTGCAATACCAATGGCTGAAGGCCATATTTAAGTTTCAGAATTTTAAAAACATATTACCATAATCTTTTAAAGGCAGAAGGCCGCGATTTTTAAACTTAAAAGATAATTTTCAGATTAAGTTTGCAAGACCGAAAGCCCACAGTTAATTTTGCAGAATTTTTAAGAAAAAAAAAAATAATCACAAGCCTTAAATGTTGAGAAGCTCAAAACAGATAATTAAATACTGGTGGGAAACACAATAAAAACAATGGCACTCAGAAGCCTCCAGGGAGGTCAGTCTGCCCTCGTTCACTTAGGCGAGACAGGTGGTGATCCCAACTACACTCGATCCGTCGGAACCCAACCAAGGGACAGCCACGGACCGACCGGCAAACGACTTGCTTGCCACCAATCGGTACATTAGAATTAAAACACAAAATGTTATGGTCTTGATTATCCACAATCAACTATGTATATGTATTAATCTGTCAAAACTACACCCCGTGCTGGACAGTGACAACAGGTGAGGAAAGGACACTGCCTGGCCAGGGTAGGTAACCAAAACACCCCGCCACAAGGCAGAAAATTCCGCTCGTGCACTTGAATTGTGGTCAACCAATATAGTTAATTGCACCTTATGGTGGCTAAATTTCAACAATAGAAACACTCTGTGTTGCTCACAGGAAAACCTCGCCAACAGCGAACCACCGAAACGAAACACACAACATGAATGGACGTGGCTTCGGTAGTTGAAACCACTACTCAACTTTAACGTCCTGGGTCGGTGAACCACGAAGCTCGTAGCGATTGGACAGCTCCACACATGCTCCGACACTGCACAGGGACCACCACCGGACCCAGCCGACTGCACCGCACCGAGCTATCCTTCCTGGTCCGCGACTGCTGCTCCATCGCGACTCTACTGCTCGTGCATCTCCCACTCACTTCCAGACACACGACGGCGGAAATACTGGCTCGGACCCAACCACGCAGAGGCAACACGCCCACTCGCTAAGCGACATCCCTGCGCCAGAAAAGGACCAGCCCAAGTTCCACGAGATGGTAACTGAAGGGGCCCAGAAGGGCTCAGAGAAACAATTACATGTCGCCCGATGAGATTAACGACCTCTCAGAGACAGTATGCAGACAACATTCAAAATAACTTGTCAAAGGAAATCACGCCAACTACACACACAACAAAATAAACACTTGCACGTAGACCTGAACGACACCCAACAATAACTAAGCACGCACGAAGAAAATTCGTGAGTCGATGCACGCACTCACAGCCGACTCATGAGCGATCGACGAGCCAAAACGCGTCCGGTAGGACGACCGACCAACGATCCACCAATACCATGGCCCGGCACAAGTGATGCGTGGCGGAAATGGTCGGGCGAGCTATGTCGACGCAGACCTCACAGCTCCAACCCGACTGCACTAGTGCCGCATTACAACTCCCTGACTGCTAGGTCCGGACTGCGCTCCAGACACCTTCCAACACACTGACAGCGTGAACTCGCTACCCGAACTGCCTATCTGAACTTCCTTACGACAGACAACGACCGGGAAGTAATAGCAGTCGAGCAAAGGTACTACGAGAGTGGATACATCGATACGCGCTGCTAACGCCGCTCACGGTCTGGCAAAGCAGCAACTCAAGTGACAGTAGTAATTTAATTTAACGTAGTGAGGTGGAAGTACGTTAAAAAAACAGGGTGTAAAATACATGATTTGGGGGGGAAGGGGGGGGGGGAACACGAGCCATGCACGGCTCAATTTTCATGTTTATATTATCTATTCATCTCTTTTAGCTGTGTTTGCAATTAACTTTCCTTTAGTGAAATATTTTTGTTTCGACATTCCACAGAATAATTTTACAGAAAATGTCTCCGTTACCTAAGATATAGCAGAAAAGGACGTGTTGAGTTCGAAAAGTGACGGAAGTGATTCAATACCCTTCATTTATCCTTCATCAATATGTCAGTCACTGTAAAGGAAAAGGTAAGCGTTTGTAAGGCTAACTTTCATTTACGCACATTCTCATTTTAGCGTCATCCTCAGCTGATACATTGTTTGTATGAACATGCTAATGTGTCTCAAGACAGTTTCAAGAACCAGTGATTTAGAAGTTCTTCTTCTCTTGGTCTCCGTAATCGAAGGTGACATAGACTCCAGAAAAAGCTTTAAATGTCTCTACAGACAACAAAAGCGCGTTATCTCACATTCTACGTCTCACTGCTGCGGCGTTACACGCCCCAGGAAGTTCCCAGTGTCTGAGTTGCGGCGCAAACTTTCCTTGAGGTAACAGCAGCACTTTCTTAAAGACCAGAAATTAAATCATTTAATGCCCGGAAAAAAGTAATTTCCTAAAATTTGAGAGAAGCTGCGCCACTACGATAAGACATAGATGTCCATTTGGCCCGTCTAAAAAATAAGCTCAGAGCCCCAGAGATCAGCTTACAATATTTGAAGAAGTACTGCCCTGCATTTAATTGTGGTTTCAGTCAGCTTATACCAGCATAGAACAGGATGTAAATGAAGATGAAATGGGAGATATGATACTGCGTGAAAAGTTTGACAGAGCACTGAAAGACATACGTCGAAACAAGGCCCTAGGAGTAGACAAAATTCCATAAGAACTACTGATAGCCTTGGGAGACAAAACTCTACCATCTGGTTAGGAAGATGTATGAGACAGGCGAAATACCCTCAGACGTTAAGAAGAACATAATAATTCCAATCCCAAAGAAAGCAGGTGTTGACAAATGTGAAAATTACCGAACTATCAGTTTAATAAGCCACGGCCACAAAATACTAACACGATTTTTTTACAGACGAATGGAAAAACTGGTAGAAGCTGACCTTGGGGAAGATCAGTTTGGATTCCGTAGAAATGTTGGAACACTTGGTGCAATACTAACCCTACGACTTATCTTAGAAAACTGATTAAGGAAAGGCAAACCTACGTATCTAGCATTTGTAGACTTAGAGAAAGCTTTTGACAATGTTGACAGGAATACACTCTTTCAAATTCTAAAGGTGGCAGGGGTAAAATACAGGGAGCGAAAGGCTATTTACAGCTGGTACAGAAACCAGATGGCTGTTATAGGAGTCGAGGGGCATGAAAGGGAAGCAGTGGTTGGGAAGGGAGCGAGACAGGGTTGTAGCCTATCCCCGATGTTATTCAATCTGTATATTAAACACGCAGTAAAAGAAACAAAAGGAAAATTCGGAGTAGGAATTAAACTCCATGAAGAAGAAATAAAAACTTTGAGGTTCGCCGATGACATTGTAATTTTGTCAGAGGCAGCAAAGGATCTGGAAGAACAAAAATTGTTGAAATGGCTCTGAGCACTAGGGGATTTAATATCTGAGGTCTTCAGTCCCCTAGAACTTAGAACTACTTAAACCAAACTAACCTAAGCACATCGCACACATCCATGCCCGAGGGAGGATTCGAACCTGCGACCGTAGAAGTCGCGCGGTTCCGGACTGAAGCGCCTAGAACCGCTCGGCCACCGCGGCCGCCCTGGAAGAACAGCTGAACGGAGTGGACAGTGTCTTGAAAGGAGGAAATAACATGAACATGAACAAAAGCAAAACGAGGATAATGGAATGTAGTCGAATTAAATAACGTGATGCTGAGGGAATTAGATTAGAAAATGAGACAAAGTAGTAAATGAGTTTTGCTATTTGTGTAGCTAAATAACTGATGATGAGCGAAGTAGATAGAATATAAAATGTAGTCGTAATGGCAAGGAAAGCGTTTCTGAAGAAGGGAAATTTGTTAACATGGAGTATAGATTTAAGTGTCAGGAAGTCGTTTCTGAAAGTATTTGTATGGAGTGTAGCCTTGTATGGAAGTGAAACATGGACGATTAATAGTTTGGACAAGAAGAGAATAGAAGCTTTCGAAATGTGGTGCTATAGAAGAATGCTGAAAGTTAGATGGGTAGACCACATAACTAATGAGGAGGTATTGAATAGTATTGGGGAGAAGAGAAATTTCTGGCACAACTTGACTAGATGAAGGGATCGCTTGTCAGGACGTATTTGAGGCATCAATGGATCACCAATTTAGTATTGGAGGGCAGCGTGGAGGGTAAAAATCGTAGAGGGAGACCAAGAGATGAATACACTAAACGGATTCAAAAGGGTATAGGTTGCAGTAGATACTGAAAGATAAAGAAGCTTGCACAGGATAGAGTAGCATGGAGAGCTGCATCAAACCAGTCGGTGGACTGAAGACCACAACAACAAACCAGCATCGTCTACAATAATCTGCGCCAAATTTTCAAACCATCAACTTGTTCTTGTCTCGTTAGTTCATGTTTCTCGAGCTTGATGCTTGTTTTTCACATGATTTTTTCACTTTTCTCATAATCTTTCCACGCTTATGCTTGCTAATAACTCTCGATTTCGTATATCATCTGTCTAGTCAGGAATTAAATTCCTTTCCGAAAAATTTAGTTTCAAATGCCTTCCAATCTTCTATTCCAGTTCTTACTCTTCCAGTCCTGCCTTCCAAAGATAGGGTAGCAGATACTATTCCCTTAATTCTACACGAATTTGATTGCAGAATATATTATTTGTATAAATTCTCCTTCTACGTTCGTTCACACTTATCTATCTGAAGTCTTCCTCCCTCACCTATTTTTTTCTACTGTTTCTTGTTAAACATATGGTTTTTCTATCAAGTTTTCTGTTGCATTTTCTTTTATTGCTATGTTTTGGGAGCTTTTATTTTGCAGTATTTGATTTCCATCATTCTATTCCAGTGGAAGAATATGATATGTACTATGATCAAAAACTGTTCTATTTCCTACTCTAAAGCAAAAAATAGAAAAACACGCAGAAATAATCATCCCCATTTTCCCATTTAACTGCAGTGACATCAGCAAAGCTCTCCATTTACGTCTGTTCTCACTACTATCGTCGCTACATAAGTTTCTTTTAAAGTAAAAAGAAAAAGAAGGAGACTGAAAAATTCTCAACTAAACGCCGCTTACGAGGAATAATGCTAACTTTCACTTCAGAACTGCGTAGTGCCAGCCCATGAAGCAACGCTATTGCTGAGATCTGCCTCTATAAACGTCGATTAACGAGACTTCATCACATGCAGAGGTCCATCGTGGAGACCTGTAATGAAATGTAATTCGTGGTTCAGGGCAAGTGGTAGCGTGGGGTCGAACACAGCTCGTAACACGATTGTACTGAAACAAGGATCACGCCCAGGTGGGAACTCTGCTATTTACGGTCGTTAAATAAATGTTGCACGTACAAAATACATCCTCTTAGCTTGCTGAGTGCTATCATTTTCTCCTTACCGTGTTAACGGTGGGTCCCGCATCGACCTAAGGCGATGAGGCGCATAACATTTGCGAAGGAAGTCCATACGAACAGGAAACTTAAAGATCAAAGTTCTCTAGAGAAAAAATTTTTCTCATTCTGAGTAAGTAGCAGGCTAGTTCTTGAACAAGCAGGACTGGTTTCACGCTACGCTGTAAGTATGTGTCAACTGTAAACAGCAAGTAGTGTAAGGGTGAAGGTAGGTGGGAGGTGGGGAGACTGAATACAACTCGCTTGTAAGGGCAGAGACGTTTGCTTCTGTCATAGTAATTTTGTCAATAGAAATACAAGAAGGTTGTAGACATTTTACTACTCTTTAATGTGTTACCTTAGATTTACGGTAATTGGTGCCCTTTAATAGGATTATAAGATAAATGGTGCCTGGTTTCTTACACATGAAAAGTGTGATGAAATTTCGCTATACATCTTAATTTGATACAGTGTAAAATAACTCATGTGGTCCAAGTATGTTGTTTATAGCATATTGCAAACAACTAATACATTAGCATCATTTGCTTTCAGAGGAGTGGAACATGAAACAATTAGAGATATCGCCAAAGAAGTTGTTGCGTGTTACACGTTTAGGTAAATACAAAGAAAAGAATGCAGATACACAGCAAAGCAGAAGAGTTTATACACAAGACAGTTTTTATATCGGTATTTATGTAATTAATTGTTATGTGTGCATTAGAATATACTGCAGGCTAAGTGATCAGACTAATCCTTAGCACTTTCTTCCCTTTACCCCATAAATCATAAGATAGGCAAAATAGGAAGAAAGAAACCATTCAGTGAGTTACCGAAGAGGTAGAATGAGCGGAGACTGTTAGGGGCTGTCGAGAGAGATTTATAATTTTGAAGAGAAAAGCTGGCAATAAGATGTGCCACTTAGAAGGTACTGCCAGAACACGACAAAGAATAACAGCGACGTTGGTGTACAAGAGGAGGTAAAAAAATAGGAAACGACGCTAGTCATTGAGAATAGATGACTAGAAGAACATGGCTGTTGCCTTAGGACTCCTTCGTGAACATTTTGAAAATCCTGTGTAGAAACTTTATAACACTCACAAAGCAAATGTGGTTCTACCTTTGGTACAGTTTTTCTTGTTTAACCAACCATACATGTTTCGGAGAAATTTCTGTATTTACAGTAGGTTTTATTTAGTATACGTTGAAGAATGTACAAATAATTTATGCTTTATGATATTTAGAAGTTTTCTGAGATCATAGTATTTACATAACTACAAGTACTTACAGAAATATTAACACGGAAAATAAATATATAGCATATTATCACATACTGCTGTTCAGAAGTCTGTTCGGGATTTTCACTACAGCTTAACTACAATTATTGCCTTCCTGTATGTCATCTGCAGTTAATAAGGTTTTATCATTGTTTTGTTACGTAATTTCTCACAATCTTTTTAATTTTACTTTCCCTTTTTTACCTTTTCAAGCCTAACATTATATTATCGCCCTTTTTCTTTCTAGAGCAAACTGTTGTTTTGTAAACGATGGAAGTTTTTTCTGTAGCCTTACTGTTGTTACATTATGTCGTTTTGTAAAAGACAGCATTACTATAGACACAAAAAAGGCTAAGCAAATAAATAAAATAAAAAATGTATTAAAAAATAGTGAGAAGTTACGATAAACGCTTATTGATTGCTGATGACATACTGGAAGGTAAAAATTTTAGCTGAGCTTTGCTGCAAATACCAAACAGACTCGTGAACACCAGTACGTAGTAATATGCTATGTATCTATTTTTCATGTTATTATTTCTTTCAGTACTTACAGTTATATAAATACTGTACGCTCAGAAAACTTCTAAATATCATAATGCATAAATTCTTTGTATATTGTTCAACAGATAATAAATAAAACCCTTTGAAGATGGAAAAACTTCTCCGATACATGTATGGGTAACAAATATGGTTTTTCAAGGCCGAAACACATTTCCTAATCACATATTAGGAAGCAAAAGCTGCCAAGGAAATATCTTCCATCACAAAATGTTTATATAAGCTTTCATCAGAAAATGATTATATCAAGTAACACCTCAAACAAAACTTTACGATGACATAATTTCTGAAAGCTCAATGTTGCGTCTTGTATAAGATGGAATGCGAGTTGAATAATTTATCGAAAATAATTCATGGGATGTGGTACGACGTGTTTACGTTTAAAATGTTTTGAAAACTGATAAAATCGTAAGAGATCTGAAAGTATTCTTTAACGTTATGAGCATACTGGTCAACAACATCAAATCTGAATAGTGTTCTTTGATAAGTCTCCGTTGCTAAATTCAAAAATAAAATCACCTTTTGGCTCTCGGACTCAGTTTCCTTGTGACACGCTACTCTCTATCGAAATCGTTGAAAACGCTGAATATTAGCTATGATCCAAAGACTTAAAAATATTTTTCAGATTTGACTTATGAAAATTTATCGAATTGTGTATGAGGAGCAAAGGTTCAGAAATCTATCTGCAGAAAATGAAGGTGGCTTGGAAGCATGGCTAGAGGGCCCTGGTTGAACATATAGAAACACGTTCTGTGTGTGGCTGCTTGCAACCTAGCACTGAGAGATCTGGCAACTGCTAGAAGTGAGTGCTTGTTATTCAAAGTTTTTAGGGTATGTTGTTGGAGTTTTATCTTCATTCAGAAGAATAAGCGCTTCTTACATCTGGAAATAGCGCAAATTGTTATTGTTATGCCTGTGTGGAGTTTGCAAACGCTAAATGGATATCTTTCTATCTTGTGAGAAGTGCTACGAACATTATTTCTGGTGTGGAGTTGGTGACCAGCAAAAAAAAAAATGGTCCATCCAAAGATAAGCTGTTCGACATGTACTCTACTCCTCACAGGCTGATTAAAGGCACGAGGTCACACTTATTTTGTTGTATCCATGATTTGACACAACGGACTTCAATATTTATCTAAAAGTAGGTGGAAACAACACGAAATTGTGGAAAAATGTGCAATTCACCATCTGCTATAAGAAATTTCGAAACCTGTGACTCCTGGTGAATGTAGCGATGATCGTGTAGTAGGCACCGAAGGAGATATGTATGCCGATACAACATTTCAAGGCCACTTTGAACCAAGTGAGGCACACTGTTTGCCTCAATAAGATCATAACGACCTTGTTTCCGATTTAAATTTGTCAAAGAAGTGGGGTGAGCTTTCAGGTTTGAGATTAAAACGATGGCTTCATTTCTTTCGCATACAAAGAAGATGACACGGCTTTTTTGTAATGAGATCGAGACCCCTATGGGATCTGTTGGCCATGATTTCAGTGTGAATGAGTAGTGTTTGGTCATAGATCTCAAAAATGTTAGTCTGAAAGCAGTATTTCTCCACAATGGGAACAAGGGTCCTTCTCCTCATGTTGTTCATGTATTGAATGTGAAGAGGTGTGAAAAGATCATCTGAGAGCTATTCCTCACACTTATCCAGTACGAGAAATACGGATGTATATGTGGGGATCTAAAAATAATCTCGAAATAAATGCCATTTTTCTCGGCGTACAACTCCGGAGCACAGATCAATACCGCTTTGTGTGTGAGTGGGAGCACTTTCTTTGGCCCAAAAGATGCGTATCTACTTACACTGCACATGAAATTAGGTCTAGTCAATACCTCTGCGAAAACCATGGACAAACTCCACGTGGAATCATTTGCTTGCGAGAGAAGTTTCCAAGGATCAAGTGAAGCAAAAATGAGTGAATAATTATGACACTACAAGCTAGAGAGGTAGAGTCTGATAAATATTTCCTTGGTTTGTTGAGTAGTAACGAAAGAAAGGCATGGTTGTCTTTCACATGTGTCTGAAAGAACTTTTTATGCTACAATAGGACAAGACTAGTGTAGTACTGTACAAGAACTACAAAGAACTTAACATGGTATGGGATGTAACATGCCACATAAACTATGTCTCTTGAATGATCATTTGGGTTTCTTCTACCAGTGGCGCCATTAGTGAAGAGCATGAAGAAAAGTTCCACCAATAGACTCCTCAAATGAAAAGCCTTATCGAGGCAAAGTGAGTACCGCAATGGCGTCTTCCTGCTGATCTTCACGGAGTGACGTTCTTGAGGTAAAGTATCGCAGGAAATCGGCAAGCAAATAGTTTTTGGGATGACTTTGTACTTTCCATAACTTTTATGTTAGTCATTTCCTTTATTTCTTTGTGAAATAACAAATGTTTCTCTTTTTTAATTTGAAGTCTTGTTTCGAAAAATTACATATAATTCATAGGCTGCTTTAAGCATCAACGAAATATATTATTAAATGAAATCTGAGGCCAGAATAGATATTCTTAAATCAGATCGAGTGAATTGTCTTCAAGAACAATAGCAATATGCCTTAATATTGTAACTGAAAAACGAACTGTTTTGTTGAACGAGGTTATTTACACATCTTTTTTCATTTTTTATTTTAGTTTATGTTTGACTTGATTTTAACAAATAGCATATTTCAGCTGCTTTATACCGTCTCACAATCAACTATCACTTACATTCTAGAAACATTATGACATAATCAACCATCTAGAAAAGGTATTTCAAAGAAATTGACATAGAGAGGGTAAGGAAAGTCCCTTGTCAGTTTGGGATACTATATACATATTCAGGAAAAATAATGCCAAAAACTGATCAATGACAACCACACATTCTCTGTCATGAGCTATAGAAAAATTGGTGGACTATTTTAAGATGCCTAGGGACCGCTGTAACACTACAGCAGTATTGTGTAATTACTATGCAACCGTGCATAGCCTGTTTCAGCGAGGTGTGATCTATATAACTGCAAATTTTGCAAACTAATCATGTGAATTTAGAGAGAGCGAAGTACATAATATGGTCACATTTCAGAAAACAATGCTGCACAGCACTAAAACAATCTTAAGTGTATTTCCTGCAGATTAAAGAAAGAATGGGTTTATTTAAGAAGGAATTAACATCTAAAAGTTTGAGAAATGTATAAGTTTTTCAAATTGACTTAGATGTGCCATTTTGTTTAAGAATATGTGTCTTTCATACAGAGCATATTTTTGCTGCTTCCTCTATTGATCTACTGTTTCAGTGAAGTTATGAAGCTGTCTCAGTAAGCCTGGGGAACGGAATTAAATACTGTGTAGGTGAATTTAAGTGAGCTGACTAGTGTGAGTAGAGCAGTGTCAGTGTATGTAAATTAATACTAGAAAAACATATGCTGGTGTGTGCCTATTTATGTTTTCCATCTGATTTGTCTTTTACATGACTGCAGGAGCAGTTACGCCGTTTCCTTCTGCTGCTGTGTGGGAAACAAGAGGCGTGATGCCAAATAAGTAGAAACCGCTATATCTAGAAGTGATCTGATTTGAAGAAGAACTATAATGGAACGTTTTCGTAGTAGTTACACATAGTTCAGATATACAGATCTGTTTCCTCATGAGTTACCTATTATTCATATATTTATACTTCCCTGTAATACTCTACAGAATGATCAAATGACAGATCAACAAAATCATCAACATTGTGTCCTATGACAAGAAACAGATGCCTATACTTCCCACTTTCAAATGGGAACATGGCAACAGAAATTACACCATATTCTTTGAAGAAACCTGTGCAATTGGAATGGGAATAATGTCACAGAAATTAGTTCTGAGGTTGATTACAGTGCTAGAGATGAACTATTAATGGAGCGTATTTTATATGATACACTGTCGTGCGCAGGACCCTGTATTTGCAGTAGTTCGACAGCTGAGAGAATTACTTTGAACACTGTGAAGTCGGAAACATATTACACGTCCGGCACACTGTTTCGGTGGTAATTTTCTAGAACGGCAGTGTCCACATAGATATATGCCTCTTGGCACTGACAAAAATTGCAAACAAACGTAATTAATCGCATAACTCTCATAGGGTGAAACACCAGACACGATAAAATCTAGCTTCTGCGTTCTAATGTAAATTTGACTGAAAAATATCTATCTCTTGATATCTCTGCCATGACTGCTGTCAGAAATTTATAATAGTGCTTTGCTGCTGTTAACTGAAACAGAAAGATCAACTTATGTTTTATTTAATCTCTCCCCTTCAACTGCTGCTAAACTGCTTAAAGGCTCACAGTGACATCAAACAGTTTACAGATGCATCCTTTTCTAAGAAGAAACAAAGAAAGAAGCAGAGACCAACCTGACTGCAAATATTTCTCTTACAGGACTTGGAAATTGTCGTCGTATAAGTGAAATATTTTGGAGATGCTGTAGTGGCAATAGTTTACACATATCTGTAGGGCAAAAGACGAAAGTACTCCAGAAACCTAGCGTATGTCTGACACTGTGTAACAGGGAAACACCAGTAGAACTTTGTTCCAAAATAACTTCTGTTTTTTCGTAAAACATCACCTATTAAACAGTAAATGAATTATTAATAAGTTTATGTAGACAAGCGAAGCTTATTTTGTAATGACTTCATTTTTTACTCGAACTGTGCATACTTTATTAAGAGAACAGTGTGACCATAGTAGACATGAAATTCTTTTAGTATCAGATCACACAAGGGTATCGTAATTCATTTCATCTTCTTTGCAGGTCAGCATTAGATGATATGAGTACGTTACAGAGTAATTTGTCAAAGAACAACCTTACAGTCGTTCTTTGTCAAGCAACATGCATAACATTGAGATATATATGTTGATGATTCGCTAAGAAGCTGAAACCGGATTTGAAACCACTTTTTAGTCATTTGAAGCTGAAGAATATACAAAGAATTTCGCTTTTGCAGTCCTCCCTCTTTGCAGTAAGTTTCCAGTTTATTACGATGAATGAAGTGTGCACATTCTGGTCAGTGTGCAAAATTTAAACAAAGAAACAGGCGAGCGAACAATTCAAAAGTTACAGCTAATGACAGCAGATTCAATGAAAGTGAAAGCTGCTTTACAACTTTATACAGAATTGCTTTTTCTTTTCCTACAGCTATTACATTATTGTCAACTGTTCTTTTAGTATTTTGGTTCATTCAACTCAATCCCATATTTCTTCATATCTCTTGTTAATATTCTGCATAGCTTCTTGTACTTTATTATCTCCTCTCCTTCAACAATTCCACATAATTTTTCCATCAGTGTACTTTCCTCTTAAACAACCTAAACGTTTCTCAAGGAAAGCAACGAATATTAGACATTACAATTCCTTGGCGATACGAAAACACACCAATAGAAGAGGGAAACAAGATGGGAATGGATGGCAAAATTGAGAACTTACTGTTTCAAGTAAACATAGCTCTTATTAATAGAGTAATTACACCATGCAATGTGATAACGGATTATCTTCATAAAACAAATGGTAAAAAAAATTGAAGCTAGACTAAAGAAGTTTATGTTGGGTAACTGCCTTGTTCTGTAACATGCAGGTTATGAATTTCAAAAGTAATACATATGTTGAGCAATTTTATTGTTAAATGTATATTCTTTTCTGTGATGTGAAATGGTCTTTAAATAGTTAGCATACAAATTATCACTCAAATTTCGAAATAATTTGTTAACATGTATTACACAACTGTCAATATACTAATATGTACATGAAGATATGAAGAAAGGTTTGGAGTCAATAGCATAATTTCTAACTAAGCTGGAGAAACAATTATTTGGGCTTTCTAGCAGTAGTTTGCGAAACCTGATTTATCAGTGTATTACGCACTTAGGAAAAACCTACAGTATGTTCTGGAAACAGAATCTAGCAATTTATGTTATAAATTCTGAGTTTAAGAGAATAATAAGAGCAGCACATTCGTGAGAGACATCTATGATTTATTGTCTGGTATCATGTACTACCATAAACTGAACCCCATTAAAATACAAAACAATATAAAGCTAAAGATGCAATTACAAGAACGTTCTATGATGGGAAGCAAGCTTGTTGACGACTTTAATTTCTGTTGTGTGGGAGAACAATTGAAATTTCATTCAGTGCAATTTGCATTTGCAAGGGGGTAAGAATGAACACAAAGTAAGGAATGATTGTCGTGCAGCGCAATAAATGAGTCAAAAACCTATTTTATTATGATGGTTGTGAAATCTGTGTCAAAGAGTGGGCCTAAGAAAGATGTTACCCCTAGATGCCCACTTGACACAAACACACACACCAGAATTCTGAAAACCCACTGGCTTTGCAGGAGGACACTGCATGGTTTAGTTCTATCTCCAATTTTAGCGTGCACATCTTTTCTTTCATACCGCCACTAAGAAGTTTCTGGCATGCGAAAGATGCTAAAGTATTGATGTGGCTGAGACATTAAAATAAAAGTGTACACAATTTGAAACTGTAAAACTGTGTAAACATCTTTGTGAAGGCAGCCACTGTTGTAAGAGGAAACAATGACTTCCGAAAACACGGAATTGTAATAGAAATATTTATAGAAATATTGAATTCATGTACTTCTAAACAACAGAAGTAGTTCTTCCTGATACTGACTTATGACCTGCGCTCAACAGACCTTGAGAAGAGTCTAATACAGCTATCTACTTCCAAATCAGCTGTCAGATCTGAAAACTTTTGATGAAAAGAAAACAGTGATATTTCAAATCTACATAAGTCAACAGTGCTTAGTAATTTCCGCTATTTAAGGAGGATAATGAGACAGTATCAAGAAGCAGGGCTAGAAAAGTAGTGAATAAATCATCATTGCAACCTACATTCAAAGACTAATCCTCAATAAAGCACCATACAAGGACATGATGCCGTTTGAAGAGACCATCAACGGAAATAGTTCATCAGAAAATGTGAATGGAAACGAAGTTAGAATTTTATCACAGCTATTGAGATTTGGTACAGCAGCGGTAAAATCGAAAGATACAGGTGACTTGGCATTATGTAGTGTCTGTAATGTATGTACATCCATTCCAAGTCTATAGGAGAATGTTTCAGATGTTAAGAATTCAATAAATAGTCACACTGTTCCAATGCAGCTACAACTGCAGAAACGCTGTAATTCTCTCTTTTTTCTCTGTCAACAAAAATGTTCGTTGAAATGTCTATTTCAAAATATCACTTCAATATAACATACATCATTCACGAGAGAAAGGAAAAAAGCTTTCCAATAGTGATAAAACTCTTCTGTGTCTCTAACAATCATTGCATATTATCTCAGCATCAAGCTTAGCAGATAATTTTAACGAAGTCTTCACATCAATATTGATTTTTAATTATACACTACTTAATTTTTTAAGTAAATCATTCAACATCTAGAGTGCATTGTTCTTAAAAACGAACAAAACAAGGTAGATACAGAATAATAACTAGACATGACTGCTGCTGTGCCCGTTCTGAGTGAGATAATTATCTTTTAGTGGATGGAAATCGGTGACCCAATTTTAATTCATAGAACTGAAGATAGATGAAAAGCTCTCTTCGAAATATCTCATTCCTGATTCCTGATCTTGTACACAAACTGACTGCTGTTATTTTCCCTACTAATGTTACATCAACTGATAGGGAAATGCTGAAGTATGTTTACTTTAGGTATTTCTAAATTATTACATTTTGCGATGTTGTATATTCAGGTAACTGTTCATTCATATAAATCATTCTTAACTCAAACTACACAAAGACTTTTGGTCAAGCACTTCTCCTTGAATTTGAGGTTAATAGTAAGGACTCACTGGAAACAAAATGTCAGATACAATCGTTGAACAATAAACTGAAATTCTTTTTGAGCTTACAGAAATATGTGTGCTATTGTGTAGGAAGATGTGCAGTGTTCTGTAGGTTTAATTTAGACTTCTAACAAAACTAAAAAAGTTGATTTAGAAGCACCAGATTTCCAAATGAAGTTGATATTTTTCTATTTGCCAGTCTAATTTTCTTCTGTGCAGAAGTTTTTGAGAGTATGTTAGAGCCACATAATATGAGTTATTGTAATTGTAAATAGTTTTGCTGCATTTTTTATTTTTTTTCACTTTTGAATACTCACATTACTGGCTATCTGAGAATTTCACAGTGATCTATCACATGGCAACTCAGTTCTGCCTCATAGCTCATTACTTTGTCAATGAATTTATAGATGTAATGAAATCCCACAAAAAGAATCACTTTAACATGGTTAATTATATGTCTTGCAAATTACTATTTACATGTTGTTGTTAAGGTCTTCAGTCCTGAGACTGGTTTGATGCAGCTCTCCATGCCACTCTATCCTGTGCAAGCTTCTTCATCTCCCAGTACTTACTGCAACCTACATCATTCTGAATCTGCTTAGTGTATTCATCGCTTGGTCTCCCTCTACGATTTTTACCCTCCACGCTGCCCTCCAATGCTAAATTTGTGATCCCTTGATGCCTCAAAACATGTCCTACCAACCGATGCCTTCTTCTAGTCAAGTTGTGCCACAAACTTCTCTTCTCCCCAATCCTATTCAATACCTCCTCATTAGTTACGTGATCTACCCACCTTATCTTCAGCATTCTTCTGTAGCACCACATTTCGAAAGATTCTATTCTCTTCTTGTCCAAACTGGTTATCGTCCATGTTTCACTTCCATACATGGCTACACTCCATACAAATACTTTCAGAAACGACTTCCAGACACTTAAATCTATACTAGATGTTAACAAATTTCTCTTCTTCAGAAACGATTTCCTTGCCATTGCCAGTCTACATTTTATATCCTCTCTACTTCAACCATCATCAGTTATTTTACTCCTTAAATAGCAAAACTCCTTTACTACTTTAAGTGTCTCATTTCCTAATCTAATCCCCTCAGCATCACCCGATTTAATTTGACTACAATCCATTATCCTCGTTTTGCTTTTGTTGATGTTCATCTTATATCCTCCTTTCAAGACACTGTCCATTTCGTTCAACTGCTCTTCCAAGTCCTTTGCTGTCTCTGACAGAATTACATTGTCATCGGCGAACCTCAAAGTTTTTACTTCTTCTCCATGAATTTTAATACCTACTCCAAATTTTTCTTTTGTTTCCTTTACTGCTTGCTCAATATACAGATTGAATAACATTGGGGAGAGGCTACAACCCTGTCTCACTCCTTTCCCAACCACTGCTTCCCTGTCATGCCCCTCGACTCTTATAACTGCCATCTGGTTTCTGTACAAATTGTAAATAGCCTTTCGCTCCATGTATTTTACCTCTGCCACCTTTAGAATTTGAAAGAGAGTATTCCAGTCAACATTGTCAAAAGCTTTCTCTAAGTCTACAAAAGATAGAAACGTAGGTTTGCCTTTCCTTAATCTTTCTTCTAAGTCGTAAGGTCAGTATTTCCTCACGTGTTCCAACATTTCTACGGAATCCAAACTGATCTTTCCCGAGGTCCGCTTCTACCAGTTTTTCCATTCGTCTGTAAAGAATTCGCGTTAGTATTTTGCAGCTGTGGCTTATTAAACTGATAGTTCGGTAATTTTCACATCTGTCAACACCTGCTTTCTTTGGGAATTATTATATTCTTCTTGAAGTCTGAGGGTATTTCACCTGTCTCATACATCTTGCTCACCAGATGGTAGAGTTTTGTCAGGAATGGGTCTCCCAAGGCCGTCAGTAGTTCTAATGGAATGTTGTCTACTCCCGGGGCCTTGTTTCGACTCAGGTCTTTCAGTGCTCTGTCAAACTCTTCACGCAGTATCGTATCTCCCATTTCATCTTCATCTACATCCTCTTCCATTTCCATAATATTGTCCTCAAGTACATCGCCCTTGTATAAACCCTCTATATACTCCTTCCACCTTTCTGCCCTCCCTTCTTTGCTTAGAACTGGGTTTCCATCTGAGCTCTTGATATTCATACAAGTGGTTCTCTTCTCTCCAAAGGTCTCTTTAATTTTCCTGTAGGCAGTATCTATCTTACCCCTAGTGAGTCAAGCCTCTACATCCTTACATTTGTCCTCTATCCATCACTGCTTAGCCATTTTGCACTTCCTGTCGATCTCATTTTTGAGACGTTTGTATTCCTTTTTGCCTGCTTCATTTACTGCATTTTTATATTTTCTCCTTTCATCAATTAAATTCAATACTTCTTCTCTTACCCAAGGATTTCTAGCAGCCCTCGTCTTTTTACCTTCTTGATCGTCTGCTGCTTTCACCACTTCATCCCTCAGAGCTACCCATTCTTCTTCTACTGTATTTCTTTCCCCCATTCCTGTCAATTGTTCCCTTATGCTCTCCCTGAAACTCTCTACAACTTCTCGTTCTTTCAGTTTATCCAGGTCCCATCTCCTTAAATTCCCACCTTTTTGCAGTTTCTTCAGTTTCAATCTGCAGTTCATAACCAAGAGATTGTGGTCAGAATCCATATCTGCCCCTGGAAATGTCTTACAATTTAAAACCTGGTTCCTAAATCTCTGTCTTACCATTATATAATCTATCTGATACCTTTTAGTATCTCCAGGATTCTTCCAGGTATACGACCTTTTTTTATGATTCTTGAACCAAGTGTTAGCTATGATTAAGTTATGCTCTGTGCAAAATTCTACAAGGCGACTTCCTCTTTCATTTCTTCCCCCCAATCCATATTCACCTACTATGTTCCCTTCTCTCCCTTTTCCTACTGACTCCTTCCACCTTTCTACCTTCCCTTCTTTGCTTAGAGCTGGGTTTCCATCTGAGCTCTTGATATTCATACAAGTGGTTCTCTTCTCTCCAAAGGTCTCTTTAATTTTCCTGTAAGCAGTTACATGTATGTAATATATTCAGTCATATGGAAAGACATCAAATTCATGTATGGTTCTGCTAGGTAGACTAAAATATGCTAGTGTCACACCCCTTTTCAAGAAAGGCTGTAAGATATTAATAATAAAAGACCAGTCTGAATACTTACCTCATTTTTGAAGATACTGGAAAGTATTATTAAACGATAACCACACCCGTATCTCTGTAAACACTTAACCTCAGTTTAAAGTTGAAAGGAATCTGTCCAAAGAACATGCCATATTTCAATTCATTACTGATAATATACAAAATTTAAATGACAAAATACTACCAGCTGATATTTACTGTGACTCATCAAAATCATCTAGTTGTGTAGATCGTAGTATCTTCCTAAAGAAGCTGTAATACGGTAACAGTGGACTTCCAGCTGTCTGGTATTCGTACTGTCTAACTGAAACGATAAAGGGTGTTGCATTATAAAGTCTAGGAACTGTGTATGACGAAACAGCGCTTTCCCAAACCAAATAATCACTACAGATGTGACACTGGAAGAGATGTTGGTTAAACTCTTGTTTCCTTTTTATTTGTGTTTAAGTGCCCTTTCATCACATATCCAAGTCGCAAAAATTTTTATGGTCACCTATAACACAAGTATTAGAAGCAACTCCAAAGGAAATATTTCCACCCTTAAAAATTGAAATGAAATTTTCTTCATGATTAATGAAATGTTTATCTGCAAATCAACTGTTACTGAAATGTTTTTTACAACACAGATAACTCTTAAAATTGAAATTTTTTTCATGATTAATAAAATGATTCTCTACAAATGAATTGTTACCTAACTTTTTTTTTCAATGCGAGCAATTCTGGATTTTGCACCCATGGTTTAGGAGTAGCGTCCTTCATTCATAATGAAAACATCTTCGGTCCCAGGCTCCAATCCCGCCGCTGCTTAAATTTGCTTAGTAATCAGCATTGGCGGCCGAAGACTTCCGCCATAAGAAGTCACCCTCATTCTGAGAATAGCCTTGTCACAGAAGGCGGAGGAGCGGACAGAGAGGTTCAGGACACTATCTTGTCCTAGGGGTGGGATACTGCCCCTAAAGGCGGGAGAATCAGAAATAATCAACGGTATAAGGATGCAGAAGGGAACGAGAACATCTGCATTAAATACACCTAATGTGTATCCAGAGACCATGTGGCCTGTAATGGAAGAAGTGTCATGACGATCTCTCCATTGGCAAAAGATTCCAGAATAGTCCCGCATTCGCATCTCCAGGAGGAGACTGAGAAGGGGGAGATTACTATGAGAGAAAGATTGAATAATCAGCGGAAGGATAACGTTCTACGAGTCGGGGCTTGGAATGTCAGAAGCTTGAACGTGGTAGGGAAACTAGAAAATCTGAAAAGGGAAATGCAAAGGCTCAATTTAGATATTGTATGGGTCAGTGTAGTGAAGTGGAAAGAAGACAAGGATTTCTGGTCAGATGAGGATAGGTTAATATCAACAACAGCAGAAAATGGTATAACGGGAGTAGGATTCGTTATGAATAGGAAGGTAAGGCAGAGAGTGTGTTTCTGTGAACAGTTCAGTGATAGCGTGTTCTTACCAGAATCGACAAGAAACAAATACCGACATCGATACTTCAGGTATACATGCCGACGTCGCAAGCTGAAGATGAAAATATAGAGAAAGTGTGTGAGGATTTTGAAAGGGTAATACAGTATTTAAAGGGGGACGAAAATACTAACGAAAATAATAAGAACATTCATAAATATATTACTTGAGGAAGAAATGTCTTGCACTATTCATTACGAACCTTTAAGACAGCTTAGCAAGCAGTGATATAATCAATCATATAAACCTTTGGCCATCTATCGATTGTTGCAAAGAATACAACAGATAATGAAACACAAATCTGAACCACATATCTTCCTTCTCTATAGCAGAACATCAGAAGCGAATGTGTAATAATGTGTGTGTGTGTGTGTGTGTGTGTGTGTGTGTGTGTGTGTGTGTGTTAGAGAGAGAGAGAGAGAGAGAGACGAGAGAGACAAAGAGGGAGGGAGAGAGACAGATACAGAGAAAGTTTAACACAGTTATTAATCACTGTAGGTAAAAAACGCTGTAGCTTAAGCCACCTGCATGAATGGCCAGCACGCTGCGTTCTTTTTCGTCGAGAAAGTGTGTGTAGTTGCAGAACTGATCTATTACACACCATGTCATAAGGTCACAATTACGATCGGTATAACATACAGATAAATCAATCTACACTCCTGGAAATGGAAAAAAGAACACATTGACACGGGTGTGTGAGACCCACCATACTTGCTCCGGACACTGCGAGAGGGCTGTACAAGCAATGATCACACGCACGGCACAGCGGACACACCAGGAACCGCGGTGTTGGCCGTCGAATGGCGCTAGCTGCGCAGCATTTGTGCACCGCCGCTGTCAGTGTCAGACAGTTTGCCGTGGCATATGGAGCTCCATCGCAGTCTTTAACACTGGTAGCATGCCGCGACAGCGTGGACGTGAACCGTATGTGCAGTTGACGAACTTTGAGCGAGGGCGTATAGTGGGCATGCGGGAGGCCGGGTGGACGTACCGCCGAATTGCTCAACACGTGGGGCGTGAGGTCTCCACAGTACATCGATGTTGTCGCCAGTGGTCGGCGGAAGGTGCACGTGCCCGTCGACCTGGGACCGGACCGCAGCGACGCACGGATGCACGCCAAGACCGTAGGATCCTACGCAGTGCCGTAGGGGACCGCACCGCCACTTCCCAGCAAATTAGGGACACTGTTGCTCCTGGGGTATCGGCGAGGACCATTCGCAACCGTCTCCATGAAGCTGGGCTACGGTCCCGCACACCGTTAGGCCGTCTTCCGCTCACGCCCCAACATCGTGCAGCCCGCCTCCAGTGGTGTCGCGACAGGCGTGAATGGAGGGACGAATGGAGACGTGTCGTCTTCAGCGATGAGAGTCGCTTCTGCCTTGGTGCCAATGATGGTCGTATGCGTGTTTGGCGCCGTGCAGGTGAGCGCCACAATCAGGACTGCATACGACCGAGGCACACAGGGCCAACACCCGGCATCATGGTGTGGGGAGCGATCTCCTACACTGGCCGTACACCACTGGTGATCGTCGAGGGGACACTGAATAGTGCACGGTACATCCAAACCGTCATCGAACCCATCGTTCTACCATTCCTAGACCGGCAAGGGAACTTGCTGTTCCAACAGGACAATGCACGTCCGCATGTATCCCGTGCCACCCAACGTGCTCTAGAAGGTGTAAGTCAACTACCCTGGCCAGCAAGATCTCCGGATCTGTCCCCCATTGAGCATGTTTGGGACTGGATGAAGCGTCGTCTCACGCGGTCTGCACGTCCAGCACGAACGCTGGTCCAACTGAGGCGCCAGGTGGAAATAGCATGGCAAGCCGTTCCACAGGACTACATCCAGCATCTCTACGATCGTCTCCATGGGAGAATAGCAGCCTGCATTGCTGCGAAAGGTGGATATACACTGTACTAGTGCCGACATTGTGCATGCTCTGTTGCCTGTGTCTATGTGCCTGTGGTTCGGTCAGTGTGATCATGTGATGTATCTGACCCCAGGAATGTGTCAATAAAGTTTCCCCTTCCTGGGACAATGAATTCACGGTGTTCTTATTTCAATTTCCAGGAGTGTATATTTAAACAAGGTTACAAACAATCTGATATAAATATTATAACACACATAATGAGTTTGTATATTGTCGCATTGGTTGTTTATTACATAAAGTTCCTGAGCGTAACAGTAATGCTCCACATGTAATTTCGGAAGTAGTGAATTAGGTCTGTGATCTAAGTTTCAATCTACATACGAAGAGTAAATATCCTATACCTATAAGTATCAGTCTTTTAGATAGGTTGGCGAAATAATCTGAAAACTCACCGTTATTTACAAATGTAAATACTCAAGATAAATTTTACTGCAATCCATTGCAACAACAGCACAGTAGGAAACAAAACACTAAAGAAAAACATGTGACATACAGAACCCAAGCAGCACACAGAGAGGTGGTATCCTTCCTCAGAATGGGATTTTCCACAGAACTGTTGGCTACAGATCCAATAAAATTTTGCTGCACACCGAGCACCATGGCAGCAGTGTCGAACGCCCATATCACTGCCACACTTGGCTTGCTCCTACTAGAAGGAGGTAGTTTCATTCGCATCTTCCCATAGCTGGATTGTTACGTAATAAATGGCTAATGAATCTATAGCATTAGCACAGTGTTAAACGTGTACACTGCATTTCTGCGCCTTAACAACGCTATCAAATAGAATGAAAGAAAGGATTGTATCCACCTAAATTTGTATTCGCATAATAGAAGTTCATATGTAAAACGCAGCCATAACCGCTGTAAATAAAGTTCTGGGAAAACAATTTGCACGCTCTTTTAGAGTTTTCGAGTACACTCAACAACTATTGTTGCGACAGTGCATACAGAGTACATAAAATGATTACATTTACAGAACAATAGCAGAAGCCATTCTGACGTACCAGGTATCGTTCCATGCTGAAACACCCATATTAGTACGTAGTGTATCCTCCACAGGCGGCAATGCAAGTGCTGACTCTGGTATTCAGTCAATCGTACAGATAGCGAATACCGTCCTGTGACACGTTATTGCACGCCTGCTCGACCCGTTCACGTAGTTCTGTAAAAGTCGCACCAGTCTCTTCTCGTCCCATCGTATCACACTTGAGCTCGTTGGAGACAAGTTGGGGGATCGTGATGGCCAGGGAAGTTGCTGCACGTCACGCTAGGCAGGTTGTGTTTCGAGGGCAGTGTGTGTGTGCAAGCATTGTCCTGCTAGAACAACACATCACCTTTCTGTTGCAAGAACTGCCAAATAAAAGTTCTAACAACATCCTACATGTACCGAAACCTGCGTAACGTCCCCTCCAGAAACACCAAAGGTAAGTGAGAGCTGTAGATTATCGCACCCTAGACCATAAGGCTTGAGGTAGGGACAGACGAATGCACTCTACGAGACAGTGCTCACGAACTCTATTTCCTACGCGCAAATGACCATCACTTACGTTCAGGCAGAATCTGCTTTCATTGCTGAGGACCACGGAGCGTCTTCTTCCAAGTGCCCTCTGACAGCACCAGTCGACCCGTGCACGGCGATTCTGTGGCGTGAGCGGAAGACAGGTTGAAGATTAGCGTGCCCATAGTCCCATTGCTACCTGTGATACAGTAGCTGTACGATCTTCCACAGATGCCTTTACTATAGGACGAACCTGGCGGGCGTCTGTGTTTTGTAGAAATCCATAACCTCTTCTATGGGTGTGAGACGTTCACGTGACAACTGACACCAGCATCGCTGCACAACTGACGCAGAACTTCCATCTTGTCTGGCAGTTCTCCGAAAGAACCATCCTGCCACTCGGTAGGCCACAATTTAACCGGCTTCAGACTCGCTCAGTTTGATGTAGGAAGCACGACAGCTTGTCCATGGCATGGTTACCTGTGTCTGCTCGCTTCACATGTTTGCTTTCGCACCACACTGAGGCTTCTAGCGGTGAGCATTTCCTGTTAACAAGTAGACAAAGAGTGCACACCGGTAGCTATGCCACAACGCTATCCGTTGGCGGACGACATTGAAACAATTACATCTACATCTACATCCATACTCCGCAAGCCACCTGACGGTGTGTGGCGGAGGGTAGCTTGAGTACCTCTATCGGTTTTCCCTTCTATTCCAGTCTCGTATTGTTCGTGGAAAGAAGGATTGTCGGTATGCCTCTGTGTGGGCTCTAATCTCTCTGATTTTATCCTCATGGTCTCTTCGCGAGATATACGTAGGAGGGAGCAATATACTGCTTGACTCCTCGGTGAAGGTATGTTCTCGAAACTTCAACAAAAGCCCGTACCGAGCTACTGAGCGTCTCTCCTGCAGAGTCTTCCACTGGAGTTTATCTATCATCTCCGTAACGCTTTCGCGATTACTAAATGACCCTGTAAAGCTACAGAGACAGCAAAAGACTTGGAAGAGCAGTTGAACGGAATGGACAGTGTCTTGAAAGGAGGATATAAGATGAACATCAACAAAAGCAAAACGAGGATAATGGAATGTAGTCAAATTAAATCGGGTGATGCTGAGGGGATTAGATTAAGAAATGAGACACGTAAAGTAGTAAAGGAGTTTTGCTATTTAGGGAGTAAAATAACTGATGATGGTCGAAGTAGAGAGGATATAAAATGTAGACTGGCAATGGCAAGGAAATCGTTTCTGAAGAAGAGAAATTTGTTAAAATCTACTATAGATTTAAGTGTCAGGAAGTCGTTTCTGAAAGTATTTGTATGGAGTGTAGCCATGTATGGAAGCGAAACATGGACGATAACCAGTTTGGACAAGAAGAAAATAGAAGCTTTTGAAATGTGGTGCTACAGAAAAATGTTGAAGATTAGATGGGTAGATCACGTAACTAATGAGGAGGTATTGAATAGGACTGGGGAGAAGAGAAGTTTGTGGCACAACTTGACTAGAAGAAGGCATCGGTTGGTAGGACATGTTTTGAGGCATCAAGGGATCACAAATTTAGCATTGGAGGGCAGTGTGGAGGGTAAAAATCGTAGAGGGAGACCAAGAGATCAATACACTAAGCAGATTCAGAAGGATGTAGGTTGCAGTAGGTACTGGGAGATGAAGAAGCTTGCACAGGATAGAGTAGCATGGAGAGCTGCATCAAACCAGTCTCAGGACTGAAGACCACAACAACAAATGATCCTGTAACGAAGCGCACTGCTCTCCGTTGGATCTTCTCTATCTCTTCTATCAACACTAATTGGTACAGATCCCACCCTGCTGAGCAGTATTCAAGCAGTGGGCGACCAAGCGTACTGTAACCTACTTCCTTTGTTTTCTGATTGCATTTCCTGAGGATTCTTCCAATGAATCTCAGTGTGGCATCTGCTTTACCGACGATTAATTTTATATGGTCATTCCATTTTAAATCACTCCTAATGCCTATTCCCAGATAATTTATGGAATTAACTGCTTCCAGTTGCTGACCTGCTATACTGTAGCTAAATGATGAGGGATCTTTCTTTCTATGTATTCGCAGCACATTACACTTGTCTACATTGAGATTCAACTGCCATTCCCTGCACCATGCGTCAATTCGATGCAGATCCTCCTGCATTTCAGTACAATTTTCCATTGTTACAACCTCTCGATATATATACCACAGCATCATCCGCAAAAAGGCTCAGTGAACTTCCGATGTCATCCATAAGGTCATTTATGTATATTGTGAATAGCAACGGTCCTACGACACTCCCCTGCGGCACACTTGAAATCACTATTACTTCGGACGACTTCTCTCCATTGAGAATGACATGCTGCGTTCTGTTATCTAGGAACATCTACTCTGCCTCATGTGGCATATGTCGGCATCGGATCAACATCATCGTCGTCCTTGTTCTTTCCAGCAGTTATTATTCCATTTCATCAGAATAAATCTGGTAAGCTACTACCAGCAGTAGAGTTATGGGTCAAGGAGTAATGCAAATGCAATTAAAAAGTAATTACATAGTGATGTGGTCAATTTCCAAACAATACTGTTCAAATTCCGATCGATGCATATAGCGATCTCGAGAGCGCAGCAAAACTTGTGAACTCGTCCTTCCGCGTGGCAAGCCAACTAAATGCTTCATTTGCTCGCATATCAAACAGACTTACCGAGTAAGAGAACTCTGCGCGCATGTTAAGACTTTTCGCGACAGGAACGAGTCTAATTCGGGGGTAAAGCGAGGGAAACTGGCGTGACGCAGGAGACGTTATCTGGTTTGCGACGCGTGATTAAAAACTTGCTGCGCCTCCGCCGCGGAATACTGAGCAGCCGGCTATGAATAAACATGGCAGGCTCTCGCCAAGTTGTCGCCGGCGCGGTTGGCTCGGGGCGGGGTGGTCCGTGGTCCCTGCGGTCGCTTTTCGGGAGCGAGAGCGTCTGCCGGGCACATAGTCGTCGACTGAACTAACAAACAATCACACAACCACGTTCTTGAGAACAGTCTTCATATATCCGGCCAGGACACAGTCCCAGAAATAACTAGGTATAGCTACGACTTCCCCGTGCTTCTAAGAGTTTCCGAGAGGCTCCACTTGGTTGTAAGGCAAATCCCATAACAGGAAACACCCTCTCGTCCTAAGTGTCATCGCCGATTATCTATCCAGCTCGACTAGTACTTGAATGCTAATTTTCTTTTTAAAAATTTGGTATTGGTTTAATGAGCTATACTGAACAATACTGGGTGATCCCATGATGATGTTATAAGCTTTCCGAATTTGTGAAGAAGGGCAATCTGAGGTAAGGGATTCCGGGTTAGAAAATGCCGAGTCTATAATTACAAGTGGAAGTAGCTCCGATACGTATGAAAGTGGATCTCTTTCATTTCAAGCCTTTCTTTCGATATTTTGCTAGAGATAATATCTAAAAAAGAAAAATATATCTGGTAAGTATGGATTATAAAATGCATTTCTTAACTCCTAGGAGCACTTGTTCAATAGAAGAAATCTGTTTAATAGCAGTAAAGATGAACAAGTGTTCAGAGCTCTTATGGTATGCACCCTGAGCCAGTCTTTACTTGACTTTCTTTTTTTTTTTCCTCCGCAGCTGTCGACTGAACAGACACACAACCACGTTCTTGAGCACAGTCTTCATAGATCTGGCAAGGACATAGCCTCAGAACAAGCGACGAGTGCACCTTCCATCGGGATGGCCTTTACAACATTCGAAACGTTCATTACTGGGCACGGGGAAATCGTCACGTCACGTACGTACACGGACACGAGGAACGATTTTCGCTCAAGATTTGGGCAGGCATTGTGGGTGACCATCTGACTGGGCCTGTCCGTCTACCTCCTCGACTTACCGGAGCAAATTACCTTCACTTTTTGCAAGAAACCCTACGCAGCCTGCTGGAAGATGTTCCCCTGGGCATACGGCTACGTATGTGGTTGCAGCATGATGGGGCGCCCGAACATAACAGTCGTGCTTTGGGCTGATATTTAAACGAACTCTCCGGGTAATTGGCAGAGGTGATCGTAGGAGATGGCCCCCGCTATCACCAGACCTCACGCCACCGGACTTTTTCCTGTGGGGATTCTTCAAGATTCTAGTTCACCCACCGGGACGCGAACCACATAGAAACTAAGAGGAATTAGTGGATGGCATTCAGCATATCGCCAATCACAATACGGCAATGTCAGGAATCTTTGAAAGAGTTCAGCAAAACACCGTTCGACGTTACCAAGCTTGTGTTGCGTCAGATGTTCGCCAGTTCGAGCACCTCCTTTAAATAAACAATCTCCCACCTACAATTTGTAAAAGACCTTCTGTACGCCAACCAACATCTGTTGATGGATTTGTTTCCGGTACGTCTTAAAAGAAACTGCAATGGATGCATCGGGACCCAGGCGGATTGGCCCCCAGGCTCCCAGAGTGGAAGGCTGGTGCGCTACCACCGAGCGTGCGGGCCGCCTTACTTACATCGCTATCTCCGGCAGCCAGAGCATTCGCGGTCAGGCGTTGTCCAGAGCATCCGGCAATAAGGCAGTCTCGTGGACAATCGGAGCGCGTGGTACCAAGTTTCCATATTTAAAAATTGTGCATTGTCGACCTACACGTGCTGTGGCCGACTGATTCTAGGCGCTTCAGTCCGGACTCGCGCTGCTGCTACAGTCGCAGGTTCGACTCCTGCCTCGGCCATGGATGTCGAGGATGTCCTTAGGTTAGTTAGGTTTAAGTAGTTCTAAGTCTATGGGACTGATAATCTCAGATGTTAAGTCCGATAGTGCTTAGAGCCATTTGAACCATTCGACTTACACAACAATAGCAATTTTGGTTCCTACAGGCATCGGTTATAGAGGGTTAAAATTTCGTGACACAATTTTTCTCCCCCCAGTTACTGTAAGGAGTGTTTGAAATAATAGTTCAAATGGCTCTGAGCACTATGCGACTTAATATCTGAGGTCATCAGTTCCATAAACTTAGAACTAATTATACCTGTTTTTGTTGCTGTGGTCTTCAGTCCTGAGACTGGTTTGATGCAGCTCTTCATGCTACTCTATCCTGTGCAAGCTTCTTCATGTCCCAGTACCTAATGCAACCTACATCTTTCTGAATGTGCTTAGTGTATTCATCTCTTGGTTTCCCTCTACGATTTTTACCCTCCACGCTGCCCTCCAGTAGTAAATTGGTGATCCCTTGATGCCTCAGAACATGTCCTTCCAATCGATCCCTTCTTCTAGTCAAGTTGTGCCACAAACTCCTCTTCTCCCCAATTCTATTCAATACCTCCTCATTAATTATGTGATCTACCCATCTACTCTTCAGCATTCTTCTGTAACACCACATTTCGAAAGCTTCTATTATCTTCTTGTCCAAACTCTTTATCGTCCATGTTTTGTAAGGTTATCAGTCCGTCGCTGACATAGAAGACTGCAAACCTTCTTTCGTTCCCGTCTGGAGCCGGCTGCTGTGGCCGAGCGGTTCTAGGCGCTACAGTCTGGAACCGCGCGACCGCTACGTTCGCAGGTTCGAATCCTGCCTCGGGCATGGATGTATGTGATGTCCTTAGGTTAGTTAGGTTTAAGTAGTTCTAAGTTCTAGGGGACTGATGACCTCAGATGTTAAGTCCCATAGTGCTCAGAGTCATTTTTTTTGTTCCCGTCTGGGCAAGCTGTGCAGTGATTAGAGTACATGTAAAGCTTACTGGGACAGGGTAAATGCTAGCTTCAATGAAGTCGATAATTCGATCGTAATATTGGCATTTTAATTTGATATTCCCCACAACTGACAAAATTTACATAAAAAATTTGAATCTCTTTGTCCACCCACACACTCCTGAGAACGGCACATTAACAATTTGCAATTACGCGCCCCTATTACCAGTAGCTGCGTTGACAAATACTCGGCACCTCGCAAGGATAACTTCTAGATCGAGAATCTTAGGTAAGTTGTTGGAAGTGGTTAGGCGTTGGTGAAAATCACGCTTCTGAGCACACAAGGAGCTCTAACCGCAGAACTCTGCACGGAACGCGCGTTTGTGCAATGCTGCGATACAGACCGTATATCTCCCTACGAAGACGATGGCCAAGAGGCCGTTTCCAAGTCCGTACCGCTCTATGGCTGAAGGCGAAGTCCCTCCACAATTCTCTCGTCTCTCACGCGTACGAAAACGCGGCGGAAGAGTACCCAGTTTCGGCCAATGTCGAACGCTCTATCATCGCCGAAATCCCTCCACTGAGATCTACCCAATGATTGAGTTGGTCATAACGCCTCTAGGCAAACAAAATTCCCGTCTTCGCCATGTGTTGCCCAGCACAGGTGGCTCCGGATGCCGGGCTACCCCCAAAAGCGCCGTATTGTCCCACGTTTGCGGTGACCGCTACCTGCCGCCCACGGCGGCCCGGGGAGCTACGGCCATCTGCAGACTTTACATTCCACAATTCTCAACTTCCGACGCTTTTCACCAACGCTTTAAGTTAGTGGCTCAGTCCTGCAGACATGCAGGGAGTACTGCTCGAGAGTGCCTCACATTTATCATAATTCAATAGTGTCATGATCTGATGCCCTTGCCAGTCCCTTTATTCTTAATATTAATGTTGGTGTAAGTGCCCATGTCCTGGCACCCTACAGTTTCACTTCCATACATGGCTACACTCCATACAAATACTTTCAGAAACGACTTCCTTACACTTAAATCTATACTCGAGGTTAACAAACTTCTCTTCCTATTCCTAACTAACCAAAAGACATCACACACATCCACGCCCGAGGCAGGATTCGAACCTGCGACAGTAGCAGCAGCGCGGTTCAGGACTGAAGCGCCTAGAACCGATCGGCCACAACGGTCGGCAAAGACTGTTTGAACATGAGCGTCTGTGTCATGTGCTTTCAGGAAATGCGTTTCTTCCGTGTCGTAATGTACGCCATAGCTGCTGATCAAATGCACACAAGGCTCACACATTGCTAAAAGTTGGCAGACTTTCGAGCCCTCACGTAAACATCCTTCCCCTCAAGTCCCTTTGACCGTGACGTTCAACAGCTTTCCCCTTTCCGTACCACGAACCACTGTGAGGTCGACGCTCAGCTTTCAAAAATAGAATCTCGTGATTTTAATGGCTGTTCTGTGGGGGGAGGAGGAGAGAGATAGGAGGATTACACAAAAAAGACCCACCGTGGTTTAACAGCGCAATTCGGGGAATGCTCAGGAAGCAAAGACAGTTGCACTTGCGGTACAAGAAAGATCGGGAGAATGAGGACAGGCAAAAGTTAGTAGAGATTCGTGCTGCTGTAAAAAGAGCGATGCGCGTAGCATACAACCACTACCACCGTCATACGATAGCAAAAGATCTTGCTGAAAACCCAAGGAAATTCTGGTCTTACGTAAAATCGGTAAGCGGTTCGAAGGCTTCTATCCAGTCACTCACTGATCAGTCTGGCCTGGCAACGGAAGACAGCAAAACGACAGCTGAAATTTTAAATTTAGCATTTGAGAAATCTTTGAATCTCGTACATATTCCCGTATGGAGGACATAGTGATAGACATCCCTGTGTTTGTGAAGCAGCTGAATGGGTCGAAAATAAATAAATCGCCAGGTCCTGTTGGGATTCCAATTCGGTTTTACACAGAGTACTCTACTGCATTGGCTCCTTACTTAGCTTGCATTTATCGCGAATCTCTTGCCCAACGTAAAGTCCCGAGCGACTGGAAAAAAGCGCAGGTGACGCCTGTATATAAGAAGGGTAGAAGGACGGATCCTCAAAATTACAGACCAATATCCTTAACATCGGTTTGTTGCAGGATTCTCGAACATATTCTCAGTTCGATTATAATGAATTACCTTGAGACAGAGAAGTTGCTGTCCATGCATCAGCACGGCTTTAGAAAGCATCGCTCCCGCGAAACGCAACTCGCCCTTTTTTCACATGATATCTTGCGAACCATGGATGAAGGGTATCAGACGGATGCCATATTCCTTGACTTCCGCAAAGCGTTTGATTCGGTGCCCCACTGCAGACTCCTAACTAAGGTACGAGCATATTGGATTGGTTCCCAAATATGTGAGTGGCTCGAAGAATTCTTAAGTAATAGAACGCAGTACGTTGTCCTCGATGGTGAGTGTTCATCGGAGGTGAGGGTATCATCTGGAGTGCCTCAGGGAAGTGTGGTAAATCCGCTGTTGTTTTCTATCTACATAAATTATCTTTGGGATAGGTTGGATATCAAGGTGCGGCTGTTTGCTGATGATGCTGTGGTGTACGGGAAGGTGTCGTCGTTGAGTGACTGCAGGAGGATACAAGATGACTTGGACAGGATTTGTGATTTGTGTAAAGAATGGCAGCTAACTCTAAATATAGATAAATGTAAATTAATGCAGATGAATAGGAAAAAGAATCCCGTAATGTTTGAATACTGCATTATTAAATATTTGGGCGTAACATTGCAGAACGATATGAAGTGGGACAAGCATGTAATGGCAGTTGTGGGGCAGGGAGATGGTCGTCTTCGGTTCATTGGTAGAATTTTGGGAAAATGTGGTTCATCTGTAAAGGAGACCGCTTATAAAACACTAATACGACGTATTCTTGAGTACTGCTCGAGCGTTTTGGGATCCCTATCAGGTCGGATTGAGGCGGGCTGCTAGATTCGTTACTGGTAGGTTTTATCATCACGCGAGTGTTACGGAAATGCTTGAGGAAATCGGGTGGGAGTCTCTGGAGGAATGGAGGCGTTCTTTTCGTGAATCGCTACTGAGGAAATTTAGAGAACCAGCATTTGAGGCTGACTGCAGTACAATTTTACTGCCGCCAACTTACATTTCGCGGAAAGACCACAAAGATAAGAGAGATTAGAGCTCGTACAGAGGCATATAGGCAGTCATTTTTCCCTCGTTCTGTTTAAGAGTGGAACAGGGAGAGAAGATGCTAGTTGTGGTACGAGGTACTCTCCGCCACGCACCGTATGGTGGATTGCAGAGGATGTATGTAGATGTAGACATGCGTTTCGGCACGTACATTTTTAGAAATTAAGCTTTGTTGTGCGGTAACTAGCACGTTACATGTGAAGATTTGGGTCCAGTTTGTAGCCAGTTTGCCTTGGCAATTGTTTGTCATTTCAGACTACAGTTCGGCACATTTGTTTAAGTTCGCCTGCAGGTACGGTGTCGTGTTTCAACGACGCCGAGCGGCGAGTAGGTGTGTCCCACCGTGTGGCAGGGAGCTGCACTGCGGCGTTTCCCGCGCATAACGACGCACGCCTTCCGGCTCTCCACCGGCGCATCCATCATCGCTGCCGCCGCGGCACTCCATCATGGCGCTCATTCCCCGCAGAGTTCCAGTGACGCCTCGCTGGTCCGCTGTACCGTTGCAGCTGACAAGCGTTCGGTTCCCAGTTCGTCCATACCGTATCAGAGTTAACGTCGTCCAACTGTGCCGTTCCACGCGAATGCACAGCCTATTAATTCCGCATTGCTTGTCAAATGTGACAGTAATGCTCCATCGCTAACGATCTCCGTGACAGCACGGCATTACCCATTGAAACACTGCCATCCTCATCATAATGAATCTCTTCATCAGTCTGTAGAGTGGACGAATGTCATAGTGCTGAAGATCGAAACATGGAACATTTCTCTTTATTCACATCGACAACAGTAACAGTGAATGAAAGAAGAGTAAGCTTTTGAAATTAATTCGATGGAAACTGTAACTTATTTCCACAGCTTTAAACTAAAAAACAATAGCGGGGCCGTTTTGGTAAACTGAGTGCTTCAGCGGAATATTTGCTTTTACGGAAAAACTCTTTCATATTGTTAGTGAAATCATTAATACACCTTGGGTTTTTCACTGACCATTTTCTAGCCGTTCTGTTTTACTTTTAAGTGTGAAACATATTCACTGCCTGTAATAGGCGTGATGGGACTGTTAGTTATTGAAGACATTTTCTTGGGCTTGGTTAGGTCAAATTTTCAAGCGCTGTCAAACAAAAGTAATATTTTAAGCTCGCACCTTTTTCTTTTCTGAAGAAGACAATAAATTGCGAATTCAAGTAACTGTTAATTTTCATTTTTAACGAAACATTTCATTTGCATTCATTATCGCCATTAACCCACCCCAATCCCAAACGTAACGACATGCCTTCCCACCTACAATAACCACGTTTTTTTAAAATAAAATTTCATCATATTCTCTCTCCCAACACAGTTTTTTTTTTAAATTTCTATTGAGACTGTTATCGGCGTTACTGGTTTCTCCCAATCTGTTTTCAGTGTGCTCTTCTTGTTGAAATGATACGGTGTATCCTAAGAAGTTGAATAAATAACTATTTAGCAACGAAATGGTTACAGTCCTTGTGGCTCTTTTAAAATTCATGGGATCAAAATAAAGCTCGTATGTTAGATGGCATTTACGCTCAGCATGATAATTATCCTTAGGTGGAAAACAGCCACAACAAGTAAAGTGAAAATTATCATGTTTAGTTTGCAGTTAAGATAGGATCCAAGTAAAACTCCACAATAAACCTATTGTTGCGCTTTGTTACATTTTAAAGTTTCTGTTTTGATGAAACCATGCGCAGAGATCGCTGCAGGAGAGGGATAAATTGGGCTTTGGTTGGGCGTGTTATAATGCTGCACAGTAGGATAATGTATGCCATAGTGTGCAGAAAGAAGACGAAATTAAAATATGCATATGTCAGCTGCTGAACCATAGAAGCTGCTGAACCACAGAATAAACCTGTACAGACAATATATGATGGTTAAGGTACGTATTCAGTAAAACAACAGGTATTATTAACTAACAGAAAACCTATTATTTATGGCGATTTTAGAGCTACAAAAAGTGGCCTTCTTACATTCAATTCGGAAAAAGGTGTGTAACACATTAATCTTCATCGATTCAATTTTGTAACATCTCTGATGGATATCTGATATAGAAGTAGAACTATCAAACGAATTATCAGACTGCTGTTTTCATTTATTTCCTTTTTTGTTAAAAAAGTTACACATCTTCGAGTCCTTCAGACTTATCTTTCTCTCTTTTACTGTGTTAAAACTAAGATGTCCACCTTGTTACTCCTTCGTTAACTGCCGATAATCACCACAGTTTTGACATATTACGAGTTTACACTCATTACACATACCTGTCCTGTATCCATAATTATTTGCATATTCGCATTCTACGTTCCATCTGTTCATTCCCGTTGTGAAGCTGAAGTCTACCAACGTGAAAATTATCAGACGTCCGCGTGTTATTACATGATTATTTACTTCATTTATTTCAGTATGTGCACTCTGGTTTGTTTTAAACACGAATTCCGATTTTTCTTGCTATTCACTGCGATATGTTTCATCGTATTTAATGCAATATCACACAGTCGCACATCACACTAGTTATTGTTATACAGCGGCGAATTCTGTGCCTGCATTCATCCTATCGGAACACAAAAACTGACAGTAATACGCGAAGTGTCAGCTACGGTGCGAGGTTTATTCATAACATATCTCATTTTAAAATTAGAGTTACTTCTTCTCGCGCTGGAGCTCTTGTAACATATGGCTTCATAGTACAACTACTAGTCTTGTTGTTGTTGTTGTGGTCTTCAGTCCTGAGACTGGTTTGATGCAGCTCTCCATGCTACTCTATCCTGTGCAAGCTTCTTCATCTCCCAGTACCTACTGCAACCTACATCCTTCTGAATTTGCTTAGTGTATGCATCTCTTGGTCTCCCCCTACGATTTTTACCCTCCACGCTGCCCTCCAATACTAAATTGGTGATCCCTTGATGCCTCAGAACATGTCCTACCAACCGATCCCTTCTTCTGGTCAAGTTGTGCCACAAACTCCTCTTCTCCCCAATCCTGTTCAGTACCTCCTCATTAGTTATGTGATCTACCCATCTAATCTTCAGCATTCTTCTGTAGCACCACATTTCGAAAGCTTCTATTCTCTTCTTGTCCAAACTATTTATCGTCCATGTTTCACTTCCATACATGGCTACACTCCATACAAATACTTTCAGAAAAGACTTCCTGACACTTAAATCTATACTCGATGCTAACAAATTTCTCTTCTTCAGAAACGCTTTCCTTGCCATTGCCAGTCTACATTTTATATCCTCTCTACTGCGACCATCATCAGTTATTTTGCTCCCCAAATAGCAAAACTCCTTTACTACTTTAAGTGTCTCATTTCCTAATCTAATACCCTCAACATCACCCGACTTAATTCGACTACATTCCATTATCCTCGTTTTGCTTTTGTTGATGTTCATCTTATATCCTCCCTTCAAGACACCATCCATTCCATTCAACTGCTCTTCCAAGTCCTTTGCTGTCTCTGACAGAATTACAATGTCATCGGCGAACCTCAAAGTTTTTATTTCTTCTCCATGGATTTTAATACCTACTCCGAATTTTTCTTTTGTTTCCTTTACTGCTTGCTCAATATACAGATTGAATAACATCGGGGAGAGGCTACAACCCTGTCTTACTCCCTTCCCAACCACTGCTTCCCTTTCCTGTCCCTCGACTCTTATAACTGCCATCTGGTTTCTGTACAAATTGTAAATAGCCTTTCGCTCCCTGTATTTTACCCCTGCCACCTTTAGAATTTGAAAGAGAGTATTCCAGTCAACATTGTCAAAAGCTTTCTCTAAGTCTACAAATGCTAGAAACGTAGGTTTGCCTTTCCTTAATCTTTCTTCTAAGATAAGTCGTAAGGTCAGTATTGCCTCACGTGTCCCAGTATTTCTACGGAATCCAAACTGATCTTCCCCGAGGTCGGCTTCTACCAGTTTTTCCATTCGTCTGTAAAGAATTCGTGTTAGTATTTTGCAGCTGTGGCTTATTAAACTGATTGTTCGGTAATTCTCACATCTGTCAACACCTGCTTTCTTTGGGATTGGAATTATTATATTCTTCTTGAAGTCTGTGGGTATTTCGCCTGTTTCATACATCTTGCTCACCAGATGGTAGAGTTTTGTCAGGACTGGCTCTCCCAAGGCCGTCAGTAGTTCCAATGGAATGTTGTCTACTCCGGGGGCCTTGTTTCGACTCAGGTCTTTCAGTGCTCTGTCAAACTCTTCACGCAGTATCGTATCTCCCATTTTATCTTCATCTACATCCTCTTCCATTTCCATAATATTGTCCTCAAGTACATCGCCCTTGTATAGACCCTCTACATACTCCTTCCACCTTTCTGCTTTCCCTTCTTTGCTTAGAACTGGGTTTCCATCTGAGCTCTTGATGTTCATACAAGTGGTTCTCTTATCTCCAAAGGTCTCTTTAATTTTCCTGTAGGCAGTATCTATCTTACCCCTAGCAAGATAAGCCTCTACATCCTTACATTTGTCCTCTAGCCATCCCTGCTTAGCCATTTTGCACTTCCTGTCGATCTCATTTTTGAGGCGTTTGTATTCCTTTTTGCCTGCTTCATTTACTGCATTTTTATATTTTCTCCTTTCATCAATTAAATTCAATATTTCTTCTGTTACCCAAGGATTTCTACTAGCCCTCGTCTTTTTACCTACTTGATCCTCTGCTGCCTTCACTACTTCATCCCTCAAAGCTACCCATTCTTCTTCTACTGTATTTCTTTCCCCCATTCCTGTCAATTGTTCCCTTATGCTCTCCCTGAAACTCTGTACAACCTCTGGTTCTTTCAGTTTATCCAGGTCCCATCTCCTTAAATTCCCACCTTTTTGCAGTTTCTTCAGTTTTAATCTACAGGTCATAACCAATAGATTGTGGTCAGAGTCCACATCTGCCCCTGGAAATGTCTTACAATTTAAAACCTGGTTCCTAAATCTCTGTCTTACCATTATATAATCAATCTGATACCTTTTAGTATCTCCAGGGTTCTTCCATGTATACAACCTTCTATCATGATTCTTAAACCAAGTGTTAGCTATGATTAAATTGTGCTCTGTGCAAAATTCTACCAGGCGGCTTCCTCTTTCATTTCTTAGCCCCAATCCATATTCACCTACTACGTTTCCTTCTCTCCCTTTTCCTACACTCGAATTCCAGTCACCCATAACTATTAAATTTTCGTCTCCCTTCACAATCTGAATAATTTCTTTTATTTCATCATACATTTCTTCAATTTCTTCGTCATCTGCAGAGCTGGTTGGCATATAAACTTGTACTACCGTAGTAGGTGTGGGCTTCGTATCTATCTTGGCCACAATAATGCGTTCACTAAGCTGTTTGTAGTAGCTTACCCGCGTTCCTATTTTCCTATTCATTATTAAACCTACTCCTGCATTACCCCTATTTGACTTTGTGTTTATAACCCTGTAGTCACCTGACCAGAAGTCTTGTTCCTCCTGCCACCGAACTTCACTAATTCCCACTATATCTAACTTTAACCTATCCATTTCCCTTTTCAAATTTTCTAACCTACCTGCCTGATTAAGGGACCTGACATTCCACGCTCCGATCCGTAGAACGCCAGTTTTCTTTCTCACTACTAGTCTTACACAATAATTTATTCGACTGCGGAACATATTACAGGAGATACAGCAAGAAGTACTCTAAAGGAATTCGCTACGTTTTACACAAAGGAACAACGTAATTGCTCTATTGACTCTTAACACACTGGGTTCAAGGGCATACGTATTTTCAGTATGCTATCTAAATAAATTGTAAAATTTAATTTGTTACATACCGTAAATTTTATGCTTTAGTTTTTTCGGTTTGGCGTTAACAGTGTGCTCTTCAGTTAACGGTTGGAGTTCATGTGCGTAGATCTGCCCAACTTTGGTACGGAGAAGTTGGCATAGAAATTTATCTATTTTGAGGATTAATTAGTACTTTACTGTTATTTAGAAATTTAGATAACCTTTCACACTTTGCTCTTTCAATTACTTTATAAAACGGAGATAATAACGAAAATATTTGCTTTGTTATAATTCCAATCTTGAGTAACTAACAAGGGGAGGCCGCCAATTGTGAAATTCAGATTCGATTCATACTGCGCATAATAAAAGCTCATGGCCAGAGGTGTAGTGTGGCAAAGCACCAAGATGCACTTCTCAGCCATTGTCGAGAAAATCGACAGTTAAAAGAAACCGTTGCCGTGAAATACAATCTACGATTAACAACTTCATACAGCGTGGTGGTGTAGCGGTAAGCGCTTGGGTTCGTAATCCGAAGGCCGCCGGATCGAATCTCAGGCCATGCAACTTTTTCTTTTTTAGTATTTCTTTATATATATACACTCCTGGAAATTGAAATAAGAAAACACCGTGAATTCATTGTCCCAGGAAGGGGAAACTTTATTGACACATTCCTGGGGTCAGATACATCACATGATCACACTGACAGAACCACAGGCACATAGACACAGGCAACAGAGCATGCACAATGTCGGCACTAGTACAGTGTATATCCACCTTTCGCAGCAATGCAGGCTGCTACTCTCCCATGGAGACGATCGTAGAGATGCTGGATGTAGTCCTGTGGAACGGCTTGCCATGCCATTTCCACCTGGCGCCTCAGTTGGACCAGCGTTCGTGCTGGACGTGCAGACCGCGTGAGACGACGCTTCATCCAGTCCCAAACATGCTCAATGGGGGACAGATCCGGAGATCTTGCTGGCCAGGGTAGTTGACTTACACCTTCTAGAGCACGTTGGGTGGCACGGGATACATGCGGACGTGCATTGTCCTGTTGGAACAGCAAGTTCCCTTGCCGGTCTAGGAATGGTAGAACGATGGGTTCGATGACGGTTTGGATGTACCGTGCACTATTCAGTGTCCCCTCGACGATCACCAGTGGTGTACGGCCAGTGTAGGAGATCGCTCCCCACACCATGATGCCGGGTGTTGGCCCTGTGTGCGTCGGTCGTATGCAGTCCTGATTGTGGCGCTCACCTGCACGGCGCCAAACACGCATACGACCATCATTGGCACCAAGGCAGAAGCGACTCTCATCGCTGAAGACGACACGTCTCCATTCGTCCCTCCATTCACGCCTGTCGCGACACCACTGGAGGCGGGCTGCACGATGTTGGGGCGTGAGCGGAAGACGGCCTAACGGTGTGCGGGACCGTAGCCCAGCTTCATGGAGACGGTTGCGAATGGTCCTCGCCGATACCCCAGGAGCAACAGTGTCCCTAATTTGCTGGGAAGTGGCGGTGCGATCCCCTACGGCACTGCGTAGGATCCTACGGTCTTGGCGTGCATCCGTGCGTCGCTGCGGTCCGGTCCCAGGTCGACGGGCACGTGCACCTTCCGCCGACCACTGGCGACAACATCGATGTACTGTGGAGACCTCACGCCCCACGTGTTGAGCAATTCGGCGGTACGTCCACCCGGCCTCCCGCATGCCCACTATACGCCCTCGCTCAAAGTCCGTCAACTGCACATACGGTTCACGCCCACGCTGTCGCGGCATGCTACCAGTGTTAAAGACTGCGATGGAGCTCCGTATGCCACAGCAAACTGGCTGACACTGACGGCGGCGGTGCACAAATGCTGCGCAGCTAGCGCCATTCGACGGCCAACACCGCGGTTCCTGGTGTGTCCGCTGTGCCGTGCGTGTGATCATTGCTTGTACAGCCCTCTCGCAGTGTCCGGAGCAAGTATGGTGGGTCTGACACACCGGTGTCAATGTGTTCTTTTTTCCATTTCCAGGAGTGTATATATATATATATATATATATATATATATATATATATATATATATATATATATATATATATATATATATTAATGAATTGCTTATGCATGTTGGTGAAGGCGGATCGCTCTCCAATTGTACCGCCTCCATTTTTCCATTTGTTTAACAGGGTGTACGAAAGCTCTCCCGTCCTCACTGATTTTCTACGATGTTATAAGTTGCGCTAGGGACCGCATCTACCTTCTTTCGAAGTTAACAAGCAACTACGCTGTTATGCGGCGGCTCGTTTCGGCCCATTCAACATCTGTCCTTCAAGTGTAACGAGCGAGTAACGGAGTTTACATTTCATACCTGCCACAGCAAATTTGTGTTCGTGGGGTCTCTATTCTAATTCGAACGTTTGACTTACGCTATACGTATTCGTTTCGGAATATAGTTTCTACGTCTTCCGTTAACTATACGTGGTTAACATTATGAAGACAATTAATAACATTTGTGAAATACAACTTTGTTTGCGGAAACATTATGATGTTCGAAGTCGCCAGTTTTTCCACGACAAACGACTTTCAACAACTTATTATATGCATAATTGTTGCAACTGATTGTCGGGAATTTTATATATATATATATATATATATATATATATATATATATATATATGAAGTTGTTAATCGTAGAGAGTGTTTCACGGCAACGGTTTCATTTAACTGTCGATTTTCTCGACAACGGCTGAGAAGTGCATCTTGGTGCTTTGCCACATTACACCTCTGGCCATGAGCTTTTATTATGCGCAGTATGAATCGAATATGAATTTCACAATTGGCGGCCTCCCCTTGTAAGTTTATTTGTATCCGGGTTCAGATCTACAAACATATAAACAGGAAGAGGTAGCCCAACTAACAAACGCTCTACCAAGGTACGCGAATTCACAGCAGGTAACACTATAAAAAATGTACATATCCATAACTGAGTAGAAACGTGTTGCATTGCATCACTCCATTACACGTTACGGTGCAGTCAAAATCAGTTCCATTTGTGCTTCGTCAAGCAAATAAAATTATGGTATGTAAAGAGCAACACTGAATCGTACATATTGCACATCAGGAGAGACTCACTTTTCAGTTATACTGCCATGCAGCAACAAGAAAGTGTCTCCATCGAAGCCCGCTAGATGTCTCCTGCACGTCACTTAACACGATTCTCTTCATCTTCAATTTATTTGAAATCACGTAAACTGACGTGCAGCAACGACATCTAGCGGGCTTTGGTGGGGACACTTTCTTGCTGCTGCAAAAATGGCTCTGAGCACTATGGGACTTAACTGCTGTGGTCATCAGTCCCCTAGAACTTAGAACTACTTAAACCTAACTAACCTAAGGACATCACACACATCCATGCCCGAGGCAGGATTCGATCCTGCGACCGTTGCGGTCGGGCAGTTCCAGACTGTAGCGCCTAGAACCACTCGGCCACTCCGGCCGCTTGCTGCTGCCTGGCAGTATAACTGAGTCTCTCTTGATGTGCAGTATGTACGGTTCTGTGGTGCACTTTGTAACATCCACGAGATAAATTAGAGCTACAGTGCGACGTGAGGAAATTAGGCCTGTAACAGTTATAAACATTATCTATCCGACATATGAAAAAACACTGAAATAAATGACGATACATATTAATTATTTATATAATATTTTATGATGTAATTGGACATATCGATGTGTATAACACAAAGACAATGATAATTGTAAATTCCTTTTATGATCTGCGTTTGTCTTTCTTTGTTTTTACCTTTTGTTGGTTGGTTTTTGTAGGTTGCGGACGCAAGACACATATCAAACTGAGGTCTGTTAAGAAATTGTAATTATTTGTCAATTATTACTTGAGAATAGAGTTCATTATTATTATAAATATGAGTGAACAATTATTTGTAACTTTAATTCCTCTCTCAATAAACATTATCTGAGTTAATTATTTCTTTCCGCTGCAAGGAGCGCAGCCATTCATGATAGCGATTTGTATCGCGTTTTTATCTGTGTTTCTTAGAAAAAATCAAAGGTTTGCTTGATGAAAATTAGTCTAAATAGTGCACAGTATGAAAGTAAAGTTTAATAAGCATTTCAAATACTTATCCTGTTAAAAGGAAAGTTGATCTAACAATAGAAAGTCTCTATCAATTTTCTGCCGCCATCTTAACAATTATCTCAGCGGCAAATTCAAATTACGCAACTCTGCAGACATAAATGCCGAAGGTAATAAAGTTATGTAAAAATAAATGTGCACCGGTGGTCCCGATCTCATGTTCATGAAAATAGTTCGAATCAGATTGGTTCCTTAAAATCAGTGCTCATAGCACGATCCATATAACAAACTTTTTCTTGCTGATGTATGGAGCCGAAATTAATTATGCACGAGTTGCGAAGAATATTTTTTCAGCTAACATACGTCAGTGTTGTGCGCGGCTGATATTCGGTGGTTTTAATGATCATTTTGTTGAAGATAACTGTTTCCATCATAATCAATAATTCTATAGAATCTGTTGTATGAACTGTGATTTAGTGACACTTAAAACAGCTTACAGACAACACTTTAACACAACATTAACTTGGATTTCTGTAGCAGCTTGACCAAATCTTTAGCGGGAAGAAATTAAATATTTAGTAATTACTCAATGTAATGAAATAAGATTATCAATTTCATTTACAAATTAATTAAATACCAAACCACTGAATAGCACAGCGAACGCCTTATCTTTACATTCCACAATTTTATTTGTTTGACAAAGCAGAAATGACTTCTGATTTTGACAGCACCATCACATATAATGACGTGATGTGTAATGTAGCGTTTCTACTCAGGTATGTATACGCTGCATACGTGTTTCATGGTGCTTTCTGCTTAGGTATGGATATATTGTGTATTTGTTATACGGTGCTTTCTACTTGATATACGTTTAGTTAGGAGTGCGTTAGTAAATTGGGGCCGGACGGAGTGGCCGTGCGGTTCTAGGCGCTGCAGTCTGGAACCGAGCGACCGCTACGGTCGCAGGTTCGAATCCTGCCTCGGGCATGGATGTGTGTGAGTTCCTTAGGTCAGTTAGGTTTACTTAGTTCTAAGTTCTAGGCGACTGATGACCTCAGAATTTAAGTCGCATAGTGCTCAGAGCCATTTGAACCATTTTTGTAAAATGGTTCAAATGGCTCTGAGCACTATGGGACTCAACATCTGTGGTCATAAGTCCCCTAGAACTCAGAACTACTTAAACCTAACTAACCTAAGGACATCACACACATCCATGCCCGCGGCAGGATTCGAACCTGCGACCGTAGCAGTCCGTGGTTCCTGACTGAGCGCCTAGAACCGCTAGACCACCGCGGCCGGCACCATGTTTGTAAATTGGGATAGCTCTGTATGCTTCTATTTTTCTAGATAGGAAGGTAGTCATTACTGATTGGAATTAATAATCTGATTAAAATGAACACTTTCATCCAAGACTAAAATTATAATAAAGTAAGTATTTTCCTGGATCACCAAACACTCTTTTTTTTTTTTGAATCTGAGGTCTTTACAACGACAACGGTGTGTGGTTTTGAATGTCTAGTGTATATTCCTTTTGTAAAAGAACTGTTGAGGCTTATCAGAACTGAATCCTGGTCTATAAACAGTATACCCCAGAAGCTAATAGAATTTCTTTTTGAAAGATGTGTTAAGAAGGATTTGTGAGGTTTAAATTGGCAAATCACATAAGAAACGAATAGGTACAAAGGCGGGCAAAAATATTCAGACACAGGTCACATGCGTATCCGACTGATTCTTACACGGAATGTGTATCTGCGTATGTGCCATAATGCAGGAAATATTTCGAAAAACGTCGACTATGCGATCTGAAGGCACAACTCGGCGGCAGCAAGTAGTCAGTGTACGCAAGCAGCTGTCTCGTACTACGGGAAATCAGAGGTCTCGTCAAATTAAGACCAACGTAGCGCCATGCCACGTAAAGGTAGGGAAAGCAGAAATGGGAAAGGTCGCCAACCTAAGCCGGAAAACTATATTTAGTACCGTCCAGAAATGGAAAAAAGAAAAAAGTCTTGTCAATCGCCCACGACAGGGGCGTCCTCAGAATATCACGAACAGAGGCAAGAGGAAAATTGTTCGAATGGTGAAAAACGACCTGCGGACAACGGCCCCTGCTATAGAGGCGCAAATTATTCGTCAGTAAGCGTAACGCTAAAAAGCGGATGGTTTTTGCTGAACAATTTGTCGGCAAGGATGTAATCTTCTGGGACAAGATTCTGTGGAGTGACGAATGCAAATTTACTTTGAGCCACGTGGATGGCCGCAGCTTAGAGTGGCGTCAAGTAAACACAGAGTGGGAGCCCAAAAACATGCAATCAACCATCAAACATGGAGGCGGCAGTGTGATGGTGTGCGGATACATGTCTTCCGGAGGTGTTGGCGAGTTTGTCTTTATTGTAGGCACCATGGACAAATTTGTCTATTTCTATATGCTCAAACAAAATGTGACGAAAAGTGCTGCGAAGCTGGATCTTGAAGGTGACTTTTAACACCAACAAGACAATGATCCTAAGCATACGGAGGAAACTGTCAAACTTTGGATACTATACAACACGCCTCATCGCCTCATCACTCCACCGCCGTCTCCGGGCCTCAAGCCCATCGGAAAAATCTGGAATGAACTGTAAACGAGACTACACAAACGACATGTGAGCAGTTTGACAAATTTGAGTGCATTGATAGAAGAATATTGGGTGAATGTTGGTTCTGATGTAACGAAAAAGGTTGTTTACTCCATGCCGCAAAGACTGAGTGAGGGCTGTAATACAGAGAAAGGGACACATTACCAAGTACTGACTTACCTTCGTCCTTTGTATATTTCGATTTTCTATCTTTTTTTCCATAAGGCGTACTTCGTTACTTGTTGTTCTACATATGTTGAGATTGACATACGTATTGCATATTTGTAAAGAATAAAAAATATGAAACTTCCTGGCAGATTAAAACTGTGTGCCCGACCGAGACTCGAACTCGGGACCTTTGCCTTTCGCGGGCTGCAGAGTGAAAATCTCATTCTGGAAACATCCCCCAGGCTGTGGCTAAGCCATGTCTCCGCAATATCCTTTCTTTCAGGAGTGCTAGTTCTGCAAGGTTCGCAGGAGAGCTTCTGTAAAGTTTGGAAGGTAGGAGACGAGATACTGGCAGAAGTGAAGCTGTGAGGGCCGGGCGTGAGTCGTGCTTCGGTAGCTCAGTTGGTAGAGCACTTGCCCGCGAAAGGCAAAGGTCCCGAGTTCGAGTCTCGGTCGGGCACACAGTTTTAATCTGCCAGGAAGTTTCATATCAGCGCACACTCCGCTGCAGAGTGAAAATCTCATTCTGAATAAAAAATATGTTTTGAGTTAAAAACACATTTAAGGTTTACTTCTCTGATTACTCCCAGTGTCTGAATCCTTTTGTCCGCCTTACGGCAGGAAAGGAAGAATGAATTGATTGTTGGTGTCAATAACGATCATCCTCCTTTACCTCCTCTGTACTACTGCAGATGACGTGTGACTGAGCACATTTGTTCTCTGCATGCAGTACACGTGAGGCGCCTAGTTGTTTCCACTGCACTGTGTGGAATACGAAGGTTCTGTTATAGTTCACAAACCTGCTGTCTTCAAGTCGATGTCCCCAGCGCAGAAAACAGCACGCAGGTCGTAGGTTCTGTATCTTGAGGCTGAAACTGACTTTTAGCGAGGTTCTGTTATGAAATAATGTATCACTTCTTTGGGATGCCACTCGCGTATTTTAATATAGCCACACGAGAAGACTACATGATCTTAATACAACTCTAAGTAGGCTGTTTATGTTTTCCTATTGGCAACGTTACGTAGCGCTCTGTATGAAAATCACTGGCTGTGCTGTGTGCAGTCTGTGGCCAGTTTGCATTGTTGTCTGCCATTGTAGTGGTGGGCAGCTGGATGTGAACGGCGGGTAGCGTTGCGCAGTTGGAGGTGAGCCACCAGCAGTGGTGGATGTGGGGAGAGAAATGGCGGAGTTTTGAAATTTGTAAGACTGGATGTCATGAACTGCTATGTATATTATGACTATTAAGGTAAATACATTGTTTGTTCTCTATTAAAATCTTTCATTTGCTAACTATGCCTATCAGTAGTTAGCGCCTTCCATAGTTTGAATCTTTTATTTAGCTGGCAGTAGTGGCGCTCGCTGTATTGCAGTAGTTCGAGTAACGAAGATTTTTGTGAGGTAAGTGATTTGTGAAAGGTATATCTTAATGTCAGTCAGGGCCATTCTTTTGTAGGGATTTTTGAAAGTCAGATTGCGTTGCGCTGAAAATATTGTGTGTCAGTTTAAGCCCAGTCACGTATATAATTTTTCAAAAGGGGACGTTTCACAACACCTCCTGATACAGCAAAGTACATGATCAAACACAGTGTTTACGAAAATGTATCTTTACACTATTTGTGGAACGTGTCTTTGCCTCACGACTACCAGAGTGAATCTTTTAATACTGAATACTGGCAAACACATCCTGCCACAGACAACATGACTGTACATCTCGACTGCCTAACCCAGAGTGACGAACAGGAACTTAAATAAAAATTGGAAACACATCCTACAACAGACAACATGTCTGTTCTTCTCGACTGCCTAATCCAGAGTGACGAACAGCCTGCACCATACCGGAAAAGGCGTGACCTGAACGCTTCCGAAGTTCTGCAATTTCGTCAGTCTTTTGCTTTTGATTTAAATAGTTTTTCATAATTCAAAAATAACTGACTGATAGTCAGCTCTTGAGAGATATTTGTATTAAAAAGTGAAGTCATTACAATGAGTAGTTTAACTAATAATAATAACTATACTTTAACGTTTTGGCGCCCTTGCTCCGAACACAGCAGCCAATCACAGAGCAATAGCATTATGCAGGCGGTCTTTCTCACGGGAATGGTACCGAATCTAACATCTGTCACAGGTACCTTACACTACATTTTGTCATATATATACTTCTTGCATCTCTACAGCTCTGGGAACAGCTTCTTGGAGCCTAATATGATGGCTGACTATGCCAGAAATATTACAGCCTCTATACTTCGTCGAAACGTGGAGAACAGAACGCAACTTGAATATCATATGGCACAGATTGATAAAAATGAAGCAGTTAAAATAGTAATGGACGCAAAATAAGTGAGGTGAAATACTGATGAGGTGAACCAAGGCTTAATAAGTAGAGGAAACAAGTCACATGTGTAGGGCAGACTAGCGTTGAAAACTGTGCCAAGTCAGTTTTCGGCTTTATGACCACAGTAACAATAGCAACAATACTTCCATGAACTGTGGGTTGATGGGTTCACTGTAGAACTGCTTTAGTCAAGGTGCTAACTCTGGCTGGCACCGCAGCTGTCGGCAAGTGGACACGCAGTTCCTGCGTGGCAGGGTGTGCCATCTGCGACGTGAGGTGAAGTGCGCAGCAGCAGATGTTCGCAAGTGCGTCGCGGCGCTGCGTGGCAGATATTGACGGGAGAGGCGGCTGCCTGGTGGCGGCTGGCGGCGCCTGTGTCAATTGAATGCGGCCGGGCCTGCCTGCCTCTCCGGCTGGCTGGCTGGCTGGATGCTGATGTCAGCAAGCCGACCCAGCGGGCATTAATCAGGGGGCCACGGAGATTGCAAACACTGACTCATCCCGCGCCGCGCCGCGCCGCGCCGCGCCGCCGGTAATGATTCTGCCATCGCCCGCGTCACGTGTCGCCTCGTAAAGGGGAAGGGGCTTCCCGGGTGGCGCCGCGCCGGGGCGAGAAAAAAGGGAAGGGGATCCCCCCACCTAGCCGGGAGCCACGTCCATAAAGCGAGATGGCCTGCGTTATGGCCCGATAAAGCGCCGCGCCTTCCTGCGCCGTTAAATACTGCGGGGTGCTGCCGCCAGCCGGAGGAACCGACTCGCTGGGTCCTGCCGACCGTTCCTACAGGACAAGTTCAGCAGAGCACACGTGCAGAGCTCTACTGCCGCTGGGGCTCCCTCAGATGTTGGCCCAACTCATAGACTCACCACACCAATTATTACTCAGCCTCTAAATAGCCGCAATTGACACTTTGGGTTGCTTCAGATGATATCGAACTGGGCCAGGCGGTCTTGCCACACACTACCACTGAAGTGAGTCATGACAATGACGTGGAATACACGTGCCAGGCAATTGTGTGGGTCGACGTGGAGATGTGACACAGTGACAGAAGTTGACTTAGTGTTGATCGCACTCTGAATGTGTACACACACTCAGATTGTTTCACTTGTCGCTCTAACGAAGTAGGCGAGTGTCAGCAATATGGCTCGTGGTCTTATCGTGGCGTGTTTATCTTCTGCCGTTAGGTCAGACGATAGAAATGCCACTTGCACGCTTAGAGTAGCAGATTGACGGTGACCAGCTTTAAACAGAACTTGATTAATTTTCACACACATTTATTAAAATAATAACAAACTCTGGATGCTATTTACAATTGACCTTCTGAAGTTCCTTTGGTCTTGGTACGTTAATCTTATTCTCACATATCTCTGGTACTTGACAAAGTGTCTTTACATTTATCTTCATGGTTATGTACAGGAATATGATAATCTTATTAGGCGCAGACTGAAACGTGACTACAGACTACTGCAGACTGACTAGTCGGAGGTCTGTACACTCGTTGTAATACCTCGCGCGTTCATGTATCACTGCGCGAGTGTGATCCGCGAGGAGAAAAGGTTCTACGTTAGCAGCGATCTCATTGGCTGCGTGACATATTAATATGCGGATCGGCGGAAGCAGAATTTTGTCCGTCTTTATGGCAGCGCCATCTCGTAGAGCGGAGACGGACGAGCGCTGCGCCTGCGCTGTTGTGCTTAGCTAGGCGCGCTCTACTGGGAAGGTTGTGAACGCGCTGACTACGCGGAACTATGTACACAACAGAATGAAGTTGCCCGAGTTGTTTATCAGTGTGCACTGTCCAACGTGTCAATAACAAATAGAGTGAAACTCATAACCAAGTAACAATGGGTATGAAAAGAAGTCGAAAGAAGATTGTAACTGAAGAAATCACCTTCTATCACTGACCATCGGCTTTAAATAGAAACAGCTGCTGTTAGAAATAGCAGATGTTCGTTCTACCAATCTTTGAATTCCTCGACGATACAAATCCACTTCTTCATCACAAAAAAATGTCACCCACACAAGTTTTTTGAACTACCAGTTAAACAGCTCATGGATCCAAGTTTCTAACATGAATGATATGCAGAAGACTGGGAGAGATTAGCGAGATGAAGATCAATTTGGCTTAGGGAAAGGTAGGGCACCGGAGCGGCAGTTCTGGCTTTGCAACAGATATTGGAAGCAGGAGTTCAGAAAAATCAACACACCTTCATGACGTTTGTCGATCTGGAAAAAGCGTTTGACAATGAGAAATAGTGCAAGATGTTCGAAATATTGAGAAAAAAGGATTAAGCTTTGGGAGCGATATATAGTATACAGTATTTACAAGGACTATGAGCGAACAATAAGAATTAAAAACAAAGAACGAAGTGATTTTAATGAAACGGGTGTAAGACAGAGAATTAGCGGTGGTGGATCAGTGTTTAACGTCCTATCGACATCGAGATAATTAGAGACAGAGCACAAGCTCGGATTGTCTCAAAGATGGGGAAGGAAATTCTCCATGTTCGGTTCAAAGGAACCTTCCTGTACTCGCCTAGAGCAATTTAGTAGAATGTAAATCTGGATGGCTGGACGGGGATTTCAACCATCGTCCTCCCAAATGCAAGGCCAGTGTGCTGACCACTGCGCCACCTCGTTCGATCAGGGAAACAGTGTTACGCCCATAATGTTCAATCTCTACATCGAAGAAGCAATGCGAAAATTAAATATAGGTTCAAGAGAGAGATCAAAATTCAGGATGAAAAGTTGTCAAAGATTAGATTCGCTAATTACACTGCTATCATCAGTGAAACTGAAGAAGAATTACAGGACGTGTTGAATGGAATGACTGCTAATGACATTACTAACATTAGCGAAAGTGAAGAAGAATTACCGGAAGTTGCTATCATTTGTGATACTGAAGAAGAATTGCAGGACGTGTTGAATGGAATGACTGCTATCATCGGTGAAAGTGACGGAAAACAGCAGAACGATTGGTATCATCAAAATGAAGAAGAATTACAGGACGTGTTGATAGAACGAACAGGCTAACGAGTAGGAACATGGACTGAGAGTAATCCGAAGAAAGGAAGAAAGGCGAAAGAAATTAGGAGTAGCCGAAATTGTACGAGGCGTGTTTTTTAAGTAAGTACCGTTTTGAAATTAAAAAAAGACTTGCTAAGATATCTCAATAATTTTATTTTTACATGAAAGTCTGTACCTTAATGTACTTTTCTACATAATTTCCGTCAATATTGAGGCACTTGTCATAACGTTGTACCATTTTTGAATGCCCTCCTTATAGAAGTCTGCCGCCTGACTTGTTAACCTCTGCATCACCACTGTTTTGACTTCGTCATCGTCTTGAAGACACTGAATCTCCAGGTGTTTTTTCAAGTGCAGGAACAGATGGTAGTCACTGGGCGCAAGTTTGGGGCTGTACACAGGATGATCTAGAGTTTCCCATAGAAAAGATGTGATGAGATCTTTGGTCTGATTCGCCACATGCCGACGGGCATTGTCTTGCAGCAAACCGATGCCCTTGCTCAACCTCCATGGACTGTTGCTTTGATTCTGATGTGATGTAGGCCACCCATGTTTCATCGCCCGTAACAATTAGGCTTAGGAAATCATCACCGTCGTTGTGGTACCGCTCAAGGAAAGTCAATGCACTGTCTAAACGTTTGGTTTTGTGCACATCCGTCAACATTTTCGGTACCCAACGTGCGCACAATTTTCGGTAATTCAAGTGATCGGTCACAGTTTCATACAAAACGCTACGAGAAACATTAGGAAAGTCATCCCGCAAGGAAGAAACCGTAAAGCGTCTGTTTTCTCTCACCTTATTGTCCACTTCCTGCACCAAAATTTCGTTAACGACTGAAGGACGCCCACTTCGTTGTTCATCATGCACATTTGTGCGGCCATCTTTAAATGCTCTCACCCACTTACTTACCATTCCATCACTCATAATGTTTTCTCCGTAAACTTCACAGATCTCACGATGAATATGATGGCTTTTAGACCTTTAGTACTAAGAAATCTGCCGGCCGGTGTGGCCGAGCGGTTCTAGGCGCTTCGGTCTAGAACAGGGCGACAGCTACGTTGCAGGTTCGAATCCTGCCTCGGGCATGGATGTGTGTGATGTCCTTAGGTTAGTTAGGTTTCAGTAGTTCTAAGTTCTACGTGACTGATGACCTCAGATGGCCCACGGTGCTCAGAGCCATTTGAACCATTTTGAACTAAGAAATCTAATAGTAGCCGGTACTTCACAGTCGGCGGGACTCACGATTATCGGCGGCATCTTAAACACTCATTACACAACGTAAACAAAGAAGAATCAGACTGTAATGGCGTCAGTGCGTAGATCAGGGTACAGGCTTTCATATAATAACAAAATATTTGTCATATCTCAGCACGTCTTTTTTAAATTTCAAAACGGTACTTACTTAAAAAACACGCCTCGTACTATCGATAAACCTAAGATTAGACAAAAGTAGGAAATTCTAGTACCTTGGAAGCAAAATAACACAAGACGGACGAGTGACGGGGGAGGCAAAGCATATTATTCCTGGCAGAGAGAGCATTTCTGCTTTTCTGGTGTAGAGAAATATGCTAGTATCGAACAATGACTTTAATCTCAGCAATACACGTTCTGATAAAGTAAATTTGGAGTGCAGCATTGTATGATGGTAAATCATGGGATGTGGGAAAACAGAAAAGAAGCGTTTGAGATGTGGTGCTGCAGAAGTATGTTAATAATTAGGTTAACTATTAAGACGACGAATGATGAGGCCCTCTTCAGTGGATGATGAAAAACATATGAAAACACAGTAAAGAAGAAGGGACAGGGTGACAGGACGTGTGTTAAAATATCAGCGAATACCTTACACACTGTTAGAGGAAGCTGTAGAGAGTAAACATGTACGGGAAGAAAAAGATTAGAATACTAGAATATACGATGCAAGTGCTACTCTGAGTGGAAAGTTTATCACAAGAGAGGTGTCAAAAGACTGATGAGTTAAAAAAAAAGAAAATAAAAACAAGTAGAGTAAGACTTTTTGCAGATGATGTAGATACATAGTGTGAAGTGCTGACTGAAATTAGCTGCACAAATATTCAGTAATACATAGATAACATTTGTAAGTGATGGATGCAGTAACTTTAGCCTGGGTGTCTAGGTTATGATTGGCAGCCACGCGCTACGATAGCAAGTGTTCTATTATTCACTGTGAACTAAATTTACTACTACTTCAGACGACTAAGGCCTACACAAGAGCAAATACCCTTCTGTAACAGTCCTACTAGCGATGGCCACTATGAGGCAGCCACGATCGTCGGCGATGGGAATGAGCTAAGGAGACAGGGTCTTCCGGAACGGTGATCGCACATCTGATGGGTAACAGCAGACACAGGCGTTATGCCCCGAAGCGTGAGCTTTAAGGTGGCTGGCGGACGGATTGGACCCCGGAGCCGAATTGGCTGCCGATGCGCTGAGACACAAACCTCCAGATGTCAGACAGTCAGACGTTGTACACGCATAGAGTATCAGTCAAAACATCGATATAGTTGTGCTGTGCCGAAGAGAGGAAAAGCATAACTGTGAATGTCGCGTAGAGATTCCGTGGGGAAGCCGGTAGTGCGTTGGTCTCCAGTATCAATGGTCTTGGTTTCGAGTCCTGGTCATGACAGGTTTTGTATATAGTACGTGTGAAACTGTTATATCAGACAATACGTCCTGATGTCTGAAAGGACTGTTCGAAGTTGGTAGTTCGCATTTGCTTCATTAATTTGAAAGTAGTGAAACTAAAAAAAATGCATTTGTAGTTTTAAAGAATAAACTTAAACAATCAGAACAGAAAAATAAAGAAAAGCAATTGCATCATACGTGCGGAAAAATAATAGTAAATTGTAGGTTGTATGCGCAAATGTGGGATTAATCAAATGTGCTTGGTGTACGAAAATAATTTGCTTCAGAAACTTCTTTGTACACAACCACTATTGTGGAACCTTTGTTCTAGAATGAAAGACTGTCGTTTGGCTGTGTTTTTATTGATTCCTAAATGTTATGTAATTATCATCATTCTTGTTACGTTTTTTATTATTAATATTATTATTTTTACTGTCCTTTTTATTATTGTTTCTAACAATACTGCCGCATGTGTGCTGCAATTATTTCCTTATTCTTCTCTTCCAGTTGTTTACGTTTATTCTTTGAAACTACAAACGTACTCTATTGGTTTATCTCTTTTGAATAAACGAAGTGGAAGCGGATTGACAATAGAACATTACTATAAACTCCAAATAACACTTTTACATATCAGTAATATATTTTCTCATATAACAGCTTCACACCTACTATAGCTCAAAAACTGGCATGACCAGGGCTCGTATCTTGGACACTTAGTACGACAATCTAACGGCCTACCACCTTCCCCACGAGAGTTCTACGCGACGGACCGCCACGGTTATGCCTTTCATATGCTATGTACCTAGCTGATACTTACTGATTACCGTTTACGCATGTGCCCACGGACGACAGCACATAGCGCAAACTATATCGGAGGTCCGATCGATACTCTGTCGACGGTAAAACGTTTGGAACCGATCTGACATCTGGAGGTTTGAGTGTGAGGGACTTACTACGCATCTTACGGTATCCCCGTAAGATGATATGTTGACCATGCTACAAATATAGCGCGATTCTTATCCATCATCTATCAGAGATCACTGGAACAGCGGAAAGTTCCACGAGACTGGAAGAAGGTCCTTGTCATAGCAATCTATAAAAAGGGTAGAAAAACGGATGCACATAATTACCGGTCAATTTCACTGACAGCGATTTGTTGTAGATCATGGAACATATTTTGTGTTCAGGCATAATGACCTTTCTAGACTCTGAGAAGCTCATCTGCAGAAACCAGCACGGTTTTAGGAAACAGCGGTCATGCGATACACAGCTGGCCTTCTTTGTGCATGATGTACAACAGCCTCCAGATACCGCCTCCCAGGTCGATGCCACATTTCTCGACTTTCGAAAGGCGTTCGACCGAGTTCCGCACTGTCGCTTGCTCAAAAAGTGGGCGCTTACGGTCCATCCGATGACATAATATGCGGTTGGATAGTTTCTAACAGACAGAGAGCAGTATGTCGTCCTGAACGGGGTGACTTCAACAGAAACAAGCGCAACTTCAGGTGTGCTCCGGGGCACCGTAACAGGTCCATTGCTTTTTACGCTTTACATAAACGATCTGGTTGATGGTATTGATAGCGGCAGTACACTGTTCACCGATGATGCTGTAGTCTACAGGAAAGTAGTATCACACGAAAGTTGTGAACAAATCAAAGAGTATTTGCAGAAAATAAATGCGTGGTGTAATGACTGGCAGTTATCTTTCAATATTAGTAAGTGTAGCCCAATGCGTATAACAAGGCGATTAATGTACGAGTACAAAATAAATGCCTAGTCTTTGGAAGCGGTAACGTCCGTCAAGTATCTGGGTATGTGTATTCGAAATGATCTCAAATGGAATGATTACATCACACAAGTAACGCGCAAGGCGAAGTCTAGATTGCGGTTTATTGGTAGAATCCTGAAGCGATGCAGTCCTTCAACAAAGGAAATTGCGTACAATACGTTAGTTCATCCTGTCGTAAAGTGTTGTTCGTCTGTATAGGACCCTTACCAGTTGGGTCTGATTCAAGAGATTGAGAAGGTCCAAAGATGAGTGGCAAGATTCGTGACTGGTACATTTAGTGGGACACACCTGCAGATAGACGACGCGCTAAACGAAAGAGGCTGCTCACTAAATTCCAAAATCCTATCTTCGCCGAGGATGTAGAGCCTATATTATTAAATAATCATAAAAAATCCGCCTCGATTGCACAAACTACCTGGTGTTTACCTAGGTTTCAGCGTGGGTAGCCACGCATTCTTCAGAGCAAATATAAAACTGCTTGCCAAAATAGGCATAGTCTGAAGAAGGCCTAGGTAAACTCCAGGTAGTTAGTGCAATCGAGGCGGATTTTTCATAATTATTTTGATACGATTGCTGACGCGCTGCAATGCTGAAAGCATATTTTATTACCACCAACTTTCAAATCGCACAATGATCACCATTCAAAGATAAGGGAAATTAGAGCTCGTACTGAGGCGTTCAGACAGTTGTTTTACCCTCACGCGATCCGCGAGTGGAACAGCGGGGTGGTGGTGAGAGGGGGGGGGGGGGGAATATGTCTTTGGCGTGAATTGTGCCCTCAGCCACACGCCGCTTGGTGCCTAGCGGAATATATATGTGGATGTAGATGTAGATCTGTCAGCAGAGCAATACAAGGACGTTGTCACGTGGACACGTGGCCTCCCCGACGCTAATAGGTGCCTGCTATTGCGGCGCTGTGTACTGGCTTGCATTCCTTGACACTGTGACGGCTGCAAGAGACTTGGCGGCTAACAGCTCAGCGACTCCTCTGTTGGCAATCAACTTCCAGGGGCCGCGCCTGTCCCACAAAGCGTATCCGCACGTGTATTGGCCGAATACGCAGGCGCCGTTCCCCGCGCATACTAAAGCGAAAGATCTACATCTACACCTACATGATTACTCTGCAATTCACATTCGGAAAGTAAGATACAATTGGTCTCGAAATGGAAACCACAGAATTGAAGTCTTAGAGACCAGCGAACAGGCCGTGCTCGATCTATACAACTACCCACGTTACAAATGTACCTGACAGAAATATCGTCATAAGTTGTGCCTGGCGGCCACTCTAGCGCCTGAAGGTAGGCAGGTGCAGCCCAGGGATGTCTAAGGGGTTGCTTAACCCTCAGGCGTGTCACGAAGTGTACTATACAGGCACATTAGATACCGTCTTACATCAGCAGTAAGATGTGCCAGTGCCTGAGGACCAATCTATTACGTTCTCCAAATTTGAGCTCAATTAGATGAGTAATTAGTCGACAAATTCAAATTTCAAATACATCTTACTAATTAGGACAATACTTCACACTGAAGCTAGGGCCGCCTCACGACCACAATTTCGCAATTATCTCGCAAACGGTTCGTTTGCTGACCCATGTTCTCGGAATTTTTAACTTCTACCATGGTAATCTTTCATTCGTATCATTTTTAACGGTTACTTAATGTATACAGACAGACGTTACGAGTACAGGTGTGGTATCGATACGATTCACGTCCGTAAAAGCGTGATGATAATAAATGCCACTGAAATAACGTTTATGACAATAGGTTCAACTGCAGTTTTGGTGGCGTTGAAGTCCGCTTACCAAAACACTAACCTGAAGAAACCTCCAGAAGCACTACACTTGTAACGTCGGAAACCATAATTATGAGATAATCCAGAACTTGTAGTGTCTACAAGAGAGTTAGTTCTTCATATGTAAAAAAACCCTTTTCAGCCTTCACCGAAAAGAAATGACACAACTTAGCTAACGCAGCGATCACTACTGGCAGCGTTAAGAAGTAAATCTGACTGTTAATGTAACAGATCCATCGGTACCATGGGGCACCGTTATAGTGAAGTACGCACTTATACAAAAGTATTCCATTCTTAAAAAGAAAGCAAAACAGAACACAAAAATTTTATTACACAATGGACGCTTTAAAGAAGGTCTGCCTCGAATTGGGAGGATGAACTTTATTTATTGTGACACAAAGACAGCAGCAACCAGGTCGTCGTTGACCGCCAGCGATCAAAACACACAACGAACATTCCATTTCCACAACTGCTGAAAATGAGATGTACATGACGTCACAACACAGCGCTTTAACCCATTCATAATTAAGGGAACTAGTAACAACAAAATGATAAATATTGATTCTGCTTATACATTTAATGTAGATTAAAACCCCTTTTATATATTACAAATATTTAAATATCAATGTCCAATGGACATAAAGAGACACAAATGAATTTCCTAACTAATATTACTGATCAGCTGCCAAATCTTCCCCTTTTTAGGGCTAGAATAAATTGTTTTTAGGGTGGAATAGACTGTTGAAAACTGGTACTCTTGAAGCACAGCTACTCATCTCGCTAGTCTTCCATGTGGAAGAAATTCTAGGGCCCTATGGTCCGTGTTGACTTTTGTTTTTCTACCGAACAGAAAGTAACTAAACTTTTTAAATCCCCATACGATTGCAAGGGCTTCAAGTTCGGTAACAGAGTAATTCCTTCCATTTTTGGATAGCACCTTGCTACCAAAGGCGATTGTTCTATGTACTAATTTTCCTTCTTGTTCAAACTCCTGAAACAACATAACTCCCAAACCGGTCTTCGCGGTGTCAGTAGCCATACAAAAATACTGTAATAAGTCAGGATGTGATAAAATAGGAGCATTGACGAGTGCCGCCTTCAAATTTTTGAATTCTCTGTCGGCACACTTATCTCACATCAGGGTGTTCCTATTCTCGTCAATGCAGAGACGGGGACTAGCTAATGTTTCCACATGTATAAACTTTTTACAAAAAATTATTATCCCTAGAAACCCTCTCAGTTGTTTTCTGGTCGTAGGAGTGGCAAACTTTGCAATTGCTGCCATCCTCTCTGGGTCGGGACTAATCCCTTCTCCTGTTATCACGAGTCCCAGAAAGCTAACCCTACTGCTCCCAAAACTAGACTAATCAATATCTGCAGTCAGCCCATACCTTTTCAAACTGCTAAAACACTTCCTCTAAGAGTTTGTTATGTCTCTCCCAGGTATTTTCTGCTGTCAATATATCGTCTACATAACACGTGATCTACTCTTTTTAACTCTTCACTCAATATTTCGCTAAACAAATGCAGCTGGCGATAGATTCAATCCAAAAGGATATCTTTTGAATTGGAAACACCTTCCGAAGGCAATAAAGGCCGTGTATTTTCGGCAGTTAGGATCGAGATCTGCCAAAAGGTCGATCGCAAAACAAGTGAGAAAAACACCGAAACCCCATGAAATCTCTGAAGGAGCTCCTCAAGCCTTTCAGGGAGATCCGTCTCTGGCACAGTAATGTATTTATTTGGCGTCAGTCTAACACCAGTCTAATTCCATCGTCCTTTTTGTCTACTATGCGTAATGGACTATTATACTCAGATCTCGTGGCCTCAATTACACCTTCGTCCTCCACTCTTAAGGTTCACCTGGAACTCTTTCCCGGTATGACCATGGGATGGCATAAGGAGGTATCCAAAATGGCCTATGTTTCTTTACCTCAAATTTATATTGATACCCCTTAATGCATCCGGTTTTAGGTAAGAAGATCTATGCGTTATTTTTGAGTGCAAGCTCCAACACTTGCCTGTCCATATTATCTATGTTTTCCAAATTCTCGTGTTTCTAATCAATGTTACTGTTAATTTCATCAATCTGCTCACATTCTGACTTGAACTCTGCTCCATTCTCGTTATTTTTCTGCATTCTTCCCTCTGAACTGCATGTTGGTCCGTGAATTTGAGCTTTTATTGACTTCTCATCAAATCTGATTTTTATTGTATTCTCTTTCCCTAATATTAACTCTCCTCTTCCAAGATCAATGATAGCTTTCTGCGCTGAAAGAAAATCTACCCTTAACTCTATATGTCTCTGCTCATCATTGTTTTCTGTTTTATGCTGTCCTGTGTCTTCTTGGACAAGTATTTGTTAAAAAATGCGTTACGAAACTCTTCGTACGACGTGCACGTTTTTGCAATGTTCCGCATGCATTCAGCCGATGTTTCCTCGATATGTGAACTTACGAAATCCAGTTTGTACATCAAAGGCCAGTGAATAGGTAATGATAAATCAGATTGTCCAATGAAAGGTTTTGGGCGTAAAACATTACCCTCGTCTTGTAATGCTGCAATTTTCGTATAGAGATAAAATGCTTAAAATCGAACATTTCATTAGAATTTCTTCCCGCTCTGCCTACCACATTCTCACTTGGCGCTTACATTTCCGGTCTACCGTTACTTTGGGAATCCTCTCTTCTACTCCCTGTTACGTTTTCATCACTGGAAAAATGTCTCACCGGGTAACAATTATGGATATGAAATATCTCATTGCCGTTCTCTGTATTCGCAATTTGCGACCCAGTCGTGCCCTGTGTAGACGCCCTGTGTTTTTAGTAGGACCAACACACATATACGGGCTTTTCCACCCAGGGCCTGAGTTATGCCTGCCTTTTCGTTTTCACTGTCGTTCCAACCTCTGTTAGTATAGGCAATCAATCATTACGCCATTTTGACAATAAAGACGATCCATCACGTTCCATGCAATAAGAGTTAACAACTATTTACAAGGTTCACGTGACAATGTCAGTCTCCTTTAAATATTCAAATACACGATATACAACCTGTCAAACGATACCTAATTCCGGTTGTAAATCACGGCAATGTATGTAGATGAGTGCTTGTAAGGTGCAAAATTGTAGCCACCTTACAGGTGCAACATCTAGCAGTTCGTTGCTTTTTTACTACCACTTTACCACAAGACGTAACCGCAACTATACTGAAGCTGTCAAGTGGTAAGGAGTCTAAGTAAATAGTTCTCTACACAGAGGACTGAACAACCAACGAAAGGTTAACGTTTCACGAATCGGGGCGTCGAATGTCGAAGTTTGAATGTTGTACGGAAGTTAGACAATCTGAAGAGGGTACTGCTAAGGCTAAGGCTAGCGGGTATAACAGGAGAGGATTCGTAACAATTAGGAAGGTAAGCCAGAAGGTGAATTACTGTGAACAGTTCAGTGATAGGGTTGCTCTCATCAGAATCGACAGCACACCAACACCGACAACAATAGTTCAGATATACATGCAAACGTCGCAAGCTGAAGATGAAAAGACAAAGAAACTATATGAGAATATAGAACAGATAATCAGTAGGTAAAGGGAAATGAAAATGTCGTGGGGGACTGGAATGTAGTTGTAGGGCAAGAGGTAAAAAATGGGTTACGGGAGAATATGGGCTTGGTAGTACAAACGATTGAGAAGGAAGATTAATTGAGTTCTGCAATAAATATCATTTACTAATAGCGAATACTCTGTTCAAGAATCACAAGAGGAAGAGGTATATGTCTACTTGGAAACAGCCAGGAGAATCGGGAAGATTTCACTTAGATTAAGTCACGGTGAGGCAAAAATTTCGAAATCAAAACATTATCATCATCGAATTCAGATATTGTATTGTAAGATGCAACCAGGAGCAGATGCAGACTCAGATCACAATTCAGTAATGATGAAGAGTATGCTGATGTTTAAGAGACTATTTAGGAAGTATCAGTACGTGAATAAGCTGCATACGGGAGTACTAAGGGTTGAAGAGATACGTTTGAAGTCTCTGCGGCTACAGATAGTGCGATAACGAATGGCTCAAAAGGCAGTACAGGAGTTTTATCCGCCTGACATCTTGTGCAAGAGGTGTGCGTAAAATTAACATGTTTTAATGCAAAACTTTTTATGAGCTGAAGTCACAACTAAGAATGTTGAAAACAGTTGCCCTAAATAAAAAATATTTTGTGCATTATTGGCTTTTGAATGGTTTTTAACAAATTAAATAGATCGTCCTTCATTATTCTCATAATGAGAAAATTCTGACTAAGCTACAGAAGAAATGCGACACTTTATAGCAACTTTCCTGCAGCATTTTGAATATTTTACACCAAGAATAGCCATTACGTGAATAGGAGCCTCCATTTGCCAGTTACGAGGTGCGGCTAGAAAAAAACCGGACTGATGCTGGAAAAAACATTTATTTACAATTATTTACAATTTCATGTTATCTCCTTCAATGTACTCTCCTCCTCGGTCACTACACCGCTCCATACGAATTTTCCACTGTTCATAGCAATGCTGCAGGTCATTTTCGGTAAGTCCATACATTACTTCCGTCGCTTTTTCTTTTACTGCTTGAACAGTCTCAAATCTAGTTCCTTTCAAAGCTGTCTTGACTTTAGGGAAAAGAAAAAAGTCACAGGGGGCCAAATCAGGTGAGTAGGGTGGATGATCTAAGATGGGAATGTTGTGTTTTGCCATAAATGTCTTCACTGACAACGCACTGTGAGCTGGGGCATTGTCTTGGTGAAGTATCCATGACTTTTTTCTCCACAAATCGTTCCGTTTTCTCCGTACTCGCTCACGTAGGGTAGCCAGGACGCTAATGTAGTAATGCTGATTCACTGTTTGTCCCTCTGGTACCCAATCAATGTGCACAATCCCTTTGATGTCAAAAAAACAATCATCATTGCCTTGATTTTCGATTTTGACATTCGTGCTTTTTTTTTGTCGTGGAGAACCAGGAGTTTTCCAATGCATCGATTGGCGTTTAGTTTCGGGATCGTAAGTAAAAAACCACTATTCATCGCAAGTAATAACATTTTGTAAGAAGGTGGGATCACTTTCAATGTTTTCCAGGATGTCAGAACAAATCATTCTTCGGCGTTCCTTCTGTTCAATTGTGAGACACTTTGGAACCATTTTTGAACACACTTTGTTCATGTTGAAACTTTCATGAAGAATCTGCCTAACACTTTCCTTGTCAACTCCTGTTAACTCAGACACTGCTCTGATTGTTAAACGGCGATCTTGTCGAACAAGTTTACCGATTTTTTCAATGTTTGCATCAGTTTTTGCTGACAATGGTCTGCCAGTGCGAGTGTCATCACTAGTGTCTTCGCGGCCATCTTTAAATCGTTTAAACCACTCAAACACTTGTGTTCGCGATAAACAATCATCGCCGTACACTTGTTGTAACATTACAAACGTTTCACTTGCAGATTTTCCTAGTTTGAAACAAAATTTGATGTTAACACGCTGTTATTTCTGTACACTCAACATTTTCCGACGCACAGACAAAACGTCAACTACTTAAAACAGACGCCACGGACAGACTGAGTGCAGGAGGCAGATGAAACTCGAGCAGTAGGCGGAGCGAGAGTCACGTGACAGACCACGCGACTTTCAGCCTTATTGCATTCGTTTTATTGTTTCACCAGTACTAGTCCGGTTTTTTTCTAGCCACACCTCGTAAAGGTAGCTTTAAGCAAGTACGTAACTGTAAAGACGGCTATAAAGTTGCCGGACTCATCGCTACTAACGCTTTCCGTTCTGGTGGATGTTTCTGCGCAGCAGTTCTCGGGGAAAGGAACCTGGAGCCCATACTACATCGATCAGAATCAGAAGAAGAACTCAGCGATGCTTCTCCGCACTTCACCGAAAAAGCAAATGAGCGCATAATCCAAATCAAAATCTCTGAGCTGTGTGCTACTGCCAGTCATACGCAGATGTATGTAGGGCTTTCTTCGGGTGACTACAATGTCGACAGTTCTTTCATAAACCGTTCCCTTAATTTTTTTCAAGTCAACGAACATAAATTGACTTCTCATATCAAACATTACAACAGTAAAGAAGCAGTGTCCATGTTTCATTTTTGTTTTATTGACTTCTTTCCCGGCAATGAGAGCAATTTCGAAAAGGAAATGTGCCAGTACTCACGCGTTTGTTTACTTACCACGAGAAAAGCAACAGTTTTCCGGGTCCAAAGATGCATAATGATAATTATTTACGCAATGGATTCAAGATAGTTCGGTAGAGGCCTGTTCGAAGAACTTTGGGACTCTCTACTGCTTCCCAATATATTAATTATTCCTTACTGTACTTTGTCGCAAATAGTATCTCTCTGTTCAAAACCAACACCTCACTTCATGGAATCAACACCAGAAATAAAAATAGCAAATACACAAATTTAAAATCAGTTTGGTGCAGAATGGTGTTCACTGTTCGAAAAGGCTGATTCGCGACCATAATAGCATTACGAGGTACAAACATTTACACGTTTGTGATAAATTTGGTATTACCTCTTAGATGAAAATTTGTTTCAAATTTGTTATTATTCAAATATATGAGGACAATTTCGTTGAGGATTTGGGGAATGAGCATTAGTATAGCTCATTTTTCGCAAATATGTATTTTGTACTCTTATGACATGTTCAACTTCCAAAAGAAAACCCATACGACAGATACGTGGAACGACATGGATATATGTACTTAAATTGAATGAAATCTAAGATAAGGGCTAGTTAACATCCTATGGGGTAGCTACAGAAAAAGTTTCGAATCAAAAGTCCAATCGCATGTTTGAAATTCAGCCGAAATTTGAAACTTTGTTTCCCTTACACATCACTTAATGACAACCAAAGACGTGGAGAAATTTACGTTTTCACCAGTACTAACCAACTGAAACTTTCTGTCAGGTGAATAACAGTGTGCCAGACGTGGCTTCGAAACTAGGATCTGGTCGCTCGTTAGCTGATGCTCCACCAGATTTTATTTAAAATCATTTATTGTGCTGAAATACAGTGAATCACAACGTTGTACGTATGCCTGTGCATAAATTAACCATTATGAACAAATCCTTCAAATTATTTACACTAAGCAAGAAGTATTTCATTAAAAATAATACACAAATTAAAATAACACAATACCAGCGTACATTTCGAATCCACAAGGTAAAAGTGGAGGTACTGTGATTGTTGGTGCCTTAATACGAACCCACTTCAGTGTGTTAGTTATTTCTTTTTTCTCTGCGTCTAACAGTCTTCCTGCAAACACATCATATAATTTACTACTTGATATTTTCTGCACAGTCGTAACTGCACCAGTAAATGGACTGCGTCTGTCAGTATTGACTTACCGTTTTGCGTCCACTATACCGGCAGAAGGAGAATCTGCTTCATGTTTTGAATTAACTTTAAATCTCTTGACAAGTTATTGGTTTGAGATAATCAGAAATTAACTAGTCTGTTTTTGATTAATTAAAGCTTAATACATTCTTTGCACACGTACAAGGAAGCTGATAACTTGAAACTGTTATTTTGCAGAAATAAAAAGTCTTGTCCACATTTATTTAAATGGAAGTGGCAGCATAAATAATAGTGTGATTATTGTGCAAATATAGCAGAAAATTTCGAGTTGTTGTGTATTTCGGAGAATCTGGTGGAAGCCTCACCGCTGAATCGGCAGATCTCGAAGACACTGAACCTTTAAATAGAGTTTATTCTTCTCGCGTTAGAGCCACCAGATTCTGTTCTTACGCAATGACAACATCTTAATGCGAAATAATAGGTAGTCCTTTAAGAAATTCAAAAGAATAATTGGACTCTTGTAATAGTCGTGACTGCGAGCAGGATCATCCACCAAATCAGTTCTCGTTAACTCCGAAGGAGCTAAGCGACACCGTAATGCTAATCACGGGAGAACAAGGAATCGTTGAAAATCAATAAACAAACGTACCTTACGTTTCGGATTCTTCTACTATATTTTCTAGACAACATTTTCCCACAACAGAGTTTACAAACAATTGATTCTATAGTCAAAATTATGACTCGAACTTTACCAAGATAAGAATGTATTTAATGCCTTTAACAGTGTATCGCTGTAGAAAGACTCTCACTATAAGAAAACTCTACTATTTCGTACACTGATTCTATTATAAGTGAGTACTGATTACCGGCATAAAATTAACCCAGGTAAAAAGCAATGAATAATTATGAATGTCTAAGTGCCGAAGGCGCTCGCAGTCAAATACTGCTGCTTGTTGGTTATAAAAAGTAAACGTTTCTTACATTAATGCGAATAATTTAATGCAATGCTAGTACATATACCGAAATCGGGAAACGCTGCACAGGGGAAAATAACAATTAATAACTCGCTCCTCTATAAAAAAGACGTATCATTTCTAAGAGCCACAATCCCCACCATTTCGCAAGCGAAGTATGCGAACAGTACCCCGCATTACAAGCCCACATTCAAATTTCTGAGCTACTGAACATGGGAGCATAATCATCCATGCTACTCCTAACAGCCATAATCCCTAGTATGCAAGTGAAGTAATTACAGACATCCCGCACAACTGATTGCGAACAATACATCACAATCTGAACCGCGGCACACTGGAAGATAACCATTATTGGACGCCACATTCCCCTGGAGGCACCAATCAACATAAAGACATACCACTCCCAATAGCCATAATCTCTAGTCTGCAAGTGAAGTATATACTGATGTCCCACAAACTGAGTGTGAACTATGTACACAGTACATGTCCACTAACAAAATCTGGCCTGCTTCATAGGAGAAAATAACCATTAATGGCTTGCTCCTATCCCTTGCCCTCGGAGGCACTAACCAACCTAAAGACATACCACTCCTAACGGCTATAATCTTTAGTCTGCAAGCGAAGTAATACTGATGTCCCACACAACAGTATACCACGATCTGAAATGCGTCACAGGGGAAACAGCCATTAATGCCACCCCCCGCCACCACCACCACATGTCCCTGAGGCACCAATCAAAATAAAGACATACCACTCCAAATAGCCATAGTCGCCAGTTTGCAAGTGAAGGAACGCGAAAAATATACCACAGTATATGGCCACATATTAAGTTCTGAGCTACTGCATATGTGAAAATAACCATTAATACCACTTCCAAAAGCCATAATCTCTAGTCTGCAAGTGAATTAAATACCGGTGTCCCACAAACTGAGCGGGGATAGTATACCACAGTACACGTCCACATAACAAAATCTGATCCATAGCACTGGGGGAAATAAGCATTAATGGCTTACTCCTATCACTTGCCCTTGGAGACACTAACCAACCCAAAGACATACCACTCCTAACAGATATAAACTTTAGTCTGCAAGTGAAGTAAACAGCGATGTAATGCTGGCCACTACACAGCCCTCGTCACCAATAAGACTATCTGCATTTATACTCTCAACAGCACCCAGAAGGAGGAAACAAAATGAAACTTCACAGGTTGAGTTGATATGTGAATTTATTTCAGCGACTACGGTATCGAGCCACGTTTACAAAGAACTTCGCAGTAACAGCCCTCTCACCAGCATGACCTTAGGGACTGATGACCTTAGCAGTTAAGTCCCATAGAATTTCACACACTTTTGAACATTTTGAACCAGCATGGCGCTACAGCACCTCTAACCTGGATGACCACACTGATTCAATCGGGAAAGATGTCATAACGCCATTGTATCCTCTCCTGAAGCCAAATGGCCCACATGTGCTATCTGTGGTCCTTGGTATCGTCAGTATTGCCACCCAGAGCTTGTCCCACACATGTTCTATTTGGTGACAGATCTGGGGATGTTGCTAACTACGGCAGTACCTCTGCATCATACAAACAGTTCACACAGACACTTTCCATGTGAGAATGAGCACTGTCTAGTTGAAACATTGCATTGTGATATGGATGCGAGATGTTCATGATGTTCCGTGGCGCTGTTAGAGATTGCCTCTACCAGCTATGATCTGAAGTCACACCCAGTTGTTCCCCATACATGATGCACATAATGTCAGGGGTAATACCCACCGATGAGGTTTATCCTGTATAGTGCAGAATCACGATTCATCGTTGAACACAATATAGCGCCATTCATCAGCAGTCTATCCTTCCTATGCAGCCCTTCATGTTGTGATGTTATTGGCAGCATACATATCAGATGGAAGTTCGTTAGTCCAGCCACTGGTAGTCTCTGACCAATGTTGCAGGATGACACAGGATGTCGCACGGAGTACGTTACTTGTTCTAAAATGGCAGATGGAGATGTGAAGAGGTTATGACGTCCACTTTGCGCAATGTGGTGATCCTCCCTTGTGGTTGATGGAGGTGGTGGACCGAAACATTGATGACGAGTATACCTGCCCTCATATTTCCATGCAGTCCAGCGTCAGGCCACTGTCACATCTGAACGCCCCACAAATTTGGAAATAGCATGATTCGACCATTCTGCCAAATAGAAACATAAAATAAAGCTCCTTTTAAACTCTGTAAGTTGCTGATGATGCTGTCTCACTCGGGTGTGAAGCAACTCTATGTCCTTCACAGTGATCACTCAATATCTGACTGTTGACGCCTCTTTTATATACTCTACCTGCCTGGTAACAAGACTAAACAAGAAAACTACTAATGCACTGTGGTAGCCACTCTATCTGTGACAGAGAACTGTAAATCTAATCGTTTATGTACCCACCATTGGTGTGTACATGAATGATGTTACATCGGCAGCTGAGAGTAAATTCTTTGTACTCCAATTTTTATAGTACAAAGTGTATATAAAGCTGTTCAGGGTATAAGTGCAGACATTTTCATTTGTCCCTGAGGACAGCATACTGAACAATACTGCATCCATATTTACTTCATTTGCAGACTATTAATTATAGTTGTTGTAGTGGACTGTTAAGGCAGCCAGTCCACAGTGAAGTAGCCGAAAGGGCACGCGTCAACTCACGCCGTCTGGCGTTAAGTCTGGAACAGGATTCGTAATGAATGTGATAAAGAAAAGAACGTAGCTACTAGAACACTTAACTTTTATATTGTCCTTTGGTATACAGCATTCTGGATGATACAAGTGAGACTCTATCTTGAGGTACATGCAACGTTAAAAATGGTTAATGGCGCCTTGCTAGGTCGTAGCCATTAACTTAGCTGAAGGCTATTCTAACTGTCTCTCGGCAAATGAGAGAAAGGCTTCGTCAGTGTAGTCGCTAGCAACGTCGTCGTACAACTGGGGCGAGTGCTAGTCAGTCTCCCGAGACCTGCCGTGTGGTGGCGCTCGGTCTGCGATCACTGCCAGTGGCGACACGCGGGTCCGACATGTACTAATGGACCGCGACCGATTTAAGCTACCAGCTAGCAAGTGTGGTGTCTGGCGGTGGCACCACAGTTGTTAGGTGTGGAATGTTTTTAGGTTGGTTAGTATGTCCAAGGACATGTGGCAAGAGCAAGCCATTAATAGTTATTTTCTCCTAGGCAGCAGATCAGGTGATAAAGTGTGGATGCAAAACGGTAAGTCTATACTGACACATGTAGTCCACTTAATGATGCAGTTAAGACCATGCAGAAAACATCAGGTGATAAATGTCATGTTTGTGGAAGACTTTTAGATGTAGAGAAAATGCAATTAACACACTGAAGTAGGTACACATTAATGTACCAATGATAACAATATCTGCACTTACATATCTAACATATATTGTGTGTGTTTTTTCGTAAAGTGACAATTCGACGTATATTATAAGAAAAAATGTATGTGGTTGGAGGAAGGGTTCCGGGGAAATGTAGAAACACATGAGGTAATACTGACACTACTACTTACGTGACAATAAAGGTTGGAGAAAATCAAATCTACTTTTATAGCTATACTCATTGGAATTCGAAAGGGAGAAGGGATTTAAGAAATAAAAAAAAAAGGAGTGAAAGACTATCTTCAGCTTACACAGAAAACAGGCGAAAGTTATAACAGTCGAAGGACATGAAAGCAGTAGAGAAGGGACTTACTCGGAGTTGTAGACTATACCAGATGTTACTCAATGTCTACATTGAGCAAGCAGTAAACGAAATCAAGGAGACTTTTGGTGAGTGGAAATTGGAACGTAGAACTTGGCCGACAACTTCAGAATTAACTCAGAAACGGCACTTCCTCACTTTGTAATTTCCAAAATACCATCAGTCATCTTTTCCACACTTTTCCACATCATCAAACCACGATCAGCCATACCTCCACCGGCGCTACTGGTATTAGCACTACTCGCACCAGCGGCACCTGTCATCGCCTGATGCGTTTCTCCATTCTGCGTTTGAGCTGCCATCGCACGTTCTGGTAGTCTACTCAGAAACTCAACTAAATCATTAATTGCAGCAGGTAAAGAACCTCTCAAATCTTGTACATTATTTGCAGCTTCACCAAAAAAGGTAGCTACAACGTCACGAATAAATGCTGCACCTTCACGATCACCTCTATTTTGCACAATTTCAGCAATCACAGCACGTTGCACAAAACCACGAGCAGCATCTAAAGCAACACTTCCAGCATGAACAACTTGTTGAAATGCCTGTCCAGGATTATCCAAAAATGACAAATCAGATTCAAAGTCGGGAAAATTATCGTCCTCTTCGTTGTGTTGTCGACGCTCTTCTTCTTCAGTTTCTCTAATAGCTGCCCGTTCTAGATCTTGCGGCTCTCCAAATATACGACGATTAACCTGTGCGTTGCGAATGGCATTCAAAGGCGCTATATGTTGACGACCAAAGCGGTCACGCCATGACCGCCATGCCATTCTTCATTTTTTTCCTGCAAGTACAATAACACAACACACAAAACAAAAATTGCACTCAACACACTCAATATAAACACATATTCACGAGACAGCATCACTACAACATTAGCTCACCAGAAACGAAACAGAAATTTTATATCAGACCGCAGCGGAAACCCACTGATAGCTTGCTAAGGCAGCAGCAGCAGCAGCAGCAGCAGCAGCACCCGCATCCGGCGTCAGCGGCCTTCTGCGCGCAACGCACGCGGCCGCGACCCCAAGCTATCACTAGTTTTTCCGGTGTGCTGTATACTTAAGGGAGTCGTGGTGGAGCCAATTTACAGTCACTTCACGGACTCCACGCTGCACGAGACCACGCTGTTTGCTGTTCCAGTCGACGTCATCGTCATCCACGCTACATTACACGGTATGAGTAACAGCAGTGACAGTGATTCGGAAAGTTTTAGTGACATTTCAACTTTGAGTGATTCAAGTGATGAAGACTATTTATTAGCTAACGTAGCTCGTTACCTATTTCTCGTTACCTATTTCCAGAAGACCTAGCTCCAAATCCAAATTGGATACGTTGTAGAAACTTAAACGACAAACACTTACCTGTTGAAGTGCTGTTTAGCAACATAACAATTCCATTCCACGCAGATGACAAGCAAGGCATCAAAGACTTAACATTCACAAACAAACCTAGAAAAAAAAATGGTTCAAATGGCTCTGAGCACTATGGGACTCAACTGCTGAGGTCATTAGTCCCCTAGAACTTAGAACTAGTTAAACCTAACTAACCTAAGGACATCACAAACATCCATGCCCGAGGCAGGATTCGAACCTGCGACCGTAGCGGTCTTGCGGTTCCAGACTGCAGCGCCTTTAACCGCACGGCCACTTCGGCCGGCAAACAAACCTAGAATATTGTGTACTAAATCAAGATATCGACAGTGTGTAGAAACACAACTTAAGACTTGTATTCACAGAATAAATATACGGGAAAGTGAAATGATCAGAAATCACACAAATTCGTCACCTACACCACTTCACTATCCAGGTGTAATACAAACTATGATGAATCTTCCTTTCGTAACAGCTACTAAAATGGACGCAATGGAATTAGAATCTAATTTTCAATGGCTCTGAGCACTATGGGACTCAACTGCTGTGGTCATAAGTCCCCTAGAACTTAGAACTACTTAAACCTAACTAACCTAAGGACATCACACACATCCATGCCCGAGGCAGGATTCGAACCTGCGACCGTAGCGGTCGTGCGGTTCCAGACTGGAGCGCCTTTAACCGCGCGGCCACTCCGGACGGCGAGAATCTAATTTTGATTGGGATGTTCCAACCTATAAACATTTTGATGTATTCTTTAAATATATTACAGAAGTAAACAACAATTTTGAAACTATTCCATGGGGCTGGTACGACCGACAAAATTTATGGAGAACAAGAATCATAATAATCAGTAAAGGATACAAACTTGTACACTCTGATTCCATTATAAAATCATGTATAGGACATAGTGCACGTTGGTTACGACCACGTCAAATAACTGCTTTGTGTCAAAATTGTTACCTAAATGAAATATGCTCAAATGATTGTGCAAGTATTGCAGTAGCATCTCATGCTCATACTGTATAAATCAATTTACAGCTGCAGCGAACAAATTTTTAGCACCACCTTTGCAACAAAAATATGATCATTTCTTTCAAGAATTAACAACCTTAACAAAAAACCCTTTTTTCAAAACTTTATATTATTTAAAAGACAATATGTGGTGTAATATATGCCTAAAACCAATGTCCTCATGGAGAACAGAAAATATATTAACTAAAGACATAACTCAAGCTACTCCACAGGGTTCTAAAATCTACATGTAAATATTTGCAGATGACTGAGTGTTCTCCGATCGATCCTGATTCGCAAGACCTCTTCTCTGACAATGACGAAGATATCAACGAACCAGGACCTTCTACTGCGATCACAAATGCTCCTAAAAAACGGGCGCCCATTGCAGAAGAAATTGATTTGGGGAATATTCCATCTGCACAACAAACTAAAAAGGTAAAATTCAATTAAAAATGGACAACCGAATTTAAAAATTTTATAATAAGCCTACTCATAGAAATATGTATAGGTCTTGATAAAAATGCATTTCACGAAAAGTTCCAAACATTTATTCCAACTTTACCATAAAACTGGAAGTCGACATTCTGGTTCATTTATCGTGTTTTGATGACAGATTCAGACGAACAATTAATGAATACTGTAATGCGAAATCAAGCCTTGATTTTACGCACCATGTATTCGATAGAGATTCCATCCAAAGAAATCATACAAGCTTTATTAGCTTTGCAAAATCACTTTTCAACATCAGGCCAAGACGAGACAGATTATGGTACATATGCTTCGAAGACGCCGACAGGCCGCATGTCCACATTGTCCACAACTGTAACAGAGCCTACGGACATGTCAATGCCTCAACGGACGACAATTCGTTGCTCACTTGGGAAGACCCAAATTTGTCACGGTTGCAAATGGAAGTGACACCGGAAGAAGAACAAATCTCTTCCTCTATCTCAGTAATAAACACAAAGCAGAACATGCAATATACTTGGAGAGAGGAATTAACGTAACCATTTCACTCCACATTACAGCTGCACGATGCGACGAAAATAACCAAACTAACCAAACAGAGAGAGTGGACAGCAAAAATATGGGATATTCGGATGTATTCCGATCCGAGCGACCCGACAGACACACTGGGCCAAGCAATCAAACAGTCTTGCACTCCCAAACGACATTACAGCATTTATTAACCACGAACAAAATGATCATGGAAGTCGTAGAAAAAGTTTTCAAGAATTGGTACAGTTAATTTGTGGAAACTTATGTTGTCCATTGAATAAAATCCAATTTACCAACATATGGTTGAATGAACCTACCTTATGTACTCTTAGTGAACAATTATTATCAAATGTTATTACTCATATACAAATACTAACAATGAAAATGAATGTACAAGAAATTAATAATTTTATTTTTAAAGCTAAAACTGTATACTTTGAAGCTCATTCATGTGACTTTCATGAATTTTACTTTACTAGAACTGAATCATATAATTTAATGTATGAACTACTTGAATATCAATTTAATGAAGATTGCGATAGAATAGTTAGAATAAATGTTTGGAACTTTTCGTGAAATGCATTTTTATCAAGACCTATACATATTTCCATGAGTAGGCTTATTATAAAATTTTTAAATTCGGTTGTCCATTTTTCATTGAATTTTACCTTTTTAGTTTGCTGTGCAGATGGAATATTATCCAAATCAATTTCTTCTGTGATAGGAGTCCGTTTTTTTAGGAGCATTTGTGATCGCAGTAGAAGGTCCTGGTTCGTTGATATCTTCGTCATTGTCAGAGAAGAGGTCTTGCGAATCAGGATCGATCGGAGAACACTCAGTCATCTGCAAATATTTACATGTAGATTTTAGAACCTTGTGGAGCAGCTTGAGTTATGTCTTTAGTTAATATATTTTCTGTTCTCCATGAGAACATTGGTTTTAGGCATATATTACACCACATATTGTCTTTTAAATAATATAAAGTTTTGAAAAAAGGGTTTTTTGTTAAGGTTGTTAATTCTTGAAAGAAATGATCATATTTTTGTTGCAAAGGTGGTGATAAAAATTTGTTCGCTGCAGCTGTAAATTGATTTATATGAGCATGAGATGCTACTGCAATACTTGCACAATCATTTGAGCATATTTCATTTAGGTAACAATTTTGACACAAAGCAGTTATTTGACTTGGTCGTAACCAACGTACACTATGTCCTATACATGATTTTATAATGGAATCAGAGTGTACCTTTACTGATTATTATGATTCTTGTTCTCCATAAATTTTGTCGGTCGTACCAGTGGTTTTATGATAATAATTTTGGTGAAGCTACAAGTACAATTTGTAGTATACTTGTTACGTCAGCTAATCAGTGGTATTTAGATTCTGTACCTTTTTTTATGTCTAGAGGACAATTTGATGCTTTACCTAGGTATTATTATATAGTAGATACTGAGGTGTGTGTTATTCCTGTTGGTTTTGAAGCTTCATTTGCAACGGGTTCTACTTTGGCTGGTAATGGTTCCTTGACGCATGTACCTTTTGTTATTCACAATATTGGAGGATCTACTATACACGTGCAAGAAACTGTAGAGGTAAATGGTTCAAGTACAGATATATCAATTAGTAGTATTAGTAAAATGGATAATATATCAACTATTTTTGAAAATATAATGTGGGGTGATGCAGGGAAGACTAAGTATTATAGTGCAACAACATTGCTCCGTAATTGGCCTTATTATGATTCTTGGTTCGTACCTACTAGTGGTACATCTGCTACTACTAAAAATTGTATTGGTGTTTCTCGTGGTTTAGGATGTCCTTTGTTCTATAAAATTTATGCACAAGGTGTTGCACAGTCAATAGCAGATGCCAGAAGGCTTTTGTACTTACGCCTCAATGTGGTGTTTTGAAGACTGAAGTTGAATATCCACATCCTCCTATGACTGATCTTTGTGAGTCGTTTAGGGTAAATAATACTTTGTTAACTCCATATGAAGTGGAAAGTGATGGTGGTCCTATTGGTTCTACTGAACCTACTATTGTACCTTATAATCCTATTCATCAAGTTAATCATAATGAGTATTATCAGTGTGTTGAAAAGAGTTCGGCTTTGCATTCTATGACAAGGAAAAGTAAAGTTACATAGGCTGTTAATTTTAGTCTTGGTATTTATCCTGTGCCTAATAATTCACCTGGTAGTGAAAATTCTTTTGTCAATGCTAAAATGATTTGTTTGCTTGTAACAAGGATTAAAGTTGAATTTAATTATGAGACTTGGAATACTCAAGTTCAGACTGCAGCTCATGAGAAAATGCGCTTCATGTCTAGTACTGTTGCACCTAATAGTTTTGAATATCAACAAGATGGTTGTATACATGGAGCAGGTACTGTTGTTGGTTCCTATTATAATAATATGCCAGCTACTGAAAGTAGTTTTGTTAGTATTGAAGCTAAAAAAATGAAAAGTGAAAGTGAAGCCGTGAAAATTGTACCTGAACCTGATCCAGCTATTAAAGCTGGTAAAAGTTTAAGAGAGACTGTTAGTAGAAAACGTAAAGCTACTCGTACTACAAGTACTACACGAACCTCAACAAGAGGATCTGTTCCAGGTCAAAGACCTTACCAAAAAGATTTGAAACCATAGAAAAGTATGATGAAGGAAGCTGAGGAAATGGGTGATACTGATGATGATGCTGAATTATTGGATATGTTAACATAAATATAACATAATTTTTATTGTATAAAAATGTATTTTATTTGTCAAGTAAATCTAAATCAATAAACACGTCAAACAAAGTCATTGGATACATTTCTTTTTCTATATTTTTATCCCATTTTTTCCAATTATATTTTACAATACGTTCACCCCATACAGGTCCTCTGAACATTTCAGTATTTGCACATAAAAGTACAGGTGTTTTTGTTAGTACAAAGTCGGATTTGTACTTAACTTGAATATTAGTATTGTTTCCACTAAATACACATTTCAATGTCTCTTGAAAAACAAATTAAAAGAGCAGATAGTATTTTTAAGAAACCTTAAACCAGTCTTGATCGCATAAAATTTTCATTAAAATGGTAATCGTTTTCCATCAGTAATCATTATCTCCAGCCGCATCTCCTCGAGGGTGAGTGGAGGTAGCGGGTGGTACACGAACTACAGTCACTCACATAATTCACGTAATTCGGACACTCATTAATAACTAGCCTTTGTGACCTACTGGACCTGTGGTTCAAAGAAAATAATGTACACGCATAGAACCAGTGACCCTGGAATCTCTGAACGCTGCGAACGTGCGTCAACAGTTGTCAACAGTGGTCCGGCAGGGGTAGAGGAGCCACGGACAATGTGAACGTGAGCATCCAGCGAAGTAGTGTGCTGTGTTACAGTTGGAGTAACGGTAGGTTGCAGAGGAGGAGAGAGCACATTCGAACAATGGGAGCTGGTACTTTTCACCATGCTTCAGAGCCAAAGTTGTTGCAAAATTGCTGAAATGTTACAAATGAAGAAAAGTGCGGTTTTCGATATAATCAGAAGATTCCAGGAGGAAGTTACGATTGACAATCTAGCGCGCACGGGACATCCAAGAAAGTTTTCTGTTGCGAGAAGAGTGTTACACCATAAGACAAACGAAAATGGACCCCAAGTTAAGTGCTCTGTGCCTCACTTCTTAGATTGCCGAAGACATCTAAAGGAAGTGCATCCCGAAACAGAAAGGTATACGAATAATTTTATGTAATATTGGTTTTGTATTTGGTTGTGTTCGTTAATTCTTATTTTTGTTTTTTTTCAGCGTTCTATAGTACTATGAACATATAGTTTTTACATTTTGTACAGGAACTTGTATTTCTTTTATACGTGTGCTTCACTATTACTGAAAACACTAATATTACTGCCTGTTCGAATAAATATGTGAGTCACTGTATATGTCCAAAGACACAAATGTCGAGTGCAAAAGGCTGAAGTCGACGTTTGTGCCTTCGCACACATGATTCGAGCTCCGCCCGCCGCCTCTGCATACCATATGAGGAGACTGGTCTGATAATGATTATAACTGACTGAAACTTGTTCCCGTTTTAATAACTATTTAATGCGATCAAGATTGTTTAATTTTTTTAAATGTTATACAGGTCGGCGTTTCTCCAGTAATATTTTTCAGAATGGGTAGTACCTTGCAAAGAGTTTAGAAGATGAACATCAACAAAAGTAAAACGAGAGTAATCGAATGTGGTCTAATTAAATCAGGTTCAAAATAGTTCAAATGGCTCTGAGCACTATGGGACTCAACTGCTGAGGTCATTAGTCCCCTAGAACTTAGAACTAGTTAAACCTAACTAACCTAAGGACATCACAAACATCCATGCCCGAGGCAGGATTCGAACCTGCGACCGTAGCGGTCTTGCGGTTCCAGACTGCAGCGCCTTTAACCGCACGGCCACTTCGGCCGGCAATTAAATCAGGGAGTTAGATTAGGAAATGAGACACTAGAAGTATTCAACGAATTTTACTATTTGGGTAACAAAGTAACTCTTGATGGCAGATGTATAGAGGATATAAAAAGTAGACTGGCAACAGGAAGATGATCATTTCTGAATAAGAGACTATTGTTGACAGTGAACATAGGCGTAAGTGTTAAGAGGACTTTTCTGAAGATATTTGTCCGGATTTTAGACTTTTACAGAAGTAAAAAGTGAACGATAAACAGTTCGAGAAAGAGAGTGTAGACATTTTCTAAATGTGCTCGTAATACTACAGACGAATGTTTAGGATTAGAGATAGAAACTAACGAGCTGATACTGAACCGAATAGAGGGAGACCAGTGTCTGATTACAAGAACCATGTTCAAATGACGTAGGCCGCACTAGTGATGCATAGATGACGAGGCTTGCAAAGGATGGGCTAGCGTACAGAGCTGCATCAGACCTGTTTACAAACTGCAGTCAAACACAGCAACAACAACAACACTCATAACAGGATATAAAATTTTGCGCTGATGTCTGCTCGAAGAGGTCTACATACCATAGTTATGTAAGTGGCAAGTTCTACTGGAAATGGTATTCTTTGCCTTTATCCGACATTTGGACTGTTGTAGTGTCAGTTGTAGTGGGACGTTGCTATTTGGCATGTTTCACGCGGGAAGTCGTTGCCACAAGTGCGAGAAGTGATGAATGAAATAAAGAGGGCCAAAGAGATCGGGGATCGCACCATAAAATAGTTGTAAGCGCTTTAAAAGGAATCTGCTTTGGCTACCGAAAGAGGTAGCGTAACGGTAGGATATTGTGCTCACATTCAGGAGAGCTGCTGTTCGCATCTTCGTCCAGTGACCCAAATTACACTAAGGTGACAAAAGCCATGTGGTAGCCTATGCACGTGCACGGCTCCCGTTAGTATTACTAACACAAGATACTAAAAGGCAGTGCATTGTCGGAGCTATTTGTACTTAGGTGCTTCATGTGAACCGGTTTTCAGCGTGATTATGCCCCCACGACGGGAATTAACATACTTTGAACGCGCAATGGTAGTAGGAGTTGGACGCATGAGACATTCCATTTCGTAAATCCTTAGGGAATTCAATATTCCGAGTTCGACGGCGTCAGGAGGGTGAAGGTAATTCCAAATTTCTGGCATTACTTCTCACGGTGGACAACGCAGTGTCAGACGGGCTTCACTTAACGACCGAGAGCAGCGGTGTATCCGAAGAGTTGTCAGTGTTAACAGACAATCAGTACAGCGTGAAATATCCGCAGAAACAAATGTTAGACGAACGACGTACGTATTGGTCAAGACAGTGCGGCGCAATTTCGCGTTAATGATCTATGACAACAGACGACCGATGTGAGTGCCTTTGCTAAAAGCACAACATCGCTCGAAGCGCCTCTCCTAGGCTCGTGCACACTTTTTTTTTTAAAAAAAAGGCATTCTTTATTCTTCAATACATGATTTATAAGCAACCCACCACCTAATACATTAGTGGGTCCTACTTGATACTAACACAATTATTACTACTGCAGCTTCTTATTCTACGTATGTTAATTCTATAATTCTTCCACTATGGGCACTACTGTTATGTCCTAAGGTTACCAATATTGTTCGCACCCCAGCCGAGTAGAAAACGGTGGCCTGGTCAGATGAGTCCCGATTTCAGTTGGTAAGAGCTAACGGTAACACGTGAGTGTCGCGCAGACCCCAAGAAGCCACGGACACAATTTGTCAAAAAGGCAAAGTGCAAGCTGATGATGGCTCCATAATGGTGTGGGCTATGTTTACATGGAATGTAATGGATCCTCAGGTCCAAGTGAAGCGATCGCTGACTGGATATGGTTACGTTCGGCGAGTCTGAGACCATTTGCAGCCATTCTTCCCAAACAATGATGGAATTTTTATGGGTGACAATGCCCCATATCACTACGCCACAATTGTTTATGATTGGTCTGAAGAGCATTCTGATCAATCTGAGCCAATGATTTGGCCACCTCTCGAACATTTGTGGGGTGTAATCGAGAGATCAGTTCGTGCACAAAATCCAGCACCGGGAACACTTTAGCAATTATGAATGGCTATAGAAGCAGCATTGCTCAATATTTCTGCAGGGAACTTCCAAAGAGTTCTTGAGTCCTCACCACGTAGAGTTGCTGTGCTAGCCGGCAAAAGTAGGTCCGACATTATATTAGGAGATATCCCGTTACATTTTTCACCTTGGTGTCGTTGTGGTTGCCCTAAATGGCTCAAGGCTAATGCCGGGTTGATTACTTTGAGAAAGACGGCCAATTTCCTTCCACGTTTCTAACTGGTACTCCATCTCTGATGAGACGGTCGTCTGTGGAACTTCAAAACACATTTCCGTCAGTATCTAGTTTTTGCGGAAAGTAGTCTGCTATAAATATAACCTGTAACAACGAATGAATGGGCTATGTACTTGCACGGGTGAGTGTTGTAACAAAATTAGATGAGTCTGCCTGCGTGCACGGGCTGTCTTTCCATACTATTCAAAGGCACGATGGTAAAGGACCCTGCAGGATTCGGGATACCTGGAGAACATTTTTTGTAGAAGATCTCTTGAGTGGGAGAGCGTGTAAAACTCAGGTAATAGGGACTTTGAGAAGAGTGGAGGCTGTACTGGGGTTGTAAAGAACCGGCTGTTCTTGACCCACTTCCCTTCTGTCGAGGCACAAAGTGACGTAGAGTGAGGCAGCGGCTGTGCCGAGGTGGCCGTGTAATGGGGCACGCCGCTGTCACGGCCGCTCGCGCCAGCAAGTGATTGATCGGTGCTCATTTGTTTCCTGCCCCAGTGGGGTGAGGGTGATGGGTAGCGGGTGCTGCGGGGAGGGTGGCATTCCGTCCCCCTAATGGCGACTGTGGCGCCTCTGCCGGCTGCTTTGCGTGCTTCACTGACGTTTACCACGGTACTCGGGCCAGTGTCTCGGTGTATGGGTGTGACTGACATTGAAAGGCTGTTCGTTTAAAATATTTGCAAGGAGTAATAAATTGTAAGTAAACGTTGTTTCGTTTCGGTTTGAATTTGTGTTATATTTACATATCTCGACATACTGTGCAATGGCCGTGCGGTTAAAGGCGCTTCAGTCTGGAACCGCGTGACCGCTCCGGTCGCAGGTTCGAATCCTGCCTCGGGCATGGATGTGTGTGATGTCCTTAGGTTAGTTAGGTTTAAGTAGTTCTAAGTTCTAGGGGACTGATGACCACAGATGTTAAGTCCCATAGTGCTCAGAGCCATTTGAACCATTTTACTGTGCAAGGCTAATAGGTATTTCGTCCGTACAACACGGCATCACCTGAGAGTAACCGGTAATTAAATATAAATAAAACCATCTCCTGTGTCAGCCACTATTTTTATTGTACCACAATGCGTAGTGATAGTGGTACATCTTCATATATTACATTCTCGGTATCAGTGCAGAGCACAGACAACTTTTAACAGAAGCAGGCCAAATACAAAGCCGGTTACATACATCTAGATTTTTAATGGGGACCACCCTTTTTTGAGACCCTTCCCCGTTCTCCCAAACATTTTTGAAACTTTTTGCAAAACATTCACTTTTTAGCATACAATAAAATGTATTATTTATTCATCACTTCAATTTATTTTGAATCCCGGTTCTAGGAGCAGTTATCATGTCTGTTTGTCGCACTTTTAGCAGTTTTTGCAAATGTATTTTGTTCTGATTTGGTTCTTCTCAGGCGAATCATTGCCGAATGGCTCAAATGGTTCAAATGGCTCTGAGCACTATGGGACTTAACTGCTGAGGTCATCAGTCCGCTAGAACTTAGAACTACTTAAACCTAACTAACCTAAGGACATCACACGCATCCATGCCCGAGGCAGGGTTCGAACCTGCGACCGTAGCGGTCGCGCGGTTCCAGACTGTGGCGCCTAGAACCGCTCGGCCACTCCGGCCGGCCACTGTCGAATTCTGCTTAAAGTTTACAGCACCGCGTCTCTTTACTCTTTACTTTCTCTTCGCTTTTGTAAAGTCGCGGTTAACAAGAGAAGCTTCATAATAATATTTTCGGTGGACCTGCGTGTTCAGGAGTCAGGACTGACTAGCGTTTTATAAGCTCTACGGTATAAGGACTCAAGATGCTAAAAGAAAACTATAAGTGCACGTTTAAAATTTAGTACAAAACTGAATTTCCTTTCCTGAGTCAGGGCAGACCAGACATAGTCGCAGAATACGCACTATGCAAGAGAATAATTCATTTTTGTAATCATATTGATACTTACTATATTTGGCTAATGGATTGTACACTTTATTTTGTTAATATTATGGTGTGACATATGCTGATATCTACACCTAAATGCTGAGTATCTTTTACAAGTGAGGAAGTTTACCTCACTTTGATGGACGTCGCTGTCGTGACGTATTGTATACAAATTATTTTAAACGAAGTACCCAATCATTCCACGAGGTAAGTAATTTTGTAGTGATACTGCTGGGGTCGGAAAAACCGGCCGGTTAAAACTGATACTGGTATTTCAGTTCTGAATAACCGACATTTCTCAGTATGTACAGGGTTATTACAAATGATTGAAGCGATTTCACAGCTCTACAATAACTTTATTATTTGAGATATTTTCACAATACTTTGCACACACATACAAAAACTCAAAAAGTTTTTTTAGGCATTCACAAATGTTCGATATGTGCCCCTTTAGTGATTCGGCAGACATCAAGCCGATAATCAAGTTCCTCCCACACTCGGCGCAGCATGTCCCCATCAATGAGTTGGAAAGCATCGTTGATGCGAGCTCGCAGTTCTGGCATGTTCCTTGGTAGAGGAGGTTTAAACACTGAATCTTTCACATAACCCCACAGAAAGAAATCGCATGGGGTTAAGTCGGGAGAGCGTGGAGGCCATGACATGAATTGCTGATCATGATCTCCACCGCGCCGAAAATTCAGAGCGTTTGACTTTGTCATCGGATGTCAGGGCTTGCAGTAATTGTAAACGGTAAGGCTTCTGCTTTAGCCTTTTCCGTAAGACTTTCCAAACCGTCGGCTGTCGTACGTTTAGCTCCCTGCTTGCTTTATTCGTCGACTTCCGCGGGCTACGCGTGAAACTTGCCCGCACGCGTTCAACCGTTTCTTCGCTCACTGTAGGCCGACCCGTTGATTTCCCCTGACAGAGGCATCCAGAAGCTTTAAACTGCGCATACCATCGCCGAATGGAGTTAGCAGATGGTGGATCTTTGTTGAACTTCGTCCTGAAGTGTCGTTGCACTGTTATGACTGACTGATGTGAGTGCATTTCAAGCACGACATACGCTTTCTCGGCTCCTGTTCCCATTTTGTCTCACTGCGCTCTCGAGCGCTCTGGCGGCAGAAACCTGAAGTGCGGCTTCAGCCGAACAAAACTTTATGAGTTTTTCTACGTATCTGTAGTGTGCCGTGACCATATGTCAATGAATGGAGCTACAGTGAATTTATGAAATCGCTTCAATCATTTGTAATAGCCCTGTATTTGGTCTTCGTTATAAGACGTGTTTTGATTTTTTTGTTAATAACCGAGTAAAAAACCGAAATATCGATTAGCCATGGTTGCAGCGCTAAAATCTCTCGTTTCTAATAAACCATTTTTTAAGAAGGAGTAATTTTTTGTAAATTTTGCATTGGTGTGAAATATTTCGTTATTGTAGAAAACAGAAAAAATCGATCAGTGTTATCTTGATAACAATGGCGACAGAAACGAACAAGAAACACATAGCACTAAAATTAGTGCAGCGTTTCTGAAGCAGTGATGTCCCTGTTACCTTGCATCGTGGCTCGAGCTACGAGTGTACTGTACGTGAAGTGTGCAAGACTTCCCCCACCTTTTTTTTTTTAATCTCATTTTGTTCTAGATTGTTCGTTGAATTTGTTCGTGGCGGACGTCCGATGACATCCGTTCATGTTGATCGTTGATCCGTTCACTCAGTTTTTTTTGTTACAGAGGGCTTAGCATGCTGAGCTACCGTGCCAAACCTGGTCGATGCGTTACTTTCTCCCTGTCGTCGCCAGACATCCGTTGTATTGCAGAACGGCGCCAACCCTAGTCTTCAAATATTTTTAGAAGTAACGTATGAATGAAGTACCATGCTTCATTTGCTTCTGCTACCTGTTTACATAATATGCCTTTATCTGCTTGTAGCCCTTGAAAGCTGACAATTTAACACGAAAAGCAGAGTTCTTCAGCCTCAGTTTTCACACTTTAGCACTGACTATCCCTAATTCCCAAATGGTGGTATGACACTCGACAACAAAAGAATTTTAAGCGGAGTTTCAAACAATTAGAATAATAGAATACCTATTTTTTTTAGTATTCAACCACATGTGGACGGATTAAGTTTTCCTTAATTTGGCTGTTTAATTTAATATTTAGATTCTATATACTTGAAATTGAGAGAGTCAATATCTTTGTTCGGTTTCCATGTTAATTAAAAGAAATAATAGGAATAAAAAACAGTAAATCCGTTATTTTAGAAATCAATTATTTTGAGCGGCTTAGACTGCCAGGTAAAACTGGCGTGGAATCGATATAAGCGAAAACCGGTTGTTTCAACGTTAACCGCCATCGCTAGACATGGCACAGTAAATAAATACATAAAACAGTTTCCTATGAAAACGGAATTTTAAAACTTGGTCCTTGTTCCAGTTGCAGTTTTGCCATCTCACATGGGAGGCTTTCTGAGGTATTAAACCGTAATGTGACAAACAAACAACAATAAAAATAAATCTGCACGTGATGCGGCTGGAAGTGAAGCAAGTTTCTTTTTTATTTCTAGTTTGCAAGTCGTGGTCTAGTGACTAGCGTTCTTGCCTGCAGATCATGGGGTACCGGGTTCCATCCCCGGCCGGGTTGTAGGTCTTCTTCGCCCGGAGATGTTTGTGTTGTCCTCATCATTTCATCATCATCATCATCGTTGTATCTGTGAAGTTTGGGAGGTAGGAGAAGAGGTACTGACAGAATTGAAGCTATGAGGAGGGGTCGTGAGTCGTGTTTGGGTAGCTCAGATGGTAGAGCAGTTGCCCGCGAAAGGCAGAGGTCCCGAGTTCGATTCTCGGTCCGGCACATAGTTTTAATCTGCCAGGAAGTTTCATCATCTCACTCATGAAAGTGGGGAGACTGGATTGAGTAAAGACTGGGAAGTTGTATGGGCTCTGATAAACGCGCAGTTCAGCGCCGCACAAACCAAACATCATCATCATCATCATCTTTTTCTCAAACTAACCAAATCTAATTGACCTAAGACATGGAGCAGCAGAAGAACAACTTTCATGTTAACTCTGTCCACAGAATCCTACACAATTAGATCTTAGGGATGTGCTAAAAATGACAACAAGGAAATAAATTTTATCATATGTGGAAGAAAAATGCAATTTTGTATCGCAACATTTTTAATTGAAGTTGTATAAACTGGTGTCCTTTCTGACTGGACTTGGAACTTTCATTTTCGTCTTGTATCAAGTTCGTTAATACTGAACATTTTATTCATGCATACTACAGACGAACAACATGCCCAACGTATGGAGGAGGGAGGAAATGTGTGTTGGAATAGAAGTAACGTATCAGTTTTAGCGAGTCCATTTTTGTTAACAAACTACGTGATTTGCGCGATATATTGGTGACAACAGCCTCCGGAGTGCGCTGCAATCGCAGATCACGGTGAGGAGCACATTCCATCTGAGGACGGCTTTAGGGTTATATTTCTTTGCGCCCCCCTCAGTACGAGCCTAAAGCTTTGCAGACGCAGTAGACCGGGGCACATCGATTTAAGGAAACCACGACAGAACCAAGTCTGGGTGGCAAGACGTAGATTCGTAACCCAAATAGGGAGACAACTGCTGCACTAGTCTCGTAAACTTCACCGTACCAGGCACTCGATTCGTATTTAAGAAAGACAAATCGCTGATTCTGGTTTTCCGGGATTTTCATAATCGCTTCAGACGACGCAGGATCACTCGAAGTAGAGTGCAGATATTGGGAGAATTAAAATGAAGTGTCACGAAACAACCACTTATGTAGATTAAATTTCCCGTGAAGTATGCCGATGTTCCTTGAAGGTACGTTCTACTGAAACATTTACATTGGCGAACCCTTATCAAGTCGAAATTTCTTTTTTTTTTTGCATACATTAAGTTTTTACAGGTAAGTAATTGTGTCACTTGATAGCAAAGCATGGAGAAAGCCACCAAAATCCACCAACGGCGGTAGATACGTATGCACAACTGTTTCCATCTGGACCCAGTCCAAGTCGTTACACCTTCATCACCCGTAATCCGTAAAAATGCTTCGCGAGACCGGAAGGTTTATCCTTAAGTTACTAACTTTGCAGCAGACACAGCAGTATTGCTTCTACTGATATAACGCAAAGAAAACTGGGCATATTAACGTTACTGTTTCCGCTATACGGAAAGAATCAAGGTTCACACAGTGATTTCCAACATCTTCTGGTGTTTATGTATTCTCTGTAGAAACATACTGTAGAAGAATTTTGGCATTCTTCACAACTATAATTCATGTAGACATTGTATCTACTGCAGCAGATTCAGATCCTCCGCCTGGAAACAGACAAGTGATCCAGTGTTTGATATTTTGCTACCGGATATTCCCTCCGATAACTTGAGCGGCGTAAACCACGGCGTGATGCCTTATTCAGTTCACAGCAAGAATATCTCAAGACCTGGAATTCACGCTTTTACCCCGTATCTTTGTTGACGGCCCTATGGAGTATCACTAAATTTTGGTTTCCAAGATATGTTCTCTGGAGTTCGAACATAACACAGCTCTATTTGAAATATTAAGGGCGATGTCCTTATTTCTGCGATTAATAAGATAACGAACGTACATTAGTTACTATCCACCATTGATCACTGTTCGTCCAGCTGCGATAGATCACCACTATATTTAACGCGTCAAAAGAAATTTGTGAGAGTTTAACGAAGCAAAATTTGTATCTGCCACCCACGTATTGTTGCGAAATCTCCGTTGCAATTGTAGAATGTACGATAGTGAAGAAAGCTGTCTTGCAGTATCTTGATTGATTACCAAATTGTTCTGTGCAGTGCGTCACACAGTTTGCAGAGAACGAAAACATTAAAAATATATTCCTGATTGAACTAAAAAAATTTACTCAGTTGCAAACTTTCAAAAACATTCCGACCACATCGTGAGAAGGTAACACCATACATTGTAGCTACGGGGATAAAACAAATTACAAAATATTACTGTACTGATTTGCCTGCACTTCTGCTACTACGGGTTTCCAGTAGATATATGCTCATTGTTAATACTTGATGTGTGGTTTTTCTTTTCTGAATTCAGGAAGGGATGGGAGGAAGACTAGAAAATAAAGCTTAATACGCTATTGAATACTGAGTGATGAGTGCTAAGTAATTGTTTTATGGTAATTGTTTTGAAAGAAAGATGAAGGAACATCCAAGCAGCGTAAAAGCTCTAAATATATCCCTTAATTCAGGATATGAAACTATTAATATACACAACATGTTCATGAAAAGGATGGAAAACAGCATAAAAATGTCACAGATACTAAACAGAACGCACACAAAATATTTAAAATAACAAGATGCTACAACAGCACTGTACTGAAGAGGCATAAATGTGTGGGGATTTGTAGAAGACTCCAGAAAACAAGAGCTAGCAGGACAGTGTCAGGTGGTAAATTTAATCAAATCTTAATTCATTATTAACTCAATTAAATTTTTCTTGGAATAATACGTAGTGCATGTGTGAAACTATGATTGACCTTGCACCAGTAATAAAATAATCTTTGTTTAGTGGATTATTTTATATTATGATCTGGAAAAATACACCCTGTTCTCTCTAATAATTATTTAAACGAAAATTTACCCTCAAAAATTTTGTTTATCTTGTGACCAGTATCTTGTTTTCTAGGATGTTAGGTTCTGTAGGTCTTTCTTTATGGTATAGCTTGCCGGCTGCAACAAAATAATTTTTTTCTGGAGCTGGTTGGCGAATTAGCACATTACTGCATCTTTAAACGTAATTTCGTTGCGTTGAAGTATCTCGCTACTTAATTTTCTGTTTATAGCCTTTCTCGAAGTTCTTACCTTAGCTGCACGCTCCTCAGTGGTACGAATAGGCACAGAACAACACCCAGAAGTTAAAACGTCGAACTTTCCAAAAAACGACTTTTAAACTCCTGCCATGTGCTTGGTAGTTGTTGAGAGGGAAACCATTTGAACATCAACAAGGATCAAGCACATAGCAGGAACATAAAGATAACTGGAATGTATGTATGAACTTTCCTCGTCTGTGTGTGTTTTATTTCTTCTACTTTTTATTTCGTTTCAGTTTTAATAATGCGTAGCTTTTTTCGTACCACGTGGTGGTGATTTCACCGTGTGTGATTTCAGAACCATTTTGAATAACGTTTTTTTTCTTAATTTTACGTGATACTTTACTGCTATTTGCGTCTGTGCGATTTACATCTGTGTTCCCGAAGTTCTCGCGTGTCATTGTAATTTTCCTTTGTTCATGAATATTCACAGTACTTGCGGGTGTTTGGCGCCAGCGTTTCGTGTGCAAGGTGATACAGATAAATTTCTTTGTCGGGAAATGTTCCATAGTACACTCACAATAATTCAGTTATAGCAATAGGGATGAGCCTCTGACTTTTTGTGACGAGCAAAATTCTTTTCATCTCTATTCTTGTATGTGAATCGTTTATGTTTGTTTCAACTTTTCCGATGCGCGCGTAAGATTTCCTTTTCATTTACCACCGTATGTACCACAGCACTCAGTACAATAGTATCATTTGTGTGTTAATTAATTTCATAACAGCCAACGGCAGATCATAGAATTACTTTGCGAATGTTACGGCGTGAAGTCAGCGCAGCTACGCCAGTCGGGGACGACAGAGAAGAGACGGCTGTGAGAAGACGTCAGCCAATCGCACGCTGACCGATCTCGCTTCTAAGACGACAACGTGACAGCGGCGGCCCCTAGGTGATGAGAACATATGCACCGCACCCGACTTGATGGCGGTCCCCTTCGACAGTAGCTTCAACGTTAGTCACTTCGTTAGCCGACACATCGTAGCCTCTATCAGTAGTAATCCCTACGTAGCACACACTTGTGTTTGTCTATTTTGAAGAAGACATTATTTTGTATGTCGCCCTTTGCTTGCGACCCATCTATCATAGTTAAGTACTGTATTTGTCTTATTGTAATAAAATTCATTAATACGAGTTGTTTGTTTGTCTAGCGAGCAAGGTATGCAGGATTTCTAGACAGAGCAGTGAGTTTTTAACATGGTGTTTTGTTTTAATAAATTGTGTTAAGCTGAGGTGACTGTTTCTCAGACAAATCCGTCCCCTTCTGGTAGATTATTTTTAATACATCCCACCTGGAGTTTCTGACGCGTAAAACGCAGGTCCTGTATTTGTAGACTTTTGTTTGATTATCTTATTTTTTTATGGAGGCTTAAGGTTCTGCTTACTCTGAATTATTTGATTTAACGTTTACACTTAAATTTTTCCCACATGCTCATTCCGTATGTTCACTTGGATGTTTTTATTAATAACACGTTAGCTATGCTTACCAATCCAGTGATTAATTCAGTTCTTATATTAAATTATCCCAATTTTAATTAAATGGGTGGCGACCTAGAAAAATTTTGTGGCAAGCGAAACTCACAGTAGACGGCAGAGTTCCACATTTGGTGAGTTCCTCCAGTTTCTGTTTCCAAATCACTTTCCAGGTAAATTTCACCCATTAATAAGCATTGACCGCACGTGCAAAGGGGTTTATGTACTCCCCCTTTGACAAACGCCTTGCGTAGATTCTTTGCAGTGTTAAAGTACTCACGTCCGTTATTTGTTGGTTTAGACGGTGTTTCAATATCATGTCTTTCAATAACGTGTCTGATGCAATCAGAGACTGTTTTTACTAGTGGGAGGAAAGCTTTCCATTTGCTTGGTTGTCACAAAAAGCTGCTCATATTTTCAGCATATAGAACCCTATTTATCTTGGGCCACGGATCAATGCCCATAAAACAAAATGTAGCAGGGACGCACATATCGGCGGTGAAAGCCTGCACTGTCCCGTGTTGGAGACTGAAAAAGGCTTGCTATATTTTCGGGATTCTCTGTTGGGAGGAATCTCCGTGATTGGACCGCAGTGGCTCGTCATTTTGCGATTCGCGACTGGTGGGTTTTGGCGCAAGGAATAGGCAGCGCGTAAGCGATCGCCACAAGGGAAGCAGATCAGTCTAGGACGCTAGGGTGTCCGCAGCGAATTCGATTTAGGAAGCCGTGGTGCCTTGATAGACTTGGTGCCCTTACAGCTTGACATAGCAGCACGATAAAGGCTACCTGAGTCATGGAGTCCCGCAAGGGTGCTTACGACATTGTCTTCGAGAAGGGGCCAGCACGTTAGCAGCGCACAACACAACATCACAGCACCAGAATTTCAATTTGATTTCACAGTTGTGGAATCCAGGGCGAACACCTGTCTCGTCTCCTTCTGCACCGGTAATGAAATATGTGGACTTCTCGATTTTAGTCCCCAAATTCCAGTTGAGGCAACAGAAAGATAAGTTTGTATAATACACGGAACCTGATTCCCATAATTCCGTCAGCAAACACGGCTGTTGTTATAGTATCAAAAACCAGCTCCTGATGAAATCTGCATAGGTGGGTGGTCAGTATGACACAAGGGTAATAGAAATGTATGAGGCTATAGGAGCGAGGGAGCGTCACTATGCCTTACGACCCCTCGCGCAGGGCGCTGTTAATGACGAAGATTCTTCGGCTGGATGGTTGGTTGGGGACGCCGCGTCGAGGGTTCGATAGCGCAGCGTGCCTCAGCATGGCCGTGGCTTACGCTCGCGTGATGGCCGGCAATCATTATTTCTTTTAGGGTTCCGGAAGCTCACGCCAGCAACTCGTGAAACAGGGAAACCGGAGAATTTGCGTTTATCTAAACTCCGACACGTGCCGTAACTTCCAAACGTTATTGCTTTATAGCCCTCTAGTGTCAAACATAATGAACCTGTTACCTACTGATACGCTCTACGGTGGGATAAAGTTTAAGGAAAACTATGAATAACGTTAGAAATACTCAACAGCCGACAACCATTTAGATCGTCATGAAAATTAAAACAGTTTAAAAGCAAGAATGATAATGTGTTTCCAAAAGCCGCAAAGATGTATGAAGGTGCTTTAATCGCAACTACAGGTTTCATGTCAGTACAGACGCATCTTCAGGTTTATCTGCCAAGAATACAAATAACTGTGTCAAATTTTGAAATGGTAGAAATACAGAAGCATGGTATTGATATTCAGCACACGGTGACGAGTACTCACCATGGTTATATTCTCATAACGCAGATGGACAATTACGGAGTCGTAGCTCTCTTGAAGTTGTCCCCTTTAAGGGATAAATCACGATAGTGGCTTGTCATAATAAAATTGAGTGCACCCAAAGATGTTTGCCAAAACGTACAAAACATGACTGCTGAATGAGCCAGGCCTAGAAGGAACAGGGGTAAAACTTTAATAATGAATGTCACCTTGCTGCGAACGGGAATAAAATGCCTACAAATCAACTGACGCATAGGGAAAGTACTGTAAGTAGACGGGAAATATTATCCAAAAAGTAATATTCAGTTTTGGAATCATAACGTCGAGAATGGAAGAAATCTGGAAAACAGATTACGGGGTAACACTCTGTAGGATATAAGATCCGGTAGAAATCAGTTCTACAAAACGATTGAAGTAATACTTAAAATCCTGTGTAATACGAGTACTTCCACCGTATTCCTGTCAGGTCGATGTGGTGAAAGCAGCCTGTGAAGGCTAGAAGCACACTGGAAGGCGGGTGACCACAGTGTCTAAAAGGAAAATAAAGTTTTACTTCATTTCTTTATACAACCGGTGTCTACCGGATCTTGCAGTGCATTTTAGGTGTTGTTATCCGGTAAGCTGTTTTTCAGATTTCTTCCATTCTCGACATTTTGGTCCTGTACTAGGATATTATTGAGCTGTGGCGGGGTTGCTGGCGTCGCCTTTCAAATTCCTAGAACCACTCGCTCGATCTCTCGTGTGCGTCCCTCTGGTTTGCGACCACTATGATGTTCCCTCGAGGCTGTTGATGGGGAAGGGGTGTGTTGTGGAGTAGGGTGTTGAGGAGTGTAACCGAGCGAGCGCCTTGGGCATAGAGTCCGCCGAGTGGTTGTTGGACATATTTGTGGGCCGATTTGAATCCGTGGCTGACTTCGAGTGCCGGCTTCGTGCGCAGCCTGACCAGCCAGCTTTTGGACGTGACAAACCGATGAGAGAGTTGAAGCCAGTTTCGCTGTGCTGAATTCTAAGTCACCTTTGGAACCAGCAAACTTCAGCTTCGATTCGTGAACTTCAGTTAAGTTTTGGATTTTCTTATTGTTACCTATAGGTCTGCTGCAATCATTGCGATTTCTTAACTGATCTAGTTCACCACCAGCTGGTCCTTGAATTATGGCTGTCGTTTGCTTTTCCTGAGTCGATACTGGCCTTGGTTTTTGATAACAATATTTTAAAATGTATTTCCTGAGCCAGAGCAATAACTTGTTTCTTTTGTGCTGTGGACGGAAACCCCCTCGTCACGCAGTACCTAGATGGTTGTGTTTTAGCCGACCTTCCTGCAAAACATCTTCGAGAACCAGATAAGTACCTTTTTCTTGTAATACGTCTAGGTGCCGGTTTCTAGTTTCTTTGGACATTGCAGATGTCGCCACTCTGTTACTTATATTGCCTTAGGAGGTGCCTCGGTCTCAAAATTCGCAATTTATGAGGCTATGTAATTGGGTTTGGCAGCCTAGTTTACTTTCTGGCTTTTCGCCGTCGTTGTGCCGGCGATATCTAGCAATGACAATGGTATAACGTTTGGCTAGATATTGTTGCTTTCACGTAATTAATCTTGCTGTGTAACATTTATATGATCGGTCCGCACCCAGCGAAAAGGTCCCAGGAAGGCCGGTCCTCTCGTAACCTTTCTTTGCCTTCCTATCTGGCGTAGTCGTAGCCTTCTTGGGCATAAGCCTTTTGGTGTACCCCTTGTGAGGCGGAAATTCAAACTGTTGGTTACTTAACTGAAACAGTTATTCATCAAGGCCTCTCTGTCTTCTATTTGGTCATCTTACCTAACCGAAGCTGTTATTAACGAAGGTCTGTTTATTTTCTATTTGGTTTTCATGAACGCCTGCTTGTTTGGTAATGTTACTCAACTGCTGCTGTTATTATTGAAGGTCTGCTTGTTTTGCATTTTGTAATTTTGCTCAACTCAAACTCCTATCATTGAAGACCTATCTATTTTCTGTTTCTACGGTCGCACGTTCGAATCCTGTCTCGGGCATGAATGTGTGTTTTCTGGTTTGGTAATTTTACTTAACTGAAGCTATTATCATTGAAGACCTTCCTGTTCTCTATTTGGTAATTTTACTTAAATGAAGCTGATATTGTTGATGGCTTACCTGTTTTCCATTTGATAATTTAATGTAACTGAAGCTGTTATTATTGAAGGCATGCCTGTTCCCTTTTAATTAAATTAAGAGCTATTTCATAAGCTGGATTAGCTGAAACTCTTATTAATCCAGGGATATCTGTTTAAATTACCCTCTTATTGAGATGTGATATCTTACTCAAACTGTGTTGTAATTAATTGAAATTGTAATTACCAAAGGCCTACCTGTTTCAGAGGTGTTTATGTCAATGAGCTAGTAACAAGAAATGGCACGTGATGGTACATGAGCGGTAACCTTTCGCCTTATATCCCTTTATGCATAACGGTAGCTTCCAGTTATATTTTGGATGATATTCCCGGGCACTTCTGTACTTTCTTTATGCGTTAGTTAATTTTTACCAGTTTTATTCCTCACAGCAGTGTCCTGTTCATTACTAGCTTCTCCTCGCTGTTTTATAGGCCAGGTTCATTCAGCAATCCTGCTTTGTACATTTTGACAACCATTTTAGGATGTGCTCGATTGTATTATGACCACCCTCCATTGTTGTTTGACTCTTAACGTGGATAGCTTCCCGAAAACTCCTTAGTTGTCGATCATTATTCAAATATGGCCATTGTGACAACTCGTCATTGTTTCTTGTTGAATGGCAACACTGTGTTTCTGAATTTCTACCATTTCAAAAATTTTACACAGTGATTTGTAATACTGATAGATAAATCTGAACATGCGTCTATCCTGACCTGAAATCGGTAATAGCGAATAAAGTACTATCATACAGCTATGCGGATTTTGGAAACACCTCATCATTATCGACTTTTTAATTGTTGTCATTTTTATAATTATTTTAGTTGTTATTGAGAGTTGAGTGTTGTTACTGTTATTCATAATGTCTATGAACTGTGGTTGCCCTCCCCAGAAGTTGTTTAACGAAAATTATTGAAATTACTGCCACTGAACAGAAATCAGGAATATAATACTCCATGAGGAAGTTAAAACCTACGCACATTATCATCACCATCTTTATCGTCATCATCATTATTATTATTATCACCGATTTTGTATTTATTGGTCGATGAATCCTTCTTCCTTAGAAGCCAGCAAAGAACTTTGTCAATCTGCCATCCATTCACACTCCTCCACTTCATTTTTATCATATTCGTTAGCGCCCTTGTAATTCTGGATTCACTTTTTATTCCTTCTCTTCTGCTAATAACAAAAAATCTTCTATTGTGCAGCGTATCTAGCAGCTTCTAGTCTGTGTTTTCATATTGATCCACCGCCTAGCGTACTACCACTCAGGTAGCCTGCATCTCCTTTTGGTTTCTGTTTTATGCAATGAATTGCAAAACAAAACACTTAGCTTGTGCTAACACTTGCGGGTCCCCACCAGACTTCGTCCGGAAATCCCATCAAAAAACGTAAAAATGGGTGGACTTGAAGCTACAGTAGTAAATGAAATCCATGCTTCTAATCGTAGTTTAATCTGTCAAACCAGCTGGTCGACTCATAGTGCCTTCTAAAAACGCAATCACAATAAAAGAGATGATCTTATGTCTATGGTTGTAACCCTAGAAAATGTTAGTGCACTAAATGTTGGCCATGACCAATTAATGCAACTTTCCTGATCCATTTCTCGTCAAACACATAAATTACTTATGTCTGCATCCCAATTCTTTCCTTCAGGAAGTGACTCAGCATGAAAGCGGAGGTTTTCTGGCCAATGCCCAGTTTAGCTCTCTGGCGTCGTTTGAACATCGAACAGCAGTGTTGAGTATCAGCAGAAATCAGATAACCAATAAGTTTATCATCACAATGGGGAATCACCTTCTGGATGGAGTGAAAGATACTACTGGTTAAACATAAAAATTATGAACGAAACAAAGCGGATATAAGAGGCAGAATAACTCATGTAAAGAGAGCACTTCTCGAGGAAAAAAGTTTTCTAGTAACAGAGCTAAGTCTTAGCTTGAGACAGAAATTTCTGAGACTTTATAGTAAATAATGGTACATTTCCAGGGGAAGGTCACTAAAGAGGTGTTAGTTCGCAATGTCTGGAGTACGGCACTGAATGTAAGTGACCCATGAGCTGTGGTGAAACAAGAGAAATTAAGCTTCTGAGACGTAGAGGTGCAGAAGTTCACTCATAATTAAGTGGATGCTTAAGAAATGAGGACGTCCTCTGTAGAGTCCACAAGGAAATTAATATGCCCTAAGAAACTGATTAGAAGAATGTACAGGATGATAGGACGTGAATTAAGACATCAGGTAACATCTTCCATGGATCTTTAATTACCACGTAGTAATTATCAAGTGTAATGCACACTTGATATTGACCCTGTGGTCAAAATTGGTCAGTGCTGAGAATATAGCATTCTGTTCAATTCAAAAACAGCCCCAGTGGGACCAGTAAGTCTCTTAATCAATATTTGATGGTTGTGGTCCCAAGCATTAATAAAGGAAACAATCACGAGATGGATCAAATTTCAAAAATTGACGGTATATTGACGGTATATTGACCTATTTAACTTCAATGTGATAATTTCAAAGCATTGGACCCGTCCAGAATAAAATTCACATCTATACTCTGCAAACTACTGCCAACGCAAACCACGTGGGAGAAATAACTTCCCATTGTATAACGTTACATTTCACATAGTTCCATTCTTACACTGAACAATGACTGCTGAAATGGCTATGTTTGGATTGTTATTAAGCTAATCTTGTATTCATGAAATGGTCGACTGCACTGTATTATTATAGACTGGAACTGGTAACTTTGTATGTAGGATAGTCTTTGAGAGTTGATGTCTTTATTGAAGAATGTGACGGTTGAAGGTTTTCAGTATTTTATTAACACTCTCCCACGGCTCAAACAAACTTTTAACCAATGGTGCTGCAGTGCCTTGTATAGGTCTAGTACGCACAGTTAGTCCTATTTACTATGGGTCCTACATATTTGAGCAACATTCTCGGATTGGCCTCATGAGTCCTCTGAAAGTAGCCTCATTCGTACACTGATTTAGTTTCCGTGTATCCTAGCAACGAATCGAAGTCTCTCACACGCTTTACCTAAAACTGTACCTACGTGATATTACATCTCGTACCCGAAAGTATTTGTGTGACTTGATTGTTTCCAATACGACTACTGATATAATCATACGAGGAAACGTCTTTCTATTAAGTGCCCAACTTTGCACTTCTGAACATTTAAAACAATTTGCCGGTTCATGCAGAATTTTAAAATTTTGTCAAGATCAACTTTATGATATCTTTTCACACATGATGCAATTACCTGGAAAGATGTACAACGTTTACTGTCAATATTGGCTGCCGGATTGTTCCTACCGCCTCTTTTCACTACTTACATAATATATTATTATTGTGGTAACAAGATTGGTCATTAAATAGTTAACGGGTGGCTTTCTTAAGCTTTTAAAACAAACAATAAGCACAGAGGAGTGCGCTGTGAAGTGTCAAAGGCAGAAAGAAATTCATCTGTTGTAGATCTCCAATTTCTGAAAGATATCTTTTTTCTTAACAAATTAGATCTAGTCTGGTGTACAGATGTGTATACGTTTTTCTTTGTTGCGTGAAAGGATCTGGAATAGAAATTATTTTTCAGTCACTGCTCTTAATTATTTAAAGTACTATTATCTTTTAGTTTTAAATTTGTAACAGACTTTTAACAATTTGCAGAGTTTTACAGACACCTCTCGACACCGGAAGAGGGCGTAGAGAGTCGTACGACTACACACAGTACGTCACTGCACTGGTGCGCACCGCCACCCACCTGCTTCAGCCCCCTGTCCTCCTGCGTGCAGTGCGTGGCAACGCAGCGCTGCCTGGAATGTAGCTGCGTAACGCACTAATTGGTCCCGGCAAATAAACCATCCCACCCCGCTGCCGCGTGCCTACCAAACTCCCCGTGACGCCATTAAAATTTCATTTGTGTTGCTTTATCGTTCACATCTCAATAGCAACGAGACACGTCGCTGCGGTAGGTGGTTGTTAGTGCACCGTGAGGGGAAATTCCGTATTGTCCGATGCAGTGGAAGCACCAGAGCGGAATCAGACTTACAAGTTGAGACGTCACGCTTATCTCGCACAGGTGACGTAATGACGTACCTTCTCCTTCCCTACACATATTCTTACTTATCGAAACACGGGACGTCACTTATCGAAACATGTTACTTATTTACATGTGGATCCGATTAGTGTAGATATTGTGTGGATATTCGTTAAGGGAAGGTGATACGATTAGCATCGTGATAGGTTGCAGAGGAAACTCCATCTATAAAATGACGAGAACCTAGTAATCCCTTGCAGAGGATACCTTTTTGGGTGAAAATGAAGTGACTTACTTTAAAGAAATCACATGAATTACGGAGACCAACGTACGTATGTTTCATAGTAAGGGTTCGCATTTTCACGACACAAAAAACAGCGAAATATGCGACCATTTACGACCTAAAAATGGCTTAAATATGATTTATAAAATAGCTATGACATCATATACGTTTCTTTGAAAACTGTCTGTCTAATCTTTTATGTACAATGTAATACAAAATTCACTTCTGAACAAATTGTGAAACAGTACTTACATTTTGAAGTGTTTGGAACTAACCAGCGCTTATTTTTGAAATACGCGCATGTCTCTAAACTAACACAAACTACAGTCATAACAATAACACCCATCTAAACAATGAAACATTATTCTTACTACTGCCCTCCATTCGTTTGAAGTATTCGAAATCAGTTCACACGTATTTGCTGATTTGCACTGGATCACAAGGTATATTTTCAGGTTTTCCGTTTTCAAATACCTTGGTTGTCACTGCGCATAGTTTTGTAACTGGGAAATCTCCTCCCCACGTCGCGGGACGTCACAGGAGCGTGTCCGAAAGCGGCGAGGTAACTACAGCCTACTTTGGTTCACTGTCTTCAAATCTTGTGGCATTCCCAGAACGACTGCCGCTAATTTTGCACATTGTACAATTACGGGATTCCTCTGGAGGATACTTTGTAATTAGTTGTACACTTTGTCAGCCACATTATCAAAAGCTCAACCCAACTCATTCTGCACATGTTGTACAACATCCAGGCCGTCACATATTTGAGTTCCAGCTGCTTCGTGTGATTGCTTTTGATACCACTAAAAAGCTGGAGTTGATGTATGCCAAGTTTCCACATAAGGTATCTGCAAATATCTCTCTCTCAGTTATGACAAAACTTGATTCGTCGCTATCAGCTCACCACGGATTGTCTTTATTTTGGTGTAGTTAGTGCAATAACACTCATCAGAGAGTCCCATCGTGTGAGAACAGGTTGAGGTGGATGGGCAGTGAAGGTGCTTTTTATTTGAATTTCTGCACATTTAGCGGAGCATTCACATAGCAAGAGGAACTGAATTTCTCTACACGAGGGTAATTGAATTGCACTCCTTCTGCAACTCAGCTTGTGCAAGGCAAGGGACGTATACCATACCGGGGTAGAGAATCTGATGTCCCTGGCTGCTTTAGCCATTTATGAAGCACCGCATGTTACTAGCAGCAAAACGTTGTCCCTGTTGGCACCCTCTGGCCACAGCAGCTTTACAGAGCTGTCAAACGCTATGGCAGTTGTCGAGTTGTTTACTGTCTCGAGGGCTTCACACGACAGGAAGAGCATTTCCGTAGGCCTGTCAACTTTCAGAACACCACCAACAACATATCCAACATAACGCCGACCCACATCGATAGTTTCATCCATTAACATCCAGAAATGTTGGTTCGCAACACTAATTGGTAATTTGTTGGGCACCGCCTCGTAGCATACGAATACTTATGGAAATCAGACAGCATCAAGAGTAAAGAAACTTCGACTGTTCAAATATTATCAGTTAATTGTCGAAGTACCTCTGTAGGAAGCTTCTCGCTCTCAAATTATTCTCGGGGGCCGAGAGATGACTGCAACCTGAAGTGGAAGGCTGTGAGATATTTAGCCATTCATGGAACGTATATCGAAAATCAGATTAGGCACAATAGAAGAGGATGTATTCATTGTTATTGACAAAAATGTTGTCTCTATTGAGGACGAATTTGAGTGTGACAGACTTATTTGGTCGCATATAACAGGTCTAGGTGAAATCAAGTTAATTGCTGGATGTTTTTACTGGCCACTCGATTCCGCTCTGACAGTTTTACAGTTATTTAAAGTAAGTCTACGATCAGTAGCGTACACAGATCATTCAGTATTATTTTTTACTTGGAGTCGACTTTAAATTACCGAGTATAGACTGGGACGTTTACGGATTTACTGCAGTTGGTACAGGCTGTCAGTCCGGCGAAGATCTTTTGGAGACGTTTTCCGAAAACTTTCTTGAGTAGCTTGTTCGACAGCCCACACACAATGGAAATATTTTAGACCTAGTAGCTACAAACAGGCCTGACCTAATCAACGGCTTCAGTATAGAGACAAGGTGAGTGACCATGAAGTCATCTTGACAAATTTGGTTACTAAAGTAAATAAATCAATCAAAAAGGCTTGGAGAATAATTCTACTAGAAAGGACAGATACACAGTTGTTAGCATTCCACGCACACAATGAAATGATATTATTTAGTTCTATTCAGATGGACGTCATTTATTTCTCTTTCGATGGACGTATAGAAATTATGGGCAAAGCTTAAACGCATTGTGTATCACACTCTGGAGAAGTATGTGGATCCAGGACGGAAAGACCACCGTGGCTGAACAAGCAGATTTGGAAACTGCTGAGGAAGTAAACGCTATTGCAATCCCTGTCAAAAGAGAACGCACAAATGACGATAGGCAGAATTTAATGGAAATTCGTGCGTTTGTCAAAAGATCGATGCGCGAAGCTTACAGCATCTACCACCGTCATACCTTAGCAAAAGATCTTGTCGAGAGCACGAGAAAATTCTACTCCTACATAACATTGCTAAGAAGGTCTAAGGCGTCTACCCAGTCATTCGCTGATCAGTCTGGCGTGGCAGTAAAAGATAGCAAAATCAAATCTCAAGTTTTAAATTTCACATTTAAGTTGTTCACGCAGAAGAGTCCTACAAACTTACTGTCGTTTGACCATCGCACAGACTCACGTGTGGAGCACATAGTAAGAAGCAACTGAAACAGTTGAAAGCAAATAAGTTGTCAGGTCCTGATGGAATCCCAAACAGGCTTTACAAAGAGTAATGTACAGCATTGGCCTCTTACGTAGTATGCATTTATCGCGAATCTCCCATCCAGGGCAAAGTTCCAAGCGACTGGAAGAAGGCGCAGGTGACTCCTGTTTGTAAGAGGAGTGAAAGAACGGACAAGCCAGATTACAGCTCACTACCCTTAACATCGGTTTACTGCAGAATCCTTGAAAGTATTCTCATTTCAAATATAATAAATTTCCTTGACATGGAAAATGTTTTGCCCTCAGATCAGCACTGTTTTAGAAAGCATTCTTCGTGTTAAGCGCAGCTTGCGCTTTTCCCAAATGATATCCTGTGAACTATTGATGAAGGGCAACAGTCGAATTCCGTATTCCTTAGTTTCCGTAAAGCATTTGACACGGGGCCACAATGCCGACTATTAAGGAAGGTACAAGCATACGGAATAGGTCTCAAAATATGTGAGTGGCTCGAAGACTTCTTTCGTAACAGAACGCAGTATGTTGTCCTCGACGGCGATTGTTCATCAGAGATAAGGGTATCGTCAGCAATACTCCACGGAAATGTCACAGGACAGCTTTTATTTTCTATATACACTACTGGCCATTAAAATTGCAGCACCACGAAGATGACGTGCTACAGAGGAGAAATTTAACCGACAGGGAGAGGGTGCTGTGATATGCAATTGATTAGCTTTTCAGATCATTCACACAAGGTTGGCGCCGGTGGCGACATCTGTAACGTGCTGACAGGAGGAAAGTTTCCCACCGATTTCTCATACGCAAACAGTAGTTGACCGGCGTTGCCTCGTAAAACGTTGCTGTGATGTCTCGTGTAAGGAGGAGAAATGCATACCATCACGTTTCCGACTTTGATAAAGGTCGGATTGTAGCCTATCGCGATTGCGGTTTATCTTATCGCGACATTGCTGCTCGCGTTGATCGAGATCCAATGACTGTTAGCAGAATATGGAATCGGTGGTTTCAGGAGGGTAATACGGAACGCCGTGCTGGATCCCAACGGCCTCGTATCATTAGCAGTCGAGATGACAGGTATCTTATCCGCATGGTTGTAACGGACCGTGCAGCCACGTCCCGATCCCTGAGTCAACAGATAGGGACATTTCCAAGACAACAACCATCTGCACGAACAGTTCGACGACATTTGCAGCAGCATGGACTATCAGCTCGGAGACCATGGTTGCGGTTACCCTTGACGCTGCAACACAGACAGGAACGCCTGCGATCGTGTACTCAACGACGAACCTGGGTGCACGAATGGCAAAACGTCATTTTTTCAGATGAATCCAGGTTCTCTTTACAGCATCATGATGGTCGCATCCGTGTTTGGCGACATCGCGGTGAATGCACATTGGAAGCGTGTATTCGTCATTGCCATACTGGCGTATCACCCGGCGTGATATTATGGGGTGCCATTGGTTACACTTCTCGGTCACCTCTTGTACGCATTGACGGCACTTTGAACAGTGGACGTTACATTTCAGATGTGTTACGATCCGTGGCTCTACCCTTCATTCGAATCCTTCGAAACCCTACATTTCATCAGGATAATGCACCACCGCATGTTGCAGGCCCTGTACGGGCCTTTCTGGATACAGAAAATGTTCGACTGCTGCCCTGGCCAGCACATTCTCCAGGTCTCTCACCAACTGAAAACGTCTGGTAAATGGTGGCCGAGCAACTGGCTCTTCATAATACGCCAGTCACTACACTCGATGAACTGCGGTATCGTGTTGAAGCTGCATGGGCAGCTGTACCTGTACACGCCATCCAAGCTCTGTTTAACTCAATGCCCAGGCGTATCAAGGCCGTTATTACGGCCAGAGGTGGTTTTCCTGTGTACTGATTTCTCAGGATCTATGCACCCAAATTGAGTGAAAATTTAAGCACGTGTCAGTTCTAGTATATTTGTCCAATGAATACCCGTTTATCATCTGCATTTCTTCTTGGTGTAGCAATTTTAATGGCCAGTAGTGTAGATAAATGATCTGCTGGATTGGGTAAGCAGTAAGGTGCTGCTGTTTACTCATAATGCTGCAGTGTTGGGTGACTGTAGAAGGATTCGAGAGGTTCTAGGAGCTTCAGCCTGCCACCGAGTGACCGCTACGGTCGCAGGTTCGAATCCTGCCTCGGGCATGTATGTACGTGATGTCCTTAGGTAGGTTTAACTAGTTGTAAGTTCTAGGGGACTGATGACCTCAGATGTTAACTCCAATAGTGCTCAGAGCCAATCTGTAGGATTGAAGATGTCTAAGACAAAATTTTTAGTTTCTGTGATGAATGACAGCTAGCTCTAAATATAGAAAATGTAAGTAAATGCAGATGAATAGGAACAACACAATGAGTACACCGTTAGTAGTGTGCTGCTGGAAACAGTAACGTCGAGTAAACGTCTAAGCGTTATGTAGCAAGGCAGTATGAAATGGAATGAGCATGTAAGAATGTAACAGGGAAGGCGAATGGTCGTCTTCGGTTTTTTGGGAGAATTTTAGGAAAGTGTGGTTCATGTTCAAAGGAGATTACATACAGGACACTAGTGCCACCCATTTTTGAGTCTGCTCTTGTGTTTGGGATCCCCACCATTTCGGATTAAAGGAAGACATCGAAGCAATTCAGAGGCGGGCTGCTAGAATTGTTACTGGTAGGTTCGAACAACGCTCAAGTATTACAGAGATGCTTGAAAAACGCAAAAGGGAATCACTGAAGACGACGTTCTTTCCAAGGGGCTACTGCAGAACGATTCTAGTGCCGCCAACGTATATATCACGTAAGGATCAGGAAGAGACATCAGGGAGGCATACAGACAGACGTTTTGTCCTCACTCTCTTTGCGACTGGAACAAGAAAGGAAATGACTAGTAGTACAGGGTACCCTCCGCCACACACTCTACGGTAGCTTGTGGCTCGTAGATTGAGAGGAACTCTGTGAACCGTGGATTCTTCAACCACTCCAATGGGACGTTGCGAGATGCCATTACGTCACACAAGTCTTTCAAGAATGATTGCACCGTTGAATGTGGACCTGTCTACTGGAATAAAAGTGGTTCTCTGCTGTTATTTTCGGAACTTGTCTTCACACACCTGCCTTTTTGGGGGTATTACAAAGTTGTTGAACATTAAAGCGCTCTTCAGCAGTAACTCTAACTTCACATAGTTTACAAAATAATATTTCTACGTCAGTGCTGTAGAACTTCTCTCCAAAATCACGAACAAAATCTTGCAACTGCGTACTGCGGGGCGCTCTACTTTCGGCATGTTCATCTGAGTTTATATACAAACTGAGTAGTGTGACCTGGTGTGCGACGTCTATTATATTGGAAGCCGCAGTCGTCGGCTTCGAGTTACTTTGTCGACCATGCGCAGCAATGACTTACGTCAGCGAATCAACATTGGTAGTACGCCTCTTGTCTCATAAAGCCGTGATAAATAAAAGTCTGTTGTGACTGTTGTATTTATTTGTGACAATATCACCTGGAGCATTGAGGCATGAGCAACATTTTCATGTTTTTGTGTTTTGAAAGATACGACAAATATACGCATTTTTGGCAAAAGTTGCTCGAATGGAAAGGAAAATGTGACCTGTCATGGCAAACGATGCGAAATACGACCTATTACTAAACAGATGCAAATATATATCTTGATACAATAAAAATTCATTTTTGTACACTGTAATACCTGGATTCGTACATAAACTGTAGAAAAATTCAACCGAAAGTTCAAGAAAAAAATATAACTTCGCATTAAATTCCGGACACTAGTAATGATGCATCAAATCACTTCTGTACGTAGCGTTGCTAACTTTGGATCACGGGGTTCGATTCCCGGACGGGTTGGGGATTTTCTGTGCCCGGGAACTGGGTGTTTGTGTTGTCCTCATTATTCCATCACCATTCATTAATGTAGCTAGACTGGGCTGTGTACAGATTGTGAATGTGCAGGGGCGCTGATGACCACACATTTGAGCGTACCACAAACCAAACATCATCATCAATTCAACACTAAGTGCACATTTTTGATTATGCAAAGGGAGGACGACGAAGTATGTCACAGTTCAACGTTGTGGTAGCGCTGTAAGAATTTGAAACGAGATCTGAGTGTAGCTTGCCTTTTCAGGCTGCGCTGGACAAATTCTGTATTAGAGTACTAAATGTGAATATCTGGATTTCTCTCATTCATTCTCGAAAATTTTCCAAAATAGAAGAAAACGTTTAGGAAGTGACTGCATTACGTGACATTACAAGTAAGGAATCATTAGGTCACTCGTTGATTATAAGTTCAGAAGTTATAGGGTCCCTCATGAAAGGAAATTGTGAATTGCGGCTCATTCAACCGACAATGAACTAATGAAACTACGTCGTTAGAAATGCCTGCATAAGTTTTGTCGAGAAGATCTAAATGACAGGAAGAGGATCACCAGCCAGTCATCTTCAGACATTGCACGTGTATTAGCAACCGTTACTGCTTAATCAAATACATACATTCTTTTCCATGTAAACTTCCCAGCTACGACACCATGGAGGATGTACCTAACTATTCACTGACGCTTCGTCCCCATCTGTGGGACATATCTTCGGTCACTCAGTAATGGCATGGAGGGCTTAAGAGGTCCTCGAATTTATAGAGATGTGCAGGGGCACCTCAGTTCGTCAGTAATTCTGGGAGCTTGAATGTAACTGGCTGGCGTCATTGTCCTCGATGAAATGTAATCGATCATCATTCTGTTGGTACAAAGTCGGTATCGATATTTAATTTAATTGACCCCATCTCTTTTTTATTAAAATTTGTATAGTGTTTGTAAATCTTTGTATCACTCTACAGATGTGCGTATGAAAATGCATCTTCTTTGATAAAATGCTAGTCTCACTAGGTTGTATTTCGTGATGTTCGTCTCGGAAAGCAGATTCCGCTACTGCCTATTTGTCACTGTGACCTGGACGGTAGTTCTTTTTGTGTTTAGGTAAGCAGGTATTAACACATATTTTTTGTCAGTTCAATGTATATTTTCTTACAACTGCACAGAATTTCATGTCCTCCAGGTATTGCTAGTGGAAATGTATGCCAACGCAAAAATCTGTGAAATTTGCGCCCAATATTCCGGGAAACTGCCTGCTCTCTAAGTCACGGCGTTCCTGCATTCTGAAAGCCTTAGCGCACATGAAACTTTCCGTACGCCCAAAGTGAGATGCAGTGCCGCCCTGTCCGAGCAGCATCATTGCCGCCGTGCAAATGACCACAAACGTACAAATGCTGCTGCCGGGAAAAAAAGTGACACCTGTAGTCAATATCGACGCCATTACGTCTTACATATGCATATTGCGCTGGTGCTAGTACTTTTAAAGCTTAAGTCCTGCTCTTCCTTCTGCTATGATGCATGCTTGTCCTAAAATGCAAAATCAGTTTATGAACTGTAAACTTACAAAATTGTTTTATTTATTTCTACGTAAGTTATTTTATGACATATACTCTGACCCCTTTGAAGAATATCTTACTTAATATACGATTCCACTTGGCAATGATCACAGCGATACACAGAACTGTAACTAAAAAGGAAACTGTTTATGTTTCGTAGTCACAGACAGAGAAAATGCTCTTATAGCATAAGGAGTGGGAAACGACCTATGTACAGCTTATGTCAATTATATTCTTGCCTTTTAGTTAGTACGCTTCTTCAAGTGGAAGAGAACTAATTTTAAAATTCCGTTTCATGACGTGTCTTTTTACGTTTTCAACTGTAGTTTCGAAAGATCCACTCACAAGTTAATGTTTTGTGGAAGCACTTGACACTTGATAAAGTGAATTAAGATCACTTACTACTACAGAAATATTGAGAATGCAGTTCTTGCTCGACTATATCCAGTCTCTTTCATCAGTACACTACGAAAAGGCTTCAGCTCTTCTACCAACTGGGTAGGGTGATTAGTCTTCGTGGGTCTGTAGATTGTTTCGACCCTGTACTTGGCGAACACTTCCCAGATGTAAACCACAATACTGTTAATAGAAGGGAAGGAAACGTTCTGAGTTGGCGGCGAATGTTCCTCATTATTCCTGGATGTCTCTCTTCTTCGATGGAGCGCTCGGCCCACCTCCTTACGGGAGTGAAGATTTTTGTTGAAAGCCAACCGTGAGTGATTCAGTTCATCTAATACATAGTACGGCTCATGAATTTTATTAGCCTTGTACACTAAGAATTTAATGACACTTCTTTTCTGTCTTGGTTTGTGAAAGCAAAATGCTGGATTTCTTACGTTTGTGTAGCTTTACTGCAAACGTTCGGTCCACGCATTTGAGTATTATCCAGAAAATTATGTTGCCCTTTTCTCTCCCTCATTCTCCGAAGTAAATCGTATCTTTGGGTTAATTCTGATGAAACGTACCAAGAACGTATCCAACTCCTCTTAACCGAGTGTCGATACTACAAAGGTATAATGCACGCGGTACAACGTAGCTGTTCTTTTGCAGGCTGTCTCAACTACCCATTGCTCAAATTAGTTCTGTATATCGACTACGAGCTCTCACTGAAGCGAAGAACGTCCATGAAAGAATACATTGCACGAAAAGCATTATTGTTTTACACAGAGACTATCAACAAGCAGGAAAGACGTGTTGACTACGAATGTTGATATTTTTATAAATATCGGGTATCCGACAAATAAATATTTAGAAACTATCATTGTTAGCTCTCGACATATCGAAAGAAGGATCGGTATAACGATATACCGACGGAAAAGATATCAACGTAACGGCATATAAAAATATCGGCTCCTCATGGTAAATATACTGCCGGTTTTTAAGTATTGATGTATTATTATATATTCTGTACATCAACAAGCAAGCAGTCTGCTTATCTCCCCTAGAGCAAGAATCGAAATAATAACGATGCACGTTCACGCTTGGTGGTGATAACCACTTTCCTAACAATGGTAACTACATGTAGGTGGCACAATAAACGGTGCCCGGTGAGTCCGTCATGGTCAGATATTGAATTTGTCAGGAACACTTCATGCAGACTTCGCCGTTTTTTCATTTCTGCCAACACCAGCCACGTAGCAGTGGTTGTATTGGTCTTGTCACTCAGATTTTTGTGTATAATTTTCAGCAACTGTTTTTGAAGAACCCCGGTGTGAAGAAATAGCACACTGGGTGCGTTAAAAGTTATTCTTCTCTTGTGCCACTTATGCTTGCTTCACACATTCGAAGACAAAGACTGGACGCGATGGAAGCTCAACTAGTAGCAAGATTACTTCACACAGTGAAAGTAAAATTACATTCAACTACAATTTCAAAAGAACAACTTCAAATTTTTACCGAACATTGAAAAAATGTAATGTAAAATAAAAATGTCAGCGTCGATATTGCCGTTTTGATGTTGATATTTTGATATACCAAGAGGAAAAATATCACGTTTATACATCGATAGTTTTACAAATATATCGATATATCAACACTTTTTCTGCAGACCTAGTGTTGACTGGCCGATGAATTAATTCACGACCAGATTTGGCAGCTTGAATGAATCTCTATAAAAAACCAATTCACGTGAATTTCGAATCAGATTTTGACTTTTACATATCTGCACTTGAACTGCATACTGTCCTCGTAAAAGAAGGTATACGAGCCCTGAAAAAAATGGATTCAGTTTGCTTGCATTACAAACAGTAGGGAGGTACACTTTTTCAACTTCGATTTTGTGATACGTTTCAATTGAAGCACCGACTCGGTTACGACAGATGAGCAGGTTAATGGAGCTTTGTCCTTAAGATGCACCCGAAAATTTCGACCGAAGCAGCCGCGACTGGTGCTGCTAATTTGTTTGCAACCAACTACGCTCTCTTCGTGGTTTTGTTCAGAGCAAAAGCTATTCGAGTACATACTCGACTACACACGCTCTTTCCACTACCCAAAACATTTCTGCGTGCAGTCTTCGGTGAAGCTATGCCGGAGGTGTTCTATTTCTACTTCCGGTGAAACACAAAATCACATGTGTAGTAAACTACTAGATCACTATCACGAAATTCATCGAGTTGCTACGAAATAGCCTTAAAGTGACAAACAGTAGTGCTATAATGTGCCACAGCATGTAGTTATTCATTAATGCGAGCATACCCATCCTTTGTCTGCAGTCCTAGTACTGGTAAATGTTAAAAGTGAGAATGGTTCACATTTTAAAAATCGATATCGTCCGGTCGAGAATAGTAAAGATACTTTATTTTGAATAAAATTCAACAATGTAACTGATAATGATAATATGGACTAAATAACATTCTCATTTGTTCTTGTTGCTACTGAAACTATGCCCTACGCTGAAGACGTCAGAGGAGGACAACTAGACATATTCACATGTTTTACTGATATCATGGCGGAGTAACATCTTGTTGTTGTGGTCTTGGGTCTGTAAACCATTCTGATGCAGCTCTTCTCTCTAATTTATTATGTGGAAGACTCTTCAAGACCTGTATAACTAATACAAACTACGTCCAATTGAGCATGCTTACTGCACTCAACCCCTAGTCTCCGTCTATAGTTTATATCCCCCACATCTCCTATCGCTACCAAACTGTCTCTTATTTGATGCCTTATAATGTGTACTATAAAAGGACTCCTCACATTAGTCAAGTTGTGTCACAAATTTATTTTTTCGCGAGGTTCATTCATTACCTCGTCCTTAGATATCCTATCGAAACATCTATTCTGTACCATCCTTCTGAAGAACCACATTTCACAAGCTGCTACAGTCATCTAGTCTGGTTGGTTTATTACCCACCTTTCACGTCCGTACAAGTATACATTCCAGCCATACACTTCCAGGAAAGACTTCCTAACAGCTTAAAATTCGGTGTTAACAAATTTCCCTTTTCCAGAACGTTGTTTTACATAGAGGAAGTCTACAATGAGGTAACAATAGTCATGGGATACCTCCTAACATCGTGCTGGACCTTCTTTTGCCCGGCGTAATGCATCAGCTCGACGCGACATGGACACAACAAGTTGTTGGAAGCCCCCTGTAGCAATATTGAGCAATGCTGCCACTACTCCTTTTTTCAGTCTTTTGACTGGTTTGATGCAGTCCAGCACGAATTTCTCTCTTGTGCCAACCTCTTTATCACGGAGTCGCACTTGCAACCTACGTCCTCAGTTATTTGCTAGATGTATTCCGGTTTTTCTTCCTCTACAGATCTTAACCTCTACAGATCTTTCTAGTACCATGGAAGTTATTCCTTGTTGTCTTGTCCTGTCACCCTGTCCCTTCAAATGGTTCAAATGGCTCTGAGCACTATGGGACTCAACTGCTGTGGTCATAAGTCCCCTAGAACTTAGAACTACTTAAACCTAACTAACCTAAGGACAGCACACACATCCATGCCCGAGGCAGGATTCGAACCTGCGACCGTAGCGATCGTGCGGTTCCAGACTGTAGCGCCTTTAACCGCTCGGCCACTCCGGCCGGCCTGTCCCTTCTTCTTGTTAAAGTTTTCCGTATATTATTTTCATATCCCGTTCTGCGCAGGGCCTCCTCATTCCTTAACTTGGTAGTCCATCTAACTTTCAACATTCGTCTGTAGCACCACATCTCAGATACTTAGATTTTCTTCCGTTGCGGTTTTCCCAACTCCATGTTGCACTAGCATACAATGATACGCTCCAAACGTACATTCTCAGAAATTTTTCTCTCAAACTATGTTCTATGTTTGATACTAGTACATTCTCCTTGGTCAGGATTGCTCTTTTTGTCAGTGCTAGTCTGCTTTTGACGTCCTCCTTGCTCCGTCCGTCGTTGGTTATTCTGCTGCTTAGGAAGCAGAATTATTTAACTTCATCTATTTCGTAACCATCAACCCTGATGTTAAATTTCTTGCTGTTTTCATTTTTGCTGCCTCCCAAAGCTTCCATCTTTCTTCGAGTTACACTCATTCCATATTTTGTATTCATTAGATTGTTCCTTACATTCTGCGGATAATGTGACTGGGTTGGTTCAAATGGCTCTGAGCACTATGGGACTTAACATCTGTGGTCATCAGTCCCCTACAACTTAGAACTTCTTAAACCTAACTAACCTAAGGACATCACACACATCCATGCCCGAGGCAGGATTCGAACCTGCGACCGTAGCAGTCGCGCGGTTCCGGACTGAGCGCCTAGAACCGCTAGACCAGTGACCGGGTTGTTCTAATCAGAATCGACAGCAGACCAACACCGACAACGATAGTTCAGGTTTACATACCGACGTCGCAAGCTGAAGATGAATAGATAGAGAAAGTGTATGAGGATATTGAAAGGGTAATGCAGTATGTAAAGGGGGACGAAAATCTAATAGTCATGGGCGACTGTAATGCACTTGTAGGGGAAGGAGTAGAAGAAAAGGTTACAGGAGAATATGGGCTTGGGACAAGGAATGAAAGAGGAGAAAGACTAATTGAGTTCTGTAACAAGTTTCAGCTAGCAGTAGCGAATACCCTGTTCAAGAATCACAAGAGGAGGAGGTATACTTGCAAAAGGCCGGGAGATACGGGAAGATTTCAATTAGGTTACATCATGGTCAGACAGAGATTCCGAAATCAGGTACTGGATTGTAAGGCGTACCCAGGAGCAGACATAGACTCAGATCACAATATAGTATTGATGAAGAGTAGGCTGAAGTTCAAGACATTAGTCAGGAAGAATCAATACGCAAAGAAGTGGGATACGGAAGTACTAAGGAATGACGAGATACGTTTGAAGTTCTCTAACGCCATAGATACAGCAATAAGGAATAGCGCAGTAGGCAGTACAGTTGAAGAGGAATGGACATCTCTAAAAAGGGCCATCACAGAAGTTGGGAAGGAAAACATAGGTACAAAGAAGGTAGCTGCGAAGAAACCATGGGTAACAGAAGAAATACATCAGTTGATTGATGAAAAGAGGAAGTACAAACATGTTCCGGGAAAATCAGGAATACAGAAATACAAGTCGCTGAGGAATGAAATAAATAGGTAGTGCAGGGAAGCTAAGACGAAATGGCTGCAGGAAAAATGTGAAGACATCGAAAAAGATACGATTGTCGGAAGGACAGACTCAGCATATAGGAAAGTCAAACAACCTTTGGTGACATTAAAAGCAACGGTGGTAACATTAAAAGTGCAACGGGAATTCCACTGTTAAACGCAGAGGAGAGAGCAGATAGGTGGAAAGAATACATTGAAAGGCTCTATGAGGGTGAAGATTTGTCTGATGTGATAGAAGAAGAAACAGGAGTCGATTTAGAAGAGATAGGGGATCCAGTATTAGAATCGGAATTTAAAAGAGCTTTGGAGGACTTACGGTCAAATAAGGCAGAAGGGATAGATAACATTCCATCAGAATTTCTAAAATCATTGGGGGAAGTGGCAACAAAACGACTATTCACGTTGGTGTGTAGAATATATGAGTCTGGCGACATACCATCTGACTTTCTGAAAAGCATCATCCACACAATTCCGAAGACGGCAAGAGCTGACAAGTGCGAGAATTATCGCACAATCAGCTTAACAGCTCATGCATCGAAGCTGCTTACAAGAATAATATACAGAAGAATGGAAAAGAAAATTGAGAATGCGCTAGGTGACGTTCAGTTTGGCTTTAGGGAAAGTAAAGGGACGAGAGAGTCAATTCTGACGTTACGGCTAATAATGGAAGCAAGGCTAAAGAAAAATCAAGACACTTTCATAGGATTTGTCGACCTGGAAAAAGCGATCGACAATATAAAATGGTGCAAGCTGTTCAAGATTCTGAAAAAAGTAGGGGTAATCTATAGGGAGAGACGGGTCATATACAATATGTACAACAACCAAGAGGGAATAATAAGACTGGACGATCAAGAACGAAGTGCTCGTATTAAGAAGGGTGTAAGACAAGGCTGTAGCCTTTCACCCCTACTCTTCAATCTGTACATCGAGGAAGCAATGATGGAAATAAAAGAAAGGTTCAGGGGTGGAATTAAAATACAAGGTGAAAGGATATCAATGATACGATTCGCTGATGACATTGCTATCCTGAGTGAAAGTGAAGAAGAATTAAATGATCTGCTGAATGGAATGAACAGTCTAATGAGTACACAGTATGGTCTGAGAGTAAATCGGAGAAAGACGAAGGTAATGAGAAGTAGTAGAAATGAGAACAGCGAGAAACTTAACATCAGGATTGATCGTCACGAAGTCAATGAAGTTAAGGAACTCTGCTACCTAGGCAGAAAGAAACCAATGACGGACGGAGCAAGGAGGACATCAAAAGCAGACTCGCTATGGCAAAAAAGGCATTTCTGGCCAAGAGAAGTCTACTAATATCACATATCGGCCTTAATTTGAGGAAGAAATTTTTGAGGATGTACGTCTGGAGTACAGCATTGTATGGTAGTGAAACATGGACTGTGGGAAAACCGGAACAGAAGAGAATCGAAGCATTTGAGATGTGGTGCTATAGACGAATGTTGAAAATTAGGTGGACTGATAAGGTAAGGAATGAGGAGGTTCTACGCAGAATCTGAGAGGAAAGGAATATGTGGAAAACACTGATAAGGGGAAGGGACAGTATGATAGGACATCTGCTAAGACATGAGGGAATGACTTCCATGGTACTAGTGGGAGCTGTAGAGGGCAAAAACTGTAGAGGAAGACAGAGAGTGGAATACGTCAAGCAAATAATTGAGGACGTAGGTTGCAAGTGCTACTCTGAGATGAAGAGGTTAGCACAGGAAAGGAATTCGTGGCGGGCCGCATCAAACCAGTCAGTAGACTGATGATCAATTCTGTAATGAAAACATGACTTTTAGATAGCGCCCTCATGTTCAAACTTAATACCTACGGAAAATGTTATCTAAAAGGAAAATTTTGGTGGTTTATGATGATATTTACACCTGAAGTTTCAGACAGCTGCCATTGCAGATATTTCTTCAACAAGTTTTAGCATTACTGACCATGAAAGTTGTTTGAATAGTTACGTTATTCAGAAAGCCTTCAGAAGGAAATACCAGAATAATTACACTAATTCCTTTATTCATCATCTTTTATCAGTGTGCAGATTAGTGATAAAGAATATTGAAACATTTTTAAAAGCTTTACGAAATTTGTGGTAAGGTCTTATGGGACCAAACTGTTGAGGTCATCGATCCCTAAGCTTACATACTACTTTAACTTACGCTAAGGACGACACACACACCCATGCCCGAAGGAGGACTCGAACCTCCGACGGGGAGAGCCGCGCGGACCGTGTCAAGACGCCTCAGATCGCTCGGCTATATCGCGCGGCTGTCGAAGTGTCAGAGTGTGGTGTAAAATAAACAGCTAAAGTATCATACTGAAATCGTAATTACCATGATAGTAAAAATAACAGATGTGTATGTGTACTTGAATGATAACTGTGAATCATAGCGTGAGCTATAAATGGAAAATATGGAAACAAAGCAAAAGCACCAGCGTCGGAATACTTAAATCTGAGTCAAGAAAATCGTTACAGCAAGTCCTCTGTGTCAAACAATGAATCTTTTCACTTAATAAGTGTGTACTTCGAAGACTTGTTGTCAAGTCTTCCAAGTACACACTACACAAAAATAAAAAACTTTCACGGAATCCAGATATTCATGGCCTACCATGCATCGACGTAACGAAAAAAATGCCAAATTTAAACAGATGCAAAATCTCCAAGATTGGCGATCTTTTACAGAAGCTCGAAATGCGAGATGTTCATAATAGTTTCCACAACGAAATTTTGTGTCGAAACCTGGCAGAAAATCCAAAGATATTCTGGTCGTATGTGAAGTATGCTAGCGGAAAGATACAATCAGTACATTCTCTGCGCGATAGCAATGGAGATACTATCGAAGATTGTGCTACCAAAGCAGAGTTACTGAACACAGCCTTCCGAAATTCCTTCACCAAAGAAGACGAAGGAAATATTCCAGAAATCGAATCAATAATAACTGCTAGCAAGAGTAACATGAAAGTAGATATCCTCGGAGTAGTGAAGCAACTTAAATCACTTAATAAAAGCAAGTCTTCTGGTCGAGACTTTATACCAATTAGGTTCCTTTCAGAGTATGCTGATGAAATAGCTCCATACTTCGCAGTCATATACAACCGTTCGTTCGACGAAAGATCCGTAACGAAAGACTGGAAACTCGCACAGGTAACCAATATTGAAGAAAGGTAATAAGAGTAATCCACTAAATTACATGCGCACATTATTACCGTCGATATGCAGCAAAATTGTAGAACATATACCGTGCTCGAAATTACGAGTTACCTCGAAGAAAACGGTCTATTGACACACAACCAACACGGATTTAGAGAACATCGTTCTTGTGAAACACAACAAGCTCTTTACTCGCACCAAGTGTTGAGTGCAATTGACAAGGGATTTCATATGGATTTCGTATCTCAGAATTTCCGGAAGGCTTTTGACAGTGTGCGGCACAAGCGGCTTGCAGTGAAAATTCGTGCTTATGGAATATCGTCTCAGTTATGTGGCTGGATTCGTGATTTCCTGTCAGAGAGGTCACAGTTCGTAGTAACTGACAGAAAGTCATCGAGTAAAACAAAAGTGATTTCTGGCGTTCCCCAAGGTAGTGTTATAGGCTCTTTGCTGTTCTTTACCTATATAAACGATGTGGAAGACAATATGAGCAGCAGTCTTAGATTTTTTGTAGATGACGCTGTCGTTTATCGACTAGTAAAGATATAAGGAGATAAAAGCAAATTGCAATTGGTTTAGAAAAGATATCTCTATGGTGCGAATGGTGAGATGAATACACTAAAGAGATTCGGAAGGATGTAGCTTGAAATAGGTACTGGGAGATGAAGAAGCTTGCACAGGATAGAGTAGCATGGATAACTGCATCAAACCAGGCTCTGGACTGAAGACCACAATAACAACAACATGGTGCGAAAATTGGCAATTGATCCTAAACACCGAAAAGTGTGAGGTCATGCAAATGGGTACTAGAAACAATCTTTTAACCATTGGTTACACGACAAATCAGTCAAATTTAAGGTCGTAAATTCAACTAAATACACTACTGGACATTAAAATTGCTACACCAAGAAGAAATGCATGATGTGATTACATTTTCACGCAATTTGGGTGCATAGATCCTGAGAATTCAGTAACCAAAGCAACCACCTCTGGCCATAATAACTGCCTTAACACGCCTGGGCATTGAGTCAAACAGAGCTTGGATGGCGTGTACAGGTACAGCTGCCCATGCAGCTTCAACACGATACAGTTCGTCAAGAGTAGTTCAAGAGTAGTGACTGGCGTATTGTGACGAGCCAGTTGCTCGGCAACCATTGACCAGACTTTTTCAATTGGTTAGAGATCTGGAGAATGTGCTGGCCAGCGCAACAGTCGAACATTTTCTGTATCCAGAAATGCCCGCACAGGACCTGCAACATGCGGTCGTGCATTATCCTGCTGAAATGTAGGGTTTCTTGGGGATCGAATGAGGGTAGAGCCACGGGTCGTAACACATCTGAAATGTAACGTCCACTGTTCAAAGTGTCGTCAGTGCGAACAAGAGGTGACCGAGACGTGTAACCAATGGCACCGCATACCATCACGCCGGGTGATACGCCAGTATGGCGATGACGAATACACGCTTACAATGTGCGTTCACCGCGATGTCGCCAAACACGGATGCGGATGCTGTAAACAGAACCTGGTTTCATCCGAAGAAATGACGTTTTGCCATTCGTGCACCCAGGTTCGTCGTTGAGTACACCATCGCAGTCGCTCTGGTCTGTGATGCATCGTTAAGTGTAACCGCAGCCATGGTCTCCGAGCTGATAGTCCATGCTGCTGCAAACGTCGTCGAACTGTTCGTGCAGATGGTTGTTGTCTTGCAAACGTCACGATCTGTTGACTCAGGGATCGAGACGTGGCTGCACGATGCGTTACGGCCATGGGGATAAGATGCCTGTCATCTCGACTGCTAGTGATACGAGGCTATTGGGATCCAGCACGGCGTTCCGTATTACCCTCCTGAACCCACAGATTCCATAGTTTGTTAAAAGTCATTGGATCTCGAACAACGCGGGCAGCATTGTCGCGATACGATAAACCGCAATAGCGATAGGCTACAATCCGACCTCTATCAAAGTCGGAAACGTGATCTCATTCCTCCTCCTTACACGAGGCACTACAACAACGCTTCACCAGGCAACGCCGTTCACCTGCTGTTTGTGTATGAGAAATAGGTTGGTAACTTTCCTCATGTAACCACGTTGTAGGCGTCGCCACCGACGCCAACCTTGCGTGAATGCTATGAAAAGCTAATCAAGTGCATATCATAGCATCTTCTTCCTGTTTTGTGAAATTTCGTGTCAGTAGCACGTCATCGTCGTGGTGTAGTAATTTTAATGGCCAGTAGTGTACCTAGGAATTACAGTTACGAACAACTTATATTGGAAGGAACACACAGAAAAACCAAAGACTGCCTTTTATTGGCAGGACACTTAGAAAATGTATCTACTAAAGAGACTGCCTACACTACGCTTGTCCGCCCCCTTTTTAGAATACTGCTGCGCGGTGTGGTATCCTTACCAGATAGGACTGACGGAGTACATCGAAAAATTATCGCGAAATAGGAGAGGGAGCGTCACTGAAATTATACAGGATTTGGGATGGACATCATTAAAGCAAAGGCGTTTTTCGTTGCGGAAAAATCTTTTTACGAAATTTCAGTCACCAACTTTCTGCTCCTAATGCGAAAATGTTTTGTTGACGACGAATTTTCTTAGGGAGAAACGATTACCATGATAAAATAAGGGAAAGATATAGGTGTTAGTTCTTTCCGCGCGCTATACGAAAATTGTGAAAGTGGTTCGATGAATCCTCTGGCAGGCACTGTGATTTGCAGAGTATCCATGTAGATGTAGAGATCCTAGTCTCTGTTCATGCAGTACGTAAGAGACTGAAAGAGATATAAATGAGAAGCCGAAACTGGACTTCTAAATAAAATAATTTCTCAACACATACGGCACTTTGGCATATATATGTTGTGTGTGAGTGTGTGTACATGTGTCACTTAACGAAATGAAATTTTGTTCTTGTGAAGAGGTCATGGCTGTTTGAAACTAATATCGCTGACAAGGCGTTACACTCGTTTCCTGTCTGTTAGGACATTTTGACGACTACTTTTCATACGCTGTGTTACGTGCCTGCGAGTGGTACTCTATTGGTCCTGTATCCCTTGGACACTCCAAGCTGATACACCAACCCGTCGGGGAACTTCATCCAAGGTATGTTCGAGGATCGTCCATAGCCAACAGTTCTTTTCTTTCTGTGGCGACTGCACGTCGATCCATGTTACTGCAGTGATTCCATGCAGTCACGTGGCACATACTGCCCTCTTCACTGCCGTGGTTTGCGGTGGAGTGTCACTCCACATCCTAGTACTAGTTTAAGAAAACGTGTACAACGCTTCAGAGCTACAAGCACGTTCATTTAAGGGACTTGCTAGTACTGTATTTTGTCTAGTATGCTTACATTGTCAGTAGCGGAGATACTCGTCGTTTTAACGTTCCTTTGACGATTACAACCAAACCGTAGAACAAAGGGTAGGGATACCTATGGAATAGCCGTCTCTTCAGTTCCTGCCCCAGATTAAGGGTCACCTGATGAGCACGGTATTACTCTCAAAACCAGCTGTCCTGCTCTGAACAGAGTGCCGCATGCCTCAGCAGCCGCGGTGGGCCAACCGCTTCACTGGATGCGCGCGGTGGCTCTGTTAATTACGAAGCGGAGCCAGACAGCTCCCGGTGTGCAGCATTCTGCAGATACGAGATAGGCGGTACCGGATTCTCGCCTCCTGCTATGTTCCTTTCTCCTGTTGTCTCTCATCAAACATAACAGCAGAATCTGCAAGTGCACTCCGTAGTGAATCTACTGACGGCTTACATCTTCTGAAGGCACCCTCTACAATGTCGTTTTCTCTTTCTGCCGCAGACCTCAGATATAGTCAGTGCCGACAGACTGAAGCACACACAAAGGAAGGCAATAACAGCGGGTTTCCTGAGTGAAGAACAATTACGTAAGTTTGCGAGAGGTCGTGCTAGTCACAAGGAATCGATGCCCAGTGTATATATCCAACGAGTTTACTATTCGGTTCCCTCGTTCATAAAAGGAGAGAATTATCGGTGCTTTGTTATTACTTCATATATAACGTAAAACCCGACACACAAAGACAGCATCGTTAAAGTTGATGTGTGTCAGTGGTTTGTAACAAGTTTCACGTAAGGTCACAGATTATGCTGTAAGTCCAAATAACAAGTAGAATCTAGTTCTTTATGAATCTTACAGTTGGTCAGATAATGCCTCTCGTGACTCTAAGGAGCAAAGCACAGTACCACATTCTATCCCCGATGGGCCAATTGGGACCGACCAATCACCATATCATCGTCTGCCAATGACGTCATTGGATGTGCTGTGGACGGGCGTGGAGTCGGCACACCACCCTCCTTGCCGTTGTCGACTTTCTTGAACTTACAGCCGCTAGTTCTCATTCAGGCACCCCTTGATTAGCCTCATGAGGCTGAGTGGATCCTTGTCCAGTCCTTCCATCAAGGAAAAGTTCCTGGCGCTGAGTCAGCTCTGTCAGATTCGTCACATATCTTTTTACTTTTCAAAACTGTTAATTTCCTATTGCCAGTTGATAAATGTTTGGAAATTAAGCAGCCGGCCGCGGTGGTCTCGCGGTTCTAGGCGCTCAGTCCGGAACCGCGCGACTGCTACGGTCGCAGGTTCGAATCCTGCCTCGGGCATGGATGTGTGTGATGTCCTTAGGTTAGTTAGGTGTAAGTAGTTCTAAGTTATAGGGGACTGATGACCACAGATGTTAAGTCCCATAGTGCTCAGAGCCATTTGAACCATTTTTTTTTAACTTAAGCAACCTCTGAGAAGGAAATGTGCCCTTGTTTTCTTTACGTATGCATGTTTGATAATTGATAATCTGTGTCCTCGTTCCTCACTTGTTTCCTAATCAAATTAATGTGAAAATCCAGTCTGACAACGAATGAAAAAGAGGGAGATTAATAAAGGAAGCACGGAAAGACATTGGCGTGTGTCCCACTACTTGCTGTTTAACCGAGACATCCGCCTGCTGTGATTAAAAGTTGGTGGAGATTGGTTTCCACCATCAATTTCGCTGTGAACAGAGCAGAAACAGTTTCAGTCACCCTCAAAATTAGCTCCTTTTAATAGAAAATAGACCGAAAATTTGGTACTCCTCTTATCAGGCCAAGGACAGGGAACTCAGATATTATTGAAATAACATTTTTTTTTTTTTTGTTCGTATGAGGTAATGTTCGGATGACCCAATTTCACACGGGAGTAGCGTGCCTCTTCTCCCAAAGTGGTGTGTTGCGCCTTGTGGACAACATAGAGCACAAGTAATGTATTCAGCAGAGCCACTTCCCTTGGAGTCCGCTTCAAAAGCCCACTAAGGACCCGCCGAGGTTTGTTCTCCGCAGAGGGAATCTGGCAGGACACTTCTATGATTAACGGTGGAGATCTGCCTCTAGTAGACATGAAGAGAAAATTCAGAAATTGAGGTTTATACCTCGAGCAACAAGCTGATGCCAGTCGGAGCTGACAGCCTGCTGACGGAGTAGGAAGCTACACCCTTGGCAGGTTTACGGCCACCAAAGGTGTTTACCAAAACACTGGGAAGAGTTATGATGTTTTCGAAAAATATTCAGAGTGGTACGGGGAGAAACAAGCATTTGCTCATGTCTCATATGCTAACGCCAGGACTATGGCTTCCAGTGTGTGGTGTGTGTCCTGTCCGAGTCTCATAACACAAGAGAAGGGTAATCGTGTGGAAATTTTCTCTCTCCCGATTGGTGAAACATATAAGCATGAGACCTGATTGGCTGATGGAGGTTTTTTGCGGAACTACTTTTGTTGAGACGCCAAAGTTTGAGAAACGGAAAGTACGGAGGCCATTCAGTTTAAGCGAGTAGTAGAGAGAATATTCGGTTTCGTAGAGTGGCTGAGAGGAGATTCGATTTCCGAGAGCAGTGAAGAGAATTTTTGGTGCCGGAGATTGGCGGAAGACGGCAGCTCCCTGGTTCTGAGATCGATGAAGAGCAGTTGGTCTTCGATCCAGATCCGAGACACAGCCAGAATGGTTATTCTCCCTGCAGTGTTAGGATGTAATTCAGACCAGCAACATGTGAAGTTTAAGTGCCTTATGACTAAATTAGAGACGTTTCACAGCCGTAGTAATGAATCTTAATTTTTTAATTTCAGTACTTTCGCGATTCTGGACGTAACGTTTGTTACAGTGAATCTTTGGTCACCGTCACTTGATCGTTAACTTATCTGGTGCAAGTATAATTTCTGATGCATGTCTGATCCTTCCTCAGTACCATAGGTAACTCAATTATTTCTGCCACATCATTTAAAGTCGATTACGTCGCGAAAACTGGAAGTAACGCTTTCTTTCCTCTGTGTTCCCCAGTAACTCATGGACACATATGTGCAACTGAGACAGTTTAATAAATCAGCTATTTCTTGTTACTTTGAACCAAGGCGTCTGCAATGTTCAGTTTTTCCCTTGCGTCTAGAACTTTTTGAAACAGATGGGTATTAATCGAATTCCTTTATATATCATTCCGGTAGCTAGTTAATCCCATATGACTTTAATATTGGTTAACGAAGGCCATCAACGATGTGTGAGGGAGATGGTTTCTTATGACAGTTTCGTGTCGTAAATCCTCTTTTACTTAACAGATAGCTTGCAGTCAGCCTAAGCGCCATAGGATATAGCTTTATGTTGTATTAATCACTAATGATCAGGAATCTCGCGAGTCTTCTATTGGTTCATTAGTAGTGTAACTTTCTTTAAAAAATTACAAAAAACATTACAATTACGTTGTATGAATGTCGGATCCGTGGAATGTGTACTGAACTCGAATTATCGTGGAGCGTGTTGAAACTGCAAGTGGTGTGCTTACTCTGTGTTAATGTAAGCAAAACTTTACACGAATTGATTTTGCAATGCAACTCCCAATACCAATAAAGAAATACAGTCACTGTGAAGTACATTCAGCCTTTTAAGCACTGAATCATCTGGCCCTGTTCAAAACTGATAACTTTGGTCCTTGTGCACATAACAAATAAATTAAATTGTCTTACCCCTAGATTAGCAACGAAATAACGCGATATATTCTGATCTCTCATGAGAAACAAAATCATGCTAGTTACAGCCTCGGTGATGTGCACTGCTCGCTGTAATACTTTGAAATGCACACGAAATTGTTTTGGGTGATGAATGAAAACACTTACGAAAATCCAACTTCTTTGAAGAATATATGACCTGCACAGCGAGGCGGTCCTGATTGTGGTGAATTACTTACACTGATTTTCTTTTTTTTAGCAAAATTATGTTCCAAGTTAAGTTTGTCTTTTCATACACAATAAGATTTAAACACCAAGTATTATCTAACTTCATTAATCCAACATAAATGCAAATCCCCAGTTTAAATATAGCTCTGTTAACTAATCTTAGAAGCATTACAAAAATGAAATATCTAACTAGCCTTCTCATCAAAAGAGTTTCCGTACATTCTGGGATTACTCAACAATTACAAATTATCTGCAAACTAACGCGCTCGCAAAAAACAGAAATCACAATTATTTAACATCTGGACCTTGGTTGCATGAATTTTGCTTTACATTCAGCAATATTGACATACCAAAATTAATCTGACAGTTAGTGGCTTCACACAGCACACCACAAAAACTGTCTACTCCATCGTCTTTCCCTCACGGACAGCTACCAACAACTGAGCGCCAAGCGCTCTCTTACTGCAACACTATAATAATCTGTGACCAGAAGCAGTATCTCTGGGTCTCCGGTCTTATGCAAAAATGCCGCAGTATAATTGTTTCAGTAGAAACAAACAGTCCAAGCAATAGACAAGTTTCAGCATTATCAGTAATCGAACCCAAGTCCTCCGTGTAGGAAACAGACACGCTGACCACAGAGTTACGGACTTGGACAGTATGTATGGATTGTATTGAAGAAGACAAGGAACGGACACAATCGACTATGCAGTCGTATGGGTGGCTTGCTGTCACGCGGGGCACGTAACACTGACGACCTACGGTTACCCATTGAACGTTATTGTTGTTGTGGTCTTCAGTCCAGAGACTGGTTTGATGCAGCTCTTCATGCTACTCTATCGTGTGCAAGCTTCTTCATGTCCCAGTACCTACTGCAACCTACATCCTTCTGAATCTGTTTAGTGTATTCATCTCTCGGTCTCCCTCTACGATTTTTACCTTCCGCACTTCTCTCCAATACTAAATTGGTGATCCTTTGATGCCTCAGAATATGTCCTATCAACCGATCCCTTCTTCTAGTCAAGTTGTGCCACAAATTTCTCTTCTCCCTAATTCTATTCAATACCTCCTCATTAGTTATGTGATCTACACATCTGATCTTCAGCATCTTCCTGTAGGACCACATTTCGGAAGCTTCTATTCTCTTTATGTCTAAATTATTTATTGTTCACGTTTCACTTCCATACATGGCTACACTCCATATAAATACATTACATACTCGATGTCAAGAAATTTCTCTTCAGAAACGCCTTCCTTGCCATTGCCAGTCTACATTTTATATCCTCTCTACTTCGACCATCATCAGTTATTTTGCTCCTCAAATAGCAAAACTCATTTACTACTTTAAGCGTCTCATTTCCTAATCTAATGTTCTCAGCATTACCCTATTTAATTCGGCTACATCCCATTATCCTCGTTTTGCTTTTGTTGATGTTCATCTTATATCCTCCTTTCAAGACACTGTCCATTCCGTTCAGCTGCTCTTCCAGGTCCTTTGCTGTCTCTGACAGAAATAACAATGTCATCGGCGAACCTCAAAGTTTTAATTTCTTCTCCATGGATTTTAATTCCTACACCAAATTTTTCTTTTGTTTCCATTACTGCTTGCTCAAATTTTAGTTGTATTGTTTTACTTCGAAATGAAATGTGGCGGCAGCACGCTAAAACATTCGATACCACTCATTTAAGCAGCATATATCCCACGAAGAATATTACATCACCGTGTGATCTTTGACAACCTGAAGAGACACGTCAGTTTCAGTCGGACGAGGAAGTACAAGCGTGGGTGCGGTTTCTACGAAACCGGAATTGAACGTCTCGTGTCCCAGTGGGATAAATGGTTCAAATGGCTCTGAGCACTATGGGACTTAACATCTATGGTCATCAGTCCCCTAGAACTTAGAACTACTTAAACCTAACTAACCTAAGGACAGCACACAACACCCAGCCATCACGAGGCAGAGAAAATCCCCGACCCCGCCGGGAATCGAACCCGGGAACCCGGGCGTGGGAAGCGAGAACGCTACCGCACGACCACGAGATGCGGGCAGTGGGATAAATGCCTTAACGCGTGTGGTGATTAATTTTGAATGGAACCATTCCATGGTCCTGTTGTGGTAGGTGCTCGCCACAATCGAACAGTACACAGGGCCTTACGTCTAACTTAAGAAAATTACTCACAAACCGAAGCACATTCTACATTTGCCTCCGAGTTAGAAGTTGGCGCTACAGCGCAAATCCACATGTGGTGAAAATCTCGTCGAACACAAAAGTGCTCTAGTCGGCGCAATATACGACAGACAATACACAAGATGCGGTACCAGAAATATGTATTATTTACAGCACAGGAGACGGGAGGTGGTGACGGTGTCTGAAGGAGGGGGGAGCAGAGAGAGAAATGAATAAATTCAATTTTCGTCACACAGTCGTACAGAGCTTTTGTGATGCGCGCTTTGCTTTTCGTAATAAACGTGCAGAACGTAGCTTGGCGAGGCGGTTCGTTTAATAAAAGGAACCGCGGCGGGCCCGAGATTCAAATAAAGCGGGCAGCCGACTGGCGACTGGCGACTGACGAGTGCGCCCACCGACATATTCGGGGCGTGTAACAACACGGCCCGCGCCGCGCATATTTCCATAGCTGAAGAATGCGCTGACCAGCGGGAGGGACGGGCGCCAGGAATTTCTCATAAAAAGTTCGGCATTCGAAATGTCCTCGGACGTCAGCGCGGCGCGGCGTCCGAGGAGGAAAGGGAGAAGATGGCCTCGCTTCTCCCTTGGCGACTCGAAGCGCAGGCGGCAGCGTCAAAGAATACGATCCCTCCTCTGTGGTGAGTCGCAGTCGCCACGGTCCACTCTGGTTTCGTGAACTGTAAGTGAATTAACGAGCCATATTAGCGTTAAATAAGGTGAATTACTATCAGACAATTGAGAAAGTAGGAAATAGAAATTCTGATGAGCTAATTGCTAGTATAGTGTTAATATTTAATATCATTCTGCCCCAGTTGTTGTTCCGTTGCCTCGCAGATAATATCTGTCTCTCGTATTTTGTAACTTAGTTTCTGTTTTACTTATAACGAAAACTGTGTCATCTAATTATTTTGGGCGTCTTCAGTGATCTATAAAAAAAATAACTAACTAAAAAAGTTCGAGATAAGGGTGTCAACTGCATTATTCATGATTGATCATTGTATTATCTTCAGAAAATCTGCTTTGGATATAATGTGAAAATCTTTGCACAATATGCAAAAACTATGGCTTTTAAAGCAAACATCTAGTATGAACCAAAATAACCGTAGACAATAGAAATACTGAGTAACTGCCTCGCTTCCAGTTATTCGCCAAGACGTGACCAACGGCATTAATCAGTCAGTATCTCGATCTCAAACTGAGTAAACAGCAGGACAAATATGGAACCATACGAAGAACATAAACTAGATAAAAGACGAAAGGAAGAAGAATGAAACATTATAAAGCGATGGATAGGGTGAATTTGCTTTATGGCTTAGAGACGTGGGTGATGAGTACTAACAATCGTAGTAAGACACACGGATTACAAATGAGATTCCTGAGATCAGTGATGGGCTGCATGAGAATGGATAGAAGTAAACAATGGCGACGTACAGAGAAGTAAATGTTTTTGAAATAAAAGACAGAATCAACCATAGTAAATAAAAATGGCACCCACGCCTGGAAAGAATGCAAGAAGGAAGAGCACCAAAAGAAGTTTTATCATATAGACATTAGGACTCAAAGGAAACGTTGTCAACAATTTCTTCTAAGACCGAATCAGGCGAATCACCTAACACTTAAAGAAGTTGATGTCTTCCGGATGTTCATTGGCTCCGTTGTAAGCATTTTTAGACTTCTCATCTACAAAATAAAAAAAAAAACTACTTTTAGGGGTTCTATGCCCTCTTTTGCAAGTCGTCTCTCATTTTCATCAATTTTATTAATGTTTTATTTCATTGCACTGTGGTAACAGGCCCAATAAGGTTATTGAAATCAGAGTATTTGTACTGGGAGCTCAAAATATTTTTCACTTGATTGATATGCATGTTGGGTTACTTCCCTGGGTGGCCTGTGCGAGGCGAGCATCGGTGGATGCGGCACACTGCATTTCCGGTTGGGGACTGCACTTCTACGAATACTGAAATGGTCCTACATCAATGGGCTTAAGCGCCTCGCGGAACGACTGACGTCGGTCGAGTTTCGCCTTTTGTATGCAGGGCGAAACTACCTGTGAGACGTCTGAGTGTCGCCGCAGTTTGTGTGCTTACCGTTCTGGCGCGTCTGGAATGACGACTGCTGGCGATGACTGACTGCGCTGTCCTCGTGATTCTGAGAATACTTGTGGACCGTGCCCTGCTGGGCGCGACTGTCTGGCGCCGGATGGCCTGTGGTCTGGGCATGTTGTTTTCGTAGCCGGTCAAACGGCAGGTTCAGTGCACTCAGCAGAATAGCAGAGACATGATTGGTCAACTTAAACTGAGGCTAGTTGACGTCATAAGCCCCTGCTCGAAATTGGAGGGAACGGTCGCTATTGGCACTAATGATGTTCTGAGGCAGTGTGGGGGAATTTTGGAATCAGCACTGAATGCTGATTCGCGGTTTTCGAGTGGTAGGGACTTGAGCGATTTGGCTTCGCTCTTGTGTTGCACAGACGCATGGATTCAGGATCTGATCTTCGTTGGAGTCACGCGGTCTTGCTACTTAATCGCAGTTTTTCGGCAGAACTTAGAATTCTCGGAGAGCCTCCGAGGCCAGGGGTTGAAACAGAGTTGTTGCACAGCAGAAGTCGGCGCCGACATCATCGGAATGCTGCCTGCTGACGACCTGCTTCAGATTTCAGGATTGGTAAGGTATTTAGCGCCTCCGACATTGTAAGACCTACCAGTTTTATACTGAAGTCCTCAAATGCACGCGCGCTCGCTTTGTTACAAGCCCACCTTGCTTGTTTCTCCATGTGATCCCATTCGAGCTCTCACTACTAATCGCGATACTGCAACATAGTTGGGAGAGTGATATTTGATTCATTAGGACCTCCAGTCATTATCGTCTATCTATTGCATCACAGAGAGTAGGAGTCCCTTGTTCTCGAGGCAACTTATTCTCATAATAGTCCCGTATACCCTATCCTTTAACCTACCGTATGTGTTGATAATCATGTGCCTTTATGTTCTGATGTATAATAAATCTCATTGTAATATTTAATCCACGTATCATTTCGTAGATATATGGAGAATTCCTTTTCCTGTTGTTTATTATAATAAAGTTCTCTCTTGTTTTTCTTCTCTGAGTAGATTACGACTTTTATTAAATTATTGACAGTGTGCACTCCTTATTTTGCCAACTAACAGGGTCCACCATCATGTTCTTTCGTTACCGTTGTGTGCATAACTAATTAGGTGGTAGGTAAGCAGAGTGCCGAGTGCATGTCTCGTCCTCACGCAAAATTCGTCAGAATTAAAGATGTACAAACTCTTCCCCACCCCGGCACCTCGCAACTTATGCAATGATTTCTTAAATTTCTTTGTAAACAGCTGAAGATGTCTAAGACAGGCACGTGAAATTTCTTTGGTTAGACCAAAAATAAAATTGGATTTGCAAAAGATGAACAGTAATTACACTTATTAAAAAGAAAAAACGCTAATCGTTAGTATTCGTGGCGTAGTAGTTAACTTAGGATTAGTAGTGCAGTAACAGCGAACAGTGGAGACGACAATGTATCTTTTAGGGGCGAGAAATGTAAGCCTGGAGCTCCTTCTACAATTTTTCAGGCTTCCACACTTCCTTCCATTACCAAATTGACAATTACAATTACTAGATGTGTTCTGTAGACAGATCCCTTCCTCGAGTCAGGTAGTGTCAGAAATTTCTTTTTTCTGCAGTTCGTTTCAGTATCTCCTGATTAATTATTCCACCCACCCAACTGTTGCTCAGCTTTCTTCTACTGAAACATATTTCAAATACTTTTATCGTCTTTTTGTCTAATATGTCTGTCGTCCACATTTCACTTCCGTACAAGGCTATACTGCAGCAAATAACTCCAGAAAATAGACTTATATTAGATATTAACAATATTTTCTTTTTCAGAACTGCTTTTATAGTTATTGGTAGTCTGCATTTTATAACTTCCTTACTTCGGCCATCATCACTTATTTTTCCGCCCAAATAACAAGACAATATACCACTTCTCGTACCTCATTTTTCCTCATTTCCCACTCTAATTCCCTCAGCTTCGCAGGATTAATTTCGACTACACTCAATTATCTTTGTCTTACTCTTATTGATGTTCATCTTATTACTAAACAGTTAATTTGCGTAAGCCAATAAGCCACCCAAGAACAAAACAAAAATTTGTCACTTAAATGCATTATGAGATATTGAATATATTGTTCAAAAAATGTTCAAATGTGTGCGAAATCTTATGGGACTTAACTGCTAAGGTCATCAGTCCCTAAGCTTACACACTACTTAACCTAAATTATCCTAAGGACAAACACACACTCCCATGCCCGAGGGAGGACTCGAACCTCCGCCGGGACCAGTCGCACAGTCCATGACTCCAGCGCCTGAGACCGCTTGGCTAATCCCGCGCGGCAAAAATATTGTTACCTAATTTTAAATCGACAAATAGTATCAAAGATATCTTAAAATAAAATGAAAACTAATGGTTCTCTCGTGACTAATGTATCATCACTGCGAAAGTAGATATACTGATCGTGGCTACCCTACATCAAGTGAATTACATCCAGTAAAATTAAATAAGCAGTGACGTGATCAGCTAGCCTAATGGTTAAGGTGGCTGCTCGCGAAAGACAGAGCCTACAGTTTCGTGTACCGTACTGATTATTATTAATCACTGTTTATTATTTATATGCTCGGCAGGTCTGATTGGTTTTCAATGATATTTTTTCATCTCGCTACGACTTTACTGACGATTGATCCATATATTTCAATTCGGTAAAGGAGACACATCAGAAACATTGAGACAGGCCTCAGACAAGGGGATGCTCTCTCATGTATTCTGTTCAATGTCATCTTAGAGAAAGTAATAAAAGAGTGTAGGCAACAGGAGTGGGCTGGAGTAGAGATGGACGGTAACTTCAATTGTCTCGCATATGCAGATGACATAGTACTATTAAGTGAATCGAAGACCAGCTGAAAGAAATGTTCCAGAAAATGGACACTTCTGCACAGAAGGTAGGGCTCAAAGTGAATCGAGAAAAAACAGAGTTCATGCAATTAGGAAGAAGACAAGAGCAGGTAGAATTTCTTGAGATAGATGGCAAGAGGTTCAAGAGAGTAGACCAGTTCAAATACCTGGGATCTTGGTTTACCACGAACAACAACATAAAAATAAACATCAAGGAAAGAATAGCAGTGGGAGCGAAATGCATGCATTCCCTCAGAGAGACGCTTGGCTCTAAATTGATCTCAGTGAACACTAAGATGAAAATCTACAACATAGTGAATGCCCAGCAGTAATGTACGGTTCAGAAACATGGAGCATGACTAAGCGAGAAAGGGAAAAACTATTAATATTTGAAAGAAGAGTAATAAGGAAGATATGGGGACCAGTTTTAGATAACGGAGAATGGAGGAGGAGGAAAAATGAGGAAATCTACCTTCTGATGTGACAACGAAGTATCCTACAGAAGATAAAGGGCAAAAGAATACAATGGGTGGGCCATGTAGCCCGTATGCCAGATGGAAGACAGGCGAAGATGGCATTAGCAGGAAAACGAAACATCAAACGCCCCATTGGACGTCCAAGGCAGCGCTGGATGGACAACCTGGCGAAGGAACTATCAGCCCTCGGAATTGAAGACACGTGGAGGAACCGGGCACAAAACAGGAAGGAATGGACGCAGTTTGTGGAAGCAGCGCTTGGTCTGCAGGGCCTGGGATCGCTGGATATCTATGTAATCTATCTAACACAAAAAACAAAATGTTTTTGTAACTTCACCTGAATCTGGGTCAATGACAAAAAATTCTTTTCTCAAATTAAGCTCGACATGGTACTGTAACTCTCAAACAAACTCGGTCATGATTGTATTTTGTAAGTAGCGCAAGAAATTACGAGATACAGGTGCGTGTGAAACAGATACTATGTTGGTCGTCTGGTGCATGGTATCTGGCATGAATGATAGGTTTATGCTGTTCTCAGTGGAATCTACCAAATAATCACTCGTATTATTGTGTTATGTTCCAAAGCCTGACAGATGGATGATGCAGTTAAGAAGATACAAACCTTTCATAGAAAACTGCAGAAACCCATTTTCGTTGCGAAATATGTAAATATTCTTTCGTATTCCGTCACTCGTGTAGAGATTATGAGCACAATAAGAGAGTAATAACGGTTCGTTCAAAGGTATACTATAGGTATACTATCAGTTTATTTATATATCGTGCTCCATAGCTGAAACATACAGACAGAACAGTGGAAATAGCCTACCCAGAGGGAAGAAAGGTACAAAAGCTAAATTGTACGCATAAATGGGCTGAGGTCCAATACGCAAAGGATCCAAGTTTGGTTCCAATGCTCGTGCCCACAGACCCAGCAGTGGCGCTGTCTGGTAGGGCGCAGAATACCAGGTAGAAAGTTGGACAACATTTCGCTCCGTTAAGTCAGTTTGAGAGGAGCCTACTCATCTCTAGCGGTTCTAGGCGCTCAGTCCGGAACCGCGCGACCGCTACGGTCGCAGGTTCGAATCCTGCCTCGGGCGTGGATGTGTGTGATGTCCTTAGGTGAGTTAGGTTTAAGTAGTTCTAAGTTCTGGGGGACTGATGACCAAAGATGTTAAGTCCCATAGTGCTCAGAGCCATTTGAACCGTTTGAGCCTAATCATCGGCAGGAAAACAGCCGGCTGGTCGACACGCCGTATGGCTTACCAGGTCGATTGTTCGGAGCGTTCCGTCAGACAATGTTGGGAACAGTGGACACGAGATAGCACGCACGTGCGACATACGGGGACTGGAGCGATCAGGAAGACCACGAAACGAGAGGATCGAAGTAGTTACAACGCTGAATACGTGTTCGAGAGAAGCGGTGACCTGCTACGCTGTTTGTCGTGACTTCCTAAAGGCACTTTATAAGCTACACGTCTACAGCTTACTGTTGGTACGTGGCTGAATCGACGTTATGTTACGTACCAGTCCGCAAGCACTCTTAGCTTTTGTGTACGATTAGTGGTTAAGCCACCTACAAGAGGTAACTGTTCTATTGAATCAAGGCGCTCAAGGCTCCTGTAGTGACTCACTCCACGATACAAACAGATGTACGGATGCCAGTTGTTCCAAAAATAATTTCTAGACGCTTTATGGATGCGAATTTGCAATCCTGGGGCCCTTGTCGTGTACTGTCTCTAACACCAATACATCGGTGACATCCTCTACAAAGGTATCAAGCCAGAAAGACGCGGAATGTCATAGAATGGCACCAGACGACCAACATAGTATCTGTTTCACACGCACCTATATCTCGTAATTTCTTGCGCTACTTACAAAATACAATCATCACCGAGTTTTTTTGAGACAGTACCATGTCGAGCCTAATTTGAGAAAAGAAATTTTTGTCATTGACCCAGATTCAGGTGAAGTTATAAATTCTGATTCGTTTTGGTAACGGATGATGACCGGATACGGGTGTGGATGCAGCCTGCTGAACGGTACTGCTCGAACAGTCGGCACAGCCAGTGTAATGGCCTAGGGGAGGGGGGCGGGGGTGTGTTGGGGCTATAGCCTACGGTAGCCGATCCTCTGTAATTTTATGACGCGGAACCTTACCGGTTCGGATTTACATTGATGACATTCATCATCATACAGGATGACAATTATTGAACTATATGAAATAAAGTCGTCATAACTTCTGAACTGTTTGCGTTAGGACGTTCAATAGGCACGGTTGACCACGGGGCATGATGGGAGTCCAAGGCAGCGCTGGATGGACAACCTGGCGAAGGAACTAGCAGCCCTCGGAATTGAAGACACCTGGAGGAACCGGGCACAAAACAGAAAGGAATGGAGGCAGTTTGTGGAAGCAGCGCGTGGCCTGCAGGGCCTGTGATCGCTGGTTATCTATGTAATCTATCTAACACAAAACTTTTTAATGCGTTTTATTTATGCCAATATGCATTTCGGGTTTGCACCCATCTTCAGCTGGCAAATTACGTGGATCTTCAGTTACTACAGTAGTACAATCTCGACAGCAGTTTGGATGCTGCAGCAGGCCTGTGCAAAAGCAACTATTCCAATCATTTACTTCAATTTCGCGAGTTTAAAGTTACGCACTATCAGTTGTTCATTTTACTTACATTCTCCTGGATGCTCTTCGTTTAAAAAACTTAAATAAATCCACATTCGTCCAACATGTAGCAGAAGAAGAACATCAAGTAACAGACATATCCCATAACCTACAAGTTCTCCACCTAGCCAACAAAGGAAAAAGAATGAACCTCCTAGAAGAAATCGAAATTTATTCACATAAACATGCATCCCCTTCTGACATACTTAACGACCAAACAGAGCTGCCAAACCGAATTTTCTGAAAAACTTCCACACTCTACTTATCAAACCACTTACTAAGCACAATCAAGAAATAACATAATCTAATAAAACCCAACATATGCATGTAATTATATAAAACATAAAAATCCTAATTCTATCTCTGTTATATTGTAAATGTATGAATTACTGCTTTGTGTAAATGTGTTATGTTTGTTTATTATCTTCAATACTGCAAAAAAAAAAGAATTGTATACATCGTACTTAGAATACTTCTATCACCCAAGTCAATGTTTAGAAAACAGTAGCTTATCTTAGAACCTAAAAAATTTCGTAAAATATAACTCTGTCCATAGATAAACCGTTTGTATGTGAAAAAAAACTGTCAGTCGACAACATAGCGGATAACGCAGTGCGCCTGTGTAAAATACGTGATAAAAAGTGTTTGTGTTGTTGCAAAAAAGAAGATAAGCCAAGAAAAAACAAGGAGAGGAGAATGTAAGTAAAATGAACAACTGATAGTGCGTAACTTTAAACTCGCGAAATTGAAGTAAATGATTGGAATCGTTGCTTTTGCACAGGCCTGCTGCAGCATCCAAACTGCTGTCGAGATTGTACTACTGTAGTAACTGAAGATCCATGTAATTTGCCAGCTGAAAATGGGTGCAAAACCGAAATGCATATTGGCATAAATAAAACGCATTAAAAAGTGGCTGGTTACTGTATTTTTACAGTGAAATATTATTCCTACGTCATTTTGCGATGTTGCAGTGCCTATGCTGTTCCGAAGTAGAAAGCAATAGTCCCGCGGACATGCATCCATTTAAGCCAGAAAAAAAATATTGCATCATATTTCGGAACAATACAGGCACTACAATACAGTAATTATCTTCCGACACCGAGAGAGCGTTTTTCAATTTAAATGTCTCCCCTTACTGGAATATACATAACGGATGTACGAGTGCAGGTTGTGAACACATGATTATCGACATACGGAAGGTAGGGTCTGGCCCTGAGTCGTGCTCGGATAGGCGGATGCTAAGTCGACCGTTAGCGATAAGCGCGGAATCCGGGTTCGAGTCCCGGTCCGGCATAAATTTTCACTGTCGTCATTCCGTTATACACCTGATTGTTGTCCACATTCGCGACTGAGAATACATTCCAATTTTTCCGCGGTCGGCCTGCCACATGCCGCCGTGTCACGCTGTGCTTGATTTCGAAGTGGCTGTTCAAGATTTGCCGGGCAATCTGCCTCAGGACAATATCAGACGTCTAATCGACAGCGGAGCGTTTTGCGGCATGTATTGAAAGAAAAGGAGTTCCAATGCGCTACTGATGTTACAACGAATTTGTCTACTTGTTTTCACTGCATTTGTTTTCGTGTCTTGATTTTGGGATCAAGTAAATCTCTCATCTGTATAATTTTGCCTTAATTTCGATATTTCGATCACATGCTCCCCACTTAGTGCGATATTTTAAATGTACCTGAGTGTATTTCAGTTCAGTAAAAGTAATACAAAAGAACTATTTTTGTGATTTAATTTGTAGCCCTGTCAGTGACAAAACTTTCTTTTCTTAAACTGGGTGGGATCAGAACTGCAATTCTGAAACAAACTCAGCGATAGGAGTGTTTGATAACTGTCACAAGAAATTACGAGATACAACTGCATATAAACAGAAATTATGTTGGTCTCGTGATGCATCGACTCTGGCGTCATTGGTAACTTTGAACTACTCTGTTCTCTGTGGAGCCTACCAAATAATACTATTTTTCCAAAGTCTGGCGGAAGGGAGATACAGTTACGAACTAACATATACTGTACAGAAAATTACAGTAACCTACTTTCGTTAACATATCTATAAGTCTTATTTTGCATCTCGTCACTCGTGTGGAGATCATCAACATAATTTGAAAGTAACAACAGTTCGTTCAGGGGTGCACTATCATATTTTTTATAAATTGTGCTCCATATCTCTAATATATTTGAATAAATTCATAGCCGGCCGAAGTGGCCGTGCGGTTCTAGGCGTTGCAGTCTTGAACCGCGAGACCGCTACGGTCGCAGGTTCGAATCTTGCCTCGGGCAGGGATGTGTGTGATGTCCTTAGGTTACTAGGTTTAACTAGTTCTAAGTTCTAGGGGACTAATGACCTCAGAAGTTGAGTCACATAGCGCTCAGAGCCATTTGAACCATTTTTGAGCCAATAAATTCATATTACCATCATAAACTGCTTTTATTGACAACTACTTTCAGTAGGAACTACCTACAATCAAGAGGTGATTATTACCACATATTTCTGTGCCGACTTGACTGAGGTACTTCCTGCCAAACCTAGTTGACAGTAAAGCATTACTCACTAAAAGCTGCTTATGGAAGTAATATGTATTTCTACAAATTTACGAGCAATCGTTTTCCTACATTCCAGACCCGAACGGAACGTAAAAAAAAACCTTCATACATCATAAAGATACCATTCACAATAAACTTAAATGAGATTTGCGAAACGTAGGTGAGGACATTCCGAACGAAGCGTGATCTTGATAACACGACAATGTGACTGTTTCACAGAGTTTCTTCTTTCACCAAATGACATTTATTTGCCCACCGTCTACATTTTTGTTATTACTTTGCATAACTAGGATCTCGCAGCAAACAAATTACGAAAGAAATGACGCGCAGCTCTCTCTCTCTCTCGTCGACCCCAGGTTGACTCACGAATTTGATCGCCGGGTTTAGCGCGCCGTTGACTCTTAATGAAGCGCGACAAATCAGGGACAAAAAGCGGGGGAAGGAAAGAGAATATGATAGTCGCTAACCTCGGCGTGCCTCTCCCATTGGGGCATTCATCCCTGGCCGTGGGGCGGGCGGGAGGCGCTCTCGACGAGTTTCATTAACAGACACCGGGCGGCCCGTCGCCTAGGAGTCGCTGCCAAGCGGACGGAATGCCTCGCTCGTAAAACGTTTGAATATGGCCGAAGTTTCCAGCAATAAACGCATTTGGATCTAAAGAGGTTTTTCAGCTGCCGGTATAAAACTTTATGCGTTTCCGACCCTTTTTTGTGTCCCCGTGTCGGCAGTGAGAGCTCCAGCTACTGGCTGGCGAGGGACCGTAGTTTAGTTTACAGAGGGCGGCCCCCGCGTCGGGGGCAGGGTGTCTGGCGTAAGCGCCACACCCCCGACTTCCTGGCTTCACGCCCCCCACCAAACGTGTATTCCCTTCTAAACGAGCAGTTTACGCCCGACTCAGTGCACGCCCGCCGACCACTGCGTGCATCCGCCCCATGGTACATTGCTTTACCTTCCTCATACAGTGTCAGCGTCAGAAGTGCAGATTTTTATAATTCTTTTGCATTTTTTACATTGGCAGAGAGGAGGAATTCACAGTACATCAAATGCTAAAAATTTAGAGACTGCATCAGTGCACAAGCAACACTCTCCATAAGCTCCAAAAGTATTGGAAGGCTTTCCACTGACCCAGTGGCAGTAACGCTACGCCACACTCTTCAACAACCATCCACTACTTACCAACCTGAGCAACTTTACATCCCACCTCTCTGACAACTTCATAATGTCAAATAGCCTTTATTTCGACTACTCTTGATTTTCCACAGTACGTGAACATCAAGATACAACAGACCCATCCTTTGATTCTGAATTCTATATTGACGACAAATTTCAGTCACATCAATCCGGCCCATCAAGAAGTGCCGAAAAGACGCAACAGAGCCTCCAGTGACATATGCATTACTTGTAGACATCTAAATAAATCTCCACTTTGTTTCTAAGACTGTGTCTTATTGCAATATGTTAGTGTATCAATACATATTATGAAATTTACCGCTTAGTTTTTTTGTCCACACAGAAAACCTAATTTCAACAACTATTATAGTGGCTTTGATACGATTTTCAGTAATTGACAGACTGAAGCAACAGGGAAGTTTGTTACAGACAAATCGTCTGGTGCCAGAATGAAATTTTCACTCTGCAGCGGAGTGTGCACTGAATGAAACTTCCTGGCAGATTAAAACTGTGTACCAGTCCGAGACTCGTACTCGGGACCTTTGCCATCGCCAGGGTATCAGGGTCATGGCTGTGGATGTTGAGGTTGGCAGCAATCACATAGGTGGAGAAGGTATGGTCGACAAGGGAAATGAATTTATAGCGAAGAGGAGCTGTGGGATTGATATAAATAGTGGCACAGGTGATGGCGAGGGAGGGAAAAAGATGCTGAGGAGAAGGTATTCAATCAGGTCATTGAACAGGGGTAGTGGCCAGACAGAGAGATGCTTGAAGTTGCCTATAGCGACTCCACCTCGGTCGAGGGGAAGGGGATTGTCGGTGCGGTGAAGGAGATAGGGAGGTGTGCAGACAACATGGTGGTGGGACAGCGTATGCATGAAGAGGTATTTGTTGGCAGGGACGGAATGAATGTTGAGGTAGAGGCGACGATACTGGTGACATGCCAGGAGGTGAGAGGGGGAAAGGAAGTGAGGCAAGGAGAAAGGGGCTTAAATGAGGGTGTCTAGGTGGCTGAGGGTAAAGTGGGCCTGATTGTGGGAGTCGGTGGTGTAGGTATTTAAAAGGAAAACAGAGCAGGAGGCGAGGGAATTCACCTGGAGGGTGTGGGGGCGCTGGAATGGGTGGATGTTCTGCAGGACAATGGTTAGGAACTGGATGATGTCTTCTGCTAAAGGGGGAGGGTGGAGGGAATTGTTGGGGTGGATGGTTGGGTCAATGGGGCGAATGTGCACAGTGAGCCCAGGGTAAATGGTAGAGGGTTTTGCTTTGCATTTGGAGGAGTAAGTGGTGTAGGGTTCATTGCAGGTGTTGCAGGAAAGGGGAGAGGCGAGGTTACGACACCGTTTAAGGATGGGAGGCTTTGCAATAGGTCAAGTTGGGCGGGGGGGTTCTTGCAGTTTTGGGTGAGGCGGTCATTGCACAGGAGACAGTGCTGGCAGCTGTAGGACTCAGGAGGGGAACGGGATGGGTGAACAGGGTGGCAGCAGTTGAAAATCATGGCCCCCTGTGTGAGAAGGTGATCGATGGAGGATTCAGACTCAGTAAAGATTGGCATGAGGAAGGTAGGGCCAGAGGAGTTGTAAATACAGTGAGCCGAGCATATTTCCAGGGTGGGATGGGCGTTCAGTTCTGCCAACACCTCCACTTGTATGACCACAGGGCTGAGTTTCATGATCACAGTGATGAGGACTGGCATACAAAGCGGTGATTGGGGCTGACAAGGAGAGGAGGAAGTAAGGAAGGGCGTGAGGGATACATGGGTGAAAAAGGTGATGTGGGAAAGGTGGCACAGGAGATCTGTTGGGAAAGAGGGAGAGGAGGACTTGATGAGAACAGAGTCTCTGTGATGGATAAGTTGGGTAATGGGTGCACTGGGAATGTATGTCCAGATCTCTAGGGTGAGTGTGTGGGCATCTAGGAATTTCGGATCAGAGTTGGCAAAGACAAAGGTATACAGGGTGGGGATGGGGAGGCAGGAGGAGGGGTGGTATCCATGGTGTAATTCCTCGGCTTGGAACTGAGGGGATCCAACCCTCGAATGTTCCACTCATAGATGTTAGTACGTTATCTGAAAAGAAAAAATTTCTGGGACGGTATAATATCGTGTTGTATATATGGGGTCCACTATTGGGAAGTACACACGTGCTCTGTAGGCAAGGTAATATGACTGAAGCTGCTTGTTGTTACTGTCTCCGATTATAGAGCATATACACTGTGTGATCAAAAGTATCCGTACACCTGGCTGAAAACGACAAGTTCGTGGCGCCCTCCATCGGTAATGCTGGAATTCAATATAGTGTTGGCCTACCCTCAGCTTTGATGACAGCTTCCACTTTCGCAGACATACGTTCAATGTGACACCCTATCACCTGACCACGTTCGAAGTCCGTGAGTTCCGCGGAGCGCCCCATTCTACTCTCTCACGATGTCTAATGACTAGTGAGGTCGCTGATATGGAATACCTGGCAGTAGATGACAGCACAATGTACCTAATATGAAAAACGTACGTTTTTGGCGGTGTCCGGATAGTTTTGATCACATAGCGTAGCAGCGCGGCAACAGCTGTGTATTACTCCTACACAGTGCACTATCGCACCACTTTAACCAAAACAAGTCTGCCATTTTTCTGTAGCTCAAACTCAAAATGAAGCCTGTGCCAATGTAAGCCATTTTTGTCTCCTTATGTCAGCCTATATAGTTGTTAATATTATGTCGTCACCATCAATAACACCATCTTCAGTATCTTACGTCCCATTGCAGGTATTCGTCAAGACGCTGTCCTCTCTTTGCTTCTACCGTACTGATATCCCTCTGAATCGCAATCTATAATTGTAAGACAATCCACCAACAGCTTCGCTATTTATGACTTTTGTCTAATCATACACAGCTACCACATCTATTTTGAGTCTTTATTCACTGTGCCAGCCCCCTTTTTAGTTGCTCTAAGTGTGTGTGTGTGTGTGTGTGTGTGTGTGTGTGGCCATTTTACGGATCAGATTGCGTTAAGAAATTGTTTTCTGAAGCATAAGACTTATAGTTATTGCACAGCATTAAATTTCAGAGCTTAACTATCAATGACTCGATCCAGATCATTGCGAGTTATCGTGTAAAATGATTCTTTTTTCTCTTTATTGTAATTTCATCCCCTCTTGCCCCATGTGTGGGCTAGTGGGGGGGAGGGATTGGGGAGAGCTGGCAGCGGTACACTCAACCAGCTCTTCAGCCAGGGGTCTATACTCACTTAGGTGCAAATAAAACATCGAGACAAAATGACTATGATTTTAAATGATTTTAACGTAGTGGTGAAATGTGCGGATTATGAAATATCGTCAGATAGTACAGTTTTAAAACCACATGAAGAAAACTAAAAACACTCGAAAAAACACTGGAACAACACAGAAGAGACACAGATCATTAAAAACGGAGCACTGCACACTTTCTCTAAAACTCGAAAGAAACTGTACTGGTTTGATACACGAAAGGAAAATGGTTACAAAGGGAGAGAGGCGAATGATAGGCATGGGAAGTGGGTACGAGTAAGAGGTTTCGGTGACAATGGGATAGGGATGGCTGTTGGGGGACAGGGAGAGAGGGGTATCTGGCACTGCGGCCTTTGAATTTGAAAGGAAAAGGGAGTGGAGAACGACTGGGATGGTGATAAAAAAAGATGTGTTGCAGGTTTTTTTTCTTTATTGTTAATTTCACACGTAATACAGATAGGCCAGCAACGGCACATTACGCCCATCTTCGGACACAGATAAAACTAATGACACAAAAGAAGACAGTCGCAGAACAGACAGGGTGGATATACAAACGTAGACATACAAAATGAAAACACACGGAGCCGTTCACGGGCGCAGAGTCCAAAATAAAAATGTTCAGACATGTGGGCACGCACAGAGATGACAGATGGCACACACGAAAGTTGGAGCACAAACGAGTAACACTGGAACACTTGAACACAAACACGACGACACACACAAACACTAGGCGATGATCTCCGGCGCGCGAAAGTTCACTAGATGTGTGCAAGTTCGGGGACCTGCCAAAAGGGAAAAAATGGGGGGGGGGGAGGAGGGAGAGGGGAGTGTGTAGATGCCAGTGGCAGAGGAGATGGGAGGGGAAGGAAAGAATGTAGGGGGGTTGGCGAAGTCCAGGGGAGGAGGGAGGGAGGAAGGGAGGAGGGAGAGATGGGAGAGAGGGTGCCCTTGGGAAAAGACACAGGGGGTGGAAGGGGAGGATTAAAGTTGGTAGGAGGGTTAGATGGAGGGGATGAGGGCATCCTCAGGGAGGGGGAGTTGGCGGAAGCCACCTTGGGCGAGGGTATGGACAGTGGAGAGATGGAGAGCAGGTGGGATGTGGGAATGCAGGCGCAGCAGTGGACGAGGGTGGGAGAGGATGGGAGAGACAAGCGGGTGAGGGGGATCAAGTTTGCGGGAGGTGTAGAGGATCTGTATCCGTTCAAGGAAAAGAAGGATGTGTGGTAATGGAATAAGGTCATAGAGGATCTGTGTGGGGGAGGGGAGACGACTGCGATAGGTGAGGTGGAGCGCATGGCGTTATAGGATTTGTAAAAGGTAGGAGGGGCGGAGATCCAGGCGGGATGAGCGTGGCAGAGGATAGGGAGATATGGGATTTATAGGTATGGAGGATGGTGGAGGGGTCCAGACCCCATGTGCAGCCAGAAAGGAGCTTGAGCAGACGGAGTTGGGGGTGTGCCTTGGATTGTCTGGAGGTGTGGGGTCCAGGAGAGACGACGGTCAAGGGTGACGCCAAGGTATTTAAGGGTGCGGGTGAGGGCGATAGGACGGCCATAAATGGTGAGATAGAAGTCGAGGAGACGGAAGGAAGGGGTGGTTTTGCCTACAATGATCGCCTGGGTCTTGGAAGGATTGACCCTGACGTTGAGCAACCACTGGTTACACCAAGCGGTGAACCGGTCAAGATGGGATTGGAGAAGTTGTTGTGAGAGTTGCAGAGTGGGGGCAAGGGCAAGGAAGACGGTGTCATCGGCGTACTGGAGAAGGTGGATGGGGGATGAGTGTTGCAGGGTGAAAAACGATCCCTTTAAGACAAAGCTACCTAACTCACATACTAAATAACCACTTACAGCAGCACTTCTTTTTCTACCACTCACAACTTACACCATCCTATGTTAATATTACGAAAGTTCAGATCCTGAAAGCTGTGAACTCTGTCATGTCTTTCGCATCTGTTTCCCACGCCTCTAAAATTTAAATTATTTTAAACTTCTTAACGCTTCTAGCCCTCCTCAGCCATCGATCGGTATCGTTCAACTGCCATCTAGTGGCTGCATTTAGAAATTTCGGGTGCCATAACAAACGTGTGAAAAATGATTAATTGAGAATATGATGAGCCTTCATTTGAAAATAACTTATACACTTACGTGCACAGTAAAATACGTTGACATAAATTCTTGTCTAAATCTGCCGTTTATGCGTATCAGAAACTTATGAAATAACAAAGGGAAAAATATTCGAGGGTTTGCACTTAAACAGTGGCAACTATTTATTTATAGCTCGTGCAAAATAGATACTTCTTTCAAAATTTTACTGATATTCAGAGTAGTCACCATCATTGTGTATAGCCCGTTGCCAGCGATGTGGAAGTCGTAGGTTATAGCAGTGCCAGTTGTGTTGACAGTTCGAGCGACGCGATCTACTGCGCGACGAATTTGTAGCAGTTCTGAAGCGAATGCCTTGAAGTGTTTCCTTCGCTTGAGAAATCTAGTTGAACTCAGGAGGGCTTAAGTCAGGGGAGTGCAGTAAGTGGTACAGCACTTAGCAGCCACATCAGTCAAACAAATCAGTAACAGCTTGCACTGTACGTGCTTGAGCATTGTCCGGCAAAGTGATGGTCAGGTCCTGCAGAAAGTGTCATCACTTCTGTCTCTAAGCTGGTCGTAGGTTGTGTTGCAAAAATGAAACGCTGAGTGGTACAGTTCATATAAAAACAACACCCTCCAAGAAACAAACACAGTTAATCATCAGTTCGACAATAATACAGCATCGTGCAGATGTTACTGTTAGACACATCATTGTTTATATTGGTTTTACGGAAGTACCATATTGCATGTATGTTTGAGATTCTTATAACATTAAATGTCCGAGGAAGGCTTAAAAATTTTACTTAAACTGTATTACAGTTTCTGTTTAGTAGCGTATTTCCGTGTTATATTACTGACATAAATTTTTAATTCTAAGAAATGTTTTTGCTCCTTTTCTTTTACTGTGGAGAATGTAAACAGTGATCCTTTTATGTATTTAGTAAGTACATAAGCCGTTTCTCAACAAGGAGAATTTTGACTGTATGTCAAATACAAAACAATATTATATGGTAAGAACTAAAATATACTGTATAAACGAAAGTGTACAGCAAAATACATAAAACGGAAACAACATACGAACAGAGTGGAGAAGACAGATTAATTAAACAAATAATGAATAAGATACAGAGAGACATATAGAAAAGTCAAAAAAACTTTCGGTGAGTTTCAAAGCAAGGGCGTCAATATTAAGGGTGACTAGGAATTCCTCTGTTGAACGCAGAGGATAACGTGTAAAAGTGGAAGAATACGCTGAAAATCTCATCGAGGGGGAGGAACTATCTGATGAGATGACAGAAGGAGAAATACTAGTAGATATTGAAGATATTGGTGCTCCATCATAAGGGCCAAAGTTAATCGAGTTTTGGAAGACTTTTGATCAAATAAGGCAGGAAGGGGGAGATAACAACCATTCGGAAATCCTAAATTCGTTGGCGGAAATGACAAACATGCGACTACTCAAGCTGGTATGCATAATCTATGAGGCAGTAAAATGCCATTAGACTTTAAGAAAAATATCATGTATACAATTCCGAAGGAAGCAAGTGTAGATAAATGTCTGAACTACCGTACAGTCAGCGTGACATGTGATGTATCCAACTTTCAGACTAAATAATGCACAGAAGAATAGAGAAGAAAATTGCTGTTGTGATAGATGACGATAAGATTTGTTTTAAAAAAGGTAGATGTAACAAAGGGGCACTTCTGCTAATGGAATTTGAGCTTAAGAAAAACCAAGATATGTTCACGGGATTTGTCGATATAGAAAAAGCCTTCAGCAATGTGAAATGGTGCAAGATACGTAAAAGTGTTACAGAAATAGGTGTAAGGTATAGGAAAAGGCGGGTAATACAAAAATGTACAAGAACAATACGAACATAAGACTAAGAACGAAGTACTCGGATTAAAAATAGTTTAAGATTGCGATGCAGTCATTCGACCCTCTGTTCAGTATTCAAACATGGGCCAAGCTGCAGTAGCCCATTACACACAGTATTGTAAGATGCTCAAATATGTTATTAGGAAGGCAAAGAGTACGTGGTACGCAAATAGAATAGCTAATTCACAGGGTAAAATTGAATAGAGAAGAAAATTGCTGTTGTGATAGATGACGATAAGATTTGTTTTAAAAAAGGTAGATGTAACAAAGGGGCACTTCTGCTAATGGAATTTGAGCTTAAGAAAAATCAAGATATGTTCACGGGATTTGTCGATATAGAAAAAGCCTTCAGCAATGTGAAATGGTGCAAGATACGTAAAAGTGTTACAGAAATAGGTGTAAGGTATAGGAAAAGGCGGGTAATACAAAAATGTACAAGAACAATACGAACATAAGACTAAGAACGAAGTACTCGGATTAAAGTGTCTGGTCAACAGCACAAGATGGATGATATAAAGCCAATTCGTAGTAACAATATTTCTGTTACTAATAAGTCAGATATACACTCCTGGAAATTGAAATAAGAACACCGTGAATTCATTGTCCCAGGAAGGGGAAACTTTATTGACACATTCCTGGGGTCAGATACATCACATGATCACACTGACAAAACCACAGGCACATAGACACAGGCAACAGAGCATGCACAATGTCGGCACTACTACAGTGTATATCCACCTTTCGCAGCAATGCAGGCTGCTATTCTCCCATGGAGACAATCGTAGAGATGCTGGATGTAGTCCTGTGGAACGGCTTGCCATGCCATTTCCACCTGGCGCCTCAGTTGGACCAGCGTTCGTGCTGGACGTGCAGACCGCGCGAGACGACGCTTCATCCAGTCCCAAACATGCTCAATGGGGGACAGGTCCGGAGATCTTGCTGGCCAGGGTAGTTGACTTACACCTTCTAGAGCACATTGGGTGGCACGGGATACATGCGGACGTGCATTGTCCTGTTGGAACAGCAAGTTCCCTTGCCGGTCTAGGAATGGTAGAACGATGGGTTCGATGACGGTTTGGATGTACCGTGCACTATTCAGTGTCCCCTCGACGATCACCAGTGGTGTACGGCCAGTGTAGGAGATCGCTCCCCACACCATGATGCCGGGTGTTGGCCCTGTGTGCCTCGGTCGTATGCAGTCCTGATTGTGGCGCTCACCTGCACGGCGCCAAACACGCATACGACCATCATTGGCACCAAGGCAGAAGCGACTCTCATCGCTGTAGACGACACGTCTCCATTCGTCCCTCCATTCACGCCTGTCGCGACACCACTGGAGGCGGGCTGCAAGATGTTGGGGCATGAGCGGAAGACGGCCTAACGGTGTGCGGGACCGTAGCCCAGCTTCATGGAGATGGTTGCGAATGGTCCTCGCCGATACCCCAGGAGCAACAGTGTCCCTAATTTGCTGGGAAGTGGCGGTGCGGTCCCCTACGGCACTGCGTAGGATCCTACGGTCTTGGCGTGCATCCGTGCGTCGCTGCGGTCCGGTCCCAGGTCGACGGGCACGTGCACCTTCCGCCGACCACTGGCGACAACATCGATGTACTGTGGAGACCTCACGCCCCACGTGTTGAGCAATTCGGCGGTACGTCCACCCGGCCTCCCGCATGCCCACTATACGCCCTCGCTCAAAGTCCGTCAACTGCACATACGGTTCACGTCCACGCTGTCGCGGCATGCTACCAGTGTTAAAGACTGTGATGGAGCTCCGTATGCCACGGCAAACTGGCTGACACTGACGGCGGCGGTGCACAAATGCTGCGCAGCTAGCGCCATTCGACGGCCAACACCGCGGTTCCTGGTGTGTCCGCTGTGCCGTGCGTGTGATCATTGCTTGTACAGCCCTCTCGCAGTGTCCGGAGCAAATATGGTGGGTCTGACACACCGGTGTCAATGTGTTCTTTTTTCCATTTCCAGGAGTGTATGTACATTATTTAACAATCATTTTCTGAGCATTGCTGGTTAATTAAATAAAAACTTTGTTTCTACATGTAATCATATAACTCTTGGAAAATGCCTTTCCCAGACTGATGTCTGAAATACTCCTCTGTGATACTGACAAGGGGGAGAATGAGGCAATAATTAAATCAGATCATGGGTGTGATGGAGTGGCTAGCGGAATATTAAAGTACCGTGCTGCACATGTTAACCCGGGACTTAGCCATATTTGTAACTTTTGCTTCAAGAAAGGTGAGTAGCTTTTTTTCGTTGTTAGGATTTCTTCGCCTAAATCGGTAAAAACGGTACCCTACTAGTCTCACTTTCTTGACCGTTTATCTGTCTACCCAATACTTAAAACCCGTTTACCTCGAGTACGGGCAGACATAATAAGCGGAAATGTATCGCACTTCCTGCGGTATACGGTCCCTTGGTGGTGTAAAAAAGTGAGCTTATATGTGAACGCAATGTAAAGACATGGCCGATTAAGTAAAGAATATTTACGTGAAAGGTAAAGAGAAAAAATGGCTCTAAGAACTATGCGACGGTCCACTGCTATAGTATTCCTGCGCGGTATGGGATCCTAGACAGACGTGATTGACGGTGAAAGCCAAAAACATCCAAGGAACGGTGGCACGATTTGTAATGTCACGAAATAGGAGAGAGCGAGTCCCAGGTTTGATAAGCGAGTTGGGGTGACATTCATGAGAGCTGTTTGCCTGGGTTGTCTGCTAGCGTAGTGAAAGGTGTTTGCTACTGCAAGGGAGGTCTAGTTTGTTTCCGATTCTAATCTCGATGGAGGCAGGCAGACTATCAATAAAGTAATTTTAAGAAATTATCGTGCCCCAAATACGTTGTATTGTTACCTTTAATCTGTGTTGGCGCCCTGTGGATGTCAATACGAAACTCCTGTACAATTTCATACTTGTTACTGCCTACTTTTTACGCTTCTGTCAGTAACTGAATTGACTTAAATGTGGCACTGAATGATTTTAACTGAATTTCGTTATGAATCTTCACGCATTGCTAAATTTGCTCATTGTCATGGTAGGTCAGGAACAGTAATCCAATATGACTGGTCTGAACGTTGACACAGACCGTTTCGCTGCCGAATTCGCATAATGTTTTGCTAATTCGTAACGATCTGGGGTACTGTGTCTTACTGCAATAGTTATGGTATCTCGATAAACTGAAATTCATTTTTACGGTACAGTTGATACTAATTAGCGTTTCTTCTTTCATTTATATCTTATGTTTACGTGTTGTGTTTAACACACTAATCAGCATTAATATAGTCTTACACATAATTGAAAACAGTCTGACAAAGTTAGGATAGCTTTTCAGTTCCACGCCTGTGCATAGTATGTTGGTAGCACTTTGTCGCCTTGCCTGTTATGCTGTGTAACAGACTTTAAAGCTGTGCGGATCAGTATAACAAAATGGCTAGGGTCTGGCTGGTTTTGTCCATGACTGTACGTCTGGAGCACAAAGTTGTATGGCGGTGAATCACGGACTGTGGGAAAACCGGAAAACAAGAAAATCGAGGCTTTTGAGATGCTGTGCTATAGAACGACTGCATTTAAGACCGAAGAGATTCTCCGTAGAATCGACGGAGAAAGGAACATATGGAGAACAGCAACAAGAAGAAGGGCAGGATGATAGGATACGAATTAAGACACATGGGAACATGTAGACGGTGCTATGGGGGAGCCGCAGAGTGTGAAACGTCCCCTTAGAAAAATTATACAAGACTGTACTTAAACCGACACACAATATTTTTAGCGCAACGCAATCTGACTTTCAAAAACCCCTACAAAAGAATGGCCCTGACTAACATTAACCTATACCTTTCACAAATCACTTACCTCACCAAAAATCTTCGTTACTCGAACTACTGCAAAACAGCGAGCGCCACTACTGCCAGCTAAATAAAAGATTCAAACTACGGAAGGCACTAACTACTGATAGGGATAGTTAGGAAATGAAAGATTTTAGTAGAGAACAAACAATGTATTTACCTTAATAGTATTGAAAAATCATAATATACATAACAGATCATGACATCCAGTCTTAGAAATTTCCAAACTCCGTCATCTCTCTCCCCACATCCACCACTGCTGGCGGCTCACCTCCAACTGCGCAACGCTACGCGCTGTTCACATCCAGCTGCCGCTTCCCAACACTACAATGGCAGACAACAATGCAAACTACCCACAGACTGCACACAGCACAGCCAGTGATTTTCATACAGAGCGCTACGTAACGTTGCCAATAAGAAAACCTAAACAGCCTACTTACAAGTGTAAGAACTGTAGGAGAAGACAGATTGGAATACACCCAACAAATAACTGAGGGAGTAGGGTGCAAGTACGCTTCTGTGAATTCCTTGTACCCTCTTTTACAGTTTGAGCTGTTTCAAATTTTCTTTTGAAGTCATAATATAGATATAATATTTAATTAACCTAACGTGAAAGTCACTTCCGAAATAAAACTGTCCGTGACCTGAATGATTGCCCGAAAACTACAGTGCTTTGAGGCGGTATGCCGTTTCAATCATGCGTCCTTTAAGGTCACTTAAGAAGCTAGTTAGGAGGAGGGACCTGCAGTTTGCCGTTGACTGCGAGTCACTGTGCACCGTAACATTTTTTCATGCCAACAAGTTACCAGAGATGAAAGAGGTGATGTGTGACACAAAATAATGCTTCGAACCGCTGGGGATGGAATCAATGACCTTTGGACTGGTACTCGTGAACTTATTTTTCACAAATTTTATTTACCAAACCATAATTTTCGCACATACATAAACGAGCTTTGTTTGTAGAAAATGGATATGCGAGTTTATTGTGTGCTTACCAGCTGCGACTGAGATTTTTTTCTGTTTTGTACTGTGCTGTTGCTGAGCCAGATGCTATCGCCTGTCCTGTTTCAGAGGAAACCACTCAGTTTGCAAGATCCGGGCAATCACAGAGGATGGGATTATTGGTAGTTGGGAGCTCCAACGTTAGGCGCGTTATGGGACCCCTTAGGGACTTGGCTGACAAGAAGGGTAACAAAAACCAATGCGCATTCCGTGTGCTTACCGGGTGGAGTCATTCCAGATGTGGAAAGGGTCCTCCCGGATGCCATGAAGAGCACAGGGTGTAGCCAACTGCAGGTGGTTGCTCACGTTGGTACCAATGATGTGTGTCACTTTGGATCAGAAGAGATTCTCTCTGGTTTCGAGCGGCTAACAGAAGTGGTAAAGGCTGCCAATCTTGCTTGCAAAAGGAAAGCAGAGCTGATCATTTGCAGCATAGTCGACAGGACCAATTGCGGACCTCTGATACAGAGCCGAGTGGAGGATCTGAATCAGAGGCTCAGACGGTTCTACGACCGTCTAGACTGCTGATTCCTCGACTTGCGCCAATGGGTGATTGGGTTTCAGGTTCCGCTGAATAGGTCAGGTGTCCCCTATACGAAGGAGGCGGCTACACGGGTAGCAGGGGCTAGGTGGCTTGGAATGGGCTGTTTTTTAGGTTAGAAGGTCTCGGGAAAACACGAGAAAGGCTTCGGTCACAATTGGTGCAGGCTGAACACAGGAAGAACGTAGATACAGGAAACATTGGTATAACAGTTGTAAACTGTTGTAACCGTGTTGGGAAAGTACCAGAGCTCCGCGGTGATCTTGCGGTTCTAGGCGCTGCAGTCCGGAACCGTGGGACTGCTACGGCCGCAGGTTCGAATCCTGCCTCGGGCATGGATGTGTGTGATGTCCTTAGGTTAGTTAGGTTTAAGTAGTTCTAAGTTCTAGGGGACTGATGACCTAAGATGTTAAGTCCGATATTGCTCAGAGCCATTAGCCAACCAGAGCTCCAAGCCCTAATAGAAAACACTGATGCTCAAATCGTTATAGACACTGATAGGTGGCTAAAACCGAATATAAGCTCAGCTGAAATTTTTGCGCAGAACGTAACGGTGTTCCGAAAGGATAGGCTGAACACGGTTGGCGGTGGCGTGTTTGTTGCTGTTAGAATCACTTTAACTTGTCGCGAAATTGAAGTAGATACTTCCTGTGAGTTCGTATGGGCAGAGGTTATTGTTGGCAACTGGAATAAAATAATAATTTCATCATTTTACCGACCTCCCAATTCAGATGATACAGTTGCTGAAAGGTTCAAAGAAAACTTGAGTTTGATTTCAAACACGTACCTGACTCATACGATAATAGTTGGTGGTGACTTTAATTTACCCTCGATATATTGGAAAAAATCCATGTTTAATTTCCAAGGTACGCATAAAATATCATCTGAAATTGTGCTAAACGCATTCTCTGAAAATTATTTCGAGCAGTTAGTTCATGAGCCCAAGCGAATAGTAAACGGTTGTGAAAACACACTTGACCTCTTAGCAACAAATACTCCTGTGTTAATAACGAGCATCAAAACCGATTCAGGTATTAGTGAACACAGGGTTGTCGTAGCGAGACTGAATATTGTAATCCCCAAATCCTCTAAAAATAAGCGAAAAATATACCTATTCAAAAAAGCAGATAAACATTCATGTGGCTTAAATTCAAAGAAATTGAGAGATTTATACCAAATAAATTAACAAACGACGGAGCTGATCCCTCTTGGTACACAAAACGGGTTAGAACACTGTTGCAAAAACAACGAAACAAACATGCCAAATTTAAACAGACGCAGAATGCCCAAGATTGACGATCTTTTACAGAAGCTCGAAATATAGCGCGGGCTTCAATACGAGATGCTTACAACAGTTTCCACAACGAAACTTTGTCTCGAATCCTGGCAGAAAATCCGAAGAGATTCTGGTCGTACGTGAAGTATGTTAGTGGCAAGAAACAAACAATGTCTGCTCTGCTCTGCGCGATAGCAATGGAGATACTATCGAAGACAGTGATGCCAAAGCAGAGTTACTAAACACAGCCGTCCGAAATGCCTTCACAAAAGAAGACGAAGTAAATATTCCAGAATTCGAATCGAGAAAAGTTGTCAAAATGAGTAACGTAGAAGTAAATATCCTCGGAGTAGTGAAGCTACTTAAATAACTTAATAAAAGCACGTCTTTTGGCCCAGACTCAGCATGGGTTTCGAAGAAGACGATCGTGTGAAACCCAGTTGCGCTATACGCACACGAGACTCAGGGGGCCATAGACATGGGTTCCCAGGTAGATGCCGTGTTTCTTGACGTCCGCAAGGCGTTCGATACAGTTCCCCACAGTCATTTAAAGAAAAAAGTAAGTGCGTACGGACTATCAGACCAGTTGTGTGATTGGACTGAAAAGTTTCTAGATAACAGAACGCAACATGTCATTCTCAATGGAGATAAGTCTTCCGAAGTAACAGTGATTTCAGGCGTGCCGCAGGGGAGCGTCATAGGACCGTTGCTATTCAGCATCCATATAAATGATCTTGTGGACAAATTCACTGAGACTTTTTGCGAATAATGGTGTAGTATATCGAGAGGTTGTAACAATGAAAAATTGTACTGAAATGCAGGAGGATCTGCAACGAATTGGCGCATGGTGCAGGGAATGGCAATTCAATCTCAAAGTAGACATGCGTAATGTGCTGCGAATACATAGAAAGAAAGATACTTTATCATTTAGCTACAATATAGCACGTCAGCAACTGGAAGCAGTTAACTCCATAAATTATCTGGGAGTAGGCATTGTTGTTGTTGTTGTTGTTGTGGTCTTCAGTCCTGAAACTGCTTTGATGCAGCTCTCCATGCTACCCTATCCTGTGCAAGCTTCTTCATCTCCCAGTACTTACTGCAACCCACATCCTTCTGAACCTGCTTAGTGTATTCATCTCTTGGTCTCCCTCTACGATTTTTACCCTCCACGCTGCCCTCCAATACTAAATTGGTCATCCCTTGATGCCTCAGAACATGTCCTACTAACCGGTCCCTTCTTTTTGTCAAGTTGTGCCACATACTCCTCTTCTCCCCAATTCTATTCAATACTTCATCATTAGTTATATGATCTACCCATATAATCTTCAGCATTCTTCTGTAGCACCACATTTCGAAACTTTCTATTCTCTTCTTGTCCAAACTATTTATCGTCCATGTTTCACTTCCATACATGGCTACACTCCATACAAATACTTTCAGAAACGACTTCCTGACCCTTAAATCTATACTCGATGTCAACAAATTTCTCTTCTTCAGAAACGCTTTCCTTGCCATTGCCAGTCTACATTTTATATTTTCTCTACTTCGACCATCATCAGTTATTTTGCTCCCCAAATAGCAAAACTCCTTTACTACTTTGAGTGTCTCATTCCCTAATCTAATTCCCTCAGCATCACCCGACTTAATTCCACTACATTCCATTATCCTCGTTTTGCTTTTGTTGATGTTAATCTTATGTCTTCCTTTCAAGACACTGTCCATTCCGTTCAACTGCTCTTCCAAGTCCTTTGCTGTCTCTGATAGAATTACAATGTCATCGGCGAACCTCAAAGTTTTTATTTCTTCTCCATGGATTTTAATACCTACTCCTAATTTTTCTTTTGTTTCCTTTACTGCTTGCTCAATATACAGATTGAATAACATCGAGGAGAGGCTACAACCCTGTCTTACTCCCTTCCCAACCACTGTTTCCCTTTCATGCCCCTCGACTCTTATAACTGCCATCTGGTTTCTGTACAAATTGTAAATAGCCTTTCGCTCCCTGTATTTTACCCCTGCCACCTTTAGAATTTGAAAGAGAGTATTGCAGTCAACATTGTCAAAAGCTTTCTCTAAGTCTACAAAAGCTAGAAACGTAGGTTTGCCTTTCCTTAATCTTTCTTCTAAGATAAGTCGTAAGGTCAGCATTGCCTCACGTGTTCCAACATTTCTACGGAATCCAAACTGATCTTCCCCGAGGTCGACTTCTACCAGTTTTTCCATTCATCTGTAAAGAATTCGCGTTAGTATTTTGCAGCTGTGACTTATTAAACTGATAGTTCGGTAATTTTCACATCTGTCAACACCTGCTTTCTTTGGGATTGGAATTATTATATTCTTCTTGAAGGCTGAGGGTATTTCGCCTGTCTTATACATCTTGCTCACCAGATGGTAGAGTTTTGTCATGACTGGCTCTCCCAAGGCCGTCAGTACTTCTAATGGAATGTTGTCTACTCCGGGGGCCTTGTTTCGACTCAGGTCTTTCAGTGCCCTGTCAAACTCTTCGCGCAGTATCGTATCTCCCATTTCATCTTCATCTACATCTTCTTCCATTTCCATAATATTGTCCTCAAGTACATCGCCCTTGTATAGCCCCTCTATATACTCTTTCCACCTTTCTGCTTTCCCTTCTTTGCTTAGAACTGGGTTTCCATCTGAGCTCTTGATATTCATACAAGTTGTTCTCTTTTCTTCAATGGTCTCTTTAATTTTCCTGTAGGCAGTATCTGTCTTACCCCTAGTGAGATAAGCCTCTACATCCTTACATTTGTCCTCTAGCCATCCCTGCTTAGCTATTTTGCACTTGCTGTCGATCTCATTTTTGAGACGTCTGTATTCCTTTTTGCCTGCTTCATTTACTGCATTTTTATATTTCCTCCTTTCATCAATTAACTTCAATATTTCTTCTGTTACCCAAGGATTTCTACTAGCCCTCGTCTTTTTACCTACTTGATCCTCTGCTGTCTTCACTACTTCATCCCTCAGAGCTACCCATTCTTCTTCTACTGTACTTCTTTCCCCCATTCCTGTCAATTGTTCCCTTATGCTCTCCCTGAAACTCTGTACCTCTGGTGCTTTCAGTTTATCCGGGTCCCATCTCCTTAAATTCCCACCTTTTTGTAGTTTCTTCAGTTTTAACCTATAGTTCATAACCAATAGATTGTGGTCAGAGTCCACATCTGCCCCTGGAAATGTCTTACAATTTAAAACCTGGTTCCTATATCTCTGTCTTACCATTATATAATCTATCTGATACCTTTTAGTATCTCCAGGATTCTTCCATGTATACAACCTTCTTTCATGGTTCTTGAACCAAGTGTTAGCTATGATTAAGTTATTCTCTGTGCAAAACTCTACCAGGCGGTTTCCTCTTTCATTTCTTAGCACCAATCCATATTCACCTACTATGTTTCCTTCTCTCCCTTTTCCTACTCTCGAATTCCAGTCACCCATGACTATTAAATTTTCGTCTCCCTTCACTACCTGAATAATTTCTTTTATCTCATCAAAAATTTCTTCAATTTCTTCATCATCTGCATAGCTAGTTGGCATATAAACTTGTACTACTGTAGTAGGCGTGGGCTTCGTGTCTATCTTGGCCACAATAATGCGTTCACTATGCTGTTTGTAGTAGCTTACCCGCACTCCTATTTTTTTATTCATTATTAAACCTACTCCTGCATTACCCCTATTTGTTTTTGTGTTTACAACTCCGTATCCACCTGACCAAAAGTCTTGTTCCTCCTGCCACCGAACTTCACTAATTCCCACTATATCTAACTTTAACCTATCCAATTCCTTTTTTAAATTTTCAAATCTACCTGCCCGGTTAAGGGATCTGACATTCCACGCTCCGATCCGTAGAATGCCAGTTTTCTTTTTCCTGATAACGGCGTCCTCCTGAGTAGTCCCCGCCCGGAGATCCGAATGGGGGACTATTTTACCTCCGGAATATTTTACCCAAGAGGACGCCATCATCATTTATCCATACAACAAAGCTGCATGCCCTCGGGAAAAATTACGGCCGTAGTTTCCCCTTGCTTTCAGCCGTGCGCAGTACCAGCACAGCAAGGCCGTTTTGGTTAATGTTGCAAGGCCAGGTCAGTCAATCATCCAGACTGTTGCCCCTGCAACTACTGAAAAGGCTACTGCCCTTCTTCAGGAACCACATGTTTGTCTGGCCTCTCAACAGATACCCCTCCGTTGTGGTTGCACCTACGGTACGGCCATCTGTATCGCTGGGGCCGCAAGCCTCCCCACCAATGGCAAAGTCCATCGTTCGTGGGGAAAGGAGTAGGCATTAGGAGTGATTTAAAATGGACTGACCATATAAAATTAATCGTCGGTAAAGCAGATGACAGATTGAGATTCATTGGAAGAATCCTAACGAAATGCAGTCCGAAAACAAAGGAAGGTGTTTACAGCACATTTGTTCGACCACTGCTTGAATACTGCTCACCGGTGTGGGACCCGTACCAGATAGGGTTGATAGAAGATATAGAGAAGATCCAACGAAGAGCAGCGCGCTTCGTTACAGGATCATTTAGTAATCGCGAAAGCGTTACGTAGATGATAGATAAACTCCAGTGGAAGACTCTGCAAGAGAGACGCTCAGTAAGTAGCTCGGTATGGGCTTTTGTTGAAGTTTCCAGAACATACCGTCACCGAGGAGTCAAGCAGTTTATTTCTCCCTCCTACGTATATATCGCGAAGAGACCTCGAGGATAAAATCAGAGAGATTGAAGCTCACAGAGAGGCATACCGACAATCTTTCTTTCGACGAACAATACGAGACTGGAATAGAAGGGAGAAGCGAGGTACTCAAGGTAAAAAAATGGTTCAAATGGCTCTGAGCACTATGGGACTCAACTGCTGTGGTCATAAGTCCCCTAGAACTTAGAACTACTTAAACCTAACTACAGCACACAACACCCAGCCATCACGAGGCAGAGAAAATCCCTGACCCCGCCGGGAATCGAACCCGGGAACCCGGGCGTGGGAAGCGAGAACGCTACCGCACGACCACGAGATGCGGGCTACTCAAGGTACTCTCCGCCACACACAATCAGGTTGCTTGCGGAGTACGGATGTAGATGTAGATGTAGACTGTCTACGTTTTAGGTTCCTTTCGGTGTATGCTGATGCATTAGCTCCACACTTAACAATCATATACAACCGTTCGCTCGACGAAAGATCCGTACCCAAAGACTGGATAGTAGCACAGGTCACACCAATATTCAAGAAAGGTAGTAGGAGTAATCAACTAAATTACAGATCCATATCGTTAACGTCGATATGCAGCAGCATTTTGGAACATATATTGTGTTCGAACATTATGAGTTACCTCGAAGAAAACTGACTATTGACACACAGTCAACAAGGGTTTAGAAAACTTCGTTCATGTGAAACACAACTAGGTCTTTATTCACATGAAGTGTTGAGTGCTATTGATAAGGGATTTCAGATCGATTACATATTTCTGGATTTCTGAAAGGCTTTTGACACTGTGCCACAAAAGCGGCTTGTAGTGAGATTGCATGCTTACGGAATATCGTCTCAGTTATGTGTCTGGATTTGTGATTTCCTGTAAGAGAGGTCACAGTGTTTAGTAATTGACGGAAAGTCATCGAGTAAAAGAGAAGTGATTTCTGGCGTTCCTCAAGATAGTTATGTTGGCCCTTTGCTGTTCCTTATCTCTATAACGATTTGGGAGAAAATCTGAGCAGCCGTCTTCGGTTGATTGCAGAGGAAGCTGTCGTTTATCGACTAATAAAGTCATCAGAAGATCAAAACAAACTGAAAAACGATTTAGAAAAATATCTGAATGGTGCTAAAAGTGGCAGTTGACCCTAAATAACGAAAAGCGTGAGGTAATCCACATGAATGCTAAAAGGAACTCGTTACACTTCGGTTACACGATAAATCAGTCTAATCTAAAAGCAGTAAATTCAACTAAATACCTAGATATTACAATTACGAACAACTTAAATTGGAAGGAACACACAGAAAATGTTGTGGGTAAGGCTAACCAAAGACTGCGTTTTATTGGCAGGACACTTAGAAAATGTAACAGACCTACTAAGGAGACTGCCTGCACTACACTTGTCCGTCCTTTTTTAGAATACTGCTGCGCGGTGTGGGATCCTTACCAGATAGGACTGACGGAGTACATAGAAAAAAATTCAAAGAAAGGCAGCACGTTTTGTATTATCGCGAAATATTGGAGTGTCCGAGAAATGATACAGGATTTGGGCTGGACGTCATTAAAAGAAAGGCGTTTTTCGTTGTGACAGAATCTTCTCACGAAATTCCAATCACCAACTTTCTCCTCCGAATACAAAAATATGTTGTTAACACACCGACCCACATAGGGAGCAATGATCACCACGATAAAATAAGGGAAATCAGAGCTGGTAAGGAAAGATATAGATGTTATTTCTTTCCGCGCGCTATACGAAATTGGAATAATAGAGAATTGTGAAGGTGTTTCGATGAACCCTCTGCCAGGCCCTTAAATGTGATTAGCAGAGTATCCACGTAGATGTAGATGTAGATTCGTTTACAGTTTGGTACCGTAGTACGACGGAATAACTACTATGAAGCATCTTGCGAAGTTCTCGTTGTATTTCTGAAGTTAATGTATTTTCTGATGTTCTGTGATAATATAGCATCAGTAATCGTCCGGTTTGCCTCCTTTTCCCTCAGTGTCACGACAGCAGTAACCAGCAGTACGAGTTCTTTTTCATTTTCGGATAGGGTATCACGGCCGGAAGCAGTTCACTTTCTGTGGCTATTTTCTGAGACGATGTTCTCATTATGACTCAATTTTTCTGTCTTCCGTTTCGATTTGCCGCTGTTTCGCTGCTTATCTGTTGCATGTTATAAACTCCACGACGGACAACTGAGTGAGAGAAAAATTTCGAAAAGACGCGTTTTTCTTGGTCTTTCCATGCAACGATGTGTGCCATATGGAGTAGACAATATAAATTTGTTGTTTATAATGGGCCAGATTTGTTTGCAGTAACTGCTTTCTGCAGGCTAGATTTTCCATTTTGTATGGTAAATAGCAACATTCCAGTGAAGTGGAACTGAAACTATGAGGCACTTCTGCCATGCATTCCTATGTGAATTACGTTACAGTGTACCGATAATAGAATGCTAAAACGTAAACGAGACGCTGACGTTTTTACTTCAGGTTTTTAATTCAAATTTGATTTCCTCGTCTGCTGGCTGGAGCGAACTGCATTGAGAAATGTAATAGACGCCTGCCTAATTATCTGTTAATAGGCACGTCGCAGCAAGACGTTTCGAGATGACCACCGACTGACCTAGGAATCGATGAGGCGATCCACGCGACGTGCCATGAATCATGTAGGCAACGGGGACACGCTCCGTTTGCCTTATTCAGGAAGTCCTTACCCTCCTCAGAAAGCTTCCCCCCCTATTATTGGCCAACTACCATCCACAGACTACTGAATTCTTGAACAAAAAACTTCTATCTATAGTTCTTCGGCACACACACATCCGCTGTAATTGCTACTATCTACCTCACTTTATTTCTCGAACGTTCCCCGTAAGATCGGTGCTTCACCTACACTGTAGAGCAAATTAATACGAACTTATCATCGCCACACTAGACTCCCACCTTCGACTGCAAGTTTTATGAATACTGCTTTTCGCAATAGCTGTGCGATTTAAAGATAGTCATTGTGAGAGTGTAATCGCCGGTATTAAGTATAACGAAAAATAGTGATCTGGTCACTAGTCTGTAACTAAACTATAAAAGGCTATCAGCTGAAATGTCTTCACACTAAGTCAAGAAGTACTGAAATACCAGCACCTCTTCCAGAATAATGAAAAAGTATTTTGGGGTAATTTACTGTACCCCGAAGTTCTATCATTATATGCTTCCATTGTGTTCATATACGGTTAATCTTTCCTGTATTTGATATAACTGACCTCGGCGATTTAGATATATATTTTCAATTCACTATTCTGAAGGCTTTTTCCAAGTTTTGCAGCAATTATGTAAAGTACGTTTAATGTGCTTAAGACTTTGGTCCGAGTCCGGCTGCTTTTTCTGCACTGGAACACGTGAGCAATTTGTACGTATTTGTATGAACATGCGATTAAAGCCTCACGGCAATACAATTTTGTAGTTTCTATGGATTTGGTGCAACACTGACCTCAAATAAAATAGTTGCTTTCTTGAGACAAGCCCGCATCTCGTGGTCGTGCGGTAGCGTTCTCGCTTCCCACGCCCGGGTTCCCGGGTTCGATTCCCGACGGGGTCAGGGATTTTCTCTGCCTCGTGATGGCTGGGTGTTGTGTGCTGTCCTTAGGTTAGTTAGGTTTAAGTAGTTCTAAGTTCTAGGGGACTTATGACCACAGCAGTTGAGTCCCATAGTGCTCAGAGCCATTTGAACCATTCTTGAGACAACTATTTTCATTTTCTGACAGCTTCCAGTCCTACATCCTAGCCCTCAGCCTTTCAGTATACTCACAAATAAACAACTGCCTCCATAAATTTTTAACAAACTGAAACTAGTGCGTTATATGAGACAGTGAAAGTTAACAGAAACTTAAGTAACGTTTGATATGGTTTCATGTGCAGAAACACAAATCTTGTCCATTTACGTAAACAATTTCTTACATTAGATCAGCAGCAGTATTAAACTGTCAGTGAACTGTGCAGTCAGCCACAGCACCGTATCGCACTTGAGTTATCGTAAGTAAATAACGCAGACAGACTTTGGCAAAATTTTCACTTGGTGGAATGGAAGTCAGATCTCTTTACATGTGGGAAGATGCTAAATAATTCACTTAGGACTTGGAACCTGCTAGTATCTGATTGCAATATTACTGATTAATATGTAGAGCATGTCACAACCTTCACATATTTGAGGGTAATGCTAAGAAACATTATGAAACGTGTCCAACCTGTAAAATCTATGGTGATGAATGGAAGATGTTGAATTCTACATCTACATTTATACTCCGCAAGCCACCAAACGGTGTGTGGCGGAGGGCACTTCACGTGCCACTGTCATTACCTCCCTTTCCTGTTCCAGTCGCGTGTGGTTCGCGGGAAGAACGACTGTCTGAAAGCCTCCGTGCCCGCTCGAATCTCTCTAATTTTACATTCGTGATCTCCTCGGGAGGTATAAGTAGGGGGAAGCAATATATTCGATACCTCATCCAGAAACGCACCCTCTCGAAACCTGGACAGAAAGCTACACCGCGATGCAGAGCGCCTCTCTTGCAGAGTCTGCCACTTGAGTTTGCTAAACATCTCCGTAACGCTGTCACGCTTACCAAATAACCCTGTGACGAAACGCGCTGCTCTTCTTTGGATCTTCTCTATCTCCTCCGTCAACCCGACCTGGTACGGATCCCACATTGATGAGCAATACTCAAGTATAGGTCGAACGAGTGTTTTGTAAGCCACCTCCTTTGTTGATGGACTACATTCTCTAAGGACTCTCCCAATGAATCTCAACCTTGTGCCCGCCTTACCAACAATTAATATTATATGATCATTCGACTTCAAATCGTTCCGCACGCATACTCCCAGATATTTTACAGAAGTAAGTGCTACCAGTGTTTGTTCCGCTATCATATAATCATTCAATTAAGGATCCTTCTTTCTATGTATTCGCAATATATTAAATTTGTCTATGTTAAGGGTCAGTTGCCACTCCCTGCACCAAGTGCCTATCCGTTGCAGATTTTCCTGCATTTCGCTGCAATTTTCTAATACTGCAACTTCTCTGTGTACTACACCATCATCCGCGAAAAGCCGCATGGAACTTCCGACACTATCTACTACGTCATTTACATATATTGTGAAAAGCAATGCTCCCATAACACTCCCCTGTGGTACACCGGAGGTTACTTTAACGTCTGTAGACGTCTCTCCATTGAGAACAACATGCTGTGTTCTGTTTGCTAAAAACTCTTCAATCCAGCCACACAACTGGTCTGATATTCCGTAGGCTCTTACTTCGTTTATCAGGCGACAGTGCGGAACTGTATCGAACGCCTTCCGGAAGTCAAGGAAAATGGCATCTACCCGGGAACCTGTATCTAATATTTTCTGGGTCTCATGAACAAATAAAGCGAGTTGGGTCTCACACGATCGCTGTTTCCGGAATCCATGTTGATTCCTACAGAGTAGATTCTGGGTTTCCAGAAACGACATGATACGCGAGCAAAATTGTGGGGATGATTGTGCGAAAATGGACAGAGCTAAACAGAAAGTAGAATACAAGATGTTGGTGTGACGAGTTCTATAGTCAACAGCAAGTAGATGTGGCAATACAGATTGTACGAATTCAGAGATGAGCTATTAGAATAGGGAAGTAAGACCATACGGAAGGGTAACTAAAGCTCTAGGGTAACTTGATTAGGAATCTTTTAAAGAAAAGTGTGGTTACTCTTGCGAAATCGTGTATAAATTCATTTAAAGAACCATTTTTTAATTAATACTGTACGACGATTCTGCTACTAACGTCGTACATCCCGAGTACAGATGATAAGAATATCGTAATAGGGATTAAAGCACATGGACAGTGAGAATGTCCTCGCTCAGTAAGCGAGTGGATGGGACAGACAATCGATAATATTGGTGCCAACTGTTTTCCGCCAAGCAAACTTACAATGACATGCGAAGTATTTAAAATCTGTAGATGCACCAAAGCTATGCACTCCAACATTCAGTTCTCGTTAGAAGTCTAAACGTTTTCTCATATCACATTTTCATCCATTTTCATTTTTTCTCGTGGCTTTGTCGAATAAAGAATAATCCCCTCAGCAGTCGCTTGAAACGTAGTGTTAACACCTCACGTAGATTCTGAGTTCGGAGCTCTAGATATTTTCACAATTTTCGCCAAATAACCACAACAAAAATTTAGCTTCCTTAGTGACATTTTCAAGTACATTTTGTCAACTAGATCTTTTTATTTAAGTATCTCGTAGCCGTTCTTAACCGAAATGAGAAGGACCCATTTTTCTGGGATTCTATTTGAATTTCTGTAACGCGTGCCTAAGCGTTCATAAACTGTCGTTCGTACCCCTAACACTAATTGTCTATAAACGGAAAAAATTTACCAAGCGCAGGTATTGTCTGTCGAGAAGGCGACTGAGAATGATCATTAACGAGTAATCTTTTATCCGTTACCGTAAATGTCACTGTAATATATCGTTATTTGATAAAGATTTTATATTCTTCATTAATGGGTTCAGACTGTGTCCTTGTGCCACATATTTCCCGGTAGTGCAGGGAGTACAGTGTTATACTCGCTCGTTACGCTAAATGTCAGAGAACAGACGCCCATTTTAAGCACCGTCGGAAAGAGAGCTCAGGGCTATCCACGGATAATACATCTACATCTACATTTATAGTCCGCAAGCCACCCAACGGTGTGTGGCGGAGGGCACTTTACGTGCCACTGTCATTACCTCCCTTTTTTGTTCCAGTCGCGTATGGTTCGCGGGAAGAACGACTGTCTGAAAGCCTCCGTGCGCGCTCGAATCTCTCTAATTTTACATTCGTGATCGCCTCGGGAGGTATAAGTAGGGGGAAGCAATATATTCGATACCTCGTCCAGAAACGCAACCTCTCGAAACCTGGCGAGCAAGCTACACCGCGACGCAGAGCGCCTCTCTTGCAGAGTCTGCCACTTGAGTTTGCTAAACATCTCCGTAACGCTATCACGCTTACCAAATAACCCTGTGACGAAATGCGCCGCTCTTCTTTGGATCCTCTCTATCTCTTCCGTCAACCCGATCTGGCACGGATCCCACACTGATGAGCAATACTCAAGTATAGGTCGAACGAGTGTTTTGTAAGCCACCTCCTTTGTTGATGGACTACATTTTCTAAGGACTCTACCAATGAATCTCAACCTGGCACCCGCCTTACCAACAATTAATTTTATATGATCATTCCACTTCAAATCGTTCCGCACGCAAACACCCAGATATTTTACAGAAGTAACTGTTACCAGTGTTTGTTCCGCTATCATGTAATCATACAATAAAGGATCCTTCTTTCTATGTATTCGCAATACATTACATTTGTCTATGTTAAGGGTCAGTTGCCACTCCCTGCGCCAAGTGCCTATCCGCTGCAGATCTTCCTGCATATCACTACAATTTTCTAATGCTGCGACTTCTCCGTATACTACAGCATCATCCGCGAAAAGCCGCATGGAACTTCCGACACTATCTACTAGGTCATTTATATATATTGTGAAAAGTAATGGTCCCATAACACTCCCCTGCGGCACGCCAGAGGTTACTTAAACGTCTGTAGACGTCACTCCATAAGGTGGCGTAATCAGAAAAGGTATGAAAAATTCCGCGTTGCTTTTCCCTTTTTTGCGTACGGTGGAGGTACGTATGTGTTCGGTTGACGCATGCTGATGAGGTGCCTTCTTTTGCTACAGTTGTCAGAAACACAGACCGCTACCGTTCATTTGTCACACGACCAGCGCTATAATTTCGAGCTTCGGTTTCCGTAACGTTAGGTGCTGCAGCACAGTTAGATCAGAAGCAATAGACAGCCCTCAACTTTGATTTCATATGTGAAACTGGGTCTTTTATAACACCCCATAACGTCTACGAGAAAATATTTATTGTAATGGAGTGTGTGCAGAGTGAAGTGAACAAGGTCAGTGTAACAGTAATATTAAAAGAGCTTCTAGTATGCGGTTACCGCCGTATACAGTAACAGACACTGGAAGTAATGGGTTCTCGTTATTTCAAAACTACCTTATGCAACGCATTTTTACCAAGGAATACACATTTTAAAACGCAAGCCTAAAGCGTGAGTTGGGCTTTTGAAAACATTATTGAGAGTGTATTCATAGGAAACTATACTGTAATTAATTGAAAAGTGAATAATGGTAAATGAAGCAATGACAATTTTAGTAATGGATGAAAACATAGAAACCACAGGAGAACTCGGTAGCCGCAAAATATTTACAGAAGAAATGATAAATCGGAAATAGCAACGCTGAAATAGCCGAAAGTGCTAATGCGGCAATAGAATTTATAGTGTAAAAAACACTAGAATTTACGCGTTCCCAAGTTCAAGCCTTCATCATAATAATCATCAGAACAGCCGTACAAGAAACTGTAAAAGCAATCAATATAAAACTTAAACACGAAGAACAACAATAATGAAACAAAGATGCTATGTTAGCCATGTTGATTTCTTTCTTGTTTATGTTTTGTGTTGGTCACTTCTAGAGATTCTTGTACGGTTACTCTGATTAAGGTTCGACCTTCGAAGCGCCTAAATTGTAGTGATTTTCACACGGCAAATACGTGGCTGAGCCGACATCTTAACAATAACAACGTCAGTGAGTCCAAATGAATCAAGTATTTTGACACTCTCCTGACAAATGACGCGGTAGTGAGTATTGTATTCAAATGTTTTATATTTGTTATGTTATTCATTGTGACTAGTTCCACAGCTACGAGAATCACCTTATTTTTTGGATCTATGGAACTAAAACTGAATTTAATCTAATGTAACCAATTTAGTCATACAAACACATTGCCGTAAAATTTTATTGGCTTATTAAGACGCAGGCATAAATAAAACAGGCGACTTTGGTTCGTTTGTAGGATATTTGAAAAAAGCATTTAATCTATAAATAAAATTGCTTACAAAACACTTGTACGACCACTTCTAGAATACTGCTCAAGACTAACAGAGAGTATTGGACTAAGAAGGGCAGAGAAACGGTAACAGGTCTGTGTGACTGATGAGAGAGTGCCATGGAGTCGTAGAACAACCTGACTCTTGAACATACACACCGTCTGTCCGGTAAAAGGCTACTTACTAAGTTTCAAGAACTAATACTAAGTGAGGGACATAGGAATCTTCTACTTATCGCTTCCGTAAGGACCATTATGTCAAGCTCAGGCTGGCTGCTAATCGATCAGACGACTTTTAGCCGTCATTCTTCCAGCGATCCATATGCGAATGGATCACGAAGAACACTCATACTTGGTACAATGGGATGTACTCTAAGCCATTCACTTCACAATATTTTGCAGAGTATGGCTATATGTGTAGGTGTGTGAAAACTCCAGAGAGAATACAGTTTTACAAAGTACTGCAGCTTTTGTGCAAACTGAAACACAGTATGTGTATGTCTTCATTCTATCTTGCTATTTTATACCAGTTTGATGGTTTAACGATGATTATGTCCGCAATACAATGTAAGTGTGAAACCTTGTCGTACCTTGAAAACTTTCGATACATGCGACGTAGTGGTACGCAAAGCTAATTCCAGTGCCTCTGTCACCATACCGTCACACACTTTACTACTCTCTTGAAAACTGAGAACGCAACATTAGTTTGCTTATTCAAGAACTTGTTCTAATATATGAATTTTAACGATTTCCTATTACCCCAGCACGCCTCAGTACCACGTTCCGCGTTACTTCCTCTCTCTCTCTGTCTCTCTACCTTTCCCTCACTGCATTTAATTTTCCGTAGCCTTCTATCGATCGTTCTATAGTTTCGCGCCGCTTGTATCGTAATTCCCATCACAATTCGATCCCAACACAGTTTTCCCTCTTTTGGATGCGTCTGAAACTTAATCTGTATTGAGTTTTTATTAGACAGTTCATGTTTTCCAATATTGTTTCAAGATGAATGTTAAATAAATATTCTGAAAAGATATCAAAGCAAATTCTTTATACGAATACTTCTTCTCCTGGTACACGTAAGCCATAATTTATGATTATGTTTCGACACTTGTTTCTTGGATAAATCTGTCATGCTGTTTTGAACCTTAATGGCGGATTAGAACCGTGTCCTTTTCTGAGAATCTAACTCAGTACCTTGCCTTTCCCACGCAGTACTTTTATCGACTGAGCTATCGAGGAACGACTCACAACATCCTGTCACCTACAATATATAACTTTCCAAATATCACACAAGCTTTTGTGCATAGCAGAATTAGCAATTCTGGAAGAGAGGATACCTCAGAGAAATGGTCTAATCACAGTTGGTTGGTTGATTTTGGGGGAAGGCATCAAACAGCTAGGTCAACGGTCCCATCGGATGGGGGAGGAAGTCGGACGTGCCCATTCAAAGGAACCATCACGGCATTTGCCTAAAGCGATTTAGAGATATCACGGAACCTAGATCAGCATGGCCGGACGCCGGTTTGAACCGTCGTCCTCCCGAATGCGAGTCCAGTGTACTAACCACTGCGCCACCACGCTCGCTTCTAGCCATAGTCTAGGGGTTTTTCCAGAATGAGTCATTCACTCTGCTGCGGAAGATGCCCCTTTTTGAAATTTCTTGGCTGTTGAAAACTGTTAGTTGGGTCGAGATGCGAAGCAAGGTCTTCGCATTTCCTTGATAATCAATCCGTTGCCATCGTGGTTGCGGAGCGACGAGTAATGATAAGACGGCTCAAGATACGGAACTGCCAGCGTGGAAGAACTGTCAATGTTCGTATTTGTAGACAAGAGACAAGGAAGACTCTACTCGTACGTCCTTTTAGTAATACGACAATTCAGTTACTCAGTTTCAAAATATGTGTGATTTGCGATCAAATTATGAATGGTTTTCCAGTTAATGCCAAACAGCTTTCTCTTCTCTATTCCAATCCTCTACGTCAGAGTCCCGTACACTGTATAGTTCGCTGACGGCAAATACACACATTTCAAAAAACCTATTCATTTGGGATAAATGTAGGAGTTATTACGATGAGTTTCGTACGGCGCTCGACTTACAGAGACCTAATCAAGATGTGATGGAAAAAAATAGAGTGATTATGAAACTGTGTTGCGAGCAGCGCATTAGAATGACACTGCCTTGAGAAAGGAGTACAAGATTAAGAAGAAAATTGTTTTTACCTCTGTGGAAAGCGAAAAGAATTGTACAGAAAATATGACGAATATGCAGCTAACAATAGTTTCAACATATAGACATACTTTGGGGCATTGTCACTTGGAAACTAAAGTCAGTCTGTTGATACCCATTCGGATGCAGACACAAATGTTTGGGCGGTATTTCTGTAGCCTGCCTGTGGAAGTATTTTTAACATGAAACCCTCCCAAAAGAGGGGCACGCAGACGGTCTGGGGTACAAATCCAATGCTCCGGACACAAACTACCCTTAATGGGCGCGCAGCGAGTTAGGACCGGCCATTATCATAACTTAAACTGGTTATTAATAGGTTGTCTTTCCGGGGAAGCATACTTCCTTGTCTTCCTCACGAACGCGTAGTGGGGTGGGGAATTTAGGGAGGGGGGGGGGACGAGGAGACTGCGAGCACGCTACCCCGCCGAGCTGCCTGCGGCCGGAGGGAGAAACAGGCCCCGCCTGGGACAATGAAGGAGGACCACAGCTTCCACACAGATGCAGATACCGTAGTACTGCAGGATCAGATACACTGGATGATGTGACTACTGCAAGAAATCTACAAGTAAGTAAACATTAGAATTGTCCTAGATTAGAAGATCGATTTGAACATGACAGTAATCCCTATCTACATCCACACACCGCAAACCGCAATGAAGTTTTAAAGTTCATAGCTTATTTCTGGTATTCAATTAAAGTGATGTGAACCCTGTTTTTATTCGATGTGTCATACTTCATACATTGGATATTTTGCAAACAGAAACCTTCAGTAGGCGATATGTTATGCTATAGCGTTTCTGAGTTCACGCGATTGGTTGTTGGCAGTATTTTCGTTGTCAGTGTAGCATTCAGTGAGAAATGAAGGAGAGAGTCGGGTGTTCGTCACGCAGCTGCGGTCTGGAAACAACTAGCAGAACACAGAGACGTGAACGAAGAGGAATCTACTATTTGGAAACACGATTTTGTAAAGACTGATTTGAAAAGTGTGAAGGTATTAACGTAATGTTGTCACTGCATTGATGGCCTATGCATAATTTATCATGAGTTTGAGAAAGGCAAAGTTATAGCACAACTTTCGTTTCCAGAATGAGATTTTCACTCTGCAGCGGAGTGTGAGCCGATATGAAACTTCCTGGAAGATTAAAACTGTGTGCCGGACCGAGACTCGAACTCGCAACCTTTGCCTTTCGCGGGCAAGTGTTCTACCATCTGAGCTACCCGAGCACGACTCACGCCCCGTCCTCACAACTTTACTTCTGCCATTACCTCGTCTCCTACCCTCCAAACTTAACACAAGCTCTCCTGCGAACCTTGCAGAACTAGCACTCCTGAAAGAAAGGGTATTGCGGAGACATGGCTTAGCCACAGCCTGGGGTATGTTTCCAGAATGAGATTTTCACGCTGCAGCAGAGTGTGCGCCGGTATGAAACTTCCTGGCAGATTAAAACTGTGTGCCGGACCAAGATTCGAACTCGGGACCTTTGCCTTTCGCGGGCAAGTGCTCTACCAACTGAGCACTTGCCGGCGAAAGGCAAAGGTCCCGAGTTCGAGTCTCGGTCGGGCACACAGTTTTAATCTGCCAGGAAGTAACTTTCGTTTATTTGTTTGGGTCATTTGGTTAGATTGTCGAGATGTGATAAAACAATGTTATCAGCTCACATAGCTTGGACACAGAGTTATAGATTCACCATTCGTTTACCATTTCTTTAACTAATTTCAGGGCAGACCCATATATTTTTTTAATAAAAAGTGAATTTTGTGAAGATGGCTGTAATTATTAAGAATGACGTCAATAGCACCGTTTCGAATACTACTCTGCTTTCAGTTATGTAGTAAGCCGAATTTCTTGCACCTTCTCTGTATGAAATTTAAATTTTGTCATTGTGTGTCGCTGCATTGCACTCAGCGAGACTCTGTTGCTTGAAACATAATGCCTTTCCTTGCATTGCGCTTGGCAAGGTTTTTCTTTAGCTGGTTTGCTGCTGTGCCTCATTTAAATTTTCACCGCTTGTGAGCAGTACTGAGTTTCCGGTGCCACAAGATAAGACATAAAAATTTGTGAAGGCCAGTTTAACTCTACACTCAGGACACAGTATGATCATTTACAGTTAAGCTGTGTACCCGGATAAGTTTAGGTAAAATTCAGATCAGATTTAGTTTCTTTGCCAGACAGTCTTATTCTTACAGCGGATAGTTGCATCTTTACAAGTACATCATTAAATATTTGGAATTATATGTAGTCAACGTAAAATTACAGGGCGTATTAATGAAAGCATTTCCGACACTTATTCTTCCAAAATTCGATTTGTAAAGTCACGTAGAACTTTTACTCTGTTAGGTTTGTGTATCTGAATGGCAAGTCACTTACTGTGACGTCACGTATTGTTGCAGTGTACTCTGCACTGCACAATACAGAATTTCACTAGACACCTTATTTAGAGTACAGTGTTACGTTTTCTAATTATTTTTAATTGTAATGCCGTTATACAGTTTCAGATGGAATTGGTGTCTCTTTTTACCAAATAGCGTTTATGTAGCAGACTACTCACCTCGTTCAGATTAACATTACAACACTGACATATTCGAAAACTTAAGGATAGGAAACCAGGTCACAAACAACAATACCGACCCCAAACGACAATAAAACAAAATACTTACAAGGTGGATGGCAGAGGCTACTTCTCATATAATGAGTTTTCAGATGTTTTCCCCCCATTCCATTCATGTATAGAGCGCGGGACGAATGAATGATTATACGCCTCTGCGTGCCCTGCAATTTAATCTTGTCTCCGCGATCTCTACGGGACCGATACGTAGGGGGTTGTATTTTATTCCTAGATTCTTCCCTTAAATATGGTTCTTGAAACGAACGAAGTATCGTTTCATGTGATAGTTTCGCAAGTGTATGCAGCTTTACTTCTGTAAGGTGACTTGCCTAAATCACTTCAGGCAAATGCCAGGGCGTTTCTTTCGAAAGGGACGGCCGACTTCCTTCCCTAATACGATAGGACCGATGACTTCGCTGTTTGGTCCTCTCACCCAAATCAACCAACCAACCAAATTGTTTAAGCATCTCCCTAACACTTTCCCGTGACCATTCGTGCTTCTCATCTATTTAACATCTCGTTAGTCCTAGTTGGAAAAGGTCCCACTCACTTAGACAGTATTCCTTGGTGGGTCGCATGAGAGCCTGCAAGTAATCTCTTTTGTAGACTGACTGAATTTCCTTGTATTCTACCGATCAACTCTGTCATCTGCATTACCTGTAACTCAGCATATGTGATCGTTCTATTTCATATCCTCAACAAGCAAATGACATTAATTCATGATGCAAATGACAAATGCTGTTAACAATACGTAAGGGACTATGAACTGTAACTGCTGTACGGTCCCATGCCAAAAAGAGAACGGCATATAGGACATATATTTGTAGCGTTACAGTGCTGATCCAAATATGTGCGACTAGGTCTTAAAAGACTTCTATGGATAGTAATAAAATGAAGAGCTTAAAGAAAGAAGTGTCAAGTTCGGAAATGGTTGCTATTGATTTTGTTTTGTGACCTGAAAAATTTAATATTTCTGAACGTTTCAAGTAAGCTTGCAACCTTTGCACCACTTTGAAATCTTATAAAGATCTGACTGAATATCTATGCAGCATTTTTCAGACAGAACTTCGGTACAGGTCATCTGTGAATAGTCTGAGGTTATTATTAATATTGCCGGCAAGTGTCCAAGCACACTTCCCTGGGGCACACAAAAATTACTTCTACATCTGTCATTAACTCCCATCTTCCTGTGAGACGGAAAGTTAAAAATTACAATTTATCTAAAAAGCTCTTACAAAAATTTATGAGTGCATGTAACAAGAGACAGAACATATCTTACCAGTATGTATGTAAAAGACAGACAAAACGGTATTTTCCGGATTAGTACATAAACCATCTGTTAACAAATTCAAGTTTAACCATGACCAGTTACAGAACAAAACATATAACTGGTAGTTAATTTCCTCCACCACCACAAGGAAACCTCAGGTAGGAGGCGCCTCGCCTTGCCACGATGTAGGGAATGTCTTTACTAATTCCACTCATCAAGGATAAGACGATTAATAAAGTATAAATCAGCCACCATACTTGCGTTCTTTAAATTTTTTGTAATACTCTGTGTGGTGTCACCGCTAGACACCACACTTGCTAGGTGGTAACTTAAATCGGCCGCGGTCCTGTAGTACATGTCGGACCCGCGTGTCGCCACTGTGTATTCGCAAACGTAGCGCCACCACAGGGCAGGTCACAAGACACGGACTTGACCTCGCCCCAGTTGTACGGACGACATAGCTTGCGACTAGACCTACCAAGTATTCCTCTCATTTGCCGAGAGACAGATTAAATAGCCTTCAGCTAGTCCATCGCTACTACCTAGCAAGGCGCCATGTGTATCATTGCTAATTGCTTACTACTATGCAAGAGATGTATTTCAACAAGAACAAGACTACATTAAAGTTAAGTATATTAAAATCTCTCTTCTTTTCTTTATAGTTTTCATCCAGTCTCCTGTTTCAGAATTTACGCCCGTCTGCGTTAGTTTCGCGTGCACCTATCCACTCATTGTGTCGAGACCTTAGGGAATCGACACAACAATATTTTGGCGACGAGGATGGGATGCCGCGCCCACGTTGCAGTCTTTGTGTTATATTTGCTCTAATTTGCTTGTGTCATGGCTTCGCCGCATTCTCCAGATGTACTGTCCGAATTTTTTCGCTTGCAGAATCAGCAGACGCAGGCGTTATTGGAAGCCCTTGGACAGCTCGTCCAGGGTCAACGTGCGCTGCAAACCGATGCGGCGGCAGCCGCTTCTTCGCTACCGCAGCCAAACAACGCTGTCGCACCGCCATTTAGGCCCTTTGAGGCCCATAACGAAAGCTGGACTGAGTGGGCCGATCAGTTCCGGTTCCACCTCACAGCTTATGGAATTCAAGGTAAAGAGCGGCAGCCGTTTTTGCTTTCTTGTGTCGGTGTGTCTACCTACCGGGTGATAGTGAAATTGTTTCCCCGACGCGACGTAGCAACTCTGACCTACGAGGAAATTTTGTCGGCTTTAGATGCCTATTTCAAAGAAACAGTAAATGTAGTTGCAAAACGGTATACGTTCTTTCGTACAAAACGTACGGCCGGTCAGACTAATAGGGAGTGGGTAGCAACTTTGCAAGGACTTACTAGAGACTGCGCGTTTGCCTGTGAATGTGGCCTCCCATATTCAGATACTATGGTGCGTGATGCAATTGCACAAAACGTTTCTGATGTTCGCATAAGGGAACAGATTTTGAAGCTAGTTAATCCCTCCCTGCAACAAGTGATAGACATATTGGACAGGCAAGACACACTTGACTTTGCTCAGGAATCATTTGAAACTTCGCCAGCAGTGTGTCACGTTAATCGGCCCGCCCGGCCCGCTGCACGGGACGCTAAGCGGCCCTCGCGCCCGACTTCGCTGCGGCCGCCTAGCTTGCAACCACGTGCGCCGCGTAAGCAAGCAAATGCAGTGAAATCTTGCCCGCGGTGTGCAATTAGACATTCGCGTGAAAATTGCCCGTCACGCCAAGCTATTTGCTTTTACTGTCAAAAGAAAGGACATGTACAAAGTGTTTGCCAGAAAAAGCTTAGGTCAGACAATCACACAAATTCCAGGCCCTTTGCTTCGCGCCGGAATCGAACCCAGGACAATCAGGCTCGTGGACCTTCACCCATGGACATCCATGTAGTACATTCCCACCCGTCCAGTGACACTTTAGCTAACAGTGACTGTGTTCGTCCCACCCAAAGTGTGCGTCGACGTCGCCGGAAATCCCGTAAAGTTGCAAGTGCTTCTGGACCTGTATCAGTTCAAATTGCACGAGACAGTCGCTCTTGTCGTCAACAAGACAATAAACTTTTTGTGGACTTAGACTTTGCAGGAAAAGTGATACCATTCCAGCTCGATACCGGAGCTGCAGTTTCATTGCTCAATCACGACACGTACAACCAACTGGGCGCCCCGCCGTTGCGTGCCGCAAATGTTACGTTAACTAGTTACTCAGGACAGCATATACCTGTGTTAGGACAGTGCAGCCTTATTGCAACATACAAGGGACAGACACAACTTGTGTCATTTTATGTTCTTCGTTCCTCTAGTGCCGTGAACTTGTTTGGTTTAGATTTGTTTCAATTGTTTAATTTGTCTATAGTAAATCAGGTCCTATCAGTGAATCAGACTGTGCCTTCCGCCAGTGTTTCTAGTCTTTGTGAAGAATTTGCAGACATTTTTGCACCGGGCCTTGGTTGCGCTAAGAACTATGAAGCGCATTTGGAACTGAACGACAACGCGCAACCGAAATTTTTCAGAGCGCGCAATGTTCCCCACGCATTGCGTGATGAGGTCGCACGAACATTAGCCGAATTAGAATCTCAAGGTGTAATTGAACGTGTGCAGGCTTCTCTCTGGGCCTCACCCTTCGTAATTTTGCCAAAACCTTCCGGAAAATTGAGACTTTGCGTGGACTTCAAGGCAACTGTGAATCCACAACTTGTGACTGCTACTTTTCCTTTGCCCCGCCCGGAAGATCTTTTTGACAAACTGTGCCCGGGAAAGTATTTTTCAAATTTGGACCTAGCAGATGCGTACTTGCAGATACCTGTGGACGAAGAATCCCAGCGCGTCTTAGTGGTTAACACGCATCTTGGCTTGTATCGCTTCAAAAGACTGCCATTCGGGTGTGCATCCGCCCCTGCTTTATTTCAGCAATATTTACAAACTATTTGTGCGTCGGTCCCTACGGCTGCGAACTATCTGGACGATATTGTGATCTCAGGAAAGACAGAAGCCGAACGTTTGCAGAATCTCCGAACATTATTTCAGGTATTGCGTCAGAATGGTCTTCGCTTGAGGAAGGACAAATGTGTGTTTTTTGCTCGTGACTTACCGTACCTGGGGCATGTCATTAACGCCCAAGGTATACATCCGAGTCCAGAGCAGCTTCGTGCCATTCAGGACTTGCCGTCACCGCAGAACTTACAACAGCTACAGAGTGTGCTGGGTAAGGTCACTTATTATCATAGGTTTGTGCGCAATGCTTCTTCCATTTCAGCTCCGCTTCATCGCTTACGCCGTAAAGGTGTTCCGTTCGTCTGGACGACGGAATGCGAACGCGCCTTTCGCCAGTTGAAATCGGCGTTACTTTCCAATACTTGCCTTACGCCATTCGATCCCCGAAAACCCCTTTTGTTGATGGTCGATGCATCGGATTTCGGGATCGGTGCTGTGCTTGCGCACAAAGATGGTTCACATGATCGCCCTATTGCCTTTGCGTCCAAATTGCTCTCATCTGCGCAAAGAAATTATTCACAAATAGAGAAAGAAGCTTTAGCTCTCGTGTTTGGTGTTACCAAGTTCCATGACTTCTTGTATGGTCGTCCCTTTACCATCATCACGGACCACAAGCCGTTGACATCGCTTTTTCATCCGAACAAGCCTGTACCTCCACGTACAGCGCAGAAATTCATTCGCTGGTCACTTTTTCTCTCGCAGTACCGCTACGATATCTTGTATCGGTCCACTGCTAAGCACGGCAACGCTGATGCGTTGTCCCGTTTGCCTGTTGCTGAGGATAAAGCATTCGATTCTTCCGAACTTGCTTGCATGTTCATTGATTCGGAAGCCGATGACGTGGTCGCATCGTTTCCGATTGATTTTCGTCGTGTAGCTACTGCCACAGCTGCTGACCCTGTCCTTGCTCCCGTTTTGCGTTTTGTTGCTACGCAATGGCCCTTGTCAAAGTCACGGATCGAGGATCCTTTGGTTCGCCGATTTTTTGCCCACCAGGAGAGACTTTTTGTCCGACGTGGTGTTTTGTTGTTGCGTTCCGATAATGATCAATCCCGAGTCGTGGTCCCACGTTCGTTACAGTCCTCTGTCTTAAAGCTTCTTCACCAAGGACATTGGGGTATAGTGCGAACGAAACAACTTGCTCGACAGCACTGTACTTGGTTCGGAATCGATGCTGCGATTACGAATATGTGCTCCTCTTGCGTGGCGTGTGCCGAACAACAATCCGCACCGCCGCGGAAATTCTTTGCATGGCCGAAAGCCACTTCCCCTTGGCAACGCTTGCACATCGATTTTGCTGGTCCATTCTGGAATGCTCGATGGTTGGTTGTGGTCGATGCTTTCAGTAATTTTCCTTTTGTTGTCCGGATGTCTTCCACGACGTCTTCTGCCACCATCCAAGCCTTGTCTGCTATCTTTTGCATTGAAGGTCTTCCGCAGACTATTGTTTCCGACAATGGCCCACAATTCATGTCCGCAGAATTTCAGTCGTTCTGCAAGGCCACTGGTATTCAACATCTGACATCCGCGCCGTTTTCGCCTCAGTCAAACGGTGCCGCTGAACGATTGGTCCGGACTTTCAAGTCGCAGATGTTGAAGTTGAAAGAGTCGCATTCTCGGGAGGACGCTTTGTTGCTCTTTTTGTCCTCATATCGCTCTCAGCCCCGCGATGGTCGCTCGCCGGCTGAGTTGCTCCATGGTCGTCCTCATCGAACTCTGATGTCTTTGCTGCATCCGCCACATCAGGTTCCTGTGCAGCGGCAGACTCCTGCTTTTGCTCCTGGCGACGTTGTCTATTATCGCAACTATCGCGGTTCACAGCGTTGGCTCGCAGGGCGCATTCTTCGCTGCCTCGGCCGCGCGATGTATTTGGTTTTGGGGGCCTCTGGTGAGGTGCGTCGGCATCTCAATCAGCTGCGCCTCTGTCGTCGCCTGGGTTCTGCCGCTCCCCGTCTGCTTTCAGCGACGGGGCCGTCAGGACAGCGCCCTGGGGACCCATCTACTGGCTCGCCTCATCCCCAGGTGTTACCGACGATGCCTTCCATTTTGCCTCATGGCGTCGCGCTGCAGCAGCCGCCGCCGGCGCCGCCCGCGGTGGACGCTTCGCTGCAGCCGCCTCGCGCCTCCCTGGGTCACGCGCCGCCGCTTGCTTCCCGTGACCAGCCGTCCTCCGCCATGGACCTCTTGCCCGCTCCGGACCAGATGTCGTCTTCGCCCGTCGGGTGCTCCGACCACATGGAGGTCGACCCCGCGGCTCCTCTTATATCATTCCGTGCGCAAACACCTCATGTTGACGTGCACCCTGGACTAGGTTTGCAGGCGTTTCCTAGCTCCCCTCGGACCGAATGGCCGGGTGCGGGTGGCACAGCCTCGCCTGTTGTTAGGCTCCCCACCTCATCGCATACGTCAACATGGGGTCCTCCCCACGGCGGGCGGAAGCCTTATCTCACGACCGTTCGCCGATTTGCGGGGGAGGAATGTGGTGTCACCGCTAGACACCACACTTGCTAGGTGGTAACTTAAATCGGCCGCGGTCCTGTAGTACATGTCGGACCCGCGTGTCGCCACTGTGTATTCGCAAACGTAGCGCCACCACAGGGCAGGTCACAAGACACGGACTTGACCTCGCCCCAGTTGTACGGACGACATAGCTTGCGACTAGACCTACCAAGTATTCCTCTCATTTGCCGAGAGACAGATTAAATAGCCTTCAGCTAGTCCATCGCTACTACCTAGCAAGGCGCCATGTGTATCATTGCTAATTGCTTACTACTATGCAAGAGATGTATTTCAACAAGAACAAGACTACATTAAAGTTAAGTATATTAAAATCTCTCTTCTTTTCTTTATAGTTTTCATCCAGTCTCCTGTTTCAGAATTTACGCCCGTCTGCGTTAGTTTCGCGTGCACCTATCCACTCATTGTGTCGAGACCTTAGGGAATCGACACAACACTCTGTTCTTTAAATCTTTTTAATGCCTTGCTATTTTTGAAGAAATTTTAAAGGGTTTAATACGTGCTGAAACTCTGCTTGATACTCCATACGATCGTATTTTCGATAATAAGAGTACGCGTAGTGCTGAGTCAAACGTTTTTCAGATATCAATGATTTGTAAGACTTTACTCTGACCTTTGAACAGACTAATCTAGGCGCTGAGGGACACCTAAAATTTAACGCAGACTCCGAACCCAGTACAGTTCCGCATTTTCGCACACACAAGTAAATTGCCAGAGATGGAACAAACGATAAGTCACAGGAAACGGTCTAGGACCAACAGATACTTGAACCTAGGATCTTTTCATTATTTCAAGCTTCTGTAATTCCATATTGTGCAAATACACTCCTGGAAATGGAAAAAAGAACACATTGACACCGGTGTGTCAGACCCACCATACTTGCTCCGGACACTGCGAGAGGGCTGTACAAGCAATGATCACACGCACGGCACAGCGGACACACCAGGAACCGCGGTGTTGGCCGTCGAATGGCGCTAGCTGCGCAGCATTTGTGCACCGCCACCGTCAGTGTCAGCCAGTTTGCCGTGGCATACGGAGCTCCATCGCAGTCTTTAACACTGGTAGCATGCCGCGACACCGTGGACGTGAACCGTATGTGCAGTTGACGGACTTTGAGGGAGGGCGTATAGTGGGCATGCGGGAGGCCAGGTGGACGTACCGCCGAATTGCTCAACACGTGGGGCGTGAGGTCTCCACAGTACATCGATGTTGTCGCCAGTGGTCGGCGGAAGGTGCACGTGCCCGTCGACCTGGGACCGGACCGCAGCGACGCACGGATGCACGCCAAGACCGTAGGATCCTACGCAGTGCCGTAGGGGACCGCACCGCCACTTCCCAGCAAATTAGGGACACTGTTGCTCCTGGGGTATCGACGAGGACCATTCGCAACCGTCTCCATGAAGCTGGGCTACGGTCCCGCACACCGTTAGGCCGTCTTCCGCTCACGCCCCAACATCGTGCAGCCCGCCTCCAGTGGTGTCGCGACAGGCGTGAATGGAGGGACGAATGGAGACGTGTCGTCTTCAGCGATGAGAGTCGCTTCTGCCTTGGTGCCAATGATGGTCGTATGCGTGTTTGGCGCCGTGCAGGTGAGCGCCACAATCAGGACTGCATACGACCGAGGCACACAGGGCCAACACCCGGCATCATGGTGTGGGGAGCGATCTCCTACACTGGCCGTACACCACTGGTGATCGTCGAGGGGACACAGAATAGTGCACGGTACATCCAAACCGTCATCGAACCCATCGTTCTACCATTCCTAGACCGGCAAGGGAACTTGCTGTTCCAACAGGACAATGCACGTCCGCATGTATCCCGTGCCACCCAACGTGCTCTAGAAGGTGTAAGTCAACTACCCTGGCCAGCAAGATCTCCGGATCTGTCCCCCATTGAGCATGTTTGGGACTGTATGAAGCGTCGTCTCACGCGGTCTGCACGTCCAGCACGAACGCTGGTCCAACTGAGGCGCCAGGTGGAAATGGCATGGCAAGCCGTTCCACAGGACTACATCCAGCATCTCTACGATCGTCTCCATGGGAGAATAGCAGCCTGCATTGCTGCGAAAGGTGGATATACACTGTACTAGTGCCGACATTGTGCATGCTCTGTTGCCTGTGTCTATGTGCCTGTGGTTCTGTCAGTGTGATCATGTGATGTATCTGACCCCAGGAATGTGTCAATAAAGTTTCCCCTTCCTGGGACAATGAATTCACGGTGTTCTTATTTCAATTTCCAGGAGTGTAGAATGCTGCTGCGGCTGGTCGAAGACTTGAAGAAAATACTCACAGCCGAAATATTATTTAATAATTTTATTCAGCTACCAAATTCGGCGCCGCATTGGCACCATCTTCACGGCATGCACGCCTAGCTAGGTAGTCATCTAATCGTGTTGTTACAGTGACCAGTATATCCAGCTGGTTTCTGTAGGCTTCTCGGTAAACGTAAACCCTTCAACCTTTAACGACAACTCTCTCGTTAGATGTGTGAAGAGCACACGTCTGCCGAGAAGAAGTCTGCGGAAAGCAGTGGGATGTAGTGGTCCCTGCAATAGCACGAACGATTAGATGAATTATCGGCGAATATAGCCTGTCTAACATACCTACGCACACACTACGGTAATTAGAAAAGAGATCCGAGGCTGAAATATGGATATAACAATGGTTACAGGATTCCGGGCAAGTGATTCCTCCTCCTTCCATTCCTAAGAGGTCATTCTAAAGGCAACTTTCATACTGTCATAATACAACACGACATATATTGTATTTATTTGCTATAGAACTTTGACCTCAGTTGCCAAAAGATTAATAAATATATTTGTTTCAGATTTCTGTTTAAGACTCATTGTTTCATTTCATCCATTATATTTCTTGCTCTTAAGTAAAATGTTCATTAGCACCTTAATAACAACAAATCCTAAAGTACGCAGATGGCGACGAATCTCCAAACGTAAAACATTATCTTGTAAGAACTCATAGAACTGAAACTTCCTGGCAGATTAAAACCGTGTGCAGGAACGAGACTCGAACTCGGGACCTTTGCCTTTCGCGGGCAAGTGCTCTACCAACTGAGCTACCCGAGCACGACTCACGCCCCGTCCTCACAGCTTTACTTCTGCCAGTATCTCGTCTACTACCTTCCAAACTTTACAGAAGCTGGTAGAGTCTCGGTCCGGCACACATTTTTAATCTGCCAGGAAGTTTCATATCAGCGTACACTCCGCTGCAGAGTGAAAATCTCATTCTAGACTCATAGAACTACTTACTAAATCTAAATATTTTCGCAGATTATTTCGAGAGAGAGATCTTTGTGTTGTTTAGCACCTACAGAGCCTTTAAAAATTTCTGCTTAAATATTAACTTGCAGGGTAGCAGAAATTGTGTATTATATACTAATTTACTTGTTCTGCATTGCGTACAACTGTACACTCGGCTGACGATAAATCCTGTCCCACTCTTATGATTTACTCAGATCTATGCCCTTTCATTCAACTTCTTCAGATGTACGAAATCGTCGAAGTCAATAAGGTACTGCAAACACCAGGAGCATCGTGCAAATCTGATCATGCGCTATGCGCTGGCTAGACAGTCTCCAGCGGCGACATTTGAGCTACCGTGATTTCATCGCTCCAGCTTGTGTTTCCCGCAGCTTCACTCGTCTACACAAATGACGTAGTAAGTGTTTCAACCGTAACCGATACACAAGGCACGGCCATTATTGAAAGTAGCCGCTGACTACTGCGTTCTTTTTAATTTCTTGCGAGCGGGTTTGAAATGTATCCAGACGGTTAAATTAGTAACTGCTTACTGCTTGAAAAGAGGTAGTTTAGCGATATTCAACTTGCTGTAAACTTGGCCCTCTTTGAAACTAGGAAGTTCTTTTCTTGTATCACCGCACTACACACGCTTGAAATCTATCAGTGGGTTTTACAATGAACGGACATTTGTTGCCGTTCCACTTAATTTGTAACACCATCATCTTTTCCACACTAGTTGCAGGATATTTTACAACATCTCGTATTATTTTCCAGACTTTTCTACTGTCTGGATCACCTTCTTAGCCTTTGTACCCCTTTTTCGTAACACAATGAAAAGAACCCTTTGAAGTTACAGAACTGTGTTTTTTCGGCAATTACCACAACCAGTGACCTTTTTAAATAGATGTTCATAACAAGCCGCACAAAGCTGCAACAAAAGGAACAGAATGTATTTATGTACCATCTGATGAAGGTCTGCTAGGCAGCTCGAAAGTGGTCATAGTTTACTGAAATACATCTATTTAAAAATTCAACTGGTTCTGGTAATTTGTGAAAATCTTTTCATATTACAGTCGCAGTGTTGCACATTCACAATGATTAAAAGTTTTACTTCGTTTTTGGTCGTGGCAATAAATCTGAAACACAAATTTGTTTGCTATTTTTCTGTAGGCTCTTTCCTAATGGCGGATGGCTGAAGCAGCAAAGAGTGAGCCACTGTCTACATTTACACTCCATAAAGCACGACAAGGATGTTCTAAATAAGCAAAAAAATATTTGTAGAATATCCAATAAAGTTACTCTTGGAAAAGTTACACAAAAAACGATTGCAGCAATTATTTTTTGAACAAAGAGACATAATATTTACCACCATTCTGCAGAATGGTTTTAATGCGTAATATCAGGCCACACCCTAAAACCGAAGTTTTAAATGATGAGCTTCAGAGTCTAACAACCCTACCACAACAAAGATCAGCATGTAATAGCGATTGTGGTGTTGCTCACGCTGCTAAATACTGCATTTTCGGGCAACAACAGTCATATTATGTGGCAGGTGTCATTAGAGCACAGTTAATAAAGTCATTTCATGTAATAATCAGAAAACTAGGCACTCATATTTTTGTGTTTCCCACGCTGGTCTCGTCGTAAAATCATGGCTCAATCGTTGAAAATCTAGGTGGTTATGATTCCAAGCTCGGATGCAAAGAGGCCTAGGTTTTATTCTGCTATATTCAAAAGTTTTGTAGATGCGCTTCACAAACCATTCTTGAAGATTACACTTTTGCTGGACAATGTTGATGTAAAAAAATAATCAGCACTCCGAAATTAAGTTACACTTCCTTTTAATTGCTTTTATTGCAATATCACGTGACACACTAACATCACTTCACAATACAAAACATACTTGAAAACGTCTTCCTCACAGTCACTGTTAAAGTTCACGTTTTGTAAGCTGACTGCGTTATGCGTCTTTCCAACATGACGTCCAAGACTTGACTTTCTCAAGGTCCGACTCTCTAACAACTCAACAACCAACTAATTATCGCTTACGCGCCCAAAAATCAGAGTTACAAGTACGTCAAAGATCATAGTGACAAAAGAAAGAATACACATAACAATAATATCATTGCAATATAAACATATCGATGTATCACAAATGAAATCAAATCTGAATGTTGTCTCAGAAATATGTCAACTACTTTGCACAAACACAGTAGAATATAGCTGGTATCGAGAGGTTCAGGTGAGGTGCCGTAATGGTTGCGTAATTCAAGTACCATTACAAGGGGCGTAATCTTAACACAACAGACGCACTTGTTAAAACTGTGGCCATAAAATCGAAAACTGTCGGAGGTTTGTAGTATATTTTTACCGAAACCCGCAGTGGATGGGGCACACGAATCAAAAAAGTTTTCGGTAAACAATGACAAAAAGGAAAACGTATGTTTTGCAACAGGAGTTTCTAACCCTGCTAGGCACATCATGATAGTCTGCTCCTTGAAATCCCAGTTTTCTCCGATCAGCAGAGTCTCCTCTTCCCAATGGTTGGTCTGAACCTCATATTTGTTTACTTATCATGGTCCTGTTGCGGCTATGTGAAGTGTTCGATACCGTCCGTAGGCTTTAGATGAACGTAATCAAAATAGTGGACATAAAAACCTAATCGATATCCAACATGGGTAACATACGCATCATAACAGAAATTATTTTTTATTATGACACTAAACTCGTTGGTTCTGCCGACGTAAAACCATTCACCTGCCAATCTAAGTTAGAACTCAGTCTGTCACCACCACCTACGGTGTAGAACACTATATGCACAAAATAATATCGTCATTTTGATGTTCTTATCGCTTCAGACGTCAAAACGTCATTAAGTCATGGGTCAAAGCCAACGTCGGGTATCGGTAAGCTCGACTGAATTTCATTTTGGAGGAGCTATCCTTTGCTTTCCTCCTCCCTTTGAACTGGCCCTCCCCGCCAGTTACAAGGGAACTAGATGCTTGAAGTGAAGTCCGAACCACGGTCATAGTACCACAAATTAGTACACGTGCTGCCAACTCGGCGCTCGCGGCGCGCAGCGAGATAACGAAAACCTGGACGCCGCCTACGGTTGTCATCAGACCGTAGCCGTAACAGCGTGTACAGTTTCAATGTTTACGACGGACAGCGCACATGCCTCGCACGTGAATCACGCGGGCCCGGCATTACTTAGCCCGTCACGTGGCTGTGGGCTGTGGCTATTACGACACGCTCGCCTGTCGCGCCCTTATTATTCCGTGTGACGGTGAAAGAGCGATAATGTATGGCACAGGGAAACACGCAGGTATGCGTGAAGCTACATGTGTCGACTGACACACAGATATATATATACCGCACGTACGCATGAAACACGGCCTGTCCGCTGCGGTCGTCTGTCCGGTTTCCACTGTGGCGCGGACGTCAATATCGAAGGTATCGGGTGAAGCGCGCTCCACGTTTTACAGGTATTGATTAGCGACGCGAGAGTAGCACCGTTCATCAGAATAGTGTTTTAATATTGACGTTTTGATACTGACAACAAGTATTCGACTTCATTTATGTTTAGATTATGAAAAATGCAGTAAATGAAGCGGGCAAAAGGGAATACAAACGTCTCAAAAATGAGATCGACAGAAAGTGCAAAATGGCTGAGCAGGGATGTCTAGAGGACAAATGTAAGGATGTAGAGGCTTGTCTCACTAGGGGTAAGATAGATACTGCCTACAGGAAAATTAAAGAGACCTTTGGAGAGAAGAAAACCACTTGTATGAATATCAAGACCTCAGATGGCAACCCAGTTCTAAGCAAAGAAGGGAAGGCAGAAAGGTGGAAGGAGTATATAGAGGGTTTATACAAGGGCGATGTACTTGAGGACAAAATTATGGAAATGGAAGAGGATGTAGATGAAGATGAAATGGGAGATAAGATACTGCGTGAAGAGTTTGACAGAGCACTGAAAGACCTGAGTCGAAACAAGGCCCCGGAAGTAGACAACATTCCATTAGAACTACTGATGGCCTTGGGAGAGCCAGTCATGACAAAACTCTACCATCTGGTGAGCAAGATGTATGAGACAAGCGAAATACCCACAGACTTCAAGAAGAATATAATAATTACAATCCCAAAGAAAGCAGGTGTTGACAGATGTGAAAATTACCGAACTATCAGTTTAATAAGTCACAGCTGCAAAATACTAACGCGAATTCTTTACAGACGAATGAAAAAACTGGTAGAAGCGGACCTCGGGGAAGATCAGTTTGGATTCCGTAGAAATGTTGGAACACGTGAGGCAATACTAACCTTACGACTTATCTTAGAAGAAAGATTAAGAAAAGGCAAACCTACGTTTATAGCATTTGTAGACTTAGAGAAAGCTTTTGACAACGGTAACTGGAATACTTTCAAATTCTGAAGGTGGCAGGGGTAAAATACAGGGAGCGAAAGGCTATTTACAATTTGTACAGAAACCAGATGGCAGTTATAAGAGTCGAGGGGCATGAAAGGGAAGCAGTGGTTGGGAAAGGAGTGAGACAGGGTTGTAGCCTCTCCCCGATGTTATTCAATCTGTATATTGAGCAAGCAGTAAAGGAAACAAAAGAAAAATTCGGAGTAGGTATTAAAATTCATGGAGAAGAAGTAAAAACTTTGAGGTTCGCCGATGACATTGTAATTCTGTCAGAGACAGCAAAGGACTTGGAAGAGCAGTTGAACGGAATGGACAGTGTCCTGAAAGGAGGATATAAGATGAACATCAACAAAAGCAAAACGAGGATAATGGAATGTAGTCAAATTAAATCGGGTGATGCTGAGGGGATTAGATTAGGAAATGAGACACTTAAAGTAGTAAAGGAGTTTTGCTATTTGGGGAGTAAAATAACTGATGATGGTCGAAGTAGAGAGGATATAAAATGTAGACTGGCAATGGGAAGGAAATCGTTTCTGATGAAGAGAAATTTGTTAACATCGAGTATAGATTTAAGTGTCAGGAAGACGTTTCTGAAAGTATTTGTATGGAGTGTAGCCATGTATGGAAGTGAAATATGGACGATAACCAGTTTGGACAAGAAGAGAATAGAAGCTTTCGAAATGTGGTGCTACAGAAGAATGCTGAAGATAAGTTGGGTAGATCACATAACTAATGAGGAGGCATTGAATAGGATTGGGGAGAAGAGAAGTTTGTGGCACAACTTGACTAGAAGAAGGGATCGGTTGGTAGGACATGTTTTGAGGCATCAAGGGATCACAAATTTAGCATTGGAGGGCAGCGTGGAGGGTAAAAATCGTAGAGGGAGACCAAGAGATCAATACACTCAGCAGATCCAGAAGGATGTAGGTTGCAGTAGGTACTGGGAGATGAAGAAGCTTGCACAGGATAGAGTAGCATGGAGAGCTGCATCAAACCAGTCTCAGGACTGAAGACCACAACAACAACATATGATACTAACAAGACAACTGCGTCCACTCGTAATCAACGACTGTGACTAATGCTAGGATATTGCTCAAGTTGTGGGACGCATACCAAACAATACTGGCAGGAGTACGGGAGCGTATACAGACAATGGCAGCACGAGAGATCACAGGTTTCTTTGACCCACGCGAGAGTGTCACTGATGTATTGAAAGAACTCGACTGGCAGGCTCTTGAAGACAGGCGTAAAGTAACAGCGAGAAAGTATACTAATAAGGTTTCAAAAAGGGCTTTAAGTGATGACTCAAGGAATATATTTCAGCTCCCTATATATCGCTCATATAGACATCGTGAAGATAAGATTAGGTTAATTACAGCATGCAGAGAGACATTTAGCAATCATTTCTCCCGCGCTGCACATGTGAATGGAACTGGAAAAGCTCTAATAGCCGGGACAGTGGGACATGTCTCAGACCACGCACTTTACAGTAGTTCGCAGAGTATAGACGTATATGTAAATGGGCACCGAGAAGAACTACACTTGCATAAAAGACACAGGTGCGTCATTCCATGCTCCTTTCATTCTAAGTTCTTCAATCATGGGTGCTTCCGACCAGTGACGAGCCAGTCTTTCGGTATCCCAAGCTGGTTCCAACATGCGAGATGTCTGCAGATCGTACAGTCGAACTATTCCTGAATCGTGGTATGTCAGGAGACCACCAGTAATATGCGGCTTTGAATTATCTTGTCGGAAGACATCACGAAGTTTTCTGTAGGGCTGAGAAATGAATCGGCTTCTGGCCAGATTACTAGCTAAGCGAACCAGAGGTACCATGTTGACTCCTCAGTGATATTCCATACCATCACACCGGGTGCTGAGCCAATATAACTATTGCATTCCGGCCAACTTCGTTCTCTTCGGAACCTGCACACACTGGTACCTTCACCGTGATTCTGTCTGCAGAACGCCAACCATTGTGGCCGAGCGATTCTAGGCGCTTCAGTCCGGAACCGCGCGACTGCTACGGTCACAGGTTCGAATCCTGCCTCGAGCATGGATGTGTGTGATGTCCTTAGGTTAGTTGGATTAAGGTACTTCTAAGTTCGTGGGGACTGTTGACCTCAGATGTTAAGTCCCATAGTGCTCAGAGCCATTTGAACCATTTGTCTGCAGAACATGGAGTCTTCGGAAAAAGCGATGTGGTGCCAGTCATGCGTCCACTTTTATAATTGTTCAAAATGCTATCGCCAAAACCCCTCTGTTCTGCCTTTTCGAAGGAAGTAGCAGCTAAGGTCGCCCGCAGTCTGTGGAGCTCCAGCTGTTGCTCTGTACGAGCGAATACTTACCTTCTGGAAACAAGTCACTTTCCTAGATCAAAATACGAGACCTGAGTGCATTATACTGCATGTCCGAGAGAAAAATATGTCTGTCTCCGGGCTAATGACGGGGCTGTTGAAATCCAGCATGGGCTGTGCTGAAACCATCGGATCCATATTCTACTGACAGTGTGAGCTCCCGACCATTGCGAGCAACAATATCGCGAAACCATAATCCACAGTCTCAGTAGGCTGCGATGCTTCCACTGTGTAATTCCGGCGCTTGCTGGTTGGCTGTTCTCGTTCTTCTTCCTCTTCTTCTTCTTCTTCTTTCTAATCAGTCTTCTGAGTGGTCTGATACGGCCCGCCACGAATTCCTCTCCTCGTTCTCACACGAGGCAAAATACGGTCCTCTCACAAGTAAACAATATTCAGATGCGATTTCTGAATCAGCAGTCCGCTGCATAATCCTAAATACAGCATGTGTGTGGCTCCACGTACATCTACTTTGTGTAGCTATGTTGAGAAGCTAATATTTTAGGGTGTATCTATACTAACAATAAATCTGTTATATGGTCGTGCCTGACTGTGTCTCTGTTTGCACGCTCTTCTCCAATACTACAACGCAATTTTTCATGGCGTTTTCACATGCAATTTGAGTATAGCTTGGGGCACCGTATAGGCTTTATTGTATCAAAATCGAATGACAAAGAAGGATACCGCGGTTTAAAGTTTTATTTAAAACCATGGTATCTGTTTCTTTGTTTGAATACGCTAATCCCAAAACTACTAGACAAACTTTAAAAGGGTTCTCATTTTATCAAAATCGGGTTACAAAAATATATATTTATATATATATAAAGTTTCATCCATACTAATATTATAAATGCGAAAGTAGCTCTATGTTACGTTTTCATGACTAACCCGCTAAACCGATTCCGATGAAATTTTTTTATTATTTCTACAAGGAAATTACAAAGTGTCGATATAGCGCATTAATAACGAATAAGATGTAAGCTCTCCGCCGTCGGTGTCCTATACATGACACAGATTGAGTGAGATAACACGGTGTTTGAGACAAAGTTATCGTATTCAAGATGAGTGGGATTCGGATTCCCCATCCTTCAGTCAGTAACTCTCATAGACGATGTACGTTAGGAGAAAACAAGAAATAGAGACGATTTATACGACGGACTGTTTCTACTCTTCAGCAGGACTTGTCCAGCAAAGTTTCCTATTGTGTCCAAAATTTGTGATTCCCAATGAGAGGTAATCCTTCGTTAAGGCAACTGCCGCTATCTTCCTCCATCTTTATCCATTACTAGCTAATCTATAGTCTCTAATGACCCTGATTCCGACGTAACATTAAGAACATTAAACGTTAATCTATATGTTACACTGAATTATCTCATCACATGAACCTGTAGTGACAGAACAGAGATCAATATTCACCAGGATAATTTGGACAGCGATTTGCTTATAACGATTATCCTCGCAGCAACCAATACAGTTTACTAGGAACAATGGAAACTAACTTAGTTCGTGTTTGTGACGTTAACGAATCTATTTTTATTGACATCTAATACGATGATCAGACGACGTAAAATTAGAAACAAACCAATCGTTTTGTTACGTTTTGGCGTTTTCTTTACAACTTCCTCTACGAAAATGTTGACTCTTCGGTCACAGTTTCTTCGTTTAGAGAATATCTTTCGCCTTGTAACATTGTGTTCAAGTAGCAATCAGCAACTGTCAGGGAGATTCACGGAAAGAGGAAACAAAAAAAGTGTTTTTTTTTTAATTGGTGTGCACTGCAAAATAGGAAAATGTAAGGATCGACCCTTAGTCCCTTGTCAAGCAGAGCATTGTGCCCTATACTATCTCCACGAGGCGCTGTGGGACAATATGCAAGGCTTTATCACGTTACTCAACTAATGTCACCTTCACAATGTTATTCCAGTCCAGCCAGCAAGTTACAGGCACATGCTTGTTCCCCAAAGTCCTGCCACAGCCGTCTCAACGGAAGAAGGAGAAGGAGCACATCGTTCAAAAGTTAATGATTTCTCAATTCAAATAATGATACATGGCAAGGTTTGCTCAGTAATTTAAAGGCTATGACTGTACTCGAGAGAGGCTGATGATGGGACGTTCTCTTTGTTAAGGTGACGTCGGAGTTGTCTAGTTTAATACAGTCTCAGAGTCTATGTGATCTTGAAAAATTTTTTTTTTTAATTTTTGTCTCGCTATGAGAGAAATTTAGCTTCATATGATCTATCCCCGACAACCAGAGAAGACGGAATAGAAATACTGTCGGAAAGAAGTCGCAGCACAAGAAGGAATTATTGACATAAACCAAAGTTGGTAGGCGAACCTTACCTTTGAAACTAGATATGATGAGTTGACGTTACTCAAGAATGCCATTAAGGCGACAAAGACGCCATAATCAACTCCTCAGTGGGTGTGAACGAGGTCTGTAATAGCCCTGTGACAAGCTGGGTGTTCCGTCTGCGATACTACAGAAAGTCTTGACAGGATTGTAGCCACTGTACACGACTGCTGGCAGCGGTGACCTCAGGAACGAATGGACTCAAGAAGACTGGACTCCGGTCGGCCACGTGGCCCTACAGAGAGGGAAGATCACCGTGTTTGATGTTTGGCTTTGGCGCACCGTACTTCCGTCGCAGGAGCAATTTAAGCAGCAGTTGGCACCATAGTGACACAACGAATTGTTACAAACCGGTTATTTCAAGAACAGTCCTAGGCCAGTAACACACGGAGCGTGCACTCCACTGGCTGAAACCACCGCCATTTGCGACTTCAGTGGTGTCAAGCGAGAGCTCTTTCGAGAGCAAAATGGAGGTATGACGCGTTTTCCGATGAAACGAGGTCCTGCCTCTGTGTCAGTGATGGCCGTGTGTTGATTAGAAGTAGGCCAGTTGAGTGCTTGGAACCAAATTGTCTGCCTTTTAGTAACACTGGTGTCTGGGGTGCGATTTATTATGACAAAAGGAGCATTCTCGTGGTTATCCCACGCACCCTAACTGAAAACCTGTACGTCGAACTGGTGATTCGGCCTGTTGCGCTGCCATTCATGAACAGGATAATGCTCGCCCACACACTGCTGTTGTAACCCAACATGCTCTACAGAGTGTCGGCATACTGCCTTGGCCTGCTCGATCACCAGATCTGTCTCCTACTACTACTCCTGAGCACCGTAAACAAAGCAGATTATTCGCCACTTTCAAATTGTCGATGTTCACTTCAACTGAAATAAATGTAATGTCGAATGTGCAAATTTGTGTAAAGTAAACAGTAAGATATGAAAACGTTGTTGTTTACACCCTAACACAAGAAAAGAAAGTATTATGTGAACTGGACTGAAATTGGCAGATATGAAGTGCGTAACAAACATTTGACTACAGTTTCAGAAAAAAGGATGATTTATTCAGGAGAGAGAGCTTCATAAATTGAGCAAATCGGCAATGTGCTGGTACATCTGTGGCCCTTTAGCAATCATTTACCCTGCTTAGCATTGACTGATAGACTTGCTAGATGCCCTTCGATGTGTATCGTGTATCGTGCAACGTACTCTCCGAACAGCGCGTTAGAGCGTCATAATTCTGAGGACGTTGGAGGGTCCTGCCCACAATGCTTGAAACGTCCACAATTGGTTACAGATCTGGCGATCTTGCTGGCCAGGGTAGGGTTTGGTTAGCACGAAGACAAGCAGAAGGAAGCCTCGCCATGTGAGGGCGGGCATTATATTTCTGAAACGTAAGCCCAGGATGGCTTGCCATAAAGGGCAACAAAACGTGACGTAGAATACCGTTGACGAAATGCTCTGCGCAATAGTTTATCAACCAGATCTTCCCACGCCATATGGCCCTACAACAAAGAGTGATCTTTGTTGACCCATTTTGGACTGTGGGACAACGGCTGACATGTATTTCTTGACAAAATAATTTACCAACAGCCGTATGCATTGTAGAACTTTATTTTATGAACTTCTTATATGCAACCAGTTTCGGCATTACGTTGATGCCATCTTCAGGCCCCACACGTCATAGTGGTAAAATCGCTAAACACGGAAGGAGCCTTATAACCTGGATCCGTGAATCAAATCACCATGCAACAGCTCTTGGTGGTCAGGCGACACAGGCCACCAAGAGCTGTCGAATAGCGATTTGATTCACGGATCCAGTTATATGGCTCCTTCCGTGTTTAGCGATTTTACCACTATGAAATGTGGGGCCTGAAGATGGCATCAACGTAATGCCGAAACGGGTTGCATATAAGAAGTTCATACGTTCTACCCCTTGTTTTGTGATCTTTCACAGCAAGCCGTCCTTGGCTCACTTTTCAGCAACGTAATACCCACCCTCACAGGGAAAGAGTTTCTACTGCTCGTCTTCGTGGTTGCCGGACCCTACCGGCGCCAGCAAGGTCCCCGGATCTCTCCCTAACTGAAAACGTTGGAGCATTACGGGCAAGACCCTGCAACCAGCTCCGAATTTTGACGATCTAAGAGCCAGCTGGACAGTATTTGATACGATATCCCTCAGCAGCACATCCAACAACGCTGTCAATCGACGCCAAGCCGAATAACAGCTGGCGTAATTGCCAGAGGTGGGCTAACGCGTTACTGGCCTGCTCAATTTGTGAAGCTCTTTCTCGTGAATAAGTAGTCTAACTTTTCTGAAATTGTAATCATTTATTCGTTTGTACATTTGTATCACATCTATCGATTTCCGCTCCATTCGTACAATTACTACGTGGTACGCCATTTCTTTTTCTTTTGTTTTTTGTGCTAGAGTGCATTTACCAGAGAAAGAGATATGTTTAGGGTTGGAAGTTCTGTTGCCGACAGGGTCATCTTTTATTTCCTGTTATGTCCCAACCTTCGTCCTATTTTTTTGTCTTCTTCGGCTAGCCTTAGTACTTTACTTTTTCTTTTTTTAGTTTCAGTTAATAGATGAGTGAAAAAATCATACAGCTCTTTGATCTATTTACATGAACTGGCTCAAAAATGGTTCAAATGGCTCTGAGCACTATGGGACTTAACTTCTGAGGTCATCAGTCCCCTAGAACTTACAACTACTTAAACCTAACTAACCTAAGGACAACACACACATCCATGCCCGAGGCAGGATTCGAACCTGCGACCGTAGAGGACACGCGGTTCCAGACTGCAGCGCCTAGAACCGCGCGGCCACTCCGGTCGGCCACATGAACTGAATGGTAAGTGAATTACATTGTCTATCTCTTTAATACTTCATTTTCTTTATTATTTTTATTTTATAATATTGTCATATGCTGAATGTAAGACTAACTCTGAATATTTCTTTGTAATTGTTTTCAGAAGGAAAATGTGTTTTTATCTGATTTATAGCATTTAGTCCTCTGGCAACATTTAATTAAAATAAAAATTAAATTAGAGCGCTTGCTACAAAAAATTTATTGTCTTGCAGTATGTACATAAGTTTGATTTTAATTTTTATTTTCTTTTATAATTAAGTTATTACTGAGATAAAATGTCCTTTTGATATTACTTAATATGAATTGTAAAACAAAAATTTTCTTACAACAATAAATAACTTTCCTTCCTGTATATAGACTCAAATATTTTAAGCTAAAAGCAGTCGTTGGGCTAAGTGATACTGTTTGCTATATTATTTCGATTTGAATCCGGAAAATTTTCTTAGAGTTTTTTACCGTTAAATAAATACCACTTTTCGGTGTCTGGTTCCTTCAAAGTAAATTTGTTGTCTGGGCGTGTGTTACTGTCAGGTGTTATTCACTGTACCCTTGCATGTGTAACGCTCTTATATCTTTAGGATTCTGTCTGGGCCTTCACGGCTCTGTAACAGTCACGGAACCCTCTTAGCTTCAATGTACTTCACCCCAGAGAGCAGTCTCCTACTTGTGGTTAAGAATCACATTCGTAATTTCCAAATTCTTCGTATTTCATTACATTTCTGTACTGCTAAAGACAATGCTCAGCCTCTTGGTAAATATTTTCTTTTGGTAACCGTAACGGCTTTGTCTGAAGTATTCGACTGTACATTCAGTAATTTTTTCTTTATGTACTTTACATTTAATTAAGGTTTAATGTTCTTAGACAACATGACATTTCAAATGTCCTATACTCCTCTTGATTTCCGATAATCCATATTTCACGTTTGTCCAACACCGTGCTCCAGACGTAAACTGTAAGAAATTTCAAACTTAGTTACATGCCAATATCTTACAGAACTCTGTTACTGAAGGAAGCTTTCTTAGCCATTTTACTTGCTGTATCGGCTTCTGCTATGCTGTTTAATATTACTTACTAAGTACGAAAATTCCTTTACTTCTTAACACTACTCATTAACACTGTCTTCTTTATCTTTAAGCTTTTTCTATGCTAAGACTGCTTTCATTCCGCTCATACCAATAGTATGTGGTACCCACTCATAATCATTTTTTAGACATTTGCCTTAGGAGTTAGGCAGTCTGCCTAATGCTCCACAGTATATTTACTCCTCACAAAATTTGTTGTAAATATTTCACTGCAGTTCAAAAGCAACAATAATGTACAACATTACAGTTCAAGATGGAAAATGACATTCGCTACTCCACACTAAAGTTCCCTTTAGCACAAAAAAAGGGTGCACAAAAAAATGGTTCTGAGCACTATGGGACTTAACATCTATGGTCATCAGTCGCCTAGAACTTAGAACTACTTAAACCTAACTAACCTAAGGACAGCACATAACACCCAGTCATCACGAGGCAAGGGTGCACAGTGCTGCACTTACTCAGTGGTATAAAACGTTCGACAGACAGCAAAGTTAAATCAGAAAGCAAACTGAAACAGTTTCTCCTTGACACTTCTTTTATTCTGTAGAACAATTTCTATGTTTTTAATCTGTAACAGGAGGTAGGCAAGAATTCACACCAGTAATAAAAATGTAAATAAAGAAATAAAAAGTTAAAAATAAAAAAAACTTGTAAATGATCCGCATGTAGCCACATTTACAAATCACTGTGTAATGTTAATGTAAAATGACCCGTTCCCCATCATTAGGATTAATTGTAAAAATGGTCCTCGGAACATGGAACTAACGAACTATATCTTTTCTTGTCTGCTCATCCTATCGGAACAGTTATGCCATCCACGAATCTTAACGTTGATGTCTGTTTCCCTAGGCTGTTTATTTCTCTTCAGAACTATCCTTTCAGTTCCTTCATTACTTCATCGTCGTACAAGTATACCGACAGTGGTGGTAAGCTGTAGCCCTACCTTACACACCCTTTAACCCTAACTTCACAAACTTGACCTTCCACTTTCATCACTCGCATGTATTTTTTGTGCATGCTGTAGATTACTCGTAGCCAACGGCCTTACCGCAGTGGTAACACCGGTTCCCGTCAGCTCATCGAAGTTATGTGCTGTCGGGCTGGGCTAGCACTTGGATTTGTGACCATCCGGTCTGCCGAGCGCTGTTGGCAAAAGGGGTGCACTCAGCCCTTGTGAGGCAATCTGAGGAGCTACTTGATTGAGAAGTCGCGGCTCCGGTCTCGTAAACTGACATACGGCCGGGAGAGCGATGTGCTGACTGCATGCCCCTCCGTATCCTCATCCAGTAACGCCTGTGTGCTGAGGATGATACGGCTGCCTGTCGGTACCACTGGGCCCTCATGGCCTGTTGGAGCGGAGTTAAGTTTTAGTGTAGATTACTCGCCTCTCTCTGTACTTTAGGGCCAATCACAACCCCGTAGAAATACGAAGACCATCACATGAAGGTTACAGTATTCGCGCACATACAGTGGGCCTGTTATTAACCAAGTATGGCAAAATTGTCACATCAAAGAAAATTACAGAAATTGCTTCAGATCTTCACTGCAGCTATTTGCGTTTTTCCGTCATCATTTCCAGCTATAAATTATACACAGCTTGTAAGAATTCATCATTCTCGAAACCTGTACTATAGTTCTAGTTTTGTTTTTTTCCTTATTTGAGTTCAAATGGCTCTGAGCACTATGGGACTTAACTTCTAAGGTCATCAGTCCCGTAGAACTTAGAACTACTTAAACCTAACTAACATAAGGACATCACACACATCCATGCCCGAGGCAGGATTCGAACCTGCGACCGAAGCGGTCGCGCGGTTCCAGACTGTAGCGCCTACAACCGCTCGGCCACCCCGGCCGGCCCTTATTTGAGCTTGCGTCTAACAACTGTCTTGTTTCTGTTTCCAAACAGCCCCGCTTTACCAGAAAATGGTTCAAATGGTACTGATCACTATGGGACTTAACATCTGTGGTCATCAGTCCCCTAGAACTTAGAACTACTTAAACCTAACTAATCTAAGGACATCACACACATCCATGCCCGAGGCAGGATTCGAACCTGCTACCGTAGCAGTCGCGCGGTTCCGGACTGCGCGCCTAGAACCGCTAGACCACCGCGGCCGGCATACTTTACCAGAAACAAGTTCTATTGTTATTGGTCGCTAATTTAAGTTATGCCATTTTAGCCCTGATAGAATCATGAAATCAGGTGAATAGTTGTTAAAGAAAACATTAATAGTCGCTCTTGATTGATTTCACAACAGATATTCTTATAAATTTTTTCACAATGGAGAAATTTTGCCTTCCTACCCGTTGGCTTTACCAGGCAACGACAGAAATTGGCAGTGACCTGTGGTACGACGGGGATTTGCCGATGAGCGGCGCAGACGACGAAGCCCCGGCACCTTTAGCCTGTTGCGTCAGGCGGGCTGACCGGGATATCCCAGGAGGCGAAGCCAAACGCCTCGGACGCGCCTCTTAATCACGGGCCAGAATTAGCGACTCGCAACAGCCGTCGTTCTGTGCCCAATGATCACTTCGACAAGCCGAGGGGTCACCAACGGAAGCGATAATAATTGCATGATAAGCACACGAAGACAAATCAGCAGACGTAGAAAAGGTCTTTTAGAAAGATGACTGCGGTACCATTTTGAAATACCAAAATTATCAGGGATAAAACTGAGTGAAAATTTACGAACAACTTGTGCAAAAACCAAAATGCAGTTGCTGGGTTGGAAGGACGTAAAACCAAGGAGTGGTCTAGAAAAGAGTGAGACGAATTTTCAGTCTATCCCTTATGTTTCTTAATACATACAAAAAGTAAGTTGAAAAGCAGACCTAGGAAAATTATGGAAAATGTAATTAAAGTTCATGGAGAAGAACTAAAAACTTGGTTGTCTTCCAGTGACTTTGTAATTCTCTGAGATGCTGTGAAGGACTTTGAACGTCATTGAATGTAATGGGTGGTGTCATGAAAAGTGTCTATATGTTGGACTTTAACAAAATTAAAACAACCGTAAGAGGTGTAGCCCAATTAAATCACATAATGCTGAGAGCAGTAGCAGAAATGAGAACAGAGAGAAGCTTAACATAAAAACTGAAGGTGATGAAGTTATTCTGTTACCCAGGCAGCTGAAATCTCATGATGGACAGAAAAAGGAGGACATAAAAAGCAAATTAGCACTGAAAAAGAGGCCGTTCCGTGCCAAAAAAGTATATTCAACGTACGCCTTAATATGAGACAGAAATTTCTAAGAGTGTACATTTGCAGCACAGCATTGTTGGTAGCTAAACATGGACTGTGGGGAAATCGGAAAAGAAGAGGATCGAAGCCTCTGAGATGTGCTACAGAACAATGTTGAGCATCAGGAACATTTTTTTCGCTAGCTGCTTATTTTTATGACCCACCGTCTAATTTCTTATGGTGGGTCGTATGTTGCCACTTAGCCGCTGTGACTGTGTCCGGTGTGACTGAAAGTGACACCACACCGGCTCCCGTCCCCACTCGCACCGTTGCCTTCGTCCCGCCACGTGGAGGCGGGCTCTATGTGTTTACATCCATTTGATATCTTTTTTGTGCAGCATTAGCAAAACTAATAACTAATACAAAATCAAGTGAAATATTGATAAACAAAACTAAATTAAATATTTAGAAAGAAGGAAGGAAGAGAATTGAATAGAGAAAAGATAGGTATAATATTGCCCGTCACGTGGTTGTGGGCGGCGGCCCGTGTCTTGGAATGACCCTCAAGACGCTAGCCATCGCTCACCATGCCTTTAACATCTACCATCCTAAAAACTAACTTAACTAGAAGAGATTAGGGTACGTTAAAGCTAGAAACTAAGAACAAGACCTCCATTTCCAAGCTGCTAAACTTTTTACGATATAGAGAGGTAACTGATTTTGTGCTTGGCTCAAACTTGCTAATGAAAGGGTACTTGGGGTAAAAGTAATAAACGTAATGACGCTAACGGCTTGTATTGAGCCTACAAGGCTGAGCTGCAAGAAAATTATGTATGACGTATATGTTATTCTTTGACATTTTCAGTACAGTAAGGTATGCTATCTGTTGATTTAACAAATGTGTAAATAAAAATCCTAAGTGAAACTCGCTAATTTTCTTCAGTTCAAATAAAAAAATCCAAAACTGAAAATCTTAGTTGGTTATGTAACCAGTCAACCTGATGGTCCCTAGTTTGTGAGTAACTGACGAAAAAAAAAATCGGAGTTTTGCGTGATACTCAGTAACATATAAAACATTCTCGGTGTTCTTGCCGCGTCAGTTCTGGATAAAATCTCGAGCTTTCGACGAATTACCTCCATCGTCAGGAGCTGACTGTATTCACTGCTGCTGTGGTAGCGTTTTCATAGCCCGTGGACGCCTTCTGATTGGTCGGCTTCTGATTGGTCGGCGGTTACGTACTGCTGTCGCAGACGGTGTCACTGTGTGCGCCGGTGGCGCCACCGCTTCCGTTGGAACGTAAACCTTGGAAGGAACGTCTCTGCTGCTTCTCTGCATCAGGCGCTCGTTTCCATGCACAGACAGCTCAGATGGTGTCCGCTATCGCGGTTAAAGTTCTTTTGGCTCATACGTACGTGGAGGCATGGGACAGAATTTTAGTTTCATCGAACAATATTTTATGTTTTTTCGTGAGGCTGTGCTCCGCAATTGCCGATTTCTCCAGTTCTCTATTTTTAATATGGCGTTGGTGTTCTGCACAGCGGTCGGAAACGGTACGAATCGTCTGACCTATATAATTGCTTCCACACTCACAGGGTATATTATAAACTCCAGGGACCCTTCCGAGGGCGCATAATCTCCTCAATTTTCTTAGGAGGACGAAAAATCGGTCTTATACCTCGTCTACGCAGGACTCTTCCTATTTTACTGGAAATCAAGCCCGTAGTAATGTTAAAGAAGTCGGATTACATTGTCTGGCTGCGTGGCATAATGGAAACGCTAATAGCTTCACATGCAAAAAGCTGTGGCGTGATACCTGGGATCATAACCTACGTCACCTGGTGGCCACTTCTTGTAAGAGTCACGATGTTGGATTATAAATAAATATTTATCGTACAAAATATGTGTGGATAAAAATCCTACGTCAAGATCATAAATTTATTGAATACCCGTTTCGTCTCATTACCGAGACATCTTCAGATCAATCCGAATTCCTACTTTTTACAGTTAAGTCATCGTAATTAAGTAAAAAAAATCATAAATGAAAATCTTAGTTCGTTATTCACATATTTAGAGTACGTAAATAACAAACTAAGATTTTCGGTATAGAATTTTTTACTTAATTAGAGGACTTAACTCTAAAACATAGCATGATGTGTAATGAACGTCACACACTGAACAACATTTCAGACTGATCCGAAGATGGCTCGGTAATAGACTGGAACCGATAATCAATAACATCGAATCTGAGACGGACTGTATTAAGTGGTTTTGCTTGGGGTTCACAGTCTCACAGACATCATTGTTGCCACTGACTGTCAAAGTTATTTATTTCCACTATTGCCATTTCAACCCTGTGGTCATTATCAAATGATATATTTCAAAAGATTGTTCTTCAGCACATGTTTAAACCAAAATAAACTCAGTCCGCACAGGCCGCGAAAAGCTCAACAGTACGGATCGACAGCTGCATCATCCACAGCCGACAGGCGTCGCTGGATGCGGATGTGGAGAGTAACGTAATCAGCAAACGGCTCTTCCGGCCGTTGTTAGGTTTCGTGCCGCTGCTTCTCAGTCAAGTAGCTCTTCAGTTGGCCTCCCGAGGGCTGAGTGCACCGCGCTTGCCAACAGTTATCGGCAGATCAGAACGGTCACCCATCCAAGTGTTAGCCAAGCCCGACAGCGCTTAACTTCGGTGGTCCAACATAAACCGGCGTTAATTTAGCACATGTCAAACTCCTAAAGATCTTTTGATATGTGTACAGGTTGGCGTCGTATTTGTGCCTTAACAATGTTAAGCAATGATGAACCATGTATCAAAATTCATTTTGATGGGAAAGTATATTATACTTCCCCGCTACGTAAGTTACAAACCACTAAAGAAAATTAAATAAATATCTGTTGAAACCAGAGAGATTCGCAGAAGGAATATAAACTTCGCCCATAGCTTAAAGTATCTTCGACACGCACAAACAAAATTGCGACAATGCTAGAGAAGAAAGAGACGAGACATGTATCTTGTACGAGCACTCCGCACTATTTATTAAATAAAGATAGTACGAAGAAAGTTAACAGTCGAAATTATCAACTATATTATAGCACTTACAAGACATAAGGCAGAAATAAAATAACCCCTTTAAAGCTAACAGCGAAATATTTTTTAGGATGTGGAACAACTATGTTCAAAAAATTCGAAGTATGATTGTATCAAAACAGTCGCATACGGTTCGTCATTCTCCATGGCTACAGTTGTTCGTACTCATCGTCAACTGTGTCTCGATGAAGTTAACTGGGCCGGCCGAAGTGGCCGAGCGGTTAGAGGCACTACAGCCTGGAACCGCGCGACCGCTACGGTCGCAGGTTCGATTCCTGCCTCGGGCATGGATGTGTGTGATGTCCTTAGGTTAGTTAGGTTTAAGTAGTTCTAAGTTATAGGGGACTGATGATCTCAGCAGTTAAGTCCCATAGTGCTCAGAGCCATTTGAATCATTTTTTTGAAGGTAACTGAAAACTAGTCCCACTCTGTACAATATTCGAAACAACCACGTGAAAAAATGAGTGAGATGTGGATCGGAAGAGGAAGCACTTTCGGTTGCCTACCATGATATTCGTATTTGACACCAGTGGGGACTCGGGAGCTACATGAAAACTTTTTATGTTACAAAATTATGAATACGGTGGAAATGACGTATCTTGCGTTTCAGCAGCTTTCGCCCTCCACTGAAACTATGAACGAAATCCCTGCAATCCTTCGTCAAGGAATGTAAAGTCTGACAGTGCGTTCTCAACAGATCCACTTTTTGTTTCAGTGTTAAAGATGAAAACATTGATCTACCAGAGTTTTAACAATATATACGTAATAGCAAGCAGTCAAGCCGCAACAGATTCCAGTATTGTTTCGATGTATGTTGTCATCTTGCTACTACCATCTTATATATGTAGACGAAAACGTATTTGCAGTTTATCAACCAAATGTGTTTTATTGAAGTTTTATACATGTACCTTATCGTCATTGCAAGTTGTGAAAGCAATCTTTACGCATCGTTTATGAAGAATCCGTCTTGAAATTAATTTCAGGTTCCTCTACAGTTTACTTGCCACAGTGATGTCGTTGGTTTGCTGCTGATGCCAGCACATTATGAAAGTAAAATTCTGTTGAAAGGTCCCAGCCGATTATAACTGTGTGTCCAGACCAGGACTCTAAACTGGAACCTTGGGCAGGAAAGGTTAAGGGGTTCGAGTCATGGTCCGACACAAAATTTCAGTATCTCAGAAATTTCGAAACAAGCACACTCTTCAACAGCTAAAAATATTCAACAGCCAAGATCGCACAAATATGTATTTATTTAAAACTACAGCTTTTGACAGATTTTGCTATCATCTTCAGGTCTTAAAACCCTTTTTTGTTATGAAACGTGTCCATTTTACATTGGACCTCAAGCCGTCATGTGGATAAAAATCATCACGTTGTAATAGGTTTGTCGTAATTAAAATATTTGAAACGTAAGGCACCTTGTGGAAATGGCCATGTGTTCTGGAGAACCCTGGTGGTTATTGAAATAAGATGGACGCGTCTTTTATGTTTTCCCTGCAAGCAGTCAACAGATTAATACTGAATATATCACCCACTAGACCTTACGCTAAGACAGAAATATGATCTCGGATATTCTGCGGTGGCACACCTCTGAAACACCCAGGTGTAGAACATGCTGCGGCAGTATATGCGAGCAGCAGTCCTACAAGGAAACCGTCTAATTTTCTGTTCCGAGTATGTGAAAGAGTTCTGCGAAGCGTTTAATTAAATTTCCATTGTGTATCCAGTCGCTAAGAATTGCTTTACGAGGTAACGATATTGAAGCCGAAGTGTTTTAGAAAACGGAAGGAGAAGAGAAAAAAACACAAGTACTCTCTTCTGGTCGAGCAGCAGCCCCGTACGTGCAGTTTTACGAGACGTGATATGCTCGAACGAGTTAGTATTTGTTCAGCTCCAGTGCGAGTGTAACGGGTTTATCTTCCGCCCTTTGTGACTGGCCTGGGGAACTCGGTAGTCCAACTGAGCGGCTGGAACGCTTTTGAGAGCTTTTCTTTGGCGTTTCAGCCGAATCACTCTGTGGCAGTAAATTGCGCCGCTGCTCCGCATTCTGTTTCGATTAACATTCAGGCGTTTAATTACCATGACGAGCTGCTGGGCTCGCCACTGCCCCAACAACTCACCCTCCCGCCCCCCCCCCCTCCTCCTCACCCTCTTCTGCCGCCGTTTCCCTGGTAAACAACACAGAGCTTTCCAGTTATTGCAGAAGAGTCGAAAACGCATGCACAGCGTAATCGGATTGAGAGGCATTTTCCGTATTTCCTTTCTCCGTTGTTCCCAACGTTAGCAGCGAAATTCGACAGCGAGATCCCAACAAAGCAACCACTCGTGTCCCAGAAAGTGATATTGGTAGAGCACGTTAGACAGAACGGGCGCGCCTCTCTTCAAATCTATCCATGTGGCATTGAGCTTTAAATATTGGATACCTGAAAGTCGTAATTAGTACACACGGTCATCCAGAGCTCAGTTTGTATCGATCAGGATGACTGAAAATATGTGATAAATCAGAGAACTGTGTATTCGCCTGTGTGTACAGGTTCCAAGTACTGTGTCGAGAGCACAAATAATTTTGAATGAAAACTGAATTAAGTGGACGTCCACTTGAAAGTCCTGATCCAGGAGTATTGGGCAGAGAATAAAACATATTATTTTCACGAAGGCAGCCGCTTTCCACGTATTTTCATTTATGTCATTACGCGTTTCAGATTTCCACCCCTGTTAGGTTGGCGTGAAACGTACTTCAGTCTTCAATGAGTACATCATTATAAGCATCTATTACAATTTGGATGCTTCAGCTGGCTTGTGAAAAATAACAGTTTTGTTCAGCTACTCCGCGAGAATAAACTACAGCGTAAATGAATATAATTACTTTAACTTTTATGACAATTTTTCTGAATTTATTTACGTAACATCAAATAAAACACTGAAAAAACTGATGTTTGGGCCGAGCTACAGGAGCTTTCCTCAGGAAGCGGACTGAGCTTACGTTCCGCGGAATACCACTCGAACAGAGACCAACGGTCTCTTTCAATATTATGGTAGAATTTTACATGATGACTTGGAAGTACACTGAAAGATTTTAGTGAAATCGGTAACAGCAGCGGAAGCCTCATACTGTATTTTATACACTAATGGACTAAAACATTATGACCACATACTTAAAAGCATATTGGTCCACTTCTGGAATGCGTTTCGGCACTGATTCGGCATGCCATGGGTTCGACAAGTACTTGCTAGCTTTCCAGAGATATGTGGCACCCGTTGTCTACGCACTGGCGACACTTTTCCCGTAATTAACGTGCGGTTGGTTTTGTAAACGTGGAACTTGCGGCCAACAGCGTCCCAGTTGGGTTACATCGGATTCAGATAAGCCGAATTACATGACCGAGACAGCAACGTGACTTCACTATAATTCTCCTCAAACCATTGCAGCACCAATCTGGCTTGTGATACTAACAGGTATCTCGCTGAAACATGCAGTTGCTGTTGAGGTAGACATCAAGCACAAAGGGCTGCAGGTGGTCCCTAACAATGTTCGTGTGGTCCACAACTGTGCCAACGGCCTTGCCGCAGTGGTAACTCCGGTTCTCGTCAGATCACTGAAGTTAAGCGCTGTCGGGTTGGGCTTGCACTTGGATGGGTGACCATCCGGTCTACTGAGCGCTGTTTTCAAACGGGGTGCACTCAGGCCTTGTGAGGCAAACTGAGGCGCTACTTGTTGCGATGTAGCGCCTCCGGTCTCGGAAACTGACATACGGCTGGGAGATCGGTGTCCCTCCGTATATTCATCCAGTGACGTCTGTGGGCTGAGGATTACACGGCGGCCGGTCGGTACAGTTGGGCCTTCCAAGGCCTGTTAGGACGGAGTTTAGTCCACAGCAGTCGTGGTGTCTTCGATTACTGCCGCAGGTCCCGTGGATGTCCACGTGAATGTCCCCCATAACATAATAATGCTCTCACCTGCCTGCATCCGTGGCGCTCTGCATGTTCCCAGCATGACGGCGTATATACGAGTAGACATCTGCCACAGATCGACGCCTATCCTGCCTTGAGAGCGGGCAAGCCTCCGATACTTATGTCCTGTGACGATGTATGGACGTCCAGTTTCTTGTCGCCTACTCGTGCTTTCAGCATTCTCCAACTTCATTCCATTGAAGCTCACGAAGCTCGCGACCAGTGCTCCCAGGTACTTGGCCACCGCAATCTGACTTCGTCGTAGTCGATTAAGACGGCAGATTTCCGCATTTGCGCCACTTACCGTCGCTAGAGTGATTCCCTATTCGTCTCTGCTCCGCCCACATACTTCTCTTACCGCGTCACGTGTCCTCAGCGCCGCCAGGTAGCATACAACCTCGCGGTGGACTGTCGTCATAATGTTTCGGCTCATCAGTGTAATTCGGTATAGTGATGATCAACCAGATACAATGTACGTCGGATTCAACTCCAACATTAACTTCAGTCACGGCTCTTCCTGTACTTGTGGGGCAGTTCTCTTTACTGGCCAGCGACGTAATTTTTAGTCTGAGTTCACCAAAGTACAGAGGGAAGAACATTTTTTCTCGAAGTTTAGATCCACTAACGAGCATGGCGGAGATACATCATACCAGTCTTAGAAATTATTTGACCTATCAGCGTACGGAGCGAGGAAAAATATCTATCTACAGTCGTCAGCCAGAACATTATGACCACCTACCTAACAGCCAGTATGTCCACCTTTAGCACAGATAACAGCCGTGACGCATCGTAGCATGGAACCAACGAGGCTTTGGTAGATCGCTGGAGGGAACTGGCACCACATCTGCTCACGCAAGTCACCTAATACCCGTAAATTCCGGAGAACCATGGAAGTCCATGTGAATGTTCCCCAGAGCATAATGGAGCCGCCCTCACCTTGTCGCCGTCCTGCAGTACGGGTTTCGAAGGTCTGTTCCCCTGCAAGACGACGGATTCGCGCTCTCCCGTCGGCATGATAAAGGAAGTATCAGACCATCCAACGCTCTGACAGCGCGCCAGCATCCAGTGTCGATGGCCACGTCCCCATTTCAGTCGTAGCTGCCGATGTCATGTAGTGTGACACCATGTTCAGACACATGCCAGATGTGTTCGATCGGGCTCACATCTGGCGAGCTGGTGGGCCACCACATCAATCGTAACTCGCCACTTTCCTCTGACTACTCAGTCACACTCCTGGACTTGTGACATGGCGTATTATCATGTTGAAAAATGACACTGCCTTCGGGAAACGTGATTGTTGTGATGGGGTGTACGTGATCTGCAGCCACTGTGAGATACTCATTGGCCGTCTTGCTGCCTAACACGACCTATATTGGACCCATGGATATCTATGTGAAATGAAACATGGTATTTGCGTCCAATAACACGACAGCAAGCAGCAGGGCCATAATTACCAAGCATAAACAACTTGTGTTAAACAATTTTTATTAGCTTGCACGAATTAAATACAATTGAATCGATCAGTTTAACAAGGACAATAAAAGTTTTTCTTAAATCCCTGTTGAAATGTGCATAACAAATGCCTAAAACATTAAGAAAATTTCGGTTGATGTAAATACTTAATACCATCAAAACTTGCCAAACTCTGAACCCGCAAGGCTATCCTGTACAATGACTTCTCTTATCCTGTACAATGACTTCTCTTTTGCAATCTAAATATATACAAAGGTATAACATTAAGGCATAACTTACTGCATACGAGTAACAATAAGGCAACTTCTGAAACTTGAACGCGCGGAAGTGAAGACACCAGGAACACGAACTTCTGACTAAATGATAATCCAGTTGATGCCAGTACAGGTAGTCGTTAATTAAACAACAAACATTTAATAAAGAACAGCACCTCGGTATCTAAACATGGCCTGAGAACATACGGACATGAAACCCTCCTTTATTAGAATTAAACGTCACAATCAGCATACAAGGTACAAAACATGATAAATTAAATGTCGTGTGACTAGGGCCTCCCTCAGGCAGACCGTTCGCCTGGTGCAAGTCTTTCGATGTGGCGCCACTTCGGCGACTTGCGCGTCGATGGGGATGAAATGACGATGATTAGGACAACACAACACCCAACCCCGGAGCGGAGAAAATCTCCGACCCAGACGGGAATCGCATCCGGGCCCTTATGATTGACATTCTGTCACGCTGACCACTCAGCTACCGGGGGCGGACCACAAACATGATAACAATGGCTAATAAGGGAATACAGAATTAATAAGGCGGAGCCTCCAGCAATTTGATCGAGCAATAATTACAGAGTGAGCCAGTTCTACACATTCATATTTCGAACGGAAGGTGCATCCTTCAAGGCGGCGGAGAAACGAGCTACAAAACTTAACGAACTAACAGAGCAAGGAATAAAGGGAACAGCAGTACTCAGCTTAAGAACGAGATCCAGTTAGTAGGCCAGCAACATGGAGCCCGGTCTAACGAAACACAGTTCCACTGGCAACGGCTAGGTCGTTAAGCCCAGGTGGCACGTCATACCGTACCGAAGGAAATACACTGCGCTCCGCCCAACTGAAACATAAATCAATTACAACAGCACACTTGTGGTTGCACATTGAAATTACATAAAAGAATAAAACATAACATAGAAACAGGAAGGCTCGTCAATTCTTTTTTTTACTCAGCCCTTAAAAATTCATTTGAACACTGCAAAATACGACTAAATAAGAATGTTGCTTGGAACGTAATCGCAACAGCTGCGTATTAAAATAGTTCAGTTGACTCTAAGCACTATGGGACTTAACATCTGAGATCATCAGTCTCCTAGACTTAAAACTACTTAAACCTAACTAACCTAAGGACATCACACACATCCCTGCCCGAGGCAGGATTCGAACCTGCGACCTTAGCAGCAGCGAGGTTCCGGAGTGAAGCGCCTAGAACCGCTCGATCACAGCGGCCGGCGGTTGAGTATTATTTTAGAGGGGCAAGAGCCCACCGTCACTACACTGTCAGAGAATCTCCTGTAGATTTATGAGACAGTACAGTATTTCGTTACTCGTAAACTAAGGTGTAAATTTTGGCACTTAATGACCAAGGTTACAACAACTTTAGATATACAATCACTCGGTAATGAGCAGTTCACCCGACTTCCTTACAAAAAGCTGCAGATACTTTATGAAATGGTAGGAAACTAAGATGGAAAGACGAAACCCCGTTATCATGCCACGTGTGACATCACTTTGACATATCAGGTTCGTCAGCAAATTCACACTGAAGACAACATTAGTTTACCATTAACAAATATAGATAAGCACACAGTTGCACCTGTTTAAATCAGACACACACGATATGCCCAGGCGAACGGTTAATGCCAGGCGACGCTCTGGCAAGCTTTTCTTCTCAACATGCAATGCGTGGCAAGAAAAGGCAAACACCACGCCTCGTGCCGGAACCCAAATCTTTCCGCCGTCTCCGGCCGGAGCACTCCAGTAATATAACGCAGAATGAGCATGTGCACCAAGAAAGGGCCAACCTCCCAACCCCGTTGTAACCGAAACCGACGGACCACACAGTAACACCTGCTGCCTCGACGATGCGTGCCTAAATAGCGGAACCCGCGGTGAACAAACGACTCGCGGCCGGCCAAGCGAAATCGACGGCAAAGATGACAAGATAGAGGTACTGGCGCCAGCCGCGCGACGTATCACGAATATTCCTCAGAACATAGTGGAGCCGCCCTCAGCTTGTCTCCGTCCTGCAGTACAGGTGTCAACGGTTTGTTCTCCTTGAAGCGACTGATTCGCGCCCTCCGTCGGCATGATGAAGAAGGTATCAGACTATGCAACGCTCTGCCAAAGCACCAACGTCCATTGCCGATAGTCAAGTCCCCATTGCAGTTGCAGTTGCCAATGTTGTGGTGTTAACATTGGCAAATGCATGGATCGTCGGCTGCAGAGGCCCACCTTTAGCAGTGTTCGGTGCACTGTCTGACATCGAAGTCTAATGTTAGTTCCGCCACAGTTCACCACCAGTCCCGTTTTACAGTCTGCCCAGCCTACTACTTGCGACGTCTGTGATGAGGGGTGGTCGCCCAACGCCACGACGTCTGGACGTGCTTTCATCTTGATTTCGCGACGTGTTGAAAACACTCACTCGAAGATCTGACAAGTTGTGCAGTTCCCGAAATGCTCGTGCCGGGCCCTCCGGGCCATCACAGTCTGCCCTCGGTCAAACAAAGATTCTCCCATTCTACACACGGAGAGTGCGCTCACTGATATTACGTGCACCGTTCGTGTGCCGGACTAGCAGTTATTTCTCGCGAAATGACGCTGCTGTTGCCTGGAGGGGTAAGCTCACAACGCACTGATAACCTCCGGGTCCCTGTGAGAGATATGCGGCGAAGCCATCAGACTTTTGCACATTCTCCCTGTGACACCAGTTCCGTAAATTAATCAGTCTCATCATTTAGATCCTAACGGATATTACAAAACGGATTAAGTTTGTGTGTTTTGTAAGGAAATGTATGTGACTGAGCAGTGTGGTATGTCCCAGAATTTTCTTGGTGATTTGTTCCTGCATGCACGATTCGTTGTTAGTGAATATACGGAAGCACAAAAAGTTAAGCAACAATACGACGCGACTCGAAGTCATTGTAACTTGTAACTATATAGACGTTTGCGTCTTCGACGGTACATACGAACAAATGGAACAAATGGTTACAATTTCAGGAGAAAAAACTGGATGATTTATTCAAGCGAAACAGCTTCACAGATTTAGCAAATCAACAACGCGTTGGTCCACCTCCGGCCTTTATACAAACAGTTATTCGCCTTGGGACTGACAAGGTTGTTGGAATTCCTCCTGTGTGTTATCACGCCAAACACTGTCCAATTGGCGCCTTAAATCGTAAAAATCCCGAGCCCATAATTTTCGAAACGTTCCTAAGTGGGAAGTGATCAGTCGATCTTGCTGGCGAAGGTAGTGTTTGGCAAGGACGATGACAAGCAGCAGAAACTCTCGCTGTGTGCGGGTGGGCGTTATCCTGCTGAAATTTAAGCCCAAGATGGCTTGCCATGAAGGTTCAAATGGCTCTGAGCACTATGGGACTTAACATCTGAGGTCATCAGTCTCCTAGAACTTAGAACTACCTAAACATAACTAACCTAAGGACATCACACACATTCATGCCCGAGGCAGGATTCGAACCTGCGACCGGAGCGCTCACGCGGTTCCAGACTGAAGCGCCTAGAACCACTCGGCCACAGCGGCCGGCTTGCCATGAAGGGCAACAAAACCGGGTGTAGAATATGCATTTAACACTGGAATTCCCATTACACTCTTAATGTTATCGCCATACTTTTAATTTCGCCGACGGCGCAAGAAGCCGGTGTTTTTACAAGTAACCGTCGGCTCAACGAGTGCTCCCTAGGCTGACAGAGTAACTTTGTTTTTTCCCATGCACGCAAGATCAAGTGCTGCAGGGTCCCCAAATGAGAGTAGCAGTCATCTTGGTGAACCAACTGTGTGCATAAAGGAAACGCTTGGAATACTAAAAGACCTAATCGTGGCTATAATCGCTAGCTTATGGTAAAAGACATGTTGCAATCAATGTAAAAAGGTGTCCATTACAACTACGAAATGAAATTCAGAGATCTAGCAAGACATAATTTATGCAGTAAGACAGTAAGTGAAACTGGTGATATGACGGTGAAACAAAAATGAATTAAATGAGAACAATACAGGGTCGCCACGAGCGGAAGTAGCTGGAGAATTAATATCCAAGTGGCGGTCATTAAACAAATAGCACGACATTCAATTTATAAATTTACGTTTGAGTACAATATAAAAATAGAGGACAAAACCCACAATTGAGATGTAATGGAAAAGAAAGACACATGTTTACCATCAACATCTTCGAGACTATCTCCACCATTAATTAGTAACATGAGTGATTATTCGACGAGTTCGCCTCACAAGAAGAGAAATAAGACAAGAATGCTCGTGCTGCACCTCTGAACTTGCATAGATACCGGAAATCCTCGAGAATTTAAAGTTTCTAACGAAATATCTCTCCACAAACTATTCCACATTTCTGCGCTGATCTCTCGCATTGCAATGCCGTCTTACAACCTTTCGACTGCATGCGTAGCGGAGGACGGTGCGGCTCTGAGTTCCGCCGGGATGTCACATTAGGTGTGGGCAGGACTGACCGTACAGCGGAGGTGCTCGCAGATTACACGCTCCACCGTAGCATATGCTGTTCCGAAAGAAAGACTAAAAATACGAATGACCAAGTCACTTCCCATCCCGGAATAAAACCTGTTAGCACTCTTCTCTCTGGCTTCCCTTCTAGACTTAGAGCAGCGCTCACGTGCCTCTCTCGCGGCCAATCATAGGGCATCGCCGAAACGTTCTCCAAATTACAGAGAATCGTAATGAACATTAGACTCCCAGCATAATGGTGACTGTGGACTAACCAATGAGCAACTTCTGCACGGAGCAGCGGCCGGCTGGCCTGATTCCTACACTGTGGAGATAGATCGCCATTCTCGTATGGTTTATGGAAAAATGAACGGAAATTTGAAGTGCCAACGCTCCTCTTTCTTCGCTCCGTCTAACGGGGCTGGCTCGCCTCGCCCTGCGACCTTCTACGGGTACAATATTTCGCGCACATCATTTCTCCAAAACTGGGACTACAAGTCCTCTTTTGATTCCGCTGTAAGCGGCTTAGCCATGGTCCTTGAGCGCCAGATTTTTCGTGTCTCGCCTGCAGGTCGCCTGCCAAAAGCATGTTACGAAGGTCCACCTGGTGTCAGAAGACCTGAGAACTACGAGTTCAGAGGCCCCCACACGTAGCTCCAGAAACAGTGCACACATGCAGAGACGTTAGGTAAAACCTTGTAGTAGTGAAAACAGGTTAAAGAAGATTGCAGACTAGATGAAACTAACTACAGCATCCAACGAATCTTATAACCTCTCATCACCGGTGATGGAAAAAAATGGTTCAAATGGTTCTGAGCACTATGGGACTTAACATCTGAAGTCATCAGTCCCCTAGAACTTAGAACTACTTAAACCTAACTAATCTAAGGACATCACACTCATCCATGCCCGAGGCAGGATTCGAATCTGCGCGGTTCCGGAATGAAGCGCCTAGAACCGCTCGGCCACCACGGCCGGCACTGGCGATCAACAGAAGTCCATAGTTTCCTTCATTACACCTATATTTTCTTTCCAACTTCTTTGATTGTCCTTCCCAAAGATGTCTGCTCCTCTTCAACTGAAATGTCTACTGTGCTGTTCATTATTGCAGTATTTATAGCCTCAAAGAACTTCAAGCGTATCTCTTCATTCCTTAGTACTTCGGTGTCTCATTTCTTTGTGCAGTGATTCTTCCTGTCTAGTCCCTTAATCTTCACCCTGTTCTTCATCGTTGCTAAATTGTGACTGGGGCTATATCTGTTCCTGTGTGCACCTTACAATACGACATTTTTCTTCATAATCTCTGCCTGATCATGAAGTAGTCTAACTGAAATCTTATCATATCTCCCGTCCTTTACCAAGTATATCTCCTTCTCTTGTGATTTTTGAATAGAGTTTTCGCTTTTTCTGGCAGAAATTCATTGCAGATTTCAATTAGCCTTTCTTCTCTCCAAGAACTTATGCTTCACTAACCTTTTCTTCCACTCCTCTCCTCCAGTCTCATTCTAGCCCTCGTGATTGGTAGATTTTCACCTTATGTACTTAATTAACCGTTCTACATCCTCACACTCTTTCTCTGTCTCTACACCTTCGGCTTCCAACGTGTGCATGTACACTTGTACTATGATTGTCTGTGTCGGTTTTCTGTTGATTCTCTTGAGAAAAACCCCATCAGTGAAGTGTTCGCAGTGACCCGCACTCTGTTCAACCTTCCTATTCCTAACGAATTCTACTGCCATTATGCCATTTTCTGCTGCTCTTGATATTGCCCTTTACTCATCTGATCATAAATCCTTTTCCTCTTTGCAGTTCACTTCACTGACATCAACTATTCCTAGATTGAGATTTTAAATTTCCCTTTTCAGACTTTCTAGCTTCGCTGCCACGTTCAAACTCCTTGCATTCCTCGCCCCGAATCGTAGAACGTTATCCTTTCGTTGATTGTTCAATAGTTTCCTTATTGTCACCTCCCATTTGGCAGTCTACTCTCCGATATCCGAATGGGGGATTAGTTCGGAATCTTTTGTCAATAGAGTGGTCATCTTGATACTTTTACAATTGCAGGTGACATTTTCCACAGATAAACATTATGTGTCTTTACTGCAATGGTTTCCATTGCCTTCTGCATTCTCAAGCCGTTGATTATTGGTGATTCCTCTGCCTTTGGGGGTAGTTTCCCATCACAAGGGCAAGAAGAGTGCCCCGAATATCTGTCCGCTCCTCCGCCCTCCTTGACGAGGTCGTTGACAGAACGAGGGTGACTTTTCATGCCAGAAGCCTTCGGCTGCCATTGCTGATGATTTTTATTGGAAATTTAGGAAGTGACAGGGTTCTAACGCGGGACCGAGGACGTTTTGATCACTAATCAAAGATATCTATACCACGTGTGTGCTTTCGATTTCCTACGCCCTGTTTTGTTGCCCAGCAAAATAATGCCCGTCCGCACAAGGCGAGTGTTTTTATTTTTTGTCTTCATGTTTGCCAATCTCTACCTTGGCCAGCAAGATCGCCGGATCTCTTCCCAATTGAGAACTTTTTGAACGTCGTTGGCAGGTTCCTCCATCTAGCTCGTGATTTTTAGGAACAGAATTTGGCACGGCATCCCTTATAACATCCAATAACTTTTCCATTCAATGCCAAGCCGAATAACTGCTTGCACAAGGTCCAAATGTGAACTAAGCTAAATCTGTGAGGCTCTTTGTTTTGGTATAAATCACTGAGTTTTCTCTGAAATTGTAATCATTTGTTCGTCTGTACATGTTCCTCACATCTACCGATTTGTGTTCCACACGGATAATTCCCTCGTGATACGTCGTTTTTTTCCCTTAATGTGTTAATGATGTGTGTTGTAATTTTCTATGGCTAGCAGAATGGACATCATAGCTCTTTATTCACATGAAGTGCTGAGTGCTTCCTGGATTTCCGGAAGGCTTTTGACACTGTACCACACAAGCGGCTCGTAGTAAAATTGCGTGCTTCTGCAATATCGTCTCAGTTTTGTGACTGGATTTGCGGTTTCCTGTCAGAGAGGTCACAGTTCGTAGTAATTGACGGAAAGTCATCGAATAAAATAGAAGTGATTTCTGGAATTCCCAAAGGTAGTGTTATAGGCCCTTTGCTGTTCCTTATCTATATAAACGATTTGGGAGTCAATATGAGCAGCCGTCTTCGGTTGTTTGCAGATGACTCTGTCGTTTATCGACTAATAAAGTCATCAGAAGATCAAAACATACTGCAAAACGCTTTAGAAAAAATATCTGAATGGTGCGAAGATTGGCAGTTCACCCTAAATAACGAAAAGTGTGAGGCCATCCACATGAGTGCTAAAAGGAACTCGTTAAACTTTGGTTACACGATAAATCATTCTCATCTAAAAGCCGTAATTCAGCTAAATACCTAGGCATTACAATTACGAACAACTTAAATTGGAAATGGCTCTGAGCACTATGGGACGTAACATCTATGGTCATCAGTCCCCTAGAACTTAGAACTACTTAAACCTAACTAACCTAAGGACAGCACACAACACCCAGCCATCAGGAGGCAGAGAAAATCCCTGACCCCGCCGGGAATCGAACCCGGGCGTGGGAAGCGAGAACGCTACCGCACGACCACGAGATGCAGGCACTTAAATTGGAAAGAATACATAGAAAATGTTGTGGAGAAGCCTAACCAAAGACTGCGTTTTATTGGCAGGGCACTAAAAATGGTTCTGAGCACTATGGGACTTAACATCTCAGGTCATCAGTCCCCTAGGACTTAGAACTACTTAAACCTAACTAACCTAAGCACATCACACACATCCATGCCCGAGTCAGGATTCGAAACTGCGACCGTAGCGGTCGCGCGGTTCCACACTGGAGCGCCTGGAGCCGCTTGGCCACCCCGGCCGGCGCAGGACACTAAAAAAATGTAACAGACCTACTAAGGAGACTGCCTACACTACGCTTGTCCATCCTCTTATAGAACACCGCTGCGCGGTGTGGGATCCTTAGCAGGTAGGACTGACGGAGTACATCGAAAAAGAAACTTCCTGGCAGATTAAAACTGTGTGCGCGACCGAGACTCGAACTCGGGATCTTTGCCTTTCACGGGCAAGTGCTCTACCAACTGAGCTACCGAAGCATGACTCACGGCCGGTCCTCACACTTTACTTCTGCCAGCTGTGAGGACCGGCCGTGAGTCGTGCTTCGGTAGCTCAATTGGTAGAGCACTTGCCCGCGAAAGGCAAAGGTCCCGAGTTCGAGTCTCGGCCGGGCACACAGTTTTAATCTGCCAGGAAGTTTCATATCAGCGCACACTCCGCTGCAGAGTGAAACTCTCATTCTGGATACATCGAAAAAGTTCAAAGCAAGGCAGCACGTTTTGTATTATCGCGAAATATGGGAGAGAGTGCCACAGAAATGATACAGGATTTGGGCTGGAAATCATTAAAAGAAAGGCGTTTTTCGTTGCTACGGAATCTTCTCATGAAATTCCAATCACCAACTTTCACCTCCGAATGCGAAAATATTTTGTTGACACCGACCTACATAGGGCGGAACGATCACCACGATAAAATAAGGGAAATCAGAGCTCGTACGGAAAGATATAGGTGTTCATTCTTTCCGTGCGCTATACGAGATTGGAATAATAGGGAATTGTAAAGGTGGTTCGAAGAACCCTCCGCCGGGCACTTAAGTGTGATTTGCTGAGTAGCCATGTAGATGTAGATGTAGATTAGTGTCGTTCGTGTTTGTCGCTGTTACCTGGCCTGGTAGAGTGTATTAGGAGTGTGAGGATTAAAGAACACGAAGATGCCACGTACCCGTGTCAGTGTTATCAGCACCAGACCGAGTCGGAAATGGGCCTCATTCTGGGTCTCCATTTGGCCGGCTGGGCGAATCGTGCAATATCCAGATACCTGGGGCATTCGGATATGTCAGTGCCCCGAAGATGGATGGCTTAGAGTCATGAGAACAGGCTTACTCGTCGTCAAATTTCCTATCGACCATTACTGTCCAGCAAAAGGGAGGACCGCCGAATCGTGGAGCAAGCAAATTGTACCCCTTCACAGCTGCGCCTGTCAGCCGAGGACCAGTAATGGACTCTCTGCAACATTCTGTGTCCTCCTGCACCATTGGTAGGAGACTAGGAGCAATTGACTAGGGAATTACCTGGTCACGTTTGGTCTGCCGTTAACACAACGGAAACGGCTGCGTTTCGAGTGATGCTGTGACCAGGAAACATGTAGTGCTCACACATGGAGTCGCACTTTGTTCAGCTCCGAGCTGCGGTTCTGCTCTGCCCTGGATGAGCGTCATCTGTGAACATGGAGGTCCCATTCTTTCAATGTTTGGGAGAGCCACAGCGGTGATACCCCTGGAGTCATCCCATTGGGTGTCGCTTCATGTCACGAATGGTAGTGACTGAGGGAGCTCTGGCGGTATAACTCATGTCTTACCTCTAATGCGACAGTATTGCGATGCCGTGTTTCCACGTTTGTCCACACATGACACGTGCCTCTGTGAAGTATTTGCATGATACTGAAGTACTCACATGACCAATGCAATATCCTCAGATCAGCCCCAAAGAACGAAGTGTGGGACGGCGTCGGCACTGTGCCAGTAGCCAGCATGTCGCGCACTGGTTACAGGAGTTGTAGGCCTCCTTGCCTCAGGTGAGGTTACAATGGCTTTACGACACCCTTCCCTGCCGAGTCGGTGCAGTCAGCCAGGCAAGAGAGGGCACAATGTAATACTAATAAGTGGGCTCGTATCACTAAGTTGTTTGACTCGATCTTGTATTCACTGAAGTGGGATTACATACTCTCTCAATTGGTGAAGTTTCATTTCGTTTCCTACTCCTCTTATGGGTGCTTCACATTTTTGTGAGGCAGTGTAAATGGTAGTACGTACATAACAGTTACTAACGAAGCTTACTACTGGTCGAAATCGTAATAGTAACGAATAGATCACTCTGTTCAAATAAAACAACACCGCAGAACTGCGACCAAGAAGAACTTCATAAGAACGTCGCCTCTCTTCTCAATATCCCGGTTTTCCGTTTCCTGAGAAATTTTACCACGCTTTCGGTTTCACTACACTGATTTCTTGCGATTAAGGACTTGTGTCTGAACCACTTGGATGTGTGCTGTCAGACCAGCTAAGAAGGTCTCCAAACAGTGGATATATATATATATATATATATATATATATATATATATATATATATATATATATATATATATATGCTGAGGATTAGACGGGTAGACCACATAACTAATGGATAACTAAGGGATCGGTTGGTAGGACATGTTCTGAGGCACCTAGGGATCACCAATTTAGTATTTGAGGGCAGCTTGGAGGGTAAAATCGTAGAGGGAGGCCCAGAAATTAATACACTAAGCAGATTCAGAAGGATGTACGTTGCAGTAGGTACTGGGAGATGAAGAAGCTTGTACAGGATAGAGTAGCATACAGAGCTGCATCAAACCAGTCTCTGGACTGAAGACTAACCCAGTACCTACTGCAGCCTACATCCTTCTGAATCTGCTTAGTGAATTAATTTTTGGGCCTCCCTCTACGATTTGTACCCTCCAAGCTGCCCTCAAATACTAAATTCAGAACATTTCATACCAACCGATCCCCTAGTTATCCATTAGTTATGTGGTCTACCCATCTAATCCTCAGCATTCTTCTGTAGCACACACAGAGATTACACGCTTGTAAGGACAACGGCATTTGACGAACAGAGAAGACATTTTATCTGTACACTGTACGACATAATGAGACTTTCAAGTTCAACGTCTTTGACTCCCAAGTAAATAATCGTTATGTTTGACTTTCACATGGAGGTTACGCAATCTCTTACCGAATATCTGGCGGTGATTTTGCACATCATTTAAATACTGTGCTCTGATTTGCTGTAAGAGGTGGAGAGTGAGCACACGGTTTGTTTCTGTCATCTTGGACTTCTGATACTACGCTATGATTTGTTGGAGATGTGGGGAAAAAGAGGGAGAAAGCTGAGGGTTTTTTGAGTATTCTTCTTCTGAAGTTGGGCTATTTCTACAGTCTTTGAATTTTTCAACACTGTGATTGGCTGCAGATAAGAGGTGTTACTGAAATACGATGTAACTGATAAGGGTGATGATGTACCCAGGAGAATGACGTTGCTCAGATGGCTTCACAAATGTAAACGAAGTGCTCAGAGTCGCTATAGACATACTACTGATATTATATGACCTATGGCGTGGCTCAATCCTCCTGTTTTGAAATCTGCGAAAGAAACACAACGATGTGATTGTCCTGTTCGACTGAGAGTATTCGTGGGCATCGGCCATGACTGTCGGAACACAATACCGGTTTCGAATTACACAGGCAATTAACAGACCACTCGAGAGCCACTTGTTGACGACGCAGCGTCCTCTCCGAACGACTCAGGGGATCGATCGGTCCTCCTTTAATCGAGTTTCTTCCAACCTGATCCGCGGGGCTAATCCCCGGCGACCGTCCCCTGTCTGGCCCTTGGCGTGGGCCATCCTCGAGATGTCGCGAATGCTAGCGTCTCGCTGCCCGTTGTCCGAGCAGACACTCGCTGACGCCCAAAGCTTAAGTCCGCCCGGATTTTCTGCTTAGCAGCGCTCAAGAAACAAGACTCGTTCCAGCTTCAGATTGTCGAACGTCTTGGCGCCCCACGCTGTGCGCTACTAGCTCCGTTTCGTGTCCAAACTACCGCTGTTTCAAGCACTGCATCACAGACACTTGCAACGTACATATCCCGTGACATCAATTTCACTGCTGATTTTACGTACATTAACTGAAATGACAAGGAAATCAGTTGTATGAATAATTAAAATCAATCTACTGACAAAAGTACAGCAATGTAAATTGTACTAATTACGAGAGATACATCCCTCAATGAATTATAGAAAAAACCAGTATTTAATAAACAACCACAAAACCATTCAGAAGGCATATGTTACAGCTGATAGACCTAGCTTCATTAATGCTTCTGAAACTGATAGTGAAACCAAGAGTTTAATCAAAGAAATTGTGATTAGCATGCAATCACAAGTGAATTTCATAGAGGCTGTCACCACCGACTGCAGTATTGCTGGAAAAGGTGTATGGCAACAGAATATGGTATCGCCATTGTTGTTGAATGCTGTTATTAAAAAACGTTTAGGAAATAGAGTAAGAAGACAAAGGCTGAAGTGAAAATCAGAATAAAATTAGGAAGATGTGAAACAAAAATAAATTTCATTTTCTTGTGGTATGGTAATAGTGGGAGATGGCGTGGAAACAGCCAAATTACAGATTAGTATGTTGTAACAGCTCTTTAAAAACCAGGATCACGGATATCTTATGTGAAAACAATTATAATGATGGAAGAGGAATGAGCTCCAACACAAATGTTACAGGCCAAGAACGAAACAGCTGAGTGACGCAGAGATTTAAGTATCTATAGGGTAACTATCAAAGTGGTTATTGCTTTATAAGAAAAATGGAAAGAAATGGCAACAGAACACCAATAAAGCCTACATATATATAGATATATACATAATAAAGAACCCATCTCAGTCAGTGCAAAATGCATTCGCTGCAATTACTGATAAAATGGGAAACACAGCTTCCAAATGAAGGTATGGAACTGTATGAAAAACACCTGACAGAGAACGTGGAAATAAAGTACATAAACTATTTGAGGAAGATCCAGTTATCCACGACAAATGAATAAAAATACAAATTACGACCAAGTAAGAAACTGTATGAGAATTATAACCAGCCGACCAGTTGCAATAGATAAAGAAATTCTTTACCTAGGTTTCGACAAATACAAATTTGTCTTCTTCAGAAGGTAGCAATTTTACATTAGTAAGGACTAATGTACCATCGCCGTTTTTACAATTGTCGGCATAGATCCATTTGTCATAAATGAAGGTAGCCCTAGAATTAGGGTTTCTCGCGTAACCCTACGGGTTGTGAGCTCTGCAAGACCCATGAACTATTTTATATTTACGTGACAAACCCTAAGTCTAGGGCTACCTTCATTTTTGACAAATGGATCTATGCCGACAATTGTAAAAACGGCGATGGTACGTTAGTCCTTACTAATGTAAAATTGCTACCTTCTGAAGAAGACAAATTTATATTTGTCGAAACCTAGTTAAAGAATTTCTTTATCCACTGCAACTGTTCGGCTTGTTATAATTTTATTAGGTGGAACCGTTGCTGTTGTGCAGCTATGTTTAAAATATTGTATGAGAATTATGAAAAACCCAATACGTCCCAGAAGGAAGTCGACCGAGCCTCTGTGGGCACGTCAAAAGAAAGACACCGGAGTGAACAATTTAAAGAATCGTGGAATACACGGATGGCATGGTGACCCACATTAACTAGCTAAAAGAAGTAAACAAGCAGACTAATGGAAGGCTACAACAAAAGTGCGGTATTAGAAAAACAGAGCGTGCGAGAAGATGATGGTGACTACTGCATGTCAATAGAAGGAAGCCCAGTAGAAAAATAGAGTAGTACGTAGAACGGAAAAATAAATACGAAGAAACGCTTATAGCAGCCACAGTTTACTTGTACAAAATGAATAATAACAAAACTATTAAAAAAATATAATTTTGTGACTGTGGATTTTCCTGGCGCATGCTGCTGACGAAGGCTTCTTGGGTTTCCCGCCAGCGAGGTGGCACAGATTTTGCAAACTCACTGGACACTATTCGGGAAGACGACTGCTACAATCTTCAACCGGTCATCCCGATTTCGGTTTGCCGTGACTTCCCTTAAACACTCCGGGCAAATGTCTGGATGGCTCCTTTGACAGCGCACACCCAATTTGCTTCCCCAACATTGAACTAATCCAATCTTGTGCTCCGTTTTCAATGACTACGATATCGGTGGGATGTTAAACCCTGATATTCCTTTTTCCGTTCGGGTTTCCAGCCGAGTGGCTGCTTTGAAATTAAGCCACATTTCGGTGAGTTTCACTCTCGCCCTCTCGCCGTCTTCCGGCAAAATGTCGAGACTACACGGGCACCCCATATATATATATATATATATATATATATATATATATATATATATATATATATATATAACTGAACGACTGCCGTCACTCATCACCCCTTCCCTCCGACGAGGAAGTCGGTGACCTGTGGTAAGAGAGGATGGAGTGGAACGCCCTTCAGCTTTCAGTCTTATCTATACTCGCGAAACGTCTACTGATGGCAGAAGTCTTGACGTATAACTCCTAGTGCAGTGTTCGGTTCGAACTTAGCTGGTAGTTCCCATACGAATTTCGACGTATCTCTCAAAGACACTAAAAATTAACAACGTGAAATTTTTGAGCATTAATTGTTGTTGAGGTGAGGAACATCACATTGACGACAGCAGGAGACACCCTGACGCCTCAGGAGTGTAATAAGGGTACCATGAAGCAGTACACTTTTTAGATTAATGAGTACAATGAACTTGTTGCTGTGTCAAACGTAAACTATCAGCGAAATTTCATATTCTAGTAAAAGTCAACACAGAAGTCGTCGTTGGAAAGTGAAGCTGTGTGACGCATTGGCATGAAAATATTAAATGGGATATGAAAGAAATGACTGTCATAACAGTAGCAATGATAATCGGACGCCGTGAAAAGAAAATTAGGCTGCAGATTCGGCTTATGAAAGACGTAAATGTACATTCGGTAGCGAGCAGACGGGGCGATGTTATGAAGCCACTAAATCATGCACTTCCAATGGTTTAATCTGCTGGACCGTATAAATGCTCCATTATTTAGTAGAACAAAATCATAATGGTCATTTAAAAAATGAAGTAAAGTACTTTTGTAATGATCCCTATATACTAGTATAAAAGGAAATGCTCTACCTCACTAACTCATCATCGACCAGCCCAAATCACTCAGGGCGGAAACTTGCAATTGGGAGACGGTGTTGAAAGAAAGCTGGCACGACAAATCGAATTGGTCAAAACTGAACAGAAAAAGAAACAGATCTCTAATAAATTCATTTTTCAGTAAACCTAATATATATTTTCACATCATTTTGATCTTGCACTGTAGAGATCGTTTCAGAAGTGATTTTTCGAAATACCATCTCTAAGGGTTGAAATAGAGGATGAAAGGGTTTCCGAAAATTTGTCACTCTCAAGGCAATTTTGAAGCTGAAACTACGAAAATTCGAGTTTGGTTTTTCAGTTAGAAATTTAAAATAATGCTTTTTCGGTGTTTTTGAAAACCCTTAAGAGGACTTGTTGACTGGAAATTTAAAAAAACCACGGTTCCAGATTTTTCGAAAGTTCAGTCCCTAAACTGTTGAAACAGAGGATAAAAAGATTTATAAAACTGTTTCATTTTAAAACACAACCGCTTTTTGGTAGGAAATAAATTTGGGACAAGGTATGTTTCAATGGCCTTAATTGACGTGAAAAGTTCAGGATGTTTCAGAGTTTGTGATGTAAATCAAGGAAAGCTTGCAAGACCGAATTGGTCAGAACTGCACAGAAAAGAAATATATCGCTAATGCCTAATATATATTTTCACATTATTTTGATGCAATTGCTATAAAAACCGATTATTAGTACGATTACCCTGATATCATTGTGTTTTTTTTTTTTTTGGCTCGCCATATGAAATTAAATTAAACCCACTGAAACACTTTAACTACGCAAAAACTGGGAGCCGTGTAAAAGGTCACTAAATCATTTACAGTGTGTATGGGAGATTTACACATGAGGAATGGCCATAGCAACTACTTAGATCAAAGAACAATGATGTGTGCAGATCATTGACTCTACGCAAGTGAAGCATCAGGTGCTATCATAGTTAAATATATTATTAAAATTATATACGTGAAATTCTTTCTCTGCACGTCAGTTTGAGAGAGTCGACAAGGAGCAAATGACAAGCGATGATCCCAGATTAAAACGTTCATTAGTTTTTTGAAAACAACTGATGCCTGATTTTTTTACAAAGTTTATCGTGTATGCTAGTGATTAACGCTCAGGAAAATGATTATATCCTCTTCTTTAAATAAGGATGCGTTTAAATACCTTCTTGAGTGGTTTAGACAAAATGGAAAAAAATTGTTTTGCCATTCAAGTATAATTCACCTTATGACTGAGTATTTAAATGAACTGTAGACTCAAACTTGAGGGAGTATGGAAATATGGGTTCAGTATATAATACCGTAGCAATACAATGTAATCAAGTTATTCATTAATGTTTCTGGCATGGTAGTTTTTGACATGCTGCATATTTGACAAAAGTATCTTTTTCTTATCGTGAGAGTTTAAGCAAGCTGTGAATCACAGCAGATCAATGCTTTGATAACAAAATATTAAATGTTACAGCATAGTCTTGGGGTCTAGAATTTTAGCTGAACTCAGGACTATTTAGATAAATATTTGCCTTCCCCCTTCCGAAAATCCAGGAAACCTGAGAATTTTGCAGTGGAGCTTCCAACGTTAATGCTTTAAAGGTGGCATTGAAAAATGAGAAGCATGTCATACTACACATATTTTATCAATGTTGATGACAGTTTTCTTTTTGAAAGGCAATTGCAGTAATGAGCTATTTACTAAGTTTGAGAAATTTGTCAGTTTATTGTAAGCAGTTTAGGTTCTTGTATTTAGTTCAGACACACACACACACACACACACGTGCCTGTTGTTTCTGTAAATAGTATAGAGTGTTCATAATGTGATATACAAGTAGACTTCATAGCATATACACTCCTGGAAATTGAAATAAGAACACCGTGAATTCATTGTCCCAGGAAGGGGAAACTTTATTGACACATTCCTGGGGTCAGATACATCACATGATCACACTGACAGAACCACAGGCACATAGACACAGGCAACAGAGCATGCACAATGTCGGCACTAGTACAGTGTATATCCACCTTCCGCAGCAATGCAGGCTGCTATTCTCCCATGGAGACGATCGTAGAGATGCTGGATGTAGTCCTGTGGAACGGCTTGCCATGCCATTTCCACCTGGCGCCTCAGTTGGACCAGCGTTCGTGCTGGACGTGCAGACCGCGTGAGACGACGCTTCATCCAGTCCCAAACATGCTCAATGGGGGACAGATCCGGAGATCTTGCTGGCCAGGGTAGTTGACTTACACCTTCTAGAGCACGTTGGGTGGCACGGGATACATGCGGACGTGCATTGTCCTGTTGGAACAGCAAGTTCCCTTGCCGGTCTAGGAATGGTAGAACGATGGGTTCGATGACGGTTTGGATGTACCGTGCACTATTCAGTGTCCCCTCGACGATCACCAGTGGTGTACGGCCAGTGTAGGAGATCGCTCCCCACACCATGATGCCGGGTGTTGGCCCTGTGTGCCTCGGTCGTATGCAGTCCTGATTGTGGCGCTCACCTGCACGGCGCCAAACACGCATACGACCATCATTGGCACCAAGGCAGAAGCGACTCTCATCGCTGAAGACGACACGTCCCCATTCGTCCCTCCATTCACGCCTGTCGCGACACCACTGGAGGCGGGCTGCACGATGTTGGGGCGTGAGCGGAAGACGGCCTAACGGTGTGCGGGACCGTAGCCCAGCTTCATGGAGACGGTTGCGAATGGTCCCCGCCGATACCCCAGGAGCAACAGTGTCCCTAATTTGCTGGGAAGTGGCGGTGCGGTCCCCTACGGCACTGCGTAGGATCCTACGGTCTTGGCGTGCATCCGTGCGTCGCTGCGGTCCGGTCCCAGGTCGACGGGCACGTGCACCTTCCGCCGACCACTGGCGACAACATCGATGTACTGTGGAGACCTCACGCCCCACGTGTTGAGCAATTCGGCGGTACGCCCACCCGGCCTCCCGCATGCCCACTATACGCCCTCGCTCAAAGTCCGTCAACTGCACATACGGTTCACGTCCACGCTGTCGCGGCATGCTACCAGTGTTAAAGACTGCGATGGAGCTCCGTATGCCACGGCAAACTGGCTGACACTGACGGCGGCGGTGCACAAATGCTGCGCAGCTAGCGCCATTCGACGGCCAACACCGCGGTTCCTGGTGTGTCCGCTGTGCCGTGCGTGTGATCATTGCTTGTACAGCCCTCTCGCAGTGTCCGGAGCAAGTATGGTGGGTCTGACACACCGGTGTCAATGTGTTCTTTTTTCCATTTCCAGGAGTGTAGTTTAAAATACCTAGTGAAGAGATGATAAAGTGCTACAACATACTTAACTCGACATGAAGCAGAGAGCAAAGGTCTGTAATATCAACTGAAACGGTCTGTATTGGTTTTGCTAGTATAATAGGATGTAATTCTATATGACAGCATTTGTTTTATTCTGTAACGTTGTTTAAATTTTGTGTAGGATTTTGGGAGAGTAGTATTTTAACTTTAGTCCAATTCTGGTCAGCATTCTGCAAATCTGCCTTGTTTCATCGATATCTACATAATACTGCTGGTAATTATTACCATCTTCCATTAGTAATACACTTTAGTCAGTGATTTATTCTGTAAATTCTGTGTGCGCTGGTAATTCCTGTGGTAGGCCTGACAGAGTGTCTGCGATTACATTATCCTTTTCTGAGATGTGTATGATCTCAAAAGTGTACTCCCATAAAAATAGTGACCATTGTGCTAAATGTGCATGGAGTAGTTTGCCTGATTATTACAGCAGGATATGGTGTACTTTCCATAAATATAAGAACTGAACTTTTTAAAGACCCAAACTACTGGTAGAGTTTCAAACCCAGTAACAAAGTAGGCTCATTTATATTATTCTGAGAAGGTGTGACCAGCAAAACTTATAACACGAGTATCTTCCTTGCCATCCTCTTCATTTTTGGGCACAGCTTGATGATGTAAAATACTGGAGTAGGGTACTGTGTCATCATCATCACTGGGTTTTCTGCCATGCATCAGCTGCTTCTCTGTCTTCTGCGGTTTTCTTCATTCTTTGGTACTGTACCCTCCTTGTGGCCTGCTTACATCGTCCAGCATCTGCAACCTTCCTCTGTCCTTCCCTCTCTTTCCTGGAACGAAACCTTCAATTATCTCTACTAGAAGGCAGTCCATTCTTTGATAGAAAGTCTTCTGGCCATTAGCCTCTTCCATATATGTAGTTGCAAAGAGAGTTCAACTCATTTTCGCTTGTTACTTTTAAGCTCTTTACGATTTCTGACGGAATGTCATCTACACTACACGCATTGTTGTTTTTAAGCTCTCCCAATGCCTTATTTACCTCTGAACCTAGGATAAAATCTCCTTTTTCATCTTCATTTACTGATTCTTCCTTCTCAGACTTCAGATCGGAAGGCCTTTGATTCGCTTCATAGAGAATTTCAATATATTCTTTCCACCTCTTCTGAACAGCGTGTGGGTCACTTAAAAGAGTTGCATCTTTCCCTTCTATCTCCATATTTGTTTTGTTCTTCCTTCCCTGAAATACTATATCCTTGGATACTCTATACATCTTTTCGTACTTGCCCTCTTTCTCCAGTGTTTCAATTTCTGAGCAAATCTCTCTCGCCCATTTTTCCCTGGCCTGATCAGTTACTCTTCTCAACTCGTTGTTCAGTCTTCTGTGTTGCCTTTTTCCTTCATCAGTTTGTATTTTCTCCTTTTTTCCATCGTCAAGATCATGTCATCGGTGACCCATGGTTTCCTTCTGCACCTGCACTTTACCAAATCAGCAACATCTTTACTGGTTGCTTTGTGGGTGCCTCTGAACTTGTTCCACTGTTCTTTAATGTCATCCGTCTTTTCTCTAAATGCCGGCCGGGATGGCCGAGCGGTTATAGACACTACACTCAGGAACCGCGTGACCCCTACGGTCGCAAGTTTGAATCCTGCCTCGGGCATGGATGTGTGTGATGTCCTTAGGTTAGTTAGTTTTAAGTAGTTCTAAGTTCTAGGGGACTGATGACCTCAGAAGTTAAGTCCCATAATGTTCAGAGCCATTTGAACCATCAGTGACTTCCCCTACAGTGGTGTCAAGAGAGAAAGATGTGGACTGCCATAGAATGGCAAAACATGGGGTTCTTTCACGAATTCCGATTCGTTCTGGTAACGGATTATGACCGGATACAGGCTAAATAATCCACGATTTTGAATCCCACGAGCTTAGGAACATCTACATTTTTAATATGCTCTTAAGGTCATAAAATGTACATTCCTTGCGTTTATAATATTACAGCATAGTAAATGTATTGGCTTCCATTTAAGAGGCAAGCAAATTAATATAGGTGATTAGAAGAGTATCTCAAGATACGATACATTCAGCTACGTTCCATGTAAGTCATATGTTACTGTTCTAAATATTTATCAAATACACTTAAAATGCATTACCAATATCGTATTTTCTGGTTTATATATGTTACATCCACTTACATTTACTATAAGTAAGAGCTGCATTCTTAAGCAATTTCGGAATAATGTTAAGACGGAACATAACAAGGATAAAAATGTCATGTCAGCACAAGAGGGAATTTCGTGAGTACTCAAATCATATTACTGATCCCAATTATATTGACTATTTAAAATAATTCTGTCAGAAGTCATCTAAAAAGTAAAAAAACTGCAAATATTTTGTTATTGCGATCAAGTAGTATTAATTTACTCTTTCTATAAAATTAACAGCTCCTAAGGATGACGTGTGGTTTAATACAGTTGTTGTAATTAAATCAATAAAAGTAGCTTACTTTAAACTTACAATGATATGTCATGTTATGTAAACATAATCTGAGCAAGATTAAAATAAACGAAATTCTTACATACGAGGTGTGGCTAGAAAAAAACCGGACTAGTACTGGTGAAACAATAAAACGAATGCAATAAGGCTGAAAGTCGCGTGGCCTGTCACGTGACTCTCGCTCCGCCTACTGCTCGAGTTTCATCTGCCTCCTGCACTCAATCTGCCCGTGGCGTCTGTTTTAAGTAGTTGACGTTTTGTCTGTGCGTCGGAAAATGTTGAGTGTACAGAAAGAACAGCGTGTTAACATCAAATTTTGATTCAAACTAGGAAAATCTGCAAGTGAAACGTTTGCAATGTTACAACAAGTGTACAGCGATGATTGTTTATCGCGAACACAAGTGTTTGAGTGGTTTAAACGATTTAAAGATGGCCGCGAAGACACCAGTGATGACACTCGCACTGGCAGACCATTGTCAGCAAAAACTGATGCAAACATTGAAAAAATCGGTAAACTTGTTCGACACTTTCCTTGTCAACTCCTGTTAACTCAGACACTGCTCTGATTGTTAAACGGCGATCTTGTCGAACAAGTTTACCGATTTTTTCAATGTTTGCATCAGTTTTTGCTGACAATGGTCTGCCAATGCGAGTGTCATCACTGGTGTCTTCGCGGCCATCTTTAAATCGTTTAAACCACTCAAACACTTGTGTTCGCGATAAACATCGCTGGTCATCACTGGTGTCTTCGCGGCCATCTTTAAATCGTTTAAACCACTCAAACACTTGTGTTCGCGATAAACAATCATCGCCGTACACTTGTTGTAACATTGCAAACGTTTCACTTGCAGATTTTCCTAGTTTGAATCAAAATTTGATGTTAACACGCTGTTCTTTCTGTACACTCAACATTTTCCGACGCACAGACAAAACGTCAACTACTTAAAACAGACGCCACGGGCAGACTGAGTGCAGGAGGCAGATGAAACTCGAGCAGTAGGCGGAGCGAGAGTCACGTGACAGGCCACGCGACTTTCAGCCTTATTGCATTCGTTTTATTGTTTCACCAGTACTAGTCCGGTTTTTTTCTAGCCACACCTCGTATATAATTTCATTTCCACCGCTCTGTGAGCACATCTATTTCTAAAACAGAGAAGAAAGTCTTTTTACTTACATTACACAGGTAGTTGCTCGATTTTGGTGTCCCATCATTGCTCCTTGAATTTACAAGCCATCATTTACGCCGATTTATATGTCAAAGAAACCTATAAAACCCTTAGCGGTCATGTCTACTATTATTTGAGCAGTTTGGCACACAGTTTTAATCTGTCAGGAAGTTTCACAGCAGCGCACACTCCGCTGCAGAGTGAAAATCTCATTCTGGAAACATCCCTCAAGCTGTGGCAAAGCCCTGTCTCCGCAATATTCTTTCTTTCAGGAGTGCTACTTCTGCAAGGTTCGCAGGAGAGCTTCTGTAAAGTTTGGAAGGTAAGAGACGAGATACTGGCAGAAGTAAACATGTGAGGACAGGGCGTGATTCGTGCTAGGGTAGCTCAGTTGGTAGAGAGCTTGCCCGCGAAAGGCAAAGGTCCCGAGTTCGAGTCTCAGTCCGGCACACAGTTTTAATCTGCCAGGAAGTTTCACAATAAAATCAATTTTTTAGTATTAAGTGTCCGAGAAGTGGGACACATCACATTGGTGACAGTCGCAGCGTAACGAGACTAACAAGATTCTGTAGACTTTTTGTTAATGATTAAAATTTATTTCCTGCTGTGCCGAATGAAAACCACTACCTTAACTTTCATATTCTGGTGAATGTCAAGCGTTGAATTCGTCGTTGGAGTACGGAGAACCTTGGTGACTGAGGACCATAAAACCTGAAGTGCTAGAAACGTTTTGCGTGACAGTAGTAATGATAATCGGATTTCGTAAAAAGAAAATTAGACCATAGGGTCCGCTTTTGAAAGATGTAAATGTACTCTTGTATACCATCCTTGTATAGGTCAGTAAAGTAGGTGAAATTTAAGTCCCAGAGGTAAGCCATCTGCTACATTACGGTAATGTCGACACGAGACGGCTGCTATAGAAACATTTTGCCTCCGAGATTGAGTCAGAGCAAATTACATCAGTGTTCCAGACGAACCAGGTAGCAGACTTCAGCAGAATGTAGTGGGTTCAACCAGCCATACAGTGTCATGTCATTTTCGGCATGTGACGAAAGAAACGGTAAGATGAATGCAGTAAACAGTACCAAGAGATTTTACGAACGAATTCTACACTATAAAAATCTCGTTACGGAAGCACGGCAGAAGGAAAGCCGCTGATACCTTCGTGATAGCAAATCCTGCGCGGCTATGACGAATGACGTCGGGTAAACATCAGTCACTGCTTTGTTCCATAAATACCCCAGAGTTTAGCTCGTAAGGCAGTCGGTCAGACAGATCGATGGCGTACATGACGTTCGCACTCGATTTCCTGGCTGCAGAGAAGGGACGTCTGGCACAAGTCTGCATGTTACGGTCATTGACAGCAGCTACTGGAGACACGGCTATCTTGCCATAATCACGAGTAACAGGGTTCAACACCACAGTCTACCTCTGTCGCAGATGGGAGGATCTGGAGGTCTTTCCATTCAGCCAGGATCAGGACACCAGTGTTCCTGACGTTCAGGCTTTCCTGGGCCGCTGCACAGTATCGCCGAACTTCACTGCCACATGGCAACCGTTATCACGGTATGAGGGATGAAAAAGAAGGGTGGTGCGCAGGAGGGGACAGAGCACCTCCCAAGTTGGCGTATGTGAGTGCAATATTCGCACCGCCTTCACTCACTGCCGCGGCGTCGCGGTACAGATGGCACCGCGGACGCCACAAGCCGCGAACCGCCAGTGCAGAAGCCCGCTGGAACGAAGCTGGCATTGACAGACGATGCTAACCACCAGTCAAAAAGCTACCTGTATTTTTATGGAAATAAATGACTAATTCTGGATCTTCTTTCACTGCGCCTACTGGCGACCACAAGTCACTACGATCCACCCGAGGAAAACTGGCAAGGAGCGAACTGGGAGAGTGCCTCCTGAAGCAGAACTAACTCTACGTATGCCCTCCCAATAGTCGCCACTTGAAGTACATTTTACCGCGTGTTCTGATGCAGAACCAACTCTACTGCTGCCCTTCCAGTAGTGAATAGTTACCCCTTGTAGTACCTTCGATAGCGTGCTGATGGTGCCATGTTATCACGTCACCAAACAATTCACTTCCAATGTTTTAATTAGCTGGTACATTTAAATACTTTCTTTTTAGCAGAACAGATTTACTGTGGTCATACAAAAGAATGAAACAAAGTACATTTGTTACTATCAGAAATATTAATAAATTAAATATTTGACCCCCTTCTCTGCAGTTCCATTCGACAGAGCGAGGAAGGAGCAAATAGCAAGTAATGATGCTGGGTTAAAATATGTATAATTTTTTTGAAAATAATTGGTACTTGAATTTTTTAGTAAAATCATTGTACACTCTAATGATATCTCTCAGAAAAATGTTTGTATCCTTGTCTTTAAATGACGATGCTTTAATTGTTGATGAGACTGTCATATAGTCTTATCTCAGTTGATCCTTTAATGACGCTCTCCCGAAAGCTACTACCTTGGCCCAACATTTTTGTTTGACATTAGAAGGTATATCTCTCATTCAGGCTGCGTTCTGTCGTAGCTTATGCACCCCGATGTGGTGCGTTTTCACAAAATATATTTGAAACAATATGTATTCCATTACTTGTTAATTACATTGATGTGAAATGTTTTAACTTCAATAAATTATCTTTTTTTTAATCCATTGCCCTCAACAAAACACAGATTCTTCCAAATGTTTCCTTGTCTATAGAATCACACCCATTATGAAGTTCTGAAGTGAAATAATTTTCAGTCGCATATTTTATTGAACATAAAATGAAGCTTACCGACCGGCTGATTTTGATGTCACTGTCATTTTCAAGTGAAACATTAGTCTTATAAGTGTTTGCATTAATCGACTGTATGTAGTACTTGTAAGAAATTTAGAGTTAATGACATATTCAACTTACGTCTTTTCAGAAAAGCACTACACCATTTCTGCAACACTCTAAACGTGAGGCACAAATCTTTAAAAGACAGAGCTATTGCATTCAAATTCGCAACACAGCCACACTAATACGGAAAAGGACAGTTTTCTGGCGAAAGTTGTCCCCTGAATGGCCAAATTAGACGTCAGGCACTGTCATCAGGGAATACCATTCAGATACTCTTATGGTCTGCGCTACCGCACCCTCCACCCCGCCCACTCTCCCAGAAGGTTTGGTTATAGGAACTATTCTCTCTGTAGTAGGCCTTCCACACTGTTTGATATGAGGCAATAAAACCACAGATGTCGGCTCTCCAAGCCCACTCTTTAGCTGGAGCGCATTCGATTGCAGCAAGGCGACGGTGCTGTCAGTTTGTTAGTAGGAGTTGCCGCCATATTTAATTAACATGCTGGATGTCGTTACTTTAGAATCAGTCGCGTGTAAAATCGGAGTGGTAGAATTCGCCACAACCAGCGAGCGTAAGCGCACGATTACCTCGACTGCTCCAGTCACTAGAACTCACAGTATGTTGCGAGCATCCTGTACATCACTCAGCGATGCTGATGTGTGAGTTGCTACATCTGTCACTCTTCACATCCGAAGTTCTCCTCCCTAGTGAAGAAACAATTTCTACTGCACGATTTTCATTAGCGTTTATCATCTTTCACTAGTCAGGAATCTCTAGAAGCTGGACGCACTTGTTTCTCTTGAGGGACTGTTTTCTCCTGATGACCGGCTAGCCGACGAGTAATCCAGAATTGTGGATTGATGTAGTCCTATGCTGAAACAAAGCTACCTCACACTTAAACTTGTTTTTGAAAGTTCATTATATTCATTTTCCATTGATTTATTCCTTATCTGTTTCAATTTGTGGCCTTTCCGTTGTTACACACAGCGTAACTTTACCTAGTGAAAACATGCTGTAGGGTCGAATTCTGATGACGGCACTGTGAGGGGACGTAATCTGATGGTAAAACAACTTTTCTTTGCTGATACGTAAGTGTAACAGGTAAGGAAGATAAATATATGTAATTCTTTTCACTTCGTGCACACTACAACATAATGATATTTGAAAAAAATTCAGTTTCCTTGTACTCTATTAGATGTCATTATGCATAGGCAATAGTTCGTCCGTCTCTTGATACGAGGTATGTATGTAACATGCCATACATGCAACATATCCTATGAATATTATCTACTATCTATTTAAAACAGCATAAGTAAGTAAGTTGCATTTGAAAATTATGGGAAATTTGTAAATTTGTGGTATGGTCTTACAGGACCAAACTGCTGAGGCCATTGGTCCCTAAGCTTACACACTACTTAATCTAACGTAAATTGACTTGCGCTAAGAACGACACACACACCCATGCCCGAGGGAGGATTCGAACCTCCGACGGAGGAAGCCGCGCGGACCGTGATAAGACGCCTCAGACAACTCGGCTTTCTGTTCAATAAAAGAAATTTTTTTTTGTTTTGTCGTCAGTCATCTGACTGGTTTGATGCGGTCCGCCACGAATTCCTCTCCTGTGCTAACCTCATCATCTCAGAGCAGACCTTGGAACCTACGCCCTCTATTATTTGTTGGATGTATTCCAATCTCTGTCTTCTTCTACAGTTTTTGCTTTCTACAGCTCCTTCTAACACAATGTAAATCATTCCCTCATGCCTTAACAAATGTCCTATTATCCTGTCCCTTATCCTTATCAGTGTTTTCCACATATTCCTTTCCTCTCCGGTTCTGCTCAGAACGTCCTCTTCCTTACCTTATCAGTCCATGTAATTTTCAACATTCGCCTGTAGCACCACATCGCAAAAGCTTCGATTCTCTTCTGTTCCGGTTTTCCCACAGTCCATGTTTCACTACCATACAATATACCAGACGTACATTCTCAGAAACTTCTTCCTCAAGTTAAGGGCGATATTTGATTTTAGTAGACTTCTCTTTTGCCAGGAATGCCCTTTTTGCCATTGCTAGTCTGCTTTTGATGTCCCCCTTGCTCCGTCCGTCGCTTCGTTACTGCCTAGCTAGCAGTATTCCTTAACTTCATCTACTTCGAGACCGTCGATCACGATATAAAGTTCCTCGCTGTTGTCATTTCTACTGCTTCTCATTACCTTCGTCTTCCTTCTATTTACCCTCAATCCATACTCTTTACTCATTAGACTGTTCATTCCATTTGAAACGTCCCCTTAGAAAAATTTATGAATTACTGTGCTGGTGAACCTTTTACGTTATTTGATTTTCAAACAGCTGAGCAAAACTGAACGCATTCAGACATTTCTCTCTTTTCTTATTCTGATCATCACTAAACTAACACACAATATTTTTGGCGTAACGCAATCTGACTTTCAATAGTCCCTACAAAAGAATGGCCGTGACTAACAATAACCTATAACTTTCATGAATCACTTACCTCACAAAAATCTCCGTTACTCGAACTACTGCAATACAGCGGGTGTCAATACTGCCAGCTAAATAAAAGGTTCTAACTACTGAAGACACTAACTACTGATAGGCATAGTTAGCAAATGAAAGACTTTGATAGAGAACGAACAATGTATTTACCTTAATAGTGTTCAAAAGTCTTAATATAAACATCAGTTCATGACATCCAGTCTTACAAATTTCGTTTTTCTGACGGTCACAAGGCCAGATCGTCCGCTCTCAAAACTCTACCATCTTTCGTCCCACATCCACCACTGCTGGTGGCTCACCTCCAACAACGCAACGCTACAAGCTGTTCACATCCAACTGCCCAACACTACAATAGCAAATATTCCAACAATGCAAATCAGCCACAGACTGCACACAGCACAGTCAGTGATTTTCATACAGAGCACTACGTGGCGTTAACAAGATAAATACCTAAACAGCCCACTTACACATTCAACAGATAGCAATGTCATTAGCGAGTCGTATCATTGATATCATTTCACCTTGATTTTTAATTCCACTCCTGAACCTTTCTTTTATTTCCATCATTGCTTTCTCGATGTACAGATTGAAGAGTAGAGGCGAAACACTACAGCCTTGTCTTACACCCTTTTTAATACGAACGCTTCGTTCTTGGTCGCCCGCTCGTATTATTCCGTCCTGGCTGTTGTACATATTGTATATGACCCGTCTCTCCGTATAGTTTACCTCAGAATTTCGAACATCTTGCACCATTTTACATTGTCAAACGCTTTTTCTAGGTCGACAAATCCTATGAACGTGTTTTGATTTTTCTTTAGTCTTGCTTCCATTATTAACCGCAACGTCATTATTGCCTCTCTCGTGCCCTTACCTTTCCTAAACCCAAACTGATCGTCACCTAGCGCATCCTTCATTTTCTTTTCCATTCTTCTGTACATTATTCTTGCCAGCAACATGGATGCATGAGCTGTTAAGCTGATTGTGCTGTAATTCTCACACTTGTCAGCTCTTTCCGTCTTCGGAATTGTGTGGATGACGTTTTTCCGAAGGTCAGATGGTATGTCGCAGTAATCATACATTCTACACACCAACGTTAATAGTCGTTTTGTTGCCACTTCCCTCAACTATTTTAGAAATTCTGATGGAATGTTATCTATCCCTTCTGCCTTATTTGATCTTAAGTCCTCCAAAGCTCTTTTAAATTCTGATTCTAATACCGGGCCTCTATCTCTTCTAAATCGACTTCTGTTTCTTCTTCTATCACCTCAGACAAATCTTCCCCCTCATAGAGCCTTTCAAAGAATTCTTTCAACCTATTCGCTCTCTCGTCTGCATTTAACAGTGGAATTCCCGTTGCACTCTTAATGTTATCGCCCTTGCTTTTAATGTCACCGAAGGTTGTTTAGACTTTCCTGTATGCTGAGTCTGTCCTTCCGACAGTCATTTCTTTTTCACATTTTTCCTGCAGCCATTTCGTCTTAGCTTCCCTCCATTTCCTATTTATTTTATTCGTCAGCGACTTGTATTTCTGTATTCCCGAGTCTCCCGGAACATTCTTGTACTTCCTCCTTTCATAGATCTATTGAAGTATTTATTCTGGGCCGGCCGAAGTGGCCGTGCGGTTAAAGCCGCTGCAGTCTGGAACCACAAGACCGCTACGGTCGCAGGTTCGAATCCTGCCTCGGGCATGGATGTTTGTGATGTCCTTAGGTTAGTTAGGTTTAACTAGTTCTAAGTTCTAGGGGACTAATGACCTCAGCAGTTGAGTCCCATAGTGCTCAGAGCCATTTTTTTTATTTATTCTGTTACCCATGGTTTCTTCGCAGCTACCTTCTTTGTACGAACGTTTTCCTTCCCAATTTCTGTTCTCGCCCTTTTTAGGGATGACCATTCCTATTCAATTATACTGCCTACTGAGCTATTCCTTATTGCTGTATCGATAGCCTTAGAGAACTTCAACCGCATCTCGTCATTCCTTAGTACTTCCGTATCCCACTTCTTTGCGTATTGATTCTTCCTGACTAATGTCTTAAACTTCAGCCTACTCTTCAGCACTACTACGTTTTGATCTGAGTCAATATCTGCTTCTGGGCACGCTTTACAATCCAGTATCTGAATTCGGAGTCTCTGTCTGACCATTATGTAATCTAACTGAAATCTTCTCGTATGAGCCGGCATTTTCCAAGTATGCTTACTCCTCTTGTGAATCCTGAACAGAGTATTCACTATTACTAGCCGAAGTTTACTACAGAACTCAATTACTCTTTCTGCTTTCTCATTCCTTGTCCCAAGCCCATATTCCCCTGTAACCTTTTCTTCTACTCCTTCCCCTACAACTGCATTCCAGTCCCCCATAACTATTAGATTTTTGTCTTCCTTGACACACTGTAGCACACTGTCAATAACCTCATACACTTTATCTCTTCATCTTCAGCTTTCGACGTCGTCATGTATACCGGAACTATCGTTGTCGGTGTTGGTTTGCTGTCGATTCTGATAAGAATAACTGTATCATTGAACTGTTTACTGTAACACACTCTCTGCTCTACCTTCCTATTCATAACTAATCCTACTCTCGTTAGGCCATTTTCTGCTGCTGTTGATATTACTCTACACTCATCTGACCTGAAATCCTTGTCTTCTTTCCACTGCACTTCACTGACTCCTACTATATCGAGTCTTTGTATTTTCCTTTTCAGATATTCTAATTTCACTATCACGTTCAAGCTTCTGACATTCCATGCCCCAACTCGTAAACTGTTATTATTTCGTTGATTATTCAGTCCTTGGTCAACTCATGGTCAACTCCCCCTTGGCAGTCCCCTCCCGGAGATCCAAATGGAAGACTGTTATGGAAACTTTTGCTAAAGGAGGGATTATCATCACACTTCTTCGATTACATGCCACATGTCCTGTGGAAACACCTTACGTGTCTTTAATGCAGTGGTTTCCATTATCTTATGCATCGTCATGCCGTTGATCTTCGATGATTCTTCCGTTTTCAGGGGCAGTTTCCCACCCCTAGGACAAAAGAGTGCTTGAACCTCTGTCCGCTCCTCCACCCTCTTTGACAAGGCCGTTGGTAGAATGAGGGCGACTTCTTAGGCCAGATGTCTTCGGCCGCCAATGCTGATTATTAATCAAAGTGTAATAAGTGGCGGGAGTTGAAGCCGGGACCGAAGACGTTTTTGTTATGAGTCAAAGACGCTACCTCAAGACCCCAGATTTTATAGAATATCAAACACTGTCATTTAAATTGTTTTGTCACCTAGGTTTCACCCGTACGTATTTCTAGATGTTACATAATCATGAGTAGATTTTTTCTTTTAAGACGTGTATTATTCTTGATTGATTGCAAAATTAAACATAGAATAGTAATGCTTATGTAGGATGCAGTAAATTCACAAAGACAAACAGTAAAACATCCCTCCAAAAGCACGTGGTATACCATGTGAGTAGCTTCCACTACTTGTCTTTGTGAATTTGCTGGATCCTGAATAAGCATTACTATTCTAGACACATAAAAATACCGGTAATACTATTGTACGTGTGTACACTGGTGAAAATGCATGTTAACATTTACAATTAGAGCTACAGTTTAGGAATGGACAATGTGGTTCAAAACTAGTCAGCAAAAAAGTTTTTTGACTGCAACTGTGACAGAAACTGATGAAATGTTGAAGGAGATTAAGTAATTTGGGATCCAGCAGTGTTGGCTGAATCAGAGTAAGAACTACAATCTATGGCGGAAAGATAAGAAAGTGAAAAGAGTATGGAATGAGGATAAATGTAGGAAAGACCGAAGTGATGAAAATCAGAAGACATGTAGGCACTGTCAAAAATCTTCAGAAAGAAAGACATTGGATCAAGTAAAATATTTTATTTACTCGTAAGGACTGGCAACAGAAATTGGAAGCTGTGTAAAGTAAATAAGAGTTAGAATATCTCGGGGGGGGGGGGGGGGGGGGAATTTTCAAATGGTGAAAGATTTACTAACAATAAAAAGATTTCCAGTAGAAATAAAATACTGGGATACTTTTGAAAAGTGGTCGTGGAGAAAAATGCTAAAACTAAAATGGCCTGACAGAATGACAAATGAATTCTTAGATGGATGAGTTCTTAGAAGTAGCTCGAAGAGTAAGAAAGGAAAGAAAACTTATGAAAATGGTAAGATTGAAGATCCACTTCTAATGATCTCATTGTCGATGGAACGTTAAACCCTAATCTTCCGCGTTGCAGCACTGAGAAAAACGTGTTAGCTGGTATACAAACTGCAAAGATTAGCTACATAGTCTTACGTTGCATGGCTCATTGACATCATTAATCGTCATACTGATGTAGTACAAGTAGTATTTCTGTAAGACATTTGTATTTAAATATGTCAAATGCTAACCGTTTACAAGTTTTTTCTGTTTTTTTTTTCTTTTTTTAAATACATGAATTAGTCGTTTCTTCCCACAACCGTGTACACGTCACATTAACAGAAATGCTTGCACACAATGGAAGAAGCTCTAGAGAAAAACTTTTTCTGTTCGTTTTAACTTTGCTCTCTGATACTTTACATCACTGGGTAAATGATCGAATATTTTGGTGGTATCCTTGTGCATTCCTGCCTGTGCTGAAGACAGCATGTAAGTGGAAAAATGAATATCATTTTCTCTTCTGGTGTTTTTATAACGTAGTTTTACCTCAAACTACATGGGGGAATCAATATACCAGAGCAGCAGTCAACAGACCTAATTTCTTAAGCTCATGTCTACAAGATGGCCATGGGTAAGCACCAAACAATATTCTTGCAGCATATTTTCGAGCTACGACAGTTTTATTTCTCAGAGATGAAGTACGCAGAATTATTACCCCATACGATATAACTGAATGAAAATAAAAGAAAATAACCTAGCTCGATGATTTGTCTTTCTTAGAGATTTGCAAACATTTGAAACACAAACGTGACTGAACTTAGCTGTTATGGGAGTTCAAAAATGCCTTTTTTCCAGTTTAAATTCTCGTCAATACAGACACTTAAAATTTTTTTAAAATTATCACTCTAGTTATTATATCCCAATATCATACATTTGTGATTGGTTTAGAACCTCAAGATATGCAGAGTTCAATATGCTGTGCCTTCCTGAAGTTGAAAGTGAGACCAAAAACCGCTCAATAGCACTTATAAGAAAATTAGTTACCATTTCTTTTGTTGCTGTGCCTATGTCTGAACTGATAAAAATACTGATGTCATCTGCCAAAGAAATAAATTTTGATGGTTTTATACCGGTAACAAAAAGGTATGGTTCAACTTTCACGTAAAATTTTTCAAACATACAAGAAAAAAATATTTTATATGCACATTGATTATTAAACACTTCAGTTTGCATGTCAGAGCTCATTTACTACTTCTCTTCATAATCATATAAATCAAGGGAAACAGACGGAAAGAGAACAAACCAGCATTATACGAAACTTTTTCTTACATTAAGTGTTCAACACATCCTTTTATTTACAGCATTAAGCATTTTCCTAAATGAAATATTCAAAATGCCCTTCATTAGCAAGCATACATTCATAAAGCTGCCATTGCATTAAATCCCTGATCCGCCGTTGTATCCCTGGAGAATCATATCACCAACAAAAATTCTATGTCAACGTTTGGGCCGGCATTGTTGTGGCATCATGTTCTTCCACCAGTTTTCAATGGAGAAAGCCTTAGGAGTGTGACAAACATGCACTACATGGACGGCGGAGCTTCTTCTCATTTGGTGCTGATATTCATAAGTTTATAAATAACAGTTTCCTTGATAGATGTATGGTGAGAGGTTGATCATTGCCTTGACCTCCACACTTTCCAGATTCTTACCCACTAGAGTTTTATTTGTGAGGGCATTTAAAAGCTCTTGTGTGCAAACCCCGATACAAGATTTACAAAGTCTTCATGCCCACATTGTGAGATGCTGTGAAACAATACACAGTTCTCCAGAGATACATTAATGCATCAGGAATTCAATGCGCAAGTGGGTTGATGCATGTATCCTTGTTAATGAAGGGCATTTTGAACATTTCAGTCCGAACAGTGTTTCATACTGTCACCAGTGGGGTACGTTAAACATTTCATGTAAGCAAACGTCTCATATAATGCTGATACATTCTGTTTCTGTGTGTTTGTCGTCTTTAATGTGATTATGACGACAAGTATAAATGAGCTCAAACATGGAAACAAAACCTTCCCAGACCGATGTTCATATAATGTAGCTCGTGGCTTTACGTGTGAAATATGTTTCCTGAAAGTGTGACCATATACCAGGTGATCAAAAAGTCAGTATAAATTTGAAAACTTAATAAACCACGGAATAATGTAGATAGAGAGGTAAAACTTGACGCACATGCTTGGAACGGCATGGGGTTTTATTAGAACCCAAAAAAAACAACACAAAATTCACAAAATGTCCGACAGATGGCGATAGACAGAAAAACGTCAGTGACTGCGCATGAAAATCGTGTATAAAAGGAGTTGTAATGAGAGAGAGAATCAGATGCGCCAGCAGTCGTAGCAGGTTGACGTTACCGGAAAAGGCGCTTTTAGTGAAGCTGTATTATCGGAATGGGGAATGTGCTAGTTCAGCGTTACGATCCTGTCGCCATAAGAAGGGGATTCGAACGGGTAAAGGTCCGTTGACAAATGCAGCTGTGGCGAGAATGATTTCGAAGTTGGAAGCCATGGGTTGTTTAGACGATAGACCCCGTAGTGGCCGACCGAGCAGAAGGCGTAATGCTGCTGAGACAGTTCAGGAAGAAATGGAGACTGTAGCGGGTTGGTCTATGTACGGGGAAGTCAGCGCTCGTGCAGTCGCACGTCGCACAAGCATTCCATACCCTACTGTTTGGTTGGCACTTAGGCGTACCCTCCGATGCTATCCGTACAAAATTCATCGGCATCATGAACTGTTAGCTGGCGATTTAATGAAGCGGAGGGCATTTGCGGTGTGGGCGTTTCAAAAGATGGCGAAAGATTACGATTGGTTGAGTAACGTGTTGTGGACCGACGGAGCTCATTTCACGCTCCGAGGGTCTGTCAACGCCCACAAATGCAGAATTTGGGCTACCGAAATTCCTAGAACTGTCGTGGAAACTCCATTGCACGACGAGAAAGTCACGTCATGAGTTGGATTTACCACATCTACCGTTATCGGGCCTTTTTTCTTCGAGGAAATGCGTGATTCTGATTTTGTACCGTAACTGCTACCCCTGACGGGTGAGAGGTACGCCGATATGTTACAGAATCACATCATCCCCAGCCTGACTGATAAACACCTGCTTGAACGTACGATGTTTATGCAAGATGGCGCTCCACCCCATATTGCTAGACGCGTGAAAGATCTCTTGCACGTGGCGTTGGTGATGATCGTGTGCTCAGCCGCCACTTTCGTCACGCTTGGCCTCCCAGGTCGCCAGACCTCAGTCCGTGCGATTATTAACTTTGGGGTTACCTGAAGCCGCAAGTGTATCGTGATCGACCGACATCTCTAGGGATGCTGAAAGACAACATCCGACGCCAATTCCTCACCATAACTCCGGACATGCTTTACAGTGCTGTTCACAACATTATTCCTCGACTACAGCTATTGTTGAGGAATGATGGTGGACATACTGAGCATTTACTGTAAAGAACATCATCTTTGCTTTGTCTTACTTCGTTATGCTAATTATTGCTATTCTGATCAGATGAAGCGCCATCTGTCGGACATTTTTTGAACTTTTGTATTTTTTTGGTTCCTAATAAAACCCCATGTCATTCCAAGCATTTGTGTCAATTTGTACCTCTCTATCTACATTATTCCGTGATTTATTCAGTTTTCAAATTTATACTGACTTTTTTGATCACCCGGTATTTTTGTTACACTCTGTATTAGACGGAATGTCATTTACATAAATGATAAATAATTGAGGAGCTAATGCTGAGCCTTGTGGAACGCCATATTTGACCTTTTTTCCCAGTCAGCAGAGACTTCTTATTTGGACGGAATTACTAACTGCAACAAAGAGTCAACGACGGAAAGATCGGTGGAAGGAGGGGAAAGGAAGAAGAAGGAATGCTGGATGATATTAAGAATGGACGATGTTAACTTAAGATTGCGAAAGAAGCACAGGCCAAAGTAGAGAGTGTATATGCGATGCCTGTCGTAATAATATATTCCAAAGAAGGAGGGAAGCCTGAAAAAGCTTAGAGTTACAATGAATTTGTCATGCTGTGTTACGTCATGGCTGTCACTAACTACTAATAACAACATACTGTGGTTTGTATCGTAGCAAGGCACGCCGCACGTCAGTATTCTAACGCAAGCGCACACACACACACACACACACACACACACACACACACACACACTACGCCGCTGCTCTTAGTTCCTGTAAGCTGCCGACAAGCTGCTAATAACCGGTAGAGCCTGTTGCCTGCGGCGAGTAACTGGAAGCTGTTGGCGCCGGTGGCCGCTACCGTGCATGCCCTTTCCCAGGCCGACAGCTCGGGCGTGACTGAGTTGCACAGTGCCGAATGAGTGTCGCGGCGTTGGATGGCGTAAAAAAAAATTAACAAAACGTGGCGCAGCACGTCGGCGCCAGGCCACGTCGCCGCCCGCTGCAGACGCCGCGCCGCTCATCCGTCACGCGGCCGGCGGCGCCGAGCCTGTCGGGGACGTAATGTACATGCAGACCCCTGCCGGATCATCGCTTTATTGAGCCGCGGAAGGGGCTGCCCAGCCGCCCAGCAACCCAGTAGCCCTCGGCGGGTCTGGCGGACGCACACCACGGCACAGCGCCGGACGGGCAGCGGATAAAATATGCACCCCTTTGGCTCTCACGCACGCGCGCCCGTTCGCAGCCCGCGGCTACAAATATTTTGTTAGAGCGACAAGCAGCGGCGCACGACCTCCCCTTGCTCCCTGCAGACTTTTGCGTCGGGGTGTATGTGTACGTATGCGTTATACATCGGGGAAAGAGCGAGAGCGGAGATTTTGTTTTTAATGGCGCCTGCCCTGAGGCTAGCGTGAGACGACGCGGTAAGAGGATTCGTGGCCGGAAAGAGAGGACGCAGATTTTGCAGGGGAAACATTACCGACGCTCATAAATATAAGCGTTATTAAGGTCGGCCGAGTACTCTCGGTGACTAGACGCAATACGACAGGCGCAACGCCTTACAACCACCTCGGGCTGAAATACGGCGATAAGCCGAATCTACGTTCGCATCTACAAGCCACCTACAATCTATGGCGAACGGCACCTTTCACACAACAATTTTACCTTTGTTTGGTGAATTCGTGAATGGTGCATGGAAAGAAAGACTGTCTGTAATCTTCCGCTTATGGTCTAATGTCCCTGACTCTTTTATAAAGGTCTTGTTGTGAACTTGGTTCAAATGGCTCTGAGCACTATGGGTCTTAACATCTGTGGTCATCAGTCCCCTAGAACTTAGAACTACTTAAACCTAACTAACCTAAGGACATCACACACATCCATGCCCGAGGCAGGATTCGAACCTGCGACCGTAGCGGTCACGCGGTTCCAGACTGAAGCGCGTAGACCCGCACGGCCACACCGGCCGGCTGTTGTGAACTTACGCTCTTCGAATTTCAGTTGTAACCATCTACATGAAGCACAATGCTCCTCTTTTAGCGACAGTCACTGGAGTTTGTTGAGCGTCTCTGTTTCTGTTTCACCCTTACTAAAAGAGCCAGTGAAGAAACATGCAGCTCATATTGAAACTTCTCTACCTTTTCTGTTAATTGTACTTGGTAATGGTGGAATATGTGTTTTGTTAGTGTTGCGAACGACTTCGCACCGAATGGTAAGGAGAGGTGCGCTACAGAACGGTGTTGTAGGAATGCTGGACAGGAGCAGAAATGATTAGCGAACAACTTAAAACAGTAAACGTAAGATTTAAATAACTTGTATATCTCCAAGTGAACGAAGACTCATTACAAAGAAACAGAGTCCACCTTTCAATGTCAACAAAGGTTAGGCTCCTTGCACCACGACATGAACGATGTTGTTGTAAGGAAGAGGCTCCAAGTGCAAGTAGGCGAGTGGCTACCACCGGCCGTCCCGTATTACGGCAGCAGAGGGCGCTAATAGTCCAGAGCCGCTGGAGGCGTGCTCCATTGGGTCTGCTGGACACCACATGACCAAAATCGGCGTAAGCTGGAAACTACTTTCGTGATAAACTATGTTTCCTGATGATTTGTCCAATGAATCTCACCCTGGCACCTGCTTACCCTTCAGTCTGTTTTATGTGGTCGTTCTACCACAGGCCGATTTACCGTTCTTATTGTTTCAAATGGTTCAAATGGCTCTGAGCACTATGGGACTATGACTGAGGTCATCCGTCCCCTAGAACTTAGAACAACTTAAAACTAACTATCCTAAGGAAATCACACACATCCATGCCCGAGGCGGGATTCGAACCTGCGACCGTAGCAGGCGTGGTTTCAGACTGAAGCGCCTAGAACCGCTCGGCCACCGCGGCCGTCTCTTATTGTTTCCACCAATAGCATAATCTAACATCAATGCAGCTGATTCTGCAGTTTCACCCGGCGTATTTCTTGCTCGAACAGTCCACTGGTGTACTGCCATTCCATAATGTCCAACGGACACAATATTTCGGCGATTTAATACGGCCGCCTGCCCTCAGGAGCTCAGTTCGTCAGCGCACCTAACGATGGCGATATGTCTCATCGCCGAAATATTGTGCCTGTTGGACACTATGGACCGGCAGTACACCCGTGGACTGTTCGAGCGATTAATGAAGCTTTTATCCTACATACAAGCAATGACTTAAGTTCTGGGACAACTGTCAGTCCCTGCACCAAGCATCTGTCCTCTGCAGATCTTCTACATGTCAGTACAGTCTATTAGACGTTAACTACCTCGGACGTGATGTAATGCATTTGTTCGTATTAACCCCTGACACCTTGCTACCTATGACAGGGGGACCTCTTTGAACTCAGCGGTCAAGAAATTGCAAAGCGAAAGAAACTCTACCAAACTATTGAATTGCGATAAAGTAGTAATTAATAATGCCACAACAACTAAGTTATTTTGAATAGTAACGTAACTACAATACTCTAAGTGATTCCACAAATTATTAAATGAAAAACCGTGATCCAGAAACATTAGTTTTTTATAAAATGATACAATATTAGGGTTGCCCCAAGACTCGCACACGCTTCAAGCAAAATCTGCCTCAAACGTTTTAGTACAATTTAATAATAAAAATAAAGAATTATTAATCAATATTTAATCATAATCAGTGCAGAGAAAAACTGGGTTGAATAAAGGAAGAAAACGACTGCAGCTGCTTTTCTTCCAACACCACGAACATGTTCTCGCAAATTTAAATAAATGATCACTTGGCTCTAACAGTACAAGAAAAGAAAGTTGAAAGACCATGACTATTTGTCTAAGGTCTTTTCTTTGCTCAAAACATTTCACCGTTACTTTAGCCGCATGTTATCTGACTTGTATCTGTCTTCTCTTCAGTGTGACCTCAGTGTTTCACACTGCTCAGCATGCTTGCCGTGGGAGTACATATTTGATGGTTACGGTAGCTGATGGCGCAATGCAGGTGGAGGCCTCGCCCTCATCTCATGTGGCAGTAGCGAATGCAAATGGATTGCTGTCGCAGTCTGCTTCCACAGTTCGTCGATGTCTCTGTACGAATCCCACAATATCACTCAGTGCAAAACAGCAGACCTTCGTCTCTAACCGACGCAAGCTACAGCCTACTGATAACATTCTAACATCCACAAAAAGAACAGTTGCTCTTTGGAAGCCAGTTTGCACACCAATTTTGTCCCTCCATAGTCTAAACGCAGAGTCTCTTTACTTAAAAACCGTGACTGTCCACCTAGCTTCAGAGCCTTATGCCTCCCCTATGACCGATCGCTAGGGAGACGCGAGATGCAGCTCCCAATCAAAATAATTTAGAACTATGTTTAAACCTAACGAGCGTGTCCAGCATAGAGGAGCGACTCAAACTTGCCCCATCTGCAGCAGAATGTATACGCAAAATCATTCCTCCAACTACAGATGCCTACGACAGATTCCTTTCCTACAACAATTCATCCGACTACCAAGCGTGTAAACTTGAAAGCCTTTCTGATTTCTGATTTCGCGGGCATGGAGAAGATGCTATCAGGTCCGAAAGCCCTGCCGTCCACTTTCCTTAGCCTCATGCCTTATTCGCATACAGCGTTATCCTGCGTTCACTAGCCTTGCTCCCCTTAACTGAAGGCTCAGTTTTATTATCTGGTGCCCCTCTACGAACTGTCCGTTCCCTGCTTCTGGAGGGAAATCAGGTCTGCCGACTCAGCCGTACATTGGCAGACACACACACCCTCCACTCCCCTCTCCCCGCTAACTGCAAGTACTGTCGGCTGTTCCAGCTTCCATGAAGCTGGCCTCTCAGTGCTTAACTTCCTGTCTGCCACACGACATTCTCCCAGCGAGAGTCCAGAGAGCAGTTATAAATTCCTCTCACCAGTAGTGAGCGAAACGAACTTTTGCCAAGACCCTGCAGGACAGAATGTCCCATGCACCCCTGTAATTCCAATAGCAAGAGGAACTACGAAATGAAATTAAGTAAGGAAATCGTTATATCCAAACCTACTACTCACTCATTGAGTGATAAAAAAATTTGCAACTAAAGAAAAAAATGTAGTTGTATAACTGGAATTTATATAAATCGTGAATCAAAATGAGAGGAGGTGGCCCAACCACGCCGACACCAGTCTTCTGGCGCTAGAACCTTCCTATGGACAACAGTGACGTCTCCAAAGAAACCTCTCAAAGTTTTCATTGTTATCCACTAAATCAAGCGTATCATTTATAACGGCACTATATGACTCCTTTCGGGTACTCCACAAATTAGCTTTACTTCTGTCGAATCAGTGCCCTTAGGAATAATGCTTTTAGCCTCGTTATTCGCCCTGCATCCAATCAAAAATCTGGTCCTACGATCGGTAAGCTCGTATTTTCCTGCGTAAGGATAGTACGGAACTGTATCGAATTTTTGTATGTCCGTCCTTCTGACTGAAGGTTTGAGGGACTTCGGCAGTTCACTTATGTAATAAAATGGAACACTTGCAATCGTCCTTTCGAAGTTTTTCACTTTATAGCTATCAGTTTCGGTGATTTAATACACCATCCTCAGGCCTTAACTGACGTTGAGGGAGTGAATTCCAGTCGTAGACACGATCGCGTCAGTGGCTAACCACTTACGGACTTATTTCCGTAGACTGTGACAGTTATGTAGTGTCTGCAACCACCTACTGCCAATTAGCGCCAGCTCCAGATGTAGACATCAGATTCGGAGAAATAATTTTGCTTTATGTTGATCATATACTCCAACACTGCCTCCACATCGGGTTCACTAATGCATTCCTCGGAAGTGGCTCTCTACTCGGAAGCAAGTGATGCTGAATCTTGGTGGTGGATGCCAGTATTTGGCTGGCAAGTGGAAGAAATTTGAAGTTACTGATCACCAAACTTAGCGCCAATGTATTGGCTTAAATTCGACATCTGTTCACACGGTTTCGTGAAGCGAGGGCATCTAACATTACTGATGGTGATCCATCAGCCGGATGGGAATATTAAGCCCTGTGGCCTCTTGGTGCTACTCAAGAGGATTAGGTTGTGCATTGGCACTGCTGTTCATCTCTCCCTACCGTCATCGTCATCGTTTACGCCCCCGGTAGCTGAGTGGTCAGCTACCGTGGGCGTACACGATGACGATGACGGTAGGGAGAGATGAACAGCAGTGTCAATGCCGGCACGGTAGCTCAGCGTGTTCGGTCAGACCGGTAGTTACCCTCTGTAATGAAGACACTGAGTAAAGGGATCAACGAAGAGCCTGAACGGGAGTCATCAGACGTCCGCCCCGAACGAATTCAACGAACAATATAGAACAAAAATGAGATAAAAAAAGAAAAAAAATGGTCAGCGCGACAGAATGTCAATTTTAAGGGCCCGGGTACGATTCCCGCCTGGGACAGGGGTTGTGTTGTCCTGATCCTCATCATTTCATTTCCATCGACGCGCAAGTCGCCGAAGTGGCGTCAAATCGAAAGACTTGCACCCGGCAAACGGTCTACCCGACGGGAGGCCCTACTCCACGACATTTATTTTATGGTCATCGTGCAACACGAACATAACATTACAGTGTACATGCACCAATTACACTCATCTACACTCGTGGCACAAATACATGTACTACACTCTCAGATATTCGCACCGAAAGTGGCCAATGTGCGTGCAGAAAGATCACCCTTTCTGGCAGGCAGCTGAACCCACCCAGGGGTGTATCACAGCCAAGAACGTTATACGACATTTAATTTTTGATATACAGCCATTCGACGTGCAATGCCAGATAAAAGTCCTCCCCAACACTTCTCCATGTATCACGGCCTTCATTTGCACACACAGTTGTTACTCGTGCGTGTCACATATTGTTACCATCCGTCTTCCTTTGGATGATTACCTCCTTCATATTTGATCTCCTGAATAAATAAATCCAACACAGAATTTACTCAGTCCAGATACAATCGATCTCCCTTGCTATTTGTATCTCCTGCCTCCATTTCATTTCAATCAAAGACAGCCTCCATTCGAACTTTTGCCCTTATTCATTTGTTTTCTTTCGTATCTCGAACAGGAATCGTCAGATTTTGGATTTCAGATTTAAAGTTCATGTTTCACATTGTAACGTTAATAGTCCACATCCATAAATAAATAGTGCATGGATTTAGAAGATTTAGAACGAATAGGACAAAGACAGAATAAACATTCTTGCATTTAGAACGGTTTACGGCTGCGAGCAGAGGAGTAACTGGGGTGGGTGAACTAGTGAGGCCGGTGATGTATCTGCTGGTTCAGTTCACCCGTAGCAGATAAAGCCTACCAGCCCTTATTTGGTCTACATTGGGATGGCACATCTGCTCTCTTTACGTTACCAAAAACAAGTCATGGAGATGTTTGTGCACCTCAAATAATTAACAAGCGTGTCTGGTGAAAACGTACTATATTGTCAAGGCACTACAATGAGGTGACGAAAGTCATGGGATAGCGAAATGCACATAGATAGCTGGTGGGAGTATCACGCACACAAAGTATAAACGAGCGGTGTACTGGCGGAACTGTCATTTGTATTCAGGTCATCCATGTGAAAAGGTTTCCAACTTGATGAAGACCGCACGATGGGAATTAACAGACTTTGAGCGCGGATTGGTAGTTGTAGCTAGACACATGGGACATTCCATTTCGGAAATCGTTAGGGAATTCAACATTCCACGATCTGTGGTGTTAAGAGTGTGCCGAGAATATCTTGCACCATGGACAACGCAGTGGCGAAGGGCCGAGAGCAGCGGCCTTTGCGTAGAGCTGGCAGTGCTAACAAACAAGCAACAAAATGGTTCAAATGGCTCTGAGCACTATGGGACTCAACTGCTAAGGTCATTAGTCCCCTAGAACTTAGAACTAGTTAAACCTAACTAACCTAAGGACATCACAAACATCCATGCCCGAGGCAGGATTCGAACCTGCGACCGTAGCGGTCTTGCGGTTCCAGACTGCAGCGCCTTTAACCGCACGGCCACTTCGGCCGGCTAAACAAGCAACACTGCGTGACGTAATCGCAGAAATCAACGTGGGACGTAAGACGAACATATCCGTTAGGACAGTGCGGTGAAATATGGCGTTAATGTTCCATGGCAGCAGGTGACAATTGCGAGTGCCTTTGCTAACCGCACGACATAGCTTGCAGCGCCGCTCCTGGGTTGAAGACCATATCGGTTGTCTCCTACAAAATGCCATGGCCTGGTCAGATGAGCCCCGACTGCAGTTGGTAAGAGCTGATGTAGGGTTCGAATTTGGAGCAGACCTCACGAAACCATGGGTCCAAACTGTCAACAAGGCACTGCGCAATCTGGTGGTGGCTCCATAATGGTGTGCGCTGTTTTTACGTGGAATGAACTGGGTCCTTTGGATGTTCTGCTACTTTGAGACTATTTTAAGCCATTCATGGACGTCATGTTCCCAAACAACGCTGGAATATTTGTGAATGACGATACGTCATGTCACTGGGCCACACGTGTTCGCGATTGGACTGTAGAACATTGTGGACAATTCGAGCAAATGGTATGGCCAGCCAGATCAACCGACATGAATCCCATCGATTATTAATGGGGCATAATCGAGACGTCAGTTCGTGCTCAAAATACTGCAGCGGCAGCGTTTCATGTTCATAAACACGAAGACATTAGCGCGACGCACCAGAGTTCATAGAGCCTGCACTGTAGCCACTTATTCTCAGCAATAACGGTTTCCCGTGAAATTGCCTGTCTAGAGATTCCAGTCTGAGATTACACAATGATAATCTGTAGCTATAGTCACAGCGAAAAATAAAACATTGAAATCCCAATTAAAGTTACGTGACTGTTCATATTTCCACTCTGCAAACATCACATTAACTACCAAACAGGTCACTGCATCAGCAAATGTAAGCGGACAGCAGCTACAGATCCGTCCTCACTCAACACCCATCCTGATCCTCCTCGAACTAGGGGCTTCGACACCTATATGTAACTTTTTAACTGATATTAACGTCAGATACATCACTTTTCCAGGCGATACACAATTTTGATATTTCGATGCTCCGTGCTTGTTCCTAATTTTGCCGTCGCTCTGTCTGCTGTAAAACGTATACATCTGGATGGACTACATTAGCTCCTCCTACCCTTCAGAGTGTGACCTTCGTATAGAGGTGGAGGAGATTGGTGTTTAACTCCCGTCGACAACGAGATCATTAGAGACGAAGCACAAGCTCTGATACGGGAAGGATGGGGAAGAAAATCGGCCGTGCGCTATGAAAGGAACTATCCCGGTATTTATCTGAAGCAATTTAGAAAAGTCAGGCTGGCCGGACGCGGGCTTGAACCGTCGTCCTCCCGAATGCGAGTCCAGCGTATTAACCGCTACGTCATCCTCCACCACAGACTAATCGGGCATGCCAATTTATTGACCTTAATCGCGCGAGCCTAACTACATTAGAAACGTTTAAGGCAATCGTTTCTTAAGTGAATAATTGATTAGTGGGAGAAGTACACAAAAAGTCTTTTATTTTTATTTTACTTTTTCTACAAGTAACTTCCTCTGCTCTCTCAGTATTGATTATGAATAACGTATGGAAAACAGTACAATCATACATGGTAAATGTCCCTGAGCATTGATGCAATCATCCCACGGAGGCACCAGGTTGGCATACCCGTTTGGTGAAACAACGTGTCCTGCTGCGTGAAGAAGTTCGGGACTGCCTGCTGTACATCCTGGTCTGACAGCAATCTCGACCCTTGTATGCGTTTTTTAAGGGGTCGAAGGCTTTATATTCGCACAGGGCGAGATCAGGACTACAGGGCGGGTGCTCGAGTGTTGACTTTCCCAGTTGAGTCTGGCCTCCCAGGGCGACCGACGTCTTGTGTCGAATCGCGACCAGCGCGAAACCTTGTGCACAGTTCCACAACAGTGGTTTTCGTAGGACATGCTGCCTCATACATATTCTTCCTTCTTGGCACCCAAGAAAAGGATAACATCACGTTGGACCCGTCTGGGAGCATTTGGTAATAACGCTGCTATAGTTCACGTTCCTGCATTTGCCGCACACACATAGGAAATACACGTAACCCACACTGACACATTGCGTACACGTCGGTAGTTACATGCCCGGAACGGTATTGCGCAACATTATACACTACTGGCCATTAAAATTGCTACACCACGAAGATGACGTGTTTCAGATGCGAAATTTAACCGACAGGAAGAAGATGATGTGGTATGCAAATGATTAACTTTTCAGAGCATTCAACAAAGTTGGCGCCGGTGGCGACACCTACAACGTGCTGACATGAGGAAAGTTTCCAACCGATTTCTCATACACAAACGGCAGTTGACCTGCGTTGCCTGGTGAAACGTTGTTGTGATGCCTCGTGTAAGGAGGAGAAATGCGTACCATCACGTTTCCGACTCTGCTAAAGGTCGGGATGTAGCCCCTCGCGATTGCGGTTTATCGTATCGCTACATTGCTGCTCGCGTTGGTCGAGATCCAATGACTGTTAGCAGAATATGGAATCGGTCGGTTCATGAGGGTAATACGGAACGCCGTGCTGGATCCCAACGGCCTCGTATCACTAGCGGTCGAGATGACAGGCATTTTATCCGCATGGCTGTAACGGATCGTGCAGCCACGTCCCCATCCAGTTTTAGTATAATATATTTGTCCAATGAATAACCGTTTATCATATGCATTTCTTCTTGGTGTAGCACTTTTAATGGCCAGTAGTGTATACGCTCTGTAACGCCCTCAAACGGACACTTCTGATCGCTCTTTGTAAATGTGGACTGAACCAAGGTGGTCCAGGTTTCCTCACTTCGACATATTACTGTGCATGATACGTCACTCTACAAATGCATATTGCGCTTGGAGATTCTAATTAATAGAGAGGACGTGATTTCACATTCTTTTCCCCTCTCGTCTCGATTGATGCCTCTGGATAAGCAGCTGTATAGATGTAAAAATAGCAGAATAGAACCACGCTTTCACTAAGTGACAAACAATATCGTGCATTCCTTCGTGATAGCTCGATCCCATTAGCCGGTATTGTACGTAACTCCAGAGGAAAAATACTTTTGAAGCTCATTAGAATACACCAAATAAACTTCAAAGAGTAGCGTACTAAGGAATGTCTAGTTAATCGTGGATGCACTACAAAATTTTTATGAAAAATACTTCGAATTTATATTACACTGAGATTTGCAGTGGAACTGTGGTGGTGATATTTATCTTCCCAGTTATTAATTGGCAACAAATTACATCTGAGAAGCTGAAACGAGTACTCTTTTATGGACCACTGAGCGCATGTTGACCTGAAATGTACAAATTCAAAAAATGTTTCTGTCAACCGATAGTAAAGTAAAAGACGTAAGGCTGTTCTCAATATGAAGATTTCTTTGTAGACCGCAGTGCTTAACTTCTACCGATCCTATCGGAGGCATTATGCAGCTGCCTTCCTCCGTCTTCCCAGTTATAGAGCGACATATATGCACTGACGGTAAAAGAATCGTAACACCACGAAGGAGTTCTACGACCTAAATGAAAGTTGGTAGGTGTATCTCTACATCTGGAAGATGATATTTACTTTTCGCGTCAGTCGCATGAAAGTGGCACTGGTTATGCCATTGTAAGCATGCAGATTAGGTTTACTTTATATACACGGTGTAACGGTCGTGAGCGTTAGTTACCTTAGTTACCTTTGGGATTGGACACTCTGAGTTGATATTGGTCAAGAATACCTTTAAGGCGACGAAGACACCGGTTTAAACACCTCACTGAGTTTGAACAAGATCGTGTAGTAGGGCTACGAGGAGCTGAATGTTTCTGCGACATTGCGGAAAGACTAGGGAGGAACATAATCACTGTACATGATTTCTGGCAGCGGTGGTCACAAGAACGTACGGTCGCAAGAAGACCGGGCTTCGGACGGCCACGTGGCGCTATCGAGAGGGAAGACCACCGTGTTCGGCATATGGCTCTCTCTGGCGGCAACTTGAGCAGCAGTTGGCATCACAGTGACACAACGAACTGTTACTTCAAGAGCAGCTCCGAACCAGACGCCCTGTAGCGTCCATTCCACTGACCCCAAACTGCCGCCATTTGCAACTTTAGTAGTGTCAATCGTAAACATTCGAGAGCAGGATGGACGTCTGTTGCGTTTTCTGATGGAAGGCTGTTTGGCCTCGTTGCTAATGATGGCCGTGTGTTGGTTAGAAGGAGGCCATTTCAGGCCCTGCAACCAACCTGTCCCCGTGCTAGACACATTGGATCTACACCTCGAGTTATCGTCTGAGGAGCGATTCCGTATGAGGCAGGAGTGCAGAAGCATTCTCATGGTTATCCCGAGCGTCCTGATGTAAAACTGTTCTCCAGTCTGGTGATTGGACCCTTTGTGCTGCCATTCATGAACCTCATTCCAGAAGGTGTTTTCCAACAGTATAACGCTCTCCCAAATACCGCTGTTTTAAACCAACATGTTCTACAAAGTGTCGACATGTTGCCTTGGCCTGCTCTATCACCAAATATGTCTCCACTGGAGCACATATGAGACATCATCGGAGGACAACTCCAGTGTCATCCACAAACAACATTAGTCGCTCCTGTATTGACCGATCAAGTGCAACAGGCGTGGTATTCCGTCCCACGAACTGACATCCGGTACCTGTACAACACAATGCTTGCATGTTTCCATGCTTGCATGCAACATTCTGACGTGTACCCCTGTTATTATTACACCATCATTTCACATTTGTAATGACTTATCCCGCGCGTACATTAGTTGTGATCTTGCAATGTTAGTCCCTTAAATATATTACATAGACGAATGTATTCCTTAAATTTCATTACTCTAGAGTAGTTACTTATTGGTGTTGAGATTTTCCGTTAGTCAGTGTATAAATGTGTGCCAAGTGACTGAGTATATTAATTTCGTTCATCATCTTCCCCCATGAACCATGGACCTTGCCGTTGGTGGGGAGGTTTGCGTGCCTCAGCGATACAGATGGCCGTACCGTAGGTGCAACCACAACGGAGGGGTATCTGTTGAGAGGCCAGACAAACATGTGGTTCCTGAAGAGGGGCAGCAGCCTTTTCAGTAGTTGCAGGAGCAACAGTCTGGATGATTGACTGATCTGGCCTTGTAACATTAACCAAAACGGCCTTGCTGTGCTGGTACTGCGAACGGCTGAAAGCAAGGGGAAACTACAGCCGTAATTTTTCCCGAGGACATGCAGCTTTACTGTATGATTAAATTATGATGGCGTCCTCTTGGGTAAAATATTCCGGAGGTAAAATAGTCCCCCATTCGGATCTCCGGGCGGGGACTACTCAAGAGGACGTCGTTATCAGAAGAAAGAAAACTGGCATTCTACGGATCGGAACGTGGAATGTCAGATCCCTTAATCGGGCAGGTAGGTTAGAAAATTTAAAAAGGGAAATGGATAGGTTAAAGTTAGATATAGTAGGAATTAGTGAAGTTCGGTGGCAGGAGGAACAACACTTTTGGTCAGGTGATTACAGGGTTATAAATACAAAATCAAATAGGGGTAATGCAGGAGTAGGTTTAATAATGAATAAAAAAATAGGAGTGCGGGTTAGCTACTACAAACAGCATAGTGAACGCATTATTGTGGCCAAGATAGACACAAAGCCCATGCCTACTACAGTAGTACAAGTTTATATGCCAACTAGCTCTGCAGATGATGAAGAAATTGATGAAATGTATGACGAGATAAAAGAAATTATTCAGGTAGTGATGGGAGACGAAAATTTAATAGTCATGGGTGACTGGAATTCGTCAGTAGGAAAAGGGAGAGAAGGAAACATAGTAGGTGAATATGGATTGGGGGAAGAAATGAAAGAGGAAGCCGCCTTGTAGAATTTTGCGAAGAGCATAACTTAATCATAGCTAACACTTGGTTCAAGAATCATAAAAGAAGGTTGTATACCTGGAAGAATCCTGGAGATACTAATAGGTATCAGATAGATTATATAATGGTAAGACAGAGATTTAGGAACCAGGTTTTAAATTGTAAGACATTTCCAGGGGCAGATGTGGATTCTGACCACAATCTATTGGTTATGAACTGCAGATTGAAACTGAAGAAACTGCAAAAAGGTGGGAATTTAAGGAGATGGGACCTGGATAAACTGAAAGAACCAGAGGTTGTACAGAGTTTCAGCGAGACCATAAGGGAACAATTGACAGGAATGGGGGAAAGAAATACAGTAGAAGAAGAATGGGTAGCTCTGAGGGATGAAGTAGTGAAGGCAGCAGAGGATCAAGTAGGTAAAAAGACGAGGGCTAATAGAAATCCTTGGGTAACAGAAGAAATATTGAATTTAATTGATGAAAGGAGAAAATATAAAAATGCAGTAAATGAAGCAGGCAAAAGGGAATACCAACGTCTCAAAAATGAGATCGACAGAAAGTGCAAAATGGCTAAGCAGGGATGGCTAGAGGACAAATGTAAGGATGTAGAGGCTTGTCTCACTAGGGGTAAGATAGATACTGCCTACAGGAAAATTAAAGAGACCTTTGGAGAGAAGAGAACCACTTGTATGAATATCCAGAGCTCAGATGGCAACCCAGTTCTAAGCAAAGAAGGGAAGGCAGAAAGGTGGAAGGAGTATATAGAGGGTTTATACAAGGGCGATGTACTTGAGGACAGTATTATGGAAATGGAAGAGGATGTAGATGAAGATGAAATGGGAGATAAGATACTGCGTGAAGAGTTTGACAGAGCACTGAAAGACCTGAGTCGAAACAAGGCCCCGGGAGTAGACAACATTCCATTAGAACTGCTGATGGCCTTGGGAGAGCCAGTCATGACAGAACTCTACCATCTGGTGAGCAAGATGTATGAGACAGGCGAAATACCCACAGACTTCAAGAAGAATATAATAATTCCAATACCAAAGAAAGCAGGTGTTGACAGATGTGAAAATTACCGAACTATCAGTTTAATAAGTCACAGCTGCAAAATACTAACGCGAATTCTTTACAGACGAATGGAAAAACTGGTAGAAGCGGACCTCGGGGAAGATCAGTTTGGATTTCGTAGAAATGTTGGAACACGTGAGGCAATACTAACCTTACGACTTATCTTAGCAGAAAGATTAAGAAAAGGCAAACCTACGTTTCTAGCATTTGTAGACTTAGAGAAAGCTTTTGACAACGTTAACTGGAATACTGTCTTTCAAATTCTGAAGGTGGCAGGGGTAAAATACAGGGAGCGAAAGGCTATTTACAATTTGTACAGAAACCAGATGGCAGTTATAAGAGTCGAGGGGCATGAAAGGGAAGCAGTGGTTGGGAAAGGAGTGAGACAGGGTTGTAGCCTCTCACCGATGTTATTCAATCTGTATATTGTCAAGCAGTAAAGGAAACAAAAGAAAAATTCGGAGTAGGTATTAAAATTCATGGAGAAGAAGTAAAAACTTTGAGGTTCGCCGATGACATTGTAATTCTGTCAGAGACAGCAAAGGACTTGGAAGAGCAGTTGAACGGAATGGACAGTGTCTTGAAAGGAGGATATAAGATGAACATCAACAAAAGCAAAGCAAGGATAATGGAATGTAGTCAAATTAAATCGGGTGATGCTGAGGGGATTAGATTAGGAAATGAGACACTTAAAGGAGTAAAGGTGTTTTGCTATTTAGGGAGTAAAATTACTGATGATGGTCGAAGTAGAGAGGATATAAAATGTAGACTGTCAATGGGAAGGAAATCGTTTCTGAAGAAGAGAAATTTGTTAACATAGAGTATAGATTTAAGTGTCAGGAAGTCGTTTCTGAAAGTATTTGTATGGAGTGTAGCCATGTATGGAAGTGAAACATGGACGATAACCAGTTTGGACAAGAAGAGAATAGAAGCTTTCGAAATGTGGTGCTACAGAAGAATGATGAAGATTAGATTGGTAGATCACGTAACTAATGAGGAGATATTGAATAGGAATGGGGAGAAGAGAAGTTTGTGGCACAACTTGACTAGAAGAAGGGATCGGTTGGTAGGACATGTTTTGAGGCATCAAGGGATCACAAATTTAGCATTGGAGGGCAGCGTGGAGGGTAGAAATCGTAGAGGGAGACGAAAAGATCAATACACTAAGCAGATTCAGAAAGATGTAGGTTGCAGTAGGTACTGGGAGATGAAGAAGCTTGCACAGGATAGAGTAGCATGGAGAGCTGCATCAAACCAGTCTCAGGACTGAAGACCACAACAACAACATATTTGGTGTTTCAGAAAATCTTTCAACTGCGTCATTCATGATTTAAATCCTGAAAACTACACTCTTTACTTGTTTTTTGATGCTTAGCACAACGCGTTTAGAGAATTTATTGTGATTTTCAAGTGCATTTATTTACTTAAATACCCTTAGTGATGCTTGCATATGAATTTTTATGCCTCTCTGGCGTCTTTTTGAGGTACGAAGGTATTGTGGCTCCATAATATCACACACACGCAAATCAGCACTTAACACTGTTTGTTTACGAAACGTGCTACTAGTGGAGGAGGTACAATAGCTTGTAACTACAGAAATCCGCATGAGAGGCAGAAAATCGCACATGCAAACATCACCCAACATATTCATGTAAACAAATGCACCAATGCACTTGAAAATGAGAAAAAAAATTCTCAAAACGCGTTGCGCTAAGCATCAGAAAATAAGTAACTGGTGCAGTTTTTATTGCTTAACTCATGACTGAGTATATCCTTAGATGTTCGTAATTTTACACTCTACCCACTTAGCCACCGAAATACACTATTCATCTGCATGTTGTCCACTGCACTCCGATTTAATTTTCCTTATCCTCCATCAATTTATCTACGTCATTGCTTCCCTTAGCGTGCTTGTTGCCATCGAAGCACAAGATTTTCCAAAGAAAGGAACTCCAGAAGCTTTGTGGACGCTGGCTGTTGTCTCATGTGGGCCGCCCGCACTTCTCTTCGTGAGGGGAGCAGGACTTGCTGTGAAATACAGTGCAGCTCTGTTCGGCTTATCACTGTGTAACAGCTGTAAGGCAGTTATCTGCTTCTGTTGACTTTACGGCTCTGTGGCGCTCTTTATGCTTTTTAATAGGTTATTGCAGAAACAAGTTTAAAATGGCATTAAGGTCATGAAGTTTTATCGGCCACACCCTGTTTTATAGATCGTGTGCTACGAATGTGAGACGTAAACAGGCACAAAACATTGCAGTATCTCAAGATTAAACTAGATGTGAATGTAATACTCAACTAATGAAGTGGTAAGAAATCATAGTCATAATGGTTTTTGGACGAGTGCATTTTTTGTTTGCTGTTGTCACCTCTTAAACAATTATTTTGGCATTGAAGAAACTACACTCCTGGAAATGGAAAAAAGAACACATTGACACCGGTGTGTCAGACCGACCATACTTGCTCCGGACACTGCGAGAGGGCTGTACAAGCAATGATCACACGCACGGCACAGCGGACACACCAGGAACCGCGGTGTTGGCCGTCGAATGGCGCTAGCTGCGCAGCATTTGTGCACCGCCGCCGTCAGTGTCAGCCAGTTTGCCGTGGCATACGGAGCTCCATCGCAGTCTTTAACACTGGTAGCATGCCGCGACAGCGTGGACGTGAACCGTATGTGCAGTTGACGGACTTTGAGCGAGGGCGTGTAGCGGGCATGCGGGAGGCCGGGTGGACGTACCGCCGAATTGGTCAACACGTGGGGCGTGAGGTCTCCACAGTACATCGATGTTGTCGCCAGTGGTCGGCGGAAGGTGCACGTGCCCGTCGACCTGGGACCGGACCGCAGCGACTCACGGATGCACGCCAAGACCGTAGGATCCTACGCAGTGCCGTAGGGGACCGCACCGCCACTTCCCAGCAAATTAGGGACACTGTTGCTCCTGGGGTATCGGCGAGGACCATTCGCAACCGTCTCCATGAAGCTGGGCTACGGTCCCGCACACCGTTAGGCCGTCTTCCGCTCACGCCCCAACATCGTGCAGCCCGCCTCCAGTGGTGTCGCGACAGGCGTGAATGAAGGGACGAATGGAGACGTGTCGTCTTCAGCGATGAGAGTCGCTTCTGCCTTGGTGCCAATGATGGTCGTATGCGTGTTTGGCGCCGTGCAGGTGAGCGCCACAATCAGGACTGCATACGACCGAGGCACACAGGGCCAACACCCGGCATCATGGTGTGGGGAGCGATCTCCTACACTGGCCGTACACCACTGGTGATCGTCGAGGGGACCCTGAATAGTGCACGGTACATCCAAACCGTCATCGAACCCATCGTTCTACCATTCCTAGACCGGCAAGGGAACTTGCTGTTCCAACAGGACAATGCACGTCCGCATGTATCCCGTGCCACACAACGTGCTCTAGAAGGTGTAAGTCAACTACCCTGGCCAGCAAGATCTCCGGATCTGTGCCCCATTGAGCATGTTTGGGACTGGATGTAGCGTCGTCTCACGCGGTCTGCACGTCCAGCACGAACGCTGGTCCAACTGAGGCGCCAGGTGGAAATGGCATGGCAAGCCGTTCCACAGGACTACATCCAGCATCTCTACTATCGTCTCCATGGGAGAATAGCAGCCTGCATTGCTGCGAAAGGTGGATATACACTGTACTAGTGCCGACATTGTGCATGCTCTGTTGCCTGTGTCTATGTGCCTGTGGTTCTGTCAGTGTGATCATGTGATGTATCTGACCCCAGGAATGTGTCAATAAAGTTTCCCCTTCCTGGGACAATGAATTCACGGTGTTCTTATTTCAATTTCCAGGAGTGTATTTCATTCGGAACAAAATAAATTCTGATATTGTATTTGAAGTAAAAGATAACAGCATATAGAACAGAATTTGTGCAGTTTTTGTGATCTTCAGTCTGAAGACTGGTCTGATGCAGCTCTCAACATCAGTCTACCTTAGCGGCAATCAACATCTGTTTGAAGCTACTTATTTTAGAGAGGCCGTTGTCTCCCTCTACAATTCTACCACACATACTTCCCTTCATTACCAAATTTAAAATTCATTGATGAACCAGGATATGTCATATCAGTCCATCTCTTCTTTTTAGTAATATTGTGCCCTAAATTTCTTATCTCTCCAGTTCGGTGGAGTATCTTCACATTGGCTACTCATTCTACCCATCTAATATTCATCATTTTTCTGTAGCACCGTCTTTTCAAATCTTCTCTTCCCTCTTTCTCTAAACTGTTTATCGCCCATATTTCACTTTCGTACAATAGTACGATCCAGACAAATACTTTCAGAGCACAGAGGCCCATAAATCTCACTACCTCGGCAACGTCCATGGTTTTGTGGAGAGAATAGTATGCACTGAATTTTAAGGAAAACAGGAGGTAATGAATTAAACAGAACTTTTTTCAGAAGTTTCAAAGAGGGTTGGAGAATACTCATCTGAATTTCAGTAAGATGGATAACTGAAAACAACAAAAGCACAAAGAAAACAAAACTGAAGCAAAGTTGGGAAGACAGTGCATTTCATCATTTAGAGAGGATGATGGCTCACTAACTGTAGAGTAAACTATACAAGCATTCCAAGATTTTTTCCAATGCCTGGTAAGTTCAAGAGGAGAATTAGGTGCATCTAACTACTAATAAAAATAATGACGTTCCTAGTGTATAGCTAAATGAGGTGCATACAGCTATGAAACTTATATGAAATGTAAAGGCGCAGGAAGACGAATTTTTAACAAAACTCTGGAAGTTTGGAGGAGAAATTGTACAAAACGAATTTTATAACTATTTGCGGAATATTCCTGCCTCTTTAAAATTGTTGGCTGTATGTGGCCTCGAACCTGAACTTTGGCATCCTCGCTCTCCCCTCCCCTCTGTCCATCTCTCTCTCTCTCTCTCTCTCTCTCTCTCTCTCTCTCTCTCCCTCTCCCTCTCTCTTCTCTCCTTCTTCAAATACATACATAAAAAACAGCTTTGCATCACCTCGGTTCCGAGCGTTCTGAAACCTGTACAAAAAAATGTAATAGGGATCAACATAAACATCATTTCCGCCCTTTTTTACTGCTCATGAAAACCACGCACTGCATGTTCTACCACCATACAGCGAGACCTTCAATCCAGATTTCTCTACACACCGGTACCCCAAATACCCAGTAGCACGTCCTCTTGCAGTGATGAATGGCTGTATTAGTCGTTGCATACTATCCACAAGTTCATCAAGACACTGTTGGTCCAGATTGTCCAATTCCTCAACGGCGATTCGACGTAGATCTCTCAGAGTGGTTGGTGGGTAACGTCGTCCATAAACAGCCGTTTTCAATCTATCCCAGACATATTCGATAGGGTTCATGTCTGGAGAACACGCTGTCCACTCTAGTCGAGCGATGTCGTTATCCTGAAGGAAGTCATTCACAAGATGGGGACGATGGGGGCGCGATCTGTCGTCCATAAAGACGAATGCGTCTCCATTATGCTGCCGCTACGGTTGTACTATCTGTCGGAGGATGGCATTCAGTTATCTTACAGCCACGACGACGCCTTCCATGACCACCAGCGGCGTACGTCTGTCTCACATAATGCCACCCCAAAACAGCAGGGAACCTCCATTCGACATGATGTTGGGCCCATCTGTACCGCGCTGCATGGTGTCGTGGTTGCAAAGACAGAACTCGCTATGGATGTCGGGAGTGAAGTTGCGCATCATGCAGCCCACTGCGCACAGTCTGAGTCATAACACGACATCCTGTGGCTGCACGAAAAGGATTATGCAACATGATGGCATTGCTTTCAGGGTTCCTCCGAGCCATAATCCGTAGGTAGCGGTCATCGACTGCAGTAGAAGCTCTTGGGCGGCCTGAGCGAGGCATGTAATCGACAGTTCCTGGCTCTCTGTATCTCCTCCATGTCCGAACATCATCGCTTTGGTTCACTCCGAGGCTCCTGGACACTTCCCTTGTTGAAATTCCTTTCTGGCACAAATTAACAGCGCGGACGTGATCTAACAGCGGCATTGACCGTCTAGGCTTGATTGAACTATAGACAACACGAGCCGCGTATCTCCTTCCTGGTGGAATGTGGTGGAATGACTGGAACTGATTGGCTGTCGGACACCCCCCCCCCCCCCCCCGTCCAATAGGCGCTGCTCATGCATGGTTGTTTACATCTTTGTTCAGGTTTAGTGGCATCTGTGAACAGTCAAAGGGACTGTGTCTGTGATACAATATCCACAGTCAACGTCTATCTACGGGAGTTCTGGCGAATGGGGTGATGCAAAACTTTTTTTGATGTGTGTAGCTGTCGATAATATCGGATTAATCTGCGTTTCCTCTTTCGCCCATGTGAACAATCACCACAGTTATCCAAGAACGGGTCACGACTCGACCTGACAACATTACTTTAGCAAGTAACACTCTCTTGTTCAATGCTGGTCCAGCACACAGTTCAAATCTACCAAAATATTTCAATTCATAGCACATTCTATTGCAGAGTGAAAACGTATTCTGGTGAAAGGAAATTTACGAAGTATGGCGCACCCTAAAACTAGAATATCGCTATAATTAATTATCCTCATAAGAAATGAGGTCGACATTACAAATACACTACAGGTCTATCAGTCTTCTTTACGTAACGTACACAATAGTCACTAAAATTGTCACAATCACATACGCTGGCGGAAAAAAAATCGCAACACCAGCAGGTAGTTGTACGACATAAACGAAAACTGATAGACGTGTTTCTACATCTGAAAGATGATGTCTGTCCAAATTTCACACCAGTGGCTTAAGAGTGGCACTGGTGGCACCATTATGAGGACGCATATAAGGTCTACTTAAAATGCACGCTGTTCCTCTCGTGAGCTTCAGTTACCTTTGAGATTGGACGTAGTGAGGTGTCATTAAGGCGACAAAGACGCCACTATCGACAACTCACTGAGTTTCGACGAGGCCATGAAATAAGGCTACGAGAAGCTCGATCATTCTTCATCGACACTGCAGGAAGTCTTGACGGGAAAGTACCTACTGTACACGGTTGCTGGCTCCGGGGGTCACGAGAATGTGCCATGTGGCACAACCACGAGGAGAGGCTGTCGCGTTCGGCCTATGGTTCTGGAGTATCGTACTGCAAGTGCAGCGGGAATTAGAGCGGCAGTTAACAATACAGTGACACAAAGAACTATCTTAACAGACAGCTCAGAGCCAGATGCCTTGTGGCATGCATTCCACTGATCCCGAACCACCATTACTTGAGATTTCGGTGGTGCCAGGTGAGAACTCATTGGACGGCAGGAAGGTGGTCTATCATGTTTTCTGATGAAAGCTGGTTGTGCCTCGGTGCCAGTGATGGCCGTGTGTTGGTTAGAAGGAGACCGCTGAGCACCTGCAATCACCCTGTCTGCGTGCAAGACACACTGCACCCAAACCTGGAGCTATGATCTGGGGTGCGACTTCGTATGACAGGAGGAGCGCTCTCGTGGTTATCCCCCGCACTCTGACGGCGAAATTGTACGTCAGTCTGGTGACTCGACCTCTTCTGCTACCATTCTTGAACAGCATTCCAGTGGGTGTTTTCCAACAGGATAACGTACGCTCACTTACCGCTGTTGTAACCCAGAATGCTTAAAAAACTGTCGGTATGTTGCCTTGGCTTGCTCAATCACTAGTGTCTTCACTCGAGCACATATGGTACATCATAGGACGACAACTCCAGCGTCATCCACAAACAGCATCTACCGTCTCTGTATTGATCGATCACTTGAAAAATTCAAGGAACTCCGTCTCACAAACTGACATCCGCACCTGTACACCTCAATGCATGTACGCTTGCATGCTTGCATTCAACATTCTGGCTGTTACACCGGTTATTACTGAACAAGCAGTTTACGTTTGCAACGGTTTATCTCGCGCTTACATTCACCCTTCATCTTGCAATGTTACTCGCTTAAATATGTTACTTAGGTAAAAGTATTTTCAAAATTTTCCACCTTCATTATCTTTCACTGAGCGAATATAAACGTATGATCCTTAACTTTTAAAATACCAAACATCGTTTACAAGTGGATGCAGCACATTGAGCGAATTTAAAGAACAGAGCGATGCGTCGGAATTATCAGTTTGTCAGGGTTTCATAGATCTTAAAAAAACTTTTTGCTCTGTTGCATTAAAATCGGTTCTAACAGCCATGGAGAAACAAGATATTGATTCAAAATGGTTCAAATGGCTCTGAGCACAATGGGACTTAACATCTGAGGTCATTAGTCCCCTAGAACTTAGAACTACTTAAAGCTAACAAAGCTAAGGACATCACCCATTCCCGAGGCAGGATACGAACCAGCGACGGTGCGGTCGCGCGGTTCCTGACAGAAGCGACTAGAACCGCTCGGCCACAACGACCGTCCGATATTGATTCATCATTAAAGTGTTGGTGTGTATGAATGTCAACACTGCGGCTTGACTTCGTCTTTATCAATCCGCAGCAGAGAGAAAAATTCATTTTGGTTCAGTGCCCTATGTTGTTACATATTCATAGTGTATATTCTTTTGTACATGAATGTAAAATATGCGCCTGACGTCAAATTTATCTTTCAGTGCAGATGATCAATAATGTTCGGCATCTCGGGGGCATACAGTAGCGCTGCTAGCGAAGAGGAATGATGATCAGTGAACATTACTTTGTAGTTTGCGCATCTGGAGACTTGGGTTGGATGGGAGACATGTTAGGATAGGAGAAGCGGTTCCGTCACCCGCTCGCATATAGCGGGAAATCCAGGTTCGAATCCGTGTCCAGTACAAATTTTAATACGTTGCGATTGAGTTATTTCAGTGACCAGTGCAGCAAAAGTCGGAAATATCTTACGTCAAGTATAAATGCCTGGTTGTGGTTAGGCCATTTCTACACAAAATCCTTCCTTCTCGCAGAGTAAATTATGCCGGTCTCTGGATTTTGGAAGCGTGCAGAGAGGTACAGCGGTAAGTAAAGCTCTAGCGGCGGGTCGCTAGCCCATCCCGGATACCTCAGTCGCTAAGAGATGCAAGGTTCTAGATTGTAGCCGAGGTCTGGTACATACATTTCATCTACCAGGATATTTCAAAACAGCGCGGACGTCGCGGAAAGAGTGAAATATTCATTCTGCATCATAGTTCGGATCGCATTTCACGAGCCTACACGAATGCAAGTGAAAGTACATTCTCAGCATCTGGATAAAGAATCGTTAGCTCACAAAATATTTTTTAAAAAACAACTACAGACAAGCACCAGCCCTTCCAGCGACTTGTCTTTGCAGCCCTCCGGAGATTTTTTCTATAAAGTTACTGAGACATCAGCACTGCGAAAGTTTCACATTACTATCAGCACGAGAGTTGTGGTGGTTACGCTCTGCCATTATTTACTACAGAATCATGGTGTATCTCAGAAAGCAAGGGATTAAACTTGTCCTTTCACTGGCGTAAGTCTTCACCTCCTTTTTAGTCTTCCAAAGAGTAGAAGAAAAACATGTGCTCTCTCTCTCACTCTCCCTCGTCAAAACTAAGACAGAAATGGACATCTGTTCCCCAATGCCGGCCAGAGTGACCGAGCGGTTCTAGGCGCTATAGTCTGGAACCGCGAGACCGCTACGGTCGCAGGTTCGAATCCTGCCTCGGGCATGGATGTGTGTGGTGTACTTAGGTTAGTTAGGTTTAAGTAGTTCTAAGTTCTAGGGGACTGATGACCTCAGATGTTAAGTCCCATAGTGCTCAGAGCCATTTGAACTATTTTGTTCCCCAATATTTCGAATGGAGACACGCTTTAACTACTCTCGCTTTCTGGTATTGTGGAGGAAATAGCAAAAATTCAGCAACAGTCCACTGTACCTAGTTACTTAGTACGTGGAGAGTAGTGCCACATCTTAGTACACATAATTTCCTGTCAACTAGGCTTCAGGAAGTGATTATCTGCAGAAATTCCTATTTATTCTTTTGTGTGTGAGACACAACCAAGGCTACAGATAGTTAAGGGCAGTAGCTATTTTGTTTGAGTTAACAAAAGCGTTTAGTTGTATGGATAAAAGAATACTTCTGCGGTAAGTTACAACATGACAGACGTAGGAAGCAGAAGGTTTTCCTCCAGTATCAACAAACAGGGAAGAGTTCTGAGTCCGACTGCGGTCACGTGAAATGAGGGATGCTACAGAATTCTGTTCACAGTTCACTTCTTTTCTTGACGTAGATGGTGTTTGTTTTAACTTGAGACAATAAATATCTAAGATACGACGCATCGTATGAAAAAATACTGTAGGTGACAATTAACATAAGTAGAGGGGAGATCTGCCTGCGCTACAACTGCCCACCACCTAACCCCTCCTTTTGCGTTGGCTGGATCAACGTTGTACTTTCAAATAATAAATCCCCATATACTGCACAATCGGATTCTACGCAGAAAAATACGACCGGTTTATTCAAACCATTGTTTTCCATTCGTGCTACATGGCGCCGTAATAGATAAATACAAGTGTCTCTGTTATGTAATTAAGAACCGGGGCATCTGGTTGTACATTTCATTTACTACGTTAATGTTAACATTTGTGTGATAACGATTGATATTTATGTTCGAAATTTACGTTAGTGTTGGTGATTTGGTTGTTCAGTATATTTAGCCGTTTCATTGTCTTGTTAGAAACTACGTTCAAAGTGGTCCACGAACAACAACGTGGATGTAATAGTTTTCTGTTCCCATTGGGATGGTTGACATCGGTGAGTCCCCTTGCCTGTCACCACTTGGGTGCTTGATTTCGGTACGTATCCATGGCTGGTGCGTCTGTCACTAACACTTTATGGACTTTCTGTATTACTGCAAAGACTGTGGCTCGTTTTCCGTTGGTAGAGGCGTCGCGGCCTGCGGTAGGGTTTGGATGTTGGATGGAAACACACACCGAAATCAGTCATACTGATGGGGGGGGATTACAGTACAAAATTCGATAAAACCTAAGGAGGTTATCACGGGTTCCGAATGTAAATTGATACGGGTGAAAAGTGAGCATCAAAGAACGGTCAAAAATTGTGATCGGATGCTTTTATAGGCCACCTGCTTCAGGATCTGTAGTTGTAGAGCGCTTCAGACAGAGCTTTCAGAATATCGTTAGCTGTTCTCCTGATCGTGCCGTTGTAACAGGGAGTGACTTCAGCTTGCCAGGTAGAGATTGGGAGTGTTATGCCATCGAAAATGGTACAAGAGACAGAGAATCGTGGCTTTATTCTGGATGTCTTGTCCGAAAAATACCTTGAGCAGATTGTTAGGGAACCAGCTCGTATGGGTGGCGTCTTAGACCTCCTGGCAACAAACACACCTGAACTTATCGAATCAGTTGACGCAGAGAAAAGTATCAGTGATCATAAGGATGTGATAGCATCTATAACGACGGATCCTACAAGAAAAGTTAAGGAACGTAGGAAAATATATTTGCTCAGAAAGGGTGACATGGTGCAAATTTCAGAATACGACAGCAGTCAGCATCAAATGTTCGGTGATGAGAAAGAAGATGTGGAGAAGAAATGGAAAATATTCAAAGGCATCGTCCCACATGCCCTAGACTAGCATGTTCCCAGGAACGTTTTAAGAGATGAGAAAGATGTACCATAGTTTAATAGCCGTATTAGAAAAGTGCTACGTAAACAGAGAGCATCTAAGATTCAATAGAAGTAAAAACCTGTAAGGTGTCAGGCAAATCCAACACCTTCCATGAAAACCCTGACATGATAAGCAAATCCAGTTGTATGTCACATAGCTCCGAACAAATCGTTACATTAAATTAACCAAAGTAATACGAATAACGAGTGAGCAAATGGAATACCACAGACTAACACAAGAATGCCTAACTGCATGTCATACCTTCCCACCATGAGACAGACGCAGTTCCGAGGGGAGAAACGAGAACAGAAGCCGAGAGCATAACCGTTTTAAGCTAGAAGGCCCTACGATAAGGGACGGACACCCACGTTGCCAGCTAACCCCCAGGACCACCCCCCAGCCCACGTTAAAAGCTAGAGACCTCCAGAAGAACAGTATAGATCTTACGATAACACTAAAAGGGCCACACAAGCTGCAAGTTTTAGCGTGAGACTTTTTCGCGTCTCTGTTACGTTGCAAACGTTAAAAACATTGCCCCACCAGGAAAAGTATAACGTTTCTCATTGGATAGACAGAATTTTTGTAGGCGGAGCTTAAGGATAACATTGAGACCCTGATTGGTCAGATGAAAACACAGCCAGATAGTTTTTTTTTAAACCAGCTTCGGTAAATTGTAGTAAGAAGTTAGGAGGGAGTTGCTTCCAAGACGCCGAGCTGTATGGAGCTGCGCCGGCCGCCGCCCCCTGACGAACACCGACAAGGTAATGAACTCACGCAATACCGTATTTTTGAGCGCATAAGGCTTCACTCAGAGCTGCAAAAGTCTCATCTGTTACATCCCCTTTTTACGTAATACTAGTGTCGATCGTCAATTGAAGCTCATGGTATTCACATTTGCTACGTAAGTTAAAATCTGGAACGCGATGATTTTTCTGTTACATAATTATTGAGAAGCCACATCAGCCACTATAATTTATGACAAGTTAGATAAGTAATTAAAGATAATTGAGGGTCACTGTAGACCATTTTGATAGTTTTCTCTTTTGTGAAACTTAGTTTAAACCTAGATTATAGATGTGATATGGCATAGGTCATCCTTCGATCCATTGTAGAACTTGGAAACCCATTCAGGGAATATTCGTTCACAGTTTTGTTGAACGCAGTTGGTTTTTATCATCCCGTATTAAAACATTTCCTTTTATCAATAGTGCAATTTACAAACAATGTTTTGTGAGTAGAATAAAAGTTCCAATGGTAAACTTAACTGGTTTTACGACGTTATTTTACCAGCTAACTAAAAAATAGGAAGGCCTTGAACCCCTTCCACTAAATTTAGTTAGTATTAAGATTCTTTTACAGGGAGTGCAGTGGAGCTGACGCTGAAATCATTAAGTATTTGGTTATATCATCGCTAGTCTCACTGAACTCTTCTGAACTCTACATGTGATGTGTGGTCTGGCGTCTCCTTACCAGCAACAGATCCCAGGTTCAAACTACTCAATCCCCTAAAAAACACGCTCAGAGCGTGTTTGCACGAAAGTGGTAGGGAGACACGACATAGTACAACAGACACCACGCAGAATGTTAGAAAGCTAGATGACAAACAAAAGCTGAACGAAGCGAAAATGAGCCTAAGCAGAGCAATGAGAGAAGCGTTAAATGATTTTGAAAATAAGACGTTGTCAAATGCGCTGAGTAAAACCCCTAAGAGATTTTGGTCGTATGTAAAATCACTAAATCGGTCAAAATCATCTATCCATTCACGCAGCGACCACACCGGCACCGAAACGGAAGGTAACAGAGAGAAGGCCTAAACACTGAATTCGGTCTTCCGAAGATGTTTCACCGTGGAAGATCGTAACACTGTCCCTTCTTTCAATCGGCGTACGAACATTGAAACGGCAGATATTGAGATAACTGATCGCGGAATTGAAAAGCAGCTGCAATCGCTTAGCACTGGAAAGGCGTCAGGACAAAATGAGATGCCAATAAAATTCTATAAAGATTATGCGAATAAACTTGCTCCCCTTGTAGCAGTAATTTATCGTATATAGCTTTAGCAACGAAAGGTACCTAACGACTGGAAAAAAACTTGGGTCATTCCCGTTTTTAAGAAAGGCCGTAAGACAGATCCACACAATTATAGACGTATATCGTTGACTTCAGTTTGCTGTAGAATTATGGAACATGTTTTATGTTCAAGAATTATGAGTTTTTGGGAAATGAACATCTCTATAAAAATGAACATGGATTGCGTAAACAGAGATCCTGCAAAACTCAGCTCGCTCTGTTCCTGTATGAGATCCACAACGCAGTGGAAAACGGCGCTCAGGCTGATGCCGTGTTCCTTGAGTTCAGTAAGTCATTTGACACCGTCTCGCATTGCCGTTTAAATGAAAAAATAAAATAAGCTTACGGAGTATCGGAGCAGACCTGCGATTGGATTCAAGACTTCCTTGCCGATAGAACTCAATACGTCGCTCTTAACGGAACTAAATCAACAGATGTAAAGGTAATATCCGTAGTACCACAGGGAAGTGTGACAGGACCGTTTGTGTTTACAATATATGTATATGATCTAGTAGAAAGCGTCGGATGCTCTTTAAGGCTATTCGCAGATGATGTAGTTGTCTGTTCCAAAATAGCAACGCCAGAAAATTGTAAGAATCTGCAGAACGACCCGCAGACCATTGATAAATGGTGCAGGCTCTGGCAGTTGACCCTGAACGTAAATAAATGTATCATATTGCATATACGTAGGGAAAGTAATCCACTACTGTACAGCTACACTATTGACGACACACAGCTGGAGACAGAGTCTGCCGTAAAATATCCAGGTATAACTATCCAGAGCGACCTTTGGTCGAATGACCATATAAACCAGATAGTGGGAAAAGCAGACACCAGTCTCAGATTCATCGGAAGAAACTTCAGGAGATGTAACTCATCCATGAAAGAAGTAGCTTATAAGGGGCTTATTCGACCGACTCTTGAGAATTGTTCATTTGTCTGGGATCCATTTCAGGTAGGACCGATGGAGGAGAAAGAGAAGATCCAACGAAGAGCGGTGCGTTTCGTCATGGGATCGTTTATCTGGCGAGAGAGCGTTGCGGAGATGCTAAACAAACTCCACTGGCAGACGTTACATGAGACGCGTTGTGCATCAGGAGAGAGTTACTATTGAAATTTCGGGACAGAACTTTTCAGGAGGAGTCGGACAACGTTTTACTTCCCCCCAAATACATGTCGCATATTGACCACGTGGTGAAAATTCGAAAAATTAGAGCCAACAAAATTAGAGCGAATGCTGTGGCTTACCGACAATCATTCTTCCTACGCTCTATTCGCGAGTGGAACAGGGATGATGCGATCAGGTAGTGGTACCAAGAGTACCCTCCGCCACGCACCATCAGGTGGCTTGCGGATTATGATGTAGATGCAGATGAGGGCGGCCACAGAAATCAAGGATTCTATGGTTCGGTGGCATCAATAGCAGACCCGCAGGGAAGACTACGTTACCATACAAGTAGCTTATTTGCCATAAATGTCAATGTCTAGCCATATTGTTCAAACAACTTACGATAATGCAGTCGACAATCGCCGATACTTGGACAGGAGCACACCCTGCCATTTTCAAGACAAAACTGCAGCCAGTAAGTGCTGTCGAAATATCGGCGTTGTTGGCGACGTCAGCCGACAGCATTCCCCTAAGTTATTTAAACATTGTACACGACGGGAGAAACTCAGGTCTCGAGCCGCGTTATTTGTATTGTACAGTCATACCTGCAACACTCAAGTAACGTTTCAATGTCGCTATCAACTGGTAGAACGCAAAGGATTACACTTACATCACAAATGAAATATAGAACGAAATGCTTTCGTTCTTAATTGAGAAAACAGGCACACTTGATAGCTGGCGATTGTAGCGCCACCTACCACAAATGAGAAGCAATGGTTGAGTAAACCACACGTATTTTTTGCGTATAATAGGAATATGCAATAGAAATAGGGATTTCTCATTTGAAAATACAAAGCTGACCTCACACACGCAGAAGGGATGGTTAAGAGGTGTCTAGTTGTAACACAGACGACCCCTTTAGTGGTATTAACATTTCACGTAGAACTTTTTTTCGCACGATGCGTCATTTTCGATATATTTAGTTGTCTCAGGTTAAAACAAGCACACTATGTATCAGTGGTCTGCTATTACACAAGGCAAACGACACAAAAATTGTTCTCTTAGCAGATTACATAAGTGTTATGAGTAAAGACATGGAAGGTAGTATAAACGATGTGTCTAACAAATGGTTCAAATGGCTCTGAGCACAATGGGACTTAACTTCTGAGGTCATCAGTCCCCTAGAACGTAGAACTACTTAAACCTAACTAACCTAAGGACATCACACACATCCATGGCCAAGGCAGGATTCGAATCTGCGACCGTAGCGGTGGCGCGGTTCCAGACTGTAGCGCCTAGAACCGCTCGGCCACTCCGGCCGGCCGATGTGCCTAACAGGATAGTCAATAACATCAGAGCGTGGTTTTTGAAGAATATATTAACGCTTAACTGTAACCAAACGCATTGCATACAGTTTTTGCCAAGGAACTCTTATGAAAGCGAGATTTTATCATGTAATAGTGGTCAATGAGTTAAGTCGGCCTTTTTAAATTTTTAGAATTGAGGTTTGTAATCCTACAGAACATTCGATATATTGAGCAATAACTGAAAGCTGTTATATTTACTAAAAAAATGACCACTGACACTAACACATGAAGACTTACTCCCTTTGCTCGCTTTCGCACGGTTATCTTGTACAGCGTTTTATTTTGGAGCAAATGCGCGCCCCTTCCAACAATATTCTTCGCCCAATAACAGGCGTTAGACTGATATGCGACGTCAGTTTGTGTAGGCCGTTGTTCAAACTCTGCCATCTCTCTATAAATACAGTGAGACTCAACTACCCCAACCTATGAGTTGAATGCAACCCACAATGTCTTCAAATTCTGTCGTTCGCTATATGCATGCTACTAGTCTTACAGAAAAGAATGAACACCATATTTTTCTGGGTGAGTTACAGAAATTAAATTTTGTAATAGGATACGTTTTCGATAGAGGTCACGGTTTTCGAACTAGTGAAGGAAAACGCCTTTGAAGGCAACATTTGTACGTTTCTGCAGCATAATGCGAAATCTACGCCCTCAGCGAAAAAATATCCAATTACAAAATTTAACTATATTAAATTTCCAACAAAACGGTCCTGTTCATATCTTTTTTCTGTAGGACTGACATTTGGCATGTAGTGAACAAAATAATTTGAAAATTCGTGCGTGGTATTTGGAGGTATTGCAGGTTGCATAAAACCCGTAGATTGGGCCAGCTGAATCGCCCTGTTTATTCCAATACTTATATCCACTTGGCCAGTACTTCGTTAAGCATCGTACAGAAAGGTGTGCACTGTTCAGCATGTTACATTTTCAGTGGGTTTCATGTAGTACTAAAAAAATTGAGTGATAAATCCCACGTACTGGAATCGAATTTGAAAGGTTTCCTTGTGCCTATACATCGTCATGGTACTTAATATTGACTCATTGAGAAGAAACTCTAATATTCGTTCAGTGAGCACAAGACGTAAAAGCGATATAAAGTTGCGTAACACTTCATTGAGTACTGTATAGAAAGATATGTACTTTTCAGGAGGATTTTCAATAGACATGATAAACCCCACGTATTCAAGCTGAAGTTGAGAGGTTTCCTTGTAGCATACTCATATTCTGCACAGGAGTTTCTCGCCGCAGTTGAAAACTATTTTCTATAATGTGTTATTTATTACATACCTTCTGATTTCTTTCGTGTTTTATTACTTCTATAACTCTTTGTTTATAATTTTTAAGCATCATTATGTGAACTATGTATTGACTCGTGTCTGGTTTTCATGGTTCATTGGAATTTAGTAGCAGTAGTAGTAGTAGTAGTAGCTTCATTCATCTGTAGATCTCTTTTTACAAGGATATAGGACATGCCAAAGTATTTACGAATTTAAATCAATTTAAAATAAGGTAATTCGTATACACCTATATTTACAGACTTCTAGTTAGAGACAATCATTAGATTTACTCCTGGTATACAATACTTTTTTTGACAAATAACTCATTAAATAATGTTATGCCACATTGTTCACTCATATCTCACTATCATTCACTGCACACACTATACGCATATTGTTTCTTAACAATTCATTCACTACACACACACACATACACACACTGGTGATCTCTGGGCCATTTTCTGTACCGCAACTTCCCATTTGCTATCCTGCAAAACTGAGTCAGCATCCCTCCATAATGAGTGAGATGTTGAGCTCAGAAAGAGGAAGAGGTGTTAGTATTGTGCCATGCACAGCTTGGGGGTAAGTACTTCTAGAAATGAAAAAAGAAGGAAAAAACGTAAAGTGAAGGTGTTGTGTGGAATGTTGGTTATTTTATAATCATTACTATTGAAACGTCCCCTTTGAACAATTATACAGGACTGTGCTTAAACTGACACACAATATTTTTAGCGCAACGCAGTCTGACTTTCAATAATCCCTACAAAAGAATGGCCCTAACTAACATTAACCTATACCTTTCACAAATCACTTACCTCACAAAAAACTTCGTTACTCGAACTACTGCAATACAGCGAGCGCCACTACTGCCAGCTAAATAAAAGATTCAAGCTACGGAAGGCACTAACTACTGATAGGCATAGTTAGCAAATGTAAGATTTTAATAGAGAACAAACAATGTATTTACCTTAATAGTGTTGAAACATCATAACATACATAGCAGTTCATGACATCCAGTCTTACAAATTTCAAAACTCCGCCATTTCTCTCCCCACATCCACCACTGCTGGCGGCTCACCTCCAACTGCGCAACGCCACGCGCCGCTCACATCCAGCTGCCCAACACTACAATGGCAGACAACAATGCAAACCAGCCACAGACTGCACACAGCACAGCCAGCGATTCTCACACAGAGCGCTACGTAACGTTGCCAATAAGAAAACATAAACAGCCTACTTACACTATTATTATTATTTATTTGTATAACATTTTTTATCAAACCCCTACTCTATTTTAGCTAAGTAATCCTTCAATGTATAAAATGTATTACATAACAGATACTTTTTAGCTGCCTTTTTAAATAAGTGTATCTTTGCAATTTCTTTAATCTCTTTTGGTAATTTATTGTAGTTTTATTCCTTGGTAGAAAATGTTGTTTTGAGTTTTATGTTTATTTTTTCTTGGTAAATATAAGTTGAGTCGATCTCTTGTTGCATGGTCATAGACAGAGCTGTTTGTGCAGTAATTACCAATTTTATTTTTGATGTGTATAATTGACTGGTAAATATATTCACATGGAGGAGTTAAAATCCCCAGTGTTCTGAACAGATCTTTACAATGAGCTCGACTAGTATTTTTGGTTATTATTCTTATGGCTCTTTTCTGGAGTTTGAAAATTGTGTTCATATTTTGTGCATTTCTTCCCCACCCCCCCTCCCCCCCCCCCTCAAAAAAATGCCATAGCTAGGAATTGAGTGTACATATCAATAATATGTAACTAAAAGACACTGCATGATACACACTGATGATGGGGTTCTAACGGCATAACATGCTGATGAATAGATGAAGAAGCAAAAATAAGTGTAGCTGCCGAACTAGTTTAGAAACACGCAACAGGAGGATGGCTTGTTATCAACGACTCAGAAGTTATTCCTTTACGGCAAGTTATTTGGAAACTTTATTTCCTCGAAATATTATTTATTAATTTTTATGATGCAGATTAGTTGAAGATGAAACACCAATACAACAGCTTGACTCGTTTAGAACTAATATTCTGGTTTGGCTGTGGCGCCCATTGTGTTATACGAGCGTGACTGTCGCCTCTGAAGTGCTAGAGAACCCCTGCTGCGCTGTTGTGGGCGCATTTGGAGGACAGTGCGCCGCGGTGCCCGGGCCACGGCCACCGGCTGGACGCGCGCCCTGGGGGTCCCCTCCGTAGCGGGCGCTGTTTGGCCGGCATATTAGGCCAGCCGGCCGGCCGCCGGTAAACGAGATAAAGTTATCTGCGCGGCCGCAGGCTCGGCGAACAGGGGGCGCCTTGTGCGCCGGCTGGCGCGTGCGAATTCCAAACAGCTCGCACCTTGCTCAGCACGGTTCAGCTCGCTGCTGCTGAGCGCCTTCTTTGTGAGGCCGCGGTCGCGGCGTCTCTCGCTTCGGCACACGGCGCGGACCGGCCTTGAGGTTTCCCCGTGGCTCGGCGCCTCCGTTTAGTACTCAGCCAGGCTCAGTACTGCATCAGAGTCGGGGAGTGGCCCAATGAGAGCTACTATTATCATCACATAAGAACACAACACTAGCTTAGATATCTGTAGCGTACGTAAGCAAAATTGAGACTGGAGAATGCTGTGTCAGCCTCCTATTATACGAAATGCCTCTCTGGGTCACTTTTATGCATCGTATATTTCTTTTAAAGTAGCTCGTATTACCACATAACCCTGCCCTCAAAAATTCTGGTCGTAGAATGACGCAAACTGAGGCTAAATAAGAAAGATAGCTAGAAGAATATTTTTAAAGTTGGTCGAGATCGTGTCTTGGACAAGGGAGAATAAGAACCAGACTCCAGTTTGCTGTGCAATACGTTTATCGCTCTATACCGCAAATACAGTTTGTACAGAAAGCAGATGGCAGTTATAAGAGTCGAGGGGCATGAAAGGGAAGCAGTGGTTGGAAGGGAGTGATACAGGGCTGTAGTCCATCGCAGATGTTATTCAATCTGTATATTGAGCAAGCAGTAAAGGAAACAAAATAAAAATTCAGAGTAGGAATTAAAATCCATAGAGAAGAAATAAAAACTTTGAGGTTCGCCGATGACAGTAAAGGACCTGGAAGAGCAGCTGAACGGAATGTAAAGGAGGGTATAAGATGAACATCAACAGAAGCAAAACGAGGATAAAGGAATGTAATCGAATTAAATCGGGTGATACTGCGGGAATTAGATTAGGAAATGAGAGGCTTAAAGTAGTAAATGAGTTTTGCTATGGGAGCAGAATAACTGATGATGGCAGAAGTAGAAAGGATATAAAATGTAGACTGGCAATGGCAAGGAAAGCGTTTCTGAAGAAGAGAAATTTGTTAACATGGAATATAGATTTAAGTGTCAGGAAGTCGTTTCTGAAAGTATTTGTATGGAGTACAGCCATGAATGTAAGTGAAACATGGTCGATAAATAGTTTAGACAAGAAGAGAATAGAAGCTTTCGAAATGTGGTGCTACAGAAGAATGCTGAAGATTAGATGGGTAGATCACATAACTAATGAGGAGGTATTGAATAGAATTGCAGAGAAGATAAATTTGTGGCACAACTGGACTAGAAGGAGGGATAGGTTGGCAGGACATGTTCTGAGGCATCAAGGGGTCACCAATTTAGTATTGGAGGGCAGCGTCGAGGGTAAAAATCGTAGAGGGAGACCAAGAAATGAAGACACTAAACAGATTCCTAAGGATGTAGGTTGCAGTAGGTACTGGGAGGTGAAGAATCTTGCACAGGGTAGAGTAGCATGGAGAGGTGCATCAAACCAATCTCAGGACTGAAGTCCACAACAACAACAACACCGCAAATACTGAAAACACACGATTTCACAGTGGAGTTTTTAGGTAGGCACTGACAGAATGAAAGTGGCTCGAGACAGACCTAGTTATTTGAAGCTTCCTAACTGGGTGGTGTATCTAAAACTTTGCTGACTTCTTTGGACTGACTACAACGATGCGGCGTCTGTACCATATGGCGATTAGACTATAACTTCTCCCTACTGTCATTGCAGAAACAAGCCAACCGCGTTCACATGTTCGTTCCGTCATCGTCGTGTGCAGAAAAGTTCTCGACTTAGAAGTATGGAGACAATAATTTTACATATAGCGTCTGTGGAAGTTCAACGGTTCGTCTGCCGCCTCACTAGCTGTGCGGACAGCGCGGCGCATTGCTAAACGGAACGGTCCGGATTCGATTCGCGGCCGCCTCGGAGATTTTTTTACGCTAGGGTACTCAGTGTTGCGTTGCCCGTACTTTCGTATGGCCATAACTGGCACTGAGCTGTCTGAGTTGGCGCAACCAGAAAGCCAATTGAAAAAAAAAAGTTACTACGATTGTCAGTCGCATTTATTTACTGTTGTGAGCGCTTCCCGTCAGCATAAAGCTAATACCCAGTAGCATATGTTAAACACTAAGCACTGTACGATCGTGGTATCAAGTGAAAAGCCGAGGAGCCGCCACAGGGAGCCCAAAAAATCTGAGGATGGCTTTAACATCATCCGAAACCGGTTATAATAAAAAAATGTTATTGCGATCTCGACTGTTGTTTTAACCAAAGTATAGCACCAGATCGCTGCGCTCCACGAACACTGTTGTCATCAGGAGACGGATGATTCAAAATAATAATAATAACAGTAATATTAACGTCTATTCTCAAGTCGCTGCTGCCTCAAATTTGAGTGACGATGATCTTCTCACCGAAAGTGCTCACAATAGTAAATAAACGCGACTGAAGCTGTCTTTTGCAATAAATATGGATACTTTACGTAACTTTGATGGTTCTGCATTTTCATTTCACAAGACCTTAACTTGGGCATGTGTATGATGTGCTTTGGCAGAATGTAAGTCTAACCAATAGTAATAACTTTTGTCCGCTATGGCTCCTGGTCCATGCCAACCCACTGGACTACACTTCCCATAAGATTTACCTCTATGTTCAAAACGAGAACCGAATGACCCATAAGCAAATCTCCGGAAAGAAATACCTTTTGAGATATGGGATATTTTACTTGAATCAAGGCCAGGACTTAGTCGTACATGCTGTTCTCCTGATGATTCTCCTGATTACGCTCATACTCATTTGTAAATGGTTGTGTTTGCTCGTATTCACTTTCTGCGGCGCTGATGTCAATCACAACAGCTACAGCGATACCCTACATCAGGAAATAAATGCTGAAGATTCACAGTTCACAGTTAATCCTTCAAGTATCGATAAGACGGATTTCATATTGAGTCTAATCATAAAATACCATAATGTCACTTGTAGGTAGATGGATATCCTCGAACGACCATTGAAGCATGGCATCAGAGTTGCATCATTATCAACGTGTAGGTAGGAATTGCAGGTAACAGACTCGCAAATCCATACTCCTCATCGTAAACATTAACCTACTCTTTTTTTAACAATTATTCCCCACTGTAACACAAAACGTACAGAAAGACAACTGATAGGGTTTTATAAGGCGCTTCATCATTCTATTTTCTATGGCTCGTACCGTAGCACGTAACTCATACGTTCAGTGATGCGTGTGGGTTGGTCGAGAAAATCCAGCAGCGTTTCTAACCATTCATCTTTCAGTCTGAAATTTTCTCTGTGGGTTCACACAAAAAGATTGGTTTATATCACTCATATCGGCAATGTTGAAAGGAGCGTGTGTCTCATGTGACCAAGTTCGGGGCCTGCCGGACGTGTTCGCACGAGTTCTTCGCTCTGTCAGAAATAGGGCTGAATGATGTGTTAGAATGGGTACTAACTACATGAAAATCCTAATGTAAGGACAAGTTCTTGGCTGTCAACGGGGAGAATGAACTAGAGCTCGGTATATTTATATTTATGCGCAATTATTACAGTATCCATTTTCTAGTTTAAATATAAGACCTTAAAAAATCTTAAATAAATACATATTTTCTGCATTTGAGACGGACGGACGGGAAAGTAGTAGTGGCAGTCAGACTTAAATAATACATCTTGTCTACATTTGACAGTGAATGTCTGTAGGGGACTGAAAGTAGTAGTGGCCATATTTACAGAAATTTTTCATTGTCGTAGATATTATCCTCCTTATCGAAACCTGTTATCTGCAATGTGTAGTTTTAACTATATTACAATTTTTTTTAACTTGTAGTCTGCAAGTCTGATCACCTTTCCGTAGCGTGGGGGTAAGGGGATGTTTTTTTAGATAGTTCATATGGTTCAAATGGCTCTGAGCACTATGGGACTTAACATCTCTGGTCATCAGTCCCCTAGAACTTAGAACTACTTCAACCTAACTAACCTAAGGACGTCACACAACACCCAGTCTTCACGAGGCAGAGAAAATCCCTGACCCCGCCGGGAATCGAACCCGAGAACCCGGGCGCGGGAAGCGAGAACGCTACCGCACGACCACGAGCTGCGGACTTTAGATAGTTACCAGTGAATTACTTTATATTATTAACATGATGTACACTTGCTACAATGGTTCAGATTTTATTCTCTCATGCCGTGTTCGAAGCCTACAATGTTTGACAATGTTTGGGGCTGTCTCCAGTGGTAATTATGTAACGCTGGAATGATGTCGTTTACCGATATAATTATTTTGATTTTGTAAAGAAGCTACTCAACTTCTAGATCATCTTCAGGTATCTTAAAATTATTTGCAACAGCCTGTATGGCAACGTTCTTGCTGTTCTAAGCAGCACACCGCCATCCGTGGCACCGTGACAGAACCAGCTTTCATTAGAAAACACAACGGACGTCCACACTGTCCTCCAATGTACCCTCCATTGGCACCACTGAAGTCGCAAATGGTGGTTGTTTGGGGTCAGTGGATTGGACGCTACAGGGCAACTGGCTCGGATCTGTCTGTGAAGTAACTGATATGTAACAGTTCGTTGCGTCGCTGTGGTGTCAACTGCTGCTCGAATTACCCCTGCAAATGCCATACGATGGGCCATAGCTGCACGCCTATCGTCAGTACGACGTGGCCGTCCGAAGCCCGGTGTTCTTGCGGCCTCACATTCTCGTAACCACTGCTTCCAGAAATCATGTACATTGGTTACAGTCCTGCCAAGTCGTTCTGCGATATTGCAGAGGGAACCTACAGCTTCTCATAGCCCTATTACACGACCCCCTAAAACTCAGTGAGGTGTTGATAATACCGTCTTCGTCGCCCTAAAGGCATTCATAACTAATATGAAGCCATCACGTCCAATCTTAAGGGTAGCTAACGCTCACGAGCGGTACAGCATGCATTTTCAACAAACCTGATTTATATTCTCATAGTGGCGCTGCTAGCGCCTATCTTATGTGACTGGCGCGACGCTTGACTAGATTTCATCTTTCAGAGATAGGAACAAGCCAGTCAACTTTCGTTTATGACGCTGAACTCCTTTTTGGTCTTGTGATTTTTTCCAGTTGTAATATATATATATATATATATATATATATATATATATATATATATATATATATATATATATGTGTGTGTGTGTGTGTGTGTGTGTGTGTGTGTGTGTGAGTGGAATATTTAGTCTTTGACACACCGTTCTGCAAAATTGAAGGACAACGTAGATGAAGTAGCATAACATACTAACAACTCGGTGGACATTAGTGAATGTGCGGGAGCATGTTACCGAAGGTCTCCCAGTCGTGCACAGAAAACTGGACGGCACATGGCGTGAGGTCAGTGTGACTACAGCGCCCAAACGGACCTGGCCCCACAAAGCCAAGCATTTGAAAGAACAAGAAAATAATGTCTGTCAATTATCGAGCAGTTTCGGTGCACACTGGTGGTGTTTTCCATTACAGCATCGCCCAGATGCAACATCTGGATGAATCCGCACTGCGAAGTATCATTGGAAAGCTGGACTCCGGGACGAGAGAGACGCCCCTATACCGGTAACAGCCGTAGCCATTGGCTGATACTCAGCAAGTTCGTTCACTGTCCGTTTCCTTTACGTACTACTGCGAAAATATAAACTGTACCTGCTATTTTACTGCGCAGACTAGTGTTTACCAACTTCCTTTAAGCTTTTGCTTTTACGTAAATCTTAGTGCATATCCTTGTGTGAGGCGGCTTCCTCGTGTAATTTTTCCGCCGACAGAAGCGCCACGTCACGCAACATAGTTTGAATCTCGTGTGAGTACACACATTAGTGCCAAGTAAAATTTCTAGTAAAAGTAACTGTTGACACTTCCATTTTCAGTAGAGAAATTTATTTCTCTTTTAAGAGCATGCGGATCTTGCGATCCTAGGCTATAGTGACAACTCTTCAGAGCAGATTTTTAGTGCTTCCTCATTCTCCGAGTTATGTTTTGCGTACATTCCAACCTCAGTAGCGCCATACTCCGGTACTTTTCACTTTGGCGGTTGTCTGTATTTTCTAAGTTACTCCTGACTACTTTGCTTGTATTTTGTGGAACCTTAATACATTTTTTCACATAGTGAGATGTGGCTAAGGACTTGTTGTGAGCGGACGCAAGGTGAGTTGGTTGCTATCCGTAAACAGCTGGAAGCTGCACTGGCCATGTTCACCAGGCTTCCGGTTACTGCTCAAAGCGGCAGCGATATTGGGGCCACAACTAACGAGACCCGAGACGCCTCTGGTGCCGTCGGATAGCCTGATGACCTGGTTGTCGCTGCGTCTTCTGATACGCAACGTCTGGCCTGTCCATCCTCACTCTAGAGAGTGGCGGCCATTGGTGGCTTCACGTGTAACTGGGCGAAAGGCGAAAGAGGAAACAGGCAGCACGGATCGCTCATTCCGCCTTAGCAACATGTACGAGTTGCTACCCTGCGCTAATAACACTTCTTAGACTGCACAACTGCCTCTCGTATCAGCGGCCGATGGTCCCGGCGGAGGTTCAAGTCCTCCCTCGGGCACGGGTGTGTGTGTTTGTCCTTAGGATAATTTAGGTTAAGTAGTGTGTAAGCGTAGGGACTGATGACCTTAGCAGTTAAGTCCTATAAGATTTCACACAGTTGAACATCAGCGGCCGATTTTCCTGCTCAATCTGGACAAGTGCAGAGGGCGGATATGCTAGAAATTGGGAGCAGGTAATGAAGCCCTTTAGGGAAAGAGCACACAAGGATGGAAAAAAATGCCAGAGCGCACACCGTAGGCACAGGGTACGTTTGCTGGGGTTCTCCTTTTTTGCGTGGAGGAGATTTGCCACCGACTATCGAGAACATTGGATGCAACCAGCTGCAAACATTGGCACATGTCGGCACCCTTGCGTTCTGAGACCATCTTCGGCTCCTTTCGGCGTATGGCTAATTTAGTGAAGGCAAATGGCATCGGACTCAGGATTCAGGCAAAGCTATTCGTAGCGTCATACACAGGCTCGATAGCATTTCTCTGGTTTGGAGGAGAGCAGGAAGTCCAAACCAAAGGCTCAGACTACTCTGCGACGGTATCGGATGCGAATTTCTCGACCTCCACAATTGGGTGGAGAGTTGTAGTGTTTTCCTTCATAGGTCAGGCGTCATCCAGCAAGCGGCTACTAGGTATGGTAGCGGAGTACATGAGGCGTGCACATGGGGGTTTTTTAGGTTACAGAGATCTCACAGGGCCCCTTGCGACCGAAGACGAATTGCCTGACAAATCAAACATCAGCCACAATGTCCTCGAAGATCGGATATAGAAAAGGCTGTTGCGATGTTAGAAAACTGCAAGAGCATCGAAGGAAACGTCCCAGAATTCGTACCACTTATTGAAGATTATATTGCCCAGACAGTATCGGAAAGAAATTTTATGGAAACCAGAAGTGATTAGCAATGAAAACCTAAGTTCAGATCGGCATATTTGTCATAAGGATAGGATCACCAAAGGTGAAGGTGTATTTGCTGCAGTAGAGAACTCGATAATATGTGGCGAGATTTATCATAGATTCCGAATGTGAATTAATTTGGGTGAAGTTAAGCATCAAATGTCGGTCAAGAATGGTAGTCAGTTTCATATATAGACCACCTGGTTCAGGAGCTGTAGTGGCAGAACGCTTCTGAGAGAACTTTCAGATTATCGATAGTAATTTTTCTGATCATGCCATTGCAATAAGGGTAACTTCAACTCGCTAGGTATAGATTGGGAGCCTCATGCTACCAAAACTGGTGCCAGAGAGAGATTCGTGCGACGTTTTTGTGATTGTCTTGTCCGAAAATTCGAGAACCAATTCGAGAAGGTAATCTTAGCCCTCCTAGCAACAAACAGACTTGAACTTTTTGTCAGTGATCATAAGGCTGTGATAGCAACTGTGACGACGGGTTTTACAATTCACCGCTGAAGTTCGTAACACGATCGCTTCACTCAGTCATCTTACGAACGTCGAAATTACAGATACTAAGATTACAGGATAGAAAAATCAGGTACTGTCGCTTAGTACTGGAAAGACACAAGGACCAGATGAGATACCGGTAATGTTCTACAACCTTGCTCCTTTTCTAGTATCAATTTGTCATAGGTAGCTGGCGCAACGAAGGCTACCTAGCGACTGGAAAAAAGCACTGGTTAATCCGAGGAAGGATTGCAGGACAGATGCACATGATTATAGGCGAATATTGTTGACGTCAGGCTGTTGTAGAACTATTTCTACCATTCTGTACCTTTTTCTTGTCAGTTTTATTTGTTTATTTACATATCAAGTTCGGTAGCACCAAATTGAGGAGGAAATCTCCAAGGTCTTGCAACGTGTTAGTACATGAAATTACAACATAAAAGTAATAAAAGATAAAAATAAAATGTTTACGAACACAAAAAAGGCAAACCACAAGTTTCACTAAGCGCAGTCAAGAATATAACATAAGAATCAGCTTAAATTTTCAAGGAACGCTTCAACAGAATAGAAGGAGTGACCAATGAGAAAACTCTTCAGTTTACACTTGAAAGCAATTGGATTACTGCTAACATTTTTGAATTCTTGTGGTAGTTTATTGAAAATGGATGCAGCAGTATACTGCACCCCTTTCTGCACAAGAGTTAAGGAAATCCGATCCAAATGCACGTTGATTTCTGCCGAGTACTAAATGAATGTAAGCTGCTTATTCTTGGCAATAAGCGGATACTGTTAACAAGAAACGACAGTAAAAAATATATATAAATATTAAGAGGCCAATGTCAAAATACCCAGACTAGTGAACAGGAGTCGACAAGACGTTCTCGAACTTCCACTAGTTATTGCCCGAACCCCCGAACCGCTCGTTTCTCACCCAAAAATATCCTTTTACAACCGGAAGAGCTACCCCAGAATAAAATACCATATGACATAAGCCAATGAAAATAAGTAAAGTACACTAATTTTCGTGTCGAACGATCACTTACTTCAGGTACCGTTCGAATAGTAAAAATGGTAGCATTAAGTCTTTGAAAAAGATCCTGAACGTGGAATTTCCACGATAGTTTACTATCTATGTGAACACCTAGACATTTGAACTGTTCAGCTTCACTAACCATATGCCCATTCTGTGTAATTAAAACTTCGGGTTTTCTTGAATTATATATTTGGAAATTTTAAAAACTGAATCTTACTGTGATTTAGCGTTAGTTTATTTTCTACAAGCCATAAACATATGTCATTAACTTCACTGTTTTCGTATTCCATAATTGTCCAACTTCTGGAACAATATTTTGTTATCAACACAATCAGACGTCTTAGTTAAATCAAAATATATGCTTAGCGTTGGAAACCTTGTGTTTAACCCACCCAATGCCTCACAGAGAAAAGAAAATATAGCATTTCCAGTTGTTAAACTACTTCTAAAGCCGGACTATACACCTGATAGCAAATTATGTAATATAAAGTGATCAATTATCCTTATATACACAGCCTTTTCAACAACTTTAGTAAACACTGATGGTTTACAAGTAAGTCTAAAATCGTCTACATTATCCCTTTCTCCCTTTTTATAAAGAGGATTTAAAACTGAGTACTTTAACCGTTCAGGAAACTGACCATTCCTGAAGGAAAAATTACAAATATAGCTAAATACAGGGCTAACTTGTGCAGCACAGTACTTTAATATTCTGCTAGGCACTCCATCATATGAGAGTCCTTAGTCTCCAATGATTTTATTATTGACTCAATCTCCCCCTTGTCAGTATTTCAGACATATGTCTCGGAAAGTCGTTTTGCAAGAGAGTATATGATTCCCTGCAGAAACTAAATTTTTATTTAATTCACCAGAAATGCTCAGAAAATGATTGTTAAATACCATACATATATCTGATTTATCAGTAACAGAAATATTTGTACTACAAACTGACTTTATATCGTCGACCTTGTGCTGCTGACCAGGCACTTCCTTTACAACTGACCACGTGGCTTTAATTTCATCCTGTGAATTAGCTATTCTATTTGCTCACCACAGTCTCCCATAAGTCCAACCCCTCGTCCAAGTCGTGGGAGATTGGCAACGGCACAAAGTAGGGGACTGCCTATAGGGGCGATGTACAGCGGGGACTTCGTGTGCCCCAGGACCGCTACGGTAGCTGGGAAGGCCCTATGGGAACCCTGAAACGTGACGGCTAACGGGGCTCTGGTGAAGCTGCGATAGGCCTAGCAAGCCAGTAGTGGATAAATCAACTGCTTTCAAAAAGGGAACATGCCTCGGATCACGGAACGGATTTAAAGGAAACCGACCAAGCAATGGAAAAGGATTACGAGATGGTTTACGACTGGGCACCTTAAACGTAAGGACTCTAACTGGGAAGTTAGAAGAAATTGTAGAAATGATGGAAAGGAGGAAATTGGACATCTTGGGACTTGCTGAGACTAGGTGGAGAGGAGTTGGTGAAAAACCACTAAGTAAAGGATGTAAACTGTACGGGATAGGGAATGAAAGGGGAAGAAATGGAGTGGCAATAGTGGTCAGAGAGGGTCTGCAGGAGGAGGTGGAAGGTATCAATGATCGAATGATAAAAGCCAGAGTACGAGTGAAAGGAAAAAGCATTGAAATCATCCAAGCATATGCCCCACAGGTGGGGTGTACAAAAAAGGAGAAGGAGGAATTTGAAGATGACATGCAAAAGCAGCTAAATGGAGGTAATCAGATTATAATAGGGGACCTCAATGCACATGTTGGCACAGACAGGAAAGGATTCGAGGAGATAATGGGACCAGAGGGCTGGGGGAACCGAAATAGAGAAGGAAAATGGTTGCTGGAATTCTGCAAGAGGAATGGGCTGGCGATCGCAAATTCCTGGTACAAGAAGAGAAGTAGCCACAAAATAACTTGGTACAGTGGAGACTGGTCCCAAACTTCAGTAGTAGACTAAGTACTAGTGGATAGGCAGATGATGAGCAGCCTCACAGATGTTAAGGTCATTCCATCTGAGGCCTTAGACAGTGACCATCGGCTGTTGGTAGCCACCCTGAGAGAGAAAAAAGATAGGAGGGCAACAGATATACAGGAGAAAAGGTTGAAGACATGGATGCTGAAAGAGGATGAACGGAGGACCCAGTACCAGACACTGATCAGGAAGAAGCTGCCAAAGGAAGACCAGAGAACAGTGGTAGAAGAATGGGGAGATTTTAAGAGGGCTCTAGTTGAGGCAGCTGAGACTGTGTGCGGAAGAACTAGCACAAAGAGGAGAAGGAAAAATGTACAAGAATGTTAGAAGAGGACAGTGAAGGGAACAAAAAAGTACTTTACACCATGGTAAGAAATAAGAGGAACGACAGAAGCGAGTGCCTGAGGATCATGGATAATAATGGAAGAGTTGTGGAGGAAATGCATGAGCTCAAAAAGATTTGGAAGGAGTACTTTGAAGATCTGTTGAATGCCGCCAAGCGGGTAACTAACAGCGATGGAGAGCCTAAGGCAGCAGACGATTATAATAGTGGGGAAATTGATGATCTAACTTGGAAGGAAGTGGAAGAAGCCATAAAGAGGATGAAAGGGGGCAAGGCACCAGGTTGGGACGAAGTAACAGTGGATATGATACGAGCAGCAGGAGAAGTAGGAACCCAGTGGCTATACAGAGTGCTGAGGGTGGTGTGGAAGGAGAACAGAATTCCTGAGGATTGGAAGAAAGGAATTATAGTCCCGATCTTCAAGAAAGGGGATAAAAGGAGATGTGAGAACTACAGAGGAATCACCCTGCTATGCCACTGTGGAAAAATCTATGAAAAGATCCTGGAGAAGAGAATAAGAAGCAGTACTGAAAATAGACTGCAAGAGGAGCAGTACGGTTTCAGACCGGGAAGATCAACAACGGACCTCATATTTGCAGTAAGGCAACTGCAGGAAAGGCACTATGAGTACGGGAAGGACTTAATCATGGCCTTTTTAGATATTGAGAAGGCGTATGACAGTATCTGTAGGGACAAGCTCTGGGATGTGCTGAACGCAAAAGGGATAGATGAAGAGATAACACGAAAAGTCAGAAAAATGTATGAGGGAAGTGAGAGTTGTGTGAAAGTGGGGAGGGAACGTACTGCATGGTTCAAGCTGGAAAATGGGCTGCGACAGGGAAGTGCACTTTCGCCTTTATTGTTTATTATTGTTATGGATGAAATCCTACAGCAAGTATCAGATGCAATTGGAGATCATAAAACGAAAGCAGTGCTTTTTGCCGATGACCTGATGTTATAGGGAAATTGCGAGAAGGAGGTGCAAGAGCAGTTAGATGCATGGGAGGCAACGGCAGCTCAATATGGAATGCATTTCTCTGCAAAGAAAAGTGAAATAATTGTCACAACAAGGAAGAAGAATAGGCCAAATGTGGATATAACTTGTGGAGGGGAAAAACTGCAAGTGGTAGAGAACTTCAAGTACCTGGGAAGCATGATTGAAAGTAAGGGGGGAAACGCAATGGAAATAAATGAAAGGTGCAGAAAAGTAGGGCAGTTCTACAAATGCATTAGGGGACTTATTTGGAGCAAGGAAGTGCCACAGAAATCCAAGGGAATTATATACCGAACCTACTTTGTCCCCATATTGACATACGGAAGTGAGACATGGGTAATGCACAAAAGCGACAAAAGTAGAACACAGGCTAGTGAAATGAAGTTCCAGAGGAGCAGGTTGAGTGTAACAAGACGAGACAGATTGCGAAATGTGTATGTGAGGGGAAGACTAAAGGAGGAACCAGTACAGGACAGGATAGAAAAATCAAGACTGCAGTGGTATGGACACATGAAGAGAATGGATGAGGGAAGAATTCCAAAGAGGATGTTTGATCTGCAACTGGAGGGGAAGAGGCCCAGAGGAAGACCAAGAGATAGATGGGTGAAGGGAGTGAAGGAATGTGTGACGAGAAGAGGAGAGAACTGGACGAAGGTGAAAGAGGGGGAATGGTGGAAAGACAGAACACGATGGAGAGGCTTGTGTTCCTGACAGACCCAGCCAGTGGCTGGAAACTGTCCAAGATGATGATGATGATTTGCTCACCACATAATTCACAATAACATTTTAAGCACCTTACAATACTGTTTGTAATGACCAACTGTAGCTTGATTGTGACTACTTCTAACATTTTTATATAATTCCCGCTTTGTTCTATATGATATTCTTATCCCACCAGTCAGCCACCCAGGCTGCCTTTTTGTAACGTTCTAATGGAAAGAAACTCACAAAGAGCATGAGAAATGTGTTAAGGAAAGCATTATATTTGTCATCTATGTTATCATCACTATAAACATCCTGCCACTCTTGTTCCTCGACGAGTTTTAAAAAACTCTCTCTTGCCATTGGGTTAACTTTCCTACATAGTTTTTAATTATTTGTGACATTTGTTTGAGTACAAAAGCTTTTTAGTGTTAAAATTTGTGCATCATGGTCTGAAAAGTCTTTCATCCTTTTACTAACAAAATACCCATCTAGTAATGATGAATCAATGAAAATATTGTCTATGGCTGTGCTGCTGTTCCTGTGCACACTAGCTGGAAAAATCACAATCTGCGTCAGATCATATGAATTTAGGAGATCTGCCAACATCCTTTTCCTTGCACAATCATACACAAAACTAATATTCAAGTCACCACATATAGCTAATTGTTGGTACTTCCTATGAATTGACTCAAAAACCCTCTCTAGCTTGAGCAGAAATGCTCAGAGTTAGGAGACCTAGAAACAACAAAAATTAGAAGTTTAATTTCACTAAATTCAACTGCGTCTGCACCGCATTCGAGTATCAGTGCAGCGCCGTGAAACGGCTATGGACTCAAATGGAATATTGCTTTCTATGTACATGGTCACTCCGCCACCCGGCAAGGAATTCCTTCAAAACAGCTAGCTAATATATATCCTGCTAAATGAAGCCTCTGAATTGTCAAATTATGTAACTGGTGCTCCGACATACCAATAATTTCAGAGCATTTATAAGCAGTTCACTAACTGAAATGTGCTAATTCCTTCTCTATTTGGAAACATGACGTCCTCTGAAGGTGATTCCTTAGTTAGAGGGACTTGATTTAAGTAGGTATAACTATCAGCTGACTTCAATCTAAAAAAGGTGCAGCTCTAAAACAAACGCCTCCCCTTCCCATACCTATTGAGGTGCAGGCCATGCCTAGTGAAACGCAGTCTACTGTAGGCTCAACTGTCACCACCCATGCCCCCTGCCATCTGTGAGTGCCCTCTCCAGCCCCATGTTAACGCGCGTAAGAGTCGCACTAAGATGACGCCGATCATGACGTTGGAACAGTTGCTGGTAATGCACATTAGTGCCACCAGTTTCAGTAGCTATCTTTACCAGGCCAGCCGGCCGAAGTGGCCGAGCGGTTCTAGGCGCTACAGTCTGGAACCGCGCGACCGCTACGGTGGCAGGTTCGAATCCTGCCTCGGGCATGGATGTGTGTGATGTCCTTAGGTTAGTTAGGTTTAAGTAGTTCTAAGTTCTGGGCGACTGATGACGTCAGAAGTTAAGTCCCATAGTTCTCCGAGCCATTTAAATCATTTTTTTACCAGATCATCACCTACACCATATTCCCCGTCCCAAACAAGACTATTCCCTGCATCACTACCTGATACTCCTTTGTAAAATTCCTGCATAACTCCCCTATGCTGTCAGTCACCTGAGCCAACCCTGCATTAGGTTTCACAATGCTGGTGACCTGGTACTCACTTCTCAACACTTACTGCCACTGCTGGTCCCCACCTCTACCCTGTGAACTACCTAGCAGCAGCACCTTCTTGTTTCTGTTAGACTCTGTAACTGACCGCTGAGGACTGCTGCATGTTTCCTACAATGTTTTCCGTATATGCCTTCCTCACCGGTTCTGCAGAGAACCTCCGCATTCCGTATCAGTCCACCTAATTTTCAACATTCTTCTGTAGTGCCACATCTCAAATGTTTCGAGTTTCTTCTTTTCCGGTTTTCCAATAGTCCATGTTCCACAGCCATACACTGCTTTGTTCCAAACATACATCCTTAGAAATTTCCTCCCCAAATTAAGGTCTACTTTCGAGACTAGTAATCTTCTCTTAGCTAGGAATGCCCTTTTTTCCAGTGCTAGTCTCCTTCTTGTGTCATCCTTGCTCCATCCGTCATGGGTTATTTTGCTGCATAAATAGCACAACTCCTTAACTTCATCAGTTACGTGATCGCTGTTCTCATTTCTGCTACTTCTCATTGCACTCGGCTTTCTTCGATTTACTCACAATCCATATTTTGCAGTCATTAGGCGTACATTCCATACAGCAGATCAGTAATTCGTCTTCACTTTCACTTGGGATTGCTATATCGTCAGAGATTCTTATCACTGATGTCGTTTCACCAAATTTCGTCACTGTTTCTCCGATCTATAGATTGAACAATAGGGACCAAAGGCTTCTACCCTGTCTTACAGCACTTCGTATTTGGTCTTCCGATCTTATTATCCCTCTCGGTTCTTGTACATATTGTACACTCCTGGAAATGGAAAAAAGAACACATTGACACCGGTGTGTCAGACCCACCATACTTGCTCCGGACACTGCGAGAGGGCTGTACAAGCAATGATCACACGCATGGCACAGCGGACACACCAGGAACCGCGGTGTTGGCCGTCAAATGACGCTAGCTGCGCAGCATTTGTGCACCGCCGCCGTCAGTGTCAGCCAGTTTGCCGTGGCATACGGAGCTCCATCGCAGTCTTTAACACTGGTAGCATGCCGCGACAGCGTGGACGTGAACCGTATGTGCAGTTGACGGACTTTGAGCGAGGGCGTGTAGTGGGCATGCGGGAGGCCGGGTGGACGTACCGCCGAATTGCTCAACACGTGGGGCGTGAGGTCTCCACAGTACATCGATGTTGTCGCCAGTGGTCGGCGGAAGGTGCACGTGCCCGTCGACCTGGGACCGGACCGCAGCGACGCACGGATGCACGCCAAGACCGTAGGATCCTACGCAGTGCCGTAGGGGACCGCACCGCCACTTCCCAGCAAATTAGGGACACTGTTGCTCCTGGGGTATCGGCGAGGACCATTCGCAACCGTCTCCATGAAGCTGGGCTACGGTCCCGCACACCGTTAGGCCGTCTTCCGCTCACGCCCCAACATCGTGCAGCCCGCCTCCAGTGGTGTCGCGACAGGCGTGAATGGAGGGACGAATGGAGACGTGTCGTCTTCAGCGATGAGAGTCGCTTCTGCCTTGGTGCCAATGATGGTCGTATGCGTGTTTGGCGCCGTGCAGGTGAGCGCCACAATCAGGACTGCATACGACCGAGGCACACAGGGCCAACACCCGGCATCATGGTGTGGGGAGCGATCTCCTACACTGGCCGTACACCACTGGTGATCGTCGAGGGGACACTGAATAGTGCACGGTACATCCAAACCGTCATCGAACCCATCGTTCTACCATTCCTAGACCGGCAAGGGAACTTGCTGTTCCAACAGGACAATGCACGTCCGCATGTATCCCGTGCCACCCAACGTGCTCTAGAAGGTGTAAGTCAACTACCCTGGCCAGCAAGATCTCCGGATCTGTCCCCCATTGAGCATGTTTGGGACTGGATGAAGCGTCGTCTCACGCGGTCTGCACGTCCAGCACGAACGCTGGTCCAACTGAGGCGCCAGGTGGAAATAGCATGGCAAGCCGTTCCACAGGACTACATCCAGCATCTCTACGATCGTCTCCATGGGAGAATAGCAGCCTGCATTGCTGCGAAAGGTGGATATACACTGTACTAGTGCCGACATTGTGCATGCTCTGTTGCCTGTGTCTATGTGCCTGTGGTTCTGTCAGTGTGATCATGTGATGTATCTGACCCCAGGAATGTGTCAATAAAGTTTCCCCTTCCTGGGACAATGAATTCACGGTGTTCTTATTTCAATTTCCAGGAGTGTATATTATTCATCTTTCTGTATAGATTACCCCTATTTTTCCCAGAATTTCGAAGGTCCAGGTCGACAAATGGTATTGAAGGCTCTTAATTTTTCTCTAGTCTTGCTTACATTATCAACCGCAACGTCAGAATTGTATCTCTGTTGCCTTTATCTTTCATAATGTCCAACTGATCTTCATCTAACAGATCCTCAGTTCTCTTTTCCATTCTCCTGTATATTATTCTTGTCAGAAACTTGTATGAGCTGTTGAGCTGATTATGCGATGATCCTCGTTCTTGTCGGCTCTTGCAATCATCGGAACTATGTGGAATTTTTTTTTCTGAAAGTCAGTTGATGTATCGCCTGACACATACATTCTAAACGCCAACTTGAATTGTTGTTTTGTTGTCACTTCCCCAATGATTTTAGAAATTCTGATGGAATGTTATCTATCCCTTCTTTCTTATTCAAAGTCTTCCAAAGTTCCTCTTAATTCTGGATCCCGTATCTCTTCTACATCGACTCCTGTTTCTTCTTCTATCATTCATCAGACAAGACTTTCCCTTCATAGAGGACTTTAGGGTACTCTTTCCACGTATCCGCTCTCTCTTCTACATTTAACAATGGAATTCCCATTGCGCACTTAAAGTTACCATCCTCCCTTTCATTTAATTGAAGGTCATTTTTACCTTCCTGTATGCTGAGTCAGTCCTTCTGACAAGCATTTCATTTTCGATTTCTTCACATTTCCATGCAGTCATTTCGTGTTAGCTTCCCTGCACTTCCGATTTATTTCATTCCCAAGTGACCTGTATTTCTGTGTTCCTGAATTTCTCTGATTATTTGTACTTCCTTCTTTCATCGATCAACTGAAGTATTTCTTCTTTTACCCATGATTTCTCAGAAGTTAGCTTCTTTGTATGGACGGTTTTCTTTATAACCTCTGTGACTGCTGTTTTTAGTGATGCCCATTTTTCTTCAACTCAGCTGCCTATTGATCTACTTCTTATCGAAGTACGAGGCATATTCGGAGAGCAAGGTCCGATTAGGCGCGAAATGGAAACCACTGTGAAAATCCGATGTAACTATGCACATATGTGTTGGGCAGTGTCATTTGTGTGCTCTTGTCAGTTCTGAGTGCAAAGTGTTCACGTGCCTAAAACAACAGTGTCTCCCGTCAATTATTTAGATCTGGTGAGAGATTTCGCATGAAGCTGTACAGCCCACATAACATAAAGCGTTTATTTCTTCAATATAATTTTCAGCCGCATTCTGCAGGGGCAATGAAAACGCTCCTGCAGCGTTTTCGATAGGAAGTGTTTGACCACCCACAATGCAGCCTTTCGTTGGCTCCCTCCGTTGTTCACCTGTGCTCACATGAACCGCTGGCTACGAAGACAACATTTTGACACAAACAACGAAAGGCAGACCAGCGTAGAGAACTGGCGGAAAGCACAGGCGGTTGCTTTCTGTGACTAGGGTACTGGAAAGTTTGTACAACGCCACGACAAATGCCTAAGTCGGAGCGGCGACTATTTATTGAGATAGCTGGAAGGTGTGGCTAACTGTTGCGATTAAAAAATTTTCATTTTCACTGTTTTCAATCCGCGACCGATCAGTCCTTACTTTCCGAACAACTCTCGTATCTAAAGTATCAGAGAACTTCAACTTACATCGTCACATCCTAGTACTTCCGTATCCCACTTCTTTGCGCATTGATTTTCCTGACTAGCTCTTAAACTTCAGTTACTCTGTATCACTACTAAGTTGTGATCTGAGTCTATATTTGCTCCCGATGCGCCTTGCAATCCAGTATCTGATTTCAGAATCTCTGCGTGGCGGTGATGTAATCTAACTGAAATCCTGCCGTATCTCCTGGTCTTTTCCAAGTATACCTCCTCTTTTTGTGATTTTTGAACAAATTTACAGCAGAACTCAATTAACCTTTCTCCTCTCTCCTCTCTTCCATGACAATTACATTTCATTTTCCTTTAAGTACTGAATTACCCATTTAGTACCTTCACATACCATCTCTATCTCTTCATCTTCGGCTTGTGACGCCGGCATGAATACTTGACCTACCGTTGTCAGTGTTGTTTGCTACGGATATTCTGATGAGAACCAACCTATTAATTAACTTTTGCACAGTAACTCAGTTTGTGTCCTACGTTGTAGAACTAGGGAATATCTCATATGCTAAAGAATTATGACTTTTGAAGACAGAAAATCTCCTCTACAAAAATTAACATGGATTTCGCAAACGAAGATCTTGCGAAATTCAGTTCGCGCTGTTCCTCCATAAGATCAATAGCGCTGTATACAGGGTGAGTCACCTAACGTTACCGCTGGATATATTTCGTAAACCAAAATACTGGCGAACCGATTCCACAGACCGAACGTGAGGAGAGGGGCTAGTGTAATTGTTTAATACAAACCATAAAAAAATTCACGGAAGTATGTATTTTAACACAAACCTACGTTTTTTAAATGGAACCGCGTTAGTTTTGCTAGCACATCTCAACATATAAACAAATACGCAATCAGAGCCGTTTGTTGCATTGTAAAATGTTAATTATATCCGGAGATATTGTAACCTAAAGTTGACGCTTGAAACCTCCGACGTTCAGTTGCGTGTTGTAACAAACACGGGCCACGGTCGGCGAGCAGCATCTGCAGGAACATGCATTACTGGTCCGTGGACAATCCTCGCTGGCTCAGACAGGTAGAGCGACAGCGACCGTGGACTGTAAATGTATGGTGCGGAATCATTGGCGACCACCTCATTGGTCCTCACGTCATTGCAGGGGCCCAAACAGCTGCAACATACATCGCGTTTCTACAGAATGATCCACCAACGTTGCTCGAAAATGTCCGACTGTAAACGCGTCGACGTTTGTGGTATCAGCATGATGATGCACCTGCACATTCCGCAATTAACACTAGGCTGACCCTTGACAGGATGTTCGACGGGCGTTTAAAGGACGTGGAGGACGCATCAATTGGCCATCCCGTTCTCCTGATCTTACACCTGTGGACTTCTTTCTGCGGGGTACGTTAAAGGAGAATGTGTACCGTGATGTGCCTGCAACCCCAGAGGATATGAAACAACGTATTGTGGCAGCCTGCGGCGACATTACACCAGATGTACTGCGGCGTGTACGACATTCATTACGCCAGAGATTGCAATTGTGTGCAGCAAATGATGGCCACCACATTGAACATCTATTGGCCTGACATGTCGGGACACACTCTATTCCACTCCGTAATTGGAAACGGAAACCACGTGTGTACGTGTACCTCACTCCTCATGGTAATGTACATGTGCGTCAGTGAAAAGACCAATAAAAAGGTGTTAGCATGTGGACGTAATGTGCTGTTCCAGTTTCTTCTGTACCTTAGGTCCATCACCGTTCCCTCTGTATCCCTACGTAATTCGGTGCTCTCCGATACACACAATCGAACAGCGGAGGAGTGGTACTCAAGCGTCACCTTTAGGTTCCAATATCTCCCGATGTAATTAACATTTTACAACGCAACAAACGGCACTGATTACGTATTTGTTTATATGTTCAGATGTGTTAACAAAACTAACGGGGTTCCATTTAAAAAAACGTAGGTTTGTGTTAAAAAACATACTTCCGTGCATTTTTTATGGTTTGTATTAACCAATTACACTAGCCCCTCTCCTCACGTTCGGTCTGTGGAATCGGTTCGTCAGTATTTGATGTGGTTTACGAAATATATCCAGCGGTAATGTTAGGTGACTCACCCTGTATAACGGCGGCCAGGCAGATGCCGTGTTTCTTGACTTCAAGAAGGCCCCGCACTGCGGTTTATTGACAAAAGTGCGAGCTTACTGAGTTCCGAACCCGATTTACGAATAGATTCAAGACTTCCTTGCAGCTAGAACTCAACCCGTAGCTCTTAACGGACCGTAATCGACAGATTTACGGAGTACCGCAAGGAAGTGTACCAGGACCGTTGCTGGTTACAGTGTATACAAATGATTTAGTGGGAAGCGTCTGAAGTTCATTGGGACTGTTTGCAGATGATACCGTTATCTATAATAACGCATCAGTGTCAGAGGACAGTATCAATTTGCAGAATCGTGCAGGCTCTGGCAGTTGACCCTGAACATAAATAAATCAAATATATTGAGCATACGTAGGAAAACAAATCCACTACTGTACAAATACACTATTGAAGAGATATAGCTGTAAACATTAGACGGAGTTTCATAGAAAGAATCTTAAGGAAATGTAACTCGTCCACAAAAGAAGTGACTTATAAGTCGCTTGTTCGACCGGTTCTTGAGTATTAGTAGTCAATCTGGGGACGTCAGACGGAGTTTCATAGAAAGAATCTTGAGGAAATGTAACTCGTCCACAAAAGAAGTGACTTATAAGTCGCTTGTTCGACCGGTTCTTGAGTATTAGTAGTCAGTCTGGGACCCTTACGAGGTAAAACTGATAGAAGAGACGGGTAATACCCAACGAAGAGCGACACGTTTCATAACGGGTTCGTTTAGTCGGGCGACAGCTTTACAGAGATACTCAAGAAAATGCATGGCAGACGTTACAAGTGAGGTGTTGTGCATCATAGAGAGTTTTACTTTTGAAATTACGAGTGAGCCCTTTCCGGAAGGACTAGAACAACACATTACTTCTTCACAAAAACATCTCACAAAATGACCACGGCCAGAAAATTCGAGAGAATTGAGCTAATACAGAGCCTTACCGTCATCATTCCTTCCACTCGCCATTCGTGAATGGAACAGGGAGAGGGGTGTCTATTAATGAAAGGTACCAGAATCACTATCCGCCAGACATCAGTAGGTGACTTGCGGCGAATGATGTTGATGTAGACGGAAGAAGAAAAAAATGTTTCGCATTGCTTGTAGGACTGCTGCCCGAAGGAGAGGAGGCGGCCGACCACTTCAACTACAGGAACAGACGGCCTCTGCCTTGTGCAACTGGTAATAAGGGACCCACGTCAAACAGCGGGTGCAGTTAGAACCACATTTAGTACGACTGAAAAACATGCAGTCTGACGCTCCACAGCAAGACGGCGACTGCTTGGGGTGGCTTCCTTACTCGATGACCAGTACAACTTTTTGGCGGATTCGTTTACCATGAATCAGTTCGTATTGATCCGTTGAAACACGCACATCCGTGGAACGGTTTGCAACGGTGCCAAGAGAATAGGTACTAGACCAACGGAAAGTGAGATGATGTGCTCTTCTCGGGTGAGAGCAGATTCCGTCTGAATAATGATTCTGGACTTACAGTCATATACTGTGAGTTGGGGACATTGTTGAATGTAATCGCTTTGACATTTCAGGTATTACTGTGTGGGGAGGCGTGCCGATACCTAGGTAGTGACCTCCAAACCTCTGAACGCAGCAGTCTCACCTGTCAATGTGAGAGGCTGTAGTCCTTTCCCATGTGCTGTTCGATGTGACCACGCAGTGCCATTCATAAAATTAAGTCAGTGCCGAGTGTACCCCTAACCTCATTTTTATGGATGAAATTTCGTGTCAGCATCGAATACCGAAGGTGGGGGAGCTCCTGAAACGAGAGGATATTCTGCGAACGGATTAGTCTCGCCGTTCCCCCGACTTTAATCCAATCTAACACGTCTGGGATGCGTTGGAGAGACGTATTGCAGTACGTCCACGTGCACCATCTACCACACAACGATGTCAACAGGTCTGGTGGAGGAATAGAACATGCTAACACAAGAACCCTTTTCTAAGCTTACGGTCAGTATGGGAGCAAGTTGCAGAAAGTGCACTACTGTTCGTGGTGATCACGTATCCTATTAAGAACCACCTTGCGCCAGGGGACCATCATAACTCGCTATGACTTCAGTGAAAATACTATCACTGAATGAAACTGTCATTTCATCTCAGTTCTTATTTCTTATATCTATCTTCTGTACTGTGGCATTTCTTTCTACGTATGGTCCAAGTTCTATCGAGCTGTGTCACTTGGCAGTGACATCATGTGACACTTACTTTCGTTTTACAAACCACTATACTTACATTTACATTTCATAAAGAAGTCTTTTCGAATAAGAGAGTCGTTTAAAAACACGTGAGACGTAAGAAATGTATCACATGTTTTCGATATCGATACTGCTTTTCCGATTTTATCGAGGTATCGTTGCAACTTTAGAGTCTGGTATTGATATCAAGTATCGGACTACAAACGATATTCGAGTGTCCCTACGCGAAAGAATTCGAATTACAAGGAAGAGTACGTTTCTCGCTGTTGGAAAATGAAGCAGAAATGACTAACACGAATTTGTGCGAAATACAAAAGGCATCCCAAAATCTTTTAGAGGAGAGTATGTAGGCTGTGGCTTTATTTGGGTTCCTTGCCTCAGTCGGTAAAAACGGAAGTCTTATAGGAACACGTTATCTGTCTGTGTGTCCGGCTGTTGAAGATCTTTTATGTCAGGAATGGGTTGACGATCAAACTGAAATGTATTTCGCATACTGCTGCCTTTGATCCCTTGGGAGTGCAGACTGAAGATTCTAAGCCAATGCAATCAAAATATGTCACCCATTTTAATACTGACAAACTCATTCGTCGAAACCTATAGGGCTCTTCCCGCTGGCTAATAATCATGAAATATGACAGCAAGGAAGGTTTCACAATACAGCCAAACGAAAAAATTCCGAAAACTGTAAATCTCTAACAAAATAACATTTTTTTTCATTTCTTACCTTACTATCTGTTTGTTCGATTGTTAAGACCATTTTTTTCGTGGGTAGACGTATCTAGTTGCAATTTTTGTCACATACTAAGGCCTACAGTCCCTTGGCGGTATAATGCACGTTAGCTTCTAAGTCATTGAAATCAAAAGGTACGGCAGTTTATGTCACACGTTTTGATACTCTCATCAAAGCTCCTGTTGGTGTAGAATCACGAAAGTTGGCAAGAAACGCGGTTTCACAATTCAATGAAAGGAACTCTGTAATTATATCACGCTTTTTTGTGTCTGTCCGTTTGCCCGTTCGTCTGTTAAGACTCCTTTTTCTCAGGAAAGGGTAGACATTTCAAGCAGAAATTTACGTCACCCAATAAGGCCTACGGTCCCTTGGTGGTGTAATAGACGTTAGCTTGCAAGTCAGTGAAACCGAAGGTACGACAATTTATGTCATATTTTTATGCTCTCAAACTCAGTAATGATAACCTATAGGGTACTTCTCGTTGATCTGCAATGACGAAATTTCGCAAGAAGTAAGGTTTCACAGTACAGTTAAAGGAAAAAAAATTCGAAAATTGTTAATCTGTACTACATCACACGAAAAAGTATTTACTTTTTATTTATTATCCTTCACCAAACTTAACATTAAAACAGTAGTTCTGCATTCAGGCTCATTCGATCGCAATTATAAAAGTCGAACATTAGGCAACGAATGACTTCATTGCTCGTATGAAGCGTTTCAGAATTTATCCTTCGTCCAGGAGCGATTACTGCACGTAGAAATGGAGTTTCAAGCTGTGTCTGAAACAAACATTCGCATACTTTTGCATGACTTTAGTCACATTTATATTGTTGAATTTAAAACGTTCTACAAAAGTTTGAAATCCTTGAGACTGATATCTTGCCAGTATAAACGCCGATAACAGAGAGAAATGGTAGAGTGAATTTTTTTCATTTTGAGAACCTGAAATTCCGTCTATTTTCATTGCAAAAAAACCATTCAACAGCCAAGATACCACAAAATGTTTCTTCATTTGAGACAACCAGTTTCAACAGACTTTGCTGTCATCTTCAGGTCTCAAAATGTTTTTGTTGTAAAACGAGTCCATTTTACGCTGAACCTGCACTTGATATCCTGCGCGTGAGGTTCAGCCTAAAATGAACGTGTTTTACAATAAAAAGATTTTTAAGACCTGAAGATGGCAGCGAAGTCTGTTGAAGCTGGTTCTCTTAAATTAAGAAATATTTTTCGTGCTCTTGGCTGTTGAATGGCTTTTTACAGAATTATCGACTCCCGGAATGGAGAAAATGCCCATATACACAGTGCGTGAGTCCTGCTCGCTCTGGCCAATTTTTTAAATCGTAAGAATACTATTTGGTAAGATATTTCGCTGACGAAGTTGCTTTATTAGCAAATGAGATAAGCAAGTGAAATGTTAGTTACTAATTTTCGTTTCCTTTTCGACAACATTCGTGGTTTCTAGGGACAGAACAAGACCTGAGAAACTGACGCGAACGTTGTAGAGGTGATATTTACAATAACAGATGACTCGAATCTGCAAATAGCACTATAGCTAGACAATCAAATTTGTAGAATTTCCTTTCAGACCACGTGCGATTGGTGTTGCACTTCCTCATCCTGTCGCTGCAAATTCTCGACAGTTGCAGGTTTTTTCCGGCTCGATCTGATCCGCAATGCTGATAACTTGTCGGCCGGCCTGATTGCCTGCCGGTCGTCCCGACAGCGTCGGCGGCGGCGGTTGCATGCGTGGCGGAGGCGGCGGCGGCGGCGGCGGCTGCAGTTGTGCCCGGGACTCGCCGCGCCGCTGCTGTATTCATTATTCAGGCCTTCGATCGAGCGCGGGGCTTTTTTTCCATATTGCGTAGCGGCACTCCTTATTGATTTCCCTCTTGTCTCTCCCACCTTCGCCTCACCCTATACCCCTGCCCCCTCCTACTTTTTTGTAGAAAAAAGTGAAGGAGGAAGGCAGATTGGGAGCGCAACGCCACCGCGTACCGCTGCGCCTCTGCAATCCCCGTAATTGATCGCTTCACTGTCTCTTCCGGGGTCCGCCGCTTTGTCGTGCAGCCTCGACGCTAGAGTCCGTTGAGTTCTCTTCCCCGATGGCATTTGATGAATTAATAACAGTGATGCACTGCTTCCCTCAGCAAGGACGATCGCGTATTATTGCTCAATGGACTTAGACGCTGCTACAAAATATCAGTGTCTTATAAACATTTCTTGTTTCACGTAAGAGTGATCGATACGCAGTCATCGTACAGGAAGGTACGTGTCTCCGAGCTGTCGACTTTTGTACACGTTGTGGCTGGGTATAATTTTTAGTATGTTATTTTAAAGTAGCTGATGGTGTCAATGTTAAAAAAACGACTCCGACATTTGCACTGTTGTGAAGATATTAAATGGTATGTGTATATAATTTTACAGGTAATTTTCTTGTTCTCGGATGTGTTAGGACCCGCATGTACTTGTGATTTTGTATCGTTTAGTTGCGCGCTGGACCTCACAGAGGCGCTGTACTGCTCGGAAAAAAATGTCGTGTGACGAGAGCCTCCCGTCGGGTAGACCGTTCGCCTGGTGCAAGTCTTTCGATTTGACGCCACTTCGGCGACTTGCGCGTCGATGGAGATGAAACGATGATTAGGACAACACAACACCCAGTCTCTAAGCGGAGAAAAATCTCCGACACAGTCGGGAATCGAACCCGGTCCCTTAGGATTGACAGTCTGTCGCGCTGACCACTTTTTTTTCTCATTTTGTTCGTTTACGTTCGTGGCATATGCTCGGGGCGGACGTCGTAAGACATCCGTTTAAGTTCGTCATTGATCAATGAACTCAGTTTTTTTTATTACAGAGGGCTGTTAACCGTCTGACCGAACACGCTGAGTTACCGTGCCGGCTGAACCACTCAGCTACCGTGAGCGGACTACTGCTCCGAGACTAGTTACGTCATCTTTCCTGTGCAAAGATGTGCGGGCCTTACGTGTTGATCGCGAGGAGAGGAGAGGTGGAGTTTTAAAAGTGTGTCGTGGCATTGAGCTCGTACAGGAAATACGCAGAATATGGTGCTCTTGGGAATTATTTTATTCGTTATCATTATGCACGGAATTAGACGGATTTACTAAGACAGATACTATTTTCAGAAAACTGGGATGTAAGGTAACGAGTGAACATGTTTTATTTTGTTGCGGCAGTATCTCGATAGGCATTCTTGATTCAACACAGACGTCAAAATCAGCAATTTCTAGATATTTTTTTAAAGTTTTGTTCCAGTTTTAATGAATTTGAGAAGACGAAAAGAATTTAATTATTAACATGAGGACTTTTGCAACATATTAAATTTTCTTGTTGATCTACATATTTGTATTTCGTAATGAAACATATTCTTAATGCTTGGTAAGTCTTCAACTGACCGCTACGGTGGCAGGTTCGAATCCTGCCTCAGGCATGGATGTGTGTGATGTCCTTAGGTTAGTTAGGTTTAAGTAGTTCTAAGTTCTAGGGGGCTGATGACCTTAGAAGTTAAGTCGCATAGTGCTCAGAGCCATTTGAACCATTTGAACCAAGTCTTCAACAGTGGAATTTTGTACAAAGGTAAAGATTATTATGTGCATGTACATATGTTTGCTGCCCATTTCTGAATGTATACTCTCTTTACGAATGTAAGCTGTTGCATACCCATAAATTCGTTCATAGAAAAATACAGAGACCACCAGAAAAATGTGTACACACTTAAAGGAACGACAAGTATTACTTATGTGTTTATTTTACATTTAATAATTGATCATATATGTTGTACAACCTTCAGTTTAGCACATGGTTACTTTAAATGTTCAAAATTGTAAGACGTCGTGGTCTCCTGACCTTCATTGCTTACATATTCCGCCCTCACAATCATATTCCGTACATCAAGATGCTTCATTCGAACCCGAACTCGATAAGATAAAGTCAATGTTGTATGAATTCATGTAAACGATATGCAAATAACTAATAAATCGTAAGTGCGCACTGCGGTTGAAATACTCGAGGATGGCGTACACACATACTTTCCAGACACGACGGTCACAGGAGCTTTTAGTTCGAGACAGGCAACCGCACGCCAGGAGGCCAGTCCCAACCCATCTACGTCGGCCGGTGGCCGCTTGTGGAGCGGACAGCGTTTGCCCGAGGGAAAGGAGAAACGACCCGGTGTTCGGCTTAAAAGCAAATTCCGCTACATTGTGTGGGAGCGGCCAGCCTACGCATTCTTTACACATAGCACGCAGTTTCAGAGATTTTCTCAGGGAGACAGCAAACGCCAAACGCCGATACTACAGGTTTCCGGATTGGTCGCCTTAAACGAAACGTCATTCTCCCGTTTTAGAAGAGCAATGCTGATTGGCAGACGATATTTCTGACGCCTTGAGCTGAAGGAGTAATGGAAGAGACCGAAAGATATACCCCTTCACGTCTGGCGTGGAGAGGCGTCGTTCAGTTGTCGCTCTTGGAGCGAGGAACAAGTCTCCATCAGTAATCCACTGGGAGAGCACCCCTGACGAGAGCGAATCGAAGTGTGACTCTCTATATTGAGACCTTGCGATTAAGCGTTGTTCACTGTGTTGGCCGACACACTTATCGTGCGGCGTGAACGGACAGAGCTATAGTTAAACGCCTGCGAGCGAACTTTAAGAGTGGCATCGCGGTGGACTGGTTATCTGACCGACCACGCCAATAGTTAGACTAGGGGCGAATAGAACTCCTTGACGTCATCAAGGCGTAGGGAGAGTTTGATTGGCGATAGGTTAGCGGCGCAGACAGCAGTCATCACAGCTTACGGTATTGTGGGCTACAGCTATTGCGAGCCCCATATTTCCTTCACAACAGTACACTTCACTGCATTTCACACGCGACAGCCTCAACTGTACCTAGCAACATTCTAAAGGATAATTATTCAAGTTGAGTAGGCGCGACTCTCAGCCATTCCGCCAAGTCAATAATATTAAACTTTGTATAGAAATTTCATTAGCGAATCCTATCCTTGCGAGGTAACTTCACATTCCGAAAAGAACCAGGATATAACTTGTTCAATTCATAACTGAAAGTGCCATTGTGATTTCTCAGAATTTTTGCGAAATAAATAATAATTTTCGGTAGTTTCATGTTTTTCTTACACTAACTAACACTACTCCAGTACCCAAGTGCCCCACTAGTTACGTAAGAAATTTTGTGAATTTTTGTGTCATTTCCTTACAGCGAACGACTCCAGAAGATATTTATTGCTGAAAGTTTTTCAGGCATTTCTCTTTAGAATGTTAGGAGCGTCTGTCTGACTTCTGTAGTAGTGTGGGGGTGGAAATTGCATCTTGCAGGAGCCACAGGGTAAAGGGTACATCTCAGATTAATCCGTTGCGCAGAATAACAGAATCTCAGATCAACCCCACACTCACAGAAAATGTTCAGCGGTGGCGGCTAGACCATAATAGAACGACGAGCGGTCGCCGCAACTATGTCAGTCAATGTTACAGTGGAAATCACTGCATATGTCGCTGTAATTTCCTGGCGAAGTTGCTCCAGCGTGCGTGGCTGATGTGGATAGACGTTATCATTCATAGTTCCCCACAAGTAAAAGTCCATAGGTCTTAGATCTGGCGATCGTAGAAGGAACTCAATGGGCCCTCTTCATCCAATCCATTTCCCCGGAAAATTGTCATCCACGTAAGCTCGTATGGCTAGGTGGTTGTGTGGTGGCGCCCCATCCTGTTGCTACAGGACCTCTTCATCAGCTCCATAAAGCGCACGTATACCTGGAAAAATTGATGTGCGTAATACTTCCATGTAAACTTCTCCAGTGAGAGTAGCGTGAAAGAAGAAAGGTCTTACTAAGCTCCTAGACGATTGTCGACACCACACATGAACCGCTGGTACATAGACCGCGTTATCCACATAAACATGCGGATTTTCCGGTGCCCATTTCACTCCGGTATGCCGATTCACGGTTCCATTAAGTTTAAATTGTGCCTCCTCACTCCACACTACCTTCGTCACAATTTGTTCGTCACCAATTACCATTTGCTGATACCATTCTCAAAATTGTAATCGGCAATCAGGATCATCATCATTAATTGCGTGAAATAATCGTGTAATGTAAACTTTCCACTTCGCAGGACTTAGGTGTACGCTGTCTTCATGATCTTCCTTTGTGAATATCACAAATCGTTCCATGCAATTCAAACTTGTCAATGATGCGTTTAATTACTACGCATGTTGGCGGTTCTGTTTCAAACTCTCGCCTCCACTAACGTTGCACTTCAACAGAATTATCAAACATGAAAAACCACTTCACAATGCGTTTTCGTTGCTCAAATGTTAAGCGTGCTCCAGCCATCTTGTTTTCTCAATACTCACATGAAAGTACTAACATCTATTTAGCCGAAGACCGAAATACAACACACTCGTTGCTCATATCGAACGACAATATCGATATCTCGATAGAGCCTGAAAGCCTGACAATGTGTGTATACATTTTTCTGGCGGACTCTGTACATGCATAACGTTGCGTTTACGGTTAAGTATTAAATCTGGCTGCGGGGATAAGAAGCAAATATGACTGAGAGAATGTAAATGAAATATGCACTGTTAGAACAGCTTACATTGATAAAGAGACTACACTTTCAGGAAGCAAACAGGTGGACATTTACATAACCTTCTTTATCTTTCTTATTTATTACGATAATTTTTAACACCTCTTTATGGATGTTTTCTGTTAGCTGTGTTTTTCTTGAAATGTGTTTCTCATACTGTGGCAACTACAGAATCGCAATTTTATCCATCCTCAACCTCTTTCCCATACAGTTGTGACACCTTGGATTCACAGTAGAGGAATGAAGAGTGCTCGATTTTGCACATCTTATCAATACTACAGCCAAAGATTCATTCAGTTACTTTGTTAATATCTTCAATTAAATGTTTCTTTTGTTGTTCTACAGTATCTCTAGGAAACGTTATCTGGTTCACACTTCATGCCGAAAACAGTATGTAATAAGCAAGAAGACACAGGTGTTTACGTTTCGTTTCAGTATGATATTTTTCTACCAACAAATGACGGAAGAATCAATTCCCTTGTTAGATTGTTTTACAGGTTCAGTCCATAGTTTTCAAATTACTATTGTTCTGAAGCGAAGTTAAATGAAAATTAGTGTTTAACGTCTCATTAATGAGGAGATCATTTGAGAAGAAACATGGTCTCGTGTAACAAAAGGACGGGAATAGAAAATGTTTTACTTGTTTATTTATTAATTTATTTTTCCTGAGAAGATTAGGGCCACGAGGTCCTCCCTTATATTTAATAGGGCACACTACATATTTACACGTTATAAGAGACACTAAACATACAATATTATAAAATATTTATTAATTATTATAGTGCAGACAGAGAAAAAAATGAACACAGTTGACAGTACAGGAACAAGTGACAGAAAAGTGGGTTTAAACGACGAGGGCGAGCAGCAGTGGACATGAAATGTGGGCTGGAAGAGGGGAATAATGAGGATAGTGATGAAACACCATTAATGAAAAGAACTGGAAAAAAAGTGACGTGACTGATCGAGGAATGAAAAGAGAAGGAAGCATAAGTGACAGAGGATGGGAACACTTGCTTTTCTGTTTCACAGAAGGGTAAGCTCTCCCATGTACGCTAATTTTTAACGGAACGTTAGAAAAGTGACAGAAGATGGCGTTTTTTATTCTTCTTATAGGCAGCAGAACATTCAGCTGCGTCTGGTTGCGGGTTAGCTTGTTCCAGATGCGGTTAGCAGCGGCGAAGAAGGAGACTGGAAGTTTTCGTCATGCGTGGGCACACCTATGGTACCATGTGACACCTTGTCCCCCTGAAAGAGGTCCTAAACGCTCCATTAACTCCCTCGATTCATTGTGAAGATTCCATACTCAAAACGAGACATCTGCGAAACATATTGAGTAATAAAGTGCATCACAATATTTAATTTCCACGGGATGACTTGCTTTAATTTTCCGACTTTTGTTGGTTTCGGTTTATGTAAAACCCGTGTTCGTATCTCCCATTGCGACAGCACAGGGTCGAAAAGACAGGCACGTCCAGTGTTCCATTTGACACAGAATGCTGACCAGTACGCATATTGTTTAGATCTCCTAGTTTCGCAGTTAAAGGTCTGTTAAGTTGAACCTGAAAGCAGTGGAGTATAATAATAAGCTGTTAAAGCAAGAAGTTACCATGATTTTCTCCTTTAATACAATGTCAATATTTTTGACTGATGTACACACAATGCTGGGTGCGCTACATTAATCATTGTGACTGGCGCATAGCTGAATTAATATTCTGTAGGCATTTTGACTACTTGGTTACTGATTTTCCACGATATTCGCAGTGTTTCTCCTCTCATATGCGTACGTGTTTTGTGTGTGTGTGTAAGAGAGAGAGAGAGAGAGAGAGAGAGAGAGAGCGACTGTGTGCACAGAAGAGAGCTATGGCTGAACAGTGTAAAAATATTTGTCAAGTCAGTTCAATAAGCTTTTATTACTTTTCAGAATATTCTCCCGTTAACGAAATCTGTCATACGCAACAGATCTCTCTTTCAAGCCGGCCCCTGTACCCGAGCGGTTCTAGGCGCTTCAGTCCGGAACAGCGCTGCTGCTAGGGTCACAGGTTCGAATCCTGCCTCGGGCATGGATGTGTGTAATGTCCTTAGGTTATTTAGGTTTAAGTAGTTGTAAGTCTAGGGGACTGATGACCTCAGCAGTTAAGTCCCATAGTGCTCAGAGCCATTTGAACAATTTCTCTCTTTCAAAGCAACAGTGCAGTTGATGCGACGGAAACAAATAGTAGGAGCAATCTTCTAAAAAGTATGAAGTCACTCACTATGGTTCAAAAGCGGTCCGTTATTCAAGAATACACGTTTTCAACAGCCGTTCTTTAACTGCCCAGTTTACCTACTAACAGTAGACAGTCTGACAGGAGCTTAAAGAATTTCTTGGTGGCAAACTGATTTTATCCAGACGAATGTCTTAGCAAACCTACTGTTGTAACTATATCTCGTAACAAGAGTGCTCTATAACATCCAACTTTGGCACAGGTTCAGTGCAGCTGTACGATCTGTGCATGTATGATTGTAAAGCGTTTCTTTTATTTTTATTTTTAATATGACGATACTTGGCTAAAATTAGTTTGGAATTCTCTTAAATATTTGTATTTAAATTTTTGTGCGAAAGTTTTTATTTATGTACCTCATTCAGAGTGTTTGGGAGGAGCGATAGGATAACAGTTTTTTTATAAGCATATATTGTGCATTTGCATTTCGCTAGTATGTTCGACATTCTCGAATATCTGCTCGCTATGTGTCCATGGTGCAATGTATCATATCTAAACTAACGTGAGTATTGTTTATTTTACCATATCACTTTGCTTCCAAAAATCCTTCGAAAAGATGAAATCATCTCACTTGTAGTGATTCAACTCGGAACTGTCATTGTCAACGTTATTAACGTGGCTGTCTTTCATCGCTACAGCTAGCGCCCTACAAGTATCGAGATCCTCCTTCCACTCCCCGTGTGCGTGTGGACTAGTACAGCTTTCTGGTGCTAACCATCGTTCAGCCCACGGAAACGGTACATGCCGTAGTCAGCGCTAGTTGTGGTGTACGGCTCGCTGGAATAACACATCCGAACAATATGTATAAGACCCATAAAAATTTGTATGATTCTCAACGCAGATGTAGGTAAAAGTAGCTAACAAATCTGACTTCATTTCATAAAATTATTTTTTGTAAGTTGTAAGGTTGTAGCAAAAAATGATCACAAATTTGAAATTTACAAATCGTGTTGTAGAATGACAGCATCGTCATAAAGGCCATTAACAAATACTTTCATTATTTCCCACTTTATAGACAAAAGTATGGTTTCCTGCTCGTAAAATTATAGATTAACGAATGTCACAATTTAGAAACCGCAGCACCAATTTCAGTTAAGAGATTGAAAAACTGTAACGAATTCTAATGGTGTTTCTAACATTTCAGTGTATGGAGAATTGGAAACATACTATTCTGGAGCTAAATAGTTGTGATTCAGCAACATTTTATATTGTATTAGCAAAGTTTATGGAAACATTGGATGATATTTTTTCATGTCGGCTGCGATATAGCTCTCTGTCACAAATGAAATATGTCGTTTAAGCGAATTTTTTTGTAGCTATAAGCGACTAAATAACATTTTAGAGGTCTTCTGTTACCGTGAATCGCGTTCTCACTGAGACGAGGTACCTTCTGAGGTACGTCTGTGGGATTGTCACTGAGTCATGTCAGTAGCGCAGTCAGTCTCAACTATACACTCACGACAGTCAGGATGTGGGGGAAGCGTGTGTGTCTGGGATGACGGTAGAAGTCTTGTATCTCGAATTGACTTGTTAAAAATTGTGGAATAACATAAATGAACTCTGTCGTGGAATGAACAGTTTTTTATCGTCTAGAGAAGGTTGTTAACTGACATTTTCTGTGTAGCGCTGTTAGTGAACAGTGGACTCATTTCCATTAACTGCGCTTCAGGTATTGGGAACTTCCTGTGTTTCGTGTGTTTCATCAGTGTGACATACCATGTGGCAAACGAAAGTAAACAGGATCAACTGTCAAGCCGGCCGAAGTGGCCGAGCGGTTCTAGGCGCTACAGTCAGGAACCGCAAGACCGCTACGGTTGCAGGTTCGAATCCTGCCTTGGGCATGGATGTGTGTGATGTCCTTAGGTTAGTTAGGTTTAAGAAGTTCTAGGGGACTGATGACCAAAGAAGTTAATATGAAACGTCCCCTTTTGAGAATTATAAGTTACTGTGCTGGTAAACCCCTTACTTTATTTGATTATCAAGCTGCTAAGCAAAACTGAACGTACTCAGACATTTCTCTCTTTACTTATCCTGATCAACAGTAAACTGACACACAATTTTTATTTTATTTTATTATTATTATTATTATTATAATTATTATTATTATTATTATTTTTTACCGCAACGCAATCTGACTTTCAAAAATCCTTGCAAAAGGGTGACCCTGACTGACAATAACTTATACCTTTCATTAATCACTTACCTCACAAAAATCTTCGTTACTCGAACTACTGCAATACAGCGAGCGCCAATGCTGCCAGCTAAATAAAAGATTCTAACTACTGAAGGCACTAACTACTGATAGGCATAGTTGGCAAATGAAAGATTTTGATAGAGAACAAACAATGCATTTACCTTAATAATGTTCAAAGTCATCACACACACACACACACACACACACGACATCCAGTCTTAAAAATTTCGTTTTTCTGACGGACACACGTCCAGATCGTCCGCTCTCAAAACTCTGCCATCTCTCCCCCCACATCCACCACTGCTGGCGGTTCACATCCAACTGCGCAACGCTACGCGCTGTTCACATCCAACTTCCCAACACTACAATAGCAAAAATTCCAACAATGAGAACCAGCCAATCATTTCATTTACTCCATATGGACTGTTACAACAATAAATCTTAAGTGAACTGGAAAGCTCTAAGAGAGTGTGCTTTTTTCGTTTTTCCGGGAGTGTACGTGTGAAGGGCAACCTCTTGGAGGTGTAACCTACAGTTCAGAAGACTTTGTGCACAGCCGGCCGGAGTGGCTGAGCGGTTCTAGGCGCTACGATCGGAGATTCGAATCCTGCCTTGAGCATGGATGTGTGTGATGTCCCTAGGTTAGTTAGGTTTAAGTAGTTCTAAGTTCTAGGGGACTGATGACCCATAGTGCTCAGAGCCATTTTTTTCAACTGTCAATTTTAGGAAAAACGAACTTGTACTGAAGTTAGATTTCGATATCTTTCTATTCGTTGACTTGTAATAAGGAAGTTTCATAGTCAGGTGCAGGTTGTTGTTAGGTAAAATTTGTAAAGAGCTTCTCTTCATATGAAAGGCTTGGAATCAGTATTACAGTTATTAACCCGTGAAGTCGTTCTTGTTAACTGAACAGAAAACTTAGTCACCCGAATGCAGATTTTCCTCCATTTCAAGCTCCTGAAAATGTAGTCCGTTTCCAGCACAGTAGCGGTGACGTCAGATTGCAGATAATCCGTTTTTGACGGAACTAACGATCTCAAAATTGGCAGCCGATTATAAGGTCACCGCTTTTTCCTGCTTGTGCCGTTGGTTATTAACTGATTTCAGCTTCTCCGGGGCCGGGAGGTGGGCGGGCTGTCTGGGACTTTACGACCTCTTAAACTATATGGAAAACGCCGGCGCCGAGGGCTCACTGCGTTACCTACTAAAATTAGACAGCCGACGCTAAGCCCCCTACTCCCTGTTTGTTGGGAACCAACGCACGCCTCGCGCACTAAAAGTTATTCCGAGTACGCGGGAGCGCGACCGTCCGGGCGGTCTGGGGTCAGCAGTCGCGACTCTGCGCGCTCCACGTAAACGTTATTTTCTGCCCGCGGCGCGCTGGGCTGCCGCGTGTCGATTGACTCCGAGACGCATCTGACACGACGGTCCGCTTTACGAGCTCCCTTCTGGTCGCGGTTAATGGCCGTGTCTCGACTCGCAGTTAAGGTGCTACCCATTTTTAGAATTTGAAGGGGATGGTATCTTTTACCTCAACGCCTACACCGATTTCCGATCGGCATATTTCACTGTAACGTAACTGGAAGCATATAGGGTTTAAAACAGTCTTTGATTTTTATATAATATTTGAGCAAAACATCTATGATGCCCTACGATGACTTTTAGATGCCTCTCATGCCATTTAGGTAAATGTTACTTAGATTACAATGATACCATAGATAACTGAAACTCATCCTTTTTTTCCTTTTTTGAACATGACTAAAGATGACCACATAGGGCGAAAACGTTTATGTAGTAAATTATTTTTTCTTGCAGTCTAAGACTCTTTTACATTCTATGACTTTTAAGGACTGGATCTCCTTAACTTTCACTGTGATTATGTTGTGACGAAGTTGTGAAGTTATCGCGACAAATACTGTCTACAAGTAGAGGCCACAGTACACTGCTTTCCGCGGACTTAAAGTCGCTTTAAAGTCAGACAAAACTCACGTAACATCTACAAAATTCATGTGTGATACGGATGTCCGTAGTGCATGTAAGTATTACTAATAGCTCTTATCTCTATTTAAGTGCAGCGTTATGTTAATATTGAAACTACCTCTTCAATCATTTTTTTTATTAAACACATACCTACAGAATTTCCCCTGACAGGGACAACTCAGACTCAACCTATTCATTTATTACCCACAATATGCAAGCCCAACGCCAACTGACTGCTATACATTGACAACATGACTTACAATAATTAACACAAAAGAATGACTCTGAATTGCAAGAAATCCTAACAATAATACAAATCCAAAAAATATGAAATTAAAGAAATATGAAACTACCTCCAACTCTTGTTAATTGCATGAACTAATTTCAATCACGAATCTCAACAGTACGAACCCCATTCCTTTTCATAAGTCACTTACCTCACAGAAAATCTTCATAACACGAACAACAGCAGCTACAGCAAGTAGCAACTACAGCCAGCTAAATAAAAAGATTTTAGCTACTGTAGACTCTAACTGCTAGGAGGCATGTGGTTAGCGAAAGTAAGATTTTGTTGAAGAGCAAACAATGTATTTAGAAAATTTTACCTTATTCATGTGACATCCAGTTTCAAAAATTATATAGTTGCCAATAATTCCACCGCCCAAACACTACCAAACGTCCATCACCATACAGTTCCTTCCCTATTTTCTTATAAACACATGATTTCATCTCACTTTACAATGCATGTCTTACCAACACAGTCTCCACTAAGGATATCATGTCCATGCACTTCCCTGTCCACTCGCTAACTGCAAGTCCGTCCATCCACAGAATCTCTTACCGAGGGCGCAGAGCGCTGTCAGCGATACTAACGCAGTCTATAGCGCTGCCAACAACAGACAATATGAAATTTTTCTGTCCGCGCGACCATACTGAAACAATTTTATTTTGTTGTTTATCAAAATAATTCACTCGCCTTTAAAACTTTTCACAAACCTTTCGCATTCCGTAGGCTACGAATCAGCTTCAAAAACGATTTTCTTCCAGTTTTGGAATTTTCAGCTCGTAGTTAGTATGAATATCAAATTTCGTATCTTTTGCAAAAATCATGTACAAACTCTGAAAATAATTTACGTATTGATTCTTGTAATTTCTCTAAGGTTATCGAAAATGAGTTCCTATTTTTTATAAGCAGCTGAGTTATATTTTCTCTTGAAATAGGCGTAGTTTTCTCGCTCCAAAAAAGTTACGTACTTGAGAAATGATAGGAACAATGCTTTGCGCAGCGCAAATGGCAACGCAGTGGAAACAGACTGTGTCAGCCTCTCATTGGTGGGTAGCTGTTTAGTCGTTCACTTAGCCTACAGTATCCTGTTTTCCTAGGGAGCACGTGTTCGATCAACTGGCTGTCCTAAGGGAGCGCGAGTGCTTCGAGATGTCACTGACTCAGAGAGAAGCCACACAAAAGGTTGCTTTGATAGAAATACTCCAACAGCTTTTATTTTACTAATCGTTAGTAGACCCTGACTTGTGTCACTGAAACACAACTAATCAAAAGTCGAGGGCAAAAATTCGTACCTGTGGCAGTACGCGAAAAGTTCACCATAGTCAAACAGTAATATCGCAACCACCGAGCAAGTATACTGCCACTCGCGTAAATTGCTCTACGTTTTGTGTCAAGACTGGTTCTAATTAAACCTGAGCTCAAATCACGCCAGTGTACTTCGTAACCACTGAACATAAAAAGACATCCAAGCCCGAATTAATAATCATTTCTAACAGAACTCAACATCGCTTTATTTTTTGGTAACGAATTTCAATTCAACATCAAGAAGGAACTGGCGCTGTAGAGATTACATGAACAAATCCAACATAGCACTGTTTCCTTTTTGAATTTTTTAATATTTTATATAAGTTCAGCCTTCCCTATTACGTACTCTTTCATGCCTGCCACCTTGTCTGCCTGCCACATTCTCGCCCAGCCGTCGGCTAACCGCTGTTCTTAGCCGAATATTGACAGAAGTGCCCAGTGATATACATCGTGCTTTCTGTAAGACATTATTCACAACTACTAAACGTATAGTTTTCCTATTATGGACCACGACTGTACTCTCAGCTGCAGTGGCGGCTGCTGCCACTGAAGCATTCTGTTGCTGTAAGGTCGAACTCATTAGGCAATCTTGTGATTAATTCATGATTTCATCACACACTGTATCAAACGAAATGTATAGGGAAACAGAAGTAATTGTTTATTCCATCGGTGCTGTTTCTATGCACAGCAAGAGTTTCATATATGTATTTCGGGAGAATGTGATAGGAAGCGTTTGGGTGCGATTTCGTGAAACGGAGAGAGAGAAGTGGTTGCTTTAGCCATATGTTCTGGGAAATAAAACATAACGGCCACACCGAAAATCTCTCTCGTACACACAAATGCAAGGCTTGAGGGCGCACATACGGACCCCTCTTCGCTACTCATAGGCTGCAACGTGGGTGTAAATAGTATGCGAAATAATAGAGCGTGAGTAAATTAGAATTACTAATCTGGATCAACATTTAAAGCTAGAAGCATTGTACTCACCAAAAGCAGACAGCAAGACAAATTCGAAATAATTAGAAGGAAAGGCGTTGAAAACATTTTCATCGTTCCTTCTTTTTGACGAATCTATCAGTCTTGAGTTAACGTTTTCCATTTTACAGGGCTCTGACCTTTCACAGGATAGCATATGTAATGCACTCAGTCGTTTTACTCTCATAGGGTTTCGTTGAAACGTTTTAATTCTCTTGAGCAGCGAAAAACTGTGCTCAGCTTCTGAAGACGAGAGAGGCGCCCTGATTACCAATTTCAAAACTTTAAAAATCTCTTCGAAAACATCACAAAGCTCGTCCACCAGAATCAGCGAAAGAAACGGTACTGCATCGGAAACTGCTCTCAACTCAAACCTAGCGTAAGATACATGAGGCTCTTCCTTCATCTTCCTTTTCTCCAAAAATGAATACGTGTCCGTAATCTCTAGGTAATTGTCTGGAAAATTTGTTATGTATTTGTCAAACTGATTTACATTAAATAAGTTTGTTGCAATGAGGTGTCCAACGAATAGAAAACTTAATTTTATTTTGTAATGAAAGGCGTCGGCCACTTACACAGCATCTCTTTTTTTCATAATCAGTAAAAATTGTGGTCTCTTTGCATCCATTATTTCGTCATTTTCAAAAATAATCTGGTTAATGATGGAATCACCGTCATCTCTGATGCTCTGCATTATCGCTTCAATGTTTTGAATATCTTGTTTTGCTTTCGTCTGTTCAGTTATCTTCTTTTGAAACGGATTTAAATGTATGTCGTCATGAGGCACTCTCTTATTGAAAAAGGGTTGCCGGGAAATTAAAATCCCCTTCTTTCAGTCTTTGTAACAGTTACATGCTCTCGCTTGTTTGAATCGCTTCCTTTAGAGTAATGTCTTCGCTATTTTGTTAAAGATGCTTTGCTACTCGCCGGCCACGGTGGCCGTGCGGTGCTAGGTGTTGCAGTCCGGAACCGCGGGACTGCTACGGTCGCAGGTTCGAATCCTGCCTCGGGCATGGATGTGTATAATGGTTCAAATGGCTCTGAGCACTATGGGACTTAACATCTATAGTCATCAGTCCCCTAGAACTTAGAACTACTTAAACCTAACTAACCTAAGGACATCACACAACACCCAGTCATCAAGAGGCAGAGAAAATCCCTGACCCCGCCGGGAATCGAACCCGGGAATCCGGGCGCGGGAAGCGAGAACGCTACCGCACGACCACGAGCTGCGGACGATGTGTGTGATGTCCTTAGGTTAGTTAGGTCTAAGTAGTTCTAAGTTCTAGGGGACTGATGACCTAAGATGTTAAGTTCCATAGTGCTCAGAGCCATTTGAACCATTTTTGAACCTTTGCTACTCGCGAATAGTAATTCCATAGTGTGACACAAGGCGCAAGCCTTTCTGAACGCCTTTGACATTTGTGGAGAGTTTGAAAGGAAAGAAGAAATACCTGAAGAGGTGCAGAAAAGATGGGCGCCTTACTATAAATGGACGCTGTCCTAGACATTATACAGTAATTTTGAAATGGTGTGCATAGCAATGGATGTAATTTGCATCTGGGTGTCTGTCTATTGTTAATTTCTGTACCCCGTTTGGTCTATCACTCATAACGTTTTCACCGTCATTACTCTGAGTTTACTACACCAGCACGCATCTCGTGAGACACTAATGAAGCAGTGTCCGTTTTCATTGGCTTTATTACTCACAGCGTCTCACCATTTCCCGTAAGAGCTCGAGGTTGATGTGTATCTGCACTGAAGATAACACTGGCCGTCATCGTCAATATACGAGGGCGGTTCAGAAAGTAACCTCCGATTGGTCACAGTGCGGGTTGTGGGGGGAGTAGCGACGCCATCTGTGCGTTCACGCACTCAACAGGTCAGTCGGCATCAAGCCGTGGTCGAGTGAACGTCGTACCTGCGCTAGTTTAGTTTTTGTGGCAGTCGAAATGTGTGCTGCAATAGAAAACCCCGCCAAATGTGAAGTGCGTGCTGTCATAAGGTTTTTTACAGTCAAAGGATATTCTGCAGCAGCTATTCATCGTGAGCTTTGTGCCGTGTACGGACCAAGAGTTATGAGTGAAGGAGTTGTCCGTGAATGGGTACATTTATTTAAAAGTGGACGAGAAAACGTTCATGATGAAGAGAGGAGTGGTAGACCATCATTGGTGACTGACGAACTCGTTCAGACAGTTGATGCAAAAGTTCGTGAAAATCGACGTTTCTCAATGTCGGAGTTGTCTACTGGTTTTCCACAGATTTCTGGCTCGGGTCACAGCGGTTTGATGACGACGAAGAGCTCAAAGATGCGGTCACAGGCTGGCTCCAGGCACAAGCGGGTGATTTTTATGCAGAAGGAATTTCAAAGCTTGTGAAGAGATACGATAAGTGCCTCAATCGCTATGGAGACTATGTAGAAAAATAGTGCAAAGATGTAGTTGTAAAATGTATATATTAAAATATTTTTATTTAACTTGGTGTATTTTTTTAAATCAACCGGAGGTTACTTTCTGAACGGCCCTCGTATGTTATATCTGTTCTTTTGCACATGTCCAAAAAAACAAACACAAGCTTTGATCCTGCAGTCACTATGAAACATGACAAACGGAAATTGCAGATCGTTGTGGTTGTCAATAGGAAGACATTATCTGTCAGTGGACACTGACTTTTGTCGAGTAATGTGGCCAATCAGCCTGGGCACTACGTCAGTAGTATGTGTTTAAAGTTGAGAATAACGGTTTCAGTTGGGATTCCGGTGATCGCTGTGTCCATATGGTACGGTGGTCAGGTCATCTGGCTATTAAGCAGGAGACCCATTTTCGAAACCCGGTGTGACACAAGTTTTCAACTTGCGCCATTGATATCAATCACTGCCCATTGGCAGCTGATGTCTTTAATTGCTTTCCGTCTTGATGCATAGTGGATGTAGGATCAAAAATTATGTCTGTTCTTTCGGGTATGTCCGAAACAAAAGACACCACATATACGATTCAGCTCTGCCAACATGCCACTTCACGCCTCAACGTAGTGCTCTTCTTGCTGACAAGCGGTTACGCATATCGTCTACCTCACCGGAGCACATGAGGTGTACTGGTGCGACTTGCAAGATGGACGGGAATTCAGACATGTCTCGAAATGCCTATTTCATGGCACAACTTATACGTATGAACTTCTGTTTTTAACAAAGTCGTGTATGATGATTAAAGTGCTTCATTTGTGATAAGTGTTCGGATAAGAGTTGATTTTATCAGATAAATCTGTTTTATTGTTTCAGCTGAAAGTTATAGACCCTCTCAAGTGGTAGCTATTATTAAGTTCAGTCTCATTACCTATAAAATCATGTGGCACCACTTTTGAAACGAGAAGAAAGCAGCATTGCACCACCTGAGCACCACCCCCACCACCAAACATAGCTTCGGAGCAGCACATGTCGCTGCAGGCGGATGTGGTGCGGAGAACGAAGCGCTGTTTCGACCTAACGCCAACTCTGTGTGTGAACAATTGTGGCTCGGTGACATCGCACATTGTCATCGATAAAAATTTCATCGTTGTTTGGGGAAAATGAGACCCATGGATGGCTGCAAATGGTCTCCAGGTAGACGAACAGATGCATTTCCAATCAATGATCGGCTCAGTTTGACTAGAGGACCCTATGAGTTCCATCTAAACACCGGCCACAGCATTGTGGAGGCACCACCAGCTTTTACAATGTCTTGTTGACAATTCGGTCCATGACTTCGTGGGCTCTTCCCAAATGAAATCGGGACTGGAGAAATGCTCCAGGCGACGTCGTGTTGTTAGAAAATGCAATCCCGTCGGTCGGTTGCTGCCATAGCTCATTAACAACAAATTTTGACGAACTGTCGTAACGTATAAGTTCAACGTAGGTCTGACACTGATTTCTGCGGTTCATTCCGGCAGTCTTGCTTGTCTGTTAGCACTGACAAGTCTACGTAACGTCACTGGTCTCGGTCGTTAAGTGAAGGTCGTCAGTCACTGCATTGTCCGTGGCGAGAGGTACTGCCTGAAATTTGGTATTCTCGACATATTCTTTACACTGTGGATCTCGGAATACTGAATCCCCTAAAGACTTCCGAAATGGAACGTCTCTTGCGTCTAGCACCAGCTACCATACCGCGTTCAGTGTCTGCTGCTTCCCGTCACGCGGCCATATTCAAGCCGGAAAATTCTTCGCATGAAAATGACAGCACCGCCGACTTACTGCCCCTTTATACCTTGTCCACATGGAACTACCGCCATCTGTATATGTACAGTCGTGGACAAAACGAGCGAGACCCCTCGCCTTTTCGTTATGCTGATCCGCACGGCTTTAAAGTCTTCTACACAGCATAACAGGCAAGGCGACGAAGTGCTACCAACATACTATGCACAGGCGTGAAACTGACAAACTATCTGAACTTTTTAAGGCTGTTTTCAATCATTTGTAAGTATATTAATGCTGATTAGTGTGTTAAATACAACACGTAAATATAAGACAGAACTGAAAGAAGAAACGCTAATTGGTATGAACTGTACCAAAAAAAAAAATGCATTTCAACTTATCGAGATAACATAACTGTTTTAGTAAGACAAAGAACCCCAGATCGTTACGAATTAGCAACATATTATCCGCATTCGGCCGCGAAACGGTCTGTGTCAACGTTCAGACCAGTCATACTGGATTACCGTTGCTGACCTACCATGAAACTGTGCAAATTTAGCAATGTTATGAGAGAGTAAATTTAGTAGGATAATTCTGCACCACCCCAGGAAATAAACGGCTACATAGCTGCCAACGGTATTATACACTGTTTCGAATTCTCCACTAGACTCGCCACAGCCAGAAAACGTTCATTAGCCGAAGTGTTTCTTAAGCTAGCTAGCAATGGGAATGTTCGCACTTCTAAAACGCGGTGGCATTAATACTGGGATGTGAATTACCACATGTATAGGCAAATGGATTCTATTTGCATTCCTGTAAACGTGATTTGGATCGAAAGCGTAGCTACGATTAATATGCTGATGTATCGACTGCAACTAGCACATTTCGGATAAAGAGTAGGGGGTGTTATTTATGCGGCCTTCATCTTCAGTAGCTGTCGTAGCTGTTTTCGTTGTTAGGGTTTCGTCACCTAAACCGATAAAAACGGAACCCTGCTAGTCTCACTTTCTTGACCGTCTATCGGTCTACCCAACCCTTAAAACCCGTTTACCTCCAGAACGGGTAGACATAATAAGCGGAAATGTATCGCATTTCTTGCGGTAACCGGTCCCTTGGTGGTGTAAAAAAGTGATTTTCTATGTCAACGCAATCTAAAGATACGGCCGTTTATCATCCATTTATAAACACCCTAGGAACGTCGTATGCGATATCCACTTCTGAAGACGCTGGCAGATACTGCAGTACCATAACAAGTAGGCAAGAATTTATTGTTATTGGTCCATGCATGACACTTTATTTCAATATCAATTTAACGCGCCTAGGTGTTCGTATATGGCTGAAACTAATGAACAAAAAGTAAATAAACAGCAAACAACTTCGATGTTCAAATCAAATGAAAGTCACATGTCGCAATTACAACATAATTTCGTTTCCAGAATGAGATAACATAATTTCGTTGTTACATCTACATGACTACATCAACAGGACTTCTTTGCAATCCAGACTTACGTGGTTGGTTCAAAAATGGCTCTGAGCACTATGCGACTTAACTTCTGAGGTCATCAGTCGCCTAGAACTTAGAACTAATTAAACCTAACTAACCTAAGAACATCACACACATCCATGCCCGAGGCAGGATTCGAACCTGTGACCGTAGCGGTCGCTCGGGTCCAGACTGTAGCGTCTACAAGCGCACGGCCGTGCTTGGCAGAAGGTTCGGACTATTTCTCTACCGTCCCACTCATTAACAGTGTGCAGGAAAAAGGACCACTTAAATCTTTTCTTGTGAGCCTTGAATTACATTATTACTATGGTTTCTTCCTGCGTAATGTCCCGAGGAAATAATGTTTTGGCATTCAGAACAGATGTTGGTGATTGAAATTTCGTATAAAGATCTCGTGGCAACGAAAAACGCTTTTGTTTTCATGAATGTTACCCCAACTCGATTATTAAATCTGGGACCCTCTCTCCCCTATTTCGTGAAATTACAAATCGTGCTACCGTTCCTTGGACGTTTTTGCGTGCACAGTCAATCACGTCTGTCAAGGATATTATAGCAGTGGACGGACAAACGTAGTGTAGGCAGTGTTTTCAGTTGGCCTGTTGCGTATTCTTAGTCTGCGGCCAATAAAACGCAGTCATTCATTTGCCTTCCCCACAAAAGTATGTTTTCTATCGTTCCAGTTTAAGTTTTACTGGGTACTGAGATGAACTGACAGTGCTTCGACTTGTGTTTTGTCATGTAACCGAAAGTTAATTATTGTTATTGGACGCAGCTTTCGTGTTTAATGTATTCCTCATTCAACAGAATACACTCTTCGTACACCACATATAACTGTTTCAAAGTATTAAATTGTTACTGATGTTACCAAGTTGCAGTGGTCATCTTTACTTGTCGTTTTGAAACAAAGGAAAATATTATAGCGAAATGTAGCAACTAAGAAGCGGAGTATCCAAATAAACAAACATTTCCGGTTTAAGTAGTTGCAGTAGATCTACTACACAGTAACGTAAATTAGGAGCAAAATCCATTAGTAGATCGTTATCAGGAAAACCAGCCCTCATAATGCAATGTGCCACTGCAAGAAAGAAAGTTTCCCAACATGTCAATGAGTAGTCGAGGAAAGTGAACACATTCTGTCTACTGAATCCCAACGCACGCCACTTAACGAGGGGACACGCCAAGTGTCATACCCCGATCTTGCTGAAACGTCGCTCAGTGAAAGAGGGGACAAAATAAGCGAACACGTGTCTCGGCTTATCTGCTTACACTCTACCGCTTCTGAGAAAACGACGGTCAAAGTTTTCAATGCCCTGTTGCTACAGTGTTGATACCTCTTAGCGGGTAAGGATTCAACTGAAGCCGTGGCTCTTCGGCTATCATAGCGACTTCGGAACTTTGCGCTGCGAGTTTGAAACCCGGTTTTTCCTTCCCCCCCCCCCCCCCCCCCATCTCACTCTCTGAATTATCTACGAATGTCTATTCCAATTTATGTTGAAACAATGTTGTCGTTATTCGTCAGTTAATTTACTGTGTACAGAAATAAGTTAAAAAGGGAACACTTAGTGCGTAGTGGGGCGATCACTCTGTTGTAGAAATAATTCAGAAGCCAAGATCGCTTAAATACTGTTTACTGGATAACCGGTTTCAACGTATGCCATCATCGGATCTGAATGGAGATTAACATTTATAAACCATTTGGATATAACAATACATGAGGCAGACCAGATGATTTTAGATCAGCTTGTCTCATTCGTTTATTATTTTTTTAATTCATTAATTACACATAAAGTTAATTAGCGAATAATGACAACATTATTTCAACATAAATTAGAAAAAAACATTCGTAGATAATTCTGATAGAGAGGCAGGAAAAAATAATAATAAAAATACCCAATATGGTCTCGAACACGGGAATCAAAGTTAAGCAGGAACGACGGTAGCCACTGAGCCACCGCTTCAATTGCGTTCTCGGCTGCAGAAGGTATCTACACTACAGCAACAGCGCGTTGATAACTTTGACCGTCGTTTTCTCGGAAACGGTCGAGTGTCTGCAGATAAGTCGAAACACATGTTCTCTTATTTTGTCCTCTCCTTCACTGAGCAAAGTTTCCGGACAATCAGCCCATGACACCTGGCGAGTTCCCCTCGTTAGTCGAGTCGCTTCTTACGCCCGGCGAGAATTATGTATGCCTCAGAGTAAACTGCGCCACTTGGAAACACGGCGAGCGGGGATAAACACGTTTTCCTTCTTATAAGGCAATCTTCTACAGCTAAAATTCACTAAGTGTCCTTCAGGTTGCCTAAGATATTTCAGAAATGTTTCTTGCGTTAGGCCTGCCGGATATGCAAAACGTAAACATTTCATTTCATGTAATATTTATCAGGATAAGACATGACAAGAGTGGACCAGTCCCTTCTGAGAAAAATTACAGATTCTAAGTTGCTCCACTATGTAATGACACGGGTAGGGGCTTGCGATGTCTCGTTTATGCCATCGATTTCCGTGTTATACATACTTGGCCACTGCGTTGTGGCTGCCATCGTGGAGGAGGCAGTCTGTTTCCTGCTAGCGCCGTTTCCGCAGCAGATATTAACCGCGACGAATCATTCAGTCAACGCTAAATGGCCCATCTGGCTGAGGCAGACAAGGGCGCTATAATAGCACTCCATGCAGAGGGATCTTCAAATGGCTGTATAGCAAGAACTATGGGTCTTCACAAGTCGACGGTAGCCAGGTGGATCAGACGAAAGGAAGAGAGTGGTAACCTGAATGGGAGGCCTCATGGCCGTCGCCGCAAAACAACAGCAGCTCAGGATGTGCAGATACGCCGTTTCAGTGAGAACCACCCATTTGTCAACGCACGACAAATTCAGCAAACTTTGGGTCTCAATGTTAGCAGTAAGACCGTCACTCGTCGTCTAAGGGAAGGTGGACTGAGGGCAAGAAGCGCTGCTGTGAAAGAGACATTGACTGTTTCCCACAGAGGAGCTCGCCTTTCTTTTGCTGCTGAAAATGTTTACAAACCTCTCCAATTTTGGAGGCGAGTGATTTTCACGGACGAATAAGTTTTCTCTATGGCATCAACCGGAAAAGTACTTGTTTACCGGCCTAAAGGTGCTAGGTATAATCGAAAATATATTTACAGTTGCCGAAGGAGTGGCAGGGAGTCATTAACGGTATGGGCATGGATATCGGCCGAAGGGTGTGGGCTCCTGTGGGAAGTGGAAGGAAGATTCGATGCGCGCAATTACATATCAATTCTGGAGAACGTGATGTTGCCTTCTGTGACAGCAAGATTTGGCGATGATCAGATCATGTTCCAACAAGATCGCTCGCCTATTCATATGACACTTGTGGTTAAGAGGTCGTTCGACGACCATAGTAATATTGCTGTAATGGAATGGCCACCTAAAGGAGCTGACATGAATCCCATTGAGAATATTTGGGCAGAAATGGTCAGAGTAATACGAGAAGAGGGGCAGTCACCGTCGACTCGCCGACAGCTTTCTGATGTGATTCATGACGCTTGGAATGAGTTTCTTGAATCTCCTAGTTATGTGGCTGGAGTTGTGGGCTCAATGCCCGACAGACTTCGAGCTGTTGTGGAAGCCGAAGGAGGCTATACGCGATGCTAAGCAGCATCAGCAGAGGTGTTTTTTTTTTTTTTTTCAGCTCTTCACCAATCACCTGCAACAGCTGTTTCAAGTTTTTTTTCAGACCTGTATTTTATATAATTTCGAGGAAACGCAGTAAGTGGAATGTGGACAAACAAATTAATTCACAGCAAGATATGTAATATTTAATTTGATAAGAGAAGAAATACTCACCTTATATATTCATGCAGTCTCTAAAAAATACATGACACACGTGTATATGCAAGAAGGGAACAAAACAATTCAGCACAAATGAAAAATATTGAGGAGAAGCTCGCCGATGAAGGTGTAATTGGAGAACAAAGGTTGGGCTAGAAGGAGAGGTAAGGAGGCCCGAAAAAGCAGAGAAAAATCAAATACCCAATAGACTTTGAGTCGTTGTCGCAGCAGAGGGCGCTTGGTATATGCGATTCGGAGCAACAGTAGAAGAATACTTTTATTCACTGATTTTTGAGGCTTTATTTTGTGACGGCTAAACAGTGCTGCATCATGAGCCCCACTATTTGTCCACATCTGGCTAAACATCAGAGGTGTAAAAAATTTTGAGAGGTGCCGAAGTTCTCTGGAAGAGTAACGTGTTTTAGACAAGAAGATGATTTTTAGTTCATTTCATTTTAACCATTCACACTATGCTTTGACATTGTAATCTTCGATTTCATTTTATTATTATGTATCTTTTCTTCGGTAAAATTCAACGGTAGTAAGTTTCAAGATATGAAGAATAACTGGAAGTTTTTAATTTATGGAATAGCGTATTTAACAGTTAATATTTTCAACAAATCTGTAGTTATAGGACATATTAAGAAGCAAGTCAAAAATGGCATTGTGGAAAGATCAGGTTGGTCTCTAAAGGGTAACGACGGTAAAATAGCAAATACGAAACTATGGGTAACAACTATTGTTGATGGTGAGGAGCCATAATCGATATGCCACTATTCTGTAATTGTATTTCTGAAGTTTATCGTCAATCCTAGGACTGAAACCGATACTCTATTTTACGTAAAGAATATAACCTTCAAAATTTATTTAGCAGCGCAGAATATTAAATCATAGTTTATAGATCAGGAACCTAATCCAACTGCCTTTAATTTTATTCTCACGGATGACATTGAGACAGTAAATAACAAGAGAAATAACAAAACTCTCAGAATCAATATAGAGAATTCAAGTATCCAGTGGATTCAAAAGTTTGCTATAATAGCGAGAAATTGCTTTTACTGACTCCTTCATGCCTACGTTTTCTGTCAGACAATGTTTGAAACTAGGTAAACAATTTTTCCACAAATTGTCAAATTGGAAGTCGGAGAGCCAGTTAAATAAATTGCGATGACAACAAACGTTTTTCAAGTAAACTGATCACAGGAGGCATCCAACGCATTTATTGTGTGTTACACGCACAGTATCTAAACTGGCAACGCCACCAACACACAATACCACTAACAAGGGAACATTCCCATCGCACCCCCCTCAGATTTAGATATAAGTTGGCACAGTGGATAGGCCTTGAAAATCCGAACACAGATCAATCGAGAAAACAGGAAGAAGTTGTGTGGAACTATGAAAAAAATAAGCAAAATATACAAACTGATTAGTCCATGCGCAAGACAGGCAACACAAGGATAAAGTGAGCTCAGGAGCGCCGTGATCCCGTGGTTAGCGTGAGCAGCTGCGGAACGAGAGGTCCTTAGTTCAAGTCTTCCCTCGAGTGAAAAGTTTAATTTTTTATTTTCAGGCAATTATTATCTGTCCGTCCGTCCGTTCGATGCGAGGTAACTGCGCTATAGTATGATGACTCTACACCTAAACAAACATCGAAACACATGACGTCAGTCAACTACAGCGCACGGAAGAGAGAGTATTCCTGCTAACGAGGCTCCCTGGCTGGCAGTTGACTGTTCGAAACTTTGGACGAGAGTGCATTAAATACGTGAGATGCATTCCGTGTGCAATATGAATCCAGCAACTATAGCTCGCGACTTCAATAACAATGTCAATGAATATTTTCCGAACTGTAAGGCACCTTAAGGGATCGAACGATTGTCGAACATTTGTGATTACTTCCTACATTTGTTGATAAACAGTACATGTGGTGATGATTGTCCGAAAATAAAAAATTTAACGACTCACTCGAGGGAAGATTTGAAACAATGACCTCTAGTTCGGCAGCTGCTCACGCTAACCAGGCGACCACGGCGCCCCCGAGCTCACACCCTCATTGATGTTGCTTATCTTGTGCATGGACTACTCAGTTTGTATATTTTGCTTATTTTTTTCATAGTTCAACACAACTTCTTCCTGTTTTCTCGATTGATCTGTGTTCAGTTTTTTAAGGCCTATCCACTGTGCCAACTTATAAATAAATCTGAGGAGGGTGCGATGGGGAGGTTCCCTTATTAGCTATGAAACAACTGTAGCAAAACGGAGCATCCTCGTTATCCATGTGATGGATAAGACGACTAATTCGAAACATAAATGTCAATATAAGCATCAATTTCTGTTGGAACGTATTTCCTGGACCAAATAACATACATTCCCTACGTCTTCAATGCGAATCATGCAGCAAATGTAATTTAAAGGACATAAAAATATCGACTGAATTTACTAACATAATTATGAACCACTCACGAAGATAAATCGATGGTCACATTGTTGTCAAAAGTATTCTACAGTATTGCCATTGTCCATTAGACGGGCAGCAGGAAGAAAACGTTCGCTCAGCTGTGCTGAGATATCTTGCACTGACAAAGCTCGTGATTCGAAGACGCCACAGCATCGTCTGCCACCATTTCATGGGAAACGAAATATCTCAAGTGTACGGTCTTAGACATAAAAACTGCCCGACGGCTGGCCGCCACAGAGACGAAATCCTAGTCATTCACTTAACGTGGCCATTAAAACTGTCCGCCCCGGCCATCTGCACAATCTGGCAACACTGTTATATGCGGAAGTGTTAGGAGGAAGTGTTGTCCACTTCCGAGATGTTCTCGGATTGTGTGAGCCTGTGGTCTAGTAGCCGGCACGGTAACTCAGCGTGTTCGGTCAGAGGGTTAGATACCCTCTGTAATAAAAAAATTGAGTTAATGGATCAACGACGAACTGAAACGGGTGTCTTGCGACGTCCGCACCGAGCAGATTCAACGAACCAAAACGAGACAAAAAAAAAAAAAAAAGAAGTGGTAATCTTCGTGCATTCTAAACTTATGGTCGCCTGTTCGCGTCCAACTGTTTTCTTTTCTTTTCTTTAACCACATTTCGGTCTAAAGTTATGAGTCTGATTGAGCATCGAAGATAATTCGCTTAACATTCTACCCAGCAGCAATAACAAGTATTCCAGAAACAACTCCGCAGGACAGCTCGTGGCTGCGTCGCGATCATAACAGCTTACGTTCGAGCGTTTCCTCGCGCTGCAGCGGCTACCGGCCACCGGCCAGACGCCACCCGCCGCCTGAAATCCGGCGCCGCCCATGTGAACGCGGCGCCACGCTGTCAGTGTATGTATCAACTGTCATTTTCGAATTTGAAGTTCTAGTTATCAACTTGCAGTTAAGCATTGGATTTTGCATACTTGAAAATCATGAACTACAGTTAAGCATTGTAAAATTGAGTCGCAAGTGGAAAAAGGTGTAACATCTGCAACACAACGTTTACTTTTGGTATAACAGAGGGGTGAATGCAGAGGAGGCAGCTAGAAAGATTTGAATTGTGTTTGGAGCGAGTGCTTTTGGGAAAAATACGCCAGAAAAAGATATTCGTGTTTCAACAAAGATCGTTCTGCCATGAATGATTTTCCACATTAAGGAAGTTTCGCTTACTGATATATGTGATAGATTACCATTTTACCATCATGCGACATTTGCATCCAACAGGCAAAGTTCAGAAGTCTGGTGTAGGAGTACTGCATGCTCTAATTCGAAACAACAAAAATCAACGGAGTGACTATTATTGAACGTCATCAGGTAATTCATCGAGCATTCTTATGCAGTACTATTACTGGTGACGCGTTATGATGCCTTTATCGTTAACTTCCTAAGAAGAAATGAAAGGCTGAGCCCCACCAAAAGTCGTAAACTCGAGGAAAGAGTAGTGTGAACATAATATTTTACATCTGATAAATCCAAAAGTGTGTTTTGGGCTACGAATTCTGCCCCCAGGGTGTGTGCAACACAGCTGGAATTTCTTGCCAACAACTAAGACACCTTTTGGTCGCAGTGTAAGGAAGTCGAGCAACAAAACTACATCACCTGTGCTACTGCATGACAACGCACTATGTTGCTTTGAGAAACAAAACTATCCAGGAGATTGATAGGAAAGTCGTCTCTCAGGCAATTGTATTGATAGGGAAGACCTCTCTCACTCAAGCACTTGTCCCTCTCGTCATATATTTGTAAAATTTTACCTTTCCCGCTCTTGATCGACCAACCGTCAAGGCAATTCATTTCTAGACGAAAATGCTCTTAAAACTACTCTGGTTTAATGACATCGTTAGAACCAGTAGGTTTCAACAGGCGTAGAATTTGTAAACAACTTTAGCATTGTCAGATCGTTTTAGATATCGTGAAAGAAAATTCTGCTGATGATTAATTTCTCTTCGATAATTACTGTTGCGTTTAGTAAACTAATGGAAAAGGCAATTAAAATATTCACTGTACTAATATAAATTAAATTCAGCTTACTACAGAAACATCACGACGGCAGTCTATCTTAATAAAGCATTAAGTGTCTGTGAGACGATTGAGCCTATTTTAACACGAATTAGTAGTATATTACCGACTTTTGACTTCGAAAAGATCTGTATTTATTTCATTTCCTGTTCCATTCGTAAGTATTATGAAAATGTGACATTTCATAGATAAAATCATGTATTCATAACAACAAAAAATATGTCGGCAGAAAACAAAAGTGGCATTATGAATTTGGCAGTACCGTAAGGTTTTCGCTCTGACACTAAGGGTTACTGAAAGTAGCAAGACGAATTTTGCTCGAGCGTTGTCTTACGATTCCCTTATTGAGTTTTTATCTGCCTGCTTGTAGCTGTGCTACAAAAGAATTAAAAATCTGGCTTCCAGCGAGTCTCGAAAGGCGAACGAAAGCAGCTTGCACCTGGTAGCTAAGCATGTTACCTGGGAACTGGTTTTTTCCTAAAGTGGGAAGACATCCTTTTGTGGTTGAATTGTTGGCAAATGTCAGTCAGACGCGTGCCTTTGGTCTAAGCGTTTCGGTGTGTTGAATTTGTACGAATGATTTTTCTACAGGCATTTTCTGTCCCAAATAGAGAGTTGAAGTCTCCGATTAGTATTTTCACGTCATCTTGATGAGTTTTGCTCATAGTATTTTCTAGTGTGTTCCAGAATTTTTCGACGTTTTCGGTGTTTTTCTTATTTTTGATGTTGGTGGGGACACGTGCATTGATGAGTGTATATTTTTTACTGGGGCTCTGAATGAGCATAGTCATAAGTCGCTTGTTGATGGGCCGGCCGTGGTGGCCGAGCGGTTCTAGGCGCTTCAGCCGAAACCTCGCGACTGCTACGGTCGCAGGTTCGAATCCAGCCTCGGGCATGGATGTGTGCGATGTCCTCACGTTAGTTAGGTTTAAGTAGTTCTAAGTTCTAGCGGACTGATGACCTCCGCTGTTAAGTCCCATAGTGCTCAGAGCCATTTGAACCTTTTGATTGTTGATGGGTGTGATTTCTTTGACAGAGTTGATGATACATCTGTGTTCGAGAAATGCAATGCCGAAGATTGATACGCCTTTCCCTACCTTTTGTTGTATTTTACCCTTGAAGATGCAATGGTTTCCCTAATGCAAGATTTCATTGTCAGTTAGTCGTGGTTCTTGAAGAGCAAGGATGAGAATTTTTTGCCGGTCGATTTCTTTTGTGGGATTATTTAGTTTTCGTGTTTGAATCAATGTATTGATGTTTACTTTTAAATGCATGTTAATTGCTTGTAGGGAAATTTACCAGAGATCTTCGATATTCTCTGCCGTGCTAACCTGGACTCCCCAGAATCCGAAAATCCAACTGCCGCCTGTCGACAGCCGGGTTGTGTACCACCTGGAGTAAAGTTGACTTTGCTTGCATAGGTCATGTTTGCTTGTGTTTCATTGGTTTTGCTTGGGTGATACCAGGACCGGACAGGACCAGAGTGTGTTGAAGCCTTTGAAAGCAAATATTTTCAGCCAAGCTCATTGAGCTAACAGACGGTGATCAGAGTAGCGGTGATTTTCACTCAGACGTGTCTGGATTTTGGTTCAATGGATTGAGTAGCCGTTCAGCATAGTGTTAGTATTTGGTTCACCCCTAGTATTTGATTTCCTCGGTACCACCCATGTGGGGGAGGGTTTCCCCTATCCACCACACGCGATTATTATTATTACTATTATTATTATTATTGTCATTATGTCATCAGCAAATCCGATATGGTGTATCTTCCCACCACTGAAATAGATGTGTATTGTTCGATTCAGCATTTCCATCACATAAATGTGGTTTATAATTACGTTACATTGCTGCTAGTAGACATATTTCTCACTTTTTCTTAGACAGTTGCTACCTGTTACTCCATCATAGGAATTTATGTGCGCAGCATTGTTGCAATACAGACGTTCAAATTATCCGATTTCTGTAATTCCATTTCGATACCAGATCGGTCTAATCGGATTCAGCCAGGCAGTCTTAATGTGGATATCTGACTGCGACTCTCATCATATGATAGACTGGGTAAACCACATTCTTAATCGGACTGTTGAATGTAGATCACTTATACATGACAGGGCCTGAATTCTTAAACACTGTGGAAAATAATAATCCAATGTGCTTATTACAAATACGTTATTTAAATATAAATACATGAACTAACGAGATAACAGTTTATTTACAGGAGCGGAGCACCATCCATCATAGCAGAGCAGTGCGATATTGGTTTCAGGGCAAGAGAGGATAAAGCTGTTGCCGTTTGTTCCACGATCACCAAACATCAACCAGATAGAGAATATGTGGGCAGAGGTAACAAGGCCATTGCCACGTGGATCTACTAAAGGTTGGTTGGTTTGTGGGATTAAAGGGACCAGTATCTACAAAAGCAAGCGACCTTTGGACATATATAGAAAACATATGTTGGGAAGTAAACCATCACGCTACACTGTCTACGAGTTAATGAAATCAATTCCCCTACGCATTCGAGAAATCTTAAGTAATGATCGTGGGTGGGTTGGTTACTAAAAGCATAAAAAGATGTTCAAATATGTGTAAAATCTTATGGGACTTAACTGCTAAGGTCATCAGTACCTAAGCTTACACACTACTTAACCTAAATTATCCTAAGGACAAACACACACACTCATGCCCGAGGGAGGACTCGAACCTCCGCCGGGATCAGCCACGCAGCCCATGACTGCAGCGCGCCAGACCGCTCGGCTAATCCCGCGCGGCTACTAGAAGTATACTCGTCCACAAAACCCATGTGGACAGTTATCTGATAATCGGTCAAGCTTTGTTTGTCTCAGCTTTTAGCATACAAGTCCATTTACTTTCAGTCTCCTCCTTACAATTATTGCAATGCAAGGTAATTGAAAAAACTCATCCACTCGACGCCAACTGGGCAACTGACGCGTGCATGTGTTGTTCAACAAACCGTAGTTGTCACCCTCACTGGAATCAATGACTGTGTGTGTGTGTGTGTGTGTATTCGTGTGCATGCACAATCTGAATCAATACTATTAACATTAGAGAGACAACCAACAATAAATATTGCATCAAATATGACTGTAAAGTATTTTAATGCTATGGGAAGTTACAGACTGAATTTTCACCCAACCCACGTCCTGCATATTACGTTAAGTAAGATGTATTAACTCCATAGTATCGTTAGCAGAGACAGTGCGCTCTTGTTGTCGAGGCTCGCGACAAGCGCAGCGATCAGCAGTGCCCAATGCCGCCGCGATTTGTTTATGTTGGCTGATTGTGGACACTGCAGCAGACGCTTCGCCATAAACAGAAAGAAATCACCTTGGCTCTGACTGCAGTGAGCGGATATCACTGCCTGCGTGTTCTTATAGTAACCAACGTGGGACTTTACTCACAGGTGCCATGGAGCAATTGCAACGGGTATCATGTCATTAGTCATCAGAATATTAACCAGCGATGAAATGTCCACTCTATTTGAATCCCAAGAAAATAGGAACCTTCTCACAAAGGAATGTGAGGTGATATCAAAATTTATCCAACATACAAAAATTAACTGCAGGGCTTTCATGTATGCAGTAGTAGCACACAAGGAAATATTATGTCTTGGAAGCGCATATTTCATTTCCTCTTACAAAATGGCTCTGAGCACTATGGGACTTAACATCTATGGTCATCAGTCCCCTAGAACTTAGAACTACTTAAACCTAACTAACCTAAGGACAGCACACAACACCCAGTCATCACGAGGCAGAGAAAATCCCTGCCCCGCCGGGAATCGAACCCGGGAACCCGGGCGTGGGAAGCGAGAACGCTACCGCACGACCACGAGCTGCGGACTTTCCTCTTACAATTAACGACCTTGTTTTAGTATGAAGTGGGAAAATAATCACGAAAAACTTAAGTTCCTGAGAAGCATATAAGTTATTTCCTCTTCTCACATCATAACTTTTGTTTTAGTATGAGATAAAAAAATAAACAGTTTAGGGTTCTGAAACATAATATGACACCAGATTCTTATCGTAGGCGCTATCGGAAACGCAAAAAGCAGGGAGCTATCCATTCTTTTGTCCAAAAGTCTGTTTCTTTCATGCGTTACTCACGCTAGGAGATTCTTATTTAAGGACTTGTGGGCATCAAGTTCTTCAGCAGAACACGCCTTATGTTATTGTGCTAATTACGGCATGGAAAATATGCAACAAAGACGAGTTCCCCTAGAGCAGTGAGGATATTTGCACATGTCTGTATTCAGCAATGACTGCCAGCTGCCACAGAATCCTTGCGGCAGGCAACACAACTGTGCGTGCACTTCAGACTTCATTCAGTAAGACGTCAGGAGATGGATGGAAACGTCAAATTAACGTTGCTTTCCGAGTCGTATTCAATCCAGAATGAGGTGTTATTAAGGTAGTTGAACGTTCTAGCAATTACACTTCTATAATTCCCATATGAGTATTCCGACAGCCAAAAGAACCCGTTAGTGTGAAACCATCTGGAACTGCATTAATACCAAAGTGCAAGAACTTGAGACAATACGTGGACTATTCTCTTCGCTAGGTGACCTATTATTGATATTTAGGATTCTCTCCGTCCTGAAGTTCCATTTCCATTACGCCTAGGACGGAGAGAATCCTAAATATCAATAATAGGTCACCTAGCGAAGAGAATAGTCCACGTATTGTCTCAAGTTCTTGCACTTTGGTATTAATGCAGTTCCAGATGGTTTCACACTAACGGGTTCTTTTGGCTGTCGGAATACTCATATGGGAATTATAGAAGTGTAATTGCTAGAACGCCTAGGACGGAGAGAATCCTAAATATCAATAATAGGTCACCTAGCGAAGAGAATAGTCCACGTATTGTCTCAAGTTCTTGCACTTTGGTATTAATGCAGTTCCAGATGGTTTCACACTAACGGGTTCTTTTAGCTGTCGGAATACTCATATGGGAATTATAGAAGTGTAATTGCTAGAACGTTCAACTACCTTAATAACACCTCATTCTGGATTGAATACGACTCGGAAAGCAACGTTAATTTGACGTTTCCATCCATCTCCTGACGTCTTACTGAATGAAGTCTGAAGTGCACGCACAGTTGTGTTGCCTGCCGCAAGGATTCTGTGGCAGCTGGCAGTCATTGCTGAATACAGACATGTGCAAATATCCTCACTGCTCTAGGGGAACTCGTCTTTGTTGCATATTTTCCATGCCGTAATTAGCACAATAACATAAGGCGTGTTCTGCTGAAGAACTTGATGCCCACAAGTCCTTAAATAAGAATCTCCTAGCGTGAGTAACGCATGAAAGAAACAGACTTTTGGACAAAAGAATGGATAGCTCCCTGCTTTTTGCGTTTCCGATAGCGCCTACGATAAGAATCTGGTGTCATATTATGTTTCAGAACCCTAAACTGTTTATTTTTTTATTTCATACTAAAACAAAAGTTATGATGTGAGAAGAGGAAATAACTTATATGCTTCTCAGGAACTTAAGTTTTTCGTGATTATTTTCCCACTTCATACTAAAACAAGGTCGTTAATTGTAAGAGGAAAGTCCGCAGCTCGTGGTCGTGCGGTAGCGTTCTCGCTTCCCACGCCCGGGTTCCCGGGTTCGATTCCCGGCGGGGCAGGGATTTTCTCTGCCTCGTGATGACTGGGTGTTGTGTGCTGTCCTTAGGTTAGTTAGGTTTAAGTAGTTCTAAGTTCTAGGGGACTGATGACCATAGATGTTAAGTCCCATAGTGCTCAGAGCCATTTTGTAAGAGGAAATGAAATATGCGCTTCCAAGACATAATATTTCCTTGTGTGCTACTACTGCATACATGAAAGCCCTGCAGTTAATTTTTGTATGTTGGATAAATTTTGATATCACCTCACATTCCTTTGTGAGAAGGTTCCTATTTTCTTGGGATTCAAATAGAGTGGACATTTCATCGCTGGTTAATATTCTGATGACTAATGACATGATACCCGTTGCAATTGCTCCATGGCACCTGTGAGTAAAGTCCCACGTTGGTTACTATAAGAACACGCAGGCAGTGATATCCGCTCACTGCAGTCAGAGCCAAGGTGATTTCTTTCTGTTTATGGCGAAGCGTCTGCTGCAGTGTCCACAATCAGCCAACATAAACAAATCGCGGCGGCATTGGGCACTGCTGATCGCTGCGCTTGTCGCGAGCCTCGACAACAAGAGCGCACTGTCTCTGCTAACGATACTATGGAGTTAATACATCTTACTTAACGTAATATGCAGGACGTGGGTTGGGTGAAAATTCAGTCTGTAACTTCCCATAGCATTAAAATACTTTACAGTCATATTTGATGCAATATTTATTGTTGGTTGTCTCTCTAATGTTAATAGTATTGATTCAGATTGTGCATGCACACGAATACACACACACACACACACACAGTCATTGATTCCAGTGAGGGTGACAACTACGGTTTGTTGAACAACACATGCACGCGTCAGTTGCCCAGTTGGCGTCGAGTGGATGAGTTTTTTCAATTACCTTGCATTGCAATAATTGTAAGGAGGAGACTGAAAGTAAATGGACTTGTATGCTAAAAGCTGAGACAAACAAAGCTTGACCGATTATCAGATAACTGTCCACATGGGTTTTGTGGACGAGTATACTTCTAGTAGCCGCGCGGGATTAGCCGAGCGGTCTGGCGCGCTGCAGTCATGGGCTGCGTGGCTGATCCCGGCGGAGGTTCGAGTCCTCCCTCGGGCATGAGTGTGTGTGTTTGTCCTTAGGATAATTTAGGTTAAGTAGTGTGTAAGCTTAGGTACTGATGACCTTAGCAGTTAAGTCCCATAAGATTTTACACATATTTGAACATCTTTTTATGCTTTTAGTAACCAACCCACCCACGATCATTACTTAAGATTTCTCGAATGCGTAGGGGAATTGATTTCATTAACTCGTAGACAGTGTAGCGTGATGGTTTACTTCCCAACATATGTTTTCTATATATGTCCAAAGGTCGCTTGCTTTTGTAGATACTGGTCCCTTTAATCCCACAAACCAACCAACCTTTAGTAGATCCACGTGGCAATGGCCTTGTTACCTCTGCCCACATATTCTCTATCTGGTTGATGTTTGGTGATCGTGGAACAAACGGCAACAGCTTTATCCTCTCTTGCCCTGAAACCAATCTCGCACTGCTCTGCTATGATGGATGGTGCTCCGCTCCTGTAAATAAACTGTTATCTCGTTAGTTCATGTATTTATATTTAAATAACGTATTTGTAATAAGCACATTGGATTATTATTTTCCACAGTGTTTAAGAATTCAGGCCCTGTCATGTATAAGTGATCTATATTCAACAGTCCGATTAAGAATGTGGTTTACCCAGTCTATCATATGATGAGAGTCGCAGTCAGATATCCACATTAAGACTGCCTGGCTGAATCCGATTAGACCGATCTGGTATCGAAATGGAATTACAGAAATCGGATAATTTGAACGTCTGTATTGCAACAATGCTGCGCACATAAATTCCTATGATGGAGTAACAGGTAGCAACTGTCTAAGAAAAAGTGAGAAATATGTCTACTAGCAGCAATGTAACGTAATTATAAACCACATTTATGTGATGGAAATGCTGAATCGAACAATACACATCTATTTCAGTGGTGGGAAGATACACCATATCGGATTTGCTGATGACATAATGACAATAATAATAATAATAGTAATAATAATAATCGCGTGTGGTGGATAGGGGAAACCCTCCCCCACATGGGTGGTACCGAGGAAATCAAATACTAGGGGTGAACCAAATACTAACACTATGCTGAACGGCTACTCAATCCATTGAACCAAAATCCAGACACGTCTGAGTGAAAATCACCGCTACTCTGATCACCGTCTGTTAGCTCAATGAGCTTGGCTGAAAATATTTGCTTTCAAAGGCTTCAACACACTCTGGTCCTGTCCGGTCCTGGTATCACCCAAGCAAAACCAATGAAACACAAGCAAACATGACCTATGCAAGCAAAGTCAACTTTACTCCAGGTGGTACACAACCCGGCTGTCGACAGGCGGCAGTTGGATTTTCGGATTCTGGGGAGTCCAGGTTAGCACGGCAGAGAATATCGAAGATCTCTGGTAAATTTCCCTACAAGCAATTAACATGCATTTAAAAGTAAACATCAATACATTGATTCAAACACGAAAACTAAATAATCCCACAAAAGAAATCGACCGGCAAAAAATTCTCATCCTTGCTCTTCAAGAACCACGACTAACTGACAATGAAATCTTGCATTAGGGAAACCATTGCATCTTCAAGGGTAAAATACAACAAAAGGTAGGGAAAGGCGTATCAATCTTCGGCATTGCATTTCTCGAACACAGATGTATCATCAACTCTGTCAAAGAAATCACACCCATCAACAATCAAAAGGTTCAAATGGCTCTGAGCACTATGGGACTTAACAGCGGAGGTCATCAGTCCGCTAGAACTTAGAACTACTTAAACCTAACTAACGTAAGGACATCGCACACATCCATGCCCGAGGCTGGATTCGAACCTGCGACCGTAGCAGTCGCGAGGTTTCGGCTGAAGCGCCTAGAACCGCTCGGCCACCACGGCCGGCCCATCAACAAGCGACTTATGACTATGCTCATTCAGAGCCCCAGTAAAAAATATACACTCATCAATGCACGAGTCCCTACCAACATCAAAAATAAGAAAAACACCGAAAACGTCGAAAAATTCTGGAACACACTAGAAAATACTATGAGCAAAACTCATCAAGATGACGTGAAAATACTAATCGGAGACTTCAACTCTCTATTTGGGACAGAAAATGCCTGTAGAAAAATCATTCGTACAAATTCAACACACCGAAACGCTTAGACCAAAGGCACGCGTCTGACTGACATTTGCCAACAATTCAACCACAAAAGGATGTCTTCCCACTTTAGGAAAAAACCAGTTCCCAGGTAACATGCTTAGCTACCAGGTGCAAGCTGCTTTCGTTCGCCTTTCGAGACTCGCTGGAAGCCAGATTTTTAATTCTTTTGTAGCACAGCTACAAGCAGGCAGATAAAAACTCAATAAGGGAATCGTAAGACAACGCTCGAGCAAAATTCGTCTTGCTACTTTCAGTAACCCTTAGTGTCAGAGCGAAAACCTTACGGTACTGCCAAATTCATAATGCCACTTTTGTTTTCTGCCGACATATTTTTTGTTGTTATGAATACATGATTTTATCTATGAAATGTCACATTTTCATAATACTTACGAATGGAACAGGAAATGAAATAAATACAGATCTTTTCGAAGTCAAAAGTCGGTAATATACTACTAATTCGTGTTAAAATAGGCTCAATCGTCTCACAGACACTTAATGCTTTATTAAGATAGACTGCCGTCGTGATGTTTCTGTAGTAAGCTGAATTTAATTTATATTAGTACAGTGAATATTTTAATTGCATTTTCCATTAGTTTACTAAACGCAACAGTAATTATCGAAGAGAAATTAATCATCAGCAGAATTTTCTTTCACGATATCTAAAACGATCTGACAATGCTAAAGTTGTTTACAAATTCTACGCCTGTTGAAACCTACTGGTTCTAACGATGTCATTAAACCAGAGTAGTTTTAAGAGCATTTTCGTCTAGAAATGAATTGCCTTGACGGTTGGTCGATCAAGAGCGGGAAAGGTAAAATTTTACAAATATATGACGAGAGGGACAAGTGCTTGAGTGAGAGAGGTCTTCCCTATCAATACAATTGCCTGAGAGACGACTTTCCTATCAATCTCCTGGATAGTTTTGTTTCTCAAAGCAACATAGTGCGTTGTCATGCAGTAGCACAGGTGATGTAGTTTTGTTGCTCGACTTCCTTACACTGCGACCAAAAGGTGTCTTAGTTGTTGGCAAGAAATTCCAGCTGTGTTGCACACACCCTGGGGGCAGAATTCGTAGCCCAAAACACACTTTTGGATTTATCAGATGTAAAATATTATGTTCACACTACTCTTTCCTCGAGTTTACGACTTTTGGTGGGGCTCAGCCTTTCATTTCTTCTTAGGAAGTTAACGATAAAGGCATCATAACGCGTCACCAGTAATAGTACTGCATAAGAATGCTCGATGAATTACCTGATGACGTTCAATAATAGTCACTCCGTTGATTTTTGTTGTTTCGAATTAGAGCATGCAGTACTCCTACACCAGACTTCTGAACTTTGCCTGTTGGATGCAAATGTCGCATGATGGTAAAATGGTAATCTATCACATATATCAGTAAGCGAAACTTCCTTAATGTGGAAAATCATTCATGGCAGAACGATCTTTGTTGAAACACGAATATCTTTTTCTGGCGTATTTTTCCCAAAAGCACTCGCTCCAAACACAATTCAAATCTTTCTAGCTGCCTCCTCTGCATTCACCCCTCTGTTATACCAAAAGTAAACGTTGTGTTGCAGATGTTACACCTTTTTCCACTTGCGACTCAATTTTACAATGCTTAACTGTAGTTCATGATTTTCAAGTATGCAAAATCCAATGCTTAACTGCAAGATGATAACTAGAACTTCAAATTCGAAAATGACAGTTGATACATACACTGACAGCGTGGCGCCGCGTTCACATGGGCGGCGCCGGATTTCAGGCGGCGGGTGGCGTCTGGCCGGTGGCCGGTAGCCGCTGCAGCGCGAGGAAACGCTCGAACGTAAGCTGTTATGATCGCGACGCAGCCACGAGCTGTCCTGCGGAGTTGTTTCTGGAATACTTGTTATTGCTGCTGGGTAGAATGTTAAGCGAATTATCTTCGATGCTCAATCAGACTCATAACTTTAGACCGAAATGTGGTTAAAGAAAAGAAAAGAAAACAGTTGGACGCGAACAGGCGACCATAAGTTTAGAATGCACGAAGATTACCACTTCTTTTTTTTTTTTTTGTCTCGTTTTGGTTCGTTGAATCTGCTCGGTGCGGACGTCGCAAGACACCCGTTTCAGTTCGTCGTTGATCCATTAACTCAATTTTTTTATTACAGAGGGTATCTAACCCTCTGACCGAACACGCTGAGTTACCGTGCCGGCTACTAGACCACAGGCTCACACAATCCGAGAACATCTCGGAAGTGGACAACACTTCCTCCTAACACTTCCGCATCTAACAATGTTGCCAGATTGCCGGGGCGGTCAGTTTTATTGGCCACGTTAAGTGAACGACTCGGACTTAGTCTCTGTGGCGGCAGCCGGCGGGCAGTTTTTATGTCTAAAACTGTACGCCAGTGTGGCGCTAAAGTGTGGTTATGGATAATACACATGCTCAGATTGCGAATCTAACATCATCAATAAAGAGAGGGAAATGAAATAGGCTTCCTTCGTCTTCAGTAACATCAAATATATTTTAGTTATTGTATCTTAAATGAACTGCGCAAAAAATCATTCACCAGAATTAAATAACTTGTTAGCAACATCAGATGATATTAACAGCTTGCCGGCGCGTGTTAGCCGTGCTTTCAACGGCGTCATACCGCGGATCGCAGGGCTGCTTGCGCCGTCCGTTCGAATCCTTCCCCGGGCATCTATGTGTGTTAGATTAGGTTGGTTTAAGTAGTTTGAGGTCTAGGGGCTGATGACATAAGCAGTTTGGTCGCATAGTTCTTGGAGCCATTTTTTGACCTTTCACGTAAATTTTCTTTACATAAACGGCCGTATCTTTAGATTGCGTTGACATAGAAACTCACTTTTTTACACCACCAAGGGACCGGGTACCGCAATAAGTGCGATACATTTCCGCTTATTATGTCTACGCGTTCTGGAGGTAAACGGGTTTTAAGGGTTGGTTAAACCGATAGACGGTCAAGAAAGTGAGACTAGTAGGGTTCCGTTTTTACCGGTTTAGGTGACGAAATCCTATCAACGAAAACAGCTACGACAGCTACTGAAGATGAAGGCCGCATAAATAACACCCCCTACTCTTTATCCGAAATGTGCTAGTTGCAGTCGATACATCAGCATATTAATCGTAGCTACGCTTTCGATCCAAATCACGTTTACAGGAATGCAAATAGTATCCATTTGCCTATATACGTGGTAATTCACATCCCAGTATTAATGCCACCGCGTTTTAGAAGTGCGAACATTCCCATTGCTAGCTAACTTATGAAACAGTTCGGCTAATGAACGTTTTCTGGCTGTGGCGAGTCTAGTGGAGAATTCGAAACAGTGTATAATACCATTTGCAGCTGTATAGCCGTTTATTTCCTGGGGTGGTGCAGAATTATCCTACTAAATTTACTCTCTCATAACAGTATTTTGTTATTTCGAAAAACATCCCGAATGATTGTCACATAAGCGGTGACATAAAGGAAGAAAATTCATGTTTTTGAGTCCAGAAAGCTCTATGCAACAGAAACTGCAGATGATTTTGCCATTTTCATTGCGAAATTGCCGGCTTATTCATGTCTGGGTTAATAATAGAGGGCTGTTTGCCTGGGTTGTCTGCTAGCGTAGTTGAAGGTAGGTCTGGTTTGTTTCAGGTTCTAATCTCGATGGAGGCGTATAGAATATCAGTAAAGCAATTTTAAGAAATTCTCGCGCCCCCAATACCTTTTATCGCTACCTTTATTCTGTACTGGCGCCCTGTAGATGTCAATATGACACTCTTGTAAAATTTCATACATGTTACTGCCTACTTTTTCAGCTTCTGTCAATAATGGAATTGACTTAATTGTGGCACTTAATGATTTTTAACTGAATTTCGTTATGAATCTTCACGCATTGCTAAATTTGCACAGTTCCATGGTAGGTCAGCAACGGTAATCCAGTATGACTGGTCTGAACACAGACCGTTTCGCGGCCGAATGCGGATAATATTTTGCTAATTCGTAACGATCTGGGGTTCTTTGTCTTACTAAAACAGTTATGTTATCTCGATAAGTTGAAATGTATTTTTTTGGTACAGTTCATACCAATTAGCGTTTCTTCCTTCAGTTCTGTCTTATATTTACGTGTTGTATTTAACACACTAATCAGCATTAATATAGTCTTACAAATGATTGAAAACAGCCTAAAAAAGTTCAGATAGTTTTTCAATTTCACGCCTGTGCATAGTATGTTGGTAGCACTTCGTCGCCTTGCCTGTTATGCTGTGTAGCAGACTTTAAAGCCGTGCGGATCAGCATAACGAAAAGGCGAGGGGTCTCGCTCGTTTTGTCCACGACTGTACATTTCGATATCCTATGAGTTCTGTCACCTCACTATAACTTGTATCCAAAGTTAAAATTCTTTGTGCTAACAGGATGAAAATGGCAGATTCCCAGCGCGTCGTGGCAAGTGAGAATGAGGGAACCCACTGAGCAGTGGCTGCGGGTTCGCGACCACTCTCGCGGCCCTGCGGCAAGCTGCTCGCTCACACGCGGTGGGAAGCGTGGCCGCCCCGCGGGTCACGTCGCGCGCGTAACTCAGCAAACATTCGTATGCCGGCGGCAGTGTCGCGCATTAATTACGGCTGGCTGGCCCGCCCGCCCGCCTTCGCAGGACTTCGCTAATCTACGGCGAAATTAAAAGTTTTTTACTGCGGCCTCAGCAGTGGGGCGCTTCTTCTTACGGCACTAGGCGTGGTCTCCTACAGGAAGCGTTTTATGGTCCGCCCCGCACGAAAGCGATAGGAACCAGTCCGCGAGCAGCCGGCTCTGTAAACGAACGTGGCACAACTATAATGGCGAGAGAACTTGTCAAAGGTCAGCACTATTCTTCTATCCAATCAATAGTTAGAAATTACCCTGATTTCGTACATTTCTGGCCTGCATGAAGCTGATTAGTACCCTGATACGAATGCGTACCAACGTGGTTCAACTCCACGTACGTCATACAGACATCAAGCATAATCTTTAATGAAAGAAGGAGGAGATTTAAACCACTTAATGTTTTCCACCACTTTCTCTGTAACATAGAAACATCGGTTATTGATAAAACTGGTGAAAATGTGGGTGCGCCTAGCGACAAGTTCACCAGTTTTATTCTGTCATGTAGATACAATAACATACAAGCCATTTTCGATTTTACACAAAACAGTAAGCTGTTTCTATGAAATCTGTTGTGATTATGTAATCATCTTGCAATAGTTCGTTAACATAACGTCTCATGAAGGCCCTGGTGTGGTGAAAGAGAAGGTAGGATTCAGAGAGTAGTGTCCAGGCATACACGCTGGAATAGCTCAAATGAAAAGGAGGGAAAACTGGAGCTAACGTCCCATCGATATCGAAATCATCAGAAACGGAGCAGAAGCTAGGAATGATTCAAGGATGGGAAAGGAAATTGGCCGTGCCCATTCAAAAGAAACATCCTTACATTTGTCGGAGCGATTTAGCAAACTAAACGAAAACATGAATCTGGATGCTTTAATAATGATAACAAACCGATAGCTGTATTGTAATTCAATGTCATTTACTCAAAACGTGCTACCAGTTTCGACGCAAAAAGCGACATCTTCAGGGCCCAAAGCGTAATCTACCATCAACAAACGAACGACAGTGACAAAGATCAACAGTCTTGGACTACAATACAAATGTGTTTCAGTTATCATTTTTCCAGTACCTCATGTCCGGCTGCTGTCCTACTGTCCTGGACACGTATTTGTAGCATCGTCTTCCGTGGTGTGAGTCCAATGTGCTAATACTGCACCACCTCGCTCGTTGAGAATAAAGTAAACTTGGAGAAACGAGGATGGTAAGTAGAAAGCAATAGTTAACAGTATGTTTTTCAGATGACAGCCCACGCGGATGAGCTTATGGGCTGACGACTTCAAGGAAACATTGCCGCCAGGTAAAGGCAACCAGTGACTGATATTTCCGAACGGAGGCTGAAAGAAGTAGCACTTCCCTCGCTCTTGCCTCTCTCAATTGCCATCTCCATCTACCCTAATATTCACAAACGCATCTTCTACTTACATGTGTTCCCTATCCTGTTCTTAGCGTAACACTTTATACAGTGCAAAATTATGACTTGCTCAAAACGTTTTTGTAATAGTGACATTCTCACAGGAATATAGCGACTGCAATACTACTAGTAATAGAAAACATTCTGTCTCTATCACGACCTATTTTTAGCAATACTATCTGTTTTAATGCCGTAAGGACCGTTCTCAAATGTTTACAGTACAGGAGTTTATATTGAAATGCTATTTATAGCCAAACTTCTTGCATTTGATGATGGTGCACACGGCACTGAGTCGAGGTCATATGTTAATAAAATTACTTTGTGCTCGATACTCCTATAGAACTTGTGAGAGTTTGTTGCTGTTATTTTTCTTGTATCAATATCATGGCACGTTTAACCTACCTTTTAAATCTCATGGCCAACGCCTATTAAGTGGTCTGCCGCCCTCAACTAGGATGTATTGGTAGCTACGCTAAACCGATGAACTATGTACCGATATAAATAAAGCATGTGTTTCTTGAAGTTTCCCCGGCGGATAGAATAATCCATTACCTCTGAGGTGTGCATCAGTGACAGTATCATTTCCTCTTCCGGGTGACAGCCGTACACCCGTCTTCAAGGAGCGTCGGTGACAGAATGAAAACTACCTGACACAATACTGCGCAATAAACAAGCGAGCGCCAGAGATAACACTGTCGGCAACAAAAGTTGCTGTTTCCAGCTGTACAAATCATGGAAACCACTAAGTTGACGTCTGCGCTCTCAGAGATATTGTGGTTTTGAATCTTTGCTGCTTGGCATTCCAGCACATGCCACCGCTTTTACTAATGAAACACGCAATTGTTAAAAACTGACGATTTGCTGACTCTGTACTTGCTATTTTTTACTCTTAAATTGGCTAAAATTCAGTGTTTTAATCTTAGATTCCGCTGCGTGCTGCAGTTGGTAACTGCCTGATGAATGACAGGAGGATGTTGACTGCATTTCTATGAGATATGGACAGTGGAGAGAACGCCTGATGTGGTGACAAACTGACCAAGGCCGAGGTTAGGTTGGAATGTGACGTTTAGTTTGTGAGTTGCCGAAGACAACAGATGTCAAGCAAAAAGTACAACGATTCGTCGTTTTTACTACTGATAATTCATTCCGCAGTTACGAGCCACAGGATTTAAGACACATGTACAACATACCTGCAATTTTCCTTTGGATGCATAAAGTTTTCTCTAACTGACATTCCTGCTGCCAACTGTGCCACCTCTGCTACATGTCAATTTATTCCACAGTATTGTGTCAAGTGATTTTCATCCTGTCACCGACTGATCTTGATGATAGCTCTACTGGTGTCTCCCAAAACATATTACTTGTTCGAATGTCTCGCTTCGTTAACGCATGTTGCAACTATTGCCGGTAGAGGACACAATTATAGCGTTTAACATGACGTTTCTCTGTCTGTGCATGAGAAACCAGAGTACCGTAGTCGAGATTCCAAGCGCACATGGAATACTGTCTCTTTCAGCATGACAACGCCAGACCCTACGAGCGCTGTGACATTTGCAACAATCCGACGCATTTGGTTCAGTGTCATCGATCATCCTCCATACATTCCCGATTTGGTTCCATCTGATTTTAATGTATTTTCAAAACCTAAAGAACACCTTCGAGTACCTAACTTTGATGGTCGTGATGTGGTGCAAGCAGAGGTGAGGCTGTAGCTAGGCAAAGAAGTCAAACACTGTAAACAAGAAAATTGGCAGCATCGGTCGTAAGAGGTATGAAATCATTTGCTGCAGTAATCACTGTGTAACCGTCTTCAGTGTTAAAAAAAGTATAAGACATAAAATCCAGCATGACGACCATGTTAGAAACCATAGGCATAAGTCACAATAAGTACATTACAATTATAATGTATAGTATGCATCAGATTTTAAAATCTTGAAGACTCATGCAGCAAAAGCACATATTACAACTGCAACATGGCGTCTGTACAGAAGAACATAGCAGCTAATGAACAAATTTTGAACTGAACTTACAGCTTACAGGTACATGAAGCACCTATTAAACTTAAAAACTCACTCTTTCTAAATCAAAAATTCAAGAAGATAAATAATATAAAAATACAGCAACGAGAGTAATACGCTCTCTGACGTACCGTTCATAAAAACATAAACTGGTCTTAATAACTGAAGAGAAGAAGGAGCAGATTAGTGTTTAACGTCCCGTCAACACCGACATGATTAGAGACGGAGAACGATCTCGGAACAGGGAAGGATGGAGGAGGAAAGAGGCCGCTCTCTTTCGAAAGAACCATTCCAGCACTTGCCGTAAGCGATTTAGGGAAATCGCGGAAAATCTAAATGAGGACTGTCGGACTCTGGTCTGAACCGTCGTTCTCCCAAATGCGAATAATCGAAGAATTCTAACAAGTAATGACAGTTTTCACACCATCAGTTTACATTAACATTTATTTTTGCTTCAACGGTAAATGACGATTGTAGTGAGCGACTGCGGGACGCTTCGTAGAAAAAATACTCTAAACTTACATAACTATACGTCGCAAACCCATCAGTGGGAAGAATAATCGATTTGCAGTAATAAATATCAAACCTCTTACGACCGATGATGCCAATTTTCTTGTTTCCAATATTGATATTGTGGCAGTTGAGCATGTAGTTCCTAATGGTATCCAGACTCAAAATGTCAGACATTCAACAGTGACGGTATCTTGTTGGGAGCAATGTATTCGTAATCAGGATGACTAAGTTAGAAGTAAATATGTAGACACGAAGAATAAAAATGTAGAATTTTAATGGTGTTAGTTTTACTTAAAAAAGCTTAAGAGTTTTCACATAAATCTTCCGGGTTATATGGCTGTGATCCATGGAATTCTTCTATTCCTAACGTTTCGTCCAATACTACGTTGGACATCCTCAGAGGTATGGCTGGTCCTGCTGAGTCTTGCCGCCTCAGCAGGACCAGCCATACCTCTGAAGATGTCCAACGTAGTATTGGACGAAACGTTAGGAATAGAAGAATTCCATGGACCACGGCCATATAACCCGGAAGAATTATCAACAACAGTACCATCCGGTCGTGAAAGCCTTCATTGTATGATTTTCACATAAAAACAGTGGAATTACTTTTCAGCACGCCTCCTAAAATACTAGGCATCCGTAGCACGCTAAAAGTTGGGGTGACCCTCACATAACAGAAACTATGTCTCCCTCCTGTTTACATACAATACGCATACAGGAAATCGTCGGAAGAGTTTGATTCGCTAGCGTGGAAGGAACTCTACGGATTCGCGGAGGCACCTGGGCGCCGGTGGCGGCGTCGCGACGCCACCTCGGCCACTAGATAGCGAAGCGGCCCTGGAGATTTACCGCTCGCCCCTGGAACGGCAGCTCGATATCTCCGCTCCAGGCCACCCAGCCAACGCCACCGACGCCGCAGCACCCGCCGCAACCGCCGTCGCCGACAACGGGAATGGATTGTTAACTGGGCGAAGACGGCGCGCGATTGATGGTCGGCGCTCCCAGAAGGCCCCTGTGTGTTTACAGCAGTAAAAGGACCCGCCGGCGCCTCCCGCTGGCCGCAGATAGCTAACGCGCCCCGGAAAAATAGCGCACCGCACCGCAGCGCAGCGCTGTGCGCGGCTCGGATTGGCCGTAATGGCTTGCGAGGAAACTCGCTGGCTGCGCCGCGTTGACAAATTCGGGCAGTTAGTGGCTCCGGCCCGGGCATAAATCTCGCCTCAAATTCCCTGCGGATAATCGAGATCTGCTGCTGGGCTTCCTCCAGCGCGCGCTCTCCATCGGAAATTGCCGCTGGCCCCTGGCGCTGGGGGAAGAACGCTTCCGTGGGGCCGCTATGAACTCCCTGAGTAATACATACAGGGCCTCTTTCGCCGCATTCCGAGGGAGACCGCCGCGCCGGCTGGATGCGTACTCACTTTGTCTGTTTTAATGTGGTGCGGAATGGTTCTGAGATAGCGGTGCTGGTCAATGTAGGGTACTAGTCAGCAAAAACCGAGGAACTGTCTTCCGGCGAAATACGTAAACGCACCCAGGTTCTCTGCAGATCACTATCATCCAGTAGACAATGCGAGATGTTTTAAACGTTGGAGTCCTTCGACACCAGAAGACTACTAGGACAGATTCAGGGTCGTGGCACAGTAACGTCACGAGCGTACTTTTTTTTGTTTAATTGCAATTACATATCTGCAGTTCTAGTATGTCTTAAAATCCCTGTGCAACAGTACCATTGGGCGTGGCTAGAGGAGAATGCTACCGTACTACGGTACTTATGTACGGAGATTTCAGTGTGCGAGGGGCGTTCAATCAGTAATGCAACACTTCTTTTCTCCGGACAGTTTCGGTTGACAAAACGCAGAATTTATTGTGGGACATCATGGTATATTCTCGCTTCAGCCCCTATAGCTTCAAGAAGTTTCGATAAGTGACTGCGCTATACGTAGCTTTCAGAACTTCATGTATAACGGGGGTGCGTTCCAAGCAGAGAGCTGTTATCGAGCTTCTTTTGGGGCAAAACGAAAATATCACAGATATTCATAGGCGTTTGCAGAATTTCTACGGTCACCTGGAAGTGCAGAAAAGCAGCACAAGGCCTCACACTAGTCTCCTAACAAGGGGGGAGCTCACAAGCCTTCGTTGGACTGTTCAAAAATGGTTCAAATGGCTCTGAGCACTATGGGACTCAACTTCTGAGGTCATTAGTCCCCTAGAAATTAGAACTAGTTAAACCTAACTAATCTAAGGACATCACAAACATCCATGCCCGAGGCAGGATTCGAACCTGCGACCGCAGCGGTCTTGCGGTTCCAGACTGCAGCGCCTTTAACCGCACGGCCACTTTGGCCGGCGTTGGACTGTTCTTTGTCATCCACTCTACAACGCAGATCTCGCACTTTCCGATGTCCATATGTTGGCCCATCAAAGGACCTGGAAGAGCAGTTGAACGGAATGGACAGTGTCTTGAAAAAGGAGGATATAAGATGAACATCAAAAAAAGCAAAACGAGGACATGGAACGGAGCTGAATTAAATGTGATGCTGAGGGAATTAGATTACGAAACGAGACACTTAAAGTAGTAGATGAGTTTTGCTATTTGGGTAGCAAAATAACTGATGATGGTCGAAGTTGAGAGGATATAAAATGTAGACTGGCAATGGCAATGAAAGCGTTTCTGAAGAAGATAAATCTGTTAACATCAGTATAGATTTAACTATCAGGAAGTCGTTTCTGAAACTATTTGTGTGGAGTGTAGCCATGTATGGAAGCGAAACATGGACGATAAATAGTGTAGACAAGAAGAGAATAGAAGCTTTTGAAATGTGGTGCTACAGAAGAATGCTGAAGATTAGATGGGTGGGCCACATAACTAATGAGGAGGTACTGAATAGAATTGGGGAGAAGAGGAGTTTGTGGCACAACTTGACTAGAAGAAGGGATCGGTTGGTAGGACATGTTCTGAGGCATGAAGGGATCATCAATTTTGTATTGGAGGGCAGCGTGGAGGATAAAAATCGTAGGGCGAGACCAAGAGATAAATGTATTAAGCAGATTCAGAAGAATGTAGGTTGCAGTAGGTACTGGGAGATGAAGAAGCTTGCACAGGGTAGCGTAGCATGGAGAGGTGCATCAAACCAGTCTGGACTGAAGACCACAACACATGTTGGCCTAATGAAGGATGTGCTCCTTGGTAAGCAGTACGTGGATGACGGGGAGATTACTGATGCAGCAAGGCTTTAGTTCCGACGTCGACTAGTAGGGTGGTACCACGCGTGAATACAGGCTCCTACAGTAAGGTAGCGTAAGGCCAACCCATTGTACGGAAATGATGTTCAAGAATAGAGTTTTGTAGCCAAAATAGTGAGTAACAATATGGCGTATTGGAATCCTGAATAAAACTAACTTACTTTCAGAAAAAGAGTGCTGCATTACCTACTGAACACACTTCGTATATTAGAATTCCACGTAGGTACCTACAAACAAATTACAAATTATGTACATAACTTTACTTTGTCGAAGTTAGAAGTAAAACGTTATGTCTTCTCTCGTGTATCGGAGTCCATACACTTGCACAGCTGCAGAACTTCAAACTTGGAATGGCTGTAGAAAAATGACCCAGCACACAATGTGAAATTCAATTTTTCTACTTTTTAAATCGAGCATTTTATGTGTTGAGAGTTATATGTACGTTTTTAAGGGAACCAACGTATGCATAAATCAAAGGTGTACTGGTCAACGTGATGAAGTCGTTACCACAGAAGAGTCGGAATGTCGCGGTTACATGATGTCCTGTTAGTGTGCATATATGTCGGTACCTCTGATGAACTTCTGCATCTGAATATCTCTAAGACATAGAATACCCAGCCCCCTTCTCAATTGCACTACTGTTAAATTTGTGCAAAACACCAATGTCAATTTATTTGGCCATGTGCAGTGAAAGTGATGTTCACATAATGTATTTATTCCAAGACTACACCTATTATTGCTCACTTAAAAGAAGAGAAAACTGTCTAACTGGGCAACTAATGGCTTTGAATGTTTATTTAAAAAATAGATGAATGCTATAGAACATAGATCAACACACCAAACCGATTACATTCATGCTCGTGTGTGATAAAATGAATTGTATTGATACACAGCAGTTAATACAGTTGCACAGTGGGGGTTGGGGGAGAGGGGAGGGGAAGACGGAGGGCGGGGAAGATTGACTGTAACTTTGGTACCGGATAACGCAATCTGCCTCTAGATAATAAGGTTGAGTGGTTGTGCTTCTACTGCTCGCAAGTACCGCAGTTTGCTTATATCGGACAGCGACTGCTGCTGTAAGAGCAGCGGTGAAATTCACAGTAAAGATGGCTAATGCCGGTACTGCTATATGATCACCACAAGCACGTAGAATTCTCCAATGCGTAAACAGAGCGTCTCTACGTTAGAGTGGGAGTGGTGGACCTCTGCTTCTTCCGTACGGTTACACCTTCCCGCACCGACTCCGGAGCGAACCTCGAACTCTCACCCCAGTGACAGCCACTGTGCAAAAAACCTCTTTTCCTCACGGCGACAGACCGAATCGGTCTCCCTCCGTCTCGGCGAGAGCACGATTCGTCCTCGCTTCTTCACAGCCCCCGACGAAATTCCTCGCTTCCACACGTGTCACTCAAGTCCCCAAAACACCCCACGTGGCGCACGAACCAAAAATTAAAAAATCACCAACTGAAAATTCTAGTGCTCACGTGCACCAATCACATATACTCCCCGTGTACTGTACAGAAACCCTCCAGAAGAAGGCAAAATCTGTTCCTCCAATCCTTGCACATCTCACAGCATCATACAGGACTCTCAAAACCCGCAATAGCCGTCCCGGGGATACAGCGTCGGACGTCCTGCAGTGCCAGTCCATTTTGGGTATCAAATGTTATTCGTAAGTGTTCCTGATATTGCTCTTAGAGAAATGCCACGGGAAACATCGTGAAAACAGCCGAAGAAAACGGAGGAACACACACCGCTTGTCCAAGAACAATTGCCGGGGCGCCATTCCCTCCCCAATAGGTGAAAGCAGTAGTAAAAAGGTCTGTCTCTGGCCACTGTAACAATGCATTGTAGTCAGCCATTGTATAGTCGCTGCCTGTGGTCGAAAGGATATCAATGATACGATTCGGTGATGACATTGCTATCCTAAGTGAAAGTGAAGGAGAATTACATGATCTGCTGAACGGAATGGTCTAATGAGTACGTAGTACGGATTGAGAGTAAATCGAAGAAAGACGAAGGTAATGAGAAGTAGTAGAAATGAGAACAGCGAGAAACTTAACATCAGGGTTGATGGTCATGAAGTAGATGAAGTTAAGGAATTCTCCTACCTAGGCAGGAAAGTAACGAGTGACGGACGGAGCAAGGAGGACATCAAAAGCAGACTAGCAATGGCAAAAGGGCATTCCTGACTGAGAGAAGTCTACTAATATCAAATATCGGCCTTAATTTGGGGAGAAATTGCTGAGAATGCACGTCTGGAGTACAGCATTGTATGGTACTGAAGCATGGACTGTGGTAAAACCTGAACAGAAGAGAATCGAAGCATCTGAGATGTGGTGCTACAGAAAAATTTTGAGAATTAGGTGGACTGATAAGGTACAGTATGAGGAGGTTCTGCGCAGAATCGGAGGGGGAAGGAATAATTGGAAAACATTGTTAAGGGGAAGGGACAGGATGATAGGACATCTGTGAAGATTTGAGGGAATGACCTCCATGGCAGTACAGAGAGCTATGGAGGGCAAAAACTGTAGAGGAAGACACAGATTGGAATACATCCAGCAAATAATTGAGGACATATGTTGCCACAACACCAAGCGAGGAGTCGTTTGGCATTTACCGGCGTGATATGTGGCTTATGAGCAGCCGCTCGACCATGAAATCCAAGTTTTCTCACCTCAGGCCTGTCATAGTACTTGCAGTGGATCCTGATTCAGTTTGGAATTCCTGTGTGAAGGTCTTGATAGATGTCTGCCTATTACACATTACAAACCTCTTCAACAGTCTGCGGTCTCTGTCAGTCAACATACGGGGTCGGTCTGTACGCTTTTGTGCTGTACGTGTCCCTTCTCGTTTCCACTTCACTATCACATGGGAAGCAATGGTCCTAGGGGTGTTTAGGAGCATGAGAATATCGCGTACGAATGTATGACACAAGTGACCCCCAGTCACCTGACCACGCGAGTTGCGCGGAGCGTCCCGGTCTGATCTCTCACGATGTCTAATGACTATTGAGGGCGCTGATGTGGAGCACCTGGCACTAGGCAGCAGTGCATTGTACGTAATATGAAAAACGTATGTTTCTGACAGTGTCCGGATACTTTTTATTACACAGTGTACGTCTTAGGTTCTGATTTCCTTCATTACATCGCTGATTGTAATCACCAAAACCGAGCGATATGGCGCAGTGGTCAGCACACTGGACTCATATTTGCGAGGACGATGGTTCATATCCGGGTTCGGTGATCTAGGTGTAGGAATTTAGTGGTTTCCCAACAGATCGCTCTAGGCAACTGGCGGGATGGCTCTTCTTTAAAAGGTACGGCCGATTTCCTTCCCCGTTCTTTCGTAATTCGAGCTTTCCCTCCGTCAGTAATGATCTCACTGTAGCCGGGAAGTTGAACTCTGATGTTCCTTATTCTTCCTAAGATCAACTGCTTTCCATCGGATGTATCCTTGATGTTATCTCTCGTACAAAAAAACCTATGTAACGGTCACAGAGATCTTGGTGAAAATTAACAAGCAGAAACTGAGAGGAGATTCATCATAAACAATATCATTAAAGTGTACTTCCATACGAAACGATTACATGAATTAATTTTGATACCTCACTTGTCCCGAGCATACATAAAAATACGAAACGATTACATGAGTTAATTTTGATACCTCAGTTGTCCCGAGCATACATAAAAATTGCTATACAATTGTTATCAGTAATTAATTAATTACTTATTCGCTAACTAAAAATCATACATATAATCTGTTAAACGTCCTCGAATTGTGATCATCCAGTTTGGACTATTTTGTATAACACACAAAAATTCATCTTGCAAATTAATGGTTCTAGCATGTTTTTTTGTGTAATGTTACTTGCTAATGTTCAATGGACGAATATAGCTGATAACCAAAGAAACATGTATGTATACCAACTAAAAATACAATCTTAAACAGAAAACATCAATACGTAAAAGAAGTTCGAAAGGAGTGTTTCGTTTCTATTAGTGTCATTACCCAAGACTCCTAAGGTAGATCGTTAAGTGTTACATGTGGAAAGTATTGATTAGTAGCTCTTGTTTGATGCAGGAAACCCACTTGTCAGATCTAAAATCACCTTAAAACGTGGTAAAGAGCTTTGCAACTCCCGCTACTCTGTTGGCGCTCTCGTTGTCGCAGAAGTTACAGGTTGTAGTAGTTATTTTATTTCTTCTCCTTTTGCTTGTTTACTCCCATATCCAACCCCGGTCTCCTCATACGAGCAATGAGTCACAGCTGGGATCGGTCAGCTAATACACATGAAGCACTTTGTGAGGATGTGAAATGAAAGGATGACAAAGGCTCACTCGTAGGTAAAGAGGCGGACGACGTCTGTTCATTGGTACAATGCTGGGCAAGCGTAGTTACTCTAGAAACAAATATCTTAAAAAAATTAGTGCAACGTATTTTGGAAAATTGCTCAACTAACAGGGAACCACGCCAAAGAGAATAACAGGTATATTGAAAGTATTGAGAGAAGGGTTATACAAATGACGTACCTTTGTTAAGACCACAGGAGATCGTCGCAGAAATGTTGACGAACCGGAGCTGGCACCTATCTGAAGGTGGACGCGAACTATCAAATGAAAGTCTACTAACGAAATTCCAAGAATTACCTTTAAGTGAGAAACCCCCAAACTATACTATAAACCATACTTATCAATTGTAGACCGTACAGAGACCTTCAATCAACCACTCTTCGCGCGCTCCATATGAAAATAGACGGGAATAAATTATAAGAATCACTGGGAAATAATGTCGTCGTTTATGAAGTGTGCGTTTTGATGTAGATGTACCTGGGGAAGCTGTCAGTGACACAAACATTAACCCCTTCAGCTAAAAGTTTTGATAAAAATAATTAAAAGATTAAATATTTACGTATATACACTGAGATGATAAACTGATGGGATAGCGATATGCACATTTACAGATAGCGGTAATATCGTGTGCACAAGGTATAAAAGGGCAGTACATTGGCAGAGTTGTCATTTGTACTCAAGTGATTCATGTGAAAAGTTATCCTTTGGGATTACCCCCACACGACGGGAATAAACAGTCTTTGAACGCGGAATGGTTGCTGCAGCTCGATGCATGGGGCATTTCATTTCGGAAATTGTTAGGCAATTCAATATTCCGCCGTCCATAATGTCGAAAGTGTACCAATAATACCGCGTTTCAGGTATTACCCCTTATCACAGACAACGCAGTGGCCGACGGCCTTCACGTAACGATCGAGAGCTGCGGCGTTTGCGAAGAGTGGTCACTGAAAGACCAGCAGTAATACGTGAAATACCAGCAGAAATCAATGTGAGATGTACGGCGAACCTATCCGTTAGGACAGTACAGCGAAATCTGGCGTCAATTGGCTATGGTAGCAGACGACTGACGTGAGTGCCTTTGCTACCAGCAGGACATCGACTGCAGCGCCTCTCCTGGATTCGTGGCCATATCGGTTGGACCATAGGCGATTGGAAAAGCATCGACTGGTCGGATGAGTCGTGATTTCAGTGGGTAAGAGGTGATGGTAGTTCGAATGTGGCGCTGGCCTCACGAAGCTAGGGACCCAATGTGTCAACAAGGCATTGTACAAGCTGGTGGTGGCTCTGTAATGGTGTCGGCTGTGTTTACACGGAATGTACTGGATCCTCTGGCTGTTCGACTTGTTGGAGACCATTTGCATTCAAACAATGATGACATTTTTAAGGATGACAGAGCACCATGTCACCTGGCCACAATTTTTCGCGATTGATTTGAAGAACATTTTGGACAATTCGTGAGAATGGTCTGGTCGCCCAGAGCGTGTAGAATATTTACGGGACATAAACGAGAGGTCATTTCATTCACAAAATCCTGCACCAGAAAGACTTTCGCAGTTATGATTGTAGATGTATTACCCATTAAATCATATGTATCATAACCTGAGAAGGGCGTGAAAGTGGGCTTGACTTCTTGTAGTATTGTCATTGTCCTTGAACAGGAATAAAGTAATATTGCCAGCATGTAGGACGGCGTGCATAATACTACGATACAAGTAAGTAGCAAGTGACATTCGGAGGTTTGGATGGGGTCAGGGAGTGTGCACTGATAGCCCAAATAGTTAACATTAGTTGTGCTAGCTACACGAGTACAATGAAGTTATACCAAGCAGCAACTTTATCATCGCATGTTAGCTCAACGTGTTCGATCAGAGGGCCGGCTACCCTCTGTAATAAAAATCTGAGTGAAGCATTCCACGGTGAACTTAAAGGGGTGTCGTGTGTCGTCCGTCCAGACTAAACGCCGAGAACAACAGCGAACAAAATTAAGGGGAAAGATGGTTTACGTGAACACTTGGGATGAATAGGAAATCGGTTCCGAGTCCTGATCTGGCACAATATTTTTATATGTCTATTGACGCTGACGTCATGAAGTTCACATTCTAGTAATAATTTGGAATAATGTTTCATACAGATGCTGATTGCCAAATCATTTGTAATTTACGTGTATTTTTAAAAGTGATACAAAATGGTGTTTGGCGTTGGTGGTATTGAAATATACATTGCCTGACAGAGGTGATGCACCCAGAAGACATATTGGTTCAAATGGCTCTGAGCACTATGGGACTTAACATCTGAGGTCATCAGTCACCTAGAACTTAGAACTACGTAACCTAACTAACCTAAGGACATCACACACATCCATGCCCGAGGTAGGATTCGAACCTGCGACCGTAGCGGTCGCGCGGTTCCAGACTGAATCGCCTATAACCACACGGCCACACCGGCCGGCTCCAGAAGATACACTCCTGGAAATTGAAATAAGAACACCGTGACTTCATTGTCCCAGGAAGGGGAAACTTTATTGACACATTCCTGGGGTCAGATACATCACATGATCACACTGACAGAACCACAGGCACATAGACACAGGCAACAGAGCATGCACAATGTCGGCACTAGTACAGTGTATATCCACCTTTCGCAGCAATGCAGGCTGCTATTCTCCCATGGAGACGATCGTAGAGATGCTGGATGTAGTCCTGTGGAACGGCTTGCCATGCCATTTCCACCTGGCGCCTCAGTTGGACCAGCGTTCGTGCTGGACGTGCAGACCGCGTGAGACGACGCTTCATCCAGTCCCAAACATGCTCAATGGGGCACAGATCCGGAGATCTTGCTGGCCAGGGTAGTTGACTTACACCTTCTAGAGCACGTTGGGTGGCACGGGATACATGCGGACGTGCATTGTCCTGTTGGAACAGCAAGTTCCCTTGCCGGTCTAGGAATGGTAGAACGATGGGTTCGATGACGGTTTGGATGTACCGTGCACTATTCAGTGTCCCCTCGACGATCACCAGTGGTGTACGGCCAGTGTAGGAGATCGCTCCCCACACCATGATGCCGGGTGTTGGCCCTGTGTGCCTCGGTCGTATGCAGTCCTGATTGTGGCGCTCACCTGCACGGCGCCAAACACGCATACGACCATCATTGGCACCAAGGCAGAAGCGACTCTCATCGCTGAAGACGACACGTCTCCATTCGTCCCTCCATTCACGCCTGTCGCGACACCACTGGAGGCGGGCTGCACGATGTTGGGGCGTGAGCGGAAGACGGCCTAACGGTGTGCGGGACCGTAGCCCAGCTTCATGGAGACGGTTGCGAATGGTCCTCGCCGATACCCCAGGAGCAACAGTGTCCCTAATTTGCTGGGAAGTGGCGGTGCGGTCCCCTACGGCACTGCGTAGGATCCTACGGTCTTGGCGTGCATCCGTGCATCGCTGCGGTCCGGTCCCAGGTCGACGGGCACGTGCACCTTCCGCCGACCACTGGCGACAACATCGATGTACTGTGGAGACCTCACGCCCCACGTGTTGAGCAATTCGGCGGTACGTCCACCCGGCCTCCCGCATGCCCACTATACGCCCTCGCTCAAAGTCCGTCAACTGCACATACGGTTCACGTCCACGCTGTCGCGGCATGCTACCAGTGTTAAAGACTGCGATGGAGCTCCGTATGCCACGGCAAACTGGCTGACACTGACGGCGGCGGTGCACAAATGCTGCGCAGCTAGCGCCATTCGACGGCCAACACCGCGGTTCCTGGTGTGTCCGCAGTGCCGTGCGTTTGATCATTGCTTGTACAGCCCTCTCGCAGTGTCCGGAGCAAGTATGGTGGGTCTGACACACCGGTGTCAATGTGTTCTTTTTTCCATTTCCAGGAGTGTACATTGTAACTTTGTACACATAGATGGGTATGTAAGTCAATAGAGTTGTAATTCTCTGTGACAAGTTCTAAGGCAACCAGAGTGTATTGGTGCTGGTGTTTAGTGCTGTTACCGGGATTAGTAGAACATATACTGGGTGTGGACAGTGTAGAGGTATTCACTGTGAAGGATACGGAGATGTTTCATACTAGTGAAACAGGTTGTTATCAGTACCTGTCAGAGATTGTTGGTCTAAATTCCAAATGCGAGGGGCATTTGGATGTGACAATGGCGTTTTGTTCGATTGCTTGGGAACGTGAGGGCATACATACTCGTTTTCAAGGTATGAATCGACCACGTGTGACCACCACACCACACCATCGCCTTCTTACACGTCAAATACAACTGAGAAACATCCTAACTGTCACTGCCGCCCAAAAACAAATAATCGAGTCCCTGCAACATTTTGTCTCATCCCCAACAATTGATAGAGGACGAGTAGCAGCCAGATTAGGATATTTCCGTCCCATTTGTATGCTGCCGTGGTCTCATCGGATTAGGAAAGGATGGGGAAGGAAGTCGACCGTGCCCTTTCAAAGGAACCTTCCCGGCATTTGCCCCGAGGGATTTAGGGAAATCACAGAAAGCCTAAATGAGGGTGGCCGCGAGAATTGAGATAATGGGCCATGGTAGGAAATGGAATGGAATAGTGAAAGATAGAGAGGATACCCTAGATATGGGAGATTGTGAGCTCATACGTTGGATGTACATAGGGGTGGACTTCATTACCTAGGTGAAGGATTAAGTAAAATTTCAGTGCGTCAGGGCAGTGAGTGTGTGTGGGTAACAGTTCTACAGTTATTGAAATACGTTGGTATTCGCACAGCAACATCGACTTTGCGGATAGTACTTACACAGGGTGTCCCAGGAGGAATCGTCAATGTTTCGAGACATGACAGACGTGATGATTCTAAACAAAAGAGTCTCTAAAAAGCATACCCTAAGAGCTATCACCACTTTATCTTCGATGCTGAGAAACACATCTCTTGTAGGAACATGTGCTCGTAGCTCTCAAGATAATACACCTAAGAACCTACGTTTACTCCCTCCTCCTAAAATACGGAAAGCAAAGAGATGCGGTAGGAGAGATTTGTTTCACAATATCAAAGACGAAGATGTACTCATAGCCCTTAAGGTATGGATTTTAGAGCAAATCTTTATACGACTTTTTTGCTTCCAACGACGGTTTCTGCAGCATGCTTAAATACTGACCATTCCTCCTTGGACACTCTAAGCACATGTCTGGACATATAGCGCTCCAAAAGCGTAAGTGCACCAGCCGCTCTCCTGCCTGGCACTCCGAGCGCAGCGGCAGCTGATGCCGAGGAGTAGAGAGGAACAGGGAAAACCAGCAGCCGGACGCCGTTAGAGCGAGGTAGTCGGTTTGTCACTATTTGCTAAGACTGATGCTGTCAAACAAAAATTAATCCTATGGAAAACTCACATGATGGAACATTTCCTGGAAATAACGACGGTCATTTCTGGACCTGACATGACTGACTACGTTTCATCATGAATCTTCACATTCCAAGACATAGCACATTTGAGACTGAGTGCGATTTATTTGTCAGACCGTTCTCGCTTTCAACTGCTGATGTATCTCATTATTACATTCAGCTTGGGCAGATAAACGTACAGCTCAATGACCTCCTTGTCCAGTCCAGAAAGTTATGAGACTAGTACGACATTTTACTCCAGGAGCAATATCCTTCACCGCACAGACATGTCGCTAAGTTATTTCAGTGTTTGGTTCAATGTACGTGTATGAACAGTTTTTGCTTCTTTTATAAAGTTGAGAAAGTCCCCCCAATGTTTGGGTTAGCAGATTTTCTTCTGTGTGTCACCATGTGTTAGTATCACTAATTATAATTTCAAATGTACACTACTGGCCATTAAAAGTGCCACACCAAGAAGAAATGACCATGATAAAAGGGTATTCATTGGACAACTATATTATACTAGAACTGTCATGTGATTACATTTTCATGCAATTTGGGTGCATACATCCTGAGAAATCAGTACCTAGAACAACCACCTCTGGCCGTAATAACGGCTTTGATACGCCTGGGCATTGCGCCAAACAGAGCTTGGATGGCTTGTACAGGTACAGCTGCCCATGCAGCTTCAACACGATACCACAGTTCATCAAGAGTAGTGACTGGCGTATTGTGACGAGCCAATTGCTCGGCCACCATTGACTAGATGTTTTCAGTTGGTGAGAGATCTAGAGAATGTGCTGACCAGGGCAGCAGTCGAACATTTTCTGTATCCAGAAAGGCCCGTACAGGACCTGCAACATGTGGTCGTGCATTATCCTGCTGAAATGTAGGGTTTCGCAGGGATCGAATGAACGGTACAGCCACGGCTCGTAACACATCTTAAATGTAACGTACACTGTTCAAAGTGCCGTCAGTGCGAACAAGAGGTGACCGAGACGTGTAACCAATGGCGCCCCATACCACCACGCCGGGTAATATGCCAGTATGGCGATTACGCATACACACTTCCAATGCGCGTTCACCGCGATGCCGCCAAACGCGGATGCGACCATCATGATGCTGTAAACAGAACCTGGATATATCCGAAAAAATGACGTTTTGCCATTCGTGCACCCAGGTTCGCCATTGAGTACACCATCGAAGGCTCTCCTGTCTGTGATGCAGCGTCAAGGGTAACCGCAGCCATGGTCTCCGAGCTGATAGTCCATGCTGCTGCAAACGTCGTCGAACTGTTCGTGCAGATGGTTGTCTTGCAAACGTCCCCATCTGTTGACTCAGGGATCGAGACGTGGCTAAACGATCCGTTGCAGCCATGCGGATAAGACGCGTGTCATCTCGAGTGCTAGTGATACGAGGCCGCTGGGATCCAGCACGGCGTTCCGTATTAGCGTCCTGAACGCACCGATACCATATTGTGCTAACAGTCATTGGATCTCGACCAACGCGAGCAGCAATGTCGCGATACGATAAACCGAAATCGCGATATTCTACAATCCGACGTTTATCAAAGTCGGAAACGTGACGGTACGCATTTCTCCTCCTTACAGGAGGCATCACAACAACGTTTCACCAGGCAACGCCGGTCAACTGCTGTTTGTGTATGAGAAATTGGTTGGAAAATTTCCTCATGTCAGCACGTTGTAGGTGTCGCCACCTGCTCCAACCTTGTGTGAATGCTCTGATATTTGCTTATCACAGCATCTTCTTCATGTCGATGAAATTTCGCGTCTGTAGCACGTCATCTTCGGGGTGCAGCAATTTTAAAGGCCAGTAGTGTTTTACATATTAAAAAATCGAAATGAGTGTACATTTACAAACAAAAGAACTTTATGTTAAATGCCTGTATGTAAAGTACTTTGTAGTTTTATTCATTGTCCTGGATTAAGTTGCAAAGTTAACGCTTTGGCGAAGGAATAAAACGTTGACAATAAAGATAAGTGATAAACTCCTCCTTATGAAAGTATGCTAGAAAATTCTCTCTCCGAGCACTGTGTTTTAAACAAGCCTTCCCAAGTTTTCTGGGTGTGCAGCCTTCGGCATGTAGCCATCGCACTGACGCAGCAGCTCAGAACAGCGCAGTGGCGAGGAAAGCCAGAATGCTGAGCAGACTCGGCTGCCCCCGCGCAGCGCGAGCGCGTTCCAGGAGCGCAAGTCTTGGCCAGGGCTGCTATATACGAAAGTGTTCATTGTTGGCTGTGTAAGGATGAACATTGATCACTTGCAAGAGGACTCTTTGGGGGATAGTAAAGGGGCGCTGAAGGCATGGCAGAGTGCATCACATGCATGAATTTGGTAGGAGTATTAGGAGTTTGGTAGAGCAAATATTCAAGCAACATTACCGTTGGTGAGAAAAATCGGTTCGCGGTTGCGGCGAGACCAAGGCGCAGAAATGACCAAATCACTAGACTGATCTGCAGCTTAAACCAACTGATCCAGTTTTCGGCCTACCAATGACCAATCGACGTACCCCGCTGCGCTGCTACATCCATATTCCACCTTCCATGCACCACCATGCCTTATTCATCCTTTCCTGCCGAGATTTAACCAAGTCTCCAACGGTGAAATCCATCCAGAGATATACTTCTCTTTACATTCGTAATCACAACGCTCCATCTCACACCATCCCCCATTTTCTCCGTCCCCCTTCATCCACCTTGTTGATTTCTGGCCGCTGCCTGCACTTCTATAGGGACCCATAGTCATACTCCCCATCGCACCCTCATCATGACAGTTTTTTCATGCGTGATCTATCATCACCATTACAACATGGCATCATTCACGTTTATCACTTATTATAGGTTTAACTATAATATAAAACCGTCAAAAGAATTTTAAAAACATTCAAAATTTTCAGTTGACGTGTATTTTACAAAATCCTCTTTTATTGTCACTTGCTTTTATGTAAAAATCTTCAATATCGTCCACCTATACATTTTTTTAAGAAATCATCTGTTATTGTCACCTTTTGTGTACGGTGAACATTAATAAAAGAGACAAACTACAGGGACAGATTCCTGACTGGGAACGTGGAAAAAAGGTCCTATGAACATGCGCCCGGAAATGCAATGCCGCCATGGTGGATGGCGCTGACGAGTGGAACTTCCCCTGACCACGTGCCGTACGTTCTCTGTGTTTTGGAATCTGACAGATTGACGCAGCGCACTGTAAGCAGCAGAATGATCCAGTGTTCACGTCGGAACAAACGGTCAAGCAGCAGCACGGCAACACAGAAACAAATACCCTTACAGATACCAACCGCTTCACACAACATTTCAAGCCTTTTTGACCATTTGTGTGATCATGGGTCGTTTCAGAGGGACACCAGATTCGAAAGACCGGGATCTACTGGATATTGAGGTGAACGCTAGCACAACCTCCCGAGGAATGGCCCTCTGTGGCGTAAGCCAAATATGATTCTACGTATACTGGATGACAACCGCTACTATCCCTGCCATCTGCAGCGAGTGCAAGAATTATGAGCTGCGGATTTTCATTCGTCAGCGCCATTTAACGTGGCAAAAATGCATTTCGGGACACATGTTCATAGGACGATTCTTCCTCCATTTCCAATCATGAATCCGTCCCTGCAGATTGTCTGTTTTTAGTAATGTTCATCCCGTATTTTAAATGTAATGTAAAAAACATCAAACGACTTTTAAAAACCATCAATATTTTTCGACTATTGTGTTTTACAAATTCCTCGTTTATTGTTGCTTGTTTTAAGTAAAAATAGTCAGTGTCGTCTACATACGTATTTGTTAGAAAATCATCTGTTGCTGTCACCTCTGAGCCGTGCTGCGCCTTTTCTGCCACACCAGCTCTTTGGCACTACTATCGATCAACCGTGGTATAGGGGTAGCGTCTTTGATTCATAATCAAAACGTCTTCTGTCCCGGGTTAGATCCCCGCCACTGCCTAAATTTTGATAAATAATCAGCATTGGCGGCCGAAGACTTCCAGCATAAGAAGTCAGCCTCATTCTGCCAACGGCCTTGTCACAGAGGGCGGAGGAGCGGATAGAGGTTCAGGGCACTCTCTTGTCCTAGGGGTGGGAAATTGCCCCTAAAGGCGGAAGAATCAGCAATGATCAACGACATGAGGATGCAGAAGGCAATGGAAACCACTGCATTAAAGACACGTAACGTGTATCCACAGGACATGTGGCCTGTAATTGAAGAAGTGTCATGATGATCTCTCCATTGGCAAAAGATTCCGGAATAGTCCCCCATTCGGATCTCCGGGAGGGGACTGCCAAGGGGGAGGTTACCATGAGAAAAAGATTGAATAATCAACGAAAGGATAACGTTCTACGATTCGGGGCGTGGAATGTCGGAAGCTTGAACGTGGTAGGGAAACTAGAAAATCTGAAAAGGGAAATGGAAAGGCTCAATCTAGATATAGTAGGGGTCAGTGAAGTGAAGTGGAAGGAAGACAAGGATTTCTGGTCAGATGATTATCGGGTAATATCAACAGCAGCAGAAAATGGTATAACAGGTGTGGGATTCGTTATGAATAGGAAGGTAGGGCACAGGGTGTGTTACTGTGAACAGTTCAGTGACCTGGTTGTTCTAATCATAATCGACAGCAGACCAACACCGACAACGATAGTTCAGGTATACATGCCGACGTCGCAAGCTGAAGATGAACAGATAGAGAAAGTGTGTCAGGATATTGAAAGGGTAATGCAGTATGTAAAGGGGGACGAAAATCTAATAGTCATGGGCGACTGGAATGCAGTTGTAGGGGAAGGAGTAGAAGAAAAAGTTACAGGAGAATGAGGGCTTGGGACGAGGAATGAAAGAGGAGAAAGACTAGTTGAGTTCTGTAACAAGTTTCAGCTGTAATAGCGAATACCCTGTTCAAGAATCACAAGAGGATGAGGTATACTTGTAAAAGGCCGGGAGATACGGGAAGATTTCAATTAGATTACATCATGGTCAGACGAGATACGTTTGAAGTTCTCTAACGCTATAGATACAGCAATAAGGAATAGCGCAGTAGGCAGTACAGTTGAAGAGGAATGGACATCTCTAAAAAGGGCCATCACAGAAGTTGGGAAGGATAGGTAAAAAGAACGTAGCTGCGAAGAAACCATGGGTAACAGAAGAAATACTTCAGTTGATTGATGAAAGGAGGAAGTACAAACATGTTCCGGGAAAATCAGGAATACAGAAACACAAGTCGCTGAGGAATGAGATAAATAGGAAGTGCAGGGAAGCTAAGACGAAATGGCTGCAGGAAAAATGTGAAGACATCGAAAAAGATATGATTGTCGGAAGGACAGACTCAGTATACAGGAAAGTCAAAACAACCTTTGGTGACATTAAAAGCAACGGTGGTAACATTAAGAGTGCAACGGGAATTCCACTGTTAAATGCAGAGGAGAGAGCAGATAGGTGGAAAGAATACATTGAAAGTCTCCATGAGGGTGAAGATTTGTCTGATGCGATAGAAGAAGAAACAGGAGACGATTTAGAAGAGATAGGGGATCCAGTATTAGAATCGGAATTTAAAAGAGCTTTGGAGGACGTACGGTCAAATAAGGCAGAAGGGATGGATAACATTCCATCAGAATTTCTAAAATCATTGGGGGAAGTGGCAACAAAACGACTATTCACGTTGGTGTGTAGAATACATGAGTCTGGCGACATACCATCTGACTTTCGGAAAAGCATCATCCACACAATTCCGAAGACTGCAAGAGCTGACAAGTGCGAGAATTATCGCACAATCAGCTTAACAGCTCATGCATCGAAGCTGCTTACAAGAATAATATACAGAAGAATGGAAAAGAAAATTGAGAATGCGCTAGGTGATCAATTTGGCTTTAGGAAAAGTAAAGGGACGAGAGAGGCAATTCTGACGTTACGGCTAATTATGGAAGCAAGGCTAAAGAAAAATCAAGGCACTTTCATGGGATTTGTCGACCTGGAAAAGTGTTCGACAATATAAAATGGTGCAAGCTGTTCGAGATTCTGAAAAAAGTAGGGGTAAGCTATAGGGAGAGACGGGTCATATTGTATATGTACAACAACCAAGAGGGAATAATAAGAGTGGACGATCAAGAACGAAGTGCTCGTATTAAGAAGGGTGTAAGACAAGGCTGTAGCCTTTCGCCCCTACTCTTCAATCTGTACATCGAGGAAGCAATGATGGAAATAAAAGAGAGGTTCAGGAGTGGAATTAAAATACAAGGTGAAAGGATATCAATGATACGATTCGCTGATGACATTGCTATCCTGAGTGAAAGTGAAGAAGAATTAAATGATCTGCTGAACGGAATGAACAGTCTAATGAGTACACAGTATGGTTTGAGAGTAAATCGGAGAAAGACGAAGGTAATGAGAAGTAGTAGAAATGAGAACAGCGAGAAAGTTAACATCACGATTGATGGTCAGGAAGTCAATGAAGTTAAGGAATTCTGCTACCTAGGCAGTAAAATAACCAATGACGGACGGAGCAAGGAGGACATCAATAGCAGACTCGCTATGGCAAAAAAGACATTTCTGGCCAAGAGAAGTCTACTAATATCAAATACCGGCCTTAATTTGACGAAGAAATTTCTGAGGATGTACGTCTGGAGTACATGGTAGTGAAACATGGACTGTGGGAAAACCGGAACAGAAGAAATGGTTCAAATGGCTCTGAGCACTATGGGACTTAACATCTGAGGTCATCAGTCCCCTAGAACTTAGAACTACTTAAACCTAACTAACCTAAGGACATCACACACATCCATGCCCGAGGCAGGATTCGAACCTGCGACCGTAGCGGTCGCGCGGTTCCAGACTGAAGCGCCTAGAACCGCTCGGCCACTCCGGCCGGACGGAACAGAAGAGAATCGAAGCATTTGAGATGTGGTGCTATAGACCAATGTTGAAAATTAGGTGGACTGATAAGGTAAGGAATGAGGAGGTTCTATGCAGAATCGGAGAGGAAAGGAATATGTGGAAAACACTGATAAGGAGAAGGGACAGGATGATAGGACATCTGCTAAGACATGAGGGAATGACTTCCATGGTACTACAGGGAGCTGTAGAGGGCAAAAACTGTAGAGGAAGACAGAGATTGGAATACGTCAAGCAAATTATTGAGGACGTAGGTTGCAAGTGCTACTCTGAGATGAAGAGGTTAGCATAGGAAAGGAATTCGTGGCGGGCCGCATCAAACCAGTCAGTAGACTGATGACCAAAAAAAAAAAAAACTACGATATTTGCCCCTATTGTCATATGGCGACGGGTATTTGCGGTCGGCGAGTTCGTCGTCGGACTCTCTACGAGGCGCTAGGGCGTGCTTGAGGGGACGAAGAAGCAAAATACGCGGGGTCGGCCAGCAGCGGTGCGGCCGGTCTACCTTGCAGGAAGGTCGCGAGTTTGTGGTGCACCTGCCTGATGTCAACTCTCGGCGCTGCTCGTCGCCTTCCTTTGGTTCCTGTTTTCTCGGACAGACCCATTCCTCGAGACCTTCTCGAACAACGCTCTCCATCGAAGGTGTAAGTGGTTTTGATGCCTTCGTTTCGTGGAAATATTTTCGTTGTAGCGACTTTCACTTGTTGGTTAGATGCTCTAATGTATATGTTGTTGAAGTAGGAGCAGCTGGGAAGGTGTGTGATCGCATGTAGACCAGCTGCCGCGCGGGATTAGCCGAACGGTCTTAGGCGCCGCAGTCATGATCTGTGCGGCTGGTCCCGGCGGAGGTTCGAGTCCTCCCTCGGGCATGGGTGTGTGTGTTTGTCCTTCGGATAGTTTAATTTAAGTAGTGTGTAAGCTTAGGGACTGATGACCTTAGCAGTTATGTCTCTTAATACTTCACACACATTTGAACATTTTGAGACCAGCAGTCACTGCTTCCTTTAAGGAAATCAGCGTTCCCAAAGATGTAGTAACTGTAAGGTATTGAAGATTAGATCATAGTCTAGTTGTAATTTTCTGCATACCAAGCTTGCACAATTGGCAGCTACACTGCAGACCTATGCAACGAACTTAAAGTGCACAAAACCTAGTTTTGTTGTGGAGTTGTGCATTTAAATCACGTGAAATAAATGATGACTAACTGACAACCTCAGCTGCTGATAGGTGTTGTTGTTATACCTCGATGTGGACAGCTGAAAATGTGTGCCCCGACCGGGACTCGAACCCGGGATCTCCTGCTTACATGGCAGACGCTCTATCCATCTGAGCCACCGAGGACACAGATGAATAGCGCGACTGCAGGGACTTATCCCTTGCACGCTTCCCGTGAGACTCACATTCCCAACTGTCCACAATTCTACATATGTACTGTACCTTATAGACATTTGCCCACCCACTCATTACTCGCGCACGCGCTGGCGATTCCCGTAAGAGTTAGGGCAACCTGTGCGCATTCGCACAGACAAAGGTCAATGGCTGGGTAGCCTTTAACTATATATACAAAGACAGTAACTTGTTCTCGAAAGAACAGTTATTGTTGATGACCGTGCAGCTTTTCCCTGAAATAAATGATGACTAACTGACAACCTCAGCTGCTGATAGGTGTTGTTGTTATACCTCGATGTGGACAGCTGAAAATGTGTGCCCCGACCGGGACTCGAACCCGGGATCTCCTGCTTACATGGCAGACGCTCTATCCATCTGAGCCACCGAGGACACAGATGAATAGCGCGACTGCAGGGACTTATCCCTTGCACGCTTCCCGTGCAGTCGCGCTATTCATCTGTGTCCTCGGTGGCTCAGATGGATAGAGCGTCTGCCATGTAAGCAGGAGATCCCGGGTTCGAGTCCCGGTCGGGGCACACATTTTCAGCTGTCCACATCGAGGTATAACAACAACACCTATCAGCAGCTGAGGTTGTCAGTTAGTCATCATTTATTTCAGGGAAAAGCTGCACGGTCATCAACAATAACTGTTCTTTCGAGAACAAGTTACTGTCTTTGTATATATAGTTAAAGGCTACCCAGCCATTGACCTTTGTCTGTGCGAATGCGCACAGGTTGCCCTAACTCTTACGGGAATCGCCAGCGCGTGCGCGAGTAATGAGTGGGTGGGCAAATGTCTATAAGGTACAGTACATATGTAGAATTGTGGACAGTTGGGAATGTGAGTCTCACGGGAAGCGTGCAAGGGATAAGTCCCTGCAGTCGCGCTATTCATCTGTGTCCTCGGTGGCTCAGATGGATAGAGCGTCTGCCATGTAAGCAGGAGATCCCGGGTTCGAGTCCCGGTCGGGGCACACATTTTCAGCTGTCCACATCGAGGTATAACAACAACACCTATCAGCAGCTGAGGTTGTCAGTTAGTCATCATTTATTTCAGGGAAAAGCTGCACGGTCATCAACAATAACTGTTCTTTCGAGAACAAGTTACTGTCTTTGTATAAATCACGTGATATTATCTTGAAATTATTTCCATTTCTTCTTCGTACACAGTGCCGGCCTTAATCATATGTGCAAATATTGTTTGGCAACCTATGAGAGTGTAAAAGTCTGATACTAGTTTGCAGCATTGCATTTGTGTACATGTCTTAGTTTAAATGTTTTACAGCATTGATATTTGCTGCAAAGTTTAAGTCGTTTCTATTGAAACCACTTATCGTTTTTTTTAACTTATATTGTTTATTGATGTCTTGACTTATATTAATTTATGTTTGCTTGGTGTTTGCCGTGTTTGCTGCGGTCTGTTTGCGTTCCAGTTTTCTGCGAGTTGGGGTGTGTTGGAGCGGCGCCACGTTCTGCTTCGGTGCACAGAAGCTGTGACGTGTCGTCTAATAGGAAGTGACTCTCGGCTGGGCCTCTGCGTTTTGGTTTTGTTTTGGACGGCTGGTCTGCTGCTTCCTGCATTTTAAGCTAAATCACCTTTTGCCCCGGGCAGCCTGACGTCACTGCCTATTTGATAAACATTTAACGTCTCTCATGTATATTTAATAAAAATTAAATTTGCTTGCCAATGAATTATATTAAGTGTAACATATTGTGCTTGTTACTGTTCAAACAAATTTTTTTTGCGGTACCGTTTTAAATTACTTCAGACTGTAATTATTGTCCATTAAGTAATTCTAATTTACTGCTTGCTTAAGAAGGAAGCTATTTGTCATTTTGGATATTGTTTTTTAAGACGGTCACGTGTTGATTGTATGTTAGCTGTATTATAAATGTGGTCTTCAATACATTGTTAATTTATTGATCTGCTAGTTGTTGTGTTAAGGAGTGCCAATGTAGGGGCTAATCCCGACTTCCTCAAAAATAGTTCAAATGCCTCTGAGCACTGTGGGACTTAACTTCTGAGGTCATCAGCCCCCTAGAACTTAGAACTACTTAAACCTAACTAACCTAAGGACCTCACACACATCCATGCCCGAGGCAGGATTCGAACCTGCGACCGTAGCGGTCGCGCGGTTCCAGACCGAAGCGCCTAGAACCGCTCGGCCACTCTGGCCGGCCCCCCGACTTACTAAGTCACAACGTTTTTATACGTGTTAACCGTCTTCTAACACGGTTTATGTAACACTTTGCTGAAAAGTGGATTTTATGCGCTGCGTTTCCGCCCCCGTTGTGAGGAAATAAAATAACAATAAAGAAAAAAAAACCGTTTTGACAGTCAGTTGCTCTTGACGAAGACTATGGAGGTAATCTCGAGAGGTTGAGGTTTTACTCTGAACTGACGCAACAAGAAATCTGAGAATGTTTTATACAACAGTGCCGTCGTGTAAGACTTGGTTCACAAATCTGCAGCAGACGGACGCCGTAACTTCAGTGAGTCTGAAGTTCTCCTGCAGTAGCGATGTTTGATAAATGTCCTGGTACAGAGGCGCCTTTTTACAGAGCGGGTACGCAACCGAGCGGCGGAAGTGCGGCTTGGAGACGAGTGCGGATGCGGGCAGGTGCCCCCCCTAAGCCCCCCAGCCCCCAGCCTCCTGCCGGTATCGACCGGCGAAGCGTGTCCGGCCACGGTGGCGTGCCGGGCCGTGCCGTGCTGCCGCGGCCTGCACTTGGTCCCGGCGAGGCGCGGAGCGGCGCGGCGTGTCGCCGAAGTAGGTTTCCGATATCAATAAATCATCGCCGGCGCTGCGCCGCGCTGTATGGGTGTTTTGTAGTCGTCTATCTACTGCAGTGTTATTCTCACTTCACTGGCAGATTTATGGACATAAATCACGCCGGCGTCAGCATGAAATCGGGCTTCCGAGCGGCTGCAAATTATTGGCGCGGCCGACTCCCTCCCCGGCCGTCGCGGTGGCGCGGGCTATTTTTAGCAGCATTACGCGCGACACCTGAAATTAATGTCCGTTCACGGTAAATCAAATAAATGCCTGTTCTGTGTCGTGTACCACGACCGTGTCTGTCTACTCTAGCCAGTTCGAAGTTGCTATTTAAAAAAGATGAATAACGATATTTCTATGAACTTAGCTGGCATTTTTTTAAACAGAGAAAACAAAGTTTTAAAATGAAGAATAATAATAAACAATCAACAGTAGACGTTCATTGTTGCACTTATCACAAGTATCGTATGAACACCCAATGTTGGTACAAATTATTGCCCAACGACCTTTCATCTTAGCTTCGCGATCAGCTCAGAGATTCTTAGGGATTAAGTGGCAATTAACTATTTAAAAAGAAAATACTAGACGTAGAATGTATCCCCTTTTACTCACAGCTTCAGGTACATTTTTACGAAAATATCAGTGCCTGTGTTATTAACAAGTACGATCCAATGTTCCTTCGCACGTGTATGGTTGTCCCAAGGAACAGGCAATGCAGCGACTACAGTCGCCAAGAAATATCGGAAACATTTTCGCAGTTGTGTACATGTACAACCTTCGACTATATAATAAAATGGTGACAGTGAAAATCTGTGCCGGACCGTGACTTGAACGCGGACTTTCCGTTTTAAGCGAGCGTTCGCCTTATCCGCATCGGCTATCCGTGCACGACTCACTGCCAAATCCAAACCCCAATATGTCGTCGTTGTTGCGTCACAACCTGCACACTCACATGTTACGTAATTCCCGTACAGAGAGAGGACATTTTAAGTGAAAATCTCGTGGCCTGGTATCGGCGGATAAATAAGATATCGGTTTTCGGACAGGCATGCATGCATGTCCTTTGTGAGCAGGCATACACGTAACGTACGAATGCAGGTTTTGACACAAGGACACGATACATAGAGGTTTGGGTCTTGCCCTAATTCCTGCACAGATCTTCATTCCAGTGATTCTAATGTACAACCGAAAGTGGTTCATATTCGTAACTGTAATACATTTCCTGTACATAAATTTTTGTTTAGAAGCGAAACAGGAGAGCATTGACAGAAAGGAAACAATTTAGTCAAATATTTTTGTGAGACGGTGGAAGGCAGAAATGCTACTCATCTACTGAGAATAAAAGTTGGCAGGAGAGTAGTGTACAGAAAGGTAATCATGCTGGTTAATGTCCTCCTGATAGCCAAACAGCACCTGCTTGAAAAATTTTCTATTTCGCTTCTAGATAAAAATTTATTTATAGGAAATGTATTGCAGTTACATTCTCCACAGATGAGTAGCATTTCTGTCTTCCATCGTCAAACAGTAACATTCAGCTGGAGACCTTTGATTGAATGACTGGTGCGCATTCTTCTTGTCTTTCCATTTGCTTACTGTTAACTCCAGCAAGTGGACGAGTTAAGTAATTCCAGATACCTGCACTGTGTACAAGAGAGTCAAAGTCAACTTTGCGTTGGATTTTTAGTAACGTTATGTTTCCGTGAGTGGTGCACTGTAGTACGTTTTTGAACAGACGTTGAGAAGAGGAAGCGGATATTCGGATAAAAAAATAGGGTGCTATTTTAAAAAAATGTAATGCTGTTCATGTTTCTATAAGAACGAAGGTACACGAAAAGCAGTTATGCTGGTTAATCTCCTGTAGCTAATATTTGTTTGTTTTTTCTGAACAAAACGTTATTTTGGGCGATCTAGATCAGTGTGACACACCAATATGAAGCCTTAGTCCCATGCCGATACTAATTATTTAAATCTTCCGGAATTTTATTTGGTTCTAATCCTACGAGTTTCAGGACAAGTTCCTCTTCATCAGCTTAAAGAGGTAACTGACTTAGGTGTCGCCGTTAGCTTCGTCTTAACACAGCCGCGATGGAGGTTCCGATGTAACTGGTGCTCAATCAGTCGTCAAATAAGATATTCTCAATTGTCATGATTCGCTCTGCAGTGGTGTGTGTGTTATTTGAAACTCCCTGGCAGATTGAAACTGTGTGCCAGACGGGATCTCCAATGGGGGACGATGCCTTTAGCAAGTAGTACTCTTACCAACGTAAGTATCCAGGCACATCTCACGCCTTCCCGCGCAGCCTCAGCTGTGCCAACGCATCGCTGTTACACTGCAAGGATCACACAAGCTCTCCCGCATATATTTTGGTTGGGCATTTAGTTTTAATCTACAGCTCACACAATGCTGCTGAGTGTAAGATTCATAGATTCATCCGGGGCATTCAAGAAGAAACGAGTCGGAGGCATAATTACAGTAACCAGTACCTGTATGTTAGAAGTAATGGCCCTCGCTGTTGAGGCACTTGTCCCACTGTGACGCAAGGTGGTGAATGGCTGTCTCATAAAATGTCGGAGGCTGCGATGTGAACTAGTTCCACACGTACAGCTGGACGTCGTCGTCCGAGGTGAATCGTTTGCACCTCAGAGCCTTTTTGAGGGGACCAAAACTGGCTCTAACCTCAGTTTTAAATTTCACATTTAAGACATCGTTCACGCATGAAAACTAGTCAAACATTCAGTCTCTTGACCTTCGGACAGAGCCCCATTTTAAAGATTTGAAAAACAGGCAAATCATATTGTCTGGATGGCATTACCGTTCGATTTTACAAGGAGGACTCCAGGGCACTGATCACTCTCCCAGTCCGCATTTGTCATGAATCTCTCTCTCTCTCTCATCCAACACAAATACCGAAACGACCGGAAAAAAAACGTAGGTGACCCCAGTATACAAGAAAGATGTTCGCAAGTCAGCGTTGTTTTTGAAAATCGATCGCGTGCGAGACTCAGCATGCGCTTATTTCACATGATACATCGAGAACTACGAGCGAAGGGTAACAGGTAGAATCCACATTTATAAATTTCCGGAAGGCATTTGACACCATGTTCCATCACATTATGTTAACGACGGCACGAGCATATGAAATAAGTACAGAGAGGCGTGAGTGGCTATATCCAATATGTTGTCCTCGACGACGAGTGTTCATCAGAGACAAGGGTGTCGTCAGTAGTGTGATAGGCCAGATGCTGTTCTCTTTATGCATAAATGACGTTGAACGAACCAATTTACGGTTTATTTACGTAGTTGCTATTTAAAAGTGATTGTATGTTCACTGTTTACAAATTAGTTCACGTAATGGAAAATAAAGAAGGAAGTACGGTATAGTTACACGCTCAACATTGGCTACAACTTCCTAACAAAATACCCAGAATTAACTTTTTAACTCACTTTCAGATTTAGCTTTGCTTTCTGGAGCTGTATAACATACTTCTGAGACTTAGGTGCTACCTACTGAGCTACCGAGGCTTAAGGTGACCAAAATATTTTGATATCTCCATTATTCATCGCTTTCTTGTCTAAAGTCAACTTTAACGGAGACTAATTAAGGCCATTTCTTCTTCTAGTAGTGTGATTACTAATTATATCATTCCTTCTGCACTCTAATGCATTGCTGATAAAACTTTGATGAGAAAATACGTAGTGTGCTGCTGCCATTAAAACACTTAACAGCTGAATCGAAGACGAAACTGCGTGGGCAACAAATGGTTCAAATGGCTCTGAGCACTATGGGACTCAACTGCTGTGGTCATCAGTCCCCTAGAACTTAGAACTACTTAAACCTAACTAACCTAAGGACATCACACACATCCATGCCCGAGGCAGGATTCGAACCTGCGACCGTAGCAGTCGCACGGTTCCGGACTGCGCGCCTAGAACCGCGAGACCACCGCGGCTGGCCGTGGGCAACAGATATTGTACTTATGGTACACTTTTTTTAATGAAAACTTACTTTTGAAAATGAAAGTTCCCGAGACTATAATTCAATATGACATGACTGAACAAAAATATGCGTTAATTAACCGATATTTTTCTCTCCGTGGTTTGAAATGAGAAGGAGTGCAACAGTGGCTGAACTGAGTTGCATAAGGAGATATAAAAATTGTTTCATAAATCTAAAAACTTATCAATCAGTCACTCAAAAATTTTGAAAATACTTTATTTCAAGCGCTGGCTCATTCCTTCAGTTTATCATTGGTATTCTTCTCTTGGACGGGCAGAACTGTTAATGCTGTTTTCTAATTGAGAGAGTGAGTTCATTTGCAGAAGTTATCAACAATTCCGTTAAAAATATTACTTACAATATTCTCCGTTGTTGTGTATCTATTCTTATGTCAACTTGCTGTTTCTCTGCAAATGGAGAAGGCTTTATCAAAATTCTTCTGCGTATGTGGCCGCATCATTATGTCAAATAACACTATCTATTTTTCCTGCAGTTGTGATAAAGATTAACACTTCTTTCTGTAAGCCACTATTAATAGGTGTTTTTGTTTGGGCCTGTAGTAAAGTATATACAGACAACTCCTAGTACGTTACTGTGTTTTGCTTAACCTTGGTGAAAGCTTCGTGTAGTAGAAAACAGAATTTCGGTCGTTAACGCACTGACGTCAACATGCATCCAGAAACAATTCAGCGACCAACGGCTGCATGGGTATGCTGTCCAAAATTAAAGCAACAAACAGAAAATTTATCTAGATTGACTTTGTTTTGATGCAAAACAGTATAAACAGGTGATAGCAAAGTAGAAACAACGTCAAGCGTACAGAACTTAAATAACTGCTATGAAACGTCCCCTAAGAAAAATTAATGAATTACTGTGCTGATAAACCTCTTATGTTGTTTGATTTTCAACAGCTGAGCAGAACTGAACGTACTCAGACATTTCTCTCTTTACGTATTCTGATCACCACTAAACTGACACACAATTTTTTTTTTTTTTTTTAGCGCAACGCAATCTGACTTTCAATAATCCCTACAAAAGAATGGCCCTAACTAACAATAACCTATACCTTTCATGAATCACTTACCTCACAAAAATCTTCGTTACTCGAACTACTGCAATACAGCCAGCGCCAATACTGCCAGCTAAATAAAAGATTCTAACGACTGAAGGCACTAACTACTGATAGGCATAGTTAGCAAATGAAAGCTTTTAATACAGAACAAACAATGCAGTTACCTTAATAATGTTCAAAAGTCATATATATATATATATATATATATATATATATATATATATATATATATATATATATATACTCCTGGAAATTGAAATAAGAACACCGTGAATTCATTGTCCCAGGAAGGGGAAACTTTATTGACACATTCCTGGGGTCAGATACATCACATGATCACACTGACAGAACCACAGGCACATAGACACAGGCAACAGAGCATGCACAATGTCGGCACTAGTACAGTGTATATCCACCTTTCGCAGCAATGCAGGCTGCTATTCTCCCATGGAGACGATCGTAGAGATGCTGGATGTAGTCCTGTGGAACGGCTTGCCATGCCATTTCCACCTGGCGCCTCAGTTGGACCAGCGTTCGTGCTGGACGTGCAGACCGCGTGAGACGACGCTTCATCCAGTCCCAAACATGCTCAATGGGGGACAGATCCGGAGATCTTGCTGGCCAGGGTAGTTGACTTACACCTTCTAGAGCACGTTGGGTGGCACGGGATACATGCGGACGTGCATTGTCCTGTTGGCACAGCAAGTTCCCTTGCCGGTCTAGGAATGGTAGAACGATGGGTTCGATGACGGTTTGGATGTACCGTGCACTATTCAGTGTCCCCTCGACGATCACCAGTGGTGTACGGCCAGTGTAGGAGATCGCTCCCCACACCATGATGCCGGGTGTTGGCCCTGTGTGCCTCGGTCGTATGCAGTCCTGATTGTGGCGCTCACCTGCACGGCGCCAAACACGCATACGACCATCATTGGCACCAAGGCAGAAGCGACTCTCATCGCTGAAGACGACACGTCTCCATTCGTCCCTCCATTCACGCCTGTCGCGACACCACTGGAGGCGGGCTGCACGATGTTGGGGCGTGAGCGGAAGACGGCCTAACGGTGTGCGGGACCGTAGCCCAGCTTCATGGAGACGGTTGCGAATGGTCCTCGCCGATACCCCAGGAGCAACAGTGTCCCTAATTTGCTGGGAAGTGGCGGTGCGGTCCCCTACGGCACTGCGTAGGATCCTACGGTCTTGGCGTGCATCCGTGCGTCGCTGCGGTCCGTTCCCAGGTCGACGGGCACGTGCACCTTCCGCCGACCACTGGCGACAACATCGATGTACTGTGGAGACCTCACGCCCCACGTGTTGAGCAATTCAGCGGTACGTCCACCCGGCCTCCCGCATGCCCACTATACGCCCTCGCTCAAAGTCCGTCAACTGCACATACGGTTCACGTCCACGCTGTCGCGGCATGCTACCAGTGTTAAAGACTGCGATGGAGCTCCGTATGCCACGGCAAACTGGCTGACACTGACGGCGGCGGTGCACAAATGCTGCGCAGCTAGCGCCATTCGACGGCCAACACCGCGGTTCCTGGTGTGTCTGCTGTGCCGTGCGTGTGATCATTGCTTCTACAGCCCTCTCGCAGTGTCCGGAGCAAGTATGGTGGGTCTGACACACCGGTGTCAATGTGTTATTTTTTCCATTTCCATTAGTATATATATATATATATATATATATATATATATATATATATATATATATATATATATATATATATATATATTAGTTCATGATATCCAATATTACAAATTTGCTCTTTCTGATAAACACACTTCCAGATCGTCCGCTCTCAATATTCTGCCATCTCTCTCCCCACACCCACCACTGCTGGTGGCTCACCTCCAACTGCGCAACGCTTCGCGCTGTTCACATCCAACTGCCCAACACCACAATAGGGAATATTCCAACAATGCTTACCAGCCACAGAATGCACACAGCACAGTGATTTTCATACAGAGCGCTACGTGGCGTTACCAACATAAAAACCTAAACAGCCTACTTACACTGCAACATCCATAACAGTAGACGAAAATGTTCTTCATGAAATAAGCCGCGAGTATGTTCATAAGAATTTAATCTTCGGCGAAAGTTGATATTACGATGACCTCAACTGTAACAACATTCGCTTTACCTCGGATCATTAAGAATAAGTCAAATTTCTGTGCATTCAAATGCGTTTTCTCCTTGACGAGTGCACGTTCAGCGCTTGTCGTACTGACTTGAGAGACTGATTAAAGACGTAACTTGTAATATCTCAAGAACGTAAGGAGTGTTCACCATCCTCTAATACGAGACTGGCTTGTTTTCACTCTCTCTGTACTGTTAGTACTTACGTACTGTGTGCCGCGTTGCTCATACGTTTGTCCTGTTCTCGGAAGCCGCTACGCCAGAAGTGCACGGTCGCGGCGCGGTATGGCCTGCCATCGAGAGGGAACGAGGGTAGATCTTTAAACTGCTGCGAAGCAACGCGATTATACGCAATTACGTGATTGCGCGCGCACGCGAAGGGCGCTTGTCTTCTGAGGAGAAGCCCGTGATTCTGTTAGCAGCCGTCCACTGCGCTAAAGCGATAAGCCGCTGATAGAAAGTAAAACGAATTACGGCCTGCAGAGCCGGGGGAAGCCGCCGCCGCCGCCCGTCCCGTAATTTCGTAATTTCGCTGTCTGGTCCGAAAGCTGCCGTGTGGGGTGTCGAGTAACGCAATTTCTCGACGCGCGCCGCTTTCAAACAGTACGAATTAATTAGGTTGCCGTTCAGCGCCTCTGTTAACTCCAGAAATGTGACGCGTAGTGTGCTTGCGCGGGGGAGTAAATCGCATCGTAGTAATGTGCAGCAGAGATGCAGTTGCAAAATGCAAAGCCAGCGTTCCAGTACGACGACGTTTTGCGAATCGCATAATTTCTCTTTCTCTTTCTCGGCGTTACAGCTTTTGCTGACTGATTGTATAGGTTTAGCATCGCTAGAAACGCACCCTTTTTTTTTTTTTGTAACTCTACACGTATGAGTTGTAGTGGAAGGTGAAGAGAGAAGGGCTGAATTTGCAAAGGGTGCAATGCAGGGAAAATGTCTTTCCCCTCTACTGCACAGTTGTCCAGTGAGTAACTCAAGTTTCAAGTATTCCAGTAAATGTAACCAAAACGAAAAATGAACCACCTCATCATATGATGTGAAACTTACAGTTTAAGTAAATATACTAACCAATAGATTTCCAGTTACCATTTGAGACCACTTTCACAGCGAAACGAAAAATGTGGTGTTTTGTATGCAGCAAGTAATACGTTTCCGTAAAACTACTTCAGCAACGCTCTTTCAGTATCGGAGGAAATTACTCTATTTTCAGCTTCCTGTTTTTCTTGAAGTACACCCAGATGTGAACATGGTTCTTTGCGTGCCATTGCGAAGAAGTCTTCGACGAGGAGTGCACGCCAAAAGAATTGCGGCAATGAGTCTCAACAATGCATCACAAGACGTCTGCTGTAACACGATTTAAACATATGCTTTATATGAGCTTTCCTTTATTTTTATTTGTGTCACCTCAGCTAACCTTCGGCATATACTGAATGACTCACACACCCTTACACTCATAATAATGAGCGTATGGCATTGGTGGCCGGGAGACTCCTCGCGGTGCGGTTCGGCCGCTGCTCCACAAGTTCTTTAACGCCACTACGGCGACATGCGAGTGAATGAGGATGAAATGATGATGAAAAACACACAGCACCGAGTCATCTCGAGGCAGAGAAAATCCCTGACCCCGCCGGGAATCGCACCCGGGACGCCGTGCGCGGGAAGCAAGAACGCTACCGCAAGACCACGAGCCGTGGACCTTACACTTATGATTCGTATTCACTATTTACATTGGTGTAAACATACGATTTGTCGACCTGGAGAAAGCGTTCGACAATATAAAATGGTGGAAGCTGTTCGAGATTCTGAAAAAAGTAGGGGTAAGCTATATGGAGAGACGGGTCATATACAATATGTACAACAACCAAGAGGGAATAATAAGAGTGGACGATCAAGAACGAAGTGCTCGTATTAAGAAGGGTGTAAGACAAGGCTGTAGCCTTTCGCCCCTACTCTTCAATCTGTACATCGAGGAAGCAATGATGGAAATAAAAGAAAGGTTCAGGAGTGGAATTAAAATACAAGGTGAAAGGATATCAGTGATACGATTCGCTGATGACATTGCTAACCTGAGTGAAAGTGAAGAAGAATTAAATGATCTGCTGAACGGAATGAACAGTCTAATGAGTACACAGTATGGTTTGAGAGTAAATCGGAGAAAGACGAAGGTAATGAGAAGTAGTAAAAATGAGAACAGCGAGAAACTTAACATCAGGATTGATGGTCACGAAGTCAATGAAGTTAAGGAATTCTGCTACCTAGGCAGTAAAATAACCAATGACGGACGGAGCAAGGAGGACATCAAAAGCAGACTCGCTATGGCAAAAAAGGCATTTCTGGCCAAGAGAAGTCTACTAATATCAAATACCGGCCTTAATTTGAGGAAGAAATTTCTGAGGATGTACGTCTGGAGTACAGCATTGTATGGTAGTGAAACATGGACTGTGGGAAAACCGGAACAGAAGAGAATCGAAGCATTTGAGATGTGGTGCTATAGACGAATGTTGAAAATTAGGTCGACTGATAAGGTAAGGAATGAGGAGGTTCTACGCAGAATCGGAGAGGAAAGGAATTAGTGGAAAACACTGATAAGGAGAAGGGACAGGATGATAGGACATCTGCTAAGACATGAGGGAATGGCTTCCATGGTACTAGAGGGAGCTGTAGAGGGCAAAAACTGTAGAGGAAGACAGAGATTGGAATATGTCAAGCAAATAATTGAGGACGTAAATTGCAAGTGCTTCTCTGAGATGAAGAGGTTAGCACAGGAAAGGAATTCGTGGCGGGCCGCATCAAACCAGTCAGTAGACTGATGACCAAAAAAAAAAACATGTCACTTGCATCGAGATGTGCTCCCACGATTGCCGTCAGATATCCCTCCAAACGCCAATCCTATATGGAACACATAACATTCATGCCTGTAGACAACTTTCCTGCCATGCGTTGCTTACAATATTTAAGTTATATAGAAACGATGATATTCACTTACTTAATTTTTCTGAATGACTTTATCTGTAGCCTGCAGACAAAACACGATAACACGGTAACCAGTCAAGTCATCTGGCCATCGATACTTAATGCTACACTTGAGGAGCCGGGTTGGGACGCTAGTCATATATAAAATTCACTGATGACGTTGCTATCCTATGCATGTCTCGAGCACAGTATTGCATGAACGTGAATCGGACAACAAGAGACTCGAATCGTTTACGAAGTGGTGTTACAGAAGAAGATTGAATATTAACTTATTCCCATAGCTCAGCGGTCGACGTGTCTGGCTGCCATGTGGAGACGTTTTGGGGACAATTGCCGGTGCTTTCATGCATTCTTCATTAGAGAGAGTGCTGTAACGGGCTCCACAATTAACCCCACGACTCACGTTCATGAGATACTCAATTAAGAAGTTGTGGCTCCAATGTCTGGAAAACCAGCGACGCCGAGTTTATGATGTGTTGGCCCCTTACCACTTCATACCACATGCGAATGACACTTCTATCCGCAGGACTGAAGGGGAATACCAGTATGTATAAACTTAACTTGAAAAAAACGATCCGATGCTGGGAGACGTTTTAATATTTTAGAGATAACTTACGTGGAGTAGACGGTCCGTATAACGCAAAAGTCGTATGGGAAGAAAATACTGACTCGTTGCAGTCTCTCAAATTCGGTGACTAGTTGAGCTAAAGTACAGTCAACACCAAAAGACTACTGTAGTCAAAAAGATAAAAAAGAAATTGAACAACTTGACAATAACATCATAAAAATCAGGGCGGGGTGACTTCAAACAGAGGAGAGGGTCTTTGATTGAGGAAATGAGAGGCAGCCGACGCTCAGCCGGCCGGAGTGACCGAGCGGTTCTAGACGCCACAGTCTGGAACCGAGCGACCGCTACGATCGCAGGTTCGAACCCTGCCTCTGGCATGGATGTGTGTGATGTCCTTAGGTTGGTTAGGTTTAATTAGTTCTAAGTTCTAGGCGACTGATGACCTCAGAAGTTAAGTCGCATAGTGCTCAGAGCCATTTGAACCAAGCCATTTGAACAGTTGACGCTCACTCTATATTCACCTACGCACTGTGTACCAAGGATTATGTTCTTTGCAATACAGATTATGGACCTGACCGAGTTAAAATCGCAGCGACTGCACGGGATAGCAACAAAGGCTATAAAAGTTTTAAGAATTCTCTGATAAGTCCTCACTATTTATCGTTCAGGGTCAACTATGAATAAAAGACCAATTTTTCCAACCATTTTTTTTTTCTAAAGTCGCTAACATTCGTCTATTGTAACATGAAAAGATAACTCTTCATGTTTTAGAACGAAGATAAAAGATGCAAAATTACCTTCGACGAGCATGTGGATTCAAGTGTTGAAGGAGAATACTGTGACAGCTGCCTCTCGTGACGTAGTGGTTAGAGGTGTGGGATAGTAATCTGAAGGTGCAAACATTAATGCTGCATCCTTCCAGATTTTTATCCCTTGTACGAATACATTAGAATCAAAAAGGTGCCGAAATTTCGGACAATGTTCACCAAAGTAATGAAATCGGGCTTGAGAGTAATAACATAGCTGATCTTACTGCATACTGGCTTCACTACAGTTCAAATATACCCACGTCCTTGCCACAGTGGCAACACCAGTTCCCGTCAGCTCACCGAGGTTAAGTACTGTCGGTCTTGGCTAGCACTTGGACGTGTCACTGTCCGGGTCTGCCGAGTGCTTTTCGCAAGCGGGGTGGACTCCGCCCATGTGAGACTAATTGAGGAACTGTTTGTCGAGAAAGCAGCTGATCTGGTCACGGAAACTGACAGTGGTAGGGATAGCAATGTGTTGGCCACATGCCCTCCGAATCTGCATCTGGTGATGCATAAGGGCTGAGGATGAGACGGCGGCCGGTCGGTATCGTTGGACCTTAAAAGCCTGTTCGGACAGCCTTTGTTTGTTTTTAAATTCAGATACTTTCTCTAAGTAGCTAAAGTCAGAGGAAATATCCAAACATATAACGAATTTTTCGAGAGCTATATTCAAACCATAGAACCAAACAGGAAATTATTACTAGTACAGCTTAATAAATGTTACAGATTCTTACAGGTACACCTAAAAAGTCTTCAGAAGCAGTGAATTTACTTTTCCCAATAAATTAAGGATAGAATACTTCGTTGAAGACCGAATGAATAAGGGTGTTATGACTACTTTTGCGCCTATAAACAGCCATTAAAGCTCTTATGAGGGGACAGTTTTATCAGATTAGTAATATACCTTTACTGGACCACCTAATTGTCAGAAAACGTCAGCTGTGACATACAAGGAGTCTGAACTCAAACGTTGGCATCTCGAGTAATAAGGTAAATGCGAGTAATGAGCTTTTAGTTCGTTATAATTGGGTAAATACAAATCATACATCTAGGTACAAGAAAGAAAACAGTAAAAATCATGACTCTCTGTATCTTCCTTTTGCCGCCCTAGTTAAGCCAAACGCTGCATCACAATCCACCATTATATACAAATTTCGCCCGTCACGTGTGCCAAACTATAATTTCCCTCCCCATGACTAAAATACTTGCGTAGGATCCAGCACAATTTCGTAGCTGAGAAACACAGTTTCACAGATTTTTATATAGCAAAAATGTCTCCAATTCCTTGATGGTGCTTGTAATACGAGGCCTGTTCAGAAAGTAAGCTCCGATTGATTGCCAAATTGAAACCACAGTGAACATCAGAAATGTTTTACTTGTAACAATTAGCTACACCTTTCAGCTACTTCTCTACGTAGTCGCCGTTCTGACTTAGACTTTTGTCATAGCGTAATACCAACTTTTCAATAGCCTCATCATAGAAGGCAGCCGCCAGTGTTTTCCGCCAATTCTCCACGCTGGCCTACACCTCGTTGTCTGTGTCAAAATGTTGTCTTCAAAGACAGCGGTTCATGTGACCAGAGATGAAACTCAGGGGGAGACAATTTCGGACTGTATTGTGGGTAATCTCACATTTCCATTTGAAAACGATGCAGGAGCATCTTCATTGCCCCTGCAGAATGCGGCTGAGAATTGTCTTGAAGAAGAAACAACACGACAGTTATGTAATGTTAGCTGCATAGCTTCAGGCGAAATTTCTCACCAGGCCCTCGTACTTGGCGGCAGACACTATTTTCTAGACATCTTTACGCACTCACTGCGATCCCAGAAATGAGAAGAGCGACGTGATGCTAACTGGGGTTATACTAGAGACACTACCCAACACATCTGTGCAAAGCTTTATCGGATTTTCATAGTCGTTTCCATTTCGCGACCGATCGGAGCTTACTTTCTGAACGCCCCTCGTATTATTGAGGTTTTCGTCATCTACAGTTGATCAGTTGATATATTGGATACGAAGTATGGAACACTGCATATTGAGTGGATACCCCTCTGTTTATTTACAAACAAGTTAACGACTGACAAACCGCTACCGCCAGAAAAAAAAAAACTAGAAAGTGAAGAAGAGGAAGAAGATGGCGAAATGAGCGCCCATCGTGTAACGAACCATCATGGCAACAACAGCACGGGACAATCAGCAGTGGAAGAAATTGGAGGAGGTCTTTGAACAATCGCGAGAAACTAATAGCCAGTAACAAAAATAACAAATAAACATAGACAAACAATCCAACACACCACTTAATGTCGTTACTCCTGTCCTAGGTTACAGTCGAACCGTTTACCTCCAGTTAATTGTATTGCGTTCGTGATGCTAATTGTGGATGGATGACTGAGCTGTTGGCAAAGGCGTTAATGACTTCTGACAGACGTAGTATACTGATCTGATATTTATGTATTTCTCTTGTCAAGCTGACGATGTCGAAAGTATTTAAAGCAATTTTCTTCGACTACAGGGCCTGTCGTCCAAAGTGTGCTGGCTGCAGGATTCAACAAAAACCTGTAGTATGCAGATAAAGTGACTTGCCATCCACGTGTGTCACATTCGACTATCTGGCACATTCATGAGTTTTTAGGTATCCTGGATCCACATGGCAACGATAAAGCCGCAGTAACATTCATTGTCGGCGGCTAAACAGTTCACCTCAAGCGTGACTATGAGAATGGGAGTAGTTTCTGTACTGGGACCCGTGGATTAATTATCCAGCTGTACGATGACTGGAGCCATAGAATGTCAGGCGTGTAGTTCTAGGCTGGAACTCTGGACATAGTAAATGTATGGTCTTCGGGAAAAACCAAGAACAGCTTGAAATACATTTCATATATGTAAATATTTTCAGAACACTTGATTTTTTGTCCTCTAGTTTAGGAATTCGACGGTAGACACATACGTGTAGTAATGATTCATACTCTCGAAATTGACATTCGACAATGAGGCCAAACAATCATTAACTATGTAAGCGTAGGCTTCCGCGGCCGTTGTCTTCTTCAATAAAATTCTTCAGGGTATCAGACCGCATCGTCATAATTTAAAATGCGCCAACGTTTCGGCCAGCGTTGCAGCTAGCCTTCATCAGGGCCTTACGTAAGGCCCCGATGAAGGCTAGCTGCAACGCTGGCCGAAACGTTGGCGCATTTTAAATTATGACGATGCGGTCTGATACCCTGAAGAATTTTATTGAAGAATCATTAACTATGTTTTATCTATCACAGTTATTACTCATTGAGTGCGAAAAATGATAACACAAGCACCATACGAAAATTACCTTGTCTTAAATACACTGGAAACAGCGACCACCTTCTTTCTGCAGTCGTTCCATCTGCTTCAGCAGGCAGCCAAATTGACGTTTTTTCTTTATTTAGTCTTATATGTCTTAATGAAACTGTGCCAGCGTAAGCTGGCGCCAGCACACCATGAGGCTACGAGACGATAAATAGAGGCCAACAACAGACTCGCAGGAGATGCGCCGTCAACGCACTCTTGGTCGCCAGTATTTCGTATTGCCGCCACAACGAATATCTTGAGTTGAGTAAACTATCCATTCTGATGAATAAAGAACCCAGTTAATCTTTGCGTGCATTTTGTGTTACAGAAAGTGGATACTGGCCACCAAACAATATCCTCTCCTCAGTTGCCATGGTACAGCTCTACAGAGACAATGAGACGACATAAAAGACGGCGCCGAGAATCCTTTAGTGAAGAAGAATTTGCTTGCTTCTCTTGTGTTTCAGATTGCAAGGGTAGTCGTATTCAAGTGTTTGCTAAATTTTTGTTGTTTCTTGCATGCATTCCAGGAGGGGAGCCGAAGTATTAATCAAATTTCTCTTTTCAGAGGCTTAACTTTCTTAGCCCCCTCCACCCCCTACCTCCACGCCACAGCCACAGACAGTCAGTGCGATGGATCTAACACAAGCTTTTCAGTTTCAGAACCAACAAATTACTGCCTTGTTGACAACGGTACACTAGCTTCAGACTGCACAAGCAGCATCGACCACACCACAACAGAAGCCAATCGACCGACACACCCAACAAGTGTCTCCGACCAGCATACCACCGTTCCGGAAATTTAACTACACAGAAGAGGAATGGCTTGAATAGATGACAGTTCCCAGCTCACTGTGCAGTTCATCGTGTTCAAGGTGCTGTGAAGCTACGATACTTTCTTTCGATAGTGGGGTTCCCAATGTTCACGTTAATACAAAAACTATTTCCAACTGCGTCTTCCGACGAACTCAGTTATGACGAAGTAATCGCTGCATTAACTCAGTACTATGATCAACAAGTTCGAGGAGCTGCAGCCAGATATCAGTTTTTCTGTTTGCAGAAAAAACTGGAACAGATGTACCGTCAGTTGTCTACAGAATTAACGGGCATGACTAGGATGTGTAAATTTAAGTGGAGTTGTAGCAACTTTATAGTGGCTTAATGATTAGAGGTGCCATAACATAGAAGAATATGGAAACAGATCCTAAAGTACTCTGATCCTTCACTTTCTCAAGAGTTGCAGAAGGATGTGTTGCGATTGCTCTATCAAAGACATTGGGGAACCAAACAGTTGGTGCGACGGCACTGTACTTGGCAGGGCATGGATACCTTGGCTTAAGAGTCCATGGCCTATAGACTTTGCTGGACTATTTTTGAACACGCATTGGCTCATACTGGTAGACTGTTTTGGCAAGGTCCAATTTGCTGTGCCTATGGACTCTACCACGTCAGGTAGCACCATTTAAGTGTTGTCCCCCTAATTTTGCATAGAAGGTTTGCCAGAAGTACAACGGACCACAGTTCACATTACGTGACTTCGAACACGTTTGTGAACACAACAGCATTCATCTTCAAATGTGTGCTCCATTTCACCCGCTGTCCAACGGAGAAGCAGCATGCTTCATATGCACTTTCAAGCAACAGATAGCCAAGCTTCGCACCATACACACACACAGGAGATGCAGCTCTTTCTCGCCTCCTATCGCTTCCACCCACGAGACGGACCACCACCGGCGGAACTTCTGCCGCCATCGGACGCTGCTACACCTGCTACATCCACCTCAGCATCCTGCGCCGCCAATGGTCCACAAGTATCGCTTTGTGCCGCGCGAACTTGTTCTTTTCAGAATTTATGGCAACTGTTGCCGCTGGGAAAGACGCGTAATAAAGAAGCGCATCGACTCTTCTATGTATTTAATTGCAGGTCCCGATGGTTTGCAGCGCCGCCGCCAGAACCAAATTCTCTCATGTCATTTGATTCGTGATTTTGCTGCTTTTCTTCCCCAGATTCAAGGTTTCACAGCACAGCTCAGCCTTTGAAGCCACCTACTGGTGCCACCAGGGCACACCAGGAAGAGTGGATGGACGATGCGCCATCTCCCAGCCATCCTTGCTCGCCGACCCCATGGATCTGGACCCGCCATCACCGTCGCCGTCGCTGTCCCAGCATACGATCTCAGGCCCGGATGTGCGACCTGGCAGCAGTTTTCCAGAGGATGTCGCAAGCCAGATGGCAGGGTGCAGTCGGGAATAGGATGTCCTCCACAGCCACAGCTCTCGGCCCTCCTCTACATCCAGCGTCCTGCCTGCCTCTCTGTTGTCAAGCATCCTCACTACACGACAACAGTGCAACATTCTGCGGTAGGTAGAGGCCAACAACAGACTCGAGGAAATGCGCTGCCAACTCCCTCTCGGCCGCCAGTATTTAGGATCGCCGCTGCGGACCGGAAAGCGAGTCTGCTCGTGTCTGATGTAGTCTGTCGCACCGAATAAGTTCCAGTGTCATCAGTCTCAGCCCATCGGGAATCGCAGTAGCAGTTATCTCCGCCCATAACTCAAAAGAAGGTAGCACATAGCAACCACGTAGTTTACATAGCGGACTCTGTACATCACCAGCAGTGGACCGTATAGAAGGGCTTGTACCACAACGAATATCTTAAGCAAACTTTCCAGTTTGATAAATAAATAACCCAGTTAATCTTTGCATGCAGTTCGTATTACAGAAAGAGGATACGGCCACCAAACAACATCCTCGCCTCGCTTCCCTTGGTACAGCTCTACAGAGACAACGAGACGACATAAAAGAAACTGGTCTCGAGCACACTTCAGTAGTGTTGCTATTAAATATTTGTTAATTATTACTTAAGAACTAATTCAGGAATTTTTATTCAGGTACACACACACAAACATGGACAAGCACGAACAAGACAAAATCGTAAATTTCACAGGGAGGATTCGAATCCATGATCTCAGAAAAAGAATATTAGGTCTCTTGGCTCAGTCTGCCTCTGCAAGACGGAGCCACATCGACTTAAAGGCAGACCTAAAGTAGCAAGATTTTTTGAACAGATTTTCCTCTGTCTGACCCTACCACTGCTCCTTTTGATGGAAATTTGTAACCTTCCTCCCCAGGCATAACAACAGCAAGCAGAAATCTCATTGCGGGCAATCGGGTGCAGTAGCTCAGTGAGAGCATTTTCTGCGAGACAGAGTCGTTGATCTGACTGGAGAAGGCAGGTTTTCAGCTAGAGAGGCTGGCAGGTGGAATGGCGTGCCACCTGAGATGAATGAATTATGTTGAAAGACACACTACCAACATTACCAACTACTTGTCCCAGGCAGGAGGAGACTGAGAACTTGTGCCTAAGAGGCGACTGTTTCCGTTGCTAAGAACACAGAGATCTGCTGTGAAACAGGAACTCAGAGAGGAAAATTTTTACCCAGTTGCCACTCGTGGAACTCCGTCTGAACTCGGAGGGGTTAACGTAATCCCCACTGACAAGAAGGCGTTTCCCCCGAGGGAAGATGGCCCCAGAGAGAGTTAAAGGTGGTGAGGGGCAAGACATCGTGAAGAATATATTTCCTGCAAGGACAGGGAGAGAGACAGAAGTATTTTACGAAATTGAACCAACTTCTGATAAGTGATGAGTGTGAGGCTTCCTTCAGTGCGAATACTATACGCTGAAGGAATAAATGAAATCCGTCCATACCATTGTTGACCGAAAGACCCCATCTGGGGTGGTCTTCCACCCAGTGCGTTTTATTTGACGCATCTTCGATGACTTGCATATAGATGATAAGCACAGCAGACACACACACACACACGCACACACACACACACACACACACACACACAAACACACAAACACACACACACATATACACCCACCCAGGGTGTTACAAAAAGGTACGGCCAAACTTTCAAGAAGCATTCCTCAAACAAAGAAAGAAAATATGTTATGTGGAGATGTGTCCGGAAACGCTTACTTTCCATGTTAGAGTTCATTTTATTACTTCTCTTCAAATCACATTAATCATGGAATGGAAACACACAGCAAAAGAACGTACCAGCGTGACTTCACACACTTTTACAGGAAATGTTCAAAACGTCCTCCGTTAGCGAGGATACATGCACCCACCCTCCGTCGCATGGAATCCCTGATGCGCTGATGCAGCCCTGGAGAATGGCGTATTGTATCACAGCCGTCCACAATACGAGCACGAAGAGTCTCTACATTTGGTACCGGGGTTGCGTAGACAAGAGCTTTCAAATGCCCCCATAAATGAAAGTGAAGAGGGTTGAGACCAGGAGAGCATGGAGGCCATGGAATTGATCCGCCTCTACTAATCCATCGGTCACCGAATCTGTTGTTGAGAAGCGTACGAACACTTCGACTGAAATGTGCAGGAGCTCCATCGTGCATAAACCACATGTTGTGTCGTACTCGTAAAGGCACATGTTCTAGAAGCACAGGTAGAGTATCCCGTATGAAATCATGATAACGTGCTCCATTGAGCGTAGGTGGAAGAACATACTGACGAAACTAAAATGAGCTCTAACATGAAAATTAAGCGTTTCCGAACACATGTCCACATAACATCTTTTCTTTATTTGTGTGTTAGGAATGGTTCCTGAAAGTTTGGCCGTACCTTTTCGTAAAACCCTGTATACACTCCCCGATTCTGTGCAGAACCTCCTCATTCCTTACCTTATCCGTCCACCTAATTTTCAATATTCTTCTCTAGCACGGCATCTCAGATGCATCAATCCTCTTCTGTATCGCTTTTCGTGTAGTCCATGTTTCACTAGCATACATTCTAGGCTCCAAACTTACATTGTCCGAACTTTCTTCCTAACATTAAGATCTATGTCTGACATTAGTAGGTTCCTTTTGGCCAGAAATGCCTAGTCTGCTTCTGATGTCCCCCATGCTCCGTCCGTCGTTTTTTATTTTACTGCTCAGGTAGTAGAATTCCCAAACTTCATACACTTCGTCACCATCAATCGTGATGTTAAGTTCCTCGTCTCATTTCTGCTACTTCTCATTGTTTTCGTCTTTCTTCGATTTACTCTCAATCCATATTCTACACTCACAAGACTGTTCATTCCATTCAGCAGATCCTGTAATCCTTATTCACTTTCACTGACGATAAAAATGCCATCAGAGAATCGTATCATTGATATCCTTTGACTCTGAATTTTAATTCCACTCGTTAACGTTTCCTCTTGTTTCCATTGTTGCTTCTTCTATGTACAGATTAAACGGTAGGGGCGTAAGACTACATACCTCTCAAACACACGTCTTACTTCGATCACTTTGTTATTGGTCTTCCACTGTCATTATTGCCTCTAGCCTCTCCCAGTAGCTTACACCATTTTCCGCAGAATTTCGAAGAATTTTCAGAATTTGACATTGTCGAACGCTTTATCCAGACCGACAAATTATGAAAATGTCTTAACGTTTCTATATTCTTGTTTCCGTTATCAACCGCAATGTCAAAAATGGGTGTCTGGTGCCTTTACCTTTCCTAAAACCGAAATGATAGTCTTCTAACACATCCTCGATTTTCTTTCCAATTTTCTGCATGTTGCTCTTACCAGCAAAAAGTGGTTCAAATGGCTCTGAGCACTATGGGACTTAACATCTGAGGCCATCAGTCCCCTAGAACTTAGAACTACTTAATCCTAACTAACCTAAGGACATCACACACATACATGCCCGAGGCAGGATTCGAACCTGCGACCGTAGCAGTCGCGCGGTTCCCGACTGAAGCGCCTAGAACCGTTCGACCACCTTGGCCGGCTCCTGTCAACAACTTCGAGGCATGAGTTGTTAAGCTCACTGTGGGACAATTCTCACATTTTTCATTTTCGAATGGGAAAATATTTTGTGACGGAGACCTACATAGGAAGGAACGATCGTTATAATAAAATAAGGGAAATTAGAGCTCACACGGAAAAATATAGGTGTTCGGTTTTCCGCGCACTATTACAGAGTGGAATAATAGAGAATTATGAAGAAGGGGGTTAGAAGAACGTTCTGTTGAGCACCAAAGTGTGATATGCAGAGTATTCATGTAGATGTAGATGTAGTTGTCAGCTCTTGCAGTCTTCGGAATTCTATGTGTTTTGGTTGGCAGGAGAGCCAACACCGTATTACCAGAGGAAGCCGAAAGGCACGCGTTTTAGCTCACGCAGGCTGGCGTGAGGTCTGGAACAGGACAAGGAAATTAGAATTTAGAAAAACGGACGTAGCTGGTGGAATACTTAACTTTAATCCGTTAATGAAGAACGTCGGTCTTGACGGTACATGAATCAATATCAATAGTAACTGATAATGGCGCCTTGCTAGGTCGTAGCAAATGACGTAGCTGAAGGCTATGCTAAACTAGCGTCTCGGCAAATGAGAGCGTATTTTGTCAGTGAACCATCGCTAGCAAAGTCGGTTGTACAACTGGGCGAGTGCTAGGAAGTCTCTCTAGACCTGCCGTGTGGCGGCGCTCGGTCTGCAATCACTGATAGTGGCGACACGCGGGTCCGACGTATACTAACGGACCGCTACCGATTTAAAGGCTACCACCTAGCAAGTGTGGTGTCTGGCGGTGACACATCATTCCTCCCCCGCAAATCGGCGTACGGTTGTGGCATAAGGCTTCCGCCCGCCGTGGGGAGGACCCCATGTTGACGTATGCGACGAGGTGGGGAGCCTAACAACAGGCGAGGCTGTGCCACCAGCACCCTGCCATTCGGACCGCGGGGAGCTAGGAAACGCCTGAAAATCTGCTCCAGGGTGCACGCCAACATTCGGTGTATGCGCCCACTGAGAGACAGGAGGGGCCGAAGGGTCGACCTCCATCGGGTCGGGGCACCCGACGGGCGAAGACGACATATGATCCGGAGCGGGAAGCGATCGGCATCGCGTGACCAACGGAGGCGCCCGGCGGTTGCAGCGACGCGTCCACTGTGGGCGTCGCCGGCGGGAGAACAGGCGGCGGCGGCGGTGGCGGCGGCGCGTCGCCATGGGGCAAAATGGAAGGCAGCGTCGGTAACACCTGGGGCTGAGGCGGGATAGTAGATGGGTCCCCAGGGCGCTGACCGGACGGCACCGTCGCTGAATGCAGACGGCGAGCGGCAGATCCCGTGAAACGACAGAGGCGCAGCTGGTTGAGATGCCGGCGCACCTCACCAGAGGCCCCCAAAACCAGATACATAGCGCGTCCGAGACAGCGACGAATGCGCCCTGCGAGCCAACGCCGTGAACCTTGGTAGTGACGATAGTAGACAACGTCACCTGGAGCAAAAGCAGGTGTCTGCCGCTGCACAGGAACCTGATGCGGCGGATGTAGCAAAGATATCAAGGTTCGATGATGACGACCGTGGAGCAACTCAGCCGGCGAGCGACATCTCGGGGCTGAGAGCGATACGAGGACAAAAAGAGCAATAACGCGTCCTCCAGAGAATGCGACTCTTTCAACTTCAACATCTGTGACTTGAAAGTCCTGACCAATCGTTCAGCGGCACCGTTTGACTGTGGCGAAAACGGCGCGGACGTCAGATGTTGAATACCATTGGCCTTGCAGAATGACTGAAATTCTGTGGACGTGAATTGTGGGCCATTGTCGGAAACAATAGTCTGTGGAAGACCTTCAATGCAAAAGATAGCAGATAACGCTTGGATGGTGGGTGATGACGTCGTGGAAGACATCCGGACAACAAAAGGAAAATTACTGAATGAATCTACCACAACCAACCATCGAGCATTCCAGAATGGACCAGCAAAATCGATGTGTAAGCATTGCCAAGGGGAAGTGGCTTTTGGCCATGCAAAGAATTTCCGCAGTGGTGCTGATTGTTGTTCGGTACACACCATGCAAGAAGAGCACATATTCGTAATCGCGGCATCGATTCCGAACCAAGTACAGTGCGCAAGTTGTTTCGTTCTCACTATACCCCAATGTCCTTGGTGGAGAAGCTGTAAGACAGAGGACTGTAACGAACGTGGAACCACGACCCTGGACTGATCACTATCAGAACGCAACAGCAAAACACCACGTCGAACAAAAAGTCTCTCCTTGTGAACAAAAAATCGGCGAACCAACGGATCCCCGATCCGTGACTTTGACAAGGGCCATTGCGTAGCAACAAAACGCAGAACGGTAGCAAGGACAGGGTCGGCAACTGTGGCAGTAGCTACACGACGAAAATCAATCGGAAACGATTCGGCTACGGCATCGGTTTCCGAATCAATGAACATGCAAGCAAGTTTGGAGGAATCGAATGCTCTATCCTCAGCAACAGGCAAACGGGACAACGCATCGGCGTTTCCGTGCTTAGCAGTGGACCGATACAAGATATCGTAGCGGTACTGCGAGAGGAAAATAGACCAGCGAATGAATTTATGCGCTGTACGTGGAGGTACAGGCTTGGTCGGATGAAAAAGCGATGTCAAAGGTTTGTGGTCTGTGATGATGGTAAAGTGACGACCATACAAGAAATCTTGAAACTTTGTAACACCAAATACGAGAGCCAATGCTTCTGTCTCGATCTGTGAATAATTTCTTTGCGCAGACGAGAGCAATTTGGACGCAAAGGCAATAGGGCGATCGTGGGATCCATCTTTGTGCGCAAGCACAGCACCGATCCCGAAATCCGATGCATCCACCATCAACAAAAGGGGCTTCTGGGGATCGAATGGCGTAAGGCAAGTATTGGAAAGCAACGCCGATTTCAACTGGCGAAAGGCGCGTTCGCATTCCGTCGTCCAGACGAACGGAACACCTTGACGGCGTAAGCGATGAAGCGGAGCTGAAATGGAAGAGGCATGTGGGATATAACGGCGATAATAATTAATTTTTCCCAGCACACTCTGTAGCTGCTTCAAATTCTGCGGCGAAGGCAAGTCTTGTATGGCACGGAGGTGCTCGGAACTAAGATGTATGCCTTGGGCATTGAGTACATGTCCCAGATATGGCATGTCGCGAGCAAAAAACACACATTTGTCCTTCCGCAAGCGAAGACCATTTTGTCGCAAGACCTGAAATAATGTTCTGAGATTGGCTAGATGTTCGTCTTCCGTCTTTCCGGAGATCACAATATCGTCCAGATAATTTGCTGCAGTAGGGACCGACGCACAAACAGTTTATAGATATTGCTGAAACACTGCAGGGGCGGATGCACACCCAAATGGCAGTCGGTTGAATCGATACAAACCAAGATGCGTGTTAACCACCAAAACGCGCTGGGAGTCTTCGTCCACCGGTATTTGCAAGTACGCATCTGCTAGGTCCAACTTCGAAAAATATTTACCCGCGCACAGTTTGTCAAAAAGATCTTCCGGGCGGGGTAAATGAAAAGTTGCAATGACTAGTTGTGGATTCACTGTTGCCTTGAAGTCCACACAAAGTCTCAATTTTCCGGAAGGCTTTGGCAAAATTACTAAGGGTGATGCCCAGAGAGAAGCCTGCACACGTTCAATTACACCTTGTGATTCCAGATCGTGTAATGTTTTTGCGACCTCATCACGCAATGCGTTGGGAACATTGTGCGCTCTGAAAAATTTTGGTTGCGCGTTTACTTTCAGTTCCAAATGTGCTTTATAGTTCTTAGCGCAACCAAGGCCCGGTGCAAAAATGTCTGCAAATTCTTCACATAGACGAGAAACACTGTCTGAAGGCACAGTCTGGTTCACTGATAGGACCTGATTTACTATACACAAGTTAAACAACTGAAATAAATCGAAACCAAACAAGTTCACTGCAGAAGAAGAACGAAGGACGTGAAATGACACAAGTTTTGTTTGTCCTTTGTATGTTGCAAGAAGGCTGCACTGTCCTAACACAGGGATCTTTTGACCTGAATAGCTAGTTAACATTTGCGGAATGCAGCGGAGGTGTGCCCAGCAGTTTGTAAGTGTCTTGATTGATCAGTGAAAATGCAGCTCCGGTATCGAGCTGGAAGGGTATCACGTTGCCGTTAATGTCCAAGTCTACAAAAAGTTTATTGTCCTGCTGGCGACAAGAGCGACTGTCTTGTGCAACGTGAACTGACACTGGTACATAATCACTTGCGACTTGACGGGATTTCCGGCGATGTCGGCGCACACTATTTGTGGGATGAACACAGTCACCGTTAGAGAGAGTGGCACTGGGCGGAGGGGAATGAACTACATGAATTTCCATGGGCGAAGTTTCACGAGCCTGAGTATCCTTGGTTCGAATTCGGCACAAAGCAAAGGGCCTGGAATGGTTGTGAGTGTCCAATCTGAGCTTTTTCTGGCAAACACTCTGAACATGTCCTTTTTATTACAGCAAAAGCAAATAGCCTGGCATGACGGGCAATTCTCACGCGAATGTCCAGTAGCGCACCACAGGCATGTTTTTAGCACTGCATTGGCTTGCCTGTGGGACACACGTGGCTGAGAGCCGGGCCGCAGCGGCGCACCCGGGCGCGAGGGCTGTTTATTGTTCTGTGCAGCTCGCCCGGCGGGCCGGTTAACCTGACACACGACTGGTGAAGTTTCAAATGATTCCTGAGCAAAGTCAAGTGTGTCCTGCCGATCCAATATGTCCATCACTTGTTGAAGGGAGGGATTGACTAGTTTCAAAATCTGTTCTCGTATACGAACATCAGAAATGTTCGGCGCAATTGCATCACGTACCATAGTATCTGAATAAGGGAGTCCACAGTGACACCCAAAAGCACAATCCCTAGTAAGGCCTTGCAAGGTTGCAACCCACTCCCGATTAGTTTGACCTGCCATACGTTTTGTACGAAAGAAAGTATACCTTTTGCAACTACATTGACTGATTCTTTGAAATATGCATCTAATGCAGACAAAATTTCGTCGTAGGACAGAGTTGCTATGTCGCGTCGGGGAAATAATTTGACTATCACACGGTACGTTTTCAGCCCGACTGATGATAACAAAAAAGGCTGCCACTCCGTACCTTGAATTCTGTAGGCGGCGAGATGGAATCCAAATTGGCGTGACCACTCTGTCCAGCTTTCCAGTGCAGCATCAAAAGGACGAAAAGTTGGTGCAACTGCGTGTTGTGGTTGCGTTAGCGGTGGAGCGGCGGCTGCTGCATCATTTTGCATTGCCCGTTGACCCTGGACGAGCTGTCCAAGGGCATCCAGTAAGGCCTGCGCCTGCTGATTCTGTAAGCGATAAAATTCGGATAGTACATCTGGAGATTGTGGAGAAGGCATTACACAAGTAAATCAGGGCAATATCGATAACAACGCGGTATTGCCTCGTCGCCAATGTTTTGGTTGGCAGGAGAGCCAACACCGTGTTGCTAGAGGAGGCCGAAAGGCACGCGTTTTAGCCCACGCAGGCTGGCGTGAGGTCTGGAACAGGACAAGGAAATTAGAATTTAGAAAAACGGACGTAGCTGGTGGAATACTTAACTTTAATCCGTTAATGAAGAACGTCGGTCCTGACGGTACATAAATCAATATCAATAGTAACTGATAATGGCACCTTGCTAGGTCGTAGCAAATGACGTAGCTGAAGGCTATGCTAAACTAGCGTCTCGGCAAATGAGAGCGTATTTTGTCAGTGAACCATCGCTAGCAAAGTCGGTTGTTCAACTGGGCGAGTGCTAGGAAGTCTCTCTAGACCTGCCGTGTGGCGGCGCTCGGTCTGCAATCACTGATAGTGGCGACACGCGGGTCCGACGTATACTAACGGACCGCTACCGATTTAAAGGCTACCACCTAGCAAGTGTGGCGTCTGGCGGTGACACCACACTATGGCTGATATTTTTCCGAAAGTCAGATGGTATATTGCCAGACTCGACCATTATACACACCAAAGTGAATAGTCGTTTTGTTGCCACGTTCCATAGTGAATTTAGAAATTCTGATTGAATTTTATCTATGCCATCTGCCTCATTTGATCTCCAATCTTCCAATACTCTTTTAAATTCTAATTATAATACTGGATCCACTGTCCCTTCTAAATCTACTTATGTCTCTTCCTCTATCACATCAGACAAAACATCCCATTCATAAGTGCCTTCAATGAACTCTTTCCACCTAGCCACTCTCTCCTCTGTATTTAGCAGTAAAATTCACGTTGCACTGTTAATGTTATCTTGCTTTCAATTTCACCGAAGCTTGTTTTGACTTTTCTATACGCTGAGTTAGTCCTTCAGACAATCATTTCTTTTTCGATTTCTTCACATTTTTCATGCAGCCATTTCGTCTTAGCTTCCCCACATTTCCTATTTATTTCATTCTTCAGCGACTTATATTTCTATATTCCTGAATTTTCCTGAACATTTTTGTACTTCCTTCTTTTTTTTCGATCAACTGAAATACTTCTTCTGTTAATTTTGGTCTCTTCGCAGTTACCTTCTTTGTACCTATGTTATTCTTTCCACCTTCTGTGATTGCCCTTTTCAGAAATGTCCTCTCATCTTCAGCTGAACTGCCTACTGAATTATTCCTTATTGCTATATCTGTAGCCTTAGAGAACTTCATGCATTCATTCCTTAGTACTTTTGTAGCCCAGTTCTTTACGTATACATTGTTCTTGAATAATAAACTTCATCTTACTCTTCATCACTTCTTCATGTGTTTTACCGACATGTGTTAAGCAGTCAGCGCGGGCCACGGCGGTATTGTTGCTGCTGGAAGAATGCCACTGGTAGTATATATCTATAAAATAAATACTACGCTAGACTAAGTAGAATCGCTCTATTGCACCAGACCATTTAGTGACTGCTCTGTCGAACGGGCGCGTAAAATTCTGCTTTAGTAATCATTCTGTAATGGGAAACAAACAAACGCTTTTTGTCGGCACTGCGTGTCGCGTGAAGGACGTGATAGGCACAGATTGCTTGGGCTGACTCCAGCTACACAATGCAGAATCTAACAATATCTACTGAAACTGAAACACCAGAGGAAATGCCCTTGACGACACTTACGGAAAACACAAGATCAACGATCCTCTCTTCTAGTGAGAATGCACACTGTGCCTGGTATCTTACCATACTCTGAGATCTGTTAGTAGGGGTTTCGTGGGTAGGTGACGCTACGTCACTAGTGTGTAGGAGACTGGGAATTTTTGCCGGAAGGGAAGCGTGTTCGGATGGCTGAGGCATTTAAGGCTGTCTGTGATGTCCTTAAATTAGTTAGGTTTAATTAGTTCTAAGTTCTAGGCGACTGATGACCTCAGAAGTTAAGTCGCATAGTGCTCGGAGCCATTTGAACCAACCTTGTTTCGACTCAGGTCTTTCAGTGCTCTGTCAAACTCTTCACGCAGTATTATATCTCCCATTTCATCTTCATCTACATCCTCTTCCATTTCCTTAATATTGTCCTCAAGTACATCGCCCTTGTATAGACCCTCTATATACTCCTTCCACCTTTCTGCTTTCCCTTCTTTGCTTAGAACTGGGTTTCCATCTGAGCTCTTGATATTTATACAAATCGTTCTCTTTTCTCCAAAGGTCTCTTTAATTTTCCTGTAGGCAGTATCTATCTTACCTCTAGTGAGATAAGCCTCTACATCCTTACACTTGTCCTCTAGCCCTGCCTGCTTAGCCATTTTGCACTTCCTGTTGATCTCATTTGTTGGACGATTGTATTCCTTTTTGCCTGCTTCATTTACTGCATTTTTATATTTTCTCCTTTCGTCAATTAAATTCAATATTTCTTCTGTCATCCAAGGATTTCTATTAGCCCTCGTCTTTTTACCTACTTGATTCTTTGCTGCCTTCATTATTTCATTCCTCAAAGCTACCCATTCTTCTTCTACTGTATTTCCTTCCCCCATTCCTGTCAAATGTTCCCTTATGCTCTTCCTGAAACTCTGTACAACCTCTGGTTCTTTCAGTTTATCCAGGTCTCATCTCCTTAAATTCCCACCTTTTTGCAGTTTCTTCAGTTTTAATCTACAGTTCATAACCAATAGATTGTGGTCAGAGTCAACATCTGCCCCTGGAAATGTCTTACAATTTAAAACCTGGTTCCTAAATCTCTGTCTTACCATTATATAGTCCATCTGAAACCTGTCAGTATCTCCAGGCTTCTTCCATGTATACAACCTTCTTTCATGATTCTTGAACCAAGTGTTAGCTACGATTAAGTTATGCTCGTGCAAAATTCCACCAGGCGGCTTCCTCTTTCATTTCTTACTCCCAATCCATATTCACCTACTACGTTTCCTTCTCTCCCTTTTCCTACTACCGAATTCCAGTCACCCATGACTATTAAATTTTCGTCTCCCTTCACTATCTGAATAATTTCTTTTATTTCATCATACATTTCTTCAATTTCTTCGTCATCTGCAGAGCTAGTTGGCATATAGACTTGTACTACTGTCGTAGGCGTGGTCTTCGTGTCTTTCTTGGCCACAACAATGCGTTCGCTGTGCTGTTTGTAGTAGCTTACCCGCATTCCTATTGCTTTATTCATTATTAAACCTACTCCTGCATTACCCATATTTGATTTTGTATTTATAACCCTGTATTCACCTGACCAAAAGTCTTGTTCCTCCTGCCATCGAACTTCACTAATTCCCACTATATCTAACTTTAATCTATCCATTTCCCTTTTTAAATTTTCTAACCTACCTGCCCGGTTAAGGGATCTGACATTCCACGCTCCGATCCGTAGAACGCCAGTTTTCTTTCTCCTGATAACGACGTCCTCTTGAGTAGTCCCCGCCCGGAGATCCGAATGGGGGACTATTTTAGCTCCGGAATATTTTACCCAAGAGGAGGCCATCATCATTTATCCATACAGTAAAGCTGCATGCCCTCGGGAAAAATGCGGGATAAACGCGTCTTTTTCAAGGGTGACACTGTCAATTACTTCACCTGCTCAGATAGCGTACGTGAAGAAGAGGCAAACCCGGATCAAATCCGCGTGGTGGGTTAACGATTTTGACGGCTCGTAATTATTAGGCTGCTTTACAAGCTGAATTAGGCAAATGCTGGGTGCTCCCCAACTTTCACCTCAGAAAATACGATACACAATCAGTTAAAATACGTCACACACAGGACAAGGTTTACACAGGTCACAGACAGGTGCTGTACACGACTACGCTCTTTTAGGTAACTGACGACTAGAGCTGCAGGAAGGGAATGCGTAGTTAAATAAAATAAATTTGCCAAATCCTGACCACAGCGGATCGTCTCACAGACAGGATAAACGATAACGGAGAGAAAGAAAGAAAGACAGAAAACACTTCTCATGACGCCGGTCAAAATGGCATTCGGCACGAAAAAGAGGTAATTCTTGAATACCAACAAGGTTTCGCAGAAGTGATCAAACGCGTGATAAAAACTGAGGTGACAGAAGTCATAGAAACCTTCTAATATCTTGTCAGACCTCACTTTTCCCGGAATAGTGCAGCATCTCGAAGTGGTATGGACTCAATAAATCGTTGGAACTCCCTGCAGAAATATTGCACCATGTTGCCTCTATAGTCGTTGCCTCTATGGTCGTCCATCGCAAAAGCGTTACCAGTACAGGATTTTGTGTCCAAACTAATCTTCATATTACGTCCCATAAACGTTTGAAGAGTTTCATGTTGGGCGATTTGGGTGGCCCAATAATTCGCTCGAATTGTCCAGAATGCTCTTTCAATCAATCACGAACAAATGTTGCCCAGTGACAAGGCGCAATGTTGTCCATAACTGAGGTCCATGAATGGCTGCAGAGTCTCTCCAAATGCCCGAACATAACCAATTTCTTAAACAACAAAAAATTTTAACTTTTGATGAACTCAAAAAAAAATGCTTCGCAAAGGAACTGCCCGAAAGAGACGGAAATTCGTAGATCTGATGTACAAACAAATGAGTACATTTCAGAAAAATTGAATGATTTATATAAGACAAACAGCTTCACAAATTGAGCAAGTTGATAACGCTTATGCGTTGTATGTTTGCAAGTCGGGATATTCAGCCACCAAATAATTTTTACAATTCGTGGTGACACCATCATGTGTCCTTTATTTTGCACATTAGCTATTAGTTTCGGTCGATGACCATTATGAAGCTTATCTGTCGTAAACTGCAGGTAAGTTTCCATGATTACTTTTATTCAAACTATTGTATAACTTTCCAGCCATTTATGCCAGCTAAGCGTGATAGAGGTCATTGGCCGAAACTAGAAGGAATTTTCAAAATAAAGGACAGCTGATGGTTTGGCCATGAATTTTAACATTAACGCTTTAGTCTTTCTCTGGCCCATCTACCTGTGGCCCGTATGTAAGCAGTAATTCAGCTTGGCTTTGGGTGACAAGAGTTGTTGTATGTCCTCCTGAGGGACATCGATCCTAATTCTATCCTATTGGCGAGCTAGATTATCAAAATTACGAGATGGTTGGAGTGCCCTGACCGTAATGCTCCAAACGTTCTCAGTTGGGGAGAGACCCGGCCACCATCACTCCTGGCTGTTGGGCTATATGGCGGCCGACAGTCAGTTGGTGTTTCATCACTGTCTGGGGCTTCTCCAGACAGGTGTTCTCTGGTCATCGGGTCTCAGTTTCCAAGCGGAACTCATCACTGAAAATTCCACTTCAGACAGTGAGAATCCAGGCCGAAGACGAGCCGGGAGACGGTATAGAAAGCGGCGTGATACCAACCTGCCTTCGCCAGCCACACAACCAGAAGTGATGCTCTGCCGTGCCGTTTCTTTTCATAACAGCACCTCTTCACTTTTTATCCGCGGCACTACTACAGCACAACGGTTCGCCGACGATATTTTAGGCTCCGTTTTGTTCCCCTTCACGGCAAGCCTTCCTGGGCTAACATTTCAGTAAGATAATGCCCACCCTGAAAAGGACGAGAGTTGCTACTGCTTGTCTTCGTACTGGCCAAGCCCTCCCTTGGCTACATACGACACCGGATCTTTCCTCAGCTGAGAAGGTTCGGAGTATCATGGTCAGGGTGAAACGCCCCCATTTTATGTCCTTTTATTGGGTTTTGTGTAATTTACCGAAGCGGCCAAACAGTTAATATTTATGATTATATGACCGTGTGCTTAATGGATGAAAGGCTATCGGTTTTCTGCTGTGGCTTCGGGGGTATTTCAACCGAGTGCGGCTGTTCGGAGACGGAATAGTTAATGATTCTATTATTAAGGACCACAAAGGTTGCGATGTACAAACTGATATATATTTTCTACTAACACACAAATTCTGAGTCAGTTGCTACCTTCGCCTTACACGTTTAATTACGGTTATATCTTTTATTGGTTGCTGATTTTAGGTACTTCGTCACACGCAATGATGATGGTTAACATTCACAATAATCCTCACTAAAATCGATGGTTGTTGCTGGCCAACGTAATTCGGCACTTGTCACTTTTGGTTTCATATCACTCTCGAATCGGTATCGATGAAGGTCCACGACACGACGATCAGGGGGACGCGCTCATTTGTCATACTCCGGTGAATTTACTCGACCGCCATTCTTGCCCGTCTCTCCAGTACTACTGCTCACTCGACACTCTCCATTACTACTTCTCACTCGACACTAGTCTCACTGCCTCCTGCAGCGCTCGACAATCGACTCCTGTCTGCTATCGACCTGGGCGTCGGATACTAGCATCTATGTTCGTGGGATCACGGATCCCTTACAAGGGCCCTGAAACCAGTTCGGGATTTAGACGATCTAACGTGCCAGTTTGACATAATGTGGTACGACGTTCTTCAGGAGGACATCCAGCAACTATAAAACAGTGCCAAATCGAATTACTTCTTGCGTAAGGACCGTATGTGGGCCAATGCGCTATTATCTTGATCGATTTGCGTAGCTCTTTCCCTTGACTAAATCATCTAATTTTTCTGAAACTGCAACATTTTGTTTGTCTGTCGATGTATATCTGTTGGTATCCAAGGCATTGCGATGATTCCTTCGTGGTGCCCCATTTGTGTTTATCACAAATCTGACACCTGGTGCGTAACATTCTCAGTACTGCTTCGTCAGACAGTTGAACGATGGGTCTAAAGCCGATACTTAAGTAGTGCTTGTCAGAGCTACCGCAGGTTCGCACACCTTGACAGAATAAGAACCACGAACGGCCTTATTCTGTACTCACCGCGTCCCAAATGGGGAGTGAAGTTTGGGACGATCCCGGCACCCTGGCGGAGTGTGGGGGAAATGCTGTTAGGAGAGGCCTGCCCACCCGTGTCCACCGCCTAAACTCAATTTGCGCCAACGCGCGCCGGGGGATTGATTTTCGATTCAATTTGAGTAGAGGCGCATTTCGTGCGGGCTAATGCGCCGCGGAGCGGGAGAGCCGCGCCGAGACGCGGGTGCCGGGCGCCGGGCGCCGGCACAGTACCTCATTGTGGCTGCGGTTAACCGACGCCGATGGACCGTGATTCTGGGGCGGCGGCGGCGGCGGCGGCGCAGCGGCGCCACCGGCGCCCGCCTCCCAATTAGTTAGCCCCGCAACCGCCCCGCTCTGCCCGTGTCCGGTCCGCGATCGATCCCCGCCGGGGGCAGAGCACGGGTCCATGTTCCCTGAGGCGAATCCGTGTTCTCTCGCATGCCGTGCTCGAAGACATGGCCTTGTTTCTGTTCTGCGAATTGTCGTTCTACCATCAATTTGTTCCTTTTCTTGATTCTTCCGCCGCGGACAAAAGAAGAATATCGCTCTCCTGAAGCAATACTGTCAATCTCCTTCTTGTGCATTTTTTGTTGTTTTCTAGAAAGGCTTCGTTAGAGTCCTACTCTACTACCTAGGAAACAAAGAATGTGACTGTACTGCTTATTTCGTATCTGACTGCAGGTCGTTTATAATGGAAAGACGTACCTTAACCGAATTGGCCGCAGTATGCTTCCATATAAGGATGGCTCTAAAAGTGAGGCGGATGTGCCCCTCTAGCGACAAAAAAAAAATGGTTCAAATGGCTCTGAGCACTATGCGCCTTAACTTCTGAGGTCATCAGTCACCTAGAACTTAGAACTAATTAAACCTAACTAACCTAAGGACATCACACGCATCCATACCCGAGGCAGGATTCGAACCTGCGACAGTAGCGGTCGCTCGGTTGCAGACTGTAGCGCCTAGAACCGCACGGCCACTTCGGTCTGCCTCTAGCGGCACATACCAAATGTTTACACCTCCGTCTGAATCATTTGTCAACACGACGGAGAACATCAGGGAGATTGTTTATGTTGGCACCCAGACTTTCCGAAGTGTGTTGCAGAAACTATAACATCCGGCGTTTGATAAACATACTAACAGATATATAAAACATCACTAATCAAATATTCTTACAGTGCCCACTTTGCGAAGAGTTGCAAAACCAACCATGAACTCGTTTTAGGATTTTATATTTAACTATGATAACATTGCTCTAAAAAATACGACGATACATAGTGATTGTTACACAATGAACAACATTTTAGATTGATCTGAATAAGGCCCGGTAAAGAGTCGAAGCCCAACTCGACGTAGGATTGTTATTCACCGAAGTTTTTAATCAACAGACAGCTTATCTCCCCATTGTCAGTGTCAAAGAATAATGAATATACCTTGGATGTCTTGGAGGCCATAACAGTCGTACAGACATTTGACATTGACGTCTGCTTATTTTTGTTAAAGGGGCATCGAAGTATTGTTCATAATGAAACTGTTGACCATCTCACTAAGAGGAGATTTACGGATTTCAAATCGACGGTCAAGAAATCTGCCTATCGCGACTGAAATTGTGAGTGGCACGTATCTCAGAACTGCAAGGACAGCCACCTGGCAGCCACACAACCGAACGTCTCTTCTCAGCCATGGTTCACCTCGATGAAGCTTAGTAGACGTCATGTACCTTTCTCATCCCCATAAGGCTGGGACATGAGTGTTACCTGCCAAACTATACCGGTTGAAAATCATCACTTCTGGACACTGTGATTAGGACACAACGGCTGTGGCGGATCTAAATCACGTCATATTGGCATGCACAAGCGGTCTTGTACAGAAAGTTGGTTGCTAGGAGCTGCCGCTCCCCACGGGTGTAACTGCTTCACTTCACCAGTTCGATATCTAAATGTATTATCTGCTCGCGAACTACTTAAAGACGCCAGTATCCGGTTGTCATCCATAATTTGTGTGGACCTTGTCCTCAAAACAGTTACGTCTGTGTTTTTACTTTACGTCATGAATTTTTCTCTTTAAAAGACGCCGTTCTCTATCTTTCAATTATAAGTTTCTGAGATGTCATTCTCTCCTCGAACCGGCCCATTTTGAACTCTGGTCGTAATTAAAAGTTTCCTTTTTTTACTTATATAACAATCTTATTTTTGCTCATCACGTTCTTACGATTGTTCTGTTGTAAAAATTGCACTAATGTTAACTTGAGACTGTTGTAATTACTGCTGGCTTTCTGGTGTTCGTTTTTTAATGCTTTTGTGTCACATGAAGGACTTACGTTTGCACGCCGAACTCTTTTCATTGGTCTGTTGCCGAAATTGCAGGCATATTAATATGGTATTTTTGCAACTACTGTGGACTGTATTGTCTTTGCTACCCACAGCCAAAAATAAATTAAAAATTAAGGAAAGAAGTATTTTGCACTATTGGGGCTTTTCGTTCCTCACCTGTGTTTTCGTTATATACATCAGTCATATGTAATGTTTTACCAAACATTTCTGCGTGTTTCATTGAATACTTGTTGAGTTCTGAAGTTTCTAAAAATGTGAAATTGGGCAAGTCTAACATTCTTTCAAATTCTCTATCACTGATCTCTATTGCAGTCTTTTTTATGTTTGTCAGCTGCGTAGCAAACATACACAGTTTTTTTCCTGCTTACTCCATATATCCTACCTAAGTAATGTCCCTGTGATGTTTGATGAAATCGCCAATGTTACCATCTTCTTCATTCACTTTGGAGAGTCATTCAAACTAGTCCGTAATGCTATAACTCTTTTCTGAGATACTGGTCTCATTCCAAACCCCTTAACCTTAGCTATAATAGTTTCTCTCAGATTGCCTTTCGTACTTCAACAACTTCATATTTTATTGACATTCTGTTACGCACTCAGTAGTATACTACTTATATACACTCCCATTTATTTTCTGTTCATGTCCAGCAACCCTTACAGATCACTAAGAAACTTCAAAATGGTTTGAGAATGAGTAATTGCATCCATGAGAGTTTTGTTGATTGTTTCAGTCCTTGTAGTATGATGTTTCATACTACCGTGGATCTTCTGAATCTTTGTTTTATGAGCTTCAGTTTTTTGGTCAGCGTTTAGACAGATATTCAGCCCTTTCCCCCCGCTCAGACTGATTGCACGCAAATTTGTCCATAGAGTGACGTATAGTGGAGTAATAATTATCTCGTTGTTATCTTTTATAAACGTATTGAAAGTTTTATCTCTATTAAACACTTAGTTGCCTCGTTTTATCAATAACCAAAAACACATACCGTGAATGATTTCAACAATCTTCACAAAAAGTAGTAAATTCATTGAATGTCTCGTCGTTTCCTACATGTGCATGATAAATTGTGATTGAAATTCGTATCGTCTTTACTTGGTTTGAAGACAGTAATAAGGTCTGCATTACCTGCTACCATCTGCTTTGCAATCCTACAGTACGTTTGACTCAAACAAAAGTCAACTGCCCCCTTATACTGCCCAAAGAAGACATATGTCAGTATAACTCTACTGATTTCACCTCCAGTTCTGATCAATAAATTCTTCACTACCACATCCAAAGGTTTTATAGCTGCAAATATGTCTGAAAGTTCACAACCTTCAAATCTGATGGATTCCTTTACTATTTGGAAATGAAGGCGAGTTCTACTGGGTGGACAGAGATAAGATTTGTACACTGTAAGCATGTGGAGAGTGAGTTGAAGCTTGAAGCTATATGAGCTGTTCTTTCATTTGATATATTGTTTATAACTCGAAGCTGAATGTAATAAATACTACAAAACCTTAAATCCCATATTCATTTTTAAATGCCCTGTATATATATATATATATATATATATGTATATATATATATATATATATATATATATATATATATATATATAAGCCCTCATGATAAGAACTAGGTCACACACACAATTACTTAGAAATATTATAACTAGTTGCCACACTCCTAGTGAGAGCATTTTCATTTTAGAATGCAAGTAGTGGTGATAGCAAGTTTGTGCATGCCTAACTGCAATTCTAAATTGGAATATTATTTAGAAGTTGCGCTGGGATCATAAAGTCCATTTTCGTCTTGGAATGTTAAAATTGTCCCTGGAAATAGCTTGATGAAGCAACAGCAGGGGATGTGAGGCAGCAGCTGTGTACATGGGGACAGTGCCATAATATGGAAGGAGTAACCAGCAGGAGTGATGAGAGCTCACCCGTGAAAATAGTACCAAAGCAGTTGGGTATCATGGCGTCCGATGTCAGTTGTTCGTCATCCCAGATCAGAGTGGAGCTGGCAATCTGTTGATGGCTGGCATGGTGTGACACTGGAAAAGTGGTGGTGGCATTTCCCTCCCAGCGTGGCCTTGCAGTTGTTGAAACAAATAAATAAACATTCCTGTCCTACTAAACACAAAGCGGTAATTCTTTTCACATGACAGGTAAGTGTGATCTCTGAGGAGTGGGGGAAAACCTAGAACATTAAATTTCATATATTTTTTTTAATTTCTCACATTTTACATTTAGGGTAAATACACTACCACAGTTTTAAACTTAGCATAAGTGGCCTTTTGGGTTATGTAGTCAGGATTTTAAAACAGCGGAGTTGTTTTCACTTTCCAGCCATTTTTAACTTCTATTTTTTTTTAATTTCTTGTCATAAGACAACTGGCCAAGTCTCCCATCTTGGACTGTCACATGAGAGGAGTGGGGAGACGAGTGGAAGTGAAAATTTGGTAACTTTGCATCATGTCACCAGGTGATGTCATTGGTTGATATCACCAGGTAACACCATCGAAAATCTGGCAACAATGCTGGCTACCCAAGAACCTGCAGATCGCTGCTATTTAGTTCTAATTATATAGTGCAAAAAATCTGAACTTTGTGTCTTGGCACGAGATGAAAGTACGTGTTCTTTTCTAAATCGTATGCAGTGAACGTGAAAATGAAATCAGAAACGTAATATCGTGTACAAATTTTTCTGGAAAACATAAGCCACATATACAACTTCCAAGAAACTTGGAAACGACGCAGTACCATTACAAGAGGCATCTGTAGTTGATTAATATACAGATTATATAACAAAAGTAATTGCTTTTATCACAAGAGATAAAATAAAGTAGCACGAGAAACATGAATAAGGCTTTAAGTGTACTTACAAGTTAGAAGCTTTTCCTCAAAACTTCGCGCCTGTGGGTGGATGGTAAAACTTCTTGTAGGAGTGTCCAGCAATAACCCGCCTTGTAATAGTCCACCATGTGTTCCATTAGTTTCCTTTAATTCTCAGATATTACGGTTCTTTTTTTTTTTTCAAAACATTGTAGCACACTTCTTTAAAAGCAAGCAAAGATTACGTTTTAGTACCTGTCAGCAACTCTTCAAAGCTAAGATGTTTTATATAGTCAAGGATCTGAGGGCCATGAAAATTCATTCTTTAGTTTACGCAGTACTAAACAGACCTCTTTGTCCGTTGCTTTCACAAAATTCTTGATAAAGCCAGTTTCAAATCGACTGGTGGTAACAGCACTTTATCTTTGTCAACAACGGTTTCATGCGACACCTTCTTTCCATTAGGATTGAAAAATTCTCTCAGAACCTTGTCTTTGATCGTATAATGGTCTTTCCTTGTCCTGCAAATGACATAAGAAATAGCAATACTTTGTGTAATCACTCTGCATTCCCAGAAGAAGTCCCTAAACTTTCAGATCACCACAGATTTTCCATCTTTGATTTGAATAGGCAATACACTTCACGAGTAGCCTCATGCTCTCATCGGTTTCCTTTCACTGAACGGAACGGGTCACTAGTTCTGAAGATATCTCCATTATGTAAGAGGACAGCTTTGAAAGTATTCTTTGAGGAATCTATAAGTAGGCCAATTTCTTATTGTTTGTAAATCATTCTAAATTTTGTAAGCAGCCCAATTATATCATTTCAAATAACAAATTCTCCGTCATTGCGAAAAAAATGGAAAGATCAAGCTGCCGTTTACTGAATATAATTTTAGTTTTTGGTTGTAACAGGTTTTTTTCTTGAAGAGACAAAGTAGCTCTGCTTTTCTCTTTGAAAGATTTAGACCTCTTAAAATATCTTTTAATTCTGCTTGTGGAGATGGCTGTGTTTGTTGACTTGCAGCACATCGCGTGTACTCAGGATCTTCATAGCCTGTTGGTTTGTCACTACCATCGTCAGGTTCATCTTCCAATGTCTATTGCTTTGATGGCTCTGAAACTGGGAGAGAATCAGTATGCAGAACTGGGCGAAATGCAGATTACAAATCTGTATAAGAAGCCGTGTGTTTTGATTTACTTGAGCTTCTTTTTCCTTTTGTTAAGCAAATGTAGCAATCTCTATTGTGGTCTCTAGGTTCCTTCCATAAATGTGGTACTGTCAATGGCATAAATGAGAGGGTTCCTTGTTACCAGCCTATTAAATAGCGGTACCCTCATCTGCCTTTGAGTCAGAATACAGCTCGTACGCCTTTTTGACAATGGGTAAAATGATGTCTTTGAGACTTTGTGGCAAATTCACCACACACATAACAAAAAAGATTTGGTGAATTAACACACTTCCTATACTGCACAGAGTGTAAGAAACAAGCGAACACGCACAAAAAATATTGTGCACGTTAGCGGATGTACGTACTTCAAGAATCGATACTCTGTGAACTCATAGTGAGATAGTCGATAATCGATTGATTCATACAACTCCAACTTCCCTTTACCTACCCCAAGGGGCTACCCCTCACAACTAGGGAATAATATTCCTAACATAACACAGTGTGATAAGCGACGAGACAACATAAATATCGCAGCCGACCGCAGTTAAAACTTCGTGTGCAAAAGAAAGTTTAGGTGAGAGCGAACAGTGGTTTTCTTCAATGTCATCAAGACACTAAACTACATAACAACATGTTTTTGTTCTGCGGGAAATTTCCTTGTCGCGCTGTGTTATACAATAAGCAATATGTATATTTGAGGGAATATGCACTGTTTTAAAGCATATGTGGATATTAATTGTTATCCATATAGTGTTTTATATGAACTTTAAATGTTCTTGAGGTCAAAGCTGCTCATACAACTAGAAATAAATATCAATATCTCACAATTATTTCTTCATCTCAAAGTTCTTACTCTTCTTCGATGAACACAATTTAGAGCCTAACGTTTTATATTAATTCCGGTAGTTGATGACTGAAATGAGAGATCGATCTTTTCACAACAGCAGTAGCTGTAATAGTAACATTTATATTACTGCTGGTTGTATTCATCCGGTGTTCATAACAATAGGACTTACGTGGTATTATAGTTTAAGAACAAGGGAAAAAAACGTAATTGGTACATACAGGTATTTACATACTTACAGGTCTACTTTGAAATAGAGGGGACTGGTAGTCAGCCTTGGCCTAGCAGTATTGAAAGCACGGGAAACCCACGAGAGTCGTTCAATAAGTAATGCCCTACATTTTATTGAAAATCCATTAATATACAGAGACAAACGTCCTTGTTGGTGCTTCACATTTGATGTTTGTTCTCTGCGCCGGTGAAACTTCGAAACGTACTGGCAGATGGCAGAGAAGTAGTACAGCGCCAAAATGGCGTCTACATACGACTAACAAGCAGCATGCTGTTATCGAATTCTTGTGTGCCGATAAGGAAACCAAGGTGAACGTCCATAAACGTTTGTGTGCAGTGTATGGCGTTACTGCATTTGATAGGAGTGCAGTTTAGGCGATGGGTAAACAAAGTTACAGCCTCAGGAAATGCAGAAATAGAGCTCCATGATCAGTCACGCTCGGGACGTCCTGTCACAGCCACTGCTCCAGACATGCTGAATCGTGAGGATGCCGTTATTCGTGCCGACCGGCACATCAGAACTCGACAACTGGCTCTACAGTTGTCGGTCAGCACTGGAAGTGCGTCTGCAGTTATCGAGGCTCTCGAATATTCAAAGAGGTGCTCACGATGGGTTCCACGAATGCTCACAGCTAACCCCAAGATTCAAAGAAATGCCATTTCATCTTAATTGTGAGTTACATCTCGTTGGGCCGCTTAAAGATTCTCTACGGGGAACACCCTTTTAAGATGACGGGAGTGTCAGTCATGCACTGACAACACGGTTACCCCTACAGGACAAGAGCTTTTACCAGCAGGGGATGCATGCTCTTCCACAACGTTGGAGTACGGCCATAGAGGTTGATGGAGACTACGTAGAAAAACAGGACATGGACAAGACATGTTGATGTATGTTGTCACCAGATTCTGACTCTTAACAATAAATATGTTCTGAGAAAAAATGTGGGGTATTACGTACTGAACGACCCTCGTAAATCAGGATGGCCAAATTGAAACTGTGGCATTTATCTTCACGAATAGAATGCCAGTCTGTTTAAAACAGCGCAGGCTCTTTCCGTTTATCCCTAGTGTGCAATACTGTTTTACAAAAAAGTTGTTTAACAACGTAGGAAGCTAGTGCTACACTGTTTACTCATTTCTTACTATACGCACTATACAAATATTGTTTCAGAATTTAACTCTACACATGATTGTTTGTGGAGCATAATGCACGGGTAGCTAACCAAGAAGGTAGGCGAGCCTGACACAGATCAAACCCACACGGCTTGTTAATAACAATGGGGTGGTACACGGCCTGCCTGAGTGTGGTTTTTAGGTTGTTTCCCAAACTAGCTTAGTCAAATGCCGAAGTAATCACCAAATTCCACTTCAGATAATACTGTACTCAAACAGTTAAAGTAAGACAAACTCAACGAAGTTTACACAATTGAAAGACAGCCTGTGCACACAATTTCCCTGCATTAGGGTAAACGACTGTGGCCTCAGGAATGTCTTGCCATAAAGTTAAGTAAGAAAATAAAATTTTCCACACCCTGAAACAGCGGATTTCGTACTAGACAGCATAAAGGCTAAATAACTCCTTTTTTCGTGCTGTTTCTTCATTCATACTTTGAAAACTAACAGAAAATGTAAAAAAAATACTTAACGTACTAAACATATAGTTACATACTTACATGTTAGAGGAGTTGCTATGCTCGATATACAGAGGGGTCCAAAAAATATATCCACTGTTTAAAAGTACGTAACTGGCAAACTAATTGACGGATTTATCTCATTTTTGGTGAAAGTGTAGCTCAAAGTCCAAATTAAAGATATCTCTGTAGGTGTTCGAAATGGTCACCATTAACATCCACACACAAACGATGCCGCCGAGCTGCAGCACGAACTACTGACTGCAACGTGTTCAGTTGGATATTTTTGTACATGAAAGTACGATGGATTCTCGAAGTTCATCCAATGTGCGTGGCTTTTGTAGATAAACAACGCCCTTTAGTGTTCCCCACAGGTGGAAGTCCAGAGGAGTTAGGTCTGGGGAACGTGGTGGATACTCCACAGTACCTCTACGGCCTATCCATCTTCCACCAGCACAGTTACCGGTGAGGTGTACCTTTAGAAGCTTCAGACATCTATTTTACCTGCCATCCGAGACTTGTATGAAGACGGAAGAGTTTACTTTCAACAAGATGGTGCCCCTGCCCACTACAAAAATCGTGTTAAGGCGTTCCTCGACGAAAATCTACCAGGAAGATGAATAGGCCGTAGAGGTGCTGTGGAGTATTCACCACGTTCCGAGGACCTAACTCCTCTGGACTTTTACCTGTGGGGAACACTGAAAGGACGTCGTTTATCGACAAAAGCCACGCACATTGGGTGAACTTCGAGAATCCATCGTACATTTATGTGCAAATATCCAACTGAACACGTTGCAGTCAGTAGTTCGTGCTGCAGTTCGGCGGCATCGGTTGTGTGTGGATGTTAATGGTGACCATTTCGAACACCTACAGTGATATCTTTAAGTTGGACTTTAAGCTACACTTTCACCAAAAATGAGATAACTCCGTCAATTAGTTTGCAAGTTATGGACTTTTAATCAGTAGATACATTTTTTTTTGGACCCCTTTGTATTTGCAAAGACGTGGAACGAGGGAGTTTACAAAATATTACCTCAAATGTATTTTAAACATGGCTGCATCCTTACCACTTACAGGTTACTCGCAGAAAAAGGATACCAAATGCCGTAATTCTGCCTAGAAGTTTTATTGTGTAAGCACGCAATTTCGACAGTTCATTAGTGCTATCTTTAGGTCCCTAAGCGAAAAATTACTGGAGACAGTCAAACATTGAGGAACATAGAACAGCTACCTCATATACTGAAATGGATACTATGGACTTCTATTTATTCGACGTGCACTCGCCAAACCCACGTCAACAACTGTGAGTAATCAGTGATGATCTCGTAGCTGTAGTGCGTACACGTTGAGCAAATAAAATTCCACGGTACCCACTTCAACACATATGATACCTTTTACATGTGCGCCAGTGCTTGGACGCCTCCGTTCATGGTTTTTTGCATAGTCGCCAGAAGATGACGCTAATGAAGCGTCGGAACATGTTCGTTAAATAATAAATCTTGTAGGAAGAATTACAGCTGAATCCCCGGCGAGTTACTCATAAGCAGCAGTCCCGCATCCACACCTATATGACGAACTAACAAAAACTGAACCTGCCGAATGTTGGCGGCAACCGGCGTGCACTCACCCCTCGTGACGCCAGTAGAGGAGCTACTTGACTGAGGAGTAGCCACATCCATCACGAAAACTGACAACGGCCGGCAGAGCGGGGTGCTGACCACATGCCCCTCCGTATTCGCGTCTGCTGACAGCTAAGACTTGAGAATGACATGGCTGGAGGTCGGTGAGTTTGGGTCCTAATGGCTTGTTCGGACGTTTTTGTGTGCGTAAATTTGGAGCCCTCTGGCTTAACAACAGCTTGAGCCAATCACGAGATATCAGTTCGGTATATGTTAGTGCCAACGTACAGTAGATCGCGTAGAGCATTCCTCGATGGCGCTATTAAAGGAACTGTTGGTGATGGCTAGATAGATCGAAATTTCGAATGCTGTGGGGTGTAGCAACTTTGAATGAAATATAATTGCGAGACGGTAGGGCCAACGTGATGTGGGCCATCCACCGCTAGGAGGGTCCCGGTAGGTTCAGGTGGAAGTGGCGGCAGACAAATGGCAGTCCGGCTTTCGCCGCCGTGCAGTGCGGACGTGTTGTTGTTTCCGCCTGCGGAGCGCGCGCGCTCGCTGTTGTTTACATTTCCGCGGCCGTCACTTACGTGACGCTTACGTGCACTAGAACCATGGCCAACCGTTTTCGAAAATCAACATTACGATTCACCTTCTGCAACGACTACGCACGACCAAGGGCCTTGGAAGTGGAACGCTTCCTACGCGACGTTGCTAAGATCCCAGCTTCCGACATCTTGGGCATCCATTTGTCAATATTAAGCAGTACGGTGTACGTCAAAGTCGTCAGTGACGCGGTATGTGAAAGAATACTTCGTGACACCAACAATGGATTACGCTTTTGCCACGCCGACGGCAATGTCGGAGCGGTCACTGTCGACCACGCCGGCTTAGGAATGCGCACCATACGAGTTTTCGAACTCCCGTTCGAGCTCCCGGCGGAAGACGTTATCGCTGCTTTCCGCCCATATGGCACTGTACATGGCCACACTGCCGAACGCTGGGCGCAATTCCAAACGTACCCCGTTCTTAACGGTGTAAGGCAGATCACCATCGATCTCCATCGCCACGTGCCATCTTACCTGCAAATTAGCGGGTGCCGCGCGGTTGTCATATACGACGGCCAACCCAAGTCGGACCATGTACCGGTGACTCTTTCAGCTTCTACGGATACCGCCGGGGCCGACACGTCGCGCTCACAGCCTGCTGCTACTCCGGCGCCACTACCAACAGCGACGAATTCCGACCCCCACCCGCCCGACCATATGGACGCCCCTTCATTTGACGTTCCCGCGACGACCTTCCTCTCAGAGCGACGCGACTCCCTTCCGTCTTCCGACACGGAGGGACGAACCCGCAAACAACGTTCACCTAAGAGGCGCAAGAGGAGGCGCCATACGGTCTCGGAACGAGACGGATCACCTCCCCCTGATGCTCCAGAGGCCGTCCGACCCGACGAGGCCTCGGAGAACCAGCACGACGATACGAATGAGGACAACATGACGCCGACTGTGGCTGTGTCGATGCCTACTCTACTGGCTCGCCCAGGTACTCCTGAACCAATGGAATCCACCGCTGCGACTGCCGCCGAGACGTCCTCCGCCCCTACGACCGACGTGGAACGTACGACCATCACAACGACAGCGCCTTCGATGGTGTGGAGTGAGGACGTCGATGAGGACCCGGACCACACGCTGGGGACAGAGTTACCCCAGACGGAAGCATCGTTACGCCGCTGATAACGCCGTCAGGTGGCGTACGGCACGACTCACCGTTGCCTCGCCCCTCTTCATCCTCCGCCGGTGGAGTTCCCCTCCACGGCGGGGTACGGCTCCAAACCTACCGAATAGCGACGATCAACACTAACACCATTAACTCACCCGTGAAACTTCAACTGCTGCGAGAGATGATATGGGCGTCGGACGTCGATATCGCACTACTACAGGAAGTACACTTGGCCACACTTCCAGACGTCGCGGGATATAACACTTATCCTTCTCCTGGTGACCACATGGGACGCGGCGTAGCCATCTACGCCAGAGAAGGCATTCCAGTGACCGATATCACATACCTTCCATCTGCCAGAGGCATGGCCGTCACCGTCATGGGGACGCGTATCGTCAACATTTACGCTCCGTCAGGCTCCACCCGCAGACGCGACAGGGCACTCTTCTATTCAGAAGAAATCGCTCCTTTGTTTCTTGGACGCTGCGACCATTACTTGCTTGGGGGTGATTTTAATTGTGTCTTGCACCCCAAAGATCAAGTGCCCCACTACAACACCTGTCAAGAACTGCGTCTTGTCGTCCGCGATCTGTTGCTCCGCGACACTTGGGAAGTTCGGCACGCCGACGCGCCTGGATATACTTACCAGACGAGTCACTCCGCGAGCCGCCTTGATAGGATTTACGTCTCTCGGGAACTCACACCTGCAGTCCAAGGTGCAGAACTTTGGCCCCTGGCCTTTTCGGACCACTGTGCCTACAACTGCAACATTCTCTTCCCCAAGCAAGTGGTCTGGCGTAGTCGTGCACCGTGGAAGCTAAACACCACCCATCTTCATGATCCCGAATGTCTTCAACGTGTTACCGAGACATGGGCCACCTGTGAACGTCGCTTACCTGCATACTGCACGACCTTGACCTGGTGGCTGGAATGTGCCAAACCTGCCATTCGACGTACTTTGATTCAGTATGGAAAGGAAGTAGCTGCGTGGCGCCGGCACACTACCGACTGTTTCTACGCCGTTCTCTGCGACCTGGACGCCCAACCGCCCACCCCCGACACCCAGAGGGAACGCAGCAGGATTAAGGCGCAAATTATAACGTTGACACGCCGTAGACTGCAGGGGGCTATAGTGCGAACCCGATGTCAAGATTCGGCGGAACAAGAACATCCCACCATGCATCACATCGCCTCCGATAGGAAACATCGACGACAACAACTCATCACCGAGATCAACACCTGTCACGGCCAGCACGCCACTTGCCAAGCTGAAATCGTCAGTGTCTTTGTCGACCACTACCGCACAATGTACCAGGAGGAGTCTACCGACAACCACGCTGAGGAGTCTGTGTTACCACACGTAACTCGCACCCTCACCAACGACGAAGCGGACGAAATGATGGATCCAATTACGCGTGACGAAGTCCATGATGCAATCAAAAAAGGCGCTCTGAATAATTCACCTGGTGACGACGGATTGCCGATAGAATTTTATCGCGCTTTCCTCACACTGATGGCGTCACGGTGGAGAACGATGTTTCATGAACTGCTGACGATGGGGAACGCCGTACCGCCGTTCTTCGTCACGGGAATTATTATACCCATCCACAAACCGACACCAGGTGTGACGACAGCACATTACCGTCCCCTGACTCTGCTTAACGCAGATTATAAAATTTTTACACGCCTACTGGCAACGCGATGCCGCAAGGTCCTGCCTAGCATTCTATCCCCGGAACAGACAACTCCGGGCGGCTCAGTTAATATACAAACGGCCACAGGAGAATGTCGCGATTTAATTGCACTGGCAGCGGCGTGCAGACTCCGCGCCGCAGTGGTTGCCATTGATTTTGACAGCGCATTCGACAAAGTGCGGCATCCTTTTCTGTTCTCGGTGATGAACCGCATGGGTTTTCCACCAGCCTTTATCGACGTTATCCGGAGCCTGTACTGCACCGCCGAATCGCTGATTCAGGTTAATGGCCGTGTGGTGGGACTAGTGGCAGTCCGGCGTTCCGTACGGCAAGGCTGTCCACTTTCGACCCTACTCTATGCCATAAGCCTGGAGCCACTCATCGGGAGTCTGACGAGCCACCTTTCTGGTCTCACTTTGCGACAGCACAGTTTTCGATGTCGTGCGTATGCGGACGACTTCCTCCTCTTGATCCGCTCACGGAGTGAAACACACACGGTACTTGATTTGATATCAACGTACGGCGCTGCAGCGGGCAGTAACATGAATGTGGCTAAATCCGCGGCGATGCCCATTGGACGCGGCCTCTCACACGACGACTTAGCACCTCTCCCGTGCGTACAAAAACTACGATACCTTGGTATCATTTTCACCTCCACCGTGCGCCGCTCCGCTGCCATCAATTTTCGGCGTGCACTCCAAACTATCCGCACGACGGTGCGACACAATCTTCTCCGACGACTCGATTCTTTACAACGTGTCCAATACCTCAATCAACATGTGGCGTCCAGAATGGTCCACATCGCACAGGTCCTCCCGCTGCCATTAACTATTGGACGCAGCCTCCAGGCTGCCTTCGGATACTTCCTTACGGCCGGTACGCTCTTTAAGGTCCGCTACGACACGCTCACCCTTCCCATGCGAGAGGGAGGCCTCGGCCTTGTCAATGTGCGACTCCGAGCGGCGTCCTTGTACATGTCCACCATGCACAAGCAGTGGCACGGGGGCACCTCTCTTACGCGCAGTTTGCTGGAAATTCTTGTGCCCGCGACCATAACACCACCAGTACCAGTCGGACACATCAAGCACCATCTGATGCACATTTCTGATTTCATCGTCGACTTCAGTTATGCTCACACACACTTACCGACCACGCGTTCTCCTCGACCTAAGGATTTTTACACCCCACTGCTTCGATCCATATCCAGAAACAATATCGAACTCAGACATCCGGCCAAGCGGTGGCCCACGGTTTGGCGTCATATCCACCAGCCTTTTCTTCCCTCCAACGTCCGGGCATCATGGTACCAAGTCGCAAATGAAAAATTCGCCACAAATCATCACCTTCACGCCATCGGACTAATGGACTCACCACTTTGTTCCATTTGCCACCTCGTGGATGACGATGTCCATCAACTGACTTGTGCTGCCACCAGTGACGTCTGGAAACTAGCCCGATAGTTCGTTGCCTGTTACCTCCGCGTTCCGCCGGACTCGATTGACCCATGGACTTTTATCCATCCTGAGAATACTTATTTCCCCGCCGCCAAAAATCATGCGATTGTATGGGTCAAGGGATGGACGATCGCCTACATGTATAACGATGGCGACAAATCACGCCTTGATTTCTGCAGTACTTACAAACCGCCCACAGTCAAGTCGAACACCGACCGCGCTACCGCGCCTTCTTCGCCAATTACCTACATGCGATCTTTACGTCACCCCCGCTCAGTTGGATGGTGCCACACGCCGACAACACTCCCGCCCCCCCTGCTGACATCTGAGACTCCCCGCGCTACTTTCTATATTATAACCCACAGTGGAGTAGACGCATGGACACGCGCCTCCTTTCTTTTATGCAATATACCAAAACACACTGGTTTTTCCCTCACTCCACTGTATATTGCTTCACAGCTCTTAGCTTACATCAGTATTATTATTCTTTTTTTCCTACACCTTATTCATAAAAACAAAACAAAAAAATTGCTCGCCTTGTACGAGTATTATGTCTTGTGTTATTTTCGCCGGAATGATGGCATTTCTGTTGTATTTCAGTTTGTACCAATAAAGATCTTTTGTTAATTTCCCTGTAAAAAAAAAAAAAAAAAAAGAGCGGTTCTAGGCGCTACAGCTTGGAATCGCGCGCCCGCTGCAGTCGCAGGTAAAAAAAAAAAAAATGGCTGCCGCCATACGAGAATTAGCGAGCGGATTTATTGTGACCCATACAGACGACTGCAGTAAATTATTGGGAAACCTTTAATTTTTATTATAATTTATGACTAAGATAAACGGAACTCCTTGTTATTCCATAGCTTCAGGAACAACAGCTATGATGTGGCAGGAAGTAAAGAGTACAATGGCAGAGAGGTAATGTTAGATTTCGCATTGGCAGAGATCATGGGTAATGCGGTCTGTGCTCTGGATGAATCTCTGGGGTGAAGGCATTCTTTTTTGCTGCTGAAGTATGGCAGTTTATAATGAATTAGAATTTTTAAAAGCTTGATTGGCGGTGATAGCTGATCTTTTTTATCAGCTATCACCACAAATCTTGTATTTTAAAAAAATTTGAAAATCTTTGTTATGATTTTTTTTTTAATTTTACAGGTGAAGGGAAGCCTTTTAAATGTGACGAATAGGATATCTTTTATTTCCTTTCATCTTTGCTTTTCTGTAAACGTGGCATGACAGGATTGGTAATCACCGTGTTTGGGAATATATGACAGTTGGGATGGGAACATCACTGAATTTTATAACTGGCGTATCTTATTTATTGCCACCAACAACAAGCGACCGTCCTATGGATCAGATTTTCTGGTCTTCTTGTTGATGTGCATAACCTGTGCTCGTTCCAGGTTCCTAACAACATGCTTCAGCTCAAATCATCTCCTACAACAGCAGAGGTAATCCGAATTGAACTCCACAGGGACATGATACACTTAAAATGGATGGGTTTCTTAGATTTCACTGCATATCGAGAACTTACCTCTGGGGACGAACATCTAATGAAGTTGTGTCTCATTTCATTTTTCGGTTTTTTGTTGTATTTATTGGATCCACTACCGTCAACGAACATCTTTCTAGAAATTTTTATTGCAATGACAATTATTTTTAGAATTTTTCGAAAATTTTTGCCATAATACCCTGGTATGATACTGGATGAATGTTTCAAGAATTTCCCTTTGATAGCCTAGTGTGCCTCAATTACAGCTAACTTCTAGATATTTACAGCAGTCGACAACATCTCTTGAGCTCTTATACAAGCTTTCTGCATGCTTCTGTTGCTACGTTTATCCAGACACAAAATATTCATGCCAAGTCATACTTTTCTGACATATTTTACTTTCTCCACAATGGAATTAATTTATCATAGTCTGATTACTATTTCCGCAAGCGTCACTTTCGCGGTAAACAGGTGCTCTCCTTTAGCTCTTCCTAGGGGACGTACATCAGGATTCTGCTCTGCTGATCGTGCCTCGTTGTCTTTAAATAATAACAATTCGGTGTGCGTGAACTTTACAGTCGTTGATGAGTACATATTCTCAGTAGTCTTTGGAAGTAGGGCTGGCTGATATTTGATTGCTTCACTCCTAGACTTACACGCCGTTGCAGCCTACACTGCTTGCGAGAGTTAACTTTAAACACTATCGTCTTTGCTCTGATCAGATAATATATCCATTAACGGTAAGTATACTTCCTTATATGATAGCTTGGCTGACTGTTGATGTCACGCTGATATTGCGTAAGAGCTCCTGGTACATCCGTCATTGTGGACGGTACAACACATTCGAATACAACATCATCAATCAGCTCATTAACAAAGAAAACAATTTATTTATAAAACCAGTTACATTCAATTGTAATAACGACGGATTACCGCATTTTCATGAGGTGAATTCTTTCTGGGTGCTGTATGGTTTTTCTTTCTTATAAGAATTTATCGATGACGTTTGCTAGACATATCGTATTGTAGCTGTACTCGCTGATGACATTATTTACTGAAATATTTTTGACTGTACGCAAAGACTTTGATAGAGGCGCGTGGAAAGAAAAAAGGAACTAAAATCAATTTAAGAATAATGTCGATAAATTCTGCGTCGAAATTGTATAGTATTAAAGAAACCGTTTGATGTGTGTAATTGGGATGAAAGGATTTTAATTGTTAATCGTTGTACAAGGACAAAGAGTTCGCTATTAGGTTTCTCTTGTTCTGGGATGAACGCAACTTTCGGCCATTGAAGATTGTAAAACTGTAATAATTTAATAATTGTTAAAATACATTATAGGAAGAGTTATTACTGTTTCATTTAAGTAGACAGTATTTTCCCGCGGAGGAAGTAATAACTTTTCTTATTTTCAGTGACTGCAACAGCGCGGAAAGATCGCTTCAATAATAGTAATTGTTGGCTGCCATTACTAGCGGTACCGGTAACACGTCATTTAACATTTTCACAGCTTCTCTCAGGCGTAAAGGCCTGGGAGTGTATAAATAATTTCTCTTTAACAGTCCTTATATCAGTTTATTAGTAACTTTAAGGAATCTGCAGTATTCATCGTAATTTGTCGACATCAGTTCAGTGATTCAAACAGGCCGCTTAATGGCGTTAGACTACCATTTCAGACAATATTTTGAAGTAAAAAATGATACTGGAAAATAATTTACGTTTCACTGCGAAGAGAGAGCAATATTTCGCCTCACGAAATCCACGAATAACAATATTCCCTGATGCTTAAGTATATGAAATATACCCTCAGATGTTTAGCTTTTCGATAGATCACGTACACAATTTACGTGTAACATTTCAATACTCCTCACGCCACGCATCAGTAGCAAGGCTGTCCGCCGTTAATTAAAACAAAAGTGATATTAATTAAAGAATCAGAGCAAACTGCAATATATTGTTCCTCGTTTATAACAGAAATTTTATTCTTTTCTGTAGTATGTTGTGTGTTTTCGTAAGATCGTGCAAAAATGTAACAGGTTATAGAGAATGCTCTAATGAACAATTTGAGGTATGGAACCTGGTTTGAGGTAGGGGACCTGTGGTCGGAGAAGCCAGCTTGATATGGAAGTAAACTTGTCTACCACTTTGTCTAGCATTACTGTTTCCCAGCTTATTTACAACTAACATGCGTGCAAGTTTACAATTACTGTGCTGTTTATTTTCAAGTACATTCTTTATTTCCTGCACGGAAACAAGGAGAACGAGTTTGATTACTAGGAAGTCATGATGCAGGTTTTGTTTACTTTACCTGTCCGTAAGGTAGCCCTGTTGTATCGTGTTTACATTAACACATGACAGGATGTGCAATGAATCAACGACAGACCCATTCCTTACTCAGTCCTGTTCAGGGACGTACGGTACATGACGATGGAGCAGTACAGGTACTCTATCTCCTGGTCGCTGTATTGGAAGGGAAGGTATAGTATTTTTGCTGCCAAAAAGAAGAAATTAATGTTTTTCCATATGGTACTATTAGAATCGTTGTTACTGAACTAGTGTGTGTAGTATGTCTGTGAAGAACATATCTCTGTCGGCGTCGACGATCCCCACAGCGTACGTAATTTCGTCCACGTAGACAAGTTACTCTCGTGGCGGAGAAGCAGCTGCCGACTCCGACGTATGCCTGTCCAGTTATTGAAATGTAAAAGAATGAAAACTTGTATAGGACCTTCTCTAATTGGAACACTGCCATTCGCATTTGGTCATTCGATGATTCTCTGCGAGTGAAATGACTTCTTTTTATCAGAGAAAACTTTCTCTATGCTTTGACCGTGTGATAGAAGCCGGTTCTACAAACATCGACCACCAAATGTTCGAAGTCCTTTACAAGCTTATAGTGCATATTTAGTTCCTCACAGAATCCTTTGATAAAAATTAAATACTCGTAATTACCTTTAAAATGCAATAGACTGTATTCTACCCGTTAGTAAACTCCACATTAACATAACATACTGCTTGAACGTAATATGGCGGCTAACAATGGCTGTTTCATTGTACACACTTCCTACACGTCCTCTCGTTATCGTGTCTCGTAATAAAGTCCAGTCACATGGGTTTATCCAAAGCACTGCAGTGAATACGGAAAAAAATGGTTCAAATGGCTCTGAGCACTATGGGACTCAACATCTGTGGTCATAAGTCCCCTAGAACTTAGAATTACTTAAACCTAACTAACCTAAGGACATCACACACATCCATGCCCGAGGCAGGATTCGAACCTGCGACCGTAGCAGACGCGCGGTTCCTGACTGAGCGCCTAGAACCGCTAGACCACCGCGGCCGGCGTGAATACGGAGATGGAAGATATTGTCAGAATTGTAGCTGGACGTGATGCAATTCGAAACATACCAGAGATAATAGTCAAGGTGCGTCAGAATCTTGCGCCGATGTCACGCTTGCATTGAGGTTTATGGCTGTCACATTAAGATCATTTTATAAGATACAGTACAAATGGCACGTTCATTGTGTCACCGATGGTGTTTGTAGTTAACTATAAGTAATGCAAATAAAAACGTAATTTGATTTTATTCCTATTATCTCCTTAATCTGGCTTCCCAGAACCCAGGTTCCCTACCTCAAATTGTTCAAAGGAGCGTCCTGTGTGCCCTGTTAAGTTTTAGCACGCCCTTGTGGAAATATCCCGTATATTTCACAACAACACCTTTCAGTACAATTTTCCCCCTTTAGAATAGTTGCTATAAAAACAGTACAATTAAGCACCAGTACAGAATGTGGTACGGAACGGCTGTTTAAGGCAGTTAGCACACCAACAGCTCATTTCTAGCTGTCGAAGTACAGGGTGTTTATAAATTAATATTGGGGTTTTAACACTATAATATTTATTATATTAAACATACAGTTATAAATGATATGTCAAATGAAAGATCAACTCAAACAGTTTTACCAAGAACCTTATAAATGTTCAATGTGAGCACCATTTGTCACACGGCACACATCAAGTCTATAGCCGAGTTCTTCCCAAACGTTGATAAGTGTGTCTTCAGTGATTGTAGCAACAGCTGCTTCAATCCGGTTTCTTAGTTCAGGGAGGTCTGCTGGTAGAGGAGGCACGCACGTACACATTATCCTTGATGAAGCCCCAAAGGAATTAATCGCATAGCGTTAGGTCGGGCGAACGAGGAGGCCATGCAAAGCAAGCCCTGTCATTTGGCCCCTTGTGGCCTATCCAGCGCTTGGGCTGTAGACTTGATGTGTGCCGTGTGACAAATGGTGCTCACATTGAATATTTATAAGGTTCTTGGTAAAACTGTTTGAGTTGCTCTTTCATTTGACACATCATTTATAACTGTAAGTTTAATATAATAAATATTATAAAGCGTTAAAAACCCGATATTCACGTATAAACACCCTCATTTTCAAATCCAACGTTTCACTGCACTCTGTGGATAAAACATCCAACCCACATCAGTGTACTTATAATTATGAACATCTTATTCCACATCTCCATGCACTTCCATACGCTGTACACCTCTGCGAAGTGGGTCCACCCAGTCGAAACACTTGCTATGGCTTCTTCCCATTCCCTTCGCGTGTGGAGCACGGGAGGAACGATAGCTTATTTCCTTCTGCGCACACAAAAATTAGTCTAATCTTCTCTGCACAGACCCTACGTAGCCGATACGTAGCATTTTGTGTGAATCTACGTTTCTAGGTTCCTAACTTCATATCGTGCAGCTTTGCGACTCATATTTCATTATCCCAAGCTGCTCGCGATCATTAGCTCCGCGCATTGGTGCCCTCTGTCTCGCGAAGCCATGGGGAGATGTCGGAGCCGCCGCTGCTGGAGTCCAATGTGAGCCTCCCCTAGGTCACTAGTAAAGTTATGACAATATGATACAGACGTGCCGCCTAAAATGCAAGTGAATATTTTATGTAAACAATGTTTTCTATTCCACAGACTTGACAGTATACTACACGAGCTCTTCCTATGTAAAAGTAACATGACAAACATTTACAAACCTGTTCATGCAACTTGTACTTATTTACATGATGTGATGGTGTTATTGTACATGTGTTACGAAATATTTTGTTACGTGCGTTAAAGGAAAATGATTTAGTGTTAGCGCGTCAGATTATGCGAACGACTACTCACTTGGAAGTGAACACGAGTTTGATAATACATCTTACGTCACACTGTAATGCAAATGTGCCACCTAAAATTTTCACGAAAAATATCTACTGTAAATATTATGTAATTATGATTTCTGCAAATCTTAAAATGTTTCTTTGTAAACTGAAATGGAATATTTTTCGTAACCTGTATGAATTATTTGTGTTATATGATGTAATTTTACTGGGTTAATCCCGTTGGGGAATTTTTGGGAAATGTACGGGGGATCAAAAAGTAAGTATAAATTTGAAAACTGAATAAATCATGGAATATTGTAGATAGAGAGGTACAAATTGACACACATGCTTGGAATGACATGGGGTTTTATTAGAACCAAAAAAGTACAAAAGTTCAAAAAATCTCCGATAGATCAGAATAGTAATAATTAGCATAACATAGTAAGACAAAGCAAAGATGATGTTCTTTACAGGAAATGCTCAACATGTCCACCATTATTCCTCAACAATAGCTGTAGTCGCGGAATAATGTTGTGAACAGCACTGTAAAGCATGTCCGGAGTTACGGTGAGGCATTGGCGTCAGGTGTTGTCTTTCAGCATCCCTAGAGATGTCGGTCGATCACGATACACTGGCGACTTCAGGTAACCCCAAAGCCAATAACTGCACGGACTGAGGTCTGGGGACCTGGGAGGCCAAGCATGACGAAAGTGGCGGCTGAGCACACGATCATCACCAAACGACGCGCGCAAGAGGTCTTTCACGCGCATAGCAATATGGGGTGGTTCTAATAAAACCCCATGTCATTCCAAGTATGTGTGTCAATTTTTACCTCTCTATCTATATTATTGTGGTTTATTCCGTTTTCAAATTTACACTGACTTTTTGATCACCCGGTAGTTTGCTTGTAAGAGGATGGACTTAGAACGGTAGCACCTCCTCTGGGTGCCCACGAGAATCACAAGCCATGGCGTGTACCTCGCAGCACGTGACACAACAAGTCTTACGATTGCCATCAGCCTCCTCCTGCGGCGGGGAGCGAGTTACTGTTACAGAAGAATTTAATTATTCTTGGCTGTGCGTTTAAATGCACGCACGCTTTCGATAGCACACGACAAAGTTAAGATCTATTCAATTATTTATTGATTCCCCGTGGGCCGTGCACGGAGCTGAGCGTTCGCCAAGTGTGGCGGACGAGCCTATTAGTTCGATGTCACACATTCGTTGTGGGGCCCGTATTTCTCGAGGGCTCCAGCCGTGACTGATGTGACGTCAGAGCGAATAACCCGCAGAATGACTGTGGTGTCAGACACGAGAGTGAGCGGACTTGCGAGTTACTTGTATTGTGGGAAATCAGACCTATGCAATCGAAATTGTTAACTGCGTGGCACAGGGCATAACAAGTGTGGACAGATGCATGAGACTCCAAAAACATGAGGATCCTGCCCCATAGCTAGTCATTCCTAATTAAAGTGTGTGCGCTATATCTGGAGCAAAAGCGGTTTTGTCGACGACAATGAAGGCAGAGTCTCAACTTCTACGACGAACTGTATGATCGTTTTATTTCCGTTCACGTTTTGAAACAGTGTGAGGCATTACCCTGTGAACTGTAAGTGAACTTGATTTCAATATTGTTAAACATCCGGTTGTCTTTCTTAAAACCTGAAAGAATATTACTAAGAAAGAATAATAACGCCAGTTCGTCTCCTTATTGATTTGAAAGTGTAACTGAAACTTCACTAACTGACAACTGCTAAGGAACAACTGACACTTGTTACGGAGGGACTGCCAGTTGCTACAGGACAACCGACAGTTGTTATAGAACACCCGACCAATGACAGTAACAAGAAATGTAGAGGGCGTGACATGTTAACTGCATTGAAGCCTGTGCACGAACGCTTTGTATGCATTCGACAGTTCATGCAGTATGGTGTCTGATGCAGGTTAATGTGGAATCCGTTAGTGTGACAACCCGCATGGTACAGCATTATATTTGCGAGACATCATTGAATGCTTACGACCTTGGACAAGCAATTTGCCGGCCGCGGTGGTCTAGCGGTTCTAGCCGCTCAGTCCGGAACCGCGCGACTACTACGGTCGCAGGTTCGAATCCTGCCTCGGGCATGGATGTGTGTGATATCCTTAGGTTAGTTAGGTTTAAGTAGTTCTAAGTTCTAGGGGACTGATGACCACAGATATTAAGTCCCATAGTGCTCAGAGCCATTTGAACCATTTTTTGAACCAAACGAGCAGACAGATTAAATAATAAACATGTAGTAAATAAATTTATGGCAGTAAGCCTATGAATGAACGCAGAATGACCGTAGAAGAACATACCATGAGTCAATTGTTCCTCTGCCCTCGTATTCTTATTAGTTCGCTTGTACAGACAATTGATGGTTGTATTATTTTGTACTGGATGAGGTAACACTATAAGAATACCCCATGCTAGTACAAAATAGTTCATTAGATGGGGGTATTGTAAGGTGGCTATAATTTTGCACCTTACAAGCACTCATTTACATACTTTGAAATGATTTACAACCGGAATTGGGCATCATTTGATAGGTTGTCTTCGTATATATGAATATTTAAAGAAGACTGACATTGTCACGTACGCCTTGTAAATCAAAATGGCGTAATGAATGATTGCCTATACTAGTAGAGGTAGGAACGCCAGTGGAAATGAAATGGCAGGTATAACTCAAGGCCTGGGAGGAAAAGCCCGCACAGGTTTGTTGGTCCTGCTTGACACAGGAAGTAGCCAAGACGGACGGTCGGAACACCTGAGCGCTGAAGCACAATACAGCGGCAGCCGGCCGGATTGCAGCAGCGCCGGAAGGATAACCGGATAATAGTTCGGAAACTCTGAAAATCTTGGACGCAGCAGAGAGGAACGGGGAAGCGTTACCTCGGAAATCACACAGGTTGGATTATTTCCAAGAATTTTTCCCTGAGGAGCGTACCATTCTATGTATTCCTAAGTAACGGGCATAGGTATTTCCTTGCAAACTTTCCGCGTTGGACGACAGAAGACAAAAATATAGTTGGTCAGCGTTGGAAAGAAGCTGTAGAGAGGGAGAATATTCCGTGATTTCGAGAATATGATTCGCCTTCTGCAGTTACGAGGGAGGGGAACCGAGCTCTGCTGGGAAGCCAGTGGTGGAAAGAAAGGGTCTTCCATTTTGAGCTCCCGTGTTTGACGGTCGCTCAGTATCTGCTTTTGTTGGTACAGACTGACTTTCTGTCTTTTTTCTGAGGAGATTTTATAGTTAGAATGGTTAGGCACTGTACTGTTGTGAACTTATACGATTCTGGACTTCGCCTCCAGGTAGGGAGTCGTCATTTAATACGCAGCGTTTGGTGATCACTTCTTCTGTCTACACTCACGTAGAGACGTTATCTGAATTCCGTCCTTCTGGCTGGGAGTGCGCGTTTGTTGTCTGCAGAACACAGAGAGTAGAAGACAGCATTAGAGTATACTAGTCAGAGTACTACCTTCTGCCGTCCTAGTGTTTGTGGCTGGAGTTCTTCCGTCGTCGCAGATATGTACGAGAACCATCACTCTGACGCACCGGGCGCAATACATACGGTGATATTACTAATTGCTTCGGCTTATTAGGGCTATAAAGCTAAATAGCCGTGATTACGTAACTTTTATTTCCACTGGGGTTTGCACACCACTGTAGATCATCTTTGAAAGTAGTGTCTTCTAGTGTTTGATACACAGATGATGTCAGTCATCTCACGTTATTTATATTATATCGCGTAGCGATAGAAAGGGGCCGATTTGGCTAATTGATCAATCATATTAGTTAGGAAGATATAAACATTTGTAATATATAAAGGGCTTTTAATCTCCAACAAATGTATAAGCAGAAACAGCATTTATCATTTTGTAGTTACTAGCTCCCTTAATCATTCATTTATATTTATGTTGTAATATAATTGTTAAATAGCAAGAAGGAGGAGATAATACCCCCATTAAGAAATCCTAAGATCTGCTTCAATCTTCATTTTCGCGTTCAGTATTTTCCGTTGCGCACATTCATTTTACACGCGCCTGGAGTAGCATCATGGAAGTGTCATAAACCTCTGGTAGGCAGTTAGTTTAAATATCCACTTCAGGCGTTTATTTTGGACATTCCTGTTGAGAAATTTCTTCTTGTTAGTTAACTGAATGTTATCTGGTACTTACTCGGGGACTGATAGTTATGCCACTCAAAAAATGGTTCAAATGGCTCTAAGCACTATGGGACTTTACATCTGAGGTCATCAGTCCCATAGACTTAGAACTATTTAAATCTAACTAACCTAATGACATCACACACATCCAAGCCCGAGGCAGGATTTGAACCTGCGACCGTAGCTGCAGCGCGGTTCCGGACTGAAGTGCCTAGAACCGCTCGGTCACAACGGCCGGCTATGCCAATCATAGTAGTTAATTAATGAAAAGTATATAAAGCTGTTTCACTGGAAAGAGTGTTTGACTTTTACCTCCGAACTGGGATTGACCTTTTAAAATAAGGTGCGTATGCCTGAGAGGACAGAACGGATTGGGACTGCAACCTTATATTGTGATTAGAGTCTAATGTAACCTGTTTACTAAATGAGCAGAGACAACATTGTGTGTAAGGTATTAGTGGCTTGTCAGCAAGGGCCGTACACATATCGCTACCAATGACCTACGGAACAACATTCATGCGCAGACAGTCAAGGCGATTACCGAAAGTTATTAGAGTAAATTGTCTATTTTTGTTTTAATGGCAAAAAACTGGTTAAGGTTTCATTTTATAGAAAACTATTTTTTTAATTAATAAATATTAAATAGTCATTCTGGATGCTTCATCGAACTGTCGATCCCTCTACCAACCTTAGTGCCACTACCGGTTCTTGAACCTTTGCAGGTAGATTAATAATTTTTACTTATGGACCGTCTGACAGCAATTGAATAAAACACAATTTTAGTGCCATACGCGTTTCGCCTTTATTTTCTGCAAGGCATCATCAGTGGCAGGTTGCGTGGACAATTTCCTACATATTACGCTCCTGTTGCATTTCTGATGTTGTTCTTCTTCTTATGAACGCCAATTTGCGGTTTTTTTCCCCATTCCACAACACTATGCCCTATGCACTGAACGCTTGTGTTTTATTCAGTTGCTGTCAGACGGTCCATTAGTAAAAATTATTAATATACCGTAATATTACACGCAACTGAGGAAGACAGGACTATAAAAGTTGAAGATGTCTTTGCAGGTAGGCTTTCACAAAGTTGTGATGCCATTCAGGACCATCCGTTAATTCTATATGGAGTGGACCGCACACACTTAAGCAATATTCTGAGTCATAAGAATGTTTTGTAAGCGACCTGCTTTGTAGACTGAACGCATTTTCCCGAATCCTATAAACGAACTGTCTTCTGCTAACTCACAGGTGGGGAGATAATTCTATTCGTTATGCCTCATTTGGAGCTGAGGGAACGTTTTAAGATGCTACAACGAAACAAAGTCAGTGATATTGAACGGTAATTTTGCAGGTCGCTTACTATAATTTTCTCGCAGACGGTCGTGACCTGTGTATATTATAGTTAAAATAGTTTCTACAGTATATGACGACTAAAAGAAAGACTCTCTTACTCGTAGCTGAAGATTCTGTACAAAATTTGACAGGGGTCCATTGTCTCTGGACTCTTATTCAGTTATAGCGTTTTTAGCTCTTTCTCTCTGACGCCGACAATAATATCCGTACCAGTCAGATTTGTACTGGTGCAAGGCAGAAACAGGGGCAATAATCCTGGATCTTACTTTATAAAGAAAAAACTTCAGCATTTCTGCTCTTGTACTGATCCAGTCAGTTTCAGTTTGTGTGTCATGCATGAGTGTCAAGACATTAACTTTTCTGCCATTGGCAGCGTTAACATACGTTCAGAATTCCTTCGTTCACTGTGAGAGACATGTCTATAAGATACTGCAACGGCAGCCGTTGATGGTCTCCCACATTGCACTTTAGGCAGCCAAACGCGTTCCGATCGGCCACTGTCGACACATAGTGATATAATTTGTTTTACATCTGTTATGCAGTAGTTATTACTTCTTTTGAAATTTCTTTACAGAGACTGTATACCATGAAGGGCCACTTCCATCATGAAGTGTTCTACTATCATCTACAGAGTGACAGCTCTTGAACTATATGCAAAAAACATACATTAGTTACAAAGTACGGCAAGCACACACTTTATTCAACAGACATTCCGATTTAGGTTATGCGTGTTCGAGATGCCTACCATCATTGGCGATGATGTGTCGCAGACGAACAGCGAAATTTTACATGACTCGTTGAATTATCGGGATATCGGTGCTGTCGATCACCTCCTGAATGGCCGTTTTCAGCTCAGCAAGGGTTTGGGGGTTATTGCTTTACACCTTATCTTTAATATAGCCTCACAAAAAAGAGTCTCATGTGTTCAGATCCCGAGAATATGGCGGCCTATCGAGGACCATGCCAGTGGCCTCTGGATTTCCTAGAGCCAGAACGCGGTCCCCTAAGTGCTCCTCCAGGATATAAAACACTCTGCTGCTTCAATGGGGTTTAGCTCCGTCTTGTATGAACGACATTTTGTCGAAATTGGGATCACTTTGAATGATGGGGATGAAACCATGCCGGCCGGAGTGGCCAAGCGGTTAAAGGCGCTACAGTCTGGAACCGTGAGACCGCTACGGTCGCAGGTTCGAATCCTGCCTCGGGCATGGATGTGTGTGATGTCCTTAGGTTAGTTAGGTTTAAGTAGTTCTGAGTTCTAGGGGACTGATGACCTTAGAAGTTAAGTCCCATAGTGCTCAGAGCCATTTGAACCATTTTTTTAGCCATTTTTTGATGAAACCATCTCGCAGACCTTCACGTACCATTCGGTAGCCACCGTGTCATCAAGGAATATCGCACCGATGGTTCAGTGACTGGACATGTCACACCACATAGTCACAATCGCACCACACAGTCACCCGTTGAGGCTGAAGACACTTCTCGATCATGAAAAAAGGATTCTATGTCCCCCAAATGCACCATTTTTGCTTGTTGACGAATCCATTCAACTGAAAGTGGACTTCGTCGCTAAACCAAACACCACAGCACTTACTAATTCCCATCAAGACCCACTTCTATCTGTAGTGCCTGGTTCACTATTCTCTTAAACTTGAACCAGAGTTCCATAATAGGGTGTGCATTCCCTCTTTACGAAAACCTTCTGGAGCGGAAGGGTCACAAAAGATACTCAACAGAGTGCACTAAGGGACGTTGCAAGGCATGTACTGTGCACGGCAGAGAGCGTTGCTTTCAAAATTCTAAAACTTGATGCGAATAATAGGCTACCAGATCAAAAGTATCCGGACACCTGTCAGTGGATTTAATATAGGTTGTGGCCACCGTTCGCCTTTATGACGGTTTGAACTCACCTGGGAACACTATCAGTGATGTGTCTTGAATCCGGATGTCGGTTTGTCCGCAGAGGAGTGGCATCTCCATCTTTATGAAGAGCTGAAACCAGAGAAAAGTGTTCCATAAAGTTCATTTCGCAACTACTGTAGGGACATTCATTTATAGGAACGTTTCGTATACAAACCATTGCCTCACAGATTCCGATTTATGACCGAGTGCATTGCCGTGCTCATACAAACAATCATCGTTTCAAAACGGTCCCTTTGCTCCAGGGGGTACTAAGTGTTGTAGAATGTGTTCATATTATTCCGCACTTAGCCTTTCCTTACGCCGAATAAGAAGACCACATCTTAATCATGAAAAATCTGTCCTCCTCCTTACTTCACCGTTGGCACTAGACGTGATGGCACGTAAAGTTACAAATCACTCGTTTCCACTCATCCACTGCGCCGTGGAGTCGCCCTCTACGCCACCTCAAATGTTAAATATTTTGAACAAGGCTGCACTACAGCAACGATTACAGAACAGCAGGTGTAATAGACAGCCAACAAGTTGCAATAAATGGTGGTTTTCATATAACCTTTACCATGGTTTCGACGGATTAAAACCCGTCTTCCTCAGAAAGACAAAGAAACTTCACGTTGTCAATCTGTCAGTTCAGCTATCTCCACATGACATGTGTCGGCGACGGTCTTTAGGCCCAAATGTAAAAGTCAGCACTTAGTTCGGCATGTAGCTATTAATATTGTCTGTCATTTTAAGAGATTGGTTTTACTGGTGTGATAAGCCCTCGATGCTAGCGGTCTGAACTTCTATATTTGGACATACAGCCCGTCGCCGACAAATGTCATATGGAGATAGCTTAACTGACTGATTGCTAATGTGAAGTTTGTTTGTCCTTTTGAGGACAAACCAAGGCAAAGGTTATTTGAAAATCACCATATAATTCGACTTGATTCCATGCAGTATTTTCGGGACAACGAAACTGCAATGTTCAACGGTCCCCGTCTGTCAGTTTGCATAAGGGTGTTCGGTGTCCGTACACTACTGACAACATAGTGTAACAGATATTCCAAAAACACAACTCGTGTAATGATCACGACGGTAAAATTAAAGAAATTCGGGCTGATGTCGACACTCTCTCTTCTGAATGGAATAGGAAGGGAGAAAATGGTGGGTCACTCTGTACCCACTGCCACATTCCACACGGTGACGTGCTGGATACAGGGGCATATGAAACTTCTTTTTCATCCTGTCGCTAATGTCCGTCTTCGCTAACTGATTTCGAACTGCTGACTTTATTCGGTTTTTGGTTATTTTCCAGCTTGACGTTCTTCAGATGTTGTCTGAAGCAATGATGAAAATTTAAAAATCATTTGAAAAGCCAGTTATCGGCTAAGAATTACAGTAAACTTCAGGGCTACGGAAGTGATTGAAGAAATAAACATACTGTACATTGGAGATGGGTAGTTCGTGAAGGAGTAGGCTCCAAACGAGTTCTTCGCTATATTGAACTAAGGACAGAAGAACGACTTCTATGGAATGGTCACGTTCTTGGTTTTGTCACCCATCCCTAGTGCCAGTTTTGCTCGTTTCAGATCCAGCCTCGGTCTCGTTCTACTTCGGGTGGTCTCCGGTTCAACGTCCATCATTTTTCGTTGAGTACATTTTGTTCATTGCACTCGACTGTACTTCTCCAGTTTCAAACCGTTTTCGAGATCCTGATTTCGCTTTCTTTGCGTTCGTCGCTCAAGTTCTTTGGGTAGATCGGTCATTGTCCATAACATGATTTATAATTTTCTTACAAATCCATACTAAAGTTAAAACAAGTATTCCTGCTTTGCTGTTAATTGCTTATGTATCAAAGCAAGAAAAGGAAGTCCGGTAAATATGGGTTTTAAAATACACACCTTAAGAGCTATGAGCATTTGTTCGTCTTCGTTTTTGCGAAACACATCTATCCTACTGCAAAATTTTTCCTATTACGAACGACAAACATATTGCAGTAAACAAATGAGTAAACAGATGAGAACAAATTCTTGTCTTACTGCGAAACAGCGGAGCTTCTGATGCAGTTTGATTGTTCAACGATTTGCTAGACCATTTCCCGTATGGAATAACAGGTTTCCAGAATGCTGTAAGTGCACAGATGAATCTGTAGCTTAAAAGGGAGTTTTGGAGGCATTCCTAGACTTTTTTCTTGTTTTGATCCATACTACGACCTCTTAAAATATGGAAAGCATTTTTATACACCATATATATGGTTCATAGGGTGCTCGTCCAGCGCGCCGCTTCAGTTTGGGTGAAGTTTTGTGACGGGCGGGAGAAAATGATGAAGAGCAGAAGGCATGGAGAAGAGGGAAAACTAAGTAAAGAGGAAGAAAAAAAGGAGGAAGAAGAAGAACGAAATTGATTGGAGGTCACTAGAACGGCAAGGGAGTGGAGTTGCCTGAAACGGAACCTTCATTAGATTGGAAATGGACTGTGGCGAGCTACAGTTTCGTAAGACATACTTTCCCCTGCCATGTACACGCTTGTGCCTTATTTTCGGTAAGAAGATGGAACCATTCTCGACATGCAAAGTCTTCCAAAGCAAAGAAATGTAAAAAGTATATTTTGCATTTGATGTTTTCTTTTCTACAGCTTTGTACTGATCGTTAATGAAACAGTAAAGAAATTACGCGTCATAGGAGCAAGTAATGGGGCTTTAGATCGTGTGGCTCGCTATTTTTAATTGAATCAAATAAAAAAGAACTACTGAAACTTGTAACTTTTATTTCATTTCAAAATTTATGTTGATATCGATAAAGGAACAAACAGACTAACAGCAAGCAACAATGAGGATTAAGCAAAATATTGTGGGGTAAGTGTGAAAGGGGTGGGGTGGGGGAGTGTGCAGCTTGATGGTTGTCCTGCTGGATGCCGCCGCTTACCCTGGTTACGCCACTCACAGTAGATATTTACGTCTGTATCCAGACCGCCAGGCCGGACACAGCACGTGTGAACACGGGCGGTATGGCTGGCCAACGTTGTGTAAGACTCAGAAGTAGCCCCGCGCTAGAGTGCAGCCGGTATGAGCGTTATCCGGGTCAGAGCGAGGCTCGATGATAGCCATCACGGTCTGCGTGACTGACGAGACAGTCGCTGGACGCAGGCACGGTGCTTCCCACGGAAACGGACGCGTTTCTGGAGCTGGTTGCTCGACGGTGCCCTTTGTGTCCGTAGCTCTAGAGGCTAACGGGGCGATGCATCTTCCCAAGGTTACACTCTCTAAGAGAGAAAGAAAAGAGCTACACGCCATGAAGAACTATCAGAATGGGGCAACGGAAATTTGTCAATATGATATGTTGTTGTTGTTGTGGTCTTCAGTCCAGAGACTGGTTTGATGCAGCTCTCCATGCTACTCTATCCTGTGCAAGATTCTTCATCTCCCAGTACCTACTGCAACCTACATCCTTCTGAATCTGTTTAGTGTATTAATCTCTTGGTCTCCCCCTACCAACCGATCCCTTCTTCTAGTCAAGTTGTGCCACAAATTTCTCTTCTCCCCAATTCTGTTCAATACCTCCTCATTGGTTGTGTGATCTACCCATCTAATCTTCAGCATTCTTCTGCAGCACCACATTTCGAAAGCTTCTATTCTCTTCTTGTCTAAACTATTTATCGTCCACGTTTCACTTCCATACAAATAATTTCTACACAAATAATTTCAGAAACGACTTCCTGACACTTAAATCGATGTTAACAAATTTCTCTTCTTCAGAAATGCTTTCCTTGCCATTGCTAGTCTACATTTTATATCCTCTCTACTTCGACCATCATCAATTATTTTGTTCCCCAAATAGCAAAACTCAATTACTACTTTAAGCGTCTCATTTCCTAATCTAATTCCTGCAGCATCACCCGATTTAATTCGACTACATTCCATTATTCTCGTTTTTCTTTTGTTGATGTTCATGTTATATCCTCCTTTCAAGACCCCGTCCATTCCGTTCAGCTGCTCTTCCAAGTCCTTTGCTGTCTCTGGCAGAATTACAATGTCATCGGCGAACCTCTTCTTCAGAAATGCTTTCCTTGCCATTGCCAGTCTACATTTTATATCCTCTCTACTTCGACCATCATCAGTTATTTTGCTCCCCAAAAACGATATATGTTTACAGAAAAACTGATTTCCTGATGAGAAAGAGCATCACAAATTGAGCAAGTCAATAATACGTGATTCCACGACTGGCCCTTACGCAGTTGCACAGTCGCCCAACATTTTTAATAAACAGGTGTCATGTGGCCAATTTGATGTCAGATCACTTGCTTGGAGAGAATTAAGACAGTCTAGATATACGTATCAGGAAGGAACTTCCGGGTATTCTCGTTAATTTTACACTCCACCACTACCTTTCTTGTCATACTCCATCGATGCACGTCACAGCCGGACGACAGGCTATACACAAAAGGCTGAGGTTATCGACGTACTCCGCTACCACTTTACAATAGCCAAAAACTTGATTCAAATGGCTCTGAGTGCTATGGGACTTAACATCTGAGGTCATCAGTCCTCTAGACTTAAACCTAACTAACCTAAAGACATCACGCACATCCATGCCCGAGGCAGGATTCGAACCTGCGACCGTAGCAGTAGCGCGGTTCCGGACTGAAGTGCCTAGAACTCCTCGGCCACCGCGGCCGGCTAATAGCCAAAAACTCTTGGTGCTTTTAGCTACTTGACGAGGCTGAAAGCCCGACAAGATTTTAAGCGTGAGTATGGTAAGTACATACACTACTGGCCATTAAAATTGCTACACCACGAAGATGACATGCTGCAGACGCGAAATTTAGCCGACAGGAAGAAGATGCTGTGATATGCAAATGAGTAGCTTTTCAGAGCATTCACACAAGGCTGGCTCCGTTGGCGACACCTACAACGTGCTGACATGAGGAAAGTTTCCAACCGCTTTCCCACACAGCAGTTGACCGGCGTTGCCTGGTGAAACGTTGTTGTGATGCCTCGTGTAAGGAGGAGAAATGCGTACCATCACGTTTCCGACTTTGATAAAGGTCGGATTGTAGTCTATCGCGATTTCGATTTATCGTATCGTGACATTGCTGCTCGCGTTGGTCGAGATCCAATGACTGTTAGCAGAATATGGAATCGGTGGGTTGAGGAGGGTAATACGGAACGTCGTGCTGGATCCCAAGGGGCTCCTATCACTAGCAGTCGAGATGACAGGCATCTTATCGGCATGGCTGTAACGGATCGTGCAGCCACGTCTCGATACCTGAGTCAACACATGGGGACGTTTGCAAGACAACAACCACCTGAATGAGCAGTTCGACGACGTTTGCAGCAGCATGGTGTATCAGCTCGGAGACCATGGCTGCGGTTACCCTTGACGCTGCATCACAGACAGTAGCGCCTGCGATGGTGTACTCAACGACGAACCTGGATGCACGAATGGCAAAACGTCATTTTTTCGGATGAATCCAGGCTATGTTTACAGCATCATGATGGTCGCATCCGTGCTTGGCGACATCGCGGTGAACGCACATTGGAAGCGTGTATTCGTCATCGCCATACTGGAGTGTCACCCGGCGTGATTGTATGGGGTGCCATTGGTTACACGTCTCGGACACCTCTTGTTCGCATTGACGGCACTTTGAACAGTGGACGCTACATTTTAGATGTGTTACGACCCTTGGCTCTACCCTTCATTCGATCCCTGCGAAACCCTACATTTCAGCAGGATAATGCACGACCGCATGTTGCAGCTCCTGTACGGGCCTTTCTGGACACAGAAAATGTTCGACTGCTTCCCAGACCAGCACATTCTCCAGATCTCTCACCAACTGAAAACGTCTGGTCAATGGTGGCCGAGCAACTGGCTCGTCACAATACGCCAGGCACTACTCTTGATGAACAATGGTATCGTGTAAGCTGCACGGGCACGCCATCCAAGCTCTGTTTGACTCAATTCCCAGTCGTATCAAGGCCGTTATTACGGCCAGAGGTGGTTGTTCTGGGTACTGATTTCTCAGGATCTATGCACCCAAATTGCGTGAAAATGCAATCACATGTCAGTTCTGGTATAATATATTTGTCCAATGAATACCCGTTTATCATCTGCATTTCTTCTTGGTGCAGTAATTTTAATGGCCAGTAGTGTATTAACACGGAAACACAGTTTTTGATTTCCACTTCTGATGGTTATGGATATCACCCCGAGAATGATAAATAAGAGTCGGATCGGAATTAATGGATTTCTACAGTCTCATGAAGAGAAAAACAGCGCGTAGTCATTTGTTTTCTACAGCGCCTCGCGCGTCGTGTAAGGCAACATGCTAACCAGTGAACTCATTTGTTCCCAATCTCGTTTGGTAGCTGTGAAATGGTCGTTGCCCCTTCGACTGCAAGTTATTTCGAGCCGAGCACTGATTTATTGGAGGCGAGGTCGGCTCTATATTTAAATCAGTTAAGCTCCACGGAGCGAGCGACTGCTCCGACCCGCTGGGCTTTCGTCTCGCAGCGCGCGTCTCACGTCCGTCGCTGGCGACGTATCGAATCCGTTCCGGAGCGGGCAGGCCGCAGTTCAATGGGAAATGAATATTCTCCACCGCCTTCAGTCCGCTGCCCCGGAGAGCAGTAGACAGGAATTAGGGCGAGCAGCGGACGGTGTATCCAAATAGCTCGCGTACAGTCGGACGTAATTGACGTCGCTGGCGAGGACCGACCGCGAATCGAATGCATTCGAGGGACGGCTAAACAGGCTGGCCCACTGACAGTGAAGGAAGGGCTGGAGGGTTGAATGAGAGGAGGGGGGCCGGTACAAAGCGAAACGCAGCTCAGTGTCGGCAGCGCCACGGAATGACAGCCGATTGTCCCGGAGGTACTCGGTGCCGGCGACCGAGTCGCTTCATCACTGTGCGCCGAGCCACAAAAAGCTGCGACGAATCCCGCGGCCGGCCTTTGTGGAGGCAGCGCCGACCGCGCCTGACTGTTCCCTTTCCCGGGCCGGCTCGCTACTCGCGGCGTCGCCCACAAAAGGCCGGGCCTGCTGCCCCAGTGCCGCCCCCCACCTCCTCTTCTGCATGCCTGTCACGCGCTCCTCAAAAACTCGCGCTGCCTCCCTGGCCGCCGCATCCGCTGCGCGCAGCCGATACCGTTATCAGCGGAGAGGCTCGCTGGACGCATTGCTTGTTAGTCGGCGTCCGCTCCGCTGTGGCGCTTCACGGTCGGCTGGTCTCGTTGAAGCGGCGTCTCCCCTGCCCCGCATTCTTTACTGCGCCGTATTCTCTAGGTCAGTGGCGCTATCTTCCTACCGGTCTACCATTACTCCTTCCCGGCGCAGCTGTACGGAGAATAACTGGCTTCGTATCACATGATCTTTACTATGCCATTTCAGGGCCTCTTGCTGCGCTAACAAGTAATCCTTCTGTTGCCTAAAAATGTTCTGGGATCTTTCTGCCATCATCGTTGGGTACTTCTTGTGACGTTTTCCTGAGCTTCTGTGGCGTCTATACATCGTTGCACAGTCTGCCTGGTTAGCTGAGTGGTAACGTGCTTGCCTCCCACTCACGGGGCCTGGATTCGACTTCCGGCCGGGTTGGAGATTTTCTCCGCTCGGGGACTGGTTCTCTTCATCCTCATCATCGGCCGCAGGCGCCGGCTGAAATAAGACTTTCAAGACTTGTACATGGCGACCGAACCCGACTGGGACATCCTGGCCAACAGTTCCATATGATCATTTCATTTCATATCGTTGCACAAAATTCCATTAAGCAAAGAGGCCCGGACACCAAGACAGAAATTTTTTAAGTAACACCTTATTTTACAATGAGGGCTTTCACGACCGGATGGTACTGTTGTTGATAATTCATCCGGGTTATATGGCCGTGGTCCACGGAATTCTTCTATTCCTAACGTTTCGTCCAATACTACGTTGGACATCCTCAGAGGTATGACTGGTCCTGCTGAGTCCTGCAGGACCAGCCATACCTCTGAGGATGTCCAACGTAGTATTGGGCGAAAAGTTAGGAATAGAAGAATTCCATGGACCACGGCCATATAACCCGGAAGAATTATCAACAACAACACCTTATTTGCCATCGGCTGTACAATTTATCACAGGTTCCGCGATTGCAATTTCGGCCCTAGCTCATTTTGAAGTGGCTAAAGATGATGAAAACGTAGCAGGTGTCAACGTAAATAAAATGTATGTTATCTGTGGTTTCACCGCCAGACACCACACTTGCTAGGTGGTAGCTTAAATCGGCCGCGGTCCATTAGTACATGTCGGACCCGCGTGTCGCCACTGGCAGTGATCGCAGACCGAGCGCCACCACACGGCAGGTCTCGAGAGACGGACTAGCACTCGCCCCAGTTGTACGACGACGTTGCTAGCGACTACACTGACGAAGCCTTTCTCTCATTTGCCGAGAGACAGTTAGAATAGCCTTCAGCTAAGTCCATGGCTACGACCTAGCAAGGCACCATTAGCCTTAGATAGCTTGTATCTAAAGAGTCTCACTTGTATCGCCACAATCTCCAGATGTCTCATCAAGAACGATGTATACAAGGATGGATTAAAAGTTAAGTATTCAAGGAGCTACGTACTTTTCTTTATAACATTCATTACGTATCCTGTTTCAGACCTCACTCCATCCTTCGTGAGTTAGCGCGTGCATCTTGACCGCCTCTTTCAATTAGTGTGCGTAGTGTTGGCAAGTCTGCCGACACTACATTATCCATTATGGCTCACGCCAGCACTCGTCACAAACACCATCGATGTGTAACGTAGTGTGTGACAAATTTTACGTAAGTCGCAGATTATTAGTTTATACATGTTCCTAGCGTACGGATTCCGCAACTGTGCGTTCAATCTATTAAAAGACGCCCCAGTTGCCAGTAAGAACTTGTATTAAATCCACTACAGGTTTTGGGCTTTACATTATTTGAGCTCTTGTCTACAGCACAAGTTTTAGATCACTTGAAAATGGGTCGACATAAAGGCGGAAACCGGTCGAGGTCTTAATAAAGTACTTACTGGCAACTTTTTGGGAGCTTTTTACTAGGTGAGCCATGGAATTTTAAACCACTTTTATTCATTTTATTAATAGTGACAGTTGCTGTGCATTCAGCACGTTCAACCACAAGAAAATGATCTCATGTCGAAATTGTAGTAGTGGAAATTGTGATACATTCAAGGGGCAGTCACATGAAAATACATATAATCGCCATAGCTGTTAATACATTTATCCCACTGTGACGCAAGCCGGTCAATGCCTTCAGGGAAAAATGTTTCCGGTTCCTTTCGGAATCATGATTGCAGCCCGCCGTGCGCAGCTTTGTCCTAGGGAAATCGACGCCTACGAATGTTTCTTCTTCAGGGCTCCAATCATATACAAATCATATGGGAGAGATCAGTGCTCTGTGGAGGATGTGTAAGGGCTTCCCAGCTGAAGTCCAGCGGTATCGTCGAAACTTCCTTGGCATCATGCAGGCTCACCCAAATTTTTTCCACGAAGGCATCATCATCTTGTCTCATACTGGGATTAATGTACACACATCAAAAAAAGTTTTGCGTCACCCTTGCTCCCAGAACTCCTGAAGACAGATGTGGACTGTGGATGTTGCATCACAGACAAAGTCCCTTTGACTGTTCAGAGATCTCACTAAACCCGCCCTAAGATGTAAACAAACATGCATAAGCAGCGACTATTAGACGGAGGGGGTTCGACAGCCGATCAGTTCCAGTCATTCCACCAGCAACGAGGTACACGGCTCGTTTTGTCTGTTAGTTCAACCAAGCGAAGACGGTCAGTACCGCGGTTCGATCGTGTCCGTATTGTAACTTTGTGCCAGGAAGGGCTCTCAACAAGGAAAGTGTCCAGGGGTCTCGGAGTGAACCGAAGCGATGTTGTTCGGACATGGAAGAGATACAGGGAGACAGGAACTGTCGATGATATGCTTCGCTCAGGCCTCCAAAGGGCTACTACTGCAGTGGATCACCGCTATCGACGGATTATGACTCGGAGGAACTGTGACAGTAACGCCACCTTGTTGAATAATGCTTTTCGTGCAGCCACAGGACGTCGTGTTACGACTCAAACTGTGCGCAGTAGGCTGCATGATGCACAACTTCACTCCCGACGTCCGTGGCGAGGTCCATCTTAGCAACAACGACACCATGCAGCGCGGTACAGATGGGCCCAACAACATGCCGAATGGACTGCTCAGGATTTTCATCACGTTCTCTTCACCGATGAGTGTCGCATATGCCTTCAACCAGACAATCGTCGGAGACGTGTTTTGACGCAACCCGGTAAGGCTGAACGCGTTAGACACACTGTCCAGCGAGTGCAGCAAGGTGGAGGTTCGCTGCTGTTTCGGGGTGGCATTATGTGGGGCCGACGTACGCCGCTAGTGGTCATGGAAGGCGTCGTGACGGCTGTACGATACGAGAATAGCATCCTCCGACCGACACTGCAACCATATCGACAGCATATTGGCGAGGCATTCTTCATGGATGACAATTCGTGCCCCATCGTGCACATCTTGTGAATGACTTCCTTCACGATAACGACATCGCTCGATTAGCGTGGCCAGCATGTGCTCCTGACATGAACCCTATCGAACATTCTTGGGCTAGCTTGAAAAGGGCTTTTTATGGACGACGTTGCCCACCAACCACTCTGAGGGATCTACCCCGAATCGCGGCTGAGGAGTGGGACAATCTGAACCAACAGTGCCTTGACAAACTTGTGGATAATGTGCCACGACGAATACAGACATGCATCAATGCAAGACGACGTGATACTGGGTATTAGAAGTACCGATGTGTACAGAAATCTGGACCATCACCTCTGAAGGTCTCGCTGTCTGGTGGTACAACATGCAATGTGTGGTTTGCAGCCGGCCGAAGTGGCCGTGCGGTTAAAGGCGCTGCAGTCTGGAACCGCAAGACCGCTACGGTCGCAGGTTCGAATCCTGCCTCGGGCATGGATGTTTGTGATGTCCTTAGGTTAGTTAGGTTTAACTAGTTCTAAGTTCTAGGGGACTAATGACCTCAGCAGTTGAGTCCCATGGTGCTCAGAGCCATTTGAACCATTTGACCCATTTGTGGTTTGCATGAGCAATAAAAAGGGTGGAAGTGGAGTTTGTGTTGATCTCTATCCCAATTTTCTGTACAGGTTCCGGATCTCTCGGAACCGAGGTGATGCAGAACATTTTTTGATGTGTCTATTAACAATTATGGTGACTACTATTGAAATAATCAACAGTTTACTTACTTTCTTTGATTCTGTCTCGTTTCCGTAATACTGCCCCTTATACTTCAGTCGATGTCGAAGACGATCTTACTTAAAAATTCTACGAGACTGTGATCTCACAACAAATTTGATTGTGCCACAGCAAGCATTTTATCAAAAACGCAATGAAATTGTCCTAATTTCAGCGCAACCCTCAGAGTGTATGCTCCATTTTTAATTACCTTTTCGTCGATGGTATAGGTCTTCGTTTTGTTGCCATTACTTTCTAATGGATTGTGGTCTATTTAAATCAAGCCTGACTGAAGGAAGTACTTTAGGAAATAAGACACTAAAAGTAGTAGATGAGGCTAATTTTACAGCAAAACCTCTGACGTTAAGAGAAGTAGAGAAGTTATAAAATGCAGAGTGGCCATTGCAAGAAAAGCGTTTCTGGAAAAGAGAGATTTGTTATCATCAAGAAGAAATTTAAATGTTAAGAAGTCTTTTCTCAAGATATTTATCAGGAGTGAAGCATCGTTAGGAAGTGTCTCCACTCCTCACCCAATCCGAGCTGCTGCTACGGCTCTACCACAGAACGAAATGCCTCTTTCTCCTCTCCTCCGTACATTCACCACGCTGGCCGACGTTAAATTCAACCACCTCGCCTACCGACCAGAAATACGCACCAGGCATATACGAGTATCATTCCTACCAGCCACCCACTTCAATAGGGAACAAGAGACACTCCTCTCGCCTATCGAGAAAAGTAAAATTGTCGTCTCCCCCTTCCCACCCAATAAATAATCCCAAGTGCGAGATGGCGGACGCTACTAGCACTTCCCCTGCTATCACCCGCAGCAAGACTGCAACACAAGAGGCGCGAGGATCGACTGCACCCGCCGAAACTCGCGCCCCGCCCGCTACCGAAGGCAAGGGAGCGGCTGGCGAAGCTCGACAGCTTGGCGCGAAAGCGCAAAAGCAGCCCGAGTCGCGCCGGCTAATCACCGAACTTTTCGGGGCGGACGTCTCTCCCACCAAAACAACTACACTCAACATCACTTTACACTCACCTGTCACTGGACAGTCATGAACCATTCTCCCTCCGGCGCCGCAGCCTCAAGAGACCGAGGCAGCGGCGGCGGATGTGGATACAGAAAACCACTACACAGAGCCCTGGCAGGTGTAGGGCCCAAAACGCAGACCCAGAAAAACATCAGCACAAACAAGCAAGCAACCAAACTCGCTAGGCAACCGAAAGGTGCTGTTGCCTGCACTCACTAGCTCATCTCAGGCTAGCAACATAAACACAAAACAAAACGCAAACTCAGTTGTGGTGAACAACAACAAAGCACAGAAAGCCACAGCAGTGCCCACACAACACAAGCCTGGTTTCCCCCCCAGTTGTTATACAAAACTATGGGAACCTTAGTGCCCTTAACACTGCATTCGCGGCAAGGCACATAAACAGCACATTACACGCAAAGTACTCGAGGGATAGGGCCTCACTGTACGTTGCCACAGACAACGAATATAAAGATCTTCTAACCTTCCTCAAAGATCGGAAGCTCGAACATTACACGTACAGAACGCTGGACGAGAGAACCCAGCAGTACGTGATCAAGGGAGTGGATCCCAGTACCCCCAACGAGACAGTACATGCGGCCCTTTGTTATCTGGGATTCGACTGTAAAAGTGCCTCCCAGATGACAGGGTTCCGTACACACGCACCGTTACCACACTACATGCTTGAGTTAGCCGACTCGGCTGATTCCCGCGCCATCCTGCAGATAAAGAGCTTTCTGCGGATGAACGTACGTGTAGAACTTTACGAACCACCCAACGTCCCCCAACAATGCAACAACTGCCAGCGGTTCGGCCACTCGGCCCTCCGCTGCGGCCTGGCAACTCGCTGCCGCGGATGCGCTGGCAATCACAGATCCAACACTTGCACACATACACAACCAAACCAGCGACGCTGTGCCAACTGCTGCAACAGCCACACAACAGCCACAGGCAACACCTGAAACCCAACAAGCATCGGTACCAACACCTATGCCCCCAAACAACACGACCCCACTCCCGGAAATCACGTGCTGCGAAGAAACGCACCATATACAGGAAAACACACCCACACAAGAACCCCCCGAACCCCAAGCCCAGAGGAGGAATAGACGTACACGCAAACACAGGGCGGGGAACACGAAAGCACCACAACAGGCCACACAGCAACAACAGAACAGCAACACACAGGAAAACAGTCAACAAGACACCGAGACTGTAACTCACACTACCATCCCCCTCACCACAGAAGTAACACAGGCGCCACAACCTCTGTCACAAAGCACAAATGCCGCTCCTGACAACACACCAATACCCGCACAAGCGGCCGCTAACTCCACAACAGCACCTCAGGCTGCCACACCCAACACCAACACACCACCTGGAAGAATCCTGAAAACACTATTACCCCGTTCAAATCCTTACCAAGGTGCTGACGGCCGTCACTACACTCATCACCCAGCTCATGAGCGCCGAACCCGGGTAATACTGGGCTGTCATACACACTGCCATCACAACACTCTTTCACACTCTTACATGAATAATATACCACACCCGGCCCATAACACAGACCCGCATACACTATCACAGATCCTGTTCTGGAATGCAGACTCGATCCACAACAAAAGGGCAGAATTTGCCGCGTTCATGGAGCGCAAGGGAATCCTTGTCGCGCTACTGAGCGAGACTAAACTTAAACCGCACAAACAATTAAACTTTCCTGGCTATTGTGTCTACCGTACCGACCGACCGGGCGACGCCGTGGCAGGTGGAACTGCAATCGTCATACACAAAGACATTGAGCACACAAACATAGAGCTCCCTGAACTGGAAAAAATCGAGGCTACGGCCGTCAGAGTCAAGTTCAACGGAGCCTACACCACACTGATATCGGTATACAACAGCCCTGTAGGCATCTCAACACGCGATATCAGCACATTACTCAACATTTCACCGCGAGCAATAGTCGCTGGAGATCTGAACGCAAAACACTCAGAATGGAATTCACGCATACGAAATCCCCACGGCAAAAAACTGTACGAACATACGCTAGGCAGAAACTACATTATACTAGCGCCGACTGAACCGACGCACATTCCCTATCAGAGGGGACACAGGCCAGACGTGATAGACATGGCCCTCATCAAGGGCATTACAGCGACACTCAACGTTGCCGTTGAAAACGATCTGCCCTCAAACCACCAACCTGTAATACTATACATTGAGGAAACACTGCAGCACACGGAACAACGCAAGATGTTGGACTACGGGCGTGCGAATTGGACATTGTTCAAGCAAACGCTTGATAGCCACATACCACCTATACACGAAATTAACGAAACAGGACAAATTGACGAGGCAGTAGAAACCCTCACTAACGCCGTCCGGGACGCAATGGCAGGCACCATACCTGATCGCACCTCACAACAACGCAGTGCGGCCCTGCCCCAGGAAATCCTGGGCCTAATCTCAATGAGGAATCGCCTCAGGAGACAATGGCAGCGCACCAGGCGTCCGTACTTCAAACGGCACATTAACAGACTACAGGGCATCATACACGATAAAATACAAACACATAGAACACAACAGTGGAATCAAAAACTCGAAGGGCTGGACACTGCACGACCTGGCGTGTGGCAACTAGCCCGACACTTAACCAGGGAGAAAATATACACCCCAACGCTTCAAGGGCCTGACGGACCTGCATACTCAGCGGAAGAGAAAGCAGAACTAATGGCCCGAACACTCGCAGCGTCATTCACACCGAACCTGGTACCATCAGATCCAGTGTTCACACTTGCTACTGACCAAGAGGTTACACGCATTCTAGCCCAACCATCGCGCGACGACATTCGACATGCTAGCACAGCCGAAGTCTCCTGGACTATAATGCATTCCGCTGCTAGGAAAGCCCCTGGTCATGATGGCATTCAAAACCGTGTGCTCCAGGAGTTCACGGATAAAGCAACTGAGTACCTAACACACATAACAAATGCCATACTAAAACACCAACACTTACCCGCCTTTTGGAAGACGGCCAAGGTCCTGATGTTCAGGAAGCTGGGGAAAGACCACAGCCTCCCACAAAATTACCGACCCATCAGCCTTCTGAGATCGCTCAGTAAGATTGTTGAGAAGGTGATTCTCAAACGCATCACTAGGCACTGCATAACAAATGACATCCTGAGACCGGAGCAATTCGGCCTCGGGAATCACCACTCCACAACACAACAACTCCTACGGGTCGTTAAACATATAACACATGGCTTCAACATAAACAAAGCTACAGGGGCAGTGTTCCTGGACATCGAAAAGGCTTTCGACCGTCTATGGCACAACGGCCTCATCCGCAAACTCAGCGACGCGGGATTCCCCGACGGGCTGCTGCGTCTAATACACTCATACCTCACAGACAGGAGTGTCAACACTGACGTGCAGGGAAAACAATCAACACGACACGGTATACACGCGGGAGTACCCCAGGGAAGCATCCTAGGGCCCCTACTGTTTAACGTCTACATAAACGATCTCCCAACCACACACAACACAATGATGGAAATCTACGCGGATGACACAGCCATCCTTGCGCAAGATTGGAAACCATCAAACATTACGTCACGCCTACAGACTGCACTCAGAGTGGCCGAGCCTTGGTTGGAGAAATGGCGTGTTAGAGTAAACGTCGACAAGTGCGAAGCCGTTCTGTTCACTAGAAGACCGAAGCAACTGCGCAAACACCGCTACTGCAGACCAATAACTCTACATGCACGTCCAATACGTTTCCGCGAGAAAGTCAAATACCTCGGTGTCTGGCTGGACCGGAAATTACTCTGGGGGGACCACATACAACACATGACCAATGGAGCTAGCGCGAGGCTCAAACAGCTCTATCCTATGCTCAACAGACGTAGCACACTGAACAGAAGGGTGTCGAGGTCCATGTACATGACACTTATCCGACCCCTGATGACGTACGCAGCTCCTGTCTGGGGATACGCTGCGCCTACACGCCTGCGCCGTCTGCAGCTCATACAAAACAAAGTACTCAAAATCATAAGCAATGCTCCACGATACACACGCATCGCGGACCTTCACCGGGAATACCGACTTGAGACTCTCACGGAGGTAATCCACAAACTCACCACAAGAATATACAGAAACTCCAGACATTCGCAGAACCCGTTTATTCTGAATCTGGGGAACTACGACCACAACCATATATGGAAACATAAAAGACCAAAAGACATACTTGTAAGGATATAACATCTATGGCCAAGCATACGCAACCATAACGGCACAGGCGAGCCCCTGTTAATCAGACGCCATTACTGGATATCCAGCTGAAATACACTGTCGAATAACTGGCACCACACAGGGAAGCCGTACCGTACACTGCATGCAAACAAGCTCCACACATCCCCCACACAGTGAGATGATCTATGGCCGATCTCCCACTACTGTATAACGATCTTGATTGTTCCAGGAATGTAGCAGCTGCAGCAACTGGGACACATCGCCATCGCTTGTCACGGTAATGATGCATGATACCTATACTAACAAATCCAACCTTGCATGAGCTTTCGCAGCTAGCAAGCCACTACTGCTCTTACTACCCATCCCACTGTCGCAGAGGTTTTTTTCTCACGGCACGAGCCATGGCACTTTTTTCCCTCTGCTTTTCAAATCGCTACCCTCACTCGCGTTTCGTCCACTATCTATCACCTGATGGACCGTGTTAATGCGTAGCCTTACCCAGACGCACGGACAACATCACAGCCCAGCAGCCTGTGATCCACTTACTGGACAACTAACATGTTTACGGAGGTGACAGTAGAACTTTTGGTTTGGTCACCAAGTTGGTGCGGGCGTGGAGGGGCCCCATCTCTCTTCCTACCAGCTACAGTCCTCCGTGAACACAAGTTTTCTTACTCCACCAACTTTCACTCCACATTTGTTTCATCTTTTACATACCTCGTTTCTAAAACTCACATAAAACCCACACCAGACCCCTGTTATTAGCTTTACTGAACTTTTGACGTAAGCACTCTTCCAACCATTAAGAAATACCAGGAGCAGCTTTTCAGCCACTTAAAAGCACAGCTTTAACATCAATAACCACACATTTTATGTATTTTGACCGTTTGTTTTAATCTCTCCGTAACATCGTAAGTATTACTAGAATGAAAAATGTTCCTACAATTGCGCAAAAACAGGAGAATACGTCCTAGTCAGAGTTAGGGATGTAGAAGAAGGGTATTAACTTTGTGGTAGCTTCAAAGACATTTAAATCAAAATATCTGGACATATTGACGCTTTTTTGCTTGTTAGTATTAGTTTCCACGTCGCGTAATATAAAGCATCGTGTGACGTAAAATAGCATGATCCCTGACGTTTTACCGAAGGAACAAACCACCACCAGAAAAACATTTCTTTCTCTTGCATGCATGCTCTTCAGTCATATGAGATTATATATTGTTTACTATGACGTGAATCTTCTTGATTTTGGGCACAGGATTAGGGACTTTAGCCTATAAATTGCGAGATGCAGGTTTACCAGAACCTTGCAGGTAAGAGAGCTTACTGTTCTGGGAAAGTAGATGTAACTCATAAAAAGAGCTAATACGTCCAGATCTTTGATTTAAATGTCTTTTAAGCTGTCAGATAAGTCGAAAAGCTAGTTCCCTTCTTGTACATCCTTAACTTTCTGCAGGACGTACTTGCCTTTATTTGTAATATGATAGGAATATTTCATACTTTTACTCTACTATAATTTGGAAATTCGACCACCATAGCTTGGCAATCGATGTAGATTTTTGTTGACTCAGGTGACTACTCACCCGGTATAGGTTTTTCTATTATCTGTCGGACCACGTTGCTTATATCGTGACTAAGGATAAATCTTTCACAAAACAACAGGACGACCAGTAATTGCATGTATTTGTCTACCTTTTTACAATATTTGAACCAATTCGCACAAGTCTGAAATATAAAAGAGCCACGCGCAAAAATACTAACAAAAACGTTTTTTTATACAGAAAATCCGAATGAAGCTATATTTTTGAAAGCAAATTTTCAATTTTATCACAAGAATTCATTTTGTCGTTTATCTGAATTACTTTAAGCCGCTTCCGCACATTTAGTTCACATAATAACAGATTTTATGTTCTTCATTTAGCTCAAATTCGAGCCGTTGTATCTCGACAATGGATAAGGATTATTGGATTACAAAGTTTCGAGTTTATCTGCCTTCGTGCAAAGTCTGATACGATTGGTACAATTTTAAACTAGTGAAATGGCCCACTTCAAATACCTCCCAGAAAAACCTGTTTTTTCTTTCACGAAGTTGCACGTAAAATGCAATCTGTATACACACAAATGGTGCCAATAGCTGAGCATTAATTCAGGCCAATTAACATCTTTTGTAAAAGAAATTAACCGTTTTCCATAATCTGACTGGGAGCCAGCTCCAGCTGGTCTTTCTTACCTTGCTTAGTATACTGTAACACAGCTATAGAAAGAGATATGTTCGAATGGCAAAACTGGCAACCGGTCCGGGTTAAACCAGAAATACTTCAGTCTATTTTCCAATACAAATAAAAACCGAGCACCATGACATTCCCATCCACCCAAATACCCAGATACACTGACGGGACAGAAAATTGCAACACCAAGGAAGAGTTGTGAGAGATAAGCGGAAGTTGGTAGGTGTCTTTCTACATCTGAAAGGTGACGTCTGTTCAGATTTCGCACCAGCTGCATAAGAGATGTGTTAGCAGCACTGCCACGAGGGTACAAATCGGTTTGCTTTAAATACACGCTGTAACGGTTGTAGGTATTAGTTACCTTTGATTTTGGACGTGATGAGTTGATGTAAATTAAGAATGCCTTGAAGACGACAAAAACACAACTATCAACCCTTCAATGAATTTGAACGAGATCGTGTAATAGGGCTACCAGAAGCTGGACGTTCCTTCTGCGATATTTCAGAAAGACTTGCCAGGAATGTAGCCACTGTACATGATTGCTCATAGCGATGATCAAGGGAATGTGGGAATGTACGGTCGCGAGAAGGCCGGGCTCTGGACGGCCACGTGGTGCTGACGAGAGGGAAAACCATCGCGTTAGGCGTATTGCACTGGCAGATTGTACTGCATCTGCAACAGCAATCTGAGCAGCTGTTGACACCACAGTGACGCAGCGAACTGTTAGAAATCGGTTACTTCAAGAACAGCTCCGAGCCAGACGCTCTGTATAGTGCTGGCCCCAAACCATCGCCATTTTCGACTTCAGTGGTGTCAAGCGAGAGCTTGTTGGAGGGCGGGGTGGAGGTCTTTTGTGTTTTCTGATGAAAGCTATTTCCGCCTCGGTGCCAGTGACAGCCGTGTGTTGGTTAGAAGAAGGCCAGTTGAGGACCTACAAACAACCTATCTGCGTGCTAGACACACCGGGGCTACACCTGGAGCTAGGGTCAGGGGTTCTATTTCATATGACCGTTCTCTTGCACTCTGACGGAAAATTGTAACATCAGTCTGGTGATTCAACCAGATGTGCTGCCTGTAATATTTCTGGCTTAGACAGCCATCATGTTATGCTCCAAGAAGCTGTTCCTAGACCAGTGGAAATGCAAGAAGCATATAGATGACGAAATGTGGTGTGAGGTACCTGTGACAGATGTTATATTCGGTACCATTCCCGTGAGAAAGACCGCCTGCATAATGCTACTGCTCTGTGGTTGGCTGCTGTGTTCGGAGCAAGGGCGCCAAAACGTTTAAGTATAGTTATTATTATTAGTTAAACTACTCATTGGAATGGCTTTACTTTTTAATATATATATCTATCAACAGCTGACTATCAATCAGTCATTTTAGAATTATTAAAAACAATTTAAATCAAAAACAAAAGACTGACTAAATTGCAGGCGAAGCACTTCGGAAGCGTTCGGGTCACGCCTTTTCTGTTATGGCGCGCGAAGTGTTTCGGGCTGTTCGTCACTCTGGATTAGGCAGTCGAGAAGAACAGACATGTTGTCTGTCGTAGGATGTTTTTCCAATTTTTATTTAAGTTCCTGTTCGTCACTCTGGATTAGGCAGTCGAGATGTACAGTCATGTTGTCTGTCGCAGGATGTGTTTGCCAGTATTCAATATTAAAAGATTCACTCCTGTAGTCTGAGGCACAGACACGTGCCACAGATAGGGTGAACATACATTTCGTAAACATTGTGTTTGATAATGTACTTTGCTGTATCAGAAGGTGTTGTATTAAGATCATGTAGTCTTCTCGTGTGGCTATATTAAAATACGCGAGTGGCATCCCAAAGAAGTGATACATTATTTCAGAACAGAACCTCGCTAAAAGTCAGTTTCAGCGTCAAGATACAGAACCTATGACCTGGGTGCTGTTTTCTGCGCTAGGGACATCAACTTGAAGACGGCAGGTTAGTGAACTATAACAGAACCTTCGTAATCCACACAGTGCATTGGAAACAACTAGGCGCCTCACGTGTACTGCATGCACAGAACAAATGTGCTCAGTGACACGTCATCTGCAGTAGTACAGAGGAGGTAAAGGAGGATGACCGTTATTAGCACCAACAATCAATTCATTCTTCCTTTTTTGCCGTATGCCATTTATGAACTGCATTGCAGAAGGTGTTCTCCAAAAGGATAAGGCTAGCTCACATACCGTTGTTGCGACCCAGCATGCTCTACAAAGTTTCGATATGTTGCCTTGACCTTTGCGATTGTAAATTTCCAAACACACATAGGGGAAAGGAAATGCTTTAGCGGCAGCTCATGTGATGGGGAATGGAAACCAGAAAGGAAACAATTGTTCGTCGACTCTGGAACATTCATTTGAAATAGCCTGTCATGTTCCGAAGTACACAACGTCCTCCTATACTCTCAAAACATTAACGACTATCGTTTATCATTTTATTACTACGAGAAAAATTAAACTAACATTCGTGGCGTTCGTAATGTGTCGTGCCACAGACTGCTTAAAATACTTGCATAGTGAGAGACTCAGAGGGCGGACGTTTTAGAAACCCGGTGGCTATAGCGCAGCGGAGTGCATGCCAAAGATCGCATTTCGTCCGCTCATCTACTGTGCAGTCACTCTCTCCATTTCTCGCTCCGCCTCTTCGTTTTTTCCCTCGTCCGCCGGAAACATTCGATCGCCGGAAACGCCGCCGGAAATGCGCTTTTAAAACGAGTTTGCCGGACAAAATTCGATGATCGCGGACTAAAACGAGGGAGGCCCGCCGCGGCCCCCCGCTCCGCGCTCGCCGGCAAAACCTCATTAGCTACGGCGGAAAATCGGGCTTTAGCCCGCGATGTGATGCAATTTCCCGCCGTGCTTACGCATGCATAGAGACAAATGTAATTGGGAGCGCGAGCGGCGAGTTTTGTAAGACTTTCATGTCACGTGCAAACCGGAATTTATAGGTAATGGCATTTCCAATTTAATTTTCGTTTGACCGGGATTTTTTAATCATTATTCACGTGCGCGGGCGCCGGGCTCGGCGCGGATTATACCCGACCCGACGCGGCGTCAGCACAAATACGCCCCGCTAATGAACCGCCAACTGCTCCGCCAGTCCGTCAGCGCCTCAGACGCCCTCGGTCGCCGAATATATAGGCGTCTTCTCATTCAGGTGCACCGACGACTCTGGTCCCAAATTCTCCCGTCGAATTTCTCATTTGCGCGGAAGCACAAAAAAGAACACCAATTTGTTTCTGCTGAGCCACTGGAATAAATTCAATTATGCATTTATTTTACTTGGTAAGATTAGGACTTGCAGGCCGTCTCTTACGTATAATCATACATCCTTTGTAAGTAATCATTACATTATGTACAGTATATACAGGGTGTTCCGCAAAACCCTTAACAAACTTCAAGGACTTGTGGAGGAGAGTGATTATACAGGGTGAACATTAAAAAAACCGACAAACAACAGGGACGGTTTCCTAGGTGGAAATGGAGGAAATAAAAACTTCCTGGCAGATTAAAACTGTATCCTGGACCGAGACTCGAACTCGGGACCTTTGCCTTTCACGGGCAAGTGCTCTACCAACAGAGCTACCCAAGCACGACTCACGCCCCGTCCTCAAAGCTTTACTTCTGCCAGTACCTCGTCTCCTACCTTCTAAACTTTACAGAAGCTCTCCTGCGAAACTAGAGCACTTGCCCGCGAAAGGCAAAGGTCCCGAGTTCGAATCTCGATCCGGCACACAGTTTTAATCTGCCAGGAAGTTTCATATCAGCGCACACTCCGCTGCAGAATGAAAATCTCATTCTGGAAACATCCCCCAGTCTGTGGCTAAGCCATGTCTCCGCAGTATCCTTTCTTTCAGGAGTGCTAGTTCTGCAAGTTTCGCAGGAGAGCTTCTGTAAAGTTTGGAAGGTAGGAGACGAGGTACTGGCAGAAGTAAAGCTGTGAGGACGGGGTGTGAGTCGTGCTTTGGTAGCTTAGTTGGTAGAGCACTAGCCAGCGAAAGACAAATGTCCAGAGTTCGAGTCTCGGTCCGGCACATAGTTTTAATCTGCCAAGAAGTTTCATATCAGCGCACACTCCGCTGCAGAATGAAAATCTCACTATGGAGGAAATATGTCATATAAACAAGCGTCCAGAAAAGCCAGATGGCGCTACGAACGAAAGTTCCTCTGACGACGTTCCTTCTGGTTTTTTTTTTTTTTTTTTTTTTTTTTTTTTTTTTTTTTTTTTTTTTTTTTTGCAGGCTGCTTGAGGCAGTACGGCTATACCAAAACAAGTACCCTGACCGATACCAACAACATCACCCAATATTTCAAGCCCCTCTTGTCATGCTTGATACACTTTGGCTTACACCTTGTTGGCTGGACGCTTGCCTGGTGCTTGTGCTAGGGTTGGTCTCAATATTCTATAGAACTCGGTCCGCAAAATCTGGTGTACGCACGTTCCTCTTTCTGAAAGGACCCATGATCACACAGATGCTCATACAGGGCTTGAAATGTTGCGTGATGCGATTGGTGTCTCTGGGAATGCTTGTTTTGCTATAGTCGTGCTGCCTCTTGACCTTTCCCATCTACTTGGCCGCACAAGAACAACATCTCGGCTTGTTCCCGACATGAATACCGAACCATTCTGCTGCTTTCAGTACGTTGCTTCGATCACACAGCCTGCAACAGTCAAGGAACACACGGCTTTCGGTCGGAGGAACTTTCATTCGTCAGCTCAATCTACAGTGGAAACGATGCACTTCGGGAAGCTTGTACGTAGGACCTTTTTTCCTCCACTTCCAGTCAGGAATTCGTCCCTGCAGTTTTGTTAATGTTCAGCCTGTATAAAATTTTGAATAGGGAGACATGTCCGAAAACGTATAGTTTCTGTGCTACACGTAGGCATGCGTAAGTGTAGTCGTGGTGGTTAGCGGTTACGTCGGATCGGCTGATGTCTGTCCTACCTCTCCGACCTGGTTCGAGCCTCATTCACTTGTATGCGAGTGTTAGAGCGACATGGTTGAGTACACTTTTGCAGAATACACCGACATGATAATTCTGAATGATGAAGCTCATGGTACTGAAGGCGATCGTCGCCTTTATCAAGTTTGGAAGGTAGGAGACGAGGTACTCCACCGCATACGTTTCTCGCCACAATCACGCAATGGCTTCGAGAGAGGGTACCTTCAGAGTGCTCTAAGCAGACGCCGCACACTCGAATGGGAGGAGGCCACGTTGTGTCATACTGAAGAGCATCCGTCAACGAGTACACGATCAATTTCTTTGGCTATTACTGAGACAGGTGATGTACTGGGTCACGCCTAATCAGTTACTTGTAAAAGTGGTCACCCTAACAACAAGTTCTCGAATGGCCTGAGTTCCAATTCAACATATTACATATTCACTCCTCTCTACAAGTCCTAGTAGTTCGTTAGGGGGATTTCCGAACACCCTCTATATAACAATAAGATAATAATAACAATACACAGGATGTCTTTCCTAGAGTCGTCACGAGCGTTTTCTCTGGTGTATCAGCAGATATTTGCAATTTACTTTTTGCATTATGCAGCTGCTGTCAGCCCAAACAAACAGAGTTCATTACGTCTTTCATGCGATGCCCAGTGTCGACGGTAAGGGTCGGTTTGTTTCCCGTTACAAGTAAAATGATTTTTAAAGCGGAATTCTAGGTGCTCCGATATTGCAGTGCCGGTGTTATTCCGATCACGATGCACTGCGGCGACCACAGCTGCTACTAAACACAACAGATGAATTCGTAATTGAGAATAATGACTACCATCAGTTGTAGAATGGACTGAAGAAAATGAAAATTTGGCCGGACCGGGACTCGAATCCGGATTTCCCGTTTGTAGCGAGCGGATGTGAGTCGTGCACGGGTAGTCAAATGGTAAGGCGACCGCTCACGATAAACGGGAAATCCGCTCGAGTCACGGTCCGGCACACATTTTCATTGTCGTCAGTCCATTCTACAGCTGATGGTAGCCATTATTCGCAACTGCGAATTCATCTGATGTGGTTTTAGGTACCCGTTCGATAGAGTGATCCCATATTTGTCTATTCCATTATTCGTTTTATCGATATGTATTAACAGGGACAGCAATACACGGCCAGCCGGAGTGGCCGAGCGGTTCTAGGCGCTTCAATCTGGAACCGCGCGACCGCTACGGTCGCAGGTTCGAATCCTGCCTCCGGCATGGATGTGTGTGATATCCTTAGATTAGTTAGGTTTAAGAAGTTCTAAGTTCTAGGGGACTGATGACCTCAGAAGTTAAGTCCCATATTGCTCAGAGCCATTTGAACCATTTGAAGCAAAACACGAGGAATAACCAGTTCTCGACCAGCGACAGCACCGCCCCGGTCCGCGCCAACTGCCACAGCCAAGCCTGCAGCGCCACTGAGTCGCAGTTGGAGTGCTGTTTATTCTTCATATTTTACTGTCCCTGTTAACACACAGTCATAAAACGAATATCGATATACACGAATTTGGGAGTGCTCTATCGAGTGGGCATGTAAAATTTCGCTTTAAAAATCATTTTGTGTAATAACAAACAGACCGTCGCTTTCTGTTGTAACTGGGCGTCGCATGAATGGCGTGACGAGCAGAAACTGTTGGAGGTGACTGCAGCTACGCAATGCGCAACGAGTATACAGATACCTGGCGAAACACCAGAGAAAATGCGCCTGGCCATTCTTAGGGGAGATCCCGGTATACAGCGGTAAAGAATATTAAAGAATATGTGAAACTGAACAGATGTTACTTACTGTCATTGTACGGTATTGCTGTACATGTGTTGTTAAGATATACTACGTAATATTCCTTCGTATATGCATGCATGTCCGAAGGAACAGCCACTGCAGCAACTACAGCCACCATGCAGTACACGAAAACTATTCGCAATCGCAAATATAGACAACTACCATCTGCATAATGGAATGACGAACGTAACAATTTGTGCCGCACCTAGATTCGAACGCGGATTGTCTTTACGTGAGATGTCGTGTTCGCCGTTTTGGGTATCCGTACACGACCCACAGCCAGGAGCAAATTTCCATTTGGAATCGTTCATGAGTCCGTAACTTGTGCTAGTACACACATTAAATATTTCCCGTAAGAGGAAGGACGTTTTAATTGAAACTCGCTGCCTGCTATCAGCGGATAAATACGATAAGCGGTGCCTGTGTTGTTAAGAAGAACGTATGAATGCATATCTTAAGGAACATTCCATAGTGCTTCTTTAAAACATAGGCACAACAATATCGTATTTATCAACCGATACCAGACAACGATTTTCAGTTAAAATCTCTTTCCCATGCACGGGATTTACATAATATGTGCGACTGCAGGTTTTGATGCATGAACGACGACATTCTAAAGTTGTGTCTGACCGTGGGTCGTGCCCGGATAGCCAAAGCGGTTATGTTAACAGCTCGGTAAAACGGGAGAGCTAGGTTCGAATCGGTGCGGCAGGAATTTTCATCGTCATTCCATTATACAACTCATGTTTGTCCATATTCGCAAGTACGAATACCGGTGTATTAACTCACACTGGTCGGCGAAAGAGCGAGGAATGACTGGATCAGATCAGAAGATAAGGAAGAAAACATAAATATAAAGGGATAACCAAGGCATGTATATTTACATACTGGTTCACTGTTGGACAAAAGTAGCACAGCCCGTATATACCGTTCGAGAAGTACGTTGATGAAAATCTGCATTTGTGCAGTCATGTGAAGAAACGAACTTACTGTCTTGGGGCGAAGTAGATGAGTCACAAACATACGAGGAACTATACTGGGGACTTTACACAGCCTCACCATACGCATGTTCTTGGCACAGAGCGATATAAATGTCAAATATTAACTACATTTACTGACGTCAACTTGTAATTCATGTAAGAACCTTCAACATCGCAGCGCGTCAGCAATCGTTGGTTAATATATTAAAAAACTAGAAACCCCCCTCGATTGCGAAAAAAGCACCTAGTGTTAACCTAGGTTTCGGCGTAGATAACTACACCTTCTTCAGAACAATAAAAGCCACAAGTGCCTAAGAAGACCTTTGTCAATGACAAAGGTCTTCTTAGGCACTTGTGGCTTTTATTGTTCTGAAGAAGGTGTAGTTATCTACGCCGAAACCTAGGTTAACACTAGGTGCTTTTTTCGCAATCTAGGGGGGTTTCTAGTTTTTTAATGTAATTCATGTCTTTGATTCAATCAGTGCGATTAATGAGTCTCATAAAAGAATGCCCCCCCCCCTCCCACGAATAAAGTCTCCAGAACATTGAAACGAAGAAGTAAAGCAGCCCAAAGATAAAAACCACGATGCCAAAATTTTGTATCAGTGAACGACCATGTTTTTGTAGGCTGGCGGATGTGAAAGAAACGTAAAATGATCTGAGCTTTTAAAAGAAACTGATATTGTTGCAAAAATAAAATCCAGCGGATTAGACATGTAAAGCGATGGCAGGAAGTCGAGATTTAAGAGGTGTAAGAATCATGAGGAGGAAGGAGGCGAACAAGACGGCTGAAAATGAGTTGCTTAGAAAATAAGCAAGAAGACCTAAACTTTTGAAATTAACTAATTGGAAAAAACAATTACGACGGCTATTCGGAAAGTAGGGAACGATAGGTCGCGAAATGGAAACAACAGTGAAAATCAGAACGGTTTTATTTGCAACAGTTAGCTACAACTTCCAGCTACTTATCTCCATAGTCGCCGATCCGACTTAGACGATTGTCGTAGCGTTGTACCAACTTTCCAATGCCCCCGATATAGAAGGCAGCAGCCAGTGCTTTTCGCCAATTCTCTACGCTGGCCTACAGCTCGTTGTCTGTGCCAAAATGATGTCTTCATAGCCAGCAGTTCATGTGAGCAGAGATGAATGTTAGAGGGAGACAATTGCGGGCTGTGTTGTGGGTAATCAAACATTTCCAATTGAAAACACTGCAGGAGCATCTTCATTGCCCCTGCAGAATGCGGCTGAGAATTGTTTAGAAGAAGAAAACGCACGATAGTCATTTAATGTTGGCTGCATAGCTTCAGGCGAAGTGTCTCACTAGGCCCTCGTACTTGGCGGGAGACACAATTGTTCCAGGTATCTTTATGAGCTCCCCGTGTATCCAGAACTAAAAAGAACAATGTAACGCGATCGATGGGCGTACTAGAGACACTGCCCAACATACCTGTGCAAAACTTCATCGGATTTTCACTGTGGTTTCCATTTCGCGATCGATCGTTCCTTACTTTCCGAATAATCCTCTTATAAAGACAGCACATTCTTGAAAATATTAGTAAGTCGGCATCAAATTACTTACGTAGCTTGTAATAGCTTTACGACAATAATAATAATTAATAATAATAGTGTCATGAAACTTCCTGGCAGATTAAAACTGCGCGCCAGACCGAGAATCGATCTCGGGACCTTTACCTTTCGTGGGAAAGTGCCCTACCGGCTTTGAGTCTCGGTCCGGCACACAGTTTTAATCTACCAGGTAGCGTCATATCAGCGTACAGTCTGCTGTAGAGTGGAACTTTCATTCTGAATAGTGTCATGGCTACAGAAATATATTTCAAAAAACAAAATAATTGAAAAGCTTCACTGTCTTCGGTGAAGAAGTATTTTTAGGTTCAGGTCGTGATGTCGAGAGTAGTTATTTAACATTCGACTCCTTTTGCGAGAGACGGAGCTATAACTGTTAAACATATCGGTTACTTTTGCGACGGACACCGTTATCGGTTATACAAATAGATAAACATTTCTCTATTCAGCACCAATAACTCGACGGGCTAAACCAGTAAGATTTACAATTTCTGTGTTTCTTTCATACCTGTCTGTCATTGCAGGAGTCCAGGTACATAGTGGAACTGTCGACAACAGCTCGAAGTATTCGTTGCTCACAACAACTACCAACGCAGCATGTACAAGTCAGTGTGCGCAGTTCGTCACGACGTCTCACCTACTTTGTCACGAAATTTAGATGTGTCCTTAAAACATAAACTGCAGCCGCGGGAACTGTAGAACAAGTGTACAAGAGACCACTTTTCAAATCGAAATTTTATTCAGACAATAGAACCGTTGATGTTCTATATTTCTCCAACATCATCTGCTACTCCCCCCCCCCCCCCCCCCCCCCCATGGACCTTGCCGTTGGTAGGGAGGCTTGCGAGCCTCAGCGATACAGATAGCCGTACCGTAGGTACAACCACAACGGAGGGGTATCTGTTGAGAGGCCAGACAAACGTGTGGTTCCTGAAGAGGGGCAGCAGCCTTTTCAGTAGTTGCAAGGGCAACCGTCTGGGTGATTGACTGATCTGGCCTTGTAACAATAACCAAAACGGCCTTGCTGTGCTGGTACTGCGAACGGCTGAAAGCAAGGGGAAACTACGGCCGTAATTTTTCCCGAGGGCATGCAGCTTTACTATATGATTAAATGATGATGGCGTCCTCTTGGGTAAAATATTCCGGAGGTAAAATAGTCCCCCATTCGGATCTACGGGCGGGGACTACCCAAGGGGATGTCCTTATCAGGAGAAAGAAAACTGGCGTTCTACGGATCGGAGCGTGGAATGTCAGATCCCTTAATCGGGCAGGTAGGTTAGAAAATTTAAAAAGGGAAATGGATAGGTTAAAGTTAGATATAGTGGGAATTAGTGAAGTTCGGTGGCAGGAGGAACAAGACTTCTGGTCAGGTGACTACAGGGTTATCAACACAAAGTCAAATAGGGGTAATGCAGGAGTAGGTTTAATAATGAATAGGAAAATAGGAATGCGGGTAAGCTACTACTAACAGCATAGTGAACGCATTATTGTGGCCAAGATAGATACGAAGCCCACACCTACTACAGTAGTACAAGTTTATATGCCAACTAGCTCTGCAGATGACGAAGAAATTGAAGAAATGTATGATGAAATAAAAGAAATTATTCAGATAGTGATGGGAGACGAAAATTTAATAGTCATGGGTGACTGGAATTCGAGTGTAGGAAAAGGGAGAGAAGGAAACGTAGTAGGTGAATATGGATTGGGGCTAAGAAATGAAAGAGGAAGCCGTCTGGTAGAATTTTGCACAGAGCACAACTTAATTATAGCTAACACTTGGTTTAAGAATCATGATAGAAGGTTGTATACATGGAAGAACCCTGGAGATACTAAAAGGTATCAGATAGATTATATAATGGTAAGACAGAGATTTAGGAACCAGGTTTTAAATTGTAAGACATTTCCAGGGGCAGATGTGGACTCTGACCACAATCCATTGGTTATGACCTGTAGATTAAAACTGAAGAAACTGCAAAAAGGTGGGAATTTAAGGAGATGGTACCTGGATAAACTGAAAGAACCAGAGGTTGTAGAGAGTTTCAGGGAGAGCATAAGGGAACAATTGACAGGAATGGGGGAAAGAAATACAGTAGAAGAGGAATGGGTAGCTTTGAGGGATGAAGTAGTGAAGGCAGCAGAGGATCAAATAGGTAAAAAGACGAGGGCTTGTAGAAATCTTTGGGTAACAGAAGAAATATTGAATTTAATTGATGAAAGGAGAAAATATAAAAATGCAGTAAATGAAGCAGGCAAAAAGGAATACAAACGTCTCAAAAATGAAATCGACAGGAAGTGCAAAATGGCTAAGCAGGGATGGCTAGAGGACAAATGTAAGGATGTAGAGGCTTTTCTCACTAGGGGTAAGATAGATACTGCCTACAGGAAAATACTGGAACACGTGAGGCAATACAGACCTTACGACTTACCTTAGAAGAAAGATTAAGGAAAGGCAAACCTACGTTTCTAGCATTTGTAGACTTAGAGAAAGCTTTCGACAATGTTGACTCGAATACTCTCTTTCAAATTCTGAAGGTGGCAGGGGTAAAATACAGGGAGCGAAAGGCTATTTACAATTTGTACAGAAACCAGATGGCAGTTACAAGAGTCGAGGGACATGAAAGGGAAGCAGCGGTTGGGAAGGGAGTAAGACAGGGTTGTAGCCTCTCCCCGATGTTATTCAATCTGTATATTGAGTAAGCAGTAAAGGAAACAAAAGAAAAATTCGGAGTAGGTATTAAAATCCATGGAGAAGAAAAAAAACCATGAGGTTCGCCGATGACATTGTAATTCTGTCAGAGACAGCAAAGGACTTGGAAGAGCAGTTGAACGGAATGGATGGTGTCTTGAAGGGAGGATATAAGATGAACATCAACAAAAGCAAAACGAGGATAATGGAATGTAGTCGAATTAAGTCGGGTGATGTTGAGGGTATTAGATTAGGAAATGAGACACTTAAAGTAGTAAAGGAGTTTTGCTATTTGGGGAGCAAAATAACCGATGATGGTCGAAGTAGAGAGGATATAAAATGTAGACTGGCAATGGCAAGGAAAGCGTTTCTGAAGAAGAGAAATTTGTTAACATCGAGTATTGATTTAAGTGTCAGGAAGTCATTTCTGAAAGTATTTGTATGGAGTGTAGCCATGTATGGAAGTGAATCATGGACGGTAAATAGTTTGGACTGGAAGAGAATAGAAGCTTTCGAAATGTGGTGCTACAGAAGAATGCTGAAGATTAGATGGGTAGATCACATAACTAATCAGGAGGTACTGAATCGGAATGGGGAGTAGAGGAGTTTGTGGCACAACTTGACCAGAAGAAGGGATCGGTTGGTAGAGACATGTTCTGAGGCATCAAGGGATCACCAATTTAGTATTGGAGGGCATCGTGGAGGGTAAAAATCGTAGAGGGAGACCAAGAGATGAATACACTAAGCAGATTCAGAAGGATGTAGGTTGCAGTAGGTACTGGGAGATGAAGAAGCTTGCACAGGATAGAGTAGCATGGAGAGCTGCATCAAACCAGTCTCAGGACTGAAGACCACAACAACAACAACATCTGCTACTCCAGCGGTCAACTCATATTCTACACTCAGCTCATTATCGAAAACAATCATGCTTCACAAATAACGCACGGAAAACTTCAAGCATATCTAATCATGCAAAAGATAAACAATATCATTAATATAGCAAGACGCATAACATGTCTGAAAAGAACTAGACACTACGTGCTGATACCAGTTTGACTTCATTCTGATAAATGTTGAAGAACAAGAATTAATAATACCATAAATTACATTTCTTACAATACATAGTCCGAGTTGATCTAAAGTGTTTGAATACAGTAACTATTGCAGAGGTTTATATTAGCAGTTTGTAACATACATTTTTCTGCATCTCATCTTCTTGAAAACTCGTGTTATGGAGAATAAGAGCTGGAAATTTCGAGTCCACCGTCTTGAATACGTTTAGAGGTCTAACTGAATCCAGCAGAACTACCGTAGGAAGTCAGATGCTCCAGATAAAGTATCCAGTTCTTGTAAACAAAACTTCTAGTGAAGATACATAAGCGGGACTTTAAGAACTTGAGAACCGTCTGAGCTGAGAAGGCGAGTTTTCCCGTCGACTCAGGGATCGCCGTCCGCGCTGTTGTCGCTCGCTTCAGTTCTCTGCGGATACAGTTATGACCGAAACTATTTCTTGCCTGACGGCAAATCTCCGACGGACTTCCTGCGAGAGTTCCAAGTTGGCAGCTAACAGGCAGTTAAAGGAAGTTTGCAGCTTCCGAAGACGCCGGCGTATCGCTGCTGATGGAAGGCGTAGACTGCGCTGCGGCAAGCGGGGGACCTGAAAGTAAACTCAGATGTTTGGCCAAATAACGCAAGTTCGTCGTTAAAGCGGTACAGCTCTCAGCGACAACTTCGACTCACCCATTTCCGGAAATACGCAACTTGGTGATCATTAATTTAGTGTGCAATCTTACAGTGACTTCTGTTTGCACTGTTGAAGATGCGGTTACCCCACAGAAATTAACCGTTTGCTGAATTATGAAATCAGTGTTGCGTTTTCAGGTATGTGCGATAAGTTATACTGTAGGTAATGGGTATCTTGTATAGGAAATTTCTACGAAACCCATTCAAATGCACAGAAACACATGTAATTAAGCGGAATTACTGAACGTGCGTAGTATGTAGTGGATGCATGTGAACGCAAAGGACGGCGTGCAGAATACAGTGTGAGAAAGTCTGTCCACATCACACATTTATTTATAAGGAACTGTACTAGATATAGCTGTGCTGCTTGTTTCAAATAGAAGCTTAACTCATGAACTTTCCAAGGGTGCTCCATCTGAGGCCGTAGAACGTCTAGGCGATACACACTTTCTCTCAATGTCTTTGCCAACAACTCTTCCGTCACAGCCTATACAGCATATCATACTCATTGCGTAGGAGATTGTACATTGAAAACTGGTGAACTGAACACTTTGTCCTTAATGTAACTCCACAAAAAGAGTCAAGAGGCATTATGTCTGATGAATGTGGTGACCACGAAGTTGGACTGTCTCTACCGATCCATCTGACCAGTAAGTTTTTATCCAAGAACTGGCGACATATAACCTCCAGTGCGGTGGTTCACCGTCTTGCTGAAACACAACCCACAGTGGAAATTCCTGTAACCGAGGTGCGTCATAAAGCTCTAGCTCGTCAGGTTAAACTGTTGTCATAATGATAAGCGCAGTGAAAACAAACGGTACAAAAATAGTGTTGTGTATTAAGCCACGCCACACATTCACGTTTGGGCTGTCCCTTACTTGCTTTTCTACGATTTGTCGGTTCTCCGACTCCAGCTCCGAACGTTATGCCTGATTACTTTTCCGGATGTGTGAAAATTTACTTCAACGGAAAATCAAATTTTGTTCAGGCAATAATTGGCTGTACCAATTCGTTCAAGTGTATTCCTATTAAATTCAGAGTTGCAGTAGTTGCACTTTGTAGGTACAGAAACGCCGTCATTTGTGAAAAGTCTTCACCACATCGCTCTGAGATATACCCGTCCCTCTGGAAACACGACGTGTCGATTTCTGTGGACTGCCTTGGAATGCCGTACGCACTGTACGCAGCAGTGCTGTCACTCACTCCAAATCTTCTGCCATCCTTCGATGCAGCTCACATCTGGGAAGTCTCAACCTTAGGCACTTCCGAATTTCCAGTGAACAACAACTGGGAACCATAGTTCATGAAAACCCTCAAAACACCTTGCCATTTCTCCTGTGGAAAGAAATCAGAAGCTGTCAGAGCGGACGCAGAAGCGTATTCATAACAACTTCAAGAGTTAAGTCTCCACTTGGAAAAAAAAAGAAAAGAAAGGACGGAAATGACATGTGGAAGAGATTATTACAAAGGACTTAGATGGAAAAAGAGGCGTGTGTATTGGAGAAAGCAGAAAACAATCTGTAGAATTTGCTGACGACACAGTGTTAGTGGTAGAAAATGAACGAACTGTGCACAAAAAGCTAAAACATGTTAATGATGCTTGTGCGGAACATGGGATGGGAATCAATACATTAAAAACAGAGAGTATGGACAAGTTCTCATTAACCAAGAAAGAGCTTTTAAATGTGTTGAAAGTACAATTACTGAAGGCTTGATCTGCTATCAGGAGGTAAAAAATCGTATTGCTATGGCGAAGCAGGCATTCAGTTGAATGAGGAAATTGTTTTGTGACAAACTAGATAAAGATCTGGGGAAAAATCGGCAACCTTTTTCTTTTTTTTTCTTTTTTTTCTGCAGTGTGGCACTCTGTGAGGCGGAAACACGGTCACTGAGATGAGAGGACAATAAAAGCCTGGGAGCGTTTGAGATGTGGATGTTAAGAAGAAAAGGAGACGTTAAGCTGGATAGAAAGAGTAAGTAACGAAAGATTGTTGGAAAGTGTTGGTGTGAGCAGAAGACTGCTGCACGTTATAAGAGAAAGGAAGAAGAAATGGATGGGACATTCGATGAGACGAGAGTGCCTGCTAACAGACCTGTTGGAAGATCTAGTTCGTGGGAGGATGCTGAAAGGAAGAATGAGATACAAGATGATAGACGACATAAATGGGAAGTCGAAATTACGCGGATCTGAAGAGGACCGCAGAAGACAGGAGAGGATGGAGAGCTACCACATGAAAATGAAGTGGAAGTATATCCATAAAAGTTTAATGAATTACTGTTTTCAATAAACGTACAGATGTAACTAGCATGTTGTTGTTGTTGTGGTCTTCAGTCCTGAGACTGGTTTGATGCAGCTCTCCATGCTACTCTATCCTGTGCAAGCTTCTTCATCTCCCAGTACCTACTGCAACCTACATCCTTCTGAATCTGCTTAGTGTATTGACCTCTTGGTCTCCCTCTACGATTTTTACCCTCCACGCTGCCCTCCAATGCTAAATGTGTGATCCCTTGATGCCTCAAAACATGTCCTACCAACCGATCCCTTCTTCTAGTCAAGTTGTGCCACAAACTTCTCTTTTCCCAATCCTATTCAATACCTCCTCATTAGTTACGTGATCTACCCACCTTATCTTCAGCATTCTTCTGTAGCACCACACTTCGAAAGCTTCTATTCTCTTCTTGTCCAAACTGGTTATCGTCCATGTTTCACTTCCATACGTGGCTACACTCCATACAAATACTTTCAGAAACGACTTCCTGACACTTAAATCTATACTCGATGTTAACAAATTTCTCTTCTTCAGAAACGATTTCCTTGCCATTGCCAGTCTACATTTTATATCCTCTCTACTTCGACCATCATCAGTTATTTTACTCCCTAAATAGCAAAACTCCTTTACTAATTTAAGTGTCTCATTTCCTAATCTAATCCCCTCAGCATCACCCGATTTAATTTGACTACATTCCATTATCCTCGTTTTGCTTTTGTTGATGTTCATCTTATATCCTCCTTTCAAGACACTGTCCATTCCGTTCAACTGCTCTTCCAAGTCCTTTGCTGTCTCTGACAGAATTACAATGTCATCGGCGAACCTCAAAGTTTTTACTTCTTCTCTATGAATTTTAATACCTACTCCGAATTTTTCTTTTGTTTCCTTTACTGCTTGCTCAATATACAGATTGAATAACATCGGGGAGAGGCTACAACCCTGTCTCACTCCTTTCCCAACCACTGCTTCCCTTTCATGCCCCTCGACTCTTATAACTGCCATCTGGTTTCTGTACAAATTGTAAATAGCCTTTCGCTCCCTGTATTTTACCCCTGCCACCTTCAGAATTTGAAAGAGAGTATTCCAGTTAACGTTGTCAAAAGCTTTCTCTAAGTCTACAAATGCTAGAAACGTAGGTTTGCCTTTTCTTAATCTTTCTTCTAAGATAAGTCGTAAGGTTAGTATTGCCTCACGTGTTCCAACATTTCTACGGAATCCAAACTGATCTTCCCCGAGGTCCGCTTCTACCAGTTTTTCCATTCGTCTGTAAAGAGTTCGCGTTAGTATTTTGCAGCTGTGACTTATGTAACTGATAGTTCGGTAATTGTCACATCTGTCAACACCTGCTTTCTTTGGGATTGGAATTATTATATTCTTCTTGAAGTCTGTGGGTATTTCGCCTGTCTCATACATCTTGCTCACCAGATGGTAGAGTTTTGTCATGACTGGCTCTCCCAAGGCCATCAGTAGTTCTAATGGAATGTTGTCTACTCCGGGGGCCTTGTTTCGACTCAGGTCTTTCAGTGCTCTGTCAAACTCTTCACGCTGTATCTTATCTCCCATTTCATCTTCATCTACATCCTCTTCCATTTCCATAATATTGTCCTCAAGTACATCGCCCTTGTATAAACCCTCTATATACTCCTTCCACCTTTCTGCCTTCCCTTCTTTACTTAGAACTGGGTTGCCATCTGAGCTCTTGATATTCATACAAGTGGTTCTCTTATCTCCAAAGGTCTCTTTAATTTTCCTGTAGGCAGTATCTATCTTACCCCTAGTGAGACAAGCCTTTACATCCTTACATTTGTCCTCTAGCCATCCCTGCTTAGCCACTTTGCACTTCCTGTCGATCTCATGTTTGAGACGTTTGTATTCCTTTTTGCCTGCTTCATTTACTGCATTTTTATATTTTCTCCTTTCATCAATTACATTCAATATTTCTTCTGTTACCCAAAGATTTCTATTAGCCCTCGTCTTTTTACCTACTTTATCCTCTGCTGGCTTCACTACTTCATCCCTCAGAGCTACCCATTCTCCTTCTACTGTATTTCTTTCCCCCATTCCTGTCAATTGTTCCCTTATGCTCTCCCTGATACTCTGTACAACCTCTGGTTCTTTCAGTTTATCCAGGTCCCATCTCCTTAAATTCCCACCTTGTTGCAGTTTCTTCAGTTTCAATCTGCAGTTCATAACCAATAGATTGTGGTCAGAGTCCACATCTGCCCCTGGAAATGTCTTACAATTTAAAACCTGGTTCCTAAATCTCTGTCTTACCATTATATAATCTATCTGATACCTTTTAGTATCTCCAGGATTCTTCCAGGTATACAACCTTCTTTTATGATTCTTGAACCAAGTGTTAGCTATGATTAAGTTATGCTCTGTGCAAAATTCTACCAGACGGCTTCCTCTTTCATTTCTTCCCCCCAATCCATATTCACCTACTATGTTTCCTTCTCTCCCTTTTCCTACTGACGAATTCCAGTCACCCATGACTATTAAATTTTCGTCTCCCTTCACTACCTGAATAACTAGCATAGTTCATTATTAATAAATATTTGTCGTCATGGAAGAACTTGATGTACATTGTGTATAATATACCGGTTGAATTAGCCACTAACGGTGTTGCAGTTATTATTAAGATTTTTGTATTCTGCTGAGCTCTATAGTTAGATCTTAGGCGATCACTGACACCACGGACAGGAAAAAAGTACTTCAAGATGAAATTCGTTAATTATTACTTTCCATTCGGAATTATTCTCACGACGGAAAATATTGTTGAAGGACCTAAAATTTATAAAAATAAACGTTGCCTGTTCTAAATAGGAAAGGTAAAAGTTTCCCAGTCTGGCAGCTAAAGGGAGCCGTTAGGTTAAAAGAACATTGTCGACGTACTCCAGTTTTGGGACAGTGCGTTTTTGAGACAGTACGTCGGTCTAATGTTTTTGGCGAACAGGTACTGTTTCAGAAATGCGGTTCTTAGAGATGTCGGAAATACCTATCAAAGACGAATAACATCTTGATAGGACCATAAATGTTTTCCATCCGCAGAAGTCTTGCGAATATGTGGAATAAGAGAATGCTAAATCTGATGATTATGGCCGTAGTTTTCCCAAGATGCTTTTTTCCTGAGGACGGGTTATGATTTAGGATTTTCTCGTCAGCAGTTCTCTTCTAACTCCTTTTTTAATTCCCTTGATCTTAAAGATTTGCTTAATATCCACCAGTTTATGCTTCACATTTTGTATGGTAATCAGCTGCTGGACGCTCTTTCATATCACAGGAACAGTGGTCACAACTTTTCTGGCACGTTAGCTTTCCTGTTGCGTTTGTCACGTCTTACTTTCTGCACTTTCAGTACTACTTGATTTTTCGTGTGAACTGGTGGACTCCGGTCTCATTCACGGTAGCCAGTTAGTGTACACAGTGAGTTTGGTCACTTTAAAATGTCCAAATACTACTTAGGGATTTGATGTCCTGTTTGCTTTCAATCAACCTTAACAATCTGCCACACCAATCTCTCAAAAAAGTTCTCGTTTAATTTTTCCTCCGAAACGCAACAAAATTAAAGTATGGCGTCTGCTATTACCGAAATTTTAATTTCCGCTCATCCAGTACTTGATGTTTTAATGCAACGATTGTTGTTTCGGTTAATTTTCACATTAATTACGCTCTAGGGAATTCACGCCAACATGATAGCATCCTTCTACTTCTTAATTGTCGAAAAGGCTCCCTAGAAACATATGTCACGTAAAAAGGGTTACGACGGCAGAGCATTCCAGTTTGTTCGTTTGGATGAAACGTGCACAAAAATAAATGTTTCAAAAGTTCGTAGTTTTTTCCTTTATTGTTATTTCTAGAGACTTTAATATATCAAGTAAACAATCGAGGACTTTAGGTATTAAAATTGTCTCTATTAACTGAGAGTACATTTCCTCAACTTAAAAATATTAAAATCATAGAAATTACGATTCTTAGTGAATATTAGAGATGCCAGTTGTAAACTGAAGGTTTTAAAAACGTTGTAGTCACTTGAAACACATTTATATCGACAGTAGTTTTTGTAAAAAGAAGGAACAACTTCACTTCACCATAATAAGTCGTGTGACTTTCACTGAGAAAGATCATATTGGGAATAGAATGGTTAAAGGCTGCTGTGTTGAGAGATGTGGTAGATAATGGTCTGGGCTGATATGAAATCTTTAATGCAGGACAGTTTGTGGCAGGAGAAATTAGACTTGCGATAGGGGTGAATGTGATGGAGGACAGATTATGATTGCAGAAATGAAAGAAAGGAACTGCGTGGGAAAGAAGGAGGTAAAAACATGCTCAGTATGGTTGAGGCGGGAAGGGAATTGATTGAATTGGTAAATAATTTCAGTAGGATAAGCGGATACAGTAAATGAGAAGCAGTTCATTGCATACAGGAATCTGGAGGGATCGGTATAAACTGTCTTGAGCGGATACGAGGACGATACTCTCAATTGAGAGAATGGGTCGGGTGAAAGCTTTGTAGCGGCAGAGATTAACGCAATCTCCAAGTTGGGCCGTTAAAAGTTTTAGCTATTTCAACAGCGGTTTATAGTGAAGGGTTAGCCTAAGGTATCTTAGTTTTTTAGTTAATTGGATAACACAACTGTAGACGGGTAGTAAAAACTGACGTAAACTGCAGTTTTTCGCCCTGTTATTATTGACTAGATGTGAGATTTGTGTCCAGTGGCCAGTTGCTGTAGCAGGTGACGAAGACTTTAAGACGGAGGAATGTGGAGTTCAGGGTGAACGGCTAGAGAAGCGATGCCATCAGCGTGCTGCAAATGGTGAACATAAATAAGCGTTTAACGCATACTCACTGACAAAGCTAATGAGTTGCCTCCTTGTGCAGTAAGTGCTGGCATACGAGGATGGGCCTAACAAGAACTGTTTCATAAAAAAAGGTGTATTCAATAGAACATTTTCAAAAATTAAATACCTTCAAAATAGTGTCCATCACACATAATATACATCAGACATAACACAATCCTCCCAAAGTTTTCTATCTGAAATTGAACTGTTTAGTTCTCCAGTGATTTTTAAAATTTTTCGACGCCTTGAAAACGCTTCCCTTTTTCTTCTCACTCTTGGAAATTAAAAAAAGCCACTAGGACCCAGTGATTTTAAAAAAAAATTCTGCGTCTTGAAAACGTTTCCCTGTCAGGTTTCTTTTCATTCTTGGGAATAAAAATAGCCACAAGGGTCCAGTCCCGATGAGAAGGTTGAGTGATAAACCGTTCATTTGGTTTTTAGCCAAAAACTGATTGACACTCAATGCTGTATGCGCAGGACCGTATTCGGTGTTGGCTTTTGCCGCTCTCCTGATTGCCACAGGGTGGGTCCATTTTTTCCCCGCTGCTTCGCGTAATCGATTCAGCACTTGAAGGTAGTAGTTGGTTAACTGTGGTGCGTCGGGAAATAAATTCGTGGTGGACGATTCGCTCGATGTCGAATAAAACAACCCAACATTGTCTTCACATGGGATCTGACCTGCCTTGTTGCTTGCTTCCTGGATCATGTCCGTAACACCATTGCCATGACTTCTGAGTGAAAATCCGGATCAATTTCTGACTGCTGTTTCAAAACTCGGCCAAGCGCACGTGATTGGCTTTCTGGTCGTCAGAAAGCACACGCGGAACGAATTTTATTGCAACACGTTTCATCTTCAGATCTTCTGTCAAAATTAGTTGGTATCAACTCCAGCATATTCCAGTCATTTCCAAGAACTTGTCTATTGGTCTATGACGATCAAACACTATCGCAAAACGGATTTTTTTCATTTTGTCGTACGTTCTGGTAGTCCAGGGGCGTCCCCCCGTTGTGATTCGTCTTTATTTGTCATTTGACCATTTTTAGAACGAGAAAAACTCTTGTAAACCCTTGCCTGGATCAAACGTTCCTCATCATAAGTCATCTAAGCCTGTGCGACAGTTTCACTCCAGATTCCTCTCTTCGGAAACATAATCTGATGTTGGCACGTTGGTATTTGTTGTCTGTCATTGAAAAATCGCCGAACACGTGAAATGGCGCTTACAAAAGGAGTCACACTGACCACAACTACGAAGAAGGTTCAATAAGTAATGCAAAACATGTTTTCTCGACCAGTTTCGGTCGAATAAGTGCGGATTTAGTTGAGGGGCGTCGTTTGGAGTATTCCTGCTTCGGCCTCTGTAGTTCCATCAGGTGGCAGACGGCTGTCATTGAGTTTATTTTGGCGGAAGACCAGAGCACTGTTTGCAAATGTCAACCGCGACCTAGCAATGAACAAAAGCACGGTGAGTCTTTGGACAAGGCGTCTGTCATCTTCACAACAAGGTCGCGCAAACGTATCCGACCTCTCGCGCGCCTGCCGGCCGCACCCAGCTGTGATTCCTGCACTGTTGGAACGTACGGACACTGTCATCCGAGGTGATCGATGGATCACAATCAAACACCTCGTTGAAAAATTGGACGTCTCTGTTGGTAGTGCTGAACCCTCGCCCACCAGCTGGGTACTCAATGGTTCGTGCTCACTGGTTCCTCGCAACCTGACAGTAGGACATAAAGAGCAACAAAGGACAATCTGGGCAAAGTTTCTTGCGCGTTGTGAGGCTAATCGTGTCGGATCTTTGGCGAAGATCCTCATAGGTGATGAAACATGGGTTCGTCACTTCGAACCGGAAGCAAAACAGCAATCCATGGAGTGGCGCCAAACAATCTTTCCACTGAAGAAGAAGTTCAAAGCCGCACCCTCAGCTGTGATGTCATGTTGCCGGTCTTCTGGGAGTCTGAAGGGGTTATTCTGTTTGAAGTCCTCCATCATGGTGCTACAATCAATTCTGAAGAGTGTTGTGCTACCATCAGGAAATGCAGACGAATTTCTCCTACTTCGTGACAACGCTTCATGTAAGTCTGCGCACCCGAGAGGAGTTCACAATAACTTCATTGGGCTATGTTTCCTCACCCACCCAACAGTCCGGATCTCGCACCTTCCGAATTCTGTCCGTTTGGCAGAATGGAGGATGCACTCCATGGTAAGCAGTACGTGGATGATGGAGAGGTTATTAATGCAGCAAGACTTCGGCTCCGACGTCGACCATTAGAGTGGTAACATGTGGTTATACAGGCCCTCCCAGTAATGTGGCGTAAGGCCGTCGCATTCAGTGAAAATTATGTTGAAAAATAAAGTTTTGTAGTCATAGGGGTAGGGAATAATATGATATATTGAAATCCTGGGTAAAACCAACCGGCTTTCAGAACAAAATGGTATTCCATTAGCTACTAAATGCCCCTCGTAGTTTCAACAACAGTCCCTTTAGGTCAACTGATACAAAACGGCGTATACCGAAGGCACCTAGCAAGAGAATTCGAAACTAACGCTCTGTTAACTGCTAGTGAAAAATTCTCGTTGACTTTAAGTACCTCCTCTTCCACTCACACGCATCGCTTCGTGTATGTCTCGGTATGTCTCGTCCCGCGTACTTAAATACGCTACTAGTAGCAACCTAGCTACAATATTCTTGAGTCACGGGCAACGAGGTCTATAATGAACATACAGAGGGTATCTAAGCGTTAACAGCACTCTGGGTGGCAGTAACGAGCAACACTGGTCGCTATATTTGTGACGTCAACACACTCAACATATTAGCTAGATGTATACAACACAACGACCTGTATAAACATTATATACCTCTTTCATGCAACAGAAGTATTGTTTCTGAACCATAAATATGTGCCCAGAGGACGTTTAAAGAGGCAGAAAGGATGTTAAGGAATTGTCAAACGTCACGTTTATATCTAGATGTATTCAGAATGTTGGGGCACAGACCGAGTTTATTTAGTGTATTTGATTACCTAATGGTTTCATCTGAATTAGTCTGTTTTGAGAAAGCTATTGTTAAAGCGTTACTGGTATTTCACTTGTAGGTTGCATTATATCTGCAAAACAAAATCAGTAGAGGACAGAGAGGACAAGTAAGGGCAATGATGGGCATTTCCTGTAAATTTGACTTCTTAATGTAGATATATATCAGCTACATTTTATTTTCGAATAACCATAGGACTAAGAAACACAGTACTATATATTATTAAACTTGTCAATTACTGTATAACATAAACGTGTTTTATTTTATTTCTCTTTATTCCTGCTACCTTTACAAGATATGTAATAGATTTTCAGGACATATTTGTTTCTTAGCTCAGTGTACAACATACAATGATGTGTTTAAAAAAAAATGGTTCAAATGGCTCTGAGCACTATGGGACTCAACTGCTGAGGTCATTAGTCCCATAGAACTTAGAACTAGTTAAACCTAACTAAGGACATCACAAACATCCATGCCCGAGGCAGGATTCGAGCCTGCGACCGTAGCGGTCTTGCGGTTCCAGACTGCAGCGCCCTTAACCGAACGGCCACTTCGGCCGGCTTGATGTGCTTCAATTTCTACTTTACCGATTATCAAATGACCCTCGAAAGCCTCCCCTGTAAAAAGAACGGTTTTACTTGTTAAAAAATAATACCTGATTTCATATAAAGACAGCAGCAGGTTGGCATCAGAGTTATGGTGCCCTGTAGGATGCTGAATCATGCAGGAGGTTACATAATTCTATTAATATTCAATCTATTTAAACTGATCATAGGGAATCTGACAATTGCCCTTCTCTGAGAAACGAATATCCTAAAGCAATATTACATAAAATGTAACCGTCCTGGCTTCCATTTTAACTGCCCAAAGACAAACGAAAATACATAACGCTACAGGAACAGAAATTCTGCCTACATATACGAGTGTAATTCTCCTCAACAACAACGACAATTAAGCATTCGAAGCACGTTTTTAAATTTTTATTTTTATTTACTCATTCATTTGCTTTTACTATAAATACCAACGTTCTGTTGAAGACAACTCTGATAAATATGCAAGTCAGAGCTTCAAAGAGTGAAATGTCATTCGATTCAGAAGCAGAAAAATTGAATTTGAAAGTTATAAAAGAATTTTCCTGTATCTTTATGTAATGATACATCTGTAATTACAAAAATATGCTTGTAGACATTGCAGTAAAGGCCCCAAAATAATGCAGGAGCCGCACATCGCAAATATCACGCTGTTGATGACATATTACACAGCAAACGCACCTCATTTTTGTTTTAACCATCAGTCTTCTGACTGGTTTGATGCGGCCCGCCACGAATTCCTCTCCTGTGCCAACCTCTTCATCTCGGAGCAACACTTGCAGCCTACGTCCTCTATTCTTTTGGTGGATGTATTCCAAGCTTTCTCTTCCTCTACAGTTTTTGCCCTCTATAGCTGCTTCTAGTACCACGGAAGTCATTAAATGATGCCTTAACAGATGTCCTACTATCTTGTCCCTTCTCCTTGTCAATGTTTTCCACATTGTCTTGTGACAGCCAGAGCGAGAGCACCAGCAGCAGCGAGTACTGTTTGTATAAAGCGTTTATTTTGCATTTTGTTTACGACCTTCCACTAAGGAAGGGATTCTATTTGTGTTTATCTGCTCTGCATAGAAACTAACAGTTCTTGATCGTTAGGAGAGAAATTTATTTTGTACTTATTTGCTGCGCTTAGCTTTTAAATAGTTTTTCTGGGAAAACCTAGCGTAGTTTTCGCGTCTCGTATTTCAGTGAGTGTTTCTTGATTATCAGAGTAGCTCATCAGAAGATTATCTTGGGAATTTGTCACCGTATAGAGTAGGGTAAACATAGTCATGTGTAGGGACTGTGGTTGTTGTGAGCGAACGCAAGGAGAATTGGCCACTCTTCGGGGGCAGGTGGAGGCTTTGTCTGTTAGGCTCATCGAGCTCGAGGCGCAGGCGTCGGCTTGTAGTGGCGTTGGGGCAACTGTGGTGAGACCTATGCCTACTTCGGTGGCCTTGGAATCGCATGGAACCCCTGATGTCGCTGCGTCTTCCGGCAGTGAGCATCTTACCGGTCAGCCATCACTCCAGGGTGAATGGCGGACAGTGGTGGGCTCGCGCGTGCCTGGCCGAAAGGCGAAGGTGGGATCTGGCCGCGTGGCAGCTGCCTTACCCCTTTCCAACAGGTACGGGCTGCTTCCTAGTGGTGATGACATCGTTTCCGAGCCACCACAGGATGCCTCGCCTGTTGGGCCAGTGGCCGATTCTCCGGCAAGGTCCCGACAGTCACAGAGGGCGGGCCTATTAGTTATAGGGAGCTCCAACGTTAGGCGGGTTATGGAGCCCCTCAGGAAAATAGCGGGTAGGTCGGGGAAGAATGCCAGTGTGCACTCGGTGTGCTTGCCGGGGGGTCTCGTCCGTAATGTGGAGGAGGCCCTTCCGGCAGCTATTGAACGCACTGGGTGTGACCGGCTGCAGATAGTAGCACATGTCGGAACGAATGACGCCTGCCGCTTGGGTTCTGAGGCCATCCTTGGTTCCTTCCGGCGGCTGGCTGATTTGGTGAAGACAACCAGCATCGCACGCGGAGTGCAAGCTGAGCTTAATATCTGCAGCATAGTGCCCAGAGTCGATCGCGGTCCTCTGGTTTGGAGCCGTGTGGAGGGTCTAAACCAGAGGCTCAGACGACTCTGCGACTATAATGGTTGCAAATTCATCGACCTCCGTTATTGGGTGGAGAACTGTAGGGCCCCCCTAGACAGGTCAGGCGTGCACTACACACCGGAAGCAGCTACTAGGGTAGCAGAGTACGTGTGGCGTGCACACGGGGGTTTTTTAGGTTAGAGGGACCCCCCCTTGGGCGAAACGATAAAATACCTGACGGCTTACCAGAGAGAACATCAGCATCGTTGATAAAGAACGTCCATCCTCAGAGACCAAAAACAGGAAAAGTTAACGTAATATTGGTAAACTGCAGGAGTATCCAGGGCAAGGTTCCTGAATTAGTATCGCTTATTGAAGGAAATAGTGCGCATATAGTATTAGGAACGGAAAGTTGGTTAAAACCGGAAGTGAACAGTAACGAAATCCTAGACACAGAATGGAATATATACCGCAAGGATAGGATAAACGCCAATGGTGGAGGAGTATTTATAGCAGTAAAGAATTCAATAATATCCAGTGAAGTTATTAGCGAATGCGAATGTGAAATAATCTGGGTTAAGTTAAGTATCAAAGGCGGGTCAGATATGATAGTCGGATGCTTCTATAGACCACCTGCATCAGCAACCGTAGTAGTTGAGCGCCTCAGAGAGAACCTGCAGAACGTCGTGAAGAAGTTTCGTGATCACACTATTGTAATAGGGGGAGACTTCAATCTACCAGGTATAGAATGGGATAGTCACACAATCAGAACTGGAGCCAGGGACAGAGACTCTTGTGACATTATCCTGACTGCCTTGTCCGAGAATTACTTCGAGCAGATAGTTAGAGAACCAACTCGTGAAGCTAACGTTTTAGACCTCATAGCAACAAATAGACCGGAACTTTTCGACTCCGTGAATGTAGAAGAGGGTATCAGTGATCATAAGTCAGTGGTTGCATCAATGACTACAAGTGTAATAAGAAATGCCAAGAAAGGAAGGAAAATATATTTGCTTAACAAGAGTGATAGGGCACAAATCGCAGAATATCTGAGTGACCACCATCAAACGTTCATTTCTGAGGAAGAGGATGTGGAACAAAAATGGAAAAAATTCAGAAACATCGTCCAGTACGCCTTAGATAAGTTCGTACCGACTAAGGTCCAAAGCGAGGGGAAAGATCCACCGTGGTATAACAATCATGTACGAAAGGTACTACGGAAACAAAGAAAGCTTCATCATAGGTTTAAGAGTAGTCGAATCATAGCTGATAAGGAAAAGCTGAACGAAGCGAAAAAGAGCGTCAAGAGAGCAATGAGAGAAGCATTCAACGAATTCGAACATAAAACATTGGCAAACAATCTAAACAAGAACCCTAAAAAGTTTTGGTCATATGTAAAATCGGTAAGCGGATCTAAATCCCCTATTCAGTCACTCGTTGACCACGATGGCACCGAAACAGAGGACGACCGAAGAAAGGCAGAAATACTGAATTCAGTGTTCCGAAACTGTTTCACTGCGGAAAATCGTAACACGGTCCCTGACTTCAGCCGTCGCACGGACGCCAAAATGGAAAATATTGAAATAAACGATATCGGAATTGAAAAACAACTGCTATCACTTAGTAGCGGAAAAGCATCCGGACCAGACGAGATACCCGTAAGATTCTACAGTGATTATGCTAAAGAACTTGCCCCCTTTCTATCAGCAATTTATCGTAGATCTCTGGAAGAACGTAAAGTACCTAGCGACTGGAAGAAAGCGCAGGTCGTTCCCATTTTCAAGAAGGGTCATAAATCAGATGCGAATAATTATAGGCCTATTTCGCTTACGTCAATCTGTTGTAGAATAATGGAACATGTTTTATGTTCTCGTATTATGACGTTCTTAGATAATACAAATCTCCTTCATCATAACCAACATGGATTCCGCAAACAGAGATCATGTGAAACTCAGCTCGCCCTATTTGTCCAAGAAATTCACAGTGCCGTAGACACTGGCGAGCAGATTGATGCCGTATTCCTGGACTTCAGGAAGGCATTTGATACGGTTCCGCACTTACGTTTAGTGAAAAAAATACGAGCTTACGGAATATCGGACCAGGTTTGTGATTGGATTCAGGATTTCCTAGAAGAAAGAACACAACATGTCATTCTTAACGGTTCAAAATCTGCAGATGTAGAGGTAATTTCGGGCGTACCGCAAGGAAGCGTGATAGGACCTTTATTGTTTACAATATACATAAATGACTTAGTTGACAACATCGGTAGCTCCGTGAGGCTATTTGCAGATGACACGGTTGTCTACAAGAAAGTAGCAACATCAGAAGACTCGTACGTACTCCAGGAAGACCTGCAGAGGATTAATGAATGGTGCGACAGCTGGCAGCTTTCCCTAAACGTAGATAAATGTAATATAATGCGCATACATAGGGGCAGAAATCCATTCCAGTACGATTATGCCATAGGTGGTAAATCATTGGAAGCGGTAACGACCGTAAAATACTTAGGAGTTACTATCCGGAGCGATCTGAAGTGGAATGATCACATAAAACAAATAGTGGGAAAAGCAGGCGCCAGGTTGAGATTCATAGGAAGAATTCTAAGAAAATGTGACTCATCGACGAAAGAAGTAGCTTACAAAACGCTTGTTCGTCCGATTCTTGAGTATTGCTCATCAGTATGGGACCCTTACCAGGTTGGATTAATAGAAGAGATAGACATGATCCAGCGAAAAGCAGCGCGATTCGTCATGGGGACATTTAGTCAGCGCGAGAGCGTTACGGAGATGCTGAACAAGCTCCAGTGGCGGACACTTCAAGAAAGGCGTTACGCAATACGGAGAGGTTTATTATCGAAATTACGAGAGAGCACATTCCGGGAAGAGATGGGCAACATATTACTACCGCCCACATATATCTCGCGTAATGATCACAACGAAAAGATCCGAGAAATTAGAGCAAATACGGAGACTTACAAGCAGTCGTTCTTCCCACGCACAATTCGTGAATGGAACAGGGAAGGGGGGATCAGATAGTGGTACAATAAGTACCCTCCGCCACACACCGTAAGGTGGCTCGCGGAGTATAGATGTAGATGGAGATATTGCTTCCCTCTACGGTTCTGCCCCGAACCTCCTCATTCCTTACCTTATCAGTCCACCTGATTTTCAACATTCATCTGTAGCACCACATCTCAGATGCTTCGATTCTCTTCTGATCCTTCTTTCTCAAATACTAGCAGTTTTCTCTTGGCCAGGAATGCCCATTTTGCCAGCGCTAGTCTGCTTTTGATGTCCTCCTGCTTCATCCGTCACTGGTTATTTTGCTGACTAGGTAGCAGAATTCCTTAATTTTACCTACTTCTTGACCATCAATCCTTATTTTAAGTTTCTCGCTGTTCTCATATCTGCTACTTCTCATTACTTTCGTCTTTCTTCGATTTACTCTCAGTCCGTATTCTATACTCATTAGACTGTCCATTCCGTTCAACAGATCATTCAGTTCTTCTTCATTTTCACTCAGTATAGCAATGTCATCAGCGAATCATATCATTAATCTCTTTTCCACTTGAATTTTTATTCCACTCCTGAACCTATATTCTATTTCCATCATTGCTTCTTCGATGTACAGACTCAACAGAAGGGGCGAAAGGCTACATCCCTGTCTTGCACCATTTTTAATCCGAGCTCATCGTTCTTGGTCGTCCAGTCTCTTGCTTCTTGTATATATTGTATATTACCCATCTCTCCCTATAGCTTATCCCTATTTTCCTCAGAAATTCGTACCTCTTGCACCATTTTTTCACTGTCGAACGCCTTTCCAGGTCGACAAATCCTATGAACGTGTCTTGATTTTTCATTAGTCTTACTTCCATTATCAACCGCAACGTCAAATTGCCAATCTCGTGATTTTATGTTTCCAAACTGATCATCTAACACCTCCTAAATTTTTTTCAAATTTCTTCTCCCTTATACCGTGTATTATTCTTGTCAGCAACTTGAATACATGAGCTGAATTATCGTTTTGTTGTCACTTCGGGATTTTTTCCCGAACGCGTTTTTTCCGTGCCTGGCAGCAGCAAATGCTGCTGTATAGCAAAACTATAATATGACCCCTTGCTTGCAGACTACTGGTTCCCAACCTGGCGTTGTAAACCATGGCGACTAAGTTTTAGTTGGATTCAAATATGGCGGCACCTCGGTCAGTGCACCAGGTGATCAAACAGTCAGTATAAATTTGAAAACTGAATAACTCACGGAATAATGTAGATAGAGAGGTACAAATTGACACACATGCTTGGAATGACATGGGGTTTTATTAGAACCAAAAAAATACAAACGTTCAAAAAATGTCCGACAGATGGCGCGTCATCTGATCAAAATAGCAATAATTAGCATAACAAAGTAAGACCAAGCAAAGATGATGTTCTTTACAGGAAATGCTCAATATGTCCACCATCATTTCACAACAATAGCTGTAATCGAGGTATAATGTTGTGAAAAGCACTGTAAAGCATGTCCGGAGTTATGGAGAGGCACTGGCGTGGGATGTTGCCTTTCAGCATACCTAGAGATGTCGGTCGATCACGATACACTTGCGACTTCAGGTAACCCTAAAGCCAATAATCGCACGGACTGAGGTCTGGGGACCGGGGAGGCCAAGCATGACGAAAGTGGTGACTGAGCACACGATCATCACCAAACGACGCGCACAAGAGATCTTTCACGCGTCTAGCAATAATTTGTTTTTATTTCGGTTCTAATAAAACCCAATGTCATTCCAAGCATGTGTGTCAATTTCTACCTCTCCGTGATTTATTAAGTTTTCAAATTTATACTGACTTTTTGATCACCCGGTATGTTGATTTATCGGTCGATGGTCACGCGGCTACCATATAAATGTCCGAGCGCGACTAAACTGAACAAGACACGAAGCGCCCTCTTAGGAGCGGAGAGCCCATACAGTTAACTTAACAAACGGCGGCGTGCTGCGGCGGGGTGGCGACCGGAAGCGCGGGAGCAGCGTTTAGCCGGCGCGGAGCATGGAAATGCTGCGTTGGGCAGGTTGTCGGCCGCTTCCGGTGCGTTGTGGACCCAAGGCCGGCCGGAGATGCGCTCTGCTGGCTGCCGGCCCCCTGCGTGCACGCACTCCGTATCGCCCTTCCGAATTTTCTACCCGCGGACAAACGGGGCCCTGCGGCTGCACTCTGGTCTCTTGCCGAGAGAGCAGAGGAGATGCGCGCCGCGATGCCTGACGGCACGGCCGCCTTCCAGCAGGCCGTCTTCCGTGCAGAGGCGTGCAGTGCCGTGTCGTGTCCGATTCGTGTCGGATGCGCCTCGTCAACTCTCATCCTTTGGGGAAGCGGCGCTACCGATCGCCGGCGTTCCGTGAAGTGGGAGGGCAAACCCTTTCGCTCCAGTGCAGACCACCGGTTGTGGTACCACTCTTTCCAACGGTGCCAAACTGTTTGGTTAAATTAGTGTGTAACAAGCCGTTGAAGCTATCAGTAGTATTCCTACATATAGAAATTACATTGAGGAGCCAAATAAACTGGCACATCTCCCTAATATCGTCTGGGGCCCACGCGAGCACGCAGAAGTGCCGCAGCATGTCGTGGCATGGACTTGACTAACGCCTAAAGCAGTGCTGGAGGGAAGTGACACCATGAATCCGTTAACAGCACGTTGCAAGGCATCACAGACATGCTCAATCATGTTCATGTCCGGGAAGTTAGATGGACACTGGAAGTGTATAAACTCAGGACAGTGCTCCTGAAGCCACTCTGTAGCAATTATGGACATGTAGGGTATCGCATTGTCCTGCTGGAACTGTCCAAGTCGTCGGAATGCACAATAGACATGAGTGGACGCAAATTATCAGATAGGATGCTTACGTACGTGTCAACTGAATGAGTCGTATCTATACGTAGCAGGGATCGGATATCACTCCAACCGCACACTCCCCACCAGCTTGAACAGTCTCCTGCTGACATGCAGGGTCCGTGGATCATTAGGTTGACCCCATACCTGTACACGCCAGTCGCTCGATACCATTTGAAACGAGACTCGTCCGACCAGGCAACACCTTTCGACTCATCAACAGTCTAATGTCGGCGTTGATGGGCCCAGGTAAGGTGTAAACCTTTGTGTCGTGCAGTCTTTAAGGGTACACGAGTGGGCCTTCGGCTCCGGAAGACCATATCGATAATGTTACGTTGCATGGTTCCCACGCCGATACTTGAAATCTGCAGCAATTTGCGGAAGGGTTGCACTTTTGTCACGTTGAACGGTTCTCTTCAGTCATCGTTGGTCCCTTTCTTGTAGGATCCTTTTCCGGCCGCGACGATGTCGGAGACTTGATATTTTACCGGATTTCACGGTATACTGGTGAAAGGGTCGTAAGGGAAAATCCCCACTTAATCGCTACCTCGGAGAAGCCGCGTCCCATCTCTCATGCACCGACTGTAACACCACGTTGAAAGTCACTTAAGTCCTGTTAACTTGCCATTGTAGCAGCAGTAACCGATCTAACAACTGCGCCAGACACTTGTTGTCTTATACAGGCATTGCTGACAGCAGCACCGTATTATGCCTGCCTACATATCTCTGTATCTGAATACGCGTGCCTATACCGGTTTCATAGGCTCTTCAGTGTAGTTATAGCAGTTATTTTATTCGTGATTTTATTTGCATTGCGAGGCTGGGCGAGAGACACTAAACAGACAGAAACGTGAGCGTTTGTTTGTTTGGGCGTTACTGGCGCCCGACAGTGAGGCGTCGGTGCCCTGTCACATATTGAAAGAAACAAATGTGGATAAAACGGCTAAAATTGTAGCCACGCATTGAGCAGAAAACCGACAAAACGACACTGAATCACTCACTCCCATTATTTTTGACCAGCACAATCTGTCCCACACGCCTTAAGACAACGGAGAAAGGTAGAAAGGTGCTACACCTGTGATTGAAACGTAAGTAAAGCCACAGAGGTGCTAAAAATAAGGCACAGGGAACTATGACAAGCTGACCACTTGTAAAAAACCATTGGTGAACCAGTCACCAATCGGCAAGAATAGTGCCCTAGTAGGCCTGTAGGTGTATCGTTAGTAGTTTTTTGCTGATTAACATTCCAGTTAAATTAGAAGTTAGTCGTTTTCATCAAATATCTTTTCGTATATTATGTAAATCGAAGGTGGAAGGTGGAGAAACGTAAGGAAAGGGACGGAACTTGTAACAGCCGCATCGCGACTTTATGCGGAATCGGCAGTGACAACTCAAATGTGCGCCAGACCGGGACCCAAACCCGTGTCTCCTGCTTACTGTGCAGTTGCGTTGACCAGTGCGTCATCCGGACATCGATCGACTTACTGAGGAAATCTAAAATTAGCGAGCATGGAGGATATGCACGAGGACTGCGGATAGGAGGCTATAGGTGGGAACATGAGTCGGCAGGGAAGCGTGTCGAGACAGTCCGTGGATTTGTGATAACACAGTGTCCGGATGCGACTGTGGTTAACTTAACTGCCTGGTAAGCAGGAGATCACGGCTTAGGGTCCCAGTCCGGTACACATTTTCACTCATAGCCGCCGATTCCGCATAAAGTCCCGATGCAGCTGAAATCATCAATTCCTTTTTTTTTTTTTTTTTTCATTTGCTTTCTTCCCTTCCACCTTCGATTTATAATATACCTATCACAGTACGGACTTCGAGTGGTATCTATACTTCAGGACACAAGAGAGGCGTTGTGCGTCACGGAGAGTTTTACAACTGAAATTCGGAGGGCGCGATTTCGGGAGGAGCCTAACAACATATTACTTTCTCCCACATACATCACGCGAAATTGCCTCGCCGAGAAATTTCCAAATATTAGAGCAAATACAGAGGCTTACCGACAATCATTCTTCCGACGCGCTATAAACGAACGGAATGAAGAAGCAGGGATCAGTTAGTGCCACTAAAATTACTCTCACCACATATCATTAGCTGGCTTGCGGTGTATAATGTAGATGTTGTTGCTGTAGGTGGCTACATGGTCCTGTCGTTTAGAGATATATTGAGGCAGTTTACTGAGTGCTACAGGGACCAGATGGTCGATAAAATATTGTCAATTAGTAGGATAAATAGATAATGATAAAACTGCTTGCCCGTTTTCACCATCAGAGCCGCGCGGGGTAGCCGCGCGGTCTTCGGCGCTTTGCCACGGTTCGCGCGGTTCGCCCCGTTGAAGGTTCAAGTCCTCTCTCGGGCATGGGTGTGTATGTTGCCCTTAGAGTAAGTTAGTTCAAGTTGGAATACGTAGTGTGTAAGCCTAGGGACTGATGACTTCAGCAGTTTGGCCCTATAGGAACTTACCACAAGTTTTTTAGTGAGACACGTCCGTAATTACGATGGCAACTCGCACTCATTCACCCGTAGAAGTTTCAAGTGGATTATTAAAAAAAAAGAATAAATAGGAAATAAGATAGTGCTTTTAAGGTTTCTATTGTCTTACATAATCACCGCTCACTTAAGCACAGTGCACAGAATGATTATAGAGCCATGAGAAATTGTCAAAAAAGTCCTTCGTTGGGATGTTGTTGAACATGCACGTTATATTGGCTTGAATGTCGGTTTAGAAGTCAAAGCCTTAAACCTTGCTGTGAATTTCTGTACTTCGTCATTTCGTTGTAGGTTCGTACTGATAACACCAAGTCTCGTCATCCGTGAAGTTCTTTTAGTTATTTTTTATTCTTTTTCCTTTTCAATTTTTTTTCTTTTGGAAAAGAACTGTCCGCATTTTGTGTTTCAATTAAATCGTGGTAGTCGTCCATTTGCCGTAGTTTTTGTTCCAGAGTCAAAGCGTGCGGTACAAATTTGCACAGACGTTTCTCTTCTGTAGGCCATTCTGAAGAATATGTTGATCACTAGATGTTTCCCCACTGCCATTTATAACACAACAACATTAAAACACTACGACTGCACGTCCTATACTTGACACTGCCTGCTTACAGCTGACTGGTAGAATGCACACCTGTTGCTTACAGCTGATAGTTCAAGTTACTACCACAGTTGCTGCAGTGACCTGGTTTATGCGCCAGCAATAACATCAGTCTCGTAACTGTAATTACGATGGTTTCCGTACCACCGAGGCCTGCATACCGCTGCCAATGTAATCTGCCACGTTCTGCTGCCGTGTAACGTCATTAGCATTTTTCTCACTCGCCCACGATTAAGTGTTCTATTTCTTTACTTTTGTGGGAGTTCTACGATTACTCATGCATGTGGTTTTTCTTGATTGACGGGGAATTGTTACCTGGTCCAGTAATAACTATCTCGTGCCTAGTCACGTTTGTCCGCCTAATTCCGTGCCCTTTTTTCTTGTTATATCTTGTGACATTATGACTGATTTACGTTTTTTTTTAAATATACATATTTAATTGATTCTGTTGCAAACTCTTACTTAAGATGAGTTCTGCCAACCGAGTCCGTCTTTGAACCGTGCACAGTAGTCATGAAGACAGGGTGGAATTATGCCTGCAACAGGAGATGTGCTTGATTCTTTAGGCACAGCCAAGACAGTAAGTGAGGTAGTGGATACTCGTTTCCAACTTAGACATTTGAGAATGCTGTTTCGCCTTCTGACACGGTCTCCTCGCAGACAAAATAGTGGTAATAGTCGACATAATCGCAAGGAACGATACATTCGTCAGCGCAGAGGACATCGCTTTAGTTCCACTTTTATACCGCTTCTAGAATTAATAGTGACATAAATTTGATTGCCAATACAATCAGTACTTTCTTCAGGTACAACGTATTCAGCTGAAGCCACTCAACTAACTATTGCACCTTGTACAGCTACCAAATTGCGGTAATGCTGATAGCTCTACTTCAACCGCAATTCAGAACAGAGATACAAATTTTCCGTGAGATTAAGATAATGTGATTTAGCAGGCCATTTGAGGTGCGGCAGGTAGCCTAAGTGTTCGTCAACCCGGGAAACTATCGTAATTGTTTCTAGGGATAGTTATTTGTGATGTCAGTGATCTTTGCTCACGTTCGAGCCTTGCGCACAAAATTAAAAAATAAAAATAAAAATAAAAAATTGGCGCCATCCTCTTTCACTTGCTGCGCTATGAGAATTAGTTATATAATAATAAATATCTGTTATACATTCCCATTTTGCTGCTAGTGGTCGGATATGTAACTGTTTGAGGTATATGTATCGTCGTAAGTTAAATAAATAACTGTAACGATCTTATTCATACATACACTCAAAGACAAAAAAAGCAAATACACGCCGAAGATATTATCCGAATTCAATGTAAATCGGAGATGTGATGTACATGTACAGACAAAAAAGTAGTCACAATTTCAAAAAGTCTGAATGATTTTTTCGAGAGAAAGAGCTGCACAAATTGGGCAAATTAATGATGCGCTCGTCCACTTCTGAGCCTTATCCAATCCGTTATTCGGCTTCGCATTGATTGATAGAGTTGTTGGATGTCCATCTGAGGGGCATCATGCCAAATTCTATCCAACTGTCGCGTCAGATCTTCAAAATCCCGCGAATGTTGTAAGAACCTGTCCATAATGCCCCACGCGTTCCAAACTGGGGACACATCTGGCAACCTTGTTGGCAAAATAGGGTCTGGCAAGCACGAAGACAAGCACTAGAAACTCTCGCCGTGTGCGACCAGGATGGTTTGTCACGAAGGGCAAAAAATGGGGCACAGAAAATCGTCGAAGTACCGCTGCGCTTTAAGGGTGACGCCGATGACAACCAAAGAGGTCCCGGCAACTCAGACCATCACTCCTGCTTTTTGGGGTCTATAGCGGGATTCACTCACGGGGCTCAGTTCGGAGCGGGACTCATCACGGAAGACAATTCACCCCGTTAAATGAGATTTCACGTAGAAGGCGTGTTTGGTGACGCCCTGGACAGCGGTGGTACAACGTACGTAATGGACAAAATTTGAAATAATAACCCTCAGAAAGACATCCAACAAATCTGCTAATAATACCAAGCTGAATAACTGCTTGCTTAAGGGCCAGAGGTGGACCAACTCGTTACTGACTTGCTCAATTTGCGGAGTTTCTCTTCAGTAAATCATCTAATATTTTTGAAATGGCAATAATTTGTTTGTCTGTACGTCACATCTACCAATTTCCGTCTCAGTTTCAGCCAGTCATGGATTTCATGTAACGCAACAACGATGGAGTTATTTTTATGGAAGACAATGCGCCATGTCACCGGGCCACAATTGGCCTCGACTCGTTTGAAGAACAGTCTGGACAATTCAAGCGAAAGATTTGGCTACCCAGATCGAACATAAGGGGAAAAAATCGAGAGGTCATTTCGTGCTCATAATCCTTCACCGTCAAAACTCTCACAAATCTGGACGCCTAAAGCTTGGATTGTCAATGGTAAGAAAAATCGAATATACAGGTATAAGTATCAGGAAATGTTTTCAGGAGTCATTGATTTGTAGTGTAGCGTGGTAGGGAAGTGAAACGTGGATCATAAACAGTCTACAAAAAAGAGAAAAGACGCTTTGGAAATGTGGTGCTTCAAAAGAATGTTGAAGAGCAGATGATTTTGAAGGTCAGATGATATAAATAACTAACAAGAAGGTATTGAATAGAACTAGGGAGAAAAGTAATTTGTGGCATCTGTCGACTACAACTAGGGATTGGTCGACAGGAAACATCCTAAGGCATCTAAGTATCATCAGCTTAGTAGTGGAGGTGAGTGTGTGGGGTAAAAATTGTACAGGGGTACCAAGAGGCAGATTCAAATGGAAGAGTGTTGCACTTGTTACTCGGAGATGAAGAAGCTCTCATAGCATAGAGTAGCATAGAGGACTATATCAAACCAGCCGTTGGGCTGAAGACCACCCAAGACCTCCTCAATCCATTTTTTCGTATTCTTTTCATGTACTAATTTACTATATTGGGATTGTAATTTTAAAGTAAACAGCGACATGTGTTTCGAGATTAATGCTAATTTCTAATGCGTTTTTCCTACTTTGGTTCCTTTACATTTAGTTATTGTTCAACATTTTACCTTTTCAACTGCTCTACGGAGATAATATTAATTGCATAATTGTGCCTCAGTCTAGACGAGTAACATCTTTTTGAATATTGTTTATAAATATTGTAATTTCTTTGACAACGACAATAAGTTAAAGTCTGATGAAGGCCTTGTAAACCGAAAAACGGTTAACAAAATAAAGTAATCCTGTAGAACAGTCACAGTGTTGTGTTTTTTATTTATGACTACAGAAGACTCAATTATCATAGTATGAAATGACGTTGATTTACTTTTGGTATGCTTTTTAACTGATAATGTGGCCATATTTAACCGGAGCACCACTTTAATCCTCGAAAAATGAAATTGTCACGTAACTGTCACGTTGTTAATGATACAACGAAAATATAAACTGCAAGACAAGAACAAGCAGATGGTTTGTACCCCGAGTAGTCGCATTATGCTGCCTGTCAAGGCAGACAAATGGACGAATCTAATGGCGCTATGCATGTACTGGCTGAGATTCACCGGATAAGAAGACGACATGAGATTAATGGTTTAGGATAAAGCGGGACAAGACACTCGTCTCTATACCAGTAATGAACTGAGCCCACGTCTGCTGCCAAGTTTAGAATCTTACTAGGCGCACATAATACTATCGGTACATCAGCATTCCATAGTATCTCCAACTGCACTTGCCACGGGGCTTCATTTACCAGTGACAGCTTTCGAATAAACAGTTGTAAACGAGATGCATATGCCGTTATAACTAGCGTGATGGTGTCTTGAAAACACACTTTTAGTGCAGGCTATGCAGCCAGAGCCATCATTCTCCTCGAAAAGAACAGATTAATCTGTTCTGTCAAGCTGGAGAGGCGACTATTTCCTGTGTTCTCAGTACTGATTAGATCCTGAAGCTACTTTCCCTGCGAGAAATCACAATATTCTCACGATTAAAAAAAATAAATTTGTCAGTAACATGTTAAACATTCCAAGATACTGAGAAAAATATATCTGAAAACTTTTAACACTGGTCTGCTCTCAGTCAAGAAAATCCGTGCACTAAATTTGTAATGGATGGTGAAAGGTTTTGAGGTATCTGGTATTAATCACTTTAATATATCAGAAAGAGTTATCTGACTTAAGCTTCCGATGTGACTGAAACAGAACGTCTAAAATTATTGTTCAAAATGTTCAAATGTGTGTGAAATCTTATTGGACTTAACTGCTAAGGTCATCAGTCCCTAAGCTTACGCGCTACTTAACCTAAATTATCCTAAGGACAGCCACACTCAGCCATGCCCGAGGGAGGACTCGAACCTCCGCCGGGACCAGCCGCACAGTGCATGACTGCAGCGCCCAGACCGCTCGGCAAATCCCGCGCGGCTAAAATTATTCCGTATTACCTTGTTTGACATATGGCAGTGAGACATTGACTTTTAGAGTGAAAACTATTCAAGAGTTGACGGTTACACGCGGAGCAATAAAGAGATGCTTGTTGAGAATTTCTGGCAGAGTCTAGAGAGATGGACCAGGCAAAGGACGGGAGTTCAGGACAGAATTATAATTGTAATGAATATCAAATAGACTTTCACCCAACGTATGGATAAGAGAAGAAATGGTAGAAAGATCAATGAAGCACGTTTCCAAATGCAGATAAATGATGAAGATGACGACCTAACGATAAATAATAAGGAAACGTGCAAGAGCAACCTGGATGCATATAGAGGAAGACTGTTGTACGTGGAAAATAAAGGAAGCCGGTATTCAGCAGCGTGTATCAACTGGACGGTTAACTCATGCACCCACCTCCACTGTTATGACTACTTATGCACCCTGTCGAAGAGATCCTAAACAGTGAGATAATGTTGAAATGTTGCTGCTGTTAGGTATTTAGTCCGCTGATACCTAGGAGACCATTGGCGTTCCGTGTGTAACCTCTCGCTCCACAGACTGTCGTCTGCCTGTTGTAATACTTGGAAATGATCAGCTGTATCGTTTCGTTGAAGGGTCTCCAGACTCATTTCAAACCCTCTAAGAAAAAGGGAGACAAATTACGAGGGTCACTTCAAAAGAAATGCACACTATTTTTTTTAAATCCATCTTATATTCTACATGTTTAGGAACAATATTTTCATTTCTCTACATAATTTCCATCCCTTTCAACTGCCTTACGCCATCTTGAAACCAGCGCCTGTATACCCTAACGGTAAAATTCTGGACCAAACTATTGGAGCCACTGATTGGCAGCGTGCACAAGGGAGTCATCATCTTCAAACTTTGTTCCAAAAAGAGAGTCTTTCAGTTTTCCAAAGAGATGATAGTCACATTGAGCCACGTCAGGACTGTAAGGCGGGTGTTTCAGTGTTGTCCATCCGAGTTTTGTGATCGCTTCCATGGTTTTTTTTACTGACATGTGGCCATGCATTGTCGTGCAACAGCAAAACATCCTGCTTTTGCCGATGTGGTCGAATACGACTCAGACGAGCTTGAAGTTTCTTCAGTGTCGTCACATATGCATCAGAATTTATGGTGGTTCCACTTGGCATGATTTCCACAAGCAAGAGTCCTTCGGAATCGAAAAACACCGTAGCCATAACTTTTCCAGCAGAAGGTGTGGTTTTGAATTTTTTTTCCTTGGGCGAATTTGCATGATACCACTCCATTGATTGCCTCTTCGTCTCTAGTGAAAAATGTTGGAGCCATGTTTCATCACCTGTCACAATTCTTCAAGGGAATTCATCTCCACCATTCTCGTACTGTTCCAAAAGTTCGCTGCATACCGTTTTTCTTGTTTCTTTGTGAGCCACTGTCAACATCCTGGGAACCCACCTGGCACAAACCATTTTTTAACGCCAACACTTTCAGTATTTTGCAAACACTTCCTTCCCCTATCCCAACGTAGCGTGACAATTCGTTCACTGTGATGCGTCTGTCAGCAGTCACCAATTCGTTAACTCTCTGAACATTGTCTGGAGTGTGCAGTACGAGGCCTGCCGCTGCGAGGACAATCCTCAATATTGCCGTGCCCGCTTTCATCACGTAACCTGCTTGCCCAGTGGCTAACTGTACTGCGATCGACAGCAGCATCTCCATACACCTTTTTCAACCTCTTGCGGATGTTTCTCACTGTCTCGTTTTCACAGCACTGGAATTCTATGACAACACGTTGCGTCGTTGCTTCTGACGAACGTCAAGTGTAGCAGCCATCTCAAAGACATGCTCTGACGGCGCCACTCAATTGAACAGATTGAACTCAGTTTGAAAACAAGCGGGAAGGATGTATCTGCACACTGTAAAACTTTCGCACATGCAGAATGAAAACTGTATTTTTACAAAAATAATGTGCATTTCTTTTGGAGTGACCCTCGTATCTATGATGATCAAGCCGTATCTCTTGGTTATCAAAACATACCCCTCAGTCCGTTCAGTATAACGTTATATGTTGTTCTATTTTACCTATTTTATTGCAATAATGTTTAGTATCTATTTGCTTCTATAATGATTTACACCACAGTATACGGATTTACGACCCTGCAAAATATACGGTTTACTGCAAGTTACTACAACTACATCCTATCCTCCTACATTATCTAACCCAATTCACACCACAAATACATAGTTACTTCAAAACATCTGCCACCATCATTATGTTATCAGCGGTTCCAAATCATTCCAGCACTGGGAGTCAGTCCATCACTGGCGGCTCCAGGCTTCTGGTCGATGGTCCTCTCGTTCATTCCCCTCCACTGACTAATGTTGTAATTTTGCTAGAACACGAGCAACTGCCATGAAACTTCTTGTAACTGCCATTCGTTGTACAGTACTTTCCTTGATTAGAACAGTTATCCTGAAGTTAATGAGGTACTGTGTCTGCTGTGCTGTTAAGTATATCCCATACCCTATATTTCTGACTATTCACTAACGTTTATACTTTTCTACGCCTAGCTACCACATAGGGCAAGTGGGCATATAATGCGCCCTCAAGTAGTTCGTGATCTGATGTTGCTTTAAAGGACAACAAATTGGGAAATTCATGTCGCCCTTTTCCTTTTTATCCTACGTATTTAAGTGTGGGACACGTGTTCGCTGGAAAAATGCTAACTTCTGTCGTTCTCGGACTTTAGGAAAAAATTCGAATTTTCTGCAGTCTGTTGAACAGAATTCTCATTGTTTTAACATATGTCTAATACATTAATTTATTGCTTACAAAATACTGATGAACATATTATCTGCCTAATTATATCAAAATTCGAATGATAAAATTCATTTCTTATCAGAAAACAAAAAAGAAAAGTGGTTGACCCAAGCGGCGCAATACTTTAGAGAATAGTACTTGCCGGCGGAAGTGGTCGTGCGGTTCTAGGCGCTGCAGTCTGGAACCGCGAGGCCGCTACGGTCGCAGGTTCGAATCCTGCCTCGGGCATGGATGTGTGTGATGTCCTTAGGTTAGTTAGGTTTAACTAGTTCTAAGTTCTAGGGGACTAATAACCTCAGAAGTTGAGTCCCATAGCGCTCAGAGCCATTTGAACCATTTGAATAGTATTTCTTTACACTATCTTTACGACCATGGCAGGCTGTTCGAGGCTGGGTCTGTGAACTCACTTACACAATTGTATTTAATTCCCTCAGTCTGGTACCAAGAACACGTTGAGATCAATGAAGAATGTCTAGACTTTAACATTTCTTGATCGATCATGGGGACATTGTCCTCGGATTACATTGTCCAGCTCTCTGTTTGCTCATTCCAGTGCAAGCCTGTAGATCGTCGATTGGCAATGAACTCACTCCCCAGTTCACCAGTTTCTCACGTGGTCATTAATCTCTTGACTGGTCTGATTCTACTCTACATGCTTCGTATCTCGCGCTGACCCTTTGATCCTCACATTCAACATCTTCTATAATCAGCTGTACGTATTTAGTCTTTGAAAGCCCCTATTATTCCTCCCTCTCCTCCTCCTGCCAGCGCCAAGATAATAGCAGAAATGTACGGTTAACATCTCCCCTCTTCGTTGAACTCTTTCTCCATCTTTTATATTTATAATTTTTCATTTCATATTTTATCTGTGCACCTAATTTTTGATGTTGTCTGATATCATCACATTTCAAATGGTCCACGTTTCAGCTCCACTCTGTGGTATGTTCAAATGTGTGTGAAATCTTATGGGACTTAACTGCTAAGGTCATCAGTCCCTAAACATACACACTACTTAACCTAAATTATCCCAAGGACAAACACACACACCCATGCCCGTGGGAGGACTCGAACCTCCGCCGGGACCAACCGCACAGTCTATGAATGTATTGTGGTATGCTCCAGAGGTACACTCTCTCGTAGTTCTTTCTCATTTTGATACCAGTGTCTAACCTCTGTAGAGCTCCTGTTATGAAAAAAGGTTCTTTCACCTGTGCCACAATACTTTTCGGAAATTTGGTGTAATCTTGCTTCGGGTACAGGAGTAATCTTTCACTTCTTCTGTTAGTATTTCGATTCAAATTCTGCAAGCCGTTCCTCTCCTTTACACTACTATGCAGTGTCTTCGTCTGTGCACTCCTCTCAACACGTTGTCCTTACATCTGGGCAGAATGGCTACGTCGCTTTAACACTGGCATCTATTCTCCTTGCACCTTATTTCTGTGTCAAACTCGTCTTTGCCATCCTTAACCGCTTTTCCCATGCACAAATTCTGCAAAGATTATAACACGCTACATCCTACGATACAACATGTTTTTTACAAATGGTGACTTTTTTTGAAGTTCCGCATTTATTACTTCACCTTGGTTTTGTACATGCTGGCGACTATTCATCTAAGGTTTTTCATGGTGTCCCAGAAGTATGTCACAACATGAATGTTACGTAACTCGACTTGTAATTAATTTACAGAAAAAAGTAGAGTTTTTCTGTTGCATCAACTCAAAAAGTTTTACCCTGGTTCTTCATTCATGTTCTGTATACGCTTCCCTTGTGGCAGGTACAGTATCCAGTCGATATTCCACAGCGGTCCATCGCAGTTCAGCAAATGAACGTCAACTGTCACAACAGCTGCCGTCATTCTTGCTTTCCAATCACAAACCGATGGCTTGTCATCTGTTTAGGTCTCCTGTCACAGTTGCAGCCTGTAGGGAAACAGATGAAGACATTTTCGGAGTACCCAGTGCAGGTTCGTACGAGGAAATGTCAGTTCCCTTGATGCCTTAAGAATGAACTTCTGCGGTGGGCGTTGGAAATCTCATTGTGGAAATATCCCCCAGGCTGTGGCTAAGCCATGTCTCCGCAGTATCCTTCCTTCCAGGAGTGCTAGTTCTGCCAGGTTCGCAGGAGAGCTTCTGTGATGTTTGGAAGGTAGGAGACGAGGTACTGGCAGCATTGAAGCTGTAACGACGGGTCGTGAGTCGTGCTGGGGTAGCTCAGATGGTAGAGCACTTGAACGCGAAAGGCAAAGGTCCCGTGTTCGAGTCTCGGTCCGGCACACAGTTTTAATCTGCCAGGAAGTTTTATCCTGATTTAGGTTTCCCGCGATTTCCCTAAATCGCTTCAGGCAACTTCTGGGATAGTTCCTTTGAAAGGGCACGACCGACATCGTACCCCACCCTTCCCTAACCCGATGACCGATCCCCTCCTCTCAAATCAGTCAACCAACCGGACATTTGCCCTGATTGCTTGCCACGTTTAGTCCAAGACAGAGCTTTGGATTTGTCTCTACCTGTTTTAATTTTGACCATTGTTTGACATTTCTGTGACAATAGTTCCGACCAGTAGCTCTTGTTTGTTTTTCACCAGTTTAGTGATTATTGACTGCTCTGTGCTCAACTCTTCGCCATCCGGTTTGCAGTCCTGCTTTCGTAATGTCTATTTGTGAACTTTCGTCACGTATGCACAACCCTTTCATTCGCAGTAAAACTACTGGATTTATTAAAGCTAATACCTCTTAAACTAAAAGAGAAAATAACACAGGGAGATAATTTTAGGTTAGGTCTTTTCGTGTCGTTGGTATTTAATTTCTTTTAAAGGGTCTTGCAGCCACTATGTGTTGTTTTATACTTTAGCAGTTCAGCTTTTGTTTGTCAAGAAGGGAGCTTGTAGAAGTACGCGAAGAATTATTAATTTGTAATTCTTGTCAAGTTTTGGTTAACAGTTGCCTGAATAATCCTTCGGACATACTGAAGTGTTTGTTACTTACTGACATGGTTAACTTAGACTTTTTAGCCGAACTGTATTCACGATTGAGATATCCGTTAGCCCGTGCGTTGCTTTCTTTGCCACGCTTGATCAACTTTAAAATGAGATTTTTGAGGTTAATGTCTGTGTTTTGATGCTGTTAAATTGCTCGTGTCGCTTCTGCTCTGGCCTCGAATACAGACGCAGCAAAGAACTGTTGTTTTATCCCTGCTTTATGTATGTTGTACTCGAGCCAGTGTTGCCGTGTTGCCGTGTTGCCGCGGATCGGCTGCCCGACGTCTACCTCAGAGTGTAATGTGCCGTCTGCAGGCTTCCAGCCTCCGCTCCCACCGGGCTGGTTCCTAATAATTTATTGATTGTGGTCTGAAGAATCTCTTTGAGTAAACTGTTCTGCCTGAATTTTTTGAAGCATACAGAGTATATATATTACACTGTTTTAATAGGAAAAAATTTAATGCCTGAAAATAGTAAATATCATTCGTAATCTTTTTGGAACATAATGCAGAATTTGGATTCTCAATGTAGATTAACTTTTCTTAAAATCGCACTCTTTCAACAAAAAAAATTAATTCTTGCAATCAGTAAGTGGTTTACAGTCTAGTAAACGGTTTACTGTCAAAACAACGGAATATTTAAGCTTTTGTAGTGTATTGGTGAACAGTAGTGTGGTGATACGAGGATAAATCAACAATTTAATAGACTAATTGGTCTGGGGAAAAACTGTTGCCGGCCACGGTGGCCGAGCGATTCTAGACGCTTCAGTCCGGCACCGCGTGACTCCTACGGTCGCAGGTTCGAATCCTGCCTCGGGCATGGATGTGTGTAACGTCCTTAGGTTAGTTAGGTTTAAGTAGTTCTAAGTTCTAGGGTCTGATGAATTAAGATGTTAAGTCCCGTAGTGCTCAGAGCCATTTGAACCATTTTTGAAAAACTGTTAGTAGGGAAAGTTTAGTACTTTTATGGCTTTAAGTTGGCATCACTGGGATGAGCCCTCATCAGCTGATGTATCAGCGTTGTTTTGTTTATAGCCTCAAAAACACATTTCAAGATGGCGAGTCCGCTTGAAACAGCCACATTAGTTGAACAACGTTCTGTTATTCGTTTTCTACTTGCTGAAGGCGAGAAACCACTGAATATATACTGTAGTATGTCTAAAGTTATGGTGAAGGTTGTATCAACCGTGCAAATTTTTATAAGTGGGTAGAGCAGTTCAAAAATGGTCGCCACTCAGTGACTGACGAACGTAGTTCTGGCCGATCTCTTGCAGTTTCAACTCCCACACTTGAAAGTCGAATTGATGACATTGTTCGTGCCGGCCGCCGTGTGACTGTGGAAATGATAGTTGATAAGGTTCAAGTTATTACTGGTATAGTTCATAACAGTATTTGTAACAAGCTAAAGTACCGTAAAACATGTACAAGATGCGTCCGAAAGGAGTTGACACACAAGCAAACAAGGTCGAGAGTGTGCAGAGAGCTAAAGGAAAGTTATGAAAGAGAAACTGAGCACTTCCTCAGCAAAATTTTATCTTGTGATGAAACTTGGGTTCACGATTAAAAGCCAGAATCAAAAAGACAAAGCATGGGTTGGAAGCACACCAACTCACCTGTCAACAAAAAATTCAAAACCTAAGGATCAGCAGGAAAAGTCATGTTGACGGTGTTTTGGTATACAGAAGGTCCAGTTTTTTGTGATTATCTCTAAGAGCAGTGTACAGTGATCAGCCAGTACTACTCGGACTTGCTTGTAAACAAGGTGAAGCCAGCCATGAGAGAGAGAGAGAGATGTCGTGGATCTCAGAGGAGAGGTGTGATTCTCCAGAAAGAGTACGCACGTTCTCATATTGCTCAACTGACCCGTGAAACCATCGAAAAAATGAGCTGGTAAGTACTGCCTCATCCCCTTATTATTCTGATTTAGCACCTATACATTTCCATTTGTTTGATGCTCTGAAGGAGGCATTGTGTGGGAAGAGGTTCCAGAACAACGAGGACATTAAAAAGTTTGTGCGAAATTGGTTAAAACATCAAGATAAAGAGTTCTTTGCAACTGGAATAAAAATCTTGTAGCCCATTGGAAAAAGTGCATAAATGTTGAAAAGGGTTATGTTGAAAAGCAGAAGAAGTATTGTTTTGTAAAAATAAACGCTTTTTTCTCCACACGAATTTGTGTCTTCAGTTATTGAATGGCCTCGTGAATTTTGTGAAGATATTATTTAAAATAAAAGACCGACAATCAACTTGTTACACAGTCCTTCCACTGTAACCTGTTGATTGTGTTCTCTCATTAATTAATGTCCTTATTATGCCCCATCATACCCGTTACAATGTCTGCCAATTTTCGATGCTGTAGGATAATTACAGCCGACAATGGACCTCTCTGAGTAGCTACACTTTAATTATAATCACTCCGTATTTTTGGTACACCGTACAATGGTGGCCCAGTGCCAGTCGTCGCAAAAAAAGTTCATCGTGTAGATGTATACAGGATGTTAGGTATACGTTTTGCTTCAGGTAGCTTTGCTTAAGAATCTAAGAAATTCGAGATATTAGACTCAAAAGCGACGAGGGTAGCGGAATGTTACTCCTTCAAGCAGCGAGCCTCAGCGTTTGGGGCGCGACGCCCTAGGGGGGCTTGATAACGCTAACTGGGAGTCCTGAGTTAGTTAACAAAATAAATATAAATGCAAAAACTGATTACTTTACCCAAATGAAAGAAAGACAAAATACAGTCTGAAACAATAAAAATTTAAAAACTCACATCTAGACTGATATAATGCGCTTAGAAATAGGATTGTATAAATACTTCGCAATGAGTTTAATAACTAACTTTTCAGTACTATATTACAAACAACTTCAGTGACCACTAGTGACTCCCTTAGGCCCCAAATTGCAGGGCGAAGTTTTATCGAAAGAGGATTTAATAGTAGAAACTGACACTCTACTCTCTATGTTTAGCTGATATCTATGTATGTTTTGTCTATAAGCAGCCAACACAGAAAATCCGGTTTCGCAAAACTTGGATCTTGATAATGGTAACAGTATAAGAAATCTCTTGTTTTCAGTGCGTCATCTACCCCTCCCAAATTGTCACAGGCCAATTTACTAATAAACTGTCGTTTGACTTCGCCACTTGCCGTTACGTCAATGAAGATTTCTTCTTCGACAGTTGAGGGACAATCGAGAGTATTTTCAAATGGACTCACAATCGACTCGTAACTGCTACCAATATTTTCGTCAGCGAAAAATACTTTTTCAAATTCTTTTATAGCGTAGTTAAATGGTTTTTAGTGGTTAGAAAAACAATTTTTAAGTTTTTTTCCTCTGCTTGTAAGTTTTAACATATTCATCCACATTTGCGAACATTTCTGCGTTTTTTGTTTTAAATTTCTGCTTAGCGATTGCAGTTTTCTACAAAAAGCATTCATTTTATAACTCCTGCAGGGCAATATTGAAGATATTTCTTTCCTGGACATGCTAATCAGGTAGCTCACTTTCATCGCAAGTAATCCGTCTCTTAACTTCTCAGCTTCCAGTTGGTATTCCTCTTCTAGAAAATGCTACGGAATACCAATAAATTTATTTATCCCCAATAATTTTCAAAATATTTAAAAGATATTATATATTTATTATTCTTGTATGTGAAGATGAAAGCTATGATTCAAAATTGTGTCTCGAAAACTGAAAGATTGAGAAACGCTGCCTTAAAGAGCTTTTCCCGTAGAGTATCGACTGCAGAGTGGGCCGTCATCTTCTTTTTGTATTTCGCCTGCCGGACCTAGGGGAGCAGGTTGTTGCAGCGCCTCACCCCAGCCCCCGCCAAGCCGGGAGTCTTGTGAAAGGAACCGCTGTCGGACGCCAGTGGAGAGGGAGGCCAGGGCGCTAACGCCACACGTAGGAATAACCACCGGCCTCTGCGCCTTCTAAATAATTCAGAGGCGCCGGCACGCCGAGCTGGCCACCACTACAGACCGCTGCTACTCGCCACCATTGCCTCTGGTATCGATCAAGAGTCGGACGGGACGAAGTTCCTTGAGGAAAATATCACATCGTAAAGGCGCCGGGCGCGCAATGGGCACCCGTTCCCTCTTTAAAATGGTCTGATACGTGTGATCTTAGCAAGGTGCGCACGGAAACGTAAAATTTACGACTTTCAGATACACGAGTCGTAAATGGTAGTCCCAACCACAAGGTATAACAGAAACGGAAGCAGAGTAAATATCGGAACACACTATAGTCGTGTTATATATGATAAAAGTACCTATATTAAATTTTATAACCGGCCGGAGTGGCCGAGTGGTTCTAGGCGCTACAGTCTGGAACCGCGCGACCGCTACGGTCGCAGGTTCGAATCGTGCCTCGGGCATGGATGTGTGTGATGTCCTTAGGTTAGTTAGGTTTAAGTAGTTCTAAGTTCTAGCGGACTGATGACCTCAGATGTTAAGTCCCATAGTGCTCAGCACCATTTGAACCATTTTAAATTTTATACCTACATCGTACTCCGCAAGCCACCTAATGGTGTGTGGCGGAAGGGTACTTTTGGAACCACTATCTGATCCCTCCAACTCTGTTCCACCCGCGAATTAGTGCATGGGAAGAATGATTGTCGGCAAACCTCTGTATTGGCTCTAATTTCTCAAATTTTCCCCTCGTGGTCAATATGTGAGATCTATGTGGGGGGAAGTAATATGTTGTCCGACTCCTCATGAAAAGTGCTGCCCCAAAATTCAATAGAAAATCTCTCCGTGACGCACAACGCCTCTCTTGTAACATCTGCCAGTAGAGTTTGTTCAGCATTTCCGTAACGCTCTCTCGCTGGCTTAACGATTCTGTGACAAAACGCGCCACTCTTCGTTGGATCTTCTCTATTTCGTCTATCAGTCCTACATGATAGTGATCCCAGATAGATGAACAATACTTAAGAATCGGGCGAACAAGCGCCCTATAAGCCACTTCTTTCGTGAATGAGTTACATTTCCTTAAGATTCTTCCTATGTATCTGAGTCTGGTTTCTGCTTTTCCCACTATCTGTTTTATATGGTAACTCAACTTAACGTCGCTCGGGATAGTTACGCCTAGATATTTTACGGCAGACGCTGTTTCCAGGTATTTGTCGTCAGTAGTGTAGCTGTACAGTAAATGATTTCTTTTCCCGTGTATGCGCAATCTGTTACATTTATTTACGTTCAGAGTCAACTGCCAGAGTCATCGCCATTCGTCAGTTCTCTGCAGGTCGTTCTGCAAATTCTTACTACCTTCTGGCATTGCTACTTCGGTATAGAGTCGATGCTTTCTAGTAATGGAGTGGTTGAAGAAGGTTTTATTACTGATAAAAATCCAAAACTCAGGCTACGGAACAAACCATTTTAATACGTAAAACTTGAAAACGACTAAGTGGTACAGTTGATGGCCAAAATATGTCATCATATTGAATGAAAATGGAATAAATGGCTCTGAGCACTATGGGACTCAACTGCTGTGGTCATAAGTCCCCTAGAACTTAGAACTACTTAAACCTAACTAACCTAAGGAAAGCACACAACACCCAGCCATCACGAGGCAGAGAAAATCCCTGACCCCGCCGGGAATCGAACCCGGGAACCCGGGCGTGGGAAGCGAGACCGCTACCGCAAGACCACGAGATGCGGGCAAAAATGGAATAAGTATATCAACAACAAATATAGAGTTTTTTAAGATTAACGACATTCTAGAGGTTAACTGTGGCATTAAGAAGAGATTTCAGAGCTTAAGTTAAAGAAAAAAGTGCCTGAGAAGGTAAAAGATTAGTTATCAAACCACTAAGCACAAAGAATGAAACCTACAGCTGCAAAAACATAATGTGCAAAAAGGGTTGATAGACAGCCTGCACTCATCATAACAAAAACACTGGATTACCTTTTTATTCAGACTGCATATATACACTCCTGGAAATGGAAAAAAGAACACATTGACACCGGTGTGTCAGACCCACCATACTTGCTCCGGACACTGCGAGAGGGCTGTACAAGCAATGATCACACGCACGGCACAGCGGACACACCAGGAACCGCGGTGTTGGCCGTCGAATGGCGCTAGCTGCGCAGCATTTGTGCACCGCCGCCGTCAGTGTCAGCCAGTTTGCCGTGGCATACGGAGCTCCATCGCAGTCTTTAACACTGGTAGCATGCCGCGACAGCGTGGACGTGAACCGTATGTGCAGTTGACGGACTTTGAGCGAGGGCGTATAGTGGGCATGCGGGAGGCCGGGTGGACGTACCGCCGAATTGCTCATCACGTGGGGCGTGAGGTCTCCACAGTACATCGATGTTGTCGCCAGTGGTCGGCGGAAGGTGCACGTGCCCGTCGACCTGGGACCGGACCGCAGCGACGCACGGATGCACGCCAAGACCGTAGGATCCTACGCAGTGCCGTAGGGGACCGCACCGCCACTTCCCAGCAAATTAGGGACACTGTTGCTCCTGGGGTATCGGCGAGGACCATTCGCAACCGTCTCCATGAAGCTGGGCTACGGTCCCGCACACCGTTAGGCCGTCTTCCGCTCACGCCCCAACATCGTGCAGCCCGCCTCCAGTGGTGTCGCGACAGGCGCGAATGGAGGGACGAATGGAGACGTGTCGTCTTCAGCGATGAGAGTCGCTTCTGCCTTGGTGCCAATGATGGTCGTATGCGTGTTTGGCGCCGTGCAGGTGAGCGCCACAATCAGGACTGCATACGACCGAGGCACACAGGGCCAACACCCGGCATCATGGTGTGGGGAGCGATCTCCTACACTGGCCGTACACCACTGGTGATCGTCGAGGGGACACTGAATAGTGCACGGTACATCCAAACCGTCATCGAACCCATCGTTCTACCATTCCTAGACCGGCAAGGGAACTTGCTGTTCCAACAGGACAATGCACGTCCGCATGTATCCCGTGCCACCCAACGTGCTCTAGAAGGTGTAAGTCAACTACCCTGGCCAGCAAGATCTCCGGATCTGTCCCCCATTGAGCATGTTTGGGACTGGATGAAGCGTCGTCTCACGCGGTCTGCACGTCCAGCACGAACGCTGGTCCAACTGAGGCGCCAGGTGGAAATGGCATGGCAAGCCGTTCCACAGGACTACATCCAGCATCTCTACGGTCGTCTGCATGGGAGAATAGCAGCCTGCATTGCTGCGAAAGGTGGATATACACTGTACTAGTGCCGACATTGTGCATGCTCTGTTGCCTGTGTCTATGTGCCTGTGGTTCTGTCAGTGTGATCATGTGATGTATCTGACCCCAGGAATGTGTCAATAAAGTTTCCCCTTCCTGGGACAATGAATTCACGGTGTTCTTATTTCAATTTCCAGGAGTGTATATATATATATATATATATAGCAAAGGCAAAGCAAATGTTAAGATACTTCCTGTATCTCTTTCCTTTCACTTACTAATGTAAACTTGTACTTGCATGTATCAGAAAAAGATATAATAAACATTATTTTAGGACTCTGCTATGAAACATTTTAATTATATGGATTGGTTGAGTAGCTACACTCTGTTTTGACTCATAATTCCTTCTGCCAGTGGAAAGGTCTTTGTTCAAAAGGTCACTTTAATGATGTTATGTTGTTTGTTGGGCAACCTCGCCAACGTAGGTTTTAAATTTTTAAGTAGGATTGCGGAATGGAGGATAAATCGACGAAAGATTAATTTTGTTAAATGGTTAATTAAAAGAGATTGAAAATCTTTCCAGAGATGATATGGAGATATTTGGCTTACAAAAGAACACAGAGGAATTGTGATTTTTAATCTGCTCAATCTGAAGGTGCCTAACAAAGACAAAGTACACTGGTGTGCGAAACTTAGGGATGAAACTAACTTTCGCGTGATGTGTCACTGACATGTAACATAGCTCGATTGAACTTGAACTATACGTAGAACGAACTGCTACCGTGTATTTCAAAACGTAACTTAAAGACGTACTCAGTCAGAAGAAGAGAAATGATACTTTTTTCATAGATTACAATTTCATTACAGATACCGCGATTTATGATGTTCCCCGGGACATTAAAAAAGGCAGGACTTGGTTCTTAATAGGCTACGTGATCACCGCGAACGGCAGTGCATGCTCTATAATGAGCGCTCATGTTGGCCACAAGGTTGCCAAAGCGTTTTTTTTTTATTTTTTTTTAATGGCGTTCCATTCACTCACCAGCGCGGTGCCGGATGGCCGTTGGTGCATTTGGACGTGCTGGACGTCTGTAAGTGCTGGATGTCTCCCCAACGCATCCCACACGTGCTCGATGGGATTTAAGCCGCGAGAATGTTCAGGCCAGTTCATTTCCCGAATATTCTCTCGTTCCAAGAGCTCCTCCGCCTGCACTGTTCTATCCGGACCAGCAAAACGATCATATTTGACAAGGTTCCTGGCTGCGTTACATACCCTCATATAGCGAGCGTTGGCATTACATAATCAGCCCGGAAACTTTCTCCAACATTATCTTATAGTGGCCCAGGTGTTATGATTTGGGGAAGTGTAATGTTGCATAAGTGTGCTGACCTCCAAATCTTTGAACACGGTACACACACCAGTCTATTCAGGGGTGTATTCGGCCCTAATTTGATATTTATGGATGACAATGTCCAGATGGTGGAGCTTTCGGAACGAGAGGGTATTCTGTGGCCTTTTTGTTCCCTCAGATCCCATAGAACAGGTGTGAGGTACGTTGGAGGGACGTTTTACAGCACGTTCACTTCCACCAACGACAATCCAGCAACTGCCAACCACGCTGATGGAAGAATGGAACGCCCTATCAAAAGAACTCTTACCAAACTTTTGGCCACCAAGGGAGGTGGCGCAGTGGTTAGCACACTGGACTCGCTTTCGGTGGGACGAAGGTTCAATCCCGCCGCCGGCCATCCTGATTTTGGTTTTCCGTGATTTCCCTAAATCGCTCCAGACAGATGCCGGGATGGTTCCTTTGAAAGGGCACGGCCGACTTCCTTCCCGGTCCTTCCCTAATCTGATGAGACCGATGACCTCGCTGTCTGGTCGGCTCCCCCAAAACAACCCAACCCCAACCCAACCTTGTGGCCAGCATGGGAGCGCCTTGCATTGCTGTTCGTGGTGATCTCGCATTCTACGAACAGTCGTGTTTCACCTTTTTTGACTTCAGCGTAACGATTGTCTTCGAGTAAAAGTGTTGTTTCTGCTCGTGTCGTGCGTATTTTTTCAGTTGCATTCTACTCTATACCGTAGCAGTTCTTTCTATCAGTAGTCAAAGTTTCACAGAGCTGTCTTATTTGGCAGTGACACACCATGAAAGTTTCTTTCGACCGTAACTTTTGCACACCAGTGTAGACATACCGGGTTTGTTTCACAAAGCAACAGTCGCCGTTTCGTTCACAAATGATTTATCAGGCCCTGTCACCACGAATTCAATAAATTTCTCCCATCTGAATCACAGCTTCCTTCATGTACATCAGCATACAACAACCTTTGTTTATCAACTGCGCTATTGTCTATAACATATAATGGGGTGTCGAATGAAACCGATAATTATGGAAAAAGTAAGCGTTCCGTATATTATTTCAAATGTAATCGCCGTAACTGTTAACATATTTATCGTACTGTGACACAAGACGGTCAGTGCTTTCATGGAAAAAAGCGTTTTGTTGAGGCATGTACCTTTCGTCCTCCGGCCGGGGTGGCCGAGCGGTTCTAGGCACTACAGTCTGGAACCACGCGACCGCTACGGTCGCCGGTTCGAATCCTGCTTCGGACATGGATGTGTATGATGTCTTTAGGTTAGTTAGGTTAAGTAGTTCTAACCTCTAAGGGCTGATGACCTCAGAAGTTAAGTCACATAGTGCTCAGAGTCATTTGAACTATTTGAACCTGTTCGTCCGAAGTAAATCGACGGCTGCAACTGTCTTTCTTCAGGCCTCCAAAAATATGGAAATCGCATGGGGAGAGATCGGGACCATGTGGAGGGTGTGTAAGGGCCTCCCAGCGAAACATCTGCAGCCGAGCTGAAATAACAGGTACGCCAGGTCCGGGCAAATTATGATGACCTTTTGCTTTGACTGCAAGAGTCCGCTGCTCTTTTACTTTCCTGACACAGTGACACAATGAAAGCACAGCGGTACGCGGACAGTTAGCAAACATTGAAGCACGCCATCAAATCCAAACGCCTTAGGTGTTGATGGGCGAGCGAGCTTTCCAATAGAAAAATGTGATGAGTGGTGATGGCCCTTAGCTACGTACCGTCAGACTCAGAGTTGAAACATTAAAAGTTTTGGCTGCTTTCGTTGTCTAGGAGCTGAGATACATCGTTGCGGCATTACAAGCCAAATACTGCTGAGTCTACAGTTTACAATACGAATATACAAATGAATCGAATGGTCGATTATTCCTATCACTCAGCAACTGCGAATTTTGAATTTTATATAGAAATTTATAATTGAAAGATTGCAATTAAATAAATTCTGCAGGTACCATTTCAAAGACTTTAAATGATGAATACGGTATCAGAAGTACCTTTAAGAATGACCTTTATTACTGTAAAACACTTAGTGGTGTCGATGGTCCAGCAATTAAATGAAATATAAGTTGAATGACAGGGAAACAATAGATTCCTACTTCATGTAATGAGTTATGAACAACAACATAGCTCTCAAGATATTCACTTCCAAATGCATACTACGTCTTCACTGCAGAAGCCACGGATATCTCACAAGTACACAAGTCGTCACTACGAAATATTTCTCTCTCTCGCCACCACGTGCAAAACTGCACCACTGTAAGTCTCTCCAGCAACCGCCCGTCGCGCCTTCTCGTCTAGCACTCCTCTCTCCTGTGCCATTCTCCCCCATTTCCATACAATCTCCCCATTAACAAGCGCTGTGATTGGCTAGAGCGCTCCCGCCATGTCTTCAAGCCAATGCACACTCACAAACATATTGAAACACTGTTCCATTAAGTTTCGGGTGTGCAGCCACAAGAAATCTCCTTCTTCTTCTAATATTTCGGCTGTATAACGTTAAGCCATCTTCAGAGTGTACACGAATATAAAGGGACGAAACGAGCAGTGGAGCGGCAGTCTTGCAGCTCACTCTGAAGGTGGTTTAACGTTATAAATCCGAAATATTAGAAGAAGAAAGAGAATTCTTGCGGCTGAACACCCGAAACTTAATGGAACAATCTTTGCGCCGCCAAAACCTGAAGATTCACATATTGAAATACATTCGAAATACTCGATTTACATTTAAATAACTTGAAATTAAATAAATATTCTTACTGCTGGACCATAAACACACTGTAACACATTATTAAATACATAAATAAATCAAATAAACATATATAAAAGGAATAGAAACGAAAGGTATTCTATTAGCCTAAAGTCTCTGTGGTTTCTAAAACACAGTAAATATTTAATCAATTTCTTCATGAATAGTATGTATCGGATGTAAACTAAGACATAGATGAATAAATATATTTATGATCATGCTGCTACCGGTTTTTCGTCTAACTGTGGAGTATTTATAGCCTGACGCGATCGATAGTAATTGGCAACTTTGACCTCTAATAACGCATGTACTATTCAAGTTAAATGCCTGTAATTCATACCAATTTAGGTTTACACCAATATCTTTACAAGGACACGTCGATCGACAAAATCGGATGAAGCGTTTAAATTTTAGAAATTCGTTGCTGGGTGTTACTTGTATAATTTACCGTCAGATACTAAACATTAAATTCGTAAAGATATTGATAATCTGATTACACCATCAGAATCGTCGTGCAAATAATGGTAATGTACATGTTTCTTTTTGAGATATCAAGATTCATCTGACTACTATTAATTTCTATACGAACTGTGAAATGTCTGCCATGATGGTTTCACAAAGTTCGCCATATTTGGCACTCTCGGCATACAAGTCTCTTTCATCGACACAGCGTCACCAAGGAATTCTCAGCCACGTGGTCGGCCTGGATCTCGGCCAACGTACGGCACCACGTGGCCGCCGTCTAGCCGCGACCCGCCGAGAGGCCCCAGTGCGGCCAAGCCAACTCCGAACTTAGAATGTTTCAGGGCGTCACAACTCGCCCGTTACCTCAGAGGCGATATCATTTTGTTGCAGGATAATGCCCGCCCGCAAACTGCCAAAGACTGCTTCAAGTACGTTTCAGAAGTTTCGCTGGGAATCCCTCACACGTCCTCCATCCAGTCCCGATCATGTCTCATGCGATTTCCATATGTTTGTAACCCTGAAGAAAGACATAGTTGGTCTTACATTTTCTTTGGAAGAACAGGTGCGCCCTGGAACTAATCACTGTTCCTTAAACAACTGCAGACATTTTCCCATGAACGCATTGACCGACATGTCACCCATTGGGGTAAATGAATTAACAGATATGGCGATTCCTCTATAATAAACAGTTTATTTACGTTTTCCCCATTTGTGTGATTTTTTTCGACTGCTTCTTATAGGATCGTCTTGGAACAACCGTAAGAAAGTGCAGAAACACTTGCACAAATCTTTCCCTTGGTGAAATGAATGACTGTTCTCTTTAAATGTGTATAAATGTAAAGTAATCATGCATATTCAATAGTAGCCGACTAAAAAATTTTAAGTACTTATGCAGCCTTTCCCTGTAAGTCATGCTTGGAACCACAAAAGAAAATCTTCCGTAGAACCATAGCGCGTGTTATAAGGTTCAAAATCTTATATCGGAACAAATAATTATACTGCAATGTATTGCTTCCAGTAATGCGAATAAAACTGTGTTTATTATGGATGCTTCCACCAGAAATGTAAAACAGAGATAATTATTAAGTATCATCATCCCCGGAAGCTGAAAATGAGAAAGGAATTGTGTAAGTTTTTATCCTTCCCATACTGGATTGCACAGTATTCAGGAAAATATCGCTGACATCCATCTATTGCAGGCTATGTGCATAACGTTATTCACATGCCACTTTTAGTTGTCCTTTATATTCAACTTCTATATATTTAAACCAAAGAAAATCTGAATGTTGTTTACAGACAGAAGAAAAACATCTTCTGCACTTTTTCTGGATATTTTCGATTCACGGAACGTTCGTTCAGGGAGCACCTACCACGATTTGCCCGGCTTTACACATCCGCTTGCAGGAGGAAGAGGATGAAAAGGAGCAATTTCTTTTTTACTGTACTAGAAATGTTCCCAGTTCAAGAAGAGATTCTCTTCTTCTGTAGTTGATTGCTTTCTCCCAGTCGTAATTTAAGTGCATCCAAATCATGAAAGCACCGAAGATGCTAATGTCTTAAACGATATAAAAATAATTATGTGCCATCTTCTCATACTTTCCGTAGTGTAGGTACTGGATAATTTGTCCATTGTGACTACACCCGGCTTAGTTCCATTATAGCCTAGCATTGTAACAGGTTTGCTGCTTCAGCTTCACCTATATCCTCTTACAAATGCGTATTACACAGCAGTACCACTGTCTTTCCTTGTTTAGGCAACAGAATACTATTGTAGCTGATTCCTGAAATACAAAGAGATTTGAAACTGATGTTCTTCACCTTGCTGCTGCAGTTTTTACTGGTAGTTCACTATAATTTTTTTACACTGTTCCAAGCAAAGTCACCTGTTTTCGTTCTAATCCCTTTGCCAACTCCAAAAGTACGAAGACATTACCTGCTTGACACCTGTATACCTCCTGGATAAATTTTCTGTTAAACCAAGCTTTACTTCTTTTCCCTAATTTGTTTCTCTAGGCTTGTCTTCGCTAAACCCTGTCCTCAGCTCGTGGTCTAGCGGCTGGCTTTGCTGCCTCTGGATCCCGAGATCCTGGGTTCGATTCCCGGCCGGGCTAGGGATTTTCTCTGCCCGGAGACTGGGTGTTTGTGTTGTCCTCATAATTTCATCATCATCATCATCATCATCATGCGTGACAGTGGGTAGATTGAATTGTGAAAAAAATTGAACTGCATAAAAATGTGGACGTCGTACGGGCGCTGATGACCGTGCAGTTGAGCGTCCCACAAAAAAAACATCATCATCATCCGCCAAACCTGCAAATTTGTGACATACCAATTAGCGCAGTAGCATGCCGCCCTTACCAGTTGTTCAACAACTGTGATGTTCTTGTGTGGTTTGTACCATCATGTGATATGCTTACCCACTATTCAAATATATCACTTAAAGGATCTAATTTACCAGCGCTATCACTCTGTCGTCACTGCTGTACATCATCGAACCGAATACAGTTTGATACTTCTGTGAAGCGGTTGCTAGACATAGAACTACTGAAAATAGTTCGGACATACTCATTGTTATGTAAATTCAATGTGCCCTTATTATGACCTCTGTACACTCGTGCAAGTATAAACAGACCAAGAAACCACTCCAATTCTTCTCTATTAAGACTTACCCATTTATTCTCGAAAGTAATATTACCTTCCTTCCAGAATGATATTTTCACTCTGCAGTGGAGTGTGCAATGATACGAAAATTCCCGGTAGATTACAACTGTGTGCTAAACAGAGACTCGAACTCGGGACCTTTTCCCTTTTTCGGGCAAGTGCTCTACCGTCTGAGCTACCCAAACATGACTCACGACCCGTCCTCACCGCTGCACTTCTGGCAGAACCTTATCCCCTTCAAATGGTTCAAATGGCTCTGAGAACTATGCGACTTAACTTCTGAGGTCATCAGTCGCCTAGAACTTAGAACTAATTAAACCTAACTAACCTAAGGACATCACACACATCCATGCCCGAAGCAGGATTCGAACCTGCGACCGTAGCGGCCACGCGGTTCCAGACTGAAGCGCCCAGAACCGCACGGCCACACCGGCCGGCTCCTCATCCCCTACCTTCCAAACTTCACAGAAGCTCTCCTGCGAACCTTGCAGAACTAGCACACCTGGAAGAAAGGATATTGCGGATACATGGCTTAGCCACAGCCTGGGAGCTCATAATGTAAGTCTACGACACGCCTAGACAAAAACTCACAACTGAAACTACAAACAACAACAGCTGAGGCAAGGAACTTCAACAATGGGTACAAATTAAGTGGGAAAATAGGTGAGACAACTGTTCAACGTAACACTCGTAATTCTACGAGCGTCATTTCAAAATTCCTGCACAGTGAGCATGCGCGATCGTTATAGTGGCGTGACGAAGCTGAAATTCATGTCAGACACTTAAGGTGTGATGGGTGTGATGGTCATATATGAGTTTGCTGCTTCACGTTGTTCTGTCGTGAGTAATTCTGGTTTAAAATGGAAACTGAAGCCGAGTCAGTTAGGATAGCACGTAGTGACCAGCTTGCCTGCATCAAAATCGAATCCCCAAACGGAAAGAAGCCACTGTAAATTTCAAATGTTTTGAGGAACGTGTGTGGATCGTACCGCAATTATCGCGGTGGTCTGTTCGTTTCTGTGAAGGTCGGGTAAGCACTCAGGGCAACCCAGAAGTGGAAGGCCATCTGAAATCTAGTTTCGCAGGATAGAGCGGATGAGGTTATGGTTGTGGAGGGGGTCGTAATCAGTTACTGTTAGTTGCACAAAACACACAGACCTTTACTTTCCTAAGAACCACTTAATTACATATTGCCTTAAATAGATCAAATTAAAACAATACGGCTGAATGACTAGTTAAGAAAACTTTCAATACCTCCTGGGCTGAAGATCCAAAACTACACCAAAAACAAGAATGGCTGAAGGCCTGAACATAAGTCATAAAAATTACTTCAAAGAATTCACCGCGGCTAAAGGCCTTACTTAAAAAAAAAGATGTTTCACGTAAATACTCGGCTGAAGGCCACACACAAGACATTGAACAACTCAAGGCTTAGGGCCTGGACAATAAGACTTCCAGATAGAGGAAATATAAAAAAAAGTTTAAAAAAATCAGTTTTCAAAATTCTAATTTAAGACGGGTAAAGGCCTTATCTTAAAAATATTTCACGTAAAAGCTCGGTTGAAGGCCACACACTGGACATTAAACAAATCAGGGCTTAAGAATTTCAGTTAGACAAACTTTCAAAATTTAGTTTTTAAACAAATCAATCTTCAAATTATAATTAAAACAAACTATAGTAATAGACGTCTGAATGTTTCACACAGTATATCAGACTAAAATATAAATCACAATCTGAAACCAACAGAACAGTGGTGCTCAGAAGTGTTCCAAGGGTCGGCCTGAGGAGGTAACTGTAACGTAAGGTGAGGTGAGAGAGGCAGCCAAGAATAAGGTTAAATAATCGGATGGCAACCCGACCCAGGGACAGCTGAAGGACCGATCAGCAACGTAATCAATTCCCTTCCGCCCGACCAACGGTATGACAACGGAAAATATCAGCCAAGAATGAAGATACCAGCCACACTACGTCTTCAAAATTGGTGTCTAAAAACAGCCAAAGCAAAATAACCACTCTTAAGAAAAATATGAACGAACAACTAAACGGCTGTCGAACTACACGCCTTGCCGGACAGCATCAACACGGCGAGGAAACACCACATTGCTGGAAAACTGTGCTAACAACCAGGGCAGGTAACTGGGGCGTTAACGGCCACAAGGCAGAAAATACCGCTGGTCACTTCACTGATAAGTCACAACCAATTTAACAGTTAAAGACCATACAGGAAGACGGCTGCAAAATTTCGCCGACTCCAACACACCAAATGTCGCTGCTAGCCCGAACGGCCCAGGAAGCAACAACCGGCAATGAACTAAGAGATGTCACAGCAGTTGAGGTTTCGTAACAGGTTAACTGATCACTCAACTTTAGTGTCCAGGTTCGGTGGGCAACGAACTGTGTAGCTCTCGCAGCTGGCGCCTTACAATCCGACCGTGCGTGCACGCCACCAGCGGTCCCAGCCTGACCTCCTGACTCGGAGACTCCCTCACTACTCTGTCCCAACTGATCGACTGCCACACACACCACCACACGGAAATGTAGCGATCACAGCAGTACTAGTATCGATAAGCGCTGCTGCTGCCATTGACGGAGGCTGGTGAGCAACTCGTTATGGTAGTAACTCAGGGAAAAATAATACGCCACTGGGTTGCGACAAAATGCCAAAGAACAAACGGCATCAACGCAAACTGGCCACGGCTCACCATCAACTGCAACAGGTAACACCTTTTACTTAGTATTAATGATATTTTGAGAGAAAAAAATGGTTCAAATGGCTCTGAGCACTATGGGACTCAACTTCTGTGGTCATTAGTCCCCTAGAACTTAGAACTAGGTAAACCTAACTAACCTACGGACATCACAAACATCCATGCCCGAGGCAGGATTCGAACCTGCGACCGTAGCGGTCTTGCGGTTCCAGACTGCAGCGCCTTTAACCGCACGGCCACTTCGGCCGGCTATTTTGAGAGAGGATTGACGCAAAATATGTGAGGAAATTGCACATGAAGCCAGAAAGTCTGTCATCTCGGTATACACGATATAATTGAAAAGTTAAAGATGAGAGAAGTTGCTGTCACATGGGTTCCGTGTGATCGGAATGAAGAGCAGACAGCAAATAGTGAAAGAATCGCAGAATTGATTCAGCGCTATCGAACAGAAGGAGAACAGAATGAGATTTTCACTCTGCAGCGGAGTGTGCGCTGATATGAAACTTCCTGGCAGATTAAAACTGTGTGCCCGACCGAGACTCGAACTCGGGACCTTTGCCTTTCGCGGGCAAGTGCTCTACCAACTGAGCTACCGAAGCACGACTCACGCCCGCTACTCACAGATTTACTTCTGCCAGTATCTCGTCTCCTACCTTCCAAACTTTACAGAAGCTCTCCTGCGAACCTTGCAGAACTAGCACTCCTGAAAGAAAGGATATAGCGGAGACATGGCTTAGCCACAGCCTGGGGGATGTTTCCAGAATGAGATTTTCACTCTGCAGCGGAGTGTGCGCTGATATGAAACTTCCTGGCAGATTAAAACTGTGTGCCCGACCGAGACTCGAACTCGGGACCTTTGCCTTTCGCGGGCAAGTGCTCTACCAACTGAGCTACCGAAGCACGACTCACGCCCGCTACTCACAGATTTACTTCTGCCAGTATCTCGTCTCCTACCTTCCAAACTTTACAGAAGCTCTCCTGCGAACCTTGCAGAACTAGCACTCCTGAAAGAAAGGATATAGCGGAGACATGGCTTAGCCACAGCCTGGGGGATGTTTCCAGAATGAGATTTTCACTCTGCAGCGGAGTGTGCGCTGATATGAAACTTCCTGGCAGATTAAAACTGTGTGCCCGACCGAGACTCGAACTCGGGACCTTTGCCTTTCGCGGGCAAGTGCTCTACCAACTGAGCTACCGAAGCACGACTCACGCCCGGTACTCACAGATTTACTTCTGCCAGTATCTCGTCTCCTACCTTCCAAACTTTCGCAGGAGAGCTTCTGTAAAGTTTGGAAGGTAGGAGACGAGATACTGGCAGAAGTAAATCTGTGAGTACCGGGCGTGAGTCGTGCTTCGGTAGCTCAGTTGGTAGAGCACTTGCCCGCGAAAGGCAAAGGTCCCGAGTTCGAGTCTCGGTCGGGCACACAGTTTTAATCTGCCAGGAAGTTTCAGAAGGAGAACAGTTTCTAAAAAAAGATTGCTGCACCTGGATTCGAAATTTTGAGCCAGAACTAAAGTTTATGTCATAACAATGGAAAACTTCCACTGAGGTGACCTGAGTAATCCGACAGTTCAACAGTGAACGTTCCCTACCCGGAATACAAGAAGTTGCCAAACTGATGGGAAGCTGTCATAACCAAGAACTGAGATTTTACTCGTTTCCTGTAAAGGTATTTTGTAAAATAAATTGTTTTCTTCAGTTCTGTCTTACAGTGTGCAGAACTTTTGAAATGACCATCGTATTTTCGTAATGTTACATTCAAGAAACAAAACAACAACAAAAAAGACTCCATGTGTTGTTCAGTGCGGAAACAATGAATAACTTTTGATGTCAACATAAGATCACTGCATGCAACTGACTCAGAAGGGGAAAGTCTTACATTTTGAAAATAATAGTTTTAAAAAGAAGGGATATTTATATTTCAAATGTGCTTGTAGGGTAATTTTGATCATTGTTGCACTAGGAAGTGCGAGGGTTATACTAAGAAGCGCTATTAAACCGGACGATCACTTAAAATCGGTATTAGCTGAGTGGAAGGAAAGATTTACGTTTGTTGGAGAGTTTCTGGTAAAATGATATCCTACCGTAAAGGAAACCGAACGCAGGACGCTAGTACCATCAATTCCAGAGTATTGTTGAAGCATCTGCAGTCCTTACAAAGTAGCGTAACGGGTCATGGAATGAGTGCGGAGACGGACTTATGGGATGATTACAGATCGGTACATACTACGAGTATATGAAATGTTGGGAATTTAAATGGAAAACTTTAAATAAAGACGACGTTCTCACAAAACCCATTTGAAACAATTAGAGACCCTGGATTTGAAGTGTAGACAGGAGAGGCCAAGGGGCTATACCAAGCAGAAACACTACGCCAGAACTAGTCGGAATGTTTTAGAATCTCTCGGAAAAATTCGTTTCTGAAGAGTTCGTTCACAAGCGTCAGGGGAAAGCGACGCTATGAGTGAAACTCTTTCGAGAGCCCTGAGAAATCGATATGTAAGCAGATGGCCAAATCAGTCATTACCAGGAAGCAATTAGGATCAGGATTACAACCGCATCGTCAGGAACATTGTTACAGTTGAAACTTGGACTCACTATAGAGTGGTCCTTTAATGATGCTACTACAGAAGAACCAAAAGAAGCCTCTATACATTCGAGGCAGGACAACCGTGATTTTGATAAGTATCCAGCAATAGTTATTATTTTGAGTTTTGTGTCTATTAAAGAGGAATAAGTACTACAGAGTTTGTCTCTAGTAGCGACAAGTAATAGTTAATATTTTATGTGTCAAAATATAGGGAGGAACAAGCTGTGTCTCACACTTGTCTCCCAGTGTGAATAAGATACCTGATATCGTAAATCGCAATGAGTAATAGGAAACAATTTCTGCCTTTCAGAATATAAAGAGGAATGAGCACTGTCGCGCTCCTGTCTCCTGTTGTGAAAAGGATATTTGACTGCGCATGATCAGAACGAGGTGCAAGCACAGTTCTCATCTCTCATAACGAAAGGTTGATCTGAGGAACTGGAAGTTTCTGGAAAGGCCTAAAATACGAAGGGTGTTCTTATTGATTGCAAAGATATACAGTCACCTCCGAATAAGATTACACTATCGGGAAAATAAATTGTTCTTAAATCGAATCCTTAAGTATTTCCAGCCTTGTTTACTTTCCCTTTCCAGAATCACCTGTTCTAGGCACCCTAGGAGAATTTCTCCCTCTGTCTCCATTGAAGGTGACTTAATAGAACTCGGCCCACAATGTCGTAAACACCTTGATTGAGCTACAAGACCACAACGTCATCCAAAATGTTGGTAGTACCTGTTTTGAGACTGTCTGTAATCCTCTGTTAGTGCCCTTATTTTATCATCCTGACCCCTATGTGAGACATCTTACAAAGAACCAAATGACTAATTTATTTTATATATTTTTTCTCATGGCTTTACACTAACAGGCATCTTCTACATTTCTGGAAACATCAATGAAATTATTAAGATAATTTTTGAATGTGAAAACAGCTATAGGGTGGAAATTTATATAACTAAATTACAAATCTGCAACCTATGTCTGTTTTCAGACTCAGCTTATAACGAGATTGGTGTATCAATCTGTCACCATGGAATGCAATGGTTTTTAAGATAGTTTTTATTCCTTTGGTTTGTCTGCTCATTAATTAATTATTTCTGGCTGTGTTATCATACCAGCAAAATCTCAGTCTCCTCTATCAGGTACATACCAACACCTTTACCTACTTTGTGGAGTAATTCCCCAAGATGTCATTGTGTGTTTTCAGGAATGTGCCTAAAGCAGCTTTATTGTTATGGTGTATACGTTCTTCACACTGTTTTCTACGTTTGTTACCTGCTTAGTCAAAATGCTCATTTTATCACACTGTAGACAAATAATCTGTTTATCACAATTTGGTCATAAGTGGAATCGTGTTTGATCCATGTTGTAGATATTTTACAACCTATTCTCAGTCTGAAATGACACTATTATATTACCTTTTTTAAGCAGGTGTGTAATCTTACCTGAAACTTTCCCACAACATGGCACAAAAGTATACTTGTGATTTGATCTGTCAGTTATCTTTTCAGGGTGATGCTGTATTCATCTGTCTTCTAAATGACTTTCACTTTTTTACCGATAACGTTTTCGCTAATTTGGGTCATAACCATTTCTAACAGCAAATTATCTGTCTTCATTTTCAGTATTATGGTTCAATAATGGAAGCCCAATAATTCTGTCTAACATGGGTTGAAAGAAGATGTGCTAATCCTCAGTTGGATGGCAGGAATCATTATTTATAACTGTATAACAAGTTGTTAGTTCCCTCTAAATACTGAATTGATGTTCGCCTCCATATTTTTCTACTTTTATATCCACAAAATTAATTCTTCTCTTGTCTTCACTTTCAGCAGTAAACTTTACATATGGATGTACTTTATCAAAATACAGATGTAACTTGTTTACACCATTAATATCACCATGTACGAAAATGATAGTGTCATTCATACACTCCTGGAAATTGAAATAAGAACACCGTGAATTCATTGTCCCAGGAAGGGGAAACTTTATTGACACATTCCTGGGGTCAGATACATCACATGATCACACTGACAGAACCACAGGCACATAGACACAGGCAACAGAGCATGCACAATGTCGGCACTATTACAGTGTATATCCACCTTTCGCAGCAATGCAGGCTGCTATTCTCCCATGGAGACGATCGTAGAGATGCTGGATGTAGTCCTGTGGAACGGCTTGCCATGCCATTTCCACCTGGCGCCTCAGTTGGACCAGCGTTCGTGCTGGACGTGCAGACCACGTGAGACGACGCTTCATCCAGTCCCAAACATGCTCAATGGGGGACAGATCCGGAGATCTTGCTGGCCAGGGTAGTTGACTTACACCTTCTAGAGCACGTTGGGTGGCACGGGATACATGCGGACGTGCATTGTCCTGTTGGAACAGCAAGTTCCCTTGCCGGTCTAGGAATGGTAGAACGATGGGTTCGATGACGGTTTGGATGTACCGTGCACTATTCAGTGTCCCCTCGACGATCACCACTGGTGTACGGCCAGTGTAGGAGATCGCTCCCCACACCATGATGCCGGGTGTTGGCCCTGTGTGCCTCGGTCGTATGCAGTCTTGATTGTGGCGCTCACCTGCACGGCGCCAAACACGCATACGACCATCATTGGCACCAAGGCAGAAGCGACTCTCATCGCTGAAGACGACACGTCTCCATTCGTCCCTCCATTCACGCCTGTCGCGACACCACTGGAGGCGGGCTGCACGATGTTGGGGCGTGAGCGGAAGACGGCCTAACGGTGTGCGGGACCGTAGCCCAGCTTCATGGAGACGGTTGCGAATGGTCCTCGCCGATACCCCAGGAGCAACAGTGTCCCTAATTTGCTGGGAAGTAGCGGTGCGGTCCCCTACGGCACTGCGTAGGATCCTACGGTCTTGGCGTGCATCCGTGCGTCGCTGCGGTCCGGTCCCAGGTCGACGGGCACGTGCACCTTCCGCCGACCACTGGCGACAACATCGATGTACTGTGGAGACCTCACGCCCCACATGTTGAGCAATTCGGCGGTACGTCCACCCGGCCTCCCGCATGCCCACTATACGCCCTCGCTCAAAGTCCGTCAACTGCACATACGGTTCACGTCCACGCTGTCGCGGCATGCTACCAGTGTTAAAGACTGCGATGGAGCTCCGTATGCCACGGCAAACTGGCTGACACTGACGGTGGCGGTGCACAAATGCTGCGCAGCTAGCGCCATTCGACGGCCAACACCGCGGTTCCTGGTGTGTCCGCTGTGCCGTGCGTGTGATCATTGCTTGTACAGCCCTCTCGCAGTGTCCGGAGCAAGTATGGTGGGTCTGACACACCGGTGTCAATGTGTTCTGTTTTCCATTTCCAGGAGTGTATATCTTTTGTAACACATTATGTTTTTGAATAACTCGAAGTTACTATTTAGAATTTTGTGTCCAGTGTTATCTATGAAGTGTGCCTGTGAGGCCAGTGGTGTTGGTAAGCTCTTATGGGACCAAATTCCAGAGGTCATTGGTCCATTGCGGTATAAGGCCATCTGGTTGCATGTTAAACTCTCCAGTAAAGAAGGAATATTTATCAGACAAAGTGAAGATCAAGAAGAAAGTTAGTTCCATAATATGTGGTATATTCAATTTCTTATATTGCAGAAACATTTTTCTAACTAAATAGATTCATTTGCTGGTACATTATCAGGTATCTAGATTTCTTTCAGATGCCCAACTTACTCACTGGTATTTTTAATTATACATTTTTCTAGGAGAATAAATATCTTGAACTGTCAAGTTACTCATATTTAACAATTAGATGGAATGGTATGCCAGTTTTATGGATCTTCAGTTGGGTTCTGAGTCTATGTGATTTTGAGTTCATCTCAAGACCATGAAAGGTGGCTACACTGAGCCACAGCGCCAGAGATCGCGCTAGAGAGTATTGTTCCGCCGCCTCCACTGGCAGTGATTATTGAGAACTCGTAGTGGGAAGTGCTTTGGGAGAACTCGTGGTAGTCAGTGCTGAGATGTCGTAGTGAGGAGTGTTTGTTGAGATGAGCTAGTAGGCAGTGCTTGCTGAGATGTGATACTGAAAAGTTCTTGTTGAGATGTGATAGTAGCCAGTCGGTGTGGAGAGATTGTAATGTCTAGAGTGCTTTTCATCAATATAAATTAAGGTAACAAACTACTTTTCTTTTCTTTCTCATTATTTCAATGTCCTGAATAATGCGTCATTACAGGTTCAGTCAACAAAGCATCTGGCTTGTGTTCTTGTATTAGAGTGTAATTCTGGTTTTCTTGAGTAATTATGGTATTTCTATTTTCTTTAATTAATTCAGTATAAATGATATTTAAAATTTCTTGTGTTATTGAAGAAGAACCGTGCCAGATGCGTACGTTGAGTCATACTTCCACACACAGAACAGTTACACTTATGCTTTGGTTTCGTAGGTTTTATAGTTGCTGGGGACTTAATTAATTAATTGTGTTAATGAAAATTTCCATTTCATTCTTTGTTGTTGTTCTATGCAGTCAGATTGCGTAATAATACTAGTCAGGGCCAACCGTTTACGAGACTTCGTAATCGGACATACAGCGACTGAAAAAAAAAATTAAAATTATTTTCATCATATTTTAATTGAGCCCCCATGCACGTGGCGACCGCTGCTTCGGATCGTCCCTTGGAATTCTTCTGATTGTAAAAAATAGTAGACAGTAGTATTGTTGTAGTAATTTGTAGTTTAGTAATTGTAGTCTATATTGCATGAGTAGATTTGGTAATTGTCATTATTCTAATGGTATTTTGTTTGTTTGTTTGTAGAATTATATTTTGTTGTCTTGTCTACGGGTTTGACAATTTAGTGGAATTATTTCAATTGTTCCTTAATCGTGTTTGAGGGAAACATTTCATGTGAATGGTATTGTTGGAAATATAGTGTCATTGTGTGTAATTTTCATATAGTGAGGAGTTTTGTATATTTTGTAAATGATTACGCGATCAATGAAAATGGCAAAAATGATGAATAGTGAGAATGACGAAATTGTTAACATGGCGAACTCGCCAACAGAAGAAAACAGTATCATGAATAATGAAGTTGAAAATAATTTAATAAGTAGGGAAAATAGTCCGGAAACAGTTCAAAATTTTTCACAATCGAAAAATTCTCAGAATACGAGATTAACGACAGAAGAGATGGAGCAGTTGATGGGCGCTATATTAAATTTGGGATCACAAATAAGAAGATTTAACACGGAGATGGAAACTTTGACAATACAGTTAGGCTCACAAATAGAAACATTTGGAACCGAGATGAAAGCTGAGATGGGAACAATTAGAACTGAGATGAAAGCAATGACAACACGGTTTTGCTCAAAAATAGGAACAATTGAAACCGAGATAAAAACAGTGGGATCACAGTTACGATCTGAAATTAGAATGGAGATGGAAGCAATGACAACACGGTTATGCTCACGGATAGGGACATGTTTCAAAAATACGAATGATGAATCAAAGAAAGAAATTAGAGAAGAAGTACAACCTATTTTGAAGGCTCACAATAATAGTTTAATTTCAACAGGAATTAGACAAGAGGAACAGGACAGGGAACAGGAAGAAAAAGATCGCGTGATAGTACAAAAATTTTCAGACTTAAATTTACAACGTGCACACGATAAGGAGGAAATATTTGAGAGAATCGAGGAATCCGTATCAAATGACAGCATAAATGACTTAACGCAACAGTGTGAACAGTTAACTACCAAATGTGTCAACACTGAAACCCGAGTCGCGACACTTACGGAAGACGTAAGTAAACAGAAAGAAAAAATAGGTGACTTATCGGAAAGAGTTGAGGAGATTTCTGATAAATTGACAAATCCTAGTTTACATGGGGACAGATATTCGGATGATACAGCTCCATTGCCATTTGCGGAAAATGAAGAGTACCAGAACATAAATAATCATGTTGAAAATCCGGCAAAATCTAATGAACGCGTTAAAAAGGAATTTGAGGCATTACGAATGCAAGTCAAACAAACTGAAGGCGAAATCGTAGGAAAAGACAGTAGAAGAAATTTAGAATCACATATAGCAGAAGGGTTTGAAGAAAGTAATTTGTTTCATTTACGGGATGCAACAAGAGAGCGCCAGACGCGCGAACTTGACAATAATCGACATTCAAACTGGGACAGACGCGGTAGGTCTTTGTTGCCACGAGGCGAAAGCTTTGGCTATAAACACTTTTTGACTGTTCGGAAATTTAAGATCTTCCGCAATTCTAAGAATGACATACGTCCATGTGCATGGTTAGATCAGTTTATGTATGCACTCCCACCAAATTTGCCACTAAGTCACAAACTGAAATTTATGTGCAGCTATTAAAGTCCTCAGGGGATTCACTATACTAAGTGAATATGTGCCGTAGCGTGCATAGGGCCCCGAGCTGTAGTGGTGCTATTTCCCTTTTAGTTTTCTGCACCGCTGCCTACTCTTTCACTATTCTTTGCATCTATAAAAACAACTCTCCTACTATCTATCTATCTAGACAGTAGGTAAAGAATAACCGGATTTGACTGTTTTACCCAAAAGTGACTTTGGAAATTACCGTTTGGACTTACTATATTTTATGCAGCATTCATTCGTAGTTTAAACGAAATCTTACCTGTTTATCTTCGTGACAATATTACTTCATATGTTGACGATATTCTTATTGCTAAACGTTCTTGGAGTGAGCATAACAAAATTTTGGATTTATTATTACGTATTTTTGCAAGAGTTGGCATTACAGAGAACTTGGAAAAATCTGAATTTGGTCGTTCTCAGGTGAAATTTTTCGGTCACATTATTTCTACAGACGGTATTCTTCCTGATCCAGAGAAACTAGACGCTATTCGTAATTATGCTGTTCCTACCACAAAACGTGATGTTTGTAGTTTCCTTGGTGTCTGTAATTTTCTTAGACGCTTTGTTAGATTGGATGATTTGGCCACACCTCGTTTATACATTTCAGTTATGCACACTTTGGTCCCAGAAAATGCTTTCATAAATTACGAGAAAATTGCTACTTCAATAATATGGAAAAACGTATTCGATCTGTTCTTGCCAAATGCAAATTATGTCAAAAGGCTAAGCCGCCAACTGTTTCTCACAGAGCACCGTTGTTTCCTATCATTCCAGCGAAATTAAAGGAGATGGCTGCAGTCGATTTGTTCGGTCCAGTGGTTCGTTCTACTAATGGTTTTGCGTACATTTTCGTAGCAGTGGAATTGACATCAAAATATGTGTGTTTTACACCTTTACGCAAAGCAACAGCTCGTTCAGTATCTAATGCTTTCATCAAACATTTTCTTAAAGAAGTTGGTCATGTTGATAAGGTTATATCAGATAATGGATCACAGTTTCGCTGTAAAATTTGGCTTCGTACTCTACGGCGTCGTAAGATTAAACCAATTTTTATTTCACTTTTTCACCCTCAATCTAACGCTTCAGAAAGATGGATGAAGGAAATCAATAAATTGTGCCATCTTTATTGTCATCAGAATCACAGAACGTGGGATCAGTATCTTCATATTTTTCAAAACATTCTGAATGAACTTCCTAATGACTCAACTTCTTTACCGCCTCTATTGATATTAAAAAACAAAACACCGACTAATCGCATTTCTGAAATTGTTCCTTTTCCGCCTTCACGGAAACTGCGGCATTCTGAAGTTGTCAACCTGGCTCTACGAAATATTGCATCTGCGGCTGCTAGAAGAGAAAAATCAGCGAAGCGTCCTGGTCGTTTAAAAACTTTGTCAGTTGGTCAGAAGGTATTAATTAAGTCTCATCGTTTGTCTCACAAAGGAAAAGGCTTATGTCGCAAATTTTTTCTGCTTTATAACGGTCCATATAGAGTTCGCAAAATTATTCATGATAACACTATTGAAGTAGAAACTCTTAAATCTCGGCGCTCTAAGGGAATACATCACATATCTAACGTTAAAATTTTTGTGGAATGACATACTTCTGAGAAACCAACAGTTGTACGTAAACACACGGAGAATGCAAGGATACCGCGCCGTGTTCCGGCGGCGGCACATACTCAAAGCAACAGTCAGTCTGCGCGCTGCACAAGGCAGTCGTTGACCGCAAACAATTACTTCCTACGTCACGCGCCAACAGCTGATCGAGCGCTCAGTGTGAATGCACTGACAGCCGTAAACAAATACACAGTCTAATTTCTCCGATTAAATTCTGTATAAGCTATGGTGACTTTATAAATTATGTTATTAACGTTCAGTATTTTTCAGGATATGGTTCTATAAAATATTTAAGAACTTCAGGTAAATTCTGTGCGTGTCCGACGTTAAGACGACTTGCTATTGAGAAAATTTCAGGAAGAATGTCATTTCGAAGAAGAAAGTAATAAACAAAAAAAAAAATAACGATTAATTGAGTTTATTTTTCAGGTAACATATTTCCACTTAGGTACGTACTTTAGACGTAATTTGCTGCTTGCGATTACGTGACTCATACTTTGTGCTAAATTTCATGTTCTATGAATTTACTTGTGAAGCGACGTGCTTACGCACATTAACTGATTTTGACGATGATTGATTAATGAACAGGCTTGTTATTTGTATATATTATGCATCGCTTGGCTGCACTGCTTTTTCACTGATGTCATATTTTTCTATTATGTGCCTGCTGTGCTTATTTATTTAAATTATAATTGTCACCTGATTAATTGTGCTGACTGTAGTTAGGTATGTAGGTTACACTTTGTGATTTATCTGCTTGCGCCTTCATGTTTACTTATTAAGATTACATATGAACATTTATTTGCTTATGCTGAATGATGCTAATGACTTGTTTATTACGTAAGATATATGTTTGCTGCTGTGCGTATGGATTGCATATTTACACACTTCTGTTTTGTTGTCATAACTACTCTTCAATTTAGAATATAGAAATGCTGATATACTGTGTACGAACATAGAGTTTAGGTTACACTGTGGTATTAATTATAGATTGTTTGCTTGGCACAGCCTCGTTGTAGGGATTGTGCTGCATCCACTTGTTGACATTCTGTTCTCTACTGGTATATTTACTCGCTATTGCATGTTTTGCTTACGCTCAGTGCCTGATATTTTTAAGATAAGAAAATGAACTGCTATAATTCGACGAACGACATTAGTACGAGAAACTTCATAGAAGTCACATGAGCCGGAGGTTTTATGGAAGCTGTATAAATTTATGCTAATAGGAAGGAAGCTAACGACATGACATACCAAAACTAGGTTTAGACCATTGAGAGTTATTACACTGCATTCTTCGTGAGAAATTGAAATAGGAAGTGACACTTGACACAAGAAATACTCCACATGTTTGCTTCTGCCATGATTCTTGAAGTGGTGTACACACTGTGAAATATTATGATCATTCACACTCCGTAATCGTACTTAATTACTGAGAGTTATTCGAACTAAAGTCTGTTAGAGGTCATGTATGCATTTCTTTTATTTAATGATGGACAAGGAACCAAAATGTATCTTATACTTTATAATGAGTAGAAAATTTGTGTCAGATGGATCACACAGAGGTTGTGTGTGGACACTGTGTCTTCGGATTGTATGGGATGCTGAATTGAAGTTGCACTAGGATTTTGTCTGTACTTGTTCGAGGAGACTGACTACAGGAAAGAGTTGTTATGGAAGTGAAATGATATTGGTGCTGAGGTTTATATGTATCGACGTATTATTGAGGTATTGAGATTATGTGAAGTTGATGATTATTGGAGTTTCGTGGACAAGAGGTAAGGTAAATGAGGTATTATTGAAGTATTGAGATTATGTAATGCTGATGATTATTGGAGTTTTGGTGGATAAGAGGTAAAGTAAGTGAGGAGCATATTTTTTTTGTTGGTCTATATGGAACAAGGAGGATGAAGATGGCAGACTAGAACACTCAAGTACAAAGAAGATTGTCTACACACACACTTTGTTAAATCAATAAGCAGTATATACTTTTTTTTTTTTTTTTTTTTTTTGAGAGAGGAAGCATTTGCATATCTTGGCTCACTGACAGTTGTTCAGCAACCGTACATTTTGATCTGGCTTGGCAAACATTGGTCTTGACATGATGACTATGACGTTGACTAACTATTATTGACTGTTATACATTGCTGCCACTACTACTTGATACACATGATGAACATAAAATTTTGACAGAATTGCATTTACACAGTTAACACTATTCAACTACACAGTAGCACTAAATGTGGATGAAAGATGAGTGAGTGTGTTTTGTGTGTTTTCCTTTTATAATCCCAGAGAAGTGATCCCAACCTATCTCCTAAATATTATTTTACTTGTTGTTGTGGCTTGCACTGACACCCATAAATATTATAGGTTTACTGGTATTTGTGTATTGTAATAGTTAATAGGACAATTATCTGATATCATTTGTGTGTTTGTTATGATTTGTATGTTTAGTGTAAAAGCATTGTATGTGTATTCAAACTGTTGTTCATGCCTGAACTGTCTGATTAGTGATGGTGCTGCACTTTTCAACATGGTGGATGCCACCTGGACATGTTTAATTTCTGCTGATGAACTGTGTGATTAGTGATAGGGAATATTATGAACTGTTATTTGCACTTTTTCTACATGATTGGTGCCACTAGGACATGTTTAATTTCTGCTGATGAACAGTGTGATTAGTGATAGTGAATTTTATGGACTGCGGTCAGCACCTGGTCAACATTACTGGGTGCCACTGATGGACTGCTTCTACCGAAATGGTGTTACTTGTTGATGTCTGCACCTGCTCAACATTGCTGGGTGCCACTGATGGACTGCTTCTACCGAAATGATGTCACTTGTTGGTGTCGGCAGCTGCTCAACATTGCTGGGTGCCACTGGTGGACTGCTTCTACTGAAAAGATGTCACCTGTTGCTGTATGCACCTGCTCAACATTGCTGGTGCAACTAATGGAACTGCTTATACTGAAATGGTGTTACTTGTTGGTGTCTGCACCTATTCAACATTACTGGGTTCCACTGATGGACTGTTTCTACTGAAAGAATGTCACTTGTTGGTTTTTGCACCTGTTGACCATTGCTGGGTGCTACTGCTGGAACTGTCAACTGCTAATTCTTGAGCTATGGAAAGCGTTTATGTGAATATTTATATAAACTGACTTTTTGTGTATTACTGTTTGTGAAAAGTTATGAGACTCTTACCTGCACATATTCGTCATTGCTGACGCTATTGATTGAACTGTTTAACCACATAATACTTGTGTAAACTGTTATGTAAAGTCACATGTATGAAAGAATTTGTATTGCTTACTGTATTTTATATATTAGGTTATTGAAAGGTCAGTGCAAAGCCAAAATTTTATCTAGTTATATGATATTTACGCATGAATATTATCTTTTATTTTTGTCTGTATTTTTTTGACGAATTTGGTGGTATTTTCACCACCAATGCTGGCAAAAATACCATCAAATTCTAGCCTGTGGAGGAAGGGCATATGAAAGGTGGCTACACTGAGCCACAGCGCCAGAGATCGCGCTAGAGAGTATTGTTCCGCCGCCTCCACTGGCAGTGATTATTGAGAACTCGTAGTGGGCAGTGCTTTGGGAGAACTCGTGGTAGTCAGTGCTGAGATGTCGTAGTGAGGAGTGTTTGTTGAGATGAGCTAGTAGGCAGTGCTTGCTGAGATGTGATACTGAAAAGTTCTTGTTGAGATGTGATAGTAGCCAGTCGGTGTGGAGAGATTGTAATGTCTAGAGTGCTTTTCATCAATATAAATTAAGGTAACAAACTACTTTTCTTTTCTTTCTCATTATTTCAATGTCCTGAATAATGCGTCATTACAGGTTCAGTCAACAAAGCATCTGGCTTGTGTTCTTGTATTAGAGTGTAATTCTGGTTTTCTTGAGTAATTATGGTATTTCTATTTTCTTTAATTAATTCAGTATAAATGATATTTAAAATTTCTTGTGTTATTGAAGAAGAACCGTGCCAGATGCGTACGTTGAGTCATACTTCCACACACAGAACAGTTACACTTATGCTTTGGTTTCGTAGGTTTTATAGTTGCTGGGGACTTAATTAATTAATTGTGTTAATGAAAATTTCCATTTCATTCTTTGTTGTTGTTCTATGCAGTCAGATTGCGTAATAATACTAGTCAGGGCCAACCGTTTACGAGACTTCGTAATCGGACATACAGCGACTGAAAAAAAAATTAAAATTATTTTCATCATATTTTAATTGAGCCCCCATGCAACCATAATATTTTACTTTCATTACATAGAACTTGTTTGTTGTGTAGTTTCTCTTTCAATGTTTTTTAAAGAACATGTAAAGTCACAATCTAATTTTAGAACATTATTTGATTCGAAAAATTCAAGGGTTTTCCTAATATAATCTTATTTATACTAAGGTCATTAATTGCCATATTTTTCTCAGCAAGTTTATTATTAATGCTTTTTGCCATATGATAGTCACTCTTCCTAGATTTGTGCCTCTTACTGTCTTGTCCTTGCTATTTCTAAAATTTAGCTAACCTACTGCAAATTAACATAATTATTTTGTTCCAGTGACTCAACAGCCTGATCTATTACTGCTTTCATACTAGCAATTAAACATTTTTGTCACTAACTGAAGAACATACATTGAAGGCATGAATGAAAGATCATCCAAAGTCCAGTGAACAAAATATTTGAGAAGAGTTATAGCTGACTTTGTTGTCTCGACGTAATTTTTAGTCATCATTCATGCATTGCTCACTTTAATATTTGCTGCAAGTTTCAGACAATTGGAGTGCATACTTTAAAAGAAAATGATCAATATATAGCCATGGACTTGGGATGTTTTTCAATGCATGGTAAAAAAGTACATTGGTGAAAGAAAATTTTTTTCACACCCTAACGTGACTAATGGCATTGAATTTATGAATAAAACATCATTATCTTTGGAAATAAAAAGATATAATATACACAATTTCTTCTATAATGGAAAAGAACTTATTTTTCCTTCACTGTGTTGTTTCTTCTTCTTCCCCTGATTCTATCGCTGTTACTTCCAGTTGGGAATATACCACAAGTGATGAATAAATGGCCATACCCTCTGATATTAGTACTTTACCAGAAGTTTCAGATTTTCCAGCTTTTCTGATTTTATGGGCAGTGTATTGGTGTTCGATGGCAAAGTACTGAAAGTGATCTGCTAGGAAGGACCTTTCATGAAGGGATATATTATGAAGTCTGTTCCTCCCATCGTTTCTGCAACTGCAACTTTTCCTGGAAATTTCTGTGTGTATTTATTTTATACTTGGGAACAGAAAATTTCTGACCTCTGCTTCTTAGTGACATTTTGTAATATAGACTTAAATATCGTTTATATTCCTGGAAATCACCACCTGTCATCTGTACCATGTTGAAATTTGCCTCATTCGTGACAATATCTTCCATCTCTAGCCGTTTCTACCTTTTCTTTTCCTCTTTTAATTTTTTCTAGTTTTGGAAAGTGGGCATCATATGGAAGAAAGCAATGGACTTTCATGGGAAAGTAATGACTGATGTACCTGAAACTTCCAGAAGCACTAAAGTTGTTAGATAATGAACCATTGCCATATTTTTGTTCTGGCCAATGCAGCCATCAGAGAATATTTAAATTGTGTCTACTTGTGTTGATAGTGTACTGCTAATTGTAGCTGTGTAGGCATGAAATGACTTCATTAACACCCTTATGGTCCTGTATTTCGTCCCACATAAACATTGTACTTTTTGTTTCTTTCCCACTGTGAATACAGAAGTTGAATTCCTAAAGCTGACGGTGGTAGACTATTTCATTACTGGGGAGTAAAGGGCATGGCAGATTTTGCTGGAAGTCAAAACAGAGAATATCTACACTATCCTTTTTGCTGGAAAGATTTGTGAACGTTTTCTCACTGTCATAGAAGACAGAAGCTTTTCGTTTGTGAATTGCTAATTTTAGTGGCATCTGTCTCTTTAGCTATCATTTGTGCAAAATTTCAATTTGTTCTCTAACTCACCACATGAATTACATACGTCTGTAGCAAACGAGCAAACCCATAATTAAAAATGTCTGTGTGGTATTTACGAAACCACTCGTATTTCATTTCTGCATTTACTGTTTCGGGTGAGGTACGACATTTGATGCTTAAGTAATTTTCCGGCTAATATTTTTCCAGAAACAGAGTGTAAGTTTTCGTAATATTCAGATCTGATGACAAATATCGCTTCTTACTTCTTTTATTCCCATAGTGACTCTCTTCATAAAGGAAAGATCGTATGTGTTCATCAATCTGTTAGATCTGATAAAGAAAAAAATTACTAGAGGAAGACTTGCACTAACTATAAGATGAAATCAAGAAAATTAATGACCTGAAGAAAAAACTGTATCTTACTTATGGTTTCCAAGGGTTTTATATGAGACCTGTTAGTACGTGCAACTCTTTCATCAGTAGGAGATTCACTCATTGCAGCTAGTGTTGCCAGGAGTCTCACTCTCCCTTCTCCATTGCCATGAAGACTGCAGGATACCGTTCAGCACACAAGATGACTAGTTGTTGCAATGGTTACTTAAAACAAATATAGTATTATATGCCTAATAATGATTAATATTACAGAAAAAAACTGGCTAAGAATACGAGAAAGAGAAAGAAAAAGAAGAAGAGATGTAGGAGAGAGAGAGAACACCTAGAGGCAGAAAGGGAGAGAGAGAGAGAGAAATTATTATGAGTATTTTATATAATTCAGAAACAGATAACCATATTTGATCATGGATGTAAATATACTTACCTCATGTTTCGTTGTAAAGGGTTTCTGGGAAAAATCGTCTGTGCAGAGTCTTCTACGACAAAAAGCCATAGGAGACATCGTTCTAAACAAATGAACATCTTGACTACTTTTCACAGCTAAAACATTAAAATTCATTAAAAAAGCTAAGTTTACTTCATCAGTGAACAAATCACAACTTTCCTTCTGCACTTGCAGTTAGAGTGTTTTTCGACCCAGATGTGTTTCTCGTGTATGTGTGGCATATTCTTCTCCTCCATTGCATTTTTGTTTCGCCTCATTTTTTCCCATTTGTCAGGCAGTTTACGTTTTTACCATAAACTTTTGAATCGTCATCATTTGAAACCACCTCCATTAGAATGGAAAAAAATATCAACTTTCACAAATGATGCATTCACTACAGGGGCTTCATGAAAACTGAGTGGATAGTAAAACATACAATACTGGCCGTTAAAATTGCTACACCAAGAAGAAATGCAGATGATAAACGGGTATTCATTGGACAAATATACTAGAACTGACATCCACTTCTGGCTGTAATAACGGCCTTAATACGCCTGGGCATTGAGTCAAACAGGGCTTGGATGGCGTGTAGAGGTACAGCTGCCCATGCAGCTTCAACACGATACCACAGTTCATCAAGAGTAGTGACTGGCGTATTGTGACGAGCCAGTTGCTCGGCCACCATTGACCAGACGTTTTCAGTTGGTGAGAGATCTGGAGAATGTGCTGCAGGGCAGCAGTCGAACATTTTCTGTGTCCAGAAAGGCCGGTACAGGACCTGCAACATGCGGTCGTGCATTATGCTGCTGAAATGTAGGGTTTCGCAGGGACCGAATGAAGGGTCGTAACACATCTGACATGTAACGTCCACTGTTAAAAGTGCCGTCAATGCGAACAAGAGGTGACCGACACGTGTAACCAATGGCACCCCATACCATCACGCCAGGTGATACGCCAGTATGGCGATGAAGAATACACGCTTCCAACGTGAGTTCACCGCGATATCGCCAAACGCGGATGCGACCATCACAGTGCTGTAAACAGAAACTGGATTAATCCGCAAAAATGAAGTTTTGCCATTCGTGCACCCAGGTTCATCGTTGAATACACCATCGCAGGCGCTCCTGGCTGTGATGCAGCGTCAAGGGTAACCGCAGCCATGGTCTCCGAGCTGATAGTCCATGCTGCTGCAAACGTCGTCGAATTGTTCGTACAGATGGTGGTTGTCTTGCAAATGTCCCCATCTGTTGCCTCAGGGATCGAGACGTGGCTGCACGATCCGTTACAGCCATGTGGATAAGATGGCTGTCATCTCGAGTGCTGGTGATACGAGGCCGTTGGGAATGCTCTGAAAAGCTAATCATTTGCATATCACAGCATCTTCTTCTCGTAGGTTAATTTTCGTGCCTGTAGCACGTCATCTTCGTGGTGTAGCAATTTCAATGGCGAGTAGTGTGTAAAATATCAACAATGCAGTACCTATTATGCCAGTCTATTGTTGAGAAAAAATATTTTTTATTGATTGTTGTAGCTACCATGAGGTACTGTATGTGGCTTCCAAGGTTTTACTGAGCGTAAAAACTGTCCAACTCCATGGGCCTGGGATGTTATTTCATTGATTTGAAAATGTATTGTGCCATTTTAAGGGGAGAACAGCTGGACTTGGAAAGTTGTTCTCGGCAGGGACGTAGCACTAGGCATGTATATTCAGTTTCATATTAAAAGTGAAAATTGCCCGAAGGTGGACTTCCGGATGTTTTTCTATTCAAGACCTCAATTGTATTTCGTACCTGTATCAAATATTCTAACCGCTTTATTAGAGGTAACTATATTGTGAAATTCGCCGCTCTCTCACAGAATTTCGCGTTTGGTGTGATATTTACAGTAAGAAGCATTGATGAAAAATCGAATTTTATTATGTCTCTCACTGGTCGATGGGTGAGGGAGCTGGATGTCTTTCGGATTAATAAAATCGTTAACTGCTTCATACAGAAACTCAAGATGTAGCCCATTTAGCATCTTCCCCAATAAAAAGTGAGTCACATGCAGCTTTTTATTAAGAGTGGCTGCCCACCTACATACTTCACTTTCAGCATTTCTTTCAGCCATTTATTTTCAAAATACTCCTTCTATCTTGGATCTTCGCACCTAACCTTGGCTGTTATGTGGTTGAAAGTAGAAAGAAATTGGACGAAATACATCTCTTGCTGAACTTTATTGCAGCGTCACACTCCATTGCTGTCTATTGCTACAATAAAATTGAGATTGGCAACAAGCTGAAATCTTTTTTCCTGTAACTATTAAGAGAATGTATATGATTGTCAGCTGACCGCAGGCTTCCTCCCACGAGGCCAGTAACTAGTCGCCATTATTCGCTCTCACGTGCGTCAAGAGCCGGCTGCGTGTTTGCACGCGCGTTTCCCCGGGTATGACGAACGGCGGGGGCCATTCTGCTTTCCGTTTGTCATCCGCGACAGCAGTAGGAAAAGGAAAAGGAAATGAGCGAAAAGAAGAAGCGAGCGGTTCTCCGTAACGACTGACTACACTGCAGATTGCAAGTTGGCGTGCGTGGCTCAGCAGCTTAACTAATAGTGGCTGGCTACAAGACTGCTGTTTGTCGTCTTCCAGATGTGACTCGTAAAGTAGTAACAGGGCTTTTTCTTCGCTCGCACGGACGACTAGTGAGTGTGTCTATTAGCATGTCAGAGTATTTACGAGACGTATTTACCGAACATGTTTGCACTCAGAAGGAACATTATTCTCCGCACTGCCAGTTACAATTACAAAGTGTATCGCCTGACACAAACGCATTTCTCTGAAAGGCGCTTTGCTTTCACCTTGCACAAAAATGACGCCACTGAGAAGAATGCTGTTAGTTAGTTATTTTTTGTCCCAAGTGAGTTACTTAACAGCTTAATACGTGAATATGTCAGCTTGCCTGAACGAATACCGACACGTTTGTTTGTTTATGTGCGTGTGCGTGCGTGCGTGTGTGTATGTGTTTTTTTTCTTCTCTTTTGATCTCCAAGATGCACGAATCAAAAAGGTACTATGACACTGCGTATAAGCCGGCCGCTGTGACCGAGCGGTACTAGGAGCTTCAGTTCGGAACCGCACTGTTGCTACGGTCGCAGGTTCGAGTCCTCCCTCGGGCATGGGTGTGTGTGTTTGTCCTCAGGATAATTTAGATTAAGTAGTGTGTAAGCTTAGGGACTGATGACCTTAGCAGTTAATTGCTATAAGATTTCACACACATTTGAACATTTTTGAACTTGGTTGGAAGGGATACATCATTCCTTGGTTGGTCACATCTCTTTGATGTTGTTGTTGTTGTTGTGGTCTTCAGCCCTGAGACTGGTTTGATGCAGCTCTCCATGCTACTCTATCCTGTGCAAGCTTCTTCATCTCCCAGTACCTACTGCAACCTACATCCTTCTGAATCTTCTTAGTGTATTCATCTCTTGGTCTCCCCCTACGATTTTTACCCTTCACGCTGCCCTCCAATACTAAATTGGTGATCCCCTGATGCCTCAGAACATCTCCTAACAACCGGTCTCTTCTTCTTGTCAAGTTGTGCCACAAACGCCTCTTCTCCCCAATTCTATTCAATACCTCCTCATTAGTTATGTGATCTACCCATCTAATCTTCAGCATTCTTCTGTAGCACCACATTTCGAAAGCTTATATTCTCTTCTTGCCCAAATAATTTGTCGTCCACGTTTCACTTCCATACATGGCTACACTCTATACAAATACTTTCAGAAACGACTTCCTAATACTTAAATCAATACCTGTTAACAAATTTCTCTTCTTCAGAAGCGCGTTCCTTGCCATTGCCAGTCTGCATTTTATATTCTCTCTACTTCGACCATCATCAGTTATTTTGCTCCCCAAATAGCAAAACTCCTTTACTACTTTAATTGTCTCATTTCCTAATCTAATTCCCTCAGCATCACCCGACTTAATTCGACTACATTCCATTATCCTCGTTTTGCTTTTGTTGATGTTCATCTTATACCCTCCTTTCAAGACACTGTCCATTCCGTTCAACTGCTCTTCCAAGTCCTTTGCTGTCTCTGTCAGAATTACAATGTCATCGGCGAACCTCAAAGTTTTTATTTCTTCTCCATGGATTTTAATACTTACTCCGAACTTTTCTTTTGTTTCCTTTATTGCTTGCCCAATATACAGATTGAATAACATCGGGGAGAGGCTACAACCCTGTCTCACTCCCTTCCCAACCACTGCTTCCCTTTCATACCCCTCGACTCTTATAACTGCCATCTGGTTTCTGTACAAATTGTAAATAGCCTTTCGCTCCCTGTATTTTACCCCTGCCGCCTTTAGAATTTGAAAGAGAGTATTCCAATCAACATTGTCAAAAGCTTTCTCTAAGTCTACAAATGCTAGAAACGTAGGTTTGCCTTTCTTTAATCTTTCTTCTAAGATAAGTCGTAGGGTCAGTATTGCCTCACGTGTTCCAACATTTCTACGGAATCCAAACTGATCTTCCCCGAGGTCGGCTTCTATCAGTTTTTCCATGCGTCTTTAAAGAATTCACTTTAGTATTTTGCAGCTGTGACAGATGATAAAAGAAATCTACAGCACACTGTAACCAGAAGAAGGGAGAAGTTAAGAGGAACATTAGCAACGTCATCCGGGAATAGTTAACTTGGCGTTGGAGGGGCAGGTGTCAACGAGAAAAATAGTAGAAGCAAAAATATGCTGACTGTGTTGGCTGTTGTACTTCCGTGGATGTGAAATGAACGGTACAAGATAGAAAATATGGAGCACAAGACCATTCAACAGATTACTGCCTTAAAAAACGCATGTCACTGTTGTGGCTTTTATAAATTATTGTAGTAGCGTACACTGCAGGACACATTAAGCTCTGGAGTGATGCAAAGTATATTGGGTCCAGCTTTAACCGAAATAGATTCAGAAAGCTGGAGATACTCCGCTAAAAAAAGAAACGTGGTACAGAAGAATTTTAAAAGTCAGACAGCACGTAAAGGAAAGTACGAGAATCTTAATGATGAGTTCATTAAATCAGGCTTGTGGAACGTGTGCTAAAAAATAAAGAAGTGTCTAATTTTCAATAACAGGAAAAATTTTGTCCCAACACTGAACCAAAGAACTAGTAAGATTGTTTTAGGAATAATTCGGAGTCGCGCATCAGTTGTATGATTTCTAATCTGAGTCCCGTTTCTTTCATGTTTGCTACAAAAATGAGAGCCTGCATCCTACTAGGATAGGTTTGAGAATTTATTAGAAAGTCGGATAGTTACCAGTGGGTTTCCGTGTAATGAGAAAGTAGGAGCAAACAAAGACTGGAAAGTCGATCCGAACGTTGCCTTTGTGCGGATTAGTATTTCTTATATGTAAAGAAACCAGAGGGATTGCAGGACCTTTCAACCTACAAGATTTAGGGGGTAATACCGTTTAGTTTTGTGTAAGCTCGGAGTTTCTTTCAGCCTAATTTTGTTCCACTCTCCAATATAAATGTAGCCACACAGTTTCTGTGTAATTTTTGCGAGATGTCAGACATAATTATCTGTGAAGGTAGCTAGGTAGCTGGACTCCTGCCCATAAACCGCGTGTCTTAAGACACCACCACAAAAACACCCAGTCCACCCCACACACTCAGTCCAAGTGTTAGCTAGCTATATGAACAAATATGGCATAACAAAATTAAACAATGGATACATATTCATGCATACATTGCTGTGAAGTTTTGAGGAAATAGAATGTTATTTTGAGTTTTGTTTGTGAAGGGGAAAAGAGGGCAATAGTGACCGGCTGGTTGTTTGTCATCATCGCGTTCAGACGGAGGCAGTTATTGTGTAGACATGGACCTTTGGGCAAGGCGCAAATACCCATCAGCTCAACAAAAACTTCGAAACAATCAGTGGGAACGAGTTTGGTGCCCCTGCAAGCAAATGAGCAGGCAACATTTCTAACAGAGGCAACGTCCTTTACGTAATTCATATCGAAACATATCCGATACATTTAGACGTAGGCTGTGCTGATGTTTAATAAAATTGGGGAGAGCGTAGTGCCCTGATGACTGTCTTGTCGTCCCCGTTATCTTCTTCTCTTCTCGTGATCCCAAGTTCGTTAAGAGGTGTTTCTCTGCCTCTTTTAAGTTTTAAAGTTTCCAGTATACAGTCGCACCCTTTGCATTATGCTAATTTACCAACGTACAGAGATGAAAGATGTCTTTTCTTCTCTCGCTGTAGAATTCGGCAAAGTTGGGTTGTCTCTGGCATTTTAGTGCAGGCACGCTTCTCTTGATCTGTAACCGGAGATACGATATGGGCTTCTTTCTTTAGAATGTCGTTCATCCTCTTTCCTTGTGCCTTCTCGGTGCTTTTGTAATTACGTTTACCCAATAACATTGAATAGTTTGTATATTAGTGACGTAGTCACACACAGTGTGTCTCCAGCTAATGGCCCCACTTACCTAGGTTTACGTCCGTAATTCGAATCTCCGAAATACCTGCTGTTTTTCTCATCTTAATACATGTGTAGCAATAAAAGTTATTGATAACGTTTTTCGTTATTCCTAGTATAATTTTCAGTAATACCCACCCTATGTGTCCTAAGGTCAAAAATCGCCTTTCTGTAGCATACATTGCACATACCGTCAAATGAATGTATATTCGAATTAAAATTTAAGAAGCTGTTTTTGGAGGTCGTGTTCTGGATTGTAGAGTTTTATGGAAGTGAAACTTGGTGATAAACGGTTCAGACAAGAAGACAATAAAAGATTTGGGAATTTGGAAGTACAGGAGAAGACAAGAACACAATAAAAGCTTTAGAAAAGTGGTACTACAGAAGAATGTTGTAGATTAGATGGGTAGATCGAATAAATAATAAGGAGGTACTGAACAGGATTGGCGAAAGAAGAAATTTGGAGCACGACTTGACTGAGAAAAGAGATCGATTAATGGAGTACATCGCGAGGCATTAAGGAATCATCACATTATTGATGAAGGAAGCGTATGTGTGTGTGTGTGTGTGTGTGTGTCTGGGAGGGGAGGGGGCGGGATAAAACTGCACAGGAGACAAGACTTAAGTACAGCAAGCAGGTTCAAATGGATATAAGTTGCGTGGAGAGTTGCATCACACCAGCCTTAAGACTAAAGTCCATGACGATACAACTTATAGCGAATTTTGGTGTTTCTACAACTGTAATCATACCTGACGATCACTCTTTACCTAAGAGACAGCTCTCTGGTGCACATTTAATGAGCAAATAGTACAGAGGCGAATAAGAGACGTCCGCATGCACCTACAGGAACCTCAGCGCGTAATTTTTCCAGTGTGTTTGAGCTGCTGCGTTCTGGAATGATAGGCCTAATCGCTCGTTCTCCCTAATGTCGTCAGCCGGCAGCGCTGCACCTGTCGCCTTTTCCGGAGCAAACGGATACCGTCAAAGACTCGTTACGGAACTGGCAGGAGAACTTGTCGCTCGCAGGCGTGAGTGTTTAAACTTTTCTCGGCTCTCACTAAAACGGTAACAAGCAAACTTCTGCGGGGAAACAAAGGCGGGCGCGGGGCCACTGGAAATCGTTAGCCTGTAATTGGCGCCCAGAAGTGAATTCTTGGGCGAGGGGGAAGGAAGGAGCAGCAGCACCCAGCCGCCCTTCCGGCGAGCTCTGCAGTCCATTGCAGTGACAAGTCCGGAAAGGCAAGGGGCTCGCCAGAGCTACTGGAGCTGCTGTGTGCGATACCGTCCTACTGGCTCTTCAGTGTCCGCTGTCGAGGAGAATGCGCGCTGTAGGAATTCGGCAGCGATTCGGGCGTGCACTGTGACGTACCTGGAGTAGAGTCGTACGCCCCGTTCTAAAAACGTTTTCATGAGCTCGGTAACGTCAACATTGCAGCTGTGGCTGACGTGAAGAGTTTCCAGTGAGGTAAATAGACACCATAAGAAAAAAAATACGACGCACACATAGGAATTATCGGAATACGACCAAAATCAGTAGATGTGATAATGGTGTCAAGAAATTGGGATGTTTTATTTAAAAGAAAGAGCCTCACAAGTTGAGCAATTCAATAGCGTTTTGGTGCGCTTCTGTCCCTTACACAAGTAGTTATTCGGCTTGCCATTGTTGATAAAGTTGTTGGATGTCATCCTTAGGGATATCGTGCGAATTTCTGTCCATTTGGCGCATTACATAATCAAGATCCCGAGCTGCTTGGACAGTCTTGCTCGTAATGCTCAAAGCGATCCCAAATGGGCAATTGTGGAGAAATCCAGCGACCTTGCTGGCGACGGTAGGATTTGGCAAGTATGAAGACAAGCAGTAGAAACTCTCGCCGTATGCGGGGGAAATAAAAGCCCAGAATGGCTTGTCATGAAGGCGTACAATATCGTCGCGTTCCACTGTACTGTAATGGTGCTATGATTGCCAAATGGGTCCTGCTATGAAAATAAACAGCACCACAGACCATCATTCTGATTGTCAATCCGTATGGCGGGCGACAGTCAGGTTGGTATGCTAACGCTTTCTGGGGCGTCTGTGGAAACGTCTTCACGGACATGGGGGCTCGACTCGAAGCTGGAATCATCACTGAAGACAGTTCCGCTTCAATCGCTGAAATTTTGGTCAGAAGACGTATCTCGAGAAGCCTTAGACAGCGGCGGGCGACCAGTCTGACAGCCGCCTGCAGTACGAACCCAAACGATGGTTTGAGGCGCCGTTTCTTTCCATAGCAGTACCTCTTTGGTTGTCATCCGTGGCACCATCACAGCTTAATGGTACGTCGACGATATTCTGCGCCCGTTTTGTTTCCTTTCATTGCAATCCATCCTGGGCTTGCTTTTCTGCTGCACACAGAGAGAGTTTCTGTTGCTTGTCTTTGTGCTTTCCAAACCATACCTTGGCCAGTGAGGTCGCCAGGTCTCACCCAAACTGAGAAGGTTTTGATCATTATGGGAAGCCCCCCCCCCCTTCCACCATCTTGGAGTTGACACTCTAACACTCCATTTGGACGAATTTGGCACAATATCCCTCAGGGCCAGAGATGAACCAACAGGTCACTGACTTGCTCAGTTTGTGAATCTCTTTCTCTTGAATAATTCATCCAAATTTTTTTCTGAAATTGTAAACATTTGCTTGTCTGTACATCTACATCACGTGTATCGAATTCCGCCTTATTCGGATAATTCGTTGTGCGTCGCTCTTTTTGTCTTAGAGGGTATTGCATGTGTATAAGAAGTTCCTCTACCAGCAACTTGTTCATACTGGTACCGTGTATGCAACTTCTCAAATGCGTTGTCTCGACGCTGCAGACTTTTCACTTTATTCAGTTAAATATGGTAGAGATGTCTGTCTGTTTCTTGGTTACAATACTTGGTTATAATGCCTGCGTGTACGTTTACAAAATTTTTCTGTATCTCAGTAGTCCTACGTTAAAAGTGAAAACGACTGGGAGACAATAAATGAACAATGAAAGATAACAAAGCTGGAAATATGTCTACTGGTAAGACTGTATCTTTGTGGCAGCCTATAACAGAGTGAATGAGAAGCCGCGAGGTGTACGGGAGCCTCATCCCTCGCAGATGTTCTTCTCGCCTGTTTCCTGTGAAACGTAGAGTAGACGTAGAAAATTGTGAACAGTATTAATGTAATCCAGAGTCACGTTTAAACACTTCTCTTCATCACTCCTGGTGTCACAAACATTTGTCCATTTCCCAGCAAATAAATAGTTCACCTGGAGTACATTAATCTACCTTACAAACTTCTAAGAAATGAAGGGTATCCTTGAATAACGCTGTATGTAGATAAAACAGGTTTTGTCGGTATTTCTCAGCCTTTTAGTGAGGTAATTAAAATTACAGAAAAGGGGAAATCACTTATGGCGTCGAAAAATAATGGCACAGCAATTGTTTAGCAGATTACTTATAATATTATAATATTAATATACATATGGTTTGTTCGTTGTCATGGGTTTTCTTCACTGAACATTGTAATTCTCTTTGCCTGTACGGGCTTCACTACAACTATATTTGGTCATCAGGGGACATGTGCAACACGTTATTTGCCTTAAAAAAGTCGTGAATACAAACATTTCGGGATAATTATTGTTCTGAATAAAGAATCAAGTCACTTTTACCATTTCGTATCATTGTTTACATTCCATACTAAATGGCTCTGAGCACTATGGGACTTACGAAAAATTTTCAAATGTGTGTGAAATCTTGTGGGACTTAACTGCTAAGGTCATCATTTCCTAAGCTTACACACTACTTAACCTAAATTATCCCAAGGACAAACACACACCCACGCCCGAGGAAGGACTCGAACCTCCGCCGTGATCAGCCGCACAGTCCATGACTGCAGCGCCTAAGACCGCTCGGTTAGTCCCGCGCGGCTGGGACTTAACATCTGAGGTCATCAGTCCCCTAGAACTTAGAACTACTTAAACCTAACTAACCTAAGGACATCACACACATCCATGCCCGAGGCAGGATTCGAACCTGCGACCGTAGCGATCGCGCTGTTCCAGACTGATGCGCCTAGAACCGCTCGGCCAGTCTGGCCGGCTACATTCCATACTCTTATAAGATTTCTTATACTTCGTATCCAGGAACTCATTATCCTCTTTCCTGACGTTGAGTCCCCTAGTGATTTCTTCCATGGAACTAGTTCATTTATTTCTATGCACTTCATAAAACAGAAAGGCTGCGCATTGCAAATATTGTATTCTCACTACAGTTTTAAATTAGTTTGAGATTTATCTATTTACATCCACTCTTTAAGAAATTACTAGAATTACAAGCTCGTGCATGAACAGAGACCTGAAATAATTGTACGCAAAGTTTTGAAATAGATGTTTTTAGTACACGGAACAATCTAAGCGGACTTGTATTTTCTCAATGTCAACCTTTAACTGATGTCAGTTTTATTACTGTTTCCCCATACGATTACGTTCGAGTTAATGGTCCATATCCCTCTCTTTAGGGATAGGCTGTGTTCTTGACAGTGAATACAACATCAGTCTGTTGCATTATGCAAATACCTCATACAGGTAGAAGCACACGATACTCATAGACAAAGTGATTCTACGCACCTATATTGGAGGCTGTTTAGTCGAGACTAACTTCCCTTTTCTCGGTGCGTATTTCAAATCACATCGAGAGTTTTTTTCTCATAATGTATTTCTACAGGATAACATTAATTTTTAAATGTAAGTTATTCACATTTTTTTGCATTACTAAGAGTGAGGCTCATGCTGCCGCTGATAGCCATGTCTGTGCATACAGCGTTGTTCCAGCTGACAAAAGACCTGAATTCGGTCACTTGTAGCCCTACGGCCGGATTGATGCCATGAGAATGACACTGATGACCCAAAATATTATGCCCACAGTTCATGGCGAAATAATTCCGTCTAGTGCCATTGTGGGCAAGTGACGCAATGGGGAAGGTATATAAGCGGATCAGAGGCTAATAAGCCATCGTTTCAGTGACGAGACGGTCGTATGTGGAAAAGCCATTTATACAAGAAACTCGGGTAAAGGGGAGATCGTTCGGACCCGGTGGCTGAGAGCTAGCATCTCAGAAAGGGCAGATATGTTCGCCTGTTTTCTTAGTAGCCGTTCCTGTACTACTGTTGTGAGCAACTGTGGAAAGTGTTTGAAGAGCGGTTAAACCATGAGTATGTGACAAGGTGTTGGACGTCCACGCCAAGCGAAGGGCGAAGGCTTTCCCGCTCTGTTCAAATGGTTCAAATGGCTCTGAGCACTATGGGACTTAACATCTATGGTCATCAGTCCCCTAGAACTTAGAACTACTTAAACCTAACTAACCTAAGGACATCACACAACACCCAGCCATCACGAGGCAGAGTAAATCCCTGACCCCGCCGGGAATCGAACCCGGGAACCCGGGCGTGGGATGCGAGAACGCTACCGCACGACCACGAGATGCGGGCTCCCGCTCTGTAAAACAGGTTAGGCGGTGATTTGTGACAGATCTTGTTGCATACTAGCTTTATGGTCGTGTGCGGATACTTCGTCATTAATGCGAATGGCTGCTAGAAATGTGCACGACAGCACGACAGCTGTGGACTCCGCGAGTATAATTGTGGACCATCTTCATTGCTTCATACGTGACATCTTCCTTGACGGCGATGGCGTCTTCCAGCAGGACAATTGTCCATGTCACAGTTCCAAAATTGAGCTACAGTGGTTCGTGGACCATGATAGTGAACTCATTTTGATGTAGGCAGAGACATTTACTAGCACAGTTAGAAAGTCACAACAGCACGACCGTGATCTAACGCGTCAGCGGTTTAGCGCTCCACGATACAGCTGCTCATGTTAGTCGGTATGCAACGACAGTCATGTCCACACGACAAGCATCCAAGAGAACCGGCTCATTGTTCGCTATATATGAAATGTATTCGCAGTTGCGAATACGGACAACCATCAACTGTGTAATGGAATGACGACGATAAAAATTTGTGCTGGACCGAGACTCGAACACTGATTTCCCGCTGATTGAGAGCGGTTGCCTTGCCATTAGGCTATCCGAGCACGACTCATGGGTATACCCAAACCTCCATATCTCGTCAATCACGTCTCAAAGACCAATACTCGTAAATTCATTATGTATGTTCCCGTAAAGAACAGACATTTTAATTGAAAGTCGCTTGCCGGCAAAGGCGGATAAGTGCATGAACGCACGCATGCGTGTCCGAAGGATCCTTGCGTCGTACTTCTAAACCACACAGGCCCTGGAATATCCGACTGTGCGAGCATTCTTATGGACCACCTCGATTGCTTCACAAACTGCCTATTGACTTCAGTCTCAGGTTCTTCGGCTGACGTTCATCTAATGATTTTACTGACGTTTCTCCATCACGAGTGGCTGGCATTGTCAAAGCTTCACCCTCCATTGCCGGTGCTGAACCGGAGCCGAGTTCGCGGCCGCAGACTATATGTACATGGCGCGCCAACGTCCGAGGGTTTCTCCGCGGTCAATTCCGGTGCGGTTCTCTTCTTGCTACCTGCGACGGTCGTTAGCTGCAGTACGGGAAGCCAGGATCCGTTTACCTTAAGGCTTTCCTCTTTCTTGTTGAAACTGCTCGTGTGTTTTTGTATTTCTACAGCTTCTCTGAACAAGCGCGTGTGATAGTGCTTCTCTACAGCCAGAACTTCCGTGTCGGCGAATTTTATTACGTGGTCTGTCTCACTCAGTGCGTGCTCTGCCACGGCCGATTTCTTCACCTGCCCCAACCTGCAATATCCCTAATGCTAATTGATCCTGGTGTTAATTGATCGTCCAGTCATTCCGACATAAGCAAAAAGATCCGAGACCTATTAAATCCGACGACATACCGAAAACTAAGCGCAGATCCGACGCAGCGTATCACACGGAATACTAATGGGTTAATCAAGGCGTCTTCTCTGCCGGCGGACATTCAGAGAAACCTGCGCAACACAGAATCCCTACCGCCTCGGCTGTATGGATTACCCAAGATCCATAAGTACAACGTTCCACTGAGACCGATCGTCAGCGCTCCTGGCTCACCGACGTATAAACTGGTAAAGCACCTGGCCTCTCTGCTCCACCCACACGTGGGGAAGACCGACACATACATAAAGGACTCAGGACATTTCAATGAGAAGCTGAAGAAACTGAAACTTGCACCAAACGACATCCATGTCAAATGTTTTTTATTCCAGTCTTTGATCACTATATGAATTCTTTAGACGATGACCGGTTTCAGTCCGTAATGACCATCCTGAGATCTTTTCTACACCATCTGAGAATGGTCATTATGGACTGAAACCGTCATCGTCTAAAAAAAGTCATATTGTGATCAAAGACTGGAATAAAAAGCATTTGACAGTATTGGATCTCTGTTTGTATACGTGACCCTGTCGCAGCTGATGAGACATCTTTGTCAGCTTTGATGTTGTTTCGTTGTTTACGAAAGTGCCACTCAGTGACGCTCTCGAACACATCGGTTCCATTTTCCCACAAGTCAAAAAGCTTTTCCCGCAAGACGTCAAAAAGCTGTTCCATGCATGTCTCACCACGAGCTATTTCACGTGGAATGGCGATCTCTACGAACAGCTGGAAGGCGTCGCCATGGGTAGTCCTCTTAGTCCAGTGGTGGCCAACTTCTTCAGGGAACAATTCGAAACACAGGCACTGGACGTGGCGACTTGCAAACCTAAGGTGTGGTACAGGTACGTCGATGATACTTTCGTGGTGTGGAACCATGGTGAAGAACAGCTCGGTGACTTCCTAAGACACCTGAACAGCCTCCATGGCCACATAACATTTACCATGGAAGTCGAAAAGGACAAGGAACTGCCATTTATTGATGTCCTGGTCACAAGGGACGGCGAAAACATGGGACACAGCATGTATCGAAAACCGACACACACGGACCGATAGCTGCACAAACTGTCAAACCACCACCCGAGCCAGAAAAGACACATGATTAGTACGCTTGTAACGAGAGCAGGACGAATATGTGAGCCGCAGCACCTCAAACGAGAAATACCACACTTGGAAACTGTTCTGACGAGCAATGGGTACTCCACAAATTATATTAGAAGAGTAACAGAGCCAAACACTCGGCGAAGTAAGGAATAAGAAAAAAAAAATGTCGGGTACGACCTTTCTGCCATACATTCCCAGAGTGACGGACAGAATCGGCCGTATATTGCGCAAACATGGCGTAAAGACGATTTTCAAACCGACAAAGAAGATCAAAGAGTGTCTTAGATCGGCGAAGGAGAAAAGGGACGCACTTGCAATGTCGGTAATATACCGTATACCATGCACATGCGGGAAAGTTTATGTCGGAATGACTGGACGATCAATTAACACCAGGATTAAAAGCATAAGCGACATTGCAGGTTGGGGCAGGTGGAGAAATCGGCCGTGGCAGAGCACTCACTGAGTGAGACCGACACGGAAGTTCTGGCTGTAGAGAAGCACTACCACACGCGCTTGTTCAGAGAAGCTGTAGAAATACAAAAACACACGAACAGTTTCATCAAGAATGAGAAAGTCTTAAGATAAACGGATCCTGGCTTCCCGTACTGCAGCGAACGACCGTCGCTGGTAGCAAGAGGAGAACCGCACCGGAAATGACCGCGGAGAAGCCCTCGGACGTTGGCACGCCATGTACGTATAGTCTGCGACCGCGAGCTCGGCTCCAGTTCAGCACCGGCAATGGAAGGTGAAGCTTTGACAATGCAAGCCACTCGTGATGGCGAAACGTCAGTAAAATCATGAGATGAACTTGGCCGAAGAACCCGAGACAGAAGCCAAAAGGCAATTTGTGAACAAGTGTCCACGAAAGCCTTAACAATTTTGTGTTTGATACCTTCCTTTAGGATGAGGGCATCTTCCATTAGGACAGCTGCACACGTTACAGTGCCAGAATTGTGCTACAGTAGTTTGAGCAACATGATAGTGAACTTGTTTTGATGCCTTGGAAACCAAACTCGTCGGATCTGAGATGCTGTCTGAAAGTGGTTCCGCGGCGACAAATCAACGGCCCGAAATTTATGGAAATTGACCTCTTCGTAGGCATCCGGTGCTGTATACTTCCAAAACCTTACCAAACAAGAACCATCGATGCCATGTCTCAAATTGTGGCTGCTGTACTGATCTGGAAAGATGAACCAACACGATACCAAACGGGCACTCGTCCGTATGTCACTGCTAGCGTAAGAGGCTGTCGTAGATAGTACTATCCAGCAGAAATCTTTTATATTACAAAATATGTCCTAGTGCGTTATTCACTTGCACGCTTTATTTAAAGCAACGGAGTACTGTCAGTAATTTAGCAAGATTCCAAATCATTCCATCACATATATTTTGGTTAACATTTTCTGCATTTGGGTCAGCAGTCACTCACGTTACAGTGAAGTGACAAAAGTCATGGGATACCTACTAACATCGTATCGGACCTCTTTTCGGCCGGCGTAGTGGAGCAACTAGAGTGGCATGGACTCAACAAGCCGTTGGAAGTTCCCTGCAGAAATACTGAGCCATGCTGCCTCTGTAGCCGTCGATAATTTCGAAGGTATTGCCGGTGCAGGATTCTGTGCACGACATGACCTCTTGATTATGTCCCATAAATGTCCGATGGGTTACATGTCGGGCGATCTGGGTAGCCAAATGATTAGCTCGAATTGTTCAGAATGTTCTTCAAATCAGTAGCGAACAGTTGTGGCCCGGTGAAATGGCGCTTTGTAATCCATAAAAATTCGAACGTCGTTTGGAAACATTACGTCCATGAATGGCTGCAAATGGTCTCCAAATAGCCGAACATAACCAGTTTCAATCAATTATCGGTTCCTTTGGACCGAAGGACGCAATCTATTCCATGTAAAAACAGGCCACACCGTTATGGACACCGTCCACCATCTTGTACAGTGCCTCGTTGACAACTTGGGTCCACGGCTTCGTGGGATCTGCGCCACTCCCGAACCCTGCCATCAGCTCTTACCAACTGAAATCGGGACTTATCTGACGAGGTCACGGTAGTCTGCTGCCATAATCCATTAAAGCCAGATTTCACCGAGCTGTCCTAACGGATACGTTCGTCGTGCGTTCCACATTTATTTTAGGGCCATATTTGACGCATTGTTGCTTGTATCTTATCACTGACAACTCTATGCAAACGTCGATGCTCTCGGTCGTTAAGCGAAGGTCGTCGGCCACTATTTTACCCAAGGTATGGGGTAAAGCCTGATTTTGGTATCTTCGGGACACTCTTAACATGATGGATCTCGGATTACTGAATTTCATAATGATTTCCGAAATAAAATTTCCCATGCTAGCCCCAATTACCACTTCGCATTCAAAGTCTGTTAATTTCCGTCGTGCGGCCATAATCACGTTGTAAACCTGAAACGTCCCCTTAGAAAAGTTTATGAATTACTGAGCTGATAAACCCCTTACGTTATTTGATTTTCAAACAGCTAAGCAAAACTGAGCGTAATCAAACACTACTCTCTTTACTTATTCTGATCAACACTAAACTGACACATAATATTTTTAGCGGAACGCAATCTGACTTTAAATAATCCCTACAAAAGAATGGCCATGACTAACAATAACCTACACCTTTCATGAATCACTTACCTCACAAAAATCTTCATTACTCGAACTACTGCAACACAGCGAGCGCCACTACTGTCAGCTAAATAAAAGATTCTAACTACTGAAGGCACTAACTACTGATAGGCATAGTTAGCAAATGAAAGATTTTGATGGAGAACAAACATTGTATTTACCTTAATAGTGTTCAAAAGTCATTATATATATATATATATATATATATATATATATATATATATATCAGTTCATGACATCCAGTCTTACAAATTTACTCTCTCTAATGGACACACGTCCAGATCATCCGCTCTTAAAACTCCGCCATCTCACTCCCCACATCCACCACTGCTGGGGGCTCACCTGCAACTGCGGAACGCTACGTGCTGTTCACATCCAGCTGCCCAACACTACAATAGCGATTATTCCAACAATGCCACCCAGCCACAGACTGCACACAGCACAGCCAGTGATTTTCATACAGAGCGCTACGTGACATTAACAACATAAAAACCTAAACAGCCTACTTACATAGCCCCCATGCTCCACACAAAAAAGTTTACATATTGTTTTGGGCAGTGGCCAACTCAGATTTGAAAATTTTTTTCATAATTACAATAACAAAGTTATCAAGTGCTCACACATATTGATACAATGTTGGTCAAAAGCTAAAATTTTCTCACAGTCCATAAAGACAGTCCTGATCATTCATCACAGTAAAATTGCAGTGTGGTTTTCTTTTTTTTTTTTTTTCTCAAAGTCTGAGCTGCAAAAAAGAATGCACACGGAAGTAGTGGATTTCAATGCAGTCTTGAAGAAGTAGTTTTGTCCTTCCAACGGGAAGACAGTGCTGATTTTCATACAGAGCGCTACGTGACATTAACAACATAAAAACCTAAACAGCCTACATACAAACCTTTTCACATGAATCACCTGAGTCCAAATGACAGCTCCACAACAGCACTACCTTTTTAACCTTGTGTACGCGATACTACCGCCATCTATATACTTGAATATCGCTATCCCAAGACTCCTGTCACCTCTGTGCATAAAACTCCAGTTTTTCCATGTGTTTTCTGGTTCACTATAGCAGTTTCAGTACAGGACCTGCGTATAACTAATATTATAAACTCGGAACTATTCACTCGGCCTATTTACGTATACTGTGTACTGGAGGTGACTAAGAACGCTTCGACCGACCAAGTCCAAGGGGGCCAGCACCGCTGGGAGGGGCTGGTGGCGTGATGTCCCGCATGCGGTGTATTCGCTCACTGTACGCAGGCGCCTTCCGTGACGGCGGCTATCTCCAGGCCCCTCACAATGTTTTAATCTTTCATATCTCTGGCCCCATAAGCATGCAACATCGCCATCAATCTGCGAGCGCCGCGAGTAAGAGTCAGTGACAAACAGTCTCTGAATATCGACGCTTCCCTCTTTTTCCGCGAGCGTTTGTCATCGTCGCGTGACATGATTAGGGGTAAAATGCCGTTCCGTGTAGCGTCGTATCATCTCCTTTAATTTCCCCGCACCCGGCCACCACCGGTGGGGTAAGCGCATTTTTCTACTTTACATGAGCAACTAGCAAAGCTGTCCGAGAGAAAAAACAAGAGGTGTTTATGAAAGAGGGGGGGGGGGGGGGCGGAGCTAGCGATGAAGTCCTGTCGATTTCCATTTTACCTTCGTCGTCTTTATTTCTGCTTACAAACATACAGCCTGTATTTGAGACTAGGACTTTGTTAGAGGTATTGGATTAAAAAACATTCTAGTGGCAAAATCTACGGGATGCTTTAGTGCTTAGGAAAAGCAAGGTTAAGGAGGCCGAATCAATTCTAGACTATCTGTCACTGAAAATATTGATTGAAAGAAGAAGAGAGACTCCTTACATTCACTGATTACTAAATAAACCTTTTATAGCCAAAACATCCCTGGCATTGAGTAGTCCTCTGTTAACGAAACTACATCATCTCCGTCTGGTTAAGTATCACAAATTGATGGCACAAAAACTGCGGTGAAAATAAAAAGATTTCCTATCTCACGCACTTTTACGTCAAATGCGGAGTACGCTAGTGCTGCAGCTTATCTCTTTTACTTTTTAATACGTTGTGCGGCTGGTCACGGCGGAAGTTCGAGTCCTCCTTCGGGCATGGGTGTGTGTGTTTGTCCTTAGGATAATTTAGGTTAAGTAGTGTGTAAGCTTAGGGACTGATGACCTTAGCAGTTAAGTCCTATAAGACTTCACACACATTTGAACATTTTGATTTTTAATACATGCATACATATTATTATTAGGTAATAAGAGTTCAAAGAAAGCCAAGGAATTAAAAAATTTAAAGAACATACTTAGATACAAAGTACTAAGATACAGTGTATTTCGTTGATGATATAATTATTATTCAACAACCTGAGGAAATCCTTGAGATACCGCTGCATGTTCTTCATCAGATCTGCTCGACAAGGCACAAAAGACAACCAATGTGACCTTTAGAAGCAAATATCAAGTGCCAACAAAAATAACTCTAGGTTGCTAAACCTGCTGAACATTTAGAGCTACGTTTAAGGGTAACTGTTAGTAAAATACATATTACTCAAAAACTGTCGTAAGAATTGTGCTTAAAAAATTTTTATAAAATATTTCATGTCAACGAATTACAGACTCGATTGATGGAAGTCATCTATAGTGTAACAAAATAGACTGCTTTGATTTTGTGTCCTCTGCTAATGATTTGTGTAACAATTGCATCTGCAACAGTTTGGCTGTCAGTATGAACTTACAGTTATTCAAAAAATATTAACTATCTGATATAATTTTGGTATGCTTCAAGTGCTTAAAATTCGCTTGTCTATGCCTTGAAATTTCTGTTTGAATTCTTGCAGTGCGCTTTAGCATCTAAAATTTTCACAGTGCGTTTCTTTCGGTGTTTACTTCCTGCATGAAGAATTTCAGGCTATGTTTCGGCAAATCGGATTGGACCATTCCCTTGTATGTATTTAAAAGGCCACTCTCTTGTAATTATTGAAACCCTAGCCGGTATCCAGCTACGTCGGGGGCTTAATAGACTTTTTTTGGTCATATAGTCAAATAACTTAATAATGCATTTCAAATGATGAATTTAAAAAACAAGAATGGAAGAGTTATGTTATGGGTCTGGCGAACTAGGACATTTCTAGAGGCACTGTTGCCCATCAGAAACAAGCATAGATTCATGGACATGTGGCGGAAGTCTTTAAGGAAACGGTCGCGGCAGTTGGTGACATGGGCCAAGCAAGCAGTGTAGTGGATATAACGATGATTGGTCACATGGTCGAAATAAACAGCATGGTTCAAGAGGCTATCAATGTAGTATTATCTACCGATACCACCCGACATGCTTCATATTGTTGTCAATGGAACAGCACGTCTCCATCAGATGCCGACAGCGGTCGTGCAGGATCTGTCAAACACAATGGAGCACGTCCACGATGCCACACCTCCATTGGTTCTCTATCATGAGCGCTCTCTGCTGCCATGATATAGGATATCCAGCAGCAACCACACAGCCTACTCCCACTCGGAGCCTCTTCACTATGTGATGCTATGCAGACATCGATTACGCATGATTCCAACACTGTTGCTTGTGGTTTAGTTCATAGAGCCACCTCCTTGTTGCTATTAGACCAGTTGGACTTTGTTTCTTTCTGCGTTATCTGTAATATGAGTCTTGGACTTGGAAAAATGCAAGTTAAATAAATCTTCTGTTTAATGTGTTAACTTGTTCGCTAATCATTTCTGTTCCTGTCCAGCTTTCTTGTGAACAAGTGTTACCACACCATTGTGTAGCCCAACACTTCTTACCGGTGTGTATGAATTTGTACACAACATTCATCAGCTAGAACGCCATGGACCTCAACAGAACGGTAGTTACATGAGTAGGCACGAATAGCTTTGTAACAGAAGTAAAACCCACAAAAAAACGTATGCAGTCGGGAAACAATGTGCAGATTGACTGGTTACCAGATAGTGGTTGTACATGTGATATTGTTAGTAACAACAGTTATTTCTCTAGGTCATGGCTTCCCAACCTGTGGTCCGCGGACCCCTTAGGGGTCCGGCGGCTCTTTCTATGGGGTCCGCGACCACCTTTCACCAAATCGTGTAAAATAATGAGTAAAATTATTGAATAAAAATGTGAAAATCAAATTCACCACTATTTTTTTTATTTTTTATTTTTTTTTTTCGTGTGTAAAACATGTGTACTTTTACTTCAGGTCGTATCCCCAAGCAGCCATTGCGGTTCCTAAGTGAGAACGTATACACAGTTTAGTGCCGGAGAATACGGCTTCTCTGATCGACTGTTTAGCAACAATACGAGGGTCGTTTGTGCGCCGGCTCACGGTGCTAGATGCGCTGAAACCTTTTACGCATGCGCGGAGCGAGCTTTGTCGACCAATCACAGCGCTCGCTGGCACGTATGCGGCCCCAGTCATCATTAAATGTTAAACTTGCTTTGTCAGTGCACTACCTATTTGATGAGTCGATTTGTGACCAGATTATTATTTCTAACATGGATCGTTGGCTGATGTCAGGATCATTGAAGAAGGGTGTAGTTTCTCCATTGCCTTCACTACAAGGGAAGTTTCCAGTTGAAATGAATGAGAAGGGAGGACGAAAACCTCACACGCACACACACACACACACACACACACACACACACACACACACACACGACTGTTAGGAAATATGCATGCTCCTTACACAACAGTAGCCAAATAGTGGAAGTGAACAGACCATAAGCGGCAGCTTGTCAACAGCGAACAGTTTTTACGTGACGTTGATTGCTCTTGGAGGAAGACAGCTCCATCGTGTGAAATTTCAATTACCAAGTAATTTTAATCAGGCTATAGTGTGTTGAGCAAAAGGAGTAAATCCACTAGCAAGTGTCTGGATACAGTGGGAATTCAAAATGGATAGTCAATTTCAAGTTGTGTTCATTCATCTCTAAACCAAAGACTATTGATACTTGGGGGGGGGGGGGGGGGTCATTGGGAACATGGCACTTGATTAAGAAGCTTTCAGTTCCCATGGGTTTCGCTCCGAAATTTAAAGTTACTGTGCTCTTGACTGACTAGGGGTCCGCCATGGGGTTTCGACTGAAGAAGGGGTCCGCCAGCTGAAAAAGTTGGGAAGCCCTGCTCTAAGTGTATCATTTTATACTGACATGAAAGGGGCACCAAAAAAATGGTTCAAATGGCTCTAAGCACTATGGAACTTAACATCTGAGGTCATCAGTCCCCTAGACTTAGAACTACTTAAACCTAACTAACCTAAGGAGATCACACACATCCATGCCCGAGGCAGGATTCGAACCTGCGACCGTAGCAGCAGCGCGGTTCCGGAATGAAGCATCTAGAACCCCTCAGCCAAAAGAAGCACACTCAACTCATATTTTTAAATGGGAAAAGATACCTTCTCGCTTTTATAGATGATTATAGTAAAGTGGCTAGAGTCTACACTATCAAATCTAAAAATCAAATTTATGATTGCTTTGTGTAATGTGTTAAATTAAATTAACAATTTAACACGTAAAACTATTAAGAAACTCAGACTTGAGAACGGGAAGCAATATTTAAATTTAAGTGTTTATCAGTTTATAAGACAGAAAGGAATCATTTTAAATATATGTCCTCCCTACGTACTTTAAACACTATAGCTGGAGGACACAATCAGTAAATTATGGATATGATTAGCTGAAGCAAGAACAGATAGGAGATTTTGACCTGAAGTAGTTCCCGCATCCGCGTATTTTAAAAACAGAACTTTAGCTAATACTACTGAAAGGAAAAGTTCTTACGAGGTATTGTTTGGCAATAATCAATTTTTAAAGTTGTGCGTATGAGGTCGTGCTGAAAGGTAGAGCTTCCGAATTTTTTTATGTGAAGACTCTTAAGGCTTCTCGAATAAAAGAAGAATTATTAACATTGTACATCTTTAGTCTTCATGTTTACAAATTTTCTGCCCTCCGGCGCTAGAGGGCTCTGAATCGTAGCATGTTACTTGGCGGTGTGTAACATAAATATATTTGTGCCTGAGAAACAGTTTGCTGTAATCGTGTTCGAATTCGAAAAGTTCGTCCACACATGGAGCATCTTCTGCTTCAGCATGTCAATGCCACATCACACTTAAGCACTGCAACATCTGCAACAACCCGACGCCTTGGTTTCACTGTCACCGATCATCTTCCATATTGTCCCGACTTGGTCCCGTCCAATTGTCATGGGTTTCCAAAAATTACGGAACACCTTCGAGCACCTCACTTCGGCTGTGATGAAGCGGTGCCAGCAGAGGTGACGTTGTTTCTCCGTCACCAATGTCGAACATCCTACAGTGATGGTGTCAACAAACTGAAGAAATGTGTTGTTCGTCAGGGTGACTATGCCGAAAAATAAATATGCAGACATGAAGAATAGATATATAGAGTGTTAATAAAGTCTATTTGTTTTTATACTTTTTATCTTTTGTATATAATTTTTATATATATTTTTTTAATAAAGTTTTTAGAGTTGTCACATACAATTTTGCAGCATGCCCTCGTGAGTAGAATTTTTTGTTGATGTACCAGAACGGTGGAGAAAGTCAAACTGGGATTGAAAAGCAGGCCTGGGAATTGTAATAGGCCACAGCGAAGTTGGATGCAGAGTATTGATAAAGCTATCACTGTCAGACATGCTGATACTGTAGAAGAAGGCATCAGGTGTATTGATTTAAAGGGCTCTAATTCAGGGAGCGAACATTTTCGTGATTATGGGTATAAGGCATAGATAATGCATCTAAAACTGTGCACATCGGAGGAAAGGGTTTCAAAGGGGATTGAAGCAATCAAGAACAAGAATGTGAGTTCATAAGGTCAACTAGAGAACATAGATTGCCTGATAGATTTAATGATTATGTCATGATTAACTACATCAAGCTTCTGTAGTGCTGAGAACACAGAAAATTTTGAGGCGATGAGTAGAAATGAACCAAAAGTTTGGAATCAAGCAATGCATAAGGTAAGTAACTACTAATTGAAGTGTATGTAAGTGGTCTAGATTTAAACTGAGGTTTTGAAATAAAAACTGATAAGATATGTAAAACGAGACTAAGCTTAAGGCGCTTTTAACAAAAAGAAATTGTGTTCGATATTTATTCACCATTTGCTATGATGCTAACATTGAAAATTTTATTGCCATACTGTTGTCAAAAGGACTTAATTTTAGAACAAATGGAAGGAGAGACTGAATTTCAAAACGTAAACTTTGCTCAGAAATTTATGTAAACCAACCACCAGGATACGAGGGTGAAATAGGCAGAGTTTGCAAGTTATTTAAGGTGTTATACGGCTTGAGAGGAAGTTCTAGAACGTAATATGATTGTTTTGACGAGTTTTTAAGAAGTCTGTGTTTTAAAAGCCGTAAATTTGATTATTGCCAGTATGTACTGACGACTACAAATTGGTGATCTATTTCTATAAGTACTGATGACTACAAACTATGTCATCCACGTAATTATTAATCTCATGATCTATAAAAGAGATATACGATGCTGGCAGGAGAACTGTTTTCACATTCTTCATCAAATATCGTTCTCTGAATTTATCCAACATTTTTTCGTGGAAACTATGCCACATTACTTGCAAAGATTGCTAAGTAACTCTTCTAAGAATTTCTTTCACAAATTCGTATGGGATGTACCGAAGTATCATGATCGTCGTATTGCATCTCCAGATTCATTTGATCTGCTGACGTACCTACTTTTTAACGACTCAAAATACATGGCTGTGTTGCACATATGAATGGCAATTCACGTTAGTTGCACTAACTTTCATCATGCTTATTGTAGTTCATCAGCCTTCAGGAGACGTAACACACGCTGAAGAAAAGATACCTTGTTAGTACCCCTATATTTGGGCAGCAGGCACTTGCGTTACTTAGTTTGGTGAAAAGCAACGATTACTTCTGGTTGCGCGGAAATACAGGTACAATACTTCTGTGTGAGTCCAGACTTCCCTGGCGAACTCGAGACAAGACCTGCTCTTGATAAGCTGCGCTGTAGGATGTGGCTAACGAAATCTCTGTAATTCTTATACACGTTTCACGAATGATTTTTGGTGATTCCTACTGACTGGTGATCATTCGAAGTTCAGGCCACATTCTCGGCGTATTATAGCCGCAGAATTTCAGTTATTCGATTTTCGCGTATCTTAACGTGCATACCTGCATAATGAATTATCGTAATTTGTGATCTGGCCAAAATGAACGTTTTGACTTCCATTATTTGTTCGTTGATTTCTCTTACTCCCATTCTGAATGTGTTTTTCAATGTCTTTATAATTATTTAGAGTTTGTGAGGCTTGCACCTTTAGTGAGACGTTGCCAGATAAATTAGAATTTGGCTATATGTATGCTTACATCGTGATTGGAACTCACGTTGCGTTTGTTGTTTTCGTCTCAATATAGATTTATGAGAATTGTTGTTAGTGACTGCACAAATCCGCTCCATAGTGTTTCTTAACCCTCAACCTCTTTTTTCCAAGGTCACAATTTCTCTCTTCTATAACGTTTTGAGCTATGTGCCTAAAGGACCAGGTCCACAAATGGTCTTTCACCGTACGAGGAAGCTTTGTTACTGTATGAGGCTACGTGTTTGGTGCAGGTGTACAGAGAGATTCTGTTACACAAATTATTTTTCACTGTTTGAAGAATTGCTATTAAGATTGACGAGCGCTATTTCATTCCTCCTAAATCTGCATCGCGCATTGTGGTTGATCCTTTTTTGGTTAGTGTATCGATCAGCGAGTCGGCTGCTAATCCGGAGGTACCTATGCATCTTCGATAGTGTGTATACTAGAACGCGAGCAGACAGTTTCACCTGGGCTCCAGTCACGCTGCTTGGTATATAAATATTCCTTTCTATTCCTTGCCGTTCGCTCAGTGGGGCCAGTTCAAGCACTTTTTCACATTTCTTGTTTAGGACACGACATGGAGTCTTCTGAGCAGTCAACTCCGATAAAAATTGATAAGAATGCATTTCGCCGCTCGTCTTGGGTTTTAGTTTCGTTTAAAATGAGATCCTGTTTTGCCGATTATCGAGCTGTGATTTCGCGTACTAAATGTGCACCTCGGTTCGGCTTGCAGCGGCGCGGTTCTTTCCGTCCCTTTACGACGAACCTGCACCTACCTGTGAACATTGTCCAGCATTTCATCAGTAGGGAAGCCGAGCGAAACCTACTGTACTTAGACGTGAACCAGGCTGCAATGAAAGTCGCTAATCTACGTTTCGGGAGAAAGTTTTGTAACACCCAACCCGTCACTTATCTGGTTTTGGCATGTGTTCACCCCAGCTAATGGACTAACAGATCAACAGAGAGTGCAAAACTGCCGCAATATCGGATAACGTAAAGAAAGTAATATGGCTCTGTGACTCCTGATTGAACTGCAGTGGCAGTGTTGACATTAATTGATTCAGAATTGATCACTTTTAATTAAAAAGGGGTGCACATTGGTGTTATATTCAGCTATTGAACACCAGATACAAATGTTGAACATAAAATTAATTAAGATAATGACTTGGGATTTCAACTACTTGATTGAAAACAGATGCAGTCGATTAGCACAGATTTATTTTAACTCCCGACCTTCCATCATCACATTACATGACTCTCCCATCAGGCAGTGTTAATTAATTGCATTTACGTGGAGTAAAGCGCGATAAATCAAAATTAATTCCTATCGACTGACCCAGGCGTAATACGAAGTGCGAGAAGAATTCCCCAATACACGGCCCATGAAATCCTCATGAAAACTTTGCCGACGTGATCCAACAAATTAATGTGGCCTAATTCAAGCCAGAGCAGGTGCAATATCACCGAATTCAGCGTGGTGGGGCGTCGTCGTTGTGAGGACGTCGGCCGGCCTCGGGGTGCTGCAAGGCTGCGCTCGTCTATTCACTCCTAGCTTTCTTGCTCAGTACATAGCTGAACCAAAACTTTCTATCTCCAAGCTCAATCGTTCCATTTGCTAAGTCCTAAACTGCAGAGATGCTCACTCTTTCTCAGGCAAGCTGAGTCAAGAACGCCACGTCCACACTCTAGGCAAGCTGGGAATGGAAGACCACTATGGAGACCTCTCCCAGTCCGCTCTTCGTCTCGGTTTCCCCTCCAGCAAAATCAGTTACGCCAATTGCTGCGCAAGTCGCATTAATTATGCGTCACTTCCCAGCGCCGACCAATGCCTGCTCTGGGAAGTGAACAAATTCCCACAAAATTTCCCTTCCTCTCAACTTCTGCTATTTAGCTTTTCCGGAATTCTGATTCCCAGGAGAGTACTTCAAATTCCTTGGTCCTACATTCCAATCGGAGGCCGGCGTATTTCATTCTGTCGCTTTTCACCTGATTTACTTCAGACTCTGCAGACCGTGAATTCAGCGTGAAGTTGCTATAGTCACAAACACGCACATTTTGGCCTCTGTTGACCGCTCCACTGTTGCTTTGTGTGGCTTTCTCGCATGTTTCACTGAAAACGGGACGATGCACATTTATCAACAGGCGTACAAGTTCTCCGTCTGCTTCCCGGTACACCAGCATGGGGTCGACCACCCACTCACTGTCACTCATCTTAAGGCAGCTGGAGGCCGCACCCCATTACCGCTTTCTCAGAGCTTGAGCTGTCCTAAGCTGCCTATTGTCGCTTCCCTTCGCCGCTCCCCAGCCGGCACGGCCAACTCTGAATACTTCCCTGCGATAAACTAGCCTCCAGTAAATCGACGCATTTCCACAAAGTTTTCATGTCATGTGAATTACTTTAAAACCATCACCCGACATTAATTATTCCAATACGTCCATAATATACCCTGTACAAGATGCATTGTGCCTTGTCAGTCATTTTTGTTCAGCCCTACTGTTCGCTCAACGTGAGTTAGGTGGTCTTAAATGTCTTTGTTTAAGGGGCTTAGTTCTTGCCATCTTACAGTTTTCAGAAGAAATGAAAGGTTGGAACTTACGTCCTCAATTAACATATTGTGAAACTTAGGTGAACAAGTTCACTGCCAAGCCCATGCTAGTCTTAACACAGTCCCTCACAATCCCTTTCACTCACGTTAGCAAGTTTGTGGTGTTGCATTTCCCGAAAACGTAATAGCTACAAAAATACTGATTGCTTTTGAATGAGAATGCTCGCTAAATATTAAGTTTGTCGGTACCTAATGCAGTCACAGATTTTAGCCACCGACCTGCTCAATACGCCATGCGGAATTTATGTCTTTTCTCGACACAAAGTTCACTTGAAAATTCCGAAATTTCTACACACCCATCGGAATAATTATGCCGTCACTTTACAACACTTTTGATGTATGAAACGTTGCTAGATCCGGCAACTTATCATTTCCATCAGAACTACTTCTGCACACGTCCGAACTGTTTCATGGCTAGGCTCCCCCCTTTCTTTAGAATACTCTGAAGCCTTTTCTACCAGCAGAGAAAGGCGCGCGAAGAATATTGCTTTACCACTGGTCAGTTCACTCAACAGCCAATAGCAAAACAACATTCTCCAGCGTCAATCCGCGTTGTTATCAATAACCAATCGCAAAATAGTAAACCTAACGACTGCACTTTTTACCGACGTAATTATCTAATATGCTGAAGTTTTGCTTATGCATGAAGTTAGTCCCTTTACCATAAACTTACTTTGCAATTCTATTCTACAAAAATCCCCTTTGTCCACATCCATACTCCTCCGAAACGTTCCCACACTAAATCCTACTACATAACTCGTTAAACAATTATCTTCATTTTAACCTTTAACCACACTCACGCATCGTTCATACTGCTAAAACACATTTATAACATTTTACATACACAAAAAGACATAATAACACTTTATGAAAATACCAGAACAGTTCATGAAAAATATTCTATTACTTTAGTGCACTCTAGTGGGCACAATCGAAACTAAAATCACAGTCCCCCCTATCCAATATTGTCCTCTATCGGCTGATACAGAAACTCCGTGCGCGTCCAGTCTCGCGTCACCATCTGCCACTATCCAGCTCTGAGACACATCTCCCACTTAACCGCCTCCAAGGCAGGATCATTATACGGCGCTACTCCTCAGGCTTAGTACTTGTTCTCTAAAACGTGGAATCCTAAATCTGTTTCCATGGTAGGCATTGTACGCCACAAGTGATTTGCACGCAGCTTAACTCACTTTAAACGTTGTATATTATTTTCCGAGATCTTCTTTTAAGATAGTGTTCAGAAAATACATAAAGTTAGTTCATTTCTGTGGGTGACAGAGTCACCTGGGCTAAATAATATATTTGAATTTTTCGGTTATAGCTTCGGTTTATTTAACTGACGTTAAAGCATCACTTAATTTCAGTTTTCCTTTTTCCTGGATCTTAAAATTGCCATATATTACGGTATATGTGATGAAATCTTGAACAAAGCCGCTCAGCTATTTCAACATAGCCTGTAAAAACTAACATTACAGAGACACACTGTGCGAGCGTACTCCCTTGGAATCAATCTTTCGTGAGTGATTTTCAGGTCGCAAATTAAGTCCGATGCGGATGAAGTTTTCCCCAAGAACTTCCGCCGGGGGAGAAAACTAGCAGTTTATTGCTGTTAATCAAAAGACAGATTATACTCGTAGGTTATTAAAAAGTAATGGAATTGAGTTGCGAATTTTCCGTTGCGCTGTGTAAAATCGCAGTTCGTACTTATTTTTCAACTGAGCAATCACTATGAAATTAATTTTCTCCATTTCGATGAGCTTATGGGTAAGCTTGCTTCCCTCTCACTTTCGGATCCTATCGCGTTATTCTTTAAAATTATTTCTTGTGTTTCATGGTGACCTTCAGATCATATAATAATTATTCTGAACTTACGAACGGGCAAATGCCAATTCACAAGATAGGGGTTAGCTTACTTGATGTTTCATTTCAGGCCAGTGATTTCAGGGCATAAGAAGAATTGTTAATGCACATGAATTACGAGCCGCACCCAATAGCATACGTGGTTCTTATTTTCGAAAAGATGGATCCTTGAGTATCGGTAAGAAGAATAAACGTAAAAGCAAGAGAGTTTCATTTAATTACCAATCGGAAACTAACCATAAGCATATGAAAGTTTCAAGTTCTCTAGAATTGCTCTAACTTCACTTTCCAACAACATTCTCTCATCAAATCTAAGGCATCCGTTAGAATTACCTAATATTGAGTTTACATACGCCACTTCATATAGCATCGTAGCATGATGTGGTTTGCATTAGATATTCACCAACGAGCTTGTAAAGGTGTTACTACCTGTTTCCTTGTCTTTTTCTCCGTCAACCTTCGTACTAGTTTGATACGGCCCGAAGAGACAGTCTTCCCTGCCAATATCTGTCTTCCCATACCATTTTTTTCCATGAAACTATTCCCTGACGTCTTAGGACATGATCTATCGTCTTGTCCCGCCTGCTTGTCAGTGTTTTTAAAATATTTCTTTTCTCGCCGATTCTGCGGAGTAATACTTCTTTTATTATCTTATCATTCCACCAAATTTTCATCATACTTTTCTAGCACCGCCTACCAAATGCTTCGATTCTTTTCTTTTATGGTATCGGCATCGTCCATAATTCACATTCATACTGTGCTCTACCGGTACTCCAGACGTATATTCTTAGAAATTTTTTCAATTTCAGACCAATGACTGAGACTTGTAGGCGTCTTTCGGTTAGGAACGCCATATTTACCTGTGATTGTATGTCTTTAGTGTCTTCCTTGCTTCATCCGTCATACTTCATTTTGCTTCCAAGGCAGCAAAATTCGTTCTCTTCGTGTTCTTGTCGCTTACTTCATTTCATCTTTCTTCGATTTATTATGAATTTATATTTCGTGGTCAGTATGCCCGTTGATTGTTCCTTGGTTGCACTGAGTATAGCAATATCAGCGATTCGTGTAACTACTGTGTTTTCACTCTGAATTTTAATCTCACTTTTCAAACTTCCTTTTATTTTCGTCATTGGTTCTTCGATGTACGAATTGCACAGTACGGTAGAAAGATTAAATGAGTGTCCTACACACTTTTTAATCCGGGTACTTAGGTCTACAGTTCCTATTTTTACCTCTTGCTACAAATGTTCCGTTTTTCTTATTATACATATCGTGTGTTACCTGACTTTTCCTATAGATTACGGACAATTTCGTACAATTTACGCAGTTTTTCATTGACGAAAGCTTTAAGTCTGCAGATCCTATGAACGTGTCTCGGTTTTTCATAAGTCTTGTTCTGTTATAAAGCACAACTTCAGAGCTGCCTCGCTAGTGGCTTTATCTTCCCGAAAACCAAAATGATAGTCGCCTAAAATGACTTAAGTTTTTTCCATTTTTCTGCATAGTAGTCTTCCCAGTAACTTGGATGGATGAATTTTTAGGCAGAATGTTTGTTAATTCTCGCCCTTAACTGTTTTTGTTGCGAAACTTCCTGGCAGGTTAAAACTGTGAGGCGGATCGACACTCGAACTCGAGACTCGAGTTAGAATCTCGGTCCGACACACAGTTTTAATCTGCCAAGAAGTTTCATATGAGCGCACACTCCGCTGCAGAGCGAAAATCTCGTTCTGTTTTTGTTGTCTTCGAAATTTTGTGGATGATATGTTTCCCAAAGTTTGATGGAAATTCTCCAGTCTTATAGAATCTGCCATTGCCATTGCCATTTCTCCCGATGATTTCTGTTAAGGGTATTATTCTCCATCTTACAGGACGAACTTCTGTTGAAGTTAAACGGAATTGTGTGGATGATATGTTTCCCAAAGTTTGATGGAATTTCTCCAGTCTTATAGAATCTGCCATTGCCATTGCCATTTCTCCCAGTGATTTTTATTCTCCATCTTACAGGACGAACTTCTGTTGAAGATAAACGGAACAAGTATTTAACAACCATGTGCGACGATACCCAGAAGATGGAGAGAAATTGGATATCAGACAGGTAATTTGGGCATCAGGAGAACCTCTCTGCTGATCGACCTCACAGGTAAGGGCGAGCTCTTGAATTATCCGCGGTGCAGGATTTGACGGATGGTTGCGTGGTGCGGCGCCGTGACAATCCCAGGCCTAACGCTATTAGTGATCCCCACTCGAGCGCCTGCCAGAGGTGACGTCACGCTAATCCAATCAGCGCTCCGAGCCGGAGCAGCAGCAGCCGACGCCGACGCGACGCCGACGGCTGATTGAGTTAGGCCTTGGCGAGCTCAAAGGTGCGACCGCGGATTGTAATAATCCGCTGTATCAAGTCTGCATTAACAGCCACTCATCTGCAGCACTTAGGCGGCGGAGGCTGTTTGCGCCTCCGCGACCGGCTCGGCATTCGCAGGCTGCCTGTTCGACGCTGCGCTGCACTCATCGCATCGAGGAATGGTGTGCAGGCTGCAGAGGCAGGCGCTGCTCGGCGAAGCTTGGAACTGAGGATATCCTACGCAGTAATATAATACTCCGTGGTGAGGCTGTGTGAGCTTGTGACAGAATATTATTACTAACTACACAGAAAAAAACATTCGATTTAAATCAAGCAAAGAGGAAAGCCTACCGTAAAAGTGAATATAGCCCGACAGGCCATTAGCAAGTCATAATAGAAAGTATGGAACCAAGTGTGACTTTCAGTTGACACTTTGTGTGTAACTGACGGACTTGGCTAACACTTTTCTCATGACCCGAAATATATCTGCACTAACAGCTCTCATAGTATTGATGCAGCCATTGTTATTGTTCAGCTGCAGGTCTCGTAAGATTTCATCCGTATGCGAGTATGTACAGAAAATAAACAGTCCTCAGGAAACCAATATTATGTCCCTAAACTCTTCACAGTGTCTGCAGAGCAACTTTTATGTCCCCTTAACTGAAAAAAAAACAGGAAAAAATTCCTATTAACGGCACATATCACAACAAAAGCTCATTGCTGATAGCACTGCTCTACTCGCATATAGTGCAGACATACTACAACAAGTAAGACACAAACAGTAGAGTTGGCAGAATGAAATTTTTACTCTGCAGCTGAATGTACGCTGATATGAAACTTCCTGACTGATTAAAAGTGTATACCGGACCGAGACACTAACTCCTGACCTTTGTCTTTCGCTGTCGCGTGCTCTACCAATTGAGCTAACCAAGCACGATTCACAACCCGTCTTCACAGCTTTGCTTTCTTCAGTATCTTGTCTCCTACCTTTTGCGAAAGGCAAAGTTCTCGAGTTCGAGTCTTCGTACGACATACAGTTTTAATCTATCAGGAAGTTTCTTACCAGCGGAGAATCCGTTGCAAAATGAAAATTTCGCTATGGGAACTTCCCTCAGGCTGTGGATAATCCATGTCTTCGTAATATCCTTTCTTCCGGGAGTGCTAGTGTCACAAGTTTTGCAGGAGAACTTTTGTGAAGATTGAAAGGTAGGAAAAGAGGTACTGGCGGAATAGAGCTGTGAGGACGAGTTGTGCTTTAGTAGCTCGATTGGTAAAGCACTTGCAAAAGTCGCGAGTCCGAGTCACGGTCCGGGACACAGCTTTGATCTCCCAGGAAGTTTCAGAGTAGAGTTAAATGGTTCAAATGGCTCTGAGCACTATGGGACTTAACATCTATGGGTATCAGTCCCCTAGAACTTAGAACTACTTAAACCTAACTAACCTAAGGACAGCACACAACACCCAGCCATCACGAGGCAGAGAAAATCCCTGACCCCGCCGGGAATCGAACCCGGGAACCCGGGCGTGGGAAGCGAGAACGCTACCGCACGACCACGAGATGGGGGCAGAGTAGAGTTAGTTTGCAGCTTGTCTGAGACTACAGCTGAGCGTGACGCTGTCCAGCGAAAAAACCGCTATGTGAGATCATGTGAAAAATTACGACAAAGTCACGCAACAGATATTGTTGAACACCTGAACCTGGCAGGTATGTTGCAATTAAACATAAAATACGGTTACCATAGTTATCACAGAAATAATAAAAAGGGGTTTTATCAGAATACGAAATCAAGCTAAAGGTGACAATAAAATCCTGTCTATAGCTAAAATGTATGGACCTGACCCCAAATATTGAGTAGATAATACAAGTAATTATTAAGTGCATAATCGTTTAAACGGGTCACTTTTACATGCACGATGATTCCTTGGAACAGTGGGATGGAAATGGAAAGGAATTGACGACAATAATGTCGTTCTATTTGTCAATGATTGCTCAATTAATTAACGGATTAAGGAAACGACCTATAAAAATACATTTGTGCACCAGTACCCCTGCCTAAGTGTATGTTCAGTTGAATTAACAGTGTGCGAATTAATTCAGCAAAGCGACGCCGGAACTCATAAATACAATCTTGCGTCCACTTCGCCACACCGCGCGCTGTTGCGGCACATCCCTACCATCGTTCTAAAAATCAAATGCAGAGAATGGCTGCGGTGATAGCTGAAAGTCACAAGTTTCTATGACCGTCTCTGAGACAAGAGTCCCAAACCGACCATCAATAAAAGCACAGCCTGCTGGAAATGCAGACGAAGATCGAATGTTCCGTCTCGGGAACTCTAAGACGAAGTGTTTGTATATGCCTCCTAAAAATTTTGCTGTTTCTTCCAGCACAGATTCTCGTCAGCCAAGAACTACGGACCTTCTGCGTCCTGCCTAATGAAAAGTTCATAAATATACTAGCATCATCCCTCCTGTTAATAGATTTGCTGTGATTAACCAGCATTACACATTTCACTTTTAGAGTGGGGATAGAAGACAGAAATTCTCTCCCACTATCACTTAGGTTTCACGTTTCAGCTAATGATAGTGGCTGCGCATACACCTTCGCTAGTTTTCGTATCAGCTACAGAAATTAGGTTTGAACCAATCCTGGGCCCCATTACAAAAATTTCACGTCAAGTACTGCTGACTAGCTTTGAGTCCAACAGATTCCCCTTGCTCTGAGTGTCTCATGTTTGTTCATCCCCTTGCAGACACCTGTCCTTTTAGGAAGCGTTCTTTGCATAGCATCTCAGAATGCTAGTCTACAACTGGCCGAATTCGGTCTACTGTCTCCTATTGTGGCCAACAATGGGACACTGTGGTAAAACCAAAGAGCAGTTATCGCCACGTGCATACCAGTCAGTGACTCTGCCTTTCAGTGCAACAACAATTTTATGGTAAGTTTCACTCCTGCTGCCCTTACGTTCTCATAGTCAGCTAGCTGATTCAGCTCACACAAAAATTACATATTTTCACTACCGTTTAGAGATGAATTGAATAAGTACTTATTAAATTCAAAATAACTGGTGGTTGTTTCTGTTGCTTGCATACTTTCATGCTTCGAATGTAATTTGAATTGATTTCGAAGTTGAATTTGAATAGTGGTTTATTATTCAGGTTATGGAGCAATTTTGGAAAAGCTATTATGTACAACAAGGCTTTAAAATTAACTGTTATTAATTTGATATAAATTATTTATTGCACAGGATCTTCAAGCATGGGGAATCACAAAAGACAACATTCAGGAATGTGACACTCTTCACGAAGAAATTTGGAACACACCGTCCTTTCCAAGAAAAGCTGAAGCTAAAAGTTAGCACTATACTTTTTTTTTAAATGAGAGTACTTACAGAAAACGAACAATGATTGAATGCTGGGTGCAAGTATGGTTAAATAAAGACGCACTTGATATAATGTGGTACACAATAAAGGAGGAGGAGGAGAACGAGGAGGAGGACGAGAATGTTGAGGAGGTGGACAAGGAGGAAGAGAGAGAATCAGAAAAGAATGAAACATATAGTAAATACATCAAAAAGGAAACTTTAAAAAGCAAAATTGTCTCTAAGAATCAACTGATGTCTTTTTGTCTTTACTTCATGGAAAAAATTGAATGGACAGCAGAAGACATCGTGCAACAACAAATCTAACGTATCAAAAATCGCCACAGAAACCGGAACTCAGTTTTTTTAAATAAATCTGCTAATCAATAACTTTCAAAGCTACAGAGAGTTTTTTCACTCAATAGTAACTATTAACACCGAGATTTACTTTTGTTAAGACTTTTATTCAAAGATATCGAAACTGGTCTTTCCCCATTCCTTGTGATCTTCTTAATAAGTTTACATTTGTCTTTCTACTTAACCACTATTTCTGGCGATTGTTATTACCTATTCTTTCACCACGATTAAATCATTTTACATTCTGTACTTTAATTTCTTTCACTGTCCTCTTTACACATAATTGAATGCAAACAGCTATGTGCTTCTAAAAGGTATGTAGAGAACTCGTCCTCTCGTTGTGGGGTTCCTGACAGCGCTCATCAGTCAGAGTCAATAGAAATTTTAGGGAGTGCTAAAATTTTGTGAAATGTTGGTAACCGACGCCAATAAGAGCAGTGGTGTGTAAGATCTTTTAACTGTTCATATAAGATAGAGAATGATAAAACATGTGAATGTATCTGGAACTGCCAAAACGTAAGCTGAAAATGTCGAACAGTCTTACCTCCTTAAGAATTTTAACCTTGTCAGTGTTTTTATCTTGTTTTATGCAGAGTCTTTTTCAAAAATGAACATCTTTGTTATTAAGTACAAGTTTTGGATCAATATCGTAAATCATTTTCGGATTGCAACGGTTTCCTAGTGAATGGTTATTTCTTAGTTTGTTGCACAGATGTTCCAAACTTTTTCAAGAAAAATTCATGATTTTTCCTTTACCATTTTGAATTCCTTTACGATTATTTGTCATTTTCAAAGACTAATATCGTATTTTGGAGCTCTTTATTACATTTCATATCTGGGCATATTTTCGGTTACAGATAACATCTCCTTTATTAACGCTAACGTAACTGATTAAGAACATATTTATGTGTCACATGTATTTAAAATTAATTGTTTACTCTTTTGCACATCTACATCAAAGCTTTTCTCATCGAAGAGGGGAAAATAATTGATCCCCTGGAGAAGAGGGAAGCAGCTGTATGAATGTGAAGAGCTTAGATGGAAAATCAGCAAAGGAGGGAAAGGTGTATGGTGAAGGTAGTATATCGAAGATCTATACAACCGAGTCGAAGGCAATTGTAGAAATGTAAGTGTACGTAAATGAAGACGAAATGTATATTATACTGTGAGAGAATTTGACAGAGCTCTGAAAGACCTAAGCCGAAACAGAGCCCCAGGAGCAGACGTCATTGTGTCAGAATTTCTGATAGCCTTAGGAGGGCCAGCCATGACAAAACTCTACCATCGAATGCGCAAGATGTATGAGACAGGCGAAATGATCCCAGATTTCAAGAAGAATTCAGTAATTCCAAGTCCAAAGAAAGAAGGTGATGACAGTTGTTAATATTACTGAACTAGCACCGTAGTAAATCATGTTTTTGTATATCCATCGTTTTAGCATGAGGCCTTGGGGACCATGCTGTTCACTACTGTAAGGAAATTAAATGTCTATAGCCGTCCTTATAATCTTATTTATTGTGTAGCTACCAGTTTCGCTTGGCTTTTGATGGTAGGTGTGCTGACATCACGGCTACAGATAGTCTCTGTGAAATAGTTATGTTGGCGACTGATCCAGCGTATATGTGGTTCGTGATAACCCCTTCAACATCAACGAAGGCCTGAAGACGCCGTACTGAAGTGCCGAAACCGGTAGCTACACAATAAATAAGGTCATAAGAACGGCAGTAGGCGTATCATTTTCTTACAGTAACTACTGATAGGCATACTTAGCAAATGAAAGATTTTGATAGAGAACAAACAATGTATTTACCTTAATAGTGAAGGTCATTATATATATATATATATATATATATATATATATATATATATATATTCATTATATCCAATTTTACAAATTTACTCTTTCTAATGGACACACGTCCAGATCATCCGCTCTCAAAATTCTGCCATCTCTCTCCCCACATCCACCACTGCTGGCGGCTCACCTCCAACTGCGCAACGCTACGCTCTGTTCACATCCAACTGCCCAACACTACAATAGCGAATATTCCATCAATGCCAACCAGCCAGAGACTGCACACAGCACAGCCAGTGATTTTCATACAGAGTGCTACGTGGCGTAACCAACATAAAAACCTAAACAGCCTACTTACAATATATCCATTTGGCTGTCGATGCCCTCCTGAATGTTTTCAGATCAGAAATGGGTTTCGGGGTTATTGCTGTATACCTTCACTTTAATATAGCCCCACAAAAAGGAGTCGTGTGTGTTCAGATTCGTAGAATATGGCGGCCAATCGAGGTCCAAGCCAGTGGCCTCCTGGTACCACAGAGCCCCACTATGCGGTCTCCAATGTGCTCCTCCAGGACATCAAACACGCTACTGCTTCGATGGGGTCGAGCTCCGTCTTGCATGAACCACATCTTGTCGAAATCAGGGTCTCTTTGGACAATGGGGATAAAATCATCTTCTAAAACCTTCACGTACCGTTCGGTAGTCACGGTGCCAGCAAAGAATATCGCACCCATTACTCCGTCAATGGACATTGCACACCACACAATCACCCCTCGAGGGCGAGGAGACTTCTCGAAAGCGAAATACGGATTCTCAGTCCCACAAATGCGCCAAATTTGCTTATTGACGACCCCAGCCAAATGAAAGTGGGCTTCGTCGATAAACCAAACCACGGGGTGCATATTATTTCCCACTACGCCTCGCGGCCAGCCGTGCAGTTTAAACGTCCTAGCGCAAACCGTTCAGAAGTTATGACGATTTTATTTCGTATAGTTCAGTAATTGTCACCCTGTAGGAATTCTGAAGATAGGACGGGTAAATAACGTTAACCAATGAAAAGATACTGAACAGAATAGGGAAGAAAAGAAATTTGTGGTACAAACTGACTAGAAGAAAGGATCGGTTGATAGGACACAGTGTGAGACATCAAGGGATTACCAACTTAGTATTGGAGGACTGTGTGTAATGCTTGTGTTAGGGAGGCAGGGGGGTGGAGCGGGAGGGAGGTTGGAGGTCAACATTATATAGGGAGACCAAGAGATGAATACAATAAGCGGAATCAGAAGGATCTAAGGATGTAAGTCGCAGTAGTTATTCTGAAAGCCTTATACAGTATAGAGTCGCTCTGAGCGCTGCATCAAACCAGTCTTCGGACTAAAGAAGACAGCAACAACAACGAATATTAAGTAACCTCCCTAATAAATCTGCAGCGGAATGTGCGCTGTTTTGAAACTTTGAGAGATTAAAACTTCATTCCAGACAGTAACACGAAACAGAGACTGTGGTTTCTGGGGCATTGGCTTTACATACTGAACCGACGTAGCCTATTCATATTTTGCTCTCCTAGCTCTTCTGTCCAGTACATATATGATGTCTGTTCTGTCGGGGACTTTGGAAATAACAGGCTTCATTTTGAACCTCCAACTACTAAAAATCAAGACACAAAGAATAATCGACATCAACTGCCAGCGGGCATTGATTTATAGCAATTGGACAGGTTGGAAATTTGGGTCGTTCTGGGATTCGAATCCGGGTCTCTAGCTTACAAGACAGATGCCCTGACCACTGTACAATCCGGACGATGTGATCATCTCACCTGCACGGCCTACCCTAGCACGTCTCTCGTCAGATCCAAATTCTCAACTTATACTACACACTACACACATAACAGATATTCTGTCCTTCATCATTAGCCCCCCTCTCGCCCACCCCGTCCCCCGTCATGAACCACGGGCCTTGCCTTGCCTTGCATGCCTCAGCGATAAAGATAGCTGTATCGTAGGTGCAACCACAGAGCAGCTTATGTCTTTCACTCCTCTGTATCTATTAATTTTGTCTTACGTTTCCATACTGTTCAGACACTTTCCTTCTTACCAAGTCCAGCACTTAGTATTAATGTATGAGGAACATTCAAAAAGTAACACATTTCACTGCAGAGTGAAAGATTCACCGTAGAAACAACCCCCCCCCCCCCCCCCTCCCGCTCCTAAATGCTGCTAAACCATGTTTGATAGGTAGGAGAGATTTGCAGCTCTGAGATGGTGAGGGAGGAGGGTGGAAGAGGGAGGGGGGGGTGTGAGTCGTTCCTTGGTAGCTGAACCTGTCAGGGCATTGCCCACGAACGATGAAGTACCGAGTTCGACTCCCAATCGGATACACATTATCTGTGAGAGTTCATCATTCATTTCGAAATGTGGTGCTACAGAAGAATGCTGAAGATAAGGTGGGTAGATCACGTAACTAATGAGGAGGTATTGAATAGGATTGGGGAGAAGAGAAGTTTGTGGCACAACTTGACTAGAAAAAGGGATCGGTTGGTAGGACATGTTTTGAGGCATCAAGGGATCACAAATTTAGCATTGGAGGGCAGCGTGCAGGGTAAAAATCGTAGAGGGAGACCAAGAGATCAATACACTAAGCAGATTCAGAAGGATGTAGGTTGCAGTAGGTACTGGGAGATGAAGAAGCTCGCACAGGATAGAGTAGCATGGAGATCTGCATCAAACCAGTCTTAGGACTGAAGACCACAACAACAACAATTATTCCTTCTGTAATGGGGAAACCCAGTTTGCGACAGCGACTACACGAACAACAGTCGGCGGCTGGCCCCGTTGAGTCGCGCGCTGGTTGCGCTATTACTCGGCGGCGGCTGCAAGTCATCGGCATCGGCGCTGGCCGGTCGCGCCGGAAACGCGGCCCGCAGATACCATCTGCGGAGGGCGCAGCCGCCTGCCGCCCGCAGCGCCGCGCAGCGCGCAGCCGTGGTTTCGCAACGGCGCGTGGCTCATTACCATGGCTATCTGGCCATTACCATGGCTATCTGGCCATTAGCATCGGGGGCGGCGTCACCGGGCTATCTGCCTTGTCACCACCGCAACAGCAGCAGCCGCCGCTTGACGTCTGCATTGGCGCGACACCACCGCCTTGTGCGGTGCCCAGAGGCCGCGGCGACGGCCATTTGTGGTTCGCTACGACGGTTTCTCGAATAACGAATTGAACTCGCAACTATAAAATGCTTGTCAATACTCAGTACCGCTTCGTTAATTGCCGTTTCACGTCAGGAAGCAGTTCTTCGGCAGCCAAATACGAGGGGCATTCAGTAAGTAATACAACACATTTGAAATCCCTGAACTAGCAGCAGAGAGCGGGAGAGGTTATAGTTGTCGAAAGGGGCCAAAATAAGTTGCTGTCAGTTACACTGAACATATAAATTTTATTAGTTAAAACACACAATAACATAAGCAAGAATTAAAAACTCTCAAAGTTTTCACGAAAGATCTCCTTTGATTTGATTTAAATCGGCCGAAAGCCACTTACAAAAATCTACGGCCCAAGGCCTAAGCAAGGAATTGAGGTGCAAGAATTCTCTTGGAAGTTTCACTTCTTTCAAACAAAATTTTTGTCACTTCAATAAAAATAGGCTGAAGGCCATACATTAAGCAAACTGCTACGGCTGAAGGCCAAAACAAAGATTTTCAGTGTTAATTCTAAATAGGCTGAAACCAGGCTGAATGCCACTTATCAACCAAACGATTTAACGGCTTAAAGCCTAGGAAGAAGGGCTTTCAATTTAACAGGCTGAGGGCCTTAGCTTAAACATTTCATACAAACTCGGCTGAAGGCCTCATACTAAAGAATAACAAGGTCATGACTTAAGGCAAGACCACGATTTTAAATTTTTAGTTTAAGAGAGATTAAAACTCGGCTGAAGGCCACATACTAAAGAATACCAATCGTATGATTGAAATTTTGAAATTTTATTTTAAGAGAGATTAAAACTCGACTGAAAGCCACACACCATGTCAAAACAATTTTACGGTTTAAGGTCTAGGGAGAAGAGCTTTCAACTTGAAAAAGCTGAGCCGGCCGAAGTGGCCGTGCGGTTAAAGGCGCTGCAGTCTGGAACCGCAAGACCGCTACGATCGCAGGTTCGAATCCTGCCTCGGGCATGGATGTTTGTGATGTCCTTAGGTTAGTTAGGTTTAACTAGTTCTAAGTTCTAGGGGACTAATGACCTCAGCAGTTGAGTCCCATAGTGCTCAGAGCCATTTGAACCATTTTTGAAAAAGCTGAGGGCCCTAGCTTAAAACATTTCATGCAAAATCGGCTGAAGGTCTCATACTCAAAAAAATAACAATGTTACGACTTAAGCGAAAGAGCAAAATTTTGAATATTCGGTTTAAGAGAGTTTTAAACTTGGCTAAAGGCCACACACCCTGGAGAAAACAATTTCACGGCTTAAGGCTTACAATTTTAATAAGTTAACACTCAGCTGAAGGCCACACAGAGTAGTTAAGACTAAAAGGAAATCACTATGTAAAACAGCAAGGAGCAGCGCTTAGAAGGTTCCAAGAGTCAGCCTGTGAAGTAACACTAACGCATGCTTAGGTGAGACAGGCAGCCATATCGACAACCTCTTAATCAGAAGGCAACCGAACCGAAGGCCAGCCAACAAACCAACCAGCAAAATCAGTTCTGCTCCACCCAACGAGCAAAGGACAAGACGTCAATAGCATGACGTTCTGGGTACTGGTGCCCAATCCAGCGAAGACAGAATAAACTTCCGAAACTACCAACACACCTCAGCTGTGGAACTAGATGCCATGCTGGACAGCAACAAATTGACGAGGAAAATACACTGCCAAAACTACGTCAACACCCAGGGCAGGTAACTGGAACGTTAACAGCCACAAGGCAGAAGATGTCACTGGTGCACTTCATTAATGAAGGAGTGAATTAAATTAAGTCAAACCTCATCCAAGAAAACGGCTGCAATTCTAGCCGACTTCAATGCACACACGTTGTTGCTCGCAGGAATCTCGCAGAAAGCAACAACCAGGATCAAACGAAGAGAAGTGATAGCAGTTGAGGCTTGATAGTAGGTTAAGTGAGCACTCAACTTTAGACCCCAAGATCGGTGGGCGACGAACTTCGTATCCCTCGCAAGAAGCGCCCCACGACCCCAACCGCGAGTGCACGCCGCCAGCAGTTACGGTCCGACGCCGCGCGATGGTAATCTCCTCGTAGCTCTGCGCCAACCGACCGACTGCCTAGGCCTGGAAAATGGTCAAAGGACCAAATACAAGTCGGCCGATGAGACGACCGACCGAACGACCAACCAACGGTCGTTTCCGCTCCAGTCTCCTTCAGTAGAACAGTGTATGTGTGTCGCCAGTGGTCGTGGAGCACTGGCTGTCCGCACCTCACCGGTGCTCCGTCCCCGACTTCACTGCTGGTCCGTCTACAACTGACCTCAATATACAAGACGGCCCGGAAATACTATCGGTCACTCCAGAGATGGTACGACAGTGCACTATCGATACGCACTTCTGCTGCCGCTTACAGGCAAGTAAAGCAGGGAGTTAGTGACGCCAGTAAATGGACTAAGAAAACGAGGCGGCAGTACCGTAAGAGAAGATGACAAATAAATGGCATGACCACGAGCCCTGCATGGCTCAACATTCTTTTTCTCGGCCATTTTCGATTCAAAAAACGCTGAATTTGTTGTGGGCCATAGACGAATATTCCCGCTTCAGCCCCTACGGTTTCATGAAGTTCCGATAGGTGGTGGCGATATACGTAGCCTTCAAAAAGGCGCTTTCCAAACAGAGAGCTGTCATTCAGTTTCTTTCTGCAGAAAACCAGAGCATCTCTAATATTTATAGGGGCTTGGAGAATGTCTACGAACACCTGGCAGTTAACAAAAGCGCGGTGGGTCGTTAGAAGAGGGGTCCGTCAACATCGCAACAAGGTCGCCTAAACCTGTCCTATCTCCCACGTGCCAGAAGGCTACACACTACTGTGATTCCTGCAGTGTTGGAACGTGCGGACACTCTCATTCAAAGTGATCAACTGAACACAAACACTTCGCTACGCAACTGTACGTCACTGTTGGTCGTGCTGTCCACCACCTGGGGTACTCAAAGCTGTGTGCTCGCTGAGAACCTTGCCACCTAACTGAAGGCCATAAAGAGCAACGAAGGAGCATCTGTGCGGAATTGCTCACAAAACTTCGATGGACTGTTCTTCCTCTTCGTCCCTGGATCTCACACCATCCCATCTACATCTGAAGGCAGTTGGTTGGTTGGTTGAGTTGAGGGAGGGGACTTAACAGTGAGGTCAACTGTCCAATCGGATTAGGGAAGGATGAGGAAGGCAACTGGCCGTGCCCTTTCAAAGGAACCATCCGGGTATCTGCGTGCAGTGATTTAGGGAAGTCACGGATGGCCGAACGCGGGTTTGCACTGTCGTCCTCCAGAGTGTCTGCAAGCAGTAAGTGGATCACAGGGAGGTTATTGATGCAGGAAGAAGTTGGCTCCGACTTCGATCAGTAGAGTGGTCCTATGCGGGCATATCGGCGCTCCCAATAAAATGGCGTAAGGCGGTGCTGAAAAATAGGGCTTCCTAACAAAACGAGTGGGGAGTAAGGTATTGGAACCTTGAATAAAATCAACCTCCTTTCAGAAAAAATATGCTTCATTACTTATTGAACGCCCGCCATATGATGCTGGGTATTAAAATCGCAGTACTAGGATCGCTTCTTCCAATACTAGGCAGCATACCGTACAGGAAGTTTATTCCTGCGAACCCGATCAGCTGCCAGGTTTTCATCTTCTTCCCAGTTCATGTCCATGCACTGAAGATCCTTCGCAGAAGTGGTTTTTTCTGGCCGTTGGTAGAACGGCCCCAAATTCGAACCACGCAACAGCTTAAATTCTGCATAAAACTTGTCAGCAGTGGCAGTCGAAGACTTCTCGCATACGAAGATATGAAGTCACTTCCATTCAGCCAATGACTTTTTCAAAAAGGGTGGAGTAGCGGACAATAGTTCAGGACTCTCTCTTTCTCTTGGATGGGAAATTGCCCCTAAAGGCGGAAGAATCAGCAGCGATCAACGGCATGAGGACGCAGAAGGCAATGGAAACTACTACATTAGAGGCACATAATGTGTATCCGCAGGACGTGGGGGCTATAACTGAAGAAGATCTAAAATGGAAATACTAATATGATAGGGGTCAGTGAAGTAAAATGGCAAGAAGTCAGGATTTCTGGTCAGATGAGTATAGGGTAAAATCAAGAGCAACGGAAAATGATAAAATGTGAGTAGGATTCGTTGTGAATAGGAAGATAAAGGAAAGAATAAGTTACCGTGAAAAATTCAGTGATTCGGCTACTCTCATCACAATCAACAGCAAACCAATCCGAACAGCGATAGTTCAGATATACAAGCCGCTGACGGAAGCCGGAACTGAGGTGATAGAGAAAGCACATGGCGATATTTAACGCGTACATCAGTACGTAAAGGAATAACGAAATCAAATAGTCACGGGAGACTTGAATGCGGCCTTAGGGAAACAAGAAAGGGTTACGCGAGAATATGGGGTTGGTACTAAGAACGAGAAAGACTGAATTCTTCAACTCATTTCAGCTAGTAATAGCGAATGCTTAAGATATTTATGCTGATAGTGGAGCTGCTAAATATCCACTAATATCAGTGACCGCAGGAGACGTAGCTGAGCTGGGTGCCATTAAGGTGCTTGGAAGTGGACGTGTAGGGACTGTCCTGGCGATAGCAAGGTCGAAAAGCTGTTAAGCAGATAGTATTGAGCGAATAGTTGGAGAAGATTTCAAGTTGTTGCGTAGACGACAGTAGCCGCAAACGCCAAAATTTAAGTAAGGACTATAGAAAATGTGGTGTCCGCGGTGTCAACCAAGATGACGGCGACCGTGACGACACTACTGAGAGGCGGTATCGGCTGCTGCGGTGACATAGGTGACAATCAAAGAGGGGAGTAAGACGGTAATATCGACAAAAGCACTTTTCCAGGTGTGATGGACGGTTTCTCCAAGAACGGAATGACGCTGAGAGTAGCCCAGGAGAGTCACTTCATGAGGGAATAAGGTATTCCAACTCCCGGATATACGCCTTCAAGCCACTGATAAATTCTTACAGCTTAAGGGGACTGGTTAGTAAATACAAGCGGAAATCTTGAAAATTTTGTTGGTTTTCTGATGCAATTCAAAGAATAAGGGTCGTAAGCCCATGTAATGTTTCCATCTTTTAACAAATCTTCTGGGAGAATTTTGATGTATGAACCACAACTTTTGGCCGCACACTTCTTTGTGAACTGTGTTTTGTGTTGGAAATCAAGTAAAACATATTAATTATTTTATGCAGAACAGGTGTACGTATCTCAAAGTATCTGAAGTTGTCGGGAACTGAGAGGATATAAAATGCAGACGGACAACTGCAAGAGAAGCCTTTTTGAATAAGAGAAATTAATATTTTAAATGTTCACAAGCCTTATCTGGTTAGTTGCACGTTAGGAAGTGAAAGTTCAAGGATAAATAGTTGAAGGAAGGAGAGAATAGATGCTGTTGATGTGTACTGCTACAGAAGAAAGCCGAAGATTAGGTGGATAGACCGGATAATTGATGTACTGAATTTAAATGAAGAGAATAGAAATCTGTGGCACAGTTTGACTATAAAAAATGAAATGAAAAATAAAAACAGGAATATGTTGATAGGACATTCTGAGACAACAAGGAATCATCAACGTGTGGCGGAGCGAAATCTGGTAGATAATAATAATCGACGAAAGTCAAGGCTTTTTTGCAGTGAGTAGGTTAAAATGAATGTAGCCTGCAATAGTTATGTGGAGCTGAAGACGACATCCAAACAAGCTATTTATTTGCACATGATATACTTAAGGTACGTATCAGTGGCCTTTCTCTTTAATATTTGTACACGCCTTAGAGAGCTAATGAATTTCTTAAAAGATGGATGTAGCTTCGGCTTTGAGAAAGTGGACAATTAAGATTCAAATCAACAGAGTAAACGATAGCACAAGAAGAACATCTTACGTTTTAAAATCGCGTGGTAAACTGACACATTTTTTATGGGTTCTTAAGCTACCAAACTAAAGTGTAAATTAAGTAGTTTCAGACGATTTTATGTCATTATTTGATACTAATGAGGCATGTAGCTCATCAAACAACGTTTGCTCGTGAGTTTGGTCATAGTGAGGGTAGCTTATGTCTCACAGAACTTAATTTATGGCCAACACAAGTATTAATGACATAAACTAAATCACTTGAAAATGGCATTAAAGGCTGAAGCCCTGGCAGGAATTAAATAAACAACAATACAGTCAAATTGTGGTGTGTTCATTTAAAAAAAAAACACTTGTTTGGATCCTCGTGTTTCATTTCCTTTCTGTATTCTGCGTCATATTCTATCATTCGTGTCACCTCTGTAGGCATACGAGAAAAATGGCTCTGAGCATTATGCGTCTTCAGTTCCCTAGAACTTAGAACTACTTAAACCTAACTAACCTAAGAACATCACACACATCAATTCTAGAAGCAGGATTCGATGAAGCGTCTAGAACCGCTCGTCCACAGCGGCCGGCTGCATGCAAGAGGTTCATGTTGTATCTGCTACAATATCAGTGGGCTAAGTGATTCTAAATCGTAAGATTTTCTTGTTGTGCAACTATATGACGACAAGAGGAATGTTTCATCTGCTGCTTTGAATCTTAACCATTCCGTTGGTCTCCGTGGACAGTTTATTGCACAATGTTATTCTCGTGTAGAAAGTGCTGTCTTGTGTGTGTTTTTTTGTATAGGTAAGGCGAGCGGAAGACAACGAGTGGAGGTGATTCGCCCTCTGAGCTGCGTGGGTGACGGGGGCGGAACAGAGCCTCCTGTTGAAGGCCGTGGCGTGGCGTGGCGTGTCACGTCGAGTCGGCGATAAGCGTTTTGAGGAGTCGCTGTGTACCGTCCTGCACGATAACGCAATCTAGAGGAAACAGCGCCTCATCACAGGACCCGGGGTAAACACGGAGTACTGTGCCGCCGGCGCAGCCAGCTATCAGGGCAAACGCCGCGGCTGATTAGTCCCGACTACCGAACACTGCGCCGGTGGCCCGCAGCCGTGGGCTCCTCTTGTGTACAAGCCACTGGTAACGACCTGCCTGTGCTGAGCTCTCTGTCGGGAATTTCTTGGAAAGCGTCCCGGTGACCAGTGACGCCATTGTTACCCCAAATTCAGAAACTAACGTATATGGTGATGGTTTTTTTTTCTATACATTATCAGAATGAAAAGATTGGATACTGTTAATTACAAATGACCTACTTAGGTGCGGAACACGTAAATAGTACCAAATAAAGGTATTAAACGCGCAAATTGCAAGCAATGTTCACATCTGGGCATTAAAATGGCAAAGTTTTGAAAATCACAATCGACAGATGTCAATTAGCGTAAAGTGTGCTGCATGCTTATATACAGTAACGATTAGCTTCTGAGTACGCTCGCATCACGTAAGTAGGAATAAAGAAAACTGCCCTCTATACACGCTGACAACGACGGTTCATGCCGACCTCGCAAGTGGAAGCTGACGAGATAGAAAAAGTAAATAAGAAGACTGAATGGATGATTCAGTATGTAAATGGAGATGAAGATGTAATAATCATAGGGGATTGGAATGGAGTTGTAGAGTAACTGACAGAAGTAGTTACTGGAGAATATGGGTTTGGTAGTAGGAATGAGAGACATGAATGACTAATTGTGTTCTGTGATAAATTTTAGTTAGTAACAGAAAATACATTGCTCAAAAATCGCAAAAAGAGGAGATATATAAGAAAAAGACCTGGAGATAGAGGAATATTAAAGCTGGATTAAATCCTTGTCAGACACAGATTCCAAAATTGGATATTGGACTGTAAGGTGTGCCGACGAGCACATAGAGGCTAATATCACAATTTATTAATCAAATAGAGTAGACTGATTCATAAAATACCAGTATGGAAGAATCTGTGAAAGGAATGATGGGAGTGTTTGAAGTTCACTAAAAATGTGGATACTGCGATAAAGAATACCAAAGTAGGCACTTCAGTTGAAGAGAAGTGAACACCTTTAAAAAAGTACAATCACAGGTGATGGAAAGGCAAATATAGGTATTAAGAAAGTAACTGGAAAGAAACCTAGGTTAACAGATCAAATACTTCAACGAATTGCCGAAGAAAGGAAGTACAAAAATGTTCAGGGGAAGATAGGAAAACCGCAATGTAAATCAACAGGAATGAAAAAAACAGGAAGTGTAGGGAAGCCAAGACGAAATGGCTGTAGGAAAAATATGAAGAAACAGAAAAACACGTGACTGTCTAAGGAACTGACTCGGTGACTGAGCATACAGAGAACTCAAAGCAGCTTTCAGCGAAACTAAAACCAGTGGTCGTAACATTGAGAGCGCAATGGGAATTCCACTGTTAACATGGGGGAGAGAGTTGGTGGAGGAGCTGAGTGATGTGAGAGAAGGACAAATTAGAGTCAACATGGAAGATGTACAGGATCCAGTATTAGGATCGGAATTTAAAAGATTTCTGGAGGATTTGTGATTAAATAAGGCAGACGGGATATATAACTTTCCACTGGAATTTCAAAAAGCGTTGGAGTATGTAACAACCAAATGACTATTCAAGTTGGAGTGTAGAACATGGCAAGAGCAGGTGAGTGCGAGGAATTCCCCACTTTAGTTTAACGCTTCATTCATCCAAGTTGCTGATATAATAGAAGACTGGAAAAGAAAATTGAGAACTATCAAATGTTGATCAGTTTGGCATTGGAAAAGATAAAGGCGCCAGGGCAGTCCTGTCGTTGGGCTACATAATGGAAGTAAGACAAAAGAAAAATCAAGACACGTGCATCTGATCTTTCTACCAGGAAAAAGAGTTCGACGATGTAAAATGGTGCAAGATGTTCCAAATTCTTAGAAAAATAAGAGTTATAGTGGAAGGTGAGTAACATAAAATATGTACAAGGACCAAGAGCGAACAATAAGGTTAGAATAACACGACCAAAGTGCTCACGTAAAAATGGTACAAACAGTGACGCAGTCTTTTATCCGTGCACTTCAGTCTATTAATCGCTGAATGATGGGCATAAAATAAAGGTTCATGAGACGGGATAAAAATTTGTGGATCTCAATGATAAGATTCAACGATGACATTCCTATCCTCATTGAAGGTGAAGGAGCATTGCAAGGTCTGTTGAATGGAATGAAGAGTCTGGTGTTTACAGAATATGGATGGACGGTAAACCATAGTAATTCCCTAAGTAATGGGAAGTAGCAGAAATGAAAATAGCAACGAACTTTACACCAAATTTGATGATCACACGATTCATGAAGTTAAGGAAGTTTGGTAAATTGGAAGCGAAATAACCCTTGATGAAAGAAGGAAGGAGGACATATAAAGCAGATTAACATGAAAACACTTAAGAAAGGAACATATGGAAAACAATGAAAAGAAGAAGGAACAGAAAGATAGGACATGTGTTAAAACATCTGGAAACAGGTTCCACGGTACTAGAGGTAACCATAGAAAGCAAAAACTGTAAAGGAAGACAGATTGGAATATATCCAACAAATAACTGAGGATATAGGATGTAAGCTCCGCTCTGACGCGAAGAAGTTGTCACAGAAGACGAATTCATGGTCGGTCACATCAAACCAGATTAATGGCATGAAAGAAATACTAAAAGAAAAACCAATTTCCATGCTGGATTTATGTAAGACCGTATTAGGAGTATGCTTTAAGTACGGAAAAGGAATATCTAGCAGCAAGTATAAGAACACGACAGTGGCAGGTTCGTGACACATGTAGACGGTGATTTATTGTTCGAGGTATTGTTGGTCTCTTTGATTGGGATCCGATGAATAGTATGCAAATACGGAATGATTGTATTTGCGAGGGCCATACTCAACAGAACGCAGGATCTCAGTGATCCCACATGACTAGCCTCCTAGAAAACAGATTCACTCACCCATGAATGATCGCACAGTGGCGTCACGTACCTCAAGTCAGGCAAAGGGCTTGTCTGGAGCAAGACAAGTTTCACCACCAGGCAGAGCCAGAACATCTGAAGACCACAGTTTGTCCAACACAGCCACCACTAGTGCAGCTTCTCTTAGTGAAGCAGCAGAGAAAAACGGCAAAGAAGTAGCCATCGACACTGCTGAACTTTTGTGACTTTCAGTTCTGCCCAAGTTCTGAGTCCAGCATCATAATGGCTCCATCTTCGCGTGAAGCCCAGAGCGAGAATTAATCTTTTCAAATTTCATTCGTCGTCGTTATATGGTTCCAGTACCTGTCATTATGTTTGAGGTGCAGCTGGATACATATCATAATCACCTCTGTTTGACAGCCCAAAATTTAGACCCATGGAGATCCATTTTTGACGAGTTATAACTAGTGGAAAACATCTTGGTATAGACGTGGCGTCTTTAATCAAAACGTTCCCCAAGTTCTGTCACACCCACTGCTAAAATTTCGAGTAAAATCTATGAGTTGCAACGGAAGGGGTCATCCTTGTTCTGCGAACGACTTTGTCAGCGACACAAGGAGTGGATTAAGCTGTGTGGTACGTTCGTGCCCTTGGGGTAGCATATTGTCATTAAAAGACGCAAGAATCAGCAATGATCAAGGGTATAAAGATGCAGAAAACAATGGAAACCACAGAGTTAACGGCACATATTGTGAATGTACTAGCCATGTGACCTACAAATGAGGAAGTGCCATGATGGGTAAAAGTTTCTGTATCTCCACTGATAAACGTTTCTGTATTTCTTAGAGCAGAAATGTTGAGCCCACCTGATGACTATTAAGCCTGGACACTGTGGATAAGTGGTGGAGGTATGTGACTACAGTACCATGGAAACTTGAACCACTATTCTGGGCTGGCAGTGTTGCAGGCAGCACTCATCTCCTTGGATGGCTACCTCAAAATTTTATGTCATTTGTTACGTATGATATTGGGATCTGACAACAATGCCAGCTGTGCCAGTATCCTGGAATCTGTACTTATCTCAAGTGGTCTGTGACACTGGAGGGCTATGTCAAGCTCTTCAATCTTGGATTGACATTTCTGAGTTTACGCTTACCGACCATCTTAGATTTACACGAGAGTCTATCTTGGAGTCCAGACTTAGCGCAAGTGACCTAGTTCTGATGTGTTTTCAGGAAAAATCTTTTTGGGCTATAGGAAATGTGATACTGTTGGGGTTAGGGGAAAGAATATGCTCAACTCCAGCCATCTGTTGAATGAAACTGTAATAATCTTTACCGGAATATGTTTGTCTTATGCCTGTAGTGTTCAACAGGCGACATACATCTACCCACATTCCAAGTGGCATGTGATTCTCGACAGGTATCGAACCACTCGAGCATTGGGGACTCAGTTGTAAATACAACATCTGAGCTGCAGGATCTCAGAGTGTAGACTGCAATCTGGCTAAAGCTTTTACTCTACGATGTAGGTGGCTGTTGATATGTGCTGCCCTCTGCTGATGCTGCAGCTGCGGCACAGTGCGGTGCAACGACCAGTGTGGTGTTCAATTCAGTGACAATCAATGTGGATGGTGTAGTGATGTCGATACGGGGATCGGCATTCAGTTGCTGGTGGAGTGGGCTGCTATTGCAGTTTGCTTACATAAAGACACAATTGTTACCATCCCGTCATACTATAACATACACTCCTGGAAATGGAAAAAATAACACATTGACACCGGTGTGTCAGACCCACCATACTTGCTCCGGACACTGCGAGAGGGCTGTACAAGCAATGATCACACGCACGGCATAGCGGACACACCAGGAACCGCGGTGTTGGCCGTCGAATGGCGCTAGCTGCGCAGCATTTGTGCACCGCCGCGGTCAGTGTCAGCCAGTTTGCCGTGGCATACGGAGCTCCATCGCAGTCTTTAACACTGGTAGCATGCCGCGAGCGACAGCGTGGACGTGAACCGTATGTGCAGTTGACGGACTTTGAGCGAGGGCGTATAGTGGGCATGCGGGACGCCGGGTGGACGTACCGCCGAATTGCTCAACACGTGGGGCGTGAGGTCTCCACAGTACATCGATGTTGTCGCCAGTGGTCGGCGGAAGGTGCACGTGCCCGTCGACCTGGGACCGGACCGCAGCGACGCACGGATGCACGCCAAGACCGTAGGATCCTACGCAGTGCCGTAGGGGACCGCACCGCCACTTCCCAGCAAATTAGGGACACTGTTGCTCCTGGGGTATCGCCGAGGACCATTCGCAACCGTCTCCATGAAGCTGGGCTACGGTCCCGCACACCGTTAGGCCGTCTTCCGCTCACGCCCCAACATCGTGCAGCCCGCCTCCAGTGGCGTCGCGACAGGCGTGAGTGGAGGGACGAATGGAGACGTGTCGTCTTCAGCGATGAGAGTCGCTTCTGCCTTGGTGCCAATGATGGTCGTATGCGTGTTTGGCGCCGTGCAGGTGAGCGCCACAATCAGGACTGCATACGACCGAGGCACACAGGGCCAACACCTGGCATCATGGTGTGGGGAGCGATCTCCTACACTGGCCGTACACCACTGGTGATCGTCGAGGGGACACTGAATAGTGCACGGTACATCCAAACCGTCATCGAACCCATCGTTCTACCATTCCTAGACCGGCAAGGGAACTTGCTGTTCCAACAGGACAATGCACGTCCGCATGTATCCCGTGCCACCCAACGTGCTCTAGAAGGTGTAAGTCAACTACCCTGGCCAGCAAGATCTCCGGATCTGTCCCCCATTGAGCATGTTTGGGACTGGATGAAGAGTCGTCTCACGCGGTCTGCACGTCCAGCACGAACGCTGGTCCAACTGAGGCGCCAGGTGGAAATGGCATGGCAAGCCGTTCCACAGGACTACATCCAGCATCTCTACGATCGTCTCCATGGGAGAATAGCAGCCTGCATTGCTGCGAAAGGTGGATATACACTGTACTAGTGCCGACATTGTGCATGCTCTGTTGCCTGTGTCTATGTGCCTGTGGTTCTGTCAGTGTGATCATGTGATGTATCTGACCCCAGGAATGTGTCAATAAAGTTTCCCCTTCCTGGGACAATGAATTCACGGTGTTCTTATTTCAATTTCCAGGAGTGTATATTCAGTGTATAAACAACACATAGTTTTAAACTTAGAGCAGCATGTCTTTTGGTGATACAGAGGGGTTCCATAATGGGACAGGATTCCAAAGTTAGCACAAGTGACCCAACAACCATACAAATTGCGTCATTGAGATGGGAAACCAGGCACATTTGTAGGTTGCACAAGTATCCATAGGTCCGCCATCTTGGACAGCCATCTTGGGTTCTGACATCTTTTGCGACATCATTTTAATCCCAGGAGGTTGTGCCAGTATCCTGAGGTCCGCCATCGTGGATTTCGAGGTCTTTGGTGATATCACTATAAGTATGCCAGGCTGTGCCAGTATCCTTAGATCTGTCATCATGGATTGTGAAATCCTGGAAAACATGCCAACTATGCAGTTGTACAAGTATCAAAATATCCACTGTCTTGGATTCTTAACATAGAAACATTCAGGTGGTGGAAGTATCCCAATGAGCGTAATAGTAAATTGGAGAGCCTACTCAAAAGAGCCTACTCAAAGGCTCGTTGCCTAGAAAACCACGATGGTCTATGATAGAACAGACATATTTTAAAGGGGAATCCATAGGAGTTTGTAGCTTTTCTGCTTGCGACTGTAGAGTGAATCTGTCTATCTTTTCAACGATAATGGTTGAAATTTGTGTAGCATATGGGTGCTGTAATTCGTGAATGATTGGAAGTGGAGTTCAGTTCGAGCTGTACGTAAAGTATGTATTAATATATAGCAAACGAAATGATGTTCGAAAAATGGAAGTACTACACAAAGCTATTTAAAGTCTTTTCAGTTCTCCTCGCTCATGTCTAGAATTTGCGAAGAAGAGGGTGCATGCAATGCAAAGGACTACTGGACTCTGTCGAAAATAATGTGCCATTTTACAAAAACAGCTACATGTTTCGATCACGAGATGTCAAACAACTACTGAAAGATAACGATGTACCAAGTTTATTCACTTCCTCTGTGCATTTGCAGGTAGAAATCAATAGGAGAAGGCAGCTTGTTCAGAATGCACCAACAGTTTCTAAGGTATGACCATGTATTTCAATAGTAACAACGTACTGTTGTACGTGTATGTTTATGTAGTTGCAGTAGCTCGTAATTATTGCTAATGGGTTATTTTAATTTAACTGAATGAGATACATGCAGTAAATACATTTTGTGAATCTAAAGACATCAATGGAAAATGTGATGGAAATGTTCAGACTCAAGTATCTCACAGAATTGTGGTCTTTGGGAGAACAGCAAACGCAACTTAAGGAGCAAGAATAAAAGGTAGAAACCATGGTAGAATTAACTGAAATGCTAAAGAAAAGAAACTGTATACATAGCAATCCAAAAGCGTATTCAAGAACATTTTAGTGTCTTTGGTTTGGATTTTGTTTGAAAAACAGTGAAAAACAGTCGTGGTAAAAAGCATTCTAGGCGATATAGGGTGTTAACCAAACAGTTTCCCGTCATTCTAAATTTCTATTCCCCTAGGCCAGGAATGGGCAAGTAGGAGCCCATGGACTGATTGCAGCACGCTAATGATCATTGTGTAGCTCACCAAGACAGAATTTTGTGTAACAATTTACACCATTTTACGAAGTGCAAAGTTAGCTAAAGCATGCAATCATTTTAAAAGGTGCAGCTTTCACAAAGCGGCCCCCGAGTCAGAACTATTGCCTACCCCTGCCCTAGGGCACAGAGACTTGTATGCTTTATTTCTACAATGTAGGCTTTCATGCCTGGTGTCTTCTTGAGTTAAAACTAATGGACTGTGTGGCCATGATCGATGTATTGCACTGCTTCCTGACATTTCGTCTCAAGCTGTAGGAGACATCTTACGAATTTTAAGGCTCCACCTCCTTTGAAGAATTCATGGGGATTGTTGATAAGCTGTTTGATGTTTGCAACTTGTGAAATACACGCACTAAGGGCTTCAAACAGCAATTGAGGGCTGAAAATGAAATTTATGGGAAATAATTTGCCATGCAGAATACTTCCTTCGAACATTAGTCCTTTCGATCAAGAATAAGTTTTCCCTCAAAAAAAAAAAAAAAATTACGGCTTTGCTATCCATTTCTTGGAATTAAACTATGATTTGTCAGGTGTATCAGTTATTTCGAGGTGCCCCCCAATGGAAGATACAAGGCGTCCCCAAATGAGAACATTGTTTTCAAGTGGGTGCAGTATAAGTCGAAAAGTCAAAGTATTTTATTTTATTTTATTTCACCAAAATACATAAAATACACAAAGCTTACTTCATTATTATATACATAAACTATGGTTTTATACTTGTGAAGAATGATAATGAAAGAAACAAGTTTTTCCATCCAGACATAAGTGAATGTTACATTTTATACAATAAAATTTGGTTTTGCCTTTGGAACCCGGTCTCTTGCACTTATCAAATGTTTTTTTGTCACTGACCACTGGAAGATGCCCAACGTTGTCCAAACGAACTTCAGCTTCTGGTAGAGCTTTCGCATTGGCTCGTTTTGAACTACTTGGAGTCTCACTAATGGGACTCCTCCTTTTCCTGGCAGCTGACGTATCGATTTTTGACAGTACTTTGGCCACTCTTACCCTAAAGTGAAGCATATCAAGGGTCTTATTTTTAGGAGCTCTTAATTCTGATGCGTTTTTCTTTAAATCAATCCATGCATTTACGGATGCAATATCAACTGCCTGAGCAAACATACGTCCACTTTCAGGTTTCAAAACCGACTATAAAGCGTCGAAAATGGCTGTCGAAAATCCTGTTGAGTTTCAAAAGCAGCTAACTGCATGTTGTCCTCGGGTGCAAAGCCTGCTAAATGCCCAATAGGCGAGGCTGTCGCCCTGCCACGTCCGGATGCAAAGCACATGAACAGTAACCAGACTTACCAATCTGGACATTCAAAGCTACCGTTCAACCTGTTGCGATCAGAGGGGATATTTTTCTTATTCAGCTTTAGGTTGGATGCGCTGTAACAAATTCGTACGCAGCAATGACATTCTTGTTGCCAATGCATTGCCGTTTGGATAGGACGAGTGTTTCGTGATTATTTCAGTGTCATTTATCATGCAGTTAGTTGACTTTGTGTCTAGGCTACGAAGGTTACAATATACCGTATGATACAAAACGTCTAACATTACCTCCACCATTGTTCTCTTGTTCAAAATTATTGCCAGGATCATCGGATAGATCGTCAGTTCCAGATCCATTAAAGCTGTACAACTTCTTCTTCTGTTAGCGGCCTTTGTCTATTTCTAAATTTATGTGCTATTACAACCTTTCAGTCACAATGTCCTCATTTGAAGACCTGTATTAAATTATAAATATGTCACTTACATTTCGTTCTGAAAGACATCTTTAGTTTTCACCTTCAAAAATGCAGCTTTCTACGCACAAATAATTTTTTTTTTCCTAAACTCAGAAGATTTTAACCGGTTGATAGAAGATACAAAGATTTCCGGGAAGCATCCATCTGACTTTTGCACATTCATTTTGTTTTGTGGTGCCACAAATTGACAAGAGATATCGACACTGTTCTCAAATAAACTCTCGGTTTATGACAATATGAGGACAACAATTACAAATGGTAAAATTTAACGAATTTTAATATGCTAACCATTTATTTAGTATGTCCTTATATGAGGATAGCATGACCGAAAGGGTTAAAGGTTAATGGTGTGTGCGCATTACCACATCCAAGAAAAACATATGTGTTTGGAGGTTTGATGTCCGCACATGTAGTCCCCCAAGAATTTTTGTAGCGACACAGTGAACATCTAAAGTATTTCTTAACCTATGAACTCTCTCAAGATCATCTAGAGCTCTTTTTTTTTTCTTGCATCAGATTTAGATTTGGTTGGAACAATAATTCCACCACATTACAGTTTCGGTCTGCTCTAAGAACAAAGTTGCTCGAGAACAGTGTTACAGCAAATGATAAGAGTGAGGTAGGTGACTCTGAGTAAGTTCTTTTTGTGTTCGTGAATTCATGTGCCATAAGAAGCTGAGTTATAAGTTCAGTTTTGACAGTAAAGATATCAGTTACTTTGAAGCTACTGATTCAGAGACACTAAGTGAATACCAGGAGAGTATCTTTTATTATTTCTGAGGATACGTTGTGAGAAAGATTCTTCATATAGTAAGATGCAGACTGCAAAGAAATTATTTCTGTGCTCTACATGTACCGAGATGATCACACACACTCCAATATATCTGTGACAAATCCATCTGTCTTTACTATCGAGGTTGACAGACGTGGTTTACTTCAACCGTGTGAACCAATGTTTGAAATAGTGCAGCACCCAGAGACATGTTCTCAGCCTGGTCAATTCTTTATGTTGTTTCTTTGGTGAAAAAGCCAATGTATTTGGCAAAGCTCATATACTGGTCTCTGTAGTAATTGTGAAGACACGCATGAATCACAATCTGTATGACATATAGCTACTATGCACCCGGAAATTACATTAAAAGTACAAACAAAGAAACTGACAGCTGTTGCATGTGGCATTCTGGCATGGACAATCTTGGGCAAAGTTTATTACATTTTCAATATGTGACATGTTAGATTTTGTTGAATGAAACAAAATAAATGAAAATATAATGTTATCTTTACGTGATACTAATTTGACCACCTCCTTCCTTTCTAAAAAATTCTAGTCCGGGAATTGAGTGAGTCATATTAATAGCAAAGCATTTTTCCTCTGTTGCGGATTTTTCCTGTTACAATGAGAACAAAGCAACGGTTCAGCAGTTTTGCTGCCTAACGTTGTCTACAGAACTTTTCTCATTAGATACTGTATAGAGAAGCATTTTCAGTGACATAAACTATTGTTTAAAAGTTCACTAGCTGGCTGCAGAGATACCTAACACATACTTTTCATGTCAATGTTTTGATCATTTTGTGTCACTGTATAGTCTCATCACTTATGAAATAAAATGCGACAAATAGAAGTAAAAACTTTCGTGCTCGGAGGACAAATTTTGAGTTGTATAATCTGTGACCATCTTTAGCAGTTGGACGAAAATTACATACGTAAACAGCAGAATAACTTCGAAATTTATCTTCCAGAGAAGAGTTAGCAAGTACAAAGCATTAATTAACAGTGAACCATAAACTAAACCCAGGTAACATTACATAGAATCCATACTTGGTCATTCTATTTATTCTGTATACCAGGATAATTTTACAGCTTACCCCTTTTAACATGGCAGCTGTAACATCACATGTCATGGCTTTTCTTCTTGTAGTAGTCTCTCCAGTTCAGCACTGAGTGGAATTATGTGACCTGGCAAAGATGCAGGTTGCACATTTATGCCTAGGTCCACCATCTTGGATCACCACTGCAGATTTTTCAATTTTTTTTCAGTAGGAGAATTGCCCCTTTGGATTTTTGGATCTGCTGTCATTTTCCACTTGGGACATGTAGGCTCTTAGCCCAAGTGAAATGTGATGTCATCAGTTAAAGAAAACTCTCTACTACAATTTGGCTATTTTGAATTTCCCATCCTGCCATTTCATACATAGGACAACTAACATATGGAATCTGAGGTATGGGGAGAAGTTTGGCAACATTGTATGACTCCTTAATGATGTCATCAGAAGTCTGACGACATTGCAGAGACTGCCAGAACTCCCACAGCTAGACTACTCCCTCTTTGATATCTACAGTTGCCTACAGCTCTTGTTATGCTGAATCCCATATTCACTTCCATAACAACACTCATTACAGATAGAATTAAACCATCTGAAAGATATATCATACTCATCACACTGCACACAAATGTAGCTCCAGGTAACTTCTGTAGTAGGCATCCACCAATTTATGTCATCCTTTTACTCAAGACTTTAAAAATATATGACCTAAAGTGCATCATCTGAAAACTGCCCAGTGACAACATTTTTCAGTACAAAACGTTCAAAATATGTGTGATTTATCACTAATTTCAAAATATCACAACATATATACACTCCTGGAAATTGAAATAAGAACACCGTGAATTCATTGTCCCAGGAAGGGGAAACTTTATTGACACATTCCTGGGGTCAGATACATCACATGATCACACTGACAGAACCACAGGCACATAGACACAGGCAACAGAGCATGCACAATGTCGGCACTAGTACAGTGTATATCCACCTTTCGCAGCAATGCAGGCTGCTGTTCTCCCATGGAGACGATCGTAGAGATGCTGGATGTAGTCCTGTGGAACGGCTTGCCATGCCATTTCCACCTGGCGCCTCAGTTGGACCAGCGTTCGTGCTGGACGTGCAGACCGCGTGAGACGACGCTTCATCCAGTCCCAAACATGCTCAATGGGGGACAGATCCGGAGATCTTGCTGGCCAGGGTAGTTGACTTACACCGTCTAGAGCACGTTGGGTGGCACGGGATACATGCGGACGTGCATTGTCCTGTTGGAACAGCAAGTTCCCTTGCCGGTCTAGGAATGGTAGAACGATGGGTTCGATGACGGTTTGGATGTACCATGCACTATTCAGTGTCCCCTCGACGATCACCAGTGGTGTACGGCCAGTGTAGGAGATCGCTCCCCACACCATGATGCCGGGTGTTGGCCCTGTGTGCCTCGGTCGTATGCAGTCCTGATTGTGGCGCTCACCTGCACGGCGCCAAACACGCATAAGACCATCATTGGCACCAAGGCAGAAGCGACTCTCATCGCTGAAGACGACACGTCTCCATTCGTCCCTCCACTCACGCCTGTCGCGACGCCACTGGAGGCGGGCTGCACGATGTTGGGGCGTGAGCGGAAGACGGCCTAACGGTGTGCGGGACCGTAGCCCAGTTTCATGGAGACGGTTGCGAATGGTCCTCGGCGATACCCCAGGAACAACAGTGTCCCTAATTTGCTGGGAAGTGGCGGTGCGGTCCCCTACGGCACTGCGTAGGATCCTACGGTCTTGGCGTGCATCCGTGCGTCGCTGCGGTCCGGTCCCAGGTCGACGGGCACGTGCACCTTCCGCCGACCACTGGCGACAACATCGATGTACTGTGGAGACCTCACGCCCCACGTGTTGAGCAATTCGGCGGTACGTCCACCCGGCGTCCCGCATGCCCACTATACGCCCTCGCTCAAAGTCCGTCAACTGCACATACGGTTCACGTCCACGCTGTCGCGGCATGCTACCAGTGTTAAAGACTGCGATGGAGCTCCGTATGCCACGGCAAACTGGCTGACACTGACCGCGGCGGTGCACAAATGCTGCGCAGCTAGCGCCATTCGACGGCCAACACCGCGGTTCCTGGTGTGTCCGCTGTGCCGTGCGTGTGATCATTGCTTGTACAACCCTCTCGCAGTGTCCGGAGCAAGTACGGTGGGTCTGACACACCGGTGTCAATGTGTTATTTTTTCCATTTCCAGGAGTGTAGGAACAACATTAAGCTATGATGCGAAACTGTAAGAACTGAAAGAGGAAAATTTATGTATTAAATAGTTTCCTTACATACTAATGAGTGAAACTGCTCAGCAGAGAATGCAATTTTACCAAGTGCAATGCGACAGTCAGATGATTTTTCCTTGCTCATGATTTGCCCCCTCCAGTATAACTGTTTACAAATAATTCTAATGGTGCATACAAACAAGGGTGAGTTGAAAGGTAGGGTTTCGTGGGCATTTTTCATTAATACAAGGGAGCAATGTCCCTGAAAAAAATGATCATATGGCATTTATTGGCTGGGATATCCCCTTCGGGTTTTGGCCGCCATATTGCAAGTCTTTTTAGTTGACGCCGCTTCGGAGACTTGCGTGTCAATGATGATGAAAATGATGGACGCACCACACCCAGTCCCCTGCCGGGAATCGAACCCAGGCCCCATTGCATGGTAGGCGGTAATGCTACCGCTCCGCTATGGAGGTGGACGGCAATGTCCATGGTACAGTGTACACACAAGCTTTCTGTAGACACAAGTGGTCAAAATCTCCCATCTTGGATTGGGTTGATGGAGAAGGGGAAGGGGGAGGAGAGAGGAAGTGGCGGAAAGGGCTAGAAGCGGGGTGACCCTGACCTTGTCATTAACACTGAGTGGTAGAGGTGGAAAAATGTGGCAATATTGTGTCGCAGTGAAGGGGGGAAGATCTTGTCGATGATTGTGGAAATTTGACAACAGTGCAGCCTGTGCTCATATTCCCCTCGTCCAACTATTAGCAGTGTAGTAACAGAAAGGTAAGAATGAAGTTTTAGGAAACATTACTCATATAAAGAAGAAGAGAATTTTTCCTTCATATCTGTACTATACTATGAGTATAAGAAACACACTGCAACTGTAGCTTCTTGTTTACAAAAGATGATTTATGTAACTGCTACAGAAAATAACCACACCAAAAAATTTGGTCTAATAGGTAAATTTAGAGAACCAGTACTCAGTCTGAAGAGAGGTACAGCTAATTGGGATACATAATGTGGCATGGGGACAGACGTATAATATAATGCACTGTGTACTTGCTTGCGAGACAAGTATGTGAGCCAGACGAGTGTCGCACTCAGCCTGCGAATTAGCGATCAAACGCAGGTACACGAGGAAGCCTCAGTGCAGTGTTTTGGAGGTTTCCCATACTCGTATAGACACTTTCTAGGTTGATCCCCAAATTCCGCCTCAGAGAATATGATACAGAAACAGCTAAAATACGATTTGTAGATTTCTGGAAAGCATTTGACACGGTGGTCCATTGCAGGCTGTTATGAAGGTACGAGCATATGGAATAAGTTCAGAGATTGTGAGCGACTCGAAGGCTTCTTAAATATAGAACCCAATACGTTCTCCTCTACGGCGAGTGTTCATCAGAGACAAGGGCATCGTCAGGGTACCCTCCACCACCCACTTGGCTTGCGGAGTATCAATGTAGATGTACATGTAGATGCAGACAGCACACAGAATAAAATTTATATCATTCACAGACACGAATTGCCCTCTCTACTTTACCTTTACGACAGTAGCGTCAGAAAGGTTAGCCGTCCACAGAGATTAATAACAAAATAAAATTTGCCAAATCCTGAAAAAGCGAACGCTGTACCAGACGCGATAAATGCTAGGGAAAATATAAAACGAAGACTGTGGCATGTAAGCGGTCACTTTTCCCTCGCCCAGTTCATGCTGTTGTGGTTATACTTTGATGAAGCTCCCCACTCATGCCACTTCATCTGTAGGTAAGTACTACATCGTACATCCATCTGACTCTGATTACAATTTTTGTCTCCAAAAATTACCTCCATTAGCAAACTGACGATTCCTTGATGCCTCGGGATGCGTCCTATGAACCGATCCATTCCTTAGTAAAATTATTATGCATATTACGTTCTTCACCGGCTCGATTTAGTACGTCTTCACTAGTTACCCAATCTCCAGGGCTCTTCTGCAGCTCTTCTTTTCCATGGCTTCTATTCTTTTCCTATCATTACTTTTTCTCGTCCATGTTTCATATCATTGGTTCGAAATACTCTCCGGTACGCACTGCACAATGGCTTGCTGAGTATACAGGGTGGTCCATTGATCGTGACCGGGCCAAATATCTCACGAAATAAGCATCAAACGAAAAAACTACAAAGAACGAAAATTGTCTAGCTTGAAAGGGGAAACCAGATGGCGCTTTCGTTGGCCCGCTACATGGTGCTGCCATAGGTCAAACGGATATCAACTGCGTTTTAAATAGGAACTCCAATTTTTTATTACGTATTCGTGTAGAACGTAAATAAATATGAATGTTTTAGTGGGACCACTTTTTTAGCTTTGTGGTAGATAGCGCTGTAATAGTCACAGACATATGGCCCACAATTTTAGACGAACACTTGGTAAGAGCTAGGTTTTTCAAATTAAAATACAGAACGTAGGTACGTTTGAACATTTTATTTCGGTTGTTCCAAAGTGATACATGCATCTTTGTGAACTTATGATTTCTGAGTACGCATGCTGTTACAGCGTCATTACCTGTAATTATCACATTAATGCAGTAAATGCGCAAACTGATGTCCGTCAAACTTAATGCATTTGGCAAAACGTATAACGACATTCCTCTCAAGAGCGAGTACTTCACCTTCCGTAATGTTCGCACATGCATTGACAATGCGCTGACGCATGTTGTCAGGCGTTGTCGGTGGATCACGATAGCAAATATCCTTCAACTTTCCCCACAGAAAGAAATCCGGGGACGTCAGATCCGGTGAACGTGCGGGCCATGGTATGGTGCTTCGACGACCAATCCAACAGTCATGAGATATGCTATTCAATACCGCTTCAACCGCACGCGACGTATGTGCCAGACATCCATCATGTTGGAAGTACATTGCCATTCTGTCATGCAATGAAACATCTTGTACTAACATCGGTAGAACATTACGTAGGACATCAGCATACGTTGCTCCACTTAGATTGCCTTCGATAAAATGGGGGCCAATTATTCTTCCTCCCATAATGCCGCACCATACATTAACCCGCCAAGGTCGCTGATGTTCCACTTGTCGCAGCCATCATGGATTTTCCGTTGCCCAGTAGTGCATATTGTGCCGGTTTACGTTACCGCTGTTGGTGAATGACGCTTCGTCGCTAAATAGAACGCGTGCAAAAAATCTGTCATCGTCCCGTAATTTCTCATCGAAAAAAGTGGTCCAACTAAAACATTCAAATTTCTTTACGTACTAAATGAATATGTAATAAAGAATGGGGGTTCCTGTTTAAAAAAAAAGCAGTTGATATCCGTTTGATCTATGGCAGCGCCATCTAGCGGGCCAACCATAGTGCCATCTGGTCTCCCCCTTCAAGCTAGAGGTGTTTCGTTCTTTGTAGTTTTTCGTTTGATGCTTATTTCGTGAGATATTTGGCCCGGTCACTATCAATGGACCACCCTGTGTATGTGAAATTAGAAGACAAAAAAAGCAATTTGAACTTCAGTTTTTTCTGATTTCGACGGACATGTACCGGGGCTAGTATCTTTAATCTAACACACGCCTTATCTTGAAGCTGTACTGAAACACACTGCCCATCCTGCCGGAGGTTCGAGTCCTTCCCCGGGCATGGGTATGTGTGTTCTTCTTAGCATTAGTTATTTTAAGTAGTGTGTAAGTCTAGGGACCGATGACCTCAGCAGTTTGGTTCCTTAGGTATTCACACATTTGAACATTTGTACTGAAACACTAGACGAGTGAATTATAAACGAATATCTAAATGAAAACGAGAGCGCCAATTTTTATTTCCTGTTCGCATGCTTTTCATCTCCATTTCTAATGTCTTCGCGTCTCTATATTTATTATTGCAGATAAGACTTGCTTAGCATAGGCATGAACTTTTACCGTATTATTTTGATTCGGACAGATTGTAGAGATAACGGTGAATGGTAACAGCGATATCTCTTAGTCTGAATCCTGAAACTCCTTTTTCCCTTTTTTCCCTTTTGATATATGGCATGAATTTCAGTTTACCTGACCGAAAATATAGAGATTATGCAGTGGAAACGTAACGCTATTTTAAGTAACTACTAGTCGTTACAGTTCATGTCGCTGGTGCGCGCTTCTTTACGCCTGTCTTCTGTCTGCATTTCGGACGATTGAGTTACGGCAAGTCCTGCCTATATCTCTGAAAAGTCTCTCTCGCTCGTAGCGTTTGTCATTAAAAGGAAGTAGAACAGAAGCGCAGAGAAAGACTTATGATTCGAGTTTCATTCTGATCGATTAAGTCACATCCATTGTCGTAGTGCACATGTTAAGCTGGAAGCTAATGAAAGCTGCAGGGTTGACTGAGCTCAGATGGTAGAGCACTTGCCCGCGAAAGGCAAAGGTCCCGAGTTCGAGTCTCGGTCCAGCAACTACTTTTAATCTGCTAGGAAGTTTCTTTGTCCTACTATTCGCCGGCCGGTGTGGCCGAGCGTCTCTAGGCGCTTCAGTCTGGAACAGCGCAACCGCTACGGTCGCAGGTTCGAATCCTGCCTCGGGCATGGATGTTTGTGATGTCCTTAGGTTAGTTAGGTTTAAGTAGTTCTAAGTTCTAGGGGACTGATAACCTCAGATGTTAAGTCCCATAGTCCTCAGAGCCATTTTTCAAATGGCTCTGAGCACTATGGGACTTAACATCTATGGTCATCAGTCCCCTAGAACTTAGAACTACTTAAACCTAACTAACCTAAGGACAACACACAACACCCAGTCATGAGGCAGAGAAAATCCCTGACCCCGCCGCGAATCGAACCCGGGAACCCGGGCGTGGGAAGCTAGAACGCTACCGCACGACCACGAGATGCGGACAGCCATTTTTTGTCCTACTATTCTTCATCATTTTCAAAAGGGACCGCAATTTCATAAGTGAGTCATATTGATTTCCTGAAGTACTGAATTTTAATTCCCATTCTGAACTTTATTTTTATTTCCTTCTGTGCTTCTTCTGTGTGTATGTTGAACAGAAAAGGAGAGGATGGGGGAGAGAGAGAGAGAGAAAAATGCGTCCCACGTTTCACGTTTTGCCGTTTTAATGTTTATTCTGCCTTAGTTTACCATTCTTACTGTTCCCTGTGGGTTCTTCTAGCTGAGCGTAACATCATTACAATAAACATACTGACGACAGAATAAGCTTTCAAGAAAGATATTCATGGTCTTGTAGAACACTAACGTTGCTCCTTACCGTTTAGTCTTCTGGTCCTCATTGTATTTCTACCCAAGAAAGGCATTGATTTTTTCATGAAGCATTTGGTAACCAAATCAGCTGTATTGGAGGGCGTAACAGCTAATGGACGCCCACTCATGAGATGAAGCCATGAATAAAGTTTCACTGCAACTCTTATCTTAGGAGACAAATGAGAAATTTTAAAATTTTGTACGTAGTGAGAAGTCACAGTTGAAATCGGTCAACTACCACGTATACCTGAATGTAACACTTTGATAACACTTTATAGGGGTATGAAGTAGAGTACTAATATAGGCTCAGTTGTATTAAACCAGGAAGCAGAATTCGTTTAGTTAGTAGATTCTAGGGAAATGCAATCAGTATATAAAAGGAGATTACTTACAAATCATTCGTGCGAACCATTCTGCAATATTGCTCTAGCTGTCGGATCCGTTCCAAATTTGACTAACGGGGGACGTTTAACGTATACTGAGAAGGATAGCACATATGATCACTGGTTTGTTTGATCCATGGGAGAGTGCCAGAGAGATACCGGAGGAACTGAATGGGCATGCTCTTAAAGGACAGGACTTTCCTGAGGAAACCTACTTACAAAGTTTCAAGGATAAAAAATAATGTGTGAGAAATCTTATGGGACTTAACTACTAAGGTCATCAGTCCCTAAGCTTACACATTACTTAACCTAAATTATCCTAAGGACAAACACACACACCCATGCCCGAGGGAGGACTCGAACCTCCGCCGGGACCAGCCGCTTTCAAGGATAGGTTTTAAGTGATGACTCTAGGAATATGCTACAATCCTCTACGTATCGCTCCCATAGGAAACATAAGGACAAGATTAATTATTCCTCACACTTAAAGAATCATCCCGCACTCGCTATGTGAATGGTACAGGAAACCGTGGTAACTGCTAAAATGGGACGTACCCTCTGCCATGCTCTTCACAGTTTTTTTCAGAGTATAGATGTAGAATTAGATCATTATCATATTCAAAAACATTTTTTTAATGAAAATAGTAGCAACAGTGTACAATTTAGAAGACAGATTTAGGTCACAGTTGTTGATTTTATTTGTTACAGGTGCTTCTGATGATGTGTGTTGTTTCGAATATGGTGAAATAAATCCCGAGAAATGGCAAAACTGTAGGTGGTGCTCGATTCCCGCCGCTGCTGATACTGTTACTTTTAGTCGATGAGGAAACTGTCTGGAGGTGAATTTGGTGGCAGTGGACTTGGAACGACGACGGTAATTAGTGGAGGGATATTAAAGCCTATTCAGTCGCTTGGGGAAAGGTGTGGGAAAGAAGAAGCCCAGGGATTGGCAGAGTGGTGACGAGTCCTAAAGGAAAAGTACGGTTTCTGTGCCTTTGAACACAAAACTGGCTATTTTTAATATTCATTACAAGACTATTATCATCATCCATATCTATATAAGTACGGCTCACCAACCCCCAAACCCACAGTGCAGTGCATGGCGGAGTGTACTGTGCACCATTATTACGGATTTTCTGTCCTATACCATTTCCGTACTGAGTGAGAGAAAAATGATTGTATGGCTCCGTAATCTTTCTTATTTTCATGATCCCTACGTAGGAAACATAAGGATGGGACTTCCCTGATACGAAATTAACGAGCTCATCGCATATCACTCTTCTTCTCAATATTACCATTAAATACTTACAGGATGTGACGTATTCAAGATGTTCACCACTAATCTTGAAATCGGGTACTTCCAGGCTCTTTCTCTTTGTTATAGGCATTATCTTAAATTTATCCACATTTGAAAAGAGCTGTTTTTCACTACTCAAGTGGATATTTTGTCCAACTATTTCTGCTTTTCCTTACGATCGTCCAGCGATAACAGCCGAAAAATTACTGACCAATATCCTTAACGCATGCTAGTTCAGAATTCATGAACCCTAGCTTAATTACCGGTGGGTTCGACCAACACGCAAATTGTGCGGAGATGCTTCGTGAATCCAAACGAAAATCCCTGGAGGGAAGACGATGTTCTCTTCGTGTAACACTGTTGAGAAAATTTAAAGAACAGGCATTTGACGTTGACTGTAGAACAGATGTAGTCCCGTCAACGTAAGCACCAGGAAATAACAAAAATTACTGCTCGTACGAAGGCATGTGGACAGTAGTTCTTTCCATCGCTCTATTTGAGTGGGGAAAAGGAAAGGAAATGATCACTCTTGGTACAAGGTACCCTCCGCTGTGCACCATACGATAGCTCAAGGCGTATGTATTTAGATATTGATGTAGATGTACACTCCTGTGGAAAACTGCATAGTCACCGAACAACCATATAACGCCCGTTTCTCGTAAATTGTTTATTCATTTTATTCATTTGGAGATGATATTACGCTACTTTAGAGAACACCCACTGTTACTTCCGTTTCTGTAAAACATTCACCGTTCGGTGTAACATACTGGGTTTTGTTAGTCGAATTTTCATCGACTCAGTTACACTTTAGAGAAGATACACAATGTGACATTATCTCGGCTAGGAATCGACGCTGTGGCGCAGTGTCGAACCATCAAAGTCGGTGATGCTAGTGACAGACTACAAATTAAGTCTTAAGTTGTGGGAGAATGTGTTTTGGCGAGCACATGATACGGATTACATCTTCTGCTGTGGGTGGCGAGGAGAGGGAACTGTCAATACGGACAATACTCACACTTTCACTAAATTTGTTATTACTTAGTAAGAGGGATATTTCTACCTAACAAAGTTTACATTTTCAAGTTGTCTTGCTTGGACATGGACAGAGAGTTGGGGATTCAAAAAAATGGTTCAAATCGCTCTGAGCACTACGGGACTCAACATCTGAAATCATCAGTCCCCTAGAACTTAGAACTACTTAAACCTAACTAACCTAAGGACATCGCACACATCCATGGCCGAGGCAGGATTCGAACCTGCGACCGTAGCGGTTGCGCGGTTCCAGACTGAAGCGCCTAGAACCGCTCGGCCACACTGGCTTAAGTGAGTTTGTTTGGACTTGAATTTCCGGAAATTGTATGAAAAATGTTTGACTTTCTTAACACTAGATTCTCAGTAGTGGTAATAGTGCGTACGTTAATTTAGTAGTATCGAAATTACATCTCTGAATTTTTTTATCTCGTTCATATGTGGTACTGTGTAAACACAACAGCAACGCAATTCGAGAAAACTGCTTTTGATCGTCCCTTTTCATGCAGATATATGTGTTTGCAGAATCTGAAAATCAGGTAGTTAGTCAGTATACGGCCTGTACACAGTCGTGGTTCACGTCAGCAGCTTTAGCTTTCCCCGCAAATTGCATTACTTCCATATTTCTTTTTTCAACCTTTCTATTTTAACTGGAGGAGGGTAAGAAAGAAAACGGAGGCAGCAGCCTCCACATCGGAATTTAATGCGGCCTAATGGAACAGATGGAGCTAAGAGGGTACATCGCGATTATAAATAGGTAAGCAGGCGCCGCTATATATCACACGACGGTGACAGCCGCGGGCCGCCGAGGCACAGCCCGCGCGCTCTAGCGGCAGCCGGCGGTACTAGCGCCAGCTCTGCCCGGCCCGGCCCGGCTCAGCGCGGCGGACCGTCGCGTGATTGCTGCTATCTACGACTAAATCGATTTCCACTTACCTTTCGTAATAGCCGTGGTACGCGTTTGATATATGCAGACGGCGAGAGAACTGATACGATCCACCATCAGGAGCTATTATGACGGAAGCCACGAAACGCGGAGACTGACAGCATAACAATCTTGTAAGGGCGGGCTCCGACGACGTTCTCCAATTCTCCCGCCTCCGGCTGTTGGTGCCTGTCGTGCAGTACGAACTTACTTGTCCAAGCCAGAAAGTCCGGGACGGCGATCTCGTGCACACACAACGTGAGCGATGTTGACGACAAGTGCATTATTTTCCTGCTACCAGCAGAGTATTTGCGCAGACATCATCGTCAGACGTTTGACATGTATGCCAGATGCGAGAAAAGACCTATTCTAGCCTTGCAAGTATGTCACGGTCATCAGATATATAAGTGCATGTTGATCGTGCATGTTTTCTTATGTCACTCACCGTCAATCAGATGACGTTTCAGTCTATTCTTATCTCCTGGAACCAGCTAACAAATTCATTTTCATCACAGCCATAACCATTTATATCACTCCATGTTCTCCCTGACATGTTTGTTTTCCTGTATCTCTCCGTAAATTTCCCTCAGGTATCGCAGAGTAATTATCTTTTCGAAATCCCTAACTGGGATTGTAGAGAAAGCCTAAGATTCTGAATGGCCTTCACATTAACATCTCTTGTCTTAACAAGTAAAAACTTGTGCTATATAATGATTCTTCAAAATGGTTCAAATGGCTCTGAGCACTATGGGACTCAACTGCTGAGGTCATTAGTCCCCTAGAACTTAGAACTAGTTAAACCTAACTAACCTAAGGACATCACAAACATCCATGCCCGAGGCAGGATTCGAACCTGCGACCGTAGCGGTCTTGCGGTTCCAGACTGCAGCGCCTTTAACCGCACGGCCACTTCGGCCGGCCTATAATGATTCTAAAATAACGTTTTGAGTCACGTATAAAACTCCGTAATTTATCAAAATCACTGTCCATTATATCATTTTCAACTGCTCTAGCGCCTTATGTCACTCGAAATTACATCTTTGCATCGTTGCTCTTGTTCTTCCAACGCCAGTGAACGATATCAATGATATGAACGTCGGAAATACTGTTACCATCGCCACAGTTGCGGATACATGGAGCTAGAACACAAATTCGATGTTGTGCTGGTAACTAAAGAAGGATATTATTATTTTACAAATGTGTGCTTCACGTAAGCCAAAAACCGTCCATATCTGCTATCTTTTCCCGACGCTATAGTGCAGAGTTATTTAAAGTGATGCAGACTCTTTCAAGTGACTGTGAAAAATGTACATGTGTGGAAACAGAAAGTCTAGTAGTTTTTGTATGACCGTCCTTGTGATTGGAGGTCTGAGGTACTTCGACCGTTATTATATGGCTACCAGTTTTGGTGCTTCAGTGCACCATCTTCAGGCCTTAGGTGACGTCGAGGGAGTTAAAAACATCCGTATACACGGTTAATCAGTGGCAGTATCTATAATAACATGTACAACGCGTGAACCGTTAGTCACGTGGCACAAATCCCGTCTATAGTCCAATTCAGCCTGCACTCGTGGCGAACTGACCGCGTCCACATCAGTCATAGCTGCACTGATTGTCCTCGTAAGTCAAGGATATAATTGGGAAGTGGAGGTGTGAAAACAGAATCTCTGATGTAACCCCACAGGTGAAAGTCACACGGTGTCACATACGGAGAATGTTAGGGCCACCCCAGGAATTGGAGATTGCCATCTGGTGCAAGACCGGTTAAATGGCGCGGTTGCTAGATATCCAAGAACACACGAACATCGTAGTGGAAATGCAGCTTAGAGCCATCATGTTGCACAATTAATATCTTACCGTAGTACAAAAAAATTTTTAACACCACTTGAGAATGTCTAGATTATTTTCAGTTTGGAGGTGTCATGATGACGACGGAAGTTAGTGACATCTCGGGATTAGTAATAGTGCTGAGGTGTCGCTACCGCCTTTATCCATGTCCGAGAAATATAATGGTACCAACATTGTTGGTTATGCATATTTCAAGGACTTTGTACTGTGCAGCTAAGGACACTTCATAAACAAAGACATTGTAACCATCAATGATGCGTCCATACCTCGCCGGAGTAAAATGACGATATAATATTTATCTCTCTGTGCGGGAGTCACGAATTGTGTGGGCATAAGTGTTGTGGCTACGTGATATATGGCAGTTCTGATAGGTCCTGGAGGCCTACTCGAATAGCTGAAGTGGTTAAAGCTATCGCTCGCTTTTAGCGGAAATTTCAGGTTCGTGTTGTGGTGCGGGACAAATTTTTATGTGTAGCCAACAGCTGATGTCAATGTATAGTCGTAGAACGCGAAACTGTTTCGAAACATTATGATAAATCTATATGTGTAAGGTGTGGATTTATTTACATAACCTGTGGCGAACAGTAAGTCACATACTTAACAGGGAGAATAAGTTCAGCAGGATATTGCATTTTTGGCAGTTTACATCGTCAAAAAAATGGTTCAAATGGCTCGGAGCACTATGGGACTTAACATCTATGGTCACCAGTCCCCTAGAACTGAGAACTACTTAAACCTAACAAACCTAAGGACATCACACAACACCCAGTCATCACGAGGCAGAGAAAATCCCTGACCCCGCCGGAAATCGAACCCGGGAACCCGGGCGTGGGAAGCGAGAACGCTACCGCACGACCACGAGCTGCGGACCTTTACATCTTCATTACACAAAATATTACTGACAGACCTGTATCTGTAAAGAGTCGATTATTGTTTTTAGGAAATCCCCCTCGCTTTCAGGGTATGCGTGTATTGAGAGCATTAGGATGTTAAAGGGCGTACTTGATAGCCATCCAGTCACACGATTACAATCGAGCATCAAACCAGATCGTTCCCTTCCTAGCGAAGCTGAAACTACGAAATTATAGGTAATTAATTATTTACACATGGAATTTAATGAATTACTGGCGACAAGAATGCAGCTTTTCTCTTCATTTACAATGTTTACTTGTTTGGATTTGGTCAGTTCTGAGTTACATCCCGCATCGTGTTTACTTACTTGTATATGATTGCTGGTGAGGATATTCAGCCACCAAATAATTGTTCATAGTGAAACCTTCAGCTGTCATTTATTTTGCACACTTTGCTCCTAGTTTCGGTCAATGACTATTATTAAGTCTAGCACGCATAAATTGTAGGAAAGTTATAAGATAATTTGAATGAAAGTAATCTGCTCTTTTACGCCCACCACAGTCCGTCAAAAATTTCTCACAATAGTAGCTGTGTACGATAATTTTCTAATGTGTTGCTAGCTGTCGATATGAACGTGCTGCTTGACGAAAATTATTGTTCACAGTTATTACTGTGAAAATTGTTTAAGGACTATGCTGGACTTAAAAGTGCTAATTAGCTTTGTTCAATTTACGGTATTGCTTTACTGCCCTTTATGCAGCTAGGCCAGATAATGGTCACTAGTAGAAAATTGTGCAAACTAAATGACAGCTGGAGGTTCCACAATAAATTTTTACAATTACTTACGGTCTGAAAGATATTTCTACTGATTCAGTCCTACTGTAACTTCTCGGGGCATTAAACTGTTTGCCAAACAGGGATGTGAGCTTGAGAACTTGACTTAGACGGACCATGTTCTGTCGACGGAACTATAGAGGCACGACTCTCGAGGAGTCGCCACTGCGTTGCCCCACCAGAACCTCTCTGCTACCTTCCAAACTTCATAGAAGGCAGATTCCGGGTTTAGTCCCAGCACCGAGTTGACAAAAATCTTGGGATGCCTCCTAATACCGTGTCGGAATTCCTTTAGCCGACTTCGTGCAGCAACTCGACGTGGCATCGACTCTACAAGTCGTTGGGAGCCCCCAGAAGAAAAAATGAGCCACGCCGTTGCTACAGCCGTCCATAATAGCGAAAGTGTTACCAGTGCAGGGTTCTGTGCACGAAATGACCTCTCGATTATTTCCCATAAATTTTCGATGGTGTCCATGTCGGGCCCTCAAACTGTCCAGAATGTTCTACCAACCAATCGCGAACAGTTCTGGCCCGGTGACATTGCGCACCGTCATCCACAAAAACTCCATCGTTGTTTGAGAACATGAAGTGCATGAATGGCTGCAGATGGTCTCCAACGTAACCGTTTCCAGTCAATGATCGGTTCAGTTGGACCAGAGGACCCAGTTCACACAATGTAAACGCAGGCCACACCATTATGACCGAACCAGGTCGCACAGTGGTTGCCACACTGGACTCGCATTCTGGAGGAAGACATTCCAAACCCGTGTCCGACCATCGAGATTTAGATTTTCCGTGATTTTCCTAAACCGCTCCAGGTAAATGCCGGGATGGTTCCTTTGAAAAGGCACAGCCCGAGCTTGTGCTCCAATGACCTCGATGTCGACGGGACGTTTAACCCAATGTTACTTCCTTCCACACCACTATGGAGCCACCACCAGCTTGCACAGTGCCTTATTGATGACTTGGGTCCATGGCTTCGGGAAGTCTGCACCACACTTGAACCCTACGATCAGCTCTTGCCAACTTAAATCGGTACAAATTTGACCAAGTCACGGTCTCCCAGTAGTTTAGGCGCACAGGACTGGGTCTGTAGGTGATGCGCTGTTAGCAAAGGCAATAGCGTTAGTTGTCTGCTGCCATAGCCCACTAACGCTAAAATCCACCGCATCCTAACGTTCGCCGTACGTCCCACATTGATTTTTGGGTTTATTTCACGTAGTGTTGCTTGTCTGACAAAGCTATGCAAACACCGATGCTCTCCGTCGTTAAGCGAAGGCCGTCGGCCATTACGTTGTATGTGGCGAGAGGTAATGCCTGTATGGTAGTATTTTCGGCACACTCTTGACGCTGTGGGTCTCGATTTCCGAAATGAGATATCCCATACATTTAGCTCCAACTATCATATCCCGTTCAAAGTCTGTTAATTCAGTTCGTGCAGCCATAATCACGTCGGAAAATTTTTTCATATAAATCACCCAAGCACAGAGGATAGGTCCGTCAATGCACTGTCCTTTTATACCCTGTGTACACGAAACTGCGTACGAGCAGGGTAAAATTCCTACAGACTTTGAGAAAAACATTATGATCCCCATTCCAAAGAAGGCAAATGCTACAAGATGTGAAAATTATAGGACACTCAGCCTAGTTACTCACGCCTCTAAAATATTAACCTCAATTATCCTAAAACGCATAGAACAAAAAGTTGAAGCTACACTCTCCGAAGACCAGTTTGGGTTCCGGAAAAATAGAGGAACCAGAGAAGCAATATTTGCTCTAAAACTAATAATAGAGAAACGACTAGATAAGAACCTGAAAACATACATAGCTTTCGTAGATGTAGAGAAAGCCTTTGATAATGTTAAATGGGATAAGATGTTTGAGGTACTCAAAAAAGTAGGAATAGACCATAAAGATAGAAAAATGATATGGAACCTGTACAAAAACGAGACAGCAGTTATACGTGGACGGACAAAACAGGAAGAGGTGCAGATACGGAAAGGTGTCCGACAAGGTTGCGCACTATCCCCTGTTATCTTTAACGTATACATTGAAGAGGCGCTGAAAAAAGTAAGGGAAAATTCACAGACAGGTGTAGTATTTCATGGCCAACGAATAGATATGATAAGATATGCTGATGATATAGCTGTCCTGGCTGAAAGTGAAGAAGATCTTGTAGTCCTACTGAATAGAATGGATAAAGTTATGGGTGAAGAATATAATATGAGAATTAATAAAGCAAAAACAAAAGTAATGGCATGCGACAAAGAAGATCAAGTGAAAGTCCAAGTTCATGTAGGCAATGAACTGCTTGAACAAGTTGATAAATTTACTTATCTGGGCAGTAATATTACCAGGGATGGAAGGAGCAAGGCAGAAGTGAGAAGTAGAATAGCTCAAGCAAAGGCTGCTTTTAACAAGAAGAAAAACATATTAACATCTAAGACCATCAGCCTTGAAACCAGGAAAAGATTTTTGAAATCATATGTGTGGAGTGTGGCATGCTATGGGTGTGAAACATGGTCTCTCGGGACAGAGGAACAACAGAAGCTAAATTCTTTTGAAATGTTGTGCTATAGACGCATGCTCAAAATAAAATGGATCGACAAGGTCACAAACGAAGTGGTTCTGGAAAGAGCAGGTGAGAAGAGAAGCTTCTGGAGTTTCATTGTTAAAAGAAGAGTGCAATTTACAGGCCATCTATTAAGACATAAAGGACTCCTGAACACAATCATAGAGGGATATGTCGAGGGAAAAAGACCAAGAGGAAGACCACGGCTGAGGTACATGGATCGAATCGTGAAAGATGTGGGATGTAACACCTATAAAGAAATGAAGAGAAAAGCTGAAAGACGCACAGAATGGAGACAAGCTGCCATTGTAGCTGTTGCAAACCAATCCTTGGATTGACCACTACAGAAGAAGAAGAAGAAGTACACGAAACTACCACCATTGTATGTGCGTACATCGCTATCCTATGACTTTTGTCACCTCAGTGCAATCTGCCAGGATGTTTCAAAAACAGCGCCCGCTCCCATGTAGAGTGAAAGAATCACTCTGGATCAAATATAATTGTGTATCTAAAGCAAAATCTTGTCTGCGCCACGAGCACTGAATTCTAATATACTATGGATTTAATAACTATGGGTTTCTAGTAACGCAGGGGTAATCCTGCCTATAGAGACAGAGCAGAAGCTCGGATTGGGGAAGAATGAGGAAGGAATGCTTCCGTAATCTTTTCTGAATAAATATTGTGGTTTTTCCAATAAGCGTTTTAAGAAGGTCATAGAGAACCTGTATTTCTATGGCTACAAGGGCTTTGAACCGCCGACCACCCGAAAGTAAGTCCACTGGCACTTGTCTTGCGACTGTGACCTCTTGCTCTGTAGGGAAGTCATACAATTCAAGGGACATCGCACAGCAGTAATGCAATTCCTTGTTTGCAAGCGGAACGTAGGCAATAAATGTTCGGACAACAGTAGTTTGTGAAATGTGGCGTTACAAAAAATACTAAAGATTTGATGGGCAGATCTAATAAGTAATGCGGACGTACCGAATCGAATCGAACAGGAAAGGAATTCATGGAACAAGGTGGCGTAAGGAGGAGATAGTTGATACGACAGATCCTGAGACCCTGAGGAATTATTAATTTGATAATGGAGAGAGACTTAGAATCACAACTCCTAGGTTGCATTAATTTTCTGGAAAGAGCTGTTGCAGAATTTTCGCACACTATAACGCTTCTTTTTAATCTCCTTGTGTGGAAATATAATTTATTTACTTCAGCTCAATCTTGGCAATTCCGGAATGTGAACATCACCTCCAACCACCTAATGGCTTCTTTGTCTCGAGTACTTGCACGCTCACTAAAAGGCAATACCAGACGAGGGAACTGGAAAAAGGCTAAATAGAATTCCCCCACCTGCACAAAAGAACACACTTCAGTCTTTTGTAGAACTAACTTAATCACTAACGATCACTAGTTCCCGACTTCCATTAAACGCTTTAGTACACAGAGCCGGCTCTTCAGGGCTCACAAAACGCCATCGTTCCCCACGAGGGCTGTCGGCCGACTCTTCTATTTCACGAAGTCCAAACTGCTTCACGAAATTATTTAACATCCCTGTCATCCAGTCAGAATCAGTAGTCGTTGGTCGCATCCCGCTGGTACTAATCACTCAACAATAAAGTAGTACTTCTCGCTATTGTACTTCAAACGTTGGATTGCAGGAGGTCCTTGGAAACATGTGGCATCGTGGGAAAGCCATTCGCCCTAGGGTCGGCCGCGTAGGTCAGCAACACATTTCGAAGGATTGGGCAAAGAACAGCCCATCACTTCCACTCTGGAGAAGCACTTTCTCCAGCTGAGAGAAATTGGCCCTGACGACGAAATTATCAGACAGGAAATGACTCGCTATCCTGTTAAAAGTTTCCAGACATCTATATATGTGCATTAATATTGGATGTGCCCGCCCATCATCTTCATTCTTCCTCAAGAGCCGACACTAGAGAAGTTGATAGTCGACACTGGAGGAATCTGCATCATATTGCATTCTGTGTCCCTCGGTGAGATGATGCGACACAAATGGTTGCCCCTGCATCTCGCTATTGGGACTGTGTTTTAAAAGAATCCATAGAGATTCGTTTATCTGACAATCTTATTAATAGAGACAAGGGTTATCTTTTAAGTAAGACTTGGGACCCGGTGTTATCTGACATTAAAAAACAACGGTCTGCGTCTCAATCGTCGTAATAGAATTTTTTAAAATTTCTTTTATTTTAGACAGCGATATCTCGATTTCGCCTCTTTCCACCATTGGCGGCGCGGCATGTTTACTGCACTAGAGGGCAGCTACGGCACCTTCTCGCGCACGCGTTGTGGGTCTTCTGCGGCCTATATATGGGCTGCCGCTTGCGCTGGGAAGTCAGTTCCGGCAAGATTGTGCACCAGCGCTCTCACCTGAAGATGGCGGCCAGTTGGACCGCGGAAATATTGTGTCTTGAAGACATCATGATCCGGCTGCATACCCGAGAAGAATATTATCAATTATTACGCCGGGAAAGCATTCGTAGTCATACCGAAGGTGTTTTCTTAGATGTAAGTCGGGGCTCTCGGCAGATCAGCCCATTTCACGAACGTTAATGTACATAAGCCATTGCCTCATAAGTGCTGCCTTTTCGACAAAGTGCCTTTTCGTGCTGATTCAAGGAATCATCGTCTCTGAAATGTTTCTCTACAGTACGCAGAACACGATGCCGTAAAATGTATTCATGTTCTCCCATAACTATTGTTTTATTAAGCGCAATGCGCCAGTCACACTCCAATCATGAAACACAACCCTATACCTTAATGCCATCTCTTCAGCATAATGTTGGCACTACACGTGATAGCAGGCAACGTTCTCCAGTCATTCGGCAACCACAGACATTTCCATTGGATTGCCACAGGATATAGCGTAATTCACCTCTCCAAATCACTCTTTACCAAAACAAAAATTTTTATAAGGTGACTGTTAACAGCATAGATGTACGTGGGAAAATGCGTGGTGTGCTGGCGTAAGCTGTCGCCAGCACACTGGCCGGAAAAGATATAGCGAAGATCGATTAGTATGCGCTGGATTCAGCGCGCCTATCACAAGAGAGGCCAGAGACACACCCACAAGCAACATGCCACCAATGCCTTCTCGACAGCATGTATAAAGCCCGCTGCCGCTAAAATGAGGGCCTCACAAACTCACACTCCTGTTTGGCTTCTGTCAGTTATTTGCAGAGCGGATCACAGGTTACGACAGTACATTGCATCCAAATTACTGACTATAGCAGGACTAGCAGTGAGACTAAAGTTTGTAATAGCAAGATTACCGATATTGTCTGCAAGAGAACTATCACAGATGAGCTTGTACTATGAATATGGACTCTATTCAAGTTAATTAAATGTTCTTTTAAATAAAGAACCGCATTAATCCACTTGTGCATTTGTGTTCTAGAAAGAAGATACGGCCACCCAGAACAACATCCTCTCTCATGCGTCGTTGCGGTACAAGAATCTACACATGGTAAACACTGTGCTGTCTTGCAGTATATTTATTCACAACCGGTTTCGTCATTGATCATCTTCACAGTGCAAGAATATTGTGACAGTTTCACAAGTCATACATGCTGTTTAACCAGAAAAGACACTATAGCTGACTTGCAAACGTCGGAAAAAGATGCTTCACGCCACAATGCCGGTTTAAGCAAGCAGAATACATTGAAAAATGAAACCATGAAACCATGTTAACAGCATGAATGGTGCTGTGCATTTGCTGCTGTACGTGGACTGCTGTAACATGGTTTCATTTTTCAATGTTTTCTGTTCGCTTAAGCCGGTATTGTGACATGAAGTATCTTTCTCTGACGTTTGAAAGTCAGCTACGTGGCTTTTTTCTGGTTAAATAGCATGTTTGACATGTGAAGCTGCCACAATATTTTTCCACCGTGAAGATGATCAGTAACCGAAACCAGTTGTAATTAAGTAAATTGTAAGACGGTGCAGTGTTCACCCTGCGTTTCTCCAAGCACTCTTTACTAGTCATGTACTGTCCAATGATGCCGATCTTTATTACCGCTTCAGGTATCAGCATTGACTTCAGAAATGTGTGGCTTAAGAGGAGCTGCTCGAACACAGCACTCCATTCTTTTTAACTCCTTACGCACAGTGATCGTGCTAGCTGGAATATTAGTAGCGTTTTGGTGCTGACCAGTGATCCGTTCTGCTGATTTCATGTGAAGTTTTACAGCCACCCTCCACAATGCCCTACGGTTTCTGTCCGTCAGTATACGCCGTCTGTCTGGCCTTGGTGTAGGTGTAATTGTTCCTCAGCGTTTCCACTTCACAGCCACATTACCATCTACTTGGGCAGCTTTAGAAGGGTTGCAATGTTCCTGGAGGATTTATTACTGAGATGACATCTACGTTCCAAGCCATTGGTTTCTGCACATCCATTCTGCTGTCACTGCTTCTCTTCAGACAACACAATAATCCATGCCATGACTCTTTTAACACTTGCGAGTCTGCATTTCGTGTCGTCTAGTGATCAACTTTGTATTACAGGGGTGTTATGATGTTAATGTACACTATGCGATCAAAAGTATCCGGACAGCCCCCAAAACATACGTTTTCTATATTAGGAGCATTGTGCTGCCACCTACTGTCAGGTACTCCATATCAGCGACCTCAGTAGTCATCAGACATCGCGAGAGAGCAGAATGGGGCGCTCCGAGGAACTCGAGGGCTTTTAACGTGTCAGATGATTGGATGTCAATTGTGTTTGTACGCGATTTTCCACACTCCTAAACATCTCTAGATCCACTGTTTCCGATGTGATAATGAAATGGAAACGTGAAGGGACACGTCCAGCACAAAAGCCTACAGGTCAGCATCGTCTGTTGACTGACAGAGACCTCCGACAGTTGAAGAGGATCGTAATGTGTAATAGGCATCCATCCATCCTGACCTTCACACAGGAATTCTAAACTGCATCTTGGTTCCACTGCATGTACTATGACAGTTGGGCGGGGGGTGAGAATACTTGGATTTCATGGTCCAGCGGCTGCTTATAAACCACACATCATGCCGGTAAATGCCAAACGACACCTCGCTTGGTGTAAGGAGCGTAAACATTGGACATTAAACAGTGGGAAAACGTTGTGTGGAGTGACGAATAATGGTACACAATGAGATGATCCGATGGAATGCTCGGTGAACGTCTTCTGGCAGCATGTGTAGTGCCCACAGCAACATTGGGAGGTGGTGGTGTTATGGTGTGGTCGTGTTTCTCATGGAGGAGGCTTGCACCTCTTGTTGTTTTGCGTGCCATTATCACAGCATAGGCCTACACTGATGTTTAAGCACCTTCTTGCTTCCCACTGTTGAAGACCAATTCGGAGATGGCGATTGCATCTTTCAACATAATCGAGCACCTGTTCACAATGCACGGCCTGTGGTGGAGTGGTTACACAACAATGACATCCCTGTAATGGACGGGCCTGCACAGAGTACCTTCCAGCAACTGACTGAACATATGCCTGCAGTCATCGAGGCTAATGATGGGCCAACACCATACTGAATTCCAGCATTACCGATGGAGGGCGCCACGAACATTTAAGTCATTTTCAGTCAGGTGTCCGGATACTTTTGATCACATAGTTGTGTTTTTTGTTGTTGTTGTTGTGGTCTTCAGTCCAGAAACTCGTTTAATTCAGCTTTTCATGCTACTCTATCCTATGCAAGCCTCTTCATCTCCGAATAACTGCTGCAACCTACAGCCTTCCGAGTCTACTTCGTGTATTCTTGGTCTCTCTCTACGATTTTTACCCTCCACGCTACGCTTCAGTATTAGATTCGTGATCCCTTGACGCTTCAGAAACTGGCCTACCAACCGATCCCTTCGACTCAACTTGCGCCACAAATTCCTCTTCTCCCCAATTCTATTCAGTACCACCTCATTAGGTATGTGATCTACCCATCTAACCTTCAGCATTCTTCTGTAGCACCACACGCATGTTACACATCGTCAAACCGAAAGTGATTTATAAGGGACTGTACAAGTAGAACTGACCGTAGACACAATCGTGAAAGATACCTGCTGAGTCGTTGTCTCGGGCGGTGCCTGGAGATGGTTGTCGAGGCACGGCCACACCAGCCAAGTAATCCGACCGGCCTGTGGAGGGTTCGGCTGGATGCTGCCGCGCCTTATCGCTGCCGGCTTTTATTGGGGTGGCCGCAATAAGGGATGCGATGCGCCCCTCACCTCCCAACCACTGTCTCCAACTGCGCTCCCTCGCTGCGTCTGTGGATCTTTATTCGCAGCTAAATTCAGGTTGTCTTTGTACAAAGCAAAGATTCTAAGATTAGTTTCGCACGCTGAGCACTGCCCTTCTGTAATTTGAAATACTAAATATTATGTGAAAGAAAGTACATATTGAGCACAACACGCTTTTAAATTGGGCTAAGAAGTACAAAACATTTCTGTTAGCCCCAAACAAATTCTAATCCTGCGCAGATACACTACAGGCCATTAAAATTGCTACACCTCGAAGATGACGTGCCACAGACGTGAAATTTAACCTACACGAAGAAGATGCTGTGATATGCAAACGATTATCTTTTCAGAGCATTCAAACAAGGTTGGCGCCGGTGGCGACACCTACAACGTGCTGACATGAGGAAAGTTTCCAACCAATTTCAAGACAAACCGCAGTTGACCGGCGTTGCCTTGTGAAACGTTGTTGTGATGCCTCGTGTAAGGAGGAGAAATGCTACCATCACGTTTCCGACTTTGGTAAAGGTCGGATTGTAGTCTATCGCGATTATCGTATCGCGACATTGCTGCTCGCGTTGGTCGAGATCCAAAGACTGTTAGCAGAATATGGAATCGGTGGTTTTCAGGAGGGTAATACAGAACTCCATGATGGATCCCAACGGCCTCGTATCACTAGCAGTCGAGATGACAGGCATCTTATCGGCATGGCTGTAACGGATCGTGCAGCCACGTCTCGATCCCTGAGTCAACAGATGGGGACGCTTACAAGACAACGACCATCTGCACGAACAGTTCGACGACGTTTGCAGCAGCATGGATTATCAGGTCGGAGACCATGGCTGCGGTTACCCTTGACGCTGCATTACAGACAGGAGCGCCTGTGATGGTGTACTCAACGACGAACCTGGGTGCACTAATGGCCAAACGTCATTTCTTAGGATGAATCCAGATTCTGTTTACAGCATCATGATGGTCGCATCCGTGTTTGGCGACATCGCGGTGAACGCACATTGGAAGCGTGTATTCGTCAATGCCATACTGGCGTATCAGCAGGCGAGATGGTATGGGGTGCCATTGGTTACACGTCTCGGTCACCTCTAGTTCGCATTGACAGCACTTTGAACAGTGAACGTTACATTTCAGATGTGTTACGACCCGTGGCTCTACCCTTCATTCCATCCCTGCGAAACCCTACATTTCAGCAGGATAATGGACGACCGCATGTTGCAGGTCCTGTACAGGCCTTTCTGGATACAGAAAATGTTCGACTGCTGCCCTGGCCAGCACATTCTCCAGATCTCTCACCAATTGAAAACGTCTGGTCAATGGTGGCCGAGCAACTGGCTCGTCACAATACGCCAGTCACTACTCTTGATGAACTGTGGTATCGTGTTGAAGCTGCATGGGCAGCTCTGTTTGACTCAATTCCCAGGCGTATAAAGGGGGTTATTACGGCCAGAGGTAGTTGTTCTGGGTACTGATTTCGCAGGATCTGTGCATCTAAATTGCGTGAAAACGTACTCACACGTCAGTTGTAGTAGAATATATTTGTCCAGTGATACCCGTTAATCATCTGCATTTCTTCTTGGTGTCGCAATTTTAATGGTCAGTAGTGTTTTTCCGATTTTCTTTTCTTTTTTTCTCCAACTGCAAAAGGGGCATTCCTGGCCAAGAGAAGTCTACTGGTATCAAACAAAGATCATAATTTGAGGAACACATTTCTGGGAATGTACATTTGCACCCCTTCGTTGTATGGCAGTGAGACATGGACTGTAGCAAAACGTGAACAGAAGAGAAGCATTTGAGATATGATGCTGCAGAAGAATGTTGAAAATTAGGTGGACTGATAAGGTAAGGAATGAGGAGGTCCTCGTCAGAATCGGCGAGGAATGAAATATACCGAAGACTGACAAGAAGATGGGACAGGATGATAGGACGCCGGTTAAGACATCACGGAATGATTTCCATGGTACTGGAGGGAGCTGCAGAGGGTAAAACTGTAGATGAAGACAGAGGTTGGTTGAAAGTGGTTCAAATGGCTCCGAGCACTATGGGACTCAACATCTGAGGTCATCAGTACCCTAGAACTCTACTTAAACCCAACTAACCTAAGGACGACACACACATCCATGCCCGAGGCAGGATTCGAACCTGCGACCGTAGCGGTGGCGCGGTTCCAGACTGAAGCGCCTAGAACCGCTCGGCCAAGCCGGCCGGCAAAGAGGTTGGGATACATCCCGTAAATAACCGAGGACGTAGGTTGCAAGTGCTATTCCGAGATGAAAAGGTTGGCACAGGAGAGGAATTCGTAGCGGGTGTCACAAACTATTCAGAAGACTGATGACTCAAAAGTAAACACATAAATAAATAAACACAATAAATAAAAAATAAAAATACTTGGAAGTTTTATCACAAAAAACATGGGGTGCACGCATTACGTATCTAATACTCGTCTGACGTTACGTGTTTCTAGCGTGAAAAGGGTTATTGTTGACGATGACATGTTTACAGGTCAGATGATTTTTTAAATTCTGATATGTGGTGAACCCAAATCTTTCGCTGTGTCATTTGAAACTGGTTCAAAAGCCGAAATTGTATTTCTTAAATAAATAATGTCTACAAATAGCAGCGAATATGATGTTCTTAAAAAAATGACGCTTAACTAATTCACCATCTAATTATTTTTTTATATGTTCTTGGACCCCCGTTTTTCTTTACAAATGTTACAAGTATTTTCATAGCTATCAAAAATTCACATTCACATCTTTACCGAGAGGGCATGGGAGAATAATAACGTCCGCATTATTAATCGAAGAGCCGATACTTAATGCCTAGGGATATCGTCATTATCATCTACATCACGGATTGGACCTTTGGTCCGTTCCGTCTCCTTCCAGATTGGTAAAGGCATTTCTTAACTGGCCTACCTAAAGATGTCTTGCCTCTTGATTTATATTTTTATATGACTTTAGTGATTCTAGCATACGGTGTATACGTTCTTTCCGTCTTAACTGATACTGTGTAAGTAGGCTGTTTAGGTTTTCTTATTGGTAACGCCACGTAGCGCTCTGTATGAAAATCACTGGCTGTGCTGTGTGCAGTCTGTGGCTGGTTTTCATTGTTGTCGGCTATTGTAGTGTTGGGCAGTTGGCTGTTAACAGCGCGTAGCGTTGCACAGTGGTGGATGTGGGGAGAGAAATGGCGGAGTTTTGAAATTTGTAAGACTGGATGTCATGAACTGCTATATATATATATATTATGACTTTTGAACACTATTAACACCCAGTAAAGAATAATTTTATGATTTACTTCCAAAAAAAACGAGGGACTTGCTATATTCTCCGCAAGACTCTTCGATGGTGATTGTGTACCTGCACAGTCGCAACAGATGGCTGCTAGCCATCTCTACAAGGACTACAGTGGGTCTGCATCTTTGATGGCCCACAAGTACCATTATCTCTACAAGGACTACAGTGGGTCCACACCTTTGATGACTCACCAATACCATTATTTCTACAATGACAGCACTGGGTCTGCACCTCTGGTGGCCCACTAATACCATAGTCTCTACCAGGACTACAGTGGGTCTGCTCTGTGATGACCTACCTACTAATATTCTTCAAAACTTCGACTGACTCTGCTGTGGGTTTGCTCTGTTGTGGCCCATTACCTGTCTGCATGTCAAGAGTTGGAAAGACAGACTGCATGGAATTCCACTACTTCCGTGTGCATTCCCTTTTACTGCTCAGACTTTGAGAAAAACACTGCAATTTTACTGTGATGAATGATCAGGACTGTCTTTATGGACTGTGAGAAAATTTTAGCTTTTGACCAACATTATATCAATAAGTATGTGCATATGATTTCTTTGTTATTGTAATTGTGAAAATTTTTTTAACAAATATGCATTGGCCAGTGCCCAAAACAATTTGTAAAATTTTTTGTGGGGAGCATGGGGGCTATGTAAGTAGGCTGTTTAGGTTTTCTTATTGGTAACGCCACGTAGCGCTCTGTATGAAAATCACTGGCTGTGCTATGTGCAGCCTGTGGCTGGTTTGCATTGTTGTCGGCTATTGTAGTGTTGGGCAGTTGGCTGTTAACAGCGCGTAGCGTTGCGCAGTTGGAGGTGAGCCGCCAGCAGTGGTGGATGTGGGGAGAGAAATGGCGGAGTTTTGAAATTTATAAGACTGGATATCATGAACTACTATATATATTATGACTTTTGAACACTATTAAGATAAATACATTGTTTGTTCTCTATCAAAATCTTTCATTTACTAACTATACCTATCAGTAGTTGGTGCCTTCAGTAGTTTGAATCTTTTATTTAGCTGGCAGTAGTGGCGCTCGCTGTATTGCAGTAGTTCGAGTAACGAATATTTTTGGTGAGGTAAGTGATTTGTGAAAGGTATAGGTTAATGTTAGTCAGGGCCATTCTTTTGTAGGGATTTTTGAAAGTCAGATTGCGTTGCGCTAAAAATATTGTGTGTCAGTTTAGTGTTGATCGGAATAGGTAAAGAACGAAATGTCTGAGTGCGTTCAGTTCTGCTCAGCTGTTTGAAAATGAAATAATGTAAGAGGTTTATCAGCACAGTAATTAATTAATTTTTCTAAGGGGACGTTTCATACTGATTTACTGTATCACTTATATACTGCTTATTCACTTCAGCTCTGATGTTATTATTTCTCTTTTTATCCATCAAATTCATTTCGCATATGTCTATTCTATTTTCATTTCTCTTCTTGAAAGTCCTGTTTTCGCATCCACAGTGCAGTGCTGATAGGGCAATAACCTTAAAGAACTTTAGTAGAGTATATCTGTGGACTATCCTCCCCAATGTTCTGGGCAAAGTTTCACAGAAGTAGTTAAAAAGGTCTAACTTGTCTGTATTTCATTGTTCGCCCTGTATGTGATACAGCATCCTAAATATTTAAATGTTACTCTGTGATTCCAATTTCTACGAGTATCTTAACTAGCAAGAAGCGGTGTCCTAAAAATGCCACTGATTTTGTCTTTGTGATGGAGATGTTGAGATTATATTCTTTGGCTATTTTACTGAAATTAAAGACAGTTTCTTATAAGTCATTTTCATTCTGACTAACAGTTACTTGGTCGCCAGCGAAAGTAATACTAACAAACACATCGTCAATTTTAAAATCTTTTATTACCTGTGACCAAGTTTGGTTGCATCACTGATATACATGTTCAAAAGAGTGGGTAAGAGGGGACAGCTTTTGTAACTACTTGGTTTATTTCAGCCATATTATGTATGCTGCCGGCTATTTTCGGTTCTATTTTGATATTCATATATAAACCCTGTACAGCTTACGAAATGAGATTGAACCCATTTATTTTTAAAATGTCGCGCAGTTTGTTTTGATTTACTTTATCAAATGCCTTCTCGTAGTCAGTGTAGGGAGGAAATCTGGAAAACTGAGTTCACGCTCTTTTCATGTTAGTTGTGTCTTGGTGATGATACAGTTCGAGCATGATCTGCGTTTTAGAAAAACCATGTTTGGCATCAAATAATACAGTTTCAGTGTTGTTTTTTTCTTGCAGGTTGGGGTATATTCCATTCTTCAACTTACCACTTTGCCAGCACATATTCATAAAACAGAGTATTCTTATTTTTGCAACATTTTGTGTATATTTTATCAGCTCTGTATTGGTTTTGTTACACCCTGGAATTTATCTGTTCTTGCTGGACATGACTGCATCCTATAGTTCCTCCAACCTTATTAAGACTACGTTCCTATCTGGTTCAGACAGAATCACCTGCGTATCTTGCATATTCGACAGATATTGTGTTTATTTGCAGATTTTTCTTGTCTCCATTGTCTAAATGTTTCATTACTTTGTCTTGTCTTCCTCTTACATCATCTTCAATATATGTAACATATTTTCCCCAACTAAGATTTTTAATCTGCTTAACTTTCCCTTTGACTATAGCTGATTCATAATCTAATCACAGATCGTGATCGTCTGGGGAATCTTTAATTAGTGCTTCCTTTATATTATTCCATTTCTGGTTGATGTTTCATGCGTTTACATTTAAACTTACGTATTCTTCAAGTTTTTTTCTGTCTGAGTAACTGGATACACTCTTCTTGAAGTACATGTACTGTAAATATTGTATCACCATTATTTTGTTTTTCTTTGGAAGATATCGTCCATCTTTTAAGTAGGATTTTTTTTTTCATTTTTGACCAGCAAGAAATGATCTGAAGACCCTCGTAGCCATGTGTCTTGCTGGCCAAACTCTTCTTATTTGCAATTCCTCAAGCAGTCTTTGCAGTGCGACTAACTGAAGACTCAATTCGGCTCTTTGAGCAAGAGGAATGCTGTTCTTCATGTAGCGCTCAATATTGTTTTCTCTGTGGCCACCAGTAATTTTCCACAATGTGTAATTTCCCACAATGTGTTGCTTGTCGTCCACTACGCCCAGCTAAAACTGAATCATGAGATTGCGTCAATACTTCATCCAGCAAACACGCTGCCTGAACGATGTGGCAGCAACATCATGTTTGCTGCTAAAGCACTCCATCCTTAGACCTGAACTGTGCTCATTCCACATACCATTGACAATCCAGGTTGGTGGCCTGAGTTCTGCACGACTCTTCCGTGCCTGTTTCACATTCGGTATCATATACTTCATCAGCATTACCAAGAGACTTCCCAAGACGATGATTTACCTCAAAACCCAAATTCACCAAGCTTTAAGGCCCAGCAGATTAGCCTATTTATTGGATTCTTTAATCCCAGAAGCCAGTTTAGTTCAGTGTGATATGTTACGATCTTAAAATGCCTCACATACAGATAACAACAAAATATATGATACCAAGAATTAGCACCATCGTTTCTTTTTCTTTTGTTGAGTGTCTTTTTCTGTTTTATACAGCTACCTTGAACCGTAGGTGATGTGGTGTTCCTTCCCATCCACCTCTTGGTTCAGAACACAGCCAAAGATGTGTTTCTCAAATCAGAAGACTAGGTAAATAGTCTTCAAAAATTATAGTGGGATCTATGGTCAGTAGTTCTTTTAATGATTGAAATGCTTTTTGATAATCTGGTATCCAGTTAAATTTTATTCCTTTTCTACCAAATGCATAAAGGGGTCTGATAAGCATTGGTGACTTTCTGCTGATTCAGACCTCTGTAATCACAGCAGAACCTTTGAGTGTTCTTCTAGCCAAGGACGTCTTGAGTACATTTACTACTGGAACCAACCAGAGGCTAGTACTTTCTCCTGTACTTCCATCCCAAAGTTGTTGGTCAGCGAACTCCTCCATCACCGGTTGCAAAGTGGGGGACACACAATGGTTTCTTGTATACAGATGGCTCGTCCTCAGTGAGAATTCTGTGGTGCACCCATGTGTAACTGGCAGTGGTCGAGATGTGTTGTATAATCCGACGTATTTCGCCAATAAATTCTCCATATTTACTCTATCACGTCGTCTCAGATGCAACACTTTTTTCCCTTAGTGCAGTTAAATCAATGGAATTCCCCGTCTTTTAGCATTCTGAATTGAAACCCCTTTCTAATCCCTCCTCTAAAGTTTCTAAGCTAGCTTTCAGTGCTCCTTTTGATTGCTTCATCGCCTCTGAACCCAATTTATTTCTATTGACGGGCACTATTTGGGTACTGTCTAGATCCTGCACATATGACAACCTACGTTGTATGAAACATTATGCCCAGATTCAGAATTATGTCGTAGCTAATACTCACAGTAGGAGGTATTTCCACATATTCTCAAAACTCCTTCCACCCACTCGAAAGCCAACAATGTGGAACCGAGAGAATACAAACATATACTTAACCAACAGCCTGGTGGGCTCAAATTCACTCTATTCAACACACTGGCTACTTGTGATCCTGAATGTAACAAAAATTTACACAAGCTTCTGTTTACTAAGCGAAATAAACAGATGTCTACCATTGATCTTGCACTGAATGTCCCGTAGTTAAGTTTACTGGGAGCGTTGCACAGTGGTCACATTATACCCAGTTCCATGTAAGGCGGTGGCACGAGTGCTACGTTGACTCCACCATCAGTGCGCCTGCAGACATTTCTCAACTCAGTACTGTAGTTTATTGCACCTCAGATATTTTGGCTTCATACAGAAACGTTGGATTTGGCCTGGAGAACCACACCTACAGCACACAGTCTCTGCGTTAAGCGTTCCCACTTCTCCCTTGGTCTAGTCACTGGATCAGTTTCAGTAAACGCTACTTCAGTTGCCACTGGTTCGTTCAAGGTTTTCGGAAACTCCGTGCTTGATTTCCACGACATTTCTGACCCAGGCCCCACAGGAACGCTGCAGGTGGCCGTTGTTCTGCATTCTGCAAGATCATCATCCCTTAATTCATACGTATTGATACTGATTAATCTGAAGAGGTCCCCAGAACCTTTTACTGATTCTCTTCGATTCTATGTAACACTATTAAGTTATTCAGTAATGCCACGATATGTAGGTCTTCCTATAACGGCCCACTAACCCTTCCTGAAAGTATGCAAAGGACTGATTATCAAACAGTTTTTGATTCAACATGACATATGTTTTACCCATCCCCTACCAATTTTAAACGAGACACTCTCAACAAATATTCATCACTCCAGTTCCATAATTTTACGGCCATATGCAGACTATCCACGATAATAGACATATCTTTCTCAGATGTACGTAAAATTGGTGCCACTAATGAGGCCTTACCAGCATCAAGGATAGATCAACACACGTCCGAAGATGACCTCTCCCTACTGTCTAAAGGATCACTTCTCTACTGAAAATTTCATTGTCAACTCTAACTGCAGCTACCTCATTTAGTGTACACTGACTTGTTGGCTTGTTGCTGTCTCGCTGGCAGACATTTGGATCAGAAGTACCAACACAGGCATATATACTCAAACAGAATGGAAAGGACAAACACAATCCACTTCTCGGTGGCACTTACTTGCAAACACGTGCTGAACGCCATTGCTGATGCACCTTTTACACTTTGCACGACCATTTCCAGCTCCAGCAGGTATTCTGACACCAAAATTGTATCAGGCATACATTAGGGTAGGTGTGGGCGAGTGATTCTCTGCTTGAGGTCAGCGGAAGAATGAGCGAGTATTGCTGGAAATCAGTTGTTAGGACACTTTTTTGACAGAGAGGAACAGGCATGGTTCAGCGCATCCGAAACAGAATACTGGCGAGGGGAGGTGAACCCCCGGCCCGGTTCGGCACTATGAACTCACTGGTGCAGGCATTCCCTATGGATGGAAACGGTGGCCCAACTTCCACAGCAAGATGGCAGATGACTGCTGGATGGCCATAAGTCGTACTAGGGATCTGCTATTTCTATCAACGGTTTTTCCACAGTCGATGAAAGCTATGTGTATATCAAGGTATAAACTTTCTTTTTCAGTACGCATTGTCTAATGAAATATATCGTTCGTGCGTGATCGACCCTTTCTAAACACTGCTTGCTCTTCAGTCAACCGAGTTTGGGGCGATGCAGTGAGGTGACGACCGTGTGCCCAGAATGGATAGTCAGGCAAAAGTCGTTGGTTCATGGGCCGGTGGAGACAGTGTCATAGGTGCGGCGACCAGCTGTGATGACATCACGACTAGCTAGTTGTGGTGGTTTAAACCCTCTACCCCAAGTGCTGACAGTAGTAGAAGGTCAATGTATTGAGGCCGCGACAAAACGTCTGGAGTAGAGTCGATGGCAAGGCATGGCATAGCAAGTACGTCAGTCAGTCATGTGGCAGGGACCCGCGTGGGAGCTCTGTACACCATCGAGCTGTGATGCAGGGTTCTTAGCCTAGCCAGTGTATCTACAAACTATAGTTCTTCCAAATGTGAAGACACGTAGTACTAACTGCAAAATCCAGTGCTAAAGCCCATGCACTTACATCATTTGGTGGGCATGTTGAGTGTTGAATTTATTCTGTTATAAAGTTCACTTATGATGTGCTCTAAGAGCCCTGATTTCTCTTTCGCATCTTCGTGGTCTTAATCGAGATGTGCTTTGGTGGCAGAAGAACCGTTCTGCAGTCGGTCGCAAATACCGATTGTCGAAACTTTCTCAATAGTGTTTCGCGAAACTAATGTCTTCTTCTCTGTAGGCATTCCGCTTTGAGTTCACGGAGCATTTCGATTATATGTGTTAGTAGAACTTACCAATAACAACATGTCTCTTGTTAGCTTCAATGTTTTCCTTGGCCCGCATCTCGTGGTCGTGCGGTAGCGTTCTCGCTTCCCACGCTCGGGTTCCCGGGTTCGATTCCCGGCGGGGTCAGGGATTTTCTCTGCCTCGTGATGGCTGGGTGTTGTGTGATGCCCTTAGGTTAGTTAGGTTTAAGTAGTTCTAAGTTCTAGGGGACTGATGACCATAGATGTTAAGTCCCATAGTGCTCAGAGCCATTTGAACCATTTTTTGTTTTCCTTTAATCTGATCTGAGGGGATCTCAAACACTCGTCTAATACTCAACAATGCGTCGCTCAAGAGTTCTCCACGCCTGTACACGATCCCCTTAATAAATAAGCTACACTTTCCTAGACTTCTCTCAATAAACCAAAGTCGACCATTCGGCCGTCGTTCCATTTCATGTCGCTTTGAAACGTTACACCTTTATTCAGATCAGAATTACAGAGTGACTGTTTGTAAAAGATGTATCACATCAACAAAAAACCATCCAACGAGTTTGGCCGACCTTCTGGTTTCATTCATTGTTGTCATAACTGTCTAGAGACGACGATTACGGCTGCTAACGTGATACGCTTTCTTTCTTTCCACTCACAAGGATTGGCCAGGGCCGTATCAGCGTTCCTCATTGTAAATCCGAGGCATCATGTATCTCCTCATAAAGTGAACGTGGGCACTGTTGGCCAACGTAACTTCAAGAAACTATATCTTAAGGAGGGGAATAGAACATGAAGCATTTGATTTGATGATTTCCATTCACACAATTATGAGAGGCGTTCAATAAGATACGCGACACTATTTTTCCTGAAAGCAGGTTGCTTTTATTCAGGAAAACTGCACCATATTCTTCGCCACTCTTTTGTCTACAAAATGCTATTTTTTTATATATAATCTCCGTTCATTGCGACGACCTTTCGTCACTTTACTGGGAGGTCCTGTATCCCCGCATGGTACCACTCTAAGGTGCGTCCCCGGTAGCTGAGTGGTCAGCGCGACAGACTGTCACTCCTAAGCGCCCGGGTTCGATTCCCGGCTGAGTCGGAGATTTTCTCCGCTCAGGGACTCGGTGTTGTGTTGTCCTAATCGTCATCATTTCATCCCCATCGACGCGTAAGTCGCCGAAGTGGCGTCAAATCGAAAGAAGCACCAGGCGAGCGGTCTACCCGACGGGACGCCCTCGTCACACGACATTATTACTACCACTCTATGGCCGATGTCGATGGCTGCATCTGGTAACCCCCCTCCCCAATCATCCACGTACTATTTGCATCAGAGTGCATTCTTCATTAGGCCAAACAGATAAACAGACGGTAGTAGGAAGGTGCGAGATCTGAGTTGTACAGAGGATCAGGAAGAAAAGTCCAATGAAGTTTTGCTAGCTCCTCTTGTGCGTGCAGACTCGTGTGAGGCTTCTCGTTCACACTGATAAGGAGAAGTTCGTTCGAATTTTTGTGGTGACGAACACGCTGAAGTTGTTTCTTCAGTTTATTGCGGGTAGCACAGTATACGTCAGAGTTTATCGTTGCACCATGAGGGAGGACGTCAGACAGAATAACCCCTCCAGAGTCCAAGAAGACGGTCGCCTCGACCTTACAGTGTGAGGGCGCGGCTTTTTTTCTTCGGAGTAGAGATGGTGTGGCGCCACTCCACGGACTGCCGTTTTGTTTCCATTTCGAAGTGATGAACCCATGTTTCAGTGTTCGATAAAAGCCACTCATGATCAGCCCCTTCACGCTCAAGCAGCTCCGCACATCGTCCTTCGTTGGTTTTGATGGTCTTGTCTTAGGCGGCGAGGAACCTAGTGGACGCACACCTTTGAGTACCCCTAACTCATGGAGCGTGTGTCAGCGTTACCAACACAAACGTCCAGTTCAGCGGCGAGGTGTTTGACTGTGATCCGTCGATCATCTTGAATGAAAGTGTCCGCACGTTCCAACATTGCAGGAGATCGGACAGGTATGCACAACCTTGTTCCAGTGATGACAGACACCTCGATCAACTACTCCCCGTGCTTTTGTTCACTGCCAAGCGTCTATAAATACCTGCGATGCTCTAAATTTCTATCAAAAGAAACTCATAGCTCTCTGCTTGGCACGCACCTCCGTTAAAGACACCATTTTGAAGGCAACGTATAGCCTCGCCATGTATGTAAACATCATGAAATTATAGTGGCTGAAGGGAGAATATTCGACGATGTCCCACAACAAGTCTCATATTTTTTTTTTTTTTTCAATTGGCCCACCAAAAACTGTGTTGTATTACTTATTAAACGCCTCTTGTAGCTGTAGGGATTCAGGGATGTGGCAGATGTCTGTGACTGCCCTTGACTACAGTAGGTGATGCAATTCGGCAGGTATCAAGGAGGGGGTGTCGGAAGGCGATGACTTTAGGGCTGCCTTGTTGAAGGATTTGTTGCGACGTATTACTATCTTGCAAAGTGTTGGAATCATTAAACAAGTGTCACATCTGTTACATTAGCCTGGTGTGTGTGTGTTTGTGTGTGTGTGTGTGTGTGTGTGTGTGTGTGTAGGCTGACCAGACGTCCAACCTTTTTCCAGGACACTCGCGGTTTTCACATAAATGTTCTGGTGTCCAGAGAAAATAATTCGGGGCACAGAATTGCTCCTCTTTCTAATTTGGATATATTTCATTAAATATTTCTGAAAAACAAAGTTCCTGGAAGTAGAAAGTTATATATCGCATTTTGTTTAACTCGTCTTTTGTCTAAAGAAAAAGAGATATGTTCAAAAGAAAAGCAGGAAATCACCTATCTTGCCGACCTTCCACTTTATGAGCATCGAGACAAGTAAAACCAAAACCAAAGGAGGTATAAAGAAGGATCACTTAAAGACTTTCTCCTAATGAAATTAGACACCGTGAGAGAGTAGATTAGGGTGCTCCGCGGAACTCACGGACTTCGAACGTGGTCAGGTTATTGGCTGTCATTTGTGTCATACGTCTGTACGCGAGATTTCACACTCCCAAACATCCCTAGGTCCTGTGTTTCCGATGTGGCAATTAAAGTGGACACATGAAGTGACACGCTCACCACAAAAGCGTAGAGGCCGCCCTCGTCTGTTGACTGACAGAGACCGCCGACAGTTGAAGAGGGTCGTAATGTGTAATAGGCAGACATCTATCCAGACCATCATCACACAGGAATTCCACACTGCATCTGGATCGACTGCAATTACTATGAATGTTAGGCGGGAGGTGAGAAAACTTGGATTAGATGGTCGAGTAGCTGCTCATAAGCCACACATCACGCCGATAAATGCCAAACGACGCCCCCGCTTGGTGTACGGAGCGTAAACATTGGACAATCGAACAGGGGAAAAACGTTGTGTGGAGTGACGAATCACGGTACACAATGTGGCGATCCGATGGCAGGGTGTGGGTATGGAGAATGTCCGGTGAACGTCATCTGCCAGCATGTGTAGTGCCCACAGCAAATTCGGAGGCATTGGTGTTATGGTGTGGTCTTGTTTTTCATGAAGGAGGCATGCACCTCTTGTTGTTTTGCGTCGCGCTATCACAGCATAGGCCTACATTGATGTTTTAAGCACCTTCTTGCTTCCCACTGTTGAAGAGCAATTCGGGGATGGCGATTGCATCTTTCAACACGATCGTGCACCTGTTGATAATTCTCGGCCTGTGGTGGAGTGGTTACATGACAATAACATCCTAGAACACCTTTGGGATGTTTTGGAACGCCGACTTCATGCCAGGACTCACCGGCCGACATCGATACCTCTCCTCAGTGTAGCACTCCGTGAAGAATGGGCTACCATTCCCCAAGAAACTTTCCAGCACCTGACTGAACGTATGCTTGCGAGAGTGGAAGATGTCATCAAGGCTAAGGGTAGTCCAACACCATATTGATTTCCAGCATTACCTATGGAGGGCGCCACGAACTTGGAAGGCATTTTCAGCCAGGGTCCGAATACTTTTGGTCAAACAGTGTACATTCCTGTTTGGGTTTTTCAACTAGCGTATCACCATAGCCTATTAGCGATTTGAAAATATCAGGATAACTAACAAGACAGGTAAATGTATGTGTAGAAATAAACTTAATCCCAATTGAAGTACAAACACAAGTGAGGCCAGCCTAATCTGATAGCATAACAAGCTGGAGATTTATGGCTGTGTTGTTAAGTGAAGGCCGTAGTTTCTGTGATTTCGAGGAGTAACCGGTTGCGTAGAACGATATACTCCCTAGGCTACTAGCTCCATCACTGCACAGTGAAAATTACGTTTGCGGACTTTGGTAGCAGTCTGTTGAGCAGTGTGATGTAACGACAAAAAAACAAGACCCCACGAATCCCACTACGTAAGGACCGGTACACGGCTATTCCTGCCTGCTTTACAGCTGAACAAACAGAACTGTCTCGACACTGGTTTTTTAGCGATGGTTGAACGTCAGCTGAGGGTGCGGGAGGCGTGTGGGAGGCTAAGACCCGGCGGGCCACGTGTCGCTCTGGCGATCTTTCATTAGGCGCTCGTTAATCTCGGTCGCAGCGACGCCGCGGCGCCCCGGGGGCCGAGCCAAGGCAAACACGGCGGGCTGTCGCCGCCGTCACAGCCGCAGCCTCCGCCCGCTCGCCACGGCACAGTAATTATAGATCCGCCGGCGACGCCCGCCGCTGCCGATGATCGCTTGTTAACCGGCCGGCTGGGCAAAGCCGTCGGCGCGCCCGGGGCTCATCCCCCGGGCTGATCTCCACTATCCGCTATCTCCTTTGTCAATTTGCTGCAAGCGTGGCGTGAATGGGCCCTGTCCCATTGATTTCGTCAAGTTGTTATGTATGCAGAGTATCCCGCAGTTAATTGCTCCAGCCTGTGCATTTTGCTATTATGGATGAGCTAGTTGTGTCATGAATACAGAAAGGCCATGGGGAGCAGAAGACAGGGCGGGATCCTGGACATTATTGGCATATGAACCTGTCCGACAGAAAATTACACTGAGGTGAAAAAAATCATGGGATAGCGATATGCACTTATATAAATGGTGATAGTGTAGCGTACACAAGTATAAAAGGGCAGTGCATTGGTGGAGCTGTTATTTGTACTCAGGTTTTCGACTTGATTATGGCTGTACGACGGAAATTAACTTTGAACGCGGAATGGAATTTGGAGCTAAACCAATGACACATATCATTTCAGAAAACTTTATGAAATACAATGTTCCGCTGTCACCGTGTCAAAAGTGTCCCGAGAGTACCAAATTTCAGACATTTCCACCTACCATAGACAACGCATGGTCAATGGCCATCACTTAATGACTGAGAGCAGCGGACGTTGCGTAGAGTTATCAGTGCTAACAGACAAGCAACACCACGTGAAGTAACCGAAAAATCAATTTGGGACGTACGACGAACGTTAGCGGCGAAATGTAGCGTTAATGGACTATAGCAGCAGACGATCGACGCCAGCGCATTTTCTAACACCACGACATCGCCAGGGCTCGTGACAATGTCGGTTGGATCCTAGACGGCTGGAAGATCTTGGTTTGGTCAACTGAGTCCCGATTTCAAAAAATGGGTCAAATGGCTCTGAGCACTATGGGACTCAACTGCTGAGGTCGTAAGTCCTCTAGAACATAGAACTACTTAAACCTAACTAGCACACATCACACACATCCATTCCCGAGACAGGATTCGAACCTGCGACCGTAGCGGTTACGCGGTTCCGGACTGAAGCGCCTATAACCACACGGCCACTCCGGCCGGCAGTCCCGATTTCAATTGAAGAACCGATGCCAAGGTTCAAGTGTGGCGCAGACTCCACGAAGTTATACATGAACTTCATTTTTATGGATGCTTCATGTCGCAGGGCCACATTTGTTCGCGATTCGTTTGAAGAAAACTCTGCACATTTCGAGCGAATGATTTGGACACCCAAATCGCTCGACCTCAATCCCATTGAACATTTATGGGACATAATCGAGAGATCGGTTCACGCACAAAATCGTGCACCAGCAACACTTTCGCAACTATGGACGACTATAGCTGCAGCATGGCCCAGTTTTTCATCAGGGGACTTCCAACAACTTTTTGAGTGCATGCCACGTCGGTATGCTGTAGTACGCTGGGCAAAAGATAGTCCGACACGATATTCGGAGGTAACAAATGATTTTTGTCACCTCACTGTACGTGTTTGTTTCGGTGGACACGAGCAATGTCTGCGAATTTTGGTTCGCTCTTGAGAAAGTCAACGTTGTAATACTTGGTGATATCATGCTGTTGTGTGAAAGATCTCTAGCTCAGTATATGATGCGGAAGCATGGAATCGGGAGTAATAGCAAAATCATTATGTGAAAGTCATGTGTGATTCACGGTCGGCGAGTTACCTAAATAGGAACGAATCCGAGATCTACAGAAATTCGGTCAGTCTGAACGGCCTTACAGCCATTTAAAGGCAGCAAACAAAAGGGAATCGTGGGTCATGCGAATTCTGAGGATTGGTTGTGTACTGGTTTTTATATTACTACCTCCATATGATTACCACGCTGTCCATCTGTTTGTTAAATTGTACTTCAGCTAAGGCGTTGTTGCAAGTCAGCTGGTAACTCTGGAATACAACAATTTAGATATTATACAGGACGATTCACCAGCACCTACCGATTCGTTTTGTGCAACGCGCAGTACACTATGTCAGCAACGCTACCCCAACTCTCAACAACCATGTAATCCATAGAAGTTCCATCTCTGAGCTTTGGGCATCTGTTAGCAAACGGAACCATACTGCAAAAAACACAACTGAGGATTGACCATGAGCTACACTGTATTTTTGGACCAATATATATCTTACTCCTGCCATACTTCTCCAAGTATCTCCAGTTTTCTTTTTGTAATTACCTGTCTAATCACACAGGTTTTGGATGTCACTGTAAGTTCGTTCCATTTTTTAGCACTTAATCTCGTAACAAACATTAGCTTATGAAATGTGTTTCACCATCGGAAAGGACAAAATTAACGGGAGATATCAAAATGGGGAGCATGGAAGTAACAACTTTCTGGTATAAAACGTCTGTATCATTTACCAGAGATTAAGTGCTATAAACGGAATAAACTTACAAAGACATCCAAAACCTATATAGCCGCACTGCTTATTACACAAAGAAAGAGTGGAGACACTTAGATAAGTATGGCGGAAGTAATATATATCTTGGTCGAAAAATACCGTCTAACTCATGGTCAATCATAACCTGCATTTCTTACTGTATGATTCTGTTTCCTAACAGTGCCCCAAAGCTCTGAGAGATAACTTGTATCGATTAAGCGGCTAACGCTTGCCTGGATACCGATCCCGGTACAGACGTAGCATGGGTTGCATAAAACGAATCTTAAGGGGAAGCTGAATCATTCTGTATAATAATTTCGAATCTGGACTTTATTACCTAGAAAAAAATAAGTTCTGCTCTCTTCAAGTATGTCAGAACAGCGAGTCAACATTCCTAACAATATATATTAAAAACGATTTTATTCGTAAATTATCAAGATAATTTCATACATTGAGGCATGGTAAAATTCATTCACGTTTCATTTAAATAAATTTATTATCATATACTGAGACAAAAACGAAAATAAATAGCGAACTACCGAGCGAGGTGGCGCAGTGGTTAGACACTGGACTCGCATTCGGGAGGACGACGGTTCAATCCCGCGTCCGGCCATCCTGATTTAGGTTTTCCGTGATTTCCCTAAATTGCTCCAAGCAAATGCCGGGATGGTTCCTTTCAAAGGGCACGGCCGAATTCCTTCCCCGTCCTTCCCTAACCCGATGAGACCGATGACCTCGCTGTCTGGTCTCCTTCCCCAAAACAACCCAAATAGCGAACTAACGTTAAGAGCTACTTAAAAGTGTAGTTTTCCTGCTCAGTAACAAACAAAAATACTTACAGAGCAAGTAATATTTTAAAATGTGCTTAATTTTAACTGACGTTGGTGGATTCGGTCATGAGCTGAGTAAATCTGGACGATTACCTCAGAGTCAGAGAGGGCGAATCTTTCGTTGTTGGTCTTCCAGTACTGAAAACTCACGGGCAATCACGGCTCGCACCTGCCAGCTGCTACGGTATAAGCCGACCGAGGTGGCCGAGCGGTTCTAGGCGCTACAGTCTGGAACCGCGCAACCGCTACGGTCACAGGTTCTAATCCTGCCTTGGGCGTGGATGTGTGTGATATCCTTAGGTTAGTTAACTTTAAGTAGTTCTAGAGGACTGATGACCTCAGAGCCTTTTTTTTTTTTTTTTTTTTTTTTTTTTTTTTAGTTTCAGCCCACTTCTGGGAAGGCCGTTATGCTGGTGCCGCGCCTGTCTAATTGGTATACTGTGCCAGACTCTCCTTACGACGATGACAGGTGGAAGTTTCAAACAGGTCGAAGATTTATTCTAAATGACGTGTACCGTAAATCAGTAACATTTTATCCACTCATTATTGCATTCTCCAAACAAACTCCAATGTGCTATAACACATTACTTGCCTGAAATCCTCTGTTTAGCACCAAGGAAACCGTTCAAGTGTCATCCGAGACACTTCATCACACCGCGACCTTGACACCAGCAGCTGATAGTTAAGACGTTGTAGGTAACATAGGCGTACGCGACAGTCACAAGGCGCTGAGTCGTATGGAGATGATGCAAGTAGCACTTCACTAAAATTACACCATCATTCGAATCATCTTTACCTGGAAACGAATCGCTGCCCCTTGCGACTATCCATCTCGATGCTCAGTCGGATATTCTTGGGCTGTCCAGTCATCCAGCCAGCAAATTATACCCTCTGTGGAGGGCGCAAGCGATGTGTGAGGCAGAACTGGCCTCTGGCAAGATTCACTATTATATACCGCAGTCAGAGTAACCTCAAATCTTCTCGCGCTCTCTATGAAACCTCAGTTCAAAGCTGACCAGGAATTCCACACGCGTGTGAAGCTGCTGCACATGTGCAACTTCCTGGTTACAGTGTGCACTTACCAGACCTATAAACGGAGAAACGGAACCGTCACCGTTCATTTACTACATGTCTCTAAGCAAAGTTGTCACCGCTTCGCTTTACCCACTAGCTGGGATGCCCTGTTCCTGCGGCTCTCTCGTGCTCTTTCCGCAGTGTGCAACGCAATCATGGGAAGTTATCGTATTATTCCATCGCCCTATCAACAAACGTTATGGTTCTAAAACAAAACATAAAAACAAATGGTGCATAATTATGCCGAATTGGTTTTACACTCACGTTAGGTAACTTAATACCCCTCTTGGCAAGGGTATCAAACATGTCTCTTAATAATTAAATTATAATTTTTAAGCACGTAAGTACGCCTCCAACAACGGGTTTAATACGAAATTTTTCAGATAACGATGTTCACCTACTTAACATGGAGCAGGATAAGGCACAGTTAGTAAATAACTATTTTAAATTATGAAAAGAAAGAAATACTTAACATGTTTATTATCGGTGACGAGAAAAGATAAAGTTATTGTCTAGCACAAAAGAACGGTACACTGATAAACGCAAACAATAGAGAAGCTTTTCGTCGCTCGTACTCGATCGAAACCTTGATTTATTCATTTTCATTATGGAGAAAAATCTTTCACATATCTAAGTACATCCGAACGTGGACATAGCTCTCGTAGCTTCGTGATGCAAACGTGGAAATGCTTGCGGTGGAAAGTTTTCGTGGAATTCTTTTGTGCTTCGTACTGCAAAGAACTTGTCCTTCGGCCATGTTTCGCATTGCAGGTCGATCAGTTCCAGCAGTAAATGATTCAGAGCGTCTTCAACTGATGCTGAAAACAGCTGTGCAAAGCAACAAATGATATGATACACACTCGTAACATCTACAAATCGTGGTCGAAATTACTCCTTAACTTTTACAGTTATTCACACGTATTCTTTAAATCTAGCACTTTCGTGGACCAAAGCAAGAGTGGGGAAATGAGCAGTGTTTTCAGACAATAGTTGCCTCTCCCAGAGAGTAAGGTCTCTTTCAAAAACATCTACTTTTTCAACATGATAGAAATGAAATTGTTATCAGCTTGCAAACTGACGTTAAGGCTGTTCACTTTAGACCAATGTCAATGAGAAATGTAAAGTCTGATATCCAGAAAGAGTATTCTAATTTCCGTTCGCTTTTTCCCTTCTCATGTGAGACATGTACTACTATCAAACGTAAATCATAAATTCTTTTCAGCATTTTACGTTCCTTGATAGTAAGAGGTGTCGCCGTACTCCTCTTCTAATTGCTCCAAGAACTGCCGAAACTGGCGATGCGTAAGCCCAAGTGCTTTCAGATAGTTAAAAATTTGCAAGCCGTTTTCTGACGTTACGAATTTTGCACAAAGCGCCTTTCCACGTGGAATACAGTGAATTCCGTACAAGGTGTCTTCTGTGCGTCCTAGCTTTTTCTCGCATCAGTGGCACGCGTCCTCTCTGATGGCCTCGCATAAGATGCTCCATCCATGGTCACTAAGATTAAACGTTTCCAGTCCATACCGACACCATCAATCGCTGCTCGACAGCTTGGAGTGGGAAGTCGACATCTGTCGTAGCTCCTTTCACAGGCATTAAGTCCAAAACGTTCTCTGCCACACGCAGCGCCTTATTGACACCACGTGTATATATCAATACTTGAGATGTATCTGTAAAATCTGTTACTTCATCCAACCCAACAGAGAAAGCAACAAAGTTTATTTATTAACTGCCTGTGCGCATCGCCGCCCATAACACTTATACGCTGTGTCACTGTTTGTTTGGGAAGGACGATTACTTGAAACCTGCTAAAGTTCGTGGGACACAAAAGTTCTTTCGCAAAGCTGGTCGTATGTGAAGCTCCGGAAACGAACGGTAATAGGCGGCTGCACTTTCTGTGCAACCCAGCTGGCCGAAGTGGCCGTGCGGTTAAAGGCGCTGCAGTCTGGAACCGCAAGACCGCTACGGTCGCAGGTTCGAATCCTGCCTCGGGCATGGGTGTTTGTGATGTCCTTAGGTTAGTTAGGTTTAACTAGTTCTAAGTTCTAGGGGACTAATAACCTCAGCAGTTGAGTCCCATAGTGCTCAGAGCCATTTGAACCATTCTGCGAAACCCACCCGCCATTTTGCACAATGCGCGGGCGCATACAAGGCAAGCTGTGGATGCTCTGTTCGGTCGATGGGACTGGGAAATACCGTACCACCCACCATACTTCATGTACTTAAGTCCTTGTGACTGATTTGATTCCGAAGATGAAGGAACCACTTTGTGGCATTCGCTTCAGAACTGTTCCCAAGATTCGACAGGCAATAGACCGCACCAGTCGACCATCAACAAGACAGGCTCTGTTAATGGTATAATCCGCCTTCCACATCGCTGGAAAAGAGTTCTACACAACGCTGGCGACTACTTTGAAGGACAGTAACAGGTGAAAACATGTAACTCTTTTTATATCGGCTGTGAATAAATAATTGCCAGTATTTAAGTTCCAACCCTCGTATATGAATGTAACACAACAAACTAAGAGTTCAAGAGGTATCAGTTATTATGCCCTACATAAAAAACCTGTTGATGAAACTTTTTTATTCTTTACTCATCAGTCTTGTGACTGGTTTGATGCGGCCCGCCACGAATTTCTCTCCTGTACCAACCTCTTCATTTCAGAACATCGCTGGCAAAGTATGCCTTCAATTACTTGATGGATGTATTCCATTCTTGGCTGCATTCCAGACGTCTCTTTTGGTCAGCTACTCACTGCGTGAACTGTGTCGTTACAGTCGGTTTCCGAGTCACCGCCTATGCGAGTGATTACCCAGTTTGTTTCTAGCTACTCTCGAGTAGTTGCACTTCCAGTTTCATTAACTATAGAACTGATGAGAACTGCTATCTGCGATGCTATTCACAATTTATCACTATTACACGTATTGGTTGTTATTAACCCGTTTCTGCTCAGTAAAATTTGTACAATCATTTCGTATTCACGTGCCACTGAGTTTCGGAGTGGGATTCTGAATAGGTGGATACAGGTCGAGACACAGTAAACCTGTTGATGGTCCTAGTAAGACCCCTGTTATTTTTGATTTGTATTTATTTATAGTTACAGTGACATATTTTACAAAGTGTACTGTTACGGTGGACATCTTAGAGGCGCATGCAGTAAAGAAGCTTTTGCAAACTGTATCATTCTAATCACACACATTTTCAGTTAAACTTGAGTTTCTGTATGTTGCCTGTAACTTTATTTGTTACCCAGGCCACTTACGTTCTATTTCTCAGGATGCAGCTCTCCTGGGATCTGAATGTTTCGATCTGGCTTCGATGGGTTAGGGAGATCTGATACTTAATTTACAATATAAGTTAAGAAATCTAAGAAATATGCTATTAAAAATGAATTGACGAAGTGATTAATGAAAGTGAAAAAACAATGCAATAGTGCCACTATCGCCCGGTTTTCGTTATAAAAGAAAAGGAATGGTCTTTTCCAGTCTTTCATCCTGCAGTTGTGCTTAACGCTGCTGGTGGTGTTTGTCTGCGGCACTCGAAAAATCATCAAGCCATGAGCATAGGGGATAATTGTCTTTCTTACAATTTATGGCTTGTGTGGTCTCTCTCCTCATGTTCAGTGAGTAGAACTCCAAGCCAGGTCCAGTGTCCGTACCAGTAGTATCCTCTCGCAGTCTCTGCAACTGCACGGGAGCCGTAAATACGAGAGTTGGAACTTTAAATGATGGTCAAGTCCTGCAGTCCTGCAAGTCTGTCTCTAAGCTGGTCGTAGGTTGTGTTCCAAAAGTAAACAGCATAGAGACAGACGTGATGACACTTTCTGCAGGACCTGACTATCATTTTCCAGGACAATGCTCAACAACGTACAGTGAAAGCTGTTATTTGTTTGACTGATGGGGCTGCTAAGCGCTATACCACTGCTCCACTCCCCTGACTTCAGCCCTCTCGAGTTCAACTCTGTTTCTATACTGCAGGAAACACTTCACGGCTTTCGCTTCAGAACTGCTGGAAGTTCTTCGGGCAGTAGGCCGCGTCGCTCGAACTGTCAATACAACCGTCACTGCTAAGAGTATCCTACGACTTCCACATCGCTGGCAGCGGGTTGTACACAATGCTGGTGACTACTTTGAAGGTCAGTAAAACTTTGAAACACGTATCTATTTTGTACGATCTTTAAATAAATAGTTGCCACTTTTAAAGTTCCAACCTTCGTAGTAACCCTCAGATGATTCGACAACCGTCACTAACTTGTGTTTGTTACAACACTGAAGTCTCCTTGTTTAGCAACAGCGCTTGTTTTTTGTGCATGGGGCACTCTTGTGAGACCACTCCTGAGATAATTATGCAAATCGCACAGCTCTCCTCTTGCGCGCATACAGATTCGGTTGAAGACGCGAGAAAACGGGCTGGCTCGCAGACGAGCGCTATTTGATTAGTGAGCCATGACGAACATTAGGCGCGTGCATCCGCAAGCGACCCGACCACTTCCTTTCCTGTCCGCCGTTTGCACCTGTCAATAGTTTCTTGTGGTTCGTCTAATGAAGGCGGCGTTACGCTGCGCTACGTTCCACCGCCATTACTCGTAGTCCATATAGGCGGCTGATGTCACGCATCTTACACAGTCCCTTCCTTAAGATCGCCACACACGTTCAAGTAGACATGACAGGTTGCCTGCACAGGCGTGCTGAAATGTTATTTTTTCCCCGTCTCCATTTGTACTTCTATACATCTTGTCTTGTTTACTAACTGGAGTGAATCCTCTTTCTGCTCGTTTGTTCTAAAAAAATAAAAATCTGCGTCGCACCGAAAAGCTCTAGATCAGCAGCTGTCAGAAACGCTGTTGTCCCCCTACTAGGTAGATTTTCTACTAAAATGTTCGATTTACTTCCTGTCTGACAGAGTTAAGCGTAACTGACACATATGCATCACATACACCCTCTATGTCACAATACACGGTAAGATATTCAAATACCATGCAACAGGTTAAAAGTGACAGATACATAAACATTAGCTACTATGGAACTAAAATGTAATTGTGACTGTTGATTGCCTTATGAGCCGCGATAGCAGACAATTGGGTGAAGTAGTTCTCCATGAAATTCACTATCTGGCACTTTAAAAACCCTTGATATACATTTCTGTTTTCTGCTCTTTTTTACCTATATGTAAGAATAGTAAACGATATTGCAGTGTTATTAAATTTGAATACTGTTACCACGATGTCAATAAAAATACTTCGCGTTCTGCATCTTATGCAGCAGGTGAGTTATTTTCTATTTTTGGTTCCAAACAAGTTCCTTCTCGATGCTGATAACCCTTTGCCCTCTTGCAAGCTATAATTCTGATTTTACTTTAGTATCTGCAAAGTAAATTCTCGTAAATAAACAATGAAGTATAAATTTCTGGGCAGCTGCATCGTCTTTTCTTGTTACTGCTGAGTTCCGTCAAAGACAAGAGAGAGTCATAGAAGACATACCACAGGATGACGTAGCCTGGCTAATGCTATAGTAAAATCTGCGGTCGCAGCTACACCAAGAGAAAATGATCAAATTTGGTAAAGGCGTAACTCCAGTGTTTAAAATCAGTAAAAGATTAAAATTGAGCGTCATGGAATTTTCTGCTGAAAGTCCATTGTTCGACAACTTGCGAAATGCTAAAAAATCTCAACAATCACGGTCGGATGCTAGGGCGGGAATTTGGGTGCAAGTAGCTAACGCAGTCAACTGCTAACGACCGTTCCATGTTTATCAGAGTGTGTATATTTAATTTATCCCACACTGCAACACGTAAAAATCATTAGTGGTCCATGCAGTCGGTCGCCTACTGTCAGTTTAAATTTTAATCGATTGCTTAAAATCATAGTCTCTCCGTAAGAACAAATCACCTTTCCATGTACTTCAACATATAATTAACAAAGTTCACAGTTATTGTCAGATATTTTCACTCCTTAAACTTCTATCTCCCAAGTAGTTCAACTCAAGAGCGAAATCTTTTAATAATTTCCGTGTTTAACACTGCGGTATTCTCCATTTTTATAATACTGCGACATACAAAATAGCTATTCAACAGATTTCACGTTGTCTTCACTTGGCCATGTACAGCCAGAAAAGACCCTACCGAACCACTCCCGAGAATACAGTCTAAGCTCAAAACTTTTACCAAAATGGCTCACACTCAAATTAAGACGTCCACACTGCAACACTCGTGCTCATCTGCTCCTCGCGACACAGCAACTAACACTGCCCTGTTTGAGCAACAAAATATCCTCTGTCTCGATAAAATTCACATCGATAAAATACAGCGTATTAGGGATATAAGCGCAATAATTGTGCTCATTGGTACCTTAATGTACACCCAATTAACTGTGTTGGTTGTTTTTTCTCTACTTCTAAAAGTCTTCTCATGTTTTCTGCACGGTCGTACCTACACCACTAAGTGGACTAAGGATGTCAGTATGGACTGGCCGTTTTGTGTACACACATCCACACTTAACACCTGACATGCTGACCATAGGAAATAAGCAGTAGTTGCTTGAGCTTACCAAATGTACTTGGAAGTACTAACTAACCTAAAAACATATTACTTCTAATAGCTGCAACTGCTAGTCTGCAGATGAAGCAAATACTGATGTAATGTTGCTCTGTGCCCTGTCCTCAGTAACCAGTGAAAATTTCTGCACTTATACCCCTAACAGGTTTCGAACGCTAGGAATTTTTTTTTAATTTAAGTAAGGCGTTTGATTGTGTTGATCGCAAAATATTGCTCTCTAGTTTTATGCGTATCTCTGAAATATTTCTGTTTGCTGATGAGACTAGCTTGGTAGTAAAGGATGTTGCGCCCAAGATAAGCTCGGTTTCAAATAGTTTCTAACACACAATTCAACAAAACTCGACGTTTTAATTTCACAGAATGGGCATATGATTATTGAAACTGAACAGTTCAAATTTCTAGGTGTTCAGATAAATATTAAACTGTCGTGGGAAGTCCACATTCAGGATCTTGTTCAAAGACTTAATGCTGCTGTTTTTAGTATGAGAACGGTATCTGAAGTAACTGATCATTCGACACGAAAATTAGTCTACTTTACTCATTTTCGTTTACTTATGTCGAGTGGTATTTTATTTTGGGGTAACTCTTCCCTTTCTAAAAGGATATTTTTGGCTCAGAAATGTGCGGTTCGGGCAGTAATTGGGTAAGTTCGCGAAACTCTTGTCGACCCCTGTTCACTAGTCCGAGTATGCTGACATTGGCCTCTCAGTATATATATTCTTTACAATGATTTCTTATTAACAATATCAGTTTATTCCCAAGAATAAGCAGCTTTCAATAAGTTAATACTCAGCAGAAATCAAACCTGCATTTGCATCGGACTCCCTTGACGCATGTACAGAAAGGTGTGCAGTATTCTGCTGCATCCATTTTCAATACGCTACCATAGGAATTGAAAAATCTTAGCAGTAATCCATGCACTTTCAAATCGAAACTGAGAAGTTTCCTCCTGAGGCGCTCCTTCAATTCTGTCGAGGTGTTCCTTGAAACATTAAGCTAATTCTTATGTTCTGCTGTTGATAGCGTTTACTTAAACTTACAGCTTGCTTTTTTTTTGTTCATAAACAATTTATTTTTATCTGTTATTACTTTTACATCGTAATTCCATGTATTGACACGTTCCATGGCCTTGGAAATATGCTCCTCAATTTGGTCCTAGGTATCTTGACGTGCAAATAAAAAAATAACACAACAAAAGCGATATTTTGCACAATAAAACTAGGAAAGAACAAATGACTGTACATAAAGATCCATGTGTCCATGTTAGTAAGAAAAAGACACTGAAGAGCCAAAGAACTGGTATACGCTTTGCGTGTTCAAATACATAGATAAGTAAAGAGGTAGAATATAGCAATGCCGTCGGCAAAGCCTATATAAGACAGCAAGTGTCTGGTGCAGTTATTACATCGATTACTGCTGCTACAATAGCAGATTATCAAGATTTAAGTGAGTCTGAAAGTGATGGGACAGTTTGCGTACGACCTATGGGTCACAGCGTCTCCGAGGTAGCGATGAAGTAGAGATTTTCCTGTATGATCATTTCACGAGTGTACCGTCAAATCAGGAATCCGGTAAAATATCAAATCTCCGTCATCGCTGCGCCCGGAAAAAGATCTTGCAAGAACGGGACCAACGACAACTGAAGAGAATCGTTCAAAGTGACAGAAGTACAACCCTTCCGAAAATTGTTGGAGATTTCAATGCAGGGCCATCAACAAGTGTCAGCGTGCGAACCATTCAACGAAACATCATCGGTATGAGTTTTCGGAGCCGAAGGCCCACTTGTGTACCTTTGATGGCAGCACGACAGAAAGCTCTACGCCTCGCCTTGGCATGTCAACAACTTCGCTGGACTATTGATGACTGGAAACATGATGCCTGGTCGGACGAGTCTCGTTTCTAACTGTGTCGAGCGGTTGGACGTGTGCGGGTATGGAGACAACGTCATGAATCCAAGGACACTGCGTGCCAGTAGAGGACTCTTCAAGCCGGTGGAGGCTTTGTTGCAGCTGATGGAGGCTGTGTAATGGTGTGGGGCGCGTGCAATTGGAGTGAGATAGGACCCGTGATACGTATAGATAAAGACCTAAGCATCCTGTCTGACCACCTGCATCTATTCACGTCCACTGTGCATTCAGACGGAATTGGGCAATTCCTGCAGGAGAATGCGAGACCCCACACGTCAAGAATTGCTACAGACTGGCTCCAGGAACACGCTTCTCAGCTGGCCACCAAACTCCCCAGGCATGAACATTATTGAGCATATCTGGGATGCCTTGCAACGTGCTGTTCAGAAGAAATCTCCATCCCCTCGTACTCTTACGGATTTATGAGCGCCCTGCAGAATTTATGATGTCAGTTCCTTCCAGCACTACTTGAGACATTAGTCGAGTCCATGGCACGTCGTGTCGCGGCACTTCTGCGTGCTCGCGGGGCCCCTACACAATATTAGGCAGATGTAATAGTTTCTTTGGCTGTTCAGTGTCTATCCGTTTAAGTGTCTATGCAGTCAAATCGGAACAGATGCACGATGAATTTGCCCAGTACGTTCACCTATTCAGGTTACTGGAATAAATATATGAAACTAAAAGATGTTCAGAATATTTGTGAATTCCTAAGGGACCAAACTACTGAGTTCATCGGTCCCTTGACTTACGTTAAGGACAACACACACACACACACACACACACACACACACACACACACACACACACACACACACATACTAGAGCCAGGACTCGAACCTCCGGCGGGAGGGGCACACGTAACTCATTCAGTAAAAAGCTTCTGGATGTATGTTAGCGCGTCGACATCCACTGTATACAGGGTGTTACAAAAGGGTACGCTACGGTCGCAGGTTCGAATCCTGCCTCTGGCATGGATGTGTGTGATGTCCTTCGGTTAGTTAGGTTTACGTAGTTCTAAGTTCTAGGGGACTGATGCCCACAGATATTAAGTCCTATCGTGCTCAGAGTCATTTGAACCATTTTTGAACAAAACGGTACGGCCAAACTTTCAGGAAACATTCCTCACACACAAAGAAAGAAAATATGTTATGTGGACATGTGTCCGAAAACGCTTACTTTTCATGTTAGAGCTCATTTTATTACTTCTCTTCAAATCACATTAATCATGGAATGGAAACACACAACAACAGAACGTACCAGCGTGACTTCAAACACTTTCTTACAGGAAATTTTCAAAATGTCCTCCGTTATCGAGGATACATGCATCCACCCTCCGTCGCATGGAATCCCTGATGCGCTGATGCAGCCCTGGAAAATGGCGTATTGTATCACAGCCGTCCACAATACGAGCACGAAGAGTCTCTACATTTGGTACCGGGGTTGCGTAGACAAGAGCTTTCAAATGCCTCCATAAATGAAAGTCAAGAGGGTTGAGGCCAGGAGAGCGTGGAGGCCATGTAATTGGTCCGCCTCTACCAATCCATCGGTCACCGAATCTGTTGTTGAGAAGCGTACGAACACTTCGACTGAAATGTGCGGAAGCTCCATCGTGCATGAACCACATGTTGTATCGTACTTGTAAAGCCACATGTTCTAGCAGCACAGGTAGAGTATCTCGTATGAAATCATGATAACGTGCTGCATTGAGCGTAGGTGGAAGAACATGGGGCCCAATAAAGACATCACAAACAATGCCTGCCCAAACGTTCACAGAAAATCTGTGTGATGACGTGATTGCACAATTGCATGCGGACTCTCGTCAGCCTACACATATTGATTGCGAAAATTTACAGTTTGATCACGTTGGAATGAAGTCTCATCCGTAAAGAGAACATTTGCACTGAAATGAGGATTGACACATTGTTGGATGAACCATTCGCAGAAGTGTACCCGTGGAGGCCAATCAGCTGCTGATAGTGCCTGCACACGCTGTACATGGTACGGAAACAACTGGTTCTCCTGTAGCACTCTCCATGCAGTGACGTGGTCAATGTTACCTTGTACAGCAGAACTTCTCTGACGCTGACATTAGGGTTATCGTCAACTGCACGAAAAATTGCCTCGTCCATTGCAGGTGTCCTCGTCGTTCTAAGTCTTCCCCAGTCGCGAGTCATAGGCTGGAATGTTCCGTGCTCCATAAGACGCTGATCAATTGCTTCGAACGTCTTCCTGTCGGGACACCTTCGTTCTGGAAATCTGTCTCGATACAAACGTACCGCGCCACGGCTATGTCCCCGTGCTAATCCAAACATCAAATGGGCATCTGCCAACTCCGCATTTGTAAACATTGCACTGACTGCAAAACCACGTTCGTGATGAACACTAACCTGTTGATGCTATGTGCTGATGTGCTTGATGTTAGTACTGTAGAGCAATGAGTCGCATGTCAACACAAGCACCGAAGTCAGCATTACCTTCCTTCAATTGGGCCAACTGGCGGTGAATCGAGGAAGTACAGTTTATACTGACGAAACTAAAATGAACTCTAACATGGAAATTAAGCGTTTCCGGACACATGTCCACATAACATCTTTTCTTTATTTGTGTGTGAGGAATGTTTCCTGAAAGTTTGGCCGTACCTTTTTGTAACACCCTGTATATCAGCTTTCAGCCTCTGTTGCAGACGTCTTGGCCAAGGTGGTGCATGGCCAGTTCCCCTTTGATCTTAGGTAACATTTCTTCTAATTGTTTCTCCTGACATACCTTATATACGAGTCCTAGCTTTGATATTTGTTTCCCTCGCATTTTATTTCTGCTACTAACGTAAGTATTCCACAACTGAAGCACGTTACACTCCCCTTTGGGAAGTTCGACGTTAGAACTTGCGTTTTTGCTTACTTACTTTTGGTAGTACCGCAGCACGCGGTATCTTCCGACAAATAATTCAAATATAGCATTTAAATTTTGAATAATGAAGAGTTACTCTGAAGTAAGAGCAGCTTACACAGATTCAACGACACTGTTTATTGAACACTGTAAACGGTGCTATCCTGTCGGTTTTCTCATTCTTACTGTCAAGAATTACCGGGTCGAATAATTTGTCACGGCCTTCCACCACACGGCTGAGGAACCCCGGACAAGGTCTCCCGCCTATAATGCCATACGATCTTTTCATCACCATTTCAAAACTACTCTCGTAATGGCTCGATAATACACGGACACGTTTGAAACAAGTCACCACTAACACAGATTGTCATCATGAATGGGACAGAAAATTAAGAGTAATCACTCTAAGTGCATTTGATGATCCTAATGTAGTTCTGGAATTACATGGAGTGTAAAATTTCCTTTTTCGTTTTCTTCTGAGCACTTACAATAACCTACGTCGTAACACCCCACCTATCACTTATCTGGTTTTGGGTGTGATCACCCCAGCTGATTGACTAACAGATCGACAGAGAGTGCAAAACTGCCGGGTAACGCAAAGAAAGCAATAAGGCCCTGTGACTCCTGATTGAACTGCAGTGGCAGTGTTGACAGTAACTGATTCAGAATTTATCCCTTTTAATTAAAAAGGGGTGCACATTAATGTTATATTCAGCTATTGAACACCAGATGCAAATGTTGAACATAAGATTAATTTAGAAAGTGACTTGGGATTTCAACTACTTGATTGAAAACAGATGCAGTCGATTAGCACAGATTTATTTTAACTCACGACTTTCAATCATCACATTACATGACTCTCCTAACAGGCAGTGGGAATAAATTGCGTTTACTCGGAATAAAGCGCGATAAATCAAAATTAATTCCTATCGACTGACCCAGGCGTAATGCGAAGTGCGAGAAGAATTCTACAATACACGGTCCACGAAACCCTCTTGGAAACATTGCAGACATGATCCAACAAATTAATCAGTGAAACTTTCCTGGCAGATTAAAACTGTGTGCCCGACCGAGACTCGAACTCGGGACCTTTGCCTTTCGCGGGCAAGTGCTCTACCACTGAGCTACCGAAGCACGACTCACGACCGGTACTCACAGCTTTACTTCTGCCAGTACCTCGTCTCCTACCTTCCAAACTTTACAGAAGCTCTCCTGCGAACCTTGCAGAACTAGCACTCCTGAAAGAAAGGATATTGCGGAGACATGGCTTAGCCACAGCCTGGGGGATGTTTCCAGAATGAGATTTTCACTCTGCAGCGGAGTGTGCGCTGATATGAAACTTTCCTGGCAGATTAAAACTGTGTGCCCGACCGAGACTCGAACTCGGGACCTATGCCTTTCGCGGGCAAGTGCTCTACCACTGAGCTACCGAAGCACGACTCACGACCGGTACTCACAGCTTTACTTCTGCCAGTACCTCGTCTCCTACCTTCCAAACTTTACAGAAGCTCTCCTGCGAACCTTGCAGAACTAGCACTCCTGAAAGAAAGGATATTGCGGAGACATGGCTTAGCCACAGCCTGGGGGATGTTTCCAGAATGAGATTTTCACTCTGCAGCGGAGTGTGCGCTGATATGAAACTTTCCTGGCAGATTAAAACTGTGTGCCCGACCGAGACTCGAACTCGGGACCTATTGCCTTTCGCGGGCAAGTGCTCTACCACTGAGCTACCGAAGCACGAAACACGACCGGTACTCACAGCTTTACTTCTGCCAGTACCTCGTCTCCTACCTTCCAAACTTTACAGAAGCTCTCCTGCGAACCTTGCAGAACTAGCACTCCTGAAAGAAAGGATATTGCGGAGACATGGCTTAGCCACAGCCTGGGGGATGTTTCCAGAATTAGATTTTCACTCTGCAGCGGAGTGTGCGCTGATATGAAACTTTCCTGGCAGATTAAAACTGTGTGCCCGACCGAGACTCGAACTCGGTCGGGCACACAGTTTTAATCTGCCAGGAAAGTTTCATATCAGCGCACACTCCGCTGCAGAGTGAAAATCTCATTCTGAAATTAATCAGTGGTCTAACTCAAGCCGGAGCGGGCGCAATATCACCGAATTCAACGTGGCGGGGCGGCGTCGTTGTGCGGACGTCGGCCGGCCTCGTGGTGCTGCAAGGCTGCGCTCGTCTATTCACTCCTAGCTATCTTGCTCAGTACATAGCTGAACGAAAACTTTCTATCTCCAGGCTCAATTGTTCCGTTTGCTAAGTCATAAACTGCAGAGATACTCACCGTCTCTCAGGCAAGCTGAGTAAAGGGCGCCATGTCCGCACCCTAGGCAAGATGGGAACGGAAAAACCTCTACGGAGACTTCTGCCAGTCCGCTCTTCGCCTCGGTTTCCCCTCCAGCAAAATCACTTATGCCAATTGCAGCGCAAGTCGCGTTAATTATGCGTCGCTTCCCAGTGCTGACCAATGCCTGCTCTGGGAAGCGAACAAATTCCCACGAAATTTCCCTTCGTCCCAACTTCTGCTATTTCGCTCCTCCCAGGCCACCCATCAAGGTTAGCATCTCCATAAAACAACAATTTTTCCGAAATTCTGACTCCCAGGAGAGCACTTAAAGTTCCTTGATCCTACGTTCCCATCGGAGGCCGGCGTATTTCATACTGTCGCTCTTCATCTGATTTACTTCAGACTCTGCGGACTGTGAATTCAGCGTGAAGTTGCTATAGTCATGAACATGCATATTTCGGCCTCTGTTGAGCGCTCCACCGTAACTTTGCGTGGCTTTCTCGCATGTTTCACTGAAAATGGGATGACGGACATTTATCAACAGGAGTACAAGTTCTCTGTCTGCTTCCTGGTACACCAGCATGGGGTCAACCACCCCCTCACTGTCATTCATCTTAAGGCAGCTGGAGGCCGCGCCCCGTTACAGCTTTCTCAGAGTTTGAACCGCCCTAAGCTGCCTATTGTCGCTTCCCTTCGCCGCTCCCCAGCCACGCACCGCCACCCGGCCGCGGTCAAGTCTGATTACTTCCCTCGGATAAACTAGCCTCCAGTAAATCGACGCGTTTCCACAAAGTTTTCATGTCGCGTGAATTACTTTAAAACCATCACCCAACATTTATTATTTCAATACGTCCATACTATACCCTCTACGAGTTGTATTGTGCCTTGTCAGTCATTTTTGTTCAGCCCTACTGTTCGCTCAACGTGAGTTCAGTGATCTTTAGTGACTTCATGTAAGGGGCATATTTCTTGGCGTCATACAACGTCATAGTGAAAGCATTCTACTTCTGAAAAACGTCGAACAGTGATTCCAGGCCAAGTGAAAGAAGTATTTAGCCAAAGAGATGATACTTGTTTTTTGCTACTTTATTAAATGTTTCATATATCCCATACTACGAAACGTGAGTAAATACCTGTCTCTACCCATCTCCGTCCCATCTAGGAAACGAACGAGCGTGGCTGCGATAATTGTAGGCTTTCAGGTGTTGGATAACGTCGTATGTGGCATTAATTTGCAATAATGTTAAGACCATTCTAGAGAGCGGAGGATAATGTTCCTGGTATTAATGTCTAAGGCTTCCTGCAGCTTAGAATTGCATTGGGATCGTGTTCAGCCGGCCGCGGTGGTCTAGCGGTTCTAGGCGCTCAGTCAGGAACCGCGCGACTGCTACGGTCGCAGGTTCGAATCCTGCCTCGGGCATGGATGTGTGTGATGTCCTTAGGTTAGTTAGGTTTAAGTAGTTCTAAGTTCTAGGTGACTTATGACCACAGATGTTGAGTCCCATAGTGCTCAGAGCCATTTGAATCATTTGTATCGTGTACACGGATAAATACGGAACCCCACCGGGTTGTTCTTAAGAGCATGTTACATAACACAGCGTGGCTCCATGCCTTCACCATTGCTGTCGTGTTATTTTTTAAGAAGCCCCAAATTAATTAGGACGCTGTGCGTTGGAAATACACAGTCACTCGTAGCTGAATGACTGCGTGTTCCAGAGCTTGAGTAGGTGGAAGTGACAACTGGATAAGTTCGTTTAATACACGCCGTAACACAATGAGAGGGTCACTTTTATGAAACCCTGTAATTCTCTCCAATTGCGGCGCAGAAGTTTGAAATTTGCCTCAAGGACGTCTACAACATTCGTCTGTAAAACAGTACACCCTACGACGTCACTCTAGCACTCGCCGACGATTCGAATAGCAAGGTGTCGACATGTGCTAAAAAAATGCCGGAGCTCAGACGGTCATTTTAGGTGTAAGTTGGGTTAATTATGTCACATTGGCGCCAAATTTCACCTTAATTCTGCCCAACACCATCGTAAACGCGTCACACAATGGGATATTTCACCCCTTCTGCTGATACCTCTGCGATGAACCTCAGAAATACGTCACCCAGCATTGAAATGACGACGAAGAACATATTTCAGTCACACCATTCCTCAGAATCAGCACGGAGAGGAGGCAGCGTAATGGACGTCAATAAAACCATCCCTTATTACGGGGCGTTTATTTACATACATTTTCTGATCGAAAAACGCAGTTTGCATTGTGCATCAGAACTACGTTCTTTACAACCTATGATATTGCTGATACCCCAGACGACTCTACACTTCTCTAAGTAAATTGTGGGCCTGCAACCGCATTGAACATGCTTATACCCCTTTGAAGTGTAGCATGACAGTAATTTTCACCCTGATGTACAGAATGGTACCACTAGTGACCAATCAAAAACATTCGACGAAATCTGAACGTGTTCTGGGGTAACAGAGAATGTTTCTGCTTTTTTAGTACTCCTGCCTCATGCCCTCTGTGGTGTGACCATGAGGCTGTGCAAATTGACACATGTGCAAAAGGTTCCGCTAAGAATCCCCAGTTTGGCAACATCTAGATGAGCACGTCAAAAATGTGTCTTTACAGAGACAATGCTTGATCGATTCCTAGGCTCCTGCAGGCAGGCAAGCCCTTGACACCCAACTGAGCGGCGCTACGGTGCTGCTGTACTGCCTGCCTGCAGACATGTGGAATTCGAGGGATGTTGAAGTGTTTGTCTGCCTGCAGGTGCCATGCAGGTTGTCACACATTTTTAGTGTTCAGTAAAGGTGTGTGGTGGCACTGATTGTGTTGCCAAACACTGACATCTTAGGGGTAGCCTTTACGTTTTGTTCAGTTTTAGCCACTCTCCCTCCCCTCCGGGGCTTTCTCGTGCCGGTCCTGAGCAGCAGTGTGCCTGAAATGCTTTCCTCGACCACCTGTAAGAAAATGGCGTGATTTGGACGCTGGGCGTCGTGGTTATAACCTCCACCGCAGAGGCGTCAGAAGAAAGGGTCTAACGTGGGAACGACATGGTGTGACGACCTCCCACTCGCGTGACACGTTCTCGATGGCGTCGGGTAGAATTTTGGTGGCATTTGGTGCCAATGTAGCAGCATTAACCCACCTTACACGTCACTTCTGAGCTCTGGCGTCTTTTTTCGCTTTATTTATGTCATGTAATGTAGTTAACACGAAAAGCTCTTTAAATTCTTCTTGCATTGTACTTTTTTAATGACATTTGCCTCCGCTGATTTATTTTTTGCAATGCAAGATACTGAATCATAAGTCCTGGCTTCTATCCATGACAATTCTTCCTTACTAAATCGACCGTCTCTGCCTCGTTAGGCAAAATAAGATGTGCTGCTAAGTATAAGCAATACCTCTGAAGCAATACCTTTGACGTTCAGGTCATCTAAGCGAAGTCACATGAAGGTGAATGATACTGAATATATACTTTTAATTTATTGTTTAAATTAGTAAGAAGAAAAAACAGGCAGTCACAGACAGAAATGCCACAAGCAAAGCTTAGTCTCGTATTTCTGTCTTAACTATAGAGTAATAATGTCTCTAAAACATCCATTTCTTTTACAGTTTCAAAGTAATTTCAACTCTAGTGTGCCTGATTTTTTTTCGCTTTGATGATCAGTGGTTACTTGATACCATTATTTTTCTAATCCGACAGTGCTCGCTCAATCGAGCATCCACAGCACACAACATGGCGGACTCCATGTTTCGTACGTCACTTGCCCCTGGTACCTTTGGACCTGTAGAGGAGAGTAGAATACCATCATCAGTCGTGCCGGTCAATCAAATAGACCATTTCACATGTCGTTCGTACTGCTCTTTAAGTTCGATTCATACTGGACGTCACGAAACGGAATGAGGAATATTCCATAATTTATTTACGGGAGCAATCATACAGACCTACAACAGAACTGAGTGTAAAGCCGCTATTACACGACGTACCTTGTCAGGTATAGACGCCATCCCACCTAGCGGCAGAACCGGTGGAGCTACGATTTTAGCAGATGGGTTATTCACAGTGGAGAAATGGAACCGTTCTATTCTGCCGTGCATCTGCACATGCGCAGCAGAAGAGCTGTACGCGTGCAGCAGCAGAATGCAGCGTTTCAGGCGGGCTTTCTGCTTGTTACCGTTTTCACTTTGTGGTCAGCGGCCGAGGAATGCATGAACTCCTGAAGACTCTTTCGGCTACTGCGCAAGATATTCTACAAATTTATCATAAGTAATTTTTTTATAAATACAGTAATAAAACAAAGGAAATTTTTTTTATTTGTCGTTGAGAAAAGTTTTTATGTAATAAAAGTTTCTTGCTGTAGAAATGGAATGAAAGAATATTGAGGCATAAAGCAAGGAGAGGTGTCTACAAGTCTTCTTGATACGCTATACCATAATTATGTACGTCTACAAATGTTTAATTCTGAATTTATGTTTCACGTAACTGAGCAGACAATGTTGCTTTGTATATGTGTACGTATCACCTTTATTAGAGAAAGTAGCGTCTTTTGTATAATTTCAGCATGCCACGAAGGATAGTGTTGAGAGAATAGGCACAAGGGTAAGAGCAGTTTAGCCGGCTGCGAGCAGTGAGGATTGTAAATGCCGTTTTTCATCTGTGCGCTCACACTATTGTAAAATAGCTTCTATCATTACGGTGCCATTTGCGCGAATCCGGTCATGTACTGTCAACAGCAGTTTGTCAAAACAAGGAACATCCGTTATGACGGAGTCGAGCCTAAACTCCTTCATTAACAGGCAGTATATGTCATGCCATCACCCTTCTTCCCCGTTAGGGTCGAATACAGTTCCTACTCCTGGCATTACGTCGTCATTCTGCCCTTGCCCTAACGATTAAGGTGGGCACTGTAACTGAAAATCCAGCGTAGATGACTGCATCCTCCATGTCTAAAATGCTTGCACCAGCCTGAAGTAAAACGAAAGCTTTAGTTCATTATTCTGTTTAGTCAAATTTCATTCTACCTGCGCAATATAACAATAACCGCTTAGTAAAAATACAAACCTAGAACTCTCAGAAGTTTGATTATAAGTATTTAGCAGCTTTATAAAAACATCAACTTTCACGCTCAGCAATGTAAACAAGCCTGCAGCTCCGAATATGTACCCTTGGGGCGCTTGCGCAGACTTAGACGTTAGGTGCATTGTGTAATAGGGCAAGCGAAAAAGTTGGTATCACCAACTGCGGCATGGTCGCGTATACAAACAGTGATCCAATACTGTCAAATATGTTTTATTCCAGTCTTTGTTCACAATATGAATTCTTTAGACGATGACCGCTTTCAGTCCGTAATGACCATCGTCAGATCCTTCTTACACTATGTCCTAAAGTGATAAGGTCATAATGGCATCGTTAAAACAGATAAATATAATCAGCACAGCATCATCATATTAAAAAAGTTGGTAGTTTAACACTTGTACGCTTGGGGCTCTAATGCAGGCTTGTATACGATAGATGTGTCGTGTAATACCGACTTAAGGGGACAGAACGGCAGGCCAAGGTCAAACATTCTCGGGAAAGACATTTTGAGGTTTACATTGGGAGGGGGACAGTAGCATCGTTTGTCAAGAACGCAAGTTAACTTAGCGTGCACACTCACTCATCTGTAATGGTTTTTGTGAGTTATTTACCTCTACTTCTTGCTTTGCTTTCCTTACAAATAACGAACGTAGCATGAGGACTTGGGCTTTTTCCTAAGAGTTACTTCTACAAAGAGATTAGTATATGAATGCCAAAAATAATTTAAGTTTTGTATTAGCTGGACAAAGAAAAATCCTACACTGCGCACAACTAAGGACATAAATAGAGTAAACAGTGTTTACTAAAAATACTTATTTTAAGACTAAAAGCGTCAAGTGTATTGAAGGAGAAAAGAGGTTTTGACGTTATTTGCCACTTAAAAAAGTGGTTCAAATGGCTCTGAGCACTATGGGGCTTAACATCTGAGGTCATCAGTCCCTTAGAACTTAGAACTACTTAAACCTAAACTAAGGACATCACACACATTGAAACGTCCCCTTTGAACAATTATACATGACTGTGCTTAAACTGACACAATATTTTTAGCGCAACGCAATCTGACTCTCAATAATCACTACAAAAGAATGGCCCTGACTAACATTAACCGATACCTTACACAAATCACTTACCTCACAAAAATCTTCGTTACTCGAACTACTGCAATACAGCGAGCGCCACTACTGCCAGCTAAATAAAAGATTCAAACTACTGAAGGCACTAACTACTGATAGGCATAGTTAGCAAATGAAAGATTTTGATAGAGAACAAACAATGTATTTACCTTAATAGTCATCAAAAGTCATAATATATATAGGAGTTCATTACATCCATTCTTACAAATATCAAAACTCCGCCAATTCTCTCCCCACATCCACCACTGCTGGCGGCTCACCTCCAACTGCGCAACGCTACGCGCTGTTCACATCCAGCTGCCCAACACTACAATGGCAGACAACAATGCAAACTAACCACAGGCTGCACACAGCACAGCCAGTGATTTTCATACAGAGCGCTACGTAACGTTGCCAATAAGAAAACATAAACAGCCTACTTACATAGCCCCCATGCTCCCCACAAAAAATTTTACAAATTGTTTTGGGCAGTGGCCAATAATGATTTGATAAAATTTTTCATAATTACAATAACAAAGAAATCAAATGCACACACTTGTTGATACAATGTTGGTCAAAAGCTAAAATTTTCTCACAGTCCATAAATACAGTCCTGATCATTCATCACAGTAAAACTGCCGTTTCTTTTCTCAAAGTCTGAGCAGTAAAAGACAATGCACACGGATGTAGTGGATTTCCATGCAGTCTTGAAGAAGTAGTGTTGTCCTTCCAACAGAAAGACAATGCTGACTCTTGACATGCTGACAGGTAATGGGCCGCAACAGAGCAAACCCACAGCAGAGTCATTCGACGTTTTGAAGAATATTGGTAGGTAGGTCATCACAGAGTAGACCCACTGTAGTAGAGTATGGTATTGGTGGGCCACCAGAGGTGCAGACCCACTGCAGTCCTTGTAGAAATAATGGTATTGGTGGGTCATCAAAGATGCAGACCCACTGTAGTCCTTGTAGAGATGGCCAGCAGCCATCTGTTGTGACTGTGCAGGTGCACAATCACCATTGAAGAGTCTTGCGGATAATATAGCAAGTCCATAACCACCACTTGTGCACTCACAAAGTTTTTGGAATTGTCCTTAGAACCAGCAATGCTGTCATCCAGTCCCTTGCTGAATTATTAACACACATGCAAACACTAACAGTCCCTACTTGTCACATATTGTCCATATACTATGACCAACAGAAACGTGTGCAGTGAAATGTAACTTACAAGTTAATAATATGATGAACTGGTGTCAATTACAATTTTAGAACATAAGAATACAATTACAGAGGTACAAAATCCACATTAAAAAATAATAATACAGATAACATTTGTAGTAATACAGGCTTTACAAAATAATAGAAATAAACATATACATCAGTGTTACAGGAATTATGAGATAAGTAAATACATAAAAGATCAGAATAACTTTTGAAACATCAACTTTACACATGAGCATTAAAACAAAACAGAATAAATAATGTCTAAGCATATTTACAAGGTAAATAACATATTATTAATGCCAATTATATTTGAGGATAACAGTATTTCTCCTCATAGTGAATGTAGCTTAGTATTAGAAGAAGAAAAAATTCTATGAAACTACACAGAGACAGGAAGAAAACAAATACACAAGGGTACACAAACACATAGTGGGATAACACACAAGGAAAGGACAGGGTTTGTTTTCAGTGTAACATTTGGTACTGCAGTCCAACCCAAAACTTCATTCCATAGATCTTTCGTCTTATTTCCACATTTGTTTCCACCAAAAAAATCCTATTCAAGCATGTTTTCTGTATATATATGTTCACATATTTCTTACCTCATTATTTATTTTCCATTATCTTACATCATTTATTTCCAAGAAAATCCTACCTAAACGTATTGTCTCTAAAACCCACTTTTTTGTTCATATCCTCTTTCAAAATACTTTGTTGGGTAAACCATATTCTTATAGCTTCTCAATGCATTTCTCCCAATTCATCACAACTCGTTCTCTTATATAGCCTACCCCATTTTAAGCTAACTTAAATCTACTGAGCTCAGATATATATACTAAGGGACGAGGCAATGCAGCAGCACAAAACAATTAACACAAACATGAATGACAAAAAATTCAAATTGGCAAAGCAATTGCAATATTACAACTAATATAAGGCACTGTGCAGCAAACAAGAAAAATAAATGCGTAGTAAAACTGGCTTAACAGCGTAATACAAAGTCGAATTCAGTAACATTAAGCCTGGAAAACAGCAGCAGCAAATGAAATAACTTATATCTAAACATGACATAGCTCAAGCAAAAAAAATATTACACTAAAGACAACAATGCAGACAAGGGATATGTACATTCACATCTTAATATCTATGTCATTAAAGTGGTGCACCACAACTTATTCTACAAAATAAATTACCAAGTACTTGAAAAGAAAATTATGAATGCAGTTCCTGTGAAGGTACTTGTCTTTTTGCACTCCCTAATTTTTTTGAAAAAATTATTATTTACTCGATCTGTAGACAGAAAATGTTTATATTAGTACATCTATAAAATTTTATTTTAACCAATGCTGCAGTGCAGCTAGAAACTAGATATTAAACACAATAGGCAAAGCAAGGAATGAAACGTCATTCACTAGCCATATGGCATTTCATAATGCAGTAAACAATCTTTCAACTAGCAAGGCAATAGATGTGAAATGTTTCTCATCATTTCAATAGGTATTTTAGTAAACATCATAAATTAAGAGCTCCACAGTATAATCATATGTTTTCAAGTTTGAGCGTGTCGTATTTGCGATGCTTTCTACAAAGGAATGTCAATAGCGAGGATAATGGCCTCCCATTTTTTTTTCTACCTGTGCCTCTGAGAAGGCACACACTAATGGCTTTTTCTCCAGACGTCTGACACAGCTGGGTGCCAACGACGCATTACGTGCAGGTGGTCACTTAACTTTCTTACGGAAATATTTACGACAGCAGTTTCTGCTACAGTGGCAGTCTCATATAAAAAATTTCACAGGTCGAGAATTTACGTTACAAATCTGTAGAAACTAAATCCTATTGACATAACAGAGTCCAAAAAATTTTCATCGGCATTGTAATACATTCATGCATTTACATACATTTCATAACTCTTAAAGTACGATTCTTGGTTTCCAACATCCTTTTTCACAAACCAGAGTCGCTAACCACTACTCATTATTCCTGACCTTATTTGTCGACACTTCTTCAATATTTCATCAAAAAAAATGGTTCAAATGGCTCTGAGCACTATGGGACTCAACTGCTGTGGTCATAAGTCCCCTAGAACTTAGAACTACTTAAACCTAACTAACCTAAGGACAGCACACAACACCCAGCCATCACGAGGCAGAGAAAATCCCTGACCCCGCCGGGAATCGAACCCGGGAACCCGGGCGTGGGAAGCGAGAACGCTACCGCACGACCACGAGATGCGGGCTAATATTTCATCATAACAGATATGTAGCATACTCAAATAACTCATATAGCATCAGCTTATTGATCATAAACATATCGCAACAGCATAATACACATAGTCATCGTAATAATAACATCATAACACCTCAGTCAACTCTCAAAATCGTTGTAGCTTCCTCGAATAATTTCAAAACCTAAAAAAAATTCTCTGCTCATTTCAATAGTGTCATCTACCTCAAACGTACTTTAAAAATCATGCTTCCTTACCAAATACATCATTCAAAGCTCTCATAGTATCACAATGGTTCCAAAAAAATATGAACAGTTCACAAAGTACAGACAAAATACAATTTCATAAGTGTGAAGTTACCCAACTGTGTAATTGCGTAAACATGTGTCACTGATGTAGTAAAAAAAAGATCAGATAGCTGTGTAATTTATGTATTAGGGAAATATGGTACCGATGTGTAAAGTTGTATAAGCAAATACCATATTAGCTAGGGCTCCTTGTGCTTGCCAAACACACGATACACAAAGTAGGCGTGTACCCCCCTGAGGATATAATTATACCCTCAGGTGTTACAGATTACAGCAATGGAATGAAATGTATCACGGAAAACCTTTGTATCATTGTACTTCAAATATCTTTAAAAATAAATGTTTTAAGTACAAAATTAATCACTCAAATGTGTGTACTGTAGCGCTAAACTGTGCGTCTTGTAAGATAATCTCTGTGGAAGTGTCGTAGTTATCATCCTCCGAAAGCTAAGTTCTGCAAAAGTCAATGTACTTACCTCATGATAAACAAAAGTGAAATGCTTTGCATATAGATATCTTAGTTATTATGCTTATTGCCGTGATGAAGAAAGTACTGTGCTGTAACGTATTGTTGTGCTACGGAAAAGGCTGTCCCATTGTAGCTATACCACAAAAGTTACTACTAAAACATGTTTTACTTTCCAGAATAATTCAGAAAAACTGTGCAGATATAAAACAGATACACCGCAAAAGCAACATTGTAAATTGTCACTCATTAGTAGCGTCGTGATAAAATCGTGTAACTGTCACATAAACTAACCACTGTGTCATCTGGTATTTCACAGAAAGTACTTTAAATCCAGAATGTATTTTCAAGTAAACCAAAATGTTGCATTAAAATCTGATTAGCAGTACTGGTAAATGTTCTAAGTATGTGAGCCTTGTCGTTACGTAATCGTGCAACTAACAAGCAAGAATGTACAAATAACAACATTGTGTCGTCTGTTCACTATAACAATGCATTCATAATTTCTGTTGAAATAAGTTCTCTTGGTTCTTGACTGGATATTTAACTTCAAAACATTGTTACATGTTAACAGTTTCTCAGTGTGACAAAGCATACTAGTAGCGTGAAGTGAAAAATTTTATGGCAAAGACAAAGTTAAAAAGCAGATTATCATTCAAGAAACGGTTTTACCTGTGAAATGTGGTGTAATCCTTTACTCTTCATAGTACTCTGAGTTTCAACTTGAACGCAATTATCATGCGGTATATGTCAGTAAAGAATACTGGAATTTTTCTCAAGGTTAGCGCCTATGTTACTTTTCTCTGAGCCAGCGGGCGCATGCGGCTGCCTGCGGTGCGAGTCATTGTCTGTCTCTTTGTTGGCGCGCGTCGTTATTGGGATTAGGAGACCTAACTTCTACAAATTCACCTTGACGAGAAGGCCCTGCCCTGTTTGAAGCTCGCCTGTTCTGATGGAATTCAGGTCTGTCGTTTTGTCGGTAGTTTACATAGTTTCTTTTTTGTCGATCATGTGGTGGAGAATTTCTCCCGGAATCGTAACTGTGCGCTGAACTATTGCGTCTGAAACTACTCTGTCTCCCTTGATAATAATAGTACTGGTTACCATATTGTCTGTTTCTATTATTGTCTCTGTCATATTCATTACTACAGAAATGCAAACTTTCTCTGTAATTATTACTCTGCCAGTGGTTGTCATACGGGTGGTGTCTGTTTGGTCACGTTTTGTGTTGTGAGAATAGTCTCGCCGCATCCAGTTATTATTTCTTTCATCGCGGAATTGCGACGGATGTGACCTGTAATTGTTGTATTCCTGTTTTCGCGTTCCGCGATTATCAGTGTCAATTTCTAATTCTTGTAAGAGTCCCTGAAAAGCTTCAATGTTGTCTTTGCAATGTCCTGCCAAAATAATATTTCGTAAATGTTCAGGTAATTTGATTAAGCAAATGCGGATCAGTTCTGAGGGGCTGTATGGGTTTGACAGGTACTGATTCTTGTGCAACATGTCTTCAAAATATTTCACAAGACAGGAAAATTCAGATTGTTCGAAATGTTTCACCATTATGATGCTATGTTTTACTCGGTCTTGTGTAGCTTGAGACCAATATGCTGAGAGGAAGGCATGATAAAAATCTCCTTCACTGTGACAATCGTGAATGACCGATTGCATTCTTACAGCTGGTTCATTCTCCAAGTAACCACACATAAATTCTAACCTGTGCTCCAATGACCAGTTGGGAGAAAAATAATGAGAGAATTGATGGAGCCACGCTTGTGGATGAATGTCGTTGGCAGAATTCTTAAATGTTTTGAATTTACGTGTAGTAATGAACAGCTTATAGTCAAAATCATCGTGTCGGCGAGTCGCACATCGCTCATTGTTACTTCGTTTCGGTGGTTCCATCTCAAAATCCAATGCGGCATGCCAATTTCTTTCATAATTTCCGAAGTGTCCTGTGTTATTATTTTGTGGTTGTTCCGTATTTCTATGTTCCTCTTCCCGTGTTGGAGTGCGAGTGTCCTCTGAAATATGAAATTTTTGTAGAACTTGTGCCAACTGATCTTGTACTTCCTGGATTTCTCTTTTGTATTGCGTATTAATTTGATTCTGATTTTCTTTGAATTTCTTAATTTGTTCATACTCTTCTGTGTCAGTGATGGCTACAGGTCTTGTGTCATTCAGATCATCATCTACCTTTGCAGATAAGTTAGTGAACTGATCCGAAAGTTCTGCTACTTTCTCCGATAGTGCACTCATTTCCTCAGTGTGTTTTTCTGAACCAAGTTTCAGAGTGTCCATTTGTGTTGAAATCGTATCTACTGTGTCCTTTAAGTTTTCTTGAGTTTTTGCAAATTGCATAACCGAATTGGTAGATGCAACTGAGTCAATTTTAGCTTGCAAGGTGTCGTGATTTTCATGAACAATAGTTTGCAGTTCTTTTATGGCTGCTTCGTGATTCTGTATTGTATTTTCATGACGCGAAAAAATAGGTTGGAAATGCTCACAAATTTGTGTTTTTACGTCATTACAGAATTTTTGACATTTCGATTCGATGTTATGTAACTCAGTAGTTAAATCTTCACGTGTTTGTTCCAGCGTGGTGTTAACTTTTGAAGATTTTGTTCCATTGTGTCTAACTTTTTAAGATTTTGTTCCACTGTGTCTAACTTTTGAAGTTTTTGTTCCATTGTGTCTAACTGTTGCTGTGTTTGTCTCTGGTGTTGTTCCATTGTGTCTAACTTTTGAAGCTTTTGCTGTGTTTGTCTCTGATTTTGTTCCATTTGTTGCATTAGCTGTAATAACAATGCATTAGTGTCTGGAATCTATTCCTCTACGCTTTTCGGCAGTGCTTTTGCACCGGCAACATTCACATTTTGACAAACAGAAAATGTGTCTTGACTTATTTGAGAAAACGGTGAGGACGCAAAACCTGAATCTACAGTATTTGCAAAATTGTGTCCTGTCATTTCGGATTCCTGAGGCGAGCTACTGCCGAGCGATCGATCGATAATGCTTCCCTGTTCACTAATTGTTTCACTGCCTACACCATTGTTTGCCGCCCGCTCCATTTCCCTATGCACAGTTACCAAATTACTATGTTGAACATTAGTTAATTCATTACACGGTGGTGCTAACACACTGCTTTCGTCTTCACTGTCATTTCTCAGTTTACTTTGGAGCCTAGTATTACGTTTTTCACACGCCATAATTGTCACAATATTTCACACAATAACACAGAAAAGCACAATTTGAAGAGCAAACTAACAAAACATATTAACACAGCATTGAAAATAATATCTAGTTAATTGCAGCTGCGAAATACTTGGTGCAAATCTACATGCGTGCCACACCTGTTTTACTGTACAACAATGAAAGACTGCAACTACAAAGGAAATTCTCTCTATGATTACGCGCTAGCAATAAACAAAAGCTACACTAATTACACAAACTACAAGAAAAAAATCAGAAGATTCCAGTGAGGTATCCTGGTAGGGTCGCCATATGAAACGTCCCCTTTGAACAACTATACATGACTGTGCTTAAACTGACACAATATTTTTAGCGCAACGCAATCTGACTCTCAATAATCCCTACAAAAGAATGGCCCTGACTAACATTAACCTATACCTTTCACAAATCACTTACCTCACAAAAATCTTCGTTACTCGAACTACTGCAATACAGCGAGCACCACTACTGCCAGCTAAATAAAAGATTCAAACTACGGAAGGCACTAACTACTGATAGGCATAGTTAGCAAATGAAAGATTTTGATAGAGAACAAACAATGCTTTTACCTTAATAGTCATCAAAAGTCATAATATATATAGGAGTTCATTACATCCATTCTTACAAATATCAAAACTCCGCCAATTCTCTCCCCACATCCACCACTGCTGGCGGCTCACCTCCAACTGCGCAACGCTACGCGCTGTTCACATCCAGATGCCCAACACTACAATGGCAGACAACAATGCAAACTAACCACAGACTGCACACAGCACAGCCAGTGATTTTCATACAGAGCGCTACGTAACGTTGCCAATAAGAAAACATAAACAGCCTATTTACAACATCCATGCCCAAAGCAGGATTCGAACCTGCGACCATAGCGGTCGCGCAGTTCCAGACTGAAGCGCCGAGAACCGCTCAGCCACACCGGCCGGCGCCACTTAACAAGTAAACATTACGCAGAGGTTAAAATACCAAGGCACTACGTATCGGTTTCTAAAATATTACTCGACATGCTTATACGTATACATTTTCTCGATCATATGTTGATGTTTTGAAATGCTTCAATAATTGGATCGGTCGAAGAATACCATATGCTTCTGCACCAAGATCCCCAGATGTAGCCCATTCGGATATTTTCTTGTGGAGTCATATGGAGAGCCTCGTTTACGGAACCTCTGCCTCGTCGGGCCGCGCGGGATTAGCAGAGCGGTATGGGCGCTGCAGTCGTGGACTGTGCGGCTGGTCCCGGCGGAGGTTCCAGTCCTCCCTCGGGCATGGGTGTGTGTGATTGTCCTTAGGATAATTTAGGTTAAGTAGTGTGTAAGCGTAGGGACTGATGACATTAGCAGTTAAGTCCCATAAGATTTCACACACATTTGAACATATTTGCCTACTCGGAGGAAGATCTGGTGCACGGATCACGTCTGCGGCAGAAGTGATTAACCATACATCACGCATTCTGGTCAGAGTTTATGAGAACTTACTGCTCAGAGACACTGTGTGCAACGTACTTGGTGGTCGTCTTATCGAACAGCTGTTGTAATATCACAGTAAACAGAAGTGAAATCTGTATGTATTGTTTTCCTTGTAGCACGGAAACGAACTGTTTCCGGACATATATTCCTGTTTCAGACTAGATCTGGTAAGTACCCTTTACAACCTCTAGACGTGTGTAACATGAATTGTGAAACACCCTGTATATCCACAGTTAAATCACATCTACACCTATACTCCGCAATCCACCTTACAGCGTGTGGGGGAGGATACTTTGTTTACCACCGTCAGTTCCAGCTTTCATTATTCCGCCGCGAATAATTAGCGGGATGAACGATTGCTGTTAAGCCTATGTGTGAGCTCGGATATTTTTAATTATATCTTCGGAGTCTTTCCGTGAGACTTACATAGTAAGAAGCAATAAATTCTATTGGTTGACTGTTCTAAGAAGTTACGCTCTCGGGAATTTAACAGTAAACCATACCGTGATGCAAACATCTCTTGTAACGTCTTCCACTGGAGTTGACTCAATTCACGGCGACACTTGTCACTTACTAAATAAATCTACAATGAAACGTACTGTTCTACTTTTGGATCTTCTCTAGTTTCTCTATCAATTCTATGTGATACGGATCGCAGACTGCGGAACCCAGACTGCCAAGCAGTACTCAAGTACTGGTCGAACGAACGTTTTATAAGCTATCTACTTTGTTGTCGGAATACATTTCCTGTGGATACTTCCAATAAATCTCAGTCCGATAGCAGCCTTATCCGCCATTAATTCCTTGTAATTGTTCCACTTTAAATCGCCCTCTACTCCAATGATGATTTCGCGCGCGAACTGCAAAATGTACTGACGCGCCATCATCCTGGAGCCACAACTACTATCGAATGGTCAATGGTACATTTTCCCAAAACTCGGCCAGCATTTGTTGCAGGAATATCAAGTATCTTGCACCCGTTAGGTAGAGGAAGAACTGTACGGCAAAATCTCAGTACCTTGCCGGCCGAAGTGGCCGTGCGGTTAACGGCGCTGCAGTCTGGAACCGCAAGACCGCTACGGTCGCAGGTTCGAATCCTGCCTCGGGCATGGATGTTTGTGATGTCCTTAGGTTAGTTAGGTTTAACTAGTTCTAAGTTCTAGGGGACTAATAACCTCAGCAGTTGAGTCCCATAGTGCTCAGAGCCATTTGAACCATTTTCTCAGTACCTTCACCGATACATGCCCAGACATACGTGCCGAAATCTTCGTGTACTATTGTCTCTGCGGTTTTCTTGGCCCCAAATGTGGCTATTCCGAGCGTTCAAAACGACTTCGCTGTTGAAATGCGCTTCGTCGTTGAACAAAATTCGCTTTGGAAACTGAGGAAAATCCACTCAACAGTGTAAAAACCAAGTACAGAAACTGACACGTGACACAAAATCCGCCGGAAACGTGTTGTGTACCTACTGAGGGTGATATGGGTGGAGTTTTTGTTCGTGCAGAACACGCCAGACAGACGAGTGAGACACATGCAAGTCACTGCTCGAGTACTCATCGATGGGTTCTCTTCAACTTGATGAAACCCTTCCTGTTCCAGTAAGATAGTGCTCTCTTCGAGCACCACCTTTTGCTCTAGCGCTTGTAAATTTCCAACTTCCCCGCAGCTGTCGTTCTACTCTGATATATGTGAGATGGGATGGAGTCACAGGATTTGGAAAGTACTCGTGGTACAGATGTTGAGCTTTTGTTCCATAACGGCGAGCTTCACCGTAAATTAACAACATATCGGTGTACTCTGCGAACGTGTAATCAGGCATCCTTTTACTGCGGTAATAATCACCGTAATGTCAACCGACGCATCACAAGGAAGCTTAAAAATAAAGCAGATGGAAGCAGAGGACATCACGCGACAGTGCGACATCGTACCGTTCTTGAATGTGGATAGCCTACCATAAAAGGCGAACTGCGTAAGAAACATCTAGCACACGATTGAATAGCTCTTGTTTTCCGTGTAACATAGAAACGGACTGTTTCCGGACACGGGTTCCCATGTCAAACTTGGTCTAGTAAGTCCTCTCTACAACCACTGGAAGTTCCTAAACATTCTTTAACTGTAGATATACATTCTGGTACTGAGGACATAGAATAAAAAATTAGTCACTCCCAAGTCACATCACCCTAACAGCATATAATGCTGCCTGCATGTCGCCGCCATTCGATGAGGAGGAGAGTTGACAAGTTTCAGCTGAAGCCACACCCTGTTTCAGAGTGATTCAGTTACTATGACATTAAGATAGGGTGATTTAGCGCCCCAAACGTGGCGTCATGGAGCGCCTGAGCGTTCGTGAACCTAGAAACGTATGCATTCAGCCTTATGAACATGGTTGCTGTAGTCTCGGAAGACAGCAGTGTCCATAGAATACTCATCGTGAGAAACAGAAGTAAGAAGAAGTCTTGGTTACAGAGAACGTTGGACTAACCGTTATGGTTCATGTTCACAGCCCTAACTACACCATGTACAGAATGCGGAAAGTTGCACATTAGGACGTCGGAGCACTCCAGCCCTTGCGTAATTTGAAAAGAGGTGAGTCGGGCTGTCGGACCAAACCACACGCCTCAAATCAACTACTGTCCGCTTTCTATGTGTTTGCCCCACTGAAGACGTGGAGCAGTACGTACCGCTAAGAACACTGGTCCTTTACGAGGTGCAGTTCTCTTCGTAAAGTTCGCTGGGAAAAACGATGAAATGTTGACCTGCATTCACTGGTAGCAGCAGTCCGACTGCCATTGGAAAGGCATCACACATGTCCCCCAGTCCCTCTCGCTTACGGCTCTTCTGCGACAACTGCTCTTACACCGTGTTACGTTGCTCCGTTTGGTTCAGCATTGTAGACATATTAATATTGGAACACCAAAAAACTGGACCAGTGTGGCCATACCCATGTGTTGCCACAATAGACCTTTTCTGCCATTCTGCCGGGTTCATGCGTCGCCCCGTCTGAACTGTGTGGCTATAAACAAGCGACTGACACCTACAGGTGACCTACCTGCTATGATTAGGTGACGCCTAGTACCAGTACTACAACAAGTACAGTGCCTCAAAGCGACCAGTGTGCTTCTTTAAGGGGACGACAATCATTTTTGACCAAGGTTATATTCCAACTTTTGTATTAATGACTGTATCCCATAACCTCACTTCCACCATCCACCGTTAGGCTAAAAAGGGGAGGCCGCCAATTGTGAAATTCAGATTCGATTCATACTGCGCATTATAAAAGCTCATGGCCAGAGGTGTAATGTGGCAAAGCACCAAGATGCGCTTCTCAGCCGTTGTCGAGAAAATCGACAGTTAAAAGAAACCGTTGGGGTGAAACCCTCTCTACGATTACTAACTTTCTACAGCGTCGTGGCGCAGCGGTAAGCGCTCGGGTTCCTAATCCGAAGGTCGCCGGATCGAATCTCGCGCTGTGCAACCTTTTTTTTAGTATTTGTTTTTTGTAATTCACACACACACACGAACATTTCTTCCCCAATTACCATGGCTTCTTCGTTGATTGATGATGACGGTTCTGCTGCGGTGCGATTACTGTTACGAAGGAGGCTTTCAAAATACACCAACGCATCTTTCAATTGTTGTTTCGCCACTTCACTGTGTATAGAATCTTGTTCGATCACATCACTTTCATGCGAAGGGCCCGGATCGCTCTCCAATTGTACCACCTCCATTTTTCCGTGTGCCAAAGCTCTCACGTACGCACTGATTTTCGACGATGTTATAAGTTGCGCTAGGGACCGCATCTACCTTCTTTCGAAGTTAGCAGGCAACTACGCTGTTATGCGGCGGCTCGTTTCGGCCCATTCAACATCTGTCCTTCAAGTGTAACGAGCGAGTAACGGAGTTTATATTTCATACCTGCCACAGCAAATTTGTGTTAGTGGGGTCTCTATTCTAATTCGAACGTTTGACTTACGCTATACGTATTCGTTTCGGAATATCGTTTCTACGTCCTCCGTTAACTATACGTGGTAAACATTATGAAGACAATAACATTTGTGAAATACAACTTTGTTTGCGGAAAGCATAATGATGTTCGAAGTCGCCAGTTTTCCACGACAAACGACTTTCAACAACTTATTATATGCATAATTGTTTGTTGCAACTGATTGCCGGGAATTATATATATATATATATATATATATTGTGTGTGCGTGTACGTGTGCGTGCGTGTGTGTGTGTGTGTGTGTGTGTGTGTGTGTGTGTGTGTGTGTGTGTGTGTGTGTGTGTGTATATTTGAATTACAAAAAACAAATAATAAAAAAAGTTGCATGGCGCGAGATTCGATCCGGCGACCTTCGGATTACGAACCCAAGCGCTTACCGCTGTGCCACGACGCTGCAGAAAATTACTATTCGTTTCTTTTAACTGTCGATTTTTCTCGACAACGGCTGAGAAGTGCATCTTGGTAGTTTGCCATATTACACCTCTGGCCATGAGCTTTTATTATGCGCTGTATGAATCGAATCTGAATTTCACAATTGGCTGCCTCCCCTTGTAAGCCAAGTGACACTTTGATCACTTTCTGTCCTGTGTGAACACACATTCACTTGCTGCAGACATTCCGTTCCATTCCGTTACACTGATGTCCGGCGAGAATAGACCTTTCTGTACCCTAAAGTCTTCAAAGGTATTATTAAAGCGTCACTAAAAATATCGTATGTTACAGATTAGTATTATTGTTAAAATATTTTCTCATATTACTAAAATAAGAAAAATATCCTGAAGCTACTGTTATGCCCAAGAATGAAGTCATTGTGCAACCATAAAATTTTTCAAGCTTTAGCCGGCGTGCTCAGAGTCGAGGAGGCCAACCTAGAGGCGGTGTGCCAATCGGAATGGCAACACGGCGCATTGGCGGTGCAGCGGAAGACTGGGCAACAGGCGAGCATTTCTTCACAACCTCCGAATGAGGGAAGCGTTACAACTTAACAGGACAGTATAAGGTAACACCACATAACTTAAAGCGCCACAACACGCAGCCCAGACAAAGTATTGAGCTACTGCAGTAAGACAAGGAGCGCTGGCAAGACGAATAAACGAGGGAAAATTCGCTTATGTGCCCAGAGCCAAAGCGTGAACTCGGATCTTTAATCCACGGAGCTTCCGGAGCTTAATAAACGGAATCTTCGGAGCTTTACGACACATTCACTCATTCTGTCATTCTGTCCGTATTTCCAGAACCAGATAGAATGCCGGCCTCTTGAGTCTGAATGAAACTACGATAAGCCGATCAATGAAGATATGTCCGCCCCTGGTAGCTGAGTGGTCAGCACGACGGACTGTCATACCTAACGGCCCGGGTTCGATTCCCGGCTGGGTCGGAGATTTTCTCCGCTCACGGACTGGGTGCTGTGTTGTCCTTATCATCATCATTTCATCCCCATTGACACGCAAGTCGCCGAAGTGGTGTCAGCTCGAAAGAATTGCACCAGGCGAACGGTTTACCCGACGGAAGGCCCTAGCCACACGGCATTTCCATTCCCAACGATGATCTGCCTGATACCTGCTTGCTGACTTCAATTCCGAGATGCAGCCAACCTGACGTAAACGAAAGTGTGGGGTTTCTTGGGCACACGTGTAGTACTCCTGCGGTGCCTAAACAAACCTTTTTCGAATCGTGGAGTTCTTTGAATTTTCTCTGTCTCCTTCGTTCATCCTACTTGATAGAGCATCAGACTGGCGATGTTTAGCCGGAATTGGTCAACTTAGTGCCTACTTGAATTACACTTTGTTAGGGCCCTTCCGCTCTCCCCAAATCTAGAATTATGTGGTCGTTCCACCTTAGATCATCCCATAAAGTACCATGGGGTTTTTAACGGTTGTAGCAGACGTCTGAGATTTTTAGCTGATCGCGTAATCAAATAACATTGGCTAGCGCAGCACCAATTCGAGATTTGCTGCGGCGGTCCGGGGTAGCTACAGGCAGTGGGAAGTACAGAATTGCAACGAAAGGTTGAACAGAGAGTCAGCATATGGCAGCAGCTGACAAGGCTTTCGTCGGGGGTCATGTTTGTTGCGCCAGTGAATTTGTTTTGTATCAGCGTGGCTGACCCATGTATTTGCTGCAGTGAACGTAGTTCATTGTAGATGAGTTGCACGACAGGGACCGAATCGACCACATACTCTGGGAGCCAGTGCCGTGTCGCCATGGAAAGTGGCTGACAACTAGCGGTGCGTCGCTGGACGCTGACCTTGTTTGAATCCGCAGGGCCGGCCGGAGTCTTTATGGCAATAGTAGAGGATGGGCGACCACGGGTCGGCGACGGGAGGTGCGGTGAATCAGGTTGGTAGGTGGTAACCGCCAGCGAAAGGGGATACGTCGTGAAGGAAGCTCAATAGTGCCACCTGAAGTCGGAGCGTAAAACTGGAGGCAACAAGACAGTGGGGTTACAAACGGTCAAGAGTGGGTGTGGCTGGCTGGTAACTCAAGGCATGAACCATGTTTAGCCGGCCGAAGTGGCCGTGCGGTTAAAGGCGCTGCAGTCTGGAACCGCAAGACCGCTACGGTCGCAGGTTCGAATCCTGCCTAGGGCATGGATGTTTGTGATGTCCTTAGGTTAGTTAGGTTTAACTAGTTCTAAGTTCTAGGGGACTAATGACCTCAGCAGTTGAGTCCCATAGTGCTCAGAGCCATTTGAACCATTTTGAACCATGTTTGGTGTTACACGGAATTGGTGCTCGTCTCCAGAGATGTACTGCAGTGTAGTGGTTAGCACACTGGACTCGTATTCAGGAGGACGACAGTTCAAACCCGCGTCTGGCCATTCAGATTTAGGGTTTCCGTGATTTCCCTAAATCGTTCCACGCAAATGCCTGTATGGTCCCTTTGAAAGGGCACGGCCGATTTGTATCCCCATCCGCGACACAATACGAGCTTGTGTTCCGTCTTCAAAGACCTCGATGTCGACGGGACGGTAAACCCAGTGTCCCTTCCGGAGACGCCCAAACAATCGGTTGCTGACATGAGCAGTATTGTGCTATGGGGAACATTCATCTTGGATCCCATGGAACGTGAAGCATCATGACAGCAGTACCTGTGTTAAGAAAGTGACCTTTCCTGTAAGAAAGGCGCAGTGCCACACAGAATGACTAAAGGCCCGTTGAGCGGGTGTGTCGCGAACTGCTCTCGTGTATATTGACAACAGGCTCATAGACCAGTCTATGGCCAGTCCGTCGGTTCGATCGGCGGAGCACTACCTGCTTGCCCAAACCACTACCTCACATTCCACACTCCGTCAGATAGGTAGGTTCCGCCAAGCGGTCACCGGTATCCACACACTGTCGGATGGGTCGATGCTGTTGTCGGCGTACGTGTCGGCAGACCAGTAGGGCAGTGAATGAATGCCTTAAGAATCAGATTCTTGACCAGCGGTGCACTACAGTGAGCGGTGATTTATTAGGTTCTGTTAATGTGCGTCTCTTGTATTAGATGTATTAGGTATAAATTCTTTATTCCTGTGCATTATTAATATATAAACCATAACACGCATGTCTCAGCACTGAGTTGTGCAGCGGAAAAGCTGGTGTAACATTGAGAAACAGCCCATAGTTAATCGTCGGAACGAAGTTGGGTAGAGAGAATGGGGACTCACCTGCTCAGTCTTCAGTTTGTCGACAGATTATAACCAAGGAACGATGATAGTTGTCTTCAATGCAAACATTACTGAGGACTGTCTGCATCCCTTTATGCTTGATTTCAATTCCGACCGCGATGGCATCTTCAGCAGGATGACTGTCGGCCCTTTCACAAGGCCAGAATAGTACTACATTGGTTTCAGGGACATGATGGTGAACAAGCGTAGATGTCTTGACTGTTGAGAACTATGCAAATCATAACAAAATATACTGACATGCTCCAAGCATTATATATATATATATATATATATATATATATATATATATTCGTGTGTGTGTGTGTGTGTGTGTGTGTGTGTGTGTGTGTGTGTGTCTGCACAGTTTAAAAACATTCGTGAGTTATCTGTAAACTTGACACCGTTCGACGAACAATTAGTATATATATATATATATATATATATATATATATATATATATATATATATATATATATATATATTAGCAGACGAACAGTGTCATCAGAACTTCGAAGGAGTGGTTTCAAGGAGTACTTTATTTCCATGCCTGCGGAGATTAGCGAATTATCGAAACTGAAGTTCCTGGCGACAGTTGGGGATACGCAGAGTTCGTCCTTTTTCCTTCTCCTTCTTTGGCGGGCAGCAAAGTTCGTAATTTCTTCTCCTACCTGTCTCTGCCCCTAACGTAACTTGCTAATACCTCGACTCGTGCCATGGACTCCCAGAATTTTAATAAGAACAGCAACAAACTATGTAAGAAATCTTAACATAATATGAATAAATTGTTTAATTACAACTACATGTGTAAATGTTTAATATAAAAATGCTTTGTTTACATCAGTACTTAGTTCATTGCTTTGACATGACGTCTGGGAACTTGCATTTCAGAGAAATACAGCGATTGAAAAGCATGCGATCGAACTCTGAATAAACATTTTTGCAGTCAAATCCTTCTAGGCTACTTCAAATGTTAATGAGCTTCCCAGAAGGGCAAATGTCTTGCTACACTTCCTGGAAACAAACGTATGGTTAGTTCTGGTAATAAGCAGCACTTCGCAAAGGAGGGGTGTTAGCAAGAGCAGGAGATGGCAAATGAGGTGCTTTCAGTCTGCTTCTGAAGCTGACTGGAAATCCTGCTCGTTGAAAAAAAATTGGAGCATTTTGAAGGAACTGAAATCAATTACACCCCTTGTGGGGTTTAATAGGTAAGTACTGTGCCCTTTGGGATGGAGATGGATATTAAAAAAGTTTTTAAAATTTCTAATTTCGGTAGTCAGTGATCCTTATGGATCAACAAAGCTAGGTTTCCGATATGGAAAGCCTACAAGAATTCAAAAGTGTATCCCCATGAATGGGATTGGAATTCCGCTTAGTGTGCAGTTTTCTAGGTGAGTGTTACAGTTTATTGGCTGTGTATCTGATTGGCCTCAAATCAAAGCATAGAGTCATTACCTATCTAGAGATAATGTTTAAATAAAATGGCGTGCTTGATGAGGTCTACCTGAACCAGTGAAGTACTTGTACATATGTTTCATTGGAAACACAAAGTGTGGTGTTTTTGAGTAACATTTTTGCCAAATTGAGTTAGAGTTAATAACACATTTTGCTTTTGCAGGGCATTATCAGCAGAAGTTTAAAAGTCATTCCTTAAAATGTCAGCTTGCAGGTCACTCATCTGTGATCAAGTTGTGAGGCACAAGTCTGTTGGAAAGCCTTTCTTGCACTAGTCGAGTGAAGACTTATCTGATAGCCTACAATTTGGAGACAATGATTACTGACCAACGAAACGCCTGCGTGGGCCGTTTCACATGCCTGTGAACTAAATTTCACAGCGACAATGCACTCTATTTTGTTCTGCTCTTTGCTTTCGCTCGTCTCAACTCGCCAGTTCCACGAGCTATATTCTAGACTACTGGTGCCACAGCTGGGTATCTGAAATGAGATTGCTTTCTGATGGCCGTTCTCAAACTACAAACACTGAAACTGCAGCATGCATTTTGCAGCTTGGTGTAATATTCTGACACAGTGATCAGAGAGCGTTATCAATTATTTCTTTAGCCACAATTGTGTATAAAAGGGGCACCTTCTCAGTGCAATTTACTGAAGTCACAACTCAGTTTAGTCACGAAAATGTGACGGAATAAAGAGAAGGACGCTTATAAGTTGCTTGCAGACTTTTGGAGACGACGTATGAACTGTTAGAGGAATATCGTTTCCAGTCCAGTGGTTGGATATCGGAATGTTTCGGTAATTCGTTTAATTACTTTAAGGCACTAATGACTAATTTTTCGAGTGGTTGCAAGTTAAACACTCCCTCACATGTCAAAGCGACGCTGGAGAACCTTTAAAATACTGTCCAATGACATTAATATGACCACCTGTCTAATGCTTGAATAACTACCTTTTGCAGCGTGGATCACTGCAAGACATAAAGGAAGAGTGCCAGTGAGGTTATGTGAGGTCCTGGAAGGCCTAATGGGGATGTGGAGCCACGTCCACTCCAGTGCCGTGGTCAGATGCGGCAGGTTTCGCGACTGAGGATCTATGGGGCGATCAGCCAGACTGTGGTGATCTCATAGTTTCTCCGAGGTGTTTGGTTACCAGGGGAGTTCGGTAAACTCGTTCTGGTGCACTTCGAACCCCACATGTACACTTACTGTGCGGCTGGTCCTGGCGGAGGTTCGAGTCCTCCCTCGGGCATGTGTGTGTGTGTGTGTGTGTGTGTGTGTGTGTGTGTGTGTGTGTGTGTGTGTGTTTGTCGTTAGGATAATTTAGGTTATGTAGTGTGTAAGCTTAGGGACTGATGACCTTAGCAGTTAAGTCCCATAAGATTTCACACACGTTTGAACATTTGAACATATACACTTACAAGGGAACCTTCCCATCGCACCCCCCTCAGATTTAGTTATAAGTTGGCACAGTGGATAGGCCTTGAAAAACTGAACACAGATCAATCGAGAAAACAGGAAGAAGTTGTGTGGAACTATGAAAAAATAAGCAAAATATAGAAACTGAGTAGTCCATGAGCAAGATAGGCAACATCAAGGACAGTGTGAGCTCAGGAGCGCCGTGGTCCCGTGGTTAGCGTGAGCAGCTGCAGAACGACAGGTCCCTGAATCAAGTCTTCCATTGCGTGAAAAATTATTTTTTTTATTTTCACAAAGTTATGATCTGTCCGTTCGTTCAGTGACATCTCTGTTCACTGTAATAAGTTTAGTGTCTGTGTTTTGCGGTGCGCAAAACCGTGCGATTAGTAGACGGAAGGACGTGCCTCTCCAATGGGAACCGAAAACATTTGATCGCATGGTCGTAGGTCAACCGATTCCTCCGCAGGAAAACACATCTGATATATTCTATACGACACTGGTGACGGCATGTGCGTCACATGACAGGAATATGTTGTCGACCCACCTACACTTGGCGAATGGGTAAAAAGATTCTTCTACATTGCCCGATTTAGGTTTTCTTGTGGATGTGATAATCACTCCCTAAAAAGTGATGGAAAACATAAGAATTTGTCACATAAACTGCAACAAATGAATGCAACAGTTTCAGAGTCGCACAGTTTTCCCTGTGCTCTGTCAAAACATATGTTTGTAACGTTTTCAAATTTTTCCGTGTGTAGACCGTCAAATCCTGCGTATGTCCAAGCAAATCTGACCATGCCCTGTAATTTTGGAGAGCGAAGTTTATTATGTGTGAGTGCCTGAACGTTGATAATTGTCTGAAAATAAAAAATTAAAATCTTTTACTCGAGGGAAGACTTGAACCAAGGACCTCCCGTTCCGCAGCTGCTCACGGTAACCACGGGACCACGGCGCTCCTGAGCTGACACTGTCCTTGATGTTGCCTATCTTGCACATGGACTACTCAGTCTGTATATTTTTTTTTCATAGTTTCACACAACTTCTTCCTGTTTTCTCGTTTGATCTGTGTACAGTTTTTCAAGGCCTATCCACTGTGCCAACTTATAACTAAATCTGAGGGGGGTGCGATGGGGAGGTTCCCTTGTTAGATGTGTGAGAGACGCTGCGTTGTTTTGCTATTTGATGCCATCGTGCCCAGGTAAACTGCATCTAGGGGTGGACGTGGTCCCTAAGGATAGATGGAAATGAGCGTTTGGCGTCATCGGCCGGGAGGCCCCTGACGGGGCAGGTCACACAACAACCAGTCCCTGTGCGGAGAAAATCCCTGACCCAGCCGGGAACCGAACCAGGGCCACTTAGGACCGCAGTCCGTCAAGCTGACCATTCAACTATCGGGATGGACGCTAAAGATACATGAATACTTGTGTTGATCAGTTGTGCCTTCAGGAATGACGAGATTACCCAACAACCATCATGAAAGCATTGCACGCACCATAAGTCTCCCTCTTCACTTCTGACCACTTCTGACGATTGTTGCAGGGCGTTTCTTTTCAGACTTCTCACGCCGATGGAGCATGAAGCGTGATTAATCTGAAAAGGCCATCTGCCACCACTCACAAGTCAGTGGACATCCAGTTGCGATGTTGGCACGTAAAATCCAGCCCCAATCAACGCTGTACTGCAGTCAGCTGCGTAGGCTCATACGGAGCAACATTACCTTTTATTCATCTGGGCGGTCAGTTGCTCAACAGCAGCACATCTGTTCGTCCGTATATATCTCCCCAACCGTCATTCACCCCTGTCATATATGGCGCGGGGTGCACCCCACTTGCCTCGGCGGCGGTTTTAGACAGTGCCATTTTGCCAAGCACGGTATAATACAACTACGGTGGAATGCGAACATTTTACGAACTTAGCTATTTCGGAAATGTTTCCACCCTTGGCCCAGAAGCTAATGATTATGCGCTTTTGGAGGCCAAATAAATCTCTCCCATTCGACTTTACGAGAATGACAGCAGCCCGCATCTCGTGGTCGTGCGGTAGCGTTCTCGCTTCCCACGCCCGGGTTCCCGGGTTCGATTCCCGGCGGGGTCAGGGATTTTCTCTGCCTCGTGATGGCTGGGTGTTGTGTGCTGTCCTTAGGTTAGTTAGGTTTAAGTAGTTCTAAGTTCTAGGGGACTGATGACCATAGATGTTAAGTCCCATAGTGCTCAGAGCCATTCGAACCATTTTTTTTTTTGAATGACAGCACTGTTTTCCGCGGTACCTGGACAGGCTATAATACCCTCCAATGCTGTTGCTGCCACCTGAAAGAAATCTCTCCCATTCGACTTTACGAGAACGACTGCACTGTTTTCCGCGGTACCTGGACAGACTATAATACCCTCCAATGCTGGTGCTGCCACCTGCAGGCTATGAACTGTAACTGCACGTTGATTTCTAACATAGGCGGTGACCGTATTGATTTTGCTGTACCGTGTTGTATAGCAATGCAGAGAATTAATCCGAGTGTGCAAATAAATGTTTCTGAGGTGATGGTTAAAATCGCTCTAAGCACTATGGAACATCTGAGGTCATCAGTCCCCTAGATTTAGAACTACTTAAACCTAACTAATCTAAGGACATCCATGCCCGAGGCAGTATTAGAACCTGAGACTGTACCCCGTAAGCTCACAGGATGACACGTGAGCCGGCCATTGTGGACGAGCAGTTCTAGGCGCTTCAGTCTGGAACCGCGCGACCGCTACGGTCGCCGGTTCGAATCCTGCGTCGGGCATGGATGTGTGTGATGTCCTTAGGTTAGATAGGTTTAAGTAGTTCTAAGTTCTAGACGACTGATGACCTCAGATGTTAAGTCCCATATTGCTCAGAGCCATTTGAACCATTTGATGACACGTGTCACACCAAGTATTGAGCTCGTGACTGCGACCATAGTAGACGTCTAAAATGTAACTCGTATTATTCCAGATTCTCTCGGTGGGACACCTCGTCATTCGTACACGTATGCCCGAGGCACGAACCTCAGCCATTCGTTAAGCATCCGAGTCACGTGTCGGAAGGCAGCTTCCTAGAGACGATGACGCACGGACGGATTCTCGCGCACTGTGCGCTGTTTTTTCGCGGCGCGCTAGAGGTGACTCTGGCCGTTTAGCGTGCAGGCCGCATACAGCGCGCGTCTCGCTTTCCCGCGCCACCGGCGGCGCCCAATTAGGAGGGTGCCGTCACGGCTCCAGTGCGAACAGCCGAGGCAAACATTCGCGGCGGCGGTCAGTGCGAGACTTCGGCCGCGAGCCGGATGCGCCGGCCGGCCGGCCCGCCGTAAATAAAGCGGCCGCGAAATTCCGCGATTAGGCGGAGTGCGCCGGATGCTGGCCGCGGGCCCACTCCTCCGGCCCGTCCCCGGCGCGACTCGGCGGGCCATCCGCGCCGCGCGGCGCTGTCAATGAGGAAGTGAGCGCGAGGCGAGTGCGCCTCACTTGACCCTCGTTGTGGCGCTCGGCCGAGCGTGGGCGCGCCCCGGCACCGCCGCACAGGCGACAGCTCCTCCGCTCCCGGTGCCCGTGTCTGCTGCAGTCACTCAGCCACCCACTCTTACATCCACACAGCTTAATCCACTAGCAAGTCTGACACCGTCGTACGTCTCCATTCTTCGACGAATGTAAACTTTCAGGATGGACCGTGAAACATACTGTAATTCCATCATGGGCGTACGCAGCGAGGGGGCTCGGAATAAAATCGTTTACAACCCCCCCCCCCATTTCTTGAAAATGAACTTCGCAAATCGGACTCGCATCCTGCCCGGTTCTGCAGACAGACGTATCTGTTCGTTATAGTCGAACGAAAGCCAAAGCTGATACGTATTATTACAAGCCAAGATCACTTGATGTGAAACAGTTTATTTCCTGACTAGCTTCAACAGTAACTATGTGTCATCATCAGATTCTTATATCAACCCAGAAATATAACTGCGCATCAGTCTCGTCGATAGCCGGCCGTTGTGGCCGAGCGGTTCTAGGCGCTTCAGTCTCGAACCGCGCGACCGCTACGGTCGCAGGTTCGAATCCTGCCTCGGGCATTGATGTCTGTGATGTCCTTAGGTTAGTTAGGCTTAAGTAGTTCTAAGTTCTAGGGGACTGATCACCTCAGATGTTAGTCCCATAGTGCTCAGAGCCAGCCAGTCTCGTCGATAAGACTGATGTACGAGGGTCACTCCAAAAGAAACGAACACTATTTTTGTAAAAATACAGTGTTCATTCTACATGTGTGAAAGTCTCACAGGGTGTAGATAAATCCTTCCCGCTTTTTTTCAAACTTAGTTCAGCCGGTTCCCGTGAGTGGCGCCGTCACAGCATGTCTTCAAGATGGCTGCTACACTTGACGTTCGTCAGAATCAACGTGCTCTCATAGAATTCCTGTGCTGTGAAAACGAGACTGTGGGAAAAAAGAGGTTGAAAAAAGGTGTATGGAGATGCTGCTGTCGATCGCAGTACAGTTAGTCGGTGGGCAAGCAGGTTACGTGATGAAAGCGGGCACGGCAGTATTGAGGATTGTCCTCGCAGCGGCAGGCCTCGTACTACACACGCTCCAGACAATGTGCAAAGAGTTAACGAATTGGTGACTGCTGACAGACGCATCACAGTGAACGAATTGTCACGGTGCGTCAGGATAGGGGAAGGAAGTTTTTGCAGAATATTGAAAGTGTTGGCGTTAAAAAAGGTTTGTGCGAGGTGGGTTCCCAGGATGTTGACAGTGGATCACAAAGAAACAAGAAAAACGGTATGCAGCGAAATTTTGAAACAGTACGAGAATGGTGCAGATGAATTTCTTGGAAGAATTGTGACAGGTGATGAAACAAAGCTCCATCGTTTTTCACCAGAGACGAAGAGGCAATCAATGGAGTGGCATCATGAAAATTCACCGAAGAAATAAAAATTCAAAACCACACCTTCTGCTGGAAAAGTTATGGCTACGGTGTTTTTCAATTCCGAAGGACTCTTGGTTGGTTCAAATGGCTCCTAGCACTATGGGACTTAACATCTTAGGTCATCAGTCCCCTAGAACTTAGAACTACTTAAACCTAACTAACCTAAGGACATTACACACATTCATGCCCGAGGCAGGATTCGAACCTGCGACCGTAGCAGCCCCGCGGTTCCGGACTGCAGCGCCTAGAACAGCGTGGCCACCACGGCCGTCGAAGGACTCTTGCTTGTGGACATCATGCCAAGTGGAACCTCTATAAATTCTCATGCATATGTGACGATACCGAAGAAACTTCAAGCTCAACTGAGTCGTGTTCGACCACATCGGCAAAAGTAGGATGTTTTGCTGTTGCACGACAATGCACAGCCACATGTCAGTCAAAAAACCATGGAAGCGATCACAAAACTCGGATGGACAACACTGAAGCACGCGCCTTACGGCCCTGACCTGGCTCCATGTGACTATCATCTCTTTGGGAAACTGAAAGACTCTCTTCGTGGAACAAGGTTTGAAGATGATGACTCCCTTGTGCACACTGCCAAACAGTGGGTCCAACAGGTTGGTCCAGAATTTAACCGTGTCGGTATACAGGCGCTGGTTCCAATATGGAGTAAGGCAGTTGAGAGGGATGGAAATTATGTGGAGAAATGAAAATATTGTTCCTAAAGGATGAATACACACACTGTAAAACTTTCAAACATGTAGAATAAAAGATGTTTTTTTAAAAAAAATAGTGTGCATTTCTTTTGGATTGATCCTCGTATTGTCATATTTCTGGGAGATCTGAGAATCTGAAGATCACAGGTAGTTGCTATCGAAACTGGTCCTGAATAAAAACACACTGGTGTCCAAAATTAAAGCAACAAACCGGTATTTCCCCGTATTACGTCTAACTCACGGTATAATCACACAAAGTATCAACAAACGTCCAGAAAATCGTACTCTGCACGGAAGGTTGCTTTCTGGTCAATGGACAACCACGCCAACGATGACGTCAGGACACCTATCAAACGGGATACTGTATGATGGATAGTACCATATCCACAGTCACTGTGTATACAGCCACAGGCAGGGCAGTATTGCACAAAGAAGACACGTACCGGACTCTCTGCAGTGGAGGGCCATAAAGAGAATGGAAGCAGGACAGTCGCAAACTCATCTGGCACGATGGCTTAATGTAAATCGTTCTCTTGTTTCTCGGACGTCGTGACAATTTAAAGACATCGAAACAGTATCCCGAAGACCAGGGCAGGGCCGACCATGTGTGGTACTAGAAAGATGGGACTCTCTTATTTAGTTGTAAGGGCACAACGTTATCGCCGTGGTACTGCACAGCAACTGGCATCTAACCTCGCAGCATCCACTAGACGTGTTGTATCGAGGGAGACGGTATACAGAAAGCTTCAGCAGATTAGCCATTACTGTCGGAGACCTGCTGTATGTATACCTCTGATGCATCCTCACAGAAGAGAAGGTATCGAGTGAAGTCGTCAACATACCACCTGAACGGTCGAACAGAGCGGGCCGATATTCTTTTCACAGATATGTCACGGTAAAAGAGTGGACCAAAGTTCTTTCCACAGATGAGCCCCAATTTGGTCTGGATAATGATTCTCGAAATATCCGCCTCTGGAGGGAATGTGAAACATTATTTCGAAACCGAAGCATTGTGGATATCGAGGGGGATCCGTAATGGTATGCGCTGGGATTACATGGGCAACACGAATACCTCTTCATGAAATGTTACAGGTGAATTGGCAAGGTTTAACTGGACCTCATCTGCGGTTGCTGAGATGTTGTGTGGACCTAGCCTTCGTTCTGATGGACGATGATGCTCAACCTCATAGAGAACCAGTAAATGTTGCACGGTTGTCGTGGCCTACCCCCCCCCCCCTCTCTCTCTCTCTCTCTCTCCCCCTCCCTCCCTCTCTCTCTCCCTCTCCCGATTTGAATCTCATGGAGTATGTCTGGAATGTACTAGGGAGACAGGTTGCATCACTTCAGGAGTCACCATCCACTCCCCAAGACTTTAGGACAGCACTGCAGGAACAACGGGTGTTATTCCCTCAACATGAGTTTAATGACATCATTCACAGCATGCCCCGTTGTTGTCGAGCCTGTATTGCTGTCAGAGGTGGTCACACCTCATACTGAGTACATTAACCAGTTGTCAGAATGTGTGTGCAAATCTGATAATTTGGAAAAATCGAAGAACATTTTTGCCTGCCATTATGGATATAGCAGTTATTTACGTTCTGTTTTCTTTACATTGTTTCTACTTTACTATCACCTGTTTGTACTAACTGGTGCCGAAACAAACGCAACCTTGCAAACTTTCCGTTTATTGCTTCAATTCTGGACACCAGTGTATTTCACATCAAGCTATCTTGGCTTCTAATATTGCAAATTACAACTTTAGATCGCCCCAGTAACGTGGGTATGTTATAAGAGCTGTACGTCGTGGAATCTGAAAACTGTTTAGCCATTTTCTCCTTGCAACTGAGAATATCGTATGGCTCTTGATTCTAAAAGTTTCTAGTAGCGTTGTGTCTTTGGTTCGCAGTGACTTTTCTCGCGTTACCAGCCAGTGTGAAAAACTACTGAAAATGATTGCATAAAAATTATTTGCTTGTTGTAATGGTATGATGGGAGGATGTTAACTAAAGATACGTACAGTGGCCCTGTTGATCTGACGTAATTCTCTCGTCGCCCTCCAAAATAATGGACTAAGTATTTGTTATCTACACTCCTCGAAATTGAAATAAGAACACCGTGAATTCATTGTCCCAGGAAGGGGAAACTTTATTGACACATTCCTGGGGTCAGATACATCACATGATCACACTGACAGAACCACAGGCACATAGACACAGGCAACAGAGCATGCACAATGTCGGCACTAGTACAGTGTATATCCACCTTTCGCAGCAATGCAGGCTGCTATTCTCCCATGGAGACGACTGTAGAGATGTTGGATGTAGTCCTGTGGAACGGCTTGCCATGCCATTTCCACCTGGCGCCTCAGTTGGACCAGCGTTCGTGCTGGACGTGCAGACCGCGTGAGACGACGCTTCATCCAGTCCCAAACATGCTCAATGGGGGACAGATCCGGAGATCTTGCTGGCCAGGGTAGTTGACTTACACCTTCTAGAGCACGTTGGGTGGCACGGGATACATGCGGACGTGCATTGTCCTGTTGGAACAGCAAGTTCCCTTGCCGGTCTAGGAATGGTAGAACGATGGGTTCGATGACGGTTTGGATGTACCGTGCACTATTCAGTGTCCCCTCGACGATCACCAGTGGTGTACGGCCAGTGTAGGAGATCGCTCCCCACACCATGATGCCGGGTGTTGGCCCTGTGTGCCTCGGCCGTATGCAGTCCTGATTGTGGCGCTCACCTGCACGGCGCCAAACACGCATACGACCATCATTGGCACCAAGGCAGAAGCGACTCTCATCGCTGAAGACGACACGTCTCCATTCGTCCCTCCATTCACGCCTGTCGCGACACCACTGGAGGCGGGCTGCACGATGTTGGGGCGTGAGCGGAAGACGGCCTAACGGTGTGCGGGACCGTAGCCCAGCTTCATGGAGACGGTTGCGAATGGTCCTCGCCGATACCCCAGGAACAACAGTGTCCCTAATTTGCTGGGAAGTGGCGGTGCGGTCCCCTACGGCACTGCGTAGGATCCTACGGTCTTGGCGTGCATCCGTGCGTCGCTGCGGTCCTGTCCCGGGTCGACGGGCACGTGCACCTTCCGCCGACCACTGGCGACAACATCGATGTACTGTGGAGACCTCACGCCCCACGTGTTGAGCAATTCGGCGGTACGTCCACCCGGCCTCCCGCATGCCCACTATACGCCCTCGCTCAAAGTCCGTCAACTGCACATACGGTTCACGTCCACGCTGTCGCGGCATGCTACCAGTGTTAAAGACTGCGATGGAGCTCCGTATGCCACGGCAAACTGGCTGACACTGACGGCGGCGGTGCACAAATGCTGCGCAGCTAGCGCCATTCGACGGCCAACACCGCGGTTCCTGGTGTGTCCGCTGTGCCGTGCGTGTGATTATTGCTTGTACAGCCCTCTCGCAGTGTCCGGAGCAAGTATGGTGGGTCTGACACACCGGTGTCAATGCGTTCTTTTTTCCATTTCCAGGAGTGTATATAATTAAACAAAAGCCTCAATTAACTCAGTTTACTACATTAAAATGCATTATACATCATCTGACAAATATTGGCAGTGCTAAATTAATACCATGGCAATCCTGGTCAAGGGATCTGGTGTCTGACTCTAATAAACATGTTTGAGGATAAAACAACTGAATTTACAAAGTAGGGACGTGATCGCCGAAAGTTTAGTACTAAAATGCAGATATCAGTATAGAAGAATTCGTATCTGTGCCTGGAGTTGAAAGCACATTGATTGTAAAACTGCAAGCCATTCTTCAGAATGAAGCCTGAAATTACTGAGACTCAGTAAAGACGACGTAACTGTGCCTACGGTTTGTCTCATGGTCGTGGTTGGATCTCACCATATTAATCTTCAGGTGGACGCTGAAATGGCTGCAAAATCAGTCATTACATTTGTATCAATAGCTTGCCTTTATTGGCCAGAAAATTTTCTGCAAGAAAAGGCATCTGGCTTCAGAGACACTCGGCTAATGAGGTGCTGAAAAAAAGTGCGACGGAGATGTAATTTTGTGCTATCTGACGCCTAAAAGGAAGACTCGCATTTCAGCGTTTTTAGTTCGTCACATCGTTTTGGTAGGCTGAACTCCGATTGCTCATCAGTGAGAATAACACTTAAAAGAATCTGGTCCCCTTCTCTGACTCTTGTTTCAGGCTGTGAATGTCTAACAAGCTGTCTCACGCTAGGTGCTGAAATAGTGTCTCTTGCTCACTTTCTGTGTCTGTCTATGGCCAATGAGGTTGGGTCTCTGTAGCTCAACCGTGGTTCTCTCTCTAACTTTTAAGTTATTTATTTTACCCAGTTGTTGTAGTTCTAACTTTGTGTTAAACATTTTTGTTTGGCTTTGCCTGATGTGGCTGGCGGTGCCCCACACCCTTAAAGAGGTCATAAATCCCCTGGACCTAGCTCCAATATAAGATGTTACTTACAGTAGTTCATGTATTTTGAAGAAGCCACGCTTTCTATGGTTCTGTTCACAAAAGCATTCTTGAGGGTCTTGCCAAAAATAGCACATTCCTTCGTCCACATGCAGGTTACTGGAAACAGAGGCCGCCAGTCTCCTAGCTCCGTGATAGATACTGTATGCATTGTTATTCTTGGTATGTTTTCATACTGGTGTCCCACTTGGGTGAACATTTAATTCAGTAAGAAAATGTAATCTACGTTAGTTAAGTCGTAGCAGTTACTGGTACTAATCCACACCTCGTTAATCAATGGGGATTAATTATTACTATTTGACTGGCTCTTTAATTCTGTTTTGTATCATTTACAGGATAGTTTTGTAAGTAAACGGTAGTGTAACAATGTATCGGAATGTTACCTGGCTGCCCGCATCTCGTGGTCGTGCGGTAGCGTTCTCGCTTCCCACGCCCGGGTTCCCGGGTTCGATTCCCGGCGGGGTCAGGGATTTTCTCTGCCTCGTGATGGCTGGGTGTTGTGTGCTGTCCTTAGGTTAGTTAGGTTTAAGTAGTTCTAAGTTCTAGGGGACTTATGACCACAGCAGTTGAGTTCCATAGTGCTCAGAGCCATTTGAACCATTTGTTACCTGGCTGATTGAAAAATAATACATACAAATCTCATACAAACTACAATATTATACTTAAGTTCACTGTAGGTAATAATATAGTGGTAGCACTATTCTATACTAGGTACGGTCTTTTCTTCCATGGAATTCAGGACTCTCCTGAAAATCTCAATGTTTTGTTCCTATCTGAGGAAGACACTGCACCCTCTAATTTTCTACTACTAATTTCGAAGCTACGACTACCCAGAAGACATCTTCTTAGGATAATGAAAAAGGAACCGATATTTGTTCGAGAATGTGTAGTACCGCAATGTAAAGGACCGGAAGTTCTCAATATAGGTATTTTGATATGATTCGTTGCCGTAATTTTTGCTGGTTGAGGTACATTTCGATTTCTTTGCAAGAATTCGACACAGTAATTCAGGACCACAGAGCTGTTCTGTCCAGATAAGAGTTGTTTCTAGTAGGTATTAAGTACTATTGAACCTATTCTGCTGCCTGCGGACACATGCAGAATAACTTAGCATTCTTATTTTTTCGTCATCACTCAGCAGCTACGTCAACACTAAATGTATATACCAAAACAAACGTAATATTCTGCTTTCTCCCCCATGCGTCAGGAACGCTCTTTCAGTGTTATTTCTGTTGCGTATATTGTTCTGTCATCTACTCTACTACAGCAGCTGCACGTTTTCCTTTTTCTTCCTCAAAACTTTTGTAATGATTTCTGAGTTTTACTCAGTATTTTAAAACGTAGTACTCACTGAATAAAAAAGTTTTTCTCATTTTTCAATAACTTTTGAATTCAGTTATTCTTCAAAATAAACAATGTATTCCATCAACATCAAAACACCAGGATTCTGGAACTGTCCCGTCAGTGTGAAAGCTTGGGAGCTCCTGCTCTGCAGGGACCAGCCACATTTCATGAACGACCATTCTGCACAACATGTCCGACTAACGCACCAGGTCGCCCCACTGTTTCACATCTATTTCGCCCTCCTAGTCGCTGCTATATGACTTTCCTGAATATTTGTGTAGCTTAGAATCTGTGTCGTATGATCTTTCTGGTCGAAATGAATCGTTTCAGTACTCTATGCTAATAGTCCAGAAAGAACTTTAGTCTTCTCCCTCGTCTCCAGCATATTTTTGCCTCCGATAATCGCCTAATCTTTTGTTTCATCTGAATAACAATCTATCACTGTTTTTTCCTACAAATAGTTCCCAGGCATGGTGTAGATCGACCGAAGTGGCCGCCATTGCTAGAGAAACTGTGACATTCTCCAAGTGATTTATTACTTTCACAGGTTCTCTCCGTTTATCCAGTGCAGATTTGTGAACTCCTACCATTTACTTATGTCATGTTGATTCCGAGAGAGACAAGATCAATGCGGAACATGTAAATCAAGTCGCACTTGTCAGTTTTTGATGTATTTATTTATCTCTACACCACTGGTTTCATGCTAGTCCTGGACAATCTGTGCTCTGCTTAACTCATCGTTGTAGTTCGTTTTCCTGCGTGTCGCGTTCTCCCGGTGGCTGAATTTTCCGAATTAAAAAAAGGAATTAAAATGTAGTAAGGAGGAAGGAAGGAAAAATTTCGTTTAACGTCTCGTCGGAAGCAGAAGTCAGAATAGGGAAAGCATGGGGAAGGAACCATCCGGAAATTCACTCTAAACGATTCGGGGAAATTCTAAAAAGCCTAAATTTGGGTGCCCGGAGGGGAATTTCAAACACCGTCCTCCCAAATACTACTCGAGTTTCTTACCACCGAATGACTTCTCTCAATATAACACAGCCACAGAACGTGGCACTTACCAGCGTAAAGTACAGAACAGTTGATGATGTGACACATCGTATCTACTCGCACACTTCAGGTTTTAGTTTGATATAGTAGTACCTATGGCGGGAACCGGATATAAGAAATAACAAGCATACTGCAGTCCAATAAATTCTCTGACTTGCTTCAGGTTTGGAAGGAGAATATCTTGCCTTACGATTATATCGACAGGTGGTGTGTAAAAGACTGCAGGTATTACACAGAAGTGCCATTTCGTTTTTCTCTTACAGATTACATATAATTTAAGCGACATTTTAGTAGACGTGTGACGCAACAAGTTGAGTTGAGGTACCACACAACAGATGCTGATATCTTAATGCAGAAATCGCGGGAAATAGCCCCTTAAAAAACTATTTTCGTTCTGATTGGCTGTGGTAATGAAAAATAAAGAAGATTATCCTCCTGTCTAAAAGTCATTATTATTTATTAATAACAATTAACTTAATATAGTCCAAAATAGAATGGTTAATCCTCGGTACTGTACTACCACTAAGCACACTAGTGGCCATTAAAATTGCTACACCAAGAAGAAATCCAGATGATAAAGTGGTATTCATTGGACAAATATATTATACTAGAACTGACGTGTGATTACATTTTCACGCAATTTGGGTGCATAGAATCACCTCTGGCCCTAATAACGGCCTTGATACGCCTGGGCATTGAGTCAAACGGAGCTTGGATGGCGTGTACAACTACAGTTGCCCATGCAGCTTCAACACGATACCACAGTTCATCAAGAGTAGTGACTGGCGTATTGTGACGAGCCAGTTGCTCGGGCACCATTGACCAGACGTTTTAAATTGGTGACAGATCTGGAGAATGTGCTGGCCACGGCAGCAGTCGAACATTTTCTGTATCCAGAAAGGCTCATACAGGACCTACAACATGAGGTCGTGTATTATCCTGCTGAAATGTAGGGTTTCGCAGGGATCGAATGAAGGGTAGAGCCACGGGTCGTAACACATCTGAAACGTAACGTCCACTGTTCAAAGTGCTGTCAATGCGAACAAGAGGTCACCGAGACGTGTAACCAGTGGCACCCCATACCATCACGTCGGGTGATACGCCAGTATGGTGATGACGAATACACGCTTCCAATGTGTGTTCACCGCGATGTCGTCAAACACGGATGCGACCATCATGATGCTGTAAACAGAACCTGGATTCATCCGAAAAAAATGATGTTTTGCCATGCGTGCACCCAGGTTCGTCGTTGAGTACACCAACGCAGGCGCTCCTCTGTGTGATGCAACGTCAAGGGTAACGGCAGCCATGGTATCCGATCTGACAATCCATGCTGCTGCAAATGTCGTCGAACTGTTCGTGCAGATGGTTGTTGTCTTGCAAACGTCCCCATGTGTTGAATCAGGGATCGTGACGTGGCTGCACGATCCGTTACAGCTATGCGGATAAGATGCCTGTCATCTCGACTGCTAGTGATACGAGGCCGTTGGGATCTAGTATGCCATTTCGTATTACCCTCCTGAACCCACCGATTCCATATTCTGCTAACAGTCATTGGATCTTGACCAACGCGAGTAGCAATGTCGCGATACGATAAACCGCAATCGCGATAGGCTACAATCCGACCTCTATCAAAGTCGGAAACGTGATGGTACGCATTTCTCCTCCTTACACGAGGCATCACAACAACGTTTCACCAGGCAACGCCGGTCAACTGCTGTTTGTGTATGAGAAATCGGTTGGAAACTTTCCTCGTGTCAGTACGTTGTAGGTGTCGCCACCGGCACGAACCTTGTATGAATGCTCTGAAAAGCTAATCATTTGCATATCACAGCATCTTCTTCCTGTCGTTTAAATTTAGCGTCTGTAGCACGTCGTCTTCGTGGTGTAGCAATTTTAATGGCTAATAGTGTAATAACAACAAAATTGTATGGTCAGCGTTAAATAAGCAATTGACGGCCTCGGCTGATAAGAACAGTTTTGTGCATAATCGACAGTCGTACGGATGACCATCCAGCGAAATGACTCGTGCCAATTATTGAGTGTTACGAATGACAGCACGGCGTTCGGAAGTTCGAGGTTAATCTCGGCCATCTGGCTGCAAAGCAGATTATATTAGGAGTTCAGGAATGTGTAATTTTTCTTGCGATTCGTTAATAATACGTATTCCTCAGAAAGTGATAAAGGCTGCATTTTGGTTAATGATTTTGTGTAAATCAATTGAAATGTGTACTAATGTTCACGCTGTATTCCAGTATAGTTTCCTGTTTTATCTGAAGGAATGTTTATAATAAAAGACTCCGTAACTCCGTCAAATCCTCTCACGAAAACAACGGACTCAACACCTATGTGCAATTTCTCTTCTGCGATAACGACATCGCTCTAGATACCGGCTCCCAGGTTAATGCCATATTTCTCGACTTTCGAAAGGCGTTCGACTCAGTTCCGCACTGTCGCTTGCTACAAAAAGTGCGCGCTTACGCATATGCGGTTAGATAGAAAGTTTTCTAACTAACAGACAGGTAGCAGTATGTCGTCCTGAACGGAGTGACTTCAACAGAAACAAGCGTAACTTCAATTGTGCCCCAGAGCAGCGTAATAGGTCCTCTGCTTCTTACGATTTACATACACGATCTGGTTGATGGTATTGACAGCGGCCTTAGACTGTTTGCCGATGATGCTGTAGTCTACAGGAAAGCAGTATCACACGAAAGTTGTGAACAAATCAATGAGGATTTGCAGAAAATAAATGCGTGGTGTAATGACGGGCAGTTATCTATCAATATTAGTAAATGTAACCTACTGCGTATAACAAGGCGAAAATCCTCATTAATGTATGAGTACAAAATAAATGATCAGTCTTTGGAAGCGGTAACATCAGTCAAGTATCTGGCTGTGACTATTCGAAATGATCTCAAATGGAATGATCAGATACAGCCAGGCCCCTTGCGCATGCAAATCCACTCATTCCTTAACTAGTTAAGTATCCAAGTATTTAATCACTGGTGAAAAGGTCTGTTACTGATTTCGTCGAGAATAATGTTGCTAGTGGGATGAAGTGCGCTATTGTTGTAATGCCGTATCCCGTACCTGGAGCAGGAGCGGCTAGTGGTTTCCGTAGTGACGAAGGCTGCGACATTTACCGATCAGATCTATCCTAGACTCGGACTATGCTATGATATCCCCATCACCACAATGACTGTCTCAGGGAGTTTACGTAATGAGTCTCCCTATTGTACTAAATAAGATCACAAGAGCTTTAAGTAGAGCATTTATCTGCCGAAGTCACATTTCCTGACACTTTATTACAATCAATCGTATTGAAAGACGTGTTCTGCAGAGTGGTCTTTAATGCAGCGTACGTTTGCTTTGCCGCGTGCTTAATGTTTTTTTCTCGTTTTGAAACGTAAACGTGCTTTTTTATGTTCTGTACGCGTTCAGTGTGCAGCGTTTATGAGTTCTTAAGAAAAACAGCACTGGTATTTCCGTGACATCACCACGAACAGTCACCAGGTTTATTTGTTTGTGGAGCAGGCATACCGTATTTGTTGGTTTTCGTATTTGTACTCGCGTATTACGAAAATTTGTCGTTTGAGTTGTAATCTCCCCACAAAATTTCGAAAGACAATATTTAAATGTTAATGAGAATAGAACCAAGTGTAACCTCCCAGCAAAAATAAAAGAAAAGTCTATGATAATGAAAACGTGCCAGAAGTTATTTCCCGCACTAGATTACTGAATAACAATGACGCAAATGTTGTTGAGCTCCCGCAAAACATCGTTAAATTGAAATAAAAGCGACTGTACCTTCGCTACAAAAATATTGAAAAATAATGACCCAATGTAAACTCGACACAAAAATTGAGAAATGAACATTCAATTGTAATGATTATCCTTTTTTTTAAAATTGTTTTGAGAACAAAATTATTATTGGGGCGATTCTTGAACAAATTAATTACAATTAATATACATTACATTATCACATATGCGCAATGCTCCTTCATTACCTTATTTAAAAATATACCTCGTCCTGAATCTTGACCAGAGGGCCATGTCGACGCCCGCCGACTCCTCACAACTCCGACTATCTCGCGCGTGCTACTAGCACTGACAGAGTGCTACTAGCAACTGCAAATACTGACTCCCTACATGCAACTGAACTCTCTCGCAACTCGACCGCAACTGCACTGAACTCTCGCGCGGTCAAGCGCAGACTAGCAACGATAAATAACTCTCTGGTCAGAGATTCTGTCATGCCTCGCCATCGCTGCTACTGAATACGTAAGTGTTTCAGAGTGACAAAGCATTTTGTAGATCTCCCCAAAACGTGTTATTTTTGTAGGATTTTGTTGTGATACAGTATCGGAAAACGTCATTCCGGTACAAAAATACATTTTTAACCATTTTAAGCACTTTACTGCGCAGGCTAAGTAGGTAGTTAAAACAAATATTTTGGTTCTTGTCACCTATTAATTCAAGTTTTGCTTATCTCAGTTTATTTTGTAGAGAATTTAGGACTTCCCCCTTCTGTGCGGCGAAATGATCTCTGATCATTTCATTAAAATTTGGACGATCCGATAGCTCTTTTCCAAGCGCATTTTCCAAATTTTTGGCTATTAAGTTTCATACTGAATTAATGTCGTGCTGTTCTCAGCATTGAGGTATGAAAGAAAATAAAACCAAGTACAACTCAGGCACAATACACCAACGAAAAGAAACTTTCTAATAACGGTAATGGGATATTTTCGCGCGAGTGTTTGCTCTGTCCTTATGTGATTGTCCCGCTAGGTGTAGCACTTACTGTTACCGCATTCTAGTGCCCCATAAAGAGACATCTACGAACCTTATTGCGACAGCGGATAGCTTTTCCAGCGAAAGAAACAAGAAACTACCTAAAATACTATCAAGCCATTATTAGTAAACGTCGCTTAGTGACGCACAAAAGCAAAATAGCATAACAGAGATAAAGAGAGACAGGTATTCGATAGTGAAATTTCAGCCACTCTGTTCATCACTTTCCGATGTAAGCAGCGGAATGTGAAAATCGTGTATAGGTTGGTAGGGCACCTTTACATGCGGCTAGTGAGCCGTCGGGAGGTAAGTAGTAGATGTACTCTGTAAATGACCTAGTAGATAGTATCTGAAGTTCCATGCGGCTTTTCGCGGATGATGCTGCAGCATACAGAGAAGTTGCAGCATTAGAAAATTGCAGCGAAATGCAGGAAGATCTGCAGCGGATAGGCACTTGGTGCAGGGAGTGGCAACTGACCCTAAACATAGACAAATGTAATGTATTGCGAATAAATATGAAAGAAGGATCCTTTATTGTATGATTATATGATAGCGGAACAAACACTGGTAGCAGTTACTTCTGTAAAATATCTGGGAGTATGCGTACGGAAAGATTTGAAGTGGAATGCTCATATAAAATTAATCGTTGGTAAGGCGGGTGGCCGGCCGAAGTGGCCGTGCGGTTAAAGGCGCTGCAGTCTGGAACCGCAAGACCGCTACGGTCGCAGGTTCGAATCCTGCCTCGGGCGTGGATGTTTGTGATGTCATTAGGTTAGTTAGGTTTAACTAGTTCTAAGTTCTAGGGGACTAATGACCTCAGCAGTTGAGTCCTATAGTGCTCAGAGCCATTTGAACCATTTTTAAGGCGGGTGCCAGGTTGAGATTCATTGGGACAGTCCTTAGAAAATGTAGTCCATCTACAAAGGAGGCGGCTTACAAAACACTCGTTCAACCTATACATGAGTATTGCTAATCAGTGTGGCATCCTTACCAGGTCGGGTTGACACTTACCAGGTCGGGTTGACAGAGGAAATGGAGAAGATCCAAAGAATAGCGGCGCGTTTCGTCACAGGGTTATTTTCTAAGCGTGATAGCGTTATGGAGATGTTTAGCAAACTCAAGTGGCATACTCTGCAAGAGAGGCGCTCTTCATCGCGGTGTAGCTAGCTGTCAAGGTTTCGAGAGGGTGCGTTTCTGGATGAGGTATCGAGTATATTGCTTCCCTCTACTTATACCTCCCGAGGAGATCACGAATGTAAAATTAGAGATATTCGAGCTCGCACGGAGGCTTTCCGGCAGTCTTCTTTCTGCGAACAATACGCGACTGGAACAGGAAAGGGAGGTAATGACAGTGGCACGTAAAGTGCCGTCCCCCACACACAGTTGGGTGGCTTGCGGAGTATAAATGTAGATGTAGATGTAGAATCCATCCTCAGAGCTTCTACTACATCGAGTTCATGGGCATTTCAAGGCGCAGGCTCAAGACTAGTTAATTCCTGTGATTTTTGATAACATTTCTAGTGGAGGAACAGCGATCTGGCTAAAAATACTATAAAATGGATTAAAAAGTGTGCTGACCAAAATAAAATAATTAGTTACAATATTTACCAGTTGCGCTCAGAATGTGCCCATCTTCAGATCATTTATACCGTGATGGTAGGTGGTGGCGGTGAATAGAACAGGTGTTATTACTCCACGAGCGTTAAGTAATATGGTATAAATGGCCTAAAGAAGGTCACATTCTGACCAATACCGGTAACCATTGTAAATAAATATTTTATTGTGGTCAAGACTGTCTTCAGTTCACTTTTAAATTAACTACCACCTGTTCGAAAAACACCAATCTATAGAACAGTCGAATGGCAGTTATATCTTTCAAAAAGTTCCAGAAACTTACACAGTGCTTGAGTGGAAATTATTGGAAATGAATCTGATAGCTTAAATTCTGTAATACATTATTGAGAAATATACACTCCTGGAAATGGAAAAAAGAACACATTGACACCGGTGTGTCAGACCCACCATACTTGCTCCGGACACTGCGAGAGGGCTGTACAAGCAATAATCACACGCACGGCACAGCGGACACACCAGGAACCGCGGTGTTGGCCGTCGAATGGCGCTAGCTGCGCAGCATTTGTGCACCGCCGCCGTCAGTGTCAGCCAGTTTGCCGTGGCATACGGAGCTCCATCGCAGTCTTTAACACTGGTAGCATGCCGCGACAGCGTGGACGTGAACCGTATGTGCAGTTGACGGACTTTGAGCGAGGGCGTATAGTGGGCATGCGGGAGGCCGGGTGGACGTACCGCCGAATTGATCAACACGTGGGGCGTGAGGTCTCCACAGTACATCGATGTTGTCGCCAGTGGTCGGCGGAAGGTGCACGTGCCCGTCGACCTGGGACCGGACCGCAGCGACGCACGGATGCACGCCAAGACCATAGGATCCTACGCAGTGCCGTAGGGGACCGCACCGCCACTTCCCAGCAAATTAGGGACACTGTTGCTCCTGGGGTATCGGCGAGGACCATTCGCAACCGTCTCCATGAAGCTGGGCTACGGTCCCGCACACCGTTAGGCCGTCTTCCGCTCACGCCCCAACATCGTGCAGCCCGCCTCCAGTGGTGTCGCGACAGGCGTGAATGGAGGGACGAATGGAGACGTGTCGTCTTCAGCGATGAGAGTCGCTTCTGCCTTGGTGCCAATGATGGTCGTATGCGTGTTTGGCGCCGTGCAGGTGAGCGCCACAATCAGGACTGCATACGACCGAGGCACACAGGGCCAACACCCGGCATCATGGTGTGGGGAGCGATCTCCTACACTGGCCGTACACCACTGGTGATCGTCGAGGGGACACTGAATAGTGCACGGTACATCCAAACCGTCATCGAACCCATCGTTCTACCATTCCTAGACCGGCAAGGGAACTTGCTGTTCCAACAGGACAATGCACGTCCGCATGTATCCCGTGCCACCCAACGTGCTCTAGAAGGTGTAAGTCAACTACCCTGGCCAGCAAGATCTCCGGATCTGTCCCCCATTGAGCATGTTTGGGACTGGATGAAGCGTCGTCTCACGCGGTCTGCACGTCCAGCACGAACGCTGGTCCAACTGAGGCGCCAGGTGGAAATGGCATGGCAAGCCGTTCCACAGGACTACATCCAGCATCTCTACGATCGTCTCCATGGGAGAATAGCAGCCTGCATTGCTGCGAAAGGTGGATATACACTGTACTAGTGCCGACATTGTGCATGCTCTGTTGCCTGTGTCTATGTGCCTGTGGTTCTGTCAGTGTGATCATGTGATGTATCTGACCCCAGGAATGTGTCAATAAAGTTTCCCCTTCCTGGGACAATGAATTCACGGTGTTCTTATTTCAATTTCCAGGAGTGTATTTTAATTTGTATTTTGGAGCAGCTCCGCCTGAGAACTTTTGACTGCGAGCTGTGCCTGATGTAGAGGTATTTGGCCATGTGCAGTGGGGACAAGAGTGAGGATTTAGCTTTGGTGTTTCAGACTACTGAACAATCGGGCGTAGTAACCGAGATGTTCAACCAAGTAGCTTATGTGACAAATGTGTGTGTCATTGATAATGGGATGATAGACAGTAAAACAGAGTTTCTACAACGACTTTCATGCCATGAGGTCACTGGCGAAGACCGATATAGCTTAGACTAATCCCACAGTCGGCCGAAGGCCCGATGTGAGGAGAGCGTCCGACTGGTGGGGCTCTACGGTGGGCGCGTGTGCCTCCCAGCGGCGGACGGGCCGAGGGCTCTCTTAATGACGCGACGCCCTCTGGAGGCGAGCAGGCGGGTATTTCTGACCGCGGGCCCTCAGCACTCGGCCAGGCCACGCCTGGCCAGCCGGGGCCCAGCCCGGCTCGATAGCATCTCAATGCTCGCGCCACGCCGTTGCCACGTCTTCGGCTGAAGAGGAGTGCCAGGTCCCGGGCGCGTGGGCGGAGCCGCCCTACGAGATCGACCGTGAAGCGATCCGGCCGCGCCATGGCTGGTGATGCGCCTCGGACCTGCCGTCGTCGTCTCAGGATCCTCTCCTGAGCCGCCGAGTTGCTGTGTTGACAGTCTGACAAACCAACGCGGCTAGGAGACACACAGAGACTGAACTTTTCCTGTTCTTCGCGACCAACATACACTGTCCGAAATGGAAATTACGAGGGTCGTTCTATAATTAATACCCGTTTTTTACCGTTAAGAGTATGAATTAGGTGACAATTACATCAACATGTTTTGTCCATGTTCTATTTTTCTAAGTAGTCTCCATCGCGTTCTAAGGTCGTACTCCAACGTTGTAGAAGAGCATTTACTCCCTGGCGGTAAAAGCTCTTGTCCTGTAAGCGTAGCCATGTTTTCACTGCATGACTGACACTCTCGTCATCTTCAAAGTGTATTCCCCATAGAAAATAATTAAGCGGCCGAGAGAGATGGAAGTCCGAGCGTGCTAGATCTGGACTCTAGGATGGATGAGGCAGAGATGTCCAACCCAATTTGGCGATGTCTTCCCGGGGTCTCAGACTTGTGTGTGGCCGCGCATTATCGTGTTGGAGCAAGATTGCTGCTGGATTCTTGTCCGGTCGAACACTTCCGAAACGGTTCTTGAGTTTATTCAGAGTCTTCACGTACGACTCTGAATTGATGGTTGACCCTCTTGGTCTCACATCCACGGGAATGACGCCATGAGAGTCCCAGAAGACTGTCACCACGACTTTCTCGGCAGAGGGTGTTGTCTTGAATTTCTTCTTTTGCGGTGAATGAAGTTGATGCCATTCCATGGGCTGCCTTTTTGTTTCCGACGCAAACTGGTGCACCCAGATTTCGTCCCCCGTAACGATCCGTGACAGAAAGTCCTCTCCGTCGGCCTCAAAACGCTCCGACAATTCAGATGAAATGGCCTTTCTTGCAATCTTTTAGTCCACTGTGAGCATTCGTGGAACGCATCGTCAGCACCTCTTTGATAATCCGAGAGTCTCGATCATTGCAGACGCACTTCCAATTCTGACCGACAACGATCCAATTGACGAGCTGTGATGCGTCGGCCTGCACGAGTAATGGTATCCGCACGATTCAGCGTGTCTGGAACAGTGGCTGTGACAAGACGCTCCAAGCGTGTCTGATCATGGAGCTTTGTTTCTGCATTTCCTGAGGCTGTAACTTTCTTTACCCATCGCCCAACTCTACTATCATCTGCAGCATCGCCATACACTGCACACAAACGTTTATGGATGTTCACCACGGTTTCTTTTCCTGCACACAAGAATTCAAGAACAGCACGCTGCTTGTAACGTGAGTTGAATGTAGACGCAATTTTGACGCTGTACTACAGCTCTGCCACCTGCCAGAACGGTTCGAAACTTCACCGACAAAAAGAACAAACATCAATTGTGAAGCACCAACAAGGACGTTTGTCTATGTATATTAACGACTTTTTAAAGAAATGTGGGGCTTTATTTATTGAACGTCCCTCTTGTTACACCGTGAAGCACCGATCTAATGTGTATCTAACTTTTTGGAGATGTTCACCTATAATGGGACTTAAATGTTTAAATTCATTGATTGGTAAGTTCGGGGCCAGGTAGGCCAGTCATGAACCTAAACATTTCTTAAAGCCTTTGGTGTGTAAACTGCAGTGTGGGGTCTTGCGTTAACCTGTCGGAGTACATTTGGTACAATGCTCATGTAGGCTACGGAAATAAATTTTACCATTCTTGTAACACAGTGGCGACAGAGCAACTTACTTTCAACAATTACGAATAGGTTCTGTGGCCCCATTCATTAGCTTCTCACACAATGACCTCAGCAACTGGATAACAATGGGTCTCGAGAATCGCTTCTTCCTGTATCATTTCACCAAGTCTTCTACAGACGTGATGGCGTCCATCTGTCTTCCAAACACAGAACATAGACTCATAGCTGAACACCACACAAAGGATCCACATTCCAGCTTAACTCGAGATCTCAACCCAGTCTACTTCCGACTGTTCGTGGTAACACTCTGCCTTTAATATCTGCCCGATTTCAACTGTCACCGTCACGTGAAGTGGCCGCGCAGTTTGAGGCGCCATGTCACGGACTGCGCGGCCGCTTCCGCCGGAGGTTCGAGTCCTCCCTCGGGCATAGGTGTATGTTGTTCTTAGCATAATTTAGTTTAAGTAGTGTCTAAGTTTAGAGACCGATGACCTCAGCAGTTTTGTCCCTTAGAAGTTCCCACACATTTAAATATTTGAACATTCAATTGTTACCATCCATCTAGTGATAAGAGCCAGTCGAACAACCCTGCAGTTTTCTCGTGCGGCAGACTTTCCGGAAAGACCTGTGCATACCCTTCTAATTCTGACCAACCTCATCACTTGTTCTGCAGACACTACCCTATAGCCAACTATCCGTGCGATATGTCAGTGTGATGCTCTCATGACTCTCATCCCGCGAATTCGACACTTCACGAAATCCAACGGATAAATGTAATTGCACGTTCACGTCTTGTGGGAAAGCTGCGTTGCGGTCTCCACCCGAAGATTTCCGGTTACGTTAGACACTTTCAGTACCTGCCATGTCGTATCAGCATTTTCCATCTGTAGGAATGAAATCTTTCTCTACTGAAACAAGCTTTCACAGGCTTTGAAACACTGGAGTAGCAGCTTTTCAGCGTTCGTTGTATCATTTTCCATTTCCGTCAGTATTTATACTGTATGTACAGTACGTGCTGGAGTTTTTTCATGATGCAATTGGACTCTTAGGGCGCACCGTGTAATATGTTTTGCACTGGCCTTAGTGCTGCGCTCAGTCCGTTTAGCTGGAACAAACGACTTCCACCGCGTCGCTCTCATACTACGCAGCTCAGGCCACGGGCCCAGCTGCCCCTACAGCACCATGTGCAACAGGGGCCTCGTCGAGATCTTTGGTTCTTCCTTTGCGAGAATGTCAATTGTATTATATATATTAAACTATTGTACATGGAACTATAAATAGTAAGTTGTGAGGGGCATAACCGACTTCAGAAGAACGATAAAAGAATGTAGGACAGATAGGGTAGTAGTAGATGTCCCTCCACATACACTCCCAGGGAGGAGGTCTCGGTATGTGACCTCGAGCCCAACATACTCGTGCAGTGCTTCCCAAGATCACTTACTAAGGTGTGTTAATACACAAGTCTACTTACACTACTGGCCATTAAAATTGCTACACCAAGAAGAAATGCAGATGATAAACGGGTATTCACTGGACAAATATATTATACTAGAACTGATATGTGATTACATTTTCACGCAATTTGGGTGCATAGATCCTGAGAAATCAGTACCCAGAACACCCACCTCTGGCCCTAATAACGGCCTTCATACGCCTGGTTATTGAGTCAAACAGAGCTTGGATGGCGTGTACAGGTACAGCTGCCCATGCAGCTTGAACACGATACCACAGTTCAAGAGTAGTGACTGGCGTCTTGTGACGAACCAGTTCCTCGGCCATCACTGATCAGACGTTTTCAATTGGTGTAAGAGGTCCGAGCAGATGTAATTTCGATGTATTGCTCCTGCGCTACCTGCGATATGCACGGTATAAGAAAATCTCTGACCTGAGAGCAGTGTTGACTGCAGTAGGAACTGTGTAGCTGTAGCAGTAAGTTGTTGCTAGTCTGGAGTCTGCTCTGGTCTAGTCTGGTGTATCGTGTTGACTGGCCCGGTCGCGGTGCAGCGATGCCGGAGCCTGAGTATTATTGTATAAGGTAAAAAGCAGCCTCGCGCATATGTTGTAATGTTCTCTCAAGTCGCATGTAAATGTTTTAAAACTCTCGTAATAATAATCTTCCTCATAAAAAGTAACTTTTAACAACCATTCATTTCAATTTAAAGAATTTACTAATTTCTCCCATCCATGATCATCCCGATTATTGCAATAGAAAAGTCAGTTGCTTCCGTTCATAAATGACAGATAGGTCGGCCAGCATTGCACAGAGCTGTGCCGGAAAAATTTATTGTAAGAGCAGATATATCCGGCGACTTCATTGAGGTAAGAATTTTTTTCCTTTTTTTTATTCAGAATGATCTTTCAGGGCCATGACGCAGCACTGCTGTCGTCCAAAATTTACCAGGTTAAATTCACAGTGAATTATTGAAAAGTCATAAGTGAGCGACAATTTAATTGAGAGGTTAGTTACATTGTATTATTACCAGGTTACTGAATTTATTTATTTATTTATTTTTTGTTGGGACGTTACACTGAATGTGAACGACATAATTATAATTTTTTACTGTAAGAGATTTAGGAATTTTTGTGTTGTGAGGTTACGCTAAATGTGAATGAATTTTGAGCTGAGATTAAATCAGAAAGAATTTTGTAGGGAGGTTACACTGTGAAAGAATTTTGTCTTGAGGTCACACTAAATTAGAATCATGCTCATATTATTTATTTTTATTTTGTGGGGAGGTTACACTTGGCGACAACCGGCCAGGATCGTAATTCTTTGTGAATTTCTGAGAAGTAGTCATATATCTGCTCTTATTTACTTAAATGTAGTTTGCATCTGGCGCTACGCATTTACTAATTTGTCACTCTTTCTTTCACAGATCATCGGCAATTTATTGCTCTTGGTTGTAATTGTGTTTGTTCCATTTTTGCTTTGTCTTTATTTCATTTTGTGCTTAATTTTGATTAGTGAAAATGCCGCGAAAAACTGTTAACAGTACATCGCGATGTGCAATGAGTGAAATAGCCGACTCTAATAATTTGACCGATAATTATTGCGACACTCAGTGTAATAACGATAATCCTCTAATTACAGATAATCAGTGCCTGCCGATCACTAGTAATGATTTTAATCCTAATGATGAGCAAACAAATGCAATTATGTCCAGAGTAAATGTAACAATTGATGACGCGGCACGTTCCCTTACAATGAACGCTGCCCAGCTTGACACACCCGATTTGCAAAATTTACGTAGCAAACGGATAATTGTTTCTAATGAAGGTGAACTGTGTACTCGAAATATGTCGGATTTGTTTGATTCTGGTGTAGTGACCAACAGTGCACATCCAATTGGCAAACCTTTTTGCGAGTCAGACAATGACCAAATGGTTGCACAAGGCGTGACACATGCAGATGCACCATCACACAGTACAGAGAGTGGAGCCGCTCATTTTGGCTGGGATCAAGTTATGGCATTATTGATACAAATTAATCAATCGTACAAACAACTTAATGAAAAACTAGACAACAATTCCAAACAGTCGAATGAAAAACAAGACAACCTAAGTGAACAGAACAAACAACTTAGTGAACAGATTACAGCCGTTGCCGTGCAATGTCTCGATACTAAAGAACAATTACGTGAGGAAATTAAGGCTTGTGCTAGGAACAGTAGTGAAGAAATTAGATCTGTTGCACAATAATTAAGTAATAATACACATGCAGCCACAACTAAATTACTTAGAGATGAAATTAGTGCAGTCGCTAAACAATGTTCTGAAAACGCAACACAGTTACGCGACGAGTTTAAAATAATGTCATCAGAACTTTCACGCACACTGGATGCGAAAATAGATACGAAATTTGAACAACAAAACAGTCAAATTGACGAACGTTTTAATCACCACCTACAAAACAGTGAAACGCGTTACAGTAAATTTATCCACGAACAGAATAAAGTAAAGCAACAAGTTATGGAAACAATTACTGCACAGAGACAGGAAGATAAGCGTAAATTGTTTACGAAAGCAAAAACATACGTAGACAACAATATTGCTATAGTATCGGACGAAATCAAACAGTTGAACACCGAATTGCATGATGAAATCTCCGATCTTAAAACAAAAACAGACACACATACACATTAGACTTTCAGACAATGACCAACAGACTTGAAAAGTTGGAACTAATACAGGATCCCGATGCCATCAAAGCATACGTTAAAAAATTGAACAAAACCACACGTAAAATACAAAAACAAATTAATGATTGTGATACTAAAAACGATGATCAGGTAAAAGTACTGACTGAAAAATATGATGAATTGGCCAGTCGTATTGACGTTATCGAAAGTAATAATGACACCAAATCAGATGATACGTCACCTGTTTCGTTTAATCAAACACCCGAATTCCAAAATTTACAGCAGACGATCAGTGAGATAGGTTCGTCCAATAATACATTACGTCGAAAATTGTCATCTTTACAGCAAGAAGTGACGAAGATGAAAAATAGGTCAGCCTTTAACACATCACAGCATACGCCACATTCCGAACATTTGTCAGACTCACACAGCCAGTTTAATTTAGGTAATTTACAGAGTGTACGTGAGTTAGATCCCGAACAGTCACAGACAAACAGATTATCATACAATCCTGAACCTGTTCAGACATACAGAGACGATAATTTTGGTTATAAGCACTTTCTAAACGTGAAAAAATTTAAGGTAGTTAATAATGACAGAACACAAAGTCACGCTTTGGACTGGATACGATAATTTGCTTTTGTATTTTCTCCAGCTTGGCCTGTAACGCAGAAATTAGAATTGGACTGGATACAACAATTTTCTTTTGAATTTTCACCGGTATTGCCTGTAGCGCAGAAACTAAAATTTATTTGCAGCGCGTAAGAGACCTCAGGGGATTCATTACACTTCGATGAATATGTGCCGTAGCGTGCACAGGGCCCCGTGCTATTTCATCTTTATTTTTCTGCACTGCTGCCTTCTCTTTCACTATCCTTTATATCTATCAAAACAGCTCTTCAACTATCGATCTATCTAGAATTAAGAAACGTGTAAAGAAAACCCGATATGACAAGTTTTACCGAAAGTGACAATTTTCATTAGACACTCCCAGAATGAAAAGAAATAACAGCGTGATTTTAATAACAGACAAAATTGTATTCATCAGTATGTACAACATTTTGAGCAATCGTCAAAATTCTCAGCAACAGCATTTTGGTAACAATAGAGGTTTTTCCCAACAACAGCAACAAAACCAGCAGGTTAGCATACCTAACCAACAATGTAATGTGCAAGGTCAACCAAGCTTTAATGATTGGTTCAAATGGCTCTGAGCACTATGGGACTCAACTGCTGAGGTCATAAGTCCCCTAGAACTTAGAACTACTTAAACCTAACTAACCTAAGGACGACACACACATCCATGCCCGAGGCAGGATTCGAACCTGCGACCGTAGCGGTCGCGCGGTTTCAGACTGTAGCGCCAGAACCGCTCGGCCACCAGCGGCCGGCAAGCTTTAATGTTTCGCCGCCTACACGTATAGCGTCGGCTCCGCCATATAGTAACGCACAGCAGCAAGGAAATAACTACGTACAGAAAACACATCATTTTAACTCGTATCACAACGCGCCGTATAGAAATGACTACCATGACAGACGTAAAAGTAATGGGCACAATTTTCAGCGTACGTTTAATAACAGTCGGTCTTACCAGCAGCAAAATCATCCGCAACAACAGATTATCATGAATGAACCAGACAGTCGGTATCATCCCGAACCTAATGCGTCAGGACGAAATAACAGAACAGTACAAATAGTCGAAATGCCACAGCATCCTCCCGCAAATAATAGCACGTCAGATAGAATTTGACTAGATACAGTACAGGTTGCATCTTCCAGCAACGCAAGCAATACTTTTGACACACAGAATCTTGTTCACGAAAATGTTATTACTTTTCAAAAAACCATTTCACACCCTGTCATTGAAGTAAAGATTGGATCATCCGAATTTTCAGCAGTAATCGATTCTGGATCACCTATGTCAGTTATAAATGAGGAAACTTTCAACGAATGTAACAAAGAGAATACTTATCCTACGTTACCATTAGGCAAAACTAAAGTAAAAGGAGCAGTATCTGGTAAAGGAGTAGATGTAAAATTACAGACACACTTATCGTTTTGTATTGCGGGTCATACGTTTCACTCAAATTTTTGGATTGTTCCCTTATTGACAACAGACGTTATTTTAGGTACGAATTTTCTAGTACAACACGACGCAATTATTGACTTTCAGAATTCCTATTTAATGTTAAAGGATGAAAATGTACAACTGGCTTTAGAATTTCAACACTCTTTATCTGCAGAAGAACAAACAATTAATCGCACAGAGGTCATTTCTGCATCACGTAACATAGACTGTCATTCCACATTGTTCACAGATACGTACGTACACAACTATAATACTCCAGACGAAGCCGACTATGACGTTATACAGATTATTACTGATAAAATTAAACAGAGCAGTGCAAATACAGACGACGAACGTTCAGAGCTACGCAAAATTCTTTTACAGCAAGTTCCAGTTTTTGACAACGTCCCTGGTACTATGTCCGGTTTTATGTATGAATTTCAAGTTAAGCAGCACGACATATTTAAAGTCAAACATTATCCCATTCCTTATATTCACACAGAACAAGTTAAGAAAGAATTGCAGGCTATGCTTGACCAAGGTATTATTGAACCGGTAGTTAGTCCGTACATAAACCCGCTCCATATTGTTAAGAAAAAGGATGGTTCACTTCGCCTCGTACTTGATTCGCGTCACATCAATGACATTATTATTAATGAAACAGATCGCCCACAGACACTAGAAGAACTTCTACAGAAATTTCATGGTACTGCTATTTATTCCACATTAGATTTGAAATCGGGATTTTGGCAAATTCAGCTCCATCCGAACTGCAGAAAGTACACGGCTTTTCTCTGTCTTGGTGACTGTTATCAATTTTGTAAATTACCTTTCGGTTTATCTATTTCTTCAGCAGCATTTATTCGTGGTTTGAATACTATACTTCCGACAGAATTAAAAGACAGAATCTGTGTGCATATAAGGAATGGGATAATGTTTGACATTAAATATGTCGTGCTGTTTAACTTGAAATTCATACATAAAACCGGACATAGTACCAGGGACGTTGTCAAAAACTGGAACTTGCTGTAAAAGAATTTTGCGTAGCTCTGAACGTTCGTCGTCTGTATTTGCACTGCTCTGTTTAATTTTATCAGTAATAATCTGTATAACGTCATAGTCGGCTTCGTCTGGAGTATTATAGTTGTGTACGTACGTATCTGTGAACAATGTGGAATGACAGTCTATGTTACGTGATGCAGAAATAGACGACATTCTTATTGCAGAAGCTAACTGGTCTGAACACAATCTGATTCTTGAACAGCTGTTGCAAACTTTTCGTGCACAAGGACTCACAGTTAATCTTAGCAAATCACACTTTGGCAAATCTTCTATAAAATTTCTTGGACATGTAATTTCAGCAGAAGGCATTGCGCCTGACCCGGAAAAGCTTCAAGCTTTACGTGACATTACTGTACCTACGACGAAGAAACAACTACGCAGCTTTTTGGGTTTAATTAACTTTTTTCGTAAATTTATTCATTACTCTGCTTTAGACACCCCTAGATTATGTCAATTGACGGGTAAAAACACTATTTGGTCCTGGGATAGCCAAGCACATTCTGAATTTGTCAATCTGAAACAAGCTTTGTTGAATGCACCACTTTTATCACATCCATATCTTACTAGAAATTTTTCCATTGCCACTGACAGTTCTAACACCGCTTTAGGCGTACACATTTTTCAGGAAATTAAAGAAGATGGTTCTACAGTAATTAAAAACATCGCCTTTGCGAGTGGCATTCTGTCACCTGCTGAACGCAATTATTCTGTCCCAGAACTTGAAACATTAAGTGTTGTGTGGGCATTTACGAGATTTAGGCATTTTCTTTATGGAAAACATACGACCGTTTACACAGATCATAGAGCTATACAGTTTTTACTTTCCGCAAAATTTACACATGACAGGTTAAGCAGATGGAAACTCTATTTACAGGAATTTAATTTTACAATTGTTCATATTCCCGGTACGCAAAATATTGTAGCAGACGCACTATCCCGTTCTCTCAGCAACAATCAGCAAGACATCGCAACCAACTTCTGCCAAGCAAATTTTAGCGTCATGTATATTCAACAAGTTGCATTTGAAAATTTTATTTCGTCATCATTACGAGACATAGCACAAGAGCAGAGTAAAGACAACGTATGGAAAGAAATTAAACACCTTTGGCAAGATAGGAATAATGTTATCATTAGAAACCATTACACTGTACGCAATAATATTCTGTTTCGCCGCTCTCACCCTGACAGCAACAATTGATTACTATGCATTCCTGACGAGCTTGTTAACAAATTAATTTGGTATACTCATTTAAGTTACGCACATTACGGAGCCAGATAATGTTTTCTTATACTGAGACAGAACTGTTATTTTGCCAACATGGAGAAACGTATTCGACGAGTTTTAGCGTCATGTAAAATCTGCCAGAAAGCTAAGTCAGACACGACTTCACATATTCCTCCGTTACATACCATTGTACCTGTTAAATTGAGACACATGGCCGCTGTAGACATTTTTGGTCCGATTCCCAGATCTAATAGAGGTTTTTGCTACATCTTTGTCGCTGTTGAACTCACTTTAAAATTTGTTACCTTCACTCCGTTACGCAAAGCTACTGCTAAATCTGTTTCGAAAGCATTTGTAAAACATTTTCTATTTCATGTAGGGCATGTATTGAAAGTAATTTCCGACAATGGACCACAGTTTCGATCTGCTATATGGACACGTATGTTACAAACAAGAAACGTTTCTCCGATCTATATATCCAGGTATCACGCTTCTTCGAACCCTTGTGAACGACTAATGAAAGAAATTGGTAAACTATGTAGAATATACTGCTATAAAAAACATATTGATTGGGATACACACATACTGTCATTCCAGGATGTAATTAACTCCATTCCAAATGAATCTACACTCCTGGAAATGGAAAAAAGAACACATTGACACCGGTGTGTCAGACCCACCATACTTGCTCCGGACACTGCGAGAGGGCTGTACAAGCAATGATCACACGCACGGCACAGCGGACACACCAGGAACCGCGGTGTTGGCCGTCGAATGGCGCTAGCTGCGCAGCATTTGTGCACCGCCGCCGTCAGTGTCAGCCAGTTTGCCGTGGCATACGGAGCTCCATCGCAGTCTTTAACACTGGTAGCATGCCGCGACAGCGTGGACGTGAACCGTATGTGCAGTTGACGGACTTTGAGCGAGGGCGTATAGTGGGCATGCGGGAGGCCGGGTGGACGTACCGCCGAATTGCTCAACACGTGGGGCGTGAGGTCTCCACAGTACATCGATGTTGTCGCCAGTGGTCGGCGGAAGGTGCACGTGCCCGTCGACCTGGGACCGGACCGCAGCGACGCACGGATGCACGCCAAGACCGTAGGATCCTACGCAGTGCCGTAGGGGACCGCACCGCCACTTCCCAGCAAATTAGGGACACTGTTGCTCCTGGGGTATCGGCGAGGACCATTCGCAACCGTCTCCATGAAGCTGGGCTACGGTCCCGCACACCGTTAGGCCGTCTTCCGCTCACGCCCCAACATCGTGCAGCCCGCCTCCAGTGGTGTCGCGACAGGCGTGAATGGAGGGACGAATGGAGACGTGTCGTCTTCAGCGATGAGAGTCGCTTCTGCGTTGGTGCCAATGATGGTCGTATGCGTGTTTGGCGCCGTGCAGGTGAGCGCCACAATCAGGACTGCATACGACCGAGGCACACAGGGCCAACACCCGGCATCATGGTGTGGGGAGCGATCTCCTACACTGGCCGTACACCACTGGTGATCGTCGAGGGGACACTGAATAGTGCACGGTACATCCAAACCGTCATCGAACCCATCGTTCTACCATTCCTAGACCGGCAAGGGAACTTGCTGTTCCAACAGGACAATGCACGTCCGCATGTATCCCGTGCCACCCAACGTGCTCTAGAAGGTGTAAGTCAACTACCCTGGCCAGCAAGATCTCCGGATCTGTCCCCCATTGAGCATGTTTGGGACTGGATGAAGCGTCGCCTCACGCGGTCTGCACGTCCAGCACGAACGCTGGTCCAACTGAGGCGCCAGGTGGAAATGGCATGGCAAGCCGTTCCACAGGACTACATCCAGCATCTCTACGATCGTCTCCATGGGAGAATAGCAGCCTGCATTGCTGCGAAAGGTGGATATACACTGTACTAGTGCCAACATTGTGCATGCTCTGTTGCCTGTGTCTATGTGCCTGTGGTTCTGTCAGTGTGATCATGTGATGTATCTGACCCCAGGAATGTGTCAATAAAGTTTCCCCTTCCTGGGACAATGAATTCACGGTGTTCTTATTTCAATTTCCAGGAGTGTAGTATGCTATCTCCGACTGTTATATTGAAAAATGTTGAACTACCTAACATAATTCAAGAATTAGTATCCTTTCCTACATCTCGTCGACTACGACACCATGAAATAATTGACATTGCGCTGAACAACAATGGTTCAAATGGCTCTGAGCACTATGGGACTCAACTGCTGAGGTCATAAGTCCCCTAGAACTTAGAACTACTTAAACACACACATCCATGCCCGAGGCAGGATTCGAACCTGCGACCGTAGCGGTCGCGCGGTTCCAGACTGTAGCGCCAGAACCGCTCGGCCACCAGTGGCCGGCTTCGCTGAACAACATCAAACGTGCCGCAGAGCGCCGGAGAAGACAGCAAAAACAGGTTTGTACTCGCCGTGACTTTCACATTGGACAGAAGATATTAGTACGCACACATTATTTATCCAACAGAGGAAAGAGTAGATGCAGTAAATTTGATCTTCTATATGCAGGTCCATACAAAATTCGCAGTATTCCTCACCCCAGTGTAGTACACGTCGAAACTTTGAGAAACAGAAAAAGTAAAGGCAATCACCATGTCTCCAATATTAAACTCTTTATTGAATGAACATACTTTATGATTTGTCGCACTGTAATGCCATTTGCAGATATTTATATGAGCACTTACTGATGATTATCGTATTTTTTCCTGGCAAGTGCCCGGCAAGGTAAGGTTAGCAGGTCGCTTTTCTTGTCGTTATATATCAGACCGTGCACATTTTCCATTTTTCGTGTATGTATGATTGTTTTCCGGTTTTGTTTGTATGCACTACGAAATCTTTAAGATATAACAAACACCAGTTGACTTTAACATTTTTCCTTATGATATCTCAATATCTTGATTATTCTACACTTTTGGCTACTGCATTATGAGACTGTGTGTACATTTTTGCACCTGAACACTCTCTATGTTTTTGACGTAATACATTTTCTGTCATGCTATGCTGTATGCTTAATTATAACACTAGAAACAAGTTTTTATTTAATGGGTATATGACGTAAATGCAAGATATTAATCCTTATTCATCATTTTCAGAAAGCAATAACGTGTAAAAGAAATAAATGAAACAAACCACAGTGGATTACTATGAAATGGGAATTTCACCTTCGGAATGAACAAAAGAAAATGGAATACCTTGTGATGAAGAGTAAATGGATCAGAATTAACAAGCATTAACAAGAATATACTATACACATCGTATGATAGCAGTCTTAACAATTTTTTTTTTCTTTCAGAATACGAGGCGATTGATGCAGGCTGTCAGACAGAACTACACATCTTAGTTTTAGTGATGAAATATGCTAGAAACAAGAAACTCTATGCTATGAATAGTTGTATGAAGTAAATGGTAATATGAATAATGAATAATGAAGTATCTTTTTTGCAGATGATAATGAATGATGATGAATAGTTATATGAAGAATATGCTAATATGAATAATGAAGTTTTTCTTTGCAGCTGATGATAGTGATGAAGTTATGGTAATATGAACAATGAAGTTTTTCTTTGCAGATGAGAACAATGATGAAGTTTATATATTTACTGTTAGTTAAGAAATGCTATGTAGTTATTTAAGTATTTGTTGCAGTTCGTTTTGACAGTATGTCTTATATCGCATGGTATAATGACTGAATGTTTTGGACTGCTAGAGTACATACATATTGAGTACGCGTTTCATTACCTGTTAATTCGAAGTTCACTACTTTTCAGCATAATATGCGTTTCTTCTTTCAGCTGAATAATCCATTTTGTATTTTTTCCAGGAGAAGCTATTCATGAAATTAATGTGCTATAAGCAGTTAGTTATTAAACCTGTTGTAGTACTTGCATTTTTTTTACCCATTTGTGTGTGTCATTCATGGATGTGATCACATATACTCTACTTGTTTCATAACCTTGCTACAGCTGACTCATGACGAATGACGTTATTAATCCTTATTTGCAGCAATAAGTCAAAAGCAAATATTTTCATGCCGCAGCAATTAATTATCGATCCCAACGCAATGCATTGCTTGCACACAAAAAATGTATTACCAGTCCCAAATAATGCTACTAGTTTAAGGGATATTTATAGTACTAAATATAATGCAGATTTCTCAGATGTATTGAATACATTATGTCAATGTATTATTGGACCATGGACCTTGAGTATTAGTTGCAGTGTGTTGCATTTTGGATGTGTCCTATGTCACTTGAATGATGAGTTCTGAGTAATACTGAATGATGTTTTGTAATAATGCATAAATGCTATGCCAATAATTTCTGTATATAATATTTTTGTTATACTCTATAAATGCTATGCCAATAATTAACTCTCATTATTAATGATGACTTCAGAATAATACTGAATAATGTTTTATAAAACTATATGAATACTTTGTAACTGGCCAATGAATGCCACTGTTTCTTATATTTTAAATTTGTCTTATGTCACTTACATGATATCATATATGAATACCAGTAGCTTAATGCTACATTCATTAACTCCCGTTTTGAATGATGACTTCTGAATAATGCATAAAACTGGTTTGTAACTGGCCAATGAGTGCCAATGATTACTATAACTAGATGAATTATGTTTGTGCTATGCCATTAATTAACTCTTGCTTTGAATGATGACTTCTGAACAATGCATAAATATGGTTTGTAACTGGCCAATGAGTGCCAATATTTAGTGTATTCAGATGACTTATGAATACTGTTGTGTAATACTCCATACATAGTACAGAAATGTTTAGTAACTAGGCAATGAGTGCCAACAATTACTCAAATCGGTTGATAGACTAGTGTAATTCTCTATGATGACCAGTATAAGACTTAATGTCCTTCACCTTCTGACCTAATTACCAGAAATTACTGTAATATCCGTTTGTCCTGTCTATCCTCATGATCATGGAGCACTATATTTGGTTTTTGCACTAATTCTACGTTGGTGTACCTTACAAGAATGTGGTGTTGACACATCATGCTGTCCACCACCTTGAACGATGGAGATGTTATTATGGTCCCACACTTTGGTGTACCTAATGTACTACCAAAATGATAACATTAAATATTACTACGACATTTCAGTGTCTTGGCTACACTGATTAATACTTCAGGGAAGAGAACTTCAGATTGTCTCACTTGGTGTTGTGCTTCTGTAGAAAGATATGGACTTTCAGTGCAGCTACGTGCAACCTACTGTGCTACAACCATGATGCAATCCTTCCCTTTCCTTTCCTAGTTCTTATAAAATGGTATATATACAGTGCGTGTGCACTTTATGTCATTTATTAATATGTTTTGTACTCCTTGCGTATCCTAGTTCTTGTAAAATGGTAAAAAATATACACAGTGCGCGTGCACTTTATTTCAATTGTTAATGTGTTTTGTACTCATTGCGTATACCTTTTGTCATTGCTTGATATGTTCTGTACTCAGTACATGTGCACTCTGTTTCATTTCATGTTCTGCACTTTATATATATATATATATATATATATATATATATATATATATATATATATATATATATGGAAAAAAGAACACATTGACACCGGTGTGTCAGACCCACCATACTTGCTCCGGACACTGCGAGAGGGCTGTACAAGCAATGATCACACGCACGGCACAGCGGACACACCAGGAACCGCGGTGTTAGCCGTCGAATGGCGCTAGCTGCGCAGCATTTGTGCACCGCCGCCGTCAGTGTCAGCCAGTTTGCCGTGGCATACGGAGCTCCATCGCAGTCTTTAACACTGGTAGCATGCCGCGACAGCGTGGACGTGAACCGTATGTGCAGTTGACGGACTTTGAGCGAGGGCGTATAGTGGGCATGCGGGAGGCCGGGTGGACGTACCGCAGAATTGCTCAACACGTGGGGCGTGAGGTCTCCACAGTACATCGATGTCGCCAGTGGTCGGCGGAAGGTGCACGTGCCCGTCGACCTGGAACCGGACCGCAGCGATGCACGGATGCACGCCAAGACCGTAGGATCCTACGCAGTGCCGTAGGGGACCGCACCGCCACTTCCCAGCAAATTATGGACACTGTTGCTCCTGGGGTATCGGCGAGGACCATTCGCAACCGTCTCCATGAAGCTGGGCTACGGTCCCGCACACCGTTAGGCCGTCTTCCGCTCACGCCCCAACATCGTGCAGCCCGCCTCCAGTGGTGTCGCGACAGGCGTGAATGGAGGGACGAATGGAGACGTGTCGTCTTCAGCGATGAGAGTCGCTTCTGCGTTGGTGCCAATGATGGTCGTATGCGTGTTTGGCGCCGTGCAGGTGAGCGCCACAATCAGGACTGCATACGACCGAGGCACACAGGGCCAACACCCGGCATCATGGTGTGGGGAGCGATCTCCTACACTGGCCGTACACCACTGGTGATCGTCGAGGGGACACTGAATAGTGCACGGTACATCCAAACCGTCATCGAACCCATCGTTCTACCATTCCTAGACCGGCAAGGGAACTTGCTGTTCCAACAGGACAATGCACGTCCGCATGTATCCCGTGCCACCCAACGTGCTCTAGAAGGTGTAAGTCAACTACCCTGGCCAGCAAGATCTCCGGATCTGCCCCCCATTGAGCATGTTTGGGACTGGATGAAGCGTCGTCTCACGCGGTCTGCACGTCCAGCACGAACGCTGGTCCAACTGAGGCGCCAGGTGGAAATGGCATGGCAAGCCGTTCCACAGGACTACATCCAGCATCTCTACGATCGTCTCCATGGGAGAATAGCAGCCTGCATTGCTGCGAAAGGTGGATATACACTGTACTAGTGCCGACATTGTGCATGCTCTGTTGCCTGTGTCTATGTGCCTGTGGTTCTGTCAGTGTGATCATGTGATGTATCTGACCCCAGGAATGTGTCAATAAAGTTTCCCCTTCCTGGGACAATGAATTCACGGTGTTCTTATTTCAATTTCCAGGAGTAATATATATATATATATATATATATATATATATATATACTCTGTGACTGTAAACTTAGTTAATTAAGTAGATTTTAGAAAAAATTGTTGCTCATGGCAAGTCCAATTGACTCACCATCGCTGCCAAATTTTTGCCCCCCCCCCCCCAGTAGAGGGTTATGTAAGAGGTCCGAGCAGATGTAATTTCGATGTATTGCTCGTGCGCTACCTGCGATATGCAAGGTATAAGAAAATCTCTGACCTGAGAGCAGTGTTGACTGCAGTAGGAACTGTGTAGCTGTAGCAGTAAGTTGTTGCTAGTCTGGAGTCTGCTCTGGTCTGGTCTGGTGCATCGTGTTGGCTGGCCCGGTCGCGGTGCAGCGATGCCGGAGCCTGAGTAATGTTCTCTCAAGTCGCATGTGAATTATTGAAAAGTCATAAGTGAGCGACAATTTAATTGAGTGGTTAGTTACATTGTATTATTACCAGGTTACTGCGTTTATTTTTTTTTTTTTTTTTTTTGTTGGGACGTTACACTGAATGTGAACGACATAATTATAATTTTTTGCTGTGAGAGATTTAGGAATTTTTGTGTTGTGAGGTAACGCTAAATGTGAATGAATTTTGAGCTTAAATTAAATCAGAAAGAATTTTGTAGGGAGGTTAGACTGCGAAAGAATTTTGTCTTGAGGTCACACTAAATTAGAATCATACTCATATTATTTATTTTTATTTTGTGAGGAGGTTACATTGGTGAGACATCTGGAGAATGTACTGGCCAGGGCAGCAGTCGAACATATTCCAGAAAGGCCCTTACGGGACCTGCATCATGCGGTCATGCATTATCCTGCTGAAATGTAGGGTTTCGCAGGGATCGAATGAAGGGTAGAACCACGGGTCGTAACACATCTTAAATGTAACGTCCGCTGTTCAAAGTGCCGTCAGTGCGAACAAGAGGTGACCGAGACGTGTAACCAATGGCACTCCATACCATCAGGCCGGGTGATGCGCCAGAGTGGCGATGACGAATACACGCTTCCAATGTGCGTTCACCACGATGTCGCCAAACACGGATGCGACCATAATGATGCCGTAAACAGAACCTGGATTCATCCGAAAAAATGACATTTTGCCATTCGTACAACCAGGTTCGTCGTTGAGTACACCATCGCAGGCGCTCCTGTCTGTGATGCAGCGTCAAGGGTAACCGCAGCCATGGTCTCCGAGCTGATAGTCCATGCTGCGGCAAACGTCGTCGAACTGTTCGTGCAGATGGTTTTTGTCTTGCAATCGTCCCCATCTGTTGACTCAGGGATTGAGACGTGGCTGCACGATCCGTTACAGCCATGCAGATAAGATGCCTGTCATCTCGACTGCTAGTGATACGAGGCCGTTTGGACCCAGCACGGCGTTCCGTATTACCCTCCTGAACCCACCGATGCCATATTCTGCTAACACTCATAGGATCTCGACCAACGTGAGCAGCAATGTAACGATACGATAAACTGCAATCGCGATTGGTTAGAGTCCGATTTTTAACAAAGTCGGAAACGTGATGGTACGCATTTCTCCTCCTTGCACGAGGCATCACACCAGGCAACGCCCTCTGTTTGTGTATGACAAGTCAGTTGGAAACTTTCCTCATGTCAGCACGTTGTATGTGTCGCCACCGGCGCCAATCTTGTGTCAATGCTCTGAAACGCTAATCATTTGCATACCACAGCATCTTCTTCCTGTCGGTTAAATTTCGCGTCTGTGGCACGTCATTTTCGTGGTGTAGCAATTTTAATGGCCAGTAACGTAATTCTAGTTTATTGTTCTGTATTTACTTGTCTTCTGTTGCTGAGGTCCGGTCGACTTCCGTCCCTGCCTACTGAAGGCATGGTGGCATTTACACTCAACGTCCTCGGTCGTTTGTGCACTGCATCTCCACCTCTGTTTTCTCCTGCAGTTCTTGTCCTCTCTAAGAAGTCTACTCTTGATGGTATATGACGAGCGAAATCCGCGTGCTGGAAGGAGACTCACACCCGCATATCTGCTTTCCGTAATGATTCTGGTTACATCGTCTTGGTGCATCTCACTTCCTATCTCGGAACATTAATTAGCCGCATTCGTCTCTCCATTTTGGCCAAAGTATCGCAGAAGCTCCAGCGTGACGTATTCCTCTTTGTGTATGGATGGACAGTTTGGACAAACTTTTCGTCACAGTCATTCTTTCAGAGTAACGTGGGACGGCCTTTGTGCGCTTTGGAAAAAATAAAGGCGGAGTAATTTTACTGGATCCTTGAGTCGTGCTTAGGCAACGCATTGCCTACGGATTGCAGAGTTGTGAGTTTTAATTTGGGAGGTGGGATGAGGAAGGGGGATTGGTGATAGTATTTGCTCTAAGGTCGTAACGTTCAGATATGTTTTAATAATGTTAATACAGAGCCGTAGGCAATTTTTGTGAAATAGTTTTAGCTTGCCTTCAAATCTAGCTTCATTTTAGCTAGTCTGTCAAGCCATACGTAATTTTTTATGACCACTTTTGGTCATATAACCTGGAAGGCGGAACGTCTCGTAGGCCATCCAGTCTGTGTATGGAAACAAAGCCCCTCACGACGACGCCATTGTATGATATGTTCTCGGTGTTCTTAGTACGTCTAATCAGATTCAAAAGTAAGCTCTCAACGATAACATCCGTCTTGCTGACGGGGCTGGCGGAGGTATTCATTTAAAACTCGAGATTTTATCCCAGACAGATGTGGAAAGAATACCGATAGTATTTTATACTTCGTTTTGTGCGTTATTTTCTCACAAGCTTAGTCCTGTCTTCGTCTGCTTTCCGGTACAGAGGATATGAGTGAGCTCCACACATTGTACTGTCTGTGTCGCCAGTATTCCCCAACCCAGATGTGTCTTAGTCGATTTTCTAGTGGCTTTCTTGCCCGAGTTCGTCCCCTCTTGATGCGTGTAATTACCTTCTTCATTAACCTTCATTAACGTTGGCAAGCTGGACATAAACAAACCTTTCAGCAGATGCTTTTGGATTTTCTTTTCAGATGCTTTGCATTTCAACATTAACGAATGTAAATCTGTCCCTCCTGCTCATGTGTTCTGTCGTCCGGGAATGTTTCATTTCTGGTACTTATAGCTGACAGTTTTCTCGCTTGCTCACTGTCCAATATTCACAGCCACTGGTTGTGATATAGACTGGTCTATATACAGCTAACCTTGTCCCTTCCGATATCTCACAGCTGTTGAGCAAGTGCCATCTGTCTGCATTAAGTACAAGGTCTGCAGCACCGACTCTTTCCCTAATTTTTCTTCCGTCTTTCCACCAGCACTAGCAGTACACGCTACATAACTGAATTTACAAACGTTTTCAACTGGCTTTTATTCACCTATGATGGTGTGTCTCTCTTCTCTATTGTTTATAAGCATGAGTTTTGTTTTCCGACATTTCCCTCTATTCTTTTCTTTCTCAAGTCTTCCACGTGGATACTGTTTTATACTAGATTATGTACTCACTGTAGATTGCTATCACTAGGTCACCTGGTGGACTGAACGAATTTTCGTTCATAATTTCTGATGGTCAACTTTTTAACTTTGCTGCTACATGGCTCTTAAACGCAATTTGTGTGTTCTATATTAATAAAAAGCTATTTGTACGTAGAGCTACTGAGGAAGAATTTAGGGTCAAGTTGTGACATTACAGCCTTTATCACTGCGATTTTTAACATGTAAAAGTTTTTTTTTCTGTATTCGCGTCAGTATGTGCGAACTTTTAACATATACCAATGAATGTTGTAACCAGATATCTTTGCCGCGCTCCTGAAAAGCGCAGAATATCACAATAGCTATAAACTGTTATACGCTGCTATCGATCAGTAAAAAAAACGATGCACCTATGTTTAAAAAATAACAATTGCCAATTTTCTTACTTCTGCAGGGAGCCGCGCCGCTCTCTAGCTGTTCTGTGAATGTGTTGCGAGTCGGACGCAAAAGTATTGTGCTCCATACTGATATAATCATTTTATTGGAACTTTAAGAGTTTAAGTGATTAAAAAATATATGTAGCCACAAACAAGCGAGAAATGTATATCATGAAAATTCGCTCCACCGCCACAATGGGTGGCCATGTTAATGTAAGTTTCCGTTTCATAATATAATACTTGAAGCCTTGAAGTTTATTTAATTTCAAAGAAAATCTCTCAACCTTATTTTCATTAATTATACTTGTGATAATCTTTCCTGTTAGATTTATGCAGCTTATGATCCAGCGTGTGTTCTGTCGGAACAGGAGGCTGTCGTGACGACATCGTTATAGTATTTATTCCAAGTTCTTTCAGTTCCGTTTATATGTTCGTACAAATCCAATTAGTTGGTCCCTTAGGTTTCTTTCATGTAACTTCCGTCTGTTTTCTCCGCGCGATCTTCCTCCGAAAAAAAAATTTCTGTTCATTTTTTTTAGTAATTTTCGATATCGCGAATGAGAAAAGACAGCCGCCTCCTGCTCCGAACGTAACACCACGACTTTTCTAACGTCGGAGAGTACCGCACGAATTTTCCGCTAAAAGGTAATAGAATTTCTTAAAGCTGGATCAATTACAGATGTTGCTGCTGTTCTCCGACAAATCTGGTGTGATTAATAGTAATTTATTCTGTCACGACAAAAAGAACCAATTTTATTTTTACCAAAGCAACAAAGCTTTCAATTAAATTACTAAAAAAAAATCATACCAGAAAGTCTGGCATTTACCTAAACAACCGTAAAAAAAAACAACTCAAAAAGCACATTCCGCATGATCAGTGTGCTCGACAAATGGGGGCTGCACGATTGTTTTTGTAATCTGGCTCATTTAGCTCTCACTACAGACCGTTTTCTGCTTGTAACGGTATACAACCAGGCATGAAAGTGCCTGTCTCGTGCTACTTAAAATAGCAACTTCCACCTACAAATTATCTTTAAAATTCTGTTATCCACCTTTGGTAGATCAGATGAGCATATTCAACACTCCTGTACATATTGTGATTACAGTTAAATATTAACTGATGTAATGTGTTAATGGCTGGAGAATACTCAGATATTCATTATTTTGTGTTTTAAGTCATCAGTCATGCAACAGGGTTGATTCTGTTTCACCATGTTTTCCTATCGAACACACGTTTTCGTTTCTACGTAAGTGTTGCACCCTGCAGTTTCTGTAAACAGTTTGCATCTTACAGTCCTGATATACTATTTCCCCCCTTTGCTACTCTTTCCAGCTCCAAGTTAACTTTTTCTCCTTTCCACGGTAGACTCCCATTGACCTGGCCTCCTTCAGAAATTCTTCCGCATGTTTATATCCTCCACCATTCACCGGAACTTGAATAATTAAATACAAACTGACAGAAGACGACCAAGAAATAACACAAATACTAAAAACAACAGAATTTACTTTAGGCCAATACCAAGGATTACAATTCACAATGACTAAATAACATTTTATGACAAACTGCCTATGCCCATGATATCAAAACATAAAATTTAATTACGCTAGATCCTAGCAATCAAAAGTACAGAACACTTGATAGCCTCCCACGTTCTCTGCTTGATCCTAAAATCAACATGATGCGATATTTCGGTGATAGATCTGTCCGCCATCTGCAGGAGAGCGTTGCTATTGCAGAGTCCCGCTGAGAGCTGATGCCGGGACTGCAGATCTTCTTCCTATATAGGCAACCGCACAGTACACGGCGCATGGGCTTCCCACCACAACTGCTGCCCTCCAAGACTGGGCCGTAAGCGCTGCCGGTAGTAGAACACGGGAGGCAACGATACATCGCAGTCAAACACGATTTTCACAAGCTTGGGCTGGCCATACCGAACAACGTTGTGTTTTGATGCGGGATAGTACAGATGCCCGCATCTCGTGGTCGTGCGGTAGCGTTCTCGCTTCCCACGCCCGGGTTCCCGGGTTCGATTCCCGGCGGGGTCAGGGATTTTCTCTGCCTCGTGATGGCTGGGTGTTGTGTGCTGTCCTTAGGTTAGTTAGGTTTAAGTAGTTCTAAGTTCTAGGGGACTTATAACCACAGCAGTTGAGTCCCATAGTGCTCAGAGCCATTTGATAGTACAGATTTCCACACGTTCTGATACAAGGACGATCGTCTGCCAGGGTAATTTCAATGGACTCTCTATAAACTGTGTTCCAAAAACCAGAAGCATTGGCAACTACCACAGTCCCGCCAAATTTCATCCTATGTCCTTCGGTTATGCAATGTTCTGCTACCGTCGATTTTGTCGGCTGTTGTAGCTTCCTGTGAGAGCAGTGTTACACACACCTGTCCTGTGTGAATCGAACGGCCGATTTAAACCTTCCCACACGGAACTTCATACATTGCAACTTTTTAAGTCCCAAACCATCTTTCATTGAGCCAAGTAGTCCCTAACCTTGGAAGATGTACGAAGTCAATATTAAAGTTAAAATCCCTTAAAATGCTTCCAGTCTTGAATAATGTGCCGTCATCTTAGGGAATGAAGGCCACAGATCAGTCGTTCTCTTCATGCACCTCCGGGGATGAACCAGACTCCATAGCCCAAGGTATCTGCTTCCCAGAGTCACCAAATATCCAAGTTTTTGGTTTAAACGGCTCACATCCGAAATGGCACTTGCTCTGTGACCAGAGTCCTAAGAACGCCACTGCACTGGTAAGGAGAATGGCATGCAGATACCGGTCGGTGTATGACGATTTTCGCGATTTTCGGTGAACACTATGTCCTACGGTACTACCTTGTTTTTAGTAAACCATGAGTCGTTGACTCACCGCGGAAGATGTTGCCCGCAGTTGGCAGCGAAACGTCAGGAAGAAGAAGTTTTGCAGATCGACCACGGCCTCTCAGCCCGGTTTTAACTAATGAAAACGCCGGACGTGAAAGCCTACACGTTATGATTACACATAGCCAATTCGTCATTGTGTTCAGAAATGTTGCCAAAAACTTTGATGTCATCATAGGACAACACAGCTTCAGCAACAAAGTGTATCGGTAAGTTAGCCAAACACGACACACATATAATTTGAAAATCTTCAGTTTACCTTTCCGATAGTCCATGTCTCATTCTCATATAATGTTGTATTCCAGATGTATAATATTGGGATGTTCTTTCTTATTAGAGGACTTATATTTATGCTGAGCAGGCCGCTATAAATGGTCACTTGTTGTTGAAAAACTTTATATTGACTCGTTTCTTCCAAAAATTATTGAACAACAAGTGACCAGTTCGTTTCTAGCGACGTATACAACATTAACGTACGTCCTCTCAAGCTTACATCACGGCTACAGGCGTTCTGCGAAACTTTATGTCGCACCTTAAACTAAGTTCTTTCTCAGTTTAATATCAATAACCGATACCAGTGGAGTTCTCTTACCGAAGAACCGGTTTTTGGCCATGACAGTCTACTTCTAACATCTTTCGTGCTCAACTACCCTGTGTAACCCTACTTCATCAATAAGAGAATCCTTTCATTTCTTCTACCACTGAGGCATTCCATATTCTGTTGTTAAGCCAGTATTTATCTTCCTTTCATTTACACTCCTGGAAATGGAAAAAAGAACACATTGACACCGGTGTGTCAGACCCACCATACTTGCTCCGGACACTGCGAGAGGGCTGTACAAGCAATGATCACACGCACGGCACAGCGGACACACCAGGAACCGCGGTGTTGGCCGTCGAATGACGCTAGCTGCGCAGCATTTGTGCACCGCCGCCGTCAGTGTCAGCCAGTTTGCCGTGGCATACGGAGCTCCATCGCAGTCTTTAACACTGGTAGCATGCCGCGACAGCGTGGACGTGAACCGTATGTGCAGTTGACGGACTTTGAGCGAGGGCGTATAGTGGGCATGCGGGAGGCCGGGTGGACGTACCGCCGAATTGCTCAACACGTGGGGCGTGAGGTCTCCACAGTACATCGATGTTGTCGCCAGTGGTCGGCGGAAGGTGCACGTGCCCGTCGACCTGGGACCGGACCGCAGCGACGCACGGATGCACGCCAAGACCGTAGGATCCTACGCAGTGCCGTAGGGGACCGCACCGCCACTTCCCAGCAAATTAGGGACACTGTTGCTCCTGGGGTATCGGCGAGGACCATTCGCAACCGTCTCCATGAAGCTGGGCTACGGTCCCGCACACCGTTAGGCCGTCTTCCGCCCACGCCCCAACATCGTGCAGCCCGCCTCCAGTGGTGTCGCGACAGGCGTGAATGGAAGGACGAATGGAGACGTGTCGTCTTCAGCGATGAGAGTCGCTTCTGCCTTGGTGCCAATGATGGTCGTATGCGTGTTTGGCGCCGTGCAGGTGAGCGCCACAATCAGGACTGCATACGACCGAGGCACACAGGGCCAACACCCGGCATCATGGTGTGGGGAGCGATCTCCTACACTGGCCGTACACCACTGGTGATCGTCGAGGGGACACTGAATAGTGCACGGTACATCCAAACCGTCATCGAACCCATCGTTCTACCATTCCTAGACCGGCAAGGGAACTTGCTGTTCCAACAGGACAATGCACGTCCGCATGTATCCCGTGCCACCCAACGTGCTCTAGAAGGTGTAAGTCAACTACCCTGGCCAGCAAGATCTCCGGATCTGTCCGCCATTGTGCATGTTTGGGACTGGATGAAGCGTCGTCTCACGCGGTCTGCACGTCCAGCACGAACGCTGGTCCAACTGAGGCGCCAGGTGGAAATGGCATGGCAAGCCGTTCCACAGGACTACATCCAGCATCTCTACGATCGTCTCCATGGGAGAATAGCAGCCTGCATTGCTGCGAAAGGTGGATATACACTGTACTAGTGCCGACATTGTGCATGCTCTGTTGCCTGTGTCTATGTGCCTGTGGTTCTGTCAGTGTGATCATGTGATGTATCTGACCCCAGGAATGTGTCAATAAAGTTTCCCCTTCCTGGGACAATGAATTCACGGTGTTCTTATTTCAATTTCCAGGAGTGTAGTCTTCATCATCTTCATATTTGCTTTGTTTATCCTTAAACCATAGCCAAGCTTCGTATGCTGTCCATTCCTTCCAACAGAGTTTACAAGTCGTCCATAAAACGGGCAGATGGGCTATGTCATCTGAAAGCCTTAGCAATGGTATCGGTTCTCTGTCTCGATTATTTATTCCTGCTCCGAATTTTTATTTTCCTTTATTTATTACGTCTTCGACATACAAGTTGGAAATAATGCCAATAAACTGCAGTTTTACCTTAAGAGCATTGAAATACGACTCTTTTCATCTTGATCTTCCACTTTTATTGCCTCCACGTGGATCTATAGATGTTGTAGATAATTCCCCTGTCTCTGTACTTCAGCCCCGATTTTCTAAGATTTATAAATAAATTTAAATAAATTTTTCTACCTTCCACTGTCGAAGGTTCACTTCTAAGACCACGAGCGGAAGTAATAATTCTAATTTTTCTTCAGTCTATCACTGAGTACCAAGCGCAATGTCATTATAGCTTGACGGGTATCTTTCTCGTCTTGAAACTAACTAGATCATCGTCCACTCGGAAAGTGCTTCCTTCTACGCTGCTCTTTGTTATCTTGATCCGCTGATTACATACATAAATTGTCGGATTAATCGTCTGATAATCCTCACATTTATTCGTTTTATGTCTATTAGCCAATTATAAAAATTCAGAAGGCTGACGGGGTTTAAGATAATGGTACCTGTTCAGTACTCTACAGGTTAGCAAACGCCTTTTAGACGTTGAAGTAAATTCCTGTTTCGCACGAGAAATGGCTGACACTGATGTTTTAGTGGGTATAAGGATTTCTCTGGAATTGAGTCTCCAGACTCCCTTCTTTTTGGTGCGTTTCAAGTGAAACTACGCTCATCATGGCACAGACGACGCTAGGCTATAGTACTCCCTCAGTGCCCTAAAAAGGGCACTTCCGGTCAATTAATGAAGACGTCGCAGCGGCCACGAACGCTTGGTTCTCCCTCCCTGAGATAGCGCTCGGCGGCAGCTGCGGTCATTACGCTATCATTTGCCTCGCGTCGCCGACTCTGCCTTTCGATTTATCGCTGCTACACCTTGTTTTTTCTCCCCCCCCCCCTCTGTCACTCGTTCTTTTTCCTCTCTACCCCCACATTCATACTTCAGCCGGAAACATAAATCATTTTAATGGATTCGGACTTTCCCGCCCACCTTTCCGCAGGCCTGAAATGTTGCCACACGCGTGTGACATATCTTAGCTATTTCACGGACCATTAAGCTTCGCTTCATTTTTGCGCGTGCCGTTAATTGTGCGTCCCGCTTTGTTAAACGGTTCACTACCTCGCTGTTACCTTCAATGGGTGCTTATCGAATCAGACAATGAGAGCAATCTTGTGTGGGAGATCTGTATAAACGAAAGTGCACCAAGAAGGGCACTTTTGTGTCACGTAATATGATTTCCTCTCGTTTAATTCTCGGATGGAGAATGGATAAAAATAGTAACTTACATATTTCTCTGCGTCTCATTATTTGTCTAACTTTGTCTTTGCGATCGCTGTGGACTGAGGCTTATGGGGCTGGAAATTAGGATACCCTTATTTCCCACGACCTGGAATTTTCTTCGAATGTCCACAAATACAGATATTTCAGGAATTGTTTTACACTCTTACACGAGAACGTTTACGCTACCCTTCTTTGTGAATGCCTGATGTGTCACTGTTAATTGAGTTGTTAATGTATCACACTTGGGTAGTATAAGCCGTATTACCATGTTTGTAAGCAATTCCCATCGTAAGCGAATCACAGTCTCTTGTCATCCTAAAACAGAGGTGATTTACATGGATTGGATAATATGCTTCTTTTCTACTTCACATCTCCAGTGATTTTTTTTTCTAGATATCGGCATGACACGTCCTTCAGTTAGTTACAGTAAATTTTGCAAATGTGTCTACTTGAAGTAACGAGTTGTTGCACAGTGATATTTGCTACAGATGTGACTGGGTAGCTGTACGTTTTGCCTGCCAAGAGGTTTCCCATCCCCTCAGAAACATGATTTGGTATCTAGTACAAACGGGTTTCCAGCAGTATGCTTTTATCTGGTACCGGATCGACATTAGCCGAAAGTTTATAGAATAGTGTACTGGTGTCATCTATGGTACTTCTCCATGGTAGCTTCCTTCCTTGCTTGAAAGCGAATAACAAAGAGAAACATCTGTACACGATGAATCACGAAGGATATTGTGGTGTGCGTGTGTATGTATGTGTGTGTGTGTGTGTACGTGTGTTATTGTGTTCTTCTCCTGTAAAACTCATCTCAGGTGAGACTACTCTAATAAGTGGCCATGCGAGTGTAATGTTCCTAAATTCCAAACAAGTGTCGTGTATTCTCAGTGTGTTTCCATTCCAAAAATCTGTTGAGTGAAGCATTGGTTAGAAACAAGAAAAGGCACAGCCAAGGCTACTAGCTATGATTAGCTTCTCTATACATGCCTCAAAAGAGTTGTGATCATACACGTATTGTCCCGGATTAAATTTATTGCATAGTTGCATTTTAAAACTATTTTCAACAGAGACATCAGCTTGAGTTAGCCGGATCTGAATATAAAATAAAGATGTCAAAAGCAATAGAAGCAGAGGCCTACATAACATTAATCAGGAACTTAACTGGAAGTTTCTAGAGGCCAGGAGACGTTGGTGTAATATAAGCTCTGGAAATCCTTATATTTGGAATATGGCGGGTCTTACGTCAGGGCGATTAGTTATAATCCGCACCGAGCAGTTCAGAAGTTGTTTATGGTTGACTGCTGGGTGGAATCTGGAGTCTAGTTACGATTTATGAGCCAGTGATAAGCTGTGGGTCTGCCGAATTAAGCCCACACTGCACTACCCGTCTAATTCTTGCCTTTTGAAAGGTGCCTGTTTGTTGGATCTTTCATTTCTTCACCAACTCTTTTCTCTTTTTCGATATCACTAATACTCAGTGAACTCGTGGTCTAGATATCTCTTTAAAAAAAAAGTTTAAAAAAATTCGCCGGCAGAGTAGCTCAGCGTGTTCAGTCAGTGGGTTACTCGTTCTCTGTAACACAAAAACTGAGTAAATGGATCAACGATGAACTTGAATGGGTGTCATGGGACATCCGCCCCGAACAAATGCAACGTGCAGTAACGAACAAAATGAGATATAAAAAAGGGATAGTATCTTTAGTATCTTTGATTACAAATCAAAACGTCTTCGGTCCCGCGCTCGAAACCCGCCACCGCTTAAATTTTGATTAATAATCCTCATTGGCGGCCGAAGACTCCCAGCATAAAAAGTCAACCTCACTCTGCCAACGGCCATTTCAAAGAGGGCGGGGGAGCGGACAGTGGTTCAGGGCACTCTGTTGTCCTTGGAGTGGGAAACTGCCCTTAAAGGCGGAACAATCAGCAATGATCAACGGCATGACGATGCAAACTACAACGGAAACCACATAACTTGCGTCCACGTGACATGTGGCCCGTAATTCAAAAAGTGTCAAGCTGATCTCTCCATTCGCAAAAGATTCCGGAATAGTGTCCCATTCAGATCTCCGAGAGACAGCTACCAAAGGGGAGGTGACCGTAAGAGAAAGATTGAATATCCAACGAAAACATAACGTTCTGCGGGTCGGGGAGTGGAATGTCAGCAGCCTGAAAAGGGAAATGCAAAGGCTCAATCAAAATACAGAACAGGTCATTGCAGTGAAATGGCAAGAAGACAAGGATATCTGGTCGGACGAATGTAGGGTAATATCAACAGCAGCACAAAATTGTATAATGGGAGTAGAATTTGTTATGAATAGAAAGTTAAATGGTTCAAATGGCTCGGAGCACTATGGGACTTAACTTCTAAGGTCATCAGTCCCCTAGAACTTAGAACTACTTAAACCTAACGAACCTAAGGCCATCACACACATCCATGCCCGAAGCAGGATTCGAACCTGCGACCGTAGCGGTCGTGCGGTTCCAGACTGTAGCGCCTAGAACCGCTCGGCCACCGTGGCCGGCAATAGAAAGTTAAGGGAAAGTATGTGAGGCAACTGAGAAAAAAATATAGTCCGTGAAGGGAGATGAAAGTCTAATAGTCATGGGGACTGGAGTGCAGTTGTAGGGCAAGGAGTAGAAGAAAAGGTTAGAGGAGAATATGGGCTTGGAACAAGGAAAGAGAGAGGAGAAAGATTAATTTAGTTTAGAAATAAATTTCCGCTAGTAATGGTTAATACTCTGTTCAACATTCACGAGAGGAGGAGTTATACTTGGAAAAGGTCGAGTGTTAAGGAAGATTTCAGTTAAGATGCAGCCGGGAGCAGATACAGACTCAGACCACAATGTAGTAGTGATTAACAGTAGGCTGAAGTTTAAGAGATTAGTCAGGAAAAATGAATACGCAATGAAGTGGTACACGGAAGTACTAAGGAGTGATGAGGTAGGCTTGAAGTTCTCAGGGGCTATAGATACTGTAATAAGGAAAAGTTTAGGAGACGTACAGTTGCGGATGGATGGGCATCCAAAAAGGGCAATTACAGAAGCTGGAAAGAAAAACATGGGTACGAAGAAGGCAACTGCGAAGAAACCGTGGATATCAGAAAAAATACTTCAGCTGGTCGATGAAAGAAGGAAGTACGGAAATGTTCAGGGAGATTCAAGGACACAGAAATAAAAATTACTAAAAAATAAAATAAACAGCAAGTGCAGACAGGCATGAAAAATGTGAAGAAATCTAAAAAGAAATTAATGTCAGAGGGACACACTCAGCTTATAGGAAAGTCACTGGCGAAAAGGGCATTGCTGGCCAAAAGAAGTCTACTGGTGTCAGACACAGGCCTTGATTTGAGAAGGACATTTCTGAGAATGTACATTTGGAGCACAGCATTGTATGTTAGAGGAACATGGACAGTGGGAAGACCAGAACTGTGTGTGTGTGTGTGTGTGTGTGTGTGTGTGTGTGTGTGTGTGTGTGGATGTTATGGGCGCCCAACGGAGATGTTTATCGGCGTACTTATACTAAACAATACGAACAAATGTGGGAAGAAACTACACTACTGGCCATTAAAATTGCTACGCCAAGAAGAAATGCAGATGACAAACGGGTATTTATTGGACAAATATATTATACTAGAACTGAAATGTTATTACATTTTCACGCAATTTGGGTCCATAGATCCTGAGAAATCAGTACCCAGAACAACCACCTCTGGCCTTAATAACGGCCTTGATACGCCTGGGTATTGAGGCAAACAGAGCTTGGATGGCGTGTACAGCTACAGCTGCCCATGCAGCTTCAACACGATACCACAGTTCATCAAGAGTAGTGACTGGCGTATTGTGACAAGCCAGTTGCTCGGCCACCATTGACCAGACGTTTTCAATTGGTAGGAGATCTGGAGAATGTGCTGGCCAGGGCAGCAGTCGAACATTTTCTGTATCCAGAAAGACCCGTATTGGACCTGCAACATGCGGTCGTCCATCATCCTGCTGAAATGTAGGGTTTCGCAGGGATCGAATGATGGGTAGAACCACGGGTCGTAACACATCTGAAATGTAACGTCCACTGTTCAAAGTTCCGTCAATGCGAACAAGAGGTGACCGAGACGTGTAACCAACGGCATCCCATACCATCACGCCGTGATACGCCAGTATGGTGATGACGAATACATGCTTCCAATGTGCGTTCACCGCGATGTCACCAAACTTGGGTGCGACCATCATGATGCTGTAAACAGAACCTGGATTCATTCGAAAATATGACGTTTTGCCATTCCTGCACCCAGGTTCGTCGTTGAGTACACCATCGCTGGCGCACCTGTCTGTGATGCAGCGTCAAGGGTAACCGCAGCCATGGTCTCCGAGCTGATAGTCCATGCTGCTGCAAACGTCGTCGAACTGTTCGTGCAGATGGTTGTTGTCTTGCAAACGTCCCCATCTGTTGACTCAGGGATTGAGACGTGACTGCACGATCCGTTACAGCCATGTGGATAAGATGCCTGTCTTCTCGACTGCTAGTGATACGAGGCCGTTGGGATCCAGCACGGCGTTCCGTATTACCCTCCTGAACCCACCGATTCCATATTCTGCTAACAGTCATTGGATCTCGACCAAAGCGAGCAGCACTGTAACGATACGATAAACCGCAATCGCGATAGGCTACAATCGGAAACGTGATGGTACGCGTTTCTCCTCCTTACATGAGGCATCACAACAACGTTTCACCAGGCAACGCCGGTCAACTGCTGTTTGTGTATGAGAAATCGGTTGAAAACTTTCCCCATGTCAGCACATTGTAGGTGTCGCCACCGGCGCCAACCTTGTGTGAATGATCTGAAAAGCTAGTCATTTGCATATCACAGCATCTTCTTCCTGTCGGTTAAATTTCATGTCTGTAGCACGTCGACTTCGTGGTGTAGCAATTGTAATGACCAGTAGTGTATATAAAACTGTTGCATTCGAAATGACCACAAAGTCACTCTATCAGACAAGTCCTAAAACCAATTAGTACCTATACATGAAATTAAAACACAGAGAAAACGAAAGACAGAAAAAACAAGACACAATGAAAACAAAACATAGAAGATCCACAAGAAAATCACAGAAAAGTGACACTAGATGACCACTTACAAGAAACTTGGATAAGCCAGCCACCCTGTTGACACATTGAAAGTATCTCCCCAAATCTTGTTAAAATGTTGGACAATTCAAAAATCTTTAAAACTTGAACCACATTCGTTTGAACATTGCCTAAAATAGATAGATCTGTCGGCAAATCCGCCGCAGTCTGCGGGTCGGAAAATAAAGCGCAGTCCAGTAACATGTGGTGCACAATGATCTGCACGCCACTAGCACCTCACATTGGAGGGCCCCTCGCCTGACTACGAATCCATGTGTCATGGGAATGTGGCCTACTCAAAGACGACCAAGAAGGATCTTTCCCCGTCGATGTGACTGGAAGGAAGTATGCCATGGCAGAGTTGTGGGCTTTACTACACAGAGCTTGTTGTCGATCACTTCCAACCACTCGTCTTCCCATTGACGCAGGACGTCGTACCTCAACAGTGAGGTGATAGTGTGCAGGGGAATGGTGCTCTGAAATACCTGAGGGTCACGACACTTCTCCTTGGCTACTCGATCCGCCCTTTCTTTTCCTGAAATTCCCATGTGCACAGGTACCCGTAGTTGTAGTTGGAGGAGGCCATCCTGGATGACTTCATCTGCTGGGTACAAACGTTACAGAGAGCGCTCAGAAAATCTGAACAACCAAGAAACTGGAAGAACGTCTCATCACCTCCAGTGACCGCAAAGTTGCATGCACCTAGAGGCTGGGTATGGCACTGTAAGCACCCGTGGCCAGCCGAATCCTCTCATGGCGGCTAGCGTCAAAGATCTGCAAATACGAAGACCTCACTGATCCATACACCATGCGCCCATAGTCCTGCCACGAACGCAGGAAAGCCTTATAAAACAGGAGGGGGTGAGCTCTTTCAGCTCCCCAAGACTTGTGGCTGAGGTACTTAGATTCAATGCCTTCAGGATTCGAGCTTTCAGGTCGCAGGTGTGGCAACCACAAGAATTTCAAGTGAAAAATGGGGCTCAGAAACCACACTGAGTCTCTAAAATGTAGGATGGTGTCCCCAAATGCAAGGCAGGGAAATTCAGAAGACGACGAGAACGATTAAAATGAACATCCACCCACACTTATCTGCAGAAAACTGAAAACGTATCTTTGCAGCCCTCTCTAACCTCCGCGGTGTAACTTTCAACTGATGGCTTGCTGTTACAACACTGGAGGAGGAACAGGAAACAGCAAAATTTTCCACGAATGAGGAGTGCTGTACGGATCTCCCTACCATAGACATGATACTGTCTACGGCTATGAGTAACACTTATAACACTGATCTTAGGCACACCATTCTCCTGCTCAAAACGAGCTGACAGCAAGTCACCAACTGTGGTCCAAATAAGCCGTTGAGACACAGAAGACTGTATGAAGATGGGTAGGTGGGCACGAAAGCCTCATTGACGCAATTGTGTAAGAATACAGTGTATCAAAGTGTTATCTTATGCGTTACTAATATCGAAGAATGTATCGATGTAGTGGTGGTTGCAGAGGAAAGACTGCTCAATAGCCTCCTCTAGCAAGGTCAAGTTGTCGACAGTGGACCGAAATCTCCAGAATCCACACTGAGAGCGGCTAAGGAATTGTTTGGTCTCTAACAACCAGACCAGAAGATGGTTAACCATTCGTTCCTACACAGCTCATTAAGGCGATACTTCTGAAACTATTGGGAGATGTACAGTACTTTCAGGAGAGGTATCTGAACTGCCTCCCTTCACGACTGAGGAAAGTTGCCTGTCTACTACATAAGACTAAAGTGATTGTGGAGGATTTCCTTTGACGCGACTGGCAAATGTCGAAGCATGCAGTACAGGATTTTTCTGTGACCAGTTGCAGTATCAGGAGTCTCAAACAGTGCCATTACCAGCTCCCACGTGGAGAGAGGAGAGTTGTAGGCCTCAGAACAGTTGGATCTGCAGTTTTCCCCACTCTACAGTTATTCGGGAGCGACGAAATGCCATATCCTGGCTTGCATCGGTTGTAGTTTGTGCAATATGTTTGGCCAGCATCTGACCAATGTCTCTGGGCGTCGTTTGGGGGCATCTCTATTTCAGCACTGCTGCTACTGGTAAACGATTATGTTTATTGTAAATCCTCTGTATGGCTTCCCATACAACTGTAGAACAAGTGGAGCGGTTGATGGAGTCCAGGAATGCTTGCCATGACTGTTTCTTGCTCTACGTAATGACACGTGGGGCCTTGGCTATCGCGACTCGAAAGATGTGAGTTTGGCTCAAATGGCTTTGAGCACTATGGGACTTAACTTCTTTGGTCATCAGTCCCCTAGAACTTAGAACTACTTAAACCTAACTAACCTAAGGACATCACACACATCTATGCCCGAGGCAGGATTCGAACCCGCGACCGTAAAGGTCCCGTGGTTCCAGACTGTAGCGCCTAGAACCGCATGGTCACTGCGGCCGGCGGCTGTGAGTTTGTCCGCTGTCGAAGAGCCGCACGTCTAGCCCATATGGCTGGACAGCACTCTTCTCTCAACCAAAGTACAGGTCGTCTCATAAGAGGACCAAAAGACTGGTATGTATAGGTCAGCAACACGATGTATCACATGTGTTATGTGCTCCAAATAGCCTTGCCTGTTATCCATGTTGGCGGCTTCTGTTCCAGCAATCCACTATCCAGTAGGAGAATGCGGATTGGGAAATCGTCACTGGAATAAAGGTCGTCAATGATCTTCCAGCGAACAGAGTCGGCAGGGGCTAGAGAGCAGAGAGACAGGTTGATGGCCGAGAATGACCCAGTAGCCACACAGAAAAGAGTGGAGGGGCCAGTGTTTACAATCATAGCTCTTGAGATGTCAGGAAACTCTCCAAAACCCAACCCCAATGGCAAGTAGAGGTCGAGCCCCACAGGACAGGACAGGTATTGAAGTTTCCCAGGTGGATACAGATAGCAAACTGTAATCCTCTGGCGTGCATAAATTTCAACTGCAACTGCTTGCAGATCAATAGTCAGAGGGACTGTAGAGAAGTGGTGCACATTACTGAGACACATGGCAACCACTATCACTGCCCTTTCCCCAATCAGGTCATCCTTGTGATATAGGGTATAGCCCTGTAGTACAGGGGCATCAGATGCTTTAAAATGGATTTCCTGTAAACACAATCACAGGGGGCGTTGTTGTGCTAGGAGTTTCAGTTCCTCCACATGGGTCCTGAAACTAGTAATGTTCCACTGTAGAACGAAAACCATCTGTCACGGGGATAACGCTTTCATCCTGACTTTCCGCAGTGGAGGAGTGTCCACAAGGTGTGGAGGCCCAATCTTGGCGCTAAAGGATTGCCCCAGTCCAACATCAAGTTTGATAGCCTCTAAAGAAGAATCGAGAGGGACGTCAGACAGACTGACGTCTTCATCGTCATGCTGTTTACTGCCTGATTCTAACTTTATTGGACGTTTTGCCTTTGTTTCTTTCCTGAGTATGAAGCCCTACTTCGGCTGTAGTAGTGGCGGCATTGAACAGCGTACCAGAGGGAACCCTTGCAGGCTCAGGGAGCTCCACAGTGTCAGCAACTGCGGCTTTTTCTGAAGTTCTGAGGAGGCACAGTCCTAGAAATGACTACAGCAGCACAAGTGCATGGACAAACCCAGCTACTGGTGTTGACAGTAGCAGCCTCCATTTGTGTAGCAGCATCAGCTTTCCGCCCTGGCTGTTTAACAACCAATGTGAAGGAGGTAGCAAAAGCTGGGGGCAGCATGGCTTTATGCATAGTTTTTGCCTTATTATATGGGATGTGCTTCGTAGTTTGTATCTTCCTTTCTTCCAGATACACGCTGCAGTTCCGACTCCGGACAGGCTGAGGTCCAGAGCAATTCACAACGGAAACCTTATTGGGCAGCCTTACCTAACTTGCCACAAGCGGCTTCTCCATTGACACCCAATAGTACTATGCCCAAAGTGCTTGCATTTGGAACACTGCATTGGGTTGAGTACATAAGGCTGCTCACTTAGGCGAAGGAAACCTGCCTTAATATGCTCAGGAAGTTTTGTACTATTTAACACCGGGATAAAGGAGTCGGTCTTTACAAGACCCCCAACCACCCTTTTCAAGATGTTTTGCACATCAGCTGTTCCTTCTGGAGCCTACTCATCTTTCAGTTTCTCCTTGGGAACGTCCACCAAATCCCTGCACTTCACAATGCTTTGGCTGCAATTCAAGGTGGAATGCAGCTCAGTTTCAAAGGCATATTCTCCAAGGCACTGCGCGTTCTGTACATTCTTATCTTGTTGGGAACTAGCGGTTTCCACCAACAGTGTCCCATTACACAATTGCTTAACAGATTTTAAACTATCACCAATGCTTTCTAGCTATTTTTGAATATAGAAAGGTGAAACTTTACCGAAGCTGCCCTCTTTCCTTTTGACGATTAAAGACACATTCTGACTACAAGAGATCCGAAACACTTAGATTTCACTCCCGAGCCATGAGAACTGGCTATATGAGCCCTCTTATTTGATTGGATTTTGGTACATACCAGCGACCCACCCTTTCAGCTTGGAGGAGGAAAAGAAAATTTAAGATGATCCATTTAGGTCCCACGAATATCTAGCGACATAGGTGTCCACTCAGAGCACCACGTACCTGAGTAAGCCTTATACAAAACAGGTGCGGCAGTCTCCCCAGTGACTGTCCACTAACGACTGTTCCACCTCAACAGCCATGCATCCCATCAGCACGCAGCACACCTTGAGAATGAGGGTTTTTTATAGAGGTTTATTCCGTCCTCGCGATCCAAGTGGTCAAGCCAAGATCCCCATTCCCTGAGACACGCAACGCTCCGTCGCCATGTAGCACGGTGATCGCTGAAGCATGCCCAGAGTTTACGGTAACAGGAGACTGGCGGCGCTTACCAGACCCAGCTCAGGAACCCCAGAAACCAGAACAGAAGAGAATCGAAGCGTTTGAGATATGGCGCTACATACGAATGTTGAAAATTAGGTGGACTGGTTCAAATGGCTCTGAGCACTATTGAACTTAACATCTGAGGTCATCAGTCCTCTAGAATTAAAACTACTTAAATTTAACGAACCTAAGGACATCACACACATCCATGGCCGAGGCAGGATTCGAACCTGCGACCATAGCAGCAGCGCGGTTCCGGACTAAAGCGCCTCGAACCGCTCAGCCACAGCAGCCGGCTTAGGTGGACTGATAAGATAAGGAATGAGGAGGTATATGTGGAAAACACTTAAAAGGAGAAGGGACAGGGTGATAGGACAACTGCTAAGACATCAGGGAGTGACTTCCATGATACTATAAGTAGCTGTAGAGGGAAAAAACTGTAGAGGAAGACAGAAATTGGAATATATCCAGCAAATAATTGAGGACATAGATTGTAAGTGCTACTTTGACATGAAGAGTTGGTGTGGGAGAGGAATTCCTGGCGGCCCGCATCGAACCAATCAGAAGACTGATGACACAAAGGAAGAACCTCAGTTACCTCTGAGGTGTTGATTTAACCAGCTTTGATACTATCTATTCAGATACTTTTGCAATCTCTTCACTCAGCCACTGCATCAGTTGGTTGGCCATCACCCAATACCCGGCTCCGGCTGCTGAAAATGCCATGCTGTTCCTTGCTCGAAGGAAGCTAGACACTACATTTGTTGTATGTTGCTTTGCAGTGTAGTTCAGGAGCTATATTTGAATGAGCATATTGTTCTAATGAAATTACCTTTCTCTGAACGGGAGTCATTGTTTTGAACAGTCTGTATAACATGCAAGGTCATTCCAGTTTATATTGCACAGTTTGAGAGTACTCAGGTTGAGCGGCGTCAACCTTATCTGAGCGTCCTCCTCTCATTGTTAAATAAGTATTTGACTAACTTAAAATTGAGTTTCCGTGATTTTATTCTTATTTGATATCAGGTTGATTTACAAACCGATAATGAACGGTTACTAGGCTCATATGCAGTGGGTTCTTTAGTTGATTTCATCACATTACTTTTTTTTGTATTTATTGTAACATCAGTGCTTGAGGTCCAGTATGCAGTAGGCTAACATTGGCCAGAAGTTCTGTTGAGCCACACTGAAGGAAAGAGAGGAATTTACGACGGGCTTTCTGTCTGGGAACCTGCAGAGCTGAGGGTGTGTGTCGGGGAGGCAGGCAAAGTCTAGCTGGGCTACATGCTGGAGTGTTATGGCGCCCATCTGTGCCTGGAAGTGGCAGAAGGCGTTACACTGGCCATCATCAGCTCGAGAGCAAGAGAATGCCTTTTCTTTAGAAACCGGGCGTAAACAATGCAGAGAGAGAACCTCTGGGTAATATAACTGAGGCTTCAGCAGCGTTCAGCCGGCTGAAGGGTCTCCAGATAACATCGTTTGCTAAAATTCACAATCCTTCAGAGTGCAGTGGAAGAGTGTTTCAAGAAAGGGCACTTGAGAATGTTAGACTTTCGACTTGCATTCTTGTAGGGAAGAACTCGACTCCTGTTTCAGAAGCTGGAGGGATGAGTTTGGTGTGCAGATGGGAGTGTGTTCGATTTTCTGTTCTGTGCTGAGGCTGGTGGAAGTTAAAATACACGGTGATTCAAAAAGAATACCAGAACTTTAAAAATGTGTATTTAATGAAAGAAACATAATATAACCTTCTGTTATACATCATTACAAAGAGTATTTAAAAAGGTTTTTTTTCACTCAAAAACAAGTTCAGAGATGTTCAATATGGCCCCCTCCAGACACACGAGCAATATCAACCCGATACTCCAACTCGTTCCACACTCTCTGTAGCATATCAGGCATATCAGTTTGGATAGCTGCTGTTATTTCTCGTTTCAAATCATCAATGGTGGCTGGGAGAGGTGGCCGAAACACCATATCCTTAACATACCCCCATAAGAAAAAATCGCAGGGGGTAAGATCGGGGCTTCTTGGAGGCCAGTGATGAAGTGCTCTGTCACGGGCTGCCTGGCGGCCGATCCATCGCCTCGGGTAGTTGACGTTCAGGTTTCATAACTAATCTTTTTCGTAGGACTCTCCATACAGTTGATTGTGGAATTTGCAGCTCTCTGCTAGCTCTGCGAGTCGATTTTCCTGGGCTGCGAACAAATGCTTGGTGGATGCGTGCTACATTTTCATCACTCGTTCTCGGCCGTCCAGAACTTTTCCCTTTGCACAAACACCCATTCTCTGTAAACTGTTTATACCAACGTTTAATACACCACCTATCAGGAGGTTTAACACCATACTTCGTTCGAAATGCACGCTGAACAACTGTCGTAGATTCACTTCTGCCGTACTCAATAACACAAAAAGCTTTCTGTTGAGCGGTCGCCATCTTAGCATCAACTGACGCTGACGCCTAGTCAACAGCGCCTCAAGCGAACAAATGTACAACTAAATGAAACTTTATAGCTCCCTTAATTCGCCGACAGATAGTGCTTAGCTCTGCCTTTTGTCGTTGCAGAGTTTTAAATTCCTAAAGTTGTGGTATTCTTTTTGAATCACCCTGTATTATTGTCATTTGCTTTAACTGGAGACTACTCTTGACTTCAGAAAGGGCACACTGCTCAGAACTCAGGTGGCGAGTCATGGAGAGCGACTATACTGATTCCGTGGTGAGAAGTGTCAGAGTTCAGGCTTCTTCGTGGAGAGCAGTTGTTCGTATTCAGAGTAACATAGTTTCCGGTGAGGGGTAGGAAGCCTTTATTTGAGACAGAAGTCTTCAGTGATGCAGTGGGCCGTGCTGTAGACTTGGACCATCAGTGTCACTGTGTAGCGGAGGCATACGTGAGTAGCAGCCTATCAGCGTACGCTAATAGCAAATGAATCGACGGCGCCATTTGCAACAGCATCGCGTCATCTTCAGCCGTAATCATCAAACAGCGGTTGTGAGAACAGCGTGCAATCAAAATGGGGCGTGAAAAGGCAACTGATGAAGGAACAGAAATTAAAGTTAAAACGGATGTTGAGGGAATACGAGAATATCGAATTAGTCAATAGATGTCGGTGTGTGCGCACAGATTATTAGATAAGCAAAAGAGGCAGTATCAGATTTTTTTTACTTATGTATCAGAATGCAACACGTAAGAAGAATTGTAGATGGGAAAAGTGTGAAACTGGGATCCACCAAACCTGGAAAGTTGTAAAGAACACACCGTGTGTTGAATTAAACCTATACAATGAGTAAAAGAAGTTGTAAGAATTAAGAAATAAATACCTGCGAGGAGTACAAGCTGATTTACGAAAAACTTTGGAAACTTAGGGGAGTAAAATTATTTGACATATTCTGTTTTTCAGGGATAAAGTAACTGTGTAAGGTAGTAATTGAATAAGTTAACAAGGTATAATAAGGATTAAAAGGTGATTATAAGTGGGAGGTAACGTAAATTTTCAGTTTCCGACCATTAGTTCGCCTTACAGAGAAGTTTTTAAACGTTATTGAAACTACTTTGACGATATGAAAATATGATGATGATTATGATGTTGATTACACGAAATGTTATGCTGAGGACAGTAATTGAGGACGATACATCAAATTACCCGGTTCTAAGATCTGTGAAGATGCGATAAGTACAAGAGAAGAGGTTCCCCATGGGATTTAGAGAGAGAATCCCTGTGGTATTGTGTCCCATGAAGATCACTATAGATACAGTAAGCTTGTTTCAGTTGAATGCAACGTAGCGTGAGGACCGTGTTAACAGGGTCTAAAAGTGTAAGTGGATATTAGAGAAATGAGAGTTGTATTTTGTCTGCATCACTGAGGACCGAAGCTGTGAGTATAGAGAGGTGTGATGAATTTAGCCGTCCACGCCAGAGAGCACCAGGACCACCAAGTATAGGGAGTTTATGTGTGGAAGAGGCTAAGATGAAGATTTGGGAGCCTCAACGGGGATAAGCGTAGAATCTGCAGGAAATTTTCGGATCCTGCCAGATGAACAGAGGAGACGCACTTGCGTATCATATAAATCGAATTCAGATGTGAGATAATGCCAAGAGAATTCAGTGTTTGTGTTAGCTAAGTACAACTCTAAAGTAATACTCGAATTTCTTTTTGTATGTTTGTCTCAGTACACATTGTTACAGTCGAGTCACTACAGAGGAAGCAAAATCCTACTAGAAGAGAGCAACGATAGGAAAGGAGGAAGTATGATGCAGAACCATGAAACCCAGTGAACTATAAATGATTAGAAATCATATGAAATTTTTTGGGAAACTTGAAATACGGAGAAGAACTGAAAATTAACTGGACAAGAGGTAATACAGTCAGCAACAGAAAAAAGTGGTGTTAAGTCAAGGGTAAACATAACAGTTTTTATACAGATTAAAATTTTGTTTTGATGTTGTGAGTTATATGTGAAGTAAAGATAAGTAAAATCTATAATGACTAATAATGAGAGGTAAAACAAATGAGATACTGACAAGTGCACAATGTGAAGGTACAACTCATGCAAGAAATTTAATGTTTATAGACAGCAACGTGATGATGTGCAGTGTATGTGGAACAGGGAGTCTTCTTCTTGTGCCTTTGTCCCGCATCGACGCAGTGTCGACATGGTTATTAAGGAATTGGCATGTTTAATTTTAAGAGGTTTCCCGATGCCCTTCCTGTCACCACCACGTTATTCTCCAGGATGGAATGTGAGTACTCCAATTGTCTGTGTGTGGTGCTAGTCATGTGAAAGCGAGCGCAAGCTTTCAAAATGTTTTTCTATCGTGAACTAAGGCGAGACTTGTGTACTAGCCCAGTATTCGCCTATGGAGTGTGAAAAACTGCCTAAAACCACATAGAGGCTGTCTGGCAAAGTGACCCTCATTGCTAATCCGCCAGGTGTATTCAATGTGGGCCAACACATCTCCTCATTCCAGAAACGGCACTTGAGCGTGCTTGGCTATCTGTTGGTATGTGTAACAGGGAGGATCGACCATTTTTCTTTTGTAGCGTGACAGCGAATAGCTGGAGGTAATATGGATGCCTAAGTGGGGTATAAATGTAAAAAAGGTTAGATTTTTAACCACTGATCTATGAGACAGGGTGAGTTTGTGTAGAAGTACTAGCACAATGTTCATTGCAAATTCAGAAAATTAAAAGTGCCACGATTAGAATGTAATATGTAATGTAAAATGAACAGAGTATTATTCAATAGAGCTTTTAGTTTTTGTGAAGCCAATCATTCTGATGAATAAAGAAAATGACTCTCTTAAAGATAGACTTTTTCTTGTGTGGATAATACGTGCACGGTGGACTGTACCATTTATTTCCTTCACGGCCGAATACCGAATATATCTTGTGGTGTTCAGCAACTATACACATAATAATACCAACAAATTTGCCAATAACAAAATATTCCCTTGGCCTGACACAAAACCATCGACAAAGCCTTACCTCATGCCACAACCACAGTGTGCCAATGATTCCTGGAGAGGAGCAGTTACGACAACCAGAGAGACCATCACAAACCCAAAAATACTTTGTCCTGCTGCCAGTCACTGCACGCAAATCCTCGAGCTAGACAATGTTGATAAGGAACTGTGAACTGACAGACCGAAGTTTGCTTCGTGTGCTGTATAAAATAGTGAAAGTACAGTCCAGCGTCATGTGGCGAAAGTGAAAGCAGAGATTTGTGTTTAGGCAAAATATTTTTATCAAAGGACCTCCATGAAGGCAAATCATTTGTTTGTTGTGTTAACTTTTTTGAAGTGAACATTGTTCTATGTGTTATTTTTCATAGAGTGATGTTCTGTAATTCTATGTTGGATCTTTAAACGATTTATCTGTGTGCCACATGTTTAAGAAAATGAAGTTTTGAAAGATTTAGCAAATGTAAGCGATTTTAATAACTAAATAATTTACTGCTTTTGGCAGATAATTAATTATTCACATGTAGGTGCCCTTATGCTATAACTTTGCTTTAACTTTTTCACTTCATATCTGGTTTACTAAGGATATTTTGTTGCATATGTTAAATTTATTGGTTTTCTTGACAATGGACACTTTTCCAATGCGAATTTCAGAATTTATGATGATATTTCTTCTGTAATCATGACCAAAGGGCACTGTGTAGGATCTAGACTAGGCAGATTAAAAGGCAACAGAACAACTAACACACTCCACTCATCAAGCCCAGGATTCGACTACTCGGAAGATACACACTAACAATTTCCATTAACTATATAGCAAGCTATTGGAAATACTTCTTACAATAATTGCCTGAACTTTAGAATACAATCAGTCATTCACAGCAATTAATTTGAGTTTCGGAAAAATGAATAGTAAATGTTAGAACAGAATTTTTCCCAAAAATAAATGGAAATAGCCCCTAAAAAGCATACGAATGGAGCCAACCATCAGGATGAAAAGGGTTTAACCCTATCACATCCTGTCGTCTCCATGGAAAAAGTGATGGATCTATTCACTCAGAAACAATAGCCCATAGCGTCAAGAAATGTCTATGGCATTCATCCACCTATGAAAATAGCGCAAACCATAATTTGTGCTGACATGATTTGCACCAGCGAACAGTATTCCTACCCTGTTTTCGAAACTGTTCATGTTTTAGGTAACATTGTGTTACCCCCCTTTACATCTGATTCCAGTGTTCATCTAGGGTATTAAAAACTGCTTCAGCTGTATTTAGTCCTTTACTACTGGATGACAACCGGTTCATGGCACTACCGCCACATCTTCAGGTGAACATATGATTAAAACATTAGAGCGGAAGAGCTCGGAATCTTTTTACCCAACATTCGTTGTCCTTCAAAACAAAACACCGGTAAAGGAGGGTATGTCACAGATTAAAAACTGCCTGATTCGAATATCTTGGATGGGTCCAAAGCAACTCTTACTGATCGTTTCTCTGATCTATACGGCACCGCGTACTGGTTGATTTTTTTTTTTTTCTCTCTGCTGCCTTCAGTATGAGAGAGCACGCGGACGCGTCCCTTGTGCGTGGTTCGGTATAGATCGGAGAAGCGGTCACCGATTTTTAGTGGTGTTTTGTTTTGACGGACTACGAATCTTGAGTAAAACGTATCCGAGCTTTCCCGCTATAATGTTTTTATCGTATGTTCACCTGAAGACGTGGCGTTTAGTGCCACGAAACCGGTTGTGTTCCAGTAATGAAGTGGTTATTAATATCCAATATGAGTACTCATAGTTCTGGTTGCCCCACCTACAAGGTTGTCTGCAGTGATCCCAGTGTGCTTGGATATGTTGATTTTTGCTTTACAGATCCGATGATGGCAACGCTATTTGTTGAGACCGGTTATCACAATAAATGCTGTATAATAGCGATAATGGCAGGTTTGAATGAGTTACGTTATCCCATTTTCATTCCCACCCCTATGGGATGTAGGTGGTTCTTCACCCCAGAGTTCTTCCTCCTAGATCGTGAATAACCAGTAAAACATCGAAACATCGTCCCCCCTTTTTTTCTTAGTCATTAGTCTTCCGACTGATTTGTGGGCCCGTCACGAAGAATTCTTCTCCTGTGCCAATCCCTTCAGCTCGGAGTTGCTCTTCCAACCTACGTCCTCAATTATTTGCAGGATGTATTCGAACCTCTCCCTTTACAATTTTTACCCTATACAGCTACCTCCACTACCATGGAAGTTATTCCGCGATGTCTTAATAGATTTCCTGGCAACCTGACCCTTCTTCTTGTCACTCTTTTCCACTTTTTACTTTCCTCGCCGGTTCTGCGCAGAGCCTCCTCATTCCTTACCTTATCGGTCAAACATTCGTCTGTAGCACAACATCTCAAATGCTTCGATTCTCTTCTGTTCCGTTCTTCCCACAGTCTTGTTTCACTACCATACAACGCTGTGCTCCAGACGTACATTCTTAGACGTTTCTTCCTCATACTGAGGCCTACGTTTGATAGCCAGAGATAGTATGCTTTTGATATCCTCCTTGCTCCCACCGCCATTGGTTATTTTGCTGCCTAGGTAACAGAATTTCTTAACTTCACGTACTTCGTTATCGACAATTCTGACGTCAAGTTTCTCGCTGTTCCCATTTCTGCTTCTTCTCATCACTTCCGCCTTTCTTCGATTTACTCTCAATCCTTATTCTTTACTCATTGTACTGTTCATTTCTTTCAGTAGATCATGTATTTCTTCTTCACTTTCACTCAGGATAGTAATGTCATCAGCCAATCGTACCACTGACATCCTTTCATTCTGAATTTTAGTTCCACTCGTGAACCTTTCTTTTGTTTCTATCACTGCTTCTTAGATGTAGAGATTGGACAGTAATCTGAGCATTCCGTTCTTGGTCTCCCGCTCTTTTCTTTCCCTCTTTGTTCTTGTACATATTGCATTCCCTATAGCTCACCCCTGTTATCTCAAAAAATGGCTGTGAGCACTATGCGACTTAACTTCTGAGGTCATCAGTCGCCTAGAACTTAGAACTAATTAAACCTAACTAACCTAAGGACATCACACACATCCACGCCCGAGGCAGGATTCGAACCTGCGACCGTAGCGGTCGCTCGGCTCCAGACTGTAGCGCCCAGAACCGCACGGCCACTCCGGCCGGCCTTGTTATCTCAGAGTTTCGAACGTCTTGCTCCACTTGACATCGTCGAACGCTTTTTCCACGTTGACAGATCTTATGAACGTGTCTAACGTGTCTTGATTTTTCTTTACTTTTGCTTCCATTATCAACCGCAACGTCAGAACTGCGTCTCCAGTGCCTTTACATTTTTCAAAGCCAAACTGATCGTCACCTAATACATCCTCAATTTTCTTTTCCATTCCTCTGTATATTATTCTTGCCAGAAACCTGAAAGCATAAGGTGTTAAGCTGATTGTGCTACACTTCTCGCACTTGTCGGCTCTCGCAATTTTTGGAAGTGTGTGTATGATGTTACTCCGAAAATCAGATGATATATCGCCAGACTCACACATTCTACACTCCAACGGGAATAGTCGTTTTGTAGTCGTTTCTCCCAATGATTTTAGAAATTCTGATGGAATGTTATCAGTTCCTTCTGCCTTATTTGATCTTAAGTCTTCCAAAGCTCTTTTAAATTCAGCTTCTAATACTGAATTCCCTATTTCTTCTAAAGCTATTCCTGTTTCTTCTTCTGTAACATCAAAAAAATCTTCCCCATCATAGAGGCATTCAGTATACTCTTTCCACATACCTGGTCTCTCCTTTACATTTAACAGTGAAATTCGCATTACACTTTCACGCACATTACGCTTTCACTTTCACCAAAGGTTGTTTTTACTTTCCCGGGCATTGCGCTGGTCCTTTCGACCATCATTTCTTTATTCTTTCCTGCACGTTTTTCATGTAGGGGATGTTTCCATCACATCCCCCAGGCTGTGGCTAAGCCATGTCTCCGCAGTATCCTTTCTTTCAGGAGTGCTAGTTCTGCAAGTTTCGCAGGAGAGCTTCTGTAAAGTTTGGAAGGTAGGAGACGAGATACTGGCAGAAGTAAAGCTGTGAGGACCGGGCGTGAATCGTGCTTCGGTAGCTCAGTAGATAGAGCACTTGCCCGCGAAAGGCAAAGGTCCCGAGTTCGAGTCTCGGTCGGGCACACAGTTTTAATCTGCCAGGAAGTTTCATATCAGCGCACACTCCGCTGCAGAGTGAATTCTCATTCTGTAAGACTATTTACCTGTCTTACCGCCTTTCTAATCGTAGCACTTCATTTCTGATCTTCCAGTTTTATGTCTTCCTCTTGTTTCTTTTATATATTGTACTCGTCTTTCCCTGTAGCTTTTCGCTATTTTTCTCAGAATTTCGAACGTATTGCACCATTTTACAGTGTCAAACGCATTTTCCGTGTCGAGAAATACTGTGAACGTGTCTCCATTTTTCTTCAGTCTTGCTTCCATTGATTACGTGCCTTATGTTACACCTGACAAAGCAGAGATGTAAATTCCAATCGAATATTTTTCAGAACGCTGGAACAGTCACCGAGAGGTAAACGCCGTTTAGCTGCTTGTAGAACTCGCGTTACAAGTATTGGAGTCATGCCAACAGCATATCACAGTGCAGTTAGAACTGGAAAAGTTATCTAAGACCATCAACATTAGCACCTCACAAAGAAGACTTGCCACGTTGATGGAATATTGTTGCAAAAAGGTCCAAACTTAACTTTACTCAACATCCTGTAGCATGAAAGGCGTTCTGGAAGTGGTGCAACACACATTTTTCTCAGCCAATTTCTGTTGATGAGATGCGGTATTTACTGTGGGACTTCGGTGTATATTCCCGCTTCGGCCTCTACGGCCTCATGAAGTTCTGATAGGTGACGGCGCTCTATGTAACAATCAAAAAGACGTCTGTAATAGAGGTGCTTTCGAAACAGAGAACTGTCGTGGAGTTTCTTTCGGCGGAATACCAGAGCATCGCAAATATTCATAGGCGCGTGCAGAATATCTAATGAGACTTGTCATCGAACAAAACCACGGTGAGTCGTGGGGCGAGACGTCTATCATCATCGCAATAAGGCCGCGCCAACTTGTCCGATCTCCCGGCTGGCCACACGCAGCTGTGACTCCTGCGATGTTGGAACGTCGGCACATTCTCACTCGAGGTGATCGATCGAGGATGAAACCGAACTTCCCCGTCTCCATGACAACGCGAGTCCTCACATAAGTCTGCGTACTCGAGAAGAGCTCCAAAATCTTCAATGAACTGACCTTCCTCATCCAACCTATAGACGGGTCTAGCACCTTCTGACTTCCATTAATTTGCACCAATGAAGGATGCAACCTGTAGCAAGCAGTAAGTGGATAATGGGGAGATATTGATGGAGTAAGATGTGTGCTCCGACGTCAACCAGTAGGATGGTTCGTACGAACATTACAAGCCCTCCCAGTAAGGTGGCGCAAGATCGTCACACTAAACGGAGATTATGTTAAAAAACAGAGCCTTGTACCGAAAAGAGTGGGGAATAATACGGTGTCTTGGAACCCTGAATAAAACCAACCAGCTCTTAGAAAAAGAAATGTGTGGCATTACTTATTGGAGGCCCCTCGTATTTTTCACCTATGTAAAACATGTTGTATAGAACATCCACACAGAATCACTGACGAAAAGGCGACGAAGAAAAAAGATAGAAACAAAGAAGCCTGAAAAACAAAAAGAAAAAATTGTTCAATGTGTGTGGCTGCTATGCTGGAGCCCGGGATTCGATTCCCCTTAGTGTTAAGGGTGTTCCCTTGGTGGGCGCACTCAGGCTCGCAATGCGAGTTGAGCAGCTACGTGAGTGAGGAGTAGCAGTTCACCCGGCCGGTGTGGCCGAGCGGTTCTAGGCGCTACAGTCTGGAACCGCGCGACCGCTACGGTCGCAGGTTCGAATCCTGCCTCGGGCATGGGTGTGTGTGATGTCCTTAGGTTAGTTAGGCTTAAGTAGTTCTAAGTTCTAGGGGACTGATGACCTCAGATGTTAAGTCCCATAGTGCTCAGAACCATTTGAACCATTTTTTTAGTAGCGGTTCCAAGGTCGAGAGAGGTGACAACGGCCTGGAGAGCGCTGTGCACTCATCAAGCCCTCCATGATGCATGATGCCATTTATTAAAGTTTTCCAATTCATTGCAAGGCGCAATGGCTAAAGAGAACGTAGTATAAAAAGAGCAGTTTCTCGAGCAACAATTCTCATCTGTGATCACAATGTCGACTAGTACAGAACCTGTCTATTTTGAGGGAGTAATTCGCAAGTAAACCTAAACGGCAGGAAATAAGAACATAATTCAATAGTAACAATATTTTGGGTCACGGAACAAGTATTCGTGACAGCTGCGTAATACTTTAGTGGCACAGTGGGTGCTGTTATAAAGCGGAAGATAATATTTCGTTTTGTCCAAGCCATTCAGAAATTAACTTGCTACTTTAGCTTCATTTTCGCAGTATTTACAAACTATTGAGTAATATGTATTTCGAAATACCTCGTTTCTTATCCCAGGTATGTTAGGTAGTAGACTGATTAAGAAAGTTGTATGTCGATTTAACAGGACTAGTTGAAACTTCGTAGAAGACAGCGATTCTAAGTGGATCTCTGCCACTCGCAGGCAGCGTTAGTTTGATCCTTCGATCATATCTACTTGATGTGTTTTGCTTTGATCCGGAAAAAGTAAGTTTTGAAATCAAAGCACACTTTCTCTGTCATATTAATGTAACGTCGTAACCATTGACATGCTTATCTTTAGCAGTCTTTTTCTGGTATTGTGATTTTTACACAATTGTGTTGAAGCTCTCCGCCCTCCCCACCTCCCCCTTCCACACTCTCTCTCTCTCTCTCTCGCTCTCCGTGTGTGTGTGTGTGTGTGTGTGTGTGTGTGTGTGTGTGTGTGCGTGTGTGGGTGTGTGGGTGTGTGGGTGGGTGGGTGTGTGGGTGTGTGTGTTTGTTGTGTTCCATTAACGTTCTGTTAAATTCGTGGAGTATTTAACACATGCTAGTACTTACTTGAGAGAGGGTGAACTTCTTAGCCAAGATCGCTTGAAAAAACCGGTAGGTTTCGATAAGCATGGTTAACATTTCAGATCATGATGAAACATTATTACATGTCTCCTATATCAGAACTCTTTCAAAAACATTGTCAGCTATATAAAGGACGAGATGAACAGTGCAGCGGCAAGTCAAGGTTAAAACCGCAATGTTGTTGTGGCTGTGGTCTTCAGTCCTTAGACTGGTTTGATGCAGCTCTCCATGGTACTCAGTCCCGTGCAAGCTTCTTCACCTCTAAGTACCTACTGCAGCCTACATCCTTCTGAATCTGATTAGTGTATTCATTTCTTGGTCTCCCTCTACGATTTTTACTCTCCACGCTGCCCTCCAGTACTAAATTGGTGATCCCTTGATGCCTCAGAACATGTCCTACCAACCGATCCCTTCCTCTGGTCAAGTTGTGCCACATAGTCCTCTTCTCATCAATTCTATTCAATACCTCCTCATTAGTTACGTGATCTACCCATCTAATCTTCAGCATTCTTCCGTAGCACCACATTTCGAAAGCTTCTATTCTCTTCTTGTCTTAACTATTTATCGTCCATGTTTTACTTCCATACATGGCTACACTCCATACAAATACTTTCAGAAACGACTTCCTGACACTTAAATCTATACTCGATGTTAACAAATTTCTCTTCTTCAGAAACGCTTTCCTTGCCATTACCAGTCTACATTTTGTATCCTCTCTAGTTCGACCATTATCAGTTATTTTGCTCCCCAAATAGCAAAACTCCTTTACTACTTTAAGTGTCTCATTTCCTAATCTAATTCCCTCAGCATCACCTAATTTAATAGACTACATTCTATTACCCTCATTTTGCTTTTGTTGATGTCCATCTTATAGCCTCTTCTCAAGACACTGTCAATTCCGTTCAACTGCTCTTCCAGGTCATTTGCTATCTCTGGCAGAATCACAATGTCATCGACAAACCTCAAAGTTTTTATTTCTTCTTTATGGAGTTTAATTCCTACTCCAAATTTTTCATTTGTTTCCTTTGCTGTTTGCTCATTGTATAGCCTGAATAACATCAGGGATAGGCTAAAACCCTGTCTCACTCACTTCTCAACCACTGCGACCCTTTAATGCCCTCGACTCTTATAACTGCCATCTGGTTTCTTTACAAATTCCAAATAGCCTTTCGCTCCCTGTATTCTGCATTCAACCAATGCCACTTTTAGAATTTTAAAGAGAGTATTCTAATCAACATTGTCAAAAGCTTTCTCTAAGTCAGCAAATGCTACGCAGGCTTGCCTTTCCTTAATCTATCTTCTGAGATACGTCGTAAGGTCAGTACTGCCTCACACATTCCAACATTTGTACGGAACCCAAATTGATTTTCCCCATTTTCGCTTTCTACGAGTTTTTCGATTCGTATGTAAAGAATTCGTATCAGTAGTTTGCAGCCGTGATTTATTAACCTGATAGTTCGGTAATTTTCACACATATCAACAACTACTTTCTTTGGGATTGGAATTATTACATTCTTCTTGAAATCTGAGGGCATTTCGGCTGTCTCATACACCTTGCTCACCAGATCTTAGAGCTTTGTCAGGGCTGCTCTCCCAAGGCTATCAGTAGTTCTATTACAATGTTTTCTACTCCTGGGGACTTGGTTGTACATATGTCTTCCAGTTCTCCGTAAAATTCTTCATGCAATATCGTATCTCCCATTTCATCCTCACCTACTTCCTCTTCCATTTCCATAACATTGCCCTCAAGTACATCGCCCTTGGAAAGACCCTCTATACACTGCTTTCACCTTTCTGCTTTTCCTTCTTTGATTAGAACTAGTTTTCGATCTGAGCTCTTGATATTCATACAAGTGGATCGCTTTTCTCCAAAGGTCTCTTTAATTTTCCTGTAGGCAGTATCGATCTAGCCAACGGCCTTGCTGCAGTTCCCGTCAGATCACCGATGTTAAGCGGGCTGGGCTAGCACTTGGATGGGTGACCATCCGGTCTGCTGAGTGCTGTTGGCAAGCGGGGTGCACTCAGCCCTTGTGAGGCAAACTGAGGAGCTATTTGATTGATTAGTAGCGGCTGCGGTCCCGTAAACTGACATACGGCCGGGAGAGCGGTGTGCTGACCACATACCCCTCCGTATCCGCATCAAGTGCCGCCTGTGGGCTGAGTATGACACCACGGCCGGTCAGTAACAATGGGCCTTCCAAGGCCGGACGTTCTAGTATCTATCTTACCCCTAATGATATATGCCTATGCATCCTTACATTTGTCCTCTAGCCATCCCTGCTTAGCCATTTTGAACTTCCTGTCGATCACATTTTTGAGACGTTTGTATTCCTTTTTGCCTGCGTTATTTAATCCATTTTTATATTTTCTCCTTTCATCAATTAAATTCAATACTTCTGTTACCCAAGGATTTCTACTAGCCCTCGTCTTTCTACCTACTTGATCCATTGCTGCCTTCACTACTTCATTTCTCGAAGCTACCCATTCCTTTTCTAATGTACTTCTTTCCCCCGTTCTTATCAGTCATTTCCTAATGCTCTCTCTCTAAAACTCTCTACAACCTCTGCTTCTTTCAGTTTATCCGGGTCCCATCTCCTTAAATTCTGAAATCTTCGCGGTTTCTTCAGTTTTAATCTATAGTTCATAACATATAGAATCCACCTCTGCCCCTGCAAATGTCTTACAATTTCAAACCCGGTTCCTACATCTCTGTCTTACATTATATAATCTACGTGAAACCTTTCAGTGTCTCCAGACCTCTTCCACGTATATAACCTTCTTTCATGATTCTTAAAACAAGTGTCAGCTATGATTAAGTTATGCTCTGTGCACAATTCTACCAGGTGGCTTCCTCTTTCACTCCTTACCCCCATTCCATATTCACCTACTACTTTTCCTTTTCCTTTTCCTACTATCGAATTCCAGTCCCCCATGAATATTAAACATTCATCTCCCTTCACTATCTGAATAATTGCTTTTATCTCAACATACATTTTTTCAATCTCTTCATCGTCTACGGAGCTAGTTGGCATATAAACTTGTACTACTGTGGTAGACGTGGGGTTCGTGTCTATCTTGGCTACAGTAATGCGTTCACTATGCTATTCGTAGTAGCTTACCCGCGCTCATATTTTTTTATTCATTATTAAACCTACTCCTACATTACACCTATTTCATTTTGTATTTGTAACCGTGTATTTACCAGACCAGCAGTCTTGTTCTACCTGCCACCGAACTTCACTAATTCCCACTATATCTAACTTTCACCAATCCATTTCTCTTTTCAAGTTTTTTAATCTACGTGCGCGATTAAGGGATCTGACATTCCACTCTCCGATCCGTAGAATGGCAGTTTTGCTTCCCCTTGTAGCGACGTCCTCCTTTGTATTCCCCGCCCGGAGTTCCGAGTGAAGGACTATTTTACTTCCGGAATACTTTACCCAACAGGACGCCATCATCATGTACCCATAGCGTAAAGCTGCGTGCCCTCGGGAAAAATTACGTCTGTAGTTTCCCCTTGGTTTCAGCCGCAATATGCAGAGTAATTCGCCAAATTTTTGTGTCCCGTAGCGCACATTACTGTCAGTCTAGCGGTGGTCTGGGTGCAGTGAATTGCAGTCGAGATGATGTTACGATAACGTCATGATAATGTTGTGTTCCCGTTGGAGACCAGATATGAACGTCTTCAATTACTACGCCAGGAAAGTCTACGGAGCCACAAGTTCAGAGTAGCGTGTGGTATGGCATACGAACATTTGCCAAATTACTCTGTTTATTGTGGTTTTAACTTTCACTTGTCGATGAATTGCTCATCTCGACCCTCAGGTACCTGCCAATGTTTTAGAAAGAGTTCCTGCATAGCTGGTATACGTGGCATGTAATAAACTTCTATCGAAATAATGGTGGTAGCCACGCTTCCCCAAACAGGCAATCGCCAGTGAAAGTTGTTTACAATCAATCTTGCTTAAGAAGTTCTCTTTATCTCGAGTAATAATTACGGGTCGCCTCTTACCACTCAATATGTGTATACTAATACATAATTCTAGGTTACAGGACAAGTGTTAAGAAATCAGGCTACAACTTCCATGGTACAAGAGCGAGCTGTAGAGGATAAAAACTATAGAGGAAGACTGAGACTGGAATAAATCCAGTAAGTAATGGAACACGTAAACTGTCCATTGACACCTAGCCGACTACGTGGTTCGCAAGATGGTTCGCACAAAGAATGAAGAGAACCCGACGCATTGATCCAGGCGCCAATCTTGCAGACACACAGTGAGGGGGCTAGGGGTGAGGGGGTTACTTACCAGCTATTGTTGAAGGGAAGGTACTGGTCGTTGGCTGGTGTCGTCAACCGACGGCAACTACGGGGAGATAGATTTATGTTATTTTGTGTCTCATGACAGCGGTTGGAAGTCCAATGAGGTCGCTGTAGTTTAAGCCCATTTTGACGGCCACTTCTCGAGAAAGAGCTTGACGATGAGCAAAAAATCATTCAAATGATTGTGAGCACTATGGGACTTAACATCTGAGGTCATCAGTCCCCTAGAGCTTAGAACTACTTAAACCTAACTAACCTATGGACATCACACACATCCATGCCCGAGGCAGGATTCGAACCTGCGACCGTAGCGGTCGCGCGGTTCCAGACTGTAGCGCCTAGAACCACTCGTCCACTCCGGCCGGTGACGATGAGCAGTCTATAATTCTTTTCAGCGATGTATTGCCATCGTGGTGGCAGCACGGCTACTGCCAAGCAACTCCAGTAAGTGTGATTTCCGAGACGGCCGGGTTGCTGGGCAGTGCAGAGGGAGTTCACATCCCGTGGCGTCCCTTGCCCCGCGGTTGGCTGGCCGCGCTCAAGGTCCCGGTGACCCGGTGAGCCAGAGGCCCGCTGGCCGGTAGGCATCTGGCGTCCGCGCGGCTTACGTAAGCGGCCTTCGCTGCGGTGCGGCGTGCAGCCTTCAACTCTAGCAGCTGGCCTGGCGTGCCGTATCAACCGGCTCCGACAACCACCCACCCACGCGTACTCGGCGGAACCGTGAAACCTATCAGCTGTTTTCTCAAAGGTTCACGGGGCGCTGTGACGACGACTCAGAAGGGAACTCTTGTCGGTTGTGTACGACTGATTTCGATGCCAACTGAATCAGTTATTTTGAAAAAGGCACGAGTCACATTTTTTGCCATATTCGGCTATGCTTGGATTCGGTATCCTGTTTCCAAGCAGGGACGTCGAACAGATGTGCAGAACTATAAACCTACATCTCTAGTGTCGATCAGTTGTAGAATTTTGGAACGCGTATCTGGAGACTAGGAATCTACTCTGTAGGAATCAGCATGGGTTTAGAAAGGTCGACGGTGTGAAACCCAGCTCCCGCTATTCGTCCACGAGACTCAGAGGGCCATAGCCACGGGTTCCCTGGTAGATGCCGTATTTTTTGTCTTCCACAAGGCGTTCGATACAGTTCCCCACAGTAGTTTAACCAACAAAGTAAGAACATATGAAATATCAGACCAATTGTCTGATTGGATTGAAAATGTCCTAGATAACAGAACGCAGCATGTCATTCTCAATGGAGAGAAGTCTTCCGAAGTAAGAGTGATTTCAGGTGTGCCGCAGGGGAGTGTCGTAGGACCGTTATATATATATATATATATATATATATATATATATATATATATATATATATATATATATATATATATATATATATGATCTTGTGGATAACATCGGAAGTTCAAAAATGTAAATAAATTATACACAACTGCAACAAAAAAAAAGTGACTGGTTGCAGTTGTGTATAATTTATTTACATTAATATACAGTGACGGTTCTAAAATATCCGTAATGGATAAGCATAATCAGTTCAAAAATGGTTCAAATGGCTCTGAGCACTATGGGACTTAACTTCTAAGGTCATCAGTCCCCTAGAACTTAGAACTACTTAAACCTAACTAACCTAAGGACATCACACACATCCATGCTCGAGGCAGGATTCGAACCTGTGACCGTAGCGGTCGCTCGGTTCCAGGCTGTAGCGCCTAGAACCGCACGGCCACTCCGGCCGGCATCGGAAGTTCACTCAGGCTTTTTGCGGATGATGCTGTAGTATATCGAGAGGTTGTAACAATGGAAAATTGTACCGAATTGCAGGAGGATCAGCAACGAATTGACGAATGGTGCAGCGAATGGCAATTGAATCTCAATGTAGACAAGTGTAATGTGCTGCGAATATATAGAAAGAAAGATCACTTATCATTTAGCTACAATATAGAAGGTCAGCAACTGGAAGCAGTTAATTCCATAAATTATCTGGGAGTAGGCATTAGGAGTGATTTAAAATGGAATGACCATATAAAACTAATCTTCGGTAAATCAGATGACAGACTGAGATTCACAGGAAGAATCCTAAGGAAATGCAGTCCGAAAACAAAGGAAGTAGGTTACAGTACACTTGTTTGCCCACTGCTTGAATACTGCTCACCGGTGTGGGATCCGTACCAGATAGGGTTAATAGAAGAGATAGAGAAGATCCAACGGACAGCAGCGCGCTTCGTTACAGGATCATTTAGTAATCGCGAAAGCGTTACAGAGATGATAAACTCCAGTGGAAGACACTGCAAGCCGGCCGAAGTGGCCGTGCGGTTAAAGGCGCTGCAGTCTGGAACCGCAAGACCGCTACGGTCGCAGATTCGAATCCTGCCTCGGGCATGGATGTTTGTGATGTCCTTAGGTTAGTTAGGTTTAACTAGTTCTAAGTTCTAGGGGACTAATGACCTCAGCAGTTGAGTCCCATAGTGCTCAGAGCCATTTGAACCATTTGAACCAAGACACTGCAAGAGAGATACTCAGTAGCTCGGTATGGGCTTTTGTTGAAGTTTCGAGTACATTCCTTCACCGAGGGTCAAGCAGTATATTCCTCCCTCCTACGTATATCTCGCGAAGAGACCATGAGCATAAAATCAGAGAGATTAGAGCCCACACAGAGGTATACCGACAATATTTCTTTCCACTGGAACAGAAGGGAAAACCGATAGAGGAACTCAAGGTACCCTCCGCCACCGCCAAGTGGCTTTCGGAGTATGGATGTAGATGTATATTTATAGAGATAGATAGTTTTGTATGGAAGCGGCATCAGTCTAATGCAGAACATAGGTAGAGGAAGGGAATGAGTTTGTTGAATGTTTTAAAAAGGGCATTAGTCCTGAACCGATGCCCCTTTCAAAACAATTAAGCTGCTGCTATCTGGAGACAAATTTAGTACACTCTTCAAGCAGCTGGTTGAGTGTAGTTTTACAGTTGATTTCCCTGGAAACACGGACAGTGACACCAATGAATCACCTGGAAAATGAAAAAAATGGTCAACGAAACCCAAACGATTATAACAGAATAAGATTAAAAGGTGTAAAGTAAATGGAAATGAACACGTCGGCTATTCTGGGAAATTCATTGCAATCAAATTTACAGGACCCGATTGCAGGTAAGCTTCTAACCTAACGTTTATGTGGGTTACATCTTATTAAAAATATAATCTAATACAAAATAAGCTTCCAACATAATGGTCAGCAGAACAATAAAAATAACATTCGCATGGGGCAAACATTCACTTCGTCTTCACTAATTAAAACCTAGAAAATAAATATATTAAAATTTTAATGTAGGTTATTCTGTTGACTGGGATCAAGCAATGAATTATACTGTAATTATTAATCTTCAACAACATAGGCCGCGCGCAGTGGCCGTGCGGTCTCGGGCGGCATGTCACGGATTGCGCGGCCTCTCCCACAGGACGTTCGAGTCCTCTCTCGGGCATGGGTGGGTGTGTTGTTCTTAGCATAAGTCAGAATAAGCAGTGTGTAAGTCGAGGGACCGATGACCTCAGAAGTTTGGTCCCTTAGGAATTCACACACATTTGAACAACGACATAGCATAAATACAGTCTCACCTGTATTTAAGCTCAAATAAATTAAAAATCTACAGTACTAAATTCATATTGCCACGGATTTATGCATATAACACAGTTTGCCTAAAAACCCATTATAAAACACTAAAGCCAAAACTAGTAGCTTTTCTTTGATTTCAGATGCAGTATGAAGTGTTTTACAAAATTCAGTGACCTTGACAAAATAACAGTCTTGAACAATTCCCCTGAATTTGTGCTCACTGCCTTAATCATTACTTATGTAATAACATACCTGACAGAACATACGAGCTTCATTTATTTTCAGATTCCTGTGGTGGTCAAAACCGAAACCACAGTCACACACTTTATTATGAGACTGGTTGCGACACGAAGATTCAACAATATTGTACAATGTTATTCTACACGGGGGCATTCTTTTCTCCCCTGTGACCGTGACTTTGGGGTAATTGAAAGATACATAAAGCAGAGTGGTCGTGTGTACTCTCCTACGGAGTATGCAATGAAAGTAGCTGAATCAAGTTCAAAATGAAAATTTACTAGCGTACTGCATGAAAAATCGTTCAGTATTAATTATAAAGGTTGCTGTGCAAAATTTTACAAAAAGACAACCAATTGGACTGAATCTTTGGGAAGTAGGGTGCTAAGAAAGGACAAAATTTATTTGCATGTATCAACGTATTTCATGTTACAAAGCGAAAAATATCATCCTGGTGTGTTAATAGCTTATGAACATACTGATGGGTTTAAAGTACACCACTTTACTCTGGCTTAGGCAGGAAACATTTCCTTACCAACAGAGGAGGCTTACTACAACAAGTGCCCAATGAACCACAAGAAAGTTGAAGATATTAAAATGTTGGTAAAGTACATTCCACAGGAGCATCTCCCCTATTATGAAGAAATATGTTAATGGCCGACACAAGACGAAGAACTCAATGATGACTGAATATAAAATGTAACCTTAATATGCACATATTTTGGTATTTTTCATTGATAATCCAAATAAGTAATGATCTTTTGGGTACAATGTTAACACATTTAGATTCAACATAAAATAAAAACACATTTTCCTAGAAAGTGCTAATATTGAAATTTCCTTTTTTTTCTTTTTGAAAAGGACATAAATCCACTTACTTAATTTTTTTGCGAAAACAAGAAAGATAATTACTTGCAATTTAGGTACACAATAGATGTTAAATATATACATATATGAAAAATTCTTAAAAAACTGTATACATCAAAAACCAGTTTTAATCGATTCCCCGAAAATTGCTTCTTGTGGACTCGTGCACTTTTCAAACCCACTGATGCAATTCGCAAGGAATCTCCATTCTCTCTCTCTCTCTCTCTCTCCCTCTTTCTCTCTCTCTCTCTCTCTCTCTCTCCCTCTGTCCCTCTCTCTCTCTCTCTCTCTTTCTCTCTCTCTCTCTCTCTCTCTCTCTCTCTCACACACACACACACACACACACACACACACACATACAGAAACTCCTTTGCTATCCCCCCCCCCTCTCTCTCTCTGTCTCTATTTTTCATCCTGAAGTACGCTACTCTTCTACTCTTCCACGTTTCTGCATATGTATGTAGACACTCCACACTACAGCCTGTTGCATCTATGTTCCTGGGATTATGCGGCTAGAGGCGGCTTCTGTGAAGTTGAGTCGTACTGAAACACTTTACAGTATGATGCAGTCGAATCATCCGAAACTAATTTTTCTGTCTGCAGCACGTATTACATCTCTGGCTGTTCCTGACGATGTGTTTTCACAACAGTACGTTCTTTTGTTTTTCCAGTAACGCTGTTGCGCCCCAAGATGTGTCCTAAAAGATTATTTCTTCTTGTTTGAATTTGCTACACAACATTTGTGGTTCCTGAATTCCCTCAAACTTATTCTCAGTGTAATCTCTGTTTCTACTGCTGATAACTCATCTAGTACAACTCACTAGATCTTCTTGCATGCTGTTATTTTTTTATTGTTTCGCTTTTCGTATTGTTCAAGTCTTTGACTTAAAAGACCGCAGCCCAGTCAAATGATTTATTTTCCAATTTCCGTGCTTGTAATCATACTGGTAAGCAAGCTACTTTTCGAGTTACAAGAAATTTTTACCTACTGTACTCTACTCACAAACAGTTTTCTGCTGTTCCTCTGGTGACCTTGCTGCACATATAGGCAAGTTCTATGTCTTCTGATTTATATCTCTGTTGCCATAACAAGAGATCTAGCTCTATGTATCGTTACTCTAATCTTCCTCTTCTTTATCTATATATCAGTCAGGTTATAGAAAATATTTTACATTTTGCTGAGGGCGTCTTTCAGAACATTAATTGTCTTCATGAGAACAGAGACGTTATCAGCTTATCACAATATGTCTTCCTCGACATTAGCTTTGGCCCTCATCCACGTTCTTAAATGAACTTTGCCTGCCGCTTTATGAGCGTAAACAGTGAATACTCTATAACAGAAAGACAACTGCAGGATTGTGTGACACATTTAGTAAGTCTTGCCTTTTGTTCTGTATTTTAATTTACAATGACAGCCCCTTTATCCGGCGAAGTTATCATTTCATGCCCCCTTGTTAAAGAAAAGCAGTAGAAACATAACACAGAACGAGAAACTAAAGTGGAATGGCATCATCTTGCGTATTCAACGATACCATTTGATCCGACGGAGTTTGTAATATTCTTTTAATGAACCGGCTGTATGAAATTCACGCAGTTGGTTGATATCAGTGTTTTAATCAGTTCAAAGTAATTAACGTATAATGTTGCGTCGGAAGCTAGGTTTTTCAACCTAAGAGCTTTGTCCTTCTGCTTCGGCGGATGTATCTAATTTATTATTAAAAGCTGTCCATAAACAGTAAAGAAAGCCACGCAGCGCAGTGCACTGTATCGGTACTGACGGAATAAGTTCATTGACTTCTCCAACCTGTCACCTGAAGTTGACCTCAATATATGTAGCAACTTAAGGCGTGAACTCGAAAAAAGAAATCAAAAGTGAAAAATAGAATATATATACAATCCGTTAAGTAAGTCTGTATAAGACTATTGGTATGAAAATAAATAGCGCTTTTCAAGACATGTTACGCTGTATTCAAAACCCTGCAGTACGCTACGCTGAGCAAATTTTTGTTGTGTTTTAATTTAGGTTAGAAAATTAAAGGGATCGCAATTTAAATTTATCAGATGAGTTACAGATCGTGAGCCAGCTAACGATATTTGACGTTAGAAAACGGTTGCTTCATGAGAATTTTGACAAAGCCAATAGCCATTTAATCAGTCTGCTATAAGTTGAATCTTGTTTATTTTCAAGGCACTGTAAGTTGTTGTTATAAGTTGTTATTTTAGCTTCTCCTGTTTTTACAATTTGCATCTCAGTTTTGTACAATACAGAATATAAAACTAAATAACGATTGGTGTCATGAAAATATGTAGTTTCGGTTTATTGGGTTCTTTAGTTTTAAGATCATGTGTAATGCCAAAGTGAAGTAAATATTAGTTAATAATTAAACAGAAATAGGAATTTTGTCAACAGTCGTAATTTTTTCTACGTCAAACGAATAAAGCACTTTGTGGCATTGAAGTGATTCTTATTTTGTGAACAATCGTGTTTTATATTTGTGAAAATACTACCAACTCAGTGACCCACTATTGCTGACCTTCCCTCACTAATGGAAATGAGGCCGTTTGTAGAAATCATTTATTACCGACGAAAATAATTTAGAAACACTACACACAGTGTTAGTTGATATTATATGGTACTCAGGAGGATTTAATAACTAATTAAAAATAAATTTAACTGTGATGTTGCCAATCACAAAACAAACAATAGCAAATGCATTAAATGAATTTAACAAAATGTGTTGAGAAAACAATACGGAAATATTAAAGCATAACACCAAACAATCCATCTTCAGGGAGAATTTTACCTGAGCTAAAGTCGTGAAAAATCATGTCACAACACATAAACCACAACCAGTATGATGGTCAGAAACAACATGATGCTGAATTTTCGTGAATTAATATTTCCAAAAATTACTTCCGGCATCCCTTAGAAAGTGTCTACAACTATTTCTGGAGTATACGTAGTCGGAGCGGACTCTACAAAATTCTGCAATTATTGCCTGAGGCATTTTGTTCAGATCTGGTAGGTTATCTAAGGAATGTGAGCAGCATCACATGTTGACTGATTGCTGTGAAGGACACAGAGATGCTGCGTAGTCAGGTGAGTCAGCATTATCACCAACTGACAGAGTTTGAAAGGGGATTCATTGTAGGTCTCCATTTGGCCAGCTGGTTGTGCAATATCCAAATTAATGGAGCGTTCGGATGTGACAGTGGCCTGATGTTGGACTGCATGGGAACGTGATAGCATACTCACTGTCAAGGTTCAAGTCGACCACGTCTGACCATTACAAGGGAAAATATCTGTCAGTATAGCTGACATATTCGTCTTGTGTATCAAGCACATCGCAACCCCTTCACGTGTCTGTCTGTCATCCAAGCAGAATTAATTGACTCTCTACAACATTCTGTGCAATTCTGTAGCACTGGTCAAAGACTAGCAGGAACTGGACTAACGAACCAATGCAGTGGCTTAGTGAAGAGATCGCAAGGTACCTGAACCGATTTATGTTTGAATTAGTTACCACAAGATTTCGTAGCCAGTAGTAAACTAAATATTACAAATCACTAAAAGAAATATGTTTTGAGCATATGAAAGAGCCAACTAACAAGCACACTTCATCATCTCCCCTTCAGTGAATTATAAAGAGCTGAAATGTGCTCTGGCTTGGACTTCCAGGGGAGATTCCAAACTGTATCAACACACCCTATTGTTAAACATCATGAATTTATTAAACAAGGTACTTAAAGAGTTAATTCTAGAAGAAAAGATTGGTCAGGATAGTTCATGGTAATGCATCACAGCTGGGTCTGCACATTTATCACCCACAGACTGCAAAGTGCTGCTTGAAGAGCTTACCATCGTTATCAGATCAAAAAGTAAAATCTGACAAGTGTTTATAATTAATATGTAGCATAACAGTGTTGACAGTACACCTTACAAACTTACAAAACTACACTGAATCTGAATGGGAACGAATAGGTAACCAATTTTGAGAGCTGTGCTAGAAATGTTAAGGTTCAATATTAGAAAAACACTCATTAAATACTACGTGCAAGCTACCGTTAATTTCCAAAATACATATGTCTGTGCCTGGAGTGAAGCCGTGGTGGAAGCTTGAACTGCTGATGAATGCTGTCACATTGTATTGAGCCCCTGAGTAATCTTTTTTTACTACTGTGGTTGATCATAATTATCAAGTATGGCGGCGACCTGAGGTGGGGTCCAATTCTTCCATTGTTTTGGAGAAACAAGGCGTTTTGCTCATGCCGCCATGGTGTGGGGAGCCACTGCATATGACTTCAGGTCAAGGTTGATAGTTACTGAGGAAAATCTGATGGCACAACGGTAGTTTTGTGGTAAACAGGGTACTGGGCCATTTTGTTTGTGCAGGTTGCATACATTCCAGGATAAGCATATATTCAGGGGCAAATTATGCCTCTTCCCTTAACATACTGCTCCACTAATTGTTTCATGAGTCTTCATGGTTGATTTATGACCCCCTGGGATTAATCCATCCTTCTGAGAAATCCTCAACCCCTTCCCCCTTCACTATGCCTTTGCAAAATCCCAATACTCCTCAACCTCCCTCACTGATATGAGCATGTATTTCATCTCTCCCACTTCCTCCCTCTCCTCCCACGTCTGGTAATACTTGTGAAAAGCTGAGTCTGTGCTGGAGATCACACAAAATTAAGGCCAATGTCAATAATACACTACTCAGTTCAATTTGCATTTTGTTTATTTAATCGTTTTGTGGGAGACAGGGCTCCCCCATTTGAGTAGAGCTCACTTCTGTACCCCCACCACAACTTCCCGATGAAAAATAAATATCAACACCGAGGAATGGAACGAGGAGCAATATATTAGCGCCGTTTTGGCTCGCCTCCACTTGTGTCTGTCGTCCAGGCACCGCCAAGCACTGGGTAGAGTGCTAAGCACATGCACCTGCAGACTGCAGAGGTCGGGCCATGTCTGCGATGCCGGCACCAATGGCTCCAAGTGGAACACCGAACACCAACAACTTCATTTGCAGTGGAAGCCTGTGGGTTCAAAAATGGTTCAAATGCCTCTGAGCACTATGGGACTCAACTTCTAAGGTCATCAGTCCCCTAGAACTTAGAACTACTTAAACCTAACTAACCTAAGGACATCACACACATCCATGCCCGAGGCAGGATTCGAACCTGCGACCGTAGCGGCCGCGCGGTTCCAGACTGTAGCGCCTTTAACCGCTTGGCCACCACGGCCGGCGAAGCCTGTGGGGCTAATGGGACTTTGTGCAATGGCGCTTGCAGCAAGCAGATTCACATGGAAGCCAGAGGAATTACCACAAGACTGCGCACACATGAGGCACCAGTCCTCTGCACTGCTGTTGGATGCCACACAGCCAGCCATCACACACACTGATAAGGGTTCAAATGCTCGCACATACCTATGCACCCGATGGACACCCCTGCCCCACTTTTCTCATGGCCTGAAACAAATCACCAGGTGCTGCAATTCCTTTGATTGACGAATTCCAGACTGTCTTCTGGTATCTCAAATATTAAAGTGTTGGTAGTTATGAAAACTGTAGAAGACACGTATTCTGTCTGTGAAGTATCATTGTAGCTCTTCTGGTGCCTGCAGGTCTCCAAAAGAGCCGAAATAGCAGACGTCATTTGTATTTTCCTTAACGTACGCCACCCAGTGGGCCTCTGGTCCCCCAGAAACATCTAATTTCACAATTCTACATAGTCTTCAGTAATGTATCCCACATGAACACACCATGGATTCTTGGAATGGTGATTTTTTTGCTAATAAACTTGAACAGACCTGTATTTGTAAGCAGTCTATCCAATTGGATAGCTAATGGGGTTCTTGTTTATTTATGAAGAGACATTTTCATTTCTTGTGTGGTTTCAGGTATAGTCCTTTTTTGAAGGTAGGTGCTTCCATCATGCTGTAATGTCTTCTTGCTTCCTGTATCTCCTCCTGGGAATCCTGTGCGTCTTGACTGTTCTGGCAAGAGATGCTGCCCAAACAACAAGTGAACCTATCGCTGAGAGACCTGCAAGAGCAAGAACGACGCAGCGGATAATTCCACTTTATGTTTTGAGTATCGGCACAATTAGGGCTGCTTTAACGAATCCTTTACGTCTCACGGCGCTTTTAGCTGTATACATACCTGTAAAGATACAGCTTTTTAGCACTCCTGCCTTGGCTTCTTCTTCTTCACTGTTATCCTCTTATTTTTCAATGTACGATGTTTGCCATCCATAACCTGCTTGAAATCCACATCCAATCCATATTAATTTTATCAAACCCAGTTCTATCAATTACAAATGTTGTAATGTACTGCCCTATATTAACATCGGTCCTCGTATTTACTGCCTTGGCTTTATCAGTTAAAATTCGACGTGCAGCATCTTCCGACCACAACTTGCCAAACGTGTTAATTTCCTCACCACTCCGAGCCAAATGACTTGGAGCTTTGTACCAGGTCCGCAGTAATTATATCCCGTTGTTGTTGTTGTGGTCTTCAGTCCTGAGACTGGTTTGATGCAGCACTGCATGCTACTCTATCCAGTGCAAGCTTCTTCATTTCCCAGTACCTACTGCAGTCTACATCCTTCTGAATCTGCTTAGTGTATTCATCTCCTGGTCTCCCTCTACGATTTTTACCCTCCACGCTGCCCTCCAGTACTGAATTGGTGATCCCTTGATGCCTCATCACATGTCCTACCAACCGATCCCTTCCTCTGGTCAAGTTGTGCCACAAACTCTTCTTCTCGCCAATTCTATTCAATACCTCCTCATTAGTTATGTGATCTACCCATCTAATCTTCAGCATTCTTCTGTAGCACCACATTTTGAAAGCTTCTATTCTCTTCTTGTCTAAACTATTTATCGTCCATGTTTCACTTCCATACATGGCTACACTCCATACAAATACTTTCAGAAACGACTTCCTGACAATTAAATCTATACTCGACGTTAACAAATTTCTTTTCTTCAGAAACGCTTTCCTTGCCATTACCAGTCTACATTTTATATGCTCTCTACTTCGACCATCATCAGTTATTTTGCTCCCCAAATAGCAGAACTCCTTTACTACTTTAAGTGTCTCATTTCCTAATCTAATTCCCTCAGCATCACCCGACTTAATTCGAATACATTCCATTATCCTCGTTTTGCTTTTGTTGGTGTTCATCTTATATCCTCCTTTCAAGACACTGTCCATTCCGTTCAACTGCTCTTCCAAGTCCTTCGCTGTCTCTGACAGAATTACAATGTCATCGGTGAACCTCAAAGTTTTTATTTCTTCTCCACGGATTTTAATACCTACTCCGAACTTTTCTTTTGTTTCCTTTACTGCTTGCTCAGTATACAGACTGAATAGCATCGGGGAGACGCTGCAACCCTGTCTCACTCCCTTCCCAACCATTGCTTCCCTTTCATGTTCCTTGACTCTTATTACTCCCAGCTTTCTGTACAAATTGTAGCGTTTCGCTCCCTGTATTTTACCCCTGCCACCTTCAGAATCTGAAAGAGAGTATTCCAGTCAACTTTGTCAAAAGCTTTCTCTAGATCTACAAATGCTAGAAATGTAGATTTGTTTTACCTTAATCTTTCCTCTAAGATAAGTCATAGGGTCAGTATTGCCTCGTGCTCCATAATTACTACGATTTCAAAACAATTATTCCCCGAGGTCGGCTTCTATTATACTCTGGAATACGAAATTCAACTGCAAGTTTATTGAGAATACCACTACCTCTTATATGTCCCTTCTCATGCATGTTATACAACAGTGCTGACTGTGCTCTTTGTGCATCATTACACAGCAAACCATCAGCATCATTCCAGATGTGTTGTGTTACAGGAAATCCAAGCTTTCTCTGGGTCTACAAATGCTAGAAATGTAGATTTGCTTTACCTTAATCTTTCTTCTAAGATAAGTCATAGAGTCAAAATTACCTCACGTACTCCAACATTTCTACGGAATCAAAACAAAAAACTCTTCCTCTATTTCTTCGACGTCTTATGGTGTTCTGAGCTCTTCTGCAATTCCTCTGTGTAAAGGCATCTTGAAATTTCGGCGTCACTCCTATCCTTTCAGATGCAAGTTTGGGATTTGTTCTCTTCACTTTGGAAACTGAATATCTCGCTCGACCTATCTGTTTTCAGATATCTACCAGATCACCCACATTAAATTTCTGTTTATGTCGACCCAACATTTTAATACAATGGTTTTGTAAACACTCTTCGTCAGTCTTGTAAAGGCCGCGTCGCTACTGCTGTGAAGATTGAGTTGCCACTGTTGTTACAGTAGGCCGAGTTTTGCGAGTTTGTTTAACGGCTTCTGGTACAGTACACCGCTAAGACAGTTTCTCCCAGACACTCACTATCACACAGCTATGCCCCAGTGTCAGGTAACAGGATAAAAGAATGAAGGTTCTGCAGCACTCCAACAAATTAGTAACAAAGTCGCACAAATCAGTTGAAAGGTTTGCTTATCTTTGTGACTAATTGAATAATGCAGTCTGCAACACTGTATGTAATATAACACAAAAAGGGCCCTCAGTGGCTAAGCGCAAATAATCGTAGGTAAACTTGACAGTACATAGCAAATGCAATTAACAACAACTGAGTGTTCACTTCTAAGAGTTCACTAAATAACGATCCCTGTCTAAAGTCAACCCTGGGTGATGATTTATAACAAAGTGGGAGGGAGCTGCTCTTCTGTCTCCCCAATAGGCTTCTGTCCTTTATCGTCCGGTAGTTAGCGGATTGTACCCGGCCAGCGCCACCCGTGGTGCTGGTGGAATTCACGCAAGTGGCGAGTCTGTGGCATTGACACCATCCCGCATCTTTGCGCCTGTGATGCTCCTCACCGGCTGTGTCTTGTTCGGACGACACAGCAGGTTGTATACTGTGTCCATGAGTCCATTATCATGAACATCGATTGGTTTCATTATTATTGTGTTATGTTTGGTTGGATTATACTTTGAAATTATTTCTGGGTGGATGTCTATCTGCTTGTACGAACTGCGAAGGTTGAAATACATCCCAATTCGAACTTTCGTTGTCCTGTTTAGACGTTCCATGGTACTCGTCTTCAGGTGAGTGATTGTTGAGTAGTGATGTATTCCATACCGCTGCATCACGGTCTTGAAATACCTATCGTAAAACTCTCCACCATGATCGATTTGGAGGTTGTCTGATGATAGATTCTTCCCCGTCTGCAACAAATGATCAAACACCTCTGTGACAATTTCCCCCATTTTTGTTTTAACGAGTAATTCGGAGGCTGATTTGGAGTATATATCAACAACTATTTAAAGATATATGAATCCATTATTCACATGTGAATATTCCCGCATATCTACAAGATTAGCCTGTCGTAAGTCATCCAAATGTTTAATCGTAACACACCTATGAGGATATGTTTTGTGTGTTGGTTTGTTCAGTTCTCGAACTAATGTCTCCATATTTGTTTGATTATAACTCTCTCTCTAAGCTCGGAGATTACTGAAACAAACTCATTCAAAAGGAACAGTATCACTAACAGCAGCTGATGTCTTGAGCAGTCACAGTCAATCTATTAGTTCATTGAGGTCATTGTAATACACATACTGTAAGGGTCGATTGCGGACTCTTTTTGATCTGTGTCAATACCGTAACCAACGATATATCGAACATCTAATATAGTTTTTATAGTGGTTCTATATTTCTAATTGCACTTGCTTCCCACTTCACTACGAACACTGGTCAATTGCAGTATTTCACTGCACATATCCAGATCTTTGGGTTAATAATTTACAGTTTCTTGGGGGATTTAGGAAAATTTCATTAGACCACATGACCTGTGAAATACCCTGTCACCTATCTGTACCGTTTTCCCCTTTAAGCTTACAGGCTGCTTACCCAGCACATATGGTTTTCACCACAGACCCTGAACATTTTGACTGTCTTGGCATCCCTTGATGGTTACTGAAATCAGCAACGCCATCGTCGTTGTGTAATTTTGCCAAGAGTTCATCAACAGATTCAGTGAATGGTTTAAAGATTTCTCCCAGTGTCTGCTCTCAATAAAATTGTCCCAACCTCCTAACCTTGCCAGTCGTAACTTCTCGTGAACAGCCTTCCGTGCGAGAATGACCTTACACTTAGTATACAAATAACATCACATGCATGAGCCATGTTGTCAGTAGTACTACTGCTTAAAAAAAAAAAAACACAAAAATACCAGTAGAACTACTGACAACATGGCTCATGCATGTAATGTTATTTATATGAATTTGACGATGCTTCTGCTGATTCCGCATTCAACATTTGACGATGCCGCTATGGCTGCAGTACATTAGGACTTTGTTTTTATGAAACAGACCTGATGATAGTCATTGAAGACCGAAACCGGTAATCTGTTAACAAAAAGTTTGTGACCATAGATGTAAATCAAAGGAAACTTATCATTAATTATTAAATATTATCATTTCACTCATACGTATAATCAGCCCACCATGCAGAGCAGGAAATTCACCATACACAGACTGACAAGAGGGTGTATTATAATAATTAACCACAACACAAAATTCAAAATGATTTACACCTTCTGTCACTATACAGACCTATACTGAGTGTTCACTTTAACTGAAGACATTGAAGTACCTTGAAAACTGCATATTTGAACAAAGAAAGTTATAATTACAATTTGTTTGTTTCACAGGGGTCATCCAATGATACCACACTCGACTGCCTACCGCACCTCATGCTTGGGTGGTGGGGAGCAACTTTGAAATCTTCAATGGGAACTTCTGTTTTTTATTGCAGATTACCATTATACAGCAAAATCTATATACATTTTGTTTCAACATTTTCTTCGTTTCGCCACGGATGGTGCTGTAAGTGGAGGAATAAGAATTTACGATATGCTACTCAATGGCCCTTGAATAACCAATGGCAAGTGAGACCTCACCACGCTGTGAGGGTACGAGAGACCAGTATAACTTACGATTGGAAACCCCATTCACAACCTTGCATTCCTCAAATATATCGAACGTGGGACTATTGGATGCGCTACTATGACCGTGGCTCAAGGCGAAAGCTGCTCAACTTTTCCAATTAGAGTAAGTGTTCAAACGTAGTACCGCCAGCTTCAATACATTTAGTGATCCGCTTTTCAAATGACGGTACACAGGACAGAAACATATCTGCGGGGATGTCAACACAGGCGTTTATGATGCAATCGACCATGTCTTCATGGCCTGTAGGCACTTACTGCCACAGAAAGAAATCCGCCAACGTCAAATCCAGCGACATAGCGGGCCAATTGATAGCGCCACCTCTGCCAATCCACCGACCAGTGTAAATACGTCTAACAACTCCCATGGTTCAATTGCGTAATGCGCTGGGCAACCGTTATTTTGAAACCACATACGTTGTCAAAAGGTCAGGATAACATCCTGCACTAGTACTGGTAGTTCCTATTAAGAAAAGCTCACTCATTATTAATCCACGAACCTTATTGTTGGCTGAAACTCCAGTGTCTTGTCCACCTCCTTAATCTGTCGATTTGCTGACATCTTCATGCGCCCTTCTTTGCTAACGTCTTACTTTTGGATCTTAATGAAGTACACAATAATTCCTAACACTGCAGGCTACAAGACAGTAGAACAGTGTTTCGAAACATTTGCGTTCTAAAAATTAACACATCATAATTTTTGAGTGTTACTGTTTCGTGAATTACAGAGAGAGTTACAAGACGTGGGACTGTATTATACTGATAGATACTAAAGGACCTATCTGGGTTAACCAATGTAAAAAAAAGTATTAACAACTGCATCCCATATAGTCATAATATAGCCTAATATATCACTTAACATTAAATCTACAGCTGTTTCGTGAAAAACGTTAAGAATATTCATATAATAAGCTTTCACGTCATGTATTATATATTACACTCTGATCATTGTCGTTCAATCAAAATTTTTACAAAACCTTTACAAGACAGTTCATGTCTTTTACAGGGTTTATTACCTAAGTTCTTTCATAAACTAACGCAGGAAAATGATTATTAAAGCTTCTACAGGCCTGTCTCACTTAATATGGTCAGTCTCTTCTATGTTCACAGTCTCTTAACTCAGTCTCCATAACAAAGATGAAAATGTCTTCACATTATTGATATCTGTCGTTGTTCTTTGTCATGTTTGTTTTCATTTTTGGTTTGAAGCTAGCAGAATTGCTTCACTTCGTCTAACTCATGGTCCCCAGCTTTTATGTTATGTTTATCGTTAATTTCTTTTGTGCTACTCCTCATTACTTTTGCCTTTCTTACATTTATTCTCAGTCCACTATTCGAAAGGTCTTGAAATTCTTTCCCACTTTCACTTAAGAAACCAATGTTACGAGTGAATCCTATCGCTGATATCGTTTCACTCTGATGTTTAATCGGATTCCTTATCAATTCTTTTATTTCCGTCGTTGTTTCTACATCTACATCTACATATATACTTCGTTAGCCACCAAGTGGTGTGTGGCGATGGGCACAATTCGCGCCAAAGTCATGTTCACCCCCTCGCCTACTATTCCACCCGCGGATCGGGCGAGGGAAAAGCGAATGTCTGAACGCCTCAGTACGGGCTCCAATTTCCCTTATCTTTGAATGGTAATCATTGCGCGATTTGAAAGTTGGTGGTAATAATATATGCTCTACATCCTCGGTGAAGATCGGATTTCGGAATTTAGTGAGCAGCTCCTTCCGTTTAGCGCGCCGTCTATCTGCAAGTGTGTCCCACTTCAAACTTTCTGTGAGATTTGCAGCGCTCTCGCGATGGCTATATGTACCAGTCACGAATCTTGCCGCTCTTCTTTGGATCTTGTCAATCTCTTGAATCAGACCTAACTGCTAAGGATCCCGTACAGACGAACAATAAGACTGGACGAACTAACGCATTGTAAGCTATTTCCTTAGTTGAAGGACTGCATCGCTTCAGGATTCTACCAATAAATCGCAGTCTTGAGTTCACCTTACCCGTTACTTGCGTAATCTGATCATTCCATTTGAGATCGTTTCGAATAGTCACACCGAGATACTTGACGGATGTTACGGCTTCCAAAGACTGGGCATTTATTTTGTACTCGTACATTAATCGCCTTGTTATACGCATTGGGTTACACTTACTAATATTGAGAGATAACTGCCAGTCATTACACCACGCATTTATTTTCTGCAAATACTCTTTGATTTGTTCACAACTTTCGTGTGATACTACTTTCCTGTAGACTACAGCATCATCGGCGAACAGTGTAATGCCGCTATCAATACCATCAACCAGATCGTTTATGTAAAGCGTAAAAAGCAGCGGACCTATTACGCTGCCCTAAGGCACACCAGAAGTTATGCTTGTTTCTGTTGAGGTCACCCAGTTCAGGGCGACATACTGTTCCCTGTCTATTAGAAAACTTTCTATCCAACCGCATATGTCATCGGATAGACCGTAAGCGCGCACTTTTTGGAGCAAGCGACAGTGTATAGTCTGAACAGAGGAGAAGAAAGACTGGATTCCTGTCCTGCACAGTTTTAATTTGAGCATTTACAGTACTGCGATTAAAATTGCTACACCAGGAAGATGACGTGCTACAGACGCGAAATTTAACCGACAGGAAGAAGATGCTGTGATGTGCAAATGATTCGCTTTTCAGAGCATTCACACAAGGTTGGCGCCGGTGGCGACACATACAACGTGCTGACATGAGGAAAGTTTCCAAGCGATTTCTCACACACAGCAGTTGACCGGCGTTGCCTTGTGAAACGTTGTTGTGATGCGTCGAGTAAGGAGGAGAAATGCGTACCATCACGTTTCCAACTTTGATAAAGGTCGGATTATAGCCTATCGCGATTGAGGTTTACTGTATGGCGACACTGGTGCTCGCGTGAGTCGAGATCCAATGATTGTTAGCAGAATATGGAATCGGTGGGTTCAGGAGGGTAATACGGAACGCCGTGCGGTATCCCAACGGCCTCATATCACTAACAGTCGAGATGACAGGCATCTTATCCGCATGGCTGTAACGGATCGTGCAGCCACGTCTCGATCCCTGAGTCAACAGATGGGGACGTTTGCAAGACAACAACCATCTGCACTAACAGTTCCACGACGTTTGCAGCAGCATGGACTATCAGCTCGGAGACCATGGCTGCGGTTACCCTTGACGCTCCATCGTAGACAGGAGCACCTGCGATGGTGTACTCAACGTCGAACCTGGGTGCACGAATGGCAAAACGTCATTTTTTCGGATGAATCCAGGTTCTGTTTACAGCATCAAGGAGGTCTCATCCGTGTCTGGCGACATCGAGGTGAAAGCACATTGGAAGCGTGTATTCGTCATCGCCATACTGGCGTATGTCCCAGCGTGATGGTATGGGGTGCCATTGGTTATACGTCTCGGTCACCTCTTGTTCGCATTGACGGCACTTTGAACAGTGGACGTTACATTTCAGATGTGTTACGACCCGTGGCTCTACCCTTCATTGGATCCCTGCGAAACCCTACATTTCAGCAGGATAATGCACGACCGCATGTTGCAGGTCCTGTACGGGCCTTTCTGGATACAGAAAATGTTCGACTGCTGTCCTGGCCAGCACATTCTCCAGATCTCTCACCAATTGAAAACGTCTGGTCAATGGTGGCCGAGCAAATGGCTCTTCACAATACGCCATTCACTCCTCTTGATGAACTGTGATATCGTGTTGAAGCTGCATGGGCAGCTGTTCCTGTACACGCCATCCAAGCTCTGTTTGACTCAATGCCCAGGCGTATCAAGGCCGTTATTATGGCCAGAGGTGGTTGTTCTGGATACTGATTTCTCAGGATCTATGCACCCAAATTGCGTGAAAATGTGATCACATGTAATTTGCATTTGTTCTTGGTGTAGCAATTTTAATGGCCAATATTGTAGTTCTTGGTCTTCGATTCCTATTTTTCCCTCTAATTTCGAAAGTCTTGCTCCATTTTACAATGTCGAGGGCCAGACGCATATCTGTTCGTGTATTCTGGTGTTTGGTAAGCTTGTTTCGCCCAGTCATTAGTCGGAAAGGCAGCAGCTCTTTAGATAATTAGCTGCAGTATCAGCGGACACCTGTAGCCGCCTCTGCGGCGCATCGCAATGGCGAGGCGTCCGTCGCCGCCTTCGTTCCGAGGGACGGAGCGCCGGCCGTCCGTGACGCACGGCCTTCGTTACATAAAAGCGACAGCTGGGTTGGGCTGTCGCGTGACCGCGCCGGCGGCCGCTGTCCTGGGGGCATTAAACATTCCCGGCCGCCTCGCGGTGTCGAATGGCGTATGCGGCATATCGACTGCGGCTCGGCAAAGTGATGGAAATCGAGGTACAATGGTAACGCTAACGTATTAGCTCTAATAGTTGTGTTCTGAATTGCTGGGTGAGAGCCTCTTCCACAAACTACCAGACCGTTACGTATTTTAAAGGAATATAATTCGATGCAGCACTGGTAACATCGTTTTAGGAAAGTACAGCGTCAGGAATTTAAAATTTCGTTACTTCGAGGTAGTGGCATCTACATCCACGCCCATATTTCGCAAGCCACCTTAAGTTGTGGTCAAGGCCTTTTATTAATAATATTATTTCCCCGCTTTGCTATTCTTTTCGCGAAACGTGCGTGAGAAAAACAACTTTCGAGAAACCTCGGCATGAACTCGAATTGCTCCGATTTTCTTGTCGTGGCTGTTTCGTGTGGTGTATCTGGGAATAAATAACATTGTGATGGCTGACATTTCTTGGAAATTCAAAAATAACTTTTTTCGTGACGTACGCTCTCTCTCTTGTAGTGTTTTCCATTGGAATATGATCAGCATCTCCGTGGCGATTTCACAATTTTTTAACGAATCCGTGACGAAACCGTATCAGCAACTCTGACAAAGGGGACACATATTTTCGACTTCCTACATCTCCTGCTGACAAGCTACTCGTGGCGTAAATTACACTTTGAAAAGTTTGTATTGAGTAAGACCATTTTATTCATTGTGGTACATACATATAAATGGTGGTTTCAAATTAATAAACCTAGACTCTTCAGTTTCGCCAAGTAATACATGATTCACCATGAGCAGTATTCAGAAGAAAAAAATGCTGGATATGCATCGAGATATCTCACAATATACGGTGTAACAATGGTTAGTGAACTTTGTATAGAGGGGAGACAGCGTGTTTGCAGAATTGGCAGTGGCCCATTATGATAAGTAATTGCCCAATGAACTTTACACAGGTTCATCCAAGTGCTCATTCAGATGTAACAGGAATTTAGCTTTGAGATCTCTTTCACACATCCCAAAAAGTTTCCTGAAAACAGGGAGAATAGACAGGAAAACATCCAGTCAGCATCACTTCTGTAAGTTTTTCTCTCATTTCCAGCTACGGCTTGTACCGGCGGCACAAGGAAACGAGAAACACGAGGCAGTAGTCTTCCATGTATCGCTAAGTTGCCAGTATCATTGCAGACAACCTCCAGTGTATCTGACACATTTTCTCGAGGTTAGAAAAAGGTATCGCTCTCCTTTCACCTTTCAAAACAATTTCGCTGTGTCAGCTGTATTATGTGTGCAGCAATGTGTGTCATAGAATGCACCAGACGTAAAGTGGCCAGTGACTATATTTTTCACCGCAAAATTCGTGGTCTATGACTTCAGTTCCAAGTAGCATAATAAGTAGTACGGTCACGAAAGATAAAGAAAACCTGTTTATTATGAAGCTTTGATGGCGGACTGCAAGATACAAAGAAATCTTTTTTTATACCTAATAATATCTTCAAAATAGAATGAGAAAAATTAGCATAGCGGATAACATGGGTTCGCGACAGCTGTTCTTAATTTTATATGGGAAAAATAAAACTTTTCACTAACTAACTACACAGATGGATATGGCTTTGCTTCTTCTTCATAAAACAATTCTTTTGATGCACATCGGATGACCTGAAATTGTCCTCACCGTGTATCGCCCGATACAAGTTGTGTGGAGCAACCAGCACCCCATGTTGCACCGACCGATGTTGTACTGCTGTCTTCCCAGTGTGGACCAGTTACGTTCTTCAACTACCACGTATTGCATAGCAAATCGTATTGCCTCAGTGAGAGCCCTGCCTAAAATTGTTTTGGCGGCCGTACAGGAGCGGTATATAAGTGTCTGGAGTATCATTAGATTCTTTACATAAACCTGATTATTGAAGTTTTAACGGATTAATGCCGTCTATTTCGAGAGAGTGCCAATTAAGGTCTTTTGGCAATACTGTAACGCTTTCTCATCATTTAAACTGAACAGTGACGATTCATGCTGCCTCTCCTCACTTCCTTTCAGTATCCTCTGTTTGAGCACTTGGTATGAACGCCACACACTTAAGCAGTATTCTAAGCTAGAACCTGAAAGTATTATGTAAGCTGTCTCTTTCGTAGTCTTACTGCGTCTTCCTCGTATCCTGCCAATGAAGCAAAGTCTGTCCAGTTGCTAACGCACTGATGTAAGGAAACTATTATTATTATACTGAAAAGTATATATTTTTTGTTACTATAGTTAGTCAACTGTGACCCATTCTAAGTGAAGATGTCATCATATTATATTTGGGAGTGGGAAGGAGGAGTGAAGGACTGGGATTCCCCCTCCCCCCATGACCTACAACTGAGCCTATTGAGCCTATGTGGATATTCCACTTAGAATACTTATAACTTGGTACACCCATGTGTTTTTATGAGTCTACTGATTCCAAATGTGCCTCACTGATATTGTGACGACGAAACCACAAGTACGTCCAAACCCGTAGGCACGGTTGTCAAACAAGTACAGAACTAAGACCTGAAAGAACTTATTACTGGCACCTACGTACTGCTAGGACAGCACTGAACTTCTGGACGGAGGTTGTAGCTACACTGAAGCGTCAAAGAAACTGGTATATGCATGCGTAGCCAAATACACAGATATGTAAACTGGCAGAATACGATGGTGCCGTCGGCAACGCCTACATAAGACAAGTGTCTGCGCAGTTGTTAGAGCAGTTACTGCTGCCACAATGGCAGGTTATCAAGATTTAAGTGAGTTTGAACATGATGTTATAGCCGGCGCGTGAGCGATGGGATTCAGCATCTCCGAGGTAGCGATGAAGTGGAGATTTTCCCGTAAGACCATTTCAAGACTGTGCCGAGAATATCAGGACTCCGGTAAAACATAAAACCTCCGGCATCGTTGCGGTTGGTAAAAGATCCTGCAAGAAGGGACCAACGACTAACGAAGAGAATCGTTAAACGTGACCAAAGAACAACCCTTATGCAAACCGCTGCAGATTACAATGCTGGGTCATCAACAAGTGTCTGCGTGTGAACCAATCAATGAAACATCAGCGATATGGACTTTTGGAGCTGAAGGCCCACTCTTGTACCCGTGATGACTGCACCACACGACGTTTTACGCCTCGCCTGGGCCCGTCAACACCGACATTGCACTGTTGATGACTGGAAGCATACATAATCCTCCTATCTGATCACCTGCATCCATTCATGTCCATTGTGCATTCCGACGCACTTGGACAATTCTAGCAGGACAATGCAACGCCCCAAACTTCCAGAATTGCTACAGAGTGGCTCCAGGAACACTCTTCTGAATTTAAACACTACCGCTGGCCACCATACTCCCCAAAAATTAACATTATTGAGCGTATTTGGGATGCTATGCAAAGTGCTGTTCAGAAGAGATCTCCACCCGCTCGTGCTCTTACGGATTTATGGACGGCCCTGCAGAATTCATGGTGTCAGTTCCCTCCAGGACTACTTCAGACATTAGTCGAGCCCATGCCATGTCGTGTTGCGGCACTTCTGCGTGCTCGCGGGGCCCCTACACGATATTAGGCAGGTGTACCGATTCTTCTGCTGTTCAGCGTATTTATACCAACATTGAATATTCCAAAATTCCGGCATTTTACGAACATTAAATATTCGAGCAATTATAATCATTCGGAACATATTTCAAGAATCACTCAGAAATGATAAATACTAAATAACTGCTGATGGTCAGGTTCGAAACGGTGATCCGTATTAGGCCAACCAGAGGCATATGCCACAGCTTGTGACACTGTAGCCCTAAAATACTACTTTTGTACGCAGTTTTAAATTTTTCATTTCTGCCAGTGGGAAACATTTTCGTTTACAGTACACGTTACTTATCGTGCCAAGAGTGTAAAAAAATAAAACAAAAAAAGAGAGGGAGTGGGAGAGAGAAACAGATACACAACATTGTAATTCTTGGGCAGTTTATTCCCACGAAACACATAATTCTTAGTAATTCCACATACTGATCACTAACACAGTCTCGAAATACGTGCACCATAACACTCGTTCACAGCTGATTTACATAACTGCACCATTGACTGCTCAGTACATAATTTTGTTCGCCTGGCATTGTCACGATATTAACAACTCACATAGTATCCCTGTGCGGTACGTTCCACACATGTTTTCAACATAGTCTATAATCTCGTATGACCCTAAATTTTAGCCCATCTGCTACAGAATTTCCATTAACTGCAACTCACCTGCAAATGTCCCTTCCCATATCATGTTCAGCTATTTATAATTTCGACCTATGGCGAGGACGCTCCGCTTCATGGTTTGTAGTAATCTGCAAGATAATTATACAGTAATTAACCATACAAAACAGATAAATTATATAGGTAACCAGTCAGGATTTTTAGGGCCAGTTAGTTAATGTACCCATTATTTCGTATCCTTGTTTCTTACGGAAATAGAAGGTACTACTTTTTCGTATCGTAATGTGACAGTACCTTTATGTTCAGTAAAACTACCCAGCTTCTATGAGGGTCGTCAGTTAAAATTAATTTAACACAAGTTTAAATTTTTGATTGTTTCCTTTAAGAATCGAATCTGGAAAATCTAAGAATATCATTGCGTTCGGAAAATTTTTAGCAGCAGTATCAAAAGAACAGGATTTTGAAGTACTGCAAGGTACAAACGTGACTGTTGTTTTCAAATTTTATCATAATTAATTAACAACTTTTGAATTACGAACGTTTAAGCTAAATTAACCACTTTCTCGGAATGACGAACAATTGGTAAACCACGTTCACAAGGTCGCTGGTTCTTAGATTTCAATTTAGACACATATACTTCAGTATGGTAATGACATTACGATACATTCAAATCCTTGTATCTTTTCAATTAATTAATTTTAAATGAAAAAGCTGTATCACATTGTTCCTAGGGATCAAGCTTATCTGTAATAATGAGAATATGATATCCTTTACAAAATGAAAAGCCCACAAATTCGTATACACTTACGTTGCAGTCACTATTATATATTTGTGATAACTAGATGAGTGGTGCCTGTACAGTGCCAAATGGTTGGATTAAACTTGCTTCGTTTCAAATGCACCAATCGCTTTGAAATTTTATCAAGATTTGAGTGGATATTTGTAAAGCTTTTCCAGATATTAATTCGTTATAGATAAATTTATCAACTGCAAAAGCTCTGAGGTTAGTATGAGTTCTCTGGCCGCGGTGGCCGAGCGGTTCTAGGCGCTTCAGTCCGGAACCGCGCGACCACTACGGTCGCAGGTTCGAATTCTGCCTCGGTCAAGGATGGGTGAGATGTCCTTAGGTTAGTTACGTTTAAGTAGTTCGAAGTTCTAGGGGACTGATGACCTCAGATGTTAAGTCCCGTAGTGCTCAGAGACATTTGAACCATTTGGTAATATGAGTTCCGTCATCCAAGTCATTAACGTACGACTTAACGTGGGCATAAATACACTTCACTGAGGCGCGCCTCAAGTTGCTTGCAGTTTTTACTGGTTACATTTCTTGCAAGATAAGATGCTACATCTTTAGTACTCAACCAAAAATTTGGTTTGATACCACGTATGATCGTGCTTTTTTTAGTAAACGCTTGTGGTGTACCGATGTGTTGATCTATAACAAGAAAGGAAACACTTTCTTGATGTTCTGCTACTGTTGTATATTTACACAACAAGACAATTTTCAACTTGTAAACCCGGAGTTTCTCCCGCCGTATACAGTGTTCAGATAACTTACGTGAATGCAGGTGGGTGACGTCGTCGACAACAGCACATATTTCGATAAGTGCACACCCTATTACTTTCAAGGCAAAACTGCAGCAAGTAAGCGCTGTGCAAGGGAATTTTAAACCTCCGTTTGGAGGGCAATTTCGGAAACATAACTCACACACACACACGATCAGAGCTATCACACGACCAAAGATAAAGTCAGGAGTTAATCGATAGTGAAAATTAACAGCCAATCGATGAGATAGCATTAACTCTGTTCCTTTGCTTCTCGACAAGTGAGAGAGAGCAGGATTCGACGCAGATTTAAACATAAAACCCTCACCCCTTTTCATAAGATTACAAGCTAATTTAATTGCAAGTGCTTCCTTAAAAATCCATACGAAAAGCTGGAAGTGCATAGCAGAATCTCCGTGTTATATTGCATGAGACGACCTGTGTAAAGACAGTGTTCCAGAATAGCAGATTTGCTCGGCTGTTATAGGAACATGTAACGCTTATGCTCAGTACACCGGTCCTCCACAGTTTTGGCAGTCTGACTAATATGTGACATGCCACAAATGCTTGGGATCCTATTCCCTCCCTCATCGAAAGACAGAGGGACAGAGTTAATGCTACCTCAGCTGTTGGTTATTAATTTTCCGTATCGGCAGCTTATGACGTCAGTCATATTTTGTTGTGTGACGGCAGTAGTATTTATACTGTGTGTATGTGTGTGTGTGTGTGTGTGTGTGTGCATGTGCGTGTGTGTGTGTGTGTGTGTGCTCGCGAATTATCTTTCCGGAATTGCTCAACAAACCGAGGTTTTACATCCTCTTGCGCAGAGTTTACTTTTTGCAGCTTTACCTCGAAAATGACACGGTGTGCACCTGTCGAAATATGGGCGGCTATTCACCCGGCTGCTTTCTCGTAAGTTGTTTGAACAGTTTTCGACTTCTTAGTCCATCATCGGGTGAACACTGAATGTCGTAACTACAGATAAAATAGCGTTCGACTTACGCAGATGTTAGTGATATAGTTACAGAGACGTTGTAAAGTAAATCATTAGATTTCTATACAGAATTAGAGTCCAAATCAGTAAATTTTAAAAATGAAAATTAAAATTAATTTTACTGTCGCAATCTGATTCTATGACATTTGCATAACCAGTCTTAGATTTAACAAAAGGGAAAAGTGAATATGTGATGGTTCGTTTGCAACTAAGGAGTTCTATCACATGTACTCGTTGTTGTTGTTGTGGCCTTCAGTCCCGAGACTGGTTTGATGCAGCTCTCCATGCTACTCTATCCTGTGCAAGCTTCTTCATCTCCCAGTACCTACTGCAACCTACATCCTTCTGAATCTGCTTAGTGTATTCATCTCTTGGCCTCTACGATTTTTACCCTTCATGCTGCCCTCCAATACTAAAGTGGTGATCCCTCCATGTCTCAGAACATGTCCTACCAACCGATCCCTTCTTCTAGTCAAGTTGTGCCACAAGCTCCTCTTCTCCCCAATTCTATTCAATACCTCCTCATTAGTTATGTGATCTACCCATCTAATCTTCAGCATTCTTCTGTAGCACCACATTTCGAAAGCTTCTATCCTCTTCTTGTCTAAGCTATTTATCGTCCACGTTTCACTCCCATACATGGCTACACTCCATACAAACACTTTCAGAAACTACTTCCTGACATTTAAATCTATACTCGATGTTAACAAATTTTTCTTCTTCAGAAACGCTTTCCTTGTCATTGCCAGTCTACATTTTATATCCTCTCTAATTCGACCATCATCAGTTATTTTGCTCCCCAAATAGCAAAACTCATTTATTACTTTAAGTGTCTCATTTCCTAATCTAATTCCCTCAACATCACCCGACTTAATTCGACTACATTCCATTATTCTCGTTTTGTTTTTGTTGATGTTCATCTTATATCCTCCTTTCAAGACACTGTCCATTCCGTTCAACTGCTCTTCCAAGTCCTTCGCTGTCTCTGACAGAATTACAATGTCATCGGCGAACCTCGAAGTTTTTATTTCTTCTCCATGGATTTTAATACCTACTCCGAACTTTTCATATGTTTCCTTTACTGCTTGCTCAATATACAGATTGAATAGCATCGGGGAGAGGCTACAACCCTGTATCACTCCCTTCCCAAACACTGCTTCCCTTTCGTGTCCCTCGACTCTTATAACTGCCATCTGCTTTCTGTACAAATTGTAAATAGCCTTTGGCTCTCTGTATTTTACCCCTGCCACCTTCAGAATTTGAAAGAGAGTATTCCAATCAACATTGTCAAAAGCTTTCTCTAAGTCTACAAATGCTAGAAACGTAGGTTTGACTTTCCTTAATCTTTCTTCTAAGATAAGTCATAGGGTCAGTATTGCCTCACGTGTTCAAACATTTCTACGGAATCCAAACTGATCTTCCCCGAGGTCGGCTTCTATCAGTTTTTCCATTCGTCTGTAAAGAATTCGCGTTAGTATGTTGCAGCTGTGACTTATTAAACTGATAGTTCGGTAAATTTCACATCTGTCAACACCTGCTTTCTTTTGGATTGGGATTATTATATTCTTCTTGAAGTATGAGGGTATTTCGCCTGTCTCATACATCTTGCTCACCAGATGGTAGAGTTTTGTCAGGACTGGCTCTCCCAAGGCTGTCAGTAGTTCTAATGGAATGTTGCCTACTCCGGGGGCCTTGTTTCTACTCAGGTCTTTCAGTGCTCTGTCAAACTCTTCACGCAATATCATATCTCCCATTTCATCTTCATCTACATCCTCTTCCATTTCCATAATATTGTCCTCAAGTACATCGCCCTTGTATAGACCCTCTATATACTCCTTCCACCTTTCTGCTTTCCCTTCTTTGGTTAGACCTGGGTTTCCATCTGAGCTCTTGATATTCATACAAGTGGTTCTCTTATCTCCAAAGGTCTCTTTAATTTTATTGTAGGCAGTATCCATCTTACCCCTAGTGATGCTCGCTTCTACATCCTTACATTTGTCCTCTAGCCATCCCTGCTTAGCAATTTTGCACTTCCTGTCGATATGATTTTTGAGACGTTTGTATTCCTTTTTGACTGCTTCATTTATTGCATTTTTATATTTTCTCCTTTCATCAATTAAATTCAATATTTATTCTGTTACCCAAGGGTTTCTACTAGCCCTCGTCTTTTTACCTATTTGATCCTCTGCTGCCTTCACTATTTCATCCCTCAAAGCTACCCATTCTTCTTCTACTGTATTTCTTTCCCCCATTCCTGTCCTCATGCTCTCCCTGAAACTCTGTACAACCTCAGGTTCTTTCAGTTTATCCGGGTCCCATCTCCTTAAATTCCCATCATGTACTCGTACTTACCGTTTTCTGGTTCTCCAGTACTGTCAACGTCCTGAGTTTTTAACTATACGTAGCGTATCGTAATGTAATTTGTATGGATAGTTCTCCGCTGAAACTTGACGAAAATACTGACTCTCTGTTTCAAAGTCTCTCATGTACTGACAGTTTGCTTGCCATAGCTCTTTTCGAATGTGCATAAAGGTCATCTTATACAGATCAGTTGGTGCTGAACATTTGTTTTTTACTGGTAATTATTACTTACCTATATTACTACTACTGCAGAAACAAAGGCTTTTATTCTGTTTTTATTGTTGCCATGTTGATCCAAGTACCGACGTAGAGTACAGTTTATGTTATACATGAAACTGGAAGATTTTCTGCCGAATTAAATTGTGTTTGAATGTACGTAAAGCTTTCGAAAATTATGTTACTCATTATGTCATTAAGCTGCTTGAGATGAATTTGGTTCTCTAGTCTATTTTACCCTTTGCCGAGATGTAAAATATCTCATATTATAAAGTACATGCTTGTTTGTTTTTGATGATGTGCTCCATAAAGACAAAATTAAAATTAGCTAGATGATGAGTGTAGTGACGAATAAAGCACACAGACCATGCAAGAACCATGTTCTCTGTCAAAAAGTATACGAAAGAATCGAAGGGATGAGATCATAAAAGAAAAATCGGATGGGATTCTTGCACCCCAGAATGCAGCAGTGTGAGGTGGTGCAAGTACAAATTCACATGGACGTGCCCTTCTACTGCAATACGTCTTAGACGATAATAAGTGAGGGCCACAAACTTTCAAGGCCAAAGGATCGCCAACTTGTTCTCTCTCGAATCAGCCTTGACCTTTAATCGGTGTAATTTTCATGTGATTATGACTGCCCATCTATTCTACGAAATGCAACCTCACGAATTCAATCTCGGTATTTCAATAGCAGTACTGCAGCGAATGCTTCTCTGTGGAAGATTATTGCACATTGCTAGATTGCCTTAAGAAAATTATCCGAGATTTTTTTCCTCGCAGTAACTGATATTCCGACCAGTAGCATACGAGATTCTAGATTCGTCTCCCGTTGCTTGACGGTGCCGTCTGACAGTGGCAACTACACATTTACGAACCATGTTAATTAACCATTTAGTTAATTATTTATGTGCATCATGAATTCTTTCTGTCACTATGATGTAGAACATGCCGTTTTTTTCATAGCTGTAATACTCTTTCTCCATGGAAACATGGTAGCATGTTAATATTTACATTTGTGTCCTTTACATTAATCTGATACTACCTTAATTTTTTTAGCATTACCTTCATTTTTTTACGTAGGAAAATTTACATCTTACATGCAATCTACATTCCATTCTGTATTGCCCCCTACCCCCAGATCACCTATCTCACTCTCTCTCTCTTTCTTTCTCTCTCTCTCTCTCTCTCTCTCTCTCTCTCTATCTATCTATCTATCTACCTATATCTCTGTCTCTCTGACACATACACACACTCACTCACATATTCACATAGTGCCAATTACGCAGAAACTCTTTTATGGGGTAAGAGTTGCGAAACAGGTATGTCTGCCTCTCTCTTAGATTCTCACTATTTCCGGGTACGTTGTCAAAAACTGCTTCCTTCCCTACAGTTACGTTTGATTGATAATATAAGTCGCTTTCCGTTTTAGTATTACATTTATAAATATTTGTTGTTGTTTTAGTCCTGTGATTGGCTTGTCAGTATGCCCATATGTTTAAGGAACAGTCTACAACAAATTCTACAGTGGACAACACATACTATATACATTACAAACTTCTGTGCGACGAACATTTACCTCCTCAAGGAAGACTTGCTACAGAATTTGAAACCTTAACCCATTAGTTTGTGAAAATATATTTTGTATTTTCATATTCAACTCTGCCATCTTCCATGAACCAAACGTTGATGAGCTTAGCCGCGCGGGATTAGCCGAGCGGTCTCAGGCGCTTCAGTCATGGACTGTGCGGCCGGTCCCGGCGGAGGTTCGAGTCCTCCCTCGGGCATGGGTGTGCGTGTTTGTCCTTAGGATAATATAGGTTAAGTAGTGTGTAAGCTTAGGGACTGATGACCGTAGAAGTTAAGTCCCATAAGATTTCACACACATTTGAACATTTTTTTGATGAGTATATATATTTAAGAAGTTCTACAACAAGAGACTTGTAGCTCGATTTCATATTGATATAATCACTCAAGAATTTAAAACAAATGCTACACTCAGTAACTGTGACCAAGAAATTAGAACACGTTTACTGAGAGTACAGGTTTGAATGAAATGTCCTTATACGTCTCGTGTAGAAATGCGGATCACACGAACGACACTAAAAAGTCGGCGATAGAGCTTTACTTTGCAGCTCGTGAACAGGATAATTATGCCTGGTACAAATCTGCTCACGCTAAACAAGCGAACGTGATTAATTACATCAAAAGACGAGGCGAATGAGCGTGATTATTGGAAGTTTTCCTGGCCTCATGAGTGCTCAGTTAGACGTTATTTACTAGCAGGCACAATATTTCAGATGAACACCAGTCAACCTTCCAAGTCCTTGCAGGATTAACTTGCGCCTCCAACGTTGTTACTTATTTCACAGAGACTTTGCGACTGTGTTACCGTGATCGATAGGTTGCATTAAACAGACATTCTAGTTGAACCACAGCTCATGGTGACAGGATGCCGCTCCATTATGACGGTACAGCATACAGGCATCGTATGACGAAAAGAGTGTTCGCATAAAGGAATAGCAATTTCTCACTAACGTTAACAGCGGTGTATCTTAGATACTGATCTTACAGTCCAGTTGATGCCAGGTCCTAATCACAGAATGTAGCAGTTGTTGACAGAAATTATTTAACACTGGAGCCCAGAGAAGTAAGGGGTCTTTTAGTGCTTTGCGTACAATTTAGCAGTTCTTGTCATACTTGCATCGACTTCATCAATGATACGTTTTACGATAAATATACTCACTAAGCTACTGGCTTAAGCAGTGGTCCATTTTGATAACTGAATGATGGGCCATACAGTATGATAGACACTAAAAGTTCAGTTCCTTTCGAAATTCTTCAGAAACTGGCATTTTTGTGGAATATCTGCATCTACTTCGGAAACAACCATTCAGCATAAGCGGTAAAGAAGCCCACTTAAAAATGTAGGTTGTTATTTCCCTCTTTACTTGCTCCTTTTGGAAATGGTGCAGGAGAACATTTGGACGTTCATATTGAGCTAAATATGAGAGGGCGTTGTATCGTGCTAGTCGCGAACAGTCTCAAAATTTTCCCAGAAAATGCACAGCTCCTTTCTTTCGGCGTCTGCCACTGGTGTTCGATGAGTTCCTGTATAGCGCCTTCGCGCTTCCTACTGAACCTGTGACGAAATAAGGTGCTCTTGTTTAGATCTTTCTGATGTTCTCCATTACTTTTTTACGGTAAGAGTCATAGAGTAATGAGCAAAATCCAAGGATCGATCAAACAAAAATTTTCAAAGATGACTATTTCGTGGGCGAACTACATTTCGTTTGGATTCTTCCAATGGATTCCGCCCCTGCCTTTCCTATAATTTTTTTGTGATATTCCTTTCAACGCTACGGACTCGTAATTACAGCTATTTTAAGGCTGTGACTGTGACCAGCGATTAATATCCAGTCGCGTAATCCCTGTGTAGTCGACGACCAGCCTACCGACTACGAGAACCCAAATTAAAAGAGACGAATATCAATTAGACTTCGGCGAACATCGTATTACAACATCTGCAACAGACAGCCAGGACCTAGAAATGGACAGAGAAGAGGAAACCATCATGTGTTTCCTATATTTTTAGCAAGTCTTATTTTAACATTGTTAATTTCGATATGTTATCCATCACTGTGAGCAGCCAAAATAGTAGACAAAATTTCTTTCTTAGTGCAGTGCAATTTCTCCGCTCATGCCTATAGTCTCGTCAAAATATGTCACGTCTGGAAGCACAAGTCGCAATGGAGAGATTCAGTATTAAGTTCGACACTATTCTCAGTATACGTTAATGACGTTCCATCAGTTCCACCCACTGGAAATATCATATGTGTACTGGTGTCCTACAATTAAATGTCCGTTAAAACCAATCTACTTGACAGCAATCGAGAATGTCAATGCTGACCTGTGTTTATCATCAAAACGGACGATGAATATGTGGTTAAAATTGAAGTTACTAAATCAATCAAGAAGGCTAGGAGAGTGTTTCCGTCAGAAAGAACAGATAACCAGTCGTTAGCATTCCCCTTCAACAATGAACTGACATCACTTCGTTCCGGTATGAAGGACGTAGAGGAATTATGGGCAAAGTTTGAAGAGACTATAAATCGTGGTCTGGAGAACTATGTGCCTGGTACGTTAATTAAGGACGGAAAAGAGCCACCGTGTTTTAACAACGAATTCAGAAATTTTGAGAAAGCAAAGGTTGTTGCACTGTCGTTTCAAAAGCGAACCCGCAGATTACGACAAGCAATAAATAGTAGAGATTCGGGCGTCTGTGGAAAGATCTACACTCCTGGAAATTGAAATAAGAACACCGTGAATTCATTGTCACAGGAAGGGGAAACTTTATTGACACATTCCTGGGGTCAGATACATCACATGATCACACTGACAGAACCACAGGCACATAGACACAGGCAACAGAGCATGCACAATGTCGGCACTAGTACAGTGTATATCCACCTTTCGCAGCAATGCAGGCTGCTATTCTCCCATGGAGACGATCGTAGAGATGCTGGATGTAGTCCTGTGGAACGGCTTGCCATGCCATTTCCACCTGGCGCCTCAGTTGGACCAGCGTTCGTGCTGGACGTGCAGACCGCGTGAGACGACGCTTCATCCAGTCCCAAACATGCTCAATGGGGGACAGATCCGGAGATCTTGCTGGCCAGGGTAGTTGACTTACACCTTCTAGAGCACGTTGGGTGGCACGGGATACATGCGGACGTGCATTGTCCTGTTGGAACAGCACGTTCCCTTGCCGGTCTAGGAATGGTAGAACGATGGGTTCGATGACGGTTTGGATGTACCGTGCACTATTCAGTGTCCCCTCGACGATCACCAGTGGTGTACGGCCAGTGTAGGAGATCGCTCCCCACACCATGATGCCGGGTGTTGGCCCTGTGTGCCTCGGTCGTATGCAGTCCTGATTGTGGCGCTCACCTGCACGGCGCCAAACACGCATACGACCATCATTGGCACCAAGGCAGAAGCGACTCTCATCGCTGAAGACGACACGTCTCCATTCGTCCCTCCATTCACGCCTGTCGCGACACCACTGGAGGCGGGCTGCACGATGTTGGGGCGTGAGCGGAAGACGGCCTAACGGTGTGCGGGACCGTAGCCCAGCTTCATGGAGACGGTTGCGAATGGTCCTCGCCGATACCCCAGGAGCAACAGTGTCCCTAATTTGCTGGGAAGTGGCGGTGCGGTCCCCTACGGCACTTCGTAGGATCCTACGGTCTTGGCGTGCATCCGTGCGTCGCTGCGGTCCGGTCCCAGGTCGACGGGCACGTGCACCTTCCGCCGACCACTGGCGACAACATCGATGTACTGTGGAGACCTCACGCCCCACGTGTTGAGCAATTCGGCGGTACGTCCACCCGGCCTCCCGCATGCCCACTATACGCCCTCGCTCAAAGTCCGTCAGCTGCACATACGGTTCACGTCCACGCTGTCGCGGCATGCTACCAGTGTTAAAGACTGCGATGGAGCTCCGTATGCCACGGCAAACTGGCTGACACTGACGGCGGCGGTGCACAAATGCTGCGCAGCTAGCGCCATTCGACGGCCAACACCGCGGTTCCTGGTGTGTCCGCTGTGCCGTGCGTGCGATCATTGCTTGTACAGCCCTCTCGCAGTGTCCGGAGCAAGTATGGTGGGTCTGACACACCGGTGTCAATGTGTTCTTTTTTCCATTTCCAGGAGTGTATAAGCGATGCATACATCAACAACCGACCTCATACCTTCGCAAAAGATCTGGCCGACAACCCGAGAAAATTCTGGTCCAATGAAAAACTGCTAGGGGGTCTAAGACCTCCGTAGAGACACTCGTTGGCCAGTCTGGTGTGCAGTAGAAGATGGGGAAACGAAATCCGGAATTTTAAACTTTTAAGAAATCGTTCACGGAAGAAAAACGTACAAAAGTACCGTCGTTTCACCATCGAACACAGTGCGTATGGACGTCGTTATAATAAGCATCCTTGGAGTAAAGAAACTACTGAAATAATTGAAAAAAAAAGTCAACAGGTCCGGGTTGAATTCCAGTTTGATGTTTGATTTCACGAAGAGTAGTAGACGGCTTTGGCCCCTTTCTTAGCTTGCATTTATCGCGAATATCTCGTCCAGCGTAAAGTCCCAAGCGGCTGGTAAAAAGCGCGGGTGACTCCTGTTTTATAAGAACGGCAAAATGACGGACCCGCAAAATTGCGGAGAAGTATCCTTAACATCAGTTTGCTGCATAATGTAATAAATTTCCTAGAGATCGAAAAGCTTACGTCCACGAATCAGCAACTTTTGAGAGCATCGCTCGTGGGAAACCCAGCTTGACGTTTTCTCACTTCATGTACTGCTAACTACTGATAAAGGGAAACAGGTAGATTCCGTATTCCTAGGTTTTCCAAAAACGTTTTTCACGATGCCCCACTGCAGACTGTTAACAAAGGTAAGAGCATATGGAGTAAGTTCCCAGATAAGTGAGTGCCTCGAATACTTCTTAAGTAACAGAACCCAGCATGATGTCCTCGACGGCAAGTGTTCATCAGGGACAAAGAAATCGTCAGGAGTGCTCCAGGCAAGTGTGATACACATAAATGATCTGCCGGACATGGTGGGCAGAAATCTCCGGTTGTTGGCTGATGATGCTGTGGTGTGTGGGAAGGTGTCAAAGTTGAGTGACTGTGGAGGGTAAAAGGTGTCTTAGACAAAATGTCTGGTGGGTGTGATGAATGGCAGCTGGTTGTAGATGTAGTAAAATGTAAGTGAATGGGGATGAGTACGAAAAACAAACCAGAATTTTCGACTGCAGCATTAGTATCTACTGCTTGACACAATCACGCTGTTTAAATATCTGGGTGTAATCTTGCAAAGCATGTGAGGATTGTGGCAGGGAAGGTGAATGGTCGACTTCGATGCATGGGGAGAAGGTTAGGAAAGTGTGGTTCACCTGCAAAGGAGACCGCTAGTCTGACCTGTTCTTGAGTACTGGTCGAGTGTTTGAGATTGACACCAGATCGAATTCAAGGAGGACATCGAAGCACTTAAGAGGCGCGCTGTTAGATTTGTTACCGGTACGTTCGAACAACATCAAAGTATTACTGAGATGGGAATCGCTGGAGGGAAGGCGACATTCTTTTCGAGGAGCACTATTGAGGAAATTTAGAGAACCCGCATTGGAAGCTGACTGGAGAACGATTTTCCTGCCGTCAACGTATATTTCGTGTAAGGACCAAGAAATTACATCCCACCTCACGAGGGTACCGGTAGAGGACTCGTTGAAACTACTGGCGAATCATTTTGACGAAGACACAGTGGAATTATTCCGCCATGCACTCATGACCACGTATTTGCAGTGTGGAGGCAAGTTTTACTAACAGATGGATGGAGTCGCTATAGGATCCCCACTACGTGCATGATGTATCGCCAGTCTGTACATGGAATACTCCCAGGATCTCGTCTTGGAAACAGCACTCCTTAAACCCAAGGTGTTTTATCGGTACGTGGACGATACTTCCGTGGTCTGGCCCCACGGCAAGGACACTCTAATGGTATTTCTCACCCATTTGAACAGCATACACGAGAACATCAAGTTCACAATGGAATTAGAAGAAAATGGGTGCCTACCCTTCATCGACATCCTAATAAAGAAGAAAATGGATGGCACAGTGGGACATTCGGTCTACCGAATGAAGACACACACAGACCTATACCTCAACGCCAACGCCGGCCGTTGTGGCCAAGCGGTTCTAGGCGCTTCAGTCTGGAACCGCGTGACCCCTACGGTCGCAGGTTCGAATGCTGCCTCGGGAATGGATGTGTGTGATATCTTTAGGTTAGTTAGGTTTAAGCAGTACTACGTTCTAGGGGACTGATGACCTCAGATGTTAAGTCCCGTAGTGCTCAGAGCCATTTGAACCAATCAACGCCAACAGCTGCCATCACCCAGCACAACGTAAATCCGAGCTCACGACCCTTGCCCTCAGAGCTCAAGACATATGCGACAAGACAGTTTATCTACTGAGATTCAGCACCTAAAGAAAACATTCCAGAAGAATGGCTAAACCGAAACACACATTAGAAGCGTTCTCAAGATGAGCAAGAAGAAGAAGGAGGACCTTCAGAAAGAAGAGAACAACAAAAGGCTGGCGTTCCTCCTGTACGCAGGGCCGCCCATGGCAAAGTTTGCCAGGATACTGGAGAGGAACAAGATAAAAACCGCCTTCTGTCCTCCAGCAAAAATCAGGAATATGCTGGGCTCAGAGCATGAGAACTTGGGTATCGGGACACCGGGTGTCTACAGCATTTCCCGTGTATGTGGAAAACTATATATTGGACTGACGCAGCGTTGCATCACACAACGCATCTCTGAACATGGGAGAAGCGTTCGCCTCGGACAAATGAAAAAATCCGCGGTAAAGAAGCACAGCGTCAGTGAAGAATACACGTTTCCGTTTGGACAAACCAAGAGGCTGTGTAGAGCGAAAGGTTCTTGGGACCCTGTTATTAAAGAGGCACTAGAGATACTGGTCAGTGATAAACTGGTCAACCGGGATAGCCTGACTGGCCCGACCGGCGCAGAGGATGCAGAGAAGACGGTGGTCCAGCGGCTGTTAAAATGCGGACGAGACGTGAACCAGACACTTTGCCTGAAGATGGCAAGTAAGAAACTTCCTGAAATGTTCCCGGAGAATTGGCTGTCAACGAGAGAAGATTTTATCATCAAAGTCCTTTCCTTCCAGTTCCGGCTCTGAGGCATTTTCAATAGCAAGAATAATTCCAGTCAGTTCACGAGTTTCAAAAGACAGCTATTGAGATATATACTGAGACAGCATTTCTCGAATGTAACAGGGAACCAGTCATAGTTGAAAATTTCACTTTCACTTACTTGATGAATAGTCTCTAGTCGCACCCCTTTTCCAGTCATCCAGATAGTCAAAATGGTATTTTCCAAAATATAAGAACCGTGTCAAGATAGCAAAACTATACGTATAATAAAGCGCAAGTTACCTGCATGCTCTGTAAAGGTTCATTTGCACTTTGTTATACGATATGTTTGTTATCGTGACTTGGTTCTTATAGCTTATGAAACACCATTTTTACTATCTGGATCATTTGAAAATGTGTCCCCACCCGAAACTAGTCATCAAATAAGCAAAATTGAAACTGGAAGTTTGGCTGTTTTTCCGTTGTATAATCGAAAGCATCATTTACTCCAGCATGCTGGACGTTCGTAAACATTTCAAGTAGCTGGCGGCAGAAAGTGCCAACCATCAGTTCAGTGAAGATTGGGCTGGTAACTTTATCTAGAGAACCATGTGCTGTTAACAAGTAATTCTAAATGTACGGCTAGAGAACGCTATCTAATTTATAAATTATTTAGTCTGTTTTTCAACGTTTTTGTCTTCGAATATGGTCAAACGTATAGCATGGAGTAACGCAAATTAAGTTCTTTTACGTGAGCGCGTTCTTCTACCAATTCTTTCTGTTGTCATCGTCATCCACACATGCCTTAGGCCATTACAAATAAATGCACACCTTTACCACCACACCTTCATTTTCCAGTAAACGTGACTGGTAATTCTATGTCAGTTTCTCTTCCACCGCGTCGCTGCTTCTTAGAAACTCACGCGGACTCGTTAACATATTTTTATCTTCTACTATCACTGTACTAACAGTAATTGTTAATATGGTTAGTTGTAGTAGTAGTAGTAGTACTAGTAGGAGTAGTAGCAGTAGTGTCGCTGGTATTGTTGTTACTAACTCTGATTCAATACTGCTATTCCTGACAGCATCTGATACATCCAAAACATTTTTCAAATAAGTTTTCATCAACAAGTATCAGCGTGCGAACCATTCAACGAAACATCTTCGATATGGGATGTCGAAATCTAAGGCCAACTCGTGCACCCTTGATGAGCTTTAGGCCTCGCCTGGGGCCGGTTGTAAACATGCTGGTTGGTCGGACGAGTATCGTTCCAAATTGTATCGATTGGATGGACGTGTAAGGGGATGGAGACGAGCTCATGAATCCATGGACCCTGCATGTCAGCAGGGGACTGTTTAAGCTGGTGGAGGCTCTGTAATGGTGTGGAGCGTGTGCCGTTGGAGTGATATTGGACCCCTAATATGTCTAGATACGACTCTGACAGGAGACACGTACATAAGCAGCCTGTATGATCACCTGCATACATTCATGTCCACTGTGCATTCCGACGGATTTGGGCAATTCCGGTAGGGCATTGTGACACTTCAAACGTCCAGAATTGCTACAGAGTGGCTCTAGGAGCACTCTTCTAGTTTAAACACTTCCGCTGGCCAGCAAACTCCCCAGACGTGAACATTATTGAGCATATCTGGGATGCCTGGGAATGTGCTGTTCACAAGAGATCTCCACCCCCTCGTACTCTTACGGATTTATGGACACCCTGCGGGACTTGTTGTGTCAGCTCCCTCCAGCACTACTTCAGACATTAGTTGAGTCCATGCCACGTGGTGTTGCGGTACTTCTGCGTGCTCGCGGAGGCCCTATACGATATTAGGCAGGTGTACCAGTTTCTTTGGCTCTTCAGTGTAATTTCATTAGGCACAATATCATGCTCTGCGATCAGTCTCACTGAGCTTCCTATGTGCTCTATGTGAAGGACATTTAGGCTCAGATATTTAATTTTAATACTTCAAGAACCACTTGAGATATTTTTATTTAGTTGTAACTCTGGCTAACTGTAAGAAAGTTCTCATATAGTTATTATCATTTTTTACTGCGGTTTTAGTTTTACAGATCTTGCTACGAATGTTTTGTTTCCCAGATGTAGCTACAGCAATTAATATTACTATTACCGTAGATCTAGAAGACACAAATTAAACACGGTTTACTCTCCAAAATCCGATAAGCAATTTCGTAAATAATACAGTATATAGAATTTATGATTTATCTTCTATCACATCATACTGGTTGCTTTCTTGTGTTAAATTTGTAATTCCATACCCAAATAAAGACAAACGTCACGATGGTATGGAAGAAACGGAATGATGTAGCGATGTGATATCAGTATCAATGGGACAAAGAATCATGACGGTTTTGATTATGCATAAAAACTTTTTGTTGAAGAGCAAAAATCTGTTACACACAGTGTAATTGTCTCCTCGTCGGCAGCGACTGAAGTAAGAGACTTCCTGGCATCGATTGCTGAAAACCCAACTGTTAGCTCCAAAGAAGTTGCGAGCTCGTCGGGAGTAAGTTAGTCCTGCGTTACTTGCGTTTTACATGTAAGAACTTTCCATCCTCATCATGTCTCATGTCATTAGAGGACGACCACTTCCGCAAAATGCAACAATACATTTGATGTTCAAGATAGAAATATCGCAATAGATACCTTATTTTATGCCGTATAAGTAATCGAATTTTGATGATTGCAACGGCACTGAAATTGTATTTTTCAGCTCTACGATGTTAATAGCAGAAATTATCATAATTTTAGCTGAAAGAATAAAGTCCGTACCGCTATCTGCTACAGTTCATACTGCAATGTCAAGAGGCTATACGTTGTTTAGTTGGACTTTCTTGCACTTCATGTGGTTAAAACGAAATTACTGCACCATAAAATATTCATTAGATACGGAAATCATGAGACCGACTAATCCTGCACATTGTGAACAGTAGTAAACCTCTAACACTCCCTTACACAATGCTCGAAGTTCTCCATAAAGCTAACGATTTCTTTGTGATAAGGATATCGTGCTACCTACTGTAGGGACCTCATCCCAGTTGGTCTGATATCCTGTAAGCTCGTATCTTGTCACCAAGCAACAGTCCGGAAATGTAGCTTTCCTATAGTAACGGAAAACGCCATTAACATTGGCTTCTCTATATGTTGCTCTCTGGATACTATTAGTAAGAATATGGTGCTGTTATAACATCCTTATTTCCGGAAGTCATGGGGATTCCTATGGAAGACTTTGAAATGCTACGGAATTTAAAGTTTTGATGAGAAGAGGAGACTTTATATACACGAGTATTTCAACTTTTTCCGTCCCAAAACGATATCGCAGTACGCGATACAAAACGTGTTTCATAGTTCTACAACTGACTCTACGACCATTTTATTAAACGTGAATGACCTGCACCATGTTATAGTTGCTCGAAAAGCTTCGCGGGTTCAGTGACATGAGATACCTGTAAACTACAGCTGAGACGGTCTACATCACATGTAACACGTCGGGTTCAGACGTTGTCTTCAGGAATGTTCACATACATTTGACTTGTGAATGCGATCACCTCAGGTCAGCAGTGATGTATTGTTCTACACGTTACTTCAAATAGCAAGTGGTATACACCAAATAATACCTGAATGGCCTCCGATCTGTGAGCATCATGCTTTCCCTATCTTTCTGGTTGCCCGAGAGATGCAAAGGAATCTGAAGACATGTGCACTAGTACGATCAGAAACTACCGGCCCCCCACGCCCTCCAGACAGCTGCTCCAGCTGTTCTCCAGCAAGCTGTCTGAAGTCCAGGCCGCTACCAAGGACGGCCGTTGCCCCGTGCAATGCTCGCGGCTCCACTTGTGCTGGCACTTCACTTTTCCCCTTCCATTCCGGCGCCTACTTACGACTCCTTTATTTACTTTGATGCGGTCCTACGTATTTTCCTATCTCGTACTCATATTTTCATCCGTACGCATATACAATCAACTACATCTTCTATAACCTGTAGTTTACATTATTCTTTTCTGTAGCATGCTCAAGCGTCGATATAATTGTTTGTGCCAATCTGCACCTGACGCTTCGACCACCCCGAACAGTCGTGCTTCCTAGAGAAGAGATCTCTCTTACTTCTTCCACTAATTCATCGATCCAACTGTTTACGATGAACAAGTTTCTTTCTCCTTTCTACGACCCTTCTTCACCTTTTGTCATCATGTTTTTGCTGTAAAGTAGTATAGTGTGTTAAAAATACTATCCGTCGTTTCCAGTGGTCTTCCGGGTCTTCCTTAGATGCAGCCAGAAATACAGGGTGATTCAAAAAGAATACCACAACTTTAGGAATTTAAAACTCTGCAACGACAAAAGGCAGAGCTAAGCACTATCTGTCGGCGAATTAAGGAGCTATAAAGTTTCATTTAGTTGTACATTTGTTCGCTTGAGGCGCTGTTGACTAGGCGTCAGCGTCAGTTGATGCTAAGATGGCGACCGCTCAACAGAAAGCTTTTTGTGTTATTGAGTACGGCAGAAATGAATCGACGACAGTTGTTCAGCGTGCATTTCGAACGAAGTATGGTGTTAAACCTCCTGATAGGTGGTGTATTAAACGTTGGTATAAACAGTTTACAGAGGATGGGTGTTTGTGCAAAGGGAAAAGTTCTGGACGGCCGAGAACGAGTGATGAAAATGTAGCACGCATCCAGCAAGCATTTGTTGGCTGTTCCCTCAGCTCGAACAAGAAGCACAACAATTCATATTTCAGCAGGATGGAGCGCCACCACATTGGCACTTATCTGTCCGTAACTACCTGAACGTCAACTACCCGAGGCGATGGATCGGCAGCCAGGCAGCCCGTGACAGAGCACTTCATCACTGGCCTCCAAGAAGCCCTGATCTTACCCCCTGCGATTTTTTCTTATGGGGGTATGTTAAGGATATGGTGTTTCGGCCACCTCTCCCAGCCACCATTGATGATTTGAAACGAGAAATAACAGCAGCTATCCAAACTGTTACGCCTGATATGCTACAGAGAGTGTGGAACGAGTTGGAGTATCGGGTTGATATTGCTCGAGTGTCTGGAGGGGGCCATATTGAACATCTCTGAACTTGTTTTTGAGTGAAAAAAAACCTTTTTAAATACTCTTTGTAATGATGTATAACAGAAGGTTATATTATGTTTCTTTCATTAAATACACATTTTTAAAGTTGTGGTATTCTTTTTGAATCACCCTGTATATGTCGTCTGCTAACCTTAGCACTGATACCTGTTGCTCCTCCACTTTTACTCTTCTTCTGAAATGTTCTTTAATTTCCAAAAAGTGTTTCCTCGAATTGTACCTGGAGCTACAGTAGTGACAATGCCACCTAATTTTGCTCCCTTCTTAACACAGGATTCCTTCGTGCTTCATTTACTCCTACTTGGTATTTGTAGGCATTGTAGATTATTTGTCCGTTTCTGTGCTTTATCCCAGCCCTACAAGGCGTGAGAACATCTTATTCCATTTTGCACCTTCGAAAGCTCTCTCCAGAGCTACAAATGCAGGGAGGATTCTGCGATTTTTCTTTCATTTGCCTTCCGTTATTAGCTGCCGTCTCAGAAGCCAAGCTGATGTTTGGTAAGAGTATCTTCAACTATTCTTTCTCTTCTTCTGCTTATAACTCTAGTCAGCAACCTGTCGTTTCTTACGTCACTGTAAGCGACTTGACAGAAAATCCTAGGAAGTTCTGGTCTTACGTTAAATCAGTAAGTGGCTCGAAACAGCATATCCAGACACTCCGGGATGATGATGGCATTGAAACAGAGAATGACACGCGTAAAGCTGAAATACTAAACACCTTTTTCCAAAGCTGTTTCACAGAGGAAGACCGCACTGCAGTTCCTTCTCTAAATCCTCGCAGAAACGAAAAAATGGCTGACATCGAAATAAGTGTCCAAGGAATAGAAAAGCAACTGGAATCACTCAACAGAGGAAAGTCCACTGGACCTGACGGGATACCAATTCGACTCTACACAGAATACGCGAAAGAACTTGCCCCCCTTCTAACAGCCGTGTACCGCAACTCTCTAGAGGAACGGAGGGTTCCAAATGATTGGAAAAGAGCACAGGTAGTCCCAGTCTTCATGAAGGGTCGTCGAGCAGATGCGCAAAACTATAGACCTATATCTCTGACGTCGATCTGTTGTAGAATTTTAGAACATGTTTTTTGCTCGAGTATCATGTCGTTTTTGGAAACCCAGAATCTACTCTGTAGGAATCAACATGGATTCCGTAAACAGCGATCGTGTGAGACCCAACTCGCTTTATTTGTTCACGAGACCCAGAAAATATTAGATACCGGCTCCCAGGTAGATGCTATTTTTCTTGACTTCCGGAAGGCGTTCGATACAGTTCCGCACTGTCGCCTGATAAACAAAGTAAGAGCCTACGGAATATCAGACCAGCTGTGTGGCTGGATTGAAGAGTTTTTAGCAAACAGAACACAGCATGTTGTTATCAATGGAGAGACGTCTACAGACGTTAAGGTAACCTCTGGCGTGCCACAGGGGAGTGTTATGGGACCATTGCTTTTCACAATATATATAAATGACCTAGTAGATAGTGTCGGAAGTTCCATGCGGCTTTTCGCGGATGATGCTGTAGTATACAGAGAAGTTGCAGCGTTAGAAAATTGTAGCGAAATGCAGGAAGATATGCAGCGGATAGGCACTTGGTGCAGGGAGTGGCAACTGTCCCTTAACATAGACAAATGTAATGTATTGCGAATACATAGAAAGAAGGATCCTTTATTGTATGATTATATGATAGCGGAACAAACACTGGTAGCAGTTACTTCTGTAAAATATCTGGGAGTATGCGTGCGGAACGATTTGAAGTGGAATGATCATATAAAATTAATTGTTGGTAAAGCGGGTACCAGGTTGAGATTCATTGGGAGAGTGCTTAGAAAATGTAGTCCATCAACAAAGGAGGTGGCTTACAAAACAGTCGTTCGACCTATACTTGAGTATTGCTCATCAGTGTGGCATCCGTACCAGATCGGGTTGACGGAGGAAATAGAGAAGATCCAAAGAAGAGCGGCGCGTTTCGTCACAGGGTTATTTGGTAACCGTGATAGCGTTACGGAGATGTTTAATACACTCAAGTGGCAGACTCTGCAAGAGAGGCGCTCTGCATCGCGGTGTAGCTTGCTCGCCAGGTTTCGAGAGGGTGCGTTTCTGGATGAGGTATCGAATATATTGCTTCCCCCTACTTATACCTCCCGAGGAGATCACGAATGTAAAATTAGAGAGATTAGAGCGCGCACGGAGGCTTTCAGACAGTCGTTCTTCCCGCGAACCATACGCGACTGGAACAGGAAAGGGAGGTAATGACAGTGGCACGTAAAGTGCCCTCCGCCACACACCGTTGGGTGGCTTGCGGAGTATAAATGTAGAAGTAGATGTAGATGTAGATCGATAAACAGGGTTGTTCATCTGCACCTATAGGTGGGATTTTTGGAATCCGCAGTGCCTTTAAATACCAGACACACGATTTTCATATTCCCTCACTAGCTCCAAGAAAACTATCAGTCCCACAGAATAAATGAACAGGGCCTGTTTGTAGAAAATGTAAAGTAGTTACATCTTGTACCAATGTTTTCGCTACAGGCCGAAGTTTTGGCATTATTCAAGGAAAACGTACAAAAGAGATCTTTCATTTTTCTTGAATAACACGAAAACAATGCCCTCCAGCGAAGACGTATCCCGGTACAAAATTTAACTGCATTAAATTTCCATCAAAAATGCCTTGTCCATATTTTCTGTAGCAGTAATAGTTTGTAGGTATCGAGAGAGCGAATATGAAATCTCTCTCCTGATTTACGAAGCAGTTTCTTGTTGCACTAAACCCATCGGCAGGGCCTGCTGTGTTATGGTGCAAAGTATTTCAAGGGGTAGGATTCAGAACATCGGAAGTTGTGTGGTTTTTCACGATTTCCTTGCACCATTTCATCTGATTTCTTTTGGCAAAATCATCGGCGAATTCTTTCCACATGACCAGTTCAGTTACAGTTCTGTTCAAAGATTCGTCAGTGTCAACGGGACGTCGAATATTAGCCTGTTTAACATTTTTCTGTTCCGAGGCGAGATCAAATCTCACCAATGAAGTTACTGAATTCGACTCTTGGGATGTAGAGTATCAGTGAGGAAACATATTTTCGCTAAGTTTAATTTTCTTTCTTTCTTCTTAGAAAACCTTTTGACACTTTCAAAGTAGCCACGGCTTGGTGTCCACTGAAGAACGAGTTTGTCACATCCAGCGTTACTGCACTACTTTCTCATGTCCTGAGAATTTCAGCGAAGCCCACTACAGGCACTATCCTAATGTTAAAGGCCTCTGGAGAACATAAATGTGGAGGTCTGTGCGCATGCTCATTCTGCCATGGTGCGACTCTTGCGCATGAGAGAAGATACTACTATACTGCAGTAGTTTCCTGCGTCAACCAAGGGGCTGAAACACTGAAAAGACTTTCACACTCTTAGGAAACGAGAGAAATTTTAATAATTTTAGGCATGATGTCTGTGGAAATACAGATATTTCTAGGCCTTTGATAATTTTACATATTCATTTCATAGCTACATGTGATCGAAGCTTACACATCTATCGCTCACGTGAACCGTCTATGTACGCATTCATTGGACTCTACGTGAGTTTAAAAACGTAATATTTGCTTTGAAGAGAGATATTCACGATCGAAACTCGTCAGATATGAGTAATGAAAAAAATAGACTTCATAATGTTTCGCCGGCTATTTAACTGTGGATTAACATAACTGATGAGACAAATATTTGTGCAGACTGCAATCACCGCTAACGTATAGCCATGTTTCGTATGACAATGCGAAAATCATTTAATCAGTGGAAATTGGTCTTCAATTATCGCGATCACCTCATCGGCTTCATGGCTACCGTATGACGGTTCTCTCATATCAGACTTCAGCTGGCTAACACTGGCTTATTTCCACAACTTGGCTATTTTGCCTGTCACAAGTAAAACGAAACTCATATAGTATGTTATTCGATAGCTACTGATTTGAGTTACAACAGCAAATTAATCTCTTTTACTATAATGTCATACTTCTTAATGTGTAACCTTTGATTAACATAAGATGCTCTCTTTCGCTTCCATTAGTTGTCTCCGCGTTATTTTATAGCTTAACTCCAAATATATCCCGTCTCGAAAGCTGGCTGAATCGACATTCCAGAGACTAATTCACATTTGAGGAAGGCCGTTAATATTTTCCGCAGTGAAAGCGACGAGTCTAAAATATAAGAAGCTAGCATCAAAGAAATTGTTACAAAAGTGTACCCAGCTCAATTGCATTTTATTGGCCAAAGTTGTTGATGTGACACAACGTGGAAGGAAGACGCTAGTTTCGGCAGTTCCTTGTGTAGGAGCTTAAACTGAAAGAAACAAGCTAACAGCATGTTGGAGAAAATAATATTATAGCGTAAACAATTAGTGTCTTCATAAGAGAAATACTGTACAGTAACATTCAAAACCTGTCACTTCTTGTTACAGCATTTAAAGAAGGAAACTAATTTATGAGAATATGAAAACTTTTTCTAAGTTACTTTCTTTTCATTTTTGATTATCCTCGATAAATTCGACAGCGAGTATCTTTTATGTGAAATTTCAAAATCAACAAATGAAAACCAAAGTTGGAGCATTGTTTCTCATGTATAACCGATTTTTGAAAAGTTACAGGACAACCGCGCGTAAACTGTTAGCTGTTCTCTGAAACCAAGTTTGAACGTAATAAACGTAGATTAGCTGCAAGAGAAGAAAGAAAGAGTTTGTTGTTTCAGAGCCAGGTATTTCATTATCATAACAACAGGTTCCATCAGAAACTTTATGGCAAATCAGTCTTCGTTTCCAAACTACATATTTCGTTGCGAGAAAAAACTAACAGATTTTGGGAAACTTCCTCCCATGGCATAGCCAGCAACCAACAATACAAAAACATTACCCGCTGCTTAAATATTTTTACGGAGAAAGAAATATGTTATGGGAGGCCGTACTTCCGTCACGAATGCCAAGTTTCCCGAACGTTTCACGGAGTGGCAAGTTGGTATTCTGTTTCCGACGTGGTTGCTGTTCATATTTCATGGAGTTCTTATTGACTGGTAGATTACGGAAGACAACCCTTTGGGGTAATAAATAAACCAGCGACGGCATGTTTGATTTATGCACCCCGGTCTGTTCTTGCGGAGCCGCGCGCCGCGCGCCGCTGTGGCTTCCGCCGAATCACATTTCCTCTCCTCTGCCCTCCTCGCCTTATTTCGTTCTTCCTGGCTGGCTACTGGGTCGGCCGTCGGCCGGTCTTCCTGTTAGCGGACTCGCGGAAGCCAGCGTGTGCAACTCTTTCCAGATATATGTATGTTCCTTGTCCAGAATGGACTTTCGGCGGCCCGGAAATGCGACTGCACTTCCTGATTCATCGGAAGCCCCGGAACGAGTTCGCAGTTGTGTCGTTGTTGGAGACAGGACTCGTGCTCGGACCTACCGAGGTAGATTTGTCTGAATGAGAAAAGAAATGGCAATGAGCAATAATTTGTGCGTCCTTAGCCGAACAAAAAGTTAGACATGAAACTACTTGGCTGATTAAAACTGTGTGCCATACCGGGACTGAAATCCGGAACCTCTGCTTTTGCAGACAAATGCTGCCTCGGTATTTCCCATCAGCGCATAATTCTCTGAAGAGGCAAAATTCATTCTGTAAACCAGTACTTACGCTGTGGCTAAGAAATTTCACCGTAATAACCTTCCTTACGCAAGTGCTAATCTTACAAGGTGTGCAGGATAATTGTGAGGTACAGAAAGTGGGAGGTAGGTGATGGCGGAACTAAAGTTTTTAGACCAGGTCGTTAGTTGAACCTGGGTTGGTGAGCTGGGGATCATTTGTAAAGATCTATGCCTTTCCCATAATTCTTCTATAGCAAAAGTATTAAAATGACTATTTCCAAATCAGTGGGCGAGGAGAGTCTCTTGCAGCACTGCTTGCGTTGTTGCCCGATCTCCACCTCTCTTCATACCTCCATACCCCATCATCTCAGTCTCCTACTCCCCTCCCTCCTCCTACCCCCACCCCCTCCACCAGTCCTTGAGGCCCGTTGTTTTACGTACAAAGGCCACAAAATTAAAATAATTGGAGAAGGGGCATTATACTATTGGCCGAGGCATACCAGCTCAGCCTTCCTGTCTGAATTTTTTCATGTATATTCAGGATTTAATTTATAACGCTCCAGACAGCGGCGGTATACGAACCTATCACCCACGATACGACCCAGCAACAAGGAGTGATGGCATGGGGTGCCACTTAGTTTCTTAGCAGGACCCCTTTGGTTGTCATACGTGGCACCCTTTCAGCACAGTTGTAGGTCGACGATATTCCAGACCCTGTTTTGTTGTCCATGGCAATCCATCTTGGGCTTACATTTCAACACAATAATTCCCGCCCACAAACGACTAGTGTTTCTGCTGCTTGTCTTCGCGCTTGCCATGCCCTAACTTTTCCAGCAAGTTTGCTGTATTTATCCCCAGTCGAGAACATTTGGAGCATTATGTACCGGTCCCTCCAACCATTTCGGGATTTTGTCAAAATAACGCTCCAATTGGACAGAATTTGGCACGATGTCCCTCAGGAGGATATCTAATAACTCCATCAAACCAAGCCGAATAAGTGCTAGCATAAGAGTTATAGGTAGGTACTGACTTCGTCAGAATGTGGAACTCTTTATCTCGGATAAAGCATCAATTTTTGAAATTGTAATCATTTGTTTGTCTGTGTACGTACAGCACATCTACTGATTTTGTTCCCACTTGGATTATTATTTAGTGGTGTGTTTTGTTTTTCCCTTGGAGTGTAATAACGTGGGTGTTGTTTACTATGATTGTTGTAAGGATAGGCCATTCTAAAGTACAGGTGAGTCGGACAAAGATACACGTAAGGGGGAGACACGTTTTGTAATAATTTGTAATCAAACGTGGCTAGTCCAGGAAGACCTGTAGGCGACTGGTGGTTGCTACAAGGATTAAGAGTGACACTGAATGTAGGTAAATATTTAGTTTTGAACATCAAAAGACAAAAAGACTGTGTACATTTACACTATTGCTGACGAATCGTTGCAAACAGTAACGACGAAACAACACCTAGGACTAACCCTGCAGACCATCCTAAGGAGGAGTGATCACAAACGTAATACAACTTGTAGGTATATCGCGAATCAATGCTTGGATTCATTTTCAGAATCCGAAGGAATGGTAATCTATCCACAAAACAAGTGGCTTACAAAACACTTGTTCGACAGTCCTTTTAGTATTATTGTCAGTCTACGACCGTTCCCAGGTTGGATCAGTAGAAGAGACAGAAAATATTCAGTTCAGAGCGGCGGGTAAGCAGTCATTTAGTCAGTGTGAGAGCATTATTGACACGCTAAGCAAACTACTGTGGTAGGCTCTACAAGAAAGGCGTTGGGTATCCTAGAGAGGTTTACGGTAGAAAACAAATTGCAATATAGCACATTCTGGGCGACTTAACACTTCCTCCCAGATACGTGTTGTGAAATAATCCCAACCGAAAAACCTTCTTTCCACACATTGTCGTGAACAGAACGGTGATTGAGGTGAAATGATAGGTGTATAAATAGGAGACAGATTGCACATGTGCGCTACCAGTATGGCAGGATGTACACGCTGTTCTTAGTCAAATGAACAATATGAAAGTCAGGGAAGGGTTCAAAATGGTTCAAATGGCTCTGAGCACTATGGGACTTAACATCTATGATCATCAGTCCCCTAGAACTTAGAACTACTTAAACCTAACTAACCTATGGACATCACACAACACCCAGTCATCACGAGGCGGAGAAAATCCCCGACCCCGCCGGGAATCGAACCCGGGAACCCGGGCGTGGGAAGCGAGAACGCTACCGCACGACCACGAGCTGCAGACTCAGGGAAGGGGGTCAACTGAAGAAAGTACACTCCACCACATGCCGTAAGATTACTTGCTGTTGTGATAAATTCCATTTTCAGTACATTCCATGTACTGTCTAGAAAGAGCTTTGTGGAGCTGAATGGCTTGGGTGGGCGCACTTATGAACACACTGCGCAGACGATGTGAGAGGACCTTACCTGTCTTGTTTGTTTTGTGTAAAAGTGTAGTTATTTAATTCCTGAATGTTACACCAAGACCTCGTAAATAAATGCTTGTGGTAATTGTTATGCATATAAATCTGGGACATCAGTGTACTTTGTTTATGCACATCAACACTGCAATTTAGAGATGTCACGTGTGTGACCTATAGTGAGTATTTAACGTAATACAGAGTCGTGATTTTTGTACTTAGAAGCACTGCTAATGGGTCGAGTAGCTCATAATAGCCTCAAGAGGCTAACTGCACCCTGTACCAGTCCTCCCGCCACTCAAAAACTCCTTGTAGCACCGTGAACGTAACTCGGGAAGCTGGATCAGGCATTCATGGTAGAATACACCATTTATAGTCAAGCGCTATGTCAACCTCTGAGATAACCGAATTGGTATTATTACACAAGAGTTCTCCACAATAAGAACATCATATTCCAGTACGGCAATTCCTGTATCAAAACTATTACTTCAGTTCGGATGTAGTCTAATACACACGTGGATGCTTCTCGTAAACTGTCCAGTATTTGAGAAGTTGTTGTCCCCTACAGAAGAGAGAATCCGCTACAAAAGCGTTTGTTTTCCTCAGCAGAAATAAGTGGTACATTTCATGATGAATAATATAGATCTGTTGAAACAGTGAAGAATTGGGTGCATCGGTTGTATACTACTGCAACAGGTCGCGTTTCATGACAGTAGAATTTTTATTTTCTCTTAACTAGTTTCTAATCACCTAGCGATTCCAGAATGAGATTTTCACTCTGCAGCGGAGTGTGCGCTCATATGAAACTTTCTGGCAGATTAAAACTGTGTGCCGGATCGAAACTCGAACTCGGGACCTTTACCTTTCGCGGGCAAGTGCGAGTTCGGATCTCGGTCCGGCACACAGTTTTAATCTGCCAGGAAGTTTCACCTAGAGATTCATCATCAGGTGATAAAGTTCTGAGGAATAATTCATAACATTTTGTGGATTATTGTGTAGGTTGTAGCGAGACTAAAATAAATCGAAACAATTAGTGCTAAATGTGGCAACTTATCAGAAAATATTTATAACATAAAATCATAACGTCGATAGTTATTTCATCCTACAGTATTACCTCTAATGCACGAATCGTTTAAGAAAACATATACCTTGCCAGATTCACTGAGAAAATAAAAATTCTACCATTACGAAAGGTGACTAGCCGCTCTGAATTCTGGAAACCTATATTTATAACCATCACATATTTCCCAAATCTTTAATGGATAAATATTTTACATTAAAATAGCCAATCTCCGTAATAACGACCTGTCTTCAATTTCCCCTGTTGGCTCTAGAAATATCTGTACATACATGTTATTTTCAAAAGGTACTTCATCACCATAATCGGATCGTAAAAGGTCATTATGTGGATACTTTTCGTTTAGCATATTATACTTGGTTACGTCACACAGTGATAACGTGTGTGTGGGAGGACGATGTACCACGTACTCGAGACTGGCGCGTTACAGACCACTTGATGTCGTGTAATGACGGTTGTAGCACCACTTAATTTTGTTTACAGTAATGGACGAACAACAGCTAATACTGTGAGAGGTCACGCGGGGCTACGACCCTAGCAGCCTATTCAATTACTCGAGCTGCTAATAATTTCATTTAAGCGGGACGCTCTAACTGAATGCCCAATTTAAACCATTTTACGATCTGAATTAAGTCGAGGCATTTGTCAGAACACAGTGTCTGCTACAACATACGATACTTTCGAAGCTGTCTTTTAAGTGCTTCAACGACATACTAAGCAATAGCAAGCAGCCTGAGAGTAATTGTATTGTAAATAAACACATTTATGTAACGGAACTAAAAATAAGTTTGGAAAACGTACACAGCGTAATAGTAAATTATAGTGTGAAACTTCTCGCAAGTATTAAACTTCCTTGCTCCAATGATAGCAGATAATCCGTCGCTACAAAGCTCATATGCTGTTTTTAATTATTGTTTCATTTACCCATAGTTATCGAAACAAAATACTATTAAACATTGTTGTTTAAAACGTAATTGCGCACAATGTCATTGACGAGTTCTCAGATTTTCTGGAGCTGACAGTATGAGGTATTTTACTTGAAAATTTCCTATGAATGTTTTTACATTTTCCAGGAAATGTTTAAATTCACGAACTTACATTTTTTGCGACGTGAACGTTATAAAGAGCCAAAAGAACGGCAAGACCAGGTCGAGAAATCTTAATTAAGTAATTTTATGAAATTAATTGTAGTACAACCATTCTGTTTATTTCCTCTTTCTGTAATTTTTTATAAAGTCTCAGCAAACGGCATAAAGTCGTGACTTCATTTGTTCGTGAAATTTAACGCATAATTATACAAAACATTTCACCGAAAATTGTATCATCACCGCTTCAAGTACTACTACTTTAATACTACTACTTTAATATCTCACTATACATTTCTTGTTATGTGATCAACAATCCTGAATTACATTAGGGTTTTCTGAAATGTTTTCTACTGCATGTTTCACCAAATGTATTATAAAAGAAATATTAGTTTCATGTTCAGAAACTGCAGTTACACACGTCAGACCGGCACAGACTATTGAACACATGACATCGAACTTGGGATTATGTTCGAGAAATCTTAATTAAGTAATTTTATGAAATTAATTGTAGTACAACCATTCTGTTTATTTCCTCTTTCTGTAATTTTTTATAAAGTCTCAGCAAACGGCATAAAGTCGTGACTTCATTTGTTCGTGAAATTTAACGCATAATTATACAAAACATTTCACCGAAAATTGTATCATCACCGCTTCAAGTGCTACTACTTTAATACTACTACTTTAATATCTCACTGTACATTTCTTGTTATGTGATCAACAATCCTGAATTACATTAGGGTTTTCTGAAATGTTTTCTACTGCATGTTTCACCAAATGTATTATAAAAGAAATATTAGTTTCATGTTCAGAAACTGCAGTTACACACGTCAGACCGGCACAGACTATTGAACACACGACATCGAACTTGGGATTATGTCTTAATTTTAGGAGACTATCGCTGCTGAATACTTCATAAATACATTTACTCTCCTGATACAGGAGAAACTAACAATAACGTCCTGGAAAGTGACTCGATGTGTTATTCAGATACTTCTCTGTTGCTGGAGTAAAAGCACTTAATAATGTGTTCAACAGCTGCTCAGTTCTGTGAAAGCATTGTTCAGGGGAGTAAAAGATAGCAGTCTCTTCACACCTGTGTCTGCACCGTGACCACCAGAGTAACTTCTACTGTCGCCTTTGTGACGGAGCTGATTTGCTGTCAAGGGTTCTCAGGATGCGGATCTGCGATGTTGTCCATACTTCTGGGTTCAATTGCTCATTAATATAGTCCCACTTGGGAGCAAGTAGACAGAAGCTTTTAATGGCAACAGAGGGGAATAAAGGGGCCATGACAAGTAGTGGGAAAGAACAATATCCAGGACAATCCTTAAGACGGTAGTTCTGCTGCCAAATCATCATGCCACCAGCGACAGTTCATGAGGAGGTGTTGGGCTTTGCTAGTAGTGGCCGAGCTACTTTTGTTGGTGGGTACCTATGACGTCACCTGAGGCAATCGCCGCTGTCTCAGTCCGGTACCACGCCACAGTGATCTTCAGAGAGGTCAATTTGGCCACAAAATCGGCTGTTCTCACAGGAGAGCGTCACTGTAATGTTGGAAAACCTGAATTGGCAGACTTTTAAAGATAGATTCAAATTATCTCACAGAACTTACCCTCGTCATTTCAAGTTTAAATATGCGCCAACTTCGTTATTTGTGACTGGCACCATTTTCAAGATCTTATTTGGCTAGTAACACAGAGACTAGTTGCACTAGTTGCTAGATCGGAGTCTGTGCTCCTCATACAGTATAAAATTTTCTTCATGAAATTTCGAGCTGAAACTTGTTCTCTGAAAAGTTTGTTATTGTAATAAACTTACAAGCGTTAACGGCTCTCTTATCTCTAATAACTGCTTCTTGATATTTTCATTATCGTGGTATTAATTTGCAACTGGATTTATTTTCATACATAACAAGGTTATCTACTGGTCTCTTGTAATAACCATTTTGTATAGTCAAACAACTGTACCGGAAAGAGATTAGAGGACCCACAAGAAACTTACGATATCAAGGTTGCATACAAATCTGATGGAACGCAGTTCCTGTCGTTGGGATACTTTTGACCATAACAGTACATACACTGATGAACCAAAACGTAAGCTTAATAGGTTGTTTCCCCGTCTTTGGAGGGAAGTACATCATTGACGCCGTGCATCAGGGAACGGACAGTTTTGGCAGGATTGTGGAGGTGTGTGACATTAGATGTCTATGCATGGGTCACGTAATTCGCCTAAATAACGGTCCATTGATCTGCGTACGCGGTGACGGCGTCCAATAGCGACCCAGATGGGTGCCATAGAATTTACATCAGCCGAATTTGGTCTTCGACACATCAACTTGAGTTTACCGTAATGCTCCTGAAACAGCTGTATCTTGGTTCTGGCTCCGAGACACAGACAATTATACTGCTGGGTGATAACAACGCCATCGGGGAAGACACCAAGTATGAAGGGATGCAGGTGATTCGCAGCTGTCAGTGTGTCTGGTGATTTCTACCACAGGTCTGAACGCAAGTGCAGGAGAATGTCTTCCATAGCATAATACCGCTGCCACCAGCCTGCGTCCATGCCGCGCTGTACGTTTCGAGCCGCCGTTCACCTCGACAACGGCATTTGTGGAGACGACCATCAACGTAGCGCAGAAAAAATATGATTCGCCCGAAGAGCCTACACGTTTCCGTTGATGGACGGTCTAATGCCTACGATCCACTGCCCACTACAATCGTAACTGACGATTTCGTCGGGTCAACGTGTGAAAAGGTAGGGGTGGTCTGCTGCGGAGCTCCATGTTCAACACTGTACGACGGACAGTGTGCTCCCAAACACTTGTCTGCGCACCAGCATTGTAGTCCTCCGGCAAAGATGCCACAGGTCTCCATCTATCCCTCTACAGAGCAGACTATCCTCCGAATCCCACGTTTTGTGAAGAGTCGGGACGTCCAACCACTTAGCGCCTAGTGGTAGTTTCTCTGTTCTTCTACGTCTTTCCGCGCATGCTCACGACAGCAGAACGTAAACATTTGACCAGCTTCACCGTTTTCGAGATACTAGTTTACAATCTCTGCTTTTCAATAATCTGCCCTCCGTCAAAGTCGCTTATCCCAATGGATTTCACCATTTGCAGCCCACATCTTCGCTATGGTGACCCCCCTCCCCTTCCGTGTCTGCTCTGCTTATATACAATTGTTAGCGCGACAACTATAAATGACCTGGGTGACAATCTGAGCAGTTCTCTTAGGTTGTTCGCAGATGATGCTGTAATTTACCGTCTAGTAAGGTCATCCGAAGACCAGTATCAGTTGCAAAGCGATTTAGAAAAGATTGCTGTATGGTGTGGCAGGTGGCAGTTGACGCTAAATAACGAAAAGTGTGAGGTGAATCACATGAGTTCCAAAAGAAATCCGTTGGAATGCGATTACTCGATAAATAGTACAATTCTCAAAGCTGTCAATTCAACTAACTACCTGGGTGTTAAAATTGCGAACAACTTCAGTTGGAAAGACCACATAGATAATATTGTGGGGAAGGCGAGTCAAAGGTTGCGTTTCATCGGCAGGAAACTTAGAAGATGACAAGAAGTCCACTAAAGAGACAGCTTACACTCCACTCATTCGTCCTCTGTTAGAATATTGCTGCGCGGTGTGGGATCCTTACCAGGTGGGATTGACGGAGGACATCGAAAGGGCGCAAAAAAGGGCAGCTCGTTTTGTATTATCACGTAATAGGGGAGAGAGTGTGGCAGATATGATACGCGAGTTGGGATGGAAGTCATTAAAGCAAAGACGTTTTTCGTCGCGGCGAGATCTATTTACGAAATTTCAGTCACCAACTTTCTCTTCCGAATGCGAAAATATTTTGTTGAGTCCAACCTACATAGGTAGGAATGATCATCAAAATAAAATAAGAGAAATCAGAGCTCGAACAGTAAGATTTAGGTGTACGTTTCTCCCGCGCGCTGTTCGGGAATGGAATGGTAGAGAGATAGTATGATTGTGGTTCGATGAACCCTCTGCCAAGCACTTAAATGTGAATTGCAGAGTAATCATGTAGATGTAGAAGTGCCCGCCAACGCCACCAGGCGGCAACCAACGTCGCGGTGGGGAGTAGTTGTAATACACTCCTGGAAATGGAAAAAAGAACACATTGACACCGGTGTGTCAGACCCACCATACTTGCTCCGGACACTGCGAGAGGGCTGTACAAGCAATGATCACACGCACGGCACAGCGGACACACCAGGAACCGCGGTGTTGGCCGTCGAATGGCGCTAGCTGCGCAGCATTTGTGCACCGCCGCCGTCAGTGTCAGCCAGTTTGCCGTGGCATACGGAGCTCCATCGCAGTCTTTAACACTGGTAGCATGCCGCGACAGCGTGGACGTGAACCGTATGTGCAGTTGACGGACTTTGAGCGAGGGCGTATAGTGGGCATGCGGGAGGCCGGGTGGACGTACCGCCGAATTGCTCAACACGTGGGGCGTGAGGTCTCCACAGTACATCGATGTTGTCGCCAGTGGTCGGCGGAAGGTGCACGTGCCCGTCGACCTGGGACCGGACCGCAGCGACGCACGGATGCACGCCAAGACCGTAGGATCCTACGCAGTGCCGTAGGGGACCGCACCGCCACTTCCCAGCAAATTAGGGACACTGTTGCTCCTGGGGTATCGGCGAGGACCATTCGCAACCGTCTCCATGAAGCTGGGCTACGGTCCCGCACACCGTTAGGCCGTCTTCCGCTCACGCCCCAACATCGTGCAGCCCGCCTCCAGTGGTGTCGCGACAGGCGTGAATGGAGGGACGAATGGAGACGTGTCCTCTTCAGCGATGAGAGTCGCTTCTGCCTTGGTGCCAATGATGGTCGTATGCGTGTTTGGCGCCGTGCAGGTGAGCGCCACAATCAGGACTGCATACGACCGAGGCACACAGGGCCAACACCCGGCATCATGGTGTGGGGAGCGATCTCCTACACTGGCCGTACACCACTGCTGATCGTCGAGGGGACACTGAATAGTGCACGGTACATCCAAACCGTCATCGAACCCATCGTTCTACCATCCCTAGACCGGCAAGGGAACTTGCTGTTCCAACAGGACAATGCACGTCCGCATGTATCCCGTGCCACCCAACGTGCTCTAGAAGGTGTAAGTCAACTACCCTGGCCAGCAAGATCTCCGGATCTGTCCCCCATTGAGCATGTTTGGGACTGGATGAAGCGTCGTCTCACGCGGTCTGCACGTCCAGCACGAACGCTGGTCCAACTGAGGCGCCAGGTGGAAATGGCATGGCAAGCCGTTCCACAGGACTACATCCAGCATCTCTACGATCGTCTCCATGGGAGAATAGCAGCCTGAATTGCTGCGAAAGGTGGATATACACTGTACTAGTGCCGACATTGTGCATGCTCTGTTGCCTGTGTCTATGTGCCTGTGGTTTTGTCAGTGTGATCATGTGATTTATCTGACCCCAGGAATGTGTCAATAAAGTTTCCCCTTCCTGGGACAATGAATTCACGGTGTTCTTATTTCAATTTCCAGGAGTGTATTTTAATATTTTGGATTTTCAGTGTATATGTACCACAGTCTGTAGGTCCCAATTACAGATCATTTCACTGATTCATCTGCTGTATATCTCCTACAATGCTACGTTGCTCGAAGCTGCTAGACTTAGCCAAAATTTCCTGGAAAAAGTAAATGACGCCTGCGCAATGTTGTCAATGACTTACGACATTTCTTTTTCTTTTTTTTAGAATATCGAGGTTCAACAACAGCCGCAGTTTTTACTGCATTCCTTGTCCTCGTAAAACTGCTTTTAGTGAGTGTAGGCACCAGACTTCAAATGTTGCAGGTAGCAACTAAAGCTCTTCCCGTTGTTACACTGCTACTAAATACCTCCTACAGTGACGTGTTGCTTAAAATTGCACTGGACATAGCCTACATTAACTATAGGAGAACGCAAGCTCACCAGAAAAATTTTTTGTCCTCCCTTTAAAAGTGTACACTAGTACTTTGAAGAGCTTGTAAATGATCAAGAACTGGTGCCGGGTTGTGATCCTCCTGGGGTAACGTAAGTTATAACCGTGTAGTAGTGTATACGTTCCACTCAGTTGTATGGAATCAGCGATGTCAAATGTGTTGGCGGGAATTTCTGACAGAATGATATAAGGTAGCTATCGCGTTTGGACGTATCCATGCCCATATTGTGAATGAATAGGCCTGATTTTTTAGTGTCCGAACGCGGTCTGTCCAACATGTCTACAAGGAATGGTGTACCACTCTGTCCCTTGCAACACTATTTTTATAAGTGGTGTAAACTGATCTTGGTCAACAGGGGTCGCAGACGGCCAAGTCTGTGACAAACGGCTTCAGACTTGATAGGAACTCTTGTAATGACTGAACGCATGTCCATTTCAACTACACTCCTGGAAATGGAAAAAAGAACACATTGACACCGGTGTGTCAGACCCACCATACTTGCTCCGGACACTGCGAGAGGGCCGTACAAGCAATGATCACACGCACGGCACAGCGGACACACCAGGAACCGCGGTGTTGGCCGTCGAATGGCGCTAGCTGCGCAGCATTTGTGCACCGCCGCCGTCAGTGTCAGCCAGTTTGCCGTGGCATACGGAGCTCCATCACAGTCTTTAACACTGGTAGCATGCCGCGACAGCGTGGACGTGAACCGTATGTGCAGTTGACGGACTTTGAGCGAGGGCGTATAGTGGGCATGCGGGAGGCCGGGTGGACGTACCGCCGAATTGCTCAACACGTGGGGCGTGAGGTCTCCACAGTACATCGATGTTGTCGCCAGTGGTCGGCGGAAGGTGCACGTGCCCGTCGACCTGGGACCGGACCGCAGCGACGCACGGATGCACGCCAAGACCGTAGGATCCTACGCAGTGCCGTAGGGGACCGCACCGCCACTTCCCAGCAAATTAGGGACACTGTTGCTCCTGGGGTATCGGCGAGGACCATTCGCAACCGTCTCCATGAAGCTAGGCTACGGTCCCGCACACCGTTAGGCCGTCTTCCGCTCACGCCCCAACATCGTGCAGCCCGCCTCCAGTGGTGTCGCGACAGGCGTGAATGGAGGGACGAATGGAGACGTGTCGTCTTCAGCGATGAGAGTCGCTTCTGCCTTGGTGCCAATGATGGTCGTATGCGTGTTTGGCGCCGTGCAGGTGAGCGCCACAATCAGGACTGCATACGACCGAGGCACACAGGGCCAACACCCGGCATCATGGTTTGGGGAGCGATCTCCTACACTGGCCGTACACCACTGGTGATCGTCGAGGGGACACTGAATAGTGCACGGTACATCCAAACCGTCATCGAACCCATCGTTCTACCATTCCTAGACCGGCAAGGGAACTTGCTGTTCCAACAGGACAATGCACGTCCGCATGTATCCCGTGCCACCCAACGTGCTCTAGAAGGTGTAAGTCAACTACCCTGGCCAGCAAGATCTCCGGATCTGTCCCCCATTGAGCATGTTTGGGACTGGATGAAGCGTCGTCTCACGCGGTCTGCACGTCCAGCACGAACGCTGGTCCAACTGAGGCGCCAGGTGGAAATGGCATGGCAAGCCGTTCCACAGGACTACATCCAGCATCTCTACGATCGTCTCCATGGGAGAATAGCAGCCTGCATTGCTGCGAAAGGTGGATATACACTGTACTAGTGCCGACATTGTGCATGCTCTGTTGCCTGTGTCTATGTGCCTGTGGTTCTGTCAGTGTGATCATGTGATGTATCTGACCCCAGGAATGTGTCAATAAAGTTTCCCCTTCCTGGGACAATGAATTCACGGTGTTCTTATTTCATTTTCCAGGAGTGTACATTCCGATAAAACATTGCGAAGATAATTGCAGGAAGTTGTCATTTGGAGTCGGGTACCTAGTGAAAGGCCATTGTTCACGTCGTCTTGTAACGCTCAGCGTCTTCATTGGGGCAAACAACACAGACACCGGACAGTAGATGGCTGTAGACGTGTAGTGTGCTGCGACCAACGGCAATTTTGCCTCAATTCCAGTGATGCAAGGCTTCGAATGCATCGAGAGTTTTAACGCACAATGTGTCTCCATTGTAATATTTAGCCGTATTTTTTTTTCATCACTCCGGCCAATTTATTCAGGTTACCGTGGATGCTGAAAGTCGTTCGTCAACATTCAAGAATTTTTTTTTTCGGGGATTCCGGATCCTGATGTTTATGCAAAGACATTCTTTAGACTGGTTACCAACTGCTAAACGTACTGCGGTCTTTGGCTCGTAAAGTGAAGGCATTTCTCGTAGAAGGTAAGTAAGCTGTGCACTCATCAGTGTTCAGACATAGCTTTCGTCGTTAAAGGAGATGGCTCTTGTTTCATGCTTGCAGTACAGTATAGGTGTTTCACTTGTCAGACTCCGAGATTAGCGTGTTAGCTTTGTTGTACACTCATTGATTTAACTGTTTAGAGTATTCTGGCGTCTACAGAGTTTCGTTTTGCTTTATCGTGGGATTGCGTACCACGTAATCCTACAGGGGACGAGTGTAAACTATGGACCCAGATTTGATGAAGCTGGAGGAGTGGGTATTAACTGTCGAGGTTGAAATGAATGAAATCTATTTACTTTTTTAAACAGTTCCAGATAATAAAAGGATGAAACTATGGCCAGCGGCCGACTCCCACCGGATGATGGGAAGATGGAGGGAGCCCTTGTAAGTCCTGCTGGTGGAATTCTGAATTTCCGTCGGATCTCAGAGAAGCATCCTGCAGGGCCGGCTGGTGAGACCAGAACCTGGCCGAAAGTGCGACTCGCTCCGGCAGGACTCTTGAAACTACCGCCTCAATAACTACTTGCGTCCTGCAAGTGACTGAGCACAGACTAAATATCTGGTGACGATGACGACGACGAGGACTAGGAAGACGACGCCAACAACAAAAACACTTAAAGTTCCTTTTACATAAACAAAACGGCTTAAAATTCAGTAGGCAGATAAATATTGTTGAACCTGCCCTCCTTTAAATAGCAGGAGTATGCCCTTTGGTGTGCGATGCCAACGCCAGGAACTCAAAAACTTGACACTGCTACTGTATGTTTATGTATCACAAACCTCAAGGTTGGCAGGCAACTTAAATACCAGGGCTTAATTTTATCAATCAATCAACTTAAATGGCCAGGGCCAGGGAATAACAGGGAAAACTTTAGCAACACAACTTTTAAAACTTACTATCCTGTTTAAAAAAAAGGCTTAACGCTGGCCAAGCTCATCAAATAAAAATAAGTCTGCCGCACAGGTCGCCGAGTACGCCCACAGAATCACAGAATCAGCTACAGATGGCGACAAACTTAACAATAACTGGAAGTGGCCGCGCAAGGAAGGGCAAACACCGCGCAGGTTTAGCACAACTGACTCTGAGCAGAACAAGTGAGCAGAACAAGTTCAGTCAGACGCTGCGACCTTACCTAGACCAGCACTGACGGTCAAGCACTCTAAATTAAAATAAGTAACTATTTTTGTGCTCCACTTTTCTATTCTACAGAAGCAAACAACCTACTTCAAACAAACGTGCTCCGCAAAAACAACCGCCACAAAAAAGACCTTTAACATCAACTCAACAAAGCCAGTACCAATTACAAACAAGAAAACTGAACCCACAACGCCCTGCACTGTCGGAAACAATACACTAAGTACACCAAGCGAAAGCATGCGAGAAGACACCATTTCGGAAACCATACGAAGGCGGCAGCCCACCAATTCCTCATTTTTTAATTAATCCAATGACAACAACAAGACAGGGAAAATCGACGCAGGTACAACGGCAGGTACGTGTTATAACATTCCTTTGAAAACAATAGACTTAAACAATCCAATGGTGCTGTAGTAGCCAGTCCTTACAGTAATTCACAACGGCAGCGCCACCCAACTTCTTGACGGCGGCACACTGTATCGGCGTTTCCTTCTTATAAATTGAAGTAAACGTTTTCGAGTCGTTTTCCACCGCTTTGAGGCACCCTTAACGACATTGGTGAAAGGGTGAAGCTACATGCAACATACAGCGACTGACCACAGAATAACCACCACGCTCGGCTACAAATTACGGAAGCCTGTACTTTGTCTGTGGCCAACGCAATAACCAAAAACACCGAGTAACCACGTTAGGACTCTACATACACGACGTGCTTAGTAACACCAGACTGCAGAGCTTGTAGTCAGACTACAGCCGAGATACTGAAATTCACAGCCCTAGCCAACACTAACTCTGCTTGTTGCTATAGTGTCCCTATCCAACGCTGTGCTTGTAAACATAGGCGGTCAGGAACAAGACCACGGCACCGCAACGCGCACATATAGGATGTCAAACACTCTGTGGAATACAAACGAACTACACAAGGTGGTAGGGAGGCGTGACGGCCCAAATTACAAATTGCCTGGGGATGAGACAAACCGGCACAACTATTATTTTTTGGTGTTTTTAATTGAATTCGGAATTAAGAATCACAAATTTCACAAAAACGTCTTCCTTTCCCGCCCTTTATGAAAGCATTACCATTCCTGATCAGCATACATGTTTTATGTTCATTCTTTTTCAGGCATTTGACTCTAGAACGAACTTTACTGTGAATTCTATCTTCAGCGGAATTATTAGTCAAAGCAAAGCCGTACTGCCATCGGCAGAAGCATTTTGAATTTTTCGTGAGCCTTTACAGCTCATTATATACGTTAATGCTGGTGAGAATTAGAGACCGCAAGCCGTTTGGAGACTGTTTGACCTGACTGACGTTAGACTTGCAATGCGAAGTTTACACATGTGCTGTTATAAGGGATATCACATACACATTCATGAACAATGTCAAGAAACTACCAGAAGTGATCTTAGATTCATTCAAATAGACTCTCATGCACCCATTCCTTTCCGTTGGGGAATGAAAGCATCTCGTGTTCTGGATGTGTTTACTAAACCGTGGCCAGATGCCATAAAAAAATTTTGCATGGGTCAAAATTTTGTACAAATGGGACGCCGTTTTTAATAAAGTGACATACTCTCATGCAGTCAGTTCAAAAAAATGGTTCAAATGGCTCTGAGCACTATGGGACTTAACATCTGAGGTCATCAGTCCCCTAGAACTTAGAACTACTTAAACCTAACTAACTTAAGGACATCACACACATCCATGCCCGAGGCAGGATTCGAACCTGCGACCGTAGCGGTCGCGGCAGTCAGTTCAGTTCAAGAACAAGTAGACTATTTCATTATGAGACAGGTTGTTCAACATTCTCAGTGACCAAGTGTCACCCTTTCCTGTACATCACGATGAATGTGCTGAGTTAAAATTATGGGTCACAGAATGTCAACATTAACATTCCCTCATGGCAAGCTGTCTTCTGTGGAAGTGGGAAAGCTCAACAGGAGCTACTGAGCAGAATAAGATATTCACAGAAAAATGAAAAATAACAGAATCGTAAACTTCAAAATGATGTGCTACAGAAACATGCTAACAATTAAATTGACTGATATACGAAAGAAGGAAGTATTCTGCAGAAACAGAAAGAAATATGTGGTAAACGCTAAAGAGAAAGTTGACTGATATACGAAAGAAGGAAGTATTCTGCAGAAACAGAAAGAAATATGTGGTAAACGCTAAAGAGAGAAAGACACAGGAAGGGAAACGGTATGCCAATCCTTCATGGTCCTAGAGGAGGTCGTTGCGGCCAAAAATCGAAAGGGTACGCAGAGATTAGAATGTATACAACAAAAGGTTATTTAATTATGTGCTTTTGGGTGTTCAGAAGAGCTGTTGTATCCATTTTGTGCAAAATATTTCTATGTTTGACCCACCTGTCTTGTGAAGGAGTTGGTGTCCAAGCACCGTGTACGCACAACACAGCTCGAGGCACCTGCAGAAGATAACAAAATGGAAGGAATGACTTGGCTGAAGATTAGAAAACAAACATTCATGCAATCACGCAGAGAACGCAGAGAACAAATAATAAAAAAATGGTTCAAATGGCTCTGAGCACTGTGGGACTCAACATCTGAGGTCATCAGTCCCCTAGAACTTAGAACTACTTAAACCTAACTAACCTAAGGATATCACACACATCCATGCCCGAGGCAGGATTCGAACCTGCGACCGTAGTGGTTGCGCGGTTCCAGACTGAAGCGCCCAGAACCGCTCGGCCACACCGGCCAGCAACAAATAATTATTTGTTCCTAAAATGTGGTCTCTGTTTTCCCGACCGACAACGGCTCTCCCTCGTACCATTAAAACTGTCATCAAATGTAGCTGAGGATGTTGGTTACAAGTGTAATTCGGAAATGAATGGATTAATACAGGAGAAAAAATCGTGGCGGCTTGCATGGAACCAAAAAAATAATAAATAAAATAAAATCGAAGAATCTAATATCCTTTACGAACATCTTACTGCCTATATCGGAAGTTTTGTTACATAGGTGACCATTTTCAGCCAGTTCAGTGGCAATCTTTAGAGATATAAAAACTTTCAACATATTAGAACAGAGCACTCACACGTAGTGCATAAAGACGACGCAGAATACGAGGTGTATGGTGATTTTACGCTTTCTGAGATAGTAAGCATGAACAACATAGCATCCCATCCTGCGTAATATGGGAACGGGTTGTAGTTTTCGCTTTCCGAGATAATAACCATAAGCAATATGACGCCATTCTGCATGATATAGGAAACAGTTGAAATTGTCCCACTGACGGAAACAGGCAGTTTGCCTTTTCCTGTCAGCGGGAGAACTTCAACTGGTTCCCAAGTCATACAGATGACTTTTTATATTGTTTATTATTATTATTTCAGAAAGTGTAGCATCATCATGAAATGGGATTCTGCACCGTCTTTTTGCGATACGTGACGGAGCTCAGACTAATACGTAGCCAGTTCTGGAATTATGAAGATGACAACTGAACTGGCTGAAACTGGTTATCTATGAAACGAAACTTGCGTCTAGGCAATATGATGTTCTAAAAGTATACCACACTTTCAAATACAGAAGAACGCCTAATGTTTCCACCAAGCAGTCATAAAATACAATAAAACAAAAACGTAGACGTATTGCGGTGAATTATGAGATGATTCCAACGAAAGGAAAAAGACCTCATTCTATTAAAGTCCCTTTGTACTCCGTCCTTTTCGACCTCGTCACGGACGGAGTGTTAAGCCCGTCCTCCACTATCCTAACTGAACCCCCCCCCCCCCCCCAACAACCCGAGTCAGAGGGGTGCAATATCATGTTTACGAAAATGCAGATTACTCCAACTTAATGGCAATAGAACCAGGTGTTCCCGGAAACTTGAGTGATGCCGCAGCCGGTAACCTGAAGCGTATGAGGTGGCTCCGTAGAGCGGGCGGCAGCCGGCTGCGCTCCCTGCGCCCCATGGGTGCGACTGCGCGGCGCTCGCCGTAACTGGGCGTTTCAGCGGTGCCAACTTCGGAGCGGCACTCCTCGACTGCGGGTCGTAATTAATTGTGGAGATGCAGGTGGCGCCCGCCGCTCGCCGCCGTACCGCCAATTACGTCTTGTCTCCCTTCCCTTCTGTCCCGCTGGCCCTGTAAACACAGGGCGAACAACTGCCACGGCGAAACCCAACTTCAGCACTTACACGGGACATCTCATCAGTGGAACAGCGTGATGATGTACAAAGGAGGCAGAAACTTAGAAGTTGTTCACAGGTGTTCGCTGTGTTACGTAAAGGCCACATGACGTCTTTCGAGTGTTGAATGGTGTTTCACTGCCCTTAGCACACACATCCATCTCAGCAACGTGCCGAATGATTTTAGACAAGTGTCCAATGATGAGCAGGAATATAGCGTAACTGAGTTAAATTTCATGCTTGTAATTTTCTTCAATTTCTCTGTAAAGGTGAACAAAGTGGTGCACATCACCTACAAAAAGATCTTTCTGTCAACCACTTCAACGATAAGATAAATGTTACGTTGTTTGCTCCCCCAGTCACCACAATGTTGTTCGGAAACTTCACAGCCACTCCAAATTCTTGCTAGGAGCTTATCTACAGATTTTACAGGTATATGTAAAGGTGGAGAGGGGAAGAAAGGAAAGGAATGGGGAGGGATCACTGCTGTTACATGCATTGGGACATAACGCGGAATCGGTTGCGTGGGACACAGCGCTACCGGAACTGCAGGAACCATCCCGGCTCTCCTCACCGCCGATCCGGCCGCCCCCGTAGCTGAGTTGTCAGCGCGACAGAATGTCGATCCTAAGGGCCCGGGTTCGATTCCCAGCTGGGTCGGAGATCTTCTCCGCTCAGGGACCGGGTGATGTGTTGTCCTACTCATCATCATTTCATCCCAATCGACGCGCAAGTCGCCGAAGTGGCGTCAAATCGAAAGACTTGCACCCGGCAAACAGTCTACCCGATGGGAGGCCCTAGTCACACGACGACCGACTGCCGATCCACACTTCCATCGAGCGCCACCTATCCACAGCCCCTGTCCATTTCCTCCACGTTCGTTCTTCCGAGATTCCCACAGGAAATCGGACGTAATTGTGCAACCTAACTGAAGAAGGGGGATTCATTGCCCAGCTAGGCTTATCAAATTATATGAACGTGCCGTGTCTATTCTTCCGTACATGTCCGAAATAGCATACACCAAACATTCATATAATTTTACAGGTATCTCGTACACGAGATACCCAACAAGAATATATCTAATATGATCAGATCAGGTGTCTTCCCGACATATTTCATAGGACGTCTGACGCGGATCTTCAAGAGAAAGATGTGCTAAGTGAGCTAGGTCCCCACCATGATTGAATCACAGGCATGCACCAAGATCAAGTGCACATATTTCCACCAACAGAGAAGGGAGTAAATACCTTAAAAACATAGTGTAAAAGTGGTTCAAATGGCTCTGAGCACTAAGGGACTTAACTGTTGAGGTCATCAGTCCCCTAAAACTACTTAAACCTAACTAACCTAAGGACATCACACACATCCATGCCCGAGGCAGGATTCGAACCTGCGACCGTAGCGGTGGCGCGGTTGCAGAAAACATAGTGTACGCCAGTGAATTTATGTGCCTTTAAAGTCTATACTGATTAGTCCCGCTCACAAGGTCACTGAAAATGTACATTGGTGACTCTTCTCATGTGTAGAAAGAAAATGGGCTCTAAACAGCCAAAAACAGATTGTGAGTAGGCTCTTTAGGTTTTTATGTTGGTAACGCCACGTAGCGCTCTGTATGAAAATCACTGACTGTGCTGTGTGCAGTCTGTGGCTGGTTAGCATTGTTGAAATATTCGCTATTGTAGTGGTGGGCAGTTGGATGTGAACAGCGCATAGCGTTGCGCAGTTAGAGGTGAGCCGCCAGCAGTGATGGATGTGGGGAGAGAGATGGCAGAATTTTAAGAGCGGACGATCTGGACGTGTATCCGCCAGAAAGAGTAAATTTGTAATACTGGATATCATATATATATATATATATATATATATATATATATATATATATATATATGTGTGTGTGTGTGTGTGTGTGTGTGTGTGTGTGTGTGTTCATGATATCCAGTATAATGACTTTTGAATGCTATTAAGGTAAATACATTGTTTGTTCTCTATCAAAATCTTTCATTTGCTAACTATGCCCATCAGTAGTTAGTGCCTTCAGTAGTTAGAATCTTTTATTCAGCTGGCAGTATTTGCGCACGCTGTATTGCAGTAGTTTGAGTAACGAAGATTTTTGTGAGGGAAGTGATTCATGAAAGGTATAGGTTATTGTTAGTCAGGGCCATTCTTTTGTAGGGATTTTTGAAAGTCAGATTGCGTTGCGCTAAAAATATTATGTGTCAGTCTAGTGATGATCAGAATAAGTAAAGAGAGATATGTCTGAGTACGTTCAGTTTTACTCAGCTGTTTGAAAATCAAATAACGTAAGGAGTTTACCAGCACAGTAATTCATTAATTTTTCTAAAGGGGCGTTTCAAGATTAATGCGATTACTGATCATTTCAGCTATGGTGACCTGAAACAGATTACTGCGACTATTCAGCAATCCAGCTGTGGAGACTTTGTTAATCCGAGAAACGTACATATCCTGGAAACAATAAAATATATACATTTTTTTCATTCTAAGACAACCGTTTTCAACGGACTATGCTGTCATCTTCAGATATTAAAATCATTCATTGTGAAACATGTTCATTTTACGCTGACGTCATGCATAAGGTGCCAAGTGGACATCTGCGCAAGGTCAGCGCAAAATGTTTCACAACAAAAGATTTGAAGACCTGAAGATGACAGCACAGCTGAAAACGGTTCTCTTACATATAAAATATTTTATGCGATATTGGCTGTTGAATGGTTTTTAACAATTAAACAAATCGCCCTTCGGCTCTCGCAAAATGAGAAAATTCAATAAGTAGGAAAGGGAGGTCCAGCCATACATCTGTGCAACGCCCAGTGCGTCAAGATCTACATCTTCATACAAGGGATGTACAAAGATATGGAAGCACTGCGAAAAATGCATGCTTGCACGTGAATGCAGATCTTAGCAGAACCAGTAGATGTGTTGTTGCATCTGACCACGAACGCCATCTGTGCAATGTCTTCAATAGTTTTCATGTGTCATCCATGGTAATAACAGATTCTGTGTAGTTATGAGTCCATTATGTCGGAGCTATGTGAATTAGAATGCTGGTGCTCTAGCTGTAGGTGCTCGTATGATGGTGGCTTCCATAAGCTTGGTACTGCAGAGAGTGTTTTGTAGGACCACCCTTACACTGTATATATAGGGGCTGAAGCGAAACATGGAAACATCAAAAACACAACATTTTAACATGCCTAGTACGTTATAAGAGAAACATGGAAACATAAAAAACATAACATTTTAACACGCCTAGTACGTTATAAGAAACCCATTGTCACATGAAACAGCTCCCAGTCGTCTCCGAATGGATAAATACAGGTCATATGTGGTTTTCAAGAATATCTTATACCATTCTCCCTGCAAAATAGTGGCAGGTTGAGCCAACGATGGTGGGGCCACCACGTTCGGCACCACGTTTCGCTGTTACTGGCGTTTGCATCGCAGATAAGTGGTTTTGGTATTCCAACTCTGCCTCCTATTCCCTTCTTCGGAAGTTCCCTTCATGTTGTATTGGTGCTGACAGAGTTCGCATGTACGACATTCAGTTCTGCAGTGACTTTTGCAATTATGACCCTCTTATTTTTCATCACAGTCCTCCTGAATGACCGTCAGTCACGATCTCTCAGCACACATACTCTTGTCCGCGTTGTAACTTAGTTGATGATGTTTCTTCCGCTTTCCCTGTATGCAGTATAAATCTTCGATACGGAGCATCTTGAAACTACAAACACATCTTCTTCCGTGCTTACGGAAGCAACCACCGTTCGAGCACCAACGGATAGGCCACGAGCATCCTGCACTGAAGAGCCAAAAATACTGGTACACCTGCCCAATGTCGTAGCGAGCACGCAGAAGTGCCGCAACACGACATGGCATTGACTCGACTAATGTGAACTGAAACCAAGAATCCTGCAGCGCTATCCATAAATCCGTAAGAGTAAGAGGGGGTAGAGACCTCTTCTGAACAGCATGTTGCAAGGCATCCCAAATATGCTCAATAATCTTCATGTCTTGGGACTTTGGCGGCCAGCGGGAGTGTTTAAACTTAGAAAAGTGTTCCTGGAACCACTCCGTAGTGATTTTGGACGTGTAACTTGTCGCACTGCCCAAGTTCGTCGGAATGCACATTGTACATGAATGGATGCAGGTGATCAGACATGGTGGTTACGTACGTGTCACCTGTCAGAGTCGTATCTAAACGTATGAGGGGTCCCATATCATTCCAACTGCACATGCCCCACATCATTACAGAACTTCGACCAGCTTGAACAGTCTCCTGCTGACATGCAAGGTCCATGGGTTCATGACGGTGTCTCCATACATGTACATGTACATCCGCTCTATACAATTTGAAACGAGTTTCCAGTCATCAACAGTCTATTGTCGATGTTGACAGGCCTATGCGAACGGTAACGCTTTGTGTCACGCAGTCATCAAGAGTACTCGAGTGGGCCTTCGGCTACGAAAGCCCATATCGATGTTTCGTTGACCGGATCGCACGCTGACACTTTGTGGGGCGGCGGGTAAAATTATTGTATGTTACTAGACGTATAACGATGGTGGTATTACGCTGTCTTTCTCACGCGAACCTGGCAACTAATTTTGTGGTCAACCAGAAAGCGAAGGGAAACAACTGACCTTAGTTTCCAGTCTGTACAGCCATATTCTGGTCCAGCCCACTCAAAGAAATGTTTCTATTCTCCTTCTACTTAGCGGGATCAGGACTATGCAACACTTCGAAATTTACTATGTTTAATTGACAGTGAATCGTATCATAAATAGCACAACTAGCAGTTTAGAAGCGACCTCTACGGTACGTTCCTACCAGATTGTCTTTCGCCCTGACTGATAATACTCAACTGAATGTTCAAAATTAATGCTCGCCATAAAAGTGGAAATATTATTCAGCACTTGCCACTCGGATTTGTAATTCTCACAGACGGCTCACTAACACTTACTTTAGCGAATTCTAAGCGATCGAGGATGGTGTACACTCTTCGCGAGTTCACTATCCGCTTTTTACCACAAATATGCTATTCGTCACTCTCCGAGTCTGACGTCATCTGAGGCAGAGCGCGATCCAGCGTTTTACAGACGTGGATCTTACAGTGGATGAGTGTGAAGTGAATCTTCCTACTGCCTCTCGGGCTGTATTTATATAGGCGCCAGCGGACGGCCGAGGGAATACCTGTTGTCTACTGCTTTAACACACGGCAGCAGACTCAGAACGACCGCTTTCTCGGACACCTAATCTTTAATAACGTAATTATGAATCAATTCAGAACCTCCTTAATTTTTACATGTATTGAGGTAAGTGGTTTGAAAACACAGAAAAAGTTTCAGCTCGCTTGCATAACAACTTTACCTTCTACAATTTTTACAGAGGAACTAACGGTAGATCGTTACCTCTGAACCACACCTTTACTAGAAATTGTACTGGCTCTTATTAATACTACATCTCTCAAATTTGGTACAGCTCCCTTATTTGATAGGTTTTATCATCTGCTTTAACCGAAATTGTCTACTATTGAAATTAGGGGTACTTAATCTACTACAAATAGGTAGGCTATATATATCAGCTACAAAATTGGTTTTTACTTAATTACTCAAAAACTATAAGACGTAACTTAACGTGGTCTCTCAGTTATTATTTGTAAGGTGAACTGAAGTATAAAACAAATTTTTACGTTTCTAAGTCCAATATTTAGCGCCTGTAATATTTCCTAAAAACGTGGATTCCGGTGGTATTTATGGCTCTTTAGCTTTGAAACTTGCCCCACTTATTTATGAGCTCTATAGGCACATTCTGACTAAATTCTGGCTTTCTAGTTTTATTATTTGGCGCCACTTATTTTTCTCTTAAATCTGCATTTTTACGGAAGCTATCAAGTCTAGGTACATAAAGATTTCGTATTTGAAACATTATTATACTAAACTATATTTTATCAAAGTTTTAAAAAAATTTTAATCTTATACTTAATCTGGTGCAATACTTGCGCGCTACGCGCAGACGCGTTAAGGTGACTTGGCGCTACTGGCAGTGAACTGAGGTAAGCTCCATCACGCTCGCTCGCCTCTGTATCTCACACACGATACAGCGCTTGCTTTGTTTCAACTTATTGATTGCCTAGCACTGAAATCTGCAGCAATTTGCGGAAGGGCTGTACTTCTGTCACGCTGAACGATTTCTTCATTCGTCGTTGGTCACATTCTTGCAGGATCTTTCGTCGGCCGCAGCGATGTCCCCCACAACACTGTAATGACAACGGATGACATTTGCATTGGTGATCAGATGCAACGTCGCAATCTGCTGTTTTTTTTTTTTTAAAAACTTTATTGATACAACAACATCAACATTATGAAACAATCGAAAGAAGGTATTATGATACAAATTGTTTATGAAATCAACAAACATTGTGAGATACACATTGACCCACCACCTTATGTAATTAGTGGGTCCAATTATTATGCTTGAGAAAAAGAAGCAGCTTATTCTAGTTACTAACTGGCACTTGCTATGGACAGGGTTAATCTAACTACTTGACTACTCTTGATTATTCTAAGACTAGCTACTCTGCAGCGTTACATGTGTGCCAGACAGAATACAAACCTACTAAAAACCGGCCTGCTCACTGAGCTAACCCCAATGAGCGTGCCCCTGGCACTGGGCTGGCCTACTACTTTTAGAATCGCTGCAGTCCCTATCTATGTTAGTGATGTTAGCGTTCTTATTTTTACGTTATTCTAGTATAACTACTTCCTATCAAATCTAAGTGCATATGTCAAGTCCGGGAATGGTGCTCCTGCTCCCCTGATCGACAGCGCGGCGGATTCCAGTTGTGAGGCAACTGGCCAGTTCCGCGCTCGGCGGAATTGCAGGTGCACCTGAGTCTTCATCGGGTTATATATCTTCTAACCGTATTGGTTACTAATGAATTCCCTCAAGATCTTTTGGGATATTGCATTTGCCAAATTGTTGAGGACATCGAAGGTCTCGGCACGTCGCAGTAATGTGTATGTATCTCTAGTTGGTAGCTGATTCCTAAACTCGAGTGCCACATCGTCATATAACATGCAGTCATAGACGACATGTTCGGGTGTTCCATCCGGAGCACCACAGTCGCACGCTGGTGTCGCCCGTTTTCCAAATCGACATAAATATGTCGGATATGGCCCGTGACCTGTAAGAAAGTGCAGCAGACCTCTACTTGGCTCAAAGTGGCTCATTTGAAGCCTTTCTCTGATGTTCGGTAGTAGCTGGAATACCCTTCTTCCTGTTTCCTCAGTTTCCCATTGCTGTTGCCATAACTCTTCACCCCTTCTCTTTATTGCGTATCTATCCCCAACCTGTACCCCCATGATTTCCCTGGTCCTATCTATCTTTCCTTTGGAGACCCAGTACCACGCTCCCTGTTCTCTAATTTTTATGTCTAAGGGACATAACCCTATTATTGTCAGTAAGGCCCCCCCAGGTGTTGTTCGGTATGCCCCGACTGAACGAAACAGCATATTTCGCTGCACCCTTCTCACAGTCACCGCGGGCACCACCCTCGTGAGCTTGTGTGCCCAAACCCCGCTCGCATATCCTACTAAGGATGTTAGGATGCTGTTATGATAAAGTTTGATCAATTTGGGAGATAGGTGGAATCTTTTGTGGCCTATACTGATAAGATTATTTAAAACTCCTAATGCTCGTTGCGTAATGTTTTCTATATGAGTGTTATAATTCCATTTTTCATCTATTGTAACTCCTAGGTATCTAGCCTCTCGACGCCGAAGAACTGGAGTTTCTTCAATTCTAACGGTTGGATTCCTGACGAGACTGCCCTTCATTAATAGACATGTAGATTTGTGTGGTGCAACTTTCATTTTTGCTTCTTGGCACCATTTCTGAAGCACTATCATAGCTTGTTCTATCTTGGGCTCAAGTTCCTCTCGGCTGCGGCCGCCTACCAGCAGGAGGAGGTCGTCAGCATAAGCTATCACGTCTAGTACATCCTCACTTAGTTGTAATTTCTCTAGGAGGGGTTCTATGTTTATATCCCAAAAGAGTGGCCCCAGAACTGATCCCTGGGGACACCCCTTCGTGATGGTTTTACTTGTTCTTCCGCTAGGCGACGATAGCCATACCTCCCTGTCCATACAATAGCTCCTTAGACAGCCATAGAGGGGCCCTGGGCACTCCTTCTCACGCAAGCGGGAGAAGAGCGAGGGCCACCACAGGTTGTCGAAGGCGCCACTGATGTCCACCATGATGCCCACCACATACTTGTGCGGGGTTGAGCTGCAGACCTCAGCTGCCAGGGCAATTGCATCAGACGCCGATCGCCCCGGCCTAAAGCCGAACTGCCTGTCGCTCATCCCGCACAGCATCCTGTGTGCTGTCAGTCTGTCAGCCAGTAGCTTCTCTAACAGTTTTCCTAAGTTATCTAGGAGGCAGATTGGCCTGTAGGATTTGGGTTCAGTGGGGTCCTTATCCTTCCCTTTTTTATGATTATTACGTTGGCCCTTTTCCAAATTTTAGGGAAACTCCCTGTTCTTAGACACTCATTGAACAGTCCTGTGAGAGACGCCACTAGCTGAGGGGCAAGGAATTGCACCACCTCCGCTATTATGCCGTCTGGCCCCGGTGCTTTGCCCTTTTTTAGTGATTTGATCTGTGCTGCCACTTCTTCCTCTGAGAAGGGGTACACCATTGTGTTATTGGTGTATTCATTTAGATCCTCCCTGCGGATTTGTTGTTGGAGGTCATCCTCCTCATTTACCTCATCATCTGGCAGTAGAGTGCGCAGGAGAACCTTAGCGGTTTCCTGCCACGACTCTGTCATTCTATCTCCGTCTCTGATTGTCGAGAGAACCGCAGGGGACCTGATTTTTTCCCTGACCAGTTTGTAAGGTATTCCCCAAGGATCCGTGGCTAGCTGGCTCAGAACATACAACTTTGCATTCTTACTTGTTTTAATTCTTTTTGGAATCGTTCTTTTTCTTCCCTGTATTGCTGCAGCCAGAACTGTTTTTCTTGCCAGACGGCACTTCGCTGGTAGTACCTCCTCGCCCGTCTCACAGACTGACGCATACGTTCAAGATCGGCAGACCATGGCGATGGGGAAGCCGCCACGGCTCTTCTCCTGGTTGGTACAGCGGCCTTGACCGCGTTAACTATCGATCCTACCAGCTCTTCGGCGTATCTATCTATGTCCAGGTCACCCTCAGGCAATGGCGGGATGTCACACTCCCGGGCCAGGCAGTCCCAATCGGTCTTATTGTGATTTAGTTGGATTTCCCATCCTAGGTCCCAGCGGCACCCTTCTTCTCTGAGGCAGACGGTAATTAGGTTGTGATCACTTGTAGTGGCATGTTCAATAACCTCCCACCCTTCAATGACGCCGATGGCGTTTGCAGTTGCCAGGGTGACATCAATGTTTGTTCCCTGCCCTCCACCTCCGCTGTAGGTGGGGGGATTACCAGGTTTATTTGCCACTACAAGTTGGGAAGCCATAATTAGTTCTTCAGCCTTCTCACCGTTTGCATCCCTTGTGCCGCTGTACCACATAGGGGACTTGGCATTAATGTCTGCTGTAACAATAACCCTACGCCCGCGTAGTGTCAAGATGATTCTCGCAAGGTGGTCTGAGAATTCTTCAAAATTTCCTCCATATTGGAAGTACATGTTTACGATGTATATTAAACCTGCTGGTGTTTGTAATTCTATTACGTTACAATGATTGTTTGATAGCTGTGTTAGTGTTGTGGCCCTTAGGGCCTTGTTTGTGACTATTAAGACTGCCTTCGGCTCTTCTCCGGTAACGATAGTCTGCCAAGTGGTAGACATGAAGGAGATCTGCCCCGCCGTAGAGTATGGCTCCTGCAGACAGACTACATCCAGTCTCCTCTCCTCCACTACCCTCCGAAGCTCCTTCATGACCAGCCGACTGTTATGGGTGTTTATCTGTCCAATTACAATTTCAGATATTATGGGAAATAGGTGTGGAAATAGCAATCAGGCCAAGGTTTGTTGTGATCTGAAGCTATTCGGCCGTTTGCAAGGACAGATTGCACATATATCTCTTGCATGTTGAATTCCTCACCTCTTCTCTCGAAAACCCTTCTGAGCAAGTCACGCAGAGCTCCGAAGTCTGTGGGAAGATTCATTGACTTTAACTGTATCCTATCCACAGCCTCCATTGTCGAGAAGGTGACCTTTCTGCCATATTTGTGACCTATACGTACGACGTGCCTGAGTGCTGTAGTCAGGACAGCCGGTTGCTCCAAACGTGAAAGTTGCATAGCAAGCTCCAGGTTCGGGTAGATCCTTCTTGGATCCGGATCTGGGGCTCTCAGAAGTACTTCCGTATGCATTGTACTTGTGATTGTATTGTCTTGCACAATGGTTTGGAGAGGGCCTTTTTGAACTGGAACAATGCTATTATTTTCTACCGGTTGCAGATTGTCTTCTATTTCCTCTTCTGGCTCCGTCTGTATGCATAGGTCAACCATGATTGTCTGTTTTGGGCTTGTTTTCTCATGATTGGTGATGAAGCTTTCTGCCTCTGGGTTAAGTGTCGAGTTGACCAGAGCCTTGGGCTCTGTCAAGGTATCTGAGTCAGCCATTTCTTCTATTTCTTCAATTTCATCAATTTCTATTTCTAGTTCTGTTTGAGTGCTTGTATCAACCACAATTATCTCCTTTTGCTTTGTCTCCTGGAGAGATTTCAGGAATTCTTTGAATTTCTCTGCTCTTTCTGTGTCCCTTCTCTTCTTGCTTGGCGACTTTCTTTTATTGGTTGATCTGGTTTTGTTATTGCCATCAGCCATAATCTGTTCTGGAAATTAGTCGTTGTTCAAGTAATTTGTATGTTGGGCAATTCCTTCCGGTTGTGCCACATGTCTTTTTTCCCCTTCGTGTGCATGGTATGCATACAGCTGATTTTCTACAATCTTTTCTTACATGATCGTCCTCTCCACATTTAGAGCATGCCGGCTTCCTACTGCAATATGAATGTGATCGATGTCCCCACAATTGTGGCAACGGGGCACGATTAGGTAGTCTTTCACGTTTATGGCGTGAAAGCCTATGTACACCCTGCCCATAGCTGTTAGTTTCCTCCATAGTTCCCCTGTGACTTCTGCAACGTGGTGAACTACGTCCCTGTCCCTAGGTCCTGTCCTGAATCTTAGTTTAAAGTCTTTTAGAAAGGTTTCCATACTTATGTTTGAATCGTCAAAGTTTTGTTGATACACGGTCTCACATAGGTCCTCGTCTGTCATTGATTTTGGGACGTCATACAGAATGACCAATGGCTTTCGCTTTCGGGGGGGGTTCACATTTAACTGACTTACATAGTTTTTGGTTTTCTAAAAGCTTATTTTTATCTTCCTCTGAGGCCACATCTACAATAACCACATTTTTTGTTACCTTAACCTTATTGATCCTGATCTTTTCTCTTATGGGATTTACTAAAGTACCAAAAACTTCCTGCACCTTCTTTATGTCCCGGCCGGGTAATGGTCTTAAAAAGACCGCTGTATCTGGTCGTTTAGAGACCTTCGCAATGGTCTCTTTTGTTGTTTTGGCCTTTGGCGCAGCTTGTGCTGCGACGCCGGCCCATGTCTTCCCTGGCTGTTTCCTGAGCCTTTCGTTTTCCCTTTCCAGCTCCTCAATTCTCCCTTCTAACTTTGCATTGGCAATCGCCCATGCCTCCAATTCATTTTTAATTGCCTGCACTGCGGCCTAATTTTCCCATTCTTAATATTTTGATCTAACAACTGTGTAATCCTCATATGTCTTTCTAGATTGCTTTCTTCCGTGGTCTGACCCAGGCCATCCTGTGGCGAGGGATCAGATAGCATCGAAGCCCTTATGGGCGCACTTAAGTCGCTTGTCTCTTCAGTAGCCATCATTGTTAGACAAGCGAAAAAAGGGTTGGAAGCCCGTCTCTTACCCCGGACCGGCTTCTCTGGCATGGGGGGGGGACTCTAATGCAGCTCGCCCACCAACCTCGTCCCCAGGTCAAGGGCATCCCTGAGCTGCCGAGTTCAGTACACCGTTGCCAGCGTCCTGGTCCCCTTCAGTGGCCTCTTCACCGACGATTTCTCCCAGTGTTTATCGGCAAGTGCACCCCGCACTCCGGAAAAGCGGATGCACTTCTCGTCCTCCGCCGCCTACTAGCCGGAGCTCCCACCTTGCAGGCCAGGGACCCGCTCCTACTCAGGTGGCGGGCCGGTCACCCAGTCGTTCGGCGGTCTGGACCCACGCCGACAAAAGAGGTCGCCGGCATGCAGAGCATCAGCTGGTGTTGTGCCCTGCGAAAAGTGAAGGACAGATGGATGGTCCTGCAGACACAGCTGCCCCTGTGCCATGCACCCTTCGCTTTCGCCTTGGGTTGGGGGCGTTTAACGTCCTACCGTGACGGGAGTTTAACGTCCTTCCTTGACACAACGACAACCCTCACCGTTCCACAGCCCGGAGGTGTTATGAGAGTGATGATGTGATATAATGATGGTATGGCCCGGGTCTTATGTTGTGGAGTTTGACATCATCGAGACGGTGTGGCACTCAAACCCGAGTTACGTTCCCCGGAGGGCCTCCACACGTACTGGGGGATCATGGCCGACCATGTCTCACCCACCGCTTTTGATAATTCACGGTGGGCCAGTGCGGTTCAGTGAGGATTGCACCCAGTTAAGGGCTAGCCTTTGAACGTCATGCATGAACGGCCCTTCCCGTGTTAGCTTCACCCCATCTAAGGGGGTTACTGAGCGCCGGGGCCACGTCAAGGCCACGGGATAGGACATTACGGTCCCCGCCCCACTCAGGTTCCTCTGAGCCACAGAGCACTTCAGAAATTCTGGAGGTTTCCGCGAATCAGAGGGTCTCCTGGCGGTTTTAACCCAGTTTCGGAAGGCAACACACCTTCCCCAGGTGGCGCCACGCAGACCGCTTTCCCGTGCGAAAGCTGGTTTGTCTAAATTCTGCGTTCACGTGCAAACATTCATTTCTCGCAGTGTTTCCATATTTTTGTGCATCCCTTGTATTTGATGAACACTCGCCGTCCAGGATAATTGCTTAAAGAGTCTTTGAGGCCCTCACACATCCGAGCTCGTAACTTGTTTAGCAGTCTGTATTCAGACGCCTTCCGAAAATCTAGGAATATGAAATCTGCTTATCGCCTTTATCCATGGTTCGGAGAATATCGATCGAGAGAGGGGCAAGCTGAATTTCGCACGATCGACGCCTTACAAATGCATACTTACTCGTGGACAGAAGGGGGGTTTAAAGTCGACATGAATTATAAAGCTTGCACTTGTTGTGGATGGTAGATATTCCCGCAGTAGTTCCGACTATGCTGTGTGGGACAGCGGGATGCACATTTCACTTGGGTAGTATCTAATGCTGATTGTTGGCATCTAATGCAAGCAAGCAAGCAGAACTCCTTCACGGTCTGAAGCCAATGGTCCCGGTATTGTGAAACCCCTTGCTCTTTTTCATTTTACCTTTGGAAAACTTTTGAAGTATGATGTGCGTCGGATGTCGGCTACATAGTTACTTGGCCTTATAATGATTGTCAGCTTTCTTGCAGTTCTGAAGCCTGCTAATTCCACAAGTGGATACAATGCTGTTTCATTACAACGGATCACCAGCACACTTAAACTCATTAATTTTTTGAGAACATTTCTCCTGAAAAAACAACAGGCTGGCTAACAGTACTTTACAAATGGACACAAACAATGTCGATCGCAACAATATTTATTTCGATGGCAACCGGTTTCGGTCAGTTTTTGACCATCCTCAGTGCCCCATATCGTGACGGTAGGCGATGGCGGTGAATGGAGTGGGTGCTGTAGCTCCACGAACGTCAGTTGCAGCACTGACCACGTGAATTTACAGCACATTGCTAGAGTATCCTATCCCCAGTTGAGATAATGTACGCCTAAATAATGGTAGACTCCGACTTCCATACAATTTGAGCAAGTCTCAGTCTCTCTTTACTGGAGTTAATCCCTTTGTACAGTTCACGCTGTTTTTATGATTTGGGAAATTTGTTTTATTTTACATTGTGGTATGATGCACTTTCTGTCATCACAATCGTTAGCTAATGGACGGAAGAGAATATTTCTGCACATTCTCTCTGTCAGTCGAGTGAACATTGCTCTTCGTGTTAACGTGTATTAATCGTTTGTGTATCGCGTTTACTGAGGTGACGACAGAAACCTATCGTAAAATGTCGCTAAACGAGCGTGAATAACCACCTAAAAACCACGACCTGTTATAAAATGTAAGGCAAGAGGTTTCTAAATGAGCATAAATCAAATCAAATCAAAATAAATCGTTTTCGAAACAAATTTTCAAAATCCTTGCCAGAAAGCAACACTTTTCTGAAGAGTGCTTTATTGAGACCAGAAAATGCCTTGACCCTGTTCCTGAGGCTGTTTGGATGAAAGGGCTACGTTTAAAAAATAATTTTCGTTAACCTGTTTGGTGCTCATGATACGGACAAGGAGTCGGCCGCAGGCCTCATTGACTGTTCTGACGTGCAATCCCATGTAAGGAGGCGTTTCCTGGGCGATTTCTGTGATTCAGTGATCTCGTTAGGAAGAAGCCTCATATCAAATTCTGGAGCAGTTAGGTAGCTAGAACAAGGGTGTACCCAGACTCTGAACTTATTAAATAAAACAGTAAACTAGTGAAAAACTACGAATATCTTCTAGGGGGGAGGGGCAGCTGCCCCCCCCCCGCCCCCCCGCCCGCCCGCCCCCCCCCCCCCCCCCCCCCGCCCATGAGCTAGAGGTCGTGTTGGATAAAAGTGACGAGCTCTTCAAGGTTCAATTAAAGCCAATTAATTTCAATCTTTCTAAGAAAACTGAAGTGCTATGTATTTGTGGATCCTCCGATCACTTGAATTTGAACTGTATTCACGTTTTGTTATTGTGGAGATTGTCGCTGGAAATCGCTGGGAGCCCGCAGGTGGCCGTGTGTGAACTACTAGCGGCTCACATGCACTCTTGAGATAAAACATTAGGCCCACTGCTCACCGTCAGATTGAACTGCGTGCATTGGGGTTGGAGTAAGTAGACACAAACAGTAATTAGAGTATGTAAGTGGACCGGAGACAAATGAGGAGTCATTCTAGAGACGATACGGACACAAACTGTGAAATTCACTGACATAAGCGACTTTGACAAAGGGCAAATAGTTATGGCTTGGTGCCTGGGAATAAGAATCTCGGAAACGGCGAAGGTGGTCGGTTGTTTGGTTACTACTTACTGTCGTAAGTATCTAATGAATGGTGTTCAAGGACGGTGGAACTGCGCTTAGGCGACAATATGTTGGAAGTTCACGCGTCATCACAGAAAGTCCGCAGCTCGTGGTCTCGTGGCTAGCGTTGCTGTCCCTGGATCACGGGGTCCCAGGTTCGATTTTCAGCCGAGTTCGGGATTTTCTCCGCTTGGGGACTGGGTGTTTGTGTTGCCCTTATCATTTCATCATCATTCATGACAGTGGCTGGATTGGATTGTATAAACATTGGGACTTCGTATGGGGCCACGCGGAGTGACCGCACAGTTTGAGGCGCTGTGTCACGGATTGCTCAGTCCCTCCCACCGGAGATTCGAGTCCGCCCTTTGGCATGGGTGTGTGTGTTTTCCTTAGCATAACTTAGTTTAATTAGTGCGTAAGTCTAGGGACCGATGACCTCAGCAGTTTGGACCATTAGGATTTCACACACATTTCAACATTTTCCTTGTATGGGCGCTGATGACCGCGCATTTGAGCGCCGTACAAACCAAACATCATCATTATCACAGAAAGTATTGGTTGGAGGTTTAAAAATCTTTAACATCATGCAGCGCGTCAGCAACCGTATATGTATAGAAAATATACTAATGTACCTGTTGAGCAGACGATGGGCATTATAGAAACCAATTTGCGATACCATAAAAAGTTATCTGCCTCTGAGATCGATGAACTAATGGTTCTGTTACGCACCACCCTCAAGTACAATTATTTCTCTTTCAATAACAAAATATATTCGCAAACCTGTGGTCTAGCTATGGGCAGCCCGTTAGCTGGTATCATGTCAGATATTTTTGTAAACTCAATGGAGCAGATGTTTTTTCGGAATTATCTAGATTTGGCAAATAATATAATATTCTATGCGAGATATGTAGATGACTTGCTGTTTGTGTTTGAAGATTCCCATGAAGAGCTAGAACTGTTATTTACCACTTTGAACAACCTCCATGAAAAAATCTGTTTCACGCAAGAAAATCAGACAGCTGATAGGACCTTAAACTATCTCGATCTGACTCTATCCATTATTGGCAACAAAATAGATTTCAAAATTTTTCGGAAAGCAACCTATTCCGACATCATCATCCCAGCTGATTCCACCCATCCTCAGGCCCATAAAATGGCCTTTTTTCACTCGAGTATCCATCAAGCCCTTTCCATTCCGCTTTCGCCAGTCAACTTACAGAACGAATTAAAAGTCCTCGAAAACATCGCTCAGAATAATGGATATATTCCCAGTATAGTGAGACAAACAAAAAAACACGAAAGAAGACTACCACCCTTTCCAGTTCAGGTACCCACAATCAACACCAGGCAACGAAATACATATCAGTTCCCTTTATAGGTAACATATCCTATAAGGTATGTCGTTTATTAAAAAACCTAGGGTGTAAAGTTTCATACTCTATCACCAACAACGTCAAAAAGAATTTAGTTCATTCTCTGGATAAAGATACTGATAAATCATCGCTGTCGGGTGTGTATAAGATCACGTGTGCTGAATGTCCTTCTTATTACATTGGCCAGACAGGAAGGGCCCTGTCTGTTAGGTTTAAAGAGCATCTGCCGACAAAAAGCGGTGATGGAACACGTGGATCTACATTTGCTGAACATCTGGTCCAAAAGTCGCATGCTCCCAAGCCTCTAAAAGACGCAGTGCTTTTGCATAATGAAGCCAAGGGATGTAGGCTAGACACCCTCGAAGAATTGCAAATTTTTAAACATCTTATTATTGATAGAGGCAACTTACTTAATGATCAGTTGCAACTAAAAAATAGAAGTTATTTCGAAGGATTTCAACCTTTACTCCAGTGGAGTTGACCCACAGTCCGCTTCGAATGGCCGATGCTGTTTCCCTATCTGCTTTGTCCCTTTATTATAGTGCGATTGTACATGTGTGTCTTTCGTAATATGCTTGTTAATGACACATAGTTGCTAAGGCGTTTTTATGTTAAAGACATTTTTGCTTAGCACGCATGGTTTCGACACTAATTTTTTAGTTACTGTAGCGGGTCTTCGCCCTCTTACTATAATATTTAAATGTAAAAAAAAATTATACCTTGGCTTTGTAGTTTGTTCTCAGGTAAATTGTTTAATGTTGCCATACCAATAGATAGGTTTGTCCATTTGTAGGACGGCTTTCAGTCACATTTTGTTTATATGTATATTTGCTCTAAATAATTTTGGGACAATTTGTCTCTCGCGCATGCGCTTGGCCGCGGCCGAGCCTCGCCGCGAAACTGCTCGCGACGCCTAGTTTCCGCGCCGCTCACATGTGGTCCTTATTTCTGGTCGGCGTAGCTCCGTCTACGTTCGCCATAATGGTTTTAATCTTGACAGACATAATCTTATGATTATGCGTCTTTATTGTTTTAATTTTTAATCTGTGACATGGCCAGTGTTTGGCTCTCAAAATAATTCAATTTTTTGTAAGTATCACGATTTCTTTATTATTCAATCATTAGACTGATGATGCATTTCAGTGAGTAATATATGTCCGTATGTGGTTTAATTTATAGGTTCTGAAGAAGATTCCGTTACTGGAATCGAAACCTAGGTAAACGAGTAAAAATTACCTTGCAACTGAAGGCTGAAAAAAATTGTTTATTTTCTATTGGTTGGAGGCTTGCCCACTCTGTATCGTGGCACCTTCAGGGAGTTGCAGCATTAATAGCAAACAGTGTATTGCTTTTCAATGCCTGAACCGAATGCATGGTGACATCTCCATTCTTACATTGAGAACTTGTCGTTTAGTAAAGCCGCCGTACCGTCTCATTAGGAAGGCGTTGTCGACGCAGTGACAGGAGAAACCAGCGAGCCAATTAGTCGGTGAGCCGCATGGGACCAGGTCAGTTCTTTGACAACTTTAATTTTATTCATGGCGCTGGAAACCAGCAGCTCCCAGCTTGGGCGCAGCCGTCTTATTGAGGTCGAACTCGATTAGCACAAGGGTCATGTCTGCAATTAGTACCCTTCCAAGTGCTGTCAGCTGAGCGCGCTGAGCGAAGCACGTATCGGCGGATAGCTTGGCAGGTGCGACGACGTGAACCCGGCAGCCGATGATTATATGGAATACCCTAGCGCGGGGGCTTCATTGCCAATTTCCGTCATCGGATAGCCAATGTGTCCCTAAAGCAACTCTAAAAAAATGAACACTACAGGTTGCACTGAAATCAAACAGCACTAACAAGAGGCGGATGGCATGAAAGGGAAGTGGTAGTTCAAAAGGGAGTCAAAAAGAATTGTAATCAAGATAAAACCCATTTATTGATTAGATGCATGTTTTGATTAGATTACATGTTTAGATCACTCCAGACTCTGAATCATCCTCAGATCTAAAATGAAGTAAAACTAAATATCTACCATCTAATAAATTACAATAAGCAGAAAAGGCACTTCGTGCAGTTCTAGGCACTCAACATAATTCCATTTGGGTAATTTTACGATCTTTAAAATGGCTCTAAGCACTGTGACACTTAACATCTGTCATCAGTCCCCTAGACTTAGAGATACTTAAACCAAACTAACCGGGGTGGCCGAGCGGTTCTAGGCGCTACAGTCTGGAACTGCGCGACCGCTACGGTCGCAGGTTCGAATCCTGCCTCGGACATGGGTGCGTGTAATGTCCTTAAGTTAGTTAGGTGTAAGTAGTTCTAAGTTCTAGGGGACTGATGACCTCAGAAGTTAAGTCTCATAGTGCTCAGAGCCTAACTAACCTAAGGACACCACACACATCCATGCCTGAGGCACGATCCGAACCTGCGACCGTAGCAGCAGCGCGGTCCCGGACTGAAGCGCCAAGAACCGCTCGGCCACAGCGGCCGGCTACAATCTTTATATCAACAGTATTTATACATCCACTGTTCTAGGCCAGTACTTTTAATATGTTACCGAAAACGTTTGTATACAATTTCATTTTTATACTTGCAGAGTAAAAACGTACGGTTTTATACTTTCAAAGTTTCACTCTTAGAATACCTAAAGATACTAATTCAGTTTTCTGTACCTTATTTCGACTTCTGTAATCTACTGTTACATCTCCCTTTTACAGTCCTACGAATCCATTCTGGTATCTTAACAGTAGGTTCATTACATTATTGACTTTTTAGCAGTTTTATATAAGACCCTCTCATATTAAACCCATAGCATCCCTACGACAATCCCTCCACGCCTGAGCCCTCTGCCTTTCCTTCATTGCCCGCTCTTAATCCCCCTTAGCTCCATTTTATAATTTCACGATTTTATGCAGTTTACATTTTACATGCCCATTGTTCTACAGAATTATGTGATTTGCACACTGTCCATGTAGATGTAGATGTAATGTTTCAACGAGAATTTTTACATTACGTTCTGTGTTAATTGTGGCCTAGGGTTAGTGTCTTTCATTAGTAACCAAAATGCACTCGGTCACGGGTTCGAACCCCGTCACCTTTCAAATTTTGCATAATAATCGGCTTTGGCGTCCGAACACCTCCGGCGTAAGAAGTCACCTCATCCTGCCAACGGCCTCGTCGAAACGAGCGGACAGAGGTTCAGGGCACTCTCTTGCCCTTGGGTTACCAAAATGCCACTAAAGGCCGAAGAAATAGCAATAATCAGCGGCATGAGGATGCAGAAGGCATTGCAAACCACTGCGTTAAAGACACGTAATGTGTTTTCACAGGACATGTGGTCTGTAGTTAGAAAAGACTCACATTGATCTCCCCATTGGCAAAGGATTAGGAACTCTTGGTGGCGGGGGGCTGCCAAGGAAGAGGCAACCATGAGGGAAAAAAACTGAACAGCCAACGAAACGATAACGATCTACGAGACGGGACGCGGAATGTCAGAAGTTTGAACATGGTAGGAAAGCTAGAAAAACTAAAAAGGGAAGAGCAAAGGCTCAGTCTAGATACAGTGGGAGTCAGTGAAGAGAAATGGAAAGAAGACAAGGATTTCTGTCATATGAGTATAGTATAATATAAACAGCAGCAGAAAAATGCTATAACGGGAACAGGATACGTTATGAATAGGAAGGTAGGGCAGAGAGTGTTTTATTGTGAACAGTTGAGTGACAGGATTGTTCTCACAGAATCGACAACAAATCAACAAGGATAACGATAGTTCAGGTGTAGATGCCGACGCCATCGACGACGATGAAGAGATAGAGAACGTATAGCCCTATGCGAATCTTGAATCGATGATGCAGTACGTAATTGGAGAAGAAAATCTGATGGTCACGGAGAAGTGGAATGCGGTTGTAGGGGAAGGAGTAGAAAGGGTTACGCCTGAATATGGGCTTGGGACTAGTAATGAGAGACGAGAAAGGCTAATTGAGTTCTATGAAAAATTTCAAGTAGTAATAGTGAATACTCTCTTCAAGAATCACAAGAGGAGGAGGTATACTTGGAAAAGATCGGGAGATACGGGAAGATTTCAGTTATTTTACATCGTGGTCAGACTGAGACTCCGAAATCAGATACTGGATTGTAAGGCATACGCAGAAGCAGATATAGACTCAGATCACAATAAATTAGTGATGAAAAGTAGGATGTAGTTTAAAAGATTAGTCAGGAAGAATCAATAGGCAAAGAAGGTGGATAGGCAAAGAAGGTGGATACGGAAGTTCTAAGGAAAAGACATACGCTTGAAGTTTTCTAAGGCTATAGATACTGCAGTAAGGAATAGTTCAGTTGGCAGTATAGTTGAAGAGGACTTAACATCTCTAAAAGGGGTAATCACATCGAAAGGAAAGCATAGATACAAAGAACGTTACTAGAAACAAACCGTGAGTAACAGAATAAATACTTCCGTTGACCGATGAAAGAAGGAAGTACAAAAATGTTCAGAGAAATTCAAGAATACAGAAATATAAGTTGCTGAGGAATGAAATAAATAGGAAATTCAGAGAAGCTAAGACGAAATGGCTGCATGAAAATAGTGAAGAAATCGAAAAAGTAATGATAGTTGGAAGGACAGACTCACCGTACAAGAAAGTCAAAACAACCTTTAGTGACATTAAAAGCAAGGGTGGTACCATTAAGAGCGCAACGGGAATTCCGCTGTTAAATGCAGAGGAGGGAGTGGATAGGTGGAAACAGTACTACTAAAGCCCTCTATAAGGGGATAGATTTATCTGATGCCATAGAAGAAGAAACAGGAGTCGATTAACAAGAGGCAGGGGATCCATTATTGGAATCAGAATTTAAAAAAGGCTTTGGAAAGCTTAAAGTTAAATAAGACGGAAGGGATAGATGAGATTCTATCAGAACTTCTAAAAACCTTGGGAGAAGTGGATACTGTTCACGTTCGTGGCTGTCGAATATATGACCCTGGCGCTATACCATATGACTTTCGGAAAAAATATCATCCACACAATTCCGAAGACGGCAAGAGTTGTCAAGTGCCAGAATTATTGCACAGTCAGCTTAACAGCACAGTCAGCATTCAAGTTCCTGATAAGAATAATTTACAAAAGAATCGAAAAGAAAATTGTGGATTTGTTGGATGACGATCAGTTTTGCTTTAAGAAAGGTAAAGACACAAAGAGGCAATTCTGACGTTGTGTCTTATAATGGAAGCAAGACTACGGAAAACTCAAGACAGCTTCATTGGATTTTTCGGCCTGGAAAGCTTTCGGAAATGTCAAATGGTGCATATTTTTGAAATTCTGAAGAAATTAGGGGTAAATTGTAGAAGAAACGGGTAATACACAACATATGCAAGAACCAAGAGAGAATACTAAGAGCGGAAGACAAAGAACGAAGTGCTCGGACTAAGAAGTTTGTAAGACAGGCATTTAGTCTTCCGCCTCTACTATTCAATCTATACATCGAAGAACCATCGAGGGAAATAAAAGAAAGGTTCAGGAGTGGAATTGAAATTAGGGCTGAAATGACATCAATGATAAAATTCGCTGGTGCTATGGCTATCCTCGGTGAAAGTGAAGAAGAATTATATGATCTGCTGAATGGAATGAACAGTCTAATGAGTACAGAATATGCACTGATAGTAAATATAAGAAAGACCAAACTAATGAAGAATAGCAGAAATGAGAACTGAGAGAAACGTAACATGAGGATTGATGGTCACGAAGCAGATGAAGTTAAGCGATTCCACTACCTATGCAGCAAAATAACCACAGATGGACGGAGCAAGAAGGGCATCAAAAACTGGCTAGCACTGGCAAAAAGGGGATTCCTGGCCAAGAGAAAATAACTTTCTATAGCAGTGAAACAGGGACTGTGGGAAAACCGAAAAAGAAGAGAATCGAACCATTTGGGATGTGTTGCCACAGAAGAATGTCGAAAACTAGGTGGACTGATAAGAAAAGTCATGAGAAAGTTCTCTGGAGAATCGGAGAGGAAAGGAATATGTGGAAAACATTGACAAGGAGAAGGGACAGGATGATAAGACACCTGTTAAGACGTTAGGGAATAACTTCCATGGAGCTAGAGGCAGTTGTATGTGGTAAAAACTGTATAGAAAGACAGAGATTGAACTACATCCAGAAGATAATTGAGGATGTAGGTTGCAAGTGCTACTCCGAGACAGTGAGTTTGGCACAGGAGAGGAATTCGTGATGGGCCGCATCAAACCAGTCAGAAGACTGATGATCCAAAAAAAGAAAACACTTTAGCACTACCTCTCTTGTTAAATTCATGACACCCCCACCACACCCTCCCTGTTTCCTTTCGCTTCCCACAATCAGCCTTACTCCATTTCTCTTTCCCCCTACCTCAGAGATACACCTACTAAAACACTGGCCGCAGTTGCAATATACAATACTCTGGTATGTGGTTCTGAGTATACAAGACGGGCTGCTGACGCAAATTCATAGGTATTTCAACGTTCACATACAACTCGTCTTTTCTACTTATGGTTCAAAAATGGCTCTGAGCACTATGGGACTCATCTGAGGTCATCAGTTCCCTAGAACTTAGAAATACTTAAACCTAACTAAACTAAGGACATCACACACATCCATGCCAGAGGCAGGATTCGAACCTGCGACTGTAGCAGTCGCGCGGTTCCGGACTGAAGCGCCTAGAACTGCCCGGCCACCGCAACTGGCCTACTTATGGTAATATATTAGATTGTTTTGGTATGTTTTAGATCTGAAGATTATCCAGAGTGATCGGAACGTGTAATCTAATTAAAAATGTGCATCTGCGATGAAACAATAAACGAAAACTATCTTAATTACCTCTACAGTTCCTCAATCTCTCAAAACGGTTATGTAGGCTGTAATGGGATTTGTAATAAATCCTCACCTTGTACTGTCTGTACATAAAACACGCAATAAACGAAAAGAAGGAGAAAGTTGGAAAAGGGATTACAGGGGGAACAGTTTTCAAACTTTTGCTTCTAGCCAACCCTTTAATATAAGTTTAATATATTTAGTTATTTCATTACCAATTTTTTTTCGAAATTACAAAAACTGATGTAAGAAAGTAAGGTTTTACCAAATATGAGAAACCGTTCCCTCCACGGCAAAATATTGTCAAATTTAGAAGTGCTGCAACAGAGAAAATCTTCTCAGTACTGCATTTGATGGTCTATGTGTTACATTATTACTTTACTACTATCAAGTAATCATTAAGTGCAATCAAATTTAGAAGAGATATCTTCAGAAAACAATTACAAAATAAAAACTTTTGGAATAGAAGCTATGGGCAACAAAGACATACATTCCTTTGCAGAAAAGGAAACATTGTAAAGACATGAAACTTAGTTCAATGTAATATCTCGTGTTCTATGGTAGACGATGATGTACTACCGAAGAGTATACTTTAATCATTCACATTAAAGATATACAAAGTTTTACTCATCACAAAAATCAGTATCTGAGGAGTTAACAATATCCTCCAAATAGTTTTAATACAAATATATTGTACAGTGCTTAAATATGTAGAACTAATAATATTTACAAATGACGCACAAAACTCGACTTCATGTCTCACCACAAAAAAAAAAAAAAAAAAAGTAGAAAATGGAGGGAACTACTTATGGCGATTTCTAGCGCATATTTATTCATTAGATTCCAAAATAACTCTCTATACGGAAACACCACCCAGGAAATATTGCGTATTCCTAGTTGCACTATCTTACAGCTATCTCACTCTTCCTTGCAGTTCAGGGAGAAAAAAAACTTAAACGTCTATCGATTACATTGTAATTCTCTCACAAACATTAAAGGTTATGGAAGATCAGATGTATAACACTGGAAGTGTTTCGAAGAGAAGTTATACGGTGAATGTTAACAAGATCTAAACAGATCTGATAAACTGTAGCCAATAACACCGCCATAACCGTTCCCAAGCCTGGTTGGAAATGAAGTTGGTTCGTTTGGCTGCGGATAATACCGCTCCTGTGAGGGACCTTGCCTATGATTACAGGCGAAGAGGACAATCTCTGAGGTGAAGAAGGCGGAAGAGTCCTTACCCTTACTGAATCCAAATCCAGACACGACGTCTCTCACGGTGAGCCATACTGTGGTCAGAGTCTATTCTCCAAGTTATGAGCTTCTGTAGAAAACCCTTTGGGACTTAGAATCCTAGTTTTAACTTTGAAACTAAGGAATGACTTGGTTTCTAAAAACCAAATTTCAAAAAAATAGTTTATAGAAAATTTCAAAGGTTTTATCGATATAACGAAGCCCACAGACAGCGCAATTGAGCCTAAGAATTATATACACCCTGCGAAAGTAAATCGGAACGTCTTGAAGGCCATAAAATTAAACCCAGGAAGAAACACTTCTATGGAACTCTGAATATAAACTACATGTTAGAAGATGGTTTTCTGATGTAGTTAGATAAAGTTTTAGAAGAAGAGAAAATTTAACTCTTGCAATAGGTGAAACCAGAATTACAGACCACAACGTACTAGACTCTGAAAATTACAGAATCTTGAAAGGGAAACGAGGGGAAAGAATTATCTTTGGACTACGTTCTGTCAAAGAAAAATAAAAAATCCATCCGTAATTTCCACTCCCCATCGCAGAGAGTATCGCTTTTAACCTTTTAACGTGGCAGTAAGTTTTATATACTAATTAGTTTTCCGCACACAGCCAACGAAGACAATAGAGAAGGTTCCCAAAAACGTAATAACATTTTGGGGACAACTGGTAAATGAAACAAATAAAGTCCCCAACGAAAATGTAAAAATACTGTCGGGGGACTATAAGGTTCAAATTGGGAATGTGAAATCATTTAGTGACAAAGAAAAAGAATAAAAAATAAAGTACAAACAGAACAAAAATTCAGAAAGACTCTCGTCTATTCAGCTGGCAATTAGAAGAACCTGATACCAAATAAAAATGTAAGTATCCAAGAAAATTACAGACGTTGCCGAAGATACAGCCCCCCTAACATCTCTAAAACACAGATGGTGAAAAGCAGATTGTGATGAAGCCCTACACGGGAGGACATTGCGCTGAAAAAACACTGTGTGATAATTAATTGCAGGAAAATATCAAGACTTCAGAAAAAAAAACGGAAGTGAACACAGAACACATTCAGACATACCACAAGAACGTTAAATATGAAGCATTTAGAATATATTGGCAAACCCATTCAGAAGGACAACACAACATATTTGTACTAAACATTTCAAAGAGAGCTACTGAAGCAACAATCTCAAAGTTTATATTTCTGGAAAGCAAATCGTGAACTATTACTGAACAATACAAAGAACTTCAAACTGCTGGTTGACTACTTTGGAAAACTGTTCAGCTGTGAGGAACGAAGGGAAAGTATTACCATCCTACAATTTTTAATCCAAAGTGTAAGCTCTTCAGCCCCCAGATGCGGAGAAATACAAAGAATTATCAAAAAATAAAACGTCTTAATCATCTTTACAAGAGAGAATATTGACAGATATGTAGAAAATAAAATGTCCAAATCTAGAAAACATCGTACAAAACATAATTTGAGATACAAGAGAAATACCGGAAGAACAGAAATGTGCATTTATCCATCCACTCAACAAAAAGGAGGTAAAACAATGTCAGTAATTACGGAGGAATCTCATGCCTCCAAAAACTTACAATTTTCTATCTCGTGCAAAATATATGTGGGTTGTTAATGAGGAACTGCTCCAAAGGAACGATTACTAAACTGAACGGAACGTTCGAGGAACGACTCCGTAGGAAAGGTAATTAATCTTTCCCTTCAGAACGGCCTCCTTCCCGCCTCGTTCTCCTTCATTCAGACTCGTTTCTCATTACAGTTCTTCCATTCCTCCTTCCCGCTTCAGACCTCTTCAGCTGATCTTGTCCCTCGTCCCATTTCCGCCGTTCCTCGTTTACCGCAGTGCCTCGTTCGGTCATCCCGTTCTTTTTGGGTGGTCGCTTGTTCTTCTTTCCAGCTCCATCGTTCTTTCTTTAGCTGTGGTTGCTTTCGTTCATTACGTTCTCCTGTTTTTGTTCAGTTTCAGGCAGTTCCAGTACCATGAGTATGCCGTTCATCGTCCACGACTGGTAATTTATAGAATTTATAGTTTGTAAGTAAGCTGTTTATGTTTCCTTATTGGCAACGTTAAGTAGCGCTCTGTAGGAAAATCACTGGCTGTGCTGTGTGCAGTCTGTGGCTAGTTTGCATTGTTGTCTGCCATTGTAGTGTTGGGCAGCGGCAGCTGGATGTGAACAGCGCGTAGCGTTGCGCAGTTGGAGGTGAGCCGCCAGCAGTGGTGGATGTGGGGAGAGAGATGGCGGAGTTTTGAAATTTGTAAGACTGGATGTCAATTATGACTATTAAGGTAAATACATTGTTTGTTCTCTATCAAAATCTTTCATTTGCTAACTATGCCTATCAGTAGTTTGTGCCTTCAGTAGTTTGAATCTTTTATTAAGCTGGCAGTAGTGGCGCTCTCTGTATTGCAGTAGTTCGAGTAACGAAGATTTTTGTGAGGTAAGTGATTTGTGAAAGGTATAGGTTAATGTTAATCAGGGCCATTCTTTTGTAGGGATTATTGAAAGTCAGACTGCGTTGCGCTAAAAATATTGTGTGTCAGTTTAAACACAGTCATGCATAATCGTTCAAAAGGGGACGTTTCATATGTCGACCCTTAGCCTAGGATACCTCACTGGAATCTTCTGATTTTTTTCTTGTAGTTTGTGTAATTAGTGTAGCTATTGTTTATTGATAGCGCGTAATTATAGAGAGAATTTCCTTTGTAGTTGCAGTCTTTCATTGTTGTACAGTAAAACAGGTGTGGCACGCATGTACATTTGCACCAAGTATTTCGCAGCTGCAATTAACTAGATATTAGTTTCAGTGCTATGTTAATGTGTTCTCTTATTTTGGCTCTTCGAATTGTGCTTTTCTGTGTTGTCGTGTGAAATATTGTGACAATAATGGCGTGTGAAAAACGTAATACTAGGCTCCAAAGTAAACTGAGAAATGACAGTGAAGACGAAAGCAGTGTGTTAGCGCCACCATGTAATGAATTAACTAATATTCAAAGTAGTAATTTGGTAACTGTGCATAGGGAAATGGAGTGGGCTTCAAATAATGGTGTAGACAGTGAAACAGGTAGTGAACAGGGAAGCATTATCAATCGATCGCTCGGCAACAGCTCGCCTCAGGAATCGGGAATGACAGAACACAATATTGCAAGTACTGTAGACTCAGGTTTTGGGTTCTCAACGTTTTCTCAAATGAGTCAAGACACATTTCCCGCTTGTCAAAACGTAAATGTTGCCGGTGCAAATTCACTGCCGAAAAGCACTGAGGAACATGTTTCAGACACCAGTGCATTGTTATTACAATTAATGCAACAAATGGGACAAAAGCTTCAAAAGTTAGACACAATGGAACAACACCAAAGACAAACACAGCAACAGTTAGACACAATGGAACAAAATCTTCAAAAGTTACACACAATGGAACAAAATCTTCAAAAGTTAGACACAATGGAACAACACCAGAGACAAACACAGCAACAGTTAGACGCAATGGAACAAAATCTTCAAAAGTTAGACACCACGCTTGAATAAACACGTGAAGATTTAACTACTGAGTTACATAACATTGAATCGAAATGTCAAAAAGTCTGCAATGACGTAAAAACACAAATTTGTGAGCATTTTCAACCTATTTTTTCTCGGCATCAAAATGCATTACAGAATCACGAAGCAGCCATAAAAGAACTGCGAACTATTGTTCATGTAAATCATGAGACCTTGCAAGCTAAAACTGACTCAGTTGCATCTACCGATTTGGTTACACAACTTGCAAAAACTCAGGAAAACTTAAAGGACACAGTAGATACTCTGAAAATTGGTTCAGAAAGACACATGGAGGAAATTAGTTCATTATCAGAGAAAGTAGTTGAACTTTCGGATCAGCTAAATAATTTATCTACGAAGGTAGATGATAATCTGAATGACACAAAACCGGTAGTCTTTAATGACACAGAAGAGTGCGAACAAATTAGAAAATTCAAACAAAATCAAAATCAAATCAATACACAGTACAAAAGAGAAATCCGGGAAGTACAAGATCAGCTGACACAGGTAATACAAGAATTACGTATTTCAGAGGACACTCGCGCTCCAATACGGGAAGAGGGACATAGAAATACGGAACAGCCACAAAATAATAACACAGGGCATTTCGGAAATTATGAAAGAAATTGGCAATGTGCACCGAATTTTGAGATGGAAACTGCTGACACGACTTAACAATGACCGACATGCGACTCGCCGACATGATGATTTTGACTATAAGCTGTTCATTACTACATGTAAATTCAAAACGTTTAAGAATTCTGGCAACGACATTCATCCACAAGCGTGGCTCCATTAATTCTCTCATTGTTTTCCTCCCAACTGGTCATTAGAGCACAGATTAGAATTCATGTGTGGCTATTTAGAGAATGAACCAGCTGTAAGAATGCTATCGGTCATTCACGATTGTCACAGTGAAGGAGAATTTTATCATGCCTTCCTCTCAGCATATTGGTCTCAAGCTACACAAGACCGAGTAAAACATAGCATCATAATGATGAAACATTTCGAACAATGTGAATTTTCCAGTGTTGTCTAATATTTTAAATACATGTTGCATAAGAATCAATATCTTTCAAACCCATACAGCCATTCAGAACTCATCCGCATTTACTTAATGAAATTGCCTGAACATTTAAGAAATATTGTTTTGGCAGGGCGTTGCAAACACGACATTGAAGCTTTTCAGGGACTCTTACAAGAATTAGAAATTGGCACAGACAGTCGCGGGATGCGAAAACAGGAAAACAATCACTACAGGTCACATCCGTCACAATTCCGTGACGACAGAAACAATAACTGGAAACGACAAGTCTATTCTTACAACGCAAATCGTGACCAAAACAGACACCACCCATATGACAACCACTGGCAGAGTAATAATAGTTACAGAGAAAGAACGCATTTCCGTAGTAATGAATATGACAGAGATTACCATAGAAACAGACAATATGGGAACAAAAACAATTATTATCAAGGGAGACAGAATAACTTCAGACGCAACAGTTCAGCTCGCAGTTACGATTCAGGGAGAAATTCTCCACCACATGACCGACAAACAAGAAACTATGTAAACTACCGACAAAACGACAGACCTGAATTCCATCAGATCTGGCGAGCTTCAAACAGGGCAGGGCCTTCTCGTCAAGGTGAATTTGTAGAAGTTAGGTCTCCTAATCCCAATAACGGCGCGCGCCAACAAAGAGACAGACAATGACTTGCACCGCAGGCAGTCACGTGCGCCAGCTGGCTCAGAGAAAAATAACATTGACGCTAACCTCGAGAAAAATTCCAGTGTTCTTTACCGACGTATACCGCATGACAATTGCATTCAAGTTCAAACTGTGAGTACTATGAGTGTAAAGGATTTCACCACACTTCACATATAAAACCGCTTATTGAGAGATAATCTGCTTTTTAACTTGGTCTTTACCATAAAATTTTTCACTTTACATTACTAGTATACTTTGTTAGACTTAGAAACTGTTACCATGCAACAATGTTTCAAGTTAAATATCCAATCAAGAACCAAGAGAACTTATTTAAACAGAAATTACGAATGCATTGTTATTGTGAACAGACGACACAGTGTTATTGTGTGTGTACATTCTTGCTTGTTAGTTGCACGATTACATAACGACTATAAGGCTCACATACTTAGAACATTTACCAGTACTGCTAATGCGATTTTAATGCAACATTTTGGTTTACTTAAAAATACATTCTGGATTTAAAGTACTTTCTGTGAGATACCAGATGACACAGTGGTTAGTTTATGTGACAGCTACACGATTTTATCACGACGCTACTAATGAGTGACAATATACAATGTTGCTTTTGCAGTGTTTCTGTTTTATTTCTGCACAGTTTTTCTGTATTATTCTGGAAAGTAAAACATGTTTTAGTAGTAACTTGTGTGGTATAGCTACAATGAGACAGCCTTTTTTGTAGCACAATACGTTACATTATAGTACTTTCTTGATCACGGTAAGGTACGTAATAACTACGATATCCATACGCAAAGCATTTCACTTTCGCTTATGATGAGGTAACTATATTGATTTCAGCAGAACTTTGCTTACAGAGGACGATAACTACGACACTTCCACAGAATTATCTTACAGCAAGACGCACATTTAGCACTACAGGACACGCATTTGAGAGATTAATTTTGTACTTAAGCCATTTATTTTTCAAGATTTTTGAATTACAAAGAAAGTTTTCCATGATACATTTCATTCCATTGCTGTAATCTGTAACACCTGAGGGTATAATTACATTAATCCTCAGGGGGGTACACGCCTACTTTGTGTACCATGTGTTTGGCAAGCACAAGGAGCCCTAGCTAATATGGTATTTGCTTATACAATTTTACACATCGGTACCATATTTCTCTAACACACAAATTACACAGCTATCTGATCATTTAACTTAGAGATAAACATTTTTTTTACTACATCAGTGACACACGTTTACGCAATTACACAATTGGGTAACTTCACACTTATGAAATTGTATTTTGTCTGTACTTTGTTGAACTGTTCATATTTTTTCGGAACCATTGTGATACTCTGAGAGCTTTGAATGATGTATTTGGTAAGGGAGCATGATTTTAAAGTACGTTTGAGGTAGATGACACTATTGAAATGAGCAGAGAATTTTTTTTAGGTTTTGACATTATAGCTGAAAGCTACGACGTTTTTGAGATTTGACTGAGGTGTTATGATGTTATTTTTACGACGACGATGTGTATTATGCTGTTGAGGTATGTTTATGATCCATAAGCTGAGAATCGTATTTTAAGAGTTATGAAATGTGTGTAAATGCGTGAATGTATCACAATTCTGGCGAAAATTTTTTGGACACTGTTATATTTATAGGATTTTGTTTCTACACATTTGTAACGCAATTTTTTTATGGGACTGTCACTGTAGCGGAAACTGCTGTCGTAAATATTTCGGTAAGAAAGGTAAGTGACCGTGACGTAATGCGTTGTGAACGGCCAGGTGTGCCAGCCGCCTTGAGAAAAAGCCATTAGTGTGTGCCTTTCAGAGGCACAGGTAGAAAAAAAAAGAGGCCATTATCCTCGCTATTGACATTTCTTTGTCGAAAGCATCGCAAATACGACACGCTCAACCTTGAAAACATATAATTACACTGTGGAGCTCTTAATTTATGGTATTTAATAAAATGCCTAATGAAATGATGAGAAACATTTCACAGCTATTTTCTTGCTAGTTGAGAGAAATGCCATATGGCTTGCTTTATGTATTTATTTACTCATTTTGTTTAATATCTAGTTTCTAGCTGCACTGCAGCACTGGTTAAAATAGAATTTTATAGATGTACTAATATAAATATTTTCTGTCTACAGATCCAGTAAATACTAATTTTGTAATTCACTTCCCAAAAAATGAGGGAGCACAAAGACATTTCCCTTCACGGGAACTGCATACATAATTTACTTTTCAAGTACTTGGTAATTTTTATGGTAGAATAAGCTGTGGTGCACCACTTTAATTACATAGACATTAAGATGTGAATAGACATTTCCCTTATCTGCATTGTTGTCTTTAGTGTAATATTTTTTTCTGCTTGAGCTGTGTCATGTCTAGGTATAAGTTATTTCATTTGCTGCTGCTGTTTGCCAGGCATAGTGTTACTGAATTTAACTTTGTATTACTCTGTTAAGCCAGTTTTACTACCGATTTATTTTTCTTGTTGCTGCACATTGGCTCATACTAGTTGTAATTTTGCATTTTATTTGTTAATTTAGATTTACTGCTGCTTGCTTTGCAAATTGGCATTTTTTATCATTGCTGTATGTGTTAATTGTTTTGTGCTGCTGCATTGCCTCATCCCTTAGTTTAGCACCTGAGCTCAGTAGATTTAAGTTAGCTTAAGATGGGGTAGGCTATATAAGAGAACGAGTTGTGATGAACTGGATGAAATGCATTCAGAAGCTATAAGAAAATGGTTTGTCCAAAAAAGGATTCTGAAAGAGGATATGAACAAAAAAGTAAGATTTAGGGACAACAGGTTTAGGTAGGATTTTCATGGAAAATAAATAATGAGGTAAGAAATATGTGAACATATAAATACCGAAAGCGAGCTTGGATTGGATTTTTTTGGTGGAAACAAATGTTGAAATAAGACGAAAGATCTACGGAATGAAGTTTTGGGTTGGACTGCAGTACCAAATGTTACCCTGAAAACGAACCCTGTCTCTCCTTTTGTATTATTCCGCTATGTGTTTATGTATCCTTGTATATTTGTCCTTTTCCTGTCTTTATGTGTTTAGTTAATAAGATTTATGTTGTAGAATTTTTGTAGTACTAAGCTACATTCACTATGATGAGGAATACTGTTATCCTCAAATATAGTTTGCATTTATAATATGTCATTTTCTTTGTAAAGATGTTTACACATTATTAATTCTGTTCTTTTTTAATGCTCATGTGTGAAGTCGATGTTTCAAAAGTTATTCTGACCTTTTATGTATGTACTCATGTCATAATTCCTGTAACACTGATGTATATGTTATTTCGATTCTTTTGTAAAGCCTGTACTACAAATGTCACCTGTATTGTTATGTTCTTTAATGATGTATTTTGTACCTTTGTTATTGTATTCTTATGTTATAAAATTGTAATTGACACCAGTTCATCAAATTAAGTAACTCGTAAATTATATTTCACTGCACACGTTTCTGTTGGTCATAGTATATGGACAATATGAGACAAGTAGGGACTGATAGTGTTTGCACGAGTGTTAATAATTCAACAAGGGACTGGATAACAGCATTGCTGGTTCTAAGGACTTTTCAAAAAAAAATTTGTGAGTGCACAAGTGGTGGTTAATGGACTTGCTATATTGTCCACAAGACTCTTCGATGGTGATTGTGCACCTGCACAGTCGCAACAGATGGCTGCTGGCCGTCTCTACAAAGACTACAGTGGGTCTACACCTTTGATGACTTTGATGACTCACCAACACCATTATTTCTACAAGGACTGCAGTGGGTCTGCACCTCTGGTGGCCCACCAATAACGTAATCTCTAACAAGACTGCAGTGGTCTGTTCTGTGATGACCTACCTACCAATATTCCTCAAAACTTCGACTGACTCTACGGTGGGTTTGCTCTGTTGTGGGCCATTACCTGTCAGCATGTCAAGAGTCAGCACTGTCTTTCCGTTGGAAGGACAACACTACTTCTTCAAGACTGCATGGAAATCCACTATTTTCATGTGCATTTTCTTTTACTGCTCAGAATTTAAGAAAAACACTGCAATTTTACTGTGATGAATGATCAGGACTGTCTTTATGGACTGTGAGAAAATTTTAGCTTTTGACCAACATTGTATCAATAAGTGTGTGCATTTGATATCTTTGTTATTGTAATTATGAAAAATTTTATCAAATCATTATTGGCCACTGCCCAAAACAATTTGTAAAATTTTTTGTGGGGAGCAAGGGGGCTATGTAAGTAGGCTGTTTATGTTTTCTTATTGGCAACGTTACGTAGCGCTCTGTAGGAAAATCACTGGCTGTGCTGTGTGTGGTCTGTGGCTAGTTTGCATTGTTGTCTGCCATTGTAGTGTTGGGCAGCGGCAGCTGGATGTGAACAGCGCGTAGCGTTGCGCAGTTGGAGGTGAGCCGCCAGCAGTGGTGGATGTGGGGAGAGAGATGGTGGAGTTTTGAAATTTGTAAGACTGGATGTCAATTATGACTATTAAGGTAAATACATTGTTTGTTCTCTATCAAAATCTTTCATTTGCTAACTATGCCTATCAGTAGTTTGTGCCTTCAGTAGTTTGAATCTTTTATTAAGCTGTATTGCAGTAGTTCGAGTAACGAAGATTTTTGTGAGGTAAGTGATTTGTGAAAGGTATAGGTTAATGTTAATCAGGGCCATTCTTTTGTAGGGATTATTGAAAGTCAGATTGTGTTGCGCTAAAAATATTGTGTGTCAGTTTAAACACAGTCATGTATAATCGTTCAAAAGGGGACGTTTCATAAGTTTTGTTTTATTTACACGTTGAAATTAAGAAGTGTGATTTATTCTCGTTGCCGAAGGTGTTCCGTGGCCTGTACTAGTTATTTTTATGTCACTTTGTTCACTCATCATACAATCCCTCAGGCACACGATGAAAGTTGCCTGAATGTCGCTTCTATACTTTGATTAGTCTTTCTCGTGGATTCCTGGTAGGAATCGTCAGTGGCTTGCTGGCCAATGGCGCGTAAAAGCAAATATTAACATTGACCTTTCGGTAATTTTTTGTCGCTTAGTCACAATAAACGTGTCAGAATCTCGAAACGTTGTGTTTTGGGATAAAGTAGTCACACTAAGTGGGCGTTCACTCGAGCTGTAGGTTCAGGCATTAATTCCTGAATACCAATACTTAAATTTTCAGCATTGGGAGGAAGTTACCCCTAAATTATCCGATAGAGCTCATAGTCACTTGTTAACTCGTATTGGCAGGTGAGAATGAACACAAAAGGAACCTCTGCGCCGGGAAGTGGTTAGATTTTCAAAACAAAACCAATAAACCGAAACCAGTTCACCAGCAGAAGAGGTCACTAAGACTTGATAACCAATACTCTAGTCTTCAGTTTCCAGTGTCATGGTGTTCGACGTAGGTGTGCGGAGATTGCGTAGTGGAAGCGCGCCTCCGAGTGACGTGGCAAAGTGGGTAGCGCAGCGGACTCGCAGCCATCCAGATCTAAATTTTCCGCGGTTTCCGTAATTCACTTCAGGTACATGCTGGAATGGTTACTTCGGAAAGGACGCTGGCGATTCCCTTCCTCTTCGGTTTGTAATTCGAGCTAATGCTCCGTACCTAATAACCACGATGTCGACGATACGTTTAATCTTCCATCCCTCCCTTTTCAAACCACCTGCCCTATTCTATTCTCTTGGCGTCTACGACGTCGTGTTCCATGAAAAAAGCATATGCCAAACTTCATATGTACTACCAATTTGAAAATATTTTAATCCAAGCCGCGATAACAGACATCATCACCAAAGGGATACAGATACGCACTGATGAAGCAACACATTATGACCACTCCCCAACGCGGGATTAAATACCGCATGGTGGTGTCGAGGAACGTCACGATACAAGGAAATTGTCCAAGCGGAGCAGAGACGAATGAAAATCATTCTAGCGACGATGTGGGTCGCAAAATCGAAATCCATTTACATGAACAACTTTGAGAACGGCAAATTACTTTGTCCCGGGCCCTGGAGACGAGCATCTGAGGAACGGCAAAGCATGTCGGCTGTTTGTCTTCTATGATCATGAGCGGCTACTGAAAGTGGTTGAAGAAGGGTGTAAACGAAGGCGACAGGGTGTACAGTACTGGCCCAGGCTCAACTATTTCGGATCACATCGTTCAGTACACATTGTTGAATATTGGATCTGCAGCAGACGATCACTGCTTGATGCCATGAAGGCCCAACGACACCGTCAGTTACGACTGCATCGCGAATGGACAGTCGGTAAATGCAAATGTGTTGCACTGTCTCGTGAATCTCGTTTCTTGTTACAGCAAGTCGTTTCTCGTGTCGGGATACGCCATCCGCACACAAATGGCTGGTTGAAACAGGCACAGCACCACGACACAGACTGGTAGGAGCAGTATTGTGCTACGGGGAACATTCACCCGGAAGTTCCTGGCGGATTAAAACTGTGTTCCGGGCCGAGACTCGAACTCGTGACCTTTGTGTTTCGCGGACAAGTGGTCTACCAAATGAGCTCCCCAAGCACGAGTCACGGACACTCCTCACAGCCTTACTTCCACCAGTACCTCACCTCCTACATTCCAAACCTCACAGAAGCTCTCCTACGAAAGACTAGCATTCATCTACATCTGAAAGAAAGGATATTGCGGAGATGTGCTTAGCCACAGGCTGGGGGATTGCTTCCAGAATAAAATGAAAGGTACCGCCGGAAGTAAAACATTGAGGAGGTGTCGTTAGTCGTGCTAAGGTAGCTCAGTTAGTAGAGTCAGAAATCCCGAGTTCGAGTTTCGGACTGGCATTCAGTTTTAATTTGCCAGGAAGTTCCATATCAGCGTGTACTTCGCTGCAGAGTGCAAAATCAATCTGGAAATATTCACATGGTTTTCCATGGGCCTATGGTTGTCTACTATTGATGTGTTGATGCTTCTTTATTTTTTACTTTTTCGTCAGTCTTCTTCCGTTACCAGATCCCATCCTGTGCGAGTTTCCTTTAAGAGTAACACTTTCATCCAGCGCCCTGTTATTTGTCGGATGCATTCTAATGACTTACATTTTCAACAGGTTTCATCCTCTGTGGCTTCCTGAAGTGCCATGGGAGTAAATTCTTGATGTATTAACACACGACCAATCATCCTGGCTGTTTTTCTTATCAGTGTTTTCCACATACTTCTCTTTTCGCCAGTTCTGTGTGGAACTCCACATTTCATATGTCCACCTAATTTACACATCTTTCTATAGCACTACACATCAAAAATTAAGATTTTCATCTTTTCACATTCTCATAGAGTTCATGATCCACTTCCATGCAATGTTGTGCTACGTACGTACATTCTCAGCTATTTCTTCTTCAAATTAAGGACAATGTTTGATGCTAGTAAATTTCTTTTGACAAGGAATGCAATGTTTTACTATTCTACTCCACTTGTAACGCACTACTAAAAAAATGGCTCTGAACACTATGGGACTCAACTTCTGAGGTCATTAGTCCCCTAGAACTTAGAACTAGTTAAACCTAACTAACCTAAGGACATCACACACATCCATGCCCGAGGCAGGATTCGAACCTGCGACCGCAGCGGTCTCGCAGTTCCAGACTGCAGCGCCTAGAACCGCACGGCCACTTCGGCCGGCGTAATGTACTACTCCTGTACTATTTTATTTCTAAGCAGTACATCTCTAACGATAGCTTTGATGGAACCCACAATGCCTTCAAAAACCACGAGCAAGATTTTTATGTTTTCTCGCCCGTTATGCGCAAACTATTAGTCTAGCAGAAAAAATGTATGGGACCTTTTTGTAGGAAATTTGCTGCAGTTAAATTTTGTACTGGGATACTTTCACGCTGGAGGCCACACCTGTCGAGTTATTCAAGAAAAACGTGTTTCAAGGTCACTTCTGTTGCATGTTATAATAGAATGCAAATAATTTTAATTTTTTGCTTTAGTAGCTGTCTGTTCGGTTACGAAGTCTCGTAACGGTTGGCCCTGACTAGTATTATTACGCTATCTGACTGCATAGAACAATAACAAGAATGAAATGGAAATTTTCATTAACACAATTAGTTAATTAAGTCCCCAGCAACTATAAAACCTACGAAACCAAAGCACAAGTATAACTGTTCTGTGTGTGGAAGTATGACTCAACGTACGCATCTGGCACGGTTCTTCTTCAATAACACAAGAAATTTTAAATATCATTTATACTGAATTAATTAAAGAAAATAGAAATACCATAATTACTCAAGAAAACCAGAATTACACTCTAATACAAGAACACAAGCCAGATGCTTTGTTGACTGAACCTGTAATGACGCATTATTCAGGACATTGAAATAATGAGAACGAAAAGAAAAGTAGTTTGTTACCTTAATTTATATTGATGAAAGGCACTCTAGACATTACAATCTCTCCACACCGACTCGCTACTATCACATCTCAACAAGAACTTTTCAGTATCACATCTCAGCAAGCACTGCCTACTAGCTCATCTCAACAAACACTACTCACTACGACATCTCAGCACTGACTACCACGAGCTCTCCCCAAGCACTGCCCACTACGACATCTCAATAATCACTGCCAGTGGAGGCGGCGGAACAATGCTCTCTAGCGCGATCTCTGGCGCTGTGGCTCAGTGTAGCCACCTTTCATATGCCCTTCCTCCACGGGCTAGAATTTGATGGTATTTTTGCCAGCATTGGTGGTGAAAATACCACCAAATTCGTAAAAAGAAATACAGACAAAAATAAAAGATAATATTCATGCGTAAATATCATATAACTAGATAAAATTTTGGCTTTGCACTGACCTTTCAATAACCTAATATATAAAATACAGTAAGCAATACAAATTCCTTCATACATGTGACTTTACATAACAGTTTACACAAGTATTATGTGGTTAAACAGTTCAATCAATAGCGTCAGCAATGACGAATATGTGCAGGTAAGAGTCTCATAACTTTTCACAAACAGTAATACACAAAAAAATCAGTTTATACAAATATTCACATAAACGCTTTCCATAGCTCAACAATAAGCAGTTGACAGTTCCAGCAGTAGCACCCAGCAATGGTCAACAGGTGCAAAACCAACAAATGACATTTTTTTTAGTAGAAACAGTCCATCAATGGCACCCAGTAATGTTGAATAGGTGCAGACACCAACAAGTAACACCATTTCAGTATAAGCAGTTCCATTAGTGGCACCAGCAATGTTGAGCAGATGCACACAGCAACAGGTGACATCTTTTCAGTAGAAGCAGTCCATCAGTGGCACCCAGCAATGTTGAGCAGGTGCCGACACCAACAAGTAACACCATTTCAGTATAAGCAGTTCCATTAGTGGCACCAGCAATGTTAAGCAGGTGCAGACATCAACAGGTGACATCTTTTCAGTGGAAGCAATCCATCAGTGGCACCCAGCAATGTTGAGCAGGTGCAGACATCAGCAAATAACACCATTTCAGTATAAGCAGTTCCATTAGTGGCACCAGCAATGTTGAGCAGGTGCACACAGCAACATGTGACATCTTTTCAGTAGAAGCAGTCCATCAGTGGCACCCAGCAATGTTGAATAGGTGCAGACACCAACAAGTAACACCATTTCGGTAGAAGCAGTCCATCAGTGGCACCCAGCAATGTTGAGCAGGTGCAGACACCAACAGGTGACATCTTTTCAGTAGAAGCAGTCCATCAGTGGCACCCAGCAATGTTGAGCAGGTGCAGACACCAACAGGTGACATCTTTTCAGTAGAAGCAGTCCATCAGTGGCACCCAGCAATGTTGAGCAGGTGCAGACATCAACAGGTGACATCTTTTCAGTAGAAGCAGTCCATCAGTGGCACCCAGCAATGTTGAGCAGGTGCAGACATCAACAAGTAACACCATTTCAGTATAAGCAGTTCCATTAGTGGCACCAGCAATGTTGAGCAGGTGCAGACAGCAACAAGTAACACCATTTCAGTAGAAGCAGTCCATCAGTGGCACCCAGCAATGTTGAGCAGGTACACACAGCAACAAGTCACATTTCTCAGCAGAAGCAGTTCCATAAAATTCACTATCACTGATCACACTGTTCATCAGAGTTTATAAGCAGAAATTAAACATGTCCTAGTGGCACCAATCATGTAGAAAAGGTACAAGTAACAGTCCATAATTTTTACAATCACTGATCACACAGTTCATCAGCAGAAATTAAACATGACTAAATGTCACACATCATGTTGAAAAGTGCAGCACCATCACTAATCAGACAGTTCAGGCATGAACAATAGTTTGAATACACATACAATGCTTTTACACTAAACATACAAGTCATAACAAACACACAAATGATATCAGATAATTGTCCTATTAACTATTACAATACACAAATACCAGTAAACCTATAACATTTATGGGTGTCAGTGCAAGCCACTACCAACAAATAAAATAATATTTAGGAGATAGGTGGGTAGGATTAGGAAAGGAAAACACACAAAACACACTCACTCATCTTTCATCCACATTAAGTACTACTGTGTAATTGAATAGTGTTAACTGTGTAAATGTAACTCTGTCCAAGATTTGATGTTCATCATGTGTACCAAGTAGTAGTGGCAGCAATGTATAACAGTCAATAATAGTTAAGTCAACGTCATAGTCATCATGTCTAGACCAATGTTTGCCAAGCCAGATCAAAATGTAATGTTGCTGAACAACTGTCAGTGAGCCAAGATATGCAATGCTTCCTCTCTCAAAAAAAAGTATATACTGCTTAGTGATTTGACAAAGTGTGTGTGTAGACAATCTTCCTTCTACTTGAGTGTTCTAGTCTGCCATCTTCATCCTCCTTGTTCCATATGGACCAACAAAAAAAAATATGCTCCTCACTTACTTTACCTCTCATCCACCAAAACTCCAATAATCATCAGCATAATCTCAATACTTCACTAATACCTCTTCAATACGTCGATACATATAAACCTTATCATCAATATCATTTACCTTACCTCTTGTCCACGAAAACTCCAATAATCATCACTTAATCTTAATACTTCAATAATACCTCTTCACTACGTCGATATATATAAACCTCAGCACCAATATCATTTCACTTCCATAACAACTCTTTCCTCTAGTCAGTCTCCTCGAGCAAGTACAGACAAAATCCTAGTGCAACTTCAATTCATCATCCCATACAATCCGAAGACACAGTGTCTACACACAACCTCTGTGTAATCCATCTGACCCAAATTTTCTACTCATTATAAATTATAAGATACATTTTGGTTCCTTGTCCATCATTAAATAAAAGAAATGCATACATGACCTCTAACAGACTTAGTTCGAATAACTCTCAGTAATTAAGTACGATTACGGAGTGTGAATGATCATAATATTTCACAGTGTGTACACCACTTCAAGAATCATAGCAGAAGCAAACATGTGGAGTATTTTTTGTGTCAAGTGTCACTTCCTATTTCAATTGCTCACGAAAAATGCAGTGTAATAACTGTCAATGGTCTAAACCTAGTTTTGGTATGTCATGTCGTTAGCTTCCTTCCTATTAGCATAAATTTATACAGCTTCCATAAAACCTCAGCTCATGTGACTTCTATGAAGTTTCTTGTACTCATGTCGTTCGTCGAATTATAGCAGTTCATTTTCTTATCTTAAAAATATAAGGCACTGAGCATAAGCAAAACATGCAATAGCGAGTAAATATACCAGTAGAGAACTGAATGTCAACAAGTGGATGCAGCACAATTCCTACAACGAGGCTCTGCCAAGCGAACAATCTATAATTAATACCACAGTGTAACCTAAACTCTATATTTGTACACAGTATATCAGCATTTCTATATACTAAATCGAAGAGTAGTTATGACAACAAAACAGAAATGTGTAAATATGCAATCCATACGCACAGCAGCAAACATATATCTTACGTAATAAACAAGTCATTAGCATCATTCAGCATAAGCAAATAAATGTTCATATGTAATCTTAATAAGTAAACATGAAGGCGCAAACAGATAAATCACAAAGTGTAACCTACATACCTAACTACAGTCAGCACAATTAATCAGGTGACAATTATAATTTAAATAAATAAGCACAGCAGGCACATAATAGAAAAATATGACATCAGTGAAAAAGCAGTGCAGCCAAGCGATGCATAATATATACAAATAACAAGCCTGTTCATTAATCAATCATCGTCAAAATCAGTTAATGTGCGTAAGCACGTCGCTTCACAAGTAAATTCATAGAACATGAAATTTAGCACAAAGTATGAGTCACGTAATCGCAAGCAGCAAATTACGTCTAAAGTACGTACCTAAGTGGAAATATGTTACCTGAAAAATAAACTCAATTAATCGTTACCTTTTTTGTTTATTACTTTCTTCTTCGAAATGACATTCTTCCTGAAATTTTCTTAATAGCAAGTCGTCTTAACGTCGGACACGCACAGAATTTACCTAAAGGTCTTAAATATTTTACACAACCGTATCCTGAAAAATACTGAACATTAATAACATAATTTATAAAGTCACCATACCTTTATACTGAATTTAATCCGAGAAATTAGACTGAGTATTTGTTTACGTCTGTCAGTGCATTCGCACTGAGCGCTCGATCAGCTGTAGGCGCGTGACGTAGGAAGTCATTGTTTGCGGTCAACGACTGCCTCGTGCGGCGCGCAGACTGACTGTTGCTTTGAGTATGTGCCGCCGCCAAAACACAGCGCGGTATCCTTGTACTCTCCGCATGTTTACGTAGCTGTTAGTTTCTCTAAAGTATGTCATTCCACAAAAATTTTTACGTTCGATATATGATGTATTTCCTTAGAGCGCCGAGATTTAAGAGTTTCTACTTCAACAGTGTTATCATGAATAATTTTGCGAACTCTATATGGACCGTTATAAAGCAGAAAAAATTTGCGACACAAGCCTTTTCCTTTATGAGACAAACGATGAGACTTAATTAACACCTTTTGACCAACTGACAAGATTTTTAAACGACCAGGACGTTTAGCTGATGTCTCTCTCCTAGCAGCCGCAGATGCAATATTTTGTAGAGCCAGGTTGACAACTTCAGAATGCCGCAGTTTCCGTGAAGGCGGAAATGGAACGATTTCAGAAATGCGATTTGTTGGTACTTTATTTTTTAATATCAATAGAGGCGGTAAAGAAGTTGAGTCATTAGGAAGTTCATTCAGAATGTTTTGAAAAATACGAAGATACTGATCCCAAGTTCTGTGATTCTGATGACAATAAAGACGGCACAATTTATTGATTTCCTTCATCCATCTTTCTGAAGCGTTAGATTGAGGGTGAAAAAGTGAAATGAAGATTGGTTTAATTTTACGACGCCGTAGAGTACGAATCCAAATTTAAGAGCGAAACTGTGATCCATTATCTGATATAACCTTATCAACATGACCCACTTCTTTAAGAAAATGTTTGATGAAAGCATTAGATACTGAACGAGCTGTTGCTTTGCGTAACGGTGTAAAACACACATATTTTGATGTCAATTCCACTGCTACAAAAATGTACGCAAAACCATTAGTAGATCGAACCACTGGACCGAACAAATCAACTGCAGCCATCTCCTTTAATTTCGCTGGAATGATAGGAAACAACGGTGCTCTGTGAGAAACAGTTGGCGGCTTAGCCTGTTGACATAATTTGCATTTGGCAAGAACAGATCGAATACGTTTTTCCATATTACTGAAGTAACAATTTTCTCGTAATTTATGAAAGCATTTTCTGGGACCAAAGTGTGCATAACTGAAATGCGTAAACGAGGTGTGGCCAAATCATCAAATCTAACAAGCGTCTAAGAAAATTACAGACACCAAGGAAACTACGAACATCACGTTTTGGGGAAGGAACAGTATAATTACGAATAGCATCTAGTTTTTCTGGATCAGGAAGAATACCTTCTGTAGAAATAATGTGACCGAGAAATTTCACCTGTGAACGACCAAATTCAGATTTTTCCAAGTTCTCTGTAATGCCAACTCTTGCAAAAATACGTAATAATAAATCCAAAATTTTGTTATGCTCACTCCAAGAACGTTTAGCAATAAGAATATCGTCAACATATGAAGTAATATTGTCACGAAGATAAACAGGTAAGATTTCGTTTAAACTACGAATGAATGCTGCAGAAAATATAGTAAGTCCAAACGGTAATTTCCAAAGTCACTTTTGGGTAAAATCGTCACATCCGGTTAATTTTTTACCTACTGTCTAGATAGATGGATAGTAGAAGAATTGTTTTTATAGATGCAAAGAATAGTATAAGAGTAGGCAGCGGTGCAGAAAACTAAAAGGAAAATAGCACCACTACAGCTCGGGGCCCTGTGAACGCTACGGCACATATTCACTTAGTATAGTGAATCCCCTGAGGACCTTAATAGCTGCACATAAATTTCAGTTTGTGACTTAGTGGCAAATTTGGCGGAAATGCGTACGTAAATTGATCTAACCATGCACATGGATGTATGTCATTCTTAGAATTGCGGAAGATCTTAAATTTCCGAACAGTCAAAAAGTGTTTATAGTCAAAGTTTTCGCCTCGTGGCGACAAAGACCTACCGCGTCTGTCCCAGTCCCAATGTTGATTATTGTCAAGTTCGCGCGCCTGGCGCTCCCTTGTTGCATCCCGTAAATGAAACAAATTATTTTCTTCAAACCCCTCCGCTAACTGTGATTCCAAATTTCTTTTGCTGTCCTTTCCTACGATTTCGCCTTCAATTTGTTTGACTTGCTTTCGTAATGCCTCAACTTCCCTTTTAACGCGTTCATTAAATTTTCCCTGATTTTCAACATGCTTACTTATGTTCTGGTACTCTTCGGTTTCTGCAAATGGTAATGGAGCTGTATCATCTGAATCTCTTTCCCCATTTAAACTAAGACTTGTCAATTTATCTGAAATCTCCTCAACTCTTTCCGATAAGTCACCTATTTTTTCTTTCTGTTTACTTACGTCTTCCGTAAGTGTCGCGACTCGGGTTTCAGTATTGACACATTTGGTAGTTAACTGTTCATATTGTTGTGTTAGATTATTTATTCTGTCATTTGGTACGGATTCCTCGATTCTCTCAAATATTTCTTCCTTATCATGTGCACGTTGTAAATTTAACTCTGAAAATTTTTGTAATATCACGCGATCTCTTTCCTCCTGTTCTCTATCCTGTTCCCTTTGTCTAATCTCTACTGCAATTAATCTATTATTGTGAGCATTCAAAATCGGTTGTACTTCTTCTCTGATTTCTTTCTTTAATTCATCTTTCATGTTTTTGAAACATGTCCCTATTCGTGAGTCTAACTGTGTTTCCATTGTTCCCATCTGTGTTTTTAATTCAGATCCAAACCGTGTTTCCATTGTTCCCATATCAGTTTTTAATTCAGATCGTAAAGTTCCCATCTCTGTTTTAATTGTTCCTATTTGTGATCCCAGTGATTCCATTGTTCCCCTCTGTGTTTTTAATTCAGATCCAAACCGTGTTTCCATTTTTAATATAGCACTCATCAACTGCTCCATAGTAACTGATTCGAAACTCCTTTCGCCCCTAACATTTCCCGCAAAACCAGTTTCTTTCGTCATAGCTGTAAAGCTATCTGTGTTCGATACTATTTCAGACTCTTCTACCATTAATCTCGTATTCTGTGAATTTCCTGATTGAGAAAAATTTTGAAATGGTTCCGGACTATTTTCCCGACTTATTAAATTGTTTTCCACTCCATTATTCATCATACTGTTGTCCTGTGTTGGCGAGTTCGCCATGTCAACAATTTCGTCATTCTCACTGTCCTTCACTTTTGCCTTTTTCATCGACCGCGTAATCATTTACAAAACATACAAAACTCGTCACTATATGAAATTACACACAATGACACTTTATATCCAACAATACCATTCACACGAAATGTTTCCCTCAAACACGATTAATCGAACAATTGAAATAATTGCACTAATTGTCAAACCCGTAGACAAGACAACAGAAATCAAATTTTGCAAAAAAAAAAAATACCATTAGAAGAATGACAATTACCAAATCTACACATGCAAAATAGACTACAATTGCTAAACTACAAATTACTACAACAATACTACTGTCTACTATTTTTACAATCAGAAGATTCCAGGTTCGAATCCTGGCGGGGTCGCCACGTGCATGGGGGCTTAATTATAATAGAATGCAAATAATTTTAATTTTTTGCTTTAGTAGCTGTCTGTTCGGTTACGAAGTCTCGTAACGGTTGGCCCTGACTAGTATTATTACGCTATCTGACTGCATAGAACAATAACAAGAATGAAATGGAAATTTTCATTAACACAATTAGTTAATTAAGTCCCCAGCAACTATAAAACCTACGAAACCAAAGCACAAGTATAACTGTTCTGTGTTTGGAAGTATGACTCAACGTACGCATCTGGCACGGTTCTTCTTCAATAACACAAGAAATTTTAAATATCATTTATACTGAATTAATTAAAGAAAATAGAAATACCATAATTACTCAAGAAAACCAGAATTACACTCTAATACAAGATCACAAGCCAGATGCTTTGTTGACTGAACCTGTAATGACGCATTATTCAGGACATTGAAATAATGAGAACGAAAAGAAAAGTAGTTTGTTACCTTAATTTATATTGATGAAAGGCACTCTAGACATTACAATCTCTCCACACCGACTCGCTACTATCACATCTCAACAAGAACTTTTCAGTATCACATCTCAGCAAGCACTGCCTACTAGCTCATCTCAACCAACACTACTCACTACGACATCTCAGCACTGACTACCACGAGCTCTCCCCAAGCACTGCCCACTACGACATCTCAATAATCACTGCCAGTGGAGGCGGCGGAACAATGCTCTCTAGCGCGATCTCTGGCGCTGTGGCTCAGTGTAGCCACCTTTCACTGTATATTTTTCTTGAATAATTCGAACCTTACACCGTCTAGCGAAAATGTATCCAAGTAAAAAATTTAGCTATATTAAATTTCCTGCAAAAAAGTATTGTTCATTTCTTTCTATAGGACTATTTGTTTGTGTGTAACAAGAGACAGAATATGAAATTGATGCATGTGGTACTTGAAGGCGTTGCGGGCTGCATAAAACCCATGGGTAGAGCTGCTGAATCCCCCAGTATTGGTGTGTGCTTGTAGTGGTGAGACACACTAGCAGCTCTATTTGTGGACGTAGGTAAATGGTGATGTGTAAGGAGAACTATGGAGCACATGAAACACTTCCAACCAACTCTGGTATATATGTGACTTACTACAAGGATAAACATGCTGTTGGAGCAGGACAGTCCTAGCAACCTTACGGATGGTGTGCAGGTGTGGCAGGGACAATAAAAGATCCAAAACCGTGATATTATTGTCGAATCTATAGATTTCAGAATATGATTACTGTCCTTAATTACATTTAACTTCTGGAGGTGTAGTTGGGGTCAAAAGTGTGACGTGTGGAGGATTTACCTGATAAACATGTCACATATTATCCGCAAAGAAAGTTACTGTGGCACGTGGCATTCCCACGGATGGAGGTGACTTTACAGAACGGAAGTGTGTGACATTGGCTTTGGATCGCATGGAACATTGTCAACCCATATTATTGCCTAGGGAAACACTCTAAGAATATGTTTGGCAGCTTAATTCAAACGAAAATCGTAAAAGAAAGAAAAAGACTCAAACAGCTTCCATCAAACAGAAATCCATAATTCTCGCGTCTCTCTCTTTTTATACATAGAGATTACAATTTGCTGCGCCGGCCGAGGTGGTCTCGCGGTTCTAGGCGCGCAGTCCGGAACCGTGCGACTGCTACGGTCGCAGGTTCGAATCCTGCCTCGGGCATGGATGTGTGTGATGTCCTTAGGTTAGTTAGGTTTAAGTAGTTCTAAGTTCTAGGGGACTTATGACCACAGCAGTTGAGTCCCATAGTGCTCAGAGCCATTTGAACCATTTTTACAATTTACTGCGAGATGTACGTTCTCGCTCAGGATAAAAGAATCTATAGAGGCAGTCTCTTAAGTAATTTAGAGGGGATTTTAGGTCGCTCAAGGAAGTATCAGCAAGGCACTTCTCCAAGAGTGCGTTCACCGAACAACTTATTTATTATAAACGTGTGACATAAAGTCACGTAGCAGGCTAGCGATCTTTGTTGCAAACATGCGTAGATGTGTAGTTAAGCCGACTAGGTCGTATAAAAGTCACTCTAGTGATCAGAAAGTATGCATGACGCGTTTCGGAATTATTTCAGAAATCCATGTGCAAAGGTGGCACAAGGACAAGAGCGTTACCAGCTACGCGCCTAACACGAGGTGACAGAATACATGGAACAATACTTATTCTTGCAGCTGGAGGGGAAATCAATACAACTGAAGTTATATTATCGATTTGTTGTGTAATTAACATCACAATGATTTTAAAAAGATTTTGATTATAGTCTGTAATTCGATTTTTACTTTTGAAAACATGTAAAAAGACTTGATTGTTTTTTTCAGGATTGACAAGTGTCATTTCTTTCCTTAGCTAACATAAGCGTTCAACTAATTCTGAGTCGGGAACCCAAAAGAAACTGATTTTTCTAAACTTATTTATTCAGCATTTTAAGCACAAACCTTCAGTCGCCTTCAAAGTACTCTCGACTTGCACTAATACATTTGCCTAGGAAAACATTCTAAGATCCTTATCGGTTAAATTCATCTCTTCTGATTCTTAACGGAGACTCCGTCGTTTCTTTCTTCATCTCAGAAACGTCAGCAAAATACTTTCCTTTCATACCTCTTTTCATTCTAGGAAACAAAAGAAAACGGTCAGACGGGGCAAGGTCGGGTGAGTATGAGGAATGAGAAACATTCCTGGACGAGAACTGTCGTACAAACGGGGCCATGTGAGCACAGGCAGTGTCATGATGGAAAATCTTGTCGCCCGACTGCCACAAATCAGGCCGCCTAAGCCGCACACTGTCGCACAGTTTTTTCAAAACTTCGAAGCAGAAAGCCCGGTTAACTGTCTGATACTGGGGATCAACTCTGAGTGGACAACTCCTCTCACATCGATAGCCGCACGGTCTGAGGTGCCTTGCCACAGTTCGCACTGCTGTCCCCGTCGAAGGTTCGAGTCCTCCCTCGCGTATGGGTGTGTGTGTTGTCCTTAGCGTAAGTTACTTTAAGTTAGATTAAGCAGTGTGTAAGCCTAGGGACCTATGACCTCAGCAGTTTGGTAGGAATGTACCACAAAATTAAAAAAAAAAAATCCATCATTTTTTTAATGTTTGATGTTTGATTTCAAATAATGAGCTTTCTTGGGGGGAGGTGAAAATGAGGTCTTCGACTGGCTTGATTGTTGCTTTGATTCAGGATCGTAAGCTTAGCAGCAAGTCTCGTCACATGGGAATTTTTGAAAAAAAAAATTCGGATCATTTCGGGCTCTTCTATTAAAGCACGGCATGTTTCTATGCGGCCTTGTTTCTGTTCAGCAGTCAGCAGTCTTGGCACTAGCTTGTCAGCAATCCCTTTCATTCCCAAATCTTTTGTCACACGTCCCTGGCAGAAATCCAAGTCACTCCCGACAGCTCCACAATTGCTTCAATAGTCCATCGTCGATGTTCTTTGAAGATTGCACAAATGCTTTCAACGTTTTCATTTGTTCGTGCCATGGAAAGACGGCCAGATCGATGTTTGTCATAAATTGGCCTTTCGCCATTTTTGAAACGGTAAAACCACTCAGACACTTCAGTTTTCCCCATAGCATCGCCCTTGTACGCCGTTTTTAGCTTTCTCCGAACAAAAAGCAGAATTTCACCACCGCACACTATTCATGAAAATCATTCACTGCAAAAACGACAATCACACAAAACAGTAAAACTAGCCTTGACCTTCTTCAGCGACGGCACTGCGGCTTACTGGCGCTGCAACGTTCGCCCTACACGCTCCTAGCGCCCCACCAAACAATTAGTTCGGTTTCTTTTGGGTACTCCTTCGTCTAAATGGGCAAAGATGGGTAATGAGGTGCAACAAACATTATTGAGACTATTGAGTGTATTAGGTATCAAAATGTGTCCAGCAGAGGATGAAGAATAGAATAATGACTATGGAAAACATTACTCACCACTTTCCCCACCACTGACATCGAAACACATCAGACACTTATCTCTCGCTTCAGGCAGATTTTACACTTGCGTTAAAATGCTGTGCGTGTCTGCAATTTGTACTTGCCAAGAGCAGTAAATATTTCATCGTCAGTGACGTCCTGTGGGGAAGGGCAGGAGAGGGGAAATTGTGGGGGGAGGGATTTATGGCGTACGTGTTTTACGAGTCCCAACTTTTGATGTACCGCCGGATCAGATATGTATTGCGCCGGTATACGAGCCATAAAAGCACATGTGACAACTCCGCTATCAAATAACGCATCAGCGCGCCCTGCGCGGCCGCCACGCTCTCCGCCAATCAGTCGGCGGCGTCGGGAGCGCAGATGCGGCCCAAACTACTTTACGCCCGGTAGCCCTGATTTTACAGGCTGCGTGACGTGACGAGTTTTCCGAAACACGCTGTTGATATCTTTGGCAAAACCAGCTTTATAAACAAGCTGCAAATCTCAAGGACAGTTAAAATTCAAGACTTTTTAATTTTACGAGGTGGAGTTTAAGAAAGAAAAGTTCGTATAGAAATGGATGTAAGCTAGGTTTATAGCTTATCGCCTCTCTTGTTCCATTTAATCGTCCAAGAAGTGATGAAGGCACCGAAGAAAATGTCGGAAGAGGAAGACAAATGCAAGGGTAAATGATGTGAATATCCAGTACCATACGCAGACGACATAGCCGTCCACACCGGAAGAGAGAAATACGTGGAAAACCCGTCGAAAGGAGCGTGTAAGCTTACCCGTCTGTTTCGTAAGTCTCGTAGATTTCCATCCCCCACAATTTTCTTCCAACGATTTTTAGTTGCTTTGAGAAGCCAATAACTATCAACACCACACTGACTAGTGTACCCGCCAGTTCATCTACCTTTATCGGCTTTCTGGTAGTATTTTATACATCAACATACAGGCTCGAAGTAGCCACACAAAACAATTATCATCGCAACCAAATGTAGCTGCGAATTGACTGTATGAATATTCTGATTGACAGGGAAGTTTTCACGATAATTACTGGATGCAGACCGCACAAACCGAATAACATAGCTCTAGTTCTGGTTGATGCTCACTGCCAAATGACTCTATCTTTATGCTTGACGCCTGTTTTAAGATGCGCGTTACGCTATGGTTTACAAAATGGTAAAATTCACAGTCATTACTTCTTTAATAATGCGAATTTTCAATATGAATAACTTTTGAAACATTACGTTTTCGGAAAAGATAATGCTGCCTGTTCTTCGGAAAGACGAGAACGAGGGCTTTTAAATATAGTAAGTAAGCACTAAAAAACAATTATTAGCGGGTAGTGCTTAATGTTTTATTAAATCAAAAATTTACAATACTACTCTGAGGACAATGATTGTACATAAACTATCTACTCTATTCTTATCAGCCATCTGTAAACCATCCCCGTAATAGTAAAGCTCAGAAAACTACAGCGTGAATATAAATTGAGCCATTTTATATGATAAATATGTATAGCTTATCTGTAGTCGAATTAAATCGGGTGATGCTGCGATAATAAGTTCAGGAAATGAGACGCTTAAAGTAGTAAATGAGTTTTGCTATTTGGGGAGCAAAATAACTGATGATGGTCGAAGTAGAGAGGATATAAAAATGTAGACTGGCAATGGCAAGGAAAGCATTTCTGAAGAAGAGAAATTTGTTAACATCGAGTATAGATTTAAGTGTCGGAAAGTCGTTTCAGAAATTATTTGTATGGAATGAAATGTGGACGATAAATAGTTTAGACAAGAAGAGAATAGAAGCTTTCGAAATGTGGTGCTACAGAAGAATGCTGAAGATTAGATGGGTAGATCACATAACTAATCAGGAGGAAAGAGAAGAGAAATTTGTAGCACAACTTGGCTAGAAGAAGGGATCGGTTGGTAGGACATGTTCTGAGGCATCAAGGGATCACCAATTTAGTACTGGAGGGCAGCGTGGAGGGTAAAAATCTTAGAGGGAGACCAAGAGATGAATACACTAAACAGATTCAGAAGGATGTAGGTTGCAGGAGGTACTGGGAGATGTAGAAGCTTGCATAGGATAGAGTAACATGGAGAGCTGCATCAAACCAGTCTCTAGACTGAAGACCACAACAACAACTCGTCTGTACAAAACGCAGAAAAAAAGAAAAGTGTTTATTTATGGAGTTTGATAATAGCAAGGACAGATCTTCCACCCTGCTACGTTTCAACTTGACTTTGTAATTTGCACGGAGTATGACTCACGTGTAACCTCAGTAAAGACGAAAGAGTAATAGGAAGGTAAATAAGGATATGTTTACAGTCAGAGTTGGGAACGAGACAGTAATCTAAGACGCGAAAGACGTCTCCTCCCTACGAAGCAAAATAACACACAACAGCAGAAGTCAGGAAATATCAGAATTTGAGTGGTACGGCAAAGAAAGCTTTTTCAACCAAAGAGTTTTACTGTATTAGGTATTCATATAGAAATGATGAGGAAGTACCTGAGCGCGAACTCCTATAAAACACTATTGTATGGAAATGAAAAGTGAACCATTGGTAATTTGGGAAAGAAGAGATTGGAAGCTTTTGAAGTCTGGTACTACTGAAACGTGGACATTGAAACTACTACATAAAGATGACCTGAAAAAAAATGTATGAGGAGAGAAGTGTAAGTAAAATCCTCTCCAGGTTAATGCTACATCCTATAGTGAAGGCTTTCACAACCGGATGTTTCAGCTGCCGAGAATTCTTGCGGGTTGTATGGCCGTGGTCCACAGAACCCTTCAGTCCCTGACGTTTCGTCCAAAGCTACGTTGGACATCTTCGGAGGTGCTCCTGGTTGTGCTGAGTCTTGCAGTCGGCGTTTTGTCTCCAATAATCTCAATGCACAATATATGCTAGCTAAACTATAATTATCCTTCCCACAAACCGAAAATTATCTATTGTTCAGGACAAAATTGCGTTTTAAATAATTTTAAGTGATTCCTCACATAAAACCTATGCGTTTTATGTACATAGAAGTCTGACTTTTCCACTTGCTCTCTAAAGGAAGACGGTTGAGGAATCTTAAGGTGGGTCCGATTTGTGAAATTTTTTCGTCATCTTACCCGACAGGTCGAGGAAGGATACATGTTTCTTAGCAAGGTGTATTTTGGTGAGTTAACACGCTTATACACAGTTTCTAAATCATTTCTAAAGAATACTTCGAGAATACAGTCGTTTTTCAATCTACCATGATTATTAGATTTTCATCTTCCTTTATACGCTGAATTACTCATTCAGTATCCTCATGTACTTCCTTTGTTACTTCATCTTCTCCTTCCAATGTCGACTATTGTTCAGGATTGATTTGCTATCGGATCTGACGAAAACAACATTAGAACTGAACTGTTCGTGGTCACCTCCCCTATTGACTGTCCCGTCCCAGCAATCTGAACGGCGGATTAATACATAATGCCAATGGTGAGAACATTATGACTCTTTCTCTATTACAGGCCACATATCATGTGGACACACAATGTATGTCTTTAATGCAGTGGTTTCCATTGCCTTCTGCATCCTCATGCAGTTGGCCCTCGCCGATTCTTCCGCCTTTCAGGGGCAGTTTCCTACCCTAAGGAAAAGAGTGTGTCCTGCACCTTTGTCTGCATCACTGCCCTTTTTGACAAGGCTATTGTCAGGATGAGGGTGACTTCTTATACCATATTTCTTCATTCGCCATTGGTGACGACTTTTATTCAAAATACACTCCTGGAAATGGAAAAAAGAACACATTGACACCGGTGTGTCAGACCCACCATACTTGCTCCGGACACTGCGAGAGGGCTGTACAAGCAATGACCACACGCACGGCACAGCGGACACACCAGGAACCGCGGTGTTGGCCGTCGAATGGCGCTAGCTGCGCAGCATTTGTGCACCGCCGCCGTCAGTGTCAGCCAGTTTGCCGTGGCATACGGTGCTCCATCGCAGTCTTTAACACTGGTAGCATGCCGCGACAGCGTGGACGTGAACCGTATGTGCAGTTGACGGACTTTGAGCGAGGGCGTATAGTGGGCATGCGGGAGGCCGGGTGGACGTACCGCCGAATTGCTCAACACGTGGGGCGTGAGGTCTCCACAGTACATCGATGTTGTCGCCAGTGGTCGGCGGAAGGTGCACGTGCCCGTCGACCTGGGACCGGACCGCAGCGACGCACGGATGCACGCCAAGACCGTAGGATCCTACGCAGTGCCGTAGGGGACCGCACCGCCACTTCCCAGCAAATTAGGGACACTGTTGCTCCTGGGGTATCGGCGAGGACCATTCGCAACCGTCTCCATGAAGCTGGGCTACGGTCCCGCACACCGTTAGGCCATCTTCCGCTCACGCCCCAACATCGTGCAGCCCGCCTCCAGTGGTGTCGCGACAGGCGTGAATGGAGGGACGAATGGAGACGTGTCGTCTTCAGCGATGAGAGTCGCTTCTGCCTTGGTGCCAATGATGGTCGTATGCGTGTTTGGCGCCGTGTAGGTGAGCGCCACAATCAGGACTGCATACGACCGAGGCACACAGGGCCAACACCCGGCATCATGGTGTGGGGAGCGATCTCCTACACTGGCCGTACACCACTGGTGATCGTCGAGGGGACACTGAATAGTGCACGGTACATCCAAACCGTCTTCGAACCCATCGTTCTACCATTCCTAGACCGGCAAGGGAACTTGCTGTTCCAACAGGACAATGCACGTCCGCATGTATCCCGTGCCACCCAACGTGCTCTAGAAGGTGTAAGTCAACTACCCTGGCCAGCAAGATCTCCGGATCTGTCACCCATTGAGCATGTTTGGGACTGGATGAAGCGTCGTCTCACGCGGTCTGCACGTCCAGCACGAACGCTGGTCCAACTGAGGCGCCAGGTGGATATGGCATGGCAAGCCGTTCCACAGGACTACATCCAGCATCTCTACGATCGTCTCCATGGGAGAATAGCAGCCTGCATTGCTGCGAAAGGTGGATATACACTGTACTAGTGCCGACATTGTGCATGCTCTGTTGCCTGTGTCTATGTGCCTGTGGTTCTGTCAGTGTGATCATGTGATGTATCTGACCCCAGGAATGTGTCAATAAAGTTTCCCCTTCCTGGGACAATGAATTCACGGTGTTCTTATTTCAATTTCCAGGAGTGTATAAGTAGTGACAGGTTCGAACCTTGTACCCAGAACATTCTGATTACTTGCCTAAGACGCTACCTGCGTGCTATGTGTGCCCAAAAATTTTTGTTCCAATTTGTGTGGCGCTATTGTCGCCCACTCCCATCACTCTTATTAAAAAGCCAGTCATACTGGTCACATGCTCGGGTCGACAGGGTTGCTCTGTACACTGTAGTGAAATGCTGATTACCACGAAGTGTCAAAGATAGACCCAGTAAAATGTCAGATTGAAGATAGTGTTCTCGACGTACAAGTAGTGACCCACCTTAATGTTTATTTTAATTATTATTATTAATATTATTACTACTGTATTGTATTGTATGGGACTGGGGACCTGGAAACGACAGAGAGGCTTCGTCCCTGCCGTAGCCCGCAGTGGAACATAACACCACAACAGCCTACGGCAGTCCACTCACCCCGCACCCCCGCCCCCACAGCAAACCGAGAGTTATTGTGCGGTTCGGCGCCCAGTGAACCCCCGCCCCCATCCGGGAACGTCTCTCACCAGCGAGTGTAACCCCTATGTTTGCGTGGTAGAGCAAATATGGTGTACGCGTACGTGGAAGAAGTGTCTGCGCGGCAATCGCCGACGTGTGTAACGGAGGCGGAATAAGGGGAACCAGCCCGCATTCTCCGAGGCAGGTGGAAAACCGCCTTAAAAACGATCCACAGACTGGCCAGCACACCGGACCTCGACACTAATTCACTGGGTAGTATCGTGCTGGGGACCGGCACGCCTTCCCGCCCGCAAAGCAGTGCGTTAGACCGCACGGCTAACCGGGCGGGCATTATTATTACTATTACTCTTGTGTGTGTGTCTGTCTTTTCACTGCTCTCCTTTATTTCTTACTCAGCGCAACGGATTCCTGATGTGTTGGGGCAGAAATGAATTTAGCTTACAGACAGACTAGCTGATGCAACGACTGATACGTTGGAGCAGCGTGCAGAACTGTTTCCAGACAAGCTCCCTGATGCAAGACTGATACAGGGTAGCAGGATACTGAGTTGTGTCCTGAATTTAAGTTTCCGCTATCTCCAATGTCTGCAACATTCGTCAAGATGCTTGCATTGCATAGTGCACCAATGGATGTTAGGTTATTCTTTGTGGTGTACAAGCTGAACGTGACAGTAAACGTGTTGTTACATGTTTTTTATCAGCTTGAGGGTTCACTGTAGTGGTAATTTTTGAAAATCCATGATTTAGTGTCATGACAGTAGGCTACTGGTTTACCAGTGACATGAGCCATGACAGAATGCAGGACAAATAATTGCAGTGTTCAACTCTCAGACACTGACAGTCTTACTGGATTTTCATATACAACGAAAATGTACAACGAGAATGCTATGTACTTCTCTCATTTTGAGCAATCTACATGCAGAAACTTGAAGCGTATACCTACTGCAAGAATGTGGTTGGTCAAAAAAATTAAAGTTTGTATGGAAAAGGTTCCCCATCATCAGCTCTGCACAACACGCAATCTGGATGGTACATTAGGGACTGTGTTGTAAGGTCCCGTCAAGGTACGGCCATGCCGTACTGTACCATACGTGTGGGTAACACTTATGAGGGGTAGCCTCCACCCCTCCCACTGATACTTTGTACAGCTCATCCATACATTAGTTTTTTCAGTGTGGGGGAGGGAGTAGTCTCTGGAACCTCACCTGATGACATCATTAGTGACATAATACGGGGAGCAGGTGGGGGAGGGGGAAAATCAGGCAACAGACAGCTTGATCAGCCTAATTTCTTATTTATGCTGCTAAAGTGACAAGAACAGCAAAAGCGTTGGACTTCCACCTGTGTTAGTTCTGCCTGTACTTACTGTGGTTGTGTAAAACTCTCATTAGGGACATCAGTCACATACTGCTTTTTGCCCACAATGGCCTTTGAATTACAACTATCTCTAAGCAAATCAATTTTCATTGTGATACAGCTCGATAATCCCTGAGGGGTCAAATTTTTTAATTGTTACATAGTGAAATAGAGCCTTTTTTTCGAAACAAAAGTACAGTCAGAGCAGAAAAACAGCTTCATGTAAGGTATCGTTGATTGTGTAGGATGTAGTACCTATGGTGAAATGGATACCTGCGAAATGATGGAAATTGCGAAGTGTGTCGTATTAACTAATAGAGAACAAATGTTTTCTTGTAATGCCTAAAACTGTTCCTTTAGTCTGACTGTCTCTCATAAATCTCACGGTGAACAGCGGGACAGACATAAAAATAGTGACACAGTAAACATAAATATCTCATTCTGTTTTCCAATAAGGCAGACATTATCCAAACTGAACACCATACCTCTTTTGCTGGAGATGCTAAACCCTTATGACTTCTAAACCAGATGATTCGTAGAAACCTTTGAATTTATATTTTACAAATTATTTTCGAAGGTGGAAGTCACTCAATGCTTTTCTGCACATACTCATCCTTGGAGTTATTGCCCACGTTTCGGGGGCTGCATATGACTATTGTCCACCCAGTCTGATTTTCTACACAGACACATGTTTTGACATAAAATGTTGCTGAATATGGTTGATGGAGCAGTTGGAGGAATTACCCACAGGGGCAGTATTAAGCATACGAATATACGGCAGATGGCTGATGTGTACGACGCAGGAGCTCTACTGAAGTAAATAAGGTAGCTGGCAACCGGCAGAAGTGGAGAACGTCAGACCAGGCTTAGGCCTAGTTACAGAAACAACAACCACGTCGAGCAGTTTAGGGATACCACGCTGTGGTCTGGTGCTCACCATTTTATGTACACGCCTGTGTGGTGGTGCTTTCTTATGTACAGAACACCCCGTGCGCCTGGCGCGGTCGCCTGCTGTGTAAGAGCAGCAGCGCCAGCGCCTGCAGCGGAGATTAGCGGTACCTGCGGAATCCACGCGGCACGGCCGTGCATCACGCGCAGCGGGCCTCGTAATCCCGCGGTCGCTACCCAGTGCGCGTGTGACCTGATTCCAAACCGACCGCTGAGACCTCGCCAGCCCACACCTCAGTGCTCGCCGCTGGGGATTAACCGCCGCGGCAACGCTGTGCAAGGTGTACTTCCTACCTAGGTAACGCCTTAACTGACAGCGTTGCTTTCAAGAAACGGTGATTTCTTGTATATGACGTACCAACAGTAAGCGTCCTAATGCATTTCGACTGACAAGTTGCCGTCAGTCATCCACAGTTATCAAGTGGGTCTTTGCAATGCGACGCTTTTGTATCACACGGTACGCATACGCACTGTGTGGAAGGCATCCAACTGCATCAAACAGTGTTTCTGACTCAGTCATTAAGCTGATGCACCATTCTATACACACTTTTCATTGTCACTTCATACTAAATATATGCACTCTTTTAAGCTCTCTCAACTTGTACCTATGAGATATAATCACTTCTATCATAATGACATCTTATTTGTAATTTTGCTAAAGCACTATGAAATAATTTATTTAATATTAGATAACAGTAACAAGCGTTTGCCACTGTCTGGAGTCATTAATTTACAAATTCGTGTATGATAGATGCGTCTATCATGTACTTTATGTTTCCTCTGAATTCAGTGTGATATAAAATTTCTCATACGAATGGAAACGGACGATTTCTTCATTCATAGCGACTGCAGGACCAGAATAGTGTTTGTCAAGGAAACCGGTACACCTGCCTAATATCGTATAGGGCCTCTATGAGCACGCGGAAGTGGCATGGACTCGACTAGTGTCTGAAGGAGTGCTAGAGGGAATTGACACTATGAATACTGCAGGGCTGTCCATAAATCCGTAAGAGTACGAGGGACGAGGGGGTGAACCACATCAGGTTGCAAGGCATTACAGTTTCTAAAGCAATTCTGGGCGTATGGGATGTCGCACTGTCCTGCTGGAATCACCCAAGTCAGTCGGAATGCACAATGGACAGGAATGGATCCAGGTGATCAGACAGGATGCTTACGTACGCCTTCACCTGTCAGAGTCGTATCTAGTTATCAGGGGTCCTATATCACTCCAACTGCACACGCCCCACATCATTACAGAGCCTCCACCAGCTTGAACAGTCTCCTGCTGACATGCGGGTTCCATGGAGTCATGAGGTTGTCTCCATACCCGTATACGTCCATCCGCTCGATACAATTTGTAAGCCGGCCGCGGTGGTCTCGCGGTTCTAGGCGCGCAGTCCGAAATCCGCGCGACTGCTACGGTCGCAGGTTTGAATCCTGCCTCGGGCATGAATGTGTGTGATGTCCTTAGGTTAGTTAGGTTTAACTAGTTCTAAGTTCTAGGGGACTGATGACCTAAGATGTTGTCCCATAGTGCTCAGAGCCATTTAAACCATTTGAACAATTTGTAACGAGGCTCGTCTGACCAGGAAACATGTTTCCAGTCATCAACACTCCAATGTCGGTGTAGACGGACTCAGGTGAGGCGTAAATCCTTGTGTTGTGCAGTCATTAAGGGTACACGAGTGGGCTTTTGGCTCCGAAACCCCATATCGATGATGGCACGCTGACACTTGTTGATGGCCGAGCATTCAAATCTGCTACAATTTGCGGAACGCGTGCACTTCTGTCACAATGAACGATTCTTTTCAGTCGTCTTAGGAACCGTTCTTCCAGGATCTTTTTCCGGCCACAGTGATGTCGGAGTTTTGATATTTTACCGGATTCCTGATATTCAGGGTACAGTCGTGAAACCGTCGTTCGGCAAAATTCCCACTTCATCGCTACCTCGAAGATGCTGTGTCTCATCGCTCGTACGCCGACAGTAACACAACGTTCAAGCTCAAATAAATGGTTCAAATGGCTCTAAGAAATATGGGACTTAACTTCTGAGGTCATCAGTACCCTAGACTTAGAACTAATTAAACCTAACTAACCTAGGGACATCACACACATCCATGCCCGAGGCAGGATTCGAACCTGCGACCACAGCGGTCGCGCGGTTCCAGACTGTAGCGCCTAGAACCGCTCGGCCACCCCGGCCGGCGTTCAAGCTCGCTTAAATCTTGATAACCTGCCATTGTAGCAGCAGTAATCGATGTAACAACTGTGCCAGACACTTGTCTTATATAGGCGCTGCCGACCGCGGCACAGTATTCTGCCTGTTTATATATCACTGTATTACTATACGCACACCTATAACCAGTTTCTTTGTCGCTTCAGTGTATATAACTACTGCGATGAAGGCAATGATCCCTTCAGTTTAGATGAGCAGCAAGCTTAGACTCCGACGAGTATCGGAGAGATGCTGCGAATAAAGAGGCTAACGAAAAGGGGCAATGCATCAGTAGTGTGTGGTATAAGACGAGAATTTGGTTCTGACGGGAGGTGTGCTACGTATGTGCGATTATGGTAACCACTGTGTCCGGACTGCCAGCGGTCAGCACATCTGCCTAGTAAGCAGGAGTTCTGGTCTCGAATAACGACCTGGCAGAAATTGTCAACTGGCAGCGAATGTCTTTATTTCTTTTGTGTCTTTTCTGTGGAAACTCATCTAAGTTAACGTGCAACACTGTGCAGTTCATAAAAAATTTGAAAGACGTGCTACTGCAGCTAATAAGTGTGTTTTAAGTGGTTCAGCTCGATACATTATGTTTTGATATCCGCCTTCCATTTATAAACCATTTAAACTCAAATTTCCTTGCTACTGCTTTGCAGATAAAAATTAAAGCACGAACGGTAATATTAAAATTTATATAAGGTCGAGCACATTATTTGCGGCGTTATATGGGTCTCTTATTTTAAATAATCAAATTACTATAAATTATAGAATACCCAAATGAAACAATGAACCCTCTTGAAATTCTCTTAGCTGCTGCGACCTACTTCCTTTGCCCCTACTTACTGTATTCAAGATTTTGCATCCATGCACAGTTTATACCCCCTCACTTCCCTCCGTTAGTAAATTAATTATTTCTTAATGCCTAAGGATGTTTCCTACCAACCTATCCATCCTTTAAGAAAATTGTTATTTTCAGGATTATTCAGTCGCACTACTTTTCACAGGCGTACATTCTATTCGTGTACTTACTGGTTATGGACTACATTTCATTTTCTTATAAGGCTTTACTCCACACAAAAACTTCGTGAAAAGATATCGTCACCATTAAATTGATATTCTATATTGGAATATATGTTTCACAGCGAAATTTTCCTTGCAGCTGCTAATTTGCATTTTACATCGACTTTACTTCTGTCGTCGTCAGTTGGTTTGTTGCCCAAATAGCAATATCCGTCTACTACCTTTAGCCTCTCATTTCCTGACTTAACTCCTCCGGCACCACCCTACTTAATTCGATCATATTGCATTATCTCTGTCTCCATTTACCTGTATCAAGTGCATCTTACAACTTCTATTCAAGAAATGATCAGCTGCGTTAAGCTGGTATCCCAAGTGCGTTCTCGTATCTAACAGATTTACAAACTCACCGAGGAAACTTGAAGTTTTTAGTTCTTGGTAGAATGAAGATTAAATAGCATACAGGATCCCGTCTGTCTCCCTTCTCAGTTATTATTTTTCTTTCAAGTTCTATTACTCTTACAACTGCAGTCTAGTTTTTATTCAGGTAGATGACGTACCGCTCTTTGCATTTTATTCCCGATTTCAGAATTTCAAATAGTGTGTTTAAGTCTGGTACAGAGCAATTTGATTACCAATGTCCTTCCTTTTACTTTTTGTTTAGATTATACAAAAATGGTTCAAATGGCTCTGAGCACTATGGGACTTAACATCTTAGGTCATCAGTCACCTAGAACGTAGAACTAGTTAAACCTAACTAACCTAAGGACATCACACACATCCATGCCCGAGGCAGGATTCGAACCTGCGACCGTAGCAGTCGCGCGTTTCCGGACTGCGCGCCTAGAACCGCGAGACCACCGCGGCCGGCTTAGATTCTACACATATCACCTTTCCTTACTTGATTCGAACCAGTGGTACAGGAATTAGCAAGGGCGAAAGGTAGCTCCACAGTATCCTTCCTCATTTCCAAAAGCAGACAACTGCACGTTTGATAGTAAGACAACAGTTAGTGTTTTGCGGGTATGAGAAGCCATCTCAGAAAGACAGGTAGATTCATTGGCGTCGAGTGCTGCTTTAAAAGAGGAGCCGTGACGAAAGGCCGTTTGTAGACTGGAAGCAGCTCAGACAGAGACGGTCAGGGTGCGAAACGTGCTAAAGGCGATGTTCTCAAAGTAAAAGGCGATAACACCGAACTGCTCAGTGCTCGTCCAGAGCACGGTTATGTCTGATGGCTCGCAGTTGAGTGCACTAAGTACCTGTGACACTCTTAACCTAGATCCTCTACGGCTTGTTCGGGACGCTATATGTAAGTGCATTGCTACCCGCCGGTCCTAGTTCCTCTGAAAGCGATTCTGTAAGAGGAATGCCCACAATGCCCATCGAGTACAGATAAACTACCAGTTTCAGAATACAAAATAACTGTATGTATTCTATCCAACACACACATATATTACCTGCACTATAACAAACTACATGGACTGTTCGTAAATTCTCCTCCAACCTACTAAAAAAGAAGAAGTAGATATTATTTTATATACTGTCTGTACTTACACTTTGGAATTACTTCTCCACACATTCGCCACACAAATTCTGTCGTGACGTCATACAAGCCTGTTTATTCCTTCGTCAGAAAGTGGTGCAACCTGGTACTGCAGCCAGTTGTTGATAGTGTCATTGAGCTTATAGTCGGTCGTGAAGGTCTGAGTAGCATAACTTATCCCCGCGCAATGCAAAAATATTCAGAAGTGACTCCAGTAATACTACGAGAGGGTAATTTATGTTCTCTGACTTGGAAAAATACCGATATTTTTATTCTATATCATTTTTTCCTTGCTGAATGATGGAAGTGAAAAAAACTCTTTCGTTTAAATTATCATAACTAGAAATTCATGCGCATTAGCCTGTCTTATTCCTTTGAATTAGGATGGAGCCAACGTTACTGAAATAGCATCGCATCCGTGTGGTTGCATTAAGACCACGTTGAAATACGTAAATAAATTTTGCACCGTATCGCCTTTTTAAGACATCAGAATTCGTATATTAATAATGAATCAAGCAGGCTTTTGTTTGCAGATACGGAATTGGCAGTCCGTCGAGAACTCTGACCGATCGTACGCACTTCCACACAGTCGAGAGCTAGTACAGTTACTGAGACCACCATTATTTATTAAAGTAACTTCAGTTTAAAAAGGTGGCGACTCAGGGTATTCAGACTTATTGAATGAAAGTCAAGACTTATTTTACTCTGTATTATTAAGATAAAAAAACTCACACTTACATCAAGGTGCAGCTTCAAGTAGAGAAAGAATCAGAATAGGATACAGAACCATGAATCAACGTATTATATCCATTATATTAAAAAGCAGCCTAGGCACGACTATGAACATTACACTTATTTGGGGTATTGTTACTCTTTGATAAATTACAATGTTATCTTCGCCAATATCCTAAACAATTTACATCTTTTATTTCATATATGTAATTAAAAAAAAAAACTCGCTTAAAATACTGTAGCAATTAACGACGGTAATAGCAGTTTTCTAGTAGACAAAAGAAAGTCACTTCATGCCAAGAGCGGACTATTCACAAAAGTATTGTGAAACAAGGTTCACTGATGAGACGTAGAAATGAAAAATCTAGAAAAGCAACGATATTGTGAACGAAGCAGGATGATTTCAGCGGCTTTGTTCATCTGTTCATGGTGTTCATGATGGTGTCAGGCACTTGAAAGACAGATCCATACTGTCCCAAGAAAGCCTACTTACAAACTCCCAAGAACCCTCTTTACAGGATGACTATAGAAACGTGCTGCAACCCCCTACGTATAGCTCCCGTATGGATCATGAAGACAGGAGCAGATTAACTACGGCGAGCACAGAGTCTTTGGAACACTCCTCCTCCCGTCACTTCGTACATGAATGAAATGAGAAGAAGTCCTAATAACTAGGATAATGGGAAGTACCATCTGCCAGGTATTTCGCATTGGTTTGCAGAGTATGGATGTAGATGTAGATAGTGTCCATAAATGTCTGTAAGCGATGAATATCGCTTGTCTTTGTCTCTTTATGTCGGCGAAAAACGTTCGAGGAAGATGGCTGAGCCAGATGTCACATGGCGAAATAAGGGAATTTGGGTTTCGACAACGACGCACAATGTGGTAAGCTCCACAGAGCTCATTTTACAGGTAAACTAATTGACATTTAATTCGTTTTCAATTTACTGCCATTGATGTCGATGTGGCAGATAATCGTTTTTTACGAAACACAATGTATAAGCCTGTAACGTACACACATTGCTTTCTCAAAACTTTGAGCCACTTCAGATATTTCTGACCATTGGTAGATTACAGTCCTACAGTTTTGAGGCTACGGATTTGGGGCGGACTTTCACTGACCATCCTGGTAAGACACTTTCGAAGTTTCGCAACAAAAAAAAATGGCTCTAAGCACTAAGGGACTTAACAGCTGAGGTCATCAGTCCCCTAGAACTTAGAACTGCTTAAACCTAACTAACCCAAGGACACCACACACGTCCATGCCCGAAGCAGGATTCGAACCTGCGACCGTAGCGGTGGCGCGGTTCCAGACTGAAGCGCCTAGAACCGCTCGGTCACTCCGGCCGGCTCAACGTTTCGCCCATGACGACCATCAACACGTAATTTTAATCCTCGCATATATCATACGTATCGTTCCTGCACCAGTTGCTGTGTACCTGCACGGGATTTCTTGAATTATATTCAATCCGGCAACAGACGTAAAAAAAAAAGCTTCCAACAGTTGCGCATTAAACACAGGTGTGTACAGGGATTTATGTATGTCTGCAGCTGGGGATATTCAGCCGCCAAGTAATTGCTAAAATGCAAGACGAAACCTTCAGCTATAAGTTATTTTGCACAACACGCTACTAGTTTCGGTCAATGATCATTATCAAGCTCAGCTGGCATAAACGGTAGGAAAGCTATACCTTAATTTGAACAAAAGTCTTATAAGCCCACCGTAGTTGATTAAACCTCTTCAGGTTCAGGAAGAAAGACGAAGGTAATGAGAAGTAGTAGAGATGAGAACATCGAGAAACTTAACATCAGGATTGATGGTCACGAAGCAGATGAAGTTAAGGAATTCTACTACCTAAGCAGCAAAATAACCAACGACGAGCGGAGCAAGGAGGACACCAAAAGCAGACTAGCAATGGCAAAAAGGGCATTCCCGGCCAAGAGAAGTCTACTAATATCAAATATCGGCCTTAATTTGAGAAAGAAATTTCTGAGAATGTACGTCTGAGTATAGCATTGTGTAGTAGTGAAACATGGACTGTGGGAAAACCGGAACAGAAAAGAATCGAAGCATTTGAGATGTGACAGACGAATGTTGAAAATTGGGTGGACTGACAAGGTAAGGAATGAGAAGGTTCTGCGCAGAGAGGAAAGAAATATGTGGAAAACACTAATAAGAAGAAGGGACAGGATGATAGGGCATCTGTTAAGACATGAGGGAATGCCTTCCATGGTACTAGAGGGAGCTCTAGAGGGCAAAAACTGCAGAGGAAGACACAGATTGGAATACATAAAGCAAATAATTGAGCACGTAGGTTGCAAGTGCTACTCTTGAGATGAAGAGGTGAAGAGGTTAGCACATGAGAGGAATTCGTGGCGGGCCTCATCAAACCAGTCAGAAGACTGATGACTAAAAAAAGAAAGTTCATAAAATATTTCGCACAATAATAACTATGAAACTTCCTGGCAGATTAAAACTGTGTGCCGGACCGAGACTCGAATTCTGGACCTTTGCCTTTCGCGGGCAAATGCTCTACCAAAGGTCCCGAGTTAGAGTCTCGGTCCGGTAGACAGTTTGAATCTGCCAGGAAGTTTCATATGAGCGCACACTCCGCTGCAGAGTGAAAATCTCATTCTGGAAATAATAACTATGTTCGATAATTTTCGTCGAGAAGTAAGTCCACAACGACAGCTAGTAACCGCATTTCGCCAACCGCATTTCGCTCTAACCCACCATTGGTGGAATTTTTTTTTAACAGACCTCGTAGATGGAATGACTTCTCGTGGGTTAGACATTAAATTCTAGTCTTGCTTCCTTCCTTTTTTGTGTACTGTGTTTGTGTCTTTCTTCCAGCTCCTCGGCTGCCAGAGGTACCTGTTCGGTCAGTGGCGTCGTCCAGCGCAGTGCAGCCTGGAGGCGGTCCGCCGCTGCCGCCACCGCCGCCGCCGCCGCCGCCTGGACGCCGCCGTGCAGACGCCGGTCCACGCGCCACTGCCCGCGTCGGTCCGCATTTCTGGAAGCCAGCCCGCGACCCCACACACAATCTAATATGACAGGATGATTAAAAGTGGAGTTCCTTTTCCCTCCCCCGGAAACTTGCCCTCGCTGCGACAGGAGCAAAACAAAGTTGAGCCCGGGGCAGGGCCGTGGCGACGCCTGGGCCAGACAGCCGCCGTTGGCAGCCGCTACCTGCCACCCGCCGTCCCGACCCGCCGCCGTAAACACAGCAGAGGACGGCGCGCGCCGCTGACTGCTGTGTGTACGACACCACACTCTCTTCATTACTCTCTCACACAGGGGCCTACCCTGTCAGAATTACAATATAGCGTGTGGCAGAGTGTAACACCTCATTTCAGTTTACAGTGATAAAAGCTATAGAAAGAATAATTAAAATTAAGAATAGAATTTTTAGAGGGGAAAATAGTGTAGAATCAGAGCTCGGTAATTGCAGATCAAAATTATAGTATATCAGCAAGTAGTTTAACGTGTAAGTACAGCAAAGCCACGGGAGCTTCGTCACGGAGAACGCAGTGACGTTAAACTCTTGCGATGAAAGACCTATAAAAAGGCCTGATCGTCATTATTGCCGCCTTTTTTCCTTGATTGTTTCGTTAAAGGGTGGAGAACCCGTGTCAGTCAGCGAGACAATAATTATATTGGACTTTATCGTGTTATGATTCACAATAAACATTTAGAATATTATGGAGATTAAAAGTGATGTAGTGTACGATCTCTGACTGCTGGTAGCAACGGAGTATTAAGGGGATTTTAGGACTTTAGTGCTAGATTGGAACTTTACGGACATATAGACGGCTCTGAGCACCACGGGACTCAACTGCTGTGGTCATCAGTCCCCTAGAACTTAGAACTACTTAAACCTAACTAACCTAAGGACATCACACACATCCATGCCCGAGGCAGGATTCGAACCTGCGACCGTAGCAGTCTCGCGGTTCCGGACTGCGCGCCTAGAACCGCGAGACCACCGCGGCCGGCACGGACATATAGAGACAGAAACTCAAGTTATCTGCTGATACGAGTGAATTCAGATATTAGCGTGTGGACTTTTGCAAGTGTTGTGTGCTGTTAGTTGCGAATCTGGATGTAGAGCGCGTGCATATCGGCATTTGCTGACTGCTCCCATATGATTAGATTCCCATATGGGCAGGGGAGGGCTGTCAGCGGCACTGTCTGCCACTCTTCAGCCGAGTGATGCGGCAACTAAAACAAGAATAATATGATACATACATAAAGTGACAAAAAAGGGGAACATAAAACAGAGTAAGGGGAGGAAATGGAGGTAAAAATACACTGACATGGAGACGTTCATGGGGGACAGTTAAAAAAGTCACCAGAAAGATAAAAAACACAGTTGGCGAATCTTAAAACACAGAGAAGACACTGAATGCGCATGCACAAGTTAAAAGTCGGCCACAGTATGAAAAACACTCCGGAAGAACACACTTACAACCCACTTGGAGCACACACGACGAAGAATAAAATTGTCAGATGGGGCCTACCAAGGGAAAGGTCAGAGAGGATGGGAAAGGAGGGGAGAGCAAGGTGCAGCTGGGGAAGCGGCGGGATGAAGAGAGTAGGGGCGTCAGCGGGTACACTAAGAGGCAGGAGACACGTGGGGCAGGAGATTGAAGAGGGAAGACAAGGCAGGAGGAAGTTCAGAGACACTGAAAGGGGGCACAAGAGAGGGAGGGGAACAGGAGGGGGAAGCCGCTCAGGAGGAGGGAGAGGGAGGAGAGGGAGCCCTGAGGAGGAGGCAGGAAGATGTGGTTAGAGTTGGTAGGAAGGGTAGATGTCAGGGCGAAGCTCATCATCCGGGAGAGGTAGCTGGTGGAAGTTGCGTTGGGAATGGAGATGGTGGGTGTGTTTAGATTCCTCCAGGCTAGGAACCTTTTAAATAGACCATCATCCATCACCATCTTAATCCTTGAATATAGAGTGAAAGTGAAATACAAGAGTGCTGTACTTATTTCGTTTACGTAGTACTAATCAGTGAAGGTTTTACGGAACCAAAGCTATTCGGCAGTAAGTCAGCACCATCTAGCGGAAAGCGTAGGCATTAACTAACACGCTAACTGAAGTGAACGTTAACGTGTTTTACGGAGTGCTTAATATGAACTTTTGTGATTCTTTGACGTCCCCACTCCCTCCGAAAGGTGGCGCAGGCTGTCTTAATCATAAAAGGGTAGAGTTTTAGCCGGACAAATTACTAAATAAAAGCGATATTTACAAGACTCGCAATAATAGCAAACACAAGGTCCGCACCTTATCGGAGAGTCGTCGCTGTCACGTCGGGAAGTAAAGCCGGAAAACCTACCGACGATACGTATCTACGAGCAGACGTCGACGTGGAGTACCAAAAGGGGAACCACAAGAGAGTTGGGGATGCTTCAAGAGGAAGCTTTCCATTTTCAGAATTCCTGTTATTCTCTCTCGCAAGTTAAGCAAAGCTGTTATAATTCGTGCCACCGTTTCTTTTTGCGACCAACCTGTCCTGTGAAAGGTATCTCTATACTGCGCAACATTTCATTATTTCGTTTATCTCGTTTGTCATATAACTGATTAATCTTTTTCAGTTCTGATGCACATCCAGAGTGTTTGTTTTTTGAAACTACCAAATATCTTGAAAACGACTCATCGCATGAAAAATTTGTTCCAGATGAAAACTTAATGTTACACTACTGGCCATTAAAATTGCTACACCACGAAGAAATGCAGATGATAAACGGGTACTCATTGGACAAATATACTAGAACTGACATGTGATTACATTTTCACGCCATTTGGGTGCAGAGATCGTGAGAAATCGGTACCCAGAACAACCACCTCTGGCCGTAATAACGACCTTGATACGCCTGAGCATTGATTTTAGTATTGTTTACATACAGGGTTCTTCAAATATTATTGCTGATACTTTATCACGTGCACCTATGGGTTTGAAACAAAGTGTTGAGGAGGACTGCAAAGAAAACAATTATTGTTTGATGTATATTCAAGGTGTTGCGTTTGAAAATTTTATTTCGTCTTCGCTCCAGGACATCGCTAAGGAGCAAAACAAGGATCCAATCTGGAAGGACTTTAAGGAGAAGTGGATGAGAAAGGAAAGCGTAGCGATTGGACAGTATTATTTAGTTCGCAATGATATTCTTTTTAAACGAAAATCGGTTTGCATTCCTGATGAGTGGGTTAATAAATTGATTTGGTATGCACATTTCAGTTATGCACACTTTGGTCCCAGAAAATGCTTTCATAAATTACGAGAAAATTGCTACTTCAGTAATATGGAAAAATGTATTCGATCTGTTCTTGCCAAATGCAAATTATGTCAAAAGGCTAAGCCGCCAACTATTTCTCACAGAGCACCGCTGTTTCCTATCATTCCAGCGAAATTAAAGGAGATGGCTGCAGTCGATTTGTTTGGTCCAGTGGTTCGTTCTACTAATGGTTTTGCGTACATTTTGGTAGCAGTGGAATTGACACAAAAATATGTGTGTTTTACACATTTACGTAAAACAACAGCTTGTTCAGTATCTAACGCTTTCATCAAACATTTTCTTAAAGAAGTGGGTCATGTTGATAAAGTTATATCAGATAATGGATCACAGTTTAGCTCTAAAAATTGACTTCGTACTCTACGGCGTCGTAAGATTAAACCAATTTTCATTTCACTTTTTCACCCTCAATCTAACGCTTCAGAGAGATGGATGAAGGAAATCAATAAATTGTGTCGTCTTTATTGTCATCAGAATCACAGAACATGGGATCAGTATCTTCATATTTTTCAAAACATTCTGAATGAACTCCCTAATGATTCAACTTCTTTACCGCCTATATTGATATTAAAAAATAAAGCACCGACAAATCGCATTTCTGAAATCGTTTTTTTCCGCCTACACGGAAACTGCGGCATTCTGAAGTTGTCAACTTGGCTCTATAAAATATTGCATCTGCGGCTGCTAGAAGAGAGAAATCAGCTAAACGTCCTGGTCGTTTAAAAACTTTGTCAGTTGGTCAAAAGGTGTTAATTAAGTCTCATCGTTTGTCTCACAAAGGAAAAGGCTTGTGTCGCAAATTTTTTCTGCTTTATAAGTTAGCGCGCCTGGCGCTCATTTGTTGCATCTCGTAAATGAAGTAAGTTATTTTCTTCAAAACCCGCTGCTACCTGTGATTCTAAATTTCTTCTATTGTCTTTTCCTACGATTTCGCTTTCAATTTGTTTAACTTGCCTTCGTAACGCCTCAAAGTCCCTTTTAACGCGTTCATTAAATTTTCCTTGATTTTAAACATGTTTATTTGTGTTCTGGTACTCTCCGGTTTCTGCAAATGGCAATGGAATCTCTGCCCCCATTTAAACTAAGACTTGTCAATTTATCTGAAATCTCATCAGCTCTTTCCGATAAGTCACCTATTTGTCGTTTCTGTTTATTTACGTCTTCCGTAAGTGTCGCGACTCGGGTTTCAGTATTGACACATTTTGTAGTTAACTGTTCATATTGTTGTGTTAGGTTATTTATTCTTTTATTTGGTACGGATTCCTCGATTCTTTCAAATATTTCTTCCTTATCGTGTGCACGTTGTAAATTTAACTCTGAAAATTTTTGTACTATCACGCGATCTCTTTCTTCCTGTTCTCTATCCTGTTCCTTTTGTCTAATTTCTATTGAAATTAATCTATTATTGTGAGAATGCAAAATCGGTTGTACTTCTTCTCTAATTTCTTTCTTTAATTCATCTTTCATGTATTTGAAACATGTCCCTATTCGTGAGTCTAACCGTGTTTCCGTTGTTCCCATATCAGTTTTAATTGTTCCTATTTGTGAGTCTAACCGTGTTGCCAATGTTCCCATCTGTGATCCCAAATTTAATATTGCACTCATCAACTGCTCCATATTAACTGGTTCAAAATAATTTTCGCCCCTAACATTTCCCGTAAAACTAACTTCCTTCGTCATAGCTGTAAAGCTATCTGTGCTCGATACTATTTCAGAATCTTCTATCGTTAATCTCGTATTCTGAAAATTTTTTGATTGTGAAAAATTTTGAACTGGTTCCGGACTATTTTCCCGGCTTATTAAATTGTTTTCTACTTCATTATTCATCATACTGTTCCCCTGTGTTGGCGAGTTCGCCATGTTAACAATTTCGTCATTCCTACTATCCATCATTTTTGCCTTTTTTATCGATCGCGTAATCATTTACAAAACATACAAAACTCGTCACTATACGAAAATTACACACAATATAACACTTTATCACCAACAATACCATTCACACGAAATGCTTCCCGACAAACACGATTAACGAACAATTGAAGTCTTCACAATTGCACAAAATTGTCAAACCCGTATACGAGACATCAAAAATTAAATTCTGCATAAATACCATTAGAAGAATGACAAGACAACTACAAATGTTCAATTACAAAATCTATGCATGCAATATAGACTACAATTACTAAACTACAAATTACTACAACAATACTACTGTCTGCTATTTTTACTGTCTAAAGAATTCCAAGGGACCATCCGAAGCAGCGGACGCCACGTGCATGGGGGTTTAATTGTAAAATGAATGCAATATAATTTTAGTAGCTATGTGTCCGGTTACGATGTCTCGTAATCGGTTGGCCCTGAGTAGTATTAGTACGCAATCTGACTGCATAAAATAACAATAACGAATGAAAGGAAATTTCCGTTAACACAATTGATTAATTAAGTCCCCAGCAACTATAAACGCTACGAAACAACAAAGCACAAGTGTAACTGTTCTGTGTGTGGAAGTGTGATTCAACGTACACGTATCTGACACGGTTCTTCCTTAATACGACGAGATATTTTAAACAACATTTACAATAAACTAATTGAAAAACCAGAAATACTGCAATTGCACATAGAAACCAGAATTACAAGTCTAATACTTGAACACGAGCCAGATGCTTTATTGACTGAACCTGTTACCAAGAGGCATTGTTATTTAGGAAATTTGAAATAAAAAAAAATTTTTGTTACCTCCATATATATTTACGAAAAATACACTGTGATCATTGCAACATCTTCCATCTATACATTACACCAACCGAACAGCATCTACTGTCTCGCCCAACAGAACAATAACTGCACACGACATGCTCTCAACTAGTACTGCTCTCGACATCCTCTCAACAAGCACTGCCCACGACAACATCTGAACTACAACTGCCCACGGCAACCTCTGCACTACTACTGCTCTCGACATTCTCTGAAGCGGTTTCTTGCTGAATCGACGCCGAAATGCACGATGCACTTGAACAATGGACTGACTTTTCGCAAATTCCAATATACAAAATGATTTCTCTTGAGGTGCAGTACAAACAAACAATAGCGCAACTGTGTCAAAACTTTGAAGCTTCCTCAGTGAGGTGTGCAATGTGTTTCTATCTTTTATACACTGACGAAAAAAAAAAGAACTGTGCGACATGAACGAAAGTTGGTAAGCGAGTTTCACAATCTGAAATATTTATGTCTGTTCACATTTCGCGCCAGTCGCATAACGGTGGCTGAGCTACCACCATTGTGAGGTTGAAAATCAGGTCCGCTATAAATTTTAATTATGGTGAGCGTTAGTTACCACTGAGATTTAACGTGGTGTGTTAATGTCATTGATGTTTAGCAAGGCTGCCTTTGAGGTGAAAAAGACGCCAATATAAGCACCCCACTGAGTTTGAACGAGATCTTGTAATAGGGCACGAGAAGCTGGATGTTCCTTCTGAGATACTGCAGAACTGCAGAAAACTTTGGCAGAAACGTAGCCACTGTACATAACTGCTGGCAGTGGTGATCACAAGAACGTACGGCTGCATGAAACCGGACTCTGGACGATCATGTGGCAATGCCAAGAAGGAAAACCATAGTGTTAGGTGTGTAGCTCGGGAGCACAGTACTTCTTCTGCAGCATAATTTGAGTAGCGATTGGCACCACAGTGACACAAGGAACTGTTACACATCTGTTACTTCAAGGACAGCCTCGACCCAGTCGCCCTGGGGAGTGCATTCCTGTCACCCCAAACCATCACCATTCGCGACGTCATTGGTGTCAATTGAGAGCTCATGGGAGAGCAGAATGGAGGTCTGTTGTGCTTTCTGATGAAAGCTGGTTCTGCCTAGGTACCACTGATTGCCGTGTGTTGGATAGAAGGGCTCCAGTTGACACTTTCAACAAACCTGTATACTGAATGCATGGAGCTACACCTGGAGTTATGGCGCATGGAGGGATTTCATTTGACATTAGGAGCACTTTCGTAGTTATCCCATGTACCTTGACTCCAAATGTCTTCGTTAGCCTGAAGGGTCGACCAACTGTGCTGCCATTCATGAACAGCATTCCAGGGGCTTTTTTTCCAACAAAATAACGCTCGCCCACATACCGGTGATGTACAGAGTGTCGACACCTTCCCTTGGTGTGCTCGATCGCCAGACCTGTCCCCAATCGAGCATGCATGGGACCTCAACGGATGACAACTTCAGCATCATCCACAGCCAGCATTAGCAGTCCCTGTATTAACCGACCAAGTGCAACAGGCATGGAATTCCTTCCCATGAACTAATATCCCGGCGACTTGCATGTCGATGGGGATGAAATGATGGGTTACACCGGTTATTAATGTACCAGCATTTCACATTTCCAATGGCTTATTTCGGACTTACATTCACTTCTAATCTTGCAATGTTACTCGCTTACGGACATCAATATGCGATGGTGAGTTAGATGAAAACTTTAAATTTGTAATAACAAATCGAAATTTCCCGCCGTTATCCTGTAAGTTGGTAAGCGTGCTACAAACAGCGCGCAGGATGGCCTCTAGGTGGCAGCATAGCGCAGATACACACATACCGTCGCAGTATCAGTATAAACATTGCCGTCCCATTTGCGACTTGCACCAGGGAAGATAGTGTTCTGTTATTCGGATTTTGCGTAGCGAAGGTGTGAAATCTATTGAAATTCATCGACGAATGAAGTTTCAGTACGGTGGTGCATGTTTGTCACAGCAGCAAGTCTACGAATGGAGTAGGAAGTTCGCATATGCTGTGACTTCAGTGGAAGATGTTCCTCGTCCAGGTCAGGCACAACGAGTTGTGACTTCACAGAACATTGCAGCAGTTGAAGCCATAGTGAAGGAAAACCACCGAGTGCCACTGAATGACAATGCAGCATGTTTACAGATTAGTCATGGGTCAGCACACCACATTGTGCATGATGTGCTCCAGTTTCACAAAGTGTCTGCAAGGTGTGTGCCACGGCAGCTGACTCCTGAAATGAGAGAACGACGTGTTGATGCTTGTGAAGAACTCGAACGAGAAGGTGATAGCTTCCTTGCAAGAATCGTTACTGGGGACGAAACCTGGGTACACTTCCACCAACCGGAAACGAAGAGAGCGAGCAAGCAATGGCGCCATTCCTCATCACCAAAAGCAAAGAAGAACGATCAGCAGGGAAGGTTATGCTGACTCTCTTTTGGGACGAAAAAGGCGTCGTTTTGGAGCATTACGTGTCTAGAGGGACCACTGTCACCAGTGCATCATACACAGATCTCCTAAAATATCCCCTGCCGGAGTGGCCGAGCTGTTCTAGGCGCTACAACCTGGAGCCGCGCGACCGCTACGGTCGCAGGTTTGAATCCTGCCTCGGGCAGGGATGTGTGTGATGTCCTTAGGTTAGTTATGATTAAGTAGTTCTAAGTTCTAGCGGACTGATGACCTCAGAAGTTAAGTTCCACAGTGCTCAGAGCCATTTGAACTATTTTTGAACCTAAAAAATCATCTGCGACCTGCAATCAAATCAAAGCGACGTGGATTGCTGTCAGCAGGTGTCCTTTTGCAACATGACAATGGAAGGAGCCACACTGCGCGCACAACAGTTGCAACAATCACAGGCCTGCATTTTGAGTGTCTTCCTCATCCAACATACTCGCCAGACCTTGCCCCAAGTGATTTCCATATGTTTGGACCACTCAGAGACGCAATGGGAGGAAAGAAGTTCCGTTCTGATGAAGAGGTACGTCACGCGGTGCATGAGCGGTCGCGCGCACTACCAAAAGATTTTTCTAAAGGAATTTACGCACTTTGTAAGAGCTGGACGACTTATGTTGAGCGTAGGGAAGATTATGTTGAAAAGTGATACAGTTTTGGACCTCTTCTGCACAACGAATAATATTTAAAAAAATATTTAAGTTTTTCATTTGACGCACCCTCGTGTTTTGGATACAGGTACTTACGCTGCCTAGGCAATTTCCTAGAAATTTCACTACACTACTGTAATTATTTTTTGGTCTTGCGATTTTTGCCTTATGTGTAGGTGTCTGTAATATTGTTATTGTTGTGGTCTTCAGTTCTGAGACTGGTTTGATGCAGTTCTCCATGCTACTCTATCCTGTGCAAGCTTCTTCATCTCCCAGTACCTACTGCAGCCTACATCCTTCTGAATCTGTTTAGTGTATTCATCTCTCGGTCTCCCTCTACGATTTTTACCCTCCACGCTGCCCTCCAGTACTAAATTGGTGATCCCTTGATGCCTCAGAACATGTCCTACCAACCGATCCCTTCCTCTGGTCAAGTTGTGCCACATAGTCCTCTTCTCATCAATTCTATTCAATACCTCCTCATTAGTTATGTGATCTACCAACCTTATCTTCAGCATTCTTCTGTAGCACCACATTTCGAAAGCTTCTATTCTCTTCTTGTCCAAACTATTTATCGTCCACGTTTCACTTCCGTACATGGCTACACTCCATACAAAAACTTTCAGAAACGACTTCCTGACACTTAAATCAATACTCGATGTTAATAAATTTCTTCTCTTCAGAAACGCTTTCCTTGCCATTGCCAGTCTAGATTTTATATCCTCTCTCCTCCGACCATCATCAGTTATTTTGCTCCCCAAATAGCAAAACTCCTTCTCTACTTTGTCTCATTTCCTAATCTAATCCCACAGCATTACCAGACTTAATTCGACTACATTCCATTATTCTCGTTTTGCTTTTGTTGATGTTCATCTTATATCCTCCTTTCAAGACACTGTCCATTCTGTTATTCTGTTCAGCTGCTCTTCCAAGTCCTTCGCTGTCTCTGACAGAATTACAATGTCATCGGTGAACCTCAAAGTTCTTATTTCTTCTCCATGGATTTTAATACCTACTCCGAATTTTTCTTTCGTTTCCTTTACTGCTTGCTCAATATACAGATTGAATAGCATCGTGGAGAGGCTACAACCCTGTCTCACTCCCTTCCCAACCACTGCTTCCCTTTCATGCCCCTCGACTCTTATAACCGCCATCTGGTTTCTGTACAAACTGTAAATAGCCTTTCGCTCCCTGTATTTTACCCCTGACACCTTCAGAGTTTGAAAGAGAGTAATTCAGTCAACATTGTCAAAAGCTTTCTCTAAGTCTACAAATGCTGGAAACGTAGGTTTGGCGTTCCTTAATCTTTCTTCTAAGATAAGTCGTAGGGTCAGTATTGCCTCACGTGTTCCAGAATTTCTACGGAATCCAAACTGATCTTCCCCGAGGTCAGTTCTACCAATTTTTCCATTCGCCTGTAAAAAATTCGCGTTAGTATTTTGCAGCTGTGACTTATTAAACTGATAGTTCGGTAATTTTCACATCTGTCAACACCTGCTTTCTTTTGAATTGGGATTATTATATTCTTCTTGAAGCCTGAGGGAATTTCGCCTGTCTGATACATCTTGCTCACCAGATGGTAGAGTTTTGTCAGGACTGGGTCACCCAAGGCCATCAGTAGTTCTAATGGAATGTTGTCTACTCTCGGGGCCTTGTTTCGACTTAGGTCTTTCAGTGCTCTGTCAAACTCTTCACGCAGTATCATATATCCCTTTTCATCTTCATCTACCTCCTCTTCCATTTCCATAAACAATTGAAATCTGTCTTTTTTTTTTCTTTTTCAGTCAGCCTGTGTGTTCTCTGTGACTGAACGTTCGTTACACTGTGAATAAGGCCCGTGGCTGACGACGTCAGCAGACGCTTTACTTTAAATGTGAAACGCGAGCGGAAGCTCCTTGGTGACCTCGCCGTGGACGCCCATTTAGAACACGGGGGGCGGGGGCAGCTGGGCGGAACAGGGAGGCGTGCCCGCCGGTGTGAACGCTGCGTGGCCAGGCGCGGCCCGTCACGGTGGGGCGTCGCTTAGCCGTGGCCAGGTGCAGCAGGGCCGGCGGCCGCGTCACGCTGCGCTCTTAAAGGCCGGAAAGCGGCGGCAGCGGCAGCGGCAGCGGCGGCGAGCTCCCGGCTCCCGGCCGCAGGTCCCACGCTGCCCAAGCAGCCGTGCCTCGCAGGCACTCTGCGTGCTAGACGTCTCTACTGCTGTGGTCTTTTGCTCTGGTGTTCCGTGCCGTGCTAACTACTGTGAGGGATACAGCATTGGTAGTTTGATGTAAATGTTCTGATAATTAAGAACTGTAACGAAGTTTCACCAACGTAGGAGACGAATAAGAAAAGAAAAAAATGGTTCAAATGGCTCTAAGCTCTGTGGGACTTTATATCTGAGGTCATCAGTCCCCTAGAACTTTAGAACTACTTAAACCTAACCAACCTAAGGACATCACACAAATCCATGCCCGAGGCAGGATTCGAACCTGCGACCGTATCAGCAGCGCGGTCCCGGACTGAAGCGCCTCGAACCGCCCGGCCACAGTGCCGGCGAAGACGAACAGTTTGTAGCCGAATGCAGGTATATGAATGTGGTGTGTGTTCCTTCGGTCATGTCTGCATTCACCACGCATTTCTGTAACTAATTCCACTCTAAGGGCAATGAACCCATCATCTGCAGTGCGGATGCACAATTACATTTGACGTCTAGTTGGAATCTCAAAGCCTGGAGGATGTGGGTAGGAACTGCGGGTAGGTGGGATTGTGGGTTGGAATGGGGGACTACCAAGATAGTCCTCGCAAATGCGATAGATACTGTGTCTGGATGGCGCAGTACTTAAAACAACTGCCTCTTAAGCGGAAGATGCCGCGTTCAAATTCCAATCCAGCTCACTTTTTCACTCATCGCCGCTGAGTCTGCATAAAGTCCCGATGTAGTTGACTTCAGTATTTCCTTTCCTGTCTCCCTACCTTCACTTAACATAATACGACTACAGGTAGCCACTGACAATTCCATCTTTTCGCTAGTCTCGTCCAAGTAACTTCTCTCGTGAACTACTGCATTGGCTCCTTACTTAGCTTGCATTTATCGCGAATCTCTTGCCCAACGTAAAGTCCCGAGAGTGGTTTGGAGTGATGAATTACTCTATACCCTGCGGCAATACGATGGCAATGTCGGGGTTTGCCGAATGCCTGGAGAACGTTGCCTGCTATCATGTGTAGTGCCAACAGCATATTGTAGATATGGCATTAAGGTATGGGGTTGTGTCTCATGATTGGAGTGTGACTGGCGCATTGCGCTTAATAAAACGCTAATCATGGGAGAACATGAATACATTTTACAGCATTGTGTTCTGCGTACTGTAGAGAAAAATTTCAGAGACGGTGATTTCTTGTATCAGCACGACAAGGCACTTTGTCAAAATGGTAGCACTTGTGAGGCAATGGCTTGTGTAAGTAAATGAATCGACTTCATTTACTTCCGGCACGATGGATGTGGAAGAATTATGGGCAAATTTTAAACACATTGTAAATCACGCATTGGAGAAGTATGTACCGAAAAAGTGGGTTACTGACGGAAAAGACCCACAGTGGTTTAACAGCGCAATTCAGAGAATGCTCAGGAAGCAAAGACAGTTACACTCGCGGTACAAGAAAGATCAAGAGAATGAGGACAAGCAAAAGTTAGTAGAGATTCGTGCTGCTGTAAAAAGAGCGATGCGTAAAGTCCCGAGCGACTGGAAAAAAGCGCAGGTGACGCCTGTATATAAGAAGGGTAGAAGGACGGATCCTCAAAATTACAGACCAATATCCTTAACATCGGTTTGTTGCAGGATTCTCGAACATATTCTCAGTTCGAATATAATGAATTTCCTTGAGACATGCATCAGCACGGCTTTAGAAAGCATCGCTCCTGCGAAACGCAACTCGCCCTTTTTTCACATGATATCTTGCGAACCATGGATGAAGGGTATCAGACTGATGCCATATTCCTTGACTTCCGGAAAGCGTTTGACTCGGTGCCCCACTGCAGACTCCTAACTAAGGTACGACCATATGGGATTGGTTCCCAAATATGTGAGTGGCTCGAAGACTTCTTAAGTAATAGATCCCTGTACGTTGTCCTCGATGGTGAGTGTTCATCGGAGGTGAGGGTATCATCTGGAGTGCCCCAGGGAAGTGTGGTATGTCCACTGTTGTTTTCTATCTACATAAATGATCTTTTGGATAGGGTGGATAGCAATGTGCAGCTGTTTGCTGATGATGCTGTGGTGTACGGGAAGGTGTCGTCGTTGAGTGACTGTAGGAGGATACAAAATGACTTGGACAGGATTTGTGTTTGGTGTAAAGAATGGTAGCTAACTCTAAATATAGATAAATGTAAATTAATGCAGATGAATAGGAAAAAGAATCCCGTAATGTTTGAACACTCCATTAGTAGTGTAGCACTTGACACAGTCACGTCGATTAAATATTTGGGCGTAACACTGCAGAGCGATATGAAGTGAGACAGGCATGTAATGGCAGCTGTGGGGAAGGCGGATAGTCGTCTTCGGTTCATTGGTAGAATTTTGGGAAGATGTGGTTCATCTGTAAAGGAGAGAGCGTTTGGGATCCCTATCAGGTCGGATTGAGAGAGGACATAGAAGCAATTCAGAGGCGGGCTGCTAGATTAGTTACTGGTAAGTTTGATCATCACGCGAGTGTTACGGAAATGCTTCAGGAACTCGGGTGGGAGCCTCTAGAGGAAAGGAGGCGTTCTTTTCATGAATCGATACTGAGGAAATTTAGAGAACTTGCATTTGAGGCTGACTGCAGTACAATTTTACTGCCGCCAACTTATGTTTCGTGGAAAGACCACAAAGATAAGATAAGAGAGATTAGGGCTCGTAGAGAGGCATATAGGCGGTCGTTTTTCCCTCATTCTATTTGGGAGTGGAACACTGTAACAGCTGAGAGTGTGTACAGACTCTTTATAAACCATAGTGTCGTAATATCTTTGTAACATGTTTCGTAAACAAACAGTGTTAGGGGTGATTTGCTTGTATGTGATATACTGGGTAATGGAGGATGCACAAAACTGTGAGGAGACAAACAAAAATATCGTTTATAAATCTATCACTTAAAAAACTCAAAGATTCCTTGTTTCCGATTTTTAAGATTGCATTCTAACCACAAAAAGACACAAGAGAGACAGAAAATCGCATATGCAAACGTCACCGAACATATTCATGCACAAAAATGCACAAATGCACTTGAAAATGAGAATAAATTCTAGAAACGTCTTGTGCTAAGTATCAAAACATAGGTAACTGGTGCAGTTTTCATTGCTTACACCACGAATAATATTTTCATTATTTAAATCATGAATAACCAATCTTATAGTGCTGTTGACCCGGTCTGATCTATCTTTACATACAGTGGTCGCTGTGTTGCATATTTATTATTCATAACGTGATAAACAGGGCCCTGAGCAGGTTTTCGTAACTTCATTGGGCCTGTCATCGTTAGCTCAAAGAACATTCAAGTGCCATCTGTGTTCAACATTGACATTCAGTATGCTACCAAAGGTACCAGTGGACTGGTTGCTATATAATTTGAGTAAATTCACACCCCAGTCTGGGGCCCTCACTAACACTGACAGAAGAAACAGAAAGATCGAAAGAAGAGCAGCCCTTTTCTTCTCGGGTTTCTTTCGTGTCTGTGAAAGCATCATGGAGTAGCAACGCCTTTGCATCACTGAGTAGTTTACCGTTAAAATTCCGAGGCGTACGTCAGGGCATAATATTATATTGCTTCCTCCCAGATAGATCCCGTAAAAGGTCCAGGAAGGTAAAATTGGAGGGATTTGACCTCATATAGCGGCTTACCAGCAGTCGTTTTTGCGCACACAATTAGCAACTGGAACAGGAGAAGGGACAACCAACAATGGTACAGCTAAAGGCGCTTTGCGGAGTGGTAGTAGATGTAGATGAAAACTGTTATTAACAGTGACACATTGGAGTTTTCTAACACTGATGAAACTTTGCTCTCCCATTTGTAGGTAGTGAATGGGAAACTTCATATTGGCTTTGGTCTAACTGCTAAGCAGGAGTTACTGTTTCTGTGAATCTATTGATGAAGACGTACGTTGTGTGTCTAGAATTAAAATGGGGTTTGCTCGTGAGAGGATATTGAGGAAATTAATGGAAATACAATGAACAAAGTTCAAGACTGCTATTTGAGAGATAACATTCTCAGTGTAGATAGGGCTGCGATTACTCACACACCACTTTGTTGTATCGTCTGTTGATCTAATTTAGCAATGTTAAACATATGACACCAGTAGAATTTAAGTATGGTTACGAAGACCTGAAGTACATGTGAAACATTTCTTTCATGGCTAGAAGATATTTCTGCATGGGCGTGTAACTGATTGGTTCAAAGTTTATATATATTGCGAAGCGGCGCGTTTCGCATGCGCGAGCGAAATATTTATTCCTTGACTTAGCGTTGACCCATGGCGAGCGAAGAAATGCAAGAAAATTGGTATGTGACCGACCTTTGCTGCGAGACAGCATAACGAGAGAACGTGTATTAAGTGTGTGCAATGAAACAGTCATTGTTAACCGCCATATTGTATAATTTGTGTTTCTTGAGATTCACAAGCGATATGTAACTTTCATGTGGAGTTTAGTAACAGCCATACTAATACTATTGTCTGGTGCATTTCAAAGGTAATTTCGTGTATTTAATTTTGATCAAAAGATTCTGTGATGAACTTTAATGGCCGACAGGCTTATATAGGACTTTGAACATTTGTTGGTCGATGTTTGCTCTGGAAATTGGTATTGTCCTTCATAGACATACAGAGACACTAGACACTCTAGTTCAATAACGAGTTTAATAGTACCAGCTTAAAAACATTATTTTCTTCTTTTGAGCCGTAATCCTATAAAAATGACTAAAACGCGACAGAACATGCAAAGAGTGAACCATAGACACTGTGAAGTATTTCATGACCAAAAACACATTAATACATTTGCAAGCTACTATATCAGATAATAGCAGTAATTTTACTTCATATACCTGGAGGAACACACTGGAGCAAAATGGAATTAAACAAATACTAACATCAAGATATATTTCACAAGCGAGTCCGGTTGAGAGGGTTTATCGCAAGCTAAATTGATTTATGAGGACATACTGTCCGAATAGCCAAACACGGTGGATAGAGTATGTGCAACACTTCGAAGACCTTGCACATAATTTAACGCACACCTCAACGGGTGTCATACCAGAGGAATTGATGTTTCAAAAGGAACATGACATGTGAAAAGCCCACTTGGAAAAAATGAAGATTGACGGCCAGTGTGGCCGAGCGGGTCTAGGCGCTACAGTCTGGAACCGCACGACCGCTATGGTCGCAGGTTCGAATTCTGCCTCGGGTATGGATGTGTGTGATGTCCTTAGGTTAGCTAGGTTTAAGTAGTTCTAAGTTCTAGGGGACTGATGACATCAGAAGTTACATTCCATAGTGCTCAGAGCTATTTGAGCCATTTGAAAAAGGGATTAAGTTGTCTTTAGTGAACATCGCCGAAAAGGCCAGAAAGAGAAAGGTAAAATATGACAATAAGTAAGGAAAGTACAAACTTTTACTGTGGGGGAAAAGAGTGTTGTTGCCTACACATCCACAGGCATCTTTTTTGAAGAAGAGGTTCAAGAAATGGCAATTGTTATTGTTGGGCCGTTTGAAATAATAAGGATTCCACATCCTGGGATGGCGAAAATCGGGCCTACACATGCGCAGTGGGGCGATATAACCTACAGAAATTCGCGTGGCTTGGTCACATTCGTAGACAGAAATTCTTAGGATCCTGCCCTCAGTTTCATGAACGAACAATTGTAGGTGACAAAGAATCACGACCAGAAAATAGTTCGATTCTTCATATTTTATAGTTCAGTCCACAACAGGCCACTTTCTTCCTGCATCTCCATGCACTACAATCTGCTGTATTTATGGTATTTCATTTTCACACAAATTTCCCAATCAGTTATCATCTCTATACTGTTTTTATTACTAATTGGGTTCCAGTTGATACTTACCTCAGCTTAGTTAATATTTTCTCACTTTTTATAGATGTGGCCCCGTATCTAATGATTAATCGTTTATGTTAGTCGTTGTGTCGTCCGATTACATTTTAGGTTGATGTTTTCAATTTTTAGTTTTTGACTCGGTGTTCTAGGCTATTATTGGTCCTTTATCACATTAGGTTGCGAGGATATTTCTTACAGTAAAAAAAAAGCTTATTAGGTATGCTTGACGAACGTGGATCCACACATTCCGCTTACCTGACGATCCGCTAATTACGTCATTCATTCATATATGAGGAATGTTTGGTCCCGCCTGTCTAGCAGATTTAATGTCATGGTTCAACATGTAAGTAATTTGCTCTATTACTCTCTACTGATTGTAACTATAATCCCACAACAATTGTAGCGAACACTTTTAGTAATTTAACAGATTTAACATGACGATGTCTCCTCTAGACTACGAAACTGGTCGTTAAGTAAATTATTTACAATAGCAGCCAAGCGGTATTATTTTAAATGTCCACTTAGGGCTGTGGCTGTCCCTCATACATGACAGTGTATACTGGTCTGCTCACTAAAATTCCAACACCATGAAGGTGGCGTGCAGAAACGTCGAATTGATGTGACGCGTACAACATGCTCGTACATCCAAATGATCAGCATTTCAGCGGAACTACACAACGTAAGCAGGAGTAACGCGATTTGCATTATACAGGATGGTCCATTGATTGTGACGGGGCCAAATATCTCACGAAATAAGCATCAAACAAAAAACCTACAAACGAAACTCGTCTAGCTTGAAGGGGGGACCAGATGGCGCTATGGTTGGGCCCCTAAATGGCACTGCCATAGGTCAAACGGATATCAATTGCGTTTTTTATTACATATTCGTGTAGTACGTAAGGAAATATGAATGTTTTAGTTGGACCACTTTTTCGCTTTGTGACAGATGGCGCTGTAATAGTCACAAACGTATAAGTACGTGGTATCACGTAACATTCCGCCAGTGCGGACGGTATTTGCTTCGTGATACCTTACCCTTGTTAAAATGGACCGTTTACGAATTGCGCCAAAGGTCGATATCTTGTTGATGTATGGCTATTGTGATCAAAATGCCCAACGGGCGTGTGCTATGTATGCTGCTCGGTATCCTGGACGACATCATGCAAGTGTCCGGACCGTTCGCCGGGTAGTTACGTTCAGCCACATGCGAAATGTCAACCACGACCTGCAACAAATGTTGATGCCCAAGTAGGTGTTTTAGCTGATGTCGCGGATAATCTGCATATCAGTAGCAGACAAATTGCGCGAGAATCGGGAATCTCTAAAACGTCGGTGTTGAGAATGCTACATCAACAGCGATTGCACCCGTATCATATTTCTATGCACACAGCAACTGCATGGCGACGACTTTGAATGTCATGTACAGTGCTGCCACTGGGCACAAGAGAAATTACGGGACGATGACAAATTTTTTGCACGCGTTCTATTTAGCGACGAGCCGTCATTCGCAAACAGCGGTAATGTAAACCGGCATAATATGCACTATTGGGCAACGGAAAATCCACGATGGCTGCCACAAGTGGAATATCAGCGACCTTGGTGGGTTAATGAATGGTGCGGCATTATAGGAGGGAGGATAATTGGCCCCCATTTTATGGATGGCAATCTAAATGATGTAATGTATGCTGATTTCCTACGTAATGTTCTACCGGTGTTACTAAAAGATGTTTCACTGCATGACAGAATGGCGACGTACTTCGAACATGATTGATGACAACATGCGTCAGTGCATTGTCAATTGTGCGAACATTACGGAAGGCGAACTACTCGCTGTTGAGAGGAATGTCGTTACACGTATTGCCAAATGCATTGAGGTTGACGGACATCATTTTCATCATTTATTGCATTAATGTGGTATTTACAGGTAATCACGCTGTAACAGCATGCGTTCTCAGATGGTTCAAATGGCTCTGAACACTATGGGACTCAACTGCTGAGGTCATAAGTCCCCTAGAACTTAGAACTACTTAAACCTAACTAACCTAAGAACATCACACACATCCATGCCCGAGGCAGGATTCGAACCTGCGACCGTAGCAGTCGCGCGGTTCCAGACCGTAGCGCCTAGAACCGCTCGGCCTCTCCGGCCGGCCATGCGTTCTCAGAAATGATAAGTTCACAAAGGTACAGTCTCACATTGGAACAACCGAAATAAAATGTTCAAACGTACCTACGTTCTGTATTTTAATTTAAAAAACCTACCTGTTACCAACTGTTCGTCTAAAATTGTGAGCCACATGTTTGTGACTAGTACAGCACCATCTATCACAAAGCGAAAAAAGTGGTCCAACTAAAACATTCATATTTCTTTACGTACTACACGAATGTGTAATTAAAATGAGGGTTCCTATTAAAAAAACAAAAAAAAACGCAGTTGATATCCGTTTGACCTATGGCAGCGCCATCTAGCTGGCCAACCACAGCGCCATCTGGTTTCCCCCTTCTAGCCCTGGTAAGGTGAGCGCTCTTGATAAGCGGGAAGTCCTGGTTTGAGTCTCGGTCCGGCACAAATTGTCATTTCGTTGAAACTTCCTGGCAGATTAAAACTGTGTGCCCGACCGAGACTCGAACTCGGCACCTTTGCCTTTCGCGGGCAAGTGCTCAGTCGGCCACACAGTTTTAATCTGCCAGGAAGTTTTATATCAGCGCACACTCCGCTGCAGAGTGAAAATCTCATTCTGTCATTTCGTTCTTTGTAGTTTTTTCGTTTGAGCCTTATTTCGTGAGATATTTGGCCCGGTCATAATCATTGGATCACCCTGTATATACATGGTCTAAAGAAAGGGGGCAGTATATTGAAAGGTCGCGTAACCCACCAAAACAAGAGAAAACATTCTAATGCGTGCCTTACGAGATGTGGGCTCTTGTTCGTCCTAGATATTGCGAAACACATCTCTTTTACTGCAAGCTCTTTGCCTTTCGTATTTTGCAAGGAGGTAGCATGGACCCAAATCAAGAAAAAAAAAAGTCAGTAAACATGAGTTCTAAAATGCACCCTTGAAGAGCTACGACCATTTGTTCAATAGAATATGTGTTTCAATGGAGCGGAGATGAACAAGTGCTCATAGCCCACAAGATATCCATTTTAGAGCCCACGCAATTCGTTCATTTTTTCTTCGGTAGCTCAGTACCACAACCACAACCTCGAAAAAGATGGATAGGTAAGAGCTTGCAGTGGAAGAGATGTGTTTCAGAATCTCGAAGGTGAACAAATGTTCACACGTAGCTCTTAAGATATGGATGTTAGAGCCTATGTTTACTAGACAGTTCTTTTTCTTGTTTTGCTGGGTACTACCATTATTGTGGCCAAGATAGATACGAAGCCCACACCTACTACAGTAGTACAAGTTTATATGCCAACTAGCTCTGCAGATGACAAAGAAATTGAAGAAATGTATGATGAAATAACAGAAATTATTAAGATAGTGAAGGGTGACGAAAATTTAATAGTCATGGGTGACTGGAATTCGGTAGCAGGAAAAGGGAGAGAAGGAAACGTAGTAGGTGAATATGGATTGGGTCTAAGAAATGAAAGAGGAAGCCGCCTGGTAAAATTTTGCACAGAGCACAACTTAATCATAGCTAACTCTTGGTTTAAGAATCATGAAAGAAGGTTGTATACATGGAAGAACCCTGGAGATACTAAAAGGTATCAGATAGATTATATAATGGTAAGACAGAGATTTAGGAACCAGGTTTTAAATTGTAAGACATTTCCAGGAGCAGATGTGGACTCTGACCACAATCTATTGGTTATGAACTGTAGATTAAAATTGAAGACACTGCAAAAAGTTGGGAATTTAAGGAGATGGGACCTGGATAAACTGAAAGAACCAGAGGTTGTACATAGTTTCAGGGAGAGCGTAAGGGAACAATTGACAGGAATGGGGGAAATAAATACAGTAGAAGAAGAATGGGTAGCTTTGAGGGATGAAGTAGTGAAGGCAGCAGAAGATCAAGTAGGTAAAAAGACGAGGGCTAGTAGAAATCCTTGGGTAACAGAAGAAATATTGAATTTATTTGATGAGAGGAGAAATTATAAAAATGCAGTAAATGAAGGAGGCAAAAAGGAATACAAAAGTCTCAAAAATGAGATCGACAGGAAGTGCAAAATGGCTAAGCAGGGATGGCTAGAGGGCAAATGTAAGGATGTAGAGGCTTATCTCACTAGAGGTAAGATAGATACTGCCTACAGGAAAATTAAAGAGACCTTTGGAGATAAGAGAACCACTTGTATGAACATCAAGAGCTCAGATGGAAACCCAGTTCTAAGCGAAGAAGGGAAAGCAGAAAGGTGGAAGGAGTATATAGAGGGTCTATACAAGGGCGATGTACTTGAGGACAATATTATGGAAATGGAAGAGAATGTAGATGAAGATGAAATGGGAGATACGATACTGCGTGAAGAGTTTGACAGAGCACTGAAAGACCTGAGTCGAAACAAGGCCCCCGGAGTAGACAACATTCCATTGGAACTACTGACGGCCTTGGGAGAGCCACTCCTGACAAAACTCTACCATCTGGTGAGCAAGGTGTATGAAACAGGCGAAATACCCTCAGACTTCAAGAAGAATATAATAATTCCAATCCCAAAGAAAGCAGGTGTTGACAGATGTGAAAATTACCGAACAATCAGTTTAATAAGCCACAGCTGCAAAATACTAACACGAATTTTTTACAGACGAATGGAAAAACTAGTAGAAGCGGACCTCGGGGAAGATCAGTTTGGATTCCGTAGAAATACTGGAACACGTTAGGCAATACTAACCTTACGACTTATCTTAGAAGAAAGATTAAGGAAAGGCAATCCTACGTTTCTAGCATTTGTAGACTTAGAGAAAGCTATTGACAATGTTGACTGGAATACTCTCTTTCAAATTCTAAAGGTGGCAGCGGTAAAATACAGGGAGCGAAAGGCTATTTACAATTTGTACAGAAACCAGATGGCAGTTATAAGAGTCGATGGACACGAAAGGGAAGCAGTTGTTGGGGAGGGAGTGAGACAGGGTTGTAGCCTCTCCCCGATGTTATTCAATCTGAATATTGAGCAAGCAGTAAAGGAAACGAAAGAAAAATTCGGAGTAGGTATTAAAATCCATGGAGAAGAAACAAAAACTTTGAGGTTCGTCGATGACATTGTAATTCTGTCAGAGACAGCAAAGGACTTGGAAGAGCAGTTGAATGGAATGGATAGTGTCTTGAAATGAGGATATAAGGTGAACATCAACAAAAGCAAAACGAGGATAATGGAATGTAGTCGAATTCAGTCGGGAGATGCTGAGGGTATTAGATTAGGAAATGAGACACTTAAAGTAGTAAAGGAGTTTTGCTATTTGGGGAGCAAAGTAACTGATGATGGTCGAAGTAGAGAGGATATAAAATGTAGACTGGCAATGGCAAGGAAAGCGTTTCTGAAGAAGAGAAATTTGTTAACATCGAGTATAGATTTAAGTGTCAGGAAGTCATTTCTGAAAGTATTTGTATGGAGTGTAGCCATGTATGGAAGTGAAACATGGACGATAAATAGTTTGGACAAGAATAGGAGCTTTCGAAATGTGGTGCTACAGAAGAACGCTGAAGATTAGATGGGTAGATCACATAACTAATGAGGAAGTATTGAATAGGTTTGGGGAGAAGAGAAGTTTGTGGCACAACTTGACCAGAAGAAGGGATCGGTTGGTAGGACATGTTCTGAGGCATCAAGGGATCACCAACTTAGTATTGGATGGCAGCGTGGAGGTTAAAAATCGTAGAGGGAGACCAAGAGATGAATACACTAAGCAGTTTCAGAAGGATGTAGGTTGCAGTAGGTACTGGGAGATGAAGAAGCTTGCACTGGTTAGAGTAGCATGGAGAGCTGCATCAAACCAGTCTCAGGACTGAAGACCACAACAACAACAACCATCTTTTAAAATGTTCGTCACTTTCACTCATGTCCATATGAGCTTTGCATCGTTATCAGAATAACACAGCCACTACAATATCGTATTTATCTGCCGATACCGGGCAAGGGACTTTCAAGTACAACGTCTGAGCTGGCCGGTGTGGCCAAGCGGTTCTAGGAGCTTCAGTGTGCAACCGCGCGACCGCTACGGTCGCAGGTTCGAATCCTGCCTCGGGCATGGATGTGTCTGTTGTCATTAGGTAAGTTAGGTTTAAGTAGTTCTAAGTTCTAGGGACTGATGACCTCAGATGTTACGTGCTCTGAGCCATTTGAATCATTTTGAACAACGTCTGACTTGTACGGGAATATACATAATGGACGTACGAGCAAAGGTCGTACACACAGTTGACGACATTTGGAAGTTTGGATCGCGCCGTGAGTCGTGCACGGATAGACAAATTGTAAGGTGACCGCTCGCTATAAGCGGGAAGTCCTGGTTCGAGTCTCGGTCCAGCACATATTTTTATTGTGGTCATTCAATTCTATAGCTGATGGTAGTCCTTATTCGCTATTGCGGATTCATTTGATGTGTTCCGTAACGGCTGGATGGAACTACGATGACCTTTAATGTGCAACTGTCCTTTCACTGCGAGTAAAATAATCACAAAACATAATTCATTAAATGATTGTAAAGAATCCGCCTCGATTGCAAGTAGAAACCGGATGTTGACCTAGGTTTCGGCGCGGATAACCACGCCTTCTTCGGAACACACTAAAACTACAAACTGCCTAAAGAGGCATAGTCCAAGACTAATAGTTTTAATTAGTTTTAGTGTGTTCCGAAGAAGGCATGGTTATCCGCGCCGAAACCTAGGTCGACATCCGGTTTGTACTTGCAGTCGAGGCGGAATCTTTATAATCATTAAATTACTCACGATTGCCGACGCGCTGCAATGTTAATAGTTCCCATTATTCCTTAAATCTGCCTTGGTCTCTACGAGATTGCTCCGCGGTCTCAGGGGCCATGTCATGGATTGCGCGGCCTCTCCCGCCGGAGGTTCGAGTCCACCGTTGGGCATGGGTGTGTGTGTGTTATCCTTAGCATAAGTTAGTTTAAGTAGTGTGTAAGTGTAGGGAGCGATGATCTCAGTAGTTTGGTCCCTTAGGTATACACATAGTGCATCGTTATCAGAATGACACAGGCACTGCAGTTCCGTACTTTTCTTACCATCCTGTATAATGTAAAATTAGACGGCGTGTTCCTCATTCAGATATTGCATTTGAAGTTCGGTTGTTTGTGAGAAGATCGTGTTATGCATCGTGAAACGAAGCGTCAGAAATGGCTATTTCCTTTCATTCCATTTATTGAGCGAAGAGATGCGTTTGTAAACACCTTGCTACGCCTGCGGCAGCGCCCACGATCCGCGGTTGCCGACGCGCGGACGCGTGCGAGATGTGAGCGACACGACCGGTGCGCTGTGGGAACGGTCGATGGGCCTGTAATGTGAAACTATCCGGTGGCGGCGCGCGCGCCAGCGAGCGTTCGGTTCATTTCAAACTCGCCACCCCAAGAATCTCAATTACGCGGGGTCCAGCCGTGGTGGACCGGGACGTGCTTTGAACACAGATAGCTCTGTGGCGCGGCGCGGCCGGAAGAGGGAAGTTTCTTCCAGCCGGCGGCGGAGGGCTGGCTGCTCGCCGCACACACAGGAACGTGGCGCGCACCCCGCAGCGGCTGGCCGCTCCCGCGGGCTGTTAACGGGTCACTGGGCAACCGCCACATCGCCGTTTGGTATCGGCTGCCTACCAGCCGCGAAAGCCGAGCCAAGCGTTCCGCCACCGTCAGAGGTGATTCCGAAGCTCCGTAGGCAGTGTGTGAGCTGTTCGCGCGAACTTTACTTCATTCCTGTCTTTGCAAGCATTTGGCCTGGTACAGCACGCAGCTGGAAGTTCAAGTAAGGCAAGTTTCTCTGTTGAATAGTGTAACGAACGGCTGTAGCCTATCACTGCTGTAACCAGAGTGAATCTGACACTCTGCAGCGTAAAATATTAGCAGAAGCAAAGCTCTGTTTACACTACTGGCCATTAAAATTGCTACACCATGAAGATGACGTGCTACATCACGACAGGAAGAAGATGCTGTGATATGGAAATGATTAGCTTTTCAAAGCATTCACAGAAGGTTGGCGCCGGTGGCGACACCTACAACGTGCTGACATGAGGAAAGTTTCCAACCGATTTCTCATATACAAACAGCAGTTGACCGTCGTTGCCTGGTAAAACGTTGTTGTAAGGAGGAGAAATGCGTACCATCACGTTTCCGACTCTGATAGAGGTCGGATTGCAGCCTATCGCGATTGCCGTTTTTCGTATCGCGACATTGCTGCTCGCTTTGGTCGAGAACCAATGACTGTTAGCAGAATATGGAATCAGTGGGTTCAGAAGGGTAATACGGAACGCCGTGCTGCATCCCAACGGCCTCATAATCACTAGCAGTCCAGATGGCAGGCATCTTATCCGCATAGCTGTAACGTATCGTGCAGCCACGTCTCGATCTCTGAGTCAACAGATGGGGACATTTGCAAGACAACAACCATCTGCACGAACAGTTCGACGACGTTTGCCGCAGCATGGACTATCAGCTCGGAGACCATGGCTGCGGTTACCCTTGACGCTGCATCACAGACAGGAGCGCCTGCGATGGTGTACTCAACGACGAACCTGGGTGCACGAATGGCAAAACGTAATTTTTTTCGGATGAATCCAGGTTCTGTTTACAGCATCATGATGGTCGCATACGTGTTTGGCGACATCGCGGTGAATGCACATTGGAAGCGTGTATTCGTCATCGCCATACTGGCGTATCACTCGGCGTGATGGTAAGGGCTGCCATTGGTTACACGTCTCGGTCACCTCTTGTTCGCATTGACGGCATTTTGAATAGTGGACGCTACATTTCAGATGTGTTACGACCCGTAGCTCTACCCTTCATTCGATCCCAGCGAAACGCTACATTTCAGCAGGATAATGAATGACCGCATGTTGCAGGTCCTGTACGGGCCTTTCTGGATACAGAAAATGTTCGACTGCTGCCCTGGTCAACACACTCTCCAGATCTCTCTCCAATTGAAAACGTCTGGTGAATGGTGGCTGATCACCTGGCTCGTCACAATACGGCAGTCACTACTCTTGATGAACTGTGGTAGCGTGTTGAAGTTGCATGGGCAGCTGTATCTGTACACGCCATCCAAGCTCTGTTTGACTCAATGTCCATTCGTATCACGGCCGTTATTACGGCCAGGGGTGGTTGTTTTGGGTACTGATTTCTCAGGATCTATGCACCCAAACTGCATGAGGATGTATTCACATGTCAGTTCTAGTGTAATATATTTGTCCAATGAATACCCGTTTATCATCTGCATTTCTTCTAGGTGTAGTAATTTTAATGGCCAGTAGTGTATTTTTGACACAATAAACTTTAATGCATAACCGTTTTGGGTTCACAATGGCCATCTTCAGATGCTGCAATATGCAAAAATTTTAAAAAGCCTACATAACCACTCTGAAACAAGTGAAAATATTGTTACTGTGTGTGCTTGTGAGTTAAGTAACATTCAATTAAAATATAGGATATTTCAAAAGGTATACTACGGCTTCAATATGTGATAGCAACACTACTAATTAAGATATTCACACCGTGTTTGGCTTGAGTGAGCAACTCACAACATTTTGTTTGTGTGTCTTCCAGGTTTTCGTGAGTGAAGCGTAATGACAACGGTTCAAGAAAAGGCTCAGTGAGCGGAGAGGTGCATTCAGAGCAAATCGGACATACAGGTTCAAATTAAATCCAATTAAGTTACAGGGAGCAGTCATACTCGCCAATGTCGATACGCTTATGGCACAGGAATTTTATAAGGACAGGACGGGCTGATGACAAGCATTATAGTGGACGATTCAAATGGCTCTAAGCACTATGGGACTTAACATCTGAGGTCATCAGTCTCCTAGACTTAGAACTACTTAAACCTAACTAATCTAAGGACATCACACACATCCATGCCCGAGGCAGGATTCAAACCTGCGGCCGTAGCAGCAGCGCGGTTCCGGACTGAAGCGCCTAGAGCCGCTCGGCCACAGCGGCCGGCCATACTGGACGACCTGGAAGAACCACATCGTCTGATTGGCAGTGGTAGTCCAATTGCCCGGCCTGCTATCTTGCCTGACATTACACTGATAGACTTATATCTATGAGGGTATATCAACAAAAGAGTGTACCAAAAGCCTGCAGAAAACACCAGTGATTTGGAGAGCCAAGTCGTCGCTCCCATTGCCACAGCTGAGGCGGGTATTTCGCGCCGAGTGTGGATAGAGCTTAACCACAAAATGGATGTTCTGCATGCAGCCAAATTTGTGGGACATACGCCAGACATGGTGTGAGTATCTTAATTAATTTCGACACTATAACACATTGAAGTTGTACCATAACTTTTGAGGCACACTGTATATATGTATCATATCTATGGATGAACAATCGTTCATGCGTTGTCAGACTAAAAATAGTACTAAAGTAGGGGAATTATGTAGCTGCAACTAAGTGTGCTTTCCTTTTCCAATACTTTTCTTAACTTGTTCGACGAAGAAGCAGATATTAATCCTTAGTTTCACGAACGGCATAGCCTTCCTGACCGGAAGTAAGTAAGACTTCAGTGCTGATGAAAGGACTAGATGGCGTAAGTACCACAGAATATTGTTTTAGAGTTACCGAAGCAAAGACAACTGTAGTGGAGAATTGTAGGAACAAGGCTGACGACTTGAGTAACTACAGAATTCGACGACCCAGAAGTGGAATAATTTTATCAACGAAGGAAGATAACACAGGACGACTGGAGGTAGAAAGATGTCAGAAGTAGACACAGGCGAAAATAAAAGTTTCCACAGTGAACGAGTTCACCTAATATGTGGCATTGCTGTAAAAGTGATCAGAAAAACTTATGAAAACGTACGTCTTGAGCACGACACTGTAAGGAAGTGACACATGCGTCATCGGAAATACCCATAAGAACTAACTAGAAAGAAGTAAAAAATAAGTGTAGTGTATCGTGGAACACTTTTCACACTTTCGCCTCTAGCCAGTTATAATAGGAGTTCAAAATATTTTGTTTCCCCATTACGTAACGACAGCAATCATTTCATGTGAACTGCAGAATTTTTCTGAAATTACAAAGTGTAATCTTGATTTTTTTATTCAACGTACAACAAGGTTCGTCGGTTGGTTTGGGGGATGGGACCAAACAGCGAGGTCTTAGGTTCCATCGGATTAGGAAAGGATGGGGTAGCAAATCGGCTGTGCCCTTTCATAGGAATCATTCCAGCATTTGCATGAAGTGATTTAGGGAAATCACGGAAAACTTAAATCAGGTTGGCCGGATGCGGGTTTGAACCATCGTCCTCCCAAATACGAGTACAGTGTGCTAACAACTCCGCCACCTCGCAACCTAAGAAAAAATGCTTTACTCAAATTTAAATGTATTGCAGTCGAGAAAATCTTGTTAGCACTTTGTTTAGTAGCATTTGTGTTACATTATTTGTCTACTACATACCAATGGCCAGTAAATGAAACCGAATTTAGAAGAGGTATTATCAGAAACAGGTTACCTGTTAAAACATTTTGTAATGGAAGCTATTGGTAACTAACACCAATTTAAATTTTCGAGACATGCAAAATTGTTCAGACATTAAGGACTCAGTTTATTGGCAAACATCACGTCTTCCATGGTAAAAAGACATTCCGTTTAAACAGGTATAACATGGTGCACGACCGACGAAGCGTCGAAGTTACACGTTATGTAACTAGTTTTAAAAGTATACGGAATTTTGCTCACCATAAATTTTGTAACTGAGGAATTAACCATATATTGAAAACGGATTTAATATATAATGCAACAGTGAAATAAGTACAATGTGTAATATCTGTAAACACTGCACAAAACCCATCCTCATCTCAGGAACATCAATAACGGCCGGTACCTTTTTATGACGGTATCTAGTGCGCGGTCATTCATGTGATTCTCAAATAGGTTACTAAACTAATACACTGATCAGAGAACTTCATGTGATCCTAGGTACTCTATCCTCCACGTACAACACCCTGTACTTTTGCTAAAGCACCAAATGAGAATTAGTACAAAGGATAACGGAGGACATTACCAGAAGAAGAGTCAGGCCTGAGACATCTGCTACCGCATCCACAAATAGTTAACTTGGCCATGGGTGGAACAGTGTGGGAGAAAATATATTAGGGACAGACAAAATACAGATGACTTAATACGAAGAAATTTCAAATGTTATGTTGAGGTATGCATTATCTCCCCCTTTACGGGATAAAAAGAACAGCTTCCACTGCCACTCTACATGCATTTCAAGAGAAATATTCACTATGTGACAGAATGACGTCACCCTTGGTAATGGAAACTTTAATTGGCGGACATAAATCAGTTACCATTCACGTCTGTTCCTCCTTCGTAATTTTCGAGTGGTCATAGCGTCCTCTTGAATGGGTTCGCTATTTCATGATTTACTTTTGTTTTAAATTTTAACTATGTCTGTTACTTCCTCTGACTACGATTTGGTTCTAATAATTCAGTCTTTTCTTACTAACAGACAATTTCGTGTTTTGTTTGAGGATAAACAAGCAAACGATGAAACTAAAAAACTGATCACTAAAAGGTAGTGTGCTTGTATCAGTACTGTTCAACAAGCACGCAATTCTCCAGGTTGCCACAAATTTTCTTTATGCTGATGATATTGACTTCGCCGCCTAAGTATGAATCCTTAACCACAAAAACTGTGTTAAAGGTAATGCTACAGGGCATAATGAACCGAGACCAGGTCCTTCCTGCTCCGAAATCGACAAGTCAGGAAAACGTTAACTGCTAAAACAGACTTATACGGATACCTGGACGTGGTCTTGTGAGTCTCTCATCTTCAAGAACCAATTTGAGTATCCAGTCAAGTAAGTTTCAGCAAGAACTAATGTTGATATATCAATGTGTAGAAAATTGGCCGCGCGGGGTAGCCTTGCGGTCAAGGGCGTCTTGTCACGGTTCGTGCGGCTACATCCGTCGGAGGTTCGAGTCTTCCCTTGGGCATGGGTGTGTGTTGTCCTTAGCGTAAGTTAGTTCAAGTTAGAGTAAGTAGTGCGTAAGTTAGAGTAAGTAGTGCGTAAGCCTAGGGACCGATGACCTCAGCAGTTTGATCCCATAGTCCTTACCTCAAATTTCAATTTGTAGAAAATTGAGTGATGGTGAAGTGTTAGTCGCAACAAACAGTCTTTGATACAAATATAAGGAACATGACCCAGCTACATTCTGTCTATCATTTTCATCTAAATCGAAATCATAATCAACAGGACACCTAATGGTGTATGGCGGAGAGTACTTCACGTACTCCCTACCGTATTCCATTCTCGAATTTTCTTTCGTGTTCATTACGAGAGATGTATGTGGAAGGGAGAACACTCTTCCTGGGAAGTGCTCTGTCTAAATTTCAATAGTAAACCAGCACAACGCCTCTCTTGTAACGACTGCCAACGGAAATTGTTGAGCATCTCGGTAACGTTCTCGAGCCAACTAACCGATTTTGTGACGAAGCGAGCCGCTCTTCGTTGGATCTTCACTATCTCTTCTGCCAGTCGTACCTAGTAAGTGTCCCAGAGTGATTACTAAACTTAAGAATCGGTCTTATAAGCTCCTCTTAAGCCACTTCTTTAGTGGATGAGTTACATTGCTCTAAAATTCTACAAATGAATCTCAGTCTGGAATCTGCTTTTGCTATTACACTGAAGCGCCAAAGGAACTGGTATAGACATGCGTATTCAAATACATAGATATATAAACGGGCCGAATGCGGCGCTGCGGTCGGCAACGCCTATATAAGACAACAGCTGTCTGGAGCAATTGTTAGATCGGTTACTGCTGCTACAAAGGCACATTATCAAGATTTAAGTGAGTTTGAAAATGGTGTTGCAGACGGCGCACGAGCGATGCGACTTAGCATTTCCGAGGTAGGGATGAAGGGGGACTTTCATGTACGACCATTCCACGAGTGTACCGTGAATCTCCGACATCACTGCGACCGCTGCAAGAACGGGACCAGTGACAACTGAACAGAATCGTTCAACGCGACAGAAGCGCAACCCTTCCGCAAATTGTCACACATTTCAGTGCTGGGCCATCAATAAGTGTCAGCGTGCGAACCATTCAACGAATCATCATCGATATGGGCTTTCGGAGCCAAAGGCCCACTCGTGTACCCTTGATGACAGCACGACACAAAGCTTTACACCTCGCCGGGCCCGTCAACACCGACATTGGACTGTTGATGACTGGAAACATGTTGCGTGGTCGGACGAGTCTCCTTTCAAATTGTATCGAGCGAATGAACGTGTACGGATATGGAGACCTCTTGAATTCATGGACCCTGCATTTCAGCAGGGTACTGTTCAAGCTAGTGGAGGCTCTGTACTGGAGTGAGGCGTGTGCGCAGTTGGAGTGATATGGGACCTCTGATACGTCTAGATACGACTCTTGACAGGTGACACGTACGTAAGCATCCTGTCTGACCACCTGCATCAATTCATGTCCATTGCGCATTCCAACGGACTTAGGCAATTCCAGAAGGACAATGAGGCACAGAACACGTCCAGAATTGCTACAGAATGGCTCCAGGAAAACTTTTCTGAGTTTAAACAGTTCCGCTGGCCATCGAACTCTCCAGACACAAACATTATTGATCATATCTGGGATGTCTTGCAACTTGGTGTGGTCCACCCCTGATACTCCTACGGATATATGGACAGCCCTGCTGGATTCATGGTGTCAGGTCCCTCCACCTGTACTCTAGATGTTAATCGAGCCCTTGGAACGTTGTGTTGCGACACTTCTGAATGCTCGCTGAGGTCCTACACGACATTAGGCAGGTGTACCAGTTTCTTTAGTTCTTCAGTGTATTTGTCTGATGTGGTCATTCCACTTAAGGTCGCGCCGGATATGTGTTTCTAGATATTTGACGGCAGACACTGTTTCCAGCCATCTGCCATCAACAGTGAAGTTGTACAGTAGTGAATTATTTTCCTATGTACGTGCAACATGTTACATTTATTCAAGTTCAGGGTCGACTGCCAGTCCCTGCACCGCACATCAATCATATATAGAACATCCTGCAGATCGTTGCTGTACTCTGGCGTAGCTGCCCGCTTTTAGACAAGCCCATCATCTGCGAACAGCCTTAAAGACGCATTCAACTAGATCATTTACAGGGTGTTTCAAAAATGACCGGTATATTTGAAACGGCAATAAAAACTAAACGAGCAGCGATAGAAATACACCGTTTGTTGCAATATGCTTGGGACAACAGTACATTTTCAGGCGGACAAACTTTCGAAATTACAATAGTTACAATTTTCAACAACAGATGGCGCTGCAAGTGATGTGAAAGATATAGACGACAACGCAGTCTGTGGGTGCGCCATTCTGTACGTCGTCTTTCTGCTGTAAGCGTGTGCTGTTCATAACGTGCAAGTGTGCTGTGGACAACATGGTTTATTCCTTAGAACAGAGGATTTCTCTGGTGTTGGAATTCCACCGCCTAGAACACAGTGTTGTTGCAACAAGACGAAGTTTTCAACGGAGGTTTAATGTAACCAAAGGACCGAAAAGCGATACAATAAAGGATCTGTTTGAAAAATGTCAAAGGACTGGGAACGTGACGGATGAACAACGTGCTGGAAAGGTAGGGCGACCGCGTACGGCAACCACAGAGGGCAACGCGCAGCTAGTGCATCAGGTGATCCAACAGCGGCCTCGGGTTTCCGTTCGCCGTGTTGCAGCTGCGGTCCAAATGACGCCAACGTCCACGTATCGTCTCATGCGCCAGAGTTTACACCTCTATCCATACAAAATTCAAACGCGGCAACCCCTCAGCGCCGCTACCATTGCTGCACGAGAGACATTCGCTAACGATATAGTGCACAGGACTGATGACGGCGATATGCATGTGGGCAGCATTTGGTTTACTGACGAAGCTTATTTTTACCTGGACGGCTTCGTCAATAAACAGAACTGGCGCATATGGGGAACCAAAAAGCCCCACGTTGCAGTCCCATCGTCCCTGCATCCTCAAAAAGTACTGGTCTGGACCGCCATTTCTTCCAAAGGAATCATTGACCCATTTTTCAGATCCGAAACGATTACTGCATCACGCTATCTGGACATTCTTCGTGAATTTGTGGCGGTACAAACTGCCATAGACGACACTGCGAACACCTCGTGGTTTATACAAGATGGTGCCCGGCCACATCGCACGGCCGACGTCTTTAATTTCCTGAATGAATATTTCGATGATCGTGTGATTGCTTTGGGCTATCCGAAACATACAGGAGGCGGCGTGGATTGGCCTCCCTATTCGCCAGACATGAACCCCTGTGACTTCTTTCTGTGGGGACACTTGAAGACCAGGTGTACCGCCAGAATCCAGAAACAATTGAACAGCTGAAGCAGTACATCTCATCTGCATGTGAAGCCATTCCGCCAGACACGTTGCCAAAGGTTTCGGGTAATTTTATTCAGAGACTACGCCATATTATTGCTACGCATGGTGGATATGTGGAAAATATCGTACTATAGAGTTTCCCAGACCGCAGCGCCATCTGTTGTTGACAATTTTAACTACTGTAATTTCGAAAGTTTGTCTGCCTGAAAATGTACTGTTGTCCCAAGCATATTGCAACAAACGGTGTATTTCTATCGCTGCTCGTTTAGTTTGTATTGCCGTTTCAAATATACCGGTCATTTTTGAAACACCCTGTATATTCATTGTAAACAATAACGGAACTATCACATGTCTTTAGGGTACTCCCGAAATTACTTTTGTATCTGTCGACTTTGTTCCGTTAAGAGTGACGTATTGAGGTTTATCTGCTATACGTCTTTAATCCAATTGAAAATATGACCATATACTCGGTAAGCTTGTCTTTTTTCCCTTAAACAGCAGTGCGGGACATGTCAATTCCTTTGACAACAATTGAAGTCGAGGAACACGGCACCTAACTGGGCGCCGTTGTCTACACGCTGCGGATCTCGTGGAGGAACAGAGCGAGCTAAGTTTCGCAAGATCTCGTTTGTTGACTGCATGTCGATGTTTAAGAAAAGATTTTCGCCTTCCAAAAACGTTCTCATTCTTATTTCGATTTAAAAGTCTGTTTGGACGTAAAATTAAAATATATAAACAGTTTATGAACGTCCGTAGATTTAATTTAAAGCTACATTCCGTATCAGCTCTCGTATCAAGACCCAGCGTTGGCTTATAGGAATAAACACGCATGTAGGCGTAAGGTCACGGTGAATGGCCTACGTTCGGAACCGGTTTCTAAATGGGCCATTACTATGTTAACTAGTTGTGGCTGTATACGGAAGACGGATATGTTTTTATTCACGTTAGCCCTGGCTGGTGGAAAGCACAACAACTGAAATACCAAGCGAGATGGTGGGAGGCCGTACCAAGGGAGATGGAGGGAGGCCGAGGGTCGGCTGTAGTTATCAGCATGAAAATCATATAGGTTGGAGTACCATTGGAACTTGAAGACAACTGCTCATGATCAAACTTATGTGCAGAACTGCATGAAACAACTCTTACGATTGAATACCACAACAGCAATATTGTGCCTTTATCTGTACCTGACACGAAATAAATAAATAAACTACAGAATGAGAAGCTGTATTTGATTTGTGACGTATCACACAGGGAATGAAATAGACGCGAAGAATGTGTCATAAAAAAGCTGGAATCAAACGCTCATTTTGTGGCAGTTTTACGAATTTCGTCTTCAACACAAGGTATTTCAACCACACATTCACACTGATTCAGAGTAACGCAGCCTAAAAAATTTGCTCCTGGAATGCACGAAACGATAAACGAGTATAAAGAGTGTCTCAAACTCTTTGGTCAAAATTATTTAAGCGTCTGAAATCTAATCTCAGTTTATTGAGAAAGTAAATGAAATGTAGGAAATGAATATTTTAGGACATGGGAAAGCTTTAAGTAGCAAAGAATATGAGTCACTTGTTTGTAAACTAATTTCCTTTCTGCATCAACATTGATGGTGCTGCCTTAAATAATGCCCAACCATCCATGACATATTCATGTTGGAATATTTCCTGTAGGGTTACATGAAGTCTTTGGTGTTTGAAACTACAATAGCAACTGAAGGACTCATATATACAAGGAGAACGCTACTAAAACCGACGAACTAAAGGGACGGATTCCTGACTGGAAATGGAGGGAAAGAGCCCAAGTGAACACGTGTCCCGAAATGTATCGTTGCCATGGTAGAGGGCGCTGGCGAATGACATTTTCTCTGACCACGTGCAGTGTGTTCCTTCTGTGTTACAGGCTGTATGATTGCCACAGCGTACTTAGCAACAGAATGGTCCGGTATTCTTGTCAGGAACAAGCCTAGATGGTTTTTGTGTACGGCCAAGCAGATGAAAACGGTCGAGTGGCAGAACGGCTACACCAAAACAAGTACCCTCACAGACACCAATCACATCCCACTAAATTTCAAGCTCTTTTTGAGTGTTTCTGTGATCATAGGTCCTTTCAGAAAAACGAACGTGTAAGGAGGTAGCGGAATGTGCATACACCAGATTTGGAGCTTGTCTAGGGTTCGTCTCAGTATCCTGTATAACTCGGCCGCCCACGTCTGGTGTACGCACAGTCTGCCGCCTCCCTGTATGTTCGTCTTTCTGAAACACAAACTTGCAAAAAGGGCTTGAAATGTTGTGTGATGTGGTTGGTGTGGCATTTGTTTTGATATAGCCGTGCTGCCTTGGTTCAAATGACTCTAAGCACTATGGGACTTAACATATCAGGTCATCAGTCCCCTAGACTTAGAACTACTTAAACCTAACTAACCTAAGGACATCACACACATTCATACCCGAGGCAGGATTCTAACTTGCGACCGCAGCAGCAGTGCGATTCCGGACTGAAGCGCCCAGTACCGCTCGGCCACAGCGGCCGGCCCGTGCTGCCTGTCGACCTTTTCTATCTGTCTTTTAATGGGACAGTTTGCCATCTTAAGTAATTTATAACACTTAAAACACTCGATAAAGGCACTTCGAAGCCGAAATCATGATTGTGTAAGTGTAAATGTAACAATGTAAATAAACGACAGTCTAATGGCGGTACTGACTTTAAAGAAATATACTGTGACTGTGGCCCCGCATTATGAAAAATTATGAAAAAATTGAAAAAATTATGAAAAAGTTATTACTTTTCCATCTGCTTGGCCGTACACAAACACCACCTCGGCTTGTTCCCGACATGAATTCCGGACCATTCTCTGCTTCCACTTCGCTGCGACAATCACACAGCCTGAAACACACAAGGAAAACACGGCCCATGGTCAGAGGAACAGTCATTCTTCAGCGTCTACTACCGTGACAACGATGCACTTTCAGACAGATGTTCATAGGACCTTTTCTTCTTCATTACCATTCAGGAATCCGTCCCTGAACTTCGTCGTTTTTACTAATGTTCAGCCTGTATATGGATTATCTGCTTCTACTGATAGAACAATTTCAAATTTAAGGTCGAAAAACCAAGACTGCAGGTATTTGGTCTACTGATATTCGTATATTTCGAATCGGTTTCCGGTTTTCTGGGTAATCATCAGCGTCAACAAGAGACACTTTTGTGAAGGACACTGAATATTAGAAACAAAGACAGTAGCAACTCAAGCACAAACTTCAGATTAGGCGAGTAACGTCAAATCAAACACTCGCCATCATGTTATACAATAAACATTTTATATTGTACTAAATTACAGTTTAAAAGCTGGATATTACCAAACAAAGTACGTAATGGAAACACGAAATATTAAAATATACCATTTATATGCATGTAATACTTTGGGTTGTAAGTTAAAACAGAGTAAATTTTAATGTGAATTATATTGCGATACACGTTTGTGAATTTGAATCTGAAAATAACAGCTCGACTGACCGAAAGTGAACATAGATAGAGGTGACACAAATTAGACACCATCTTTAGTAAACATGTGCTGAAGGAAGGTGGCAGACACAAAGCCAACACAGAAGTGCTACTCAAAGCCAAAAAAGGGACGAAATTTAGCCTATTAGAAGTAGGGGAGGTCAATAAACATTTACCAGAAACCCTCTCCTGATTCTAAGTGATCAGTTACAGTTGAGCATATCCTTAGTTCCAATGATGAGATGATCCTTACACATTATTTATATTGTACCACAATATAATTGTGATTATAAGTTAGTTTATTTGTCCATACAACTTGTTATGTTGAGCATATCCTTAGTTCCAATGATGAGTTGATCCTTACACATTATTTAAATTGTACCACAATATAATTGTGATTATAAGTTAGTTTATTTGTCCATACAACTTGTTATATTACAGTCATACAGATTGTATATGTTAATATTTTGTTGTTTCGTTGTATACTGTGTTTGATAATATCTATCTTGTAAATTGTAATTCAAAACGTTTGCTGCATAAAACAATTTGACGATTCTCACCTAATGTCATGAGAGAAGATCCCGCATGTGTTGTTAGTATATTTGTTTTCTGTGTTTCGTTTCCCAAACACTAACATGTCTAGTGAAGACTAGTCAGTTGTTGCGTGGCAAAGTCTCAATAAGCCAAACTGCAAATAGTTCCTCAGTAAATAAAGGTTAGTGGAACAAATAGCAGTTTGACAAACTGGCAATTGGCTTCTGTCTCGGGTTCCTCGGCCGACGTTGATCTAATGATTTTTCTTAATCATTAGATGAACGTCGGCCGAATAACCCGAGACAGAAGCCAATTGGCAGTTTGTCAACAAGTGGCCACGAAAGCCTTAACAATTTTGAAATAGCAGTTTGTTTGTTTTTCGGCGCTAAAGATCGAGGTGAACTTATTGTTAGGATCATAGCTGCTTGTCTCATTTTACGATAGCGAACAATGAAACCCCAGAGTGTGGAAAATTTTATGCAGTGTTACAATCCATGAATTGGGACTTGAACACTTATCATGAGCTTAAATTGTTGTTATCAGATGTAGGTTGTTTATTAAAATGAAAATGAAATGTTAATTTCCCACAGTTAGTTTCGTATCTCAAAGAGCTCTGTTACGTTTTCTCCATCGTCTATATTACTTTAGTCCTGGCTGCCTGGAACAACCTGTATCGGACAAGGTACAGCTGCCGCGATTGATAAGTTTTCAAAAGTACTTATTCTTAGACAAAATTAGACAGTTAACAGTGACGAAATTACACAAATCATCGTTAGGTTATAACGGCTTACTGAACAGTGTACTTTGTTGAGTTGTTGCATTGTTACTTAAAACCAAAATCGAACCATGCCAGTGCATCTGACGATGTATGAACTCGACATAGTTTTGAATATATTTCTGCACCAGTTTGTCATCCGTAAATGACTGTTGCGTAGTGTTCAGAAATTATTGTAAACTGCACATACGTTTTTTCGAACTAATTTGTTCCAGTTTCAGACTAAGAATAGTTTGAACGAATCCGGATTTACGAGTAGGGTTGGTTGCCGCCCAGTTGTCGGTCAGCCGGTAACGGATCCTTTATTCATGTATTTCTCGTAGTACGACTAAATCTGTTCTCAGGAAGCTATTTTCCATACATTTCTTACAGTTTAACTGCACTGTTTCGGTAACAATGTGTTGTGGTGCAAAAGAGCAACCTCAAGGTCTTTCTCGCGTTATTTACGTGGTGCAGTTGATTAATATTTAACAAACACCTCATTCAGAGTTTCATCGGAGCAGGAGCTATAAAAGATTTTCGTGTGTCTATTTTGGATGAGGGGGGCGGGGGAGGCTATTAGTTCAGACTCATAGCTATAGGACTTCATGTGCCAAATTCGACAAACATAGAATCAGCAAATGAGATGCGGTCGCAATGAACACAAAATAATGTTAAATTCTATGTAGATTTCTCCAAAATTTCAAATCTTGACACTCACACTACTCTTCCAAACCCTTTGCCGTTTCTGATAGAATTACAATGCCATCGGCGAACCACAAGGTTTCGTTAGCTTTTCAAATTTATTGACTGAATAACATCAGGGATAGGCTACAACTCTGTCTCACCACTCTTTCAACCGCTGCTTCCGTTTCACATTCTTTGATTGTTATAACTACAGCCTTTCGTTCACTGTATTTTATCACTGCTCCCTTCAAAATTTCAAAGAGTGTATGTAGAATCGGATATACAGAGAACCACTGACACTGCCTAATATCATTAAGAGAAAAATGCTTGATACAAACAGTGATAAAGTCGGATAAGACGGACATTACAGTATTTATCGTTATCTACATGAAAGAATAGCTGATGTAGCGTTCAGGAAGAATGGGTGAGGTAATTAACAATATAATGTAAGTTTTGGGTAATATTAACTGGCGAACTCTTGAGGATAGAAGCGAAGTACATCGCGGAAAATTTCTTAAAAAACTGCAAAACTTGTCCTTCATGGTATGAAATTATACCTTGAACATAATAACAAAGTGATATACAGCTAGTCCTTTAAAGGAAAGCTATCATAGCAACATCCAGAGAGTGGGTTTGGGCGCTCCTTCGATTCCGTTCACTCAGTTATCTCAGGTGCAAATTGCGGCAGTCAGTTGCAGACGACGTTTGCTGCGGGCAATGTAACGACGGCGATTCGTTTTACAGTTTGTTTTGTTCCTCAGTACGCAGAGTATATTGTATGCGATAGAATGTCCTGAAACTAGGTGTCAAAGTGTATGTAAAAGTGATGAGGCAGTTACCGATTATGCACTTTAGCAGGCAGCGTATGAATGCATCGTAAACGTAAGCGCTCAGCTGTTCTTGCGGCATTTGTGTCTGTTTTATTTATGTTGGCGGGGACCACGAGGTTTTTGAGACCCTTCCCCGACCCTGCCCCCTCTCAGTCTGGGAATTTTTTGCAAAACCACCCGATCTTAATACACAGAAAGTAATGCACAGCATTCCTTTTCTTCAACGATTCTTTACTGAACATAATGAGAATTACACACTCACGAAAGAATGGTGTTTTATCTGCACACCCTATTTTTCCAAGTAATCTCCATCCTGATCTATGGTCTTCCTCCAGCGCGAAACAAGGACGTGTATGCCCTGTCGGTACTAATCCCATGTCCTGGTGGCGGAGCCAGTGCGTCACTGTGTGAATCACCTCCTCAGCGTTCTAAAAGTGTCTTCCACGAATGGCATCCCTTACTGGCCCAAACAAGTGGAAGTCCGAGGGGGGTAGGTGAGGGCTGTAGGGAGGATGGGGTAACACTGTCTAACCCTGTTATGCTATGTGTTCAGCAGTCCTCAGACATGTGTGGGGTCGAACGTTATCGTGCTGCCGCAAAACATCTCATGGGCTGCTGTGACACCGAAGTCGCCGGAAGCGCGTTTTGAGCTTTGTTAATGTGTTGACATATGCTTCTGAATTAATGGTAACGTCTCTTGGCATCACATCAATGAGAATCAAACCTTCACAGTCCCAGAACACGGTGATCATGACCTTACCGGCGGAAGCAGTTGCTTTGAATTGTTTCTTCTGTGTGGAGTGGGAATGGCGCCATTCCATCGACTATCGTTTTGCTTCGGGCTCAAAATGGTGAACCTACGTTTCATCACCTGCCGCAATCCGTGACAAGAAAGCTTCCTCGTCAGCTTCAAAACGTTGCAAAAAATCAACACAAACGTTTTTTTCTGTGTGATTTGTGATCCACCGTTGCTCACACACACTTTTGAATATCCAAGAGTGCGGATAATTGCATCCACACTTCCTCTGTTGATTGACAGATGCAGCACCAACTGCCGAGTCGTAATGCGTCTGTCCTCGCGAATGACATCAGCTCGGTGCAACATGTCATGTGTGACAACCGTGTGTGGTTTCCCCGACCGCTGCAAATCGCGGAGCTCCGCCGAACCGCTTCTGATAACCTCATCCTCCGTGGCTAGCGACTAACTGTACTTCTGTCGACAGCAAATGCTCTATAGAGTTGGCACAAGCGTTTGTGAATATTCCTCACAGTTTCTTTCTCTGCAGTCAGAAATTCAATGACGGCACGTTGCTTGTAACGTACATAAGCTACAGGCGCCATTTTGAAACTGTCCTGCAGGTACGCTATCAGTCGGAAGTGACAGGAACGTAGCGCGCTCATTCAGGAGACTTCAGATAATACATACGTTGAAAGGTCCCTTTAGAAAAATTATGAATTACTGTGCTGGTAAACTTCAACGTTATTTGATACAAAGGCAGCTGAGTAAAACTGAACGTACTCACACAGTTCTCTCTTTACTTATTCTGATCATCACTAAACTGACACACAATATTTCTTTTAGTGCAACGCAGTCTGACTTTCAATAATCCCCAAAAATGAATGGCCCTGACTAACAATAACCTATACCTTTCATGAATCACTTACCTCACAAAAATCTTCATTACTCGGACTACTGCAATACAGCGAGCGCCAATACTGCCAGCTAAATAGAAGATTCTAACTACTGAAGGCACTACTTGCTGATATGCATAGTTAGCAAAGGAAAAATTTTGATAGAGAACAAACAATGTATTTATCTTAATAGCGTTCAAAAGTCATATATATATATATATATATATATATATATATATATATATATATATATATAATTTTGTCATATCCAGTTAAACAAATTTCCTTTTTCTGACGGACACACGTCCAGATCGTCCGCTCAAAACTCTGGCATTCTGCCCATCACTACAGTAGCGAATATTCTAACAATGCCAACCAGCCACAGACTGCACACAGCACAGTTAGTGTTTTTCATACAGAGCGCTACGTGGCGTTACCAACACAAAAACCTAAAGAGCCTACTTACAACGTAACGTTTGTATTCGTAGCTTTGTTTTCGGCTGAGAAAAAAATGCGGTGCGTTACTTTCCGGGCAACCTTCGTATTTCGAATCCTGGCTCTGGCAACAGTCAAAGCCGAAATTTATTGCACCTTTAGCAATTGTTTTGTGAATGTAGTTTGCTATGAACTGTTTGGTTTCTAGAGGGTCTTTGCTGAACTCTGCTTAAAGTTTACACCACATCTCTTTACCCTTTGTTTTCGCTTCTCTTTTGTAACGACGCGGTAAACAGGAGAAGCTTCGCAGTAACGTTTTCAGTGAAGCTACATATTCTGGAGTCTGAACCAACTGCTTTATTGTAAGATATACAGTAAATCGCAATAGTGGAAATGAAATGTACATTTTTTACACTGTTTGTTACAATTATAATAATAAGTGGGTGACTCAACACAGTGGTATGTCCGTATTTCGGTGGTTAACTGTGGGAAAATAAGCCACAGTGGCAAGTTGTGGGGATTACTGTGTTATTTTTAAGAGGTGTTAATATTGTTATTGATGATTTGTACTCTGTTATACAATAAGTGTTTTAAGAACATAGTAAATGATGAACTTCGCAACTTTGGTAGGGAAAAGTGGTGCTGAGAAACGATACGGAACATATCACTATATAGTACCGTTGATTGCAGTGAGTCGTTGGAAGTGGTGCAGTACTGTTTGCTACACCTGCACATAAAGCAGCTGCAGAAAAAATATATTCTCTGCTAAAAGCCGGCCGAAGTGGCCGAGCGGTTAAAGGCGCTACAGTCTGGAACCGCGCGACCGCTATGGTCGCAGGTTCGAATCCTGTCTCGGGCATGGATGTGTGTGATGTCCTTAGGTTAGTTAGGTTTAAGTAGTTCTAAGTTCTAGGGGACTTATGACCACAGCAGTTGAGTCCCATAGTGCTCAGAGCCATTTGCTAAATGTTCAGTGGGAGGATAAGCGTAATAAGCTCACTGTCTCAAATACAAAGCTGTTGTTGTTGTAACAACGACCTTGTCGCAGTGATAACACCAGTTCCCGTCTGGTCACCGAATTTAAGCCCTGTTGGGCTCGGCTGGAACTTGGAGAGGTAACTGACCGGGTCCGCCAAGCGCTGTTGGCTAGCAGAGTGCACTCAGCCCTTGTATGGCCAACTAAGAAGCTGCTTGACTAAGAACCAGCGGTCTAGCGGCTTCGGTCACCAAAACTGACAACGGCCGGGAGAGCCGTTATGCTGACGCATTCGTATGCAGTGATGATTATCGATTAAGGATGACATGGCGGGCGGGCGGTGCCCTTGGACCTTCCGAGGCCTGTTCGGATGGAGTTAGATTATTTAGTGTTGACTGTACTGTGCAACATGAAAAAATGTAGCCTACGTTCAGTACTATTTACAAAATTACGTGCAGAATTTTTTTAAAAAATAGATTCCAAGGAAAGAAAAAGTTTGTAAAATAAATCACATTATCTTAAGTCCTCCAGTTTTTGAACATTAAAATGACAACCCTAATTTATGCCCAGACAAGCATGAACCGACACCAGTCCCACCCCATGCTCGACTGTCAATCACACTGTTATTTGGATCGAGATGAACGCTAATAACAGCTCGTACAAGGATGTACAAGCATACAGTCTTAGCACGCTACCGAGCGAGGTGGCGTAGTGGGTAGCACACTGGACTTGCATTCGGAAGGACGACGGTTCAATCCCACATGCAGCCATCCTGATTTAGGTTTTCCGGGGTGGTTCCTTTGACAGGACACGGCCAACTTCCTTCCCCATCCTTGCCTAATCCCATGAGAGCGATGCCATCGCTGTTTCCTCTCTTCCCCCAGATCAACCCAACCCTCTTACCACGCACAATCCGTTATTTGAGTTGGAAGTACTGTCTGTTAAGTAAGAGTGTGGTCGGCATAATACACAGATGGTAAAACATATCACCATAGTTCTTTCACAGCCCAATAGAAGCAACCTTTGATCTTGATACAGTGTCCACGAAGTAATGGTTTACTTTCAGTTCTTGACTTAGATACGGAAGAAGAGACATGAGTGCAGCGCATTGTCAAAGTCATCTACGTTTTTAAACAATTTATAGCAAGTTACACATTGTTGTAGAAGTGACATTGATTTTAAAAATCAATAAAAATAGTCTCCATTGCGTTTCAGATTTTTTGTTTGTTGGCAATCGGTTTAGGCCCTTTCCTCAGTCTTACTCTGCCAGCGACAAACGCACTTCTATGAATCTAGCTCAGTCTGCCGCCACCAACAGCCATAATGGCAGTGTAAACCTGAAGATGGTCTGAAGAAAGGGCAGAAACAGGTTGCCAACAAACAGAATATGTGAAAACGCAATCGATACTTTTTATCGATTTTTAAAATTTCATACCGACCGCTGTTCTCCAGTCAGGAACACTGTCTAAAATTCTGACTACCCAATACACTTCAACATCGCGTGACGCAGAAACTGTGCTCATGTCTCTTCTTGTTTACTTCAAAATAAAACATGGACACTGCATGAAACATAAGTTTTCCCTCTATTGGGCTGTGACCGTAACTTAAATATACGATGCAGTAGGAAGCACCCCCTGTGACGAAATCTTTGTTACTTGCGGAACATAGATAGTAATGCGGATGTAGAAATTATATTAGCTCAGGTTGTCCTACATGGTACGGTAAGTTGGAAAGTACAGATGTATGGTGGAGGGTTCATGCCAGCCCGGACTGCCCTACTTTTGAAGCCAGGCGGAAAGCCAGAAGGAGGATTCCCAGAGCGGCTGACTGTTGCGTCACGGCAGGTGGCTGGAGTGCGCCCTGCCCGACGGCGGTGAGCGGCCGGCGTGGGAACTTCTATCTGGACGCGGCAGCGGCCGCTTGCGCAACGGCCGGCAGTCACGTGTCAAGGCTCCCGGTAAGCCACGCCACGCCACGCCAGGCCGCTCTGGCTCCTTCTGCACCCCCTCAAGGTGAGGGTCCACCACGTGCGCCTCCGCTCGCTCTGCTCTCTTTACGTAATGACTGGCATTTCTCCGCTCGGCGCGCCTTAATGGGCAGCCTCCAAACGCGAGGACGCTGCCTGGAAGGGCAGACACTGTTCCGCGTGCCAGCCTCTCGTGTTGTATCACCTTCGGATGCTGCTGGACCGCACGTGCCCTCTGTGCAGAGAGCGCGGTTAGTTGACGTGTGCGTTCAATGGTAGGTGCTGCGCGAATCGCACTGTCGTATGCTCTGCAGCGTTTGCTGTGGCAGTCAGCGCACTTGTCCGCACCTTAAGGCCCAACAATCCGAAAACGCGACCAGCATTGTCGAGGGGACAACACATTCGTCGCGCGCGACTGCTGCGAGGCCAACGAGAATGCCAGTCCGTGGGGCTTACGTCACAGCACGTGGCGCTACAGGTCTTACGAATGCCAGCAGCCATCTCCGGGGGCGAGTGGGTAACTCTTTCAGGTTAATAATACTTGATTTTGCGTTTAACACTAAAAGTTTCACTTGGGCCGTGGTCCCCTCCATAATCCTCATCAAACGCTCCCGTGCCTTTCCCTTGTTTATGGGGTTGTACAACTCGCCAAACTTTCATCTCTCTAGCCCATCAAGAAATATGAAAAATTTGTCTGTTATACCAATAGTACCACGTGGGTAATTTTTTACCCATACGCAATTTGGTATCAGTAGCACTGGTTTTCAGACACTAAATAGGTTTTGGGTGTGCCTCGACGTTATTCACAAGATGTTGGGGTATATTACGGCACCTTGGACCAAAAAGAACGTTAAACACGAAGAATTCTGAGATCGGGCGATACTTTATATCAAGGCGGCTTTCCGTTCTCTAGGGAGAGGTGACATGCAGACCTACAAAGTGACACTGGTAAGCCACATATCATATGGTGGGGAAGTCCCCTTCCACCCTCCGACACATCTGCCAGTGGCCCTGCCCATAGTTCTCCTACACGATAGCAGATGTCAGCCACTTCTTCTTTGCGGAAACTTCTTGCCAGTATATCTTTTTGGTCAAGCCGAGCGTTCTGAGGTAGTCCTGACGCCAGCGACGTGAACTTATAGTTTATTTTCGCGAGTTCGCGTCGTTGACGTTACAATGGGAAGATGACGTGGCCTTACCGAGGCTGAGTTTGTCTATCTGGAGAACGTTTCACCGACGCAACTGAGTTATGAATCCCGTAGTGAGAGGAACGCCGAGAGGAACGACGATTTTGTTCCTGTGGAAACTGCTGACTCAAGTCATTCAGACGTATGAAATAAACATCCAGCACAGTATAATCGATCTGATGATGATCGACCTCTTCGACAACATTAACATGGACCAATCTGTGAACCAATGAGCGCGCACGCCAGGGCACGGCTTTCCTTCTTCTATGCTATAGGTGTCGTCTTTACGGATTCGACCCAAGGGCGTGGACGTCCCTCCCAACTTCGAGCCAGATGTGCGTGCAATGCAGTACGGGGCCTTCAACAAGGACGAAGGCGTTGGAACGGAGGAGTTATCAGTCAGCTACATGATGGAGTCAGTAAGCCACCTGAAGTGTTTTTTCATTGCTGGCGGCAGGAAATTATGGAAGGGACAAGCCCCAGGTTCAACGACATTTGTGATCGACAAGATCTAGATTTATTTCGTGAAAACATTTAAAATTATTCTTTACGATGGAATGAAGTGAAAAGCCAGTTAACAACCAATAATGACAGAGCACAAGAGCTTAAAAACTTGCTGCGAATTTTCTCTCTTAAAAAAATACAATAAAATAAAAAACAATGATCATAAGGCGCCAAAAGGCTCAGAAATAGCCTTGAAATTTTAATTAATACAATACAGAGCCCCAGAAGACTTATTCCCTTTTAAAAAAATTAAAAAGCAAACACTTTAAGGGAAATAGATGAAGATATTTTACAATTGCTTCCAAAACAGTTTAAGAGAGTAAACACCCTGCTTCAAAACAAATAGGCGATGGGATGGCTACCAGGAACACAACAAATGTAAAAACAGTGACAGCAAGCAAGCCTGTAGGGGCTTAAACGTTTGGTAAATTGACAACAATTCACATCTTGGCGCGGAACAGCGATCCCAATGAGGACCTAGTACCGGCCTCCGCACAGAACCGAACCCGCTTCCCCTACCGTCGTCAAGTTGGCCGGCTGGTGAGGCACACCAGATCAGTTTGTTGTGCGGTCTGACAAACATGAGCTGTATCAGCAAGAATACGGCTAACTAATAACCACGTAAAACACAATAATAATTCACCTTTTGAACCTTCTACAAATTAGTTCCCTTTTTTAAAAAGAACAAGGAAAAAGACAAACACTGATATAAGATTACAACACGTAACCCCAGGAAATAATGCTCTTTCAAAGCTTTCACTAGATACAAATACTACACCTTCCAATGTACAGGTTTCATCAACAGTCCACGAAGTCCGCTACATGACAGCCGTCTCGCTATTTAGCTAGGATTAATGGACACACCGGGGATGGCCAATGTAATTCAAAAACACAATTTAAAAAATGAGTTTTACAGCTCTTCGCAATAATTGCCCTGTCTGTTCCAACAGGATTACTATTAGTTGGACCACAAGCAACCCAAACAATACTAAAACCAGTTGCTGTTTAGCAACATGGAAGAACTGCAAGTGACCAAGGGCACACAGAACCCAGAAGCGGCCAAAAAAGCCCAAAACGTGGGAATCGCCAAACAATATGTTGTAGACAAATCGCCACTCTCTGCGTTGCGGATATATGTCAGCCAGCCGATACTGAAACTGATAAAAAAGTACACTGAACAAAAGGCTCGCAGCACAATTGGTAATAGTGAGTTGTTCCTAAACCTGGAAGAACTAGATGCTTTCATTGGAGTACTGTATGCTCGTAGAACATATATATGGCTCTGGGGGTATTTCACACAAAGACTTATGGAGCAACAACTGGCGACCTCCTTTCTTTCAAAGCATCATGTCAAGGAATAGATTTGCAGAAATATGCAGGAAACTGATAAATTTTGCCTTGCTTAAGAAATAGGAATATATTTACCGCCAATTGCACAGCCTGCTACAAGTCAGGCATGTCGACATGACTGTCGACGATCAAATGTATCTATGGAAGTGCATTCATGTAGTACATACCGAATTAACTTTATACGTAGGGGACAAAATATTGGCTTTTGTGTGTTGCTCACGAGCTACATCCTGCCCTGTGCGACACACGTGTCACACTGGGTTTGACGTGCTGAAAAGACTGCAGTTTGCTTCCTTTATGCTTAGTGCCCGTTATCGTCTCCCTAGCGATCTCTGGTGACGCTCATATGAATCAGTGGTGCAGACAAAGTGCAGTGAGGTAGTTTCGTCATCCGACCGCATCTGTGAACAACCAGGTAACATTGTCGCATTCATTGTCTTCATATTACTGGAGTTTGTTGGATATTTAATATGTTCTTTTACGTGACCGTACCACAAATAGTAAATATTGTTTGGGAATGGAATAACTATTCTATACTGTGCAGTAACGGGGGTTGAAAATGCATGTTACAGATGTGTTACATTGGTGTACTACAGTTGTGGATGAATCCCAAATTACTTCATTTCACTCGTGATAAAGTTTAATTGACAATGACCTTTCTTCAGTTTTGTAGCTATCCATTGAAGATATATTTTCTGTTCTGGACGATCCTGATGTCAGTGACATAGGAGATTTGTACTCAGATGAAGCTGATGACTCTGATGAAGCAATTGCAGTTATGACAAGAAACTTGCCATGACGTGAACAAGTATCCCTCAGTGTACCTTTTTCTGCTGAAACTGATTCTGAATGTTATTTAGCTGAGGAAGTTGAAGAGTTCATACAGGGGGACGACCATGTTACAGAAAGGTTTGATCGACTACAGTGGAAGAAGGCAGATTTTGCTCCAGTCACTGAGTCATTATTTCCTCCTCTTGTATCAGCTCCTATTATACTAATGAGTCCCCTGGAATATTTCAGAAGTCTTGTGACGGATGACACGATTCAGAACTTCGTAAACCAATCACACTAGTACAGGGTACAAAAGACCGGAACAACAGTGAACACAGGCAATTCGAAAGAGGAACAAATGTTAGGCATGTATCTGAGAATGGCAATTCCTCAAATGCCTAGCATTCGCTGCTACTGGGAGACCCACATGGCCCTCCGATTGGTTGTAACGTTATAGCACGAAACAGATTTGATAAACCGTTGGGTGTCTTCCATTTCTAAAATAATTTATTTGCAACTGATGAAACTGAAGCTAGTAATGAGCTCTGGAAAATTCGACCATTGCTGAATCAATTAAGAAAAAATTGTTTGGAAGAAATTCCAAGAAACACCAGTGTCGATGAAATAACGATTGCTTTTAAAAGCAGAAGCGCCTTGAAACAATTTAAGGAAAACAAACCAGTAAGACGGGGATTCAAAATGTGGGGTATGTCAGGAGCTGCTGGCTACTTATATGACTTTGATATTTATCAGTGTGCAGCAAAAAACAAATGTAAAAAGTGAGAGAGAAGCAGGGAAAGTGTTCGCATATGAAGCGATCGTGAAATTAACAGATACGTTGCCAGAAAACCGCAGTTTCAAGGTATGTTAAAAAAAATGGTTCAAATGGCTCTGAGCACTATGGGACTCAACTGCTGAGGTCATTAGTCCCCTAGAACTTAGAACTAGTTAAACCTAACTAACCTAAGGACATCACAAACATCCATGCCCGAGGCAGGATTCGAACCTGCGACCATAGCGGTCTTGCGGTTCCAGACTGAAGCGCCTTTAACCGCACGGCCACTTCGGCCGGCTAGGATTGTTCCGACAACTTACTTACGAGTAATATATTTGTTCAATACCTCTTAAATATAGGTATCTGTTTCCTTGGAACAGTAAGAGCAAATAGGCTGCCCAACGAGAAAAACATGAAGGCTAGAGAACAAGGAGCAGTAACAAGACTAGTAGACCGCAAGGGTAGGTTCATTATAGTGAGATGGTAAGATAACAAGCCTGTTACTCTGGCTGTCAAGACAAATCACAAGAGAATATGCGCAAGTCCCAAGACCAGCTGTTATCCCAACTTACTACACTCCTGGAAATGGAAAAAAGAACACATTGACACCGGTGTGTCAGACCCACCATACTTGCTCCGGACACTGCGAGAGGGCTGTACAAGCAATGATCACACGCACGGCACAGCGGACACACCAGGAACCGCGGTGTTGGCCGTCGAATGGCGCTAGCTGCGCAGCATTTGTGCACCGCCGCCGTCAGTGTCAGCCAGTTTGCCGTGGCATACGGAGCTCCATCGCAGTCTTTAACACTGGTAGCATGCCGCGACAGCGTGGACGTGAACCGTATGTGCAGTTGACGGACTTTGAGCGAGGGCGTATAGTGGGCATGCGGGAGGCCGGGTGGACGTACCGCCGAATTGCTCAACACGTGGGGCGTGAGGTCTCCACAGTACATCGATGTTGTCGCCAGTGGTCGGCGGAAGGTGCACGTGCCCGTCGACCTGGGACCGGACCGCAGCGACGCACGGATGCCCGCCAAGACCGTAGGATCCTACGCAGTGCCGTAGGGGACCGCACCGCCACTTCCCAGCAAATTAGGGACACTGTTGCTCCTGGGGTATCGGCGAGGACCATTCGCAACCGTCTCCATGAAGCTGGGCTAAGGTCCCGCACACCGTTAGGCCGTCTTCCGCTCACGCCCCAACATCGTGCAGCCCGCCTCCAGTGGTGTTGCGACAGGCGTGAATGGAGGGACGAATGGAGACGTGTCGTCTTCAGCGATGAGAGTCGCTTCTGCCTTGGTGCCAATGATGGTCGTATGCGTGTTTGGCGCCGTGCAGGTGAGCGCCACAATCAGGACTGCATACGACCGAGGCACACAGGGCCAACACCCGGCATCATGGTGTGGGGAGCGATCTCCTACACTGGCCGTACACCACTGGTGATCGTCATCGAACCCATCGTTCTACCATTCCTAGACCGGCAAGGGAACTTGCTGTTCCAACAGGACAATGCACGTCCGCATGTATCCCGTGCCACCCAACGTGCTCTAGAAGGTGTAAGTCAACTACCCTGGCCAGCAAGATCTCCGGATCTGTCCCCCATTGAGCATGTTTGGGACTGGATGAAGCGTCGTCTCACGCGGTCTGCACGTCCAGCACGAACGCTGGTCCAACTGAGGCGCCAGGTGGAAATGGCATGGCAAGCCGTTCCACAGGACTACATCCAGCATCTCTACGATCGTCTCCATGGGAGAATAGCAGCCTGCTTTGCTGCGAAAGGTGTATATACACTGTACTAGTGCCGACATTGTGCATGCTCTGTTGCCTGTGTCTATGTGCCTGTGGTCCTGTCAGTGTGATCATGTGATGTATTTGACCCCAGGAATGTGTCAATAAAGTTTCCCCTTCCTGGGACAATGAATTCACGGTGTTCTTATTTCAATTTCCAGGAGTGTACATCTGTATTGGTGGTATTGATCTGATGGACGTGCTATCATCACTATCAGAGTATCACATGGAGTTTATACATCTTCTCGCACATAATTATAGTTGCTGTAGTCAACAGTTGGCTCAAATACCTTAAGGGCTACAACTTTCTTCAAGAACAATACATACCATATCGCAAAATCCAAGCAGAAATTGCAAGTGGTCTAGTCTTGACGAGAAAAGACAAATCAGAGAGAGTACGCCCAAGTAAGATGACATGTCAAAAAAGAAGAAGAGGGCTGCCACAACAGTTTGCCTGTTGGAGACTGCCAAAAGGACAAGTATGGTCATTGGCCTATATGTGAGGAAACAAGAGGACGATGTAAGATTTGTATCAAGGTGGTATTATTTGTGTGATGTGAAAAATGTGAGGGGTCTTTGTACTCAAACAAAGGCAGAAATTGTATCAGAAGATGTCCCAAGCAAAAACTGAGAAACTGAGTTGGCTAATAATTCCAGTTATGTTTCTTTTTCTATTTTTGTGAAAAGTAAGTAATTTATTGTGAAAAGTAACTAACAGTTTTGCATACTGTACTCTTTAGTGAGTCATCTGCTGTTTTATAGCATGTAATAACCAAACTGTGCATAAGTGAGATATATACACGGTGCCTTGCTGCTGTATGACAATAATCAGCCATTTACTTCATACTACACATATTAATTATAAATAAATGAATTTAACAGTAAGCCGGTAATAATATATTCTTCAACAGAGAATATTCCATAAAGATGAGCCTAAAAAAGAATTTAGGGCAACAACCTATAAATTAATTTACATTATAATTTTAACAACATGTCCTGTCATCCAGTATTTCATATTGTCAATTGCCCGGTGTGAAAATCATGTCAAATTAAAATTTTGGGGTTGAAAATGTTAAAAGAACTGTAATTGCACGTGTAAGAGTAAAAAGTGGCAATAATACGAGGTTTTGGAGAAATAAAAATTTTTCGGGTTGTGGGGAATGGTGTTGGACATTATAGGATACCACGAAGCAACATGCAACAAGACCTCTTATATTCTACGCATGTTGTAACTACATTTGCTGGCAGCTTTATTAGGATACATTGACTGTGGTCTTGTGTTACATTTTACATGGTCTGACTTGTTTTTATGTTTTCAACGACTGTACACGGTCTCGTTTCTACAACATCCATTGTAACAGTGCTGTATTTTGTTCAGTACATACTTTTAGTGGTAATACACATCGCAGGACAGAGGATTCTCCTTGAGTAAAACGAGTTCTTGGTATAAAAACCTCTTCATGCCTTACAACTGACATAAAAAACACAATTCGGTGCCTGATCACATAATAGTACGAGAAAATCTTCAAAATCAACTGTGTTCTACACGGCCATGGTGTTGCAAGTACTTTTTAACTGTCGAACGCTACGAAGTAAAGCTGAAGCATGGGAAAGGATCTCTAAGACACAAACATTGCCAATACTTCTATACTACACTACTGGCCATTAAAATTGCAACACCAAGAAGATGACGTACTACAGACGCGAAATTTAACCGACAGGAAGAAGATGCTGTGATATGAAAATTATTAGCTTTTCAGAGCATTCACACGAGGTGGGCGCCGGTGGCGACACCTACAACGTGCTGGCGTGAGGAAAGTTTCCAACCGATTTCTCATACACAAACAGCAGTTGACCGGCGTTGCCTGGTGAAACGTTGTTGTGATGCCTCGTGTAAGGAGGAGAAATGCGTACCATCACGTTTCCGACTTTGATTAAGGTCGGATTGTAGCCTATCGCGATTGCTGTTTATCGTATCGCGACATTGCTGCTCTCGTTGGTCGAGATCCAATGACTGTTAGCAGAATATGAAATCGGTGGGTTCAGGAGGGTAATATGGAACGCCGTGCTGGATTCCAACGGCCTCGTATCAGTAGCAGTCGAGATGACAGGCATCTTATCCGCATAGCTGTAACGGATGGTGCAGCCACGTCTCGATCCCTGAGTCAACAGATGGGGACGTTTGCAAGACGACAACCATCTGCACGAACAGTTCGACGACGTTTGCAGCAGCATGGATTATCAGCTCTGAGACTATGGCTGCGGTTACCCTTGACGCTGCATCACAGACAGGAGTGCCTGCGATGGTGTACTCAACGACGAACCTGGGTGCACGAATGGCAAAACGTCATTTCTTCGGATGAATCCAGGTTCTGTTTACAGCATCATGATGGTCGCATCCGTTTTGGCGACGTCGCGGTGAACGAACATTGGAAGCGTGTATTCGTCATCGCCATACTGGCATGTCACAATGCTCCAGTCACTACTCTTTATGAAATGTGGTATCGTGTTGAAGCTGGATGGGCAGCTGTACCAGTACACGCCTTCCATGCTCTGTTTGACTCAATGCCCAGGTGTATCAAGGCCGTTATTACGGCCAGAGGTGGTTGTTCTGGGTGCTGATTTCTCAGGATCTATGCACTCAAATTGCGTTAAAATGTAATCACCTGTTAGTTCTAGTATAATACATTTGTCCAATGAATACCCGTTTATCATCTGCATTTCTTCTTGGTGTAGCAGTTTTAATGACCAGTAGTGTAATAACATTGTTTCACTTACATCAGATAGTGACACATTTAACGGTGTACGTTCGTTCATTAAATCGAGCGGGAAGAGAAGAAAAGTAAAATCGAAAGAAGTCACATTGCATGTATGTCCACCTGTCGATCAGTGCACTTCACAAGGAGCAACTTCAGAGAATTTACGTAACCCATAGTGTACACAAATTAGTAATTAGAAGCCCAGCACTTATGAAAAAGCCTCTTCGTTGTTGCTTAACACACATAAATATCAGAAATCGGTGATACAAAAGTTTTATTCTTTTCTACCATTTAAAATAAACATCATTGATAAAAAGTAAAAATTGACGTATTCGGATATTTAATTATTATATACACTGTAAGTTAAAATGTATGAGCGGAAAGTAATATTTGTGTTCAACATCTTTTACGCAGCAGCAGATTATCGACATGTGTGTTAAATAACAAGTAGAAGGCATTCTCTGTTTCCATTGCTTGTAAATGATAAATTGCGGAAAAAATGATTTTATGTAATTTCTATGAAGTTATGAATCACCGATAATGTAAATTCTTTGTATGATGACACCAACTGTGAGACATTAACAGTGGTTTACATGCAGGTCTCACTGTTCAAACCAAACTGTCATATTTCATTGATGACCATGACCATGTTCGGCCGCCGAGTGGCAAGTCTATTCAGTTGATGCCATATTGGGCGACATGCGTGTCGATGATGACGAGCAGAGAAAATTTCTGATCCAGCTAGGAATCGCACCCAGTCCCGCTGATTGGCAATGACATGCACTGACCACTTTTTTGTCCCTTCCTGTCTTCATTTTGTTCAGTATTGTTCGTTGTATTTGGTCTGGGTGAACATCACATGTCACCCATTAGAACTGGTCGTTGGCTCCTTTACTCAGTTTTTTTGTTAGAGAGAGAAGCCAACCCTCTGACCAAACACGCTGAGCTACCGAGCCGGCTGACCACTCAGCTGAAGGTCACACTACTGGCTTATTCCAAACCATGTCGTGGAGTTGATAAGCAAATTACAACCACATGGTACCTTCTTCAAATATAACTAAGGCGACACGGGCACTACTGATAAGATCGTTTATTTCGCTACAAAATATTTGCTCCAGGTATATTTACTGAAACAGCTTGATGAGAGCAGTTAGAAGTGCATGAATACAAGTTCTTTTCTTGCTCAGACTGATGTAACCAGACTGCATCATATCTAACTCCGCCCGCTATAATATGTAGTGCCTAACGAAGCGACAGCGACAGGCTTAAAAAAGACTGTGTTAAGCGTCTTGAGGACCAAATTTAGGTCAGTAACCTCTGGCAGCAAGCAGTTTCTCGCTGACGCCTGTGCCACCAGCGTCTGGACAGCGCTCATGTGACCAGTGTTGACGCCTTCGGCACCGTCTGACGTCCTAAACGCTGTCACGTCCATTGCGAGAAGTTCCTCTTGCGGCCGTCAGCGAACAAACTCACGTTTGCTGCCACATCTCTGGCCTAGCGACAGACCTTGTCCGCTATAACTTTGGTGTCCTGTGGCGTCGTTGGAATATTTTCCAGCGCACTGGCGATTATCCTCAATTTGTTACGAAAGATAGCCTCCATAGCCCCTCGTAAATTGTGGGAATGGTTTCGTTGCACCCTGTGTATCGTATCAATGACCGGCCCATACCGTCGGTACAAGGATTGTGAGATTTGGATCCTTCCTTACGTAGTGAGGCACCCCTGAAGAAGAAATTTTAGAAAATTAATCGCTACGGGGTGAAACACGTAAAATTTCGTTGTCGTACCGACATAAGCTATCGATGTGGACTTGATTCTTGACGAAAAATTGTAGTATACAGTTAATACTGTGAGAAGTTTTTTTCTTTGTCGGGCTTAAGGGGCTCCGGAACGCCCTATACTTGCAATGTTAAAATAACGCTTATAAATTACATCTTTCCTCACAAAGTATTTGAGGTAGGAAGTTGAACGTTTTACAAATTATTTATTGGAATATGGGCTACAACTTAACACAGGGATTTTACAAAATTTTAGTTCAGTTATTAAAGATGATTTTTTTTTTCAATTGTAATGAAAATTCACAACATTTTTTTGCAATTTTTTATTTATATATTCAAAAATATACAGTTTTTTGGAAAAAGGCTGTGTTGAATTATGCAGAAGGTACTGTGTAACATTTACTGAAAGTCTGAAACAAATATGTTTGGAAGATCCTTAGAAAACATGTAATTAGTATGAGAAAATAAAAGTTTTGGGAATCGAGCGACAAAGATTGGATTAACTTATTAGTGCATTCCAGGTCCATAGGATGGATTATCTTCATCCTCTGCAAACTCCTCCTCCAGCATCCTCTTGTTCCTCCTCCTGTTTACTCTTGCTTGTATTTCTAGACTCTTTACAGCCCTGTCTGCAGCCCGAAGGCGTTCCTTGTCTAAAGCAAGCATCGCTCGTACCATGTTAGAACCTATCTTCATTCCCATATTTCTAAATACCTTGCACCTTACAATGTCGCCATCATTGAAAGTCGCAACAGCATCATACACACCAAAGTGAAGTGTTTCTATTCCAACAAATACAGCCTTGGGGATTCTCGACCATATAACGCTATTTACACTTTCATTGGGGTTTTGAGTTTTTCCGTGAATACACTTTTTCAACAGTTCAGGTGCTGCTAAGTCTCTGAAAATAGGTTTTATCACCTCCATTATTGCGTAATATTGCATAATATTGCATAATAACACCATTTCAAATGGCTCTGAGCACTATGGGACTCAACTGCTGTGGTCATAAGTCCCCTAGAACTTAGAACTACTTAAACCTAACTAACCTAAGGACATCACACACATCCATGCCCGAGGCAGGATTCGAGCCTGCAACCGTAGCAGTCGCACGGTTCCGGACTGCGCGCCTAGAACCGCGAGACCACCGCGGCCGGCTAACACCATTTGACAGCAGTTTAACAGCGCCACAGTGGGTCACGCCCATGTAGAACACATTTCAAAAAAAATTTAAAAATAGTTTTAGTCTTCGGAATTGAATAAATTATATATCTATTAAAAGGTAGTAGTCTGCAGATTCAGAAAACGCAAAAAAGTAAAAATTGAACTTTTCATGATTTTGAGCCTTTCCGGAGCCCCTTAAAGGAGCAAACTACTTTTGTTCAAATTATGGTTTAACTTTCTTGCAGTTTATGCTAGCTAAGCTTAATAACGGTCACTGACTAAAACTAGTAGCGAATTGTGCAAAGCCGTTTGGTCTCAGGCGTCTTGTCACGGTCCGCGCGCCTTTCCCCGTCGGAGGTTCGAGTCCTTCCTCGGACATAGATATGTGTGTCGTCCTTAGCGTAAGTTAGTTTAAATTAGATTAAATAGTTGTAAGCTTCGGGATCGATGACCTCAGCAGTTTGGTCCCATAAGATCTTGCAAAATTTCCAAAAATTGTGCAAAATAAATGACAGATAAAGGTTTCATCATGGATTTTAACAATTAATGTGGGTGTTCCATAAAATTTCTGGCGTGCAGCTGCATAAATTCAGTTTCTTCTTCTAATATTTCTGCTGAATATCGTCCAGCCATCTTCAGGGTGAGCCAAGATGACTAACGCTCGAGCACTTGCTCCGTCCTCTTAAACTCGAGGACGGAACCACTGCGTATGCGGCCAAAGATACACAAAGCGCCAGAGACGTTGATAGGCGGCAAACAGGTAACACATGCATGGAAATTAAATCTATGGCTGCGCAGTCGATCAGCATGGTGATATCGACGTGTCACGGACAGCTGCACTGTCGCGACGTGATTGAATTACAGAAATTGCCGGATTCCATGTTTTATCCAAGCTGAAACCGCTATCTCTATTAATTAAATTCGAGGCCAACCGAATTTCAATAGCTTCCTTCACTACTGAGTCCCAGAAAGGTGAAGTCGAGGCTAAAATTTCGACATCATCGTACACCATAGAGTGTCCAGTGTCAATAAAGTACTCCGCCACCGCAGATTTATTAGGTTGTAAGAGACGGGTGTACCTGCGATGCTCTGTACATCTCTCCTGGACCGTAGGTCTCGTCCGATGTATGAACGGCCGCACTCACAGGGCTCAAATGGCTCTGAGCACTATGGGTCTCAACTTCTGAGGTCATCAGTCCCCTACAACTTAGAACTACATAAACCCAACTAACCTAAGGACATCACACACACCCATGCCCGAGGCAGGATTTGAACCTGTGACTGTAGCGGTCGCGCGGCTTCAGACTGTACCGCTTAGAACCGCTCGGCCACTCCGGCCGGCGTACTCACAGGGGATCCTATATACCCCAGGCTTCCGATGCACCATCTTTAACGGAACCCAGGAGTGCTGCAGTCTTTGGTGGAGGGCGAAAAATCACTTTGTGTTTCCTGAGGATCCGTCCAATTTTTGACAAAAGGCTTCCCTCGTATGGCAGAAAAGCCACGGATTTAAAACTTTTCGTGTCTTCTTGCGCTTTTCTTGCACCCACAGTTGATTTCATTTGTAGTGCCCTACGTATCTGCTGTGGAGAACACACGTTGACTTCAAAAACTCTTCTCAGGTGTAGAAGCTCGTCCTCCAGACTGCTCTCGTCAGCAATGACGTATACTCTGTGTACTAGAGTTCTGAGTAAACTCATCGTCAGAAAAGGATGGTGGCAGCTATTTGCACGTAAATATAAATCCGTATGGGTTGGTTTTCGATACACTGCATGTCCCAAAGAGCCTTCATCTTTGCGCCGTGCCAACACATCCAAAAATGAAAGGCATCCATCTTTTTCGATTTCCATAATATAAAAATTCTTTTAGCTTGTCTTCACCATGAGGCCACACTACAAACGTGTCATCAATATACCTCCAAATCACTGTGGGTTTCAAGTTAGCAGATTCCACCGCGTTCTCCTCAAAGTCTTCCATAAAAATGTTGGCCACCAAGGGTGACAAAGGACTACCCATGGCGACACCGTTAGTCTGCTCATAAAAATCGTTATTGAATAAGACATAAGTCGAAGTCAAAGCATGTTCAAATAAAGCTGAAATCTTTTTGTCGAAAGTCTTTCCAATGAGAGACAATGATTCTGAAAGAGGAACCTTTGTGAACAAAGACTCTACATTGAAACTGACTAACATATCACAATTGTTCAGTTTGAGTGATTTCAGTTTGACAATGAAGTCCACAGAGTTACGTATGTGATGAGCGCATTTTCCCACCAGACTCCATAATAACGACGCTAAGTGTTTGGCACAATCATAGGCTGGAGAGCCGATGTTACTCACTATCGGACGTAGAAGAAGCCCATTCTTGTGGGTCTTTGGAAATCCATAAAGCCTTGGAGGAACGGCACCACTTTGTTTCAATCTTCTGACAACTTCTGGTGGAAGGGGGAAGGCGTTCAGAAGCGAAGCAGTCTTCCGTATCACCTGGCTGTTGAGGTCTTTACTGATCTTCCGGTGTATGCTGTCAGTCAGTAAACTGTTCATTTTTCATGATGCTCGTCACAGGACATTTAACTAGTGGCATTACCTTTATCAGCTAAAGAGCCACCGTTTCGGAATCTTGGTGAAGCTTACGTAGTGCAGCCCTCTCTGCCACAGATATGTTACTCCTTTGTGAGCGAGCCTTCATAACTGCTCGACAAGTTTGGCGTCTTATTTCTTCTGATGATTCCGCAGAAAGAGGACGAACAGCTTCTTCAACGGCACTGATGAAAGCCGGTACTGGTAAAACCTTTGGTGTGGGTGCAAAGTTTAGTCCTTCGCTTAAAAGCATCATCGAAGCGTCATCCAAATCTTCAGCCGTCATATTAATAACGGATCGTCGAATAACAGTTTCTTTCTGCGAAGGCGTCTCAAACGGGCTAAACGTTACTATCTGTCTCGATGTGGCTACCTCATGAACCCAGTCTGACTTGGGCCACGAAACATTTGAAGAAAAAGCTGAATTTATGCGGCTGCAGGCCCGAAATTTTATGGAACTATCTTTACGCCGTGAAAACATGAAAATTATGTGGGTATTTGTGTAGTGTCTGATCTATTACCTCTGTGGCGTAAATTTAAGGAATGCTTGTCATAAGACTTTAAGAGTCGTATTCGGGTACCAGTAAGTGTAAATATAGTGCATTTAGCACATGAATTTTTGACAAATTTGACATTTCTATTTGCGGCAGATAATGGAGACATCAGCTAGCTGGAGCTGATGTTTGGTAATCACTAGGGGGAGGTGGCGAGGGCTTGCAGAAAGCAATAAATTTCATTTGATCCAGTAGAAACTTGAAGAGTAGTATTTTTGCGTCTCCCGTTTGACTTTTGACTATCAACTTTCACTTTCACTACACCAGTGCAGTAATTATGGCCTGTTGCTCAACTGAGATCCGACCACCAGGTAGGAAAACGAGCAGGCCATTAATTACACTGGGTTAGTGAAAAATTAAATCATACTCGCAGGTCAAAGCGGGTCTGGTGAGCCTTATTTAAACTAATAGATATATATTTCAGTCTGTGAATCAGTCGAAGTCTGCCAACAAGCGGTTTCGAGAAAGTCTGCGGAGCTGTACGTCACGTAATTTATTTCGCGCGCCACTCATTGCTAGAAGTGAATGGATTCTTCCAGCGGCCGCAGAGTGGGTCCGCTCACTCTGAGACTAGGCCGAGCACATGCGTTTCAAACTGACGTAACATAATGAACGTAATTCACCTAATAATTTCATTCTATTTAAGCTGTAATTACCTCTACTAGCCTTCTTTGTCGCAGACTTCTCAGTCTACACTTTCGCCGACTACCTGCACGAATGACTGAAACATGCCTGATTACCTTGCTGTTGTGGCTCAGTCCAAGTACCAAAGAGAAAACCCAATTCTCTGACTTGTATTTCCTTTACAATTAGACAGGGAGTTCAGAAACGTACTGAAACGCTTGTAAAGGTGTTGCAGGGTAGGTTGTGCTCAGAACTAATTGTTAGGGAAAAATTCAATACGTTGCACCATTTGTAATTTAATTAGCATTCACGATAGCCAATCAGATAATTCCGTGTGCAAATAAAGCAGTCTGCCAGAGACAGGTGTCCCCGAACGTGTTCTTCGTTTGGTATCCTCAAACCGAACAAAAGTAGATAAAGTAGCTTTTGTTCATATAGCTTAAATTTATCACTTCAGAAGAAGGCACATTTTAACTGGTAATGAGCAGTTAAACAAGTGGTAACTCTCAGACACACATATGTCCGTGCATTATCACATTTTAGCAGGTGCAAGCGCTTGAATTTGGGCGTGCAACGATCTGATTGGCTAACCTCAATGCTAATTAAATCAGAAAAAGCATAACATAGTTTCCATGGCAATTATGTCCGACCCCGGTAGCTGAGTGGTCAGCGCGACGGACTAACAATCCTAAGGGCCCAGGTTTGATTCCCAGCTGGGTCGCAGATTTTCTCCGCTCAGGAATTGGGTGTTGTGTTGTCCTAAACATCATCGTTTCATCCCCATCGACGCGCAAGTCGAAGTGGTGTCAAATCGAAAGACTTGCACCAGGCGAGTCTTCCCCACGGGAGGACCTCGTCACACGCCAATATTATTACAGCAATTATTTCTCAGCACAATCTCTCCTGTAACATCCTAACGAGATTTTCAGACCATTCCTGACCACCCTATAGAAGATACGGATTACATTTCTTGACAGCCTATATTTGTCAAGACGCTAAATTCCATGGGAAACGAAACCATCATACCAGAGTAATAAGGTTGAACCGTATATAAAATCCATTTTAACATGTCACTGAAGCGCGTCTATACATATGAGGCTCTTAAAATTCCGCAGCGAAGCACGGGATCCGTCTAGTTAAAGTTAGAAAGCATAGGTTATCACAAGTGCTCCATATTGTTGACACTGTGGCTGGCGCCAGCTACTGGTAGCCGCTTGTAGACGCTACTGTGGGGCTCAGTAGCTTGGTGTGGACTGACGGGCGCCTGGTGGCACTGGAGAAGCAGTCTGAAAATATTCAGTGCTCTTTATTATTTCATCTTGTCGCAGACTAGTGCAGTATTGGGGCGGCTTGGTGGGAGGATGCCACCGGCCGGGCTATTGCTAGGGGCTGGGCTCCTCCCGGGCAGACCATGGAGGCCCAGCGGTGCCGTCTGCCCGCCGTGTCACCCCTGGGCGTCGTTGCGTCTGGGTGTGTGGGGGCGTGTGGTTGGCGCGGCCGTGGCTTTCGTGTTGTGACTTCGTCAACTAGGGGGTGGACTAGTGCAGTATGGGGGCAGCTTGGTGGGGGGATGCCACTGGCCGGGCCATTGCTGGGGGCTGGGGCTGGGCTCCACCCGAGGGGACCATGGAGGTTGCATGGGGGCTTATTTAAAATAAATGAAAATAATTTTAATTTTTTTTTGATTTGGTAGCTGTCTGTCCGATTACGAAGGTGCAGCGGTGTCGTCTGGTCGCCGTGTCATCCCATGGGCGTCGTTATGTGTGGGTGTGTGGGGGCGTGTGGTTGGTGGGGCCGTGGCTTTCGTGTTGTGACCTCGTCGACTAGTGGGCGGACTAGTGCTGTATGGGGGCATCATGGTGGGGGGCTGCCACTGGCCGGGCTATTGCTGGGGCCAGGGCTGGGCTCATCCCGAGCGGACCATGGGTGCCCAGCGGTGTTGTCTTGCCACCGTGTCATCCCGTGGGCTTCGTTGGGTGTGGGTGTGTGGGGGCGTGTGGTTGGCGCGGCCGTGGCTTTCGTGTTGTGACTTCGTCAACTAGGGGGTGGACTAGTGCAGTATGGGGGCAGCTTGGTGGGGGGATGCCACTGGCCGGGCCATTGCTGGGGGCTGGGGCTGGGCTCCACCCGAGGGGACCATGGAGGTTGCATGGGGGCTTATTTAAAATAAATGAAAATAATTTTAATTTTTTTTTGATTTGGTAGCTGTCTGTCCGATTACGAAGGTGCAGCGGTGTCGTCTGGTCGCCGTGTCATCCCATGGGCGTCGTTATGTGTGGGTGTGTGGGGGCGTGTGGTTGGTGGGGCCGTGGCTTTCGTGTTGTGACCTCGTCGACTAGTGGGCGGACTAGTGCTGTATGGGGGCATCATGGTGGGGGGCTGCCACTGGCCGGGCTATTGCTGGGGCCAGGGCTGGGCTCATCCCGAGCGGACCATGGGTGCCCAGCGGTGTTGTCTTGCCACCGTGTCATCCCGTGGGCTTCGTTGGGTGTGGGTGTGAGGGGGCGTGTGGTTGGCGCGGCCGTGGTTTTCGTGTTGTGACCTCGTCGACTAGGGGGTGGACTAGTGCAGTATGGGTCAGCTTGGTGGGAGATGACACTGGCCGGGCTATCGCTGGGGGCTGGGGCTGGGCTCCTCCTGAGCATACCATGGAGATGCAGCTGTGCCGTCTGGCCGCCGTGTCATCCCATGGGCGTCGTTGGTTGTGGGTGTGTGGGGGCGTGTGGTTGGCGCGGCCGTGGCTTTCGTGGTTTGACCTCGTCGTTTAGGGGGCGGTCTATTGCAGTATGGGGGCAGCTTGGTTGGGGGATACCACTGGCCGGACTATTGCTGGGGGCTGGGGCTGGGCTCCTCCCGAGTGGACGATGGCGGTGCAGCTGTGTTGTCTGGTCGCCGTGTCATCCCATGGGCGTCGTTGGGTGTGGGTGTGTGGGGGCGTGTGGTTGGTGTGGCCGTGGCTTTCGTGTTGTGACCTCATCGACTAGGGAGCAGACTAGTGCAATATGGGGGCAGCTTGGTGGGGGAATGCCACTGGCCGGGCTATTGGTTGGGCCTAGGAGTGGGCTCCTCCTGAGCGGACCATGGGGTGCAGCGGGTGTCTGGTCGCCGTGTCATCCCATGGGAGTAGTTGGGTGTGGGTATGTGGGGGCGTGTGGTTGGCGCGGCCGTGGCTTTCGTGTTGTGACTTCGTCGACTAGGGAGCGGACTAGTGCAGTATGGTGGCAGCTTGGTGGGGGGATGCCACTTGCCGGGCTATTGCTGGGGGCTGGGGCTGGGCTCCTCTCGAGCGGACCATTCAGATGCAGCGGTGTCGTCTGGTCGCCGTGTCATCTTCTGGGCGTCATTGGGTGTGGGTGTGTGGGGGCGTGTGGTTGGCGCGGCCGTGGCTTTCATGTTGTGACCTCGTCGACTAGGGGGCGGACTAGTGCAGTTTGGGGGCAGCTTGGTGGGGGGAAGCCACTGGCCGGGCTATTGCTGGGGGCTGGGGCTGGGCTCCTCCCGAGCGGACCATTCAGATGCAGCGGTGTCGTCTGGTCGCCGTGTCATCTTCTGGGCGTCATTGGGTGTGGGTGTGTGGGGGCGTGTGGTTGGCGCGGCCATGGCTTTCGTGTTGTGACCTCGTCGACTAGGGGGCGGACTAGTGCAGTTTGGGGGCAGCTTGGTGGGGGGAAGCCACTGGCCGGGCTATTGCTTGGGGCTGGGGCTGCGCTCCTCCCGAGCGGACCATGGGGGTTCAGCGGTGCCGTCTGGCCGCCGTGTCATCCCATGGGCGTCGTTGGGTGTGGGTGTGTGGTGGCGTGGCCGTGGATTTCGTGTTGTGACCTCGTCGACTAGGGAGCTTCTCTGTGCTCAGCAGTGCAGTTTGCGTTCTTTGTCATCCCATGGGCGTCGTTGGGTGTGGGTGCTGTGGTTGGCGCTGCCGTGGCTTTCCTGTTGTGACCTCGTCGACTAGGGACAGTTCACTTTCTTTGTACAGCTTTTCGATTATTGTAACTGCGAGTGCGCAGGCTCCAAGGAGAATAAGCGTTGAAGGTTTACTTTCGTCACCATCATGCAGGCCCAGCACACAGCAAGATGTGTCATTGACTAACAACCAACCTCACCCCTTGATCTCATAGTCTGTAAATTTGATAGAAGCCGTAACATTGCTGTGTTAAGTCTGGGGATTGCGCCTTTTTGTCGAAGTCCACATGACGTTTGCTTTCAACAGGACAATGCAAGACTGAATTTTGCCCAAGCTGTCCTGATCTACTTTGATAAAGACTGAGCTCGACGGAATGGAAATTGAAATTGACTGAATGTGATGTTAGTTATAGAGAGTGATTCATTCAATAATTCTGTACCTAAACCTTCCTTCCACGTTAACACTGGAAGACTGAACAAGATTTCATCCCAAATCCACGCATTCTGCCGTAAATTTTCTTAACGTATGAGTTCAACATTTTCAAATCAGTATCTATTAGGGAGTTTTACGGTGTAGACAATCATCCGGCCATCAAGATTTATATTTCCCATGATTTTCCTAAACTGCCTAACTCAAATACTGCTACGGGTTGTCTGAAGCGGCATATCGATTTCCTTCCTCATTCTTTCTCATTTCCGAGCTAGTTCTCTCTCCCATATGATCTCACTGAGCAAGGTAAAGCAGTTGTTACATCTACATCTACACTCTGCAATTCACATTCAAGTGCCTGGCAGAGGGTTCATGGAACCACCTTCACAATTCTCTATTATTCCAATCTAGTATAGCGCGCGGAAAGAATGAACACCTATATCTTTCCGTGCGAGACCTGATTTCCCTTATTTTATCGTGATGATCGTTCCTCCCTATGTAAGTCGGTGTCAACAAAATATTTTCGCATTCAGAGGAGAGAGTTGGTGATTGGAATTTCGTGAGAAGACACCGTCGCAACGACTAACGCCTTACTTTTAATGATTTCCAGCCCAAATCCTGTATCATTTCAGTGACACTCTCTCCCGTATTTGACGATAATACAAAATATGCTGCCTTTCTTTGAACTTCTTCCATGTACTTTGGCAGCCCTATCTGGTAAGGATCCCACACCGCGCAGCAGTATTCTAAAACAGGAGGGACAAGCGTAGTGTAGTCAGTCTCCTTAGTAGGTCTGTTACATTTCCTAAGTGTCCTGCCAATAAAACGCAGTCTTTGGTTAGCCTCCCCCAGTATATTAGCTTAGCAGACTGGATTCTCGTTCTGGAGGACGACCGTTCAAATCTGCTTCCGGCAATCCAGATTTAGGTTTTCCGTAGTTTCCGTAAATCGCTCCAGCAAATTCCGGGGTGGTTCCTTCGAAAGGGCACTGCCGATTTCCTTCACTTTCGTTTCGTAACCCGAGATTGTGGTCCGTCTCTGGTGAGTTTGTTGTCGATGTGACGTTAGACCCTAATTTTGCTTTCTTCCTTCCTTTAAGTGACCTCGTTGCCGACTAGTCACTGAACGCTAATCTTCTTTCCTTTCTGCTACGTTCTTAATTACATAATACATGATTAATATCATGACAGTAGTGACGCCTGCTGAACTTTAGAAACGAATTTTGAGAGAATTTATTTCGTGTCTGATTTCATTGAACCAATGAAAGAACATGGACATGGGATGTGAATACTGAAAAGTATTTTGGTACACGTCATACTCATTGGCATTCTTGTACATATTGTAATAAGTTTATTGGGAGGCGAAATGAGACTAGATCATCGATTTCCCTGAAGATGATACAAAAGTTGGCTAAATCTCTCTTGCGATTTGTAAAATATTCTCTAATGACGACCGACAGGACTATCTCTAGGGCAATCAGTGTTCTAGCGAATCATGGCAGAAGTACCTTTGAGCGATCCTTACAGAGTCTGTATGGGTGGACACCGATTACCAAATTCGTTGCAGCGGAAACGTAGGCAAATGATAGTGAACGACATTCATTCGTGAACTGTCCGTCTGTACACATGTCGCACACTACAGCACGCTGTGGTACAATGTAACATTTCTTAATGTTTCTGTATCTGCGAGAGACCGATTATTTCAGCAACAGCCCCTGCTCTGTAGAAGAGTCAGTCCACGGTAGTCTAACTCCGTGCAGGTGTTCTACCCTTTCCCCGTCACAGCTGGAAAGGCTTATATATTATTTTCACGGTTGTAATTCAGGTAATAATACAATGCTAAAATAGCATGGACAAGTATACTTTTATTTATGTACTTATCTTTAGTACACATTTTACCGCCATTTTCGATGGTACCTCCACCAAATTCATGATAAAATTCATACAAATCTTATCAAAGGGCTCTCAGCTGAAACTCTCCATAAATATTTTCTAAACAATGAACAATGCCTGGACTTGCATAGAGGGTGATTCAGCTGCCCCTATCCATGAGCTTTATGCAACCTGCAACATCTTCAAATACTACACACATGATTTTCATATTCTCACACTCGCTAAATCAGAAAAAAAATTCAACAGGATGTTTTATGTAGGAAGTTTAAAGTAGTTAAATTTTGTACTGGGATACGCTTTCACTAGAGGCTTTAGTTCTCGAATTATTCAACAAACGCGTTTCTCCTGAATAATTCGAAAACCATGGCCTCCAGCGTAAACGTATCTCACTGCAAAATTTAACTACATTAAATTTCTTACAAAAAGGCCCTGTTCATTTTTTTCTGTGAGGCTAACAGTTTGGACGATGCGAGCGAGAGAATATGAAAATCTCGCGCGTGATTCCTGAACGCATTGCTGGTTGCATAACCTATCAGTTGTGGCAACTGAACCAGCCTGTAGCTGTGTGGTCCAGTATTGTACACAATATAGTATCAGTCTTTTTCTTTCTGCTAAAGGCAGTTTATATTTTACACAGTGTACAAGCTAACAGACGGTTTTCTGTTTGTAAAATGTTTAGTAAAAGGAATTATAAGTTATAAATGGACATAAATAAATAAACATGATGCATATTATAACTATCTTTATCGCCTTGAAACTAAGTTTAATCTTGAATAATGAAATATGTGTGATATTAATAAAATATAATATGTCGTTATATCGTTCACCAATAAGTAACACACATATTTTTTCCTGAAAAGCTGTCGGTAACGGTGACGGGGCCGTGCCCTTACAGATGAAGAAGGACGAAGCGTGGAACACGGTGGTGAGGGCCTATCAAAGATCGTGGTTGCTAATGAGACACAATTAGCGAATTATACAGTTGTTAGCCTTTTTTTTTTTTTTTTTTTTTTTTTGGTCATCAGTCTACTGACTGGTTTGATGCGGCCCGCCACGAATTCCTTTCCTGTGCTAACCTCTTCATCTCAGAGTAGCACTTGCAATCTACGTCCTTAATTATTTGCTTGACGTATTCCAATCTCTGTCTTCCTTCACAGTTTTTGCCCTCTACAGCTCCCTCTAGTACCATGGAAGTCATTCCCTCATGTCTTAGCAGATGTCCTATCATCCTGTCCCTTCTCCTTATCAGTGTTTTCCACATATTCCTTTCCTCTCCGATTCTGCGTAGAATCTCCTCGTTCCTTACCTTATCAGTCCACCTAATTTTCAACATTCGTCTATAGCACCACATCTCAAATGCTTCGATTCTCTTCTGTTCCGGTTTTCCCACAGTCCATGTTTCACTACCATACAATGCTGTACTCCAGACGTACATCCTCAGAAATTTCTTCCTCAAATTTAGGCCGGTATTTTATATTAGTAGACTTCTCTTGGCCAGAAATGCCTTTTTTGCCATAGCGAGTCTGCTTTTGATGTCCTCCTTGCTCCGTCCGTCATTGGTTATCTTACTGCCTAGGTAGCAGAATTCCTTAACTTCATTGACTTCGTGACCATCAATCCGGATGTTAAGTTTCTCGCTGTTCTCATTTCTACTACTTCTCATTACCTTCGTCTTTCTCCGATTTACTCTCAAACCATACTGTGTACTCATTAGACTGTTCATTCCGTTCAGCAGATCATTTAATTCTTCTTCACTTTCACTCAGGATAGCAATGTCATCAGCGAATCGTATCATTGATATCCTTTCACCTTGTATTTTAATTCCACTCCTGAACCTTTCTTTTATTTCCATCATTGCTTCCTCGATGTACAGACTGAAGAGTAGGGGCGAAAGGCTACAGCCTTGTCTTACACCCTTCTTAATACGAGCACTTCGTTCTTGATCGTCCACTCCTATTATTCCCTCTGGGTTGTTGTACATATTGTATATGACCCGTCTCTCCCTATAGCTTACCCCTACTTTTTTCAGAATCTCGAACAGCTTGCACCATTTTATGTTGTCGAACGCTTTTTCCAGGTCGACAAATCCTATGAAAGTGTCTTGATTTTTCTTTAGCCCTGCTTCCATTATTAGCCGTAACGTCAGAATTTCCTCTCTCGTCCCTTTACTGTTAGCCTTAGTTTACAGTTAAAACGTCTTCTCCGCGGCAGCAGGCAGGAGTTCTGTGGACGCAGCTAGCAGACTGGAACACGCTACTATGCACGCTCGGCTAAATACCGCAGAAATAACTTAGCCATGCAGATGTTTACAATTGGAAACTTCAACAATAATTACAATTGAACTGTTTACCTTGTGTCTCTCTTGAATGCGCATTGCTGTTAGGGACGTGAAATCTTTATTAATCTTATAAAACATCTAGAGCTATACACAGTAACGTTTCCAGTGTTGTGCAGCTTAGAAAACGGATGTGCAGTTGATTCAGAAAAATGAAAAAGCATCAGTCATATACTCTGTCGTTGATTAAAGCGAAATACTGATTTCACTGGAGAAACTAATTATAAGAGTTTAAATCACATTCGTTGGTTGTTTGTCCCTTGTGCTTCACAGATATTCGCATTTACGTTTGTCAGAGTGTCTCTAGTAACTGGAATTTCGTCGCTTTAAAACTTTCAAATTTTTTTGAACTAAGGGATTTCAGAAGACACAAAGCCCATGCTGATTGGTTCCACGCAAATCGACGAAATCTTCTGCAAACTTAAAGTTACTACTCGGTTAGCCTGTTATTGGAGTTCTAATTCAGTGTTTACAAATGTAACTGTGAACGGCAACAAAATCTATTTGCAGAACACACGCATTACGTCGTACCACCAAGTATGCAACTTTTGCCGTCAGAGCGAATGTGTGCTACCGTTGCGCGTAACAGCACAGCTGCCCAAGAGCGTGAGTAATGTGTGTGCGTGCAGCAAATTGTTATGAACTTGTAGTCGCGCTACGGAGACATGGCCCTGCACTGTGCCACATGACACGCAAGCACCTGCTGTTATTAAAATAAAGGAACTGTATCAGAGGAACAGCAAGAAAGCGTGAATATGCATTCAAACGAATGTTGTTTTACTTCTAAAGTTAAAAAAATTATACTCGTAGTCAGACTATTCTTTGGTTTCCGGGTATGGAACATTTCCCCTGAAGTTGGATGAGAAGTAGAATCCTTTCACAACAGCAAAAGAATTGTTGTTTTACGTACGATAGTTTCACTGTACATTGTCCAGGGTCTCATTTTATTTCTGTGTTTTTGGAGTATGAGGTCAGGGATGGATCTGAAGATTTCTGTTGTACGTCCGCTTGATAGTTGATACTGGGAACGGATATGAAACAATGGAACATTGTACAATGCGTGGCCACACCTGCAGAAAAATGAAACTATTTCAGAGATACATTTTATGCCAATGAAGAGTACATGGAATTGGGAAGCGGCCACTTGCAAGTAACTGAACGTTACCTCCCCTATTTTTTGTTGAAATAGAGACATTCTCACCCAGTTCGTTAGTAGCGATACTTCTACATATCTGGCGGACAATTTATTATGAAATCAGTAGCGACGTTGTTGGACCGGTGGCAATAATATTCTCATTTAATAATTTAAGGAAACGTAAACCAGGTCATCCTTACTGGGAATTGCACCCAGTTTTACCTCAACCCCACTGTTGTGTACTTCCCGAAATTTTTAATTTTTTCTTATAAGAGAAAGAAAAGTCTTCTGTCTCCAAAACATAATTTTAGTTGTTATCGATTCAAGTATTCTTTTCTATTGTAACGAGAAATACATTTTCATTGCAAGCATGTAATTTGTTGTCCCAAGATCTATATTTTGTCATTCCATTAATTTAAAATGTTCTCTCTTGAACTTTCTGCCCTTGAAATAGAAAATAAAATAATCGGTCTTAAAAAGAATAAGATCTAAAATGGAAGGGATGTATACGGGATGACACTGTGTCGATGTGACAGATTTTAAGGGGTGATGGAGAGGATTAAATGTATCAATTTGAGGTAAGAGACCCTGGTCGAGAAACGGCCGAGTCGAAAGCTATAAGCGAAAAACGTTCTGATATTTCTGACACTGGACCTCATCTGCTGAAAGTTCTTTGCTGTCAGTGTTTTGGGAGGAGTTATTATGGACCAAAACAAGAAAATACTTCCAGATTGAGACGAGTTACTGGTAGAAGTAAAGCTGTGAGTACCGGGCATGAGTCGTGCTTCGGTAGCTCAGTTGGTAGAGCACTTGCCCGCGAAAGGCAAAGGTCCCGAGTTCGAGTCTCGGTCGGGCACACAGTTTTAATCTGCCAGGAAGTTTCAAGAAAATACTTGTCCAGTGAACATCGGCTCTAAAGTGCGTACCTAAGAGCTATGAACAATGGTTCATTTTTGATACGGTGAAAGACTTGTCTTCCACCGAACAACTAGTCATAGCTTTATTCATTTTAAAGAAAATATTTACTCAACATTTTCCTCTGGGTTTGGTCCATACTACCACCACCTGCCAAAATATGGGAAGCAAGGAGACGTAGGAGAAGACGTCCACTGTCCTAGGTATCAGAACAAATTTCGCCAGCAACTTTCGACTCGGTCATTTCCTGAGAGGGACCCTTACCTCAGGTTCATGTACGTAGGTTGGAACTTAAATAGTGGCAACACTGCTGTGGAGATACTATGCAATGGAATGTACTATTGTCGCTGTTAGCACACGTTGTTGACATACCTATCTTACCTCCGAGCAAATGGATTCTCCCATCCCACGTCACCGGCGTGCGCACAGTCGAGGAAAACACAGTCACTTGTGAGCGAGCGGTCTAACGTAACGGTGTCACTATGTTTTCGAAACAAGAACAACGGAGGTGGATCAAGATTGAATGTGCCAGAGGTCATACAGTACGACAGTGTCATCAAGGTCTTCAGGAGGCGTGCAGGGAATCGGAATTGCCGTACAGTACAGTGGCTCGTTGGGTAAAGGCCTTCAACGAAGGTCGTCAAACTGTGGCAGACATGCATCGGACAGGTCGTCCTAGCGTCTCTGAAGAAGAAGTGCATGCTTTTGCCGCGGTAGTGGACAGTGATCGACGCCATACTATTCGTGAGCTCGCCCAAGAAACCGGATTAGGGCATACGACTGTGCTTCGCATCCTGAAGGAACGCCTAGGCATGCGAAAAATTGCATCACGATGGATTCCGCATGACTTGACGGAAATGCAGAAATGGATGGCTTACGACGCTGCTCAGACGCAACTGGAGTGCTATGAGCGCGAAGGAGAGGCTTTCTTATGCCGTATCGTAACACTGGTTGAGACATAGGCCACATCGTATGGATGAGACATGGGCCACATCGTACGAGCCAAAACTGAAACGCCAATTCAAAGAATGGGGTCATTATGGTGTGCCATGAAAGTCGAAAGTGCGTCAGAGCCCCAGTGTGGTGAAAGTTACGGTAATTCTCGTGTACGACTGTGATGGTGTTATCCTAACGCGTTACGTTCCTCCACGGCAGACCGTCAGTGCACAGTATTACCGTTCGTTTTTGGAGCATCACCTGCGACCAGCTTTGCGAAAGAAGCGACGACACTTTCTGCACAACCCACCCATAATTTTGCACGACAGTGCGCGGGCACATACAGCGCAGGCTGTGGCTGCTCTGTTCGGTCGATGGGACTGGGAAAGTACTGTATCATCCACCATACTCCTCGCACTTAAGTCCTTGCGACTTTGATTTGATTCCGAAGATGCAGGAACCACGTCGTGGCATTTGCTTCAGAACTGTTCTAGAGATTCGGCTGGCGGTTGACTGCTCGATTCACACAATCAACAGAACAGGCTCTGCTAACGGTATACTACGCCTTCCACATCGCTGGCATCGTGTTCTACACAACGTTGGTGACTACTTTGAAGGGCAGAAACAGGTGCAAAGATGTAACTCTTTTGTATCGATTGTGAATAAATAGTTGCCACTATTTAAGTTCCAACCCTCGTACTTACCCTTATTGATCATCCGTGGTAGTTTGTAACATCATCATGGAATCATCCTGTGCGACCCGTGTGGCCGAGCGGTACTAGGCGCTTCAGTCTGGAGCCGCGCGACCGCTACGGTCGCAGGTTCGAATCCTGCCTCGGACATGGATGTGTGTGATGTCCTTAGGTTAGTTAGGTTTAGGTAGTTCTAAGTTCTAGGGGACTTATGACCTCAGATGTTAAGTCCCATAGTGCTCAGATCCATTTGAGCCACTTCAGTCAACCTGTATACATAGAGGAAGTATAATCTCATACAAGAGCATTATATTCCCTCCGGCAGAGACCACAGTCATATAAAAATTTTGGGAATGATAACATTTTCGCTATTGGCCGTAATTATTTTCTACTATTGGTCAGTATCGCATATACTGTCATTATCAAATAATACCTGCAAGAAACGAATCTTAGTTACATACTGATTTTATAGAAAATTACAGTATTACGAGAGGTTGAGGTTTACGAGCACATTGAATCAGAAATAAGTCACTTACCGTGCACAAGGACCGACCACAACGCTGTCCAACCAACAGCGCATGACAGGTATGAGGGTAATGACGTGTGGTCACGCGTAAAATTAATATGAAAACAGCATAAAAGTAACAGCAGAAACAAGAACACTTCAGAACACAAGCCAAATTGTCGTAGCACCGACAATCGTCAAAGAGGTAATAAAGCTAACAACCAAGTGCACGTGGAGGCGCTGTTCTCTTCGTATCAACGAAGAAACTGCCGTTACAGCCGATGGTGTAATATTTCACTTCATAAAAGACAGTCTTCATGAAGTGAAGTGAACATAGCGAGCGGTTACGTTTGAACAGTGTCTGTATACTTGGGATGGAATTGGTGCTCCAGAATTGAGTGCTGCTGTGAAATGTAATTCAAGAAATATCGCACAATTAGATTACTGGTCTTCGCAGATCATTAACCTACAGTCCATTCTCAGTATCATGCAATATTAGTCGGATAGCAACAGGTTTAAGTCAAGCAAGTCACTAACTTTACTAACGAGCTCTAGAACTTATGATTTGAACATTCAATCACAGGCAAACTGCTCCAGTGCAAGGTTCCGATCAAGGATTCTAGTAGGTACCCTGTAGTTTTAGGGAAAATTCTTAAACTAAAATGCCTCATAATATCAGCCGTGAGCCTTATAGTACCATAATACTAGAACAATTGGTTCAATTTGCTGTGAGTACTATGGGGCTTAACTTCTGAGGTCATCAGTCCCCTAGAACTTAGAACTATTTAAACCTAACTAACCTAAGGACATCACACACACCCATGCCCGAGGCAGGATTCGAACCTGCGACCGTAGCGGTCGCACGGTTCTAGACTGTAGCGCCTAGAACCGCTCGGCCACTCCGGCCGGCTAATACTAGAACACTTCCTACTTAACTAATGAGAACAAGGTTCAACATTGAGTCGGCTCTCGGGTAGCCTTCTACACCTGCCTAATATCAGCGCGCAGTAGTGCCGCAACACGACGCGGTATGGACTCGACTAATGTCTGAAGCAGTGCTAGAGGGACCTGACAACATTAGCACTGCAGGGCTTCCATACATCCGTAAGAGTACGAGGGGATGGAGGTCTCTTCTAAAGAACACGTTGCAAGACATCCCAGATATGCTCAATGAAATTCATGTCTGGGGAGTTTGGTGGCCAGCGGAAGTGTTTAAACTCGGAAGAATGTTCCTGGAGCCACTTGGTAGAAATTCTGGACGTGTAGGATGCCACTTTGTCATGCTGGAACTGCCCAAGTCCGTCGGACAATGGACATGAGTGGATGCAGGTGATCAGACAGGATGCTTACGTACGTGACACCTGCCAGAGTCTTATCTAGATGTAGCAGTGGTCCCGCATCACTCCAACTGCACACGCCACACACCAACAGAACCTTCACCAGCTTCAACAGTCCACTGCTGACATGCAGGGTCTATGGATTCATGAGGTTGTCTCCATATCTGTAGACTTTCATTCGCTTGATACAATTTGAAACGAGACTCGTCCGATCAGGCAACATGTTTCCAGTTATCAACAGTCCAATGAAGGTGCTGACTGTCCCAGACGATGCGTAAAGCTTTGTGTCGTGCAGTCATCAAGGCTACATGAGTGGGCCTTCGGCTCCGAAAGCTCACATCGATGATACTTCGTTGAATGGTTCGCACGCTGACACTTGTTGATGGCGCGGCATCGAAATCTACAGCAATTTGCGGAAGGGTTGCACTTCTGTCACGTTGAACGAATCTCTTCAGTCGTCGTTGGTCCCTGTTGCAGGATCTTTTTCCGGCCGCAGCGATGTGGGAGATTTCATGTTTCACCAGATTCCTGATATTCAGGGTACACTCGTGAAATGGTCGTACAGGAAAATTCCCAAATCATCACTACCTCGGGGATCCTGTGTCCCATCGCTTGTGCACCGACTATAGCACCATGATCAAACTCACTTAAATTGTGATAACCTGCCATTGTAGCAGGAGTAACCTAACAGCTGCGCCAGACACTTGTAGCCTTATACAGGTGTTGCCGACCGAAGCGCCGTATTCTGCCTGTTTATCTATCTCTGTAGTTGAATAGGCATGCCCATACCAGTTTCTTTGGCGCTTCAGTGTATAACTACCGTGGTGTAGAATGAAAGGAACTAGAAAGAAAGAAGTCCCAGGGCATGCATGATTCATGTGATACAGTGAGACTCCTGGCCTAAAAAGGAAGTGCACTCATGGTCTCAGATTACAGGGACTGCAAAGCGAACTTCTTATGAATTTCATGGTAAGCAAATCCGCCACATTTGTAAAAAACTTTTATTGACTATACTCTACCAAAGTTTCGGGTTCTTAGCGCCAGCATCAGTTGTATCTGAAATCTAGCAGTAATATGAAGACATATCCATGTCCAAACTATCAAGCAAACATTTTTTACCATGAAAATGTTGCGAAACAGTTGTAGATGCAGCGCAAACAAATATTTGCCCGTATGAGTTGTTTATTCTGGGTTAACTAGAACACCAGGACGAAATTTCAGAGGTTTTAGTATGAAAAAGAAGGATAGAAAATATTGGCTCTAAACTGCACACTCATCTCCACGAAAATGAAACACATCTCTTCTACTGACAAAGTGCTCAAAGCTCTTCAAGTATGCATTTTAGAGCTCACATTTACTACACGTATTTTCTGGTTTTGTTCCAAACCATTACTTCTGAAAGTTTGTTGGAGGGTTTCTCGTTCAGCCTGTATTAATTGTATCATGTGTCGTCATCTTGTCTGTGTTGATGTCATACCATATGACTTTGACACTTGTTGACAACTGTGGAGAATGATTTTTTTTCCCTAAGTCCCTTGTGTCTGTAGGTATTGAATAGACATAGGTTGTCGTGCAGGATTCCGTATCAAGATTTGATAAACATGTGCAGTTGTTAGTTTTTAAACAACTTCGCCAATAAATCTTAGTTCAAGACGGAAAACTATTGTCGGGCAATTCCCTCATTGGTCTGATGTCGATAGGTGCTCTGGCATCCTGGGCCCTGTGGAAGAGGCATCGCACTTGCTCAATGTATACAAGAACGACTTGGTTCAAGTGGACAACATAACAATTGAGGAAGGATGGAAACTGCTCGGCCGGCCACTGTGGCTGAGCGGCTCTAGGCGCTTCGGAACCGCGCTGGTGCTACGTGAGCTGTGCGTGGCTCGTGTTCCCCCATCATGTATTTTACACCCAGTTTTTAATGCACTTCCACCTCACTACGTTAATTTAAATTACTACCGTCACTGAGTCGCTGCTTTGCCTGACCGTCAGCGGCGTCAGCAGCGCGTATCGATATATCCCCTCTCGTAGTATCTTTGTTCGACTGATATTACTTCCCGATCGTTGTCTGTCGTAAGGGAGTTGGAACGTGTCTAGAGCGCAGTCCAGACCTGCCAGTCGGGGAGTTGCAATACGGCACTAGTTTGGTCGGGTTGGAGCAGTGAGGTTTGCGTCGACATGGCTCTCCGACCATTGCCGCCACGCATCACTTGAACCAGTCCACGATCTTGGTGGATCGTCGGTCGGTCGTCCTACCGGACGACGCATTTTGGCTCGCCGATCCTTCATGAGTCGGCTGCGTGTATATGCATCGATTCCGATTGTCTTCGTGCACCCTTAGTTACTGTTGGGTATTGTTCTGGTCTTCGTGCAAGTGTTTGTCAGGTTGTATGTGTAGTTGCCGTTATTTCCACTGACGACTATTTTAGATGTTGTCGGCATTCTGCTGGCAGTCGGTCGGTTGCTGCGGGCCAGGGAAGTTATCTACATGCAGTGCAGTCGGCTGGGTCCGCTGGCGGTCCCTGCGCAGTATCGGAGTGTGTTTGTAGCTGTCCGATCGCTACGAGCTTCTTGGTTCACTGACCGAGGACGTCAAGTTGAGTAGTGGTTTCAAGTACCCAAGCCATGTTGATTCGTGTTGTGTGGTTCGTTTCGGTGGTTCGCTGTTGTGGAGGTTTTCCTGTGAGCAACACCGAGTGTTTCTATTGCTGAAATGTAGCCTCCATGCGGTGGAATTGACCATATTGGTTGACTAAAATTCGAGTGCACCAGAGGAATTTCCTGCCTTGTGGCCATTGGTGTTCCGGCTACCTGCCATGGCCACTAACGTAATTTCAGGCAGTGTGTTTTCCTCACCTGTTGTCGCTGTCCAACACGGTGTGTAGTTTTGACACCTTAATACATACATACATAAATTGATTGTGGATACTCAAGCCCGTAAAATTTTGTGTTTCAATTCTCATGTACTGATTTGTGGCAAGCAAGTCGTTTGTCGCTCGGTCCGTAGATGTCCCTTAGTTGAGTTCCAACGGATCAAGTGTAGTTGGGCCCACCACCTGTCTCACCTAAGTGAACGAGGGAAGACCGACCCCCTGAAGGGTTCTGAGTGCTTTTGTCTTTACTGTCTTTCTCACAGGTGTTTAATTGTCTGTTTATAATCTATCATAGCCAATGACAAAAGAAAAATTCTTTGTTTTACTGTTTTTTATGTAAGTAAGTTTGAATTCCGGTAAGTCGATATTTGCTGAAAGGCTCTTGCCGTTGTGTAGTCTCCTCTTTTATTCCGGTTTCAGCTACTTAAAACTTAAGGCTCATGCTTGTAACTTTTTTTAAATTGGAAAATTAATTGTGGGCCTTCAGCCTTGGAACCCTATTCTTAAAATTACCTTTCAAGCTTGAACATTGCGGCTTGGAACCTTATTCTTAAACTTACCTAGCAAAATTAGACATTGCGGCCTTCTGTCTTTGAAAGGTTGTGGTAATTATTTTAAAATCTTGAAAATTTTACTGTGGGCCTTCAGCTGTTTATGTATGTCTATTCACCCTTGCCTTGAGGCTTTCAGCCTAGCTACACACACACACACACACACACACACACACACACACACACACACACACATATATATATATATATATATATATATATATATATATATAATTTAATTATTTTATTTGCTATTTTAACTGCGTTTTTGTCTTGTTGGTTATTAAGATTTCTTGTTTGGAGGCCTTCTCCGGTGCAGGAATTGCGTTTTTTGAAACTCGTAGTTGTAAAAGTTCGGCTATGTGCTGCTTTGGTTGTAAATATGTAATTAAATTACAATAAATTACAATATTAAGGTGAAACTGATCACAACCTTATTTGGCCCTTTCCACAATCCTAATCTCCCGTTATACCCAGCGGGTTTAGCGGGCATGTCACTACAGTCGCAGGTTCGAATCCTGCCTCGGGCATGGATGTGTGTGATGTCTTTGGTTAGTTAGGTTTAAGTAGTTCTAAGTCCAGGGGACTGACGACCACAGAAGTTAAGTCCCAATAGTGCTTAGAGTCATTTGAACCATTTTTGAAGCTGCCCGTATATGTGCATATTCACATCGTGGGAATGTCTGGATTCTGATCAGTCAAAACATCAAATTTTTTAAGAAGCTGTAATTGTCTTCGCGCTGGTGACTCACTTGGATTATTCCTCTTTTTAAAATTTTTGTGCTTGTCGTCTAATTGGTCACAGAGCAGCAGTGAAGCATGGCATTTTGCGCCAGATGCGATGTTTTCAGTGACATTCTTCGCCGTGGCCATTACCGTTGATCAGTGGGCGCCCGTTCTTCTCCTCTGCGCGTGGACAAGTGGGAGGCAAGAAGCACTTTGTATCACTAAGAAGCGTAACTCCTGGCCGCTGCTGGAACATCAATTACCGTCGTCCCGACCCGAAGCTGTTTTTTGTCGCGTCCCCCTGTTCCGACGCTTGTATCTCCTCGGCGCATCAGCGATGCGCACCAATTAAACACAGCCATTGAAAAAAGAAGGAAAGGAGTGTGAGAGCGTAGAGAGGGAGTGGGCGACGGACCACGGCGGGGCAGAACGGAGACGCGGACGCACGAGCCCCGCCGACCCTAACGCGCCACGGCGCTATTCAAAGAAGTCACGCCGAGAAACGCGGCATCATTAAGACCGCGCTGGTGCTGGCTCGTAAATTAATGCCATAAGCTGCCACCCACGCTTTTTGTTTGTGACTAGTCATTTGATAGCTTTCGTATAGCAAGTGCCTAACACTACTGTAACACTGACAACAAAGTAAATGCACAATTGAGCTACTGTTTATCACGTATATTCCGGTGCGGAAATTACACTACTGACCATTAAAATTGCTACACCAAGAAGAAATGCAAATGATAGACGGGTATTCATTGGACACATATATTATACTAGAACTGACATGTGATTACATTTTCACGCAATTTGGATGCATAGATCCTGAGAAAACAGTACCCGGAACAACCACCTCTGGCCGTAATAACGGCCTTGATACGCCTGGGCATTGAGTCAAACAGAGCTTGGACGGCGTGTACAGGTACAGCTGCCCATGCAGCTTCAACACGATACCACAGTTCATCAAGAGTAGTGACTGGCGTATTGTGTCGAGCCAGTTGCTCGGCCACCATTGACCAGACGTTTTCATTTGGTGAGAGATGTGGAGAATGTTCTGTGCCAGGGCAGCAGTCGAACATTTTCTGTATCCAGAAAGGCCTGTACAGGACCTGCAACATGCGGTCGTGCATTATCCTGCTGAAATGTATGGTTTAGCAGGGATCGAATGAAGGGTAGAGCCACGGGTCATAACACATCTGAAATGTACCGCCCACTGTTCAATGTGCCGTCAATGCGAACAAGACGTAACCGAGACGTGTAACCAATGGCACCCCATACCATCACGCCGGATGATACGCCAGTATGTCGATGACGAATACACGCTTTGTAGGGAAGCTGCCTACTCACACCGTAGTAAATTCACAACAGTCTTTCCATTGTGTGCCAGCCAGTCCGCTGTAACTAGCTATGACGTCATAAATGTTGCGCAATACTTTTAAAATCAAGTAAATAACCTGAAACTGTTCTAGCATGTCAGGAGTAATACTAAATTAATATATGTTGTATATCAGTTCGATAACTTTAACTATTTTCGAAATTTGGACATTTTTCTGTAAAAATCATTGGCGCAACAGAAAAGAGCTAGAGACTTAAAAATTTATATTTAGATTCCTTTTCCATAATAATTTAATAGAAGCAGTACTTTGTATCTCACAAATTAAAATTTTTGTTGAAATTCATAATTTTCTGGTTTTTGTCTTAAAAATTAAGGAAGCAAGATAGATTAAGTAGGCTAATAAATAAGGCTAGGATGTTTATATTTAAGTAGAATGGAGATCCGCTATAATCATAAAGATGTGAGAAGTTTCAATTGAATAGCTATAAAACTATAGCGATAGCGTATCTCCAAAGGGCAAGTTCAGAGCTCGTCTACTGCGTGTAGTGTAATTAAATTAATTCTCTCGCCCAAAATATTTAACTTAGTCACGTCAAACTTTTATTATGATTACTTACCTGTGTGCTGAAAGCACATTTAAATTGAGAGCTTCATCGGCCATCAGCAAAAGAAGTAATGATTTATTCAATAACTTAATGTGTTGCATTACTAGCCCAGCGGCTAGTCGGGAGAGCCGATTTGATCAGGCGTTCCCTTACCCGTCCGCACCACGGCTTTATATACGAGTATAAGAACGCTGCGCGAGGAGGCAAGGCCCCAGTTGTCTCCAGACGCTGAATAGCAGACCACCTGTGTTGAGAGTCGCGCCGCGTCGGTATCATCGCTATAAACCGCCTCGGATGCCGTATTAAGTTACTCGGGATACGCGTAACCATGAAATCATTTTCGAGAGAAGTGTTAATTCTGGGATGACTTTAATTATCTATCTTCAGTTTGCGTATGTCGTATTTTCACGTGCCGCCGCAGGACAAACATTCTACTATTATTTAGCGTGGCGTTTGATGAACATTATCATCAAATTATGGCGAGCATTGATTTAAACATTTAATTTGGACAGTTATAGTTGCATCAGCGCATTAGACTCTGAACTGCCCTGTTAGTCAGATTGTGTGGATTTTTTTTTTTCATCTGTGACTTTCAGAATATAGCAAACTTTTTTTTTCACGATAGTTTTTGATTATAAATCCCAGACAATCTCCTAATTCCTCAGAGCTATAAGCTGTAGCTATAAGTGTATTTCTCAGATGAAGTGGGCACTAGGAATTCTAATTACAGGCTTCACGTTTTGCTAATCACTTTCTGGTTGCCAATATTGTAGTTAGAGAGCCAGTGTTGAGAACGGCAAAAGACAGCATAAATAATAGGAACATTTTAAACAACATAATTCCACCTGCCGCCCCACATATGGTTAAAACGGCATGGAATGCATCTTTTCTACATATTACAAAACATTTTTATTGAATAACAACATCAATTCCACCCGCCGCCCCACAGCTTCCAATGTGTGTTCACCGCGATGTCACCAAACACGGATGCGACCATATTGATGCTGTAAACAGAACACAGATTCATCCGAAAATATAACGGTTTGCCATTCGTGCACCCAGGTTCGTCGTTGAGTACACCATCGCAGGCGCTCTTGTCTGTGATGCAGCGCCAAGGGTAACCGCAGCCATGGTCTCCGAGCTGATACTCCATGCTGCTGCACACGTCGTCGAACTGTTCGTGCAGATGGTTGTTGTCTTGCAAACGTCCCATCTGTTGACTCAGGGATCGAGACGTGGCTGTACGATCCGTTAGAGCCATGGGGATAAGGTGCCTGTCATCTCCACTGCTAGTGATACGAGGCCGTTAGGATCCAGCACGGCGTTCCGTATTACCCTCCTGAACCCACCGATTCCATATTCTGCTAACAGTATTGGATCTCGACCAACGCGAGCAGCAATGTGGCGATACGATTGAAACGTCCCCTTTTGAAAAATTATACATGACTGTCCATAAACTGACACACAATATTTTTTAGCGCAACGCAATCTGACTTTCAAAAATCCCTACGAAAGAATGGCCCTGACCAACATTAACTTATACCTTTCACAAATCACTTACCTCACAAAAATCTTCGTTACTCTAACTACTGCAATACAGCGAGCGCCACTACTGCCAGCTAAATAAAAGATTCAAACTACGGAAGGCACTAACTACTGATAGGCATAGTTAGCAAATGAAAGATTTTAATAGAGAACAAACAATGTATTTACCTTAATAGTGTTGAAAAATCATAATGTACATAGCAGTTCATGACATCCAGTCTTACAAATTTCAAAACTCCGCCATTTCTCTCCCCACATCCACCACTGCTGGCGGCTCACCTCCAACTGCGCAACGCTATGCGCTGTTAACATCCAGCTGCCCAACACTACAATAGCGAACAACAATGCAAACCAGCCACAGACTGCACACAGCACAGCCAGTGATTTTCATACAGAGCGCTACGTAACATTGCCAATAAGAAAACATAAACAGCCTACTTACACGATAAACCGCAATCGCGATAGGCTACAATCCGACCTTTATCAAAGTCGGAAACGTGATGGTGCGCATTTCTCCTCCTTACACGGGGCATCACAACAACGTTTCACCAGGCAATGCCGGTCAACTGCTGTTTGTGTATGACAAATAGGTTGGAAACTTTCCTCATGTCAGCACGTTGTAGGTGTCGCCACCGGCGCCAACCTTTTGTGAATGCTCTGAGAAGCTAATCATATGCATATCACAGCATTTTCTTCCTGTCGGTTAAATTTCGGTCTGTACCACGTAGTCTTTGTGGTGTAGCAATTTTAATGGCAAGTAGTGTATGTATGACACACCATACGGAGATTGGAGTAAGAGGTCACGACGACAACGGAGGTACGACGGGCGTTCAATAAGCAACGCAACACATTTTTTCTCGGCCAATTTCAGTTGAAAAAAAATGCGGAATTTGTTGTGAGGCATCGTGGAATATTCCCGCTTCAGATCCTATTGTTTCGTGGAGCTCCGATATGTGGTTGTGCTATACGTAGTCTTCAAAATGACGTCTGTAACGGAAGTGCTTTCAAAGTAGTGAGTTTCTTTTGGCGGAAAACTAGAGCAGGCACTTGCAGAATGTCGGCGGAGACCTCGCAGTCAACAATATAACGTTGAGTCGTCAGACGACCATCTGTGGTCATCGCTACGAAATTGTCTTAACCTGTCCTATCTACTGCGTGCCAGGCGGCCACATACTGCCATGACTGGCGTAGTATTGGAACGTGCAGACCCTCTCATCTGAGGTGATCAACGGATCTCAATAACACGCCTCGACGCACAGCTGAACGTCTTGTTGGTGATGCTGAAACGGCCGGAGTGGCCGAGCGGTTCTAGGCACTTCAGTCTGGAACCGCGCTACCGCTACGGTCGCAGGTTCGAATCCTGCCTCGGGCATGGATGTGTGTGATGTCCTTAGGTTAGTTAGGTTTAAGTAGTTCTAGGTTCTAGGGAACTGATGACCTCAGATGTTAAGTCCCATAGTGCTCAGAGCCATTTGAACCATTTTTTTGGTGGTGCTGACTCATTGGTCCACCACTCGTGGTACACAAAGGTGTGTACCCGCCCCAGAGGCCAGATCTCGCACCTTCAGACTTCCGTCATTTTAGCCCAATGACGAATGCACTTCGTGGGACACAGTACGTGGATGACGGAAAGGTTATTGATGCTCCGACGTCGACCAGTAGAATACAATGTAGGCATACACGCCACCCCAGCTAGGTGGCGTAAAGCCGTCGCATTGAACGGAGGTTATGTTGGAAAACAGGGTTTTGTAGCCAGAAGAGTCGGGAATAATGCGGTGTTTTGGAATCCCGAATAAAATCAACCTGTTTCCAGAAACAAACGTATTGCATTACTCGCTGAACGCCCCTCGAACAATCCCCAATTCACACAGAACTGGTGTTGCGTGTTTGTCTGTTAGGGACGTGACGCTGTTTCATGCCACCTCCATGTTCACAAATGGAGCACTGCACACAGAGGTGGCGTGGCGGAGACGCGTCGCTTCTGTGGTCAGCAACACGGTCGCTTGTAGCCACGAATGTAGCGACGCGTGGCGGAGACGTACAAGTGGCGCGCTGCTGATTTTAGTACGCGTCAGTTTGCGAAATGATTAAAAGTTAAACATAAAGTGTCGTAAAATAAGACAAACAAAGGCAGAACTTTGTTGAAAATCCGAGGGAAACAAGTTAGCCAGTAATATTTTACGTGATGATGCATAACTGAATCGCTCTCCCGACCAACGTTGTAACTAATAAAAAAACTAATTTTTGCAGGAGAACAAAAACAACATTTCACCCTTACCTGTTTGGACTTTGTTGATGAAACCAGTGTAGCCTGTACATGAGTAACGCTATTCTGCATATTTCTGTTACAGTTATTCAACGGAAGCTTACGTTATCTTTGAAGAATTAGTACATTTTTTTAGTTCCTTACAAGACAACATTGTATCTGCCTAGTGGAAACACAGTGCAGCTGAAACACACTGGCTTTTCTGTGTTACTTATTGCAGAAGTAGAAAGCTTACTTTGAGAAAGTGCAGCAACGCAGGCTAAAGCACATAATTTTTGTTGCAATGCAAAACTGCACAAGCAGCAGCAGAAGATACGGTAAAAACTGACACTATTCCTGCTGCGGTCACACTAAACATGTATAGTCACATTATATTTCCTGTATTCAGTCAATGGGTATTGCCAGACAGACGTGCAAATCCATTATTCGCTTGATAGCTGTTCGTGGAAATTCCGTTTCTCAGCTGGGATATACTGACACATGTCAAGTAAGGCTTTCTTCTTATCGCTATTTATTGGCAGAAGTTTATAGTACAATATAGAGAAAACTGTAATCTTATCTAACGGTAGATTTAGTTCCCAGTACCTTTCGGCAACTTTGCGACGATTTGACAAACCTACGGTTACAGGACGTTGTAACTCTTCCTTCCCGTTAGTGTAGAAGAGTCGGCGAATGAAATTTGTAGCCAACAGACTCAGTTACTTTGAATGACCCTGTGTGCGACAACATCCCCGAAATTCTCTGGTTCCATGTTTCCGACAAGGAGTCCGTTGTCCTTGGCGTTATCAATGGCTGGAATCCGGTAGTCTGCGTGCTCTTTTGTTCCTCCGTGTAACGGCAGAAGTCTCTACCACGCAGTAGGGAACTGTACCCATCAATGACGAATTTCTGGTCTAAAGCAGTGAAATAATTTTTGCTACGTAAATCATGGGAAAGTATTTTTCTTTCATTACCAGTTGCAGTTATCATGTTTTTCTACTTACACCCTCAGACAGCAGTTTTCCAGGAACGGGAACTTTTCTCGTCGATGTGTAAAGGCATCCTCCTTCCCTCAGTGCCTCGTGTTTTTTATCCTTTTTTCATAAATGTTAACTTCACTTTGCCTTGACTTATTCAAGCGCTTTTGCGTTCCGCTTGTTCGGTGAAACAATTTTGTGGTTTGACAATGGTAGCGCGATTATCGTGCATGCGTGTGTGTGTGTGTGTGTGCGTGTGTGTGTGTGTGTGTGTGTGTGTGTATGTGTGTGTGTTTGTCTGAGTTCACCAGTTCAGTGTGCCTTGTTCCCTCCTCTCCGCCACCTCTGTGTGAAAGGGAACTTGAAGGGTGAGAAGCAGTCAGAGAGGAAAGAATGAGGTGAGTACTCTACGCGCAATGTAGCCTGACATTTAGCTCACATGCTGCTGTGAGCGAATGTAAGGGATTTTTCCTTCTCCTCCCTTCCAGGGGTTCACAAGCAAAGTGACGAACTGCTAAGGTCTGTTGATGGAACGATTCTAACAGTTTCTTCAAATTAGAATTGAAGATTTGTGCACTGATATGACGAGAATATCTAGAGATTCGACATTAAATGTTTTCACACTCATTCTGATTACGTCAGTGTCACACATACACACAAGCAACATTAAAATTAGAATCGTTCACGTCTTCTGGTTCCGACAAGAATTTACCCTGATTCTAAGCGAAATACTGGAACTATGAATCATCTGTCCCTTTATTCGCTCTGATAGTTACACGAACTGTCCTACAGTAGTAAATCCTTCTGCTACTATCATTTCTGTTGTGCTGTTTTGACTCTTAATGTAAATTCATAGAGTTCCCTGGAACTCATTCCCCTTCGTACTTCACCTAACTGATTGTAATTTGCTGAAGAAGTGGAGCCCGCATCTCGTGGTCGTGCGGTAGCGTTCTCGCTTCCCACGCCCGGGTTCCCGGGTTCGATTCCCGGCGGGGTCAGGGATTTTCTCTGCCTCGTGATGGCTGGGTGTTGTGTGCTGTCCTTAGGTTAGTTAGGTTTAAGTAGTTCTAAGTTCTAGGGGACTTATGACCACAGCAGTTGAGTCCCAAAGTGCTCAGAGCCATTTGAACCATATTTGAAGAAGTGGAAACAACTGCAAACAAAAGCTTATGGATTAATTTGTTGTTGAATGGTATAAGAGAGGACTGTCACTCATCTTTTAACTTAAAATGTTCTAACACACTCACTGAATCTGCTGTGTAGTGTGACAGATAGCGATGTTAATTCAGGAAAGCTACCAGTTACTCATGTTTCGAACCGGAATTCCATTTCGAAAACTGCCACAAGACTGGCATTAACTACACTGAATTTTATTAATTTGGGACGTTAATGAGCACTTGAAACAGGGACAGCTGGTGTGTTGAAGAGAAAGTGTTCATATCGTGACGGCGGATGGAATAATTCAGTGTGTCACGTGAATTGGATGTCGTCGGAAGTTGTCCGGCGTCGATGTGAAAGTTGATCGCCGGATGGGCACGATATAGTCAGTCTGCAACATGAGGAGCGAGCACCTCTCGTGGTGGGGAAGTGCCTTCCCCGGAAGAACGCTACAGCTGCTGTAAAGGATCAATCGATTTCCCGCTGAGCAGTGCAGTACAAGATGTGATATTTGTAGCATCTGTCCGTGTATGTTTCTGAATTAGTTATAGTAGTTACTAATTTCTGGACTCATCATAGTGTTCATGTCTTTACGGAAATAATCACTAACGGAACATGTCTGCGCCCTGCATCTCCATCCAATCAAAGAGCGCCCCGCGTGAGGGTCGGTGTAACATTGTGAAACTGGCGATACAGGTGCTCCTCATGAGGTGTGTGGACAGGTTTTGGGACTTTCCTGCTTGCTCTTCAGTTGACAGAGATTATACGAGAGTGTTGGATCGCGGACAGGTCGTATATATTGTGCAATAAATCAAGCTCTATAGGAATTTCTCTACCTCAACAGGAATGTACTATACCATCTGGTTTTTGGTCGTGTTGGAATTTCCTTTCATTTACAACGTGTTTAATTCATGATTTTGGGCATTTATAACGTTTTCTACTACTTGGGCGAAACATTGCCACACATTTTTACGTTCATAAACAATAATTACTTGTGCTACGATATTACACCTTGAATTATCATTTATTTTTATTTTACAAAGTCGTTTCGTTGTTGTTCAAGAAACTTGAAACTATTTATCTTCTTATCGTTTGAACAGTCGATTTCAGATCAGATTTATAACGAAACATAGAGCCAGTAACTTCAGAAACATTATTTTGATATCCCTACCAAATGATAGTCATTATCATAATTATCTAAAATAATTTACCTTCCTGAACAATGTCACCTGGATAGTAATACGACTTATAGAACTGCCTCGCAGCTTCTAGAACAATTCACAGTTCATATGTACTATCTATCTCAGGACCAAATGCGACAGTCTCACCCCGAGATTCGTTCTGCATCTGAGAGAGGGAATACGATGTGGAGGTCTTTTATTTACGTTGTTAGACAGACAATGGATCACGTCTAATCTTTCGTATGCATTCCTAATTTATATTTTACTTGTGATTTTCGACAGTATTTGTCACTGTGGCATCTATAAAGTTAAATAGTAACAAAATATCTGATTCTGCAAACAAGTAATCATGCTTCAAGCTTGTCATTTACGAATCCCAGAACCTAATGAAATACAAGTTTAACACATAATGATGAAGACTCCTGGCCAATGAAGTAATATGGAAGTTAAGTAAATAATTAACAAGATATGTGAAATTTCTTGTCTTGAACTTTAATGATAAACATTGCACCGAAGAATTAGCATTCATGTGGAATGGAAATAAGCGTTTGGTGTTATTGGCCGAGAGGCCCCTGATGTGGCAGGTCCGGCCGCCTTGGTGCAGGTCTTATTACATTCGACGCCACATTGGGCGACCTGCGCGCCGGATGGGGATGAAATGATGGTGAAGACAACACAACACCCAGTCCCTGAACGGAGAAAATCCCCGACCCAGCTGGGAATCGAGCCCGGGGCAGTAGGACGGCAATCCGTCACGCTCACTGACCACTCAGCTATCGGGGCGGACACTGATGTGGCATGACTTTCCTAGATGCTACTCCAGGTGGGTGTAGAATGAATGTGCACAACGGAGAATACTGAACGCTAAAATCAAGATTTGACACTCTCTGACTATCCCCTGAAGCAGATCTTAGGATATCTTCATTGTGGCCGGCCGGAGTGGCCGAGTGGTTCTAGGCGCTACAGTTTGGAACCGTGCGACCACTACGGTCGCAGGTTCGAATCCTGCCTCGGTCATGGATGTGTGTGATGTCCTTGGGTTAGTTAGGTTTAAGTAGTTCTAAGTTCTAGGCGACTGATGACCTCAGAAGTTAAGTCCCATAGTGCTCAGAGCCATTTGAACCATCTTCATTGTGATTATATTTCCTCCTTCTTGCTCTTTAACATATAAATTACAACCCAAACATAAATGAATGATTAAGGGAACTAGTAACTACCAAATGATAAATGCTGTTTCTGCTTATACATTTATTGTAGATTAAAACCCCTTTATACATAACAAATGTTTATATATCAATGTCCAATGGACTTAAAGAGATACAAATGGATTTCATAACTAATATTATTAATCAATTGCCCTAAATCTGCCCCTTTGTGTGGCTACGCGATCTAATATAAATAACGCGAAATGACTGACATCACCTACGTACCGAACACTAGAAGACACTACTTTAATGATGTTCTACAGTGGTGAGCAACCTCAGCGGAAATAAAATTTGCGTGATCACAGAAGTTTAGCTTTATAGCCCTAGCAATATCACCGTATGTGCTGCGTCCGGTGCCTCGGAGTGATGGTTCTTATACACGTCTGCGACGATGGAAGAACGCCAGCTACAATATAAAAGCTCTTTCAAACAAAAGGATAGCAGAAGGTGGTCCTCTGACCAGTATGATCTAATACTGTCTTTTCCTCTCTATGTTTTACAGACAAGAAACGCAAACTCACAGCCACAAGGACGGAGTTCAGATAACGTCACAACGTGAGTACAGGCAGAAGTGCTCTCAATCACTGAACGCTGCGTACTCAACGACGTCTCCCAACCCGGAGGCGAAGTCCAGAATCGTATAAGTTCGCAACAGTACAGTGCCTAACCGTTCTAACTATAAAATCTCCTGAGAGCAAAGACAGAAAATCCGTCTGTACCAACAAAGCTGATACTGAGCGACCGTCAAACCCGGGCGCTCAAAACGGAAGACCTCTTCTCTCCACTGCTGGCTTCCCAGCAAAGCTCGGCTCCCTCCCTCGTAACTCAGTAGGCGAATCATATGCTCGAAACCACGGAATATTCTCCCTCTCTACAGATTCTTCCAAACGCCGACCAACCATATTTTAATCTTTTGACGCCTAGTGCGGAAAGTTTGCGAGGAAATGCCTATACTCACACAATGGTACGCTTCTCAGAGTAAAAATCCTCGGAAATAACCCAGCCTGTGGTTTCCGAGGTAACGCTTCCTCATTCCTCTCTGCTGCGTCCAAGATTTTCAGAGTTTCCGAAGTATAATCCGGTTATCCATCCTGCCCCACAACAACACCGGCCGGCCGCCGCTGTATTGTGCTTCCGCGCTCAGTTGCCCAGACAGTCCAGTCCGTCTTGGCACTTCCTGTATTAAGCAGGACCAATGCACCTGTGCGGGCTTTTCCACGCACCGCTTGAGTTATGCCTGCCGTTTCATTTCCACAGGCGTTCCAACCTCTACTAGTATAGGCAATCATTCATTACGCCGTTCTGATAATAAAGACTCTCCGTAACATTTTATGCAATAAACATTAACAATTATTTACAAGGTGTACATTTCCGGCCGGTGTGGCCGTGCGGTTCTAGGCGCTTCAGTCTCGAACCGCGTGACCGCTACGGTCGCAGGTTCGAATCCTGCCTCGGGCATGGATGTGTGTGATGTCCTTAGGTTAGTTAGGTTTAAGTACTTCTAAGTTCTAGGGGACTGATGACCACAGATGTTAAGTCCCATAGTGCTCAGAGCCAAGGTGTACATGACAACGTCAGTCTGCTTTAAATGTTCGTATATACGATGTATAACCTACCAAATGATACCTAATTCCGGTTGTAGATCACGGCAAAGTATGTAGATGGATGCTTGTAAGGTGCAAAATTATAGCCAAATTACAACTTCAACTTTTAATAATTTCAGTATAAATAATAAGGGGAGATTTTAACAATGGTACGCTGTCTCCGAGGTCGTGTACGCACTGAGCTTTTCATGTTCATCATCTCATGCGTTTACTATGAGTTCCTAGCTACAGCTAAAACCATCTCCTTCGGAGTCACCTTCTGTGGGGAACAACATGTTATTGACAGAAGTCGCCGTCAACTTCCACGGACTACAACGCTGCAAGCATAGAAATAAAAGATCGCATGGATTGACGAACAGCGGTATACGTTTGTACATACCGATAGCAGGGAAGGAGTCCATCGAAAACCAAATGTGGCGACGAACTGCACTTCTGAACTGGGCATTTTTCAGGGAGACAGTTACCGTATTCTTAAGCGTGAGAAGTAATCGGGGAAAGTCACGTGGCCTGTTAAACTTCTATCACCATCTCTCACTTGCGTATCTTTTGCATCATCACGTGCTTCGGTTTGCTTATGGCACACGACTGGCGACGAACACTTATTATAAGAAAATGCGTCATCATACATGTTCTAAGTTCAATCAGAATAGCTGTGGAAACACTCCACGACCACAAGGGTGCCTGTGAAGCCTGCTATCTTACCTGTAAAGACCCGAGAAGCCATCGCTTGAGAGGCGTGTGCCTTTCCTCCAGCTCTACCCACTTTTAATGAGCCGTGGGCCGGGAGTGAGTCTTTGTGGGTCGTGAAGTCTCTGTTTACCGTGAATTTGTGTTTCAACGCGTCGAGACAGTCAACTACATCTACACTTTTGAAACCACTCAAACTGAGATGCCATACTCATGGAAAACTATACTGCCACACCAGAATTGGTTTAATTCAATGTTAAGAAATCTTTGGGGCTATCAATGATATTTTTATATTAATAAATTTTGAAGATTATTTGTAGTGATTTTTTGTGTGTATTGTGAGGCTGGACGGAACTAAATAGATAGTATGGTGCCGCGATGCACAGTTATTGTCCTTAATTTTCGCTCGTTATCGTAGAAATTAATTAGGAATTTAGTAAATTTAGCCTACATGCCTTCTCTGTTGTACTTTATGCTAACTTTCAATGGTCTGTCGCTCATTAATGTACTAGAGAGTCGTCAAGGAAGGTGATATGTCATTTAAAAGTCATTGAAGACAATCTAATGTAACTATGCAGCCTGCCCAAAATTGTGCAAATAGGCACAATTAGGTTGACTGTGCAAATAACAGCTCTATGTGCAGTCCACGGTTTTCTTTGAACCCTGAGGTTTTTAACTACCCCCTCCCTCCCCCCTCCCCACCACTCCACGCACAGAAACACAGAAATAGCTCTGCCGGCTGGAACCAGTGTCCTTGTGCCGTTAAGACGCGTTTTCGTTGAGTGGTCCAGTCAGTCTCCAGACAACATAGTTATACCGTTTAGCGCCGTTTCGATGACTGCTTTTAATTACATTCGCACCCAAACAACCGAATTCTTAGTGCCGCTGCCAAGGCAATCTCCCATGTTCTGCTATCAAGTCCAGTCATTACACAGAAACTCCCTGTGTTAACAGTGAAACGTGTTTCTCGCCATAGCTTTATTCACCATTTAGACTGATTATCTCATCATTGGAACACATAGTACCAATCATTTCTTTTCCTCGTATGGGTCCCTGAAGACTTCACCTCTAATTATGACCGTTTTTGCCGATAGAATAATCTCCATTACACGTAGATTCAGCTCCCTCTATTTCGGTTTTCACTAATGACGACGTTGCAATTGCATACAGTCGTAAGCTTCTTTTCATTTTAGTTCTAGGCCGCCGTTTGACGAGTACAATGCATTTTGTGATGTAATTCCAGTTCGCATGCTTGACTGATTTTTGTATCTTCTTTCGTTTTACTAGCTGTTTATTTGGTTTAACAGCGTAGGCTACCGTGGCCAGAGTCGGTGAACATCATCGGTTTCTGGGTATGGTACCGCATCATGTAGTAAGTAACTACAACTGACGAAACCAACGCCCACGGTTACGCTCTCTTGCGCCTAAATCTTTTTCGATCGTTTTCCCAGATTTTCGTATGACTGTCTTGAATGGATTTTTCAATCTGCTGCTCATCTAAGTTTTACACTCTTCCTATTTTCATTCGTCCTAAACAGCTGTTCTTTGCCGTGACTATTTCTTATATGATTTGTTAGCTGCAAATGGAAACGAAAATTGTCATCCGTGAAACTTAATAGATTTATCAGCTGTTACACTTGACACCCTTAATTCAAATATTCCTTGCATTCTTGAAACTAAACAAAGTTACGCTCACTTGTTACAACAGCATTAATACATTTTATGTGTTTACTTTATCCCTTATGTGTTTCTTTTTGTAGAGTCCCCGTAGATTTATGGAACATGCAGAGCTTGGCCTCGGAGTAATATTCTTCTTCCTGCTGCCCCATCCGCTGCCTGGAAACTACGCTAACATAAATGGCTAATGGTTCCCCCGATCCAGGTCGAAAAAGATATTTTTTCTAAACGCTTAGCGGTCTGGAGCTTCCATCACTTTCATGTCTGGCTAAGTCCAGCATATACCTTAAATTTGAACGAAACAGGTGGAGTAAACCCGATCCCCTTGTCAGTGTTGGAGCTCGAAAGATTTTTCGTGGCGTTGTGATGCAATTGATATTACCAGAGTTTACTTAATTACTGAAGCGAAGTTTTCGTGTCCTGTACCTTATATCCGCCTGCACAGTTGAAACAAGATCTAGACGTCTCATACTGATAATCAAAAATGAATAAAAGGAAAGAAAGAAAGAAACATTATAGCACTGTCAATTATACAAGGGCTATTCGGAAAGTAAGGGACGATAGTCGCGAAATGGAAACCGCAGTGAAAATCAAAGCTGTTTTATTTGTAACGGTTAGCTGCACCTTCCAGCTGCTCAGACATCTGTCGTAGCGTTATACCAACTTTTCAATTCCATCGTTATAGAAAGCCGCCAGCGTTTTTCGACAGTTTTCTACTCTGGACTGCAGCTTGTTGTCTGTGTCAAAATATTGTTTTCATAGCCAGCTGTTCATTTGAGCAGAGATGAACCTCAGGGGTAGCCAATTACAGGCTGTATTGTGGGTGATCAAACACTTCCCATCGAAAAAGCTGCAGCAGCATCTTCGTTGCCCCTGCAGAGTGCGGCCGAGAATTGTCGTGTAGAATGACCCACATGACAGTTATGTTATGTGGATTGCATAGCTTCAGGCGAAATCTTTCGACAGGCCCTCATATTTTGCGAAAGACGCTAATTTCAAGCCATCTTTACTTTCTCACTGTGAGCTGAGAACTGAAAAGAGCGACATGATGTGATCGACGGGCGTACTAGACACAGTGCCCAACGCATCTGTGCAAAGCTTCACCGAATTTTCACTGTATTTTCCATCGTTCCTTACTTTCCGAATAACCCTCGTATTACTGCAAAAGATTCCGAAAAATTTCGTGTGATCTTGGAATCAGGAACCGAATACGTATGTTCCTCTCTCACGCCGCTACATACAGGCACGAGGAAGAATAAATTTATAAGCATATTTGTGTCATCTGCTATCAGTTGAATTGAGTTCTGAAAACGGGGACATTTGAGCCATTACTACCGATTTGTCTATTCCAGAAATGTGCACGCCGAGTCATCATAAACGAGATAACCCAGCATAATAAGGCGCTAGCTGCATAAATGAGTTCTGCTGTTTTGAAGACTTTTCTTCAGTGCGTACTCAGTATCCTGTATGACCGGAATTTTAACGTAATTCACGTCTTAATTGGATACATATGCACTTGGAAAAAAATATTTCTACTTCCTTTCTGACTGAATTCAATTGACGGTCGTGGGGAAATACGTCGAGTTCGTAACTGACCCATGCTGTAATTCAAGGCTTTTAATTCATTAATACCGGATGGCAGAGCTCGTGCACTGATTGGAATCTCTGTACGTTTTACAGCGCTCAACGGGATGCATGAGGCAGGATTTATTCTGGGCGAAACGCCGAATCGTGGGGGGAGAGGGCACTTTCGGATAATTCCACTCCACGAAGAGGCTACGACTCACGATTAAAGCGGGTAGCGAGCGAACGACCAGCGGGACCACTCAATAACTGCGGTTATAATAGGCGCCATATATGCGCGAGAGAACACTTAAAATCATCATGGTCTCGCAGCGAATGGGAACGTTGCTAAAACGTCCGCACTGAACGTCACAGACACACAGCCACCTACGCGTGAAGAGATGAGCATGACTAGTACATAAAAAGTGTAAACATTTTGCATATGTCATAGTTTTCCTTATATTTCGACTAATTTATTACTTTTGTTATTCCTATGTGGCCAACTCAGGACCACGAGAATCAGTTTATTTACGACTAAATATTGTTTTCTTTTTTAGTTTATGAATTTTTTTATTTTCGTTCCAGCACTTATTCATTCTTGTTACATGCTGCTCTCTTCTTTTCCTATACACATCCCTTCTCTCCTCTTTTGTGGTTTCTGCAGCAAGTCCTTGACTTCCTTTACATTGTGTACCTTTTTCTGTAATACATGTCTTTCTCTATTATTCTCAAATCCTGAGAATCTTTCTTAAATTCTATAAACCAGGAAATTTAGGCTTTTGATACCCCTTGTTTTTAAGTGTTTGCTTTCTCATTACATCTGCTATATTCTCCGTTTTTTTCTTACACCCCCTTGTTACTTCTGAATGTCCAAATCCTACTTTCATATCTTTGGACCCAAAATTTTTCAATTATTCTTCTATCCTTCTTCTTCAAATTATTTAACTCTATTGCTGTGTTTGTTGCAAGACATTCTGATCCGCAAAAACTCCCAGTTTTAATGAAAAAATAGTAATATCTCAAATTTATATTAATAGATGACTTTTTCTTTTACATACTTCTTGCTATGTGTAATATCGTTTCCCCGTTTATGGCTTTGTTAGGTGCCTTGTCTAGAGCATTTGGCAGAAATATTTCTCCGAAGTATTTAAATTATGAACATTTTTTTTTCTCGTGTTTTGATTCTATATACTTGTACATTGGTGTGCAAAACTTACGGACGAATGATATGTCACTGCCACACACAGAAAGAAGACGTATAATATAGGACAGAAGGTCACTCTGTAGTTCGATACCATCCCCCCCTCCCCCCCCCCCTCCCACCACCGGCCCTCTAAGCCACTCAGGTAGTTATGTACTGCACTTTCACGGTCAAAAGGTAACCTGCCCATGATGCTTCTCGGGCAATCGAGTGACAACTAAAAGGCGGGAAACTGAAAGTCACCCATCCACCGTGGACATACGAGGACCAAATTCAAGGCGATCCATCCTTTATGCCCGACTCTGGCTGCAAAAACGTGGTCTTCCTCCAACTCTTCCACATACCCTCTCTCTAGATCAACAGGATTGCTTAAGTCCGGTCCCTCCCCCTTCCCCTTTTCCTTACAATTCCAATTATGTGAGTTTCGTCATTCGAAGTCTGTACACCGTGGCGAAAGGATCATCTGAAGGAGGGTTATTCTACTTGAAAATGCTGTCTTAAACGGTCTCGAATTTGGAACCTATGCTGGATTCGAAAAAGTCCGCGAAGATCAGCAAAAACTACGAACGGAAGTTAATTAACAGTTTACTAAAATCCGGAGAGAGGAGAGAGACTCTCGCGAACTTATACAATCGTTAATGGCTGACCAGAAAAAGATGCGTTCTGACGTTGACCAGGTGCAGAATGCAGTGTCTAATGTTAACCAAAGAGTTGATAATTTAACACGTAAGGCGTCTGGTAAGGCGCAACAAATTGTGGAAGTGTTCAATGTCAGAAAACGTTTTACGCGAACCACATTAAAAAGATTCGATACGCGCATTGAAAACAAGGTCTCGAACAATAACAAACAGTATGAACAGCTTCGTACAGAACTGAAACAGTGTATCGAGAGCCATATAGAAAGTAGTAATGAGGTAGCGGAATCGGTAGTATCATCCGACATAGTGATGGACAGAAATCCAGAAGTAAACAAGTCAGTTGTGCAATCTTCTGTAGCAGTTGCATAAACAGAAAAAGTCATGAGATTCCAGTCGAATATCCACAAGAGGCTGCGTCAATAATTACCGAAACGAAACTGAAGCAAATGGGAAAAGAACAGTTAACTTAGGCGAGCGAAGCAGGTAATGGATGTCCACAAGAAACAATGGACGTGTCCGAAAGAACAGACACCATATCCATTTAAGTATATAGTTGTGGCAGTACCGGCCATGAACTTCTTCTTCTGCGCGGATGCACACATATTCCCCGAACTCTTACAGGACTTGGTAAGAATGTCTTCCACGAGTAATGAGTGTGTTGGGGTGGGACACTACGAATGTAGTGTCTGGACATACAAAGTGAGAAAGTGGGTCTCGCGGGAGGCGTGCGCGAGATAGTCCCTGCAGTTGCACTATCCTCTGTGCCCTCGGTGGCTCAGATGGATAGAGCGTCTGCCATGTAAGCAGGAGATCCCGGGTTCGAGTTCCGGTCGGGGCACACATTTTCACCTGTTCCCGTTGATGTGTATCAACGCCCTTCAGCAGCTGAAGGTATTAATATAATTCTAATTTCGTTGTATACAGCTGCAGGTCATCAATGGTGTCTGTTTTTTCGGACATGTCCGAAAGAACAGACACCATATCCATATAAGTATATGGATTCATGAGGCTGTCTCCATACCCATAGACGTCGATACAATTTGAAACAAGACTCGTCCGACTGGGCAACATGTTTACTGTCAACAACAGTCAAATGTCGGTGTTGACGGCCCCAAGCGAGGCGTGAAGCTTTGTGTCGTGCAGTCATCAAGGGAACATGAGTGGGCCTTCGGCTCCGAAAGCCCGTATCGATGATGATTTGTTGAATGCTTCGCACGCTGACACTTGTTGACGGCCCAGCAGTGAAATCTGCAGCAATTTGCGACAGGGCTGCACTTCTGTCACGTTATACGGTTCTGTTCAGTCGTAGTTGGTCCTTTTCTTGCAGGTTTTTTTCCCGGCCGCAGCGATGTCGGAGATCTGATGATTTACCGGATTTCTGATATTCACGGAACACTCGTGAAAAAGTCATACGGGAAAATCCTCACTTCATCGCTACCTCGTAGACGCTGTGTCCCATCGCTCGTGCACCGACTGTAGCACCACGTTGAAACTCACATAAATCTTCATAACCTGCCATAGTAGCAGCAGTAACCGATCTAACAACTGTGCCAGACACTTGTTGTCTTATGTAGGCGTTGCGACCACAGCGCCGTATTATGGCTGTTTACATGTCTCTGTATTTGAATGCGCATGACTATACCAGTTTCTTTGGTGCTTCAGTGCATAACGAAAAAGATTTCTTATTTACTGCTGCCATGTATTTGCGTAGTGTTGTATGTAACAAACGATGGACACTTTTATATTATGCTACAGCACCTGAACTCGGTTTTTGATATCAGAAGTTGCATTTCATTTTATTAAAATTGAGCGTTACGCCAGTTCACAGTGATTATTTCACACGAGCGAAAGATGAGAAAAGCAATCACTCATGATGTGGCGACTAATACTGTAAGCTATTTTGAGGGAGGTGTAAAAAATGTAGGGATGGTCGTAGGTGAAGAGTTTGGCTAGAACAGTGTCATTGACCTCGGAGCACAACTCAGCTAAAATCCGATCCTGATGTTAGATTTAGGGTATATATCTCATCGTTCTGTTGTAGAAATCTAGATTTAATTCTTTAATAGGGACCTGCCTTCTTCAGTTCCCTGCATCATTTTCTTAAGTCATGTGGAATACGGTCTTTGTGGGAACAGTAGTCGCTTCAGTGCTTGTTTCAGGATCAGTGATTGGTGTCGTGGAAAATTCCGATTTCATCCACTATACCTAAACGACACATATTCCACATCCACATGCACAACCTACAACCCATCATATGCATGATGGAGAGTGACTTCTACCAACGTCATTATAGTCATACCCTTTCTTGTCTATGTGCCTCCATATGATTCGTAATTTTACTTAGCTTCATGTTCCTTAAGTGGGATCTACGTTGGTGTCAGTAGGCACATATTCCACATCTTCATGCATAATCCTCACGCCATCATATGATGCAGGGTGGAGAGTGCCTTCGACCAATGAAATTATACTCATTCCCTTCCTTGTCTATATGCTTCCGTATCAACAGTAATTTCTTTTAGCTTCATTTTCCATAAGTGCGATGTACGCTGGTGTAAGTAGACTAATTCTCCACTGAGGATCTTTTAGCCAACTTACAGGAATAAAGAACTCTATTGTGCCGACCACGCTTACATTTTTAAGGGATTCCTTACAAAAAAATTAATGAACGATGAGCTGCAGTACCGAGAAGGAGAGCAACTATGTGGGAACAGCAAAGTAGAAAGAAAGCATGATTTGTATTTGTTCGTGATTAGAGGGCACGCAGCGTATGCTTAAGAGAAGATACACTTAAAGCCGTATAAACAATTGAATGTCATTTATGGTATTTGATTGTTTAAGTATGTAAGTACGATACTGTGTCTTACGTAGAATTTGAGCCTACTATCTTAACTTACGAATGCTGTACTTCACAAACATCCTCAAGAGGTAATGCCTATTTTTTGCACTGAAATCGTTGTATTATTACGTTGAAATAGGTTTTCAAGCGGTTTCTGTACGCAGCGCTATTTCCTCCTCATTATTTCTGTGAACTCTTTCCTGATCATATGTTAGAGAGCTTTTTAAAATTCATAGGAGATAACACATATTCCTTGGTTCCCACGATTTGGCATTGTTTTTCTTTTGTCTTCCAATTTTTTTTTTTTTTTTTTTTTTTTGTATATTGATTCTGACAAAGGAGTTATCTTCTCGTGTGACAGATAAATGAACAATCTTGTAACAGGTGTGCTGTATTTGTATCGGCAGATGACCATGCTGCATATAGCCTTTTGAAATCATCTTTTAATAGTTCCAGGCAAATTTAACCGCCATCCAGCTGCAGACATGGTATTATTACCCCCGTATCTCTATTTGCATCTTTTTCGTTCTCTTGTATGGTGCTGAATGCTCCACTTGCATGTGGTGAATTTCTCTTCTTGTTTGCTTTCCTTCAACTCTAAAATTTTCTTTTAGATGTTTTTAAAAATCGATTACTTGATCTATCCGTTACCTAGTTTGGCTTGTAGTTCACAAATTATTCGATGTTCCTTGCCCTACGGTCATTTAGCTTGAAGGCTACATGTTATACAGTTTCTGAATACCAGGATTCATGAGCTTTTCCCACCAATCAACTGCATTATGAAAGACAGGTTTCTGGTTGAACCATGACTGATAACAAACACAGACTCTAACATTACCCTTGCTACTTGAAGCATGCTACAATTTAATTTCTAGTATCCTCTACCAAATATTATTGGAACCAGGTAGACTTTTCACTTTAATGATTACAGCGAAGTGTTCAGGGAAGCTGATAGGGATGACGTCATAACCTGGGATACCAATTTCCACCAATTTCCATTCTATCAACCATGATGCGGCTACTGCTGAAGTAAACGTTCAGTCAATATGCGTAACAGCAAGTCGCTCAACCATATCTTTCATGTTCAATCACGTTCAACTCGACCACACAAAGGTATTGCGCCTTTTGTGTCTGTCGCCTTTAAAATGCATTGTAGGTGTTTTCCGACTTGATAGTATTTCCAGTTGCGTAACCTAACACCGAAAGTAACGTCATCAGTTACCTTGAAACTGCGCCACGACACACCCTGCTATCCTGTTGTGACTATTGTATATATTTCCGAATTTTCTTTACACTAAAATCGATAATATACTGAGACATTTCCGAAACTTCTTTCATAATTTGTTGAGTATCTACACTTGAGTCCTGTCGTATGTGACGTTGTGTTGCTTATGAAACTTGTGCTCTACTTAGTTTAATAATTTATATGATAGCTTTTAATGACGCCTACTATTTACCGTTAGTCGTACTGTTCTCTGGATGATAAACAAGATTAAAAAGAAAATAATTGACGTCACATGTTTAAAGTTCTCCACTACGTAAATGATTGTACAGAACTGTAGATTTTAATTATGAGTGATCTTATAAAGGGGATTGCTTTTCCCTGCGGTAAGGAAATGAAGAACTTTTTACGGCTGGCACAAAGCAATGGAGAAGTCTTTGTCTCTGAGCTGAACTTTTAATCACAGACGAATGCAGAGGGAAGAAAAGGAGATCTATTCAAAGAGAAATTTATCTCTACGTCGTTGGATTCGAGGGATAGGAACCACCTCTCACCGAGAATTCGTTTGTGTAGACACCGGTATTCTACGTATTGAGCTAGCACGAGTGCGAAGGGTTTTGTACAAAAAAAGCGCTTGTTCGTTGCTGGCAATTTTTCACGAAACAAAAAATGCCTTCTAACACCTCACAGTTTCCAGACAGTTAAACTGTGTTAGATTATTCCCTAAGTAGACTATCAAAGCTACATTTTAATCTAAGAACAGATTTGTTCCTGATTGATTATGATTCAGCTTCCTTGTCCTTTCTCGTAATATTACGTCTTTTCAGAGATGCAACACCTCCCTCTCATTGGTTGCTTAGTCATCAGATGATGACTGTATATTAACCTTTAGAATGTCACGATGTGTACATCTCTCAGGCCTAGGTACTCCGAATTTAATATAAATCTTTTGAGAAAAAACTGTCCAATAGAGCTTGTATGGAATGTTTATGGTGCATGACAAAGAACGTTGTATACATTGTGATATTATTCAGTGATTCTGGTAAGTGTTTGCCGTCTGCATTATTTCTTATTGAGAAAAGAAACCTCATTTGTTTAAATAAGTTAATATTCACAATTCAGCGAACTTCTTTATCTTCTCAGGACACTTTCGTTGCCTGTTACAATCTTTTCCTCTCCGATCTTTAGGTGATTGTTTGCATGAATCAAGAGAGGATAGGATGTACCTCAAACGTGGCTTGCAATACCATGGAAAGGTAAAAGGTCATTTCGACTTACGGATACATCCGTGAGACTGTCATTTTCAGTAATCCTTACGCTGTAGAAGAATGGTACGAGAGGCTGAATCTTGCATTTCCACTTTCATTTACTTTCATCCTTCCCTTGCGTTGCACAGAGTCCATCGTAATTAAACCACCTAAATAAGAATCTTGGCAGTTCAGCTTGGAAGTTTGTAGAAATCCATAAATAATTCTTCACATTGTTGTGCATTTATTCTTACGAAAGGATTGTGTCGCATGCATCTAAAAGAAACAATCATTAATAAGTTATTACCACTTGTTATTTAAAGTCATTAAAATTTTGTTATCTGTGAAGATAAACGTAATAGTGAAGTATTATACGGAAACACTGCATGCTTTTGACACAGAAATGTAAAACAAATAGTTACCTGCATTCACTATCTTCCATTCACCATCTTCCCAGCATGGTTAACATTACTTTTTATTTTACTTTTTCATCTCTAATACTTTCGTCTTTCTTCTTTGCATCCTTTTTAATACCGCTTACACCGTTAGGCTCTTTACGCATAAAGCAACGGATGTGGGCAAGTACAGTTCACAACGGCGTAATGTAACAAAACCAACGACGTAAATGAATAACTCTTGAAGGCGGTCCTCTTGTTTATCGGGACAGCCAACGTTTGCAACAAAAAGCAGCCCTGGACAAAGGACATTCTCGCTGAAAAAGAATGGAATAGTGCTGTTTTTGAGGAATATGGAATTATTTGGCAACCTGTATTTCGGAACGTGGTCTTGTTTTCCCGTCACTAGTATCATGCGCATGTAGTTCACCATTTTATGTATTGATCATGTCAGTATCTCAATTTTTGTAAACCTTGGACGAGGGCGGTCTTTGTAAGAAACCGTTCAGTTGTAAAGATTAAGGTACGTGTTACTAGAATATCTGAAAGTATTGCAGTATGCATATAATGCATGTTGTTGTTGTTGTGGTCTTCAGTCCTGAGACTGGTTTGTTGCAGCTCTCCATGCCACTCTATCCCGTGCTAGCCTCTTCATCTCCCAGTACCTACCGAAACCTACATCCTTCTGAATCTGCTTAGTGTATTCATCTCTTGGTCTCCCTCTACGACTTTTACCCTCCACGCTGCCCTTCAATACTAAATTGGTGATCCCTTGATGCCTCAGAACATGTCCTACCAACCTATCCCTTCTTCTAATCAAGTTGTGCCACAAACTTCTCTTCACCCCAATCCTATTCAATACTTCCTCATTAGTTATGTGATCAACCCATCTAATCTTCAGCATTCTTCTGTAGCACCACATTTCAAAAGCTTCTATTCTCTTCTTGTCTAAACTATTTATCGTCCATGTTTCACTTCCATACATGACTACACTCCATACAAATACTTTAAAAAATGACTTCCTGACACCTAAATCTCTACTCGATGTTAACAAATTTCTCATCTTCAGAAACGTTTTCCTTGCCATTGCCAGTCTACACTTTATATCCTCTCTGCTTCGACCATCATCAGTTATTTTGCTCCCGAAATAGCAAAACTCCTTTACTACTTTAAGTGTCTCATTTCCTAATCTAATTCCCTCAGCATCACCCGATTTAATTTGACTACATTCCATTATCCTCGTTTTGCTTTTGTTGATGTTCATCTTATATCCTCCTTTCAAGATACTGTCCATTCCGTTCAACTGCTCTTCCAAGTCCTTTGCTGTCTCTGACAGAATTACAATGTCATCGGCAAACCTCAAAGTTTTTATTTCTTCTCCATGGATTTTAATACCTACTCCGAATTTTTCTTTTGTTTCCTTCACTGCTTGCTCAATATGCAGATTGAATAACATCGGGGAGAGACTACAAACCTGTCTCACTCCCTTCCCAACCACTGCTTCCTTTTCATACCCCTCGACCCTTATAACTGCCATCTGGTTTCTGTACAAATTGTAAATAGCCTTTCGCTCCCTGTATTTTACCCCTGCCACCTTCAGAATTTGAAAGAGAGTGTTCCAGTCAACATTGTCAAAAGCTTTCTCTAAGTCTACAAACGCTAGAAACGTAGGTTTGCCCTTCCTTAATCTAGCTTCTAAGATAAGTCGTAGGGTCAGTATTGCCTAACGTGTTCAAACATTTCTACGAAATCCAAACTGATCTTCGCCGAGGTCGGCTTCTACTAGTTTTTCCATTCGTCTGTAAAGAATTCGCGTTAGTATTTTGCAGCTGTGACTTATTAAACTGATAGTTCGGTAATTTTCACATCTGTCAACACCTGCTTTCTTTGGGATTGGAATTATTATATTCTTCTTGAAGTCTGTGGGTATTTCGCCTGTCTCATACATCTTGCTCACCAGATGGTAGAGTTTTGTCATGACTGGCTCTCCCAAGGCCATCAGTAGTTCTAATGGAATGTTGTCTACTCCCGGGGCCTTGTTTCGACTCAGGTCTTTCAGTGCTCTGTCAAACTCTTCACGCAGTATCTTATCTCCCATTTCATCTTCATCTACATCCTCTTCCATTTCCATAATATAGTCCTCAAGTACATCGCCCTTGTATAGACCCTCTATATACTCCTTCCACCTTTCTGCTTTCCCTTCTTTGGTTAGAACTGGGTTTCCATCTGAGCTCTTGATATTCATACAAGTGGTTCTCCTTTCTCCAAAGGTCTCTTTAATTTTCTTGTAGGCAGTATCTATCTTACCCCTAGTGATGCTCGCTTCTACATCCTTACATTTGTCCTCTAGCCATCCCTGCTTAGCAATTTTGCACTTCCTGTCGATCTCATTTTTGAGACGTTTGTATTCCTTTTTGCCTGCTTCATTTACTGCATTTTTATATTTTCTCCTTTCATCAATTAAATTCAATATATCTTCTGTTACCCATGGATTTCTACTAGCCCTCGTCTTTTTGCCTACTTGATCCTCTGCTGCCTTCACTACTTCATCCCTCAGAGCTACCCATTCTTCTTCTACTGTATTTATTTCCCCCATTCCTGTCAATTGTTCCCTTATGCTCTCCCTGAAACTCTGTACAACCTCTGATTTAGTCAGTTTATCCAGGTCCTATCTCCTTAAATTCACACCTTTTTGCAGTTTCTTCAGTTTTAATCTTCAGATCATAACCAATAGATTGTGGTCAGAGTCCACATCTGCTCCTGGAAATGTCTAACAATTTAAAACCTGGTTCCTAAATCTCTGTCTTACCATTATATAATCTATCTGATACCTTTTAGTATATGTAATGCATGGGAGAAAATAATCAAACAATCAGGAGATCTGAAAAGCTGTTACTACATATGTTATCTTGTTCCTATGTTTACTGAGGTAAACAATGTGGAACGGATTGTCCAAGATGGAATCGCTGTGAAAAAGCAGAAGGACAAAAGGGTGGCATATCAGATCAACGAACTCAGGAGCAATTGCCTTAGTAGCATAAATTTCAACACAGCCACTCTCTGAGAGCTATAATTAAGCAGAGAGAGAAAGGACTCTTAAAATATCAGCGAATGATGAATCACTTGGAGAGAATCACTTCTCGTCAAACAAACCATGTCTGTGCAGATGAGATTAACTGACTGTTGTCTGTTGGCGTCATATACTGCGATAATTTATTAGATTATTGATTGTAAGAGCTAGTATACATTGTAATATTTTGTTTACAACAATATCAATTTTGTCGAAATTATATCTAATGTCATTTTGTAATAGTTATTTGACAGCGCAATATTTTCTTGAAATACCGGTACGGTTTCTGTACCAAATGCTCAGGTAACTACTCCCTACTGCTTCATGACATGTGAATTTTCGATGAAACGATCACATCTGATTCTAAACGACATTTAAAAAATCATAAGATGTTTCCTTCTGCAATGAATGGCATTTTCAGGGGACTGCCTGACGAAAACTTACACAGTAAAACACTTTCGTAAAATACTGCACTGTTTCAGAAACTTTGCTAAATTTAGTGAAAATTACTGTGTTGATGGCATCATGTACCATGTTAAAATACCAAATTAATATGCCTTGTGAAAACTGTTCTTTCTTTTTCTGTTACTGATTTTATCAAAGCAAGCCCTACTGTTCACTGTCATAACCTAAGGACGGTTACATCAACACTTCTCAAGAATAATCGTTTGGCCAACAGAAAAACGAGTTAATGATTTTTTTTAATTTAACAAAAAACCAATGAGACACTTCAATGATTCTTGCCTGAGCACCACCACTAGAGTTACAAGACAAGGCTGCCTTTTTTCCGGAGACATTCGTCAAGCACTAATTTCGAATATAACATTAAATAGTTCCGATTTAATCAACATTCACTGCCCTTCAGTACTATATGCAACATTAGCAGTATGTTTAAGATCTCCAATCAGTAGGTTAATATAAAACTCAAACAATCCTATAAAGTCGTGTCGAGTCAGAGTTGATAAACGTAGTCTGACACAGATCAGCTTTCGAGACAATATACATTCAGTAATCAAAGAATTAAATGCATTGAGACACATCATTCTTAGATTTTACTAAACTGAAAATAAATTTCGTTTTTGTCGTAAGTGCCATCATTGTATTGGAAGCACTGAACAAAGAAAAAACTTCCTGAACAGTGAGAATAAATATTATGCTACATGTAGCCTTCCAGCAATATTTCATGTCGGTCATTCAGTATCTCATACTCGGCATAACTTCAAGTAACTGTTTCTGTACAACATCTTGATAGTTTTACCAAGTTGTACTGGCTCACGTTTCGAGAATACCCATCCTTCATAAGAGTCATTATCGTACGAATACATTCAGAGTCAGTTCCTTTAGCTGCCAGATTTATCCTGCTAAACATTCCACATGCCGATCTTTTCGTACATTTGATTACGTTTATACCGAAACGTCAGTTCATACTACGTCAACCTCTTCGGACGAATCATTAACGCAACCACTTTCAATGTGAAAAAGTATGCGTTCCCTCCTCCCCCACTGGTGCGCAGTGTTTGTATTAGCACTACAATATCACAAAGAGTAAAATGATGTTTAGCGGAAGTCTCTCATACAGAATTAAAGTTGTCTGATACAACTAAAATTATTACAACCTTTTTTCTTTTAACTTTAAGCGCATGTAAAATGAATCTGAAGAAATTAATTTATTCTGAAAGTTACTCTTCTGCCTATCAACAGATGGCGGCAAATTATTAGTCAGCAGCTTAAAGTAAACAAGATGCACCAGCCATGAACAGACGACGTGAGAATGCAGTTTCTGGCTTACAACCAGACCTATATTTCACTTTATCAAGAAAATTATGAACATAAAAATTACAGACTCGAAAAAAGTTAGGCACACACCTGCCCCCATCTCTCCGGTCAAACATGTGTTAGTTATAGTAGCTTTTGATTTCCGTTTTCCTTTCATCTAAGATTCAGTCCTCTTTCTGCTGTCATCTTTTTCTTTCCTGGCCTACTTCACACTTCTGCATCACTTATAGAATGAAATCATTTCAATTTTAATACTTTCCTTATAACAATATTGCTCTTTGCTGTTTATTCCTATTTCAACTTCTTTATCTTCACTTCTTGTCCCAAAGATACTTGAAAGTATTTGTAATCAGTTGTGACTTGTTTTACATAAAGCCAAAAAAAATATAAGAAATATTTCTGGCATTGTGAGTTTTTACTGTTTATTTTTATATCTGCAAATGTAAACAAGGATTCCTTACATCAGAAAACACGCGTTTACTTAAGTACTTACAAGGGCAAGAAAATTATCCTGATTACTTACTGTATAAACACGACAGTTTCTTTCCCAACTGTTTGAAGATCATCATGTATGGTAGAAACTGGTCCTCCGATCTCGAAAACGTGCAAGTAAGATGGGAAAATAAAGGATATACATTTTCAAAAATATATGAATTAAACGTCACTGGTAACAATGAGTAACAACGCCTTACACGACTGATGATTTCGACTTCTTGTATAATTTTGTGAGACATGACGTTTCCAATCTGCTTAGAAAATATTGGTTTACTCTTTTGTCCTTAAGAGAACTGCCAGAGCATGCATATAGACGCGTGTACAAGCAGTCATTCTTCTGTCGCTCCTAAATATTTCTTAAAAATTACTATTTGACAGAGTTGCTGCATGTCACTTTATTACAGTTAACATCTTTGGTCAAGTAACAGATAATCCTCAGGTACATAAAACGTTCATTATAGCAGATGACTCCAATTATCATTATCTGAATGTAGATCATCTTTATACTTTATCCGTACCAAATGTATAGAATGTAGGATTGTACCGATTTAGCAGGTCGAAGCATCTGACCAAACTCAATTGTCATTTGCTCTTGCGCGATCAAAGAGCAAGTGCCATTTCTGTGTGGGCATATGCTTCGCTGTATTTATATGCTGACTGATGTATAAGGCAGATACTTTCTCGCTTTCTACAAATTCTATGCAGTTGGCGTATAACGTTCATGTGGTTGCACAATTTGGTAATTGGGTGAATCTTGTACAATAAATGCAATCTTTTTGTACCAGAAGGTAGTCTGTTATTTCAATGGAACTGTTAATTTTAGTTAAATATCATACAACTATTGTGCTAAATGATGACTTTTCGAAAATATTTGTTTGAGATTGAAAAACATGACAGATTTATCTTTGGCGTAGCACAAGGTCTAGGTTAGATTGAAAGTCGGCAGATTTGTTGTGATATGGTGACGCTAAGGTGAGTGTCTTCTTGAGAATAACAATAATCTTGTACTTCACGTAATTCACGTGTATTGTATTTCATGTATGTTGTAATTCGATAAGTGAAGTTTGCCATTTTGATGTCATGCGAGAAGGGTGGTATCGATGTATGCAATACGTCCCAACACAGTGACCGTCTCGAATCTAGACGGTTCATGGTCATCTTACCTTACTGTATTGCCGGTTAGTGATAATTTTTTATGTCAGTAAAAATGTCGAAACAGACATGTCTATTTTTATTCTGGAATACGATAAAGTACTTACCAAAAGCAAATTCTTGCCAAAAAAAAAATCAATGTTACAAGAGATTTTCAGTTTGTGGAGAAAAGAAACCAGAACATATTTGGACTAAAAAAAATATGAAATACTAAATTCTATAGATGCGTGTGATGCATATTTTACCATGAAAACATAAATGTATTCCGGCATAAAACATAAAATACCGTAAGAGGTGTGAAACTTCCGCCTGTATAACGAAAAATGTTGTCGCTGATGAATTTGCTTTCCTTTGGACCTCGTAGAAACATCCAGCGAGAAAGATCTTAAGAAGACCATAGCATTAGGTTAGGTAACATTTGAGACATCATTGCTGTATCGTGCCACCTATGAATGCCATTGATTTACAAATGACTCCGTGGGTGGCAGCACGCGAGTACTTGCATGCTACCGCCAGAATTTTTGTTCCGACGGCTCGCTTTAATGGGACGGAGAATACTCCTTCCACCGAAGACGCCGATATGCGCTGTACAAATGTATCCGGAGGTACTTTCAGGCCACTGTTTACGATGAAGCCCAGCAAAATATACTTGTTCGTGTAGTACTGCGAAACCCAAGTTTTCTCTAAGTGAACAACAATATTACTGCATTGTACACAATAATTTCACGCTTGTAGCTGCAGTGTCTCTGCATTTCATTAAAAATTTTCGTCCAGCATTACCCTTTATGAGACGAAAACCAGGTGAGCGAAGAAGATGAATAACAAAGGCCGCTGAGCCAGAATAATTAAATATTTTCAAGGGGATGACCCAATATTTTTAAAGCCGTCAGACACTCTCCACCCTTGTAGTAATCAAGTACAGTTCTACGAGTTAACAATTTATTGAAATCGCCAAATTCCTAAGCAAAAGAAAGGAAAACTGAAAGGTGGAAGAAGTATATACAAGGTGAAATAGATACACATAATGAAAATTGTAAATTTTAACGTATCATGCAAGAGCATAAGCGATATATCGATTACAAAGATGAACGTGTGAAATAACGCTGTGAGGCAGGCATCGCTGAGGCAGAGTATGTGTAAGAAAGAGCTTATTTTTGGTCGCACAGAAGTGGGCGGTGGCTGCTCAGGAGTAGCAAGAGTAGCACGCGATGCTCCGGAGTGGGCAGGCGCTTAGTATTACATATTCAGCGTAATAATTTGTGTTGTGTATTAATGATTTATGGAAGAAATAAGTATTGAATTAAAATTAATTAAGAAAATGCTACAAATAATATTATGAAATTTTGATGAAAAATCTTTCTACATATTGTACATCGATCTACAATAAGGGAATCGGCATTCGTGTATTTATGCGCTGTTGCTGTAGAACGAATTTGAGTGAGGCCAAATTTGTATGTAAACCCAAGTTTTTTATTGTATTCTTTTTGTAAAGGTCATTTTTTTGCGTACATGTAAATTTTATGATATGGCTTAGCAATTGCAGGCCAGTTTCACACTATACTAAGATTTTCAAGTAAGATGTTTTGGTCATTCTCCTCAGTCATGTTCCGCCTACCAATTCCAAGTACTTCTTAATTAAACAAATTCTAAATGTGTCTCAGTCAAATACACAATGTGATCAAAAGTATTCGGACACCTGGCTGAAAATGAATTACAAGTTCGTGGCACCCTCCATCGGTAATGCTGGAATTCAGTATAGTGTTGGCCCACCCTTAGACTTGATGACAGCTCCCGCTCTCGCAGGAATACGTTCAGTCAGTTACCGGAAGGTTTCTTGAGGAATGGCAGCCCATTCCTCACGGAGTGCTGCGCTGAGGAGAGGTATAGATGAGGTCTGGCACGAAGTCGGCGTTCCAAAACATCCTAAAGGTGTTCTACAGGATTCAGGTCACGACTCTTTGCAGGTCAGTCCATTATAGGGATGTTGTCTTGTAACCACTCCCCCACAGGCCGTGCGTTATGAACAGGTGCTCAATACTGTTGAAAGACGCAATCGCCAGCCCCTAATTGCTCTTCAAAAACGGGAAGCCAGAAGGTGTTTAGAACATCAGTGTAGTCCTGTGCTGTCCCTCCATGAAAAGCACGACCACACCATAACACCACCGCCTCCGAATTTTGGTTTCGGCACTACTCACGCTAGTGGATGACGTTCTCCGGGCATTCGCCATACTCGAAATCTGCCATCGGTTCGCCACATTGTGTACCGTGATCCATCACTCCACACAACGTTTTTCCACTGTTCAGTCGTCCAATGTTTACGCTCCTTACACCAAGCGAGGCAACGTTTGGCATTTACCGGCTTGATGTGTGGCTTATGAGCAGCCGCTCGACCATGAAATCCAAGTTTTCTCACCTCCGAACAAACCGTCATAGTACTTGCAAAGGATCCTGATGCAATTTGGTATTCCTGTGTGATAGTCTGGATAGATGTCTGCCTATTACACATTACGGCCCTCTTCAACTGGCGGCGATCTCTGTCAGTCAACAAACGAGGTCGGCCTGTACGCTTTTGTGCTGTACATGGCCCTTTATGTTTCCACTTCACTCTCACATTGGCAAAAATGCGCCTAGGAATGTGTAGGAGTGTGGAAATCTCGCGTAGAGACGTATGACACAAGTGAAGTCTGTGAGTTCCGCGGAGTGCACCATTCTGCTCTTTCACGATGACTAATGACTACTGAGGTCGCTGATATGAAGTACCTGGCAGTAGGTGTCAGCGCAATGTACCTAATATTTTGGGGGTGTCCAGATACTTTTAATCACTTAGTGTATCTTGAAGTTTGGCTTTTATAAATGTGTAGTAGTGCTGAGAGCAGAATCCAAGGCGATACTATATTTCAGAAAGTTTATGGATTTTAGCACAGGGCCCACTTTTGTACTTCTTCCGATTTACAGGGCTGTAGTACAATCGAGTAGATCTGGATGTACTTACTTCTAATTTGTCATTATCGCGCACAGGTTTTAATTAGTTTGGGTTTACTGGTATTGCCTTCTTGCTAGTAGACAGATTGTTTAAAACAGGGTCAGGTAAGTATACAGCTACACGTAATCAGATGCGCAGATATAGACATAAGCATCACACCTTACTTTAGACATAAACGTTAGAAGGGTCTATGCAAGGGAGATGATCTTGTAGGCAATATTACAGAAACGGAAGAGGACGAAGATGAAGATCAGTTGGGAGACATGATAATGCGAGAATAATTTAATGGAGTCCAAACAAAGCCCCGTGAGTAGACGACATTCCGTCAGAACAACTGTTAGCCTTGGAAAAACCAGCCGAGACAAAACTCTTCCGTAAGGTGTGCAGGACGTATGAGCCAGGCAAAATACCCTCAGACTTCAAGAAGAATGTGATAATTACAAGTCCAAAGAAAGCAGGTGTCGACAGGTGTCAAATTTACTGAACTATCAGTTTAATAAGTCATGGCTGCAAAACACTAATACGAATCTTTGCAGAGGAATGGAAAAACTGGTAAACACCGACATCGGGGAAGATCAGTTTGGATTCCGGAGAAATGGGGGAACACGCGATGCAATATTGACAGTACGACTTATCTTTTTAAGATCTGGCAAAACTACGCTTATAGAAAGCTTTGACAGTGTTCACTGGAATACTCTCTTTGAAATTGTGAAGGTAGCAGGGGTGAAATATAGGTTGCAAAAAGCTGTTTACAACTTGTGTAGTAACTAGATGGCAGCTATAAGAGTCGCGGGTCATGAAAGGGAAGCAGTGGTTGAGAAGGGAGTGAGACAGTGTTATCGCCTATCCCCGATGTTATTCAATCTGTACACTGAACAGGCAGTAAAGGAAATCACAGAAAAATCTGGAGTAGAAATAGAAACTTTGGTTTGAGGTTCGCCGATGAAACTAATTCTGTCAGAGACAGCAAAGGACTTGGAACACCAGGTGAATGGAGTGGACAGTGTCTTGAAAGGAGGATATAAGACGATTATCAGCAAAATCAAAACAAGGATTAATGGAATGTAGTCCAATTAAAGCTGGTGATGAGAGAGGGGGGAGGAAGAGAGAGAGAGAGAGAGAGAGAGAGAGAGAGAGAGAGAGAGAGAGAGAGACAGACAGAGAGACAGAGAGAGAGAGAAAACCCAAGTTAGGAACAGAGACGCTTAATGTATTAGTTGAGTTTCGTTATTTGGGCAGAAAAATAACTAACGGTGGCTGAAACAGAGAGGATATAAAATATAGACTGGCAATGGCAAGAAAAGCGTTTCTAAGAGGAGACATTTGTTGACATAGAATATGGATTTAGGTTCAGGAAATCTTTTATGAAGGTGTTTGTGTGGTGTATGGCCATGCATGGAAGTGAAGACAACAGTCTGGACAAGAATAGAATAGAAGCTTTTGAAATGCGGTGCTGCCCGCATCTCGTGGTCGTGCGGTAGCGTTCTCGCTTCCCACGCCCGGGTTCCCGGGTTCGATTCCCGGCGGGGTCAGGGATTTTCTCTGCCTCGTGATGGCTGGGTGTTGTGTGCTGTCCTTAGGTTAGTTAGGTTTAAGTAGTTCTAAGTTCTAGGGGACTGATGACCATAGCTGTTAAGTCCCATAGTGCTCAGAGCCATTTGAACCATTTTTTGAAATGCGGTGCTACCGAATGTTGATGAATATTACATCGGAGGATAACGCAACTAACGTGGAGATTCTGAATTGATCTGTGGAGAAAAGAAATTTGTGGCACAACTTGACTAGACGACGGGATCGGTTGATACGACTCATTCTGGAGGGAACCGTTGCGGGTAAAAGTCGTAGAGGGAGACCAAGAGATGAATACAGTAAGCAGATTCAGAAGGACGTAGCTTGCAGTGATTATTCGGCGATGAAGAGGCTTGCAAAGTATAGAGTAACATGGCGAGCTGCATCAAACCAGTCTTCGGAACCGTAGTGTTGGTAGAGCGCAACTCTGTATACTGCTGTTTCGGAAGTATCACAAGATTTTGCTCTCAACTCATGAATTTGTGCAGAATCTATATTTTTCCTGGATTCTTCATTGCTCGCCAGTATTAAAAACTTCAATACGTGCGATACAACAATTTTGTTTCGGAATGCGCACATCGATTGTCGTAGGACACGAGGGACTCTTGATTCTGTATTATGCTCGCGGTAAAACACAAGTCATAGCACCTTTTTGCGGACGACTAAAACCACACGTGAACACACGATATCCCGCGGGAATACTGAACATTCAGCTGGCGTTCACCTCCATCGCTGCTGCAACACGAGTAGTGAGACTTAACCACTCGGCACGTTACCCATAGCACCCTTCAGCTTCACGAGCTCAGCTATTATGCATTCCTCTCCACCTGGTAAGCAGCAAGTGCAGCTGGAGATTGGAGTCCAGCGCTTTGCTCGGGCTGCTACACGCGGATGTGGCGGCCGTGCAGCGGTGACAGACAGCTCTAGCGCTGCCGGGGCGTTTGCGGCGGCATCTTGCGTCTGCCGTGTTTGGCCTGCGGTTGGCTTTGACCGAGCCGCGCGGCGGCGGAAATTACACCGGTCTGTACACGGCCGCAGGTCGCAGCCCGCAGGCCCAATTAGACCGGCTCCCCATGACACACGTGTGCTCTGCACATATACGCCCGCAGACGGGCTGACGCTCGATCGAGCACCGGGTTGCCTGAGGACACCGCCTTCCCTGCACGGAAACCACACATTCAATATTAAACGGTCTTGTTACCCATTCCGTTTCCCTCTACAAATTCCGCACCGAATTCGAAACTGGCCCCGTTTCCACGAATACGTAAGTGCTCGTTCCTGTGCAGTGAAACGCTTTGCGGTGGAGGCGTTTGCTGGGTAATCCTAGGAGCACCAAGGTATTTACTTTACATAGAGGGCCAACCGAGGGCAAAATTTGCCCTTTTTTAAATAGGCTGTAAGTCTTGCAATATGTGGTTGTTTTAAGTGATTGTGGTTCCATCTTGAGATCAGATTAACAGTAAATAGTAACAACACAACTAAAGACGTAATGTTCAGAACATGCAGGGTGAATATAACAACGTACAGTGGTCAAAACTTGGACAAGGAAAATTTGCATCAGCTATAAAGTTCGTACATCAATACAAGTTTCTATACGTTCTTTGATCTAATCACTGAATAATACAGTTTTGTCCTTAGCGAAAATTAAACAAAAAATGGTTCAAATGGCTCTGAGCACTATGGGACTTAACATCTGTGGTCATCAGGCCCCTAGAACTTAGAACAACTTAAACCTAACTAACCTGAGGACATCATACACATCCATACCCGAGGCAGGATTCGAACCTGCGACCGTATCGGTCACGCGGTTCCAGACTGAAGCGCCTAGAACCACACGGCCACACCGGCCGGCGAAAAATTTCACAAACGATAAAATATATGTTACGGTATATTGAAATCTTTGGATTCCCTGCACGGGGACTGGGTGCTTTTGCTGTCCTCATCATTTCATCATCATCATTCGTGACAGCGGCTAGATTGGACTGTATAAATGTTGGACTGTGTAAGAATTAGTACTTCGTATGGGCGCTGATGGGCAACTAGAGTCATTCATGTCCTTGGATCGCTCTTCTATATATGTTTCTAAAAGTTCAAGGACTAATTCATGGAGATAAAATTTTTGGCGTTTGATTTCCCTTCATTCCACGCAGGCACATTCATGGTGAACAGTGTGTATGAGTTTATTGTGACCTATAGACAAGTTGCCTATAGACCACTGACAGTGGCCATCTCCTAGTACTAATTTTTCTAGAATCTGTCCAAGCCATATGAGCTATGGCATTCACTCCTCCCTTAGTGAAATTATAGTAGAGACTTACCTGAGTTGTCTTATTTCGTGTATTCACTTCTGCTCCTGCATCACGATGTTGTGTAGACAACATCAACAGATTTTTCTTCTATTTTTCATATGTGTTGTAAGCGACACCTGTTACTGGGGCTTCTTAGTTGATGGTTCTGTGATCGCAAATTTGGAGGAATACAGCTCTCTTCCCGCAGTCGTCTTGAGTTCTTGCGGCATGTGTTTTCTGTTACATTAGATTGTCGCAACCAAGGTAAGTTTGTAATCTTCATAAAAGGTATCCAGCAATACCAGTGAAGTGTAGAAACTGTCAGTTGTGATATTGCAGCGTACCCTTTACTGGATTCACCAATCTCTTCACAATCTCAGGAGGACCTCTTTCACATGCATGTCTGCTGTCTCTTCCAGCATACACTTCCCATATTCCTATGTGTCGTTCAACTGTACTACTGGCAGTTCTATCAAGTACACCATATTTGAAATGCTTGTCTTCGAAGGAAACTTTAAACGGACAACGACCTTTGAAAAGACATAAAATTTCTTCAGTTGTATTCTGAAGTTCACTTCCTACTGCTTTGGGAATGTTCCATTAAATTCTTCAAATAATTTACGCAACGGCGCAAATTTGTGACTAACACATTGAAAGTTTCTTATATGTTTTGAATCTCGTGTTTGTAAGTACTGGAATGTGTAAATCTCAATCCAGGGCGATAGAACTACGTGAAAATTTAATTTTGAACGGAAGTATGTGCTCACGCCACACGACACGAAAGCCAGGCAAGCCTGTAGCTCACGCAATTCATCTGTGAGAAAGCAATCAGCTTTCAGTGAAATTTACATATGACATCTGACTGCAAAACAAAATGATTCAGATTAAAATGTTGACCGTGAATATTGCCAATCTGAATCTTTACTCTTGCAGACAACCGCTGTATCAGATCTGTTATTATAATTACACAGCAAATGGACATAAAAATTAACGCATCTGATTCTGTGATAAAACTGCTTGAAAATTCAGGAGATAGCACTTTACTGATATCTTTTACTGGTATTCAGTCTCTGAACTGTTACTGATAATATTTTCATAAATGCTCTGCTAATCACTGTGTCTTACAGTGGACATGAACGGTAATTCACGGTAATTAAACTTATTGGCCTGTCTGTACGCACGGATCACTCGTCTGCTCTGCAACTTGTTGTTGTTAAGAATAATGCTGCGATTTTCATTTACCGTACTAGCGATGTGCGATGCAAGACGGTATCATGTTAATTTTCGTAAAATGCTTCTCAGTACACAACTCGCGATGTGCAATGCAAGCGTGCAATCAGAGTCATGAAATTAAAAATTAAAATGGGATCTAATTTTAACGAATGATAAATGAGGAAAGAGGTTCCAAATTTAAGTATGCTGCATTAAGCAATGACAACAATACACCTTTTCCTGAAGTTCTCACACCAAAACAAGTTTGTAAAAATATTTCTTAATACCTCTCCTGAATACAGTTGCCTTCCGTGACACTTGTGTCTAGTACAAGACCAAACCAGATGTTGTGTTATAAAATTTCTACTTCACACTTCAACCATACACAATGTTCTAACAATAAGAAACTGAACAGTTACAAATATACTGCTCAACAATAGCTTGGAATACTATCTGAAAATGTAATCTACGATACTTGAGGTCTCATTGACCTAGGCTCTTCATACATCATCCAGTTAGAGCCCACATACTGGATGGTGTTTACTACTGGCATGCTTTGTGGCCGTTTTTCAGTCATTTAAACATACCTCTGCCTCAGCGGCACACCGCAAGCAGTCCTGCTTCATTCAGTTTGTGTTAAGCATTGCAGTAACTCGTCACCTAGAGGCAAACAACCCCTTGAAACAGTCAGGAATGTTTTGTATTGTATTGTATGTTAACCGGGGACCTAGAAACGACGGAGAGGCTCTGTCCCCGCCGCAGCCGCAGTGGTCCACAACTCCACGACGGCTACCGCAGTCCACTTCACCCCTCCGCTGCCCCACATCGAACCCAGGGTTAGTGTGCGGTTCGGCCCCCGGTGGACCCCCAGGGAACGTCTCACACCAGACGAGTGTAACCCCTATGTTGGCGTGGTAGAGTAATCGTGGTGTAAGTGTACGTGGAGAACTTGTTTGCGCGGCAATCGCCGACATAGTGTAACTGAGGCGGAATAAGGGGAACCAGCCCGTATTCGCCGAGGCAGATGGAAAACCGCCTAAAAACCATCCACAGACTGGCCGGTTCACCGGACATCGACACAAATCCGCCGGGCGGATTCGTGCCGGGGACCAAAGAGTCAGGATAGTAGCTTTGTTTTCAACAGGTCATCCGCAGAGAGATGTTGCCTATCGGTTAGATGTCACTCGTAGCGGTGTGTCTAAGGTGTGGAGAAAGTGCAGAGAAACAGGGAATCTGAACAATATACCTCCCAGTGGCCGTCCACGTATGACAATAAAAATACAGGATCGTTTACTCCAACTGACGGCTCGCAGGTGCCCAAAATTAACTGCCAGAAATATTGGGAATGCTTTCTCCCGGGGAAAAGGGTTCCGTGTCTCAGACCAAACAGCGCGGGAAGGTTGTATCAGGGTGGTCTTCATTTCAGAAGAGCAATGAGAACAGTTGTACTGAAACAACGGAACCGACGCAATCGAAGGGCCTGGGCTCTTAAACGTCGAAACTGGACCATTGAAGAGTGGAGTAATGTCGTGTCTGCTGACGAGTTCAGGACTGGTTTGCAACCAGACACTAGACGTGTTAGGATTTGGAGAAGCCCTAGACGAAACCAGGAACGCCAATACATTTAGGAAGTCCATCAGTTTGCAGGTGGAAGTCTAACGTTCTAAGCGGCAATAATGATGGAACTGTGGAACCCTCTTTCCCATCTACGGCTATCTGACTGTTCCCCAATACCACAAAGACATCCTAGAGACGTAAAGTCGCTGACAACTTCATCCTAGTCGATGTCAATGTACGACCTCACCGTACTCTATCAGTGTCTCCGTATCTACAAAGATACAACATTAACTGAATACATTAACCAATACAGCCCTCAGATGTGAATGCAATTGGGCATGCAGGAGACCTGCCGAATTCACATGACAATCTTCAGCACCTCAGAAGCTGCCATTCAAGAGTGGGACATCATACCACAAGATAAATTTGATGGTCTCATCCAGAGTATACCTCGCAGATCGGAAGAACTCATCCGGGTGCTGGGAAAACATACTTTATACTGAAGATTGATAATCATCATCAAAGAGGTAATGGTTATCACAGTTTTTGTTTTCAAGTGCCTGCTTTGGTTCAAATGGCTCTGAGCACTATGGGACTCAACTGCTGAGGTCATTAGTCCCCTAGAACTTAGAACTAGTTAAACCTAACTAACCTAAGGACATCACAAACATCCATGCCAGAGGCAGGATTCGAACCTGCGACCGTAGCGGTCTTGCGGTTCCAGACTGCAGCGCCTTTAACCGCACGGCCACTTCGGCCGGCTACCTGCTTTGTTTTGTAATGATTTTTCTGTAACGAACCAAAATCGTTCTTGTTTTAGAAGGAATTATGTTTATTTAGTTAAAAGGTACTGTACAAACTTCAGTTGGTATACTGTGAAAAGTCATTGTAGTAAACTCTATGATATTCCAAACCTCTGATGACGTGTGTGTAAGAAAATTAGATTATCTTAAAGGTTGGATTTTTTCTTCCATTAATATAATCTCATTTGCGCAATGTCTTTCCTTTTCAAATAATGCTGCCTCCACTACACGGCAGGCCTTCTTCCATCCTTTTCAGACCCAGCACACCGCCGGTCCGACCAACACACGTTGCTACTCTACGACTTACTCTGACAAGCCCTTGTTTCTAGCTGTTACCAATATATATATATATATATATATATATATATATATATATATATATATATATAAGCTGTTAGCAAATATCTCCAGAAGTTCTTGACCGTTTACACAAAATACATCGAAAAATGATTACAAATCGCGTGTATATGATCATCTACGAGATTATGTAAAACTAAGCAGCACTAGTCCAGCATTTACCTAAAACGGATTGAAAGCAATACTGGTGAAAACGCCAGTTATTCAATCTTAAATTGCGGTTCATTTCCTAAGAATTCAACACTAAACTATTTTAAAGCTTGGCACGAAATTGATATGAAGTGAAGCAAGACTGAATAGCGTATCGTACCTAAACAGCTCAATCGGCAGGAAGCAACCCACTGCAAAGACAGGTGGCAAAAGTCTGCGATTGCACCTGACCATGCAGCTAAAAAGCTGCGAAACCGGTCGTGCTTATAAATAAAGTGCTTTCTGCTGAAGAAAAAAGAAAACAGTATAAAAGAAAAAGAAAATAGTATAAAAATATAATACTCGAAATTTCTTTTGTAATTGTCAGGGAATTGTTTCACTATGTATTCAATTGAGAAGTATTTCAGTCTGTCTCAAGAGTTTGATTAATTTGTAATATTGCTTTAAAGTCACTGGAGGCAGATTTACAAACGAAGCGATTGTTCAAAGAGCTTCTAGAGTTTTGTTAATTGAATGAGAAAGAATCGCTTTCAGAATATAGTTTTTTGCTTGGGTTATCATTTATCGAGTTTAGATTTGACCAAACCCTTTCTCTTGAATTATGTGTAGTTGTAGCAAGCAGCAGCAGCCGCATACAAAGGAAAAAACTACAGCCACCTGCAATAATGTTGAGAGTTGGCAATACTCTCTTAGGATGTAAAGGTTGGAAACAGAGCGCCGGCCGGGCGCTACAGTCTGGAGCCGAACGACCGCTACGGTCGCAGGTTCGAATCCTGCCTCGGGCATGGATGTGTGTGATGTCCTTAGGTTAGTTAGGTTTAATTAGTTCTAAGTTCTAGGCGACTGATGACCTCAGAAGTTAAGTCGCATAGTGCTCAGAGTCATTTGAACCATTTTTTTGGCTACAGCGCGCATACACAAGGTCTGGAATCTAAGATATTGTTGTCGCGCCTCGCAGCTCACGGATTAACTAGTGGCAGTTTGGAAGCCAGTGTAGGAGCCCGCGTGCTGTGGTGCGCACGTGTGTTGGGCGAGGGGTCGTCGCCGAGCTGCCGTACTGCCGCGTCCGCCAGCAGCGACACAGGATTTGGTATTTAGTTGATATTTTTTATAATTTGCAGCGCGTTTATTAATTTAAAGAAAATGGTTTGTGTATGTGCGTAGCAGCAGACGGTAATTTTGATAATGATAGTTGAATTCTTAAGGGGAAAACATTGTCAAATTAAGTATTGATTTTTGTCATTGATTTCTTTTGCAATTGCCAGGGAATTGTTTCACTATGTATTCAATAGAGAAGTATTTCAGTCTGTCTCAAGAGTTTGATTAATTTGTAATATTGCTTTAAAGTCACTGGAGGCAGATTTACAAACGAAGCGATTGTTCAAAGAGCTTCTAGAGTTTTGTTAATTGAATGAGAAAGAATCGCTTTCAGAATATAGTTTTTTGTTTGGGTTATCATTTATCGAGTTTAGATTTGACCAAACCCTTTCTCTTGAATTACGTGTAGTTGTAGCAAGCAGCAGCAGCCGCAGCAACAGCAGGAGCCGCCATACAGAACATGCATTGCACTCAGAATGAATAATACGTTTTTTTATGTTTTTGTTAAATAATGGAATAAAGCAGATCAAACAGTGGCAGCAGAAAGACCAAGTAAGTTAATCGTTGCGCACAGGACCAATAAAAAAAATAAAGTTTTGGCGATCTCTGTAATAGTAAAGTTAACAAGAGTACAAGAGCGAGATTTACAGTAGAAAACACGAGATAAGAAGATAGAGCTCGCGACTTTCAATGTCATTAAAGCTGGTACAAGTCCCTTCACCTATAGAAATTTTCCCATGCAGTGTCGAAAATTCTACGCTTCTACGCTTTTAGCACAAATATACCAAGCGCCAGTCATTCTGCCACTAAACTGACCAGAGGGTCGATTCGAGCACTTGGACGAATCAGTCACTCTAGCGCAGTATAAATGGGTCTTCTCTATAATGCAGCGAGGTTCGCATTAACATTCCTCTTTCCCCTGCAAGCTGAACGATACCAAAAAACGTATTTGGATCGGGAAACGAGATTCCGCCGAGACTGGCGGTCGGCAGCGGTCTGTCTGCCCGTGTCTCCAGCTGACAACCGCGGAAGCGTCTCCTGCACCGTCCCACAGAGGGAATAAAATTCCGCAATATCTGTTTCTGGTGATCGGGTCTAGGGCGGTAGGGCGGGGGGGGGGGGGGGGGAGGAGCAGAGAGAAGGAGAGAGAGGAGACGAACCGCACTTCACCAAGTGTGATTGAATGGAATAAAGCCAATTTGTGTCACAGCCACTCCGTCTTGTTTCTGGAACAGTGGAAAACTCCCTCGAGGTCCGCAGCCCGGACCACCAGGCGCTCGCCCCCCCCCCCCCCCCCCCCCCCCGCTTCTGGCCCGTTCTTTATTCCTCCTCGGCTGAGGGGCCGCCTTGCGGCGATATCGCCTTGTTACAAAATCCATCTATCGGTTATTGATTGTCTGTCAGCGGAGTGAATCCTGCTTCCCGGGCTTAGCGCGCGTTTGCCTACCTACCGTGGGGCGGGCCGCGGCTTCGGCCCTCGGCCGCCAGATCGCAGCACCGCGCCCCCGTGTGACTGCCCACGCGGAAGGCAACGCGCGCTAAAACCGCGCCTCGCCGTGCCGCTTTAAGCGAAACGTCCCTTTCCGCTTCACGCTCGCGCGACCCTCCCGCTCGCTCCCTGGAGAGGCGGCCCGGCCGGGTTAAATGGGCCCGGAACATGCTGGAGCCAAGCGGAGCGTGAATATGCCCGCCGAGTTTCTGAATTCCGAAGCGATCCGCGCAAGAATACCGCTGCATAGTCCGCCCGTAATTCGCGGTCGTTCTACCGACTGGCTTTTCCCATGTCGAAAATTCACGGTAAAAATCTTTGTTAGTGTGACAGGTAGTGAACTACAGGCAAGTTTCTAACAAAACTGAAGAACAGAATAAGAAATTAAGTAAGGAAAGCACTGGGTGTAAGGAAAAAGAAAATGGCCAAGCGGGAGTAGGGCTCTTGCTCCGTAGATTCCGTACAATGTGTATAGATAGTTCATCCATCCTATTAATAGCGAATTTCGACGATTTTTGCCTCTTATAGACACTGATCTGCTTCTCGGCAAATCTCATGATGGTACCCTATACATTTTAATGAGTGAGTTTGCGAGCATTAGAATATGTGATATAGATGGCCGTGTCTTTTGATTGCATTGGCTTAAGCTCCACCGCGCGACTGCTACGGTCGCAGGTTCGAATCCTGCCTCGGGCATGGATGTGTGTGATGTCCTTAGGTTAGTTAGGTTTAAGTAGTTCTAAGTTCTAGGGGACTGATGACCTCAGATGTTAAGTCCCATAGTGCTCGGAGCCATTTGAACCTTACAAGCTCCCATTGCCAGCGAACCACAGGCCTTAGTATGTGATGCAAATACCAACTTGATATGACAAACCATTCATGAGGAAAAGGGGGCTTAACAGTCGGACAGGCAGTCGGATAACAAATCATGAAAAAATTTCATGTGAGTTAATTACAAACTCACGAGTTCGATTTTTTCTTCCTTTATTGGTATTGTGAAACCTTGGTTCCTTCCGAATTTCATGATTCCAGGTCAACGGAAAGTACGCAAAAAGTTTTGATGAGTGATTTTGTTGTTGTTGTTGTGGTCTTCAGTCCTGAGACTGGTTTGATGCAGCTCTCCATGCTACTCTATCCTGTGCAAGCTTCTTCATCTCCCAGTACCTACTGCAACCTACATCCTTCTGAATCTGCTTAGTGTATGCATCTCTTGGTCTCCCCCTACGATTTTTACCCTCCACGCTGCCCTCCAATACTAAATTGGTGATCCCTTGATGCCTCAGAACATGTCCTACCAACCGATCCCTTCTTCTGGTCAAGTTGTGCCACAAACTCCTCTTCTCCCCAATCCTGTTCAGTACCTCCTCATTAGTTATGTGATCTACCCATCTAATCTTCAGCATTCTTCTGTAGCACCACATTTCGAAAGCTTCTATTCTCTTCTTGTCCAAACTATTTATCGTCCATGTTTCACTTCCATACATGGCTACACTCCATACAAATACTTTCAGAAACGACTTCCTGACACTTAAATCTATACTCGATGTTAACAAATTTCTCTTCTTCAGAAACGCTTTCCTTGCCATTGCCAGTCTACATTTTATATCCTCTCTACTTCGACCATCATCAGTTATTTTGCTCCCCAAATAGCAAAACTCCTTTACTACTTTAAGTGTCTCATTTCCTAATCTAATACCCTCAACATCACCCGACTTAATTCGACTACATTCCATTATCCTCGTTTTGCTTTTGTTGATGTTCATCTTATATCCTCCCTTCAAGACACCATCCATTCCATTCAACTGCTCTTCCAAGTCCTTTGCTGTCTCTGACAGAATTACAATGTCATCGGCGAACCTCAAAGTTTTTATTTCTTCTCCATGGATTTTAATACCTACTCCGAATTTTTCTTTTGTTTCCTTTACTGCTTGCTCAATATACAGATTGAATAACATCGGGGAGAGGCTACAACCCTGTCTTACTCCCTTCCCAACCACTGCTTCCCTTTCATACCCCTCGACTCTTATAACTGCCATCTGGTTTCTGTACAAATTGTAAATAGCCTTTCGCTCCCTGTATTTTACCCCCGCCACCTTTAGAATTTGAAAGAGAGTATTCCAGTCAACATTGTCAAAAGCTTTCTCTAAGTCTACAAATGCTAGAAACGTAGGTTTGCCTTTCCTTAATCTTTCTTCTAAGATAAGTCGTAAGGTCAGTATTGCCTCACGTGTCCCAGTATTTCTACGGAATCCAAACTGATCTTCCCCGAGGTCGGCTTCTACTAGTTTTTCCATTCGTCTGTAAAGAATTCGTGTTAGTATTTTGCAGCTGTGGCTTATTAAACTGATTGTTCGGTAATTCTCACATCTGTCAACACCTGCTTTCTTTGGGATTGGAATTATTATATTCTTCTTGAAGTCTGAGGGTATTTCGCCTGTTTCATACATCTTGCTCACCAGATGGTAGAGTTTTGTCAGGACTGGCTCTCCCAAGGCCATCAGTAGTTCCAATGGAATGTTGTCTACTCCCGGGGCCTTGTTTCGACTCAGGTCTTTCAGTGCTCTGTCAAACTCTTCACGCAGTACTGAGTGATTTTGCTTGTATCGAAATACTTGACATAAATGGGCGACTGTACTGACTTTAAAGCTTTACATTGTATTGCATCGAACTGGGGACCTAGAAACGATGGAGAGGCCTCGTCCCTGCCGTAGCCGTCAGTGGTTCACAACCCCACAACAGTCTACAACAGTCCAGCAGCCCACTCTCCCCAACGCCGCCCCACACCGAACCCAGGGTTACTGTGCGGTTCGGCCCCCAGTGGACCCCCTCGCGCAACGTCTCACACCAGATGAGTGTAACCCCAATGTTTGCGTGGCAGAGTAATTACGGTGTACGCGTACGTGGAGAAAGTGTCTGCGCAGCAATCGCCGACGTAGTGTAACTGAGGCGGAATAATGGGAACCAGCTTGCATTCGCCGAGGCAGATGGAAAAACGTCTTAAAAACCATCCACAGACTGGCCGGCACAAAGGACCGCGACACTAATACGTCTGGCGGATTCTTGCCTGGGACCGGCATGCCTTCGCCCGGAATGAAGTGCGTTATACCACACGGCAAACCGGACGGGCTAGGAGCTTTAGTTTTATATATCGCTAAGGGACCGTTGACCCTAGTATGTTACATAAATTTCAACTTGGTACTTCTGCCAGTTCCTAAGAAAAATGGTTTTTAATAGTCGAACAGACAGGCAGGAAGAAAGACATAACGAAGTGACCCTTAAACGTTCCGTTTTTACCGATTTATAAAATAAGACCCCTAAAGACCTATCACTACGTAAAAGTGCCAGATACACAATCAGCACTACAATAATGGAATGAAAGAAACCAAAATTTGCAGATAACACCAAATACTAAGCAACACACGCCAAGAGTGTGCCAACCTTGAGGCAGTGTATTCCAAACAGGTCTCACACCATGCCCCACCCCTCCCATGGCCCTGCTTTTTTTCTCTTAGGAAAAAAATATAGCCTCTGCGAACAATACTCGCATCATCCCCGCCCCTTCCCCGGTTACACAGACATACTGTATGTATCAATCCAATAACGTTCTAAAAGCAAGCCAGGACCTGTAAACCATGTTGAATAGTAGTAAATGCCCCAGAGCTATTTGTACTGAATTTTCAAAACTATATGATGGTCATTAAGTCTCTCTCGTTCCTTCTCTTTTTCTCTCTCCTCGCCCCCCCCCCCCCCCCCTTCTTTTAACGTTGGATAGTTGCATAAGATTTTAGTAAATGTAACAATAAAAAATAAGGAATCGTGATACAATGTTTATACAGTGTTTATTGGCAATAAAAAAATTAAAAGTTTCAACATGGTAATAATTTTCTTACGTCAGTGTTTTGTATATCGTTTTAGCATTCCTTCCAAGAAATTGTGACTCAGAGAGATACTGCATTTCAGAATGATTCGTCAAAAAATTTATAATTAAATGTACTATGCAGCTGATTCAAGAACTATAACAGCGACAAACCCTCACACTTTTGACAGCTTCATGGTTTATACAATGTAATATTATTTGTGTCCTCACCATTATCAATATTCCACTTTCAGTGTGATAGTTAATACGGGTCTGAAGGCTACAGCTATGTAAGTGAATAAATGAGGGGAATGTTACTTCTTGCCATCCTTTCCGCCTTCGTTTGAGATGACATCTAATTATTCTTTTCTTAATGAACAGTATTTTGCTTTCTCTCCTGCGCATTCAAATTTTTGTGGTTTTGGCAGTTCTACGTATGGACGCATGAAGCTTGTCGGATTTCTTGTTGACTGAAAATACAAGCACCCAGTGAATGTACACATTTTCCTTGTTGATATGTTCTCTGTAGGTGATGTGGCCCGCGCGAGTGCAAATCCTCACGCAAGCAACTGAAATGTGTCTTGCGTCAACGTAGCGATGTAATTTCTAGTATTCCTTACCGTATTCGAGAGTCTTGGTTTTGAGAGATAACATTGGAAACACCTGCATATGTTTTGATCAAACTTGAGAGTTTCCCAAAATAAATTCGGAGTGGAGAACGATATTTCAAGATGCTGTTAGCAGAAGTAACGTCCGCAGACGAACTCCTGTTCTTCTGTGTTTCAGTAACGTATGGAATTCCAGTGAGGAACGCGGGTTAGAGAGCACTTGGCAAGGACGACTTGATGCTAGAACGGAAGTTGGGATTACAAAGCGAACTTGATGACTGAAGAAAGATATGAACTCACCTCAAAAAAGTTTGGAATGTCATAGAGTTTACTATAGTGACTTCTTGCACAGGATGTCCAACTTAAAATAGGCGCCATGAACAATGTCATAGAGTTTACTATAGTGACTTCTTGCACAGGATGTCCAACTTAAAATAGGCGCCATGAACAAACAATTGCTTAAATTACACTTAAAGGCTTTGCATAAAAATCAGGAAATGAAATGACATAAGTATGTCATACGTTGTTCATGGGGAAATAAAGGTGAATCACAAAAGGTGCAGGAAGTGAACGCCCTCTACTTGTAAACACAGTTGAACACGACGCTGCATATTTCGAATGTTGCTGCCAGAATAGCTGGTGTCAGTGTCTGGTTGTGTGTGTGTGTTTCTTTTTCTTTTCTTTTTTTTTTTTCATGTAGACCTTGCCCTTTAGGCCACCGCAGAGGAAAAAGGCAAGTTGTGTTAAATCAAGTGACCATGGCGGCCGCAGTTATTTCGAAATCACTCCGCCAGGGAAAAATGATTGGACCTCCGCCATGCTCACTCGAGACGTGTGGCATGTGGCGTCGTGCTTTTGGTACCGTACCAGCATAGGGTAAGTTCCTCACCAATTCTCGAAACATTTCCACGTAAACTACACTTGCCACAATAGACTCGAAAAAGTTGGTCTTATTATGCGACGCTGTCACATTGCACAGAATAAGCCAATCTTTTGTGAATTCAGGGGTTGCTCGATCATTGCATGTGGATTTTCATTACAACACAAACGTGCATTCTGAGAGTTTATGTATCCGGAAAGGTGGAACCGCGCCTCAATCACTGAACAACGCGTACTGCAGTATTCCTGGCCTCTGAGCAATGAACTGCTGAAATCGACACCAAAAAGTACTACATTTGGCTTTATCACTGACAAACAGGTCCTGAACAACTGTAAACCTGTATGGATACATGCCGGTTATCTTCGCAGCTCTGTGACATGTGCTCCGTCACATTTCACATTCCTGGTACAAACGTCGAACGGACTTTGCAGGATATGCCAATAATCGTTGTTTGCACGTCAGTCACTTTTTCTTTCGATAATGGCGGCCATCCCCTGTTACACTGCTCTCTGTCTTGGTCACTAACTTTTGCATGCAGCGTTATGACTATATTACTTATTACTTATTTGTGGGAAACGTGTGAAATTTCAGTTGGACAAGGGTGCCTCTGTCACATTGCTAAATCGTCACTCATATGAACTGTTACGCTCCCCACGCCTGTCAAAAAATAGCACTCAGCTGATGGCTTATAACGGACAAGACATTCCCATTCCTGGTACACGAACTTTTCCTGCCATGATTCACTCTCATACAGGGTGTTTCAAAAATGACCGGTATATTTGAAACGGTAATAAAAACTAAACGAGCAGCGATAGAAATACACCGTTTGTTGCAATATGCTTGGGACAACAGTACATTTTCAGGCAGACAAACTTTCGAAATTACAGTAGTTACAATTTTCAAAAACAGATGGCGCTGCGGTCTGGGAAACTCTATAGTACGATATTTTCCACATATCCACCATGCGTAGCAATAATATGGCGTAGTCTCTGAATGAAATTACCCGAAACCTTTGACAACGTGTCTGGCGGAATGGCTTCACATGCGGATGAGATGTACTGCTTCAGCTGTTCAATTGTTTCTGGATTCTGGCGGTACACCTGGTCTTTCAAGTGTCCCCACAGAAAGAAGTCACAGGGGTTCATGTCTGGCGAATAGGGAGGCCAATCCACGCCACCTCCTGTATGTTTCGGATAGCCCAAAGCAATCACACGATCATCGAAATATTCATTCAGGAAATTAAAGACGTCGGCCGTGCAATGTGACCGGGCACCATCTTGCATAAACCACGAGGTGTTCGCAGTGTCGTCTAAGGCAGTTTGTACCGTCACAAATTCACGAAGAATGTCCAGATAGCGTGATGTAGTAATCGTTTCGGATCTGAAAAATGGGTCAATGATTCCTTTGGAAGAAATGGCGGCCCAGACCAGTACTTTTTGAGGATGCAGGGACGATGGGACTGCAACGTGGGGCTTTTCGGTTCCCCATATGCGCCAGTTCTGTTTATTGACGAAGCCGTCCAGGTAAAAATAAGCTTCGTCAGTAAACCAAATGCTGCCCACATGCATATCGCCGTCATCAATCCTGTGCACTATATCGTTAGCGAATGTCTCTCGTGCAGCAATGGTAGCGGCGCTGAGTGGTTGCCGCGTTTGAATTTTGTATGGATAGAGGTTTAAACTCTGGCGCATGAGACGATACGTGGACGTTGGCGTCATTTGGACCGCAGCTGCAACACGGCGAACGGAAACCCGAGGCCGCTGTTGGATCACCTGCTGCACTAGCTGCGCGTTGCCCTCTGTGGTTGCCGTACGCGGTCGCCCTACCTTTCCAGCACGTTCATCCGTCACGTTCCCAGTCCGTTGAAATTTTTCAAACAGATCCTTTATTGTATCGCTTTTCGGTCCTTTGGTTACATTAAACCTCCGTTGAAAACTTCGTCTCGTTGCAACAACACTGTGTTCTAGGCGGTGGAATTCCAACACCAGAAAAATCCTCTGTTCTAAGGAATAAACCATGTTGTCTACAGCACACTTGCACGTTGTGAACAGCACACGCTTACAGCAGAAAGACGACGTACAGAATGGCGCACCCACAGACTGCGTTGTCTTCTATATCTTTCACATCACTCGCAGCGCCATCTGTTGTTGAAAATTGTAACTACTGTAATTTCGAAAGTTTGTCCGCCTGAAAATGTACTGTTGTGCCAAGCATATTGCAACAAACGGTGTATTTCTATCGCTGCTCGTTTAGTTTTTATCGCCGTTTCAAATATACCGGTCATTTTTGAAACACCCTGTACGAGAACAGTGACTTTTACAGTGCCCAGATTACGCGAGTGTGAGAACAAGTATGTCTTGATCCTTTTGATTTGTTTGGCTTTATCATTCAGGACACTGTGTTGTCAATGTCTGCATTCAATGCAAAAGACAATGAGCTAGCTTGCTATAAGAATTCCTGGAAGTCTTCTCTGAAGGTTTAGGCAAAGCTAACAATTTTGTAGCACATATTGCTCTGAAAGAAAATGTCCAGTCGAAATTTTGCTAGGCCAGAATTGTTCCAGCTGCATTACGGGACAAGGTCACTGCTGACCTGGAAGAACTCCAAGATTTATTGCGCCCATATCAGTTACTCAATAAGCAAGTCCATTGATTGGTTTTTTTGCTCCCCAAACCTTCAGGTCGCATTTGCCTCTGTGTTGACTTTAAGTCTATAGTCAACCCACAAACTGTCACTGATACTTATCCATTGCAACGCCCATCAGATCTTATTGACAATTTTAGGCGCTGGACTGTACTTTTCAAAAATTGATTTGCCCGACGCCTATCGTCAAATACCGCTCGATAGGTGATCTCAAAGAGGGTGTGTCGTAAATACTAATTTGGGTTTGTACAAATAATTGCGTTTGCTTTTTGGCAGTGCTTCCGCACCCACCATTTTCCAACGGTAATTGGAACAGTTCACTGCATAAGCGCCAAACTGTTCAAACTATTTGGACGACATTGCCGTAGCAGGTCGTACACCTGAATAAAATATTGCAAATTTACGTGCTTTGTTCCGCGTGTTATCTGATGCAGGACCAAAGTGATTTTGCAATATCTTTGTCATGTCATTAACAATCAAGGTGTACGTTCTCTTCAGTCACATTTGTCAGCCATACGTTATCTGCTAGTTCCTCACAATGTCACAGAATTTCAATCAGTCTTAGGGAGAATTAGCTATCATTTTCGGTTCATACCAAATGCTGCACCAATCACAGCTCCATTGCATCGCTTGCGTCGCAAAAATGTCCCCTTTGTTTGACAGGTGAGTACCAGGTAGATTTTCAAAAACTTCAAGATGCATTGCTCAGTGATCGTTGCTAAGTTAACTTTGATCCTGACAAACCCGTTTTATTGCAAGTTGACGTTTCCTCTTGCGGAATCAGTGCAGTGCTTTTGCACAGAATAGGCCTATTGCTTTTTCATCAAAAGTGCTGTCCAAAGCTCCGTGTAACTATTCATAAATTGAGAAAGAGGCATTGGCTTTTGTGTATGCGTCACCAAATTCCACCACTGTTTGTATGGCAGGAAATTCTACTTAGTAACTGATCACACAAGCCTTTTCAGTCTTTGTTTCATCCCACGAAACAGTTTCCTGTACGAACTGCCCAAAAATTGCGAATATGAGCTTTGTTGTTGCCTCAATACCAGTAAGAGATTGTTTATCGTCCGACAGATCAACATAGTAATGTGGACGTACTTTCACGTCTTCCGTTTGGCCCTGATACAGACTTTGACGATTCTGCCGCATTTTCTTATCCCATCGATGCACAGGATTCTGAATTGCTTCACTCTTTTCCGTTAAACTATAAGAAACTTGTACAGGCCTCGGAAGCTGATTCAGATTTGAACATTTTGCTAACATACATTCGCACGTCTTGGCCTCGTTTCTTGCATAGGATACAGAACCCTGTAGTGCGCCGATACTTTACCCATCGGAATAGCCCCGATTTACAGAAAGGTGTAATTCTTGTTCAAAACGACAGTGGACAGTCACTTGTGTTGATCCCTAAAGGTTTGCACCAAGAAGTGTTGCAGTTACTTCGCCAAGGACACTAGAGGATTGTTCGTACGAAAAAGCTAGCGCGTCGGTACTGTACTTGGCAGGGAATGGACTCCCAAATAGAACAAATGTTGTCACAGTGTCACGCATGTGCGGCAAATCTGTCTGCTCCGCCCTAAAAATTCTCTGCTTTGCATAAGTCGCAATCACCACGGCAACGTGTTCACATAGAGTTTACGGGACCTTTTTGGAACACCGGATGGTTGATTTTGGTTGACTCGTGTAGCAAGTTTCCCTTTGCTGTGCCAATGAACTCGACAACGTCACGTAGTACAGTTCCGGTACTGTCAACGATTTTTAGCCTCGAAGGTTTACCTGAAGTAATTGTGTCAGACAATGGACCTCAATTCACGTCAAATGAATGTGAAACATTCTGTGAACGCAGGGACATAAAGCATCTAACTAGTGCACCGATCCATCCAGTCAAACGGTGAAGCGGAACGTTTTGCCAGAACATTCAAGCAGCAGAAGGTCAAACTTCGCTCCGCACACACCAGGGATTGCAATGTTTCTCTCCTCGTATAATTCGCACCCACAAGATGAACCATCGCCAGACGGTCGGGGTGGCCGAGCGGTTCTAGGCGCTACAGTGTGGAACCGCGCGACCGCTACGGTCGCAGGTTCGAATTCTGCCTAGGGCATGGATGTGTGTGATGTCCTTAGTTAGGTTTAAGTAGTTCTAAGTTCTAGGGGACTGATGACCTCAGAAATTGAGTCCCATAGTGCTCAGAGCCATTTGAACCATTTGTTTGAACCATCGCCGGCGGAACTGCTTCACGGCAACCGCCATCGGACACTGCTCCACCTACTCAGCATCCGGCGCCGAAGGAATGCCGGAAGTATCGCTTCGCGTCGCATGATATTGTGTTTTTCAGTTTTTTAGCGGTAGCAGAAAGTGGGCGCTAGGCGAGATAGTGCGTCGACTTGGCGCTTGCATGTACATCTTCTTTCAGGTACTGATGGCTTGCAGTGCCGTCATCAAAATCAACTTCGCCTCTGTCATGTACACGATGATCTTTCAGTCTCTTTTTCCCAAGATACATGGGTTCAGAGGGTAGCGCAGCCATAGCAGCCGCCAGAGGGTGTCATCATGACACCTCGAGACGACCCCACGGAGACGGAGCCTTCGCCTCCCCTCGTCCTACCGATGGAGCTGGACCCGCCCACACCGCAGCAGTTGCCGGCTTCTTCATATCGTTCGTGGCAGCAGGAGGTGGACACGTAGCATTCTGGTCGTTTTCCGGGGGATGTTTCCTCCAGAGCGCAGGCCGGATGACGAGGTATGGCCAGAACCTTGGCGTCCCCTGCAGCCACAGCTTCCGCCTTGTCGTTGTGCCCACATTCCTGCATCCCCCGCAGTGGTCGCACTCCCTACTCCCTACACGACGACGGTCCGTCGCTTCGGGGGGGGGGGGGGGGGGGGATGCTGTGGCGAAATCACAGGCGCCGGAAGGAAGAACGCGAGACCAGAGAAGGCGGTGAAACGACGTCGGCCAATGGTGCGCTGATTAAAACCTCGCCACGACAGGAGCGACAACAGCAAGAAGTGAATACAAGCCCGCTCTTGCCAGCCTCGGCCGGACATTAGTGGAAAGTAATCGCGGAGTATTAGCACGGCCTAGTAGAGAGTGCTATGAGAACAGTTAGTAGTGATCCACAAACTGTGTGACAGATGTACCTGAACATTGTATATCACAAGACTCTGATTTATAGGGCCCATCGCTTGCGACACCTTTGCACATTACAGTTAAGTATCATCAATCTGTTCAATAGAAATAAATCTACTAATGTTATTTGCTTGAATTGTTGTGTAGCATCTCTTAGGCAACATATACGAGAAGAGTGGGCAAGACCCAACAGAATGCAATTCCGATCGGAAGACATGCTTTTTTTAAGTAATTTGAGTTGTTTCGCTCTTCCAAGTTATTGACGGAAGGATTAATACGTTTATAGAACCAGCTTTAAAAATACTGAATCTAGGAATGTACTACAACCCCCTAAATAAACTATCGGTCCATCAGGGATAGCGAGGACGTCTGAGACTAATTACAAAACGGTTGAATTGGTTCTAAGCACTATGTGACTTAACATCTGAGATCATTTGACCCATAGGCTTAGAACTACTTAAACCTAAAAAACATTTTGTCAATGTTGCGTACTACTTCATACAAAATGGTAACGATAGGTGGGCTGCAGTGTGGCGCAGCAACTGCCGTCGTAGGAAAGGTGAACAGGACCAGAAATCGTTATCGAACAAGTGGACACAGTAAACAGAGAATTTAATTCACTCGTATTTGTCCAAGCTTAAGGAGATTCATTAAAAATAATGTAGCGAGAAATAATGTCCAGCTAATACAATAGCAACAAAGCTGAGCCTCTCTGAACTAAAGCATAAAGGACGGTGTTGGAGCCGCGATTGGGAGACGTCTGCGTAGCGTCATGTAGCAAAGTGGCTCCAAGTGCGAGTGGTGCCGTGGCTACCGCCGACTCTCCTATATCGCGGCTGATGAGGGCGCTCGTGGTATGGAGCCACCGGATGTTTGGCTCAGTTTGCATACATTGGGTCCACCAAATCCCGCATGACTGGTATCGTCGTCAGATGGAAACCTGTAATTCCGCTGACGTCTTCAAGATGCTGGTAGGATGGTACTGATACGTGACACCAAAGACAACAAAATAATTTACTCCCTACCTGTCAGAAGTTTAAGACGTTAGTCACGTGTCTAACTCCCGTGTATACACTTCTTGAGCCATACTGTGTTACACTCTCATTCTTCATACAGGTTTTGCGCTTCAGCCAGTCTGGTTGTTTCCAATCTCACTTTCTTGAAAACTGGCATCCTGCCTCTTTCTCCTCTGCTATTTTTTTAAAGATTAACTAACGAGGTGCCCTCTTACATTTCAGAACAGAGGATGTTCATCCAAGCTGGGGCGGTGCTGAACTGTCAGCCCATCGCTTTTACAAAGAGAAAAAAAGTGGCACAGAGATTTGTATCTTCGGTTAATTTCTCACACCACTGTGAGGCGACCCATCGGCGAAAAATAAAATTCTTTTGTAATGTGTTTTGACTAGATGGCACAGATTTTAAAGTCAGAATTCTGGATAAGTCTAGATGATCATCATGGCACATTATGTAACTTCTTTGGACAGAGGCCCGGACACCACATCACACAGAGAGCATTTAAAAAAAAAAAGGTGAAAGGGGTCTCCCAGGCGTCCATACTAAACAATACTTTGCTTGTAGGATTGCACCTACGGTGACAGGACACTTCTCCCTATTCCCTTGCTCTCCGCTCCGAAAGCTGAGCCGAAACTCCCAGGAGGGGTTGACTGCACTCCAACTCACTGTCCTGCGGCTCTCTTTCTTCCCTGGCTCATCGTGGCTCCAGCTGAACTACAGAAAAATCGGCACGTGAAACTGCATCCAGAAAAGGGAAGGAAATAATATAACAATCTACAGATTAATCCCTGAAACCTCTGCAGTTACTCATTACCATTGATCTTAGTTGACAGAAATAGAAATATTGTGATGTATTTAGATTAATGGAATGAAATAACCGACGTCTCAGTCCAGCAATCGAGTGACACAAATCAACAGCACACGATATTACTACATGTAGCAGTGGTTGTGGCATTTATTACAGTTTACACGTACACGTCACGACAAAATTGCTATTACTGAAAATCTGGAATTAGAGACAGAGCTGACATTTATCGGTTTATTGAGGAACTATCATCTAATATGAGTAAACCAATCCAAGCCATGTTTTACATGCAGTAGTTACACTACTGGCCATTAAAATTGCTACACCACGAAGATGACGTGCTACAGACGCGAAATTTAACCGACAGGAAGAAGAAGCTGTGAGATGTAAATGATAAGCTTTTCAGAGCATTCACATAAGGTTGGCGCCGGTGGCGACACCTACAACGTTCTGACATGAGGGAAGTTTGCAACTGATTTCTCATACACGAACAGTAGTTGACCGGCGTTGCCTGGTGAAACATTATTGTGATGCTTCGTGTAAGGAGGAGAAATGAGCACCATCACGTTTCCGACTTTGATAAAGGTCGGACTGCAGCCTATCGCGATTGCGGTTATTCTATCGCGACATCGCTGCTCGCGTTGGTCGAGATCCAATGACTGTAAGCAGAATATGGAATCGGTGGGCTCAGGAGGATAATACGGAACGCAATGCTGGATCCCAACGGCCTCGTATCACTAGCAGTCGAGATGACAGGCATCTTATCCACATGGTTGTAACGGATCGTGCAGCCACGTCTCGATCCCTGAGTCAACAGATGGGGACGTTTGCAAGACAACAACCATCTGCACGAACAGTTCGACGACGTTTGCAACAGCATGGACTATCAGCTCGGAGACCATGGCTGCGGTTACCCTTGACGCTGCATCACAGACAGGAGCGCTTGCGATGATGTACTCAACGACAAACCTAGATGCACGAATGGCAAAACGTCATTTTTTTCGGATGAATCCAGGTTCTGTTTACAGCATCATGATGGTCGCATCCGTGTTTGGCGACATCGCGGTGAACGCACATTGGAAGCATGCATTCGTCATCGCCATACTGGCGTATCACCCGGCGTCATGGTATGAGATGCCATTGGTTTCACGTCTCGGGCACCTCTTGTTCGCATTGACGGCACTTAGAACAGTGGACGTTATATTTCAGATGTGTTACGACCCGTGGCGCTACCCTTCATTGCCCGCATCTCGTGGTCGTGCGGTAGCGTTCTCGCTTCCCACGCCCGGGTTCCCGGGTTCGATTCCCGGCGGGGTCAGGGATTTTCTCTGCCTCGTGATGGCTGGGTGTTGTGTGTTGTCCTTAGGTTAGTTAGGTTTAAGTAGTTCTAAGTTCTAGGGGCCTGATGACCATAGCTGTTAAGTCCCATAGTGCTGAGAGCCATTTGAACCATTTTTTACCCTTCATTTGATCCCTGAGAATTCTACATTTCAGCAGGATAATGCACGACCGCATGTTGCAGGTCCTGTACGGGCCTTTCTGGATACAGAAAATGTTCGACTGCTGCCCTGGCCAGCACATTCTCCAGATCTCTCACCAATTGAAAACGTCTGGTCAATGGTGGCCGAGCAACTGGCTCGTCACAATACGCCAGTCACTTCTCTTGATGAACTGTGGTATCGTGTTGAAGCTGCATGGGCAGCTGTATTCGTACACGCCATCCAAGCTGTGTTTCACCCAATGCCCAGGTGTATCAAGGCCGTTATTACGGCCAGAGGTGGTTGTTCTGGGTACTGATTTCTCAGGATCTATGCACCCAAATTGCGTGATAATGTAATCACATGTCAGTTCTAGTACAATATATCTGTCCAATGCATACCCATTTATCATCTGCATTTCTTCTTGGTGTAGCAATTTTAATGACCAGTAGTGTATGTTTGTCATTGACAGTCCCTTAACATTTCTTACAGCTGTGTTCTCCATTTCTAATCACCGTTTACCTTAGTTACTACGAAAACCGAGTATAATATTTAAGCTGGTTGCCTTCTGTCAGAGTAGCTAAGCACGTAGATTTAGTAATGTGTCTCCGCGAGCACAAAGTCCTCAACAGATACATTATATACTACGAAGGACTTTGAATAAGTAATCCAGCAAATTCTGTAATTTTATGAAGTTCCGATAGGTGGAGGCGGTATACGTAGCCTTCCAAATGGCGTCTGTGAAGGAAGTGCGTTGCAAGCAGAGAACTTTTGGCGGAAAACCAGAGCATCGCAGATATTCATAGACACTTGCAGAACGTCTACAGAAAGCTGGCAGTGAACAAAAACACGGTGAGTCGTTGGGCGAGGCGTCGGTCATCATCGCAAGAATACCGCGCGAACCTGTCCGATTCGCCGCGTGACGGCCCGTCGCACATACCCTCAGGAAATGGAAGAAACTCAGCATTTTCGTCGAAACAAAAATGCAAACGAACTTTTCCTTCCCCATGACAACGCAAGCCTCACGCAAGTCTGCGCATCCGAGTGGATCTCACAAAACTTCACTGGACTGTTCTTCTTCATCCACCAACAGCCAGGATCTATCGCCTTCCAACTTCCATCTGTTTGGCCCAATGTTGCGTGCCCTCCTAGGGATGGGGAGGTTATTGACGCAGCAAGATTTTGGTTCCGACGCCGATCAGTTGATTGGTACCATGCGGGCACACAGGTCGTCCAAAGTAAGGTGGCGTAATGGGCGACGTAAGGGGCCGCCGCATTGAGCAGAGATTATATTGAAAAATAAAGTTTTGTAACCAGAAGAGTGGGAAATAATATTGGACCGTGTTTTATTTTCAAATAATATTCTTAAGAATTTATTTTATTTACTAGCGATTCATCAAGAACATTAACACATTTAATCACACTATGTAAGCATGGAAGTAGTTGCCAGGGAGTAACTGATGAAATCATAACCAAATTCCATTTCACAAATGGGAATTTTATTCACTTTAATAGTGCCTAAAAGCATTTTTTAAAAGAAACAGATTTAAAATTATAATCAGATACCACCTTCCAAATATCAAAGTTACAATTTATTCAGAAGCAGAACGAAACAAGTTTTGACTGTATGAGCCTTTGGGCAGAGAACCTTGCCGCTCCCTTTTGACACGGCCGTAGTTACGACCGCTCACAACAGCCTCTGAAAGACTACACTGGTGCAAATCTGCAATACACCAGAAAACCTTAAACGAAGAGTTTTAACAATTTACACAAGCACACAAATTATGCACCCTCTCCCCCGTAGGAGGGATGGAAATGGTACAAAACACTAACAATTAAAATATTAACCTTGCCACCGAAGGTGCAACTTGATTTTAACTTCTAAGAAAAGTCTTACGGTGAAAGGGTGGCAACTTTATACACTAAAATGATCATTTAAATAAAAACGCATGAAATGCAATCTTATATAAAATTCTACAAGGTTGGCCAAACAATAGTTAAGATGCTCTACAGTACACAGATACCGCCTCTCAAAATCATAGGCAATAATATCAAAGTTTCCAAAGATCAAAACACATTTTAGGTATTAGGCCGTTACACTCCAAGCAATAAATTCGTTAACACACCAAATTCGACGAACATGACAGAGGCAGCTACTAACGTTTGGTAGAGTGATAGGGAGATTACCGAACAACCCGAACCGCAGGTTGCTCTAACCCGCCCCTACTCCACAAGAGAGAAACGAACCACCCAATTTATAAACAACCACCTTCCCGCGGGTGGGCAAACGGAGAAGAACGGTGCGACGACCACAAAGTAAACCGGCTGGTGACCTCACCGAGAAAACAATTAGAATTTAACAAGAATAAATCAAACAACATATCACCAATCACTTCTAATAAACTGCGATTTCTCGAGAAGACCTGGCTCAGCACCCCCAAATTGCTCTCCCGAACCGTCCGCTGCCAGCCGCTTCAACAGACGCATGGCGTCGCAGCTCGCACCGGCCAGACTGATGTCGTGGGTTGACTCCTGTTGCTCTCGTGTCAACCGTGAAGTCACTAGCCCTCGCTATACGCCGGGCCCGATGGACTCATGTCGCGACCTCACATGCGCCGACGCTCAAGACGGACAAGTCACCTTGTGTCTCAGTGCGAGACCGACCAACGAAATGATCCAACCGCCAATGACCATTGCCTGAGCAAACTAGAGCAGACTGGCGGCCTAACGCGCAGACTCGCCCTGACCGGGCGACCACTCGCTGAGTTCTCTTACTGGCGGAGTGGAAAGACTGTCATTTTGCCGGCTTTAAAGGTTGATCCGAACGACAGACAGACAATAACTGCCTAACAAATGCGGACGAGAGACAGACTAGCAAGTTGGGGACGAGAGACTGACCCAGACTGACCGACTGGCGAGCTCATAGCGCCCCATAAATGCACGTGAAAAGGCAACCTTTCCCCTTTCCCACCAGAGTGAGACACCAAAACTGCGATTGCCACAGCGGCGACGCCGCCAGAAACGGAGGGCAACTGCTTCACACTACGCGCTGCGGCGCGCTCTTCAAAACAGCAATTTTTACCACGGCTCAAATATAATGTACTGGAATCCTGGATATAACGAACCTCTTTTTAGATAAAAAGAAGTGGTGTGTTACTTATTGAACGCCTCTCACACTAAGAGAGCACTAGCCGACGCTAATAGTGTCCCGAAACAAAAGAAAGCAAAATTCTGCGCCTATTTAACTTCTAACTCCAGAACGCCATTACATCACAGATAAAAGCCAACGTGTGGCTTCGAAGGGTCATGTTGACCCAAAAGTTTAGCACGAGTTAGAACAAGGTAGAGGACAGCATCAGACTGCTCGAAAGATTGATAATTAAAAGTGTTAGAACCACAGATGAAGTACCTGTATGTATTAAAGTTAGTGATTTCGTAAATTCAGGTGACACGTGCTGCTGCCGGACTCCTGCCTATGCAGTCGGACCAGACAAATGTGGGAGGCCACCGGTGTTGTGAGGTGTTAGGAGCTACAATGTGGGAGGGAGCGAGCACCTAGACCACATTTAGGGCCTGCGCATCGACATCAAAGGACCCGCCGTTTGACATTTATATAGCCACTGCCGAGCGCTGGTTCTGTAAGGCTGATCTACGGGAGATACCCGCAGAGACGCGCTGAAAACTTAGTGGCGTGAAGAAACGTTGGGGAGGCATTAGACAAATCACTCGTTATACCCTCTGGAAATAGTTCATAAAATATATTACAACTGCCGAGCGTGAAATTCTGTGATCGTTCCAAGGCCGAAAATACGCTGTAAACACCATTTCGAACATTCTGCATCATAAAATAGATACGAACTGTGAGCATCGGCCATTTCAATGCTAACAGAGACATACAATTTCTTAGGACGTGGGCTCAGGAAAATACCATTCATATTGAAAGATAGAAAAAAAAGGGAACCGATCAACATAAGTAACAAGAGAAGATCAAATATACCAATACTTGCCAAGAACTCTGTTTATTGTTTCAAGCTAGGCCTCGAGTGACATCATCTTTTTGTTCTTATTGCCCTGAGTAGTGTGCCGCCCTCCACTAACAGGTAAAACTTCAATATTTCTGTTAGAAAACATCGAAGAAAAATAATCAATAAACTTGTGGACAGCGTAGTAACAAGGGGGCATGAAGATTCTACTATAAACAATTTTACTGTGATACCATTTGTCACTGTTACAGCATAACCTGCTGAACACGGAACTGAAACTGTATTGTCATAACCAACCATGCACTAGCCTACAGGGGCTTTATATAAAAAATTAAAAAATAAAAATAGAAACCTGATTGGTGCAACACTTGCAACGTTGAAAAGTGCCCTCTATCTGTAGGAAGTGGACTGATGTAATTCATACAAAGTGGTCCTAAGTACGACCTGAAACACAGAGGTGGAATTTAATAGCATTAAAATATTTTAATAGAATGTTGTAAAACATCTAAAAAGAAATTAATTTTTATGTGGATCACAACTGAAGCAAAGTTTGTAGCGCTCGATTTAAGTGCCCCCCATGGACTGATAAAATACATAAAAGATCTTCCTCAATGTAACTTATCAGATATGGATGAAAAGACTATTACCAAAAACTTCAAAAGTACTTTAAAACCTTCCAAAGGTATCTTCTCCTTCTTTCATTTGGCCATCGTAGTGCCAGTAGCGCTCAAAACAGCCCTCTGTGACTGAAATGATTCATACATAAAAGTGTTCCAATGTGTAACACATACATCAGGGGATTAATATCAGTAAAAAAAATGAGAGAAACTTTAGAAAATTTCAGAATTACTTCTTCCTCTGATATTTGTAATTTTCTCAAATTGTTCTTTGAACCGCACCTGTTATATTTATAACGAGTTGAGGCCGGTGGCTGTGCTCTACTGTTAAGGATCCAACTATGGTATCTTTCAACAAGATAACGCAAAACCATTTTGTACAAGCTTTCCTGACCTACCTAGACAGAGAATGTCTGACATACTGGACAGCACATTTATCATATGTTGTATTCACTGCAGCACTGGAAAGATACATTAATGATTGCCGAGAGCCCGGCTTGCTACCAATTACTACCAGTCACTACGACTCACAATCTCTGGCAGAGAGTTGACACGATATGGAATGATGAATCCATATCTGTCATTCAAGCTAAGTTCACCCGCACTAGAGCCGTTGTTGCTGGAAGAGCTGGCAGCTCTGTGTGCTAAATTTCATACCCTGTATACTCCCAAATTACGTACAAATTCAATCACATGTTCTTCTTGCCATGCTGTGTTCATATATGATATGTGGCTATAAAATAATGGAACTAATTCTTTAAAAGCTTTTATTGTCACCCTCAATACACTCTTCTCCCCTGTCCCTACAAATGCTCCATGCGAATTTTTCACTGATTGAAACAGGGCTGGACGCCCTTCCCCTGTGAGTTCCTTGATGACGCGTGTTGCTTTTTCATTCACTGCTTCAACGGACTTAAACCTTGTTCTTTTAATGCAAATTTGGATTTGGGAAATTGACAAATGATGCACGGTGCTTGATCAGGTGAGTAAGGTGGGTGGTCTAACACTGGTATGCCATGCTTCACTGTTAACAGACAGTGCGGTATGAAGCAGTGCTTGTCTTGATGCACAACTCATGGCTTGTTCTTCCATAGTATGGGTCTTTCTTTCTCATTTTCTCACGGATTTGAGCAACGACCTCTAGATTTATAATGTTGATTAAATGTTTGACCTACAAGAAGCCATCGAAGACACACATTCCCATGATTATGAAGAAATTTTACTTATTACGAGGTGTGGCGGTAAAAGGACGAAGCTGCTTCTGTCACAGAGTAAGTACGCATGTCCCATAAATGAATGACCAATAGCCGTGAAACGCCAATCGTTCTCTGTCCTACACGGCATCTCTAGTGTGTGTAGACAAATCAGTGTGGCTGCGGCCATTTTCAGTGGTATTCAAAGTGTCAGTTCAAACATTTTCACGAGCTTCTTTCTGTTCGCTCTTGAAAATTTTTCGGCAGCAGTACCGCGCACACTTTTCTCATGTTAAATTGGTTATGTAAAATTTGCACTACACAGTTTTTGCCAATTCCTCCAGTTTCAGCATTTTTGATGTTGAGGGCTGCGAGGCTTGAGTTATCTTCAACATCCATTCGTCCATCTTGGAAATGTCTGAACTACTCAAAAACACACCTATTTGATCAACAGTCTTCGTTATACACTTCATTTTCTAAAAGACAGGCTTCAGTAGCAGTTTTTCATGTTTCATGTGAAACTTCACGAGCATATTCGTTGCTGTGTTATTAGGTCTGAATTATCACTTTCCGGTAAAACAAATTAACAGTCTAACCCAAACGACGGCCACGACCACACTGATTTGTCTACACACACCAGAGATGACGAATTCGACTGAGAACGCTTCACGGTTCACAGGTATTGGTTGATGATTTTTGGGGCTGTGTGACAGTATTAGTCTCGTAATTTTATAGCCACGCCTCGTAATAAGTAAAATTTAGTTGTTTGATTCAGGAAATGTCTAGTAGGATATGATGCAACCCAGCGAGAATATACATTACTGGCCATTAAAATTGCTGCGACAATGAGAAATGCAGATGATAAATGGGTATTCATTGGACAAATATATTATATTAGAACTGACATGTGATTACATTTTCACGCAATTTGGGTGCATAGATTCTGAGAAATCAGTACCCAGAACAACCACCTCTGGCCGTAATAACGGCCTTGATACGCCTGGGCATTGGGTGAAACACAGCTTGGATGGCGTGTACGAATACAGCTGCCCATGCAGCTTCAACACGATACCACAGTTCATCAAGAGAAGTGACTGGCGTATTGTGACGAGCCAGTTGCTCGGCCACCATTGACCAGACGTTTTCAATTGGTGAGAGATCTGGAGAATGTGCTGGCCAGGACAGCAGTCGAAAATTCTCTGTATCCAGAAAGGCTCGTACAGGACCTGCAACATGCGGTCGTGCATTATCCTGCTGAAATGTACGGTTCTCCTGGGATCGAATGAAGGGTAGAGCTACGGGTCGTAACACATCTGAAATGTAACGTCCACTGTTCAAAGTGCCGTCAATGCGAACAAGAGTGACCGAGACGTGTAACCAATGGTACCCCACACCATCACGCCGAATGATACGCCAGTATGGCGATGACGAATACACGCTTCCAATGTGAGTTCACCGGGATGTCGCCGAACACGTTTTGCTATTCGTGCACCCAGGTTCGTCGTTGAGTACAAAATCGCAGGCGCTCCTGTCTGTGATGCAGCGTCAAGGGTAACCGCAGCCATGGTCTCCGAGCTGATAATCCATGCTGCTGCAAACGTCGTCGAACTGTTCGTGCAGATGGTTGTTGTCTTGCAAACGTCCCCATCTGTTGCCTCAGGGATCGAGACGTGGCTGCACGATCCGTTACAGCCATGTGGATAATATGCCTGTCATCTCGACTGCTAGTGATACGAGGCCGTTGTGGTCCTGCACGGCATTCCGTATTACCCTGCTGAACCCACCGATTCCATATTCTGCTAACAGTCATTGGATCTCGACCAACGCGAGCAGCAATGTCGCGATACGATAAACCGCAATCGCGATAGGCTACAATCCGACCTTTATCAAAGTCGGACACGTGATGGTTCTCCTACTTACACGTGGCATCACAACAACATTTCACCAGGCAACGCCGGTTAACTGATGTTTGTGTATGAGAAATCGGTTCGAAACTTTGCTCATGCCAGCACGTTGTAGGTGTCGCCACCGGCGCCAACCTTGTGTGAATGCTCTGAAAAGCTACTCATTTGCATATCACAGCGTCTTCTTCCTGTCGATTAAATTTCTCGTCTGTAGCACGTCAACTTCGTGATGTAGCAATTTTAATGGCCGGTGGTGTACAGACTCCTAACTAACGGAAACAAAGTTACAAGAATAAGATACATTCCAAAACCCTGCATTTACTCTTACAGATTATTAAGAACATGTTTTTATAACACTGGAAACGAGCGATTGTCTGTTTGCTGGACGGTGGTCAGTGCGTGGGTAAGGTGCGGCTGACGCAGCTCTGGCCGGGCCAGAGGGGCGAAACGCCACGCCTCGGGCTCCAGCGTCGCCCCGTGAGCCCCCATTTGTCGACCGGGGATCAGCAGGCGACCCTGCAAGGCGCCGCCGTCCAGCCTAAATGAATTATAGGCGGCGAGGCCGGCCGCACTAATCTCGTATTGATTCCGAATGGCGGTGACACGGGTGATGTATTGCCGCAACCTCTTGTTTTGTTTGCAGCTTCCGCCCCACAATCTGTCATTTTTTGTGGCCTCTCCGGCGACGCGTCAGGCGCCCCTGTACTGGTCCTTCTGCAGGAGGCGGGGGCGGAGCAGGACGGCGGAGCGCGATGAGCTCTGAGAGGCTCCGGCCGTTTCCCCACCCTTCGCCGCCTCCGACCACGCTTCCTCCTGAGAAGTCTCAGCTCGCCCCCCTACAATGCCGTGTGCTACTTGCACCTTGCTGCCTCTGCAACATCTCAGTTCATTGTTTATTGCATTCTCCGCCGTATGAAAAATCTGCTAGAATCTCATAAAAGAATTGTATAGTCCTCTTTTGAAGGGGAGGGAAACTATATCGAAAGACTGTCGAGTCATGTATTTAGCCTTGTCAACCAAGACCAGAAAAGACCGAATGGAGGAAACACAAAAAGGAATTATTCGAATGATATTATTTTCAGCCATAATGACTATGTTGTGTGGGATAATTATTTTTTCGAGTTTCTGCTACCAGTCACTTTTTATTTTATGCTTAATCTAACATAATGCAACGCGTTTAAACATATTCTGTTCATCTTCAATCATTTAAACATACATACATATACATACATAGAGAAATGTTACTGCCGGCCGAAGTGGCCGTGCGGTTAAAGGTGCTGCAGTCTGGAACCGCGTGACCGCTACGGTCGCAGGTTCGAATCCTGCCTCGGGCATGGATGTTTGTGATGTCCTTAGGTTAGTTAGGTTTAACTAGTTCTAAGTTCTAGGGGACTAATGACCTCAGCAGTTGAGTCCCATAGTGCTCAGAGCCATTTAGCCAAGAAATGTTACTTAAAAATAAACAGTCTTAAACTAGATTCAAGAAATGTCAATGTAGATTATCGACTAGAACCAAGATTATCGGTACAAAACCTCGATAATCGATACCGACTCACATGCTACAGTCCTCCATCTTGTGTTGTGTGTATAACATCGAAGCAATTTGTGCAGTGTCAATCAAATGGCTCTGAGCACTATGGGACTTAACATCTATGGTCATCAGTCACATGGAACTTAGAACTACTTAAACCTAACTGACCTAAGGACATCACACAACACCCAGTCATCACGAGGCAGAGAAAAGTGTCAATCAGTGACAAAATATAATGTGCAATGGTGTAATGTCAATCAACAGCACCGCCATTACACCAGTGATGCAAGTGAAGCAGCAAGATGGTGTAATTGTAAGTGATCAACTGTCATATAAAAGCCTTTCACACTATTTTCGTAACACATAACCGATGCAAATTTATCTGCATCCGATACAGTTGTGATATACGTAGTCAACAACAAAGAAGAAAACCAGCATAAGACATCACTGACTTCGATTTCTAGATATACACTGCCCCCCTCCTTACCCCCCCATGCCACACCAGCAGCTATAGTAAAAACAGAGTGTTCTAGATTAATCTAGTTTAAGACTGTTTATTTTTAAGTAACATTTCTCTATGTATGTATAAATGCATATATGCTTGAAGATGAACAGAACACGTTCGAAACGCGTTGCATTATGTTAGATTAAGCATAAAATGAAAAGTGACTGGTAGCAGAAACTTGAAACAAATAATTATTCGAATGAGACGGAAACCAGTAGATGTGATATATGTGTACAGACAAACAAATGATTACAATTCCAGAGAGACTGTATCTTATATTCAAGAGCAACTGAGCACGTCAAAACCGCGTTGGTCCACCTCTGGCCCTCACGCAAGCAGTTATTCTGGCTTGGCATTGACTGACAGAGTTGATGGATATCCTCCTGATGGATATTGTGCCGAATCCTGTCCAACTGGTGCGCTAGACCGTCAAAATCCTGAGCTACTTGGAGACCCTCAGCGATAACGCTCCGAACGTTCTCAGTTGGGGAGAGATCCGACCACCTTGCTGGCCAAGGTATGATCTGGAAGGCATGAAGAAAATCAGACTCTTGCTGTGTGTGAGCGGGCATTATCTTGCTGAAATGTAAGCTAAGGATTGCTTGCCATGAACAAAACTGGACGTAAAATATCGTCTATTTACCACTATGCAATGAGAGTGCAGCGAATGACGGCCAAAGGGGTCCTGCTATGAAATGAAGTGGCGCCCCAGACCATCGATCCTCGTTGTCGGGCAGTAGGGCGGTCGACAGTCAGAGCGGTATCCCACCGCTCTCTGTGGCGACTCCACAAACGTCTTCGGTGCTCATCGAGCTTCAGTTCGAAGCGAGACTCGTCACTGAAGGCAATGTTACTCCAGTCTATAAGACTATAGGCCGAATGTGCCCTGCATCATTGCTGATTTACAGCGGTCAAAGGTAGTTGCCGGACGCCGAGAGCTCAGCCCCCTCCCTGCGAGCCGCCTGTTATTGGTCCTCGTGGTCACTGGAGCACCAGTTGCTCATCGGAGCGGTGATAATGATGAATCCGGGTATCTCTCTGAAAACTGCTCGGTCATCTCGTTCTGTCGTCTCTGTAGGTCGACTGCTTCCTTCTTGATGCTACGTTCGACCATGATTCACCAATTGCCACCAACATCATCGAATAGCGCCATCATTCCTACTCAGAAGTAGAGAGATTACGTGATTGCTCGAACTGCCTCTCACAGATGTCGACATCTGCTGATACTGTTTACGCGCCAGTCTGGGAGGCATAGTTACCGTCCAACTGAATACACGATATCAAAATCGGGAAGACTTTATGCCCTGGTATCGATATGTCCTCTACTCCCCTTGTAATCTGCGGTGCAAAACTGCGCTGCAGCGTCACACATTGATCCATCGGCCGCCATGGTGTGCACTATACCCGTGTGAAGTCAATTTGTGATCAATTTGGGTAACTCCTTCGTGGTGTGTCCTTTTATAATTTTTATTTTTGAATGCAAGTGGTGTAATCGCAAATTTTTGTGCTGTGGTAGATGGGAGGGCCGGAAATAAGTGGAAAAGTAGCCATTATCTGCCTCCTTTCTTCCCGCGAAGCCGCCAGTTTAAGGTGAAAGAATAACAGAGTTAAGATTCGCATTGCTATCCTCAGTGAAAATGAAGGATTACAGGATCTGTTGAGTGAAATGAACGGTCTAATGATTGCAGAATATCGATTGAGAATAAATTGAAGAAAGATGAAAATAATGAGAAGTAGCAGAGATGAGAACAGTGAGTGAATTAACATCAGAACTGGTGATCCGAAGTGAATGACGGTGAGGAATCATGTTACTAGGCAGCAAAATCACCTATGGCGGAAGTAGGGGGGCTAGGCCGGCGTCACGCCAAAGTACCGTTATCCAAGGTGGCGGCCATGACGTCAGCTGTAACGCAAGTACGTGAGATCACGCGACGTCAGCAGATGACGCGATTGACGTCATTTAAGATGACTGCCGTGACGTCAGCTGATGACGTGGGTACGGATACCCAAGATGGCCGCTTTTGGTGGGAAGCTTGAATTTTGGAGGGAAGGTAGGTCAACTGGGCTATCTCTGCTAAGAAAATGGCGGGAAAGAAAGGCCACTTGGGCTATTTCTACTAAACTAAAACAAATGACTCCACTAACCTAAGTCACCTGACCCGCCACCTCTTCCTAGGAACTGGTGGGAAAAGGACTCAGCCTGTGCTGGACATAAGTCTTTATTTCCCGTCTTTATTTAAACAAGTTCCGCCACCAAGTGTGTTCGCCAAGGGGTCCTAGCGCGTCATCCTCTTGGAAAATGGGCGGGAATTTCGAATTTTGCTCTAAGAGCTTACTCATGCAGCTGAGAGGAGTTAGTATGGTGCGGCCCCCACTACAGTCTGCTCATGTTGTCCTTCAGTTCGAATATAATTTGTTTAAATTTCTTTAAATTTGTATAAATTTGTTTAGATTTATTATCTACCTAGAGCAGCATAGGCTTAGTTTGGTGTTACCACCACAAGAGGCTGAGATATCAGTGCTTGATGAGCTGTCGGTGTTCAATTAGCGAGATGTTGGTGCCAGACAGGGTGGGTTTTAATAGCTGTATTGCATGTGCTCATTCAGCTGAGGAGTGCATCCACAGCTCACTGAATGTAGAATGGAAGCGAGCATTAATGCTTGAAAATATGAAGAGAAAGAATACGGTGCTGCAAATAAATGCTTTGTATTAAAGATTCATTACACAATGCATGCAAACGTCTCTCTCTCTCCTGTAACTGTCTGTCATTTCTAAAACCTGCATATAGGCTTCCATCCCACAAAAGACGACTGCATCCGATCCAGCATGCTGAGAAGAGGGTGCAGCATCGTACTGGCCTCCACCGTACGCACCAAAAATGTTCAAATGTGTGTGAAATCTTTTGTACTTAACTGCTAAGGTCATCAGTCCCTAACCTTACACACTATTTAACCTAAATTATCCTAAGGACAGACACACACACGAACACATACACACACCCATGCCCGAGGGAGGACTCCAACCTCCGCCAAGACCAGCCGCATAGTCCATGACTGCAGCGCCTGAGACGGCTCGGCTAATCCCGCGCGACTCTGTACGCACCTTCCATTGAGCAACGCACACGAGACATTCCAGCATCAGTGCTAGAACAGATGGCTAACCACGTTGGTGTGGACGTTGTGGATGAGAAGATACCAACTTCCAGTGTGCTGTCACGTTTACTATTCGCCTCATGCTATGTGTAAACGGATAGCGGTTCAAAACTGAAGTTTCACAAGACGGTAGCTTGTCAACTGTGTTAGCGCTCGAAAATGTGCCTAAAAATATTAAAGTTCTGTTTTCAGACTACGAGTCGGATGAACTGTGTCGCACAAAAACATAAATCAAGAAGCATACGACGACAGAATATGTATCGTCCCACTCCTACCAGGACATCTATTGCAGCGGTCTAACAGTGAGTATACAGTATTATCAATGTATGATGATGCTATACTAAGAGTTAAAAGTGCCGAGGGTCAGAGTATTTAATGCAGCACTCGACTGTTGATAACTTTTTCAATGTAGACTCGGCGATAACTACTAGGACTGAGAGACTAAATTGATGGCTCTCATAGGTCCAAGCCGTTTACAGTTAGCTAGAACACGAAATAGAACTTTTCCGCAATTGGTAAACGGTCCATTTTAACATGGGTAATTTACCACGAAACAAATACCGTCCGTTTGTGACTATTACACCGCCATCTATCGCAAAGCGAAAAAGTGGTCCAACTAAAACATTCATATTTCCTTACGTACTACACGAATATGTAATAAAAAATGGGGTTTCCTATTTTAAAAAACACAGTTGATATCCGTTTGACCTATGGCAGGACCATCTAGAGGGCCAACCATTGCGCCATCTGGTTTCCCCCTTCAAGCTAGTCAAGTTTGATGCTTATTTCGTGAGATATTTGGCCAGGTCACTATCAATGGACCACCCTGTATAACTGTCGGCCGTGAATAAATAAATATATTCACAATCTCAAATTATTGTTATTTCTTTAGACAAAATGTTGCTACATATAAATGTCACGCTCATTTACGCACGTAAATGTACGTTTACGCACGTAAATGCACGTTTATGATCGCATTTTGTGACAAAATGATCCTACACAGAGGCCTATTGCATGCCAGAACCTAACACAGTGAGTATCATGGCAGGCTGGGTGAAACACCCTCGTCACGAGGACTTTGTTGTAGGTGACTGGTCTTGCGATGATGATGAAGATCCTGCTTGAAGAAAAGAAAAAAAGTCGCAATACCAGTACAAACTTACGCAAATATCAATCCTAATTACATAATTAATCACAAAGAACGGACCTAATTACACAAATATGTGCATAGCGCTTCACAAGGACGGCAATACTCCGCATAAACTGACGACACCATACAACTGGTGTCATCCTGCTGGGAAAAAATTATACCACTCGAAACCAGCAACAGAAACAAATTCTACCCAACACCTACGAGCTCGGGGAACAAAAGCTGGTACGTTAGGTACAATCTTTATTTTTTTGTGGGAAATAGGTTCAGGTGACTAGATGCTGGTGTTGGACAGAGATGAGTTTAAAAAACAGTGTATTACCTGCAAGCATATAGCATCGAACCCGGTTTGACGTCAGAGTTCACTACAGACGCCTACTAAAAATCATACTACAGCCCAGCTACCGAAGCCAATACACCCTATCACAGCTCAGCCGAAATGCCTCGCGGCGCCCAGCCGAAATGCCGTGCAGGCCGGCGCCAAGGTGAAAGCCCCTCGGACGGTGCCACCGCCTGCATCAATACGATGGCTCTTCATCAGTACAATAACAGATATAGAGATAAAAGGACTTTCCCTCAAATGCATCTTGTTCGTCTAAAAGTATAATGATGGAGCCGGCCCTAATGGCTACGAGGTGTTGCTGTCACACCCACTAACGCCTCTCTTTCTGAGATGGAAAAAAATTTTTTTTGGCGTCACTTAGAACGCTCGAGTACGGACCAGACGAGAGCCACAGTCTCGTAGCAACTCACACGCCGTTCTGCGCTACATTATTTATTTAACATCAACCTGAATCTTATAGTAAAGCACTATTAAAAAAATAACATTCCCGACCGTAATAAATGTCCTCTTTCCATGAAAATAGACAAAATCGAATTTGATTTAGTTTTGTGAGCAAAACAGGTATAGTTTTTTCACGTTCGACTGAGAAACTTAACACGTCTGCGAAGACATTTCCGTGCAAACTCGCTAATACCGATGTCAGTGGTGTAGCAGATTCCAAACCATCCCCTATAATTTACAAAGTCAAATAAGGTGCTTCTCATATCTACAGAACCTGCAAACGTGTCTTCCATCTGACAGATGCACACAACGCAATCAGTCTTCTCTCAAATAAATAAAGAAGTCAAATGCGAGGAATCAGCCAACAGAACAATATACATGGGAGGGAATAATGGCCCGGCGCAAACACACGTCCATATTGAATCTTCTCAAATTTCCACTTGATCACGAAAGCTGTCGAACACATACTAAGCATTAGTCGCTATTCAGTCGTCTAGAGGACTACACGCTTATGTCAACTACATTTCCGCATGGTAACAGCCCTCTCCATTAGGACGGTCCCAGCCGTTGGTGGGAAACGTGAATGATCCCCACCACAGGCCACGCATAATCATCCTACGAAATCGGCCACATATATATTTGACCGCTATACTTATAATTAAATGTTACGATTGCAGTTTCAGTTGAATGACATTCGACAATGAGCGGAGACGGAAAAACACCATGCTGACGGCTGTGGCTCTGGAAATAGAAACATCTTTACCATTCCTATGACTTGATATACTCCTCCATTCGCCATCACATCATTGCTCGTTAAATACATACCTTCCCCTCGACTGGACATAGTCATTTCCTTTTCACATGTCTAAACAGAAACACATACTTTATAAGCCTGATGCTCAAGGCAAACCTATCACACAACCCCTACTACTATGTATAATACTTAGTCAATAACTCATTGCCCAGGATACGAAATAATACTGACTCTTGTGAGTGGTACCACTGTGTCCAAGAAAGTGAGGCGTAATCGTCTTATAAACAGCGAGATGTAAAAAACACAACCAATCTACCATCGCAAGCGGTCTTCGTTATACAGGTGCATACGAGTATCCACTTTACAAGCTATACCCACTTCGAAAATTGAGGTACCTTGCTAGGTGGTAGCTTAAATCGGCCGCGGTCCATATTAGTACATGTCGGACCCGCGTGTCGCCACTGTCAGGATCGCAGACCGAGCGCCACCACAAGGCAGGTCTAGAGAGACGTACTAGCACTCGCCCCAGTTGTACGACGACGTTGCTAGCGACTACACTGACGAAGCCTTTCTCTCATTTGCCGAGAGACAGTTAGAATAGCCTTCAGCTAAGTTAATGGCTACGACCTAGCAAGGCGCCATTAACCATTTGTAACGTTGCATGTACCTCAAGATAGAGTCTCACTTGTATCATCCAGAATGCTGTATACCAAAGGACAATATAAAAGTTAAGTGTTCTAGTAGCTACGTTCTTTTCTTTATCACATTCATTACGAATCCTGTTCCAGACTTAACGCCAGACGGCGTGAGTTGACGCGTGCCCTTTCGGCTACTTCACTGTGGACTGGCTGCCTTAACAGTCCACTACTTTGGCTACGGGTCTAAAAAGGGACTTTAGCGTTCGTATTGCACTAATTTGCTTGTGTCATGGCTTCGCCACATTCTCCAGATGTACTGTCCGAATTTTATCGCTTGCAGAATCAGCAGACGCAGGCGTTATTGGATGCCCTGGGACAGCGCGTCCAGGGTCAACGTGCGCTGCAAAACGATGCAGCCGCCGCCGCTTCATCGCTACCGCAGCCACAACACGCCGTTGCGCCGTCCTTCCGTAGTTTTGATGCAGCCAACGAATCTTGGACAGAATGGTCCCGACAATTTGGATTTCATCTCGCCGCCTACAGAATTCAAGGTAATGAGCGGCAGCCGTTTTTGCTTTCGTGTGTAGGTGTGTCCACCTACCGTGTGATAGTGAAATTGTTTCCCCGACGAGACGTAGCAACTCTGTCATACGAAGAAATTTTGTCTGCTTTAGATGCCTATTTCAAAGAAACAGTAAATGTCGTTGCAAAACGGTATACGTTCTTTCGTACAAAACGTACGGCCGGTCAGACTAATAGGGAGTACTTACTAGGGATTGTGCATTTGCATGTGACTGTGGACTCCCTTATTCAGATACTATGGTGCGTGATGCAATTGCACAGAACGTTTCTGATGTTCGCAAAAGGGAACAGATTTTGAAACTAGTTAATCCCTCCCTTCAACAAGTGATAGACATATTGGATAGGCAAGACACACTTGACTTTGCTCAGGAATCATTTGAAACTTCGCCAGCAGTGTGTCGCATTAACCGGCCTGCCGGGCGCGCTGCGCGGACCTGTAAACAGCCTTCGCGCACGTCCGCACCGCCACGTGTCCCGCGAAAGCAAGTAAATGCAGTGAAATCATGCCCGCGGTGTGCAACTAGACATTCGCGTGAGAATTGCCCGTCACGCCAAGCTATTTGCTTTTTCTGTAATAAGAAAGGGCATGTTCAAAGTGTTTGCCAGAAAAAGCTCAGGTCAGACACTCACAACCATTCCAGGCCCTTTGCTTCGCGCCGGAATCGAACCAAGGACACTCGGGCTCGGGAACCTTCGCCCGTGGACATTCATGTAGTTACTGCCACTCCGCCCAGTGTTCCTCTCGCTAACAGTGACTGTGTTCGTCCCACAAAAAGTGTGCGTCGACGTCGACGGAAGTCCCGTCCCGTCGCGCGTGATTCTGTACCAGTGTCTGTTCAAGTTGCACAAACCAGTCGCTCTTGTCGTCAGCAGGACAATAAACTTTTTGTAGATTTGGACTTTGCCGGAAAAGTGATCCCATTCCAGCTCGATACCGGAGCTGCAGTTTCACTACTCAATCACGACACGTACAAACAACTGGGCAAACCTCCGTTGCGTGCTGCACGTGTTCAGTTAAATAGTTATTCCGGACAAGCTATCCCTGTGTTAGGACAGTGCACTCTTCTTGCCATATACAAGGGAGAAACAAAACTGGTGTCATTTTACGTCCTTCGTTCTTCTTCGGCAGTGAATTTGTTTGGTTTAGATTTATTTCAGTTGTTTCACATGTCTATAGTAAATCAGGTCCTATCAGTGAATCAGACTGTGCCTTCAGCCAGTGTTTCTAGTCTATGTGAAGAATTTGCAGACATTTTTGCACCGGGCCTTGGTTGCGCTAAGAACTATGAAGCACATTTGGAACTTAAAGTGAACGCGCAGCCGAAATTTTTCCGAGCGCGCAATGTTCCCCACGCATTGCGTTATGAGGTCGCCAACCGCTATGATATCTTGTATCGGTCCCCTGCTACGCACGGAAACGCTGATGCGTTGTCCCATTTGCCTGTTGCTGCAGCTACAGCATTCGATTCTTCCGAACTTGCTTGCCTGTTCATTGATGCGGAAACCGATGACGTGGTCGAATCGTTTCCGATTGATTTTCATCGTGTAGCTGCAGCCACAGCTGCTGACCCTGTCCTTGCTACTGTTTTGCGTTTTGTTGCTACGCAATGGCCCTTGTCAAAGTCGCGGATCGAGGATCCGTTGGTTCGCCGATTTTTTGCTCACAATGAGAGACTTTTTGTACGACGTGGTGTTTTGTTGTTGCGTTCTGATAATGATCAGTCCCGAGTCGTGGTCCCACGTTCGTTACAGTCCTCTGTCTTACGGCTTCTTCACCAAGGACATTGGGGTATAGTGCGCACGAAACAACTTGCTCATCAGCACTGTACTTGGTTCGGAATCGATGCTGCGATTACGAATATGTGCTCTTCTTGCATGGCGTGTGCCGAACAACAATCCGCACCGCCGCGGAAATTCTTTGCATGGCCGAAAGCCACTTCCCCTTGGCAACGCTTACATATAGATTTTGCTGGTCCATTCTGGAATGCTCGATGGTTGGTTGTGGTCGATTCTTTCAATAATTTTCCTTTTGTTGTCTGGATGTCTTCCACGACGTCATCTGCCACCATCCGAGCGTTATCTGCTATTTTTTGCATTGAAGGTCTTCCGCAGACTATTGTTTCCGACTATGGCCCACAATTCATGTCCGCAGAATTTCAGTCATTCTGCAAGGCCAATGGTATTCAACATCTGACATCCGCGCCGTTTTCGCCTCAGTCAAACGGTGCCGCTGAACGATTGGTCCGGACTTTCAAGTCACAGATGTTGAAGTTGAAAGAGTCGCATTCCCGGGAGGACGCATTGTTGCTCTTTTTGTCCTCGTATCGCTCTCAGCCCCGCGATGGTCGCTCGCCGGCTGAGTTGCTCCACGGTCTCCTCATCGAACCTTGATGTCTTTGCTGCATCCTCCGCATCAGGTTCCTGTGCCGCGGCAGACTCCTGTTTTTGCTCCTGGCGACGTTGTATTTTATCGCAACTATCGGGGTTCACGGCGTTGGCTCACAGGGCGCATTCTTCGCTGCCTCGGCCGTGCGATGTATTTGGTTTTGGGGGCCTCTGGTGAGGTGCGTCGGCATCTCAATCAGCTGCGCCTCTGTCGTCGCCTGGGTTCTGCCGCTCCCCGTCTGCTTTCAGCGACGGTGCCGTCCGGTCAGCGCCCTGGGGACCCATCTACTGGCTCGCCTCGTCCCCAGGTGTTCCCGACGATGCCTTCCATTTTGCCGCATGGCGTCGCGCCGCCGCCGCGGCCGCCGCAGCCGCCGCCGGCGCCGCCCGCAGTGGACGCTTCGCTGCAGCCGCCAAGCGCCTTCCTGGGTCGCGCGCCGCCGATCGCTCCCCGTGACCAGCTGTCCTCCGCCATGGAACTCTTGCCCGCTCCGGCCCAGATGTCGTCATCGCGCGTCGGATCCCCCGACGCAATGGAGGTCGACCCTTCGGCCCCTTCTGTCTCATTACGGGCGCATACACCGCATGTTGACGTGCACCCTGGACTAGGTTTTCAGGCGTTTCCTAGCTCCCCTCGGACCGAATGGCAGGGTGCGGGTGGCACAGCCTCGCCTGTTGTTAGGCTCCCCTCCTCATCGCATACGTCAACATGGGGTCCTCCCCACGGCGGGCGGAAGCCTTATAACACGACCGTTCGCCAATTTGCGGGGGAGGAATGTGGTGTCACCGCTAGACACCACACTTGCTAGGTGGTAGCTTAAATCGGCCGCGGTCCATATTAGTACATGTCGGACCCGCGTGTCACCACTGTCAGGATCGCAGACCGAGCGCCACCACAAGGCAGGTCTAGAGAGACGTAGTAGCACTCGCCCCCGTTGTACGACGACGTTGCTAGCGACTACACTGACGAAGCCTTTCTCTCATTTGCCAAGAGACAGTTAGAATAGCCTTCAGCTAAGTTAATGGCTACGACCTAGCAAGGCGCCATTAACCATTTGTAACGTTGCATGTACCTCAAGATAGAGTCTCACTTGTATCATCCAGAATGCTGTATACCAAAGGACAATATAAAAGTTAAGTGTTCTAGTAGCTACGTTCTTTCCTTTATCACATTCATTACGAATTCTGTTCCAGACTTAACGCCAGACGGCGTGAGTTGACGCGTGCCCTTTCGGCTACTTCACTGTGGACTGGCTGCCTTAACAGTCCACTACAGTATTACCTCTGAAAGAGGTGGTTTTTTGTCCAGACAAATACCGTAACATTGAATACAGACGGTTATCGCTGGAGTTTATAGTATCAGATCAGAAGTGTGGTTACACGTCGCCGACAGTGCAAGCTCGTAATAAATTTACGCAATTTAGAAAAAGATTCGGCTAAGGAACGTGGTATGTATTTTCAGCTCACTCACGCCACCGCCGCTACATAATTGGGTTTTAGGTGATGCTTCATTGAGAAGGATCACAAACAGTGGATGGTGTGGTGATTGAAGGCGTAATAAATGTACACGAGCTTTTCAGATCTCTAATGCTACGCTATACGCTAGAAAAGCTATCTGGGATTTTGAATCAAGTCCTCCTACTCAAGCACATACCTGCGTAGGATCCTATGGAGAAGTCCCTTATTGATTACAGCCAATAGTGAATCGTATTTCTGGCACTCTCATATCTCAAAACGAGTCACCTTTCTGGAACGTATCTGCTACAGTAAAATTCCAACCTTGTTTTAGGTAGCCCCGATTAATTGCGCAACTGCTCCCATTTCTCCAGCTTTACGAATGTGATCGTTCCGAGTTAAGTCGGAACTGAGTAGAAACAGGCTAAGCTGGGATATTGCGACAGGACTGTGTTTTGACCATTCGATGGAAACGGGAACTGCGAGAACGACAAACATTTTTGCTAGTGCACTGTGGTGCATCACCAAACTACATACAAGTACTACACATCCCAGTCCACTCACATCTATCTTCCCAACATGCTTTCTTCGTTATTCTGTACCATCCAACAGAGAATAGTTACGAACTATAAAATCTCCACTAACTTCATCCGACAGAGAACTCGATAAGACTTTTACCGCATCTCTCTCCTCCCCTATATCGAAAACAAATACCGCATGTATGCAGGATTAAATACACAGGTATTGATCAACTGCACAGACCAGTTTAAAGTTTCATCACCTGTACTGTAGATGGATGATCGTATCCTGCGAACTACACTGTAAGCCGCAAGAGACGCTCCCTGAGACCCTGCCTCGTTATTTAAAACTTTGTTTCTTTTTCTGCCAAAACACGCTTTGTATACTGCCAAAAATTTTGCTTTTCCGCCACGACTTCGAGATCTGTGTCAGGTTCTAAACTGACATTAACACGTTCTGGTCAATGGCCTCTCGCAGAAAACTAGACGTCGCACGGTGTAAATTATGTTGGTACATCTGCTACCATAACACACCGCACACGGTGATTTTAAATAAAAGTCAGTTACAACATAAGGAAATTGGAAGAGTTTTGGAGCGATGTGGGGAGTTTCCAAACCACAGTCCCAAGGTGATTCACGAGCTCTACATTTAAACTCATCTATCACAGTGACTGATTCCTCATGTACGCGATCATTATTTCTGTGCTAGACGTCCCCAGAAGTTGTCGCCCCTCCACAAAACTCTTTCTCCAACTCAAACAAGCGTTGTCAGTCAATCATTATGTGGTAACTAACAGCATGCCAATGGATAGATGGGATGGAAAAGACACCGCTGATTACCTGAAATTAGAAGGATCACAATTTATTGTTTGAACAATTTTAGTAATTTTACAGTAATTTCAACACCAGCCCATGATGTGACAGCATGTTTCCCAATTTCACTATCATAGCTAAACCACCCCTTGTCCACTTTGCGAGTAACATTGCGAATGTGGATAGATGACTGTGCAGTACGTCCGTTCATTGTTAGTCCTCGAACACATACATCATCAAAGTCTATCAGACAGTGCTCTACATATTTCTAACACCTCGAGTATGGTGCTTGATGGGAATCACAGAGGAGTCTCGCAGTCTTATGGTAAAATTATAGATTGAAAGACCCCCCCTCACACTGCCATTGACCAACCTGCCCTGTAGCAATGTTACCGATTTAATGTGCAACCGACCAGAAGTAGACCGCTACTTACCACGGTTCGTGAATGAATGGAGTTTGTCGAGTTCCAAGTGCACAAGATTTCTCGAGATGTGCCCATGTCGAGGAGGTTAGCACTCCTTATCGATGAATAGTAACAGATTTGAAAGTGTTGTGATGTAATAGCAGACGGTTAAGAAGAAGAAGAACCGAGTGATTTTTATGTGCGATGGAGCTCCAGACGGAGTGCGAAGCATTTTTACGCAATTCAAAAAAGCTACCAATTTTAAAGTGTTATTCAAGGGCCTAGGATCAGTACCTGGAAGGTACTGGTAAGACAGAACATAAAGACACGCACTCCTAAGGCTACCACGTTCCGCACTTAAAATGGGCTGTAATAGATCGCTTAAATTTCAGACCTATCAGTCGTATGGAATGTAGCGCTGCTAAGGCTCTGTGTGATACGAGCACTTTATAGCTTTCCAGAGATGTATAGAGTCCACTGTTCACATCCGACGAGCTCTCATTTTGTGTCCCTCGAGCTGCACTCCACAAAGTTTTCGAAGGAAACTTTTCGCATATAGTACAGGTTAAAGTGGTTTCCTTCAATACCATCACCAACATTTTCTCTTAGTCCCACCACCGAGCTTGATAACGCATCTGCTTTTACGTATTGCTTCCCCCTACGACAGTCAATTCCTTTCGACCTGTTGACATGTGAAGTGCATCTAGGATTCCTGATAACTTCGGCATTCTGTTCCCCGTTTTCTGTTTTCCGTCCGGGCTGGCTGCAGGTAGCAACGTGCAGTCAGCAACACGCAGTCACAGAGTCGGTAATCTTCCCTAATTACATTAAATTATGTAAGTTTTTGCACAACGTTTAACTGGTTTTTCATAAGAGCTAAACTGATTTTGTTTGAGGAAACTGAACTGTAATTTATATTTTTCAAACTTACCTCACTTGACGTGGTGTCTGATTTCATTCCATTGGTTTCTTTAAAGGGTGTTCTACTTCCTCTGAACAATAAATTCTATTATTTTTGAGCTTAAGTTTCACTCTCGTCCGTGTTTGCTTTTACATGTGCAGTACATGTTTTGGAAAAAATTCTACGTTGAGCAATGTATTATACATACACGATTCGGTGGAGTTTAAGCAACGTCAGTAGGTTCTCTTCATCGGACATTCCGATGCTTTCGCAGTAGGTCCTGCATCTCACATTTCCCTAGAGTGTCGTGTAATTTTTGTAGTTCCGCGTCTATGAAACAGTACCCGCTAACACACACTGTATTACTTTTTACGAAATATCCATATGCCTCTAAGTTGTGTCTAAGGATACTGGAATGTTTCAGATGGAGACTGCAACATAGCGTGCCCAAATGGTGTGCACAGCAGGTAGCTTAACGCCATGTTTCCGATTTCGAGGAAGATCGAATCACTGGCACGTGGGACACGGTTGGCATTATACTGAAAAATTGCACAAATAGTTGGCCGTAATACAGTGACTACTTAACGTGTGGTGGCGAGATGTACTCAGGACAAAGTGTGACAGTAAGAGCAAGCACAGGTCCACGAGAACATAGCAGGATTGTGCGATAGGCTATGACGAAACGGATGGTAACAGCTGCAGTTCGGGCAGAGACTGGAGACAATGTTTCGCCGGGCATCGTTTATCGCTGACACCATGACACAGACAGGAGAAAATCGAATGCTGCAGAGTCTGTCTTTTTTTTTTTTTTTTGTCATCAGTCTACTGACTAGTTTGATGCGGCCCGCCACGAATTCCTTTCCTGTGCTAACCTCTTCGTCTCAGAGTAGCACTTGCAACCTACGTCCTCAATTATTTGCTTGACGTATTCCAATCTCTGTCTTCCTCTACAGTTTTTGCCCTCTACAGCTCCCTCTAGCAACATGGAAGTCATTCCCTCATGTCTTAGCAGATGTCCTATCATCCTGTCCCTTCTCCTTATCAGTGTTTTCCACATATTCCTTTCCTCTCCGATTCTGCGTAGAACCTCCTCATTCTTTACCTTATCAGTCCACCTAATTTTCAACATTCGTCTATAGCACCACATCTCAAATGCTTCGATTCTCTTCTGTTCCGGTTTTCCCACAGTCCATGTTTCACTATCGTACAATACTGTACTCCAGACGTACATCCTCAGAAATTTTTTGCCATAGCGAGTCTGCTTTTGATGTCCTCCTTGCTCCGTCCGTCATTGGTTATCTTACTGCCTAGGTAGCAGAATTCCTTAACTTCATTGACTTCGTGACCATCAATCCTGATGTTAAGTTTCTCGCTGTTCTCATTTCTACCACTTCTCATTACCTTCGTCTTTCTCCGATTTACTCTCAAACCATACTGTGTACTCATTGGATTGTTCATTCCGTTCAGCAGATCATTTAATTCTTCTTCACTTTCGCTCAGGATAGCAATGTCATCAGCGAATCGTATCATTGATATCCTTTCACCTTGTATTTTTAATTCCACTCCTGAACCTTTCTTTTATTTCCATCATTGCTTCCTCGATGTACAGATTGAAGAGTAGGGGCGAAAGGCTACAGCCTTGTCTTACACCCATCTTAATACGAGCACTTCGTTCTTGATCATCCACTCTTATTATTCCCTCTTGGTTGTTGTACATATTTTATATGACCCGTCTCTCCCTATAGATTACCCCTACTTTTTTCAGAATCTCGAACAGCTTGCACCATTTTATATTGTCGAACGCTTTTTCCAGGTCGACAAATCCTATGAAAGTGTCTTGATTTTTCTTTAGCCTTGCTTCCATAATTAGCCGTAACGTCAGAATTGCCTCTCTCGTCCCTTTACTTTTCCTAAAGCCAAATTGATCGTCACCTAGGGCATTCTCAATTTTCTTTTCCATTCTTCTGTATATTATTCTCGTAAGCAGCTTCGATGCATGAGCTGTTAAGCTGATTGTGCGATAATTCGCGCACTTGTCAGCTCTTGCCGTCTTCGGAATTGTGTGGATGATGCTTTTCCGAAAGTCAGATGGTATATCGCCAGACTCATATATTCTACACACCAACGTGAATAGTCGTCTATAGGGATGGTGTTCAGCGACGAGTTTCAGTATTTGTGGCGTTCAGACAGTAGGCAACATGTCCATGAACGGTCTGACTACACCAGGTTCATTTCAGAGTATACTGATACAGTAGCTCCATACTTAGTACTCATATGAAACTGCTGGCTCATAGAGGAATCTACACTCAAACACTGTAAAGTTGCACAATTCACACCAATACCTATGAAAGGAATCAAGAGTAATCCGCTGAATTACAGACCCACATCACTAACGTCGTTATGCCGTTGGCTTTTGGAACCTATATTGTGCTCGAACATTATGATTTACATCGAGGAAAAAAAATTTATTGTCAAATAGGCAACATGGATTCAGAAAATATCGTTCCTGTGAAACACAATTAGTTCATTATTCTCAGGAAGTAACGAGTGCTGTCTCCAGGTGATGTCAGATTCATTCCGCATTTTTAGATTTACAGAAGGCTTTTGACACCGTTACTCATAAGCTACTTCCAAACAAATTGCGTGTCTATGAAGTATCGTCTCAGTTGTATGGCTGGGTTCGTGGTTTTCTGTCGGAAAGGTAACGATTTAAGAGGCATTCTGAGGAGCCCTCATAGATTATTTGCGATTTGCGGTCACTTGTCGTCTTGTAAAGTCATCAGATGATCAAAACGGATTGAAAAACGGTTTAAAGAAGGTATCTGCGCAACGAGACAAATACTAGAAACAAACAAATCAATTATAAATGCGAGGATAAGCGCACAAGGCGGGAAACAATGGATACTAGAAACGATGAATCAGGCGGGAGAACGTCTGAAAACAAGAGAGGATGTAATTAAATCATCAACGGATTTCTACAAAGCAATATAAACAAGTTTTCTACCAAACAAAGCTACAGACCGCAACCCTGTCGTTCCAGACCCAAACACCACTGAAACTATACCCGCTCTAATACACAGCGAGGTTAGAACAACCATCACTAAATTGAAAAATGGAAAATCGCCCGGAGAAGGCAACATACACAATGAGCTCTTAAAAGAAGCCCAAGATCTAACACCAATCATCACAGAAATGTTCAACAAAATCATACAAACCGAAGACATTCCAGACCAGTGGAAAACAAGTGCGATTGTGCTCTTGCACAAAAAGGTATGAAAGATGACATGAAAAATTATAGACCCACCAGCCTGACGTATAACCTATATAAACTGTTCACGAAAATACTAATAAGGCGATTAATGAAGACGCTACACGTAAACCAATCCTCAAAACAAGCAAGATTTAGCACACTGGACCATATTCAAACCATAAATCAGTTACCAGTAAACTCGGAAGATCACCACCTCAAAATATACCTTGCTTTTGTTGATTACAACAAAGCATTTGGTGCCACGGAACACCCAATCATACTTCAAGCACTAAGAAATAAAAGAGTAGATGCAAAATACATCCAATTACTAAGAAACATTCAAAACAGCTTCGCTAGAGTTGAAACCGAAAATACAGGCCAACATTTCGACGTGGAAAGAGGAGTTAGACAAGGGGATCCCATCACCCCAAAACTATTTACCTGCATACTGGAGGACATATTCAAGAAACTAAAGTGGAATAAGAAAGACGGAATATGCCTCAACGGCAAGAGACTAACAAATTAGAGGTTTGCTGACGACACAGTCCACTTCTCCAAAACTGCAGGGGACCTGCAATCAATGCTCCAGGAACTTAACACACAAAGCAAGATGGCAAGACTCACAATGAACAAATCTACAAAGCAAGTAATGACAAATGCACTAGAAACCCCAGTATATCTTGAAGGAACGGAAGTAATGTATGCATAACAATATTGGCCAAATAATTTCCTTTAACAACGAAATGGAAAAAGAAATAAAACGAAGAGTTTCCTTAGCCTGGAAAGCCCTCTGGGCCTTATGGTTCATATTGCTAGACAGAACTCTGAATAGGAGGCTCGAAGTGGAGGCACTCGAAAGCTCCGCTTTTCCCGTGTTATTATATAGATGTCAGACACAGGCTCTCAAAACCAAAGAGAGAAACACCCTACACGCATGACAAAGAAAAATGCAGAGGAAGAACTTTGGCATCTCTCTGAAAGACAGAATATCAAACACCTCGATACACAACATGTCAGCAACAATAGACGTAGCACAACAGGCTACGAAGAGCAAATGGAAATGGGGCGGCCACGTGGAGAGGCTGCAAGACGACAGATGGACAGCACGAGCTGCCGCATGGGAACCCTACATCAGCAAGAGACTCCCTGGAAGACCAAGACGAAAATGGTCAGGCTTATTCAGAAAACAAGCAGGAAGACAGTGGGCCAGCATAGCCAGAAACAGAAAGGAGTGGAAAGAACTAGAACTACAACTAAGTGATCAAGTGTAATTCAATGTGTAGTGTGCATTAAGTGCAGTACCCCTCTAACGCGGAATAGCTCACCGCGTGAGCCTAATAGCAGCTACACCTACTTGTTGGAGGCCTTTGCCCTCAGTGGAACAACACAGGCTATTTTCATTCTTTCATTCATCTGCTTTGTGGAAAAAGTGGCAATCGACTGTAAATAATGAGAAGTGTGAAGCCATCCATATGGGTACTAAAACGAGTACGTTAAATTTCGGGTACACGATAACTCACACAAATCTAGGGGCTACAAACTCAACTAAATATCTGGGGATTACAATTAAGAATAATTTTTTTAAGGTTGAATACCAATTTCGATGTTTTTGTTCGATAGATATTTGTGTATTTGTAACCGGTTTGGGGCTTATTGGTCCATCTTCAGGAAACAACAACAGTTGTTGATTTGTTGTTGTTTGTAACTAGTTTGCAGTTTACTGGGGCACTGTTGCCTGAAAGTGGTCCAATAAGCCGAAAAACAGAAATAAACAAAAATCAATAGAACAAAAACGTGTACTTATTATTCAATGTTAAATATGAAATTGTACTAGCAAGAAGGTACGGAGGAATCCGTAAATAAAATTATGAATGACTTAAACTGGAACGATTAGGTAGATAATTTACGGGGAAAGCAAACTAAAGACCACGACTTACGGGCCGAATACTTAGAAAATATAGTATAACAGGCCTACTAAGGAAACTACTTACGCTACGCTTGTCCTCTAGAGTACTGCCGCACAGTGAGGGATTCGCATCAGGCGGTACTGACGAAAGACCTGGAAAAAATTCAAAGAAGGGTAGTTCGCTTTGTAGTATCGCGAAATAAGGTGAAGAGTGCCACGGATATGGTACACGAATTTGGGTAGCAGTCATTAAAACAAAGGCGTTTATCACTGCAGCAGGACCTTTTCATGAAACTTCTATCAGCACCTTTCTCCTCAGAGAGTGAAATTATTTTGTTGGCGCCCAACTACACAGGAGAAACAATCATCATAAAAAAATAAGAAAAATTACAGCTCGCATGGAAAGATTTAAGTGTTCGTTTTTCCCGCACGCTATTAGAGAGCGGAACGGCGCAGAAGTACACTCCTGGAAATGGAAAAAAGAACACATTGACACCGGTGTGTCAGACCCACCATACTTGCTCCGGACACTGCGAGAGGGCTGTACAAGCAATGATCACACGCACGGCACAACGGACACACCAGGAACCGCGGTGTTGGCCGTCGAATGGCGCTAGCTGCGCAGCATTTGTGCACCGCCGCCGTCAGTGTCAGCCAGTTTACCGTGGCATACGGAGCTCCATCGCAGTCTTTAACACTGGTAGCATGCCGCGACAGCGTGGACGTGAACCGTATGTGCAGCTGACGGACTTTGAGCGAGGGCGTATAGTGGGCATGCGGGAGGCCGGGTGGACGTACCGCCGAATTGCTCAACACGTGGGGCGTGAGGTCTCCACAGTACATCGATGTTGTCGCCAGTGGTCGGCGGAAGGTGCACGTGCCCGTCGACCTGGGACCGGACCGCAGCGACGCACGGATGCACGCCAAGACCGTAGGATCCTACGCAGTGCCGTATGGGACCGCACCGCCACTTCCCAGCAAATTAGGGACACTGTTGCTCCTGGGGTATCGGCGAGGACCATTCGCAACCGTCTCCATGAAGCTGGGCTACGGTCCCGCACACCGTTAGGCCGTCTTCCGCTCACGCCCCAACATCGTGCAGCCCGCCTCCAGTGGTGTCGCGACAGGCGTGAATGGAGGGACGAATGGAGACGTGTCGTCTTCAGCGATGAGAGTCGCTTCTGCCTTGGTGCCAATGATGGTCGTATGCGTGTTTGGCGCCGTGCAGGTGAGCGCCACAATCAGGACTGCATACGACCGAGGCACACAGGGCCAACACCCGGCATCATGGTGTGGGGAGCGATCTCCTACACTGGCCGTACACCACTGGTGATCGTCGAGGGGACACTGAATAGTGCACGGTACATCCAAACCGTCATCGAACCCATCGTTCTACCATTCCTAGACCGGCAAGGGAACTTGCTGTTCCAACAGGACAATGCACGTCCGCATGTATCCCGTGCCACCCAACGTGCTCTAGAAGGTGTAAGTCAACTACCCTGGCCAGCAAGATCTCCGGATCTGTCCCCCATTGAGCATGTTTGGGACTGGATGAAGCGTCGCCTCACGCGGTCTGCACGTCCGGCACGAACGCTGGTCCAACTGAGGCGCCAGGTGGAAATGGCATGGCAAGCCGTTCCACAGGACTACATCCAGCATCTGTACGATCGTCTCCATGGGAGAATAGCAGCCTGCATTGCTGCGAAAGGTGGATATACACTGTACTAGTGCCGACATTGTGCATGCTCTGTTGCCTGTGTCTATGTGCCTGTGGTTCTGTCAGTGTGATCATGTGATGTATCTGACCCCAGGAATGTGTCAATAAAGTTTCCCCTTCCTGGGACAATGAATTCACGGTGTTCTTATTTCAATTTCCAGGAGTGTAGTTTGAAGTTGGTTCAATGATCCCTCTGCCATGCATTTAATTGTGACTTGCAGAGTGATCCAGCAGATGTAGGTGTAGATATAAGATGAACATAATAAATATCGGACTCCTGCTTCGATGTAACAATCTTCATTCATTGTTCAACGTCTAAAAGTTGTCGTGCTCTTACATTACACGACAACTAGGATTTAGTAATGGTTATTTTGCGTCTTATTTTGTATATTAGCTTGTCGTGTGAATTTCTGTCCCGATATATGCAGAACTGGCGTCCTCTTCATTTATTAAGGGGTGGATCAATAACTGTTCAGATGACAGAGTGCCTACCACTTGATCTATGTGCCAAATTCTACGGGTAATGTTTAAGACTGGAGACTCGCGCTAATAAATGGAAGTATTTTGATTCGTCAGCTGTCGTAGTTTATGTTCAGCATATAATGCATCATATTAGTTACATGATCATTTTATTTGTATGTACAACTTTGACAGGTCAACAGAAGTGTGTAATACAATCTACAAATTGAGAAGAATTTGCGGTATCAATATGGGGAATAGAATGTGTTCCTTTCTCTACAGAAAATGGTGAAACTGAGTCTGCACCAGAGTCGTAAATGGAAGGCACAACGGCAGCGGTTTCGTGTTAATACCATCCGCCGGAGCTTCGTAATCCTGAGGGGATGGTGGTACGTGAGCAACTCTCGATGCAGCGAGTAACTGCGGCTGAATGCACTGCGGAATATTCAGTCCTCTCAGTAATTACAAAACGTAAACTGTGTCCCCTGGCAGCGGGCGTATTTCATCCAATAGCAAGAAATATTATCTGATGCACTGTTGCGTCGAACCGCTACTAAATCCACAAAGGCAGGAGAAATAGCAGCTTAATGCGTGGTTTGTCCTGCGGACCGTCACCCTTTGAGGTCCTGATTCTAATGGGTCCGTTCATTCCGCTTTGATGACTTAGCGGCTGTTTCTGCAGACGCGATTAGCTGCGAGTGGCCGGCGGGTCCGTACTTGGGTGTTCCCAGCGCCATGCTGCGCGTTACTGCGTGGTACCGATCTGCCCGCCTCAGACGCGAAACTTGCGCCGACGTCAAGGGGAATACTGGCGGGCACTAAGTGGTAATAAGTTGCACGCCGCACTAAATAATACCCAAAAAAGTATGTAAATGTTCCGTTTTAAATGAAATCATCTTAGTGTGCAGCAACACAAGATGATGAAAAATGAAATAAAGTCAATGCTGTTTTAAGTTTCAAACACACATTCTGGTCCCAATCTTATATAGCAAGTAAGTTAGCATTTCCGTTCTGGATAACCGTGGGCAAATTTGTTGGGCTTGCACTTAGGTATAACTGAAGGTCCTCAGCGCATAAATGATAATTGTAATGGGAGGTAATTGCCGATACATCATTACCATCTAATGAGAAATGTAATGGGCCCAATAATGATCAATATGGGAGCCCTGGTACTACATTCTTCCAGTGTGTCCTCTTTGCTCCGATCATTTCATGCCGCTAGGTATCTAGAATGAAATTTTCACTCTACAGTGGAGTGTGCGTTGATATGAAACTTCCTGGCAGATTAAAACTGTGTGCCGGACCGAGACTCGAACTCGGAATCATTGCCTTTCGCGGGCAAGTGCTCTACCAGATGAGCCACCCAAGCACGACTCACGCCCCGTCCTCACAGCTTTAATTCCACCACTACCTCGTCTCGGTCCGGTGCACAGTTTTCATCTGTCAGGAAGTTTCATATCAGCGCACACTCCGCTGTAGAGTGAAAATTTCATTCTAGAAACATCTCCCAGGCTGTGGGTAAGCCATGTCTCCGCAATATCTTTTCTTCCAGGAGTGCTAGTTCTGCAAGGTTCGCAGGAGAGCTTCTGTGAAGTTTGGAAGGTAGGAGACGAGGTACTGGCGAGGTACTGTGAGGACGGGGCGTGAGTCGTGCTTGGGTAGCTCATTTGGTCCCGAGTTGGAGTCTCGGTCCGGCACACAGTTTTAATCTGCCAGGAAGTTTCATATGCCACTAGGTAGTTAAGGTATGACTGGAGCCATTGTATAGGGTTTGCAGAAAAGTTTTGACTTAGGGTTTAGCAAGTAGAATATCAAATTCAAAAGCTTTACTGAAATCCAAAGAGGTTGTTTCAGTTCGTTCGTCACTTTTATAATAGCAGCCGCTGTGCTGCGATTTTTCCGGAAACCAGATTGGTATTCATCCAGAAGTTTATTTGATGTTAAGTAATTGCTATGCTGATCGTGAACTATGTATTCTAAAACCTTAGATAATGCTGGTAGAATGCAAATGTGCCTGAAGTCAGAGAGTTATTTGGGAGGTTTCTTTTTGGGTGTCCGCAGGTCGTGCTCTAGTGGCCAGCGTTGCTACCTCTGGATTACAGGGCCCCGGCTTCGATTCCCGCCCGGGTTGGGGATTTTCTCTACCCGGGGACTGGGCGTTTGTGTTGTCCTCATCATTCCATCATCGATCATGAAATTGGCTAGATAGGACTGTGTACAGATTGGAAATGAGTACTAACGGAGAGGACGGCGCAGTTGAGCGCCCCAAAAACGGAACACCATCATTACCTTTTTGTGAAAAGATTTTGTAAGTCCGTTTGTCCAGACTCTCTGGAAGAATCTGGAGGTCAGAAAATGGTTAAAAATATCCGTTATTGTGGGTAGTAGTCAATCGACGAGAAAACTGATCATTTGTGTTCTTATGTTGTCTCGTCCTGCAGCTGCCGAACAAATTTGCGGAGTTCACTTTCTGCCTATGTCAAGGCTTAACGGTCGCATGAAAAGATTTTCGTTTGGTCCAGCCAGTAATACTTCAAGGGAACCGATGATTTACGTCCTTGTGCGTTGTTCGTGACGAAATACTCATTTTGATTTCAAGGAAGTACAGCTGCACATTGAGGCAAACCTATTCCTAGACATATTAGATTTTTCCACAGGAACCGATGATTTGCGTCCTCGTGCGTTGGTCGTGACGAAATACTCATTTTGATTTCAAGGAAGTTCAGCTGTATATTGAGGCAAACCTATTCCTAGACATATTAGACTTTTCCACAGGAAGGGGGCCTGCCGATGTCCTCAGTGTACGACTGGGTCTACCTGAGTTCTGCATTTCTTACATATTGACTAATTAGGTTGTCTAATCGCTTGTAGGAGAGATGGTTCTCAGAGGTCGAGTACCGTTTGTATTTTCTGTATGCTGCGTCTCTGGCGTTCATAAGGAGTTTTGTTGATCGGTAAGTCATAGCTCATGTTTTCCCTGACTCACAATCTTAACCTGAGCTTATTTATTGTATAAATTATTGATTCTCTCAGTGAAATAAGATACTTCATAATTTGTGGCAAAGTTATTTCCTGACATTCCCTACCAAGAGATTTCATACGCGTCACCAATAAGCTGAGTCATATTCAAGCGCTTTAAGTTTCTAAAAATTTCCACTTGTGGTTTGTTGTTCGGAGACTGCAACAAGGAAATCATGAGTATTACTTAATGAGCAGATAAGCCAGGTGCAGAGTTTTGTTCATTTGCTAATTGCTCTCTTTGGAGACTTCGTTGCAAAATGTCAATATAGTTATGAGTATCTACAGTATGGTGTGTTCATCCAGGTGGAAGCAGTCTAAGATTTGAACAGGAAATATAGTTGTCAAACCAGAAGTCCTCTATGGAACGGAAAGCGCTGATTTTATATAGATAAAAAATTTATTTAGAATATGTAGAAAAAAAGATAAATACTGCAAGAAATATCAAGTCCAATCAAGAACAGACATGGCAGTTGGGTTTTCAGACCAGTTAAGGCAATACCCTCATTCTGCACTGTAAAAATAGATTTGCGTGTTACACTCTTTAGACATTTACACTGATCAACCAGAACATTATGATCACATACCTAATAGCAAGTATGTCACCATTTGGCTCAGATAACGGCGGCTAGGCGCCGTCGCAAGCAAGCAATGAACTGGTTCAAATGGCTCTAAGCACTATGGGACTTAACATCTGAGGTCATCAGTTCCCTAGACTTAGAACTAATTATACCTAACTAACCTAAGGACATCACACACATCCATGCCCGAGGCAGGATTCGAACCTGCGATCGTGGCAGCAGCGTGGTTCCGGACTGAAGCGCCTAGAACCACTCGGCCACAACGGCCGGCTAAGCAAGCAATGAGGCCTTTGTATGTCGCTGGAGACCCTGGCAACCACATCTGCCACACAAGTCGCCTAATTTCCTAAATTTCAGGGATACGATACCCATTGGCCATCAAGCACGAGCTCCACTGGATCCGTTGAATGCCCACGTGAGTGTTCCCCAGTGCATAATGCAGCCGGCGTCAGCTTGTCTCTGTCCCACAGTACAGGTTCCAAGGAGCTGTTCCCCTCGAAAACGATGGATTCGCCCTCCCCCATCGGCATGACGAAGGAGGTGTCAGCACTCATGCGGCCATGCAATACTCTGCCACTGCCATAGGTCACGTGCCGATTTAGGTCATAGTTGCCGATGTTGTGGTGTCAACATTGGCACATGCATGGGTCGCTGGCTGTGGAGGCCCATCTTTAGGGGTGTTCAGTGCACTGAGTGATGATACACTTGTATTCTGTCCAGTATGATTAAAGCATGATGGTAGTTCCGCCACACCGAGCGAGGTGGCGCAGTGGTTAGCACACTGGACTCGCATTCGGGAGGACGACGGTTCAATCCCGTCTCCAGCCATCCTGATTTAGGTTTTCCGTGATTTCCCTAAATCGTTTCAGGCAAATGTGGGGATGGTTCCTTTGAAAGGGCACGGCCGATTTCCTTCCCCATCCTTCCCTAACCCGAGCTTGCGCTCCGTCTCTAATGACCTCGTTGTCGACGGGACGTTAAACAACACTAACCTAACCTAACCTAGTTCCGCCACAGTTTTACTAGTCCGCCCAGTCTGCGACATCCTGGCCACCCAACCCCACGATGCCAGTATGTGGTTTCTTTTCCGGCGTAAAATCGAGCAACAGCACACTGGTCAAGAGCGGAAGAGCAGAGAGGGCTGAGTGATGATTCAGCCAATAGCATGCCGTGGCAGCAGCGGCCTCTATACGAAGAGAATATGAGCGGCGTACTGCCTAGCAGTGGCCCAGTCAAACATTAGCCTATCTATGAACGCTGCAGCAGTGACTTGTGAACTGCAGTGTTTCACTTGTGTTACGAATTGTGCATACTGAAGAACTTTCTTATTTGTGTGTCGTCCATTGCTTGAAACACTTCTGTATTTCAAAGTTAAGTATTGTCATTTATTTTACTGTAATAAAAAATCTATTAATACGATTTCTTTCAATTGTTGTCTAGCAATCCGAGAAAGCAGATTTCCTAGGCACCCTATGTTGGACAAGTGGGCAGGATACAACATTGGACACGAGGAGGTCCACGGATTCCATAGCGCCAACCCAGAGCCTAGCTGCCGGAACTTCTCTTTTGTGTTTTGCTGCTGCCTTAATTCTCTCTTGTCTTTCCTTTGCAGTGTTGTTTACTTGCTTTAACAGCCTCTTATAGTGTTTTTGCTAATCAGTGTTTTCAGGTGGGCGTTGCAGAAATTCTCTTTGCTTTCGTACTTATTTTTATTGCTTGCCTTGTCTGTTCATCGGATTTGCATCTCCCAATATGAGCAATCCACCTCAGGCGCCACAGCTGTATGCATTCTATTTTTTTCCGTGGTAGGAAGTGCAGAGCTTAGACTCATTCAAAAACTCTTTCAGAACGCCACTATGTGTGAACTTTCGTATGACCAGGTTGTAGATGACCAACAGGTGGATGTGGTAGCAGCTAGGTACCAATTCTTTAATTACATGAAACTGTCAGAACAAACTTATCACGAATGGGTAACAGGTTTGCAGGGTACGACAAGGAAATGCAATTTCAAATGTGCTTGTGGTGCTTTATATTCAGATGTGATGTTTCGTAATGTACAGTGTAACTGAAGTCAGACTTATGGAACAGATTTTGAAACAGTCCCATCCCTCGCTTCAACATGTAGTTCAAATACTAGATCAGTATGATTCAGGTGCCATTTTGGACGATAAATCAGAGCAGCTGGCAATTTGTTGGGTTGTGTCCGTTGCTCGCGACTGGTACGTAAGGCAGCGGCAGCTTGCATGCGCCACGCTGCACCAACAATTCTCCGTGTTGCGTAAGTCTATACAGGCGAACAGAATTAAGTCATGCCCGCGTTGCTATTTATGACACAAACACCAAGTCTGCCCACCCCGACAATCACAGTGTTAAGCTTGTGGCAAGAAAACACATGTACAATATGTATGTTTGCGATGGAACAACCACACGAATTCTGTCCACCCACACCAATCTAGTCACAAGGCCGATGTCATCAATGCAGTGTATTCAAAGCCTGCAGCAGGCAATAGCAGAACTAGCAAGCGAATAGTTTCTTCCCAGCTACTCCAGTCCAACAAACTTTTTTTACATTTGCATATTAGTTGGAATTGTGTGAAATTTCAGTTGAACATGAGTGCCTCTGTTACACTGCTGAATCGTAACACATACGAAATGTTACTCTCCCCAAGCCTGTATAAAACTAGCATGCACCTGACGGTTTATAATGGACAAGACATTCCTGTTTTCAGAAAATGTACTTTGCCTGCCATGTATCGCTGGCATATGCGAACTGTAACTTTCACTGTGCTACAATCACACAGTTATGAGAACATATTACGCCTTGATTCTTTTGATTCGTTTGGTTTTAAAATTCAGAACAATGTGCTGTCAGTGTCTGCATTCAATGCAAAAGACAGTGTAGCTAGCTTGCTAAAAGTCTTACCGGTACTTTCTTCTGAAGGTTTAGACAAGACTAACTATTTTGTTGCACATATTATTATGAAAAACAATGATCAGCCGAAATTTTGTTGGGTTGGAACTGTTCTCTTTGCATTACAGGACGAAGTCGCTACTGAACTTCAAGAATTGCTACTGCGCCCATACGAGCTAGTTAGTGGGCCAGTTCACTGGTTTTGCTCCCCAAACCTTCAGGTCGCATTCGTCTCTGTGTTGACTTTAAGTCTACAGTCAACCCACAAACTGTCATTGATACTTATCCATTGCCATCCCCAGAGGATCTCATGGACAAATTATGCACTGGTCGTTACTTTTCAAAAATTAATTTCCGCTACGTATATCTTCAAATACCACTTGATGAAGCATCTCGAAAAGTGTGTGTCGTGAATACTCATTTAGGCTTGTTTAAATATTTGTGTTTGCCTTTTGGAATTCTTCCGCACCCGCCATTTTCAAAGGTATTTGGAACATCTGACTGCTCAAGGACCACACTCTCCAAACTATTTGGACGATGTTGTCGTAGCAGGCCGTACAACTGAAGAACACATTGCAAATTTGCGTGCTTGTTTTCGTGTGTTATCTGATGCAGGACTAAAGTGTAGACTGGACAAGCGTGATGTTTTTAAACTTGAGTTGCAGTATCTTTGTCATGTCATTAACAGTCGAGGTGTACATTGTCTACAGTCACATTTGTTAGCCATACGTGATCAGCTAGTACCTCACACTGTCACCGAATTGCAGTCAGTCTTAGGGAGAATGGACTATTATATTCGGTTCATACTGAATGCTACACAAATCGCAGCTTCATTGCATTGCTCGCGTAGCAAGAACGTACCCTTTGTTTGACAGATGAGTGCCAAGAGGCTTTTCAAAAACTTAAAGATGAATTGCTTAGTGATAGATGCTTGGTTCACTTTGATCCTGACAAACCAATTGTCTTGAAAGCTGACGCTTCCTCTAACAGAGCCCGCATCTCGTGGTCGTGCGGTAGCGTTCTCGCCTCCCACGCCCGGGTTCCCGGGTTCGATTCCCGGCGGGGTCAGGGATTTTCTCTGCCTCGTGATGGCTGGGTGTTGTGTGCTGTCCTTAGGTTAGTTAGGTTTAAGTAGTTCTAAGTTCTAGGGGACTTATGACCGCAGCAGTTGAGTCCCATAGTGCTCAGAGCCATTTGAACCATTTTGAACCTCTAACAGAATAGATGCAGTGCTTTCGCACAGATATGGTGATACAGACCTAATGCTTTCGCATCAAAAGCGTTGTCCAAAGTTTAGAGTATTTATTCACAAACAGAGAAAGAGGCATTGGCTATTGTGTATGGTGTCACCAAACTCCATCACTATTTGTATGGCAGAAAATTCTACTTAGTAACGGATCACAACCCGTTGCAGTCCTTGTTTCATCCCATGAAACCGGCTCCTGTACGAACTGCCCAAAAATTGCAAAGATGGGGTTTGTTGTTTTCTCAGTATCAGTGCGAGATTGTGTATCGTTCGACAGCTCTACATGGTAATGTGGACGCACTTTCAGGTCCTCCGATTGGCCCTGATATGGACTTTGACGCCTCGCTCATTGCATAGCATAAAGAACTCTGTAGTGCAACGATACTATGCATGTCGCGTAGCCTCGCTGTACAGAAAAGTTTGATTCTTGTTCAGAATGACAGTGGACAGTCGCGTGTGTTGATCATCAAAGATTTCCTCAAAGAAGTGTTGCAGTTACTTACCCAAGGACACTGGGGGATGGTTAGTACGAAACAGTTAGCGCGTCGACACTGTACTTGGCCGGATATGGACACCCAAACAGAACAGACGCCGTCACAGCGTCACGCTTGTGCGAAAATCAGTCAGCGCTGCCACAAAAATTCTCTGCTTGGCCTAAGTCCCAATCACCATGGCAACGTGTGCACATCGACTTTGGGGGACCTTTTCAGAACACTCGCTGGTTGATTGTGGTTGAATCTTATACTAAGTTTCCTTTTGCTGTGCCAATTAACTCGACAACATCACGTAGCGCAATTCAGGTATTGTCCTCTATTGTTTCCTCGGAGTGTCGGACAACGACCCTCAGTTCACGTCAAGTGAATTTGAAACGTTCTGTGAACGCAATGGCATACAGCATCTAACTAGTGCACCGTTCCATCCACAGTCAAGCGGCGAAGCGAGACGTTTTATCAGAACCTTCAAGCATGAGATACTAACTGTCGCCAATTCGGTGTTGCGAACCCTGGTACAGCTCACTGCTTGTACAGAATCTCCTTATCATCCATAATGGCTTCGGTCGTTAGCCATAAACCCGTTGGAACGGCTGGCCTAAGACAATCTGGCTGCCTTATGAGCGTGGTGGCTCTGATCTTGCTGGCTAATTTGTTTAATCGGATTTCTACCATGGGAGATACCCTGAGAAATACAGTACAGCAGTACTGTTTTCATGCATGCGGATGGTTCTTTGGGTATGTAAAAAATATTTTTTGCTGTATTGAGTTTCAGTTCCTTTTATGTGACAGCAGCATTTCTCTTGGGGGATTTGTAAATCTGTTTCATTAAATTCGTTTCATTACAGTGCCTTTCCTAAATTATTTCAATTGCATTTAGTATTAGCTGATGAAGCTGAGGAGATTACGCAGTTCACTGTTAAAATTATATTATCTTAAACTGATTGATTCCGAATATTCTTTTCTTTTAATGGGAGTTTTCTAAATAGAAGTGTAATATGTTCTGACGAAAATTATCACACCTCATCCTAGACCTTCCACTCACTTATTACGTACCAGAGGTGTTGGACGAAAATGTTTAAGATTAGAGGGTCACATCGAATAACTGCTAAGTGCTGAATCTAAGTGGGGAGGAAATAAATTTACAGCACAACTTGCCTAAAAGAAGCATTCGACAAACTCGGTGATATCACTATGTACGGATGTACCTGGCATTAGTTGTGAAGAGGCTTGCTCAAGACAGGCTAGCGTGGAGGATGCATGGAACCAGTCATCGGCTTGTAAACCGCAACAGAAACGAAGAGTGATACAGAAACAAGCAGACAGACAAAGGACGAAATGAAGAAATGTTAAAAAGATTGTGTGAGTAAAGAAGTCCTTGAGAAACTTTTACGAGGAGAATGGAGAGACTTGCTGGACATTTGGTAGGGTATCTACGAGGTTTGCCCGGAAAGTAATGCACCGCATTTTTTTCTTCAAAATTCTTTATTGAACTTAATGAGAACCACACACACGAAGAACGCTGTTTTATCTACACACCTTATTTTTCCAAGTAATCTCCATCCTATTCGATGCCTTCCCCATTGCGAAACAAGGGCGTGTATGACTTGTCGGTACCAATCCTTGCCCAGGTAGCGGATCCAGTGTTTCACTGTGAATCGCCGGCCGCTGTAGTCGAACGGTTCTAGGCGCTTCAGTCTGGAACCATGCGACCGCTACGGTCGCAGGTTCGAATCCTGCCTCGGTCATGGATGTGTGTGATGTCCTTAGGTTAGTTAGGTTTAAGTAGTTCTACTATGAGACTGATGACCTCAGATATTAAGTCCCATAGTGCTCAGAGCCACTATGTGAATCACCTCCTCATCGTCCTCAAAGAACTGCCAAGAATGGTATCCTTTAATGGCCCAAACAAGTGGAACTTGCTGCAACATGTCAGGTGTGACAGCCGTGGATTTTCTCCCCGACCTCTGCAAATCGTGGAGCTCCACTGAACTGCCTTCTGATGATCAATACAAAGAATACCAATCGCCGTTGTATAGGTTTATTTCTATGAAACCAGTTTCGACGTTACACTACGTCATCTTCAGGCCTAAACTGCTTCAATCAAGTAACCTTCGTAATATAAATACAGCAGCGCCTTTAACTGGTTTCGTAATACCTATTACGAAATCAGTTAAAGGCACTGCATATTGTGCATACAACGGCGATTGGTATTGTTTGTACTGAACATTGAACACCCGTAGTCCCACACTCCACTAGAAGATGAAGTTACTTTCATTGCCTTCTGATGACGTCAACCTCCATGCCCAGTAACTAACTGTACTTCTGTCGCCAACAGATGCTCCATAGAGTTTGTGAATATTCCCCACAGTTTCTTTCTCTGCAGTGAGAAACTGAAGACGGCATGTTGCTTGTAACGTACATAACCTACAGGCGCCATTTTGAAACTGTCCTGCAACTACGCTATCTGTCGGAAGTGACAGAAACTTGGCGCACTCACTCAGGAGACTTCAGATAATACATACGTACAGTTCCTCATTCGTAGCATTGTTTTCAGCAGTGAAAAAAAATCGGAGCATTACTGTCTGAGCAGCCCTCATACGAATACGTAATTTGTCACTGGCAGGAGCATAACTTTCGAACAGTGGTTGGGGTACAGCTAAGAAACAGTAGTGGGGGCAGTTAAGACCGGAATGTGTAATGTGCACTGTGTAGCGTTTTGAGTGGAACAAGAAAGGAAAAAAATTACACACAATCAGACCACTTTGATCTTGATTTACTTAAAACAAAACGAACCAAACATAGTAGAGCGGAACATACTCTTGGGAAAAACCGGAAGACAGTTGAACTTTCAGCTATCTTTTAACGCCTCAAATTCCTCTCCTGTGCCAACCTATTCACCTCAAAGTAGCAACTGCAACCTACGTCCGCAATTGTTTGCTGGAAGTATTCCAGTCTCTGTCTTCCTCCTCAGTTCTTATCTCTACAGCTCATTCTAGTACCTTGGAAGCTGTTTCCAGATGTCTTAAACATGTCCTATCATACATATTCTTGTCAGTATTTCCCATATATTCCTTTTCTCGCCGATTCATCGGAGAACATTGTCACTGCTTACCTTATCAGACCACATAATTTTCAAGATTGTTCTTCAGCACCACAGCTCAAACGCGTCGATTCTCTTCTGTTCCGGTTTTATCACAGTTCATGTTTCACTACCATACAATGCTGTGCTTCAGTTGTACAATCTCAGAAATTTCTTCCTCAAATTGGGCTCATATCTGATACAGTAGACTTCTCATGGCCAGAAATGCCCTTTTTGCCAGTGCTAGCCTGCTTTTTATAACCTTTATAACCTTCAGTCTCCGCCTCAGAAAATGTGATACAAAACTGGTTTAATACATTAACACACAAAAGCAGGTGTTGATGTTTCACAGATAGATGACACGCGTGACAATCCATACGTAAGCTGACGAGTGCGGCGGAGATTGTAAGGGCATTTGGCGACACAGTCAAGCCGGCCGAAATGGTCGTGCGTTTCTAGGCGCTGCAGTCTGGAACCGCGAGACTGCTACGGTCGCAGGTTCGAATCCTGACTCGGACATGGATCTGTGTGAAGTCCTTAGGTAAGTTAGGTTTAACTAGTTCTAAGTTCTAGGGGACTAATGACCTGAGAAGTTGAGTCCCATAGTGCTCAGAGGCATTTGAACCATTTTGACACAGTCAAAATAAAACAAATCTGGCGAATAATGAAAACAGTGCGCACCATACGATGGGATAAACGCTAAGAAACAGAAAGACATCAATATTTGCCACTGTTGCATTATCGTCAGACATTTGCGAAATATATGTTTCTTCTCATTCATTGATTCGTTGTATGTAAAAGTTTTTATTTTTTAATTCTGAATTCCACATGTAGACCATGTATGTTCGTACAAACTACAGCCAGCTTCTGCATTACTTTCTTTCAAAGATCGATTATTCAATACGAGATACTGATAAAGGCGTCGTTTCTTAAATACCTTCCACCCAGATATCTTCATTCTCTGTTGAATGGCAGCGAACTGCATTTCTTAATACTCCTTAGTCACAAAGCGTAAAATAACGCAAGTGTAAGAACAATTAAATGGACACTGGTCGGTCAAATCTAAAGTGACGGAAACGTAATGGTAGTGTTGATGTGGATGACTATTGATTCCTTATTTTCCTCAGTGACGATAGAAACCTGAGGCCCAGTTGGATTGACGGTTCCATTTTTCCAGATTAGCACTACAACTACCAGTTTAGCCATCGTTTTAAGATGCTATGTGCTTTGCTCTTACACAAGATTGCTTTCAAAATTCCACTACTCGCTCTTAACACCTAAAAAATTGGAAATTTTTGGTAAGGCCTTATGGGACCAAACTGCAGGGGTCATCGCCCCTAAGCCTACGCACTACTTAATCTAACTTCCGCTAAGGACAACGCACACACCCACGCCCGAGGGAGGACTCGAAACTGCGACGGAGGGAGGTTCAAATGGTTGAAATGGCTCTGAGCACTATGGGACTTAACAGCTATGGTCATCAGTCCCCTAGAACTTAGAACTACTTAAACCTAACTAACCTAAGGACAGCACACAACACCCAGCCATCACGAGGCAGAGAAAATCCCTGACCCCGCCGGGAATCGAACCCAGGAACCCGGGCGTGGGAAGCGAGAACTCTACCGCACGACCACGAGATGCGGGCAGACGGAGAGAGCCGCCCGGACTCTGACAAGGAGCATTAACACCTGACGAACGCCGTTACATCAGTTGACAGAAATAAAAAAAAAAGAGCAAAGAGAGTTGTAATCGTCTAACTCTCTTGACAGCAGGAAATGAAATTTGTAACACAGTAAGTCACACAGAATGAAAAAATTAAAACTGGCTGTCAAATACTTATAAAACTGACACAGAATGGATCCTTGTTAATTAACAAGAGAACTGCCCATCACAGAAAATGCTGGAAAGCGTGGTTTCGATGTACTTGTTACTTGCTGTCACACGCCTGTGCTTCGTATCTCTCAAGCGTTTTGACCCGAGTACTTCGATGTGTAATTTAGAAATCTACTTTTCGGAGATTGCATCAGAAATGGCCACTCATTGGAATGAACTAGTTCTTTTACATGAAACACCACTCACCACTCGCTCACAAAAATGAGTAAAAGGAAGGCACATTGCCTTACCAATTCAGGTCACTAAACGTGTATTTTGTCTAATTTGGTGCTGTTTAGAAAGAATATGCAAAGAAAAGTAATAATTTTGTGTTACGTATCTAGTAGTTTTGAAATACAAAAGTTCTAAATTACGTCTGGTGTAAAACTTACAAACATTACAACAAAATCCCAAATATTTTTGTCAAGTGGAAAAATTTGAAGAATGAAGACATATTGTTGTATTATTTTCATACATTTAGTGGAAAGTACAATATAAGAATTACAACATAAGTGTAACTAAAGTGAACCTGCAGTTGCCATTTACTGTCAGGGTTACCATATATGTTCCCAAAAAGTTAAAATTAAAAATATTGTAATATATAAATAAAATTTTACCAGTTTTAAACGATGTGAGTGTTTCTCTTCACCGTGCGTATTTGTCCTGCTTCTGTAAATTTTAGTTCGCATGGCACTGACACTGCTGTGATATATATACATATATATATATATATAGTACAGGGTATACAAAAAGTCCACGAACACTTTCAATTATTTATTGCACAAGGACTAAACATTGTACAGATATCATACATATTGCATTTTGAAGAGAAACTCTGAAAGTTTTTTTTAAACAAACTTTCAGGGTTTGTCTTCAAAATGACTTGTGTATGATATTTGTACGATGTTTTGTTCTTGTGCAATAAATAATTGAAAATGTTCCCGGAGTTTATGTACACCCTGTACTTTTAGAACTAATTTACCACAGCAGTCTTTTTTTCCCACCAGTTTAAGGGATCGCTGTTTCTAGGCAAGATATTTGTCGACTTCGACAGTTGCCGCACTTTCAGGGTCTCGACTTGCTTGAAGCTGACCAATAGTTTCATCAAACTCCTTCCAGTTTGAAGAAACCTCTTGCTTAGCAGTGGTAACTGGTTGAAGAATGAACTGTGCTTTTTCTTGTTAAACAACCAACTATTACATTTCTGCAATAGCCTTCATATAGCAGTCCTGAAATATTTCGTCATCTGAAAAACCCTTGTCTTTTGAATCTGGCGTGCAGTTACGTTGCCTGATTAACCAGTTCGTTGCTGGAGATAACCCCAAACAGCTCTAATAATCCCTTAAGCAAATTATCAACCAATGATTATTTCTTGAGGACATTGTTTATTTTTGTCTTTAAAAGATTTTGGTTACCAAACCATTAATCTTCGCAAGATTTTCATTCTTGAAAGTGAGACTGTTTTCTCTGAGGACACCTCTTTGCTTACTTCGTAGAAAACTTCTAAAATCTGTAAAGCTTGTTGTAATATCTCCCAGGCTGTACTTTTTAAGTTTCAGGTGATCAATTTTCCACCTAAAATTGTGAGGCAAGACATAATGGGCTCTTTATTTAAAGTAAATGTTGGAAATATTAGCTAAGTACATTTCCGTCTGGTTGGGACACTCGTCTCCATTTCAGCCTACCTTTTTCTAAATTTTCTTGCATTTCAACAAGCTTACTTAAAGCAAAGAGTCTCTCCTTATAAAACATAACAACGCTGTTGACCTGGTTAACGGATTTTTGTGTGGATTTCTAAAATGCGTGTTGCACAGTGAGGTTTAAAGAATGTGCAAACATGGGATATGTGGAAATTTCAGAAGCTTGGCAATTAATTTCATATCTCATGCATTGTCTGCTATTATGGAAGTGATTTTAAAACTGATATTGTATTTGATGATAACAAATTCTACTAAATTTGAAATCTTTTCTGCAGTGTCTCTATCTTTGAATTCCGAGCAACCTAAAGGGTGTGACTTTAGTTCACGCTTCTCATCTATGTAATGTGCAGTGAGAGCATAGAAACTAATGTTATTCACACTCTTCCGCATGTCAGGCATAAGGCAGACTGTCTATGTAGTGGTCAAATAATATTTAATATTATCGAATAGCTCATGATACAAATTGGGCATTTGAGAGTTTGACAACGTTTGTTGGTTGTTGTAAATGAAAAGCAGTTGGGTGTGAGGGCATCACAAAAAGAAATAATTCACTACGTGGTCCCAAACCTAACGACACTGGTGGGCTGGGTACAGCTTGAGACTCAGTTTGCCTTTTTGAGAGGATACCTTCACCCGAGGTGGCAACAGAAGTCAATGAGGACAGTTGACGAGAAACGATTTCTCGAATTTCTGCATCGACTGGTGGGCATCTTGACCGGCTTCCTGGCACACGTTGTTCCAGAGATACTGTAGGATGCTTAGACTGTACATGTCTCTTCAGGTTTGACTATGAGACAGAATCCATGGAAAATATCTGCTGATAGTATCGGCCTTTCGTTTTTCATCCATTTTGGTGAAATGGTACCGTACATCGCTCGTAATTCTTCTAGGTGAAGGCAATGTGGTTGACATATTGTCAATGAGGACAGTTCGATTCGACTTACGAGAATACAAATAATGCTAGTAACACATAAATATTGTCCTTTCACTGTGAAATTCAAGTGTGTAGTTTCTTCTTCAAATGTAACAGTATTTCAGCTCACACCTACCCATAATGCAGCATCCAGTCACACTATTATATGTATGTATATCTGCCACGAAATTTGCAATCAGAAAAGTCGTACCGAGGATATCAGCTAATAACATCGTATTCATAACTTGCTCTATGAAGTATCCATGTAATGAACTGTAACTGACAACATATGGAGACTTTGATTGTATCAATGTACCTGAACTTGTAGAAGAGGCACAAGAGATAATTTTGGACACGACTTATTCCGTTTCTGGAAATGAAAGACAAACTCCATGGATTTACTACCAAACTAATTCGATTACGCAATAAATATTCTGCCCCAAAGACAGGAAACCTGAATGTAAATCTGCACCTCGACTAACGGAAGAGCTAAGACACTTCATGAACCTCTGAGACATTGCACATCGAACTTACGGACGACCTTCTACCATTGAAAATAAAATCGATTACAAGCGGAAAACAAACAGAGTCAATCAGTCTGAGACAAACGATAACTAGGGCTGCCAATACATTAATATAAAACAGAAAGACCAAACGCTCTATCGAAAATATTGTGTAATCTAGAGAAGTATAGGCAAAGCAGAAGCTGCAGCTGATCCCACTGTCCCAGCCAAGGAACAAAACCAGTACTTCCAGAATGAGATTTTCACTCTGCAGCAGATTATGCGCTGATACGAAACTTCCTGGCAGATTAAAACTGTGTGCCGGACCGAGACTCGATTGTCATTGGACCGAAAACGAACTGTAGACCTGCTGATTATTTCACGTAGGTAAATGACGCTAGTCGCAAAAAAATTCTGTCTTGAGCTGACAAAGTCATCGAAAAGTCCTTCAGATCAGCATTTACTTTTGACCCACTACTGCTCATAATGACTACTGCTCCCTAGACATTGAAGCTTTTGCCTGGACAACACACTAGAAACACTCGTTCCCATCAGAATACAAGCACTAGAGATTCGATTGCTAAGCAGAGTAGCTGGGTATATTCTCAATGATAATTATTATCCAGTGGCAGAAGATATGTAGGAAGCTCGAGGAACATCAGCAGTTTCAACCAAGAGGGAGTAACAGGCAAATATCCAATACATGCAGAGAGGAGAGGAAGACATATTACAATATTATGAGTTCTGTTGTAAGTAGCTGTGATTTTAATATGTTTCATAATTAAATATGAAACCCTCGTCTGATGGAAGAAGGGTGCTGTAGGCATTAATCTGTGAAGGTTAAATGAATAACTAAAACATTGAACATAACGTATAGGTTGTCCCAGGATGAACGGTCAATATTCAGGGATATGACATAACGATCATTTGAAGCAAAAAACTTGATGTGGACATATGCACTATCTTGAATGATTTCCGGCACAGAATCTATATTATCATTTATTTTTAGAATCTATATTATTATTTATTTTCTCCATTATTGAGCACATTTTCATTGTTTACAACGTTCCATAGTAGTGTAGACGAAGTAGAGATGAATAATTCGATGTAGGACACGTCGTCTATCACGACGGGAAACTACATCAAATTGGCTTACAAAACCTACCTACACCTCTGCACATGCACGTCGTGCAAGATTCTCATTTGGAATAGGGCGTACGTCCATTTTTAGTTTTTCGCTTCAAATGATCGTTCCCGTCATATTCCTGAATATTGACCATTCCCCCTGAGTCAACCTGTATAAATGGACTATCAAATACGTTGAAATAATTATGTGTTATAAATACCGTTATTCTTATAATGAGCTGAGTTCGGATGGAGAGGTGCTCAGTCAAGAAAACGAGTTGCAAGCTGAATCACTGTGCCAAGAGCGCAGAAAACAGGGTGATGCCTCAAGTCGCCGTGTGCTGTACTCTTTGCGATCTCATCCGTGGGAGTGGTGGGGAGCAGTGAGCTGGTGAGACGCTAATCCTCCGATCTATGGGACTGCTGGATTGCTGAGCTATTGGGAGGGGTGTGACGCCTGGGTCGTTTTGTGGAACGCTCCGACCGCGCAGTGGCTGAAGACCGCAGCTTAGACGATCACTGACGACACACTCCGAGTGCAATGCTAAGTCAAAGGATAAGAAGTAACAGATCACTCAAAAGTATGTAACCGTTTGTTGAGCTTCTGAAATTTGAGATTTTCTTTTCAATTCAAGAGCGTAAACATGATGCTGGTAGTGTTTTCCGCGTTATTGTACTATTGCAAAGAGCTGATTTCTCGTTTGCCTCAGTAGCTGCTTTGTCAGCTAAGTGATTGACCTTGTTTCGATTCTTGGCTGGATCAAAGATTTTTTTCCATTCAGGGACTGGTTGTGGTGGTGTACTTACTTTCGTATCGACATAATTGGCATTGCAATTGAGATGACTGAATTAGTACAGCTCGACATCAATAAATTGAAAGAAACGGAGCTTTCTTTATTTTCTGTTATTTTCATGTATGAGGAAAAAGCTTCACATATTAATAAGGTATGCAAATCTACATTTACACATGGTCTATAACACATTTGTTGTAGCAATGGCAATGTTTTCTTAAGAATGTGGCGTGGGGCAGCGTTGCAGCAGTCTACCGCAGAATTTTCGTTCCGCTCATTACAGTCGCCAGAAATGCATTTTGAAATCTGATGAGCTACCATTCTGTACTTCTTAGAAGCCGCTGGCTCTTTGAATCAATTCAGGAGTGGACTGCACATCTCTACTGTCATTACATCTAAGTGAGTGGAGGGAGCAAACATGTTTAGTGACCAGTTGAATGTAACACAAAATGGCGATCACGATAAAACAGTGAATTTCCTTCGCTGAGTTTTTTGGAAAATACAATCCGTGGAAAATGCGTGCGTAATTGTTTACTCAAAAGTTTAAAATGGAATGTTTTGGCAAAACCTCCAAGAGTCTGCAATGAAAAACTTAGTGGCAAAATGATTCTAAACGGGTCTGTAGCTAGTAAAATTGTAGCTTCCGAAAAGAGTTGTGAAATCTGAAAACATTTCTCGAGTGAAGGGGAGGCTGGAACAACCTTGAATTAAGTCTCAGTCTGTGAAAGTGGGAAAAAAGATCGTCGTGTCGAAACATTATCACAAAGGACGTACATGTCTATCCTTCCAAATTTACAGTTGCATATGAGATAAAGAGTCCACGTGAACTGTACCGTGTTGAATTTCTCAATGAAGTGGGATCAGGACTTCTGTATCATCAGTCGCTCAGCTTGGTGCAGACGCCACAGAACGTTATGCATTAGAAAATCCCCGTCAATACTTTGAAGAGCCATAGCACAATGTGAAGTTTGGTGTTTGGTATACAGCTTCTGGAGTCTGCATTATAATACGATTCTTTCATCAAACTGTTAGAGTTAACTAGTATGCCCAGAAACTATTTAATCCATATGCAAATGAATTGGCATAAGATGAACGACAATATGGATATTCTCAGTAAGACGGAACAACAGCACGCAACGTCTTGGACAATCGTGCCACGAGAGCGTGAGGTGTTCGCTAAGGAGAAGACAATCAGCAGACAGTCCCATGGACACCGCTATCGCCTGACTGCTCTCCCTGCGATTTTTGCCTCTGGGCAGATTGATGCGTCAAGTGTACCGAAATAATCCTCACTCACTAAAACTTTGAAGACGCTATTGCAGCCACCCCTCAGGCAGAGCTTCCACACCTCTGTCGCAGTTTTATAAATGAAACACAGCGTTGAATCGTTGTCAAAGGTGGCCATCTCCAGCATTTACTGTGGTGTTCGTTACAAATGACCCACATTATCTTTCTTTCTGTATAGATAGATACAAAGAAGAGTTTCCGTTTGTTTGTCTCTAATTCATACAAATCTTCAGTTTTATTTCGATCTCGATGAAATTTTACACGCTCTACCTTCAAGACAATAGGAAGATCACTACCTACATGAGATTTCGTAATCTGTCCTGCAACCTATATTCTAACATATGAAGGAGAAAGGTCGTTACCAAAACAAGCTCTAAAACGTCTTAGCTGATTTGCTACAAATTTCTATGCAGTCCGCCATATATATATATATATATATATATATATATATATATATATATATATATATATATATATATATATATATATATATTTTTTTTTTTTTTTTTTTTTTCTCATCAGTCTACTGACTGGTTGGATGCGGCCCGCCACGAATTCCTTTCCTGTGCTAACCTCTTCATCTCAGAGTAGCACTTGCAACCTACGTCCTCAATTATTTGCTTGACGTATTCCAATCTCTGTCTTCCTCTACAGTTTTTGCCCTCTACAGCTCCCTCTAGTACCATGGAAGTCATTCCCTCATGTCTTAGCAGATGTCCTATCATCCTGTCCCTTCTCCTTATCAGTGTTTTCCACATATTCCTTTTCTCTCCGATTCTGCGTAGAACCTCCTCATTCCTTACCTTATCAGTCCACCTAATTTTCAATATTCGTCTATAGCACCACATCTCAAATGCTTCGATTCTCTTCTGTTCCGGTTTTCCCACAGTCCATGTTTCACTATCATACAATGCTGTACTCCAGACGTACATCCTCAGAAATTTCTTCCTCAAATTAAGGCCGGTATTTCATATTAGTAGACTTCTCTTGGCCAGAAATGCCATTTTTGCCATAGCGAATCTGCTTTTGATGTCCTCCTTGCTCCGTCCGTCATTGGTTATTTTACTGCCTAGGTAGCAGAATTCCTTCACTTCATTGACTTCGTGACCATCAATCATGATGTTAAGTTTCTCGCTGTTCTCATTTCTACTACTTTTTTATTTTTTTAATTTTTTATTTGGCCTTTGAGTGTGTACTCAATTTATCCATCGGCAACTCATAGTGACAATGTACACATAATTGAATAAACAAATACAGAAATGCATATTTACAAGAATAAAAAGCTTAACTGTTACAGTTTTGTACATAATGTTTTAAAAATTGAATTGAATTGAATTGGAAAATAATTAAAAGTGTCTTGGCTTACAATTCACAGCAATTCTGAAATATCTTCATCAGCAGGACATATTTATAATTGACGTACACCATTAAAACCTACAGATTGTGACCAGTACTCTTGATGAAGTTAACGATCACTTTATATAGACGAACGTCTTTAGTGCACAAAAGAGAAGAAGCTGATTGAGGAAGATGGTAGCCCATACTCCGCAATATCTTCAAAAAGACCAACCGTTCACGGTCAAATTTGGGGCACATAAATAAGATGTTGTTGACATCAGCTTCCGACTCAGGATCACACTCACATGCTGGTGAACTGTAAACGTTGATCCGATGTAGATGTTGTGGGAAAGAGGCATGATTGAAGCGGAGTCTTATGATGGTAGAAATCGTGGATCGGTCAAGATGTGTCCTCATGAACCACGGCTGTGAAGGAATCCGAGGTTGTAGCACTGCGTAATAACCGCCTTTTGTCTGTTGAGACACGTTCCACATTTCCTGCCATTGTTGTCTTGCGTGATCCTTGAGTGCACGTAAGTACTCTGTATAAGGAAGCTGCAGATCCAGGACGGTGCCTAACGTTGCCGCTTGTTTGGCTAATGCATCGACATTATCATTATAGACGATAACAGAGTGGGAAGGTACCCACAACAAATGGATCGTCTGGCCCGTGCGTGTGCTGCGAATATATTCAGATATCACATCCAAGATATAACTGTTGGTCATTTTGTTCCATCGACTGTACTGAATGTTTTTAAGAACGCTTTGCGAGTCAGATACTATCAATATCTTGGGGAAGGAAGTGCTAGAGACAAACTTAAGTGCTTCCAAAACTGCCACTGTCTCCGCCGTAAAAATAGAAGTGCTCGTAGGCAGTTTGAAGGTTTTGCGGATCTGGATCTGAGGGCAGAAAAAAGCGCATCCTGTACACTCTTCTTGCGGAATTTTGGAGCCATCGGTATATACACAGAGAAAACCCGGCCATTGTGCTTGAACGAGACGATTGAAGCCAACGTTGACATTAGTACTGTCCAGCCAGGTGGTAAATAATGGACTGGGATCTGAGAGCAGAGCGTTTGAAGATCATATTCAAAAACAGGTAGATGCGCTGAACGCCGTATAGAATGTATGACAGGTGACCAAGTGTCAAAGCTGGCACAAACGGCTGGCACTTTATTCCTTCTGTGGGATGCAATCCACAGTCGATAAATGCAGTCTCTACTTTGAAAGACGGAACTGTCCATAATGGCCATGCCTTGAATGTAGAATTTGTCCGATAACATTTGGCGCCTAATGCTCAAGGGCACCTCCCCTGCTTCTATTAAAAGGGCGTTGGTGGGCGTCGATCGCATGGCTCCAAGACAGGTACGAATGGCTCTATATTGAAGAGTATCTAATTTCGAGAGATGAATCTTTGACGCAGTGTGGTAGAATTGACAGCCATAGTCTAATCGAGATCGAATTATCCCTCGGTACATGGTGAGTAAAACACTCTGGTGCGCTCCCCACCAGACACGAGTGAGTGATCTGATTACATTTAAACCTTCTTCACACTTGGTAACGGTGGATCGGATGTGGGGCGCCCAGCTTAACCGAGAGTCAAAAATCATCCCCGGAAATCGAACGTGAGATTTTATTTGGAAGGTGTACTTGCCACAGGTAATGTGATCTTCAGTGCGAGCTGTCGTCGACTTGGAGAAGGGAACGACTGCTGGTTTCTCAGCCGAGATCTCCAGCCCATTGTTAGAGAGCCACTCATCGATGTGTGCGATGGTTGTGGTTAATGCCGTTTTGGCCTGAAGATATGAAGCAGCAGTAGAATAAACACATATATCATCAGCATACTGTACGATTTTTGTGGGGGGAGTAAGTATGCGTTCTAGGTCGTGCGTATATAGAGTATACAGGAGAGGACTTAAAATTGCACCTTGCGGCAAGCCCTGGGAGACATAAAAAGGTCCGATCATGGTACCTTTGAAACGGACGTAGATCGTTCTTTGAGAAATCAGAGTACTGATACCGTAGATCATCCGTGAAGGAATTCCGAATCTTGCCAGCTTGTCCAAGAGTATCGGTATTTGTACGTGATCATATGCACCCTTAACGTCAAGAAAAGCTGCCACTACTGTCTCTTTCGTTTGAAAGGCTGACGTGATATTCATATTAAGCAAAAACAGGTTATCCATGGTCCCTTTGCCTTTTCTGAAGCCGTATTGACTCCGAGGCAACAAATTACTTTTTTCAAGCCACCATTCTAGTCTCCTTTTTACCATTCGTTTCAGTGTTTTTGCAACATACGACGGCAAGGCAATAGGTCTATAATTAGTACCGACATTTGGATCTTTACGACGTTTGAGAATTGGAATTACTACTTGCGTCGTCCATGTTGATATGAGGTCTTTCTCCATCCAGTAGCCGGCCGGAGTGGCCGAGCGGTTCTAGGCGCTTCAGTCTGGAACCGCGCGACCGCTATGGTCGCAGGTTCGAATCCTGCCTGGGGCATGGATGTGTGTGATGTCCTTAGGTTAGTTAGGTTTAAGTAGTTCTAAGTTCTAGGGGACTGATGACCTCAGCTGTTAAGTCCCATAGTGCTCAGAGCCATTTGAACCAATTTTTTTTTCATCCAGTACTGATTAAAAATGTTCAAGAGAAAGTCTTTTGCTTCTATAGGCAGGTGTGCAAGCATAGAGTAATGTATGTGATCAGTGCCAGGGCAACTGTCGCTCGATACTTTAATAGCTTCGTTGAGTTCTTCTATAGAGAAAGGACGAAGGAGAACATGATAGTGGTCTTCTTCAGCAGGGAACCGATGGTTTAAAAATGGCACCGTGGGAGGAGCGATTGTATCTATGAATTCCTGTAACCAGGCCGTGGTAGCAGGAGGGGAGGAAGACAGTCTTCTTGTTCTAAAAGCTTTTATTTTATGCCAGATGCTTGCCATACTGGTTTCATTATTTGGGGACAGGCAAAATTGTTTCCAACTGTCCTTCTTGGTTTCCTTCAGGAATTTGGTAATTCACGCATTCACTTTTTGTACAGCCAAGAAGGTGTCCAATGAAGGATTCTGACGATAGGTTTTCTAGGCGAGTCGTCGCTTCGCAACTTCCCGAGAGCATTCCGAATTCCACCAAGGAGGAGAACGGTGCTTCATTACTGTAAACTCTTTTTTCTTAGGTACGCTGATGCCAGCTGCGACGTTCATAGCATTGAGTAAAACTGGGTATGCATCTTCGTCCCGTAAGTCACGTCTCGTATTTGCGAGTGCCCGCCGAACCGTTTCCTTATAAGAGGCCCAATTGGCTTCCCCGATTTTCCACGTACTATTAGAGTAACAGATGTGCGTAGTATCGACGTTGATGTTAATGTGAAACTCTATTGGGAGATGATCGGATCCCATTGAATCCTTTTTAACGCACCAATTAGATATTTCAGTAAAGCAGGGGGTGCAAAGAGTTACATCATCTGCGGAGTGTCTACGGAGAGGTGAAGTTATCATAGTAGGAGAGCCATCATTGAGTATCACTAGGTTATTATCTTCGATAACGCTTATCAAGGTCCTGCCGTTCCTGTCTGTCACGTCTTCTCCCCACGCTACATGGTGAGCATTCACGTCTCCAGCTACGATAAATGGAGGACGAAGCTGACTTATTAATTATCTCCAGTCATCTTCCACGATACTGTGGTGGGGAGCGTTATACAACGAGACAACTGTAAAGGTTTTGTGGGCAGTTCGTATCTCCACAGCAACTAATTCAAGGTTGGTGACAGGTACGTGTAACGGGTGTGGTCGATGCGGCAGCGAAGTTTTTACCAGTATAGCTACGCCGCCCCACCCATCGAGACGGTCTTCCCTTACTATAGAATAATTTTGAAAGCGAACAGTTCGTTCGAATTTGAACCAAGTTTCACATAACAGAACGATATCAGGCTGACTTACGAACAGTTCTCGTTGCAAGCTTTCTCTATTAGAATTAGCCGATCTCGCATTCCACTGCAATACTTTTAAAGCCGGCATAATTTAGGGAGAGAGAGATTGAAATATGCCAGTAACGAGGTGACGGATATCGGAATTGTTCATAGCACTATTTTGTCTCATGTTTTGCATGACAATATCAATCACATTTATCATCTTATCTATAAGTTCAGCATGACCTTGAGGCTGTCGTTGATTCGGTGCTTGTGGGGTTGCTAATCTGTGAGCAGCAGGCTGGTATGGATTTTGGCTGATAGGAGTGAATGAATGTTGCATGGGATATAACAGGCTGCGGTATTGAGACCACTCACGAACGTTACTTTGGTTGTTTACTTGCGCCTGCCGCCGGGGAGGCCGGTATTACACTATCAAATTTCTTTGTCCAATATCTTTGTCCAATATCTTTGTCAAAGATATTTGATAGTGTAATAGGGACTTTGTCAAATGTCGTCCAATATTTGATCAAATCTAGGGCCTCGCTGTATATTTGATCAAAGAAATCGCTTGTCTTCTGTTCACTGCAATGTGACTTGTTACCACATGGAGCGCTAGCATCGCTGCAGCGTTCTGTCGTCTGTAGTGTTTTTATAACCATTGCCGGTAAATACAATTGGTGTGTGCCGACAACTACAAAATTAATAGGGATGTCTGAAGCTGATGAGGCGCTTTACAACTTGAGGCACCCTGATTACAAAAATAGATTAAGAAGATTGGATACCAGACCTGACCTGAGCTGACCTGACCTAACCTAACCTAACACAACCCTCTCCTGTAGCAAGGAATCGGAGTTTTACAGTGAGCCTGTCTTCTGAAGATGTGGCAGTTCTTAAGTGAATATTGTGCTTTGTGATATGAGGATACACTTCATGGAGCACATACAGAGATGTATGCTCATCCATTCTTAAGTAATTGATGTACGACTTGACGTCTTCCACTGTAAGCTCACGTAACAAGTTTTGTTGAATGCTTTTATCGTGTCGTCGTAAAACCCACGGCTTCACCCAGATTAGATTAGTTTTTCGTTCCATAGATCCGTGCTGAGGAGATCCTCGTGGATGTGGAACATGTTGATTTTTTTAAGCAGAAATAACAATACTAATAGTGTGAATAAATACATCATTTGTTTCTATTAAAAATTTCGCCAATGGAGTAGGAGTTGGCCACTAGTAAGTCTTTCAGGCTCCTTTTAAACTGATCTTTATTTCTAACTAAATTTTTTATGTTTGCTGGCAAATTATTGAAGATGAGTGTTCCTGAGTAGTGGACCCTTTTTGAACTAAAGTAAGTGCTTTTAAGTCCTTGTGCAGATCCTTTTTGTTCCTGGTATTGTATATATGAACTGAGTTGTTTGCTGGAAAAGAGATATATTATTTAGGACAAATTTCATTAAGGAGTAAATATACTGAGAGGCAGTAGTTAGTATACCCAGTTCTTTAAAGAGGTTTCTGCAGGACGTCCGTGAATCTACTCCACAAATAATACGTATTACACGCTTTTGGACTCTGAAAACTTTTGTTTGACTTCAAGACTTACCCCAAAATATTATCCCATATGACATTGTGGAATGAAAGTAGGCAAAGTATGCAAGCTTTTTCATTTTATGTTGCCTATGTCTGCTAACACTCGAATTGCAAATACAGATTTGTTAAGGTGTTTCTGCAGTTCTGTGGTGTGCTCCTCCCAACTGAATTTATTATCAAGTTGTAATCCCAGGAATTTAAGACTGTCAACCTCGTATGTATGGTTCCTTTTTTCCCCAACTTCTTTTCCGCATGTGCACACAATGCAATTGCGGTACGTGCAACTGCTGCGGTTAATAACAAGTTGTTGTCAGCCATCTTGAACTTTGATGAAAATTTTGATGACAGTGTAATACCCCTTCTAGCGCTACGTCAAAGATCTTTGTCAAATATATTTGACGGAATATTTGATCACATCTTTGATCAAATCTTTGACAAAGAAAAATACCGGCCTAAGCGACGTGTGTCTGATGGGGCACAGTTGCACACTGAGTTGCTTCCCCATTTCCGCGTTGTTGACTCTGCATGCTTGCGGCGGGCAGCGGCGGGAAGAGTTGTGGGTTTTGAAAGTCCGGAGAGCTCAAATTTGTTGGAGCAGGAATGATCGGAGCCGGCAAGTGATGCTGTTGAACCCCGGTGACGGATGCATAGGTTGGCATACGAGCAATAGACAGCGCATGCCTGAAGTCAATGTTGTTGAACGTAGCTAATTCTTGAGCCCGTCGCCGTATATGGTATTCCGGGCAGGAATGGTCCGTGGATGCGTGTTGTCCCCAGCAATGAGCGCAAATACGAGGTGTGGCTAGAAAAAAAACGGACTAGTACTGGTGAAACAATAAAACGAATGCAATAAGGCTGAAAGTCGCGTGGCCTGTCACGTGACTCTCGCTCCGCCTACTGCTCGAGTTTCATCTGCCTCCTGCACTCAGTCTGCCCGTGGCGTCTGTTTTAAGTAGTTGACGTTTTGTCTGTGCGCCGGAAAATGTTGAGTGTACAGAAAGAACAGCGAGTTAACATCAAATTTTGTTTCAAACTAGGAAAATCTGCAAGTGAAACGTTTGTAATGTTACAACAAGTGTACGGCGATGATTGTTTATCGCGAACACAAGTGTTTGAGTGGTTTAAACGATTTAAAGATGGCCGCGAAGACACCAGTGATGACACTCGCACTGGCAGACCATTGTCAGCAAAAACTGACATCAAAGGTATTGTGCACATTGATTGGGTACCAGAGGGACAAACAGTGAATCAGCATTACTACATTAGCGTCCTGGCTACCCTACGTGAGCGAGTACGGAGAAAACGGAACGATTTGTGGAGAAAAAAGTCATGGATCCTTCACCAAGACAATGCCCCAGCTCACAGTGCGTTGTCAGTGAAGACGTTTTTGGCAAAACACATCATTCCCATCTTAGATCATCCACCCTACTCACCTGATTTGGCCCACTGTGACTTTTTTTCTTTTCCCTAAAGTCAAGTCAGATTTGAAAGGGACTAGATTTGAGACTGTTGAAGCAGTAAAAGAAAAAGCGACGGAAGTAATGTATGGACTTACCGAAAATGATCTACAGCATTGCTATGAACAGTGGTAAATTCGTATGGAGCGGTGTAGAGACCGAGGAGGAGAGTACATTGAAGGAGATAACATGAAATTGAAAATAATTGTAAATAAATGTTTTTTCCAGCATCAGTCCGGTTTTTTTCTAGCCGCACCTCGTAGTGATAGGTGAGACACAGGATTCAACATTATGTGGACCACTACATTTAATGCATCTCATCTGAGATCGACATTGTTTGCTGATGTGCCCGTAACGAAGACAATTAAAGCACTGCCTGACAGTTGGTACATAAAGGTCTACGGGACATTTTGTTCCGTGAATAGACACGGATTCCGGTAAGGTTTGAGAGTCGGTTAAGAAACAGGTCTGCAATTTAACGATTTGGTCTTTACCATATCTCTTCGTCAACCTCCGAATGCCTACAACAGAGAAGGGAGATTGTACGACTTCCAAAATCTCCGCTTCTTCAAGGTTGGTGTCTATTTTCCTGATTACTCCCAGCTTATGGACAACAAAGGAAGGAATGTAAACTTCTATATTTTTTGACTGTAATACCTCACTGGTAACTAGGAAATTAGCCTTGTCTGGGGTTTTCAGTTCCACCTTAACTTTTGTTTTTCCTGCTGAAGAGATGTTAAGGATAGAATTCTTCACTTCTGGCAAGGAAATATGCAATAATTTCCCTAGTGCCATAGGGTGCAAGCGGCCTAAGTTTTTGTCCAAACATTCCATGTAAACTACGAATGGTCCCCTATCTGTACGTTTGTAAAAGTTGAGAGACCTCGGAGTAGGTGCAGGTCCCACAGGACGGGTGTTAGTTGCAGCATGCTGGTTAGGAGTGAGCCCAGAAGCAGTTGCTACAGGGGGGTCAGCTACATTTGAAACGTCAGTTACAGGTAAGAGTTGATTAGAGTCTGCTATGAAGGTTTTGGAATTTCTTAAATCCAGACTGACCTCACTTTGTCGTTTGTTTCTCGTAGCGGAGAAGCTGGAGGAATCCTGTTCCGATAAATCCATATGCTCTTCTGCCGGCTGTATTCCAGATTCTCCCCGAACAACTGCTAACGAGTGGCTGATCACAGCCGTCGTGTTGTCCAATGTAGTTCCTGGAGGAGCTGGTAAGGGTGCGGCATCTGGATGTGGCCGCTGGGCAGGTGGTTGTTGTTGATGTTGTCCCATAGGGGCGTCGAAGTCACCACCCCCTTCTCCATACACCCCACCATACATGGCGGGGCTTGCCGTCACCGATAGTAACGTCAGGTGTTAATGTGCCTAACAGAAAACCGTACCAAACGAAAGCTGTTACGCGCGTGCACTAGTAGGTAAACACAAGCGTCACACGGAAGAGCGACCGCGTAGAACGTCTTAACACTTCCGCGTCTGCAAGCGAACTGATTTCTACTACTTCTCATTACCTCCGTCTTTCTCCGATTTACTCTCAAACCATACTGTGTACTCATTAGACTGTTCATTCCGTTCAGCAGATCATTTAATTCTTCTTCACTTTCACTCAGGATAGCAATGTCATCAGCGAATCGTATCATTGATATCCTTTCACCTTGTATTTTAATTCCACTCCCGAACCTTTCTTTTATTTCCATCATTGCTTCCTCGATGTACAGATTGAAGAGTAGGGGCGAAAGGCTACAGCCTTGTCTTACACCCTTCTTAATACGAGCACTTCGTTCTTCATCGTCCATTCTTATTATTCCCTCTTGGTTGTTGTACATATTGTATATGACCCGTCTCTCCCTATAGATTACCCCTACTTTTTTCAGAATCTCGAACAGCTTGCACCATTTTATATTGTCGAACGCTTTTTCCAGGTCGACAAATCCTATGAAAGTGTCTTGATTTTTCTTTAGCCTTGCTTCCATTATTAGCCGTAACGTCAGAATTGCCTCTCTCGTCCCTTTACATTTCCTAAAGCCAAACTGATCGTCACCTAGCGCATTCTCAATTTTCTTTTCCATTCTTCTGTATATTATTCTTGTAAGCAGCTTCGATGCATGAGCTGTTAAGCTGATTGTGCGATAATTCTCGCACTTGTCAGCTCTTGCCGTCTTCGGAATTGCGTGGATGATGCTTTTCCGAAAGTCAGATGGTATGTCGCCAGACTCATATATTCTACACACCAACGTGAATAGTCGTTTTGTTGCCACTTCCCCCAATGATTTTAGAAATTCTGATGAAATGTTATCTATCCCTTCTGCCTTATTTGACTGTAAGTCCTCCAAAGCTCTTTTAAATTCCGATTCTAATACTGGATCCCCTATCTCTTCTAAATCGACTCTTGTTTCTTCTTCTATCACATCAGACAAATCTTCACCCTCATAGAGGCTTTCAATGTATTCTTTCCACCTATCTGCTCTCTCCTCTGCATTTAACAGTGGAATTCCCGTTGCACTCTTAATGTTACCACCGTTGCTTTTAATGTCACCAAAGGTTGTTTTGACTTTCCTGTATGGTGAGTCTGTCCCTCCGACAATCATATCTTTTTCGATGTGCTCACATTTTTCCTGCAGCCATTTCGTCTTAGCTTCCCTGCACTTCCTATTTATTTCATTCCTCAGCGACTTGTATTTCTGTATTGCTGATTTTCCTGGAACATGTTTTTACTTCCTCCTTTCATCAATCAACTGAAGTATTTCTTCTGTTACCCATGGTTTCTTCGCAGCTACCTTCTTTGTACCTATGTTTTCCTTCCCAACTTCTGTGATGGCCCTTTTTAGAGATAGCCATTCCTCCTCAACTGTACTGCCTACTGCGCTATTCCTTATTGCTGTATCTATAGCGTTAGAGAACTTCAAACGTATCTCGTCATTCCTTAGTACTTCCGTATCCCTTTTCTTTGCGTATTGATTCTTCCTGACTAATGTCTTGAACTTCAGCCTACTCTTCATCACTACTATATTGTGATCTGAGTCTATATCTGCTCCTGGGTACGCCTTACAATCCAGTATCTGATTTCGGAATCTCTGTCTGACCATGATGTAATCTAATTGAAATCTTCCCGTATCTCCCGGCCTTTTCCAAGTATACCTCCTCCTCTTGTGATTCTTGAACAGGGTATTCGCTATTACTAGCTGAAACTTGTTACAGAACTCAATTAGTTTTTCTCCTCTTTCATTCCTTGTCCCAAGCCCATATTCTCCTGTAACCTTTTCTTCTACTCCTTCCCCTACAACTGCATTCCAATCGCCCATGACTATTAGATTTTCGTCCCCCTTTACATACTGCATTACCCTTTCAATATCCTCATACACTTTCTCTATCTGTTCATCTTCAGCTTGCGACGTCGGCATGTATACCTGAACTATCGTTGTCGGTGTTGGTCTGCTGTCGATTCTGATTAGAACAACCCGGTCACTGAACTGTTCACAGTAACACACCCTCTGCCCTACCTTCCTATTCATAACGAATCCTACACCTGTTATACCATTTTCTGCTGCTGTTGATATTACCCGATACTCATCTGACCAGAAATCCTTGTCTTCCTTCCACGTCACTTCACTGACCCCTACTATATCTAGGTTGAACCCTTGCATTTCCCTTTTCAGATTTTCTAGTTTCCCTACCACGTTCAAGCTTCTGACATTCCACGCCCCGACTTGTAGAACGTTATCCTTTCGTAGATTATTCAATCTTTTTCTCATGGTAACCTCCCCCTTGGCAGTCCCCTCCCGGAGATCCGAATTGGGGACTATTCCGGAATATTTTGCCAATGGAGAGATAATCATGACACTTCTTCAATTACAGGCCACATGTCCTGTGGATACACGTTATGTGTCTTTAATGCAGTGGTTTCCATTGCCTTCTGCATCCTCATGTCGTTGATCATTGCTGATTCTTCCGCCTTTATGGGCAATTTCCCACCCCTAGGACAAGAGAGTGCCCTGAACCTCTATCCGCTCCTCCGCCCTCTTTGACAAGGCCGTTGGCAGAATGAGGCTGACTTCTTATGCCGGAAGTCTTCGGCCGCCAATGCTGATTATTTATCAAAATTTAGGCAGTGGCGGGGATCGAACCCGGGACCGAAGACGTTTTGATTATGAATCAAAGACGCTACCCCTTTTTAATTTTTTTTTTTTTTTTTTTTTTTTAGAGTAGGTCAGGGGGCAGAGTGGGCAGGGGTCGTACTTGGAGGCCTGGCCACGGTGTCCCCGTCTCCTGACAGGATAAGGGAGAGGCAGCAGGAAGGAAACATTGATATTGTATTTTTTTTAGTAACAATAATATTTTATTTATTCATTTAATTTTAATGTCCCAAAAGAAGAATCATATATAAAAAAGAAGGGAAATAAATATAGGGCCGAAGTGACATCCTCGTCACTTCACTGGGAGTAAATCCTATCCCTCGAAACAACGTAAACCTGGGACTCCCCACCGCTTCGGGGGGTTATGAAACATGCTGCCTAGAAAGTTCGCAAAATGCGTTTTATATTTAGAGTGGCGTCTGATGATTTCGTGTTGTTCTAGTAGATAATGCCAATAGTCCATGACCGATATCAAGGTCCGCGAGAGCACGTAGTGCGATGCGTGTCCTCCAATCCATCGGATTGCCGATGTTTTTTGTGAGGGGAAAAAGACAGGGTCAGGGAAAAATAAAGCGTCCGTCGTGATCGTTGATTCGTCGGTGTGTCGGAGGAGGGCCATGATGCGTTGCGTCAGCCGCCAAACATCCTTTGCCTCACCGCACTGCAGAGAGTGTTCGTCGGTGTCCTGCATGCCACATCTAAGGCAGAGCGGGGAATCCACCATGCGAATGTCGTACAATCGTTGGCGGTTGACCGTCTTTCGGTTGATTAATGTATACCATGACGATCGCGCTGCTGTGGTGAGGAGTGGTGTGTGGACAGCTCGCCAAATCTGTCGCCAGTTTCGTGTTGGGTATTTAAGTTCGACAACATTGCTGCCATGATGACGCCGCAAGTATCGATATATCTCACGGGTAGTGGGGATTCTGGTAGAAGGTATCTGTAACTGAACATAACTAAAATCAACAAAAAATCGCGCGACGTGAGAAAACGAGGGCGAGATGGTGCCTACTGCTACCGGTGGTTCAAAGGACGTTGGAAGAAGCACATCCAGGATGGCCGACGTGATGGCGTGTTTCCGCTGGTTCCAAGTTCGTAGCGTCGCTCGCAGGTATAGAGCTAGAGCCTTGTTCCGCACATCCGTGAGGTTAAGTCCTCCAGAATGGTGTGGGAGAGTTAAAGTCTCGTATTTGATCTTAAACAACATTCCTTGGCTGACATAGTATCCAAAGGTCGCCATTAATCTGTCAGCGATACCATGTGGCATTGGCAGTACCTGTGCTAAGTGCGGCAGTCGCGAGGCCAGGTGAACATTAGTGTAGTCCACCCTTTGGAGCAGGTCATGCGTTCGGAGTGAATTGTTGCGTATGTGCAGTCGGACGTTCTGGAGGAGACGTCGATAGCTCGCCGCCGCTGATTGCCGTAGCGATCGGGTGAACAAGACACCTAAACATCGCAAGATGTCCACCGTCGTAAACGGACTTCGCAGAGCGTCCAGCCCTCGACCGATGTGCATGATCTTGGTTTTATTCGTGTTGACCCTGCTTCCCGCAGCTACCCCGTACGTAGTAAGAAGGGTAACCACCTGACTGACTTCGTTCTCCGACCGGACGAGTATCATCAAGTCGTCGGCATATGCACGACACGTGAAGGAGCTCGCACGGAGTCGGACGCCTGTTAGAGTCCGTCTAAGAGTCTGCATCAATGGTTCGAGCGCTATTGTAAACAGTATCATCGACAAGGGACATCCTTGCCTAACTGAGCTGCGAACAGGAATCGATCCTACCTCCCTGCCATTGACTCTCACCGTCGAAGAAGCGCCGCGAAGGAGGCGCATGAGGACGGTAATAAAATCCTGTGGTATCGCCATGCGTCTCATGGTCGAGTCAAGGAAATCATGGTTGATCCTGTCAAAGGCACGATCAAAATCCACCGATACGAACGCCGCTCGCATGCGACAAGCTTCCGTCAGGGAAATTACGTCACGGTATTCGCCGAGGATAGAATGTATGTTGCTCCGAACCCCTAGACAAGCCTGGTCTGGTGGTATGGTCTTGGATATTACAATCTTGAGCCTTGCCGCCAACATTCGCGCAAAGATCTTATAGTCAGTATTGAGCATCGTGAGCGGTCTAAATTGGTGGGTGCTGTCACTCGCTGTCGATTTCGGTATTGGTATAAGCAGTCCCGCCATGAACTGCGACGGAACGTCCGTGTCAGGGCTCAATAACTCGTTATACATCAATACCAACTGGGACATCATTAAATCCGCAAATGCGCGGTAAAATTCGAGTGTCAACCCATCTGGCCCAGGGGATTTATGCACCGCACCCTTCGCGAGTGCGCCCCGGATGTCATCTTCCGTTAGGGGTTCCAATAGCGCCTCTGCATCCGGACCATCCACCTCCGTTTGCATCTGTCGCAAAATTTCTTCTTCTGTCCGATTGTCCGTCGGCGTCCCAGTGAAAAGGAGGCGGTAATGCTCCAGAAACTCAGCAGCAATGGCCTGTTTTGACGTCAAGGGCCGACCATCGTCATCATGGAGGACTGTGATTAGGGATCGGCGATTACGCGCATGTCCCTTGGACACATGATGCATGCCAATACGTTCTCCATCGACGTTGTCCAAGCACCGAGCACGGATCGAAAGTCCCTCCAGTCGACGTCTCGTCATCGATAAAATGCAGGCCTGAATGCGATGGACTTCCGCTTGACGTTCGGGCGATGGGGCCCTGGAGGACAGGTCGCGGAGCACCATGTAGTAATAGTCAAGTGTATCTGGGAGCCATTTCGCTTTTTCCTTGCCATACGTTATGAGAGCTTTTCGTATCGCCGGTTTTGCACACTGCAGCCACCACGAAAGAACCGTACGGTGCAGCGGCAGACGGCGAGTGCAAGTCTGCCATGTTTCTTCGATCCGCTGGCGACATTCGAGATCCACCAACAAGGAGCAATTAAGTTTCCAGGAACTACGACTCCGCCAGACCCGCTGCCGTGGGAGGGTTAACGTGCATAAATACGCAAGGTGATCCGTAAAAGCTGTGGGCCAACGTTCAGCAGCCAACACGTGATCTCTTAATCTGTCAGAAACATAAATCCGATCCAGCCTGCTCGCCGAGTGGCTAGTAAAATACGTGTAGCCCTCTCGCTGCCCATGGATCTTTTCCCACGTGTCCATAAGGGCCATGTCCCGGCAGATCGTGTTCATGCGTGGCAGGAGCTGAAATTAGGAGTTTGATCCTTCGGTGTGAGTACACAGTTAAAATCCCCCCCTACCAAGATGTGGTCATACCTCCCATGGAATAGGGGGGCAATCTCCTCCGAGTAGAATCGTGCACGCGCCTGTCGATTGTCAGATCCGGAGGGTGCATAGATGTTGACGATACGAATGCCGTTCACGGTCATAGCCAAACCCCGAGCCGAAGGAAGGTAATCGAGGTCACACATCGGAATCCCTTCCCGGACTAGTATCGCTGTGCCACGTCCTCCATCTGGAGTCGGCGCTAGATAAGTGGTGCATCCATGCACGTCGGGAAAAGCAGCATTGAAGGTTTCCTGCATCAGCAGAATATCAACGTCTGTGGCGTAAATCATGTCCCGGAGAAGTTGCATCTTTGCAAGCGAACGTGCGGTGTTAACGTTCACTGTGCCCACCTTATATGCTTGGTTCGTTGTCGTTATGCTCGTGTCATGTCATTGAGAACTCCAAGGGCTTTAGTCCACTATTCGTGCTCAGAGGGGTGCCCGCCAACGGGCTGCCCTCCTTCGTTGTCGTTCCGTGGTGTGCATCCTGTAGGTGAGTGTTCATCATTTGGGGGTGGCAATTCCTGTAGGTCTTCGACTGGTTCCGCCCAGTCGCAGTGGTCATCCATCCGAGAAACGTCCTCTGATGTATTTCGACGTGGCTGCCGGGACATTGGTGTCCCTGACTCCTTCGTCGGCAGCGCTGGGTCAGTCGGTGTCAATGAAGAGGGACCATCTGAAGGGCAGGACATCTGGTCACCATCGGACGGAATCCTGTCAGCGTCCTCTAAAGGCACGTGTTCTGTGTCAGACAGTTCTTCCGCGAGGATACCTTCCGTGTCCCCTAGGCTAGAGGGGGGACGTGTCACCCGAACTATGGCGACGCTTTTTGCGACGCTTCGGAGATCGCTGTTTGCGTGCCCTGCCCTCTGCTGCCTCACTGTGTTCGTCGGTCGTCCGTTGGTCCGTTGCCGGCGCCACCGTCTGGACCTTCACTTCCACGTCGCGTGCTACATGTGAGTTTTCGGAAGATTCCTCCCTCAACTGTCGTGACGTGGGTGTAGGGACATTCTCCGAGTCACCTCCATGCTCCCGTAACTCGGTCTGCTCTTGCATAAACACGTCCTTGTCACGCTCCGAACTTGGCAACACTTCCCGGCGGGCCACCGACACGTACGTCATCGGCAGTTGCGTGGGAACTTCTCGCTGTGACGCGTCTCCATGTGGCAGTTGCACGACGCGGCGTTGTATGCACTCCGAGCGGATATGTCCTTCTCCACCACAGCCAGAACAGGTGCGTGGCTGGCCATCGTAGATCACAATAGCTCGACATCCGCCAATGTATAAATAAGACGGGATATGTTTAGTAAGGACGATCCGCACCTGTCGCACGCCGTTTAGCACAGGATAGGTATTAAAACTAGCCCAGCGTTCAGGCGTATGACTAAGTACCGTTCCATATGGTCGCAGCGATTCAGTAACCATCGATTCTGGCACCTCAAACGGCAATTCAAAGATCCGAACGACCCTCACACCCAATCCTGAAGGAGCTACTGTTACATCGCTGATATGGCCATCAGAGTGTCGAAATTTAAATCCTCTTTGAGCAGCGGAGAGAGTTCTTTCACACGCAGCTGCATCGGTCATCTTTACGTACATTGTACTGCTTACAATGGACAGGTGTATTCCAATTACGTCTGCAGCAGGTAAACGAACTTCGTCCCTCAAAAAACGCTCTATTTCGAAAGCTTTGGGCCTGGCATATTCGTTGTCGAACGTAAATTGGAGCGTAGGCTTTCGAAAATTGTGTGCCATGGCGATCGACTCAGACAACAACACGCGCGAGTACCGGCGGTGTAAACACTTCCTCGTCCACGCGCGCCCGCGGCCGGGACAGCAGGTCCGTGCCGCGCCACTGCCTAAAGCAGACTATTCCTTTGCATTTCCCTTTTCAGATTTTCTAGTTTCCCTACCACGTTCAAGCTTCTGACATTCCACGACCCGACTTGTAGAACGTTATCCTTTCGTTGATTATTCAATCTTTTTCTCATGGTAACCTCCCCCTTGGCAGTCCCCTCCCGGAGATCCGAATTGGGGACTATTCCGGAATATTTTGCCAATGGAGAGATAATCATGACACTTCTTCAATTACAGGCCACATGTCCTGTGGATACACGTTATGTGTCTTTAATGCAGTGGTTTCCATTGCCTTCTGCATCCTCATGTCGTTGATCATTGCTGATTCTTCCGCCTTTATGGGCAATTTCCCACCCCTAGGACAAGAGAGTGCCCTGAACCTTTATCCGCTCCTCCGCCCTCTTTGACAAGGCCGTTGGCAGAATGAGGCTGACTTCTTATGCCGGAAGTCTTCGGCCGCCAATGCTGATTATTTATCAAAATTTAGGCAGTGGCGGGGATCGAACCCGGGACCGAAGACGTTTTGATTATGAATCAAAGACGCTACCCCTACACCACGGGTACCTTCATACTCAAGGGTCGAAGAAACTGCTATACCTGACTAATATAGTGCAGGGCCCCCGCGAACACGCAGAAGTGCCGCGACAAGATGTGACATGGAATCGATTAATGACTGCAGTAATGCTGGAGGGAACTGGCACCATGTATCCTGCAAACATGTCCATAAATGCGTTAGAGTACGAAGGGGTGGATATTTCATCTGAACAGCACGTTGCAAGGCATCCCAGATATGCTCAATAACGTTCATGTCTGGGGAGTCTGGTGGCCAGCGGAAGTGTTTAAACTCATAAGAATGTTTCTGAAGCCACTCTGTAGCAATTCCGGACTTCTGAACGTATGGGATGTCGCACTGTCCTGCTGGAATTGCCCAAGTCCGTCGGAATTCACAATGGAAAAGAAAGGAAGCAGGTTATCAGACAGGATGCTTACGTACGTGTCACCTGTCACCTGACAGAAACGTTTCTAGACGTATCAGGGGTCCCATATCACTTCAACTGCACACACCCTATGCCATCACAGAGCCTTTACCAACTTGAACAGTCCCCTGCTGACATGTAGGGTCCATGGATTCATGAGGTCTCCTCATTCGTATACATCTATCCGCTCGATACTATTTGAAACGAGGATCGTCCGACCTGGCAATATGATTCCAGTCATCAAGAGTCTAATATCGGTGTTGACGGTCCCAGGCGGGGCGTAAGGCTTTGTGTCGTGCATTCATCAAGGGTACACGATTGAGCCTTCGATTGAATGATTACCGTCAAACCTCCTTGCCTAGGGACGCCAGATGAAAGTTGAAGTCGTCAAGCCCTGAATGAAAATTGCGCAACGGGTAACTGTGGAGGGGAGCTTGAGAGCGCTACCTAGAGAGCGTGCCCTTTCTGTACGGTACTAGGCAAGGGGCTGGAGGGCTCACACGCTGACGTTTGGGTCCCTGCATTCTATAGCTTTTATTTTAAATAAATTCCTTTAACTTGACTTCCTTGTGATTTTTAAGGTATGTTAAAGATTGATGACAGTTGATTACCTATTTATTTGAAACATTATCACTCGACTTTACAGCGATTGCAGCAATTGTTTCAGTTTACAGATATTACAATTTTACAACTTGTAGCTCGGGTATATTATATACTAATCTGCAAGCACATTTCTACGGGTAAGACGGAATTGCGTTGGCCAAATGTATACCACCAAAGTCTCCCAATGTTTTACATAGGACATTCACTATGTGAGGAGGATAACGGGCAAACTGGAGACCAGATACATTAACACAGGGGGTCAAATTTCCGAAATTAAACGAGCATATTCATTTCCTTACACAATCCGAAGCTGGAAATAAGAGAATTAGTACAAATATTCCAGTACCTCTCTTCCATGCGTGAACATGGAGACAGACGCACTGAGGGCACGTCTGCTCACTTACCCGTCTTCTGTAACACTCCCAGAATATGGCGGGCACCCGGAGGTCTTCCTGGGCCCCGGTGGAGGGGGTGGTCGAACCACTTGGCCGTGACCAACCTCTTCACCCCAAATCTTGTGACACTGGAAAGTCTTTGACTTTTACCTGCCTGTGGTGTCTCTCTGATCCCCTACTATACTACAGAACTACTTCCCGACTAAGATTTGGCCACGCTTTACGGAAAGGTGTGAGGAGGATAAGGAAAGTTCATGTGCAGATTCACATTCACGTGCAAGAAATGCATAATACATGACACATATAAATACGTATTATGAAGCCTGACGCATTTCTTTCACCCGTCCACATGGGTTCTGTTGCACCCGCGGCCGGCCGCGTCGTGTAATAAAATTGGCGGCGGAGCCGCCTCTGTTTGTATTTCCCAGTGCGAGCGAGCAGCGAAACCTGCTGCTTGCGGAGCGGAAACTTCTGTACCGTTTCACGATGATGTTTCGTTGAATGGTTCGCACGCTGACACTTGTTGATGGTCCAGCACTGAAATCTATTGCAATTTTGCGGAAGGGTTGCACTTCCATCACGCTGAAAGTTTCACTCCAGTTGATCCCGTTCTTGCAGGAACTTTTTCCGGGTAGCAGCGATGTCAGAGTTGGTGTTTTATCGGATTCCTGTTATTCAGGGTACACTCGTGAAATGGTCGTACGGGAAAGTCTCCACTTCATCGCTACCTCGGAGATGCTGTGCCCCATCCCTCGAGCTCCGATTACAACACGGCTTTCAAATTCCCTTAAATGTTGATAACCTGCCATTGTGGTAGCAGTAACCAATCTAACAACTGCGCCAAACACTTGTTGTCTTACATAGACGTTGCCGACCGCTGCTTTCTTACGTCTCTCTGTATTTGAATACGCATGCCTATATCAGTTTCTCTCTCTCTCTCTCTCTCTCTCTCTCTCTCTCTGTGTGTGTGTGTGTGTGTGTGTGTGTGTGTGTCTGTGTGTGTGTACTTGTCCGATTTTCTTCCAATTTCTACATCAGATGAAACAATGAAGAAAAATGAAAAATTTAATGCTAAACAAGCAAAATATATCGTGCTAAACTGAATGTAAGTCGTATCGCGAGAGTAAATTGTAACGACAATACCCTTCTTGGATGCAGTACCATCGGACGTCACTAGGTCGCGGGACGAGCGAAAGCTCGAGAATTTGGCAGTAACACCATTGCACACTATTATTTATTGATTAGTTGCCGTTGTCACGTATCGATGGTAAGCCATGAAAACCCCGTAACATCGTCTACCTGTGGATAATCGTAATTGCAGTAACTGCAAAATCAAAGAGAGATTTGTAAGTGCGTGGATTTCTCTTATCTGTCAATAACTAGGGCTCTACTAGACAGCAGCAATCTTCTGCGTCACTTTATATTATTTCCTAGGAAACCTTTTTCACTTACCTGCCAAATTTAACAAAACGAAGTTGCGAAGTTTACATTGCCTGCCACCATTGTGTCATATACCCTGGAAGATATTTTAGTTCATGTTTCACATTTATGTTTATTATTTAACTCCACAGTCCCATTCAAACGCTAGAGAAGGTCGTGGACGTGTTACTAATAATAGTCATTAGATCGCAGTCCACTCAAAAGACCGAAGAGAACCAGATATTTCCCGAACGGTTCGAGTCTTCCTCAAACACAGCCTTACTTGAAAAAACTGAGCTGAAACAGAAGAAGATGAATTTTCCAAAAATACAGTGAGATACTTATCGCAAAATGTAACAACATATGGCACAACTAATCACCTTCTGATACAGGTGAAAACCTATTCATTCCTCGCAGACCGTTGACAACGCCCTTCAATTTAATGCAACTGCAGTTTCCCGTGCGGCTCGCATTTTCTATGAGTATCAACAAGGCACATAGAAAATCACTTTGAGTGGCAGATATTAAACTTCCCGGGAAATATCGGGCACTACAGCTACTTGTAAATATTTTCCAATCCAGTTTCAAAAATGGTTCAAATGGCTCTGAGCATTATGGGACTTAACTGCTGAGGTCATCAGTCCCCTAGACCTTAGAACTACTTAAAGCTAACTAACCTAAGGACATCACACACATTCATGCCCAAAGCACGATTCGAACCTGCGACCGTAGCAGGCACGCAGTTCCAAACTGAAGCGGCTAGAACCGGTCGGCCACATTGGCCGTCCCAATCCAGTTTGTTTTACCAACCTGTACATGGTGAAAACAAATTTTCAATATCAGTTTTATAATGGAAATAAAAACCCTTTGGCAGAGTGTAGTAAAAGACATGTAATCTTGTACGTTAATGGCTGCCTCAAAACTTTTCGCTGTTAACATAAACCAGTAGGAGTAACATTATTGTGAGCGAGTTTCTTGTACGTTACAAATATCGTGTTCGCACTCCTATAGAACTGTCCTTTACAGCTGCAAGAGGGACCCCGCTTAAGGCCACAACAAAAATACAAAGGCATACCGGGAGCTCCTAGCGTCGCATCTCGCAGAGCCCGGCACGACTGGTTTTTGCCCCACTTGTTATTCCTGCAGAGGGCCGGAGCAGGGAGCCGGCCGCATGGTAGCACTCCCAAAGTGTAAGTTTTGATATATTTGGTATTGTGCTGTCGCACCGGAGATTGACTGCGCTAACAGGAGGCAGGAACCTCCAAAGATGGTCGGCGCCGATAGGCGGCCGCCGCTGCTCGCCTGTCGCGTCCCGTCCTCGCCGACTGCGGCCAGCTGTCTGCCGCGGCGAGGCGTGCCTTCCGTCACGTGCTGCAGGCGGTCGGTGGGCGCTCCTGATCACGTGACGGCCACCAAGTAGCAGTGGGAATAACCGATCGGTTAAAACTGGTAACGGTATTTCAGTTCAGAAAAACCGGCATTTTCGGTATTTTTATCGATTAAGACCTGTAGCTTTGAGAGATGACATGGTGAAGGCAGCAGAGGACTGGGTAGGTAAAAAGCCGAGGGCTAGTAGAAATACTTGGGTAAGAGAAGAGGTACTGAATTTAATTTATGGAAGGAGAAAATGTAAAAATGAGGTAAATGAAGCAGGTAAAAAGGAATACAAACGTCTCAAAAATGAGATCGGCAGGAAGTGCACAATGGATAAGTAGAGATGACTAGAGGAAAAATGTAAGGCTGTAGAGGAATATATTACTAGGGCTAAGATAGATACTGCCTACAGAAAAATTAAAGAGATCTTTGGAGAAAAGAAAACCACTTGTATGAATATCAAAAAATGGTTCAAATCGTTCTGAGCACTATGGGACTTAACAGCTGTGGTCATCAGTCCCCTAGTAGAACTACTTAAACTTAACTAACGTAAGTACATCACACACATCCATGCCCGAGGCAGGATTCGAACCTGCCACCGTAGCGGTCACGCGGTTCCAAAGTGAAGCGCCTGGAATCGCACGGCCACACCGGCCGGCTATGAATATCAAGAGCTCAGATGGAAAACCAGTTCTAAGTAAAGGACGGAAGGTAGGAAGGTGGAAGGAGTATGTAGAGGGTCTATACAAGGGAGATGTACAGGGTGTTTCAAAAATGACCGGTATATTTGAAACGGCAATAAAAACTAAACGAGCAGCGATAGAAATACACCGTTTGTTGCAATATGCTTGGGACAACAGTACATTTTCAGGCAGACAAACTTTTGAAATTACGGTAGTTACAATTTTCAACAACAGATGGCGCTGCGGTCTGGGAAACTCTATAGTTCGATATTTTCCACATATCCACCATGCGTAGCAATAATATGGCGTAGTCTCTGAATGAAATTACCCGAAACCTTTGACAACGTGTCTGGCGGAATGGCTTCACATGCAGATGAGATGTACTGCTTCAGCTGTTCAATTGTTTCTGGATTCTGGCGGTACACCTGGTCTTTCAAGTGTCCCCACAGAAAGAAGTCACAGGGGTTCATGTCTGGCGAATAGGGAGGCCAATCCACGCCGCCTCCTGTATGTTTCGGATAGCCCAAAGCAATCACACGATCATCGAAATATTCATTCAGGAAATTAAAGACGTCGGCCGTGCGATGTGGCCGGGCACCATCTTGCATAAACCACGAGGTGTTCGCAGTGTCGTCTAAGGCAGTTTGTACCGCCACAAATTCACGAAGAATGTCCAGATAGCGTGATGCAGTAATCGTTTCGGATCTGAAAAATGGGTCAATGATTCCTTTGGAAGAAATGGCGGCCCAGACCAGTACTTTTTGAGGATGCAGGGACGATGGGACTGCAACATGGGGCTTTTCGGTTCCCCATATGCGCCAGTTCTGTTTATTGACGAAGCCGTCCAGGTAAAAATAAGCTTCGTCAGTAAACCAAATGCTGCCCACATGCATATCGCCGTCATCAATCCTGTGCACTATATCGTTCGCGAATGTCTCTCGTGCAGCAATGGTAGCGGCGCTGAGGGGTTGCCGCGTTTGAATTTTGTATGGATAGAGGTGTAAACTCTGGCGCATGAGACGATACGTGGACGTTGGCGTCATTTGGACCGCAGCTGCAACACGGCGAACGGAAACCCGAGGCCGCTGTTGGATCACCTGCTGCATTAGCTGCGCGTTGCCCTCTGTGGTTGCCGTACGCGGTCGCCCTACCTTTCCAGCACGTTCATCCGTCACGTTCCCAGTCCGTTGAAATTTTTCAAACAGATCCTTTATTGTATCGCTTTTCGGTCCTTTAGTTACATTAAACCTCCGTTGAAAACTTCGTCTTGTTGCAACAACACTGTGTTCTAGGCGGTGGAATTCCAACACCAGAAAATCCTCTGTTCTAAGGAATAAACCATGTTGTCTACAGCACACTTGCACGTTGTGAACAGCACACGCTTACAGCAGAAAGACGACGTACAGAATGGCGCACCCACAGACTGCGTTGTCTTCTATATCTTTCACATCACTTGCAGCGCCATCTGTTGTTGAAAATTGTAACTACTGTAATTTCGAAAGTTTGTCCGCCTGAAAATGTACTGTTGTCCCAAGCATATTGCAACAAACGGTGTATTTCTATCGCTGCTCGTTTAGTTTTTATTGCCGTTTCAAATATACCGGTCATTTTTGAAACACCCTGTATAAGGTGATCAAAAAGTCAGTATAAATTTGAAAACTTAATAAACCACGGAATAATGTAGATAGAGAGGTAAAAATTGACACACATGCTTGGAATGACATGGGGATTTATTAGAACAAAAAAAAAGCACCCCATATTGCTAGACGCGTGAAAGATCTCTTGCGCGCGTCGTTTGGTGATGATTGTGTGCTCAGCCGCCACTTTCGTCATGCCTGGCCTCCCAGGTTCCCAGACCTCAGTCCGTGCGATTATTGGCTTTGGGGTTACCTGAAGTCGCAAGTGTATCGTGATCGACCGACATATCTAGGGATGCTGAAAGACAACATCCGACGCCAATGCCTCACCATAACTCCGGACATGGCTCTGAGCACTATGGGACTTATCATCTTAGGTCATCAGTCCCCTAGAACTTAGAACTACTTAAACCTAACTAACCTAAAGACATAACACACATCCATGCCTGAGGCAGGATTCGAACCTGCGACCGTAGCAGCAGTGCGGTTCCGGACTGCAGCGCCTAGAACCGCACGGCCACCGCGGCCGGCTAACTCCGGACATGCTTTACAGTGTTGTTCACATTATTCCTCGACTACAGATATTGTTGAGGAATGATGGTGGACATATTGAGCATTTCCTGTAAAGAACATCATCTTTGTTTTGTCTTATTTTGTTATGCTAATTATTGCTATTCTGATCTGATGCAGCACCATCTGTCGGACATTTTTTGAACGTTTGTATTTTCTTGCTTCTAATAAAACCCCATGTCATTCCAAGCATGTGTGTCAACTTGTACCTCTCTACCTACATTATTCCGTGATTTATTCAGTTTTCAAATTTATACTGACTTTTTGATCACCCGATACTTGAGGCAATGTTATAGAAATGGAAGAGGACGTAGATGAATATGAAATGGGAGATATGATACTGAGCGAAGAGTTTAACAGAGCACAGAAAGACCTAAGTCGAAACAATGGTAGGCAGTAGACAACATTCCATTAGCACTACTGGTAGCCTTAGGAGAGCCAGCCATGACAAATCTCTACTGCTTGGTGAACAAGATGTATGAGACAGTTGAAATACTCTCAGACTTTAAGAAGAATATAATAATTCCAATTCCAAAGAAAGCAGGTGTTGACAGGTGTGAAAATTACCGAACTATCAGTTTAATAAGTCACGGCTTCAAAATACTAACACGAATTCCTTATAGACGAATGCAAAAACGGGGTGATGCCGACTTTGGGGAAGATCCGTTTCTGTAGTTGTAACTACTTCTGTCGTTATCCATATTCATATAAAGTTGATCGTCGGTAAAGAGGATGCCAGACTGAGATTAATTGGAAGAATCCTAAGGAAATGCAATCCGAAAACAAAGGAAGTAGGTTACAGTACGCTTGTTCGCCCACTGCTTGAATACTGCTCAGCAGTGTGGGATCCGTACCAGATAGAGTTGATAAAAGAGATAGAGAAGATCCAACGGAGAGCAGTGCGCTCTGTTACAGGATCATTTAGTAATCGCGAAAGCGTTACGGAGATGATAGATAAACTCCAGTGGAAGACTCTGCAGGAGAGACGCTCAGTAGCTCGGTACGGGCTTTTGTTGAAGTTTCGAGAACATACCTTCACCGAGGAGTCAAGCAGTATATTTCTCCCTCGTACGTATATCTCGCGAAGAGACTATGAGGATAAAATCAAAGAGATTAGAGCCCACACAGAGACAGACCGACAATCCTTCTTTCCATGTACAATACGAGACTGGAATAAAGGGAGAACCGATAGAGATACTCAAGGTACCCTCCGCCACACACCGTCAGGTGGCTTGCGGAGTATGGATGTAGATGTAGATTCTGCGGTTTATAGAAGTTTCCTTCCCAGTTTCTCCTCTTCTCTCGCACTGTGTTCTTGTTTTAGGCGTACACAGAAATGCTTTTAAACGCTTCAGTAGTGTGTCCGCCCCTTCCTGTAAGTATCCGCTGGTAAATGATAGGTAGTTTCATGTAACAGAAACGGATAATTCCGCTGTTACTAAAAGACTCATCCAGAAACTGGTTCTTCTTGGCAAGTGATTCAAATAGTTTCACAGGACTCTTGAATCATGATGACTCGAAGTCTTGGCACATGATCCTATTCTCCGCCTCTCGTGAACAATGACTGGCGAGGAAAGCATTTATAAATTCTTTGTATGTTCTGCGGTTATCTGCAATGCCATGCATCTTTCCGCGGCTAAACCTTCCATGTATCCACAGATGAATTGTAGCTTATCTCGTAATGACTAGGAAAGGGGTATCGACGTATAAAATTTTGCAGATCACAAAGGTTTTGGAAGTTGTCCTGAAGGTTTTGGAAGTTTTAAAGATACAGAATATGTTTGTGGTTGAAGCCTCCGTCGTTGTTGTCGATCGTTAGTTTTCTTGATTCAGAAATGCGAAATGCTTCTCTGTAGTGTATGGCACGATCACGTGAGCTGTTACTATAAATTACTACATTATTTTTCTCTCTAACGTGTGATATACTTCTCCATGACATATTGGCGACTGTCCGCCTGCTAAGCTGAGTGTTAGCGTGCTTGCCGCCCATGCGGCGGGCCCGGGTTCGATTCCCGGTCGGGTTGAAGATTTTTCTCTGCTCGTGGACTGGGTGTTGTGTTGTCCTCATCATCATTTCATCGTCATTACCGGCACACAAGTCGCTCAATGTGGCGTTGACTGAAATAAGACCTGCACTTGGCGGCCGAACTTCCCCGACTGGGGCCTCCCGTTCAACAGTGCCACATGATCATTTCATTTTTCATACTGGTGATTCAATGATACATAGATGTGCCGTTATGTCCGAAGGTGTTCTCCGATATCCTATTCTTGTCCCATTTATTCTCTGACATCATTGTCCTCGATTCATCTCTTCGTGGAATGTCTTCCAATGCGTTTCATGCTATCGTGTGCCTCTTCAATGACTTTAATAATTGAGCACTGCTGGGTACTGCTTCATGAATGATTCTTCCGTACTTGCGTTACCTCTTAATGCTGTTGCTCCAGCTGACTTATCCTCTATGAATTTAGCGGTATTTATTCCTGAGGTTCTTTTTCAATATCCTTCCAATGCTCCTGAGTGTAACTGGCAACTTCTTCATTCGGCATTCTGCTTGGTGGGCTTGTCTCGAATGCATTTCCACGACTAGTGCTTATAATATTTTTGCAGGAGCTACCATTGCGTCTTTCTTTGAAACAACTGCCATACGTTTTGATTTTGTTGCTGTCTGCCAAATTTTCGTTATTTCGTCCTTGTTATAACCTGTATTATTATTAAGCCTTTCTCAAGCTTCCGTCTTCCTCTTCTGATGGTTTTAAAAATTCTTTATTTTCCTTTCTTTCCTTCCGCATTTTATCTTACACCTGTATAAAGAAAATTCTTTATTTTCTTCACTGCCGGCCGGGGTGGCCGAGCGGTTCTAGGCGCTTCAGTCTGGAACCGCGCGACCGCTACGGTCGCAGGTTCGAATCCTGCCTCGGTCATGGATGTGTGTGATGTCCTTAGTTTAGTTAGGTTTAATTAGTTCTAAGTTCTAGGGGACGGATGACCTCAGATGTTAAGTCCCATAGTGCCAAGAGCTATTTGAACCATTTATTTTCTTCGCTTTTCTTCCGCCTTTTATCATCCGCCTGTTTTAAAAATCCCGTTTTTCTTTTTCATTTTCTTTCCGTTTTCCATCTGTTTTGAAAATTCTGTATTTTCTTCATTTTCCTTCTGCCTTTTATATTCTGCCTGCCTTAAAAATTCGAAAATTGTTTCGTTTTGTGGATTCATTCTTTTTGCTAATTAGGGCTTAGATGCACGTGGACTTACCGTACTAAGTCGCTCTGTTGTCGTATCCGATCTCATATTACTTCTTTCTGTCACATTTTGGATGCTAACTACTGTTTCTACATGGCGTGAACCTTCTTCTCCTCCATCCTCACTGTCATCGCACACATCAGGCAATTCTTCGCTGTGTGAGGCTACTTTATCCACACAGTCACCATTCTGACCTGACTACACTGCACGAAAGTTAGTCAGTTCAAATTCGTCTACCTTCCGTTTCTGCACTTGGTCCACACGGAGATCTCTGTTTTCACTCTCCTTACGCTGCAGCCGTAGTTTGCTCCTTGTTATCATCCACGTGATGTGTTACCATATAACTATTATCAAATCAAATGGGAATTGCCTATTAACCGGAAGTAAAATCTCCCCTATACTGACACACACGTAATAAATAACCCTTTCAAAAGAACAACATTGTTGCCAACATCGTATACAATATTACAAATGGTGCAGAAACCACAAACTAACACACACACGCAATTATTCACCTAACGAAATAAATACATGGATTAGTAACCTCGTGCTAGCCAGTACAGTTACTGCAAAGCTCAAGGTTCATGATCCTGATGTACGAAATTAAGTGGTAATTGACTGAAAAATTATCAGTCAGCAAATTAAATCTATTAAGCGAAATAGGATCCATCCAGACAATGAGTTCTACACAAGATTCATTCGCCACTAATGGCCTGAATACGTCGCAAAAGTTCCAAACGTTTTCTAGATCCTGACAAGGAATGACAATTCATACAGCGTGTGTCTCAGATGGGCAGACATGTGGGAACCTCTAATGAACATCTGTCCCGCAGTAACTCTAAGACACGGAGTCACCATTTCAGCGACATTATTTTTTTTGAGTCGTCGGTCTTCTGGCTGATTTGGTGCGGCCCTCCACGAATTCCTCTACTTCTGTTGTGCCAGCCTCTTCATCTCGGAGTAGCACTTGCGACCTACATCCTCAGTTATGTGATGGATTTATTCCAATGTCTGTCTTCCACTACTACCAGTATGAAAATCAAATGCAATGGATTTAATGGCTGTGACTATAAAATGTGACCCTGCGTAGTGAAACTCAAGACACCATGTTGCATTTTTTTACCAAGGTTATTACTGTTTCCTCCCACATTAGTAAATAAAATAATCAAAAGTCATGATGGGATCTTATGAACTTGAATGATAGATAGAATTAAATTTTGCCACAGATTTATTCCCAAAAAACATGAGATAAACGGAACATTGGTCAACATAATACATTGAGTATACTCTATCTTATATTCGTGAAGTAAAATGATCTGATTGGTAGTTGAGAAAGTTGAAGCAAGGATGATGACGCGACTCTAATTGTGACGTGAAATGGATAACGCAGTCTGATTGTGCTTAATATGAATGACTGTGATTGTGAATTGAACACTGAAACAAAGTAGTATAATACACATGAATTGGACAACATTTACTGCTGCCTCCGTGGATGCACATCAGAATAAAATACACTACTGGCCATTAAAATTGCAACACCACGAAGATGATGTGCTTCAGACGCGAAATTTATCCGACAGAAAGAAGGTGCTGTGATATCCAAAAGATTAGCTTTTTACAGCATTCACACAAGGTTGGCACGGTGGCGACACCTACAACGTGCTGATATGAGGAAAGTTTCCAACCGATTTCTCATACAAAAACAGCACGTGACCGGCGTTGCCTGGTGAAACGTTGTTGTGATGCCTCGTGTAAGGAGGAGAAATGCGTACCTTCACGTTTCCGACTTTGATAAAGACCGGATTGTAGCCTATCACGATTGCGGTTTACATTGCTGCTCGCGTTGGTCGAGATCCAATGACTGTTAGCAGAATATGGAATCGGTGGGTTCAGGAGGGTAATACGGGACGCCATGCTGGATCCCAACGGCCTCGTATCACTAGCAGTTGAGATGACAGGCATCTTATCCGTATAGCTGTAACGGATCGTGCAACCAAGTCTCGATCCCTGAGTCAACAGATGGGGACGTTTGCAAGACAACAACCATCTGCACGAACAGTTCGACGACGTTTGCAGCAGCATGGACTATCAGCTCGGAGACCATGGCTGCGGTTACCCTTGACGCTGCATCACAGACAGGAGCGCCTGCGATGGTGTACTCAACGACAAACCTGGGTGCACGAATGGCGAAACGTCATTTTTTCGGATGAATCCAGGTTCTGTTAACAGCACTGTGATGGTCGCAACCATGTTTGGCGACATCGCGGTGAACGCACATTGGAAGCGTGCTTTCGTCATCGCGATACTGGCGTATCACCCGGTGTGTTGGTACGGTTCAAAATGGTTCAAATGGCTCTGAGTACTATGGGACTCAACTGCTGTGGTTATCAGTCCCCTAGAACTTAGAACTACTTAAACCTAACTAACCTAAGGACATCACACACATCCATACCCGAGGCAGGATTCGAACCTGCGTGTTGGTACGGGGTGCCATTGGTTCCACGTCTCAGTCACCTCTTGTTCGCATTGACGGCACTTTGAACAGTGGACGTTACATTTCAGATGTGTTACGACCCGTGGCTCTACCCTTTATTCGATCCCTGCAAAACCCTACATTTCAGCAGGATAATGCACGACCACATGTTTCATGTCCTTAACGGTCCTTTCTGGATACAGAAAATGTTCGACTGCTGCCCTGGCCAGCACATTCTCCAGACCTCCCAACAACTGAAAACGTCTGGTCAATGGTGGCCGAGCAACTGGCTCGTCACAATACGCCAGTCACTACTCTTGATGAAATGTGGTATCGTGTTGAAGCTGCATGGGTAGCTGTACCTGTACATGCCATCCAAGCTCTGTTCGACTCAATGCCCAAGCGTATCAAGGCCGTTGTTACGGCAGAGGTGGTTGTTCTGGGTACTGATTTCTCAGGATCTATGCACCCAAATTGCGTGAAAATGTAATCACATGTCAGTTCTAGTATAATATATTTGTCCAATGAATACCCGTTTAACATCTGCATTTCTTCTTGGTGTAGCAATTTAAAGGCCAGTAGCGTAATTCGCTCGAAGGCCTCCTAGTGTTGCCAAAACAGTGGACTGAGTTTCACCTCGTCTGGGAAAAATAGCCGCTCTAACATTTCTAAGCAACTCTGCGAATGAAGTTGTGAGAACTGTGTACACTCCTGGCTCTTCACTCCTTAGGGCGAGTAATCCTCGTGGCACGTGCCGTGTTCCCTGCGGCAGCTTCTACCATACAAAAGTGCTGGCCAGGCTGACTTGCTCAGAACTGGCACCATTAAGCCTCACCTGCTTCATTGTGGCTGGCTGAGTAAATACAAGCCCCGTCTCCTCCACCTCAAGTAACTACTCGCATCCAGCTACTGTCGAATTCAACGTCATAACCCTCTATAATAATCTCATTGACCATAGAGCGTATGACTACCGTTTCGACTCAATAAAGAATTTGGAAGGAAGGGAGGTTGAAAGAACCTGTACCTTTCAAAGTGCTATTCACATTCGCACATTGACACTTCAATTTCACAATTAAACCACTCTCTAGAAATCACTGTAAGCAGAATGTAATAACGTTCGCAACCCATGGGTGCATTTGGAGGGGTACTGTAGTCGTCTGATCCTCGACGTATTCGGTTCTGAGCAGAAACATTTGACAGCTTTTGCATCGTTTAATTATTGTTGTCGACTGCGCTACTTTATCGCCTTTCTTTCGTGTTTATGAACTAAGTTTACTTAATGGTGGACTCTGTATCTGGATCAAACTGTCGAAGCGCTCAGTGGTTTGAGAGTGGGAGAAATCGTGTGGGGGCATATAAGTTGATCCACAAGATGAATTCAGTATAGTGTACCGTATCTGCAAGGATGATTCATAACTGTCTCTTAATAAATTTTTGAATTTCACTTTTGAGGCCGAAGGCTTAAATTCTTCTTTAGGACGAGAAGACTATGAAACTGTAAATTAAGGGAATCCATAGAAAATTTACGACTGAAGACAAATATTTCTCGCGAAAAAAAAGATACTCCCTATAGGTTACACTATATCCTTAAAAATCACTTGATGAAGTCACCAAACGAATTAAATGAATCTAATATGCTTAGTATTCAACTGTTCATGCCTCATCAGCACTTAGCAAATGATAACCAACAGCTACGTGTGCAAAGCAGCAAAAAGAGATACGTTGGTTCAATAAACTTCAATAAACTGAAACAAAAATTAGTTGTTCCATTAATAAAACATAAATTTATGACGTAGCACCAGTTATCAATATTTTAAAACCCGCAGAGAAACTGCTTTTAATGCTAGAAGTATGATAAATTTTATTCAAGTAAATAATATATATTTTGAAAATTTATTTTTAGAAATACATTTTTATTCAACTGTTCTTGGAATAGATACGTTTGCAATCCTGGCCATGGTTCTTGTATAACTGAAAAGCCTAAATTGTATGTAAGTGAAATCACTCAACCCATAGACTGAGTGAAAGCATTTATGTAACTAACGTAACTGTCATAGATTTGTGTCAGTTGGTTGTTTCATACTGAGTGAAATCTCTCAAATAGAAGAGTAAGTGGAAAAAAATCGTACGGCAGACGTGGCTACAGACACTAATTTCATTCCGTTGTTTCATTCTACTGAAAAATATAACTGAACGGAAAAACAATCGACTGACAAGTTGGTTGTTGAAACCAGTCTGCTGTCTCCTCACTACTTTGAATTGACAGTGTGCAACGTGGGGGTCAACGTCGGTGCATCGATGTGAAAGTTGTTGCTTATTCCTCTCGACAGTTTTTGCAGTTTTCGAAGTGGCTAACTTGAAGGAGTAAAATGCATGCTAAGGGTTGCTCTTAGTGAGCAAGCTTTGAGCCTGGAAAGAGCAGTCAAGTGGTTTAAGCAATTTTACGATGGTTGGGAGTCTGTGGAAGATGACAAACGCTTGGGTTGACTATCGTCACGCACAGCTCCAGAAACGGCCATGAAAGTTCTATAAGTGATCCATAAGGCAGACAGTCAATTTCCTTTCTAGGGTCAAACTGCCGATGGATCGCGAATATAGTGATATAGTCCTGAGACAAAACAGTAATCGTCGCATTGGAGGAAACCAGCGTCTTCGTGGGGTGCGATTCACAGAAATTTCCGTAAGGAATTTGTTCCATGTGGTCAGACGTCATAGGAAATGTCTATAACGATGTTTTGATGAGAATGATGGCAGACTCAGATGCAGAAGTCCTGAGAGATAGGGTAACAAACACTAATGTCTGCGTCATTACATCCATCTCCGAACACCTCGCTCACTGTGGGGAATTCCTAGAAAAACTAAAATGGCCATTGTCTTCCAGCTATCCTACTCGCCTGGTCTAGCATCTTGATATTTCTTGCTCTTCACAAAAGTAAGAGTGTAAGGGCGGTGTTCTGACTCCACAGAAGAGATGCAACTGGAATCGCAATTAATTTAGGATAAAATTGTGCCAGCAAACAGCTAGCACTACTCCCAACAGTGGGAATGTTGTTGAGCGCGTTACATACAAGTGCGGAAGAAGATTAAGATGTAAGAAACGTTTTTTTGGTGTTGCAGGATATTCTAGTCTATTTCGGTTACCATCTCGTACGGATATTTTGTTTTCTGAAAAAGATTCAGTCTCATCGGGTTCAGTTCTTAAGAAAACAGGAAAACATTGCTTCATTGTTCAGATAATACAAGTATGAATCAACATTTCTTGTGGATACGAATCTGGCTCTGGCTGAGGTTGCTGGTGTTACACCCCAGCGTACTGAAGTTAGGGTGTGAAACTTTACTGAAGAATGTATCATCTGTTTTTCATTCACATGTGTTGTTTGCACATTTTTAACGGCTGCGATGGCTGTGTTGAAATGTAGAAACATAGAAATAAAAGTCATAATGATGTATGTAAATATCAGCATTATTAATAACTCATCAATTATATTCAAAACGACGAATAGTATCTCTTCATTTCATGCTCTCAGATTGGTGACAATGTTGTGCGTATGTTAGTTTTGTAAAATATGCGAGGAAATAATCCTCTTCTGCCACAGAAAGTGTTTTTATTCGAGACACGCAGTAGCTTTCGATCCTTCGAGGATCCGCTTCAAACATACAACAGTAGCACTGCTTGTATGCAGCAGTTATTAATGGTCTTTCAACGCATGAACAACGACGGAACACTTGAGAAAAGGCTACCTCGTCCACTTTAAACTCATTCTCGTTATTTGACTGTAGGCGAATTTCTTACTTCATTACTTAATTATAAGATATTCTACTCAATATCATCTGTTTCGTAAATACGTAAACTACCGGAATTTGTTTGACATGCGACTTTTATTTGACTTATAATGAACCTAATTTTTTCTCACGTTCATTGTACACAGCAAAGCCATTATACGAGGTGTTCGCAGGGCAAGTAATGATATTTTACACCTAATGCTGTGCGATCGTTCTAGATGGCTTTCGTTTTGTCTGACATGTAGCACTTGTAAATATCATTCATGTTCACTTACCGATTTCTAGAATTACATATAGAATAAAGTATTGTTACAGAGCCTCTGACAGGAAGTGTTCTGTAAACATAATACGAGGGTAAGTCAATTATTATCCGCAGTTTAGTTATATTTTTGTTTACTTTTGTAGTACTGTCGTTTTGCGATGATTATGCATGCTTTGTTTATTTGTTGTTATGTCTTTGCAATTTTCAAGCTGCTACGTTAGTTTCATAGTCGCTGCCGTGCTGTTAATCATGGCTACTCCGCTGTCTATTTGCACCAAAGAAGAGTAACGTTCAGTGATCCTTTTTCGTGGTCGGAAGGCGTATCAGGGGCCGAAATTCATCGAAGACCTTCGGTACAGTATGGTAACAATGTTTTGCCACAACGGAATGTCTACGAATGGATTGAAAAATTCCTAAATGGTCGCACAAGTGTTACGCACGATGAAGGATCCGGACGACCGTTTACCGCCACAAATGAAGAAACCATTGAGCGTACACGTGAAATGATTCTCTAAGACAGACGATTAACTATTGACGAAGTGGCACATCGTCTGCAAATTAGTCGCTGTTCTGCCTACGAAATCATCCACAACAGACTTGTGTTTCATAAATTTTGTACAAAATGGTCCCAAAACAATTCACACAGTTGCATTAAACAAACGCGCTTGGACATCTGCAAAAAACATCTGGACGCTGTGTTAACGAAGGGGACAGCTTCGGAGACAGGATCATTACTGGTGATGAAACATGGATCCACCATTACGAGCCGGAGAGTAATCGGCAGAATATGGAATGGAAACATCCAAATTTGCCGAGCAAGAAAAAGTTCGAGTCCCAACCGTCCGCAGGAAAACTGATGCTGACGGTTTCTTGGGACGCACAATGTCCAGTATTGGATCATTATGGGGAAAGTGGCACAACAATAAACAGTGTACGTTACAGTGAGATGCTTACTGCCATGCTAAAGCCTGCAATTCGAAGCAAACAACGGAGGATTGCTGTCAAAAGGTGTTGTGTTGTTGCACGACAATGCCCGTCCGCATACTGCTGCCCACACTTTTGAAACGCTCCAGAAACTCAAATTTGAAGTACTGGATCATCCTCCATATAGTCCCGATCTTGCCCCCTCTATCACTTGTTTGGTCCACTCAAACAGGCATTAAGGGGCCGTCGATTTGCCTCCGACGAAGCAGTGAAAGAAGCGGTGCATTCCTATCTCGCAGCTCAACTGAGAATCTTCTTTTATGAGGGCACCAGGAAGCTTGTACAACGATGGACCAAGTGCGTTAAACGCAAGGAGACCATGTCGAAAAATGTTCTTGTAAGTTTCCTATTTGATTACAGTAAAATTTTGTAACTACTTTGCGGACAATAATTGACTTACCCTCGTAAATATGATGCATTACAAACTTCCTGGCAGATTAAAACTGTGTGCCGGACCGAGACTCGAACTCGGGACCTTTGCCATTCGCGGGAAAGTGCTGTACCAACTGAGCTACCCAAACACGAATCACGCCCCGTCCTCACAGCTTTACTTCTGCCAGCATTTCGTCTCCTACCTTCCAAACTTTACAGAAGCTCTCCTGCGATCCCTGCAGAACTAGCACTCCTGAAAGAAAGGATATTGCGGAGACATGGCTTAGCCACAGTCTTGGGGGATGTTTCCAGAACGAGATTTTCACTCTGCAGCGGAGTGTGCGCTGATATGAAACTTCCTGGCTGATTAAAACTGTGTGCCGGACCGAGAGCTTCTGTAAAGTTTGGAAGGTAGGAGACGAAGTAGTGTCGGAAGTAAAGCTGTGAGGACGGGGCGTGAGTCGTGCTTGGGTAGCTCAGTTGGTAGAGCACTTGCCTGCGAAAGGCAAAGGTCCCGAGTTCGAGTCTCGGTCCGGCACACAGTTTTAATCTGCCAGGAAGTTTCATATCAGCGCACACTCCGCTGCAGAGTGAAAATCTCATTCTGGAAACATGATGCATTACGTCTGTCAGTCCTCGGAGTGCAGATCATAAATAAGTACTGTAATACCCAACTGAACTGAGATTCGACGCTGTTACAGTGTATGGGAGATCGTTAAATAAGAAAGCGTTTGTTGTCTCTTCATTTCTCATCTCTCATTTTCGAACACTAGAAAAAAATTTCAATTTCTTCATCTACAACGATATGAATAGCTGGGTTGGAGAAACAGACGCAGATTGGCAGAAAAATGGAAAATTGTGACAATGTAGATAGTACAAAATTGTTGAGGCTTTCGTGGCCACTTGTTGACAAACTGCCTATTGGCTTCTGTCTCGGGTTCTTCGGCCGACGTTCATCTAATGATTTTTCTGACGTTTCGCCAGCACGAGTGGCTGGCATTGTCAAAGCTTCACCCTCCATTGCCGGTGGTGAACTGGAGCCGAGCTCGCGGGCGCAGGCTATATGTACCTGGCGCGCCAACGTCCGAGGGCTTCTCCGCGGTCATTTCCGGTGCGGTTCTCCTCTTGCTACCTGCGACGGTCGTTCGCTGCAGTACGGGAAGCCAGGATCCGTTGACCTTAAGGCTTTCCTCTTTCTTGTTCAAACTGTTCGCGTGTTTTTGTATTTCTACAGCTTCTCTGAACAAGCGCGTGTGATAGTGCTTCTCTACAGCCAGAAGTTCCGTGTCGGCGAATTTTATTACATGGTCGGTCTCATTCAGTGCGTGCTCTGCCACGGCCGATTTCTCCACCTGCCCCAACCTGCAATGTCGCTTATGCTCTTTGATCCTGGTGTTAATGGATCGTCCAGTCATTCCGACATAAACTTTTCCGCATGTGCATGGTATGCGGTATATTCCCGACATTGCTAGTGGGTCTCTTTTCTCCTTCGCCGATCTAAGACACTCTTTGATCTTCCTTGTCGGTTTGAAGATCGTCTTTACGCCATGTTTGCGCAATATACGGCCGATTCTGTCCGTCACTCTGGGAATGTATGGCAGAAAGGCCGTACCCGACAATTCTTTTTCCGATTCCTTACTTCGCCGAGGGTTGGGCTCTGTTACACTTCTAATATAATGGTTACTCCACAAATTATATTAGAAGTGTAACAGAGCCCAACCCTCGGCGAAGTAAGGAATCGGAAAAAGAATTGTCGGGTACGGCCTTTCTGCCATACATTCCCAGAGTGACGGACAGAATCGGCCGTATATTGCGCAAACATGGCGTAAAGACGATCTTCAAACCGACAAGGAAGATCAAAGAGTGTCTTAGATCGGCGAAGGAGAAAAGAGACCCACTAGCAATGTCGGGAATATACCGCATACCATGCACATGCGGAAAAGTTTATGTCGGAATGACTGGACGATCCATTAACACCAGGATCAAAGAGCATAAGCGACATTGCAGGTTGGGGCAGGTGGAGAAATCGGCCGTGGCAGAGCACGCACTGAATGAGACCGACCATGTAATAAAATTCGCCGACACGGAACTTCTGGCTGTAGAGAAGCACTATCACACGCGCTTGTTCAGAGAAGCTGTAGAAATACAAAAACACGCGAACAGTTTGAACAAGAAAGAGGAAAGCCTTAAGGTCAACGGATCCTGGCTTCCCGTACTGCAGCGAACGACCGTCGCAGGTAGCAAGAGGAGAACCGCACCGGAAATGACCGCGGAGAAGCCCTCGGACGTTGGCGCGCCAGGTACATATAGCCTGCGCCCGCGAGCTCGGCTCCAGTTCACCACCGGCAATGGAGGGTGAAGCTTTGACAATGCCAGCCACTCGTGCTGGCGAAACGTCAGAAAAATCATTAGATGAACGTCGGCCGAAGAACCCGAGACAGAAGCCAATAGGCAGTTTGTCAATGTAGATAGTTTTTGTTAAAGGGATATATTTTCTTTATTTCGCTTGCAATATCTTGTTACAAATTAGCTTCTTTTTCCTGCATTGCTAGAGCTCCACCCACAGGCAGGATACCAAGTAAACGGGCTGCCAACTTGACTATAGTGCTGAACAAGTGAAACCTCCAGAGATCGAAATAACTGCTAGAGTATTGTATCTTTCTATTCCGTCGTTGGTCAGCGCCCCCAAATCTAACCACTGTCCGTCTAAACGCACATGTGATTCCTCTCTCAAGCTGTCAGTTTGCAAAGTTGTGTGTCATAACTGAAGTACAATTTCGAAGTAAAACATTTTCTATAAAAAGATGATATAATGTATACATTCATGTAAAAAGAACGTAAATTATGCGGAGGGAAATGTGTCAGAGAGTGAGCTTCGTGGACTGCCGCAAGTGGTAATATCGCAGCTCGGTGTCAAGCCAGACGTCCGATGCTGTCTCCCGCCAAGGGCAAATATTACGATTAATTTCATTACCGTCACCTAATTACACCTGGGGGGCAGGCGCGGGGCCACGTAATCTCCATTACGGGCACGACACCTCGGAGACGCTAATTAACTCAGGACGCGCCGCAGGCGGACGCATGCCACAGGGAGATCTCGGCAGCTGATGGAGCGCCCTGGGCTGTCTCGGAGCGCCATTCAGCACTGGAGACCTGCCGGCGTGCGCTGCGTTTCGGTAAAAAGCAAATACCAGTAAACGGAAAACAAGGACGAACTTCTAATCAGAGTAGTGGTGTTATTGTGATCTTCACTTGGAAGGCTGGTTTCATGCAGCTCACCACGATAATCTATCCCGCGCGAACCTCTTCATCTCTAAGTAACTGCTGCAGTCTACATCCTTCTGAAAATTCTTGCTGAATTAATCTCTCACTCTCCTTCTACAATTTTTATTCCCTCACCCCCATACTTCACTCCAATATTGAACTGGTGATCCCTTAACATCTCAGTGTCTCCTACCAGCCGATCACTTCTTCGTCCAACAAATTTCTTCTTCGTACATCCATATTGAAAGTGGAGGAAGGTTTGTCACAGCTGGTATAATTTTTATTAAAAATGAAACTCCTCCAACTGTACTTAAGATTTTATATTTATTTGGCTACTAGTTTCTAGTACTGAGGCATACAAAATTGATTTCATCAAAGTGTACGAGCCTGAAGATCGCGTTGACGCAACGTCGAAACTAGTAGCCAAATAAATATAAAATCTTAAGTACAGCTGGAGGAGTTTCATTTTTAATAAAAACAAATTTCTTGTCTCTCCAGTTCTATACAGTACTTCCTCATTACTCACGCGATCTACCCATATAATCTTCAGCTTTCTTCTGCTACATCACATTTCAAAAGCGTCTGTTCTTTTCTTGTGTAAACTATTTATCATCCTTATTTAACTTCAGTACGTAGCTACACTCTAGACAAAAACCATGAGAAAAGATTTCGTAACACGTAAACCTACATTTGGTCTCAACAAATTTCTCCTCCTCAGGAAAGCTTTTCTCACCATTGCCAATCTACGTTTTATATCCTCTCTACTTCGGCCATCATCAGTTATTTTGCTGTCCAAGTAACAAAAGACATCTACTATTTCTAGTGTATCGTTTCTTAATATAATTCCCTCGGTATAGCCTGATTTAATTCGACTACATTCTTGTTTTGCATCTTTGTTTTGCTTCTGTTAATGTTCATCTTATATCCTTCTTTCAAAATGCTGTCCATATTTTTCAACTGATATTCCAATCTCGAAGCTTTTTTTCTTCTCCCTGAACTTTAATTCCTACTCCAAATTTTTCTTTGGTTACCTTTACTGCTACTCATTGCTCAGATTGAATAACATCGGAGACAAGTTACAAGACCGCCTCACTCCCTTCCCATTTACTGCTTCACTTTCATGTACGTCGACTTTTCGAAATGACTTCTGGTCTCTGTACAAGTTGTTAATAGCCTTTTTACCCCTGGTAACAGAATTTCTAGGATGGTATTCCAATCAACATTGCGAAAAGCTTTTTCCAAGTCTACGAATGTTATAAACGTAGATTTTCCATTTTTTACATTATTGGAACAATCTTCATAGGGTGTATGGTGTTCCCGAACAATTCTACGGACTCCATAAAACTACGTCTTCTACACGACTCGACAGAAAATTGGGGTGAATTTCAACTTACACATAGAGGCTAAAAATTGACATTGGCACCGGCTGTAAGGTGCCGGCTCATGTTGTTTCCAGGCACATTTGTCTCGCTCGCTCTCAGGCTCGTTCATTAATTAGGGTGCGTTGAGTCGACATGGGGATAACACAACATGGGGATAACTCAACATCAAAAGGCGTTTTACGTTCCCCGTTTCAACAGGTGAGCTTCAGTTACATGTGTCTAGCTTGATTTCCGTCAAGAGTACAGCGCCGGCTGTAAAGGGTGTAAGGATCGAGCACTTAGCCACTGAACTCCAAGGTCACCTGGTATCACGATTTCACATTTTCTCTTTGTGTGACTTTGGAAAGACTTCATCTGTGTGAGATCTCTTACTTCCAACAACTACCGGTAGTATGGACGCCACATCGCAGTAGCTCTGAATCTGTTAACAGCAGATATTCGAAGTACGTTTGTCGTTCGTCCGGCGAAATGCGCACATTCGAAGACGTCGTTAACCCATCTTTCATATAATTTCGCGGCTTTATCGAGCTCTACAGTGTCTTCTCTGACTGTCTTCTCATATTTTTCCACAGCAAGAAAGAACATCACACTAGGAACCGAAATTGAGTATTTTTTTCAGTATTTATTACATTTGATGCCCAGCACGCCATGTGCCGGTAACCACCTTTCCTGCACAAGGATGGTTGCTGGACTGAGTGAATGTGGGTGAAATTGCAAACGCGTCCAACTTCGGGAATTCAGGTGGACTTTCATCTTTCAGCTTAGCAGTGAAGCCTGATAGCAGCAGTTAAGCTTATCTTCCAAAGCTGACTTGAGAAGCCACACAGGCTGTGTCGGAGCGTTATCTGAAGGGGTTTTCCTAATGGGCGTCCTCGCGATTGGCTCTTTCAGATTCACTCGCGGGGAAGACGATTGTTCAACTTTTAGATATTGAACCAGTGGAGTAAACGCGTGTCGTCTCTCCTGCTTTCCGAATGGGAGATGAGTCTGGCAGCACTGAAAATATCGTTTTATTGATTGGTCACTTCGCCTCATTTAATTTTTTTTTTGTCTGTGTACACAAAGACACGGCAGGCAGGATTGTGTACAGAAGTAGAGTCGAGTCGCAGGGGAGTCACTGAGCTGATCTGCGATGGTTATGATGTTCCACTTCTGTGCGCACTTAGACGATAATTTTAGATGGGAGTTAGCTCAGATTTTTTGAGTCAGGATGTTTCTGCATCTATGAAGTTATTTTTTAGAAGTGTTATGGAGCTCTCGCAAGAGATAACTTTGCTCTCTGTTAACTAAATTCAGATAGTGCAGTCCTTGTTCTTCATCCAGACACGATTCACTTCATTCGCCGTCTTTCCAGTTCTCCTCTACAAGGCAAAGTCAGTTCTGTCGACTCAACTTCCGCTAGAAGACGGTGAACTTTACCTTCTTTTTTCTGTGAATTAGTATCTGCGTGTGAACATATGGTTCTGTGCGTTGCGTCCCTGACCCAGCTTAACCCCCCTGAATAATAGCGAGTAACACTGTTTTCTGGTACCGAATCACGGTGTTAAGATTTTAAATGTGTTACGTTTTTAATGAAGTTCAGGAGTACGTCCCACTTTGTGAATAAATGCCATTAATTTATTTAGGTCGTTAGATTTCTTCCCCCACTGTGCATACCAGAACGTCTTCCTCCAACCTGTCATCACTAACTTCATGCGCCCTTTAAGGGAAAGGTACTGAGAAGCATTTACTAAAATTCAACTCGTGACCGGTCGATCTGGAGCATAGCAGCTAGATTTCCGTGGCATGTTTTCTCTGTGATATAACCTGTTCTGTATGTAAATACACTCCTGGAAATGGAAAAAAGAACACATTGACACCGGTGTGTCAGACCCACCATACTTGCTTCAGACACTGCGAGAGGGCTGTACAAGCAATGATCACACGCACGGCACAGCGGACACACCAGGAACCGCGGTGTTGGCCGTCGAATGGCGCTAGCTGCGCAGCATTTGTGCACCGCCGCCGTCAGTGTCAGCCAGTTTGCCGTGGCATACGGAGCTCCATCGCAGTCTTTAACACTGGTAGCATGCCGCGACAGCGTGGAAGTGAAACGTATGTGCGAGGGCGTATAGTGGGCATGCGGGAGGCCGGGTGGACGTACCGCCGAATTGCTCAACACGTGGGGCGTGAGGTCTCCACAGTACATCGATGTTGTCGCCAGTGGTCGGCGGAAGGTGCACGTGCCCGTCGACCTGGGACCGGACCGCAGCGACGCACGGATGCACGCCAAGACCGTAGGATCGTACGCAGTGCCGTAGGGGACCGCACCGCCACTTCCCAGCAAATTAGGGACACTGTTGCTCCTGGGGTATCGGCGAGGACCATTCGCAACCGTCTCCATGAAGCTGGGCTACGGTCCCGCACACCGTTAGGCCGTCTTCCGCTCACGCCCCAACATCGTGCAGCCCGCCTCCAGTGGTGTCGCGACGGGCGTGAATGGAGGGACGAATGGAGACGTGTCGTCTTCAGCGATGAGAGTCGCTTCTGCCTTGGTGCCAATGATGGTCGTATGCGTGTTTGGCGCCGTGCAGGTGAGCGCCACAATCAGGACTGCATACGACCGAGGCACACAGGGCCAACACCCGGCATCATGGTGTGGGGAGCGATCTCCTACACTGGCCGTACACCACTGGTGATCGTCGAGGGGACACTGAATAGTGCACGGTACATCCAAACCGTCATCGAACCCATCGTTCTACCATTCCTAGACCGGCAAGGGAACTTGCTGTTCCAACAGGACAATGCACGTCCGCATGTATCCCGTGCCACCCAACGTGCTCTAGAAGGTGTAAGTCAACTACCCTGGCCAGCAAGATCTCCGGATCTGTCCCCCATTGAGCATGTTTGGGACTGGATGAAGCGTCGTCTCACGCGGTCTGCACGTCCGGCACGAACGCTGGTCCAACTGAGGCGCCAGGTGGAAATGGCATGGCAAGCCGTTCCACAGGACTACATCCAGCATCTCTACGATCGTCTCCATGGGAGAATAGCAGCCTGCATTGCTGCGAAAGGTGGATATACACTGTACTAGTGCCGACATTGTGCATGCTCTGTTGCCTGTGTCTATGTGCCTGTGGTTCTGTCAGTGTGATCATGTGATGTATCTGACCCCAGGAATGTGTCAATAAAGTTTCCCCTTCCTGGGACAATGAATTCACGGTGTTCTTATTTCAATTTCCAGGAGTGTATAAAAACAGTTATAAGTTCAAGTTCGAAAATGTCAGATGAAATCTTAATAAATCATGGTGTTTGACAAGGGTTAGTGTGTCACGCACTTTATTAGTTTATACACTGACGACCTAGTTATGAAGTGGAAAGATGAGATGCACTTAGAAATTAAAATTGGGTCTTGCGTACCATTACAAGCTGTGTTATATGCTGATGACCAGATAATTGTATAGAAAACAGAAGGCAGTTTACAAAGAGGATGTTGACTGAGACAAAACACAATGTATTGCAACTTAACTATGTCTGAAAATAAGACAAAGCTAATGACTTTCAAAGGAAAGAATCCAGTGAGATCGAAAATTATAATAAGTGAGAAAATTTTAGAAGAAGTATCCCTCCTTAGTTATCTACAATAGGATGTTATATTAATTTTATACATGATAAAGACATTCATAAGAAGGTTAAGGGGCTCCGGAAAGGCTCAAAATCATGAAAAGTTCAATTTTTACTTTTTTGCGTTTTCTGAACCTGCAGACTATTACCTTTTAATAGATATATAATTTATTCAATTCCGAAGACTACAACTATTTTTAAAAATTTTTTGAAATATGTTCTACATGGGCGTGACCCACTGTGGCGCTGTTAAACTGCTGTCAAATGGTGTTATTATTAACGTCCGTGTTCATCAGGTACATTTTAGTGATGTGAGATAAAGTATGTGTTGTGGCTAACCTGTGATGGTTCAATATATATCGCTGGAATGGGAACAAGACTTCGGCGACTGAAAGCTTCGTACAAAAAACAAAAACTCAGTGATGGTAAAGGGTTGGATGGGAAGGTTAACTGACAGTGTAATTGACAAAATACAGAACTATTATGGAATGGCTATTTGGCAAAATACACAAAGTGTCGACGAAATGAAGAAGGCTGTTTGGGCTCTTTTTTTCATACTTCTTCAACCGATGAAAATCCCTAACATAGCTTGTGTCCCAAAGAAGAAGACAGTTGGTGTAAATATAACAAAGGATTGCTAACTGGTGAAGTGTACACTCATAAGCATAGTCTGCCTCATGCAATAATGGAGGTGATTAAACCTATTTTCAGAGACTTAGCAGCACCTGAACTGTTGAAAAAGTGTATTCACGGAAAAACTCAAAACCCCAATGAAGTGTAAATAGTGTTATATGGTCGAGAATCCCCAAGACTGTATTTGTTGGAATAGAAACACTTCACTTTGGTGTGTATGATGCTGTTGCGACTTTCAATGATGGCAACATTGTAAGGTGCAAGGTATTTGGAAATATGGGAATGAAGATAGGTTCTAACATGGTACGAGCGATGCTTGCTTTAGACAAGGAACGCCTTCGGGCTGCAGACAGGGCTGTAAAGAGTCTAGAAATACAAGCAAGAGTAAACAGGAGGAGGAACAAGAGGAAGCTGGAGGAGGAGTTTGCAGAGGATGAAGATAATCCATCCTATGGACCTGGAATGCACTAAAAAGTTAATCCAATCTTTGTCGGCTCGATTCCCAAAACTTTTATTTTCTCATACTAATTACATGTTTTCTAAGGATCTTCCAAACATATTTGTTTCAAACTTTCAGTAAATGTTACACAGTACCTTCTGCATAATATAACACAGCCTTTTTCCAAAAAACTGTATATTTTTGAATATATAAATAAAAAATTGCAAAAAAAATTTTGTGGATTTTCATTACAATTGAAAAAAAATCATCTTTAATAACTGAACTAAAATTTTGTAAAATCCCTGTGTTAAGTTGTAGCCCATATTCCAATAAATAATCTGTAAAAAGTTCAACTTCCTACCTCAAATACTTTGTGAGGAAAGATGTAATTTATAAGCGTTATTTTAACATTGCAAGTATAGGGCGTTCCGGAGCCCCTTAATAAATATCAAGTTATCAGCCGGTACAACAGGAAGAACTTTGGGAAGTAAAAAAATGAAAAGAACAGGGTGTGGCTGTACCGACTCTTGAATATGGCTCCGAACCGTGGACAGTACAAAAAAAGAAAAATCATGTATACAAGCAGCAAAGATGAAGCTCGTGAGCTTTGTAAGAGGATGTAATAAAATGGATGAAACAAGGAATGAAACAACGAGACAAGATTTAAGAAGATGGTGATGACCTAGGTGTCAGTTCATTTAAATTTCTTTGACTTCAGACGACTTAGAAAACAAGGGAAGGCAGAGAGTGTTGAGCACTGTATTTATTCTACGGGAAGCTCGTTGCTATAAAAAGTTCCTATTAGAGAGCAAAGGATCGTGCCACCAACAAATCATCTACCGATATTTACACGTTTTGATTAGTCAAGAAAAGGTGGGTGTTTTTAGCTGAACGTTTGTGAAAGGTAAATGAACGGTTTGATTTTAAACGTAACTCTAGAAAGTACTTCAGTCATGCATGTGCACGGATGTAAAGATATGCCTTTCTAAAATCGAATGGTTCTATTGAAAATGCAAACTTTGTAGTTCTACGCATAAATTAAAATTTACCCAATTATATCCCCATTTATGTAGAAATAAACTAGTGAAATCATTTTGAAACACAAATACTTTAACAGATGCAGATTTAGAGTGAAGATATCTGTGAAGAACTATAATTTCACACCGCATTATATGCCTACGAAAAAGGATAATATAATACTCGTATGCACCGCCCAATAATTACTGAGAAATAATTTACGGTAAATAGTGTAGTGTGGTAGCGTAAATATTAACGCAATACTTCTGAAACATAGTTACAACGTCTCTCACACACGAGGTTTCGTAATTTCAGTAGTACGGCGGGGGGGGGGGGGGGGGTTGCAAGTAAAAGTGGCCCGGACGAGTGGATACTATTGGACGTGAAAGTGTGCGTATCACAACATCCGTGAAGCAGACACTACGTGTGCGCCCGCCACGTTATCCGCATCGGTTCAGATCGTAGTGCTGGCTGTGACAGTGTGAGTGTAGTGCAAAGAAGACGATGGTACTCACAGTGGAGCAGCGGGAGATCGTTGTGGAAAGTTACTTGACGACCAAGTCGTGGAAACTGTGTGGTCAGTTTTTTGCTGCGAAGTTTAACGGTGTCAAAGTGCCAGCAAATAGTGTCATGCAACACTGAGTCAGAAAATACCATCAGACAGAATCTGTTCTGAACATGACAAAAAACATTCCGAAACGTGCCCGCGCACCAGGAAATGTGGCTGCAGTTCACCTGCTTCAGAGTCCTACCAAACCGACGTCTGTCGAAAGAGACCGGCATATAACGTCGATCACGCGGACGAATATTACATTTGGACCTTCACATGCATCCCTACCGAGCGTCTGTTGTTCATGCATTAAAACCAGCAGATCTTCCTTAGTGCCTCCAGGCTTGTGAGAGGTTGTTCACTGAGACAACAATGAGTGATTCGTACATGGATCTGTTCTTTATATCTGACGTTGCCTAGTTTCAATTGAATTGTTACGTCAACTTGCAGAATCGCAGGTTCTGGGCAGAGCGCGTAACTTACACGAAGCACCATTGCATGATCGAAAGTCTGGGGTTTGGTGTGCAGTGTCTGCACGGCGCATTACTAATCCCTTCTTCTTTCATCAGACGCTGACTTTGGCGCGTTACATTGCCAACATATTGAAACCATTTGTAGCAGCATTGACGAAGGAGGAAGAGACCTACAGTTGCTTTCCTAAGGACGAAGTAACATCCCATAGAACTGGCTGAACGTTGGAGCACATTTACACAATTTTGAGCCTACAGAGTTGTTAGCGGAGGTCAGTCTGGTCCCCCAAGTTGATCCCACAGGTCACTGATGTGTCAGTGAGCGATTACTTTGTGTGGGATGTCTTCAAGTCTAAGGCGTATCGCAACAATCCTTCAAGAACTGCAGCAGAACGTTTTGCATGAGAGAGCAGCAGTTCCAACAGTCCAGCTTCGATCCGCCTTCAATAACTTGCTGGCTAAGGCCCAAGGGTGCCAAGAAATAAAAAGTGGTCACTTTCAACAATAGGTTAGTATATTTCCTTTACTTTGAACTCCGGAACTTTGTTCTCCAGGCCACTTTTATTTGCCGAACCCTGTACAAAAACGTCGCCAGTAGCTTCACTGTGAAAGTCACGCAGCTGAAGCCCTCGAACCCCGGCTATCTGAGGTTGTGATTCATACACAGACATTTTTCATCTTATCAGGCATAAAAAATAAAAGTTGACAGCAACTGTCCAGTCGTTTTCTGTGACCCGTCTTGCGTTACCTCTGATGAAATCATAGATCCCTCGTCAGATTTTTCACCATCTAACAATTTGGGAATATCTAGAAGAACAGATGAACAAGCAGCGTTGAGACGGTAACGAGTGAAGTTAGCAAAATGTTTTCCGTGCGTCCTCAAAAGTAATTCGTCCAAGTTATTTATGTGAAAACTAGTGAAAATTTTACATAAAACAAACGTCATTAGCATTCTGCATGATTATTCTCGATGTCTACGTAGCTGCAGCGTTCTCCCTCTACAGAGTTCCTAATTGTAGCGTATAACCTGGTGGTGTGTAACTTAACTATACCGGTGCGCGAGAAACAGTGTATCCTTCAACATTATAGTGCCATACCGGACGAAAGCTGCAACAATCTGAGATCTTGGGTCTACTGTCATCGAACGTCCTTCATACAGTCCCGACTCGGTGCCATTCGATTTTCATGTGTTCCCAGTACTTAAAGAACATCTTCGAGGACTTCACTTTGCCAGAGGACAGTGATGAAAGGATGGTGATGTGGCTCCATCAACAAAATGAAACGTTCTACAGTGACGATATCAACAAACTGGTCTCTTGTTGGGAGAGATATGTGCTCGTCGCCAGGGTGACTGTTGAAATACAAATGCGTGGGCTTGAAGATCAAAGCTGTAGTATGTCAATAACATGTGTGTTATTTAAAAAGCTTTAAGAGTTATCACATAGAAATTGTGAGGCATTACTTGTCAGCACGCCCTCGTATGTCGTATGTTGTCAAAATCACGTTATGTCATATAAACGGCGTTACCGTTGGCTTATATTAATCAGTCTCACATCTAGACTGTAATCTTTTACATGTTTTGGCACATGTCAATGTAGGAATAACGGATGGCCATTTTCTCGGTATGGTGCAGGGCACATTAAATACAAAAGTTCCACAACTTGCCGTAAATAATGTCATTTACAAAACTGAGCTATCACCTCTGGCCACTTTATCTACCATAAATGTATTACTAATATCTCTTATATTCGTGAAACCCGCGAGCTATCACCAGTTTCTGCATAGTTTTGTCGTCAATGCCAGGAAGAGATCCAAACAAGTTTGAGGAGCTATGCGTAATTTAGTATTACGAAGGATAGTCACTACGTGTAATATGCCCGGATAAGAACAGATATCTGTTTAGATGCAGGAGAGCAACGTTGGGGCCGAGTACAGTTCCCTGTATATTGGACGCTACATTCTTCTCGTTTGTGAACGCAGATGATATTGCTTAAAGTGAATATTATGTTTGGCTTATTAGGTAGTTCTAAAAGAGTATTCAATAAAGCGGCCCGTGATGAGCGTAAAATGAGTATCGACATGGAGCAAAGGAAAAGTAACGAGGCGGGTGGTCTACAACGTAGGCGAATTCTGCACCAGGCGCTCCTGCTTTCCTAGTTTGATGTTAGTGGATTCCGTCTGTTATCTAGACCTTAGGAGGGGTCTCTGATGAAGTTGTAGCGTGACTATCTAAGTAAAAAATCTCCTAAAGACTGTAACATTATTTTGCTGATTTTTAATTATTACTTTCAAATGTGTTGTAATTAGGCTACAAATAATTTTCTAACGACACATACACAAAAGGGTTCCCCACGTAATGAGATGGTACTGAACGAGTATACAGGAGTGTCATCAAGCATTCTTTTGGGACGATGAAAAGTATTCCATTTGTTGCTTCATTGTAACATCAATTCATACGCCGGCTATTATTTTAAGCTTGGCAGCATGGAGTGATGTGATGGTAAACTACTGACCTTAATCTCTTCTTTTGGCAGAAAGTAGGCAAAAATGTGGCATTAATACATTTAATCAGTAATTGCCATTATCGTTACAACATATCCCCTGACGATGGTGACGTACACCATAAGTGCAAAAACCACACTGTTATTTGAAGTAGGCTGAATTTCTGCCCTGAAAACAAGTAAAACTATTTCTTTAACCTAACGCAAAGGACACAAACAGGATAGTATGGCCTTACTGAGACGAACACTCATTTTAGCCTCATATATATCGTTATCTATTGCCTGATCTATCTGAAAACGACCTGAGGTGCCTTAACTAAAAGACTGAATTCAAATCTTTAGATTTGTTGACAGTTATTTTTATATGTTGGAATTTTCGACTGCGTATCAAGCAACGTTCTTAGGTACTGTTGTCCAGTACGGAATGAAGACTTGACAGTAACTTAGCATACAACAAAGAGATCAACAATGTGGATATTGGGGGGGGGGGGGGCGGGGGACGAATGCCTCTATAGGAAAAAGAAATTGTGAGTGATCCAGAATACTGCAACAGAGGTAAGAATTGCTGAGGGCAAAGGACAAAAGAGAAAGTTGCTATTACTTACTCACAGAGATTCGTGGTATTGATAAACTTGCATTTTCGTTAACCGATTTGCACAGGACAAGAGGAGAGCGAGAGAGAAAATGATATTACATGTAGTTACCGAACCAAGAGAACGAACACGCTGGTCGACCCAAAACAGAGTGGCGCATTGAATTTAGCTTACGATACACGTGGCTAAGACTTCAGCAATTCAGAAAGTGTTTTAATTTGCTTATTTATTTGCAGCATGCCCCAATACAGTACTTTTTGTACTACATGTGTGCACTCTCTCTCTCTCTCTCTCTCTCTCTCTCTCTCTGTGTGTGTGTGTGTGTGTGTGTGTGTGTGTGTGTGTGTGTGTGTGTGTGTGTATGGGAGGGGGGGATGCGCGTGTGCGCACGCGTTTTGAGTGTAGTGTGATGTTTACGTTGCGTTAAGATGATACTAATGATGAGTGAAGAAAGTGGTGCCGGCACATCGCCTATTCTTCGAGAATTGCCAGCCAAGCTTAACGTTCGCATCCGACGGACGGGTCACAGTCAACAGAGTCACTTCATGAGATACAGCGGAGAGGTTTGGTATTTAAACCAGGACATTGTCGGAAACTCTATTGATCAGAAACTTCACTCCACTACCTCTCCTCCCATTGCTAGCGAAATACTGGCAGTGAAAATGTTTTCCACTACCAGGATTTGAACCAACTTACCCTCAGGTCAAACAACACCGCACAAGCGTGCGTTAGCGACCTCGTCAAAAAAGAGTTTGGTACACCGAATTATGGCTCCTACCACGCTCTGACTGCGGCATAACTAACATTACGCCATCAAGTGTTTGCGTTGCGCCTCACCACTGTTGCCTTGTGGTACAGCTGCTCAGCCTGTCCCACTGGCCTACAACATTTCCAGTGCGTTCAGACTGCAGCTCGTCCCGTCTTCAACTGCCACCGTTTGTCCTGAACACTCCGAGAGGACGCACTTTTTGATACACATTCCGGCCAATGACAGGCCTACCTTCCGGTAGCAACACAAGGGTCCAGTCACCTCTCGTCAAATCCGCGCCCTATGGATTTCTTGTTCACCCGTTTTAACTGACAGATTTTTTAGACATAGTTCGAAGCTTCTACCGTGAACTTCCAGCATATAATGTAAACAATCGCTCACGAATTCGGCGGGAAAGATCATTCCACATACTTGCACCAAGCCACGTACGCCACGACAGAGACGGCTGTGCTGCTCTGCCACCGTTTTTTCCTTTGTTCGCTGATCCTACACCCTTCTGTTGTCCTGTGCATTCCAACGGCTCAGCCCTCCCTTTCTACGCCCGGAGAGGGCCGAAAATTCGCCTTAGCTAAAGTAATAGAATGGATTGCACGCAAGAAAAAAGGGAACGTTCCAAAAAATAAAACACAACCCACAGATCACTTCCTATAGGCACAGGTTCTAGAAGAATGTGATAAAGATGGCAAATAAAAATTACAAAATACCTTATCTAGTTGACAGAATGCACTGTAGTGAAAGATGTACTTAAATAAATGCACGTCTTACAACGTTTTTATTAGATCCCTTTCTTGTCCTTCTTTTTAAAATCTTGATCAGTCATCTACACGGTTTGATGGGGCTCACCACGAATTTCTCTCCAGTGCCAATCTTCTCAACTCAGAATAGCACTTGCAACCTACACCATCATTTTCCGAATGTATTCAAATCTCTGCTTTCCTCTATTTACCCTCTGCAGTTCCCTATAGTACCTTGGGATTTAGTTCTCAATGTCTTAACAGAGGTCGTATCATCCCATCCCTTCTTCTTGTCATTGTTTTCATTACATCCCACTCCTCGCCGATTCTGCGGATAATCTCCTCATTCCTCATACTATCAATCGACCGAATTTTCAACATCCGTCTGTAGCACCGCATCTCAAACGCTTCCATTCTGTTTCGGTTTTCCGACAGTCCATGTTTCACTACCATACAGTGCTTGGCTCCAAACACACATTCTCTTAAACTTATCCTCAAATAAATGGCTGTATTTGATGCCAGTAGACTTCTCTTGACCAGGAACGCTCTTTTTGCAGTGCTAATCTAATTTTTATGTCCTCCTTGTTTTGTCCATCGGGGGCTGTTTTGCTCGCTAGGTGGCAGAATTCCTAAACTTCGTCTGCTTCGTGATCCCACACTCTGACGATACATTCCACGTTTTTCTCATTTCCATTACTTTTCATTATTTTCATCTTCCATCGATTTACTCTGCACTCATTCGACTGTTCGTTCCAATCAATACGTCTTTCAACTCATCTTCACTCATAGAGGATAGCAGTGTCATCAGCGAATCTTGACATCCTTTTAACCTGAATTTTAATCCTACTCTTGAATCTTCCTTTCATTTCCGTCGTTGCTTCTTCGACGTCATTCTTTTCTTACCTCTTTTCAGTCGGACCACTTTGTTCTTGGTATTCCAGTCTTATTATTGCCTCTTGATTCTCGTACATATTGTATATCACCTGTCTTTCCCTGCAGTTTACCCCTACTTTCTTCAGAATTTCTTGCACCATTTTAAATAGTCAAACATTTCTTACAGGTCGATAAATACTACGAATTTGTCTTGATTTCATAGAGATCATGTAATCAGATACTGGATTCTAAGGAGTACTTGGGAGTAGCTATAGATCCAGATTACAATATAGTAATGATGCAGAGCAGAATAAAGTTGTTGTTGTTGTTGTTGTGGTCTTCAGTCCTGAGACTGGTTTGATGCAGCTCTCCATGCTACTCTATCCTGTGCAAGCTGCTTCATCTCCCAGTACTTAATGCAACCTACATCCTTCTGAATCTGCTTAGTGTATTCATCTCTTGGTCTCCCTCTACGATTTTTACCCTCCACGCTGCCCTCCAATGCTAAATTTGTGATCCCTTGATTCCTCAGAATATGTCCTACCAACCGATCCCTTCTTCTAGTCAAGTTGTGCCACAAACTTCTCTTCTCCCCAATCCTATTCAATACCTCCTCATTAGTTACGTGATCTACCCACCTTATCTTCAGCATTCTTCTGTAGCACCACATTTCGAAAGCTTCTATTCTCTTTTTGTCCAAACTAGTTATCGTCCATGTTTCACTTCCATACATGGCTACACTCCATACAAATACAGATAAAGTTGAAGAGGTTAAAAATGCACAAAGAAGTAAGCTACGACAGAACTAAGGAATGAAGAGAGTTCTCTGAGGCTATAGATACTGTGTTGATGAATAGCTCCGTAGGCAGTTCAGTTAAAGAGGAATGACCATATCTAGAAAGGGCAACACAGAAGCTGGAAAGAAATATTGGTTTCAGGAAGGTTACTGTGAAGAAGCCATAGGCCAAAGAATAAATGATTCAGTTGATCGTCGAATGAAAGAAGTACAGAAATGTTCATGGAATTTCAGGAATACAGAAATACAAGTCAGTTAAGAATGAAATAAATTGGAAGTGCAGGGATGTTAAGGATGCTTGAAAAAAGTAAGGAAACTGAAGAAGATGGGATTGTCGTGAGGACTGAATCAGCATATAGAAAAGCTAAAGCAACCTTCGGTGAAATTAAAAACAAGCGTTGGAACATTAAGGACACAAAGAGTATTTCACTGTTAAATTCAGAGAATAGGGTGGAAACATGGAAAAATTACAGTGAAGGCCTCTATGAGATGTAGAATTTGTCTGATCACTTGTCGGAGGAAGAAATATGAGTCGACACTGAAGAGATGGAAATCCAATATTAGAATTAGAATTTAAAAGAGCTTTCTATGAATTTAGATCAGATACGGCTGAAGGGATAACATTCCATAGGATTTTAAAAACCATTGGGAAAATGAAAAAAAGGAAACGACGATTCTTGTTAGTGTGTAGAATATATGAGACTGGCAGTATACTATTTGACTTTGGGGAAAAAATCATCTACACAATACTGAAAGTAGCAAGAGTCGAGAAGTGCGATAATTGTTGCACAACCAGCTGAATAGCTAATGTATTCATGTTACTGACAAGAATAACAGACAGAAGACTAGAAAAGAAAACGGAAGATCTGCTATTAGGCGATCAGTTTGGCTTTGGCAAACGTAAAGGCACCAGAGGGGCAATTCTGAAATTGCGGTTGATAATGAAAGCAAGAGCGAAGAAAAATCAAGACGCATTCATAGTATTCGTCGAGCTGGAATAAGCGTTCGAGAATGTGCAATAGTGCAACATGTCCGAAATTCTGAGAAAGACAGTTAATGTTCAATATGCAAAAAAGACCAAGAAGGCAGAAAAAGACTACAACAATAAGAACGAAGTACTCGGATTGAAAAGGGATGTAGCCTCTTGTTCCTACTTTTCAATCAATGCTTCGAAGAAGGATCGAAGGCTGGGGTAATAAAACAAGTGGAAAAGGTATCAGTGTAAAAACTCGCTGACGACATTGCTATCCTCAGTGAAAGTGACGAATTGCAGGATGTTTTAAATAGAATGAATATCCAATGAGTACAAAATATGGATTGAGAGTAAATCGAAGAAAGGTGCAACTGATGAGAAGACGGAGAAATGGGAACAGTGAGAAACTTGACATTAGAATCGGGGAGCACGATATAGATGACGTAAAGGAATTCTGCTATCTATGCAAAAAAATAATCTATGATGGACGGGGCAAGGAAGACATAAAAAGCAAATTAGCACTGCCAAGACAAGACAGTTCCACTACTATCAAACACTGACCTCAGTTTGAGGAAGAAATTTCTGAGAAAGTACATTTGGAGCACAGCGATGTATGGTACTGAAACATGGACTGTGGGAAAACCGGAAAAGAAGAGAATCAGAGCATTTGAGATATGGTGCTACAGAAGAATGTGGACTGATAAGTTAACGGTTGACGAGGCTCTGAGCAGAATCGGCGAGGAAAAGAATATGTGGAAAACATTGACAAGAAGATGGGACAGGACGATACGACTTTTGTTAAGACGTCAAGTAATAACTTCCAAGGTACTAGAGAGAGCTGCAGAGGGTAAAAACTGTAGAGCAGAGGTTCCCAAACTGGGGGGTGTGCCCCCCTGGGGGGGGGGGGGGGCGTGATGATGTTGCAAGGGGGGGCGCGGGTGGAGTTAGCGGTATAAACCTAATATTTCTTTTTAATATCGATATTTTAATAAAAATGAATGTGCAGGTATTAATGATTGATTATGGTGCTAAATGCAATCGTTTGGCGTCCCACTTTCCGCAATCCTATCTCAATAACCTATCCTAGAACATACAGCTTTTGAAGATCACGTTTAGAATGTCACACACAGAAACTCTCAAAATTACGAAGGCGATATGCGTTAATTCTAATATATCGGATTTGTAAACAACTTACTTCTGACAATTGGAAAACAGAAAAGTCAGGTATTAACTATTCCGTACATTTGTGCACATGAACTGAACGTAATCATGTTATAACTTTTAGGCGTAGTATGCTATGTTCATCAGAGTAATAATCACTTATACTGCGTAACTGCAAATATGCCGTTTTATTACCCTGTCAGCCCACGGATTCCCATATGATGCGATTACAGTGTAATAGACTGTATACGCTTCAGATGAACTGGCGAATTCGTAACTTGGACGCCAGGGTTATGCGCTTTGTCACCAGAAAAATGTGCACGACGTGAATGCGAAACTAGTACAAGTGTTCGTTCTGAGCAGAGTACTTCATACAGAAGTACGCTGGCTCTCAAAAGGAAATATGCTAGGAAGATTATTTGAACTTCGAGGCGAAGTGATGCAGTTCTTGGAAAATAACAAACAAACTGAATTGTATGTGGAATTTAGAAAGCCCGGTGTTCATGTTGCATTGGCTTATCTGTCAGATATTTTCGGATCTTTAAACACATTGAATTTGAAATTACAAGGTGGAGAGTCAAACATAATTTTTCATCGGGATGCCATCAAATCGTTTACTGATAAGTTGCAACTATGCAAACGTAAAATTTTAGGCTGCAATTATTCCTGCTTTCCCAGATTGTTTGGAATCCTGGAAGAAGCCCGAATTCAAAACGATTTTAAGGATACTGATACTAACAGTAAAATATCAAACCATTTGCAGCATCTCATTGATGAATTCGAACGATACTTCCCTAACAGTTGTGATGATAAAATTTATTATAGGTTAGCGACGGATCCATTTCACGTTGACGTGGATGTGTTGCCAGACAGACTACAAGAGGAAGTCTTAGAAATTAAAAATGTTTCTGCAGCAAAGTATGACTTTGAGAAGATGGATAAGCCTTTATTTTGGGTGAAATACCTCACGGTGTATCCCAGCACACCAGAACAAGGACTGAAACTGTATTTACCATTTTCAAGCACTTATTTGTGCGAAAGAGCATTTTCAGCGGTAGTGGCGATAAAAAATAAGCTTAGAAGCAAACTCTGTATTGCCAATGATTTACGTTGCGCAGTTTCTACTATTCAGCCAAGAATTCAAAATCTTGTAAAAAATATGCAAGCTCATCCTTCACATTGATTGATTTGTTTGTTTCATGCCATATGTGTGTGGAAATAGTATTTTTATAATAAATACGTCACATTATAAGAGAACTTGTTATTTTCCTCCTAACTATCCTTACATGTAGGTTATACTGTAAAATTATAAAAAATTATTTCGAAGAAACAATATAAAATAAACATACTGAATCTGATTTAAATATAAATACTGCGTGTGATCCTTATGGATTCTGATGTTATGTGTGGTATGTTATTTTAACTAATAATAATATTTCTTCTAGATGAAGACACAGCGAAAGTTTAGCCTAGATATGGCAAGCGAAGAGTAGTCCTAAAATCGTATACTGGTGAAGAAATGGTGCGCAGCAAGGGAATGTAATCAAGGTAAGGAAGTTGTTTTATCCATATTTTTTAAAGTTCTGTGTAGTCTGCACGATTATTTCGTAAAACTTATTTTTTATTTTTTGTCTGGTTCTGAGAACTGGGCGTTTGTCGCCGTTCGGTAGCTGTCGTCGTTGACATAAATGCCAACCTATGCGCAATGACAATGGGGAGCGCTATAGGCGTACAAATCAGTGATGTTCGTTAACACCGTGACTGAGTGACTATTTTTGATAATGAGTGAAAGTAATAAGCTACACTCAACTTAAAATAATGGCCCGCATCCACTAATATGCCCACCATGTTACATTACGTCACCATCACAAATTTTTCAATAGTTTCTTGATAATTAATAAAAATCTCTATATTTTTTTAGGGGGGGGGGCACGGAAGTTTTCTCTTCGGCAGAAGGGGGGCGTGACAAACAAAAGTTTGGGAACCTCTGCTGTAGAGGAAGACAGAGACTGGAATAGTTTTTGTACGTCCGTCATTCTGACTGGAGTTTTGGGGGCCTTGGGACGTTGCCTTATGTAATAAAATGCAACACCTACAGCCGTCCATACGATGGGTATAAGGCGGCCATTTTGGGTGTTTCAGTACACCGTCTTCAAGCCTTAACTGACGCTTGGGGCGTTAACTCCAAACGAATGCACAATTCCTCAGTGACCAGCACCTATGAGCTGGTTTTCCCATACTACCTGTAACAACGATGTCGTCTTTCCAACCAACAACTATCAACTGACTGGAGAAAATTCAAATTGATAGTCGAAAGAAAGAAGTACAGAAATGTTCAGGGAATTGCAGGAATACAAGTCAGTTAGGAATTATATAAACCGGAATCGAAAACCAATTCATAGACGTTGGCAAATGAGGATCGTATATACGATTGGAGTTAACCCCCTCAGGGTCACGGCTTGAAGACGGTGTTCCGATCCACAGAAACTGGTATATACATATAAGATCTTAAGGACAGTTGTAGGTATTCCATTTTATTACATGACATTGGAGTATATTCACTGAATAATTGACGACGTAGGCTACACTTGCTACCCTGAGATGGAAAGGTTGGCACAGGAGAGGAATTCGTGGCTCGCCGCATCAAACGCATCTCTTCATATAACAGCAACAATCCACACTCTCGCCGGAAGATACGTATTTTGGTCTTCTTACACATGCGACGTTTCAGCATGGTGCAACTCCAGCTTATTTTCCACACCTACCTGGTTCAGTTGGTCTCTGTAAGCAAAACAGTTTCCGTTTGCTGTCTCTCTGTTTGCACTTTATTTTTTCTTATGGGGTTCTGTAACAAACCAGATAGCAGAGGCCAGCAGCTCACTTTATTCCTAAAACAGAGAAAATGAAGACTCTGTACTTACAGGGAAACTTGATTCACTTTAGGTAATTTACTCAGTCAGTGCCAGCTTTTTCTGGTTATAAACTCTCTCAAATGCCCGAAAATTGGAGACACCTGAAAACTTCCTGTCGATTATATGCGTAGTAAATTTTGTTTGAGTTTAGCTCCTGTTATTGAGATCCGAACTTATTAAAACCAAAATTATCTATTACTGTGTACTTAATGGCAAAATAAATTAGTGAAGTTATGTTTTAATTATCTTACGTAAATTGTGATACTTCGTTATTTGGTAAAATGAGTCTTTGTGTTTATCAACGTGTTTGGAAGACACATAATGTTTATTTATATGCCTTTGGACACTAGATTTGTGATTTCCTTTACCTTCAGCGCTGCTTTACCGCCGTAACTTAGACGTTGACATTCATGCTTGTGGATTTGATTTCAGATGACAATGTAGTGAATAGGATACCACTGGAATTTTGACACCATGTGGAAACACAACTCACGACGCCAGTCTTGTTTGGGCCATCCTATCACTTGATATTTCTTATCAATTTAGCTTTTTGAACTAAAAATTTTAGGATCTCGATCTATGCTCTTGCATGGTGATCATCCAAAAGTGCAATTGATTCTCATGGAATTCACAGGGTGCTGATCTATGATGTTAAGCATGTCTGTGATCGACCGCCCTAGGGCGTGGTGGAATCAAGGTGATAGTAGACTAAGCGACTTAGAAAGCCTTAAAGGCAGAGGGAAAGAAGGTTCGCTTCGTCTGCTACAGGGAGAAAACCTCCTCGAGAGTATGATCGAGTAACAGAGTGATTGGACTCACGATAGTTATGTGTTATTCGCGACAACGCGTGCTTCGTATTAGGATATGTTAGCGGCTGGTTCGTCGATGCATTGCCGTAATCTTCAAAGCTGCTAAGTCTCCTCACCGGAGAGGGTATAACTATTTCTGTAACAAGCCAGAGTTGTCATCAGTCACCAGTTCCCTTACAAAGCTTTCTTCTCATTGTATTTCGTGAATAGGCATTGTTTGTGTGGGAGTGTTGCTAGCGTCCCAGGTTGCCGAGTTTCACTACAGCCCAGCAGAATGAATAGCTGTATGTCACACGGGTCTGGCAATATGTGTTGTCTGCTATGTGTTAGCTGTTGACCACTAGTGGATACAGAGTTTCATAGCGAACTGAATAACAGGCAAGCTAGAATCCACTCTACGTATAGAGCTCCATCGGAGCATCTACAGACTATTCCACAACGATATAGTGATCCTTCCAAAACGCGTGTTTTAAGTTAGTTGTGACGCAGTGTGCAGACTCATCCTGGGTAACACTTTTTCATTAAATGTGTTAACTCTGTAAGGAATATAGAAATTAGTAACTATATTACAGGCTGCCCAGCTTAGTAGATGGGAAGTTTGATTCTTAAGTCCCTTTTACACAATCGAATTTCTTGTGTCAATCAACTACTGTTGGCCTGTGAGCTGAACTGAGTCTCGCCTGTCACGAGTGGTCATTTCTGTGTACACGTCGATGCCAAAATCGTGTCTGTTGCGACAACTGTCGGCTCTGATCCTTATCAGTGAAAGTGACGCTACAGAAAAAAAGCTCTTTTTACTCCATTCTTGTATCTTTTTCCCTAAGTCCTAAATAACATCGAGAACTATTGACTTCGTTCAGTATGCCTGCTTTTTAGGTGTAGAAACAAATTTTACTAACAAAATTTTTTATCTGTTTATGTTGTTATTTTTGTCGAGGTGTTGTAAAAACAAAGAAACCATTTTCCTTTCACGTATTTAATATCTCATGTGAGAAGCCAGTAGTAGGAAAACGATCAACACTTATGTGACGTTTGCAATGTACTATAAATACAAAATAGTCAATGAAAACATTAATAAGATGCCGAAGGAAACAATTCCTTACTGTAACGTAGTTGAGTACGGAACGACCAGATTTACTTTCGTTGATAGCCTATTTCTGCGCACTCTTTAGCATACTCATTCATTTCAGAACTCTGCGTTCGAAACAGGCAGTTGATCATTGACATTACTGACCCATTCGTGACGTGACTCGCGGCTAATTTACAAGCCAACGAAGCATGGAGCGCACCTACCACGGTCCATCGATTCTGACCAGTGAGTTTTTTGTGCAAAATGGACACTAACGATTGTGTACGGCTGTAGAAGCGTTCTTCCAGGAAAGGTCACTTCTCACAATACGCGTGCCCCTCGCTTTGTAGTTTACAGGTTCTAGAGGGCTGATGAAATATTGAAAGAGGTCCCTACCTTTTTTTGGTGAATACTTTTTAATGGTGCGTCGGCAAAACGTGAGTTGGATTCTTTTCTTTCTTTACACCAACTGTTATTACCTCTTTCGCTATGTGACATGGACTTGTGTGAAAACTCAGTTCTCTAAGTAGACGGGGAAAGAATTTTATTCATCTCCCTTGCTCTCATCTCTACTCACCGTATGTGCAATGTCGAGTGAAACTGTCCAAGTTACTTGTTAAGCCCTGGCAAATTGATAGCCTAATATTTAAAATGCGCAACGGAAATCGATCTAGCATCGGCGCGACTGCACAGAGTTGGCTGATTCTTTGTCTGATTCTTTGTGGGATCATGACACACAGCGGAGTAACTAGCCCTTTCGGATTTACTTATGACAAAAAAGTCTTTCCGTAGCATGGTAGCTTTCATCACTGCATTTCCAGAAATTACAAGGCAAAGGAACATGAGAGGGAGTAAAGCCAACAGTAGATCATGTACTATCGAGTGGACATTCATTTCAGTGATACTCTTCTAGGATAAAAAAAAGGGTAGATCACAAGACAAATGCACCGCCGGAAAAAATAGTACACCCTTTTAAGGATTTCCATTTCGCTCAAGGTTTATTGTTGGAACAGTGGATATGAAGTACATGAAATGATTACAGTCAACAGCACAAGCGGTTCTGAGATACCAGGTATCGACCCAGGCAGCAACACCCATATTAGTACGGGACGTAGTCTCCACGGGCATCCAATAGATGGCGAATACTGTCTTGGGGTATGTTATGCCACGCCAACTCCACCTGTTCTCGAGTTCTGTAAGAGTAGTTGATTGACGAGTCACTCCTTGTCCCATCACGTACCACACGTGCCGACTGGAGGCAAATCTGGAGACGGTGCTCGTGTGGAAAGTTGCTGCACGTCTTGCAGAGCACGTTGAGTTTCATGGGCAGTGCGTGGGCGAGCATTATCCTGCTGGAACATCACTTTACCTTGATGTTGCAAGAACGCCAAAATAACGAGTCTAATATCATTCTGCAAGTGCCGAGCACTGATTAGCGAGCCCTATTGAAACACCAAAGGTGAACGACTGTTGTAGGTAAAAAAATAAATGTCGTGTGACTAGGGCCTCCCATCGGGTAGACCGTTCGCCAGGTGCAAGTCTTTCGATTTGACGCTACTTCGGTGACTTGCCCGTCGATGGGGATGAAATGATGATGATTAGGACTCCACAAAACCCAGTCCCTGAGCGGAGAAAATCTCCGTCCCGGGCCCTTAGGATTGACATTCTGTCGCGCTGACCACTCAGCTACCGGGGGCGGACTCGTGTTGCAGGTGTGTTAACATCTTCAACGTTTGTAGTCCTGTCTTCCTAAGTTGCATGTAATATTACGTTATATTGATTTTTTTTCTTTTTGAACCGTCTGAGTAAACTGTATGAAACATAATTTTTGTGCCACACCAATTTCGCCTTTATTCTCTGCAACGCATCTTAGTGTCCTGGAATATGTACATATTTTTAATATTTCGTTTACATTTTGGGGCAATGTACCTATATGTTATAAACAGTTCTGGCAGCTGGTTATTGCTAAGGTGTAGTAATATTTTAAATTCTGCTTACAGTTTGCATGGACGAGTTTCTAGATATTATGTTTCTGTTCCATATTTGGTGCCGTACCTCTTCTTATAATTGCCGCTTCGGGTTTTTTCCGCATTTCACAGCACTAGGAACTGAACACTTGTTTTGATGCAGTATTTTGGTTTGAGTTGCCAACTGTCAGATGTTCTTGCCAAAGATCGAATGTTATTGCCAACTTCCGACAGTAATTTTTGAAGTATCTGTGAACTGTTTGAGTATGCAAGTGTTTTGGTGCGAAATAATATTTATTTTGGTGTGTTCTTAAATATATATATTATTTTTTGGAGGTTGCTTGTGTGGGAGAACGATTTTTATCTTGTGATTTCTTTTATTAAGTGTTGTAGGCTTATGGCACCCTAGACCATAAGGCCTGGGATGGGGAACTGTGTGTTGGACGAATGTACTGTACCAGACAGCGCTCATCAGGTCTGCTTCGCACTTGGAAATAGCCATCATTGCGTGGAGGCACAACTGTTCCATCGCTGAAGACTATGGCTCTCCACATCATCTTCAAAGTGACCCTCTGACGGCACCAGTCCATCCGTGCACGTCGGCGCTGTGGCGTGAGTGAAAGACGGGCTAAAGGTGTGCGTGCCTTTAGTCCCATAGTCGCAACTTTTCATGTTGACATGCGAGGGCTCAAAAGCCCTCTTATATGTGCTGTGGTAGCTGTACGACCTGCCACTGCTGCCCTTATAATACGACGATCCTGCTGGGCGTCTGTATTGCGTTAAAGTCCAACTTGAGTGTCAATTCTCCGAAAGGACCATCCTACCACGCGCAACGCCACAATCTGACCCTTTTCAAACTCGCTCATTTGACTATTGGAAGCACGAGTGTGTCTCTGTGGCATGGTTGCCTGCTTGCTTCACACGTTTGCATCACACTGACCATTCTGGTTCTGAGCATTCCGTATTAAAGGATGGACATAGTATGATTATCGATGGAGACATCTCACAAGACGATAGGTATACAACTCCCGGCAATTGCTGAGGATAGAATACTTTTCTACGGCACCTCGTGTGATTACTCACATAGCAGAAGGGTACGCGAATTAACTACGCAATGTACCAATACAAGAAAGCTCTTGCGTCACAGGGGGTCACAAAGGATGGAAATCATTACACAGGAAAAAAGGCAGTATTTCTGATAAATATCTGTATTATATATACAGGGTTTCGTTTCATTCAGAGAAATTAGCACTACGCCATCATAGACGATTACTGAAATTAGAAACCAGCACAGGAGCCCATGAGTCATGATAGGCGCATTCTGTCACATCCAGGAAATATCACTGACACTACAGACTATGACAAACGCTTCTGGCTGCTATCTAGCAAACATTAATTACGTAAGACAGGGGAAAACTTAGAAATTATCCAAAACGGATATGCTGAGGGCATGTGGTCTGATTCGGACACCGAACAAAGCAGGATCACTAGTTCATGCATTATAGGAATAAAGCGGGATCTTCGGCAAAGGCATTGTTGATTGCTGAACAGATATAAACGTGTTGGTTCCCTTATCACAATTCACATTTTAAACAACAACAAAACAACAATCTTAACATACAACAGAGCATCTTCCGATGAGCGCCCGAAATAACTGTGTCTTGAAAAGCCAGCCAATGAATGACCGTAGCATGCTGTGTAAATCGATATCAAAAACGATTCAAATGTCTCTGAGCACTATGGGACTTAACATCTGAGGTCATCACTGCCCTAGAACATAGAACTACTTAAACTTAACTAACCTGAAAACATCACACACATTAATGCCCGAGGCCGGATTCGAACCTGCGACCGGACTGAAGCGCCTAGAACCGCTCGGCCACAGCGGCCGGCAACTGGATATCTATCGACAGGATTTAGTGAGCTTCATGCTACTTTACGTTGAGCAAAATGAAACTTCTCTGACCTTCGCGCTTCAGTCTGGAACCGCGCGAACGCTACGGTCGCAGGTTAGAATAAAAAAAAATGTTCAAATGTGTGTGAAATCTTATGGGACTTAACTGCTAAGGTCATCACTACCTAAGCTTACCCACTACTTAACCTAAATTATCCTAAGGACAAACACACTCACCCATGCCCGAGGGACGACTCGAACCTCCGCCGGGACCAGCCGCACAGTCCATGACTGCAGCGCCTGAGACTGCTCGGCTAATCCCGCGCGGCCAGGTTCGAATCCTGCCTTGGGCATGGACGTGTGTGATGTCCTTAGGTTAGCTAAGTTTAAGTAGTTCTAAGTTCTAAGGGACTGATGACCTAAGATGTTAAGTCTCATAGTGCTCTGAGCCATTTGAACCATTTCTCTGACCTTCTCTGGTACACTGAAATCACTCACTCACGCATCCACATACAACAGAAATTATTCAAGGCGTGGATGGAAACAGAAACACGTTGCTCATCTGAAAACGAATAAAATAGATCGCTCCGTAGTTTCTCTGCTTGTTTCCCAAGTACATGTCACATGCTCCACTGGAGAGCAGAATCGTACACTGAATTTTTTAACAAAAAAAAAAAAACGAAGGCATGAGACTGGTAATAGTATGAAAAAACGGGCAAGTGCTTCCGAAGGACACAAATTTGGAGAAATATTTTGCACGTTAAGCGGAATCAGACTGCTGTTTGTACCGCACACCTCTCATCGCACTGCAGAGGTTACGCACGTGAGTCACTGGCGTCTCACGTGCTCCCGTTACGGAGAGAGCCGGTGGGTTTCGCGACGCGCTCCGTCCCCAGCGCTGATGTATGTGCCTCAGGCCCTATTGTCTCGGGGCTGTGTCCGTAACTCACGCCCCAATTAACCGCGTGGCATCGAGTACAAGATTATAATGATACATCTGCCGCACAAGCTCTGCAATTATACCGCTCTAACTGGAGGAGTTATTGCGGGAGCCCTGTCCCCTCGTCGCTGCTGTGCGGAAGTTTATAATGGCTATCTGAACGCCCGTAATAGGGAGGTCAGGAGATGGTGACAATATGTGTGCTCCCTGTCCGGGAGGGTGGCGAACAAACGCAGCACGTGCACACAACCGGAGTCACTCGCCACTGGAGCAACTACCACCTACTTTTGATGATAAAAGGATCAACACATATTCTTCACCATTTCTTATCGCTCCTTTTATAAGAAAATGCTTTACTTTGGATTAGTTTTTAGTAAGTAATTTGACGACCACGCTGTTTCATACACCAAAATACCGACAACCTGCAAAGGATGGGCACTAGGTACAGGGACTGATAACCGTCAACGAGAACAAATGCAACGTATTGCATGGAGCTAAAAGACCGATCGTTATTTGGTTACACTGGGCAAAGCACAACGGGAAACACAGACAGTTGCGATATGCTGGACTAAGTGAAATGTTTTCGTAGTTACGAGTATAGACAACCATCAGCTGTATAATGGAAGGACGACAGTAAAAATTGGTGCCTGACTGGAAATCGAACACGGATTTCCCGCGTATCGCGAACTGTCATCCCCATCCGAGCACGCTTCACGGCCGAACCAAAATTTCCGTATGTTGTCAGCCGTGTATCTACAGCCTGCACTCGTACATCCATAGCGTATATTCCTGTACAGGGGATACATTTAAATTGAACACATGAAATGCATTCGCAGATGCGTATACGGACAACCATCAGCGAAATACAGAAATTACGACAGTGAAAATACGTGCCGGACCGGGACTCGAACCCGGATTTCCCGCTGTCAGAAGCGGTCGCCTTACTATTTGCCTATGCGGGCACGACTCGTGCCCAGACGTAAACTTTCATTTGTTGTCAACCATGTATCTCCAACTTGAACTCATACATCCATTATACATATTACCGTATAGGGGAGACATTTCACTCTTGCCCGGTGTCGCTGGATAAATACGATATTACAATGCCTGTGTTATTCCCAATTACGAAGCAATGTTCCTTCGGACATGGATGCGAGCAATAAACGGTAAACCAGGTTCGAGTCTCGATCAGGCACAAATGTTCAGCTTCCTTATTCCATCATACAGCTGATGGCGGCCACCATTCGTAACTGTGGATACATTTCGTGTAATTCATAACGGCTGCAATCGTTGCAGTCCCTGTTCCTTCAGACATGCATGCATGCCCGAAAGGACATTGCATCGTACCTCTGAACAAGACAGACGCTTCAAAAAAATATTCAAATGTGTGTGAAATCTTATGGGACTTAACTGCTAAGGTCATCAGCCGCTAAGCTTACACACTACTTAACCTAAGTTATCCTAAGGAGAAACACACACACACCCATGCCCGAGGAAGGACTCGAACCTCCGCCGGGACCAGCCGCACAGTCCATGACTGCAGCGCCTCAGACCGCTCGGCTACAGACACTTCAGTATCGTACTTTGTCCATAGATACGAGGGTCACTCCGAAAGAAATGCAGACTATTTTTTAAAATCCACCTTTTATTCTACATGTTTGAAAGTTTTACGGTGTGTAGATACATCCTTTAGGAACAATATTTTCATCTCTCCACATAATTTCAATCCCTCTCAACTGCCTTAGGTCATCTTGGAACCAGCTCCTGTATACCCGCAGGGTAAAATTCTGGACCAACCTGTTGGAGCCACTGTTTGGCAGCGTGCACAAGGTACTCATCAACTTCAAACCTTGTTCGATGAAGAGAGTCTTTCAGTTTCCCAAAGACTGGCATGTGGCCGTTCATTGTCGTGCTTTCTCCGATGTGGTCGAACACGACTCAGTCGAGCTTGAAGTTTCTTCAGTGTCGTCACATATGCACCACAATTTATGGTGGTTCCACTTGGCATGATGTCCACAAGCAAGTCGTGATGACTGGGTGTTGTGTGATGTCCTTAGGTTAGTTAGGTTTAAGTAGTTCGAAGTTCTAGGGGACTGATGACCATAGATGTTAAGTCCCATAGTGCTCAGAGCCATTCCACAAGCAAGAGTCCTTCGGAATCGAAAAACACCGTAGCCATAACTTTTCCAGCAGAATGCCACTTCATTGATTGCCTCTTCGTCTCCGGTGAAACATGGCTCCACCATTCTCGTACTGTTCCAAAAGTTCGCTGCATACCGTTTTTCTTGTTTCCTTGTGAGCCATTGTCAACATCCTGGGAACCCACCTGGCTCAAACCTTTTTTAACGCCAACACTTTTAGTTTTCTGCAAACACTTCCTTCCCCTATCCCAACTTAGCGTGACAATTCGTTCACTGCGATGCGTCTGTCAGCAGTCAGCAATTCCTTAACTCTCTGCACATTGTATGGAGTGTATGCAATACGAGGCCTGCGGCTGCGAGGACAATCCTCAATATTGCCGTGCCCGCTTTCATCACGGAACCTGCTCGCCCACCCACTAACTGTACTTCGATCGAAGCAGCATTTCCATACACCTATTTCATCCTTTTCACAGCACAGGAATTCTATGACAGCGCGTTCCTTCTGGCGAACGTCAAGTGTAGCACCTATCTCGAAGACATGCTGTTGTCAGTAGGCTGTTTAGGTTCTTATATTGGTAACGCCGCCGCCACGTAGCGCTCTGTATGAAAATCACTGGCTGTGCTGTGTGCAGTCTGTGGCTTGTTGGCATTGTTGTAATACTCGCCATTGTAGCGTTGGGCAGTTGGCTGTTAACAGCGCGTAGCGTTGCGCAGTTGGAGGTGAGCCGCCAGCAGTGGTGGATGTGGGGAGTGAGATGGCGGATTTTTGATAGCGGATGATCTGGACAGAGACAGTAAATTTGTAAGACTGGATATCATGAACTGATATATATTATGACTTTTGAACACTATTAAGGTAAATACATTGTTTGTTCTCTATCAAAATCTTTCATTTGCTAACTATGCCTATCAGTAGTTAGTGCCTTCAGTAGTTTGAATCTTTTATTTAGCTGGCAGTAGTGGCGCTCGCTGTATTGCAGTAGTTCGAGTAACGAAGATTTTTGTGAGGTAAGTGATTTGTGAAACGTATAGGTTATTGTTAGTCAGGGCCATTCTTTTGTAGGGATTATTGAAAGTCAGATTGCGTTGCGCTAAAAAATATTGTGTGTCAGTTTAGTGTTGATCAGAATAGGTAAAAATGTAATGTCAGAGTGTGTTCAGTTCTGCTCAGCTGTTTGAAAAGCAAATAATGTAAGAGGTTTATCAGCCCAGTAATTAATTAATTAATTAATTAATGTTCAGTTCTGCTCAGCTGTTTGAAAAGCAAATAATGTAATAGGTTTATCAGCACAGTAATTAATTAATTAATTAATTAATCTAATACTGAATCCCCTATCTCTTCTAAATAGACTCCTGTTTCTTCTTCTGTCAGGTCAGACAAATCTTCCCCTTCATAGAAGCTCTCAATTTTTCCACCTATCTGCTCCCTCCTGTGCATTTAACAGTGGAATTCCCGTTCCACTCTTAATGTTATCACCTTTCCTTTTAATATCACCGAAGGTTGTATTGACTTTCCAGTATGCTGAATCTGTCGTTACGACAATCATTTCTTTTCCAATGTCTTCACATTTTTCCTTCAGCCATTTCGCCTTAGCTTCCCTGCACTTCCTATTTATTTCATTCCTTAGCAACTGAGTTTCCCGCAACATTTTATACTTCCTCCTTTCATCGATGGACTGAAGTATTTCTTCTGTTACCCATGGTTTATTCGCAGTTACTTTCTTTGTACCTATGTTTTCCTTACCAACTTCTGTGCTGGCCCCTTTTAGAGATGTCCATTCCTCTTCAACTGTACTGCCTACTGAGCTGTTCCTTATTGCTGTATCTATAGCCTTAGAGAACTTCAACCGTATCTCGTCATTCCTTACTAGTTCCGTATCCCACTTCTTTGCGTATTGATTCTTTCTGACTATGTCTTAAACTTCCGCCTACTCTTCATTTCCACTATATTGTGATCTGAGTCTGTATCTGCTCCCGGGTACACTTAACAATCCAGTATCTGATTTCGGAATCTCTGTCTGACCATGATGTAATCTAACTGAAATCTTCCCGTATCACCCGGCCTTTTCCAAGTGTACGTCCTCCTCTTGTGATTATTGAACAGAGTATTCGCTATTACTAAATGAAACTTGTTACGGAACTCAATTAGTCTTTCTCCTCTCTCATTCCTTGTCCCAAGCCGATATCCGCCTGTAACCTTTTCTTCTACTCCTTCCCCTACAACTGCATTCCAGTCCCCCATGACTATAGATTTTCATCCCACTTTACATACTGTATTACCCTTTCAGTATTCTCATACACTTTCTCTATCTGTTCATCTTCAGCTTGCGACTTCGGCATGTATACCTGAACTATCATTGTCGGTGTTGGTTCACTGTCGATTCTGATAAGAACAACCTTGTCACTGAACTGTTCACAGTAACACGCTCTCTGCTTTACCTTCCTATTCGTAACGAATCCTACTCCTGTTATACCGTTTTCTGCAGCTGTTGATATTACCCTATACTCATCCAGATTTACTGGGCATTTGGATGTGACACTAACTCTGTGATGGACTGCATGGGAAAACGAGGGCATCCACAGTCGTCGTCAAGATCCCGGTAGCCTACGTGTTTCTTCTCTGTGGGTAATATTGTGGCGCCATTTTTCAACGGGAGAACACTCGTCCACATTTTTGTACGTGTCTCTGAACTGTCTGCAGGATGCTGAGGCACTCACCTTGTAAGGTGGCTATAATTTCGCAGCTTACAAGCACTCATACACATCCTTACCGTGATCTACAAACACCATTAGTTATCATGCGGTAGGCTGTACATCGTATATATGAATATATAAAGGAGACTGACGTTGTCACGAACGTATTGCATGAAGGGTGACCGAGTGTTTTTATTATCAGAACTGCGTAATGAATGATTGCCTATACTAGTAGAGCTTGGAACGACAGTGGAAATGAAACGGCAGGCGGAACTCAAGCTCTGAGTGGAAGGCCCACGGAGGTATGTTGGTCCTGCTTAAACACAAGGAAGTAGCAAGACGGACGTTGGGACACGTAAGCACTGGAACACAATAGAGTCGCGACCAGGCGGTTTTGTAGCCGGACGGGAAGGATTATACTTCAGAAACTACGAAACTCTTGGATGCAGTTGAGAGGAACGAGGAAGAGTCACTTTGGAAATCACGCAGGCTGGGTTATTTCCGCAGATTTTTACTCAGAAGCATACCATTGTACGGGTATAGGTTTTTCTTCGCAAAATTTCCGTGTTGGACGACAAAAGACTAAAATGTAGTTGTTCGGCGTTCGGAAAAATCTGTAGAGAGGGAGAATATTCCATGGTTTCGGTAATATGATTCGTTTTCGGAGCTACGAGGGTGGGGAGCCGAGCATTACTGGGAAGCCAGAGGTGGAGAGACGAAAACTTACGTTGTGAGCGCCCGTGTGTGACGGTCGCTCGATATCAGCTTTGTTGGTACAGACGGACTTGCTGTCTTTGCTCTCAGGAGATTTTATAGTTAGAACAGCTAGGCACTGTACTGTTGCGAACCTATACGATTCTGGACCTAACCTCCGGGTTGGAAGTCGTCGTTGAGTACGCAGTGTTCAGTAATTGAGAGCACTTCCTCTGCCTATACTTACGTTGATACATTACCTGAACTCCGTCCTTGTGGCTGGGATCTCGCGTTTCTCGTCTGTAGAACACAGAGAGGAGAAGACGGTAATAGAGTATATCAGACAGAGGACCACCTTCTGCCGTCCTAGTGTTTGAAAATGTTTTATTTTGTGGCTGGAGTTCTTCCATCGACGCAGACGTGTACGAGAACCAGCACGCCGACGCACGAGACGCAATACATACGGTGATATCGCAAACTGCTTCGGCTTATTAGGGTTATAAAGCTAAACAGCTGTGATCACGTTAGTTTATTTCCACTGAGGTTCCACACCACCGTAGATCATCTTTGAAAGCAGGGTCTTCTAGTGTTTGGTACGTGGATAATGTCAGTCGTTTAGCGTTATGTTAGATCGCGTGACCATAAAAGGGGGCAGAGTTGGGCAATTGGTGAGTAATTTTAATTAAGAAATATAGACATTTGTGATAAAGGGTGTTTTTTTAATCTCCAATAAACCTATAATAAGAAACTATCATTTAGCACTATTAGTTGCCTTCATCATTCCTTTAGGTTTAGATTGTAATTTATGGAATTAAGAGGTCCTAAGATCTGCTTCAGGGGATAGTCAGACTGGATCAAATCATCATTTTAGCATTTATTATTTTCCGTTGCGCACATTCATTTTACACATGCCTGGAGTAGCATCCTGGAACCTTGCCAGCAATATTCCCACACCTAACACCGGTAAGACATCCGGAGGACCAGCTCGGACGTCAACTCAGTCTGACTGCCAGTAGCCAGGATATCAAAAACCAGTCACAATAGTTGTGGGTCAAATAACTTACGGGAATGCAGCTGGGTGACGTCATCGACAACCACCGATATTTCTGCAGACACACACTCCGCCATTTTCAAGGCAATCTCCAATTTTGTCTCGAAAATTGCAGAATGCGTTCCGGTCGTAGTATCGGAAGTTGTAGTATAGACTCATCACTTTAATCTGGTTATTGAAATTACTAGACTAATGAGTCAAAACACTGTGACCACCGCCCACCGCGACGTTGGATGCTGCCTGGCAGCGTTGCGGGCACCTGAGGCGGTAACACAAGTATGTAAGCTGAGCGAAGATGCAGATGGGGACATCATTTGAGATAAGCGACTTCGACAAAGGGCAGAGTATTATTACAAACAGCATTTGAACGACTATCTCGGAAACGACGAAGCTACTGTCGTGAGCATATACGGAAAGAGGTAGGAGGACAGTGAAACTACCACTAGGCGTAAATGGTTGGACGTCCACGACTCTTCACAAAACGTGGGGCTCGGAGGCTTGTCTGCTCTGTAAAGTAAGAGAGATAGTGATCTGTGGCATCTTTCAGGACAGGGCACAATGCTGGTGCAGGCACAAGTATTTCGGAGCACACCGTTCATCGTACATTGTTGAACACGGAGCACCGCAGCACCCTATCATTCTACTTGTTGAGTCAATGACATCGTCAGTTACTATTACAGTGGGCACGGGACCATCGGGATTCGACTCGCTAAAGGAAACATGTCGGCTCTTCGGGTGAATCGCATTTTTGCTACACTAGGTCGATGGTCGTCTTCATAAAAGCTGCCATCGAAGTGAACGGCGGCTCGAAACGTGCAGCGCGCCACGGACGCAGGAAGATGGGATGAGTATTATGCTATAGGAGGCATTGTCCTGCGCTTGCAAGAGACTTATGGTAGCAATGGAAGAGACGTTGACAGCTGTGAACCATTTGCATCCCTTTATGCTTGATGTCTTCCCCGATTGCGATGTCACTTTTGAGCAGTATTATGTTCCGTGTCTCGGAGCCAGAACCATGCTACAGTGGTCTGAAGAGCATTATAGTGAACTTACGTTGATGTCTCGAAGACGAAACTCGCCTAATGTAAAACCTATGGAACCCAGCTGGGTCGCTATCGGGCGCCATCATGGCGTACGCAAATCAGAGGCCCGTTACTAACACGAATTACATGACCTGAGCGTAGATCTCGAATGCGACATAGCTTCAAAAACCTACCAACAAACTGTCGGATTCCTGATAGTCACAATTAGTTATGTATTTCGTTCCAAAGACGGACAAACAAGCTATTAAGCAGGTGGTCATAATGTATTGGCTCATCACAGTAAATAGGCGTGGAGGGAGGTAGTGTGTGTATATCTGCAAGTGTTTACCTGTTCAGTTACCGCAGAGTCGCCCTGACGCTTTCCCAGGGAGCAAAATGGGTCAAACAAAGCTGTGGCTGCTCGTGAAGCTCTTCTTGGAATAAGTTCAGTATTCTGTGTTACTTTTATTTGGTGCGTGCCCCACATACTTCAGCCATAAACTAGGACTCGTCCCACTAGTGTTCCGTAAGCAATCTCCTTTGTAAACTGATTGCAATTCTCTATTGTTCTACCAATTAACCGATATCTGCCACGTGCTATACCTACGACTGAGCGTATGTGATCGTTCCAAGTCAGACCCTTACAGAACGTTACACTCTGGTATGTGTATGAGGTGATCGATTCCAACTGCGACTCACTGATGTTGTAGAAGTATGATTGTGCTTCATGAAGTGGAAAACGTTACATTTAGGAACAACCGAAGTAAGTTGATAGTCTTTGAATTTTAGCAAGTCTGACTGAGTATTTGGCTGCATTTTTAAAACTATACTTCGTTGTTGATAACTATATAACCTGCGGGAAGCCTGTGGCTATTCTTAATACTGTCTGCAAGGTCATCAGTATACAACGTGAACTACATAGGTCCCAAAACACTTTCCTGAGGCAGACCGTCAGTTAATTCCACATCTGTCGCTGATTCTCAATCCAATGTAACATTTGGCGTCCCCCCTACACAGAAAGCCTTAGCCCAGTCAAAAACTTCGCTTGACACCCCTACAATGGTACTTTTGATACTAAATGAGTGGTGGCGAGTCATATTCTTTTCGAAAATCGAGAAGTACTGTACCTACCTAACAGCGTTATCTATGGCCTTCAGGACTCATGTGAGAAAAGTGCGTATTGGGTTTCACATGATCGATGATTTCGGAATCGGTATTGGCTGACATGGATGAGGTCGTTCTGTTTTAGGCGTCTTAACAGAGTTGAGCTCAGAATAAGATCTTAAGATTAAGAAACAAATGGATGTAAAATATTTTGTTGTTAGTTTATGAAAATATGATTTTAATTGATGCAATAGTTAGTTATATTGGACTATAGATTACCTCACAGGATGTAACGAAAATATGCGGCAGAAACTGCAGGACACATTCCTCACTCATAGCTGAAGAATTTATGTTATGTGAATATGGGTCTGAAAACTCTGTGCTTCCATGTTGCAACTCATTTCCCCAACTCATTAGTCATGGGAAACACACACAAACCGAACGCACCAGCGACTTTTTCTCACAGTAGATGTTCAATACGCCCTCCGTGGCCATTGATACGTGCATCAACCGGCCGTCGTAATGAAACTCGGATGAGCTGATGTATCCCTGCAGTATCGTATGATTTTGCAGCCTTCCGTAACTCGGGCACGGAGACTCTCAACGGTTTGTGCTGGGGTTCCACACAGAAGAGTTTTCAAATGCCCCACAAATATAAGTCCAGTGGCCTCATGTCCGGCGAAAGTGGCGGCCAGGCAATTTGTCCATCTGTGCCTGTCCTTCTATCACCGAACCTGTTATTTAGAAGTCGAAGGATATTAACACTATAATGAGGAGGCTGTATACATGGAAGAAGCCTGGAGATACTGACAGGTTTCAGATAGATTATATAATGGTAAGACAGAGATTTAGGAACCAGGTTTTAAATTGTAAGACATTTCCTGGGGCAGATGTGGATTCTGACCACAATCTATTGGTTATGAACTGCAGATTGAAACTGAAGAAACTGCAAAAAGGTGGGAATTTAAGGAGAAGGGACCTGGATAAACTGAAAGAACCAGAGGTTGTAGAGAGTTTCAGGGAGAGCATAAGGGAACAATTGACAGGAATGGGGGAAAGAAATACAGTAGAAGAAGAATGGGTAGCTTTGAGGGATGAAGTAGTGAAGGCAGCAGAGGATCAAGTAGGTAAAAAGACGAGGGCTAATAGAAATCCTTGGTTAACAGAAGAAATATTGAATTTAATTGATGAAAGGAGAAAATATAAAAATGCAGTAAATGAAGCAGGCAAAAAGGAATACAAACGTCTCAAAAATGAAATCGACAGGAAGTGCAAAATGGCTAAGCAGGGATGGCTAGAGGAAAAATGTAAGGATGTAGAGGCTTGTCTCACTAGGGGTAAGATAGATACTGCCTACAGGAAAATTAAAGAGACATTTGGAGAGAAGAGAACCACTTGTATGAATATCAAGAGCTCAGATGGCAACCCAGTTCTAAGCAAAGAAGGGAAGGCAGAAAGGTGGAAGGAGTATATAGAGGGTTTATACAAGGGCGATGTACTTGAGGACAATATTATGGAAATGGAAGAGGATGTAGATGAAGACGAAATGGGAGATAAGATACTGCGTGAAGAGTTTGACAGAGCACTGAAAGACCTGAGTCGAAACAAGGCCCCGGGAGTAGACAACATTCCATTAGAACTACTGATAGCCTCGGGAGAGCCAGTCATGACAAAACTCTACCATCTGGTGAGCACGATGTATGAGACAGGCGAAATACCCTCAGACTTCAAGAAGAATATAATAATTCCAATCCCAAAGAAAGCAGGTGTTGACAGATGTGAAAATTACCGAACTATCAGTTTAATAAGTCACAGCTGCAAAATACTAACGCGAATTCTTTACAGACGAATGGAAAAACTGGTAGAAGCCGACCTCGGGGAAGATCAGTTTGGATTCCGTAGAAATGTTGGAACACGTGAGCCAATACTGACCTTACGACTTATCTTGGAAGAAAGATTAAGAAAAGGCAAACCTACGTTTCTAGCATTTGTAGACTTAGAGAAAGCTTTTGACAATGTCGAGTGGAATACTCTCTTTCAAATTCTGAAGGTGGCAGGGGTAAAATACAGGGAGCGAAAGGCTATTTACAATTTGTACAGAAACCAGATGGCAGTTATAAGAGTCGAGGGGCATGAAAGGGAAGCAGTGGTTGGGAAAGGAGTGAGACAGGGTTGTAGCCCCTCCCCGATGTTATTCAATCTGTATATTGAGCAAGCAGTAAAGGAAACAAAAGAAAAATTCGGAGTAGGTTTTAAAATTCATGGAGAAGAAGTAAAAACTTTGAGGTTCGCCGATGACATTGTAATTCTGTCAGAGACAGCAAAGGACTTGGAAGAGCAGTTGAACGGAATGGACAGTGCCTTGAAAGGAGGATATAAGATGAACATCAACAAAAGCAAAACAAGGATAATGGAATGTGGTCGAATTAAGTCGGGTGATGCTGAGGGAATTAGATTAGGAAATGAGACACTTAAAGTAGTAAAGGAGTTTTGCTATTTAGGGAGTAAAATAACCAATGATGGTCGAAGTAGAGAGGATATAAAATGTAGACTGGCAATGGCAAGGAAAGCGTTTCTGAAGAAGAGAAATTTGTTAACATCGAGTATAGATGTAGGTGTCAGGAAGTCGTTTCTGAAAGTATTTGTATGGAGTGTAGCCATGTATGGAAGTGAGACATGGACGATAACTAGTTTGGACAAGAAGAGAATAGAAGCTTTCGAAATGTGGTGCTACAGAAGAATGCTGAAGATAAGGTGGGTAGATCACGTAACTAATGAGGAGGTATTGAATACGATTGGGGAGAAGAGAAGTTTGTGGCACAACTTGACTAGAAGAAGGGACCGGTTGGTAGGACATGTTTTGAGGCATCAAGGCATCACAAATTTAGCATTGGAGGGCAGCGTGGAGGGTAAAAATCGTAGAGGGAGACCAAGAGATGAATACACTAAGCAGATTCAGAAGGATGTAGGTTGCAGTAGGTACTGGGAGATGAAGAAGCTTGCACAGGATAGAGTAGCATGGAGAGCTGCATCAAACCAGTCTCAGGACTGAAGACCACAACAACAACAATGAGGAGAAACTACATGGCGCATGAAGTACATGTTTTGCCGCAAACCTGAAGGCACATCTGCTAACAGATGATTTTGTCCGTTGAGCTTGGGTGGAAGAAAGTGGGGCCCTACCGAACAGCCACCAACAATGCTGGCCCAAACATTGTTTGTTGACGACATGCTTAGACAGTTGCCTTAAGACTGACGTCTTCCCATGCATGCCGAGTGTGAAAATTTAAAATCTGATGTCGTTGACGCCTCATCCGTGAACAGCATCGTTCCACTAAAATCGTGGTTGACACTTTGTTCAATAAACTAATCGTAGAAAAGTATCTGTGCAGGAAAATCAGCCTGCACACACTGTAAATGGTATGGATACAGCTAGTCCTCCTCTGTCACTCACCAGACAGTGTTACAGCTGCATGTCTTGTAGTGACACTAGGGTCTTCGTCAACTGCATGACGAATAGCCGCCTCCCGTTGCGATGTCCTCGTCCTGCTCGGCCTCTCCCGGTCGCGAGTATCATGCTCGAATGCTCCATGTTTCGTAAATCGACGATCAATGGCTTAAAAAGTTTTCCTGTCGGGCCACCTTCGTCCTGGAAATATCTTCCGCTACAAACTTTGAACCTGTATGTCATTGCTAATCCATAGATGAAATGGGCATCCAGCATCTCTGCAATTCTGTACACTGCCAAGTCTGTGATTAAATCTACGTAGTAATTCGTGGGCTTGCAATGATCGTACTGTTGGCTGGAACAGCTGATATTACCAGTAAACAAGCAACGGCGTACGTCGCATGGCGACAGGGACATGTAAAACAAAATACGGGCTGTGCATAACGTAACCAGATGTCACCAAGAGAGCATGTTCCCTCATGATTATTAAGTTCTATTCTTGTGTGTTTCCCATGATTAATGAGTTAGAGGAAGTGAGTTGTAACTGGGAACAAAGCGTTTCCAGTCCCATTTTCATATAACGCAATTTCTTCGTTTACTTATGGGGAATGTGTCCTGCAATACAAGCAGAACATTTTTGTTGCACGTAGACTAAAGATATTTTCAGCAGGTCTCTGTCGACCAGTGTGCTGCAATATCTACTATAGTAACTAGTCAGTAACTTAAGTGGCTCTGAGCACTATGGGACTTAACATCTGAGGTCATCAGTCCCCTAGAACATAGAACTACTTAGACCTAACTAACCAAAGGACATCACACACATCCATGCCCGAGGCAGGATTCGAACCTGCGGCCGTAGCGGTCGCACGGTTCCAGACTGAAGCGCCTAGAACCGCTCGGCCACATCGGCCGGCAAGATATTCTCCAAAATTATCACCAGCTGCCTAGAAAAAGCGTTATATCTAATTTGAATGAGGCAAAATAAGTAGCTTTTAGCATTTTAATTCGCCCAAAGACAAATGTATTGCATTTATGACGTAGTTCAGAGCGGAAAAATGAATACGAGCTTCTCTTTGAGAGCGATATACAGATTTTTATAAAAATATGGATTGCGTTTATACAGAATCTGGGCTGTCAGCCCTCGAATGGCAAGATGTAACTCAATCCATGTTAGTATACTGAAGAATGTGTACGTTTTTACTACAGCATTCACTAGACTTAATCAGGACCGAGAAAAATTCAGCAATGAGAGAATAGCTAGGCAAGGACCAGATGAATAAAACTATTCTCAGCAGCCAAAATGAAATTTTCACCCTGTAGCGCACTGTGCACTGACACGAAACATCTTGACAGATTAAAACAGTGTGCCGCACCCAGACTCGAGGCCTTCGCCTTCCGTGGGCAAGCGCTCTACCGACTGATCCATCCATACACGACTCAGAACCCATCCTGACATCTTTACTTCTGCGAGTACCTCGTCTTCTACCTTCCAAACTTCACAGTTCTCGTGCGGAACTTGCAGGATTAGGAAGAAGGGATATTGCGGAGGTATCGCTTAGCCACAGCCTGGGGATATTTTATTGTCAGCAGTCCAGTAGAAAGACTTGAGGTCTTTCAGCTGGCAAAAGGTAGAATGAATCATACCGGAGCTACTTTCGCTTCCTGATGACACTTAAATGTTTACTTTACTGCTAACACAGAATAGAACATTTGATCAAGCCTGAAAGTTGGCCCGAAAATTAATAACGCTACGAATGAAATAAATAAATTGAAAATAGAATGGATGCACTACCAATCAGACCACGGACCCAATGTTTATGTTTATGTATTGAAGGCAGTTGAATACAATGATTGGATGATCAAGAAAACAAACAACAGAGTAAAAATGTCCTGAAGTACTTTAGAGAATCTAAATTGGGGTTTCAAACCTTTGTTGGATGTGTCAGAAGATGAAAATGTTTTGACTTACGATAGTGAAACAAGGAGTTTGCTAGCACACATGTGTTTTGAAATTCGGAGTACTTGTAAGAATGTCTACAGCAAATCGCCTTAGTTAGAACGCTGCTTTGTAATCTGTGACGCACGAAAAATTTAAACGATCTCTGACTTTATTTTAAAAACAAATTAACACTGGCATTGCTTAATTTGTGCAACGATTAATCTGTGGGATGTGTGTTATGTCTTTAGGTTAGTTAGGTTTAAGCAGTTCTCAGTTCTAGGGGACTGATGACCTCGAGATGTTAAGTCCCATAGTACTCAGAGCCATTTGCACCATACTAATGCCTTCGTTAAGGTCAAGCTTGTTTGTAGCTACAACGTCTAGGATTCTTCCAGCTGACCAAGACAGTTCTCGGAAAACGTGTTCAAAAGTGTTTCACAAGACTGACTGTCCTACCCCTTGCAGTGATTCCATACATGTCCCAGTCTACACACGGTGGATTAAATTCACCTCCAACTAGTATTGTATGACCTGAGTATTTATGCACAGCTGACCATAGACTTCCTCGAACGACTCTAGAACCGTCACAGTGGAGTCGGGCGGTAGATTTGTTATGCATTCACAGATAACTTCAGTATCATACTCAATTCCAACATCAGTAGAGACAATACTTTTGTCGACTGCAATGAACACTCCCCCTCCTAAGACGTCTAATGTGTCTTCCCGATAAACATTCCAAGACTTGCTAAATATCTTAGAGCTCACTATTTCGGATTTTATCTAGCTCTCAGTGCCAAGAATGAGATGGAAAAATTTCCTGGAAGGCAGTAAATTCGGAAACTTTGTTACGAATACTTTGGCAGTTTACTGGTAAAATTTTTGCAGTCGAACTGTCTTTATTCTGAACGCGGTTTAATTTCCCTATCGAGTATCGAATGGCGAGTGTCCATGAGAGCATCTCGAACTACCGCCTAGCTTCAAAAACCCACATTTCGCTCCGCAGGTATTCTGCTACCCGAATATCTGCTGCCTGTATGTAGTGCAGCCCTAACCCATCAAGAGGAGTCGTACAAATCCCGACCCGATAACGCAGGTCCAGAAATCTGCATCCAAGACCGTTACAGTGGCGACGAAGCCTTTGGGTGGGACCCTACACTCGGCTACAAATCAAAGGACCTCGAACAACTCTGGGAGTGATGCTGTAAATAGTGAGCTCTGCTTGCACGAGGCGTGCGAGTCCAGCAGTCTTCACCACCTCCGCCAGCCGCCTGAAAGAACTGAGGATGGCCTCAGAACCCACAAAACAGGTGTAGTTGGTGCCAACGTGAGCCACAACTTGCAGTCGACAGCACCCTGTACGCTCGATAGCCACAGGCAACGTCGCTTCCACATCTGTGATGAGGCCCCCTGGCAGACACACTGAATGCACATTGGCCTTCTTTCCAGCCCTGAATCTAACTCCCTAAGGGGCTCCATAAATCGTCTAATATTGGAGCTCCGAGAACTAGGTGGTCCTGCTCAGACCGAGCTGAAAAAACAACTACCTGTTCACTCACAAGGGCGTGTCAATACGTCTAGGCTCTACACTGGCCCTCTGTCTCGAGTCACTTTGCCATCCGACACTCACCCTGCCGGTCCACCGCGCGGGTACACTGCAAGGTACAACGGCAATACAGCCCTTTGGCGAAGCAAGCTACACATGAGGTGTACCATGCGACGCTCCAGAATCTTTGCCACCGCTACGTCCCGAGACGGTAGCCTGAAGGGGTCCGATCGCAGCCAAAACTACATTCAAATGCTCGCAAAATGCAGCCAACCGCTCCAGCATTCTCACACAGCAGGCAGACACCCTACCCATCCAAGCAAGATAAACTGAAGAGCAAGCAGTAAAAGCTGGCTGAAACCTAAGTAAGCAATTTGTTACCCTCCTAACGTGTAACCAAGGGACACTGATACCTCAGTGAACTTCATAGCTACCTATTCAGAAGAAATAACAAGTGAGGTACACACTGCCTCAGTTTACAGTTACAGCTAACAAAAAGGAAGCGAGACCAAACTTGCTAAACAGCAAAACATGCAAGCAATGCCCTGGAGATGTGTCACAAGCGATAGCCGACACATAACTGAGCGGCTAATTACGCTGATTACAACCGTCACTAGTCTCAAAATAAACAGCTGAGTAACTAGTGCGCTATCGACTAACTGAATATACACTTACAAAACACAAGATTAATCGCTGAGATTCTGAGGCTGGAGATCTACTAAATATTTACTGTTCGCAAGAGTCGTAAAAATAAGTGAATAAAGCGGCACTAGCGGCATCTACTGCGGAAGACGACACTAGAAAGTACATTCACTCAAGACAAAAGTTCGAAAATACGCAAGTTCTCGCAACAAAAATATGTAGCACTACTAAAAACAGTTAAATAATCAGCTACTGTTCACTTCTGCTCAGAAGTTAGAGTAGAACTGAAATAAAAGATATAAACAAACTGCGTAAAACCGACAAGCTGCTGCTGACCTTCGCTCTTCTCTGAAGCTAGAGGTTTGTCAGAGACCGCAAAGGACTTGTAAGACCAGTTGAAAGGAGTACCTTGAAAAGTATTATAACACTCATACTAATAAACGTGGATAGAGGAATTTGGTCAAATTGATTTAGGAAATGCTGAAGAAATTAGATCGAAATGAGACACTAGAAGTGGCAGATGAGTCATATTATTTTGGCTGCGTAGTAAGTGGCAGTGGTGGAAGTGGAGGGCATATAAAATACAGACTGACAATAATAAGAAAAGCATTCCTAGATAACAGACATTAACTAACAGCGATAATTAATGAATATGTTAGAAACTCTTTTCTGCTGGTATATGGAGTGTATCCTGGTACAGAAATGAGACGTGTACAGTAAGCAGTTATAGAAAAAGAGATTAGAAGATTTTCAAACCTGGTGCTGCAGAATCCTTAAGATTAGGTGAATACTTGAAATAAGAGGCAGTGAAATGAACTGGAGGAGAAAACATGAATAGTATTGGAACCGATTGACAGAACATGCCGAGGTGTCAGTGGTTAGTCGATATGATAATGGAGTGAAGGTACCAGCAGGGGGGGGGGGGGGTGAAGGGGTTGGGGTAGAAGAAAAACAAGTCTGCAAGCCGTAAACAGGTTGAAATCAATGCATTCTGCGATAGTTATCCAGCGATGAAGAAGCTGCCACAGTGTACATGCATTGGAGCAGCAACACCATAAGACGTTAGATGTACTGGGTCAGTCTTATTTATGTTTAGTATCCCAAGAAGCGACATAGATGCCGCTGAAACCATTAACTTAAATATGAGACTCATGGGGTCTCAAATGTCGGAAATACTCCAAAAATGAATGACAAATGTTGGCAAGCAGGTGTGACCGAGCGGTTCTAGGCGCTTCTGTCTGGAACTGCGCGTCCGCTACGGTCGCAGGTTCGAATCCTGCCTCGGGCAAGGATGTGTGTGATGTCCTTAGGTTAATTAGGTTTAAGTAGTTCTAAGTTCTAGGGGACTGATGATCTCAGATGTTAAGTCCCAATGTGCTCAGAGCCATTTTGAGAAACGTTGTGCATGTAACGTCACAAGATGGTGTACCTCGCCGCAAGTACAACGTTTGCGTTTGGGTGTTAAGGTATGATTGAGCGACGAAATACTTACATTCGAACAAACGGTGCAAATTTCGAACAACTTCTATGTGATTTGTAGTAAATGATAGAACTTACAAAGTTATTCTCCTTGTAACGCCGGAAATGCATACCCTTCTATTTCCATCTATTGTACTATAAATATTTTTCCTTATTTTGTTACCTGAAGATATGACATTTCTGTGTCTTTATATATTGTAATTGTTTTACTATTTGTATATATATATATATATATGCATTTTTGTCGATGTATAATTGGTTTCTTTTGTAAATATTATTTGTATTTTTACGCTGGGTCTGGCCTAGGGAAAACTGTGCTATCAAACGAATACATCGATAGGTCGTGTGGAGAACCAAGGTGTTTAGGATCTTTGGTAGTGTTAACTCTGCCGCATGGAGCGCGGCCAGAGCAGAGGGAGTCTGGCTGGAGTAGTGCGGTTGAGCAGGTGTGTTGTGTGACGCTCCCGCGAGTTACCGCGCTTTCAGGGTTTGGCAGCTATAATTGCGCTCGACTTGCTATGATAGTTTCTGACACGGTGTCGCGGACGGGAAGCATTAGCTGGCGCACATCGAGAGCCCGTTTCGCCTGGTGACAGTGTCGAGAAGAAGGCGCGCCAACATCCAGCTTCTGCAACAGAGACGGCCGACAATGAGTGGCTGTCGCCACCTCCTCGACCGACGACTTCAAACCTTCAATCAACCAACAAGGAAGACTGGAAGCACGTAAAGTTTTAGACCTGTATGGCAGACCTCAGCTTTTCAAACTGTTCGAATCGCAAAATTACAGCAACGTAGCATGAAGATTTGTTGCTCATTCTCCCAATTGCATTACCAAGCAGGGTCCCTTCCTTTTCCGGAATGTACCCGAGTGTCGTTGAAATTCAAACGCCAGCATTAAAGTAATATCATTCGATTTCACTGCTTTAATTTCAAAGTTCAGTTAATGTATTCATAGCTGGCTACAATATTTAGATTACACAAGCACAAATTAAGAGTGCGAGTTTTGTTACCGTATATTAGCTTACCTGTGACTGCAGCTCAGCTTGGTACGTACTAAATTTTACCATTGTTAATTGTTCAGAATCATTTAATTCAAGTTCAAAGTTAAATCTCTTATTTCTAAATTGCGTAGATTCAAGTAGCTTTTGAAATGATTGTTGAGGTAACAAAAGACTAACCGTATTTTACTAAATTTCGATGTGCTTCAGAAACGAAGCTCACTATTAATTTCAGTCACTAAATTATCTTTCAGTTTTCCGGTTTCATTAATTCTTTTGCTAAATTAAGTCAGAGTGTAGCGAAATTTATTACTTCTGACAAACTTTCAGTTTTCACACTACACGTGTCAACCTTCAGTTGCCACGCTTCTAGAGCTAATTATATGTGTAATAACCTTTCTTTTTCAGTTACTATAGTAACTGTCCATAGGACTGGCGACCGTAATTTCCTCCAAATCTCAAATATCTAATTACCGCTAGTTAATTGTTAACGTAACGGCCGCACATTTAATTTCCTTATTAACTTTACACCTTTTCAAAATTAATTTCCACCAGTTTCATTTGCATTTTTCCTTTCATTTAGATGTAACCCTTTCCTCCCTCTTTGCCGACAGATTAACTTCAGTGACGATTGCTTTTCCCAAATTTCCATTAGGTATACGCGGTTTAATTTTTCACTGTCATTAAGGTCTATAAGTGAGGAGGAGGTTACATCTTCACTGTAACCACGTAAAAGCTGTTGTTATATTATGTCTATTTCCTTTTTCCTATTCTTTTGTTGTTTAGACATTATTTACTAAAGAAAACATAGGGAATTTACTGGTAACGAAGCAGTTCGGAAGCTTACACTAATTTACTTGTCACGTAATACGGTACGCTTTTGTTGTTCTTTAACTTGCAATAAACCAGCGAAGACCGGTAAATAAAACAGTAAATCTTACCTCAACGTAAAGGCACAACTGTTAACGCAATGAAAAATATTGTCAGTCACAAGCAAGACTCTAACCCTAAGCCCCACGTGTTAATGTCGCGCCTGTGGACACATAGGTACACCGACGGGAATGTTTGACTTCGACTGGGATGATTAAGTGCGACAGGCTGGTAGACTCACCCGCTGTCCGTACGGCGAGGTACGCCTTGTGGTGACGTCACATGTTCAACATATTTTTTTATTTGTTTATTTGCACAATGCGCTATTACAGCTTTTTGTAATACTACAGACGGTCGTTGTGACCGAGCGGTTCTAGGCGCTTCAGTCCGGAACCACGCGGCTGCTACGGTCGCAGGTTCGAATTCTGCCTCGGGCGTGGATGTGTGTGATGTCTTTAGATAAGTTAGGTTTAAGTAGTTCTAAGTCTAGGGGACTGATGACCGCAGATGTTAAGTCCCAAAGTGCTTAGAGCCATTTGAACCATTTTATAATACTACATGTATGGTTTGAATGTCTGTGTGTAGTATAGTGTAATGATTGTGTTGCCTGACGGTGATGACGATGATGAGAGAAGCGAGGGCGTGAAACCCCATGCCAGCACATAGCCTATTCCTTAGGAATATCACCGAGGGGCCCGCCATGCTTAACGTTCCCATCCGTCGTATGGATCATTACCAACAGCGTCACGTGCCCTCACTTCATGAGAAACTACTGAGAGGTTTGGTATTTAAACAAGATCATTGGCTCCAAATCTTGTGCTTACGCCATAACCTCGGCCAATTACCGGCAGTGAAAACTTTTTCCACCACCAGGAATGTCCAACATTTGTCATCCGATTTTGAGATTTTGCCAACATTTGTGATCCCATGTGTCTTACAATACATTAACTGTCCTGGCGTCATCTACGTCGCTTAGGGGTTTTATGAACATGAACAAAAATCAGCCTGTATACAGGGTGGTCCATTGGCAGTCATCCAATAGAGCACATTATGCCGGTTTACGTTACCGCTGTTGGTGAATGACGCTTCGTCGCTAAATAGAACGCGTGAAAAACACCTGTCATCGTCCCGTAATTTCTCTTGTGCCCAGTGGCAGAACTGTATACGACGTTCAAGTCGTCGCCCATGCAATTCCGTGTGCATAGAAATATGGTACGGGCGCAATCGATGTTGATGTAGCATTCTCAGCACAGACGTTTTTGAGATTCCCGATTCTCGCGCAATTTGTCTGCTACTGATGTGCAGATTAGCCTAGACAGCAGCTAAAACACCTACTTGGGCATCATCATTTGTTGCAGGTGGTGGGTGACATTTCACATGTGACTGAACACTTCCCGTTTCCTTAAATAAGGTAACTATCTGGCGAACGGTCCGGACACTTGGATGATGTCGTCCAGGATACCGAGCAGTATACAAGGCACACGCCCGTTGGGTACTTTGATCACAATAGCCATACCTTAGGGATAACAGCGTAATTGTTTTTGAGAGCTCATATCGACAAAGCAGATTGCGACCTCGATGTTGGATTAAGAAAAATTTTGGGTGCAGTAGCCCAGTAATTAGGTCTGTTCGACCTTTAAATTCTTACATGATCTGAGTTCAGACCTTTTCCGCAATTGGTGTTTGGTCCATTTTACCACGGGTAATGTATCACGAAGCAAATACCGCCCGCACTGGCGGAATGTTACGTGATACCACGTACTTATACGTTTGTGACTATTACAGCGCCATCTATCACAAAGCGAAAAAATTGGTCCAACTAAGACATTCATATTTCTTTACGTACTACACGAATATGTAATAAAAAATCGGGGTTCCTATTAAAAAAAAACGCAGTTGATATCCGTTTGACCTATGGCAGCGCCATCTAGCGGGCCAACCATAGCGCCATCTGATTTCCTCCTTCAAGCTAGACAAGTTTCGTTCTTTGTAGTTTCTTCTTTTGATGCTTATTTCGTGAGATATTTGGCCCGGTCACTATCAATGGACCACCCTGTATACAGGGTGAGTCCCCTAACGTTACCGCTGGATATATTTCGTAAACCACATCAAATACTGACGAACCGATTCCACAGACCGAACGTGAGGAGAGGGGCTAGTGTAATTGTTTAATACAAACCATACAAAAATGCACGGAAGTATGTTTTTTAACACAAACCTACGTTTTTTTAAATGGAACCACGTTAGTTTTGTTAGCACATCTGAACATATAAACAAATACGTAATCAGTGCCGTTTGTTGCATTGTAAAATGTTAATTACATCCGGAGATATTGTAATCTAAAGTTGACGCTTGAAACCTCCGACGTTCAGTTGCGTGTTGTAACAAGGATGGGCCACGGTCGGCGAGCAGCATCTGGAGGGACTTCTTTCTGTGGGGTACGTTAAAGGAGAATGTGTACCGTGATGTGCCTACAACCCCAGAGGATATGAAACAACGTATTGTGGCAGCCTGCGGCGACATTACACCAGATGTACTGCGGCGTGTACGACATTCATTACGCCAGAGATTGCAGTTGTGTGCAGCAAATGATGGCCACCACATTGAACATCTATTGGCTTGACATGTCGGGACACACTCTATTCCACTCCGTAATTGAAAACGGAAGCCACGTGTGTACGTGTACCTCACCCCTCATGGTAATGTACATGTGCGTCAGTGAAAAAGACCAATAAAAAGGTGTTAGCATGTGGACGTAATATGCTGTTCCAGTCTCTTCTGTACCTAAGGTCCATCACCGTTCCCTTTGGATCCCTACGTAATTCGGTGCTCTCAGATACACACGATCGAACAGCGGAGGAGTGGTACTCAAGCGTCAACTTTAGGTTACAATATCTCCGGATGTAATTAACATTTTACAATGCAACAAACGGCACTGATTACGTATTTGTTTATATGTTCAGATGTGCTAACAAAACTAACGGGGTTCCATTTTAAAAAAACGTAGGTTTGTGTTAAAGAACATACTTCCGTGTATTTTTTTTATGGTTTGTATTAACCAATTACACTAGCCCCTCTCCTCACGTTCGGTCTGTGGAATCGATTCGTCAGTATTTGATGTGGTTTACGTAATACATCCACCGGTAATCTTAGGTGACTCACCCAGCATAGGAGCAAAGTGGGTGCTTGTTGCTGGAGACAGTGAAGCGCTGAAAAGATTAGAGGACGACTTTCTACAGAAGTAGGTGTGAAATGATTTGAGGATGGTGATGATTCAATTTATGATCGCGTACGAGCAGTACCACTGTTACCCTTAAGCTTTAAAACGGCCTGTATTTCGGAGAGTCTGCAGAACGGCAAATATTTGCCACCAGCCTTTACAGGCGTCGCCCGGCTTTTTCCGAAGCGGCACCGTAGCACGCACCGGGCTGTGTACGCCCAAAGCTGCTAATGGTGTGTGAGGGCACGTACGCGCTTCACGCACGGCCGCGCCCCGCCGCGCCGCCTGCGCTAACAAGCGGACACCGGCTCGGTCGCTGATCCTTCAGGGTCGCCGCAAGAAGCGGACGAGGCGGCGGCTGCCGCTGCCGGCTGGCGGCTGTTCGCTCCCGCTGCCGCTGCCGCGGCTGGCCTTGTGGGGAAACGCCTCTTCGTCGCCGTAACTCAGCCCGATACGGATCTCTGCCGCCCGGTACCGTTCGACACCAGTGCACTTCGGAAATAACGCAATCATTCTACTTTCAAACGAGCAATTTATTTAGTTATTTTTTGTACGTTTTCCTCCTTCCCTTTCACATACCAAGGCGTGCGTGTCAGAAAGCTACCCCGACAAGGAGACATTTTTACAGAGCCATCTGCACTCCAGTCACGTGTACGAGATTCCAGCGTAGGTCTCCCCATTATACGTCACAAAAATATATAAATTTATTGATATTTCAGGGAACCAATAACCCGCCAGGATACCCGAGAGCGCTAACGCGCTGCTTCCCGGAATCGGGTAGGCGCGCCGGCCCCGGATTGACGGCCGGTGTGCCGGCCAGCCTGGATGTGGTTTCTAGGCGGTTTTCCACATTCTGCTAAGTGAATACCGCGCTGGTCCCTATGTCCCACTTCAGTTACACGACTCGCAGACATTTGAAACACATTCACACTATTTCCGGATTTACACTAGACGCAGACACTCGGGGTACACTAATTCCATCCTGCAAGGTATGGGGTGGTGGCAGGAAAGGCATCCAGCCACTCCTTGCAGTTAACCATGCCAACTCCGTACTTAAAACTGCCGACCCTGCGCACAATGCGGGATAAAGGCAGTAGCAAAAGAACGTAAGAAAGATTTCAGGGAACCAATAATCTTCCATAGAAGAACAGAATCAAGTTACAGATGGATGTGGTTTTTAGGCGGTTTTCCACATTCTGCTACGTGAATACCGCGCTGGTCCCTATGTCCCACTTCAGTTACACGACTCGCAGACATTTGAAACACATTCACACTATTTCCGGATTTACACTAGACGCAGACACTCGGGGTACACTAATTCCATCCTGCAAGGTATGGGGTGGTGGCAGGAAAGGCATCCAGCCACTCCTTGCAGTTAACCATGCCAACTCCGTACTTAAAACTGCCGACCCTGCGCACAATGCGGGATAAAGGCAGTAGCAAAAGAACGTAAGAAAGATTTCAGGGAACCAATAATCTTCCATAGAAGAACAGAATCAAGTTACAGATTTGTAACAGTAAGCAATGGGCGCCGATAATAATCCTGATTTGGTCTATCACACTTCATCAGAACTTGTTACAAGTGGTGTCCCATAGAGACCATCATAGAGCCCTTATATTTGTTCGTGTATTCATTACCTACAATGATAAGTTTATCAGTTGCTAAGATTCTGTTGATTGCTGATGATAGAAAATGGTTCAAATGGCTCTGAGCACTATGGGACTCAACTGCTGAGGTCATTAGTCCCCTAGAACTTAGAACTAGTTAAACCTAACTAACCTAAGGACATCACAAACATCCATGCCCGAGGCAGGATTCGAACCTGCGACCGTAGCGGTCTTGCGGTTCCAGACTGCAGCGCCTTTAACCGCACGGCCACTTCGGCCGGCCGATAGAAACATAAATAGTAAATCAAGTTCAGTTTTAAAAACAACTGTTAATGAATTTCAGTATACATTAACAAACTATTTGCAGCCAATTCTTTGTCAATTAAAAAAAAAAGTACTGTGTCCATTCCACAGTCAGCAAGTGGTTCTCATCCTACACACGAATCAAATATGACGAAATGCAGACATAAGAATTTGATAGTGCTCGATTATTAGAATGTACAGGGTGTCTGCGTTAACTTCAGACAACTAAATATCTCGAAAACGACGCACCATTCTAAAAAAAAAAATAAAAAAAAAAAAAAGGTTAGCTTTATTGACGGAGACATCTACACGTGCTGCACCACACAACCGCCTCTCCTGCGTGGGCGGGGTCAACATTGAATTTTAAAATCGGAACCCCACTTTTTTTGCGTAATCGGATTCTACGTCAAAAAAGGTAATATTTACTCAAACCATCGTTTTCCATTCGTAAAAGATGACACTGTAATCGAAAAATATCAATTGTGCCTGTTTATGCAATTAACAACTGACATATTTGATTCTACATTTAATTTACGATGTAAATGTAAACTTTTGTATTTTAACTTTTATGTTCCAATTTCATTGTGCAGTAAAATATGGTTAGCTGTTTCAGTGTCTGGTTAGAAATCCCTTCACTCTTTCCAACAACTGTATCCAACGGATAAGGTACTTCGGAATATCTTTAACACCCTCGTCCAAGGCACATGGCTATTGCGGGGAACGAAATGGCGGGTATTACATCCAGGGAAGCCGGTCTTCACGACCCTCAGTTAGTTCGATGTGCCATTCTCCAACATTCTATTGCCTCGCTCTTGAGGTATAGAGTCACTCGCCAAAGGGAGAATGAGTGGCTGGAAGTGAAAGACAATAAGCTCCGTCTAGCAAAGAAAATTGAGGATATGTTAGATGATGATCAGTTTAGCATTAGGAAAGGTAAAGGCACCAGAAATGCAATTCTGGCGTTACGATTGATAAAGGAAGCTAAGACTAAAGAGAAATCAAGACACATTCATAGAATATGAATATGGGAAAAGCGTTCCACAATGTAAAACGGTGCAAGACGTTCGAAATTATTAGATTGGTTGGTTGGTTGGTTTTGGGGAAGGAGACCAGACAGCGTGGTCATCGGTCTCATCGGATTAGGGAAGGATGGGGAAGGAAGTCGGCCGTGCCCTTTCAGAGGAACCATCCCGGCATTTGCCTGGAGTGATTTAGGGAAATCACGGAAAACCTAAATCAGGATGGCCGGACGCGGGATTGAACCGTCGTCCTCCCGAATGCGAGTCCAGTGTCTTACCACTGCGCCACCTCGCTCGGTCGAAATTATTAGAAAAGTAGGGGTAAGCTAAATGGAGAGACGGTTAATATCCAGTACGTACAAGAACCAACAGGGAATAATAAGAGTGGACGACAAAGAAAGGAAATCTCGGATTAAAAAGGGTGTAAGACAGGGATGTACTCTTTCGCCCCTACTGTTCAATCTGTACATCGAAGAAGCAATTATGGAGATAAAAGAAAGGTTCAGGAGTGGAATTAAAATTCAAGGTGAAAGGATATCAATGACACGATTCGCTGATGACATTGCTATCCTAACTGAACGTGAAAAAGAATTCTTCTGAACGGAGTGAACAGTCTAATGAGTACAGAATATGAATAGAGAGTAAATCGAAGAAAAACTAAAGTAATGATAAGCAGCATAAATGAGAACAGCGAGACACTTAATTGGTGGTCAGGAAGTAGATTTTAGGGAATCTTACTACTTAGGCAGCAAAATAAACAATGACGGACTGCGCAAGATGGACATCAAGAAGAGACTAGCACTGGAAAAAAGGTATTCCTGTCCGAGTGAAGTCTACTTGTATCAAACATAGACCTTAATTTGAGGAAGAAATTTCTGAGAATGCACGTTCGGAGCACAGCATGGTAGTGAAACATGGGCTGTAGGAAAACCGGAACAGAAGAGAATTGAAGCATTTGAGATGTGGTGCTACAGACGAATGCTGAAAATTAGGTAGACTGATGGGTAGGGAGTGTCGAGGTTCTGAGAGGAATCGGAGAGGAGAGGAATATTTGGAAAACACTGACAAGGGGAAGGGTCAGGATGATAGGACTTCTCTTGAGACATTAGGGAATGAGTTCCATAGTGCTAGAGGGAGAATAGAGGGCAGAAACTTTAAAGGAAGACAGGGACTGGAATACATCCAACAAATGATTGAGGACGTTGGTTGCAACTGCTGCTACTCTGAGATTATCACAGGCGAGGAATTCGCGGCGGGCCGCATCAAAACAGTCAGAAGACAGACGACTCAAAAAAAAAAAAAAAGTAAAGCCCACAACGCGGCTGTGGCGTACCTCTTTCCAGCCACGGAACGAGGCGTACAGGTCATTGTGCGCCACATTTCATCAGAATGTGTTTTATTTTCAGACCAGAGGGCAGCGGTAGATTTGCCAACAGATCTGCCCTCCATTCTAAGTGACTTTCAGACTAATGTGGTTAGAGTTTTGAAGTGTTGTGAATTTTCCAAGATTTTACCTGATATTTTGGGGAGATGGTTTTGATGTGTTAATAGGGTGAGTCGCTAACCCATGTTTTTATAAGTGGTCATCCGGTCAAATTCCCCTGTACCGTTGTTTTAGCTCCTCTGTAGTTTTACTTACGTTGTCATACCAGGTAAAGCACCTTTCACCTTTTCTCCGTTGTCATAACGCGTGTGAGATAGAGTGATCATGCGGGTCAATGCGAGTGAGTGGGACAGAGTGCATGAGTGTGTGTTAATTCCTAAGGAATTAGATTGTACTTAAACTAACTTAGATTGTACTTAGATTGTACTTAAACGAATTTACGCTAAGGACAACAAACACACCCATGCCCGAAGGAGGACCCGAACCTTCGGCGGGAGGGACCGCGCAATTCGTGGCATGGCGCCTCAAAGCTTGCGGCCCCTGCGGGCGGTGGGTGCATGAGTATCGTTTTTCAAGTTTCATCCTCACTGTGTGCGAGGTAGCTGATAACTTTGCCTTTGAGCGCCCGTATACTCGAAACACACACACACAGGCCGGCCGAAGTGGCCGTGCGGTTAAAGGCGCTGCAGTCTGGAACCGCAAGACCGCTACGGTCGCAGGTTGGAATCCTGCCTCGGGCATGGATGTTTGTGATGTCCTTCGGTTAGTTAGGTTTAACTAGTTCTAAGTTCTAGGGGACTAATGACCTCAGCAGTTGAGTCCCATAGTGCTCAGAGCCATTTGAACCATTTGAACCCCCCCCCCCCCCCCCACACACACACACACACAAACTTCTATTCTGGTGGTAGCCGAGTAGCGACAGGCGCGAGAATACGGTGGTTGGATGGAAACACACATTAAAATCTGTCACCCTGATAGTGGGATTCAAGGCCGTCCTCCGAAATTAAGTATTCCGATGGGTTGGGTACTCACTACAATCAACCATGTAGGGAACACAGACCTACGTTACGTAGCGAGTAGCTTATTTACCAGATATATCAATGTCTATCCATATTATTTGTACTGTACAATCACTCAAATAACGCTTGAATATCTGTATCAACCTTTAGAACACAAGGTTCACATTTACAGATAAATGAAATGTTGTAGGTAATGCGTAGGTTCTCAATTGCGAAAACAGACACATTTGATATTTGGCGATTACAGCCTCATCTACAATAATGGGAAACAATTGTTGGAGTAAACAGTCCGTAGTTTTGGGGAGAATCTGAATAATCAGTAAAAAAGGGGGGTTCCCATTGGAAAATACGAAGTTGATCCCGCCCACGCAGGAGAGATATTTTGCCAGTTGTAGCACAGACAGACGTCCCTTTGACTAAAGTTAACGTTTCACTTCGAACTTTTTTCGCATGATGCCTCGTTTTCGAGATATGTGGTAGTCTCATGTTAAAACGGACACCCTGTATACACTGACGGGTCAAACGTTATGACCACCTGCTTAGTAGCTTGTTTGTCCGTCTTTGGAATGAAATACATCAGTGATGCTGGGTATCAGGGATCCGACAGTTTATTGGTAGGTATGTGGAGATATGTGACATTAGGTGTCTACGCACAGGTCATGTAATTCGCGGAAATAACGAGCCGCTGATATGCGTACGCTGTGACGGCACACAGTAGCGACCCAGATGGGTTCCACAGCATTTACTCAAGTAAATGTGGTCGCTGAGATGTGAACGTGAGTTCACTATAATCCTCGAACCACTGTAGCACGGTTCTGGCTCCTAGACAGACAATTCTACTACTGAAAGATGACATCGGCGTCGGGGAAGATAACAAGCATGTAGGGATGTAGGTCGTTCGCAGCTGTCAGTGTGTCTTCAATTACTACCTCAGGTCCCATGCAAGCACAGGAGAATGTCTCTCATAGCATAATACTGCTCCTACCAGCCTGTGTCCGTGGCGTGGTGCACGTTTCGGGCCGCCGTTCACTTCGATGACGGCCTTCGTGGAGACGACCAGCGACCTAGTGTAGTGAAAACGTGATTCACCTGAAGAGGCGAAACGTCTCCATCATTCATCGATGGCCGGATCCCGATGGTCTCTTACCCACTGCAGTCGTAACTGCCGATGTCGTTGACATGTGCGACATGTAGGGGTGGTCCACTGCGGGGCTCCATGTTTAACAATGTACGATGAACGGTGTGCTCCGAAACACTTGTGCGTGCACCAGAATTGTGGTCTTCCGGCAGAGATGTCACAGATCGCCATCTATCCTACTTTACAGAGCAGACAAGCCTCCGAACCCCATGTTCTGTGATGAGTCGTGGACGTCCAAACCATTTAGCGCCTAATGGTAGTTACAAAGTCCTTCTCCCTCTTTCCGCAGGTGCCCACGGCAGTAGCACGTAAATATTCGGCTCGCTTTGCCATTTCGATATACTCGTTTACAGGCTTCTGGGTAATAATAATAAATTGCCCTGTTTCAGAGTCCCTTTTCTCAAAGGATTTACCCATTTGCAGCCCATGTATTCCCTATGGTGATCCCCCGTCCGTGTCTGCTCCGCGTACATACCCTCAAAGCCATCAGGCGGCATCCAACGTCTCGACGAGTAGTGGTCATAATGTTCTGGCTGTTCGGTCTATTAGATTCAGTCTGCAGGAGTATACAAGAGAACTGATGAAAACGACCAACCAAATATTTTGCTTGCAAAACGAATATTACCAGGCTTTGTTTTTGTGATGTTTTGTCTGTAGACTAGAGTGTGTAGCTCTCCTGCTAGTGTATGCTGCGAAGTCTTTAATTTCATCATAGCTATTGTAGCTTACATCCGTTTGAACCTGCTTACGGTATTCAAACTTTCTACGTACATCTTTATCTACACTCCACAAGCCACCCTGCGATGTGTGGGGGAGGGTACGTAGCTTACTACTGTCAGTTCGCCCCTTACCTGTTCCAGTCGCGATTTATTGGCGAGGAGAACTATTGTCAGTAAGCTTTCGTGTGGGCTCCAAGCCATCTAACTTTATCTTTGTTGTAGTTTCGCGAGAAATACGGAAGAAAACGTAATCTGGGAACGTTCTTAACAGTAATCCACAGTGTGGTGCCGGATCCCCGTCTTACAACGTCTGCCACTCGAGGTATTTCATTATGCCCATGACGATTTCGTGCTTACTAAAGGAGTCTGTAACGAAACACCCTTCTTTGGATCTTCTCCATCCGGTATGGATACTATACTGACGAGCAATATGCAAGTATTGTTTGAACGATAGTTTTGTATGCAACTACGTTTCTTGAGGAGTCTTTAAATCAATCTCAGTGTGGCATCTGGTCTTCCCACGATTTATTTTATGTGGTTGTTCCACTTTATATCGCTGCGCACGCATACTCCTAAATAAGGAGCTTTGCTGCCTCTGGATCACGGGATCCCAGGTTCGATTCCCAGCCGGAATGGAGATTTTCTCTGCCCAGGGACTGGGAGTTTGGGTTGCCCTCATCATTTCCTTATCATCATCATCATTTGTGAACAGTGGCTAGATTCGACTGTGTAAAAATTGGACTGTGTAAAAATTGGGACTTTGTATGGGCGCTGATGACTGCGCAATGGGGCGCCCCACAAGCCAAACATCATCATCATCATCATCCTAGATAAGAAGTTGGACAAAAATGTGAAAACATCAAAAACATAACATTTTACCACGCCTAGTACAGTGCAAGGAAACAGCTTTCAGAAGTCTCGGAAGGGAATAATAAAGACCATTTGTTGTTTTAAAGGGAAGTCTATATCTTTATTCCTGAATAATAGTGGCACGTTCAGACAGTGATGATGGAGACGGGCAGCAATCACGCCCTCTTCTCTCCAAAGAACACCACCGCAGATTAAACTGGAATCACTAAAGCACAAAGACCTGACAGGGAATCACATCAGATAGAACGGGTAACATCTCCTGAAAGAGGACCACATATGACTATGGTTTTAGCTGTTAGTGCCTGCCTCTACTTTTCAGATTCCCTACGATTAACCTCGAGTCCCATTTTATCAGTGACGATCCTGTTAGGAGAAAAGGCAGTGCACATAACTGAGACTGGTGAGAGAAACTAGTTTCTTGAAATAACTCTGACATTGTGTATCATATGTTCGATATTCCAATGACCATCCTTGCTTGGTAACTAACTGGGAACCTACGAAAATGGTGTCACACTTTTATCTTTCTCAGTTCACTGTAGTCATGAACACTGAGACGGAAGCTTTTTTGCCCCGTTTAAGGATTCTGTAAACTCAGCTTGCGATACATGGATGAACCAGACAAACGACCAGTAGAATACTTAACAATCCAGGCATTGTGAAAATTGCATTGCCAAAAGCATTTATGCCGAGAAATCTATCGGCTGGCTTCAAAGTGACAGGCATATCTCCCTCATTCAGGCACATTTTCATCAACAGTGCCTTTCTGCTTTCTTAAAAAGCAGACTGATCTGACCCTAATGCTGTTAGTTGTGGCTTAACTGCTGAAACTGGCCACGCAACTGCTCTGGAACACAATGGTAGGCCTACGCTCTCAGTAAAAACGTCTGTTAAGTTAAACGTCATATCACCTGACCAACCGTGGGTCCTAACGCCTAAGCCGGCCGAAGTGGCCGTGCGGTTAAAGGCGCTGCAGTCTGGAACCGCAAGACCGCTACGGTCGCAGGTTCGAATCCTGCCTCGGGCATGGATGTTTGTGATGTCCTTAGGTTAGTTAGGTTTAACTAGTTCTAAGTTCTAGGGGACTAATGACCTCAGCAGTTGAGTCCCATAGTGCTCAGAGCCATTTGAACCATTTGAACCTAACGCCTAAAGATGTCGGGCCATTTGAGAAATCACAACAAAAAAGACAGTAAATAAATGAAAATGTATTTTAGCATTATTGACATAAATTACAGTAAAAGATGCGTTACAACAAGAACAATGAAATGGGGAAAAATGCCCCCATAGACAGAAAAGAACACACATTAAAGAGAAGTATGGATGATCTACGTAAGAACCTATTCTTTAATGAAGTGACTGTGCTCAAGTTAAATCAAATGATAAATTCCTCAAATATAGGACAAAAAGAATGTAGGCATTTCTAACGAGTTTCTTCTGGAAGAAGAAAATGAGGATGAGGCTGCGCCATGTCTTACTCATCTTAAACCATTTTCTCACAGCTGTTCAGGTGATGAACTGATTCAAATGCGCAAGTTGTAAGTGGTGAGTGCATCTATCATGGCTTAAAAATGACGGCAGTGAGTGTTTGAACTGTGAAAATCCCATCGGCCATTCAGACGAAGACTGATTAAAATTTTGGACACACTTTTTTGTCAGATTGTTATTATAACAATGGTAACACAATTTATGATATTAGTATTTGTCATAATGCTGTATGGACTTGCATTAAATTAAACCTGGAGTACTGAAGTGGCTGTATTTCATGTTAAATGATCAATGTCGTAACTAAATTAATCGACACAGTCGTATTCTCCAACTTGCCGCAACTGCTGAGCCATCTTCCCCCCTGGTTGGGGTAGATTGGCCGAGGTGATATTATTATACTAAATGTTTCTCCATGAGTAGACAAACTGAGAAGACTTACTGCCTAGTTGTTACTGAAACAATGTAAAAATGTTTCCACACGAAGAGATCAATGGGAAAAATTAATTTACAAGCTGGAAAAAAATGCCTGATCACCTCTAGTGTGTAGTATGAATGAAATTATGTCAAATGCCGTAGGGATTTATGTTCACCGACGAAAGCGAGCCGCTCGCTTCGTTCTGTTTCCTTTCCTTCACATGGGTTGCGTCTCGCGGCTGCTAGAGAATTGGTTGATGTTTGCTTACTTTCATGACGTCATAAAAAAGGCCGAAAATGTGTAACAGTCCCGTCTGGTGACTTGGCCTCTGAGGAGCTCGAAACTACAGACCTGCCCCTAGCTGTTATTTTGGATCGTCAAATCAAAATACACTCCTGAATGAAACGTAGAAACCCGATTCGAGTGCGATAAATCGCGAGTATGGTAAGAAACTGATCCGTAGCGTTGTCAGAGTGATAAGATTCGTAGGTGATTGAAGCCAATGAATGTGATTACGAATTATCAATTGAGTGGCAGAGTAATTTATGACGTAACACAGTCCTTTGTGACTGACTTAATGAAAAAACTGACGGGTATAACGATCAAATATGGGTAAAAGTTATGTAGTGGATCCCCCTTCCTGTCGCATGTTTTGCAGTTTATATACAATATACGTCCATAATATGCATCAAAATACTCGTCGGAGGCTTCATTATCACGTACACATCTTCTCAGTTAACATTGCCATTTTAGTCATTGTGACTAAGAGTGCGTTAAATATAACAAACTACATTTAAATATGGTGCGAACCTATATTTATGTTGCGCCACACGTAAATCTACTCGTATTGCTACAGCCTTTGTTTGGAATTCACAGTGACTGTCTCCACGAACTATCAATCAGTTATCTTTCAGTTTAACCTAGACCTTTGTCTACGATACAGGTCAGTCTGTCAACATAACGAGTAATTCAGAGGGTGGTGGGAAGGAGGGAGGAGGGGGGAGAGGAGGTTCCAATATCGTGCTACAGCACAAACTTGTGTTACGCTTTAATTTCGTACGTTGTTATTATGTAAACAGACAATGATATGTCAGCAATCATTTTGCAGCTGAAGGTTCACAGGTCATAATCTTATGACATGGAGCTAGCCCAAAACTAGAATACAGCAGCAGCCGTACTGTGTTCTGCTAATGAAATCTTACAAAGACAATACCCTCCCATTGTGAGCCTTAAATGAGAGTGTATTATCTTTGTAAGATTTCATTAGCAGAACACATTACGATTTCGTGCTGTGTTCTAGTTTGGGGCTTGCCCAATGTTATAAGATTATGATGTGTGAGCCTTCGGTTGCAAAATGATCGTTGCATCACTGCAGGAAGTAATGCAAGAGTATATAATATTTTTCATCCAGATGCAGTTTTCATTTACACTGCATTAAGGTGTGAAATGACTGATCAACCAAAAATTTCCATGATGTCTTGTGACCTGTTTCTGTTGCCTTTGCTTCAGTTTACTGGTTTTAGTGTATTTTTGATAACATTTGAAAGAAGTGTGGTTGCAATTATTAATGCAGTTTTCCAGATTTCTGATTACATTTGAAAATGACGAATCAGTTCGTTGAAACTAGTAATGTAAGTGACTGTGGATTGACGATCGTTTGTGGTGTCAAATAAACATTTTAAATGCAAATGATATACATCATAAACATCTTACCCAAACAGAGCTAAATGAGAAAAGGAGGAGTTGTTACATACATAAAGACAGAACGCAAATTAAGAATCGTTGAAACAAGTAAATTTGGAAGAGATCATAACACAGAAGTAATACACCAGTCAATCAATCATGATGCCTTAGGATGCACAATGTTGTTATTGTGGTCTTCAGTCCTGAGACTGGTTTGATGCAGCTCTCCATGCTACTCTATCCTGTGCAAGCTTCTTCATCTCCCTGTACCTACTGCAACCTACATCCTTCTGAATCTGCTTAGTGTATTCATCTCTTGGTCTCTCTCTACGATTTTTACCCTCCACGCTGCCCTCCAATACTAAACTGGTGATCCCTTGATGCCTCAGAACATACCCTACCAACCGATCCCTTCTTCTAGTCAAGTTGTGCCACAACCTTCTCTTCTCCCCAATCCTATTCAATACCTCCTCATTAGTTATGTGATCTACCCATCTAATCTTCAGCATTCTTCTGTAGCACCACATTTCGAAAGCTTCTATTCTCTTCTTGTCTAAACTATTTATCGTCCATGTTTCACTTCCACATGGCCACACTCCATACAAATACTTTCAGAAACGACTTCCTGACACTTAAATCAATACTCGATGTTAACAAATTTTTCTTCTTCAGAAACGCTTTCCTTGCCATTGCTAGTCTACATTTTATATCCTCTCTACTTCGACCATCAACAGTTATTTTGCTCCCCAAATAGCAAAACTCCTTTACTACTTTAAGTGTCTCATTTCCTAATCTAATTCCCTCAGCATCACCCGACTTAATTCGACTACATTCCATTATCCATGTTTTGCTTTTGCTGATTTTCATCTTATACCCTCCTTTCAAGACACTGCCCATTCCGTTCAACTGCTCTTCCGAGTCCTTTGCTGTCTCTGACAGAATTACGATGTCATCGGCGAACCTCAAAGTTTTTATTTCTTCTCCATGGATTTTAATACCTATTCCGAATTTTTCTTTTGTTCCCTTCATTGCTTGCTCAATATAGAGATTGAATAACATCAGGGAGACGCTATCCGATATTTCTAAGGAATCCAAACTGATTTTCCCCGAGGTCGGCTTCTATCAGTTTTTCCATTCGTCTGTATAGAATTCGTGTTAGTATTTTGCAGCCGTGACTTATTAAACTGATAGTTCGGTAATTTTCACATCTGTCAACACCTGCTTTCTTTGGGATTGGAATTATTATATTCTTCTTGAAGTCTGGGGGTATTTCACCTGTCTCATACATCTTGCTCACCAGATGGTAGAGTTTTGTCAGGACTGGCTCTCCCAAGGCTGTCAGTAGTTCTAATGGAATGTTGTCTACTCCCGGAGCTTTGTTGCGACTCAGGTCTTTCAGTGCTCTGTCAAACTCTTCACGCAGTATCATATCTCCCATTTCGTCTTCATCTACATCCTCTTCCATTTCCATAATATTGTCCTCAAGTACATCGCCCTTGTATAGACCCTCTATATACTCCTTCCACCTTTCTGCCGTCCCTTCTTTGCTTAGAACTGGGTGTCCATCTGAGCTCTTGATATTCATACAAGTGGTTCTCTTTTCTCCAAAGGTCTCTTTAATTTTCCTGTAGGCAGTATCTATCTTACCTCTAGTGAGATAAGCTACATGCTTACATTTGTCCTCTAGCCATCCCTGCTTAGCCATTTTGCACTTCCTGTCGATCTCATTTTTGAGACGTTTGTATTCCTTTTTGCCTGCTTCATTTACTGCATTTTTATATTTTCTCCTTTCATCAATTAAATTCAATATTTCTTCTGTTACCCAAGGTTTCTACTAGCCCTCGTCTTTTTACCTACTTGATCCTCTGCTGCCTTCACCACTTCATGTCTCAAAGCTACCCATTCTTCTTCTACTGTATTTCTTTCCCCTATTCTTGCCAATTGTTCCCTTATGCTCTCCCTGAAACTGTGTACAACCTCTGGTGTAGTCAGTTTATCCAGGTCCCATCTCCTTAAATTCCCACCTTTTTGCAGTTTCTTCAGTTTTAATCTACAGTTCATAACCAATAGATTGTGGTAAGAGCCCACTTCTGCCCCTGGAAATGTCTTACAGTTTAAAACCTGGTTCCTAAATCTCTGTCTTACCATTATATAATCTATCTGAAACCTGTCAGTGTCTCCAGGCTTCTTCCATGAATAGGATGCACAATAGTCATTATAATTTTGTGTTAAATTTATTATTCACAGAACTGTACTATTTCTAAATTGTTAATTCCATTTATTTGGAATTGTACAAATACACTACTGGATAAGCTAGAAGTAGGACTGATTCCAGATGACTCTACTCCTTTTACAAATGTTACAATAGTAGGAAGGCTGGATGTCTCATTACAACTGTTGACATCATTTCCAAAAAGTTTTTAGAAATTGAAGTGCTCTAGAATAGAATAATATTCATAGTAAATTAAAATTTGGATTTCAAATGAGTTGCTGAACTGAGAATGCCATTTTCAAATTCACTCACGAAATACTACAAGTAATAAATAACAAATTATCATCAGTTCGTACAGTCTGTGACATAAAAAAGGTGTGATACATAACATCTTCCTACATAAACTGCGATTTTAAGGAATTCATGGTATAACTGAGCAGTTGGTAGAGTCATACCTAACCAAACAACTGTAAGCTACCTCCACTTTAATCAGCTATGGAAAAAGCAACAATCATGTAAACATAATTGGATCAAAAAATTTATGATAGTGATCATTACAAGGGAGTCTAAATTAAACACAAGAAAGACAATGAAAAATGTCATGAAATGTTAAATAAGCCACAGTAAATCACTGGCAAAATTTTTAAAGTCAGTCACCAATCCAGCTGGACAGATTCTGAGAAATAATCAGTCCGTTGCCAGAACACCTATTACTATGTAACTTATTTTACAAGCATGTGATGATGAAATAGGTTCTGGATGAAGTGAACAAAACACTTCATGAGAGAACAAAGAAAACCATTAACAACAGTTTCAAATTACTAAAGAAAACAAAATGTAAAATTTTTAAGAAATTGCAAATAATCATTAAAGAGGTACCTAAGTTTTAATTTTACTGTATTGTACTCAATAGTGGATTATTCACAGTAATGTATACCTGCACATCCAAATACTCATTATACACTTTCATAACTATAATAATTAGGAAACCTTTGACTGAAATAAAAAGTAATTGAAATTCAACACAGTTTCAATGCTGAAATACCAATCACCAGGCAAACAATAAAAAACACCTTCACAAAATCGATGATGATACATAAATAAAACATACATGTAATTTTAGTTTGCCTATATATTACATTGAAATTATCTTAGCATTACATTAAAAGTACTCTCATTAAAATTATAATGATTTATATTGCACTGTAAAAAAACTGGTGAAGTAACTGAGACATTACAATTCAACATTCTAGACTGTATTCCAACAAAACAAAACTGATATATTTAATGAATTATCTTGCTTTCATTAACAGATTTGATATTCATTTATTCCACACTGTTATGATAGAAAAGGTGCAGGGTCCTATTCTAAGTAACAACAACTGACATTAATAGCATGATTGGGATTCCAGAATTTTATATAATAGACGCTATTATTCAGTTCGCAATTAAATTAAGTTGGTGTGCCTATCGAAATTTCAAAGGTAATCTGATGTAAACAGCCTTACAAGTTGCAAATACTACTGAGAAAATGGTGTCAGCATTTGTGACAATGCTACATTTACTCCTGTCATTATGAGAATCCTCTGGTTAATGGAAAACGATTTAGCAGTAGTTTCTTTATGTTTTTGGAGCTTAATTTGCCTGCCTACACATGTCACTCCCTCTGTGTCTCATACATGATCTGGGGTCAAATTGACTAATATCTTGTCTTGCATGAGATATACATAATCACTCTGTCTCGGCCATTACTCAAGTACTGAGAATGTGTACATGATGTAACAAGGTAATGCCCAGTGACGTAACTTCTATCACACTCATGATATGTAGGAAAAGTCGAACTTTTCATAAATTTCCCTATAGATAGTGATGCAATGTAACGATAATAATATAAATAAAATTTAAAAGAAGGGTTTTAAAAGTCGTTTTAAAAGTGCACATTAAATACAAAAAGTTTGCTTTGTTCTTCTCACACGTTAAATTTCGAAGATACGAAAATCACATATTTTTCTTGTATAAAATTAGATGATATTTAAGAAAAACAATGGAAAAAAGTTGCATCAGTGTTATAGCATATAGGATACAGAAGATTGTATTTAATAATTTAGCCAATGTAAGAATAGAAGGGCATCTTGTCTGGGACAAAAAAGACATGTATCAAGTTTAACTACACACAATCTAAGGTCCACATAATATAAAAAACAGAATTAGTTATTTTTGCAGTTGACTCTAGTATTTTAATCACTCCAAACATGCATACAGCAACAAAACATCCAGTAAATATTGTTATTAAAACTTTTTGATATTGTTTTCTGCAGGTGGTCTCAGTCTCAGATTCGAAAAGACACCACTTCTTTGTTTTGCTCTTCTAGAGGTACAATGCTAGTGATAAATGTGACACACATTGAGGAAATAATAACTAGACACAAACAGTTGTAAATTAAATGACACTATTTCAGAGACTTTACTGATCTCATACAGATATTATTTTATGTATATTGACTGAAGCAATGAGCGAAAATTTTTATTTTTTATTATATTGAAACCAGGCCTCATGCATACTAGGCACATGTGTTTGACAGTAGGCCACCTTGGCACATCAGTTCACAGAACTGCACACATTACCCTGCCACACTTATCTCCTCAGTCCACATTCTCACTGTCACCACAGTCTACCTTAAAGTAGACTGGGGCAGAAGTGAGAACAGCATTCGTGTGAACCACTGTGCCAAAATGGCCTAGTGGCTAGAAAGCAGGAGACCCAGGGGTTCAGTTCCTGGCCTTGGTACAAATTTTCACTCGCCACTTCAGTCTATATACATAAACAGTTGCACATCAAGTCTTTACAATTCTTGAAGGAAGATAATTCAGTAAGTGAACATATTTTGCTTATTTTCATTTAGTAATGTCATTATGGAATGATGTTTGTGGTAACTCATCGTTAAAAAGACAGTTTTCGTTACTCAAAAACGTTGTGATGGAATTATGTGTTGTGCACACCCAAGATTATCTTAGATGTGTATTTGAGGACTTAGTCTTTTAACTTCTGCTTCACAGTATATTTACTCCCTCATGATATTTGTTGTAATGAACCTTTACAGGCCAAAAATAGCAATTATGACACAGTTGCTATATGAGAAGGAAACTATGGCTTACTTTATTTCACATTAAGATTGCCTTAAATACCAAAAGAGGTGCCTAATGTAGCCACCAAAATTGCTGATCACTTACACAGTTACATGAAATATCTAACACAGACCAAAGTTCAATTAAAAAGAACTGAAAGAATTACACCTCAATGACTTCATATCGTCTGTGGAATCATTTCTGTTGATGTAAAATGTGAGTGGTGGTGCATAGGAATTACTAATGACAGGGTTTTTAAAAAACGAAATAAAATATCTTGTAAAGGATCAAAATGTAGACATATTGACATGTGAAAGTGTAGTGGAAATGTAAAGTGACCCATCCCACACCATTACAATTAAACTAGCTAATTAAGGTTACTTAATTAATGTATTCTTATTGTTTGCATGTATATGTCTACAGTACCGGTTGTGATGGAATTTGTTGTGTTTGTTTCACGTTAAACCCATTTTGACTATGTTTCGAGCTTGACTGTCTAAAGAAATATGTAAAGGTTTTTTTATAAATTGTCCTCATCTTTGTGAGCTGCCTCACCAGAAGAACAAAGTGAGTGACAGCTATAAAACATTTTCATGCAAACATCAATCCAGCTTTCAAAGCGACATCCCCTCTTACAAAGTTTTCTCTTCTTCCACAGGATAACCACAGCATTTATGAAAAGCCTATGTAACATCAGTATGACCTTAATTGTTTTGGAATGCCATTTAGCCTGAAGATGAGGTATTTCCACGAAACATGTCGCTAAATAAATAAGTAATACAATAACTAAAAAAGTTTGTGACTGGCAGCCATAATTTATAAAAAAAATTTTAAAAACCTTTGCATATTGGTTAAAGTTGTTGTGATGGTGTATACTCATTACTGTAAAACGTATGGAAATGCAGCAGCTAGAATAACAGTAGTATTTAAAAGAAATCAATCATCTCTTGTAATTCGTATTTATGTGCTGCTAAGCCCAACTATAATGAATTACTTTGTCATACCTTATCTCTACAAATAAAAATTGAAACACTGTTTCATTAATTCAGTATGTGACATAAAAAGTATGCACCAAATAATTAATATAACACGCCACAACCTCTCCCCATACCAACACTGAAGTCATAAACGTTATTTTCAAGTCACTGATAAATTACTCTGATAAAAATTAATCTTACACACTAGCCACAAAAATTATTTCATTTCCGTATGGTCTGAGATTGTTGCACTGAATGTTATTTTCACTGTTAGAGTAGAAAAATAATAAATTCCTGTGGGTTCTTGCCCTCAGAGTTCAAATATAGTAATATCGATCGAAAGGATTAATGTCTGATCATTTCTGCAGTTTGAAATTGCTGCTCCATACCCTCACATAATGGCGGCAGACAAAACCCAGTCTGGATTGGGTAATCTTACCAACGTAATATTCATAGAAAATCAATAACATCAAGCTTTCCCTTTACGATGGATTAAATGTCAGAACCCTACACCGTTCTGACTGTTCACAAACCAATGTTATTCATCAGTTACCAATAATTTAGTATCACCATACCAGGCGTTATTGGCTGCTTTCACGTTTGCTGCAGACATACAACTTAAAGCATCAAGTTACAAATAAAACTCCGTACACTTGAATTCCAATTAGTACATTGTATGTTATATTCTGGACCACTTGCACCTCACACAACATCATTATTTACAATGTTTAAAAGAACAGCCTTCAGATTAATCTTTCATCTCAGACACTTCATACATCATAGAGAACAATAGAAGTAAAAAATTTCACAGACAGTGCAATGCCAATAAATTTTTTTAGTGGTATTATCTTTTGTTACATGATTATTCTTTGTAGAAAACTGTTTATAAGAATAATAAAACATATAATAATAGATTATAATCACAAGTCTTGTCTTTATCAGTTTTCACATATAGGCTTAAAACTCATTTCTGGAAAAATATTCATCACTTCATAAATCTCTAGCACTGTCACATACACTGGTGATACAAAATATTGGCGTTTATGTTACACACCACCTAGGGCTGAAGAGAAAATAAGTTTGTTGATAGATTTTTTTTAGAGTCCACTAAGTCAATGCAAGATATCGTTCAGTTTTCACTTTAGATAAAGTATTTTTTAGTTTGTAAAGTTAAGATAGTGGTTAGACAAAAGATCAAGTAGTATACTATATATAAATTGTGGATGTGGTGGTTTTAAATGGCTTCAGCAACTGTACAGTTTGGGAAAAGGCTGTGGAGACTTCCTGAAATTCCTTATCCCGCTCCATCTAGGTTTACTGGATCCGGAAAACTGGGAACAAAAAATCCAACAGGCTTCAAAGAAGTACAGCTACCTAATATAAGTGTCAGGCTTGAAATGTTCATTATAAAATATATTGAATCAATGGTTGAGGTCAAAAAAGGTCATCAAATATTTAAAAGTTCATTTCAATTGATGGCAAATTTGCATGTATTTCCTGGCGGCGTTCAATACCCAACCCTGTATCAAGTTGCTGGATCGGAGGTCAAAGACAGGTGGAGGCCGCTGCTAGTGGAGGTTGCTGCTGGTTCGCCCCCAGTACGTCGATGGAATGCCAGTTGCTGTCAACTGCACCCATTTCTCGATCTAGTATTTCTGTAATAGGTCTTGCTTCTATGTTCCACGTTTTTCTCGTCCAGTGTGGTTACAGGCAAGATCTAAAGTTGGAGTCAGTGACTTAGAAATTATTTACTTGATTATGTTGAAGAAGCAAGTTCTCCATTCGCACGGATTCACTTATTTTATTTACAGAGGCTGTTCTGTATATAAACACTGTTCTGGTTAATATAGTGATTCACAGGTCGTTTAAATATATCGCACATGTATGACACTGCACTTTTTAGTGTGCTTTGTTTATTTCTCACTGTATGTAAACGTTTGAGCATGACGCAGCGGAGTCGGTGTTGCACTTGCATTGTTGGCGCGCTGCTGGCAGTACAGTCTGTTTCAAGAGTGAGTATTTCTCGTTATATTAAAAGTCCAAGGTTTGTTCATTTTTTTTTTTACTTTAAAGTTTGTTAACAGTTTACCAACGTCCAGTCATTGCTGCTAACATATGCACTTGAAGAGCCTTCATATTATCACTGATTTGAGTGATATATCACTGCTTAACACAGTTTTAAAACGAAAAACACAGTTTGTGTATACCCACTTGATTTTTAAAGTTCTCGTGAGACACTTAGCACTTATATTGATAACTGCTGGAGCTCATAGTTCCATACAACAGACACCTTCATATCACTTTACACTTACATAGCAATGATATTTGTTCATGTCTACATTTGGTATGACGAAACATGAAGACAAAAATCATATTCTGTATTGAGCATCACATAAAAAATTTACTGACAGGGTCTTCTACATTTCTCTTGATCAATAGATCACCATAAGCTGGTATGTTTTATTTGTTTATTGTCATCTATTCTCATTCATTCACAACCGATTAAATCTTATAATTAGTATTTTGGAAAAGGTGCCCATATTCGGTACACCTGCTAGTAAGTAGGTCAAGTGGCTAATGGCAATGCAATAGCCGGAAGTTAAAAGTGCCCAAAGTGGTATGCAAGAAGGCAAATGCTCCACACAGAGCCAAATTGGAAGGAAGCAAACACACGCACTAGCACTCAACTAATATCTGTTCATGTGTGTGTGCACTACATAAACCTACATCAAGTACATTCAAGACTCATCCATATTCATATATGCACGATATACGTAAAGTACATACATATTTATCCCAATATAACCTAGGTAGAAAAACATCAGAATATGACATTTATATTAAAACATTTACTCTAACTGTTTAAATAGAGCTTAGTGAATGAACATTCATTATTGAAACTTCAAGGCCTTAAATTCTTAAAAAGTTCCCTTGTGGGAACTTAGATTTGGCCAGCTAAACAAATCATCTGGTCATACATGGCCAGAAATAAACCCTTGTAAACTAAGACACATGAATAAAAGAATTTATAATAAAACTACACTGTAACTACTATTTAATATTTTACAATGGTGTTTGTGTACTGAATATGTTTTGATACTTGCAATCAGTGCACTGTGGCTCTTATTCCAAATTTTTCTTGGGTTTCCTATGAAAATAGAGCCCCTTTCAGTACTGACGTCTTGCTGTAAATAGCAACTGCCATGAGGAACTGAAATCATCTTGAATAACCCTTCATGTGGTAGATACCACTTTTTATTTCTCTTCTCAATCAGCGATGGCTTAGGAAGCGTTCTAAGCAGTATTCGTTCGTCTACTGGATACTTTGGTTTACTGCTAAGCTTCTTGTCGAATTTCGTTTGGTGAATTTCGGCCTGGCGAGTTATATTGTTTAATGCTATATCGAGCTTTTGTTTGTGGGTCATCCTTTGGTGCTGAATCTTTGGAAAGGTATTAACTCACTCATTTACTTCATCTCTCTGTTCCCTCATTAATTCAGTTCGAGTAAAACCAGTTGATATGTGGAGTAGGTTATTATAGATTTCCATGAAGCTGTTAATATATTTGACACACTTGGTGTGTTTGTTGTGGGTGTACGTCCTAATGTATCGATTCAATTCTCGAAATGTCAACTCCACGGGATTACTGCTAGGTGAGAAACGTGAGATGAGGACATTTCTGGTACCATTTTCTTCTATTAGGGCCTTCCATCTGTCTCGTGTGAAGTATGAAGCATCATCAGTGAGCACTGTTACTGAGCAACCAAAATATTTTATATATTCGCCTGTTAGCTTTCTCCCAATGCTGCTTGCCTTTGATGCCTGGAGAGGATACATCCTAATGTACTTCGTGAACAAATCGTACACCGCTAAAATATACTTTACCCCTCCTCTTGCAGTAGGTAGGAGACCCGTCATTTCAATTGCTGTGATTTGTCCTGGATGTCTTGCAACAATGGGATGCAAATCGGTGTCCCTGCAAAAATTAGTTGGTTTAACCTTTTGACAGATATTGCAGGTTCTGATAACTCCTTGCACCCGTTTCTTTCGATAATAACAATATTGACTGAACTTCATGGTTTATTTGGCAACACCGAAATGTCCCCAGACTCGGTGTGTAAACCATACTAGGTCTCTGAGTTGATCGAAAGGAATGCACACCGCCAGTCACTATCTGGTTTGTCCGATTTGTAAAAGAGGCTGTTGTTGTTCATTCGATAATACTGATGGAAGGCACCGTCGTTTTGTCGCAGCAATGTGTTGATAATATTCCTCCTCACTGGGTCAATCTCTTGATATTGTTGCACATTCTTCCATAGTGCAAGATAACTCTAACTATATACTTAATCTTTAATCAATAAGATCCTGTACACGGTGGAGTTTTCTACTAAAGCCGCAAACTCTGGCAAGCCCTGCGGCAGTCTGGATAAGGCATCAGCGACGACATTATCTGGACCATGGGCATGCATTATCTCAAAATAATATTTCTGAAGCATGAGCGTCGTCCTCGCTAACCTTTTATGTGAAAGTTTGCAAGTCAGCATGAGGCTCAGTGCTTGGTGATCGCACATGACCTTCAAAATTAGATAATACCTACACTTTTTAAAAGCAAAGACCACGGCTAATGCCTCAAGTTCGGTTACTGTATATGCGGCCGAAGACTTCCGGCATAAGAAGCCAGCCTCATTCTGCCAACGGCCTTGTCAAAGAGGACGGAGGAGCGGATAGAGGTTCAGGGCACTCTCTTGTCCTAGGGGTGGGAAATTGCCCCTAAAGGCGGAAGAATCAGCAATGATCAACGACATGAGGATGCAGAAGGCAATGGAAACCACTGCATTAAAGACACGTAACGTGTATCCACAGGACATGTGGCCTGTAATTGAAGAAGTGCCATGATGATCTCTGCATTGGTAAAAGATTCCAGAATAGTCCCCCATTCGGATCTCCGGGAGGGGACTGCCAAGGGAGAGGTTACCATGAGGAAAACATTAAATAATCAACGAAAGGATAACGTTCTACGAGTCGGGGCGTGGAATGTCAGAAGCTTGAACGTGGTAGGGAAACTAGAAAATCTGAAAAGGGAAATGCAAAGTCTCAATCTAGATATAGTAGGGGTCTGTGAAGTGAAGTGGAAGGAAGACGAGGATTTCTGGTCAGATGAGTATCGGGTAATATCAACAGCAGCAGAAAATGGTATAACAGGTGTAGGATTCGTTATGAATAGGAAGGTAGGGCAGAGGGTGTGTTACTGTGAACAGTTCAGTGACCGGGTTGTTCTAATCAGAATCGACAGCAGACCAACACCGACAACGATAGTTCAGGTATACATGCCGACGTCGCAAGCAGAAGATGAATATATAGAGAAAGTGTATGAGGATATTGAAAGGGTAATGCAGTATGTAAAGGGGGACGAAAATCTAATAGTCATGGGCGACTGGAATGCAGTTGTAGGGGAAGGAGTAGAAGAAAAGGTTACAGGAGAATATGGGCTTGGGACAAGGAATGAAAGAGGAGAAAGACTAATTGAGTTCTGTAACAAGTTTCAGCGAGCAATAGCGAATACCCTGTTCGAGAATCACAAGAGGAGGAGGTGTACTTGGAAAAGGCCGGGAAATACGGGAAGATTTCAATTAGATTACATCATGGTCAGACAGAGATTCCGAAATCAGATACTGGATTGTAAGGCGTACCCAGGAGCAGATATAGACTCAGATCACAATATAGTAGTGATGAAGAGTAGGCTGAAGTTCAAGACATTAGTCAGGAAGAATCAATACGCAAAGAAGTGGGATACGGAAGTACTAAGGAATGACGAGATACGTTTGAAGTTCTCTAACGCTATAGATACAGCAATAAGGAATAGCGCAGTAGGCAGTACAGTTGAAGAGGAATGGAAGGGGTAAGCTATAGGGAGAGACGGGTCATATACAATATGTACAACGACCCAGATGGAATAATGAGAGTGGTCGATCAAGAACGAAGTGCTCGTATTAAAAAGGGTGTAAGACAAGTCTGTAGCCTTTCGCCCCCACTCTTCAATCTGTACATCGAGGAAGCAATGATGGAAATAAAAGAAAGATTCAGGAGTGGAATTAAAATACAAGGTGAAAGGCTATCAATGATACGATACGCTGATGACATTGCTATCCTGAGTGAAAGTGAAGAAGAATTAAATGATCTGCTGAACGGAATGAACAGTCTAATGAGTACACAGTATGGTTTGAGAGTAAATCGGAGATAGACGAAGGTAATGAGAAGTAGTAGAAATGTGAATAGCGAGAAACTTAACATCAGGATTGATGGTCACGAAGTCAATGAAGTTAAGGAATTCTGCTACCTAGGCAGTAAAATAAACAATGACGGACGGAGCAAGGAGGACATCAAAAGCAGACTCGCTATGGCAAAAAAGGCATTTCTGGCCAAGAGAAGACAACTAATATCAAATACCGGCCTTAATTTGAGGAAGAAATTTCTGAGGATGTACGTCTGGAGTACAGCATTGTATGGTAGTGAAACATGGACTGTGGGAAAACCGGAACAGAAGAGAATCGAAGCATTTGAGATGTGGTGCTATAGACGAATGTTGAAAATTAGGTGGACTGATAAGGTAAGGAATGAGGAGGTTCTACGCAGAATCGGAGAGGAAAGGAATATGTGGAAGACACTGATAAGGGGAAGGGACAGGATGATAGGACATCTGCTAAGACATGAGGGAATGACTTCCATGGTACTAGAGGGAGCTGTAGAGGGCAAAAACTGTAGAGGAAGACAGAGATTGGAATACGGCAAGGAAATAATTGAGGACGTAGGTTGCAAGTGCTACTCTGGGATGAAGAGGTTAACACAGGAAAGGAATTCGTGGCGGGCCGCATCAAACCAGTCAGTAGACTGATGGGAAAAAAAAAAAAAAAAAAAAAATTCTCTTTCTCATTTGGTTAGTTTCCTACTGGCGAACCTAATCATTTTAATCTTCATTCTGTTCCGTCTGAGATAGGTATGAACTGATTCCGTAATTTGAAGCATCGGTTGCAATGCAAAAGTCCTTCGACATGCCTGGCTGGATAAGAATAGGTGCGTTCACTAGTGTCTCTTTAATACTGTTAAAGATCTTTTTACGTTATGGTGTCCAATACCACTGTGTATTTTTCTTCATTAAGGCATCACTAGTCAGCTGTTGCATTGTTAGCAACCTGCGGAAGAACGAGGTTAGGCCGAGGAAACTTTATAGTTGCTTCTTTGTACGTGGGTACGGAAAATTTTCTGTTACCTCCATTTCATTCGGATCCGCCTTGATTCTGTGAGCGAAATAATACGCCCCAAGAATTTAATTCCCTGGTGGGCCAACTTCGATTTCTTCATGTTTACTGTGATACCCATTGTTGAAAACTAATCTAATATATCCTCTATCAGTTGAAGGCATTCTTTCGAAGTATCAGATACTATTAATAGGTCGTTCACATAAGCAGTGATCTGGTCTAGTAGCTGGGGTCCTAGTACATTATCCAGGGCTGCTATAAATAGTCCAGCATTAATGTTTAAACCAAACGAGAGAACACAAAATTGATAGCTTTTTATAGCGAAGACAAAAGCAGCATACTGTCTGGATTCCTTCGATAGTAATATTTGCCAAAATTGTGAGCTCAAGTCGATGGAAGTTAAATATTTGGCAAAGAATTTTTGTATCTGCTCTTCGAGATTTTCAGGGCTAGTGCGTAGCGCCACAGTAATTTTATTTATGTCCCGTGCATCTAAGACTAGCCGTTTGCTTTTGTCAGCTTTCGTGACAGCTAGTAAGTGGGTACTATAGGGTGAATTCGATGGCTCGATAATTCCCCAATATTTTTCTGATGTCTCTCGTTACCTCATTCTTCTTCGCCTGAGGGACCGAATACGAAGCTTTACAATAAGTCCGGTGCGGATATAATATCATATTATAAATGTAACACCTGTGCGATCTATGAATACCTTTTCATGGTTAGACAATAGATTTACTAATTGCCTAGCTTGGATTTTGTCAGTGCATGAAACTTCCTTCACTTTCTCCTCAATCATGGCAGAGATATTCTGTTCACTAAAAGACCGAAGCAACTGCGCAAACACCGCTACTGCAGACCAATAACTCTACATGCACGTCCAATACGTTTCCGCGAGAAAGTCAAATACCTCGGTGTCTGGCTGGACCGGAAATTACTCTGGGGGGACCACATAAAACACATGACCAACCGAGCTAGCGCGAGGCTCAAACAGCTCTATCCTATGCTCAACAGGCGTAGCACACTGAACAGAAGGGTGTCGAGGTCCATGTACATGACACTTATCCGACCCCTGATGACGTACGCAGCTCCCGTCTGGGGATACGCTGCGGCTACACGCCTGCGCCGTCTGCAGCTCATACAAAACAAAGTACTCAGAATCATAAGCAATGCTCCACGATACACACCCATCGCCGACCTTCACCGGGAATACCGACTTGAGACTCTCACGGAGGTAATCCACAAACTCACCACAAGACTACACCGAAACTCCAGACATTCGCAGAACCCGTTTATTCTGAATCTGGGGAACTATGACCACAACCATAGATGGAAACATAAAAGACCAAAAGACATACTTGCAAGGACATAACATCTATGGCCAAGCATACGCAAACATAACGGCACAGGCGAGCCCCTGTTAATCAGACGCATTTACTGGATATCCAGCTGAAATACACTGCCGAATAACTGGCACCACACAGGGAAGCCGTACCGTACACTGCATGCAAACAAGCTCCACACATCCCCCACACAGTGAGATGATCTATGGCCGATCTCCCACTACTGTATAACGATCTTGATTATTCCAGGAATGTAGCAGCTGCAGCAACTAGGACACATCGCCATCGCTTGTCACGGTAATGATGCATGATACCTATACTAACAAATCCAACCCTGCATGAGCTATCGCAGCTAGTAAGCCACTACTGCTCTTACTACCCATCCCACTGTCGCAGAGGTTTTTTTTTCCCACGGCACGAGCCATGGCACTTTTTTCCCTCTCCTCTTAAAATCGCTACCCTCACTCGCGTTTCGTCCACTATCTATCACCTGATGGACCGTGTTAATGCGTAGTCCTACCCAGACGCACGGACAACATCACAGCCCAGCATCCTGTGATCCACTTACTAGATAACTAACATGTTTACGGAGGTGACAGTAGAACTTTTTATTTGGCCACCACGATGGTGCGGGCGTGGAGGGGTCCCATCTACCCACATTGTTGTGAACATCATCCCTTTGGCTAGCATGCAACTCTTTTGGGTGATCATATTCTAATATAAGCAATTTTTGTGCTCTGACTGTTATATTTATAAGTCTAGTCAGCTGAAGGCCTGCCTCGATTTCCAGATTTAGCTGTAAGATTATCTTTCGCTCCTGGTACTTCAGTTAGAAGACTCTTCAGGTGAGATCTATTTTGCTTCTCTATCCCGGAGAAGTTCAAAGCCCAAAATTATTGGTACAGACACGTTTTCCATAACTAAGAAAGTGCACATGAGGCTATCTTTTTCGAAGGAAAGCTCTATCTGCGTTCGGAACTTCACCGTCTGTAACTTCTTTCCCAAAGCTCCTATAACTTTCCCGTTACTCACATGCAGAAACGGTAATCGCTTGATTTGCAAAACCCTCTTCAAAATTGCTCACTTATCGCTGAAATACTTGCGCCAGTATCAAGGAGTACTGAGGTAACAATTCTGTTTACGGACGCATTAACTGTTGCTTGTACATATTTTGCTGTTTCATTATCAGAGACGATATCTTCTTGATAAGATTCGTCCTCTAATTTTATTCTGTCCTGATGCCTAGTCATATTATTCTGTGGGGAATAGACCTACTGCATTAATTTTGTAGTCCGGTCTCCTGGCGAAGGCCTACGGGACCGAATCTAGTTTGTCGCATTCTTCGGTGCTTGTATCGTATCCGATGATACTTCCACTATTTTCATATTCTCGTTATTATTAGATGGAGGTGGTCTGTTTGGATCCCATGACTGTGAAAACCGGCTATTTGGTACAGGAACAATCTGTATGTAATTTACAGGTCGCTCTTGTTTTGCCAAGTTGTAGTGAGGTTGCCTATGACTCGGCCCTGGCTCTTGCCAGTACTGATGGTCATTACGCATATTTTTCGATGTATGCTTGTATGGCCTTCCCGATTTGTTATAGTTTCTCCTTTTTTTATTAGTTTCATGGTTATTATTTGTATTCTCATTCGAATACTGCCTCTGATTATCATCCGCATGCTGACAATCTCGGTTTCCCTGGTAACTACTGTTACTGAGATTATCCTGTTTCTGGTAATAATTATCTTCTCCATTGTAATTTTTACTAGAATTAAATTTATTTTTATTCTTCTTCGGACTATTTGCGCCCCTTAGTACCGTTGTTCCCATTCCAAGAGCTTTTTCCAATGGAATAATTGGTATTATAATTTCCGTACATCTTCCTGGAACAGGTCTAGTGAGTCTAGTAAGGACAGAAATTCTTTTAGGTCAGTGTCCGTAACTTTGAACAGGTTTTCCCTTATGTTAATCTATAAATTTGCTTTTAATACTCTCAATACATCTCGGGTAGTGGTCGGCTAGTCCCAATACTGAGTCATAATGATGTATTTTCCGAAGTGTTTTCGTAGAGACTCAGTCTTCGGATTATATACTTCTGCATCGTAAACAATTTTCCGAAGTCCTTCTTGTATCGAGACTGACCAAAAAGGATCAAGAAGAGCCTTTTCAAAATCACTGAAAATTTGGCAAGTCTCAGCAGCATTTCATGCCCCAAACGAAGCATCCCTCGCAATATGTGAGACCACGAATTGTATCTTCTGTTCTTCTGTTCAAGATTTCGAAAAGACACCTCTGAAGCTACGTATAAATACGACTGGGTGGGTATTCTTTTCGCTCTCTTCATTGAAAATCCGATATTAACTATATTTAATGAGGCTTTCCTCATGCATTAATGTACTCAAATGCATGGATCAGTTCATTGGCAGGTGGTGTAGTCGTTTTGCTACAGGTACAGTCTGCTTCTAGTTTTGAATTTCTTGTATGCATCAGTGGCTGAGGTAATAAAGGTTGGCTGCCATGGCTCGCTTTATCATAAACTGCAACAGGGGTTGGCGGCAAACTTTGTGTATTACTCTGATTTATAAGATGATCAGTGGGCAAATGTTGTGGTCTATTCTGTACTACCACACTAGCTGTTGGCAAATGTTTAATTTTAGTTTCCCCGTCAGGACCAGATTCTTCATTACTGGATTTTGACTTTACCCCTAAGTTTCGACTGTTTATATTAGAAATTCTGGCTACATCCGTTTGTACTTGTTTCTTCACTTCGGTTTGTATTTTACGTTCAATTCTTTCTACGGCAGTAGTTAGCGTTATAAAACTAGTTTATAACTTTCTGACTTCAGTTTGTATATCATGTACTTTGGTGGGAATGTTTGCCAACGGTTTGATCGTGTCTTTAACTGTATTTATCTATGCATTAAAGCGTGCTGCCAATGTTTTATCCCTATTCATTAGCACTTGGTTGATATTTTGAAAAATTTCTTTGCCCTGCTATATGAAGACCTGATTGATTTGTTCTAATATTCTCTGCCTCGTGATGACTGGGTGCTGTGTGCTGTCCTTAGGTTAGTTAGGTTTAAGTAGTTCTAAGTTCTAGGGGACTGATGACCATAGATGTTAAGTCCCATAGTGCTCAGAGCTATTTCAACCATTTTTTTGTTCTAAGAATTTTGTTTCTCTTTCCTGTTCTTTTCATTCGTGTTGCTCTTCTTTAAGGGCTTCTTCTGCCCTACGTTGCTTTTCCTATAAAGGCTTTGCTTTTAAACGCCGCTGCTCTTTAAAAGCTTCTTCCCTACGTTGCTTTTCTGTCAATTCTAATTTCCGAAATGACATGGCTAATATGTTACCATTTCGCAATGGCGTAACTTCAGCACTGCTACGTCCTGCCCCTTGCCCTGTGAAATTACTATCAGTTGCTTCTAAAGATTTCATCCCAGGAGTGTCACTCAACACTGGCAACTCCTCATTTTCAGTATCATTTGACATGTGGGCTAAAATAATATTATCGTCACCATTTAAGTTATCTAGCTCCTGGACTAAAGTGTGTGGAATTTGGCACACTTGAGCATCTGAAATTAAATTTGTATCAGGCTGTTCATACATTTTAGTCTGCTTCTTAGGCCTAACCATGTTTATAAGCAAATATTTCAGACAATAAAGCAATTACAAGAAATTCAGATCCCCAAAAATATTTTATAACTAACGCAAGAAATAATCGCTAAAACTAAATGAGTGTTTGTGTACACAACAAATCACGAGAAACAAGAAAATATTTGATAACGCTTCTCGCAGCCAAAATATGATACTTCCACTTCTTATAGCTAGAGCGAGTTTTCGTGGTGCGCCATTTAAAGTTATTTCGCTGGCTGTCAGCTGTGTGAAAAAGTACGTGCGTTAGCTCCTGTCTTTAGTGGACAGCGTATGTTAGTTGATGAAATGTATCTGCTCTTTGTCGTCAAATTCACGGATAAGGTTGTATAGTTTAGATAGCGTTGAATATTTCCTGTTTGTGTGCAGGATTAAAATTACGGTAACTAGCTCATTCTCGGTAGGTACATGAAAGGGCAGACAATACAAGCATTAACACTTTACAGTGGCAATCTACATACAAAATGAAATACACTGATTGCAATAAATACGATTACAATACTTGTACTCTGGCCCCGAGTTTGGCGCCAATGTGATGGGTTTTGTTCTATTTGTTTAAAGTTGATGTGGTGGTGTGTACGTGTTATTGTAAAACGTATGAACACGTAGCAGCAACAATAACAGTATTATTTAAAAGAAATAAATTATCTCTGATAATTTTTATTTATGTGTTGCTGAGCCCAACTGTAATGAATTATTTTGTCATACCTTATCACTACAAATATTAATTGAATTGCTGTTTCCTTAATTCAGTAAGTGACGTTAAAATGTAAGCACCAAATAATTAATATGAAGTACCTCAACCACATCCCATAACAACACTGCTCTGGTAAATATTTTTTAAAGCCACTGATAAATTACTCTTAGTCAAATTAATCTTACGCACCAGTCACAAATATTATTTCATGTACGTAAAGTCTAAGATTGTTCTACTAGATGTTATTTTCACTGTTAGAATAGAAAAATAATAAATTCCTGTGGGTTCTAGTCCTCGGAGTTCAAATATTGTAATATCGATCGAAAGGATTGATGTCTGATTATTTCTGCAGTTTGAAATTGCCGCTCCATACGCTCACGTAATGGCGGCATACAAAACACAGACTGGATCGGGTATTCTTATCAACGTAATTTTCGTAGAAAATCAATAACATCAAGCTTTCCCTTTATGCTGGATTAAACATCAGAATCCTACACCGTTCTGACTGTTCACAAACCAATATTATCCATCAGGTATCAATAATTTAGTATCAACGTACCAGGCGCTATTGGCCGCTTTCACGTTTGAGCAGGCAGACAACTTAAAACATTCATAGTAGGTTACCAAGTTACAAATAAAAGTCTATACACTAGAATTCCTATTAGTAACTTGTACGTTATATTGTAGACCGCCTGAACCTCACATAGCACGATTAATTTTTACAATATTTAAAAGAACAGATCTCAGCTTAATCTTTGCTCTTAGTCACTTCATACGTCGTAGAGAACAATAGAAGGAAAGAATTTCCCAGACAATGCAATGCCAATACAATCTTTTAGCCGTAAGATCTTTTGTTATGTCATCATTCTTTGTAAAAAACAGTTTATAAAAATTATAAAACATATAATAATATAATGTAATAACAAGTCTTTTCTTTTCAGATTTTACATATAGGCTTAGAAGTCATTTCTGGAAAAATATTCATACCTTCATGAATCTCTAGCACTGTCGCATACACTGGTAACACAATATATTATCGTTGACATTACGTGGTACGTATCTCCACCATATCAGAGAATGTGTCAATTCGGTTTAGCTCCTCTGATGGAGTGAATGGGCTTGTGATACGGAATTTCAAGTTGTGTACAAGTACTGGGAAAAGTTTTTCTTCAAAGAAACAGAAAACTTTTTACAAAAATTTGTATCTCGATATGATAATTAAAGCTTTGTGACAATTCTTGTTGTTACATGCTTAATAATATCTATTATCGAAAATAATTGTTATTCAAACCAGGTACCTAGATGCAGTAGATTGCTCTTCAGTCCACAATTTCGTCATTCATTACCGAATCTGAAAAAAATAAAGTTACCTGTAAATTCACCTTTGGTTGTATCATTAACGGAATCATCTAATCAGCTGAGTAGATAAATTTCTTTGAGCATACTGCATGTAAAAACGACTTCTTAATCGTTCTCACTATGTCGTAAATGAGTTGTAACAAGCCATTGTTCAATTTCGAAATTTTATCTTGATGTGTGGAAAGGTAGGGGATAGACAACGTATGTTTCTTAGCATCCAATGTAAGAAATTTTCGTTTTTGTGACAGTTAAAAGACCTGTCGTTTCAAGCAAACGTAATAGGTACGAAACAAAAGACTGAGGATTCTGTAAGGGCAGTTGGAAACATTTTGCGAGGAAAATTTTCTCTTTATTCCAAGGGAAATCCGTTTATGTCTAAAGCATGTTGTACCTTTTCTGTGTTTTACATTTCGATATGAGAATAAAGGGTAGTATCAACATTTCAGCGCACAATTAATTTTGTTGCCGTACGTAAAACGGGAACGAAATGTGTTATGAGAGTTACAGCTCGGAAGCGCGAGTAAATAGGGAATAAGAAATGTGTGCCATTCTCTCGGAGCAAATTTAATTGCCTGTCTTCTGTACTACCGCTACCGTAAATAACTAGCGAACTTAATTGGTGCTCTTTTAAGTTGAACAGCCCTCACATTAATGGAGCGCAGTAGCATTTTACGCAGAGCTACATTCCTGCTTGCCATTTGTACGGAGTTCGCTTCAGAGAGAATCTGTTTTCGCCTGAGTGGCCGCTTTATAAGATAAACATATTTTCCCGTCTCCCTCGAGTTCTTCCGTCCACAGCGAATTTCATCCACCCTAGCTTTAGTTCTACATCTGATGCAACTCTCTGAATTTATTTTCATTTCCTAACATTATCGGTTTCGCTCGACTGTGCTCTTAGTGTCTGTTGAGAAAAGGCGATTTAATCGTATAGAAGTTGTTGCCTAGAAAAGCCGTTTTCACAGTCCTGTTTTATGACAGCAAATTAGTGTTACAATGAAGGCAGGCATTTCCTGGAAGTGACTAGGAGATGAAAAGGCTGTGAAAGAAATGCCAAGCGAAAAATTTGGCCCTGGACTGTCTAAATATGTCGAACATTTTTATCATTCCGACAAACACGAGAAGTTTATACAAATTAAAGAAAACTCTTAATAAAGACGATGCACTATTGTGGTGTTGAGGCTGTGTTGCTATCCATGCTAGTCTGTTCCGTGCAAGTCTCTTCATCTCTGTTTAACTGCTGAACCTGCAACCATATGAACCTATTTACTTTATTCAATCCTCAGTTGGCATCCGAAATTTTACGCGCTACGTTTTCTTCCATTACCAAACTGAATTGACAATTCCTTCATGCCTCGGGATGTGTTCTATAAATCAATCTCTTCTTTTAGTCAAGTTGTTTCACAATTCTTTCTTCCCTCCCAATTCGAGTTAGTACCCCCTCATTTCTTATTCGAAAAACCCATCTATTCCTCAGCATTCTTCGATAGCACCAATAAATTTACAAGTTTCTATTCATTTTTCGTCTGCAGTGCTAATCGAGCACTTTTCCCTTCCATAAAAACTACACTTTGAATGATTTACTTCAAAAAAGACTTGGAAAGTTACTTGTTAAACTGCAGTATAATTTTTGCTGAATTTTTCTTTTCGTTTTGTTTTTACGTTAAGAAATCGTGAAATAATCATGGTTATATTCTGAAAGGACGTCCAGCTCTCAACTTCGATTAGTAGTTCTAAATCTTTGAGTTATGTCTTGTGGCACCGCTGAAGCGTGTTTGCATCTTTGGAGTTCTGCTGGGGCCTTAGCCAATGTCAAACGATGGAAGTTGTCAGGGTCACGAGGACGGGTGGATTTGAAGAGGGCATTGCATTGCGGTTTGTGTTCTGGAGTGTTTGTGAAGAGATATGGACGTCTGCAGTGCTGAAGATATTTCCAGCCACTTTGCCATGGTGGTTAATAGCCAATGTGTAGGTCATTTCATTTGTGTTAACATTAAAATTCGCACAGTTACTTTGCTATCATTTCACGTACAGTGCTTGGTGTTTGTCGTTACACTAAATGTTATTCAGGTGCATGACAAAGATTCCGATTGTTCGTTTTCCATAAGCTGAAAGCTGTTTTTGGGATCTAGTATCAGCTATTCAGTCTGTTGCATAATGTAGTCAGTCCTATAATCCTCTCCTGCATTATGAATAATTTTCTTTCTAGAAGACATATCTATCGAATATGCATTTACATGCTATTTACTAGAAGTCCAGTTGATAATACTTATACAGAGAATAATGCGGACTTTGTTTGAGAACAATATAACAACTATAGAAAGCATTCATGATAATTAATTTGCTGTTCCCAAACCATTCTTTTATTCTTGAACGTAAGGTATGTACATGCCATTGTGCACCCATCATGTGACACATTTTGTAAACTGTCTGTGCCTATAGTGATAAGTCAGCGTGCAGATAACCAAATAGCGGTACTTCAGTCGTGTAAGCTATTTTGGTTCATTAATAGTAAATATCTCCCTCTGTGCATGAGTAAGTTACAGATGTTTAGATGCTTTTGTTGGAGTCTAAGCAGTGTCCTTCCTCATAAAATAGTGAGATATTTTATGATGTAGACGGTAGTGAAGCGTATCCCATTGTAAGAGGTATGCGCTGCCTGCGATATAGAATCGCTGACCAGAGAGCTGTGTTGACTGCAGTATGAACTGTGTAACTGTAGCAGTTAGTTGTTGCTAGTCGCGTGTCTGAGGTTGTCTGCGCTTGTCTGCAGTCTGCTCTGGTCGGGAATCTGGAGATGGAGTATTATTGTATAGAAGTAGCGTCGCGCATATCTCGTAATGTATCTCAACTGTCATCCAAATGTTTTAAAAATGTCCTAATAATAATTTTGGTAATATAAAGTAATTTAAAAAAAGCATTCATTTTAAAAAAAATCAGTTGCTTCCTTTCACAAATCACAAATGTATAAGCCAGCATTGCACGGAGCTGTGCCAAAAAAATTTTTAGGTAAGAGCAGATATATTCGCCGTTTTTTTTATTGAGGTAAGAATTTTTGCTTTTTATTCAGAATGATCTTACAGAGCCACGACGCAGCACTGCTGTCGTCCAAATTTTACCAGGTTACTGAATTTATTTTTTTATTATGAGGTTTAGGAATTTTTCTGTTTCGAGCTTACATTAAATGAGAAAAGAATTTTGTGGGTACATTAAATGTGAATCCATTTGTGCACGGAGATTATAAATGGGAACCAATTTTGTTCTGAGGTCACACAAAAATTAGAATCACTATCCATAATAATTATTTTAATTTCAATTTAATAATTTTTGTGGGGAAGTTACACTTGGCGACATCCGGCCAGGATCGTATTGCTTTGTGAATTTCTGAGAAGTAGTCATATATCTGCTCTTATTTACTTAAATGTAGTTTGCATCTGGCGCCCCGCATTTACTGATTTGTCATTCCTGCTTTCACAGATCATCGGCAATATATTGCTCTTTGTTGTAATTGTGTTTGTTCCATTTTTTGCTTCGTCTTTGTCTCATTTTGTGCTTAATTTTGATTTGTGTAAAAATGCCGCGAAAAACTGTTAACAGTACATTGCGATGTGCAATGAGTGAAATAGCCGACTCGAATAATTTGACCGATAATACTTGCGACAGTGTCTTAATGATAGTCCTCCATTTACAGACAATCAATGGGTACCGATCACTAATAATGATTTTAATGCTAATTATGAGCAAACAAATTCAATTGTGTCCTCTGTTAATTTAATAATTGATGACGCGGCACGTTCTGATACAATGAACGCTGCCCAGTTTGACACGCCTAATTTGCGAAATTTACATAGTGAACAGATAATTGTTTCTAACGAAGGTGAACAATATTCACAAAACACGTCAGATTTATCTGATTCCGGTGTAGTGACCAACAGTGCACGTCCGATTGGCAAACCTTTTTGTGAATCGGAGAATGACCTAATGGTTACACAAAGCACGACAAGTGCACATACACCATCACACAGTACAGAGAATAGAGTCGGCAATTTCAACTTGGATCAAGTTGTAGCATTATTGCTACAATTCGGTAAAAAACAGGACAACAATCACAAACAACTTAATGAAAATTTCAAACAGTTGAATGAAAAACACGATCACCTAAATGAACAGAACAAACAATTTAATGAAAATTTCAAACAGTTGAATGAAAAACACGGTCACCTAAATGAACAGAACAAACAACTTAGTGAACAGATTGCAGCCGTTGCCGCGCAATGTCATGATATTAAAGAACAATTACGTGATGAAATTAAGGCTTGTGCTAGGAACAATAGTGAAGAAATTAGATCTGTGGCTCAAGAATTAAGTAATACACATGCAGCCACAACTAAAGTACTTAGAGACGAAATTAGTGCAGTCGCTAAACAATGCTCTGAAAACGCAACACAGTTACGCGACGAGTTTAAATTAATGTCAGCAGAACTTTCGCGCACACTGGATGCAAAAGTAGACGCGAAACTTGACCAACAGAACAGCCAAATTGACGAACTCTTTAATCACCACCTACAGAACAGTGAAACGCGTTACCGTAAATTTATACAGGAACAGAATAAAGTAAAGCGACAAGGCATGGAAACTATTACTGCACAGAGACAGGAAGATAATCGTAAATTGTTTATGAAAGCAAAAACATACGTAGACAACAATATTGCTACAGTATCAGACGAAATTAATGCTATCAAACAGTTGAACACCGAATTACATGATGAAATCTCTGATCTTAAAGCAAAAACAGACACACACACAGTAGACTTTCAGACAGTGACCGACAGACTTGAACAATTAGGACTAATACAGGATCCCGATGCCATCAAAGCAGACGTTAAAAAGTTGAACAAAACCACACGTAAAATACAAGAACAAGTTAATGCTTGCGAGACGATGATCAGGTAAAAATACTGACTGAAAAATATGAAGAATTGGCCAGTCGTATTGATGTTATCGAAAATAATAATGACACCAAATCGGACGATACTTCACCAGTTTCGTTTAATCAAACACCAGAATTCCGAAATTTACAACAGACAATCAGTGAGATAGGTTCATCCAATAATACATTACGTAGAAAATTGTCAACTTTACAGCAAGAAGTGACAGAGATGAAAAATGTTTCAGCCTTTAACACATCACAGCATACGCCACTTTGCGAACATTTGTCAGACTCACACAGCCAGTATAATTCAGGTAATTTACAGAGACCACGCGACTTAGAATCCGAAGTGACACAGACAAACAGATTCTCATGCAATCCTGAACCTGTTCACACATTCAGAGACGATAATTTTTATTACAAATACTTTCTATCTGTTAGGAAATTTAAAGTGCTTAATAATGACAGAACACAGATACACGCTTTGGACTGGATACGACAATTTGCTTTTGTATTTGTATCAGCTTGGCCTGTAACGCAGAAACTAGAATTGGATTGGATACAACAACTTGCTTTTGAATTTTCACCGCCATTGCCTGTAATGCAGAAACTAAAATTTATTTGTAGCGCGTAATAGACCTCAGGGGATTCATTACACTTCGATGAATATGTGCCGTAGCGTGCACAGGGCCCCGAGCCGTAGTAGTGCTATTTCATCTTTAGTTTTCTGCACTGCTACCTTCTCTTCTACTATCCTTTATATCTATCAAAACAACTGTTCAACTATCGTTCTATCTAGGATTAGAAACGTGTAAAGAAATCTGATACGACAAGTTTTACCGAAAGTGACAGTTTTCATTAGACGCTCCAGAAATGACAAATACCACAATTTTAATATCAGACAAAATTTTAATCATCAATATGTACAAAATTTTCAGCAAGAGGAACCGCATTTTGGTAACAATAGAAGTTTTTCTCAACAACAGCATCAAAACCAGCCCGTTAGCATATCTAACCAACAATGTAATGTACAAGGTCAACCAAGCTTTAATGTTTCGCCGCCTACGCGTATAGCGTCGGCTCCACCAAATAGTAACGCACCGCAACAGGGAAATCACTACGTGCAGAAAACACATCATTTCAATTCCTATCGCAACGCGCCATATAAGAATGACTATCATGACAGGCGTAAAAGTAATGAGCACAATTTTCAGCGTACGTTTAATAACAGTCGGTCTTAAAAGCAGCAAAATCATCCGCAACAACATATTATCATGAATGAACCAGACAGCAGATATCATCCCGAACGTAATACGTCAGGAAGAAATAACAGAACAGTACAAATAGTGGAAATGCCACAGCATCCTCCCGAAAATAACAGCACGTCAGAAAGAATTTGACTAGATACAGTACAGGTTGCATCTTCCAGCCACGCAGGCAATACTTTTGACACAGAGAATCTTGTTCACGAAAATGTTATTACTTTTGACGACATCCGATACACACTTTTGCATTAAAAGACAGAATCACAACGTATGTAGACGACATTCTTATTGCAGAAGCTAACTGGTCTGAACACAATCTGATTCTTGAACAACTGTTGCAAACTTTTCGTGCACAAGGACTCACAGTTAATCTCAGTAAATCGCACTTTGGCAAAACTTCTATAAAATTTCTTGGGCATGTAATTTCAGCAGAGGGCATTGCGCCTGACCCGGAAAAACTTCAAGCTTTACGTGACATTACTGTTCCTACGACGAAGAAACAACTACGCAGCTTTTTGGGTTTAATTAACTTTTTTCGTAAATTTATTCATTACTCTGCTTTAGACACCCCTAGATTATTTCAATTGACGGGTAAAAACACTATTTGGTCCTGGAATAGCCAAGAACATTCTGAATTTATGAACCTGAAACAAGCTTTGTTGAATGCACCACTTTTATCACATCCAGATCTTACTAGAAATTTTTCCATTGCCACCGACAGTTCTAACACCGCTTTAGGCGTACACATTTTTCAGAAAATTGGTCTAGGGGGCCGGCACGGTAGCTCAGCGTGTTCGGTCAGAGGGTTAGCTGCCCTCTGTAATAAAAAAAACTCAGTTAATATATCAACAACGAACTTAAAAGGGTGTCTAACGCCGTCCGCCCCGATCAGATGCGACGAACGAAAACGAACAGAATGAAATTTAAAAAAAAGGGGGGGGGGGGTAGCGTCTTTGATTCATAATCAAAACATCTTCGGTCCCGGGTTCGATCCCCGCCACTGCCTAAATTTTGATAAATAATCAGCATTGGCGGCCGAAGACTTCCGGCATAAGAAGTCAGCGTCATTCTGCCAACGGCTTTGTCAAAGAGGGCGGAGGAGCGGATAGAGGTTCAGGGCACTCTCTTGTCCTAGGGGTGGGAAATTGCCCCTAAAGGCGGAGGAATCAGCAACGATCAAAACATGCAGAAGGCAATGGAAACCACTGCATTAAAGACACGTAACGTGTATCCACAGGACATGTGGCCTGTAATTGAAGAAGTGTCATGATGATCTCTCCATTGGCAAAAGATTCCGGAATAGTCCCCCATTCGGATCTCCGGGAGGGGACTGCCAAGGGAGAGGTTACCATGAGAAAAAGATTGAATAATCTACGAAAGGATAACGTTCTACGAGTCGGGCGTGGAATGTCAGAAGCTTGAACGTGGTAGGGAAACTAGAAAATCTGAAAAGGGAAATGCAAAGGTTCAACCTAGATATAGTAGCGGTCAGTGAAGTGAAGTGGAAGGAAGACAAGGATTTCTGGTCAGATGAGTATCGGGTAATATCAACAGCAGCAGAAAATGGTATAACAGGTATAGGATTCGTTATGAATAGGAAGGTAGGGCAGAGGGTGTATTACTGTGAACAGTTCAGTGACCGGGTTGTTCTAATCAGAATCGACAGCAGACCAACACCGACAACGATAGTTTAGGTATACATGCCGACGTCGCAAGCAGAAGATGAATATATAGAGAAAGTGTATGAGGATATTGAAAGGGTAATGCAGTATGTAAAGGGGGACGAAAATCTAATAGTCATGGGCGACTGGAATGCAGTTGTAGGGGAAGGAGTAGAAGAAAAGGTTACAGGAGAATATGGGCTTGGGACAAGGAATGAAAGAGGAGAAAGACTAATTGAGTTCTGTAACAAGTTTCACCTAGTAATAGCGAATACCCTGTTCAAGAATCACAAGAGGAGGACGTATACTTGGAAAAGGCCGGGGGATACGGGAAAATTTCAATTAGATTACATCATGGTCAGACAGAGATTCCGAAATCAGATACTGGATTGTAAGGCGTACCCAGGAGCAGATATAGACTCAGATCAGAATATAGTTGTGATGAGGAGTAGGCTGAAGTCCAAGACATTAGTCAGGAAGAATTAATACGCAAAGAAGTGGGATACGGAAGTACTAAGGAATGACGAGATACGTTTGAAGTTCTCTAACGCTATAGATACAGCAATAAGGAATAGCGCAGTAGGCAGTACAGTTGAAGAGGAATGGACATCTCTAAAAACGGCCATCACAGAAGTTGGGAAGGGAAACATAGGTAAAAAGAAGGTAGCTGCGAAGAAACCATGGGTAACAGAAGAAATACTTCAGTTGATTGATGAAAGGAGGAAGTACAAACATGTTCCGGGAAAATCAGCAAATACAAGTCGCTGAGGAATGAAATAAATAGGAAGTGCGGGGAAGCTAAGACGAAATGGCTGCAGGAAAAATGTGAAGACATCGAAAAAGATATGATTGTCGGAAGGACAGACTCAGCATACAAGAAAGTCAAAACAACCTTTGGTGACATTAAAAGCAACGGTGGTAACATTAAGAGTGCAACGGGAATTCCACTGTTAAATGCAGAGGAGAGAGCAGATAGGTGGAAAGAATACATTGAAAGCCTCTATGAGGGTGAAGATTTGTCTGATGTGATAGAAGAAGAAACAAGAGTCGATTTAGAAGAGATAGGGGATCCAGTATTAGAATCGGAATTTAAAAGAGCTTTGGAGGACTTACGGTCAAATAAGGCAGAAGGGATGGATAACATTCCATCAGAATTTCTAAAATCATTGGGGGAAGTGGCAACAAAACGACTATTCACGTTGGTGTGTAGAAGATATGAGTCTGGCGACATACCATCTGACTTTTGGAAAAGCATCATCCACACAATTCCGAAGACGGCAAGAGCTGACAAGTGCGAGAATTATCGCACAATCAGCTTAACAGCTCATGCATCGAAGCTGCTTACAAGAATAATATACAGGAGAATGGAAAAGAAAATTGAGAATGCGCTAGGTGACGGTCAGTTTGGCTTTAGGAAAAGTAAAGGGACGAGAGAGGCAATTCTGACGTTACGGCTAATAATGGAAGCAAGGCTAAAGAAAAATCAAGACACTTTCATAGGATTTGTCGACCTGGAAAAAGCGTTCGACAATATAAAATGGTGCAAGCTGTTCGAGATTCTGAAAAAAGTAGGGGTAAGCTATAGGGAGAGACGGGTCATATACAATATGTACAACAACCAAGAGGGAATAATAAGAGTGGACGATCAAGAACGAAGTGCTCGTATTACGAAGGGTGTAAGACAAGGCTGTAGCCTTTCGCCCCTACTCTTCAATCTGTACATCGAGGAAGCAATGATGGAAATAAAAGAAAGGTTCGGGAGTGGAATTAAAATACAAGGTGAAAGGATATCAATGATACGATTCGCTGATGACATTGCTATCCTGAGTGAAAGTGAAGAAGAATTAAATGATCTGCTGAACGGAATGAACAGTCTAATGAGTACACAGTATGGTTTGAGAGTAAATCGGAGATAGACGAAGGTAATGAGAAGTAGTAGAAATGAGAACAGCGAGAAACTTAACATCCGGATTGATGGTCACGAAGTCAATGAAGTTAAGGAATTCTGCTACCTACGCAGTAAAATAACCAATGACGGACGCAGCAAGGAGGACATCAAAAGCAGACTCGCTATGGCAAAAAAGGCATTTCTGGCCAAGAGAAGTCTACTAATATCAAATACCGGCCTTAATTTGAGGAAGAAATTTCTGAGGATGTACGTCTGGAGTACAGCATTGTATGGTAGTGAATCATGGACTTTGGGAAAACCGGAACAGAAGAGAATCGAAGCATTTGAGATGTGGTGCTATAGACGAATGCTGAAAATTAGGTGGACTGATAAAGTAAGGAATGAGGAGGTTCTACGCAGAATCGGAGAGGAAAGGAATATGTGGAAAACACTGATAAGGAGAAGGGACAGGATGATAGGACATCTGCTAAGACATGAGGGAATGATTTCCATGGTACTAGAGGGAGCTGTAGAGAGCAAAAACTGTAGAGGAAGACAGAGATTGGAATACGTCAAACAAATAATTGAGGACGTAGGTTGCCAGCGCTACTCTGAGATGAAGAGGTTAGCACAGGAAAGGAATTTGTGGCGGGCCGCATCAAACCAGTCAGTAGACTGATGACAAAAAAAAATGTAACTGCAGACGGACTGTGACCCGCAGTAACGGCACACTCCAGTCTCCCCTGAAACTCGGCGAAGCGCAGGTTGACGCCCGGCTGCCGCAGCGGGAACGCCAGGAGAGGAGTCGAGTGGAGCACCAGCGGTGGGAAAGGGAATACGCGGCCGCCGCTAATTACTTAGGAGGGCGCGACGGCGGTCTAATCCCGCGAGGCCCGCGGCCGCCTGCGACTATCCCGTCCCTCCACCTCCCTTCCCGACGCTGTCTGCGGCCGCTCGCCCCGGAATTTGTCTTGCTCGCCCTGTCTCCTAACGGGAGTCTCTATGTTAACCTATTCCCTGCTGACAGCTCGAAGAATTTGTCTTCGTCCCCGGCGACGAGTGCATTAGCTGAGTGGCTGTAATTTATGTGCCCGGTCGCTCTAGCAAATGGACCTTAGAACAGGAGCGGGTCGCAGATTAAGATTTCTCCCGAGCGACACTGGTCTCTAATCTGGGGCGTACGAAAATATGGCAACGTATTCTTCCCTGCGTCGTTTAACCTTTTCAAGTGTGTACTATCAGTGTTTGCAGCACAATTCTCTTATGTAAGCAGATGGTGTGGCACTAGATTACAATGCAGCCACTTGTAATCCACAGTCTGGAAGAAACATTCTCGGACTTCTTGGTGCGTTAATTTTTTTTTTTTTTGAATGAAACAGAAGACGAAAAAGTGCCAGAGGAGGAATCGAACACGAGACGTCCGGCGTACGAGTCCGAGCCCTAAACATCTTTTTTTTAATTTTTTTATATTTTTTTAATAAAAACGCGAATGTTAGGAAAAAATTTGGAAGTGTAAAGACGCGAAGCACTGCCCCAACAAAAAGTTCTTCTGGAACAGAGACACTACCCATTACGCTCTTTTTTATGTTATATTCACTAATATGATGAAATTATGTGAACACATCGGCGAAAGAGATGAGAAATATAAATTCTGGTTAAAGAAAAAGAAAGGAAAAAGGAAAAGCAAGAAGAAAAATCCGCGCAATCTGCGACGCGCTCTCCCATCCGAGGAGGTCAGAAATAGAATAGATCGTAGGCGGTTGAAACTCTGACACTGCCGGAGGAGGAGGGGTAGGTGCCCTCTGAGCCAGGCACCCCCCAACTTAGTGGAGGTCTAACAAAGACCGCTCGAAGATAGTTAGCAAATAATGTTCGGTAACGCGGCGTGTTTTCGAGAGTTGCATGGGCTGTTCGTAAATAGGTCCAGAAGTCGAGGCGGGATTTAGGTCCCTCATGAAAGAGAGAAGCGACCGCCCACCCTATGACCCACGTAATAGCATGACATTTGGCGGCGGGAAAATGTCTGTCCTCCGGGTATAGAAATATTCGAGGTTCGATTGTGTCTGGTGGCACCCGGAGATAGCAGGCAATGATTTGCTGCACGAAGCGCCATACATCTTGCGATGAGGCGCATGGCAGACGGTGTTCATCAGTGTCTAATTGCTGGCAAAGGAGACAAAGAAGGGATTCTGACAAGCCAATGTTGTGCAGGCGCTGCTTCGTGACAAATTTCCTGTTGACTATGTGATACCACAGTGCCCGGACGTCCGTAGGGAGGAAGGGCTGGTGAACGGTAGTCCACACTATGGGCCACTGGATGGAGGGATGTTTGGTCTCCATCACATTCCGGGGAACACAGCGCAGCAACAGGCTGTAAAAATCCTTAGTCCTGGGTGGCCGTGTATCTGGGAGACTGGTATGTATGTAACTGTAGTCGACGAAAAAGGTCGAAATATGGGACAAATGAGGCACGATATGGCCGACAGACACCGGTGGTGAGGTGGAAGCAGGTAGGAGGTCCCCAAGCAAGCTGCGTGTTAGAGATGTACCCTGGCCCATCCACTGTTTTCTCATGGTACTCATGTACAAGGCGGCAGCTCGCACACGGACGTTGACGAGCCCGACGCCACCATACCGTGAGGGCAGGGTAAGTGTCTCATAACGGACTTTAAACATTGAACCAGCCATGAGATAATAGCCAAAAGCCGCCTGATGGTTGCGCCCAATTGCAATTGGCAGAGGGAGAACTTGCGCGATGTGAACCAATTTTGATGCCACATAAAGATTAAGAAACTCAACCCGTTGAAGTGTGTCCTGGAGGCGCAAGAGGTTCTGGCGGACGTCGTTGCGGATGAAGTGTAACAGGCGACGGAAATTCGTTGCCGCTGTGCGTATGACCGTGGGGGTAAAGGTAATGCCCAGGTACCGGAAAGTCCGCACAAGCGGTAGGGGTGCCACTTCACCCTCCTGGAGGCCTCGTCCAATGTGCATTGCAGAAGATTTGGCGACATTCATGGCACTGCCAGCGGCAGCCCCATAACGGGTAATCAATTCGAGGACTTCTCGAATCTCACAGCCAGAGCGAATGAGGAGGAGGAGGTCATCAGCATATGCCCGACAGCGAAAAGTGTGTTGGCGTAGGGTGAGGCCAGAGAGCTTGGTCGTCAAGCCCCCAATAAGGGGCTCAAGGGCAATGGCATATAGGAGGGTAGAGAGGGGGCACCCCTGCCGTATCGAACGGCAGATGGGTACCGGCCTTGCTAAACGTCCATTGACTTGGACACGTGAACTGGCACTGTCGTAAAGACGCCGTATGACGTCGAGAAACGGAGGGGGGATGCCCATTCGGGCTGCCACCGAAAACAGGAAACGATGACGTACTTTATCGAAGGCGCTGTCGAAGTCTATTGCGACGACCGCTCCACGGAGTCTGCAGGCCGCCGCCATCGCAATTAAGTCGCGGCATTCCCCTGTGGCAGTCTGTATGTTTACCTGTCCTCCAGGCGTCGTTTGCTCTGGCGAGAGGATATGAGGGAGTATTGTTCGGAGCCGCATTGCCAGTAAGCGCGCAAAAATCTTGTAATCGGCATTGAGTAGGGTGAGCGGTCTGTAACTCGGGACCATCGAACCACGGGCTGGTTTGTGGACTGGTATGATGATGCCCTCAGCAAAGGCGGGTGGGATTGCTTGGTCAGATATCATCAGTTCTTGATACATAGTCGTCCACCGTGGTGCCATGAGGTCCCGAAAGGTACGGTAAAACTCAATCGGTAAAGCATCTGAGCTATTCAAGCACCACTCAGACCCCGTCCACACAGCTTTACTTCTGCCAGAACCTCGTCTCCTACCTTCCAAACCTTACAGAAGCTCTCCTCCGAACCTTGCAGAACTGGAGACATGGCTTAGCCACAGCCACTTCTGCAAGGTTCACAGGAGAGCTTCTGTAAAATCTGGAAGGTAGGAGAAGAGGTACTGGCAGAAGTAAAGCTGTGAGGAGGGGGCGTGAGTGGTGCTTGGGTAGCTCAGTTTGTAGAGCACTTGCCCGCGAAAGGCAAAGGTCCCGAGTTAGAGTCTCGGTCCGGCATACAGTTTTAATCTGCCAGAAAGTTTCATATCAGCGCACACTCCGCTGCAGAGTGACAATCTCATTCTGGAAATAATAAAAAAAAATACCTACTGTAGATGTAAGGCAGAGCAGAGAATACGAGATACTGTCCAAAATATGGGTAAAGTACATACTCGGACAAAGTCACACGGAAATAACGTAAGTGGAATATGGAGAAAGACAACCATCGTTAATAATGTCATAACAAAGGCTTCTTTGCATTTTATCATTACTGTTCTTTCAATGTGTGTCGAAGACCAATGAGGAAAGAAACTGTAGGAATGGGGATAACCGCAGAAGAGATACTAATACCGAGGAACTGTAATGTAAAAATCCTCCTATATGAAAATCAGAAAGAGCTAGAAAAAAAGAATGAAACACATTCAGCACAGAAATTATTAATCATAAACAATGAAATCCAAGACATGATGAGAGTATTTGGTTGTTATTCAAGAATTTGCTATCGATAGGATCGGGTAGTTAAGCTACAGATACGGTCGAGGATTAAGTGTAGCGTGGTAGGAAAGGTTTCATGATATGGTACTGGACTACTGCTTCCTTGGCCGGTTCTGTGGGCCTTGCCAACCAATCATCCTGACTTCACGGTCGGTGTTACTATCATTACTGTTCTTCTTGGTGTATTGACGCTTCGTAAAAGAACATTTACAAAATATTTAAATAAACAAAATTTAGATAACTCTCCAGTGCCGTCCTTCAAGGTGTATAGTGTTTGAGGTGGAGGGCGTAGCAATGCCCGTTGCGCTTCAAAGCATTCTTGTAAGACAAATGAAATCAACACTATGTGTGAGGAATGTAAAGTGAAAACATATGTGAAGAAATCGATAGAGAAACTATAGTCGGAATGACAGGTTCAGTACATAGAAAAGTCAAATATTGCGGGAAATTAAAACTAAAGTCTTCAATATTAAGACTACAAACAGGATTTAAATATTAAATGTAGAGGAGAGACCAAATAAGTGAAGCAGTACAATGAGAGCCTCCACATGGGTGAGCAACTATCTCATAATCTGACAGAAGATAAAAATGGTTGACAATTAGGAGGACATAGAGAAACGCATGTAAGCGTCTGACAGAGCTTTAGCAAATCTGCGGTGAAACAGGGCAGGAAGGACAGATAAAACTTTGCTGATGTTTTACAGTCACTGGAAGAAATGTTAACTAAACGAGTATTCAAACTACTGTGCCTGGAATCAGTGAGAGTAGAGAGATACCATTGGACTTTCAGAAGAATATCAATCACACAATCCCAAAGTAAGCAGAGGTATATAAATGTGCTGTCGGTTTGACAGATTCTGTGTCCATCGTAGTCTCCGTTCTGAATAATGCGTAGGAGAAAGGTAATGCAACTGAGAATATGCTACAATGAAATCAATCTCTCTTTAAGAAAATAAGAATCACTATGAACGACTAACGTTGCGTCTGACAATGGAAGCAACACATTAAGACACCCTCATAATATTTTGGAAACAGCCTCCGTATTGAAAAATGTTCGCAATCCTGAGGAAAATATGTATATGCTACAGGGAAAGACAGGTAATACACAAAATGTACAAAAGCCAATAAGTAGCAAAAGCAATGGGAGCATAAGAGAGATATTCATGATCACAAAGCGATGTGCTTTTGTGAGTAAGTTTTCACTAGTGTGCTGTTGCCTACTGTTGCTAGGGATTACAATCGTGGTGGAATTTGTATACGTTGCCCCCCCCCCCCCCCCCACCCAGCTTAGTACACGAAATGAAGGAATTCTGCAACCTTCGAAGCAAAGTATTACGAGACGACAGAAAGTGGGTAGCAAATCATAAGGTTTACATTGAGAAAGAAATTTCTGAGAGTGTACGTTTGAGTATAGAATTTTACGAAAATGAACGACGGACTACGAGAAGAGCAGAAAGCTAGAGAATGGAAGTGGCTGGTGTAACAAATGGATATTGAAACTTAAGTGAACCGATGAGATAAGAAATGATTACATCGCTTTGTAATCATGAATATCTCTCTTGCGCTCCCATTGCGGGAGAAGGAATAATTGGAATATTACGTACATCAGGGAATAACTTCCATAGTACTAAACGGAGGACAAGAACTTGAAAAAGGTCACAATATATACGACAAATAATAGAGTGCATTGGTTGCAGGTGAAAGCCAGTATTAATTATTCATAGGTTCTTTGATTGACCCCAAAAATCAGTAGCCTGTATGAACAGAGGAAGGATTTCTACGATTACTAATAATTTGTGCCTCGCGGGATTAGCCGAGCGGTCTAGGCGCTGCAGTCCTGGACTGTGCGGCTGGTCCCGGCGAGTATTCGAGTCCTCCCTCGGGCATGGGTGTGTGTGTGTGTCTTTAAGGATAATTTAGGTTAAGTAGTGTGTAAGCTTAGGGACTGATGACCTTAGCAGTTAAGTCCCATAAGATTTCACACACATTTGAACATTTGAACAATAATTTGTGGGCCGCTGGGAATGGGAGACACAGGCTGTAGGTGCTACGATATGCAGTGATCAGCCAGAACATTATGACCACCAACTACCGTCGATATAAACCCGCCCAGGCGATAGCAGCGTCACTTGGCGAGGAATGACTGCTTGTCAGACACACGCATGGTGCAAGTACTCGTAGTATCAGTGAGTGTGCTGTCAGCGTGTAGAATGGGGAAGGCACAGATTGCGATGGCCTGGAGGCTCAGCACCAGCATTTCGGAAACTGTACGACTTGTCTGGTGTTCAACGAATACTGTGGTGAATGTCTTCAACCGGTGGCGAAACAAGATGAAAGCACGTCCAGACTCCGTGGTGTTGGGCTGTCATCCCTCTTTACAGATGTCGGACGTCGTAGGCTGTGGCGGAAATAACATCAAACTTTAATACTGGGTAGATTACGTCTGAACCAACAGTGGACCGAACACTTCTGGGATGATGGGACTCCCGCAGCCGGCAACCCACGCATGAGCCATTGTTAACACCAAGACGTCGGCAACTGCGACTGAAGTGGCCACGTGACGATCGGCACTGGTTGCTGGCGCAATGGCAGAGCGTTGCATGGTGTGATGAATTCTGATACCTTCTTCATCATGCCGATGGGAGGGCGCTAATCCGTCGTCTTTCAGGGGAACCACTCCTTGACCGCTTTACTTCGGGACGGAGACAAGTTGGCAGCAGCTCCATTATGCTCTTGGGAATATTCACGTGGACAGCCATCGGTTCAGGGATATGGCGGAAGGCATCATGACGGCAAAGGAGTATCGTACACTGGTACACCCCTTGATGACGATCTTGTTTCCCAACGCCAGTGGCTTTTTCGACAAGATAATGCGTCATGTCACCATGCAAGGAGTGTGATGGAGTGGTTCGAGGAACATAGTAGCGAGTTCCAGTTGGTGTGCTGGACCCTGAACTCGCCAGTTCTGAAACGGATCGATTACATCTGGGAAGTGATTGAACGTCGCGTCAGAGCTCATCACCGGCCTCCCCGGAATTTAGGGGACTTAGGTGTGTGCAGATATCGTGTTAGCTTCCTCCAGCGATCTTCCAAGGCTTCATTGCTTCCAAGCCACGGCGCGTCGACGCTGTTCTCCGTGCCAAAGGTGGATACGTTGGCTATTAGGTAGGTGATCTTGATGTTCTGCTTAATCAATGTGTATGTGACGGCTCATTTAGAGCAGCTTTAGTGTGGAGATATAGGTAAACTCCATATCGGTCACGCTTTGGTTAAAATCGGCAATTTGGAAAACCCTCTAACTTGGCCTCCAGGAGAATATCTCTCTGGGTAACAATTTACGGCGAAAGACCGGAGACGGTGCGTATTGTACCATGTTCTAGGAAGCCGTAAGGCCTGCTTGCCGTAAGTTGGGAGACGGAGGTCCTGGGAACGCTGGACATAGCAAATTTAACCGGTTCTCTGCTACGGTCGCAGGTTCGAATCCTGCCTCGGGCATGGATGTGTGTGATGTCCTTAGGTTAGTTAGGTTTAAGTAGTTCTAAGTTCTAGGGGACTGATGACCACAGCAGTTGAGTCCCATAGTGCTCAGAGCCATTTTTTTAACCGGTTCTAAGAAAAGTTTGTCACAATGCCTTTGCGACTCCTTGAATTTCTATGGAACCATAGCAGCTATGGAAATTTCGAGACAAATACAGAACGGAGGTACGTCGGCAGGTGCCAAGAGTTATTTTCTCGTTAAGTCTAATAGCTGTGTTTCGCAGGACACACATATACCGGGAAATTCGTCAGGGAGGAGGAGACAAAGAGTTGAGGCGCACGGAATTGAGTGACCAATGAGAAATCGTTTCCGTAATTGTTTATGAGACAGCGAATCAAAAGAGGGAAGAGGCTAAGTATCTGCATACAGCAGAAGGCAGTTGCTACTGGGCCCTAGTCTGGACCACAGCTGTAAGTGGGAATTGCGGACTGCAGCCAGAGTAGTTAGTACCAGCCCGAAAGAAGTTAGACGCTGTACGGCCTGGACTTGTGGAGAGTTTGCGTAAAACTGTCGCAGGTAAATTCCTTCAGTTTATTTACAGGTAGGAGCAAGTAAAACCGTAGAACGTTACTCAGACTACGAAAGTTCTAGCAACTACTTAAGCACTGAATTACTGCAATTTTTACCTTTTACTTTGTAATGAAAGAGCATCCCTCTCATTCTCTAGTCGCGTACCTTTATTAGTAGTTACACTTCCTTTTCTTTAAGGGGGATTCCTTTACATTTGAGTGTGCAGAGAGAACGGAAGAGTTTTTCTCTCAGTTAGTTTTACTGTTGTGTTTTTACTCTGGCATTATATCTCTATATTGTCACCGATGCTTTGAATGGATCCTGGTTCTTTCTAAAATGGGTATTTAGAAAAGCCTGATGTTTCACAGTTAGTGAATTACCCTTGCCTTACAGGTTTTATAGCGAGACTACCGACCCACTAATCTAGAGTTATTTGTGTTCGGAGGGTTGATTTCGAAGACAGGCAACAGTGATCAACTTCATTTAGGTAGCTAAGTAAACAGTGCACAGTGATGCACCAACGTGAATAATACAGGCGACACGAAACTACGTCATAGATCCGCCTCAGCAGAACACGGCCACGGTAGCTTCTCACTCATTCGCAATACGTTACCACCTGTCAGCAAGCGTGGAAATCGTCGCGTAGCCTTCCATAAAGCCCCTCTCTCCCCGACCTCCCCAGCCCCCATTCATCATAGACTTAGTGATGTTACATGCAAAAATCTTCGAAAAACTCTCTCGATGGTCGTCTGACACTGGCACAGATTCAGTGCACAGTAATTGAATCCTTCAGGACAAATAGTCTACGCACTGATGAAACATTACTTAATATAGGTTTTTAAGTGTTTTGTGTCCGAATTGGTAGAGCAATAGGGATGTCATGCTACCACAGAATGTTAAACGATTTGTCGTTACTTCCAGGGACGTGAGATGTGATTGGTTCTGACAGCTCTGTAGTCCAAGCAGGGTATCGCAGGCGGACGTATACTCTTCAGGCATATGTCTCAGATTTTTCATTTTCCCGCACTTAGAATATTTATGAGATGTCTCTGGCCACCGGTTCGTACATCATTCAACTCTGACTCTATACTGATAGCTACGAAGAATGTGCTGTAAGACAGTTGTCAATGATTCAATTTAGAACGTCTGGATTTTTTTCTATTGAGTTCTATTGAAAAATGAAGTATACAACTCGCAATGTGGCAACTTATTTCACACGAGGCAGAAAGGTCTACAGAATAAATTTAGCGACACTTTTCTATAAACAATAGTGTGCCTTGTTCGCAGTCGCACAGCCTCTCCTGACGCGTCCTCGCCGTATCACAGTCAAACCTGGTCTCCTCTTTTGTGTTTCTTCAGCACAGCGGGAGCCTCTGTTCTTTCTCCTCCAGCGAAAGAGAAGTCAGCAGCGCTACTCTTCCGTATAATGGGGTGGATCTCGCCTATGTCAGTGACTTCTCATCCACCAATGGATGTCTCACGGCACGGCAAGCGCCTAATTTCAGTACAATCTCCGCCCACAGTACTGCCTCTAGGAGAAGCTTACTCCTGAAGCAGATTCATTGCTTCGGTTGAGGTATATTACAAGTATTTGAATAACAAGCTGTTCCGTGTACTCTATGTTCTCTCTAGCTAACCTCAGACGGAATGTTTTCTTTAGCTGCGCCGATTTTCCGTCCTCACTCTTTTTCAATCCAAGTAGTACACCTTCCTCACCATCGTACAGACAGACTCCTATCACTGCATCTTTAAGAGTGTTCTTCATCAACTAACGGACAAATAGACGTAAGAGTAAATTAATTTTGTTATTACGTTCTGATAAAAGCTGATTCTTTTTCCATGAACAGTCGGAAAAACTTCAGCTCATCGTTAATTATGGAGAATGATGCTTATTTTGATGGTCTGGGAGTGGATTTGTTCGCGGAAACGCCTTGAATTGCTCACATGTTACACACTTACCCACGTCGCGAACATCCCTTTGCGCTGTACTACTCTTCGGCGCTCAAAGAGTGCTCTTCGGTGAAACAGCGTCCGGCTTTGAGGAACATATGTCAAGGGGAAAAAAGGTTACGGATCGTCGTCGTTGGCGAAATGACCAGGAGAGGCGAACAGGCGGCGGAACTCTGCTTGATGGCCCGCTTTCAGGCGCGCCTCCCGCTAAGACTGCTGTCATATATCGCACTGTGCTTCTTGTATAGGCGGGGGCAGAAAAAGCGGCAGTTTTGTTACGGCTATCCGTCCGGGAACCTTAGAAACTCTTTCCTTAAGAGACGGCTTTTACCACGAGTAAAAGCGACGTTTTTCACAATTTTAAGAGCTGCGAAGTACCAAAGTACTTTCTAGGAAACTTTTCTCGTCGAGTAGCGCAGATGCCAAACAGTCGCCGATTTCTAAAAGATAACAACAAAACTTTAAACTACATATGCTACGAGTTATGTCGGACTTGCAATTCTGCGCTAATAACTTTGTGTCTGAAGTAGCAGCAGACGTATTTTGTGATTCCCATCTTCCTCTATAACCTTCTTTCTTATTCCGTGGCACTGAACCGCACTGTCAATTTCATACTTATAGAACGTTCAGAAAATGTGACATATTTACAAAGAAGGAAAAATAAGGAAGCTTGTACTGCTGCGTTAGACGCTCAGTAGCGCAACGAAAGTTGAATCACAAATTCATCACTTAATTTCTTGTTGGGTCGTTGAACCTTGGACTCTGATGAAATCATCATCATCATAATCATCTACTACTACAGTTTCCCACTGCTGGCCATGTCTGCTTGGAAGGTTCTCCACCTTCTCCGTTCTTCCAAGCAAACCACCTGGGGCAGTCTGCTCCTTTCCTGCAAATGCTTTCTTCCATTCCTTTTAGCTGCTTGTCAAATGGCTCTGAGCCCTATGGGACTTAACATGTGTGGTCATTAGTCCCCTAGAACTTAGAACTAGTTAAACCTAACTAACCTAAGGACATCACAAACATCCATGCCCGAGGCAGGATTCGAACCTGCGACCGTAGCGGTCCTGCGGTTCCAGGCTGCAGCGCCTTTAACCGCACGGCCACTTCGGCCGGCCTTAAGAGCTGCGAAGTACCAAAGTACTTTCTAGGAAACTTTTCTCGTCGAGTAGCGCAGATGCCAAACAGTCGCCGATTTCTAAAAGATAACAACAAAACTTTAAACTACATATGCTACGAGTTATGTCGGACTTGCAATTCTGCGCTAATAACTTTGTGTCTGAAGTAGCAGCAGACGTATTTTGTGATTCCCATCTTCCTCTATAACCTTCTTTCTTATTCCGTGGCACTGAACCGCACTGTCAATTTCATACTTATAGAACGTTCAGAAAATGTGACATATTTACAAAGAAGGAAAAATAAGGAAGCTTGTACTGCTGCGTTAGACGCTCAGTAGCGCAACGAAAGTTGAATCACAAATTCATCACTTAATTTCTTGTTGGGTCGTTGAACCTTGGACTCTGATGAAATCATCATCATCATAATCATCTACTACTACAGTTTCCCACTGCTGGCCATGTCTGCTTGGAAGGTTCTCCACCTTCTCAGTTCTTCCAAGCAAACCACTTGGGGCAGTCTGCTCCTTTCCTGCAAATGCTTTCTTCCATTCCTTTTAGCTGCTTGTCAAATGGCTCTGAGCCCTATGGGACTTAACATGTGTGGTCATTAGTCCCCTAGAACTTAGAACTACTTAAACCTAACTAACCTAAGGACATCACACACATCCATGCCCGAGGCAGGATTCGAACCTGCGACCGTAGCGGTCGCGCGGTTCCAGACTGAAGCTGCTTGTCCTTTTTAACCTTTTTCTCCAGCCTTCCATCTTCGTCTAGTGCACCTTCCTAGCCATCATCCTCACACCCATCATCTCTATGTGTCCATACCTTTTAAACACTTTTTAGTCAATCTTATTTGCAGGGTCCCCTCCATGTCATTTTTTTAAAATACCTTGATTCCTCAAGCTTTCCCTTTTTCTTAAACATATCCAACTTTGTAAAAAAATCACTCCAGTTGCAAGCTTTTGTGCCTTAATAACCCAGGTTTCTTCAGTGTTAAACAGAATGGGCACATAAACCTTTTTTTATGTGGCATTCCTACTTTTCTGAGGAGTTTTTCTGTCCTCTCGTTTTTCTTAACCCTTAGCGCATTCGTTTATCTCTTTTCCATTTATTCCTCTTTCCTGTCTCATACTCTCCCGGAATTTAAATTCTCTATCGTTCTCAGTTGCTTTCTGTGGGATCCTGCCCAATATTGCCAACACTTACCTTGGTATTTACAACGCGTTGTTGCAAGCGATGGGCGACATGCAAACAGTCAGTATCCTTCACTATGTACAATGTCCATGTAAGCATTCACACTCACTCATAAGTCATTGCTATCGTTAATCTAGTCCTCTCTGCTAGTGTCCGTCTTCTACTGTCCGGAAGAGGCTGGCAGGAACGCCGCATGTAGTCTCTTCTTGTACAGGCCGCTCCTGTCGTGGATATTGGCTCACAGCCTTCTCTGCTCTTGCGTTCTTCATCCTCGTGCCGGCGCTTGTCGCTGCGCTGCAACACTTTCCACCCACTGTCACATTTACTGTGGGCCTATCGTCTTTTCTCGTTTCAACAACCAACCCACTCTTTAACTCCATTAAAGTTTAGGCCATACTCTTACACAATATATTCTCAAGCACCCACTTTATCTGTACTTTCTCCTCACTTTTCAAATCGCTAGAAAACATTTGGTATTTACATTTAACAATCTCACTTACCTCTGTGTGTTTGTGAAGTTTCAAAGATATGAAATCTCCGTGGGGCATAAGAAAGACCCTCCGATATCGATTCCCCCATTCCCCCCGCCCGTTCGCATGCATATTATTGTGTAATAAAATGCTGTAATTGCATTTTTCGTAGTTTTATCCCCCTTTACGGCTTAAATACGGAAATAATTATTTGAGGAAAACATTTCTGAGAAATTTCTTTAGGACCACAGCAATATATGCAAATTAATCATGGATTGTGAGAAAACCGGAAAAGTACTGAAGTGTTTAAGATGCGGTGTTACAGAAGGACGTTGAAAATTTGGTGGAGTAATGAGGAATGAAGAGTTTCTCCGCAGACTCGGCGAGGAGAAGAATATGTGGAAAATTACGACAAGACGAAAGGACAGGACGCCAGGACATTTAATGAGACACGAAGGAATAGCTTTTGTGTTACTTAGTTGTTTGAGGGAGATGAAGACGGTAAAAATTATACGGGATTACGCATACTGGAATTTACTGACGACTTTAGATGCATATTCTAAGATGAAGGTGTCGGTACAGGAGAAGAATTTGTGGTGGGCATGCCTTTCCGCCCTCTCCCTCCTCCTCCTCCCCCCCCCCCAACTACACACACACACAGACACACGCACACACACACACACACACACACACACACACACACACACACACACACACACACACACACACAAATAGAAATAAATGTAGTTTCGTTAGGGTTTGTAGAGTGAGAAGATCGACTGTTTGCAATGGGCGGCGAAGTTTTTAATTTTAGCATTAATTGGTGAGTATGTTATTAGACTCTTGTTTCAGGTAATATATTGAGTTTCAGTACATGAGTCTCATTATATACTCTTTCCCCCTCACAAAATTAATATTTCCTCAATTATACCAATTGATGTTTGTGCTACCGTTCTTATTTGAAAAGCCGCTCTGGATTTATGTTATTAAATCTTGATTCAGAGAATATTTTAAGTGAGGTTTTAATATATGATTCGCAAATAAGTATCTGCTTCAGTTCTAATGAGAATTTATTAATTAAATGCACGATCGGTTTCACAAAAATGAAATTCTTTCTCATGTGCTAACAATTGGTTGCAAAGAATCATATTTTGAATGGTTGTCCTAAAGCTTGGTATTTTCATGCAGTGTTTCTTCTAGCTTTAAATGATTTATAGTGAATATTATCGGTAATTAACGAAAGATACAGCAAAACATGTAAGATTCTCGCTTCTTTTCTTTTATCGTGAGGTTGTAGGATATTTTAGTTTCTTCATCGATCAGTACACCGGCCCTAGGCGTCACAGCTCACGTTGACAGTGATTCAGATGTCTCCCCACCTGCGGTTTCCGAGGCTGAGGAGCACGTGTAGCGACGACGTAGCAGCGAGCCAAGTTCGCGGGGTTCGGGTTTGGGGTGGGCGTATCCCGGCGACGCTGCCCCTGGGACATTTCCAAGTCATCAGCGCGGGAGGAGGTTCCCCGCAGCCGTGCGGGAGACAGCGCCGGCTTTTTCTGCCGCCTGCAGGAACTCTGCAAGTCAAATGGCGGCCTGGCCCACGCAGGGCCGGCCTTTCCAGGGCTTCCGCAGGACCGCGCCGCAGCGGGATGCAGCGGAGCGACGCGAATCCCAACAACCTCCTCGGGGACGCGCCTTCCTCGTGTCGCCCGCCTGACCTCGCTCAACGATAAATCTCTTGAGGACGCACACCCTTCCATCGACCCTCCGGTCTCACTCGCATCCGCACGAAACATTTCTTCCCGGTAAAGGGAGGGGATAAGCTGGGAAGGGCGCTATGATGCTGTGCTCTTGTCAGCGCTGCACCCGCCGCCTACACAAGAAACCAGGGCAAGTTACACAGAGCGATCACGTCTCAAGAACTCTAGCTGTGTGTCGACATGGAATCTTCAACTGCGCACATTTCAGTAATTTCTTATTAAGTACTTTGCCATTTGTTACATCTTTATGCGGTACTGGAAGGAGCCATCGTTGACAGGAGATCCTCAGCTCATTGGTGTACCGTCAGAGATTGATGGTCTCTTAAAAAACGGTCGTTTCATCCTCAACCGAGATTCACTGAATTGTTTCAAGTGTATACTAGAATGATGTAGAATCCATGTTTGCACTTTCGACAGATTTCCGGTTGTTGTGGACCTTCCCGGCGAAATAAGCCTCCTTGTGGGACGTGTACTCAACAGCGTACACTCCAAAGCGCAATAGATGCTCAGTTGTGGAAAGAGGTTCTAGGTTGAAAACAGGTCATTCTCCGCCGTTCACTGTCTCCCGGGAGTTCTAGCAAGATGTGCAACGTAGCTGACGTATCGTCGGAAACGAGGCCGTTAGAACCTGCACACGAGTCGTAGCAGGAGATCTAAGTCTCTAAGGGACTAAAGCCACGCGCATGACATTGAGCCCAGATCTGGCATACAATTTTAACCCCATATCATCTCTGTCACAGTCCGCCCGCGGTAGGTGAGTGGTCAGCGCGACAGACTGTCAATCTTAAGGGCCCGGGTTCGATTCCCAGCTGCGTCGGAGATTTTCTCCGCTCAGGGACTGGGTGTTGTGTTGTCCTGATCATAATCATTTCATCCCCATCGACGCGCAAGTCGCCGAAGTGGCGTCAAATCGAAAGACTTGCACCAGGCGAGCGGTCTACCCCACGGGAAGCCCTCGTCACACTACATTATTATCTCTGTCACAAGTGTCTCTGCCTTACGTTCGCTAAGCCCCCTTCTCTGCCACTCTCATACAACAGACATACGTTACATTCTGACCATTAATGTACTTCAACAGGTTCCCACCTTGTGGGGTGAAATACTTCGCATTCATCAAGAGCATTCGACAGATGAAGTACAGTACCGCGATCATGTCTCTTGGATCAAAGGTGTGTTTTGGATATGACATGTTGGAGAGGAAAATTGTAAGACAGTTCGTTGACGAACACATTGCGTGTCGTTCGTGATGTTCGTGTTTATTACGTAAATGTTCCTCAAGCTCCTTGCCACGGTTCGCGTGGCTGCCTGTCTCGGAGCTTCGGGTCCTGACTCAGGCATGGGTGTGTGTGTGTGTGTTGTCCTTAGGGCAATTTAGTTTAAGTTAGGTAAAGTAGTGTATAAGCTTAGGGACCGATGACCTCAGCAGTTTGACCCCATAGGAACTTACCACAAAATTTATTAGGCAAATATTTCCCTGTCACAAAATCAAACTAGGAGACCACCCATGTCTCGTCCATGGTAAACTCACTGAGTGATTTTTCTTGAGAATGGCAGAATTTTCAACAAGGAAAATGGTAGACTCTCTTCACCGAGTGGTGCCACACGTTATTGTCCCACACGTATGTATATTGGAAGGGAGACTAGTTTTTTTTTCCATGTTCAGAATTCTGACGTTTCGCGAAAGATCACTTGCAGTGTATACATGCCTGACAAAAAAATTGAAGAACCCAGAAAGGGTGGAGGAAATGGAATGAAAATTCACAGATTGAGAAACTACGGTATTTGATGTTACGTGAGTAGTTACCAAAACGAGTCAAATTTCAAATAACTTAGTGGCATGATCCGACTTACCAGCATGATGTGGCTAGCAGTCTTTCCTGGATGCATGTTCAAATTCCCCTGAGAAGTGTGACACATTGCCGTTGCATCCTCTACTGACGCAAGCGGCCCACAACTGCTTTAACTGGTCCTTGGTATCCCAGATACTGGTGTTAAACATCTATCGGGGATAGATCTGGATATCTTGCTGGTCAAGACAGTGCAGGCAATTCATAGACACTCTTCCATATGTGGACGAGCACCATCCTGCTGAAAAATTGCACCTCATTACTGTCACAGGAGAGATAACACATGACGACGCAGGCTGCCCCTGACGTTCCCTTGTGCCATCAAAGTGCCCTCAGTCGCTCGCGACATCGTCAAACCAGGAGTAACACCAATTTTCCTCTATAAAACATGGACTAATGCGACCTCCTTGGAGGTCGCAACCATACCCGCCGTCGATGGTTATCCGGGCTAGTGCAGAACCGTAGCTCATCGCTGAACACAACCGACGTTAATCATCAGCAATCCATCTTTGCCAGTCATGGCATCATTTCAGACGCAGCAGTTTTTTTGTTATGATGCTAAAGACAGCGCGTGCTTGGAATGACAATTCCCTACTCCTACTGCTGCTAGTCTCTGAACAATGGTGTGGAATGACACAGAAAGTTGCAGGGAGTCTATAACTTGTTCGCCAACAGCAAGTATGGACGTGAAAGGGTTACGATTTGCTTGGTGCAAAATAAAGCGATCCTCCCTTGTGGTGGCCAGACGCGGTCGACTGGAACCTTGACGACAAGTAGGCCTGCCCTCAATTGCCAATGCAGTCCAACATCAGGCTTGTGTCACATCCAAATGCCACGCAAATCAGGATATCTCACGGTCCGACCAGCTGACGAAATGGAGACCGACTGAGACCCCTTTCAAACTATGTCAGCTGATGGCAATGCTATCTCACACAAGTAGATAGCATCTCCGTATTCTTCATAGTGATCACTAGACATCTGACGCCGCTGACGCCTCTTGTATACCCTCCCGAGCTTCGTAACGACACTAAGCAAGAACAGCAATAACGCAGTCGCGTGGCCGTTCCGTCACAGAGAATGGCAACATTTACATACCCACTGATTGTGTTTAAGCCCACGAAGTAACATTGACAACCGATCATGTGTCCTGTGTGCTTCACATTTAGGATGGGTGGTGTATAGAACTGAATGTAGTGACTTTTTTTAAAAAATTGAGGAAGAGTCCCTTTTCAAAGAACCTCTTAATAATTCTTTGGAATATATCATTTACTCTCAATTTTGCTGTTTTCTCTGTAATAGGATTTAACAACACTAGTACAGTCTGCAAAATGTACCAATTTTGCGTGTTCAGTGGAAGGTCATTCACTTTTATAAGGAATAGGAGTGGACCCAGAATTGAACCCTGTGGAACCCCTCTTTGTGAGTTTCCCCAGTCACAAAACTTTTCTACTTTTACGAAACTGACTGAATTATTCAGCACAACCATTTGCTTTCAGTTTGTCAAGTATGATTCAAACCAGCTGTGTGCAAAGCCATCAGTTGCATAAAACTTGAGTTTTTCAAGAACTGTCTCATCGTCTACACAGTCAAAGGCCTTGGAGAGATCACAGAAAATACCAACTGGCAATATATTATTATTATTATTTAAGGGTTGTACTATTTGATGAGTGAATGTGTAAATAGCATTCTGAGTCAAGCAAAGTTTCTGTAATCCAAACTGTGATATGCTAAGTAAATTTATTCCACTTAAGTGTGAAATTACTCTTGGGTGCATTAATTTTTCGAATATTTTGGAAAAAGATGTCAGGAATAAAACTGGAAGATAATTATTTAAGTCTGCCTTGTCACTTTTCTAATGAAGTGGTTTAATAAATGCATACTTTTAACCTGTCTGGAAAATTATCCTCTATCAGTGATTACAGCATTTATCATTAAGAACATTACTCATTAAGTTGGAAAAACTTTTCAGAGATTTGTTTGAAATACCACAAGAGCTTTTATTTATTTTTTTTTAGAAATTTTATAATTGTATTAATTTCAGTAAGGATGTTCAAACTTCATCCATTTGCCTGAATTTTTTGATATGTTCTCTTGTTTCTTCAACTGATCAACTATTTAATTCTGTATATGCTGCTGCACTTATTAAGTGATTCTTAAAAGTACTTTCAAGTTTTGAATTATCAGTCACAATGTCGTCATTTACTTTGATTGTTATGGAATCTTGTATATTGACTGGGTGTCATGTCTCCTGTTTGACAATGACCCATCTTACTATCCACATTATTTATTTATTTCAGGACATGCATACTTTTGGACATTTTAATGCTTTCTGTTAAATGCTAAGGCATTTTTTGTTGTGTGCAAGTAATGTCGGATCTTGATTTGCTGCCGGCCGAAGTGGCCGCGCGGTTCTGGCGCTGCAGTCTGGAACCGCGAGACCGCTACGGTCGCAGGTTCGAATCCTGCCTCGGGCGTGGATGTGTGTGATGTCCTTAGGTTAGTTAGGTTTAACTAGTTCTAAGTTCTAGGGGACTAATGACCTCAGCAGTTGAGTCCCATAGTGCTCAGAGCCATTTCTTGATTTGCTCTGAACTTTACATAAATTTCCCTCTTCCTCTTACTTGAGATTTTAATTCCCTTAGTTACTTACAGCTTGCTTGTTTCTTTTTTAATGGGTCTTTTGGATGGTTTTTTTTGGAAAACAGCTTTCAAATATTGACACAAATTTACGACGGGATAAACTGAATTTGATATTATCATGTCTTTCCATGTATCATCCCATGCCACCCCTTGTGGTTTACGGTTAAAAAGTTGTATCTCGTTCTCATCAATAAGCCTCAGTGCTTTGTAAGAACCTGCCTCCGAATTGTAACATGCCATACCGTTTATTTCCATTAATTATACATTATGTTCAGAGAGTACGCTAGCAATTGGATACACATTAATTGATTTAGTCAGAGAGCTGTGTATAAAAATGTTATCTGTCACTGTCCTACTATTTTTCTGCACACAATATGGAAAATTGACTATGGAAATTAGCTTATAACGTCCATATAATAATTCGTGACAGCAATATGTGTTTCACCTCGTTCAAGAGAAAAAATAAAGCATGTATTAAGACAAATAACACCTGATGATGGACCCACAGGATCCTAAATGCATCGTGTACTTAATACAACACGAAAAGTTGTGACTGAAGGCGTTTTTCATTTCATACCTTCAGTAACGTTCGAGGCTGCGAAATATGGATAAAATTAAATTAATTCTAGTTCATTTTTCCTGTCTGTGTCTTTTAAGAGATCTTCATTGAAATCTCCACAAACTACTGTTTCTTCTTGTCTGGTGCATAGCTCAATATTTCATCTAGCTGTAAATTTTCTAGAGAGTATGTGTTGCTGTTACAATTATCAGAGAAGTAATGTGCAGTAACAGCTCACAAGCACATTCTTCCAAGTCCTGATAAACTATTTGTTTCAAACATTTTTGACCTCGTGTCCACCTTTTACATATGTTGGAACTCCTCCTTTTTCAGTGTTAACGTTACATGAATATGATGCAAGTCTGTAAATCCATGATATTAACTTCTCCATGCTAGCGGTTACCTGACTTTCAGAGAGGCACAGAATATTTATGCTTACAGAATTTCCCATATCTTTAAGACATAGAAAAAGTTCATGTATCTTATTTTTCAGCTCTTGTTATGTTCCCTTGGATCTCGTTGCCAGCAGATCTTGGACCCTGCAGTCTTGAGGAATACCCATTGAAGTCTCCTGGAATACATTTTACGGAGGGCGTTTCCATGACGTGTTAGTTTGTTCTTCTTCTTTCTTCTTCTTTCGCGATCTGCATCGCGTACTGGCTGAAGAATTCCTCAAGACTTTTCGCTGAAATGGCAATGGCCTCTCATCGTCCGCCATTCTGGTTTGCGTTCCATACAATATCACCTCAATTATTCTTTGTTGCCAGAACACGTGCTGAGGTCTGCTGGAGAGCTTGTGTGATGTCATTGCCTGTTTCATGCTGATGTATCTTGTGGATCCAGGAATAACCTGCTGTTTTAGCTCCAAGTTTAAGTTATCATGATTGTTAAACATGGTGCCCAAATGTTTAATGATCTTTCTCTTAGTCAAACTTGGGTCGACATATTGTAACAGAGCGCTCTGCAATGCTCATCTGGATAGCAGTATCGCTTTCGTCGTTGATTTTCAGACCGACTTTCCTTTCATTTTTGGTTGGGTCCACAACAGTCTCCACCATCTGGGTTCCGACTCTTCGAGGGCTGAGAGTCTTTATTATATGCTGATAAATGTGTTTTTCCTTCAGATTCACACTCATTCTGCCCTTCTCTGGGCCGATTTTCTGATGTACCATGTTAAAAACCGTATATGTGGTAGCACCACTCGTTCCACCATCTACTTCACACTTTTTCTTTGCCTCTGTTGTGCAAGCTTTCACTGTTCCCACTGACTTCTTTAGTACACCATACACTTTCAGGATGTTATGAAGGACCGGCCTGTGATCGTTATCATATGCCTTGGAGTAATACTCTTATAAATATACGACACAGGTTGGGGTGTTCTGAACTAGCAGTACTTCTGAGAGATTTACCTATATTTGATCTATTCTTGATTTTCCCGTAACGACGTTAAAACAGAGGGGTAAGTATTGTTATTTTCACACACCTTGTTACACAAAGCGTAGCTGAGACTGAACTGTTACATATTACTGCTCATACATAGAGAAGTTATGCTGTGGCTGTATGTTAACTACTAGTTACCCCAAGCACGTACAGAAAAGTTCGATCAAAACGGAAAATACAACAGCCTTCGTAGAAAAACGAAAGGAAAAGAACGACGACCTGTGTCTGTGTGAGTGATGCGATTAAGTAACTGAAAATTTATTTTCTAACCTAGTATTTCTATTGTTACAAAGGAAGACATTTGGTATTTCAAATCAACGATGCAAGATGTCAAAATATCATAAATAATGTGAGTAACTGTTTCGTGTACGGAACTACTACCTGGAGTAACAACTTCGCCCTAGTGTTGCAAATGTTCCAGAACTGTTATATCATTAAGAAACTGTTGTACGACGTGACGCCTGCAAAGTGCTACTTACCGCATACTGCCGCTGTGACAGAATGGTGTGACAGCTGCCGTCAACCGCTCGCCCCTCATAACTGAGAGGGCCGCTCGTGCACCCTGGACACTGCATTAGGCCGTCACACACTTCCAGATATACCTACAAACTAACCTTCACTTGCTGCCCTGTGTATTAACTTGTGTGCCTCGGAGCTGCACTGGGGTGTATACCTGGGAAAAACATGAAGTTATTCGGTACTGTCTGTGCTGGCAAACCGAGACATGTTCAAACATGGAAAGTGATGACGATTACAGATAAATTGGTTTTTCTTCAACCATACTTTACAAATGTAACAATTTTATTTTTACGTTTATAACGCTTTGCGCGAGGTAGGAAGTAAATCTAGTATTGCTAAAGCGTCGCCTGTTGTGGCCATGATGAGCCGATAAGCCGAAAGATTACATCAGTCCACAGCATACCTCACTCCATCTGACAGGTACAGCTTCACAGACGACCTTGTACATTTCTGTAAGGAGATATGAATAACAGGCTATAATTTAAAGTCTTTCATCACGAATCTGAATTACAGCATCAGTATTACGACGCGGGGAACTGGTTTCGTTGGTATAAAGAGTTCAGAAAAATTGCTTGAACGCAGAAGTCACATAAAAAACAATGACCACTAGCAGACACCAATACATTATATTCCATCAGTTTATTTCAATGTGCGGAAGTTGCTGTCACTTACTGAAACGAAGGAACGTTACGGATTATCTTGATGCTGACGATAAGGTATTTCCAGACAGTATTAATGCTTTTTTATGAGATTGTAGAATGAAGCAGCCCCTATTTCAAGTATCCATTTCGCCTTTCGAACGAAGGAAAGGAGGAAGTTCATGGTTTAACGTCTCGTCGACATCGAGGTCGTTGGATTCGAACGACAAGATCGGATATTTTTGAAGAATAAGTTAAGAAAATCGGCTGTGCCCTTTCAAAGGAATCATAGTGCCATTTCCTTGGATTGATTTATGAAAATTACGAGAAACCTACATCTGGATGGCTACACTCAGATTTGAATTATCGCCCTCCCGAATGTGAGTCCAGCGTTCCAAGCGATGTGCCACCTCGCTCAATCCCGTCATTCATTTGTGGTGATTTAGGGGAAGTCCGAGAAAATCTATATCTTTAGAACCTCTAACTGATCTGTTGTGATACATTTAGGTGGACGTTGAAGACTATACACGTAAGATACACATATCCTTTTCGTCAGAAATCTTCAGTTCATACCGGTGGAATGGCTATATGATGTGTACTGCATGTCTGATATGTCCTTACGGGGTGTACGACATAGATACTGGCTGGCAGGTCATATGAAGATTTTATTTCACCTATTTATTTCACCTCTCACACCCTATCCACTCTCTCTCTCTCTCTCTCTCTCTCTCTGTCTGTCTCTCTCTCTGAAAGAACACTAGCGTATTTTGTTCTACCGTGTGTCGTAACCACACTGTGGCAAGATTATCTTTGGTAGTCTCTAGTGACGTAATATGCCATGAGACACTCTGTTCTTGTTCATGACCGAACGAGGTGGTGCAGTGGTCAGCACACTGGACTCGCATTCGGGAGGACGACAGCTCAAACTAGGGTCCGGCCATGCTGATTTAGGTTTACCGTGATTTCCCTAAATCGCTTTAGGCAAATTTCGGAAATTGGAAATTCGTGGTAAGGGCTTATGGGACCAAACTCCCTGTCTCACTCCTGTTTTTACTTCAAATACTTCTAAGAACTCCCCATGTACTTTTACTCTAATCTTTGATTCCATCACACACATGTAAGTTAGCTTTATCAGCTTGTCAGGTATCCCATACTCTGCCATTATCCTCCACATTGAAACCTATAAAAAGGCAAAAGTTCTTATATAATATTTCTCTTAATGTGAATTCTTGGACGACTGTTGGTTTACCTTTTCTGAGTCCTGCTTGTGCTGTGTCTAATATTTCCTCAATGTATGTGTTGAGCCTGTTCAGTATAATTCTTGTTATTACTTTACAGCATGTGCATAGGAGAGATATCCCCCTGTAGTTCTGTTTCAGCATTTTGTCACATTTCTTGTATATGGGACATACAGCAACGGTTTTCCATTCCTCCGGCATTACTTCTTATCTCCATACCTCTTTTATCAGTTCGGCTAAACATTCACGTATCTTCTCTCTCCCTTCTTTGATGAGCTCTGCTGATATCATGTCTATGTTAGGGGCCTTCCAATTTTTTAGTCTTTTTATTGCCTCCTTCACCTCCATCAGAGTTGGTTCTTCGATTAATGGTTGTACATTATGATCGTTTTCTGCCATGTTTCCATTGTTGTAGGTATCTACCGGGTTGTTTAGCAGTTCTTTAAAGTATTAACTCCAGTTCTCTAAATTTCCTTCTTTCGTAGTGATTAGTTTTCCATTCTCGTCCTTCATTATCACAACCTTAGCTCTGTACTCTTTTCTATAGCTATTCATTGTCTTGTAAAACTGTTTACTACTGTTCTGGTTATACTCCTCCTCAGCCTTCTCTATCTGCTTATATATGAATGCTCTTTTCTCTCGCCTTATTATACTCTTCATTTCTCTCGTGGCATTCCTGGATTGCGCTTTATATTGCTATTATTATCATCTCATAGTAGTTCCTGAGCTGTCTCCCCCATAATTGTTGACATCTTCTTCCATTTTGTGTTGATATCTTCATCTTCTTTTCTGTTGTTCAGTTAGAGAACTGGAGTTAATACTTCAAAGAACTGCTGAATAACCCGGTAGATACCTACAACAACGAAAACATGGCAGAAAAGATCATAACGTACAACCATTAATCGAAGAACCAACTCTGATGGAGGTGAAGGAGGCAATAAAAAGACTGAAAAATGGGAAGGCCGCTGGCATAGACATGATATCAGCAGAGCTCATCAAAGAAGGGAGAGAGAAGATACATGAATCGTTAGCCGAACTGATATTTCTCTGATCCAGCGAAACTATTTTTAAGCTTAATCTGAAACTGTTTATTCACTCCTCCTCTTTTAGTCCACTCACAACTTCTCTTTGGGTTCTTTCACCACTCTTGTTTTTACTTGGTGGTTTTGATAATGATTGTTTCAGCTTTATTAGCACAAGAGAATGATCTGATCTTTTCTCATTCCCTCTCATTGTCCTAATACCTGTTACAGCCTTTTTATGTTTTTTCTCTATCAAAACATGGTCTTTTTGGGTCCTAGTTAATCCATCCGGTGCGGTCCATGTTGCTTTATGTATGTCTTTATGGGGAAATGATGTACTTGCTATTTTCATCTTTCTAGCTGTGGCAAAGATGACAAGCCTTATACCATTCTCATCTGATTCAGTGCGAAGGCTGAACGTGCCCGCTGTTCTTATCCTATTTTGGCATTAAACGAAAAGAGACAGCTGCAGAAATTTCCTCCCTATGAAAAGTCTGTGGAACAAGACATCTATTGTTTCAATGAAATTTCTAGAAAAGTAGCGACTTTTCTAGAAAATAGAATGACAAGATGAAAGTGCTGATGACAATAATTTTTTGGAACAGGCAAGTCACATTCGAATAAATTCATTGTAACTGATTCATCTAAGACCTTCAACATGATTTTTGTCATCATATATTGAACCCATCCATGAAAGGAAATTAAGATCCAGTGAGGCTGCTTTCAATTGTTCTTAAAGTAGAGTTGTTGGAAGCGCTAGAAACATTACCGTTCAACTTATACCAATAACTTTGCATATTTGTTTGTAATTAAGTTATCGTGTAAATAAAATACATCTCAAGTAGGTCTTCATTGTTGTGTATAGGTTACCAGACTTTGGGCTGCTGACGATCATGAGACCAGTTTTAAGAGACACTGCAGTTAACTGCCATGTACCAATCAGTATCAGTATCCGACTCACTGGCTGGGTACTCACTGGCGGTAGTCTTTTAAGAAAACAAGCTGTGATTGTAATAATTGTGATCAGTACGCGAAAACTGGTAAGCTATTAATAAAATTGAAATGCAATGCGGTGTTTAGTTTTATTTACTTTGTGAAACAGTTCATTGTTTTCAAATGAAATTATGTTGTTAAAAGTAATTAAAACGTATATTATAAATGTATATTCGAAACTGCTTCACCTGCTACAGAAAGAAGTAATCTCTCGTGTCCATCTTTACTAGATTAAAGCAACAGACGGAATGGAACATAGTTGAATACCAGGCAGGTTTTTGACATCGCCGAACTTGTGTAGAACCAGTATGAAAATTCAAGATGATACTACCGTACTGGCAATCAGGTCGCATAATCTACAGTTAAAAAAAAAAGTCTATGACTCGCTCGACCGCATCACCTGTTTAAATGTACTACATAAATATGAAGTGGACAAACAAATAAGTAACTCAGTCGAATAGACGTAAGCAACTACAACCTCTAATACCAAATTCATGCGAGAAATCCCGGAAAGTTTTGAAATAATGACAGGAATAATGCAAGGTGATCTCTTGTCAACACACCATTTTTTAGGATCTCTAAATAATTCAGTATACTCGGAGCATTCAGAACACTCCGAAAATCTTAAAATGCTGGTTGCTGTAACTCATTAGAGTCAAACCGAATAGCAGACGTCACTGTGCTACTTAGTAAGCTTTGTACCTGATTAAATGTGCCTTTCGTACAGCCTTTTAAATCATATACACTAACCGTACGAATTTTAAGAGAGGAAATTCGAGGAGAACTCAGCCTACTGTTATTCTTTTTACACACCACCATCCTCACGTATCTGTAAGACAATACTGAAGGTGTAACAGAACAAAGTTTTTACAGACTTCCACGTGACAGGCTAAACAAACAGTATCTTTAATGAGGGACAACCGCAGCCTCAAATAGACATTTTCAATAATAACCGCTTGTCTGTTCTTGTAAATAATTTATTTAACGACCGGTTTCGCAGCCCAGAAGGCACATTATCAGGTTAGATAGGGTGAACCATGACAGTAAAGTGGCAACATAGACGGGATCGAACATTCATTGTTTATGAATAAATGATGCAATTAGCACATTGTGAGCAAAAGGTATGTTTCCACAGTTACTCAAGTGAGCCGTGAATCTAGAACGGACGACTGTACACCGAACATAATCGGTTAACCACTAGATAAAGGAGCACAATCCATCCAGAGTGCCTAAAAATTGATAAAAATATGGGAAGTATTGCCAAGAACGTACTTAGTAATAAATACAGTATAAAGACGATAATGATGCGGAAATTTGTGTGAAAATGACGTACTATAAATGTAGCAGACCACAATGCACGCGGATGCAGACGGGTAATTGTCCAGTTATGGACTCAGCGATGAGCCGTATTGGTGGAAATTCGCGTGGCGTAGTCACATTCGTAGACAGGAAAGGTTATGATACTGCCCCGAATAACATAGTACGAGTGGAACAACTACAGGTGACAAAGAACAACGAGCACAAAATAATGTGAACTGTCCTATGTTACTTAAGCACCTACTGAGAATATCAGAAACCATTATCAGAACATAAATTTACAAATTATTGTTCGAGGCATGCTACTTGGGCATACTGTAAGAAATAAGTTATATGTAAACAAAGCTTATTCCTGCACATGTTAGTGAACAACGCTAACGTATTGCCTAATAGTTGAGATCTGGCAGAAAACAATTTATGCTATAATATATGTGTATACAGAAATACAAACCTTAAGTGACTTCAGCCGTAAATAGAAATATTAAAAAAGGTTGGAAGATTTTTCTGTTTAGCAAAAGTGACAAAAGGCAGATTACAGAGTACCTGACGGCTCAACACAAAATTTTTGTCTCAAGTACAGATAGTGTTGAGGATCAGTGGACAAAGTTCAAAACCATCGTACAATATGCGTTAGATGACTATGTGCCAAGCAAGATCGTAAGAGATGAAAAAGAGCCACCGTGGTACAACAACCGAGTTAGGAAACTGCTGCGGAAGCAAAGGGAAATTCACAGCAAACATAAACATAGCCAAAGCCTTGCAGACAAACAAAAATTACGCGAAGCGAAATGTAGTGTGAGGAGGGCTATGCGAAAGGCGTTCAATGAATTCGAAAGTAAAGTTCTATGTACTGACTTGGCAGAAAATCCTAAGAAATTTTGGTCTTATGTCAAAGCGGTAGGTGGCTGAAAACAAAATGTCCAGACACTCTGTGACCAAAATGGTACTGAAACGGAGGATGACAGACTAAAGGCCGAAATACTAAATGTCTTTTTCCAAAGCTGTTTCACAGAGGAAGACTGCACTGCAGTTCCTTCTCTAGATTGTAGCACAGATGACAAATGGTAGATATCGAAATAGACGACAGAGGGATAGAGAAACAATTAAAATCTCTCAAAAGAGGAAAGGCCGCTGGACCTGATGGGATACCAGTTCGATTTTACACAGAGTACGCGAAGGAACTTGCCCCTCTTCTTACAGCGGTGTACCGTAGGTCTCTAGAAGAGCGTAGCGTTCCAAAGGATTGGAAAAGGGCACAGGTCATTCCCGTTTTCAAGAAGGGACGTCGAACAGATGTGCAGAACTACAGACCTATATCTCTAACGTCGATCGGTTGTAGAATTTTGGAACACGTATTATGTTCGAGTATAATGACTTTTCTGGAGACTAGAAATCTACTCTGTAGGAATCAGCATGGGTTTCGAAAAAGACGGTCGTGTGAAACCCAGCTCGCGCTATTCGTCCACGAGACTCAGAGAGTCATAGACACGGGTTCACAGGTAGATGCCGTGTTTCTTGACTTCCGCAAGGTGTTCGATACAGTTCCCGACAGTCGTTTAATGAACAAAGTAAGAGCATATGGACTATCAGACCAATTGTGTGATTGGATTGAAGAGTTCCTAGATAACAGAACGCAGCATGTCATTCTCAATGGAGAGAAGTTTTCCGAAGTAAGAGTGATTTCAGGTGTGCCGCAGGGGAGTGTCATAGGACCGTTGCTATTCACAATATACATAAATGACCTTGTGGATGACATCGGAGGTTCACTGAGGCTTTTTGCAGATGATGCTGTGATGTATCGAGAGGTTGTAACAATGGAAAATTGTACTGAAATGCAAGAGGATCTGCAGCGAATAGACCCATGGTGCAGGGAATAGCAATTGAATCTCAATGTAGACAAGTGTAATGTGTTGCGAATACATAGAAAGATAGTTCCCTTATCATTTAACTACAAAATAGCAGGTCAGCAACTGGAAGCAGTTAATTCCATAAATTATCTGGGAGTACGCATTAGGAGTGATTTAAAATGGAATGACTATATAAAATTAATCGTCGGTAAAGCAGTTGCCAGACTGAGATTCATTGGAAGAATCCTAAGGAAATGCAATCCGAAAACAAAGGAAGTAGGTTACAGTACGCTTGTTCGCCCACTGCTTGAATACTGCTCAACAGTGTGGGATCCGTACCAGATAGGATTGATAGAAGAGATAGAGAAGATCCAACGGAGAGCAGCGCGCTTCGTTACAGGATCATTTAATAATCGCGAAAGCGTTACGGAGATGATAGATAAACTCCAGTGGAAGACTCTGCAGGAGAGACGCTCAGTAGCTCGGTACGGGCTTTTGTTAAAATTTCGAGAACATACCTTCACCGAAGAGTCAACCAGTATATTGCTCCCTCCTACGTACATCTCGCGAAGAGACCATGAGGATAAAATCAGAGAGATTAGAGCCCACACAGAAGCATACCGACAATCCTTCTTTCCACGAACAATACGAGACTGGAATAGGAGGGAGAACCGATAGAGGTACTTAGGGTACCCTCCGCCACACACCGTCAGGTGGCTTGCGGAGTATGGATGTAGATGTAGATGTAGAAAGCAAGAAACCATCAAGTACCATCAGGCACAGAAACCTCAATTGACACTTCTACTTTAAAAATCAAAGTTGTCCAGAAAGTTAAAAAAATGTTGAAACATGTGAGAATTCGTAAGGGACCAAACTGCTGAGGTCATCGGTCCCTAGACTTACACACTGTAAACTAACTTAAGCTAAGAACAACACACACACCCATGCCCGAGGGAGGACTCGAACCACCGGCAGCAGGGGCCGTGCAATCGGTGACATGGCACCTCTAACCGCACGGCCACTCCGTGCGGCTGCAGAATAATACGGTGACGCAGTTCCAAATGCCAGACTAGAATCTGCTGGGGAAAATACTTGAGGTACCTCATAATTTCCACCTCCTCAATGATGTTAAGTGTGTTACCCGAATATGATTACACCACGTGAATTTCTGTAGGCAATATTGCCCCACTGCGCATGCGTAGACCCGATTTCCGCCACCGATACGGATTGTCGTTCAGACTTTCTCGCCTACATCTCTACGCACTACAGTCTAGTGTATTTATGGTATGTCGTTTTCATACAAACTTTACCATCAGTTATCGTCTTTATACCGTATTTATAGTAAGTGGGTTCTTGGCGATACTTCCCACATTTTTATTACTTGTTAGGCACTCTGGATGGGTTGTGCTCCTATACCCAACGGTTAACCGTTTATCTGCGGCACACCGTCGTTCGTTCCGGATTCATAGCGCGCTTGAGTAGCCCTCAACCCATACTTGACGATCTGCTAATTGCGTCATTTATTCGCAGACATGGAATGTTTGGTCCCGTCTATGTTGCGACGTTGCAACTTAAATGTCATGATTCGCCATATCCAACTTGTGCCAGCTACGCTGCGAAACTGGTCGTTAGATAAATTAGTTACAAGAACAGCCAGATTGAAACTTCCTGGCAGATTAAAACTGTGTGCCCGACCGAGACTCGAACTCGGGACCCTTGCCTTTCGCGGGCAAGTGCTCTACCATCTGAGCTACCGAAGCACGACTCACGCCCAGTACTCACAGCTTTACTTCTGCCAGTATCTCGTCTCCTACCTTCCAAACTTTACAGAAGCTCTCCTGCGAACCTTGCAGAACTACTCCTGAAAGAAAGGATATTGCGGAGACATGGCTTAGCCACAGCCTGGGGGATGTTTCCAGAATGAGATTTTCACTCTGCAGCGGAGTGTGCGCTGATATGAAACTTCCTGGCAGATTAAAACTGTGTGCCCGACCGAGACTCGAACTCGGGACCTTTGCCTTTCGCGGGCAAGTGCTCTACCATCTGAGCTACCGAAGCACGACTCACGCCCGGTACTCACAGCTTTACTTCTGCCAGTATCTCGTCTCCTACCTTCCAAACTTTACAGAAGCTCTCCTGCGAACCTTGCAGAACTAGCACTCCTGAAAGAAAGGATATTGCGGAGACATGGCTTAGCCACAGCCTGGGGGATGTTTCCAGAATGAGATTTTCACTCTGCAGCGGAGTGTGCGCTGATATGAAACTTCCTGGCAGATTAAAACTGTGTGCCCGACCGAGACTCGAACTCGGGACGAGATACTGGCAGAAGTAAAGCTGTGAGTACCGGGCGTGCGTCGTGCTTCGGTAGCTCAGATGGTAGAGCACTTGCCCGCAATAGGCAAAGGTCCCGAGTTCGAGTCTCGGTCGGGCACACAGTTTTAATCTGCCAGGAAGTTTCATATCAGCGCACACTCCGCTGCAGAGTGAAAATCTCATTCTGGAAACATCCCCCAGGCTGTGGCTAAGCCATGTCTCCGCAATATCCTTTCTTTCAGGAGTAGTTCTGCAAGGTTCGCAGGAGAGCTTCTGTAAAGTTTGGAAGGTAGGAGATGAGATACTGGCAGAAGTAAAGCTGTGAGTACCGGGCGTGAGTCGTGCTTCGGTAGCTCAGATGGTAGAGCACTTGCCCGCGAAAGGCAAAGGTCCCGAGTTCGAGTCTCGGTCGGGCACACAGTTTTAATCTGCCAGGAAGTTTCATATCAGCGCACACTCCGCTGCAGAGTGAAAATCTCACTCTGGAGGCAGAAGTAAGGCTGTGAGTACCGGGCGTGAGTCGTGCTTCGGTAGCTCAGATGGTAGAGCACTTGCCCGCGAAAGGCAAAGGTCCCGAGTTCGAGTCTCGGTCGGGCACACAGTTTTAATCTGCCAGGAAGTTTCATATCAGCGCACACTCAGCTGCAGAGTGAAAATCTCATTCTTGGAACATCCCCCAGGCTGTGGCTAAGCCATGTCTCCGCAATATCCTTTCTTTCAGGAGTGCTAGTTCTGCAAGGTTCGCAGGAGAGCTTCTGTAAAGTTTGGAAGGTAGGAGACGAGATACTGGCAGAAGTAAAGCTGTGAGTACCGGGCGTGAGTCGTGCTTCGGTAGCTCAGATGGTAGAGCACTTGCCCGCGAAAGGCAAAGGTCCCGAGTTCGAGTCTCGGTCGGGCACACAGTTTTAATCTGCCAGGAAGTTTCATATCAGCGCACACTCCGCTACAGAGTGAAAATCTCATTCTGGAAACATCCCCCAGGCTGTGGCTAAGCCATGTCTCCGCAATATCCTTTCTTTCAGGAGTGCTAGTTCTGCAAGGTTCGCAGGAGAGCTTCTGTAAAGTTTGGAAGGTAGGAGACGAGATACTGGCAGAAGTAAAGCTGTGAGTACCGTGCGTGAGTCGTGCTTCGGTAGCTCATTTGGTCCCGAGTTGGAGTCTCGGTCGGGCACACAGTTTTAATCTGCCAGGAAGTTTCATATCAGCGCACACTCCGCTACAGAGTGAAAATCTCATTCTGGAAACATCCCCCAGGCTGTGGCTAAGCCATGTCTCCGCAATATCCTTTCTTTCAGGAGTGCTAGTTCTGCAAGGTTCGCAGGAGAGCTTCTGTAAAGTTTGGAAGGTAGGAGACGAGATACTGGCAGAAGTAAAGCTGTGAGTACCGGGCGTGAGTCGTGCTTCGGTAGCTCATTTGGTCCCGAGTTCGAGTCTCGGTCGGGCACACAGTTTTAATCTGCCAGGAAGTTTCATATCAGCGCACACTCCGCTGCAGAGTGAAAATCTCATTCTGGAAACATCCCCCAGGCTGTGGCTAAGCCATGTCTCCGCAATATCCTTTCTTTCAGGAGTAGTTCTGCAAGGTTCGCAGGAGAGCTTCTGTAAAGTTTGGAAGGTAGGAGATGAGATACTGGCAGAAGTAAAGCTGTGAGTACCGGGCGTGAGTCGTGCTTCGGTAGCTCAGATGGTAGAGCACTTGCCCGCGAAAGGCAAAGGTCCCGAGTTCGAGTCTCGGTCGGGCACACAGTTTTAATCTGCCAGGAAGTTTCATATCAGCGCACACTCCGCTGCAGAGTGAAAATCTCACTCTGGAGGCAGAAGTAAGGCTGTGAGTACCGGGCGTGAGTCGTGCTTCGGTAGCTCAGATGGTAGAGCACTTGCCCGCGAAAGGCAAAGGTCCCGAGTTCGAGTCTCGGTCGGGCACACAGTTTTAATCTGCCAGGAAGTTTCATATCAGCGCACACTCAGCTGCAGAGTGAAAATCTCATTCTTGGAACATCCCCCAGGCTGTGGCTAAGCCATGTCTCCGCAATATCCTTTCTTTCAGGAGTGCTAGTTCTGCAAGGTTCGCAGGAGAGCTTCTGTAAAGTTTGGAAGGTAGGAGACGAGATACTGGCAGAAGTAAAGCTGTGAGTACCGGGCGTGAGTCGTGCTTCGGTAGCTCAGATGGTAGAGCACTTGCCCGCGAAAGGCAAAGGTCCCGAGTTCGAGTCTCGGTCGGGCACACAGTTTTAATCTGCCAGGAAGTTTCATATCAGAGCACACTCCGCTGCAGAGTGAAAATCTCATTCTGGAAACAGCCAGATTGTTATTATTCGAGTTTAAATAAACTTTTGTCCAATCGGTCTATGCTTGATGAAGTTTTGTAGTTGATTTGTCATTTGTGAATCGGTTTAATTTTTTCCGTCTTTTAAAAACGATTACAACTCGTTGTTTGCATAGATTCACATAACGGCAGAAAAACTACTTTATGATGAATACAAAATACTGATTCATGCCAGCATTACTCAATAACAGTTTCTTTCGTTCAGTCTTCAACATTTTGCAAACATTTCCTGGAACCGCAAGTCAGCAATGGTCAACTTGAAGTATCCAACTGGTAAGAAGTATGCTTTTCCAGGCATTCTTCAGGTGCTGAAACAATCAGTTTTTTCGAACAACGGCATTAAAAGTAATTTGCAAAAGTAAATTTGATTTAAACTGTTTAGAGTCGTTTCTTTCTTCTTGTATAATATGGTTCCCTAAGAATAAAAGTTACAGACAAACCCTCATGTATTGTTTTTGATTCAGTATGTTTCGAATTAATGAATATATGTACTGTTACATTCGCCAAGATTTATGCGATCTACGAGCCTGATGCATTGATATAGTATAATGCATGGGAAAGTGTACTACATATTTTCAGACCTTCAGGGAATAAACCAAGAGTGCAAATCCGATATTTTATAGAGAAAATAATATTGTACAAATGGCGGCTGATCGAAGTACGGTAAACTCCCGCTTACGAGATAAAAGAGTTTGAGGGTATTAATGTTATAGAATTTTTTTCGGTCAATTCAGGCTCCCTATACTTCAAAACCGTAAACTCAAAATTGATCTAACTTGCAGGTTTTACAAACTAACTACTAGGCAAGACATAAACGAAAGGAGAGCTTCCTGAACCAACTACGTGAGGGGCTAAGGTTACTTACGCTTCAGACAAACTTTAATGTGACAAAATTTATAGAAGACTTTCAGTGTCAAAAATGGTTCAAATGGCTCTGAGCACTATGGCACTTAACTTCTGAGGTCATCATTCCCCTAGAACTTAGAACTACTTAAACCTAACTAACCTAAGGACATCACACAAATCCATGCCCGAGGCAGGATACGAACCTGCGACCGTAGCAGTCGCGTTGTTCTGGACTGCGCCTAGAACCTCTCGGCCACCGCGTCCGGCATTTCCTTGTCCTTTGGGGAGTAAACAACAAATGAGGAGAAGAAAAGTAACGTATTTGCGCAATAGAAACTGTAAAACTTACATTTTTCACGATTATTTACTGAAACACAGCTCCTGAGACGAGGTCAAAATTTTTGAAATACCAGCACTAGAATTTCGTAACCAATGACTTAAGCGGTTCCTGTTCAAAACATATTGACGTATGTAGGCTATAAATTTGTATACCTTCCTTTGGTTATTTGCCAAACTTCCGAACTAAATTTGAAGAAAATCTGAGCCTGATGTGTGGTAAAAATTGGAAAGATAGATATTGTGGAAAATGTTATGACCCAAAACCAAACAGGTATGTGGATGGGTAGAATATCAGAAGAATTGATCCATGAAACTGCTTAGTTCCATTTCATCGAAAACTAGTCAGATATTTGATGATTCCCAAGATAATTTCTCACGTTGTTTTCTTTTTCCTTTTTTTAGAAAATATAATGAAACATGTAAGATGATATCGTTAACTGCATTCTTCTAGCGGTTTAGGTCCTTACCTCTTTGGGGATCCATCTTCTGTGTAAATCCCAGAATAAGTTAAGGAAAGCAATTTGCCATCGGGACAAATTGCACCACCTGCTTTGCATCAGAATCGATAGGGAACTTCATATTAGATTTTATGCTTTCGTTGTCAATAGTTAACCCTTCGGTGGAAACAATATGCCCCAAAAACTTTACCGACAATCATGCGAATTTAATTTTATCCATGAAAAGGTTAAGACGTCAACCGGTAGGAGATTGCAGGCAAAAACATAATCTTACATACTTTACTATATTTTCTTAAAAGTAATGCCATAGCTGTGAAAACAGGAGCACTTATAGAGGACAGGCATTTACAACTAGGAAAATGTAACAGTTGCTAACTGTATTTAAAATTTTTTATTCATTAAACTTTTAAAATACCGGTATTTGTAATAAAAGAATTTTCACTTTGTGCCTCGATACACATTCCCTTTTCAATGTACTTCGCTGAGAACGTGTACGTCATACATACTGTGATATTATAGGATTTCAGACATTTTGCATATGAGAAAAGGAGAGCCATCGAGCTGTAGTTTGTAATGATACTAAGCATGACAACGCGAGAGTAAAGAAACGAAATCTGTTTATAACGTGCGCCTATACCAAGACGCGCGGCCAGAGTTTAAAAGGTACTTTTAAACACTATGACTCGTTGGGCGCAGATATTTAAAATCATTGCCGCAGCGCTTGATAGCAAGAAGCTGCGAAACAGAAGAAAGAACAATTTATCATTTGTTAGGAAAATTCTAGAGTCTTTATAGTTAGTTGTACTTCTGGTCGCCGATATGTTAACATGTACTTCATTACCTTTGATGTTTGGTCGCCGACTTTTTAAGACGTGTTGTGTAGCACCGCTACAAGTTATATTTCATTTAGTGTGAAAAACCACGTTATCACCAAGAAAAAAACGCTTTTGTAAACCTTGTGACGATAAAAAATATTTACGCGCACGCCAGGACATTTAATTTTTACAAAATATCACACATACAAAAGCAGCGATTGTTGGACTGCTCCATGTATGAGAAAAACATAAAAATGTAAGTTTTGTATTCACTGTAAATTTGTTAATGTTTATAGTTTAACGCCTTTGTTCTTTGAGAATATATTGATGCTTCACTGTACAGAAAATGTATGCTTACTCTTTTCTTTACATTAACCACAAATAATGTTTGTTTAAATGAACTTTGTTACAGGTTCGCTCTTTATCGCGGTGTCTCGATTGTATTTGGGAAACCATTAATGTGTTCAATTTCCGATCTGACAATTTTTTTTTACAAAATTTCACTGTTTTGCATTCATTTCCAATTTTTTTATTATTCAAATAGGTCCCTTAGGTAATTTCATTGAAGAGTCTGATTGCGTGAAAGCAATCCGGGTGAAGAGGTCATTTGAGAAACTATTTTTGCGCAATCAATCTGTACGTCTCCTGTACACAATCGAGAACCGACGCATCGGCGATCATTCATTAATTTTTCTCTCTTTCCAAGTCGTACCAAAAAAAAAACGGCCAAGGAGAACTGCCGTGTGTACGCAATCTAGTGTTAAAGGTTGTATTCTTTATCTTGTCGGCAAACATTGCCATAAATTATCATCATCAATGTTATATTTGGTTAAATGTGAAAAGGAAAACCTTTTAACGCTAGATGTGGCGCCCGAACAGGGACTTGATTAAAAAACTAATTTGTTCTTCTTATTTTCATGCTACCATCTGGAGAAAATTAGAAGCCAAAACCAATGATAAAAAAAAGGACGCATATGCAGAAAATCGCAGTAAGAATCCACAACAGCAATAATAGCAGCTCGCAAGACAACTAATGTGAGTACGATTTTTCATTACGTTTGAAGCTTTGCGTACCGAGCATTCAGTCGGCTCATGACATTCACACTCTACGCTTTTTTCCTTTTCCTCAAGCAATTTAATTTCCAAATTTCTGTTTCCTTTTGCTATTAGATCCGCCTCTTTCACATCATTCCGCTTACAATAGTTAGAAATAGTTTACAAGAATTTCCATTGTTGTGCATTTTAGTGAATCACAATGGCCGCTATCTGTGCCAGTTTCAGTGATCTATAAGTGTTTTTCATTTATTTTATCACTCCCGTTGCCATATTGGCATTTTCGTGTGTCAGAGTTTCAATTGTTTATAACGCGCAAGTAATATCTGAGAAATCAGAACGCGAAATCCTTGGCGCACGTGACAAGTGAAAATCATAATTAAAAAAAAATTATCTTTTCTAGCTCGTGCAGTGTAAATACTTTAAATTTACGATGGCTGATGAGAAAGCAAGGCAACTTAGACCGCGCGCGGGTGTAAACAAAACCTGAATCTCGTAGTGAGGGAACAACAGACGACGAAGCGACACGTGAGCTGTCGGCGCCACAGACCTCGTCGCAGTCACGTGAATGCTCGCTGTCAGATATACTAAAATTGTTTGCTGATATGAAAACCAGTTTTGAAGCAAACATGGCACAGCTTACAACCTAGAGTGATAACATTGAAGCTCACATGGGTAATCTTGGAACGCAGATCAGTCAGTTAGCAAATCAAAGTGACAGCAGGTTCAACAGTTTAGAATCAAGGATAGAGGACATTCAAGTGCGAATGAATAATATAAATTCTGTTATTACCGACATCCAAGCACAAATCAAAAATTCGAATGACACCATGGAGGAAAAAATTAAAGCCTAACCACTGCTTACGCAAGCGAGCTAAACGCAAGCGTACACGCAAAAATTGATAGTGTTCTTTCGATGGTGGAATCCGCCGAGACCAATATTGGTAGCAAGTTCACAGATATGCAGGCCCAAATAGATGTGTGTAAATCAACTGAGAGTGACTCTTTGAAACATTACAGTGATGTTTCAAAGAGAGTAAGCCAATTGACAGAAGGTGTCAACCACGTTGGCGAGCGAGTTGAAGACCTTGCTCAGCAAATATCCTATGTCAACACCGGTATAAGCAATACACTTAATAGGGAATTTGAAGAGTGGATGCAATCCAAAGAACAGTACATTGTCAGCAAGGTACACGCTGAACTAAAGGGTACGGTTAAATCTGCTACAGCAGAAATCTTAACCGCTCCCGGTACTTCTGGTGACACTTTAACCAGTGAGTTAGGTGAAATCAGACGAGCATTTAGCTACGATCTTCCGGAATGGAAACGTCAGCTAAGCAATGATATAGATCAACTGAAACGACAAGTTACGGAATTGCAAGGTGACAATCAAAGTGAGTATTCGCTACCGCCAGAACACGATAATCGTCAATATCCCGAGTGTCAGGTACAATTCTCACCAACAGTAAATAATACGCGTGACGAAACTTCTACGTCACGTAGTCATGCCGATCAACTAACACTCGTTGAACTAATGCGAGACGAGAGTGTGCTAAAACACAGTTTTTCATCCTTTTATACCTGAAAAACGAAATATACACCGCATGGTATTTCTAAAATCATTCACAGGTGCTTTTCCAGAGTCATGGAACGACAGGCAGCGGATACAGTTCATCTTAGGCTATGTACACGGTGAAGGATCAATTTGGGGTACAGAAATAATAGACAAATGTCACACCTATGCAGATTTTGAAAAGCATTTTTTGAATAAATTCTGGAGTTCAGGTATACAACAAAGGCTCCGAAAGGAGGTTTACAACGCCGAACCTTTCAACACCAAAGGAATAGGTTTGAGACGTTATTTTGAAAAATATCTACGTAAAATTCTGTATTGGGACACCCCATTTCAACCAAAGATGTAATCATGATCTTATAGTCAAAACTTCCTGTGTCAATAAGAGAAAAACTAGTTAATGTGAGTGAAGAAGACCTAGAAGCCTATCTTTCTGTTCTTGACAATTTGGATATGATCTATGAGGATGTGCGTGCGAGCGCGCGGAATGATAATAACAATGGACCGCCCGCTCCGCAGCAGCACATAACAAATTGCGTCAATGGAATGTCGTACCAACATAACAATGGAATGTCGTACCAACATAACACGGGACAACCAAACGCTCAGCCTTACGGAAATCATAACAGTTTCAACCGCCGTAATTGAAAACAATATAACAAATATCCACACCAGAATAGATACAATCCGATTTATCAAAACACACAACAACAATACGGTAATTCACCGATAAATCACAACGGTAATTACCAGTACCAGAACAACAAGACGAATAATGGAAATCGTCACAAGGGAAAGAGATGGAACAGATGGAAGAGATGGGGTACAGACCACAACAGTACAGTCAGCCGAGTCACTTCACTCCCTCTCACCAAATGAATTTTGCACAGCCGAAAAATGCGACATTTTCTCACCAACCCAACTAACAATTCAGGAACAATAGTCAGGACAATTCATCGCATGCTTTTCCTGACACCGCCGGTCATAATAGCCAAGAAAATCTGATCATTTTCTACACACAGGCGAACCAAGCACCAAACGTGATGTCAAATAACACGCAATCAAGAGATGCACAAGTCGTATGGGATACGAACGCAAATTTTCGACCTGGTATGTCGCAAAATACTAGTCAAGTAAAAATAACTGACATTTCAGCTCCACCCCAGTCGGAAAACCATTAGCAGCTTCTTTAGGCCTCCACGGAGAAGCTGCAGAACCAATGGGAGGCAACTTCATTAAAAGACATATCAACGTAATTAGATACGAAGACGACAGAGACTTACAGGACGAACTATTAGACGAAAAGAACAAAAAAAAAAAAATGGTTCAAATGGCTCTGAGCACTATGGGACTCAACATCTTAGGTCATAAGTCCCCTAGAACTTAGAACTACTTAAACCTAACTAACCTAAGGACATCACACACACCCATGCCCGAGGCAGGATTCGAACCTGCGACCGTAGCAGTCCCGCGGGAAAAGAACACCTACGAAAACAACGACCTTTGGGAAAACCAAGTACAAGCGTCAACTCTGATTCACATTTATGACATACCAATCATTGCCATCATCGACACAGGTGCAAATATTAATGCTATGTCGATGTGTGTATATAAAAAGGTGTGCTCTGTAACAAAAATTCCTTCACTTCCTGTACAAGGATGTACTGTATCCGGAGCAGTAGGCTCCCTAGTACAGAAGGTTAGCTTGCAAGTACAAGCAACAATACAATTTAAATCCGACTGTATACAGTGCACATTTTTAGTAGTAAAGAACCTCTCAGTGCCATGCTTGTTAGGAATGGACTTTCTACGAAGAAATCGTGCCATCATTGATTTAGCTGAAGGTAAGTGCACGTTAAGACTAGATGATAGGACATTGGTCATACATCTAATGAGAACCAAAGTCAGAACGTAAAGTGAAAATACGTAGACTTTCTGACAGGCAACATTACCACCGTGCGGTTGACGAGTTCAGTGACGTCAATAATGACCCTGACTTATTACCAACTGCCGACGAGTTACGCATAAAAATTGTGGAAACAGACGGACTCGACGACAGACGGAAGTATGAACTACATGACCTATTATCAACATTTGTGAACATTTTTTCCAGAAACCAGGTATCATAGCAGACTATGAATTTAACATGAGAGTGAAACCCCATGATACTTTTTGCAAAACAACCTATTCAGTTCCGCAGTCCCGTAAAGAAGCCGTCAAACAAGAAATACGTAAAATGCTTAAGTGGAAAATCATAGAACCGTCTGACTATCCCTACAGTAGCCCGTTGTTACCTGTTTTCAAACACGATGGAAGCGTCAGACTTGTCTTGGACGCAAGGAATATTAATAAAATCATCATTCCAGTATGCACAAGACCAGAACCACTGGAGGAACAACTACAAAAATTCCATAGTGTGAGGTTCTTATCCTCAATAGACCTCCGAAGTAGCTATTGGCAGGTGAAACTATCATCATCATCGAGGAAGTACACAGCCTTTATCTTTGCCGCAGATCCTATCGTTTTCGTGTAGTACCTTTCGGTCTCAACATTACTTCTGGTGTTTTTATTGCAGCGCTTGATCATGTGCTAGGACCAGAGTTACTTGACCAAGTCACCGTCTATGTTGATGATTTACTGATAGCAACGACTTCCTGGGAAGAACATTTAACTCTCCTACAAAGGATCTTTCAAAGATTCTCTGATTTTGGTGTTACCGCAAATTTACAAAAATCCAAATTTGCCAAGAAAGAAGTCAAGTTTTTAGGACATATAATTTCTTCGGAAGGAATCTCACCTGATCCCAGCAAGTTAACAGCGATAGAAAATTTCCCTGTCCCTTGCACTAAAAGGCAACTAAAAGGTTTCATTGGATTAGCTTCATTCTTCCGTCGCTTCATTCCGAATCAATCAATGAACAATCCCGCATTGTTAAATATGCTCAAGAAAAACGTCCACTGGATGTGGATTTCTGAATGCCAAAAAGCCTTTGACAAGATCAAAGAAGCTCTTCTAAAGAGTAACATTTTAAGTCATCCAAACATGAGTTTAGATTTCTGCATTTCTCGCGATGCATCGTTTCAAGGGTTAGGTGCATGTTTATTTCAAATAGACAAAACTGATGGGCAGGAGGAAGTCAAAATAATCAGTTTTGCCAGTCGGGTCTTAACCGAATGTGAGAGATCATATTCGGTAACCGAATTAGAGGGATTAGCCGTTGTGTGGGCTTTTCGCCGCTTTAATTACTATATTTATGGTCATAAAATCAGAGTATACTCAGATCATCAAGCACTGAGCTTCTTACTCTCTTGCAAACTGTATCATCCTCGGCTTACTCGATGGTGTTTATTTCTACAAGAGTATGATTTTGAAATTATTTACGTAAAGGGCAAGAATAACATCATTGCTGATGCATTGTCACGTGTACCGGAAGGATTGCCGGAGCCTACTGAATTAATAGAACAGATTTCTAATCACAAAATTCTTCTTATGAAAGATCCTCTACATCGGAGTTACTTTCTTCGTCTTTGCCGTCAAACGAATACTCTTCAAGACACAGATCGCAATTGGCTAGAAATTAAACAGCTTCTTCAAAACAGCCCTGATCACTCGTTGTCAAAATTTTATAAAGTACAAAATGGAGTTTTATTTCACCGAACTTCTCTGTTGACAGGAAGGTGGTGTGTCTGTATTCCTAAAGATTATGTTGAACATCTCATTTGGTACACTCACCTCTCCTGGGGTCACTATGGCCCAGAAAAATGCAAACGCAAGATTTCAACATACTGCTATGTACATAATCTTCACATGAAGGTGCACCAATTATTAAGAAATTGTTCCATTTGCCAAAAGGCGAAATCTTTCAACTTGTCAAATGCCTTACCTTTAAACCCGATACGTACTGAAAGACCAAACCAAATCGTCAGTTTGGATTATGCAGGTCCACTTCCTCAGGGAAGAGGAGGTGTGAAGTATCTGGTCGTATTGTTAGATCTTTTTACCAAACACGTGAGACTCTATGCAATGAAGTCATCTAATATACTTCCACTAATTAGACGTATTGAGAAAGACTATTTTCCTCGCTTTGGCAATCCTGAAGCCATGTTATCTGATAACGCATCAACTTTCGTGGGGAAACGATGGAGAAATTTCCTTGCAACCAACGACATCAGACAAATTTTGATATCCCGGTATCGACCGCAAAGTAATCCCACAGAAAGAGTATTCAAAGAGTTCAATCGTTTCATACGAACGTATATTCCAAACCCGCAGACACGGTGGATTGATTTCGTCACACCCTTTGAAGAGATTGTTAACAATTTATCTCACACATCAACTGGTTTCACACCGTCAGAACTAGTCTCTAAACGACTAGAAAGAAATGAATGGGTAGACCCCATCCCAAAATTACAACACCCTGAAGTAACATTAGACGACAAGTTAAGACAAGCTGTCATATCTTTAACCACTCATGCCAACCTAAGAAAAAAGGCGCATGACAAACACATTAGCAAAGTCTTATCGTATCGTATAAATGAACGAGTGCTATTAAAGACCCACTTCAAACCATCTTTGAGTCATCATAAGAATCGCAAATGGCAGCACTTGTATGAAGGACCATATATTATATTAATAAAGCCGCACATTGGTTGCTATCTATTAGCTGACCCTCTATCTGGACGAATAAAAGGATTGTTTCATCACGCAGACTTGAAGAAATACCGAGTCAACCATTGAAAATATCTGTTAAGTTAAGCTGCTAAAATAAAATATACACACACTATAAGTTGTTATACTATGAAGTACCAACGTATGTAAGAGTAATGCACAGGACTAACACCCTGTCGACCTGCCACAACAAGATAAGTAATTTATATGAGCACCTGAAGTAAAACACATTTATTGTAGGAGAGCAAGATTTGCCTTAGTTTTAAGTTAATTGAGCCACGAACGGCCACAGCCGTAAAAGCTGACAAATAAATATTATAGTAGGGACGTGCTATGTGCCACCTGAAACCACTAGTTTTAAGTATAGCAAAGCTCGCTCCTCTTGAATGAAATAAATTAAAATCATTCAGACCAGAATGATTACTCGTAGGTAAAAAAAAATAAAAAAATTAAAAAAAATTATGAAGGTCGCTTACTCTAATGAGGTAAATGTTATGTTATGCATAAGGAGTGTGTGACAACAAATTTTATGAGACCACCTATGAAACGCAGCAGGCAAAAAGCAGCAGCTTAGCATATAAGAATCAAGTAAGTCAATAACGATCCAGGTAGCGGGAAAGAAGTCCGCAACTCAATTATTTTATTATAATACGGCGAAAACCGTATACGCTCATAACGATTTTACGGCACAGTGCAGCTGAAATACTTACAAAGATCATTTATAAATAAACTAATTTAGTACTAGAAATATCTATTTCAGGTCCTCGAGATACGACGATTTTTTTAGAAAACCAATTTTACGATACATGGAACAGAAGATAGTTAACAGACACAGTTCACTGCTAATGCATGGTTTAGGTAATTTTAGATATGCATAGAAAATTGTTTAGAGAGCTGGATCAGACGACACTGAAACTACTGTATCAATTTAATTATACTATTTGTCATGAAAAACTAGGGTGATAATAATTTATGTTAAGCTCATCATATCATACGTCATTAACACTGTGTCTTCAAATCTTTTCACTCCATAAAAGTCTTTTGTGTTTTCCTCTAACCAGTATCCTTACCATCCTACCTTATCCAGTAGAGAAGTGAATTTTACGAGCTGGTTGCATGATTGATACATACGAATGGATAGTCGTGACACATTGGTTGTCGACGGGCTATGCTTATTCTCCGCAAATTGCGAGTTCAATTAAGATTTGTTATGTGCAATTGCACGACAGGGAACACCAAGCTTCCCAATTTCCCTAATGGTAGTTTGAACACGAACTGTTCATCACGTAAACGAAGCCACATTGACTATGCCTTCAAACTAACGACCTAATAGAGACAAAATAAAAGAGCTGAACTTTAGAAAAGAGTAACTATTGTAAAAAGAAAGAATAACAAGATTTCGAACAAAGTGTAAACCTAAAGTGCCTTGGAAGCACAAACTACGACCAAGAGACACGCTTTTCGTCAGGCCTTGTAGTCACAGAGACTAAATATTTCTTTGTAAATAATTTTTAGACATGATATGTATACTAAATGTTAACTGTAGTTTGTAGTAATAATGCAGTCAGTAATAAATGGACACGTATATGCTGCTGCGTGTGAACCGACTATAGACAAGTAATTAATGGACAAGTATAAAAGTGGTGCATGTGAACCTTAACATGACGACCAAATAAATGTGAACACGAATTAATAATAACGTGTGAACTGAAAAGGTGATAACTCCAAGGACACGTGTGAAATACCGCGTGTGAAGTAATGTTATAAGTACTTGTACCACGAAACCACGATGTAGAAAGCCGAAGAGTGAAAGTCAATAAGTGTTGTACTTACCACGAACGGTACTGTACGCCTTCCCACGGACACATTCTTCGAAACAGCTGCGGGAGTCGCCGCATCTGGCTGCTGCCGTAATCCAGAGTCGATGAAAAACTGTGTAAAAACTCACACCACGGCTAGTAGACACCAAACGCTCTGCTTCTCGCAGAATACTGCTGCTAGTGTTGTGGAACTGTCAAGTTATTATCACGTGATTGTGACAAACGGACGTAACACTGTGTACGCTGAGTGCTCAACAATCAATTTTTCTTTGCACAACGAGAGCGGATGCCAAATGTGTTTGAAATGCATTCAAAATAACATATGATAAAGCAATGAAGTAAGCACTCATGTACCTTGTGAAATTGTAAAGATACTAATCGGAAGAGTCTTAAGCTCGATTTTGACAATTGCTACCGAATTTACTGACCAGGCCGAGTAATGACGAAAACGTGTCGAACCAAATAAAACCAGAAAAATAGATAAATATGAGAACTGAGCATTCCTAAGAGAATGAGACCTTATGTACATAAACAATTGTTATCCTTACCTAATCCAATTCTCTTTTAGACTAAGTTATTAGTAAGTAAGCACATTCTGATACAGATTTTTTTCTGTATTTTTCATGTACGAAAACATAAATGGAAGCACGGACATGTGTCAAGTGAAACAAAGACCGCCACCATACGACTCAACATGTTGCAGAACCAATCTTCCAGTTCCTGACCCACAACGTATTTCCAACGCAACATCACACCCCGACAACTACTCCAACTTCCACAGTGAAAGTGATGCCCTACTTTTCCTCTACTGTGAAAGTGTAATCAATTTCCCCACTCAAGTGCAGTGCTATCATTTATACCCGAAGTTCTACCACTCCCAGTGCAACTCATACCAACCCAAGTGTAGTGAAACATTTTTTTTGTTGTTGTAGGTCATGAAAGCCACAAATAAGTAAAGTGCTACGTATTTACTGCAAGAAACCTTCGACGAAACATCGACAAAAATATTCCTGTAATATGTCATTGTAAAACAAGAATGTCAATTTTTTGTAACATATTTTTTCCACGAGTGCACACAGCACCCAGACTTCCTGCAAAGTCAAGTAACTTATTTCTTTGTTATTTTTTAATATTTATTATGCCATGTATAATGTATCTATGTATGTGTATCTTTATCTTAATTTAATTATCTTTTACGGAGAAATGAACATTTGTTGTCCTTGTACAATACATTAGAAAGAGCACAATTCAATTGTCATGTAGTTACCCTATGGACAAATTACTATCAATTTCAGTCGTACGAATATACTTACCAGATACTCTGTACGTTAACCACTTCGCCTGATGTAGTGTGTATAATTTATTGTAAAGAATTTTTGCAAGTAGTACTAACATGTTGCACGAAAGCAATATCACGACTACGCGTGAGTCGCGATGATCCTGACGGAGTCATCGCTCCTCACGAGGGAAGCAATGTCATATTATTGGATTTCAGACATTTTGCATATGAGAAAAGGAGAGCCATCGAGCTGTAGCTTGTAATGATACTAAGCATGACAACGCGAGAGTAAAGAAACGAAATCTGTTTATAACGTGCGCCTATACCATGACGCGCGGCCAGCGTTTAAAAGGTACTTTTAAACACTATGACTCGCTGGGCGCAGATATTTAAAATCATTGCCGCAGCGCTTGATAGCAAGAAGCTGCGAAACAGAAGAAAGAACAATTTATCATTTGTTAGGAAAATTCTAGAGTCTTCATAGTTAGTTGTACTTCTGGTAGCCGATATGTTAACATGTACTTCATTACCTTTGATGTTTGGTCGCCGACTTGTTAAGACGTGTTGTGTAGCACCGCTACAAGTTATATTTCATTTACTGTGAAAAACCACGTTATCACCAAGAAAAAAACGCTTTTGTAAACCTTGTGACGATAAAAAATATTTACGCGCACGCCAGGACATTTAATTTTTACAAAATATCACACATACAAAAGCAGCGATTGTTGGACTGCTCCATGTATGAGAAAAACATAAAAATGTAAGTTTTGTATTCATTGTAAATTTGTTAATGTTTATAGTTTAACGCCTTTGTTCTTTGAGAATATATTGATGCTTCACTGTACAGGAAATCTATGCTTACTCTTTTCTTTAAATTAACCACAAATAATGTTTATGTTTAAATGAACTTTGTTACAGGTTCGCTCTTTATCGCGGTGTCTCGATTGTATTTGGGAGACCATTAATGTGTTCAATTTCCGATCTGACAATTTTTTTTTACAAAATTTCACTGTTTTGCATTCATTTCCAATTTTTTTATTATTCAAATAGGTCCCTTAGGTAATTTCATTGAAGAGTCTGATTGCGTGAAAGCAATCCGGGTGAAGAGGTCATTTGAGAAACTATTTTCGCGCAATCAATCTGTACGTCTCCTGAACACAATCGAGAACCGACGCATCGGCGATCATTCATTAATTTTTCTCTCTTTCCAAGTCGTACCAAAAAAAAAAAAAAAAAAAAAAAAAAAAAAAAAAAAAAAAAAAAAAGAAACGGCCAAGGAGAACTGCCGTGTGTACGGAATCTAGTGTTGAAGGTTATATTCTTTATCTTGTCGGCAAACATTGCCATAAATTATCATCATCAATGTTATATTCGGTTAAATGTGAAAAGCAAAACCTTTTAACGCTAGAATACCTAACTTAAGCTCTAAAAATTTTGAAGGTGTTGTACACTGACAATAGTATTTTTATGTGGTGCAATTAGGAATACTTCTCAAAATACTTCTTCAAATAAAATAATTCAAAGAGTTTTGTATTCACCTTCTCACATATAACAAATGCTGAAAACTGCAGAATCATATGATTATGCTTTCAGTTTTTATGTGTATTTAAAGTTGTAAAAATTTGCTTTCAGGAAAATCACTTTACGTTAAAGGTTAAATGAATAAAAAATCTTAACTACAGTTAGCAACTGTTTCATTTTTATAGAGATAAATGGCGGATCTTCGAACTATAAGTGTTCTAATTTTCACATGTAATAAGAAAGTTGTCACGTATAATAAAAACGTTAAATCATGTCTTTACCTACATTCTCCTAGCGGCTTGCGCCCTTACCCACTTAATACGTTAAGAAAGAAAGGCGTAATGTTTCAGTGAACTGAGTCTCAGACGGCAACATTTTGAGACCTTAAGGCAGCATCAGTTCTCCTTTGTGGTAATCCGATAAGACCTCCATCGTTCAAACTGATGCTTCGCAATCAGGCGTTGAAGCCACTTATTCTAAAAGTATCAGAAGAACACTAGGCCAGTTGCTTTTGCTACACATTCCTTAAACTGTCTTGCATTAACATTTTAGTAGATAAGCAAGGAGCGTTCTGGTCTAGTTTTCTGGCGCGTTGACGATACAGATGACGTCATATGATTTTCCCAGATTCCCCCCCCCCCCCCCCCCAGCCAACAACTTCCAGCACTTTCTCTCAGAGTGAGGCGATAGGTTACATTTCCGAAAAAAGGTCTACCGTCATATGAATAATATGATTCAATGCATAACTCAGATGGTCTTTGCGGTGGTCTCGCGGTTCTAGGCGCGCAGTCCGGAACCGTGCGACTGCTACGGTCGCAGGTTCGAATCCTGCCTCGGGCATGGATGTGTGTGATGTCCTTAGGTTAGTTAGGTTTAAGTAGTTCTAAGTTCTAGGGGACTTATGACCACAGCAGTTGAGTCCCATAGTGCTCAGAGCCATTTGAACCATTCAGATGGTCTTTCGCCAGAGGCCAGTGGTGGCCATCAGAATCTCACTATATGCAGGGCTGTAACCTAGTTGACCAAGCCAATCGTATTTTCCATCGTCTCACAGAACTTTTTTGGTGCATACTTAATATAAGTCGCCTAGATACGATTTGTAAATAGCGACAAGTGACATCCATACAGTAAATCATTGAATTTTCACATCAGTTTTATGGTGAAAACAATGAATAACGTTTCGAATCTGGTTCTAATTATGCTAAGCCTTAAATCTTAAACTTCTGACATATGGTAGTGCCACCCATTCGCTTTTTTACCACAGACACGAAACTGCTACAGCTCGGGAGCTGAATGTTCCATACATATCTATGATGAGCAGTGCAATTTTTTGAACTGGTCGACCATTTTTTCATCTTTCTTGGAAATCAGACAAGCGACAAGGTGGGGGTGTAAAACCCACACTGTATGTAAAGGGAATTCAATAGTCTTCAAACACACATCCACTATGGTGAAAACCTTAAGAGGGCTTAATTACTACCTTGGACAGCAAATAAATACTGATTTTTGGTGACTCAAGCGATTTATAGGTTTCCAAAGGTGTGTAACAGCAGATGTTAACGAAATTTATATCAAATTAAATTTCACAAATTATGGTATGTTCACAACAACCCTTGTAAAATGATCATCAGCAATGGTTAAACGTAAGTGATGAAACAGCATCATCTTAGGAGAGTAACAGTCATTACTCTTCTTATACACGACGTTTCAACAGGAAAAACAGTCTCTAGAGCCAGATGCTAGACTACAGCGTTGCCTGCGTTTAACACTGACAGAAATCAGGAACACTAACAATGTGTTCCAAGAAATGCTTGACAATGTAATCGAAGAGTGTTTAAGATATGGCCGCTGTAGGTAGCCTCTCCATAGCGATCCACATTGCATAGTACAAGTGATAGGGGTTCTCCACAACTAAACTCTTAAAGCTACTTCACAGAGGCACATAATCGTTTTCTCACTGCTGTGCACGCATGTGGAAATCGTAGGTAGGCTTGCCAAGTATACACAATCATCTTTCTAGGCTTTAAGACTTAACAGAAGCAGCATCGAAGTCTTTAAGATGACACACTAGAAACCGCACATCACACATCTCATTTATGATTATTCGTAAAGGTGTTTGAACATGGAACTGCGCTATAATAATTAATAAAGACGTGTGGAGCGCTTGGAGTCCTTTGGTGTAGTACCATAACAGCATTATTTTATAGTAATAAGTTCAGTACATTCAAGCAGTAAGCTCCAAGATGAATTCAGATTGCAATAAGCTCCCAACTAACTGTTGGTTTCTCAGCCAGCTGTCCCAAAGCGACCCACACACTCTTTTGATCGTTGTTGGTATAACAACTTTTTTAACTAACACCGATTTATGCTATAAACATGCCTTGGTGTTGTGGAAATTTGATTTCCATGCAGCTGAAATGTTAAACACCATTTGTCTTTCCTGTAAACAGAATGTGATGTAATGCCGGCCGGGGTGGCCGAGCGGTTGTAGGTGCTACAGTCTGGAACCGCGCGATCACTACTGTCGCAGGTTCGAATCCTGCCTCGGGCATGGATGTGTGTGATGTCCTTAGGTTAGTTAGGTTTAAGTTCTAAGTTCTAGGGGACTGATGTTAAGTCCCATAGTGTTCAGAGCCATTTGAAGCAACTTTTGTTTTACGAGATCGTTTATTTTCGCATTATTCTGTAGGGGATATTCCTGTGTCTTGTTAGGACGTTACGTAATAGTGGAAGTCAGGTCCATAAACATCCCAAATAATAAGTTGATTGCGTTCAAAAACTGATGCTTTTCGTGGGAAACAGAAGCTCATGTATGTTGTTGCACGACAATCATTGTAATGTGCGACACCCACAAGTAGTGGAATACTCTCGATCTTTATTTGTCTGAAATAGCAGCACTACATAAATACAATGATTCTTCAACTGCATTAGTAATACACTTCTCGGGGTAGATCACAATTAGGTCGCGTTATACTTTATACTGTGTTACAGAGCTGTTCCCGCCATAAAGAGACGAAGACGGCTTGATGGATCATAACAACGATCAGTACTTACTTGCACCGTTTTTCGTCATTCGACGGTTTTCAAGTTACCGACCTTATTACAGTCACAAACAGCGTAATCTGGTAGGATCTGCGAGATGAATAATCTGTTTTTACCCTCGATATTCTTGGGATGGTTGGACAGGTTTCCCGGAGCTAACGGCGCAGCGCCGTAATGTGGCGAAAAGTACGGGTGCTGTCCAGCCGCCTCCACCCTTCCTCCTCACTCTCTGCAGCCAGTCTTGCTTACCACCCACGGGGGAATCTGGAGCGCAGCATCTCTGGCCGCCTTCCCGGAGGGAAGGAAAGCAAAGCGGCCGCGAAGAACGGCGGCGGTCGGCGGTTGGCGACCGGGTCGCCAGGCAATTACTCGGGCAGGGCTTTATGGCGGCGCAGATGTTTATCGCGGCCGAGTTATACCGGCCGATCTGCTGAGGCAGCAGCAGCGGCGGCGGCGGCGGCCGGGCTCGCGTTCCGGCCCTCCGGGGGCAGCACGCCGCGCCGAGCTCGCCAGAGTTACGTGTTTATTACGCCGCAGCGCGAGCTGTTCGTCACGCCGCGTGACACGGCGGGCAGCTTTACACGGCGCGACCGTTAGACACACGACCGTGTTTGTCCCCCGCCGGTGGCCGGCAGGAGAAAAACTGCCCGAACGCGTCGCGAGGTGACACTGTACGAATTGTTGATTCCAGCGGCGTTCTAAGCATCTGATAAAGACGGCCGTAAAGAACAGCTAAGAGGGTCACTTACGCTGTAACTTAGGTCTCTATCTGGCACGGGATCTTGAAACGGTTTGCGAAGGAAAAGAAATGAAACTATGAGTATTTCATTACCTAATGGAAATTAGCTGTAACCGAGACACGTACGCACTTAATCCTTACAGAACCTCTGGCTACAATTCTGTATATTAATATTTACTGCCTCTTAGGGGCAACACAACATTTTTTCCCAATGGAAACCTGAGGTACACATTTTTGGATTTTCGATCTGTTCATCATACGAAATCTTTTCATCATCACGAAAATGTCAGCAAGTCACTGTAGTAGTCAGCACGACAGAATGTCAATCCTAAGGGCCCAGGTTCGATTCCCGGCTGGGTCGGAGATTTTCTCAGCTCAGGGTCTGGGTGTTGTGTTGTCCTAATCATCATCATTTCATCCCCATAGAGGCACAAGTCGCCGAATTGGCGTCAAATCGAAAGACTTCCACCCGGCGAACAGTCTGCCCGACCCGAGGCCCTAGTCACACGACATTTGCATTTTACTGTAGCAGTGGGTAACAACTCGTGATCACCAGAATATACCCATGTCTTTGACTCACTATATTCCAACGCATAATTGATTATTGTTATTGTTAATTTGCAGGTAGTTATTGAATGACAATTTAACTACTCATTGCAATAGAGAATATTTTGTAATTAGTTATTTCAGTCCATAAAATGAAGCCACTGTATAAAGTATGTTTTGAAAACGGGTACATATTTTTATCACACTGTTACAAACTTCCAGCCAACCGGTTGCTAAAAGAATTTAAAATTCTTTAACTAGTTTTCAACGCCAGCTACAGGCGTCTTCTTGAAAACTAGTTAAAGAATTTTAAATTCTGTTTGTAACCGGTTGGCTGGAAGTTTGTAACATCGGAATTAATTACGGTTTCTGAGCACAGCCATCTTTAAAACACATATTTTTATGTAAAGTTTTCGTCAAAAATCATTAGAAAATAAAAAAAATGGTTCAAATGGCTCTGAGCACTATGCGACTTAACTTCTGAGGTTATCAGTCGCCTAGAACGTAGAACTAATTAAACCTAACTAACCTAAGGACATTACACACATCCATGCCCGAGGCAGGATTCGAACCTGCGACCGTAGCGGTCGTTCGGTTCCAGACTGTAGCGCCTAGAACCGCACGGCCACTCCGGCCGGCATTAGAAAATCACCTAAGGTCATTAGAACATAAATAAAAATTTTCCTTCCTCCCAAACAAAAGTCTAAAATCCTTGAAACAATTTGCTGTGACCAGACGAAACTAAACTACAATCGTCCGGCCATAACTGTGGGCTCTTTGAATGATTAGTGAGGTGGCACATAGGAACGAGAGCTCATGAAATATTAGTTCGCTTTGTTACACGAATGATAAAAACATTTAGTTGAATATTTAAGCATCACTACTTTAGGGGCATATCCATACAACCATTTCAATAGTGGAATGTCAATTAAGACAATACGGACGTGAGGACAACACAACAACCAGTCCCCGTGAGGAGAAAATCTCCGACCTGGCCGTGAAACAAAAGTTGGCAGCTTCTGTAAGCAATCGGCCAATCTAACCACACAGCTAAGGAGGTGGCCCCACTTGATGCACTTACTAACAATCTGTTCGCCTGTAGTACACTGTTTGACATTTAATAAAAATACGTCTGAAACTTGAACACTCTTCGGTCCTACACAGTGATGTCGACTCCTTCAGATGAAGTCACGAACAGGGGCTGAGCTCTGGAACACACTCGACACCTTACTGACCTCAGCATGAAGGCGCTGCTACGCTGAGAGGGGAGACGTGGTCTTCAGTAGCGCCTCCGACACGTCGTTGCGGACTATAGCGCATTCTTCTTTCCATTTCATTTCACCGACTTCCACTGTATCTAGATTGAGCCGTAGCATTTTTTTCCAGATTATGTAGCTTCCCTAAATACTTCTTTAAATACTGACATTCCACGGCCTGACTCGTAGAACGTTATCCTTTCTTTGGTTATTCAATATTTTTCTCATCGTCACCTCCTACTTGACACTCCATTCCCAGAGTTCCGAATGGGTGACTATTCTGGATTCTTTTGTCAACGGAGAGATCATTATGACGTCTCTTCATTTAACGTCCACATACCCTGTCGATGCACATTAAGTGTCTTTAATGCAGTGGTTCTTATTACCCTCTGCATTTTCATGCCGTTGATTATTATTCATTTTTCCGCTTTAGGAGCAATTTCACACCTCAAGGGCAAGAGAGTGACGTGAACGCCTGTCCGCTACTCCGCCCACTTTGACAATGCCGTTGGCAAAATCATTGTTCGACCTCTTGATCGAGTACTTTTTGGTTACTAATAAAAGACACTACTCCTAGCCCAAGGGTGCTTATTCCTAATAAACTTAATAGTCCCATTAAATTTTGCCTGCTTTTTGTCACTGTTAGGTATAAAGTCATCTACTTTCTCTTTGTTTTATACTTGCAGTAATATTACTGTGGTTTATTTCTATGTCCAATTCAATAGTCAAGAAACATTATACATTCATTTCTGGTTAGTATTCTTAGCGATCTTAATCTCACCATCAGTCTAAAAGCCTCTTTGCTAGTCTGGAACCGTGTGACCGCTACGATCGCAGGTTCGAATCCTGCCTCGGGCATTTATGTGTGTGATGTCCTTAGGTTAGTTAGGTTTAAGTAGTTCTGAGTTCTAGGGGACTGATGACATCAGAAGTTAAATCCCATAGTGCTCAGAGCCTCTTTGCTAGGCCCCTCAATCTGCCTTATGATAACCTTATTGAGTTTAATTCTAATCTTATTCTTCTCAGGTGTTAGTGCTTTCACCTGCTCTGTCATCGTAGCATGGGCTCTTACGCGTTCAGCCTGTTTGCGCATAGAGTGCTGCTTGTTATCATGTGCTGGTCCCTTATCTATGTGTTGTTAAGTCAGGCTCAGGAACTGAATACTGGAATGGTTTTGTATCCCATGAAAAAGCTGAACCGGAGATTTAAGTGTACATTTTTGCCTAGTGAATCTCGTCTGAGACCTTCTAACTGAGCATACGTATACATCTTAGTACAGTTACCCTTGCATAATCATGACATTGGTCTGGTTACACCTCCTAAATTTAGAGAAAAAAATCGTCTGAGAGAGCTTGCTGACTATGCTAACGTACTCAACTCAGCATAGTACCCCTGACATCGTACACTTGCATTGAGGATGGGGAGGAAGGCGTCAAAGGGGGGACACAAGTTGTGATGAGTGATGTCAGGGAGAGTATGCTGTGTTGTGTACATATATTTAAGAAGCTCTAAGTAAGTCGAGACTTTTTGATGAGTTCGACCTTGTACTTGTCTTACACTACTGGCCATTAAATTTGCTACACCACGAAGATGACTTGCTACAGAAGCGAAATTTAACCCACAGGAAGAAGATGCTGTGATATGCAAATGATTAGTTTTTCAAAGGATTCACACAAGGTTGGCGCCCGTGGCGACACCTACAACGTGCTGATATGAGGAAAGTTTCCAACCGATTTCTCATACACAAACAGCAGTTGACTGGCGTTGCCTCGTGTAAGCAGGAGAAATGCGTACCATCACGTTTCCGACTTTTATAAAGGTCGGATTGTAGCCTATCACGATTGCGATTTATCGTATCGCGACATTGCTGCTCGCGTTGGTCGAGACCCAATGACTGATAGCAGAATATGGAATCGGTGGGTTCAGGAGGGTAATACGGAACGCCGTGCTGGACCCCAACGGCGTCATACACTAGCATTCGAGATGACAGGCATCTTATCCGCATGGCTGTAAGGGATCGTGCAGCCATGTCTCGATCCCTGAGTCAACAGATGGGGACGTCTACAAGACAACAAACATCTGCACGAACAGTTCGACGACGTTTTCAGCAGCATGGACTATCAGCTCGGAGACGATGGCTGCGGTTACCCTTGACGCTGCATCACAGACAGGAGCGCCTGTGATTGTGTACTCAACGACGAACCTGGGTGTACGAATGGCAAAATATCATTTTTTCGGATGAATCCAGGTTCTGTTTATAGCATCATGATGGTCCCATCCGTGTTTGGTGACATCGCGGTGAACGCACATTGGAAGCGTGTATTCGCCATCGCCATACTAGCGTGTCACCCGGAGTGATGGTATGGGCTGCCATTGGTTACACGTCTCGGTCACCTCTTGTTCGCATTGACGGCACTTTGAACAGTGGACGTTACATTTCAGATGTGTTACGACCCGTGGCTCTACCCTTCATTAGGTCCCTGTGAAACCCTACATTTCAGCAGGATAATGCACGACCGCATGTTGCAGGTGCTGTACGGGCATTTCTGCATACAGAAAATGTTTGACTGCTGACCTGACCAGCATATTCTCCAGATGTCTCACCAATTGAAAACGTCTGGTCAATGGTGGCCGAGCAACTGGCTCGTCACAATACGCCAGTCACTACTCTTGATGAAGTATGGTATCGTGTTGAAGCTGCATGGGCAGCTGTACCTGTATACGCCATCCAAGCTCTTTTTGACTCTATGCACAGGCGTATCAAGGCCCTTATTACGGCCAGAGATGGTGGTTCTGGGTACTGATTTCTCAGGACCTATGCACCTAAATTGCGTGAAAATGTAATCACATGTCAGTTCTAGTATACTATATATTTGTCCAATGAATACCTGTTTATCATCTGCATTGCTTCTTGGTGTAGCAACTTTAATGGCCAAGAGTGTCTTTCTCATATCACAGAGATGTGGGCCACATACGTATCAGGTTGCTTTCTCTTTTTGGTCATTTAAACTTTGTCGTTTCCTGACCATGGGTCCTTGTCTCATATTGATGCATTTCTCTCCTCTCCATCACTGCTGAAAGTTTTTTTATATATAAGCACCCAGCATACATTTCAGTAACACACCATACATCTTCTCGAAATGGAAATCTGTCGCAGTTTCCCACGCTGGTCCCTATGCAGGTTAATACATAGAGAAGTTGGAACACGAAGAGACACTTTCCTTTTTCCAACTTAGAGCGCTTTAAGTGGTCATTGAAACTGTGTGCCGGCCCAGTGGCAGGAAGACCGCATTCCGCAGTAAGCGCCGGGCTTCCGCGATGTTACTCGCATCGCCTCCACCGCCGCCCGCGGCTCGCCAATAATCAGGCGGCTCCGCCGTGATTGGACGCGCGCAAAGCCTCCGCCGGGGGACCACGGCGTCGCGACGCCGGCCGGCCTAAGAGGATTGTCCGCCGGCAAAAATGGCAGTCATAAAGCGGCGGATCAGCGCCGCCCGCGGTTTCAATTTGGGCTGCTGCCGGGCTGCGCTCGCCGCCGGCGAATGGACCCTTGTTTTGCGTACAAGTCCCGAGCCGGGGCTGCTCTCCCGCTGCTCCGGCGGTTTCGCTGCCTGCCACATCCCTCCGGCAGTTTCCCTCTTTCTGTGTGGCCACTTCTAAGCTCCCTCTCAAGTAGTTTCGCTGTAGCTCTCTCTGGATCCTCGTTGTGCTTTAACAATCTTTCTGGTATTTAACCTAACCCCCTACACTTGCAGGAAAGTGATTATCATCTGCTTAAAAGAAAAATATGTTAATTGGAGATACGGAAATTTTCTGGTGATGATATCACAGAAATTTCCTCTTTATATCCCACAGGACGTCTTTGATATTCTTTTTCTTATTTTCAGTATGACCGTTAGTAGGCTAAATTATTTAAGAGCAGCTTCTTTTCTTTCAGTTGTCTGTCATTATCCACCATGTCTCCTTTACATTTTCCCTGTTTTTGCTGCCTTCTTTGCTTCTCCGTCCACGACAATTTTACCTGTGCCTAATTACGCACTGTACTTCTAGGCAAGCTCTCATTTCCTGCTTCATATCTGTTGAAAGAGACCCGTAGTCTAGGGGAGCCAGCATGGTAGCTCAGTGTGTTTGGTCAGAGAGGTGGCTGCTGTAGTCATCAGCGATAAACTTCAGCAGGTGTTAGGTGTTGTCCGCCAGGACCAACTGCAACGAACAATAACGAACAAAGAAAGGGGTGTAGCGTCTGTGATTAGTGATCAAAACGTTCTCGGCCCCAGGTTAGAAACCCGGCAACGGTTACATTATGAATAAATATTCAGCATTAATAGCCAGAGACTTCAGGCATAAGACGTCACTCTTATTCTGTGAACGGCCTTGTCAAAGAAGGCGGAGGAGTGGACAGAGATTCAGGCCACGCTCTCGTCCTTTTGGTGGAAACTTGCCCTTGAAGGCGGAAGAATCACCAATGAATGATGGCGTAAGGTCCGCGGCTCGTGGTCTTACGGTGGCGTTCTCGCTTCCCACGCACGGGGTCCCGGGTTCGATTCCCGACGGGGTCAGGGATTTTCTCTGCCTCGAGATGACTGGGTGTTGTGTGTCTTTCATCATCATTTCATCCTCATTCACTCGCAAGTCGCCGTAGTGGCGTTAAAGAACTAGTGGATCGGCGGCCGAACCGCCCCGCGAAGGGTCTCCCGGCCACCAATGCCATACGCTCATTATTATTAACGGCATAAGGATGCGGAAGGACATGGAAACCACCTCATTAATAGCACATAACGTCTATCTGTAGGACACGTGGCCTGTAATTGAAGAGGTGTCATGATGATATCTCCATTGGCAAAAGATTCCCGAACAGCTCCCTTTCGGATCTCCGGAAGGGGAGTGACAATGGGGGGGGGGGGGTGACCATCAGAAAAAGATTGAATAAGAACGAATGGATAATGTTCCACTAGACGGGGAGCGGAATTCCAGAAGCTTGAACGTAGTAAGGAAGGTGCAAAATCTGAAAAGGAAAATGCAAAGGCTCAATCTAGATATAGTGGGGGTTAGTGAAGTGAAACGAAAAGAAGAGTTTCTGGTCCATGAGTATACGGTTATACCAAGAGCAGCAGAAAATGGTATAACGGGAGTAGTATTCGTTATGGAAATTTGGAAATTTGTGGTAAGTTCCTATGGGACCAAACTGCTGAGATCATCGGTCCCTAGACGTACACACTATTTTATCTTTCTTAAACTGACTTGCGCTAAGGACAACACACACACCCATGCCCGAAGGTGGACTCGAACCTCCGACGGGGGAAGCCGCGCGAACGATGGCAAGGCGCTCTAGACCGCCCGCTACCCCACGCGGCGATTCGTTATGAATAGGAAGGTCGGGCAGAGAGTGGGTTACTGTGAACAGTTCAGTAACAGGGTTGTTCTTATCAAGATCGACAGCAAACCAACACCGACAACGACAGTTCACGTGTACATGACGACGTCGCAACCTGAAGGTCAAGAGATAGAGAAAGTATATGAGAATACTGAAAAGTAATACAGTATATAAAGGGATATGACAACCTAATAGTCATTGGGGACTGAAATGTGGTGGTAGGAGGAGGAGTGGAAGACAGAGTCACGGGAGAATGTAAGACTTGTGATAGAAATGAGAGAGGAGAAAGACTGGTTGAGTTCTACGATAAGTTTCAGCTGGTAAAGGCGAATACTGTTTTCAAGAATCACAGGAGAAGGAGGTATACATAGAAGCAGCTGGGAGATACGGGAAGATTTAGTTAGATTACGTCGTGGTCATTCAGAAATTTCGAAATCAGATACAGAATTGTAAGGCAGTTAAATAGTCTCAAATCACAAGATCAAGAGTAAGCTGAAGTTTAAGAGACTAATCAGGAAGAATCAATAGAGCAAAGAAATGGGATACAGAAGTAATAAGGAATGAAGCGATACGCTTCATGTTCTCTTTGGCTATAGACACTGCGTTAAGGAATAACTAAGTAGGTAGAAGAAGGGACAGGATTGTACGACATCTGTTAAGATACAGTTAATATCTTCGATGGTAGCAGTAAAGAGTAAAACCTATAGAGGAAGACAGAGATTGGAATACAGCCAGCGAATATACTGATGTCCAAAATTAAAACAACAGACCGATATTTCGCTGTCCTGTGTTTAATTCATGATATAATCATACAGACTGTCAACAGATGTACGTACGATCGTGTCTGGCACGGAATATAGCATCGCTGTCGAAAGACAACCACGCCAACGATGACCTCAGGGCACCTGTCACACCGGGTAGTGTTTGCTGGGTAGCCCCACATCCACTATCACTGTGTACAGGGTCACAGATAGTGCTGTACGGCACAGAGAAGACGCCCATCAGACTCTCTGCGGTGGAGGGCCACAGGAAGAATGGAAGCAGGACAGTCGCAAACTGATGTGGCACCCAATGGCTTAATATGAACCTTTCTGTTGTTTCTCGGATGTCACAGTAGTTTACAGAGACCGAAACACTATCCCAAAGACCAGAGCAGGGCCGACCACGTGTGACACCACAAAGACAGGACCGTTATTTGACTGTAAGAGTACGTCGGTACCACATTAGTACCGCACAGCAGCTGGCATCTGATCGCGCAGCATCCACTGTACGTGCTGTATCGAGGCAAAAAGGGAGTACAGATGGCTTCAGCGGGGTGGTCTTTACTGTCGGAGACCTGCTGTATGTGTACCTCTGGCGCTTTTTCACAGAAGGGTATCTCTAGACTGGAGTCGGAAACATGCAATCTGGGCGATCGAGCTGTAGGCCTATGTTGTGATTATCGGTGGCCGCGCGGGATTAGCTGAGCGGTCTAGGGCGCTGCAGTCATGGACTGTGCGGCTGGTCCCGGTGGAGGTTCGAATCCTCCCTCGGGCATGGGTGTGTGTGTTTGTCCTTAGGATAGTTTAGCTTAAGTAGTATGTAAGGTTAGGGACTGATGACCTTAGCAGTTAATCCCATAGGATATCATACACATTTGAACATTTTTTGATTATCGGCCGGCCACTGTGGCAGAGCGGCTCTAGGCGCTTCAGACCGGAACCGCGCTGCTGCTACAGTCGCAGGTTCGAATCCTGCCTCGGGCATGGATGTGTGTGATGTCCTTAGGTTAGTTAGGTTTAAGTAGTTGTAAGTCTAGGGGACTGATGACCTCGGATGTTAAGTCCCATAGTGCTTAGAGCCACTTGAATCATTTTTTTTTTTTTTTAGTGATTATAGACAGGTTTGCATCTGGAGGGAACCTGTAAATCGATTTCAGGACACAAACACCCAAACAATACCGAAAGAGGCTGATATCGAGGAGGATCCCTAATGGTGTGGGCAGGGATTATGTTGACCACTCGAACACCTCTTCATCAAATTGCAAGGGTGAATCGGCAAGGTTTAACTACTGTCAGGTATCGTGACATCTTGGAACATCATGTATGGTTGTTGCGAGATTCGTTGGGCTGAGACTTCGAACTGATAGACGATGATGCACGACCTCATAGATCACGGGTGGTTGATGCTTTCTTGGAAACGCAAGATTCGGATTACATGGTGTGGCTTTGTCGCTCTCCCAATTTTTATTCTACAGAGCATGTCTAGGATGTACTAGGGAGACGGGTTGCATCACGTTAGCATCCACCAACCGCTCTCCAAGACTTGTGAGTAGTTCTGCAGGAAGAATGGGTGTTCTTGCCTCAACATGAGCTTGATGACATCATTCAGCGCATGCTCCGTCATTGTCAGGCCCATACTGCTGCCAGAAGTGGTCGCACCCCATACTGAGCACATTAACCTGTTGTCACAATGTGTGTTCAAACGCGTTAAGTTGGAATAAAACGACTAACATTTTTGTCTACCGTTATTCATGTCGCGGTTGTTTACGTTCTGTATTCTTTATGGTTCAAATGGTTCAAATGGCTCTGAGCACTATGGGACTCAACTGCTGTGGTCATAAGTCCCCTAGAACTTAGAACTACTTAAACCTAACCAACCTAAGGACATCACACACACATCTATGCCCGAGGCAGGATTCGAACCTGCGACCGTAGTGGTCGTGCGGTTCCAGACTGTAGCGCCTTTAACCGCTCGGCCACTCCGGCCGGCTCTGTATTCTTTATATTGTTTCTATTTTACTATCTCCTGTGTATGCTATTTTGTATCAAAATGCATTCAAATTGCAAAATTTCCATTTTTTGCTTTAATTTTGGACACCAGTGTAATTGGGGAAGTAGGCTGCAAGTGCTACTCAGAGATTATGAGGTTGGCACAGGAGAGGAATTCGTGGCGGGCTGCAACGAACCGGTCAGAAGACTGATGTCAAAAAAGAGAAACGGCCTGTTAGAAATCTGTTTTCTTTAGTAGAACTCTTGAATGCAGCGTCCGATTTTCTTGCTGCCAAGGAACTGCAATACCAGAGTTCACGGAAATTCTTCGTTTAATATAGTCCATGACTAAGGCAAATCTCAACTTATTGACAAAACTAAGAGAGCGATAATATGTACAGTACTACTTTTAACACATGTAATCAGTAGCGGAATACTCACAATCTAATACATACCGTTTATCTTGTTAAACGACGTTTAATTTACAAAATATAACAGTATATTCACTCAAAGACTACGTCAAAAATTGACATCAAGGAACTCAAAAAGGAATGCAAAAGCTATAAGAAGCTTAAATACCAGCATGTTCAGTGATATTTTATGCTTCGAAAAGACAGATAAGGGAAGAAGCAAAAACTGTGACAAAAATAGAAGCAGTTTGAATGTCAGCATGGCGCTTCATACAAATTAAACTATTGTTCAACTGTTATGTGAATATCTTTACGACTGCATAACATGTGGTTGTTATTTAACCGCAAAGCGATATTGATTATTTGAACACAATATCTTCAGTTTCACTCAGTTATTAGGAAAACAAGTCAAAATTACAAGGAGTAGAGGCACAACAAAACAAAGGAAAATTTTCACCGTAACATCCGTGGTCATCGAGATGGATCGTGAACAGGGGATCAGTGGCTGTGAGATGATATAAAAACTAACTGCGGAGTTTTTTATCCTCATTAACTCAGACGAGAAATGCGAGTTGGCTGAAGGCCGTCCAACGACTCGTATAACGGTGCAGAGACTTACCAGGCATCAGACCACGCCGAGCAATCACTAGGGCTGTTGATGAAATATCGATATACTGATATATTTTCCAAGAAATTTCGATGTATACAGGCAATACTGTTTGCGTGGTATGTCGACATATTGATACCGAAATGTCAACATCGAGTGCCGAAATTTTTAATTCATATTATGTTTTTTTCTCAATTTTTCGTAAATGTTTGATATTGTGGTAGAACGTAATTTTACTTTCACTGTATGAAGGAGTCTTACTACTTTCTGACCTTCCATCACTCCAGTCTTTCTCTTGGACTGTGTGTAGCAAGTTTAGGTGGCGCAAAGAAGTGGTCCGACTCCACAGAGCAGTAAGGGTGTGAATGGAATAACAAGATTCCCAGCCGGCCGGTGTGGTCGTGCGGTTCTAGGCGCTTCAGTCTGGAACCGCGTCACCGCTACAGTCGCAAGATCGAATCCTGCCTCGGGCATGGATGTGTGTGGTGTCCTTAGGTTAGTTAGGTTTAAGTAGTTCTATGCTCTAGGGGACTGATGACCACAGATGTTAAGTCCCATAGCGGTCAGAGCCATTTGAACCATTTTTTTAACAACATTCCCAATGTGAAGAAATAGCACACCCGTCGCATAAAAAATATAGTATACTAAAATAAAATAAAAAATTAACGCAACTAGTGTGTTATTCTTCAGGTCAGTATTCTTTAAAACTGTTGGTGAAAATTTTAAATGCCAAGAATGGTCTTTGCGCTGGGCGGAGAAATGTGAGGGGAAATGCTGATGTACTCGGCGCTTAGCGCTACGAACAGAAACTGCAGTGGTGGCACTACAAATGCTAGGTCATTGGCGTTGGCAGCAATGAAAAAAAAAAGGTAAGTCGTCATTAAGTATTCCGGACAAATCCGGTATGCGACTAAACCGAAGGACGGACACCTTTCATTGCACCGTTTACATGTAATTACCAGTGTAAGCAAAGTGGTTGTCACCAAGCGTGAACGTGCTTGATTTTCCTTTCAGATCTTGCTCTAGGGCGGCTGCTAACTCGTTGATGTACAGAATATCTAATAATAAGTCAATACTTAAATATACACCTCTAAAACTATTATATTTACAATTAGCAGCCGATGGTTTTATAGGCAGGTAGGTTGATATTTTTTTCTTCGGTATATTGATATTTTTTTCGATTTAACGAGGGCAGATGATAACACTTTCAAATATCGATATATTGCATTCCGGATATTTTTAAAAATATCAACAGACCTAGTTCACACAAAAGTATAAAACTGCTCTGACCGAAACCTATTCTCTCATCACTTTATGTGACCACACCCATAGACCTAGTGAAAACGAATGTGAACAAAAAGAATAGAATAACTTCCTCGGCCCAGGCTCAAAGAGACTGCCGGTTCGGATAGAGAAATAGCGGAAGGAGCAAAGGTCTGACTGCACGGGATGTTTAACCAAACTGTCACATACTCTTATTACTAGAGGAGATAGTGTTGGTCAAAATTATAAGAACTGCGTCCGATTTCGACGATGAATAGCTGGGGATGATAGGGTGGTCGGTCGACTATCGCGTGGTTTTTAGGGCCTGATCGCGAGGAGGTGAGGCGTCAGGATTGTTCAGTCAGTATTAATGTATGGGCAGGATTTGACGGTGACAGACTCATAGGGCTATGCACTTTGCCCACAGTATTACAGGTGACGAGTGTCACAGACTTTTGTGCAATGCATTACCAGTGGTCATGGAGAACACTATCCTTGCGGAAGGCCAACGGCAGTGATTTAAGCAAGATGGGGCACCATTCCATTTTCTGTGGATTGTGCAACAGTACCTCACTGTTAAAGATCATGGGAGACGGATTGTTCAGGTGATCTGGTAACATGGCGCCACCATTCAACGCACATGAATCCGCTGGATTTCTGGCTTTGAGGGTATTTAACGATGTTAGAGTGCGCCCAACTCATCGACAATATGCAGACGTTGCAGTAGCATGGGACTAATGCATGCGATGCAGTCCAACAGGTATACTGAAAAACTATGTGATTCACTGCCAAGAAGGGCTGAAGGATGATTGAGGATGTGTGGTAAACACATTCAGCATTGCTTGTAGTGTCTGATTCTATGTAACAGAGATCGGAAAGAGAGGAGAGACATTTTATAGCTTCTCTACAAGTAAATATACGCGTACGAATCCATCAATGAACGAGACCTGCTGTCACTGTTCTTAAATGCTATAAAATAATTCCTTACCTGTAGATCGAATGAGTGCCTCCTCACCAGCTACTGTCCGAACAGAATATGTTGGATATATACAAAATACCTGTTCTGTTCTGTTTTGTAGGAACATCTCACGTCTTCCCTTTTACTTACTACGCGTCAAGCACTGTGTGTGTTTTAACTTGCTCGTTTTATAGTTTCACCCCTCTGACTCAATCCGTCCACTTTTAACGAACCCTCTCCCTTCCGCAAGTAACTTTGGAATCGCGGACTGATGACCTCGCCGTTTAGTCCCATAACCCCTCCCCCTCCCCCCTCCACAGTCAAGCAATCAGTTTTATTACCAGGCAAGACGCAGTGGTAATGCGGCCGTATTAGGAACTAACGTTGCCACATGGCAAAGTACAATCACGTTCCAGATACAGTAGTGCTCGTTGTTACATTGCAGTGCAAACATGAGAGATGAACGCGAAGAAAGTCTTTGCGGACGCATATGCCGGCTTGCGGTAAACTTGACTAAATTTCTTTACGAGTAGAAAGCGAAGAAACTTATCGTGCTGCCAAAGAAGGCGACGGGAACACATGTAGCCGAAGTGTTAAAATTGAGCAACAGGACGGTTTGCAAATTATGGATATAGGGATAAGAAACCGAGCACAGTGGAATTTAAGATTCTACGCCAAAGAAGGAGAAGCAAGGTGCTAACAATAAGTATTCCATGGGCGATACGGATAAATTTGTGTATGTGTATTAAACCGGGGACCTACAAACGACGGTGAGGCTTCGCCCCGCTGTAGCCCTCAGTGGCACACAACCCCATTACAGGCCACAGCAATCCACCCACCGCACCGCCACACCACACCGAACCCAGGGTTATTGTGCGGTTCGGCCCCTAGTGGAGTGAAACAAAACGTATTGTGCTGATCATGAAATCTTGGTTTATTTGAACAGAATCACATTTTATCTTTCTTTGACGAAACAAGATAGACATATGCTGAAAATTATTCTGCGCTTCTGAAATAAGAAACCAAAACTAATTAGCGACAGCCATATTATCCATTGCACCTTGCTAATATGTAAATTATTACAACCACTTTCTCTTACTGGCAAGCCGGCCGGTGCGGCCGAGCGGTTCTAGGCGCTACAGTCCGGAACCGCGCGACCGCTACGGTCGCAGGTTCGAATCCTGCCTCGGACATGGATGTGTGTGATGTCCTTAGGTTAGTTAGATTTCAGTAGTTCTAAGTTCTAGGGGACTGATGACCACAGCAGTTAAGTCCCATAGTGGTCAGAGCCATTTTTTTTTTCTTACTGCCAAACACTTTCGTCCACAATCATTTGCTGCCATCAAAACATTCGATAACTCACAAGGTGAACAGACAGAGAAGTCGATGCACTGATTAAATGACAAAACAGAGAATTAGAAATAAAATAAATACAATTAATTTAGTAAAAATAATGAATCAAGTCACTTTTATAAAGATTTAAAAATTAAATTTTTAGAGCACCTGAAGCGATTAGAACCCCAAAAGATTTTGCTTCTCATGGTTATATCTTAACCTTTATGCTACGCCACTGCTTCGGGCAAGATTATTAATTTTAATTATGTAGGGGGTCAGGTGAAATACTTTTTCTTGATTACCTGCATTGTCATTAACCATTCGGAATTTTTCTAGCCATTTTAAGCGACCTAAGTGTTTCCAGAATGAGATTTCACTCTGCAGCGGAGTGTGCGCTGATATGAAACTTCCTGGCAGATTAAAACTGTGTGCCGGACCGAGACTCGAACTCACTATCTTTGCCTTTCGCGGGCAAGTGCTCTACCAACTGAGCTACCCAAGCACGACTCACGGCCTGTCCTCAAAGCTTCACTTCTGCCAGTACCTCGTCTCCTACCTTCCAAACTTTACAGAAGCTCCTAAGTGTTAGATTAAAATAATATTCAACCAGTGATCAGTTTGCAATTACTTTCCATACTGCATGTTATCTGGTGGGAGTAATAAAAAATGGCTCTGAGCACTATGGGACTCAACTGCTGTGGTCATAAGTCCCCTAGAACTTAGAACTGCTTAAACCTAACTAACCTAAAGACAGCACACAACACCCAGCCATCACGAGGCAGAGAAAATCCCTGACCCCGCCGGGAATCGAACCCGGGAACCCGGGCGTGGGAAGCGAGAACGCCACCGCACGACCACGAGATGCGGGCAATAAAAAAGTCTCGCACTTATAACATGTTTAAATGGCACTCAAAAACCGATATCTGATCGGGTGAGCGTAATAGAGCCAGGCCTCACATGTAAACACGAGAGCAAACAAGGCATTCGGATTTCGAAGTTAGATTTTCTTCTGCAGATTGAGTGGCATGTAAACGTGGTAATAGGAGGGCGGCTTTTAACAGCTGTCCACTTGTAAGAATACTGGAATGTCCGGCAGTGTTACTTACCTCTTCCCCTCTTCACTGTTTCCGTGCGTAAAGAAGACGGTGCTGCTACTGTGGAGAGATTGCTATTTCGTTTCACCGAGTAATACAAGTGAGGATGTGAGGCGTTGTCACAAAACAGTACTAATAGGAATTTGGTTTGTATATGATTTACTCTAGTTAGACAGTAGAGTGAAGATAATCATTCGAGCTATAGTACAGTAGTTAAGAAGAGTGTCAAATAGCAGGCCTCATTCACTAATTCGTACAACACAAACGTTACGTCTAGTGACCATGATGCAAACACTGTTATTAGCGTAACAAAGAGCAACTGTTTAGACCACTTCAGCAGCCCTTGGAATGATCACTAGAGCAGCAACGATCACTAGAGCAGTAGAACAGGACGAATCCAGAATGGATCAGCAACTACAGGGGGGTTGAAAAAACGGTGCTACGTGTAAGATACTGAACGAATATTTTAAATGGTATTGTCATAAGCAAAAATTTTCCAACTTAGAATTCAGAGGAGGAGGGGTTGTTCTGACGATTAATTTTATGCAATTGGTACAGATGAATATGCCAGCACTTTGGAGTGAAGGAAAGAAAACAGAGCCAGCTTACAGTCTGATGAAAGAGAGCAGTCAGTACTAGGCATATGATGTGTTGAACATATGTCTATTCAAGGAGTTTATCCAGAGGTTTGTCTAGAAGTTCTCGTCTCAGGGAATTCAAGCTAATATAACAACTGAATTTATGTGGAACTCAAGATTATAGGGTAGGGAGTATCTCCGTCTGCTGTTAGAAAATTCTCAACAAGGTACATCACACAGCTGTGTTTTTAGTTTTAAATTTAAGCTTTCACAATTATGGAGGAAACAGCCAAAACCAGTACAAGAATCGGTAGGAGCCCCAAGGAAGTGGAAAGTTTTACGAGAAAAGTAGAATGGTGATAATCAATTCGAACACCAGATAAGGAGGGGATATGAAAGGGGCTAACAGACAGTCGAATGGCAAGAGAAGTTGCAAATCGGAAGAAGATGTAGACAGGAGAAGAAATTATCAGTACAATAACAAGGAAAAATGCCGGCGCATGTATGGAGGTTCGTACACATACGAGTCAAAACCGGGAACCTTAAATAAGATTAGAAGAGGGTACAACAATTACGAGTCAGCAGTAAGGCAATATCACAATAAAAGCTACCGAACTTATTGTGTATATTAGTCAGAAAATCGCGAGTGGACACCTATAGCAAAGATACAACCGACAATGAATGGAGCAATGGTTATGCACACACTAGTGACGTCACACTTAGTAAGGTGGAGCGCAGCGCCTGACGCGAGGAGAGCTGCAATGATGCAGGTGTGAGGGATGAAGATGAGAATGATGTCATACGCAACGAGGTGAAGCGCAGAGCACGAGACCGGTAGTGATGATAATGAGAGTGACGTCATACGCAACGGAGAGGTATGTTCATCAGACAATAAAGGGTGCAGCAGCTGCACAGAAAGGAGAGAATTCATGTACGGTAACAAGACAAGTGAAGCAAATTTTAAGGAATTCTTTGGTGGTGCAGACAGAGGCGACGTCACCCACAACAACACGAAGCGGAAGACAAGCTGTAAAAGTTAGATCATTATGCAAACCATTTAATTATGTTGTTAACAACGTTTATTTATTTTGAACAATTATACAGTGATATTTTAACCAGCTTCCATCTCTTCTTGTGATACGCATTTTTCCTTTGTATTTCTATTTTGCATGGTCACTGATGTCAGTTTAAGGAAGTTCCGAACCTTTGTCTTCAGTGTTCTAAGTTATTCGAGATATTGTTTCTTTTTTTCTTGAGGGTTGGTAGTCCTGTGAAAATCTTTGTTCAACTTGCTCTCCAGGAAGGCCAGTTTGAGATTGTTGTTTGGTTCCTTCTCGCATTACTATCCAGAGCATGATTGAGAGAACAACAGCTAGTCATGTTTTGGGAAATGTAAGGAAAACGGAGAAGAATCTAGTCATGGAACATTCTCATTCAGTTTTCTTGTCCGTTGTTCCTACGGAAATGCCGAAAATTCCGATTGCGCCCCTCTGATTTGATTCGTAACGTCATCCAAAGGGCGGACGCTCCTATTCCAGCATATACGACACAACGTGCAAGAAATAGGGGGTTCAGATTGGGGTAAGGTAACTGTACGACAGTAAGAATAACGTCACAACCCAAAAACAAACGAAAATGCAAAAATGAACGGAATCCTCGAGTATGAACTGAACGAAGAAAATACGAAGAACACACAACAGGAATCGAATATTTCATTTGATTTCTATAGCTCAAATGCAAACAGCGATCCAGGCCACCTCCTACCCCCCCACCCCCCCACCCCCCACCCCCCCACACACACGCACATAAAAAACCTAACGAGACCAAAATAGCTACAACGCACCGCGCGATAACTAAACACTACTAAATATGAACTTCAGTTACCAATAAAAACCACGAAATCACTAAAAAACTACTATAACACATATTTCGATACCATATCACAAAGAAAATTACGAACATAAAGACACACACTACATTTCTTACAATAAATACATAAATAAGTGCCTACCACTGTAAGTCCGCTGACATTTCTCGGCTGGCACATCACACACACACACAAAATAACTATTACTGAACCCCGCTGAAAACATCGTCTCATACACTCGTCCCTGGTTTGAGAATAGTGGACTGTATTTAATTTCATAAATTCCGCCACATGACTGGAGGAATTGAGTTATAGACGTCATATTGTCGCCCGTAGAAGCAACAAAAGAATGACTAGTAGACTTCGTTGTAGGATTCATACATAGTATCAACCGAGATACTAAAATAACATTTTCAAATTACTGTCAACACGACGAATTAATAATTTAGAAACAGTAAACGGATCAGTAGCCAATAAGTAATGACACTGAAATATCTCATTGTCACGGCAACAAAAACCAGCTTCCAAAACATCGAGTAACTCACAGCCCTAACTCCAGTGCCACTATGATATCACTCACAACCATACAACTAGAGTGCACCATTGCTTACTTCGACACGATCTCGGCAAACACAGTACATTAGAAACACGATACACCTCAACACAGTTACATCACGAGTCAAAGTAGACGGGTGGAATCGGACCCTTAGACTGATCCAGTGCAGTGACAATTAATTAAATACTGATACATCAGAACGACTATTAGTCAAGGAGAGTATCCTACAATCAGCGATATTAATGTTGAGGAACAGGAAACTGGAAGTGTTGTCATTTTTCTGGCTTCTATCAGACACATGCAACTCAAATGTTTAGACAACATTTACTGCATTTCATGTGCAACATTGAAAGGTCTCTGTTGGATTCCTTTCATGTTAATTTCTTAAATCTGTGGTCATTTACGGCATACATTCCACTTCTAAATTTACTGTGGTGTTTCTGAGTATCTGGGAGGAGACTGAGCAGTGGAACGTGTTACTTTTACACATAATCGAGAACGATCTGTCACACTACTACACTTTAAAACACAGTTTATATGTAATTCATGTCACACATTCTCATACGGAACCTACATCCGCTTTCCTTTATATACTGTACATGATAAGATACTGTCATCCCCCTTCCCTTCTGTGTGAGAGGATGAATGAGCAAATGTATTTCTAGTTGCATGCTGGATGGTAGCAGACAAGCCTGTCTGCTAGAGAACAGTAGGACCAACGTCGGAACAGGTAGCTACGCTTTCTAGAACCAAGGAGGTTTCTATTCTTAGTATGGTCCTGTCGGTCCCTTGTCATGTTGGTATAGGGAGCTGCCTCTCTGGTCACTTCCGTTTGTATTTGTGAAGCACGCTCGGTAGGATCCCAGGTCAGTCTGTCCGCGGCGAGCGTCTGAAGTGGTAAGATTTCCGGCTAAGCACGTGTCTGCTAAGTCCGTAGGACAATGGATTTCTTAAGTTCAGCCTAACTGAAAATTTAATCACTTTTATTTCAGGTTTAGCTCTAAAATATCTAATGTTATCTTAAATTGCAATGCAGTGTAATTCGAGTGTGAAGTTCAGAATGTCTTCCGGTAGTTGCTTTGTCACTACTTTGTGAGTAAAGTGGAACCACGTGTTGATCAGTAACTCTAACTAAGATCATCAATCTTAAATGCGAATGTGCGTGAGATTATAACGTCTCGTCTTGACAATATTTTTCAATATAGCAACTTATCTTTATGTTCAACCCACATGGGGTGTACTTTGTGAGACCAGTACCACGTACTTATACAATTGTTTGACCCATCAGGTTAATAATAAGACGATAGTAACCAGTTCGAGGTTTTTCTTTAGTAAATTGCATTTCGATGTAATTTATTTTAATTATCAAAATTATTGTGGGGTTACACTCTTTGTGTAAACCAAGTTGACCACGTGAAGCATGTGGTGTAAGCATCAATGTAGCCCTCAGTTATTCTTTTCGGGAAGATTTCACAGAGAGTTAGTATGAATTTAGTATACCAGTGTGTGGTAATTTCATGACGGACAGGATTGCGCTATAACGTAACTTCTTTGGTGTGAAAACTGAATCGTTTGGTTCTGGTTAATTTCCTCTTGTATATGTTTCAACGTTCTTTGTGGGTTATCCAATCTTGGCTCCATATTTGATGTGTTCTGTAAGATTACAAATTCACATTTTCACAATCCTAAATAAGGCACCAGTTTAGTTATGAATCAAGTTTAATATGCTGAAATTTCAATGATCAATGTTAAAATAAATTTCCAAATATAAACTTATTTATTTCATTTTATTTATATTCTCTTATATATATATATATATATATATATATATATATATATATATATATATATATATATATATATATATATCACCGGTTGTTGTATGACTATTAAAAGATTATAATTAATGTTAGTCTGGTTGGGAATTTGGTAAGCTAGACTGGATACCTGGTGAAACAGTTGCACATTAATGCAAGGTTAACTTCCCCAGACAGCTCACAGCTTTTAACCCACTTCTATGGTCTTGAACATCAGCACCACTTTCATATCAAATTAAAGCAACAACATTACAACATGAACAAAAAATTCTGCTATACCATTGCTAAATAATTGTGAGCAGTAAATTAAATAACTATTATTAAAATATTGAGCAAACTGGAAAGTAAAGTGGGATGGCTTGTGAGAAAATGGAGCTAGTGTAAGAGAAAACGAGGATAGTACAAAAGAATTAAGTATGGATTTGTCAGAGAAAAATCGAAACTTTTCTAACGTTTCTGGCAACTCTGTTAACCTTGATATTTTTTGACTAGTTGGTAGTGGTTAGTCCTTGTTAATATTGAGGTCTTTCCGATCCCAGGGCATAGTAACTGTTAATTTTATTAGAGAGAAGACGCCACGATCTATTGTTTTTAAAATTCGTCGTAATACAGGGGTCGTAGTGGAACGGAATGTTTCTTAATAGCTTTCTCTCTTTGACGGATTAAACAATAAATAAAGGCTCTAATATTCTAACAAGCCTGTCCAAATTAATTTTACACTCTTGCAAGTAAGTTATATTCACGTCAAAATTTATTTTAGCGAGTTATTATAGAGTCAATGATCATTAATCCTGACAGTCAAAAAGCCTATGCCTAAGTTAACTTTCGTTTGATTTGATGAAAAAATGAGGATCGCTGTGCTGCGCTTCGTAATATAGCAATAGAAAATAATTAAAGTTCTCACAGTTTCATTTTTGAATTAATTCCTATCCACTGAAACTCTCTTCCTCACTTCCCTGAATTCACATTAAAATTGTATTTATATGTTCTTTTTAATAAAGAAACTTTTCCGTACCATAAAGATAGTTATTTTCAGATAAGCCAGAACGTACTTCTGAAGTTGAAAATTTGAGTAATTTCACACTGCATATTTTCAAAATTAAAAGTCATAAGGCCTCACATGATCTAACGCAATTAAGACAACGTGAGACTGTACTTTCTCGACTATTTGTAGGTTTCTACAAAACAAAAGTTGAGATAAATGAAGTTTCTTATGCATAAAAGATCTTAGTACACTACCAGTTCTTTTGAAATGGTTTCTCTTAAATAATTCACAACTGTGCAAAAATATTAACGAAATTATCTAAACTCATGGCTTGTGGCTGTATAAGAGTGGCTTCAAGTGCATTGATGAGAAATGAGGGAAGAGAAGAGAAACTAGTGGAAGGCAGTTGACCGATAAATTGACAGCTAATGTTACAAATTCGCAAGAACAGATACATGGTTTAGAACAAAAATGTGAGGACATTAGTGAAGAGGTTGCAGGGAAATTTACTAAGAACACAATTAAAAGAAGACTTACACACAATATCTGAAGAGAGAATTTGTAATGTTCAAAGTTTCTGTTGTTGAAGAGAGTGAAAATCAGTTTCCGATGGTTGTTGAGGAGCAAAATAAGCAACGGCAAATTGTGTTTCAAAATTTAAGAGACTAGATGGAAAAGATAATCGAGATATACACACAGAAAAAAAAAAATTTCGCATCACCCCAATTCCCAGAACTCCTGAAGATAGACATTGACAGTGGGGGTTGTATCACAGACATAGTCTCTTTGACTGTTCATAGATGTCAGTAAACCCAACCAAAGATGTAAGCAACCGTGCATGAGCAGTACCTTTTAGACGGAATGGTTCAAATGGCTCTGAGCACTATGGGACTCAACTGCTGTGGGCATTAGTCCCCTAGAACTTAGAACTACTTAAACCTATCTAACCTAAGGACATCACACACATCCATGCCCGAGGCAGGATTCGAACCTGCGACCGTAGCAGTCGCACGGTTCCGGACTGCGCGCCTAGAACCGCGAGACCACCGCGGCCGGCTTTAGACGGACAGCCGATCAGTTCCAGTCATTCCACCAGAAAGGAGGTACATGGCTAATGTTGTCTGTAGTTCAATCATGTCTAGAAGGCCAATACCGCGATTCGACCGCGTCCGCATTGTTACTTTGTGCGAGGGGGTCTCAGCAAGGGAAGTGTCCAGGCGTCTCAGAGTGAACCAAAGCGATGTTGTTCGGACATGGAGGAGATACAGACAGACAGCAACTGTGGAAGATATGACTCGCTCATGCCGACCAAGGGCTACTACTGCAGTGGATGACCGCTACCTATGGATTATGGCTAAGAGTAACCCTAAAGCAACGCCACAATGTTGAAAAATGCTTTTCGTGCAGCCACAGGACGTCGTGTTGCAACTCAGACTGTGCGCAACAGGCTGATGCGCAACTTCACCCCCGACGTCCATGGCGAGGTCCATCTTTGCAATCACGGTACTATGCAGCGCGGTACAGATGGTCCCAACAACGTGCCGAATGGGCCACTCAGGATTGGCATCACGTTCTCTTCACCGTTGAGTGTCACATATACCTTCAGCTAGACAATCGTCGGAGACGTGTTTGGAGGCAACCCGGTCAGGCTGAACGCCTTAGCCACACTGTCCAGCGAGTGCTGCAAGGTGAAGATTCCCTGATGTTTTACGGTGTCATGATGTGGGGGCGACGTACGCCGCTGGTGGTTATGGAAGGCGCCGTAACGGCTGTACGATACGTGAATGTCGTCCTCCGTCCGACCATATCAGTAGCATATTGGCGAGTCATTCGTCTTCATGGACGACAATTCACGTCCCCATCGTGCACGTATTGTTAATGACTTCCTTCAGGACAACTACATAGCTCTACTAGAGTGGCCAGCATGTTCTCCAGACATGAACCCTATCGAACATGCCTGGGATAGTTTGAAAAGGGTTGTTTATGGACTATGTGACCCAATAACAACTCTGAGGGATCTACGTCTAATCGTCGTTGAGGATTGGGACAATCTGGCCCAACAGTGCCTTGATGAACTTGTGGACTCTACCCCACGACGAATACAGGCATTCGATGCAAGAGGGCGTACCACTTGGTATTAGGTTTATCGGTGTGTACAGCAATCTGGACCAACACCTCTGAAGGTCTCTCTGTATGGAGTTACAATATGCAATGTGTGGTTTTCATGAGCAACAAATAGGGCGGAAATCATGTTTAAGTTGATCTCTATTCCAGTTTTCTGTGCAGGTGCCGGAAATCTCGGAACCGAGATGATGCAAAACTTTTCTTGGTGTGAGTATCTTAGATGCTTCAGAGGATACCTACTTAGGGAATAGCTATCAAAATCAAGAACTGATTTACAGTAATGCTACATTGTTATAAGGTTTAGTATAGAATTTTGAAGATCTGAAAGTTAGTGCAGCAATGGAGATAGTGGGGAGTAGAGAAGAGATTAGTCCTTCCAAAATCAATGATTTGGGGGTTGGTTCTTTATGCTCTTATTTTAAAAATATTGTAATCTAGATAAATATCTTACATTTCATAATTCTGAAAAATTTCTTTTCTTTTTAATGAAATTTTCACTGGATTCCATAAATGTTTAAAATTTTTCAATTAAAGTTAACCCATAACTTTAAGTCTTAGAAGTAGAGGGCATTTTAATGACAAATATCATATTCAGTATTTTCAGATACAGGACCTTACTCACGTACCAACATGTTGAAAAAGTTAATGATAATTAAAGAAATTTGAGTTATTTAATTTTTTTGTAATGGTCACAAAGTACTCCCCCCTGGTAATATGTTTTACTGAAAGTGTGTTCGTATTTCTAACAATGTGCTATAAATATTTTCAAGTTCTAGAGAATGTCTTTAAAAAGCGTGTTGTTTATGTAGGTCAACAGCAGTTATCAAATTTCTTCTCTTTTTATAGGTAGTATAAAGTACCAGCTCCACTCTTGGTAATATACATTATGGAAAATACCTACGTATTGTAAGGATTAAGCAGACAGTTAAGAAGATTGATGATTTGGGTTCTTCTGTTGCACAGTTAGTAGTCGATGCTGAACTGAGCTCAAGTGCTACAGCACCTCTTGATATGGGTGTGTCAGAGAAAGGGAGCTCATTGTTATCATCTGAAGAGGGACAGGTGGAGACTAATAGGAGGAAAAGATAGCTAGCATAACAATTGAATGAGAGTTTATGACATACTGAGGTGGGTGTTGCTGAAGTTCATTGTTATAGTGAAGGCTATTACCTCATGAATAGGTGCATTCAGGTCATGAAGGCGACACAGATACCCCATCTCACTATGAGAGGAGAAGAATCCATTCTAATTCTAGATATTTCAGTTATCAGAATGTATAACATGAAGTGATGTCTGTTTTTTATAAATCCTGGTATGTTAAAAAGTTCCTTGAGCTCAGAAAGCAAAAAGAAGTTATTCATCCTAATGTTTTATTGGAGTTGTTTAGTTTTTCATTTCCACCTTCTTAGCCACAACAATAAATTTATGTTTGGTTATTTGTAAGATGAAACTGCTGCATGAATGTGTATATTGATCAGAAATTGTATGTCTTATGATGAGTTTATGAATTTCTTCTTGTCTGAGTACTGGTCTCAAGTAGCACAAGACAGGATCAAACATGGCTTTTGATGTTGCAAAAGTTTAGCTATTATGATTTTGGCTGTACCACACAATTCTTCGAAAACATGTTAAAAATTAATTTTTATTCAGTCCTTTAAGTCGCACCGTGCTTCTTTCACATTTACACAAATTAAACTTGCTGACCATGTGCAAAATGAGTTAGAAGACCTCTTTTGAGTCATCAGTCTTCTAACTGATTTGATTCGGCCCACCACGAATTCCTTTCTTCTGCCAACTTTTTCATTTAAGAGTAGCACTTGCAGCCTAAGTCCTCGATTATTTGCTGGATGTATTCCAATCTATGTCTTCCCCTACAGTTTTTGCCCTCTACAGCACCCTCTAGTGATATGGAAGCCATTCCCTGATGTATTAACAAGTCAATGTTTTCCACAAATTCCTTTCCTCTCCGATTCAGTGCAGAATCTCCTACTTTCTTACATTACTAGTCCCCTAATTTCAATACTCGTCTGTAGCAACACATCTTCAAATACTTCGATTCTCTTCCGTTCCAGTTGTCCCATAGTCTAAGTTTCACCACCATACAATGCTGAGCACCAAATGTACATTATCAGAAAGTTGATACTCAACTTTAGGTCTATGTTTGATACTAGCACGCTTCTCCTGGCCAGAAATGCCATTTTTGCCAGCGCTAGTCTGCTTTTGATGTCCTCCTTTCTCCAACCTTCATTGGTTGTTTTGCTGCGTAGGTAGCAGAATTCCTTAACATCAACTACTTTGTGATCTTCAATCCTGATGTTAAGCTTCTCGTTGTTCTCATTTCTTCTGCACCTCACTACCTTCGTGTTTCTTCGATTTACTCTCAATCTATTTTCTGTACTCATTACACTTTTCATTCCATTCAGCAGACCATATAATTCTTCTTCACTTTCACTCAGGATGGCAGTTTCATCAGCGAATCGTATCGTTGATATTCTTTCACGTTCAATTTTAATTCCTCTCCTGAATTTTTCTTTTATTTCCATGATAGCTTCTTCATCCGAGCACGTCGTTGTTGGTAGTTCATTCTTGTTAGTCCCTCTTCGTCGTGTTTGTACTTTTGTATGACAAAAGTAATGAGAATGGGTATGATAGGAAAGGTAACTGATTTGTTTATTCTGATATGAATAGAAACTGTAATCTGTGGTTATGTGATTCATGATGTGACAGATGTTGTAATCATTGTTTGAGGTATCAGAATGAAGGAACTGATCCCAATGAGAATGGTGATTATGAGAGGGGCAGAGATGGTTGGAATAACAGGCAGATTGGTAGTCTGTGCATTGTGGAGTATCAATTACCTGATTCAAAGCATAATGGGCATATGCAGTGTTTGCCAGCATGAGACTAATTAATACAGTATGTAGCTTAGTTAGGCACTGTAAATATGACGAAGACTAGTCACAAAGAGGTGAACAGATTGATTTTTGAAGATTTATTGGAACATTTTCTTAGTGAGAGAAACGAAACTGCAAGCACCTCTTTGAGTCCAGTGCTTCAAATAGATGTTAGTGGAACTATTCTGTTCTGTATTCTCCATATGGATTACCAGGTGTCTGTTTTGATGTGTTATTTCAAAGGTGTGAACGTGTAGGTTGATGGACTATTTTTCCTAAACAGGTACCAAGGTAAAAGGAGCAGTTGTTCAGAAAAAAGAAGAAGAGGTAAAGAGACAAGTAAATATTTAATGTCTGTGTCGAAGAAACGGCTTTTATGTGATTACTGTGAATGTGGCAAGGTTGGCAAGTGATGCAGTTTAAGGTTTGCTTTTTTTGTCACCAAGGAGTAAATGACTTGTGTCCTGGAGCAGCGTTGTTGAATTTTAAGACACGAAGTTGAAGCTAATTTCTGATGAGTATGAGGTTAGGGAGAAGAGTTCATGTCAGCATCTTAAATTTCCTGCTAGATTTATGTTGTTCTTTGGCTCAAAACCTGTTGTGAATGAAAATAATGCTAAAGAAGTTCTATTACTAGACTGACAACTAAGTGTTTGCACCTTACGAAAGATTTGGAGTAAGAGTGACACTGTTAAGAAAGTAGAGGAGGGGGATTGGTGTGGTGAAAAAGCATTTTTTGTTGTATATGACAATATCCGTAGCTATTTGCTGAACATACTGGTACAATAGAAGGTTTTTCCTATCGCTTAAACGTTAATAAGTGTAAGAGGTTCTTTGTCAGGTCATACTCTGTCCCAGTGATTTATGAAGAAAGAGTTTAGGTTGATATTGTGGAAATTTTCCAGCAAGGGGTAAAGCACCTGCTTGGAGTTGTTATAATTGTCTGTAGTGGCGTCTAAGAAGGTAGACGACATTCAGTTGGTGATGGATTCCCGATAAATTACTACGATTATTGAACTAAAAACTGATAGACAACTAACATTAGATGAGTTGCTGCAAAAATTTCATTGTGTTCAGGTTCTGTCTTTTACTCTATTACATGCTAGCTACAGGCAGATTGAGCTGTGTCCTTCAGGGCGGAAGTTAACGCCATTCTTATGTTTTGGCTGTTGCTATCAAAGCTATACATTGGGTTGAATGTCAGTTCAGCTCAATTTTTTCAGGTTTTCATGTAATTATTACAGTATATTTGATGATGGTGATTATTATTATTATAATATTTGGTTTGTGGAGCACTTAACTACGTGGTTATCAGCGCCCAGAAAGAGAATATCTATCTCCATTGATGATGTATTGATTATGGATGAGAAATGGTAAAAGCTTTATGATGTAGGTTGTGAAGTAGTTTGAAAGAGTATTGTGTCATCCTTAACTTAGGAAAATCAAAATTTGGTAGATGTCAAGTGACCGTATTGTGACTGCACCAGGGATTATACCTGATCCTGAAAAGATTGAAGCATTTATTGACTTCCCTGTTCATAAGATGAGGAAATGGATTAGACCATTTTCGGGATTGATTAATTTTTTGTAAAAGGTTTATAAATATGAAAATTTTAGCTACACCATGGCTATGAAGAGGAAGAAAACTCCTTGAGTTTGGGGCAACCAACCACAGGCAGAATTTGAGTGTGTGAAGCAGACTTTTGGGGGCATGTCCTGTATAACATCTGGACTTGGGTACAGAATTTTTTAATCTCATGTAGTTCCAAGAAAGGTCTTAGTGCTGAGTTCTTCCAAGAATTTGAGGTAGATCGGTGAGTAGATGCCATACTACTCCTTTTGTGAACATAATTACTTAGTTATAGTGCTTAAACCTCTAGCTGTTTGGGGCTCCAAAAAGTTGAATTGTTACTTGTTTGGTAGTATGACTAAGGTTTATATTGATCATCAAGCATTGCAGCTTTTGATGAGTCGAAGTTGACTCGTGGTCGCGGAACCAAATAAGAACTGTACATATAAGAATTAATTTCAAAATTGTTTATATTTCTTAAAATGATGACATTATTGTCAATGCTGTTTCAACATCTCCTCTAGGGCTGAATCAAAGGATAGAGGACAATCTTGAATGAACAATTTCAGTGTTACAGACTTACAGAATGTTGCTTTTGATCGTCTCATTATGGGAGCGCTTTAATAGTGCTAAAGAACAGATAAAGTCTGGGAAGAGGTTAAGTGGAAAGACAGAGACAAGAAATGAGCCAGTTTTATTTGTTGAAAGATGATAGTGTATTTGAAATGAGAAACTGAGATAATTTGGATTGGGTTGTCTGTATTCCTGATGAGTTAGTCAATAAATTAATCTGGCATACACATTTTTAATTATGTGCAGTTTGGTGGAAGAAGTGTTTTCACTGGCTTCTTGAAACAAGAAAAGACACATCTAGTGGGTTTCGGCCATGTGTGAGCCCCACCAAAAGAAAAAAGACTGAAAATAGCGAGCGAGGGCTTATTTCATTAAACTTTAATTCATAAACGGTCACTGAACCAATCAGCCATGTTTAAAACTCTGAAGTTATAAATAGGCCAATAAAATAACAAAACAGACACACTTTCTGACATGAACAACTAAACATTCGTGGTTACTGGAAATACTAAATATTGCACTGCGCCTCCAGTTGAGAATAACATGTCCAATCATTTATTTTAAAAATCAAAAGAATTAACGGAAGGAGGACAAGAGCAGGTAACGCATGCACTGACACACACCGCCAACCTTCCAAATAAACTTTCATCTGGAACACTGTGCTTTACACTGGCTAAAGATTCACAGGCACCTCGGGTACATAAGGTTAACACATAAAACAAATTATAATCAGATATCAGCCATTAAATCAGTCTAAAATGTGTACCAGATCCTGGAATTCAAGTTCAGCAGCTATTCAGTCTGTCTTCTAACAATAAGATTTAGACATGGACTAAGTACATTAATGTTCATACCGCGTCTCCACAGTATCTGAAGGGCGTCCGTACTCAACAAACAGAAGGAAGACAGACCAAAATGACAGTGAACAGTGCCCTCAAGCTCGGCACCCTTCTGATAAATCACAAGTCACATCGGTACTCAATAACTTACACGAGGTGACATGACCCCAGTATTGGTTCCCCGCCAACAGCTAACACCTCGGAGAAGAGGACCCACGAAAAGCTCGTTACATTTCCGTTCCTCAGATCATACTGCCCACCAAACCGCCCACCACGCCCGGAGCTGCCACACGCTGCGCTCTAACGGCTGTTTGTCTGTCAAAGATCATAAAAGTAGTGGGTATCAATACATTGCGAGAAACCTGCCACAGTTCAGCAGCTATTCAGTCTGTCTCCTAACAATAAGATTTTGACATGGACTGAGTTCATTAATGAACTGAGATTTGTTTAAAGTTTGATAACTGTCACTAGCTTTTTGAAGTGTTTCATTATTTTCTACCTATTATTATTTTACAAAAATTTATTGAATATGGTACTTCACTACATTGGCGGAAAAAAATCGCATCACGAAAAGGTAATCAATGTATAGAAATTTCGGGATACATTTGCTTAGGTAAAATATTTAAGTGATTAACATTCCTTGATCACAGTTTAATGTAAGCACGAGATAATCCATTAAAAATTTCAAATGCTGGTAAATTAATAACCATTATAACAGCGAGTATGTTGAATGCAAGCATGAAAATTGCCTGCATTGTGTTCTACAGGTGCCGCATGTCAGTTTATGGGATGGAGCTCCATACCTGTTGCACTTGGTCTGTCAGTACAGGGACGGCTAATGCTGATTGTAGATGACGTTGGAGTTGTTGTCCGATGATGCCCCACATGTGACCTGGTGATCGAACAGGCCAAGACAACATGCTGACACTCTATTCAGCCTGTTGGGTTACAACAGCAGTATGTGGGCGGCTGTTATCTTAACACCCCTGTGAGTCTGTTCATGAATGGCAGCACAACAGGTCGAATCACCAGACGAACGTACAAATTTGCAGTCAGGGTGCGTGGGATACCCACGAGAGTGCTCCTGCTGTCATATGAAATCACACCTGAGACCATTTTATAACAAAATAACAAAATTTATGCCTTCAGTTGTTGTACCTACAAGGTGTTCGAATGTTTTCTTGCATATTTGTTTGTAGGTGGTGCTTGATTAAAAAAATTGGCGTTGGGTGGGGAAGAAAGGAGGCTCTGACATGGAAGATAAACATACTTTGTTTGGTAGAGGGGTGGTGATCAGATTTAGGAGCAGGGAGACTGGACAAGGGATAACTCACCTCGTGTGTCTCGTTTATGTTACAAAAGAAACGGGACTTGCTTTATAATGACTTTGTGTTTGAGCATGAAGTGAAGTTGCTCTCAAATACATTAATGGTATAAAATAAAACTGATTCTCAACTTTTACAGGATATGCTTTTCGTCAGTATTTCACGTAATGGAAAACAATGACTATGTTAGGGTCGAGCTATACCAACGCAACATTAAAAATATCTAGAGCTGTCGCTACTATTTTCGTATTGGATTCCTAATAAGCTGCAGAGTGACAACCAACAGTTATCCTTAATTTACTACGACTTGTTGTTTGTAAGTAACTATAACGCCGATGGGCTGTGCTCTGGAACGTCACTAATTCACGTGTGTCACATAAAAATATACAGCAGTCACACACTAAATACCCCTCGAAAATAATTAACAATATATTGAAATAATGAAATAGTTTTAGCAATTTTATACGGAAATTGATTCAAAATGAGCACATGTGCTTTCAATGAGGATTCAGGACACCGTATTTCATACAACTCAACAAGGTATAATAACAGTAGTTACAATAACGAAAACGTAACAATGAAAATAAAGAAAAAAGGAACATGCATATTCTTGCATTTGCGTGAGCTCGAACACATTTCTGTTAAACTTCACTATCACACAGACTGAAATACGCGGTGCACTGATTATTAAAAAAAAAGTCAGTATGCACGTGTATGGAAGTGACTATACACGTTTTGTAACCTCAAAGGTGTAGCGTAGAATGATTTAGATTAACATGAAGTTCGGAGTTCCACTCAGGCGCAACTAACACGTGTGGAAATCTATGCTAACTGCATCCTTCAGTAAATGCTTCAAATGTGTTAAAAATAACAGCTCACACACATGACGGTTCCTCAGGAGAGAGGAGCTGCTTTCACGTAGTTTAGTCTGAAACATAAAATAGATTTTTCCTGAAATTCGTTACCTTCTTAAATCAAAAGTGTTTGACGCTGCTGATGATTCGACGAAATGTATATGCCTCAAGTGGGGCACCAGTACTCCACCGAAATGTTCTAAAAGTTGTGACGAAATTGTCGCTGGCACCTTAAGTTCCGTAAGCGAGCGAATTCGCGCACGATCATTAATCTCGAGTTCGTCAGTATTCGACACTTTTAATTAAGCTCACTATTCGTTACAACCAACAACTGACAACAGCCGTACGGAACTGACCCTACCTCACTGGAAGATGTGCCAGAACTTATCCCCTCCCTCCCTCCCTCCCACCCTGAAAAATAGCCATTCTGAAATCTTTTTCTATGCTAGTTTCCTTAATTTTATAGTTTTGTAGGTTTAAAAAAAATAAAATATTACTGAAGAATGTTATCTGAATGAAACACATCGATGAAAAATTTTGTATTCACCAAATTAAATGTGTCACTGCAACAATCAAATTACGAACTGTAAAATCGGCGTACAGTAAATGAAAGTAAAAAATTGTTTATGGCACATACTGTACATTAGACTTTCGATGCTATAGTGTGTGTCAGAATTACATTCGCACTATATTAACAACAGACTAGCTGATACACAAGTAAGTCTTCCTTACTATTACCTTACACCAGATGCTTGAGAAATGCAGCCTATGACCCGTGGCCGAGCTTACGTTTACACGATGGTATAACTTAGACAAGCAGACCTACACCTCCAATAGTACTGCTAATCAGCCACACAAGATTTATTCTTGATTTTTCTGCCTTATTCATGTGGCTGCATTTTTTCCTTGCTCGAGCCACCGTCTTGCAGCTTCTCGTTCCTCATTCGGCAGAAATCCCCAAAACCAGTAGGTCTTCGGTCAAGTAGCATATCTACTTGAGACCTACTCGCCGAAATTGGTGATCCTACGATACCGTAGAAAAGTAGCAGCAAGCACTCCACTTCTGAACATGAGCGAGCTATGTAGGTGGCAGCTGTAGAAACTGAGTGAACTGTTACCACATAAACCATGTTAGCGATGGATTTCTGTTGGGTAGAAGACGATATTTTATGATGCTACTGGGTCAAAATGCCACTAGAATTGACAGTGGGACAAAAATGTGCGTTTACGCTCATAGGCCGAGGGAAACTTCTCTTTCTGTAAATAGAAGATAGGATCAAGACGGGGAGGAGAACTCAAGTACCCCTCCCGGTTAATTCTGAAACCGTCATTATCTCTTGTTTCTTTTTGGTCAATTTCTGAGCCATCTCTTTACATTCACCACTGGCTGGCGCCTACTTCGCCACCCCCTCGGCACGGTCTTGCACTTGACGTCACGTCCACTTGGTCCTGAGGAGGCTCACAGCTCTTTGCATCGGTCGGAATCAACAGGTTTAGACTACAACGACAACTACCACACCGCTGGTCAAAGTGTGTCTGATTCCATAACTCTTCCACACGGAACTTACATGTTTGGTTCATCACCTTCATAATACGGAATAGGCTATGCTTATTTTCAAATGTTATCCCTGGCAGTGCCAAAGTATTTTTCATAGTGTTAACATGCACTACCAAGGAGGTGAAAGGGGGGGGGGGGGTGGGAGCACGGGTTTACGCTCACCATTACAAAAATTGAGAAAAATGGAAAAGTCGTTGATTATTGTTGACTTATATTAAAAATATAGTTTTTAAAGGCATACTGATTTGTAAGAAGAGTGCAGAAGCTGAAAACATCTTTTAGCACGCCCTTGGCAATATCAATGCACTTTCAATTATGTGTACCACCAACTGGGTGGGATGGGTGATTGGGGGGGGGGGGGGGGGTGCTTACTTTATGCCAAAAATTAAAAATACGCAAAATTCGGTAATTGTTGTTGAGTTTTACTCACAACATACGATTTAAAGAGATACTGATGTTTGAGTAACGTCATGAAAGTGAAAGTACTGAATGAGATATCTACTGGGGAAAGTGATATCTACTACTTTAAATTTTGGGATTAAGCTTAACTGAAATATTTAACATATTCATGGAATCTGGTAGAAGTATGGATAAAAAACAAGAAGTATCTTTTTCAAAATTTTAAAATAGAAAATAACTGAGCAGATTACAATGTTTTATTCAGAGCACAAAGTACAAAAGCCCCCCCCCCCGCCACCCATTCATTTGGTATTGTGAGAGCTAAATCAAATATAAACATTGCCATTTAGGTACCCTAAACCGGAAAAAAAAACCATTATTGACCTTTGACACCGTAGTGTTAGTAGCTCACCAAACAACAGTGCAACACTTTTTCGTTTTTCATTTATGGATTGTAACATTCTTCATGTTTCAGTTTTATTTACGACGAGAACTCAGGAAAGATATGTGTTCATAGCTTCAGAGGAGGGAAACGCCAGGTGCAGTGAGAATGAAGTCAAACGCACACGTATATCATTCAGCCTTACGCAATCACTTGCGGCAATAAGGGAGCAATTCTGTGCCGTTAGTCGGTAGTTGCCGCCACGTTATCGGCAATCTCTCTTATTTCCGTAGTCCGCATTTTGCAGCAGCTGCAACGGACCACCGGTCACGAAGAACATGGACTGCGCTCTGTAAAGTGAAACCACGGGACCCAGAAAGAAGTGAAGTTCTCGACCGCGAATTCAATCTCGAGGATGATATACAGCTGCTTTTCCAGCGTCTCTCAACGTGCTATGTCTTACAGGAAATTTGTGACGTCGTCCAAAATGTGCGCCAAGACTTCAATGATTTTACGCCTCCTATATCTAGATGTACACTCTGTGTGGAGGCTATTGCATACCAATCTTAGTGAATTTACATTCTGCTCCACTTGCACTGAAGAAAAAAATGACACTTCAGATGCCAATTTCCCCCCTTTAGTCCTCTTACCTTCTTCCTTGTGATCCCTAAGTAAGGCATACGACAGAGTCAGCAGAAATGTCACACTGCGCTTTTGGAACACCAGTTTGTTTTTTGTCCACTCTAGAGAGAGGCTGATTTTTTTTTAAAGAGCCCCTCATTTATTTTCTTCGGTCAGCTTCATCTCATTTTCATATAGGCTGTAAGGGATACTATGAGCGCGCTTTTGAAATTATTCGATTTCTACTATCACAGTCACTTGGTAGAGATCCAAACGCTCTAGCAGTACTACAGAATTGATCCCACTAGCGCCTTATATGCGTCTTATTTCCATGCTAATATCATTCCAACAAACAAATTTCTTCTATTAATCAAGGAGCATGCACATGATGTCAGAAATCTGTGATTCCGACAATAGACTAAAGGCTGTGTTGAATATAGTGGAACGACAGACAGGACAACCAGACACAGAACAGGATAACATCACTATTTAAACGAATGAAAGCGCTATAAATGATGTGCCACAGACAGCAAATATACTTTATAATCATTTTTTAAGTATGTTTAGGGATGGACAAATCAAGAGAAAATCACAGTAGTGTGCTGAAGCGGCAACTCTCATAAAAATTCAACTCTCATTCTGAAATTAAGAAACTAGTATATTCTCTTAAAAATAAAAACTCCTCTGAATTTTATGGTGTTTCCTATAGAATAATAAAGATTTTTTCCCATGTAATAAGCTCTGTCATATCTAAAATCTGTAACGCATCACTAATTGAAGGCATTTATACAGGGAGATTTAAATTTATCGTTGTTAAATCCCTCTTCAAGAAAGTTGACTGAAGAAATTTCAATAAATACTGACCTGTTCGACTACTGAAAGCATTTTCCAAAATTTTTGAGGATGTGACTTATTCTAGAACAATACCTTACCTGAACAACAATATCCTCAATAATTCACATCTTGGATCTCAGAGGAGTTGCTCTAGTTAGAAGACCATTTATGTTTCACCAAATTTCACAACATTAAATAACAAATTAGCGTCAGTTGGTATTTTATGTGACCTATTTTATGCTTTTGATTGCATGAATCACAATATTCCCCAGTGTAAAATGAGGTTTTATGGAGCTAATGATGTCACATCTCACCGACAACAATGTAGTACGCTATACTTTCTATTTCAGTTTATGTAGTGGACGTTAGTCCGACTCGGGAGAAATAACGTATGGGGTCTCTCAAGGCACCCTATTGTTCTTCATATAGTAAAAAATCTTCCATCCAACGAACAACAAACAGAATTAGTCTTCTTTTTTTAAGATGACACTAGTACTGTAATAAATCCAAGCACACACAATTAACCAAAGAAAGAGTAAACAATGTTTTTCAAAGTAATATTGACTGGTTTTCTAGTCCGCCTGCTTAGGTGAGTCGTAACGTGCTTGTCTCCCATGCAGAGGGCCCGGGTTCGATTCCTGGTCGCGTTGGAGACTTTTTCCGCTCGTGGAATCATTTCATCCTCACCATCGGCACGCAAGTCGCCCAGTGTGGCGTCTAATGGAATAAGACTTCCAGTCGGCGGCCGAACTTCTCCGGATGGGGCCTCCCGACCTAAAATGCCACACGCTCATTTCAATTACTGGTTTTCTGCGAATGGTCTCGTTCTTCATTTTAAAAAGACACTTCATATTCAGTTCTGCACATCTGGGGCTACTATATACCAATCATATGAGTGAAACATGTCAAGGAAAAAATAGATATAGTAGAAATTTCAAAATTCTTAGGTGTCCATATTGATGAGAATTTAAACTAGAAAGAACACATTTTGGAACTCTTAAAAACAAATTAGTTTAGCCTAATTTTCATTTCTAAAAATCGCAAATCTTGGGGAGAGATAAATATGTAAGTTCACGTATTTTGGATATTTTCAATCAGTAATGTCATAATATGGAATAATGTTTTGGGGTAACTCATCTTTTAAGAAAGAAGGTCCTGATTGTTGAAAAGCGTGCTGTCAGAATAATACGTGGAGCTCACCCACAATCGTTTTGTAGACGTCTATTTACGAAGTTAGGCATTTTAACACAGCATATTTATTCCCTCCTGGTGTTTGTTGTAAATAATGTATTACAGTTCAAAAGGAACAGTGAGTATTATAATTACAATAAGAGAAACAAACGACTTTCATTACATCGCATTCAAGTTACCTTTAGCACAGAAAGGGTTGCCAGAATCAAAAGTTTTGAACACCTACCAAGTGACATAAAATTTTTGACAGAGTGAAAAGTAAAATTTCACAATAAACTGGGAAATTTCTCTTCGACAACTCCTTCTAAACTAATTACAATACGAGAAGAAAAGACATTTATTCCATCACATTCCATTTCTCTTTAGCACAGAAAGGGATGTCAGATTCAAAAGTTTTGATCACCTACCCAGTGACAGAATATCTGACAGAGAGAAAAGTAAAATTTCAAAATAAACTGGGGAAGTTCCTAGTCAACAACTTCTTCTACTCCGCAGAAGAATTTCTGTTATTGTAATGTGTAAAATATGGTGGGTACTCACATCTGTTTGTGCTCTTTTTTATTATATAGAAAACAAAAAGTTTGTCAATGATCGTCATGTATGCGTATTTACAAAATAATTTGTGATGTGACTATAGAACGTTATGGTTTAGCGTGCAAGTGATCTATGGAACGCGAAACTAAATAACTTAGTAACTAACTAACCTTAAATAATGTTATCAGACTTGGACATACCTGTCACTGGGACTTATCCACAATTTTATTTATACAAAATAGTCTTATTTTCTGTCTGTCTATCGCTACTTTTAATTCAAAATGCTCGGTTTCGTGCAACGTCACCCGTCATCAGATCATAACTTGAAGTTACACAGTAACCAGCCTTAACGCAACTATAACCTTCATTGTCATACATCAATATGACGTGCAGCTGATAGTTTCGTTAAGATTGGTTACTGTGTAACTTCAAGATACTATCCGAAGGCGGGTGTCACTGTCCCACACCGGTCAGTTAGAAATAAAATACAGCGCTCAACACACAGAAAATAAGCCTGTTTCCCTAAAACTGATTTTCATTTATTTACCCTGAAATACTTTACTTATACGAGTTGATGTGCTCCAAATGGGCACCACTATTCTTGGAATCGGATCTGTCTGATTCTTTCTCTTTGTTACAAACATTATGTTGCTTTTGCGTACATTGAAAGAGAGCTCAAGAAGAAATTTTATTCAACTCTTTCATTATGACTGACCTACGAAAACATTATCTGCAGTGCTGCTGATGCCACCTGATAAATCGTTATGTATATTGATACCATTATAGGTTCTAATGTTTGAGCTTATGAGCTCTAGGATCCTGCAGTGGGTCCTATGATGCTTCCTTAAGTTACTTTCATTTCCGCTGAACATTCGCCGTCCAGTACAACATACTAGGTTATGTTAGTCGGCTGCTCATGGACACTACTCTGTAACAGTGCAGGTACTTCTCAACATTGTATCATGCTTGTGAGCAACGATGCAATATAGTATCAACACTTCTCGACATAGAGGCAGACGAAGTCTACCTGTTTACCTACGTACACCAGTTACAAGATATCATATGTGGGTAAGTACGAGTGGCTTTACTGAATCCATAGTGATTCTTCTGATAAATTACTTCTGCTCCAGTAACGTCAACATGTTTGAGCTTAGAATACAATGTAGCGTCCTGAAACACACGGAGATCAGCTATGTTCGTCTGTAATTTTTCATTAAAAACTAATTATTGATGGTTAAGTGCGTATTGCATGTGTTCATACATGGCGTCCCACCAATCTATGATCCTTCATATATTTTCAGAACGAAAACAAATGTGGAAAATGCAGCTGACCAGTGATGCAGGTGTGTCACGGGCTCAGACAATGGACAGGAGTGCACAGTACATAAATGTAGACAAACATCGCTTTCAACAGAAAGATACTTTTTTCTTGTTTTCCATCGAAATGAGAACTAGAGTTACAGTTAGCAACGGAAGATTTATTGTCGCTGTTCTAAACTTCATACTTTCTGAAATACATAGATTTTAAACAAAGGCAACGGCGCCACAGTTTCTACCATAATGTACAGAGGAAGGGTTGTCTACGACAGGCTCCACGACGGTTCAGGCAACCTGCAGTATGGTGTTACAACACCATGGTAGAAATTTTTGCACCGTTTCAATTAGTTAAAGTTTGAGTATTCCAAAAGATATAAGGTTTAGAGCAGTGAAGCACCATCTGCAAAAACTAATTGTACCTCTAGTTCATTTCCATTAAAATAAGAAACATTACTTTGTGTTGAAAGTGATGTTTATTTCCTTGAATGAACTGTGCTTTCTTGTCCATTGTGCGAGGCCCTGACGTAGGTGCATCCCTGGCCGCGTGTATTTCTCACATTTTGTTTCATTCCGGAAAGTATGAGGTGAAAGAGTTAAATGGGACACCCCGTCTAAGCAGCCATATAAAATGAAAAATAAGCTCCATTTGAACTTAGGAAGCATACCGTGGGTATGCTGAGCATCACCAAATACGAAAGACATCCTGAAAGCGAACGAATGTACGAATGTGTTTCTGTAGGTCGTGATTGGGTGTGCTCTGGGTAGAAAGCAAGCTCTTTCGTATCGAAAAAAAAAATGCAAACAGTTTTGGATGTTTTGTCAAAACCAAGCACTCCACGTATGTCAACGTCCACATAATACAAACTGAGTTCATCCAGAGGCATCGTCACAGACGTACTACGCATAAAAAAAGACACTGAAGCAGCCCATTCTGAAACAATATTTCAAGTAATATCCTGTGAGTAAGACAAATGCGGATGACACATTTTCAAAAATATCTTCACTTAACAAAATCTGATATACTAGGGATACATAACAATCGAACTGTGTGTTACCGGACGTCTCACAAGCTCGTGAAGTGAGTGGTCCCTTGAATGCGTTCTCCGAAGTAATCTACCACATATATTGGGTCGTGCAAGAATCCAGGCATTCGTTTTCTAGACAGTTTGTTCTCCGTATGGAGTCGGTTCGAATATTAAGCTAGATTGTTACTTACCTTCTACTTCACGTTTTCACCATCACTATTGAATTTCTATAAAGTTTCCAAAAACTTTACTACAGTCTGACGATGAGATAACGAAGACTCATATTCTCCATTCACTTGCAAACTAAAATATACGACGTGGGATTATACTAATAACGCCATTTTCTGTTCACGATTACATCTATGTCTTTTCTGTCCAGACACAGCTCAATGCTTTCAGCCGTTCGCAGTAACAGCTCAGCAAGGCCATTTTGGTTTATATCACAAGGCCAGATCAGTCAATTATCCAGACTGTTGCAACTACTGATACAGCTGCTGCCTCTCTTCAAGAAAAACACGTTTCTCTTGCCTCTCAACAGATGCCCACGGTTGTGTTTGTACCTACAAAATGGCTGTCTGTACCGCTGAGGCACGCAGGCCACCCCACCGCTGAAAGCAAGGTGAAACTACAACTGTAATTTTTCCGGGGACTTGCAGCTCTAACAAGGGAACCTCCCCATCGCACCCCACTCAGATTTAGTTATAAGTTGTCACAGTGGATAGGCCTTGAAAAACTGAACACAGATCAATCGAGAAAACAGGAAGAAGTTGTGTGGAACTATGAAAAAAAAGGAAAATATACAAACTGAGTAGTCCATGCGCAAGATAAGCAACATCAAGGATAGCATGTATCCAGGAGTGCAGTGGTCCCGTGGTTAGCGTGAGCAGCTACGGAACGAGAGGACGTTGGTTCAAGTCTTACCTTGAGTAAAATATTTAATTTTTTATTTTCAGACAATTATTATCTGTCCGTTCGTCCGATGCGAGGTAACTCCCATTGGAGAGGCACGTCCTTTCGCCTACTAATCGCACGGTTTTGCGGTGCGGTTACAAAACACAGACACTAAACTTATTACAGTGAACAGAGACGTCAATGAATGAACGAACGGACAGATCATAACTTTGCGAAATTAAAGAAAGTAAAATTTCCACTCGAGGGAAGACTTGAACTAAGGACCTGTCGTATTACAGCTGCTCACGCTAACCACGGGACCACGGCGCTGCTAAGCTTACACTTTCCTTTATGTTTCCTATCTTGCACATGGACTATTCAGTTTGTATATTTTGCTTATATTTTTTCATAGTTCCACACAACTTCTTCCTGTTTTCTCGATTGATCTGTGTTCAGTTTTTCAAGGCCTATCCACTGTGCCAACTTATAACTAAATCCGAGGGGGGTGCGATGGGGAGGTTACCTTGTAAGGTTAAATGATACGCCGCGCGGGATTAGCCGAGCGGTCTAAGGCGCTGCAGTCTTGGACTGTGCGGCTGGTCTCGGCGGAGTTTCGAGTCCTCCCTCGGGCATGGATGCTTGTGTTTGTCTTTAGGATAATTTAGCTTAAGTAGTGTGTAAACTTAGGGACTGATGACCTCAGCAGTTAAGTCCCATAAGATTTCACACACGTTAAATGATGATGGAATCCTCTTGGGTAAAATATCCCGGAAGTAAAATAACCCCCCATTCGGATGTCCTGGAGGGGACTACTAAGGAGGACGTCGTCGTCAGGAGAAACAAAATTGGCATTCTACGGATCGGAGAGTGGACTGTTAGATCTCCTAATTGGGCAGGTGGGTTTGAAAATTTGAAAAGGGAAATGGGTAGGTTGAAGTTAGTTATAGTGGGAATTAGTGAAGTTCGGTGGCAGGAGAATCAGGATTTCTGGTCAGATGAATATAGGGTTAAAAAATAATGTCAAATAGGCGTTATGCAGAAGTGGGTTTATTAACGAATAGGAATGCGGGTAAGCTATTAGAAACAGCGTAGTGAACGCATTATCATAGCCAAGATAAACACGAAGCCCACGCCTACCACAGTAGTACAAGTTTACATGCCAAATAGATCCGCAGATGATGAAGATATTGAAAAAATGTACGATTAGCTAAAAGAAATTATGCAGATAGTTAAAGCAGACGGAAATTTAATTGTGTTGGGGGACTATTATTAGATAGCAGGAAAAAGAAGAGGAGGAAAAATAGTAGGTGAATATGGACTGGGGAAAGGAATGAAAGACGAAGCCGCCTGGAAGAATTTTGCACAGATCATAATTTAATAGTCGCTGGCACATGGTATAAGAATCATAAAAGGAGTTTGTGTACGTGGAGGAGGTCTGGAGACGTCAGAAAGTTTAAAATTGATTATATAATGAGACTTAGGAAGCAGATTTTCAATTTTAAGTGGACTCTGACCACAATTTATTTGTCATGAACTGTAGATTAAAACTGTAAAATCTGGAGAAAGGTAGGAAAGTAAGAAGATAGAACCTAGATAAAGTGAAAGAACCTGAGGTTTTGAAAGTTTCAGAGGGAGCATTAGGGAACGGTTGACTGGACCAGGGGAAAGGAATACAGAAGAAGACGAGTGGTTAGCTTTAAGAGATGATATAGTGGAGGCAGCAGAGGATCAAGTAAGTAGAAAGACAAGGTATATTAGAAATCCTAGAATAACACAAGAGGAACTGAATTTAACTGTTGAAACTTTTTGAAGGACATCATCTTTAAGCCAGTGACTGTTATAAGGTTTTATTACACAATATTGTAATTTCGGCCTTAGGCCATTATCAGCTGCTGAAATTACGGCTTTAAACCATGTCAACGTAATGTAAGCTGACACATTTGTACATCTTTTTTTTTCTTTATTGTGATTTTAAAACCCGTAGAACAGGTAGGCTGGCAGCAGCACAATACGCCGCTCTTCAGCCAAAGATAGTACAATGTTAAAAACATGAGTTGGAACAAAACGGCGGGGAAAAAACAGTAGACACATGAACATAAAAAAAACATGAAGTCGTTCACACTCGATGACAATCCACACTACGAACTGTTGACACGAAGCGTAAACACTGAAGATGTCGATGGCACTGGTGAACAATGGAGTATGACGGTGAACACTGAACACTAAACACGACGGCACACACGAGACACTGATGGCGATGATCTCCAGTGCGCAAATGTCCACTTAGCGTGTGCGAGTCCAGGGACCTACCAAGAGGGGATAAGGGTGAGGTGGGGGAGAGGGGAGAAACAGGATGCCAATGGCTGAGGAGATGGGGGGAGGAGGAGAGGGACAGGAGAGGGGAAGCCTGGGGGAGGAGTGGGGAGAAATGGAGGAGGGAGGGAAGGGAGAGAAGGGAGGGAGGGTGCCCACAGGAGCAAACACAGGAAGAGGGAGGGAGGATCAAAGTTGGTAGGAGGGGTAGATGGAGGGGAGGAGGGCATCATCAGGGAGAGGGAGCTGGCGGAAGCCACCTTGGGAGAGGGTAAGGAGGGTGGAGAGATGGAGACTGGGTGGGACGTGGGAATACAGCCGTGGCAGCAGGTGGGGGTGGGAGAGGATGGGCGAGACAAGCGGGTGAGGAGGATCGAGTTTGCGGCAGGTGTACAGGATCCGTATCCTTTCAAGGAAAAGGAGGAGGTGGAGGAACGGAATGAGATCGTACAGGATCCATGTGGGGGATGGGAGACGGATGCGATAGGCGAGGCGGAGAGCATGGCGTTCAAGGATTTGAAGGGATTTATAAAAGGTAGGGGGGGCTGAGATCCAGGCCAGATGGGTGTAACAAAGGATAGGGCGGATGAGGGATTTGTAGGTGTGGAGTATGGTGGAGGGGTCCAGACCCCACGTACGGCCGGTAAGGAGCTTGAGGAGATGGAGTCGGGAGAGTGCCTTGGCTTGGATTGTCTGGAGATGGGGGGTCCAGGAGAGTCGACGGTCGAGGGTGACGCCAAGGTACTTAAGGGTGGGGGTGAGGGCGATAGGACGGCCATAGATGGTGAGATAGAAATCAAGGAGGCGGAAGGAAGGGGTGGTTTTGCCTACAATGATCGCCTGGGTTTTGGAGGGATTGACCTGGTTGCACCAAGGTTGCACCAAGCGGTGAACCGATCAAGATGGGACTGGAGAAGGTGTTGGGAGCGCTGCAGGGCGGGGGCAAGGGCAAGGAAGGCGGTGTCATCGGCAAACTGGAGAAGGTGGACGGGGGGGGGGGGGTGACGGTGGCGGCATCTCGGCCGTATATAAAAGGTACAGAAGGTGGGAGAGGACGGAGCCTTGGGGCACACCGGCGGAGGGAAAAAAGGTGTAGGAATCCGTGTTATGGATGGTGACGTAGGAAGGACAGTGGGAGAGAAAGGAGCCGATCAGACGGACGTAATTAATGGGAAGGGCAAAGTTTTGGAGCTTGAAGAGGAGACCGGAATGCCATACGCGGTCATAAGCACGTTCGAGGTCCAGGGAGAGGAAGATTGCGGAGCGACGGGAATTAAGCTGTTCGGAAAGGAGATGAGTGAGGTGAAGGAGAAGGTCGTCGGAAGAGAAGGACGGCCGAAAGCCACACTGGGTAACGGGAAGGAGGCGGTGTTGGCGGAGATGCTGGTGGATGCGGCGGGTGAGGATAGATTCCAGGACCTTGCTGAAGACCGAGGTAAGGCTGATGGGACGGTAGGAGGAGACGGCGGACGGCGGTTTACCAGGTTTAAGGAACATCAGGATACGGGAGGTTTTCCACAGGTCGGGGTGGTAACCGATGGACAGGACTACATTGTAGAGCCTGGCCAGGGTGGAGAGGAGAGAGACAGGAGCTTCACGAACGTGACGGTAGGTGACTCGATCGTGACCAGGAGCGGTGTTGCGTTTTGTGCGGAGTGTAGCAATGAGATCCTGTGTAGTGATAGGGGCATCGAGTTCCGTGTGTGCCATGTTGTCCAAGTACTGGAAACCAGGAGCGAGGGGAGGGACAGAGGTGTCAGTTCGATCGCGGACATCCGGGAAGAGGGAGTAATCGAACTGGGGATCGTCGGGGATGGAAAATACATCGGAGAGGTAGGAGGCAAAGTGGTTGGCCTTACTAAGGGTGTCAGGAGAGTGATGATCATTATGGAGAAGAGGATAGTAGGGGGAGGGTTTAGTTCCGGTACGGCAACGGAAGGCTGACCAGAACTTGGACGAGTTTATAGGTAGAGAAGCATTTAAACGGGTGCATGTCTGTCGCCAGTCCCGGCGTTTCTTAGCCGCGAGCAAATTACGAATGTGTCGCTGGAGTTGCCGGTGGCGTCGGAGTGTGTCCGGGTCACGCGTGTGGAGAAAGGCACGGTAGAGACGGCGGGAATCACGGAGGAGGACGGCCTGTGGGGGTAGGGTAAGACGGTGGGGGCGGATGGCGACAGTAGGGACGTGGGCCTCGACGGCTTCAGGCAAGATCTGCTGGAGACATTTGTATGTCGTTGTCAGTCCTGTTAAATACATTCGTGTCGTTGTTACACAGTGCGAGCACACGTATTCAAACTTCGTATAACAACACAATCTGTGAATGCATGTGTGACTAGTGATGGGTTAATAGATAATGGAGATGAATTTTGAACTTGTATTATAGATAGGGAAGTGGACGTAGACGAAGATAAGAGCACAGATAAGATACTGCGAGAAGAATTTGGCAAAGCTCTGGAAGATCTAAGTCGAAACAAGGACCTAGGAGCAGACGATATTCCGTCAGAACTACTGATAGCGTTGGGAGAGCCAGTCACGATAAAACTCTTCCATCTGGTGTGCAAGATGTATGACACAGGCGAAATACCCTCAGACTTCAAGAAGAATGTGGTGATTCCAATACTAACGAAAGCTGTTGCTGACAGGTGTGAAAAGTGCCGAACTATGAGTTTAATAAGTCATAGTTGCAGAATAACACAAATTCTTTACAGAAGAATGAAAAAACTGATAGAAGCCACGAAGGACTTGGAAGAGCACTGGAACGGAATGAATATGAATAGTGTCTTGAAATGAGGATATTTGATGAACATCAATAAAAGCAAAACAATGATAACGGAATGTAGTCGAATTGAATCAGGTGATGCTAAGGGACTCAAATTAAAAAACGAGGCACTTAAAGTAGTAGATGCGTCTTGCTGTTTCGGCAGCAAAATAACTGATGATGGGTGCTGTTTTGAGAATATAAAATGTAGACTGGGTATAACAAGGAAAACATTTTTGAAGAAGAAAAATTTGTTAACATCGGATATAGATTTGTTAGTAGGTCTTTTCTGAATGTGTGTGACTAGAGTGTAGCCATTTATAGAGGTGAAAAATGGACGATAAACAGTTTAGATGAAAAGAGAATAGAAGCTTTCGAAATGTGGTACTACAGAATAATGCTGAAGATTATATGGATCGATCTCGTAGCTAATGAGGAAGTACGGAACAGAATTTCGGAGACAAGAAGTTTGTGGCACAACTTGAGCAAAAGAAGGGAAAGATGTGCGTTGTAGTAGTATTACGGAGATGAAGAGTCTCGCACAGGATAGAGTAGCACGAAGTTTCAAAAATCTCCGTTTACTAGTGACTAGGATAGTTGTGCAAAAATCTTTTTCTCCTCCCAGAATATGTTATTCGTCATAGAGCCCCCTCCTTCATAAGTGGAGTAATCTAAATTACCGAACATTGGTGATGTAAATGCATGGCTTTCTGGGAGAAACGAGGCATCGATTCAAAACATAGATATTTGGGAATTTTTACTGTCTCGTGCTGTAACGTTATAAACACAGGTAATTTTTAGTGGGTGGAGTCTGCTTTTCCGAATCGTATTTACATTATAGACATTTTCAAAACCTGAATTAAACACTGATTTATGATAGGAGGTCAAAGGTACAAAGGCGCCGCTGACCATTTCTAAAGGAAGGTGCTTTCAGCACAATGGCGAAGCGAAATTTTTCACTGTCGTCATCTCGACGCAACATTCAGAGTAAGGTGGATAGATCGAAATGGATAGTACTCCCGACAAAGTCTCCAGAGCTTACTTTTTTTATTTATACCATTTTCTAAAACTACGTCTAACTATCGTTTCACATCTGCTTAGATTTACTTAATTTTAGGAAGAGTAAAATAACTATTTTCTCACATATAATCCATTTATTCTACTACTAATTGCAATGCAGTAAAATTTGCGTGGATGAAGAATAATTTGCAATGTCATGCTGTAGTTCATTGTATTTATTATGGCATGGTATGGCATTTACCACTACTCGTAAACATTCAAATACCAGATATCTTGAATATGAGTTTAAATGCCATGATTAGGCCTGTGATAGTAATCAACCGTGTTCACTAACTGTTTTATAAAGTAATACGGCAGGTACATTATAAATATAAACAATGTTCTGTAGTTTTTGGGTGCTTTTCCGAATCGTATGTACATATATATTGAGAGGTAACATTATATCACCTTTCATTAAGGCTGTGTGTGATTTACGAACACAACCTAACGTCAGCTACTTGTCTCTCACATTTTTCTCTCTATTTCCTTCTTTACAACAAATTTATTCGCCCAGCCTCTGTTAAGGAAGACTGCGGATGCGTCTATTTATTTATTTACCTTCGATGCAATTCGTTTGCCCCTCCTTTTCACCTTTGTGTGTGTGTGTGTGTGTGTGTGTGTGTGTGTGTGTGTGTGTAACTGAGGAGTAGCGAATGTCCTGAAGCACGCTACTCTACAGTCAGAGAGCGTCCTGTGTCATTGGGCTGTAGTGTCAACGTAGCTTTTCAACTATTTGGAGGAACCGGGGATAGTAGATGACTGCTTTGACCTGTGCAAGGTGAGGTATTGGGAGCAGTTTTTGTGCTGCTCACGACGTTATCTTCTAGTCAAACCTGTACGCCTATGGTGTATTCAGTAAAGTTCTTAAAGTTGTTATCCGTTGCGCCACGGAGACTTTTTGTTGAGTTATTTTGTTGCAAAGTACTGCGTCCTTATCTTGTAGATCGGCGTATACGTCCCCAAAGAGCACACATGTCTGGCTACAAAAGCAACGCATAAACAGCATCTGCTTGTAAAAAATGATCATCTTATCAACACTCCATCCAAGAAAAGAGCTCACACATGAGATGAGTCTTTCATGTCCTGCCCAGAATCGTTTGCACCTCGCGAGCTTCTGTAAAGTGCATATGCAGACAGAAGTGATTAATGAAATTTCGAACCAAGGCTAGGATTCGAACCTAAGTCTCGTGCCAACAAGGGAAACTCCCCATCGCATCCCCCTCAGATTTAGTGGTAAAAACTGAACACGGATCCATCATGAAACGAGGAAGATGGTGTACTGAACTGTGGAAAAACAAAGAAAAATAGAAACAGTGAACGGTCCAAATTTAATATGTGCATTATCAAGCAACTTCGATGCCCATGGTGTTGCGGTTGTTTGGCCACGGTGTTTGACTGCGACTGCGAAGATACTGGTTCAAATCTTACACGGTCACTTTTTTTCACAATATTACGAACTTTCCGTCCGGTCATTGACGTGTCTGTTCGCTGTATTCAAATTTTCCTATGTCTCGTGGCGTAATATCAGTTTGCAACAGCGATGTATAACGAAAGAACCTCCAGACGTACGTACCTCCTATTTGTTCCACACAGATACGACTCGTTATTGCTCTTGCGTTCCGTTTTGAAATTTTTGACACTTGAGTTTCTTCGTTGTAATATACTTCAACACCGTTTATTTGTTTTTTTAATTTCTGTGAGAGGTTTATGAGACATCTCGCCTGCTTTCACTATTCATCACAGCATATGTGTCATTTGGTAAGAATGTTATACCGTCGCTAGTAAACCGGACGGAAAGTTGTGAAAAAAAGGAGGAATCGGGTGAGATTTGAATACGGATCTCTATCGTAGCAATCCGACACCGTGAACGCACAACCACGACACGACGGCGATTGTCTTCGGTGGATATTGCACATATTAAAACTGTTATATTTTTCTTCTTTTCTCCACAGTTCAGTGCACCCTCTTCCTGTTTTCGTGCTTGTTCCGTGTTCAGTTTCTGACGGGCTATCGTATGGGCTAACTTACAACTAAATCTGAAGGGGATACAATGGGGAGTTTCCCTTGTAAGCAGGCAGATGTGCTAACCACTATGCCACTCTGACACAGTAATTTTGAGCAACTGCACGAAACATCGTAACACGTCTCCCTCCTCAATTCAAATTTCCATTCACGTTTCAGCCCACTTGGTATTCCGCCCCCCCCCCCCCCCCAAATTCGACCAGCATTGCAGAAGCCCTTCACTATTTACTAAGCAACTTGTGATATTTGATTAATTGTGTTGTTTCGTCGGTGTTGGACCAAATACTTTGAATCTGCGAGCTGCACAATTTACGAAAAAATTGTTGCGTTTCCCGAGCAGCCTTTCACGTATATGTGGTGAGTCCTCACAGTCTTAACGAGACGTTCTTGATTAACTTGAGATTCGAGAGAGCTTTGTGATTCAATATCTTAGATATTTTTGTGCGCTCTATTTTGCACCAATTTCTCATTCAATTTTATAAGACTTTATACCAATTCCGTTGGAAACTAATTCTTTATATGTTAAAAAGATATGTGTCGAGATCTTAGAGTAAATATTACTAAACTCAGACATGATTTTAATCCCAGTAACAAACTATTGTCCTAGAAATGGTTCAAATGGCTCTGATCACTATGCGACTTATCTTCTGAGGTCATCAGTCGCCTAGAACTTAGAACTAATTAAACCTAACTAACCTAAGGACGTCACACACCTCCATGGCCGAGGCAGGATTCGAACCTGCGACCGTAGCGGTCGCTCGGCTCCAGACTGTAGCGCCTAGAACCGCACAGCCACTCCAGCCGGCTATTGTCCTAGACGTAATCCTGGTTAGACGACCATCTAAAAATAAGTATGGGCAGTTTATCTGAATTTCGAATTTGTTGACTCTTCGTGAAGGTGTTCCGTCGCAATACAAACCTGCTCATAATTCGGCTTATACGCAGATGTTGTGATTAGTTGTTTAATTTATGTATAAGGAGTGCCTCACTCGCTCGTCTACCATGCTTTTCGTGATATCATATGTAAAGTCGGATTGCTTACCACATGCAACAGACGAGAAAAATCACTCTCACATCTTGATTTTTTGTGATGAAAGCTGAGAAAATAGCAGAGTTTATATCGGGCATTATTAATGTGGTACACAAATATGAGTCAGATCATAACATGAAGAATGAAATGGGCGGTGTGTCCTATAACACCCTCATTGTCACTTTATGTCAGATTTCAGTAATTATATACGTGATCTCAGCTGTTGTAAACTAAACATGAAAGATTCAGACCTAAGGAAAGGACATCGCCAGTGTTATGAGATTCCGTCTCGAATGGTTAACTGGAATGACATACACAATAATAATCATTATTGTCGATCGTTTGTAATGCAAAAAAGGTAAAAATTGTAATACTGAGACTGTTCTATAACACTTAAACACGTGGTAATCATTATTGCACATCTCTGCAGCTACCTCAGTGCGGGCTACTCTCCTGCAGATGTAGACAGATATATCAGTGGATATCTGCATCTACGCAGATATTAATCGGCTTACATGAAATGCTTATGGAGCTATGTTTTAAGAAGTGCCTCAAGATGTCAGGCTCTAATAAGACACATATTTAGCTGCTGTGATCAGTCATAGTAAAGATATAAGGTCATCTTGTAGCGCCAAGGAACTCGGTTTGTTAAATATTGTGAAGCTGGAGGTGTCGCTTCCAGTGTAGCAACAAATATTGGGAACGGGAAGTGTGTTTTCGAGTGGGTGAACAAACAAGTTCAGGTACATTGCCAACCAAAACAATAACAGTTGTTATTAATGAAATGACATTTGACACATATATCCGTAGAATTAGAGAGTAGCAAAGATGATTATACGCCACAATTCAGCAACACTTGTGTGGAAGTCGAAGATCCGTTATCTGTTCGTGATGTGCAAAAAACCTGATGGGAAGACGGAAAAATTCGTGGGATCACATGGAGATCTCATTACAATTTGCGGCGGAATTCCGTATTTTCTGCAAAGCATCGGTACAGCGAACGAGATTCGCACTACCACTTCGGGCTGTAGTACTGTAGGCACCATCATCTGCGTCGTAATTGTACTCACACGCAGATGAACATGGGCCACTCACGTTTCGTTAGATTTCAAAATGAGGAGGTTTCTGGAGGCGGAATACATTCTCATACTGAGAAAGGATGAAGAATGAAATCCTCAATGTCCTTTAAGGAAACATCGCAGCTCCTGCCTAAACCTGTTTCGGGAACTATCGATTCGACAATGGGCCGTCGTTGACGGTTTGCAGCAATTTTATAATCACACCTAAGGAATATCGCGTCAGATACGCAACAAGATACCTGGTTTCCTTTCAGAAAGGTCTTACACAGAAATTGACAGGCACTCAATTAGAAAAACGATGGGTTCCTAAGAGAAGTGGGTCAGCACTATTGGTGTTCTCCATTTATGTATGATTTAGAAGACAATTTTAACAGTCCCTTTAGGTTTTTTCCTGGCGATGTATTTGTTTACAGCCCTGAAAAGTAAAGATTACAAAATGATAATGGTATAGAAATTTTCAATTGACTCCGAGCAATAAAAAGTGTGAAGGCCACCACTTGGAAGCTAAGACAGTTTCTAAGAATTTCTGCTATATGACTGACGCGAATTTTAGAAGTCTTCTTCCTTCTTATAAGTATCTTACTTGACCGATGTCACAACGCTTTTATCGACTGTCGATCAATTAAATATCAAGGGATTACCGGTAACGACCTCGCGTACGAAGGTGTATGGTTTTTTGGAAATTATTGGTAGAAAAATTAATGAAAATGAAATTTGCTTCGTGTGTCAAAATGTGGTCACAAAGTCTAACCGGAAAAACGTTTGCTTATAGAAAGCAGGAAATCCTGTTTCCAGTCCCGAACTGGCAAAAGTTTACAACTGCAGCTGCATATTCATTACGCTGATAGGCTTGAGTAACTCTGAACCATCAGATCAGCGATGGCTGCAAAAACACTGACGCAAATTATTAATAGAAAAATGCTAAGCTTGTGGCAACCAAACTCGGAAAACATTAGTTAGGGTTCTAGAGAAATTTACGACCACCCTGGGCAATACTGACTCGACGATTTAATTTTTTTTGTAGGGGTCCACAGTCTCAGCGTGATTTGAGAACGAAAATATGGTCCAAGTAGGCTGTAATAGGTTTATTATTGTGTTGATTTTGTACCATATACACACAGAATACGATGTGTACCAACCAACGTGTACCAGAGATGTATTAGAACGCGAAATGAAACGTAAAGCTTAAAATATATGCATGAAAATTACCCAAAGTTGAAATTGGGCAATTCGACGGATAATAAACAGATTAAAGCCTGCTTTTAAAATGTTTTCATTCGCAACGACTTAGCTCGTAAGATAGATCGTACAAAAGCAAACCTAAGTTTACTTTTTTTTGGGGTCATCAGTCTTCTGACTGGTTTGATGCGGTCCACCACGAATTCCTTCCTGTGCCAAGCTCTTCATCTCCTTGCACTCGCACTTGCAACCTACGTCCTCAATTATTTGCTAGATGTATTGGAATATCTGTCTTCCTCCACAGTTTTTGCCCTCTACAGGTCCCTCTAGTACAAACGAAGTCAGTTCCTGATGTCTTAACAGATGTCCTACCATCCTGTCCCTTCTCCTTGTCAGTGTTTTCCACATATTCCTTTCCTCTCCGATTCTGCGCAGAACCTCCTCATTCCTTAGCTTATCTGTCCACCTAATTTTCAACATTTGTCTGTACCACTACATGTCAAATGCTTTTATTATCTTCTGTTCCGGTTTACTCAAGTCCATGTTTCACTACCGTACAATAGGTTTCTCTTGGCCAGGAATGCCCTTTTTGCCAGCGCTAGTCTGCTTTTGATGTCCTCCTTACTCCGTCCGGCATTGGTTATTTTACTGCCTAGGTAGCAGATTTCCATAACTTCCTGTACCTCGTCATCATCAATCGTGATGTTAAGTTTCTCGCTGTTCTCGTTTCTGCTGCTTCTCATTACTTTCGTCTTTCTTCGAGTTGCTCTCAATTAGTATTCTGTAATGATTAGATTGTTCATTTCATTCAGCGAATCGTATCCTTGATATCCTTTCACCTTCAGTTTTACTTCCACTCCTAAACCTTTCTTTTATTTCCATCAATGCTTTCTCGATGTACGGGTTGAACAGTAGGTGCGAAAGACCACATCCAAGTTTTACACCATTTTTAATGCGAGCACTTCGTTCTTGGTGGTCCGCACTTATTATTCCCTCTTGGCTCTTGTACATATTGTATATTACTCGTCTCTCCCTGTAGCTTACCCCAATTTTTCTCAGAATTTCGAACATCTTGCACCACTTTACATTGTCGAATGCTTTTTCCACGTCGACAAATCCTATGAACGTGTCTTGACTTTTCTTCAGTCTTGACTACATTATCAACCGCAACGTCAGAATTGCTTTTCTCCTGTCTTTACCTTTTCTAAGGCCAAACTAATCGTCATCTAGCTCATCCTCAATTTTCTTTTCCATTCTTCTGTTTGTTAATCTTGTCAGCAACTTGGATGCATGAGCTGTTAAGCTGATTGTGCGATAATTCTCGCACTTGTCAGCTCTCGCAGTCTTCGGAATTATGTGGATGATCCAAAAGTCAGATGTTATGTCGCCAGAGACATCCATTCTACACAGCAACGTGAATAGTCGTTTCGTTCCCACTTCCCCCAGTGATTTTAGAATTCTGATGCAATGTTATCTATCCCTTCTGCCTTATTTGATCTTAAATCCAAATCTCTTTTAAATTCTGATCGTAGTACTGGATCCCCTATCTCTTCTAAATCGACTCCTGTTTCTTCTTCTATCACATCAGACAAATCTTCCCTCTCAAAGAGGCTTTTAGTGTATTATTTCCGCTCTCTCCTTTGCATTTAACAGTGGAATTCCCGTTGCACTCTTAATGTTGCACTTTTAACGTCACCAAAGGTCGTTTTGTCTTTCCTGTATGCTGAGTCTGTCCTTCCGACAACCATTTCTTTTTCGATTTCTTCACATTTTTCATGCAGCCATTTCGTCTTAGCTTCTCTGCACTTTCCGTTTATTTCGTTTCGTATCGACTTGTATTCTTGTATTCCTGAGTTTCCCGGAACATTTTTGTACATCCTCCTTTCATCGATTAACTGAAGTATTTCTTCTTTACCCATGGTTTCATCGCAGTTCACTTCTTTGTACCTGCGTTTTTCTTTCCAAATTCTGTGATGGCACTTTTTATAGCTGGCCATTTCTCTTCAACTGTACTCCCTACTGAGCTATTCCTTATTGCTGTATTGTAATGGTACTTGAATTACGCAACCATTACGGCTCCTCAACTCAACCTCTCGATACCAGCAATATTCTACTGTGTTTCTGTTAACTACTTAACATATTTCTGAGACAACATTCAGATTTGATTTCATTTGTGATACATCGATATGTTGATATTGCAATGATATTATTCTTATGTGTATTCTTTCTTTTGTCACTATGATCTTTGACATACTTGTAGCTCTGATTTTTGGGCGCGTAAGCGGTTATTAAGTTATTAGAGAGTCGGACCGTGAAATAGTCAAGTCTTGGACGTCATGTTGGAAAGACACATATTGTAGTCAGCTTATAAAATGTGAACTTTAACAGTGAGGAAGATGTTTTCAAGTATGTTTTGTATTGTGAAGTGATGTTTTGTGTGTTACGTGATATTGCAATAAAAGCAATTAAAAGGAAGGGTAACTTAAATTCGGAGTGCTGATAATTTTTTTTTTTACATCACTATTGTGCTAACTTTGAAAGGTTTAATCTTCAAGAATGGTTTGTGAAGCGCATCTACAACACTTTTGAATATAGCAGAATAAAACCTAGGCCTCTTTGCATACGAGCTTGGAATCATCACCACCTAGATTTTCGACGATTGAGCCATGATTTTACAACAAGACCAGCGTGGGAAATACGAAAACATGAGTGCCTAGTTTATTTATTATTACATGAAATGACTTTATTAACTGTGCTCTAATGACACCTGCCACATAATAACTTTGTTGTTGCCCGAAAATGCAGTATTTAGCAGCGTGAGCAACACCACAATCATTAAATTTTGATCTTTGTTGTGGTAGGGTTGTTAGAGTATCTATTGCCTTAGAGAACTTCAACTACATCTCGTCATTCCTTATTATTTCCGTATCCCACTTCTTCGCGTATTAATTCTTCCTGACAAACGTCTTAAACTTCAGCCTACTCTTCAACACTACTATTTTATGATCTGAGTCTATATCTGCTCCTGGGTACACCTTACAATCCAATATCTGATTTCGGAATCTCTGTCTGACCATGATGTAATCTAACTGAAATCTTCCTGTATCACCAGACCAAGTATACCTCCTCCGCTTGTGATTCTTGAACATAGTATTCACCATTACTAGTTGACATTTACTGCAGAACTCAATTAGTCTTTCTCCTGTCTCATTCCTTCCACCAATCCCATATTCTCCAGTAACCCTGTCTTCCACTCGTCCCCCTACAACAGCTTACCAGTCCCCCAAGACTAATACATTTTCATCTCCCTTCACGTACTGAATTACTCGTTCAATATCGTCATATACTTTGTCCATCTCTTCGTCTTCTGCTTGTAACGTCGGCATTTATACCTGAAATATCGCTGTTGGTTTTCTGTCGTTTCTAATAAGAACAAACGTATCACTGAACTGTTCACACTTACACACTCTCTGCCCTACCTTCCTATTCATAAGGAATTCTACTCCCGTTACACTATTTTCTGCTGCTGTTGATATTACCCTATACACATCTGGCCATAAATCCTTGACTTCTTTCCATTTCACTTCAGTGACCCCTACTATATCGAGATTGAGCCTTTGCATTTCCCTTTTCAGATTTTCTAATTTCCCTAGCACGTTCAGGCTTCTGACATACCACGCCGAGTTTCGTAGAACGTTATCCTTTCGTTGATTATACTTCCCGCTTGGCAGTCACCTCCCGGAGACCTGAATGGAGGACTATTTCGGAATATTTTGCCAGTGGAGAGATCATCAAGTCACTTTTTCAATTACAGGCCACATGTGTTGTGGATACACGTTCCACGTCTTTAATGCAGTGGTTTCCACTGCCTTCTGCATCCTCATGCCGTTGATCACAGCTGATTGTTCCGCCTTTAGTGGCTGTTTCCCACCCCTAGGACAAGAGAATATTCTGATCCTCTGTCAGCTTCGCCGCCCTCTTTGACAAAATCATTTGCAGAATGAGGGTGATTTCTTATGCTGGAAGTCTCTGGGCGCCAGTACTGATTATTAATAAAATTTGATCAGTGGCGGGATTCGAAACCGGCACCGATGATTTTTTTCGATTATTAATCAAAGATGCTATTCCTAGACCACGGATGCGGAGTATACGGGATGGAGACGAGGACGAGAAACGGCTCAGATAAGAAGGTAATATCAGATTTTTAAATGTTCAGCTACAGAAACGTTGCGACAAGACGACGACACCACTCGGCCGATAACCCGAGAAGAATTCATCAGTGCTGCTAAAGAAGACTGCGGAATGTGAGGGAAGTGTGGGGCATAGAACGTGTAGGGGGACTTGGCTACGGTAAGCAGGTTGAAATTTACTCAAGAAGCAGTAGTTGCACTGACGAGAAGAAATTGCAGCACCAAAAAAGTAATTAACGTATAGTAATGAAATTTCGGGAATACATTTGTCAAGGTAACTTACTTAGGTGATTAACATTTGCAAGCTCACTGGTAATTGTAAGCCATTGAAAATGTGAAACGCGTAAATTAATAACCGGTGTAGCTACAACAATGTTGAATGCAAGCATACAAACATGCATGCATTGTGTTGTATAGACGCCTGTTATCAGTTTGTGGGAGACTCCAATGTCTATTGTACTTGATCGCTCAATACAGGGACAATTGATGCCGTTTGTGGATAACGCTGGACTTGTGGTCCGATAATGTTCCGTAGGTGCCCGATTGAGACAAATCTGGTGAGCGAGCAAGTCAAGACAACATATCGACAATCTGTAGAGCATGTTGCCTTGCAACAGTGGTATGTTAGCGAGCGTTGTCCTGTTGAAAAAAAAATCACGTAGAATTCTGTTCATGCATGACAGTTCAACAGGTCGATCCACCAGACTGACGTACAGCTTTGCAGTCAGGGTGCGTGAGGTGACCACGATAGCGCTTCTGCTATCATACGAAATCGCACCCTAGAGTATAAATCTAGTTGCACGTCCAGTGTGTCTAGCATGTAGACGGGTTGGTTGAGGGTCCTCAGTTGGCCTCCTTATAACCAACTCACGATCATCAATGGCACCAAGGGAGAACCAGCTTTCATCAGAAAACACAACAGGCATCCCCTCTGCCCTCCAGTGATCCCTCACTTGACACCACTATAGTCGCAAATGACAGTGATTTTTAGTCAGTAGAATGTACGATACAGGGCACCTGGGTTAGAGCTGGCCTTGAAGTAACCAATTTGTAACAGCTCGTTGTGTCAATGTGGTGCCAAATGCTGCTCGATTTGCTGCTACAGGTACAGTGTGATGCTCCAGAACCACACGTCGATTGTTCCATGTGGCCGTCTGGAGTCCGGTTTTCTTGCAGCAGTACATTCTCGTAGCTAACGTTGCCAGCAATTATGTACAGTGCCTACATTCCTGCCAAGTGTTTCTGCAGCATTTCGGAAGGAACATCTACGTTCTCGAAGCCATATTACACTACAGGCCATTAAAATTGCTGCACAAAGAAGAAATGCAGATGATAAACGGGTATTCATTGGACAAATATGTTATACTAGAACTGACATTTGATTACATTTTTACGCAATTTGGGTGCATAGATCCTGAGAAATCAGTACCCAGAACACCCACCTCTGGCCGTAATAACGGCCTTCATACGCCTGGGCATTGAGTCAAACAGAGCTTGGATGGTGTGTACAGGTACAGCTGTCCATGCAGCTTCAACACGATACCACAGTTCATCAAGAGTACTGACTGGCGTATTGTGACGAGCCAGTTGCTCGGCCACCATTGACCAGACGTTTTCAGTTGGTGAGAGATCTGGAGAATGTGCTGGCCAGGGCAACAGTCAAACATTTTCTTTATCCAGAAAGGCCCGTACAGGACCTGCAACATGCGGTCGTGCATTATCCTGCTGAAATGTAGGGTTTCGCAGGGATCGAATGAAGGGTAGAGCCACGGGTCGTAACACATCTGAAATGTAACGTCCCCTATTCAAAATGCCGTCAATGCCAAGAAGAGGTGACCGAGACGTGTAACCAATGGCACCCCATACCAACACACTGGGTGATACGGCAGTATGGAGGTGACGAATACACGCTTTCAATGTGCATTCACCGCGATGTCACCAAACACGGATGCGACCATCATGATGCTGTAAACAGAACCTGCACCCAGGCTCGTTGTTGAGTACACCATCGCAGGCGCTCCTGTCTCGGATGCAGCGTCAAGGGTAACCGCAGCCATGGTCTCCAAGCTGATAGTCCATGCTGCTCCAACCGTCGTCGAGCTGATCGTACAGATGGTTGTTGTCTTGCAAACGTCCCCATCTGTTGACTCAGGGATCGAGACGTGGCTGCACGATCCGTTACAGCCATGCGGATAAGATGCCTGTCATCTCGACTGCTAGTGATACGAGGCCTTTGGGATCAAGCACGGCGTCCCGTATCACCCTCCTGAACCCACAGATTAGAAATTCTGCTAACAGGCATTGGATCTCGACCAACGCGAGCTGCAATGTCGCGATACGATAAACCGCAATGGCGATAGGCTACAATTCGACCTTTATCAAAGTCGGAAACGTGATGGTACGCATTTCTCCTCCTTACACGAGGCATCACAACAACGTTTCACTATGCAGCGCGGGTAACTACTATTTGTGTATGAGAAATCGGTTGGAAACTTTCCTCATGTCAGCACGTTGTAGGTGTCGCCACCGGCGCCAACCTTGTGTGAATGTTCTGAAAAGCTAATCATTTACATATCACAGCATCTTCTTCCTGTCGGTTGAATTACGCGTCTATATCACGTCATCTTCGTGGTGTAGCAATTTTAATGGCCAGTAGTGTATACAACCTCGTTCAAACTTAGAGAGGTGCTACCAATTAGATCTTTGTCTCCTTAATGGCATTCTTAACTAACATCAGTTCATCACATTAAATCTCAAATGCAACTAACGTTCACGACCGTGTCAACGTCTATTTAAAGTATCCTCATAGTGGCACTACTAGCGCCACTCTTAAGCGACTGACGTGAAATTTCACATGTAGAAACACGCCTGCCAACTTTCGTTTATGTCGCACATATCCTCCTTGGTCCTGCGACTTTTTTGCTTTATTGTACGTAGAGATGACAAGATAGACTGGTTCGGGATGCTACATGAAACCAGTCATCGGATGAAGACTACAATAACAACTACATTCTTTACAAATATTTTTCTTTTGGTTTTCTCTCCTTTTTTATCGTCTTCGCAAGGAATTATAAAGTTGCCGTGCCACATAGAGTTTAAAGCGTGGAGCGTGCTGCACAGTCACCTAGCTGGCCTGCAGCTTGCAGCAGCCGCGGCTACGCGGAAGCGGTTGGCAGCGCCAGCCTAGACTTGATCACGCAACGCTCGTCGGCACAGGAGGCGGTTCGTGAAAGCGCGACCGCCGCCGTAAGAATGACCAGCCGGCCAGCGCAACTCCGTGCGGCAAGAAATTTATCTGGACCACGTAAGCTGGTAGCGAACGCTACCACTGGCTAATTGCGTAGCCCGCCACTGCTGCTGCCGCTGCGCCCGTCAAAGGAATCGGTGCGCCCAGTGTCGCGGAAAATTGCGCTCTCTCTTTCGTCTTTCGGCTCCTCTCAGATGGTAGTCCGTAAGGAATGCCATATACAGTATCGGGTAGGGACTATTTGGCTCTCGTATGGTACCTGAAGAACAAGCGCAAGAAAGTTCTTAGCGTTTATATATCTTCTATATCTGGCTAGGTTTAGGAGAAAATACTGTAGCCGACACATTGGTCTTGTGAGAAACCGCAACTGTATTGAAATTTATGATAACTCTCATTTATTGTTCTGTCTCAGTTGCACATCTTTAATTACATTACATGTTTCTATCCCTCAGGATCATCTTTAGTGCTACATAGTTGCGACAGCAACCCCTCTTGTCTACTCAGAATCACATATTAGTAATATGCTATGTGCTGCTGAACAGACAAGGTAGGTTGCTGACACGACTACAGAGATCTGGAGATGATCCTAAGTGATCGAAACACGTAATCTAATTAAATATGTGGAGCTGAGGCGGAACAATAAATGAAAATTTTCTCGAAAATAATCATGTTCCAGTTACGCCATCTTGTCCGAATTGTAACCGCAGATCTCCACCTCAAAGGTTACTGATGGAAGGCTTGTTTTGCAGTCTTGGTTTCCGACATACGTACAACACGTTTCTTCGTTATTTTTCCTTCGGATCAGCTTTCTGTGTTCACAAATAAGTTTTATCTGTGTGTTTGCTACTCATTGTATCATTCCTGCTTGTGACGCTACAGTCTTCCCGAGATGCTGTTAACATTAATTAAATTTTATACGCTCTCGGATCATGTGCGTTGAATTCTCTTTGTGCCAGGCAGGGTGACTACCACAAGTGAACGTCACAGCTATACAGATCAAATATAGCGCAGATTCTCGGATGTGCCCACCGAGAAAGCCAGAACATTGCTGCAGATGGGTTTCTGTCTGCAGCAAGGACATCCTGCAGTTCTCTCTGGGGTGTATGGCAAGGAAAGTAACAGCAAAAGGAGGCAGTGCTGGAGACGGAGTCCTGTAATCAGCAAGCCCTTCTAAGGAAATGATTATCTAGTTGAATGTGCCATCTGCCCATGATTATTATTCACTTCCCAGGGAGACGTGTTAATTCTAACTTTTAGTCGATTAAATTCTCGTGTAGGCCGGATGGGCTGGAGGTGTATAGACGGCCGCTATTCTAGTGGATGGAGCAGGTCATCATACACAGAATATCATCCGAAAATTGAAAGGTGATTCATGCATTAGACAAAAAGTTACCAGGGTAACCAAGCTGTAAACATGCACACTGAGAAAATCAATTTCTAAGTGTGAAAAATGCTTTACTCTGTCTCAGGATGAGTTCTGTGGACTAAATGGTTCAAATGGCTCTGAGCAGTATGCGACTTAACTTCTGAGGTCATCAGTCGCCTAGAACTTAGAACTAATTAAACCTAACTAACCTAAGGACATCACACACATCCATGCCCGAGGCAGGATTCGAACCTGCGACCGTAGCGGTCGCTCGGTTCCAGACTGTAGCGCCTAGAACCGCACGGCCACTCCGGCCGGCCTGTGGACTAAAACTGCCCAAACTCTTCTTCCTTCCTTGCTTCATACTGTAGTTTAAGCCTCTATAGTGCTACTCCTTTTCCACTGAATCTAAAGGAAAGAAGACTCTTTTGAGTAAGTTTTGAAAACTGCATTAACTGCATTTTTAGAGTCCAATTGACTGTGTATATCCCTTAGCGGATAGTATCTTCTTCTAGAGGGCGTAACTCAATGTACTCGTGTGTGGAATATATACGAAGAATTGCGGTGGCAGATTTATATTTATTCACAGGCAGTTTTTGTAGAGGTGAAACGCAGAGTGTAATGGCAAGACTTAATGCAAGCACAGAATGATAACTTTGGCACTATACTTGGAACTATAGTCTGTGTAAAAATAATAGTTGTCGTGAAGTAAAACATCACACTATAATAAAGTCCAACCTAGCTGGAAGACAAGTCCGCATCCAAAGCATGGTCATCGTATATTAATATAGAAACACGAGAGTGATCAAATCTAAATGACAGAAGCGTCGAATGTTCCAGAAATTAGCAAGAGACGTACTGTAGAAAACCCAAGTGTGTAGTCGAAATCCAGCACAGGCAGAAAGCGATAATTGCTCGTTCAACAATTGAGAGCTGCATGTTGGGGATTGAGAGAAGAAGCAGGAAAAACTGAAAATCTGTTAAGTAAATGGCCAGATGGTCGGAGATGGCAGACATATTTACGAATATCATGAAAATGAAATGGACATAGGCTGAACATAGGTGGTAGATGCACCAAGGAATTGGTGAGAAGGTGAGGAAAGAGAGAGACAGTGTCGTAGTGGTAGATAGAAGGTAACACTAGAAAAGATGTTGCATTAGCAACTATAATGCGTTGATTGATCAATCCATATCAAATTGATGACATTCGATTCGGAAGACTGGACCAGGGAAAATTCAAATTCTTCTTTTATATACTTTTTTTGTTTCGGTAACTTGTTCTTGCCGATTTCCTGGATTGCCTCTTTTCCTTCTATTAAAAACTATTCTAAGCTCATCGGACAAAAAACTGCCCCCACCCCTCCTCCTAAATGAGTACCCTGTTAGATTTCGAGAGACACAGGTAGTGTAGAACTTGTACCAAGCGGCAAACTAATTTTCGACCACTATCGTATTACACCAGAGAAGTGGTGTTTGTATGCTGGAAGGCTGTATGAAACCAATGCAATAAGATATTGTGGCAGTCTGTCCGTCGGAAACTTATTTATTGAAGGTTTCTACACTGTCGACTATTTTCACACTCTCCAGGCCAGGTTCAGGTGAGGTCACCCACCGTAAACGTCTAAAATAAATCCCCAGAAAATGTCTATCTATATCCGAATCCCGCTCCAGCTACTGCCGGGTCTGGGTGCTGACGAGTCCTCTCCATTTGTCTCGGTCCTCCCACCACTTTTCTTCCTCCACTTGCTGCCAGGTCACACCTCTCCTTTCTACAGATATTCTCACTCCCACTTTCCACCGTATTCTTGGGCGCCCTCTAGGTCTTTTCCCATCCATCTTTAGTTCTTCCATAATTTTGGGGAGTCTCTGCCCATGCATCCTCTTAACATGCCCATACCATCTTAATCTCTTTCTTTCAATTTCTTCTCTCATACTTTCTTGTTTAAGGTCCTTTCTAATCTCTACATTCCTTACTCTGTCCATTCTTGTATTTCCCTTAACTGCTCTGAGAAGTTTCATTTCCCCTGTTTGCAGTCTGCCCCAGTCCCTTTCTGTCATTGTCCATGTTTCTCCACCATAGGTGACAATAGGGTTGTAATAATTCTTATACATAAGGAGTTTTGCTCTTTCTGTAACTTCATTATTCCAAATCAGGTGTTTTATTGCTTGGTAGAAATTGCCTCTCTTCTGTAACCTCCTATTAATTTCGTTAGTTATTCTTCCATCCCTAGAAATTTCACTCCCTAAATAAGTGAAACTTTCTACCACTTTGAGGGGTTCTCCATTCAAGGTAATATTTCCGTTGATCCCTTTCTCTCTTCCAAATACCATTACTTCACTCTTATCTTTATTTATTTTTAATCCATACCTTTTCATTATTTCCTTCCACGCATCAAGCTGTAACTGTACATCTACCTCTTTATCACCCCATATTACCATATCATCTGCAAAAATCATCTTTTTGTCTTTTTCTTTTACTATATCTTTAACTGCCCTATTCATTCCCTCCATCACAACATTAAAAAGTGCAGGAGATAGAATACTTCCTTGCTTAAGTCCTTGTCTTATTTCGAAGTATTCAGAGTTCCCCAATGGTGTTCTAATTCTACAGTTGTGTCCTCTGTACATTGTCTTTATAACATTAATGTATCCATCTTCTATATCTATCTTCTTCATTTCTTCCCAGAGTCTTTCCCTGTCAACTGAGTATTATGCCTTTTCTATGTCTATAAAAACCATTATCACCCTTTTGTTATATTCCCAACTTTTTTCCATCAGTTGACAGATAGAAAATATCAGGTCGATCGTGCTTCTTCCTTTCCTAAACCCATGCTGTTCTTCACTCAGCTCCTTTTCTATCTTTTCACTTATTCGATTTAGTAAAATACTTTCAAAAATCTTGGCTGTATGACTCATAAGAGTTACTCCTCTGTAGTTTTTACAAAGCCTTTTATTGCCGTTCTTGAAGATGGGAACAATGTCTCCTATTCTCCAGTCGTCAGGTATTGTACTATTTCTCCATACGCTTGATAGTACTCTATACAGCCACTGCATTCCCACTGGACCTGCTGCTCTTATCATGTCCACTGATACTCATCAGGTCCTGGGGCTTTCCCCCCATTCATCTTCTTCACAGCTTTTTCCATTTCTTCCCGTGTAATTTGTCCTAATTCTGCTTCCCAACTTCTCTCATTTTCTCCATTATTTCTTGTCTCCTCATGTACCTGCTCCTCAGCGTTTAACAGCTTCTTAAAATGTTCTTTCCAGAGATCTTTTATATTCACTGGATCTTCAATAATGGTACCATCCTCTGTTTCCATCTTTACTGGTACTTCAGAAGCCTTCCTTTTACTTTTCATAATTTTATAGAACATTTTCTTATTGATCCTCACATCTTCTTCAAGTTTTTTTGTAAGCTCTCCCCATGCCTTTTTCTTTGCTTTTTCCACTATTTCTTTGCGCTTCTTCTTTTCCACTATATATCTTTTATGGTCTTCGTCATTTTTGGTTTTCCACCACTCTCTCCATGCTCCATTTTTTCTTCTAACTGCTTGAATTGTGGTATCATCCCACCAACTTGTCTGTCTCATTTTTTCCTTTCCAGATGCTCTGCCACATACTTTTTGTGCTGCTTCGACTAAGGTGTCTTTGAATAAACTCCATTCTTTTTTTACATCGCAGAAAAGTTATTTTGGAAATTTTTGTGTGATTAATTCTCTGTACTTCTCAGCACATTCACTCTCCCTCAGTTTCCAATCACGTATCCTCATCGCTTTCTTCTGTTTTCTATTTTTCACACACTGATTCATTTTCCATTGTCCCACCAGTAAACTATGGTCTCCATCTGCACTCACACTTGGAATTACCTTCACATTTGTTACTTTCTCTCCCCATTCCCTATCTACTAGAATATAATCAGTTACACTCTTGGTTCTTCCATCCCAACTGTATCTGGTGATAACATGACTTTCTCTCTCCTTATCACCCAGAAAATGTACAATGGTTGATTAAAATGATGGCCCTCACTAATAATCTGCATCTGACTAAGCAACATTAAAGTTAGTTCCTGGTAATGTAAAAGTAAATCTTTAAGAGCCTTTATAAAATCCCGGGAGTAAGTATTTTCTGCTTTTCAAAATTATTTTTAGTTGAAGTAAAGCTGTCCATCCTATCAAATTCCAATATCAGCAGTCACACTAAAATGTACCATCATTTCAATAAAGTTCAGACAAAAGATTAGACTAGAAGATACCTGCTGTCATGTGTTGGTACGTAGGCTGCATTCAGGAAACAGACTTTACACTTAATGTGCTGTTAATTCTCTGGCTATCGGAAATCAAATAATTCAAATACAGTGTTAATCCAATAAAGATCTGGCACAAAATACAGAATCACATCAGTCAGTTATGAATAAATGAGCCACACTGGTGTAAAACTATATTAATATTATTCTCATGTTCTGCATCAGTGGTATCCAACGTTCATTGGCTGCTGGTGTATTATGGCTCCCCTGTCGTTATTCACGCAGCAAGTCGCCGGCTAATTTGATGTTTCCCAGCCCAGTCCAAATACTGCATGGATTGTCACAATAAATAGTTTTTGCAACGTATTTTTACACACACTAGTTCAGATAAATTAAATAGTTTTCCCTGGTCATACAACAAATGTTTTTGTCAATTCTCCTATGTTTGTGATATACAAGAGGATTAAACCTATGTACTGATGGTCATCATAGGCGATCGTCACATACACCCGCACTAAAATGAAGTAATACCATCTAGATCACCGAGTCGATCAAAATAAACCACAAACTGGGTTCATTGCAAGTTGACAATAATAAAACATTCCTTTCTCTTTCAGCATTATACTAGCGGCATTATAGCCCTGGGGGTCACTGCAGATGGTAATTAGATATTATACATTTACACTGTTCTTTATTGTACACATTACAGTAAATTATCAAGCCTACTGGTGGGAAAAGTTTAATCAGTGAATTCCTGTTTTTTTAATTGCTTTTGCTATCTTACGTTATATAGTTCCGTAATAACAAAATATAAACACCCTTTTCACATCCTTTGTTCAATGTAATAAACAAATACATAACTACTCATACTCTTCCACAAAAGTGATTGAAATTTTTGGTAATAGCTCTACTTACCTGTATGCCATCGTTTAAGAGCATCACCCTTGGTCAGTTCTACCAGTCTGATTGGAATATTTAAGTGTGACCAACTAGTAAGTGAGACATTTGGCTAACTGCTCCATTATGTGCCTATGATGAGGTTGAAAGGTGGCTTTCATTAGCGACATTCATTTCTCAGATTATTGTGCATATTTGGAGTAAATAAACCCATATAATGGTTAATTAGTCTTATTAGGTGGATTAGAAAGAGGGATACGTGATGATTAGACTCATGTCTGAAATAATACGGGCTTTGGTAACGATAATATTTAGTTGCATGCTGTAGGTATAAGCAAAGTGGATTTGCCAGTGGGGGCGGGGAGGCGAAGGCCGGTGAGCGCCGGAAGAGCATTGTGCAGGGGCCGGGGGTCCCAGTGGATGCGGCCACTGATCTGCAAGCATCTAAAGGAACGCCGACGGGTGCCAGGTGAGAGAGAGAGGGGAAATGTCGAGCAGACAGAGAGCGTCCGACGTACGCGCTGGCGCCGCCCGGTCGCGCGCTGTTTTAGCGCGAAATGGGCTGAGCTCTGGTTGGGCAGTTCATAAGAAAGTGTGGCAAACGCTGAGGGTCAACGCCCGCTGTTTGGACAGAGAAATTTTTGGATAGTTGGAGAAATTGTATCACTCCGCAAGGGAGATATGGGAGGCCTTTGCAGTGTCGGGATTGGCTGATTAGAATTTGGCGGCAAGATTGTCGCAAGAGCATCGAGCAGAGAGCGACAGATGGAGAGCGTCTTGTGCCGTGAAAGCAGACAGTCGCAAAGTTCGATAGTTCTGAGATAGGGACTTAGATTCTGACGACTGTGTTGTGTGTGATCTAGAGTCTGCAGCCACAGTAGGACATCAGCGTCCACGATAGGCATTGCATTGACTATTAGTATAATTGCAGTTGATTCCGCCTTATAGGCTGGCAGTCACCATTGAACGTAGTCAACCAGTGCACAGAGCTATCATATTGGTATTGCACGTTAGTACAAGACACACTGGGCTGCTCGTTAAAGGTTGTTGAGCCAGTCTTGAAAGTGTTGTATACCATTTAGAGGAAATATAGGGCTTGTGGTATTAGTAGTTTCTGAGTAGTTTATTTTGCTCAAGTTATTTGAGAGACTTATCTTAATTCAGCGACTACGCAGCTGCAGTCGTCGCCCCAGCAGTATCAACGGAGACAGCACGCTGGTAGACGGTGTAGTAAAACTTACAGCAGCGGCAGTAAAGTTCAGAAATAGTTGTTGGATCATGTTCTTGCCATCCTCTGAGCATCCGTGCAGAGCATCCGTGCAGTTTTGCTTACGATTAGTTATTGGTTATTTGTCTTTTTGCGTGTTGCTTGGTTTGTTTCTTGGTGGTGGTGTGCGAAGTGCGTATTATTTCAGACACAAAAGAGATTATAGGAACGCAGTCAGATCGCATTTACCATTTGCTTATCCAGGGGCATAATTAAATCTAACTTCGCATCAACTTAATATTGAGATTATAGGAATGCAGTCAGATCGCATTTACCATTTGCTTATCCAGGGGGATAATTAAATCTAACTTCGCATCAACTTAACATTAAGAGCTGAGAGCCAATCTTACCATTGTAGTATATCTAAGAACAGTGTACAATTTGTTTAATTTGTTTTCATTCATGATTTGTTCAATATGATCTAATTTCTATTGTGAGATAATTTACAATAAATACAAGTTATTTACAATATCGCTTTTGATTCAGTAATCAGTGGTAGTTAGCCGTCACTGTCACATTAATATATTTTAATCATGTTTAATATCGGCCACTACCCCAATGAGAAGCCCTACAAGGTTTTATATTATCCTACAAGATTGTACTCACCATTACTTAAAACACGTCTTACATGCAGATTCCTAATATATAAGAGTGTTAATTATTTTTCACCTCAAACATAATCAATATAAACACTTTGCTTTAACTTCATTGGATAGTTTCTGTAGTTATATAACGTCCCATTTGAATCTCCATACATGATACAATTGACTTCATGTAAATATATAGCATTTCTTATGTAATAATATTTACTGGTTCATTTATAACTCATTATCCAGCTCCCATGCTGACCTACTCAGCAAATACCTTTCTCGTACATCATAGCAGTATACTTCAGTCTTGGGATGAACTTTATGTTCCTATTATGACATCAATACCGACATTACCTTATAAATCTATAATATCATTCTTTGATATCATAATCAGATTTCTTCATACTGTGACAGTGGAAGCAAAGATGCCATTTTCACTGGAGATGGGTCACAGACCTAAGCTCAAAGCTACTGTAAGAATAAACTTCTTCTGATGCTTAAGCTTGGCTTTTCCATACCAGCGATTACAATATCACAATTAAATTTCAGGTGTAACTGACAAAAACAATCGAACATCAACAAGATCTCTTACTTTATACAAAAAATTCTTTCAATGTCATTTCTTCCATTTAACCATAAATAAATACATGAGTAGATAAGACTAATGCACTTAGGTAATAAGATATATTCATCATCAGTACACAACCCTTGACGAATATTACTTAGTCAAAACTAAAACGTTTACCCATTTATACCACTAGCAATACTATAAGCCTACGTAGCGTAGAGTACCTTACACATCGCTAAACCCCTGTCAACATTTGTAATATTAATGTAACATCAAATTCCAATAAATGAATCTAGGATTTGATATGCATCAAGGCTTAGCGTCTCTGAGGAATTCTTTCAATGTTACGCTTACGCTGTGTTCCTGAACCAGCGATCTATTTAACACTAGATTTTCAACCACAGCAGATAAAACAGCAGAACATATAACAATCATTCTTAGGTAAAGCAAATACTTAAATTCTGTCAACTGCTCTCTTTTCATTTAACAATAAACAATAACTTCGATCCAAGGAAGTATTTAAAATACAAATATTCGTGTAACCTTTACTAAATAACTTTGAAATAAATATAAATTCTGTCCAGTTCAGTTAATGGCTTACGCGAGGCACAATGCATCTGCATTTAACTTAGGAGCCCTCAACTGAAATAACATAGCGTCAAACTAGGTCTGGACAATACGAGGATCTCATGCCTTTACCTCATACTATTCCGTTAGCCAATGCGCTTCTTAAAAAAAAAAAAATCAAAAATATCGTGAAGCCGACGAAACGCGGTTTGTCCCCGTTTCAAATGATACAAGCCGTCAAATGAACCAACAGCAAAAAGAGTCGTATAACCCGTAGTTTGTGGAACGCGTAGTGTAGGCCGAAGATGGTTCTGTAACGTTTTGCGGCAGTTTTTTTATACCACGACTTGACCCACCTATTCCGGTTACCGTGAACATGAACAAGCATAGGGAACTTGAGTTTACCCCGGCGCAGAAAAATTTTAAATAACTTAAGAGTATGCAGCCGAGTGACGTCTTTGACAACCGCCAATATTTTGACAGGTGTATAGTCATTTTCAATGCAACGAGATAGCGTGACATATCACAACTATAAGGAATACGATAGTTACCTTCCTTACGCAAACCAAGATCTTAAGTTACGAGTCTTAAAAGGATCTCAGTCTTGGGTGATGGAATAACACCTTTCACATCATATTTTCACAGAATATAACCAGTCCTGTTGAAAATGCTATCTGTGTAACTCAGGAAGGCCGCACACATTGGTACCACTTCTTTATTATCATTACTTACCCGATCCAAGACTAGTCGATGAACAAGGATATTTATTTCAACACTCTCGGCGGACAACAGTTAGCCTTTTGTCTATAATGTGTATTCTGTTGACACTCTCATCTTCCAAGAGGATCACAAGCTTGTTCACAGGGCGGCAAGCATACGTTCCCCCTGTGACGAACACTCAAGCGGCCTATCGCAACTCGACTGGCAAACTAAGCCATCCAATCACAATTTCTGGGAAAACATGGAACAGCGGACGGGACTTAGGAATCAAAATCCCGATAATTTGGTACTTGTACTGGAGCTAAGTATGAATGAGTTGCATCAGATAGGTGTCCCCTATCTAAAGAAACCTGTACCTCTATGTACCAAGGCTAGAGACGGTGTACACAGTATTGACGTGATGATTGCTGATGTTGTGGTCTTCAATACGAAGGTGGTTTCATGCAGCTCTCCATGTTACTCTGCCCTGTACAAGCCTCTTCATTTCCGAATACCTACTGCAGCCTACATCCTTCTGAATCTGCTTACTATATTCCTCCATCTTTCTGAATCTGGTTACAGTATTCGTCACTTGGTCTCCCTCTAGGATTTTACCACCCCCCCTCCCCCAATCCCCCTCACACACATACACACACACACACGTCCCTCCAATACTAAACTGGTGATCACTTGATGTCTTGTAATGTGTTTAGTTACGTGATCTATCCATGTAATCTTCACCATTCTTCTGCAGCATCACATTTCAAAGCTTCATTTTTCTTCTTTTCTTAACTGTTTATCGTTCTCGTTTCTCTTCCAAACGTGACTACAGTCCATACAAATACTTCCAGAAAAGACTACCTGACACAAACATATATTCGATGTTAACAAATTTCTCCTCTTCACAAACACTTTTCTTGCCATTTCCAGTCTGCATTAAATATCGTCTCTCCTTTGGCCATCATCAGTTATTTTGCTGTCCACATGACAAAACTCATCTTCCTAGTTTAAGTGTCTTGTTTCCTGATCTAATTCTCTCAGCATCACTTGATTTAATTAGGCTCATTCCATTATCCTTACTCTGCGTTTGGTGATGTTCATCTTACATTTTCCTTTCAAGGCACTATCCATTCCATTCAGCTGCTCTTCCAAGAACTTCGCTGTCTCTGACAGAATTACAATGTCATCGGCAAACCTCAAAGTTTTTGTTCCTTCTCCCTGAATATTGATTCCTACACCAAATTTTTCTTTTTCTCTACTGGTTGCCCCATGTACAGAACGGATAACATCAAGGGTAGGCTACAACCCTGTCACTTCTCAATCACTGTTTCCCTTTCATGACCTTGTTTCTGTACTAGTTATAACTAGCCTTTCACTCCCTATATATTACCCCTACTCCCTTCAGAACATCAAAGAGAGTAATACAGTGAATATCATCAAAATATTTCTCTAAGTCTACAAATGATATAAATGTAAGTTTCTCTTCCTTAATTCATTTTCTGAGATAAGTGGTAGCATGTTCCTACATTTCTCTAGAACCCAACTTATTTCTCCCGAGGTTGGCTTCTACCAGTTTTCCGTTCCTCTGTAAAGAATTTGTGTTCGTATTTTGCAAACATGACGTATTAAATTGATAGTTCGTTAATATTCACACATGTATGCACCTGGTTTCTTTGGAATTCGAATTATGTGAACAAAAAACATGGTCCACATAGGCTGTATTATATTTTGTTATCTATGAGATTGGCTAGTTTCGATATTTGGTCATTTTCAAGCACGTGTCTTAAGCTTCCAGCTTCATTTTACTCTACAATACACTGAAGAGCCAAAGAATCTACGTAATGTCGTGTATGGCCTCAACACGACGTGGCATGGGCTCGACTAATGTCAGAAGAAGTGCTACAGGAAACTGACACCATGAATCCTGCAGGGTGTCCATAAATCCGTAAGAGTATGGGGGGGGGGGGGTGGAGATCTCATCTAAACAGCACTCTGCAAGGCATCCGAGATGTGCTCCATAATGTTCATGTCTGGGAAGTTTGGTGGGCAACAGCAGTGTTTGAACTTCGTTCCTGGAGCCACTCTGTAGCAATTCTGGACGTGTGGGGTGTCGAATTGTCCTGCTGTAACTGTCCAAGTCTAGCGGAATGCACAAAGGACATGAATAAATGCAGATAATCAGACAGGATGCTTACTTAAGGTCTCACCTCTCAGAATCATTTCTAGACGTATCAGGGGTCTCATATCACTCCAACTGCACACTCCGCACACCATTACAGAGCTTCCATAAAGCTTGAACAGATTCTTGTTGACATGCAGGGTCCATGGATTCATGAACCTCTCTCCATACTCGTACACGTCCATCCGCTCGATGCAATTTGAAACTAGACTCGTCCGACCAGGCAACATGTTTCCAATCATCAACAGTCCGGTGTCAGGGTTGAAGGGCCGAGGCGATTCGTAAAGCTTTGGGTCGTACATCCATCAAGGGTACACGAGTGGGCCTTCGGCTCCGAAAGCCCATATCGATACTGTTTCGTTGAAAGGTTCGCACGCTGACATTTGTTGAAATCTGCAGCAATTTGTGAAAGGGTTGTACTTCTATCGCGTTGAACGATTCTCTTCAGTTGTCGTTTGTCCCGTTCTTGTAGGATCTTTTAACGGCATCAGCGATGTCGGAGATTTGATGTTTTGCCAGTTTCCTGATATTCACTGTTTACTCGTGATATGATGGAAAGGAAAAATCCCCACTGCATCGCTACCTCGGAGATGCTGTGTCGAATCGCTCGTGCACTGACTATAACACCACGTTCAGTCACTTAAGTCTTGATAACCTGAAATAATAGCAACAGTAACCGATCTAACAACTGTGCCAGACACTTGTCTCATGTAAGCGTTGCCGACCGCATCGCCGTATTCTACCTGTTTAGACATGTCTGTATTTGAATACGTATGCCTGTGCCAGTTTCTTTGGCGCGGCAGTGTATATTAGCTAGCAAAATGAAGCTGGAAGCCTTACATACGATCTTGAAAATGATCAATGGTCGAAACTGGCAAATCACATACATAGTAAAAAAAGGTAAAACAGCCTACTTGGATCACTTTTTCATTCACAAAACATTCAATTATTGTATGTTTCTTCTTGAAACCTGAGGGTATTTCGCCAGTCTCATACATCTTGCACGCAGATGGGAGAGTTTTGTCAAGGCTGTAAGTAGCTGTGACCGGATCTCGTGTACTCTTGGGGCTTTGTTTCGAGTTAAGTCTTTCACTGCTCCATCAAATTCTTCCCGTGGTCCCTGCCTTTTGTCCGGTGTGCTTAATATGAGGCGGAATTCCCCCGAGCAAAATGAATGCAAGCCTTAACCAGGCGACCGATGGGAGGAACTACTACACTCCTGGAAATGGAAAAAAGAACACATTGACACCGGTGTGTCAGACCCACCATACTTGCTCCGGACACTGCGAGAGGGCTGTACAAGCAATGATCACGCGCACGGCACAGCGGACACACCAGGAACCGCGGTGTTGGCCGTCGAATGGCGCTAGCTGCGCAGCATTTGTGCACCGCCGCCGTCAGTGTCAGCCAGTTTGCCGTGGCATACGGAGCTCCATCGCAGTCTTTAACACTGGTAGCATGCCGCGACAGCGTGGACGTGAACCGTATGTGCAGTTGACGGACTTTGAGCGAGGGCGTATAGTGGGCATGCGGGAGGCCGGGTGGACGTACCGCCGAATTGCTCAACACGTGGGGCGTGAGGTCTCCACAGTACATCGATGTTGTCGCCAGTGGTCGGCGGAAGGTGCACGTGCCCGTCGACCTGCAACCGGACCGCAGCGACGCACGGATGCACGCCAAGACCGTAGGATCCTACGCAGTGCCGTAGGGGACCGCACCGCCACTTCCCAGCAAATTAGGGACACTGTTGCTCCTGGGGTATCGGCGAGGACCATTCGCAACCGTCTCCATGAAGCTGGGCTACGGTCCCGCACACCGTTAGGCCGTCTTCCGCTCACGCCCAAACATCGTGCAGCCCGCCTCCAGTGGTGTCGCGACAGGCGTGAATGGAGGGACGAATGGAGACGTGTCGTCTTCAGCGATGAGAGTCGCTTCTGCCTTGGTGCCAATGATGGTCGGTTGCGTGTTTGGCGCCGTGCAGGTGAGCGCCACAATCAGGACTGCATACGACCGAGGCACACAGGGCCAACACCCGGTATCATGGTGTGGGGAGCGATCTCCTACACTGGCCGTACACCACTGGTGATCGTCGAGGGGACACTGAATAGTGCACGGTACATCCAAACCGTCATCGAACCCATCGTTCTACCATTCCTAGACCGGCAAGGGAACGTGCTGTTCCAACAGGACAATGCACGTCCGCATATATCCCGTGCCACCCAACGTACTCTAGAAGGTGTAAGTCAACTACCCTGGCCAGCAAGATCTCCGGATCTGTCCCCCATTGAGCATGTTTGGGACTGGATGTAGCGTCGTCTCACGCGGTCTGCACGTCCGGCACGAACGCTGGTCCAACTGAGGCGCCAGGTGGAAATGGCATGGCATGGCCGTTCAACAGGACTACATCCAGCATCTCTACGATCGTCTCCATGGGAGAATAGCAGCCTGCATTGCTGCGAAAGGTGGATATACACTGTACTAGTGCCGACATTGTGCATGCTCTGTTGCCTGTGTCTATGTGCCTGTGGTTCTGTCAGTGTGATCATGTGATGTATCTGACCCCAGGAATGTGTCAATAAAGTTTCCCCTTCCTGGGACAATGAATTCACGGTGTTCTTATTTCAATTTCCAGGAGTGTATATAGGAACACAGGTAATGAGAGATGATAGCCTGTACCACGTTTGGTTCCGCAGCAGCCCCCACCTCTATCTTTACGAGCTCCTGCTCAGTGACTTAATCAGTGCCAGGCAGCGAGCGCCGGGCAGCCTGAACGCACGGGATTATTCCTGCACTGAAACCCGGCGTAAAGTGTTAACCGCTGGCGGGTTGTTGCTTTTACGGCCGGTCCTGCGCCGTCCGCGGGTGGCGTGCAAATCCTTTTGTCGAATGCGAGACCACAGCTTGAAGAATCGCCCATAAATGCTGCACCCCGGCGCGGCGCACGTACAATTGCTAAACTTGGAGCCGTAAATTTCGAGCAGCACGCATTCTTTCTTTTGGACTTACTGTTGCTGTTCCCGGAGAAACTCTTCCTGAAGCGGTGGAGCCACAGTAAAGTGACGCGCAGACACGCTTTGCGGTCACGTCCACCGGCGCTGAGGGCCGGACCGCAGACGGTCGTTTCATTAACTCCCTGTCTGGGGGAGCAACGGATGCGCTGTCCACTTTCAAGTGCGCGCCATTCAGCACACTACCGGTGCTCGCTTTTTGTGACTATTTCAGCAATGAGTGTGTAGGTGAGTGATGTCTAGGTCGCGTTTGGTCGAGTGGCTCTGTGTGCTCAACAGAGAAAGCGCGCGGTGGCCTCTTCTGGTTATCTGGTATATGCCGTATGGGGCCGTAACCTCACAGGCTTTAGACGTAGTTTGAGAGTCTATATTCCGCAAGCCACCCAACGGTGCGTGCTGGAGGCCACTTTACGTGCCACTGTCATTACCTCCCTTTCCTGTTCCACTCGCGTATGGTTCGCGGGAAGAACGACTGCCAGAAAGCCTCCGTGCGCGCTCGAATCTCTCTAATTTTACATTCGTGATCTCCTCGGGAGGTATAAGTAGGGGGAAGCAATATATTCGATACCTCATCCAGAAACGCAACCTCTCGAAACCTTGACTGCAAGCTACGCCGCGATGCAGAGCGCCTCTCTTGCAGAGTCTGCCACTTGAGTTTGCAAAACATCTTCGTAACGCTATCACGCTTACCAAATAACCCTGTGATGAAACGCGCCGCTCTTCTTTGGATCTTCTCTACGTCCTCCGTCAACCCGACCTGGTACGGATCCCACACTGATGAGCAATACACACTGATGAGCAATACTCAAGTATAGGTCGAACGAGTGTTTTGTAGGCCACCTCCTTTGTTGATGGACTACATTTTCTAAGGACTCTCCCAATGTATCTCACCTGGTACCCGCCTTACCAACAATTAATTTTATATTATCATTCCACTTCAAATCGTTCCGCACGCTAACTCCCAGATATTTTACAGAAGTAACTGCTACCAGTGTTTGTTCCGCTATCATATAATCATACAATAAACGATCCTTCCTTTAATGTATTCGCAATATATTACATTTGTCTATGTTAAGGGTCAGTTGCTACTCCCTGCACCAAGTGCCTATCCGCTGCAGATCTTCCTGCATTTCGCTACAATTTTCTAATGCTGCAACTTCTCTGTATACTACAGCATCATCCGCGAAAAGCCGCATGGAACTTCCGACACTATCTACTAGATCATTTATATACATTGTGAAAAGCAGTGGTCCCATAACACTCCATTGTGGCACGCCAGAGGTTACTTTAACGTCTTTAGACGTCTCTCCATTGAGAACAACATGCTGTGTTCTGTTTGCTAAAAATTCTTCAATCCAGCCACACACCTGGCCTGATATTCCGTAGGCTCTTACTTTGTTTATCAGGCGACAGTGCGGAACTGTATCGAACGCCTTCCGGAAGTCAAAGAAAATGGCATCTACCTGGGAGCCTGTATCTAATATTTTCTGGGTCTCATGAACAAATAAAGCGAGTTGGGTCTCACACGATCGCTGTTTCCGGAATCCATGTTGATTCCTACAGAGTAGATTCAGGGTTTCCAGAAACGACATGATACGCGAGCAAAAAACATGTTCTAAAATTCTACAAGAGATCGACGTCAGAGATATAGGTCTATAGTTTTGCGCATCTGCTCGACGACCCTTCTTGAAGACTGGGGCTACCTGTGCTCTTTTCCAATCATTTGGAACCTTCCGTTCCTCTAGAGACTTGCGGTACACAGCTGTTAGAAGGGGGGCAAGTTCTTTCGCGTACTCTGTGTAGAGTCGAATTGGTATCCCGTCAAGTCCAGTGGACTTTCCTCTGTTGAGTGATTTCAGTTGCTTTTCTATACCTTGGACACTTATTTCGATGTCAGCCATTTTTTCGTTTGTGTGAGGATTTAGAGAAGGAACTGCAGTGCGGTCTTCCTCTGTGAAACAGCTTTGGAAAAAGGTGTTTAGTATTTCAGCTTTACGCATGTCATCCTCTGTTTCAATGCCATCATCATCCCGTTGAGTCACGAAGACGCTCAACCATGTCCTGTGAGACGTTTCATCATGAACATCTACTATTAAAATTTTACTGTCCTTCTCTCTTGAGGTTTTAATTTTGTGGTTGTCAACATTAGACAAATTATTATACAATATAAGGTTTCCAGAGATCAGGTCTCTTACCACTGTCACTGATATCCCAGCGGTGTGTGGGGTGGCGCCATCTTGCCGTGATCGAGTAGCGACATTTTGCAGTCCTAAGTTAGCGAGTTCAGGCCGCAAGTTCTGTAGCATAGCAATGTAAGGTTGTGACATACCTAACAGAAACAAGAATTCTTGCAGCTTATGTGGTAGTGAGAATGTCAGTTTCAAGTGAGATACTTCCCGACCCTGTTGAGTCGCCACTGTAACAGGAACAAAAAAGTGGTGCAAATGGCTCTGAGTTCTAAGGGACTTAATATCTGAGGTCATCAGTCATCTAGAACTTAGAATTACATAAACCTAACTAACCTAAGGACATCACACACATCCATGCCCGAGGCAGGATTCGAACCTGCGACCGTAGTGGTCGTGCGGTTCCAGACTGTAACAGGAACACCGTGCCAAGTCCTTCACGTAGTAATTTTACTCCATATGACTATAATGGTGACAGCTGAAGAAAGCTCTACTCAAGGTTTTAACTATACCGTTACAGATATCGCTGCCTCTTAAAAAAATGAAGATCGTATCTGTAACTTTCATCAAAAGTTGTTACTCCATCAAAGTGGAAAGCTCTTTCGTGCAGCATTCACGAATTATTATCAGACCAGAAGTGGAAATGTTGTTTGTTTACACGAACTTTCAAGTAATAATGAGCTTGGTTCAAATGACTCTGAGCACTATCGGACATAACCTTTGAGTTCAACAGTCCCCTAGAGCTTAGAACTACTTAAACGTAACTAACCTAAGGACATCACACACATCCATGCCCGAGGCAGGATTCGAACTTGCGACCGTAGTGATCGCGCGGTTCCAGACTGTAGCGCCTAGAACCGCTCGGCCACATCGGCCGGCAGTAATGAGCTTATTCACTGCACAAAATAGTAACGTCTTCTGAGACACTCTTAATAATGGTCTCGCATGGGTGATGACGTCATAACGAACCTGATGGTGTGTTATTTAACAATTGTCACTTCGTACGGGTAAAAAGTGCAAGAGTTTTCGTAAAATTCTTCTTGCACACTCTTCATGAAGCAGAACTGAAGTAGTAAGATTCCTCGTGGATGAACAGACTCTCCCTCGCGGCCTCAGTATTCTCAGCCGTAGGAGTACTCCTCGGACGGCGAGGTGATTCGTTTCTTATTCAGTGCTGAACCTGTGTTTACAATTGAGTATTTCCCTCAGCGTAAACATTAGACTGGCATTTCCAAGGACGGGATATCAAATACACACCAGATTTAGGTATGTTATGATTTCCTTAAATCAGCTCTTTCGAAGCAGACAGGGCCGATATCTTTTCCTATCGTTCCTCAGTCTGAGCGTTTGTTCTTTGTCTAATCATCACATCGTCAACGCCAGATTGAACGCCAACCAACCTCCCAATTCTGTTGCCCCAAAGTTGTCCACCTACTCAGAGATTATCCCACGGTCGAGGAAATTTCCACCGAGTAGAATATTAAGCTGTTGGCGAAAGACTGTCTGCACTACAGTAATATAAATATCGCTCTCGAAAAACCATTTCGACTGTCTAAGCACGATGTACTACTGACCAAGCCAGAACTGTCACTGAAAACTGTGGGAGAGTGGTTAGCCAAGGCGGCAATCGCCAGTCCTCATCAAGGTTGGTTCAAATGGCTCTGAGCACTACGGGACTTAACTTCTTAGGTCATCAGTCCCCTAGAACTTAGAACCACTTAAACCTAACTAACCTAAGGACATCACACACATCCAAGCCCGAGGCAGGATTCGAACCTGTGACCGTAGTGGTCACGCGGTTCCAGACTGTAGCGCCTAGAGCCGCTCGGCCACTCCGGCCGGCCTCATCAAGGAGTGGGGGGTTCCATTGGGTCATTGCGTATGGTGTATGTAAACATGTTGCACATGTATTTATGCGGCTACTTTCAGTGGTCACTAAATTCCACATAAAAGCTGATCTTTTTTTTTTTCAAATTGAATAAGCTTCAGAGAAAATAATGTTGTGCCAACTGACTAGTCTCCCGTATGTCTGGTTCGCCCCAGGTTCACATTAATTGCAGTGGAAAACTCTTTAGCGTCTGAAATGTTTTACTATTGGTCGTTAACTTTCTCTTCATTGAAACTAAGTTTGAATCATTTAGTATCCACCTGATCAACAGGGCATGCAACCTGGATCGTGCATTCATTCATTCACAGATTTGTCATACTTCATACTTTATCATAAAACATAATTTCAGAATTGAGAAGCAGTTGCTCTCCTGAAGATTTTGAGCCAAACTTACCTTCCTTGGTCCTAAAGTAATTTAATAATACGAAAGACTGCTTACTACCTGAATAACTTCCGTGAGCGGAAGTGGTTCTGACTGAACGATCGACTGAATCAAAGACACGAGAACATTTATTTAGCTACTTCTGCATGAAGCATCAGTGCGGGGCCTCATGGCTATTCAGTACTACCATCTTGAAAAATCTGCAATTCATTTGATTAAATATATGAAAGAAATGAATGTGAAATAAAGATACGAAATTTCATTCAACATATAATCGTTATTTTTTTATCTTAAGAATATAATATTTTACACAGGACAAGAGACACACTGTACTATCACACAAAGTCCTGGCTCCGTAATATATTGGAAAAAGTATCTGTTTGCTGAATGAAATATCATCTTACTAAACACAGTACAGAGTCGAATTCCTGTCGCAAACAGAACGGAATCTGCCCCACTGGACCATAACCACGAACGCCAATCTGCTACGCGCTTTAGTGTCAGTGCCTAAGAAACATGGCTCCTCAAACACTTACTTATAGACAAACGTTACCTTCTGCTCCAGAAATAGTGGGATGAGAGGAGCTTTAAGATTTTATGTAAGACTTCGCTAATGCAACCTCATCGCTGCTTTTGTACATAGCTCTCTCCTTTTCAGCACACTTAAATTGTGGCAGCACTGGCGCAGATCGCACACGCTTGAATATTAATCTCGTGAAGATAAGTAATTAATTATATAATGACTGACAATTAAGTTAATATTAGGCCGTAACGAAGTTAATGAGAGTCTGTTTTATATTATCTATTGAATGTTTCACTCGTTTCAAAGTATTTCTCGATAAAATTAAAAACATAACATTACGGTCGGTTTCCGGGTACTTCGGACGTAGGTTTACATACAAATTTAAGACATTTCTTTAAGTATTAAGTGAAGAAGGTTGTTTTCATTACACGTATATTTAGTAGTGCCGTATCTACTCGGGGAATTAAAGGATTCAAGTTCTATCTTTTATTTCCTTTCAAACCGATTAAAGTACGTATCGCGTATACACGAGCTTAGGCCTAATTTTTCGGGTGTACAAGTGTGGATTTTTAACGTTAGTTTAACTGCATTACGTTTCTATGTTCATAGTATACACGTATATTAGTGTTCCACATATCTTTATTGACTTTTGTGATCTGTAGTTAATAGAATATTACTGTTATTGCCTAGATAAATCTTGTAAAAAATCTTGTAAACAACCATGAGTGAGAAGTGTTTGAGCTGCCTTAGGAAAGTCAGTTCTGGGGTTCTGTGCAGCTGTTGCGGCAGATTGTTACATTGAGGTGAATGTAGTGACATGCGAATCGGGGACGTAAATGGGTCTCTTGCATGCTATTACTGATTATGTTCAAGGGATAGGAAAATAGCGGAACAGGAAGGGAAGGTTACAGCCCTTCAGGCTGATCTGGATAGTGCTAGGGAGGAACTGATGAGGTTAACGGGGGAAGAGCGTGAAGACAGGTGGGAAGTGGTAGCAATGAACAGGGGCCACAGAAAGAAAACATAATCAGACAGTTTCATTATTGGCACAAACAACAGATTCGCCTTGCTACTGCAGTCAGCTAAGGAAGAGGGTCAAGTAGAAGTAAGTGTACTCAGCACTCAACAGACTTTCACTAGGAAACCAACTGTTGCAAAGAAAGTAGAAAGTAGGAGGAAAGTTCTGTTCTTAGGTAATAGCCTTGGAAGAGGTGTGGGCCAGACCCTCCAAGACAAATTAGGTGACAGGTACCAGGTTACAAGTATTTTCAAGCCCAGTATATGTATTAGCCAAGTGATAGAAGATTCAGTATCATTGTGAAAGGGGTTTACAAAGCAGGGTCATAATGTGGTAGTGGGTGGACCGTGAAACAGTATTGAGAGGGATCAGGGCAACAATATTGAGTGTGACCTGGTAAAAATAGCATCTGCAACGAACCACACAAATGTTGGCCTGGTTTGTGTTTTCATGCAGTACGACCACCCCCAACTGAACACCTCTGTCAGGAGGGTCAACATGGAGATAGATCAGCTGCTTTCAGAGGATACTTTATCAGGCATAGGGCCCCGTTGATGATATTGGTAGGAGGGACTTCACAAGACATGGTTTGCATCTAAATAGGAAAGGGAAGGGAAAGTGGCTGAGATGATAGCAAAATCTTTAAGGGGGAGGGGGGCACTGAAACTCATGGAAGTACTTTTTAGGCTAAGATCAGTGTCCAATAATCCTACATTGATTGAAATTAAGCTTAATGAGAAGTTCAGACAAGCAGGTACTGGATACGTGAAAATATCACAAGATTCTCATAACAGTACAGACACAAAAATATTAGAATGTCACAAGATTCACATAAAAGCAAAGTGAAACATAACGTTAATATATTGCATCAGAATATCAGGGGATTAAAAAACAAAGTAAATGAGCTTCTTGTTTGTTTAGAAGATTTAGAAACTGAGGGTGGAATTGATGTACTATGCCTGTCTGAACATCATATAGTCACAGGCATGGAAATGGTAACTGTAGATGAATATAAATTTTCAGCACACGTAAGTAGAGACACTATGAAGAGAGGAGGAGTTGCCATACATGTTAAAATCAGTCACAGCGTGAAACACTTGGAAACTAAAAAAATTTGTGTAGAGCAACGTATAGAAGCATGTGCATGTGAGCTTAAACTAAATAATGACACTTTTATAATTGTAGCTGTGTATAGGTCCCCATTGGGAAATTTTCAACTATTTTTGAAAAACTTGGCTTCTTCGTTGTGCCGCCTGTCAGACAAAGGAAAACAAATTATTGTTTGTGGGGATTTCAACGTAGATTTTCTGAAAGAGTATTACTTGGTTACTTCAATTTGACATCAGTTACTGATTTTCCTACTTGGGCAGTACAGGAAAGCAGCACACTGATAGATAACGTTTTCATAGAAAAAGATGAATGTAATCAAATAAAAACTTTTTCTGTTAAGAATGGTCTGTCTGATCACGATGCACAGATAGTTACAGTACATGATACAGCTCCATACAGTATGCAAAACAGTCCTCCAAAATTGTGTGTTTCATTAACGATTTAACAATTCAAAATTTGAGGGAAAGCTTACAACAGTTAGACTGGGATGAGGTGTACATGTAACATGATGATAATTTAAAATTTAAGCTATTTCATGATACCTTTATGAGTATATTTGAAAACAGTTTCCCTAAGAAAACAGTGAAATATAATTTTAAGAAACCATGTAAAAAGCCATGGCTTACTAAAGGGATAAAAGTACCTTGTAAACTGAAAAGGGAAATGTATCTTATATCTAGGCAAAGTACTAGCCCAAAGAATGAAACATTATAAAAACTACTGCATTGTGTTAAGATAATTTATTAAAACTTCCAGAAGTATGTGCATTATGTCTGGGATTAGCACATCTGATAATAAAATTAAAACAATTTGGAATGTTGTGAAAAGGGAAACAGGGCAACTGAGAGCACAAGAAGACTGTATTACTATCAAACACATTGAAAAGTTTGTTAACAGGATGTCTGAAGTAGAAAAAATTTTTAATAATGATTTTTTAAGTGTTGTAGAGAAAATAGAAACCAGCTATTCATTAGAAAATGCAAGACAGTATATGGAAGAGGCAGTATCTATGCAATTTGATAAAGTTGAAGTTGAACCCACCTCTCCTACTGAAACTAGGAAAACACTAAATTCACTCAAATGTAAAAGCTCACATGCAATTGATGGCATTTCCAACAGAGTACTAAAAGCTTGTTTCCACAAATAAGTCGAATTCTCAGCCACATATATAGTAGCTGACTGAAACAGGGCATTTTTCCAGATAGACTGAAATATGCTATTGTCAAACCATTGCATAGAAAAGGGGATAGATCTGATGCTAACAACTACCACCCAATCTCACTTTTGACAGCTATATATAAAATTCTTGAAAAAGTAATATATTCATGAGTAGCATCAAATATTTGCAAAAATGAAATACTAACAAAATGTCAGTTTGGCTTTCAGAAAGGCTTTTCAACAGAAAATGCTATATATGCTTTCACTGATCAAATATTAAATCCACTGAATAATCGAACATCACCCATAGGGATATTTTGTGATCTCTCTAAGGTTTTTGATTGTGTGAATCATGAAGTTCTTGTAGGTAATCTTAATTATTGTGGCATGAGTGGACAGTGCACAAATGGTTTAATTCCTACTTAACTGGAAGAATGGAGAAGGTTGAAATTAACAGTACAGATAGCAAAATCCAGCAGAGTCTTCTAATTAGGGAGGTTTCAAGAATGGAGTCCCACAGGGTTCATTCTGGATTCCTTTATTGTTCTTAATATATATTAACGACTTGCCACTCTTTATTCATGAAGATGCAGAGCTAGTTTTTTTTGCTGATGATGCAAGCATAATAATCATATCCAAGAAGCAAGAACCAGCTGAGGAAATTGCAAATAATGTATTTCAGAAAATTATCAAGTGGTTCTTTGCAAATGGACTCTTACTAAATTTTGAGAAAACACAGTTTAGTCAATTCTGTACAGTAAATGGCATAACACCATTGATAAATATAGACTATGAACATAAGTCTGTTGCTAAGGCAGAATACTCAAAATTTCTGGATGTGTGCATTGATGAGAAATTGAATTGGAAGAAACACATCGATGATCTGCTGAAATGGTTAGGTTCAGCTACTTATGTTATTATGGTTATTGCGAATTTTGGTGATAAACGTATCAGTAAATTAGCCTACTATGCCTATTTTCATTCACTGATTTCATATGGCATCATATATTGGGGCAATTCGTCATTAAGATAGAAAGTATTCATTGCACAAAAGCATGTAATCAGAATAATACCTGGAGCTGCCCGAGATCACCTTGCACACATTTATTGAAGAAACTTGGGTCATACATAGTACCTTCGCAATACATATATTCACTTATGAAATTTGTCATTCTTAACCTATGCTAATTCAAAAATAACTCTGGAGTGCATAGCTCCAACACTAGAAGAATGGATGATATTCACTATTCTGAATTAAATCTCACTTTTGCAGAGAAAGGGTGGAATTATATTGCCACAAAAATCTTAGGTCGTTTGCCAAATAGTATTAAAAATCTGACACACAGCCAATCAACATTTAAAAGCAAATTAAAAGAATTTCTGAATGAAAACTCGTTCTACTCAGTAGATGAATTCTTAGATGTGAAGTAGTAAGTGTAAAAGAAAAAAATTAATTAATTAATTATTTTCTTTAAAGAAAACTTATGTTAAAGTGACATGTTCCACATCATTATGAAATGTCGTATTCATTATCTATGGAGCAAGGATTAATATACAAGTCGCCATATGAGAAATGCACCTTCACTTTAGCACACCCTTGAACAGAATAGAACAAACAAAAATGCTCTTTCTAATTCAAATTTGTAAATCGTGCCTAGCATCTGAGTACCCTGGGTCTTCATTGGCTGTGGCCATACTCGCCTCAAAGGCGAAATGAAAAGTTAAATTTAGTATCATCTCAACTCTTGATTAAACGTTGGCATTGTATTATACTACATTACCTATTGTTGTATAAAACTGTCACATATGTTCATCATTGGAGTTCTTATTGAGTTGCTTATCATGGATTCTCATGGCCTTTGTTTTGAATCTATGGGTACTAAATTTCATATTCACACAACAGGTGTATTGTATAATGTAACCAATACCTGCTCTATATAACTGGGAGAGGAGGAAAAACTTGAATGCAGATTTTTCCCGTGCCTTGCTTTGTAGATAGTGTTTCGCACAGTTTATGTCTAGTTGACTTACTTATTTAGGACTAGAGAGAACTGAATTCTCATAAATGGACGATCTTCCTTGATTATTGAACGACCTTGCTGAATTTTTGTCAGTCTGTGTGTGAATGAAACTGCATGGCCCTCCACGTGTCCTAGTGATGTTAGGATTTTGTAGTCAGTGGATGTGTGTTCTGTTTGAATTTGTTTTCTAAAATCGTTTTGTGAAATCACCTTGCATAGAAGTTGTGACCCAATTATTATATGTATTGATATTACAAAAATTTGGTCTATGTTGGATACGTCATTATTCCTTGACAATGCTGTTCATTCATTCAACCATAAATGTTATCCCCTTTTAACTGTATAACTTGTCTTTTTCTTATTTTACATTGACCAAGCTAGAGATTGACTTCATTTAGAGACATTGTCAGGCATGTTACTGTTTATTTCCGGTTCTCGTTGCTGATAATAGTGTTGTGGCTGTAACAATTGCAGGTGATTCAAATAGCAGGAGCAGATTAAAATACCGAGGAAGGCGTTTTAGTAGTCTGTATCGATTCTGTAGTGCGCTGCATCCTTGAACGCATGTACCGGTCATGAAAAGATGTATTTTGTGGCACTCTTCATATTCTTCATATTCGTTTGTACTCGTAGGTTTTTTTTCATCGTTACAGGGTTAAAATATTGTTTGATCCTTTTCCTTTCTTTTTTCCTTGGATTATTTTTTTCCATTCTTATCGATTGGTAAGACAACTGTGTCATTAATGTGTTTTAGGCTAAAGGTTCAGGTGGCAACTACATTGTTGTGTATCGGGATGGAAGACATTGGAAGTCCAGTATTAGTATCACAGTATGACAAGGCTTCGAAAGACTTCCACCAATAACGCAGAAAGGATAGATAACTTTCCTTTCGTGTGTAGAATAAATAAGACAGAGGAGATATACGATCACATATTAGGAAAAACATCGTCCATACAGTCCCAAAGATAACAACAACAAAGGAGAATTATTACACAGTCAGCATTAAGTCTCATGCATTCAAACTGCTGACAAGATTGATCTACAGGAGAATGGAAATAAAATCATAGAGCTGTTTGATGACCATCACTTTGGCTTTCGGAAAGGTGAAAGCATCATAGAGCAATTCTGAACTGACTGATAGTGGAAGAAACACAGTGGAATAATCACATGTACACTGCATTTTTTGACCCACAAAAGTCGTTCAAGAATGTTAAATGCTGACAGACGTCCGCAGTTTATGAGAAAAATAGGTGTAAGTTATTGGGATGGATTGGTTATATTCGATCAGTAAAAGAACCAAGAGGGAATGTTAACATAGGAAGACAAGAACGAAAAGTTCGAATTAGAATGGTTGTGAGATAGGGATGCAATGTTTCGTTCATTATTGTTCAGTCTAGGTACCGAAGAACTGATGACGGAACTGAATGAAATAGTCAAGAGTGAGATTAAAATTCAGAGTGAAACGAGATCAATGATAAGTATAGCTGATGACATTTCTGTCCTCAGTGGAAGGAAGAAGAATTATATGACCTCTGGAATGGGAAAAACAGTCCAGTTATCACAGCTTAAGAGTAAACCGGAGAAAGAAGAAACTACTGACTACTGAGGAGTGCCGCAAATGAGATTAGGAATAAAGGTTTTGGTTGGTTGATTGGGGTTGAAGGGACCAAACAGCAAGGTCATCAGTCCATTGTTTCAAATGTGGTCCATTCCGATAGTGTGATATCTCAGAAAAATCAGAACGATAAAAGGGAAAAGGCTAAAAAATGTAAAAGGGCAGTCATGTTGCCAATGGTAAAAACAAAATGAGGTAAGTCAGCAAGAGAGAGAACCCAACGCTATGATAGAGGCAGGAAATATCCCACCCCTGAAGCTGTAGAGGCAAGACCACCTGCGGCTTAAAAGGTGCAACCGCTAGAATGTAGAACTGCTTATGGGAAAAGGAGAGTAACCAATACTAAAAATGATAAAAAGAGATTAAAAGGTGGAAAAGAGGATCGCGGTCATGGTGGGGAGTTGGTAATCTCCAAACACGGCTGACAGTGGGAGATACCCCAACACCAGAGAGAGATTAAAAACTTTAAAACTGAGAATAAAAACCACTTTCCTGGAGGAAACCGAGAACCAGGTCGACCATCTGGGAATCGTCAGCCAACATCAAAGGTAAAGTGCGGGGGAGCCTGTGGTTAGCACACAGAGCCAAAAGAAGGGGGCATTGAACCAAAATGTGGGCTACTGACTGGAAGGCTCCAGAACCAAAGTGGGGGTGGCTCATCACGCAAAAGAAAATCATGGGTCAGCCTTGTATGGCCAATGTGGAGACAACACAGTGTGGTTGAGTCCTTTCAGGAGAGGTGAAAGGAAGATGCCACGGGCCTGGTGTCACCTTAATCGCACGAAGTGTATTAGACAGGGAACTAGCCTCCCAAGAGTTGGCCCATGATTGTGCGAAGTGGGATTTGATGCAGAAGGGGTTACAGAAAACGGGGGTAAGTGACTGCTCCCCCAGCCAAACGATCAGTGAGCTCATTGCCCGTGATACCCACATGGCCAGGGACCCAAAGGAAGTCAACGGAACAAGCAGCACGATGAATATCAGCAAGATGGTCATGGATGGCAGAGACCAAGGGATGGAGCGGAAAACACTGGTCAATAGCCAGAAGGCCACTCATTGAGTCCGTACATAACAAAAAGTGGTTGTGTTGGGACTGTTTAATAAAGGTAAGGGCCTGAGAAATTGTCATCAATTCGGCAATGAACACCCCACATGTAGGTGGCAGCAGATGATCTTCCGCTCCAACAGAGGACTTGAAGGCATATCCTACATGATCAGCAGATTTAGATCCATTAGTGTAAAAAGCAACAGCATCCCGAAACTCCCATAAAATTCAGCGGAAAAAGGAATGGAACACCATCGGGGGGATGGAATCTTTCGGACCTCGGCGAAGATCCATCCGAATTCGAGGCCGAGGAACTAACCAAGGAGAGGTGGAGGGGAGGGAGCGAGGAAGACAGGACAAATAAGGAAGCTGAAAATCACGGTAGAGAGACGCAAGGCGGAACCCAACCGGTAAACCCCCCCGAGGGCGGGAATCAGGTGGGCGACTTCCATGGTCTTGGAACAGGAGAGAATAGGAAGCGTGAGTGGGAGAGGAACGGACAGCGAGTGCATAAGACACCAGAAGCTGGGACTGCCAAACAGAAAGGGGGGGGGGGATCCCAGCTTCAACCAGGAGACTATGAACAGGGCTAGTAGGGAAGGCACCAGTGGTCAAATGGATACCACGATGGTGGACTGGATCCAGCAAGTGCAGTGTGGAAGGAGCAGCCAAACCATAAACTGGACAACAATAGTCCAAGCGAGACAGAACTAGAGCACGATAAAGACGGAGAAGGAGGGAGCGGTCCGCACCCCAAGAGTAGTGGGCAAGGAAGCAAAGGACACTGAGTTTATGGAAACATCCTACCTTCAGAAGTCTTATTTGGGGCCGCCAAGTGAGCTTGTTGCCGAAAAGAAGACCTAGGAAACGAAACTGTGGGACCACAGGCAATCGTTGCGCATCGACATAGAGCTCTGGATTAGGGTGGACCACCCGCGATTTTAAAGGAGAGAATTGAAACCCGTGTGAGAGGGTCCATACAGAGGCACGCCGTGCAGCTCCCTGGAACTGCCGCTCTGCAGAGGCCATCGAAGAGGAACTAACCCAAATGCAGAAATCATGCACATACAGGGCATGGGCGACCAAAGGACCGACAGAGGCCACAAGTCCATCGATAGCAATGAGGAAAAGAAGTACACTCAAGACAGAACCCTGTGCGATGCCCATCTCCTGGGTCCATGGAGAACTAAAAACAGTACCAATCCGAACCCTGAATGACCGATGGAACGGGAACTGGAGGATAAAAATTTGGAGTGGGCCCCGAAGACCCCTCTGATGAAGTGTAAGTAAGATTTGATGGATCCAGGCCATGTCATAGGCCTTGCGTAGGTCAAAAAATACTGCAACCAAATAGCAGCGCTGGGAAAAAGCCTGCCGAACTGCGGATTCCAAGCAAAGTAAATGATCGATTGGAGACCGTCCATCTCGGAAGCCACACTGGTAAAGGGACAAAGATCCCGAGATTCGAGGACCGAATTGAGCTGACAGGCTACCATATGTTCAAGTAACTTCTAAACAACATTTGTCAGACTAATCGGCCGATAGCTGTCAACAAATAGGGGGTTCTTACCAGGCTTAAGGACAGGAACCACGATGCTATCCCTCCACTGACTAGGGAAGTCACCCTGGAGCCAGATGCGGTTAAACACCTGGAGAAGATGTTGCTGTTGTGCAGCACTTAGATGTAGAAGCAGTTGGTTATGAATGGAGTCTGGGCCAGGGGCTGTATCATGACAAGAAGAAAGTGCGGAAAGAAATTCCCATTCAGTAAAAGGTTCGTTGTAAGACTCTGACTGACAAGGGGTAAAACATTAGGTGGAAGCTTCGGCCCACTGTTTCCGGCGAAGGAAAGCAGCTGGATAGGAGGCTGATGATGATGCCATTGCAAAATGGGTCGCAAGATGTTCTGCAACGGATCCGTACAACGGCCATCTGGGAGGTGAAGGCCTGGGAGGGTAGACTGCCGATGGCAACCTTGGAGAGAGCGAAGTGTAGCCGATACTCGTGACATAGGGACAGTAGAACCGAGGGAAGAAACAAATAGTTCCCAACATATCCGTTTGCTCTGTTTGATTAAATAACGGGCTTTAGCGCGAAGGCGTTTAAAGGTAATAAGGCCGGCAACGGATGGATGCCTCTTAAGGTGTTGCAAAGCTCGACGGCGATCACGGATGGCAATGGCAATGGCCGTACTCCACCACGGGACTTGCCAGCGGCGAATTGGTCCAGATGAGCGCGGGACAGCAAGGCTAGCAGCGCGAACAATCGCGTCAGACATATCACGTAGGACGTCACCTATACAACCCGACAAAGAGGAAGAAAACACGACCTGTGCAGTGTATAGAGGCCAAACGGCGCGTTGGAAAGACCAACGAGATAACCAGTCCATTGGGGAGTGGGAAGAGAGAGAGAGAGAATCAACGGGAAATGGTCACTATCACAAAGGTCGTCGTGTGGCGACCAGTGTAATGAAGGGAGGAGAGACAGAGAAGGAAGGGAAAGATCAATGGCAGAAAAGGTACCATGATCGGCACTGAAATGAGTAGGGGAGGCATCATTAAGAAGGCACAAGTCGTGGTCTGTAATAAACTGATCTAAAGGAAGACCTCGTCTAGATGGAAATGCACTGCCCCACAAGGGATGATGAGCATTAAAACCCCAAGAAGGAGAAAGGGAGGAGGAAGTTGCTGAAGAAGGGCAGTTAAGGCAGCAGGTGTAAGAGTCCTGTCAAGAGGGAGATAAAGATTGCAAACCGTGACCTCAGAGTCCCTAACAGCAACCGCTTCCAATGTAGTTTGAAGAGGAATCCACATGCTAGCAATGTCTGTACGGACGAGCGTACAAACGCCACCAGAAGCCCGCAGGGGTCCGACCCGATTTCGACAGAAAACACGGAACCCACGGAGGGTAAGTGAGAGAGCATCAGTAAAATGAGATTCCTGTAGAACCACACAAGCTGCAGAGTAAGACTATATATGGGATATCAGTTCCAGAAGGTGACGGTAGTATCCATTACAGTTCCATTGGATAGCCACAGAACGATGATTTAAATGGGGTCTGAACAGGCCAAAGCCATTCATACCGCCGGGTCACCACCCGTCACCGACAAGGAGGGAGCGACATCCATGAACGACAGGTCAGAATCTGGTTGTAAATCCGGGGATGGGACCTCTGGTGACACCAGAGGCTCTTTGTCCCGAGACTTATGTTTCTTCTTCTTTTCAGGTTGAGATCGAGGAGGGCTGTGTGGCTTAAAGGAGCCAGCTGCAGCAAGATCGGGAACAGAAAGAGATTGGGCGACCTGGGGGGCGACAGACCGCGGTTCTCGCGGTCGTCGCATGGCAGCAGACCTTTTGCCTGGAAGGTGCAGGGAAGGGGCATCCCGGGAGGGGCGCCCTTGACCGGCAGACGCCGAAGGAGTGGAACACTTCTCCGGCTGGGGAGGGGGAGCAGTGCCCAGAGGAGAAGGTGTGGGAGCCGCAGAGGAGGGGGGGAGGAGAGGGGTGCTGGATTCGGGTAAGGAAGGGGGAGGAAGGGGTGAAGATGTAACTAAAGCATAACTAGACGTCACGGACACAGGGTGAATACGTGTATAATTCTTACGAGCCTCTGTGTAGGTTAAACGATCAAGGGACTTATACTCTTGTATCTTCTTTTCCTTCTTATATACTGGGTAATCTGGTGAACGTGGAGAATGATTGCCATGACAATTAACACACACAGGAGGGGGAACACAGAGACTCCCCTAATGGACTGTGGACGACAGTCACCACAGAGGGAGGCCTGCAAACAGCGGGAAGACGTGTCCAAAACGCAAGCACTTAAAACACCTCATAGGAGATGGGATGTACGGCTTCACATCACATTGATAAACCATAATCTTTACTTTCTCAGGGAGGGTATCCCCTTCAAAGGCCAGGATAAAGGTACCAATATCAATGCGATTGTCCTTGGGACCCTTCTGAACACGCCGAACAAAGTGAACACCCCACCGTCCGAGATTGTCCCGAAGTTCCTCATCAGTTTGAAGGATGAGGTCCCTGTGAAAAATCACACCTTGAACGATATTTAGAGACTGGTGGGGGGTAATGGACACAGGAATTGTGCCAAGATGGGTACAGGAACGAAGGGCCACAGACTGGGCAGCTGAAGCAGTTTTGATCAGCAACGAACCCGACCACATCTTGCTCAGGGAGTCCACTTCGCCAAACTTGTCTTCAATGTGTTCCACAAAGAATAAAGGTTTGGTATTGATGAAAGTATCCCCATCAGTCCTAGTGCAAACCAGATAGCGGGGGAAAGGCTTTGCCCCTAGCCGACTTGCCTGACCCTCTTCCCACGGGGTAGCCATGGAAGGGAAGGCCGAGGGGGCAGGAGAAGCACCACTAGAAGAATCAGTTCCACGCAGAGAGACGGCCACAGAAGAACAGCCAGAGTTCTGGACCCGTATGCGTTTCATTTGCATAGTGTCCGCCCTGATATCACCCACTCCGATTAGGGGCTCTCCTCACAGGTGCCACCCAGCCACAGCAAGGGCCATCTGGCACGGCGGCCATTGCCGGGAGTTCCGATGCTCCAGGATGACGAGTAACCACTCCAAGGCTTGCATGAGGAGGTCACATCTCAGGTATCAGAAGTGTGATCCCTGTGTGTTCAGGGGGCTCAACCAAAAGGGCACATAGCGACCCCACCACACGGGCTGGCTACCGTGCTGGCTATGCACCCTAACATCAGACAACAACGTGAAAGAAAAGGTGGAATGAACTAGGAGCGCACACGTCGGAGACACTAGGTAAGGTGCTCTCCCCCAAATGGCTCACACTACGGAAGAGAAATTTAGTAATGGAGGTCAAACCCCAGAGGGGGACCAGGGAGTGCCAAAAGGAGGAGGTGATTACGCAACAAAGCTAAACTGCAAAACCAACATAACCAGTAGGATAGCGGGGGCCAACATAACCAAGGACACCAAGAGAGGGAGAGGAGAGGGCGAGGGGGAAGGAGCAAGGAGAGGAAAGGAGGGGAAGAGGAAGGAAATGCAGCCCTGGAAAGAAGGAAGGCTGCAATAGCTCGGGGCCCCGTGCTCGCCACGCACGTATGCACAAAAGAGTTGTGGACCTCCTGGGGGGAGATTAGCAATAAAGTTAACATCAGAATTGGTGACCAGTAAGTTGCTGGAGGAATTCTGCTAACTTGGAAACAAAATAACACACGACGAATGAAGCAAGGAGGACATGAAAAAATTGAGAAGCACAGGCTGAGTGGGAGTTCTTGACGAAAAAAAGCCACTAGCATCAAACATAGGCGTTAATTTCAGGAAGCAATTTTTGATATTGTGAAAGCATAGACTGTGTAAACACCGGAAAAATAGATAACCGAAGCGTCTGAGATACGATGCCATAGAAAATGTTGAAACTTTTCACAAGTGAGGCCTTCGTAGTGAGCAGCGCCATGCCAGTCATAAGAGTGTTGGGGCCAAAAAAGGAAAGAGTGAAAGGAAACTGAGAAATCAATAAAGCTTCTGCTTCACTTCGATTCGAATAAAAAATACGTACACCCATATACAACGGTGGAAAACATTTCGTTATGAAGGAATCGTTATGTGTTTACTGTATCATTTTGACAACATTGTGTGGGCAGTATCTGGCAGTTCATTGTTTATTTGAGTATTGAATGAGTGTACGAACCTAAAGGATGTGAGACAGTTACGGCCCACCTTGTCATAAACGTATGCAAGTGAGGCTAAACCGTGTTTCAGCCACTTGACACGCATTATAGAGTAGCTCGGTTCGTATCTCCACTCAACCACACAAATTTTTATTCCACCTGGTTTCTCATAACCACTATGATTGATTACCGTGACAGTTTCTTCTAAGCTCCAAAGTGTCTTCCCCGACACATATTTACTTGGTGCACCATCAATAACTTCCTCGGCGTTGTCGGGACACAATTTCTTCATCTTCCTTTTTGTTTTCACCACCAATATTTACCAGCGAACAACATTTATCCCAGTCCTTATGAACCAAACGTATTCTAGACCCTCAATTTAGACACAGGGTTGACATATGATAGCTTCCCCACGACGTTGCATCTCTCTTCTTTCGGCCAAAATTCTGGTTGGGAAATGCTATTTCTCTTCCAGGTTTATAGTCAGGTTCAACTGCAATGTCTACCATAAAGTTATGACGATGAAAGAAGCGGACGCTGAGTTGTCTGATGAGTTAAAGTTGATAAGTACACGGGTTTGCTCCTCTTTTCCAGATGAAAAGTATTAGCGAAATAAGTGATTACCCAAGTTCATGATTTTCAGCCGTTTACCACGTTAAATGTTACGAGGCGACAGACTGTGAAGGAATATGTCACGACTTAATCAAACTTCTTCACTTTCAATAAGGAAATAAGGATTGCCAGCTTCATTGTTATAACAAAAATAGATCAGTTGGGAATCTGATCTCTCAACGAAGTGTCGCAGAACAGTATCAAGCTGAAAGTAAAGTTGATGAATGAAATCCCACACCACTGACATTTATCGACGACAGACTTCACATTGAGATATGCATACAGATATATACAATCACTTGTAGATCGCGTTCATCATAAATATCTACTTCTTCCACATGGAATGCTCCTATAACTTAGTCTGATTAAAGGTCAAAATGGTTCAAATGGCACTGAGCACTATGGGACTAAACATCTGTGGTCATCAGTCCCCTAGAACTTAGAACTACTTAAACCTAACTAACCTAAGGACATCACACACATCCATGCCCGAGGCAGGATTCGAACCTGCGACCGTAGCAGTCGCGCGGTTCCGGACTGAGCGCCTAGAACCGCTAGACCACCGCGGCCGGCAATTAAAGGTCAAACCGCATGCCTACAATCCATTAACGCTATCTCGGTACGAACTTCAGTACAATATTCCTCAACCATTCTTCTTCAAATATGCTTTTTTCAGAGCTCTCAGCGCAACTCATCATTTTTCTTCGTACGCACTCATCCAACAGATTGACACTGCGGAAGTATCAGTACTTCATTTCATCAACGTAATATTGTCCTTCGACATATCGGACAACATATTGTGGTAGAAATATGGTTACATTTAAAAAATGGTAAACACGTTCTCATTACATGCACGTACGCGTACTCATAAATTACCCATTACCCAATTTTTCAGTATGGAAGAAATGCACACTATGTGATCAAAAGTATCCGGACACCCCCCAAAACACACGTTTTTCGTATTAGGTTCACTGCGCTGCCACCTACTGCCAGGTACTCCATATCAGCGACTTCAGTAGTCAAAAATGGTTCAAATGGCTCTGAGCACTATGGGACTCAACTGCTGTGGTCATAAGTCCCCTAGAACTTAGAACTAGTTAAACCTAACTAACCTAAGGACATCACACACATCCATGCCCGAGGCAGGATTCGAACCTGCGACCGTAGTCGTCGTGCGGTTCCAGACTGTAGCGCCTTTAACCGCTCGGCCACTCTGGCCGGCCTTCAGTAGTCATTAGACTTCGTGAGAGAGCAGAATGTGGAACTCCGCGGAACTCACGGACTTCGAACGTTATCAGGTGATCGTGTGCCACTTGTGTAAGACATGTGTACGCGAGATTTCCACGCTCCTAGACATGCCTAGGTCCACAGTTTCCGATGTGATAGTGAAGTGGAAACGTGAAGGGACACGTACAGCACAAAAGCGTACAGGCCGACCTCGTCTGTTGACTGACAAAGACCGACGACAGTTGAAGAGTGTCGTAATGTGTAATAGGCAGACATCTATCCAGACCATCACACAGGAATTCCAAACTGCATCAGGATCCACTGCAAGTACAATGACAGTTAGGCGGGAGGTGAGAAAACATGAAGTTCATTGTCGAGAGGCTACTCATAAGCCACACATCACGCCGGTAAGTGCCAAACGACGCCTCGCTTGGTGTAAGGAGCGTAAACATTGGACGACTGAACAGTGGAAAATGTGTGGAGTGACGAATCACGGTGCAAAATGTGGCGATCCGATGGCAAGGTGTGGGTATGGCGAATGCCCGGTGAACATCATCTGCCAGCGTGTGTAGTACCAACAGTAAAACTCGTAGGCGGTGGTGTTATGATGTGGTCGTGTTTTCCATGGAGGGGGCTTGTACCCCTTGCTGTTTTGCGTGGAGCTATCATAGCACAGGCCTATATTAATATTTTAAGCACGTTCTTGCTTCCCACTGTTGAAGAGCAATTCGGGGATGGCGATTGCATCTTTCAACACGATCTAGCACCTGTTCATAATGTACGGCCTGTAATGGACTTGGCTGTACAGAGCCCTGACCTGAATCATATAGAACACCTTTGGGATGTTTTGGAACGCCGACTTCGTGCAAGGCCTCACCGACCGACGTCGGTAGCTCTCCTCAGTGCAGCACTCCGTGAAGAATGGGCTACCATTCCCCAAGAAACGTTCCAGCACCTGACTGAACGTTTGCCTGCGAGAATGGAAGCTGTCATCAAGACTAAGTGTTGGCCAACACTATATTGGATTCCAGCATTATGGATGGAGGGCACCACGAATTTGTAAGTCATTTGCAGCCAGGTGTCCGATACTTTTTATCACATAGTGTATAATATCCTGTGTCGATTTGAAATTTTGAGTCGATTCATGAGGCGTGATCAGTTTTCCCCATTGGAAGACCAGTGTCTCTAAACGCAGGTGTTTATTTTCGAGTTACAGCGCGGTTACTCATTTTAACTACTATCAAACTAAAATCTCAAGTATCTAGTAAGATGCTATTTTTCTACAGTACTCGTCTCTGCCCATTTGACGCATCAAGGCTGTGTTGGCTGTAAATTAAGGTTGTCTGACCTTGTGCTCCTACCTAGAGCAATGGATTTCATACTGTTTTCTGCACATTTAAAGGAACTTCAGTCTTAACTCAAGTCTCGTCGTTATCGTTTGAACATCGGAAAATTAACGACGTGCAATAAAAAATAGAACGTGTTCCTTTACCACGAGGAAGTGACCAGTATTTGATATCCTTAGCTTTGTTACTTAGGCTGTTGAATAATGCCGAGGTCTGAAATGAGTGAAGTAAGAAGAATGCTTATAGGAGTGTAAAATAAAATTCTAATATGTTTTTTCAATGGCGTTAGCTTAACGACAGGATGTTACACGTTACAGTGATGAAGACAACACATAGGAGCAATATCTGCTAGTTAGGAGTGTAAAGACTTTTGTTTTGTAGTGCTTCGTGTAAAACATCTAAATTCGTAAATGTTTATATATTACTTGGCACTGACCGTCTCAAAGAAAAATTTCAACCTTAGTTGTAATGTTACTGCTGCAGTATCGCGAATGGTGCTGTTAAGATGTACAACTTCGAGCGATGTGATTGTCCTGGAATGAAATAAAACTTATATTCAACTCTCAAACAAACGCTTAAGAAAGAAAATGATTAATAAGAAAGAAATTGATGAATTACTTCACTTTCCTTATTACTTAAGCATTGTATTCTGGAATAAATTGCGAAAACAAAGGTTTCTCACTGGACTGATTCGTTCTCTGTTTTTGAGTAGACACGCAGCTAAAAATGTTTTGGCAATTAATTAACAGTGTTCTTTAAATATCGGAATGTTTAATGACTTACAGTGAAAAATACAGCGAGTTGCATTACCTCGAGAAAAAGGCCACATTTTGATCTCCGTAACTTTCTTGCTTATGCTGTTAAATACTGCTCTCTCCAAGGTTAAGTGACTGTTCACGATTCAGTGGATTTTACGCTCCACACAGCAGATGTTTACATCGGTCCAGTGTCATTGGCACGAAGACACGTCTTGTTGTGCCTCCTTCACTTGTGAAGAGATGCAGAGTTGGCACCAATGACGGGGGATTCCCACGGGGCGCAAGCGTCACTCTCGCCTCCTGTCACAGGGAAGCCCGCGTCAATAGACGCCAGCTGGCACTGGCGACGACACGTGTGCTGCTGTCGTTTCCAGACGGAACCTGGAGCTTCTGTAGCTAAGTAGGGCTTGCAGAAGCGTGGGGAAACACAGCAGTTACCACTTCCGGATTACGAGTGTGAACTAGTACGAATAAAAAGGCATTGTACCACTATAAAAGCAATCACTTCAGTATTTTCTGTAACAGTTAATCGCTAACAACAGGTGGCACAAAATAGGGAAAAATGGATGATAACATTACGGATCGAAACACAAACAGTGAAACACTGTCGCAAGACTAATAGCTCTCGTGTATCAGATTGTTATACAATAATAAAGTGAGTCTTCAATCAGTACAGAAGTCTTAGACTAATACCAAATCTCACTACGTAGGTCTGCAGTTCTGACGAGTACCGATTCCTTAGCTGAAATTGTCACTATTTAACTGGTGGGAGGGTAGATGTGGTGGCATAAGTTTCTGATTATATATAGCAGACACACTTGCAGTATTTCATGAAGTAAGGAAACTGACTCAGTTGAAGACAACCCATTCCTGAGATAAGAACGTTTCCTCTCCTCTTGGTGCCCTTGGCGAGGCAGATTACAAGTACGAGCACAGGGCTGAACCACTTCCCTTTTCTCACTCATCGATAACAGACGCAAGACACGTATCTCACACACACTAATCGGAAAATTATAATAAGTTACAAGTAAGACATAACGCCTTCCACGATTTCGATACGCCTGATGGAAGACGTGCTTCACTTTTTTGCCGCTGACACTATCGATCGGTATCTTTTAGTTAACAGGTATTAGTTATTAACACAACCAAAGATAATTTTCATCCTAGCGGTTAGTTTCTTCCATGGTTTCAGTAAATACAGTGTTGCTTATCCCTCAGCCCATTATGAGTCATTCACGTGATACAGGTGCAACGTACCCTACCCAACTTTAAGTTAGCCGTTGCTCTCTCGTAAGTCTTAGTAATTATTGTTGTTTACTTGTTAGGTGCTTGATCAAACATCGACTGTGAATATTTTGTGCTTCTGAAATTATCATACATTTCTGTATGGCGGGCAGCAATGGAAGAAGGTCTCGTCGTCTAGGTGGAAAGATCCATTATCGGTAATGCAAAAGATTTCGGAAAATTTGATTATCGATATTAAAAAATATTTTGTCAGTCACAATATGTTTTTTTTTTTTTTTTTTTTTTTTGTTTGGGCCTGCTGCTTCGATACAGCATGTCACACTGACGAGCTGTTCCTAGCCCAGCTTTCTATAAGTGATGAAGGAGCATAAGGCAAAGCAACCTATTATAAGTTGATAAAAATAATTTCCAACACACACAAAAACTAACGGTATTGAAATCGCTGCATCCCATTTACGGGTTTGATGTTTCAAAGATTCATTGTTGGTGGATGATACGATAGTCGATCAGTCGCTAGAAACGGTAACACACATTAAATATCTGGTAATGTGGATAATGGACGATTCAAAAGCAACAATGACATAAAACTAGTCATATTACAGGCAGACGCCAGACTGAGATTCTTTACTAGACTACACAGAAAGTGCAGTCCATCCACGAAGAAAATTGCTTACAAAACCGTCTTTCGAGATACTTAAGTATCGCTCGTCAGCTTGAGACCCTTACCAGGTTGGACTGATAGAAGAAATAGAATGTACGAAGAAGGGCAGCGCGTTTCGTAACATGTTCGTTTAGCAAACGCTGTCGCGTCACGGAGGTGGACACCAACTGGGATGCTGGAGGGTACACGTTGTGAAATTTTTGAAAGTTGTGTAAGATTCTATGGGACCGAACTGCTGAGGTCATCGATCCCTAGGCTTACACACTAATTAATGTAACTTTAACTTACGCTAAGGACAATGATTCGAACCTCCGACGGGGGTAGCCGCGCGAACTGTGACAAGACGCCTTAAACGCGTTGTGGATTACGGTGTGAATTACTGTTAGAATTCCGAGAGTATATGTTCCTGGAAGAGCCATCCGAAATACTGGTTCCTCTTACGTATATCTTCCGAAAAGACCACGAGGTAAAACTGCAAAGGTTTGAACCGCTAAGGAGACTTACCACGTGTCGTCCGTCCGGTGCACGACTTCCGGTGCGACTTGAGCTGAAATTATAGTAAACGAAGTACCCTTCGCCATTGTTACCTCGCTTGCATGGTGTAGATGTAAATATAGATGAAGATGCAGATGAATATGTATCAGATTTACTTACAGGAGGCATCCAGTGCCTTTGCTTAATTTTATAGACGCTACGAAGAAAGAGAGTTTAGACGACACAATCCTAAAGAGGTTCAGTGATGCATATTTGCCCAGTACGTATACTGTGACATGTGTTATGTGTGCAAGACGCATAATCTTTTGGAGGAAGGTAACAGTAATATCCCATTAAAGGGTGCAGATACTAGGACCACCAGACCTCACTCGTGATAACACCGACATTATTAACACGACCGAAGGGTCAGCTGCTGACAAGTATTTTTACCGATCATTCACATGATGTTCAGCCACGGTCGATTCGGATAACAGATCCATACAATAAATATCATACCATCCAGTCCGTGACACATTTGTGAAGATCAGGACCCAAAACACATTTTCATTGGGTGGTTTAGGCATTTGGAAACATTGCCTCTGCGATAGTGAAGATCCAGTCAACACTCTATTGATCTCGAATCTCTATCGATCTCACGAATTTTTGTGTAATATCCGATATGCCTTGGCACTTGCGTGTCGCACCGACTACCATACCACGTTCAAAGTCGGTTAACTGGCTGTGTGCTGCCTTGTCCACTGAAAACCTTTCTGTATCAGACGGCCTATACGTAGTACCCGCAATCGCGCCACGCACCATATATAACTGCAGTATTTGAAATTCATACACGGCGCATTTACATACAGGAAGCCATTTCTCCCTTGGCTCTTGGCCGTTCAGTGTAGTCGGCTCAATGGGCCATGTGGTGTTACAGAGTGTTATTATGTGAAAATAGAGCAAACACTTCAGCGGGGAAACTGAGTTTGAAACGAGAAATGACACATCTCACAGCGATATGAAGAAAATTTGTGTCCAGCAAGTGGTTCCAGATAAAATACAAAACGAAGCTTAGACTAAGTGCAGGTAGAACATAATTAAAAATGAAACTGAACATACAGAATCTAATAAAAGGAACCATCTAATTTCACAGGAATGTATCTTTTAAATTTAATATAGAAACTTGGGGTGTGTTTTAAAAAATGCATCTAAACTACAAGTATCCTTGCGTCAGATACAAATTTCGGGTTGATGTGCTTGAAAGTAGGGCTACTTGCCACGCCTATTCATTATCTGACACGTGAATGTCGAGAATTCCATAATTCGTTTGCGCAGACACAATTCAGTTATAACTGTGCGAGTGATTTTCGTCAAGAACGCCGCAGTGTACCTTCTGCAGTTTAAAGCATTCAGCAGTGGCACCGACAGTTTCAAGATACTGGCTGTTTATCTGATGTTGAAATATACAGTTTGCTCACATATGCGCGTTCAAGAAGTTGAGCACTCGCAACAGTTTTGCATGTAGTCCACAGAAACCTACTCAGTGCGTAGGCCGACAGTTAACCATTCCGCCGCGTGGGATTAGCCGAGCGGACTAAGGCGCTACAATCATGGACTGTGCGGCTGGTCCCGGCGGAGGTTCGAGTCCTCCCTCGGGCATGGGTGTGTGTGTTTGTCCTTAGGATAATTTAGGTTAAGTAGTGTGTAAGCTTAGGGACTGATGACCTTAGCAGTTAAGTGCCATAAAATTTCACACACAGTTAACCATTCCTCATGCGTCTGTCTGGCTTGTTTTGCGGCAACGTTTGTGTTTGAAAACATACAGACTTCAAATATTGCTGGTCCTTAATAATAACATATAGAGTTTTGTGAGGGAGGAAAAGGAAGATAATAATTCCCACTAAAGATTAGTGTCCAGTGTTGAGGTGAAGTTCATATAAGTAGAAATGTGAAACACACAAGAACATGGGGTGTACAGTAACCATACATCATGGTCGAGCACCAGATAGAAGCTCCAAAGTTTAATTTGTTTCGCGACGATTCCTTAGCAAAATTAACGGCCTTTTCGTTTTTACGTAAATCAGGATAACTGGAGTCACGTACCGTATCTTAGAGATCTGGATTTTTCACTGTTGTGTGTCCTAAATTATTTTTGTCCTCTATTTAAGTACCGTGCACAGAGATTTGTATATCTTGAATTCTATGTTGCAGTCGATGGATTAATTTCGTTCTTTTTTTTATATGAAACAAAAGAAGTTCTGCACAGTCTTACTTGCTTCACATCCTTTCTTCCGTCTAGATGAACGTAAGATTGCCATGTTTGTATCTTTAAGTTATTTATGAATAATAATCTTCTATTGCTATAAAATGAGTTACTATTTGTTGATTACGTACTTTAAATATCACTAATGGTCTGTACAAGTTGCTTACATGATCCGGCAGCCTAATTCCAGAGGAAAGCGAATGTTTGGTGATGTAACGACTACACGCCGTCAGTGTGCTATCATAAGCATTTATGAATTATTTCTCTATATACCTGCATTCTAAATTGTTTGTTATACGAAGTATGATTATTCTTGCTGCGCACTGCGCTATATTTCATCGCACTGTGCTACATTTTTATTCGATTAACCATCACTCAAAATATTTCTGCGTCTGGTTCCACCATAACCAGAAAAATAATGGTAGCAATGCACAGAATCAGCTTCAGTAAGGAGTTTGTTCAAATCGTATCTCATTAGATCAGTTTCACTCCCGCTGCAACCTTTGTGGCTTATCCCAACTCAGAATTAGTATTCTGAGACAAAATTCTATCTATCGTTCAGTCTCTATTTTGATATGATTTACGGGATGGAGAGACACGTGGTGTAACAAGACGAAAATTAATTTTTCAACAGGACAGATAGCAACGGCACTGGCACGTTTCTTAACAAAGAGCTTATCTAACGCTGGATCGACCGAAAAGGGCGCTCGAATCTGACGTTGCAACCTTGACCCTTTGATCACCTTGTCTCACCCTGTGCTACTTTTTGTGTGGGTTTCTGGAAGACTCCGTTTATTTGCTTCAAAATACAACAAATTTTGGATCAGCTATGACACCACATAACAACAATAAGTGCGGAAATGTTCGCAGAAGCTGGGACGACTTTGATGTTCATCTGGTGAAGATTTTTGAAGGTAAATAAAAACTTTCATTTAAATGTGGTTGCAAAGGGTACACAATGTTTAATGAGGAAGCATATAAAATATATAAATTCTGATGATTCCTTTTAAAATAAAAACTATGCATGAGTTAAAATTCATCCCAAGTTTGTATTTATGTTTACATAAAGCATACAAATGGTTCAAATGGCTCTGAGCACTATGGGACTTAACTTATGAGGTCATCAGTCCCTTAGAACTCAGAACTACTTAAACCTAACTAACCTAAGGACATCACACACATCCATGCCCGAAGCAGGATTCGAACCTGCAACCGTAGCAGCCGCGTGGTTCCGGACTGAGGCGCCTAGAACCGCTCTGCCACAGCGGCCGGCAAAAGCATACACTGAGGTGACCTTAGTCACGGTATACCTCCTTACGACGTCCTTTGACCCGGAATAGCTCAGCGACTCGACGTGGTATGGACTCAGCAAGTCGTCTGAAGCTCTCTGCAGAAGTATTGAGCCATACTTCCTCTACAGTCGTCCATAACTGCGGAAGTGTTGACAGTGCAGAATTTTGTGCACGAACTGACCTCTAGACTACGGTCCTTAAATGTTCGATGCGATTAATGTCGGGCGATCTGGCTGACAAATTATTCGCTCAAACTGTCCAGAATGTTCTAACCGATCGCGAACAATTGTGGCCCAGTAACATGGTGCATTGTAATCCACAAAAATTCCATCTTTGTTTGGGATCACGAAGTCCATGAATAGCTGAAAATGGTCTCCAAGTATTCGCACAAAACCATTTCCATTCAATAATCGGTTCAGTTCTACCAAAGAACCCAGTCCGTTCCATGTCAACACAGCCCACACAATTATTGAGCCACCACCAGCTAGCACAGTGCCTTGGTGTCGACTTGAGTCCGTGGCTCCGTGGGCTCTGCGCCACACTAGAACCCTAGCATCGTGAATATCGTGAATCCTCTGGCCAGGCCACCGTTTCTCAACCGATATTGTCGCGAGCCCAGGAGAGGCGCTTCAGGCGACGCAGTGCTGGAAGCAAAGGCAGTCGCGTCGGTCGCCTGCTGCCATAGATCATTACCGCTACATTTCCGTTCGCTGCCCCAACGGATACGTTCGCTGTACGTCCCGCATTGAGTCGTCCTGTTATTTCGCGCAGTGTTGCTTCTCTGTTAGCACTGACAACTCTATACAAACGCCGCTGCACTCGCTCGTTAAGTGAAGGCCGTCGGCCACTCCTTGTCCGTGGTGAGAGGTAATGCCTGGAATTCGGTATTTTTGGCACACTATTGACACTGTGGATCGAGCAATATTGAATTCATTAACTTTTCCGCAATGGAATGTCTCAAGCGTCTAGCTCCAAGCACTATTCCGGATTCAAAGTCTATTAATTGCTGTCGTGCGGTCGTACTCACGCCGGCCAACGTTTTACATGATCACCTGGAGACAAATGAAAGCTCTTATATACCCTACGTACGCGATACTACTGCCATCTGTATATGTGCACATCGCTACCCCATGCCTTTTGTCGCTGCAGTGAATAGTCCAAGCCTTATGAAATCGAATGAGCCATTGTGAAAGACCGCTTCTGCCACGAGACAACAAGGAAATTTTACAGGATTTGATGATACTACATCGCGGTATAGTTTCAGCTGATTATGGTTTAAACTGTAGAATAATGGTAGATAAGAACTTAAAAACGGACTCATTAGGCAGGAGGCTACAAATGTAGATTACGAGAATTTCAGAATTGAGGGGTATTACCACAAGGAGAGAGAAGTCTCAACGGAAACAAGATAAGTATGAAAGAGACAGCGACAGCATCAAAGAAACAACAGGGTCGTGGTAGAATGGGCTGAAACACGTTTTGGCGGCGCTGCTCCACAGCTCTTAAACAATTTAGGAAAGACATCTTAAAACTAGCAAGATCTCTCATAATAGTGTTTATTATTTACCCCTGGTTTCGTCATCAAGTCGACAAACATAACATTGACTCATGAAATACATGAAGAAGACTGCTTTATGTGACAGAATGTCAGCTACGTAATGTAAATATGGAACACGAAGGAACAAGTCCTAGGATTAAAAACGGATCTAACATTCCTCACATACTGCTTATTCTGTACACAAAAGAAAAAAAAATAAAGGGACTAAAAGGGAGATTCAGGAGTGCGGTTAAAATTCAGGCTGAAATAATATCAGTGATAAGATTCGCTGATAATATAAGGGCCAATCAAAAAGTTTCGTACCACGAAGCGCGACTCTGATGCAGGGGTATAAGCACTGACATGTACGCAAGGATTAGTGTGACATTCTTGTATTTCCGTCTTGCGTGCGGTAAATGTGGAAACGTTTTTACCGAACGTTTTTACCGAATGCGTCCAAACATGACTTACGTGGTGTTATTCTTATTATAGCTGCCGAATGACAGATACCTGTTGACTTCCATTGGAGCACGATGAATGGGTATGGCGCAGCATGTTTGTCGAAAACCACCGTTGTGGAATGGTGCGCAAAGTTCCGTGCGACAAGGGGTGCTGTTGATTCATAATAACGCAAGTCCCCATATTGCAAATGTCGTAAAGCAAACGTTAAGCCAACTGAAATGGGATACACCTAACCACCCGCCCTGCAGTTATGATCTCTCTCCATGTGATTATCGCGCCTTTGGTCCTTCCAAAAAGGCCTTGAAGTGTCTACGATTCCTGTTGGACAAGGGTGTGCTGCGAGCAGTTACTGACATCTTCACGCAGGTAGACACTGTGTTTTACTCAACGGATAGCTTCAGCCCGCTTCGTAGGTGGGATGATTTCCTGAGTGCTGACAGGTATTTTGTATGATTGGCATACGTATTTTGGTTTGTACGGTCTTTGAATAGAAATTTTTCATCGCTCCTTATGTTATTACCTTCATTCGAAGCGAGGAATAATTACAGTACGTACTGAATGGAATGAAATGTCTACTGACCACACAAAATGGACTGAGAGTAAACTGAAGACAGATTACAGTAAGGAAGGAGTAGTAATAATGAAATTAGTGAAAATCTTACCACTGAAATTATAGAACACGAAATAGAAGAAGTGAAGCAACTCTGCAACTTTGGAAGCAAAATAACATACGACACACGAATCAACAAAAACGTAGAAATCATTTTTTTTTGGGTCATCACTGTTCCAACTGGTGTGATGTGGCCCACCACGAATTCCTCTACAGTGCCAACCTCTTCACTTCAGAGCAGGACTTGCTACCTCAGTCCCAATTATTTACTGCATGTATTCCAAGCTCTATCTTCCTCTGCAGTTTTTGCCCTCTACAGCTCCCTGTAGTATCATGGAAGACATTGCCCTATGTCTTAACAATTTTCCTATCATTCTGTCCCTTCTGCTTATCAGTGTTTCCCACATATTCCTTTCCTCTCCGATTGTGCGCAGAACCTCCTCACTCTTTACCTTATTAGTCCACCTAATTTTCAACATTCGTCTATAGCACCACATCTCAAATGCTTCGATTCTCTTCTGCTCCGGTTTTCCCGCAGTCCATGTTTCACTTCGATACTATGCTGTACTCCATTGGTACATTCTCAGAAATTTATTCCTGAAATTAAGGCTGATATTTGATATTAGTAGACTTCTCTTGGCCAGGAATGCCCTTTTCCCTTTTTGCCATCGCTAGTCTGCTTTTGATGTCATCCTTGCTCCGTCCGGCGTTGATTATTTCATTGCCCAGATAGCAGAATTCCTGAACTTCATCTATTTCGTGACCATCAATCCTCATTTTAAGTTTCGCGCTGTTCTCATTTCTCCTGCTTCTCATTACCTACGTCCTTCTTCGATTTACTCAAAACGCATACTCTGTACTCATTAGACTGAGCAGATCATGTAATTGTTCTTCACTTTTACTCAGGATAGCAATGTCTTCAACGAATAGTATCATTGATATCTTTTCACTTTCAATTTTAATTCCACCCCTGAACCTTTCTTTTATTTCCATCATTGCTTCCTCGACGTACAGATTGAACATTGGAGGCGAAATACTACTACCTTGTCTTACACTCTTTTAATACGAGCACTTTGTTCTTGGTCGTCCACTCTTATTCTTCCCTCTTGGTCGTTGTACATATTGTGTATGACCCGTCTCCCCCTATAGCTTACCCCTATTTTTCCCAGAATTTCGAGCATCTTGCAACATTTTACATTGTCGGACGCTTTTTCCAGGTCGACAAGTCCTATGAACGTGTCTTGAGTTTTCTTTAGTCTTGCTTCCATATTAACCGCAACGTCAGAATTGTCTCTTTCGCGCCTTTACCTTTCCTAAGGCCAAACTTATCGTCATCTAGTACATCCTCAATTTTCTTTTCCATTCTTATATGTATTATTCTTGCAAGCAACTTGGATACATGAGCTGTTAAGCTGATTGTGCGATAATTCTCGGAATTGTCAACTCTTGCCGTCTTCGGAATTGTGTCGATGATGCTTTTCCGAAAGTCAAGTAGTATGTTGCCGGACTCATACATTCTACACACCAACGTGAATAGTCGTTTTGTAGCCACTTCCCCCAATGATTTTAGAAATTCTGATGGAATGTTATCTATCCCTTCTGCCTTATTTGATCTTAAGTCCTCCAAAGCCCTTTTAAATTCTGATTCTAATAGTGGGTCCTCTATTTCTTCTAAATCGACTCTTGTTTCTTCTTCTATAACATAAGACAATTCTTCCTCTCATAGAGAATTTCAGTGTATTCTTTCCACCTGTTCCTCTCTCCTCTGCATTTAACAGTGGAATTCCCGTTGCACTCTTAATGTTATCACCGTTGCTTTTAATGTCACCGATGGCTGTTTTGACTTTCCTGTATGCTGAGTCTGTCCTTTCGACAGTTATTTCTTTTTCTATGTTTTCAGATTGCTCCTGCAGCCACTTCGTCTTAGCTTCCCTGCACTTCCTACTTATTTCATTCCTCAGCATCTTGTATTTCTCTATTAGTGAGTTTCCCGGAACACTTTCGTACTTCCTTCTTCATCGATCAATTGAATTATTTCTTCTGTTACTCATGGTTTCTTCGCAGTTACCTTGTTTTTACGTATTTTTTCCTTCCCAACTTCTGTGATGGGTCTGTTTAGAGATGACCATTCCACTTCAACTGTACTGCCTACTGAGCTATTCCTTATTGCTGCTTCTATAGCGTTAGAGAACTTCAAGCGTATCTCGTCATTCCTTAGTACTTCCGTATCCCACTTCCTTGCGTATTGATTCTTCCTGACTAGTGTCTTAAACATCAGCCTACTTTTGGTCACTACTATATTGTGATCTGAGTCTACGTCTGCTCCTGGGCACACCTTACAATCCAGTATCTGATTTCGGAATCTCTGTCGGACCATGAAGTAAACTAACGGAAATCATCCGTCCTTTTCCAAGTATACCTCCTCCTCTTGTAATTCTTGAACAGAGTATTCACTGTTACTAGCTGAAACTTGTTACAGAACTCAACTGTCTTTCTACTCTCTCATTTCTTGTTCCAAGCCCATATTCTCCTGTAACCTTTTGTTCTACTCTTTCCCCTGCAACTGCATTCCGGTCTCCCATGACTATTAGATTTTCATATCACTTTACATACTGTATTACACTTTCAATATCCTCATACACTTTCTCTGTCTCTTGATCTTCAGCTTGCGAGGTCGGCATGTATACCTGAACTATCGTTGTCGGCGTTGGCTTGCTGTCGATTCTGGTAAGAACAACCCTGTCACTGAACTGTTCACAGTAACACACTCTCTGCCCTACCTTCCTATTCATAACGAATCCTACACCTGTTATACCATTTGCTGCTGCTGTTGATATTACCCTACACTCATCTGTCCATAAATCCTCTTCTTCTCTCCATTTCACTTCACTAACCCCTACTATATCTACGAGTAGATTGAACCTTTGCATTTCCCTTTTCAGATTTTCTTGTTTCCCTACTACGTTCAAATTCTGACATTCCACGCCGCGACTCGTAGAACGTTACCCTTCCGCCGACTATTCAGTCTTTTTCTCATGGTACCCTCCCCCTTGACAGTCCCCTGCCGGAGATCCGAATGGGGGACTATTCCGGAATCTTTTGCCAATTGAGAGATCATGATGACAATTCTTCACTTGCAGACAACATATCCTATGGATAAACGTTACGTGTCTGTAATGCAAGGGTTTCCATTGCCTTGTGCATCCTCATGCCGTTGATCATTGCTGATTCTTCCCACTTTGGGGACAGTTTCCCACGCCGAGGACAAGAGAGTGCCCTGAATCTCTATCCGCTCTTCCGCCCTCTTTGACAAGGCCGTTGGCAGAATGAGGGGTGACTTATTATGCCGGAAGTATTCATCCACCGGAAGTATTCGGCCGAAAAAAGAATAGCACATGGAAAGAAGCCATTTCTGGTCACAAAAATGTGTCTGGTAGCCCGCATCTCGTGGTCGTGCGGTAGCGTTCTCGCTTCCCACGCCGGGGTTCCCGGGTTCGATTCCCGGCGGGGTCAGGGATTTTCTCTGCCTCGTGATGGCTGGGTGTTGTGTGCTGTCCTTAGGTTAGTTAGGTTTAAGTAGTTCTAAGTTCTAGGGGACTTATGACCACAGCAGCTGAGTCCCATAGTGCTCAGAGCCATTTGACCATTTTTTTGTGTCTGGTAATATGAAACATCGGCCTTAATTTGAGAAAGGAATTTCTGAGAACATATTTTTGGAGCACAAATTGCATGGGAATGAATTATTGACTGTGGGGAAACTGGCAAAGGAGAAAATCAAAGCGTATGAGATGTGTTTTACACTGAGAAGACAAAAGCCATGAGTAGCGATGTGTACATGTACAGATGTCAGTAATATCGCGTACACAAGGTATAAAAGGGCAGTGCTTTGGCGTGGCTGTCTCTTGTACTCAGATGATTCACGTGAAAAGATTTCGGACGTGATTATGGCCGCACGGTGGGAATTAATATACTATGAACTTGGATCAGTAGCTGTAACTAGAGGCACGGGCGATCAATTTCGGAAATCTTTAATGAATTCCGTATTCCGAGACCCATAGTATCAATAGTGCGCCAAGAATATTGAATTTCAGGCATTTCCTATCGTCAGGGACAACGCGGTGGCCGACGACCTTCACATTAAAAAACAAGGGCAGCGGCGTTTGCTTAGAGTTGTCAGTGCTAACAGACAAGAAAAACTGCGTGAAATAACCGCACAAATCAGAGTGGGACTTACAGCGAACGTATCCTTTAGGTCAGTGTGGCGAAATTTGGCGGTAATGGGCTATGGCAGCAAACGAGCGACGTGGGTGCATATGGTAACAGCACGATAACCCCTGCAGCGTCTCTGCTGGACTTATGACCGTATCGGTTGGACCCTAGACGACCGTAAAACCGTGACCAGCTTAGAGGAATCCCGAGTCCAATGGTAAGAGCTGATGGTGGTGTTTTTGTGTGGTGCGTAGGCCACGAAGCGATAGAACAAAGTTCTCAACAAGGCACTATGTAAGCTGGTGCTCCATAATGATGTGGGCTGTGTTTACGTGGAATGGACCGGATCCTCGGTTATGTTCGGCTACTTGGAGACCATTTTCCGCCATTCATGGGCGTCATGTACCAAAACAATGATGGCATTTTAATGGATGACAATGTGCCCCCAAACAACGACGATATTTTTATGAATGACAATGCGCCTTGTCACAAGGCCAGAATTGTTCTCATTGGTTTGAAGAGTATTCTGAACAATTCGAGCTAATGGCTGGACAGTTTGAGCGAATGGTGTGGCCACCCAGATCGTCCGACATGAATCCCAGCGAACTTATATGCGACATAATGGAGAGGTCAGTTTGTGCACAAAATCCTGCACCGGCAACAGTTTCGCAATTATTGGCGACTATAGAGGCAGAATGGCTCAGTATTTGTGCAGGGGAGCTCCAACGAGTTGTTGAGTACATGTCACGTCGAGTTTCTGCACTAAGCCTGGAAAAATGTCAGACACGGTATCGGGAGATATCCCATGACTTCCGTCACCTCAGTGTGTGTTTGGAGTACAGTACTGTATGGAAGTGAATCACGGACTGTGTGGAAACCGTCAAAGAAGAATATCGAAGTGTATGAGATGTGATCTGCAGAAGGTTGTGAAAATTAGGTGTATCCGTAATATAAGAAATGAGGAAGTTCTTCGCAGAATCGGCGAGGAAAGGAATTTGTGGAAAACACTGACAAGACGAAGGGACAGGACTGTAGGACAACTGTAAAGACATCAAGGAATAATTTCCATGGTACAAGAGGGATCTGTGGACGGTAAAAACTGTAAGGGAAAGCAGCGATTGGAGTAAGTCCAACAAACAACTGAGGACGTTCGGTACAAGCCCTACTCTGAGATGAAGAGTATGACACAGTAGAGGAAATCGTGGTGGGCCGCACCAAACCACTCAGAAGACTGATGACCCAAAAATGTCCCTCGATGAGCAACCGTCAACAGCAAGAGCTGGCAGCAGACCGCGCTTCGTTAGTACGTGCTACGAGCGCCCTGGGCTGTCGCGGATACAGACATAACCGGACAGCGGGCGCCGTGTCCAGCCGGGGGCGCTGCCTGTTATCTGCGTCCGGCCACGGGTGTGCGCCCCCGCCGCGAGCCAATCACAGCGCGAGTAATGGAATCGGCTTAGTGCGACCGCACGCGTGCTAATCCCCGTCTTTATTTACTGCGCTGCCGCCACCACAGCGTCGGGTCGGCGTCCTGCTCCGCAAACCCAATATAGTCCAATGTGTGTGTGTGTGTGTGTGTGTGTGTGTGTGTGTGTGTGTGTGCGTGTGTGTGTGTTACATCCCCACCGCCACTGACACCACCACTTCATAAAGTAGCAAATACCTGGCCTCGGCACAAAGTGGCTTTATCAGTATTGACCACGTTGCTCTGAAACAGGCTTTGGCATTATGCGCGAACGGTCGAAATACTCCGCCGAGTATCTGAATGTGGTATTACGCCGGTAAGTTGCACAGAACACAACACCAATTTTGTCAATTTGCAGTGTGTACATGTTGTGGAGGAAAACTCCAATGTTAGCCCCTTATAAATTGCATCTGTAACTATTCCCTGACGACGTTGATACACTATTATTTTCAGCTCTCTGTTTCACAAGTTTTCATTTCCACGAAAACTGTTTCTTTATTCATCCGTATTGATTTTTACTCCATCTAAATGCTAAGAAAATTAGTGATTTCTTACTTCTTCGAACCACTTCTGACTTCCGGGAAGTAGTTTCTACGTTCGACTTATTTAGCTATTCTGAACTCATTAATTGTACTAATAACACACTTTTCTTTCGCGGTTCACTTCAGTTGTGGCTCTAGAGACAAATGTGAGGAGGCCATGTCCGCGAATACAGATGCTGTGCCGTCATGACAGGTTTATTTTTGAGCAAAAGTTCACGAACAAGCTGTGTAATGTGGAAACGTTTATTACCATATCGCAGTTTCTATGAGTATTTCACCACGCACAGAGTGTTTTTCTTCCGACTTACACAAACGCTGTACAGCTTGCATTGTCCGTCCGGCCTAGTGGTTCAAATGGTTCACATGGCTCTGAGCGCTATGGGACTTAACATCTGACGCCATCAGTCCCCTAGAAATTAGAACTACTTAAACCTAACTAACCTAAGGACATCACACACATCCATGCCCGAGGCAGGCTGCGACCGTAGCAGTTGCGCGGTTCCGGACTGAAGCCCCTAGAACCGCTCGGCCAACGTGGCCGGCACGGCCTAGTGACTAGAAATCATAGTACGCCGTTGAAACAGTTAGCACAAACATTCGATCGAGTTTGACTATCTTTTTCCTTGATGATGGTTCTTCCTGAGGTTACCGTTAATACTACTGCACCTCAGTTTCGATTCTCTCCCCTGAATTTACGTTTCATTAGAAATTATGACTCTTTTACAATCTATGTTCATCGTGAACTTCATGTAGTAGACTCTTAACCATGCTCATTTGGCGCTACTTCTGATATAAATTGAAAAATTTCGATTTGAATCATACCCAAAACATTTTAAAATTGCGTGTTAGGTATCAAATGATATACTAAAATCACAAGCAAACTCTGATATTTCTGTGACTATTTTAAATAATCTGTTTTTACTATGCCACCGGCTGTTGTGCAGAGCATCCAGTGCCTCGTGTTCGCAGCCCTTGCGTTAAATGCAAAAGCTTGGATTTTGGAGGATGATTCTCCGAAAGTATTACACTACATCTAAAATACTTTGTAGAACTCGGTGCATATCAAAAGCAAATTTAACACGAACGTTTTGATTCATTCTCTTTCAGAAGTTAAAAAGAACTATACATATGAAATCACGAGTTCCTTACGGGCAACCAATATACAGTTAAAGCACCAAACGTTAAAAAACGCCAGCAAAGAGTGACATTTCAACAAAATTCTAAATTGTTTGCAGTATACAGATTGGAAAGTTAAATAATTACACACACACACACACACACACACACACACACACAATAGCAGGTGACGTTTCGATCAACAGATCGACTCTCATAATGCCCCTTTTGTATGTGAACATTGTGAAACCACTTTAAAACTAAAGTGTCTGTAACCGAATTTCTCACCTATTTTGTATTGATGATCAGAATATACAGGGTGGTCCATTGATCGTGACCGGGCCAAATATCTCACGAAGTAAGCGACAAACGAAAAAACTACAAAGAACGAATCTTGTCTAGCATGAAGGGGGAACCAGATGGCGCTATGGTTGGCACGATAGATGTCGCTGCCATAGGTCAAACGGATATCATCAGCGTTTTTAAAATAGGAACCCCTATCTTTTATTACATTTTCGTGTAGTACGTATGGCAATATGAATGTTTTAGTTGGACCACTTTTTTCGCTTTGTGATACGTGACGCTGTAATAGTCACAAACATTTGGCTCACAATTTTAGACGAACAGTTGGTAACAGATAAGTTTTTTAAATTAAAATACAGAACGTAGGTACGTTTGAACGTTTTATTTCGGTTGTTCCAATGTGGTACATGTACCTTTGTGAACTTATCATTTCTGAGAACGCAAGCTGTTACAGCGTCATTACCTGTAAATACCACACCAATGCAATAAATGCTCAAAATGATGTCCGTCAACCTCAATGCATTTGGCAATACGTGTAACGACATTCCTCTCAACAGCGAGTAGTTCGCCTTCCGTAATGTTCGCACATGGATTGACGATGCGCTGGTGCATGTTGTCAGGCGTTGTCGGTGGATCACGATAGCAAATATCCTTCAGCTTTCCCCACAGAAAGAAATCCGGGGACGTCAGATCCGGTGAACGTGCGGGCCATGTTATGATGCTTCGACGACCAATCCAACTGTCATGAAATATCCTGTACAATACCGCTTCAACCGCACGCGAGCTATGTGCCGGACATCCATCATATTGGAAGTACATCGCCATTCTGTCATGCAGTGAAACATCTTGTAGTAACATTACGTAGGAAATCAGCATACATTGCACCATTAAGATTTCCATCGATAAAATGGGGGCCAATTATCCTTCCTCCCATAATGCCGCACCGGCCGGTGTGGCCGTGCGGTTCTAGGCGCTTCGGTCCGCAACCACGCTGCTGCTACTGTCGCAGGTTCGAATCCTGCCTCGGGCATGGATGTGTGTGATGTCCTTAGGTTTAAGAAGTTCTAAGTCTAGGGGACTGATGACCTCAGATGTTAAGTCCCATAGTGCTTAGAGCCATTTGAACCATAATGCCACACCATACATTAACCCACCAAGGTCGCTGATGTTCCACTTGTCGCAGCCATCGTGGATTTTCCGTAGCCCATTAGTGCATATTATGCCGGTTTACGTTACCGCTGGTGGTGAATGACGCTTCGTCGCTAAATAGAAAGCGTGCAAAAAAACTGTCATCGTCTTGTAATTTCTCTTGTGCCCAGTGGCAGAACTGTACACGACGTTCAAAGTCGTCGCCATTCAATTCCGTGTGCATAGAAAAATGGTACGGATGCTATCGATGTTGATGTAGCATTCACAACACCGACGATTTTGAGATTCCCGATTCTCGCACAATTTGTCTGCTACTGATGTGCGATTAGCCGCGACAGCAGCTAAAACACCTACTTGGGCATCATCATTTGTTGCAGCTCGTGGTTGACGTTCCACATGTGCCTGAACACTTCCTGTTTCCTTAAATAACGTAACTATCCGGCGAACGGTCCGGACATTTGGATGATGTCGTCCAATATACCGAGCAGCTTACGTAGCACACGCCCGTTGGGCATTTTGATCACAACAGCCATACATCAACACGATATCGATCTTTTCCGCAATTGGTAAACGGTCAATTTTAACACGGGTAATGTATCACGAAGCAAATTCCGTCCGCACTGGCGGAATGTTACGTGATTCCACGTACTTATACGTTTGTAACTATTACAACGCCATGTGTCACAAAGCGAAAAAAGTGGTCCAACTAAAACATTCACATTTCTTTACGTACTACACGAATATGTAATAAAAATGGGGTTCCTATTTAAAAAAAGACGCAGTTGATATCCGTTTGACATATGGCAGCGCCATTTAGTGGGCCAACCATAGTGGCATCTGGTTTCCCCCTTCAAGTTAGACGAGTTTCGTTCTCTGTAGTTTTTTCGTTTGATACTTATTTCGTGAGATATTTGGCCCGGTGACTATCAATGGACCACCCTGTATTACTCAACATCATTTTTCAGTTGTATCCGTTTCTAAAGCTTTTCACCGAGAGTATACATTCCTGTATCCTGTGAGCTTCATTTATGGTGAGGGAGAAACGACAAATTTTGCATAGGACGAGTGAATACTAGCAAAACAACAAACACTTAAAATAAAATGCCCATAAAAATGTCGAGAAATGAGGTAATCATCAACAGCATATACTCTGATGCGTTGATTGGATGAACTATAACCAAGAATAGCACAAGTTTTGTAAGGAAATCGTTTATCGTCCCACGTGGACAGCATCCATTTCGACAGGGGGGAAAAGCCACAAGGATAAAATGAAAAAAGTTGTGAACGAGGGTTATACTCTAAATGGATCAATAAGCAGGCGTGTAAAATTACAACTGCAGCCCTCTGTCGCGAAAATGGAGCCTTTTTTACCTAGGTTTCGGCCACTTCTAAGAGTGCCTTCATCAGAAATAAATGTTTAAAACTGGCATGCCACGTATAAACCAAATATGAAGCGATAACGCTTTAGTTACAAAATATTAAAATAGAAAACATAGAGGCAGACCACCAAGGGATGCACCACATGTCGAGCTCGGTAGCTGCAGACTGAGCTTTAACCACACATGTGTTCAGCGGACAGTACATGCTTCACTTTGGACCATTGACTTTTTTAATTGTAGTGACTTATCCATGTTTAAAAATTATGATAATATAATCTGTTGTGAAGTCATCGAAATAAACTCAGCTCTTCCCCCAAATGAAAAGAACAAACGCTGAATTTATAGCACAATATTATGGTAGTGATTGCATACATACGTTGAGCGGAGTTTCGGGATTTTCTAAGCGGAAGAATCATTTATGGTGAAGGAGTTCATGCATATAATGTATGTAACGTTGGTTACACTTGCAACGTCTTATGAAATTAAATAACTAAATGTTCGAAATTACTTTTGCACTCAGTACGCTTTACAAGAGGCACGAATAAGGTGCGTTTTACAGTGAGAGAGGAGAGAATTAATCACCCCAAGGAGACATTGGTCGCAGAAACACAACTGTGCCTGCTTAGCGCATGCTTTCCGCTCTTCGGCTAACCGCCAGAGGTGCTCACCGCCCTGTCGCATCCCAAGCATTTTTCAGAGGTCGCCAATAACAGAAAAAAGTACAGTACCGGTCACCACTGTAGCCCGCATGGGCCACAGTGCAGCAGTATTCACCATTCAGCAAACACCCTACTGACTTCAACAGCGTTCGATCTAGTCTCTAACATGGCTGAAGGCCGCTGCCGGTGGGAGTAACAGTCTGCCGCCGCGATACAAGATGAAATGTAAATCGGTATGGAAGAGGAAGATGGTCCAGTATGAGATCTTAACAGAGCCTTAAAAGACTTGAAAATCCGATGAGTCAAGGCAGAAGGGATAGACAACAGCCCTCGGAATTTCTAAAATCCTTGGAGGAAATGGCAACCAAAAGATTTGGTGAGTAGAAGCTATGAGTCCGGAGACATACCACCAGACTTTCGGAAAAAATATCTACGTAACGCCGAAACTGGCGAGGGCGACAAATGCGAGAAGTATCGCGTCATCATCTTAACAGATCATGCATAAAACCTGCTAACAAGAATAATATAAATAAAAATGGAAAAGAAACTGCAGTATCTCTTAGAAGACCATCAATTTGGCTTTAGTAAAGGTAAAGGCAACATAAAGGTAGTTCCGACGCTGTGTTTGATATGGAACCAGTTCACACGAAGACTCAAGACATGTTCATAGAAAGTTTATTGTAAAATGGTGCAAGATGTTTCAAATGCCCAGGAAAATGGGTGTAATTTGTAGGGAAGGAACGGAAATAAATAATAAGAAATGAAACCAAAAGAGATCGATAAGAACTGATGACCAAGAACGGTGCTCTCGGTTCAAAAAGAGGTTAAGACAGGAATGCAATCTTTTTCCGCTACTGCTCAAATTATGTATATGCGAAGAATTTACGGAAAAAAATAGATTTAGGCATTGGATTAGATTCAGGATGAAAGGATATCAAAGATTCGCTGATGACAAGAAGTGTAACAGGACCCGCTGAATGGAATTAATAGTTGACTGAGTGCAGAATATGAACTGTATCTAAGGCGAAGATTGGCGAAAATAATTTGTAGTACCTCCAACGAATACTGCAAAGGAGCTACACCCACCGCTTGTACAAAATCCCTTTATTTGTGATCAGATATAGAAATACTCAAAAACCTTTCTTTTCTGCTGCATCTTTTTGGTGGCATCTTCCTTGTATTCCGCTGGCATGATCTCTTCCCCTAGCAAAGTTCCTCCAACTCAAGAGAACTGACTGCTACTTCATGAAATGCCAAACTTTAGGAAGCTAACAGTACACTGAAACTCTGAAAGTTCATCGTGTGACTCTATACGGTGCTGATGGTACATAGTGGCTCTTCGGTGCTGATGATCCGTAGTAATGAAATCCATATAATGTTTGAAGCTAATGCACGACACTCAGTATTTTCTGTGCTCACTGATTCCGATGTGCGTTGAAAGACAATTTGGAGAACGGGAATCACTGTACAGTCTAGCGGTCTTTACTTGTAACCGTCTGAATCAGACGACATTCTTTACTTTGAACGCCCTGCGACAATTTCGACATCTACATCACTATTCCGCAAGCCACATGAATGGTTCTGGTGAGATGGTACTTCTGATATCACCCAACTGTTCCTCACTACCCTGTTCTATATGTGAATGGCGCTTGGGAAGAACGTTTGTCGGTAAATATATATATTAACTCCAATTTTCTCGCTGTTCTCATTTCGCGAGACGTATGAGGGAGAAAGTAATACGTCGTCAGGTTCTTCTCGAAGCGTAGTTTCTTGGGATTTCAGCAGTATACCTCTCCGTGATTCACAACACAGCTCTTGTAGCGAATACCACTGGATTTCGTTGAGCAAGTCTGTAATACTTTGTGCCGACTAAACAATCCCGTTACGAAACCCCCCACTCTTCGTTGGATCTTCTCTATCTCTTGTATTAATCTCACCTGTTACAGCTCCCAGACTACTGAGCAATACTCAAGAATCGATCGAACACGTTTTTTGTAAGACACTTCTTTCGTGAATACGTTACATTCTGGCATCAGGTTTTCCTGCTGTTTGCTTTATGTGACCACTTCACTTAAGATCGCTCCAGATGGTTATGACCAATGTAGAAAATTATGTGTGGAATCGAAACGGATACTTTCACGCAAAACAAGGGCAACAAACCGTTACTCTTTTCAGATCGTTGCTAATTTACTGTTGCCAGTAACAGCCAGGCGGGAAGGATAAATTTTGTCAAGTGACAAATGTCTTGCAATGAAGGAACGACTGCAGGAACCTGCTCTAATACCCAGAAATTAACAGGCTCGATTGGAGTTTGCTGAAAAACATGTCTCATGGACTTGAGAAAGGGAAAAAGAGATATTCATTCAGGAGAAGAAATTTAATTTAGATGATACGGATGGATTTCAGTGTGTTAGCATGATCTGAGAACAGGGCAGCAGGTAAGAATGAATAGATATTTTAGTGGCGAAAGTGATTTGAGCAGCCGTTTGCAGTGAAGGTAAATCACGCATTGCTTCGGTGAACACGAGAACGAACTCTAATTTGTACAGTGAGATGCCAGGGACAGAATGGATTACAATGTATGGGGACCCAGGGGACGAAAGTCTGATGTTTCAACAAGGTATACATTTGTGCGTGTTCCTGCTGTAGCAAAAAAGTGGTCTGAAGGTAAAAATATCGGCTTGCGCGTAGCTTGGATTTGAAACCCGTGGAAAATATTTGGGGAATACGTGCAAGGCGTGTTTATTCCAATGGAAGGCAATTTGAGGCCGTATGTGAGCTGAAGAGAGCGGTGCGAGAACAGTGGGCGACAATTTCACTGGAAGAAATACGAACTCTAACAAAATCAATGTCGATGAAAATTTTTGACGTGGTTAGGAAGAACGGAAGTCGCACAAAGTACTGTCAACGCAATAACACAACAGGATAGTGAGTACCTTTATGCCAGTTTCCAACCAAGAAAAGCAAACGCCTTATTTGTTACTTGTTTTATGAATGAAACTATGTAATTCCGCCGTGATTGTTTATACCTTATAGGCATCTACTATTTTCATAAAAAGTTCTATATATGTAGGCTTCAGACGTTACATATTACCTTCGTAGAAACCCTGACCCTATACTGATTTTCGCTAATGTACTTGTTTTACGTGGTAATTCCACTTAAGGTCGGTCTGGATCGATACTCCTCTCAAGGTCATTTGTATCTAGTATGCCCAGTGACCTCAGCTGTAGGATTATATTCCCTCTAAAGGACGTTTGTGTCTAGAATAACAAGGTCATTTGCATTTAGCGTCTCAAGTCACTGTGTAAGTAGGCTGTTTATGTTTTCTTATTGGCAACGTTACGTAGCGCTCTGTATGAAAATCACTGGCTGTGCTGTGTGCAGTCTGTGGCTAGTTTGCATTGTTGTCTGCCATTGTAGTGTTGGGCAGCGGCAGCTGGATGTGAACAGCGCGTAGCGTTGCGCAGTTGGAGGTGAGCCGCCAGCAGTGGTGGATGTGGGGAGAGAGATGGCGGAGTTTGGAAATTTGTAAGACTGGATGTCATGATCTGTTACGTATATTATAATTTTTCAACACTATTAAGGTAAATACATTGTTTGTTCTCTACTAAAATCTTTCATTTTCTAACTATGCCTATCAGTAGCTAGTGCCTTCCGTAGTTTGAATCTTTTATTTAGCTGGCAGTAGTGGCGCTCGCTGTTTTGCAGTAGTTCGAATAACGAAGATTTTTGGTGAGGTAAGTGATTTGTGAAAGGTATAGGTTAATGTTATAATCAGGGCCATTCTTTTGTAGGGATTTTTGAAAGTCAGATTGCGTTGCGCTAAAAAAAATATTGTTTGTCAGTTTAAGCGTAGTCTAGGTATAATTGTACAAAGGGGACGTTTCATAATTTCCGAAATACCCTGTGTTATTATTTTGTGGCTTTTCCGTATTTCTAAGTTCCTCTTCGCGTGTTGGAGCGCGAGTGTCCTCTGAAATATGAAATTTTTGTATTACTTGTGCCAACTGATCTTGTACTTCCCGGATTTCTCTTTTGTATTGCGTATTAATTTGATTCTGATTTTGTTTGAATTTCTTAATTTGTTCATACTCTTCTGTGTCAGTGATGGCTACAGGTCTTGTGTCATTCAGATCATCATCTACCTTTGCAGATAAGTTAGTGAACTGATCCGAAAGTTCGGCTACTTTCTCCGATAGTGTACTTATTTCCTCAGTGTGTTTTTCTGAACCAAGTTTCAGTGTGTCCATTTGTGTTGAAATCGTATCTACTGTGTCCTTTAAGTTTTCTTGAGTTTTTGCAAGTTGTGTAACCGAATCGGTAGATGCAACTGAGTCAGTTTTAGCTTGCAAGGTGTCGTGATTTTCATGAACAATAGTTTGCAGTTCTTTTATGGCTGCTTCGTGATTCTGTAATGCATTTTCATGACGCGAAAAAATAGGTTGGAAATGCTGACAAATTTGTGTTTTTACGTCATTACAGACTTTTTGACATTTCGATTCGTTGTTATGTAACTCAATAATTAAATCTTCACGTGTTTGTTCAATCGTGGTGTCTAACTTTTGAAGATTAGTGCCTTCCGTAGTTTGAATCTTTTATTTAGCTGGCAGTAGTGGCGCTCGCTGTTTTGCAGTAGTTCGAGTAACGAAGATTTTTGGTGATGTAAGTGATTTGTGAAAGGTATAGGTTAATGTTATAATCAGGGCCATTCTTTTGTAGGGATTTTTGAATGTCAGATTGCGTTGCGCTAAAAAAATATTGTGTGTCAGTTTAAGCATAGTCTAGGTATAATTGTACAAAGGGGACGTTTCAACTGTATGTACCATGCTTAAGGACTCTATTTTACGCAAACTTCACTGCACTCCCTATAACTTTATTTATATAACTTGAGGTAACACAGTCACGTTTTTAATAATATTTTGTAAGGCCATCATCTTGTTGATGTGAGTCTCATTGAGAAAGCAAAATTAAGCTTTAAATCAGTTTTGTCATTGTGTTGACTACCATATTCAATTATATGTTCCATTTATTTCTTCTGCTTCATTTAAAGTGTTTTATGAAGTATTTATTTATTTGCGTTATTGCCGGGCTTTATTTATGTGCTATCAGTGCTCACCTGTTAGAACCCTTTGGTTAAACGGCTGGTGTTGCTACTAGTGTGAGAGTGTAGTACTTTTCGACCCACCCCTCAGATTCAAAGCCAAGCTGTCTCCAGGGTTGATCACCAACAAGAACCACCGTCATTACCAAACACCTATAAGGTGGGATAGGAATCTCCCCACTGCCACCACTGCCAGTCACTCACTCTCGAGTGAAGACAGATTGGTGAGGTGTTGCGTTCTGTGAGACATAGCGGCTGCGGGGTAGCCAGAGGATTCCAACGGCAGCAAAGATGTCGCAGTTGACGTCACTTTTGCTCAGATGTCGCTGTTGCTTTGAGCAACAGCGTGAAGCCTGTGAAAAATGGTTCAAATGGCTCTGAGCACTATGGGACTTAACATCTGAGGTTATCAGTCCCCTAGAACTTAGAACTACTTAACCTAACTAACCTAAGGATATCACACACATCCATACCCGAGGCAGGATTTGAACCTGCGACCGTAGCGGTCGCGTGGTTCCAAACTGAAGCGCCTAAAACCGCTTGGCCACAGCGGCCGGCGTGAAGCCTGCCGGTCGTGGCCAGAGCTGCTTTGAATTGTTTACGGACAGCCATCACGTTTGCTTGTGTTCGCACGTACCAATAACAATATCTAAGAAAACACAAACAAAGCAATCAGGACTAATCTAGAAAGAACAGACAGAACCCCGCAGGAGAGAAAATTAACTGCCTGTGGCTCTACTGAGGTTGAGGCGTACATAAAATGTAAACGAGAGGAACAAACAAACACCAGAATCTGCTTTGCAAAGTCGTCACTACACTCCAAGTTCGCAGTGCGGAGTGGCCGTGCGGTTTGAGGCGTCAAGGGACTGACTGGGTGGCCACTCCCGCCAAAGGTTCGAGTCCTCCCTCGGGCATGGGTGTGTATGTTGTTCTTAACAAAAGTTGGTTTAAGTAGTGTGTAAGTCTAGGGACCGATCACCTAAGCAGTTTGGTCCCTTAGGTATTCACACACATTTGAATATTTGAATACTCCAAGTTCGCAAAAGCCGTATGCTCTTAAGAAAATAATTTACCGTAAATAGATGTACCAACAGTTACTTTTCACTAGAAACCCAACGCTCACTAAAGCTGCTGCACGAAATAAGTACGCAAGCTCAAAACGTAAATAGAGATTAGGAAATAAGATAAAAATGGACATCATAACCACTTCTTGGCAGAAGCTCGTCACGAAAAAGTACTAGACTGAACCAGTCGCTGTTTACTAACAAATCAGTGGGCGCTGCCGCTGCTGGACTTGCTTCTCGTCTGGATAGCTGGATCTACACTAGTACAGTACTGTTTACACTTGTCGCAAATACAAATTGAATCAGACGACAGTAGCGCTAATGGTGGTGTTAAGCTACACTATAAACTGAGCTCTCACAGCAGCTGATGCAGGAAATAAATATGCAATCTCTGAATATAAATGAAGTCCCGAATTTCGTAGTTGATAGTCTAATTTCAGTTAATAAAGTTAAATGAATTTAATAATATGTAGCAATCCTTTTCTTCTAGAATTTTACAGATCTTTCTCACTAATTCTGGCTTTACCAGTCACTGAAGTGAATTCATGGTTGATATCCAGTACTGAAAGTAATTTTTCGTTGAAATATCCTGGCAGATCAAAACTACGCTGCAGACCTGATTCGGACCCTTCAAAATGTCTTTCGCTGGCAATGCTCTTAGCGGCTGAGCCATCCCAGTAGAACTTAAGAGCCATCCTTACAACTTCAGTTTTACAAGAGCCTCTCCTCTGCTTCCTCAAACTTTACAGAAGGTGCCCTGCAGATCTTCATTGTTGGAATTGTTGGACGAAATAGCGACAGCACAGGGAGTAAAACGTTTATTCTTAATTTTTTCTTGTTACTCAGGCAACACAATAGGACTGTGACGCGTACTTAACACATGTTCATGTTCTATGTAAGTACTTCATCTACTAGATACTTCATGTACTAAGTACTTCGAAAAGCTAAAATACTGTAAAAACACAAAATACGGATGTTTCCGTAGGAGCATGCAAAAATTTAATAAGACGTAGAGGATGGTCAACTGAACAATTTGAGATATGGAACTTGGGGTCGGAGAAGTCAACTTGAGATAATAGGAATAAAATCACACTGCTGTCTATTTTTTATTTACTTTAGTTACAGTTAACTGCAAATACTATCATTGACACAGTGGACGTACCACTTGTACTTATTCTTATACAATGTTCTAAAACTAATGGCCATCAACATCATGGAAGCATGACATCAGCGAACAAGATTCTGACGCACCCTGACAAATATCACTGGTGCACTTTGAATCACATCACAGACAGCTACAATCCTGGCAACTAATTCCATCTCCGTGCCTACTGGCGTCCCATACACATCCGACTTTAGATATACCCAGAGGAAATAATGAAGGGGATTCAGATCAGGTGACCTCGCAGGCCATGGCCATGGAACAGGGCCTCCCCTTCCATTCTAGCGACCAGGAAATATAACACTGAGATGGTTCCGTACATCCACACTGAAGTGAGGCGGTGCACCGTCATGTTGTATCCACATCCTCTCACGATGAGCCAAGGTTATGTTCTCCAACAACTCAGGTACAACTCTTTACACGAACCCTTTGTACAGGTGGCCATCCAGAAGACCAGGTAGAAGATATGATCCATGAGTTGTCACCTGCAATGCCGGCCTATATATTCACAGCAAAGCGTACTTGATGGTGTGACTCTACTACAGCGTGAGGGTTTCACTCATCCCACACAAGGCTATTCCTGCTGCTCGAAATACCATCTCGATGAAACGAGGCCTCGACAGGAAACAGTTCGATTTGGGGGAAATCTGGTCGATCAATCCGTTGTTGGAGTAACCATTGACACCCTACGAACCTTAGTGCAAAGTCAGCCAGAAGCATTGCATGGACTCGTTGTGGGTGATATGGGTGTAAATTTTGTTCGTGGAACACTCATCACACGGTAGTATAAGCGGCGCCCATTTCACGTGAAATATAACGAATACTTTTAGTGGGGTACGCTGCAACACATTCCAGCACATCCTCTTCAGAATCGGGTGTGCGAGTAGTCCCCATGTTGCTAGGTTCCTCGTTTTTTCTTTCCAATGGACCAGTCTCCCGCAGTCTCGATCGAGAGAAACAAACTCTCGTCGTGATGGATGATGCCTGTTGGAAAGTCGTTCCCTGTTCGGCCTTTCAGCAGCGAGAGCATTGCAACTCACATCCCTACACACAAGGTACATGTCAGTGAGTTCTGCGGAGCAGTACCGGTATTGATCCATCGTATTGTACTGTACGTGTCTGAACAACACTGAGTAATGAATGGGTCTGTCATTGATTCATAGCACGTTCTGTCATAACAGAGCCACCCTATGGACAAGTAAACTAAACAAAACCTGTATCATGACTTCCTGGTAATCAGTTTCAAATGGCTCTGAGAACTATGGGACTTAACATCTGAGGTCATCAGTCCCCTAGAACGTAGAACTACTTAAACATAACTAACCTCAGGACATCACACACATCCATGCCCGAGGCAGGATTCGAACCTACGACCGTAGCGGTCGCTCGGCTCCAGATTGAAGCGCCTAGAACCGCTCAGCCACAGCGGCCGGCTGGTACTCACGCTCGTCCTCCTTGTTTACTTGCAGGAAATAAAGAATGTACATGTAAATAAACATCACACTATACGTAGACTTTTACGCATGTTAGTAGTAAACAAGCTGGAAAACAGTGATGCTAGACAGAGCCGTAAACAAATTCACTTTCATATCTCCCGAAGCTGGCTTCTTCAACCGGAGGTTCCCCACCTCGAATTGTTCATTGGAGCGTTCTCTACGTTCTGTTGCAATTTTACACGCTGTTTCGGAAGCACACTATTTATATATATATACTTGAACAGCTCTGCTAATAAGAAAATACGAGATCTTGTAAAGGGTCATACATGTGCACCAAAAACCGTTTAGTGCGCACACGATCCTTGTCTTATTCGCTTCAGTGTATTTACGGATTCATACTCATAATTTAATGTGCAGTTAATGAATTATGAATCAGCACTACCAGTGCCACAAGTCAGTCAAGCACTCCGACACAATTCAGGAGCCCTTAAACTTCTCTTGCTGTTACCTATGAACAAGGACTTTCACAAGCTGAATTCGTCAACTAACTTATTCAGGAGAATCGACGTTTACATCGCATGACAATGGTACTGAATTACGCATTAGACAGAGGACAGCTCGCACGATATTTTACGGAGGGGTACTCTTGACAGCATTATAACTACAAGTTGTGTGTGTTTCGTGAATTCAACAGCAGATGTCATAACATGAGGAACATAGTCTGGTCGTAATCGATGGTACGCTGCAACATCATAGTGGTTAGCTGCCCTAAACATTGCCTTTCCTTGTCGTATCCAGAGTCGTTAGCAGGCAGATACTTAAAAACATAACCTTAGAACTGCGTTACTTTTTCCATGTATAACAGTAGCTGCATATGGCACTCATTTGATCCTGGAGATCTGCGATATAAGTTTTTAGTGACACGTTACAACGAAAATTTTTGTGTAACACTCTGATTCGGTCATACAATCCATCATCTGTGCTCGTAGAACAATGGCCACTGTAATAGAACGAATAAATAGTAATTCTACATTTTATATCGACTTCATAACTGACGTCAAACTACACTATAGCAGACATTCGTACTCAGATGTTTCGTTAATATGTGTTTCAACAATTTTAAGACAGACAAACTTGAAGAAATTTGTAGACTACATAAGGAGGTTCAGTACATGCAGTATTTTATTTGATTTTCCTTTCCTGTCCTCCACTGCTCGCTCCCCCATGACGAGCAGACTTACAGCGGAAATGTGTGGTCCTTCTTTTCAGCCTTTGGTTTACAAACCAAAAATAACAGAAAAATAAATTTCAGTAGAAGAAAGCATAACATTATGAAGGTGCTGTGAGTTCTTCCGTGCTTGTTCTGTTGGTAGGCTGGTGGTTGAAGGTTCTGAGAGCTATATGAAAGGGATATGTGTAGTGAAGACACTGAGGACACTGTTGTACAAAGAATGTTGTGGGAAGTATACTGAGAGAAGGAACTGATGGTTGGGATGGAACAGTTAAGAATTTAGTAGAATTTTAGTTTGGTAGAATGACGGTGGATTGGAGGATTTATCTGCGACGGGACAAGTGAGGTAAGGTATTGGAAAGAGGATGGGTGGTTCTCCGGGATTATCGTATGCTCTGGGAGAGAGAGCTGATTAAAACTGGACTGGGAAACATGTGGAACGAACGAAATTGTCAGAAGGTTTTGATGTGTTGATTCTACCGTGGTAACAGACCGGGATTCACTGATTAAGGGATACAAAGGTGTAATGCATTACAACAGACTGGCGGCAGGGGATGGTGTTCAAGGTCTTCGGGATTTTAGAACTTCTAGTTGCGATCAGGATACGAGTGAGACTTCATGACCACACGCAGAAGCTGGAGTGGAGTGCATGTTGCTCAATGATTTCGAAGAAGTGGTAAAGTCTAGCGGGAGGGAGGGAGATGGCAAAACGCCTATGCTGCATATTCTGAGGTGATGACGAATCGGTTGAGGGTCTTGGTGTTGCATGTGCCTATAGCTTTCTTTGCATCTAGTCTCTATAGTTATCCACTTGGTAGTTTCAGTACTTCTAGTCTATTGTGGCCATTGTTTTGGATGGAGAGAGGATGCCGATTTTAGGTGGACTATCTGTTGAGTTGTAGTCTGAGGTATTTTTGTGATTAATAATATGGACTGGATGGTTGTGGATTATCTGTAGGTATAGGGGAGTTCTCAGGCGTTTCTTGGTATAACTAATTCCTGGACATATACAGGACTGATGGAGTGATGTCCCTCTCTACGCTACCTCGTAATTTGTTGAGGCGGAGTTGGAATGTCTGGAAGGTGGAATTAACAGTAAGGAAGGCGGTATCGTGAAAGTATGGGAGTAATGGGCCGAAGAGGCTGCCTTTTGGACGTCAGGTACGTATAACACATTAAGAGGCATTGACAGAAGGGCTTACTGGGAATAACCTGCAGCTGGATGGAAAATTTGAGAATTGGTATTGTTATTATCACGTGGGACGGCTGAAAATATGATTTTGTATCTTAATGGAGATGCATACCACAGACGTTTGAGAAGGAAGCCAAAACTTCCTCCCAGTCATAGGATTTTCCAATCCCTGTGAAAAAGAAGAGGGTTGTTGTGTTGTTGCAACAGGATATGGACTAAAAACCCGACCTAAATAACTGACAAACAGACCTAACGAACTGCCCCCCTTTAATTTTTCATATTTGTAGCTCTTGACAGCAGTGACCGGACATAAAAATGTTATGAGGTACAAATTATTCCTAAATTGTCAATGAAATCGTCGAGAGATGAGTATGTAACGTATTATTCTAGTAATCGAAAAGTCACTGATTCGAAACGTGCTCGTAGCATTTTTTAAAGTTTATGTTTAAATTCGGTATTTATTATCAAACAGAAATATTTCATAACAAATACTGAATCATTATTTCTTAATAAACCTAAAATCTACTTATTTTCAGTTATTAATCGCAAGTAAATGAGAGGGTTAACAATAAATAAAAATTTGGTACAAGCATGAGTTGAAGCGCTGTCGCCGTTCTTGCTATAAGCAGGAAAGCTGATTCAGCACAGCGGACATCGATCTTTTGTACTCTCTATGAGATTGATAGTTGCAACTTTGTTATCTACGTGATCACCTGTTGTCATATAAGGCCCTGAAGACGCAGTAATGTGACGCTGAAATCGGTTGTAAATAAAATAAGATTAGAAATTCAGCTTCAGTTCTCATCTCTGCTAGATACCGAAATAATAAATGCTGTCGTTCCATGATGTGTCGAAGGATGGATGTACGAAGTATTTACTAGTATCATAGGCTTAATTTAAATAACAAAAAGTGAGAGAAGTTTTCTGGCTGCTTTAGTAGCCACTTTCAGACTTTCATTTATGAACTTTAAATGCTCCATTGTACTGAGATTTCCCGTTTTTTCCTTTCTTTTACACTAATAACGTAACTGGTTATCTACTTTCGGATATTAGCCCATGGAATAAGTCATCTGTTATTTTTTCTCTATGTCAATCGAGACATTGTATTTACCATGAAACACTTCAGACTGACGCAGTAATAATCAGTAAAGAGTATCAAAACCGAAGTTTTATCTAATTACGTCAGTCAGCACTATGTTAAGTAAACCCTACCTTAAGTTCCCACGTCTTTCATGTACGTTAAATCCCAAAATAAAGTCTATTTCAGAGGCAAATATTAGCACCAGGATAAAAACTAAACAGCAGTCAACCGATAGCTTGCGTTTGTGTAGTTTCGGATCATTGCCTGAATGCGGTCGTCCCGGTTTCATAAGACAGACCGCAAGAAATGGTACCAGTTTCCGTAGCTTTTCCCTTTCGCATTCTCACTCAAGAGGAACGGTGTTATATGAATACGTGACCTCAAGTCGCAAATCTTCAAATTTCTTTTCCGACAACTGTAACAGTATAAGAGCCTTTGTTGTCGTTCATGATCAACTTCGATTTCTGCATTCTTTACGAAAGAAGTGACAGCTTCTTGTAATAAATTTCATTGCAGTAAAATTTTTAAGTCCTTTCCCTTCTTGAGCAAGATCGTTAGATTCTAGGACTGTTTCAGATAACGTCTGTTCGTGAGGTGTAGTAGGTACACTGGCTTGCACATATGTTATTTATTTATTTACTGTTGCAAAGCTAGAGCCACAAGGACCTCTCTTACACACAACCAGGCATTCATACATCACATGGAATATGATATACATTTCATGTTTAATATTCAGTATGGAATGCAACTATTATAAATAACTATTAGACAAACAGCAAAAAAGTAACAGCGTCAGAGAAGAAAATAAGGGATTAATGACAGTGGGAGAACTATTTACGACAGACGTGTTCTTGCGTTCTACCAAAAAGTAAAAACGGCGGAGCTGCGGCACAACCTCGTGGAAAATGACATGTACAAAGATTCTGGACAGTAGGTACACGTGGATGTGGATTACAACTGGCGGCAATTCAGTGGCGACCAGCACATATTGTTATTGTTGTTGTTGTTGTTGGTGGTGGTGGTGCTAGCCCTCGGTCAAATAATTATGTTAGGCCTGGTAGTCTACCGATAAAAGCCCGTATCTGGAAACCGTAAATCAGCGAGATCGAGTACCCGTCTGACCACTGAATATTCCAGCCTACCTTTAGCTTACTTCCGTCTCTCAGTGATGTGAAAATTCGTCAGGAAAGACATGTGGTTCGGGTACCCCATTAAACTGTAGATTCCCTGTTCGCACTTAAACCAAGTGTTAGCTATGATTAAATTATGCTCTGAGCAAATTTTTATCAGGCGGCTTCCTATTTCATAATGGTTCGAGGATCGCGTAAGAAGTGCTCGTAACGTTGGGTGTGCACTTTTGTGTCCAAGTGACAATAGGAATAGCCTTCATCAGTCACTTCTTGTATAGCGGAAACAGTGGCCAATTCTCTTTAACATAGAACGACAGCATAATTATGATTATTTCTGATTCAGTAATGATTGCCAGTGGTATAGAGCAAAGGGGATAAACACATTTGTTTTCTGTGCAGCCCACGAAATAGTGGAATGCTCTTGAAAAAGTAAATATATTTACATGTTTTAGATAAAAGCTCAATGCAGGCAGCACGTATAAAGGAACAGTAGACCAGTTGACCAAGGAAGCTGCTACATTCGGAACTTACCCTGATATCGAGGTGCTATTAACAGACTTATTGCATGAACTAAAAATTGAAGTCAGAGCCAATCGGAAGAGGAATGGGAAACATCAGTTGTAAAGACAGGTAAATACGTTGATGGAAAAAAAATCGCAACACGAAATGTAGAGTAATAAAATTTCGGGAACACATTTGTGTAACTAAAATATTGAAGTGATTAACATTGCAAGGTTACAGCTTAATGTAAGTACGAGATAAATCTTTGCAGATATGAAATGTTAGTACAGTAATAACCGGTGTAGCCGCCGGAATGTTTAACGCAAGCATGCAAATGTGCATGTATTGCGCTGTACAGGTGCTGGATGCGACTTAGTGGGATGTATTTCCATATCTGTTGCACTTGGTCGGTCAATATAGGGACGGTTAATGCTGTTTCTGGATGACACTGGAGTTGGCATCCGATTATACCTCATATGTGCTCGACTGTAATAAAGTCCGGTAATCCAGCAGGCCAAAGCAATACGTCGACATTATGCAAAACATGTTGGGCTACAACAACGCTATGATGGCGACAGTTATGCAGTCGGGAAACACCACCTGCAATTCTGTTCATGAATGATAGTACAACAGTTAGTATCAACAGACGTACAGGCGCAGTCGGGGTGCGTGGGATAACTACGATAGTACTCCTGTTCCCTTACGAAATCGTATCCCAGACTATAACTCCAAGTGTAGGTCCAGTGGGCCTAAAATAAAAACAGGTTGGTTGCCGGCTGTCAGCTGGCCTCCTTCTAACCAACACATGGCCACCACTGGCACCGGATCAGAACCAGCTGTCATTAGAAAACAAAACAGAACCTCACCCTGCCCTCCAGTGAGTTCTCGTTTGGCGCCTCTCAAGTCTCAGATGGCGGTGGTGTGGAATGCACCACTACGCGGCGTCAGGCTCGGAGTTGTCCTGCAAGTAACCGATTTGCAACAGTTTGTTGTGTCACTGCGGTGCCAAATTCGGGTCAAATTCCTGCTGCAGATGCAGTACGATGTATCAGAGCCACACGCCGAACACCATTGTCCTCCCTCTCTGTAGTGCCATTTGGCCGTCCACAGCCCGGTCTTCTTGCAACTGTACATTCTGGTGACCACCGCTGCCAGAAATCACATACACTGGCTACATTCCTGCCAAGTCTTTCTGTAATATTGCGGAGGGAGCATCCAGTTTCTCTTAGTCTTATTACACAACCTCGTTCAAACTTAATGATAATGGAATCTTTGTAACCTTAAAGGCATTCTTGACTAATATCAACTCAATACGTCCAATCTCAAAAGTAAGTAATGCTCGCGACCATTAAAGTATTTAAAGCAATCCTGGTGTACATCCTCATAATGGTGGTATTAGCGCCATTCATATGCGGCTGGTTCAAAATCTGAGCAGACATCATCTTTCAAATATAAAAACACACCAGCCAACTTTAATTTATGTCGCACAACACCTTCGTGGTGTGGCGATATTTTTCCGTCAATGTATTCTGGCTGGTTTCAACCCTACATTCCCCCATTATCGTGGTTTCACAACGTATTAGAACACCGCAGAACTCTCTGTAGAATCACTCGGACGAGATATAATCATGTCAGCTTCCCTTCTAATCTGCATTGTCTACATAAGAAATTAAGACAACTGTGATTGCAGTTATTCATATTTTGAAGATTTTATTCATTGAATATTCGCTTTTCCCAAGTCCCAGAAACATAGAGAACAATTTCTCGAGGAAATGAGAAAGCGTAGGGTATCATTCCCTACAGGTATTACCGATCAAATACTACAGAATGATGAGGCAGGTGTTAGAAGTCAGATGTGATGTATTGTACCTAGTAATTTTGAAATCTGACCACGGCCCTATAGAAAAGATGAAAAAGCCATTTTAATAATTAATTCTTGAAATTTTCTTGAATGATATCAGTTTTCAAATAACGTATTCGACTGAACGTAATTATTTGTACCTCGAGGAGTTGTGACTCTATAAACCCATTCGTACCCATATTTTTGTTAAAAAATGTAATTATTACATCTGTATTTAGTAATTTATAAATGTTTCTTTATTTTCTGATAGTGAAGGAATATTTTTTCATTATTGTAAGTAATTTTTGCATGTTTCACAAATCTGTTTCTTTGTTGTAATTAAAAGTTGAGACATAGTCATGCAAAGGATTTCAGCTATGAAGGAAAATATTTGCATTGTTATAATTTCAGACTTGGATCATAATGTTTATTTGTAATCATATTATTAATTTATGTCGGTAACGACCGTTTTTACACATAGAAAAATGCAAGCACAAATAGATAGCATAATTGACAGACGTACTCCAAACTAATGCACAGCACAAAACACTGTAAAACAACATTACAATACACCCGTACCCGAATACAAATGTGCTGCGTTACACATTTTACGCCGTTACATGTGATGGTACAGTCAAAATCCTTAGCCATTTCGGTTTCGTTAAAGATAAAAAATTGTGGTGTGTGAAGAGCACCACCGAAGCGAAAGTACTGCACATAAAGGGAGACACAGTTATACTGCCGTGCTGCGGCAAGAGATGTAAGACCGCTAGGTGTCGCTGGACGTCAATTTACCTGATTTCAAAAAATCTCTGAGTACATTCGTTACACTCAAGTACGTAAAAACTTAGTTCATATTTTATAAAAGGAAATGTAAAAGATAAAACGGAAATGCTTTTGCGTACAAGTCGCATAATAAATTTAATGAGAAAGAAAGCCTTATTAAAACAAGCACTACACAACAGAAAGAGTGTAATTACAGTAAGAGATATAGCTCACCAGTGAAAGCATTATGAAAATTCCTTGATGCCGGCGCCCTCACCCTGGCCATCCGTAAATATTTCCCCAATGCCCCCATCTTACTTCTCATTCCTTGCAAGGACTCTGTCCTCATTAAATCCCCCGACGCTTCCTTCCACTCGGATCTCCTCTCCAAAATCCCACGTATCCAATTTGGCAGATGAGCCACCCTCACCTTCTACCACACCCCGACCTCTCCCCAACAGTCTCAACCACACCGACGTGCGCCGACTTTCACTGCCGTGATCACGTAGTTCCCCATGGTCAAGGACGCTGAGGTGTTGGCGGAACTAAATTCCCATCCCAACATTGAGATCCACTCGGCCCATTGCATCTTTAATGATGCCGGCCGACTTACCTAATGCGGATACTCACCGAATCTTCCTCCTCCATCGACCGCCTCCTTACAGAGGGAGCCCTCATCTACAATCGCCGTCATAAAGTTGACTCCTCCCGTTCCCCCATCCAAACCTACTACTGCCAACGCTGTGTAAATTACAATGACCATGACACCGCCGCCTGCAAGAGCCCCCGTACCCGCCCCCACTGCAAAGCTTCCCACTTCTTGAAGAACTGCCCCAACCTCACATCTCCCTCTCCTGTAATGCCTGCAACAAACCCCATCCTACCTACTCCTCGAAATGTATAGTGAAACCCCCTCCCGTCACCCCTGAGATCACCGTTCCTGTCCACCCTGTCGATGACCCCTCCACCCCAACAACTCGCTCCGCCCTCCACCTACTGCAGTGGACATCATCCACTTCATCACCATTGTCCTCCACCCCTTCCAACGCTCCCACACCCTCTCCCAAACCACCCTCACTGCCCATTCCACCTTCCATCACACCACCTATGCTACCCACTCCCACAACCATGCCCACTTCACCTTCATCCCCTCACCGCTCTTGTCTAAACCTCCCCTCCTATGGTGCGACAACATTACAGTATCCTATACAATATTATCCGCTCCCTGCCCACCCACAAACTCCTCTTCCTCCATGCCCTCCATCGACACCATGTGGATGCCTTCATTATAAATGAAATCTTCCTTCAACCCCGTATCTCCATCTCCATAGCTCCTTATACTCTTCACCACACAGAAAACCCGTACTCCATGGCGCATGGCGGGGTTGCTTTCGGCCACCTAAAGTGCCTCCCTGTTCAGCCCCAACCTCTCCTTAACAATCCTGCCGATCATCTCACCCTCAGCCCTCTTCTTCCCCACCATTACCGTCACAAGTACCACCATCTATGTCCACCCTCATACCCCCATCCCGTACGATTTCCTGACTCACATTGACTGTACCTTCTCCACCTACATGATCGCCACTGACCTCGATATCCACAGTCATGCTGCTGCCGAACTCCAGCAATGGCATCCGTTTATCACCATTAGGCAGACCTGATTCCCCATCCCCAACAAACCTCACCCAAATTCAACACCACTCCCAACATGATCCTAGCCTCTCCCAACCTCCTTGGGCGCGTCACTGCAGATGTCTTTGACCTCATTGTCAGTGACCATGCTCCCATCCTCGTCACTAGCTCTGATGGTCGCCATCCCCATCCCTCTCCTCGCCTTGACATTCCTCCTAAACTTGTCCACGACTACTCCTGCACCAACTGGGATGCCTACTGGGACTCCATACACACCCAGATCGAATGACATGACCTTACCCTCCAATTTTCTAATGACATCCTTCCGAACTGCTGCCTTTCTCCACCAGACATTGTTTGACTCTGTGACCACTCATTTACCTACCACAGCCATCCACCTTCACCACCCAGCCCTGCCCCCATAGGCCATCCTTCTCGTCATGAATCCTATCGCCTCTACTGATCTTTCCTCCACAATCGTGACTGGGACACTAAAAAAAAAATGGTTCAAATGGCTCTGAGCACTATGGGACTCAACTGCTGAGGTCATTAGTCCCCTAGAACTTAGAACTAGTTAAACCTAACTAACCTAAGGACATCACAAACATCCATGCCCGAGGCAGGATTCGAACCTGCGACCGTAGCGGTCTTGCGGTTCCAGACTGCAGCGCCTTTAACCGCACGGCCACTTCGGCCGGCGACTGGGACACTCCCACCACCAGCAATTATGATGATACATCTGCAACACACTTACTGCAAAGAAATGCTGTGCTTGGCAATAGACATGCACTCAACTCAACGCCACACTCCCAATAAACTCATCCAAGTACTGGCCTGCTTTCCACTACCTTACTGGGAACCAAACCACCCCGAAGTACTCTCTCCTCCTTAATGACTGTCCCTTTCCTGACAACCTCAGTAAGGCCAATCGCTTTGCCTCTCACCTATCTGATGTCTTTTCCATTCCAGATGATCCCCAATTTGACTTTTCCCTCTTCTCCAATGTCATCGGATATATCTGCTCCTCCCCTTGCTCCTAGCTTCCAGTACTTGGGCTACACACCACCATTTGAACTTAACACTCCCGTCACTACACAGGGCATCAGCCTCACACTCTGCACTAAACGCAACACTGCTCCTGGCCATGACCGCATTACCTACCGCCATCTCAAACACTGCTCTCCCTTGTTCCTTGCAGTCCTTGCTGCTCCCTACAATGTAATCCTTGCCACTGACTTCTACTCCGACATTTGGAAAACCTCCCATATCCTGATGTTCTCCACACCAAACAAACCTCCATTAGATGCCTCTTCTTATCGCCCTATATGTCTCACCTCAATGTCCGGCAAGCTCTTGTAATTCATCCTTACCCAGTGCATCCATCACCATCTCCACTGACACCACCTCCTACCTGATTCCCAATGTGGCTTTCGACCATTCTTCTCTGCTGATGACCAACTCCTATGCCTCACCCATCTCCTCTACTCCTCTCCCCCCAACATAACTCCCATCACTCCTCCATTTTTGTCTCCCTAGACCTCGAAAAGACCTATGATTTTGTATGGAATCCTGGTCTCCTGTCTTAACTCCAGACACTCCCTATCAACTATGTCGATCTGATTGCCTCCTTCCTCTCCCACTGTCCCTTCTACATTACCATCCATAGCACCAATTCCCACACCTTCTACCCCTCCATGGGTGTGCCCCAGGGCTCTGTCCTCTGTCTCCTGTACATGGCAGATATGCCCCAACTCCCCCACCCCTCTGGTCAACCTCCTGCAGTATGCTGATAACACCGCCTTCCTTGCCCTCACTTCTACCCTTCAACGGTCCCAACGCCTTCTCCTGAATCACCTTGACATTTTTGCCACATCGTGTAACTGGTGGCTCCTGAAAATCAATCCTTCCAAGACACAGTCAAACATCGTAGGTCTTACCACTCGCTCCTTCCAGCTCCTTAATTTTCTCCGTTACCATCTGTGCCCATCCTGTCCACCTCTCCCCCACCCTCACCTACCTTGGGCTCACCATGACCGTCACCTCACCTGGTTCCCTCGTCTCAGCTCTATCCAATCCAAAGCCCACAGCTGCCTCCAACTCCCCTCTGGTCAGACATGGGGATTGAACCCCTCTACCATCCTCCACACCTACAAATCCTTAATCCATCCCATCCTCTGTTATGCCAGTCCCGCCTTGATATATGCCCTGCCCCCCCCCCCCCCAATTCTATAAGTCCCTTCAGATTCTTGAGCACCACACACTCCACCTCGCCTTCAGTATACGCCTCCCATACCCCACGTGGATCCTCTATGACCTGATTCCTTTCCCCGATCTGCTCCTTTTCCTAGAACGTATCTGCGTCCTCTGCATCTCCTGCCACCTTGATCCTCCTCATCCCGTGGTCACTCCTCTCCAACCCCTGCCCACTCCAGCACCTACACTGTTGTGTCCCCTCTACCCTCCACCTACCCCTCATCTCCTTTCCCGAGGTGACTTCCATGAACTCCCCCTCCCAGTTGATGCCCTCTCTGCCTCCATTTATTCCTCCTATCAACTCTGATCCTCACCTCCCCCTCCCTCCCTCCCTCTGTTCTTTTCCCAGGCTCTCACTCCCCCTCCTTCCATCCTGTTTTTTCCCCACCTACCCTCTCCTTGACTCCATTCTCTCCACCAAAGTACTTGTTTCCCCTCCACTGTCTTCCTCACTCCTTCTTGCGTGCGCCCTGCCCCCCATTTTTCTGTGTCCTCTCATTCCTTTGGTTCCATACTTTTTGTTTTCTACACCCTTTTTTCCCCTCATCCGTCCAGGTTCTTCCCCCATCCCCTCCCCCATCTGCCTTAGGCTGTGGTGCACTATTTTCGTCTCTAATCTCTGGTGCAGTGTTTGAGTGTTCAGTGTAGTGTTCCCCATTTTTACGGTGTTGCAAACAGAAAAGATACTGTCGCCGTGTTTTTTAAATGGTGCCTGTGTACCTACTGTATGTTTTCATTAGCATCGTCAAACCCGTGTTTTTTCTATTTTAACTTCCATAACTTTTCCACCACTTTACTGTTTTTAACAAAGTCACCATTTTATCACCTTTATTATATTGTTTCTTATCTTCCCATTATGTTTTTTTAACTCTTCTATCGGCTGTAGATTGGCGTATTAAGCTGCTATCCAGAGGGGGGGCAGTGGGGGGTGGGGGTGGGTGTTGACACCGACATTCAATAAAGTAAAAAAAAAGCATTATAAAATGCGAACATTGCGCTCACGCCAGAACTGGAGCAGGCACATAGAAAAATAATGTCATCAGGCACCGCAGCATCACTGCCACACTTCGTCCACACAACGACCACAACTACAAAGTATCAGTTTGTTGGTGACATTTTTATTCCATTTTACTGTTACGCCTATGGTTTATTCGAGCTCCCATCTGGTAGGTGTGTTGCGTGAGCGCATTGTTCACACTGGTAATAATTTCATTAGTGACCTTAATTCTTTCTTGATTTAAATTGTTTCTTTTTGTAAAGACACTATGTAATACTCAGTCATAGGCTTTTGTTTTAGTAAAGCTTCACTTCTCATTAATTTACAATATGACACATAAGCAAAAGCATTTCCGTTTTGCCTTCTACATTTCCTTTTACAAAATGCGGAAGTCGCGACTTATTTGTGACAAGCGAGAATACAGATGTCACTGCTGTTAGTGTCACTCACAGCAGTTTGATCTTTCGTTTCATAGAGACTAAAACTAAAAAAAAGCATCTAACCATGCCTATGTATTTACTAAATGCGTAGCCAGTCTTGGGAAATCAATCAACACCGTCCAAAGAGGCCTTGAAGGCCCAACGGTACCGACCAGCCACCGTGTCATCATCAGCCCTCAGGCATCATTAGATCCGGATACGACAGGGCTTGTGGTCAGCACACCGTTCTCCCGGCCACTGGCAGTTTTCGTGACCTGTGCCGCTACTTCTTAATCAACTAGCTCCTCAGTTGACCTCACAAGGGCTTAGTGCACCTCGCTTGCCAACAGCACTCGGCAGAACCATACAGTGACTCATCCAAGTGGTAGCAAAACCCGACAGTACTTAACTTCAGCGATCTGATGGGAACTGGTGATAGCACTGCGACAAGGCCGTTTACATAGGCAGTCCTAAGAATGAATAAATCTGAACGCATGTTCATATTACGATGGCCAGAAAAGCCATGGCCAACCACAGCAATTTTGCACGTTGGCATTACCGACCAGAAATTGCCCACTGTTGCAGCTTTCTCTGACGGTCGGAAAACCCATAGCTAAAATGCCTGTATGGTACTGCAAGTGTCTGCATTATTAAGAAGTATGATACAACGGTGTTTTGGACATGCATGCATGTCTGAAGGAACAGGAACTGCGGCAGATACAACCATTATGAAATACATTAAATTAATCACAGCTGCAAATATGAAGAACCATCAGCTGTATAAGACAAAAACGGCAATGAGATTTGTGATGGAGCAGGACTCGAATCCGGATTCCCCATTTTACGTGCATGGTCTCCTTAACCGCTTTGGTGACCTGCGAGAGCTAAACTACCATTTGTCATCTTTCCTGCATCACAACCTATGCTTTTATACATACCACGCAATTCCCGTGGATGGGAGAACATCTTAATTCAAAGTTTCTGCCTGGTATCGGCGGATAAATACGATATTGCAGTGCCTGTGTTGTTGAGATGAACGAGCCAATGTTCCTTCAGACATGTACACTATGTTATCAAAAGTATCCCGACACGTGGTACAAAGTCACTCGCAAGTTCGTGGTGCCCTCCATCGGTAATGAAGGAAATCAATATGGTGTTGGCCCACCCTTAGCTTTGATGACACCTTCCACTCTCGCCAGCATACGTTCAATCAGGTACTGGAAGGTTCCTTGGGGAATGGCAGCCCCTTCTTCACAGAGTGCTGCATTCAGAAGAGCTTTCGATGTCGGTCGGAGAGGACTTGCACGACGTCGGCGTTCCAAAACATCCCAGAGATGTTACTGTCGTGTAACACTCCGCCACAGGCCGTGCAATGTGAACAGGTGCTCGATCGTGTTGAAAGATGCAATCGCCATCCCCGAATTGCTCTTCAACAGTGCTTAAAACATCAATGTAGGCCTGTGCTGTGATATTGCCACGCAAATTAAAAATTGGTACAAGCCCCCTTCACGAAAAACACGAACACACCATAACATTACCGCCTCCGAATATTACTGTTGGCACTACACACGCTGGCAGATGACTTTCATGGGGCATTCGCCATACTCACACCCTGCCATCGGATCGCCACGTTTTGTACCGTGATTCGTCACTCAACACAACGTTGTTCCACTGTTCAATCGTCCAATGTTTACGCTCCTTACACCAAGTGAGGCGTCGTTTGGATTTACTGGCGTGATGTGTGGCTTATGAGCAGCCGCTCGAGCATGAAATCCAAGTTTTATCGCCTCGCACCTGACTGTCATAGTACTTGCAGTGTGGTCCTGATGCAGCCTGGAATTCCTGTGTGATAGTCTGGATAGATGTCTGCCTATTACACATTAGAACACTCTTCAAATGGGTTCAAATGGCTCTGAGCACTATGGGACTCAACTTCTGAGGTCATTAGTCCTCTAGAACTTAGAACTAGTTAAACCTAACTAACCTAAGGACATCACAAACATCCATGCCCGAGACAGGATTCGAACCTGCGACCGTAGTGGTCTTGCGGTTCCAGACTGCAGCGCCTTTAACCGCACGGCCACTTCGGCCGGCAGAACACTCTTCAACTGTCGGCGGTCTCTATCAGTCAACAGACGAGGTCGGCATGTACGCTTTTGTGCTGTACGTGTTCCCTCATGTTTCCACTTCACTATCACATCGGAAACTGTGGTACTAGGGATGTTTAGCAGTGTGGAAATCTCGCGTGCAGACGTATGACACAAGTCACACCCAATCACCTGACCACGTTCGAAGACCGTGAGTTCCGTGGAGCCCCCCATTCGCCTCTCTCACGTTGTCTAATGACTACATAGCTCGCTGATATGGAGTACTTGGCGGTAGGATACTTTTGATCACATAGTGTATGTTCTCCCCTGTGCTGGAATTACATAAAGTGTGTAGGAGTACAGGTCATGATGCAGGAACGACGATTATGGAGTTTTGGGCCTGTCCGTGAGTAATGCACATATAGCCTAAGTAGCTACTGGAAATCCAGGTTCGAGTCCCAGTGTGACACAAATGTCATTGTCATCATTCTCTTACGCTGCTGATGGCTGTTTGTATCTGCAACTACGAGTGCATTTGTTGTATAAAATATTAGTTGTCGGGAACTCCGTGTTGATATCAGAGGTTGCTAAGGTTGGGGTCGGAAAGTCGGTGACACCAAATAGTGAGAAAAAACACGTGTTTTACTGTATTTTGCCCTTCTGCGAGTGTAGACTACTTAGACCATGCTGACTAAAGCAATACCGCGATAATTTTCACTGTTATTTTGTCCTTCTTCTTATGAATCGGGCATATAATGGCCTTATTCCATTGGTCTGGCATGGCTTCCCTCTCCCATATTTCCACTATCAGCTGATGCACCAATCTTGTTAGATGTTCACCTCCACCCTTGATCATCTCTGCTGAAATGTTGTTATTACCTGGAGCCCTATTATTCCATAGGCTTTTAATTGCTTTCCTAACTTCCTCTATTGTTGGTATAGGTAAAGGTCTCTCATCTAGACTAACATTCTGCCATGGTTGGTCACCCTCTGTTTCATTTTCTTCCAGAACTTCTCTTTCTGTAGTGACATTCAGCAGCTCAATGATATATGTGGCCCATCGGTTTAGAACCCGTTCTTCTCCTCTTATAAAATTTCCTTCATTATCTCTGCAGAATACCGTACGTGGTTGGAAGCATTTCTTCCGTTCCTGAATTCTCTTGTGGAATTTTGTTACTACTTGATCATTATACTCTTCTTCTAGCTCCATAATCCATTTCTTCTCCAATTCTCGTTTCTTTCTTCTGCGAGTCCTATCTACCTCTTTCCTTTTCTTCATGAAATCTTCTGTATTAGATCTTGTTGTCCTGTTTATGATTTTCTACCTTGCCTCATTTCTCTCTTCCAATGCTTTTTGAAATCTTCATCGTACCATCATGCAATTTCCTCCATTTCTTCTGCAGTTTTTTGTAGAACCTCTTTAATCATACTCCACTTCCCTTTGATGCTTTCCACAGCTTGGCATTGTTTAGCGTCACTCTTCTTCTGCAGTTCTGTTTCATACTTTCTGGTTACTCCCTTCTCTTTCAATTTGAAAACATTGTATCATCGCGGAGCTTTTCTCTTCCCTTTGGATCTATAGACGGCTATGCGTTGGCTGTATTTCACTCTTACCATATAATAATCCGAATCGCAGTCAGCCCCCCTGCAGCTGTCATCTTCAAGCATGTAAGACGCATGTCCCCTGTCGATTACCACACGCTCAATTTGATTAGAAGAAGTGCCATCTGGCGAGCACTTTCCTATTGTTCTTTCTCTGGAGCCATGTACACTTCGCTACTATTGCATTGCCCATGACAAAGTCTATAAGAATTTGTCCATAGACTATAGACTAACACATTTTTTTCTGATTTTGTTGGTTGCTGTTCCAACCAGTAATATGAAAACAAGTACTGTAGCAATGTCTCATACCAAATAAAAAAAATGGTTATCCGATCTACCTACTACGAATAACCCATTGTAAGACTTCAAGTCGCAATGTACTTTCGAGTAAACTAGAATCTCTGACGTAGCAGTTTGACCCCAAAAAAACTTACATCTGACGCGTAGTAATTGGCAGAGTATCGACGTATACCCGTCGCTCGGGTCAGTTTGCACCTGGTGCGTGCAGCGGGCAGCTTTCTCGCTGGTACCGTACACGCGGCGCAGCTGCGCGCGTGCCCGTTGGCTGTCCGCGAGTTATTGCCGCTGCTGCGCCTCGCCTCGCCAGCCGCGGCCGCTGCTCGCCCGCTCGCTTTCGTAATTACCCGCCTTGCGCTGCGCTGTGCGCCGCTGCGCTGGCGTGCTGCCCGCTCCCTAATAAATAACTCACAAACTGTTGCTATCGCCCTATCTACAAACAGTGGGGCGGCCGCCTGCCGACTACCGGTATTGCCGGGGGATTTAAATCGTGCCAGGTTCGTTTCCTGCCCGCGGCTGATACAAGTCCCGCATCTGCCTGTCTCCTAACGCGTCTTTTATGCTCATTTAGCACACGCTGATCTAAGCTCGTACAATGTGCACATCCACAAAGTAGAGTTATACTGCACTGTGATTTGAGATGAATTCAGTACGAGCTGTAGTTGGCTTAACCTTGTAACTGACAACATTGCTGTCAGGCAACAACGGTTTCCAGTAAAGGATGTCAAACACATTTCAGCCGTCAAGTTTCCAACACCACTTCATTTGGCAACAGGTTTCAGCATTTTACTACGCCATCTTCAGCCCGCTGACCGACTTGTAGGAACCTACCTCTGTTGTGATCAAAACAGGGGCCAGCGGTACTGGTATTAGTAGATTTTTGCTATAGTGATCACTTCAACCATGGTTCTACAAATCGGTCAGGGGCCTGAAGATGACATAGTAAAACGCTGAAACTGGTTACCAAATAAAGAGGTGTTGAAAACTTGACGGTTGAAAGGTGTTTAATTTGACATCGAACAGCCGAGTCCCGCAACCATCGCTAAAAAGATGGACATACAGAAAGGTTTCCAATAAAGTCCTGAAGCATTCAGGTCTCAGTACTGTTACCAGTCACCCATTAGGTATGCCCAGTCGGTTGGCCATTATTTGTAACACGATAATTTGTCACGAACTGACATATATACTGAAGGTTGCACGAAAGCCGTGAGTTGCAGGACAGTATGTAATTATTTTTAGTATGATCGCGAATCAGGGAAAACTTTCACGGAGGTTTCCAAATTCACCTACATAAAACATATATAGGTACAAGTCTCTTGATTTACGTAAAAATAAAATAATAATTTAGATACTAGAAAGACTAACCACTTACGAGAAATACTTTTTTTAAGTCATGAAGTCTTTCTGGAGGTGTGATTTTGTGTTCCATCTTTTCTAGCTCTGTGTTAATCTTTTCACCTCAACACAAGTGCTACATCAAGATACACTATAAAATGTTTCTATTTCTTCACTCATTCTACTTCTTCCCCCACTATTCATCCTTTCATCGCCAAATACACATCGATGTCGCATAAGATGACGATTAATCTGCCCCTTCTTCCAGAAAGTTTTTTTTTTTCATTCACTTATTTCCTGATCTATCCTTTTTGAAAATGAACTGTCAGAGACAGAGACAGCAAAGGACTTGGAAGAGCAGTTGAATGGAATGGATAGTGTCTTGAAAGGAGGGTATAAGATGAATATCAACAAAAGCAAAACGAGGATAATGGAATGTAGTCGATTTAAGTCAGGTGATGCTGAGGGAATTAGATTAGGAAATGAGACACTTAAAGTAGTAAAGGAATTTTTCTATTTGGGGAGCAAAATAACTGATGATAGTCGAAGTAGAGAGGATATAAAATGTAGTCTGGCAATGGCAAGGAAAGCGTTTCTGAAGAAGAGAAATTTGTTAACATCGTGTATACATTTAAGTGTCAGGAAGTCATTTCTGAAAGTATTTGTATAGAGTGTAGCCATGTATGGAAGTGAAACATGGACGATAAATAGTTTGGATAAGAAGAGAATAGAAGCTTTTGAAATGTGGTGCTACAGAAGAATGCTGAAGATTAGATGGGTAGATCACATAACTAATGAGGAAGTATTTGAATAGGATTGGGGAGAAGAGAAGTTTGTGGCACAACTTGACTAGAAGAAGGGATCGGTTGGTAGGACATGTGTTGAGGCATCAAGGGATCACCAATTTAGTATTGGAGGGCAGCGTGGAGGGTAAAAATCGTAGAGGGAGACAAGAGATGAATACACTAAGCAGATTCAGAAGGATGTAGGTTGCAGTAGGTACTGGGAGATGAAGAAGCTTGCACAGGATAGAGTAGCATGGAGAGTTGCATCAAACGAGTCTCAGGACTGAAGACCACAACAACAACAACTATCCTTTTTAGTCTTTCTTCACTTTCTACATGATCTCCCCACTAAATTTTTCAAAAGATTCCATTTTCTTCATCTGTGGGCTCATGACCGTCAATGAAATACTATGCTACACGTTTATATATCCGTGAGCTTCTTCCTCAGTTCTATATCAACACCCTAAATTTCTTAAAACAGACAAATTCACTTATATAAGTCCTTCATTCTATTCAACAACCTTCATTTACTAAATACAATGCCGTGATTTTTGGAAAAGTTCCAAATAAAGGGTTTATGTCACTGAAATTTAATCTGTCACACATATATCCGTTACATTAGCAAAGTCGGAAATAAAGTACTAGGAGACACAAATACGATTGGTAAATTGGCAATAAACCTTTAAAACCTCTAAACTTATTCACACAGTTTGTAAATTTAAGGTTCACACTAAGAAGTTATAAGGGATTGGACGGGCACGTATAGTCAGTTGTAGGGTAAGCGAATGGAAGATATAATTTTATTGTAATGAATCGATAAAGAAATCGTACAAAAGATGTCTGTGCTTCCAGTTCTATTGTTAGAGTACTTGGGGTGCCAATCAAATAGTAATGACACCGGTCATCGAATGAATTCAAATACAGCCAACTAGGATCGTAATGAGATGTAAGTGTAATAGAGACATTCAGGGAACTTAAGTAGGGATTATTCGTAGAGAGACACCGGTGTTTCACGAATTATGAGAACAGCAATTTAACTAAAGTTGTGAGGCAGTTCTTCTTCTGCTATTGCATAGCTCGGCTGGAGATAACGAGAGTAAGAAGACTGAGAATACGACAGCCGCTCTGGCGTGCTCTTTACGCGATTGGCATCCAACAGAAAAATGTTAATACTGATGCGAAATACTCCCGACAATACACCTTACAGTGGCTCTAGGAGTATAAATATACATACAGATTCCGTCTTTTTCCTAGTCCAATCTGAAGCGTCTCTGATTAGATAGTAAAAGACCAAGTCTTCGTAACAAGCTACTTTGTTGATATTGATTACATTTAGATTTATAACTTTTCAGCCATCTTCAAGATTGGATCTCAGCCATCTTCTGGTTGGATTTAAGCCGCTTCACACAGCACTATGGAGTAAATGTACGTGCGGGGCAGATGACACTGTCAGCTTCAAAACCATTACTCACAAATAAAGCTTCATGCGTTTAAGAGTAAAACAAAGCAAGCACGAAGTCAACAAATCCACAGTGCTTACGAATTATAGGGCTGAGTATTAAAATGGATGGCATGTGTTGGAACGTCAGGCCGCGAAGACTCAGAATTTCTCTGAGAGTGCAGACGTGAAATGAGTGGTTTCCATGATTACTTCAGCTGAAAACCGTCGTCTCGGTTGAGCAGATTGTCTGCTAGTTGGATTTCCCCAGCTTCCTTGGCCACTGAATCGCAATAGGATGAACTCGTAGCAAGTATCGTGGCTTCTCCTTTATCCAGTGGAAATTCAGGGTAAGCTTAAATGATTCATCGCGGTTCAAAGCTCTGTTTATTTACAAGTTTACGACGTGCAAAGACGGTTGATACACGAAACGACAGATAGACTCAACACGTTTTTGGTACATACTACAAAGTTTGAATGCCTGCACATTTGATCACTAGACATACATCCAAACGGCAGTCCAGTTCTGTTCGTACGTGCACTACTATGCTCCCGTCAGTGTCCGTCACAGCGGCAGTAATGCGTTCTTGGAGCGCAGTGTGCTGTATTCAGCGATGTGGCAGGTCTGTGTTAAGAAGCCGGCGACGACTGTACTCCAGTGAGGTGGGGCCCCGTCCTGCTGAAAGATAAATGCACGTTGAACGCTCGTAACCGACAAACACTTCGTAAATTCTAACACTCAAAAAATGTTCCTCTCTACTGCCGCCATCTTGTAGAGTGTCGTTGAAGGTCTACTATGAAGCATGCACGTGAGCCTTGAGGTAGGCTTTTTGAACTTAGTGAGTTCATCTGTCTCTTCACATATCACCAGTCTTTGTACATGCATACTTGTCCATAAACAGTGCTTCGAAACCCGACGAACAAATATTGTAATGAAGCATGTTGTAAACAAATAAACAAAAACCTGATTTACTGACGCTCTTCATGCCAACTGTGTTATCTCTGGCGCACTAACGTTTAGTCCATACTGCTGTATAAAGTAGTTTAAATTCTGCCAGCGACTCACTCTGAAGATGGCTCTAAGGTTAACAGCCGAAATATCGGAAGAAGAAACAACGCTGCCCCAAATGTACACCCGGAAGGACATGGAGTATTATATTCTATTCCCCTGGAAAACTTCAAGAAATCCATCATATCCAATGATTACAGCAGCGAAATGTAGCAGCGTAACCTCGTACATCTAATGATAGCTGCGTAGCTGAAATCGCTAATCAGTTTTAGTAAAATAGAATGTGATCAAATTATAGACTTTTATTATCTATTACGACTGAAAGCTCTCCTCCGCAGGTCCGAACTTCCTCATTCCCCGAACTGTTCTAATTATGTTGATGTCAGGAGAATGTTGAACCTCGAACAGTCGTCCGATTCTTACTTTCAAGCAGCAAGCAAGTAACTTTATGCTGCCGGGAATGGGAAGGCGGAGTGCTAATTTAAAGGAGATGTAAAAGTATAGATGTAGGAAAAGATATTCACCGCACACGCGGTGGATTTACAGGCGTTGGATAAAGGAGCAACCTCTGTGATTTGATTTCAGTTCCGGCGAGTCAGTACGACGGCCTACTCACCAGAAGATGATGGCCAGGTGGACCGCTGAAATATCGTGTCAAGATGATGTTATGTTCCTGCTGGACACTCGATATGAAAATCATCAATTACTACGCCGGTAAAGTCTACGGAGCTACAGCTCTAGGGCGACCTTATAAATTCTTCTTTTTCTTTTTATGATCCTAAACAAATACCATTTCGTTAATTACTTTGCTTGTTCGTTATACATAGTAGTAATTGCCAACAGATTCAAATCACGCATCTATCTGAACATACATGTTTAAATGCATCTATCTATAATTTTGTTGTAAGATAGCCTATTTTCGGCTATTGACACTGTACAACAGAGAGATAGTTTGGCGACGAACACGAACACTGGTTGTTGACATAACGTCGTGACTGGTATCTTGGCTTTCCTGTGTGAGGAGCTGAATAAATCATTTAAATTAATATGCGCACCGTATCGATGTGAACTTCAGGGAGACAGTGATGAACACTGAGTAAACTACGAACTATGCGCTGCAGTTTCATTCGTGACTGAAATGTGACGCACGGAAGTCGGTGAGTCACTGGTGAAACAATGCGTGTTCACGGTATCAGGTTTGAACATTTCGAGGAGTGTGCTTTGGAGTGATTAACCCTTGAACTGTGTCGTATCAGTCATTAAAATGAAACTGTTTCGCGGGTTCCACGGAGTAGGACACATTATAGACAAATATACTACGTAAATACATCAATGCCGCGTACTTACAGTTGTGCACACTCAGGAACTTCAGTCTCCCGACATACAGTTCACGACGCCGGCTCCGACAATAAAGGAGTGTATCAATTACGCGCAACAGATGTGTAACGGATATGGAGACATTATTTTCAATGCAGAATCGCCAATTACTAGCATAGCGTGACATTGTCACCACAGTATATTGGAATCCTGCAACGAAGAGGCGGACCCACTTTGTCATAGAGAGTAGCAATTGAGCAAGTTTCAGCACGAAACATCACCAGCGTGAGATGCTGTCTGTACATTATTTATTATTTGTCGTATGACTACAACAGCAAACATTGACAAGTCCACAAAGTTTAATTTTACATGTATATCTAGTTAAGTATTTCCATATACTATAATTTTACTTTTTGGCACAAATTTTATACACATTTTTAAATTGTGAAAATTACTAACTTAATATTACTGAATACTTTGAGTGATATAATTGTACGTTAGAAAAAGGCAGATACATTTAATCATAGTTAAATATCTAATGATTGAAGGCAACTAACAGGAGAGGAAGTAGCATAAATAAAGTTACTACATGGTCCAGGATACTTCCTCTGAGGACAGTCTCTAACAATATGTTGAACAGTTTGTTCTTGGGCCCCACAATCACAGGCTGGAGTACCTCGGAGTCCACACTTGTGCATCATTGCGTTGCACCTGGCGTGGCCAGTTCTTATTGTGTTCAGCCTTGTCCACTCACGTCTCTGCAGATGAAATCCTGGTAAGCTGGCAGTTGGGTCTGTACAGTTAAGCTGTAATGAATAACCGCCTAATTTATTTAACGAGTAACATTGCCGCCTGACGAAACAGCGGTTCCGATTTCGGCTCTCGATGATCTACCTCAATCTTTCCGCCAAGCAAACAGGAAGGAAAATACGTCGAATATGATTCAAGTTTTCTGGGGAAGGAGAAGACGCGAATGATGAAGAAGCGAATAGGCCATTTCCTTCTCAGAGCAATCATCCTAGTGTCCATTTGGGAAAACCTACGAATGGATCGCAGGACGAGGATCTGTAATTCGTTCCTTCAGAATGCAAGTTCAGCTTCGTAATAAAAGCACCATCTCGCTTATTCCTGACATCTGAAGGTTTTTTAAGAAGGCCTCTCAAATGTCGTTTGATCAAATGAGAAACAGTTTGGTTAAAGCCTAGCGAAGTTAGCACTCGGATGGTCGAAGGAGTGCCAAAGTGAAGGGCTTTCTAAAATCTGGGGCTCACACGACGACGATGTAGTTGAACACATTGAGGTAATTTAATGTAGATCTAGTGTAAGATGCAAAATGGCAACTTTCAAGAAAGATGTGTCTATTTTAGACGATTCAGCAACGACCTCCACCAATAACATAGAAGAAAGTGTAGGCATTTAGTGTGTACCATAACAATAAATAAAGTATGAGCACAACGAAAGAATTACAACTTATGTGTCATTTGGAAGTGGACTCTTAAATGCGAAGTTAATGAGATATACACTAAATCATTAAAAATTTTAAAAGGAACAGGAGCCGGCCGGAGTGGCCACGCGGTTCTAGGCGCTACAGTCTGGAGCCGAGCGACAGCTGCGGTCGCAGGTTCGAATCCTGCCTCGGGCATGGATGTGTGTGATGTCCGTAGGTTGGTTAGGTTTGATTAGTTCTAAGTTCTAGGCGGCTGATGACCTCAGAAGTTAAGTCGCAGAGTGCTCAGAGCCATTTGAACCAAGGGAAAGTAGCGCAGAAGTGAAATCTGTTTCTAGTGATCCACGCCATTCATGGAAGAGCATGTATCACGTACGTTAAATATAGAGCTCAGAATACAGTTGATCGTGACAGGTCACATACTGTGGGAAATTATTACTGAACAGGTGCGGAGTCTACCTGCTGTAGAACACTTGTAATATCCGTAGAGCAAGGAGGAATGAAGGAGTGTTGGTACCACGGAAGATTTCCGGCACCAAGGAAGACGTACATGGTGTATGTAAGCGATTGTTCTTATTTACTATTCACAGACAGAATGCTAACGAGAGATTTTTGAGATAAAAATCTTATAGAAATCTGCACGGAAGAAAGATGTTCGATGCTGAGGAAGAATAGGAAACTATCGGGACTCTTAGGGAAATCACTTGAGTTGCAATGCTGAATATCTGCACCAGTCTAATAATGGAGTGTTAAGGCGGCGGTGTTAGGTGCAGCTGCACGGAGTAATAGGTCTACAACAGACGTTGCTCAAGTAGTCAAAACATCGCCACAGTAGCTAAGTACAACAGTCAACAGCCGCTAATAAATACTCCACGTGGCGGCATTACGGTTATTAATTGGAAACTGGCAGATAAAAACATGATAAAAGGAAGAAATCACGTAATAAATCAGCAAAGAGAAGACATGTTGCCAAGAACAACAGGGTGCTTAAACAACAACGTCGATGAACCTGAGCTAAGAGAATCCTTCTAAACCGACGAAACACGCACCGTATACGACCCGCCAAAAGCGAGAACACTGCAGCAACGTCCGGCCAGCACGCAGCCGTTGACAGCTGATCCAACGAACGCTAGCACGCAGTCTACACCACTGCGACGCCAGCCTGCAGTCTACACCACTTCGAGGCCAGGACGCAGTCTACACAATTGCGACACCAACACTCAGTTTAAACCACTACATTTTAACGTTGTTGCTTTAATTTGCTATGAAAGCGGTGCTGATAGACAATAAAAGCGGGTTAAAAGCTGTGAGCTGTCTGGGGAAGTTAACCTTGCATTACTGAGCAACTGTTTCACCAGGTATCCAGTCTAGCTTACCAAATTCCCAACCAGACTAATATAAATTATAATCTTTTAATAGTCATACGACAACCGGTGCTATATATATATAGATATAAAAGAGAATTTAAATAAAAAGAAATAAATCAGTTTATATTTGGAAATTTATTTTAACATTGATCATTGAAATTTCAGCATATTAAACTTGAGTCATACCTAAGCTGGTGCCTTATTTAGGACTGTGAAAATGTGAGTTTGTAATTTTACGGAACACATTAAATATGGAGTCAAGATTGGGAGACTGCATACAACACTGCATTCATAAAATAACACACGAAGAACGTTGAAACATATGCAAGAGGAAATTAACCACAACCAACCGATTCAATTTTCACCCAAAGAAGTTACGTTCATAGCGCAATCCTGTCCGTCATGTAATTACCACACACTGGTATACTAAATTCATACTAACTCTCTGTGAAATCTTCGCGAAAAGAATACCTGAGGGCTACTTTGATGATTACACCACATGCTTCACGTGGTCAACTTGGTTTACACAAAGAGTGTAACTCCACAATAACTTTGATAATTAAAATAAATTAGATCGAAAAGCAATTTACAAAAGAAAAACCTCGAAGTGGTTACTATCGTCTTACTATTAACCTGATGGGTCAAACAATTGTAGAAACACGTGGTACTGGTCTCACAAAGTACACCCCACGTGTGTTGAACATAAAGAAAAGTTGCTATATTGAAAAATATTGTCAATACGAGACGTTATAATCTCACGAGCATTCGCATTGAAGATTGATGATGCTAGTTAGAGTTACTGATCAACACGTGGTTCCACTTTACTCACAAAGTAGTGACAAAGCAACTACCGGAATATATTCTGAACTTCACACTCGAATTACACTGCGTTGCAATTTAAGATAACATTAGATATTTTAGAGCTGAACCTGAAATAAAGGTGATTAAATTTTCAGTTAGGCTGATCTTAAGAAATCCATTGTCCTACGGACTTAGCAGAGACGCGCTTAGACGGAGATCTTACCACTTCAGACGCTCGCCGCGGACGGACTGACCTGGGCTCCTACAAACGGTGCTTCCGTATACAAAACGGAAGTGACCAGAGAGGTTACTTCCTATACCAACATGACAAGGGACGGACAGGACCATACTAAAGATAGAAACCTCTTTGCTTTTAGAAAGCGTAGCTACCTGTTCCGACGTTGGTCCTACTGTTCTCTAGCAGACAGGCTTGTCTGCTACCATCCAGCATGCAACTAGAAACACATTTGCTCATTCATCCTCTCACACAGAAGGGAAGGGGGATGACAGTATCTTATCATACATAGTATATAAAAGAAAGCGAATGTTGGTTCTGTATGAGACTGTGTGACATGAATTACATATAAACTGTGTTTTAAAGTGTAGTAGTGTGACAGATCGTCTTGTTTATGTGTAAAAGTAACACATTTCACTGCTCAGTCTCCTCCCAGATAGTCAGAAACATCATAGTAAATTTAGAAGAGGAATTTATGCCGTAAATGACAACATATTTAACAAATTAACATCAAAGGAATCCAACAGAGACCTTTCAACGTCACCATTATGCAATGGTAGACGACCAGACATTCGCCAGCACGCAGTTCAACTACGGTGAGCTATGGCAGTATTTCGATTCAAAGTTGTTTTTGTGGTTGTAATGCGGTGATTCAGTAATATTTGTGAGTTTGTTTATGCTGATGATGACAATCAATTTGTCGGCATAGGTTAATATGGAAATGTTATTACAGAAACTGGAAGACATACAGAGACAGTCAAATGAAAAATTTTCGAAGATGGATAAGAGTTTCGTACAATTAATAGGCAGTCATGATAACTTTGAAGAGAGTATTTATGATATGTTTACGTAGCTACGTCAATAATTACGAACTCTGTTTAAAGACACTCATGACCAAGTAACAGAAAAGCAAAACAGACTGGGACAAGAATTAAATTAGATAAAGACACTCGTGTTGCGTTAGAGGCGCTCTAAGGGAATAAACTAGACCAAGGCTCACGTGTTAAGAGAAGAAATACACAACGAAGTCTTGAAACAATTTGATTTAGATAGGAAAGAGATACACCAACATGTTAAAGATTTGCATACGGACGTAGATAGTTCACGTAATTTTGCATAAGCAGAATGTAAGCTGTTAAAAGGTCTGATGTCAGATGCGGAAACGCTCACAGAAATTTTAAAACAAAGAAGCTACAACGTAGATTTTGCTTATTCGCACGAGAGACATTCAAGTTTTAGATGAAAAAATACAACCCTTATTAGATTTGAAATTTCAGAAGACTTTATATTCTTTAGAAAGTGGGCAACTTTCCGGGAAGGAAGCCACTAAAAACATCAATGAGTTCAAAAGACTATGGGATGAACTGGAGAAAACTGGAAACATTTAACGGAAAGTCAAGTGAAAGGCAAATTTTCGATGCAACAACGCTATTAGAGGAACTAGGGTTGGGAAACGGTAAGAATTTTTATAAGCATTTTTCAAAGTTTAAACCAGATGAGGAAGTTCATCCAACGTACTCGCCGCGAGTGTTTTCCAGGTCACTAGCACGAATACTAAATAAAAAATACTAACGCGAATTCTTTACAGACGAATGGAAATACTGGTAGAAGCTGACCTCGGGGAATATCAGTCTCGATTCCACAGCAATATTGGAAAACGTGAGGCAATACTGACCCTACTATTTATGTTAGAAGATAGATGAAGGAAAGGCAAACCAACTTTTATAGCATATGTAGACTTAGAGAAAGCTTTTGACAATGTTGACTGGAATACTCTCTTTCAAATTCTGAAGGTGACAGGGGTAAAATACATGGAGCGAAAAGCTATTTACAGTTTGTACAGACACCAGGTGGCAGTTATAAGAGTCGAGGGGCGTGAAAGGGAAGCAGTGGTTGGGAAGGGAGTGACACAGGATTGTAGCCTCTCCCCGATGTTAATCAGCCTGTATATTGACCAAGCAGTAAAGGAAACAAAAGGAAAATTCGGAGTAGGTATTAATATCCATGGAGAAGGAATAAAAATTTTGAGGTTCGCCGATGACATTGTAATTCTATCACAGACAGAAAAGGACTTGGAAGAGCAGTTGAATGGAATGGATAGTGTCTTGAAAGGAGGGTATAAGATGAACATCAACAAAACCAAAACGAGGATAATGGATGTACTCGAATTAAGTCGGGTGACGCTGAGGGAATTAGATTAGGAAATGAGACATTGAAAGTAGTAAAGGAGTTTTGCTATTTGGGGAGCAAAATAACTGATGATGGTCGAAGTAGAGAGGATATAAAATGTAGACTGGCAATGGCAAGGAAAGCGTTACTGAAGAAGAGAAATTTGTTAACATCGAGTATAGACTTAAGTGTCAGGAAGTCCTTTGTCCGCAGCTCGTGGTCGTGCGGTAGCGGTCTCGCTTCCCGCGCCCGTGTTCCCGGGTTCGATTCCCGGCGGGGTCAGGGATTTTCTCTGCCTCGTGATGACAGGGTATTGTGTGATGTCCTTTGGTTAGTTAGGTTTAAGTAGTTATACGTTCGAGAGGACTGATGACCATAGATGTTAAGTCCCATAGTGCTCAGAGCCATTTGAACCATTTGAAGTCCTTTCTAAAACTATTTGTATGGAGTGTAGCCATGTATGAAAGTGGAATATGGACGATAAATAGTTTGGACATGAAGAGAATAGAAACTTACGGATTGTGGTGCTACAGAAGAAAGGTGAAGATTACGTGGGTAGATCACGTAACTAATGAGGAGGTATTGAATAGAATTGGAGAGAAGAGAAATTTGTGACACAACTTGACTAGAAGAAGGGATCGGTTAGTAGGATATGTTCTGAGGCATCACGGGATCACCAATTTAGTATTGGAGGGCAGCGTGGAGGGTAAAAATCGCAGAGAGAGACAAAGAGATGAATACACTAGGCAGATTCAGAAGGATGTAGGTTGCAGTAGGTACTGAGAGATGAAGAAGCTTGCACAGGATAGAGTAGCATGGAGACCTGCATCAAACCAGTCTCAGGATTCACAACAACAGCATGAAAGTGGGAAGAATCTAAAACGATAAATTAGTTTTGTAATGCAAAGGAAATTAGATTCAAATGGAGATTGTGTTTACAGAAAAATGTAGAAACTGATTTAATTACAATTATTCATCAAAGGTATGGACACTTTGGGGTATGAAAATATGTTAAACATATGGTAAAATTTTACAATTTTAAGAACTTAAGTAAAAAGTGCTCTCTGTACAACGTAAATGTGAAACTTGCCAAACGATGGAAAACAACACTCAAGTAATGATGTACACTGAATAGCCAAAGAAACTATTACACTAGCCGAATGTCGTGTCGTGAGTATGCAGAAGTGCAGCAGCATGACGTGGCATGGATTCGACTAAAGTCTGAAGTAGTGCTGGAGGAAACTGACACCATGAACTCCGAATAGCTGTCCATAAATCCGTAAGCTTACGACTGGCTGCAGATCTCTTCTGAACAATACGTTGCAATGTATCCCATATATGCTCAATAATGTACATATCTGGAGAGTTTGGTGGCCAGCGGAACTGTTTAAACTCAGAAGAGTGTTCGTGAAACCACTCTGTAGCAATTCCCGACGTGTGAGGTGTCGCATTGCCCTACTGGAATTTCCCAAGTCAGTCGGAATGCACAATGGACATGAATGGATGCAGGTGATCAGACAGGATGCTTTCGTACGTGTCACTTGTCAGAGTCGTATCTAGATGTATCAGGGACCCCATATTACTCCAACTGCACACGCCCCACACCACTACATAGCCTCCACCAGCATGAACAATCCCCTGCTGACACGCAGGCTCCATGAATTCATAGGTTGTCTCCATACCCGTACACGTCCATTCGCTCGATACGATTTGAAACGAGACTCGTACGACCAAGCAGCGTGTTTCCAGTCATCAACAGTCCAATGTCGGTGTTGACGGGCCAGGCGGGGCGTAAGGCTTCTTGTCGTACAGTCATGAAGGGTACACGAGTGGACCTTCGTCTCCGACAGCCCATATCGATGAAATTTCGTTGAATGTTTCGCACGATGCCACTAGTTGATGGGCCAGCATTGAAATCCGAAGGAATTTGCGGAAGGGTTGCACTTCTGTCACGTTGAACGATTCTCTTTAGTCGTCGTTGGTCCCGTTCTTGCAAGATCTTTTACCGGCTGCAGCGATGTCGGAGATTTGATGTTATACCGAATTCCTGATATTTACGGTGCAGTCCTGAAATGGTTGTACGGGAAGATCCCCAGTTCATCACTAGCTCGGAGATGCTGTGTTCCATCGTTCGTGCTCCGACTATAACACCACGATCAAACTCACTTAAATTTTGATAACCTGCCTTTTGTAGCATCAGAAAACGATCTACGAACTGCTTTAGACACGTACTGTATTATACAGACGTTGCCGACAGCAGCACCGTAGTCTGCCTGTTAACATATCTCTTTATTTGAATACGCATATCTATACGTTTCTTTGGCACTTCAGTGTATAAGTTTTCCCCTGTAACATCTAAACCCTTGCATGACTTCACGGCTGCTGATTTATTTGGCCAATTACCAACGAGTAGGGGGGAGGGGGGAGAGGCTAACTTATATATATATATCTTTATTAGTTGATAGTAGTCTGCCGGCCGGGGTGACCGAGTGGTTCTGGGCGCTACAGTCTGGAACCGCGTGACCGCTACGGTCGCAGGTTCGAATCCAGCCTCGAGCATGGACGTGTGTGCTGTCCTTAGGTTAGTTAGGTTTAAGTAGTTCTAAGTTCTAGGGGACTGATGACCTTAGAATTTAAATCCCATAGTGCTCAGAGCCATTTGAACCATTTTGATATTAGCCTAAATATGTGAAACTCTACCTTATTAAGCATGCCAATAAGGAGGTGGTGAGTAGATGTCTGCCGGAATATTTGTCGCAGATAGGAAGGCAACGTAGATTGTTGACAGACAATGGCCCACAAGTGAGTAAGACCTTTAAAGAGTTTTTAGCATTGGAATGTTAGACACATTGTTATCTCGAAATGCCACCCACAAAGTAACTCTTGTGACAGTATACTAAAAAAAAAAAAATGATAGGTTATGCAGGATATACTCTTCAAACAGAAATTCAACGTGGGCACAGAACATAGCAGAACTCTAGATACTACCTAATGATCCTCAACATTTCTCTACTGGTTTATCTCCCATCAAAATAATACAAAGTCCATTCTTTGGCAAGCCATTGTTGAAATTATTTAAATGGTCACACGATAATAACAACATACACGGAGACAGATGATGCTGTTAAAGCAAATTTATAACGAGCAGCAGCTGAACGGCAGCGTAAATATAATGGAAAAGCTACGATACCTAACTTTGATGTGAACGACATGGTACTAATTATAGCACAAATTTGAAGAAACAAACTTACAAGTTTTACCCTCGATCTAAGGATACAAAGTTTTTAGTGTACCACATCCCAAAGCAGTTTTCTTGGTCGATCAAGAAACCGGTCAAGAAAAGTGGTTATATAACATTGATGTGGTAAAGCAGTGTAAGACACCGTTAAATTAAGCTTGGGAAATAAACAAAGTAATAGCAATTATCGTTCTTACTGGTGAAAGTGTGTATCAAATCCTGTCACCTGCTATTTAATCAGCTGTTAATTAAAAAGTTTTGCATTACTGCGGTTCAGAGAGTGACGGAAACTGCACAGGAAACTGGAATAGAGATCAACATAAACATCATTTCCGCCCTTTTTTATTGCTCATGAAAAACCACACATTGCATGATGTACTACCGTACAGCGAGACCTACAGAGGTGGTGGTCCAGATTGTTGTACGCACCGGTGCCTCTAATACCCAGTAGCACGGCATCTTGCATTGATGCTTGCCTGTATTCTTCTGGCATACTGTCCACAAGTTCATCAAGGCACTGTTGATCTAGATTGTCCCACTCCTCAACGGCGATTCGGCGTAGATCCCTCAGAGTGGTTGGTGGGTCACGTCGTCCATAAACAGCCATTTTCAATCTATCCCAGGCATGTTCGATAGGGTTCATGTCTGCAGAACTTGCTGGACACTCTAGTCGAGCGATGTCGTTATCTTGAAGGACGTCATTCACAAGATGTACACGATGGGGGCGCGAATTGTCGTCCATGAAGACGAATGCCCAGCTAATAAGCTGGCGATATGGTTGCACTATCGGTCGGCGAATGACATTCACGTACCGTACAGCCTTTATGGCGCCTTACATGACCACCAGCGGCGTACGTCGGCCCCACATAAAGGCACCCCAAATAATCAGGAAACCTTCACCTTGCTGCACTCGCTGGACAGTGTGGCTAAGGCGTTCAGCCTGGCATGGTTGCCTCCAAACACGTCTCCGGCGATTCCATGGTTGAAGACATATGCGACACTCTTCGGTGAAGAGAAAGTGAAACCAATCCTGAGCGATCTATTCGGAATGTATTTGGGCCCATCTGTACCGCGCTGCGTGGTGTGTTGATGGCAAAGATGGACCTCGCCATGGACGTCGGGAGTGAAGTTGCACATCGTGTAGCCTATTGCGCACAGTTTGAGTCGTAACACGACGTCCTGTGGCTGTACGAAAAGTATTATTCAACATGGTGGTGTTGCTGTCAGAGTTCCTCCCAGACATAATCCGTAGGTAGTTGTCATCCATTGCAGTAGTAGCCTGAGCGAGGCATGTCATCGACAGTTCCTGTCTCTCTACATCTCATCCATGTCCAAACAACATCGCTTTGGTTCACTCCGAGATGCTGGAACACTTCCCTTGCTGAGAGATATTCCTGGCACAAAATAACAATGCGGACGCGATCGAACCGCAATATTGACCGTCTCGGCATGGTTGAACTTCAGACAACACGAGCCATGTATCTCCTTAGTGGTGGATGACTGCAACTGTTCTGCTGTCGGACAACATCCTTCTAATAGGCGCTGCTCATGCATGGTTGTTTACATCTTTGGACGGGTTTAGTGACATCTCTGAACAGCCAAAGGGACTGTGTCTGTGATACAATACCGTCTATGTTAAGGAGTTCTGGGAACTGGGGTGAGGCTAAAACATTTTTTAATGTGTGTATTTAGACTGATGACTAAAGAGGCATGTTACTTACCATCATATGGTAAAAACAAGGGGTGGATATGCAAGTGAAACTTTTTTAAGGGAGATTAATCATGAGTAGTGATACCATCTCGATCGAGTAATGACTGACGAATAGACCGACTAAGGAAATTATGTTTCACATAAGACGACGACAATGGATTACGCTCCTGACATGGTACAAGATGTGTAATGTCATGATTATCGAGTACGTTATTGAGAGTACGTGACTGACGATTTTTTTTTTACCTATGTAGTAATTTGGTGTTTGTTGTAGGGGGTGCGATTGTGTTTTGCTTTTATAGGTGCGGGAGTTGTGCGTACTACACGTCTCTCTCTCTCTCTCTCTCTCCCCCTCTCTCTCTCTCTCTCTCTCACTCACTGACACACACACACACACACACACACACACACACACACACACACACACACACACGCACACACGCATGCACATACGCAAACACACACACCCACACGCACATACTCACCTACCGACTATGTACAAACAAAGATGATTTAGGGGTATGCTTGCTACTGTTTCAAGGGTGTCCTACCAATAAGCTTCTTATAGAAATGACAAGCCAACGCTAAAAAGGAACATTAGTTTTGCCGGGAAGTAAACGGACAGGAGTACACGAGCCGAAAAAGCAAGTGAGAGCCACAATTTCATGAAAATTGCAGCCTTAAGATGAGCTGAAGTGAAAGGGAAAAAGTAATCAAGTACTCAACAAAATAGTAAAAAAGGAGGGTGAGGTACTTCATATTGGGCCTTTTTGGTAGATAATCCTCAAAGAAGGGAGCTTATGCCAGGTTCGGGTGAAATTAAGGAAGGGAGTACCCTAACCACAATATGGGTAAGTAATCCTCAAAGAAGGGAGCTTATGCAGGTTCGGGAGGATCCATAGAAGGGAGGACTCCACCCACTTTAGTAGAAGGAGACGTACATCACACCGACCGAGTGTATGAAATAAGAGGAAAAGAGTACTGAATCTCAGGAGAGATAGCCTTCAATGAGGGAGTAACGCGTAAGGGTAAGATTCCCTAAGAGAAGGAATAAGAACCCTACTTTAGGGAGCATCCCGTCCAAACTGGACAATAAACTGTGAAAATTAGCTAACCCTATAGTTTCCCTCGGGTATCTGAGTCTCTGCTTAATCTGATGTTTGATCTTAAAATAACGTAGAACAAGTATTTCCTACATACGCAAGGATACAAATTAATGGGGTCAGTGGTTAAAGAGCTGAAAGGGCTCTGAAAGAAATCTGTGTAATCATGGTTCACTCTATGCCCAGTTGCTAGCCAAAGCAGAGGAAGTATTAAATATAAAATTACCGAGTTAATGAAAATTCTAATAAGAAGATGTGTATGTTTGTTTTTATTAGTTGTTAAGTGTATGATCACGACATCATTTCTTTAAGTGGAGGGATATACAGTGATAAATGCCATTAATGGAAGGGCATGTATCACTTAAGACAAATACGAAGCTAAGAAAAAAAATGTTGTGCGTGATCGCAATTAGTTTGTAAACTTCAGGCGACATACTGTGGGAAAGTATTACTCAACAGGTGCGGAGTCTACCTGCTAGAGAACATATGTAATCTCCGTAGAGCAAGGAGACATGAAGGGGCTTTGGTACTATGGAAGACGAATATGATGTATAAAAGTGATTCTTGTTACATACGATTCACAGACAGAATGTTAACGAGAGGTCTTTGAGACGGTAATATTAGTTGGTTCCCATTTAATATGTAAGCTTTTGTGAAAGTTTGTGACAATATGCAGAGTGAGTTGGAACAAATCTACACTTCATTTAAGTAGAGCAGAAGTGTTTTGTTTTATAGCCACTTCACTTATAGAAATCTGCACGGAAGAGAGAAGTTCGATGCCGAGGAAGAACAGGACACAGCATAGCGGGACTCGAGGGAAATTACAAGACTTGAAATGCTGAATATCTGCACCAGTGTAATAAGGAAGTGTTAAGGAGGCAGTGTTAGGTGCAGCTGCACGGAGTAATAGGTCTAGAAGAGACATTGCTCAAGCAGTGGAAATATAGATGCACTAGCTAAATATAGTGCGTCAACAGGTTCTTATACACACTCCAAGTTGTTATTGCAAAAAATTGCTATAAATGTTTTGAATCAAATTCATCTAGTTGCGGAAAACAGCTGTTCTGTTCTTCATAAAATAGGCAGGATTTTGTTTTATCCGCCGTGAAATTTTTCACAAAGCTTTAAGGCTGTCGTCCTCCGGGATGGTGTGTCGTGTTTAGCGGCGCGCGTGTCGCGGTCAAATAGCAGCTTGTTCAGCAAGCTTGGCTGAAACTTCCATGAGTTTTAAGCGACGTGATTAAATGCAGATTACGGAATGGAAATTTGTGCGGGAAACTTTAATTACTGACTTGAGGAGACCGTCAACTTTCCTATTTTTAGAGTAGTTCTTCCAAGGTGCCTTTCGTAAGTGCATTGCTGTATGTGGTACAGCACTTAGCAGCCCATCCGTCAAACAAATCTGTAACAGCTTGCACTTTACGTGCTTGAGCATTGTCCTGCAAAATGATGGTCAGGTCCTGCAGAAAGTGTCACCATTTCTGTATCTAAGCTGGTCGTAGGTTGTGTTCCAAAAATTAACAGTATAGAGACGTAAGTGTTGACACTCTCTGCAGGACCTGACCATCATTTTGCAGGACAATGCTCAAGCACGTAAAGTGCAAGCTGTTACTGATTTTTTTTGACTGATGAGGCTGCTAAGTGCTATAAAACCTACTTCGCTCCCATGACTTAAGCCTTGTAAGTTCATCTCGATTTTTAAACTGAAGGAAACACTTCACGGCATTCTCTTCAGAACTGCTACAAATTCATCGGGCAATAGACGGCGCTGCTCGAACTGTCTGCACAATTGGCACTGTTAAGAGTATCCTACGACTTCCACATCGCTGGCAACGGGTTATACACAATGCTGGTAACTACTCTGAAGGTCAGTAAAACTTTGAAACGCGTATCTATTTTGTACGAGTTGTAAATAAGTAGTTGCCACTATTAAAGCTCCAACCCTCGTATTTATGGAATATTCCGTGAGCTCTTAGAGAAACATAGACATATTAATTGCTTGAATACAACATATAAATGTTCCACAAAAATATTTATTACTTCGTTATGGACTGGCTTTTGGCTTCTTAGGCCATCGTCAGATGACTTAATGTCGAACAGATAGTCCGCACAACTTCTGCAAGAGTTCATAGCTGTACAAAGAATGCTGTACAAAGATATGTAATTTTTCGTAACTACAGCAATGCAAAGCACAAGCAGGATATAATACCTAACGAGACAATGAACAAATAAATCTTACACTACAGTATATAAAAATATTAAAACAATGTTAGTGTATAAAACAGAAGTGTTCTGCAAGCCAGTAATGGCACAGACTGCTGAATCATATGGAGCAACTGATGAATGTGATGAATTGACCGAATGAAAAGAGGGGAGGGAAGACGTATATGGAATATTGAACAGTGTAACAAATTTATTAGCTAATGGTGAGAGGAATAATAACTGGCTGCTACTTTGACAAGGGCAAGTAATGAGACTGTGTTTGGTTATTAAGGACCAGGTCAGGAGTCTTTGATCGGTGCTTGTTAATGGCCAGAATTTCAAGTAATGTTAATATTCTCCCATCACATTTCACGTCATATGAATGACATTCATTCAGAGCATGTTCAGCAAAGGTGGAATCTTTCTCAGTCTCCAACAGCTTTCATGCTGAATCAGTCTATTGATTATAGCTGTACCTGATTGACATACATATAAATTGCCACGCAGATCGCAGTAAATTCTATAAATTCCGATCTGTTCTAAAGATGGAACATTATCTTTACTGTTGGACAGAAGGTGGGCAACTGTATTCCTAGCGTAAACAGCGGCAGTATATTTCGTGGACATTAGTTTCCTGACAAGAACCTATGAAGCCCTAGCGACATGTAGCATCAGGGTCCATTTTGTATCAGTGTGACTTGTGCTGTCTGGGATGGATAAAGGAGAGCTGTTATCCCCTGTATCTTATTTTTGGTGATTATATTGTCAGTCAGTGTAGTTTCATAACTATTACTGTATGCTATTTTGTTAAATTATTTCCAAATCGTTTTCAAAATCCGGTTTAGTTTGGGGTAGAGATGGTAGTTGGTGCACCATGGAGTGGAAGGCTGCATGTTTGTGTGTTATGGGACGCTGGCAACTGTCTGGTATTACTGTGTATGTTGAAGTTTCTCTCCCGTATATCTTAAATAAATGCTGTTGATTCCTGATGTCAATGGTTAGGTCTAAAATATTGATAGTCTCCTCCCAACTCCATTGTAAACTTGATTTTGCTGTGGTGCGAATTCAAATGTTGAAAAAATTTATTTAGTTGTTTGGTATTACCTGCCCACAAGCACAGTACATCACCCACATAGATAGTCCAATACTGTGTTTCAGAACTTAGAGGCTCTTTATCTAAAAATGTTTTCTCAAAATTTTCGATAAACATTTCAGCTAATAAGGGACTCAGTGGGGACCCCAGTGCTAACCCATCTGACTGACAGTACAGGCACTGTTGGAACTGGAAATAATTCTGCTTTAAGCATGTTTTAATTGGAAATAATTAAAGAAATAGCATACAGTGATGGTTATAATCCTACATTGATTGACAGTTTACTCATAAAAAAGAAGAGACAGAGGATAACAGCTCTCCTTTATCCACCTCAGACAGTACAGAACCACACTGATAGAAAACGGGCCCCAATGTTATACGTAGGTAGGACTTCCCAGGTCCTTCCCAGGGAACCTACGCCCACGGCATATACTCCAGCTTTCTACACTGGGAATACAGTTGCCCACCTTCAGTTTCTCTGAAGAACAGAGTGAAATTTATAGAATATCCTGAAATCTGTGTGGCAACTGATATGTAGGTCAATCAAGTACGGCTATAACCAATAGACTGACTGAGCATTAAAGGTGTTGGAGACTGAGAAAGAAAGATTCCACCTTTGCTGAACATTCTCTGAATTAATGTCGTGTGAAATGTGGTGTTCTCCATAAAGGAACTAAAGGGGGAAACTGACATTACTTGAAATTCAAGCCATTAACAAACAGCAATCAAAGAATCCTGGCCTGGTCCTTAATGACCAAACACAGTTTCATTACTCGCCCTAATTAAAGTAGCAGCCAGTTATTATTCCTCTCACCATCAGCTAATAAGTTTGTTACAGCTGTTACACATTCCATATATGTCATTCTTCCCCTCCTTTCATTCGGTCTGTTCATCACACTACATTATACACTTGTAGATCATTTCTGTTTTATGCACTCACATGGTTTTAGTATTTGAATATACTGTCAAGTAAAATTTATTTTATCAGTGTCTCTTTACATATTAAATTATGCATGTCTTTTGTATCGATATAATCATGAAGAGTCGCATGCAGGCTGATACTTATTGAACTACATGAAATAAAATCGTCATAGCTTCTGAAATATTTGCGTTAGGACGTTGAAACTGCACCGTTAGCCGCGGGCATGTTGGGAACTAGTGTGCACATGTATGGTTCGGTTTAGCGACGAAGCCCACTTTTACTTGGATGGGTTCGTCAATAAGCAAAATTGGCGCATTTGGGGAAAATCTGATTTTCGCGATAGAGGACTCTCTTCAGTCATAGGGCTGACTGTGTGGTGTGCAATGTCCAGGCACGGAATAATCGTTTGCGATATTCCTTATGGCCTACCGAATGGTATGTTAAAGCTTTGGAAGATGATTTCATCCCCGTTATCCAAAGTCACCCTGATTTCGACAAGATGTGGTTCATGCAAGATGGCGCTCGACCCCACAGAAGTAGGAGAGCATTTGATGTCCTGAAGGAGCACTTTAGGAACCGCATTCTGGCTCTGGGGTATCAAGAAGCCCCTGGTAAGGGCCTCCATTGGCCGCCGTATTTTCCGGATATGAATACAAGCGACTCTTTTTTGTGGGGCTATATTAAAACATGGTGTACAGAAATAATCCGGAAACCATTTCTGAGCTGAAAAGAGCCATTCACGAGCTCACTGACTGCATCGATGTTTCAACGCTTCAGCGGGTCATGAAGAATTTCGTTATTCGTCTGCGCCACATCAATGATGGCAGACATATCGAACATGTCATAACCTAAATCCGAATGTCTGTAGTGACGTTTACATGTTGAATAAAGAATGTGATCGCTGTAGTTGGTAACTATATTTTACTTCTTTTTTTCCTTACAGCTCAGTAATTGCCACCCTGTACCTCTGAACGGATTCTTTGTACAGCTATCAATTCTACCTGTTCCAGATTATTTTATCTGACGATGGACTAAGAAGCGGAAAGCCGGTTAGTAACGAACTAAAAAATAATTTTATGGAACATTAATAAGTTGTATTCAGCTTACTGCCGTTTTTCTTGCTGTGAATTTTTATGAAGCTTTTTAGTTTAGTAAAAAGGGGTCAACATATTTACTAAATTAAAAAGTCTTACATATATTTTACGATCATTTTCCACAACCCTTCTACACACTTCTTTCCTAGTTCTCTTTTTTTACATTAGAACGATTTCTTCTTTCAAGATTAAAAAGCTTTATCATACATAATATTGTTTTAATTTTATTCGTCTTGCTACGCATGTTGTGCAAAATGTGGCCTGCCCGTAACTTACGCATTTTATGCTTCTAGTTAATCTAATTTTAAGAAACCTGTACCTTATTGGAAATTTTCTTTACAGATTATACTTACTCCACGCCTGCACTGGTAAGAACTTACTGCAAATTATCACATATATTTTTATTCCTCTATACTACTGTTAGCGTAAGAACTACTTACTCATAATTTTTTGTGCACACTAAAGGAGCTAATAAATTAACAATATATTTGGCCCTATAGGTATCTCACGGATTGCAAATATAAAAAAAAATTCTCCGCTACTTTCAGAGTACAACGTAGATATGGACTGACCATTAAGATCCTTTTTCTCACTTCAGGTGCTATATTTAAAATATCTCAATATTCGAACGATTTTTAGATCTGTGACAACATTTCAGTTACAGCCTTCTAACTTCCCACAAATATTACTTTATTTTACAAGTCCCTTATTACGCAATTTAAATATAGTGCCTAATGTTGGCATTGTTGTTGTTGTGGTCTTCAGTCCTGAGACTGGTTTGATGCAGCTCTTCATGCTAATCTATCTTGTGCAAGCTCCTTCATCTCCCAGTACCTACTGCAACCTACATCCTTCTGAATCTGCTTAGTGTATTCATCTCTTGGTCTCCCTCTAGGATTTTTACCCTCCACGCTGCCCTCCAATGCTAAATTTGTGATCCCTTGATGCCTCAGGACATGTCCTACCAACCGATCCCTTCTTCTAGTCAAGTTTTGCCACAAATTTATCTTCTCCCCAATCCTATTCAGTACCTCCTCATTAGTTACGTGATCTACCCATCTAATCTTCAACATACTTCTGTAGCACCACATTTCGAAAGCTTCTATTCTCTTCTTGTCCAAACTATTTATTGTCCATGTTTCACTTCCATACATGGCTACACTCCATACAAATACTTTCAGAAACGACTTCCTGACACTTAAATCTATACTCGATGTTAACAAATTTCTCTTCTTCGGAAACGCTTTCCTTGCCATTGCCAGTCTACTTTTTATATCCTCTCTACTTCGACCATCATCAGTTATTTTGCTCCCCAAATAGCAAAATTCCTTTACTACTTTCAGTGTCTCATTTCCTAATCTAATTCCCTCAGAATCACCCGACTTAATTCGACTATATTCCATTATCCTCTATAAAATAAATAAAATAAAATAAAATAAAATATTAATTATGTATATTAGTGATAGTGATTGATTGTAATAAATGTTTGCTTATCTGGAGCGTGGACTTTTTAATTATTCGGTATCAGACGCTTGACAATGGCTTTTTCGTAAATGTAATGTTATTCGTAGTTGACCGTGAAATAAGACTCAAATAATCGGACTTCGTATTTAAATCGTATCCAAAGACTGCTGCGGTAGGTGCGGACTCAAATCTAAATCTCAATATTAGAATAATTTGCCAGCCATGTCAATACGTCGTACAGAGGTGACTGTCTACTAAACATAAAAAGTTTACACAGTTAGTTAAATCAGATATATTCAACGAATAAGCCTACAGTTAAATAATTCTACTTACTTTCATAAATATAAATTCTCTACAGAAACGAGTGCCTAGTGAGATTGCAACTCGCAGTGTTCTTATACAACATCAAATATGGCGGTGTGCCAGTCAATAAAATATACGTGCTTCCCGCACCACTTATCCAAGACCACTCCTTCTTAATCAAACATAAGAGTATCGTAATTCCTTTTTTGTTTTATCAGCGACATAGCGCTGCAGTTCTGTGCCATAGGCTTTATTTAATTAAGATTTCTCGTTTCCGAGGAAACTCACGCACGGCATGCAAATGTGCCTTTATATTGCCCCCTGAATTGCGAGGCGAAAGGACACACCTGCAGGCGAGCAATTCACCTAAAGGCACAAGAAAATCTAAGTTATCTACAACTATTTACATGACTTACATTATACCGTATATTATATACAAAATTTGAATGACGCGCGCGCGCCGTAAAAGTTCTTATGTTGGCAAAATAGAGTGCGCGCATGCGCAGAAGCGTCAGTGTGACTCTGGCACTGCCGTTATATCGTAAATTTAGATCACGCGGCACAGTATTGCAGTTCATATTGTTCGTGTGCGCGCGCATTTCTTAGTCGTTGCACAAAAAAATATTCCACCAAGATTACATATGAAGGCTACATTCTATGACAGGTAACTTAGTTTTAAAATTACAATATTTGTTATAATACAATACAACTTTAGATTGTTGAATGTTCTTAGTTACATAGTATTGTAATGAAATGCTTCAAAGAAAAATGTGTGTTTGTTTCAGGTGCGTTGACCTATACACATCGTGTCGTTATTACAGTTTATATTCATCTGCTGCACAATAATTTTTTCACAGGTTAGTGTCGTCGTGGTAAAGTTTTTTGATCACAGTAACATCGCTGTATAACAACTTGATTGATACATAAGCATGTCCATTTCCTATTTCCATTATAGTCGTTGTGATGCAGTTCGTTGTGACAAAAAGCATTGTTTATTGCAGATCAGACGTGACCCGTCGAGTAATTGGTCCATATGCAGTTCGTTTTCGATATCCCGTGGAAGCTTGGTTGCAGAACCTCGGACGGCACATAGCTGGCGTCGATCCTTGGACAGTCCAGGTAAGTGTGTCCGTCACATTTCGAGAACATTCCATTCCCTGAGGTTCCAACCAAAATTCTTCCACTCGTCGTGTTGTTTTCTGGACAGGCACGTTGTGACCATTTAATCCAGTTAACATCTTGAAGTTAGATACTGTAGTTTTGTCACTAGACGATGCTCCAATTACGCACTTCACATTTTCAGTTTTTTGCTAAATATAGCTCACCTAAATGTTCGTAGTTACTTATCAAAGAAATCGTTCATCGCGTTTACAAAGGTACGATGCATGATGAATGTCATTAACAGTTTCTTTCACATAGGTTTCTGCGTAGTTGCAGACTTAGTAATGTACGTTAATGTCCGTGAACAGTCGTTCACTATGCATTTTTTTTTTAAGTTTTTCACCTTTTGGCACTCATTATGATTCAAATTCTCACATAGTAACAGTTACACTATACATCATTTTTTTAAAAAAAAACATAAGTAATCATACATATATACGTCACATATTTTCTTAGCATAAACATAATACAGTTACACATAAACATGTTTACATCATCTTTACATAGCTATAAATTATTACATTGTGTCACATTTGATTACATGGATTGCAGATATTTACGTCCTCTTTAACGGTTTTGCTGGGATTTTATCGATGTTTTTTGTGATGTCATCTGAAATTAAGATAGGTTAGACACAACATTCATTACATCAGTAGGCAAGACCAGGCGTTTTCACTACTCAATAAATATTCAAAATAATAAGAGACGGAAAACTGTTCGATTCCTCGCGTTTTGTGCGTGTGTGTATAGTGTCTGTGTGGCCTTGGCTACTGGTAGATGCTTTTCTTGCTGAGAGATGTGCGTCTAATCTATTTCTCGAAGTAAAAGATCGCTTCACAGATGACGTCTGTCGGTTCGTCAGGTGTCATACCAAGTCAGTGGTACCTACAGTCACAAATGTTCCGTGAAAAATTAATATATCATTCACTGCTACGTAATCATAAATTTTACTTTAATATTCAGTCTTCTCGGTGGTGCCGCGGCGTTGAAAGAAAAGTTCTTCTGTCTTCAACTGCGTCACTGGAACCGCTGAAATGAAAATTTCTATACTACTTATAATCTATGTTGTAATTTGTTTTAGTTCTTGCCACACAGCAGGTCGTTGAGATAACGGTACGTTATATGTCTTGTGGTAGAAGATCTTGTGAGGCTTAACTTCAATCTTGTACACATACGTGTTGATAACACCTAATCGTTTGGTAAAAACTTGTAAATATTTGGATAACACTTCCTGTAGTTTTATACGTCCATGTACACTGAGAGCTGTAGCTTCATTTATCTTATGATCAAGCAATGTTTTCAAGTCCATTAGCTCTGTGTCAGATGAGTGTGTGTGCGTGTCTTGAATGTCATTGTCAAGTACTAACTGAACCTTGTACCCTGTACAGTGTTTGTCATGCTTTAGAGTTCTCCTGTCCAAATCAATAATAATTACACTGCCTTTCTCATTTAAAATACATTTACCTTTGGAGAAGTCTATAATGCAGTCCTTCTCGCTCATAATATCTATTCCTAATATGCAATTTGTCACAAGGTTTTGTACAACCAGGAATGGCCATTGTACGGTTCCATTCCCTATTTTAATGTTTACAAAAACTTGCTTCGTAACCCTACATGACTTATTACCTAGAGCAGTAGTTATTTTACAGTTTTGAGCAGGAAACTCAGGCACAGGCTCCAATTCACACATCTTTTTATAGAAATTAAAAGACAAAACGCTCACAGCTGCACCTGTATCTAAGATAATAGTAGTTGGAATCCCACCTACTACACCAGTAGTAGATGCTAAAACAATTTCATTTGTGTTTGAACGACATTGTGTACTGTCTTGCAAAAGTTCATCTGATATATTGTCATTGTGGTTGTATCTTATAAATAAAACAGGTAGTTTTTGTTTAGAATTATTAGGCATATCATTATTTTGTTGTTCAATTGTGGTGTCAAATAACTGATTAACATTGAAGTCGCCCCCCAAGAATTCTTCAGCCACGACCCGGGGCATAGAAGTGACTGTTTCTAGTTTGTTGGATTAGCATTTGTATTAGGTACTGACACAGATTGAGGTTGTGTATCAGGTGTCATTTCTATTATATTCACATTCGGATATTGCCTGTTGTGATCTCCAAACTTTTGCGGTTGTTGTTGCTGTTGCGCATTATAACTTACCTGTCGGTCGTAAGGTATGCTCCAATTTTGTCCTGGTGGCTGCTGTGGTAAAGCAGTGTTTGAATGAAAGTATTGATCGCTACGAGTCCAGCCTTGATGCTGTCTTGGCTCGTAGTTATTATTATTTCTATTTCTGTTTGTGTTTTTGTTGTTACATTTGTATCCGCTGTTACCGTTGTTGTTATTACCGCGGTGCCTTTTGTATGGATTGCCGCATGGAGTGTTATTACTGTTGTAACTGTTGTTTGTATTGGAATACGCGTGTTGATTTTGATTTCCGTATTGAGACGGCTTGTGAGTTTGCTGTTTTTGCTGTACCGCGTATCCAACTGTGGGCGCGCCAGAATTGAGTTGGCAAGCCTGCATGTTTTGCATACCACTAGTATAAACATTGTGGCTGCTGTTTTGCCGCGCGAAGCGCTGATCTTCTAGTAACATGTCAACCGAATCTAAAGCTGTTAAAAAATAATCTGGATCGTCATCCGGAATATGTAAGAGTTTTTCTTTAATGTTGAAAGGCAATTTGGCCTTCAACGCACGGAGTATATCACGTGTTGCGACTGGTTCGTCCAAAAAATGTCCCATGTTCAAGTATTTTTCAAAATATCTGCGTAAGTTACCATTTTTACTGTTAAAAGTTTCAGGTTCTAAAATTTGTCTTCTGAGTCGCTCCTGGACGGATTGCGACCAGAATTTGTTCAGAAAGGCACGCTCAAACTCACTGTACGTGGTACATACGTCAGCTTGACTGTATGCCCAGACAGCTGCATCGCCTTGGATGTAACCGACAATATATGAAATCTTTTTCCGGTCACTCCAAGTGCGTGGAAATGCGTTACTAAAAGATTTAAGAAAAATCACCGGATGAATGGTTCGTTTTTCTGGGATAAAAGCCTGAAATTGCCTGTGTTTTATTAAGCTTTCTTCTTCCTTTGCATTATGATATGGATTTGTTCCACTGTAATTACTGCAATGTTCAGCTGGCGAGTAATTATGATAATGTTGCTGTGGTTTACCATGATAATAGCTTGTGTTTGTGGTTGCACGTCGTGGTGTGTGTTGTAGTCGTGGTGTGTTTTGTTCTTGTGTGTTTGTCGTGTGCGGTATGTGTGCGTCATACTTGAATGTATATTGATTTCTGAACTGTACATTTTGACTGATATTTTCGTTACATTCAGACTGTGGTTGATCGGTGAATTGTCTCATGGGTGCAGTGACGGATTGTACTGCGTCACTAATCAGCTGTTTGTTATTACTGATGTATTCCGCTGCGGAGTCGTGCACAATTGTTGGTAAATTTTCACGTATGCATCTATCAAAATGTTTGTCTTTGTTCTCTACCCAATCATGAAATTCTTTATTAATATTTTGAAAATGAGCTGTGGCATCAGATTGTAAGAGGTCAGTCAGGTGTTGTTCAACATCGTCAAATTTATTCTGCACGTCAGTAATTCGTTTTTCAAGGTTGTCGTGTACTGAAGGATATGTTTGAATTTGTTCAGTAAGAGCTTCACACGTGACATTAAGGTTTTTTACTTGTGTCTGTAAAAGTGCTACGTCATTTGTAGTCTTTTCTTGTCTCGTATTAAGCTTGGAAAATTTCGTACTGAGTTCAGTCATCTGTTTGGTCAGTGTGGCGTCTATAAGTTCCACACGTTTACACAAAGTGTCACTACCTGTCTTGAGTGCTATGAGGTCAGATTTAATTTCGTCATTTTGTGTCTTTAACTGTTCATTTTGTGTCTTTAAGGTTGCCATGTTTTCCGCGTTCTGCATCCTTAAGGTTGCCATGTTTTCCGCGTTCTGCATCCTTAAGGTTGCCATATTTTCTGCGTTTTGTTTCATTAGCATTTGTAACATGTTGGCAATGTTTACTGTTTGCAAGGTCTCTGCCCCCGCCGCGTCATTAGACGTGACGTCATGTATTAACATGGGCTCTGACTGAGACTTTGAAATTTTTGTGGTGGACGGCCTATTGTCAAAATTTCCGTTAACACTTGCGTCAATATTTGATGAATCGTCACTACCGGTTGCTGTCGTAAAGTCATTTTCTAACATTTGTCTCTCGTCCGAGTCGGATTGCGTCTGAATAGTATGTCTTTGCTGTTCCATCCTTGCGTATTGTTTTCTAGTTATGACCATGCCACACGTGATATATGTTTCAAGAAAATAATGTTTGACACTGGTTTTAAAATAAAATGCAGTTGAGCATGAATCGCTCGTAGCAACAATGGCTGTTTGTTAATTTAAAAATGTAGACTGAATATCGGATTATTCTTAATGGCTGCTGGCCATGTTACAACGAATCGTACAGAAGTCGGCCATATTGTACACTCGTGTATTGGTATTGTTGCAGAAGTTATTGTTTAAGGAAAAGTACTGAGAATGAAATTTATCATTGAAAACTGCTACGCGCGAAAGAAATACTACAGAATCTACTGAAGAGCTAATACACTGAATTATGCGTCTGGTCAAGCCTGCCAATGCAAAGATGCTGCGTCTTACCTTATTTTGCTGGAAGCTTCATTGCGTCTTCCCGCAAAATTTTATAATTGGCAAATATCTTCAGATTTTTGTTATTTCTCATATAGTCAAGTCCAGGTCCAGAAAGTTGATTTTTCACATGAAACAAAGAGAACAATGTAACAAATGACAAAATAACAAGTCCGACACGCAGTCGCCAATATAAAATAAATAAAATAAAATAAAATAAAATATTAATTATGTATATTAGTGATAGTGATTGATTGTAATAAATGTTTGCTTATCTGGAGCGTGGACTTTTTAATTATTCGGTATCAGACGCTTGACAATGGCTTTTTCGTAAATGTAATGTTCTTCGTAGTTGACCGTGAAATAAGACTCAAATAATCGGACTTCGTATTTAAATCGTATCCAAAGACTGCTGCGGTAGGTGCGGACTCAAATCTAAATCTCAATATTAGAATAATTTGCCAGCCATGTCAATACGTCGTACAGAGGTGACTGTCTACTAAACATAAAAAGTTTACACAGTTAGTTAAATCAGATATATTCAACGAATAAGCCTACAGTTAAATAATTCTACTTACTTTCATAAATATAAATTCTCTACAGAAACGAGTGCCTAGTGAGATTGCAACTCGCAGTGTTCTTATACAACATCAAATATGGCGGTGTGCCAGTCAATAAAATATACGTGCTTCCCGCACCACTTATCCAAGACCTCTCCTTCTTAATCAAATATAAGAGTATCGTAATTCCTTTTTTGTTTTATCAGCGACATAGCGCTGCAGTTCTGTGCCATAGGCTTTATTTAATTAAGATTTCGCGTTTCCGAGGAAACTCAACGCACGGCATGCAAATGTGCCTTTATACCTCGTTTTGCTGTTGTTGATGTTCAACTTATATCCTCCTTTCAAGACACTGTCCATTCCGTCCAACTGCTCTTCCAAGTCCTTTGCTGTCTCTGACAGAATTACAATGTTATCGGCGAATCTCAAAGTTTTTATTTCTTCTCCCTGGATTTTAATACCTACTCCAAATTTTTCTTTTGTTTCCTTTATTGCTTGCTCAATATACAGATTGAATAACATCGGGGAGAGGCTACAACCCTGTCTCACTCCTTTCCCAACCACTGCTTCCCTTTCATGCCCCTCGACTGCTATAACTGCAGTCTGGCTTCTGTACAAATTGTAAACAGCCTTTCGCTCCCTGTATTTTACCGCTGCCACCTTTAGAATTTGAAAGAGAGTATTCCAGTCAACATTGTTAAAAGCTTTCTCTAAGTCTACAAATGCTAGAAACGTAGGTTTGCCTTTCCTTAATCTTTCTTCTAAGATAGGTCGTAAGGTCAGTATTGCCTCACGTGTTCCAACATTTTTACGGAATCCAAACTGATCTTCCCCGAGGTCGGCTTCTACCAGTTTTTCCATTCGTCTGTAAATAATTCGCGTTAGTATTTTGCAGCCGTGGCTTATTAAACTGATAGTTCCGTAATTTTCACATCTGTCAACACCTGCTTTCTTTGGGATTGGAATTATTATATTCTTCTTGAAGTCTGAGGGTATTTCTCCTGTCTCGTACATCTTGCTCACCAGATGGTAGAGTTTTGTCAGGACTGGCTCTCCCAAGGCCGTCAGTAGTTCTAATGGAATGTTGTTTACTCCCGGGGCCTTGTGTCGACTCAGGTCTTTCAGTGCTCTGTCAACCTCTTCACGCAGTATCGTATCTCCCATTTCATCTTCATCTACATCCTCTTCCATTTCCATAATATTGTCCTCAAGTACATCGCCCTTGTATAGACCCTCTATATACTCCTTCCACCTTCCTGCTTTCCCCTCTTTGCTTAGAACTGTGTTTCCATCTGAGCTCTTGATATTCATACAAGTGGCTCTCTTTTCTCCAAAGGTCTCTTTAATTTTCCTTTAGGCTGTATCCATCTTACCCCTAGTGAGATAAGCCTCTACATCCTTACATTTGTCCTCTAGCCATCCCTGTTTAGCCATTTTGCACTTCCTGTCGATCTCATTTTTGAGACGTTTGTATTCCTTTTTGCCTGCTTCATTTACTGCATTTTTATATTTTCTCCTTTCATCAATTAAATTCAATATTTCTTCTGTTACCCAAGGATTTCTACTAGCCCTCGTCTTTTTACCTACTTGATCCTTTGCTGCCTTCACTACTTCATCCCTCAGAGCTACCCATTCATATTCTACTGTATTTCTTTCCCCCATTCCTGTCAATTGTTCCCTTATGGTCTCCCTGAAACTCTGTACAACCTCTGGTTCTTTCAGTTTATCCAGGTCCCATCTCCTTAAATTCCCACCTTCTTGCAGTTTCTTCAGTTTTAATCTACAGGTCATAACCAATAGATTGTGGTCAGAGTCCACATCTGCCCCTGGAAATGTCTTACAATTTAAAACCTGGTTCCTAAATCTCTGTCTTACCATTATATAATCTATCTGATACCTCTTAGTATCTCCAGGATTCTTCCACGTGTACAACCTTCTTTTATGATTCTTGAACCAAGTGTTAGCTATGATTAAGTTATGCTCTGTGCAAAATTCTACCAGACAGCTTCCTCTTTCATTTCTTAGCCCCAATCCATATTCACCTACTATGTTTCCTTCTCCCCCTTTTCCTACTGTCGAATTCCAGTCACCCATAACTATTAAATTTTCGTCTCCCTTCACTACCTGAATAATTTCTTTTATCTCATCATACATTTCTTCAATTTCTTCGTCATCTGCAGAGCTAGTTGGCATATAAACTTGTACTACCGTAGTAGGCATGGGCTTCGTGTCTATCTAGGCCACTATAATACGTTCACTATGCTGTTTGTAGTAGCTTACCCGCACTCCTATTTTTTTATTCATTAGTATACCTACTCCTGCTTTACACCTATTTGATTTTGTATTTATAACCCTGTGTTCACCTGACCAAAAGTCTTGTTCCTCCTGTCACCGAACTTCACTATTTCCCACTATATCTAACTTTAACCTATCCATTTGCCTTTTTAAATTTTCTAACCTACCTGCTCGATTAAGGGATCTGACATTCCACGCTCCGATCCGTAGAATGCCAGTTTTTTCTCTCCTGATAACGACGTCCTCTTGAGTAGTCCCCACCCGGAGATTCGAATGGGGGACTATTTTACCTCCGGAATATTTTACCCAAGAGGACGCCATCATCATTTAACCATACAGTAAAGCTGCATTCCCTCGGGAAAAATTACGGCTGTAGTTTCTCCTTGCTTTCAGCCGTTCGCAGTACCAGCACAGCAAGGCCGTTTTGGTTAATGTTACAAGGCCAGATCAGTCAATCATCCAGACTGTTGCCCCTGCAACTGCTGAAAAGGCTGCTGCCCCTCTTCAGGAACCACATGTTTGTCTGGCCTCTCAACAGATACCCCTCCGTTGTGGTTGCACCTACGGTACGGCCATCTGTATCACTGAGGCACGCAAGCCTCTCCACCAACGGCAATGTCCATGGTTCATTGGTGGATGTTTGCATACAGCCTTTTAATTGATCTGTGATAATACATAAGTAAATTTTATAGTTCTTTCTTGAATAACGTTTATGTACAAGCTGTGGTCACTTGCATTCTTCATGTATGTAAGTGAATAGCTTTTGTACAAAGTTTTTTGTACGTTTGTAATTTGTATGCAACATTGTAACATTTTATGCTTCCGTCCTATTTGCAAACAAAGGCTTGGCGTTTTAAACGACAACTTTACATCTGCTCAGCCTTGACGATACAGTAGGATGCTAAATGTACCTGTACACACTCATAATATAGGCATGTGGAAATGCAGTTTCAGATAAAGCCGCAAAATGGTAATGGTACTTACTGATCTTATATGGCTTACATGTTATGGGTTGACGTTCTTCCAACTGTATTCCGGAACATCTCCAACTGATGATGGAAAATATCGAGTTTTCTTTTCCTTGGTTACCAGTTAGCGTCCTATCAACCATCACTGCTATCTTAACGTCTACCATAAGTCCCTGTAAAGGATAGGTTACCTCTACATGATCAAATGTCATTGGATAACTATTTCTTCTCTGCTTTTGAACCTTTTACAGTGCGCTTCCTTTACATAAGTTTCTATGACCAAACGTCCAATAATGACGTATTTTATAAGTGTATTTCGCGGCATGTAGTAATTTCTCACAAATTATTGGCTATTAGTGAAGTTCTACCGGAGGCGGTGGACGTAGCTTTCCCACTATATAATATGTTACTCTGTAGCTTCCCAGTGCCACTCCGTAGGTCTGCATGACGCCAGTCCATATAAAACGGAAAGTCTCGCTGATATAAAGTATAGCCTGACTTCCGAATTCTTCGTATTTTGCCCTCGAAAAACCCTCGTTGGTCAAAAATGGCCGACGTTGTACTTCTAGTGTTAAAGGAAGACTTCGAAGCAGTTCAGAGGTGGACTGCTAGATTTGTTAGTGGTAGGTTCGAACAACACGTAATTCATACGAAGATGCTTCGCGAAATCGAATAGGAATCTCTGGAAGGAAGGTGATGTTCTTTTCTATATTATTCGATACTGTAGATGGCTGCAGAATGGTTGTGTTGCCGCAAACATACTGTTCAGTCAAGGACCACGAAGAAGGATACGAGAAATTAGGGTTCATACAAAGGCAATAGACACTTGTTTTTCTGTCGCTCTGTTTGCGAGTAGACCAGGAGAGGAGATGACTGGTCGTGGTACAGGGTACATGAATCACGCACCGTTCGGTGGCTTACGGACCATGTATAGCGACTGAGCCTTATGCACCAATGTTCGTCACTCCTCTCCATACCAGCCTACTCTACTCCACCTTCTCCTGTCTTCCTGTGTGAGCTGTACCGTCAAACTGTTCTATCCTTGTGATTGTACTCGAGTCTTTTAACCTATAAGAAAGGGTAATATTCTTTTTCACAGAGTGAAGTGTTCTGACGATGGGCCTGTAAGATATCGAAACCGGCCACCAAATGAAATAAATAACTTATGTGCTATCAAGTATGCTTCTACTTAAATAATTTTGTTATAGTTCCTTCGATCGCTGTTTTTTCCAAGGACAATGTTCCAAATTCTTTTTAATGTTTATATTGCCAACAGTGGCAAAATTTATACGAAAAGGACAAGTTCCTTATTGGTGAATAAAGCAACCAGCCACAATTACATTTAAAATTCTTTTTTATTTGAAAGCCACAACCTGTTTCTGGCGTTTATCTCAGTCCTCTGATGACTAACGTTTCCCGTTAGATAATTTTTTCATCTGTAGCATTTCGTTAGCTCCAGCATTGCACAAGATTATTTGAATATTTACTATAACTTTTATGTTAAGTCCATTGCAAAATCATGCTAATATACCTGCGTTTATTTAGGTATAATGTGAAAACAGTTCTATACTGTTGAATACGTTCCAATGGATGTCGGTTCGTCTTGTCGTGGTTCCTATGGTTTTCTATGAGAGTGTACAGTGTACAGTGTTAGCACAGTAAGTAGAATACATATTCTAAAGAAACGACTGTAGCATGTAAAACATACTTCAAAAAATTCTTCACGTCAGTTTGGGCTTCACACGTGTGCTTTACGCCCGACGTATTTCCCTTCAACAAACAACGCCCATTAAGAAAAGATATCATTGATTTCTTATTGAGCACAGTTCTAAACTAACGAAAGAAAATATGTGGGAAGTGTGAGACGTTGGAAACAGAAAAAGCATTTACCCCAAGAATTGACGAATTATTTAAGGACTATAGGACCAGTTGTTCTCAGTTTTTTTAATATAAACTTTCAGAGAAACATTATAAAGCCATCAGGTTGTATACTATAATTTATACATTTATGTACACACATATATCAACATCATACACAGAGCTTGTGATGATCAGTAGATATTCTAAGTTAGTGGAGGCAAGTACAAAATTAAAAAGGTGTAGTTTGAGAGGAGGTCAACACAGTTGCTCATTATTAGAGTATACATTTAATTAAGTGCATACTGACATCACAAAGAGATTATTTCAAACATAAATATATGCAGGCTATACTTATAGCATGATTTAGAAAATGTTAAAAACTAAAAATATTTTTATTGAAAATTCTGAGTGCGTGTTTGGTGTAGTGTTTTTGACCTCCCCCCGTTTCTTCTATAACAGTTATGATGTTATGTAATTCTGGTGTTATTTTATTGCGGAGAGGATATTCTTGTTACGATTTCTGGATGTTGCGTGTCTGCGTTGTATGTTATTTGTATGAACAGGTTACAGAAATTATATAGAAAGTTTTTACTAGGCATCTCCAGTTGTTCATACAGAATATATGGGCTAAACTGAGGATGTGAATTTGTATTTCCAGTTCTTGTAGGAGATCCATTTTCTTGACTTTGTTGTTGTTATGTAGTATCTGTAAGTTACCTTCAGCGTTAGAAACAGCGTCCATGTCGATTCATGTGAATGACGACAACAGATTTACTCGATTTTTTTTCCCTGTACATATTAAGGTCTACGCTTGTGGTTTTGGTGCTGTGTACTATGTTACATTGCACTGTGTTATTGCTGCAGAAAGTTATTTGAACATCTGTCCTTCATAAAATATTAGCAGCTTGGTATGAGACTATGCCTAGGAAAGAAAGGCATACAAGTATTTTCTTTTCTTCTGGAAGTTGTCACTCTGCTGAAGTTAATTTTATACCTTTTTCTTTATCGTACAGGCAGTCAAGTAGCTGTGGCTTTTACTTTGACAAATGTATGCAGGTGAGCTTTACATGTGCTGTTTGACAAGGATCTGATATGCTATTTTGTGCTGTGTAGGTTGGCATGGCGAATTATTTTTAATTACATCTGTGTTGACGAGCTCTCTACGAATTTCAAAAGCATGATTTTTATTCAAATTTTGTATCTAAGATCAGGAATCCGATACCTTTATAGTCTAATGTTCAAATCTGGCCTTCATATTGGGCTGCATGTTACTCGTGGCATTTGGAAAAGATTCTGTTTGGTTATTTTTACTGTGTTAATCACTGTGCCAGGAAAAAATCATAAGAAAAGTGCATTAGTGTTGGTCGTATTTAGCGTTTTCACCAGGCCAAGGGTATATAAGGAAAGTAGACGGTGTCAGATGTAGTGCAATCACTACGGAGGACACAAAGATGCCGCGTACTCGTCTGAGACGGTGCAGTGAGCAACTGACAGAGCTTGAAATGAGCCTCATTGTGGTTCTCCATTTGGCCGGCTGCTCGAATTGTACGATATTCAGTTCTGTGAGACATTTGGATGTAATGGTGGCCGGACGCTTGACAATTTGGGAACTTCAGAGCGGCCCAACTCGTGGTCAACATGCCGATTGACCATATCCGACCACCCCAAGGGTGGATCACTGTACTGAGCACCTAGCACATGGTAACCCCTTCACATCTGGCCCTTACATTCAAGAGCAAGTGACGGACAAGTGATGGACTCGCTGCTGAATTCTGTGTCATACTCAGTATGAGTTTCGCAGCAGTCAAACTAGAAGCCATGCTTGGGCTCTCATAGCTACCAGACCACAAATGGTGGCTTTCTGAGTGATGACTTGACTGGGAAATATGGAGAGCTGATGAATGCCGCATTGTGTTCAACGATGAATCGCGGTTAAGCACTGCACCGGATGACAATTTCCGACGAGTATGGCGTCGACGTGAGGAGGGGTTTCATTCTCCAAATGTTTTAGAGAGGCACAGCGGTGTTACTCCGAGCGTCATGGAGCGGGAAGCCTTCTGGTATGACTTGAGGTAAGAGCTGGCAGTCATTGGGGGAACTCTTACAGTTCAAGAGTACTTAATGGACATCCTGCATCCTCATGTATTACCTCTCTAGCTATCGTGGCAGCGTTTTTCAACACACAGCAAACAGGTAGTCCACGCTTGGCACGTGTCTCTACGACCTGTTTGCCTCATGCTGAGGTACTCCAGCGATCACCATGATACCAGGCAAGTCCCCGATGGATGATGTATGGGATCAGCTGGGACGTCAACACTGTCTTAGTATTCAGCACATCAAGGACCAGCTGTAGGCCTCCATCCCTAGGGGGAGGGCACAATGATTTTATGAAAGGCTTCCCAACTGAATCGATGCACGCATCCAGGTCACAGTGGGTGTAACATTGTTCTACAAGTGGGCTCATACGGCAAAGCTTTTGTAAATTTGACTCGAGTAATTATCTCTGTAACATCATCACATTGGCTATTAGATCGCCATCTCAAATTGTGGCAAAGGAAGCTTCTATCTAGAGAGAGTAGGCCGGTATTCCCTCAATATGGATGGAAATATGGACCAATAATGACATTTTTAAGGACGATTTCTCCAGGATGGGCAGCATTTAACGTCACGTGTTGAGAAAAAAAGCCTCTCGAAAAGCCATGAAAGAAAGCAGCTCTTTGCTAAGGGGTGGTAGTGACGACTGGAAACAGGCAATGCAAATGTTAAAATTCTGTCCCTGAGGCTGACTGATCCAAATGTCTGAATCCTAAACAAGTTCGTGGAACGCTTTGGAGCTTTTGAACTGAGAGAAATCTTCCGGCAGCCCTCGTGTAGTGTAGAGGCAGTTATTGAGCCCTATGGCGCGGCAGTGGTGCTGTGGTGTGTATTTCGGAAGTTGATAGTCAGCGCTCGATCAATGAAGTTTACTATAGTTGCGGAAGAGTCGCATGCGGGTTTGCTGTGTGTGGACGTTGGGCATGATTTGGACATCTGCCGAGTTTCAACGGAAATGCTGCACTTTAGCCGGGTTACACGTATTCGACATCAAGAGGCCTCATGGCAGGGTGTGGAGCAGTTAGTTAGGTGGAAGCGTTGTTTAAAGAATGCTATTGAGTTGACGAGGCTAAAGGAAGACAACAAATTGTGCTAGTTGACCTGAAAGCTTGCAGATTGGTGTTCGATCGTGTTTTCTTCTCCTGTCTGACTCTACGGAAAATATCAGGGGGAGTTGCTAGGTACCAGCTGTTTGGGGTGCTGGTTTCCATCCTGTGGTCATATCTCAGAGTCCTCTGAACGTAGTTGCACTTCTACGGAGCAATTATCATGTAGAAGTGGTGACATTTTTAACCTTTTCTCACTGGAAAAAAGTGAAGTCGGCGACCATTATTTACACTGATTTAATATTGTAGCAATGAAGAGGATTAAACGGTTCTGCCAGTAAACATTCTGAATAAACCTGTGGAACAATATGTAGCGTGATATAGCTCGCACGGTGCCCAATGCAAAGCCTGCGTTGATTACGACCGCAACGGAGAGGGCAATTCCGCATGGCGGCACGGAATATCCGTGGACATGATAGAAGGAATGGTTCAACTTTTAACATATTTTTTCCGTGCTTATAGCGATGGATTGCCAGACGATTAATTATTGGATCCCGATTTCAATCTGGAGAGTAACTGTTCATGATTTAAATGCGTTGTATCAGACCGCTGTAGTCGTCGAGATATGTGTGAGCTACGGCGGCATTTTCGGAAAGCGTTGCATCTATATGGGAGCTGGACTACTCCCTCCTTCGGTCTCGTGAAAGGGGAAGAGGAGTTTGCCAAATCCCATTACAGTGCGACAGTCGAGAATGATTTTACCATACAAGAGATCCAGAGCATTTCCCGAGGTCATGGGAACTATTTCATTAGTTTATAATACTTACTGACGCCATTGGGATTATTAGTTGTAAATAAGACTGAACCAATGTAAATAATACTGAACCAATGAGAAAGACAATGGGAGAGAAACAAAACAAGGATTCTCCAGTGGCAGCGATGATTGGTTAAGAATCCTAAATATTTAACAGCATTCGAGTGTTGTTGGGAACTTGCGGGACCAGAACTCAGTCGCAGATCCTCATTAAAGGAGACAAACGTGTTCACGGACGCTTAATGTTATCGGCATTTTCGACTTTTGTGGACGGACTCTTGCACTGATTGAAGACAGTGTGGTGGGTGTTGGGGACCAGAGGAGTCTACACTCACCGAAGTAATTCGACCTGCGCTGACAGCTTAACTCCGCTGGCAGCTTAGCCTGACTTCATCAGCAGCCAGCACTGAGTTGAGCACGTCGTCTGCTTCCGTATACGAAAGCGGACGTGACAAGTTGAGTCAACTACAGACGAAACGGGTCTCAGCACAGCGAAGACAACACCGAATGGTAACAACAGAGCCAGTGTCCGTTGCACTGCGTGCTGTGGTAAGATAACTAGCGACGAGAGAGAAGTAAATTAGCAGTCAGAATTCTTACATCGTTTTGTGACTGTTGATGCCGCGCGGGATTAGCCGAGCAGTCTTGGGTGCTGCAGTCATGGACTGTGCGGCTGGTCCAGGCGGAGGTTCGAGTCCTCCCTCGGCCATGAGTGTGTGCGTTTGTCCTTAGGTTAATTTAGTTTAAGTAGTGTGTATGCTTAGGGACTGATGACCTTATCAGTTAAGTCCCATAAGATTTCACACAAATTTGAACGTTTTTTTGACTGTTGATGGTTCTGCTTCTCACGCGAGAACGTCCACCTTCATGGAGCGCGAGGTTAGTAACAGGAACTGACTCCCTAAGTACAAAAAAGAGTCATGTACACCAAGCTGGTGTTACTATTCGGTGGAAAATTTCTCTCAAAGAGCTAGTAGTTCGTTTCTGTAAACGCGGTTTCCGTTCTATTTGTGTGCACCAGGCACAAAAGAAAGAATGCCCTGGAGTTAAAAACTCTTCACTGGATTAGCTTACTTCCTGATGTAAGGTAACGCCCACATCTCGACCAGCAGCGGCCTACATTTGTAACCGGAGCGGTGTGAATTTCGCACACTGCGGTGGATGTCGTGTAAGGTGCGAGTGGCCGGTAATCGCTGCTTAAAGGCATTGAAGGCTGGCGGGATGTGTGGGAACTGGATTTTCCTCGTGCAAACACAAAGTGACTTCCTCGGTTACTGGGAAACGCACAAAGGTAATGGTAGACTTCGAATAATTTTACAGAAATTTAAAACGTACAACAATAATCGTGACAGTGGGACTAGTTCATTATCATATAACAATTAAAAGAAGAACTGTACGTATTTCTGACGCGTCGCCGGGCGGAATTCAGTCTCGCTGTAGGCAGTCACCAGAATCTTTCAGCTCATCAATGTATGTGCGCGCATAGCAGATAATATTGTCAAGATGATATTAAGATCATCCACCTCTCAGACAATAAATCAGGCTTAAAGTTAACAACTGAAGAGGAATGCCTCTCCTCGCCGGTCATTTATCGACCTCACACTTCGTCTTATGCCTAGTGCCCCATCACTTATGATAAAAATACATGTTTTAATTACTAAGCAAAATACATGTTTTGCATCCATGTTCATTATTCAAACAAGAGAACCTCATTAACCCTTTAAATACAAATAAGAATGGCTTACCTATATTGAGAGTCGTTCCAAGCTCCTTTCAGTAGTGGTCGGGAAATTTGAGGAGGTGTGGAGTGGAAATTTCAGTCGGTCAGGGACCGTGTTCGAACGACCGATGAGGTTAAGGCAACCGCTCATGAGAGTTGGTAAATCCTGGTTCGAGTCATGGTCCACCACCAATTGTCAGCTTCCGCCATTGCACTACAACAATGCCCTGTGTGGCTGGAAGTCTCGAATTCCTGCCCATCCTTTTCCTTTATTTCCTTTATCTCTGTTTCATTTGAATAAAAAGAGAACGTTACAACAAATTCTAACCGATCCTGACAGAAACTTCTTATACAGTTAACAACACAGATGAATTACAGATAACAACAAAAAGATATCAAACCATGCCAGAGACTGAAAGTTGTCAGCACTGATTATCTTCTTTCACGACCTAAGACAGAATCAGATTTACTGCATAATTGTGTGTAATACTGCTGATACACCAGAATGCCGGCCGCTGGTGGCTGAGCGGTTCTGGGCGCTTCAGTCTAGAACCGCGCGACTGCTACGGTCGCAGGTTCTAATCCTGCCTCGGGCATGGATGTGTGTGATGTCCTTAGGTTAGTTAGGTTTAAGTAGTTCTAAGTTCTAGGGGACTGATGACCTGAGATGTTAAGTCCCATAGTGCTCAGAGCCATTTGAACCATTTTTATACCAGAATGTGGCATCCCCTGCACACATTCACAGCATAAATACGAGAGAATGTAGCCGTAACCGACTTCGTTCTTACAGTGTATCTCATTTTTTTTCTAAGATGAGTTCGGCAGTTAATCAGTAATTTATTTACTTTGGAGGTTAATAAACGCGTGTCATTCGAATAAGATGCAATTCCTGTTCTGGAAACACCACTTAAAAGGGTTCAGAACGACACTAAATGTAGGCAAGCCGTTCTCATTTGATTTTAAGGGGTTAATGATCTTTCTCTTGTTTGAAATGATGGAGATTTGTGCATAAGCATGTGTTTTTGTAAATAATTAAAACCTGTATTTTTATTAATAATGGATGGAGTGCCAGAAATTAGATGAAGCGTGAGCTCGAAAAGCGACTAGCGGGATAAGCACTCTTGTTCACTTGTTAACTGCAAACCTAATTCATTGTTTTAGGGGTCGGCCATCTTACTAATATTAGATGCTATGAGCCCACAGACACTGATAAGCCGAAAGATTGTGGCGACTGCCCACAGCGAGACTGGATACAGTCCGGTGACGCATCGTAAATCTTTCGAACTTCTTTCACGGATACATCCAGTGCGCAGCTATCACTCTGAGCTGCAGATGAAACAATTTAGAGGTCTCTGAATGACATACCAATGCTTGAGGAAGGTTTACCCATCATGTAACTGTTTGGAAGTCCCTGTGTTTTGTACACAACGTCACAGGTTTGTTGCAACATGCTTCTCATTGGTAAATTAACCCAAGAATCTAAATCGTGTCAGTAAACGGCTTCCCCGATGATCACAGACAGCGTAGGACTGAACATTTTTGGAGAACAAGAAAGAGTAAGTGTACCTGATTTGAAATAAGTGGTAGGAATAAAGGGCGCTCTTTTAATGTACCTGGGAGCGCGGTGCGGCGCCGAAATCTGTTTGCCCGTGGGGCGGCTGTCGCCAACGCCCCCACCTGCAGAGCCCAATATCCCACCCCCCACCTCCAGCCCACCCCACCCCCGGCCACTCCTTCACCGCCACCGCACTCTGCAGAGCCCTCATCCTTCTTCCCCGTTGGCTGGGAGCGCCTTCGCCCACGCTCACGGCAATCACTCGCGCCGCTTCTATTTTCTTTCCGCTGGTTCCAATTCAGTGTGCACGGCGCGCCCAGCTTACTCCATTCTCATGCGGCAATTCCTTGTAACGAAGTGAAGCACTCGCTGTAGGCCCCTCTTCATCCAGGAAGCTAGACTGTGGCGCTTCTGTCGAAGCCACAACCAGAGTTAATCAGAGCAGTGCCAATACAGCAGTCGCAACATAAAGAACGAGGCGATCAAGTATGAAACATGCCAAAATGCACATTCACGTAGAAAGAAACATATTGTTTACATAGGTTAAAGTGAAAAGCGTGTATGCATCTACCTAATAGACTGAGAAGCTACAGCTGTCGATTATGAAATACACTGCTGGCCTTTAAAATTGATACACCACGAAGATGACGTGCAATAGACGCGAAATTTAACCGACAGGAAGGAGATGCTGTAATATGCAACCGATTAGCTTTTCAGAGCATTCACACAAGGTCGGCGTCGGTGGCGACACCTACAACGTGCTGACATGAGGAAAGTTTCCAACCCATTTCTCGTACACAAACAGTAGTTGACCGGCGTTGCCAGGTGAGACGTTGTTGTGATGACTCGTGTAAGGAGGAGAAATGCGTACCATCACGTTTCCGACTTTGATAAAGGTCGGATTGTAGCCTATCGCGATTGCGGTTAATCGTATCGCGAGATTGCTGCTCGCGTTGGTCGACATCCAACGACTGTTAGCAGAATATGGAATCGGTGGGTTCAGGACGGTGATACGGGACGCCGTGCTTGATCCCAAATGCCTCGTATCACTAGCAGTCGAGATGACAGGCATCTTATCCGCATGGCTGTAACGGATCGTGCAGCCACGTCTCGATCTCTGGGTCAACAGATGGGGTCGTTTGCAAGACAACAACCATCTACACGAACAGTTCGACGACGCTTGCAGCAGAATGGACTATCAGCTCGGAGACCGTCGCTGTGGTTACCCTTGATACTGCGTCACAGACAGGATCGCCTGTCATGGTGTACTCAATGACGAACCTGGGTGCACAAATGGCAAAACGTCATTTTTTCGGATGAATCCAGGTTCTGTTTACAGCATCATGTTGGTCGCATCCGTGTTTGGCGACATCGCGGTGAACGCACATTGGAAGCGTGTATTCGTTATCGCCATACTGGCGTATCACCCGGCGTGATGGTATGGGGTTCCATTGGTTACACGTCTCGGTCACCTCTTGTTCGCATTGACGGCACTTTGAACAGTGGACGTTACATTTCAGATGTGTTACGACCCGTGGCTCTATCCTTCATTCGATCCCAGCGAAACCCTACATTTCAACAAGATAATACACGACCGTAGGTTGCAGGTCCTGTACGGGCCTTTCTGGATATAGAAAATGTTCGACTGCTGCCCTGGTCAGCCCATTCTCCAGATCTCTCACCTATTGAAAACGCCTGGTCAATGGTGGCCGAGCAACTGGCTCGTCACAATACGCCAGTCACTACTCTTGATGAACTGTGGTATCGTGTTGAAGCTGCCTGGGCAGCTTTACCTGTACACGCCATCCAAGCTCTGTTTCACTCAATGCCCAGGCGTATCGAGTCCGTTATTACGGCCAGAGGTGGTTGTTCTGGGTACTGATTTCTCAGGATCTATGTACCCAAATTGCGTGAAAATGTCATCATATATCTGTTCTAGCATAATATATTTGTCGAATGAATACCAGTTTATCATCTGCAGTTCCTCTTGGTGTAGCAATTTTAATGGCCAGTAGTGTGTGAAAGATAACCCCAGGGAGGCCCTGAACAACGAATAATCTGAACTGCCAAATCAGTTTTGCAAATATTGTGACTGACAGATCGTGAGTGGTTTCCCTACATCGCTTCAGAAAATATGCCAGGATGGTTCCTTTGAAAGGGCACAGCAGATTTCCTTCCCCATCCTTTCCTAATTCGGTGGTACCGATAATCTCGCAGTTTGGCTTTCTCCCCCGAATTAACCAAACAACCAACGAACCAGCAAATCGTGTATAACGTAAATTCGTATTTATGCAGATTTCTGGCTAAACTTAATAATTTTTCTCTCTGAATTATTAATCTAACAATTACACCAATGACAGACAAAAGATTCTCAGCATTAATGATGTGTAAAGAATTACGGCGTTTAGTAACAAACTCTGGACGCAGACAGAATTATACATGGTGGGTCAAATAAAAGTGCACAGAAGGACAGAGTTCCAGCTTGCAAAGAAATTATAGTATAAGAGCCTGCCGCTGTGGCTCAGATGTTAAGTCCCATAGTACTTAGAACTATTTGAACCATTTGAACAAAGTAAAATAAATACAGTAGTAATCTGACTATAGCAGATGTTGAAAGTGACCACCATTCATCTCTTGGCAATTTTGGGTTCTGGTCAGCAAATTGCTGAAGGCGAATCGAAGCCGGTCGCTGGGGTTGCTGCAATCTCATCCGAAATGTTCTGCTGTAGTTCCTGAAGACTATGAGTGCTCTTGCGACACATCTTAGACTTGAGGGCTCCCCAAGCAAAGTAATCGCACACTGACAGATCAGGTGTCCTGCGTGGCCAGCTGGTGCCGCGACCAGACTGACCTCTGCTAACAACTCTGTCGGGAGTGAAGATTGTGTAAATGTGTTCCAAAGTTCAGTCGGCTGTATGACCAGTTGCTCCAATTTGTTGGAACTAACTGTAGGTCTTTTCATCCTCGGGTAATGCTGTCGCAAATTGTACTCCAATAGTATCCACTCGTCCGGGCCACTTTTATTTGCCCCACCCAGTTGTAAGACAGCTCATTATTGCAAGCTCTTGGTAATTACAACGCTGTGCATTGCTTTGTCCACAAACATTCTTAGCAGTTCCAGAGGAAGCTTTAAGATCAATAAAACGGGAAAATGAAGAAGGGATACGTATAAAGAGAATGTATGTGATCAAGCTTCCTTTTGTTGCTGTCAGTGTTTATTTTACCTCTATTGATGCTAAACTTCAACAATTGAGGTAAGACCTGAAAAGAAACAGGCTGAAAGTAAACTTGAAAATCAGTAACAGTAAGAATAAGTTATTACCAATATATTGAAAAAATGGTACAATTTAACAATGAAGCTTAAAACCCGGTTGGTTAGTTCATATACTGAAGTCAGCTGTAAAAAATACCGAATGGACAGCAATAGGCATGAATGGGAGAATTTCTAAAACCAAGCTTCCAGTGTGTCTGGAAGGGGAAGTCTACAAAAATGGCTCTGAGCACTATGGGACTCAACTGCTGTGGTCATAAGTCCCCTAGAACTTAGAACCACTTAAACCTAACTAACCTAAGGACAGCACACAACACCCAGCCGTCACGAGGCAGAGAAAATCCCTGACCCCGCCGGGGGAAGTCTACAATCTGTGTGTATTGCCAGGTATGACTTATTACAGTGAGACATGAACTTTTAATGAGAAAACTGTTTAAAAACTGAAGGCTGATCAGCGAGTAATGGAGAAATGATTCTTGGGATTTACTTGCAAAAGAAATAGACATACAAATGGATCAGTGAGCAGACTGGAGTGGAATACATAATTAGGACTTGAGATGGTGTAATTCGTGTGCACTGTTGGTTTAAAACACTGTTGTTTTATTGTGCTTGCATATGCAGGTTCCGTAACCTGTGGGAGAAAGCGGATAGAGCAAAAACAATTACCCCCACTTGTACCTTCACATCTGCGCCCTGTCGCAAAGCGCATACAAACGTTATTCTTTATACACAGCAAGTGAAATATTAGTGCCACGTGGGATTAGCCGAGCGGTCTTAGGCGCTGCAGTCATGGACTGTGCGGCTGATCCCAGCCGAGGTTCCAGTCCTCCCTCGGGCATGGGAGTGTGTGTGTTTGTCCTTAGGATAATTTAGATTAAGTAGTGTGTAAGCTTAGGGACTGATGGCCTTAGCAGTTAAGTCCTATAAGACTTCACACAGATTATTAAAATATTGGCCGGGAACTAACAGCAACAGTAAGGTCGCCGATGGGTTCTCAACCGGGAATAAACGAAGGCGAGTCAGGATGAGACTGTTTGTTATTGTTATTATTATTATCAATGTTATTATCGTTATTAGAACCACCACGCCTCGCCCACGAAACATTTTCGTCAATTTTGCGGAATTACTATTATTTTCTTGTGCTATCGAAACCTGCCCCAAAAACAGTTAGGTCACGACTTGTTCCTGGATAGGAAAAACCAACCCCAAAAGAGCAAGATAATTCGCACCTGACATCTCACCAACGTTGTGCAATACCGTAGTCAGTTCTATCTGCCAGCTCGGCAGTGCATGTCCGCTGATAATGGTCATCGAGGATGAAGTGGTTTTGCGAACGGTATCATCTCCTGACCAACTTGCCCTGTGAATGAACCTTCATTCATGCTTCTTTAGCTTTTAATGTCATTTGACGTTACCTGTGGCTTTGAAAAAGTATTTAATTTTTTCAGATGACATGGTGGGAGAGTAACTCACTTTCCATTTGCGTGTTAAGTTAAGGAACCAGCTTTTTTTCAAGTACTACATAAAGAATTTAATTTAAGACTATGATTTGCTGGTGCAGTTTATGGTACACTGTGGTATTCTTCAAATGCGCAAGCCTTCCAGACTGTTGGGCTCCCACTCGCATTCCATCAATTGCTTGTAACGAAATAGGCTGTAAAATGTTTAAATATCCAATTTTGACCATGGATTGTGCCTACATATGTAAACCGTAAACGTAACTAAGTGAAACTTAATGGTTCTGGATTTGGACGAATTCATTTCACACCCATAGTTACTGCAATGATCACATTGGAAATTACTAACCAAAAATCCAAACGAATATAAACTACAAACAAATTTCGTAAATACTTACGTAAGAAGAAAAAAAAGGTCAAATGGGTTTCAGTACTATGGTATTTACAAAAGCTAGTATGCCCACTCATGCCACTGATAATGCTGTACTATGGTGAGTTCTTGAACGTAAAAGTACTTCCTGTTGTCGTGCAGTCAGATTCAAAGTTCTCAGTGTCTTGATACCTTGAACCAACGGGAAATGACTTGCTTTACTCCCATTGGTCAGAGCCCGTAATCTAATGACGGATGCCACTGAGCACGGAATTTGCCACATAAAACAAGAGCTGTTCTTAAAAACGCATTGTTTGGTTTTGTTACTTTAAAAATTCTGACCCTATCCAAAAATGCAAAGATTAAAATAAAGAGGCACAGTGGGCCGATCCGCTTCAACACGCAGACAGAACAGAAACAGAAAATTATGTGCGTTCTGACTTTACTTCCGTGAAATCTTGTGTAGATTACTATGGTGCATACTTGTCCAATGTTGGTTGATGTGATGTTCCAGTTACAAGTCGATATGACAGATCCCTTAACAGTTGCCGGGAAATGGTCAATTCGACAATCACATATTTTTCATATATTGTTTGTGTGTCCTGTCTAACATATGACAACGATCCTGTCCAGTTTTGAAGATAAAATAAGATGGTTAGCACTGCAGAAGGTACGTTTATGACATTTTTAACCTGCATAATAACGTATATCGACTTTAAAATAGTAGTGATTTTGTCCGAAATCGTTAGCTACAAATTTCCTCTGCGTGGCTCCACTTTTGTAAATGGCCCTCTTACTACTATCACCACAGTAAGGGTAACGAGTTGAGATACATTTGCGTGTACAGACACAGATGGAAAAAATCACAACACCAAAAAATAATTAACGTAGGGTAACCAAATATCGGATACCTTTGCGTAGGTAACATATTTAACAGGGGGAGGCCGCCAATTGTGAAATTCAGATTCGATTCATACTGCGCATAATAAAAGCTCATGGCCAGAGGTGTAATGTGGTAAAGCACCAAGATGCACTTCTCAGCCGTTGTCGAGGAAATCGACAGTTAAAATAAACCGTTGCGGTGAAATACTCTCTACGATTAATAATTTTCTACAGCGTCGTGGCGCAGCGGTAAGCGCTCGGGTTCGTAATCTCGCACCATGCAACCTTTTTTTTTTTAGTATTTGTTTTTTGTAATTCAAATGTGTGTACACACACACACACACACACACACACACACATATATATATATATATATATATATATATATATATATATATATAAAATTACCACCAATCAGTTTCAACTATTATGCATATAATAAGTTGTTGAAAGTCGTTTGTCGTGGAAAAACTGACGACTTCGAACATCATTATGTTTCCCGCAAACAAAGTTCTATTTTACGAATGTTATCAATTGTCTTCATAATGTTAACCACGTACGGTTAACGGAAGACGTAGAAACGATATTCGGAAACGAATACGTATAGCGTAAGTCAAACGTTCGAATTAGAATGGAAACCCCACGAACACAAATTTGCTGTGGCAGGTATGAAATGTAAACTCCATTACTCGCTCGTTACACTTCAAGGACAGATGTTGAATGGGCCGAAACGAGCCGCCGTATAACAGCGTAGTTGCCTGCTAACTTCGAAAGAAGGTAGATGCGGTCCCTAGCGCAACTTATAACATCGTCGAAAATCAGTGCGGACGGGAGAGCTTTGGTACACCCTGTTAAACAAACGGAAAAATGGAGGCGGTACAATTGGAGAGAGATCCGCCTTCACCAACATGCATAAGCAATTCATTAATAGTTTATATATATATATATATATATATATATATATATATATATATATATATATATATTACAAAAAACTAACCGAGCGAGGTGGCGCAGTGGTTAGCACACTGGACTCGCATTCGGGAGGACGACGGTTTAATCCCGTCTCCGGCCATCCTGATTTAGGTTTTCCGTGATTTCCCTAAATCGTTTCAGGCAAATGCCGGGATGGTTCCTTTGAAAGGGCACGGCCGATTTCCTTCCCAATCCTTCCCTAACCCGAGCTTGCGCTCCATCTCTAATGACCTCGTTGTCGACGGGACGTTAAACACTAACAACCACCACCACCACCACAAAAAACTAATAATAAAAAAATGTTGCATGGCGCGAGATTCGATCCGGCGACTTTCGGATTACGAATCCGAGCGCTTACCGCTGCGCCACGACGCTGTAGAAAATTATTAACCGTAGAGACTATTTCACCGCAACGTATTCTTTTAACTGTCGATTTTATCGACAACGGCTGAGAAGTGCACCTAGGTGCTTTGCCACATTACACCTCTGGCCATGAGCTTTTATTATGCGCAGTATGAATCGAATCTGAATTTCACAATTGGCGGCCTCCCCCTGTAAGTGATGGACATTGTGAGATCACAGGTTAATGTAAACAGAAGATAATCCATTGCGAATGTGAAATGGTAACCACCAAAATGTTGAATGCAAGCATACAAACGTGCATGCATCGTGCTGTAGAGAGGCCAAATGTCAGTTTGTGTGCTGGCGTCCCATGCCTCTTGCACTTGGTTGATCAATACAGGAACGGTTAACGCTGGTTGTGGATGACGCTGGATTTGTGCTCCATTCCATGTGTGCTCCATTGGAGTCATATCTGGTGACCTAACAGGCCAAGGCAACTTCTCGACACCTGTAGAGTACGTTCGCTTATAACAGCGGTATGCGGGCGAGCGCTATCCTGTTGGAAAACACATTCTGGAATGCTGTTCATGAATGGCAGCTCAGCGTGTTGAATCACCAGACTGATATATAAAGTTGCATTCAGAGTGCGTGGAATAACCACAAGAGAGCTCTTGCTCTCATACGAAATCGCACCCCAGACCACAGCTCCAGGTGTATGTCCACTGTATCTAGCACGCAGACAGGTTGCTTGCAGGCCCTAAATTAGGCTCCTTCTGATGAACATAAGGCCATCACTGAAACTGCCCCCTCTACACACCCACCAAGTTTCATCAAGATAGTTTACTGACTCTAGGGAATATTCCCTGGTAAACGTGGATCTTCCTCATTTTAAATTTTAACTGTTAGCTACATCATGGCTAATGGCATTACCTGTTTCTGCTATTTTTATGTCGCTGACATGATTATAATGTACACTGACACTGCCTCTTTGTAAGGATTACATATAGTGATCGTCTTCAAATTTTGAGATACGTCCTAATGTGATTTCTGTTGTCTGTACATGTAACATGTTTTGTATTTAGATTATAGAAGTTAGTGTACCATTAGCCCTATTTTAATAAAAAAATCTTGTAGCACTACCCCGTCTGCATGAAATTATAACTGTGTAGCTTCATATTTATATTTATACAATTTGTCTATTTTGCTTTATTAATTTCCTTACAACAGTTGTATTTTCAACTGTTTCTTTGGTTTTCGTTTTACACTTCTATTATATACACTGAAACGGCATGGGACCTAGTATAGGGATACGTATTACAGAGATATATAAACAGGCAGAATACGACGCCTCGGCCGGCAATTCTATATAAGACAATAAGTGTCAAGCGCAGTTGTTAGATCGCTTACTGTCGCGACAATGGCAAGTTACCAAGATTTAATTGAGTCTGAACGTCGTGTTATGGTCGGTGCACGAGCGATGGGATACAATGTCTCCGAGGTACTGATGAAGTGGGGATGTTTCCGTACGACCATTTCATGAGTGTACTAGATATATCAGGAATAGGGTACAACATCAAATCCCCTACATCACTGCGGCTGGAAAAAGATCCTGCAAGAATGGTACCAATGACGACTGAAGAGAAGTGCAATCCGCCAGCAAATTGCTGGAGATTTCAATGCTGGGCCATCAACAAGTGGCAGCGTGCGAACCATTTAATGAAACATCGTCGATATGGGCTTTCGGAGCTGAAGACCCACTCGTGTACCCTTGGTGATCACACGACACAAAGTTTTACCCTTCGCCTGGGCCCATCAACCCCACAATGGACTGTTGATGCCTGGAAACATGTCGCCTGGTCGGACGAGTCTCGTTTCAAACTTTATCGAGCGAATGGACGTGTACAGGTATGGAGACAACCTCATTAATCAGTGGACCGTGCATGTCATCAGGAGACTGTTCGAGCTGGTGGAGGCTCCATGATGGTGTAGGACGTGTGCAGTTGGAGTGATATGGGACTCCTGATACGTCGAGATAAGACTCTGACAGGTGACACTTAAGTAAGCATCCGGTCTGATCATCTGCATCCATTCATGTCCATTGTGCATTCCGATGGACTTGAGCAATTCCACCAGGCCAATGCGACAACTCACATGTTAAGAATTGCTACAGAGTTTGTCCAAGAACGCTCTTCGGCGTTCAAACACTTCTGCTGCCTACCAAACTCTCCAGATATGAGTGCTATTGAGCATATCTGGGATGCGTTGTGACTTTCTGTTCAGAAGAGATCTGCACTCCCTGGTACTCTTACGGATTTATGGACATCCCTACATGATTCATGCTGTTAGTGCTGTAGCCTTCTCCACCAGACATCACGGCGCCTAGACTATCTGCAACCAAACTGACAGCCTGCAGCCGCGGGTTGCCCGCATCGCAGGCACACCGAAGCACTACACAACTGACAGGCAATATTGATGAACGGCCCACATAAACATAAGGGAGAGGTCGCTGCAGATTCCAGAACTATTTTCACACGTCAAACCACGTGATGGAAAATAGTTCCGAGGTACTCATCCGCCGAAGCGCTATAAAAGCCGGCACTCGTCCGCTCATCGGCAGTTCATCGAACGTCAGCAGACGTAGATAGCTGCCGCCCCGGCAGCCCAGCTTGGATCTTCTCGCTGATCTGTGGATTAGGCTTGGTATATCGGAGAAGTCTCTCACGGAGACTAGTAGGAAATTATTTCAGTTGTTTTCTATATTATTCTTGTATATAGTTGTGATTCGAAGACTGATCACTGTGTTGTGTTGGTGTTATACTTGGAGAATTTGTTTTGGTTAATTGAACAGTCCAATTAATTGTTTTCAGACTTTGATCGTTAGTTTCTTCTGCTTATGCAGACATCAGTTAGTCCTCTCAGCACTACTTCAGACATTAGTCGAATCCATACCACGTCGTATTGCGGCACTTCCGAGTACTCACGGGGGCCCCAGACGTTATTAGGCAGGTGTACCAGTCCCTTTGGTTCTTCAGTATATTATACCACTTGGAACTGTACTGTACTGTACTGTACTGTACTGTACTGTGCTGCGCTGCAACAGCCTGAGGCCTCCTTTACGTATCAGCCTGGGCACTTTTCATGGGTCATTTTCGGTATAACCACCTCACGGATACTGTCACCAGGTGGCGTGGCTGTTGCATATGTCACTTCGTCTGCATGACATCATTGCTTGTCTGTAAATATGGTTTACTCATTTTACAAGTGTGAGTTCGAAGTCTGTTTCACTGTGATGTTTCTCCGCAACTTCTAAGTTAGTTGGTGTTATTCATGGCATTTGTAGACCTACATTACGATGTTTTTATGTCAGTCTTTACGTCATTTGTTTGAGAGCTGATGTATATATTTAAGTTGACATTCCGTTGTGTTGTTAACAGCCAATTGACAAAGTGTCCTCTTATCTTAAACAGCTCCGTGTATATGCTGTGTGTATGTACTTTTCAATAATTTTGCTAATTTTGTTGTTGTTGTAAGTACCGTTAATTTCGAGTGCAGTTCCTTTTGTTTCAATGTCTTTTACTTCTAAATTTGACCAGTAACCATGGAAACTAGTTATCATATTTCCTATAGGAGATCTTGGCCAATGAAGGCTTCACAAAAAATTCATTACAGAATACCATTAAAAATTAAGTTTCTTCAGGCTGAGTTTAGCGGTCCCCGTCGGGCGCTTATCCCGGTCCGCATTCCACCTCTCCATTCACAGAGATCTGTTATGGCTTTTGAAATCCTCGGCCTTAAAGTCTGGCCGACACTTTGTACTCCTGCTGCCGCCTACAGGTCGTCTGTCCTCTTTGGAAGCAGTCACAACTTCTGGCATTAAACTTGTTGCCTCTTTAGACATGTTCCACTCTGTCACAGATTCTAATGGGCTAGGGTGGGCGGGTCATGTGGACACTCCAATGGATGGCAGACTGGTTGAGAGGTGGCATGAGCCCCCTCTCATATTTCTATCTTACGATTTTCCTCTCTAATTGCATGTGGTGAAAAGTTGCTATTCCTTCATATGCGGACTTCCCACGCAGCGTCTCGTCACCCAGGTGGTCCGGTGACAGGCGGGCTCTGCTGATCTTGAAAGGGTAAGCCGACGGGTGTGAGGGAGTCGAGTGAATGCTTTCCAGACGCCGACATTGTCAAAAGACACGCCCACAGGGGCCTGAAGTAGCGGCTGGACTAGAGGTTCCGTTACTTCGCAAAAACTTTGCAAAAACACTTTCTGACGGGCTACCAGCGAGGCATGGGAATGACTTGTGTACCCAGGCAGTTTTGGCGGGCAAATTCCCGCGCTTTCTGCAAAATCGTAACTGTGATTGGCTTGCTCAGGGCATAGCTCTGTGACGTAGCAAAATCAGCGCAGAAATTGGCGCCAAGAATCTCCATTGGTGGAATGGTAGTGCTCCGGCAATAGAGTGGAATTTTCCGCCAGTTATCGAGTTGCTGATTGGAACGGTTAACCACGACCACTGTCATGGGGGCGGGAATGTTCTGTATTCGGTTTGTACGGGTGCTCTTGTGGGGAGTCAGCTCTCGCCTTTCGGTCAGAGTAGGTTACAAGACTGAGTTCACCCCCTGCGGGTCTGGGGTAAGAATAGGCCCGAGGTATTCCTGCCTGTCGTAAGAGGCGACTAAAAGGAGTCCCTCCCCCGGGAATGTTCTGTATTCGGTTTGTACGGGTGCTCTTGTGGGGAGTCAGCTCTCGCCTTTCGGTCAGAGTAGGTTACAAGACTGAGTTCACCCCCTGCGGGTCTGGGGTAAGAATAGGCCCGAGGTATTCCTGCCTGTCGTAAGAGGCGACTAAAAGGAGTCCCTCCCCCTCAAGGGGGTAGTTAGCGCCTGCGTCCGGAGACGGACGGTTCCACGACCTCTATTTGCGGTCATTTTGCTTTTTCACTTCTCGTTTCTTCCTTCCTTTGGTTGGTTCCTTTCTTTGCTCTTCTCCACCTCACTGTCTTCCTTACTCTTTCCCCTGCATAATCTCCTTGCCTTCTCATTGCCTTCTTCTCCTTGCCTTCTCATTGCCTTCTTCTCCTTGCCTTCTCATTGCCTTCTTCTCCTTGCCTTCTCTGGTCTCCGCCTCGGCGTTTGAGACACTGTCCTCTCTCTCTCTCCCTCTCTCTCTCTATCTCTCTCTCTCTCTCTCTCCCTCTCTCTCTCCTTTTTCCTCTTCTTCCTTCCTTCCTCCCTGTGCGCGCCTGAAGGCCGACCCACGCGTTCGCACGCGTAGCCGGTGACGGGGTAACGCGTAATTCCCCGCCCTGGGTAGACATGTAAGGCACGCGCGTACCCGCTGGTAAAGGCCAGCCCCGGGGAGGGGTGATTGCCTGAGCTGATACCTTCTGACCATGCCGATTGGTCCCTCCGTCTGTTTCTTGGGAGGTGTGACCTGAGGTGTAAACATTCACCTAAGGCGGGAGTGCCCTCTGAGAGGGTTCCCACAAGGAAGGAGCGCGCCATCGGAGATGCTGGCAATCATGGGGGATTCCTCCGCAATGGATTTCACTCCATCTCTCTCGACTTCTGCCCAAAAACGGAAACGTGACCAGCTACCACTGACAAAAGTACTACCGCCTGCCCCACAGTTCCTCGTCGTTTCTCGATCTGAGGACGGAAAGGATTTTTCCTCTGTCAACCCTTTCGTTATCCAGAAGGGCGTCGATGCCATAGCCGGATCTCTCAAATCTTGTACCAGGTTGCGTAACGGTACCTTATTACTCGAAACTGAGACCGCCTTTCAGGCACAAAAACTGCTTCGGGCCACACTCCTGTACACATTTCCTGTCCGGGTGGAGGCTCACCGAACTTTGAATTCGTCTCGTGGTGTGGTCTATACTAGATCCCTCGACGGCTTGACTGACGAGGAGATTCAATCTTTCCTCGCTGAGCAGGGCGTGACGGCTGTCCATAGGGTCATGAAAAAGGTCAACAATGACCTTGTACCGACCCGGACACTTTTCTTGACCTTCGATAGTGTTCAGCTGCCATTGCGCATCAAAGCGGGCTACGAGGTTATTTCTGTTCGCCCCTATGTCCCGACACCTACGCGCTGCTACCAGTGTCAGCGTTTCAATCACACTCGCCAGTCTTGTTCCAATGCGGCTAAATGTGTCACTTGTGGCAGGGATGCCCATGAGGGTGACTGTCCACCTCCGTCTCCTCGTTGTGTGAACTGTCAGGGTGACCATGCCGCATCCTCCCGCGACTGTCCTGTCTATAAGGAAGAACGCTGTATCCAAGAAATTCGGGTCAAAGAGAAAGTGTCCACCTCGGCTGCTCGCAAGCTATTGGCTAGTAGGAAGCCCACGCTGCTCCCAGCGGGGAAATACAGTACTGTCCTCGCCTCTCCTCGGACTACCAGGGAGGTGGCAACCCAGACATGCGATCTGACCTTCAGCACCACGGTCGTCCGTTCGGCCAGTGCTAAGATCGCGCGGTCGACGTCTCCTCTTCCTCCCATCACCCCACAGACACCAGCCCCTTCATCAGCTTCTGCTAAGACGAAGACCCAGAAGTCAGATGCACGGGCCTTCAAGAAGGAACCGTCCCGTGCAGACTTCCTACGTACCTCGACCTCCCAGCCTTCGACCGGTACTTCCACCAAACGACCTTCCAAGAAGGCTAATAGGAAGCACAGTTCTCCTTCTCCGCCACGGCGCATTTCTTCTCCTGCGCCACCCAGCGGTTGCCGCCCCTGGCCGTCATCCGTTTCGCCTGGCCGCACCGCTGGTAGCCGAACATCTGGCCGTTCACCGGCGGAGGAAGCTCCCCCTCCCGGCCATCTTCCCAAGATGGCCGATGAACCTATAGACCCAATGGACGATGACTGTCCGCCTACTGATAGCGGCGGCAGTGCTCGCTCGAAGCCAGGCCCTCAGCGGCCTTCGAGGTGACCCCTTCTTTCATCTTCCTTTTCTTCTTACGATGGCACTTATTCACTGGAATATTCGCAGCATTCGCTCCAACCGAGAGGACTTGAAGTTGCTGCTCCGCTTGCACCGTTCGCTCGTCGTAGCCCTCCAGGAAACGAAGCTACGCCCATGCGATCAAATTGCCTTGGCACACTACACCTCTGTGCGTTTTGACCTACCCCCTATGGTAGGTATCCCAGCTCATGGAGGGGTTATGTTGCTGGTCCGGGATGATATTTACTACGATCCCATCACGTTGCACACCGGCCTGCAGGCAGTTGCCATCCACATTACTCTCCCCACTTTTACATTTTCCATTTGTACCGTTTACACTCCATCGTCGTCTGCCGTTACCAGGGCAGACATGATGCAACTTATTGCTCAGCTACCTGCACCATTTTTGTTAACTGGAGACTTCAATGCCCACCATCCCCTTTGGGGCTCTCCAGCATCCTGCCCGAGGGGCTCCCTGTTAGCAGACATTTTCAACCAGCTCAATCTTGTCTGCCTCAATACTGGCGCCCCTACTTTTCTTTCGGACACATCTCACACCTATTCCCATTTAGATCTCTCTATATGTACTCCCCAACTTGCACGCCGGTTCGAGTGGTATGCACTTTCTGATACATATTCGAGCGACCACTTCCCGTGTGTTATCCATCTCCTGCAGCATACCCCCTCTCCGTGCTCATCTAGTTGGAACATCTCCAAAGCAGACTGGGGGCTCTTCTCTTCCAGGGCGACCTTTCAGGATCAAACATTCCCAAGCTGCGATAGTCAGGTCGCACACCTCACGGAAGTCATTCTCACTGCTGCTGAATATTCCATCCCTCACCCTACTTCTTCTCCACGTCGCGTACCGGTCCCCTGGTGGACCGCAGCATGTAGAGACACTTTACGTGCTCGTCGACGTGCTTTACGCACCTTTAAACGCCACCCTACAGTGGCGAATTGTATCAATTATAAACGATTACGTGCACAGTGTCGTCGTATTATTAAAGAAAGCAAGAAAGCCAGCTGGGCTGCTTTCACAAGCACCTTCAACAGTTTTACTCCTTCTTCTGTTGTCTGGGGTAGCCTGCGCCGGCTATCTGGCACTAAGGTCCACTCACCAGTTTCTGGCTTGACGGTCGCGAATGACGTCCTTGTGGCCCCTGAGGCTGTCTCCAATGCCTTCGGCCGCTTTTTCGCAGAGGTTTCGAGCTCCGCTCGTTACCACCCAGCCTTCCTCCCCCGCAAACAGGCAGAGGAGGCTAGGCCACCTAACTTCCGCTCCTCGAATCGTGAAAGTTATAATGCCCCATTCACCATGCGGGAACTCGAAAACGCACTTGGCCGATCACGGTCCTCCGCTCCAGGGCCTGATTCTATTCATATTCAGATGCTGAAGAACCTTTCTCCTGCGGGTAAAGGTTTTCTTCTTCGTACTTACAATCGCATCTGGATTGAGGGACATGTTCCCGCATGCTGGCGCGAGTCTATTGTTGTCCCGATTCCTAAGCCGGGGAAGGACAAGCACTTGCCTTCCAGTTATCGACCCATCTCGCTTACCAGCTGTGTCTGTAAAGTGATGGAGCGAATGTTTAACTCTAGATTAGTTTGGCTGCTCGAGTCTCGACGCCTCCTTACCAATGTGCAATGTGGATTTCGTAGGCGCCGGTCTGCTGTTGACCATCTGGTTACCTTGTCGACCTTCATTATGAATAACTTCTTGCGGAAGCGCCCGACCGCGGCTGTGTTCTTTGATTTGGAGAAGGCTTACGACACCTGTTGGAGGGCGGGCATTCTCCGCACCATGCATACATGGGGCCTTCGCGGTCACCTCCCTCTTTTTATTCGTTCCTTTTTAATGGATCGACAGTTCAGGGTACGTATGGGTTCTGTCCTGTCAGACACCTTTCGCCAGGAGAATGGGGTGCCACAGGGCTCAGTTTTGAGCGTCGCTCTCTTCGCCATAGCGATCAATCCAATAATGGATTGCCTCCCAGCTGATGTATCAGGCTCCCTTTTCGTGGACGATTTTACCATCTATTGCAGCGCGCAGCGTACGTGTTTCCTGGAGCGCTGTCTTCAGCGTTCTCTTGACTGTCTTTACTCCTGGAGTGTCGCCAATGGCTTCCGTTTTTCTGCCGAGAAGACGGTCTGTATTAACTTCTGGCGCTACAAAGAGTTTCTCCCACCGTCTTTACGACTCGGTCCCGTTGCTCTCCCATTCGTGGAGACAACAAAATTTTTAGGTCTTACATTTGACAGGAAACTTAGTTGGTCTCCACATGTGTCTTATTTGGCTGCCCGTTGTACCCGTTCTCTCAATGTCCTCCGTGTTCTCAGTGGTATGTCGTGGGGAGCGGATCGAACCGTCCTACTTCGCCTATATCGGTCGATCGTCCGCTCCAAGCTGGATTATGGGAGCTTCGTATACTCCTCTGCACGGCCATCCATCTTACGCCGCCTCAACTCCATACAACATCGGGGTTTACGACTTGCGATCGGAGCGTTTTATACTAGTCCCGTCGAGAGTCTTCATGCTGACGCTGGTGAGTTGCCACTCACCTACCGGCGCGATATACTGCTTTGTCTGTATGCCTGTCGGCTACTGGCAATGCCCGACCACCCGTCTTATCGTTCCTTTTTTGATGACTCTCTCGACAGTCAATACGGGTTGTATGTCTCCGCCCTGCTACCCCGTGGAGTTCGCTTTCATCGCCTCCTTCAACACCTTAATTTTTCACTCCCTGCCACCTTTCGAGTGGGCGAGAGCCACACGCCACCTTGGCTCCAGGCTCAGGTTCGCGTCCACCTTGACCTCTGCTCGCTCCCGAAGGAGGTTACCCCCGGTGCAGTCTACCACTCCCGTTTTGTCGAACTTCGTTCGAAGTTCATTAATATGACCTTCATTTATACAGATGGCTCTAAGACCAATGACGGGGTCGGGTGTTCTTTTATTGTCGGGGCACAAAGTTTCCAATATCGGCTCCATGGCCATTGTTCGGTCTTCACAGCTGAGCTCTTTGCCCTCTACCAGGCTGTCCTTTACATCTGCCGCCACCGACATTCTGCATATGTCATCTGCTCCGATTCCCTGAGCGCTATCCAGAGCCTCGGTGATCCGTACCCGGTTCACCCTTTCGTGCACCGGATCCAACGCTCTCTTCAGCAGCTGGTGGACGTCGGTTCTCCGGTTAGCTTTATGTGGGTTCCTGGCCATGTCGGTATCCCTGGGAACGAAGCTGCAGATGCCGCGGCCAAGGCTGCGGTCCTCCAGCCTCGGACAGCTTCTTGTTGTGTCCCTTCGTCAGATTGTAGCAGGGTAACTTGTCGGCGCATTGTATCGCTGTGGCATGCCGATTGGGCTGCACTTCCAGACAACAAGCTTCGGGCCTTGAAAGCTCTTCCCGTGGCTTGGACGTCCTACTCACGCCATTCTCGGCGGGAGGAGGTAGTTTTGGCCCGGTTGCGAATTGGCCACTGCCGGTTCAGCCATCGCCATCTGCTGACGGCTGCGCCGGCGCCGTTCTGCCCATGTGGGCGATTGCTGACGGTCCGCCACATTTTAACGTCGTGTCCGGATTTTAACACCCTGCGTCTCGATCTTGGCCTGCCATGTACTGTAGAAGCCATTTTAGCGGATGACCCACGAGCAGCTGCTCGCGTTCTTCATTTTATCAATTTGACAACCCTCTCAAAGGACATTTGATTATGCTGTTTTCTTTTTTAATCCTATGCCTGTCAGTATGTCTTTCATCGTGTTTTCCGTTTCGTTGCTGTTTTAAACTTGTGACTCGCTGGGCATTCCTAAAGTAGTCTGGGCGCTAATGACCGTTGACGCTGTGCGCCCTAAAACCACAAAAAAAAAAAAAAAAAGACTGAGTTCTCGCTGCTCTGGTCAGCCTGCCTTCCGTCGGCTGTCGAATATACTTTTATTTAATTGTAACTGTTTGACGAAGTTGCTGAAGTTTCGACTTCAACGTAACTTTCCGAGTACATTTGTCAATTGAGCGTTCTGCGTACAAGAGGCCTATGTTGTCTGTCTTGAGCAGTTTTGGCTAAAGTTGACTGTATCGGAGTTACTGTGTGACTTCGTTTGTTAAAATCAATCACTGTACCGTCAGTGATTGTGTGGCGAGCCTTCTTCGTCTCCCTCAGAGGCGCATTTGTATTGCTAGGAAGTCTTTAGTCTGGAACAACCAGGCCAGGATAATTTGTTTCGGGCTATACTCGCGACATTATCATCACCACAACGGGACGTCGAAGCAACCAGCCATCGGCTCCGGTACGCCAGATCGTGTCCGTGCAGTTAAGAAGACAGCTTGGTAATGTAGTCCGCAGCACTAGCTAAGCAGGCAATTTTGCTAGGTGATAATCCGAGCTCAGCAGACCGCGCCTGTTTGTCTTTTCTAACTTTGATCTGTATTGGGTGTTCATTGTCTGAGTTGTCACTAATGTAGCAGCAATTAATGATGGGTTGGCTGTGTGTCTCTCTTAAGACTTGAGTTGCAAGGAATTGGCTCCACATACCACTTCGTCATAAATGTCACAATCTAGTTTAGGGACAACTTCCCCTTCACAGCATTTGAGTATCCAATTTGAGCCAATGTGATGTATTGTAAATGTTTCATGCGTTTTTGTTTATTATTTTGAGTTATAATAAATCATATTGTTATTTTGGACAGAACTTTCATTCTGTTAATCGGTAGAGTAACCCTATCATTTCTCACTACGTTAATGAAACTTTCCTTTATTTAACTTATTTATCAAATATTATTGCAGGTGCCAAACTCTTTTCTACTCCACTTGCAGGGTCGATGACAGTCAGTTCGCGTTTCTTTTTAATCCATGTGCAACAGCAAAAGTCGGAGTTAGAAAAGGGGGGGGGGCTTAGAGCATCATTTACATATGTAGATTCTAGAAGAATTTAGTATTAAATACACTGCTAGCCCCGGCACCTCGCAAGGTTAAAAAAATGGTTCAAATGGCTCTGAGCACTATGGGATTTAACTTCTGAGATCATCAGTTACCTAGAACTTAGAACTAGTTAAACCTAACTAACCTAAGGACATCACACACATCCGTGCCCGAGGCAGGATTCGAACCTGTGACCGTAGCGGCCGCGCGGTTCCAGAATGTAGCGCCTAGAACCGCTCGGCCACCTAGGCTGGCGCAGATAGGTCAAAGAAGTTCTCTGCTGAATTCTAAGTGTTAAGATTGAGACGATGATGTAGACGAAGGTAGGTAAGAGTTACAAAATGTAACCAAGACGTGGGTCTTTACAATGATCTCTCAGGTTTTCTCGGAGTAATTGGCTCAAATGGCTCTGAGCACTATGGGACTCAACTGCTGTGGTCATTAGTCCCCTAGAACTTAGAACTACTTAAACCGAACTAACCTAAGGACATCACACACATCCATGCCCGAGGCAGGATTCGAACCTGCGACCGTAGCAGTCGCACGGTTCCGGACTGCGCGCCTAGAACCGCGAGACCACCGCGGCCGGCTCGGAGTAATTGATTAATGGTGTACTTTTGGTTGTTTCCATTTTATGCACAAATATTTCAAGGCCCGCCCAGTCGTCTTCAGATATTGCAAGTTTTGCAGTTCTGTGCGGTCTTCTCCTGGATTCTAACCAGACAAGAGTCCAGCAGGGAGTACACATTACAGAGCAACTATCTGCACCTGAAGCAGATGACTGGGCCGGCAGTCGAAATATTCGGGATAAAATGAAAACAATAACTTGACCAAGCAGCCTAATGTACGCTATTAATGGATATGTATGGCTGAAGACTGTGTGGCACGGAAAAGTCCAGAGCAGCAGTTTACGCAGTTGGATATTGAATTGGTTAATATTGTTGATGATGACGTCTCCTGCAACCTAAAGTGCATACAATTATCAGCCATACGAAGTTCTATGCCACGGATGCGATGTGCACGGGTGTCCAGGAAGTGTCTCATTCGCTCTAGAATTGTCGAGAACATGGGCTCGGCGCGAAGCGCTCACGGAATTGAATATGGGGTAAATCGCCTCTCAACAGCCCACCATAGCCTCATGCAGCAACACAGGATCTCACTCATATGCAAAAGCACTATATCCCGTACACTTACTGCTCAGTGTCAGCTCGCGCAGCCGGCCGCGGTGGCCGTGCGGTTCTAGGCGCTGCAGTCCGGAACCGCGGGACTGCTACGGTCGCAGGTTCGAATCCTGCCTCGGCCATGGATGTGTGTGATGTCCTTAGGTTAGTTAGGTTTAAGTAGTTCTAAGTTCTAGGGGACTGATGACCTAAGATGTTAAGTCCCATAGTGCTCACAAGGGAACATCCCCATCGCACCCCCCTCAGATTTAGTTATAATTTGGCACAGTGGATAGGCCTTGAAAAACTGAACACAGATCATTCGAGAAAACAGGAAGAAGTTGTGTGGAACTATGAAAAAATAAGCAAAATATACAAACTGAGTAGTCCATGGGCAACATAAGCAACATCAAGGATCTGCTCAGCACAGTAGCGCCGTGGTTCCGTGGTTAGCGTGAGCAGCTGTGGAGCCAGAGGTCCTGGGTTCAAGTCTTCCCTCGAACGAAAAGTTTACTTACTTTATTTTTACAAAGTTATCATCTGTCCATTCGTTCATTGACGTCTCTGTTCACTGTAATAAGTTTAGTGTCTGTGTTTTGCGACCGCACCGCAAAACCGTGCGATTAGTAGACGAAAGGACGTGCCCCTCCAATGGGAACCGAAAACATTTGATCCAGGAAAATACGTCTGATATATTCTATACGACACTGGTGACGGCATGTGCGTCACATGACAGGAATATGTTGTCGACCCACCTAACTTGCACACTTGGCGAATAGGTAAAAAGCTTCTTCTACCTTGCCCGATTTAGGTTTTCTTGTGGATGTGATAATCAGTCCCAAAAAAGTGATGAAAACATAGGAGTGTGTCACATAAACTGCAACAGATGAATGCAACAGTTTCACAGTCGCACAGTTTTCTCTGTGCTCTGTCAAAACATATGATTTTAACGTTTTCAAATTTTTCCGTGTGTAGACCGTCAAATCCTGCATATGTACAAGCAAATCTAAACATGTCCTGGAATTTTGGAGAGCGAAGTTGATTATGTGTGAGTGCCTGAACTCTGATAATTGTCTGAAAATAAAAAATTAAAACTTTTCACTTGAGGGAAGACTTGAACCAAGGACCTCTCGTTTCGCAGCTGCTCACGCTAACCACGGGACTACCGCGCTGGTGAGTTCATATGATCTTAAATGTTGCTTACCTTGCACATGGACTACTCAGTTTGTATATTTTGCTTATTTTTTCATAGTTGCACACAACTTCTTCCTGTTTTCTCGATTGATCTGTGTTCAGTTTTTCAAGGCCTATCCACTGTGCCAACTTAAACTAAATCTGAGGGGGGTGCGATGGGGATGTTCCCTTGTCAGAGCCATTTGAACCATTTTTTCAGCTCGCGCATATTTGCGAATGGAAAGTTTCCTTATATCATGATGTGTAAGGCTGAAGCAGGAAAGCAGGTAGAGTTTTTTTTACGTCTTCCATTAACATTAGGAAGACAAGCTACTTTCTAACAGAGGTTACACCACTTAGAATTAATCCTGAGACGGCGTGTCTTGATGGCTTCATTTCACTCCCGTTTGTGGCAGCGGATGCAACGTAACTTCACCAGGACCGGGAGCCGATGGTCTTTCTTGTGTATCCTGACATAAGACTGTCGCGTAGAGCTGGACTAAGGTTTGTAGGCTGCTACGCGGTTGTGACAGGTCCCGTAACAAGATGCAGTCTCCGATTAGTGCTACCTTTTAGACAACAGCAGAACAAGGCAGGACGGGCGTAGCATGAACACAGTCGGTAGAGAGCTTTCGACATTTCCAGAACCTACCACAGTGTTGCGCGAATGCCCAAAACTGGCCTTCAAGAGCCACCAGGACACGGAAGAGACAGATAGCGAGCGAAAGTTATTACACAGTGGAAAGCCCAGTCGAAAGAACAACAAGCAGGAACTTGAACGGCGTGTCACCCAAATAAACAACCTCGAACCAGTAGTTGACTGTATGTCACTAAGAAACACCCAAGCGCGATGCACAAATGAGCAGATTGAAATATCACCATTCTACAACAAATCCACTCATGTAAACTGGGTTGAAGGCGTAGAGCTGTAAATTAATACCGGCATGCCAGTTAATATAATCATATGCCTCACGAAAGTGCTTTTAGGTGGTTGGAAAATTACTTAAAATATCTACGTGTCCTATGGTTAGTTTGTCTGCTGTTGTAACAGTCTTTAATTTTTATGTGATTTTTTTTGTATATATTTTATTTTCAGTCCCATTTCCACAGTTAAACATCAATATAGGCTCTGAATTCTCTAGTGAGGAACATGTTGAAACTTCCTGGCAGATTAAAACTGTGTGCTGGACCGAGATTCGAATTCGGGAACTACCCAAGCACGACTCACGGACCGTGCTCAGTTTTCCTTCTGCCAGTACCTCGTCTCCTACCTTCCAAACTTTACAGAAGCTCTCCTGCGAACATTGCAGAACTAGCACTCCTGAAAGAAAGGATATGGCGGAGACATGGCTTAGCCACAGCCTGGGGGATGTTTCCAGATGAGATTTTCACTCTGCAGCGGAGTGTGCGCTGATATGAAAATCTCATTCTGGAGAAATATGTTGACTATAGTTCAACGAGTTTGTTCATCGAAGCTGCAGCCAGTGAAGTTGACCCACTGCAATACTGACTTCATAAATTTTTCGGTGCAATGACTTATTCGTTGAAACCGAAGCTAATACTACTTTGTCTTTCAGCTTAGATACGTAATTTCAAAAACATTTAGCAATATGGTAATGATCCTTAGATTAGCATAGAGAACAAAAACCATGTCGTAGTAATCAATGAGTAAAATACTTTCACTGTACAGCCAAGGATAAATAAAAATATTTGCGACTAGACAAGCCCTGAAGTCAAGTAATTTAACTTATGCATAAATTGTGCGTCATACGACAGTTTTAGCTCGCGGCTATGTTTAGTCCCCGTATAAACGTAGAAAATAGTTCTGTTTTTTATGTTGTTCTTGAGTGAGATGACTGCACGTAAGACTCAACTTTCTGATACACCGTTTACACATAGTACCAACACTTGCTGCTTCTACACAAGGTAGAAAACCGTCTGTGCTATAATTAGCATTATAATTCGTTACATTCTGTTCCACCGAGCGAAGTGATGCAGGCAATATTTGGGAGTATGGCGTACTGAAGTAGATATTCCAGACTGGGCTTACAATCCGAGGGGTAATAAAGCGACTGTCTACTAAAATATATTTATTATGTGTTTCAGCATCAGGTTACACAAGTGGTACCGTTACCGGCTTAGATCTATTACCAAGCTATCCGAGACATCAGTTTCTAACTTGCCAAGCTTCTTCAGGTTGTTTTAAAAGAGATCAGAGAGTTATTTGTACCTGGTTTCTATGCGGAGACGAAAAGCGCGGAATACCGTCGTGCAAGTGCTTCTGCCGAGATCACACGCTCTTGGCCACGGTGAGATCACGTTTCATCACCGACTGCACGAAATGAGATGCCACGCCTTCCGCGCTCGCGTGTAGCAACACAACTGCACGGTCTAATAACACGGCGCAGTGTGTACTGCATGCAGAAGCGCCGCCTCTCCCTGCTTTCCTAACGGCTGTGCCCAGCGATGTGCAACGGTTGTTTATGTAGCTGTTCTCCAAATGAACTCCAAGAAAGGAACATAGTGTCGGAATCCCAGGGTAGGGTAATGCTTCATCGTGAGACACGCGCTTTAGTCCGAGCACGATTTCCGGGGTTAAATCATTCATAGTTTTATGCTCTATGCTTTCTCTGGAATTAGGAAAGCATGAATTCCCACCGTAACTGGAATTACTCTATATAACTTTTTATCGTTACATTTGTATTTTAACGAATTTAAAAATATAAATATAGTTACTCACCCAAAAATAATTTTCCTGAACAAAGTGAACAATCCCTGAACATTAACGTGTGCGTCATTTAGTGGATTAATTATTTTTCTCCTAGTTGATCCTATTCTATCGCGCCGGCCGCTGTGGACGAGCGGTTCAGCCCGGAACCGCGCTGCTGCTGCGCCACAGGTTCGAATCCTGCCTCGGGCGTGGATGTGTGTGATGTCCTTAGGTTAGTTAAGTTTAAGAAATTCTTCGTCTATGGGACTCATGACCTCGGATGTTAAGTCCCTTTGTGCTTAGAGACATTTGAACCATTTGGACCTACTCCATCTAGCTTCAAAACATTCAGTTTTGCTAAGAAATTTCTATTCTCACTAACAGTCGGTTCGTGTGCTAAAAAAGTTAATTTTGTTTTTTTACTTCTCTATCATCGCTTTGTAGTATTTCTTTCTTAACAAACTTTCCTGTTGTTTTCACCACACTCGACATTTAAAGTGGACGTGTTACAGGACAGTATTCATAATATACACTGATACACTCACATTTGTAGGTGCTCTTACTGTAGTCTGATTAGAAAAGTTAATATGTAGTAGTCTCTTGAGTCAATGACATACTATTGGTTTACTGTTGTCTTTTGGTAAACTGTAAAGGACGAACAGTTCTGGAATTGCTACGCAAGCAGTTAGTACCTATACCCATACTCAGCAAGGGTGAACTACTTCCACCTTTACACTTTAAACCTACGCCATTCTATCATTGTTAGGGTGCTTCGACGTATTACTCAATAGTTTTCCACAACTGCACAATGATGAGATCTGGCTTTCAGTTACTGTGAGGAAATAAATGGACGACAAAACAATTTTAATGGTCCAGAACAGGAGTATATCTGTGGGCATACTGGACCATTTCGTTACATTTGACATACCACGGCAGTTATAAGAGTCGAGGGGCATGAAAGGGAAGCAGTGGTTGGGAAGGGACTGAGACAGGGTTGTAGCATCTCCCCAATGTTGTTCAATCTGTATATTGAGCAAGCAGTGAAGGAAACAAAAGAAAAATTCGGAGTAGGTATTAAAATCCATGGAGAAGAAATAAAAACTTTGACGTTCGCCGATGACATTGTAATTCTGTCAGAGATAGCAAAGGACTTGGAAGAGCAGTTGAACGGAATGGACAGTGTCATGAAAGGAGGATATAAGATGAACATCAACAAAAGCAAAACGAGGATAATGGATGTAGTCGAATTAAGTCAGGTGATGCCGAGGGAATTAGATTAGGAAATGAGACACTTCAAGTAGTAAATGAGTTTTGCTATTTGGGGAGCAAAATAACTGATGATGGTCGAAGTAGAGAGGATATAAAATGTAGACTGGCAATGGCAAGGAAAGCGTGTCTGAAGAAGAGAAATTTGTTAACATCGAGTATAGATATGTCAGGAAGTCGTGTCTGAAAGTATTTGTATGTAGCGTAGCCATGTATGGAAGTGAAACATGGACGATAACTAGTTTGGACAAGAAGAGAATAGAAGCTTTCGAAATGTGGTGCTACAGAAGAATGCTGAAGATTAGATGGGTAGATCATATAACTAATGAGGAGGTATTGAATAGGATTGGGGAGAAGAGAAGTTTGTGGCACAACTTGACTAGAAGAAGGGATCGGTTAGTAGGACATGTTCTGAGGCATCAAGGGATCACCAATTTAGTATTGGAGGGCAGCGTGGAGGGTAAAAATCGTAGAGGGAGACCAAGAGATGAATACACTAAACAGATTCAGAAGGATGTAGGTTGCAGTAGGTACTTGGAGATGAAGAAGCTTGCACAGGATAGAGTAGCATGGAGAGCTGCATCAAATCAGTCTCAGGACTGAAGACCACAACAACAACAACGACATATCACTCGAGCAGGTCAGTGCCTTGTCAAAGACGTCACAATCACCATTCTCCTTATCAGTGTCATCGCACCCTTATCAATGACGCCATAAACATTATCAGTTATATCATAAGTTTTATCACTGACGTCATCATCACATAACAAACCATGTCTCCTCTCGCTCCCCTCCTTTCCCCCTTCCCGTCCTCCTCCAGCAAATCTCGATGTTGTGGCAATATAAATATGTTCACTTAAAATAGCGTCATGTACAGTACATCCATGTCGAAAATAATCATATGCAAGTTTCGCTTTCGTTGACACTGTGTTCAAAAATGTTTGCCTATGAATTATGAGCATGCGGGTGCACGCACGCTCTCTCTCTCTCTCTCTCTGTCTCTCTCTCTCTCTCTCTCTCTCTCTCTCCTCCTATTCCACCATCTGCCTCTTCATGGATTAGGAGGATCTGCACATATAACATCAAAACAATTATGTACAGTTTTTCCATAACTGCCTCATCATCATCACCATAGTAAATTCCATCTCTCTGTATTGCTTACTTTAATGAGGCAACAACATTGTAATATATTACAGAGGGAATGAAAGGAAAATAACGAGAAGCAAAACGATACTACAGATGTAATCCTTATTATGTTTTTTACATCTTCATGCAACAAACTACATTGAACTTTGACTTGCTGCAAAAATCCTTTGACATTTTATCCTGACACACGCAGTGAAAACCTATGAAGTTAGCACGCATCATACTTAAGCTTCACCACATTTTAGAATATCATCTATTGTAAATAGTAGGTTTTTAGTCTGGGAAAATATGTTAGACATCTCCTTTAGGCAGCCAAGGTATGATTACTGTATCTGCATTAGTAAAACCGACGTAACAGTGAGCTGAACTTTATGGGGAAGTTGTATACAATATGAATAACGTATCTACTGCTTCTGAAGTTGTAAAGAAAATAGATTGCTCCACTAAATCATTTAGATTATTCCAACTCCCAGCATCAAGCTAATATTTGTTCTTTCTTCCTCAAGCTTACACATACGCATCAATCGTCGCCATTGCTGCCATGTTAAAGCTGCAACAAACCGCTCTGCATGCAACAGGAAAAATTAATATGAGGTATGTCCATCCTGCATCTTTATGACTGTTATAATTTTTCTGGGAATACTTACAGTGATGCGTGTGAAAGTCTGTGGCGGGGGGATGGCTGCCCGTTATTCCTCAAGAGCTGATGCCAGAGAAGCTAGTGATGTTGGATGTTGAAGACTGGAGCGAAGTCAACGTTACAACTCATCCCAAAGGTTTTGTATCGATTTCAGGAGGAGGCTTTCGCCAGCTCAGTTCAATTCAGGAATGTTACTGCCAGCCAGCCAATTCCTCACAGATGCTGCATTATAACAATGTCCACTATCATGTTGATACTATTATTGTCCCTGAACTGTTACTCAGCTGTACGCAGTATACAGTGCTGTGAAATGTGTTCATATCATTCCGCCTGCATTGATTTTTAAGAGCTATAAGGTGACCACGCCCTAACCACAGAAAACACCATTTTAACATAATACCGTCACCTCTTTCCCTTCCATACTTAACTGATAGTAGATATCATTCACCACCCAAGATCCATCGTAAACAGTTATCCACTGTCTAGTGCATCACTCTTTAAACCACCTCAAGTGTCACCTAGCATTAACTCTAGAAATGCATAGCATATGAGGAGATGCTCGGTTACTGCACCTCATTCTTTTTAACATCCTACCCACAGTCACTGGGCTCATGTGCTCACTGGACTATCAGTACCACTCTGGAACTCACAAATGGTTTGTGCTGCTGATTTCATGTGATTCTTTACAATGAGTCTCCACAATGCTCCACAACCCTTATACGCGATCTTTGTTCGCTAGCACATTAGGTCTGCCTGGTCCTGGTTTAGCAGTATTTGTTGTTCCTTTAGGTTTCCACTTGAAATTACCTACAATCGGCTTGGGCACTTTTAAAAGTGTTGAAATGTCCTCATTAGATTTGTTATTTAGGTTACTTTCAATGACTAGTCCAGGTTCGGAGTCAGTAGGCATTCCTACTCAGACCATTATATTGGTGTTTCCCTATTGACATCAAGATACTCACTCCGACAACCTGTTTATGCCAGAGTATGCGCCACGGAATTCATTCAAACAAAGCGTTACAAAAAGTTTCCATAATACATAAATCCCAACAGATAGTCAAAAAGTTTTATAAAATGGGTTTCATTTATACAATGTTAAAATTTCTCATGAAGATAGTAAAGATCTTTGTGTTTGCATGTAAGAGATTTACTTTAGCACATAAATCTCAATCCTGGACATCACCATCCGCGCCATCTGAAGTCCTGTAACTTGTTTGATCCAGTTTATCACGATGTCCTCTGCATTGATTCCCCACGATATGAAATTTAATGCATACAGCACCATTCCTACCCTTCTCCTCCTCCTCCTCCTCCTCCTCCTTCACCTCCTCACTCAGGCAGAGAGGGCAGTGAATGACTGATGGCTGTTTGTACGCCGGCGAGCAGCAACGAAGCGTGATAAGATGGTCTTATCAGAACTTGTGAGATTCACACAGACACTGGTCAGAATCAGACAGCTAACTTCACTGTGAAATTGTTATTATTGCCAGCCAATGTAACTGTGCAGCACGGAGATGAGAAAGCCCACTCCTACATTTGAGTTTCTTAAATCTGCATGTCTGTTTTCTGTTCCTTGAAAAGAAGAATGTAAATATGGTGACAACAGTGATGTAATTTGCGCATGTGTGATTGCATTACAGTATCATTGACTATGTTTATCCTGAGGACATGCAAGCCTTAAAGATCATGTTCTTTGGAAATGTGGAAAACAATTCTGATACATTTGTTGCCAAGACAGGACGTACCTCTTTTTTGTCTCATTTCACGTAAGACGAGAAATTCTACGAAATTCTCTCCCCAAGCGCTGGCCGATGTATCAGGAAGGCTTGGGAAAACTTAGAATTATGTGAAAATGTTCAGGTGACTCAGCATGGAGGTGGGTTCGGGGCCTCTATTTGAGGACGGTACTGATGTGATATCACCATAGTTGTCAGTACAATTCAACACGTCTTATTTCAAGGACACTAATGAGAATAGAAAATTTAAGTCTAATATGTATATTACTATTAAGAATCCTACATCTTTCAGGTCCTGAGAGCTTACTGTAACTCATGCATGCTTTTTCCCCCTCACTGAGTGTTACAAGCTTTGAAAGCAGCTGCATACAATAGTCACTGTCAGTCATCTTCCAGAAAAATACACCTGATCGCAAGGAAATTCGATACACATGGCAGTTCTCTACAAAATTATTTAGTCTTTCTTCTTCATGAAATGTTTTGACTTATGCAGTCTATCATTCACTTACTTGTTACTCATATTGGTGAGTGGCATTCCTTATCATATCTGTGAATGCAACCAAATTCACTTAATTGCTGTAACTTAGACATGTTTTTCATGCTTTTCATTGAATATTGCAGAATCTGAAAGCATCTGACGTCTAGTACGCTGACTGAGCAGCGGGGGTTCTGCAGCAGCTGAAGGACTGCAGAGGCTAGAACCCATTCGAAGAAGAACAAACTTCATCCAACCGTCAGACTTCCCCATCTGGGGTCTTCTCAGCTCAAGAAGTTTCACAGTAGGCTGAAGTTTACAGACAGAATTGTCATCTTAAACTTCGAAATTAACGTAGTAAGAACGTAATTGTTTTTCTGTCAAATCGCAATAATAGGTGCATTGGCACCAAACCGCAATAAATTGGTTACAACCAATGATACTGAATGGGTTACTGTTAAGACTGCATTTAGAAGAAGACATTGGATGCCTGTTTTCGAGAACGGACTTCATCTAATTAATGAAGTTCGAAAGACAAATTAGTTCTTAATCTGCAAGTTTCTACTGCCCAAGTCAATACCAAGAATGTAAGTTTAAAACCATCCAAAATTATTGACGACTGGTGCTCAACTAATGTCACTGATAAGTTGTTAAGAAAACCTATCACTTTTCGTGAGAGAGATTCCAGCTCAATGTGATCAGTAATAGCTCAAATACATGTTAAAGTCAATGAAAACAAAGGGTTTTGTGCAGGACAGTAGATGAACCTATACAAACTCATGGCAGATAAACGTGCAGTAATGAATTTTAAGTCAAAGGGCAATGAATGTTTGAAATGATCAAGGTATATGTCCTGTAAATCGATACATGGATTTTGACTCTAAATACTGACCACATATAAACAAATTAAAATTTACCAGCATATCGTCCCCTGAAGAGTGTGCGACTTCACATTTTCGAAAAGCAGAACAGAAAAAGGTCCTTTAATGTCTGCAGCATTCAGTATTCTGTTTATGAATGGATGGTCATAGATACCAAGAGAGACGAGAAAGATCTTCTACTTCTATTACTACATATCACAAAGCACCATCCTGAGGAACATGTAAATCTCTTAAGACAGCAGGTTCCTAATACACGTAAATACTATTTCTATTGCATAAAATAAATTTTGATGCTGAATGTAGTGTTAATAGCAGACGTCATCAGTCAGCCTCGAACGCTGCCTGTGCCATTTAATTCCAAAGAAAAGTTAGGTCCACATTTGGTTGATTGTAGACAGTTTAAACTAGTTAAAATGTCACACAAAGTATTTAAAATTTAAGAAGTTCAGCAACAAACTGAAGCTAGCTTCTTCAGTTTATGCTGATACGTAATGTGTGAAAAAACCAGTTGCTACTTCCAGTCATAGCAGTGACTCTAGTTGATATTCTAATCAGGTACATGTGCAGAAGCAATTCAGCATAGCCTGGTAAACGGACTGTAGCTCTAACTGGGGGTATTCCAAGTTTAAACGGTACAGATGCAGGGTGTGCTTAAAGTGCTTCATTGAAAAACTATGTGCAATTGCTGAAAGTGTGACTTTTAATTGCAAGGTAAGAAGACGGCTATAATGCCTAAAGAACTAACATTTCCCTTAGCTGAGGTCTACCACATTTGCTGCGAACTGTCTGAGGAACGCGATTTTAAACACAGAGACCATTTTCTTTTCACCAGTGCATGTCGAGGTGCAGCACATACCAGCTGCAGTGTGAATTACAGGACTCATTACACATCCCCTACGATGTTCTACAATTTGAGCACTATGAGAGGAATGTCTTGAACAGAAAAATATGCAAACAAAAGAAGACAGGTGGGAATGATCAAGTCAGATGAACCAAAGTCGCTTTTCTCCTCTGACATGCCATATGGACATGACATATAGAAAAAAATATAAATCATTTTCGAAGATTATTGCACCAAGAGAGGCGGTACAATACAAGTTTCATATTTATGGATTTCCTAAATTTCCCGACCTGCTCACTTGAAAAGTGTGCACCATACCTGAAATGAGACGTATTCAAGAAAATAAGGACGTGTTTCCCTGATATTCAAGTTTCTTAGTTAGTTAGGAAGAAGAGAATTTTTCCATATGGATTTGTGTGTAATAAATCGTTTTTTGATGGAATATTACTTACACTCAATCGAAAAGTTCGAAAGTTTATTAACAAGTGAAGAGAGAACAGATGCAGAGTACCAAACTGCCTTCAACGTATGGAGTGTAATTAATGAAAGACACTTGGAGACTATTCTGATTTACATTTGGAAATAGGCTTGCTTCTCCTTGCTAGTGTGTTTAGAAATTTTGCAGTCCATAAGTAAGCTGTATTAATTGGATTCTGTGCAGTCATTACTTCCCTGATTTGGCACTGGATGCTCTGCTGAAAATTTTGGAACTGATGTTGCAGCTTATTACCAATTTCGAACAACTCCAGTTTCTTGAAAGAGGCATTAGTGGCAGCATTGTCCATTGTTGTTGCTGACACCACATCGTCCACCAACAGCTTCATGGTCAGCATTACTGAAAAAATTTATGGATCTTACATTATATACCTTGATTTGAATTAGCTTTATAGCTGGGTGATGTAACAGTTTCTTCTAGTGTCAAAGTTAATATGGCTTTCTCCGGAGAATGTTGAAGCTTTTGATGTGGAAAGTATACCAGATTTGTCAAAGGGAACTTATTAGAGGTAGATCTCTAATATCCCTAGAGTATCCCGATTGGCATAAATGTTTTGCTCTTATGTCCAGAAAAAATGTCACCACCACCTTACAGTAAGAGGACAAAAAAGTGTTTTCGACCTTGTCTCATAAGAAAACCTATGTTTTTACTAAAGCAGTTTTAAACAATGTTTGCAATGTAAGTTAGTTTTAAAACAGGTTCAGCAAATTTTAAAACTTAGACAAGCTCCCTGGGTGAGACAATACGTTGAAATTAATCTACAAGCAATGATTTAGAGAAAAACTTTTTGTAACTGTTGAATAATAGTATATGTGATGATGTGTGAAAGATGCAGGACATAAGACCAATGACATCCTGGGGGGAAGATACGGAGCAGCCGAATTAATTGACAAACCAAATTCTTAATAAATTAAAAACGTTATTTTTAAGGAAAAATTAGTTGGCAGTGAATTTAATAGGATTAATGTAGACTTTGATAAAGCCATTGCCATAGGAATGTCTGTTCTTCCTGATTTTCATGATGTATGGATGTTAAATAAGTTTTTGATAAATAATGCAAGAGTTTGCTATAGACACACCAATAGCTTACTCTGTTGCATTAGAATTGGAAGTATTTATGAGGATATACAAGTGATGTTCATGAAAGGTTTGCCGGCCGGAGTGGCCGAGCGGTTAAAGGCGCTACAGTCTGGAACCGCACGACCGCTACGGTCGCAGGTTCGAATCCTGCCTCGGGCATGGATGTGTGTGATGTCCTTAGGTTAGTTAGGCTTAAGTAGTTCTAAGTTCTAGGGGACTTATGACCACAGCAGTTGAGTCCCGTAGTGCTCAGAGTCATTTGAACCATTTTTGAACCATGAAAGGTTTGATGCTTCAGGTTTCTCTGTAAGTAACACAAAAATGGTTCAAATGGCTCTGACAAGGGAACCTCCCCATCGCACCCCCCTCAGATTTAATTATAAATTGGCACAGTTGATAGGCCTTGAAAAACTGAACACAGATCAATCGAGAAAACAGGAAGAATTTGTGTGGAACTATGAACAAAATAAGTAAAATATGCAAACTGAGTAGTCCATGCCAAAGATATGCAACATCAAGGACAGTGCGAGCTCAGGAGCGCCGTGGTCTCGTGGTCAGCGTGAGCAGCTGTGGAATGAAAGGCCGTTGGTTCAAGTCTTCCCTCGAGTGAAAAGTTTACTTTCTTTATTTACGCGAAGTTATGATCTGTCAGTTCGTTCATTGACGTCTCTGTTCACTGTAATAGATTTAGTGTCTATGTTTTGCGAGCTTACTGCAAAACCGTGCGATTAGTAGACGAAAGGACGTGCCTCTCCAATTACAACCGAAAATATTTGATCGCAAGGTCATAGGTCAACCGATTCCTCCACAGGAAAACACGTCTGATATATTCTATACGACACATGACAGGAATATGTTGTCGACCCACCTAACTTGTAAACTTGGCGAATGGGTAAAAAGATTCTTCTACCTTGCCCGATTTAGGTTTTCTTGTGGATGTGATAATCACTCCCAAAAAAGTGATGAAATCGCAAGAGTTTGTGTCATAAACTGCAACAAATGAATGCAACAATTTCACAGTCGCACAGTTTTCCCTGTGCTTTGTCAAAACATATGTTTTTAACGTTTTCAAATTTCTCCTTTTGTACACCGTCAAATCCTGCATACGTCCAAGCAAATCTGAACATGTCCTGGAACTTTGGAGAGCGAAGTTGATTGTGTGTGTGTGCCTGAACTTTGATAATTGTCTGAAAATGAAAAATTAAAATTCTCACTGCATGGAAGACTTGAACCAAGGACCACTCGTTCGACAGCTGCTCACGCTAACCACAGGACCACAGCGCTACTGGGCCGGTACTCACCTTATTGTTGCCTATCTTAAGCATGGACTCCTCAGTTTGTATATTTTGCTTATTTTTTTCATAGTTCCACACAACTTCTTCCTGTTTTCTCGATTGATCTGTGTTCAGTTGTTCAAGGCCTATCCACTGTGCTAACTTGTAACTAAATCTGAGGGGGGTGCGATGGGGAGGTTTCCTTGTGAGCACTATGCGACTTAACTTCTCAGGTCATCAGTCGCCTAGAACTTAGAACTAATTAAACCTAACTAACCTAAGGACATCACACACATCCATGCCTGAGGCAGGATTCGAACCTTTTATTACAGTCGCGAAAGACGGAATATTTCTCAATATTACATACGACACCTATGTGGTACTTAAATGAGATATTGTTATACAGTAAATTTTATATGAAATTTAGGTATCGTGTCCACATTTCATTCTCAATATTGTGGCAACTAAAATCGACCATACGGAAAGTATACGCTATGGACTTTTACCTCTGCAAACTCTTCAAAATTTCGTGCAGTGGTTTACTACATTTAATGCTGCACAATAACTGGGTTGAACATCGAAACAAAATTAAGTCATTTATGAGGAGAAGGTATCAGTCAAGAAGATGTGTAAAAATCTAATTTTTGGGCCAAATAGTTTTTGTGAAATCGAATGATAAGTTGTCAAAGCAGTGGGAACACCATGTGTCTGCACAGGCGAGCAGTGCTTTGGGGGGAGCACGTGTCTGAAGCAGCGAAAGGGTTAAAGACGAGACAAAGCGCTAGGAATTTCAAAAAATTGCATTCAAACGAATAAAATTCGTGAAGTAAGACACTTCGAAATTGTTTTTAAATAAAGAAAATATCAAGAACCGCACGAGGTCTGAACCCTTCATCTTCCGCTTACTAATACAACGCCTTAACCATTACGCTACCGCAACTCGTTTTACGGTAGAACCCCATGAGGACTCTAGTACGTCACGCAAAATACTGACAAACACTGTTCGTATGACTATGAATTACTCACACTTCGTCGAAGTACAATAGGAAATAAACAATTAACGCTGTTCTTTATTGCGAAAAAGCGGTTCGTGAGATTGATACAAACACCTTTCCTTGCTATCGCCTGAATTGGGAGTCTTATTGCTTGTTTGGTTTAATTAATTAATAAAATATGAAGCAATTGGTATAAAGAATGCTTTTTCGAAACTTTCTATAAAAGAAAGTCTGCTATCAAGACATTGCTTTTGTTCTATTACTTTATTTATGACTGAACGTTTCAAAAACTGAAGACACTCGTCCGTGCTCTGCTTTGCAGTCGAGATCTGGCAACGTCGTTCTTTGTTCATTGGCTGACTGTGTTTTGTGACGTCAGATGCGCAGAACGAACCTAAACTCGGCCGCCAACATAAATGACGCGCACTTTAACTTGCTCACACGATGTCATAAATGTAAAGAAAGTACTCCAGCTTAATCATAGATATACTTCTGAAACCATATGAGTTTGTATTATCCAGAGCCTACTGCAATCCGTTTTTCTCCATGCTCTCGAGATGAACAAGCTCAGAAACATGACAAAAATAATGAAGCCTTCAAGGGAAAAATGTCGAAATGGACCTCTTTTGAGGGTAACATCTACTACTTTAATCACACATTATGTGCTAGTTCTTCATTTAACGAGGTTTTCATGGTATGTTCTTCTTCAGTTTTTATATACAGTACATATTTCAGACAGTTAGAACAGTTTATGAGTAATTGTTTCTTCTGAACGATCTACTGCAGCCATCCACACTTACATTAATTTCCTATCTAGAGCAAATAAATTTTGTATTAAAAATCAAAATCTCGTAATCCACAAATTTGGTCATGGTGGTAGTGGGCAACTGGGCATATTTCTGCAGGGGCAAGGCAGCCAGGCGACCTGCACTGCAATTTAAGGTGTAACCATACAACAGGTGCAAGCTTACAGTCTTCAAAATGCTGCAATTTTGATGACCAACACCCCTGCGCCAACCCTCTGACGTCACGCTCCAAGATGACAGGCCTAGTTTAGTTGTCCTAAGTATAAAATGTTAGGAGATTAAAAAAAAACCATGGTCTCTCACCTTCGCAGACCAACTCCATGTTCCCAATATCCTGCTGCCTCATTTGCCTACGGTTGAGATTAAGTAAACTTTCTATTTCATATCCCGATAAACTGATACGCCAAGTTCCTGGAATTTGGCTGATTTCCTTTTCGAGTATTTGATAGTGTTGTCATAGGGAACAGCTTTTCTACATTTTGTGAATTACACAGTTGCAAATTCCTCATATTTAAATCTGTTCATTAAACTTTACATAACTTTAAAATCTTATGACGTTGTGACATGAGATCAGTATATTTTTGTTTAATTTGAAACCTCCACGAATAGTGCTTCCACTTACGTAATCCCAAGAGCCCCTGACAGTCGAAACAGGAGGCCCACCGTCCCGTCCCAAAGGTTCTGGCGTTAGTGAGGAAGGGTGACAGTTAAAGACTGTACCAGAACACGTTTCTAGTGCGTGATGTGGTGATTTTCTGTTTCTCAGTGTTCATTCTGCACATTGATTTTTCTTATAATGGTTGGACACCATTGAACGAAACTTTCAGATCAAATTTTACCCTCAGATATATTGTTGTCTGCATTCTAAGAGTATTAACATTGTTTAGCTCTGTAGCTGGATTTCATTTAAAGTGCCTTTGAGTAACGTATACAGTCTCCTATTAGTTTTCTAGGTAGCAAATCATGAGCCAAATGTCTGAGGTTGCTATGAATGTTGTCTCCCAGGGATACAACGTGAACAGTGCACGCACGCATGACGTTACTTCCACTTCTTCCGATGAATCGTCTTCCAAGAAAATATGCTTGCACATCACTTACCAGAAGGTTCGCAATTTCATTTGGCATGCCGTGTGATAGCACTTCGCTAATAATCGTTTGTGACTTATTGAGTCGAATACTTTCCGGAAGTCCAGAAATAATAGAGTACATCACTCTTCTACCCTGAGCCTTAAGGTTCAGAACCTCGCGTAAAAACAGAGGGATTTGGGTTTCATATAGTCATTTTTTTTTTTTTTTTTTAGAATCCATGCTGTGTATTGAGGAAGAGGTAATTCTTTTCGAGATACCTCACTATGTTTGCCTCAGAATACGGTTTAACAAATTTTGCATTACGTCAGTGATAATGCACAGAAGTTAGGAGAGTCATTTCTGATACACTTTAGGCAGACGAATGTGTCCCGTGCCTTCTTCAAAGCATTCAGCATAGTTTCCTTTAAGCAGGAATGCCCCGAGTGATATGGTTAAAGTGGGAACATATAGCACTAACCAGGAATTCCATCAGTACGAGAAGCCCTGTTTAAGTTTTGCGCTTGTAGCCGTATATGAGCCCAATTGACACTATTATTTGTAACATTAATCTTTGCATTTGCGCAGTACTCTTCGATCTTCCCGTGTACTGGAATTGTTGGTCTTTGTTTGCGATCCTGAATTTCGGTTCCCATTTAATCCTCGAGTGGACTTGTCTTCGACGTCATCGACGTTTATACTATCTGTCTATATATCGCTTGAGCCTTGTCCCGCAGTCAGCGTATGTGGCATGTTGCCGGATGCCCTTCCTGCCGCCACCCCGTACCCCCCGGGACGGAATGCGTGTACCCCCAACCGTCTGCGTCGGTGTAATCCATGGAATAGTGCGAAAGTGTTCAGATGTCTTCGAGCCGTGTAACTCAGGCGGAACATGGGGACTAGCCCGGTATTTACCTAGGGGGATGTGGAAAACCGCCTAAAAACCACATCCAGGCTGGCCGGCACATCAGCCCTCGTCGTTAATGCGCCGGGCGGATTCAATCCAGGGCCGGAGCGCCTATCCGAGTCCAGGAAGCAGCGCGTTAGCTCTCTCGGCTACCCTGGCGGATGTCACCGACGTTTAAAGATACGACCAGAAATCCTTTCGGCTTTATGAGAGTTCTTTCCACAGGATTTGGATTCGGCAGTAGTTGAAGACTTTGCGCTCTGTGGTCCTGACAGACATATTTATTTTATTTAGCATGTCTCTGTGCATTGCCCTATGCTTTGTTTTACACCTTCATGCAATGGTCACCGTTTAGGATGTATTGAGAGAGACTGTATACCTAAGAGGGTGGTTTCCAGCATGAACTGTTGTACTCGGTACATATTTATCTAGCATGTACTTTTAAACGTGACCACAACACCTTTATGTGTTCTTGCACAGAGCTAAATGTTTCGAACTGTTTAAAATGACGCTATTATCTCTTTCTCAAGATTAGTGAAGATGTATTGTTCCGTTCTTGGACACCGATTGAGATGAAGACAATTATCAAAATTTCAAACCGTCATCGCGAAAACGTCGGCAAATTCAGAAACTACTGGAAGAAGGACCCGATTCGACATTATCGACGAGTTTCAATTTTCAGCGAGATTTTTCATTTTGATACCAGGAGTGGAGAGAACTTGTTCTGAGCAACCAGCGCGTTATTTGTCGAGTGAGCGCAGAGCAGCACCACTCGGTATCGAGCCAGGCCGAGCGCTGCGGAGGCGGCGGTCGTGGGGCGGAGCGGCGCTCCGAGCCCGCTCCCCGCTCCCCGCTCCCCGGTCGTTAAGTCGGACGTCGGTCCTAAAACGGCGGCCGTAATTAATCGGGCCCGCGTGATCCTCGGCCAGGCCGTCGCATTACAATGATTGCCCGCGCAAATGACGCAGCCGCAAGTGGAGTGGCCGCTTCCGTGGGGACGGTAACCGCCGCTGCGGGACTACTCCGCAGACGCCGGGATCCGAAACGAGTGTACGGAGCTCTGCCGCTCTTCCGATGGACTTCCTTGACGGGAAGTGATTTCCCGTCTTCAATAATTTACGCATTTCCTCTTTTCTCAACGGCATACACTCGCTCACTCTCTCATACACACGCGCGCACAGGCTGATGGCAAGGCGGTGTACTCGCATTCCCCTCCGATCAGAAAGTTTTGCCTAAACTCTTGCGTACTCAATACGGCGTGTTTTTACAGTGAAATGCTTTCTATATATCTTTATTATAATTTTCTGACTAGCAAACGTACACTATTTAGGCGTCCATTAAAATGAAGTGGTACTGTCATGTTTCACGTCTACCGCTTAATTCAGAAATGGTTCAAATGGCTCTAAGCACTCTGGGACTTAACATCTGAGGTCATCAGTCCCCTAGACTTAGAACTAGTTAAACCTAACTAACCTAAGGACATCACTCACATCCATACCAGAGAAAGGATTCGGACCTGCGACCGTAGCAGCAGCGCGTTTTCGTACTGAAGCGCCTAGAACCGCACGGCTACAGCGGCCGGCTACCGCTTAGTATTAAGTGTTGAACAGCACTGTTGCCGCACTTAAGAGGTTATTATGGTAATTCTCAGAATTATATAACATTTTTGATAGTAATTATATATATATATATATATATATATATATATATATATATATATACTCCTGGAAATTGAAATAAGAACACCGTGAATTCATTGTCCCAGGAAGGGGAAACTTTATTGACACATTCCTGGGGTCAGATACATCACATGATCACACTGACAGAACCACAGGCACATAGACACAGGCAACAGAGCATGCACAACGTCGGCACTAGTACAGTGTATATCCACCTTTCGCAGCAATGCAGGCTGCTATTCTCCCATGGAGACGATCGTAGAGATGCTGGATGTAGTCCTGTGGAACGGCTTGCCATGCCATTTCCACCTGGCGCCTCAGTTGGACCAGCGTTCGTGCTGGACGTGCAGACCGCGTGAGACGACGCTTCATTCACTCCCAAACATGCTCAATGGGGGACAGATCCGGAGATCTTGCTGGCCAGGGTAGTTGACTTACACCTTCTAGAGCACGTTGGGTGGCACGGGATACATGCGGACGTGCATTGTCCTGTTGGAACAGCAAGTTCCCTTGCCGGTCTAGGAATGGTAGAACGATGGGTTCGATGACGGTTTGGATGTACCGTGCACTATTCAGTGTCCCCTCGACGATCACCAGTGGTGTACGGCCAGTGTAGGAGATCGCTCCCCACACCATGATGCCGGGTGTTGGCCCTGTGTGCCTCGGTCGTATGCAGTCCTGATTGTGGCGCTCACCTGCACGGCGCCAAACACGCATACGACCATCATTGGCACCAAGGCAGAAGCGACTCTCATCGCTGAAGACGACACGTCTCCATTCGTCCCTCCATTCACGCCTGTCGCGACACCACTGGAGGTGGGCTGCACGATGTTGGGGCGTGAGCGGAAGACGGCCTAACGGTGTGCGGGACCGTAGCCCAGCTTCATGGAGGCGGTTGCGAATGGTCCTCGCCGATACCCCAGGAGCAACAGTGTCCCTAATTTGCTGGGAAGTGGCGGTGCGGTCCCCTACGGCACTGCGTAGGATCCTACGGCCTTGGCGTGCATCTGTGCGTCGCTGCGGTCCGGTCCCAGGTCGACGGGCACGTGCACCTTCCGCCGACCACTGGCGACAACATCGATGTACTGTGGAGACCTCACGCCCCACGTGTTGAGCAATTCGGCGGTACGTCCACCCGGCCTCCCGCATGCCCACTATACGCCCTCGCTCAAAGTCCGTCAACTGCACATACGGTTCACGTCCACGCTGTCGCGGCATGCTACCAGTGTTAAAGACTGCGATGGAGCTCCGTATGCCACGGCAAACTGGCTGACACTGACGGCGGCGGTGCACAAATGCTGCGCAGCTAGCGCCATTCGACGGCCAACACCGCGGTTCCTGGTGTGTCCGCTGTGCCGTGCGTGTGATCATTGCTTGTACAGCCGTCTCGCAGTGTCCGGAGCAAGTATGGTGGGTCTGACACACCGGTGTCAATGTGTTCTTTTTTCCATTTCCAGGAGTATATATATATATATATATATATATATATATATATATATATATATATATAGCACGACTATTTTGTTTCTCCTAAAGTAACTACTGCGTTCATACTTATTGCTGCTTATAAGACGAGGATTTTTGATAGTAATTCTATAGAAATCCATCCTTACCATTTATTGAAGCTATTAGGAGTGAAGATAACATTGTTTTAGAAGTTTTTGTTGGTGTGGTGAAGCCGAAAAATATAGTACGTCACTCGACATTTCTCACACTCAAGCCGAGAATCACTTTTATTCTTCCTTGCTTTGCAGACCACACAATTTCTGTACACTTTTTTCTTCATGGGACTGCGACGTTAAACGTAGCAAAACCTGTCAACAATTTCTTGTAACTCACAAGATATCGGAAGAAATCGAGTGTATTATAACCATTAAATAGATCGATTTCTCAGCTTTACAATGTTATATAACATATAATTCCATCTATTAAAAGAGAGAAAGGAACACTAAGAAGAAGCTATAGCTGCTCGGCCAGTCTCACAGCTGTTAATGCAATAACGGCCTTGAAACCTGCGATCAGCAGTGAGCCGACTGTATAAGTCAATGATTTAAAAAGCAACGAAAACGTTAACATGTATTTGTATAAAAGTTGAGCAAAAAAGTTCTTAATAAAATTTGGGACTATTGCAAATCTAAATAACAACTTCCAGTTTCAAAACTAATAATTTCTTGCAAATAATAATCTTTCTTGTTGATACATAGAAAATACAATGCTTCAAAAATATAGATAAATGACATTCGATCTATCGACAGTATAGATATACTGAAGTCCAGAAACTTTTTACAACTCAAGCCCTTATAATAGGATGCTCAGTTTGGTTGCTGCACAGTTAAGGGTCACATTAGAAATGGAAAGGTGTGACGTGTAATCTGCTGCTGGTTGTACGGTTTTTTCTGCCAGTGGGCTTGACTTTCTCCCACTGTACGTTGCGAAATGGTGTTGTGGTTAAGGCGATAGGTTAGTATCCCGGAGGACGGCGGTTCTGAAATCTCTTTGGCCTTCTATAAATTTTCTACGATTTCCGCAAAACTGTTTAAAGTAAATGCCTCGTTAGTTCTTTTAAGAAGGATGCTGTTTTCTCCCTCCCTAATCCTACTCTAATGAGCATGTCTTCACCATATAAGGACTTTGTAATCAACGTGACACTACATATTAACTTTCGAGTACTTCCATTTTTTTTTTAATTGTTCAAGTGGCTCTGGGCACTATGGGACTTAACATCTTAGGTCATCAGTCCCCTAGAAGTTAGAACTACATAAACCTAACTCACCTAAATACATCACACACATCCATGGCCGAGGCAGGGTTCGAACCTGCGATCGTAGCAGTCGCGCGGTTCCGGACAGAATCGCCTAGAACCGCTCGGCCACCACGGCCGGCACTTCTCTTTTACTTTAACCTGAAAGACAATTACTGCATTGTAGACCCATAGGTCTTCTAATCAGTTTGGTGAGAGGTTTCTGCGGTCAAAGTAAGACACCACTACCAGCTGAGCCGTATTGGATAGAGTAGTGGGGTTTCCAAATCTATTTTAGGATTTAGGCTTGCCTTAAATTAGTTAAAAAAACGAGAATAGGTCCAAATATTCAGATTCTGATCAAAGATTTTGAAGATAGAATCGCGTTGTATGTCACTACCCTGCTGCCAAATGTAACTTTACCATTATCTTCGGTCACCTGAATGTCCTCGACGAGGAAGAAAGCATGTCTTCAAAATGTATGGAGTTATCACCATTGTGGAATACGTTACAGCGGTCCGACATGGCCGCGCGGGATTAGCCGAGCGGTCTTGGGCGCTGCAGTCATGGACTGTGCGGCTGGTCCCGGTGGAGGTTCGAGTCCTCCCTCGGGCATGGGTGTGTGTGTTGGTCCTTAGGATAACTTAGGTTAAGTAGTGTGCAAGCTTAGGGAATGATGACCTTAGCAGTTAAGTCCCATAAGATTTCACACACATTTGAACATTTGTTCCGACATGAAGATATTTAAATATGTAGAAACTGTTCGCCACTGCCTTACTCAAATATCGAAGTGATTAACTTGCTTTCCCACAGAGACAAACACTAGACAAGAATATACTATCGAACGTCTTTCTTTGAATTTGTAGTGCTTTATAATACACGGTTCTGCCGGTTTTTGGCTGCAGTCGAGAGATCGATACAACGACTCGGAAAAGATTTACTACGTAAGCTTACATGTACAATATTGGTTTTCAACATATCTGTGACGATATTATTCGATGGTAATGTGCTCCTAATACCTTTACGGTATAATGATGTGGCTGTACAGATTATCAATGCACCGAGAGTAACGTCTCTAATCGATATATAGTAAGAATAACCCAAGGCGTACGGATTACAATGCAATTCACTTACCACTTCTTACATCAAAAGCGCATCATTAATATTTGAACTTGGTGGCGCGAGTTTTCCACAGAGTAAGTTATTTGCAGCTGTCCAGTATGTTTGTGGCTCATGCGAAGCAAAACCTTGAAAGAGAAATCACCCAATACATGGGGGTCAGAAGTTCGACTGTTACCAGATACGCTAAAGTCTCTCGCCTTTCTTGTCTTTTCTTGTGGTCTGTAGTAGTTCCTACAGCGTCACAGTAGTTTGGCACGAATAAAATATCATTCCGCGGGAGCGACTACACTGCCTCTTCAAGACTGAATACACGTTTTAGAGAATTACTCACCAGCACAGATTTTCAGACACTGCTTTTTAAGAGGCGCGGAAATGCTATGGAATCGATTTTGGTCGTTTACTTAGTGTAAGGTAACTTATTGCTATTCACGGTAAATCTAGAAAATGTTGTGGAATTATATTTATGGCAATAATAACCTATTAATTTACATTTTGGAAAGTTGTCCTTGTCTTGAGCTAAATTACATCTTTTTGAACAAGAAGAAAGATGAGTTTTGCTCCACATTAAAGTAAACCGCCACCGTGTGCGCAATATCACGTTGTTAGAGATGAAGTACAGCGTAACTTACTGCCTTTGGACAAGGATGAGGAAGGGAAGCGGCGGTGATAATGTATAAAGAGATTTAAGAAATTATGGGAAACATAAATCTGGATAATGGGACGTATTCTAAACCGCACTAAACGAGTCCATTTTCTCAGACACACCGGCCCGTAAAGCATGTTACGTTATTTAAAATCAACACCGAAAGTAATGCACGGATCCATCAGCTCATCGCCGACAGTTACATTCAGAGGAACGACACGGGAGCCCGGTAACGAATCATACTAAATTTAGTTTAAGTGCTTGGGAAGATACGAGTTCGTAAGACAGATTGTTTAGGAGCTACACTTCTGACCTAGTCGTTCGTCGTACTGGCGGACCCCGGCAGGTTTCGACAGCTTGTCAGTTGTCAGCAGCGGGCGTGTCCGCTTCGGGACACGAGTCGTTCCGGTACAGGAAACGACTATTAATCCTGCCGAGGGGGAGAGGGAGGGCTTTCATAGCAATTAAATATGCGACGCCCGGAACAGTTTTGTTCGGCGGTGAATCGCCGTGGCCAGCGTTCTGCGCGTTGCCAATTGCCTCTCTGAATATCGGGGACCATTAATCATCGGCGACGCAGTCTGTAGCGACGCTAGTTAACAAAGCGCGTCACTCCAATTTGTCAGCAAGTCGCTGTCAGGGTGGGGCGCTCTACACCCTGTGTCCGACGCGCCCGACCAACTATCAGCGCGAACGGCGCGCACGTTGGCGAGCTTTCTCCTTTGTCGCTTCCGTTTCATTTGTGCGTGCCGGTATTGAGCGTGCGCGCGCGGTGTTTATTTCTATGCGAGTCTACGAGGGATCGGGCGCGCCGCTTTGGAGACGCGCGCTTTCATCATGCTGATGACTTTTTGCCGCGCGCCTCTTTCGCTAATCAGCGCTGTGCGCACACTGACTGTGACGTAACCAGCCAGCCGTGAGTCCCCTTGTTCCTAACGATGCTTGCAGGGACAAAGCCATCCCAGCTGCCCTTACTACGTCGCAGATTCTCTGCCCAAAACGTGCCCCCATGGCTCGTTCCACCGAATCCTAAATTTCTATAGTGTTATTTGAATGTTTACTTCGTTCGACGATGACATGCTGGTAACTAAAAGTTATCCGCTTATCTCGTCACATGTTACATGTTTCTTTGATTCGTCTTCACTAAATAAAGGTTATAAAATAATGGGATGTCCTATGTTTGTGAGGAGAAAACACTAATCATTTCAGGGTTATATTTGATGTTAGTTTTAAATAACTCTGTAGAGTATGCGGTGAAAGTAACCTGACCGGACAAAATATTACTGAACCCATCATCATCACCACCTTTACAATCAATTAACTTTTTATACCTGGGATTCACAGTCACGTAGAACTTTATGAAATACGTCATATTTAGTCCAGTGACTGTAACACTTTCTTTATTTCACGACTGCAATTTCGGCATTAGATGTTAGTGGCTTTAAGCCATGTCAACTTAAAATGAGCTCATTTTAAGATGACGTAACTTAAAGCCACAAAACTCTGCAATACTGGTGGCAGATACTACACCATGAAGAGATGTGTGTCCCCGTTTATGCCAGGTACCATCGAACGCTGCAGTCAAATCTCTGTTACCATTATTTTCCATTACTGCCTCTTCCACAGCGTTCTTCATAGATTCTATACAGGCCGAAATTTCAATCGTGAAATAAAGAAAGTGTTACAGTCACTGGCGTAAATATTATGTCTTTTATAAAATACCTTTACCACCCTTTCATGGAGTAGGTCTTTCGACCCGTTCCGCCGTCAATCCATCTTTTCCGCTGTTGTCATGGATGTGTTCCGGCCAATAGGTCTGTATGACAGTGCCACTTTCAAATCCTTGCATTGTCAGTTCTTTCCAAATGATCTTTCCACTTGCTTCTATACTCGTTCGTTTTATTCCGTATTGCAAACGACTGTAACTGATTTCGCACATCGGGGTTTCTTATTCCATTTAGAAATATTTGAAATTTGTGGTAAGGTCTTATGGGACCATACTGATGAGGTCATCGGTTCCTATGCTTAAGCACCACTTAATGTAACTTCAACTAACTTACGCTAAGGACAACACACAGACCCATGCCCGAGTCTTATTCTGTGAAGACGTATGTGTCCTAATAGTATCTCAAGGAATTTCATTTATGTAGCTTGTGTGTGGCTGTGGTCTTTCTGTCTTCACGTCTATGTTTCGTTGTCGTATAGAATAACAAAGACTGTCACGATCTCGTTGCAGCTTCAGCTGTGTTTCGGTCAGTGCTGTTTCCAGTGTTCTTCGAATTGTTTCGTTCATTGCCTGTTATTGCCCAAGTAATTATATCTCTTTCGCAATCATACGAGATATCACAGCGTAAGTAACTAAAATGTTGAACCACTCCTAAAATTTTGGCATCAATAATAAATCTTTGATGTTATTGCATATTTTCTCTGGGATGCCACGATTACTGATTTTGATGTAAGAATTTAAAAATTGTATTCTTTACGAATGTTATGTGGTAAATAGATAGCGCTGTTTCTAGAATGAAATTTTCACTCTACAGCGGAGTGTGCACTGATATGAAACTTCCTGGCAGATTAAAACTGTGTGCCGGACCGAGACTCGAACTCGGGACCTGTGCCTATCGCGGGCAAGTGCTCCACAAACTTTTTTTTTTTAATTTATATAGATATCAACGTGCGAACAGTCATAGTTAATCAAGTCTGGAAAACTAAAACAGAAGGAAGACACCATCGAAGATGGTAAACATAGCCGGCCGCGGTGGTCTAGCGGTTCTGGCGCTGCAGTCCGGAACCGCGGGACTGCTACGGTCGCAGGTTCGAATCCTGCCTCGGGCATGGGTGTGTGTGATGTCCTTAGGTTAGTTAGGTTTAAGTAGTTCTAAGTTCTAGGGGACTTATGACCTAAGATGTTGAGTCCCATAGTGCTCAGAGCCATTTGACCATTTTTTGGTAAACATAAATAACATGAAAATAAAGCTACCACTTCATAGTTAGGCTTTCCAGCGACTGCGCCCACTGATAAAGGTTGTTCAATATATGATCGTTTGCAGTTAGTTCTGACCTCATCTGCCACTTCCTGGAACATTCCAGCTACACGGCGGTCTGTGGAGGGCACTCCATAGGTAGTTTGCGAAGCATTGTCAATATCTAGTATGCCCGGAAATAGCATGATGTCTTTCTTGCAAATAGAGCCAGAAGTCAAGTAAATTCTTGTGTCCGTCACGACAGAGGTAATGGACCGCATGTCCACGTATCCAGGTGACGGAGTTGGTTCGAGTCTTGCGGTAAAATATCTCATCCGGAAACAATAACGCGCGTGCAGATATATGCTCCGGCCTAACTCGCAAGAGATAAGCCAGCATCTGCCGCACTAGGTGCCAAACCGGTTCCGCCTCTCCACAGCTGAGGCGGTGTTCGTCAGAATCTACTGCATTAAAACCCACACAATTGGGAGATTCTACCATGTGGATATTGTAGAGACGTTCTTGCGCCACCAGCTTCCCATTAACGACTACATACCATTGGGAAACAACATCGGAATCAAGCATGGTATCGTGTACAGTCTTCCACACCACGCGCCACCGTACGTCAGGATATTTTAGTTCGACCACATTTTGGGGGGCGGCGTTGCAGCATGTCATGATATAGGCGTAGAGTTGTGGCCATTCGTGGTGTCGTGAGCGCTACACTGCAATAACTTTGTTCTAAATAGAAACGTCCTATTTAAAAGAGGGGCGCTGGGATGTCCTGTAGTGGCACCGGCGCTCTTAGTGAAGCAGGTCGTAGCGCCGTCAGAAGCAGACTCGTGAGGCTCGTAGGACAACGGGGCAGCAGACATAAATGTGAGCTAACATAGAGGGAAATGGCCCTATCATGGACGTTAACTAGGCCGAGACCACCTTCTTCCTTGGGGAGGGTAAGAGATACGTATCTGATCTTCAGTAACATACCAGCGGTGACGAAGTATCCCAGCGCTGCCATAATGCTACAAGCCAAGGGTTTCGGAATGAGTAGCGTTTGGGCGACATGCGGTATGGGGGGACGCAAGGTATACATTGGCATAATACCCCCGCTGAACGATGTTGAGGGATCGCAAGCGCTGATTTGCAGGTCCGGCCCTAATTTGGTTAAGAAGGCGTCGATAATTGATCGTCGTCGCGCGTGGCATGTCGTTCATGAAATCTAAGCCCAAGCAGCGAACAGTATCACTGAAGCGTAAGGGGGCAATGTGTTCCTGCGGTAGCCCAATCCCGATGCTCAAGGCGACGGACTTGTCAACGTTGATTTGGCTACCAGAAGCTGTACCGTAGGTTGCAATCCAGTCCAAAGCCGCGGCCATATTGTCAGCTCCACGTATGACGATCATCAAATCATCCGCATATGCGGTTCAGCGATAGATGGAGCCGCCGCACTGTATCCCAGTGCTCCTGTCTGGGAGCCCACACAACAAAGGTTCTAAGGCCAATGCAAATAACAATGTTGATAATGGACATCCCTGTCGTACTGATCGGCAATCGGCGTGGGTGCCGTCAGTCTTCCATTAACAAGAACTCGAGAAGTAGCCCCATGCAGAAGGCGTGTAACACTGTCATAAAGGGGTCGGGGTATTCCATGCGCCGTAGAACGGCCGTGAGGAAAGTGTGGCCCACACGGTCAAAAGCCTGCCTAAAGTCGATAGACGCCAGGGCTGCCGACAAACGTCTCACCCATGCAAGGGAGATGAGATCTCTGTAACGACATAACGCAGTTCTGATGTTGTTGGGTCCCCCCAAGGACGTCTGATCGCTGGACAGAACGTGCAATAGTGTGCCGCGAATATGTTCTGATAGCAGCCTCGAAACGATCTTGAAGTCGCTGTTCAATAACTGTTCAATAACGTTAAGGGGCGATAATCACGGACATGATTCCGTCTCTTCGGCTTATGGATGGGGACAATCAGTCCTTCCAAGAACGGTGCAGGCAACGGTATACCCCGGGACATCAATTCCTGACAAATTTCAACCCAACACCGTACCAATAGTTGTTTAAAGGCTCGATAGAACTCTAATGGTAATCCATAGATGCCTGGTGATTTATGGAGAGCACCTTTACCAATGGCGTCGAGCACTTCCTCTTCTGTCACTTCTCCCAGTAAAGTCGGTACCATGTCTGGTGGAACTGTACCTATCAGGGAGCACTGCTGAATAAAGTCGAGCGTAATGCCCACAGAAGGCTTCTGCTATATCTGCTTGTTCTACCACGTGTCGTCCTTCGTCCGTTACCATGTCGGTTACCAGTGCCCTACGGCGCCTCCTGCATTCTAGGAGCACGTGGTACATAGATGGCCTTTCTGATTGTATCCTGTCTGGACCACGCGACCGTATAACAGCGCCTTGTAAATGATGGCGTGCTAAGGAGACACTCTGCGCTTTCGCGCGATTTACTATGATCTGCCTGTCAGGTGAGGGCTCCATAGCAAGACATTCCCGTAGGACGGTGTAATAAAAGTTTTCCGTGCTCCCCCTCCATGCCGCCGCTTCCCGGCCGTAAGCTGTTAAGGTGCGCCTAAGAGCAGGCTTCGCACATTCAATCCACCAACTGAGGGTCGATCGGTAACGATCACGACGCTGTAAGGACGCGTTCCACGACTCTTCGATAGCACCTTTACACGCCGGCTCGTCCAGATGGGCGACGTTCAATTTCCAGGGGGGCCTAATGCGCCACACACGTGCAGGTTGGAGGGCAATAGTCCAAATATAGGCTGTGAATGCAGTGGGCCAGAGCTCTGATCCTTTCGTCGCCGTCGAAAGGGTGCTTGTGACGTAAATCCTGTCTAACCGATTTGATGAATGACTTGTCTAATGGGTGTAACCAGGAGCTGGGCCATGGATGTGGCGCCACGTGTCGATCAGGTGGAGGTCACGCACTAGCATTTCCAATTCCGCACACGGGACGTGATGTGGCTGCTGATCAGACGGAGATAATGTACAGTTAAAATCTCTTCCGATCACCATATCGTTTATGCGGCCCATAAATAGACTCGTAATATCTTCCGAAAAAAAGCGGGCCCGATCTCTCCGTCTCCCTGATCCTGAAGGGGCATATACATTGATGAGTCGTACACCGTTGACAGTTACTGCCATGGCTCTTGCACTCGGTAAGTACAGTACGTCCGTAGCCGCCAAGCCGTCCCGTAGCAGGACAGCCACACCACTATCGGTAGAAGAGGCGTGGGAGATGTGTGCGGTATATCCGTAGAAGTCAGGGAAACTAGCGACTCATACTTCCTGTAAGAGAGCGACGTCGATGTCCGCCGCATAAAGCATGCATTGTAGCATTGTCCGTTTGTGTGGTGCCTTTATCGCATTGATATTGATTGTGGCAAGGCGAAAGGTGTGCTGCGTAGCCTCTTCACCTAGGGTAGACGCCATGTCAATCGAAGATAACCGCAAGAGATGCCGGACCCACCAAACCCGTTACAAATTATGAGTTTTTCACGCTAGGAGTGGCATCCCAAACGCCACCCCCTCCCCTGTCACCCGTGCCCTCTCCAGGAAGTTCCTCAACATCGTCCGACCGCAGTGGATGCAACACGATGCTGTGTAGCTGATCGGAACCTTAATCTCTCTCACGCACGTCGTCTTTGGTAGAGGTAGACGGAGCGCCATCCATCGACGCGACGTGCTGCATCTGTGGTGCAAGAAGTAACTGGTCACTCGTAGTATGGGCAAGTGAACCGTCTACACCACTTAGATCCTCAGCAAGGCGCAGCATCCATGCTGATGTCACCTTCTTGACCGGCCGTGTGTAGGAGGCAATCGTCAGAAAGGGTCCGCCGACGTCGCTTGCGTCGTCGAGGCGAACGTTGCCTTCGAACGTGGACATCCGTATCCGAATGTAGGAGGCAATCCAGCGTCGCATCACCTTCCGCTAGGAAAGTCGCGGTCGGGACAATGTTCGCGACCACGTCCATCGCGTTCTGAATGTTATGTTGCGTCTGGATTCCGTGGGACTGTTGCTACTGTTGTTGCTGTAGAGGGGGAGACATATGGGTTGGCATCGAGGGTCCTTCCTCTTCCTCCCTTGGTACTTCTGACGTAGATGGATGTGTCTGATCGCCCGTTTCGTCCTCATATATGGTGCGCATCGTCGTCTGAGCGTATCTGAGGGGCAGGATTGTCGTTCCCGTCGTGGAAACGGAGTCTCCCACTGGTATCTGCGTAATTCTATGTTGTAAGCAGCTCGATCGAAAATGGCCTTCCTGACTACATCCGGAACAGGTACGCGGGTGACCGTCGTACATTATGACTGCACGACAGCCACCGATGTTCAAATAGGACGGCACATGTTTCTTGAGCTCAAGTTTAATTTGGCGCACACCACTGTAGACCTTATACGTCGAGAAAGTTTGCCACTTTTCTGCAACGTGGCTGACAACATTGCCATATGGTCGGAAGGCGTCCTTGACAACTTCCTCTGGGACATCGAAGGGGAGCTCAAAAACCCTTACAGTCCTTAGGCCCATGCCTGCATGATCCACCGTCATTGCACCGATATGTCCGTCAGCATGTTTGAATCTGAGTGAGTTCGAGTATTTAGACACCACAGTCGCGCAGACCTCTGCACTGGTCATTTTAACATAAACCACGCTCGCCGTTATAGAAAAATGTATTCCCACGACAGTCGCCGGATCTAAACGTAGATCGTCACGTATGAAGTTCTATTTCATAGGCTCGAGGACGCCCGTGATCTGGTTGGAAAGCAATTTTGATCGTATCGTGGCGTCATGTGTGTGCCATAGTCGCACTGAACTTGGAACAAATACAACTGGCGCCGCGAGAAGGTAAACACAAGCAAGCGCTCACGGTCGCTCTCTGCGTGGCGCAGCGGACGTCCTCGCCCCACAGCAGCCGAAAGCAGACTGACTGCCTGAGCTACCCAAGCACGATTCACGCCCCATCCTCACAGCTTTAAATCTGCCAGTACCTCGTCTTCTACCTTCCAAAATTCACAGAAGCTTTCCTGCGACCATTGCAGAACAAGCACTCGTGGAAGAAAGGTTATTGCAGAGACATGGCATAGCCACAGCCTGGGGTTATTTCTAGAATGAAATTTTCACCCTACAGCGGAGTGTGCGCTGATATGAAACTTCCTGGCCGATTAAAAGGTTCGCAGGAGAGCTTCTCTGAAGTTTGGAAGGTAGGAGACGAGGTACTGGCGGATTTGAAGCTGTGAGGACGGGGGGTGAATCGTGCTTGGGTAACACAGTTGGTAGAACACTTGGCCGCGAAAGGCAAAGGTCCCGAGTCTGGGTCCGGCACACAGCTTTAATGTGCCAGGAAGTTTCTTTTCAGATAGCTCTGTGTCTTCAGCGTTTTACATTATCACTAACACAACAGCATATGCTAGAGCCATTAAAGTGACCCTTAAATCATTCCAGATGGTACCTGATCCTGATCTGTGTAGGATACCGTCTGCATAAATGTTAAAATGCGTATGCCATAATACACGCTGAGGTGTAGCGCCTTCGCATCGCTCCTGTCACTTGTTAGGACGATATCGTTATAGACATTAATCATCGACAGATGTCACCAGCTGACATGGATCTGAGTTACAGAGCTGCACGTAGTTGCGCTAGTAGCCGGCAGAGGTCAGCAGTTGACGGACAGTGCTAGCAGTCGTACTCAAAACAATGTTGTAAAGTTACGTTTGATTAATATTTAATGTATTTGCATAATTATAATTGTTTTATATGTGTAGTAATTAGCAGTGTGAGTGTTGTATGAGTGAAGAAGAACAGAAGTAAATGAAAATTGTTTTGTTTATTCACGAAGTACCAGTTAAGCTATACAGGGGATTTACTATAAGTAAATGTGCAGTCAGTTTATGGTACTAATAAATCGTGAGTAGAACACAGATTAATCGGTAATTTCGGAAGGAGTAATTTTATATTTGACACTTTTCTAAATTTATTTATTTAGCGATTGCCATAGAAAGAAATGTTTTGCTGTGATTGGTCATTGAAGTAACTCGCGCGTTAAAAATGGCTCTGAGCACTATGGGACTTAACATCTATGGTCATCAGTCCCCTAGAACTTAGAACTACTTAAACCTAACTAACCTAAGGACAGCACACAACACCCAGTCATCACGAGGCAAATCTCGTGTTAGCGCGGGATAATACTGCAACCTGATTTGCTATTTCTGATATCAGCCAATCAGAAAAATGCAGGCTCGCGCCAGTCTATGCTGGGAACAAAGCCTTTGGTGTGACCTAAGTCAGTCGGGGCTGAGGGTTCCAACTAGTAACATTTCATTGAAAGCAGCTCCGATGAAAGTACTGTAAAATCGCGGAAAAATGCTAATTACGAGTCGCGAAGTAGTACAAAGTGCATTTAGATGAACGGTATAGTGGAAGTCGTGTGGAATTTCGGACGGAATATCAAAATTATTGCTTTTGACTGTTAGTTAAAACCGCGTAGCGTGTTGTGCGATCTAAGACTGGAACAGGTATTACGTGTAGAGCAGAGTGCACAGCATTTGAGCGAGCATTTTCATAACTAAACGATCTAGTGAACTCTATTAACTTCAGTAACGGGTGTAAATACCATAAACTGGCTACGTGTCTGATTGTGGTGTGCGTGGGAACTTTACATTGTGTAGACACTTACAAGGGAACCTCCCCATTGCACCCCCCTCAGATTTAGTTATATGTTGGCACACTGGATAGGCCTTGAAAAACTGAACACAGATCAATCGAGAAAACAGGAAGAAGTTGTGTGGAACTATGAAAAAAATTAGTAAAATATACAAATTGAGTAGTCCATGCGCAACATAGGCAACATCAAGGAGAAGGTGACCTCAGGAGCGTCGTGGTCCCGTGGTTAGCATAAGTAGCTGCGGAACAAGAAGTCCTTGGTTCAAGTCTTCCCTCGACTGAAAATTTTTCTTCATTTTCGCAAAGTTTTTATCTGTCCGTTCGTTCATTGACGTCACTGTTCACGGTAATAAGTTTAGTGTCTCTGTTTTGCGAAGTTAAAACTTTTATTTCAGTAGCTAGCCACATCCCGTTTACCTGACAATTCTATGTATGTAGCGACCTGCAGTAGACAGTAGTGGTCTAGTATTTTCTACTACAGCTTTTAGCTAGACAAACGAACATTGCTGGACACTGGCAGAGTAGTGAAAAAGAAACGTGCCGGGAAACAATAAAGCTGTAGGAACCGAATTCGTGATCGAGAGGAACGGTCAATAAGCAACTTTACAACAGTGACTATAGGTGCGAGTGAGATATTGCTGTGAAGACGAACATACGTTTTGAGATGCAACGAGGAGAGAACCTGCGGAATGGAGATTTTATAGCGAACTGGGTGCTACGGGACTGAAGGCGCAGCCTAGAATTCGTCCGCTGAACAACAGATAGCACAGTAAGCGGACAGCAAGACGCAGCAGCTTCCATCGCAGGGGCAGCGCGTGGGGGCCCTGAATCTGGTACACCGCGGGAAGAAAGACAGATAGCTGTTTTCAACACGTTGCGACGACGTCGGACGAAGAAATATAAGCTAAGTTTGTATAGAGTATTATTTTCATGTGTAAACAGACCTGCTAGTATGGATGGGGATGATAATTCAGTGGTGGTGAGAGAGGGCGATGTAAGTCAGTTTGATGTGAGTGCTAGTCAGGCAAGTACTCCTTAACAAAAGCAAGTAGGGGATACTGTTAATATGGAGGTATTAAGTAACGATGTGCCTCAGATATTTCCAGTTGTAAAGATGGAAGTGGAACATAATGTTCCGACCGATTCTGGTATTGGTGACAGTTTCAATCTTGACGATAGTCACTTGAATGATTTCAGTATTAATAATTTGTTTGATGTCAGTAGTGTTAATGTGAGTGAGGAGGCTGACAGAACAGATACCAAATTTGGTTTTGTGCCTGTACAATTAGCTGAACAAAAAATTGTACAACAGGAAAACAAACCAGTAAATTTACAAGATATCTTTGCAGCTTTAATGACGAATATGAATCAGAATTTCACTGAGGTAAAACAAAATTTTGGGAAGTTAGATCAAAAAGTTGAACAACAGTCTGGTAATATTATCAAACTAGCTAATGATCTGAAACAGTTTAAGACCGAAATTAATGAGAAAATAGAACAACAGGCTGCTGAGCTTAAGAAGATGTGGAGGACGGATTTGCAGGTGTTTGATACTCATGTAAATAAGAGAATCTCTGATGCAGAAAGTAGGTGTAAAAAGTCTTCAGAAAATGTAAAAAGTGAATTAACAGAGCTGGTTAGCACGGTTGCTATTGGAAGCAAACAGAATATAGATCAGATAAGAAAAGAAGTAGGTTAAGTCAAGTCAAATCTGACGTCAGTAGAATCTATGTGTCAAACTGTACATTGAAATTTAAATAGAAAAATTGATTGTGTTAATGAAAATTGTTTGGACAGTGTTAAAGTTGTGTTGAACGAGTGAATGCGGTTGTGAGTGGTGTAGAACAAATTACTAACAAAACTGAACAAATAATCCTTAAATTAAATGACAATGACAGTAGACTAAACAAAGTGGAACGTAATATTATATTCGGTGCTAACGGTGTGAACTGTAGTATGGTGGCGGAAACTGCTGAAGTGTCTTATATTACACACAGACAGTTTCTTCGCTTTGATACAGCTGGGAATGTTCATCCGAAAGAGTTCTGGAACGATTTTGAAAATGTTTTGCCTAGTTTGTGGAGTGACCGACAGAAGATTGGTTTCGTAACGTCGAAGTTTTTGGGTCAGGGTAGGATATGGGGAACGACTGCAACGGAACAATATGAGACGTTAGAGCAGTTTAAAGAAGCTTTTTTCAATGAATATTGGGGCAAGCAAAAGCAAATAGAAATGCAAAACAGTTTCTGGGCTGGGGAAAAGTTCAATCCCCGGAAAGAGAATATAAAAAGATTTACTTTAAGATGGGTGACTAATTTGTCATATTTGACGAACAAATTAGAGCCTGAGCAAATAATTATGGGGTTAGATGGAAAGTTGCCTCTAAGCTGGAGAAATAAAATAGTTGCTGCTCCTAGGGACAATGTTGATAAGTTTATTAGCTATTTGGAAATAGTGGAGAAGCTTATGCAGGAAGAGGAGCAGACAAATCGTAGTTTTAGGCCTCAGAATACAGATGAGAGAGGTCAGAATGTTAATGTAAACAGAATGGGGGTCAGCCGAGTAAAAATAATGTAGAAGGAGACGATGAGGTAGAAGAATTAGAGGAGAAACTAATTACTGTAGAAAAGGGAGCTGCAGATTTGCAGAAGTGTTTTAATCTATCCATAGTGGATAGGCTAAAAAGAGTAGGAAGGTAGAGTAGTGAAAGCAATCCTGTAGATATTTGTATAATCTCTGGGCACAAGGAAGGGTTCGAAAGGCGTAAAATTGTACACGACTTGCTTGAGGAGGATGAAGTCACTGTTAAGGAAGAAAAGAAAGTTTGACCAGTAATCAATCTTTTAGTGCAAGGGGAAGAAGTACAGTGCCTAGCTGATAGTGGCAGTGATTTGTGTGCTGTTAGTCATCAATGGTTAGATGCTTTGCCTAATAAAAGAAAGCTAGTAATTATGCCTGTCATGGGAATCCAGTTAATTGTAGCCACAGGAAAAGTGAAGAAGCATGTAAAGTATGAAGTGATGTTGCCTATCAGTATAAATGGTAACCAGTTGTATCATAACTTTCTAGTTATCGAGGGCTTAAGTATAGATATGTTGGTGGGAATTGATTTCTTAATGAAGTACAAGGGGGGGCTGGACTTTGAAAATGACAGTATAAACCTGGAAGTGAGTGGGAAAAACATTATAGTGCCTTTCTCTAAGAAAAAAAGCTTAAAATGAGGGAAGGTGAGCGGATTCCGATTAGATATTGTAGGAAGAGAACAGATCTCGAAGGGTATAACGAATATGGGGAAGAAGTGGAGGTAGATCCTAATGAAATTCTCTTAGTAGAGAATGAAATAGAGGAAAAAGTTAGAGTAATGTGACAGGCGGATATAATTTGAAAAATGAAATGATGCGTTATGGTGATTTTGCAATAGTGAGGTGGTGTCATGTTGCATATGAAGGTATACGTTTTGAAGTAGTAGTGCCAGAAGTAACAGAGATGACTAATAATAGAGTATAATAAAAGGGCTCAGAGTAATGAGGAAGAAGTGCATAACTTGTTGTAGATGGGAGTGTTATCCTGTTGAAAAATGGTAAATGAATTGTGAAGTGTAGCTACAAAAGTTGATGTTTAAAAAAAGAAAAAAAGTGTGTTAGTTACCATTTGATTACTAATGGATAGCGAGTAAGATGATTTGCATGAAGATGGATGGTTATAATGGAAAATGAATCTATCCCAAAAATGACATGAAATTTACCAGAGGTGACTAATAAAATAAACCGATAGAGATAACAACCAGAATATTACTAATACTAATGCTACCAGGTGTGAAAGGTAAGAGTGAATGGGTGTATATAATGGATTTTGTAAATAGTTATATGAATTTGAATTTAATATTGTATGTGATTTTGAAGTCATGCTCAAGTTTTGAATTTGGTGTATTATTTGCTATTGTAAAAGACTTCTTAAAAATTTTTGAAGAAGAAATCATGAAGTTGAGCGTATTTATGGAACCTGGTAAAAGCTGTCATAAAGACTTTGCCGTAGTTGTCAAGTTTTGAGAAAAGATTTAGTGGATAGGGAATAATCCAAATTTAACGTAATTAAGTGATTTCAGTGTATGCCTTCAATAGCAACACATAATTTTGCTGAAGTAGTTAAAAACTTTAAAAGAAAATGCAAATTTTCTTGCAGTTTAAGAGTTAAATGTTCTGTTAATTTGCTTTGAATAGTTAAAATATAATTAATTAAAGAGTATAGCATAGAGAGAACAATCTTATACTATGTGTTGAGACAGTTATGTATAATAGGAGTCTTGGACGAAACTATGTTTTGTAGGTAAAAACCACTGTACAATAAGGACTGGCCTGAGAGTGGACCAATGTGCAATGTTATGGACGCCAACCAACCAAGGTGTTGTGACATGCTAAGAGAAAAATCGTGAGGTAGAGGACACTTATGCAGTGCAACGTGTAAGGTAGGAGTGATTTCAATATTACACCAATACACCAATCAAAGTGCAGGTGGAGATTCAATGAAATATTGAGTTCATGTAAATAAGAGAGGGTAAAAGGCGAAAAATGTAATAATAATGGACAAGAACTATTTTATGTAAAGTCACAATTTGTGGAAAGTTTGGTTTTGAAGGAAAAAATTAACTAGCTTAGTGGTAACGTTTTGTAAAAAATTCCTAAAAAAAAATCAAAAAGTTTTGTAAAATATTAGACTTAGTTAGGCTAGTATGCCAATTCCGAAGTAAGAATTCTGTAACTTAGATTAGTAATTTTCAAATTTCACGTCTGTTCTGAGAGTAAGGAGATAGTCACGATGTAGTAAAATTATAAAAAGTTGTTTTCAACAATTTTAATAATTACAGTGGGTGTTAGATGTAGCGCCTTCGCATCGCTCCTGTCACTTGTTAGGACGATATCGTTATAGGCATGCGTCATCGACAGACGTCACCAGCTGACATGGACCTGAGTTACAGAGCTGCACGTAGTTGCACTAGTAGGCGGCAGAGGTCAGCAGTTGACGGACAGTGCTAGCAGTCGTACTCAAAACAATGTTGTAAAGTTACGTTTGATTAATATTTAATGTATTTGCATAATTATAATTGTTTTATATGTGTAGTAATTAGCAGTGTGAGTGTTGTATGAGTGAAGAAGAACAGAAGTAAATGAAAATTGTTTTGTTTATTCACGAAGTACCAGTTAAGCTATACAGGGGATTTACTATAAGTAAATGTGCAGTCAGTTTATGGTACTAATAAATCGTGAGTAGAACACAGATTAATCGGTAATTTCGGAAGGAGTAATTTTATATTTGACACTTTTCTAAATTTATTTATTTAGCGATTGCCATAGAAAGAAATGTTTTGCTGTGATTGGTCATTGAAGTAACTCGCGCGTTAAAAATGGCTCTGAGCACTATGGGACTTAACATCTATGGTCATCAGTCCCCTAGAACTTAGAACTACTTAAACCTAACTAACCTAAGGACAGCACACAACACCCAGTCATCACGAGGCAAATCTCGTGTTAGCGCGGGATAATACTGCAACCTGATTTGCTATTTCTGATATCAGCCAATCAGAAAAATGCAGGCTCGCGCCAGTCTATGCTGGGAACAAAGCCTTTGGTGTGACCTAAGTCAGTCGGCGCTGAGGGTTCCAACTAGTAACATTTCATTGAAAGCAGCTCCGACGAAAGTACTGTAAAATCGCGGAAAAATGCTAATTATGAGTTCGCGAAGTAGTACAAAGTGCATTTAAAAGAACGGTATAGTGGAAGTCGTGTGGAATTTCGGACGGAATATCAAAATTATTGCTTTTGACTGTTAGTTAAAACCGCGTGGCGTGTTGTGCGATCTAAGACTGGAACAGGTATTACGTGTAGAGCAGAGTGCACAACATCTGAGCGAGCATTTTCATAACTAAACGATCTAGTGAACTCTATTAACTTCGGTAACGGGTGTTAATACCATAAACTGGCTACGTGTCTGATTGTGGTGTGCGTGGGAACTTTACATTGTGTAGACACTTAGTACGGACTTGGCATCGTAAAAATACACCTGAAAATTTACATTGCCGAGTTAAAACTTTTATTTCCGTAGATAGCCACATCCCGTTTACCGGACAATTCTATGTATGTAGCGACCTGCAGTAGACAGTAGTGGTCTAGTATTTTCTACTATAGCTTTTAGCTAGGCAAATGAACATTGCTGGACACTGGCAGGGCGGTAAAAAAGAAACGTGCCGCGCCGTAACGCCCTTACCTTACTGCCTGATTAATAAATTTTTAACCCCCACTGAAACCGGATAAAATAAGTCTCAAATAGGTTCCATCTTATAAACTTTTTGTACACTTTATCATGTGTTGAGGGTAGCCCCGTCTTGCCATTATATCCCAAAATTCGTGCCAGTCTATCTTGTCAAAATCCTTCTCTAGATCTAGCAATGCCGTGTCGGTAGGCAAATTCTATACCTTCCTTTTCTCTGCTAGCTGTTTCATAGTGAATGCATCGTCGTTAGTGAAACCTTCGAATCAAATAATTTCCTGTAGTATGCCGCATCATTACAAAACACTACAGTAACTAAACTCTCACGTTTCGAGACCTGCAGTTCAGTAGCTTAATTGTTTTACAATGATCTAGTCTAATACTCAAAATTGTTTCATTCACAGTGACACTGGCCGTGAAAGCCTACCCCTTATAAGATCATACTGTTTCTTGTAAGTGCCATAGATGGTACTGAACTGGTGCAAGACAATAATGTGAAGCTCTACAGCAGACATACTCGTGGCAGAAAAGTGATGTTTACGCATCAGACATTTGTACGGAATCGGAACAGTGGATCAACACGGAGATGTGATAGAACAATACAAAAGAGATACCGTGTTTGAACTTGATCATTGAACACATAATGAATCTGGCCTATTTGTTGGTGTAGCAACGCGATTTCTACAAGGCTTCGAGTGGCATAAAACACGAATAAGAACTGTGGTTACAAAAAGGATCCCAACTGACAGCGATTGGAGATGAGTGTCACACCATGTCAGTGACGGTCGCTTTCGTACCCTACTGGAACTACTGCTGTCAATATATGCAGGTCCATCTGAACCAGTTTCCAATCGAACATTGCGAAGGCAGCTGTATGCAATGGGCATTTGTAGCTGGAAACACCACAAAAGGCAAATATGAGAGCTGCACGTTTTCAGTGGGCCAAAAACACAGAAACAGAACAATAGCTTACTGGAGGCGTGTAATGTGATGCCATGAGTCGCGATTTAGACTCTTATCGATGATGCAGCGGCGTTGAATGCAGCAATGGCCCACTGAGATGTGGAGGGTGTAGCTCAGATGGGATGTTTCAGAGGATGTTTTCTGTATCTTAAGTTATGTCTATTCAGCATGCATACTGGGACCATGAACCAAGGTGCTTATGTCAACATTCTTGATGAGGAAGCGTTCCCCTCGTTATGCTATTCCTCATGGGTATGCAGTGGACTTTTAGAAGATGACAACACCCATGATCACAGCATTGCCACCTTGCATTACCCTTTTATCGAATCTTCAGCCATCCTACTGCATACTACTAGCCCAATAAATTAAACGTTCTTAATTCAGTAGATGATGACTGGGAATATTTAGAACAACTAGTGAAACCTAGATGACTGAGCCCACAATTTTGACAGCTGCAGCTTATATAGGAAACGCTAAGGATGATCTCTCTGCGGAATTGAGGTCATTATCAAGGCCAGAGGTGGTATTACCGTGATTTTCCCTGGTGGTGCCTAATTTTTTTTTTGTGCTTATTCATCTATGCGATTCGTTATGCTCCAGGAAGATGTAAGGCGAGACTTCAATGTTTTTCAAAGAGGAACAGACTGCGGAAAGTCGTGAGTCGTTAATCGAGGACTGTCAGTTTGTTACGTATGGTGAGAAAAACAATACTCAGTGTCACAGCAGGAAACAAAATTCGAAAAATCAGTATGTTAGCTAAAGCTAATACTTTAGGAAGATCAATATGTATAGCCGAAGCCTGATGAAGCAGTCCCAAAGAACAGTACAGCTAATGAAACAAAAATATAGCGGAATCCAGTCACCAACAAAAACGACATGTGTCTGCTGCCCACAGTGCGATAGATGTTGCTAATTTCTTACCACTAGCTCTGTGTTGGTCTTCAGTGCGAAACCTCGTTTGATGCAGCCCTTCACATTAGTCTATCCTCCGCAAACCTCTTCATTGCTACATAGGTAAGCCATTTCAGCTTTATTACTACATTAAACTCTATATCTCCCTACACAATTTTCACCCTCACACTTCCATTACCAAACCTTTATTCCTTGATAGTTCACAATGTGTCGAATCAACCGATCACTTCTTTTAGTCAAGTTGTGGCTTCGATTTCATTCATGTCGAATTACAGTCAGTATGTCATGCTTAGTGATTATATCTACCATCTAAGTTTCAATAATCTTCTGTATCTCTATGTTTCAAAAGCTTCTATTCTTTTCATTCCTGAACTACTTACTATCTACGCTTCACTTCCACACAAATCTGCACTTCATAGACATGCCTTCAGAAGAGAGGTCCTTAGATTCGAAATTAACAAATTTACCGTTTTCAGAAACGCTTTCCTTGCTATTGCCAGTCTCCATTTTCTCAATTTCCGCCATCGTCGGTTACTGTGCTGCCGAAATAGCAAAGCCCATCAACTACTTCCAGTGCACGACTTTAATCGAACTCCCTAGCGTCGCTTGGTTTAAGTCGACAATACTCCGTTAGCTATATTTTACATTTGCTGATCTGAAATGTGCCATGAATCAGCGATTCATGGCGCAGTCTTATTCCCATATGGCAGTTTGTGCCAGTACTGGTGTTCCCTTCCGCTACGGCAGAGCTCGTCGACAATAGGAAGATAACCGCTCGCAGTGCCGTGCCGTAGTGGGTACCAGAGTGAATAGTGGTCTGGCTTACGGGGGTGAACCAGAAACATTAACCAGGAGATAGTTCTGATGTTCTAATGTGTGTGAAATCTTACGGGACTTAACTGCTAAGGTCATCAGTCCCTAAGCTTACACACTACTTAACCTAAATTATCCTAAGGGCAAACACGCACACCCATGCCCGAGGGAGGACTCGAACCTCCGCCGGGACCAGCCGCACAGTCCATGAGTGCAGCACCTTAGACCGCTCGGCTAATCCCGCGCTGCCAGGAGATAGTACTACGGGCCGTAATTAGTGGCGGACGAGACTTCGCCTGTAGCACTGGGCCTTGGGGAGCGCGCTGCCCATCTTGTTTATGTCCCGGTATGGCAGACACGGTGGTAGTCACTGATAGCGGCCTTTTGCATTGCAGGACGGGACGGCCGCTGTCATCACCGCGCACCACGATGAGGGGGGGGGGGGGGGGCAGCGGAGGGCTCATCAGAGAGATGCCAGTATAAGGCGGCCACCAAGAAGAAGCGACAGCTAGCATCTGTGTAAGAGGGTCCCAGCTAGGTGAGGCGCAGGACCCATTCCTCCCGCAGTCAGAAAAATGGTACCTTCTCCTTCCGAGCCCGCAAGGGACTGGAAATGGATAGTACGTATTTCTCCGGCTTGAAACACGCAGCTTATGACGGCCCCTTGGGTCATCGGGTAATGGGGTCGGAGAGTGCGGCCTGCCCGCGGAACCGTCAGCGTTGTCACACGGGCATTTTCTGCTCGGAAAACGGTGCTCATCGAGGCCAATTTTTCAGTCTAAACTTCATGGACACGCCAGGCAAGCTAATCTTTCTACCGTATATACTTATAGTAAGGCCTTAAAACTTCTTCGCGTTTGTAGTGAATATGGCTAACAGTGACATGGAGATTTCATTCTTTAATCGTCTAGTTCCGTTAGACCGTAAAAAGTCCGTAAAATATCTGAATATAGCCGTCTGTTGTGGCCGAGTGGTTCTAGGCGCTTCAGTCCGGAACCGCGCTGCTGCTATGGTGACAGGTTCGAATCCTGCCTCGGGCATGGAAGTGTGTGTGTTCTTAGGTTAGTTAGGTTTGAGTAGTTCTAAGTCTATGGGACTGATGACTTCCGATGTTAAGTCCCATAGTGCTTGGAGCCATTTGAACCATTTGTCTGGAAACAAATCGCTGATGGTGAAAATTTCAGACCTATATCATTACTTTCATCGACAGCCGTTTCAAAGACGTGTGATGCGCCGACGTTTTCTTGTCATTCAGTAAAGAAAAAAACTTTTATAATATAATGTCCATTAACTAGCCCGAGTATTGTAAAGAGCTGCCATAAAACTTCCTCCAACACTTGAATGTTCCATCAACATATTTATCACACACTGAGTTATTATTCTAAGGTTTTCGCATTCACAAAATATTACAACATTTTTCTCGCTATTATTTTCTAGCAAGAGATTGTTCTCGTCTGCAGTTGCCAAATTTTCAACCCTTATCGGTAATTTCGGCAGAATTTTCCTCGTAGCTTTGTAAACAGATTTAGAAAATCTGCCGACGTCTATTATTGTTATTTCTTACGTATTCCCCTTTAACTGATTGTATATTAGCTCTGATGGTCTCTCAAAAATATCGTCTGTGGCTTCTGTCTTCAGATTACAATTTATTTCTTGGCTCTGAACTTTGTGTAGAACCTCCACAACATCCACCTCCTCAATAAAAATAGTTTAACTCAAGTTCCTGCAACCTTTAAGGTTGCATGTCCATCACGTTGCACTACTTTTCAAGCTTTTGAAACCCGAGGGCGTTACGTTTCAGAAGTAACATTTTCCCTCCCATTCTGTTTACTGAAACTGGAAGAGCATCGGAGGACATGTTCACTCAAACGATCCGCGGTAGACTGAGACATGAGCCCACAGACTGCTGGGTGGTCTCGTCGTTGTTGATACCACTCTGTACTCATCTTTTAACAAATCCTTGCCTTCCTTCCATTTCACTTCACTGACCTCATTGCATCTAGACTGAGCCTTAGCAATTCCCTTTTCTGATTTTCTAGCTTCCCTAACACTTTCATAGTACTGATATTTCACCCCCCCCCCGACTCATAGAACGTTACCATTTCGTTTGTTAATCAATATGTTTCTCATAATCACGTCCCCATTGGCAGTCCCCTCTTGGAGAACCGAATGGGGGACTAGTCCGAAATCCTTTTCCAATGGAGAATTCATCATGACACTTTTTCAATTACAGGCCACATGTAGATACACATTATGGGTATAGGTACTGTGGTAGGATTTGGCAAACGTCAGTGATGCGGAAAATATCCAAAGTCCTCCTCTTCCTGATGCCTGATAACCCACTCTAACACACCTCATTCCGTCGACATACCAGCCTCAAATCTGTTTTCATCAAATTTCAGGGAAATCACCCATACCCTCGTTTGGTAAGAATAATTTCAGACCCATCTACTCATCCCCAACATCCAATATGGTTTTCTTCTCAACTATTTCATCTACGGTCAGCTTCTGTGCCATGGCCGCCTTATCTCCCATCAACTAAGTATACGGAAATCCGGCATATTTGTCAGCCTTGATATCCAAACGGGCTTCGGTCGGGTATAGCATTCTGAATTGCTCTTCAGGCTACAAATCTATGCACCCCCAGTTAACTATGTCCTCCTTATAATATTCTTCCTTCACCACTGTCCTACATATGTCACAATCAGCCACACCTCCTACTCTGTATTTCACCCTACTGTTGGTGAGGCTCAAGGCACTTCCCTATGCCCACTCCCATACATGCAGCACAGTGCAGATATTCCCATACCACCAGGCCCATCTCACTCCTGTAATATGCTGACGACGTCACCTACCTAGCCACTCACCACACGTTACAACTCACCCTTGCGTCCCTCCAAAGCCACTGGAACCTCCTGGTCGACTGGTGTAACACACGAAAACAAGTTGAAAGGGTACAGTACCGCCCGACATTGAAAATAGGTACAACATACTTCATTATTTTTTTGTCAGAACAACACATTTTTTTTGTAAAATAACTCAATTTCAATTAATACAGCGAAGCCGGATACCAGTGTGGGAAAGAATGACAATTTATTTATTTAATTGATCACATGTGCACTCCCACAAAATAAATCCCTACATCCAGTTTGGTGAGATCTGTGAAATGAATGAATGTATGGTCGTCTGCTAACCGCAGATAGTGAATGTGAATATATGATCATCTTTGAGTCGATCCTTTGGCCACCTTTGGTGGGACCAAAGAGATGAAATTTACCAGAGCTTTGAGCGCCTGAAATGTGGCTGTCCAATACGATAGCAAGGTTCTTCCCCCACCTCGACAGAGATGGGAGATGACCTAGAGAACGGCCATATTTCAGCACTCTGCCGCTGGATCTTGTGCTGTTAAGACCTGTTTTAGTTGTGCTCCGTAATGACGAAAGAGTGGAGACATGGTATGCATGTGGAATATTTAAGAGTAGTTTGAAATAATAATTTCTCTATTTCAGGAACTTTTGTGGGGAGAATTAAATGTCAGGCAGGTAATATTAATGGGATCGTAGTAATCTTCGGAAGTGACCAACGGTCACAATGAAACCACGTGTAGCAATAAGTTGAAATACTTCCGTGTGCTTAAGTTAAGCTGAATTACTAGCGTGTGTACTATAAGTTGAAATATTTAAGAAATAGCGTGTGCAGGACTTGAAATTAGAGGCGAGTACTTCCACGTGGTGAGTACTGTGTGAGTCTCAATCTGTATATGAGACAAAGGATAAAGAGAAGTACTCGTCCATGGTATCAGTTGAGGACTCGTGTGTGTGATGAATATGTTCTTAATATTACTTTGCGAGATATGTTTCCGTGTGACGCTTGATTCATTGAGAGAGAAACAAGGTGAGTCAGCCGTCTATCCAGCAACGCCACTTGGCTTGCATTGCACAGGAAGACGTGCATATATCTCCAGAGTTCATAGTAGGAAAGTAGAATTACGAAGTGGGGCAGTGTCGTGTGAAACTGGGATAAATATTAATTGAAGAGGGAAAGCTGAAAGTGATAATGTTGTGACTATTCCCTGTGTAGTATTTAATGTTGTAGTGTGGTGTATGTCATGTAATTTAAGTATGTGTGGTTTGCATGGGAGAGTAGCAAGGTAGTTTCAGAGGTAGTGGGTTATGCGTGTTCCTTTTGTACTGCTCGGTCTGGAGGAAAGTTTCGTGATGATGATTGTGAGAATCGAAGTGGGAGAAATAATAAAAGATCCACCATCCTATCCAGAAAGTGCACTGTAGCGTTAAATAATTACGAGGCCATAAGATAGAGATTCACCAATGTAAAGCCATGCCCACTGGGCGGAATTTCTCATGTGTTATTGTTGTAGGTTATAGAATTTGTGTGTTTTGGTTATAAAATTTGTAGAATTTGTGTGTTTTAGTTATAGAATTTATCGGAATAAATAAGATAGTGAAAAGAAAAAGATTGGTGGCCTTTTCCTTCGAATTGTATGTTGTCATGATATCCAGAATTTATAATGTGTGCGCCACTCATATTCAGTGCGATGGCCACGTGTTGATAAAAGCCGTTAAATAAAAAAAAAAAAAAAAAAAAGAAAATGTGGTATTGCCAGTGCGTAGTGAACAGTCAGAGTTCTGTAAATTACTGATAGTCAGATGTGCGTGTCCGTTGCGTATTATTCACATAGGAGGATAATTTGTAACTTAATTGTGAGTACGAGAGTTCATGTTACTCGATAAATAAGAATGAATCCACTCGCTTGGCAGACCACTCATCTTGCAGGCCTGACTGCTTGATGCCACAGTATGAGCAAGGCATGTGGGTGCCTCTCAAAGTAAATCCCAACCCTTTCACCAATACAGTAAAATATGTAGACTAACCCTCAACCGAAAACTGACTTGGAATTCGCAATTCCTCACTGTCCAATACAAACCCGGGCCCGCCTATAACTGCTAAAATTATTAACAGGTTGCACTTCGAGTCTACATCCTTCTACCATTATCCTCACATATAAATCCCTCATCCACCCCGTTCTCACTTGCTAGAGCGTTTCTTTTATCTCCGTCGCACCTACGTTCCCTCAGATGTTAAGTACCATACTGCTCAGAGCCATATGTATTTGAACTTAAGTTCTACAAGTCCCTTGAAATCCTGGAACGTTAAGGACTCCGCTTCACCTTTCGCATCCGCTACCCTCCTCAAATCCTCGCATCACTCTCGCCAGTCGAAACACTCACTCATCCACTACTCACACTACCTTCAGAATTTGAAAGAGAGTATTCCAGTCTACATTGTCAAAAGCTTTCTCTAAGTTTACAAATGATAGAAACGTAGGTTTGACTTTCCTTAAACTATCTTTTAATATAATTCGTAGGATCAGTTTTGCTTAACATGTTCCAACATTTCTACGGAATCCAAATTGATGTTCCCGAAGCTTGGCTTCTACCAGTTTCTCCATTCGTCTGTAAATAATTCGTGTTAGTGTTTTGCAACCGTGACTTATTAAACTGGTAGTTAGCAATTTTCACACCTGTCAGCACTTGCGTTGCTTGGAATTCGGATTATTATATTTTTCTTGATGGCAGAGGGTATTTCTCATGTCTCATACATCTGTCTCACCAAATGGAAGAGTTCTGTCATGGCTGGCTCTCCCAAGGCTACCAGTAACTCTAACGAATGGTGTCTACTCCCGGGACCTTTTTCGACGAAGGCTTTCAGTGTTTTTTTCAAATTCTTCAAGCAGTGTCGTATCTCCCTTCTCATCTTCCTCTACGTCTTCTTCCATTTCCATAATATTGCCCTCAAGGACATCTCCCTTGCATCGACTCTCTATATACTACTTCTACCTTTCTGCTTTCCCTTCTTTGCGTACGTCTGGTTTTCCATCACAGTACTTGATATTTATACAGATGATTCTCTTTTCTCCAAAGGCCTCTTTAATTTTCCTATAGGCAGTATCTATGTTACACTATTGATACATGCTTCTACATCCTTACATTAGTCCTCTGTCCATCCCTGCTTAGCCACTTTGCACATCCTGTCAATCTCATTTTTGAGACGTTTGTGTTCCTTGTCGCTTGCTTCATTTGCTGCAGTTTTACATTTTCTCCTTTCATCAGTTAAATTCAATATCTCTTCTGTTACCAAGGATTTCTACCAGCCCTCTTCTTTTTACCTATGTGATCCTCCACTCCCTCCACTGTTTCAGCTCTCAGAGCTATTCGTTCTTCTTCTATTGTATTTCTTTCCCCTGTTCTTGTAAATTGTTCCCGAATACTTTCTCTGAAACTCTCTGCAACCCATAGTTCATTCAGTTTATGCAGGTCCAATCTCTTAAATTACTATTTTTTGCAGTTTCTTCCGTTTTAACCTACAGTTCATAACCAATAAATTGTGGTCAGCGTTCACGTCTGCCCCTGAAAATGTGTTACAATTTAAAACTGGTTCCTAAATCTCTTGTCCTATCATTATATAATCTGTCTGAAACCTTCCAGTGTCTCCAGCCCTCTTCTAAAAGCTAGTGTTAGCTATGATTAAGTTATGCTCCGTGCGAAATTCTACCAGGTGGCTTCCCCTTTCATTCGTTACCCCAGTCCACATTCATCTACTACTTTTCCTTTTCCTACAATAGCATTCCAATCCCCCATGACTACTAAATTTTCGTCTCCCCTAACTGAATAATTTCTTCTGTAGCATCATACATTTCTTCAATCTCTTTATCATCTGCAGAGCTAGTTGGCATATAAACTTATACTACTGTGGTAGGCGTGGGCTTCATGTCTATCTTGGCTACAATAATGCATTCACTATGCTGATCGTAGTAGCTTATCAGCGTTCCTATTTTTTTATTCATTATTAAACCACTCCTCCATTAGTGTTATTTGATTTTGTTTTTATAGCCCTGTGTTCACCTGACCAGAAGTCTTATTCCTCCTGCCACCGAATTTCACTTATTCCCACTATATCTAACTTTAAAGTATCCATTTCCCTTTTTAAATTTTCTAACCTACCTGCCTGTCCACGCTCCGATCAGTAGAACGCCAGTTTTTCTTGCTCCTGATAACGACGTTCTCTTTGAGTAGTCCCCGCCAGGAGATCCGAATGGGGGACTATTTTACCTCCGGAATATTTTACCCAAGAGGATGCCATCATCATTTAGCCATACAGTAAAGATGCATGTCCTCGGGAAAAATTACGGCTGTAGTTTCCCAGTGCTTTAAGCCGTTCTCATGTTGTGTACATGACCATATTTACATTGATGGTGAGGGGCAAATGTTAGCAATTATATCGAAATAAATTCGTTGAATGCGAAAAATTTAGAGTCAGCTGTATTAGGCGAATATGTTCTACCTGTTGTAGAAGCGGGACTCGAACTCGGATTTCTCGCTTATCGTGAGTGATCGTTTTGCCATCAAACGAGACCATGTAATAGCGATGTAGACAGTGTGTGCCATGTGGAAGTGTGGGTCGGCTCCGAAGGCGTTCACGGACAGCTTAATGGTAAGTCCGCTTTCTGCAGTCGTGCGGCTCGGACGTCCGTTTATCTCTGCCGTCGTACTTAGTGTTCACACCGTTGTTTACTTCGTGTTAACCTTGACTACTGCTTGCACTTTCGATCTACAAGGGCTTATTCGTACCGACAGTCCACCGCCTAGATCAGTCTTAAAAATGAATTTGCACGACTGAAGACATCTGGAGCGGAACGATTTATGCGTGAGGAAATAACAATTGTACGACAAGATATTGGAATCCACTTCCCTGTCAGTAGCAATGTGGTTTGCGTCAAACTGATAAATGACACAATGTGTGACAAGATCGTACGCGACCACAAAGATGGACTTAACTTTACACATTTTGACGGCCACGTTGGATAGGTAGCTATTGATTACGCTGGGCTTGAATTAAGAACTGTCAGATTATTTGATCTACTGTTTGAGGTTCCAGCTGACATCGTGTTTGCCGCTATACAACCCTATGATAGGATACTCAGTCACACAGCAGAAAAATGGATAACCTTTACTATGTATCCGGTGCTTAATGATGTGTGACAAGTACGGATCGAGCTATCAAAATGTGTGCCGTCTTGTCTCACAGTTGGAGACCGCAAAGCGGTAGTCGTTTACGATGGAAGGCCATGTCTGCTTACCATATCTCCAGCGGAGAATTGTACAAGTGCCGACAGGTAAAGCTGTAGCAACACCTATGGCAACATTCCCCCCCCCACCCCCCCACCCCTCTCACATGTGCAAATGTGCTCCGGAAGGACGCTCCACCGAACAGTGACCTCACCGAGCAGCTGGACAGTCCTGCCGGAAAGGCGACGACGGCGGATGACGACGTAAGCATGGGGGCGCCGGTGACACCCCCCACCGAGCGGCAGAAACCGATACCTACAATACAGAAATCGGAAGACGAAGTGGATATCGACTAGCAGATAGTGACAACGGCTGCCTTGGTTTCAGACTGCAATGGTGACAGAAGCACACACCCATATTCGGATAGAGAAACGCACACGCTTCAGCAAAGTTCCCCGAAACGGGACAAGACGACTGCTTAATGCGTACATAGGGAGGCGATCAGGAAACGATCAAGGAAGGCGGCCACCTTACAGAGGTTATCGAGACCTCACATCCAGAGCACCACCGTCTCGACAACAGCATACGTCAAGAGCGACCTGAAAATCTCGACAACGCAAAGCTACGAGCAGTCAGCTTCCAGTCGGAGGTGACGGAAGAGGGGGCACATAGAGAACGGGACTGGAAAGACCCGGTCGACGGTAAACTTATCCCAAGGAGAAGGGGCTGATGACTGTGAAGGGGACCCACTGACGGTCTCAACAGGCGACACGACGGGATCGGCGCACCTTTAAAGTTAGAAATTTAATCAACGAGCGCTGTCAGGACGGAGCCACGTAACATATCAGTATAACAACAGGCGACGTAAGCTTCCAAGGCCCGTACACACGCCACGAAACGAAGACAAGTATATAGACTTGCCTCTATCAATATCAATACCATACGGTTGCAGATTAAGACGTCTTTATTCAAAGATATGCTATAAGCAGCGGACATCGACATCGTCCTCCTACTAGAACTTTACGTCGATGAGTTTTCTGTCATGTACGGGTGCGAATCCTAAGTATCACACGCCTCCAAAACTGGCAATGGCAATGCAGTATTTCGCAAAGGAGGCATCGCAGCATACGATGTACTGTACCTGTCGTCGGCGCAGGGATTAGTGACGACAGTGCATGATGTACGACGTGCATCTGTGCACTGTCCGGTACAGACAGGAGAAGAGAGCGTCCCCGCTTCTTCGCAGAGGAAACTGCTCCGCCCTTCCAAGGTCTACACGACCGTTTAATCCTAGATGGCGAGTTTAGTCGTGTACGTGCCCCGAAAGATCAATTTCCTCGATATACCGTGTGTCCAGAACTACGCATGATGGTGCATGATATACAGCTGGTTTCACCTAGGAGCGTGTCCATGGCCTCCGTCCTAGATACACCTATACGACGAGTCATTCTACTTGTCGTCTCGACTGTACAAAAATTACGAGCTATCTTAACACTGAAGTCCTCGAAGTGGAACTGTGGCCTACAGCCTACACTGACCATACGGCATTGATATGTACTGTCTCCCTCCGGATGCTGCAGACGTGGCGTAGTCGCTGTCCTTGGAAAATAAACGTTGCCCATCTGAGAGATCCAGCTTCTCGAGACGTCATTGAAGATGTTTCGATATCTTGTAAACACCCCTTCGGGCTTATATCACGACGCTAAGCTGGTGGATGGATTGCACCAAACCGGCGCTACGCTGTGCATTGATGACGTATGGTCGTGAGCAGGCAGTGTGGCGGCGTCAGACGATGGGCTTTTATTTCACGGCGGCACGGAAATGCGCCTAATAAATGCCTTCTCCGAGGCGGCAAACAACGGCACAAACGAGCAAAAGCCAAAATTATACCTATCATACAACGCCCACCGCGAAGGTACAATGGTCAAGGCTCGGACACTAGAACGAGTTAGAGGAGAACCCCCATCAAGGGCAAAGAGGCATGTCAAGGATGGTGGCAGATACCTAACATCGCAACAAGAAATAGGCAATGCCTTTGTAGAACATTACACTCAACCTTACACTACCATGGATACCGGTACGGCGGCCATTACCTAAGTTACACATACAATTTTCGTCGCCATTAAACCGTAGCGGAAGCACAACTGATGGAGAAGATAACAGAGGAGGAATGGTGGAGCCCATTGGTAGGGGAGCGACGAATAAAACGCCAGGACCACTTGACCTCCCTTTGGAGTTCTGTATAACCTTTAGTTATATGACGGTACCACGATGGACTGCTATCTACCGCGAATTAATGTTTCCTGCCGTGCCCTTACCGCCGTTACACAAACCTCGGGTGGTAACGGATACGCGAATACCGACCACTTAACCACGACTTTGAAATATTGACCAGGTTATTAGCAGCACTCCTTCAAAGAGTATTGCGCCAACAGATCTCACTCGGTCTACGTCTCTCGGCGGATATAACAATATCTAAAAGGCGCTTGGTGAATACAGCGATTTGATCGTTCTAGCAAAGACGTGCCGCCTCCGTGGACGACTATCGTCGATAGATTTTGATGAAGCCTTTGATAGAGTGGGACATACTTAATTTGCAAAAGTCCTGGTGCACCTGCAGTTTCCACGACCATCTATTACTGTCACGATGAGACTACTACTCAACGCCTCCTCCAAAGTGCTCCTCAATGGACGTGCGACGAAATCTCTCATCATGGCGAGATCGGTCAGATAAGAATGTCCCTTACCTACATTATTTTACGTGCTGGCCCTCGATCCCTTACTTTGCGGCCTTTTGTCACCAATTGACAGGACTAACTTTCCGAGGATACACATTTAAGTGCAAGTAGCATGCGAATTACCTACTGCTGGTAGTGTGGAATGAAAACGACGTGCGTATGGCTTGAGGTTGGACAAACACGGAACAGCCATTGGAAGCTGCATAAATATAGACAATGAACTAAAGGAATAATGTGTAGCATCTTTACGACTCTTGGTTACCTTGAAATGTCTAGGGAAATGTCCCACAGCAGCGTACATCTATAAGAGACTGGTACAGTCAGTCCAGACGGGCGTAAAACGGAACATCACATGGGCATTACACTTGATCCAGCGGGTCACATATGTTAACACATACCTATCGTCACGGACTCTACATTTTGCACAAGTACTCTCGATGCCGGTGATGATAGCACAACGCGTACTGTCGGCGGTCCATTCCTTCGTGAGTGCAGGTCTACTATTTTAATGAAGATACGACCTCCTTATCCTCCCTCTTAGTAGGGGTGGACAGGGTCTTGCGCATGTTCACGATCGAGTGGCGGTGCTATATATCAGCACGATGCTAAAACCATGGAGACGACATCAAACATGTCTGACAAGAATCTTAATAGAAGCACTATCTCAAGTTTCTCGAATGGCACCAGTGGCGGTTCAGCATATTTCCCAGTCACTTCGCCATATACACGCTTCTTTTAATCGAGTAGAGCTACGTTCATAGCCGGTCGTAGTGGCCGTGCGGTTCTAGGCGCTACAGTCTGGAACTGCATGGCCGCTACGGTCGCAGGTTCGAATCCTGCCTCGGGCATGGATGTGTGTGATGTCCTTAGGTTGGTTAGGTTTAAGTAGTTCTAAGTTCTAGGGGACTGATGACCACAGCAGTTAAGTCCCATAGTGCTCAGAGCCATTTGAAGCATTTAGCTACGTTCATATAGCTCTGCCGGAAACCAGACCTGGAACGGCGCACATCTGTCGGATACTTACGGCCGGACGACACATAATCCTACTGAGAGGAAGCATATACATATCAATTGAAATGTAGTATGGCAATCGATACACCATGTCCCGTTAGACCCAGAGGCACATGCAATGTGGCACCTAACAGTTAATGGTAAAAAAGTCACCCGATCCGGACTCCTTGCGATTCATATCACGGATTTACCATTCTGGCCTCAGTGTTCAAACCCTGTACAACGATGAACACGGCCCCATATGCGGCCCCTCGGCAGAAGTGTGGCGTTTGGAGAGGGAAACGACCGCTTTCTCTCTTCGAACGGGACTGCGTAACATTGGACCGGGGATTGTATCCGTCCCGGAAGGGACGTGCTATCCACGAAATAAAACGAATACAGTAACGTGGATTCAAGGCCAGATAGTGCTATGTTTGTTCAGAGATGGTCAAAAAAGGTGCTGGAGCTTTGGGCCTTTTCACAGAAACAACATCTGAAGATCGTGAGCAATCCGAAATTCCGCCAGCATTTCCATAACTTCCTATGGAGTGCGTTACCAGACCCTCCGCACAGCTGGAACGTCCACAATAGAAGAAGTTAAATTATGGATGCAATGAAAGAATGAATGGAAATTAACAAGCGGTGAGCACCATAAGCATAAGGGATGGCATACCCGGATGAAAAAGCAGTGGGGGGATTGGAAACCAAATTCTCCATTCTGCTGTGTGTTTCTTTGTGTTATGCGAGAATAGTGTTAAATTTACGTAGCTCTCAAGCAATAGAGAGATATTCGTGATATGACAATGAAGTGCTTGACACTGAAATTTAACTTTACTTAACTCCCACACCTGTAACAGTATTTGCTTTAATGTGTGGAAGATATTCATTTAAGTTTCAAACATAGCTGGACAAGTATTTTTTATATAATTTTTTCAATTTCTGATGAATGTTTAATTTCCAACGTATACTACTTTATTACAGTGTTAATTTTATGTTAGTCTGGTTTATTGTTGAACAGTTCAGCTTCTATTAAAAAAATTGATCTCGTTCTGTAAACTACAACATAAAAGCCGTTTTATTATTCTCTTTTGTTCCTGTTTAAACGTTGGTGTAATTCTCTGAAGAAGGAAAATTAAATTTCCTGCAGATGAATAAAAGTATTAGAAAATGGCAAGGCAAGCGCTCACGGTAAGTGGGAAATTTGGATTCGAGTCTCGGTCCGGCACAAATATTCATATGCCACCAACAGGCAGAGCATCAGCACCTAATACAGCTGACGACAGCTTATTCGCATTCAACGAATTTATATCGATACGTTACCTTGTTATACCTTGGAACGTGTTTTCACATTTGGGAAAACCTTAATTTTCCGGAGTAGTTACTGTAATTTTAGAAAACGACAGCAGCACATAAAAAGTTAATGATATCATTTAAAAAGTAGATTAAGAGAATATTTAAACTTCTGTTACATGCCTAACTGGAAGCGGAAGTGAAAAAGTGTTAGAAGGAAAAACAGTCTCCCCTATTTTAAAACAAAAATTCGTTTTTTTAACCTCTGGCTGAAGAACGGTTTTATCCACTGCCAGACCGTTCGTTTTAGGGGAGCTGAAATATAATGAAGGGAATAAAATCCTTGGCATCAGTCTTCAGCGGGTCTCAGCTGAAGAGTCCCTCATGAAGATGGCGGGAAGGTGGATCGCAGAAATATCGAGTCATGATGATTTTAGGAACCGGCAGTAATCTCCAAGAGACTACTAGGAATTCCTATACTGAGAAATCTTAAGTGGTCACACATAAGAGACCTGGCTACCTCCAGCCATGGCTCTTAGAACATCGTGAATGTAGAGGTAAGAAAGATAAAAAAGTCAAGGGACTGGAACAGGGTTGGAGTGCTCAGTTATTGATACAAAAAGTACCTTTCACCACACACCATTAGGTGGCTTGCGGAGTATTATGTAGATGTAAAATCTTTTTGTTGTAAAACGTGCTCATTTTTCGCTGAACCTCAGGCACAAGACGTCATGTGGATAAAAATCAGCACATTATAGAAGGTTTGTCATCGCTAAAATATTTAAAAACATAAAGCACCTTGTGCAGAAAGCTATGACCATGCACATAATGCTTACAGATGCTTTTTAGATCACAGAAACACGGTACAGTGTTTGCGTAAAACAAAAAGATGTTAACACCTGAAGAAGACAGTAAAATCTGTTGACACTGGTTGTCTTAAATAAAGAAAGATTTTACGCGATCTTTGCTGTTGAATAAGTTTTAACAGTAGAAATAAAAAGTCAGGCTAAGAAACTTTTTATGTCGACATATATAACGTAAGAAATAACTTCTAAAATGAGGCGTTTTTCCACATTACAAATTATACACCTAGAAGGAGTATAAACCTGTATCGAAATATGATTTACACGTGTATCTAAGTGAGTATACTTTTCTCCTAAAACAATCAAATAAGCATATGTATCAAAATTTTGACCCTTCGAAGAAAAATTGCATGCTACAATCCATTCAGCACTCAAAGCACTAAGTGAAATGATTCTGACGTCTTCAGAAGTCTTGTAGTTGAGTCAGACTGCCGCATGACGTCTGGATGCCTGTTTCGAACGATTCAGTACACACAAAGAAACCATCATCGTCACCTTACTTATAGCGGTTAGTCATCTGCCGGTCCTGCTTTCGTGTAAACCATTCCCTTGGTCGAGTTATTTCTGTCGTTGCTTTAGAAACGTAACTCAGGACTTCTTTGGGAAGTGTTTCATTTCTCACTGTGTTCACATTTTGTTTTCATTTGCCTATATATGGGGTGATCGGATATTCCCGTTACGAACTTCTGGGACTTATAGAGGGAAGGGAGTGCACAATATTTTGAACGGGAACCCATGTCTGGAAACGTACCGTTTCCATTTTACTACGATTTCAGTTCAGATGTTTCAGTCATCCACTTCTGCTTGAGGAATTAAACTAGGTGTGACGCAATACAATTATTGGGTAACATAACGAAACATCCATTTGTCACTTAAGCACATTTGTTTGTATTGATACGTAAACATTACGTGTTAAAATTATTCCAAAACAAGAAGAACCCCGAGCACTGTACGTTCAGAACAGTACTGATGCGTTACAACAGTGGCTCGATGTGGCGAGCACCAATGTTGTTACGGACAATGTACCTACGAAGCATGTTCTGGTACACATTCTGCAACCCACCTGGTGCCTCTTCAATTACTAGTGCAGCAGACATGGACGCATTAAGTATCTGAATTGACGCCGTCGTACAACGAAAGCGGTATGTTTCAGAACACGGGTTCATATTCAGAATATTATGACTCGCTCCCCTCTACGAGTTCTAGAAGCTTGTAGCGAGAATTTCTGAATATCTTTTACTTATTTCTTTCAGTTATTAAAATCTCATTGCAAAAGATGTATTTCTAATTTCATACTTTCATTCACTTCGAGAATCTCACTTCCTCTCATTGTTTTTATCTTATTTTTCTTTTTATTTATCGAGATCGTTGCCCTTTCGACTAGTTTGACGGTGACTTTCAAATTTTACTGTCTAGTACTAAACTTTAAATGCCTTTACTCAGCACCCTGTATAATTTGTGTGAGACATTCTAGTCTTGGTATTTTCCCCTTCTACTCATCCTTCCTGTAGCAAGTTTACTATTCATCCTCTCTTACCAGATACCCCCTTACCCATCCTTTCTCCTGGTGAGAATCATTCATCGACTTATTTCTTACCTATTAATTTCAGTATTTCTCTTTTCGGTACTTCTTGCTTAAGTACTTCTGCATTTCGCACTGGTCACTTAAATTTTAACATTAACGATAGCACCCCACTTCAAATGCTTCCATTAGCTGCTTCACAAGATTTCTGCTGGTCAATTGACAACATCCTGTTGGTTCCAAGAATTTGCAGAATTTCGCGTCCACGTTTCACTTCCATAAAATTCAGCTTTCCAGAGCTGTACAATCGGGAGCACATTTTTATTTGCTATCAATATTTGTTCATAATAGATCTCTACAGATGATATCTTTCTTGTTCCGGTCATCCCATGTAATTTCACATAATGGATGGTAGAACTGGAACTTCACCGTTGTGGGATCCGTACCAGACAGGGTTGATAGAAGAGATAGAGAAGATCCAACGGAGAGCAGCGCGCTTCGTTGCAAGATCATTTAGTAATCGCGAAAGCATTACGGAGATGATAGATAAACTCCAGTGGAAGACTCTGCAAGAGAGACGCTCAGTAGCTCGGTACGGGCTTTTGTTGAAGTTTCGAGAACATACCTTCACCGAGGAGTCAAGCAGTATATTGCTCTCTCCTATGTATATCTCGCGAGGAGACCATGAGGATAAAATCAGAGAGATTAGAGCCCACTCAGAGGCATACCGACAATCTTTCTTTCCACGAGAAATACGAGACTGGAATAGAAGGGAGAACCGATAGAGGTACTCAAAGTACCCTCCGCCACACTCCGTCAGGTGACTTGCGGAGTATGGATGTAGATGTAGATGTAGATCGTGTCACTCCAGATTTTGACGATAAGCAAGTAGTTAGTCTCCTGTCTACTATTCATCACGATTATTATCGTGATGTTTTATAGATAATTTGGTTTTTATACCTTTTCTTTGTTAAGAAACGAAATGTGGAAAACATTTTTCCTAAGGCTTGGAATTAAAGGTTTTACTGAAAGTATGCCATCACATTGTCACGTAGGCTAGGGCGGAGCAATTCTTGCAGTTCTGGCGTATCTCGTGAACAGAGGTCAATGAACGAGGGAGCAGGTGTTGGCATCAGTAATGCGACCGCATCTCGATCCCACGCAGACGCCCCTCCCCCCCTCATTTCCTCCCCCACTTTATCCCCACTACATCTCTCCCCCTGCCTATTCCCTCACTCCTTATGAGAACCGAAACAATGCAGCTTATTGCCTCGGCCTTACTGCCCATCAGCTGCAGTAATTTATTATCCCATTTTATGCCTGTCCAGCTTCTTTAAAACCGTGGGCCGCGCCAGGGAATCGGTATATACACGCTACAGGAGAAGTTGCGACATTTATATTCATGAATGCACCAACTCCCTCACCCAACTTAGAAGTTGCGCGAGCGCGCGCGCGCGCCTTGTTTCTGCTTTAAGCAAATTCTGGGTAAACACGCTGTTTAGTGACGCAAAAGCCGCTCTCGTAAGCTGTTCACGTGCTCGAGAGTCTGACGTAATAACAACTTAATTCTCCGGATACTTTAAAAGCAAACTAGTTTCAAAGAATTGGTAAAGACTTTCAGCAAGTTGCATATCGGGTAATTCTATTGCAGATAGGGTGTTTGCAGTTTTCGCTCTCGATACATTATCACAGCGATTGCATTCTATTACTATCATGAAATGATGTCAGTAATTGCATATGTTGTACTTGCGCGACAGATTAAAAACAGGAAAACTAGTTATCCTTTTAAACAAAGGATAGCAGCACTATATGTATATAATATGGGATGATACACGACTAGAAATAAATACGTGATGCTCTCATATGTTTATGTAAAACAGAATGATTACTCGAGAATACGATTTGCAAAAAAATTCCTTCAAATGAAGCGAATTGTGAGTAAATTTGAAATACTGAGCTTTGTTGTCCTAACAAGGTAATACGTTCTTAGCTTTTTTCAAATTACAATCTTGTCCCCACAGCAGCCGAAGTTCCACAGACGACTGGTGTGTGAAGCTGGTTCTGAACGTACCATTCCAAATCACGGTGATGATGCAATTTTCATCACAGGAGTCTGGCATGGAAGTGAAGAGGTCACCACTTACTGTTTTCTAGTTGCTAATTTCAGTAACCACTCAACACAAAGGTTTTATACCAAGGGCACAGCAACCCCTTCATTGGATGATAAAAGTCTGGGGAAACGCTGCCCGAACTGACGTATCACCCACCGTACTACATTTAGGCGAATGCCGATGGCAAGGCACAGCTGTGTCGCCATTCACCAAAGCGGCACCGTTCAGGAAAGCTGTGGAGGCGGTGTTCTCGTTTCTGTTACCTTGAGATGTATCTATGTTTAGCGTTTAGCACATAATTCGAGCCAGTGTCAAAATAACTACACTTTATTTCACGTGTCGTATTCACCCACACAACATCAGCTCAAAATAACGCCGTATCAAATTACAAAGTTCATCTGACATTACAAGGACAATTTGCAATCTACTTTTCCAAGCATTTACTTCCACAAGCACAGTTGATTTTTGAAACAGCTTCTGGAACGACAGATATTCTTCAATGTATTTTGGCGCACAAAGTCAAAAGACATTGGCACACTGAATAGATCATTCATCATGCGCCATTTAATCCAGAAATAATAACAGACTTTTACTCCACTTCTTTACAACAGCATATGAAGATTGAAAAAACCAAACAGTAATAAAATATTTTAAATAAGTGATATTGCTGCCATCACTGGGAAGAAAAGTGTCCCATCGACGCCAAGATCATATCAGATGGCTCAATGTCTCGACTGATGAGACATGGGGAAGAATACCTGCCAGGTCCTCTGGAAATGAACTGTCATACGATTTGCTTTAATCGATTCGGAGGAACCTCGGGAAACTTAAATCTGGATGGCTGTATGGGACTCTGAATCGAATAACCTCAAATAAACCAGCATCGCAGCTACGATTATAGTCTATCACAGTGAGGAATTTCAATGGTGCAAATCGTTCGGCTCTGAGCACTATGGGACTTAACATCTGAGGTCATCAGTCCCCTAGAACTTAGAACTAATTAAACCTAACTAACCTAAGGACACCACACACATCCATGCCCGAGGCAGGATTCGAACCTGCGACCGTAGCGGTCGCGCGGTTCCAGACTGAAGCGCCTGACTGAAGCGCCTAGAACCGCATGGCCACTGCGGCCGGCAGTCGTCTAGAACTTAGAACTACTTAAACCTAAATAACCTAAGGACATCACACGTACCCATGCCCTAGGCAGGATTAGAACCTGCGACCGTAGCGGTCGCGCGGTTCCAGACTGTAGCGGCTAGAAACGCTCGGCCACCCCGGCCGGCTTCACTGGTGCAGTTACCGTAAACTGGTGCTTTTGTGGTTAAGAAAACAGCAACATCAATCAAGTTAGCATTCTGTGCAGCCGGCCGCTGGTGGTCGAGTGGTTCTAGGCGCTTCAGTCTGGAACCGCGCGACCGCTACGGTCGCAGGTTCGAATCCTGCCTCGGGCATGGGTGTGTGTGACGTCCTTAGGTTAGTTAGGTTTAAGTAGTTCTAAGTTTTAGGGGACTGATGACCTGAAATGTTAAGTCCAATAGTGCTCAGAGCCATTTTTGAGCATTCTGTGCGGCGCGAAGTGGCCTTGTGGTTTGAGGCGCCATGTCACGGATTGCGCGGCCTCTCCCGTCGGAGGTTCGAGTCCTCCCTCGGGCATTGGTATGTGTGTTGTTCTTAGCATAAGTTTGTTTAAGTAGTGTGTAAGTCTAGGGACCGGTTACCTCAGCAGTTTGGTCACTTAGAAATTCCCACACATTTGAACATTTTAGCATTCTGCTTCATCTCAACTGCCCGAAGTCAGAACGCCTTCGGTGATGATAACCTTTGTCCCATTCTCTGTGTACCTGCTCAAGATTTCCAGAAATGTTGATCGCTCGGTTTTTAATAACGTTTCCTGTTAGCGCCTAACTTCTGCAGGCTGTTTATTTGCAAGTTTCATATACCACGAGAGAAAGAAAAGTTTTTCAATCAGAATAGAGGTTTCCTTCATTTTATACCGTTTTGTAAAGCACTGTTATTTGTACCTGTTCCACGACGAACACGAGCAAAAGTGAATAAATAATCTCAGAAGCCCTTTATTACTAGAGGTAAATTTCTTTTAAAATATTGAGTGGAATGATGGTTACTCCAATATTAGTCAGTCATATCAAGTTGCACTACTCGTTGACACAGAGCTTCCCTGATTAGTGTCACGTTGCACTACAACCAATTTTTTTCTGCGTCAGCACCCATCGAAGAAAATACCTACCCACAGTTACTGATGGTAAATTTTACAATTCTCTGCAGGGTTAAATTTTTCCATCGTAGCAGCATGGCGACATACCTATACAATTGAAGTTATCGATGTCTTCTGTGCAAAACAGGTGTATGACATTTAATATTTTTTGTTTTCAACTTCTAGCATCTCATCGACACTAAATTTGTTACAAGCTAGTCGTCAGTAGTTATTATCACGAACCGAAATATCCGAACGTCGTGAACTGTGGGCAGCATGATTTTCATACAGTCAACATGACATAAAAATTATTGCGAGTTGTTTAAGCACTTGGTGGTGCAGTCATGTGATTACAGAAAAGAGTTACCACAAGAGACCAAGTGGGAACACTGTTCTGCATGTAATTACATCGAGATGTGGATTAATACCCTCATGTACAGTGTATCAGAGAACTCGTTATTAGAGGTGAGACCGTCTTTGGCGCTTATGAACTCAAATTTCTTACAAGACGTGAGATTTCAAATATGTTAACACATCCCTTAGCATCATATGAAGTAACGGCAATAGGCAACTCTTGTATCTGTTTCACGAAGTTCGTTCATAATCGCTTGTAAAAACTAACTTTTGAGGTCAGAGATATGCAAGAAAATCTAGAGTCCTGAAGTTCTATGGTAATAAGTCCTTGCTATTTAAAAGCTTTATCAGCGTCTATTACTCGTCGGTCGTTTAGCGAGCGGCTTTGCGTGAACCAGTTAATGGATTAACTAGTTAGATGAGTCGCTGGTCGCATGTTGCTCGCTTTCTTGTTAATGACGGGAGGTAGGGGCATAAAAGCTAATTCCACTGTGCTCATGATGGAGAGTGGATCTACGTGAATATAATGATGAACCAAAACATTGTGACTACAGTCCACTGTCAGTTTGCGAGGTAAGAAAAATATATAAGCTGAGCAGAGGCGAATGGGGAGTCATTACAGCGACAATACAGGCCACAAATTGGGGAATCCATCGGCATAAGCAGCTTAAAAAAGGGGGGGGGGGATGTAGGTGTTACGGTGCGGCACCTGGGAACGAGTATTCTGCAAACGGCAAAGCTGGTCGACCGTTCGTGTGGTAGTGTCATGGACATCTATTGTAAACAAAGATTAGGCGACAACGAAGTGGAGGTCGGAGGCTTGTACATTCTAAGCAGCAGAAGGCTGAGATCTGTGGTGAATCTAACAGCAGAGTACAATGCTGTTGCAACCAGAAGTGTTTAGAAGCACAGGGTTCAGCGTACGTAGTTAACATGAGGTTCCGCATAAGATGATCCCTACGTGTTCCTAAGCTGAACCAACGGCACTGTCAGTAACTGCTGCAGTAGACACGAGGTAATCGACACTGGACTGAAGATCAATGGAAACTTGCCATCTGGTCTGATGAATCAGATGTCTTGTGTCCTCTGAGTCTTTTGCGGTGGCATGACTGGATAAAATCTTCTCGGTTTTCGAGAATTTTATTGGAATCGACGCGGCTTGAAAACCGAAAAGATGTTATCCAGTCAGATTTCTTGTTACACTAGGTTGATGGTCGCTTGCGGATATGCCTCCATCCTCGCAAACGGCTGTTTGAAATATCCACCGTGGTATGGACGCAGGCCGGTGAGATTAATGTTGCACTATGAGAGACATACATTCACCTCGGCTTCCATGTTACTTGTGGTAGCAACCGAAGGCATATGTCCGCTCGGTAGCTGCACAGTAAGCGTGACGGATTACTAACTGAAGGGGCCCGGATTCGATCCCCGGCCTGGTTGTATATGTCATATCTGACATCCGCAGTTCAGATGACTGTATGGGAGAGTCCCGAAAGTTATTAAATTGGAGAAAAGAAATACTAACGCATCGTGATGGCTGTGGAGTACGTGAATATTATTACGGGACATTGCCATCTTCCAGTATAAAAACTGTTCTTGCAATAGAGCGGAATGTTGGTTTGGGGAGCGCGTTGGTGAATTCACTTTGATGTCCTGTCACCAAAATCCGTCTGATCTTAAACCGATGTGATGGATTTGAAAGTCCACTTCCGCACTCACGAAAAACCGTGAGCCCGTAATTGATGAGAACTGCGGGACCCGTGAGTATACATTTGTTGCCACATATCTCTGGAAACCCAACAAGGTTTCATGGAATTCATGTCGCACTGAATAACTTCTTTATTGGGTTCTGAAAGTGAAACAACCCGCTATTAAGTAGGTGATCATAAAGTTCGGATGGTCAGTCTACGCGCAGCTCGGTAGTCCCTTATCGCCCTTGTTATCTGGCACAAAGTGGCGTTAAAGATCTAATTGATTCATCAGCAACTAGTTGTTCACACGTTTAAACTGTCAGTGAGACGACGAAATAGTTAGTTCAAGACCGCTAGTCAAACACAACACCTGTAGTTATCACTATCACATTGGTGAGATGTGCGTTTGTTTGATTTTGAACGACATTAAGAAAATATTTTTGCGGACAGTGATCTGAAACGTGATATTCACCATTACCAGAACGGAGTTTGCAAAGCAACGAAGTGATGGAGGTGAAATGTCCCAAGAAAGACAAATCCTGCAGAAGGGGTGATGGGAGTTCCAATCCCAATCCGGTCCCAAACTTTTCAACATTTCAGGTTCAAATGAAATACAGTATAAAATAAAAAAAAGACGCACAACGAAGAAGCTATGCAAACTGGTCATAAATTTATATTCTTCCAGGTATCAATGGAAAATGCAAAACTGTAAACTTTGGCGGCCGATGTATGAATATGTGACACAACAGCGCAGTTTCACCACGCAGCTGGCAAGGGTAGGGGACAGGGGACATGTCGATACCAGAGATTGTACCCAAATGGACGATAATTATGCCTCCCTGACAGGTGAGTGAACACTATACGCAGATGCTAGCATTTGACAGATGACGTATATTTTGGCTCAAAAAAGTTTTTTCGACTAAATGGCGAATCGCTCGCCATTTGAATAGGAGCGATGCCACCAATAGAAGATGTTGGCAAGAATGGGTGAACCATGGCCGAAGAGAGAGTCAAGAAGGTAGCGGTCGACGTAGAGAGGTGACAGAATGTGAGGACCGAGCAATTGTCATAGCGGTACTCAAAGCCCCGGATTCATTATTACCATCGATCCGACGTGTAACTGGTGCTTCAGTGAGCACAAGGACCATTTATAGGCGGCTCAGAGATAGGGTTCGAAGCTCACGGCGATGCTTGCGCTGAGTAACACTAAACTCTGTTCACCATTTGCAGTGGTCCCAGGAACATTCGGCCTGCAATCCCACTGACTGGCGTAGAATTGTCTTCAGTGACGAGTCCCTGTTCCAACTGAGCCCCGATGACCAGCAAAGACGTGTCTGGCGACGCCCCAGACAGCTGTAGGATACCAACCTGACTTCTGGCCGTCATATTGCCCAACAACCAAGACTGCTAGGTGCTAGCGCATTTCATTTCATGGAAGGACCTCTTTCGTTTGAAACGTCCCCTTTGAACAATTATACACGTGACTGGGCTTAACCTGACACACAATATTTTTAGCGCAACGCAATCTGACTTTCAAAAAATCCCTACGAAAGAATGGCCCTGACTAACATTAACCTATACGTTTCACAGATCACTTACCTCACAAAAATCTTCGCTACTCAAGCTACTGCAATACAGCGAGCGCCACTACTGCCAGCTAAATAAAAGATTCAAACTATGGAAGGCACTAACTACTGATAGGGATAGTTAGCAAATTAAAGATATTAATAGAGAACAAACACTGTATTTACCTTAATATCATTATATATATATATATATATATATATATATATATATATATATATATATATATAGCAGTTCATGACAAATTTCAAAACTCCGCCATCTCTCTCCCCACATCCACCACTGCTGGCGGCTCACCTCCAACTGCGCAACGCTACGCGCTGTTCACAGCCAGCTGCCTAACACTACAATGGAGAGTATTACAACAATGCAAAGCAGCCACAGACTGCACACAGCACAGCCAGTGATTTTCATACAGAGGTGGCGTTACCAATAAAAAAACCTAAACAGCCTACTTGTTTTGGGCACTGGGCAATACATATTTGTTAAAATTTTTCATAATCGTAATTACAATAACAAAGAAATCAAATGCACACACTTATTGAGACAATGTTGGTCAAAAGCTAAAATTTTCTCGCAGTCCATAAAGATAGTCCTGATCATTCATCATAATAGTAATTATAGTTTTTTTCACAAAGTCTCATTAGTAAAAGAAATTGCACACAGAAGTAGTGGATTTCCATGCACTCTTGAAGAAGTAGTGTTGTCCTTCCAACGGAAAGACAGTGCTGACTCTCGACATGCAGACAGGTAACGGGCCACAACAGAGTAAACCCACAGCAGAGTCAGTCGAAGTTTTGAAGAGTATTGGTAGGTAGGTCATCACAGAGTAGACCCACTGTAGTCCTGGTAGAGATTGTGGTATTGGTGGGCCACCAGAGGTGCAGACCCACTGCAGTCCTTGTAGAAATAATGGTACTGGTGAGTCAGCAAAGGTGTAGACCCACTGTAGTCCTTGTAGAAATAATGGTACTGGTGGGTCATCAAAGATGCAGACCCACTGTAGTCCTTGTAGAGATTATGGTACTGGTGGGAAACCAGAGGTGCAGACCCACTGCAGTCCTTGTAGAAATAATGGTACTGGTGAGTCAGCAAAGGTGTAGACCCACTGTAGTCCTTGTAAAAATGGCCAGCAGCCATCTGTTGCAACTGTGCAGGTGCACAGTCACCATCGAAGAGTCTTGCGGACAATATAGCAAGTCCATAAACCACCACTTGTGCACTCACAAAGTTTTTTAATTGTCCTTAGAACCAGCAATGCTGTTATCCAGTCCCTTGCTGAATTATTAACACATGTGCAAACACTAACAGTCCCTACTTCTCACATATTGTCGATATACTATGACCAACAGAAACGTGTGCAGTGAAATGTAACTTACAAGTTAATAATATGATGAACTGGTGTCAATTACAATTTTATAACACGAGAATACAATTACGAAGTTACAGAAAACATCATTAAAGAACATAACAATACAGATAACATTTGTAGTACAGGCTTTACAACAGAATAGAAATAAACATATACATCAATGTTACAGGAATTATGAGATAAGTAGATACATAAAAGATCACAATAATTATTGAAACATCGACTTCACACATGAGCATTAAAACAAAACAGAATAAATAATGTTTAAGCATCTTTACAAAGTAAATAACATATTATCAATGCAAATTATATTTGAGGATAACAGCATTCCTCATCATAGTTCATGTAGCTGAGTATTAGAAACATTCTACAACATAAGTCTTATCAGATAAACATATAAATACAGGAAAAACATAAATACACAAGGGTACACAAACATATAGCGGAATAATACAAGGAAAGGACAGGGTTTGTTTTACTGCAGTATTTTGAATGGAGATCTCCCTTTGTTCATCATTATTCCCAAAAGTACTATCTAAGCCGGCTTTCTGTATTCTGTTCACATCCTCTTTCAAAATAGTTTTTCTCCACTGTACACTACCTTTTTTTTTGGCCAAACCATTTTCTTATATCTTCTCAATGCACTTCTTCCAATTCATCATAGTTAGTTTCTTATATAGTCTACCCCCTCTTAAGCTAACTTAAATCTACTGAGCTCAGATGCTAAACTAAGGGACGAGGCAATGCAGCAGCACAAAACAATTAACACAAACAGCAATGACAAAAAAATGGACATTGGCAAATCAATTGCAATATTACGACTAATATAAGGCAATGAGCAGCAAACAAGAAAAATAAATCAGTAGTAAACTGGCTTAGCAGAGTAACACAAAGTCAAATTCAGTAACACTATGCCTGGCAAACAGCAGCTTATATCTAAACATGACAAAGCTGAAGCAGAAAATATATTACACTAAAAATGGACATGTTTAATACCTACGTCACATCTTAACACTACAGTGATGCATCACGGTAACTTACTCTACCAAAAAAAAATTACCAAGTAGTTGAAAAGAAAATTATGTATGCAGTTACTGTTATTAATCCCTTCTTATTGTTCTTTCCTTTCCAAGTGCTCCTTTTTCGAAGAACGTGGATCATAAAATTATTATTTTATAGATCTGTTGACAGAAAGTTTTCACATTAGCAAATGCATTTAAGTTTATTTTATAAAACAAATGTTGCAACGCAGCTGGAAACTAGATATCAAATGAAATATAAACTATAAAAAGCAAAGCATAAAAATATCATTCAATAGTCATGTGACATTTCATAAGTTAGTAGAAATTCTCTCAACTCCCGTAGAAAGACGCTTGTCATAATCAGGTGTGCAGATGTAAAAATATTTCTCGTCATTTCATTAGGCATTTCAGTAAATATCATAAATTAAGAGCTCCACAGTGTAATCATATGTTTTCAAGTTCGACCGTGTCGTTTTTGCGATGCTTTCTACAAAGGAATGTCAGAAGCGAGTTTAATGGCCTCTTTTTTTTTCACCTAATGGCTTTTTCTCTGGGCGGCTGTCGCCCAGCTGGGTGCCCACGACGCATTACGTGCAGGTGGTCACTTAACTTTCTTACCGAAATATTTGCGACACCAGTTTCCGCTACAGTGACAGTCTCATATAAAAAATTTCACAGGTCAAGAATTTGCGTTACAAATGTGTAGAAACAAAATCCTGTAAATATAACAGCGTCCAAAAAATTTTCGCCAGCGTTGTGATACATTCACGCATATACACACATTTCATAACTCTTAAAGTACGATTCTTGGTTTCCAACAACCTTTTTCACAAACCAGAGTCCCTTAACCACTACTCATTATTCCTTACCTTATTCGTCGACACTTCTTCAATATTTCATCATAAGAGACGTAGCATAATCAAATAACTCATATAGCATCAGCTTATTGACCATAAACATACCTCAACAGCATAATACACATCGTCGTCGTAAAAATAACATCATAACACCTCAGTCAAATCTCAAAAACGTCGTAGCTTTCTGCAATAATGTCAAAACCTAAAAAAAATTCTCTGCTCATTTCAATAGTGTCATCTACCTCAAACGTACTTTAAAAATCATGATCCCACACCAAATACATCATTCAAAGCTCTCATAGTATCACAATGGTTCTGAAAAAATATGAACAGTTCACAAAGTACAAACAACATACAATTTTGTAAGTGTGAAGTTATCCAACGGTGTAATTACGTAAACGTCTGTCACTGATGTATTAAAATAAATGTTTGTCTCTCTCAGGTAAATAATCAGATAGCTGTGTAATTCTGTGTTAGAGAAATATGGTACCGATGTGTAAAGTTGTATAAGCAAATACCATATTAGCTAGGGCTCCTTGTGCTTGCCAAACACATGATACACAAAGTAAGCGTGTACCCCCCTGAGGATTAATGTAATTATACCCTCAGGTGTTACAGATTACAGCAATGGAATGAAATATATCACGGAAAACCCTTGTATCATTGTACTTCAAATATCTTAAAAAAATAAATGTTTTAAGTGCGAAATTAATCACTCAAATACGTGTCCTGTAGCGCTAAATGTGCGTCTTGTTGCAACATAATATCTGTGGAAGTGTCGTAGTTATCGTCCTCCGAAAGCTAAGTTCTGCAGAAGTCAATGTACTTACCTCATGATAAACAAAAGTGAAATGCTTTGCGTATAGATATCGTAGTTATTATGCTTATTGGCGTGATGAAGAAAGTACTGTACAGTAACGTATTGTTGTGCCACGAAAAAGGCTGTCTCATTGCTGCTATGCCACAAAAGTTACTACCAAAACATGTTTTACTTTCCAGAACAATTAAGAAAAAATGTGCGGATATAAAACAGAAACACTGAAAAAGCAACATTGTAAACTGTCACTCATTAGTAGCGTCGTGATAAAATCGTGTAGCTGTCACATAAACTAACCACTGTGTCATCTGGTATCTCACAGAAAGTACTTTAAATCCAGAATGTATTTTCAAGTAAACCAAAATGTTGCATTAAAATCTCATTAGCAGTACTGGTAAATGTTCTAAGTATGTGAGCCTTATAGTCGTTACGTAATCGTGCAACTAACAAGCAAGAATGTACACACACAATAACACTGTGTCGTCTGTTCCCAATAACAATGGATTCGTAATTTCTGTTTAAATAAGTTCTCTTGGTTCTTGATTGGATATTTAACTTCAAAACATTGTTACATGTTAACAGTTTCTTAAGTCTGACAAGCATACTAGAGATATGAAGTGAAAAATTTTATGGTAAAGACTAAGTTAAAAAGCAGATTATCTCTCAATAAGCGGTTTTATATGTGAAGTGTGGTGAAATCCTATACTCTTCATAGTACTCAGAGTTTGAACTTGAATGCAATTGTCATGCAGTGTACGTCGGTGAGGAATGCTAATTCTTTTCTCAAGGTTAGCGTCTGTGTTATTTTTCTCGGAGCCAGCCGGCGCAGGTGGCTGCCTGCGGTGTGGGTCATTGTCTGTTTCTTTGTTGGCGCGCGTCGTTATTGGGATTAGGAGACCGAACTTCTACAAATTCGCCTTGCCGAGAGGGCCCAGCTCTGTTTGAATCCCGCCAGTTCTGATGCAATTCAGGTCTGTCGTTACGATCATATCGTCTGTCGTCATGTCGGTAGTTCCTGTAGTTTCTTTCTTGTCGGTTAAGTGGTGGAGAATTTCTCCCTGAATTATCACTGCACGGTGGACCGTTGCGTCTGAAGTTATTCTGTCTCCCGTGATAATAATTGTTTTGGTTCCCATATTGTCTGTTTCTAAGGTAATCTCTGTCATATTCATTACTACGGAAATGCGATCTTTCTCTGTAACTATTGTTACTCTGCCAGTGGTTGTCATATGGGTGGTGTCTGTTTTGTTCACGATTTGCGTTGTAAGAATAGCCTTGTCGTGTCCAGTTATTATTTCTTTCATTGCGGAATTGCGACGGATGTGATCTGTAATTGTTGTGCTCCTGCGTTCCGCGATTGTCAGTGTCAATTGCCAGTTCTTGTAACAGTCCCTGAAAAGCTTCAATGTCGTCTTTGCAACGTCCTGCCAAAATAATATGTCGCAAATGTTCAGGTAATTTGATTAAGCAAATGCGGATGAGTTCTGGGGGGCTGTATGGGTTTGACAGGTACTGATTCTTGTGCAACATGTCTTCAAAATATTTCACAAGACTGGAGAATTCAGATTGTTCGAAATGTTTCATCATTATAATGCTATGTTTTACTCGGTCTTGTGTAGCTTGAGACCAATATACTGAGGGGAAGGCATGGTAAAATTCTCCTTCACTGTGACAATCATGAATGACCGATCGCATTCTTACGGCTGGTTCATTCTCTAAATAGCCACACAAAAATTCTAATCTGTGTTCTAACGACCAGTTGGGAGGAAAACAATGAGAGAATTGATGGAGCCACGCTTGTGGATGAATGTCGTTGGCAGAATTCTTAAACGTTTTGAATTTATGTGTAGTAATGAACAGCTAATAGTCAAAATCATCGTGTCGGCGAGTAGCATATCGGTCATTGCTACGTCGTGTCGGCGGTTCCATCTCAAAATTCGGTGTGCCTTGCCAATTTCTTTCATAATTTCCGAAGTGTCCTGTGTTATTATTTTGTGGTTGTTCCGTATTTCTATGTCCCTCTTCCCGTATTGGGGCGCGAGTGCCCTCTGAAATACGTAATTCTTGTATTACCTGTGTCAACTGATCTTGTACTTCGCGGATTTCTCTTTTGTACTGTGTATTGATTTGATTTTGATTTTGTTTGAATTTTCTAATTTCTTCATACTCTTCAGTGTCAGTGAAGGCTACAGGTGTTGTGTCATTCAGATCATCATCTACCTTTGTAGATAAGTTAGTGAACTGATCTGAAAGTTCTGCTACTTTATCCGATAGTGTACTTATTTCCTCAGTGTGTTTTTCTGAACCAAGTTTCAGAGTATCTACTGTGTCCTTTAAGTTTTCCTGAGTTTTTGCAAGTTGCGTAACCGAATCGGTAGATGCAACTGACTCAAATTTAGCTTGCAAGGTCTCATGATTTTCATGAACAGTAGTTTGCAGTTCTTTTATGGCTGCTTCGTGATTCTGTAGTGCATTTTCATGACGCGAAAAAATAGGTTGGAAATGCTCACAAATTTGTGTTTTTACGTCATTACAGACTTTTTGACATTTCGATTCAATGTGATGTAACTCAGTAGTTAAATCCTCACGTGTTTGTTCAAGAGTTTGCTCCAATGAGTCTAACTTTTGAAGCTTTTGTTGTGTTTGTCCCATTTGTTGTATTAATTGTAATAACAATGCACTGGTGTCTGGAACATGTTCCTCAGTGATTTTCGGCAGTGAATTTGCACCGGAAACGTTCACATTTTGACAAGCAGAAAATGTGTCTTGACTTATTTGAGAAAACGGTGAGGATCCAAAACCTGAATCTACAGTATTTGCGAGATCGTGTCGTGTCATTTCGGATTCCTGAGGCGAGATATTGCCGACTGATCGATCGATAATGCTTCCCTGTTCACTACTTGTTTCATTGTCTACGCCATTATTTGACGCCCGCTCCATTTCCCTATGCACAGTTACCAAATTACTACTTTGAATGTCTGTTAATTCATTACACAGTGGTGCTGATAAGCTACGCTCGTCATCACTATTATTTCTCAGTTTACTTTGTTGCCTAGTGTTACGTTTTTCACACGCCATTATTGTCACAATATTTCACACGATAACACAGAAAAGCACAATTTTAAGAGCTAAAACAAGAGAACACATTAACATAGCACTGAAAATAATATCTAGTTAATTGCAGCTGCGAAATACTTTGTGCAAATCTACATGCATGCCACAACTGTTTTACTGTACAACAATGAAAGACTGCAACTACAAAGGAGATTTTCTCTACAATTACGCGCTAGCAATAAACAAAAGCTACACTAATTACACAAACTACAAGAAAAAATCAGAAGATTCCAGGTTCGAATCCTGGCAGGGTCGCCATATGAAACGTCCGCTTTGAACAATTATACACATGACTGGGCTTAACCTGACACACAATATTTTTAGCGCAACGCAATCTGACTTTCAAAAAATCCCTACGAAAGAATGGCCCTGACTAACATTAACCTATACGTTTCACAGATCACTTACCTCACAAAAATCTTCGCTACTCAAGCTACTGCAATACAGCGAGCGCCACTACTGCCAGCTAAATAAAAGATTCAAACTATGGAAGGCACTAACTACTGATAGAGATAGTTAGCAAATTAAAGATATTAATAGAGAACAAACACTGTATTTACCTTAATATCATATATATATATATATATATATATATATATATATATATATATATATATATATATATATATATATATATAGCAGTTCATGACAAATTTCAAAACTCTGCCATCTCTCTCCCCACATCCACCACTGCTGGCAGCTCACCTCCAACTGCGCAACGCTACGCGCTGTTCACAGCCAGCTGCCTAACACTACAATGGCGAGTATTACAACAATGCAAAGCAGCCACAGACTGCACACAGCACAGCCAGTGATTTTCATACAGAGGTGGAGTTACCAATAAAAAAACCTAAACAGCCTACTTACACGTTGTTATCCAAGGCATCCTTACAGTACAGCGATGAGTCGGCGATATTCCACGACCGGTTTTGTTTGGTTCAGGGCAGGCCATTCTGGCCTTGCACTTCTTCCGCACACGGCGAGAGTTTCTACTGCTGCTCTTCGTGTTTGCGGAAGCCCTTTGTTGACCAGTACGGTTACCTGATCTCCCCCCAATTGAGAATGTCTAGTGCATTATGGGCTGGACATCCAAGCAGTTGAGGATTTCGACGATCTAACGTGCCAATTGGCCTTAATTTGGCACTCCAACCCTCAAAAGGACATTAGCCAACTTCGTCAATCAATGCCAAGCCGAATAACTGCAAAAGGTGAACCAGCGCGTTATTGACTTGCTCAATTTCTGCAGCGCTTTCTCTTGAATAAATCATCAATTTTTTTCTGAAATTGTGATCACTTGTTTTTCTGTAAATGTGTATCACAATAAGACCTGCTTTCTAAACTACTAAAATGCTATCCAGAGGTGATCATCTTCTTTTACAGAATGCACCCCCCCTCCCCCCCCCCCCCCCCCCACACCACCGTGCCATCACTCAAATTGGTGGGCAGTAATCTGGCGAAGTTGGTTCTACTTCGACGCTCCGTGCATGGATACATCCATTGTGAAGCTGTTGTCGGAACCGAGACTCGTCCGAAATCACGACGTGAAGCCAGTCTTGTGTCTGCTGCAGCCGCTGCACGCTCCTCTGTCAGCTCATCTCAGTCTGCTGCCAAGTCAAGGGAAGTAGCCACAGTGGTTGCCGTGCTATCAGTCAGTGGTGCTCCGTATGTCGTCGAGCTTTCCGTAGTTGCTGCAAACAACACCATCTTCCTCATTTAAGACACAGAAAATGTCTGAACGATCCTGCCAAGGCCGAGTATTTCTCTCCTTGGGCGATAGCGTGGTGATGCCTTCTGAGACCCCGAGCGCTGCTGAGAATGGCGGTCCTGGACGCATCGATTCCGTAACAGCCGTGCTATCCGGACCGCAGCGAGCAATAATTACACGGAACGACACACCGCACACCCAGCAGGTAACGATCTTGCTGCGTCGAATTCCAACACTAAATTTATCTCCTTTTGAAATCAAGTCTAACTTCTTCCCACAACCAACATTCAAACGTGAACTGTGAGGGAGTAACCGCTGTGCGTTATTTCTTTATATACAAAATTACTGTTAACGGGTGGATATAATTAAAGTGCAACTACTCACGGAGGTGCACTGTGGACTGCAATTACCGTATGAGAGCGAAACTTGGTAGATATGCTACTGCGTTAATGCGAAACCGATTTACGCTGGAAAAAAAAATAGTTCCAGTTTAGGCTACCATGTGCAAATCTGGCGCTGTACAGCATCCTGTCGCCATGTCACGGATTGCGCGGCCCCTTCCGCTGGAGGTTCGAGTCCTGCCTCGAGCATGGATGTATCTGTTGTTCTCAGCTCAAGGTAGTTTAAGTAGTGTGTAAGTCTAGGGACCGATGACCACAGCAGTTTAGTCCCTTATGAATTCACACGCATTTGAACACAGCATCCTGTCGACGTCTCCGGTGATCATATTGAGCAAATCGTGTAAAGAGTGCTAAATAATCAAATCAACATTATGCCTTCCTCACTTGTTTGACCTTTCCTGCCAGAGTGCCATTCCTAAACCATTACACACGGAAAAACATTCCTGTTCGTCTTACTTGCATTCACAGCACCAGATTTGCACTTGGTGACCAAAATTTTTTCCAGCATATGTGGGTTCCACATTTACACACTAGAGTATCTACCAAGTGTCGCTGCCATACAGTACTTGCAGCCGATACTGGACCTCTGTTAGTAGTTGTACTTTCATTGCGAGGGCCTTTCAATAATTAATGGGCCGGCCGTAGTGGCCGAGAGGGTAAAAGATGATTATATGGATTCTGGCGCCGAGACTGGGTCTCTGCGTGGTGCAGTGGTTTAGCGCAGGGGTCCCCGCGGCTCAGCACTGGCGGCTGCGTGTGCGTCAAGGGTTGAGGGCCATTGAGCGATCTCCGTAGTTTCCGCCGGTCGAGAGGCTGCTCAACAGAGCGGCGTGTGTCGAGAAGAGAGGCCGGCTGCCGTCGCGTGAAAGCGGAGCGGGGAGCGGCGTCTGCCGCGAGCAGTGGCGCGTGAAGCTCAGCCCGGGGGCGGAGGCGGCAGAGGCTGCGGCGGCGGCGGCGGCGGCGGAGGCGGGGGCGGGGCGGCGCTGCGGCGCGCGGTGCGTGAGGACGCGTCACGCGGCGCGTGACCCGCCGCCCAAGGTCAGCCGTGGCCGCCAACAGCCCGGCTACCTGCCACGCTGCGCTCTCTCCGCTAAGGCTCTGTACGAGCCGTCCTCACACGGGACGTGAAATAGGGACAGCGGTTATCACTGAAACAAACCGTTCTCGGTTATATCAGTTTCTTTCCACACTAGTTTAATCTGACCAAATAAAAGTAGAAATCGAGCAGCGATTGAAAAAAATTAACTCTTTTATTTTCGAGATACATGGAATCAAAATATTAAATTAAATAGGCAAATAACATAAAACTATCTCGGTCCAGCGTTCGCTACTTTTCTCGAAAAGTAATAAGAGGTAGAATACTACACTAAATGACCAGTATTCTCTGTCCTATTGATTCTAATTTTTTGAAAATCTATTCAAAAATCATTTTGTAGTGGGGGGTCATTCCATCTTTTGGCCATTATGAATAGTCAGTGCTAAAAGGTGAAAACTGTCAATTTTGAAGCCGATAAAGACATTTTATACAAACACAAGTAGCAAATCAGCTACTTTCTAGTTTTAAGGTTAGCTGTGAATTGATTGTTGTTAAATTTTTAATTATCACTATTACCGTAATATGCTTCCTCTTTTATTATTTCATGTGAATGGAAGAGAAATCCATTTTTTAAAGCAAATTAAACGTTGTTCTTCGTTGCTACATCACTTCATAAAAGTATTTCCGGACTAGCACTCCGTTTTCAGGCCGCAAGTGGCCCATCGGGACCATCCGACAGCTGTGTCATCCTCAGATGAGGAAGCGGATAGGAGGATCGTATGGCCAGCACATCGCACTCCCGGTCGTTACGATGGTTTTCTTTGACCGGAGCCGCTACTATTCGGTCGAGTAGCTCCTCAGTTGGCATCACGAGTCTGAGTGCACCATTTCCGGACTAGTGATGGTGTGATTCTGCGATACAGCGGATGTCCCGCGACGACAGCGAGAAACTACCGTATAGAGCAGGTGGGAGCAAGTCTTGCACGCTGCACGCACAAACGCACCTTAAGCCAAGATACACGGTAATGGCGACATTACTCTCTCTGCAATGCTTGCACTAATTTTATATAATGCGTTTGTTGTCGTTTCTGTCAGCAGGTTATCAAAATAGCTCTGCCTGCTTTTCTCATTTTGTATAATAACGCAGTGTTTCAAATCAGAGCTAATTCTACTAATAAAACTATTTTAAAAAAAGGTTTATTTAAAAATGAAAAATTTTAGGATTGCTGCTGTGGCTACTTGATATTTCGGTTTTTTAATTGGGTATTAGTAAAACATAAATACCACCTGTTTTAACCGAGACTCAACAAGTACAGAAAAATACCGTTATTCAGAACTAAAATACCTGCTGGTCAGTTTTTCCCATCATTAACGTGAAAGCGAGCGTAAACGTGGTGCTGGTCGAGATTAGTGCCATCACTAAGAAGAATTTCACTTTGCGAAGTACTCTCAAGTGTGAATCGTATAATCGGACACGTCCGACTTTGGCTTCCTGTAGAGAAACGTGACCAATGAGAAGCGAAATCGCCTGCAAACACACCATAGGAGACGCAGTATTGGAATATGTCGTTTGCAGTTGAAGGTCATATTTGGCTTGTGTATTTCCTGATATTATAACTTATGGTCAAAGGATGTGTACCAATGGTCGTCAAACTGCGTCGCAAGGACCGCATTCGGCCCGAATCAAGTACTCGTGCTGACTGTGTTTGTCAGCCGTATTTTGTAGTAATACGCTTCTAGCAACTAACAGTCGACTTCCAAAAAGTCAATTAATGTTAAGAGCTACTTAAGAGTGTAGTTTTCCTGCTCAGTAGCAAACAAAAATACTTACAGGGCAAGTAATATTTTAAGACGCGCTTAATTTTAACTGACGTTGGTGCATTCGGTCATGAGCTGAGTAAATCTGGACGATTACCTCAGGGTCAGAGAGGGGAAATCTTTCGTTGTTTGTCTTCCAGTACTGACAGCTCACGGGGAAACACGACTCGCACCTGCCAGCTCCTACGGTATAAATTTTGACACAGGAGTAACACGGATTCGTGAGCGCGCATTACCTTCAGATGCGGTACAAATTTGTAGCAAGGAATATTAGATTAATTTAATAAAAGTAAAATTACTATTATCAACCAAGTAATCATTCGCTTACACACACACACAAGAATACTTCGTTAAGCAATCAACTGCAGTATTGCAGCTTTGGCAGCAAACTGAATCAGAGAACAATCTACACGATGTTTTCGGCACGGCGCAAACTTTTAAATATCAGCTTCTTGGAGCCGGTTGTCAGCTTACCATGGCCTAACAATAAATAGTCTGTTGGGGGCTCATAACATACCAATTTATGTATGCTGTCAGTTAGTAATAAGACTGGTACATATGCTGTCCAGGAGCGCCCCACGCTGTCAGTATTGGCTCTTGAGCAAAAAAGTTCGACGACCACTGAACATTAATAAAACCGACAAATTGCAGCCGGCCGATGTGGCCGAGCGGTACTAGGCACTTCGATCTGGAACCGCACGACCGCTACGGTCGCAGGTTCGAATCCTGCCTCGGGCATGGATGTGTGTGATGTGCTTAGGTTAGTTAGGTTTAAGTAGTTCTAAATTCTAGGGGACTGATGACCTCAGATGTTAAGTCCCATAGTGCTCAGAGCCATTTGAACCATTTTTTTCGACAAATTGCAAGCACGGACTCCTAACGGAAAGTGGAGGAAAAAAGGTCGTATAAAAATGTGTCCAGACATGGACGGTATGCTTCCAACGACGACAAATCTTTGCGAAACACAGTACGGACCTGCATCGCATCTGCGTCACAACAGATGTTCAGTCTGTTACAGGTGACCGAGTTGTCATGCAGGATACACATAATCGTACTTTGGCTTACACCATGTTGGTGGGCCACGTGCTTGGAGCTTTTACTAGGGTTCGTCTCAATATCTTGTACAACGCAGTACTCCAAATCTGGTCTACAATCAGTCCGCCTCCTTCCTGCAGGTTCATCTTTCTGAAATGACCCACGATCACACAAACGCCCAAAAAGGGGTTGAAATCATACAATGGAAGCTTTCTCGGTTGGTACTGACATCACTTAAGACTTCCGAGCTAATATAATATAAAACTTTATCTTAACATTTCTTCTCCAACTGCGGAAGACATGTTCGGAGATAGAATAGTGAACTGCAACCAGAACTTGAGCGCCGAATATATGGCCAGTGTAGAGGGCACCACAGTCTATCACGTGACTCCATCTTTGAGATTATCTCTGGCAGTGCAAACATTCTCGACTGAAAGTAATAAATCGTCGTTCTTAAGTTGCAATGTCGACATCCAAATTTTATCTAATTTAATACATTCCTCTATTATGTTAAAATTATTAGTGCCTTTGTAAATTTCAACAGCCTATCAGTACAGATGGGGAGGATAATGCGATGTTTTCTACATAACAGTCGTCTCAGTGAATTTTGTTTAGTGACCACCTTCTTGATAAAGATGTTCCTCTTCCGCCGATGTATCCCTATATCCGAGGCGGCAATTCCTCTTGTGTTTAATCGAACATGTGGTACCCGACCTCAACTACAAGTAATTTTATATACACCCGGAGTGGCCAAACTATGTCTTTAGCCGATCTTGAACATTCTTTTACCTTCCTAGTGGGTCTGCAAGTAGTTTCTACACCATACGTGCCGTCGTTCCTAGTCGATATGATTCTCTCACTAGGGTTAAATGCTCCTTGTTCGAATAACCATTCTTTTTGAATGCCGACCGTAGGTGTTCAAGCTCCTCTTTTAACCAGAACTGTTATTAATCAAGTAATCATTCTCTCTCTCTCTCTCTCTCTCTCTCTCTCTCTCTCTCTCTCTCACACACACACACACACACACACACACACACCAACAACACGATAACACTTTTAATCACACCTTCTTTTGTCTTGGGTGGTGGTTAGAACCTTTGAGCTCTGAGCACTATGGGACTTAACATCGGAGGTCATCAGTCCCCTAGAACTTAGAACTACTTAAACCTAACTAACCTAAAGTCTTCACACACATCCATGCCCGAGGCAGGATTTGAACCTGCGACCGTAGCGGTCGCGCGGTTCCAAACTGAAGCTCCTAGAACCGCTCGCCCACACCGGCCGGCGGAACCTTTGGTGCAGGTGACGGTAAGTATGCGTGACTTTTCGATATTGTCTATGGCCCAACGTCCCGTCCCCACGCTTAATAACAGACACATCCATTCAGTTGACCATTATCCTTCACCTCAATAGTAAATTGGTTTTTTTGATTGATACTGTTGGGACATATGAGGAAGGCATCCAATTCCACTGTACCGTGTGTCCTTACTACGTATTAACCCGGAAGTTTTAACTCAAGGGTTTGAAATGTTGTGTGATGATGTTGATATCTGTGGGGGTACTGGTTTTGGTATAGCCATACTGCCTCTCGACTGTTTCCATCTCCTTGGCCGTACAATAACACCATCTCGGCTTGTTCTGTTGCTTACAGTAAGCTGCGTCGATCACACAGCCTGCAAAACACATGGAACACACAGCACAGGATTAGAGGAACTTTCCTTCGTCAGCGCCATCTATCGTGGCAACGATGCATTAGTTCATAGTTTTCGATATGATTTCCTACCGGGCCGCCCACATAAAACTGATCTCGAAAATGTTTTGTACGCCTTAAAGTAGGCAAATAAACAGGCATCATTTCCACCTGGGTCGAATGAAGTAAATTGGTTTGCCTATCTTACGGTGCATGAAACATTTTCCAGACCAGTTTTATTTCTCCCAACCTGTATAATGAAATCACGGGGAACGAAGTATTCGTAGCTAAAGTGTTTCGCATTTCATGCTAATCAAATGGCTCTGAGCACTAGGGGACTTAACTTCTGAGGTCATTAGTCCCCTAGAACTTAGAACTACTTAAATCTAACTAACCTAAGGACGTCACACACACCCATGTCCGAGGCAGGATTCGAACCTGTGTCCGTAGCGGTCACGCGGTTCCAGACTGTAGCGCCTAGAACCGCTCGGCCACTCCGGCCGGCTCATGCTAATCGCCATGGAACTTTTGAGCTATTGATGTATGCCGTTTACAGGAAACAGCGCATATTTATCAGGAAAGGCTCGTTTTTGGTACCATTCGGTATAATAAAATATCAGTTAACGACAACTTGGCACTTAATGACTTTAAAACATTGTAACATAAAAGGCATAGATTAGAAAATCATCTGTTGAGTGTAATTCACAGTATAGGTATGCAAATGCAAAAACGGTAGTTCCTGTCCTTTATGTTTTGTAAAATACCCTGAACATTTTTATTAACTTCATAATAATGTGTTATGGCAACTGGGATGGCATGTAAATAAGAGAGCTTTACTTTGAAGAATGAGTTTGTTAAATTTATTGACCGTGACAGGTAACATGGAGAAATCAATTGCAATATAGCTGTCTACGTCACTGGCTTCTCTGTCGCGATGCAGTACAGTGTATACTAGGGTGCGCTGCAGACACAACATAGCTAATGTGTGAACAAGGAATAAATGTGCGTTTTAATAGACGCACTGAAAGACGAGCAGATGAAGGAAACATTCCTTTCGTCCGACCTCGGAGCTTTCGTGGCGTCCCTTGGTTACTCACGATCGTGGTCATAATTCACGTATTCTTGGTGATGTGCAGCGCGCGAGACGAATTACGCTGCATACTGTTTCGCGGATTTAATTGCAGATGTTTACTTGTCCACCTGGATTAATACTCTGAATTGCTACACTATTAAATCTGTCTAAATAAAGACTGCCAACTTCGCTTTGACGCTATGCAAGTAGGCCCAGTTCTGTGACAGGGCTGAGTATCAACGCATCACTACAACATGTTCTTCATCTTCACGTGTACAAACACAGGCGTCAGTCACTCCCAGTTGACGTAGATGTATTTCAGACCGACCGTGATCAACTTTCTGTAGTTGTACTAAATTCTCTTGGCAGTTTTTACTTGATTTATAGGGGATAGGCAAAATAATGTGAAGAGTGGTAATAATGGAGTGGTTGCGTTTCATGGTCAACAACGCAGGTAAGGCACTTGTCGCGCTAGACTGTGCGTGTTCAGAACGGACTAGGCAACAGCGTATGTTGTTTGCAAGTAGTGCACATTTCGTATTTGCATGCAGACGCCGAGGTCGACGTGCAATGAAAGACCTAAGAGAGTTCATAAGAGGGAAGATTGTGGTGGCCCGATTATCTGGAACATCAGTAACCAAGACAGCCAACTTACTGAATGTTTCAAGAGCAACTGTTTCAACAGTCATGACAGCCTACACAAAACATGGAAAGACATCATCGTGTAAACGTAATAGGGGGTGCAAATCAAAACTAAATGACAGAGATCGTCGTACGCTAACAAGATTTGTGTCAAAACAAGACGATACTACGGCGGGTAAAGTGACTACAGGGCTAAGTTGCCATCTTCGAGACAACATATCTGTCGAGACTGTCCACGGAGAACTCCATAGAGCGGATATTCGTGAACGAGCTGCTATACCTAATCCTTTAGTGACCAACGCAAAGAAGTGCAAAACTTGGTATCAGGAGCATAAATAACGGCCTACTGATCAGTGGAAACATGTCATGTGGTCCGACCAGTCAACATTATCGTTGTTTCCAACATCGGGAAGAGTTCACGTCTGGAGAACGCCAAAAGAAGCCTAAAATCCTGACTGCTTGATTCCAACGGTTAAGCATCGAGGTGGAAGTGCGATGGTGTCGGCAACCGTATCAGGCTATTCTGCTGGTCCCATCATTACTCTCAAAGGCCGTGTTACAGTCATCGATTATGAGAATATTTTAGGTGATCAGGTGCACCCCATGATTCAAATGTCATAGAAAGGTCACGGTTCGTAGTAGTAGACGGAAAGTCATCGAGTAAAACAGAAGTAATATCCGGTGTTCCCCAAGGAAGTGTTATAGGCCCTTTACTGTTCCTGATCTTTATTAACGACATAGGAGACCATCTGAGTTTCCGTCTTAGATTGTTTGCAGATGATGCTGTCATTTACCGTCTTGTAAAGTCATCAGAGGATCAAAACGACTTGCAAAATGATTTAGATAAGATATCTGTATGGTGCGAAAAGTGGCAATTAACCCTGAATAAATAAAAATGTGAAGTTATTCATGTGAATACTAAAGGAAATCAGCTAAATTTCGATTACGCGATAAGTCACACAAATCTGAGGGCTGCAAATTCAACTAATTACTTGGGGATTACAATTACAAATAATCTAAATAGGAACGATCACATAGATAATATTATGGGTAGAGCAAACCAAATACTGGGATTCATTGGGAGAACACTTAGAAGGTGCAACAGGTCTACCAAAGAGACTGCTTACACTACGCTTGTCCGCCCTATTCTGGAGTATTGCTGGGCGGTGTGGGATCCGCATCAGGTGGGACTGACGGATGACATCGAAAAAGTACACAGAAGGGCAGCTCGTTTCGTATTATCGCGTATTAGGGGATATAGTGTCGCAGACATGATACGTGAATTGGAGTGGCAATCATTAAATGAAAGGCGTTTTCTGTTGCGACGGGATCTCCTCCGATTGCAAAAACATTCTGTTGGCACCCACCTACATAGGGAGAAATGATCATCACGATAAAATGAGAGAAGTCAGAGCTCGCACATAAAAATTTAAGTGCTCGTTTTTCCCCCGTGCCGTTCGAGAGTGGGACGGTAGAGAGACAGCTTGAAGGTGGTTCATTGAACGCTCTGCCAGGCACTTCATTGTGAATAGCAGAGTAAGCACGTAGATGTAGATACAATCATTATATGACAGTATTCCAAGAAGAATAGCAGCTGTATTATGAGCTAATGGGGGTTCAAACCCTTATTAATAAATCATCCTCAAGTACAGATGTGCACATTATTTTGCCTATCCACTGTACAAATGATCTGTCGGGACGATAGGTTGTCGTTCCCTACAACGTTTCCTTCTCTTGTCATTTCCCTTCGCCTGCATTCTCCGCCCAGCTCATTCTCGTCATTTTAAGTGGTCGAGGCAAATGAGTGCGTGGCACCTGTGGATGGCTCGGTGTGCCTGAGGTTGAAGCGGCCGCATGGTAATGCGCAGATCGGGGTCGGCGCCAGTGCGCGGTGGTCGTGCTGCGGCTCACGATCTGGGGCCAGAGCACCTGCAGCGGCGGCGCCCGCAGCCTCCGGCGGCCGTTAATATCGCTGCCCTCCCGAAAAGGGCAGCTGCGCTGCTGCCAGATGTCGAAAACGCGACCGCCCCGTCTTCTGGGCTTGCACAAGCGCCCTCTCTCGCAACCAGATAAGCTGCGGGCGTGCACTCGATCGCAACACTTGCCTCGCAACACTCGTACCGCTGTGTATCGATGATCTCTCAAGGGATGACTACAACATAAGGACATAACCTATAGTGAGGCTGCTCCTCGTGTGAGCCACGAACACATCTATACTCCGCTAGACACCTTATGGTGTGAGGCGGAGGGTACATTTCGGAAAATTGTTCTTATTTTTCTATCGTCAAGAGCTAACTATTATTACAACTGTTGTAAATTTACAATATCCAGATTTCCGTCAATAAAATAGTCCGTATATTTGGCACCCAAACTTCCATACCTCAATGGTGTATGTAAGATGACACAAGGGAAAGGAAAATGTCGATGTACAAACGGTTGATGCCGAATCTCCTCGATTTTACTGACATTGTCGTTAAATGAAATGAATGTGCAAGGAAATAATACTTGTCGGTATTACATAAGTTTTACAGACAATCCCAAAGAAAGCATGTGTTGACAGATGTGAAAATTACCGAACTATCAGTTTAATAAGCCATGGCTGCAAAATACTAACACGAATTCTTTACAGACGAATAGAAAAACTCGTAGAAGCCGACCCCGGGATGGATCAGTTTGGATTCCGCAGAAAAGTTGGAACACGAGAGGCAATACTGACCCTACGACTTATCTTAGAAAATAGATCAAAGAAGGCAAACCTACGTTTCTAGCATTTGTAGACTTAGAGATAGCTTTTGAGAATGTTGAGTGGAATACAGTCTTTCAAATTCTGAAGATGGTAGGGGTAAAATACAGGGAGCGTAAGGCTATTTACAATTTGTACAGAAACCAGATGGCAATTATAAGTGTCGAGGGGCATGAAAGGGAAGCAGTGGTTGGGAAGGGAGTGAGACGCGGTTGTAGCCTATCCCCAATGTTATTCAATCTGTATATTGAGCAAGCGATATATGAAACAAAAGAAAAATTCGGAGTAGGTGTTAAAATCCATGGAGAAGAAATAAAACCTTTGAGGTTCGCCGATGACATGGTAATTCTGTCAGAGACAACAAAGGACCTGGAAGAGCAGTTGAACGGAATGGGCAGTGTCTTGAAAGGAGGATATAAGATGAACATCAACAAAAGCAAAACGAGGATAATGGAATGTAGTCGAATTAAATCAGGTGATGCTGCCGGAATTAGATTAGGAAATGAGACACTTTAAGTAGTAAAGGAGTTTTGCTATTTGGGGAGCAAATAACTGTTGATGGTCGAAGTAGAGAAGATATAAAATGTAGACTGGCAATGGCAAGGAAAGCCTTACTGAAGAAGAGAAATTTGTTAACATCGAGTATAGATTTAAGTGTCAGGAAGTCGTATCTGAAAGTATTTGTGTGGAGTGTAACCATGTATGGAAGTGAAACGCGGACGATAAATAGTTTAGACAAGAAGAGAATAGAAGCTTTCGAAATCTGGTGCTACAGAAGAATCCTGAAGATTAGATGGGTAGATCACATAACTAATGAGGAGTTATTGAATAGGATTGGGGAGAAGAGAAGTTTGTGGCACAACTTGACTAGAAGAAGGGATTGGTTGTTAGGATATGTTCTGAGGCATCAAGGGATCACCAGTTTAGTATTGGAGGGCAGCGTGGAGGGTAAAAATCGTAGAGGGAGACGAAGAGGCGAATACACTAAGCAGATTCAGAAGGATGTAGGTTGCAGTAGGTACTGGGAGATGAAGAAGCTTGCACAGGATAGAGTAGCATGGAAAGCTGCATCAAACCAGTCTCAGGACTGAAGACCACAGCAGCAACAGACAGGGACATCAGAACTATCAGAATGCGTACAATGTTTTTGTCTCCTGGAGGGCACCTTCGTTGAACAGTCACAAGGAATTATTGAAAGACTTGGTTATTAATGTCGAAACAGCAATGAATGGCAGTTCACCTTAAACGTTTATCTAATGCCAATAAAAAAAAGTAAATTAATCCGATAATATTCGATTACAAGATTAGTAAATTTATGGAACCAATCACGTCTTTTACATAAAGGCATTTAGGATGATGTCGCCAGTTTACATGAAGCCATATGTGACAGAGTTTCATTATTATGCCAGTACATACTTTGTGGATGCACAGCAATTTGATTGTCAGGACGCGTGGCTGCTAACAGAGATTCGAAATCGATTGCAAGAAATCCAAAAAATCAAACGGAACCGTTTAAATTTCATTTCAGAATAAAGACAATAAACTGTTATTTAATGTATCAGTTGATGTACCTGTCTCTTCAGCAAAATGGAAGGTGAAAGATGTGCAACAATAGTTACAGTTCATTCAATTAATAGTGTAATTAATAGGTTCATTTGTGGTGTGTTACAATGTGAAACATTCCGCCAGTGAATTTTAATATGCTACGAACATAATTACTATTGCAAAAAGCTGTCTATAAATAAACCTTAGGACCAGTGTATGAAAATGTAAGCGTCTGGTGATGTAAAGTCTGATTAGCACTCTAACATCACGTAGGAGTGCGTTGTTGCCTGGTTGCACGAAATTAATCCATTTTCTTGTCGTCTTCTGACTGAAGCGACCTTGGACGAATTCCTCTCCGTTTCCAACCTCTTCATTTCAGAGCAGCAGTTGCACCTTACGTAAAATATTTCTTTTTTATTTAAGACAACTGGTTTCGACAGACGTTGCTGTCATCTTCAGGTCTTAAAAACCTTTTTGTTGTGAAACGTTTTCATTTTGCGCGTCACAACCAAAACATTTTCAAGACCTAAAGATGACATCAAAGTCTGTCGAAACCGGCTGCCTTTAATAAAGAAATATTTTATGCGACCTATGCCGTAAACTTTTTTTTTTTTACAAGTAAAACAGATTGCTTCTTCGGTACTCTCAAAATGAGAAAATTAAGTCAGGTTCAGTACGTAAAGGGAGATGAAAATCTAATAGTCATGGGGGATTGGAATGCAGTAGAGGGAAGGAGTAGAAGAATTGGTTACGAGAGAAATGGGTTCGGCAGTAGGGATGAGAACGGAGACAGACTAGGTGAGTCCTGAAATAAATTTCAGCTAGTAACAGCGAATCCTCTGTTTAAGAATCACAAGAGAAAGAGTTATACTTGGAAAAGGCCAGGAGTTACAAGAAAATTCCAGTTAAATTACATCATGCTCGAACAGAACTTTCGAAATCAGGTATTGGACTGCAGGGCGACCCAGGAGCCGATATAGACTCACATCACCATTTAGTAACGATGAAGAGTAGCCTGAAGTTTAAGAGAATAATTCGGTAGAATCAGTGTGGAAAGAAGTGGGATACTGAAGTTCTGAGTAACAATGAGATGTGTTTAAGTTCGCTAAGGACGTGGATGCTTAAGGAATACAAAAGTAGCAGTTCAGTTGATGAAGATTGGGCTTCTCCAAAAAGGGCAATCACCAATGTTTTGCAGACAAACATTGGTACAAGAAATATGACTATGAAAGATCCTAGGGAAACAGAAGACGTAGTTAAATTGATCGACGAAAGAAGGAAGTGCAAAACTCTCAGGAAAAAGCATGAATACAGCAAAATAAATAATCTGGGAATGAAATACACAGCAAGTGCAGGAAAAGCGTGAAGAAATCGAAAAAGAAATTATTGTAGGAAGGACTGATTCAGCATACAGAAAAGTCATAAAAGCCTTCTGTGAAATTAAAAGCAAGGTCTGTAACGTTAAGAGTGCAATTTGACTTCCACTGCTAATAGGTGGAAAGAGAACATTGAAGGTCTTTATAATGGAGAGGACCTGTCTGATGACGTGATAGAACAGCAAATAGGAGTCGACAGGGAAGAGACATACTCCACAAACCTTATATCATAGTGACCTTGCCTCCTCTTCTCCATAAGGTCAGAACTTGTCATAGAAGCCTGCACACTTGAGACCAACAAAAATTTTTGTTCTCTTGAATCCGATAAGCCAATTAAGTAAAATTCCGCCTATGTACGCGTTTTAGTTGTGCCATAACTTACTGGGGGCGTCACTCCGTCGCTCTGCAGCCCCATTTTCATTTAATAGTAAGTCACTAACCCTATTCATGCAATGCTGTCGTGCCCCTTATTCTGTCTACTGTCTCGTTCCCGATGGTCTGTTCTTCAACATTTCCTACATTGTAGCTAATAGCACTCTCGCCCTATGTCACATGACTGCCAACAGTGGTAATAATCAACATCACAGGAAAAATTTCGCTTTATCCGAGACTCTGGTCTGTGCGTCTATTTCCTCTAATGCTGTTGCCATTCCTATGGCTCCAGCTAAGTCTTTAGGAAACTCTGCCCGTACATAGGGTGGGAACCCCTGCAAAAATGCATGCAGAGCTCCCTGCTCGGCCTCTTTGCTCCAATTCATTGTGTGCACAGGAAGACAGCTGGCTACCTGCGCAAGGAGGCCCAGTGCGAGGCGACTTAATCCAGTGAGGTAAATATCCACTTGTTATCTAACGAGGTAGCACACGATGGCAGCCGGTTGGTGACGCAATGCGCTGACACAATCGAGACGCACGCTCTGTAATCCTACTCAAACGATTTTACGGAAAAATTGGTAAAAAATACCTTATTTACAGTTTTATTTGTCAGCCTCTTGGTGAAATACCCATCATAAACCTAACGGTCATACTTACCGTGATGTTCTTATTTAAGGAAGATATTGCGCGAAATTCGAAAACTTTGCAATGAAAAACAGGAGTCGATATTATTTTGCGAATAAAATGTAGTAATGACAATGACTTGGGAGAAGATCTGTATCTGCCTCGAATCCCGAGAAAATGGATTTTATGCATCGCGTTATCTATTGATCGCACGCGCGAGAGAATTAAATATTTCTCACGTACCTCATATCTCCTAAACCGTTCGAGATATCGAAACAATATTTTGGCAAATATAGCATGCAAAAAGTATTTGCCGTACGGGTAACATACGAAACTGTCTCGCCAGCTTCTATGTAGCCAAAGCTATATATTTTTTTATTTTTTTCTAATCCAGTGCTGTGAATCTTAAAAAGTCATCGAAGGGAGTATAAAGAGAATCTGTTGTTGTTGTTGTGATCTTCAGTCCAGAGACTGGTTTGATGTAGCTCTCCATGCTACTCTATCCTGTGCAAACTCCTTCATCTCCCAGTACCTACTGCAACCCACATCCTTCTGAATCTGCTTAGTGTATTCATCTCTTGGTCTCCCTCTACGATTTTTACCCTCCACGCTGCCCTCCAATACTAAATTGGTGATCCCTTGATGCCTGAGAACATGTCCTACAAACCGCTCCCTTCTTCTAGTCACGATGTGCCACAAATTTCTTTTCTCCCTAATTGTATTCAATATCTCCTCATTAGTTAAGTGATCTACCCATCTAATCTTCAGCATTCTTCTGTAGCACCACATTTCGGAAGCTCTATTTTCTTCTTGTCCAAACTATTTATCGTCCACGTTTCACTTCCATACATGGCCACACTCCATACATATACGAGGGCAGTTCAATAAGTAATGCAACATATTTTTTTTCTCGGCCAATTTTGGTTGAAAAAACCGGAAATTTCTTGTGGAATATTTTCAAACATTCCCGCTTCGTCTCGTATAGTTTCATTGACTTCCGACAGGTGGCAGCCCTGTACGGAGCTGTTAAAATGGCGTCTGTAACGGATGTGCGTTGCAAACAACGGGCAGTCATCGAGTTTCTTTTGGCGGAAAACCAGGGCATCTCAGATATTCATAGGCGCTTGCAGAATGTCTACGGTGATCTGGCAGTGGACAAAAGCACGGTGAGTCGTTGGGCAAAGCGTGTGTCATCATCGCCGCAAGGTCAAGCAAGACTGTCTGATCTCCCGCGTGCGTGCCGGCCGTGCACAGCTGTGACTCCTGCAATGGCGGAGCGTGCGAACACACTCGTTCGAGATGATCAGCGGATCACCATCAAACAACTCAGTGCTCAACTCGACATCTCTGTTGGTAGTGCTGTCACAATTGTTCACCAGTTGGGATATTCAAAGGTTTGTTCCCGCTGGGTCCCTCGTTGTCTAACCGAACACCATAAAGAGCAAAGGAGAACCATCTGTGCGGAATTGCTTGCTCGTCATGTGGCTGAGGGTGACAATTTCTTGTCAAAGATTGTTACAGGCGATGAAACATGGGTTCATCACTTCGAACCTGAAACAAAACGGCAATCAATGGAGTGGTGCAACACCCACTCCCCTACCAAGAAAATGTTTAAAGCCATACCCACAGCCAGTAAAGTCATGGTTACAGTCTTCTGGGACGCTGAAGGGGTTATTCTGTTCGATGTCCTTCCCCATGGTCAAACTATCAACTCTGAAGTGTATTGTGCTACTCTTCAGAAATTGAAGAAACGACTTCAGCGTGTTCGTAGGCACAAAAATCAGAACGAACTTCTCCTTCTTCATGACAACGCAAGACCTCACACAAGTCTTCGCACCTGAGAGGAGCTCACAAAACTTCAGTGGACTGTTCTTCCTCATGCACCCTACAGCCCCGATCTCGCACCGTCGGATTTCCATATGTTTGGCCCAATGAAGGACGCAATCCGTGGGACGCACTACGCGGATGATGAAGAAGTTATTGATGCAGTACGACGTTGGCTCCGACATCGACCAGTGGAATGGTACCGTGCAGGCATACAGGCCCTCATTTCAAGGTGGCGTAAGGCCGTAGCATTGAATAGAGATTACGTTGAAAAATAGTGTTGTGTAGCTAAAAGATTGGGGAATAACCTGGTGTATTTCAATGCTGAATAAAACAACCCCTGTTTCAGAAAAAAAATGTGTTGCATTACTTATTGAACTGCCCTCGTACTTTCAGAAACTACTTCCTGACACTTCTATACTCGATGTTAACAGATTTCTCTTCTTCAGAAACGCTTTCCTTGCTATTGCCAGTCTACATTTTATATCCTCTCTACTTCAACCATCATCAGTTATTTTGGTCCCCAAATAGCAAAACTCATTTACTACTTTAAGCGTCTCATTTCGTAATCTAATACCCTTCGCATAACCACATTTAGTTCGACTACATTCCTTTATCCTCGTTTTGCTTTTGTTGATGTTCATCTTATATCCTCCTTTGAAGACACTGCCCATTCCGTTTAGCTGCTCTTCCAGCTCCTTTGCTGTCTCTGACAGAATTACCATGTCATCGGCGAACCTCAAGGTTATTATTTCTTCTCCACGGATTTTAATTCCTACTCAGAATTTTTCTTTTGTTTCCTTTACTGCTTGCTCAATATACAGATTGAATAACATCGGGGATAGGCTACAACCCTGTCTCACTCCCTTCCCAACCACTGATTCCCTTTCATGCCTATCGACTCTTATAACTGCAAGAGAATCTGCGGTATGAAAATAAACGTGACATTTCTCCCCTTATTTTACTGCGAATCCGAGACAGTGAGGTTTTCCGTAAGGTGTTGAGTTCTCTGCACTTGTAGCTAGTACACCGCGCCTCGTACACGTCTACCATGGTGCTCGGGGGTTACAGCAGCAAATTACGACACCTGAAGGAGGGCGTATAAGAACCCAAACTATTCGTATGATAAAAGAACTTTACAACTGCAGCTGTATTTTCAACCTCTGGTTAATGCTCACTTGCAGATGTTCCTCAAACAGGAGTGTCACTGCTCCATGTCACTCGAGCAACTAGTCACGACCCGGTCTCTTCCAGCTCGTAAGCTGTACAGCGCCGCACTTCACTTCGCTGGCCGGCCTGGGTGGCCGAGCGGTTCTAGGCGCTACAGTCTGGAACCACGCGGCCGCTACGGTCGCAGGTTCGAATCCTGCCTCGGGCATGGATGTGTGTGATGTCCTTAGGTTAGTTAGTTTTAAGTAGTTCTAAGTTCTAGGGGACTGATGACTTTAGCATTTAAGTCCCATTGTACTCAGAGCAATTTGAACGATTTTCACTTCGCTGTCCGTATCCAAGTACAGCCCTAGCCGCCAGCCTCGACCACTGCCATAGCCCACTGTGCTGACTGCTGACGATGTGCCGATGCACCGAGCAAGAACGGGGCGCTGGCTTCTGGGAGATTTTGTTTGATCCGATCGCTGCAACTGACTGCCCCCAGCTGTCTTCACCCGTCCAAAGCTCGGCGGCGGTGAAGCTCGTGTGGATCACATGACCAGCTCCGTCCGTCCTTTAGCGGCACGAGTACAACATGTGAGTTGAAAAAACGTCTCTGGGTCTAAGGAAAATCTACAGTGCCGTTTGACAGTTGGTACCGACGAAGTAGCTGATGAGATCGATCCCACCGAGTAGCCAAATTCAACAGCTGAGATGACATGACGTGTTTGGCCAATGTATGCTTCTACTTGGGTGCCATACTCCAGCAGTGGTTCAAGAAAAAAATGGTTCAACTGGCTCTGAGCACTATGGGATTTAACATCTATGGTCATCAGTCCCCTAGAACTTAGAACTACTTAAACCTAACTAACCTAAGGACATCACACACATCCATGCCCGAGGCAGGATTCGAACCTGCGACCGTAGCAGCCGTATATGGTCAGTATGGCAGTTGGTCGAAGAAAGAAGAATGTACATTAATATTCAGGGAAATTTAGGAATATAGAAATGCAAGTCAATCAGGAATAAATTAAACTGCAAATTCAGGGAAGATAAAGCGAAATGTATGCATGAAAAATGTTAAGAAGAAAAAGAAATGATTGTCCAAGGGACTGACTCAGAGTAGAGAAAAGTCAAAACAGCCTTCGGTAAAATTACAAACAAGGGCGGTAACATTAAGTGTGCAATGGGAATTCCTTTTAAATCTAGAGGAGAGAGGGGGTGGTTGGAAAGAGGCCGTTATAAGGGGGTAGACTTGTTTGATGACGCGGTAAAAGAAGAAACGGGAGTCGACGGGGAAGAGATATGGCCTCAAGTATTAGAAGCAGAATTTAAAAGAGTCAACAAGAAAGAAGGAACAGTAACTGGTTATTAATGCGTGAATTGTTATCTGCAGAGTGATTTGCAAACAGAAACTGCAGGAAGTTAGCCATTGTGAAGGTCTGCAGTCTACTGTAAGTTTCGTGTGCCACAAAATTTTTCCGGATCACCACTCAATTTCATTCAGATTGCGATAAGTTAATATAAGAATTAATTTAATCACTGAATTGGAAAACATGACTAACGTGTTAATAGTAATAAAAAGACCGAGTGAATATGTGGAATGTATTAAAAATAACATTACAAAAGGGAACGGGTTTGTCTTGAAAACAGTGATCACAATTTAACATAGTTTATTAAAATAAAACATCATACTAAAATTCAGAAAATAATTCCAAATTATGATATTTCGTTGCCTATTATGTAATTCATTACCTCACTTATTATTATACTGAGTGCTGTCGAATATTTCGGTGATGAACGAGAAGGAAATATTCGGCGCCCATGGGAAAAGCTGACAAAAATATACACGATTCACATATAAGAATAGAGATAAAAAGATTTTCCCCACCAAAGTCAGAGGCTCAGAGATTCTTCCCTATCGCTATGACTGAATTAATGTGAATAAGAATCCATAGAACACTTTCCGACAAAGAAATTTATCTGCATCACATTGCACATCAAATTAAGCTACGCTAGCGTGAAACACCTGCAAATTCCGTTAATATTCATGAACAAAACAAAATTATTAATATTCGTGAAAACTTCAAGAACACAAATATAAACCGTATAGACACAAACAGCAATCAAAGATGTTACTGAACTTACAGACAGTGAAATTAAAATGAATAAAAACTTCACAATTTGAAAATTGAAACTAAATGAAAAGTAGAAGAAATAAAACACAAACGTACAAGAAAAGTCCACACATACCTTTCACTTAAAAGAGAAACCAGACAACTGAATTTTAAAGCCTTGCTGGGGTAACGAACTTTCTACACCACGTGTTCTGATTACACAAAGTGAGGATCGGAAAAACATATTAAATACAGAAAATATACTCGTGACTACACTCTGAAAAATATAAGAATTCCGAACTTGAAGATGAACTAGCAGATCAAACGTGCTCATCACCTACAACAGCTATACACCATCACACATTAATACACTCACCAGCGCCAAGTTGCTCTTAAGAGTACCGTCTTCACTCACCAAAGGTCCAGTCCCGAGTGCCGACAGCACCCTCTACCTGCAACGAACTTCGCCCAGGTAGCCGGAAGAGACCAGAGGAGTCCTTACCGCCACAAACTTAACTACTGTCGAATCACTACCGAAAAAGCACAAATCTCTTTTCCTTGACTGATTAAACAACGTTGGCTACACTGTTACTACCACAGCAGACAATTAGATGCAGTATTGCTACCATATATAAGACGAATTAACCATACATACCCACTCACTCATTCATACAAATGATACACAGACAAAGGAAATTTGAGAGCACAAAATGCAGGTAATGTACATAGGATTAGATGCTTACTGGAAAAATTATGTACCACTGAAAGGGGACAAACAGGAAGTACTAAACTAAATTACAAATAATTGAGCGTGACAGTATAGAATAGAACTGATATAGTATGAAACGAATCTAACAGAGAAGTTTCCATAAACATCATTACCTTGGAATTTCTAAAATCAAAGGGGAAAATGGTAAGCCAATGACTATTGACGTTCATACAACCTGTCGACCTCCAAGAAGCGTTCGACAATGTGAAATGATGCAAGCTGACCGGTATTATAAGAAAAAGAGTGGTAATCTATAGGAAAGAGCGGGCAATATGTACGAGGTCCGAGGTGAAACAATAAGAGTGGAAGACCAACAACGAAGTTCTCGTATTAAGTAGGATGTAAGACAAGTAGGTAGTCTTTCGTCGTCCTTTGTGCTCAATCTATGCATAGCAGAAGTAGTGGGGAAAATAAAAGGAAGGTTCAAGACTAGGATTAAAATTCAGGGCGAAAGGATATCAATGATAAGATTCGCTGATGACATTGCTATCGTTAGTGAAAATGAAAAAGAATTGCAGTATGTGCTGAATATAATAAACTTTTTCACGAGTGCCGGGTATGGACTGAAATTAAATCGAAGAAAGACGAAAGTAATGAGAAGTAGTGGAAGTAACAACTGCGAGAAAGTTAATATCAGAATTTGTGATCACGAAGTAGACAAAGTAAGGAATTCTGCTACCTAGAGAGCAACACAACCCATTACGGACGGAGCAAGATGGACATACAAAGCAGACTCTGGCAAAAACGGCATTCCTGGCTAAAACAATTGGCTAAAAGAATTATATTAGTATCAAAGATAGGTTTCACTTTGAGGAAGACATATCTGAGAATATGCTCTGGTGCACAGATTTGTAAGGTAGTGAGTCACGGGCTCTGGGAAAACCGAAACAGAAGAGAATCGAAACATTTGAGGTACGGTGCTACAAACGAATGTAGAAATTTAGGTGGACTGTAAGGTGGTCTAGGGGTAGCGTCTTTGATTCATAATCAAAACGTCTTCGGTCCTGGCTTCGATCCCCGCCACTACCTAAATTTTGATAAATAATCAGCATTGGCGGCCGAAGACTTCCGGCATGAGAAGTCAGCCTCATTCTGCCAACGGCCTTGTCAAAGAGGGCGGAGGAGAGGATAGAGGTTCAGGGCACTCTCTTGTCCTAGGGGTGGGAAATTGCCCCTAAAGGCGAAAGCATCAGCAATGATCAACGACATGAGGATGCAGAAGGCAATGGAAACCATTGCATTAAAGACACGTAACGTGTATCCACAGGACATGTGGCCTGTAATTGAAGCAGTGTCATGATGATCTCTCCATTGGCAAAAGATTCCGGAATAGTCCCCCATTCGGATCTCCGGGAGGGGACTGCCAAGGGGGAGGTTACCATGAGAAAAAGATTGAATAATCAAAGAAATGATAACGTTCTACGAGTCGGGGCGTGGAATGTCAGAAGCTTGAACGTGGTAGGGAAACTAGAAAATCTGAAAAGGGAAATGCAAAGGCTCAGTGTAGATATAGTACGGGTCAGTGAAGTGAAGTGGAAGGAAGACAAGGATTTCTGGTTAGATGAGTATCGGGTAATATCAACAGCAGCAGAAAATGGTATAACAGTTGTAGGATTCGTTATGAATAGGAAGGTAGGGCAGAGTGTGTGTTACTGTGAACAGTTCAATGACCGGGTTGTTCTAATCAGAATCGACAGCAGACCAACACCGACAACGATAGTTCATGAGAATATGGGCTTGGAACAAGGAATGAATGACGAGAAAGACTAATTGAGTTCTGTAACAAGTTTCAGCTAGTAATAGCGAATACCCTGTTCAAGAATCACAAGAGGAGGAGGTATACTTGGAAAAGGCCGGGAGATACGGGAAGATTTCAATTAGATTACATCATGGTCACACAGAGATTCCGAAATCAGATACTGGATTGTAAGGCGTACCCAGGAGCAGATATAGACTCAGATCACAATATAGTTGTGATGAAGAGCAGGCTGAAGTTCAAGACATTAGTCAGGAAGAATCAATACGCAAAGAAGTGGGATACGGAAGTACTAAGGAATGACGACATACGTTTGAAGTTCTCTAACGCTATAGATACAGCAATAAGGAATAGCGCAGTAGGCAGTACAGTTGAAGAGGAATGGACATCTCTAAAAAGGACCATCACAGAAGTTGGGAAGGAAAACATAGGTACAAAGAAGGTAGCTGCGAAGAAACCATGGGTAACAGAAGAAATACTTCACTTGATTGATGAAAGGAGGAAGTACAAACATGTTCCGGGAAAATCAGCAATACAGAAATAGAAGTCGCTGAGGAATGAAATAAATAGGAAGTGCAGGGAAGCTAAGACGAAATGGCTGCAGGAAAAATGTGAAGACATCGAAAAAGATATGATTGTCGGAAGGACAGACTCAACATACAGGAAAGTCAAAACAACCTTTGGTGACATTAACAGCAACGGTGGTAACATTAAGAATGCAATGGGAATTCCACTGTTAAATGCAGAGGAGAGAGCAGATAGCTGGAAAGAATACATTGAAAGCCTCTATGAGGGTGAAGATTTGTCTGATGTGATAGAAGAAGAAACAGGAGACGATTTAGAAAAGATAGGGGATCCAGTATTAGAATCGGAATTTAAAAGAGCTTTGGAGGACTTACGGTCAAATAAGGCAGAAGGGATAGATAACATTCCATCAGAATTTCTAAAATCATTGGGGGAAGTGGCAACGAAACGACTATTCACGTTGGTGTGTAGAATATATGAGTCTGGCATCATACCATCTGACTTTCGGAAAAGCATCATCCACACAATTCCGAAGACGGCAAGAGCTGACAAGTGCGAGAATTATCGCACAATCAGCTTAACAGCTCATGCATCGAAGCTGCTTACAAGACTAATATACAGAATTATGGAAAAGAAAATTGAGAATGCGCTAGGTGACGATCAGTTTGGCTTTAGGAAAAGTAAAGGGACGAGAGAGGCAATTCTGACGTTACGGCTAATAATGGAAGCAAGGCTAAAGAAAAATCAAGACACTTTCATAGGATTTGTCGACCTGGAAAAAGCGTTCGACAATATAAAATGGTGCAAGCTGTTCGAGATTCTGAAAAAAGTAGGGGTAAGCTATAGGGAGAGACGGGTCATATACAGTATGTACAACAACCAAGAGGGAATAATAAGAGTGAACGATCAAGAACGAAGTGCTCGTATTAAGAAGGGTGTAAGACAAGGCTGTAGCCTTTCGCCCCTACTCTTCAATCTGTACATCGAGGAAGCAATGATGGAAATAAAAGAAAGGTTCAGGAGTGGAATTAAAATACAAGGTGAAAGGATATCAGTGATACGATTCGCTGATGACATTGCTATCCTGAGTGAAAGTGAAGAAGAATTAAATGATCTGCTGAACGGAATGAACAGTCTAATGAGTACACAGTATGGTTTGAGAGTAAATCGGAGAAAGACGAAGGTAATGAGAAGTAGTAGAAATGAGAACAGCGAGAAACTTAACATCAGGATTGATGGTCACGAAGTCAATGAAGTTAAGGGATTCTGCTACCTAGGCAGTAAAATAACCAATGACGGACGGAGCAAGGAGGACATCAAAAGCAGACTCGCTATGGCAAAAATGGCATTTCTGGCCAAGAGAAGTCTACTAATATCAAATACCGGCCTTAATTTGAGGAAGAAATTTCTGAGGATGTACGTCTGGAGTACAGCATTGTATGGTAGTGAAACATGGACTGTGGGAAAACCGGAACAGAAGAGAATCGAAGCATTTGAGATGTGGTGCTATAATGTTGAAAATTAGGGGGACTGATAAGGAATGAGGAGGTTCTACGCAGAATCGGAGAGGAAAGGAATATGTGGAAAATACTGATAAGGAGAAGGGACAGGATGATAGGACATCTGCTAAGACATGAGGGAATGACTTCCATGGTACTAGAGGGAGCTGTAGAGGGCAAAAACTGTGGAGGAAGACAGAGATTGGAATACGTCAAGCAAATAATTGAGGATGTAGGTTGCAAGTGCTACTCTGAGATGAAGAGATTAGCACAGGAAAGGAATTCGTGGCGGGCCGCATCAAACCAGTCAGTAGACTGATGACAAAAAAAAAAGGTAAGAAATGAGGAGCTTCTCCGCAGAATAGGCAAGGAAGGGAATGTATGGAAAACACTGAGAAGGACAGGATGATAGGACATCTGTTAAGACATCAGGGCATAACTTCCGTGGTACTAGAAGGAATCATAGAGTGTAGAAACTGTAGAGAAAACCAGAAATTGGAATAATTGGGGTCGTAGGTTGCAAGTGGTACTCCGAGATGAAGTTGTTGTCACAGGAAAGGAATTCGTGGCGGGCTGCATCAAACCAGTCAGAAAAGTGATGACTAAAAAAAATAAAAATAAAAAAAAGAAAGCTTCAAAATGGTGGCTGTGGGAGGCCGCTATGATCTCACCTGTTTCATATGCCAGGTACTTAGAGGGGAGATACAGAATTTTACGCAGTCAGATATGTACAAAAAGCCTTGAATGTCGACTCATACGACTGGGTTCCTCTGCAGCTGATGGTGGAAGTCTGGTGTCTTTGTGAATGAAGTGGTTCACCATGTTGTGTGTGGACGTGCTTGAGTGAACAATTTTTTTTCGGGAGAATAACTCTTCTGACTAATTTGATGCGGCCAGGCACGAATTCTTCTCCTATGCCAACATCTACATCTCAGAATAGCACTTTCAACATACGTCTTTAGTTATTTTCTGCCTGTATTCCAATTTCTGTCTTCCTCTACAGCTTTTGTCCCCTAAAACTCGCTCCAGTACCATGGAAGTCATTCCCTGATATTTTAACAAATCTCCTATTATCCCGTCCTTTCTCCTTGTCAGCGTTTTCCACATACTCTTTTCCTCTCCGATTCCGCGCAGAACCTCCTCATTCCTTACTTTATCAGTCCACCTAATTTTGAACATTCGTCTGTAGCACCACATCTCAAATGCATCGATTCTCTTCTGTTTCGGTTTCCCCACAGTCCATGTTTCTCTACAGTACAATGCTGTGCTCCAAACGTACATTCTCAGAAAATTATTCCTCAAAGTAAGGTCTATGTTGATAGTAGCAGAATTAATTTTTTTTTTAGTATAGCCACTTGCAAAACAACTTCCTGGGCGTAAGACAGCGGGTGATGAGTAACGGCAAGCTTGTATGTAAGACACGTGGGACGTGCGGCAGTATTTGTTGTAAAAAGGAGCAGGCATAATTGCGTCAGTATACGCCATAGGCGTAAGTGAGCAGTTTGAATAGAAGTTGTTTGTTATTGCCAGGTGTGTGAATCTACTGACTCGTCAGTGGTTTTAAGTAGACCAATACCTTAAGCGTATTTTCCTATCTGATCCAAGTTAATCTTACGCCAAAACTTTTTCCCATTTGTGAAAAGGCTATTTAATGTATAGCAATGAACTTCTTACTCAATATTAACAGTAAGTAGAGCCTACGTACTTTGAATTATATTGAACCTAAAAATTCCTTTAAGTTGATTTCTTTTCAAAATTTTCTAGAAAACGAAAAAAATCCAAAACTTCGACGCATTTTTCTTCGTTAATAATTTCATTTGGAAAAAAATTGTAGAAAATTTCACATTATTTGAGGTTCCATGGTCATACATGGTTGTTATCTGGTTGCATACTAAATTTTAATGGATTACCTTTAAAAGATCTTGAGAAAAAGGAACTTTTCCAGTAAAAAATCTTATATCTTGTAAATCACTGTTGAAAAAATGAGCTGCGTTTGAACGCTTACAGATGATTAAAAACAGCGTGATACTTACGTTTTGTCTTTCTCTGCTTCTTGTGTGCCTTCCAGCTTTGTTTTGCAACATCAAGTTAACTTTCTTCCATTTTTTTTCGGTACTGTCACAAATCTTTCAACTTCTTGCACTCTGCAGCTGTCACATCGGCAAAGACCAGAGACCATATTATCCACAGGAATAATGCCCAGTGTTTTAAATAATTAACACCTAAAAATATTTCCACAGTCGTTTGCGAGAACAGCATCATGTCCTTAATATCTGCATATCTGCAAATACTACTTTTGATAGATTATTCCAATCAGGCTGTTGAAACACAGATTTGGATTTTGTGTTCGCCCATGCAAACACTTCTTCAGTAGCCCAAGCCTGGACACATCTCGAAACATGGGCGTTGTAGCGCCAAACATAGCTATCCAAAGACTATGCTTAGCCGAATTAGATTATTTTGTGACTTGTAGCCTGTTTACCGATGTGGCCGAGCGGTTCTAGGCGCTTGAGTCCAGAACCGCCCGACCGCTATGGTCGCAGGTTCGAATCCTGGATTGGGCATGGATGTGTGTGATGTACTTAGGTTAGTTAGGTTTAAGTAGTTCTAAGTTATAGGGGACTGGTGACCTCAGATGTTAAATCCCATAGTGCTCAGAGTGATTTGAACTTTTTTTTTGTGTTTCCTTTTTTTTTTGTTGTAGCCTGTTTAACTTGGACCACGATGTGTCACCAGTTGGACAGAGACCCTGTCATGTAGTCTGTAAGTAGAAGTCTTGGAATTATTAACTTGCTCAAAAAATCGAAGCTACAGTTGGAAAAAACCGAAGATTTTGATTAAAAACATCCGCGCAGGGTTGCCACTTTATGCAAGGTGCCAACCGAGCCACTGGTGAATCTAAGTTTAGCAAGTGACTCTGTGTGTGACAGACAGTTCCCATAAGGGCATAACCTAGCCAAGTTGCACACATCAGAACATAATTAATTGTGATTCTAACTAACAGAACTGAAATAAATTCTTAGGAATGGCTGAACATCAGATTTTACTGTCACAGAAAATCACAGCATGAGCGACAAACACACGATGTTAAATTAAATAAATGTCCTAAACACAATTTTTCAGAAAATTTCTTAGGAGATCATATGAGCAAGAACTGAAAGATTCATATTCTGTCAAAAAAGAAAAGAGCTTATTGTGTATTAAATTGTTTTACAGGAGCATTTTCAAAACATAAAAAACACCTTCGGGAGTTTTCTTTGACACTGGTGAAACGATACCGATGGGAGGTTTTGGCTCTGTCAATAGAATCGAACATTCTACAGTGATGGCGTCTACAAACTAGTCTCTCGTTGGGATAAATGTATTCGTCACCAGGGTGAAAAATAAATATGTGGACGAGAAGAATAAATATGTATGATAGTAAAGTTTGTTTTACTTAAAAAAGCTTTAACAGATATCATATGAACAATTCGGACGCACTGAATTGCAGCACTCCCTTGTATTTTTCGTTTCATTCCCTTTTGTTTGTCTGTTGTTGGTAATGACAGCTAGGCCGTTTCGGATGATTTCAACTAAGGTAACTGTCTCACAAGTTAAACTAAAAACGACGTGAGCCGTGCAGCAGTAGATAATAAGAGTGTGCAGCTGCAGACCACCGAATACAGGCAAGGGCAACAGCGGAGTGTAGTGGAGGGCAGATTCCCGGAAGGATCGATGTCGCCGGCAGGGGGACGCAGAGGAGACGGGGCGGCAGATTAGAAGGCCGGAGGATCTGGCGGCGCGCTGCCGACGGATTGTCGGCGCCTGCGTGGGCGGCGCGCGCTCTTCATCTGGCGAGATAAGGGGCGCCGGGCCGGCTGCCCGCCTGCTGGGCTGTTTATCTCCTGAGGTCAGCCGCCAGCCTGCAGCCGCCAGAGCCGGTGTCGGCGACTACCGGCCGACGCGACACGACCAGCCACACCGACAGCCCACAACGTCTGCCGTCGGCATTAACTCTCCAGGGTTCAAGGTAACACTGACTGCCGCGTTATCAGTACCAATGCATACAATGCTTCACATACCTCCTACTAAACGATCAACTGTGTAATGTATGCGAGAGGGTAATTGTTTATGGTAGAACATATAACGTATATATTCTTTTGCGTGTGTGGAAGAACACACTGAAGGAAATGGAAGACATTATGCCATTAATTCCTTGATCGAAAGCTACCAAACTAATATTCCCACATTTGCATGCCGGTGGGATACGTTGATCAATATTTCATCGGTGTGCTATTTTCAATATTTACAGCACAGAAAAAGGCCATGTACAGAAATGAAGAACATTATAAGCTCGTGATAGAAGTAATGGGAATTTTCACGTCGCGATCGGAACACAGGCTGCCCAGAAGACACGAATGTGCAGCTTACCGCCACCTTTCGGACTTTGAAAAAGGCCGAATCGTTCGCATCAATATAAGAGCATCATATCAGCAGAAGCCACAGATGGCCGTGTCATGATGACGACATGACAAGCATGACAGGTAATGACGATATGGTCTTAGGTCAGCAGTGCGACAAGATGAGAAAGCACAGGTCCTTATACAAGGACTGCACCACAAGAAACGGGACTAGCTCTGAGGAAGAGACAAATGATAACAGCTGAAATCCGGAGAAAAGTCACAGGCAAAATGTAGTCCCGGGATGCCAGTAACAGGTGAAAAGAAGCTGGAGTGAGGTCTCCAGATGCCATGCGTCGTTTAGCAATGACACCAAATCGCCGACAGCGAGACTTGCATGGCGTAGAGATAGAGATAATTGGGACGGTGAGTGGCAAAATGTAAGTTAATACGGATGAGTAGGAAAACACCTGTAATGTTCGGTTACAGTAGTACCAGTGTCCAGCTTGACATAGTCAAGTCGTTTAAATATCTGGGCGTAACGCTGAAAAACTTATGAGGTGGAACGAGCATGTGAAACTTTGGTAGGGAACGCAAATGGTCGGTCGACTTCTGTTTATTGCGAGAATTTTTGGAAAGAGTGGTTCACCTGTAAAGGAGACCGCATATAGGACGCCGGTGCACCCTATTCCAGAGTACTGCTCGAATGTTCGCGATCCGTACCAGGTCGGATTGAAGGAAGACATCGAAGAAATTCAGACTATGGCTGCTAGATTTATTATCGGTAGGTTCTAACAAAATGTGACAAAATGTGTTACGGAAATGCTTCGGGAAATCAAATGGGAATCCCTGTAGGGAAGGCGGCGTTCTTTTCGGCAAACACTATTGAGAAAATTTAGAGACCCGGCATTTGAAGCTGACTGCCTCAGCATATATCGCGCGTAAGGACCACGAAGATAATATACGAAAAATCAGGGCACAGTCGATTTACCCTCGCTCTATTTGCGAGAGGAACAGGAAGGGAAATGACAATTAGTGGTACAGGGTACCCTCCGCCACCCACCTTTCGTTGGGTAGCGGAGTATCTATGTAGGCGTGGACTGAGTAGAGTTCTGCGATGTGTCTCACTTCTATTTGTAGCGGTCAGATCAGCGCCTAGGTCTTTGTAAATCCTATGTGTTGCTGGTACACTGCATAATTTTTTTTCGATTCACTCATAGACTGGACTGCATTGATTGGAGCCACTTAACCACACATCTTCAGTGAATCTCCAAAGTAGGGTGTGAAACTGTATTATGGAACGATACTGATCCCGTAGAACAGTGATCTGCTGTAATGTATTGCTTGATTTATGTTGAAATATCTCAAGTGCTGTTGCAGAGGGAGACATTTTAAGCCTCTGGGACGCTTTAGATGTTGGGAGAGTTGTGGTTGGTGTGATATATGTGATACCCCTCATGCTGCGAAAAGTATTCCAGAATATATTGACAACAATTTACACTTGAGTCAGGTTCCTCAGTGTGGCTGACAGTTCACAATTGCAGCTATCGAGCTTTTTTACGTAACAGCTTAATAAGTACTCAGTGAACTGTGAATAACCCCACTATATGAACATGGGCTCGGTGAAGTTATTTTGTCTGCTCACGCAAGTAAATTGGACAGGAAAAACTGTGGAGGTTGTGTAGGTATTTTAAATGGTCCACACACATACAAATAAATATTCGCGCCGTCTCCGTACAGCAGATATATCGTAAGGATGTATGATTAAATCTCCGCTGACAAAAAAATTGAAGAAGAAAAATAGCAGTTATTTTATGTACCTCATTTGTCTTTTATCACCGATCTCGCTGTCTGTCGGTCTTTTGAGCTACTACATGAAAGACGTATGTAATCGGGTTGTCTCAGTATTGTGTTAAGTAAAAGTTATAATATGTGGGAGTCGCAAAAGTTTTTAATTTTGCTACGGAGCTACGTCCTAATTTAATTCTCCCGATGCGATAAGGACTTGCATTTTAATGCTCGGCTCTTCAGTGAGGAAGTTAACTCGAAGAAACTGCCTTAGCCACGCAGATATTGTTGTACGTCGTTCGGGAGGATAGGTAAATTACCAAACTGCACACTAGAACTACGGGATTAACACTTATTTAATGTTTAAGAATGCAAATATGCCAGTGCGCGTTTCTGGGCAGAAAATTTTTGGTGCTGCTTCCCGATAATTGGCGCATATACCACTCTCCCGAACCAATATGAGGCGTAATCTCTCTGTAAAATAAAATGTAAACAGCACACGTTGTGGGAGACGTTGCCCTCCCCAGAAGAACGCAACACCTGCCGATCAGGATGACGAAGAATCAATTCCCCCTCGTGCTGCGTACAACGTGTGCAGAGATTGAAAGGGTCCTGTAGCCACCTTTCATTGCCAACTCTCGTAGTGGTCAAGTCGGCAAAGAGGTTTCCGCTACTTGTGAGAAATCCACCTGCGTTAGGTTGGTGGCGGAAATGGCATCCTGGGGTTTTCCGCGGAGCGTGGAAGAGGCTGGAGAAGCGGGAGGCAATCCGCCGCCGGTACGGGAAGCGTACACAGCTGTGCTCCAGTCGAAGAAGGGTGAGTTGGACTGACCGCGTGGCGCGTTGTCACATAGGGAGGGGAGCTTTTAGCTTTTGGTCTCGAATTTCGTCTTATAAAGATTTATTTACTGGGTTGCAGCAGGGAATGCAAGGCTTTTGTAGACTTTCAGTTTGATTCCCAATGCAGTCTTGACTTTGATCCGTGAGAGGAACGCAGCACAAAGGAGTTGCATATGTTGAAGTGCCCTCGGTTCAGTGTGAATGTTTATGTGCCTACAACTGTGTGTGTATGCTTCTAATCTTTTCCGGATCTTGGTAATTTTTGTGTATTTGTGAATTTTCTTTGTCTCATGTGATTAAAATTTGGCCACGGTCCATAGAAATTGTCTCCGCGGACCGAGTGGGCACGCGAGTCTGCTATGAAACGTGTAATATTTCACAAGCAATTGTACATAGTTAGCATGCAACAGCAGTCTATAGATGCACTACAGCAATGTTTTAAGGAATAAATATTTTTGCCTTCAATCTTATCTTGTGTACCGATGTTACGTCGCCGTTACCTTCGCCATTTACCTTGTAGTCTTCCTTGTTGGTCCACCTATAGCGTTTCCATGTGCACAGGTGTAGTGATTAGTGTCCCTTTTTTATCCGAAACAAATGCTCTGGAATAGATCGTGTTTTCACGAATCTTGCTGCAGGCTGCACTTACGCATGGTGTTCACGCCCTCTTTACTTTACTCAATATTTGATTCACGGGAAGAATGCCTGGATCATATTAATAACTACATCCCATTCTTTATCAATGACTTTACAATGAATGTTCTTTTGTGAGTTTTTCTTATTAATAAATTAAGTAATTTTCCGACTCAGTGCTACCTCTTCTTTGTCGTGTGGCTAGAGTTGGTGGCGACCCTATCTTTTATATTGATTTTAGTGTCAAATAGCATTTTCTTATTCAAAGTGCGCGTGGCTCTTTTAGCTATCAGGATACATTCAAAGGGCGCTTCATGCTTCTTGCACATAGCGTCCTTTTATTCACGCTACTTACAAGATTTACATAAGTTGTGTCGATATGTGGTACTTGTATTTGTATTATTAGTAATTCGTATCTGCATTCTATGCAGTGCTAACAAAGTTTATGGAAAATAAACACCCCCTGGTATGTTTGTGCACTGTGTCGTCAGTGGTTTGGCAAGCTGTAGAGAGACGGTATATCTTTGTGAAACACTGTAGTTGCTTATTACGGAGCAGTTGGTTGGACATAGTGGCGATTCAACTGCTCGCTCTTCAGTCTGCAGACCCATAAAGAAATGAAGTGCATTAACACAATTCGACAACCTTCGCTCGCACTTTTTCCCACACATACAACTCCCGCCTTTCCACTCTGTTTCACCCACAGAACGTTATTTATCCCTTAATAAGGCTCTACTGCACTTAGACGTGATGCACGCATTTAATATTTGCTTTTAACCCACTATATTTAATAGTAACAGTAATTTCATACCACTAAAACTCTATTTTTAATAATCTGTGATTTTTCCATCCTCTGCAATGTGGATATTAATAGATTGGAGAAAAAATGAATAGGAAATTTTCTAGAAAATTTAATGTAGTTTAATTTTGTACTGGTAAACATTTTCGCTAGAAGCTGTGGTTTCCGCGTTATTCGAGAAAAACATAAAAAAGTGACTTCTAAACGATTCGTCATCCCATAGCTCACGCCCCACAGGTCAGGATTTTTAGTATGTTGTTCATGACTCTCCGCCCGAGCATTGTCCAAAAATTTCGGACTACACGTTTTTTTTCCCCTAATCGACCTTTCTTGGTCTCCGCTGGCTGTACTACGTTCGTAATACGGGTCCGAGAAGACATCTCCTACGCATCCGCCGTTAAATTGGATGTATTTTTAACAGTCGATGTAGTAATTCCGCGAAGGATGTTGCCACTTTCTGTTCCTCTGTGTTCACCATGATCAATGTACTACGAAGAGTTGTAGAAAATTTGATCTCGCATGGAAATGAAGCATTTTTTCTCAGTATGAGGACTGTGTCCTGGAATGTTGATGGTAACTTTCTATTAAACCCTTTATGCATTGCAGTACCAACCTGACGTGGCTGAAAGAGTTAAAAGTCTCTGCAGTTCCCCGTCTTCCTGTTGTGGTCTTCAAGCACGGGAACGTGCGATGCGACTCTGTCCTGTGGAAACCTCTTCGTCTCCGAATAACTGCTGCAACCCACATCCAACTGAGCTTGCTTACTGTAGTGAAGCCTTGGCCTCCCTCTGCAATTTTTACCACTCAAACTCCACTACAATACTAAACTGAAAAGTCCTTGGTTTTTCATAACGTGTCCCATCAATCAATCCCCTCTTTTAGTCAAGTGAGGTCACAAATTTCTTGTCTCCCCAGTTGTGTTCAGTACCTACTCATTGCTTCCTTAAGCGATCTACCCGTCTTATCTCCAGAATCTTTCAGCATTGACACATTTTTCTTGTCTAAACTGTTTATCGCCCACTTTTCACTTCTGAAAAAGGCCACACTCCAGTCAAATGATTTCAGAAAAGATTTCATAACACTTATGTCTATATTCGATGTTAAAAAAAATTATCTTCTTGTGATACTCTATTCTTACCATCGTCGTTCCACATTTTATATCCTCTATACGTCGGCCATAACAAAACTCATCTACTACTTTTAGCGTCTCATTTCCCAGTTTAATTTCCTCAGCATCGTCTGATTTACTTCAACTGCATTCCACTACCCTTGTTTTGCTTTCTTTAATGTTCATCTTATATCAACGTTTGAGTGCATTGTCTATTGCCTTTCACTGCACTTGCAAAGCTTTTGATGTTTTGACAGAATTACAACGTCACTGGCAAATCACAAAGTTTTTATTTCTTCTCCTTTCCCTCTGCAAATTTATCCTTGCTTACGCTTGCAGCTTTCTCAGTGTATATAGTGAATAACACTGGAGAGAGGAATAAAATGTTTTCTCACTTCCACTGTTTCATGCGATTAGACTGTTATAACTGCCGCTTGGTTTCTGTAAAAGTTGTAAATAATCTTTCGCTCCCTATATTTTACCCCTCCTATCTTCACTAATTAAAAAAGTGTACACCAGTCACCACTGTTAAAAGCGTTCTCCAAATGCTATAAACGTTAATTTACCTTTCCTTACTCTACCTTCTAAGATACCTCGTGGAGTTAGTATTATTTTGCGTTTTTTAACATTTCTCCGGAATCCTAACTGATCTTTCCCGAGGTCGGCTGTTGCTTGTTTTTCCCTTCTTCTGAAAAGAATTGATGCCAGTATTTTGAAGTCATGACTTATTTAACTGATCAGTAATATTCAAACTTGTGAGCACCTGCTTTCTTTCGAATTGAAATTAATACATTCTTCTTTAAGCATAGTGGTATTTCCACAACAGGTGGAATATTTTAGTCACAGCTATGCCGGTATCAGCAGTTCTGAGGGAATTTCGTCTATTCCGGGGACTTCGTTTCGGCTTAGGTCCTTCAGTGCTCGCAGATTATCACGTGAAACTTAAAATACTCTCTCTCTAAAATTTGTTCTCTATTTATACCTATATCACGGAAGTTTCCTTCAGGATGTTTACAATTCCCCAAAATGAATAAAACAGGAAATAGAAAGATTCCGGTGTAAGTATATAAAGAAAGAGGAAAATCTTTGTTGGCCCGAGTTGCTGTGGACCACTGATGGCGCTGGAAAACAGACGTGTTATCGGATTATTTGTGGACGTTGATGATAGGCCGCACACTGACGTTTCAAGACCACTGTTGAATCGCGTAATGGAGCTGTTATTCATAGTGTAAGTTCTCCAGTATGATCTGCCTTTAAAGGTTCTGTGAATACAGTGTGTTACAAAAAGGTACGGCCAAACTTTCAGGAAACATTCCTCACACACAAATAAAGAAAAGATGTTATGTGGACATGTGTCCGGAAACGCTTAATTTCCATGTTAGAGCTCATTTTAGTTTCCTCAGTATGTACTGTACTTCCTCGGTTCATCGCCATGATTTCATACGGGATACTCTACCTGTGCTGCTAGAACATGTGCCTTTACAAGTACGACACAACATGTGGTTCAAGCACGATGGAGCTCCTGCACATTTCAGTCGAAGTGTTCGTACGCTTCTTAACAACAGATTCGGTGACCGATGGATTGGTAGAGGCGGACCAATTCCATGGCCTCCACGCTCTCCTGACCTCAACCCTCTTGACTTTCATTAATGGGGGCATTTGAAAGCTCTTGTCTACGCAACTCCGGTACCAAATGTAGAGACTCTTCGTGCTCGTATTGTGGACGGCTGTGATACAATACGTCATTCTCCAGGGCTGCATCAGCGCATCAGGGATTCCATGCGACGGAGGGTGGATGCATGTATCCTCGCTAACGGAGGACATTTTGAACATTTCCTGTAACAAAGTGTTTGAAGTCACGCTGGTACGTTATGTTGCTGTGTGTTTCCATTCCATGATCAAGGTTATTTGAAGAGAAGTAATAAAATGAGCTCTAACATGGAAAGGAAGCGTTTCCGGACACATGTCCACATAACATATTGTCTTTCTTTGTATGTGAGGAATGTTTCCTGCAAGTTTGGCCGTACCTTTTTGTAACACCCTGTATATGTCGGGGCAAGTTTTCAGCAAGACTTCCCTAGTTTTAATTTGTGATAGGCACACTGGACCACAACAAACGGATAAATAGTAACGTAACTTCTTAGGAAAATATAATCCTAACTTTCAAAATGTTATTCCGCACTTTGCGCTCTGCTTTACTTTAAACGATTAACTACATCACTACCAAGCACAATGTTAAACAGCAGTTTCCTAATGTCATATTATGAACGGACAGCTTCAAACTGCGCAAAAAACATTGTCCCGCAGTGTTCTGTATACCTTGTGAAGTAGCGGTTACCGTCCAATGGCTGGTGTCGTGCCAATCAACAGTTCAAACCCCATAGCTTGAAAATATTTGTTGTATAGAATTTATCGCTTCTGAATGATTTCCAGTATTTCTTATTTTCTAATATTTACGCCTCCTGTAATATTCGATGTATAAATAATTGCACTCTCCGTTCAAGAGGTAACGTTGCTGTCAGTGATAAACGTACTTTCAGTTCTGAGTGTTCTGCTTCATTGACGACCCAGCCTTCGTGTTTGGACCTAATTGTGGTTACAACATGAAGTTGTTTATTTATTGTCAAATTATAGACCCGTTACATGATGTTTTAAAACAAGTCGTACATCTTACAATTTTCGTTTTTCTTCTTCTTGCAGATTTCTTTTCTTTTGTTTTATCTTAAACGTTTACAATAATTTAGGGTTGAAATATAAATAAAATTTTGTTTGTTAAGAAGAATAAAAGGAGATGATAGGATAGAGAAGAAAAAATGAAATCAGCGTATGGAATCGTTGGTCGGCAGGCCACAAGCGGGGAACAAGTTCGGCCGCCAAGTGCAAGTCTTTTTTCAGTCGACGCCACGGTGGGCCACCTGCGCGTCGGGCATGAGGATGAAATGATGATGAGGCCAACACAACATGCAGTCCCCGAGCGGAGGAAATCTCCCACCCAGCCGGGAATCGAGCCCGGACCCGCTTGTATGGGAGGCGAGCACGCTACCGCCCAGCTAAGCAGGCGGACGGATAGAGAAGAGATTTGTTACTACCATCACTGAATGTGACTAACGGTGAATACCTTGGATTGGTTTCTTCTAGCCGTTGACCCCCAGTAACACACAGACGCACGCACAAACACACACACACACACACACACACACACACACAAATGGTTATTGGTAGAGAAATAATATTACTTATCCTATTTATAACTAATCCTATGTATTAACGTTAGGTTCCCATCCGTGTACAGCGTTTGTGACTTCTTGGCTAGATCGCCAGCACCTTACGCTTATGGCGTTGTTTGGTGGAGATGTCGGGTACAACTAAACATCTACTGCACCGTGGCTCCAGTTAGGCAAAGCAAAAGCCGTCGCCTACACGGACAGGAGCCGGAATACAAGCAGTACATCTTTCCAGAGGTCCGTATATTCAGTAGAGCAATGGATTCCAACCCAACAGTACTCGTATGTCAGTTGCATTTGAGGTACTCATCAACTTTCCCGGAGTCGCTGTGTAAGTCGGATTTCGGTGAATTTGGGATCGGACTGAAGGTTGTGCGGACGTTGAGCTCAATTTAACAATAATTTTATTTAACATCAAAATTTTCAGGTAACAGAACATAAACTGCCTACAATAAAACAAATATAATTTTCTGTAACCCGAAAGAACTGAAGTGGGGCTAAAACAACGAAGCAGAATCTATCACAACAGTGCAAGAACAGATATAGCACAAATTCAGTTAGCCATACAAAGGGCAAGGAGGCAACTACGTACGCTTTAATATATCTGGCACTCTGGCACAATCAGAAATGACAAAAAAAATTTCACATTATCGAAGAACACTTGCTTCAGATCGGTAACATAGCATATAATTACACCTCGCTCTGTTATTACTTCTAACACCCGACAACTGGACACCAGCTACCAACAACACTACCAAGCCACCCTCCCTTGTGTCTGAGTAACTTGTTATACAATACATAATTTTGACAAATTATTTCCTATATAACAGATCATCCACACAAGGCAATAACAAAGCAAAAAATTAATGCACAGGCGTGAACCACATGTTTAATTACGTATTTAAAGCTGCGCTGTACTTCTCGTTAAAAGAGGCGTGGCTAACTTCACTCACCTGCTCCGCCTTATCAGATTACTGAACAACGCTGTTTCTTACGTCACACTAGAAACTGCTTAGTGACAAAACACACAAAACCCGTGCTATATAAGCATATCGTTAAAAGAAGACATCAGAAGTAGACGGCGCTCTAGCGACAAAATTTTGCAAGTTGTTCAAGGTTATTTCTTGAATACCTTATTCTAAATATCCGAGGTCTCTGGTGACTCTGTACAGAGAAAAACCATATATGAGTTAAAGCACTTGATAAAGGTATCGCCACCGTTCTCAGAGAGCAAAAGCTGCTCCACCAAGTTTCACCCAATGTCTGGTGTCAAGTATCTCTTTCTGCCACTGTTCCATCCACTTTTCACCCACTGAAGAATAAAACCCCCTTTGTGGATGGAACAGTGGTAGAAAGAGAGACACTTGACACCTGACATTGGATGAAACTTCGTGGAGCAGCTATATATATATATATATATATATATATATATATATATATATATATATATATATATATAATTTTATTATATATTAAGACAAAGTATTATTTTTACTGGGAAGTTGTAACATCTTCGAAGTATGAGGCCAGTTTAACCCAAATGTAAAGTTGAAAAAAGATGTAAGCAGTGCAGTGTTTTTAGCAGATGAAGTTGCAGGAATTCATGCTCTAGACGATCACTCGCTTCGATAAAGTACAGGCAGCTTTCCACGCATATCAGCGTGTTATATTCGATCAACGCTTTACAAAGTGTTCTATTAATTGACTATATACGATGAAGGCTACACATCCTTTTGTCGTAAAAGCTGGTAACCGTAACGGGCCAGATAAATTCTTGTAAAACATTATCGTCGAGGAATAGTGAGTAATATACTCGTACATGCCTTTTTGTTTGTGGATTTCTCACCCAGTAATACTGGTGCCTTTATGTCTTATCCCATAGAAAAACTGGTAATTGCTGTCATTATTCTCTTTGGAACATTGTCACTACATCATTTTTATCAAAGTTACAACTTCTCTATGTGTTGTAGCTACTCTTGTTCACTACTTTCATTAAGAGTAAACAGAACCTTGTAAATGGGACTCGTCCAAAGCACAGTGTAACTGCGGCATACGATCAGAAATATGACAACGTATAAAACGAGAACAAAATAAAGTCCTTTAACAGAATTATAAAATATTTCAAGAAACTTTAAACACTTTTTTTCCTGACGATTGTTCTCAATTTCCGAAGAGTCAAAACATCAATGTAATGAAACGAATTGGATCCTGTGTAGTGTAATAACCGATCAGAGCATTTCTGTGACTCAGTGTGCGTCACAAAACATGACTAAAATGGCTAATAGTATATTCTAAAAGAAAATAATTGTTCTAATCATTACAGACGCCTTCATGATTCGACTTACATATTTCAGAAGTCGCTTAACTACGCAGCAAACCATACAATCCGCACCGAGATAGCCGGCCAGGGTGGCCGAGCGGTTTTAGGCGCTTCAGTCAGGAACCGCGCGACCGCTACGGTCGCAGGTTCGAATCCTGCCTCGGGCATGTATGTGTGTGATGTCCTTAGGTTAGTTAGGTTTAAGTAGTTCTAAGTTCTAGGGGACTGATGACCTCAGAAGTTAAGTCCCATAGTGCTCAGAACCAGCCGCACCGAGATAATTGGGAGCTTGCTTTGTCATTCAAGACCACTTTATGATGAATCAGGAAATATTTTTCCTCATTGACTTCAAAGTCACATTACTAAGTCACAACCAAGAAGGCAAAACTTTCAGAAATTATATATCAGTCTGTGTCTGTACTGTATGTATCACATACAGTAAGAGTCGATAGAAAGAATTTCTAGCTAGAGTAAGAAATACGAGCGGACCACGTTACGCCTCATATTTTTGAACTATGCTGCAGGCATCAGTAGCAAAACAAATGGTTGAAGAGGTTTAACACTACTAAACTCTTAATGTACGATAATGTCACTACAACCTCAAACCTCCTAAGCGTATCAGAGTTACCTAACGAGATACTAACGAACTGCTCATGTGGAAGAGTGTCGCTTCCCCTTTAGTTTTTACATCTACATGGATACTCTGCAAATCACTTTTAAGTGCTTGCTGTCAGTTTGCTGACATGAGGACGGTATCACTAGAGGAAACTCTGTGCACCAGTATTGTAATGATGTACGATGATAAGAAATAATCACACTTTATTCGTGGTACATGTTTTGAATAGCCCTCGGTGCATCCGTGGTGCCGTGCATACTCTCGCTATGTGGTCTGCAACCAGAATCCAGGCACTCTGAGCTACGTTCGGCGTACGAGACAAAATATGCGACAGATCGCTCCGTTCGATAACCAGTAAACTTCCGTCTGCCGACTTGGATTAATTTTCACAACCTGTATGCTCCAGAAAACTGTCTTAATAATAATCACCTGCCTCGTTTTGATTTGCAAAACAATGCTGAAACACCAATAATAAAGATGCTGTATCAATTTAACTGCTTACAGAGAGTCTCCTAGGCCCGTCCACTGAACTATGAAACGTAAATACACTGCCTTTCACTGGTTCCTGGTAACATCCACAGTTAATTTACACAATGACTAAAATCATGTCTTCAAAATACACACTTAACCACATCTTTTCAAGTCTCCACAGGAATAAACTCATTTTATTAGCTCCCCTTCATTCTAATTATGTCCGTCTCTTCTATGAAATAATATATCTCGTTAGTTAATGTGCACAAAGGATGCCGAAGATCCATATCTACATCTACATCTACATGATTACTCTGCAATTCACATTTAAGTGCTTGGCAGATGGTTCATCGAACCACAATAATACTATCTCTCTACCATTCCACTCCCGAACAGCGCGTGGGAAAAACGAACACCTAAACTTTTCTGTTCGAGTTCTGATTTCTCTTATTTTCTTTTGATGATCATTCCTACCTATGTATGTTGGGCTCAACAAAATATTTTCGCATTCGGAAGAGAAAGTTGGTGACTGAAATGTCTTAAATAGATCTCGCCGCGACGAAAAACGTCTTTGCTTTAATGACTTCCATCCCAACTCGCGTATCATATCTACCACACTCTCTCCCCTATTACGTGATTAAGTGATAATACAAAACGAGCTGCCTTTTTTGCACCCTTTCGATGTCCTGCAAGGAAAACAGCTGACGCTGGTCAAGAAATTTAAATATCTAGGCTCTTACATGCAAAGTGATGGAGGACTGGAGGGCGAAATTCAGCACAGGATAAGTAGTGGATGGATGAATTGGAGGAAACTGAGCAGAGTACTGTGTGATAATAAGGTTAGCTGCAGAATGAAAGGAAAGCTCTACAAGTCTGTGATGAGGCCTGCAATGCTCTGTTGTGTAGAAGCCTGGCCAATTACAAAAGCCCAAGAGAAGAAGATGGAAGAGGCAGAAATGAGAATGTTAAGGTGGATGAGTGGGGTGACAAGGAAGGATACAGTAAGGAATGAGTACATCAGGGGAATAGTGAATGTGGGGCCCATAGGGAAGAAGATACAAGAAAGTAGGCTAAAATGGTATGGACATATGCAGAGAAGAGGGAAGCACTATGTGGAGAGAAGAATTGAAGACCTAGAAATCGAAGGATCAAGAAAAAGAGGAAGACCGAAACTAAGATGGAAAGACAAGGGGACCTACGGGAGAAAGGATGGCTCGGTGAAGAAGCACTGGGAAGGCATTTATGGAAGAGAGGGATCCAGCAAAGCAACGCCCATCCCACATGACGTGGGAAAAGGCAGAGATGATGATGACCATGAGTTAATGACTCTATGGTCTCACACAGCCCACTTACTACCGACTCTGCAGGCACGCTTTAAGCCGAACGTTTTTCTATAAAAACAGAAAATACGGGCCGAAAAGGTTCGTACAGCGCTGATTCTCTAGCCCTTAAACGACCTAGTTGGCTCCGGTCGCTTTATGTGGTTTGGAGAAAGACCGGTCCATCAACTTCAGGCAGGAAAAAGAATAAGTCGATCTGATGACCACAAAAAAAAAATGACTAAAAAAACTAAAAACGAATATCACCTCGTGATTTTCTTGCTTCTTTCAAAGGGTCCACACATCTTAGCACCATCTAATTTTGAAAGCATCAGAACGTCTCTGTGACATCAAGAAGAAGAAAATTAGCAAAACTAACAACTGAATGGACTGAGTTACTTTTGAAGTCTTCCCTATTCTTTTCAATGAATACAGTAGCGTTACTTTAGTGAATGACATATGCTTTATAATACATAGAAACGTAAAACATAAACTGATGACCTCTATAAACCTTTCTTTTCTTTTTATTACACATCTTATTATTATAGACTGTAGTCTTGTATGTTACAGAATTGTTGTCTTACCAGTGTCATCATTTGTGTTACGGGAGTGACTACATATTTCCATATTTACTTTCTGAGTAGCCAAAACAGAAGCACGCTGGCATCTAAAAATGATATTTGTGCACACTCAGTTTCCCCTCAGGTCCCAATTAGTGCGAGTTGGCCTGGCTGTTTAGTTGCGCCCGTAAAAATAGAGGGTGTTGCATGAGTCAACAAAACATCCTGGTGTGGAGCCAGCACATTATTTATAGGCGGCAATATGTAACACAGAGTAATGGTTGCTGTGTTTTGCGGACGCTGCGCCGTTTACTGTCACAGTTTATTGTTTCTTACTAGGGTTACCAGCGGGAAATAAATTCGTCTAGACGTAATGAGGTGTTAAAACTGAAACTGCTCGAGCCAACCAGAGCACTGTTTGTATTGTTTCTCCATTGGCCCAATTAAAAACACTGTACAGAATAAGGATTTTAAAGAGAATTTGTAAACAGGATATTAGCTGTTTTAATGTGTCTTATTGATCACTGAATCCGTAAAAATGTATTAACTAATATTCCTTCCGCGAAGCATCTTTCGGTGATCATAGGAAATTTCTAAGCTATCCACTTGCATCGAGTTAAAACAGTCCGAAATTGTCACGTTACTTTGGTAATACGTTGTGATATCGTAATGTGTCGTCGCTGTCTGATTGCCTACGTTATTACCGCAACTGTCTGATGATCTATGCTCCTTGCACTACTTTTCTCATATGCTTGAGCGCCTCTGATGCCTGCAAGGATACTGACAACAACTACTCACAGTGGCAATTAATCCTAATGTTAACCTCTTTAATTTCAATAGTAAGCCAAAACAGTAAAAATATCACGCGCTGTTAAACTAACTGTTCGTATTTAAGTAGGCTGCAGTACTGTTGCTGAGCACTCGACATCTGAACTGTCTTTGAAAATGACAGACCTCTGGCTCGTCTCAGTCTCCACTAAATAATTTAATGCTAAGGGAATGCTGTAATATTTAATTGCTACCAGACACACCCCTACGTTGACCTAATAATTACAATATAAGACACTCGCAAAATCACTTACTTGAAAAAAGAAGCAACTACAAATATAAAATCAGAATAACTAATGTATTTACGACTGTTTGTGAGATAAACTGTTTCTCTGAATTCTTGTTAGAATGTCCTTGTGTGTAAGTATATTCAGAACGTCTTTATGGTGTGGAACTAAGAGAGTGTACACAAAGGTGAACTATTAATAGACGTTAATTCAGTTGTACAGTAGGTGATCTTTTGAGTGAGATTAGCAATAAACGCAGACTTTCGAAATGTTGGTTGCGTATGAAGATACACCGTTTTAATGAGCAAACTCATAACGTATAAATAGACATGACTTGTTGAAACATGATGAACATCTTCCATATTTGGTATACGCCTCGAAGAGACTGTAACGTAAAATACCGGTAATTAAACTTTTATCATAAGCTATGGTATTGTACAGCTTCAGTACTGAATTTCTATTATAAGCTATGATATTTTATGGCCTCAATACCGTTCTCATTAGTTATAAGCGACTCTGAGTTATATCAAATAATATTTGAGAAATAAACGACTCTGTTATTATAATTTCGAATACACGTCATCAGTTCAGTGTGGTATTTTGCAGTTAAGCACGTATGATTTCACAGTCCAGTTTAGTAGTGTGATAACGACTTAACCATGAGAAAGTCTTATCATGATAGGAAGACAAGATGTATGGGACCTTGATCGTTATTTGGGTTAATATTTAAGATGTTTACTGTTCTTTGTATTCTGTAAATACTCTCTGAGACTCTGCCATGAAAACAATATCTGACGCTGGTGATGAATCACTGTAATGTTTTCTTGTCTCACGTGGGTTCTGCAAGCTAGTGTAGAAAATTTTTTGTGTCGTCGCTTATTGCTGATAATTTACTGTTCAGTATTATTTCACTGTGGAACCATATTAAACCCACGTTTTCTTAATGACGTAGCTACTGCTCCTCTTCTTCTCGAAGCATTGGCAGTCTTGACCTACAATTGTGTTCTGCGCTGATTCCTTAATAAATCTTCCATCTTGGATATTCTTGTTTATTGCTTTCTTCTAAATTTTCCCGTCTTGCAATTCCTCATCTTCATCGAAGCTGAAGAAACAGATCTCTTCTCGGAATTTATATGATTTTGTGAAACGATGTCGATACAAAATTTATTCAGAAAATTGTATGTACCGCCCGTCTGCACATGCTTATGCTGCAGCCTCTATCTTAGTACAATACTTCTTTTCTCTTCTTAAAATCCTTTAACTTCACCCTCAAGGAGCACTGCTTCTCCTCCCACAAAATTATTGCTTTTCGGTTAATTAACACCACGTTTGCTCCCGTCCGTCATTACAGACCAAATATAGTTTTAAAATACGTATTCTCTTCTCCACATTACTCCGTCAATTCGTTACTAAAAGAAAACATTTTCGTCTTACAAAATAGAAATACTTTTCTACTAACAGTCGGACTTACCCCTTCCATCCACCTTCACACTTTTGAGTCCCGACTTAGACTGTCTGTATTCTATATTTTGTTCTCTTTCCACAAAATTTTAGAAAGATAATATTTGCTACGGGATCTAAGCATTTTTACATGAAGTACTTATAATTAAATTTGCTTGCAGTAATATAACAAATTCCTATCATATTTTCCTTTCACTCGCATTAAAACTTTAGATAAGTAAAAGGGCTTAAGGGTTAGTAATCACAGACTTTATTACACATGTAGCAAAATATGAGAACTTTGTTACGTTGCATTTGGGTAAAAGAAAGCGAAATATGCCCGTTACACTGCCACACACAGAAACGTCTCTCAAGTTGCTTTTACTGCAGCCATTGCCCAAGGGAATTTTTTACAATAATAATGCAGAAATGAACAACGTATTGATTCATCTTTCTCTCTACTGTGATACGGCAAAACATTCCATACTTTGAAGATTTACTCATAATTTAATCTGAGTCTCCAATGTGAGTATTTGACTTCACTTCCTGCTAACCGACATTTATGTTAACACTGCTTATCTCCGATTCCGGCGGTATTGTGCTAATTTGCAAGTTTCCGTCCCAATATTGAGATGTTTTATCTATCTGCAGAAATTTTTGTGATTTTTTTCACGAAGTAATAGTTTGAAATGCTGATCAACTGCTGTTTAAAGATATTGTCAACGTAACCGTTGGACAGCTAACTTTTCTCACGTGCTGTCGATCTTGATTTTTAATTATCATCTTCACGCCAGACATTCATAACCGCGTCCAATATTTAATAGAGTTATATACTGAAGTGGCGCAAAGCGTAAATAGGTATTAGTTTTTATTGCCAAAAATTTTCTCAATGTTAGAATAGAAATTCGAACATTTGAGAATGTCCATCACACTCTTTCCGAGCAATAACTGATGTCGTTATGTTTCCATGGATTTTGTCTTTATTATTAATTAATTAACTTTTGAAGTTATTCTTCCACATTTTATCTCCTATTTGATGTCAAGAGTCAAGTAAGGTAGAAGGTTGACACGTGGGACAAACTTTCATCAACTATAATTGTTTATGTTTATCTAAGATACTGTGCTATGCCACCATAGACTTTCCTAAATCACAATATTTAACATGCTGTTGGTGTTCTGCACAACTTTCGGAAAGTACACGGAGGGAATGACCTATGTCATTGCTTCGCCACTGACAAGAGATTTAAATTTCAAAGACCACTGGGCTAAGATTGACCTTTAATGACCACGTATTCTCTTTTATCTTTTTCTATTCTTCCTCTCCGTAACTCTGATTTTCTAGAAGTAATCCAAAAGAAAGCAAAGGAGAGCACTACAAGAATGCTTTCGTTAGAAATCAGTTTGTAATACGAGGATCGTTCAATAGGTAATGTAACACATTTTTTCTTATGCAGGTTGGTTTTATTTAGGATTCCAATGCACCATGTTATTTCTCATTCATTTGGCTACAAATACCTGTTTTCCGTCGTAATCTCCTTTCAGTGCGATGGGTTTTTATGTTCTTCCGTCAAGCGGAGAGTACCTCTGAGTACCCCAAGTAGTGACGAGTGTCTCAATATTACCAACAGAAATGACGAATTGTGCAGCGATGTATTTCATAATGATCCGTCGATTACTTCGAGTGATAGTGTCTGCATTGCAGGAGTCGGAGCTGTCTGTGGCCGGCCTTTACGTGGGAGATTGGACAAGTTAGAGCGACGTTGCTGCAGTGATGAGAGACGTCTCGCCCAACGACTCGCCATGCTTTTGTTCACTGCCAAGTCTCCGTAGACATTCTGCAAGTGCCTGTGAATATCTGTGATTTCTGGTTTCCTGCCAAAAGGAACACTATGACAGCTTTCTGCTTGGAACAAACCTACGCTACAGACGTCATTCAGAAGGCTATGTATAGCACTGCCACCAATCGGAACATCATGAAAACATAAGGGCTGAAGCGGGAATATTCCACGTTGTCTCATTGAAAATTCCAAATTTTTTCGGCCTAAATTGGCACGGAAACAAAGATGTGTTGCATTACATACTGAACGCCCCTCCTATTATTATTTGTCGCCATTTGCTTGTGCCAATTAAAATCGTAGCAGCTTTTATCCCATAGGAGGGCATATTACACCGAGTGGGTGGCCCAGGTTCACTGTGCAGGCTGAATGCACGCACGGGGATGCGGATACGACTCACGTAGCGGAGAAAGCGCCGGCCAGAGACGGCGCGCCGAACCAGTGATGCAACCCAGCCCCCGTGGCAGATGCTGGCGGCGCGGCGGCGCGGCGCCGCGCCCTCAACTCGGCTTAGCTCAACCTGCATGGGCCGACCAGGTTCGTCACACCTACCTCTCCCTCCTCCAGGATGACTCAAGTCAGGCTGCTCCACACACGTATTTGATCATACAGCAAGGACTAATAGGCAGTCTTTAAGGGCTAAAACTGATTGCAATACAATTAAAGGAGGTCTTTCATACCCGAGATATTTTAGTTGACGCATACTCAGAAAAAAGGCGTAACTAGGGAAAACAACCACCACAGTATAGATGAGAGAGGCCTATAGACGACCAAGGTGGATGAGGAAGAACTAGCCCTATGATCGCTTGACTCGGTAACCGAAGAGAGAAGGTAGTTAGCCACAGCCGTACCTAAGAAGAATCAGTGTAGATCAGTGATGAGCTCCCATCCGTCGCTATGGCTCTGTAGTCAGAAAGACGTTTCTGGACCTTGCGTTGCTCATATCGCACGGAACGTGCAGAGAAACAAGGGACACTCCGATAATAGTATATTCTGCGTCTGTCCCTTTCAAACCACATAGAAGGGAAAGGGTGAAGCTACACGAGACAATGTGTTACTTAACTGTTCTCTGACGGTTAGCCACATTATCATAAGTAATTTAGAATAACTTTAGATCCATTACTAGCAGTTACTGTAGAAAATCAAGTTTAGAAGTATTAGGTTTCTTTTATACTTGAAATAGTTGAGTTGCTTGTTGCTGTTTTACTTATACTCGCTGTTGCAACAGTACTTATACCAGTAGGTGTACAAGAAAACGGAAAAATTAGTCAAAATAACATTAAATAAACAAAACCTTTTCCTGTCAGTGTAAAGGTACATACGACTGAGAGTTGAAAAATATGGCACAGAAAAATTAAATGCAAAGAGTAGCGTATAGGTAGCCATCAAAGTGTTAGAACAGTAGAAGCCGGCCTTGCGACCGAGCGGTTCTAGGCACTTCAGTCTAGAACCGCGCGACCGCTACGATCGCAGGTTCGAATCCTGCCTCGGGCATGGATGTGTGTGATGTCCTTAGGTTAGTTAGGTTTATGTAGTTCTAAGTTCTAGGGGACTGATGGCCTCAGATAAGTTCCATAGTGCTCAGAGCCATTTGAACCATTTGATGACCTCAGATGTTAAGTCCCATAGTACTCAGTGCCATTAGAACCATTTTTTTAGAACAGTAGGAGCAGGAAAAAATACAGGGAAGAAAAAATAGTATGATAGACGCTCTAAACCTAATTTAATATTCAGAAAAAATAAAAGGTGAAAAAATAGTTTGTCATTTCCACATGAATATAATTGCATTTGTAACAAACGATTGTTATTATCAAGACAGTTTGTAACAAATACTTTAGCATTGATACATACATCAATCCACGAATGCATTGAATCCCAGATGCACTAATGCATCCTTGGCGTATTGCGTATAATTTTCCAGGATACCACAACACGGCCCCGAAGATCTTCTGCTTCTTGTACCAGGGTTCAATACACTAGAGTTTTCGAATGAGCTCACAAGTAAAAATCTATTGCATTTCGCTAACATTAATATGGTGGTCAGGGAAGATCCTACAGCCCTTCCTATGCCTTTGCCACGAAGCTTATTTAGATGGGAAAATTCTTCTTGCATAAAGCACATGCGAAAGCCTCCTTCACTTAACTTTAATCTGGGAGTTCATACGGGATTATGACCCTCTTTTTGTGCCTTGAAATGTTAGCACTATGTATTAAATCTACGTCTATGTAACTAAACGCAGTTTAGCTGTGATGACGGAAGTTTAGGTGTGGCAAGGACTTTCGCAAAACCTAACGGAAGAGGGAAGGAGGGGGAAGGGGGCAGGGGGGTTAACCAGTAATGAACAAGAAGAAACTGAATATAAAAGCCTCACCGTAGACGTCATGCACCTATTGTCTGTGTATGAAACGAAATTTTACATTACAATTTCTGCAAGATAAGTCTTTTTGCCATTTCTTCTCTACACTACCTAAAATCAGAAAACAGCCATGAGTTTCTGTGGTAGTAGCAACTATCTCGATGTGTTCAACCCTCTGACACGTGTCTCGAAGTTCCACAGCCACGCTGTCGTACTTACATAGCTGTTTCTTTTTTGGCGAGGTTTGGATAGCTGCCAGGGTGGGAGGGTTGCAGTCCAACACATTTACCTAACCCGCACCTCTCTCACCACACGCTTCCACATTGCCATTCTTCCTCATCCAACAATCAATACCTCTTCTTTCCATCGCCTCTTGGATACGTGGTCTTCCTTTCCTTACAGGAAAAGGCTCTTTTTGTTTTTCTGTCTTCTCCCATTCTTTTGTCATGCCCTTACCATCGAAGCAGTTCTCCTTTTATTCTATCCGTAATACTAAAATGGGTCCGCGGCCCCTCTCTTATTTCCTCATTTGTTAGCGACCATATCGGGAAATTCTACTTTCTCTCTCTCTCTCTCTCTCTCTCTCTCTCTATATATATATATATATATATATATATATATATATTACGATCTTTTCGAGATATCCTTCTGCCATCGTTTTACCGGCCGACCTAGCGATCTAACACCGCTGGGTAATAACGTAGCATGGGGTTTTGGGAGTCTATTTGAGCTCTTTCTTGTAGTTGTTTTCTCCAAGTGTTGCTAGTTTTCAATATAATGTGTAATGGGTTCCACTTTAAGTTCCAATATATCTTCATTCCTTTTGTGGTCCCAAACTGTTCGTCTCAAGAATTCCATTTGACAGACTGTTAGACATTTCGTATTTTTTACCTTTACTCTACAGGCTTCGCTGCCATAGCAGAACACAGGTCGTATTGTGGTATGCGTCTGGACTAGGGAATGTTCCTTAAATTATTAATGACAAGCGACTTTTCGACTGGATCTGTTTCTTCCAACAAGGATATTTATAGCAAAAAGATATAAATACACTCCTGGAAATGGAAAAAAGAACACATTGACACCGGTGTGTCAGACCCACCATACTTGCTCCGGACACTGCGAGAGGGCTGTACAAGCAATGATCACACGCACGGCACAGCGGACACACCAGGAACCGCGGTGTTGGCCGTCGAATGGCGCTAGCTGCGCAGCATTTGTGCACCGCCGCCGTCAGTGTCAGCCAGTTTGCCGTGGCATACGGAGCTCCATCGCAGTCTTTAACACTGGTAGCATGCCGCGACAGCGTGGACGTGAACCGTATGTGCAGTTGACGGACTTTGAGCGAGGGCGTATAGTGGGCATGCGGGAGGCCGGGTGGACGTACCGCCGAATTGCTCAACACGTGGGGCGTGAGGTCTCCACAGTACATCGATGTTGTCGCCAGTGGTCGGCGGAAGGTGCACGTGCCCGTCGACCTGGGACCGGACCGCAGCGACACACGGATGCACGCCAAGACCGTAGGATCCTACCCAGTGCCGTAGGGGACCGCACCGCCACTTCCCAGCAAATTAGGGACACTGTTGCTCCTGGGGTATCGGCGAGGACCATTCGCAACCGTCTCCATGAAGCTGGGCTACGGTCCCGCACACCGTTAGGCCGTCTTCCGCTCCCGGCCCAACATCGTGCAGCCCGCCTCCAGTGGTGTCGCGACAGGCGTGAATGGAGGGACGAATGGAGACGTGTCGTCTTCAGCGATGAGAGTCGCTTCTGCCTTGGTGCCAATGATGGTCGTATGCGTGTTTGGTGCCGTGCAGGTGAGCGCCACAATCAGGACTGCATACGACCGAGGCACACAGGGCCAACACCCGGCATCATGGTGTGGGGAGCGATCTCCTACACTGGCCGTACACCACTGGTGATCGTCGAGGGGACACTGAATAGTGCACGGTACATCCAAACCGTCATCGAACCCATCGTTCTACCATTCCTAGACCGGCAAGGGAACTTGCTGTTCCAACAGGACAATGCACGTCCGCATGTATCCCGTGCCACCCAACGTGCTCTAGAAGGTGTAAGTCAACTACCCTGGCCAGCAAGATCTCCGGATCTGTCAAAAATGGCTCTGAGCACTATGGGACTCAACTGCTGAGGTCATTAGTCCCCTAGAACTTAGAACTAGTTAAACCTAACTAACCTAAGGACAACACAAACATCCATGCCCGAGGCAGGATTCGAACCTGCGACCGTAGCGGTCTTGCGGTTCCAGACTGCAGCGCCTTTAACCGCACGGCCACTTCGGCCGGCTCCCGGATCTGTCCCCCATTGAGCATGTTTGGGACTGGATGAAGCGTCGTCTCACGCGGTCTGCACGTCCGGCACGAACGCTGGTCCAACTGAGGCGCCAGGTGGAAATGGCATGGCAAGCCGTTCCACAGGACTACATCCAGCATCTCTACGATCGTCTCCATGGGAGAATAGCAGCCTGCATTGCTGCGAAAGGTGGATATACACTGTACTAGTGCCGACATTGTGCATGCTCTGTTGCCTGTGTCTATGTGCCTGTGGTTCTGTCAGTGTGATCATGTGATGTATCTGACCCCAGGAATGTGTCAATAAAGTTTCCCCTTCCTGGGACAATGAATTCACGGTGTTCTTATTTCAATTTCCAGTAGTGTATGTTCACCCTATCAAGAATTTTATTTTTCAGACTGATCTTACGATGTAATGAGTATTTTCTGCAGAACGCCATAGTTTTTTAATTTCTTTTTTCATTGTTGAGTTCCATGTTGTCTTTCTGGGATTTAATCTGTAAAATGTGTTCAGGTCATCCTCTGAAGACGCTACACGAGTAATCATCTACAATAAGTAAACCATCTACCTTTGTAGCTTTGTGCTTCTGTTGATTTGAGTGGAGTGTCATAATTTATCTCCACTGTTGGATAATTTTATTCTTGTAAATAATAAACAAGAGCGGTGAACGACCGCATCCCTATCGTGCTCCAGCATATATTCTTCCTCACTCTGATGATTTGTCCTCTTTCTTGACGGAGATGAAATTTCTTCTGTGAATTTTATATGGAATATGAGTTCTGGTATCAACCGAGATATTGAAACAAATTTGGCTTTTTTATGGGACCGAATATTTTTCATAACTGCGTCCAATAGCTGTTAGAAAGGCAATGATAGTGATACAGGATTGTTAGTGTTGACGTTGAAACCTTCCGCTAAGTAGTCCGAAAAGTATATTAGATTTGGAAAGCAATGCGGCTATGGTGAGCTACTGCAGTGTAAAGAACGCCAAACCGAACTCTCGTACCACGCTCCGTCTTCAAATGCAGCAACATAGACCTACGATAGTAAGATAGCATCTCACTTCCTTTACGACATAGATTAGGGTCAGCTATGATTTTTGTATATGGAACTATGGCATATACTAGCTTCCAGCGCATCACATGAGCCTTAGGCAAACTATTCGAATGTGCGTACGTTTCCACCTTTTTGCGGAAACAGTTACAGTTTCGTCAGTCAATTTTTCGTTAAGATTTAGACAGCACAAATATAAATGTAGCATGTCTAACGGCATAAATATAAATGTAGTTTGTCTAGCTTTTCCTCGTTGGTGTACATACCTGTTTGCAACCAATGTTGAAGTAGAAACGACCTACCGATAGAGAGCGCAGTTCGTGTCAATTCTGCAGAGGAGACGAACAGCCGATACAACAACATAGCCTGGCATGAGCGTGTTTGCAAACAATAGCCAATTTCGACCGACTTGCTTTCCAGTTTTAGAATATTTGTCGGACTCACTTACGAGGAGTTTCTACCTAACCATTAACATGCATTATTTCACAGTACTTGTCTTTTCAAGCACTTTCGTGCCTTTAAAAAAATGTATATCGTTCATTTAAAAAAAAAAAAAAGTCGTATTTGCTTCAGCATCCCGATCGATTCAAGAAAAAATAGTTCAAATGGCTCTGAGCACTATGGGACTTAATATCTGTGGTCATCAGTCCCCTAGAACTTAGAACTACTTAAACCTAACTAACCTAAGGACATCACACACATCCATGCCCGAGGCAGGATTCGAACCTGCGACCGTAGCGGTTTACGCGGTTCCACACTTCTCTTTTTGTGCGCTATTGTTCGTTGCATCTGCTCGGGGCGGACGTCGTAAGACATACATTGAAGTTCGTTGTCGATCGATTAACTCAGTTTTTTTATTACAGAGGGCACATAACCCTCCGACCGAACACGCTGAGCTACCGTGCCGGCTGCAGACTAAAGCACCTAGAACCGCACGGCCACACCGACCGGCTCGATTCAAGAATTAAGATTCTTTACTGCATATGAAAGTAGCGTATTATCATTTGATGAAAACCTCGTTTACGTATCTGAAACCGTTCACTAAACAAAAGGTGTGTTATGTCTTATGTGACTCACCTTGTATATTACTGATAAGTTACTAGTGAACATGGGCATGAGCAGAATCTGTAATAACCGGATTCTGTTGACTTTATAAAATGCTTCTCTGAAATCGAGGAAAGCAGTATGTGTTTGTGGACAGATTTCTCTCTATTAGCAATTTCTATGAAAAAAGGCTATCACAGCGCGATTTTACTTCTCGATAGACATTTTCTCTTCACTCATGGTGGGTTCATAGTGTCCGTACAATAGGAGTGAAATCTGATTTAGTACACCTATCAAATATGTCATGTCCTGAACAAATCATGTGCAAAAAGTTTAGTAATCCGTCTTTAAATGACTTTCTTACATATTGAAACAGCTCTAGACTGAATGAAGCTTCTTTTTGGCCTTTGTTATGCTTTAGTGTCTTTAAGACTTGTTTAAGTTCGCTCTTAAATATTGTTTCTCTTGAATACGCAACTGAGAGTTTGATTGTAAGAAGTTCTGATTATTTTAGACCATACGGTCTGAAAGTACAGCAACCACTTAGGTAAACGGATGGGATTTACATTCACATTCTCTTTTACCTCACTGCTTAGTTTCCTTATAATTTTGGACATCTATGGTTGGAGTCTGCAAATATCGCGTTCTAAACGATCCACAGGTTGTTCCCAACACTGCCTGTCTTTTCTACGTGTTTCTCTTTTAGCAAATGCTATTTTCTATAATAATCTATTTTATCTTCCTGTTTCCTTATTGATAAATGTTTTACAACGGCTTCTCTTTTGTTTTTATGAACTGTTCGGCATTATCATCCCAATCTCTCAGTCCTTTTTTCCTGTGGAATTTTGCTCTTCTGGCAATGCGGCTCTGATTGTCAGCTTCTCTTAGACTGTATGGCAGAGCCTTCCATTCTTTCTTTGAGGTTTCTTTTATAGGTGATATTTTCACTATCTCGTCTAGTCGTTTTTGCTGTAACCAAAGAGTGCTCGCTCTGGGGTCTCTTAAAATGCTTACATGGAAGGCTACTTCTTTATTCATTGTCAGTTTCCTGTACTTCTTTTGTGATCACTACATTCTAGTGACCCCATACGATGGATTCACATTTCAACCTTTGTCAGTTTCTGCCTGATCCGTTGTTGGATATCTCTATCACGTGATAGGCTACTGCACAGTTACTTAAACTCTTTACATGCGGTACTTTAAATTGATGTCTGCTGATGTTCAAGATACTTTCCGTTTCTCCATAAGTTTTTCCGTCTTCTCAAGATTAATTTTCAGACGCAACTTTTTATATTCTTCCAATAACTTCATATTCATATAGTAGTTGAGTGGTCAGCACTCATGTCTTGAAATTGCATACTTTCATAACACCTAAGTTATTAAACGAAAACAATCAGATAAGAAAATTCTTTAACCATCAACCTGACATTTCTCGTCGCTTTATTATAAAAAATCGTACCAAAATCAACGTCTCGATTCAAGAAAAAATAGTTCAAATGGCTCTGAGCACTATGGGACTTAACTTCTGAGGTCATCAGTCCCCTAGAACTTAGAACTACTTAAACCTAACTAACCTAAGGACATCACACACATCCATGCTCGAGGCAGGATTCGAACCTGCGACTGTAGCGGTCGCGCGGTTCCAGACTGTAGCATCTCGAACCTCTCGGCCACTCCGGCCGGCACTTGGCATTCATCTACGATGGTGTAATCCAATGTGGCATCTCCTGAGTTCTGCTTGTGATGTAGACTGCGATGTTGCATCTCATTGACCACATGCCTCTCAACGAAGCGAAATTTTCACTTGTCTCATTCAGTCTTTCACGCTTCGGAATGCCGTGGGACGTGTAATACCGCGTCGCGACGACAGGAAACTCGACCAGTTCCGTGTCCTCGAATGCTATCACGTACCGTGTGAAGACAGCTTTACAGTGCTAAGACGTCCGCCCCAGGTAGCTGAGTGGTTAGCCGGCACGGTAGCTCAGCGTGTTCGGTCAGAGAGCTGATTGGCCTCTGTAATAAAAAACTGAGTGGAAGGTTCAACAACGAACTTGAACGGATGTTAAGTGACGTCCGCAACGACCAAACACACACACAAAAAAAGTGGTCAGCGCGACAGAATGTCAATCCTAAGGGCCCGGGTTCGATTCCCGGCTGGGTCGGAGGTTTTCTCCGCTCAGGGACTGGGTGTTGTGTTGTCCGAATCATCTTTATTTCATCCCTATCGACGCGCAAGTCGCCTAAGTGGCGTCAAATCGAAAGAATATCACCCGGCGAACGGTCTAGACAACGGGAGGCCCTAGTCATACGACATTTACATTTTATAATCATATAACATATATCTCCTTTATTGTTTGCTGCAATGATATGATCATCACCACAGACAAGTGTGTACATACACTGGTTCCCTACTTCAGTTCCCATACCCGTGCACTTTTTACAAGAGAGATCCAGTGCTTTCTGCACATACTTCTACATCTTAAACAGTGTGGGAAACAGCGTCCTTGTTTCAGCTATTTTGTTACTCTGAAGGCCTTTCTAGAAATTTCTTTCCTTACTTTAGTGACACATTCGGCAACTTGTGGAGGTGTATGATACTTCTTAAATAAATTTTTGGCAGTTCCTCTTACAATATCACTAACAATATTTGTAGTAGTACTGTGTCATATGCTTCCTCAAGATCTATGAAACCGAAATGACTGCTTAGATTCCTTTCCAATCCCTTACCCATTACCTGTCTGAGGGTAAATATGTTATCTACAAGTGGTCAGCGTCTTTGAAACCCACTTTGTTCTTTCATGTCAAATATAATATTCTTCATTCTTGATCTTAAAATCCTCCCGTATAGCCCGCTAAATGAACTTGTTACACACTTTCTTGTTTCGGTTTTTGTATACAGGATTTCTAATTAAACTGTGTGCCTGTGGAGCATCGTCTCAGTTGTGCAACTAGATTCGTGTTGTCCTGGCGGAAAAATTATAGTTCGCTCTAACTGACGGAAATCGATCGAGTAAAACGCATGTAATATCTGGTGACCCCAAGGGAATGTTATAGGCCCTCTGCTGTTCTCAGTTTCTATAAACGGTTTAGGAGACAATCAGAACACCCCTCGTAGATTGTTTGCAGACGAGACTGTCGTTTATCGTCTAATAAAGTCTTAAAAATCAAACGCAAAATGAAACTTCCTGGCATATTAAAACTGTGTGCCGGATCGAGACCTTTGACTTTCGCAGGCAAGTGCTCTACCAACTTTCTTCTTTTTATTCAAATAGAGGCGGGTTCCAACCCGTGACCGAGTAACTTTCTATTACCAAAGTAAGACGCTACATCCCCCTTTTTTTAGGTAATGCCAAAGCTAATAAAACCTCTTGTGTTCTAAAATAAATGACGGTCTTCTGCATAAACTAGAAATATATTTCTTGAAGACATAAGTAAGTATACTTTTTCGACATCAGTTTTTTTCAGGTCATATACCATTTATTTATTTATTTATTTATTTCATTTGTTTAGATCAATAAATGTAAAGCAGATCATTAAATGTAAAGTAATTGTGAGACAATATTAGCTGTAACATGTCCTTGACCTCTGATATCTCTGCAGTTGACAATTTTTTATGTTTTATTAAGTTTTCAAAGGTTATGTCTATTGTTTCTTCAGTTGGTCTAATATTGTCTCACAATTACTTTACATTTAATGGGAAAGTTTACCAACAAACTGAGGGTCTTGCCATGGGCAGTAGCATTTCAAGTTTCCTGGCAGAAATATTTCTCAGTCATCTGGTAAGTAAGTTCTTTAACGAAGACAATAGACTCCAAAGTAAAATAGTATATTACTGGAGATATGTTGATGACACCTTGCTGCTATCTGATGGAACAAATGATGAGCACGAAGAACTACTAGTAGTATTCAGTTCTTTCCACTAAAACATAAAATTCACAATAGAACACGAGGACAACAAAAACATAAACATCCTGGATCTTAAAATCACCAACCACCAATATAAACACAAGTTCAGCATACACAGAAAACGCACATACACAGACATAACGCTGGACAACTCATCATGCCATCCCACCACACAGAAACCTGCTGCTACACAGAGTACACTCCCTTGATTTAGAAGAAAACGCTGTCAGGAATGACATAGATACAATAAAGAGCATTGTCATAAGCAATGGCTGCGCAACCAAAACAATTGACAATTTAAGCAGTCAAACACACAAAAGCAAGACAACGAATGGATACACTGTGAAAGAAGTGAAAATATTCGCCAGTATCCCATACCTGGGCCCCACTTTACAAAAAAATTGTCAACATTTTCATAAAAACAAATGTAACAGTTGCATTGTCAACCAATAATAAGTTAAGAAACCTACTCATCCATAACGTAAAATCAAATACACAAACATACAACAACAGCGGAGTGTACAAACTATCATGCCCCAGTTGTCCTGCCTACCCGTTTTCAAGAACATGTAAATGCATTCAGGCTCAAGAATTTCGAAAAGTCAGCCATTGCACAACATACGTTGAAAACGAAGCACGTCATCAACAGTCTAGAAAACAATTTGGCAATACTACACAACGAATCCAATGGTAAGACCCTAAGTCTGTTAGAACAACTGGAGATATACCTCCACAAAATCAGAAAACCAGAATCTATGTTAAATGAACAGACAGGTTTCACAAGCCATAGTTATTTCAGTAATTATAAAGACCTATTCTAAAGTCATTTCTTGCATATGTCAATTGTTTAATAGTCATATCTTTAGCACAACGAATAAATTCATCTTTGACAACACTATGTACGAAAGCATCTGTGAAGTGTTTATAAACACTTTTGTGCAAATGTACATTTTGAATGAAGTGACATCTACTAAAACGACGGGGAAGAGAATGTTTGCCGGTACTAAAACGCTAAATACTTTCCTTGGATGATGTGGTAAGCTTACACTGTTAATTTTCCACTATTTTGCACATATTTTCCTCGTTCGACTGACGAAATTCATAACCTAACATTAAACATTTTCGTGACAGGAATATGCATTTCACCTCGTTCAGGAGAAGAAATAAAATATGTATTAAGACAAATTACACCTGACGATGGACCCACAGGGCCCGAAATGCATCGTGCAGTTAAAAAAACACGTAAAAGTTGTGACTGAAGGCGTTATTTAATTCATACCTACAGAATCTTGACCTCATCTCTGATAAACTGTTCGAGTTCAAGTGCTTTTGGTTGGGCGTATTCAGCTGAAAAGCTAATCTTCAGTGTAGATTTTCTGTGGGAATAAGCCATTCTCTTTCGAAGGTAACATAACGCGCTAAGACGGCAGAATCACGTAAACAACTCCGCCAGCCCGCTGCGTGGCGAGGACGTAAACAAGACGTCCGTGCCGCTAGCGTTTCGGGAGGCGACTGACCAACTGAGCTACCCAAGCAGGACCCACGACCCCTCCTCACAGCCTTACTTCCGCCACTACCGTCTCCTACCTTCCTAACTTCACAGAGGCTCTCCTAACGGAAGTATGGCTGTGAGGAAGCCTCGTGAGTCGTGCTTCGGTAGCTCGGTTAGTAGAGCGCTTGCCCGCGAAAAGCGAAGGTCCCGAGTTCGAGTGTCGGTCGTGTACACAGTTTTAATTGCCAGGAATCTCCATATCAGCGCACACTCCGCTGCAGAGTGCAAATTTCACTCTGGAAAAGCAAATTGATTTAGACAAGATACCTATACCGTTATAAAAGTGTCATGTGACCTTAAATAACGAAAACCATGAGGTGATCCACATCGGTGCTAAAAGTAATCCGTTAAATTTCGGTTATGCGATAAATCACACAAAGGTAAAGGCTGCCACAGTAAGTGACTACTTACGGATTATAGCTGTGAAGAACTTAAATTGGAACGACCATATAAAAATGTGGGGTTGGTGAATCAAAGGCTACGTTTAATTGGCAGAATGCTTCGAAGATGCAACAGATCTACCAAAGGGACTGCCTACACTACGCTTTTCCGACCTCTTCTGGAGTAATGCTGCTCAGCATGAGATCCTTAGCAGACAGGACTGATGGAGCACTTCGAAAATTTCAAAGAAGGACACATAAAACTTCTATCACTCCATCGTTGCTGCTGATACATCAACCAGTCTCGATCGACAGCTCGTTTTGTATTACCGTGAAGTAATGCTGTGAGTTGGTACGGTAATCATTAGAAATAAGGCAGTTTCCGTTGCGGCAAGACTTTTCTCAAAATTTCAATCGCCAACGTTTACCTCCGTACGTGAAAATATTTAATAGCCGCCCGCCTATATAGGGTGAAATAACCATCCTAATAAAATAATAGACATCAACACTAGCACGGGAATATTTACGTATTTGTTTTTTCCGTGCTTCGTGTGGGAGTGGAATGGTAGAGAAATATTCTAAAGGTGGATCGATACAACCTCTGCCAGACACCGAAGGGTGAATTTCAGAGTAGTCATATAGGTGTAGATCGTTCCACTCTTCTGGAATTTCCTCCCCATACCACACATATTTATTAAATAATTTACTTAAATATTGATACAGGATACTTGGACCATAACTGGCTAACACTATTGGTACATTCCCAGCCCCTGGCGATTTCTCCACTTTCATATGTGTAGCCACCTTCTGTACCTTCCTCGGTTATTTTCTCTATCTCTTCACCTACCTGTTTCTCTGTCCTCTCCCAATTTATTTCCTTGTAATGTATCCTGTCTTCTGTTCTCAGGTTTTCAAAATGCTTCTCCCACTCTGTAAGACTGGTCATAATCGGCATGTTTATTCTTTCTTTTATCTCTTTCCTCAGCCCTGCAACCACTTTCCCCATTTTTCTGCTCCAATATCCACCACCCCTCCCCCTCCCCCTAGGAATCTATCGACTTTCTCGCATTTATGCTCCTAGATTTCATTTTTCCTTTTACGTAGGTCCGGTTTTACTTCTCTGTTCATTCTAACATACAGATCTCTAGCCTGTCTGTCCCAGCCAATTGTTATACAACTTTTTTCTTAGGTTAATCTGATCTTCAGTGCTTTCTGTTTACCACTGCAAGGGTCGCCTTCCTTCTCCTCTTTTGCTACCCCAGTCTTTCAAATGGCTGTCGATGTATGCACTTTTTAATTTGTTCTTACATATCCTCTTCTAGGCTCTCCACTGGGTGCCTCGGGTCGTGCACTAACTGTAATTTATAAAGAAATTGTACAGACTCTTCTTTCAAAATATCTAAATTGTATTTCATAGTACCCACTGTGTTCGTGGGAGTATTTGCCTCTTTTTCTTTGCCCGTTTGATGTTACTATCATCCTTCCGCCTAACAAGAAGTAGTATGAACCACATTCTGCTCTCCTGTGAACTCTGACATCATTCGTTCTTGTGTTGGAATTTTTGTTTTGAGTATAACAGCCCGATATTGACGTGAAATTTCTGGAAGAATTCTCCCTTGTACACTTGGGGATATACTGGCCAAGAAAGAAGCTACTTAAAATCTTCAAGGACATTATCTCGCACATATGAACTAACCTTTCCCTTGTGTCATTTGCTGTGTCATCTCCATCTTCGTACTACTCCACTGTTGGTGGCCACTTCAGTTTTCTCATTAAAATCTCCTAATAAATTATTTTTCTTTGCTGGAGCTTATGACGTCTAGCAGCCTTGCTAATTTTTCATAAACCTCATCTTTGAATTTACTGTACATACCCTCCAACAATGCCAATTTCGTGGCCATACTTTGAGATTTCCATTTCTCTAATCCTCCCATTTATTTCCTCCTGTCATTTAACATCACTTCTGTCCTTTTGATGGACAGCTCTTTACACCCCTCTCTTGGACCTTTCCTCGTTTGTGACAAGGAAAGGTAAATTGCTACATTTCTGTCTCACTTCCTTTTGACGTTTGTTACACTAAGAACGCACACATCAGACTTTAACTTCACTAGTTCTTGGAATACTTTTGTCATTTTGTCAAAATCCAGAACATAACAAATTTGTATAAACATAGTCCTCTTTGTATCCATTTTCGTCTTCTTGGTGATTCAAACCTGTCATTTTTCCGAGAGTTTTGATTGAGTTTTTGAACCGAGGAAAAGTTTTACAAATGCTGGGGAGCTGTCCCATCGACTCAATCCGCACACTGGAGGACTGGATGTTACCATCCCCCACGCAGACCGCGCCCGCCCGGTTGACCATGCGGTCTAACGCACGACTTTCCGGGCGGGAAGGAGCGCCTGGTCTCCCGCACGAATCCGCCCGGCGGATTTGTGTCGAGGTCCGGTGAACCGGCCAGCTTTTGGATGGTTTTTAGGCGGTTTTCCATCTGCCTCGGCGAATGCGGGCTGGTTCCCCTTATTCCGCCTCAGTTACACTACGTCGGCGATTGCTGCGCAAACAAGTTCTCCACGTACGCTTACACCACCATTTCTCTACCACGTAAACATAGGGGTTACACTCGTCTGGTGCGAGACGTTCCCTGGGGGGTCCACCGGGGGCCGAACCGCACAATAACCCTGGGTTTGGTGTGGGGCGGCGGAAGGGTGAAGTGGACTGCGGTAGTCGTCGTGGGGTTGTGGACCATTGCTGCTGTGGCGGGGACGGAGCCTCTCCGTCGTTTCTAGGTCCCCAGTTAACATACAATACAATACACTACAATACGCTGACTTCCTTCTCAGGGCTTCCAGCTCTGCCCGTCCAACAAACAAGGCAGTTTTTTTGTTTCTGCGGGACCCGCAGTCTCTAAATGCCTAATAAAAATAAGCGGAATATGTGGGGCATATAAATGCTACTCAACTCTCTAATTTTTCTGAAAAATTATAGAGCTGAGTAGCATATGTCCGCTTGGAAAGCCTCGTGGCAACAGGAGAAAGGGACTCTTCTGACGTTTCTGCTGTGAATAAGGCCCTTACGTATGTTTCTCGTAGTATAGAGTCCTATGATCTAAAGACCGACGCATTCAACCGACTTTGTTTTGGATTATACTGGGACTGTTGCTGGCTTCATAGATTTTCACTGCATTTTCTTACGCCTTTTTATGTGGGGATCAGTATCAATTTCTAACTAAGGCATCAGTGGCTTCGAGTGGCTTATCTCAATGCTCTGCCACACGTAACACAATGCTTCAGAAAGTAATAATTATATTCAGTAGTTTTCTTTTGTCTGTGATATCTGGTGAGGATGTAAAACACGTGGTCGGTTGTTTATCCATGAAGCATGTAATCCTGTGTATGAACTTTGATCATTGTATCGCATTTGAGTACAGTCGGATTTTTAGTAATTTTTATGGTCTTTCCACATGTTCCATCCCTCTACATATGTTCGCTCAAGAACTACAGTTCTCCAGAGGTACCACATTAATTTTATCTGTATATTAAACTGGAGTGAAGTGGCCTGAATTGAAAAGTCTACTTCTCAGTAGACACAGCCTTACCATAACACTAACAGTGCGGCTGACAAGATTTGTTTATTTCAGTGAAGTGTAGAGTTAAACCAGCAGTAGGGTCTCCCAAGTCGGACAGGCGTCTGAGGAGCAACCAGAAGAGGAGTGTCTCAAAACGTCCCGTCGCTCCTTCATCGGGTCCTGTTATTTCCTTTCCTTGCCTAATAAGTGAAGACATGGTCTATAGCACGCTGAAAGTAAATGATCTTTATTTAAATCGTGCGATTAGCTAATTTCGACGACTTGTCTTTTCAGGCACATGTGTGATATTACCTGTTACAATTCGCTACACGTAAAAGGTAGACGTTATATTCCAATCGTTACATTGTAAATGGATTCGTAGTTTCGTTCATGCTCACGACAGCAACATTCGAACAGCCGACCACCTTCGCCGCTTCTGAGATGATTGTACCCAGGCGGCGGGCCATAACAGTTTGTTCTTTGTCAAGATCGCTAGGTTTGCGTTGAGTGTGTTCGCTGGAATGATATCCCATTCGTCTCTGCTCCGCTTACACATCTTCCGTTCTGCGTCACATGTCTATGTCGCCAGCTAGCCGCATTCATTCTAGTAGTGGACAGTGGTCACTATGTTTTGGAACATTAGCGCAGTTCGTCAGCTCTGAGGACGAATTTATTTAAAAGGAAAATCCGTAGAATTTTATAAGTGAGAAGAATGTTTGCAATTCTTCTATAGTTGCAGAACGCAAGAAAATACGTATTTATTCGGGACATATAAATGCCATGTTCCATCCTGTATTTTATGATTTCTCCATCGGAAATTTTTTCTATTCAAGACTGTAGTTCTGACTCCAATTTTGATCATTCATTTCTAACATCTCAGCATAAATCTCATATTTGCCTCCTTCTCTTACTTTTAAGTAGCTTACTAACCGGGCATTGGCCGGATATTAACTTTGTCCGTTTTCTATCAGAAATAAAAACTCAAAATTGAACTGTGTTTGTTGCGCAGTATGAAAAAAAGTGTCGTTTCCATGTATTCATGAAACCAACTTTGGAATTATGAAACAGTTATACAACGAAATACGCTTAGTGTACAAAAGTGTAAGTACAGTATCCAAATGGAGAAATGTCACTCCTGACAATTTCTGTACGCCGGATGCAGCTGCTTTGCGTGTCTACAACGCGATTTTGTAAACGTCTCTATGACAGCGCCTCTCCATTGCTCTCTAGACGGATACTGCTTTCGCCTATAGCTCTTTGCGATTCACAGCTGTATGCTGTCAAATGTGCTGCCAGATGTCAGGGATTTTCTTAATATAGTCTGTTAAATAAGATCGTGGTCGGGTTAAGCAGTAGAAAAAATGTATTTGACACAAACCAAAATATGTACATACATCACACACGAAGAAAAGAAAATGCTATTACGATCAATAATACACACATCAAAAAAAGTTTTGCATCATCCCGGTTCCCAGAACTCCGGAAGATAGACGTTGACTGTGGACATTTTATCACAGACACAGTCCCTTTAACTGCCCAGAGATGTCGCTAAACCCAATCAAAGATATAAACAATCATACATGAGCAGCGCCTATTAGAAGGAGACGGTCCGACAGCCGATCAGTTCCAGTCATTCCACCAGGAAGGAGGTACACGGCTCGTGTTGTCTGTAGATCAACCATGCCTAGACGGTCAATACCGCAGTTCGGTCACGTCCGCATTGTTACTTTGCGCCAAGAAAGGTTCTCAACAAGGGAAGTGTCTAGGCGTCTCGGAGTGAACCAAAGTGGTACTGTTCGGACACGGGGGAGATACAGAGAGACAGGAAATGCTTTGCTCAACCCGCCCAGGGGTTACTACTGGAGTGGATGACCGCTACCTACGGGTTATGGCTCAAAGGAACCCTGACAGCAACACCACCATGTTGAATAATGCTTCTCGTGCAGACACAGGACGTCGCGTTACGACTCAAACTGTGCGCAGTAGGCTGCATCATGTGCAACTTCATTCCCGGTATCCATAGCGAGGCCCAACTTTGCAACCACGACACCTTGCAACGTGGTACAGATGGGCCCAATAACATGCCGAATGGATCGCTCAGGACTGGCATCATGATCTCTTCACCGATGAGTGTCGCATATGCCTTCAACCAGATAATCGTCGGAGACGTGTCTGCAGGCAACCCGGTCCAGCTGCACGCCTTGGCTTAGACACTCTGTCCAGCGAGTGCAGCTTGGTGGAGGTTCGCTGCTGTTTTGGGGTGCCATTATCTGGGGCCGACCTACGTCACTGGTGATCATGGAAGGCGCCGTAACGGCTGTACGGTACGTGAATACCATCCCCCGACCGACAGTGCAACTATATCGGCAGCATACTGGCGAGGCATTGGTCTTCATGGACGACAATGTTGAGAATGGGTATCCCGAAAAAATGTTAACAACAATTTCTCCAATTTTTAGTCACTTCACAGACTGAGCCACGTTCTTCAGAGTCATACACGTTTTTAACCAGTTTATGGCGTGTTACCCACCTTTATGGAAATTATTTTCTCAAAATATTCACACTCCGCGACTTGACTCATTTTCGGACCTTTGGAGCCGCTACAGAGAAACACAGCCTCAAAAGGCACCTCGTAAGCTGCACCCACGTCTCTTCATCCGTGTCTCAGTCAAGAATTCAAAGTTACCTAATGCTATATGTACACTGCATGAAGGAGAAAAGTTCCCTCTATCGGGTTGTGAAAGAACTAAGACGATATCTTCTATCATGTGTGTTAATGCCGCATCTGGTCTTATTTAACTACCTGTATGATTCGACTGTGCATTTGCCTTAGTAGTACAGAATAAATGTATTCAGACTTGACGCATGACGCCGCAGTTTTTTATGCATCTCAGTATTTGTACTGTCGTACCTCTTTTTGTATCCCGCCTGGAAGGCGGGGCGTGGGTCTGCTCCTGTAAACTGAAAGGTAGGCCGAATGTAGGAAGCGAGTAGAAGCAGGAAAAGGTGAAGTACTTCGGTACTGCTTGTAGATTTTACAGGTTTACTATAGTCAAAATTATGATTAGATAACGGTCACTTAACTTTGGCTGAGGTGAGCACGTAGGTGTGAAGCCGTTCATGTATCAAAGCTAACAGTTACGAGTAGTTGGACAAACTCTCACTGAAGTAACATAGGCAAAGTCTGTCATGGCTAGCCCCCCCTATGAAGGTAAGTTTCTTGGTCGTCTGCACTTGATCAAATGGGTAGAATCTGGAGCGGCGCTCGTACAGCTGCACAGCGCCGGCTAGAGGGCGCTGTCGTCGGTGTCGGTATCATAGTGCCAACCTAAGAACTTTTACCTACGCCGTGGCATCGTAGCTATCGATACCACACCTCTTGTACTATGAGTCGCACAATGACGTATCCGTGGAAGTACATTAAGCAGAACATGTGGATACTGCTTGCAAAACATGTTGTGAATACAGTTAGCAGCAAAGAAGTTATAAATTGAAACGTTAAATTTGATGAGGCAGTTTTTCACGCATCTCAGTGTTCATGAGGTAATATTTCCTTATCAGTGTGTCAAACAATGATGTAATTTTGTAGGTACGTTCATCGGCATACGTGTATACTGCCTGAAAAATATTTTGAGAACAGAATCAGTAGAAAAGAAGTGATAAATTCAGAAGTCATGCACAATGTGATAGTTTTTCACGCATCTCAGCTTTTATGGCACAATATCTCTTACACTGTGTGTGGTACCATACTTTTGTAGCCGCATTTAGCAGTATATGGGGATACTGCCTGTGAAATTTATTACGAATGCAACTGGTAGCACAGAAGTAATACATTTAAACATCATTAGTGATTAGACAGTTTTCACGGAGCCATTCTTCCATTGTTTATAACATACTGATCTCCTGAACTACACTAAAGAGCCAAAGAAACTGGTACACCTGCCTAATATCGTGTAGGGCCCCCGCGAGCACGCAGAAGTGTCGCAACAAAACGTGGCTTTGACTCGACTAATATCTGAAGTAGTGCTGGAGAGAACTGACACCATGAATCCTGCAGCTCTGTCCACAAATCCTTAAGGGTACGAGGGGTGGAGATCTCTTGTTAACTGCACGTTGCAAGGCATCCCACCTATGCTCAATAATGTTCAAGTGTGGGGATTTTGGTGGCCAGCGGAAATGTTCAAACACAGAACAGTGTTCCTGGAGCCCCTCTGTAGCAATTCTGGATGTTTGGGGTGCCGCATTGTCCTGCTGGAATTGCCCAAGTCCATCGGAATGAACAATGGACATGAATGGATGCAGGTGATCAGACAGGATGCCTACGTACGTTTCACCTGTCAGAATCGTATCTAGACGTATCAGGAGTCACATATCACTCCAATTGTACACGCCCCACACCATTCCCTGACATGCACGCTCCATGGATTCATGAGGTTGTCTCCACACCCAGGTACAAAGCTTTATGTCGTGTACTCATCAAGCTTACATGGATGGGCCTTCAGCTCCGAAAGCCCATATCGATGATATTTCGTTGAATGGCTCGCACGCTGAGGTTGATGACCCAGAATTGAAATCTGCAACAATTTGTGAGAGGGTTGCACTTTTGTCACACTGAACGAGTCTCTTCAGTCGTCGTCGGTCTCGTTCTTGCAAGATCTTGCAGCATGTCGGAGATTTGATGTTTTACCGGATTGGGGAAGTGGATAGGTTAAAGTTAGAAATAGTGGGAATTAGTGAAGTTCGGTGGCAGGAGGAACAAGACTTCCGGTCAGGTGAATACAGGGTTATAAATACAAAATCAAATAGGGATAATGCAGGAGTAGGTTTAATAACGAATAAAAAATAGGAGTGCGGGTAAGCTACTACAAACAGCATAGTGAACGCATTATTGTGGCCAAGATAGACACGAAGCCCACGCCTACTACAGTAGTACAAGTTTATATGCCAACTAGCTCTGCAGATGACGAAGAAATTGAAGAAATGTACGATGAGATAAAAGAAATTATTCAGGTAGTGAAGGGAGACGAAAATTTAATAGTCATGGGTGACTGCAATTCGTCAGTAGGAAAAGGGAGAGAAGGAAACATAGTAGGTGAATATGGATTGGGGGGAAGAAATGAAAGAGGAAGCCGCCTTGTAGAATTTTGCACAGAGCATAACTTAATCATAGCGGATTGGTTCAAGAATCATAAAAGAAGGTTGTATACCTCGAAGAATCCTGGAGATACTAAAAGGTATCAGATAGATTATATAATCGTAAGACAGAGATTTAGGAACCAGGTTTTAAATTGTAAGACATTTCCAGGGACAGATATGGATTCTGACCACAATCTCTTGGTTATGAACTGCAGATTGAAACTGAAGAAACTGCAAAAAGGTGGGAATTTAAGGAGATGCGACCTGGATAAACTGAAAGAACCAGAGGTTGTAGAGAGTTTCAGGGAGAACATAAGGGAACAATTGACAGGAATGGGGGAAAGAAATACAGTAGAAGAAGAATGGCTAGCTCTGAGGGATGAAGTAGTGAAGGCAGCAGAGGATCAAGTAGGTAAAAAGATGAGGACTAGTAGAAATCCTTTGGTAACAGAAGAAATATTGAATTTAATTGATGAAAGGAGAAAATATAAAAATTCAGTAAATGAAGCAGGCAAAAAGGAATACAAACGTCTCAAAAATGAGATCGACAGGAAGTGCAAAACTGCTAAGCAGGCGTGGCTAGAGGACAAATGTAAGGATGTAGAGGCTTATCTCACTAGGGGTACGATAGATACTGCCTACAGGAAAATTAAAGACACCTTTGGAGAAAAGAGAGCCACTTGTATGAATATCGAGAGCTCAGAAGGAAACCCAGTTCTGAGCAAAGAAGGGAAAGCAGAAAGGTGGAAGGAGTATATAGAGGGTCTATACAAAGGCGATGTACTTGAGGACAATATTATGGAAATGGAAGAGGATGTAGATGAAGATGAAAGGGGAGATACGATACTGCGTGTAGAGTTTGACAGAGCACTGGAAGACCTGAATCGAATCAAGGCCCCGGGAGTAGACAACATTCCATTAGAACTACTGAGGTCCTTGGGAGAGCCAGTCCTGACAAAACTCTACCATCTGGTGAGCAAGATGTACGAGACAGGCGAAACACCCTCAGACTTCAAGAAGAATCTAATAATTCCAATCCCAAAGAAAGCAGGTGTTGACAGATGTAAAATTACCGAACTATCAGTTTAATAAGTCACAGTTGCAAAATACTAACGCGAATTCCTTACAGACGAATGGAAAAACTGGTAGAAGCCGATCTCGGGGAAGATCAGTTTGGATTCCGTAGAAATGTTGGAACACGTGAGGCAATATTGACCTTACGACTTATCTTAGAAGAAAGATTAAGGAAAGGCAAAGATACGTTCCTAGCACTTGTAGACTTAGAGAAAGCTTTTGACAATGTTGACTGGCAGGGGTAAAATACAGGGAGCGAAAGGCTATTTACAATTTGTACAGAAACCAGATGGCAGTTTTAAGAGTCGAGGGACATGAAAGGGAAGCAGTGGTTTGGAAAGGAGTGAGACAGGGTTGTAGCTTCTCCCCGATTTTATTCAATCTGTATATTGAGCAAGCAGTAAAGGAAAAAAAAAAGAAAATTTGGAGTAGGTATTAAAATCCATGGAGAAGAAATAAAAACTTTGAGGTTCGCCGATGACATTGTAATTCTGTCAGAGACAGCAAAGGACTTGGAAGAGCAGTTGAACGGAATGGACAGTGTCTTGAAAAGAGGATATAAGATGAACATCAACAAAAGCAAAAAGAGGATAATGTAGTCGAATTAAGTCGGGTGATGCTGAGGGAATTATATTAGGAAATAAGACACTTAAAGTAGTAAAGGAGTTTTGCTATTTGGGGAGCAAAATAACTGATGATGGTCGAAGTAGAGAGGATATAAAATGTAGACTGGCAATGGCAAGGAAAGCGTTTCTGAAGAAGAGAAATTTGTTAACATCGAGTATAGATTTAAGTGTCAGGAAGTCGTTCCTGAAAGTATTTGTATGGAGTGTAGCCATGTATGGAAGTGAAACATGGACGATAAATATTTTGGACAAGAAGAGAATATAAGTTTTCGAAATGTGGTGCTACAGAAGAATGTTGAAAATTAGGAGGATAAATCACGTAACTAATGAGGAGGTATTGAATAGGATTGGTGAGAAGAGAAGTTTGTGGGACAACTTGACTAGAAGGGACCAAAAATGGCTCTGAGCACTATGGGACTCAACTGCTGTGGTCATTAGTCCCCTAGAACTTAGAACTACTTAAACCTAACTAACCTAAGGACATCAAACACATCCATGCCCGAGGCAGGATTCGAACCTGCGACCGTAGCAGTCGCACTGTTCCGGACTGCGCGCCTAGAACCGCGAGACCACCGCGGTCGGCAGAAGGGACCGGTTGGTAGGACATGTTCTGAGGCACCAAGGGATCACAAATTTAGCATTGGAGGGCAGCGTGGAGAGTAAAAATCGTAGAGGGAGACCAAGAGGTGAATACACTAAGCAGGATTCAGAAGGATGTAGGTTGCAGTTGGTACTGGGATATGAAGGAGCTTGCACAGGATAGAGTAGCATGGTGAGCTGCATCAAACCAGTCTCAGGTCTGAAGACAACAACAACAACACCGGATTCCTGATATTCACGGTACACTCGTGAAATGGTCGTATTGGAAAATCCCCATGTCATAGCTACGTCGGAGATGCTGTGTCTCATCGGTCATACGCCGACTGTGACACCACATTCAAACTCACTTAAATCTCGATAACCTGCCACTGTAGCAGCAGTAACCGATCCAACAACTGCCCCAGACACTTGTTGTCTTAGATAAGCGTTGCCGACCGCAGCGCCGTATTCTGCCTGTTTACATGTCTCCGTATTTGAATACGCATGCATATACCAGTTTCGTTGGCGCTTCAGTGTATTTTAGGTAAGCGGTTCTTACCCCCACAGTGATTGCTGCCTGACGGTAAAGGATATTTGAAACAAGTTTGGTTGAAATCACTCCAGTAGTTTAGGAGGAGATGTGGAACACACATACATACATACACACACACATACACACACACACACACGACACACACATACACATACATACATACATTTTTAACATATGTATGGATTCCGTTATTACGTTCACTAGTACTGCATAACTACAACTTCTGTGTCCCAACTGACAGTCACGTGCGAAACACAGTTAACTCATTTGTTTCATACAGGAAGCTCACAAACATTCTCCACACCGTCATCAGGTATCGGCTACCGTAACTCGGGAACACGATATGGCTATTTCCGCAAGCATTCCGGTCACTGCGATATCTTTCGCCCCGGCTGCAACGGCGGCTCGGGCGAGCCGCAGTAGCCGTAAATGGCCGGGGCGAACTGCGCTGACGTCCCCTGCGGAACGGTCCAACTTTTGAAGTACTTTCCCCTTTTTATTTCCCGCACGGGTCGTAATTATTGGGTCGGGCGAGTTACACGCGCTGAAAGCTGGTCGGGGGCACCCGCCCATCGCGGGCAGGTCACGCAGCGGCAGCGCGGCTGACCCTTCAAATTACATTACGGGCGCTCGCCGCGGCTAATTACCCTCTACAAATCTATGAGCGATGCCGACCGCCCGCATTAGGAACACACACACACTCACATTCCATAATTACGCTCTAGTTGGTAGCATTCATTTCTGCCGAGCAGAGGCAATGCCACACGGCGTTATTTGCGCACTTTGAGAGGCTCCGCCTGCAGCATAGGTCTAGTTGCCCACTCAGATTAGACGTTCTCTGCACAGCATTCACTAGCTGCCTAATACAGTGGAGGGAAATGTCAGGAATGCCAGTTCAGACTGGTCGATGAATGTTGGTGAATGGCCGGAATCTCAGATAGCTAGCAGAAGAAGATAAACCGAATCAAATAAATGGAAAACTGTCGACTGCCTCTTTCGCTCTTCCAGCGACGATACACAGCGTTCAAATTATTCGGATCAACGCCTGCCTTTACGACACCTCTTCAGCTTCAAACGTGACATTTTTCGTTGACAGACAGTATGTGCAACACCTCGCAGTGTCACTGACAGCATATGTGTGATTAGATGCCGTCGGAAGCGTCCACGCTGTCCGCGACACAGTTTCAGCGTACACACATACATGTCTCCGCAAACAGTGTTATATCGTGTAATTGTGTAGACTTCAATGGCTAGAGTTAGTTGATACAATAGTTTTCTGGGTATGGTACGGCGTCATAACGCTAAAAAATTATTCTGGAGACACCAGCGTTTCGACCACTTTCACAGCGGCGTTCTTCTGGTCTACTGTGTTTTACACTACTGGCCATTAAAATTGCTACACCACGAAGATGACGTGCTACAGACGCGAAATTTAACCGACAGGAAGAAGATGCTGCGATATGCAAATGATTAGCTTTTCACAGCATTTACACAAGGTTGGCGCCGGTGGCGACACCTACAACGTGCTGACATGACGAAAGTTTCCAAGCGATTTCTCACACACAAACAGCAGTTGACAGGCATTGCCTGGTGAAACGTTGTTGTGATGCCTCGCGTAAGGAGGAGAAATGCACACCATCACGTTTCCGACTTTGATAAAGGTCGGATTGTAGCCTATCGCGATTGCAGTTTATCGTATCACGACATTGCTGGTCTCGTTGGTCGAGATTCAATGACTGTAAGCAGAATATGGAATCGGTCGGTTCAGGAGGGTAATACGGAACGCCGTGCTGGATACCAACGGCCTCGTATCACTAGCAGCCGAGATGACAGGCATCTTATGCGCATGGCTGTAACGGATCGTGCAGCCACGTCTCGATCCCTGAGTCAACAGATGAGGACCTTTGCAAGACAACAACCATCTACACGGACAGTTCGACGTCGTTTGCAGCAGCATGGACTATCAGCTCGGAAACCATGGCTGCGGTTACCCTTGAACGCTCTATCACAGGCAGGAGCGCCTGTGATGGTGTACTCAACGACGAACCTGGGTGCACGAATGGGAAAACGTCATTTTTTCGGATGAATGCAGGATCTTTTTTCATCATCATGATGGTCGCAACCGTGTTTGGCGACATCGCGGTGAACGCACATTGGAAGCGTGTATTCGTCATCGCCATACTGGCGTATCACCCAGCGTGATGGTATGGGGTGCCACTGGTTACACGTCTCGATCACCTCTCGTTCGCATTGACGGCACTTTGAACAGTGGACGTTACATTTCAGATGTGTTACGACCCATGGCTCTACCCTTCATTCGATCCCTGCTAAACCCTACATTTCAGCAGGATAATGCACGACCGTATGTTGAAAGTACTGTATGGGCCATTCTGGATACAGAAAATGTACGACTGCTGCCCTGGCCAGCACATTCTCCAGATCCCTCACCAACTGAAAATGTCTGGTCTATGATGGCCGAGCAAGTGGCTCGTCATAATTCGCCAGTCACTACTTTTGATGAACTGTGGTATCGTGTTGAAGGTGCATGGGCAGCTGCACCTGTACACGCCTACCAAGCTCTGTTTGATTTAATGCCCAGGCGTATCAAGGCCGTTATTACGGCCAGAGGTGGTTGTTCTGGGTACTGATTTCTCGGGATCTATGCACCCAAACTGCGTGAAAATGTAATCACATGTCAGTGTTTGTATAATATATTTGTCCAATGAACCCGTTTATCATCTGCATTTCTTCTTGGTGAAGCAATTTTAATGGCCAGTAGTATATTATGACACAGTATCATACTCACAAATCTTTTAGGTCTGTGTCACATAGGTTCAAGTCATTGATTGGCAGTTTCGCTCAACCGAACACCTAGTAGTCGCGGATTAAGATTACAACACATTAGAGGAAGATGTCTTGGCATCAAATACATAATTATTTTACGAGTGCAAGATAGCAAAAAAATGGTTCAAATGGCTCTGAGCACTATGGGACTCAACATCTGTGGTCATAAGTCCCCTAGAACTTAGAACTACTTAAACCTAACTAACCTAAGGACATCACACACATCCATACCCGAGGCAGGATTCGAACCTGCGACCGTAGTGCAAGATAACAGATATGTGATATGATGTAATGGGAAGTTGGTGACTTGACAGAAACTAGTTGTCAGTGAGATTTTGTTGGTAATATGATGACGCTCTTTAAACTTACACTTACTACTGAACGACTACCAGCTCTATTCGTTAACCCCATTTTGCATCACTTCCTCGTTACGCAGTGGTTGAAACCGTGGCCAACCTTACAGCAGGCGTTACCATGGGTTGACGCACTGCGCCTTATAATGGCAGGGCGAAAGGAGGCCACCAAGCCATTCTTTTGCAAGAAGTGGTGGAGAGGTAGGGCTATGTTGGCAGGAACCGAGCCCAGGCCTTGCGGTAGGGGTAACTTTTGCAGATCTAGTCCTTGGCGTCTCTGCCAGGGCTGCCCACCACTGACTCAAAAGAAGTATGGAAGCCAGTCTGTAGTAGCGCCGACTTGGCTTACCACAGGTCCTGGCCCAGCACCGGCTCTCTTTTCTGTCCTACGTGGCAAGGGGTGCTGTGCTGGCAAAAGAGTGTAGAGCCACGAGCTCACAAATATAGCCATTTTAGCCATGTGGTACCTGCCACCGCCTTCTGAACTATCTACGAGAGGCACTCCACATCGTCTACATCTACATGGTTACTCTGCAATTCACACTTAAGTACCTAGCAGATGGTTCATCGAACCGACCTTACTAACAGTCGCCACCTTCATTAACTGTAGAGCTAAGCTGGGGCCAAATACAGCTCCCGGTGGCATCTGGACATACGCAGAGCACAAGGCTCTAGTCTGGGCAAAGACGGCGTCTATTAGCAGACCGAATGACCAATTCCAGGTCGCTGGATGACGTGGAGAACCTCAGTTAATTCTGCTGATCATTGATCCAAAACTAACGACAAATACCCAAGAACCTTTCGAACGAGGGTTTCGCAAAATCCCTGGTTTATTCTTAAAATACATTTCCGTAGGATTGTTCCAATGAATCTCATTCTGTTACCTACATTTTCTAGAGCTTGAGATTAAATGGTGCTCTCGTTTGATCCTAAGCAATAGCACAGTTGTGGAACTTGCACCACCTTGTTCCATATACTAGAAGAGAAAGTCTTCTGCAACTGCTTCATGTGATCGTTACGCTTTAAGTCGCTACAAATATTAGATATTTTAAAGTTTTTACCGTTTCCAGTGATTGATTCCCGATAGTTTACTCTGAGTATGATCGGTTACTGTGCCTAATTAAGCGAAATACCTTACATTTATTTCTTAGGACTCAGCTGACAGCCGGCCGAGGTGGCCGAGTGGTTCTAGGTGCTTCAGTCCTGAACCGCGCGACTGCTACGGTCGCAGGTTCGAATCCTGCCTCGGGCATGGATGTGTGTGATGTCCTTAGGTTAGTTAGGTTTAAGTAGTTGCATGTTCTAGGGGACTGATGACCTCAGATGTTTAGTCCCATAGTTCTCAGAGCCATTTGAACCATTTGAACTCAGCTGAGAATCTCTGAACCGAGCTGTGAACCTTTGCAGGTCTTCTTTTCATTATGACTTTTGGCGTTCCCACTTTCCGAAATACGACAGCATCATCCACGAACTGCCTCAACGAGTTTTCGATGTCACCTTGATTAACGAGGTGGAACCCTAATCTTTTTTCATACGATGTGATCGTTCGAGAAATAGCTGCTGAAATACACAGATACATATTCGAAAAAATCAGTCACGCAATAATGGTGCCATGATAACCCAACCTCTGGGGGATTATCGTATTGTGCTGAAACGAGTAAGTCGCGTCCTAATAATATTTTGGGTATATGAAGCGTGTCCACCGCAAAATTTACTTAATTATTCAACAGAGTAAAAGGCTGCTGTTTGTTGGATAGGTTGAAAATAAGTCTAGTTCGTCCTTTACATCTACAATTCTGTACTTCATAAGTATGGCGGGAGTGTATGGGGAAATTTTAAAGTCCATGAAACCATCCCTAAAATCTATACAAATAAATGGATCATAAGAACGTAAGAAATGATATCGTATGTGAAACACAAACTCACAAAGTTTTTTTAAGTGTATTCTTCTATGTGTAGACGCTTCGTTGCACGGTAAAAATCGAATCGGTAGTGCTATTATGCCCAATCGGATCCAGTCCTTCGGGAGTGAGGGTAAGAACAGGTGCTGCGATGCGCTGTCGTAATTCTTCGACGTTCTGTGTAACAAAATGAACAAAAACGCTGTGCTTGAGGTAACTCGAAAAGAAAAAAGTGCCAAGGCCTCATACAGGGTGACCATAGGGTCTACTTGGGCAGAGACAGGTCAGCGGCTTATACACAGCCTATTCAGCGACGTGGCAACGTCTCTTCAGAAAATTTCGTTCACAACTGTGCAAATGTGAGGAGGGCGGATGGAGGGGGAGTGGGGTGGGGGGGGGTGGGGAGGGCACCTCATTGATGAAATCCCTGTCATCAGTTTGAAGCTGCTATGTGAGGCACTAATGACAGTATGACGCGACTGTCCAGCCAATGTTTCAAAGTGACAGAATATAAATTGATATCTGCAGTATTATATGTAACGTTCCTATGGAAAGGCACAAAATTTATTACACTACTGACCATTAAAATTGCTACACCACGAAGATGAGATGCTACAGACGCGAAATTCAACCGACAGTAAGAAGATGCTGTGATATGCAAATGATTAGATTTTCAGAGCATTCACACAAGGTTGGCGCCTGTGGTGACACCTACAACGTGCTGACATGAGGAAAGTTTCCAACCGATTTCTCATACACAAACAGCAGTTGACCGGCGTTGCCTGGTGAAACGTTGTTGTGATGCCTCGTGTAAGAAGGAGAAATGCGTACCATCACGTTTCACTTTGATAAAGGTCGGATTGTAGCCTATAGCGATTGCGGCTTATCGTATCGTGACATAGCTGCTCGCGTCGCTCGAGATCCAATGACAGATAGCAGACTATGGAATCGGTGGGTTCAGGAGGGTAATACGGAACGCCGTGCTGGATCCCAACGGCCTCGTATCAATAGCAGTCGAGATGACAGGCATCTTATCCGCATGGCTGTAACGTATCGTGCAGCCACGTCTCGATCCCTGAGTCAACAGATGGGGACGTTTGCCAGACAACAACCATCTGCACGAACAGCTCGACGTTGTTTGCAGCAGCGTGGTCTGTCAGCTCAAAGACCATGTCTTGCTGTTACCGTTGACGCTGTATCACAGACAGGAGCGCCTGCGATGGTGTACTCAACGACGAACCTGGGAGCACGAATGGCAAAACGTCATTTTTTCGGATGAATGCAGGTTCTGTTTACAGTATCATGATGGTCGCATCTGTGTTTGGCGACATCGCCGTGAACTTACATTGGAAGCGTGTATTCGTCATCGCCATACTGGCGTATCACCCGGCGTGATGGTATGGGGTGCCACTGGTTACACGTCTCGGTCACCTCTTGTTCACATTGACGGCACTTTGAACAGTGGACGTTACATTTCAGATGTGTTACGACCCGTGGCTCTGCCCTTCATTCGATCCCTGCGAAACCCTACATTTCAGCAGGATAATACACGACCGCATGTTGCAGGTCCTGTACGGGCCTTTCTGGATACAGAAGACGTTCGAGTGCTGCCCTGGCAGCACATTCTCTAGATCTTTCACCAATTGGAAACGTCTGGTCAATGGTGGCCGAGGAACTGGCTCATCACAATACGCCAGTCACTACTCTTTATGAACTGTGGTATCGTGTTGAAGCTGCATGGGCAGCTGTACCTGTACACGCCATACAAGCTCTGCTTGACTCAATGCCCATGCGTATCGAGGCCGTTATTACGGCCAGAGGTGGTTGTTCTGGGTACTGATTTCTCAGGATCTATGCACCCAAATTGCGTGAAAATGTAATCATATGTCAGATCTAGTACAATATATTTGTCCAATGAATAGCCGTGTATCCTCTGCATTTTTTTCTTGGTGTAGCAATTTTAATAGCCAGTAGCGTAAGTATAGAACGTGAGAGCAGAATTTCTCCGCTGTTGGTGCGACGCCGAAGTATATGGCGGCAGGCCTGCGGGAAGACCGGGAAAGGGCGCCCTTGTTCCATGGCCCGAAGACTTATATGGCCTCGCTTCAGATGGCGGCGTCCCTAAGCCAGAGGTACGAAGTGTGTTTCGAAGAGGCATGAGGATCCTGGAGAGGCCCTGAGCGAAGCTAAAAAGGCCACGGACTCTCCCACTTGAGTATGCGTACTAAATCCTCTGTCGGTTTTCCGTTCACACTCCTTGCCCAGAAAAGTTCTCAGCCACTGACTGCGACAGCCTTATAGAGCGCGAACAGTTTGTGAGTTTACGGATCTACTACAACTGCCTATTCAGAAAAATCAGTCTTATTTTCCGATATTTCGAGGGGAATGGAGAAATTCTCGATTGTCCCTGTAGCAAAAACTGTTTTCTTATTTATCGTAAAGAGATTTCACTACACGAAATATTAATCAATCTTGCAAAATTTAGTAGCATTGGTGAGTCACATTTCCCAGCTTAGTAGCTTTTGTGAACTGTTCAGACTTAAGCTAGTCGTTTGATTCATCCCGCATCAGTCTTTCACATGAAACTCAGGTGCCTTCGGCACGTTAAGGATAATCAGTAGCCCTGAATAATCTAATACTGCTTAGTGATGTAAGTGATTCTTGCGTACTTGATTAATGAGCTTTCCAACCTGCATGTGCATCAATGTTGATCTAATACCCAACAATTTGTAATTGCATTGAGTAATTAAATACTTTAATTGAATATGAATGGCTTTAGTGTCATCTTTCCTTCCTTGCAAATAAGTGAAAAGCGACCGAGATTAAAATTAAAACAAAAACAGCATATTATCAGTGCACTTCTACGTTTATAAACTAGCCTTGCTGTGACGGTGTTTATCAATGCAAACCAGATGCCGTTATTAGGAACATTCCCAAATGGAAGGACACTAATAATTTTTTGTTGTTGTTGTTGTGGCTATTAGATCATCAACTGCAGGACCACACATTGCAGGTGTGTTTATGATGTTGTTTTGTCTACAAGGTATAAAATTAACTATAGTGTGTTGAGTTGGCAAGTGCGGCAGGCACCTGGCACCTACCACAGCCAAAGCTCGGACCACACACATGCACGACACGTATAAAGCACCTAACTGGCAACATACAACAGTTCTCTCAGCGACGATCAAGGACTTATAGGCATATGAGAAGAATTCCTGGCTGGCCGAATCAGTCAGTACACTGATGACACAAAAAGTCACCTCTTTCTAAACAACTGCGGTCGGTATCTGCAAATCGCCTCACTGAGCTAGACGTATTGTTACCCGGTCATTTGTACAGGTACTCGCCCGGATAGCGGCGCCACTTCAGGATTCAGTGTGTGAAACTAAACCGCCTCGCGCGGATTAAAATCGGATGGCGAGCTTTCCAACCTGGATGTAGTTCTTACGCGTTCCCCACATTCATTTAATTGAACACTGGGCTGGTACCTACGCCCTGGCTCAGAAACACTCTACGCAAACATTTATAAAACGTTCTCTCACTTGGACATGGAGTTTACTCTAGACATAGACAGACTGGATCATGAATACCATTCCAATGGGTGGTGGGAAAGGGCCGGCCGAAGTGGCCGTGCGGTTAAAGGCGCTGCAGTCTGGAACCGCAAGACCGCTACGGTCGCAGGTTCGAATCCTGCCTCGGGCATGGATGTGTGTGATGTGCTTAGGTTAGTTAGGTTTAACTAGTTCTAAGTTCTAGGGGACTAATGACCTCGGCAGTTGAGTCCCATAGTGCTCAGAGCCATTTGAACCATTTGGTGGGAAAGGGGGGGGGGGGGCATGGCATCCGGTCACCCACTACCAATAACAATGTCAAAACCCTCAATACAGCGCCGACTCTGCAGGGAAACGAGAACAGGAAAATAACAAGACGATAAGTAAGTCTGCAGACTTTCATGGCCGTTGTCACTTAAGTTAAAATCTTCTGAGTTAATAGGCAACACCTAGATAAACAACGTTTCGACCCTCTGCTTTGATCTTCTTCAGAATCTTGTGGGTTTCATTGTACATTGAGAAGACATGTGACGCGGCCTAACAATTCAGGTGATCTTAAATTCAAGAACAAGACCGTTTACACATATCATGAAGACAGCAGCCCTATCTGACAAACTGAGGCTGTAATATTTACGGCTTTATAGCCATATAAACGCAGACGAATCATTTTGGTGATCTTCGGATCGCGCCTACTTGGATGACGGCAAAGCGGTTCGACTGTAAGATCAGAGCTGATTCGGCAGTCTCGAAGGAAAGATATTGTCTGCCGTGGTCGGTATCAGTTAAGACTTCATTAGCAATTTGTGGTTATGTAGACAAGTAATTGAGAACAATTAGATAGTAACTCCGCAAATACACAGTTCATTGTTTTGTTTTATAAAAGCGCGGAGATTGGAGATTATTTGTGACTCGTAAAGTGGAATATAATTGTGCAGTTTCCCGCATTCCGCTAATAAAAAGAGAGTTGCACCCGGTATAGACATACTAACTGGAAATTTAATTATTTATAAAATATCAGTCCCTCTCTAGGGGTTTATTACAGTCTCAAGATGACGAATTCAAGACCTAAGTTTTCTGAGCATGGGACATCAACTATAGAAGACTACGGGCCTGTGAACATTAATTAGAACTTAAGCATTCGACTTAGGGCGACAGAAAATAATAGGCACCTAGCGTGTACGGCTGTCTTAGTACAAATGAGATCAGTGACACGTCATCTGTGGTAACACAGAGGGGTATGAAAGAGAGAAATTTTCGAGGCAAGGGATTTATCATAGCCACATATACAGGGTGGTCCATTGATCGTGACCGGGCCAAATATCTCACGAAATAAGCGTCAAACGAAAAAACTACAAAGAACGAAACTTGTCTAGCTTGAAGGGGGAAACCAGATGGCGCTATGGTTGGCCCGCTAGATGGCGCTGCCATAGGTCAAACGGATATCAACTGCGTTTTTTAAGTAGGAAACCCTGTTTTTATTACGTATTCGTATATTACGTAAAAAATATGAATGTTGTAGTTGGACCACTTTTTCGCTTTGTGATAGATGGCGCTGTAATAGTCACAAACATATGGCTCACAATTTTAGACGAACAGTTGGTAACAGGTAGGTTTTTTAAATTAAAATACAGAATGTAGGTACGTTTGAACATTTTATTTCGCTTGTTCCAATGTGATAAATGTACCTTTGTGGACTTATCATTTCTGACAACGCATGCTGTTACAGCGTGATTACCTGTAGATACCACATTAATGCAATAAATACTCAAAATGATGTCCGTCAACTTCAATGCATTTGGCAATACGTGTAACGATATTCCCCTCAACAGCGAGTAGTTCGCCTTCCGTAATGTTCGCACATGCATTGACAATGCGCTGAAGCATGTTGTCAGGCGTTGTCGGTGGATAACGATAGCAAATATCCTTCAATTTTCCCCACAGAAAAAAATCCGGGGACGTCAGATCCGGTGAACGTGCTTCGACGATCAATCCACCTGTCATGAAATATGCTATTCAATACCGCTTCAACCACACGCGAGATAAGTGCCGGACATCCATCATGTTCGAAGTACATCGCCATTATGTCATGCAGTGAAACATCTTGTAGTAACATCGGTAGAACATTACGTAGGAAATCCGCATACATTGCACCATTTAGATTGCCATCGGTAAAATGGGGGACAATCATCCTTCCTCTCATAATGCCGCACCATACATTAACCAGCCAAGGTCGCTGATGTTCCACTCGTCGCAGCCAACGTGCATTTTCCGTTCCCCAATAGTGCATATTATGCCGGTTTACGTTACCGCTGTTGATGAATGACGCTTCGTCGCTAAATAGAACGCGTGCAAAAAACCTGTCATCGTCCCGTAATTTCTCTTGTGCCCAGTGGCAGAACTGTACCCGACGTTCAAAGTCGTCGCCATGCAATTTCTGGTGCATAGAAATATGGTACGGGTGCAATCGATGTTGACGTAGCATTCTCGACACCGACGTTTTTGAGATTCCCGATTCTTGCGCGATTTGTCTGCTACTGATGTGCGGATTAGCCGCGACAGCAGCTAAAACACCTACTTGGGCATCATCATTTGTTGCAGGTCGTGGATGAAGTTTCACATGTGGCTGAACACTTCCTGTTTCCTTAAATAACGTAACTATCCGGCGAACGGTCCGGACACTTGGATGATGTCGTCCAGGATACCGAGCAGCATACATAGCGCATGCCCGTTGGGCATTTTGATCACAATAGCCATACACCAACAGGATATCGACCTCATCCGCAATTAGTAAACGGTCCATTTTCACACGGGTAATGTATCACGAAGCAAATAACGTCCGCACTGGTGGAATGTTACGTGATACCACGTACTTATACATTTGTGACTATTATAGCGCCATCTATCACAAAGCGAAAAAAGTGGTCCAACTAAATCATTCATATTTCTTTACGTACTACACGAATATGTAATAAAAAATGGGGGTTCCTATTTAAAAAAAACGCAGTTGATATCCGTTTGACCTATGGCAGCGCCGTCTAGCGGGCCAATGACAGTGCCATCTGGTTTCCCCCTTCAAGCTAGACGAGTTTCGTTCTTTGTAGTTTTTTCGTTTGATGCTTACTTCGTGAGATATTTGGCCCGGTCACTATCAATGGACCACCCCGTATATTACCCCTGTTTCCCTCTCTTTTTCAACATTCCGTAAAATGGTTCGAATGGCTCTGAACACTAAGCACTATGGGACTTAACTTCTGAGGTCATCAGTCTCCTAGAACTTAGAACTAGTTAAACCTAACTAACTTAAGGACATCACACACATTCATGCCCGAGGCAGGATTCGAACCTGCGACCGTAGCGGTCGCTCGGTTCCAGACTGTAGCGCTTAGAATCGCTCGGCCACTCCGGCCGGGCAACATTCCGTAATGCAAGCTTCTTACAACGCCTCCGCATAAAGAATGTCTTTCCGAATTTAACACCTCACCTTTTAGCAAAAGGAACTCTCTTTTCTGCAGTGTCAGCTCGATAGAGAGCAAGAGGGGAAATGTGATGACGCAGCCATACCTGATGATTCACTCACAGTATTACAGAAGGAAGTACAAGTACTTGTACTTATAGTGTGATTTTCCGATCGAACATTCGAAGGGCGCTTAATCTGGTGTAGCAGTCATTCACGTATACAGATGTCCCGGTACACCACTGTGTCCTCGGCATTCGGGTCCCGACATCTCTCAGTTGTTTACACGCCCCGAGGAAAGGTCGCAGCGGTCGGAGTCGTGCGCATTACGACACCGGCCGCCCCCATTGAGAGAGCGGCCGCTCGTACATCACGGCCTAACAGTTACCTGTTGAGCGGCCAAATGGGCCCATAAAAACGGCGGCTCTGATTCACCGGAAATCACAAGCTGTCGCCGGGCTCCGCGGCCCTTCTAAATATACAACTCGGGGACGAGCTCGGGCGTTGCCGGAACACTGGCACAGGCCACTGTTACTGCGCGGGCGAGTGGGAGGCGTCGGAAGACAGGGCCACAGCTGCCGGGGAAACGGAAGGCGACCACCTGCAGTGTGCGGGTCGCTTAATTGCCTCCCTCCTCCTCTTAATTGGCGAGATGAACAACAGCCACAGGTTGGATTGGGCAGCGCCCAGAATCCAGATGGCCACTGACGACCATCGGCGGTCAAGTTCTGCCACTGCGCCCGCGGTATCCCAACTGGGTGTGCTTCACTTCTCTCGGTAGCCGCAAACAAAAAAGGGAATGAAACCAGTGTTAAAAAAGAAAACTCCGGGAGAGTGGAGAAAAGGTGAAGTGAGCGGGGGCAAGGGGCGATAGTGCCTGCGCTGACGGACGCAGGCGGAAATAAAAACGGCAACCTCCCACAGTCTATGAGCACAACCGGTCGCCGGCAGCCTGTTTTTCGTTTCCATTTCTCCCGGCGACAAGTCGAAAGTAAGAGCGGGGTGGCGAGGGAAGGGAAGAATAGAAGGAAACCGCTACCGACCTTAAAAGTTAGTAAGATCGTGGAGCCAGACATTTACGGTCCAATAAGCGGCAGCCGAAATGTCACGAACCTCTGGGAGGCCGCAGTCGCAGCTGAATTTTAATGTCCGGAGCGGTGGACGGCGGTGACCCAGTTGGCGTACGGGGCCGACCGCACACAAATTGCACGTAGCGGCCGGCTGGGACAGTCTGCGCCGCTGGCCTAAAACTGAGTGGAAGCTGTGGGCGACAGCAGTACGTGACGCTACGTTACCTCAGAACACTGTAGTATATGGATTGTTAAAATGGTATCCAAAATTCTTTAATTATCACCAATAAAAAATGAAATTATGTAAATATATGTTCGTTGTAGGTACTTATCTCCACTGCTTCGCCGCGGGGCATTAGCCGAGCGGTCTGGGACGCTGCAGTCATGGACTGTGCGGCTGGTCCCGGCGGAGGTTCGAATCCTCCCTCGGGCATGGGTGTATGTGTGTTTGTCCTTAGGATAATTTAGGTTCAGTAGTGTGTAAGCTTAGGGACTGATGAGCTCAGCAGTTAGGTCCCTTAATATTTCACACACATTTGAACATTGCACTGCTTCTGCGGTTCGAAATCTTCACGCTACAGCACCGTAGCACACCTCAGGAGGAGCCAGAGCAAAACAGCGTGGCTTGTTGAGAAACTGGAGTATCGTGCGGTAGTTCGACTTCTCATTTGAAGAGGAGCAAAGTTGAAATAAATCAACACTGATTTAATGAAAGTGCGTACCAAAATGAATCATCATATTACGCAGTGGTCAGGTTCCGTGGATACTTCCACTGTGGTCAAAGAACTCGGAAAACGGATAACGAAGTGGTTGACCATATCTCTGTGAGTAACCGAGAATCGTAAGGGGGGCCACGATGTTGGAAAACCAGCGTATGAGGACAGAGGGGGCAGAGCAAAAAACCGAAAATCGTTAATGGGTGAGTTTTCAATATCTTGTACGACATTTTGAACATGACAGCAGTTGCCGCCATCTGCCATCCGCGTTTGCTGACATTCTTTCAAACAGACGGCCGAACCGAGGCAGAAGCGGAAATGTTGCAACAGTGTCACTCCAGACGACCTCAGGTCCCTAATCACCAAGGACCGTCATGGCGAGACAAATGACGATGGCAAGTAGTGGACACATGCAGATTCTTCGCTATTAAAAAAGAAGAAGACCCAATTATCATCGGACAAGACGTCGCCGAGTGTGTTTTGGAACCAACGTGGTGTCGTGTTAATGGATTGCGCTCTTAAGAGAAAACTGTCTCAGGAACACAGCACAGAAAGCTTCTGACATGGTTGCCGGAGGCTGTCAAGGCGAAATGGAAGAGTAGTTATCGAAGCTATGCAGCTCATTCTGATGGGACACAATCATACGTGTTCTTTCTTTGGCTGTCAAATTTTGCCTCACCCCTCGTATTCTCCTCACATCACACCTCGCGACTGCTTCCTCTTTCCTAGGATGAAAAATACATTGAGGGCAAGTCATCTGCAGAATGACAACGAAATGATTTTCCAAATGGAACTTTCCCTGAACAGCCGAAACGCATACTTCTTCGACCTCTACAGTCAACGTAGCCGTAAAGTCATAAATCGTTGGGAAAAATGTGTCACTTTGAAGGATGAATCTGTACGTAAATTTCACGGTAGTAACTTCGTTTTTTTCGAGACCACATCATGACTTTCCTTGTTCAGGAGATAATACTTTATAAGGTGCAGGTTTAGTTTTATGTGTGGTAGCATGGAGTGATCTGCAGGTAAACTAGTGATCTTTGTTTCTTATCAAAAGTAGGGAAAAATGGGACTAGAAAACATTTAACCACTAACCCCTACTGCTTATGAAGGTGTTGTATACAGTAAGCGCAATGATCACACTGTAATCAATTAAAGTAGGAAAAATTTCTTCTCTGAAAACAAGAAAACTTCTTTAAGCGGAAACAGGCAGCACAGTATGGTCTTATAGAGGCGAACCACAGGTTTATCCGTAACTCAAAATGACTTAGGAGGCTTGAAGTAGATGAACTGAATTTAAACTTTTGGATTTATTACAGTTCGTTTTTACTACGAAATGCAGACTTGACAACAACTTAGCAGACAAAGTCACAGCATCGGTGGAGGCGAAAGGGTGTGGGGGGGGGGGGTGAGTGGGGGGGGGGAGGCTGCCTCTATAGGATCAAGGTAAAGGATTATATAAGCTTGCATCTGATCCAACATGCTGAGGGCAAAGAACAAGAATGAAATTTGTTATTGCTCATTAAAGAAATTCGCAATGCTGATAAACTCAAAGCTTCATTAACAGGTTGAATAGGAGAACAGCAGGCCTAGAGAAAGAAATGGATGCTAATTACTGTCATTGTAACAAGAGAACAAACACACTGTCCAACTTAAAACAGGGTGGTGCTAAGAATTTAGCTTACGACACACGTGGCAAGCCTTCAGCGATTCAGAAAGAGTTTGGGAGTTTGGCGCAAAGAATTTGGAATACTAACCATCTCTGATCACAAAGTAACTAACTGTACGCCAAGAAGCAGTTGCGTTGCGTGTCACTATCATTGCCTCGTGGTACAGCTGCTCAGTGCGGCCCCAGCAGCCAACAGCATCGTTCCATCTTCAACTGGCACGTTCACTCCACTGCACCCACGTGACAACGCACTTTTCGGTGCACATTCCGGCCAGGCATAGCTCTAGCTCCCGGGCACAGAGCCACAGCACACCGCACAGATTCCTTGTTCGCCCGTTTCCACGGACAGACTGTCTTGAAAAATCTCGAAACTTCTACCACAAACTTCTATTAGCCAATGGAAACACATCCCCCCGAATTCGGTGGGAAAGTTCTTTTGATCTACGAGCCCCAAGTCACGTACACCACGAGAAGGGCTGTCACTATTTCTCTCATTGTTCTTCGATTCTCCCGCTCTCTCTTCCCCCTCCCCCCTCCTCTCTCTCTCTCTCTCTCTCTCTCTCTCTCTTCCCTCGCTGTTCCCCGCTTTTGATATTGTCCTTTGCAGTCCAACGGTTCAGCCCTCCGATTCTAAGTTAGGTTAGAGCGGAAAATTCCCGTTAGTCCATAGCCAATCTATCAGACTGGATTTCATACAAGAGAGGGAGTGTTCATGAAATACAGGCTGCTCATCATAATACGAAAGTCAGCATTAAATAAAACACAACCCACAAATTACTTCTCAGAGGCATTAGTCCGAGTACAAACTGATAAAGATGGCATATGAAAATGATAAAATACCGTACCTAGATGATAGATTATACAGTAATGAAAGATGTACTCAAATAAACGTATATATTTCAGCTGATATAGAAGAAACCTTTGGATGTGGAATTGAAATTCAGCGTGAAAGCATGTCAAGGATAACATTTGCTGACGACGTTGCTGTACTCTGTGAAAATGGGAAAGAATAACAAGAGCAGTTGTATGGCCTGCACAGAAATGCACAGAAAATTGATTGAGCATAAACAGAAGAAAAAAGAAAATGTTGACGTGTTTCAGAATTGAGTTTAAAGGTACATTTAACTTTTAAATTGAGAACTACCTATCTCACGAAAGAATCCTATTACCTTGGAAGCAAAATAATGCAAGAGCATGAATCAAGGAGGTCATAAGGGACGAACTAATGTAGAGGAAGTGATGATACCTCGTTCAAAGACGTCTACAATAACGAATCGGACCCTAATTTGAAAATGAAATTTCTGGAACTCTACATTTGGATCAGAATAGTGTATGGAAGTTTAAAGCGGTTGATGAGATAAGAAATAAATAAGTTCCAGGCAGAATTGGTTAGGAAAGTTGTATCTGCAAAACATTAACTGGAAGAAGGGACTTGTGTTCCGGCCTGTCTGGAATGGTTCACATAGTAATATCCACAGAGATGCTATGGCTTCGGATAACAGCCATTAACTGTCTACATAGACAATCGGACTGAAATAATGGCACAAAGGGCACTGAGTCAGCTTCCACTCACCAGGTAATATAACATGCCTCAGGCTGAAATGCTGGACTGCTCGAACACATTTAAAGTTGGCTGTTACATTGCAGCTTTCCACATTCAATTTAATATTTTACAATTCAGTCTTTATTGTGTACCATTTACCACAGTGTTAATGCACAGATGCATTCTGTACCTAATACGGATTACGAAAAACTTGGTTAAACTTGGTGTTCGTCTGCGAGGTAAGTTGGAAGTCACCTTTAGTTCCAATGAGTAAACCAATCAGATCGCAGCCCGCTCGCTGCGAATGCTGGGCATGAGTTTCAATAGAATCTCTTGTGTCGTTGACAAATGTAATGTTTGCTGTCCGTGTCACGAGCTGCTGGACGGTGAGGTAGTGAGGTACAGCGGTGTTGCGTGCAGGGAATGCACGCTTGCAGTACAATTCTGTTAATCGCTTACGATGAACACACGGGTCGCGAAGTTGCTAAAACTTTCATCTCCTGGGCACGTATCTCACAAGTGACTGACAGGTTCTTGTGGGGTGAGTCTCTTTCTATGCTAAATACAGAATCTGTTTGCTATTAATTCATACGAATTGTAAACCCACAATTTTCTCACTCTCCCTATTAGCGAACCATCGTAAATGCTTCGCGATTTGTTTGAATCATACATAATTTGATGGCCTTACGTTTTGGAGCTCTCTTGTGACACGTGTCTCCTAGGCACCCGTAATAAGTGTCCCATTATGATTCATTCGCCTTTATGAAATCAGTTATATGACTTTATATTCTAATATTCTTCCCAGCTATTTTCCTTACCAACAATGTTTCTATTTAGACGAATTAGGGCGACTTGCACTCAGAAATTGGAATGTGATTACTTAATTGCTAGAATCCTCTGATTTTCTTTTTACAGTTTATGTCGACAACAGTAGCAATCGCCGTAAAGATTTTAGTCTATATTTTCGCTGCTTTTATGTTGAAAATATGTTTTGTTGCTGACGTAGGTGGAAGACACGCAGGTGGAAGATACATGTGGAAGAGACACAGTGCTTTGTTCTTCAGGAACCTTATTAATTCACTGCGTTATACTTGCGTATTATTATATAAATTGGATCCACATGCTCATTCGCAATGCATCTACATACAAGCCACGTTGTTTAAACACTGTTACATTTAGCTAGATATCTGTTACGATTGCTCAAGATATTCACTTAGATTCAATTTTCCTTCTGTTATGACCACTGTAAAACGTTTCTACATCTACATCTACATCTACATGATTACTCTGCAATTCACATTTAAGTGCTTGGCAGAGGGTTCATCGAACCACAATCATACTATCTCTCTACCATTCCACTCCCGAACAGCGCGCGGGAAAAACGAACACCTAAACCTTTCTGTTCGAGCTCTGATTTCTCTTATTTTATTTTGATGATCATTCCTACATACACTCCTGGAAATGGAAAAAAGTACACATTGACACCGGTGTGTCAGACCCACCATACTTGCTCCGGACACTGCGAGAGGGCTGTACAAGCAATGATCACACGCACGGCACAGCGGACACACCAGGAACCGCGGTGTTGGCCGTCGAATGGCGCTAGCTGCGCAGCATTTGTGCACCGCCGCCGTCAGTGTCAGCCAGTTTGCCGTGGCATACGGAGCTCCATCGCAGACTTTAACACTGGTAGCATGCCGCGACAGCGTGGACGTGAACCGTATGTGCAGTTGACGGACTTTGAGCGAGGGCGTATAGTGGGCATGCGGGAGGCCGGGTGGAGGTACCGCCGAATTGCTCAACACGTGGGGCGTGAGGTCTCCACAGTACATCGATGTTGTCGCCAGTGGTCGGCGGAAGGTGCACGTGCCCGTCGACCTGGGACTGGACCACAGCGACGCACGGATGCACGCCAAGACCGTAGGATCCTACGCAGTGCCGTAGGGGACCGCACCGCCACTTCCCAGCAAATTAGGGACACTGTTGCTCCTGGGGTATCGGCGAGGACCATTCGCAACCGTCTCCATGAAGCTGGGCTACGGTCCCGCACACCGTTAGGCCGTCTTCCGCTCACGCCCCAACATCGTGCAGCCCGCCTCCAGTGGTGTCGCGACAGGCGTGAATGGAGGGACGAATGGAGACGTGTCGTCTTCAGCGATGAGAGTCGCTTCTGCCTTGGTGCCAATGATGGTCGTATGCGTGTTTGGCGCCGTGCAGGTGAGCGCCACAATCAGGACTGCATACGACCGAGGCACACAGGGCCAACACCCGGCATCGTGGTGTGGGGAGCGATCTCCTACACTGGCCGTACACCACTGGTGATCGTCGAGGGGACACTGAATAGTGCACGGTACATCCAAACCGTCATCGAACCCATCGTTCTACCATTCCTAGACCGGCAAGGGAACTTGCTGTTCCAACAGGACAATGCACGTCCGCGTGTATCCCGTGCCACCCAACGTGCTCTAGAAGGTGTAAGTCAACTACCCTGGCCAGCAAGATCTCCGGATCTGTCCCCCATTGAGCATGTTTGGGACTGGATGAAGCGTCGTCTCACGCGGTCTGCACGTCCAGCACGAACGCTGATCCAACTGAGGCGCCAGGTGGAAATGGCATGGCAAGCCGTTCCACAGGACTACATCCAGCATCTCTACGATCGTCTCCATGGGAGAATAGCAGCCTGCATTGCTGCGAAAGGTGGATATACACTGTACTAGTGCCGACATTGTGCATGCTCTGTTGCCTGTGTCTATGTGCCTGTGGTTCTGTCAGTGTGATCATGTGATGTATCTGACCCCAGGAATGTGTCAATAAAGTTTCCCCTTCCTGGGACAATGATTTCACGGTGTTCTTATTTCAATTTCCAGGAGTGTATGTTGGATGGGCTCAACAAAATATTTTCGCATTCGGAAGAGAAAGTTGGCGACTTCATTGACAAAGTAAGTGTTCGCTACCTAGATAACGGTCTACAAACTTTTTCCAGCCAGATCGAGTTACTAAATTTGATCCACTACTCAAAAATTTGTATATGAGAGGGCATTTTTCTCAAATCGGGGCATATTTACTTTCACAGATAATCCATTTCCAAACCTTAGCAATAACTTTACAACATGACGTTAGTCAGGTTCTATAAAGCAAAGAAAACGCCTGAGGCTGAAATGTTGGCACACGTTCTGTTGGATCAGCTTCGGTAGTGAAATAATATAAATATCTTAGGCGGGAACACTGGCAGCAGAGCCGGATCGACATCATTTTTTCAAGCAAATAACATACCATTTAGTGCACCGCCCCTTCCCCTTCTGCCAACCGTGTCAGTTTTCTGTACTAATTGTAAACTGTATACAAGTCTGGCAATTAGGCACTCAAATGGTCCAAATGGCTCTTAGCACTATGGGACTCAACTGCTGAGGTCATAAGTCCCCTAGAACTTAGAACTACTTAAACCTAACTAACCTAAGGACAACACACACATCCATGCCCGAGGCAGGATTCGAACCTGCGACCGTAGCGGTCGCGCGATTCCAGACTGTAGCGCCAGAACCGCTCGGCCACCAGCGGCCGGCTAGGCACTCCTAACACCTCTCCCAGCTTAGCCCCCCGAGCGGCCGTTACTAATTATAATATGGCCTGCGTAGAAATCTTACAGTTGTGGTGCTTCTGGAACACCTCTTAGCTTGGCACTCAAGCGGTGGCTTGTTTCGATTAAATTGGCCATGGGTGGCACCAATGGCATTGCGTCAGCTTCCCTAGTGGGATAACACAAACTCCTTTGCTTGAAAAGGTAGCACACTTGCTAACGTGGGTTTCCGTTGACGACAGGCTGAAATGTGGCACTCATACTACTGGAGCGGCTTCCACTGTAACAACAAAAACGTTTTGTGCTTAAATGATGGCATACATGACATTACCGAGCGAGATGTCGCAGTGGTTAGCCCACTGGACTCGCATTCGGGAGGACGATTGTTCAAACTCGCGTTCGGCCATCCTGGTTTAGGTTTCCCGTAATTTCCCTAAATCACTTCTGGCAAACGCCGGTATGGTTCCTCTGAAAGGGCACCGCCGACTTCCTTCACCACCCTTCCCTAATCCAATGGGACCGCTGACCTCGCTGTTTGGTCCCCTTCCCAAAATCAACCAACCAGCCAACCTGACATTAACTTGCGCTGAAATGGCAGCACAGAGACATCATCACGTCGTCCAACTAGAAGACAACAAACACACACAATAGAGGATGAAATAATGGCACACTTGACTGCATTCCATTGAGGCCGAGTAGAAGACAATACACAAACAATAGAGGCTGAAATAATGGCACACATGACTACATTCCATTGGGCCAGATTCCACTCACTAGAGAGCACAAATATAGCTGAAACAGTAGCGCACATTGTAATAGTCAGTGCCAGCTGCTCTAACACTGGTAATTGGACTTAAAACATTAACTTTTCTGTTTTTCAGCCGAGATTCCGTCTACTATTTTCGCTTAGTTCTTGTACATAGTTATGGGCCATTTGGTGATCTAAATGGCGAATAAAATGAATGCTGTAGTAGTAGGGCAAGGCCGGCGTCACCCCACTATGCATCGTTGCCAAATTTATTCAAGATGGCGGATCCATGATGGCAGTGATAAATGTGGCAATGTCACAATGACATCATGGTGCAGAGTTCAAATTTTGGCAGAAAATAGGTCAGTTGGACTACCTCCACTGAGCTAGCCCCATCCCCTCCCCTCCCACTCCCCTCACCCAGAAAATGGAGTGAAGTTCAAATTTTGGTGGAAAAAGGTCACTTGGGTTACCTCCAGTAACCTAAGAAAATCGCGAGAAAATAGGTCACTTGAGCCACCTCTACTAAGTCATCCAACCGCCACCTCTTCCTTGGAATCGGTGGGAAAAGGACTCAGCCCGTGCTGGGCTGCTGGATATGAAGGATTCTACTTTATTTATTTTGGAACAATTCATTTAGCGATGGATTTCACATAGTTCATTTATTATACTGATCAAACCACTCGCTCTGACGTGTTTGGGGTCACACTACATAGCCTACAGACCTGCAAAAGACTCGTAAATGACCGAAATAATGCAGTACACTGATATGCAGACACGAAAACAACTTGTTAATTGTCAAAATAATGCATGTAAAGTGCTCTGCATACACACTCACTAATTGTAAACTGTCGAAATAATGCAGCACACAGCATACAGACCTGCAAACTACTCGTAAATTTCCGAAATAATGCAGTACACTAATGTACAGACACATAAACAACTTGTATATTGTCAAAATAATGCATATAAAAGGCAACATTTTAAACATGGATAAAGCAGCAACTGTTGAAAATCTTCACGGTAAATGATAACAGCCATCCTGTCATTCTGCAACTGGTTGGCAGTTACCATTTACCGTGAAGGCATATAAAAGGCTCTGCAAACACGATCACTAATTGTAACTGTCGAAATAATGCATTGCACTGCATACAGATCTGTTCACAAAATAATGCAACCGTCCACTACTGGTCAAATTGAAAAAAAAAGTAATGCGTATCTAACGCTCTGCACTGCACAAACACACGTTGCACATAAAAAAACGCTTTTGAACTACCGTTAATAAATTCCACTGCAGTGTATCAGCGAATTATTCCCTACAGAGGTCCCAAGACATGTAAACCAGACTGCATGCTCACACCTGTCCCATAGGCAAGATGCTTCTGGGCTGCGTACACATGTTTACCATCGCTGGCTCGATGCCTATCTACCTGCGTTCCAGCAAAAAAAACCTGACTGCCGAGCGACTCACCATCGTAGGTGCAGATAAAAAGTTGTCTGTGTTATAATGACGTCACAGGTCTATGTAAATAAGAGCCAAGTGTCCCCCTGAAAGCGCTATAGAAATCTTCTTCAATGCTTTCCAGAAGAGCAGAAGGTGCATTCTCTTTAGTGATCCTTACGGGACATGCGAGATGCCTCCAGCCACGTACATGTTTACCCAGCCATCACGCATACCTGCTCGTCCAGTGCAACCCAATTTCCAATCGAGAGATATCTGGATAGTGACTCACCCGTGCAGGCACTGCTAAAAGGCTGTCAGTGTTATACTGACGTCACATGCCTATGTAAATAAGGGTCAAGTCTCCCTCTGGATGCACTATAGAAATCTTCTTCAATGCATTCAGAAATTGTTAACGAAAATAATCCAGAATGCATTCTTCCTGACGCTCCTAATGGTAGAGCCTGTCCATCACATATAAGCCCCTCATGGAAATCGTAAAGTGTCGCAGAAGTAGTTAACAGTCACTTTTGTTGTTGTAGGAGCTTTTTCGATGTCTCAGCTTGTCTGCATGGAAATTCTTGCCCTAACAGGAGCTCAGAATAACACCGCATGCATTCTTTCTGATGGTGCTACCACATCCTGTGCTACCCTTCCTGGAAATTGTAATGTCCTGCTTTCAACACACATCTCAGAAACGGTAAACGTGTAGAGGCTCCTATGTCCCACCAAAAAGGATGTCTTGAGAATGAATGGAGCATTCTGATCAGCTCTTACTGAATTTACCCGCCAAACTGCTGCTGCTGCCAGTGCAGGAGAACTGTCCGCCATTCTTTTCTGCAGATGAGACTTTCAGCAGCTAAACTATTTTGCACAGATTGCCACATTGCACTGACAGTTAAACTATGCAAAAGTGGTCTACAGATCGTCAAATATGGAAAGATACTTGCTCAATTACAAATGGTCCAAATGGCTCTGAGCACTATGGGACTTAACATCTATGGTCATCAGTCCCCTAGAACTTAGAACTACTTAAACCTAACTAACCTTAGGACATCACACAACACCCAGTCATCACGAGGCAGAGAAATGCCCAATTACACTACTCCGCCACTGACGATGGAAGCTTGAATATTATAATGTGAAACCGATCTATAACCCATCAATGTATCACCCCATACCTTGTTGATGTAGTAAACATACAATTCATATCATGCACCACACAGAATCACCCCTTTTGCATCATGCATATAGCGATCGACCGCCAGACATATACAGTGAAGACAGAGAGCATAAGCACATGCACCGTATATACTCCTCACAGCATCAGATATTTCCCACTGCCAACGGCCACAAGTCATCCGTCCCTGATGCCTGACCAGAGCGCCCTCAGCGGACCGAATTCACTCTCCAAACTGTTGTACAAAGTCGTTGTCGGTTCCCCTCGGCACAAAGGCGTTACTTTTCTGGCCCCGACCTGTTTGCTTGCTACACCCATCTCCATACTCTGTAATTACAGGAACACATTTATTTTCATATGGTTTACCAGAATAGCATACCATTTATACAGTACTTCTCGATATCAAGCACATAGCAGCGTGCTACCAATCGCTTGCACAGTATAATTTAGAAGACATAGACTGGAAATTATTTCTCTAGAAACCCGAAACTTTAGCAAGGTGTAGTGTGCTGTAAACCACTGAGTAACTAAAAACTTATCCTGTCTGTTAATATCTTTACGTGAAAGCTCGAAAGAAATAGTGGAAACTTATATTTCCACTCGTGAATACCGATATCAGTTTTATAACAGATTCCAAATCATCCTAATAATTTACGAAGTCATCTAAGGTGTTTCTCATGTCTAGAGAACCAGCAAACATGTCTTCCACCCTTCTTTCACCTGCTAGATGTGCACACCACAATCGATCAACCAAATAAAGACGGGACAATGTACATGGGAGTGAATAATAGTCCAGCGCAAACACACGTCAATATTGAATCTTCACCAATTGACATGCCCGCCACAGGCCATCGCCGCTGCGCGCTTTGCACCCCCAGATAGAATCGTACTAGAAACCCGACCACGCACATATTTCATCTCTATACTTACAGTTAAATATTACGATTGCAGTCTGTACTGGACGACAGTCGGCAATGAGTGAAGTATCGCTAATACACCCTGCTGACTGTTGTGGCTCTGGAGATAGAAATATCTGCACCATTCTCATGACTTGACATACTTTTCCCTTTACTATCACAGTATTCCACGTCAAATCAGTACCTTCCTTACAACTGGACGTAGACATTTTCTTTGCACATGTCGGAACACATACGCATACTTTATAAGCCTGATGCTCAAGGCGAACGTATCACGCATCCCCTATTACTAAGTATAATACTTCGCCAATAACTGATTGCTGGCGATACGAAACAGTACTGAGTGAAAATCAGCGATGGGTGGGCATATCTCATAAGATTTTCTTGCGAGTAGTACCACTGTGTCTTAGAAAGAGAGGCGGAATCGTCGTACAAGACGCCAAATGTTAAAAAAAAAGAAAAAAGAAAAACACGGTTGAATCAACCATGTTACTGTCGCAAGCTGTCTTGTTCCTATAGGTACTCCCAAGTATGCATGTTAAAAGCTATACTGGCTTTATAAATCGAGGTATTGCATTACCTCCGAATGACGTGGTTTTTACAGACGAATACCGTGACTCTGAATATAGACGGTGGTCGCCGGAGTGTATATTAACAGACGGAAAGTGCGGTTACACGTCGCCGACGGTGTAAGCTTGTAATAAAATTATCGAATATGGAAAGTGATTCAGGTAAGGTACGCGGTATGAAACGGTATTTACAGCTCCCTCACGTAACTGCTAGATATTCCTCCAGTATTTGTAACGCATTCTGTCTCTATACCATGTCAGAAGTCCTGCGATATATCCACTGGGTTACAAACGATGGTTGATTGAGAATGATCGCAAACAGCAAATGGTGTGCTGATTGAGGTGGTTAGAAATGTATACAGGCTTTTCAGATTGCTAGTGCTACGCTTCCTGGTAGAAATACTGTCTGCGATTTGGAATCAAGTCCTTCCATTCAACTACGTGCCTGCGTTGGATCCTATGGAGAAGTCTTTTAATGATTACAGCCACTAGTCAATCATATTTCTGGCACTCTCTTATCCCGAAATGAGTCATCTTTTTCGAACGGATCTGCTACAGTAAAATTTTAAATAGTCCCTATGCCTCTTGCAACTGCTGCCATTTCTGCAGCTTTGCGCATTTGATCGTTCAATTACAGGATTGTTTAGCCGGCGCTAGATCGTTGCAGAGATGATCAAAAAATTCGGTTGTCTGACGCTACGGGAGAGGCGTCATGAGTCGCGGAGAGGTTTATTATTGAAATTTCGAGAGAGCACTTTATGGGAAGAGTCATACAACACATCAGCCTGGAAATTCCCACTATGAGAGAATTTGAGAAATTAGACCTAATACAGAGGCTTAGCGACAGTCATTCTTCCCACAGGCCATTCGCGAGTGGAATATTGATGTAGATGGAGATTTGTTGCACGGACACGCTGGTTACTTTGCGAGTTCGCATTACTGCAGAGGATTATATGGCTATTTTAGCTGATCAGCTCCATCCAGTGGTACAAAGTTTGTTCCGCAATGATGATGCTGTGCTCCAACACGACAGGGCCCCTGTTGACACAGCTCACATTACTCTGGACTGGTTTCGTGAGCACGAGGACGAACTGTCGCATATCTTGTGGCCACCACAGTAGCCAGATCTCGATATTACTGAGCCTTTGTGGTCTACTTGGACAGAAGAATACGTGATCGCTCTCAGTCATCTTCACCTGAACTTTTCACTATTTTCCGGGAAGAATGGTGTAAGATTCCCTTTAAAACCATACAACACGGTATTTATCGATTCCGCAAAAACTGAAAGCTATTTTGAATGCCAACAGTTTTCCTATACCGCTGGCCAGCATTAACTCTTTTTGACAGTGAGTCTTGATCACAAAAAAAACAATACCTACTGCTCGAAGTGAAGCAAACCGCACGGGATTTTTCACCAAATCCCCTACCTTCATATTATTGCCACCAATTAACTGACACTTTGCGTAGCGGTTGCTTCTGCACTGCTCTTGCTGAAAACGCTCTACACCGTGTATGCAGTTAGAACTTGTTTTTAAAAATGATCACGTTTGCATCTACGCACTCACTCTCAAATCGCGACATGTACCCCCTCTTTAATTGCTAAAAGCAGTCACACTTACAAGTGGTCGATTACAGTATCACAGTTCGACCCATTCTTGAGTATTGTTTGACATTCTGGGTTTCATGCCAAGTAATAATAAAGGAATACTTGGAGCTACACAGTTCATCAAGGCTTTCTTAAATCGGCGAGAGTGTGCCGGAGAGATGCTCAGGAAATGTTGTAACGCTTCATTTCCTGGCTGCGCTCATGTGCTTGTTCCAGTTTGCTGTTCTATAAGCGAAGGCCAGTGTCTAATGGAGCTTTTGTCCAGCCTGGAGAGAATGGGCTTCTCCCCCGCCCCCCTTAATCCTACTAAATGGTTGACGATTTTTCATGTGCGATTTTTTCCCCCGGGATGGCTGCTGTTTTCCAAGACGTGTTGGAACTAATGGAAAAACCCTGTCAAGATGCGACTCTTGGCGGAAGAGTTCAAGCAGTGGGGACGGGAAATGAGTACGTGAGTGCTTCGCTCGGCTCCTGAAGCTGACTAGCAGAAGAACCTGGACGAGAAATGATTTTGTAAAGTGGTCTGGAACTCAAAGATTCGTGGGCCCTGTGAGGCGGTGCAGAGGCTGTAAAAGTGTTTTGTGTTTGAAATTGGAGGTGAGAAGTCCGTTGTGATCAATAAAGTTATCCTTTTCCTACAGAAAACTGAAATAGTTGCCAAAAGCATTTACCGTATAAAAGTTGAAGGGCTCAATGATTTTCGGTGTCGGTATCAGTGAAGAGCAAGCACAGGCTGATATTTCTCAAAGAATGGACAGAAAATGTAGCTGTACCTTTCAGATTATTTAGAGAAACCACGAAAAATATTGATGTTTGTTACTGGACTTAGATTTGAACCCCGCTCTTCCTGAATACGAATCCAGATTCGTAAGTGAGCACTGTGCATCGTGTGTGAAGTTGCCAGTAGATACTACAGAAACATCAAGGGTAAGGAAGCAAAATTTTTTTAGGGCATGTGGTACAACACGCAGAATCCCAAGAAAGCTCTCTGGTAAAGTGTCACAACAATTTTTTTTTTTTGAGTAAAACTGTGTTCATATAAATACGTAGGCTTCCGTGACCGATTACAATCTCGTTACAGTCCTTCACGGTGTAATGCCACGCCATCGTATAAATTACTTAAATAGGTAAAATAATCGAGGTTTCATCCGTTTCACAGTATCCTTCCTCGGGGCCTAAACTCAGTCCATGCCTCGATGACGGCCGCTGTAACACAGCCTAACCGTCGTTTGTTTCAGTTTTTTAACAGTTTAAGTATCTTATACGAGGACGCGACGAACCTGGAGGGTTTTAATTGGTTAACAGCGCTTGTCCATCTTTATTTGCATGATACATGGGGAATATAACATAAGGCTGTATTCCAGCCTACAGTAACAGTGCTTCTGTTGAGTGTTTCTAATGATATTGTTTGAGAAAGGAGCAAATAGTGAAAGAACGTATTGCCAATTAACGTTACTTGTGAATTAAGCTGCCTCAAACCAGTCTTCGGACCGAAGACTACAATAAAAGCGACAACCAGTGAAGACACGAAACGTTTAAAACACAGCATTTAATGCTCATTAAACAACCTATATTGACATTTCAAGGGCTTAATTGTCTTTACCTTTCACACCTCTGTTCCTGTAAAAAATATCTGACGTAAGAACGGCTGATAGCTGAGATTACATGATGAAACAAAATTTACTCACGACTAGTAAAAGTCAACGTTTCGAACTTACTACTACTTGAGAGTTCTCTATCCCCATACACAAAACTTTTTATGTTTCAGACAATTATTAATTGTTTTGTAGACTGGAAGGCTGTAACAATGATAGTAACTCGTGTCCTGTGAGGGCACTGTTCAGGCTGTGTGTGTTTATTCAGTTTTTGATACGAATATACTAATAGGTACGATCAAGCGATGTTCGTGAGGATTGCGTTACTCTTTCGATGACTTTCTGGAGCTAAAATTTCAAAGTCAAAGAGTTCTGTAACACCTCTGACGCATGATAAATGTATAAGAACTCTTCTCATCTGCGGAATGCCCTGAGTAAGTAGCCAATAAAACGCAGGCGTTTTCATTCGGATTTGGATGTATCCAGTCACTACGTCATTTTCAAGTATCCAAACTTGAGAACAAATTCAAATGGGCGAGAGAAGTGGTGTCTTTCGTCCAGTTACGATGCCAGCCACGGGAAAATGTTTTTTTGATGAATCGGTAGCAACGTTTATATGTGCATCTTGTGAGAAGGACCTTGGAAGACCGTGCGCATAATATTTTGAAAACAACTGTGTTTATCATTTATTATAATCTCAGATTTCTAATAAATTTATTTTCTATAATTTCCCATTTATATTGTAAAACTGCTTACATACTATTATAGGTTTCTGTCACAAAACTGCCGAACCCCGAGATTAATTTCCCATTACTTTTATTTAACTTTGCGACGTGAATGTTTATTTTGTACTACTTCGCCTTCAAAACTTCGCTGTAAGTCAGACAGAGTAAAAATTCCTTAGCGCTGTTAGCTAAACTCAAAAACTAAATGTAGTCTGGGCAACGAAATGTGTGAAAGCAGCTGGTCATGTCAGTCGCCTTAGACGTAGACAGCCCGTGTGACGAGGTTACATCTGTGCAGGAGGTACAGCCAGAGCCATCTAGTGAGAGAGAGTACAACTTCTCGTTCGCGTGCGGTAGGTCAGTAATCGTGACAGCGATTGGCTGTACAATGTAATTTACTGTTTCATTTAAAATTCAATACAGCAGCGAGCCTTCACGGAACACTATTGCGTATTTGTAAATTGCCATATCGCCGTTACTGCATGACAAACAGAAAGCAAGGACACTGGTAACTTAACGAAGACTCCACTTACCGCAATTCCACTTCGTGCAGAATATCGTTTTACCGTCTGATCTTGAGTAATCTGCCCTTTATGTTGCTAACTAGCTATTTCCTGTCTCGGCATGAGGTCGATTCTTTACTTTGTATTTAGTGTACGTAAGAGGCAGTCCTTTACTGTGGCTGTGGCATAAATCTAAGTCAGTATGAAGAAATATGTATGTTAGGCGAAAGGTTAACACACGTGCTGAATGCTTTTACATTTGCAACTTCGTCCCAATACATCAACAGCTGGTTCTCAATATCAGAATAAATAAATGGAAATCATCGAATCAAATTTACTTGATGACGACTGTTTAGAACTCCCTTTCATCTGCTACTGCATCTACTCTCTGTAAACCACTGTGAAGTACATGGCAGAGGGCACTTCCCACTGCAATAGTTGTTAAGACTTCTACCCTTTCTCTCCTTGTATACAGGGTGGGATGAAATACTGCTTAAACGCTGTACCTAGTCTAATCTTATATTCGCTATTTATCCTGGAGCAATGCGTTGGAGGCTGTAGTAAATTAATAGATTGGTTCTTGAAACTTCAGAAATAGGCTTCACAAGATAGTTTTCGTCTATCTCGGTGAGGTTCTCCCATGGGACAAACCTGTGACAATTCGCACTGTTCATCTTCGTATACGTTCCACACTTTGGGTCACGAGAGAATTCCTTTTTTTAAAAAAAAGTCCTGTTTAGATTGAGTGCATTTTCCACTTCCACTTTCAGAGTAGTATATTCCTTTTTTTTCTTTCTGAAAAGTCTGCAACCTGCTTTACCTACAACCTAGCCTATATGATAGTTACATTTCATATCCCTGCAAACTGTTACACCCAGGTATTTGAGTTGATGATCGCTGCTGTGGCCCCTTGATATTTCATTCATATGATACGGTGTGGCTTCGTTTTGTGATGTGCACAATTTTCCATCTAACAACATTTTAAGAAAATCGTCGTTCTTCGTACCACTTCAAAATCTTACTAAGATCTCATTGAGGACTTGTGGACGTCTTGTGAAACAGTATTTTATTACAGATCGTCTGAGAAAAGTCTTAAGTTGTTATTAATATGATATGCAAGATCATTAGTACAGATACGAGGGCAGTTCAATAAGTAATGCAACACATTTTTTTTCTGACACAGGGGTTGTTTTATTCAGCATTGAAATACACCAGGTTATTCCCCAATCTTTTAGCTACACAACACTATTTTTCAACGTAATCTCCATTCAATGCTACGGCCTTACGCCACCTTGAAATGAGGGCCTGTATGCCTGCACGGTACCATTCCACTGGTCGATGTCGGAGCCAACGTCGTACTGCATCAATAACTTCTTCATCATCCGCATAGTGCGTCCCACGGATTGCGTCCTTCATTGGGCCAAACATATGGAAATCCGACGGTGCGAGATCGGGGCTGTAGGGTGCATGAGGAAGAACAGTCCACTGAAGTTTTGTGAGCTCCTCTCGGGTGCGAAGACTTGTGTGAGGTCTTGCGTTGTCATGAAGAAGGAGAAGTTCGTTCTGATTTTTGTGCCTACGGACACACTGAAGTCGTTTCTTCAATTTCTGAAGAGTAGCACAATACACTTCAGAGTTGATCGTTTGACGATGGGGAAGGACATCGAACAGAATAACCCCTTCAGCGTCCCAGAAGACTGTAACCATGACTTTACCGGCTGAGGGTATGGCTTTAAACTTTTTCTTGGTAGGGGAGTGGGTGTGGCGCCACTCCATTGATTGCCGTTTTGTTTCAGGTTCGAAGTGATGAACCCATGTTTCATCGCCTGTAACAATCTTTGACAAGAAATTGTCACCCTCAGCCACATGACGAGCAAGCAATTCCGCACAGATGGTTCTCCTTTGCTCTTTATGGTGTTCGGTTAGACAACGAGGGACCCAGCGGGAACAAACCTTTGAATATCCCAACTGGTGAACAATTGTGACAGCACTACCAACAGAGATGTCAAGTTGAGCACTGAGTTGTTTGATGGTGATCCGTCGATCATCTCGAACGAGTGTGTTCGCACGCTCCGCCATTGCAGGAGTCACAGCTGTGCACGGGCGGCCCGCACGCGGGAGATCAGACAGTCTTGCTTGACCTAGCGGCGATGATGACACACGCTTTGCCCAACGACTCACCGTGCTTTTGTCCACTGCCAGATCACCGTAGACATTCTGCAAGCGCCTATGAATATCTGAGATGCCCTGGTTTTCCGCCAAAAGAAACTCGATCACTGCCCGTTGTTTGCAACGCACATCCGTTACAGACGCCATTTTAACAGCTCCGTACAGCGCTGCCACCTGTCGGAAGTCAATGAAACTATACGAGACGAAGCGGGAATGTTTGAAAATATTCCACAAGAAATTTCCGGTTTTTTCAACCAAAATTGGCCGAGAAAAAGAATGTGTTGCATTACTTATTGAACTGCCCTCGTATATAAACAGCACAGGTCCAATTGCTTTTACATCTGTCGATATCTCTCCACCAAGATAACACGTTGTGTCCTCCCTACCAATAAATTCTCAGTCCAGTCACGAATTCAGCTTTACATCCAGTACGATCTTACTTTCAACAGTAAGCGTAGATGTGGTTCTGAGTCAAATGTTTTTTTTTCCCAGTAGTCGGTAGCTACCACATTAATGAAGATTTCAGAGTAGGACAATACGTATTTTATTGAGAAAATAATCCTTATGATGAGTCCCCATTTTACTCATTTTCAAAACTTAATTCATTTTGAAGTACTCTCACTGGCCAGCTGACATCAACTCAGTGTACCAACAACTCTTTCCCTTTGATCCGTTACACCCTAGTAACATCGCCTCTATAGATACTTCAGTTGCGGCGCTGAGAACGATAAGGACCTAAAGCACTCTGTCGTCATGCCCACATTTAAGTGAATATCAGGGAAACCAGTGAGACAGGTCTCCATGAGCGCTCACATATACGAAGTGGGCTTACAGAACAGGAAAACCTGACAGACTTCATAAGCATGAATAAATGCTACAGTCTCACAATCTACGGTTCTCAGTGCTTCAGTTAGTCTTAATCACATGTAGATAAGACAATTTCCTTCTCTTGCAATCTATTTATTTTTATCAAACATGTTTCGCCTATTCATGCTAGGCGTCTTCAGCGATCTATAGTACAAAAACGTTATTTAATGACACATAATTTGGTATGCTGTTTGTAATGGTTCCGGACTGTATAGCAATTTCCATTTACAGGTATATGGTTGTGGTTTTTACTTACAACCATGTGACTGTAAACAGAAACAGTCAGATTTAAGTGAGCTTCCAAGAATCGCTACAAATCTCATTTCAAAACATATATAATTAAATATTTTTTAAAATGTTATAGACCTCTGAAGATACCTGGCATGAATAGGTGAAACGTGTTTGGTACACCCAAATAAATTCAGTTTCCAAAAGATGGAATTTTTCTTATTTATTCGATACAGCACAATTGAGTTAGGAGCTGAGGGGAAAAGGCTCAAAATATTAACCATAATTAAATAAACCACTTCCACGTCCTCTGACAGTATTACTCCATGTTCAAAAAACGTTCAAATGTGTGTGAAATCTTATGGGACTTAACTACTAAGGTCATCACTCTCTAAGCTAACACACTACTTAACCTAAATTATCCTAAGGACAAACACACACACACACACACACACATGCCCGAGGGAGGACTCGAACCTCCGCCGGGACCAGCCGATTACTCCATGTATCAGATTATGTACACACTACATCAGCGTAAATAATAATTAAAATTAAAAAAAAAAACGCTTGGTTTTTTGGTATCTTATTCTGCAAGCTTTCGTTGAAAATTCTTTGGACTCTTTAGGCAGTATCAATTTCCCTCTTCAGCAATCAACGTTTCAGTTACACGGCTCGGAGTCTTTCTCAGGAATAACACAGCCCCACATGTCTGAAGGACGAGAGGGCAACTCCTGAGGATGATTTAAGAAGCAGGATTGAAAAAACTCAGAAGAATTTATTTGAATATTTTCTGATACATCGGAACATCTCTGCAACGTTCTGCGCTATCCAACACCACTGATCACAAACTAGCAGCAGCTGCGTGGACTAGGCAGTTATGGTCCCATACTTAAGTTGTCGTTCACACTATAACACAACCTTCGGCATGTCCTCTTATAAACCCGTGATATCAAAATACACTGCTGGCCACCGTAAATGCAACACCCTGAAGGAAGCATACGAATCAAGTGAAATTTACACCATGAGTTTGCAGCGATGAGACATGCAACTGATTAGAATTTCAGCGCAGACGCACATCACGCGCGCCTGTGGCGCCACCTCATAGCGCCATTTAAGGCTTGGCGATTTCGACGAGTGTACGTTCGGCACGTGGGTTTACCTTGTGGTTGTTTCACAAGACGATCAGTTATGCCTCGTAGACAACAGCGAACATCTTTTGATCAAGTATCCGAGTTCGACAGAGGAAGGATAGTGGCTTACCGAGATTGTGGATTATCATACAGAGAAATCGCTAGTCGTGTTGGACGAAACCAAACAACTGTAATGCGGATATGTGACCGTTGGATGCAGGAGGGTACGACGGACCGACGTGGTCGATCGCATTCACCTCGGTGCACCACTGCACGTGCTGATAGGCAAATTGTGCGCATGGCAGTGACGGATCGCTCAGTGACATCCCGAACCATAGCACAGCACATTGCGTCTGTAACGCATCATCCAGTGTCTGCGCGTACCATTCGACGCCGTTTACAGCAGAGTGGTCTGTCCGCAAGACGTCCATTGCTTCGTCTACCATTGACGCAGAACCACAGACGTCTCCGTCGCCAATGGTGTGATGACAGACGGATGTGGACGGCAGAATGGAATGAAGTTGTCTTTACTGACGGGGCACGCTTCTGTCTGCAGCACCACGATGGTCGGATTCGAGTGTGGAGACACCGTGGAGAGAGGATGCTGGACAGCTGCATTATGCACCGCCACACTGGTCTTGCACCGGGTATTATGGTATGGGGCGGTATTGGATATTACTCTCGCACGCCTCTAGTACGCATTGCCGGTACTTTAAATAGCCGGCGCTACATATCCGAGGTGCTGGAGCCAGTTGTCCTTCCTTACCTTCAGGGCTCGGCCACAGCCATATTTCAACAGGATAATGCGCGACCACAAGTGGCACGCATTGTCCAAAGGTTCTTCGTCAATAACCAGATTGAATTGCTTCCCTGGCCGGCTCGCTCTCCGGATCTATCGCCGATTGAAAACATGTGGTCCATGGTTGCTCAACGAGTGACCCAGATTACATCCCCAGCTGCCACACCAGATGATCTTTGGCAACGTGTTGAAGCTGCTTGGGCTGCTGTACCCCAGGAACACATCCAACGTCTCTTTGACTCAATGCCGAGACGTGTGGCAGCGGTGATCTCCAACAATGGCGGCTGCTCTGGTTACTGATTCTGGCAGGAACCACATGTCACAGACGTCTGTAAACGTAATCATTTGATACTTGGTCAACATGTTATCTACACAATAAATTTTGTTGTGCTACCTCTTGTCTTTCTTGGTGTTGCATTTACGGTGGCCAGCAGTGTAGTTTCAAGACTTACCAATACGTACACATATTTTATTCTGTTGTTTTGTATATACAAAGCTACTTTCATTTTGTAGTCTTAATTGCTTTTACTATTACGCGCCGCTTTCTGTAAAGCTCGCAGCAGTACGCCTTCATATACACTACATGTGTTGTTTTTGTTGTGGTCTTCAGTCCTGAGACTGGTTTGATGCAGCTCTCCATGCTACTCTACCCTGTGCAAGCTTCTTCATCTACCAGTACTTACTGTAACCTACATCCTTCTGAATCTGCTTAGTGTATTCATCTCTTGGTCTCCCTCTACGATTTTTACCCTCCACGCTGCCCTCCAATGCTAAATTTGTGATCCCTTGATGCCTCAGAAGATATCCTACCAACCGGTCCCTTCTTGTTGTCATGTTGTGCCACGAACTCCTCTTCTCCGCAATTCTATTCAATACCTCCTCATTAGTTATGTTATCTACCCATCTAATCTTCAGCATTCTTCTGTAGCACCACATTTCGAAAGCTTCTATTCTCTTCTTGCCCAAATTATTTATCGTCTATGTTTCACTTCCGTACATGGCTACACTCCACACAAATACTTTCAGAAATGACTTCCTGACACTTAAATCTATACTCGATGTTAACAAATTTCTCTTCTTCAGAAACGCTTTCCTTGCCATTGCCAGTCTACATTTTATATCCTCTCTACTTCGACCATCATCAGTTATTTTGCTCCTCAAATAGCAAAATTCCTTCACTGCTCGAAGTGTCTCATTTCCTAATCTAATTCCCTCAGCATCATCCGATTTAATTCGAGTACATTCCATTATCCTCGTTTTGCTTTTGTTCATGTTCATCTTATATCCTCCTTTCAAGACACTGTCCACTCCGTTCAACTGCTCTTCCAAGTCCTTTGCTGTCTCTGACAGAATTACAATGTCATCGCGAACCTCAAAGTTTTTATTTCTTCTCCATGGATTTTAATACCTAGTCCGAATTTTTCTTTTGTTTCGTTTACTGCTTGCTCAATGTACGGCACTCCCCTCCAAACCACTGCTTCCCTTTCAAGACCCTCGACTTTTATAACTGCCATCTGGTTGCTGAACAAATTGTAAATAGCCCTTCGCTCCCTGTATTTTACCTCTGCCACCTTAAGAATTTGAAAGAGAGTATTCCAGTCAACATTGTCAAAAGCTTTCTCTAAGTCTACAAATGCTGGAAACGTAGGTTTGTCATCCCTTAATCTTTCTTCTAAGATAAGTCGTAAGGTCAGTATTGCCTCACGTGTTCCAATGTTTCTACGGAATCCAAACTCATCTTTCCCGAGGTCGGCTTCTACCAGTTTTTCCATTCGTCTGTAAAGAATTCGCGTTAGTATTTTGCAGCTGTGAGTTATTAAACTGATAGTTCGGTATATTAATTTCATTATGCGGGGTCCTGAAGATGGCATAATGAAATGCAGGAACTAGTGCGGAAATAAAATCAAGTAAGCTGTCAACTGTACGACTGTTTGGTGAATCTAATTGTTAAATACTTGACCACCCGCTGTCTCATGTTCAGGAACAAATGGTTTGGTTTGGAATGGTACTGTTACCGGCAAACATCGGTTACTGATGAATGAGGTTCGCATTGTGTACATCAATGAATTTCGTATCTGAACTACCCAAGATGACCATTGTCGGCGAGTATGTCGGCTACCTGAGAAAAAGACTCATTCTTCCAAAGTTTGATGAGACACGGCGGAGTTAGCCCTGGCGTCTCTGCATGGTACGATGAACTGTATACGTGATGCTGAGGTACTCCTGTGGCCAACAAGATCCCCAGATCTGTCCGCGGCAGAACACATGTAGGACCAGCTCAACTTCATCCCAGCGAAGTATCAAGGAAATCAAGAACCAGTTGTAACATTTGTGGACGACCTTCTCTCAGGAGAAGATACAATGGCTTCATGATACGATTCCCAAGCGAATGAGTGCGTGTATCCAGCCCATAAGAGGGTCTAACGTGATACCAACAAATGGGGTCACATTGCCAAGTTAGTTTCACTTGAGTTTGCAGTCACATAAGATAAATTGTACCCGTGAATTTTCATTTGCTCCTCCCTTTTCCAGGAGCTTCACTTTCCCGTCAGGCTATGTAGGTTGAACAGATTCTCCCTACTTTTCTTGCTCTCTCTAACGTGCCTCAGTGCCATGCCTGTACATCGTAAGTCATAACCATATATTTAATACACTCACATGTAATATTTAAACGAGAAGGACACCTGCTTTGCTATGGAACATTGTCACGGCGAGACAAACAAATTAGGTAAGCAGGCGATATATTTGGTTCTAGAGGGTCACCTAACTAATAGTTTGCTTTTGCGATTCAAATTAAGTCTAGTTTAATAAGTCATTTATTTACTTTAAGATCTCGAATACACTACATTAAAATGACAGAGAATAAGTTTCCAACGAAGTAAACTCCCGCAGTGTTGAATGGGAAATTGCTCCAACACAACGAGCACCAGGTCACCTAAAATACTGTAACACAAAGTGGCCGAGCGGTTCTAGGCGCTACAGTCTGGAGCCGCGCGACCGCTGCAGTCGCTGGTTCGAATCCTACCTCGGGCATGGATGTGTGTGATGTCCTTAGGCTAGTCCTTAGGCTAGTCAGGTTTAAGTAGTTCTAAGTTCTAGGGGACTGATGACCTTAGAAGTTAAGTCCCATAGTGCTCAGAGCCATTTGTAACACAAAGCTCGCTAGAAGCTCATGTTCATCAAGTATCCCGCTGTCTACGTGGAAGACAGCTTGGGAAATGCTACAGTCTTACTTTAGGTGCCGCTCCCAAACGCAAAGTAAGTCAGTCCAAGACCCAAGAAACAAAAAGATTAATCTCGCAACACAAGTTGCATCGTAAACCCTGGAAATTGTGAGCCGCTTAGAAAGTGAATAACCTAATGCGAAATGTGACGCTTACTCAGACCTCGGCAAACATGTGCTAGGGTATGAAGTTTCACTCCCTCCGTGGGAGGACCCAATTCTCTCTTCCTCCATGGCAGAACAGCCACTGCTCAAAATTATCCGCCTCCAAACCAAACTTTCTACTTCAGAAAAACTCGCCATAGAAGGGGAGTACCCAACCATTACCACAGTGGCCAGCGAGGATTTCGCTTTATTTATATCAATACAGGGAATCTCTACAGCACTATCCCATTTTGGGCTCATAGAACGCATCTTACTAAGGAAGAGGTTGGTGTCAGCTGCTAGCCATATTCCACACAATGTTGATCCTTTCGCGCCTAAGTATCGTGAAGGGTAAGACTTATTTTATTGTATGACATGATTTGAAGGGGAAAGCAGTGAACTGTCTTACGGCAGCCGAGCAATGCAGCTGCAATGGCTGACCGTTCACACTTCTGTGTAGAGGGATGTGAATTCATCACACACAATTATACTCCAGGGACTTGGCAATGGCTTAGCGTGGAGCAGGAGTTTATCGCAAACACTTCCGGGAATTGCAGTGCTCTGGGGACACACTTATCTTTCGTAGAGCCTGTGTGACTGACCTCCTGTGCTAAACCTCGGCCTTCCTGTTTCATAACAAGGTAATCTGAAGCCACTTCCTGAGTTAGTAAGTCTCTTAGTCCCCTCAAAAATAGCCAAGACATGATCAGAAAAATAATAAGATAGCAATCACTGATAAGTAAGTATAATGTCACAAGTTATACAAAATGATTATGCCAAACTAACAATGGAATTCGTTAGAAGATTTGCAAAGAAACATAAACCATTTACAAAGCTTCTAACTAGAAGTAAAATTTTACAATAATAATTCTTCCAGACAAGTCAGTAGATATCTGTACTTGAGATAAGCAATCTGAAAATCTATAAATCTAAGGCGGCGTTCACACTATGGCGACATAAGCTAACCGATATGTAGTAAGAACTATATTGCGACGATATATTGCTAGGAAGATTCATGATGGCGGGCGATAAATCGGCGTGACATGGGCTATAAAAATGTGGTGTTGAGACAAGTCTCACTACTTCAATTACAAATATGAGCTCAAGTGAGGAAGACGTTGTAGTGCCTTATTAATTCAGGCGTAGGATGAGAAAAAGGTAGTACTGGGTACATCCCTACAGTCTTACCAACGTGCACCACGGCTCGGCTGTTGTTTCTCAAGAGCTGTCTCAACATGAATCAAAATTCAGGGCGTTTTATCGAATGACTTCTGAAAAATTGCATTTCTGAAGCGCCTAGTGTCACACACCCTTGAAAAGAGAAAAGATACACACTTCAGGAAGGTTATTTCTCCAGATAAAAACTTCTGATTACTATAAGGTGAATAGAAATAAATGTAGTAGTAGTATTAATGAAATTGAGCAGTTTTACTTTTATAATGGTTTATAATATTTTACAAATTGTACCAATTAGTTTCACTTTCTTGCGTCAGTGGGGTAATTGGATTGAATCCCGAAGTCGTTGCAATATTGCTCATGTTACACTGAGTTTGTAAGATGTAATGATGGGATGACGAACTCCAAGTAGGACTGGGACCAAATGAAACACTGGATTCCACATTCTTTTGTTCGTCGTCTTCCAACAACTTATGTAAGAGAGACATTGTTTATATTTTGAAAATCCTCCTCCGATGCGTGCCAAGGTTCTTCAAATCAGGTAAAAGAGAAAGAAGAAAATGCTGTTCAGCATCTTGGTCACTTTTATTTTGGAAATTTTTTCATGTTCATCCATTCTATAAAAGCATCGTCGACTTGGTCTTCTCCCTTTCGTTTTTTGTGTGTTTCACTGGAGCTTTTATGAGCGGGTTTTACAAGTAATTGCACGGAAGAAGCTTCGTGAGGCATTTCCTCTTCAACAAACGTGTCGCTTTCATCGTTTTGAGTAATATTGGGCTGCTGTGTCTTCAACGTGAAGATTACCGGACGTATTTCCTCCTTTCAAATACTGTTGCAGAAAAGCTGAATGCTCAGTCAAATAAAACGTTTTCTTTGAATTATGGCTAGCACCAGACTTTGGTAGTCTCAGAAAACACACATATGCTGTTCTGATATTCTTCCATCACTGTCGACAGTTCTTTTCTGAAACAAGATTTTATAAAGTAGATATCAATAGGATTTATGTAAAAATGTTGTTATAAAAATGAAAACATAATGTTGCTTATATATATGAAAACACAGTTAGAATTATGCAACTGTTTACGATTAAAAACCCTCAATTTAGTTAGTATATATGTTATAGTTCTTATTTTGTTTAATTGTAGTGTCAAACTAGTTGAAAACGAAGACACAAAATTGTTGTAACGTTTTCAGGTATCCAGCTACTGGAAGCAGTTTTCGGGATCTTTCCTTGCAATTTTACAGAAGAAAATCACCTGTCAGTTACATTGTTCATTCGACTTGTGCTACTACATGGTGTCACTTACAACCGCTGTATATGCCACAACCAACGGAGGAAACCTGGAGGCAAATATCAAAACGTTATTGTGAGTTATGGAAATTACCTAACTGTAAGTGTTCTCTCGATGGCAAACGTTTCCGCATTCATTGTTCCCCAAATACGGGGTTCACAGGTAATACTTACAAAGGATTCTTTGCAATTGTTCTAATGACTTTGTCTGACGCAGATGGAATGTTTAACGCAGTCTACAGACGGGGTAGTGACGCTGCTGTGTTCCGCAAATCAACACTCGGAGAATTATTGCATGGTAATAAATTGAGGATGCCCTAAGCAGCTCCCTTGCCAGGCGAGGAGAATGACAACCCTTTTCCGTTCTACTTTGTGGAAGTTGAAGCATTCTCTCCCCACCATAATACAATGCGGCCCTTTCGAAAAAGCCTTTTAAATGATGCCAGAAGAATATTCAACTTTCGAGTATCAAGAGGCAGAAAAAGTGTGGAACATAGCTTTAGAATGCTAACCTCAAAATTTCGTCTATTTAACCCATCAATTTATACCAACAGAAGTAACGCTGTGCAGACTATTAAGGCAACATGCGTGCTTCATAATTTTATACGCAGACGAGAAGGTCAACCGTGTGTTCCACAGCAATTTAATAAGTGTTCTGTAATACCAGCATTACCCGGTAACAGTGCGTTCAGTCACAACATCAATTTGAACGAAGCAAACCGCTTATGAAATAAACTAGGTGAATACTTTCTGATACCAACTGGTGCAATCCCTACACATTGCGTGTCGCTATCGTATCGTATGTCGCTTACGATATATCGCTTATCTTATATCGCCATACTATGAACGGCGCCTAAAGAACCTCATTCGAAGCCTCACTGTGAGTAATTATTCCATTGCAGTTTGTAAACGTTGAGGAAGAAAAATAATTTATTAACATCCATCCAAGAACGACATCGTTATTTGTGTATTTCGATTACTTAAATTCAATTAGCCTTTTACCTCTTACAGTAGAAACGCAGCTTACAGAAAGAAACGAAAACAATAATAAAACGTGGAACTGTGATGCCAAAATACAAATGCTCAGTAATTGGGAATGAAAGGAGACGGACCACAAGCTCACATCGGATCAAGCAAATCATATAAGGTCTGAATCAGGACATTCTATATTTTAATTTATTAATATAGGTCATAGGAGGGTTCTTTTGAAAAGTACATTTTCCGGACTTCTTTTTTCAGAATCCTTGCACGATCAGAGCTTGCAAAACTTTCTTAATGACTTCGTCGTCAACAGGACGTACTGGGATACGGGCGCCACTCTTCCCTAATGACATGACCACTTACAGTCCCGCCCCATACGATCAACTGGTCAGTTGCCCACGTATCTTTTACTCCCTCCAGGTATACAGATTTTCTGATATCGACACAACAAACCGTTTGCAACAGTTGACAACCAGATGGAACAAACAATGAGGACAATATGAGGCAATAAGTCGTCCTTAAATGGTCCTTAAGCTGCGTCTTAAGAGTATCCCAGCAAACATGGGACACGCTATACTTCAACCTCTCCCAGTGTAGTAGCTTTAATGAGCAGCATTGTATATACAGGGTTATTACAAATGATTGAAGCGATTTCACAGCTCTACAATAACTTTATTATTTGAAATATTTTCACAATGCTTTGCACACACATACAAAAACTCAAAAAGTTTTTTTAGGCTTTCACAAATGTTCGATATATGCCCCTTTAGTGATTCGGCAGACATCAAGCCGATAATCAAGTTCCTCCCACACTCGGCGCAGCATGTCCCCATTAGTGAGTTCGAAAGCATCGTTGATGCGAGCTCGCAGTTCTGGCACGTTTCTTGGTAGAGGAGGTTTAAACACTGAATCTTTCACATAACCCCACAGAAAGAAATCGTATGGGGTTAAGTCGGGAGAGCGTGGAGGCCGTGACATGAATTGCTGATCATGATCTCCACCACGACCGATCCATCGGTTTTCCAATCTCCTGTTTAAGAAATGCCGAACATCATGATGGAAGTGCGGTGGAGCACAATCCTGTTGAAAGATGAAGTCGGTGCTGTCGGTCTCCAGTTGTGGCATGAGCCAATTTTCCAGCATGTCCAGATACACGTGTCCTGTAACGTTTTTTACGCAGAAGAAAAAGGGGCCGTAAACTTTAAACCGTGAGATTGCACAAAACACGTTAACTTTTGGTGAATTGCGAATTTGCTGCACGAATGCATGAGGATTCACTACCACCCAGATTCGTACATTGTGTCTGTTCACTTCACCATTAAGAAAAAATGTTGCTTCATCACTGAAAACAAGTTTCGCACTGAACGCATCCACTTCCATGAGCTGTTGCAACCGCGCCGAAAATTCAAAGCGTTTGACTCTGTCATCGGGTGTCAGGGCTTGTAGCAATTGTAAACGGTAAGGCTCCTGCTTTAGCTTTTTCCGTAAGATTTTCCAAACCGTCGGCTGTGGTACGTTTAGCTCCCTGCTTGATTTATTCGTCGACTTCCGCGGGCTACGCGTGAAACTTGCCCGCACGCGTTCAACCGTTTCTTCGCTCACTGCAGGCCGACCCGTTGATTTCCCCTTACAGAGGCATCCAGAAGCTTTAAACTGCGCATACCATCGCAGAATGTCGTTAGCAGTTGGTGGATCTTTCTTGAACTTCGTCCTGAAGTGTCGTTGCACTGTTATGACTGACTGATGTGAGTGCATTTCAAGCACGACATACGGTTTCTCGGCTCCTGTCTCCATTTTGTCTCACTGCCCTCTCGAGCGCTCTGGCGACAGAAACCTGAAGTGCGGCTTCAGCCGAACAAAACTTTATGAGTTTTTCTACGTATCTGTAGTGTGTCGTGACCATATGTCAATGAATGGAGCTACAGTGAATTTATGAAATCGCTTCAATCATTTGTAATAGCCCTGTATAATATTTCATGTGGACAGTGTCTCTACTTCTCTCACTGTCTCTAAATCTCTTGTCCCCCTCGCCACATGGTCACAGTCAATGCTCTCATCCGCTTACTCACTGACTCCCATTACATAACAACAATGTCACTCATGTCCTCTGTACCGCTTCATTTCGTCACTCACACACATCACACATACACCTAAATACACATCTACCAAGACATACGCACACAAACACGCACACAAAAATGAACAACACAATAAGCACAAGAAAAGGCACCATCAAATCGATACCTCTGAACTGGTTACCAGTGTAATCCAACAGCTACTCCCACGATATCCGAAAATATACAGGACTGGTGAGAGATTGGCACATACGTAGCAGCAACCCTCAGCAGTCGTGTGTGTGTGTGTCTGTGTATGTGTGCGCGAGCGCTTGCGCATGAGTGTGTGTGTGTGTGTGTGTGTGTGTGTGTGTGTGTGTGTGTGTATTAGTCGCTTGTTTGCACAAATGTTTATGGAAGCTCCTTACCGATACACGCGATATAATTGCCCTGGCCGCCCATTGAACCAAACTTCGGTTAGTATGTAAATACAATCTGTGTTACATCTTCACATCCCTAGAAACAAATACTTCCTTCTTCTCATCGGGAGATTTAAACAATGCAAAAACTGCTTGATATCCAGGATAATATTTACCAAAAGGACGTCTTGTTTCGTCCTCCCAAGGAAAGGGTGGCACAGTGTAGATAACTTTACTTCACTGGACTGCCTCTACACCTGAAGCCGCTAACTCCTGACCATGACAACTATCATCTTCCTGCGCCACATTTAAATTAATCCTACTACCTTGAACCGAAATATCTGGCAACATGATGTATAATGTTAATTCTGTTTGCTCGTCTGTTGCATGCGGTCCCTCTAGCACATCATTGCTCACCCCAACCTTCGTTAAAGACTTTAAATCGTTCATGCGATTTAGATAGGACACTCACTTGTTCTGTAAACTCTTTAATTGTGACCAGGAGGGTAACTCACCAACCAAAAACTTGATAAACGTTTTAACTTCACTTAAAGATGACTGTATTATAGTACTTTCCCTACTTACATCCTGCTGCTACCCTGATGCTAACCGCACTGACTTCCCCCTTACCTGTTGAAGCTGCTGGGTCAACTTGGGCACCTTACCTGTGGGAGCCTGTCTCCGTGTGGTAACTTCATAGGCTACCTCGTCCTTCTGTAGCCTCTCGATACCAGGGCTGTCCCTTACCATCATTCCTACAACACAACAGTAAAAGACTATGAGGACAGGAATTACACCACTACCTTATGTGTAACAACACACCAACACAATGACACGATAACACTCCGCTACCAATTGTGGTTCAGGAAATTGTGGGAGTGGAAAGTGGCTGGGGGTTACTTGGGTGTACATCCTCGGATACATGCATTAATAATAACACTAAACAAATTTTAGTCCACTAATAAGGTCAAACACAATTAAAACAGCCAGATCACAATTCACAAGAATGCAAAACGTCATGTCCAGTACGAAATAACAAAGAGTGAATTAATCGCTCGTCGGAATACCTTTAGCTTAGCAATAAAAAGGAGAGCACAGAAACATATACCAACGCAGCATAAATACATATTTCTGACATAACGCCATTTGGCATAGCGATCAACACACTGGTAAAAAAACAATTTTTTAAAATCTTTAATTGTAACTTTCATGATTTTGCCTATTGGCTATCGGTTTCAGTACACAGTACCATCCTCAAGCAATCACTTGGCACACAAAAAAAAAAAATGGCTCTGAGCACTATGCGACTTAACTTCTGAGGTCATCAGTCGCCTAGAACTTAGGACTAATTAAACCTAACTAACCTAAGAACATCACACACATCCATGCCCGAGGCAGGATTCGAACCTGCGACCGTAGCGGTCGCTCGGCTCCAGACTGTAGCGCCCAGAACCGCACGGCCACTACGGCCGGCACCTGGCACACAGTCGTTACTATCGTTTCCCAAGTAGGTGTGTCAAAAACTAAATAAACAATTATTGAAGCTGTAAAGAAACGAAATGAAAGAAAATAATCAAATATTCGCTAGGAATAATATTCAGAAAATACTGCAGAAGAACCTCACCCACCAAAATCCCAAACTAATACCAATACAATCATTAACAAGAGTAAAAGTAAATCGATAACAGAAACATTCTGACCGAGGCTACCCACTGCTGACCACATGCCAAAAAGTGAGGCCAAAAGTTCATCCCAATCCAGCTGTAAAACACAGAACAGAAAATCTCTTGAGCACAGCAGCAGCTTCGCCATTGTAGTAGTATAATAATAACTTGCACCACTTAAACTGAAACCTAGCCGAACGCATGCGTCTGCACAACAGAATTTTGCACCGAACACAGCCTGGACAGTCCGCAGCTCGTGGTCGTGCGGTAGCGTTCTCGCTTCCCGCGCCCGGGTTCCCGGGTTCGATTCCCGACGGGGTCATGGATTTTCTCTGCCTCGTGATGACTGGATGTTGTGTGATGTCCTTAGGTTAGTTAGGTTTAAGTAGTTCTAAGTTCTACGGGACTAATGACCATAGATGTTAAGTCCCATACTGCTCAGAGCCATTTGAACCATTTGGACAGCCTGGACAACTAACACTGCTGTTGAGCAAACACCACAGGTAATAACAGCTTGTATCTCTGCCAGCATCTCCTTTCTGTACTCAAGACACCAAGAACCTTTCATTTACGCTTATGGGATCCATTGCGCCAAACTGACAGCGAGATGTCTCAAGCTCACAACGAGACTTCATCACGTCGCCGCAACTGCTTTTGCTGTGAAAAATTTCTGCTCCACTGTGTCCAGCTGATTGCCTTCTCAGATATTCGTTTCTTGTACACATGTGAATATTTTTTTTCACTTCACGTCCTCGTACTGAAATCTCTACATTGGGGCTCCTAACAGTCCTCATGATGAGACTGGCCGTCCCATCCTCTGGTCACACGGAGCCGGGTCACCTGCTGACAGCAGGCAAGCGCCACCGGTCTGCCAAGGCGCTACCGCTCGTTGGCCGGCTCCCTGAACCATACACTCTGGAACATAAACATGACCATACGGCACACCGACCACTGCGCGGCGCTGTACGTCTAGTATCCTCCCGTTGTTGTTCATAGCCCCTTGGCTGTGGCTCTAAGTTTATGCCACTTCCCATTTCCATCACCGACTCGGTCTTCACTGTCCCTCCACGCAGCTCCTAGCTTCGCTCTGGAGCTACGTTCAGCAAATCTGCAGCGGTAGCTGTACTCTGCCATGGTGAGAACGGAACACAAGTGCTGGTGCCAACTGTACCGCGAAATGCAACTTTTTTTTATGTTCAGTCGGACGCTAATTTAAAAACACAATGAAAATCCGATGAACCTTTCCGCAGATGAAACTTCGTGGCAGATTCAAACTGTGTGCCGAGACTCGAACTCAGGACTTTTGCCTTTCGCGGGCAAGTGCTTTTTCCACAGATGTATTGCATAATGTTTCTAGCATGCCTCATCAATCGCATCCGTCGCACTTTTCAGTTCTGAGCGCACAGTGGGCTTGTAAAGATCGATAAAACAATAGAGCCTCTAGCCTAGTGTGAAATGCGTACTCTCTTCTCATTTTTTTCATGCTGAGGGGTTTTTGGTTGATTTCCATGGAAACCACATAATATAATTTTCATGAGTAACCGCAAAATGCGGCAATGGTACAGGAACTCTGAAACAGGATGAGCAGACGTTCATGATGCAGGTGGTCAGGAAGGAAGCAAGTGTCAACTGATTATCTTGTTCAGCTGGAGGATCATCTGATTAGAGAAAATCGTCTACGAAGGGCAATTCAGAACAAGCGATGAGGAATGTTGTCATCAGGCATTGTTCTTCTTCGTCACAGTGCTCGGCCACACATTGCGGATGCAATAAAGACGCTTCTGCAGAGTTTCCGATGGGACGTGTTTGATCACCCACACTACAGCCCGGCCTTGGTCCCGTCTGATTTTCACCTCTTTGCTCACACGAAACTCTGGCTACGAGGATAGCAATTTGGCACAGACAATGAGCTGCCGATCAGGGTAGAGAACTTGCGAAAAGCACAGCTGGCTACGTTATATGAAATTTGACACCACTCTACGACAAGTGTGTAAGGTAGAGCAGTGATAGGTAGAGAATCAGCTGGAAAGTGTAGCTAAACGTTGCAAATAATTTTTTTTTATTTTCGCTATGGATTACATTTCTGGTCAAATGCCTTGCCGCAGCGGTAACACGGTTTCCCATCATATCAGGGAAGTTAAGCGCTGTCGGGCTTGGATAACACTAGGATGGGTGACCGTCCGGTCTGCCGAACACTGTTGGCCAGAGGGGTTTACTCAGCTCTTGTGAGACAAGCTGAGGAGCTACTTGACTGGGAAGTGGTGTCTCCGGTCGCGAAATCTGACAACGGTCTGGAGAGCGGTTGTTGAGCAGGTGATCTTGGGGGCCAGGGTACATGCCCTGCTCGACCTGTGTATCTTGGCCCACATTAGAATGTTAGATATGTGACACTGGCAGAAAAATATGGTTGTGTCCCATCATACGTCTACCACATTTCCCAACCTGTGCCATGGGTGACATCTGAGCACAATTAGATTGAGACTTAATCGAAAAATTTACGTTTCAAGTGCTTGTGTACTAACCAGCACAATAATTGCAACAGTTGCGACTGGTAATACCATAGTCGCGATTATTCTGGAAAGAGATCGTCGGCGCTACTACATCTGCAGGGGTGCTTTTTGCTTCTATTATCGTGTATTTACAACAGTGACGCTGATTCTGTATTAATTATAATACAACAAGTACAATTTGGCATTTCATTCTTTGTGTCAGGCCATACGTACAGTATGGTACATACAATGAAACACCTTATCACACACTTTGCTCTTTGTTATGGTGATAGGTCCACAGGTTTCAATACTGGTGTACGTATAATACCATGAAATTGTCCAATAACATTAAATCACCCTGTATTTGGGTATCCGTGGCTACCATACGAGTACTCATGACACAGACGCGATTGCGCTCAAGTAATTCGGCGATTTCTCGATGACGCTGCCCAAACCGTACAATTAACATGCGCTCCGAATAACAGAGATCCGCGATTTCCATAAGCCGGCCGAGCCCTGCGGCCGGCGCCGGTGGGCCTTAATCCACTTTGCCGGCGCGATAAATCTGGGCGCGCGGCGCGGACGGCCGCGCGCTGGCGCTGCTGCTGCCGCTGTCGGCAATAAATTGACCGGCGGCAGCGCTGGCGTCGGCCCCGCGGGCAGGGGGAACCCCCGCACACCCGCACTCAATAAAGGTGGGCGCCTGCTGCCAACCGCCGCAGCCGCCGCTGCAGCCAGCGCCATCGCAGTGTTTGCTTATTCACGGCCGCTGTCACTGTGCACCGGAGGAAACGGGGAGCTGTTTCATTGGCGGCTGCTGGTTGTCGGCTGCGACCACTCGCTCCCACCTGCCAACTTTTCCACCGGTCCGCCGCCCACAACAGCCAGTCTGCGGTTTCGCTGGCCGCGGTTTCTGCGGATCTCCGACTTCCGCCCTCGCCCGAACCACAGTCGGCTTCCCCGCAGTGAATTCATGAGACTTAATTTCTCGCCAGCCGAAGTGACGAACTCAGCCACAATCTACTTTCCCCATTTCACTGAAGAGAATTTCGGTAAAGCCGTTTGTGTTAGAACTATGCTGCTTTACTACACGACCATCGAAAAAATGCGACGAATTTGAATGCTCAGCGCATTGTTATTTACTTTCGTTTTACGAGGGTCACTGCAAAAGAAATGTACACTATTTTTGTAAAAATACAGTTTTCATTCTGCATGTGTGAAAGTTTTACAGTGTGTAGATACATCCTTCCCGCGTGTTTTCAAACTTAGTTCAACCTGTTCCCGTGAGTGGCGCCGTCACAGCATGTCTTCAAGATGGCTGCTACACTTGACGTTCGTCAGAAGCAACGTGCTGTCATAGAATTCCTGTGCTGTGAAAACGAGACGGTGGGAAACAAGAGGTTGAAAAAGGTGTATGGAGATGCTGCTGTCGATCGTAGTACAGTTAGTCTCTGGGCAAGCAGGTTACGTGATGAAAGCAGGCACGGCAGTATTGAGGATTGTCCTCACAGTGGCAGGCCTCGTACTGCACGCACTGCAGACAATGTGAAGAGAGTTAACGAATTGGTGGCTGCTGACAGACGCATCACAGTGAACGAATTGTCACACTACGTTGGGATAGGGGAAGGAAGTGTTTGCAGAATACTGAAAGTGTTGGCTTTAAAAGAGGTTTGTGCCAGGTGGGTTCCCAGGATGTTGACAGTGGCTCACAAAGAAACTCGGATGGATAACACTGAAACACCCGCCTTACAGTCCTGACATGGCTCTACGTGACTATCATCTCTTTGGGAAACTGAAAGACTCTCTTCGTGGAGATGATGTCTCCCTTGTGCACGCTGCCAAACAGTGGCTCCAGCTGGTTGGTCCAAATTTTACCGTGCGGGTATACGGGCGCTGGTTCCAAGATGGCGTAAGGCAGTTGAGAGGGATGGAAATTATGTGGAGAAATGAAAATATTGTTCCTAAAGGATGTATCTACACACTGTAAAACTTTCTAACATGTAGAATAAAAGATGGATTTAAAAAAATATATTTTGCATGTCTTTTGGAATGACTCTCGTATTATATTTTGAACGCATCATACTATGATTTAACATTTAACAGTAGAAGTCTGCAAAATAAATTTTTGAACTATGGAACATCATATTGAAAACAACGGTCTGAAACAAATGGTTCGAATGGCTCTGAGCACTATGGGACTTAACATCTCAGGTCATCAGTCCCCTAGAACTCAGAACTACTTAAACCTAAATAACCTAAGGACATCACACACATCCATGCTCGAGGCAGGATTCGAACCTGCGACCGTAGCGGTCGCGCGGTTCCAGACTGAAGCGCCCAGAACCGCTCGGCCACCAGCGGCCGGCTCTGAAACAAATACTAATACTTTAATATTATCGACTTTCTGGATGTGAGATACCGGTTGTTATGTTAGGTCTACAAGTTCCCTTCCGTCCCAAGTACGTTGCTTTATAGAGCAAAATTTTTAAAAAGCGGTTTAAAGTACTGGCCATTTCTGTCCACTACTTTGTTCCCTCTGTCAAGCAGCGTACGAATCTCGCGGTGTAAGAACTGAGCATCTTTTGAGGAGACCCATGAATCGATACAATTTTACACTTTTTCGTATGACCAGAGGTGCTAGTGAGTTAGGCCGTGTGCCATTGATCGAATATGGTGGCGTATGACTTCGCATTCCTACATTTCCGAGTAGGTTTTGAAGAATTTTGCGACATGGGCTCGAGCATTGTCGATCTGCAAAATCACCATTTCGTGTCTATCGCGGTATTGTGACCGTTTGTCTTTCAGTGCTCGGCTCAAACGCATCAACTGCTTTCAATAACAATTGTTTTCGGAGGTTTGAGTCGCTCCGAAACCCTCTCTTCCACCGCCAATCCGGTCTTCGACATCAAAATCACAGTTCTTAAAGTGTTGAAACCGTTCTCTGCACGTTATTTCACCAAGAGGAATCTAACTGTAATAGGTCTTATCCAGCATTTTCTGAGCTTCAGCTGCAGAAAATTAATATTTTCCACAAATGATGAGAATCTGGCTCGTAAGCTGACGCATTCCGTCAAGAATAACTTTATGATACAATTGCAAATCAATCATTATTTTCATTGCGCCATGTTTACAAATACCTAAGCTTACTGCATGATGCTTACGACCTACCAATGACACCACCACTTGCAGCCACTTACATGTAATGCAAAATGGCGGAACCAAAGCTGAAGGCCTAGTACTTCGTGTGTTCGTTCTTTCTGCGCGCTATACTAGATTGGAATAACAGAGAATTGCGAAGAATTCTGCCAAGCACTGAAATGTGATTTGCAGAGTATCCATGTAGACGTAGATGTAAAATAAATGGCAGCATTTAACCACGCTAAATATTTTTAAGACACGCCAACGATGCTTTTCGACAGACAATGCCCTCGTCAGTAAGTTGTCAACATCCTCCACAGATGGTTAAAAGAGTTGTGAATGGTCACCAGGTGGACCCTGTTAAAGGCCACAGTTAACGAGCAGAACGTGGCGTAATGAGCCATTGCGGTGTGTGATGGGACGCATCACGACCCATAGGCCACTGTGTTTTTCTCCTATTTTATCCGTAAACGAGGAAAGCTTGCTGAGTGTTGAAAACCTAGTGATGAGACCCTTTGCTATTTCAACGGGCTGTTCAAGTGTAATAAGGACGATTAACGTGACTCGATGCTAGTAATTACTAGCGATGAATGTAATATGACAAAGGCTATTCTTTCCTCTAGAAATGCGAGTAACTAACGAGAAAAGGGAAGATTTCGGCAATCTTTAAGGTACATCGACCTGCCACTCGCCTAGATTTGTTTGGGAAAACCATACACTCAGAACCACGTAGGCTACATGGGGTAAACAAGCATGAATCCTCTTCACACGAACAGGTTTTCGTAATTTTTATTTTGTCCATCTTACATTACCAACCGAATGTATTCCTATATGATTTTCATCTACTATTGCATTGATTTCAGTGAAATATACTCACGTTTCTGGTTGATCATTGCACTCTTATTGGGCAGAAATTTGGAGAATCCTTCCTATTTTTTTTCTTAAAAATTACGTACATTATTTTCTCTCCCTCAACGAAAGGTTTATGAGTAATGTTGTATGGAAATCAAAAATGTGCTGAACACGCAGCGACAAGTTTAAAGAAGGCGTCAACATGCCTACACACCCTACAAAAATATGAAAATCTTTTGTTTTTACATCTGAATTAGGAAATTGCAGAAACGCTCGTACTTCCAGTTGTGGTCTTCGTCATAAAACACAGAGCACTTAGAACTGTTGATGAACGTCAGCGAACTATGTAACGTTCGACTTTTTTATCTTATTCACGTCTTTGGTGGCTACATGCAGTGCAAGACACCACTAGGCTAGGGATAAACATGTGGTGCTTTTGACCTGTATCAAGTGAACCCATTCGATATGGAGAGTCCCCCCCCCCCCCCCCCCCCCGCCACTAACTTAGACGTATTTAATGAACTGGGCGCAAGTTAAACGGAAGGAGAGTGGGTGGCCCTAGCAAATGAGCAGGACGTGTCATTCTTTTTCAATTTCATAGTGCTAAGGGGGATCAATGGGTTCAAGTGAATTGACTATATATTATTGCAAAGTGTTCTACATGGGGAACAAAGAGTTAGAGACGATGTGATAGTCAGCTCACACACACGTTGGAGATGAGTAAATCATACCATGAGCTCTGTACAGTTACACAGTTGCCAGCAAGTGAGCAGCAAAGTCCGCGGAAAGGGCAGGAGCATTGTATCGTAACTAAAACGTGAAAGTAATCGCATTAAGTTCACAGCACGGGTACATCGAACATGACCCTTACGTCGTTCAGAACAAAATAACGGATTCTTGGCTAGGCCACCGACTGCCAGAGCGTGTTTTAGAGGAATATTCCCGGTGGTCTAACTGAAATCGCTCCTATTCCTATTTTATCTCTAGGGCCTCGCCTCGTTTTGTAACCAGAAGTCCGAAGACGAGATGCGACCTCCGGAACTGACTGCAGACGGCATGTGCGCCGCTAAAGCTGCCGTGCCCACAGCAGAGTATGAAGTCCGCGTGTCGGATCGCGACCAAGAATCTGTACGGCTATTTGTCCCAAGAGCCCTTTCTGCTCCGCGTCCCGGACGAGAATAAGGTTGAAACGGCGCTCCTAGCTACACTCCTGGAAATTGAAATAAGAACACCGTGAATTCATTGTCCAAGGAAGGGGAAACTTTATTGACACATTCCTGGGGTCAGATACATCACATGATCACACTGACAGAACCACAGGCACATAGACACAGGCAACAGAGCATGCACAATGTCGGCACTAGTACAGTGTATATCCACCTTTCGCAGCAATGCAGGCTGCTATTCTCCCATGGAGACGATCGTAGAGATGCTGGATGTAGTCCTGTGGAACGGCTTGCCATGCCATTTCCACCTGGCGCCTCAGTTGGACCAGCGTTCGTGCTGGACGTGCAGACCGCGTGAGACGACGCTTCATCCAGTCCCAAACATGCTCAATGGGGGACAGATCCGGAGATCTTGCTGGCCAGGGTAGTTGACTTACACCTTCTAGAGCACGTTGGGTGGCACGGGATACATGCGGACGTGCATTGTCCTGTTGGAACAGCAAGTTCTCTTGCCGGTCTAGGAATGGTAGAACGATGGGTTCGATGACGGTTTGGATGTACCGTGCACTATTCAGTGTCCCCTCGACGATCACCAGTGGTGTACGGCCAGTGTAGGAGATCGCTCCCCACACCATGATGCCGGGTGTTGGCCCTGTGTGCCTCGGTCGTATGCAGTCCTGATTGTGGCGCTCACCTGCACGGCGCCAAACACGCATACGACCATCATTGGCACCAAGGCAGAAGCGACTCTCATCGCTGAAGACGACACGTCTCCATTCGTCCCTCCATTCACGCCTGTCGCGACACCACTGGAGGCGGGCTGCACGATGTTGGGGCGTGAGCGGAAGACGGCCTAACGGTGTGCGGGACCGTAGCCCAGCTTCATGGAGACGGTTGCGAATGGTCCTCGCCGATACCCCAGGAGCAACAGTGTCCCTAATTTGCTGGGAAGTGGCGGTGCGGTCCCCTACGGCACTGCGTAGGATCCTACGGTCTTGGCGTGCATCCGTGCGTCGCTGCGGTCCGGTCCCAGGTCGACGGGCACGTGCACCTTCCGCCGACCACTGGCGACAACATCGATGTACTGTGGAGACCTCACGCCCCACGTGTTGAGCAATTCGGCGGTACGTCCACCCGGCCTCCCGCATGCCCACTATACGCCCTCGCTCAAAGTCCGTCAACTGCACATACGGTTCACGTCCACGCTGTCGCGGCATGCTACCAGTGTTAAAGACTGCGATGGAGCTCCGTATGCCACGGCAAACTGGCTGACACTGACGGCGGCGGTGCACAAATGCTGCGCAGGTAGCGCCATTCGACGGCCAACACCGCGGTTCCTGGTGTGTCCGCTGTGCCGTGCGTGTGATCATTGCTTGTACAGCCCTCTCGCAGTGTCCGGAGCAAGTATGGTGGGTCTGACACACCGGTGTCAATGTGTTCTTTTTTCCATTTCCAGGAGTGTATTTGAGGAAAAGTCCGCCTGATCAGGTGGAATGTTCGAAACACCGCCAATGAAAGACCATGTAGCAAACGTTTCCCTCCCTCTACAGAAAGGTTGTTCGCGAGCAAATCATATAACCTTTTGATTGAAACAATTTTACAACATTTCGCTGAGAGATTCCCATTCTGAGAAATAGTGACAGCTCTAACCAGTCTAAAATCACCAGAGTTACTGACCCTCCGAAAGATGATGCCAGGTACCCCACTACGGCTAATATTCAGAGCTGCGTCCAATCGTGCAGACAAAATTTACACATCCACGTTACTATTAAAATTCTCAGTTGGGACTATAGCGCAGGTGACTGCCTAAACGGCCTCCGGAAGACTGTACGAGCAGGGGGCACAATAGCCAGATATTTCAGGACAAGTCAGAGCTCAGTGCCACCACCAAAAGCAAGGCCGCCCAACATTACACTCTAAAGGTTGACCGACACAGAGGGAAGGCTGCTGACTCCTCCACTGTACTATTGTACTGGACAGTTGGTTACTTCAGACAGGTATGCCTCAAGCCTTATGAGTTTCAGCACCAAGTGCTGACACTTCCAGCCACTGGGTCCGTTATACGCTCCGATCTCTTGCACAGCACCTTCTTTCTCTCCTTAACCTTAACGCTCTTATCTGAACAATGTAACAGAAACTCCTGTTGCGTTCTATGCCAAATGTTTTCTCACTCCATCATAGGCCTGCTATCCCTAAATCCTATTAAGCAGGTGGAACTCTTATTTGGTATGATTCTCGTCGTAATATATAACTTACTCTCATGCCCCTCTTCAAAATACAGCTAAAATACTGTCTCCCAAAACAGCAAATATTGGACCTTTTTTTTCCTTACAATGATGTATAGTTCTTTCGGTCTCTCTAACTCGTTAACTGGGACGGTATATGTGAACACGCATATGTCAGCAGGTGAAACGTTGTTCATCATTTCTCCAATTGGTAGCTCTGCGTGATCTAATCACCAATCAGTGGCTTCATCTGTATGTCATATACCTGAAAATGTGATTTCTTTTCCTCGCCGTTAAATGTTCCTCGGTGGTATTAGCATGATGGCTCCTGCGGGCTGAATATTATTATGTCCGGTTTCGCTTATGTCATAGAAGGAAGAACTGATAATGAATCACTGTAAGCTAATGATGAATCATTCTAAGATTATCGCAAGTTTGACTGGCAGCACGTCTACAGAGCTGTTAATGACTCTTTTGCATCGGTTGTGAATAAATAGTTGCCACTAGTTAAATTCCAACCTTTGTAAAAGCACGTTTTAAAGTGTTCTAATAACTTCATTTCCCTCTTCTCCACTGTCCACTTTTCGCACACAAAGACTGCTGTTCTACAAGTTCCAATGACTCTTTTTCTGGTTCACTGCTTTTTATGTCTGTTGTTAACAGGTGTTTCTTTTTAAAAGGGCTCTTTTGCCCTGTGCGATTCTTGCTACTTTGTCTTTCTCGTGCCTTCTTACCATGTTTATTCTACTCCAGAGGTAGTAAAATTCATCCATCTCTCCAGTAGGTACAAATATTGTTGTGGCACGGTAATAAGACACTGGAACAACATTCATGAGGACGGCATTCCGAAAGTCCGTCCGAAGATCTACACTCCTGGAAATGGAAAAAAGAACACATTGACACCGGTGTGTCAGACCCACCATACTTGCTCCGGACACTGCGAGAGGGCTGTACAAGCAATGATCACACGCACGGCACAGCGGACACACCAGGAACCGCGGTGTTGGCCATCGAATAGCGCTAGCTGCGCAGCATTTGTGCACCGCCGCCGTCAGTGTCAGCCAGTTTGCCGTGGCATACGGAGCTCCATCGCAGTCTTTAACACTGGTAGCATGCCGCGACAGCGTGGACGTGAACCGTATGTGCAGTTGACGAACTTTGAGCGAGGGCGTATAGTGGGCATGCGGGAGGCCGGGTGGACGTACCGCCGAATTGCTCAACACGTGGGGCGTGAGGTCTCCACAGTACATCGATGTTGTCGCCAGTGGTCGGCGGAAGGTGCACGTGCCCGTCGACCTGGGACCGGACCGCAGCGACGCACGGATGCACGCCAAGACCGTAGGATCCTACGCAGTGCCGTAGGGGACCGCACCGCCACTTCCCAGCAAATTAGGGACACTGTTGCTCCTGGGGTATCGGCGAGGACCATTCGCAACCGTCTCCATGAAGCTGGGCTACGGTCCCGCACACCGTTAGGCCGTCTTCCGCTCACGCCCCAACATCGTGCAGCCCGCCTCCAGTGGTGTCGCGACAGGCGTGAATGGAGGGACGAATGGAGACGTGTCGTCTTCAGCGATGAGAGTCGCTTCTGCCTTGGTGCCAATGATGGTCGTATGCGTGTTTGGCGCCGTGCAGGTGAGCGCCACAATCAGGACTGCATACGACCGAGGCACACAGGGCCAACACCCGGCATCATGGTGTGGGGAGCGATCTCCTACACTGGCCGTACACCACTGGTGATCGTCGAGGGGACACTGAATAGTGCACGGTACATCCAAACCGTCATCGAACCCATCGTTCTACCATTCCTAGACCGGCAAGGGAACTTGCTGTTCCAACAGGACAATGCACGTCCGCATGTATCCCGTGCCACCCAACGTGCTCTAGAAGGTGTAAGTCAACTACCCTGGCCAGCAAGATCTCCGGATCTGTCCCCCATTGAGCATGTTTGGGACTGGATGAAGCGTCGTCTCACGCGGTCTGCACGTCCAGCACGAACGCTGGTCCAACTGAGGCGCCAGGTGGAAGTGGCATGGCAAGCCGTTCCACAGGACTACATCCAGCATCTCTACGATCGTCTCCATGGGAGAATAGCAGCCTGCACTGCTGCGAAAGGTGGATATACACTGTACTAGTGCCGACATTTTGCATGCTCTGTTGCCTGTGTCTATGTGCCTGTGGTTCTGTCAGTGTGATCATGTGATGTATCTGACCCCAGGAATGTGTCAATAAAGTTTCCCCTTCCTGGGACAATGAATTCACGGTGTTCTTATTTCAATTTCCAGGAGTGTATATTTAGGTTTTCCATGGTTCCCTGAAAAGTTAAGAAAATTCCTTCGGGAAGGATCTGGTTGATTATCTTCAGCAACCCCCTTCGTCTATAACGATCACATCGTCGGCGGGCCGTTTAATTGAGGTCTTCCTAATATCTTTTTTTTTTCAACGTCTACCTGTATGTAAAAAGGGCAATCGGCGCCGTGCTCATATCTTTGTACGATATCACTACGGCACCACAACATGTGTACATGTACAATGAACTTCATATTTTCGTTCCTTATTCCCTTCTTTTCTCTGTTAACTGTTTCACCTTCGATAAGGCAAAGACGCATAAACTGAGGAATATATTGGCTAAACTGGGCAACCCTCAACACATATTAATACGTTATAAACTTTATATAACGGCCCCTGCTTCAGACTGAATTAATCTAATTACAGTGGGGGAAATACAGTCATTGTTCAGGGAGAAACACAAGGATGTGTATTATCACTCATGCCTTTTAACGTTTATAAAGACGATATGCTACACAGAGGGAAAGATCAAGTACTACCTGGAACTAAAAGTAGAACGACGGCTTTAAATCCACTAGTGTAGACTAATGCCTTAGTTATTATCCGAGATAGGGAACATAATCCTCAAACATCCTGTTTATTTACTACATAATATTTGTAAAGGACATAACTTGAAAATTTATTCTTCGGAATCTGTACCTTTTTTCTAGGCAAATACCCAATAAGAGAAAAGATCACAGACTTTTAGAAGAAATTCAGCATTTTAATAATTTAGACTGTGATATCACGTATGAATACGATAAAGACATACAAATTTAGGAATATACCAGGCAATTCGGAGAACACTGAAAACAGCGCAGACCGAAACACAGCTGAAGCTACGCCACACGCCTTGATAAAATAAGAAACCAAGATATACAGAATCGGTTACAAATCCACTGACGGAAACAATATCCCAAGACCAAGAAGTGTTGTGTGACATAAACGAAAGTTGCTAGGCGTGTTTATACACCTGAAAGATGATGTCAATTCAGACTTCGCGCCAGTCTTATAAGATAGGTGCTAGTAGCAGCTCACATCGGGTTTGCTTTAAATACACGCTATAATGGTTGTGAGCGTTTGATTCCGTTGATATTGGACGTGGTGAGTTGATGTTTGTCAAGAATGCCTTCGAGACGACAAAGAAACCATTATCACCGCCTCACTGAGTCTGAACGAGGTCGTGTAATAGAGCTGTGAGAAGCTGTATGTTCCGCTGCAATACTGCAGGAAGACTTGGCAGGAATGTAGCCACTGTACATGATTGCTGGCAATGGTGGTCACGGTCGCAAAACACCGGATTCCGGACAGCGACGTGGCACTCCCGAGAGGGAAGACGATCTTGTTCGGTGTATGGCTCTGGCGCATCGTACTGCAGATGCAGCAGCAGTATGAGCAGCAGATGGCCTCGCAGTGACACAACGAACTGTTACAACTCCGTTAACTGAAGAACAGCTCTGGGCTGGACGCCCTGTAGAGTGAATTCCACTGACGGCCATTCAGGACTTCAGTGGTGTGGAGCGAGAGCTCAGTAGACGGCAAGGTGGATGTCTAACGAAAGCGCGTTCTGCTGCGATGCCAGTGATGGTCATGTGTTAGTTGAAAGGAGATCAGTTGAGCGCCTGCAAACAACCCGTCTGCTTGCTAGAAGCACTGGACCTACACCTGCAGTTATTGCCTACGTTACGATTTCGTATGAGCACTCTCGTGGCTAACCCCCGCACCGTTCCTGGAAATTTGTGTGATTCGACTCACTGTACTGCCATTCACGAACAGGGTGTTTTCCAACAGGATAGCGCTCGCCCACCCCTTACCGCTTTCGTAACTCTGCGTGATCTACGGAGAGTCAACAATCAAGCAAATATGGGGCATCAACGGATGACAATTCCAGCCTCAACCACACCGACCAAGTGCAACAGGCATGGAACACCATTTCGCAAACTGCCATCCGGCACCTGTTCAACACAGTGCATGCACGTTTGTATGCTTGCATTCAACATTCTGGCAGTAACGTCGTTTATTAATGTACCAGACTTTGTACCTTTGCTGTGGCTTATCTCGCGCTTGCATTAACCTGTGATCTTGCAATGTTAATTACTTAAATATACTACTGGCCATTAAAATTGCTACACCACGAAGATAAAGTGCTACAGACGCGAGATTTAACCGACAGAAAGAATATGCTGTGATATGCAAATGATTAGCTTTTCAGAGCAGTCACACAAGGGTGGCGCCGGTGGCGACACCTACAACGTGCTGACATGAGGAAAGTTTCTAACCGATTTCTCATACACAAACAGCAGTTGACCGGCGTTGCATGGTGAAACGTTGTTGTGATGCCTCGTGTAAGGAGGAGAAATTCGTACCATCACGTTTCCGACTTTGATAATGGTCGGATTGTAGCCAATCGCGGTTGCGGTTTATCGTATCGCGACATTGCTGCTCGCGTTGGTCGAGATCCAATGACTGTTAGCAGAATATGGAATCGGTGGGTTATGGAGGGTGATACGGAACGCCGTGCTGGATCCCAACGGCCTCGTATTACTAGCAGTCGAGATGACAGGCATCTTATCCGCATGGCTGTAACGGATAGTACAGCGACGTCTCGATCCCTCAGTCAACAGATGGGGACGTTTGCAAGACAGCAACCATGTGCACGAACAGTTGGACGACGTTTCCAGCAGCATGGACTATCAGCTCGGAGACCATGGCTGCGGTTACCCTTGACGCTGCATCACAGACAGGAGCGCCTGATATGATGTACTCAACGACGAACCTGGGTGCACGAATGGCAAAAAGTCATTTTTTCGGATGAATCCAGGTTCCGTTTACAGCATCATGATGGTCGCATCTGTGTTTGGCGGTGAACGCACGTTGGAAGCGTGTATTCGTGATCGCCATACTGGCGTATCATCCGGCGTGATGGTATGGGGTGCCATTGGTTATAAGTCTCGGTCAGCTCGTGTTCTCATTGACGGCACTTTGAACAGTGGACGTTACATTTCAGATGTGTTACGACCCGTGGCTCTACCCTTCGTTCGATCCCTGCGAAACCCTATACTTCAGCAGGATAATGCACGACCGCATATTGCAGGTCCTGTACGGGCCTTTCTGAATACAGAAGACGTTCGAGTGCTGCCCTGGCAGCACATTCTCTAGATCTCTCACCAATTGAAAAAGTCTGCTCAATGCTGTCCGAGCAACTGGCTCGTCACAATATGCCAGTCGCTACTCTTGACGAACCGTGGTATCGTGTTGAAGCTGCATGGGCAGCTGTACCTGTACACGCCATCCGAGCTCTGTTTGCCCAGGCGTATCAAGGCCGTTATTACGGCCAGAGGTGGTTGTTCTGGTTATTGATTTCTCAAGATATATGCACCCAAATTGCGTGAAAATGTAATCACATGTCAGTTGTAGTATATTTGTCCAGTTAATACCCGTTTATCATCTGCATTTCTTCTTGGTGTAGCAATTTGATTGGGAGTAGTTTGTGTTACCTAGACAAATTTATTCCCGAAATTTATATACTCTACGTTAATTATTTTTGTCCATCATAATACCGGATGTAATGGATTTAGAGAGAGTAGACAAATCATGGATTCCGAAAGTGGCACTGTCATACAGACCTATCGGGCGAAAATTCCCAGGAAGGTTTAGGCGAAAACAGGCTGAAGCCTGAACAGGCTGAAGGGCATAATGCCAAGGATGATGATGATGATTTTTCACTTTCTTCTCGCACAAGGATGATATTACGGCCACCTTCGTCTTTTCAGCGGATGTCCTGAAGGAGTTGCTGTCCTTGAGATCTCTTACGTAGAGTCACAATTTTATTGAGGCAAAAAGAGTCGTCAACTCTCGGCCGAGAAGGCAAGCACGGACCTTGCCCACGGAGAACAGGTTTCATTTGAGCAGGTCGATGGCGGCCGAGACAATGGTTGCACCGAAGGCTGTCGCTGCAGTGCGCTTTTCCTGCTCTAATTGGTGCAACAGCGCGGCTCGCGGAGCAACAATCTGAAGGGGGACTGTTAACGAATGCGTGTAGCTGTTAGAGGAAGGGCTCGGAAATTGCTCGCTTGTATTAACGACGGCGCACTCGTCGGCTCAGCTGCAGTTGCTGCGTATCAGCGGCTCGCTGCAGCCTCTCGCCGGTTCGCGACGCGTCGGCGCTCGGCCGGCGACGACGATGCGGAAAGCCGGGCGGGATAGGCGCTCAGTCACGCGAAATTATCCTGAGGGGCGCAAGCGACTAATTACAGGAGGTTAATTGCCAGGCCGGACAAGTTTCGACTGAGGCGCGGAGACGCGGCCCGCGTGCGGAGGAGACCCGGCAATACGCGCGCCGAGGCGCGGGGCCCGCGCGCACGCCGTAAAATTAACGCCACCGCGGGGGCGGATCTTTTATCGTGCGCCCTAATATCCCCGCTCGCCCTCTTGTTCGCAGGGACCGCCGCGGCTGCCGGCGAGGTCGACAATTACTTCCGCTGAAAGCGCAGTTCCGACGGCCTCGCGTGAATTGGGTGGTTAATGAGGACTGATGAAGAGCGGTTTTACTCCGGCGCTCGCGAGCGAACCGCGCCGGACCGGGCGGGAACTAATGTACTGGTCGGGGCGCAGGCGGACGGCGCAAGCCGCGCTGCCGCCGCTAACAACTTTCCTTCAGGTTTCCGAGAACTCCCGCAGAAATTCTCCCGTTGCCGGGGAAGCAGAATGGAAACCATTTGCACTGCTAATAAGAGAACTTCTGCCCGACTCTGCGTGCCATTCGAGTTTGGTTTATTACGAGACGGTATAAATAGTTTGTCAGAAGATGCAAAATACGCGGTGTAACGGGTGCAGGAGTAGATATTTCTGTTGGTGAGTGAGGACGGTGTAGTGAATAACATTACATCACACCATGTACAGGGTGAAAAGTATTTAAACCGACAAACTCTGGGAAGTTGTAGGGGACATCAAAACAAATGGAAGAGCAGTTGAACGGAATAGACAGTGTCTTCAAAGGAGGATATAAGATGAACATCAACAAAAGCAAAACGAGGATAATGTAGTCGAATTAAGTTGGGTGATGCTGACGGAATCAGATTAGGAAATGAGGCACTTAAAGTAGTAAAGGAGTTTTGCTATTTGGGGAGCAAAATAACTGATGATGGTCGAAGTAGAGAGGATATAAAATGTATACTGGCAATGGCAAGGAAAGCGTTTCTGAAGAAGAGAAATTTGTTAACATCGAGTATAGATTTAAGTGTCAGGAAGTCGTTTCTGAAAGTATTTGTATGGAGTGTAGCCATGTATGGAAGTGAAACATGGACGATAAATAGTTTGGACAAGAAGAGAATAGAAGCTTTCGAAATGTGGTGCTACAGAAGAATGCTGAAGATTAGATGGGTAGACCACATAACTAATGAGGAGGTATTGAATAGAATTGGGGAGAAGAGGAGTTTGTGGCACAACTTGACAAGAAGAAGGGACCGGTTGGTAGGACATGTTCTGAGGCATCAAGGGATCACAAATTTAGCGTTGGAGGGCAGCGTGGAGGGTAAAAATCGTAGAGGGAGACCAAGAGATGAATACACTAAGCAGATTCAGAAGGATGTAGGTTGCAGTAAGTACTGGGAGATGAAGAAGCTTGCACAGGATAGAGTAGCATGGAGAGCTGCATCAAACCAGTATCAGGACTGAAGACAACAACAACAACAATGGCACTTTTTCCTACGAGCATTATTCAAACCGGCTGAGGCCATCTTACGCTCTTCAGTTGTTAGAGACCGTATTATGATCTTCAATTGTTAGAGGGCGTATTACGCTCTTCAGTTGTAGGCAACTGCTGTCCACCAGCGTAGTAGTGCATTGTCTCTGTTTACTAATGTGAAAGGGTCCTGTAACCACCATTCATTAGTCCGGTAGCCCATTTTCGCTACTATTTCTCTTTCTTTTCCTTGTTTCTCGTTTCTCATAACTCTCATAGTGGTGTGATTGAATGAATGCGGCTGTGTGTCACGTTGATAGACGGTGGCGTAGTCTGCTGCAGAAAGTCTGCGATAGTCATACAGATTCAGCAGCATTTGCACAGAATAGCCAACTCTCGTAGTGATCAAGTAGGCAAAGAGGTTTGCGCTACTTGTGAGAAATCCACCTGCGTTAGGTTGGTGGCGGAAATGGCATCTATGGGTTTTCTTACTTCTTTCCATTCTTTTCACTGTTTGCTTTCTCGAAGTGTATATCGTCAATATGAAATTTTCTCTAATGCCCAATGAAAAAACAAGAAATATATGCGGCGTTGAGCCATGAAAATTTAAAATTACGAGGGAAAGTGTTGCAAAAGGCTTTGAAGAATCATCTGGTGCAGCAAATCCATTCTTCAACCAAACGCGAATGAATTTACATCTTCCTGGCTTATTGTTCTTTTAGATGTGTCGCTGTCTTCAGTGGAACGTTTCACAAGGTATGAAAAACTTTGGTGTTTTAACTGTTAGCTGGTGGGCAAGAAACGTTCTTCTTTTCACATCCTGACTGATTAGTGCCACGCGGGATTAGCCGAGCAGCCTGGGGCGCTGCAGTCGTGGACTGTGCGGCTGGTTCCGGCGGAGGTTCGAGTCCTCCCTCAGGCATGGGTGTGTGTGTTTGTCCTTGGGATAATTTAGGTTAAGTAGTGTGTAAGCTTAGGTTCAAAAATGGCTCTGAGCACTATGCGACTTAACTTCTGAGGTCATCAGTCGCCTCGAACTTAGAACTAATTAAACCTAACTAACCTAACGACATCACACACATCCATGCCCGAGGCAGTTTTGGAACCTGCGACCGTAGTGTTCGCTCGGCTCCAGAATGCAGCGCCTAGAACCACACGGCCACTCCGGCCGGCTGTAAGCTTAGGGACTGATGACCTTAGCAGTTAAGTCCCATAAGATTTCACATACATTTGAACATTTGAGTGATTACTGAATACATTGCGAGCAAGAGGAGCCCAGAAATGGAGGAGGAAATGAAACGAGACTTCACAGATCGAGTGAATATATGATGTTATTTCCTTGATTACAAAATAGAGTAAAATTTTGAAGGGGTAGCACGATCCCGCTTACAATTATGACGCTGCACCCCCCTCTGGACTGGATGCGTGTTACTGATTGAACTGTGAAGGTAGTCACAAAGCTGTTGTGTCCCCTCTTGAGGCAAGCTGGGCACCACTTGTATCCTGGATACTGACAAAGACCTGATGTCCGATCTGGTTTCACGCATCATCTGTCGGGAACGGATCTGGGGATGTTACTGACCACGGTAGTAATCCAAAATCACACCACCGTTCATCAATGATTGTGACGCCAGGCATCAGCAGTCCTAATTTTCGGATCGCAGTACCACTCCAAATACAGCCGTTCGTATCGTGCGCATGGAACAGTAACTCCGTAGTTCGAGTATTGTTAGTTTCTGACCAGTGGAGCTTGATGACACAAAATGGTACAGTGAGTGCATTACTTGAAACGTCCTGGCAGATCAAATGAGGGCTCCAGACCGGGACCCGAACATGGTACCTTTGCAAGTGCTCTAGTAACTTAGCTACCCAAGAACCACTCGCAACCCGCCTTCATAGCTTTAATTCCGCCAGTACTTCATCTCCTACCTTCTTCTGTCAAACTTCTTCAGTCGGTAGAGCATTTGACCGCGAAAGGCAAATATCCAATGAGCTAATCCCGGTCGTGTAAAAGCACTTAATCTGCCAGAAAGTTTGATATCAATGCACACTCTATGGCAGAGTGGAAATTCTTTCTAGAGTTCGTTTCTTGCTCTTGACTGGCTGCTGCAGATGTGAATAGGTTACGATGTGCTTGGTGCACAAAACAGCTATCCTCACATGTGCTGCTCACATATAACCGGCGACAAACTTGATGACGAGTATTTCTGCATTCACATTCTGATGCAGTTCAACATCGGGCCTCTGTCGCATCCTGCTGTGTCCATTGTCACACATCGTACACAGCTATAACCACATAGGGTACCAACAGCTAGGCAGTTTCCAGCTTTGTTACTACAAGTTATGACTTACCGCCACATAGATGGAGCACATAATAGGAATCTTACTATGCCTCCATCATAAGAAATTGAAATAGTCGTGCCTATCCCCCGGTGAAGCCCACGAGAGACAGCGCGTGGCGCTTACGTCACAGCACGTGACACTGCAGGTCTTAAGAATGCCAACAGCCGTTTCCGGAGGGGAGCGAGTAGCTGTTTCAGACAGAGTTTAATAATTCTGTATTGCGTGTTTAAATGCATGCAAGTTCTCGATAGCACAAGACAAAAGTAAGACCTATAATCGGTACTTTTTCAATTAAATATTGATTTCCTCTGAGCCCTGCACGGAGCCGAACGTTCCGGAAGTTTGGCGGATAAAGCTACTAGTGTGACGTCACAAGTTTGTTGAAGTGCCCGTGTATCTCGCTGGCTCCATTCCCCCGATGTCTGACGCCCCATGGAGCGCTGATTCCAGGAACTATTTCCTATATCCACCAAGTAGAGCGCATATAACGTTCCTGCCGTCGATTGTGAATAAAAGCAGGCGCACTTCTTCACTCTGCCAGTTTCCGCCCTACTGCCGGCCAGCTGCCGACCAGTTATTACAGTTTTGACAATTGGTGTTGATCTGTACTTGCCGCAGCCATAGCGTAGCAGCTATCAAAGAGTGACTATCGGGCAAAGCAAAATACAAGGTGAAAGGATATCAATGATACGATTCGCTGATGACATTGCTATCCTGAGTGAAAGTGAAGAAGAATTAAATGATCTGCTGAACGGAATGAACAGTCTAATGAGTACACAGTATGGTTTGAGAGTAAATCGGAGAAAGACGAAGGTAATGAGAAGTAGTAGAAATGAGAACAGCGAGAAACTTAACATCAGGATTGATGGTCACGAAGTCAATGAAGTTAAGGAATTCTGCTACCTAGGCAGTAAAATAACCAATGTCGGACGGAGCAAGGAGGACATCAAAAGCAGACTCGCTGTGGCAAAAAAGGCATTTCTGGCCAAAAGAAGTCTACTAATATCAAATACCGGCCTTAATTTGAGGAAGAAATTTCTGAGGATGTACGTCTATGGTAGTGAAACATAGACTGTGGGAAAACCGGAACAGAAGAGAATCGAAGCATTTGAGATGTGGTGCTATAGACGAATGTTGAAAATTAGGTGGACTGATAAGGTAAGGAATGAGGAGGTTTCTACGCAGAATCGGACAGAAAAGGAATGTGTGGAAAACACTGATAAGGAGAAGGGACAGGATGATAGGACATCTGCTAAGGCATGAGGGAATGACTTCCATGGTACTAGAGGGAGCTGTAGAGGGCAAAAACTGTAGAGGAAGACAGAGATTGGAATATGTCAAGCAAATAATTGAGGACGTAGGTTGCAAGTGCTACTCTGAGATGAAGAGGTTAGCACAGGAAAGAAATTCGTGGAGGGCCGCATCAAACCAGTCAGTAGACTGATGACAAAAAAAAAAAAAAGTTCTAGGGGACTGATGACCCCAGAAGTTAAGTCCCACAGTGCTCAGAGCCATTTGAAACATTTTTTGAACCAATCCTGAGCGGTCCATTCGGCATTTTGTTGGGCCCATCTGTACCGCGCTGCACGGTGTCGTGGTTTCTAAGATGGACCTCGCCGTAGACGCTGGCATTTAAGTTGCGCATCTTGCAGCCTATTGCGCACAGTTTGAGTCGTAACACGACGTCCTGTAGCTGCACGAAAGGCATTATTCAACATGGTGGCGTTAAAGTCAGGATTCCTCCGCAGGTAGCGGTTATCCACTGCAGTAGTAGCCATTGGGCGGCCCGAGCGAGGCATGTCATCGACAGTTGCTGTGTCTCTGTATCTCCTCCATGTCCGAACATCGCTTTGGTTCATTCCGAGACGCCTGGACTCTTCCCTTGTTGAGAGACCTCCCCGGCACAAAGTAACAATGCGGACGCGATCGAAGCGCGGTTTTGACCGTCTAGGCATATTTGGACTACGAGGGCCGTGTACTTCCTTCCTGTTGAAATGACTGAAATGGTCGGCTGTCGGACCCCCTCCGTTTAATAGGCGCTTCTCATGCGTGGTTGTTTACATCTTTGGGCAGGTTTAGTGACATCTCTGAACAGTAAAAGGGACTGTGTCTGTGATACAATATCCAAAGTCAAGGTCTATGTTTATCAGTTCCGGGGACCGGGGTGATGCAAAACTTTTTTATGTGTGTACATTGACAGCAATCACACCTAAGTTGTTGTCATGTATAGTACCTAGCAGCTGTCAGTGCTATTTTGTGAAACACTCAAGACGATTGTTTGAGCGTCTGTTTTGTGTGCCGATTGTACATCGGAGGAGGGTATTTACAAATTGGCCGCAGAAGCAGAATTACTGTGCACCGCGGACCACCAGATACAGTACAACTCTTTAAGAACCTAGAATGAGCTCTTGGTTGCACTTTGCAATTCTAACAAGTTTCTACTTCTCATGTTTTCACTCTGAGAAAAGTAACACTGGCCGTTACTAGGCAGTATTCATAATACAAACTTGGATGTAATTAGTGATAGTGTAACAGCTGTGGAGTTGTACTCCAGAACAATAAATAATTTGTACGTCACGTGTGGTACTAGACACAGTGTTATTATCAGGTATATAGAGTCCGAGGAGCCGTACTCATTGCAAATACTTTTTTACACTTTGTTTTTGTGGATTTTTGCATGCATATTTGTCGGTGTCGCCACTATACTTGTAAGTCTGTAATTAGAGCTTTCCTTTATGTTCGTCACCTTGAAGAAGTAACACATCGGCTTCATTTCCGCGGTACTTCATTTTCTGCAGTATATACAATAAATAGTTCAATTAGCATTTATATTTTTCTGATCCACTTTTACACACTCACTTTTTATATTTCTTGGTCCAGCAGACTTCACATGTTTCACTGCTTTTACCGCAGTTTTGACTTAATTTATTAAAATGGCTCTGAGCACTATGCGACTTAACTTCTGAGGTCATCAGTCGCCTAGAACTTAGAACTAATTAAACCTAACTAACCTAAGGACATCACACACACATCCATGCCCGAGGCAGGATTCGAACCTGCGACCGTAGCGGTCACGCGGTTCCAGACTGAAGCGCCTAGAAACGCACGGCCACACCGGCCGGCTTAATTTATTATTAATGGTTGGATAGGCATAGGTTTAGTATCCTTCTCGTCTTCAATTTGAATCTATTCCTTATGTTTAGTGTCTGGAAACCATTTATCCACTCTGCATTTGCTGTAAGGTGCAGAGTTTATCCTTCCTTCCAGTTCTAGATTCTGACGAATTTCGATGATTCTGCTGGTTTTGCGTTCGCTATACTCTGAAGTGATTGTCATCTCCTTTGTTCTGTGCTATTTTGCTGCAACGAAGTACGACCCAGCCTTATCTTTTAATCTTTTACCAATATTTCATTCTTTGTCTCAAGTACCTCTCACTGGCCTACAGCTTCTGCTGCGAGCACCGAATATATATATATATATATATATATATATATATATATATATATATATATATATATATATATATTACATAGAAACTAAAAACTAATATATATATATATATATATATATATATATATATATATATATATATATATTAGTTTTTAGTTTCTATGTAATTTCGTTAGATCTTTGAATTAAAAGTTTAATATAAACTTTTGTTTCGCTGCAATGTAGATAATTTTCATTAGTTGCAATCGACCTTGATTTTGTGGGCACACTCAAGATTTCTTGTACGTAAACCAATACTGATGGAATTTGTTTCGGTTTTGTTTCCCTGTCAACTAACGAAGTATTAACGCTATGCCTCCTCCCCCCCACCCCCCACCCCCGTCTATAGTGACATCTGAAATCAAGGCTGGGCTTGTCCTATTTGAACAAGGATTCAGGATTTTCTAATGCAGCTGTTTCTTCATCTCCTAGTACTATTTTCCATTCGTAATGTTGACACTGTGAACGCATTCTGCGTTTTAATACTACTACTAATTTACTTTACCTTTTAGTTTGTAAAATAAAATAACCTAATGCGTACCTGCATCTTATTGGAATCTAAAACTCGGTTTCAAACATGAAACTCCCTTACTGGCACGGTGATCATCACAAAATTCATACACTCACCTCTGAGAATGGGTTAGTATTTCTATCAGAAATTCACAGGATGTGGGTCTGTGATGTATGTTGTGCATACTTCTGGGTGAGATCACCTATTAATATGGTCTTGTCTGAGATACAGTGCGCAGAAATTTTTAAAGGGTACAAGTTAGAGCAGAGGGAAAAAGTGCCATTGTAAGCCGTGAAAATAAAAAGAATTATGTTGTTAAGAAGGCTGTTCATGCAAGAGTGGAAGGGTTGTTAGTAACAGAGAAGTTACCGTTGTTGCATATGCTTCGGCGATGTCTCGTGAGACAACTGCATAAGTTGCACTACTTGAGCTTCGCAAAAGGAAATTTCATTGAAATACATTATACTAAGACTTCAGAGGGAAATGAAGAAGCCATTCAGAAGGTATTTGTTTACATACGATGATTCAGCAAGAGGTGGCTCCGTAAACGTACCAGATATTGCTGGGCTACATATTTACCCGTTCCTCTTTCCATACGCAGTACTCCTCCATCATATTAGAATCAAGTTAAACACAGCCGTTTATGTGAGTGTGTATGATTTATCGCGTAAGGCACTTCCTAGTTGTGGGAATCAATGTAAACGCGCTGCCTGAGGCGTGTTCAGAAAGCGATAGTGAGGGAGGCCTTTCCGGTCCCAGCAGCATGTAAATACAGTCTAATATATTTGTAGGTGCGGCCTCGGTACGTGGAGAGGATGTTTTATCGGTTGCCGGAGGCAGGGCGGAAGTGACGCAACGCGCTCTGAAAAGCGATGCTGCTCACCGGCGACAAGAGAGAACACGACAGCCGAGCGGACCTCGTCTCTACCTACTGGCAGGGATTGCCCCTACAGCTCTATATGCATCTTGAAGGACTAGGCATATATTTATTCCCTCAAGGTGCATTCACTGTACGTGAAACAGCCTCACTATGCAAACAGGGTCTCTACCATGAAACGTGTTGCGCGAGGCAGTTTTGCGACGCGGCAGACCCCAACTCTGCATTTAGGGCGTACATTCAAGAGTCTCCCTTCGGCACGGGAATCGCCAGGTGTAAACGTCTCTGCTAGTTGTACGCGAAACGATAAACCAGGAAGAAAGTACGAGAATCTGTCTCTTTTGCGGGATCTCAAAGGAGGTCATTAAATTGGATGAAATGGGAGGATGCGTGGGAGGAAATTTGCATAGAAGAAGCGGAATGCATGATGCATGGAAATAAATGAGCGTGGAACTGACACTTTCTTCAGTTACATTTGTTTTCATCAGCTACAATGAAGTAAATCTTTCCAAACTAATATTTTACTCGATTTTTTTATAGCTAAGAAATAGTTTATTTTTTAAAAGTTGCAACAATTATATTTCCGTAATATGTATATTTAAAATACATGCTTCTAAGTCTAGTTAAAATATGACTAGTCATTCTTATTTTTATATTTTACTAAAGGGTTTCAATCAGAGCAAACTCCTGGAACATACCTGATCTCATAATCTTTGACACTTTAATCAGATATTGTAAACTTCTGTATGACTCATCCACCGCAAGAAATCAGTGGATCATAGTCAACCATTCTCGAACAATCACTGCTTCTGCAGGTTTCGTTTCCATGTTTCTAAATTCGGAACGTCGGCGCTAAAAGATGTTCAGAATATCCAGTCGAGCGGGTGAAATTCCTGATGGAGCATTTAAAGGTTCCACTTGTTGGCGCAAATCGCTCTGAGCACTATGAGACTTAACTTCTGAGGTCATCAATCCCCTAGAACGTAGAACTACTTAAACCTAACTAACCTAAGGACATCACACACATCCTTGCCCGAGGCGGGATTCGAACCTGCGACCGTTGCGGTCGCGCGGTTCCAGACTGTGGCGCCTAGAACCGCTCGGCCACCCCGGCAGGCCTTCCACTTGTGTTTGCCTCATAAGCTGGTTGCCATGCCTGGAATATCAGCGCAGAAATTATCTTGATCCCTTACTGGCAGCATCGTTTGTTTACTTTTTAACATATACTGTCGACTCGGGGGATCGGGGATACAGCATTCGGACCAGGGCACGCCAACAGTATCTTTTCCCTATGTTGCCTGGCCATTTCCTGGTCTGTTTCGCTCAAAGTTTCTCTCTGTGTGAGTGCAATACCACACTAAAATAAAAGGACGGGAAAAATCGCATCACCAAAAAATAATTAATGCAGAGTAATGAAATTTCGTAATACATTTGTCCCGATAAAATATTTTAGCGATTAACATTACAAGATAAAAGATTAATGTAGGTGCGAAATAAGCAGTTGCAAATGTGAAATCGTGCTACCTTAAAAACTGGCGTAACCCCCAAAATGTTGAATAAAAGCATGCAAACGTGCACGAATTGTATTACACGGGTGCCGGATGTCAGTTTGTTGGATGGAGTTCCATGCCTGTTGCAGTTGGTCGGTCAATGCAGGGCCGGTTAATGCTCTTTGTGGATGATGCTGGAGATGTCGTCCGACAATGTCCCATATATCCTCGATTGGAGAAAGAGCCTGATCGTGCAGGCGAAGGCAACAAGTCGACATTCTGGTTGGTTGGTTGATTTGGGTGATAGGACCGAGTAGCGAGGTCATCGGTCCTGTCGGATTAGAGGGTGGGACAAACCATCCCGGTAATTACTTGAAGCGATTTAGAGAAATCCCTCGACACTCGGTAGAGCATATCGGGTTACAACAGCAGCATGCGGGCGAGCGTTACCCTGTTGGAAAACAACTCCTGGAATTCTGTTCACGACCAGCATCACGACATGTCGAATCACCAGACTGAGATATAAATTTTCAGTCAATGTGCGTGGTATAAATACGAGCGTGCTTCTTCTATCATACGAAATCGCACCTCAGACCATAGCTCCAGGTGAAGGTCCATTGTGTGTAGCACGCAGTCAGATTCGTTGCAGGTTCTCAACTGGCCTCCTTGTGACCAACACACGGCAATCACTTGTACCTACGCAGAATGAGCTCGCATGAAAAAACACAAGAGGCCTCCATTTTGCTATCCAAAGAGCTCCCGACTGAATCCAATGAAGTCGAAAATGGCGGTGGTTTGTAGTCAGCGAAATGCTTACTACAGGGCGTCTGGCTCAAAGGTGACCTTGAAGTAATCGACTAGCAACAGTTTGTTGTAAGACTGTTGTGCCAACTGCTGCTCAGAGTTTTGCTGCAGATTGAGCACGATGCACCAGAGCCACACGTCGGACACGGTTTTCTTCCCTCTAGGTAGTGCCACGTGGCTATCCGGAGACCGGTCTTCTTGTGACCGTACATTCCTGTAACCGCCTCTGCCAGTCACCTACAATGGCCATGTTCTTGCCATGTCTTTCTGCAGTAACGCAGAAGGAGCATCCAGCCTCTCGTAGCCCTATTATACGACCTCGTTCAAATTCAGTGTGGTCTAGATAATGCCGCTCTTGTCGCGTTAAAGGCGTTCTAGACTAACATCAGCCCTCCTCGTCCAATCTCAATGATTACGAACGCTCATGACATTTACAGAGTGTATTTAAAGCAAAGCTGATCGGTATCCTTATACTGTTACTACTAGCGTCACTCTTATTCGAATGGTGTGAAATCTGAGTAGACATCATCCGTCTTTCAGATGTAGAAACACACCTAGCAACTTTCGTTTACGTCACACAACTCCTTCTTGGCGCTGCCATTTTTTTCTCGTCAGTCCATAACAGCCTGCTGTTTGATGCAATTTGTTTGCATAAAGTAATGGAAAAGCTGGACTAAACTATTACAATGGTGATTTAGTGTGTACTATCATAATACCTGTGTGCGTAAGCCGGCCGCGGTGGTCTAGCGGTTCTAGGCGCTCAGTCCGGAACCGCGCGACTGCTACGGTCGCAGGTTCGAATCCTGCCTCGGGCATGGATGTGTGTGATGTCCTTAGGTTAGTTAGGTTTAATTAGCTCTAAGTTCTAGGGGACTAATGACCACAGATGTTAAGTCCCACAGTGTTCAGAGCCACTTGAACAAATTTGTGTGCGTAAAATTATATCACATATCCTTACAATTATTAAATACACTATTCTTTACATAACGCATACTGGCAGCAGACTGTCATAGTACTAATATCTGCTGTAACAATATTTGTGTGTGTCTAATAGTTGTTTTTGTTTTCTTTCATCCCATCAATAGGTCAACTGGTATTGTTTATAATCTCATAGCTGCTGATAGATATTATACCCGTATTCTATGTGCAAATAAGCGTGATGGTGGAGTCCTGTACGAGAAAAGTAAATAAAAATATAGAGAAACTAACAAGAGAGGCCACGAAGTTGGGATAACGTCTTTACTTGAGATTTTGTACACCTTTAGTAAGCGATTAAACCAACATGATGCACAAGTAGTAAGGTGAACTACTCTAGCAATTTTGAGAAAATCGCAATTGAAGTTTTACGTGTCTATAACTGACGTTTCTGTGCGAAGGTACCGGCTGTGAGAGGTGCTGGTGATCAAGTGATTAACGTTTGTGCTGTGTAAGACGATTATGGACCAGGAACCGGTACGAATCCCGTTCACATTTATTTTTTACCCTACATTCTTATCGTAAATAATAATGTTGTGTGACAAGGGCCTCCCGTCGGGTAGACCGCTCGCCTGGTGCAAGTCTTTCGATTTGACGCCGCTTCGGCGACTTGCGCGTCGATGGGGATGAAATGGTGATGATTTGGACAACACAACACCCAGTCCCTGAGCGGAGGAAATCTCCGACCCAGCTGGGAATCAAACCCGGCCCCTTAGGATTGACAGTCCGTCACGCTGACCACTGATTTATCAGGGGCGATCGTTTTTATCGTGAATGGTCACATTACTTAATCTATGTGATATTTGAGAGGTAACATTATGAAAAAGGAACACGTGAATTTTCATGAAGTTGTAGTGAATTTCATATGTTACTTGACTATTTACTACCTGTAATTAAATTTTCAAGGACGAGGGACAGGCTTAGAAAACCCAAGTCAAACCTCGATAAATAATGATGCGAATGGCGTAACTCACAATATGTAATACAATAAGACGAAAGAATGGCTCTAAGCACTATGGGACTTAACATCTGAGATCATCAGTCCCCTTGGCTTAGAAACTACTTAAACCTAACTAACTTAAGGACATCACACACATCCATGCCCGAGGTAGGGTTCGAACCTGCGACCGTAGCAAGCGCGCGGTGCCGGACTGAAGCGCCTAGAAACGCTCGGCCACAATACAGTAAGACACAATGAGCCAGACCATAAGAGTAATGTACAGTTACTCGTCGGATGTGTTCTCGACATCACACGTTTCAGGATGTATTTGTCATAAACTGAAACTTCACGCAAAATATTCATGCAAAGACACATGTTTTTTTTCAATATTTTACCTCTCAAATGTCATATAAATTAAATAATACGACCAGAGATGAAATAAATGGGTTAACTATGAAGTTCGAGGTGTTGTCGAACAGTTGCGTCATACGTGTTCGTCTTACGAAGGTGGAATGCTAACCACTTGACCACTATGAACTCTAACCTCTGGCACCTACGCACAGATAAAACAGTTACATAACAAATCGCGTAGAACTTCTCTTGCAATTTTCTCAAAATTCCCAGAGTAATGCACTTCGCTCCTTGCAAGTTATGTTATTTTAATGGCCTAATAAGGGTGCTGTTCAAAAATGGTTCAAATGGGTCTGAGCACTATGGGACTTAACATGTATGGTCATCAGTCCCCTAGAACTTAGATCTACTTAAACCTAACTAATCTAAGGACAGCACACAACACCCAGCCATCACGAGGCAGAGAAAATCCCTGACACCGCCGGGAATCGAACCCGGGAACCCGGGCGTGGGAAGCGAGAACGCTACCGCACGACCACGAGATGCGGGCAAGGGTGCTGTGATCCCAGCGTCGTGGACTCCCTCTGTAAGTCTGTATGGGACTTGAAATTCACTTCTTTCTAACAGAAATACAGTGTTTTAACGATTGCTTCACTTCACCGGGCATACAACTCTTGACGTGACGAAGAAATTTACTCGTCAGTTACGGCGGTTGAGTGAACGAGCCCTCCGCTCGGGCGATATTCGATAGGAGAATCGAGACGGAGTGACGTCAGCTGGGCATGGGATATGGGAGGTGAACGAGGATTAATGGTAGGCAACAGATCAGAACCCCAGATTAAATAAAGCAAAGCTATACAGCCTGATAAGAGGGGCGCGTGTGCCTTTCAGATGATGCCTCCGATAGGGGGCAGCGCAAGCGATGCTAATAACGTTAATGATAGCCGCTGCGATGAGAGCGTCGCCATTAGGGCGCGAGCTGACTTGCATGTAAATCGCCGATGGGCGGCGCCCGATAGGAAAGAAACGCGGCGCAACGGCGCCTAATACGGCCCGCGTCCAGGCCTTCATATATCAGTCTCATTACCGTCGCACGCTATCACAGCTCATCGGCCGTTGCGCGAAATACGGACGAGCAAATATTGGAGGAGCAGATATGGGACGATCCTGTTAATTTAGCTCCATAACTGGCAGCTTTGACCATACGGGGAGAAGTAAATTGGTTACTAATTATTTTGAACGCGACCGTGGCGCGTGCAGTACGGGCTTGTATTGCAGCCGCGTGCGTGTTTATCTCGATGGAGAGAGGACGGCGCGCACCTAGTATAAACTGTAGCAGAGGTTAATCGGACAGAACAGCCGTTAACTCGTGCAAAAATCCACAGCAACAGCAGCAGATTTTAATGTTCCCCTCAAATAAGTTCACATCACGGACCAAGTAATAAAATAAGTTTTTCTACATCTTACACCACTCGTTAGTCACCGACCGAAGTGTCATACTCTGTCGTTCACCATCGGCATAGTGTGTAAATATCTATGGAGTGAGCATAGCCTACTGCGCATGTTCTCAACATCAAACCGGGCTAGTTACGTGGTATTGCGACGTCGCTGCTTGTCTTCAATTTGTGGTATCAGCAAAACTATAATATTACACGTATTCACCTGTTTTTACATACGTTCCTATATGTTTTAGTAGTAATAACAGCCATGGTAAAGTATTGTTGCTACGGGTGTAAAGAAAAGTGCGTCATAGGAGGACCAGTTACTTTTTACAGGTACGAACAACAAATCTCTAATAGCGAGTATCATATTGATGAGAGGCACTTTATATGTTTAAAAATATCGAGACGCGGTGTTATAATGTATTGTAGAGAAAATTTCTGCGCTTTTTTTTTTTGCCTTTGTGTTTACGAGAGAAATTCTAGATAAATTTTCAAGTGCGTTTAAGCTGCCAGTCAGTGTTTACGTATTCGTGCTATGATCATCTGCAGATAAAATTTATATGTTGTTGTTGTTGTGGTCTTCAATCCGGAGACTGGTTTGATGAAGCTCCCCATGCTAATCTATCCTGTGCAAGCTTCTTCATCTCCCAGTACCTACTGCAACCTACATCCTGCTCAATCAGCTTAGTGTATTCATCTCTTGGTCTACCTCTACTATTTTTACCCTCTACGCCGCCCTCCAGTACTACATGGTGATCTCTTGTCGCCTCAGAACAATTCCTACCAACCGATCCCTTCTTCTAGTCAAGTTTTGCCACAAATTCCTCTTCTCCCCAATCCATTCAATACCTCCTCATTAGTTACATTATCTACCCATTTAATCTTCTTCATTCAAAAATTCGTTTCGGCATTCAAAATTCAATTTACATAAGACAGTGTAACTTGCTTATTTGCTGTAGCAATTTCTTTCCTACAAATGCGATTTTCCTCCCTTCCTGAGATGCAATGGCTCCCAGTACAGTTTAATTGTGAAGTAATTAATTAGAAGAGAGATAAGACAACATAAAACTTAAAAAGTATTGTTGGTTGTTACTTCTTTTCCAGCACCCGAAAAAAACGTATGTAAAGTGGAACTGATTTATGATACTGTGGAGAAAAAGCACAGTACCCTTGCTCTTCACAGCTTTAAAACTATTTTAGTTCCTGGTATAAAATTGTTAAGATGTCTATAAAACGCATATAAAAAGTTTAAGGATACTTCTGAAGGTGATTTCCCTGTTCTAGCGAAGTAATAACACTCACAATACGCTAACCGCTATACGGACTAACATCCGCCGTCCCTATACTACGAGATTTGAACAGCAGGAGATGTAACGGACAGATTCCTCGTCCTGTGCCTCTGAATGCTCACTCCATAGGTATTTATCATCATCAGATGTGGTATGGAATCATAGACAATAGCGCACTTCCATGGTAAGTAGTCAGATTTTCATTGCGCCAGGAGAGACAGATAAAGAGACCATAAGTAGGTAGCGTGAAGAAGGTGTGGGAGGCTTGCATACTATATTGTTTGCGGAAATGCAACGCAAAGAGTGCGCTTAAGGTTGAATGTAAACTTGGCCTCAAAACTGCCTCGAAATTTCAGTTTATGCGAGAGCATCTGCAATTCATAAAAGTAGTGATGGTGGATAATAACCAAAACTCCCTCACGCATAATACTCGTTCCCTAATGAATGGCAGGACTTAGTTTAAGCTATTTTCAATAGTGTGTGTAATAATTTTGGTCAGTTGTAGCAGCAGACAAGGTACTTGGGTTGTTTAAGGCTCAATAATAACTGCACTGGAGGACGGAAGTACAAGTTTGCTATATCATATGTCATTACTAGGCAGAACAACTCAGAATGATTATCATGAACAGCTGACACTGTCAGCTGTATTGGAGCCGACGTCAGAATCCACATATGGCTGTTCGTTTTATTACAGACTTTAATTCGCACAGATCGCACAAAAACATACAGTGATTACGAGTTTCAGCGAAATTAAACCGTCGTCTTAAATAATTTGGATAAAAGAAAACTTTGCAGGGCCAATCCATTTCGTCGACTGTTCACATTAATTGGACATAACTTATAGGGACGATATTCCAGTGTACCGTCTCTCGTTGTGCAATAACAGAATAGGAGCTATTGCATGACGAAAGGTGGTACTATAAAATGTCGTCTCTATAAGTTGTGTCCAGATAATGTGAACAGTCATCAAAATGGATTGGCAGTGTAAAAATTTTTTCTTTACGACAGATCTAAAGGTGGCGATTTAATTTCGCCGAAAATAATAATCATTGTATATTTATATGCTATCTGGGCGAATAAACTTCTGTAATAAGAAGAATAACAGTGCCAGGAATTATTACATACAGTGGAATGCATAGTTAAGTATGTCTTTTATGGCTTGGAAAAGAATGGCAGAAATCGGTAGTCAAAATAAAAATAACTATACATACACTCCTGGAAATTGAAATAAGAACACCGTGAATTCATTGTCCCAGGACGGGGAAACTTTATTGACACATTCCTGGGGTCAGATACATCACATGATCACACTGACAGAACCACAGGCACATAGACACAGGCAACAGAGCATGCACAATGTCGGCACTAGTACAGTGTATATCCACCTTTCGCAGCAATGCAGGCTGCTATTCTCCCATGGAGACGATCGTAGAGATGCTGGATGTAGTCCTGTGGAACGGCTTGCCATGCCATTTCCACCTGGCGCCTCAGTTGGACCAGCGTTCGTGCTGGACGTGCAGACCGCGTGAGACGACGCTTCATCCAGTCCCAAACATGCTCAATGGGGGACAGATCCGGAGATCTTGCTGGCCAGGGTAGTTGACTTACACCTTCTAGAGCACGTTGGGTGGCACGGGATACATGCGGACGTGCATTGTCCTGTTGGAACAGCAAGTTCCCTTGCCGGTCTAGGAATGGTAGAACGATGGGTTCGATGACGGTTTGGATGTACCGTGCACTATTCAGTGTCCCCTCGACGATCACCAGTGGTGTACGGCCAGTGTAGGAGATCGCTCCCCACACCATGATGCCGGGTGTTGGCCCTGTGTGCCTCGGTCGTATGCAGTCCTGATTGTGGCGCTCACCTGCACGGCGCCAAACACGCATACGACCATCATTGGCACCAAGGCAGAAGCGATTCTCATCACTGAAGACGACACGTCTCCATTCGTCCCTCCATTCACGCCTGTCGCGACACCACTGGAGGCGGGCTGCACGATGTTGGGGCGTGAGCGGAAGACGGCCTAACGGTGTGCGGGACCGTAGCCCAGCTTCATGGAGACGGTTGCGAATGGTCCTCGCCGATACCCCAGGAGCAACAGTGTCCCTAATTTGCTGGGAAGTGGCGGTGCGGTCCCCTACGGCACTGCGTAGGATCCTACGGTCTTGGCGTGCATCCGTGCGTCGCTGCGGTCCGGTCCCAGGTCGACGGGCACGTGCACCTTCTGCCGACCACTGGCGACAACATCGATGTACTGTGGAGACCTCACGCCCCACGTGTTGAGCAATTCGGCGGTACGTCCACCCGGCCTCCCGCATGCCCACTATACGCCCTCGCTCAAAGTCCGTCAACTGCACATACGGTTCACGTCCACGCTGTCGCGGCATGCTACCAGTGTTAAAGACTGCGATGGAGCTCCGTATGCCACGGCAAACCGGCTGACACTGACGGCGGCGGTGCACAAATGCTGCACAGCTAGCGCCATTCGACGGCCAACATCGCGGTTCCTGGTGTGTCCGCTGTGCCGTGCGTGTGATCATTGCTTGTACAGCCCTCTCGCAGTGTCCGGAGCCAGTATGGTGGGTCTGACACACCGTTGTCAATGTGTTCTTTTTTCCATTTCCAGGAGTGTATGTACTGCGCGATGCAATTGCTAACATTTGCTAATTGTTTAATTTGTAAACAGTCTTTGTGGAGAGGCTGTGTCAGCGGTGACATGTTTCCGGCTGCAACGCGATCTGACCTGTGCAACATCCAGCGTCGTCTTGCCTCCGCAGCCGGTATCGGTGGAGCAGTTCTGTGCGATTGCACTCCGCTCTGAGATAGCTGGTTCTAATCCTGGCGGTGGAAGGACTGTTTAGCCAGCAACGAAACTAGCGAGGGTACCTAACGCTGAATTCGGGTTAACGGTACATAAACAAACACTGCAACCCTAACGACTAACTGAAAGAAGAATAACACCTTTGATAATTAAAGAATAGATACTGTGGATAGTATGACGGAATTCAGCTACCTGGCGGGCAACGTTCTTCAACGAGTTGAAGTAAGAGAGACGTCAGAGCCTGGAAAACTTTTTTTTGTTTTCATGAGCTGGGTTTAGTGGTTTCTGTAGAACAGTAGCGGTTGTAGTTCATAAAACTATACGCCCAACACAGAATTGTGTAGAGGATACTCCTCGACAGAAAAGAAACTGTAGAATAAGAATTTGAGTTAGATGGCAAGGCTCATGAAAGTAAAATCAACAAACAGCACAAATGATTTCAGGTTAGATTCACACACGCTGAAATAGCTATTCATGTTCATGTTGTGGTTGGTTGGTTGGTTGGGGGAAGGAGACCAGACAGCGTGGTCATCGGTCTCATCGGATTAGGGAAGGATGGGGAAGGAAGTCGGCCGTGCCCTTTCAGAGGAACCATCCCGGCATTTGCCTGGAGTGATTTAGGGAAATCACGGAAAACCTAAATCAGGATGGCCGGACGCGGGATTGAACCGTCGTCCTCCCGAATGCGAGTCCAGTGCCTAACCACTGCGCCACCTCGCTCGGTACTGTTCATGTTGTGTTACGGATGAATAGAGAGGAAAAATTTTAAGTGTAGACATTGATACTAATACATGACAGATTGTCGAGGATGTTCTGTGTATCCGAAGGCAGACGTGAAAAGTACTATTGGAAGAAGTAGAGGATGGTAGCAGCACAGCTTATAGATTCATAATTGTACTTGATGGGATACAACGCTTGAAGATATTTGCCAATAAGGTCACAAGGAACATTCAAGAATGGCAGGAATCGGTACTTCTGGATGGGAGAAAATATTATTAAGATACACCAAATATCTACGTCTTAAGATATACTTTATTTCTATTACCGAAAGAGCCTATATCTCTGCTAATACATCGAATCTCATACTGGAGAGTGTGATTCGAAACATTCTTCACCCATTCTTACTGATGAATTTCGTGGTTTGTTTGAATCTGTTCCTTACCTATCCCAAAACGGTTCCGTTAAGTAAACAACAACCGTTTCGTGCTTTAACTATGTCCTTTCAGCGATAATACCCCATAATGTAGACGGGTTATAAAAATCCCATTTTTATGTATTTTTGTGGGCATGAATTGTACGCAACACTCCATTTTGTTATATAGCATAACTTACGTTCACAAAGTAGTCAATAACATCTTGAAGCTCGATGTTTGAGCACCTAGTCCTTCGGCGGGTTATAAATCTCTTAAACGGGAGAGTAAATTACAGCGAAATTCGCGTATGACTGGGTTTTGTTTCAGGTCCAAATGAGTGGCGTGCGCTGCCGGTTTATGGAGCTGGAGGTGATTTACACGAGATGAGCTGTCGGGCGCGCTTTTTAAGGGCCGCGCATGCGCGCTGTTACCGCCGTAATGCGGCCGCCACGCTGTAGGCGGATTTATGGGGGCGGTGGTGAGTTTCGGCTGGTGCGCCGCTGCACCACCGCGTGAGGGAGCGACTAAGCCATGCTGGCACTGGACCTCTCATATGACTGGGTTCTCGTTGGCGGCATTCGAGCCCAGCGGGTCTACAGAAACAGGTGGTGACTGCTCGAACGTATGAATAACAGTGGTAAATATTTATGTATGATATGGTAATGATGGAATTTTGCAGGAGCATAAATAATTAAAAGTATACAAAATGCTTCATCAGGTAAGAAACACGTTACGTAGCTAACGATAATTTATTTAAGTATAGGGGGTGCACTAGGAGAAATTAACCGATCCTTGCGGTCGGTACGCGGTTGCTGTGTGCGACGCAGAGCGCGAATAAACTTCGCATAGTTTAGCGAAAGTTGTTGAAGATGATCGATGGTGCCTCGCCTAATGACAGCCGACTAGGCGCCTACCGCGGGTACGTGATCGTACTGTCGGTAAAGTGACACTCGTGGAATCTCAGCTACACAGCCAACTCTCTCCCACAGAAGACACAGAAAATTTACTGCTAAAAAGAAATTCAAATTCCAAATGCATTACAACACTTGATGAGCCCATAAGTGCCATTACGTTGTGATGAAGTTGTATAGAGTCCAGGAGCCGTGTTGTACGGCCACTCGCCTGTTGCCCCCCCCCCCCCGCCCCCCTTCCCGCTCAGAGAGTGCTCGCCCATCTGATGGCGAGTGAGGAAACTGACGGTCTCAGGATACCGCAAACACTTTGCAAAGCGAGTGTGTTGGGAAACGAATGTCAGTCCCTCGGCTTCACCACATTGTTGCACTGATCTGGAATCGGCCACGTACTGAGTATCCGTTGGACTTACGGCTTTTACTTATTTATTCCAATGGTAGGTACTTTTCTTGCAGCACTATTTTTATTTTCTTTTGAAATTTATCTCATGTATGTACGATTGACTTAAAGTCAATGCTGTCTCACCTTCAGGTGCCTCTTGAAACTGATTGTACATACAATAAGTGAACATTAAAATAAAAAAAAATACAGCTGCTATGAAACTGACTTCAAATGAAATAAAATATCAGTATCTTCCAAGATAACAGAGATAAAGAAACAGAGCAATTAACAAAGATACTCTGGAAAACAATATAACTTCTTGTAGGGATGAAGAAGACAAAACGTTAATATTGTAGAGAGGTTGTGAGGGTTTGAAAAGGAAGCAGAAATTCTGTCTAACATTCCTCTTCACTGCAACTCGTAAACCAATTGTGTGGCCGCGCGGGGTAGCCGCGCGGCCTTAGGCAACATGCCACGGTTCTCCAGGCTGCCCCCAACGGAGGTTCGAGTTCTCCCTCGGGCACGCGTGTGTGTCTTGTCCTCAGCGTAAGCTAGTTTAAGTTTAGGAACTTACAACAAATTTCCAATTTAATTCCCACTTGTGTGAGTGAACACTACAGGATGTCCTTGCCGTTGTCCATCTCCTTGGCGGTGGCGGTGGGAGGGGGGGGGGGGGGAGAGTCATAAAAGTGCTTGCTGGGTCTGGCAGTTGCATTGGACGCTTCGCTTCTCTTTTCCTCGTCAGAAGACCGCTGCAGGGCCCCTGACTGTTGCGGCACTCGCCTCTGGCCCTGGCGCCCAGTATGCTTCAAACATTCTCTTATTCTCAACAAGCATGCAAATCTGTTTTAGATTCCTCTGGAAACCAACAATCGCTCATACATCTGATAACAATTCCATATTCTGATCGTAATTAATTATTAAGATTAAGGGGGTCTATAATGTGAATTTATTGAATTTGTACATATTGCACAACAAATTCAAAGAACTGTTCCATAACAAAATCATGTGGCATATAGTAGCAATCAGACAAAAGATGAGACATCTAACTAAACAATAAATCGCACACTATAGGAGAAACGAAACTATTCGGAAATGTCTTCGTGAAAATGTGAGGAACGACTGAAAATAGTAAATGTGTGGTAAAAAGGAAGAGTAACTTAAGACACGCAGACTTCACACTTTCTTTCATCAGTTATAGTAGTAGAGACCACAGTAACGAAGGACACTGAGAAATTTATATAAATATTCCAAGACAATTTTCATATATGACATTTCATTGTACCATCATATATCGTGAGCCACGAAGTAGGAAGTATCTGTGCAAGTAAATATTTGAGAACCAAACCATTTGTGGAACAGCCAGTGTTTATGTGGTTGCCATCTTGTGTTATACTCTGAGGTGACAAAACTCATGGAATACCTCTTAATATCGTGTTGGACCGGCGTACTGCAGCATCTCGACTTGGCACGAACCAAACGTGTTATTTAAAGTCCCTGCGGAAATATTTAGCCGTTCATAAATGCGAATGTGTTGTTGATGCAGGATGTTCTGCACGGAATAACGTCTCGTTTATGTCCCATAAATGTTCGATGGGATTCACGTCGGGTGATCTGAATGACCAAATCATTCATTCGAATTGTCCAGAATTTTCTTCAAACCAATCGCCAACAACTGCGGCCCGGTGACATAGCGCAATGTCACCCATAAGAGTTCCATCCATGAACGGCTGCAAATGGTCTCCAAGTAGCCAAACATAAACGTTTCCAGACAGTGATCGGTTCAGTTAGAGCAGAAGAGGATCTTATCATTTGGATATACTGGGGGGCGGCTATAAGCCGTTGGGCGCATTTTGTCTGATGTTTCAGCATAAGCAAATACTGGTCTTCACTCTTTCATACGACTCCCAGGGCACACGAGAAGCGTTGGTTTGTTTACCACTAAAAACAAAATGGTTTTTAAATCGCAATTTTACGAGCCTCTTCGATAGAGCGGTCCCAAATTAGTCAATCGCGTTATTCATTTTAGCGGTCTGTGTGAACAGGAACAGTAAACCACGAAGAACAGTTTGTACTTGAGCAGCGACGGAGTAGCGCTGCTGCATGGCGATAGCAGTCAGCGCAAGAAGCGGTGCTGTCGCGGCTGGAATAGTGATTATTCATCGTGTCTTACTGTTCCTGTTCATACACATCGATGGAACGAACACCGCACTAGACTAATTTGGGACCTCTATGCCGAACTGGCACGCAAAATTCCACATTAAGAATCATTTTCTTTGTAATGGGAAACAAACGCTTTCCATCGACCAAGACAGACGTAATGAGCAGTATATCTTTAGACCGACAGCAGCAACATGTTGCAAAAATGAAACGGCAAATATTTGCGGAAACACTAGAGATTGTGCTCCTGACGACTCTTTGGAGAGACACCATTTATAGAGAATAAAAGCTGCCCTATCACTTTCCTGGGCGCTCCTGACGATACTTTCGTCTCTGATGAACACCCGTCGTCGAGGACAAAGTATTGGCATCTATTACTTAAGAAGTCTTCTAACCAGAGTGTTCGGACCTTCGTCAACGGTTTGCAGTGCGGCAAAAGAAAGAGGCAAAGAGGCAAGACCGGGACTCGTCAGAGTATACTATGCACCTACAGTCAGCTACTGTCCAATTTTTGTTCCGTTTGACCCATTCAAGACATGCAGCCTTATGAGCTGCCGTGGGTGATGACCTTCTGCGAGGTACTATTCGCAAAGCTCCGAAAGTGGTTGAGGTGGACCTGCGTCCACTGGCAGCAGCAACTCATTTCGGGCTCGAAACGGATTGTCACTGAGAATGTGTGTGGGTTGTCTACAATCTCTGGTCGTTAGGAAGTTTTCACGACCAGCGTTCCTAAACAGTATTAACCGGCTGCGAGTGGCACCCTGTTCCCTGTACACAAGTTCGGACCGTCCACGTTGACACACCAACAGGTTGGACGACATTCTATACAACCGACGCACACGTCTACGTCACAGCACTGCCGTGTACTACGACAGCTGTGAAGGTTCGCATGACCACCTGGTACCAGTTACAAAACATCTACATTGCTTCAAAGCGAAAAATATATCCTTTTAAGGGGCGACTAAAATTTTGTCCTATTATATTCAACATATATCTCGACGCAAAAATAATCGTCAGAGATTTTGGAGATTGTAATAAGTACGGTTGATTTCAGAACGAGAAGTTGCAACATCTACACTTCAGGCCATTAAAATTGCTACACCACGAAGATGACGTGCTACAGACGCGAAATTTAACCGACAGGATGACGATGCTGTGATATGCAAATGATTAGCTTTTCAGAGCATTCACACAAGGTTGGCACCGGAGGCGACACCTACAACGTGCTGACATGAGGAAAGTTTCCAACCGATTTCTCACACACAAACAGCAGTTGACCGGCGTTGCCTGGTGAAACGTTGCAGTGATGCCTTGTGTAAGGAGTAGAAATGCGTACCATCACGTTTCCGACTTTGATAAAGGTCGGATTGTAGCCTATCGCGATTGCAGTTTATCGTATCGCTACATTGCTGCTCGCGTTGGTCGAGATCCAATGACTGTTAGCAGAATAAAGAATCGGTGGGTTCAGGAGGGTAATATGGAACGCCGTGATGGATCCCAACGGCCTCGTATCACTAGCAGTCGAGATGACAGGCATCTTATCCGCAACCACGTCTCGATCCCTGAGTCAACAGATGGGGACGTTTGCAAAACAGCAAACATCTGCACGAACAGTTCGACGACGTTTGCAGCAGCATGCACTATCAGCTCGAAGACCATTGCTGCGGTTACCCTTGACGCTGAATCAAGTGACAGGACCGCCTGCGATGGTGTACTCAGCGACGAACATGGGTGCACGAATGGAAAACGTAATTTTTTCGGATGAATCCAGGTTCTGTTTACGGCATCATATTGGTCGCATCGGTGTTTGGCGACATCGCGGTGAACGCACATTGGAAGCGTGTATTCGTCATCGCCATACTGGCGTATCACCCGGCGTGATGGTATGGGGTGCCATTGATTACAAGTCTCGGTCACCTTGTTCGCATTGACGGCGCTTTGAACGGTGGACGTTACATTTCAGATGTGTTCGGACCCGTGGCTCTACCCTTCATTCGATCCCTGCGAAACCCCACATTTCAGCAGGATAATACACGACCGCATGTTGCAGGTCCTGTACGGGCCTTTCTGGATACAGAAAATGTTCGACTGCTGCCCTGACCAGCACATTCTCCTCTCTCACCAACTGAAAACGTCTGGTCAATGGTGGTTGAGCAACTGGGTCGTCACAATACGCCAGTCACTACTCTTGACGAACTGTGGTATCGTGTTGAAGCTGCATGGGCAGCTGTACCTGTGCACGCCATTCAAGCTCTGTTTGAATCAATGCCCAGGCGTATCAAGACCGTTATTAGGGCCAGAAGTGGTTGTTCAGGTTACTGATTTCTTAGGATCTATACACCCAAATTGCGTGACAATGTAATCACATGTCAGTTCTAGTATAAAATATTTGTCCAATGAATACCCGTTTATCATCTGCATTTCTTCTTGGTGTAGCAATTTTAATGGCCAGTAGTGTATTTACTGACGCAAAGGAGGCGTTACCGCAACGCAGGGGCTATAACGTACAGCGATTCTGCGTGCTGCGCATGCGTCTGGACCAGCCTGATGACTTGTTGACGTGCAGCCGACCGGCAGGGACCCCTCGAGGGCAGGTTTTTCCGCGCGCTGCAGCCAACACAGCTGTGCGCCGCCGCGTGTGCGCACACGTCGCAGCGCCTTGTCCGACAACGGGCTACAAGGCATAAAAGTGCAGCCTCGCCTCAGCCCCGCGCGGCGCGGCCGTTCGGTACATTTTAATGGCAGCCCTGGCCGGCCTGGCCCACCTCGGAATCCGCGCCGTAACTCACGCGCGGCGATAAATGTGCAGCGCGCGGGTTGCGGATAATTTATAATTTGGTTGCAGCGAGCGCTGCGCGGCAGGCTGTACGTTAAACGCGGTACACTCGCGGCTCACGCACCGAGACCTGCTCAGCTAGACGCGTCTGTCGCACCTTCGACACAGCGGCAGCAGGCAGCTCCGTCACGGTCCCGCAATCAGCAAAACTGTGGCTTCGTCGTCACCAGCATAGAGCAGTGGGGCCTTTTGTGATTAGAGCGAAGTACTTTCTACTGGAGATTTCAGCGATGTACCCAGTGGTTAGGGAAGAAGTCCGGCTCGGCTCTTTAGGCTCAGAAAATAACATATTTTTATGAAGGAACACATGCAAGATTTCGTGTACAGGCTTTTACTTTACAAAATCTTGAGTATGTATCGTGATTTTAACACCTCTTCATTCAGGACTGTAAGCAGAGAGACTCGCCTTGTTGGTCAGTCGTTTTCTCCGACCATATCTTCAGTATTCACCTTCGAAATATACAGGGTGGTCCATTGATCGTGACCGGGCCAAATATCTCAAGAAATAAGCGTCAAACGAAATAACTACAAAGAACGAAGCTTGTCTAGCTTGAAAGGGGAAACCAGATGGCGCTATGGTTGGCCCGCTAGATGGCGCTGCCATAGGTCAAACGGATATCAACTGCGTTTTTTAAAATAGGAACCTCCATTTTTTATTACATATTCGTGTAGTACGTAAAGAAATATGAATTGTTTTAGTTGGACCACTTTTTTCGCATTCTGATAGATGACGCTGTAATAGTCACAATCATATGGCTCACAATTTTAGACGAACAATTGGTAACAGGTAGGTTTTTAAAATTAAAATACAGAACGTAGGTACGTTCGAACATTTTATGTCGGTTATTCCAATGTGATACATGTACCTTTGTGAACTTATCATTTCTGAGAACGCATGCTGTTACAGCGTGATTACCTGTAAAAACCACATTAATGCAATAAATGCACAAAATGATGTCCGTCAACCTCAATACATTTGACAATAAGTGTAACGACATTCCTATCAACAGCGAGTAGTTCGCCTTCCGTAATGTTCGCACATGCAATGACAATGCGCTGACGCATGTTGTCAGGCGTTGTCGGTGGATCACGATAGCAAATATCCTTCAACCTGCGCCACAGAAAGAAAGCCGGGGACGTCAGATCCATTGAACGTGCGGGCCATGGTATGGTTCTTCGACGACCAATCCACCTGTCATGAAATAAGCTATTCAGTACCGCTTCAACCGCACGCGAGTATGTGCCTGACATCCATCATGTTGGAAGTACATCGCCATTCTGTCATGCAGAGAAACATCTTGTAGTAACATCGGTAGAAAATTACGTATGAAATCAGCATACAATGCACCGTTTAGATTGCCATCGATAAAATGGGGGCCAATTATCCTTCCTCCCATAATGCCGCACCACACATTAACCCGCCAAGGTCGCTGATGTTCCTCTTGTCGCAGCCATCGTGGATTTTCCGTTGCCCAATAGTGCATATGATGCCGGTTTACGTTACCGCTGTTGGTGAATGACGCTTCGTCGCTAAATAGAACGCGTGCAAGTAATCTGTCATCGTCCCGTAATTTCTCTTGTGCCCAGTGGCACAACTGTACATGACGTTCAAAGTCGTCGCCTTGCAATTCCTGGTGCATAGAAATATGGTACGGGTGTAATGGATGTTGATGTATCATTCTCAACACCGACGTTTTTGAGATTCCCGATTCTCGCGCAATTTTTCTGCTACTGATGTGCGGATTAGCCGCGACAGCAGTTAAAACACGTACTTGGGCATCATCATTTGTTGCAGGTCGTGGTTGACGTTTCAAATGTGGCTGAACACTTCCTGTTTCTTTAAATAACCTAACTATCCGGCGAACGGTCCGGACGCTTGAATGATGTCGTCCAGGATATCGAGCAGCATACACAGCACACGCCCGTTGGGCATTTTGATCACAATAGCCATACATCAACACGATATCGACCTTTTCCGCGATTGGTGAACGGTCCATTTTAACACGGGTAATGTATCACGAAGCAAATACCGTCCGCACTGCCGGAATGTTACGTGATACCACGTACTTATACGTTTGTGACTTTTACAGCGCCATCTATCACAAAGCGAAAAAAGTGCTACACGAATATGTAATTAATAATGGGGGTTCCTATTAAAAAAAAACGCAGTTGATATCCGTTCGTCCTATGGCAGCGCCATCTAGCGGGCCAACCATAGCGCCATCTGTTTTCCCCCTTCAAGCTAGAAGAGTTTCGTTCTTTGTAGTTTGTTCGTTTGACGCTTATTTCGTGAGATATTTCGCCCGGTCACTACCAATGGAACCCCTGTATATTCTATAGAGCGTGTTTCAGGAGAAAAAGTAAACTGCAGTGGTACTACAGACTGATTAGAATTAAAAATCATTGTGTATAACACGATTTAAGTTCTTAATGGTTACAGAGATGCAGCTGTCAAAACGTAACCGAAACAAAAACTCACGGGAGGTACTAAGCAAAGGCACTGATTTAGTTCAAAATTGGTTTTCAAAAATTCCATCCCCGACTTCATTGCGCTTTTAAATTTTCTTGGAATTTCTTCTGAGGTTCTTGCATTCCTTTATGAGGGGCAGACTTATCGTTAATCCAGAAAATAAATTCATCTCTTGTACTTACTTTTTTACCTTGGTGGCCAAGAAACGCAACTATTTCTAGAAAACCATCTTGGGGTGAACGTTAAATATAGGTGATGTGCCACCTGGAGGCTAGAATGTTTAAGGACTCCGTCTTGCCGGAGGAAAATACTCGTACTTGTAGTTAAACATCTTCCAGTGATCATGTTACAATCTCGTTTTCAAGAAAGTCTAAATAATGGGATAAGAAGATTCGGTAAAAAGCAGGTCCATTCAACTGCTTGTCCGTCACACCACACCACACATTTACAGTCAAACCTTAAAATGTGTGTACGCAACGGTATGTGGCGTTTCGTTGGGCCACCGATGTGAGTTACTAGTGTTACTGATAGCGTCTCGAGTGAATGTGAATTTAGAAGAAAACAGTATCACACGACGATTTGCGATAAGCTAACGACAAAGTTCTGATCCTCTACCTCCAATCCGTTTTCGAACGTTTTGGATCCACTATAAATGATTAGCATAGCGAACTTGCGTACGTAATGTCCGTCATGTGCTTGTATGTGCCACAACGATACGTGTAGAAGATCTGTGTGTGCTTTTTGAAGGACTATTTTCCGCACGCTGAAAATTCTATTCTACTTTATCCACAGCCTGATAGGTTGAACGTTCAGATGCTGGGCACAGCACCAACCTCACGCAGTGTAGTGAAAACTCTGGAATCTGGTACTCTGCGATTTGGAAGTCGTCTGCAGTATTCTCCACAAGCAGCAACAAAACTGTTACAGAAATACCACGCCCCCGGCCGTAGTGGCTGTGCGGTTCTAGGCGCTACAGTCTGGAGCCGAGCGACCGCTACGGTCGCAGGTTCGAATCCTGCCTCGGGCTTGGATGTGTGTGATGTCCTTAGGTTAGTTAGGTTTCATTAGTCCTAAGTTCTAGGCGACTGATGACCTCAGAAGTTAAGTCGCAAAGTGCTCAGAGCCATTTGAACCAGTTTTTTGAAACACCACATCGCCATTCTCAGCATAAAGTTTACGCGTTGTAAGCTTAAACGGTACCTTGTAATTGGCTAACAGATCACAATGGCAATCATAGTTGGAAACCTCAGTTGTCTAAATTCTAGCGCAACTTCAGCACTTTTACTTCAAAACAAAAATTGCATTTGATACATTAAGCTATGGAAACTAAGGTGTGCGGGTTCAAATTTGAGTAGTAAGCGTGCGTTCTGTTATGAATGTTGACGAGATGAGTGTGGTGTTAGACTTTAACGTGTTGCAGAGTTACTGACTCATGATTTTAGGGCAAAGTGCTGAGCCATTCACCTTTAAATTTTTTTACTTTTTCTAATCTTTCTTCTGCATTTCTCTTCTTTACAGAAAGTTTCAGAAGTAACAGTAAAAGTTGGTTTAGTATTTCAGTTTGTGTGTGTGTGTGTGTGTGTGTGTGTGTGTATTGGTGAACACGCATGTATTTTAAGAGTGAGACAGGCCTATAAATTAATATCCACGCCAAACACACATGCATTTTCTAAAGTTGCTCGGCTTTTCATAATCGTCACTGAGCCACGAGGCCATGTGGGATTCGCACGAAGGATAGCCTTTCAGATCTGGATGTGACTGGTTTTTAAGTTGTCCACCAGGGTCGGGGATGACCTCCGACTTGGCTCCTACAAAGTCCCAGAATTATTTTGGACGTGTCGAATTAAAAGAATGATAACGCTGCAGGATGATGTGCCCCTAACCCGCTTCCGAAATGAGCGACGTCCTCAATGAATGACTTATTACTATGGAGAGACGATCCCCCAGTCTGTAATACCTGTGCCGTGCAAATCACTGTACGCCATATTTTACATTTCATTTTTTATTGCGACGAGAAGGCGGAAGTGAATCTATATTTACCCATGACGAGACGAGTTTAGTGGAGGTTTCAGAGTTTTGTTATGTCTCTGGACTCCAGCCTAAGCTTTTAAGCTGGAGATTTTAGCGTTTTTCTGACTGACTGGCTAATTCTCTTTATTCCAGTGATGAGCAGCTCTCTGCTGTATTATTTTAATCATTTCCTCTTCTTTTTTTTCTTTTTCGTGTCAGTTCTCGCTCTAATAACGTATGTGATATTCGTAGTTTGCGCGCGCGCGCGCGCGCGTGTGTGTGTGTGTCCGTATGTGCGTGTTCTCGTGCATGTTTTTAGGGCTTATTTACGTTTTTCCTTGTGGTTCCAGTTTTTAATAATTCTGCACCCATTACCCCACCCGTCTCATCTTACTTCAGTACGGTCGCTAACAACATTCCTGTCGTGCTTGCTTTCAAACTACCACCCTTCATCTCATCTCTTAAGGTATTGTAGCACAATCCCTAAATTCCTGTCTGTTATGCCCCCAAACCAACATACCATTAGCTGTTGTGAGCAGTGGTTCCATTCGCAGCACGTATTAATATTTACTGCATGATGTAACTACCCTGTATTGCCGTAATCTGAAATGAATTCGTAAAACAACTTCGAAAGACAATACAAAATCTAAATATGGATGTTTGGCGGTGGACTGAACCTTGCTCTCTACAACGGAATTACGACGATGAAAATTTGTGCCGGGCCGGGACACGAACCCGGGTTTCCAGCTTATCGCAAGCTGTCGCCTTACCATCTGGCTGTCCGAGCAATACTCACGGCTCGACCCAAACTCCCATATGTTGTCAACCTTGTGTCCACAACTTGTACTCGTATATCCATTAAGTACAATCCCGGTCACGGGAACACGTTTTACGTAAAAGTCACTGTCGCTCTCCCGGTGTTGGCAGTTTTTCTTTTTTTTTTGTCGTCATCAGTCTTCTGATTGGTTTGATTTGTCCCGCCACGAATTCCCCTCCTGTGCCAACTTCTTCGTCTCAGAGTAGCACTAGCACAACCTAGGTCCTCAATTATTTGCTGGATAAACACAATATTTCAGTGCCTCTGTTATTTCAAATTAGCATGCAATGTTCCTCATGTATGCAAGTCTGACGGAACTGAAATTGCGGCCACTACAGTCGTGCTCCGACAGCCAAATAGTAAGGCGATCGCTTGCGATAAGCGAAAAATGCGGTTTCGAGTCCCGGTCCGGTACAAATTTTCATTGTCGTCATTCCATTATACAGATCATGGTTATCCATATTCGCGACTGTGAATATATTCAGTGTATAACCATTTTTAATTTCGTGTTTTAAATCAGTGTGTTGGCTGTACTTTATTTTAATCTTATAATAATATATTTTCCGACCAGTTTAAACTTTCAAAGGACCTCCATTCGATGTTGATGTACTATAGACAAGCAGTCCATTGTCACCGGTAAAATAAAGGCAGTTAATTTGCATAACGTGAAAATGTCAAGTCAGGAAACACAGTGATCTGAATCGTTTATTACACATTTAATACACTCCTGGAAATGGAAAAAAGAACACATTGACACCGGTGTGTCAGACCCACCATACTTGCTCCGGACACTGCGAGAGGGCTGTACAAGCAATGATCACACGCACGGCTCAGCGGACACACCAGAAACCGCGGTGTTGGCCGTCGAATGGCGGTAGCTGCGCAGCATTTGTGCACCGCCGCCCTCAGTGTCAGCCAGTTTGCCGTGGCATACGGAGCTCAATCGCAGTTTTTAACACTGGTAGCATGCCGCGACAGCGTGGACGTGAACCGTATGTGCAGTTGACGGACTTTGAGCGAGGGCGTATAGTGGGCATGAGGGAGGCCGGGTGGACGTACCGCCGAATTGCTCAACACGTGGGGCGTGAGGTCTCCACAGTACATCGATGTTGTCGCAAGTGGTCGGCGGAAGGTGCACGTGCCCGTCGACCTGGTACCGGACCGCAGCGACGCACGGATGCACGCCAAGACCGTAGGATCCTACGCAGTGCCGTAGGGGACCGCACCGCCACTTCCCAGCAAATTAGGGACACTGTTGCTCCTGGGGTATCGGCGAGGACCATTCGCAACCGTCTCCATGAAGCTGGGCTACGGTCCCGCACACCGTTAGGCCGTCTTGCGCTCACGCCCCAACATCGTGCAGCCCGCCTCCAGTGGTGTCGCGACAGGCGTGAATGGAGGGACGAATGGAGACGTGTCGTCTTCAGCGATGAGAGTCGCTTCTGCCTTGGTGCCAATGATGGTCGTATGCGTGTTTGGCGCCGTGCAGGTGAGCGCCACAATCAGGACTGCATACGACCGAGGCACACAGGGCCAACACCCGGCATCATGGTGTGGGGAGCGATCTCCTACACTGGCCGTACACCACTGGTGATCGTCGAGGGGACACTGAATAGTGCACGGTACATCCAAACCGTCATCGAACCCATCGTTCTACCATTCCTAGACCGGCAAGGGAACTTGCTGTTCCAACAGGACAATGCACGTCCGCATGTATCCCGTGCCACCCAACGTGCTCTAGAAGGTGTAAGTCAACTACCCTGGCCAGCAAGATCTCCGGATCTGTCCCCCATTGAGCATGTTTGGGACTGGATGAAGCGTCTTCTCTTGCGGTCTGCACGTCCAGCACGAACGCTGGTCCAACTGAGGCGCCAGGTGGAAATGGCATGGCAAGCCGTTCCACAGGACTACATCCAGCATCTCTACGATCGTCTCCATGGGAGAATAGCAGCCTGCATTGCTGCGAAAGGTGGATATACACTGTACTAGTGCCGACATTGTGCATGTTCTGTTGCCTGTGTCTATGTGCCTGTGGTTCTGTCAGTGTGATCATGTGATGTATCTGACCCCAGGAATGTGTCAATAAAGTTTCCCCTTCCTGGGACAATGAATTCACGGTGTTCTTATTTCAATTTCCAGGAGTGTAGTACTGATCGCAATACAAACTAATAATAACTGCGTAACGTTGTTACTTTAATTTGCTATGAAAGCGGTACTGATAGCCAATAAAAGCGGGTTAAAAGCTGTGAGCTGTCTGGCGAAGTTAACCTTACATTACTGAGCAACTGTTTCACTAGGTATCCAGTCTAGCTTACCAAATCCCCAACCACACTAACATTAATTATAATCTTTTAATAGTCATACGACAATCGGTGATATGTATATATAAAAGAGAATTTAAATAAGAAGAAAAAAATCAGTTTATATTTCGAAATTTATTTTAACATTGATCATTGAAATTTCAGCATATTAAACATGAGTCATAACTAAGCTGGTGCCTTGTTTAGGACGGTGAAAATGTGCGTTTGTAATCTTACGGAACACATCAAATATGGAGCCAAGATTGGGAGACTGCATACAACACTGCATTCATAAAATAACACACGAAGAACGTTGAAACATATGCAAGAGGAAATTAACCACAACCAACTGATTCAATTTTCACCCAAAGAAGTTACGTTCGTAGCACAATCCTGTCCGTCATGTAATTACCACACACTGGTATACTAAATTCATACTAACTTTCTGTGAAATCTTCCCGAAAGGAATAGCTGAGGGCTACTTTGATGATTACACCACATGCTTCACGTGGTCAACTTGGTTTACACAAAGAGTGTAACTCCACAATAATTTTGATAATTAAAATAAATGAGATCGAAAAGCAATTTACAAAAGAAAAACCTCGAACTGGTTACTATCGTCTTACTATTAACCTGATGGGTCAAACAATTGTATAAGCACGTGGTACTGGTCTCACAAAGTACACCCCACGTGGGTTGAACATGAAGAAAAGTTGCTATATTGAAAAATATTGCCAAGACAAGACGTTATAATCTCACGCACATTCGCATTGAAGATTGATGATGCTAGTTAGAGTTACTGATCAACACGTGGTTCCACTTATAAAGTAGTGACAAAGCAACTACTGGAAGATATTCTGAACTTCACACTCGAAATACACTGCGTTGCAATTTAAGATAACATTAGATATTTTAGAGCTAAACCTGAAATAAAGGTGATTAAATTTTCAGTTAGGCTGAACTTAAGAAATCCATTGTCCTACGGACTTAGCAGGGACGCGCTTAGCCGGAGATCTTACCACTTCAGACGCTCGCCACGGACAGACTGACCTGTGCTCCTACCGAGCGTGCTTCCCAAATACAAACGGAAGTGACCAGAGAGGCAGCATCCTATACCAACATGACAAGGGACAGACAGGACCATACTAAGCATAGAAACCTCTCTGCTTTTAGAAAGCGTAGCTACCTGTTCCGACGTTGGTCCTACTGTTCTCTAGCAGACAGGCTTGTCTGCTACCATCCACCATGCAACTAGAAACACATTTGCTCATTCATCCTCTCACACAGAAGGGAAGGGGGATGACAGTATCTTATCATATACCGTATATAAAAGAAAGCGGATGTAGGTTCCGTATGAGACTGTGTGACATGAATTACATATAAACTGTGTTTTAAAGTGTAGTAGTGTGACAGATCGTTCTTGTTTATGTGTAAAAGTAACACGTTTCACTGCTCAGTCTCCTCCCAGATAGTCAGAAATACCACAGTAAATTTGGAAGAGGAATTTATGCCGTAAATTACAACAGATTTAAGAAATTAACATGAAAGGAATCCAACAGAGACCTTTCAACTGCAACTGAAAAAAAATCGCAACAACAAAACATAATTAATGTAGAGTGATTAAATTTCGGGAAAACATTTGTCAGGGTAACCTATTTAAGTAATTAACATTGCAAGATCACAATTTAATGTAAGAGCAAGAGAAGGCATTGCAAATGTGAAATGATGGTACATTAACGCCTGTAGCCGCTACAATGTTAAACCCCAGCATGCAGACGTGCATGCATTGTGTTTTACAGGTGCCGGGTGTCAGTTTGCGGGATGGAGTTCCATCCTTGTTGCATTTCGTCGGTCAATCAGAGGCAGTTAACGCTGGTTGTCGATGAAGCTGCAGTTGTCATCCTATAATGTCCCGTATGTGGAGACAGATCTGGTGATCGAGCAGCCAAAGGCAACATGTTGACACTCTGTAAGGCATCTTGAGTTATAGTAGCGGTAAGTGAGCGAGAGTTATCTTGTTGGAAAACACCCGGTGCTGTCCATGAATGGGAGCTAAACAGATAGAATCGCTAGACTGACGAGCAGTTCTGTAGTAAGCGTGTGTGAGGTAACGGCGTGAGTGCTGCTGCCGGCAAAGGAAATCGCATACCAGGTAACAGGCTGGTCGCAGGCCCGCAATAGGCCTCCTTCTAATCAACACAGGACCATCACTGCCACCAGCTTTCACCAGAAAACACAACAGGCCTCCACCCTGCCCTCCAATGAGGCCTTGCTTGACACCACTGAAGTCGCAAATGGCGGTGGTCTGGGAGTCAATGAAACGCACATTACAGTCCGTCTGGCTCGGAGATATCTTTGAAGCAGTACGTTGTGTCACTGGTGCCCACTGTTGTTCAAATTTCAGCTGCATATGCAGTACCACGCGCCAGAGCCATACTCCAAACACAGTTGTCTTCCCCCTCATTAGTATCACGTGGACGTCCAGAGCCCGGTCTTCTTGCAACTGTACGTTCTCGTGACCACTGCTGCCAGTAATTATGTACAGTGGTTACATTCCTCCGAAGTTTCTGTGCTGTATCTCGTAGCCCTATTGCACGATCCCATTAGTAATGGCGTCTTTGTCGCGATAAAGGCATTCCTGACTACAATCAACTCGTCACGTCTGATCTCAAAGGTATCTAACGCTCGCGACAGTTACAGCGTGTATTAAAAGCAAACCTGATTTTCATTCTCACAGTGTCGCTCCTTATAGTGGGGCTACAAACGCCACTCCTATGTGACTAGCGCAAAATCTGAATAGACATCATCATGTTTCAGCTGTACAAACACACCTAAAAATTTTCGTTTATGTGGCACACCTCCTTCTTGGCGCTGCGATTTTTGTTTGGTCAGTGCATCTACTATTTCACTGTGTTGTTGTCAAGACTATTAAAGTTTATAATCAAGGTGATACAGGTGCCTCTCATTGAGATGTCTCTTCCTGTTTACTGTTTGAAGTATATGAAAGATTCGAACTGATTTCTGCGAGTTGACATCGTCGTGATGCTCTGTTGATAGCCAGCTAAAGCCCTGACGACGTGTTTCGAAATGTACACTCCTGGAAATTGCAATACGAACACCGTGAATTCATTGCTCCAGGAAGGGGAAACTTTATTGACACATTCCTGGGGTCAGATACATCACATGATCACACTGACAGAACCACAGGCACATAGACACAGGCAACAGAGCATGCACAATGTCGGCACTAGTACAGTGTATATCCACCTTTTGCAGCAATGCAGGCTGCTGTTCTCCCATGGAGACGATCGTAGAGATGCTGGATGTAGTCCTGTGGAACGGCTTGCCATGCCATTTCCACCTGGCGCCTCAGTTGGACCAGCGTTCGTGCTGGACGTGCAGACCGCGTGAGACGACGCTTCATCCAGTCCCAAACATGCTCAATGGGGGACAGATCCGGAGATCTTGCTGGCCAGGGTAGTTGACTTACACCTTCTAGAGCACGTTGGGTGGCACGGGATAAATGCGGACGTGCATTGTCCTGTTGGAACAGCAAGTTCCCTTGCCGGTCTAGGAATGGTAGAACGATGGGTTCGATGACGGTTTGGATGTACCGTGCACTATTCAGTGTCCCCTCGACGATCACCAGTGGTGTACGGCCAGCGTAGGAGATCGCTCCCCACACCATGATGCCGGGTGTTGGCCCTGTGTGCCTCGGTCGTATGCAGTCCTGATTGTGGCGCTCACCTGCACTGCGCCAAACACGCATACGACCATCATTGGCACCAAGGCAGAGGCGACTCTCATCGCTGAAGACGACACGTCTCCATTCGTCCCTCCATTCACGCCTGTCGCGACACCACTGGAGGCGGGCTGCACGATGTTGGGGCGTGAGCGCAAGACGGCCTAACGGTGTGCGGGACCGTAGCCCAGCTTCATGGAGACGGTTGCGAATGGTCCTCGCCGATACCCCAGGAGCAACAGTGTCCCTAATTTGCTGGGAAGTGGCGGTGCGGTCCCCTACGGTACTGCGTAGGATCCTACGGTCTTGGCGTGCATCCGTGCGTCGCTGCGGTCCGGTCCCAGGTCGACGGGCACGTGCACCTTCCGCCGACCACTGGCGACAACATCGATGTACTGTGGAGACCTCACGCCCCACGTGTTGAGCAATTCGGCGGTACGTCCACCCGGCCTCCCGCATGCTCACTATACGCCCTCGCTCAAAGTCCGTCAACTCTACATACGGTTCACGTCCACGCTGTCGCGGAATGCTACCAGTGTTAAAGACTGCGATGGAGCTCCGTATGCCACGGCAAACTGGCTGACACTGAGGGCGGCGGTGCACAAATGCTGCGCAGCTACCGCCATTCGACGGCCAACACCGCGGTTCCTGGTGTGTCCGCTGTGCCGTGCGTGTGATCATTGCTTGTACAGCCCTCTCGCAGTGTCCGGAGCAAGTATGGTGGGTCTGACACACCGGTGTCAATGTGTTCTTTTTTCCATTTCCAGGAGTGTATATGGTCGAAATCGTGTGGCTCTGATGGCCGCCAAGTTGCAAGTATTATTTTAGGTGACGCCACATTGGGCGACTGGCGTGACGGTGATGTTGAAAGGATGCTGTGGACAATACCACATCCACTCCATGATAGGAGAAAATCTCCAACCCGGCGGGTAATCGAACTCGAGTCCGCTGCATGGTAGGCAAACACATTACTACTTAGGTAAGCAGGCGGATGTGCTGAAGACAAAACGAGGATATAAGAGACGACGGAATTCGTCTTTTAATTTTTCATAATTTCTCCGTTTCTTTGCACAGATGAAGGATTGTGGCAAATATAATAAGTGCGTGACGAACAAAATGTGTGTGAATTCTTACGGGACCAAACTGCTGAGGTCATCGGTCCCTAAGTCTACACACTACATAACCTAACTTAAACTAACACACACACCCATGCCCGAGGGAGGACTCGAACCTCCGGCGGGGGTCGCCGCCCAGACCGTGACAAGACGCCCGTGACGTACAAACCTAATGTTGTCGTGCCAGGAATTGATTCACAGACGCAAGTGTCTGTCAGAGAGCAACTTGAGCAGCATCACGCAGGAAGCGATGAGCGGCCCCTGGAGCGTGGGCTTGAGATATAACGGCAGCGGGAGACGGACAGCTGCCCGGCAGCTGCCGCTTATTTGCACTGCGATACCCGCGGTACCCCACGCCACGCCAAGTGGCGCCACGGTATCGCGAGTCTGCACCACGTGCTGCAAACGCGACAGCCGTCACTCGGGCCGCACCTCAGGCCGAATTCTGCACACGAAGTGAGTGTTCCGATACCACTCGGTCCAGCAGTAACCTGAACAGAGAGAGATACGGAATGGTGGACTGCGGAACACATTTAGGCCTATTTAAAAAAAAAAAAAATTCTCACAAGAATCTTAACGAAAGGAATCAATTTTCCCATTAGGCATACTTTAATATTTACGATGACGCGTTCCTGTAGATATGCAATGCCTGATGTTGTTCCTCATTCCATTAACACCAGTGTTCAAATGGTTCAAATGGCTCTGAGCACTATGGGACTTAACATTTGAGGTCATCAGTCCCCTAGAACTTAGAACTACTTAAACGTGACTAACCTAAGGACATCATCCATGCCCGAGGCAGGATTCGAAACCGCGACCGAAGCAGCCGCGTAGTTTCGGACTGAAGGGCCTAGAACTGCTCAGCCACACCGGCCGGCTAACATCAGTGTCTACATCGTGTTAGTTGGACGTGATTGATGTTCGGCGGCACAGACTGCACACAACTGCATCGGTCGTCAATCAACTGCTAATTTCTCGAACTATTATCTGTTAACACCTTCGTTAATCTCTAGTAATTGTTTGCTAAAGGATACATATATTTCTTAGTAATATTTCTTTTTCCTCCCCCTTTTTTTAACCTGTAGTAAAATTACGTTAAATTCTTACCAGTTTTATTCTAAAAGTTGGAGAATTCAAGCTAAGCAAGTTAGACTGGTTTGTTAACTTTGTACTGCCTTGTAAAAAACGCTGTGGCCGAGCGGTCCTAGGCCCTTCAGTCCGGAACCGGGCGACCGCTACGGTCACAGTTCCGAATCCTGCCTCGGGCATGTATGTGTGTGATGTCCTTAGGTTAGTTAGGTTTAAGTAGTTCTAAGTTCTAGGGGACTGATGGCCTCAGATGTTTAGTCCCACAGCGCTTAGAGCCATTTGAACCTTTTTTTTAAATATGTACAAGAACGAAAATATACGACGTTCACTGTAGGGTGAGGTTGTTAATTACACTTGTTTTTCATATTCTGTAATCCACCATACTTGCTGGAATATACTACATTAATTTCTTTCAATTCTTAATTTTTATTATTACTTTTATTTTATTCTGTAAGAGAGGAATCTCTTTTGCACTTTTTTAATATACTGGTCTATGAATTGCGCACACGTTACGTGACTCTAAAAAACTGACGAAATAAATCTTGGGTGAACAGCCTGGTATGAGTGTGCACTTCTAAAAAACTCTTTGTCACATTCATATTATTGCATTTTACGGTAGTTTTACATTTTACTGACACACTGCGCTTCGCAGTGTCAAGTGTGTCTTGGTTCATAATATTTTACTGTTACTTGGACAACCTTTCCGTGCGGTATTTTTAATATTGCACTTCTGTAAATATTATTGTTACCTTTTTACTGGTTCCAACTTGACACCTAAGATGATCTGCAGTGCAGATGTAAACCAGTTGTCAGTAATAAAAGTTGTGATCCAGACTGAGTTTGTTTACTTTTAATAATGGATAGAGTGGGCTTAGTAGTGGTTTTCTCAAATTCTAAGAAAACTGTGCGCTGAACCAGCATTTCAATCCTCCTTGCTTTGAAAGCGAACTCCGACGCTGCTAGGGTGACGAAGATCAGTAACTCCCTCCCCCATGCGCCCAAATAATATTACTGAAGGTATATGTATGGGAAAGGGGGGGGGGGGGAGTTACTGATACTCGTCACCCTAACCGCACCAGAGTTCGCTTTCAATGAAAGGAGGATTGAAATGCTGGTTCAGCGCTTCACGTTTCTCGGATAACACTCACAGCTTGGTCCCGAAAATGGCAAGGAATTCTGGTGGTTAAAATCTGCGTTTAATTCTACATACTTTTCATTTGCTTTCGAATGTACCTGTGACATGCTTAGGCTTGAGAACTGCCTGCCTGCAAGAGGACATTCACAGCCTGTTAATAAGAGCTCCTAATAATATACCCGAGACGATTCCTGATTCTGCGGGTAGGACTGACAAAACATAGGAAGCTGAATAAAGGAGGACAGAAAGGAGAAGACTGTCCAATAAGAGAAAAAGTGAAAAAGTGGGCCCATAAACACAAAATTTTATGAACAGGGGACTGAAAGATATATTATTCCCGACATATACACGCTCTCATAGTCATAGTAAGTGAGTTGTGTTCATAATCGCACTGTAGTTGTTGTGGTCTTTAGAGACTGGTTTAATGGAGCTCTCCATGCTACTCTACACTGTGCAAGGTTCTTCATCTGCGAGTAACTCCGCAGCTTATATCCTTTTGAATCTCCTTAGTGTATTCTTGCCTTGGTCTCCCTCTACGATTTTTACCCTCTGCACTTCCCTCCAATACTAAATTGACGATCCCTTGATGTCTCAGAACGTGTCCTATCAACCGAACCATTCATCCAGCCAAGTTGTGCCACAAATTCCTCTTCTCCTCAATTCTGCTCAGCACCTCCTCATTAGTCACGTGATCCGCCCATCTAATCTTTAGCATTCTTCTGTAGAACCATATTTCGAAAGCCTCAATTCTCTTCTTGTCTAAACTATTTATCGTCCACGTTTCACTTCCATACATGGCTACACTCCATACAAATACTTTCAAAAATGACTTCCTGACACTTAAATCTTTACTCGATGTTAACAAATTTCTCTTCTTCAGAAACGCTTTCCTTGCCATTGCCAGTCTGTACTTTATATCCTCTCTACTTCGACCATCATCAGTTATTTTGCTCATCAAATAGCAAAACTCATCTACTACTTTAAGTGTTTCATTACCTAATCTAATTCCCTCAGCATCACCTGATTTAATTTGGCTACATTCCATTATCCTCGTTTCTCTTTTGTTGATGTTTATCTTATATACTCCTTTCACGACACTGTCCATTGCGTTAACTGCTTTTCCAGGTACTTTGCTGTCTCTGACAGAATTGCTATGTCGTCGGCAAACCTCAAAGTTTTTATTTCTTCTCCATGAATTTTAATTCCTACTTCAATTTTTTCTTTTGTTTCCTTTTCTGCTTGCTCAATATACAGGTTGAATAACATCGTAGATGGGCTGCAACACTGTCTCACTCCGTTCTCAACCACTTCTTCCCTTTTGTGCCCCTCGGTTCTTATGACTGCCATCTGGTTTCCGTACAAATTGTCAATAGCCTTTCGCTCCCTGTGTTTCACCCCTTCCACCTTTAGAAGTTAAAAAAGACTATTCCAGTCAACAATGTCAAAAGCTTTCTGTAAGTCTACAAATGCTAGAAACGTAGGTTTGCTATTCCTTAATAATTGTCTTTCCTTAATCTATCTTCTAAGATAAGTGGTAGGGTCAGTATTGCCTCACGTGTTCCAACATTTCTAAGGAATCAGAACTGATCTTCACCGAGGTCGGCTTCTACCAGTTTTTCTATTCGTCTGTAAAGAATTTGCGCTAGTCTTTTGCAGCCGTTACTTATGAAACTGATAGTTCGGTACTTTTCACACCTGTCAATACTTGGTTTCTTGGGATTGGAATTATTACATTCTTCTTGAAGTCTGAGGGTATTTCACCTGTCTCATACATCTTGCTCACCAAATGGTGGAGTTTTGTCTGGGCTGGCTCTCCCAAGGCTATCAGTAGTTATAATGGAATGTTGTCCTCTCCCAGGACCTTGTTTCGACTTAGGTCTTTCAGTGCTCTGTCAAACTCTTAAAGTAGTATCATATCTCCCATTTCATCTTCATCTATGTCCTTTTCGATTTCCATAATATTGCCCTCAATTACATGACCCTTGTATAGACCTCTCTATACACTCCTTACGCCTTTCTGCCTTCCCTTATTGGTTTCGAAATGGTTTTCCATCTGAGCTCTTGATATTCATACAAGTGGTCCTCTTCTCTCCAAACGTCTCTTTAATTTTCCTGTAGGCAGTATCTATCTTACCTCTAGTGATACATGCCTCTTCGGCCTTACATTTCTCTCGTGCCCTTCCTGTTTAGCCATTTTGCGTTTTCTGTCGATCTCATTTTTGAGACGTTTGTATTCCTTTTTGCCTGCTTCATTTACTGCATTTTTATATTCTCTCCTTTTATCACTTAAATATCTCTTCTGTTACCCAAAGATTTCTACCAGACCTCGTCTTTTTACCTACTTGATCCTCTGCTGCCTTTACTATTTCATCTCTCAAAGCTACCCATTCTTCTTCTACCGTGTTTCTTTCCCCCGTTCTTGTCAGTCGTTCCCTAATGCGCCCTCTGAAACTCTCTACAACCTCTGGTTCTTTCAGTTTATCCTAGCTCCACTTCCTTAAATTCCCTCCTTTTTGCTGTTTCTTCAGTTTTAATCTACAGTTCATAACCAATAGATAGTGGTCATAGTCCAAATCTGCCCCTGGAAATGTCTTACAATTTACGACCAGTTTCCTAAATCTCTGTCTTACCAATGTCTGTCTTCCAATGTCTCCAGCCCTCTTCCACATATACAACCTTCTTCATGGTTTTTAAAACAAGTATTAACTATGATTAAATTATGCTCTGTGCAAAATTCTACCAGACGGCTTCCTCTTTCATTCCTTAGCCCCATTCCATATTCACGTCCTACTTTTCCTTCTATTCCTTTTCCTACTATCGAATTCCAGTCCCCAGTGACTATTAAATTTTCGTCTCCCTTCGCAATCTGAATACTTTCTTTTATCTCGTCATACATTTCTTCAATATCTCCGTTATCTGATGAGCCAGTTGGCAAATAAATTTTGACTACTATGGTAGGTGTGGGTTTCGTGTCTATCTTTGCTACAATAGTGCGTCCACTATACTGTTCGTAGTAACTTACCCGCTATCCTAGTTTTTTTATTCATTATTATACCTACTCCTGCATTACCCCTATTTGATGTTGTATTTGTAACCCTGTATTAACCTGACGAGAAGTCTTGTTCCTCCAGCCGCCGAACTTTACTAATTCCCGCTATATCTAACTTTAACCTTTTTTAAATTTTCTACCCATTTGCTCGATTAAGGGACCTGACATTCGACGCTCCGATCTTTTAAAACGAGTTTTTTTTTTTTTTTGTCCTGATAACGCATTGCCAAATGAAATACTGATCGCGCACTTCGATTTTGTATCCTGTAAATTATGATACTGGAAAAGTTATGAGAGGTTGTTGCTATTACACTGTAGTTCTTAGAGGAGTTTAAAGACACACAAACCTCTCGAATTTTCCGATAGATGCTCCTAAAATGGTATATTTTCCTTAATTGCAATCTCTTACACGTGAAGTGAAAGTGTTGTACTGGACACTAACGGAAAACAAATAATAATTATTATATGAAAATATTTTAAATATTTTATTGTCATTATTGTTAAAAACTTAGAAACTTTGCCAAGGCCGAATTGACATGTCGACCACGTGAAGACACGGGATAAAGTCAGAAGAAAGGAGAACATAGTTCTGTCGGTAACTGTACAGCCGTGTGTACACGGAAGTGACATGATGTGCATTTATTTGGGAAATATTAATCTGGTTTGTAGGAATATGTAGTCAAAACTTAATAGGAGCCAGGAACTATTAAAGGAAGTACATGGAAGAGAAGACTTCGGAAGTGTTTGGCTGAATGGAGTCGATTTTGAGCCTGTGGAAACGCGACTCAGTGGGACGCATCCTAAGCAAATGACAGACTGTTCCGTTATTAAAGAAGACCAACAATAGTAATTTACATTGCGAATCTAGACTGTGTGAGAGGAAGACAGACAGTTAGTAGAAGGACCAGGCGAAAAGCGTGGACTGTGATAAAGGTCTATCGAACGGCGTTAGTTTGTAAACTGTGAACTTCAGAACTCTGGTATGGGTGAACGGAAGATGTAAAGTATTAATGATAACTGGTTTCCACATATTTTTATAATCATCAGACTCAGCGTCGGGAACTACGAAAAAGAATACAAGTTTTATAGATTTTCAAAATATAAAAGAGTTATAAGAAAACGTGCGGTATCAGTACAACAAAGGATTTGCGTAACAGTGCTTCTAGAGAGACACACAAATTGCTATAGTGTTTCATACGCATGTGCAGTTAACAATCCGTCACTGAAGAGCGAAATCTGTATTTCCGCCCAAAATTACATAATTTGTAATCTTTGCTTTATTCTCTCAACATGTTCTTTTACGACGATAAATTGATTTTAACCGTAAACCTTAGTAACTAGTATAAATATGACGTTATGTAATCTATAATGTTGCAAGGCCATTATTTCTTCGAAAGGTGGCTAACTCAAACGTTCAAACGAGATACAATATGTCCAAGAGACGAAATTCATTAACATATTTCGGCTTATCATATAGCAGATTCATGAGTAATGTATGTCACTATAAATTTGGAGCAGGAAACCGTATACAACCCCCAAATTCCCCAGTCATGACTGTTTTCTTCTGAAACTCCGCAGTACTAATCCATGGGAACTATGAGCGCAAGAATTATGTCAGTGATCGATACGCAAGGGAGCAACGGTCTGTTTCCTGACGACGACTGCTAAGGAGCAATGGCTACGGGAGCAGTGGTGACTGTCTGATTAATCGCAATGCGAAGTCCAGCATAACATCGGACGTTTAACTTCTGGAGAGAAAGAGGATTGCTTGACTGTGACACATTCCAATATGATGGACGCAGACTGCAGGTTTGCGTAGTAATTAGCACTGGCTGACAAGCGAAACATGTTTCACGAATCAGTTTCCCCATTTACAAGCTATTTCACTTCTTACGTCATTTATATACTAATAACGAAGAGGCTACATTAATTATTATTGCCTAATGTTTATAATTTGTATCTGCACATGAGTTTCTGGGAAAGATTCATTCTCTTTCACAAAACTATACCTTCTTTATGATTGAAGGTAGAAACTTGCGTTGTATTTTAACTTACGCACAGGACTAAAAAGTTATATCTTTTACGTATATGCCCATACATCCTTGGGGCTCCTTCTACAAATACGTTTAGGATCAATGACTTTTTAAACTTCCACAGATGGCAAAGTACCTTGTGCCCGAATCATGACAAACAGAAAGTTGCAGTCAACTTGGTATCACACTAGCGTGCCTGGAGTTACTTCATTCATTGCTTTTGCTATGAATTATCGCAGTTTATCCAAAGTTATTGGAAGGTGAGGCATATATATGAAATCTGTCACAAACTAACACAAAAAAATTTACATACATTGAGACCAGGCGACTTTCCGTACGCCTCTTTAAAATGTAGGAGGTGCAATGCCGTACTCCCGACGAAAATCACGCCGCATAGTTGTAGCTGAATATCACCTGTTGAAACAGAGAACGAAAAACGCCTCTTGTTGCGTATTATCACCGCCTCGACACAAACTGAGCAATTCAACGCTCGAGCAAGCCAGCTGCACGTGAAAAACACCTACCGGCAGCCATATGAATTGGAAAGCTATTAACTGGAGCCAAGGTAAGATTTTAGCTTCTATGAGTGAGGCAAAATGTACTCCAAGTTGTATCCATGTAGAACAAGAAAATGATTCAATCTTTGTTAAATGTGTGGTATATTTTTTACGTATGGAAATAAGAAAATGTTGCATAGTTCCCATTCTAGTGAAAGCCTTTCAACTAGTCGTCACTTTAGCGACTTCCGTGCCATGTCCGCTGTTCATTTTGTTCAGCTTCTTGTTGGGCTTCTCGACACTCAGTGGACCCGGTTAAAAAACCTTCATAACAAAAAAGCTTCATGTGGTCAACGCTGATCAAACGTCGAGCCCCTGAGACTATAGCAGCAATATTAATCCCTGGACACTGGAAGTCGCCTGTGTGAGCGAAATTCAAAAAGTGGTTCAAATGGCTCTGAGCAGTATGGTACATAACATCTGAGGTCATCAGTCCCCTAGAACTTAGAACTACTTAAACCTAACTAACCTAAGGACATCACACACATCCATGCCTGAGGCAGGATTCGAACCTGCGACCGTAGCAGTCGCGCGGTTCCAGACTGAAGTGCCTAGAACCGCTCGGCCACTCCGGCCGGCGTGAGCGAAGTACTATTATTTGACTGTACCTGATGCACTTTAATGATTTGAGAATTGTACAGTTCTAGCATTTTCCAGTATTAAAAAACTGACTCAAAATTGTTGAAAGCACAATTCTTTGTTAAATGTTAGGCGCTTCGAAACATGAACGTCAGACATAAAAATGTACAGAAAGTGTTGAAAATAAATAACACACACCAGTATAGGGGATCTGTAGGTGTAGTTTGCTTCCTTGACGCTACAGACAGTTTAACACTTGTGTTCATTGAACTGACAACTGTGCTAACATAGGCAATCTTTACGATCTGAGAGTTGTATTTTTATATACAGACGACGTACTCTGTTTCTTGGGCCGAAAACTCAATCTACATGTAAGTAGTGAAATACCTATGCGCATAGTGTTTGTTACGGTCAGGCACTATAGTGTTATGTTTTATTTAGTTTGAAAAATTTCTGCACATGATCCCACAGATTATGTCTGACCATGACTTTTGACGCGCGCAACATTTAATATAGAATTGTGCGATCAGGACTTTTCCATAACAGTAATTTGTGTCAAATCTGAATGGTCGCCGACCTCGACTATCACAGAATCCTGGATCGGGTACTTACCAATTCAGGTTCGTTCCAATGCCTTATTTATAACTTGCAAAACCAGCGTAGTTTAATTGTTTAACTCTTCTAGTAAATGACAATTTTGTACTTATTCTTCACTCTCAATTTGCCTTTTAAGCAGTTCACAAACGTAAAAACAAATGAAACCTTTTTAAGTCACGTTAAATTGTTGTGACATGCAGCTCATGCAAGAATTAGAAGTTACCGTTGTTTCCGAAATCAACCCCAATTCAAACTCTTTTGTAGACAGTCGGCCGGGCTATATGGCTATACGTTTCTAATTTAATTTCCGGCCCTATTTCCTTTTCAGTGAGCACAGCTGTTTTGTATGTGTTCAGACTCCGTAGAATACTGTAACATGACTTGTTCTACTACAGTATCTCAAAAATGGAGATGTTTGTATATCAGAGACGGTCTTTACAACTATTTTGCGCGCTGTTCGTCGTTTCGGCCTCACAATTTCACTCTATAAATGCTAGAGTGCTTTTCTGAAACTATAAAAATTACTTCAGAAAATTTGGGTTTTCCAAATGTGAAAACGTGTTCCAACGTACAATGTGGTCGTACACCTTGCAACAAATGCTCTATTGAAATTTAAAAACGTTGCAACAGAGAAAATCTTCTCTACACTATATGTTATCAATAGTTTCTTACATTATTATTCTGCTACAGACCAGTAATCAGTAAGCGAAATAAAATAAACACAAGTATTATTCAAAATACAAGTCAAGTACATTTTGAAGTATAAGCTGTTGAAAACTAACGAATATTTCCGGTTTCAAGAGACGTAAAGTTTATAATATAAAGTCAAGGAACTCGGTTCATTTGCAAATTATCACATGTTCCATGGTAAAAGATCTTCCGTTTCGTGGTACAAGGTGGCGCACGGCCGAAGAAGGACGGCTGAACTGCCCACACGTTATATAAATAGTGGAGAATAACAATATACTTCAAATATCTTTAATATATTTTACAACAATTAAATGTGAAGAACGCGCAACATTCACAAATGTTGCCCAGAACTCTTTAACTTCGTGTCCAACAACAACAGAAACTTAAGCAAATGAAAGAAAACTGCCTATGGCGGCCTCTAGTTCCCATTCCCTAGTGCGATTCTAAAATCAGTTACTAGATTGAAGTACCACACTATCCTCTAAATACAAATATTTCCCTAGTATAGACACCATATTGGGCACCTGCTTAAGTAACGTCTCACAAGTGAAGTCTGTATGTACACTACTGGCCATTAAAATTCCTACACCAAGAAGAAATGCAATTGATAAACGGGTATTCATTGGGCAAATATATTACACTAGAACTGACATGTGATTACATTTTCAGGCAATTTGGGTGCATAGATAATGAGAAATCAGTACCCAGAACAACCACCTCAGCAGTAATAACGGCCTTGATACAGCTGGGCATTGAGTCAAACAGATCTTGGACGGCGTGTACAGGTACAGCTGCCCATGCAGCTTCAACACGATACCACAGTTCATCAAGAGTAGTGGCTGGCATATTGTGACGAGCCAGTTGCTCGGCTCCCGTCTGTAGCACGTTTTCAATTGGTGAGAGATCTGGAGAATGTGCTGGCCCGGCAGCAGTCGAACATTTTCTGTATCCAGAAAGGCCCGTACAGGACCTGCAACATGCGGTCGTGCATTATCCTGCTGAAATGTAGCGTTTTGCAGAATCGAATGAGGGGTAGAGCCACGGGTCGTAACACATCTGAAATGTAACGTCCACTGTTCAAAGTGCCGTCAATGCGAACAAGAGGTGACCGAGACGTGTAACCAATGGCACCCCATACCATCACGCCGGGTGATACGCCAGTATGGAGATGACGAAGACACGCTTCTAATGTGCGTACACCGCGATGTCGCCAAACACGGATGCGACCATCATGATGCTGTAAACAGCACCCGGATTCATCCGAAAAAATGACGTTTTGCCATTAGTGCACGCAGGTTTCGTCGTTGAGTACACCATCGCAGGTGCTCCTGTCTGTGATGCAGCGTCAAGGGTAACCGCAGCCATGGTCTCCGAACTGATAGTCCATGCTGCTGCAAAAGTCGTCGAACCGTTCGTGCAGATGGTTGTTGTCTTGCAAACGTCCCCATCTGTTGACTCAGGGATCGAGACGTGGCTGCACGATCCCTTACAGCCATGCGGATAAGATACCTGTCATCTCGACTGCTAGTGATACGAGGCCGTTGGGATCCAACAAGGCGTTCCATATTATCCGCCTGACCCCACCGATTCCATAGTCTGGTAACAGTAATTGGATCTCGACCAACGCGAGCAGCAATGTCGCGATACGATAAACCGCAATCGCGATAGGCTACAATCCGACCTTTATCAAAGTCGGAAACGTGCTGGTACGCATTTCTCATCCTTACACGAGGCATCACAACAACGTTTAACTATGCAGCGCCGGTCAAGTGCTGTTTGTGTATGAAAAATCGGTTGGAAACTTTCCTCGTGTCAGCACGTTGTAGGTGTCGCCACCGGCGCCAACCTAGTGTGAATGCTCTGAAAAACTAATCATTTGCATATCACAGCATCTTCTTGCTGTCGGTTAAATTTCGCGTCTGTAGCACGTCATCTTCGTGCTGTAGCAATTTTAATGGCAAGTAGTGTAATAGCGCACAGAACACTTTAGGAGTTCTGCTCTTTCATTGTTCACTGAATTTTGTACTAGCATAGAGCTTGCAGTAGAAGTGATGCGCTTCATAGTAGCGACGGTAAATAAGTGCTCGTACCTCTTAATCAATGAATTTTGTAGCCCATGTTTACTGAAACTTTATCTTGTTTTGGCCCATGATACCATCTCTCAAAATGTTGAATACTTTTTTCAAGTCTTTATTTTTGCTTTTATAGTGTATTATGAATGGTGTTCGAGATAGTCTGTTCGAGATAGTTTTGTGGAAAACAGGTGGAGGTACAGTCGTCTGCTTAAGCATATTTTTCCACGGCGAAACAACGTACGACAACACATGCTGTAAACGCTTTGTTAGTCATATACCGCCCATGACTAATGATTTCTGAAAATTCAGTGTACGGTTTAAACTGACTACTATAAATACGAATCCTGAGATTCCTTCCAGAAGATACGAAAATAATACGAAACAAATTATCTTTCATCCAAGATGGGAACCAGACACCTGTATCTTGGCATTTGGCACACGTGTAAAGCAGAGCCAGATAAGTGAATCAAATCCAGTGCCAGGGATGTCACTGGTTCGATGATAAGTGAACTCAAGATTCGTTCAGGACGCCCGGTTGGCTTCAGCGGATGATTCCAACTGATACAATTGTGAAAGAGGAATAAATTTCTTCTAGTGACAATGCAGCATCAAAATGTTGCCCAATAAGAAGGTCATTAAAAATTAGTTGCGAATGATGGCGAAGAGGTATTACTTTCGACACAATATTTTCGTTGCTCGTCATTGGAAACTGAAATTTATTACATGACTAAGCTGCATCATATGTTAACAAGCCATTATGAACTGTCACTAGATAGACAAAGATACGAATGCGTTTGGATTAATCGAGTATTGTGTAAGCATACATTATTGCCACACGCTCTGTTTCAGGTGATTAACTACGGTGGATGTGGGATGTGGGAGGAAGGCGGGAGGCAGCGCCGAACTCTGGGCCACGCGCTCGAGGAGGATCGGCCCAGCTTTCTCCGCAGATCAATCAGCGACCAATCACCGCAAAGGTTACGGCTCGCCGATTAGGAACAGCCGGTTCCATTCGCTCTGCCCAAACGCCTCCGCGCGATCGTACCGCTGACCCCTCTGCTGTCGTGCGCCCAGGCGTAATTACTGTTTCGTAACGAGGCGATTTCACGTTATCGGTGTGAACGTAACGTACCAGTCACAGCCGCTACCGTTCGCAGAAGTTTCCTAAATTTTTTCTCTGTTGCGGAGGAAAGAGGACGGAGGTAACAGGAAAGGACAAGAACGGTTACAGCATAACAACTCGTCATCTCCGATGTCGATAGAAACGGGCCACGGACATGACTTGAAAAGGGCGTGGAATACGTTGTTAAAGGAATGATGGCACCATTCAGTCGAAGTGACTTAGAAACACGAATAAAGATGTAAATTGAAAAGGCCAGTCTGGAGTTTGAAGGCCACTTCTTTCGGGCACGCCCGCATCTCGTGGTCGTGCGGTAGCGTTCTCGCTTCCCACGCCCGGGTTCCCGGGTTCGATTCCCGGCGGGGTCAGGGATTTTCTCTGCCTCGTGATGGCTGGGTGTTGTGTGCTGTCCTTAGGTTAGTTAGGTTTAAGTAGTTCTAAGTTCTAGGGGACTTATGACCACAGCATTTGAGTCCCATAGTGCTCAGAGCCATTTGAACCATTTTCTTTCGGGCACGAGTCTGCTGCCTCAGACACTGCGCCATCGAATTATGTTCTATGTTTTTTATTCCAGTCTTTGATCACAATATGAATTCTTTAGACGATGACCGGTTTCAGTCCGTAATGACCATCCTCAGATCTATAATATAGAAATATATACATCTAGTGAGCAGTGTGTCTTGCATCATAATACAGCAATACGTATCACAATTTTCTATTATACAACCAGGGAGATGTACAGAAAATACGGTAAAACGTACCTTTTTACACCATGTCCTAAAGTGATAAGGCCATAATAGCATCGTCAAAACATATAACTATAATCAGCGTAACATCGTGACATAGATCTAAATTAAGGTGTAGAATAGGCCGCATCGTCCACACAGTCATTATTGCAACTGACAACTGAAGTACAGTAGCTACCAGAAATCTGTTTGTCTACATCATCCCTAGATGTCGCTACTGTCGGCTTGGATGTAGTCATCATTTGCGCAAAAAACATAATCTGATAAAAACACATTATGGAAAATACCTGTAGCAATCTTTTAAAATTGATAACTACCATAGAAACTAAATTGTGATACATTAAAAGACGAATACAGTTACCCATATAAAATTATTAAAACGATAAATATGAATAGAACAGGACCGATCCTTTTCATGGTGAATTTGAAGTCAACAATTAATATACGTATTTCGTTGTCTGTAGCAACCTATAAATTGCCTATGAAAGATAAAATGTCTACATGACAGCTGAAAAAAGGACAGATCAATGGTCAGCGCCCTCCCTTGGGTCGGCCGCCAGGATGTTATTTAGGCGCGCACCGATCTTAAGAAATTAACCACTAGAGGGCTTTACATACAGTACATTATATTCTGCTGTGAGCTGCACAGGCTGCTCTGTAGATATGGCACCCAATCAAAATGATAGGAAGAGCATGTTGAAACCTCCGCTCTGCTGTAAAGGCTGGAGAACTACAAGTAATAAGCTCACCAGACAAGGTACATATCAACCCCTACAAAAATCACACTGATCGCTTTAAAGCTATGTACACGTCGGGGAACTGATACCAGGCTGTCATGAGATCCTGCACCAGTGATTTAAGACATGGCTGTGAAATGGTATGAATGTACCAGCACTGTATGGAGTCATCGAAGTATGAGTAGTAGACGAAGAGACATGACAATGGACGGATCCACGGACAACTTGAAGTCATGTAATACAGTCTCACAACAGCGGTCTTAAAATCATTATCAGCAGTACTGGAGACCAGTTTGCCGCCATTTCAATGACAGTTGGTTGAAAACGCAAAAGAAATGGCTGTAATCAAGATCAACGGAGAGGGTTCATCTTAACCAGTTTTCGTGCGAAAATTGTGAAGGAAGTTGACTAAAATGGGTATTTGGAATCGGGTGCCAAGCAGAATACCACTGCTCGCAGTGCCACATACACTGAGATGAGAAGTCATGGGATAGCGATCTGAACACAAAAGATGGCGGTAAAGTCGCGAACGCAAGTATAAAAGGGTAGTACATGGGGGAGCTGTCATTTTTACAGCCGGCCGGTGTGGCCGTGCGGTTCTAAGCGCTTCAGTCTGGAACCGCGTGACCGCTACGGTCGCAGGTTCGAATCCTGCCTCGGGTATGGATGTGTGTGATGTCCTTAGGTTAGTTAGGTTTAAGTAGTTCTAAGTTCTAGGGGACTGATGACCACAGATGTTAAGTCCTATAGTGGTCAGAGCCATTTGAACCATTTTAATTTTTACACATGTGATACATGCAAAAAGGTGTCCGACGTATTATGGCTGCTCAGAGGGAATTAACAGAATTTGAATGCGGACATTCCATTTCGGAAATCGTTAGAGAATGCAATGTTGATCTGCAGTGTCAACAGTGAGTCGAAAATACCAAATTTCAGGCAGTACCTCTCACTGTGGACAACGCAGTTATCGATGGCCTTCAGTTAACGACCGTGGGTAGCGGCGTTTGGGTATTGTCAGTGTTAAGAGATAAGCAACAATGTGTGAAACAACCGCTGAAATCAATCTGGGACGCACGACGAAAGTGTTCGTTAGGACAGTGCGGCGAAATTTTGCATCAATGCACTGAGGCAGCAGACGACTCACACGGGTGCCTCTGAAAACTGCCTGCAGTGACTCCCCTGCTCTCGTGACCATATCGGTTGCACATTGAACGACTGGAAAATCATGGCCTGATCAGACGAGTCCCGATTTCAGTTGCTAAGAGCTGATGATACGTTAGAGTGTGATGCAGATCCCACGAAGCTATGGGACCAAGTTATCAGCAAGACACTGTGAAAGCCGATGGTGTCTACATAATGATGTGGGCTGTGTTTACATGAGATGGACTGGATGCTCTGTTCAAACTGAACTGATCACTGACGGAAGATGGTTATGTTCTGCTTCTCGAACATCATTTTTAGCCATTCATGGGCAATATGTTCCCAAACAACGGAATTTTTTTGGATGACCAGCACATTCCTACAACCCCCACCACTACCGCTCTCCCCACACATGCCATATTGTCGGCCCATGTGACAGCCACGTTATTTTGTGTGCACTCTACTGCTAGAAGCAGATGTTGTGCCATGAATAAGGGCGCCTTGAAGAGAAAGAAGATGAAAATACCGATAAATATTGGATGATTTCTCATGTGGCCAAACTATCACGAAATTATAAAAACTAAATGTTATAACTAAATTTATAAGTGGTTTCATAATAAATTGTTATTGTATCCAAAAGACTATGCAAGTACAGTAAATGTAAATATCCCAATTCTCACATTAAAAAATGCTGTCCTAAAAACGTCCTACCGAATATCTCGTACACTGGATTCAGTAAGTATTTGATGAAACAATGTCACATTTGGCGTAAGAAATCTTATAAACTGTAACCGGGGGAAGGAGGATCAAAACCATGTCGTAGATTCAGCTGATGAAGACGCATCTATCCATAATCGCATCGAAAATGCGATTGAGCTGAACAATCAATGATAGATTGCAGCCAAAACGTAACTGTGACCTTGTACCTTTAAGGAAACAAATCTGTTCTGAAATAACTTAGGTAGCGACGCTTTTCGTATCGATTATTCAGTAACAGAAGGGATGTTGAATTACACCTGTAACAACAGGTTGAACATCAACTTGATTCGTTGTAACTACAGTGTACATCAGAGCTACAAGGCCAGTTTTCGATTGTTTGAAGCCTGAACGAGGCTCCTTCATTCAGGTAAGGTAGAAGACATACCATGAAAAAATGCGGTCTTGAAACTATCCTACTTAGTATCCAATAGTGCGTAATAAACACAATAGTGCCGCTGTGAAAAGCTTCTGTCTCCGTTTTCTAACTTATATAACAGTGTCAAAATACATTCCCAAGATAAACAGTAGCAAAAATTCACAGAAGAGTAAATGAGTTCATTTTTCTGGAAAATGCGGCACCTTTAGGAAATGGAGAAACAAAGTGAAGAATGATTTAGGAGAAATAAATCCCAATAAAATTCTGTAAAATAGCGGCAGTTCTATCATACCATATGGCAGAGATACAAGGACAATAAAATTTGTAAATTACCAGAATATAAACAACAGACATGAGAATTTTAAAAAGAGCACCTGACTGTATGTTATCATACAGAATAAGCAACACAGAGGTCAGACTATAACTGAAAGCTAAAATTATTAACGTTAGGTTAAGGAGTAAAGAAACAGATAAAAATAGAATTCTGAAAATAATAACGGACATTCAAAAATTAGTGAAAAATCACTAGGTAAACAACAGAAGAGGTAGAGAGAGCAGAAAAGCTATCAACCGCACGCAACGGAGGAAAATAGGAACTGTCGCAACGTGCAGTGAAATAACACTGAGAAAAAAAGAAAGAGAAGAAATATTTTGTCTTGGTAGAGTCACAAGTTTTGGAAAATATTACGGCATATCTTAAGCCGCGACGGTGGAATACATGAAAGTCAATGACGTCTGTAATCAAAGAGGAAGACTCATTATACGAGGGAGCAAGTGATCGTTGAGATATCGAAGCGGAGTGCTTGGTAGGGACAGCGCTATAACACATTCTTCTGTACAGAAAAATTATGCCAGATTCTTCAAATAAATTACTTGAGATGCTTTTTGTGAGGAAAGAGTGTATTAAATGAAGAATTTTCACACCCATTTTCTTTTACTTTTCTTTTCTTTCATTTGCTGAAATGCAACACAGTTACTGCCTGAGACTATGGTGTTTTCGTTCTTCTGTCTTTCTTTCATGGGAGTCAATGTACGGTAGATATAAATATCTACATACGAATGTATTCTCCGCAAGTAACCTAAAAGAACTTGGAATATTATGTTTAGTCACTCCTCTCCGTGCTGACTCACCAGAACGCATTAATTAAATCACAATACACCTCCAAACGATCTCTACTCTCAACTTTTTACTGCCATCGCGCGAGATCCACTACAGTCGAGTCAGTAGAGCACTTTCACTTGGTATCTCAAATACTGTTGCCCCAAACTTATCTGTACCATTTTCCCATTAACATATTCTTTCAAATAGGCCCTTCTAAGAGTCTGCACAAACAGAAACAGCAGTTACGAAACACGTCTCTATTTTTCCGTAAATCCTTCCTCTAGTTTTCTGTACCTTAATCTCTCACCCATTCTTCTTGGAATGGTTGCTTCCAACAATATCTCCTGTGATGAACAGACACGACCATCTCTGTTACTCTTTCGTGTGAGATATACCAACTTGCTACGACCCAGGGAAGACGTTTCTGAAATAGTTCGTTGTCTGCCATCGCGTCTAGTGGAAAAGTGTTCTAACGACGAAGCAGTACTGTGGGACTGATAGTAGTGGCATATTTTGAGTGATTTGCCTTCCAGATGCATCGCAGTTAATCAGAATCCTTATAACAATACTATGTCTTACGTGCGACTTACTTGTTACTATTCTTGCGTGTTTGTGCCCGCTCATACCGCTTCTAAGTATTATCGCTATACATTTAAACGACCTGACGCGCTGCAAATGTTCTCCATTAACCCTGTAATCGGGTACTATTGGGTTGTTCCTTTGTGTTGCAGGCATTATCGCGCATTTACTTACTCTTGAAAACGTCAGTCACTATGCTGATATAAGGAATCCTAAAATAAGTCTGTCGGTAATGTTCTGAGCATTAAGCTTACAATTCTACATCCAAATCTTCAAACATACTACGTATGATGGTCGCAGCTCCTATCTCCCTTTTTCGTTCCTGAGGCCCTCACATGGGAAGATGGCTCGATGCAGTAAGTTCGTCCTGAAGGTTGCTGAAATGTTGACTCTCTAGAGAGCGTTTCGCGGAAACATTGTCTCGTTTCTTACAAGGACTCTCACATAATGTCATGGGGCACACTCACTTATTTATCGAAGCATATTCACGAATTTATCGAATAATCCAGAAACAAATGTAACAGCTAGCTGAAGCGAGTCGATGTCTCCTTTAATTAGACCGAGTAGCGATCTCAAACATTCGAGCATTTCTGAAGGATCATTCCCAAAGCTCACCCAATAAAATGTAGTCGGACATTCACCTTCCACACAAGTCACCACTCAATTCACGACGTGGAAATTCTCTCCACGCCGTCATGGATCCTCCAACGGTCACTCGAAAACAACTCTACTCGCCACTGATCAGGGTCACCATAGAGCAGTATTCTGCTCATAGTACCCTTCAGACGGTTTGCGAATTTGGAGGAGACGAGCGGTCCTCTGACGCTTCCCTCTGACACGTATGACGTTATCGTTATGTGTGATAAACAGTCGCCGTCCAGGATAACGTACCGCGTTTTAGAATTCAAAAAAGTCAAATACACATACACTGACGGCCATGGAAAACGTTACGCCGTGAAGCACCAGACAGGTATTTACCAAACACTGTCCAGCATTTAACCACATAACGCGTATTAAATCATTAAACAATAAACTCCATTTAAAATAATGCCCAACATCAGTATGACATGTGCCCCTCACTGGCACGATATACTCTTACATTCATCGCAAAACGGAAGCAGACAGCCTCTGAATATCATGTTAATGAATTTCTTGCCATGCCAGAAATACGTGCCTAAACCACAAGCTGTGCCAGATCATGACAACTGCTGACAGAAGGTTGGTATAAAGGTAACAGGCCTTCACATTAGATTGAATCTAAAGGTGACAAATCAAAGGTCCGAGCAGACCAGTCAAGGATCTGCAGATTCAACATGTTTATAGTGTGACCTTTAGATTTTGTCATTCATATTCCAACTCTAATATTCCATTTCGTGTCCTGGTCATGATGGGCCAGCGTTTGGCACCCTTCAACAGATAGATATCCATATCACTTATCCAATATCTTTCCGCACCACGACTCCAATTGGAGTCGAGTCTGGAGAGTCGCAGGTTCCTGTGTCTTTTCATTAGGTCGTCTATGGACACTTGAGCGTCGTCTCACCACTACAGAAAGAAGTTAAGGGGAGTCGGAACGATGAAAATGGACAAAATTAAAGTTTTTTTTTTTTTTTTAGTTATAAAATTATTTGGAGTTTTCTGAATACAACAAATCAAGTTTCACCCTTCTAAATGAATTGTAAGTGTGTTTTTTAATCGCTGCAAACCAGACGCACTGCGTAAACGGTTGTAGCGACTTAGTGTGTCACCTCTGACGGCGCCGCTCACTGGCTGCAAGCAGGGTATCTTCGCGGAATTAGACAGTGTTTTGTTTTCCAACTTTGGAAGCCATTTCCAGTAACTTAAAAATTTTCATCTTTGAGGAATATTTTCTCAAAAACTGCTAATAGTATTTGAATGAAATTTATGCACAATGTTTTTTACTTCTTTTCCTTCATGTTTATAACAAATTGTAAAAAAAAATATTGTATAATTCAAGAGTTATAGAAGAAAAACTACGAAATTTTAGAGAGAAAATAAGCATCTGTTTAAAAAAATTGTAAAACAAAAACCAATCAATATTTCATAACAAGGCATTATAACTTTGTAGAGAAATATTCACTGAACATGTAGTCCAAAATACAGAGCAATATGTTAAATGATTTTAGAAAAAACGTTCCTTCTATTTTCGAAAATTAATATGGAGGAGATGGATCGTTCCGGCTCCCGTTGAGACCCATCGAACAACACTAGAGCATATAACTCATTGTTCCAGTTGGCAACGACCCTACGTCACTGAATTCTCTGTTATCCGTGGTGTGTGTGATGTGAGCAGTGAACAATGCACTGGAACTCGGGATCTCAACACAGCTTGCAGTAATTTTTTCCTGATGGTTCGTGGTGACACTGTTTTACCTGTAATATCAGCCTGGACTTCAGCTGTTATAATCCATTCGTCAAAGACAATGGAACAATTCTACGATTTTTTCTTTGTTTATTCCTTCGAGGAGGACCCCTTCCTACACTTCTTGATATACTGTTTCTCTGAGTGCATTTTATCATCTCTTTATCTGCAGTGTTCGCGCTACAACCAACTGTCGGTGCTCCCACGTCTCTCATGTCAACGATTCGGACCTTTTGTCTAAGTCCGATATGTGGCGATAAGATACTCTTTCACGTCCTTTTCGGACGGTGTGTTGCGGTCTGCATCTCAGAAATTCCTTAACGTAGGACAAGGGCATTAGCTGGGTAATGAAGTACACTCAGACGTCTCCATGTGAGCCGTTCCATTGACTTTGCAAAGTAAACCCCAGTTTCACAACATTTCTTCACATCTCTGATGTTCAGTGCCTGTGTACTTGAAACTGGAGAGAAAGTGGAACGTGAGAGTGCGTAATTTACCGGTCTCAGTGGGATTTCAGCACTAAGAGAGAGTGCTTTCTCAATCTATAATTTATTTTTCATTTTCTATATGTGTCCATGCAACCAGTTTATTGCGTGTTTCGAATACCTTTTCTGTTTCTACTTTCGACTGCTAGAGAGAATGTGTGAGTTGTCTGTGGGTGGTACTTTAGAATTCTTCGGTTGCAAGAAGGTTTCGTGGATGTTACGAGCAGTTTAGCCAAACTTTTCGTGGAGTTTGAAGAGAGCTAAGTTGTGTCAAAGAAATGTCAACTAGTCAACAGGTATTGTAAGGCTGGAACAGGTAGCCAACGCGTAGGCCCTCTGACCGTTTTCAGCTTCTAAGAGGAACCCGGCTACAGTATCATGTAAAATTTACTTTTCCCTGCATTCCCGGTGAGTAAGTATGGTCTGAGTGGTCATCTCTGGCTCTGTAAGTTGAAATGTCTAAGACTATATTTTGAGTTTCTCTTAGCCCATCTTAAGTGTAAGCAACGGTAATCATGCTGTACAAATTAATTCAGTTAGGGAACGGTGTTATTTTTACTAGTATTCAGTTTACTTAAAGTGAGCCGTTCTTCAGTTACAACTTGGCGGTGGCGAGTGGTAACACCAAGTGATGTAAAAGCTCAGTCAGTGTTGTACACCATGAACGAACGTGTTGTATCCTTTTCTGTGTACTTCCACTAAATTTTATTTGATTTATCATCTGTTCTGTTTTTTATTTTCATGGTTTTCGTAACATATATTTTGCTGCACCACATACGCTCCCCTATACGTTAAGATGCTGCAATCCGACGTAATCACCTCTTTTGATGGGATTGAGTCCTCAGCTACACTACGGAGTAGGAGTGTATATAATTTTACCGTGAAATTCGTGAATTTGTACCGAATTGCTGGATCGGAACTTTGTCCTCAGCATTTGACAGTCAAAACCAGTTACTCTCTGACCCACTATGGCCGGAGTGGCCGTGCGGTTCTGGGCACTACAGTCTGGAGCCGAGCGACCGCTACGGTCGCAGGTTCGAATCCTGCCACGGGCATGGATGTATGTGATGTCCTTAGGTTAGTTGGGTTTAATTATTTCTAGGTTCTAGGCGACTGATGACCTCAGAAGTTAAGTAGCATAGTGCTCAGAGCCATTTGAAGCAGCCTTTCTGACCCACTGTACAACGTTTAAACGTAGAATATGGAAGCATTCTTTTAAACTCTATCCCTTTTGCTACGTGTATGGTCAGGTTGAATGTTCGGGTGTGTGCATCAAGAAAATTCTAATCGTTATTTATCATCTTTGGTTCCACGTGTGAAGGCTTAGTTTTTACAGCATATAGGGTACCATGTGTCGAAGTTTAAGTACCAGCATTTCAAGCAAATGTTTTTATTTCATGTGCTCATGTGTTTTTAAGTTAGAAATAAATGCTCAGTTAACCTCCATGTGTTATATATCTTAGCACAACGCTGCCACAACCCTGCTTCCTTAAAACCACTTACTTTTTATCTTCCCTTAATACCGATCAGAAAAATTTTAATATGTTGTCTTTTATATCTAGTACGAAGATACTTATTTCCATCAGATAAAGAAGTTTTTTTGACAGTCTATTTAAGCAGGAGTTAAATGAATCTGAACCACCAATTTAGGGGGGTTAGAATGGGAAATTTTTTTCACATTTCCGGATTTTTATCTAATAATATTTGCAATTTTCCGAATAAAATTATATATATGTCACTTATGAACTCACATGGGAAGAATTTTTTTTATATTTTTAAACATGATCTACACCGGTTGAAAATGTTAAATTTTGTACGTGCATTGTTTCAAGATCTAATATAATCGGTATTTTTTTATATAGAAGGCTGTAGATTCCTGTGTTATAAAGGTTAAATTACGTGTTTGTATTGGTAGCACTGTAGAAACAGTATCGTATCGTACCGTAGAATAAACACGTGTTGTACGTCGAAGTGCTAAAGTTTTTCTGAGGAAAAGTGAGGAATAGATTGTTAAATCTATCATAAAGTACAGTAGACGCCAAAACAAAATGTTTTTAAGAAACGATGGTTTCATGGTAATCGATTTTCGAATAAAAAAAATGGTTCAAATGGCTCTGAGCACTATGGGACTTAACATCTGAGGGCATCAGTCCCCTAGAACTTAGAACTACTTAAACCCAACTAACCTAAGGACATCACACACATCCATGCCCGAGGCAGGATTCGAACCTGCGACCGTAGCGGTCGCGCGCTTCCAGACTGGAGCGCCTAGAACCGCTCGGCCACACCGGCCGGCTTCATTGTGTTCAACATGTGGCGTGTGAAGTTACAGACAATGAAATACAGGCAAACTCGACAGTATCTAGAGAATCACCCATTAGGGCTTCGAAGATTAAAATAAAACGTTGTGATACACAGTAGTCTCAAAACGAAACTGATGTAAATGGTAGGTTAGGTTATATTCTGATTGATTTAGACACCCTAACAAGAGTTTTAAGTGAATCTGTGTGTTGTAAAATATGTGGAGGACCAATTTGTTTGCCGGCCGAAGTGGCCGTGCGGTTAAAGGCGCTGCAGTCTGGAACCGCAAGACCGCTACGGTCGCAGGTTCGAATCCTGCCTCGGGCATGGATGTTTGTGATGTCCTTAGGTTAGTTAGGTTTAACTAGTTCTAAGTTCTAGGGGACTAATGACCTCAGCAGTTGAGTCCCATAGTGCTCAGAGCCATTTGAACCATTTTTGAACCAATTTGTTTACGTGAAAACAGTGAGATATCAAATGGACTAGCCAGGAACCTTATCATTAATTTTACCAGTTGTAAATATACTCATTCATTTTGGAATTCTGATTAGTGTAAAGATACCTATTTTGAAATAAATGTTGAGCGGTTTTATGGATTGAGAGCTATTGGAAAGAATTCACTGCAGTAGAAACAACCTGTGACATGATGAATATGCCACGCCCACCTTGTAAAATTGACAACTACACAGGATTCATTGGAGCTGATGTGGAATCTGTTGCAAATGAGTCAATGAAGTGTGCTGGAAACGAAGCTGCAGAAATAAATGATGTTGCATGTGAGTCAATGGAGGCTGCTGGAAACGAAGCTGCTGAAATAAATGGTGGTATGACTGACATACCAGTAGCTGTGGATGGCACTTGACAGAAGCGCGGCTACATTTCTAAGAATTCTGTTGGGGTTGCATGTGAGTCAATGAAGGGTGCTGGAAACGAAGCTGCAGAAATAAATGATGTTGCATGTGAATCAATTAAGGGTGCTGGAAACGAAGCTGCTGAAATAAATGATGGTATGACTGACATACCAGTAGCTGTGGCTGGCACTTGACAGAAGCGCGGCTACATTTCTAAGAATTCTGTTGGGGTTGCATGTGAGTCAATGAAGGGTGCTGGAAACGAAACTGCAGAAATAAATGATGTTGCATGTGAGTCAATGAAGGGTGCTGGACACGAAGCTCCTGAAATAAATGATGGTATGACTGACATACCAGTAGCTGTGGATGGCACTTGACAGAAGCGCGGCTACATTTCTAAGAATTCTGTTGGGGTTGCATGTGAGTCAATGAAGGGTGTTGGAAACGAAGCTGCATAAATAAATGATGTTGGATGTGAGTCACTGGAGGGTGCTGGAAACGAAGCTGCTGAAATAAATGATGGTATGACTGACATACCAGTAGCTGTGGATGGCACTTGACAGAAGCGCGGCTACATTTCTAAGAATTCTGTTGGGGTTGCATGTGAGTCAATGAAGGGTGTTGGAAACGAAGCTGCATAAATAAATGATGTTGGATGTGAGTCACTGGAGGGTGCTGGAAACGAAGCTGCTGAAATAAATGATGGTATGACTGACATACCAGTAGCTGTGGATGGCACTTGACAGAAGCGCGGCTACATTTCTAAGAATTCTGTTGGGGTTGCATGTGAGTCAATGAAGGGTGCTGGAAACGAAGCTGCAGAAATAAATGATGTTGGATGTGAGTCAATGGAGGGTGCTGGAAACGAAGCTGTGAAATAAATGATGGTATGACTGACATACTAGTAGCTGTGGATGGCACTTGACAGAAGAGCGGCTACATTTCTAAGAATTCTGTTGGGGTTGCATGTGAGTCAATGAAGGGTGCTGGAAACGAAGCTGCAGAAATAAATGATGTTGGATGTGAGTCAATTGAGGGTGCTGGAAACGAAGCTGCTGAAATAAATGATGGTATGACTGACATACCCGTAGCTGTGGATGGCACTTGACAGAAGCGCGGCAGCAGTTCTAAGAATTCTGTTGCAATGAAGAACAGTGTGGATACCGGAGAGGTAATAGATTTCCACCATTTAACCAAACATTGTTATAAGTGTAAATCAGGGAATGAAGAAGGGCATATCTGTGACAGAAATTATGAAGGACCAAGTGGTGGTGGTGGTGGTATGGAGGTCTCTGCAGCTACTGAAATTTTTAGTCGATCTGTGAACGAAAGTAGAGTGTGTTACACTAAGTTCTTAGGTGATGGGGACTCAAAAGCATTTAACAGTGTAGTAGCCGCTCAGCCTTATTTTGAGAAGATTATCACAAACCTAGGATATGTTGGTCATGTCCTGAAGGGGATGGGCACCAGGTTGAGGAAATTGAAACAAAGTTTGGTGAAGCAGATAGTATGGACTACCTTCTTCCACAGACTGCCAACTGATGAAAAACCAGTACTCCACCTTTACCCACCTGGGCCTGCTTCATGGTGCAATTACCGCTATGTCCAGTACTCAAACAGTTCATACAGCCAAAAACATTCCATTCCAACAGCAGTCATGGATATCATAAAACCTATAGTCAGAGACCTGGCAAATCCTGAATTACTGAAGAAGTGTCTGCATGGTCAGACTCAAAATCCCAATGAGTCGTTCAATAATCTTATATGGACACTAAACTTGGGGGTCAGTGATACTGTTATTGCTATAATGATGGCAACATCGATATGGTGAAAATGCTACAGCATATGGGAATTAATCCTGGAACAAACTGCATCAGCTAACTTGAACGGATGGGCAAGGTTCGCATTGATAAAGCAGAGCATGTAGCACAGCTGGCCACTAAGTACACAAAATTTTAACTGTGTAGTTAAAAAATTGTATTTCCGAAAGCAGTGACTGAAATACAATTATTGTAGTTCAGTAGACTCAGAACACACAGTTTAATATCCTGTAAAAGTTTCATGTCAATAGCTACAGTCGTTCCTGAAGTACAGAAAAGCCAAGTCACTAAATTTAACGTTGTCGGGATAGGGTGTTCCAACTCCACTTAACTTTATGTGTTAAATCAGAGTCTCGAGTAGAAAAGGCATCATTCAAAACTAGATGCGTGGAAATATTGTCACGTTAGAACGACATTTTAATCAATATATTACGCAAAATATCAGTTTCATTGCGTTCAATGTGGCCGTTCATGGTGTAAGCAGTTTCGTCAGTGTATTTGGGGACCAGTTCCCTATGTATGAATTTAGTTCTCTTACCAGTCTTCTTCCTTGAGTTATAGATTCTCGCTGAGTTTTGTACGTTTCGCACCAGTACGTCAAACTGCCAACCGAGAACCAATGTTGAGCAATCGAGCGCAATGGGAGGGAGCGAACCTCATTCCCTTTCACGAGGCCGACAATTTCGCTAACGGCCGGCGGTAGCCATCTCAATTCGGATCGCGCAAATTGCCGCAATAGTTCACCTGTTGCAGACGGCAGCGAACGCCAATCTAGGGCGCATGTGCACTGCCGCGCACGAACAGATGAAGGCCGGTTCGCAGTTTTTGTGGACTCCGGTGAGGTAGTTATTCCTGCCGAGGGTGAGGTGATGGAGGGGGTCAGGACCACTCATTCAAAGGCACAGTGGTGGCGAGCGCTTAGCTGAGACTACGCTGCGTGCAGCGGCGCGTGCAGCCGCAGTCCCGAGCGCCTCCTTCGATACCGATCTCGTCACCCGGCCGTATTTTACAGCAGCGGGGGACCCCGAAGCTCTTTTCTTTTGTGGCTTGTGAGCAGCGAGAGACGCGAGCGTGACAGTGAGGCTGGAAGAGGGGGAGGGGGGAGAGGGCGGTAGAGAAGAAAGGGAGGAGAAAGGAAAAGAAAAAAGTGCGCCACGACTGCTCTCTCAAAACGCGAAGGGCGACGGGAAAAGGAATAAGTAAGCAGCGTCCCGGGAGAGGTCGGGCTTTTGCACGCTCGACTTACGCCCCCCGCCCGCCGCCGGTAGCTAGCTGTCCGCTTAGGCGACCGCCAGCACTTCGCGGTCGTAATCTGGGTCGCTGAGGCCTCTGCCGGTGACGTCAACTTCGGAGATCAAAGTCGAAGCTGAGATATTTGCGAGGGTGTCTAGAGTCTCCGAAATGGACGTTTGAGCACATACATTTACCAACCCGAAGGACACTAAGAAGCACACGTTGACGTCCGGGCAAAAAGCCAGCCAGGATTTCGTTGTGTAACACGAATCCAGTGCGAAAGTGTGTGTCAAAAGTATACTTCGTAGGTGACAAGATGTCTCCAGCGCTTGGTGGATGTTAAACTCGTTTGCTTAAAACAGTAGGCACTGTGGTCACTTGATTTTGATGGTTTGATGTTAACGCTGGTACGTACTGCAGCAACTGATGTTTCTTTTTAAATATGGGATGCAAGTCAGCTAGTTGGTGGATCTCGTACTGATGACAAATAAGATACCCAGATACTTTTGATCGGGATTGCAGAATGTTAAAGTTTCATTATTAAGCACAGTTTCTCTTGGATTATTAGACTAGCGACGGCCCCGTACCGCTTGTTTTTTTTTTTTTTTTTAACATATGTGTTTGTTTCGTGCAACAACCACGACATCACCAATGGCAGACCGTACAGTGGACACTCCCTCTGTCGGGGCCGCCGATACTTTGACCTCTTAGTTTGCTCATGCGTCTGGTGGACGCCGCTCCCACCCTCTCGTCCCCTCCCCCCTCCCCTCCACTAAGGTTACTGAAATCATCACCAGGAAGGCGCTGGCTGTTGGCTGAGCCCCTTACAAGGGAAGAAACCGTAGGGGCAGTGCGATACGTACAGTGGCAGCAGAAAGGGTGACAGGCTGGGGTAATAAGAAGTGGGGATGTATGGCAGGCATGTGAGCGGAAGCTGTCGGCTACCTAAGATAGTGTGGTCCCAATGATTGTGGACATCCTCGATCATTTTCCCTGTTTTTAAGTAGAGTGCAAAGTTGATCTATTTCCTATCCTTGGTGGCGGTGCTACCAGCAACGCAAATTCAGATGCAATAGTTACTTGGTACTGTCCTTCGTGTGTGTATGTGGGTGGGTGGGTGGGTGTGTCGGTGGTTGTGGGTGTATAAACACCCCTACTTAGATTTCCCACCATTATTAAACCAATTGAAGCATCAGTGTAATTCGTTAAATCTGCACGGTGACGGTATTGTTGAACTATGTAAAGGTTTTTTTTTAATTACTGCTACCATTCACAAACTTTATCAACTATTGTATTACTTATTCATTTAGCGACATGTTTCGAGGGAATACCTCATCTTCAGGTTAAATGGCATTACACAAATAACTTTACAGTAAGGTCATACTGATGTTACATAGTCATTTCCTAAATGCTATGGTCATCTTTGTTCTTCTGGCGTCAAAGATGACCACAGAATTTATGAGAAGACTATGTAACATCAGTATGACCTTATTGTAAAGTTGTTTTTGTAATGTCATTTAGCCTGCAGCTGAGGTATTCCCTCGAAACATGTCGCTAAGTAAATAAGTAATACAATGGTTGACAAAATTTGTGACTGGTAGCGGTAATTTATAATAAACCTTTACATATTTGTTGAACTATTACAGTCACATATTTACGTATGTCTTCTTGAAAAGTGGGAGTTGGTAACTTAGTAACAAATTGTCCCCTATACACTTGATTATGCAAATGGTGTAACGCTTTTGACACACTCAAGAAAAGGCTCTTCTTCTTTCTTACAGTGTTTTGAGATCGACTTGCGTGGACATGTGGGGTAAATGTGCGTTTCCCAAGGCGCCACGCCGTCTTGATGCACCGAGAGCACCCGTGCGGCGAATTGGGCTGCCTGCTCGCTGAGGTGGAAGGCGATGCGACAGAATTTCGTCTGCAGACGCAGGAGTTTCCCATGGTGCAGCTCAGGCGCACCTGCGACACCAGCAGCAACGGGATGGACAGAGGCGCGGCCGAACTGAATCTGACTTTCAACTACTCAGATATTTTACTGCAAGAAGAAAATGACTCGGAAACAATATTGTGGTTCCTCAACTTGCTCAAGAAGAAGATTAATAGTATTTTTGCCACGCATGACAGTGAAGGTTGTTACAACGTTCTGATTAACAGGCACCTTGTAAAAGGCGACACCAAATTGTGACTTTATTTTAGGTTAGTTTGCCCATATTTTGACCTTGAAGAAAAAAAGTGCAACTTGTTCAAGAAAACCCGTCAGTTCAGCTGAAAAAGTGGCAGTGACATTTATATTCTCCTGTAATTCACAAATTTCTGATTAAAATTATCAAAACATTTTTTCCCTTTGTGAGAGTTCTAATAGTTCAACCGCTCTTAACCTTTTAACACATCATGGAACAATAAATATTATCTACTATTAAGAATTAGTCTTTTCAGATGGGAATTGAACCTCTTCCTGCTACATTTTGTCGCATTTCTCCTTTAAGGTGAAAACAGTGAAACGTTTGGGAAATAGCCATTTAATAACACTCTTGCATATCATTTAGATAATAATTTCAACATAGTACTGAGTCACTTTGATAAAAGACTTTGTTTACTCTCCACCACTGACAGGTTTACAGCAACATCATGTTCTTAAGATTACGATTCTCAAATAATATGTCTGTTCTGACACTTTGAAACTTCTCATTTTTAAGTTTTATATCCGTCACTTAATTCCTAAATTCCTTATGTTTTTTAGCTCAGCTAAACTATTGAGATGGGGCGATCTCACAGCCATAACCATATTCAATAGAAATAAATTTGTATATTCCTCCGTAGGCGCCTCTAGCTGTTTTATTTTCAATTCTGCAGATGCTTTCTCCCTTTCAATCTGTCTTTTTTCGGAGCAGGAGAAACGTCACGTCCTCAACACTCACTTTCTTCTTCTTACGTAAACTTGGGCCACTGGGATCGTTTGTTTATCTGCGCGGAAGTTGTATATCCATCTGAAACAAGGTAATGTAGCTTGTATCTCCCTCTCATCTCTGGCTCTCCCACGTTAAGCGATATGGATACAACTTCTGTATTGTCTCTGGAATCAGTCACAATGTTTGAAACAATACTGTCGATCTCTTCTTCCGACTGAAAGACTCGAACACTGGAGACAGATATGCAACGACATATTTCCTGTTTTATTTCGTTAAATGTATCAATACAGTGCTTACAGAAAGTTCAGGGACAAATCTAAATTTCGTTGAATCCACGTGTGTCACTTAAGTAACAATGTTTGTCACTGTTTTACATGATGTTATTGGGGATCTGAATTACGAGTTTATACGTTAAATTTCACTGGTTCTAATACTTTTCCCGTTTTCTAAATAGAGGTAAAAATAGATCCTCTCTTTCTGACAAAATGTTTTATCTCCCTAAAACTGCCCATTCTACTGCTATTAAATTTTAGATGGCACTTCATTACACCATGGCGATCACAAAAATTAAATACAAAGCGGGGAAAAAAATTCCTGATTTGAGTGCCTCTCAAACAAGATTACTTTCAAATTATCCTGTAGGAAATTCTGAAACCAGCCGCAAGTTATCTTGAAATGATTTTATTGTGCCATTACTAGCTACTATATAATTTAAAGGAGGACTTGGGCGTTTCAGAATGACACAAATGTAAATGAAATCAACGCTGCTACGTCTCGATGGACTCAGCTCCCAAATTGGTAATGGTATACTGAAATCAGCTCAAGAAAACTTATGACTGTTTGCAGTATATCCAGCAGTGTAATTTACGTAAACAGCTCCGTTGTTCTAAAACCATAATGGATGGAACAATATTATTTTTCGCCAGTGAATTCGGTGCCAAAATTGTGATGAGAGATCGTGGCAAATGGTCATCGAAGAGAATTGTGATGAAAAACTAGAGAACTACAGCTGCTGAAGTCACTGCAGATCAGAATGCCGCACTCACAAACTCTGTCAGCACCGAAACAACCAGAAAAGAACTCCAAAAGCTGTGAATTACAGAACGAGTTGGAATTCCACAAACGCTTATGAGTAATACACATGCAGGTAACAGAGACACGTGATACCCATGTCACAAAACCTGGAGTACAGAGTTCCATCATCGAGCTTTTTGTGTGTGTGTGTGGGGGGGGGGGGGGGGGGGCGTCTTTCTGACTGGTTGGATGGAAGCGGCCTGCATTGAATTCCTGTGTCAACCTATTCATCTCAGAGTAGCACTTGCAACCTACATCCCCAATTTTTTGCTGCGTGTATTCCAACCAGTCTTCCTCCACAGCTTTTGTACAGCTCCCTCTAGTGCCATGGAAGTCATTTCCTCATGCCTTAACATATGTCCTATCATCCTGTCAATAGTCATCCCACTCTCCATTGTGGCCAAATTATTCAAGATGGCGGATCCAAGATGGCGGCGATAGATATGGCAAAGTTCAAAGTACGTCATGGCGGGAAGTTCAAAAATTTGGCGGGAAGATAGGTCAATCGGGCTACCTGCACAAAGCTAACACCCTCCCATCTCCCCTCCTCACCCCTGAACCAAAAAATGACCCGAAGTTCAATATTCTAGCAGAACAATGCAACACACCATGGCTACCTCAACTAAACTAAGGAAATGAGGGGAAAATAGGTTGCTTGGGCTGCCTCAACTAACATAATTCATCTGACCGCCACCTCTTCCTAGAAACTGGCGGGAAAAGAACTCAGCCTGTGCTGGATAGGATGGACGTAAGTATTTATTTTGCAGCCAGTCTTTATTTAAACAATTACAGGCAGTACCTCCATTCAGTGTGTTCACCACGATGTCCAGAGTCCAGAAGACCCAGTACACAGTACCGAAACCAGAGGACACCGTCGTCCCTCCTGTGATGTACTCCAAGATGGTGGTCTGAGGGGGAGGGGGGGGGGCATGGCGAGGAAAGAACTCAGCTTGCACTGGGCTGCTGGAAAGAGGAAGGAGTGTACTTTATTTATTTTGGTACAATTTATTTAGGGATGGATTACACGTAGGTTATTTATTATACTGATACAAAGCACTCACTCTGACATGCTTGGGGTCACAATACATGGTTTACAGACCTGCAAACTACTGGTAAACTGCCAAAATAATGCAGTACACTGGTGTACAAACATTCAAACAACTCGTAAATTACAGAAATAATGCAGTACATAGCATAGAGACCTGTAAACTACTCGTAAACTGTCGAAATAAGGCATTGCACAGCCTACAGAATGAAAACAACTCATAAATTCTGGAAAAAATAATGTATGTGCAATGCTACACAAACACGTTCACAATGCTTAAACAGCCGAAAATAATGCCGCGCACAGACACTTATTGCAGGTAAAAAATGCTTTCGAATGATTGTCAACTGCAACTAGGAGAGGTTCCAACACGCGCACATGCAGACGGCACCGCGAACCCCCACTGGACGAAAGCTAGCATCGGAACTCTCACGCCGCTGATGCCTACAGCAAACAGAAGAAAGTCGCATCTGTTTTTGGGCATAGAGTTCTTCAAGTGTTATATAGACATCACATGTCTATGTAAAAAAAGCCTTGTCACCCTCTGGGCCGCAGTCGCAAGTTTACTGTTGTTGGCATGCAACCTCCCTACTTATGGATCTTGACATCACAGGTCGCGCTATAGAAATCTGTACCAATGCTTTCCAGAATAGCACAGGGTGCATCATTCCTAGCATTCCTAATGAGGCTAGTGAGATGCCTCCGGCGACGTATGTGCTTACCCAGCTACCATGAGTACTTGCCGGTCCAGCACAGGCCTAATTGCTGAGCAAGAGATGTAGGCGTAGGGACTCACCCGCATAGGCACAATTAAATGCTCTCTATGTTATACTGATGTCTCATGTCTTGTGAATAACAGCCAAGCCCCTCTCTGGGTGCACTATAGAAATCTTCTGCAATGCTTTCAGGAACTGTTAATGAAAATAGTCGAGAATAACACCGAATGCTTTCTTCCTGATGCTGGTAATGGCAGAGCCCGTCCATCACATATCAGCCTCCCAGAAATAGTTGACATTCGCTTTCGTAGGAGCTTCCATGATGTCTCACCTCATCTGCATGGAAATTCCTGCCCTAACAGGAGCTGTTTACGAAAATAGCCCAGAATAACGCCAAATACATTCTCCTGATGTTCCTAACGTGGCAGCCTCCCTCCATCATGTGTTACCCTTCCTAGAAATCGTTAAGTCCCACTTTCAACAAACGTCTCCAAAATGCAAACAGTCTCACCGCTATGGAAAGGCTCCTATGTCCTGGCACAGAGGATGTCTTGTGAATGATTGGAGCATTTTGACTGGCTCTTACTGAATTTACCCGCCAAATTACTGATGCTGCCAGTGAGGAAGCGCTGTCCACCTTTTCCTTTCTGCAGATGAGACTTCCAACTGCTAAACTATTTTGTACAAATCGTCATATTTCACTGACAGTTAAACCCCGTAAAGTGGTCTACAGATCGTCAAATACATCCAACGTACTCACCATGCCACAATGCTGTGCCAACACAGGAAGTTGCCACTGTAAACATGGCCCATGACCACAGCCGAGGAAGCACGTGTCAGCCAGAGAGACCCCTTATCCCAGGAGGATCAGAGTAGTAGGAGTTCCAATGCTGTCAATACAGCACAAATACTCATTGTAGCGAATCTTCTCAAATTTCAGTGGAGTATACACGTGACACTTGCGGTCACGAAGGCAACTCAGAGCATTCTTGGTATTAGTTCACTATTTACCCATCCAAGGGGAGTCGCGAGCCAAATCATCATAAGTCGAAAACGTTCTCAGACTCTCTGAACCGGTGTACAAAGGATGGCATTCTTGCTTGCTGCTATACTTTCATGAGCCATCTCCAGTCTCACAAAAATATTGGGTAACAGACACATATTTATCAGTATAATTACAATTAAGTATTAGGATTGCTGCCGCAGGCTCACACCAAGCAATGTACTGGATAAGACTTCTCTTTACGACCGTGGTTTTGGAATGAATCTTGATATCTATAGCACATAATTTTCCACCAAAAATTTTTTTTCCATTCCCCTTATGGCTTCTGATGTGGGGAATCTATACCTCCCACATGATAGAACACACAGTAGCAACCACCAGACACTCTCACATATACTGCGAAGACTGTTGTACAAAGGCTGTTCCCCTTGGCACAAAGGTGTCACTGTTTCTGGCCCCAACCTATTTGCTTGCTTGCTTTCTACACACATCTCCAGTCTCTGGGAGTATAAGAACACATGTATTTTCATATTGTATGCCAGAATATTATACCATTTACGTTATACTTCTCGATATCCAGCACACAATAAAATCGCTTGCTTAGCAGTATCGCTCACGAAACACAATTCCTGAGATATAGACTGGTAATTATTTCTCTAGAAGCCAGAAAATTAGCGTGATGGAGCGTGCTGTAAACCACTGAGTAACTAGAAACTGATCCCACCTGAAAAGACCTGCAAAAACTCGAAAAAAAATAGAGGAAACTGATATTTCCACTCACGAATACCGATGTCAGTGATGTAACAGACTCGAAATCATCCCTATAATTTACAAAGTACACTAAGCTGTCTCTCATGTCTACAAAACCAGCAAATGTATCTTCCACCCGTCTTTCACCTGCTAGATACACACACCACAATCGATGTTCCCTCAACGAAATAAAGGCGTGAAATGTGCGGAAGCAGTCAACCGGACAATTTCCGTTGGAGGGAATAATGGTCCAGCACAAACGTATCAGAAATACACCCTGCTGATGGCTGCAGCCCTGGAAATAGAGGTATCTGTGCCATTCTTATGATTTGACGTACTTTCTTTGCTATCACATTATTCCACGTCAAATCCATACCTTCCTCACGACTGGACATCGTCATTCCCTTTGCATATGTCGGAACACAAACACATCGTTTATAAGCCTGTTGCTCAAGGCTAACCTATCATGCATCCCCGACTACTAAGTATAATACTTCGCCAATAACAGATTGCTGACTATACGAAATAGTACTGAGAGAAAATCAGCGATGGATGAACATGTCTCATAAGTTTTTTTGGAAGTGCTACCACTGTCTCATAGAAAGAGAGGCGTAATCGTCTTTCAAACCGCCAGATACTAAAAAAGACGATCGCAATAATTACTGTATGTTACTGTTAAAGGTGATCTTGATTCTACAGGTGGACACAAGTATCCATGCTGAATGCTAGACTGTCTTTATAAATCGACGAATGGCATTACCTCTGAATGACGTCGTTTTCCAGACGAATACCACGACACTGAATATAGACAGCGAAGCTACGAGTGTGTATTATCAGACCAGCAGTGCGGTTATACGTCGCTCACAGTGCACCTTCGTAATAAAATTACCGAATTTTGAAAGTAATTTGGCTGAGGAGCATGGTATGAAACCGGTATTTGGTACTCCCTCATGCTGCAGCTATATTTTTCTCCAGTATTTGTAAAGCATTCTGTCTCGATACCATGTCAGAGGTTCTGCGATATATCCACTGAGTTATAGGCGATGGTTGATTGAGAAGGATCACAAACAGTAGTAGATGGTCGGCTGATTGAGGTCGTAAGAAATGTACACTATCTTTTCAGATCTCTAGTGCTACGCTATCAGTAGAAATGATGTCTATGGTATGGAATCAAGTCATTCCATTCAACCACATACCTTTAATGATTACAACCACTAGTGAATCCTATTTCTGGCATCTCATATTTCGAAACGAAACACCTTTTTCGAGCCTATCTGCTACAGTAAAATTCCAGTGTTTTAGGTAGTCTCTATGCATCTTGAAACTGCCCGTCAGACTCTGCACTACCATCCCTGCAGCTTTGTGCATGCGATCCTTCCAACATAAGTCGGAACTGAGTAGAAGTCAGAGAAAGTTATATCTACCACTTTCTGCAACACGTGTAGAAACAGGCTGAGTTATTGTGACAGCACTGCATTTTGCCCATTCGATGGAAACAGGAACATGTTGAAACTTCCTGGCAGATTAAAACTGTGTGCCGGACCGAGACTCGAACTCGGGACCTTCGCCTTTCGCGGGCAACTGCTCTACCAACTGAGCTACCCAAGCACGACTCACGCCCCGTCCTCACAGCCCTGATTCTGCCAGTACCTCTTCTCCTACCTTCCAAACTTTACAGAAGCTCTCCTTTGAACCTTTGGTTTGGAAGGTAGGAGAAGAGGTACTGGCAGAAGTAAAGCTGTGAGGACGGGGCGTGAGTCGTGCTTGGGTAGCTCAGTTGGTAGAGCAGTTGCCCGCGAAAGGCGAAGGTCCAGAGTTCGAGTCCCGGTCCGACACAAAGTTTTAATATGCCAGGAAGTTTTATGTCGGCGCACACTCCGCTGCAGAGTGAAAATCTCATTCTAGGAACATGTTGTATAGCTTTGCCAACTATGCATGATGTGTACGGTCAGCCTTAACTGAAGCCTGCTCCTGCAACACGAGGTAGTATAAAAGACAGTATGGGAACTAGGGGAAGGATGTGGATTTTGCTACTACATTGTGGTGCTTCTCCGAACTACAAACAGGTACTACAGATCCTCATCCCTCAGGGCCCATTTACAGCTCACTGGTGGACCCAACTTCAAACATAGAACACAGCCTCAGATGTAACGTATGGCTGGTCCCCCAGTGAGCCGTATCCCAGATGTTACGTGTGGTGGATCCACCTTTGAACATCAGTCTAGATATACAGGGTGAGTCACCTAACGTTACCGCTGGATATATTTCGTAAACCACATCAAATACTGACGAACCGATTCCACAGACCGAACGTGAGGAGAGGGGCTAGTGTAATTGTTTAATACAAACCATACAAAAATGCACGGAAGTATGTTTTTTAACACAAACCTACGTTTTTTTAAATGGAACCCCGTTAGTTTTGTTAGCACATGTGAACATACAAACAAATATGTAATCAGTGCCGTTTGTTGCACTGTAAAATGTTAATTACATCCGGAGATATTGCAACCTAAAGTTGACGCTTGAGTTACACTCCTCCGCTGTTCGATCGTGTGTATCGGAGAGCACTGCAACATACATCGCGTTTCTACAGAATGATCTGCCAACGTTGCTCGAAAATGTCCCACTGGAAACGCGTCTGCGTATGTGGTATCAGCATGATGGTGCACCTGCACATTCCGCAATTAACACTAGGCTGACCCTTGACAGGATGTTCGACGGGCGTTTCACAGGACGTGGAGGACTCATAAATTGGCCAGCCCGTTCTCCTGATCTTACACCTCTGGACTTCTTTCTGTGGGGTACGTTAAAGGAGAATGTGTACCGTGATGTGCCTACAACCCCAGAGGATATGAAACAACGTATTGTGGCAGCCTGTGCCTACATTGCACCAGATGTACTGCGGCGTGTACGACATTCATTACGCCAGAGATTGCAATTGTGTGCAGCAAATGATGGCCACCACATTGAACATCTATTGGCCTGACATGTCGGGACACACTCTATTCCACTCCGTAATTGAAAACGGAAACCACGTGTGTACGTGTAGCTCACCCTTCATGGTAATGTACATGTGCGTCAGTGAAAAAGACCAATAAAAAGGTGTTGGCATGTGGACGTAATGTGCTGTTCCAGTCTCTTCTGTACCTAAGGTCCATCACCGTTCCCTTTGGATCCCTACGTAATTCGGTGCTCTCCGATACACACGATCGAACAGCAGAGGAGTGGTACTCAAGCGTCAACTTTAGGTTACAATATCTCCGGATGTAATTAACATTTTACAGTGCAACAAACGGCACTGATTACGTATTTGTTTATATGTTCAGATGTGCTAACAAAACTAACGAGGTTCCATTTAAAAAAAACGTAGGTTTGTGTAAAAAAACATACATCCGTGCATTTTTGTATGGTTTGTATTAAACAATTACACTAGCCCCTCTCCTCACGTTCGGTCTGTGGAATCGGTTCGTCAGTATTTGATGTGGTTTACGAAATATATCCAGCGGTAACGTTAGGTGACTCACCCTGTATAGTGCACTGCAGATCCACACTCGAACTCATATGTGGTAAATTGTGGATCTGTATCCCAACATCGCTCCGGACATTGTGCGTGGCAGATCCACCTTCAAACCTTATCCCAGACATGGCACATTGTGGATCTGGGTCCCAACATTGCTCTGGATATAATGCAGGGTGGATCCACACTCGAATGCTAACTTGGGGCTCCTCCAGTTCCTGGGAGCTATCCACGACACATGCACATACACAGACATACAGTGAACAGAGCGGACACTCTGCAAATGTGGAATATGCTGGGTGAGGGCGACTGGATACAATCGAGTAACAGTGCTATACTATGCCTCCCGATCAATGCATTTGGGCTAAGTGTTGGCAGCTGTACTACTTTTACAAGCAATTTTAGATCACAGAGAGATTATGTCATGATCGCATGGGTAGAACTGACATTTAAAAAAATCTATAGAATTGTGGAAAATATATATAAATTGAGGGAATTTACACCGAAATTGGGAGAAATTAAGTACTTGCGTGTCTTTTGGTTGGAGCAGAACAATTCTTATACATGGGAACAAGTATGTGACAGCAAGAGGAATCAGAGAATGTCGACATGGAAACAAAGGGAACCAGGCAAACAGTCAACTTTTTTCCATTGAGGCAACATTCTACTGTAAGTCTATTGAGGTAAGAGTTTGCACTGAGTTTCCTCCAGGACGACATGTGACGCATGTATACTCTGCAGAAATTTGAGTAGATTCAACACAACGAGTGTTTATGCTGTGAGTATTGACAATGTTTGAACTCCTACAACTCAGATCCCCCTTGGGTAAGGGGTCGTCCATGGCCAGCTGGCCTGTCTCTGGCTGACACGCGATTCTGCGGCTGCGGTCGTGGGCCCTGTTTACAGAGACAATTTCCTCCATCGGTGCTGCATTGTGGCGTGGTGAGTACGTGGCATGTATTTTACGATCTGTAGGGTTGCAGGGTTTAGCTGTTAGTGCAATATGGCGATCTGTACGAAATAGTTTTGCCACTAAAATTCTCGTCTGCAAAAAGAAAAACGCGAACAGTGCTTCCATTCCAGCAGCATTAGTAATTTGGTGGGTAAATTCAGTAAGTGCCAATCAAAATGCTCCATTAATTCACAAGACATTCTTTGTGCTGAGACGTATGTGCCTCTACATAGTGTTGAGAACGCTTGCGTTTCGGAGACATATGTTGAAATCAGGACTCAACGATTTCTAGTAAGAGTAACAGGTGATCTACGGGGGATGCCACGTTAGGATCATCAGTAGGAATGCATTCGGCGTTATTCTGGGTTAATTTCGTAAACAGCTCCAGTTAGGGTAAGAATTTCCATACAGATAAGCTGAGACATCACGAAAGCTCCTACAAAAGCAACCGTTAACTACTTCTGGATACTTTACGTTTTCTGTGAGGTTATGCTATTTGATGGATGGGCTCTGCCACTAGGAGCATCAGAAAGAATGCCTTATTCTCGACTACTTTCGTTTACCGTTTCTGAAAGTATTGCAGAAGATTTATATAGCGCCTCCAGAGTGGGGCTTGGCTGTTATTTACATTGACGTCAGACATCAGTATAACACTGAGAACATTTAACTGTGCCTGTGCGGGTGAGTCGCTACGCTGACATCTCTCGCTTGGCAATTAGGCCTGCGCTGGACCGGCAATATGCCTGGTGACTGGGTAAGCACATACGCAGCTGGAGACGTCTCACGTGTCTCAGTAGGAATGCTAGGAACAATGCCCCCTGTACTATTCTGGAAAGCATTGAAACAGAGAGAGCTGTGACGTCAGTAGCCCCAGGCAGAGGAGTTTCATGTCAGCAATGGTAAATACATGCTCACCGCTCAAAGGGTGACGAGGCTTCTATTTACATAGCCAAGTGACGTCAATATAACACTCGAAGAACTCTAACTGAACACCTGATAATAGATGCGACTTTCATTTGCTTGCAGTAGGCGGCAGCGGCGTGAGAGCGATAGCTCGCGCTCTAGTACTGGCTTGCGACCGGCGGTCGCTCGTTGCAGCGTCTGCCCGTGCGTGCGATGGGACCCCTGGTAGTTGCAATCGACGACAGTTCGAATGCGTTTTTTAAATGCAAAGAGTGTTTGTGCACTACTTTAGTTTCGGCTGTTTAAGGGTTGTGAGCATGTTTGCATACACATGGATTATTTTTTGACAATTTACGAGTTTTTTTCGTTCTGTAGCCTCTGCAGTGCGTTATTTTGACAGTTTACGAGTAGTTTGCAGGTCGTCATGATGTGTACTGCGTTATTTCGTTAATTTACGAGTTCTTTCCGTGTCTGTGCATCAGTGTACTGGTTTATTTCGGTGACTTGCTACTAGTTTGCAGGATTGCATGTCTGTACACAAGTGTACTGCACTATTTTTGCACTTTACAAGTAGTTTGAAGGTCTTTAAACTGTGTATTGTGACCCCAAGCACGTCATAGTGAGTGCTTTATCAGTGTAGTAAATGTACTACGTGAAATCCGTCCCTTAAACTGTTCCAAAATAAATGAAGTACACACCTTCCTCTCTCCAGCAGCCCAGCGCAAGTTGAGTCCTTTTCCCACCACTTTCCCCCCAGACTGCCATCTTGGATTACATCATGGGAGGGGTGACTGCGCCCTCTGGTGGCGTTGCTGCGTACTATGTCAATTGGACTCTGGACTACGTGGTGAACACACTGGATGGAGGTGCTGCCTCTAATTTTTTAAATAAAGACTGCCTGCAAAATAAAGACTTACGCCCATCCTATCCAGCTCAGGCTGAGTCCTTTTCCCACCAAATCCTAGTAAGAGGTGGCAGTTGGATGACTTAGGTTAGTGGAGGTAGCTCTAGTGACCTATTTTCCCACAAAAATTTGTCATCATTGCAATGTTGCCATATCTATATCCGCCATCTTGGATCCGGCATCTTGAATAAATTTGGCAACAATGGGGAGTAGGGTGACGCTCTCTTTCTCCCAGTACCCCTGTCCCTTGTCCTCATCTGTGTTTCCCACATATTCCTTTCCTCTCAAAATCTACCCAGAACCTCCTCATTCCTTACCTTATCAGTCCACCTAATTTTCAACATTCTGCTGTAGTACCACACATCAAATGATTCGATTCTCAAATGGTTCGGTTTTCCCACAGTCTATCTTTCACTACCATACAATACTGTACTCCAAACGTATATTCTCAGACATTTCTTCCTCAAATTAGTAGAATTCTCTTGGACAGGAATATCCTTTTTGCCACTGCTAGCCTGCTTTTGATAATCTCCTTGCTCCATCCGTCACTGGTTATTTTACTGCCTAGGTAGCGGAATTCCTTAACTTCATCTACTTTGTAACCGTCAACAATGATGTTAGGTTTGTTGCTGTTCTCATTTCTGCTATTTCTCATTACTCATTAGACAGTTTATTAAATTCTGTAGATCATGTAATTCTTCTTCACTTTCACTCAGGACAACAATGTCATCAGCGAATCATATGATCTTGCAGTTTAATTCCTCTCCTGAACCTTTTGTTTTCTTTCCATCATTGCTTCTTCGATGTACAGACTGAACAGTTGTGCCGAAAGACTACATCCCAGTCTTACATCCTTTTTATTCGAAGTACTTCATTCTTGGTCGTTCACTATTATTATTACTTCTCAGCTCTTGTACATATTGTATATTACTCGTCTCTCCCTATAGCTTACAGTTGTTTTTCTCAAAATTTCGAACATCTTACACCATCTTGTATTGTCGAACATGCTTTTCAGCTAGAGAAATCCTACACTACTGGCCATTAAAACTGCTACGCCACGAAGATGTGCTACAGACACGAAATTTAACCGACAGGATGACGATGCTATGATATACAAATGATTAGCTTTTCAGAGCATTCACACAAGACTATCTCCGGTGGCGACACCTACAACGTGCTGACATGAGGAATGTTTCCTACCGATTTCTCATACACAAACAGCAGTTGACCGGCGTTGCTTGGTGAAACGTTGTTGTGATGCCTCGTGTAAGGAGGAGAAATGCGTACCATCACGTTTGCGACTTTGATAAAGATCGGATTGTAGGCTATCCCGATTGCGGTTTATCGTATCGCGACATTGCTGCTAGCGTTGGTCGAGATCCGATGACTGTTAGCAGAATATGGAATCGGTGGGTTCAGGAGGTTAATACGGAACACCGTGCTGGATCCAAACGGCCTCGTGTCACTAGCAGTAGAGATGACAGGCATCTTATCCGCATGGCTGTAACGGATCGTGCAGCCACGTATCGATCCCTCGGGACGTTTGCAAGACAACACCCATCAGCACGAACAGTTCGACGACGTTTGCAGCAGCATGGACTATCAACTCGGAGACCATGGTTGCGGTTACCCTTGACGCTGCATCACAGACAGGAGCGCCTGCGATGGTGTACTCACCGACGAACCTGGGTGCACGAATGGCAAAAAGCCATTTTGTCGGATGAATCCAGGTTCTGTTTACAGCATCATGATGGTCGCATCGGTGTTTGGCGACATCGCGGTGAACGCACATTGGAAGCGTGTATTTGTCATCGCCATACTGGCGTATCACCCGGCGTTATGGCATGGGGTGCTATTGGTTACGCGTCTCGGTCACCTCTTGTTCGCATTGACGGAACTTTGAACAGTGGACGTTACATTTCAGATGTGTTAAGACCCGTGGGTCTACCCTTCGTTCGATCCTTGCGAAACCCTACATTTCAGCAGGATAATGCACGACCGCATATTGCAGGTACTGTACGGTCCTTGCTGGATACAGATTCTCCAGATCTCTCACCAACTGAAGAAGTCTGGTCAATGGTGGCCGAGCAACTGGCTCGTCACAGTACGCCAGTCACTACTCTTGATGAACTGTGGTATCGTATTGAAGCTGCATGGGCAGCTGTACCTGTACACGCCATCCAAGCTCTGTTTGACACAATGCCCAGGCGTATCAAGGCCGTTATTACGGCCAGAGGCGGTTGTTCTGGGAACTGATTTCTCACGATCTGTGCATCAAAATTGAGTGAAATGTAATCACATGTCAGGTCTGGTATAATATTTTTGTCCAATGAATACCCGTTTATCATCTGCACTTCTTCTTGGTGTAGCAATTTTAATGGCCAGTAGTGTATGAACGTGTCTTGATTTTTCTTTAGTCTTGCTTCTAATATCAACCGCGACGCCAGAATTCCCTGTGTGGTGCCTTCACCTTTTCTAAAGCCGAACTGATCGTCATCTAACACATCCTCAATTTTCGTTTCCATTCTTCTGTGTGGTATTCTTGTCAGCAGCTTGTACGCATGAGCTGTTCTTCCAAAAGCCAGATGTTGATCCGCCAGACTCATACATTCTACACACCTACGTGAATAGTCGTTTTGTGGCCACTTTCCCAATGATTTCAGAAATTCTGATGGTATGTTATCTGTCCCTTGTGCCTTGATTTATCTTAAATCCTCCAAAGCTCTTTTAAATTCTGATTCTAATACTGGATGCCCTATCTCTTCTAAGTCGCCTCCTGTTCCTTCTTCTATCAGATCAGACAAATTTTCCCTCTCGTAGAGGCCTTAAGTGTATTTTTTCGACCTATCCTCAGCATTTAGTAGTAGAATTCCCGTTGCACTCCTAATGTTAGGACCCTTGCTTTTAATGTCACCGAAGGTTCTTTTGACGTTGCTATATGCTGAGTCTGTGCTTCCAACAATAATTTCTTTTTCGATTTCTTCACATTTTTCGTGCATCCATTTCGTCTGCACCTCCTATTCTTTTCATTCCTTAGTGATTCATGTTTCTGTATTCCTGAGTTTCGCTGAACATTTTTGTACTTCCTCGTTTCATCGAGTAACTGAAGTATTTCTTCTGTTACACATGCTTTCTTCGCAGTTACATGCTTTGTATCTATGTTTTCCTTTCCAATTCTGTGATGGCTTTTTAGAGAATTCCATTCCTCTACAACTCTACTGGCTACTGACCTATTCCTTATTGCTGTAAGAACTTCAAGTTTATCTCGTCATTCCTTAGTACCTCCCTATCCCACTTCCTTGCATACTGGTTCTTCCTGACAAATGTCTTAAACTTCAGCCTACTCCTCATCACTACTGTATTGTCATCTGAGTCTATATCTGCTCCAGGGTGCGCTTTACAATCCAGTTTCTGATTTCGGAATCTCTGTCTGACCATGAAGTAATCTAACTAAAATCTTCCCGTATCTCCTGCCCTTTCCGAGTATACCTTCTCCTCTTGTGATTCTAGAACAGAGCATTCGCTACTACTAGCTGAAATTTATTGAAAAACTCAATCAGGCTTAGTCCTTTTTATTCCTTGTCAGAAGCCCATATTATTCTGTAACCGTTACCTCTTTTCCTTCTCCTACAACTGCATTCCAGTTACCCATGACTATTAGATTTTCATCGCCCTTTACATACTGTATTACCCTTTCAGTATCCTCATATACTTTCTGTCTCCTAATATTCGGCTTGTGACGTTAGCATGTATACCTGAACTATCTTTGTCGGTGTTTGTTTGCTGTCGATTCCGATAATAACAACCCTATCGCTGAACCGTTCCCAGTAACACGCTCTCTGCCCTACCTTCCTATTCATAACGTATCCTACTTGCGTTATATCATTTTTACCTCATTCTCATCTGACCAGAAATCCTTGTCTTCTTTCCATTTCACTTCACTAATCCCCTACTCTATCTGGATGGAGCCTCTGCATTTCCCCTTCCTCCATCCCTACCTCGTTCAACCTTCTGACATTCCACGCCCCGGCTTGTAGAAGGTTATAACTTCTTTGGTTATTCATGATTTTTTCTCGTGGTCACCTCCCCCCTTGGCAGCCCCCTCCCAGAGATCCGAATGAGGGGTATTCTGGAATCTTTTGTCAATGGAGAGATCATTCTATTTCAGGCTGCATGCCCTGTGGTTACACATTACGTGTCTTTAATGCAGTGTTTTCCATTGCCTTCTGCATCCTCATGCCGTTGATCATTGCTGATTCTCCTGTCTTTAGGGACAGTTTCCCACCCCTTGGACAAGAGAGTGCCCTGAAGCTCTGTCCGCTCCTCGGCCCTCTTTGACAAGTCCGTTGGCAAAATGAGGGTGATTTCTTATGCTGCAGGTCTTCCGCTGCCAATGCTGATTATTAATCAAAATTTAAGCAGTAGTGGATTTATAACACGGGACCGAGGATATTTTGATTACTAATCAAACACGCTACTCCCAGACCACGGGGCTATCCTATCTTCGAGTTATCGCCCAAAACTGAAGTCGTGCGAGGTTTCTCTGACGATTTGGGCAGCCATATCGTGGCATTCCGTGGGCTCCACGTTTACTCCGCAAGGATTATGTGACAATTTTTTTCTGGTCAAGTTTGTGCCATGGCACAATGTTTGTTCCTCAAAGGCAATGCTATATTCTTAGACGACAGGGCCCAGCACACACTGCTCACATTGTCCCGGACTGGTTTTGTGAGCATTGTCGGACTTCTCTGCCACCGCAGTATTAACGAGCCTATGTGATTTACTTTCGAGAGAAGTGTGCGTAATCGCTATCCACCTTCTCCATCGTAACCTGAACGTGCCACTATTTTTGCAGGAAAAATGGTATAAGATTCCCTTGAAAACCATATACCTCCCGTACATTAGGCTAGTTAGTTGTCAACAATCAGTGTAAAATAGGTAACGAGCACCCACAGTGCGTCAAAATTTTTGTGTCACAAATCACATGAAGCAAAGAACTGAACGTCTGTAAATCGAGTGTTCGAGACATTCTCGAGAATACTTGGAAGAAGAAATAGCCAATCAAAAAATTTTTCTCGCAAGCTTTGACTTCCGAAGAATAACAACGACGCGTCGTCGCCTGACGCCACTTGATTGTAACGATGACTGGAAAACACAATAATATTGTGCATATATATTAGTTGTGGCGGAGTGAAGTTGCACAAGTCTGAAGAATCCATTTTAAACTTCTTTATGAACTTTTCTACGCCCGTTTAGTGTCTGGAACTTTCTATTTTGTGAAAAGGTATTACTTTACTTATTTCCTTTTGTTCATAAGGACTTGACATGATACATATTACACCACAGTCATATACATATTTGATGGAGGCCTCCATCAATATAAAAAAGATCTGGTGCTCGAGCTGGCCAAGGAAACAAGTGAACACAACAACGAGAGTGCTCCTGCTGTCATACGAAATCGCACACCATCCATAACTCCCGGTGTAAATTCAGTGTGTTTGTCATGCAGACCGGTTCGTTGCAGGCCCTCAATTGCCTCCTTCTAACCAACACACGGCTCTCAGGCACACCGGGTCAAGACCACCTTTAATCAGGTAATACGACCATCTCCATGCCCTCCAATGAGCTCTCGCTTAATACCATTCAAGTCACAAAGGGCGGTGGTTTGGGGCAATGGAAACACGGTACAGTTCGTCTGGCTCGGAGCTCTTTTTGAAGTAACCGACTTTTAACGGCTGTGACAATGTGGTGACAACTGCTGCTTAAATTGCTGCTGCAGATGCAATAATATGCCTCAGATCCACCCCTCCCATCAGACCCATGTGGCCGTCCGGGCCCGGCCTTCAGGAGACTGTATATTCTCGGGGCCACCACTGCCAGCAATCATGTTCAATGGCTATATTCCCCCAAAGTAGGGGGTTGGGTTGTTTGGGAGGAGAGACCAAACAGAGAGGCCATCGGTCTCATTGGATTAGGGAAGGACGGGGAAGAAAGTCGGCCGTGCTCTTTCAAAGGAACCATACCGGCATTGGCCTGGAAAGATTTAGGGAAATCACGGAAAACCTAAATGGCCGGACGCGGGATTGAACCGTCGTCCTTCAGAATGCGAGTACAGTGTGCTAACCACTGCGCCACCACGCTCGGCTCCTGCCAAGTCTTCCTGCAATATCGTAGAGAGTACATCCAGCTTCTCGTAGCCCTTTTAAACGACGTAGTTCAAATTCACTGGGTTGTTGATAATGGCTCCTGCCAAGTCTTCCTGCAATATCGTAGAGAGTACATCCAGCTTCTCGTAGCCCTTTTAAACGACGTAGTTCAAATTCACTGGGTTGTTGATAATGGCGTCTTTGTCGCCTTAGAAGCGTCCTTGACTAACATTAACTTACGATGTCCAATCTCAAAAGTAACTAAAGCTCACAACGAGTCATCAGTCCCTTGACTGGTTTGATGCGGCCCTCCACGAATTCCTCACCAGCGCCAACCTTTTCATATCAGAGCAGCACTTGCGCCCTACATCCTCTATTATTTGCTGGATGTATTCCAATCTGTCTTCCTCTACAGTTTTTGCCCTCTACAGCCCACTCCAGTATCATGGAAGTTATACCCAGATGTCTGAACAGGTATACTATCATTCTGTCCTTTCTCCTTGTCTGTGTTTTCCACATATTCCTTTCCTCTCCGATTTCCATACATTCCTTTCCTTTCCGTTAATGCGCAGCGCCACCTCATACCTTACCTTATCAGTCAACCTAATTTTCAACATTGGTCTGTAGCACCACGTCCAAAATGCTTCAATTCTCTTATGTTCCGCTTTTCCCACAGTCCATGTTTCACTAACATATAATGATGTGCTCTGAACGTACATTCTCAGAAATTTGCACCTCAAATCAAGATCTATGTTTGATATCAGTAGACTTTTTTTGCCAGGAAAGCACGTTTTGCCAGTGCTAGTCTGCTTCCGGCGTGTCATTGCTCCGACCGTCATTGGTTATTTTGCTGCCTACGTAGTAGATCTACTTCGAGACCAATAGTCATGATGTTAAGTTATTCGCTGTTATCATTTCTGCTACTTCTCATTACTTTCGTCTTTCTTCGATTTATTCCCAGTTCACATTCTGTACTCATTGACTGTTCATTTAACTAGGCAGATCATGGAATTCTTCTTCACTTTCACTCAGGATAGCAATGTCATCAGAGAATCGTATCATTGATATCTTTTCACCTTAAATTGTAACTCCACTCGCGAACCTTTCTTTTATTTCTATCATTGTTTCATCAATGTACAGTAGGGGTGAAAGACATCCTTTTTAATCCGAGCACTTCATGCTTGATGGTCCACACTTATTATTCCCTCTCGGCTCTTCCACATATTGTATAGTACCCGTCTCTCCCTACAGCTAACCCTTATTCTTCCCAGAAATTCGAACATCCTCCTTTTCCACGTCGACAAATCCTATGAATATGTCTCGGTTGTTCTTTAGCCTTGCTTCCTTTATCAACCGTCGCACCAGAATTACCACTCTGATGCCTTTGCCTTTCCCGAAGCCAAACTGTTCAACTGGCATATCCTAAATTTTCATTTCCATTCTTCTCCATATTATTTATTGTCATTAACTTCGATGCATGAGCTGTTAAGCTGATTTTGCGACAACTATCGCACTTGTCAGCTCTTGCAGTCTATGGAAATATGTGGACGATATTTTTCCGAAAGTCAGATGGTGTGTCGCCAGACTCATACGTTCTACACACTAACGTGAACAGTCGTTTTGTTGGCATTTCCCCCAATGATTTTAGAAATTCTAATGGAATCTTATCCGTCCCTTCTGCCTTATTTGATCTTAAGTTCTCCAAAGCTCTCTTAAATTCTGATTCTAATACTGGATTCCCTATCTCTTCTATGTCGACTCCTGTTTCTTCTTCTAGCACATCTGACAAATCTTCCCACTCATAGAGGCTTAATGTACTGTTTCCATCTTTCTGATCTCTCCTCTGCATTTAACAGTGGAATTTCCACTGCACTCTTGATGTTACGACCCTTGCTTTTAATTTCGGCTGAGGTTATTTCGACTTTCCTATCTGCTGAGTCAGTCCTACCGACAATCATTTCTTTTTAGATTTCCTTACAGTTCATGCAGCCATTTCTTCTTAGCTTCCCTACACTTCCTATTTATTCCATTCCTCGGCGACTTGTATTTCTGTATTTCTGAGTTTCACGGAACATTTTTGTAGTTCCTTCTGTCGTCGATCAGTTGAAGTATTTCTTCTGTTACCTATGGTTTCTTCGAAGTTACCTTCTTTGTACCTATGCCTTTCTTTCTGGCTTCTGTGATTGTCCCTTTTAGAGTTGTTCATTCGTCTTCAAGTGTAGTGCCTACTGAGCTATTCCTTATTGCTATATCTTTATCCTTAGAGAACTTCAAGCGTATGTCGTCATTCCGTAGTACTTCCGTGTTCCACTTTTTTGCGTATTGATTCTTCTTGACTAATATCTTAAACTTCAGCCTACTCCTCATCACTACTACATTGTGATCTGAGTCCTTGTCTGCTTCTTTACGCTTTAGAATCCTGTATCTGATTTCGGAATCTCTGTTTGACCCTGATGTAATGTAGCTGAAATTTTCCCGTATCAGCTGACCTTTACCAAGTATTCCTGCTCCTCTTGTAATTGATGAATAGAGTATTTGCTGTTACTAACTGAAATTTATTGCAGAACTCAACTTTACGTGCTGTATTAATCTTTCAACATCCTCATATACTTTCTCCCTCTATTCATCTTGAGCCTATGTCGACGGTATGTATACCTGAACTATCGTTGTTGGTGTTGGTTTGCTGTCGATTCTGATGAGAACAACCCTACTATTGAACTGTTCACAGCAACACTCTCTCTGTCCTTCGTTGCTTTCATAACGTACCCCACTTCAGTTATACCATTTTTCGCTGCGGTTACGGCGTGTTTCTAAGGCAAACCTGATTTGCATCTTCATAGTGACGCTACTAGGGCCACTCTTATGCCATTGGTGTGGAATGTGTGTAGACACTAGCTTTCGGATGTAGACTGCCAACTTTGGTTTATGTAGCAGAACTCCTTCTTGGTATTGCAGTTCTTTCTTCGTTAGTGTATAATCGCAGACCCATTCGGATATTTATTTCCTTCGTTAATAAGTCCGGATGCTGAGAAAGCTTTCACGGAGAGCTTGTCACCCTTAATAACACTCGGGAATTATACTTTTGAGAGAGTTTAGCAGCTTAAATATCTGCACTCGATAGTCACTCCCTCAAATACTTCCTGTTATAGAAGTAAAACAGATTAACAGCGATCGACAGAGCTTTTCTTATATTAAAATACTATTATCCTCAAGGCTTTTAACTCATAGAACAACATGAAACGTTTATAACACATTTAAGACTACCGCTTATATATGACTTGGAAATTTTACATCAAGAGGTGTTGGAGTGCTAATTGCCGTTGAGAAAAAGGTATGTTCAGTAATCGTACGTCTGTCTTGAGAAGGAGGAAAATGAAGGAGCAGATACAATCATTAGCTGTACGCTGTATAGTAGAGATCGGCATACAAAGTACTGGAGGAATAAAATCAGCCTTATTGAGAAGAGCGTGGCACATGGCATGGTGAGTGGTAGGGACGTAAATAAAATATTAGATGCTAATCCTGTTGGTCAGAGAGGACAGGGTATCTAGGAAATCAGATTGTTACATGAAGCAGTCGAAGACCTATAGAAAATGGACTGGAGTTGGAAAGTTCGAGAGTTTTATCTTGATAACTGGCGGAGAATTGTTGAAGACACCAAGGTCCGCGATGAAGTGCAGAGTCACAGAAGGAATTACTTCGTATGTGAATCAGCATTTACTCCCGTCCAAAGATTACAAAAGAGCGTTTCACTTCCTATCTATTGTCAAACTTCCAAATGGCTTGTGGCATTGTTGTCAAATTTTTTGCACACATTACTATCAGTCGGACAAGAATATTCAGTAGCAGCAAAGTAAGGAGGGAGCACTGTCAAAAGGTTAATAATAATTTCATAAAGTCGTTGATATAGTACAGACTTAAAGGAGAAGAGAATTTTAACTTACTCGTTATTGGTGGAAGACGATGGAGCAATCAGGAGCGTGGACTTAGCAGATAGGCGCCGAACTGTTACTGTAACTCGCTAAGAGTCATCTACCGGGTACGAGAGAGACAAATCGCTTCGGGGCGGTCAAGTGGAATACTATGCCGGTAATTATGTGTCTCAGTTAATAGTACCTCGGGAAACGTCTGAGTAACAACTTACTACAAATTTTGTGTCAGGTATGAAGAAATTCAACACGTGCTTTGGAAAGTACACTGTAACGAGTTACAGAAAAAAAAATCTGTCATGTTAAACAGTGCCTCGGCGAACGGTCGTGTGAAGTTTTGAAGATCTTGTAATAATGTAAATCATTAGATTGTCTCTTCTTGAAGTGCTCTGAACGTACATAGCTTCCGAGAAATTTCAATTGATGAATGGACTGTGTCAGGCTCATACTTGCGTTTCTTGATTACGGCTAAACGTTAATGATTAAAAAGGAAGTGACATCGTATATTCTGATAACTTTACTTCCTTGCACTGGATTTTCTCCCGCACTGCCACTTGAGTTTAGCACAGTTTGTAGTTCGGCATTTACATGGAGAAGAAGGCAATCGGGACGAGATCCAAGAGGCAACTTCAGAAGACGCGAGACAATCAAACCAAAGTAAGTGATGCTAGGAAAGCGGGAAGACGTACCTTCTCGAACTGTAGTATTGATAGAACCTGGTATTTTTACAAGATGGGCAGGGCACAGTACGAAAGCCACCGTGTAATGGATGGATAGGCGAACATTGTAATAACAATCTATCGTCGCTATTTTTTTATTTATTTTTTTTAAACGTTGCAGTCTGATTAAGCAGTTGATCTTCAAAAGTGCTTCATACAGTGAAGCGCCAAAGAAACTGGGTGCTGCGGTCGGCAACGCCTATATAACACAAGTGTCTGGCGTAGTTGTTAGATCGATCACTGCTGCTGGAGAACTGTAGGAGAACTGTAGGGCCCCCCTAGACAGGTCAGACGTGCACTACACACCGGAAGCAGCTACTAGGGTAGCAGAGTACGTGTGGCGTGCACACGGGGGTTTTTTAGGTTAGAGGGACCCCCCCTTGGGCGAAACGATAAAATACCTGACGGCTTACCAGAGAGAACATCAGCATCGTTGATAAAGAACGTCCGTCCTCAGAGAAAGAACGTCCGTCCTCAGAGACCAAAAACAGGAAAAGTTAACGTAATATTGGTAAACTGCAGGAGTATCCAGGGCAAGGTTCCTGAATTAGTATCGCTTATTGAAGGAAATAGTGCGCATATAGTATTAGGAACGGAAAGTTGGTTAAAACCGGAAGTGAACAGTAACGAAATCCTAGACACAGAATGGAATATATACCGCAAGGATAGGATAAACGCCAATGGTGGAGGAGTATTTATAGCAGTAAAGAATTCAATAATATCCAGTGAAGTTATTAGCGAATGCGAATGTGAAATAATCTGGGTTAAGTTAAGTATCAAAGGTGGGTCAGATATGATAGTCGGATGCTTCTATAGACCACCTGCATCAGCAACCGTAGTAGTTGAGCGCCTCAGAGAGAACCTGCAGAACGTCGTGAAGAAGTTTCGTGATCATACTATTGTAATAGGGGGAGACTTCAATCTACCAGGTATAGAATGGGATAGTCACACAATCAGAACTGGAGCCAGGGACAGAGACTCTTGTGACATTATCCTGACTGCCTTGTCCGAGAATTACTTCGAGCAGATAGTTAGAGAACCAACTCGTGAAGCTAACGTTTTAGACCTCATAGCAACAAATAGACCGGAACTTTTCGACTCCGTGAATGTAGAAGAGGGTATCAGTGATCATAAGTCAGTGGTTGCATCAATGACTACAAGTGTAATAAGAAATGCCAAGAAAGGAAGGAAAATATATTTGCTTAACAAGAGTGATAGGGCACAAATCGCAGAATATCTGAGTGACCACCATCAAACGTTCATTTCTGAGGAAGAGGATGTGGAACAAAAATGGAAAAAATTCAGAAACATCGTCCAGCACGCCTTAGATAAGTTCGTACCGACTAAGGTCCAAAGCGAGGGGAAAGATCCACCGTGGTATAACAATCATGTACGAAAGGTACTACGGAAACAAAGAAAGCTTCATCATAGGTTTAAGAGTAGTCGAATCATAGCTGATAAGGAAAAGCTGAACGAAGCGAAAAAGAGCGTAAAGAGAGCAATGAGAGAAGCATTCAACGAATTCGAACATAAAACATTGGCAAACAATCTAAACAAGAACCCTAAAAAGTTTTGGTCATATGTAAAATCGGTAAGCGGATCTAAATCCCCTATTCAGTCACTCGTTGACCACGATGGCACCGAAACAGAGGACGACCGAAGAAAGGCAGAAATACTGAATTCAGTGTTCCGAAACTGTTTCACTGCGGAAAATCGTAACACGGTCCCTGACTTCAGCCGTCGCACGGACGCCAAAATGGAAAACATTGAAATAAACGATATCGGAATTGAAAAACAACTGCTATCACTTAGTAGCGGAAAAGCATCCGGACCAGACGAGATACCCGTAAGATTCTACAGTGATTATGCTAAAGAACTTGCCCCCTTTCTATCAGCAATTTATCGTAGATCTCTGGAAGAACGTAAAGTACCTAGCGACTGGAAGAAAGCGCAGGTCGTTCCCATTTTCAAGAAGGGTCATAAATCAGATGCGAATAATTATAGGCCTATTTCGCTTACGTCAATCTGTTGTAGAATAATGGAACATGTTTTATGTTCTCGTATTATGACGTTCTTAGATAATACAAATCTCCTTCATCATAACCAACATGGATTCCGCAAACAGAGATCATGTGAAACTCAGCTCGCCCTATTTGTCCAAGAAATTCACAGTGCCGTAGACACTGGCGAGCAGATTGATGCCGTATTCCTGGACTTCAGGAAGGCATTTGATACGGTTCCGCACTTACGTTTAGTGAAAAAAATACGAGCTTACGGAATATCGGACCAGGTTTGTGATTGGATTCAGGATTTCCTAGAAGAAAGAACACAACATGTCATTCTTAACGGTTCAAAATCTGCAGATGTAGAGGTAATTTCGGGAGTACCGCAAGGAAGCGTGATAGGACCTTTATTGTTTACAATATACATAAATGACTTAGTTGACAACATCGGTAGCTCCGTGAGGCTATTTGCAGATGACACGGTTGTCTACAAGAAAGTAGCAACATCAGAAGACTCGTACGTACTCCAGGAAGACCTGCAGAGGATTAATGAATGGTGCGACAGCTGGCAGCTTTCCCTAAACGTAGATAAATGTAATATAATGCGCATACATAGGGGCAGAAATCCATTCCAGTACGATTATGCCATAGGTGGTAAATCATTGGAAGCGGTAACGACCGTAAAATACTTAGGAGTTACTATCCGGAGCGATCTGAAGTGGAATGATCACATAAAACAAATAGTGGGAAAAGCAGGCGCCAGGTTGAGATTCATAGGAAGAATTCTAAGAAAATGTGACTCATCGACGAAAGAAGTAGCTTACAAAACGCTTGTTCGTCCGATTCTTGAGTATTGCTCATCAGTATGGGACCCTTACCAGGTTGGATTAATAGAAGAGATAGACATGATCCAGCGAAAAGCAGCGCGATTCGTCATGGGGACATTTAGTCAGCGCGAGAGCGTTACGGAGATGCTGAACAAGCTCCAGTGGCGGACACTTCAAGAAAGGCGTTACGCAATACGGAGAGGTTTATTATCGAAATTACGAGAGAGCACATTCCGGGAAGAGATGGGCAACATATTACTACCGCCCACATATATCTCGCGTAATGATCACAACGAAAAGATCCGAGAAATTAGAGCAAATACGGAGACTTACAAGCAGTCGTTCTTCCCACGCACAATTCGTGAATGGAACAGGGAAGGGGGGATCAGATAGTGGTACAATAAGTACCCTCCGCCACACACCGTAAGGTGGCTCGCGGAGTATAGATGTAGATGTAGATGTAGATGCTATAATGGCTTGTTATCAAGATTTAACTGAGTCTGAACTGGTGTTACGGTCGGCGTATGAGGGACGGAACACAGCATCTCCGAGGTAGTGATGAAATGGGGATTTTCCTGTACGACCATTTCACGAGTGTACCGTGAATATCAGGAATCCGGTAAAACGTCAGATGTCCGACAGCCCTGCAGCCGGAAAAACATCCTGCAAGGAAGGGACCAACGCCGACTGAACATTATCGTTCAACGTTACAGAGGTGCTACCCTTCCGCAAATTGCTGCACATTTGAATGCTGAGCCATCAAGTGTCACCGTGCGGACCATTCAACGAAACATCTTCGTTATGGGCTTTCGGAGCCGAAGTGTATGGGTATTGAGACAACCTCATGAATCCATGGACCATACATGTCAGCAGGGGACTGTTCAAGCTGATGGGGGCTCTGTAATGGTGCGGGACGTGTGCATTTGGAGTGATATGAGACCCCTGGTACCTCTAGATATGACTCTGACAGGTGACATATACGTAGGCATCCTGTCTGATCACTTGCATCCAGCCGGCCGCGGTGGTCTCGCGGTTCTAGGCACGCAGTCCGGAACCGTGCGACTGCTCCGGTCGCAGGTTCGAATCCTGCCTCGGGCATGGATGTGTGTGATGTCCTTAGGTTAGTTAGGTTTAATTAGTTCTAAGTTCTAGGGGACTTATGACCACAGCAGTTGAGTCCCATAGTGCTCAGAGCCATTTGAACCATTTTTGAACTTGCATCCACTCATCTCCATTGTGCATCCCGACGGACTTGGGCAATTCCAGCAGAAGAATATGACACCCTACACGTCCATAATTGCTACAGTGTCTCCAGGAACATTTTTCAGATGTTAAACACTTCCACTAGCCACCAAACGCCCCAGACATGAACACTATTGGGCATATCTGGGATGCCTTGCAACCTGCTGTTCAGAAAAGATCTCCACCGCCTCGTACTCTTACGGATTTATGGACAGCCTTGCAGGATTAAAGGTGTCAGTTCCCTCTAGCACTACTTCAGACATTAGTCGAGACCATACCACGTCGCGCTGAGGCACTCCTGCGTGCTCGCGGCCGCTCTTCACGTTATTAGACAGGTGTATCAGTTCCTTTGACCCTTCAGTGTATTTCCTATTGATATTCAGTCTTCCTCCACAAGCACCGTCACCGGCTAACATTTTTCGTAATATTACCGCGTCACGGAGCTTCAGAGTTCTCGAACTCTCTGCTGAGGAACCGGACTGTAAGTACTTCACCACTGTCACTTTACGGGCGGATGCCTCCCGGCAGCGTCGGGCCCGAGCTGCGAGTAACGGCGGAGGGGAGCGACCTCGCCCCGGCCGCTGCGTGTGGGAAAGTCCTTGCGGAGCGGAGCGCGCGGCCTCGGCAATTATCATTCCCTTAAGATGCGCGTCGGGCCGTTCCGAATTACAAGCAGGCTCGATAGGAATCGTGGTCGGCGGCGCGGCGCCGCGCTGGCACGGCGCGGCCAGGGCTGCCGCGCTGCGCGCAGGGCCGGCAGCCGCATCAACAAAACAGCCGCGCCCGAGCGGCGCCGCAGGGCTAGCGCTCTCGCCGGCGACTACCGTTGCTGCCGTAGTCTCTCTGTACACAGGCAGACCACGCCTATTACGAGGATAAGTGTTACTTCACCGAAGCGTCGAGAAACTTTAAATTGTGCTGTCCACTTTTACTCTTTATACACTGAAGAGATATTTATACACCGTTGGAAAAAAGTGCACTCTTTTAGAGGTTTTCAGTTCGCTCAAGGTTTACTGTTGCAACAGTACATACATCTACATTTATACTCTGCAAGCCACCCAACGGTGTGTGGCGCAGAGCACTTTGCGTGACACTGTCATTACCTCCCTTTCCTGTTCAAATGGTTCAAATGGCTCTGAGCACTATGGGACTCAACTGCTGAGGTCATTAGTCCCCTAGAACTTAGAACTAGTTAAACCTAACTAACCTAAGGACATCACAAACATCCATGCCCGAGGCAGGATTCGAACCTGCGACCGTAGCGGTCTTGCGGTTCCAGACTGCAGCGCCTTTAACCGCACGGCCACTTCGGTCGGCCCCTTTCCTGTTCCAGTCGCGTATGGTTCGCGGGAAGAACGACTGCCGGAAAGCCTCCGTGCGCGCTCGATCCCTCTAATTTTACATTCGTGATCTCCTCCGGAGGTATAAGTAGGGGGAAGCAATATATTAGATACGTCATCCACAAACGCACCCTCTCGAAACCTGGGCAGCAAGCTACACCGCGGTGTAGAGCGCCTCTCTTGCAGAGTCTGCCACTTGAGTTTGCTAAACATCTCCGTATCACTATCACGCTTACCAAATAACCCTGTGACGAAACGCGCCGCTCTTCTTTGGACCTTCTCTATCTCCTTGTCAAACCAACCTGGTACGGATCCCACACTGATGAGCAATACTCAAGTACAGGTCGAACGAGTGTTTTGTAAGCCACCTCCTTTGTTGATGGACTACATTTTCTAAGGACTCTGCCAATGAATCTAAACCTGGTACCCGCCTTACCAACAATTAATTTTATATGATCATTCCACTTCAAATCATTCCGCACGCATACTCCCAGATATTTTACAGAAGTAACTGCTACCAATGTTTGTTCCGCTATCATATAATCATACAATAAAGGATCCTTGTTTCTATGTATTCGCAATACATTACCTTTGTCTATTTTAAGGGTCAGTTGCCACTCCCTGCACCAAGTGCCTATCCGTTGCAGATCTTCCTGCATTTCGCTACAATTTTCTAATGCTGCAACATCTCAGTATACTACAGCATCATCCGCGAAAAGCCGCATGGAACTTCCGACACTATCTACTAGGTCATTTATATATATTGCGAAAAGCAGAGTTCCCATAACCCTCCCTTGTGGCACGGCAGAGGTTACTTTAACGTCTGTAGACGTCTCTCCATTGAGAACAACATGCTGTGTTCTGTTTGCTAAAAACTCTTCAATGCAGCCACACAGCTGGTCTGATTTTCCGTAGGCTCTTACTTTGTTTATCAGGCGACAGTGCGGAACTGTATCGAACGCCTTCCGGAAGAAAATGGCATCTACCTAGGAGCCTATATCAAATACATCTATATCTAATACATATGGAGTGCATGAATTAATTACACTTACATATCAATAGCACAAACGCTTTTGATATACTAGGTACCCATCCACGTCCAAACACCCATATTAGTACGCGTTGTAAACTCCACAGGCGGCAACGAAGCATTGACTGTGGCATTCAGCAGATTTTACAAATAGCAAATACTGTTCTGGAATGCGTTATTCCACGCCTGCTAAAACTGTTCACGTAGTTCTGTAAGAGCTGTTGGTCGAAGAGTCGCGCGAGGTACTTGTCGTCCCATAGTATTCTACACATGCTCGATTGGAAATAAGTTCGGATATCGTGCTGGCTGGGGAAGCTGCTGCACGTCTTACAATAGATCACATTGAGAGTCACGGGCATTGTGTGGGTGACCATTATTCTATTGGAGCAACACATCACCTTTCTGTTGCGAGAACGGCAAAAGAACTGGTCTAACAACGATCTGTTTGTATTGGGCGCAGGTTAGCGTCCCCTCCAGCTTATCGCACCCCAGTGTGTCAGGGGCGAATGCACTCTTACAAGAGAGCCGGCCAGGGTGGCCGCGCGGTTCTAGGCGCTACAGTCTGGAACCGCGCGACCGCTACGGTCACAGGTTCGAATCCTGCCTCGGGCGTGGATGTGTGTGATGTCCTTAGGTTAGTTGGGTTTAAGTAGTTCTAAGTTCTAGGGGACTGATGACCTCAGAAGTTAAGTCCCATAGTGCTCAGAGCCATTTGAATTTGAACTCTTACAAGACTGTTCGTGTTGACACGTGTGGGCTCACAAGCTCTCTTTTCTTTGCTGTGGTAGCTGTACGCCCTGTCACTGCTGCCCATACAATACGACGATCCTGGCTGTCGTCTGTGCTGCGTGGGTGTCCAGAACCTCGTCTACTGGTATGAGAATTTTTACTGACCACTGATACGCGTAACGTAGCACAACTGACACATCACGTGCAACCTGTGTGGCAATTCTCCGAAAGGACCATCCCGCCACTCGCAACACGCAGTTCGACACCTGTAAACTCGCTCAGTTGGCTGCAAGAAGAACGAATGCTTCTTCATGGCGTGGTTGCCTACTTGCTTCAAACGTCTGCTCCAGCCTTCTGGCTGTTAGCATTGCCTAATAAAGGGTAGACACGGATGGCCCGCCGGCCGGGGTGGCCGAGCGGTTCTAGGCGCTACAGTCTGGAACCACGCGACCACTACGGTCGCAGGTTCGAATCCTGCCTCGGGAATGGATGTGTGTGCTGTCCTTAGGTTAGTTAGGTTTAAGTAGTTCTAAGTTCTAGGGGACTGATGACCTCAGAAGTTGAGTCCCATAGTGCTCAGAGCCATTTTTGAACAGATGGCCCTCTGTTAGCTATGCCACTACGCTGTCTGTTAGCGGACGACGCTGAACCCATTATCAGTACATTTCTATACACCAGATTGCATATACCGTCATCGGATGAAAATCTACGTCGTCTTTCCAGGTGTAATAATTTTTTTTCGGCAGTGCTTCATTCTGAGACCATATTTGGCATATACTTCTTACATTACTTTAACCATGATATTGATGGTTGAGCTCTTTGTTTGTCTGCTACATTACTTGAAGATCTATAGCAGCTATCCAGTTTGTATTATTAGCTTTATTCATAACAAGATGCTTTCCAGGTTGTCAGTTATCTTTGCTTTGGATATTACATTAATATATTCATCAACCGCTTTTGTCGATTGCATATTGAACGCTGCAGTTGCCCGGTGCAACATAACAATTCGTTTACCTACCTCGTTTCGAGAGTTGCAGTTTGCGTTTAATGGTGTAAACGTAGCACTCACGTTAGCCGGGAGCGATGTGCTCTTTTCTCCGTCGAGGTTTTCTCTGAATGCAGCAGTCTTGTGCGATTAACAGGCATTCTTTGAGCGAACGGTGAGCAGCTTCTCGAGTGGGTGACCGGTATCTGGAAACGAGTCTCGTGGTCGCTTTACAGATATGAAAGCTGAAAGCTGTACTAGAGTCAGTTGACAGGGGAGAGACGAAATGGTATCGCGAATGATTTACGCAAAAATTATCTCACGTCGATTATTTCAAATAATTGAAAGAATTGACATTGGAAATGGATTTACATGTATGAAAAGCAGAATTTTAATTTCAACATTGTGCGTGTGAGAGCTAGAAAAAATAGCGACTGATATTTGATAGTTAATTCCAAAATCTCTTGCAAATCGAATTGTTATGATTCGTTACTTCACACCATTAATGCTACATACTTGTAATATTGACCTCACTTGTGATGGTATTAGTTAAGAGTACGCATTCACAGAAGCGATTACGACCAACGCATGTGAGTTCCGATACTAATTAACCAGCCTGACTGCAAAGAATCAATTAAACAGTGGTAATAGATTGTTAGTAGATAGCTTACATTAAGTTCAGTACCCCCTGTAGTCTAACTCGCAGTTCTATTTTCGCACTTACATACACAGCGTAGACGCTTTGAGCCTCGCTGATGCACTCATGTAACGCAGCAAATACCATGCGGTCCTCTTATGCGTTTGCCTGTATCGGAAATTGCACCTAATTCACTTTCATTTTACAGAAAATAGTTTAAGTGGGACTGAAAATAAATTATAATAAAACGAATATAATTCATAATGAATACTTTGTAAAACAAAGTATACAGATCAACAACAGAGATTTTATTTAGAGCAAATCTTGTGATTTACTGGTGGTGTAATATCGGCTAAGAGTGAGCTGTTGTGCTAAACAGAGTATATGAAACGAAGAGTATAGTATCTCTGAAATGTAAAGCTTATAGCAAGCGCGTATAACCAGTTTTTACTTAGGATTGTGAGACTAGGTGTTTTAATGTGAAAATCATTCAAAAACTGATGTTTGCTCAGCGAGCAGTTTAGAGGGCAATGGAATTATGTATGTTGGCTATTACTGGTAAACAAAAAAGTTGGTCAACAAAGACACTGGAATGCCAAATATAATTCTCTCTCTATACGTATACTCTGCAGGCCGTGTGGCATGTGGCGCTACTCTCCTTTGGACTCTTTTTACTTACTCTATCAGTTGTGTGTTATATGGGTCCCAGACTTAAGAGTATTAATCAAGAATCGGTACAAATTATCTAATTGATCTTGACGTATTAAGAAGTGAGTCTGTGGCAGAAGAGGGTGGGGTGAAGATTGTAGACGTGTACCAAGGCCTGCCTTAGTATGCAGTTTCAAACGAATATAGGATCCAATGGTTATTCAGAGATGGAGAGCCTTGCACAGGCTACACTGGCCTTGAGAAGCTGCACCGAAATCAAACCAGTCTTCCGACCGAAGGCCACAACATACACTTTATATGCCTTCAGACAGAAAGATACCATTCAAATGACCATGTTTGTTTATTTATTTACTTTACATCTACATGTATATCGTGCAAAAAACCGGACTATGGTGTCTGGCAGAGAGTACTTCTGGTACCACCATTGTTTCGTCTCTTTCATATTCATTTCACACACGCTGCGTGGAAACAATCTCTGTCGATATACCTCCAACATAAGCTCTAATTTCTCTCGTTATAGCTCGTTGTCATTTCGTGGGAGGTAGTACTATGATACCAGATTTTTCTTAGAACGTGAGCTCTTAGAATCTGAACGGTAAACCATCCCGTGATTCTCAACGTTTCCTTTCCAGCGGCTGCAACTGTAGTTTGTTGAGCATTTCCGCAACGCTCTCGCGACGACTAAGTGATCCCATGACGAAACGCGCTGTCTGCGTTGTACATTATATTGATCTAACTTATTTCGGGTCCCAGAATGATGATCAGCATTCACAAATCGGCCGAAATTTTTTCTAAAGCCACTTCTTTCGTGTATGAATTACACGTCATTAAGTCTCTAATGTCTCGCAACCTGGCATCTTCTTTCTTGCTATTTGTTTTAAGACGTTCTGTATGGGTATTCGTAGGTATTTTAAGGTAGTTACAATTTACTGTGACGGTCGTCTACAGTGGAATAGAACTATAGTGTGCTTGCCTATTCAAGCGAAATGTCTAACATTTATTTATGTCCTGGATCAACTACTATTCCCTGCAGCAGTCTTCCAGTCTTTGCAGGTCCTACTGTTATTCACTGCAGTCTTCTGTAGTGGCAACATGCCTTAGCGTTCATGAATATCTTCACGGAACCGCGAACGTTTTCCACTAGATCATTTATATACAGGGTGGTCCAATGATCTTGACCGGCCCAAACATCTCACGAAATAAGCGTCAAACGAAAGAACTACAAAAAACGAAACTTGTCTAGCTTGAAGGGGGAAACCAGATGGCGCTATGGTTGGCCAGCTGGGTGGCGCTGCCATAAGTCAAACGGGTATCAACTCCTTTTTTTTTTTTTTAAATAGGAACCTCCATTTTTATTACATATTCGTGTAGTAAGTAAAGAAATATGAATGTTTCAGTTGGACCACTTTTTTTCGCTTTGGGATAGATGGTGCTGTAATAGTGACAAACATATGGCTCACAATTTTAGACAAACAGTTGGTAACAGGTAGGTTTTTTAAATTAAAATACAGAACGTAGGACGTTTGAACATATTATTTCGGTTGTTCCAATGTGATACATGTACCTTTGTGAACTTATCATTTCTGAGAACACATGCTGTTACAGCGTGATTACCTGTAAAGACCACATTAATGCAATAAATGCACAAAATGATGTCCGTCTACTTCAATGCATTTGGCAATACGTGTAACGACATTCCTGTCAACAGCGAGTACTTCGCCTTCCGTAATGTTCGCACATGAATTGACAATGCGCTGACGCATGTTGTCAGGCGTTGTCGGTGGATCACGATAGCAAATATTCTTCAACTTTCCCCACAGAAAGAAATCCGGGGACGTCAGATCCGGTGAACGTGCGGGGCATGGTATGGTGCTTCGACGACCAATCCACCTGTCACGACCGAGCGGTTCTGGCGCTTCAGTCTGGAACCGCGCGACCGCTACGGTCGCAGGTTGGAATCCTGCCTTGGGCATGGATATGTGTGATGTCCCTAGGTTAGTTAGGTTTAAGTAGTTCTAAGTTCTAGGGGACTGATGACCTCAGATGTTAAGTCCCATAGTGCTCAGAGCCATTTGAATCTGTCATAACACTGGCCATGCAATTCCTGGTGCATAGAAATACGGTACGGGTGCAATCGATGTTGATGTAGCATTCTCAACACCGACGTTTTTGAGATTCCCGATTCTCGCGCAAATTTTTCTGCTACTGATGTGCGGATTAGCCGCGACATCAGTTAAAACACGTACTTGGACATCATCATTTGTTGCAGGTCGTGGTTGACGTTTCACATGTGGCTGAACGCTTACTGTTTCCTTAAATAACCTAACTATACGGCGGACGGTCCGGACACTTGAATGATGTCGTCCAGGATACCGAGCAGCATACATAGCACACGCCCGCTGGGCATTTTCATCACAATAGCCATATATCAACACGACATCGACCTTTTCCGCAGTTGGTAAACGGTCCATTTTAACACGGGTAATGTATCACGAAGCAAATACCGTCCGCACTGACGGAATGTTACGTGATACCACGTACTTATGCTTTTGTGACTATTACAGCGCCGTCTATCACAAAGCGAAAAAGTGGTCCAACTAAATCATTCATATCTCTTTACGTACTACACGAATATGTAATAAAAATGGAGGTTCCTATTTAAAAAAAAAAAAACGCAGTTGATATCCGTTTGACCCATGGCAGCGCCATCTAGGGGCCAACCATAGCGCCATCTGGTTTCCCCCTTCAAGCTAGACGAGTTTCCTTCTTTGTAGTTTTCTCGTTTGATTCTTATTTCATGAGATATTTGGCCCGGTCACTATCAACTCACCACCCTGTATATTTTGACCAATAACGACCCTAGAATACTCTCCAGTGGTACTCCATAAATTAACAGTTACATGTCGATTTTTTTTTATATGAAAGGCCATTGAATGGGTTTCTGCGCATTATGTATCGTGTGGTGAGAATGAACGCGGACGGGGTTAGACAACAGTCGACGTCGAATATTATGAAGTTAGGCTGGTCGATTCAGTGTGCTTCAGCTTTTCGTGGCTGTGGGGAAAGGCCGTGAGATGATCGCCCAGTACTCCGCCCTACAGTTTCTACCAGCGCCCAGATTGGTTCTCGCGCAGTGTTCACCGGCCCGCGATCCCTCCTCAGCTGAGAGCGGGCGGATGCGGCTCCGGCTCAGGCCGCCAGAGGGAGAACCCGGAGGTTGCTGGGTGCTGGGGGAGCGCCGGGGCGCGGGCCGGGCCTATTGATTCATTGACTGCGGCCTGCACGTACCTGGGACCGACGTCGATTGAGCAACAAAGTTTCCAGCCCGAGAGCGCGCGAGGGAAAGAAGTGTTTATAGGCACACCAAGTTTCTTTTGTCTCCACGTCTGGAGGGGGGAAAGTGGGGGCGGGCAGTCACTCACTGTTCTCTCAGTTGATATAGGAGGGTTGTTCTCAGACTTTCTATCAACAGAAAACTTTTCCCTATTATACGCTGCGGCGGTTTCTCTGCCGCTGCCTCAGCGGAACCCACGCTTTTACAGCAGATACCTAATACTCAGCCGGATCACATTCTGACATTAGTTTTCGTCAGCGCTTAAAATCAACTGGTATAAGTAAGTGACTTAAACTCAATGGTACGATAATTAAATACAAAGCGAAGTCCATCTTAATAGAAAATTCAGTGTGGAACTTAAAAAGCAAAGGACCAATTAGTGTTCCAGGATGTGTAAGAGAAGACTGGGTGGATCCTTGAATCACAGTGTGTGTAGAGAACACACAAATGCTGACCTCGAGCCGTCGCCACCCATCACAGAGAAATTCAGTGTTAAAAATTCTGCCCCATAGAGCCTCACCGAAGAATTACAAGGGATGTGAATAGTATTCATAGTCAAGTTGAGAAGAATTTCCAGTCAAAATGAAGAACACATCAGAAAGAGATTGGGGGTCATATAGAGAAAAATAAGCCAAGAATCGCTTATTCTGTTCCAAAATCAGAAATCATCGGTAGACTCCTACGGAACACGGCATTGAAGTTATTTCACTCCCGTCAACAAAGATCAATAGTCCTTTGTAACATGTTCTGCAATATTATTTTCCTATTATTAATATTAAAGACGATCTACATATTGTATTTCCAGGTGTGTACGGTATTCCATTGCGAAAGAGGTATGTCCTGCGTGAGACAGAATATCAGAACAGTCGGCGAGAGATGCAGAACACATAAGTTGACCTTCACGACCAAAACAATGCAGCGAATGAGTTGTCGCCGAGTACTGTCTTGAATATAATCATGAAATGAAATACGATGGGACCAGTATTGCGGTGCAAAGGCTAAGTTCCTCAGACAGCTTAATTAAAGAGTCTATGGAAATAAAGATGTCAGAAAACCTCATAAACAGGGAAGGAGGTTTAGATTTAAACGAGGCCAGTGGTCCAGCGTTCTATATGCAGGGTGACATAGAATAACGGGAATGTTTGAAATGATTAGTGGCAGCCATGGGCAGGTTGCAGCAGTGCGCGTTCGTGACAGTTAGGGAATAAGCTGTCCGCCATTTCAGTAATCATGGATCAGTAATGATGGATCAGTAATCATGGATCAGTGGAACTGATAACAGCGTGCATTAGCCATAAAAATGTTTTATAAAAACCATGATAGCTTGGTAGTGGTGCAGGTTGAGTGTTGACGTTTTTATAATTTAGGACGTCATGATGCCGTTCCGTCGGAACACACGATAAAATGTTCGTTTAGTAACTTTGAAGAGACTGGATCTGCCCTCAACAAGAAACCAGCAGGACTATAAAGAAGTGTACTTTCTCCAGCGAACATTGATGTTGTACGCGAGTCTGTCTCACGGAGCCCACGGCGTTCAATTCGTAAGCAAGAAGCAGTGTTAGGAATGTCCCTGGAGAGTGTTCGCAGAATTCTTCATCTTGATTTATAATTTCATCCGTTCAAACTACAGATAGTGCAACAATTGAAGGACAACGATTACCAGTTACGATTAGGATTCTGTCAACAAATGATAACAAAAATAAGTAATGACGATGAATTCCTAAACAAGTTGTGGTTGTCAGATGAAGACATTTTCATCTCACAGGTTATGTGAATATACAGAAGTACCGTTACTGGCCAAACACAAATCCTAATGACGTCCATGAACGCCCTTTACACTCTAGTAAAGGACAGTATGGTGTGGTGTTTCATCACATAGGGATTATCGGACAGTATTTTTTCGCAAATGAACAGGAAAATACAACAACTGTCAATGCCGATCGTTACGTGGGGATGCTACGAACTTTCGTTACACCTGCATTGAACAACTTTCCAAACGTTCAAGAAGCCTGGTTTCAACAGGACGGAGCGACATCACACACTGCATGACACTCAATGGCATATGTGCGAGAATTGTTTGGAAACCGTGTGATCGGTAACATTCCCTGGCCCCCTAGGTCGCCAGATTTATCAGTTTGTGATTTTTTCTTCTGGGGTTACCTCAAGAGCAAAGTCTACATGACTCGACCAAGAACCCTCGATGAGTTAAAACAGAGCATTTAGGATGCAATTCACAGTATCCCAACTGAGATGTTGCAGCGGTCAATGAGGAATCTCAACAGCAGATTTCACCAATGTATTCATGCAGGAGGACGCCATCTAAAGGACGTAAATTAAAAAAAAAGTGATAAATGCCATCAGTGTTTCGTAAATGGCAGAGTTGTAAGGTTTCAGTTACTATGAAAGCAATTTCTTTGCTTCATTACTTCTAGTTTTATTGGATTGTGGAGATGTTAACGTTTTTCTGCGTCTCCCTGTATTAAGATCTACCCGGCCATCACATCCATACAGTATAGCTGAAGGCTCTGAAAAACAAAAGAGCATCAATGGACGTATTGTGTATCGTGAGTGGAACACAGTGGTGAGCGACCAACAATAGTTCACATTCTGGTTGGAATCCACGTAGCGAGTATACACCGCAACACAACAAGCAGCATCTGAAGAAGACGATAAGGTCGGTCGTCGAAGTAATGTGAAAAAAAAAATGGGAACAACAACTCAGCTGAACACCCGGAAGCACGCAATAAGTCAGTCTTGCCGAGAAACCCTAAGAGATCCTACCACATGGTTGTAATGGAATATCCCAAGGAGTATGTCGAGCTGTCTGGTTGGACATTTGCACGACGGTGGTTTTCTCTTGAGACTAAGTGGCTGTTGTGGGTCCACCTAACGTGTAGTGTTGTGTCGTACAGAGCGGAGAGGGTGGAGCCTGGCACCAGAACGTAGCCCACTCCTCTGCAACAACGGGGCCTCCGAGCTCACCAGTAAGATACGTCGCAGTGAGCAGTGTCACTCCGTGAGCCACTGTGGAAAGGCTTGCAGTGAAACCCAGGACGTTGCTGAAAGTCTGATAATCAGGAAAGATACCCCTGTTGAGCTTGCAGGCCAAACACTGGCGATGAAAATGTCTTACAAAATCAATATTTGCATCAGTTATGTGACAAGTAGATCACATAAATATTTAGTGGTAAAACTAAGAAGCGGTATGAAATGGGACGTTTCCGTAAACCCAGAATTAGAAATGATGAATAGAAGACCTATATTTGTTAGAAGGGTTCGGAGAAAATGCAGTGCTTATATAGAGGAAATCCAATACAAGATGCTCGTCCGACAAATTTAATGTTATAGGAATGAAAGAAAAATAAAACTAATTCAGAAACGCAGTTTTCAGCTCATAGAATGTCAGTGAGTACTCCCCTCGAAATTTTAACACAAATGCACGGGAACCTAATTTGGGAAAAGGATGGAGTAGGTCTGACGAGACACTTTTATGTGTATTCAAACAACACTGTTCGACCATTAAGTTGCTGCAGTATTGTACAAACGTCGTGAAGTGGCCTTTCAGCAGCTTGGTGTCATGAAGGGGGCTACAATGCAGACTGAAGATAAAGGGCCACAGATCAATCAGTATTAAATGATATCTCATTCTGCATGCTAAAGGCAGAGTGGTAGAAGAGAAGATACAAATGATCATGAACCTTCGGGATATAGAAAGATCTGGCAGTAAATATAATATTCCCCTATTTGTGGTGGATAAAAAGGACGGGAAAGTGAGGGTAGTGTTGGAAATGCGCACAGTGAAAAAAATCATCGAACCTCAGCAGGACGGTTCTGAAATGACAGAAGAACTGGTACATAATTTTCGAGTAGCGAAAATGCTCAGTTATATTGATCTGACTGCCAGATACAGGCAGATATCTTCGGACGCTTAATCTAGTTACTATACTGTCGTTGCATACACTGACAGATGTTACCATTTCAGAGTTTTGCCATTTTGAATTAGGTGTCTGTTTCCGAATTTATCAGAGCTCTGGATTAAATTCCAGCCGAAGACTTATTTCAGAAATATACTCTCTGGGTACTGTTTTTATTGCGAGCAAATCATTGGAGTAACATTTGAATGAATTAGATGCAATTTTAGAAGCATTCAAGACAGCAGGGATGACAGAAAATCTGGGTGAACCAGAATGTGGTGAGTTGCAGGTAAAGTTTGTAACCCATATAATTTCAGATGAAGATATTTACCCAGGTCCAAGTAAAATGCATTGGTCAGTTTCCCATTCCCATCCTATACTGAATTCCTCAAATTTGAGGAAGAAAAGATGATTTGGCACTGGAACAAAGATTGTCAAGAGGAATTTTAAGTGATCAAAGAAACCATGTGTAATGCAGAGCTTTGCACCACCCTGATTTTACTAAAGATTTGTGTGCTGGAGAAGAAACTATTCATACATTTTATTACATCCACAACAGAATACTATAAAAAAGAAACAACGAAAGTGAATAAAATAAACTATGTGCCACAGCATTCAGTGGATGGTATACACGATCAATTTCAATCGGTTTATAGACCCACAGTCTCTTTATAGAAGGTTAGAATCGTTCAGGGGTGTCATCGGTGGTAAACGGTGTATAGAACGCCATCCCGCAGCTCACTGTGCTGCAAACTGTAGATTTCGTCTGTGAAATGTGTAGGAATCAACGCCCCAAATGGAAGGGATGTATCCATTGACGTTTTTAATATCCCCTCCTGAGGCCTTTTTCCGTCGATACTGAGTGACGGTGTGTCTGAAATTTTTTGCTGTGCCACCCATATGAAAACCGCGTGATTTAAACATCTGGCGTAGCTGTTCTGACCAGCATTGCGGAGGGGTCAAAATAAGGCATGGAGTGTGTGTAAGTGGGGTGTGACGACCATTGCAGCCTGAGACACGCCCACGGTTTGGTAAAATTTGGTGTCAGCGAGAGATCGTTAACCCACCTTACGCCTCTCACGAACTTCTGAGCGCTGGACGTTTATTCGCATGCGTCGAAACCTTGCTGTCTGATGCGTTTCCGAGCAAACTCCTTCTTCGCAGTTCTAGACATTTACATTGTTTCAAAAAAGTGACCCTTTAATTGTGTTGCGCATTGTACATTGGACTCAAAGTAGTACTTAAACCAAATGAATAGGATGAACAAAAATAGAAGACATGTTGCCCTTCATAAAGAAGAAAGGTAAAACTTCTCCAGAAATACATCCAGCCCTAAAAATGAAATGGATTTAATTTTGTAGCTAGCAGGAGGGAGAAATGGGCACCATCAATAACTCAGCAGGGAGACGCCGACATGGTGTGGGCATGGCCGATCTACTGCGACTCTGACAGGGTGTCACTGACGACGCTCCCCTCTGATTTCATTGCAGAAAAAGGTGTGCTTACCTCGAACTTGATAACAGTAAGTTAAAACATTCAATAAACACAAGAATGTCGTATTTTTCCATAACTTATTATTGGACGTTTCAATACCTTGCGATGTATTATATTCCAACTTTTGTTTTACAAGGGGAGGCCGCCAATTGTGAAATTCAGATTCAATTCATACTGCGCATAATAAAAGCTCATGGCCAGAGGTGTAATGTGGCAAAGCACCAAGATGCACTTCTCAGCCGTTGTCGAGAAAATCGACAGTTAAAGGAAACCGTTGCGTTGAAATGCTCTCTACCAGTAACAGTTTTGTACAACGTCGTGGCGCAGCGGTAAGCTCTCAGGTTCATAATCCGAAGGTCGCCGGATCGAATCTCGCGCCATGCAACTTTTTTTTTTTTTTAGTATTTGTTTTTTGTAATTCAAATGTGTATACACACACACACACACACACACACACACACACACACACACACACACACACATATATATATATATATATATATATATATATATATATTCCCGGTAAGCAGTTGCAACAATTATGCATATAATTATGCATATAATTATGCATTGTTGAAAGTCGTTTGTCGTGGAAAAACTGGCGACTTCGAACATTATTATGTTTTCCGCAAACAAAGTTGTATTTCACAAATTTTATTAATTGTCTTCATAAAGTTAACTACGTGTCGTTAACGGAAGACGTAGAAACGAAATTCCGAAACGAATACGTATAGCGTAAGTCAAACGTTCGAATTAGAATAGAAACCCCACTAACACAAATTTGCTGTGGCAGGTATGAAATATAAACTCCGTTACTCGCTCGTTACATTGAAGGACACATGTTGAATGGGCCGAAACGAGCCGCCGCATAACAGCTTAGTTGCCTGCTAACTTCGAAAGAAGGTAGATGCGGTCCCTAGCGCAACTTACAACATCGTCGAAAATCAGTGCGGACGTGAGAGCTTTGGTACACCCTGTTAAACAAACGGAAAAATGGAGGCGGTACAATTGGAGAGCGATCCGCCTTCACTAATATGCATAAGCAATTCATTAATAGTTTATATATATATATATATATATATATATATATATATATATATTCCCGGTAAGCAGTTGCAACAATTATGCATATAATTATGCATATAATTATGCATTGTTGAAAGTCGTTTGTCGTGGAAAAACTGGCGACTTCGAACATTATTATGTTTTCCGCAAACAAAGTTGTATTTCACAAATGTTATTAATTGTCTTCATAAAGTTAACTACGTGTCGTTAACGGAAGACGTAGAAACGAAATTCCGAAACGAATACGTATAGCGTAAGTCAAACGTTCGAATTAGAATAGAAACCCCACGAACACAAATTTGCTGTGGCAGGGAACGGTTTCTTTTAACTGTCGATTTTCTCGACAACGGCTGAGAAGTGCACCTTGGTGCTTTGCCACATTACACCTCTGGCCATGAGCTTTTATTATGCGCAGTATGAATCCAATCTGAATTTCACAATTGGCGGCCTCCCCTTGTTAGTATGCACCGAACGAATTGACGTTGTGACGAGGCGATGGGTTCGTTTAGGCATAGTTTGCTCTTTATACTGGCACTAAACGTCGTTTCAACAGTTCTTAGTTTTGATCTGATAAAAGTGGTAGCCAGTACGATGTCACAAAAAAAAAAAAAAAGAGATTGCTATCCAGACATGTCAGCAACTTCCTGTGGTATGTTTTTATGAACAGATAGGGTGTTACAGTATACGTGCAGATACTTGTTTTGGTTAGTGAGCAAAGTGTACTGAACAATATTACATCAGTATTTACTTCTGTAGACCGATAATAATAACTGTTATGAGTAGTAGGTTTTTAGGATGGTTAGTACCTTCAGTTACAAGGGGCAAGAGCAAGCCATTCAATAATGCTTATTTTCCTCTGGGTAACGGGACAGGTGCTGAAGTGTGGATGCATCGTCGCAAAACTGTTCGTCTGTACTGACGGGTGAAGTCCACTTGTCGATGTAGTAGCGACAGTGCAGGTAACAGCGGGAGATACATTGTGGAACGTGTTTGCGAGAGGACTGTTAGATGCAAAGGAAAAGCAACTAGCACTCTGAAATGGGTACATGTTAGGGTACGATTGACCACACTTATACCCATTGCCCTTGTGTCCCTTACACCATACTTTAAAATCAAAGAATTGTAGTGTTTGTTTATCAAAACTGATCATAAAGTAGTACCCATTTATTTCATTTGGTAACCGATTTCAGCTATACAAGCATCTCCATAATTAAACTAGCAACCTACATTTCTCTCCAAGTGCAGCTTAATGGTTTCACTGGCACCACCATAACGTGGCAAGTCTGGGACGACAAAGTGGCAATGGACGCAGATAACATTAGACATCCCCAGCGCTCCTTATCAAGGTAAGTAATTGACGTGTTATCAGTTAAATCTTCTTCCTATACAATTCTGGATTAGTCGTAGTGCTTTTTCTCTTTTCTCCCACTGACTGTCCAACTCTTATTAGATTTTCCAACACCATTTCTTCCTGCCAGCTTGTAAGCAAAGCTAGAGTGGGAACTCGTTTACTGTCCATTGTTTATACGGTGTTGCGGTGTTTACTTGTTCTGCTTTTATTTCTTATCATGTTGTCATGTTTCTTATGTGCTCTGTTCTTCAGTAGCCTTTCGTTCCTCTTTGAAATTTCACCTCCGCACTTTGTTATTTACATAATGTTCTTTTTGTAAGTACTGAGTATTCACTCCCATGAAGATGCCCTGCAAGGGCCATAGTTTTTCAGCATTTCGTTTCTTGTCTTACCTTTTGTCTAAATTCTTATAAAAATTAATGTCCGTCTGCCTTCTCGGTACGAAGGAACTCGAGCGATTATTTACAAAATTTTCGGCATTGCCTGGAGAGAGTTAGTAGCTACACAGGTTTTCTGGCGACCACGAACCGGTTTGCCGTTAAAACCGACTGCGAGAAAGACAATGCTGCAATTCTCAACATTTCGTATTTTTGCACAAGACGGAAAGACCAAAAATTTTGTATATCCCAGAGCACTTGCATAAGCTTATTCACATACAGTGCAATAATGAAGAAATAATTTTATTTATTTTTTACGTGTAAGACTGTCCGTTTCGTTCGCGAGTATCTATTTTCAACAAATTACAAAAGTATTGAAAGTGGCATTGAAACACATACCGGAAACTAACAAGCACATTAGGAATACTATCACTTAAATTATATAATAAAGCCAGTTTTACATCTATATTGCTCCGGGCTGTCGTGCGTTGCAGTGTAGTGCAGTGATTATCGTCGCTTCCTGGTGTGTTGCGGGTAGCCAGTTCAAACCAGTCCACATGCAGTTGAAACGTTTATTTCAGAAACCTGCTAAGCGCACTTAGCGAAACTTTCGGGATGCCAAAGAAAACACTGTATTCTTCATGACAACACATTGTTTGCCTTCAAAAAATTTTTAGTAGTAACTGACACGCTTTCGAAGTAGATGTTGCCTGTAACTAAACTATAACAATTTTTTTAAAAGTTTTGCTTCAGTTAACGGGTTTCTGCAATAAAAGTTCGCTTTCTAAGAAAAGCATATATTGAAATCTAAATGATTTTGCCGTTGAATTCTGTTTTGAAACGAAAAACACGAAGTTATACACAATCCTTAAAAGTTCTTTCATTTGTGCGTAAACTTTCAGTGGCAACAGATCTAATTGACCTTGGTCTTTCATTGTTTCAACCGTACAATCTACTCGATTTACTTCTATTAATGTCTGAAAATATGTATCTGTATTGTTTTTAGTACCCAATCCATAAAATAATTCAAAGTCTTATTTTTTGCTTCATCGTCAATTGGAGTGGCACATAATTTCATCAGGAGCAACTCTCACCCGCATCATTTTACCTTTCAATTTCGTATAAAATTTAGAATTCTTCATTAACCATACTGCGTTTCCTTTTCGCCTGAGTTTCATCCTTACAACAGCTATTAGGCACTGTAAACAAACTGTGAAACAGTGTAAAATTAGAACTACACTAGTTTAGCCTCCACACACCAACTCAGTTATGACGGCTTGGAAACGACGACAAAAGACACAGGTGATACAAAGTGCAGCGTTCACAACAGACGTGAAACTTAACTGCGAAACACGCTATGTGATACCACGTCATGCGTTTGTGCACTAAACTCCTTATAATTTTTTTTCCTTTTTTGAGTCATCAGCCTTTTGGCTGGTTTGGTGCGGCTAGCCACTAATTCCTCTCCTGTGCCACCTATCATCCTGTCCCTTCTCCTTGTCAGTGTTTCCACATTTTTCTTTCCTCTCAGATTCTGCGCAGAACCTCTTCATACCTCACCTTATCAGTACACCTCATTTTCAACATTCGTCTGTAGCACCACATTTCAAATGCTTCAATTCTCTTCTGTTCCGCTTTTCCCACAGTCCATGTTTCTCTACCATACAATGCTGTGCTCCAAACGTACCTTCTCAGAAATTTCTCCCTCAAATTAAGGTTTATGTTTGATACTAGTAGACGTCTCTTGGCCAGGAATCCCCTTCTTGCCAATGCTAGCCTGCTTCTGATGTTCTTCTTGCTCCATACGTATGGCACTGTGCCTAGGTAGTAGAATTCCTTAATTCCATCTACTTCGTGATCATCAGTCCTGATGTTAAGTTTCTCGCTTCTCTCATTTCTGATACTTCTCATTACTTTCGTCTGTTCCCGATTTACTCTCAGTACATATTCTGTACTGTTCATTCCATTCAACAGATCATTTAATTCCTCTTCACTTTAACTCTCTATAGCTATATCATCGGCGAATCGTATCACTGATAACCTTTCACGTTGAATTTTAATTCCACTCCTGGACCTTTCTTTTATTTCCATCATTGCTTCTTCGGTGTGCAAATTGAACAGTAGGGGTGGAAGACTTCATCCCTGTCTTACACACATTTTAATCCGAGCACTTCATTCTTGGTCGTCCACTCGTATTATTCCTTCTTGGATCTTGTATATACTGATAGCAACCCATGAGGCGCAATGACAGCTGACTGACTTCTGCACTAAAAGGCGTGTTTTCAGTATGAGTTATCGATTCAGTAAAAACACCATGCTGTGAAAGAAAACGTCAGTTGATGGGTTTCAGAAATAAACGATTCAATTAGTATCTATCGTTTCCAAAGTTTCTTGGGATGTTTTTTTAATGCTTGCCTGGCCTGGAATATTCAGTGTTTGTATAAATACCAGTACTCGGGAGTTTTCGATGTTTGCGTAAATACTTTGGATAGGTCACCGTCCAGGTCTGCCGCACGCTGTTGGCAAGCGGTGTGCACTCAGCCGTTGTGGGGCCAATTGAAGAACTGCTTGATTCACGAGTAACAGCTCCGGTCACGAAAATTGACAGCGGCCGGGAGAGGTGAGTGCTGGCCACATGCCCCTCTATATCTGCATCCAATGGGCTGAGGATAACACGATGGTCGGCCGGTGCCGTCTGGCCTTCGGAGACCTGTTCAGGCGCAGTTTTACTATTGAAAGTGCTACAGGTACAAATTGTAAACCCTACGACAGCGATACAAGCCGAAAACAATATAAAATTTTATGAGTGCCATAAGCAGTTAGTGTTTCCCGTACACGCTGCTCAGGGCTGAGAGGATTCAACCGAGTCACCAAACACAACAGGTGGAACGACATGATGTGTTTGGCAAATGTATGCATCCACTTGGACAGCACAGCCCATCAATAATCCGTGTCAACAAAGGAAAGTTCAACTGCCGTGACAAAGTCCATAGTGACGTGAAGAAAACATTTTGAGGCAATTAGTAGCAAGACCGCTTAGCAAAGGATCAATTAAAGAATAGTGCCAAAAGTCATGGTGAAACGACGCACTCATACATACAGAGTATTTTGACCCTTTGCAACATTGTGAATCCCAATATGACAAAAATTGACAAATCTCACGATTGATGAAAGCAGTCACGGAATACGTACGACATGCTATTCTGGTAAAAGATATCACAGTAACAGAAGGAATCATCAGACGGTACCAGTGCACCAAGGAAACACAACGGGGAAAGAGATGTACGAAAAGATATACCCGTTTCCCGAAAGTTCTCTCTGTGGCAGTTGCTGAAGGCCACAATGACCTCGCCTGGTTTAAGGCAGTAGAGACAGTTTGTAGCAATCAGAGCCGTCCGACCGAGTAAAAAAGAGATAGCAGTCATGAATTTCGACTAATGCGTCTGGAGGTAATATGGAATGTTGATAATCTCCACCACCAGCCGAGCGAGCGCGCCGTTAAGAGAGGTCTCGGCCAACTCGAACTTACTCTGTCGCTGTCAAGCGACAGTCTAGTATCCGACCAACCCAGGTACAAGCATTTCCTCCGCCAAGTAAGACACCCCACAGAAGAGCAAACTTTCAAAAGATGGAGAACAACACGTTGACGTATTTCCACTGTGGAGGCACTGGACACGCTGGCCGTTACTGCAGGGATAGAAGAGTTTTCGACGACTATTACGCCGCAAGACATCAACGGCCACAACAGTCCTATACGTGCCAGTCACCTATGGACCAAAGCTCGTTGCCGTAACCTGGGCGATATCGCTCTGCAACATGCGGTAGCCGTTCCTCGTCGTCGCGCAGTGCAACCAGTGTCTCGCCTAACCACCGAATTCAGGATAACTCTGTAAACCGACCATCAACGGAGGTGAGGCTGCCACAAATGAAAACCCCCCATGGGCGACAGTTACCAAGATTACAAGAAATATCATCCATGTCATCATCGATGACCTACCTGTCTGAGCGCTAGTGTAATCAAGGGCTTATTTTTCTCTAATGTCGACTGTGTATCGTTTCCAGCTAAATAACACTATATTTCATAGTCTTAAAGAAAGTGTGCTGAAAATCGCAAATGGGAAATACGTCCAGCCGACAGAAAGAGGTTTCACAAGATTAACTATCTGAGAAATATTAAGCTAATTCATAGAAAACGGCGCACCATCTTTTTGATTCTACCTCCATTCCGACTGAAGTGGTGAACTGTATCTTTTCATCTGTTAACGGCAGCGAACGATCAATGACAGAACCTAGTCCTTCAAATCTGTCATATTAGTAAAATATTGTTATGATGTTACTCTCGGAGAGGACTTCTTGCAGGCAACACAAGCAGTCATCGACTGTGGAAGATCAGAGCTCCAGATCACATATAACAAAAATTGCTCTGGTCAGTTGTTTGCCGGTTGTGGATGTCATCATCAACGAGACGAGGTACAGCTTATTTTCACCGTAACGGGTAGTCTCAAGTGGTTTATAAAGTAACTACTAACATGGTTTCGTAACCTTATCATCCTTAGGCGAAAAGACAAATTTTGTTATTTCTAACAGAGGAATGCTGCTGTTTGCCCCCGGAGGCAGTAAAACTGTTTCGTAACTCAGAAACTGTGAACACACTGACGAATTTCAGAACCTTGAAAGCTGTTCGTCGAAGTCAATACAATTGATGAATTTAGATATTTGAAGATAAAAGGTTCACTCCTTCAATTTATACAGGAAAGAGAACGGAAAGATGGTATCCTCTTTCTGTACTTTCCTATTTCAAAGATAACTGAAGTGTATACAGGAAATCCTTTTGTAAGTTTCAGTCCCAACCGTGCATTGGCAAACACTGGGTTACAGGAATCCCTGAAATTGCAACGAAATGCGTAATTTAACTGCGCTTGACTTCTTATCCTTTTTCTTCTTCAGAGAAGCGTCATCAGCTGCGAACTTAGCCTAACATGCGTTTTTCCTATTGCCATGTTAAAATAAAATATTTTGTCGAAATGTAGCGGAGTTTACACAATGGCACCTCACTAACATGTTAGCGCAGTTGTGACAGAATCCTGAAACAGTGGTATGGTAATGAGAGTCCGCAGCTCGTGGTCGTGCGGTAGCGTTCTCACTTCCCGCGCCCGGGTTCCCGGATTCCATTCCCGGCGGGGTCAGGGATTGTCTCTGCCTCGTGATGACTGGGTGTTGTGTGCTGTCCTTAGGTTAGTTAGGTTTAGGTAGTTCTAAGTTCTAGGGGACTGATGACCTAAGATGGTAAGTCCCATAGTGCTCAGAGCCATTTGAACCATTTTGAACCTTCTGTGTCCGCCTGATTTGGCAATCAACAAATGTTCACGTAGACTTGGTAGAACCAGTTTATTTAACACGAGAAAAAGCACATCTACTCTGACTTTGGTACATTACAACCTAGAATTAGACACTTTAGAAAGATAATTTCTTCTTTAAAATGAGATAAACAGTATTTGAAGAAAGTCTCTTCTCGATTAATGAAATAACTAATATTTACAAAAAAGAAAAAAATGGTTCAAATGGCTCTGAGCACTATGGGACTTAACAGCTATGGTCATCAGTCCCCTATAACTTAGAACTACTTAAACCTAACTAACCTAAGGACATCACACAACACCCAGTCATCACGAGCCAGAGAAAAATATTTACAGGGCAAAGGCCTTAACACAAACAGCCAGATCTTGTGGCTGAACGACTAACCATCATTACTGACCGAAAGCTGAAGCCTTTTAGGGAGCTAACTACTTTTGGAAAATGTCCATAACTAATCAACACAGAATACACTATATTAGACTAAGTTCAAATCCCGATGGGAGAGTCGAAAGTGAAATTTCTGGTGGACTTAGATTCGGTGTCAGTTAAAGTCCCAGAAGGACAGTCTAGTTTCAAAGTTCCAGTATGATGAAACACAGACCAGTTTAGAAACAAAGAGAAGAAATCTCACAAACCTTATAACTGACCAGTGACATGAAACATAGTGTCGGCGTTTCAGTGGCTTCAAAGTGAGTTTCCGATTGGTGCAATGAGACACCTTTTGGTGCCTCGCCAAGGATGCCCATTGAGAGTGAAAGTGCTCGTCGTAGCTTGAGATCCAGCCTAAATTCAGCCCAGGCGCTAAGATGCCATATGCACCGCTTTCTGTCACATGGTCCACAGCGGAGAATTGTTCCGTGGGGCACCCAACCTATATCCATCCCTGGAATGCCTCCTGGTGACTGATCAGAGCATGCCCAAAATGAATTTATATGCAGAATGGCCCTGAAAGTTAGGTGACTTTCATCGCTGACTTTTCGAATTTCGTGCAGTGCGTTACTTAAACTCAAAATGTCAAAGTAACAATGCCCATTAACGAAGTGAGCCACGCTTCAGAATGTAGCTGTTATAAAAAGCTATAAATAATGGAAAAATAAATTGATTTACCGAATAATATCGGTAAAATCGTTTGACGAAAACTGCAGAGCTAACGGAGTGCTATTTCCTGCTCGTTATGGCACTGCTACAACCTTGGGCAGTGGTTAACCAGCATTCTCTTTGTGCACATGTAGGCACGTATAGCTGTGTTGGACAACGCGGCGAGTCGTCACACAGACATCCAGCTTTGTGTCTCCACACTTACGATAGAAAGTTTTTCTTTACGACTGATGTGTACCCGGAAATTAAATTTACCAGCTGGGTCAGTTGAAAAACATTTATTCCAGAAGCAACATATCATTTGGCAGCCATCTCATCCCTCGCTTGTCTCAGAAGTAAGTTGACTTTCGTCAGGCCCTTGATGAGACTTTTAAAATGAATCTAAATCCTGTTATCGAAGTGTCGGTATTTATTTAATTTATAACATGCACTACCCCCATGAACCATGGACCTTGCCGTTGGCGGGGAGGCTTGCATGCCTCAGCGATACAGATAGCCGTACCGTAGGTGCAACCACAACGGAGGGGTATCTGTTGAGAGGCCAGACAAACGTGTGATTCCTGAAGAGGGGCAATAGCCTTTTCAGTAGTTGCAGGGGCAACAGTCTGGATGATTGACTGATCTGGCCTTGTAACACTAACCAAAACGGCCTTGCTGTGCTGGTACTGCGAACGGCTGAAAGCAAGGGGAAACTACGGCCGTAATTTTTCCCGAGGGCATGCAGATTTACTGTGTGGTTAAATGATGATGGCGTCTTCTTGGGTAAAATATTCCGGAGGTAAAATAGTCCCCCATTCGGATCTCCGGGCGGGGACTACTCGAGAGGATGTCGTTATCAGGAGAAAGAAAACTGGCGTTCTACGGATCGGAGCGTGGAATGTCAGATCCCTTAATCGGGTAGGTAGGTTAGAAAATTTAAAAAGAGAAATGGATAGGTTAAAGTTAGATATAGTAGGAATTAGTGAAGTTCGAAGGCAGGAGAAACAGGACTTCTGGTCAGGTGACTAAAGGTTGTAAACACAAAATCAAATATGGGTAATGCAGGAGTAGGTTTAATAATGAATAGGAAAATAGGAATGCGGGTAAGCTACTACAAACAGCATAGTGAACGCATTATTGTGGCCAAGATAGATACGAAGCCCATGCCTACCACAGTAGTACAAGTTTATATGCAAACTACCTCTGCAGATGACGAAGAAATTGAAGAAATGAATGATGAAATAAAAGAAATTATTCAGATAGTGAAGGGAGATGAAAATTTAATAGTCATGGGTGACTGGAATTCGTCAGCAGGAAAAGGGAGAGAAGGAAACGTAGTAGGTCAATATGGATTGGGGCTAAGAAATGAAAGAGGAAGCCGCCTGGTAGAATTTTGCACAGATCACAACTTAATCATAGCTAACACTTGGTTCAAGAATCATAAAAGAAGGCTGTATACATGGAAGAAGCCTGGAGGTAGTGACAGGTTTCAGATGGATTATATAATGGTAAGACAGAGATTTAGGAACCAGGTTTTAAATTGTAAGGCATTTCCAGGGGCAGATGTGGACTTTGACCACAATCTATTTGGTTATGACCTGAAGAAACTGCAAAAAGGTGAGAATTTAAGGAGATGGGATCTGGATAAACTGAAAGTACCAGAGGTTGTACAGAGCTTCAGGGAGAGCATAAGGGAACAATTGACAGGAATGGGGGGAAAGAAATACAGTAGAAGAAGAATGGGTAGCTTTGTGGGATGAAGTAGTGAAGGCAGCAGAGGATCAAGAAGGTAAAAAGACGAGGGCTAGTAGAAATCCTTGGGTAACAGAAGAAATATTGAATTTAATTGATGAAAGGAGAAAATATAAAAATGCAGTAAATGAAGCAGGCAAAAAGGAATACAAACGTCTCAAAAATGAGATCGACAGGAAGTGCAAAATGGCTAAACAGGGATGGCTAGAGGACAAATGTAAGGATGTAGAGGCTTATCTCACTAGGGGTAAGATGGATACAGCCTACAGGAAAATTAAAGAGACCTTTGGATAAAAGAGAGCCACTTGTATGAATATCAAGAGCTCAGATGGAAACCCAGTTCTAAGCAAAGAAGGGAAAGCAGAAAGGTGGAAGGAGTATATAGAGGGTCTATACAAGGGCGATGTACTTGAGGACAATATTATGGAAATGGAAGAGGATGTAGATGAAGATTAAATGGGAGATACGATACTGCGTGAAGAGTTTGACAGAGCACTGAAAGACCTGAGTCGAAACAAGGCCCTGGGAGTAGACAACATTCCATTAGAACTACTGACAGCCTTGGGATTGCCAGTCCTGACAAAACGCTATCATCTAGTGAGCAGGATATATGAAACAGGCGAAATACCGTGACTTCAAGAAGAATATAAGAATTCCAATTCCAAATAGAGTAGATGTTGACAGATGTGAAAATTACCGAACTATCAGTTTAATAAGTCACGGCTGCAAAATACAACCACGAATTCTTTACAGACGAATAGAAAAACTAGTAGAAGCCGACCTCGGGGAAGATCAGTTTGGATTCCGTAGAAATATTGGAACACGTGAGGCAAAACTGACCCTACGACTTATCTTAGAAGCTAGATTAAGAAAAGGCAAACGTACGTTTCTAGCATTTGTAGACTTAGAGAAAGCTTTTGACAATGTTGACTGGAAAACTCTCTTTCAAATTCTGAAGGTGGCCGGGGTAAAATACAGGGAGCGAAAGGCTATTTACAATTTGTACAGAAACCAGATGGTAGTTATAAGAGTCGAGGGACATGAAAGGGAAGCAGTGGTTGGGAAGGGAGTGAGACAGGGTTGTAGCCTCTCCCCGATGTTGTTCAATCTGTATATTGAACAAGCAGTAAAGGCAACAAAAGAAAAATTCGGAGCAGGTATTAAAATCCATGGAGAAGAAATAAAAACTTTAAGGTTCGCCGATGACATTGTAATTCTGTCAGAGACAGCAAATGACTTGGAAGAGCAGTTGAACGGAATGGATAGTGTCTTGAAAGGAGGATATAAGATGAACATCAACAAAAGCAAAACAAAGATAATGGAATGTAGTCGAATTATGTCGGCTGATGCTGAGGGAATTAAATTAGGAAATGAGACACTTAAAGTAGTAAAGGAGTTCTGCTATTTGGGGAGCAAAATAACTGATGATGGTAGAAGTAGGGAGGATATAAAATGTAGACTGGCAATGGGAACGAAAGCATTTCTGAAGAAGAGAAATTTGTTAACATAGAGTATAGGTTTAAGTGTCAGGAAGTCGTTTCTGAAAGTATTTGTATGGAAACATGGACGATAAATAGTTTGGACAAGAAGAGGATAGAAGCTTTCGAAATGTGGTGCGACAGAAGAATGCTGAAGATTAGATGGGTAGATCACATAACTAATGAGGAAGTATTGAATAGGATTGGGGAGAAGAGAAGTTTGTGGCACAACTTGACTAGACGAAGGGATCGGTTGGTAGGACATGTTCTGAGGCATCAAGGGATCACCAATTTAGTATTGGAGGGCAGCGTGGAGGGTAAAAATCGTAGAGGGAGACCAAGAGATGACTACACTAAGCAGATTCAGAAGGATGTAGGTTGCAGTAGTTACTGGACGATGGAGAAGCTTGCACAGGATAGAATAGCATGGAGAGCTGCATCAAACCAGTCTCAGGACTGAAGACCTCAGCAACAACAACAACAACAACATGCACTACGTAAGCATTTATTTCCATTTAAAATAATACTTGAGATCTATAGAAACGTATAGCGAAAAAAAAAGATGTTGTTGAATATACAGGATGAATGACAAGTAATAGTGAAAACTGGCACTGTCAAACTATGTGAAAACAGACCCAGAAATGTTCCAGTAAAGACGTATCTACTATCAAGCCATTTGCGAGGTAACTGCAAAAGTGTGGTTACGTGCTGTGACTCTCCCTATATGAAATATTGTCGTAGTAATTACAAATGTATTCGAAATATAAACTTTTCGACTAAATCCCCATGTAGTTACACTCAAATTCACCAATGGTCTGGCTTTTCTTGTCCAGTGTTTGGAGGTCTGGTATATGCATGATGTGGAGCAGCTATATAATTTTGCTGGTATAAGATTTCATACAGCGCTCCAGTACGGTTCAAGATGGATATGTCAAAGGGGGAATGTTTGAACCTTGGCCTCAGAGGCCACTTGACCTCAATCCGTTGGATATTTCTGTTTGGTGTTATCTCAAAACTGAAGTGTGCAGCACTCCCACTGATATGACTGTAGAACTGGAGCGGCGAATTGTACAGTGCTGTCAATACTTGTGAGATTACCTGGTTGTGTTTTAAAAATTTCATAGTTCATTGCAGGGGCGAGTGAATTAGTGCCTCCAAAGGTGCGGACGAGCCGTAGAACACAACTTGTAACAGCCACAAGTTTACAGCAGTTTGTATCAATTAATGTACTGAAGCAGTATTGTATTTCTTGTTAAGATAGTCATCCCGTTTAATCTTCAATTTTTTGCTCTTGAGATGGCGTTGGAAAGTAAAGAGCAGTACAAAATGTCAGAAGAAAATTACAAAAAGACGGAAGCAAATTTCACAAGTCTAAACTCTGAGATCAATGAGAAGACGGTAGAGATAAAGGAAAATGTTAAAGAAGAGAAAAGAAAATTTCCCAAAACTAGAACAAATCACGCAAGAAGGAGCGATGAGCAAATCGCCAAATTAGGTAAGAGGACTGAGGAAGAAGTTAAATAGCTGGAAGTCAACCCAAAAAATCAATGAGCAGGCACGTGAGTGTGATACAAAGTAGGTACACTGGGACATGAAGTAAAATATACGACTGACGAACTGAAAAAAGATGTCAACGAAAATAAAAAGAACATCGCGACAGTCCGTGAAACGAATGGCCGAGTCCCTCAAGAAGTAGCTAGGGTGAAGGAGTAAGTCGAACAGCAGTCATTACGATGTGACAAGGAATCAGATAAGACCATGCCAGCCAAACAGAAATCACATGACTCACATAAATATTTTCGAGCTTGTTCATAATTTTAATATAGAGAGACGCAAGTCCAGATATTCAAGAATTTTATCATGTTTTGAGTAATCATGTTGAGTATTCATGTGAAATTTTGTATTGCTGAATGACGTTTTGTATGATATATATATATATATATATATATATATATATATATATATATATATATATATAAGTTCATTATGTTCTTAATACTTTGCCATGAGTGAAAGTGTGAATGGTTAGTCATTGTAATATAGTAAGTGTAAGTATTTATTCAGTATCTGTTTATTTAATGACGAGGATGACCTGACTTTTGATTAATACGGTATCCACATCTGACTGAAACTTTGAAGGCAATGCCATTTCTAAAATTGGAACATAAGTGTGAGTGGAATTTTGCGAGCTGTTTTGCCCTGTTTACAAGTACTCAAATGGTTCAAATGGCTCTGAGCACTATGGGACTCAACTGCTGTGGTCATAAGTCCCCTAGAACTTAGAACTACTTAAACCTAACTAACCTAAGGACAGCACACAACACCCAGCCATCACGAGGCAGAGAAAATCCCTGACCCCGCCGAGTACTCCAATAAAAGCTTATCCTGGCGCAAGCAAATAAAAATAGTGTTTGAATTTAAGTGGTCATGGTCATTCTCTCTTCCGCCCCCCCTCCCCCTTTTCCCTTCTCCCCCCCTCTGCCCCCCCCCCCCCATGAACCGTGGAACAACTTGCCGATGGTCGGGAGGCTTGTGTGCCTCAGCAATACAGATAGGCGTACCGTAGGTGCAGCCACAACTCAGGAGTATCTGTTGAGGGCCCAGACAAAGGTGTGATTCCTGAAGAGGGGCAGCAGCATTTTTAATAGTTACAGAGCAACAGTTTGTATGATTGAGTGGCCTGGCCTTGTAACATCAACCAAAAACGGCCTTGCTGTAGTGGTACTGCGAACGACTGAAAGCAAGCCAAAACTGCAGCCGTAATTTTTCCCGAGGACATGCAGCTCTACTGTACGGTTGAATGATGATGACGTCCCACTGAGTAAAATATTCCGGCGGTAAAACAGTCCCTATTCGGATCTCCAGGCGGAAACTACTCAAGAGGACATCGTCATCAAGAGAAACAAAACTGGCGTTCTAGGGATCGGAGCGTGGAATGTCAGATCCCTCTATCGGGCAGGTATGTAGGAGAATTTAAAAGGGAAATGAATAGGTTAAAGTTAGATATAGTGGGAATTAGCGAACTTATGTGGCAGGAGGAACCGGACTTCTGGTCAAGTGAATACAGGGTTATAAATACAAAATCAGGTAGGGATAACGCAGGAGTAAGTTTAATGAAACTAAAACAAAAGAAAAAAAAACAACGACGCGGATAAGGTACTATGAACAGCATAGTGAAAGCATTATTACAGCCAAGATTGACACTAAGCCCACACCCACCACAGTAGTACAAGTTTATGTGCCATCTAGCTCCGCAAATGAGGAGGAGATCGGAATTCCATAGTAGGAAAAGGAAAGGAAGGAAAAGTAGTAGGTAAATATGGACAGGGGGAAAGGACCGAAAGAGGAAGCCATCTGGTGGAATTCTGCATAGGGCTCAATTTAATCACAGCTAACACTTGTCTGTGTGGAAGAGACCTGGAGACAAAGGAAGGTTTCAGCTTGATTATACATTGATTACACAGAGATTTATGAACCAGATTGTAAATTGTAAGACATTTTCAGGGGCAGATGTGGACTCTGGTCACAATTTATTGTTTAAAATGTGCATATTAAAACTGAAGAAACTGAAAAAAGGCAGGAATTTTAAGGAGATGTAACCTGGATAAGCTGAAGGAACCAGAGGCTGTGAAGAGTTCCAGAGAGAGCATTAGGAAACAATTGACAAGAACAGGGGAAAGGGAATGAAAGAAAATGAATGGGTAGCTTTGAAAGATGAAATAGTGAAGGCATTAGAGGACCAAGTAGGTAAAAAGACGAGAGCGAGTAGAAATCTATGGGTAACATAAGAGATATTGAATTTAATCGATGAAAGGAGAAAATTTAAAAATGCAATAAATGAAGGAGGCGAGAGGGAATACAAACGTTGAAACGTCCCCTTTTTGAAGAATTTTACATGACTGTGCTTTAACTGACACACAATATTTTTTAGCGCAACGCAATCTGACTTTCAATAATCCCTACAAAAGAATGGCCCTGTCTAATATTAACCTATACGTTTCACATATCACTTACCTCACAAAAATCTTCGTAACTCGAACTACTGCAATACAGCGAGCGCCACTACTGCCAGCTAAATAAAAGATTCAAACTAAGGAAGGCACTAACTACTGATAGGCATAGTTAGCAAATGAAAGATTTTAATAGAGAACAAACATTGTATTTACCTTAATAGTCATATTATATATAGCAGTTCATGACAGTCTTACAAATTTCAAAACTCCGCCATCTCTCTCCCCACATCCATCACTGCTGGCGGCTCACCTCCAACTGCGCAACGCTACGCGCTGTTCACATCCAGCTGCCGCTGCCCAACACTACAATGGCAGACAACAATGCAAACTAGCCGCAGACTGCACACGGCACAGCCAGTGATTTTCATACAGAGCGCTACGTAGCGTTACCAATAAGAAAACCTAAACAGCCGACTTACATAGCCCCCATGCTCCCCACAAAAAGTTTTACAAATTGTTTTGGGCAGTGGCCAATAATGATTTGATAAAATTTTTTATAATTACAATAACAAAGATATCAAATGCACACACTTATTGATACAATGTTGGTCAAAAGCTAAAATTTTCTCACAGTCCATAAAGACAGTCCAGATTGTTCATCACAGTAAAATAGCAGTGTTTTTCTCAAAGTCTGAGCAGTAAAAGAAAATGCACACGGAAGTAATGGATTTCCATGTAGTCTTGAAGAAGTAGTGTTGTCCTTCCAACAGAAAGACAATGCTGACTCTTGACATGCTGACAGGTAATGGTCCACAACAGAGCAAATCCACAGCAGAGTCAGTCGAAAGTTTGAAGAGTATTGGTAGGTAGGTCATCACAGAGCAGACCCACTGTAGTCCTGGTAGTGATTACGGTATTGGTAGGCCACCAGAGGTGCAGATCCACTGCACTCCTTGTAGAAATAATGGTACTGGTGAGTCAGCAAACGTGTAGACCCACTGTAGTCCTTGTAGAAATGGCCAGCAGCCATCTGCTGCGACTGTGCAGGTGCACAATCACCATCGAAGAGTCTTGCGGACAATATAGCAAGTCCATAACCACCACTTGTGCACTCACAAAGTTTGTGGAATTGTCCTTAGAACCAGCAATGCTGTTATCCAGTCCCTTGCTGAATCATTAACACACGTGCAAACACTATCAGTCCCTACTTCTCACATATTGTCCATATACTATGACCAACAGAAACGTGTGCAGTGAAATGTAACTTAATTTGAAGAACGGGTGTCTATACAATTATAAATTTACAACATGAAAATACAATTACAAAGGTACAAAATGCATCATTAAAGAACATAATAGTACAGATAACATTTGTAGTAATATGGGCTTTACAAAAGAATCGAAACAACATATACATCAGTGTTACAAGAATTATGACGTAAGTACATACATAAAAGATCAGAATAATTATTGAAACATCGACTTCACACATGAGCATTAAAACAGAACAGAATTAATAATGTCTATCATCTTTACAAAGTAAATAACATATTATTAATGCAAATTATATTTGAGGATAACAGTATTCCTCATCATAGTTCATGTAGCTGAGTATTAGAAACATTCTACAACATAAGTCTTATCAGATAAACATGTTAAGACAGGAAGAACATAAATACACAAGGGTCCACAAACAATTTCTTTACTTCTCGGAGATCTCCCTTCGTTCTTCATTATTCCCAAAAGGTCCTATCTATACCTGTTTTCTGTACTTTTTTCGTATAACTTCTCAATGCGTTTCTTCCAATTCATCGCAACTCATTCTCTTATATAGTCTACCCCTCTTAAGCTAACTTAAATCTACTGAGCTCAGATGCTAAACTAAGGGGCGAGGCAATGCAGCAGAACAAAACAATTAACACAAACAGCAATGACAAAAAAATGCAGATTTGCAAAGGAAGCAGCATTACAGAAATTAGGAAAGCAATTGCAATATTACAACTAATATAAGGCAATGTGCAGCAAACAAAAAAAATAAATCTGGCTTAGCAGAGTAACACAAATTAAAATTCAGTAGCACTATGCCTGGCAAACAGCAGCAGAAAATGAAATAACTTATACCTAAACATGACATAGCTCAAGCAGAAAAAATAGTACACTAAAGACAACAATGCAGATAAGGGAAATGTATAATCACATCTTAATGTCTAAGTAATTAAAGTGGTGCAGCACAAGAAGTTATTCTACCAAAAAAGTTACCAAGTACTTGAAAAGAAAATTATGAATGCAGTTCCTGTGAAGGTAAATGTCTTTTTGTGCTCCCTCATTTTTTAAAAAAAAATTATTATTTACTCGATCTGTAGACAGAAAATATTTATATTAGTACATCTATAAAATTTTATTTTAACCAATGCTGCAGTGCCGATAGAAACTAGATATTAAACAAAATGAGCAATCTCTCAACTAGAAAGACAATGGATGTAAAATGTTTCTCATCATTTCATTAGGCATTTTAGTAAATACCATAAATTAAGAGCTCCACAGTGTAATCATATGTTTTCAAGTTCGAGCGTGTCGTATTTGCGATGCTTTCTACAAAGGAATGTCAATAGCGAGGATAATGGCCTCCTTTTTTTTTTGCACCTAATGGCTATCTTTTGTCAGACGTCTACCTCTCAGCTGGGCGCACAAAACGCATTACGCCAAGGTCACTTACCTTTCTTGCTGAAATATTTACGACGGCAGTTTCCACCACAGTGACAGTCTCATATAAAAATAATTCACAGGTCAAGAATTTGGGTTACACATCTGTAGAAACAAAATCCTATAAATATAACAGCGTCCAAAAAATTTTCGCCAGCATTGTGATACATTCACGCATATACACACATTTCATAACTCTTAAAGTACGATTGTTGGTTTCCAACAACCTTTTTCACAAACCAGAGTCCCTAACCACTACTCATTATTCCTTACCTTATTCGTCGACACTTCTTCAATATTTCATCATTACAGATATGTAGCATAATCAAATAACTCATATAGCATCAGCTTACTGATCATAAACATACCGCAACAGCATAATACACATAGTCATCGTAATAATATCATCATAACACCTCAGTCAACTCTCAAAATCGTCGTAGCTTCCTCCAATAATTTCAAAACGTAAAAGAATTCACTGCTCATGTCAAAAGTGTCATCTGCCTCAAACGTACTTAAAAAATCGTGATCCCATACCAAATATATCATTCAAAGCTCTCATAATATCACAATGGGTCCGAAAAAAAATGAAGAGTTCACAAAGTACATACAAAATACAATTTCATAAATGTGAAGTTACCCAACTGTGTAATTGCGTAAACATGTGTCACTGATGTAGTAAAAAAAGTTTATCTCTCAGTTAAATGATCAGATAGCTGTGTAATTCTGTGTTGGAGAAATATAATACCGATGTGTAAAGTTGTATAAGCAAATACCATATTAGCTAGTGCTACTTGTACTTGCTACACACATGGTACACAAAGTAAGCGTGTACCCCCCTGAGGATTAATGTAATTATACCCTCAGGTGTTACAGATTACAGCAATGGAATGAAATGTATCACGGAAAACCTTTGTATCATTGTACTTCAAATATCTTTAAAAATAAATGATTTAAGTACAAAATTAATCACTCAAATACGTGTCCTGTAGCGCTAAATGTGCGTCTTGCTGTAAGATAATCTCTGTGGAAGTGTCATAGTTATCGTCCTCCGAAAGCTAAGTTCTGTAGAAGCCAATGTACTTACCTCATGATAAACAAAAGTGAAATGCTTTGCGTATAGATATCTTAGTTATTACGCTTATTGCTGTGATGAAGAAAGTACTGTACAGTAACGTATTGTTGTGCCACGAAAAAGGCTGTCTCATTGTTGCTATACCACAAAAGTTACTACTAAAACATGTTTTACTTTCCAGAATAATGCAGAAAAACTGTGCAGATATAAAACAGAAACACCGCAAAAGCAACATTGTAAATTGTCACTCATTAGTAACGTCGTGATAAAACCGTGTAGTGGTCACATAAACTAACCACTGTGTCGTCTGGTGTCTCGCAGAAAGTACTTTAAATCCAGAATGTATTTTCAAGTAAACCAAAATGTTGCATTAAAATCTCATTAGCAGTACTGGTAAAAGTTCTAAGTATGTGAGTCTTATAGTCGTTACGTAATCGTGCAACTAACAAGCAAGAATGTACAAATAACAACACTGTGTCGTCTGTTCACTATAACAATGCATTAGTAATTCCTGTTGAAGTAAGTTCTCTTGGTTCTTGACTGGATATTTAACTTCAAACATTGTTGCATGTTAACAGTTTCTAAGTCTGACAATGCATACTAGGAATGTGAAGTGAAAAGTTTTATGGCAAAGACAAAGTTTAAAAAGCAGATTATCTTTCAATAAACGGTTTTACATGTGAAATGTGGTGCAATCCTTTACTCTTCATAGTACTCAGATTTTCAACTTGAACGCAATTATCATGCGGTATACGTCGGTAAAGAATACTGGAATTTTTCTCAAGTTTAGCGTCTATGTTACTTTTCTCTGAGCCAGCCGGCGTACGCCGCTGCCTGCGGTGCGAGTCATTGTCTGTCTGTTTGTTGGCGCGAGTCGTTATTGGGATTAGGAGACCTAACTTCTACAAATTCACCTTGACGAGAGGGCCCTGCCCTGTTTAAATCCCGCCAGTTCTGATGCAATTCAGGTCTGTCGTTTTGTGGGTAGTTTACATAGTTTCTTGTTTGTCGGTCATGTGGTGGAGAATTTCTCCCGGAATCATAACTGCGCGCTGAACTGTTGCGTCTGAAGTTATTCTGTCTCCCTTGATAATAATTGTTTTTGTTCCCATATTGTCTGTTTCTATGGTAATCTCTGTCATATTCATTACTACGGAAATGCGATCTTTCTCTGTAACTATTATTACTCTGCCAGTGGTTGTCATACGGATGGTATCTGTTTTGGTCACGATTTGTGTTGTGAGAATAGCCTTGTCGTGTCCAGTTTTTATTTCTTTCGTCGCGGAATTGTGACGGATGTGACCTGTACTTGTTGTGTTCCAGTTTTCGCGTTCCGCGATTTCCGCGATTGTCAGTGTCAATTTCCAGTTCTTGTAACAGTCCCTGAAAAGCTTCAATGTCGTCTTTGCAACGTCCTGCTAAAATAATATGACGTAAATGTTCAGGCAAATTGAGTAAGCAAATGCGGATGAGTTCTGAGGGGCTGTATGGGTTTGAAAGATACTGATTCTTATGCAACATGTCTTCAAAATATTTGACAAGACTGGAAAATTCAGATTGTTCAAAGTGTTTCATCATCGTGATGCTATGTTTTACTCGGTCTTGTGTAGCTTGAGACCAATATGCTGAGAGGAAGGCATGGTAAATTCTCCTTCACTGTGACATTCGTGAATGACCGATCGCATTCTTACAGCTGGTTCATTCTCTAAGTAGCCACACATAAATTCTGATCTGTGTTCTAACGACCAGTTGGGAGGAAAACAATGAGAGAATTGATGGAGCCATGCTTGTGGATGAATGTCGTTGCCAGAATTCTTAAATGTTTTGAATTTACGTGTAGTAATGAACAGCTTATAGTCAAAATCATCATGTCGGCGAGTCGCATAACGGTCATTGTTAGGTCGTGTCGGCCGTTCCATCTCAAAATTCGGTGCACATTGCCAATTTCTTTCATAACTTCCGAAATGCCCTGTGTTATTATTTTGCGGCTTTTCCGTATTTCTAAGTCCCTCTTCCCGTGTTGGAGCGCGAGTGTCCTCTGAAATTTGTAATTTTTGTATTACTTGTGCCAACTGATCTTGTACTTCCCGGATTTCTCTTTTGTACTGTATATTGATTTGATTTTGACTGAATTTCCTAATTTGTTCGCACTCTTCTGTGTCATTAAAGACTACCGGTTTTGTGTCATTCAGATTATCATCTACCTTCGTAGATAAATTAGTGAACTGATCCGAAAGTTCGGCTACTTTCTCCGATAGTGTACTTATTTCCTCAGTGTGTTTTTCTGAACCAAGTTTCAGAGTATCTACTGTGTCCTTTAAGTTTTTCGGAGTTTTTGCAAGTTGCGTAACCGAATCGGTAGATGCAACTGAGTCAAATTTAGCTTGCAAGGTCTCATGATTTTCATGAACAATAGTTTGCAGTTCTTTTATGGCTGCTTCGTGATTCTGTAATGCATTTTCATGCTGCGAAAAAATACGCTGAAAATGCTCACAAATTTGTGTTTTTACGTCATTACAGACTTTTTGACATTTCGATTCAATGTTATGTAACTCAGTAGTTAAATCTTCACGTGTTTGTTCAAGAGTTTGTTCCAATGAGTCTAACTTTTGAAGCTGTTGCTGTGTTTGTCTCTGATTTTGTTCCATCGTGTCTAGCTTTTGAAGCTTTTGCTGTGTTTGTCCCATTTGTTGTATTAATTGTAATAACAATGCATTGGTGTCTGAAACATGTTCCTCAGTGCTTTTCGGCAGTGAATTTGCACCGGCAACATTCACATTTTTACAAGTGGAAAATGTGTCTTGACTCATTTGAGAAAACGGTGAGAACCCAAAACCTGAGTCTACAGTATTTGCAATATTGTGTTCTGTCATTCCCGATTCCTGAGGCGAGCTGTTGCCGACCGATCGATCGATAATACTTCCCTGTTCACTACCTGTTTCACTGTCTACACCATTATTTGACGCCCGCTCCATTTCCCTATGCACAGTTACCAAATTACTACTTTGAACATTAGTAAATTCATTACTCGGCGGCGCTGATAAGCTATGCTCGTCGTCACTATTATTTCTCAGTTTACTTTGGAGCCTAGTGTTACATTTTTCACACGCCATTATTGTCACAATATTTCACACGATAACACAGAAAAGCACAATTTGAAGAGCAAAATAAGATAACACATTAACATAGAAATGGAAATAATGTCTACTTAAATACTTGGTGCAAATCTACATGCATGTCACAACTCTTTTACTGTACAACAATGAAAGACTGCAACTACAAAGGAGATTCTCTCTACAATTACGCGCTAGCAATAAACAAAATCTACGCTAATTACACAAACTACAAGGAAAAAATCAGAAGATTCCAGTGAGGTATCCTCGGCTAAGGGTCGACATATGAAACGTCCCCTTTTTGAAGAATTTTACATGACTGTGCCTTAACTGACACACAATATTTTTTAGCGCAACGCAATCTGACCTTCAATAATCCCTACAAAAGAATGGCCCTGTCTAATATTAACCTATACGTTTCACATATCACTTACCTCACAAAAATCTTCGTAACTCGAACTACTGCAATACAGCGAGCGCCACTACTGAAAGCTAAATAAAAGATTCAAACTAAGGAAGGCACTAACTACTGATAGGCATAGTTAGCAAATGAAAGATTTTAATAGAGAACAAACAATGTATTTACCTTAATAGTCATATTATATATAGCAGTTCATGACAGTCTTACAAATTTCAAAACTCCGCCATCTCTCTCCCCACATCCATCACTGCTGGCGGCTCACCTCCAACTGCGCAACGCTACGCGCTGTTCACATCCAGCTGCCGCTGCCCAACACTACAATGGCAGACAACAATGCAAACTAGCCGCAGACTGCACACGGCACAGCCAGTGATTTTCATACAGAGCGATACGTAGCGTTACCAATAAGAAAACCTAAACAGCCTACTTACAACGTCTCAGAAATGAGGTTGGCAGGAAGTGCAAAATGGCTACGCGGGACTAGCTAGAGGAGAAATGTTAGGATGCAGAAGCATATATCACTACAGATAAGATAGATACTGCCTACAGGAGAATTAAAGAGACCTTTCTAGAAAAGAGAACCACTTGTACGAATATTAAGAGCTTAGATGGAAAACTTATTTCTGAGCAAATAAGGGAAGGTAGAAAAGTGAAAGGAATATATAGAGGATCTGTACAAGAGAGATGACGTGAGAGCAATATTATGGAAAAGGGAGACGACGTAAAGATGGGAAGAGAGATATGGTAATGTGCACAGAATTTCACAAAGTACTGAAAGACCTAAGTCGGAATGAGGCCCTGGGAGTAGCCAACATTCCGTTAGAGCTACTGATAGCCTTGGGAAAGCCAGCCATGACAAAACACTTGCATCTAGTTAGCAAGATGTACGGGACAGGTGAAATACCCTCAGACTTCAAAAGAATATAATAATTTCAATCCCAAAGAAAAATGGCTGATGATTCAAATGGCTCTGAGCTCTATGGGACTTAACCTCTGAGGTCATCAGTCCCCTAGAAGTACCTAAACCTAACTAACCTAGGCACATCACACACATCCATGCCCGAAGCAGGATTCGAACCTGCGACCGTAGCGGTCGCGCAGCTCCAGACTGTAGCGCCTAGAACCGCTCGGCCACTCTGGCCGGCAATCCCAAAGAAAGCAGATGCTGATAGGTATGGAAATTATCAAACTTTCAGTTTACCAAGTCACAACTGCAAAATACTAACACGAATCATTTACAAAAGAATGAAAAAACTCGTAGAAGTCGACCTCGGGGAAATTATGTATGAACACGTATGGCAATACTGACCGAATCTTAGAAGATGGATTAAGGAAAGGCTAATCTACGTTTCTAGCAGCTGTAGGCTTAGAGAAAGCTTTTGACAATGTTGACTGGAATACTTTCTTTGAAATTCTATATGTGGCAGGGGTAGCATACAGTAAGCAAACCCTGTGCATAAACTGGAAACCAAAGGGCAGTTATAAGAATCGAGGGCCACGAAATGGAAGGAGTGGTTGAGAAGGGAGATAGACAGGGTTATAGTCTATCCCCCACGTTATTCAATCTGTACACTGGGCAAGCAGTAAAGGAAACAAAAGAAACATTTTGGACTAGGAGTTAAAGTCCAGGGAGAAGAAACAAAAACTTCGAGGTTTGCCGATGACATTGCAATTCTGTCGGAGAGAGCAAAGGACCTGGAAGAGCAGCTGAACGGAATGGACAGTGTCTTCAAAGGAGGGTAAAAGATGATCATCAACAAAAGCAAAAGGAGGATAATGGAATGTAGTCGAATTACATCAGGTGATGATGAGGGAATTATATTAGGAAATGAGACACTTAAAGTAGTAAATGAACTTTGCTATTTCGGAAGAAAAATAACTGATGACGGTCGAAGTAGGGAGGATCTAAAATGTAGACTGGCAATGGCAGGCATAGCGTTTATAAAGAAGAGAATTTTTTTAACGTCCAGTATAGATTCAAGTGTCAGTAAGTCCTTTGTGAAAGTTTTGTATAGAGTGTAGCCATGTATGGAAGTGAAACATGGACGATAAATAGTTTAGACAAGAAGAGAATAGAAGCTTTCGCAATGTGGTGAGACAGAAGAATGCTGAAGATTAGTTGAGTACATCACGTAACTTACGGGGATATACTGAATAGAACTGGTGAGAAGAGCAATGTATGGTAGACCAAAACCAATCTTCTGGACTGAAGACCACAACAACAACAACAACAACAATGCGGAACGAAGGAAATCGACAGAGAGAGGTGGAGAAGAAGATGGACAGAGATGAGAGTGGAGGGGAAACGATGAGATGGGATACTGGAATAAATGCATTATCGCGTAACGATGAGTACTCATCTTGTTTTGTATAAAAACGGGCACACATTCAGAGCATTTATCTGAGGACATAATGTACTCAGATCAATTACAGAAAATTACGAGGCTTACATGGTGATTTGAAGTTTGTAATGTATGGTGTTGAGGTGATGTATTTTTCCAATAATTTATGTTCCCAATGATTTCATATTATAAAAGTATAGAACACATACCCCAAAAATAGAGTTGCTTCAAGGACTGCTGATTCCAGCGCTCTCTCCTCAAAGACCTCCCTAAAATCGTTGGCACCATGGGACCTTGTCAGTCTGCTCGAGGTATCAATTGGTTGAACGTACGCTACTAAGGTAAACAGCATGTAAAACAAAGCAGTGATGTCCTTTTGAAACTTATTGCCAATTGCTACAGCAGTGACACTTACTACTGATCGTGGAGGTAAACCCTCTTTATGAATATTAAGGGGGTCACATAGTCCGAGTTGTATGCAACTTTGGAAGTAACGACAGTGAATTAAGATGTGCAGAATTTTTCCACTGCACACGTTCTGTAGAATGATGTCTTCTTGTAGCTTAAACAATAGACCATGCATATCCTCAAATTACAGACAATTCGGGAACAGTAGAATTACATTACATTCGTCGGCCTTCGGAAACACGATGTGAGTGTCATCTCGGAGATTTCGCAGTGCTGCCCTTTTTGTGGAGTTTGCTTCATGCCGCCTTGGTGTGGTTGCAGTTTTAGTGGACATAAGTGTACAAATAATTGAGGTCATCTTAGGCCGCGACAGGCATGCTTACAGCAAGGACCAGAGGTCGAGCTGCTTACTTTCCTGCGGTGAGGCCAGTGCTGCGAGACGTCCCAGTGGGTGCGATCGCCGCTGCCGGTTTGGCGGAGCCGGAGGCTGGCGCTGGCGCCGAGGTGTGGGGCGGCCTGTAATGGCGGCCGCGATGTTTGGCCGCGGTTGGCAGCCCTGCTTCCTTCCGGACATAAATCACGGCCGCCCCATCTCCTGCCGGCGCCAGTGCCGGGCCCGGCGGCCGTCCCGTGTAATTCCCGGCCGCCGCCGACACGTATGTGCAGCTACCGCTCCGAGCAGCGTCGTACACAGGCCAGAAATCAGCAGGTGTCGGGCGGCTCGTCACATAAGACGATTGCCTTATCACGATATGCTCATTTCTCGTGACAATGACCCTTCGAGATTAACAACCGTGTTAATAAACTAGCGAAGAAACCCCTATGTTGCCCAGCTGCACTACAGGCCATTAAAATGGCTACAGCAAGAAGAAATGCAGTTGATAAACGGGTATTCATTGGACAAATATGTTATACTAGAACTGACATGTGATTACATTTTAACGAAATTTGGGTGCATAGATCCTGAGAAATCAGTACCCTGAACAACCATCTCTGGCCTTAATAACCGCCTTGATACGCCTGATCATTGAGTCAAACAGAGCTTCAATGGCGTGTACAGGTACAGCTGCCCATGCAGCTTCAACACGATACCATAGTTCATCAAGAGTAGTGATTGGCGTATTGAGACGTGCCAGTTACTGGGCCACCATTGACCAGACGTAACCAATCGGTGAGAGATATGGAGAATGTGGTGGCCAGAGCAGCAGTCTAACATTTTCTGTATCCAGAAAGGCCCGTGCAGGACCTGCAACATGCGGTCGTGCATTATCCTGCTGAAATGTAGGTTTCTGCAGGGATCGAATGAAGGGTAGAGCCACGGGTCGTAAAACATCTGAAATGTAGCGTCCACTGTTCAAAGTGCCGTCAATGCGAACCAGAGGTGACCGAGACGTGTAACCAATGGCACCCCAAACGATCACGCGGGGTGATACGCCAATATGGAGATGACGAATACATGCTTCCAATGTGCGTTCACCGCGATGTCGCCAAACAAGCATGCGACCATCATGATACTGCAAACAGAACCTGGATTCATCCGAAAAAATGACGTTTGCCATTCTTGCACCCACGTTCGTCGTTGAGTACACCATCGCAGGTGTTCCTGTCTGTGATGGTAGCGTTAAGGGTAACCGCAGCCATGGTCTCCGAGTTGATGGTGCATGCTGCTGCAAACGTCGTCGAACAGTTCTTGCAGATGGTTGTTGTCTTGCAAACGTCCCCATCTGTTGACTCAGGGATCGAGACGTGGCTGCACGATCCGTTACAGCCATGCGGATAAGTTGCCTGTCTTCTCGACTGCTAGTGATACGAGGCCTTGGGATCCAGCAAGCCTTTCCGTATTACCCTCCTGAACCCACCGATCCCATATTCTGCTAACAGTCATTGTATGTCGACCAACGCGAGCAGCAATGTCGCGATACGATAAACCGCAATCGCGATAGGCTACAATCCGACCTGTATCAAAATCGGAAACGTGATGGTACACATTTCTCCTCCTTACACGAGGCATCACAACAACGTTTCACCAGGCAACGCCGGTCAACTGCTGTTTGTGTATGAGAAATCGGTTGGAAACCTTCCTCACGTCAGCACGTTGTAGATGTCGCCACCGGTTGCAACCTGGTGTGAATACTCTGAAAAGCTAATCATTTGCATATCACAGCATCTTCTTCCTGTCGGTTAAATTTCGCGTCTGTAGCACGTCATCTTCGTGGTGTAGCAATTTTAATGGCCAACACTGTATTTATTTATAAGTGTTCAAGCCCGCACCGTACAATGTCTGGCCTTGTGCTTAATGTTTATGACGTCATAGCTCCTGAACTGTGTGTCGCACAGTCATAAAATTTTGCAGGTGTATCTAGTGGCATACGCGGGTACTGTGTGCATAATGCGTTGGAAATGGATTTGGCAACGAAGTAATAAATTTAAACGTCATACATGATGCGGCAGTTTTTTACGCATCTCACTGTTTATCTCCTGGGCTATGTGTTATACAGTGACATAATTTTGCAGTGTCTGGCAGACATTACATTCCTCCTTTCCTAAGCAACCAGTGGCTGCATGCCCCATGAACAGAGAAGTAACCTTCAAGTAAAACAAGTGAAACTTCCCATCAGATTACACACCGGCAGCGTAGACAAAACAGTTGTAACAAGTCACTAAAAGGTGCTAAGTAACTGACCAAGGAAACCAATCCCACTTACAGCTGACTGTAAAGAAGTCCAGTAGGCAGCCGAGATTCAGCTTCAAATCACGCCACAAGGTGGAAACGGTAAATATATTTCACTGTCATGCGGGCCCGAAAACATATGTGGAAGGAAGACATGAACTGTTTGCTGATGAACTTAACCTACATAAAACACAAGCTTGTCTTGGAAGTATAACCCGTCAAAATACATGCAACAAGATTTGCCCCAGTAAGGCGCATAAGATTGTTTGCTCTAAATAACTAAAAGAACGTGACTTGCTTATTTAGAGCACAACTTACCAGGCAATGTATGTATATTGAACGTCATGAATAATGACACATTGAACATAAAAAAATCTTTTACGTAATCCCAATAATTTAAAGTGCACAATAAAATCACAACTTTATGATAACTAAAACATTGAAGCTGTTATGTCTTCATAAGAGCGACACGTTACTAAGATCCCTGGTCGGACGCTGGCATAGGAAACAAGGGCAACAGGAGACTGAGCAGAGTATGATACAGAAACAGCAAGGCACAAACGAGCACAGGAATCGAACTAGTCACAATCACCACGCTCACAGCGGGGAGCAATATCAGTCGTCACGAATGCTGCGTGTTCACAGCACCAGAGCAAAGAACTAAAAGTAACTCAACGAGCAACCAAAGCCGCTTGTGCAGTAACAAACAGTGGAAAATCTTGGAGCCGCCAGGAAATGTGTGTATGATGTCGACCCGCCAGCCGCCTCCAAATTTGGTTGGCCAAAGGAATAATGTGTCCACTCCCATTTCTGGTATACATGCCTGATGCCAAGAAGATGCCCAGCCAGACAAAGTTGGAAGTAGCAACAAAGAGCCTGCCCGTTGCCCTGCAGATCTGCGCTGTCTGTGCTGCTTCACTCACTGCCTCTCCCGAAAAACGGCCACAACGCCACTCGCGGCAAACGTGCCTCGCACCCTTCACGCCAAAGATCGTGTTCCAGAAGACGTGGCATGAGATGTCGATCGTGCAATGGTTCAGCCTCCTACGCCGAAAAAGGACCTCTGGGAGGGACAAGGGCTGACAAAGGAGACTTAATTAATACTACCTCTCTTAAATTGGCTAAGGTGCATCTGAAACTCATTTCAACACGCTTCATTGAGCCTAAGCGTGGCGTGAGTGAATACCTCCAACACCTCATACAGGCCAACAAAGTGGGGCGACAGTCTTCCGTATATCTTACATGCAGAGTCTCTATTCTCAAATTTATCACTAACACTATATTAACGACCTGAATGTTGCCTGGACATCGCCCCTGGTTATACCACGCCACTTTCCCTTTCTGGGAGCTCTTAATTTTTGCCCTGGCTCTACGTCAATTATCCTTGATTATCTCAGGACTAATATCACTGGGTAACAAATCATGTATCGACCAGATACGAGGGTTGGAACTTTAATAATATCAAATATTTATTTACAGCTCGTACAAAATGGATACGTGTTTCAAAATTTTACTGACCTCAAAGTAGTCACAAGCATTATTATAATCCGTTGCCAACGATGTGGAAGTCGTAGGACACTCTTGGCAATGACAGTTGTGTTGACAGTTCGAGCGGCGCGGTCTATTGCTCGACGAATTTTTAGCCGTTCTGAAGCGAACGCCATTAAGTGTTTCCGTGTTTCCTTCAGTTTGGAAATCAAATTGAACTCACGAGGGTTTAAGTCAGGGGAGTGCAGTACGTGGTATAGCACTTAGCAGCCCCATCAAACAAATCAGTAACAGCTTGCACTGTACGTGATTGAGCATTGTCCTGTAAAATGATGGTCAGGTCCTGCATAAAGTGTCATTATTTCTGTCATTACAAGCTGTTACTGATTTGTTTGACTGATGGGGCTGCTGAGTGCTATGCCACCTACTGCACTCCCGTGTCATAAGCCCTCGTGAGTTCAACTCGATTTCTAAATTGAAGGAAACACTTCACGGCATTCGCTTCAAAACTGCTACAAATTCGTCGGGCAATAGATCGCACCGCTCGAACTGTCAACTGGCACTGCTAAGGGTATCCTATGACTTCCACATCGCTGGCAACGAGTTATACACAGTGCTGGTGACTACTTTGAAGATCAATAAAACTTTGAAAAACGTATCTATTTTGTACGAGCTGTAAATAATTAGTTGCCACTATTAAAGTTCAAACGCTCGTATTTGATAAAAGGGAATTAAGTGGATAGGTGAACATGAGGGAAGCAGGGATAGCTCTGCATGCCTCATGTCTGGCAGTATTAAAGACTAGATTCAGTCAAGGTAAAGAAAGATCCTATTCAGTTTGAGCCTCAGAGTGGAAAACAATCACAGAGGACTTTAGGTTATGATTAACACTCTCCGCGAACAAAAATTGGGTTAATAAGGTGTCATGGTGACATGTTGAAGCCCTGAGCGCAAACAGAAGTTTCGAAACTCCCTCGAAGAGAAACAAGGTGCAATGTCACTACCAATGACCTTCAGTGGACCGAACCATGAGAAAATGCCTAATTCTCTGTCTGGCGGTAATACCACTACAGGGGAGCAACCAGCTGAACCGAGTAAAATCATCAACAGCCATAAACATTTTTGGCTTGCGAACAACAACCGACGTAATCAGTAAAAAGACGCTGCAAGGCGACTCCCATCGGAGTGGATTCAAGCAACCCCCTAAGCCGAATGGAATTCAGATTAGTCATTTTGCATTCCCGACATTCACTAACCATTTTTCTAAAATCGCAATACAGTGTGGGCTAGGTTAGGGACTCAAGGATCTTGTGAATGGATTTATATAAACCCCAGATGATCCCTACAACAGAATTAAGATAATATTAAATAAGAGCTATGACAAGTGCGGCAGGCAGGCAGATTTTAAGCTCTTCGGAGCCCAGCTTGGGGTCTTGCTCTTGTTGTTGCTCAAGGACAGCAAACAATGCTGGAGCGTCAGTAAGCACTGAATTAATAAGACCTTCTACCACCTCAGCAATGTTGGGAGAGAACCCCCCTCCTCCTCCCTGAACATTCTGCTCAAGGCATCCGCTACAGCATTATCGCACGCCCTATGTGGCGCACGTAGAAGCGGAAGGCAAAATTCAGACAGCCCACCTCGCAATAGCCCAGTTTCACAAAAGAGCACCAGAACCCAACTAAGGGCTCGGATGTCCATCTCCAGAGTGAATTACCGGTGTTTGAGGTAGTATTTAAATTTCTGTAGCTCGAAGAGGACAGCACTTACGCCGGCCGCGATGGCCATGCGGTTCTAGGCGCATCAGTCCGGAGCCGCGCGACTGCTACGGTCGCAGGTTCGAATCCTGCCTCGGGCATGGATGTGTGTGATGTCCTTAGGTTAGTTAGGTTTAAGTAGTTCTAAGTTCTAGGGGACTGATGACCTAAGATGTTAAGTCCCATAGTGCTCAGAGCCATTTGAATTTGAACAGCGCTTACATCTCATAGGTGGAGTATTTCTTGTCAGCTAGAGACAGGCACCTAGAGGCACAGGCTAAGGACCTCTGCTCGCCATCTTGCTCCTGAAGCAACACAATGGCAACCATGAGTTAAAGGCATCGGTTTAGACGATGAAGCGTTGACTGAAGTCAGTAACAGCCAGGACAGGGGCATTACTCAAAGCGATCTTAAGCGCATCAAATGCAGCCTGCGGCTATTGGTCCAGACGAACGGCTCGCCCTTTTTCCTCAACAAATTTAACGAGACGGCCGGCTCAGCAAACTTTGGAACGAATTTTTGGGAGAAGTTAGCCATGCAACGAAATGTACTACCCCCTTTTAGTGTTAGGAGAACAGAAACTGTAAATAGCATGAGTCTTAGACTGATCAGTCCCGACCCCCTCGGCCGACACTAGATGCCTGAGAAGAGATATCTCACACTGAGCTAAGGTAGCTTTAGACGGTTTGACAGTTAGCCAAGTTTGCCTCGGGTGCTTCAAACCCAGTCGCAAATGCTCCAGATGCTCTGAGAAGGTGGCACTGTAAATGATAACATCGTCCATATATTTATACACACACTTGAACTTCAGATCTCAAGTAGCCTAGAAAGAACTGCTGTCCCGGTATAAAGGCTGAAAGGCACCCGATTAAATTCATATAAGTTACAGCCAGTGCAAAAGGGAGTAGCTGTGATAAATCGCCTGGTTGAGATCGAAAACGAAAAAAAATTTGCCCTGGAAAGCCATGAGAAACATCTCTGTAGATCAGGAAGAGGGGCAAAAAAATGGTTCAAATGGCTCTGAGCACTATGGGACTTAACATCTGTGGTCGTCATTCCCCTAGAACTTAGAACTACTCAAATCTAACTAACCTAAGGACATCACATACATTCATGCCCGAGGCAGGATTCGAAACTGCGACCATAGGGGTCACGCAGTTCCAAACTGAAGCGCCTAGAACCGCACGGCCACACCGGCCGGCGAAGAGGGGCAGACTGTAAGATTATGATTAAGGACACGTCCACAACAGGTCCGCATACGGCGAGGGGATCGGCCTTACAACCCCCTGAGCGAGCGTTTTATCCAGCAACTCAGGCAATACCCTCATCTTAGGCGGAGATGGCCAGTGGGGTGATTGCCTGGCTGGAAGATGGTCAGGAAGTAAAATCCGATATTCAGTACGATTAGTCATACCTAATTCATCTGTTAACACTTCCTGGAAACCACCCGGCATCTAAAGGAGAGCCTCAGCCTCGTCAGGAGGTAGACTAAGTGCGCAACGTCAACCTCCGCCTCACTAACGTTAGTATTACAGAAATCTGCCCTCATAAAATGGTGACACAAGAAAATCAAAATAAAATTTCCCAAGGCCATAATGCAAAACTAATCCCATTTTACTTACAAAATCACACCCAAATAGTAGGTCAGTACTTAAGCCCTCAATCACCAACACCTCCATGCGCCAAGAAAATTCACCGTCATGACGATAAATGTGCGTAGACCCTATCAAAGGAGGAGCCTGACCATTGACGATTCTACAAGTTGTACCCATGGGCTTTAAATTGGCAAACTTACAAATGATCCGGCATCAAGAGTGCCACATACGTCTTATTCTCTGCCAGAAACTAATAGTGCACAAAGAGACAGACGACTGACGTACGCGCACACAAACGGAAGAGGGTTATGAGCCACACCATTTACTTTATTACATCCACTCGCCAATATGAAAAATGTGCCACGACGTCCCGGCCTATGATATAGGCTGTCGAAACGCCTTTTCCGTTGCTCTCGCACTGGCGAGCAAAATGTCGCTGCCGACCACAGCGATAACACCTACCTTGGCGTGAGACTGAGATGACGCCATCTCACAGCCTCTTGTTTGATCAGTTTGTTTAACCCCTCCACGAAAAGTGACTAAGTTCTCCAAGTCAGGCCTTTCAACAAACAAGACCCTACAATGATCCTCAGGTTTAATCCCCTGTAAAATGATGGCAACAATCTCATGTTTAGCCAATTCTAGATCAAAGGCCACAGTGGCCATGTGTACTTCACGAATATACTCAACTAGGTTCTCCTAATTATGTTGGAAAAGAAAAACCGTTGGTTACCGAAGTCGGTGTTAGTCCTGGCAGATAGGTGCTCCCTTAGCACACGGGCGCACAGTTACCTTAAACAGCCCTTCTTCACGAACCATTACGGCCTAGGATCCTTGACCCAAATGATACATCAACTGAAAAACCGTTTCCCACGACATTTTAAAAATTCTAATTTGTTTTATAAGGTGAGAGAAAACAAGAAAAATTTAACGTATTCCTGTTGATATCGACACTAAGCATTCTATCCCGTGCGACGCATTCAAGAAGAGGTTAGGTAATTTAGTGAAACTGAAATGCGGATTCTCTCTATCACCACTTCTGGGACCTGATCAAACTTTCCCGTTTTCGGTAAACACCGCATTTTGCAATTCAATGAACCACTGATCATTCTCCCCCTCTAAGGCACTTTAACTAATTTGCTAATCTGTCGCTGCATTATGGAATTGATCAACCTCAGGTTTGAACTGGGAATCCGTAACTCCTGAACCCAGGTCTTCAACACACCGCAACCAGTATGTTATTTGCGCCTGCGTGCGGTACAGCTGAGCGTGCGGTAGGGCAGTAAACTCATGAATAAAATCTGCTGTATCTCTGACCGGAAAGCGACGCAGTGCTCGATGGCCGCCCTCACCTGACCAATATGCTGCGCCATCACCTGCTCCGCTGTTCTCATAACTGCACGAAGACGCGCCGGTAGCTCTGCGACATCCCCATTTCTTGCCAATCTTCCGATTTTATGCTCGTATTCAACTGGTCCTTACGAAGGCAGTCCACTCCCACCACGACTCGAGGCTCCATAACAGACGAATGTACCTGAAACCCAAAGGCAAATAGCAACAGATTGTGCCTAGCCAGACGTAATACAAATATTCAGGTATACAAATGGTATTACATGCAATTTAATCCTTCAACTCCCAGAAACAACCAAGGCCTAGCTACCAGAATGGTACACACTAGTTGCGTAATGCTGCCTGAGAGTGGAAGAACCAGGCAGTATAAGGACTGAGCATTTATGCCAGGAGACCAGGCACGAGCAATCAATCGCGTAATGGTTCATTTATATTCAGTGATATAGGTGCATACTCATTGCACAATGTTTCGTGAATACAGTTTGTAGTAAATAAGCAATAAATTATGTCTTGTATCATGCAATACTTTCACTGAATGAACAGCGGAAAAGTAGTAAGCGATAAACTTTTTCCTTTCGTCATCTGGCAGGGTTTACCAGCGAGAAAAAAGTTCGTAAGGCTTTGAAATTAAGTCGCTAGGTACTCTCATTCTCAAATACTGGATGAATAATGTCTGGGAATTCACTCATCGCACGCTTCGCTCCTTTTTCAATCCCCGCCCCTTTGTTAGGTGGGTGGTTCATACCTCCTAGTGATTGTCGTTTGACAGTAAAGTATAGTGTACCAAGTTTGGTTGGAACCGATCAAGTGGCTTAAACGGCGATGAGGAACGTATACACACACACACACACACACACACACACACACACACACACACACACACACAAAAACACATCTGTTTGTGTGCGTGAATTCATAAGGTACCAAACTGCTAAGATCATCGGTCCCTAGGTTTACACGCACGATATATATATATATATATATATATATATATATATATATATATATATATATATATATATATATAAAATCAATGACGTACGTGATAACATCGGAAGTTGCAGCAAGCTTTCCGTGGATGTTGCTGTTGTATGCAGAGAAGTTGCGACGGTGGTAAATTGCAGGGAAATGCAGAAGATCTGCAGAGGATCGATGTTTGGTGCGGGGATTGGCAATTTAACCTCGACATAACCAAATACACATTGCGAATACATGGACAGAAATATTCTTTATCATGTGATTACAAAATTGTCCAGCAATCACAGAAAGCACATTGCGAATACATGGCCAGAAATATCCTCTATCATGTGATTACAGAATTGTACAGCAATCACAGAAAGCAGTTACTTTCATAAAATACCTAGCAGTATGTGAACGCAGCGATTTGAAATGGAATTACCAAATAAAATTATTAGCGAGTAAGGTTGATGCCAAACTGAGATGCATTGGAAGAATCCGCAAGAAATGTAGTCCATCAACAAGGGAGGTACCCTGCAAAATAACGGTTCGACGAATACTTGAATATTGCACGTCGGTCTGAGTTCCGTACCAGATAGAACTGATAGAGGAAACAAAGAAGAGTAGAGCGTTTGGTTACAGGTTCATTTAGCAAGCACGAATGCGTCACGGGGATGATCAACAAGCTCCAGTGGTAGACACTCCAACAGAAGAGCTCTCTATGGTTAATGTTTAAGTTCCGAGAAGGTACATTTATAGAAGAGTCAACAAATATGTTGCTGCCCCCAGCGTACATCTCACGAAAAGGCTATGAAGATGAAATTAGAGAGATTCGAGCCCATACGGAGGCTTACAGACAGTCGTTCTTCCCGCTAGCTATTTGCGACTGGAACAGGAAAAGGAGGAAGCGACAGTGGTACACTGTGTACCCCCGCCATAAAACGCAAGGTGGCTTGCGGAGTATAGAGGCAGATGCAGAAGGCTGTAGAATAGTGTTCACCTCCGTACCAGAGTGGACAGCGCGGCTAACTGCGGTACGGAAGAGCCATGTTAAATTTCCGGTACTGCCAGGCGTTTTCCTGGGCGGGAGGGCTGATACCGGGAGCGCTCAGACTCGTGATGCCAACTACGGAGCTATTTCACAGACCAGTAGAAGTCCCAGCTCACCAAAACTGAAAATGTGTGGGAGAGCAATGTGCTGAACAAGATTCCGCAACCAGTAAAACCACTGGCAAAGGATGACAAGACGGTCGACGGTACCGATGGACCAGTCAAAGATTGTGGACGGAGCTTAGTTTATACAACCTTCAACAAACTACCAAATTGTCGAAGTTTGAAAATTAAATCCCGTAAGAAGTATAGGTGTAACATCTTTGACAAATAATCAAAACGTCCTGAGTCCCGGCTACGAACATCGCCACACCTTAAATTTTGGATACGGATCATCATCAATGCTGGTCGAAGACTTCCGGCATGAGAAATCACCCTCGTTCTCCCAACGGCCTCGTCAAAGAGGGTGCAGAAGCGGACAGAGGTTGAGGGCACTCTCTTGCTTTTGGAGTGGGAACTGCCCCTAAAAGGCGGAAGAATCACCAATGATCAACAGCATGAGATACGGAAGGCAGTGGAAACCACTGTATTAAGACACATAATGTGTATCCATATGACATGTGGCCCCTAAGGGAAAATGTCGTGATGATCTCTACACTGGCAAAAGTTTCCATAGTAGTCCCTCGGCATGAGGGAGATAACTATAAGAAAAATACTGAGTTACCAACGAAAGGGCAAAGTTGTGCAAGTCGAGGCGTGCTATATCTGAAGTTTGAACGTCATGGGGAAGCTGGAAAATTTGTAACGGAAATGCTAAGGCTGAATCTACAAACGGTGGGGGTCACAGAAGTGAAATGGAAGGAAGACAAGAATTTCGGGTCATGCAAGTGCAGGGTAATACCAATAGCAGCAGAAAATGGTGTAAGAAGAGTAAGATTCTTTATGAATTGGAAGGTGGGGCAGAGAAAATGTTACTGTGAACAGTTCAGTGATAGGATTGTTCTCATCAGAGTCGACAGCAAAGCAACATCGACAACTATAGATCAGTTACACATCGCGATATCGCAAGCATAAGGTAAAGAGATAGAGAAAGCACATCAGGATACCGAACGGTAATTCAGCACGTAAAGGGATATCAGAATGTAATAGTCAGAGAGATTGGAATCCGGTTGTAGTGAAAAGAGTAGAATGAAGCTTGACAGAAGAATATGGACTTCGTCGTTGGAATGGGAGAGGAGAAAGAATAATTGTTTTCAGCAATAAATTTCAGCTAGTAATAGCGAATACTGTGTTCAAGAATAACAAGAGGAGGAGGTATACTTGGAAAAGACCGGGAGATGGGAGAAAATTTGAGTTAAGTTATATCGCTGTCAGATACAGATTCCGAAGTCATATATGGATTGTAAGCAATACCCAGGAAAATATATATACTGTGATCGCAATCTAGTAATGATGAAGAGCAGGCTGAAGTTAAAGAAACGAGTGAGGAACAATCAAGGCGCAAAGAAGTGGGAAGAAGTGGGATATAAAATTACTATGGAATGTAGATTTATGCTTCAAATGATCTGAGACTGCAGATGCTGCGATAATGAATAGCTAAGTACGCAGTTCAGTTGAAGAGGAATGAGCATCACTAGAAAGGGCTTCACAGAAATTGGAAAGAAGGATATAGGTACCAGGAAGGTAACTGGGAAGAAACCATGGATAACAGAAGAAATACTTAATAGTTGATCGACGGAATACCGAGGTACAAAACTGTTCAAAAATGTCAGGAATAAAGAAATATAAATCACTTACGAATTAAATAAACAGGAAGTAGAAGGGAAGCTACAACGAAATGCCTACATGAAAAATGTGAGAAAATCGAAAAGAAATGATCGTTGGCAGTACTGCATCAACATATAGAAAAGTCAAAACAGCCTTTGGTAAAATTAAAAAATGGTGGGTAGCAGTGAGAGTGTCACGAGAAATCCAGTATTACAGCCAGAGGAGAGAGCAGATAGGTGGAAAGAGTGGGTTGGAGGCCTCTCTGAGGGGGAAGACATGCCTGATGAAGTGATAGAAACAGAAGGGGATAAAATATTAGAGTCAGAATTTAAAAGAGTTTTGGACTTATTAAGTTCAAGTAATATAGAAGGAATAGATAACATTATAGTAGAATTTCTAAAATCATTGGGGGAAGTGGCAAAAAGAGTATTAACGTTGGTGTGTAGAATGTACGAAACTGGCGATCCATCCACACAATTCTGCAGATAGCAAGAACTGACCGTTGCGAGAATTATCTAACAACCAGTTTCACAACTCACGCATCCAAGTTGTAGACGAGAATAATATGCAGAAGAATGGAAAAGAAAGTTGAAGTTGTATTACATGATGATTAGTTTGGCTTTAGGAAAGATAAAGGCACCAGTGAAGTAGTTCTGACGTTGCATAGGTAATGGAAGGAAACTGAAGAAAAATCAAGACGCGTCCATGGGATCTGAAGACCTGGAAAAACACGTTCGACAATGTGAAACGGTGCAATATGTGCGAAATTCTGAAAAAATAGAACTATAGGAAAAAAGGGATGGTAAAGAATACGTACAAGATCTAAGAGGTAACAATATGACTGGAAGATCAAGAACTAAATGCCCGGATTATAAAGGTTGTAAGACAGGGATGTAGATTTTTATCACTACTGTTCAGTCTATACATCGAAGAAGCAAAAACGACGGAAATAAAAGAAAGGTTCAAGAATGGGATTAAAATTCAAGGTGAAAGAATATCAGTGATAGGACTCGTTGATGAAATTGCTACCCGCGGTGAAATTGAAACTAGAATTATAGGAACTGTTTGATGGAATGAACACTGTAATGAGTATGTAATATTGACTGAGAGCAAATAAAAGAAACACGAAAGTAATTATGAGTAGCAGAAATGAAAACAGAGAGAAACTTAAAATCAAAATTGGAATTAACGAAGTAGGCGAAGTTAAGGTATTCTGCTACTTAAGGAATAAAGTAACCCATGGCGGAGGGGGCAAGGAGAACATAAAACCAGACTAGCACTGGCAAAATGAAGCAGGCAAAAAGGAATACAAACGTCTCAAAAATGAGATCGACAGGAAGTGCAAAATGGCTAAGCAGGCATGGCTAGAGGACAAATGTAAGGATGTAGAGGCTTGTCTCAGTAGGGGTAAGATAGATACTGCCTATAGGAAAATTAAAGAGACCTTTGGAGAGAAGAGAACCACTTGTATGAATATCAAGAGCTCAGATGGCAACCCAGTTCTAAGCAAAGAAGGGAAGGCAGAAAGGTGGAAGGAGTATATAGAGGGTTTATACAAGGGCGATGTACTTGAGGACAATATTATGAAAATGGAACAAGATGTAAATGAAGATGAAATGGGAGATAAGATACTGCGTGAAGAGTTTGACAGAGCACTGAAAGACCTGAGTCGAAACAAGGCCCCGGGAGTAGACAACATTCCATTAGAACTACTGATGGCCTTGGGAGAGCCAGTCATGACAAAACTCTACCATCTGGTGAGCAAGATGTATGAGACAGGCGAAATACCCTCAGACTTCAAGAAGAATACAATAATTGCAATCCCAAAGAAAGCAGGTGTTGACAGATGTGAAAATTACCGAACTATCAGTTTAATAAGTCACAGCTGCAAAATACTAACGCGAATTCTTTACAGATGAATGGAAAAACTGGTAGAAGTCGACCTCGGGGAAGATCATTTTGGATTCCGTAGAAATTTCGGAACACGTGAGGCAATACTAACCTTACGACTTAACTTAGAAGAAAGATTAAGAAAAGGCAAACCTACGTTCCTAGCATTTGTAGACTTAGAGAAAGCTTTTGACAACGTTAACTGGAATACTCTCTTTCAAATTCTGAAGGTGGCAGGGGTAAAATACAGGGAGCGAAAGGCTATTTACAATTTGTACAGAAATCAGATGGCAGTTATAAGAGTCGAGGGGCATGAAAGGGAAGCAGTGGTTGGGAAAGGAGTGAGACAGGGTTGTAGCCTCTCCCCGATGTTATTCAATCTGTATATTGAGCAAGCAGTAAAGGAAACAAAAGAAAAATTCGGAGTAGGTATTAAAATTCATGGAGAAGAAGTAAAAACGTTGAGGTTCGCCGATGACATTGTAATTCTGTCAGAGACAGCAAAAGACTTGGAAGAGCAGTTGAACGGAATGGGCAGTGTCTTGAAAGGAGGATATAAGATGAACATCAACAAAAGCAAAACGAGGATAATGGAATGTAGTCAAATTAAATCGGGTGATGCTGAGGGGATTAGATTAGTAAATGAGACACTTAAAGTAGTAAAGGAGTTTTGCTATTTAGGGAGCAAAATAACTGATGATGGTCGAAGTAGAGAGGATATAAAATGTAGACTGGCAATGGCAAGGAAAGCATTTCTGAAGAAGAGAAATTTGTTAACATCGAGTATAGATTTAAGTGTCAGGAAGTCGTTTCTGAAAGTATTTGTATGGAGTGTAGCCATGTATGGATGTGAAACATAGACGATAACCATTTTGGACAAGAAGAGAATAGAAGCTTTCGAAATGTGGTGCTACAGAAGAATGCTGAAGATAAGGTGGGTAGATCACGTAACTAATGAGGAGGTATTGAATAGGATTGGGGAGAAGAGAAGTTTGTGGCACAACTTGACTAGAAGAAGGGATCGGTTGGTAGGACATGTTTTGAGGCATCAAGGGATCACAAATTTAGCATTGGAGGGCAGCGTGGAGGGTAAAAATCGTAGAGGGAGACCAAGAGATGAATACACTAAGCAGATTCAGAAGGATGTAGGTATCAGTAGGTTCAAAATGGTTCAAATGGCTCTGAGCACTATGGGACTCAACATCTTAGGTCATAAGTCCCGTAGAACTTAGAACTACTTAAACCTAACTAACCTAAGGACATCACACACACCCATGCCCGAGGCGGGATTCGAACCCGCGACCGTAGCAGTCCCGCGGCTCCGGACTGCAGCGCCAGTAGCAGTAGGTACTGGGAGATGAAGAAGCTTGCACAGGATAGAGTAGCATGGAGAGCTGCATCAAACCAGTCTCAGGACTGAAGACCACAACAACAATAACAATAGAACTGGCAAAATAGATATTCCTGGTCAATACAAGTCTACCATTATAATTTGGCCTTAGTTGAGGGAGAAATTTCTGAGGATGAAAGTTTGGACCATAGCACTGTATGGCAGTGAAACATGGACTGTGGGGAAACCAGAACAGAGGAGAATATAAGCCTTTGAGATGTGGTGCTACAGAAGAATATTGAAAATAAGGTGCACTGATAATAGAAGCCATGAGGTGATTCTCCTAATAACCGGCGAGGAAACGAATATCTGCTAAGACATCAGAGAATAACTTCCGTGGTACTTTAGGGAGCTGTAGAGGGTAAAAATTGTAGAGGAAGACAGAGATTTTAATACATACAGCAAATTGAGGGTGTAGGCTGCAAGTGCTACTCTGAGATGAAGCAGTTGACACAAGAGAGGAATTCGTGGCGGTTTGGATCAGACTGACGACTAAAAAGAAAATGATGTGTTTCTCTACAAACGCATTTTTTCAACCTGCCACTGAATCGAAGACACGTCTAGTGCATCACGATTTTAGTAGTTGATCCATTGCTTTAATTCATCTGGTGTCCTTGATCAAGTCAAAAAATTCCGTCTTTTAACTTGGGCATGCAGACTTATTTATTAAGTTATCGTACGGCATGCATTAAGAATTTTTTGAAGCACAAGAATACCTATACATTTACTCTTTTTAAGATTATGAAACTACTATCTGTACACATATACAATTCAATACAGTTCTGCAGAAGGCCGTAGCACAAATAACAACAGTTATAGGTGGATATCAAGATCATTTATAGAGTTTATCACTCCATGAGTTAGCGCCAGTAAATATTCTAGAGACCCTTGTAGGCATGTGCACATGCTGTCCACGTTGGTACAACATGAATAACTGTGTATCGTTCAGGATCATAATCACAAGACGATGACGAAGATTTCCTCCACTTGAGGAGAGTGTGAGCAAATCTCCCATAGCCAGCTCGGGCACAAATCAGAATAATGAAAATCGCCCGCGGCTGGCCCTTAATACTTCAATGAGAATCCTACCTGAGATTGAGAGTCTCAATCTAGCTGTCAGTCGTTTTCGCTCCAATATATCCTATCAGAAAAAGGTACACGAGCCCATTAATCTTGAAGGCAAGGAAACGCCACTTGTAATTACGTGAAACATAACATCTCTGAACATCTGTCATTCATTTTTTGGCACGTAATACAACCCAGTAAAATCTCTCATATCAAGATTGCGAAAATTGGTTCAACCTATGTGCAACAAATGATTGCATCATCTTATTATTCCGAGTCGAATGACAATAATTACGATCTGGGATGACTACGACCAATAACAAAACTGGAATGAGATTTTCACTCTGCAGCGGAGTGTGATACGAAACTTCCCGGCAGATTAAAACTTTGTGCCGGACCGAGACTCGAACTCGGGACCTTTTCCTTTCGCGGGCAAGTGCTCTACCAACTTTTTTTGTGTCATAGTTCGTTGCAATTGTTCGTGGCGGACGTCCCCTGACCCCTGTTGAAGTTAATTATTGATCCATTCACTCAGTTTTTTTATTACAGAGGGAAGCTAACCCTCTGACCGAACACGCTGAGTTACCGTGCTGGCATTTGAGCTACCCAAGCACGACTAACGACCCGTCTTCACAGCCCCAGTTCTGCCAGTATCTCTTCTCCTACCTTCCAAACTTCACAGCAGCTCTTCTGCATACCTTGCAGAACTAGCACTCCTGGAAGAAAGGATATTGCGGAGACGTGGCTTAGTCACAGCCTGAATGAAGAATTACTGATCGTTTTAGTATCAAGTTTGATGTTGGCTAGCAGATGACGAAAGGCAAACTTTTTGTGGGATATGATCACAAATTTACAGCTTTTCCTTGATTGTTGTGTGAAACCTTGCTTCTCGCCAATGTTAGGGATTCTAGGCCAACGCGAATTACCCATAGGAATAGTGAGTTTGCGACTATCAAAATATGTGACGTAATTCACCGTTTCTTTTGACTGCATTTCCTGAGAAGCTTCAATTTTTTACACCGCCAAGGGACCGAAGACCTTAGTATATGACAATTAGTACTTGATACGTCCATCCAACTCTGAGAAAAAGAGGCGTTAACAGGCGGACGAACAGGCGGAGAGTCAGATAAGAAATGACAAAATTTTTTTGTGTTATATCATTACAGAGTTACAGTTTTCGAATTTTTTCCTTTGGTTTTACTGTGAAACTTTCCTTTCTGCCAAATTTCATGATTGAGGGCAAGGGGAGTACCCTATATATTGATTAGTGAGTTTGCAGTTGTCGAAACGTGTTTCAAAAGTAGCTGTGTCTTCTGATTGCATTAACTTAAAGACTTCAGTCTTTTACACCGTCTAAGGACTGTGGACTCCAGTATGTGATATAAATCTCAGCTTGATACGCCTACCCACTCCTGACAATAAGGGTCTTTAACAGTCGGACAAAGATACGCACAGAAGGACAACAAAGTGATTCTATAATGATTCCGTTTTTAGTGACTGAGGTACGAAAGAGAAATGCTAGTGAATGAATCAGGTGGAGTATTTCTGAAATTCTCCTGTAGAACGCAATTCATATCAAAATTACCTGCGCCCTGGGTTCGAGCCAGTCTGTTTCACGGATTTATTCCGTTGGGGAATTCATTTTGAAAAAGCTTCTCAGATTTTTGCTATTTCGGGGAACACAGTCGCTCTCGTTATACGAAAAGTACACTGGCCAGTGGCACGACCTCTGCAGCTGTGTTCCGATGGCAGACACGTGTCACCGAAGCCATTTTAGTGCGCGGTCTGACGTATACTGGCGCGGACTACAGCCATCTACTTGCCGACGACGAGCGGGCTCGCTGGAATTAAATAACGGACGGACGTACGAGTCGCCGTGTGCGTGTTTGTGTGTGCATGCGTGTCGCGTGTGCGGGCGTTAAAAAAGAATGGCGCGGGAACGCGCTCGCGTTTGTCGGGGCTAATAAGGCAGAGCGAGGCGCGCAATTATAAAGGCCGCGCCGGCTGCTGGCCTAATGAAACGGCCGAGTCCCGATTTATAACGGAGCCGTCCGCGGGCGCAGCCAGCCACTGGTCAACCGGCCGCGTTCTCATTTGCAGTGCGCGCGGCGCGTCCAGTCCATATAACTTCCGCCATGGCGTCCCTGCAGTGTTTTGTGAGCCTTAGTCTCGTTCAGCGACTGTCATAAACTTCTGCACAAGAGCGTAAAACAGCCAAGCCACTGGAAATGAATTAACGCAAAATAGCCCCTTAACATAAAACCCCGAGTCATCTCGTTTTTATTATTTGGAAACTTAAAATCCCTAGTATACTCGGGCAACTTAAGAAAAAACCTTCGAAAAAGTAATACGCTACTTATACCCATTGCAGCACTGCTAGGCCTCTGGAGAACATCTGGTTCTACATTTGTAGTCTGGCTGTCGTCTTTTGGTTGAGTTGTTGCCACTAGATATTGTCTATACCGTGTTCAGCCTTGGACACTCGACAGCAAAACGCGTCCCATCAGCCTCTCTCCTATATTGTTGTTGGGACAATCCTTCAGAAAAGGATGGTTGTAGTGATCCAAGAGTTTGGCATCGAATTTAGTGGCTCAGAAAGTAGAAGAATGTAACGTTACCTAATTCGAGACTGAAAGTGACGATAGTTCGTCAGTTAAGTAACAATTGCTCGCCAGTGGTATGAGAGAAACACATCCACTATGCTCTAGCTAGCTCCTCCAAGATTTATGTTGACCAGAAACCGTTGTGAGACACATGATTATACTGGTTTCAAGTTTCAGGATGTTTTAGTTAAACTCCAGTGCACGAATATCTCGGGGTTGTATTATTGGTACTTATCAGAATTTTCCAACTCATTATTTTCAGCTTTAAAAGCTATCTTTATATGACTATATGTCATTCATTATAGGACGTCTTTTCATTAATAAAAAAATATTTTTTGGAACATAATTTGGAAAAAAAGCTAACATTTTAAGAGGACAGTTACGTGCAGAGTTATTCAGAAACGGCTCCAGAATTGCAGAAGACGATTGTGTGGAAGCTGTAAGACATACAGAAGAACGACATATGTCAGTGGACAGCATATCTCTCTAAATTTCGATTCGCAATACGGTATAGCTGCAGAGAGCATGATTTTCACATTTCGGATGAATGCCGTGTTTAATCGAGTTCCAGCTCCGCCAACCATCTATTGTAGATGAATCTCGAGATAATTCGTGTTTTCTATACGCTGTCTGTAGATGCCATCTGCTGAGATGTAATTTAATTTCTTCGTATATTTAGAGGATTACTCCAGGAGTCAAGGCATCAGAGTTGATTCCCTTCCTTTTTTCGTTTTTTCTTTTGTTTTGTGCTTACTTAATATTTTGATCATATTTTGATACTTCAAATAGTTGCTATTTTAATCTTGAAGTTTCTCCTGCTTTTCGAGCTGGCCGTATCCAGAAAACGGAATACAATGAATGAATCTGAAACACTTTTGGCGGTTTTTCGTCATCATTATTCAGTTGTTCCTTGTGAAACTGAAGATACGGATGACAGTGTGACGAATGTTTTTATGGTCCTGAAGACGATTCAAGTAACAGTGACACCATTAGAGCTGAAAAGATGCGTAAAGTGGCAATGTTTGAAAGAGATTCCGCCGGTCGGATTGGCCGAGCGATTCTATGTGCTACAGTCTGGAACCGCGCGACTGCTAAGGTCGCAGGTTCGAATCCTGCCTCGGTCATGGATGTGTGTGATGTCCTTAGGTTAGTTAGGTTTAAGTAGTTTTAAATTATAGGGGACTTATGACCTCAGCAGTTGAGTCCCACAGAGCTCATAGCCATTTGAACCATTTTTTGAAAGAGATTCCGACAATATCGATGAATCTGATTCTGTCCCTGTGAATTATTCGTTTTCTCTTAATGGTAAGAGGCAGGCGTGTCAGGCAGGACACGTAGGCAAATCATCTGTTCCGTAATGTCGCATCAAATTAGTTCGCGCCTGCAAATAGGCAAACAAATAGACAACTCTCCACAGCGGGCTACTGTCGTTGCTCGCTTGCAGCGACTTCTGTTAATTGCACACTCATATTGACACTTTCCGCGTCACAAACGGTGTCGTATGTATCACTTGCATTATGAGTTATAAACGTGGATAGATGCTATGCCCACTGATATGTGTCATTTGCTGTCTGTCTCTTCTGCAACACCAGAGCAGCTAATGATTAACGTTGCATTAAGTGTCCCAGAAACGTTGCAATAACATCAAGAGATTGTTGAGAGTATAACGAGAAGCAAATTATGTGTAGGAATGCGTGTCCGTAACGGTCGACCAGCCACGTTACAGAGCTTAGAAGTTACAGGCGTTGACGCCTGCCACGGGGCCGCCCCGATGGCAGCAAATTTTTGTACGCTGGCGAACTACAGACAGAACGCTTGTTTGTTATGCGACTGACTGCCACGATCGCCAGTGAAGAAGACGGACCTAGCTGTTGCGTAGACGGGCATTGTCTCCTATAAATGCAGTACTTTAGTGCCTTTAGTGGGTAATGGTTTTAGACACAGTTTTTCATCTTCAGTTTACTTTTCTCCTGTATACCGAAAAACCCTAGAGATTTTAGAATGCTCCAGTAGAAAAATAAACTGAGGATGTAAACCCGTGTCCAAAACCATTACCCACCGAGACACAGAACACAGCATTTATAGGAGACAAGGCCTTTCTACGCAGCAGCTAGCCACACGTTCTCCACTAGCAATCGTGGAGTTCAGCCGCGATCACTGAAAAATAAACAACGTTGCGAGACGTTCCGCCTGCAGTCCGTCAACGAAAGGGATGGCATAGGGCCAGGCCCCGGCGCCTACGGGTATAACTTCCGCGCTCCGTAGCGTCATTGGAAGACGTTGCCAGACGCGGGATCCTATCCACGACTTGTTCCTCAAGACACCCTCTACAGCCGCTAGAGGTTTGTAACAATATTTCCTGTATATACACCAGGTTTCATCCAAAATTTACTAGAATTTCAATTTTTTGAAGAGATATTAGGCACAAACGGCCTGAGGGACGGGAGAAAGCTGGTTTCTGCACGGTGACAGTCCAATCTGCACACGCCTCCCTCACTATGAGGAAATTTCTAGCCAAAAATAACAGCATGATAACTGTTCCCCATCCACCCTCGCCTGTCTAACCCCTTGCGATTTCATCATCTTCAGTCTGCAGAATGTGGCATATAAATTGAGTATTTCGTTATTTTCCGACCTGATGACTTTCCTATGGACGTAATCGCTAATTTTCCAATGGGAAGAATATCCTGTGCATCATTCCCCTCTGAATAGCATACAATTTGTTGTGTTTGTGTTCTCATTTTCATTTTTTTTTGTGTGTGTTTGTGAGGCTGAGATAGGAAACCAGTATATCATTTCCCTACATCTGTGCTGAAAACAGTTTAAGAACTCGTTTCAGGATATCCAGTGAACCAGATTAATAGTCGATACGGCTCCCAGACCGAACCATGCTCCACGCAGAAATATCAATCTCGATGTTACGTCTGCCTGGATGTTCAGATTGCTATCCAATTCTCGTCTGATTCAGTTTCCTGTAGGTTGCGATATCGATCCAGATCTGGCGCACCTTCCTATGTACGTCCGAGTCTAAATGTGGGTACAGACGCGGTTAGGAAGGTGAATCACGTTCAGATCTATATCGCTACCACGTGATCACAACATCCCGTAGCTGCTATTCAACCGGTAGGCTGACTAGCGTAAGAGGAGTTTGTAGACTCAAAAGCAGTCGCGCTCTTTATACGAGCAGCCTAAAAGATTAGTAATCATAAAATTCATATCTAGTACAGACTAGTACTGAGCAGGACTGCTGATACAGATTAGCTCAAGAACGAAAAGAATTTGGTGCTGGAACACTAAGGTACTTGTACGGAGTAACTAGTACACATAAATAAAAATGAAACCAAAGGGCTGGCAGCCTAACGTGCTACACTGTGGTTTTCATCAGAAAAAGAAGAAGTAATGAAAGAGAAGAAGACTGAAATGACATAGGCAGTAGCTGTTACGGAGAACGTACATTGAGTAGAGATCTCTGTAAAAAGAGGAAGGGGAAAGTAGTGAGGGAGGCAGCGTTGACAAGAGTAAGCTACAGGCAAGCATATGGGAAAGAGAACTATTGTGACCCATGAATTATCTTTTAAAGTTGAAATGAATTTAATTTCTGTGATATTTAGGAGAGAATCATATCAAAGTTCGGTTCCTGACATAGAAAGGATTTTGAGGAGATACCTCTGTTACGTAGTGGTACAATATGGGTTTTACTTTGTTTGTAAGAAGTATTTCTGCTGTGCCTTTCAGATAGTAGGGTAATAGCTGAAGGAAGAGGGAGCTTGAAAATTGCGAAGATGATAGAAGAAACACGAGGCATGACACTGTAGCAAGTATTTCCCTATTGGGCACCAAAATGTAGTAAGTTGGAGGTCAACGGCAACTATGGAGGATTGGGGGGGGGGGGGGGGGTGGAAGACTTGTTCTTCTTGTATTCGGGAGGGTGATTGGTCTGCTGCCTCACTGTGGGTTCATAGAAGGCTTGGGAGATGGGAGTGGTGTTGTAGGCAGCTATAGATAAACAAACGGTGAACATAAACACTTCTTTTTTAATCAAAAGATCCACGGGTGTGCTGCCGGTCTATAGTGTCCAACGGGCACAATATTTCGGCGATCCTACATGTCGCCATTATCAGGTGAACTGACGGACTGAGCTCCTGTGAACGTGCCGGCACGGAGATCCGTACGCTATGGCTGCTCAGAGGGAACTGGGTTCGGTCGCGGCGGCGACCGATTTAAATACCCTCCGCCCGCACCGCGCTCCCTCCGCCGTCGGCGCCCCGCGCCGCGGTCGCGCGGTGGAACAGATTGCGACGGCGTCTGAGATGACGTCGGTGTGATGGCTCTGTCCGCCGTGGTCGTCACAACTATACGTTTGCTCGATTTACTCTTGATTAACCCAATCGCTGGTTCCCAAGCCTTGCTAAGATTATAGGCACAGTCACGGTTTATGAGGTCGTCATTGGTGCGAATTTCGATGGCCTCTCTAATAACACTGTTCCAGTATCTCGACGTCTGTACCAGAATCCTCGTGCGATCATACTCCATAGCGTGATTTTCCGACAAACAATGTTCAGCGACTGCCGACTTGCTCGGATACATCAGTCGAGTGTGCCTCTGGTGTTCACGGCATCGATCCTTGACGGTACGCATCGTCTGACCAATATACGACTTGCCACATTGACACGGAATCTGGTACACGCCGCCCTTCCTCAAACCGAGGTCATCTTTGGCGCTCCCCACCAGTGCACGAGTTTTATTCGGAGGACAAAACACAGTTCCGACCCGGTATTTCTTCAGAATGCGGGCGATTTTCCCCCGAGAGTGCGCCTGTGTATGGAATAAATGCAGTGCCTACCTCCTCCCTCGTGACTTCATCCATCTCAACAGGTTGTGCTGCAGTGGTTGGGCGGAGAGCACGTTGAATCTGCCACTCTGAGTACCCATTTTTTCCGAAATACAGTTTTCAGATGTTCCAGTTCCTGGGGTAGACTCTCTGCGTCAGAGATTGTGCGCGCCCTATGTACTAGAGTTTTAAGTACCCCATTCCTCTGTGAAGGGTGGTGGCAGCTGTCTGCGTGCAAATACAGATCAGTGTGCGTTGTCTTCCGATACACCCCATGACCTAGGGTGCCGTCAGCACTTCTCTTGACCAAGACGTCAAGGAAAGGTAATTTACCCTCCGTTTCAGTCTCCATAGTGCATTTGATGTTGGGGTGTATGGAGTTTAGATGTGTAAGAAAGTCAAGGAGTTTATTCATACCATGTGGCCAGATGACGAACGTGTCGTCCACGTAACGGAAAAAGCAAATAGGTTTCCATACGGATGACGACAGGGCTTCCTCCTCGAAGTTCTCCATGTACAAATTCGCTACCACCGGTGAGAGTGGAGAATACTACGAACAAACGGAAGGAGTCGCCATGGGTAGCCCACTCTTACCAATGGTAGCGAATTTGTACATGGAGAACTTCGAGGAGGAAGCCCTGTCGTCTTCCGTATGGAAACCTATTTGCTTTTTCCGTTACGTGGACGACACGTTCGTCATCTGGCCACATGGTATGGATAAACTCCTTGACCTCCTTACACATCTAAACTCCATACACCCCAACATCAAATGCACTATGGAGACTGAAACGGAGGGTAAATTACCTTTCCTTGACGTCTTGGTCAAGAGAAGGGCTGACGGCACCCTAGGTCATGGGGTGTATCGGAAGACAACGCACACTGATCTGTTTTTGCACGCAGACAGCTGCCACCACCCTTCACAGAGGAATGGGGTACTTAAAACTCTAGTACATAGGGCGCGCACAATCTCTGACGCAGAGAGTCTACCCCAGGAACTGGAACATCTGAAAACTGTATTTCGGAAAAAATGGGTACTCAGAGTGGCAGATTCAACGTGCTCTCCGCCCAACCACTGCAGCACAACCTGTTGAGATGGATGAAGTCACGAGGGAGGAGGTAGGCACTGCATTTATTCCATACACAGGCGCACTCTCGGGGGAAAATCGCCCGCATTCTGAAGAAATACCGGGTCGGAACTGTGTTTTGTCCTCCGAATAAAACTCGTGCACTGGTGGGGAGCGCCAAAGATGACCTCGGTTTGAGGAAGGGCGGCGTGTACCAGATTCCGTGTCAATGTGGCAAGTCGTATATTGGTCAGACGATGCGTACCGTCAAGGATCGATGCCGTGAACACCAGAGGCACACTCGACTGATGTATCCGAGCAAGTCGGCAGTCGCTGAACATTGTTTGTCGGAAAATCACGCTATGGAGTATGATCGCACGAGGATTCTGGTACAGACGTCGAGATACTGGAACAGTGTTGTTAGAGAGGCCATCGAAATTCGCACCAATGACGACCTCATAAACCGTGACTGTGGCTATAATCTTAGCAAGGCTTGGGAACCAGCGATTGGGTTAATCAAGAGTAAATCGAGCAAACGTATAGTTGTGACGACCACGGCGGACAGAGCCATCACACCGACGTCATCTCAGACGCCGTCGCAATCTGTTCCACCGCGCGACCGTGGCGCGGGGCGCGGACGGCGGAGGGAGCGCGGTGCGGGCGGAGGGTATTTAAATCGGTCGCCGCCGCGACCGAACCCAGTTCCCTCTGAGCAGCCATAGCGTACGGATCTCCGTGCCGGCACGTTCACAGGAGCTCAGTCCGTCAGTTCACCTGATAATGGCGACATGTAGGATCGCCGAAATATTGTGCCCGTTGGACACTATAGACCGACAGCACACCCGTGGATATATTGATTATCAAATACGCCGGGAGAAACTCAAGAATCACTCTTCTTTTTTAATTCATTCAACTTGGACAGGCATTTGGGTATTGCCTAATGTCTGGCAGGTTTTAGTGCTGGCTCATAGTACTTCCACTCAGCACAGTAGGGGTGGCAATGCAGTGTGCATATGCTGGGAGGCAAGCTGCTTGTATGGGAATTCTGACTTGTGCTGACTCAGTGACAGCTGCAGGGGCAGTACACAGCAAAACCGCTTCGGGTCTGAGTCAGCCAATGGCAGGATACAACCCTGCCATGGACGAGAGGCAAAGCAGCAATGTGTCCTCCTTGTAGAAGGTCATGGCACAGCCCTGAGTCTGTGAACCGAATGTTACAGAACAGTGGTAGATGGCTGGCGGACTCCAGAGATGTGAAGCACTCCCATAGAAGAGGCAGAAGGGTGTTGACTGTGAGGTCCTGGGCAATGAAGTAGGCAGTCATTGAATGTGGTGGGGATGCCAAGGCTACATTTGACACAGACTGAGAACATTACCCAGCTAACCGAACACCAACGGCTGACTGTGGATGGGTTTCACTGCAGCTCCTCTGGGATGATGGTGCAGAAGTGGATGCATTTGTATATCCCTATGGAAATGTCTGGAATAGGGGCAGAGAGCAAAAGTCGTCTACCGTCATGCTGCAGTGTGGCAAACAGCAGAATCTTCCGGAAGGCTGGTCACTATCCCAGGTCATGGACAAGCTTCTACTGAGTTACTGTATTGGCAGGGACATTGTCCAACAATGATTGGTGTCCAGGTCCTTGTGCTCTGATCATGCCTCTGAGAGTTTATATTCCGTTGCACTATTCCTACAGTCATCTGCATGTAACCATGATCACTATTTATAAACAGAAGCTATCGGGTCAAAATAGAGAATGTCACAAAAGTATGCCAAACCAACATTCTAGTTACAGGGCGTCTTCGCATGAAATTAATCTATGAATGTGATAATCATAATATCAACGATTCTGAGAGTTTCTTGTGAAGCTCAAGGAAATAATTTTTATATCTCTTTACTGAATGGAATGATGCTGAAACCTCACAGACTTTAGCTGTGTGTCCAGTCCAGTCTAAGCGATGAAAAGAATTGATCATATGGCACTTTCTTTTTAAGTCGTCAATCTTCTGAGTGGTTTGATGTGGCCCCACCACAAATTCTTCTCAGAATAGCACATGCAACCAATGCCCTCACTTATTTCCAGCAGGTGTTCCAATCTCTGTCCTCCTCTACAGATTTTACTCTCTACAGCTCCCTCTAATACCATGGAAGATGTCTTAACAGACGTTCTAACATCCTGTCTCTTCTTCTTGTCAATGTTTTTCATATATTCCTTTGGTCGGCGATTCTGCAGATACCTTCCTCATTTCTTACGTTATCAGTTCATTCATTTTTCAACATTGTTCTGTAGCACCACATTTCAAATGCTTCGATTCTCTTCTTTTTCGGTTTTCCCACAGCCTGTGTTTAACTAACGTAAAATTCTGTGCTCCAAACGTACATTGTCAGAAATTTCTTCCTCAGATTGAAGCATATGTTTGATATCAGTGGACTTTCCTTGCCAGGAATGCCCTTTCTGCCAGTGCTAGTCTGCCTTTCATGTCCTCCTTGCTATGTTCGTCATTGGTTATTTTTCCTGCGTAGGCACCAGAATTCGTGATCACCAATTTTGATGTTACGTTTCTCTCTCTTGTCATTTCTGCTACTTGTCATTACTTTCGTCTTTCTCCGATTCTCTCAGTTATTATTCTGTATTCATTGGACTGTTCGTTCCATTCAACACATCCTGTAATTCTTTTTCACTTTCACCGAGGAACAATGTTATCAGCTAATCGTATCATTAATATCCTTTAAACTTGAATTTTAATTTCACTCTCGAACCTCTCTTTTATATTAGTCATTGTTTCTTCAATGTATGGCCAGAACAGTAGGGGCGAAACTATTTTACCTTGGTTCTTGGTCGCCCAATCTTCTTGTTCACTCATGGCTGCTGTACATATTGTTTATTACCCGTCTTTCCTTACAGATTACCCATATTTTTCTCATAAATTCGAACATCTTGTACCATTTTACGATGTTGAACGCTTTCTCCAGGACGACAAATATATGAATGTGCCCTGATTTTCCTTTAGTCTTGCTTTCATTATCAGACGAAACGTCAGAACGGCCTCTCTGATGCCTTTAGCTTTCCTAAAGCCAAACTGATGTCATCTAACGCTTCGTCAATTTTCTTTCCATTCTTCTGTATATCATTCCTGCCACCAACTTGGATCCATGAGCCGTTAAGCTGATTGTGCGATGAGTATCGCACTTGTCGGCTCTTGCTGTCTTCAAAATTATGTGGATGATGCTTTTCCGAAAGTCGGATAGTATATAGCCTGACCCATACATTCTACGCACCAATGTGAAGAGTTGTTGTCTTGTCACTTCTTTCAATGACTGTAGAAATTCTGATGGAATGTCAGCTATCCCGTCTGCGTTATTCGATCTTAAGTGTTCTAAAGCTTTTCCAAATTCTGATTCTTACATTGGCTCCCCTCTCTCTTCCATATCAATTCCTGTTTCTTCTTCTTTCACGTCATGAGACAAGCCTTCCCTCCTCGTGGACGCCTTCAGTGTAATCTTTCATATGGGACTACTGGCTGAGAGACCGCGTTTGGGAAAGTTTTCCTGTCTAGTGCAAGTCTTTCTGTATGGAACTACTTTGCCGACTTGCGCGTCGGTGATGATGAGATGAAAGGTAGAGTACAGCACGGATACTCAGTCCCTGAGAAGAGCAAATCTCTCACCCAGCTGGGAATCGTAGCCGGGACTCCAAGATCTAGGCAGCAATGCTAACCACTAGAGCCGGCCGGTGTGGCCGAGCGGTTAAAGGCGCTACAGCCTGGAACTGCGCAGCCGCTACGGTTGCAGGTTCGAATCCTGCTTCGGGCATGGATGTATGTGATGTCCTTAGGTTAGTTAGGTTTAAGTAGTTCTAAGTTCTAGGGGACTGATGACCTCAGATGGTAAGTCCCATAGTGCTCAGAGCCATTTGAACCATTTTTGAGCTAACCACTAGACTACGAGCTGTAGACCGTCTAAGTGATGGATTGTAATGATCTCCGTATTTTTTGCAGAAGATGTAGAAGTCGTTTCTGTGCCATTTAGGATTAATGATTAAGTTACAAACCTGTGCGCTCACTCTGATGAGGCAATTAATTCAGTTACTTTGTGTATGGCTGCGCATAGATTTCTTTTACTTGCACTTTGGTATAACAAGTTCATCAGCGTACAAGCGATATTCGCAATGGGAGAGATGTCTATACATCATTAACATATACTGAGAAAAGTAACTGACACAAAGCTGATCTAAGTGGGGTCCCTGATACTTTATCCGTGAGATGTAACCATTTTGTTCCAGCATTTCACAGTGTTGCCAGGGTATAAACTGAGGTGGCAAAAGTCATGGGATATCTACATGCACATATACAAATGCAAGTTGTAAAAGGGCCGAGAATTGGCGCAGCTGACGTCTGTACTCAGGTGAGTCGTGTGAAAAGGTTTCCGACGTGATTGTGGCCCCACGACGGGAATTACCAGACTTTGAACGTGGAATGTTAGTTGGATCTAGACGCATGGGAAATTCCATTATGGAAATCGTTAGGGAATTCAACGCTCCGAGATCCACAACGTCAAGAATGCGCCGAGAGTACCACATTTCAGGCGTTACCTCTCACAACGGACAACGCAGTGGGTGAAGGTATTCGCTTAACGACAGAGAACAACGGTGTTTGAGTAGAGACAAACAACACTAAGTGAAGCAACCGCAGTGATTAACGTATGCGTCACGACAGTGCCACAAAATCTGGGATTAATGGGCCACGATAGCAACGACCGACGCTCGTGCCTTTGTTAAAAGCAAATCTACTGCAGAGCCTCTCCCGGGCTCCTGATCGTATCGGTTGGACCCTAGAGGACTGTGAAGCTGGGTCAGATGAAACCCGATTGCAGTTGGTAAGAGCTGATGGTAGTGTTCGAGTGTGGCCCAGATCCCACGAAGCCACGGACCCAAGTTGCGAAAAAGCCACTGGGCAAGCTGTTGGTGGCTCCATTATGGTGGTTCTGTGTTTACATGGAATGAACCGGGTCCTCTGATCCAGCTGAACCGATCACTGACTGGAAATGGTCATGTTCGTCTGCCTGTAAATCATATACGACGTCACGTTCCCAAATAACTATGTTCCATGTTACTGCGTCACAACATTTCGAGATTGGTTAGGAGAACATTCTGGACAATTCGAGCGAATGATTTTACCACGTAGATTGCCCGACATGAATCCCATCGAACATTTGTGGGACATAATCGAGAAGTCACTTCGTCCACAACATTTTTGAAGTTGTGGACGGCAATAGAAGGAATTTGGCTCAGTATCTCTGCACTACGCCAGGCAAAAGGAGGTCCGACACGTTGTTAGGAGATATCTCATGACTTTTGTCACCTCAGTGTGCGGTGTTAGAGGAACCACTGAACAGCACTTAAAAGAAACATTTTGACTTGTGATTTTGGAAGCAGAATGTTAATGTCAACAGTGGGAAATGCTCAAGTCAAAAAAGCACATAATAGTCGACTATAGTCATTAAGGCTACGTGTCGGCAGAAAAATAGTATTAAGTTATATTAGATGAATAGAAATTTTGTCTCGGATAATGGAAAAGCAGCAAGATGTGCTCAGCGGAGGGAGTGGTTTGGTATTCATTTTTATCTGTTATGTGTAACAACAGAGGACGGCCGCAGTCGCGTCACGAGCTCCTCGACACCACACCTTACGGGAGCGCGCCGAGCGGCCGCGGCGGCGGCGGCCGTAATGACCTGCGTGACTGGCAAAACTGCGGCCAGGTGGGCAGCGAGCAGCCATCAATCTGAGGGCCCGCACGTTTGGGCGCCTTTCCCGGGTCGCCGTCGTCAGCTGCGGCTGAGGCGTGCGCGCATTTGTTTGAATCTCGTTAGCGGCCGGCCCGACGCGGCGCGGCGTCGTAATAAGGGCCGAGTGGCCGCTTATCTCGCCAGATAAACGCAGCCGTCAATCAATCGGAGCGCCGGGGTCCGCCGCCGTATTGATCCAGCTGGGGGGCGGCCGTTCGCGCTTCGACAGACCGCGACGTGCGGCTGGGGGAGCAGAGAGGTCCGTGCATACTGTAGCCAATTATACGCTCGAGAAACGAGGAATTCAGTCAGCTTTACATTACGAGAATTCTTCAACTCACTGTATACGTTTCTTACTGCACCACTCCGGTCCGCCGCCCTGAGAACCATTCTAGACAAACTTTCAACATCTGTACTTAGTGAAAAACTGGACCGGAAATCAATGAGTCTTCGCCACTGCTAAGCTCTGAACACTATGGGACTTAACATCTGAGGTCAACAGTCCACAAGAACTTAGAACTACTTAAACCTAGCTAACCTAAGGACATCACACACATCCATGCCCGAGGCGGGATTCGAACGTGCTATCGTAGCGGTCGCGCGGTTCCAGACTGTAGCGCCTAGAACCGCTCGGCCACACCGGCCGGCCACTGCTAAGCCCCTTACTCGATGAGATAATTGACAAACTTAACGAAAGGGTAGAGGATCACTTATTAGTTGACGAAGTGTATCAACCCTGCTATAGGAACTCCGATACCTTAGAAGCAAAACAATGCATATCGGATGCATGTCAGACGAAGGAAGGAAGACATAAAAGTCCTACTCCCACAGACATAGAGGATATTCTTCTTTAAAAAGAAATCAACTGGTGTCAAAAGTATGCCTTAATTTGAGAGCTTAATGTCTGAGGAAGTACATCTTAAGCGTAAGAGTATATTGAAGTAAATCGTTGACTTTGGGGATTCAGAAAAAAAAGTACAAAATCGAGTTAAGAGAACTCTTAAGTAATAACGAGATCCTCCGTGGAATCCGTTAAGATGAAACTGAGGAAAATACTAAAAAGCAGAAAGGATAGAAAGATAGGGCACATATTATTATATCAGGGAGTCATAGGAGGCAGCAGCCCAGAGACTGCAATAAGCCACAAACACGCTGAGCATTTGTGTTAATCTGGTATTAAGAGATTCACACAGAAGAGAAAATGTTGGTGGACTGTGTCAAACCAGTCAGAATACTAGTGAAACCTTGGAAAATGGGCGCTAACCTTGTGAAGGCATGAGCTAAGAAGTTTCTAGTACAAAGTGAGTCCAGTCTATAATAACTTGCTTTGCTTTCGCAACTGAGTTATGAACACGTTACTTGACATTCGATACGAACATTTTTTCTGATTGTATTACTTTTTTCAAGTCAGCGAAGAAATAAACACTATCCACCGTCCATCGTTGCTCACATTACAGCTTTCAAGTGAGCTCTTTCACTGGTTCTTATGTGCTTACGATGACAACACAAAATAATGTCCAAAACCATTATCTCGCTGGACATCACAGAGAATGGTTATAAGGGGCACTGCTATCGATAGCAGTATGACGTAGGTTACTACGTCGTAGTATAGCGTACTCCTTATGCATCGATGAACGCGCCTTTTCCTCCGACAGTAGTATTTGACTATTACTAGACAGTGGTATAGGGGACATAGGTTGTCAATCGTTTAATCTTACGTTGGTTCTTTTATATGCCCCTTCAGGCACTGGTCAGGTTACTCTAAGATTTCTTAATACACGTCCTGTCATCCTTATCCGCCTCCTTGTAAGTGTTTTCCACATATCCTTTACCTCTCCGATTCCGCGAAGAACCTCATTTCTTAGCAGTTCACCTAATTTTCAATATCTGTCTGTAGTATCACATCTCAGCCACTTAGGTTCTTCTCTTTCTACCACTGTCCGCCATTCACTTCAGTAGAATGCTGCACACCGGACGTACATTCTTAGAAATTTTATTCTTGAATAAAGGTCCATGATTGATACTAGTTTACTTCTGCTGTCCGGAAATGCCCTCTGTCTGCGCTAGCCTGCTTTTCATGTGCAGTTGCTTCGTCTGTCGTATGTCAGTTTTTCTTAGAATGCAGCAGAACTCTCTTGTGTACATTATGGTTTACAATTTTCGTGTTACTTTTATCGCTAATGCCGTTTCTGCTACTCTTCATTACTTTCTGAATGATTGTTCTGTGCTCAGTAGACTACACTTTATTCAATATGTCCTGTAATTCTTCCTCGCTTTCACTGAAAAGGCCAGTGCCATCAGCGAATCTTATCTCTGATATTGTTTCACCATGAATTTTAATATCACTCCTGAACCTTTCTTTAATTACCGTAGCTGCTACTTCTGTACACAGCTTGAACAGTAGGGTGAAAGACTGCACCCAAGACTTACATCTTTTTTCATCAGAGCACTTCACTCTTCGCCTTCCATTATCTGGAACCGCGCGACCGCTACGATCGCAGGTTCGAATCCTGCTTCGTGCATGGATGTGTGTGATGTCCTTAGGTTAGTTAGGTTCAAGTAGTTCAACGTTCTGGGGGCTGATGACCTCAGATGTTAAGTACCATAGTGCTCAGAGCCATTTTATTTGCCTTCCGTTATTATTGTTCCTTCCTGGTTCTTGCACACATTGTAGATTAGGCGTCTTTGATTACTGCTTGCACCTACGTTTCCGGGAATTTACATCTCGTACCATTTTATGTTGCTAAACGCTTTTCCTAGGTCGACAAATCCGATGTAGGTATCTTTATTTTTCCTAAGTTTTGCTGCTATTATGAAGTGCAAACTTATGATTGCCTCTCTGGTGCCTTTACCTAACTGATCGCCGTAAAACAGATCCTCAATTTATATAGTATAATTCTTCTTGGCATATGGAGGCATCAGCTGTTAAGTTGAGTGTGCGATTGTCCACACACTTACTTGTTCTCGATATTCTCGTTATTGTGTGGATGATATTTTCCATTAGATTAATGGTATGTTTCCAGTCTCACACATAGGCTACTGAACAGTCGTTCGGATGGCATTGTCCCCAATGAATATGGTAAGCAGGTTCAAACAATGCAGACTAGAATGGAACGTTGCTTCAAATCACTCTTTGCTATGAAGCAACAGCAGTAACACAGAGCCGGCCGAGGTGGCCGAGCGGTTCTAGGCGCTACAGTTTGGAACTGTGCGATCGCTACTGTCGCAGGTTCGAATCCTACCTCGGGCATGGATTTGTGTGATGTCCTTAGGTTAGTTAGGGTTAAGTAGTTCTGAGTTCTAGGGGATTGATGACCTTAGCAGTTAAGTCCCATAGCGCTCAGAGCTATTTGAACCATTTTTTGAGTAGCACAGATAAGGCTACTTCGTAAGCGACCAGGTAACTTCCAGAAGGTAGTACCCCATCGGTGGGCACTGGAGTCCAAGTCTGTGGAAGTATTGCACGGCGAGGCAACAGTGGGCGCGTTCGACTGAGACACTGTTTTGGCAACAGTTACAGCGGGCTTCGTCTGTCCCACTGTAGAAATCTGCCCGGTGTGAACTCCCATAGCTCCGCACTGCAGCCGGTTGTATCGTCCTTCGCTAGTCCATTAACAAATGCGAGTAAGCCATGGATAATTAAAGCAATTAAAGTTGAGAGATTCAAAATGGTTCAAATGGCTCTGAGCACTATGGGACGCAACTGCTGTGGTTATAAGTCCCCTAGAACTTAGAACTACTTAAACCTAACTAACCTAAGGACAGCACACAACACCCAGCCATCACGAGGCAGAGAAAATCCCTGACCCCGCCGGGAATCGAACCCGGGAACCCGGGCGTGGGAAGCGAGAACGCTACCGCACGACCACGAGATGCGGGCAGTTGAGAGATTGCAGGGCACTCTCACTTCTGATTCGGTGTTACGCCACTTCATGTTCTTAAAGAATATGATTGTTATTTCGATTTGACATCATACATTATGATGAAATGGTGGGCACTAGTTAATGCTCTTGCTTGCGTACTCTAGGGAAGCAATAACGGTAAGCTTTACCTGCATTCAAAGGAATAGGGTGCCGATTTAACGACTCCAGTAAAAGCGCACGGCGGCGGTGGGCCGAGGGAAATGAGTTTTTTTCTGCGGAACCTGGGTGGAAACATTTGCGGACGGCCGAGTTCTCCAGTCTCATTGTGCAGACACGTTGGTTGGCGCCAGTCAGCCGGCATCCGCGTCCAGGTAGACTGACTAGCGCCGAGTAGTCGCCGCTGCAATGGCCAGCTCATTGTAGACGGGCAATAAAATAGAGGATGGGCCCTGTAACATCCACGAGATAAATTTTAGCTACATTTTTGAGACGTTTGAATTCCTTTTTGCCTGCTTCATTTACTGCATTTTTATATTTTCTCCTTTCATCAATTAAATTCAATATTTCTTCTGTTACCCAAGGATTTCTACTAGCCCTCGTCTTTTTACCTTCTTGATCCTCTGCTGCCTTCACTACTTCATCCCACAAAGCTACCCATTCTTCTTCTACTGTATTTCTTTCCCCCCATTCCTGTCGATTGTTCCCTTATGCTCTCCCTGAAGCTCTGTACAACCTGTGGTACTTTCAGTTTATCCAGTCCCATCTGCTTAAATTCCAACATTTTTGCAGTTTCTACAGTTTTAATCTACAGGTCATAACCAGATTGTGGTCAGAGTCCACATCTGCCCCTGGAAATGTCTTACAATTTAAAACCTGGTTCCTAAATCTCTGTCTTACCATTATATAATCCATCTGAAACCTGTCACTATCTCCAGGCTTCTTCCATGTATACAGCCTTCTTTTATGATTCTTGAACCAAGTGTTAGCTATGATTAAGTTGTGCTCTGTGCAAAATTCTACCAGGCGGCTTCCTCTTTCATTTCTTAGCCCCAATCCATATTCACCTACTACGTTTCCTTCCCTCCCTTTTCCTACTACCGAATTCCAGACTATGACTATTAAATATTGTGTATATGTGTTAGTTATAAGATTATTTTGTGTCAATTGGTGCTTGTCAGTGATTTATATATTTGTTGTGCTATATTGGTGATAGAATGGTAAAACAAAAGAAACAAAATAAAGCGAATGAGCATACTGATGCAGAGATGACATCAGAGTCTCAGGTAGAACAATCTACCCATATTTCTGTCGAATTATTAGAAAATTTAATTATGAATGATAATTTAGTAACTGATGTCCCGAGTGATAGTAAAACTGAGGTTCTGCCAAAACAAACTGACACTACTGCATTCAACCAGTTAGGAATTAATGACAATATTTGTTCTGGGCAAGGGGCAGAAGTTAGAAATGCTCAAGCTATGTCGACACAGGATATGCTAACAGCATTTTTTGAAAAGTTTACTATTAAAGAGCAGGAGCGTGAAAGACGACGTCAGCAGGAAAAGGAAAAACGTAGACAGGTAAAGCTTATAGAAACACACCAACAGGAGCTCAGGGACCAACAAAAGGAAAAGAAAATTATGGAAAATATAGACAATATTTTTCTAGAAAGAGATAAAGAAATTGTCCGTAGGATAAATCAAGTGTTGGTTGATCGTGATAATGCTATTACTACCCATTTTAAGCAGGTGTTCGATGCAGTAAAAACCACTATTGAACCCTTAACAAACATTCCAGTTCAGGTCAATAGTCTTCAAACTGAAGTAGATAGAGAACCAATTCAAAGCCTTGGCTACCGCTGTGGAAACAATGCAGGAGAACATTCCTTCGGAAATCCGAAAGCAAGTCCGAACGGAAGTAGCCAGGGTGCTGAGCTCTGGATATCAAAACTTTGATAATCTGACAGTATGCAGTAATGACAACACTGGTACTGACAGGCAAAAGACAGCAGATAATCTAACGGCGAATTTTAATGCACCACAAGGAAGACCAAATTTTGGTAATCAACCTATATTACCAGAGCAATATGTGACACCAAGGAACAGTAATAGTGGAATAGAATGTACTTGTAATAAAGTAACCACACCACCTGCGAATGATAGCAGTTCCATGCACTTAACTACTTTGATGCATGAAGAAAGCCTGATTAAGCATAGACAGTTTCAAATATTTAACGAAGAAAGCAAGAAAAACATACATGCAGTAGTTTTCATTCGAAACTTCAAAAGTGTTCTTCATGGTCGGAAGAACAGAAAATACAGTTTGTTTTTTCACATATTTCTGGTGATGTGTCGCTCTGGGCATTAAATGTAACAGAAACTTGCAAAATTTTCCACGGCTTTGAGAAGGCTTTCCTTGATCAATTCTGGTTAGCGTCTACTCAAGAGCGACTCCGTAAAGTTGTTTACAATGCAAAAATGTACAATCCGAAGTCAGGTTCCTTAAGAAAGTACTTTGAAAAATATATTAACATGACCTGGTACTGGGATGAGCCAGTAACCACAAGAGAATTATTGCGAGTGTTAAAAGCTAGATTACACATACATATTCGAGAAAAATTATTTAATGTTACAGACACCGATCTGAAAGAATTTCTGTCTATAATTGATTCTCTAGATCTAGTGCAAGAAGACGCCAGAAAAAGTTCTGACGTGATTAGCAATAATAATAGTCCTAATAGAAAAAATTCATGGAATGGAAATAATGGAAATATGGGCAAAGGTAGTACAAAGAAAAATAAAAATAAAGCTAATAGTAACGGAAAAATACAACAATAATAATAGTAGTAGGAATCCATACAGCCAAAATTTTGGTTATCCTATTAATAATAACTGTAATTATCAAAAGGCCGAAGAACACCAACAACCGAATGGTAATCAGAGGCCGTACCACAATGAAAACCCAAACAATAACAATAGTAACCGAAAGAGACGAAATGACAACAGGTCAGACAGTCCATATAAAGACAAGCCTAAAAATATGCGGGGTGACAGTGAATATTGGCGACAGCCAGGGCCAAGTCATTGGCAGCCGCAGCAAAATTCTATCAATTCAGGTCAGCCAATAAATTATGTACAGGCTATACCTATACCAAGCAATCAATATCCACCGTGATGGGATCCAAGCAGGCCTCCTCAGACTGAAAACTCACAAAATGTTAGAATAGTGGAGGTACCTTCGGAAGCAAAACAAAACACTCAGAAGCCAACAAACTAATTTCGGTCCCTGTAGGCCTTCGCCAGGTGACCGAGGCCAACAATGAAGGCAATAGGTCGACGGAACGAAAAATAAACATGATACGGTATCAGGATGGCAACAGGATCGAAGATGAGCTATATCAGGAACCCGCTGTCTCTGATAAGCCACAAAGGGAAAATATCCAAGCAAGTGTCACCGGAGCTGTAAATGGTGTGACAATTACTATTCTGCTTGACACAGGTGCGAATGTATCAGTTATGAACACGCTGTTTTTCAAGAAGGTATCGGAGATAAGAAGATTGCCGATTTTGCCGGTTGCAAATTGTAGGGTTATAGGGGCATTGGGAAAAAAGGCACAGAGTATAAAATACCAGACACAGGTGGAAGTTTCCTTGGGAAATGATCGCTTATTATGCACGTTCCTACTAATGGATAACTTGTCAGTAACGGTGCTCCTGGGACTGAGTTCCTTCGGGAAAGGGAAGCTGTAATTGATCTCGCCCGTGGGACATGTGCACTTAAGTACCAACAGCGACCCATAACATTAATGCTGAATCGGGAGTTCGGTGCGAACCTTCCGCTGATGAGAAAAATGAATCTTTCTGTCAGCAAACAGAAGTTGTTAGTGTTGGGTCGTAATTACCCACAGATGTGTCACAACAAGCGAAATAATGATGCACCCAGCAACATGAGTGACATCGTCACAACAATAGAAGAGAAAGTACAGGAGGCAACTTGCATTAATGCTTCAGAGGCAAGACAATTTGAAACATCCCCTTTGAACAATTATACATGACTGTGCTTAAACTGACACACAATATTTTTAGGGCAACGCAATCTGACTTTCAAAAATCCCTACAAATGAATGGCCCTGACTAACATTAACCTATACCTTTCACAAATCACTTACCTCACAAAAATCTTCGTTACTCGAACTACTGCAATACAGCGAGCGCCACTACTGCCAGCTAAATAAAAGATTCAAACTACGGAAGGCACTAACTACTGATAGGCATAGTTAGCAAATGAAAGATTTTAATAGAGAACAAACAATGTATTTACCTTAATAGTGTTGAAAAATCATAATATATATAGCAGTTCATGACATCCAGTCTCACAAATTTCCAAACTCATCTATTTCTCTCCCCACATCCACCACTGCTGGCGACTCACCTCCAACTGCGCAACGCTACGCGCTGTTCACATCCAGCTGCCCAACACTACAATGGCAGACAACAATGCAAACTAGCCACAGGCTGCACACAGCACAGCCACTGATTTTCATACAGATCGCTACGTAACTTGCCAATAAGAAAACATAAACAGCCTGCTTACAAATTAACAGAATTATTATCCGGATACCTCGAAGTATTCATTGAACGCCGGCCGCTGTGGTCTCGCGGTTCTAGGCGCGCAGTTCGGAGCCGCGCGACTGCTACGGTCGCAGGTTCGAATCCTGCCTCGGGCATGGATGTGTGTGATGTCCTTAGGTTAGTTAGGTTTAACCAGTTCTAAGTTCTAGGGGACTGATGACCTAAGATGTTAAGTCCCATAGTGCTCAGAGCCATATTCATTGAACGCCCTGGAATCATAAAAGATTACCAGTATAATATGAAGGTATATCCGCACAAGAGGTATTGCAGAGCATTTTACTCGGTCCCCTTGACTAAGAAAAACGTAGTGATGAAAGAAATCCGAAAAATGGTGGATTGGGGCATTATTGAAACATCTAATTCGCCATATAGCAGTCCCCTCTTAACAATAACCAAAGCAGATAAAAGTATACGCTTAGTTCTCGACGCAAGAGACATCAATAAGATTATAGTGCCAGTGCGAACGAGACCTGAAAATTTAGACGAACAAATCCAAAAGTTTTTTGGCAAGAAATATCTAACCTCACTCGATTTGCGTTCTTCATTTTGGCAACTCCTCTTATCAGAAGAATCCAGGCACTATACCGCGTTTGTGTTTGGAGACCGAAGCTATCAATTTCATGTTCTTCCCTTTGGATTAAATATTAGTGCAGGTGTGTTCATAGCAGCGTTGGATCACGTCCTAGGGCCCCAGTTATTAGATCGAGTCACAGCATATGTTGATGACCTATTGCTAGCAACAGATACCTGGGAAGAACACCTTGATTTAATACAAAATGTGCTAGACAAGTTTCTAGCAAGAGGAGTAACAGCAAATTTGAAAAAATCCAAGTTTGCTAGTGAGGAAATAAAATTCCTTGGTCATGTAATATCGCCACAAGATATAAAACCAGACCCTAGCAAAATGGAGGAAATTGCAAATTTTCCGTACCCACGCACGAAGAAACAACTTAAAGGTTTCATTGACTTAGCATCTTTCTTCAGAAGATTTTTAACAGCTCAACAGCTTAACAATAAAGCGTTGTTGAGTTTGCTAAAGAAAAACGCACAATGGTGCTGGACATCGACATGCAAAGAAGACTTTGACAGTATCAAAGAGGCACTTATCAATGCACCAATTTCACATCAGCCGGATATGTCAAAGGATTTATTTATTGCAACAGATTCATCAAATTATGAGATCGGAGCATGCCTGTTTCAAATAGAAAACATCAACAACAAGCTAGAAGTCAAGATGATTGGATTTGCAAGTAGGATCCTCACCAAATGTGAATGATCCTACACTGTGACCGAACTTGAGGCACTTACCGTAGTATTTGCCTTTAAAAAATTCAGATACTATGTTTATGGGAAACATGTCAATGTTTTATGTGACCACCAAGCTCTGAGTTTCATGTTAACATGCAAATTACTGCACGGGCGCTTTGTTCGATGGACTCTCGCCTTGCAAGAGTATGACTTCGAAATTAGACATATCCATGGACCAGATAATGTAATTGCCGACGCATTATCTAGGCTACCACGAGGATTACCAGCGTTTGCAGCTCTAGTAGAAAGTAGTACAGTATATAAAATTCTTCTTATAAAGGACAAAGCTAATAGACAAAAATATTTAGCGTTGTGGAAAAGGGTGAAACAATGTCAAGAAAAGGATCCGATATGGAAGAACATCAGGGACGCATTGTGTCAGCAAGATGATAGTGCTTTACACCAATATTACCAGTTGAACAATGACATTTTATTTTACAAATCTGACAATCCTAATAGTAGAAGGCGATTGTGCATTCCATCAGACCTGCTTGATGATTTAATTTGGTTAACGCATCGGGCATGGGGGTACTTCGGCATTATTAAGTGTACTATGAAGATAAGTCAGTATTGTTATTACCCAAATTTAAAAAGAAGAGTTCAAGAACTTATCAGAACCTGTAAAATATGCCAAAAGGTCAAACTGAGCAATATTTGCAGAGATATTGAACTACACCCTATTATTGCAAAATGTCCGCGGCAGATTGCAGCCATCGACATTGCAGGACCCCTACCAACTGCCAGAGGAGGAGTGAAATACGTGCATGCAGTGTATGATTTATTTTCAAAATACGTGAAAATTTACCCACTTATGGCATCGACTGCCAGTAGTATTGCAAAAAGATTGACAATCGATTACCTCAAATCTGTGGGTGCCCATCGATTGTCATAACAGATAATGCCACGTATTTTACTGGAGAGAGGTGGAAGAACCTTATGGATGAATATAACATCAAACATGTTCTAATTTCAAGGTTTTCACCGAGCAGTAACCCGGTTGAAAGAACTTTCAGGGAACTCAACCGGTTCATCCGAACGTACGCCCACAACAGGCACACTAAGTGGGTGGAATACCTAAATAGTTTCATGGAAACGTATAATAATTTACCACATATGACAACTGGTTTCACGCCCAGTGAACTAATGAATGAACAGAAAAACTAAGTGGACGAATGGGTTAATCCAATACCGAAGATCGAAGAGGAACAAATAACTTATCAGAAGAAACTAGATACAGCTCTACAGAATATAAATCGCCAAGCAGAGCTCCGCAGGGCGAAGTTTGACAAAAAACTTACTAAGACACAACAGTATCGTATCGATAAGTTAGTATTGTTGAGGACGCATCCCAAGGCATCGATAATCAAGAAAAAAATAGAAAATGGCAATTACTGTATGGAGGACCATATAAAATAGCTAATATCCCACATGAAGGGTGCTATATACTAGAGGATGTAAATACAGGAAAGAGGAAAGGACTGTATTGTCATAAAGACATAAAAAAATATTTTCAATAGGAAAACCAATTTCATGTTGGAATATACAAAAGGGCCAATCAGAAGTGCAAGTGCACTATACCACAACTGTAAATATAATGTTTATGGTAAAATAATTAGCAGTAATAATTGGATAATATTATGTATGTATTAGTTTATAAGCTTTTATGTAAAGTATTACACTGTAATGTTCTTGAATTATTTGAACAAGGAGTAGAGAATCCCCATAATAAATGTATTTTTACTCTAAAAGGGATCAATAACTTGATAAACACTTGAGTGTTATTGCATTAAATGTGAGGAATTTTACCTTTCTATACGTAGGATAGAAAGGATTAAAATGCTTAAATAATATATTTGTTCGTGTATAAGAATGGATATAACAAAAATATTTTCATAAGGTTGAAAACGTAGCGAGTGTTTGTGGTCTGTGAGCTGTGTGCCAGGAAAATAAAATAGTTAAGCGAAATCTGAATGTGTACTGATTTACGTACACGGTTTCATTACGAAGTCATTTAAAATGCTCTTATGAGCAACATTCCGGTTAGATAAACCGAACATGGACATCTGTCCTAAAAACATGGTAATTAACAATCCGAATAAAAAAATAAAAAATAGAAATATATAAATATATGTATCTGTAATAAAAATGGAAATGTACTGTTATCTGGAGAGTTCAGTAATGATCTCATGGTCAAGATAATGTAGCAGATTCTGAACGTTTTATATTGTCTCATGTTTATGTGACAGTGTCAAATTTTAAATTTTGTTATTCAGTCATGGTAATATGAACTTATGTGCAAGTGTACCAGACCTCATTACTTGAAAAGTGACATTTGCATATAGATTGTCTGTTAAGTACTGTGGAAAACTACTGACAGCAATCAGAACAGCGAAACGTGTTTCGCAGGAACTTGTGGACGCGTGAAGAACTGTGATTTACGTTGTGAATAATGATGAACAGTGATAAAAACTGTGATCACGTACCTTATGAACGCTCTTGGAGTGTCAAAGTTAGCAGCAACGCTATTAACGTTGAGTACTGTTGACTGTATTAATAATTAACTTGAACTGATGACCTTTAGTAGTTTGATATGAAGCGTCTCCGAGTGCCAAATTTAATGTGACAGACTGTACAGCCAGCCGCGCGGCAAAACAATAATGCAACGTTGGCTACGCAGCGCGTCGCCAAAATATTTACATTCCGCTTAAGTAAACGAAGCACACTACGGACACTTGTATGATTAACGATGCAGTGTTCAAAATGTGCATATTGTGATAAACTTACATCTGAATCACTACATTGTGTTGAACAGTGTCAAAATACAGAACATAGTCCAATAACAGTCTAATTCCATCCGTGTGAATGCGAGTGAAATGGATACTAATAAACTTTTCCACAGGATGAGAATAGTAATTATCTTGTCACTGATGCTTTAGTAGCCAGCAGCAGATCCAAACCACGATGCAACCGACGGCAGCCGACGCCCCACCGACTCGGCCGGGGGCGGTTCAGCAGCAGCCACTACCTGTCTGCGGTCCAACGGCTCGACACGGGGGCGGTCTTACGACGTCAGCGGCAAATTCTTATGACATTCGATAAATGAGTGATTCTGGAAATTGTTATACCACCATGAAAAAACATTCATTATCTCAGATGCTTACAACAGAGTCATAAATTTGCATTTTCCAGCATATTTCATTACATTCATGTCAAGCTTGACTGTTAACGTTAGATGTCTGTATTTTCTTGAAGCCCCTTGGACGGTTTTATTCCCGGTTTTCCGAGTCCAGTGAACCCAAATGGGGGGGAATAAGATAATCCGGAAAGTATCCGCAGCAATTTCCGAGACACTGAAGTCATTTAAAGTACTCGATTCAACTATAATTTTATCATGTCTAAAAAAACATTGAAACTAAACATTTGCATCTTGGGACTAGTAAATCTACGTGGATTGCGTGGACTGTTAAAAAAATATACAATAGATCAACTAATTTTTTCTCAGCACAAGGGGCATTGTAACATCCACGAGATAAATTTTAGCTACAGTGCGACGAGAGGAAATTATGCCTGTAACAGTTATAAACATTATCTATTCGACATATGAAAAAATAGTGAAAACGATGATAAATATTAATTATTTATACACTCCTGGAAATGGAAAAAAGAACACATTGACACCGGTGTGTCAGACCCACCATACTTGCTCCGGACACTGCGAGAGGGCTGTACAAGCAATGATCACACGCACGGCACAGCGGACACACCAGGAACCGCGGTGTTGGCCGTCGAATGGCGCTAGCTGCGCAGCATTTGTGCACCGCCGCCGTCAGTGTCAGCCAGTTTGCCGTGGCATACGGAGCTCCATCGCAGTCTTTAACACTGGTAGCATGCCGCGACAGCGTGGACGTGAACCGTATGTGCAGTTGACGGACTTTGAGCGAGGGCGTATAGTGGGAATGCGGGAGGCCGGGTGGACGTACCGCCGAATTGCTCAACACGTGGGGCGTGAGGTCTCCACAGTACATCGATGTTGTCGCCAGTGGTCGGCGGAAGGTGCACGTGCCCGTCGACCTGGGACCGGACCGCAGCGACGCACGGATGCACGCCAAGACCGTAGGATCCTACGCAGTGCCGTAGGGGACCGCACCGCCACTTCCCAGCAAATTAGGGACACTGTTGCTCCTGGGGTATCGGCGAGGACCATTCGCAACCGTCTCCATGAAGCTGGGCTACGGTCCCGCACACCGTTAGGCCGTCTTCCGCTCACGCCCCAACATCGTGCAGCCCGCCTCCAGTGGTGTCGCGACAGGCGTGAATGGAGGGACGAATGGAGACGTGTCGTCTTCAGCGATGAGAGTCGCTTCTGCCTTGGTGCCAATGATGGTCGTATGCGTGTTTGGCGCCGTGCAGGTGAGCGCCACAATCAGGACTGCATACGACCGAGGCACACAGGGCCAACACCCGGCATCATGGTGTGGGGAGCGATCTCCTACACTGGCCGTACACCACTGGTGATCGTCGAGGGGACACTGAATAGTGCACGGTACATCCAAACCGTCATCGAACCCATCGTTCTACAATTCCTAGACCGGCAAGGGAACTTGCTGTTCCAACAGGACAATGCACGTCCGCATGTATCCCGTGCCACCCAACGTGCTCTAGAAGGTGTAAGTCAACTACCCTGGCCAGCAAGATCTCCGGATCTGTCCCCCATTGAGCATGTTTGGGACTGGATGAAGCGTCGTCTCACGCGGTCTGCACGTCCAGCACGAACGCTGGTCCAACTGAGGCGCCAGGTGGAAATGGCATGGCAAGCCGTTCCACAGGACTACATCCAGCATCTCTACGATCGTCTCCATGGGAGAATAGCAGCCTGCATTGCTGCGAAAGGTGGATATACACTGTACTAGTGCCGACATTGTGCATGCTCTGTTGCCTGTGTCTATGTGCCTGTGGTTCTGTCAGTGTGATCATGTGATGTATCTGACCCCAGTAATGTGTCAATAAAGTTTCCCCTTCCTGGGACAATGAATTCACGGTGTTCTTATTTCAATTTCCAGGAGTGTATAATAGTCTATGATGTAATTGGACATATCAATGTGTATCATACAAAGACAATGATAATTGTAAATTCTTTTTATGATCTGCGTTTGTCTTCCTTTGTTTTTACCTTTTGTTGGTTGGCTTTTGTAGGTTGCAGACGCATATCAAACTGAGGTCTGTTAAGAAATTGTAATTATTTGTTGGTTAATACTCGAAAATAGAGTTCATTATTATTATAAATATGAGTGAATAATTATTTGTAACTTTAATTCCTCTCTCAGTAAGCATTATCTGTGTTAATTATTTCTTTCCGCTGGAACGAGCGCAGCCATTGATGATAGCGATTTGTATCGCGTTTTTGTCTGTGTTTTCCTTAGAAACAAATTAAATGTTTGCTTGATGAAGTCTAAATAGTACACAATACGAAAGTAGAGTTTGTAGAGTTTAATAAGCATTTCAAATACTTACTTATTTGGTCTAACAATAGAAAGTCTCTATCAGTTGTCTGCCCCCATCTTAACAATTATCTCAACGGCAAATTCAAATTACGCAACTCTGCAGACATAAATGCCGAACGTAATAGAAATGTGTAAAAATAAATGTGCACCGGTGGTTCCGAACTCATTTTAATGAAAATGATTCGAATCAGATAGGTTCTTTAAAAACAGTGCTCATAGCACGATCCTTATAAGAAACTTTTCTAGCTGATGTATGGATCCGAAATTAATTACGCACGAGTTGCGAAGAATATTGTTTCAGGTAACATACGTCAGTGTTGTGCGCGGCTGATATTCAGTGGTTTTAATGATCATTTTGCTGAAGATAACTATTTCCATCATAATCAATAGTTGTTTAGAATCTGTTGTATGAACTGTGTTTTAGTGACACTTACACGACTTACAGACAACACTTTAACACGACGTTAACTTGGAGTTCTTTAGCAACTTGACCAAATCTTTAGCCGGGAGAAAAATTATTTAGTAATTACTCAATGTAATAAAATAAGATTATCATTTTCATTTACAAATTAGTTAAGTTCCAAACCACTGAATAACACAGCGAACGCCACAGCCCTTGTTAGGCAGGAAGCCAATGGGACATCTGTGTGCATTCTGCGAATTTCCTTGGGACAGGCCACTGGCGCCCAGAAGTCCATACTCTGTTACAAAACGTATCTGTGAAAGCACGAGGCTTTTAGCGACTTTATGGCTGTTCTTTGGAAACTTCGAGCCGGCCGGAGTGGCCGTGCGGTTCTAATCGCTACAGTCTGGAACCGCGTGACCACTACGGTCGCAGGTTCGAATCGTGCCTCGGGCATGGATGTGTGTTCTAAGTTCTAGGGGACTGATGACGTCAGCAGTTAAGTCCCTTAGTGCTCAGAGCCATTTGAACCATTTTTTGGAAACTTCGAAATGGATGCAACAGGAGAGATAACACTTTTTTTATGGGGGGCTGTGGTTCCATCCTGGTCATGTTGTTAGAAAAAGTCATGGCGTAAACGCATGGGAAAGAGGTCGCAAAGCTGAATATTTTTCCCTTTTCTCCCAATTAACTTTAAAGTCTCTGACTGGTCAATTCGGTGTATGCAGAACAAAGGGCGCTCTCCCAGCTTCGAATGCCACGCTCCAGCACGTGATTGGAGGGGGGGGGGGAAGTCTAAGATGTAAATGGGCTTTTGCTACCAAGCTGAAGAGGAAGCAGACAGAAAGAGATCATTCTTGTACTGGGGCTTTGCTACTAAAGAACTGCAGGTCTCTACCTAAATGATGAGAATTGTGTCCTTTGCTAGTGTGCCACTTAGAGCCTGTGCCAGTCACCTTCTGAACCGTCAAAGGTACTGCTTCAAGCATCACACACACAACGAGTGATGCATGGGTGTACTTATTTGTCTTGAGTTAGCCGTCTAAACATTTGACATATTCCATAATGCATAGTCGTGGCATGGAGTCAAATTGGTTTGGCAGACCAGCAAACGGGTCCACCTGCACAGTGGAATCCGCCGCGGTTTCAGAGGCCTATAGGAAAGTACCTGCGTTCCGAATTAACTGAATGCAAGACCGTGAACTTACATTTTTCGGGCGCGCTCCATTAATAACAGATTGCGGCTGTCCATGACTCCAGTCGCCGAACGCATCATGGTGTGCCGCCTTGACTAGCAGGAGGGAAGAGTATTCGCTGCTATAGCGTATGGCTCCAATATATGTTTCTCAGCATCCTCTTCTTTCGAACCACATTTTTATTTTTTGGATGGATTGGTGGAATTTAGATGCGTGATGTGGCGTAGTTTTTGTGCTGTAACCTGGATTCACGTGTATGAAGTCAGATAAAGCGATTAGTGTTCCGGTTAGTGTTGTGTGTCGATCCCAAGCAGATCACTTTGTCCACCATAGACCCCATGGTAGTGAAAGAGTTTATCAAATAATAATGTTTGTGTGAAGTTTCTTTAGTTATTTTCGTTGTCTTGCCATGTTAAGGATGTATAAATCTATAGTCATTTAGATGACAACTTCTCCCTGTGTTCTGATTAACAGTACCTTCCCATTTTATTATTAAAGTCTACATTTGAAACGTAAGTTGAAGGCTTTCAAAGTATCATGCCAGAGGGAAGGGTAAGTTCATGTAAAACTCGGAACAAGTCAAGATCCGATGTTACTCGATTTCTACAAAAAAACTGACAGATTTTAAGGAAAATCAATAAACTGTACAGGAATATTCACAGCATGATATACCGAGCGAGGTGGCGCAGTGGTTAGCACACTGGACTCGCATTCTGGAGGACGACGGTTCAATCCCGTCTCCAACCATCCTGATTTAGGTTTTCCGTGATTTCCCTAAATCGTTTCAGGCAAATCCCGGGATGGTTCCTTTGAAAGGGCACGGCCGATTTCCTTCCCAATCCTTCCCTAATGGCCTCGCATTCGGGAGGACGACGATTCAATCCCGCGTCCGGCCATCCTGATTTAGGTTTTCCGTGATTTCCCTAGATCACACCAGGCAAATGCCGGGATGGTTCCATTGAAAGGGCACGGCCGACTTCCTTTCCTATCCTTCCCTAATCCGAGCTTGTGCTCCGTCTCTAATGACCTCGTTGTCGACGGGACGTTAAACACTAACCACCACCATATAAATTAATAGCGCAGATCATAAGAAGAAAACCGTATGAGATATTGTGAAACGGGAGACAGGACAACTAGTTAGTGCACAAGAGTAAAACTACATGAGAAATTGTGAAACAGGAGACAGGACAACTAGTTATTGGACAAGAAACTGCCACAATTACACTGAACGCCAACGTTGTGTCAGATAGCTTGCAAGTGGAGAGTATTATTAATAATTACTTTGTAAGTGTAGCAATAAAAATAAGATTAAATAGTCCATCTGAAGAAGCAAGAGAAAATACTGAAAAGTCATTCCACCAGAATATGAGTAAGGAGTGGTACCAACATCCTCCAATTAATTTAATAAAATAGTATAAGTTCTCAAAAACAAATGTTTCTTTGTTGTTGCTGGACTTTCAAACAGAGTTCTTGCTAGTTGTTCTAACATAATAAGTAAAGTCCTTAGTGAGATAAGTAATTTATCATTGGCACACGGAATTTTTCGACACTTTATAACGTGCCATTGTAAACCTCTTTTTAAGAAAGTTGACAAGAAATAGTTAAATAATTATCGTCCAATTTCTTTTTTGGAGTTAATCAAAAATGTAATCGCCTCAAATGTAAGTACAAATAATTTACTTAGCACATCGCAGTATGGACTTCACAAGGGCTGTTCGATTGAGAATAACATGCACACATTCATACGCCAAATAGCACAACCGCTAAACAATAAAATATCACCAGTTAATATTTTTGTGATCATTCCAGGGTTATACTCTTAGAAAAACTTACATTTCGTTCACCTGATGGCTTTACAGTTAACTGGTTTGAATCACATGTAAGAATAAGAATGTAAGGAATTGTACTAAATAATACAGTGTTGGATTTGAGTAACTGAGGAGAAATCACGAACGGAGATCCAAAACGTTGAATTTTGAGTCCAATCCAATTCCTTCTATATGTGAACGACCTTGCACGTAACATTGATCAAGCAGAATTGGCACTTTTTCCAGACGATACGTGTGTCATAATAAATCCAGTTTGGGCGAAATCAACAATGGAAGTTGTTAATTTTTTTTCAACGAATTATTAAGTGGTTCTCTGCAATAGACTGTCCTTAAATTTTGATAAAGCACAATTCGTTCAGTTCCGTAAAACAAATACTGTGATACTAACAGTTGATGTTGCACATCAAAAGGAATCGGTAAACAGCATAGAACGCTCCAAATTTGTTTGTGTTTTAAAGCTAATCATATTAGCATATCTTGTAAAATGAATCGTTTCACACAATTTAGATAAAAAAATTCGTTCACTTCATCTACTGATAATGTAACTAACACACTCAAACTAACAGAATTGCAACTATCTCAGCAGATTTCTGGATGATAAATTTTTGCTTCAACGATTAGAGTGCCGTTGGGGAACATGGCCGGCCGGGGTGGCCGAGCGGTTCTAGGCGCTACAGTCTGGAGCCGCGTGACCGCTACGGTCGCAGGTTCGAATCCTGCCTCGGGCATGGATGTGTGTGATGTCCTTAGGTTAGTTAGGTTTAAGTAGTTCTAAGTTCTAGGGGACTGATGACCTCAGAAGTTAAGTCCCATTGTGCTCAGAGCCATTTGAAGCAATTTCCACATATTTTCCTACCCATGGCACTAAGTTTAGTCTAAACAGTCGTACATGGAACATCAATTTCTATTTCGTTGTATTCGAAACTTCTGTCTGCTACGAAAAATACACCAGCACAATTTTCCATTACCCTATCATTTCGATGAACACTTACATTTACTAAAAAAATCGCAGTATCAGTTCTGGGTTTCAGCTGGCTTTCTTCGCCTAGGATAGGTGAGTTTCACAGCTCAAGAAAGATTCAGAGTTTGGCACTATGCTGGAAATATTTCATTAGTTGCTAATGAGATTCAGACTTTAGCATTATGTTGGCAATACTTCCTTTGTTGATGATAAGGATTTTGTCTCCTATGTGGGTTCATTTCTTCCGATCCTACATCAGTACTTCAAAGTCTCCTAAAACTACAATAATTTGGACTGGATTGACAGTTGCTGAAGTAAAAAACCCTTGTGAGCACCAAACACACAGTCAACTATCAGGGAAGCTGGACCTATGTATGTGCACTCCTGACCCATTTAGGAGGGCGCTACATTTGTCAAGCCAACGGTGCAACTCTGGGAAATAATTCTAGTCAACAAAGGAGTATTAGGAGAAAAAATTCGTATAGTCGCAAATTATTTGCAGTGGCAGAGGGGAGTGTAATGATTAGCATACTGACCGATGAGGTGTGAGCCTGGGGGAGAGACGTGTTTAAAGCTCACTTCTTTACGTTTCTCTAGACTGTCTCTAAGACCACCGCTTCCTGGGAAAATGTTTCCTGGTGCAAAATTAAACTACATTAAATTTTTCTAAGACTAATAGTTTCCGCATTGTAGTGGGTAGAAAAAATTGCAGAATTTTATCCATATTGTTTTACTGGTATAAAACTGATGTGGCCTGTTAAATGAAATAGGTTAAGGACAATTATTGAAATTTGTGCAGATCATCTAAGTGCAGTAGAACAATATTAAGGAATAAATTGTAATCTGCGGGTGTAACTGGGTGGAAAGGTGCTGGTGAATGTTCGATGTGTGAGGGATGGCGGGTTTCAGGATTGTGGTCATGCGCTTCCCTCCTCCATCGGTCTTCGAAATGAAGAGCGAACAGGCAATTGCCCACTATCTCTATGTCACAAAAGGCAAAAAGGCAACTACAGGTTATTTCACAGAGCTATAGCGACCTTTCTACAGTTCGCCTTATGAATCATGGCGATATAGTGTGAGGACAATCCCAGGTGGAAGGGGGTGTACATTTTCAATAAGGCGTGTTAACACTACATTGAATACATATGTTTATGAGTTGCTAATAATACAACACAAAATAAAAGCTTATGAACCGATTCTATGTACATCTCTGTACTCTGTTCTACATCGACATAGCGGAAATTATTATTCATCCTGTACGACCCTTGTAGCGCTCTTCCGGAAAAGCGAGTTCCTTCACCAAGAGCGGGGCTGGTTCTCAGCTTACAGAGATATAAACTTTTCCTCTCTAGTTCTCTTATGTAGGTAGACAAAATAACTCCACTAAGCTCGTGTTTTTATAGTGGAGTTGCTTCCATTTTATTAAGAGAGTACTTAATTCCAGTCGTTAAATGAGCTGTTATACAAACAAGCTCAATAGCTGGAGTTGTCAACTGTCTGCTGCACTGAAGATTCTCCCTCAAATTGTGACATCCTGACGTTATATATTCAATAACGATTTCATTGTCTCCACTATCAATAGCTGGAATACTTTTCGCAGCAAGAGAGTATCAAATGCAGCACCTCAACCTCTGCTCTCCCAACAACTGAAGAGGCACGGAGACTTAAATTGGCTCCCCATGTCAAAAGTATCTCATCTAGGAGTTGTGGAACTTCAGATGTTTCAATACAAATCAAGTAGAGTATTATAGCAGATAGTTGGCATAGATTTAAACATGATCAGTCGTATTCCACCTTGCAAAATATACTGTGGATATGTGGTAAGAGGCTTCACTCAGTACAATCCACTATACAAGTGTCATAAATTCCTGAATGGTAGAAATTTACGCAGTCTACAAGTAACACAGTTAATCATGGGAGAAGTGTAGTAACTTTTTGGTCATCCATTAATTCACTACGAAGTGACTACTACACGGTTACAGGGCTTTATTATATGCTGTTAATGACAGACAGCAGCAAGATGCCACATTTACCAATCCTATACGTTGCCCAACAACACTACATTGGTCATTGACTACGTCACACTTACAAATGTGTACTTTTCAGCCACTGTTTATAGAATCGAATTTGGAATAAAAGCACAATTAACAAATGCTAATAATTACTCTTTTAATAAACTGAAATAACCATACCACATAAACAGGAGTTCAATTAATTTATTTGGTCTACTTATATAAGAGAACTAGACAGAAAATGCTAGCGAGACATTGTCTGTCTCTAAACAGAAAAGCGAGCACCGCACGTGGTGGAGGAAGTCGCCTTTCCCTGAAGAACGCTACAACTGTCGTACAGGATGACTAATAATTTCGTCTGTGCCAATGTAGAACAGTGTGCAAAAATTAATACAGAATCCGTCCAGATTCGTTTTCTTTGGTTTTTATTATTAGCAATTCATTCATATCTGTATTCAGTGTAGTGTTAACACACATTGAGGAAAATGAACACCCCTTTGACTGGGGAGTGTCTTTGCACTACGTCTTCAGTGATTCTGAAGGCGAGATGGGGAGGAGCTGGTACAACTTTGTGAAATACCTGTAGTTACTCTTTGTGACGTAGTGCTGTAGAGAGTGTGAGGAACTGCTTGGTAGCTCTTTATTTGGCAGACATGTGGAGGAGAGAAGTCCATTACCTCACGAATCCAGCCTCCATCCTCGCCTTTCCACCCTGTCGCACCTTTCAGAACACGCTTTATTCCTTAATACTATTCTACTGCACTTAGATGTGATATACACATTTAATATTTGTTCTTGAGACCCTTCGTTTAACAATAAACATAAATTTCATACCAGTAAAACAGCACATTTAATAATCTGTGGCTGGCTGCTGTGGCCGAGCGGTTCTAGGCTCTTCAGTCCGGAACCACGCTGCTGCTACGGTCGCAGCTTCGAAGCCTGCCTCGGGCATGGATGCGTGTGATGTCCTTAGGTTAGTTAGGTTTAAGTAGTTCTAAGTCTAGGGGACTGTTGACCTCAGATGTTAAGTCCCATAGTGCTTAGAGCCATTAGAACCATTTAAATAATCTCTGATTTCGCTACAAACAGCGGTTTTCGAACTGTTCAAGAACCTAGAAAAAAAGTCGTTTAAACGCTCCACCGCGACCCCCACGTTCACACGCTACCGGGTAGGATTTTTAGAAGCTGTTCGTGACTTACCCCAACCACTATTCAAAAATATGTGGATAAAAATATCTTACGTCAAGCTCGCTAAAATTCCTTTATTTGATAAATAGTTTCAGCTCACTGACGAGTCATCTTCAGAGCAATAAAAATTTTATTACTTTATTCCATGTAACCAGCCCGCGGGCATTGCGTATCATTGGTTGGTACACATCGAATCAAGTAATAAATTTTTATTGATCCGAAAATGGCTCGTCAATAGCTGAAACTAGTTATTAAATGAAGGAGGTTTAGCGATCTCGACCTAGGAGTTTTTTATCCACTTATTTGAAAATAACAGATCCCACATCTTTCGATTTCCCAATCTCAAATAACACTGTACAAAAACTTGCGACCAGACTAATTTTTTCCCCTCGTCGACATGTTTTGGTATGCTCCGAATGAGATAAATTCACTTCCATACTTGTCACAGAATCTTTGAATGCTCTGCTTCAGGCATTCCATATGACTAAGAACTACGACCTGACGATCATTCCTAGTGACGATATGGCAGATGGTTAGCTTCATAGAAATTCTGTGAGAATTATGGGTCTTCTCAGTCCTCTCTGCCACTGAAATGAGCAAACTATGACCTCGGAAGCGAGAAGGCAGGCATCGTTCGTTCCAGCGTACGCTACGATCTCCTGGTTGGTAGCACCCTGTTCCCTCAGTGACTGCCAGAACAGCGACTTCAACATGCTGAATGAGACATCCTGGCATACACATAGTGCGCAAGGTAATCCTTCCAATCCCTTGCTGCTGTTTCTGTAACTGCTATTTTTATTCACCATACGTTCGAAATGTGGACTATTAAGAGACTACTGCTCCTTCGCACCGGGCTCCCCCTCACACAGGACGCAGTACTATTTTCAAAAGGTGAATCGTGTCTCTTTCACTTATTTTGAGTTTCAGTTGGACGACGGCACCTTGAACTTGTTGGTTAGGGAGGTGGGTATAGTACCTCGAGTTCTCCTGGGTCCCTGCATCTCCTACACAGGACGAATACACCAACCACTGGCACACTGCACATAGTGAAGTGGTCTGGAGGTGTTTCATCATATGCCTCCAGCAGAAGAGACACTTTATACAGCAACCGACAGTATTTTACATACTCTAGATATCTTTGGCTCTCTAGGTAGCCCTCGCAACACCCCCAATTCGCAGCAACTTCCAATCGCTTGACTACAGTCAGAGCTGTTTCCAGTTGCTAACAAACAGCAACTCATCCTGTGTCATAGAACAGCATTTCCTATAGGGCTGCGCTGTGGCTGATGACATGTTTCACGTAAGAGTATGCAAATAAGTTTTATCTAAACTTGCAGATTTTATTTTAATTTCAGGATCTCTTGAGTCTCGAGGATTACAAGTACACTTTAAAAATGGAGCAATCAACACACAACAAAGTGCTTTGTGTTGAGGGAAAAACCTAGGATAAAATTTATTAATTCTTTTTAGCGACATGGAATTCTGAATCTCGAACTGTTGTTTTTTAGAATAACAAACTCACCCAATAAATTCGTAAATAAAAGCAATTTTCAGCAACTACAGACAGTACACGCTGCTGTTGAAAGAGAAACAAAATGTAACACAATATAAAAGTTGCAGCAGATGGAAGACGTATTGCGCCAAAGCGTTTAACTGTGTAATAGCTATATTTACGCCGCAGTCATACATTTTCAATCTCTTGCCTAAAATGAAATTATGAGCTAGAGGAAAAGTTGGAAATATTTCACTAATTCTGTAACTAACTACAGTGCCATTAGAAGGAAAGGACTGATCAAACAAAATGTTTGTAGAAAACTCAGTTGTAACTCAAAAGGGTCGATGCAAAGCATAATATGTTATCTATGAACTTCCGAAAAATCTCAAAAACATACCTCTACTAAAGTCAGGGGGTTCGATCCTGGAGTAAGGCATTATAGTGTGGGGAAATCCAGCAACCTTTAGTATCCAATTAATATCCAGTATACTAAACTTATATTAGCACACCGTCTTCCAAGAGATATCCCCATGGAAACAAGTCATAGGTAACGATCGCTTTCTTTACGACTGCGATCAGTGTCTTACTAAAATCCCTAAAAGCCAGAAATTCTGAACAGTCTAGAAACTGAGCGACGATATATAAAGGGCCAGGTAACCTACGGAACATTTTCCTTCTTTATGGTAATCCTATTGTCTGTTATTTAAAAATAAACAGTATTTATAGCAAAACTGAAACCTTCAGTTTTTAATTCAGGTTTTATTTAAAATTGTTGGTTTATAACAGAGGAATCTTGTAGCAAAAATTAAGAAAATAATACAGGTCTGTCAGATAATGCTTGAAAACACAATTTCCTCAACAAAAAGGTAAAATAAAAAAACTTCTGTTCATATTTCTGTTACTCACAAACAACTTTCGCGTTTGTCAGTAATAATACACTCCTGGAAATGGAAAAAAAGAACACATTGACACCGGTGTGTCAGACCCACCATACTTGCTCCGGACACTGCGAGAGGGCTGTACAAGCAATGATCACACGCACGGCACAGCGGACACACCAGGAACCGCGGTGTTGGCCGTCGAATGGCGCTAGCTGCGCAGCATTTGTGCACTGCCGCCGTCAGTGTCAGCCAGTTTGCCGTGGCATACGGAGCTCCATCGCAGTCTTTAACACTGGTAGCATGCCGCGACAGCGTGGACGTGAACCGTATGTGCAGTTGACGGACTTTGAGCGAGGGCGTATAGTGGGCATGCGGGAGGCTGGGTGGACGTACCGCCGAATTGCTCAACACGTGGGGCGTGAGGTCTCCACAGTACATCGATGTTGTCGCCAGTGGTCGGCGGAAGGTGCACGTGCCCGTCGACCTGGGACCGGACCGCAGCGACGCGCGGATGCACGCCAAGACCGTAGGATCCTACGCAGTGCCGTAGGGGACCGCACCGCCACTTCCCAGCAAATTAGGGACACTGTTGCTCCTGGGGTATCGGCGAGGACCATTGGCAACCGTCTCCATGAAGCTGGGCTACGGTCCCGCACACCGTTAGGCCGTCTTCCGCTCACGCCCCAACATCGTGCAGCCCGCCTCCAGTGGTGTCGCGACAGGCGTGAATGGAGGGACGAATGGAGACGTGTCGTCTTCAGCGATGAGAGTCGCTTCTGCCTTGGTGCCAATGATGGTCGTATGCGTGTTTGGCGCCGTGCAGGTGAGCGCCACAATGACTGCATACGACCGAGGCACACAGGGCCAACACCCGGCATCATGGTGTGGGGAGCGATCTCCTACACTGGCCGTACACCACTGGTGATCGTCGAGGGGACACTGAATAGTGCACGGTACATCCAAACCGTCATCGAACCCATCGTTCTACCATTCCTAGACCGGCAAGGGAACTTGCTGTTCCAACAGGACAATGCACGTCCGCATGTATCCCGTGCCACCCAACGTGCTCTAGAAGGTGTAAGTCAACTACCCTGGCCAGCAAGATCTCCGGATCTGTCCCCCTTTGAGCATGTTTGGGACTGGATGAAGCGTCGTCTCACGCGGTCTGCACGTCCAGCACGAACGCTGGTCCAACTGAGGCGCCAGGTGGAAATGGCATGGCAAACCGTTCCACAGGACTACATCCAGCATCTCTACGATCGTCTCCATGGGAGAATAGCAGCCTGCATTGCTGCGAAAGGTGGATATACACTGTACTAGTGCCGACATTGTGCATGCTCTGTTGCCTGTGTCTATGTGCCTGTGGTTCTGTCAGTGTGATCATGTGATGTATCGGACCACAGGAATGTGTCAATAAAGTTTCCCCTTCCTGGGACAATGAATTCACGGTGTTCTTATTTCAATTTCCAGGAGTGTATAAAACTTTCCCTTTGCTCATGATGAAAAACGTTCTACTGGATATAAAACAACGCGTTTGTCTCTCTCTGTCTCTCCCTCTCTCTCTCTCTCTCTCTCTCTCTCTGTGTGTGTGTGTGTTTAGGTGTGTTTATGCATGTAAACTATGCATGAATCAAAAGTAATTGCTTTGGTTAACTAAAGGCGCAGAAGATACACGATGAACTAATTTTTGTTGCTTATAAAGTGCACCTTATATTCTGTAAGGCTATACAATACTCAGTGCAAGAACACTGAATGATGTGCGGTTTTCATTATGTGCAGAACAAACAAAAAATCAAAGACCAGTTGTCGGCTCCCAGTTTCTCTTTTACCACTGAATTATGTTTGTTCCTCTACAAATTCTACCAATACCACTGATAATCCTAGCATTTACTGAGTCATTTATGTCGTGTACCTAAATTACCGAAATGTTGTTTTGGTAGAGCGGAATTCTAGGCCTTCCAAGCTTCGGGGAGAGTCTCCTGCATATGATATGACCGTTTTACGAGAAATCGTAGCTGTCCCGTGAGCGTCACATTCATGAGCTTGCGTGTAGATGCTGGTAAGGTCATCAGCACATGTTGAAAAACAATATTATAGGAAACATAACGAAATACATTTTAAATCAAAAACCACGCAGAAATTGAAGTGGAAGAAAAAAACTGGAATGTTGCCATACTTCAATACAATCAGGGCATGCCAAAAGGTGTCTCTGCCAGGAATCCATTGAGTGCATGTTGCGCCGCGCGGGTTTAGTCGAGCGGTATAAGGCGCTGCAGTCATGGATTGTGCGGCTGGTCCCGTGGAGGTTCGAGTCCTCCCTTGGGCATGGGTGTGTGTGTGTTTCTCCTTAGGATAATTTAGATTAAGTTTAGGGACTGATGACCTTAGCAGTTAAGCTACATAAGATTTCACACACATTTTAACATTTTAGTGCATGTTGCATTGTTCAACCTTAGCAGCTTAAGGCCACTGTAACATTCAGTTTTGGAGGCAGTATACGGGGCTGTTTCGGCAGCAGGGCCCAGACGCTCCGGCACCAAACCACAAGGAATACTTACTAGCTGGCGGTCACTCCGTAAAAGTCATGCGAGGGCGACCTGGCCGTAAATATATCCTACACCCACGGCCTTCCCGCTGTCCGCAACAGCCACGGTCTCACACCGCCCCTCTTAAGGCAGCAAAAGAGGAGTGCGGTTGGCGTAGTGGAGGAAACAAGGGTGAGCTGAGAGGAAAATAGGGGGAAAAAAAAGGGAGAGGCAAAAGAACTTTTATTCTTGCGAAGATCTCACCGAGAGTATTTGTCTGGAGGGAAACGTGTAGACAAAATAAAAATTCCAGGCATTCCTTCACGGTTGTTTTAGCTTTTAATCATACACAGCCCTGTTTCCCCATTCATATTTCACCCTCCCGAGCAGAAAGCGAGGAAAAAAAGGGGTCCGATAAGACGTTGTTTAAAAATGCAAATCCCTTCCGACAGAGCTGGCGGCTGCGGGGTAAGCCCGGTTGTAATTAAAGGAGCGGACGGGACGGGACGGGGCAAGGCGAGGCGAGGGCCCGGGGAGAGCAGCGCACAGCTGATAGGCCTGAGTTTTCCCCGTCATTAGCGCCGGGCCGAACATTGGCCGCGCGCGCCCCGCGCCGACTCAAAATATGCAGCCGGGGATCAGGCCCGGCCGGCCGCGGGCGAGCGCACTCCCGCTAATAAACTCCCGCTGGCGGCGGGCGAGTTGCAAAGTTCGCGCAGACAATTAACACTTCTGTTCGGTAGGGTTAACTGTACGTATCCTTGGAAAATTAAATCGTTCTCCTGCACATTTCGTGGCGCTGCTTCCGTTCCGACAGCATGTGCCTAAATGCTTACAATTATTACACTGAAGAGTCAATGAAACTGCTACACCTGCCTAATATCGTGTAGGGCACCGAGAACACGCAGAAGTCCGCAGCACGACGTGGCATGGACTCGACTAATGTCTGAAGCAGTCCTGGAGGGAATTGCCACGATGAATCCTGCAGGACTGTCTATAAATCCGTAAGAGTACGAGGGCTGGAGATCTCTTCAGAACAGCACGTTGCGAGGCATCCCAGATATGCTCAGTAATGTTCATGCCTGGGGAGTTTGGTGGCCAGCGGAAGTGTTTAAGCTCAGAAGAATGTTCCTGGAGACACTCTGTAGCAATTCTAGAAGTGTGGGGTGCCGTATTGCCCTGCTGGAATTGCCCAAGTCCGTCGGATTGCACGAAGGACATGAGTGCAGGTGGTCAGACAGAAAGCTTACATACGTGTCACCTATCAGAGTCGCATCTAAACGTATCAGGGGTCCCATATCACTCCAACTGCACACGCCCCACACAGTTAAAGAGCCTCCCCGAACTTGAACAGTGACTTGCTAACATGCAGGGTACATGGATTCATGAGGTAGTCTCCATATCCACACACGTTCATCCACTCGATATAATTTTAGACAAGACTCGTCCAACTAGGCAACATATGTTCTGCCGTCAACAGTCCATTGTCGGTGTTGAGGGGCCCAGGCGAGACGTAAAGCTTTCTGTCGTGCAGTCATCATGGGTAAACGAGCGGGCCTTCGGCTCCGAAAGCCCATATAGATGATACTTCGTTTAACGGTTCGCACGCTGACACTTGTTTATGGCCCTGCTTTGAAATCAGCATCAATTTGCGGAGGGGTTGCACTTCTGTCACGTTGAACGAGTCTCTTCAGTCGTCGTCGGTTCCGTTCTTGCAGGATCTTTCTCCGGCTGCAGCGATATCGGAGATTTGATGTTTTGCCGGATTCCTGATATTCTCGGTACACTCGTCGCTGTCTCCGAGATTCTGTGTCCCATCGTTCGTGCGCCGACTATAACACTACGTTCAGACTCACTTATATCTTGACAACCTGCCGTTGTAGCAGCAGTAACCGATCTAACAACTGCGCCAGACACTTGTTGTCTCATATAGGCAATGCCGACCGCAGCGCTGTATTCTATTTACATATCTCTAAATTTATATTGGAGTGCCTATACCACATTTCTTGGCGCTTCAGTGTACTTGCAACTTTATCGTGTCAGAACGGGCATCAGTGAGTCCCCAGAGCTATCAACAAGTTGAACATTGTTCACAACGGTAGGGTTATCTTTCCCAGTCATGGTCAAGCACAAAATTTTCATTTGTACAATCCAACCAATGTTAACTGCTACGATTCGTACTCGGACTTGGATAGACCAAACGATGAAGCCAGGGCAGCCACAGCATCGGTTTATCACTTAGAAAAGTTGAGACTGCTTTAACTGTAAATGCTTTATTTATAGGCACGACCGAATTCGCAGGAGTTTAGCTCCGTTGAAAGGGTACAGTACCGCACGACATTGAAAATAGGTACAACATACTTCATTATTTTTGTCAGAACAACACATTTTTTTGTAAAATAACTCAATTTCAATTAATACAGCGAAGCCGGATACCAGTGTGGGAAAGAATGACAATTTATTTATTTAATTGATCACATGTGCACTCCCACAAAATAAATCCCTACATCCAGTTTGGTGAGATCTGTGAAATGAATGAATGTATGGTCGTCTGCTAACCGCAGATAGTGAATGTGGATATATGATCATCTTTGAGTCGATCCTTTGGCCACCTTTGGTGGGTCCAAAGAGATGAAATTTACCTGAGCTTTGAGCGCCTGAAGTGTGGCTGACCAATAAGGTAGCAAGGTGCTTCTCCCACTTCGACAGAGGTGCGAGAGAACCTGAATACGGCCATGTTTCAGCACTCTGCCGCTGGATCTTGTGCTGTTAAGACCTGTTTTAGTTGTGCTCCGTAATGACGAAAGAGTGGAGACATGGTATGCATGTGGAATATTTAAGAGTAGTTTGAAATAATAATTTCTCTATCTCAGGAACTTTTGTGGGGAGAATTAAATGTCAGACAGGTAATATTAATGGGATTGTAGTAATCATCGGAAGTGATCAACGGTCACAATGAAACCACGTGTAGCAATAAGTTGAAATACTTCCGTGTGCTTAAGTTAAGCTGAATTACTAGCGCGTGTACAATACGTTGAAATATTTAAGAAATAGCGTGTGTACCATAAGCTGAAATATTTAAGAAATGGCGTGTGCAGGACTTGAAATTAGAGACGAGTACTTCCATGTGGTGAGTACTGTGTGAGTCTCAATCTGTGTATGAGACAAAGGATAAAGAGAAGTACTCGTCCATGGTATCAGTTGAGGACTCGCGTGTGTGATTATTATGTTCTTAATGTTTAATTGCGTGATATGATTCCGTGTGACGCTAGATTTAAACTCTGAGAGAGAATCAAGGTGAGTCGGCCGTCTATCCAGCAACGCCACTTGGCTTGCATTGCACAGGAAGACGTGCATATATCTCCAGAGTTCACAGTAGGAAAGTTGAATTACAAAGTGGGGCAGTGTCGTGTGAAACTGTGATAAATATTAATTGAAGTGGGAAAGCTGAAAGTGATAGTGTTGTGACTATTTAGTGTTTTATATTTCTTATTGCAGTGTGATGTGTGTCATGTAATTTGGGTATGTGTGGTTTGCATGGGAGAGTAGCAAGGTAGTTTCAAAAGATTTGTGGGTTATGCTTGTTCCTTCGGTACCGCTCGGTCTGGAGGAAAGTTTCGTGATGATGATTGTGAGAGTCGAAGTGTGAGGTATAATAAAAGATCCACCATCCTATCCAGAAAGTGCACTGTAGCGTTAAGTAATTACGAGACCATAATATAGAGATTCACTAATGTAAAGCCATGCCCACTGGGCGGAATTTCTCATGTGATATTGTTGTAGGTTATAGAATTTGTGTGTTTAGGTTAGAGAATTTATCGGAATAAATAAGATAGTGAAAAGAAAAAGATTGGTGGACTTTTCCTTCGAATTGTATGTTGTCATAATGTCCCGAATTTATAATGTGTGCGCCATTCATGTTCAGTGCGGTGGCCACGTGTTGACAAAAGCCGTTAAATAAAAGACAAAAAGTAAATGTGGTATTGCCAGTGCGTAGTGTACAGTCAGAGTTCTGTAAATTACTGATAGTCAGATGCGTGTCTCCGTTGCGTATTATTCATACAGGAGGATAATTAGTAACTAAAGAGTAAGATACGAGAGTTCATGTTACTCGATAAATTAAGAATGAATCCACTCGCTTGGCAGACCACTCATCTTGCAGGCCTGACTGCTTGATGCCACAGTATGAGCGAGGCATGTGGGTGCCTCTCACCGTCACCAGGTGGGTCTGTACAAACTAGAAGACAAAGACTCATGTAAAGTAGCAAGAAATCTTAACTAAAATGAGAAAGTATATACGGGATGAACATGCTCACAGAATCATTTTCAGATTTAAAAGAGAGAATGGGATGACGCAGCGTTCAAAATCAGAAAATTTTCGGTAGGCAGCAGACGTCAAAAATAAAAGCACATAGAGTTCCCGTGATATATACAAAGCAGGTTACTAATAATAAGGGACTGCCAGGTAGGTAAAATACTAATAAATCCCAATCACCATGAGTAACAATATCCGGTGAGCTAGCAGAGTTCCCATGTGCCGAAATGAGGCTCAAAGCACAGACCTTACATGATCATCTACGGAATAATGTAAAAATTGAGCATCTATAAGTGACTGAGCAACATATAGGTGAAGACCCAGTTATTCAATCTGAATGTGTAGTTAATCCTACCAAAAGTATCAAGAATAAATTATTTTAAGGCACAACACGCGATTGACGAGGTCAGTAACGGGACTGAACATCATCTTGTACGTAAACAGTTCAATCGAAAGAAAGCAAGGCATTACGATGTCAGGCGGAAGAAGGTTGAACTTACCAACAGTAAGCGCACACATGGGATTGTGTACTAAAGGACGCAACTACAGAAACGCCAAATAGAGATATGGCGAGACTGGGGTCATGTTAGTACAGTCCCGTTTGCGCGCTTCTTGTTCGTAAGTTTGGCCTCCTGCCATCTGACATCGTAATGCCTTGCTTTCTTCCGAGTGAGATGCTGTAGAAATTGCTGAAGTTTTTGACATTAACTGAATTAGGCATGCAGTTCATACCGTTAGTGACGCACGATAATTTGTACCGGACCGAGAATCGAATCCGGATTTCTCGCTTATCGCGAGTGGCCATCTTAAATGTTCGACTGTCCACGCATGCTTCCTGGACCGAACCAAACCACATATGCTATAGTTTCTACGCCCCCTCTGCTCGCAGTTTACCTGGATTCCTGCAAAAAGGTTGATGAGATAAGCGTGTTCAATGTTAGTATTATCATTATTTTGCCCGTATACAATGTATGTTCCTTCACAAATGCATAAAAACATTCGGCTCTTTAAAGAAAGACTTTGAAAGGTCGACGAATCTTGTTGGATGAGGATGTGCAGAAGGCAGTTGTGGATAGCCTCTCACCAAATCAGGACACCGTGATTTACCAAACGGATATATTCTACCTGGTGCTTTGGCGGGTTTATTGACACAGTGCTCTCGACGATTTATCTTGATTCTGAACTTACGACCTTCCAACGGAAACTGTTTGGTCGCCCATTTTAATAATAAATAGACTATTTCATGTCTGAAGGAACAGACATTGCAATAATAAGTATCGTAGCTGGGAACGGCAAAGCGACGATAATACTAATGTTGAAGACGTTTGTCTCAAAAAACCCGTTGCGAGAATATGGGTAGGCTGCAGGCAATGGAGGTGTAGACACTGTGGAATATGGAAGTTCTGATCGGTCCTGAAAGTGGATCGTCGAGATGGTTAAGGCGACCGATCGCCATAAGCGTGAAATCTGAGTCCGAATCCCGGTGCGGCCAAAATTTCTTGTGTCTCCAATAGGTATGAATTCCATGCTTAATACAGCCGATGTGAAAAGTATTCGTAGTTACGATAGAATTTCGTAACATTACTACAGCTGCAGATTCTCACCAACGTCTGTTCCTTCGTACATGTATGCATGCACGTCTGAAGGAACACACTGGCTGTATTGCAGCCTAGACGGACGAAACGACGACAATACTAACGCTGAATCCGTTTGCGCCATCAACCCTGTGCGACCAATGAAGGCGCAGATAGTGTGGCTTACGCCGATGACGATTTGGACCAGTCCTCGAAGAGCGCATGGACAGTAGAAATTGTGAAGGCCACCATTCGCGACAATTAGGAAATCCGGTTTCGAGTAATGGTCCAGCCCAAATTTTCAACTGTCCCCAGTAGATGTGAATTCCCTGCCTAACATGCACTATGTGATCAAAAGTATCCGAACACCTGGTGAAAATGACTTAGAAGTTCATGGCGCCCTCCATCGGTATTGCTGGAATTCAGTATGATGTTGGCCCACCCTTGACCTTGAAGCCAGCTTCCACTCTCGCAGTCATACGTTCAATCAGGTACGGGAAGGTTTCTTGGGTTCAAAAATGGCTCTGAGCACTATGGGACTTAACATCTATGGTCATCAGTCCCCTAGAACTTAGAACTACTTAAACCTAACTAACCTAAGGACAACACACAACGCCCAGTCATCACGAGGCAGAGAAAATCCCTGACCACGCCGGGAATCGAACCCGGGAACCCGGGCGTGGAAAGCGTGAACGCTACCGCACGACCACGAGCTGCGGACGGTTTCTTGGGGAATGGTAACCCATTCTCCACGGAGTGATGCACTGAGGAGAGGTATCTTTGTCGGTCGGTGATGCCTGGCACGAATTCGGCGTTCCAAAACATCCCACAGGTGTTCTATAAGATTCAGGTCAGGACCCTGTGCAGGCCAGTCGATTACAGGGATCTTATTGTCGTGTAACCACTTCGCCACGATCAGTGCATTATGAAGAGGTGCGCCATACCCACACCCTGCCATCGGATCGCCACATTATATACCGTGATTCGTCACTCCATACAACGTTTTTCTACTGTTCAATCGTCCAATGTTTTCCCTCCTTACAACAAGCGAAGCGTAGTTTGCCATTTACCGGTGTGATGTGTGGATTATGAGCAGCCTCTCGACCATGACATCCACGTTTTCTCACATCCCGCCAGTCATAGTAATTGCAGTGGATCCTGACGCAGTTTGGAATCCCTGTGTGATGGTCTGGATAGATGTCTGCCTATTACATATTACGACCCTCTTCAACTGTCGGCGGTTTCTGTCAGTCAACAGTCGAGGTCGGCCTGTACGTTTTTGTGCTCTAAGTGTCCCTTCACTTTTCCACATCACTATCATATCAGATAGAGTGGACGTAGGGATGTTTAGGAGTGTGTAAATCTCGCATACAGACGTATGATGAAGTCCTTGAGTTCCGCGGAGCGCTCCATTCTGCTCTCTCATGATTTCTAATGACTACTGAGGTCGCTGATATGGAGTACCTGGCAGTAGGTGGCAGCCTTGTAACCGCAGTGGCCAGGGGAGATGCGACAATTCATTTCAGTGCTAACAAAACCATTGCTAGATCGTGAGAGCTGTGTGAATAAGGGTCCTGGTTTCTTGAAATACACCATCACCGTTGGGGAGGCAGCACTGTACCATGGGATGGATCTGATCAACCAAGCTGGTCACAGAATCCTTGGCGTAATGTGATCTTGGAGCGCCATAGAATACCACGACATGTTTGCCCAAATAATCACAGAACGTCCGCTTTGATTCACTGTTGGGACGTAAATGAAAAAAAAAAAAAATCGGCCAGATGTTGGAAACAGTGTGCAACAAGACTTTGAGAGGTGCCGGGGTGGAGAAGAGTTTGTACCTCTTTAATTCAGACGAATTTTGCATGAGAACGAGACATGCACTCGATTCCATCCTTATCTATCAGCTAATTAATTATGCGCACAACGGTAACGGAAGGAAATGATGGTGGACCCTGCTGTTTGGTAAAATAAGGAGTGCACACCCACAATAATTTAATGAAAATCGTAATCTACTCAAAGAAGGAGAACTTTATGGTAATAAACAACAGGAAATGGGATTCTGCCTATATCTACGAAATGATATGCGGATTAAATATTACAATGAGGATTATTATACATCAGAACATAAATGCACATGATCGTCGACTCACACAGTAGGTTAAAGGATAGGGTATACTGAAATATTTTGAGAAGAAGAGTTGGCTCGAGAACAAGGGGATCCTACTCTCTGTGATGCAATAGACTGATGATAATGACTGGAGGTCCTAATTAATCAAATATTAATCTCCCGACTATAGCAGTATCGCAACTAGTAGCGAGAGCTCAGATGGGATCACATGGAGAAACAAGCAAGGTGGACTTGTAGCAAAGCAAGCGCACATGCAACTGAGGGATTCAGTATAAAATTGATAAGGTCCTACAATGTCAGAACCGCAAAATACTGTACCAGTACTGAAATCTGCAACACGTCGTCAGTAGCCAGCGTCCTGATGATGTAGGCGCCGACTTCTGCTGTGCAGCAACTCTGTATCAACCCCTGGCCTCGAAGGATGTCCGAGAATTCTAAGTTCTTCCGAAAACGAGCGACCAAGTCGCAAGAGCGAAGCCCAACATTGCTCTACTCCCTACTCTCCTCGAAAACTGCAAATCAGCATTCAGTTCTGATATCAAAATTACGCCACAATGACTCAGAACGTCATTCGCGCCAATAGCGACCGTTCCCTCCAATTTCGAGCAGGGCTTTATGACGGCAAGTAGCCTCAGTTTAAGCTGACCAATCATGCCTCTGCTGTTCAGCTGCGGGCACGGAACTTGCCGTTTGACCTGCTACGGAAACAACCTGCCTAGACCACTGGCCATCCGGCGCCAGACAGTCGCACCCAGCAGGGCACGGTCCATAAGTATTCTCAGAATCTAGAGGACAATGCGGTCAATCAGTGTCAGGAATCTTCGTTCCGGACGCGCCGGAACGGTAAACAGATAAACTGCGGCGACACTCAGACGTCTCGCAGGTTGTTTCGCGTGCATACAATAGGTGAAACTCGACCGACGTCAGTCGTTCCGCCTGGCGCTTAAGCCTATTGTACGAACCCCTCAGAATTCAGAGAAGTGCAGCCCCCAACCGGAAATGCCGTGTGCTGAGTCCTCTGAAGCACAGGCCACCGAGGGAAGTAACCCAGCATGTTTAGGAATCAAGTGAAAAGTATTTTCTGAGCTCTGAGTACAAATACTCTCATTACAATAACCTTATTCGGTCTGTTACTACCGTGCAATGACATAGAACATTAATAAAACTGATGACAATGAGAGGAGACATGCAAAAGAGGGCAATTGATCTGACCAAATTACTTTTTTTCCCCATTGCGACTTATTCCAGGTTTTGACACCAGGTTTTCCTTTCAGGTTATATGCATCACTGATGTATGGTTTCGGAATTGCAGCTCCTGCAGCTCTCAGTTTATGGAGTCCTTCGTGTTGATTTTCTGCTGACATAGTCCACAAGTTCAATATTTTGGTTTATGAAGTCCCCTTTGTGTTGTTTTTGTGCTGAAATGGTTCGCGAGTGCATTATTCGGTTCTTTAATTATTTCTGCAGCTGTCGTTCTCTTATTTTTCGTCACAATCCTCTTCAATTACCATTTATCATGTGCACTCAACGAACACTTCCATCAAAGTTGTAACTCAGCAGAGGGAGACCAAAAGATGAATACACTAAGCAGATTCAGAAGGATGTAGGTTGCAGTAAGAACTGGGAGATGAAGAAGCTTGCGCAGGATAGAGTAGCATGGAGAGCTGCATCAAACCAGTCTCAGGACTGAAGACAACAACAACAATATGCATTTCTAAATATTTAATGTCCTTCATCAATTTTTTGAATAAAATTGAAATGTTTGTCATTTCCAAGATCGGGCAAAACAAGGTAGATTTCAAAATATAGTGAATTTCCTGTAGGATGGCTAGAGGCTTTCTCAAGAAAAGATATAGACAATAAATAAAAAGCAATGTATTTCAGTCTCTTTTCCGTTAAAATACATGACTCTCTAAGCTTTTCACGGTCCGTATAAAGAATACATTTAATTTTAGTCAATCAAAGGACGAAGAGTGAATATAATATAATGGCTGCAATTACAGAATGAGGCAATGCGTTCTGTTATTATTTTGACAACAATTCATAGATTTTGAGAAAGCTTCCAACTCAGTTTGTAAAAGTCTGTAATAACAGGCTTCTGAAGACAAAGCATTGATACAGAAGTACACCTCATAGTTTCCTGTAGACTTGATCAAGATAATGGTGTATTAAAATTTGAGGGAGATACCAAAACAGGAAATTTAGTTCTCGATAGTCGTAGACTAGAGGATGTTCCCGGTTAATTGACTGGGAAAACCTAGATGGAATACAACTTCATAGAAAATATTTGAATAATTATCAGTTTCGGGGGAAGACATTCTGAATAATTATCAGTTTCGGGGGAAGACATTCTGCTATTGTAATATAGATAAAGTTCACAGTTCAACGAAGAATGTAACAAGTTAATTGAGCCGATTTGAAAGCAGGCCTGAAAACCCCTTATGTAAGGACAGATGAATGTGTAATGATGGCAGTTATACAAACTTATACAATATAACGATGTAGGTTTACAACTAGTGGGCGAGATACTGCATGTACAGACGAAGAAAACTGAGTGGACAGCAAACAAGGAAATCTGGTCACGGAGTGCCGAAGGGTGACACCGCTACGAGTGATGGTGTCACAGCCTAAGGAGTATAACGTGACGGACCCGTGTCTATTATGAAGCGTGTACTTTCTCTGCAAAAAGGAAACATTTCGTTATTTGCTACCCTCCCTGATGTTGAAATTTCCATGTCCAGCACTGTACCGAGAGACAGGGAACCAACTCGCGTGAAAGGCGTTGGGACACGTAGCCAGGCGAATGACTGGTAAATGGACGAAAGAAGTTTCTCGCTGAGTTCCAAAAGATAACAGAAGTTTGATGCGACCATACAGTCGAAGGTAGACGGATGAAATTAGAAAGCATGCAGGAACAATATGGATTTGCATGGCTGCAGGTAATGCATGGAAATTGAGAAATCTTTGTTAAATCGTTAATTGTTGTTGTTGTTACTGTTGTGGTCTTCAGTCCAGAGACTGGTTTGATGCGGCTCTCCATGCTACTCTATCCTGTGAAAGCTTCTTCATCTCCTAGTACCTACTCCAACCTAATTCCTTGTGAATCTGCTTAGTGTATTCATCTCTTGGTCTCCCTCTACGATTTTTACCCTCCACCCTGCCATCTAATACTAAATTGGCGATCCCTTTATGCCTCAGAACACGTCCTACCAACCGATCCCTTCTTCTAGTCAATTTGTGCCACAAACTCCTCTTCTCTCCAATTCTATTCAATACCTCGTCATTAGTTATGTGATCTACCCATCTAATCTTTAGCATCCTTCTGTAGCACCACATTTCGAAAGCTTCTATTCTCTTTTTGTGTGCGGTAGCGTTCTCGCTTGCCGCGCCCGGGTTCCCGGGTTCGACTCCCGGCGGGGTCACGGATTTTCTGTGCCTCGTGATGACTGGATGTTAAGTGTTGTCCTTACGTTAGTTAGTTCTAGGGGACTGATGACCATAGATGTTAAGTCCCATTGTGCTCAGAGCCGTTTGAACCATTTGAACCTCTCTTTTTGTGTAAACTGTGTATCGTCCACTTTTCACTTCCATACATGGCTACAGTCCGTACAAATACTTTCAGAAACGACTTCTTGACACTTAAATCTATACTCGATGTTAACAAATTTCTCTTCTTCTGAAACGCTTTCCTTGCTATTACCAATCTACATTTTATGTCCTCTCTACTTCGAACATCATTGGTTTTTTTTCTACCCAAATAACAAAACTCACTTACTACTTTAAGTGTCTCATTTCCTAATCTAATTCCCTCAGCATCACCCGACTTAATTCAACTACATTCAGTTATCCTCGTTTTGCTTTTGTTGATTTTCATCTTATATCCTCCCTTCAAGACACTGTCCATTCCGTTCAACTGCCCTTCCAAGTCCTTTGCTGTATCTGACAGAATTACAATGCCATCGGCGAACCTCAAAGTTTTTATTTCTTCTCCATGGATTTTAATACCTACTCCGAATTTTTCTTTTGTTTCTTTTACTGCTTGCTTAATCGTTAATAATCACGATGATTACGATAATTCTCAACCACTGTGTTCTGTGTCTTCCATAGTAGGGACTGTTGGAAGATGAAAATGACAGTAAACCTGGCAGAGAGAGCCCAGCACCCAAAGCAACTATTGTTATTTGGTTAATCCCCACGGCTTGTTCCCTGAAAATGTATAACAGAGAAATGAGTATTGCTTCGGATAGCAATTCCAGGATTAAGGCGGACCTGCCTTTCAACTTTTAATGAGTGCCTTGTCGTCGGACTGGGGCCGCGTTCGTTACGGCGCCCGGCGATCCGGCGGCCGCCGCCCGCCAGTTGGTCGGTTCGCTCGTCCACCGGCACGGGACGGGACGGGCTCCGGCAGCGGACCCGGCCGGTTATTAAGGAATTTCCGCGGGCTGCGCGGCGCTCGCAAATCCCGTGCGGCAATTTCACGGGCGACGTGACGGGGGCTGCCGCGCGGAATAACTCCGCCTCCGCCGCCCCCGCCGCCTCCTGCCACCACCACTGCCACCTCAGTCTGTCCGCCCGACTGCCACCGCCGCTGCCACGCTCCGGCGGCGATGCCCTTCGGAAAAAAAGTATCCGGCCGAGAGACGGACTCGGCTGGTACGCGTCCAGAATCACACGAAGGGCACTTGTCCCCTTTCCCCCTAAGGTCTTTAAAACCGAAGAGAACTGCTGAAATCAAGTGTTTGTTTTTCATTCTATGACGTCCTATAACTGAGAGACTGTGTTCCACCGTCAGATGAAAATAATTGAGAGCACTACGTATGTCAGGCACCGTAGCGGAAACCAGTTACTCCTAGTCGATACACAGTGAGGTGACAAAAGCCATGGGTATGTGCTGGCTTAATCTGTAGCCAGCACACTGGTCGGCAAAGATGAAGAGAAGATCCATTAGCAGGCGCTGGATCAAGCGTACCTTTCACGAGAGAGGCCAGAGACACACCCACAAGCAACATGCTGCCAACGCCCTCTCGACAACACGTATTTATGCTGCCGCCGCCGCATTTAGTCTGGCGTTTGCCAGTTTACTAACAGAGCCGGTTCAGTTCGTCACAGGCTACGACAGTACCTAGCGACCAGATTAGCGCGGGACTAGTTTACCTCATTCAGGATTGTACTCTGCTAACAGTGAGAAACTACGATTTGTAATAGCAAGATTACCGATATTGACATTACCTCAGCCTCCAAGAGGACTATTACTGATGAGCTTGTACCACAAAACATGGATTCCATTCAAGTTAAGTAAATGTTTCCAGTTAATGTAAATAAAGAACAGTATAAATCCACGTTTCCGTGTTGTAGAAAGAGGATCCCGGCTACCCATAAGAACATCCTCTCCCTTGCTTCCTTGCGGTGCAAGACTCTACAGAGTATGACCTTATATCATGTCGGAACTCCTTTTGCTTGAGGCAGTGCAACAACTCGCCGTGGCAACGATTCGACGAATCGTTGGAAGTCCCCTACAGCAATACTGAGGCACGTTACCTCTGCAACCATCCAGATGGGGAAAGTGTTTTCGGTGTAGCTTTTTCTGTTCGAGCTGACCTGTCACTTATGTCCGAAAAATGTTCGATGGGATTCATTTTGGGTGATATTGGTGGCCAAATCATTCATTCGAACTGTTCAGAATGTTGTTCAAACCAACAGCGAACAACTGACATGGCGCATTGTCATCCATAAAAATTCTATCGTTGCTTTGGAACATGAAGTCCAGCCTTGCCAATAAATGATCGCTTTAGCTGGACCAGAGGACTCAGTCTGTGCCATGTAAACACAGCCCACACCATCATAGAGCCATCAGCACTTGCAGAGTGCCTTGTTGACAACTTGGGTCCATGGCTTCGTGGGGTTTGTGCCACACACTAAAACCACCATTAGCTCTTATCAGCTGAAATCGCGATTCGTCTGACCGGGCTATTGTTTTCCAGTGGTCATGGATCCAACCAATATGGTCTCGAACCCACGAGAGGTGCTGCAGGCGATGTCTTGCTGCTATCTAAGACCCTCGCATTGGTCATCTGCTGCCATAGATCATTAACGCCAAATTTTACCGTATTGATCTAAAGGATAATTTCATCTTACGGCTCATATTGATTTCTGTAGTCATTTAATGGAAAGTTGCTTGTCTGGTTCTCAGTGTCGACGTTTGACGATATGATTTCCCAAAAGGCTTCTGAGCATGACTACCTCAAAGTCACCGCTGTCTATGTCGAAACTAACGGATGATCCATCAGCACTGAGAAATCAAAACATAAAATACACCGCCATATGGGACAAATAGTTAAAATGCCTTTATTGAGTACGAGCGTTTATCCCAAAAAAGGTTATGAGAGAGAAATAAGCTGGCTCACTGTAAACGTTTCCTGTACTTCTCTACCAAAAGTGCATATAATGCTCCCCATATGGAGATAATTCAATGAAAATCGATACGATATCACTAACATCTTTTAGAAGAAGGTAGAGCTTTACTGGTATCATATATTGACATAGAAATGAAGAAGACATCGCTAATAGTGTACGTCTCAGCACAACATTGCATGGAAATGAAAGTGGACTATCGGAAAACAGGTGTAGCAGAAACTGGGAGCATTTGAAACATGTTAATATTGAGGACTGCTAAAAATTAAGAAGCCATATAAGGTACGAAATGAAGAAATTCTGACAAGAAGAGCTGACGAAACATGTCTCCAGTAGACCTTAAAGGTAGAGATGCCACGTTATGCCAGTAGGGATATCTGATATGACTCTTCCAGAGACAATTAACTAGGCGTTGGTAGGAGATTTGGATATCGAGTGAGTAGTTACGTGAAGATGAAGCAATTAGTATGAGTTAGGAATGACGGAGGATAGTACATTCGAAAAACACTGAGGGAAAAATTCGGACAAAAACTGTACAGCATAGAACACTGTCGCGCTTATCGTGGGAGAAACACATGTGACTACGAGTTTTTCGTCAAAGTCTTAGCAACAGACTCATTCGAGCATTTAGGGGGAAGCAGGTGTTGGATAGGGCGGAAAATAACTTCAATAATTGATTGTGAACACAGTCCGTTGCTTGTCAGCCCCCTCGCTCCTGCGTGCCGCGATGCACTCTGTGAGCAGAGCGTCCATCATAACTGGCCACGGCAGATGTAAGCAAGCAGTTTTTTTGCGGGACGTCGCTCCCCCTCGGCAGGCCGCTTGTGCGAGATGAGGGGCGGCGGCTGGGATCGCGTGACGCCGCGTCGCTAGCGCCGCCCTCCACCCTCCACCCTCGGGAAGGGCAACTCCAGCTGCCGGATCTCTCTCGGCAGTCGATACTCGTCACAGCCAGAGGCCGACATTTCACTCCGTCGCTGTCGAAACTCACTAACAACGAGAGAAACGTCGAATATTTACGACATATTCAACACAACTACGCTATAACAACTCTCTCTATTAGTTCCGAAATGACTGATGAATCGCACGTAGCCGACCGGAGTGGCCGAGCGGTTCTAGGCGCTACAGTCTTGATCCGCGCGACCGCTACGGTCACAAGTTCGAATCCTGCCTCGGGCATGGATGTGTGTGATGTCCTCAGGTTAGTTAGGTTTAACTAGTTCTAAGTTCTAGGGGACTGATGACCTCAGCAGTTAAGTCCCATAGTGCTCAGAGCCATTTGAACCATTTTTGAATCGCACGTAGAAGGGTCTCCATTCGCTCTCCGAGTGTAAACGTTTTATTCGCCCCCTCAGAAAGCGTCTGTTTCTGCAGCAGAGGCTGTGGCCACTATGCAGGGCCTCTAGCTCTTCAAGGCACTTGGAATGAACGTGGGACTCATCAGCCCTTATTACATCGGTAACCAGAGGGACAACAGCGTGCATACTCTGAGTTGACAAAAGTCATGCGATAGCGACATGCACATATTCAATTGGCGGTAGTATCGCGTACGCAAGGTATAATACAGCAGTGCATTGGGGGAGCAGTCATTTGTGTTCTGGTGATTCATGTGAAAGGGTTTCCGACGTGATTATGACTCCATGACGGGAATTAACAGACTTGAACACAGAAAAACAGTTGTAGCTAGACGCATAGGACATTCCTATTCGGAAATCGTTACGGAATTCAGTACTCTGAGATCCACAGTGTCAAGAGTGTGCCGAGAATACCAAATTTCAGGCATTACCTCTCACCACAGACAACGCAGTATCCACCGGCCTTGACTTAACGACCGAGAGCAGCAGTGTTTTCGTACCGCTGTCACTGTTAACCCACAAGCAACAGCGTGAAATAATCGCTGTCAACGAGAGACGTATGACGAAAGTGGCCAAATTTGGCGTTAATGGGCTATGGCAGCAGACGATCGACACGAGTGCTTTTGTAACAACACGACTTTGCCTCCAGCACGTTTCCTAGGCTCGTGACCATATTGGTTGGACCCTACACGACTTGAAAACCGTGAACTTTTCAGATGATTCCGGATTTTACTTGGTAAGAGCTTATGGTACGGTTGTAGAGTGGCGTTGACGCCACGGAGCCATGGACGCAAGTTGTCAACAAGGAAATGTGCAAGAAAAAAAGTTCAAATGTGAGTGAAATCTTATTGGACTTAACTGCTAAGGTCATCAGTCCCTAAGCTTACACACTACTTCACCTAAATTATCCTAAGGACAAACACACACACCCATGCCCGAGGGAGGACTCGAACCTCCGCCGGGACCAGCCGCACAGTCCATGACTGCAGCGCCTTAGACCGAATGTGCATGATCTTGGTGGCTCCGTGATGATCTAGCCTGTGTTTACATGGAATGCTCTGCATAGTCTGGTCCAACTGAATTGGTCATTTGTTTGAAATGATTATGTTCGGCTACTTGGAGAACGTTCGCAGCCGTTTCTGAGCTTCATGTTCACAAACAACGATGTCATGTCACCGGGCCACAATTGTTCGAGATTGGTTTCAAGAACATTTTGGACATTTCGGGCGAGTGATTTGGCCTCCCAGATCACCCGACATAAATCGCATGGGGCATTTATGTGACTTAATTGTAAAGTCAGTTCGTGCATAAAATTTTGCACCCCAACACTTTCGCAGTTATGGACGGCCTTAGAGGCAGCATGGCTCAATATTTCTGCTAGGTACTTCAATGCCAAGTTTGGTTGTTGCACTAAGCTGGACAAAAGGAGGTCCGAGACGGTATTAGGAGGTATCCCACGAATTTTGTCACTTCAGTGTATGATGAACATAATACAGAAGGTGGTTGGAACTACAGCAGTATCCAGCTTCAATGAACATACTCTAGATTCTATGGCACCAACGCGCCAACACCATCAACATAATGAGTCCATGTACCTCCTCGTGAAGGCTGCAATGCACAAAATGGAGTTACTTATCCCCTGCTTAAAGGCGCCGTGCAAAAACGTTCAGCTTACAGTGTGAGTGTACAGGTCGACGAAGAATGGTAAGGAGACGCTGCCAATATTATAAGATGCACCAGCTTCCCCCAGTAGGTCATTATTTACGGAGTGAATTTGCAGTAGAGGATACCTAACTTAAATGGTGACGATTCACTTTCATCAATAAACACGCTCAGTCGCTTGCACGGAAAAGGTGTTACTGATTCTGATTCATGTGTGTGTGAATCAACATTTTATAATATTTGAATCATATGCAGGGTTATTAGTAAGTACTTCCATGGTTTCAGAAAACGGCTGCGTGGAAACTGCTAGACATACAGAAAAATGACACACATCACAGAACATAGCACCTCTCCACGTTCTACTTGCTAATTATAGCCATAATGTTGTAGCACTAGGGGGCATCGTGTCAAAGATATATAGACATATCATCTGCTTCATGTTATCGCATCGAATTAATTCGTGCCTGTGGATGGGCAACTCAATGAACAGATTTTCAAAGAGGGCTGCTGTCGCATATTCCCGGGCTATTCCTGTCAGTGTCTCAACGACATGCCGGCGTTTAACGCCTCACAATTTTTTTCGACGTGGAGCGTCTGTAAAACTACTTAAGAACTAATACGTATCTATTTTCTGAATGGCTCGTAATTTTTTTACAGTTGTCTCGTGAAACACTGGAGGTACTTCAAATAACTGTAAATATTCTTTAAGTTCAAATGAAAGCCGAACTGTAAGTTACTTTATGGAGAAGACAAAGCAAATTTATAAGCCAATATACTACCATTATCACCACTAAAATCTCATCACAACATGCTAAAGCTAACAGAAAACTGTCATTTACTTAAGAGATTGACACCTACACCTTGAATTAAAGCTGCTGCGTGGCGTGTATCCACTAACGTAAAGTTATTGGTGTCATTAGATATCGAACACTGACTTAGAGTCGATCATGGATTCACTGCATTTGGTATCAGGAAATGACACTTAAAAATTTGACAGTGAGGTGTAGCCGTGCGTTCTTAGGCGCCTTGTCACGGTTCGCGCGGCTTCCTCACGTCAGAGTTTCGAGTCCTCCCTCAGGTAAGCGCGTGTGTGTGTGTATTGTTCTTAGCGTAAGTTTTTTAAGTTAGATTAAGTAGTGTGTAATCCTAGGGACCGATGACCTCAGCAGTTTGGTCCCAAAGGAACTTGCCACAAATTTAAATTTACATTTAAGAATTTGTGCCTGAAGTTTGGCCTTGCCTTTATGTTACACAGACGAATTTGAATTTTATAGTCAGTTTAAAGCTTGACATGTTTAAACTCCCTGTTCTTGGTAAATTCTTTAACCTACTGGAAAAACCTGTCTCCTAAACTGTGTTTCTCGGCTATCAATATTCACAGTTAATTTCAACTAGGATCCCTTTGTATCGCTCCCAGTTTCCTGGTACCTCGCCGAAGTAAATGAACTGCACGAAGTGACAAGCCTTCAAATATTCCGTAATGCTCACTTCACTACCATAAAAAACACAAAATATGACACTACAATTTAAACATTCTCATCAGTTATCTTCTCGTTGCAAGGAAGGTAGCACGGACGCAGATCGGCCAGATCGGTGTCAATAAGGAAACTTTCCACTAGACGAGTTACGAAAGTTCATTACTTCAGTTGGTTTGTCTGGGTTAACAGCCGCAAGTCTGTTTACTGCAATTCACCAGTCCTATTCCTTGCCGCCTATCCTCTTAATTTCAGCAGAACTGCTGCAATCTACATTGTCAACGATCTGGCTTCCACTACCGATTTCTGTAGCAGCCCCTGTGAGTCTTTTCTTCAGCCATTCATTTAACTATAGTTTCTGCAACAGATCACGTTGCAATTACACGTAACTAATTCTTCGAAGCGTTATGTCCTTTATGGTAAATTGTTGTAGGTAGTTCGTTACAGGAGGTCTTCATTCCTTTCTCGAGCAAATAATCTAATATTCAACTGTATATAATAGCACCATATTTAAAAGCCGTATAATCGTTTTAGTTCTGTCACCAATGCCCAAGTTACGCACCCGTACGTGGCTATGCTCCCACTATAGGTTTTCTGTTTCTAGTTTTAAGGTTTGTATTTTTTAGCAGCTATTTCGTTTTATAGAAAGTATTTTTGCTTGTGGCATATCTTCTTACCATAAGCTTTTTGAATCTTTTATCTACATTTAGGATACTTAAAAGATAAGAAAATTCACCCATTCCTTCAAAGATCTTTCCAAGTTTAACACCAACTTTAGCCATTAAGTATGTCCACTGCTCCACAACATACGTTTTCTTGATGAGCGTATTAATCCCAACAGCTAGTGCACGTTTCCTTTTCATTAAGCATGCAGCTCCGTTCCTGTTCGCTTTAGACGACCACAAGTCATCAGCAAACCGTAACCTGCAGATTTTCTGCCAGTGGAAAACTACTCAAACATTGCGGTACTTATTTACCTGGGAGCGATGACCGTCGCAGTCTGGTCCCTTTAATCCCACAAACCAACCAACTTATTTACTTCTTCCATTGCCTCCACAGTGTTCCCAAAGATTCACTGCTTGGAATTCCCATCTACATCTGAGTGGATACTTTTCAAATCGCACGTCAGTGCCTGGCAGACGGTTCCTTGAACCACCTTCACAATAATTCTCTATTAATCTCGAACAACAAACACCTATATCTTTCCGTAAGAGCTCTGATTTCTCTTATTATATTATGATTATCGTTTCTTCCTATGTACTTCGGCGTCAACAAAGTATTTTCATATTCGTAGGCGAAAGTTGGTCATTGAAATTCCGTAAGAAGATTCCAAAACAATGGAAAACGCCTTTGTTTTAATGAAGTCCACGCCAAATCCTGTATCATGTCAGTGACACTCTCCCCCCTATTTCTCGATATTACAAAGCATGCTGCTTTTTTTAAAACTTTCGCGATGTACTCCGTTAATCCTATCTGGTAAGGATCCCACACCGTGCAGCAGTACTCCAAAAGAGGACGAACGGCCAGCCGGCAGCTGTGGCTGAGCGGTTCTAGGCCCTTCAGTCCGGAACCGCCCTGCTGCTACGGTCGCAGGTTCGAATCCTGCCTCGGGCATGGATGTGTGTGATGTCCTTAGGTTAGTTAGGTTTAAGTAGTTCTACGTTCTAGGGGACTGATGACCATAGTTGTTAAGTCCCATAGTGCTCAGAGCCATTTGAACCATTTGAACGAATGGCCAGTCTGTTTAACAAATGGTTCAAATGGCTCTGAGCACTATGGGACTTAACATCTGAGGTCATCGGTCCCCTAGAACTTAGAACTAGTTAAACCTAACTAACCTAAGGACATCACACACATCCATGCCCGAGGCAGGATTCGAACCTGCGACCGTAGCAGTCGCGCGGTTCCGGACTGAAGCGCCTAGAACCGCGTGGCCACCGCGGCCGGCAGTCTCTTTAACAGATCTGCTGCATCTTCTACGTGTTCGCCAATAAATCGCAACCTTTGGTTCACCTTCCCATAGACGGAATCCAGTTCTGTTAAAACAACCAGAAACTATTCAGAAATCCGAAATCTTCAAATCGGAAAGGGGCCGAAGTATTTGTACAGGGGGGAAAATATAACATTAGCGCAGTATTACTGCCTCTTGTGAATCTCTGGTCGTTAATTCTTGCACGTTAACATCAAAATTTGTCTTCAAATGTTTCCTCATAGTATCGTCATATAAATTTTGACTTTATCTGAGGACATTGCACTACTATTCTGTCTCGTGTGTATCATGCAATCAAAATTAAATGGATTTTTTGTTTCGTGTAAACCAAATAAGAACAGCTCTGGTTTTACAGAGCTAAGATGCAGCTGATAGAGACTACCAATTCAAATGGAGAAATGAAAGGCATTATTCGGATTCAGTGTCTGGTGACCGATTCCAGGTAATGGCGATTGGCCGCATGCATTCCCATTAAAGTGATCATCTATAGAAGCAACAACTGCAGCCATCGTAGAACGTTAGCCTCTCGTAGCACCGTATGACAACGCTGCCGAATTTCCTGACCGTTGCCGATGAGAATTGCCAAGCGCCGAATGGCTATGTGAATTTAAAACGATGAAATTACGTCGTTTGTGACTGCAATCGGTGCCGTCAATTTGCGGCGACATGCAAGCAGAACCGATTACACAGTTAACGGCTCCATTAGGACCGCAGTGGTGCTGTTCACATCTCCCATTCCACCGTAATTAGCCAGCGTCTGGCTATTTAGTTCGCTGTGTAATTCTTCCTTTTACCAAATAATAGCTACCTGAAACAACGCTACAAAGCATTCTTTCCGCTTGCACAAATCATGAAAAAAATGACCAAAAAGTGAGATTAAAATTTATCCATCTCTGTACTTGATTATAACTCTGTATGTGTTTGTGTGTGTGTGTATGTGTGTGCGGGTGGGTGGGTTTGTGTGTGTATATTCTAGCATAGGCCTGGAACTCCCAGAGTAATTTAAGCCCAACTTAGTACCATACCGTGTACACGGCTCACTGTCTAAAAAAAGAAGTGTTGTAGAGTAATACACGCCTAGTACAGCTAGTAAAAGATATCGCAAACGATCGATATTAGCGCCGACCCGTAGTTTATGGAGTTACTAGGCTGTATCGTGACAATACCGGCCAATAACCAGTTTTCTTTTTTAAATGTTCGGAATAGTTCTCCAAACCTCTCCAGAAATATTATGTGGGTTGTTTCAAAAGCTTCATCGGAAAAGAAGAGTAAGAGATTAACTTCATGTTGACAGCAAGGTTACTAGAGATGGAGCAGAAACACCAATTACGGAAGTATGGGGAAGAAAATCGGCCGTACCCTCTTCAAAGGAAACGTCCCAGCGTTTGCTGGAGAGATTCAGAGAAGTCAAGGACAACCTAGATCTGAATAGTCGGACGGGGATTTGAACCGTTTTGCTCGTAATCCGAGTCTAGTATGCCAACAAGCGTCATCTGATGTCGCTATATACGGCAAGTCTCTCGTGAGAGTCGTTAGGCGCATTTTCTCTGGTGTTTCGTCACATATTTGCAGTTCCGTTCACGCAGTATGTGGTTCGAGTCGGCCCAAATAAATGCCATGGGATGCCCAGTATCATAGCGAAGCATCGATTTGTTTCCCTTCGCAAACAAAATGGGTTTAAAGCGGAATTAACGTGTTCATCCGATAGAGTGGTCCCAAATTAGTCTAGAACGATGTCTGTTAACAGGGACAGTACAACACAATGAATAAGCAGTACTCCAGCAGCAAGTGGGCAGCGCTGCTGCATGGCGGGCCAGGGCAGTGTTGTCGGTGCTGGAGTCCTGGTTCTTGTACGTCTTTTATTGCCCCTTTTAAATCATATCGACAAAACAAATATTGCATTAGACTAATGTGAGACCGTTCCATCGAATGATCATGTAAAATTGAGCTTTAAGTATTATTTTTTTTGCAATGAGAAACAAACAGACGATTTTCCGTCGACACTGGGCGCCGTTTAAAAGACGAGATCAGCTTTATTTGTTTAGACTGATTTCAGCTACACATTCAAAGAACGAAATTCCAAATATGTGTAGAAACGCCAGAGAAAATGCGCCTGACTACCCATAGGAGGCACATCCAATATATATCCTATATGAATAAAGATGGAAACTTCGGGTGAATCTTAACTTACGTACAGGACTACAAACTCTTTATATTAAAAGTTCATCGGATTTTACACGGAACGAAGTATTCACCTACATTTCACAAATATTCAATATACCCTCCACTGAAAGCACGATCAAGATCCAAGCCATAGTCAATCCCGTTCTGTACTTCTGCAGATACATCTGGAGGCAAAACTTTCACTGAAGTTGCTTTGCGACGTCACATTTCACCCGTGGTTGTTGGAAAGGGAATCCTCAAGAAAGACACAAAAAATCGCATAACGTGAGATCTAGAGACCGTGGATGCCAGTGATACAATGCGGTATCCAAACGCCTGTTACTCCGAAGGAGGTATCGGGGCGTACTCTCAACGGAAATAACGTTACATTGTTGTTACTGAATTGCAGTTGTTCGGACGAAGAAAGCAAAATGTATGCTGTTCGCACCATCTCAGTTCGAAGCTCAAAAGGTAATGAAGGAGCGAGCGGACGAAAGAACACGTTGCTCCAAGGTGACCGCTACAAGCAAGCACGTTAACCAGAAACTTACAGCTGGGTTCAAGGTCGCATCACAGTTTCGATTCTTATTTTAAAATTCCCCCCAAGTTTTTATTTTCATGCACGTAGTAGCTTTGTGAAGCCTTATGAATCTTTTGGAAACACCGTGCACTTACGCTATAAACAAAACTTGTCATAAAACGCCGGCCAGAATGCCCGAGAGGTTCTAGGCGCTTCAGTCTGGAACCGCGCGACCGCTACGGTCGCAGGTTCGAATCTTGCCTCGGGCATGGATGTGTGTGATGTCCTTAGGTTAGTTAGGTTTAAGTAGTTCTAAGTTCTAGGGGACTGATGACCTCAGAAGTTAAGTCCCATAGTGCTCAGAGCCATTTGAACAATTTTTGTCATAAAACTTTTCAGTGAAATATGGATGTGTGTGATGTGAACGTTATGACTCAGGAAGAGAAATCTATGTTTCAACTAAGGTTAGTCGTAAAATCGTGAATGCTTCTACCTCTCACCATTTCCTATTCTGTCTGTTCAAAAACCGTAAATCCGCTATTTTCGTCCCCTCGACGACTGTGTCTCCTTTTCAAGCTCCAAACTCATTGCACCCTTCGTCTGTAATCGCCTTACCTTTCTTACTACTAACAACACAAATTTCGGAACCGTTCATTGCACTGCAGGCGTGTCCCAGGGTTCCCAGTTCTCTCTAATCCTTTATCTGCTCTACACCGCTGAAATGCCCAAACCACCACCACCAGTCTGCCTCGGTCAGTATGCTGACGACAACGCTTCCCTTGCCCTCTATCCTACAATGCAGAAATCCCAAAGATCCTTCAAAACCTATCTCAATTACTGTACCTCCGTGTGCAACTAATCGCTCCTCAAGATTCGTCCAAAACCCAGGAAGTAATTGTGGGACGCACCACCCGCACTTTTCATCTCCGTGAGTTCTACCTTACCATTTACGAACGTCCTATCCAGTTAACTAATACACTAAATTATCTTGGACTAACCATCGACCGGCGACTAAAGTGGAAACTTCACCCACTAACCATCCACGAGAAAGCCCTCAGTAGACTTCTAAAACTACTAACTGTCAGAACTTGAGGATTTTGCCCCTCCACTGTCCTCCACACTTACAAAACCTTGACTCCCATAACTCTATAATTTCTTGTCTAGTCTCCAATTCCAGTACACTGCCTCTCCACAATAGACACATCCCACCAATCCTACAGCTACTTATTCTCCCCATACTCCTCCTACTAAATATCAAAAATCTCCCCCTCTCAGATCATGTACTACGTCGCGACATTTACCTATCCCACCAACTTTAAACCGACCATTATCATTTGTGAAAATTCCCTCGTGAACCATTCAGTATCACAACGGTCCCTCTTCTTCCCATCCTCATATTTTCCTACCCCTTTTTCCACTTCATTCTCTATTCCATTTCCCCAACCAGATTTTAGCCTCACTGATAACCCCATCTACTTCTCCTTTCTTGTCTCCCAGCAGCGACTGTTAACCCATCGATACCAAATACCAGTCTTTCATCATTATGCCACCACCATCCTACCTCCACAATGACCAACTTCCTCCCCTTCAGAAACTGGCTACCTATCCCAGAAAAGGCTCTTCCTGTTTTGGTGACGGTGCTTCTTCTTAAAATCAGTGTTTTTCTTCATGTTTTAAAGTATTTTAAATGTACTCTCATTGTTCTTCAATTTTTTACCTTTTTTTCAAATATCGAATAGGCCGTCTGAGGACCACGTTCCAATTTCAGTTCTTATTTATTTGTTCTTTCCTTTTCTTCCAGTACATCTTCATATGTTCACTATGATTCTTATTTCTGTCTTCAGACCATTTTGAACCAGTCTTTTTAGCTATCCTGCCTTGGAATTGTTCCATTTTCAGTACTTATCCCGAAAGGCTTCTCCGTTTTTTATATCTTCTATTCTTATATTGTTTCTTTTTAAATCCGTTTCAACTTCATTGACCCAGCTTGTTGCGTACTTCTTACCCACAAATATTTGAAAATCTTAATAGTTAATCTACTGTCCTGCATTCGAAAAAGGTGTCCAATAAACTTGAGTCTTTTTTTGTCGTAAGGTTTCAAAAACTTTCTATATTTTCGTATACTTCAGCATTAATTCTTAATTTTCAGCCCTCTGCTGTGTTTCCCTATAATTCACCTTTCTAGTACTTCTAATTTGTCTAAATGATAGTTGAATACCAGTCATTCGCTGGCATATACGCATTCTGACATCACTACTGCGTTGTAATGCCATATTTTTTAATTCTAGGATAGGCACTTTTTATTGTAGAGGTCTTTGGTGACGCCATATGCTCTCCCCATTGTACGCAACCTTTCCTGTATTGCAGATTTTTCCAAAGCATTTTTTGGATTACCCCCCCCCCCCCCCCCCCTCCCCAGCTATCTGAATTTTCTTACCTTCCCTATTTGGCTAATATCTGTTTTCAGAAATTTTGGAGCATTCTTAACGTTTGTTACAAATTTTGTTTTTTCTGCAGAAATTCTTAAGCCAGTTCTGCTGGCTATTTCTTCCAGGAAATTTATTTGTGTTATAGAAGATTCCACATTTTCGGAAAGTACTGCAAGATCATCTGCAAATGCAATACAGTTGATTCTGATCTTTTTCTTCCTTTTCCTAACCTTATCGGTTAGATGAGTTCAATAAGATTTTCGTTTCAAATTCTTCCAACTTACCCTGACACACTATTAAAAGGAATTGGGGATAGGCCGTCACTTTGTTTTGAAAGGCTGTGAAAATTGCCCCGTAAATTTTACTTTAGAGACTGTATCTGTAATTATTTCATGGATTAGGTTTACCTGTTTAGAGTTTACGCCTGATTCTCGAATTATTTTATCTGTAATTTCTCTGCCAACAGAATCAAAAGCCTTTAAAAATTTACAAACATAACTACAATATCCTTTGATTTAAGTAGTCAGTGGCGAATTACTAGCATTAAAGAGATTACTCTGTAATTGTTTACATCCTGTTTATTACCTTTTTCTGGAGTGGGTGTACAGGGCAACTTTTCATTCCTCTGGGATTTTTTTTATTTTGCAGATTCCTACAAAGAATAAAGTTAGCTCCTTTCTATATTTGGCGACGACCACGTCAAAAGTTCAGCTGTAATATATTCTCCACTATTTTTATTGTTTTTGAGGGTCTTAATTTCTTCTATACTTGATGGTAAATCTTTTTCCAAATTTTCTTAAATGCCTGAGAATTCCAGTTTATGACTTGGTTCAGGACAGTTCAAAAGCTGATGAAAATATCTTGCTAATATTTCCCAATTTTCAGTATTGGTTGACCTAGTTTTGCCGTTTTCATTTTTGAAACAGACATTTGGAGTTTGGTAACCCTTTAATTTTCTCTTAAAGGTTTGGTAAAAATTACGACTATTGTTTTTTACAAAATTTTTGTCTGTTTCCAAAAGCTTTCCTTTTCAAAATTCGTTTGGTATTTCTGATTAACGTGTCTGTTTCCTTTTTTGTTGTTTAAATTCATCATAATCTTCAATTTCCTTTGCGCATTTTCATTTTTCCCACTTTTAGTCCTCTCTGCTATGGCTTCTTTGCATATTTCATTCCACTCTATTTTCCTTTTATTTTTTACTGACGCAGTTTTTTTCTACGGAACGTTACTAGTTGCTATGGATATTTCTTGCCAGTTACCATGTTCAACCACCTTAATTTCGTCCTAATAGTTTTTGATTGATTCTATTGCTATAGTAAGCCTACCTGTATTATATTTTATTAACTTTTGTGACTTTCTCTGCTCTCTGTTGGTTAGGAGTTTGATTTTAATTTTAGAAAGTCACATTCACTATGCCTTACTGGTTTCACATTCATAACTTCCATTGTACTTTTTTGTGAAATATCCACAGGATCTAACTGAAATTCTCCTAACAGTGGATTGGGAGATATCCACGCTTTAGCTTTTCTTGAGAGTTTCCTAAAGAAAGGTGACATTCTTTTCAGGTCAGAGGTTGGACAAAAGCTAATTTGCGTCATACGATATGTTGGTTCTTCTATGAGCTGGGTAGTGTCCTACTACACTTCTAAATTTCTTTTCTCTGCCTATTTATGCGCTGAAGTCGCCTATTAGTAATATGGTGTTCTTCTGTGGAATTTTAGATATTCAGTTTCTAAAAGATCTCAGAATTCCTCTGTTTTTTTGTGGATTTTTCCTATTGTCTTCATGTATTGGTGCATGGCAATTAACAGGTGTGTATATTTTGTTTTTGCATTTAAGTAGTAGGAAAGAGACTCTCTCTGAGCTGGATTTAAATTCTGTAACATTTCCTATTGTACCTCTATGAACATAGAAAGCTGTACGCAATAATGACATCTGATTTATAATTCTGACTGCTTGTTTGCTTTTGAAGATTCTGTAGTAACAAGTATCTGCTACATTTCCATCTAGGAACCTTGTTTCAGAAACTACTAAAATTAGAATTTTGTTTTTTTCTAAAACTATTTCTAGTTCTTTTTGTTTACCAGTCTTAATTAGAGAATTTATATTTAAATTGCCTAGAAAGAATTTATTTTTCAGTTTTATTTTAGAAGGATTTCAAGGTTGCTCCGATTCAACCTTGTGATTGCAGTTGTTGGGTCTCACCAGAATCCTTGATCCGAGTGCACTGCGTGATCCAAAGGTGGATTTCTCTCTCGAGCTACCACATGGGGTAGTGCATTCATTTTGCGCATTTTCCGTAGTGCAGCTGAAATTGTATCACAGTCAAAGTAAGGAATTGAATTCTAAGATAAGATCGGATTGATAGTCTGAAATTTGATTTTTTGTTCGTAGTTCACTCCATTAGGCTCTTCTGTGCTCTACGCCGTTGGAAATTAAATCAGACTTCCTCTTCCGCCTTCGAAACCGTTGGCCGGATTTCACCTGCAAGGGGCCCTCACTGTGTACTTCCATCCGGAACCAGATAGACCCAAGTTTTTTAACGAGGTTGCCACTCCTCCACTTCCTCCTTCCCCACACTTGCTACCTGGGACCCCTGGCTTGGTGTCGGTAATAGCGGAGATTTTTTTTACCTTTTGTTATTTCTGCTTTTTTATAAAAAAAGAAGGAAGTCATGTCTCATGTATAAAAACTTCCATGAATTTGTCCTTAAACATTTTTAAGTTCATTTGTAAATAACGCCATTAATATTTGGGTTTTCTTCGTCTCTGAAGGCTTATTTGTCTCTTGGCTGAGGAGCAAGTTGAATGTGCAGCTGACAACCAACTCGCGACCATATGGGGCGAGGGGGACGAAATAACATTAGAAAAAAATAAAGTCATCGACGGTCGAAGCGGTGCAAGACATCTGAAGACATCAGCTACAGTTTCAGGAACGTCAAAAAGGGGATAGAGACTGCTTAAATACGGCATATTGATATACTGCTCGGATTTAGAATAGTTTGGAAAGTTTTCGTATACTTACTACAGCATGAGAATGGAGGAAACGTTTCACATGGAATTTTATCAGTTCGTAAGGCTTTACCAGAGGGATCACAATCATATCCAGGTTTGGGTTAGGCGTCCTTCCCTGTTCTAATTTCAAATAGGCTGCAAGTTAGTCTTTCCATCTCTTCTTCTTCTGATACTACCACAGAGACAAATCACATTAAGTAATGAAGAAAAAAATATCTTTGACCATTTGGGGATCCATAACGAAACACTTTGATTTGTAGTGTGACGCAGCCTCTGAGTGAGGGGGAGGGGGGATTGTAATGGCGGGTTGGAACGTTGAAGGACAGGAGGGATGTAACGCTCACCATGACGGTAGCAATGTAAAGCCACGCTACCCCCTGGGTCGCGTCAAATGGCGAATTTCTCAGGGAAATCGTCAGTCGGGAGTGTACGCGCTTGAACAACGCGATCCTGGGGAATGGCGATCTCCGACACTCCTCTATTAACTATAGAGCATGAGCGTGCATCGGCGATCACCGTACGGAGTACGATGGAACTTCGTGTATCACGGGGAAGGAAGGGATTAACTAATCACGAGTATACTCTGAGCATATCTTCAGTGTAGACATACGCGGATTTGAATTCGATCCTGAAGGCACACGTGCAGCTGAGGCTTATCCTCTGGTGCTTCAGAAATGTCCAGCAGTGAACACGCAAGAAATGGTTTGCTTGTTGCAATAGGGTGTCTTTTCACCAGGCCACCAGGCTGTCTGAAAAGTAGTTGTGGGCACGCCAAAGCGATGGTCTGGCCACTGCGTTCCTATTTCTTATCTCAGAAAAGGGATGAAGTCATATTCCTTCATCTCCATACAGCGCTCTCGGATGGATTTCTGCTCGAGCTAAAGGGTCGACTGCTTTTTGGTGTTGGCCGAGTACACATTTCAGTACACCGCATTTTAATAAAAATACCCATTTTTAATCTTTGCCCAGAAGGCAGGATTAAAGTTAACAGACATCCCTTCCGCGTTAAATTCGACGGAGGACAGGGTGTTAGGCGTTTTACATTTTATTTATTTGGTAGCGCCCTAACCTAAGGTTTCTACATTACTTAAGGCCAACAGAATCACTGACTCCTCCATCTCTCGGCTAATCATCAGCTGACCACACCCTTCTGATGAACTATTTTACTTTTCTGTTGTTCATCACAGTTCTTCTTTTTAATGAAAGTTTTAATACATGACACGATCAACTAATTTCTTATTTGTGTTAATGCTGTGTATTTGTATGATAGCTAGTGCGCAGTTGGTCAACTTCAATGGAAAAATTACATTTTTTAGTTTTCTTAGCCACAGTTAATTATTTGTTTTAAACGAGGACGTTATGAATATGTTGTAGAGTGCTAAAAACCATTAACCGATGTGAAAACGAAGTGTTTCTCTCTACTGCGGGTTGAGTCCGACATACGAGATGCTGCGTCTCGTTTAGCTAGCTTCTGGATGATTTAATTATTCCTCGTGGTACTCGTGCTAAGTTCTTGGAAGTACCTGGCAACTCAATACAAATGTCCACCTAAAGTGATTTCCATTTCTATTATGAAGACTGCGATGGTTCATTGTATCACAGCTCGCAGTTTGTCCTCGGCAACTGTTTGTAATGCAGGCCTATAGGGCACAATTTCGTGGGAGACACTGCTACTATGGGATTCTTTGAAGCGTCTTTGAACCGTGTCATATATAAATGGTTTGAAGCAATTTCTGGTTGACACTGCTATTTATGACCTTTTTTAAGCTCATTAAATGTAATCGGTATATTTGGTTCAAATGGCTCTGAGCACTATGGGACTCAACTGCTGTGGTTATCAGTCCCCTAGAACTTAGAACTACTTAAACCTAACTAACCTAAGGACATCACACACATCCATGCCCGAGTCAGGATTCGAACCTGCGACCGTAGCAGTCCCACGGTTCCGGACTGCGCGCCTAGAACCACGAGACCACCGCGGCCGGCTATCGGTATATTTAATATGAACTATAACACCCCAGCCGCACGTTTAATCTTTCCACGCAAACATGTAGCGGGTCATTAAACTGACGCAAAATAATGAAATAAACACGTTAAGAAAGTCAATAGCAGATTACACAGCACAAACATAACTGTGCTTTTGTCGTGTATATCATGATAACTGTAACAGAAAAACTTTTTTATGCTACTTTGACAGTTATATTATCTCATATCGGGTCTCGTTCCTTAATAAAACTAGCCCGCCTGCACGTTATGTGGGAGCATACAGACTGCAGGCACAAGGTTTTGCTTTTGTGGGGTCCAGAGGACACTCGCCCAGACAAGGAAGGTCAGAAGATTGGTTAACGGTACATCCGTCCTTCGTACTGTTGTCTATTCAAAAGAAAATTAGAAACGGATTTCGTTATGAGTAATAACTCGTGGCGTTTTTAACGGCACTTTTTAGGGTCAGCCATAAAGTTAAGTGCCTGCGCGCTGGCAGGTTTGAGGACGTGAGAAAGGAACCACAGGGCCTCTCTTGCGAGGTTCCTGCTTCGTATCTTGAGGCAGGCGTTTCTCATACTCACTCTGGGCGTCTACGCGAATAGGCAATCCGTCGCACTCTTCACTGTGTCCGTAATCTTAGAACCCCTAACCAGTGACGTACTCGAATTCCCTCCTTCGGCGGAATAATTCCAGCCAGTGAGGATTTTATGTTCCCCCTTGACAGACAGTCCGCATTCTCACATTAATCACTGGAAGACCATCGGATCATCATATTTGCCGAACAGCAGTCCAAATAGAATCCATACATTTATCATCTGATATACGTTCGGAGAAGTTATCATTTAGTGGAAGGGAGAGTAAATAAATGACCCTCTGATCCTGTCAGGGAAGCGTTATTTGTAAGCAGTGTCGCAGCTACCCACAATGACATTCGAAAGAATGTTGATATTATAGAGCTAGGACCGTAGACTGGTTTGATGCAGTTCTCTATAGTAGTATCTTTGCATAATAACTACAGCTTACATCAGGTTAAGCCTGATTTCTGTATTCAAGTATTTATCTTCCCATACAATTTTTACTCCCTACAAACCTTATTACCAAATTAACAAATTCTTGATGTCTCAGGATGCGTCCCTTCAGCTTATTCCCTATCTCATTCAAGTTGTGCTACAAAGCTTTTCTCTCTCCGATACGTTTTGCTATCTGTTCATTAGCTACCCAAACTACTCATCTAATCTTTATCAATCTCCTCTTGTTACCAACGCAAGTGAGGATCCTATCTTCTTATACGCAACATTGTTCTTCTTTCTTCGTTATGCCCAGTTAATGAGCGAGTTTGAACTTGTTAGCTTAGTGTATGTGTGTTTGGAGATTCTGTGCGGCTGGTTCCGGCGGAGGTTCGAGTCCTCCCTCGGGCATGGGTGTGTGTGTTTGTCCTTAGGATAATTTAGTTTAAGAAGTATGTAAGCTTAGGGACTGACGACATTAGCAGTTAAGTCCCATAAGATTTCACACATATTTGAACATCTGAACATTTGTTTGGAGATTACGGGCGGCCGGCCGAAGTGGCCGTGCGGTTAAAGGCGCTGCAGTCTGGAACCGCAAGACCGCTACGGTCGCAGGTTCGAATCCTGCCTCGGGCATGGATGTTTGTGATGTCCTTAGGTTAGTTAGGTTTAACTAGTTCTAAGTTCTAGGGGACTAATGACCTCAGCAGTTGAGTCCCATAGTGCTCAGAGCCATTTGAACCATTTTTGATTACGGGCGCTCAACGCCATGTTAGCTTGGTGTAACAGCTTCTTTTTCTTCTTCTTTCCCCAAAATCTCTGTGAATTCCCTGTGTAGCTTCTTACTTTCGTCTATACATTGTCTTTCAATTTTTTGCAACTTTTTCTGCGACAGTGTAATTTGCCACTAGAATTCTAAGGATGCTAAAGACTTTGCGTCCTCTGGTGGTATCATCCGTGGCATTCATAACTTCTTCTAACTACGTAATTTTCATCTTTTTTGGATTTATTATATTGAGCAGTATTTTATTAACCTAACGTTGTTCATTCTGTAGATATGACTCTAGAACTTCAAGCGACTACAACGTATTGCATCAGTGAACTTTTCTAGTGCTTTATATAAGCCCGTAGTTTTACTTTTGATCTATGTGCCGTTTATATTAGTGGACTATAAATTTTTCTCGGAATTTTCCGCTCTTCCTTTGAATTTTCATCCAGTTTGAATGCCCCCTTCGGGATGCAGATTCTGAGGCATATACTGCTTCCGACAAGAGAACTGGCTTGTAATGTCGAAGTTTCGCATTACGGGATGTAAGTCGGTTATTGTAGTGATTCCATGTTATTCCGTACGCATCCTGGAGTTTGGTGACTGTTTCTAAATTGGGTTTACTGTCTAGTCCAAATAGTACTATGGTTCCTCTGAGATATTTACTATTCATGACACTTTTAAACTTATTCTTTAGTTTCATTGTATACTCAGCATCCGTAGTCATACAGCAACAGTTGGTTAAGCAGTATCAGAGTTACAAATAAACTGTGTGCTGACAGTGGTTTGTGAATTTTCGTTGTTGTTGATGTTGCGCGCGAACTAGGCGTAACATTTGATCAGTTCCAGAGTGTCGCCAGCGTTCTTGACATGCAAGCGTGTTTAGCCCTGTGTGTTTCGATATAATGGCGATGTTAACTCCAACTCTCTCGAGATTATGTTGAATTTAATTACTCGTGCCGCGATTGCAGAATATCTGAAGTTCAAGTGTCAAAAGTTTCTTTATTTATTGTGGCATAAGGGGCTTTTCTAAATTGAGTCTAGTTTTACATGGTTCTCGAGGAAGGAAATGCTGTAATAAAAATTATACATTTTGCGATCCACCATCAATTGTTGTCAGTTAAATCCGTTATTGACCTTACGGCAATACGCTACTGAAGGGTGCAAGTCAATATACACTAAGCTCAAGAAATACGCACCACGAAGTAATTTTCCGAATGGGAGGGAAATCGGTAGATGTGATTTACACCTACAGACAAAAAATGGTTGCAATTTCAGGAAAATCTGATCATTTATTTAAGAGAAAGAGCTTTACAAGTCACTGTCACTGTGGTCCACCTCTGGCCCTTATGCAAGTAGCTATTCCGCTTGGCATTGTCGTTGATGACAACCAAAGAGGTTCAGCTATGAAAATAAATAGCACTCTAGACCACCAAGAAAGGACGTCGGTTTGTATGGCGGGCGAAAGTCAGGTTGGAATTCCACCAGTGCCATAGTTGTCTACAGACACGTCTTCGTCCTGGAATCTCATTGACTGGCCTATAACTGTCTTCAGTGATGTGTCCCACTTCGAACTTAGTCCTGATGACCAGGAAAGACGTTTCTGGAGATGCCCTGGAAAGTGAGATATAGCAAACTGACTGTCATCTACTATATGACCCGACAACCAGGAGTGGCGGTTTGGGGTGAAATTTCTTTGCATATCAGAACCCCTTTTGCTGTCATGCACGACATCCTTACAGCACAGCGTTGTGTTGCCTTCAGGGCAAGCCATCCTGGGATTACAGTTCAACAAAATAATGCCCGCCCGTACAAGGCGAGAGTTTCTACCGCTTGTCTTCATCATTGCCAGACCCTACCTTGACCATCAAGGTCGCCGGACCTGTCCCAACTGAGATCGTTTCGAGCATTATGGACAGGGTCCTCCAACCAGCTCTTAATTTTGCCGATCCAAACCGAAAATTTGATAGGATTCAGCACGAAATCCCTCAGGAGGACATTCAACAAATCTATTTATCAATGACAAGCCGAATAACTCCTTGCATAAATGCCAGAGATGGACCAACGAGTTACTGACTTGCTCAATTTGTGAAGCTCTTTCTCTACTTTCCCTCCCATTCGGATGATTCCTTCGTGGTACGTCGTTATCCTTTTTTTGTCTCAAAGCGTATTTGATTAGTGGAGCTGAGAAACCGATGTGGCGAAGAGTAATTTAGCACTGTCGCTAACATCTCAATATCAATGTTACAACTACTTATCGTCCACGCCTCACTTCCATATGAGGCTGTACTCCAGATAAATACTTTCAAGGTTTCCTAATGCTTACATTTGTATTTAATTTTCCACAAAAGCTTTTTCACTTTTGCCAGTCTGAATTTAATTCGCTCCTTACTTCTAATGACGTCAGTTAGTTTGTTGGTAAGTAGCAAAATGATACTATTACTTTTACATCTCGTTTTCTAAATTAATTTTCCCAGGGTAACCTGATTTAATTAAATTATACTCCATTACTCCTGTTTTGCTCTTTTTTAAATATCTTTTCAAGAAAAATCCGTACCGTTCAACTGTTCTTCCAAGTGCATTGAGGTCTCTGACAACTTTAGAACGTCGTCGACAAAACTTAAAGTTTTAGTTCATTTCCTAAATTTATCCTTAGATCTTTTTACTGCAGCCTCCGCAGAGAGAGTAAATAACGTTGGGAACAGGGTTCAAGCCTGTCTTGTTCCCTTCCCTACTACAGCCTGTAACGGGACGTCCTCCTCTGGCATTACGTTTCCTCAACAGTAGTTGTTGATAGCAGCAATATTTTTCGAATTTTGAACAGGCCAATATCAACTCAGTTGCTTTTCTCCAAACTTCCATATAATTTCGTACATAGTATGTTATATTTCAAGCTAAAATTTATGAAATAAATTACTTTATAAAATGTTTTAGTCTCGATGTTAGAATAGATAAGTAGTGGTTCTGAATGTACAGTTAAAATTATCTTTTTTAGAAAAGTCTGAAATTACGAATAAATGGCATACTTAAAACCTCTATTCTTAATTACGCAAAACAATACTCGTTACTATATTTCTGGACTCATTTATGAAATAATAATGAAACAGAAACTAATAGAAATTCATTTGTTAAGAAAAATTGTAAGCGCCTTGGAATATAGTTATTTCCGCAGAGTGTTGGAGTCGTAAGCATGCCTATGTTGTGATCGGACGTATTTTTGTGCGAAAAATGTAATTCCGGCTTTGTTAACGTGAAAAATCAAAAGACTATATGATATACTAAAATGTGAGAAAATATACTTACGTAAAACCAAAAATTCTGTAACAACAATCTTCAAATTCAACCTTGAGGACCTAAAATGTGACAATTTCAGCTTCAAGAATCAGACCTCTAGCCATGAAGAACTGGATCCAACTCACCATGACGAGAGGAGTAAACTAGAAAGTTTATTGTGATCTTCGCTCCTCTCAAATTTTTCATAAAAGATTTTCCTTATTGTGGACAATAGCTACAATTAGGAAGGAAGGGCAGATTACAATCCTCCCTTTCGTGTTCTTTTCATAACTGCAGATATGTCGTAGGTAAGTTACGGAAAATTGTTCTGTTCAGTAACAGTTTGTTTAGTTACTTGTGTAAGTTACTTCAAATCATATAGGTGCATCATATAGGTGCCGTCACACACGACATTTGTGAGCAACAAACGTTGACTGTGAGGCATCTTAGACAGAGAAAGCAAAATTTCCAAGAAAAATGCATGGGTTATGTAGGAATGACCACATTTCGCAATCATCAACGGATTCCATATACGAACAGTTGAGGTCCTCAGCTGGGAAGCATTTCGTCTAATGTTGCCGCGAAAGGCAGCTAAACGAGCCTCACTCAATGCCGACTTTCTCACAAGCGAAAAACATATTGTTGTCAACTTAAAGAGTATTTGCACGACAGGCATGGCCAATCTACACAACGATCATGATTTCTGATAGAACATTCTCCTACAATACTGATATTTAATGTTAATACACCCACTTTACCAAATGTTTCTACTGCTACTGATACACTTGTCCAAGCGAATTGTTCAATCAATTTCCGTTTTCATTTCTCCTCGCATATATCTCATCAAACATCTTTAGTGAGTGTTTGTTTGAACATGCACTGGACAATGCAATCATTCTAAAATGAAGATTGCTTAGAAAACATTCGTGTGATTGTTCCTACGTGTAGCTGAAGAGTGTGGGACGTTTTGAAAATAGGACTAGAAGTAGGATATTGAACGAATACAGAGAAGGGCGTCACGAGCAGTCACAGATTTATTTGACCCTCCGAAGAGCGTCACGGATATGCTGAAAATTCCGAATCAGCAGACAACGCAGACTATGCCGACAAAGCCTACTTCCATAGATACCAAGAATCTGGGACTGTACCACAGTTTCCTGTCGATCGCTCCCGTAGGGACCTCGAAGTTAGGTACCAGGAAGACGAGATTATACCGGTTGTAATTATACTGAAGAAGTCCTTCACGCATTACATTCGTGAATGGAACGGGAAGAAATCGTAATAGTAGGCACAAGTGGAAGTACCTGCAGGGTGACAGTTATTGAACTATACGAAAAAAACGTAAATTAGTTACAAACTACCGCGGGCACACACATGTTTCCTCATATAAACGTCACTGAAGATATTCGGATTTAGGTTACGACATGTTAGATATGCCTGCCATGATAGGTGATGATGTGGCGCAGACGAATAGCGAAATTCTGCATGACCCGCTGAAGTGTCGGAAAAATTCTTCTTGAATGGCTGTTTTCAGCTGAGCAATGGTTTTGGGGTTACTGCTGTACACCATGTCTTTGAAATAGCCTCACAAAAAGTAATAGCATATGTTTAGCTCCCGAGAATATGGGGGCATATCGAGACCCTTGCCAGTGGCCTCTGGGTACCCAAGAGCCAGAATGTCGTCGCAAAGTGCTCCACCAGGGCATCAAACACTCCTGCTTCGATGGGCTCGAGCTCTGTCTCGCATGAACCACATCTTGTCGGAATCAGTGTCCTTTGGATAATGCGGATGAAATCATCTTTAAAAACCTTCACGTACCGCTCGGTATTCACCGTGCCAACAAGGAATATCGCATCGATTATTCCGTCACTGGACATTTCACACCACACAGTCATCCCACCATACAATCACCCGTTGAGAATGAAGAGACTTATCGTGATATGCGGATTCTCAGCCCCACAAATGAGCCAATTGTGCTTATTGACGAACCCACCCAAATGAAGCTGGGCTTCGCTACACCAAACCACACTAATTCCCATCATGCCCGCGGCGAACCATGCAGTTTGAACGTACTAACGCATCGTTCAGAAATTATGACGATTTTATTTCATATAGTTCAATAATTGTCACCCTGTACATAAATGCATGGCATTTCCGTAATTACATTCTTATTAGCTTTGTGTTCTGTAATTTCTTCATTACTGTTCCGTGGAACGTATCACAGGAATGTGTGGCCCGAAGACAGAATGAATCAAATCTGGAGAAGTTAATGAGTGGTACAGAAAAAGTGAGAAAATGGGACTACGGCAGCACGGTAGTTCAAACACGATCTATATTTATATTTGGTAAGCCGGTGAGACGACCAACATTGGCATATGTTTAGCGAATGCCAGAAGTATAAACAAGGAAGTCATCAAGTCGGTCACAGCACACTAGGTGGCTAGTAACCATAGCATAATCATTATAGACATTCATGACAATGTTACATACCACCCTACAGACAATCGACTCATTATCAATGAGATTTTCACTCTGCAGCGGAATGTGCGCTGATATGAAACTTCCTGGCAGATTAAAACTGTGTGGCGGACCGAGACTCGAACTCGGGACCTTTGCCTTTCGTGAGCAAGTGCTCTACCAACTGAGCTACCCAAGCACTCCTGAAAGAAAGGATATTGCAGAGACAGGCAAAGGTCTCGAGCACGAGTCTCGGTCCGGCACAGAGTTTCAATCTGCCAGGAAGTTTCATATCAGCGCACACTCCGCTGCAGAGTGAAAATTTCATTCTGGAAACATCCCCCAGGCTGTGGGTGAGCCATATCTCCACAATATCCTTTCCTTCAGGAGTGCTAGTTCTGCATGGTTCGCAGGAGAGCTTCTGGAAGGTAGGAGACGAGATACTGGCAGATGTAAAAGCTGTGAGGACGGGGCGTGAGTCGTGCTTGGGTAGCTCAGTTGGTAGAGCACTTGCCCGCGAAAGACAAAGGTCCCGGGTTTGAGTCTCTGTCCCGCACACAGTTTTAATCTGCCAGCAAATTTCAGTCGACTCATTATCAGCAAAGCGGACTGGAACGAAATAACAACGTACGTACAAGAGAATCTAAACAACAATGTAACCGGTAGTAGTGATTACTGGACTAACAAATTAATCGAAATATTGCAAACTGCACAAAACATTGCTATGCCACGAATATCAAATAAGTCAAGGACAAAAGCATCATGGAGCAGTGAAATAACAAGACATAGACAGGACATGAGACAGAACAGAGAACTGTGACAAAAACTAGCATAGACAGATAAGATTATAAGACTACATAAAAGCCAAGGACGTACCTAATAATGTAGTACAGACGGCAAGGAAACAGCACTGGGAGGAACACATCTGAACGCAATTGCAAGCCAACATCTGGGGTCAACCCTACAAAATAGTTGTGGAAAAAATAACTCCCTGTTAGTTCCATCAACAGTGAAGCTGAGTGACAGCACAGTGACACAATGAAAGAGAAATACAGCGCAGTTCCTGCTCAAGGCTCTCCTATCACTTGATGACCCAGCCACATCAGCACAGCACAGACAAATACGGCAATTAAACAGGAAGTATAACGATAATCCATCCATTCGCGCGGGAGGGGGTTGCATTAGCAGTAGCCATATTAAAGAACAAGAAATCTCTAAGCCCAGACAAAGTACACTCAGGAACAAACAACATATTGCACCGCTAGTAATACCACACTTAACAGACTTATTATATGACGCCCTGCGGCTGTGCACGGTACCTGTGTCGTAGAAGACAGTTACTACTGTAGTCATTAAAAAAATCAGCCGACAAAGAAGCTCCAGAGCCGAAATCTTACAGAATAATATCCATTTTTAATTTTCTGTGTTACAGGAATGGAATCTGTGCAACCGCGTACAGGCGCACAGAGAGCTCTGCAGCCCTATCCCACATCAGTACGGATTCAGAGCACGTAAATCAATCGACGACGCAAGCAATAAAGTTTTCCAGATTGTAGGGCACACCTCATGATAACACGCAATAGCAATTTTAATTGACATTGCAGGCACCTTGGACATTCCTTGGTGGCGTGCTTTGGTGGCGCGACTTCGCAAACTTCAGGTACCAGCAACCCTGTAAAATAGTTTCCTCGACTGTTGTAAAAACAGAGTAGCGGACTGGCAGGTGGGCTGCCACAGAGCAGTCAAAAGGATTACAAACGGATGTCCCCAAGGTTCGATTTGCGGTCCCACTTTGAGGCATATCACATTCGAACCCCTCCTACATCTAATAGATTGGCACGAGTGGACTGACGAGTCGTAGGCTATGCTGAAGACCTGCTTGTAGTGGTATCAGCAGACACAAGATTCGTATTAGAGAGCAAAGCCAGTGGTATCCTGAACACTATATGAGAGGCGTTTGAAAAGTCCGTGCAAAGTTGAGAGATGTCACCACCGAGGCGTATAGACGTCATGTTTAGTTAGTAGCATCTTTGGAAAGAACACACACCAAGTTTCAGACATATTGGTCTATTTCTTTGTGTTTGACATTCTTGTGAATCAAGGAAATCGAGTGATTGTCAAAAAAAGGACGAAACAGAATTTCGTGTGGTGATTAAACATTACTTTATGAAAGGCAAAACGCCTCAGGAGACTAAAGAGGAGCTTTATAAACATTACTGTGACTCTGCACCTTCGATTACAACAGTTTATAAATGGTTTCAAAATTTTAGGAGTGGCCATAAGGGCACAAGTGATGCTGAACGTTCTGGACGCCGTGTGGAGGTTACGACTCCAGAAATCATTGATAAAATCCATGGTATGGTGATGGATAACAGAAGAGTTAAGGTGCGTGAGATTATTAATGCTGTGGGCATCTCGAATGAACGGGTACATAATATTTTGCATAAACATTTGGACATGAGAAAGCTATCCGCAAGATGTGTTCCGCCATTGCTCACGCTTGACCAAAAACGGAATCGTGTGAAGTGTTGCAAAGATAGTTTGCAGCTGTTCAGGAAGAATCCGCAGGACTTTAAAGGTCGTTTCGTCACCGTGGATGAAACATGGATACATTACTATACTCCTGAGACCAAACAACAATCTAAACAATGGGTTACCAAGGGAGAATCTGCACCAAAAAAGGCGAAGAACATTCCTTCGGCCAGAAAGGTTATGGCTACTGTATTTTGGGATTTGCAAGGGACAATCCTCATCAACTATCTGGAAGACGGTAAAACTATTACAGGTGCATATCATTCATCGTTATTGGACCGTTTGAAAACCGAGGTGCAAGAGAAACGCCGGCGATTGGACCACACAGAAGTCCTTTTCCATCATGACAATGCACCAGCACACACCTCAGCAGTTGTGGTCGCAAATTAATGGAAATAGGATTGCAACTCGTTTCACATCCGCCTATTCTCCAGGCTTGGGTCCTTTGGACTACTATTTGTTCCCCAATTCTTCAAATTGTGGAACAAAGATTTTATTCAAACGAGGAGGTGATTGCAGCAAATAATAGCTATTTTGCAGACTTGGACCATTCCTATTATTAGGAAGGGATCAACAAATTGGAACAGCGTTTGACGAAGTGTATAAGTCTAAAAGGAGACTATGTCGAAAAACAAAGAAAGGTTTATCCCAAACACATAAGTAGTTTTTATTTTTGCACGGACTTTTCAAACGTCCCTCGCACAATACTTGGTACAATACGAATAAATTGCCGGCCGATGTGGCCGAGTGGTTCTAGGCGCTTCAGTCTGGAACCGCGCGACCGCTATGGTCGCAGGTCCGAATCCTGCCTCGGGAATGAATGTGTGTGATTTCCTTAGGTTAGTTAGGTTTAAGTAGTTGTAAGTTCTAGGGGACTGATGACCTCACATGTTAAGTTCCATAGTGCTCAGAGCCATTTGAACGAACAAATTAACAACTGCGGCACACAAACAGTTTATATACTAATATGAGGCATACCCAGCGATGAAAATAAACAACGCAAACATCAAAAAATGCAGGAGGCACAACCAGCTATACAGATAAACAACAGAAACAACAAAAGAGAAAAAAATTACATATTGCTTGGGAGTACATGTTGATAACAAACATTACTAAATCAGCACATAAATAAGGCCGAAATAGTCTTACGCAAATTAGCACGTTTAAACAACACACACAAGAGACTACGTGTCACGCATATCAGAGCATACCAGTAGTTCTCTACGAGTCAGCATTGTGCTTCGCGCCAACTGTTCGGGCGCGTAGACTCATCCCTGCGACAAACAGGATAATTGTGAGATGCGGATAGAGGAATGTGCTCCTGACATTGACAGGGGCATCCAGAATCAACTCAGTAGCGGCACCGTGTGTGGCATTGGGTGTCTTTCCAGTAGATATAACCACAAATACCGAGCTGCATCCTACTGGCTGTACAACACAAGATCTAGCAAGACCAGGGAAATTACAGAACAAACTATGGAGCAGAAACGGCAAATGAACTCCGGGCGGGTTGACATCTGGCAATGAGAGTGGAACCAAAGTGGTAAGGGTCGTAGGCTGTTCACCTTTTTCCCCAACTTCAGAAAGCGGACACGGGAGAAATGTGAGAACCGGTTCGGCCCTTATCCAGAGCATTTGCAGCGCGTTTCACTTGCTGACTGCACTACCAGAAATCACCATACAGACACTACAAGAAACACTAAATGGTGAAATAGCAATACACGGAGAAATTAGAATAGAAACCAGTTAATTTATTAAGCAGGATTGTTCGTGGCTTATTATTGTTCCAAGGGCCACGTAAAACATGTAACTGACTACATTAAGATAGAAAAACTATAACACAATCGAGCTTGTTAATTAACACACATATAATGATGGACAAACATAACACTCAACGGATACAACAAATCCCACTGCACTGATCAGCCAGAACGTTATGACCACCGACCTAGTATCGATATAAACCCGTCCAGGCGATAGAGGCGGCATCTGGCGAGGAGTGACTGCTAGTCACACACACGCTCGGTGTATGTAGTATCAGCGATCGCGCTGTCCGTGTGCGGTTTGGGCGTTCGAGGAGTGCTGTAGTGAGTATCTTCAACACATGGCGAAACCAAGGTGAAACCAGGCTCAGAGGTCGTGGGGTTGGGCGGCGGCCCATCATTAAAGATGTCGGATGTCGTAGGCTGGGCGGACTGGTAAAACAGGACCGGCGCGACACGACGGCTGTTACGTATATGGTCATAATGTTCTGATGACCAGTGTAAATGTAGAATAGAGACCAATTCCAATGTGTGTGAAATCTTATGGGACTTAACTGCTAAGGTCATCAGTCCCTAAGCTTACACACTACTTAACCTAAATTATCCTAAGGACAAACACACACACCCATGCCCGAGGGAGGACTCGAACCTCCACCGGGACCAGCCGCACAGTCCATTACTGCAGCGCCTTAGACCGCTCGGATAATCCCGCGCGGCAGAATAGAGACCTGTCAGTAGATTAAGTGTGACAGATCGTGGTCAGTTGTTGTACCAGGCGCTACATTAAACTTGTAGTTAGACCACATAAACGTACAACAACTTTAATACAAGTAACCTAACTAATCAAAACACACACACAGTAAAAAAGCACTAACAAAATGTAGGTATTAGAACAGTTATACGAGAGATGACTCGACTGGTGACACTCGAGACGTGAACTGTCTCGTATAATAAACTAATTATCAGACGCGCTGCCCAGGCACGTCGGGCTAAAGGACACGTTCCGAGAGCACCACCCGGACCAGCGTCGGTGAAGGAACAATTATCTCCAACACTCATCTTTCCTGTCTTCTTTTTCTTCTCTTCTTAACAATTAATACTTTATAATTTTCCAGCAACTTCACAAAGACACAAATACTGTACACAAAAACATAAAGTTCACAATAGAAGAACAACAAGAAAACTCACTCAACTTTCTAGACATAAACATAAGGAAAGACAATAATAAATACACATTTGACATATGCAGAAAGCCGTAACAAGTGGCATTATCTTAAACGCAACCTCAAACCACCCACAGAATCACAAAGACAGCGATCAAATACATGTTAAACAGACTGAACAGGATCCCCCTAAACACTTATAAAAGAAATATCATTAAAATGGATACAAAGAAAAAATGGCAGAAAAACTAGACAAAAAATTAAAGAGGTAAATAATGGAAAAACTAACCAAACTACAACAACTCATACAACTTACACTACTACAAAAAATGTCATACAATGACCTACCAAAACAAATTCACATATAAAATAGGTACATATACAAGAAACAAGGCGTAAACATTGCTTACAGAACAAACAACTCAATCAAAAGCGCATCTCAAAACTGAAATTAAAACCAGACGGATACCATCAATATGGTATTTATCAAGCTCAGTTGCAGAGATTGTGAAAAGATGTACATTGGAATGACTGGCAGGACATTCGACACAAGATGAACATATCAGAGTATTTAAATACGGTACAAACCATTCAAGAACACCATAAACCAAGCAATGCTGAAAAATATGAATACCATAAAAATCAGTAAAGACGGGCACCTCCTCACTTTCCAAGAAAATTTCCACATACACAGAGCATTAACACAAAATAAACAGTTTCTCAATGACCTAATAAATACTGGAAACCGGACTCTATATAAAATAATTGATGAAATTACATGAAAAAGAAAACAGCCTTTTCCATCTTTCACACCCTCCTACTCTCCCACAACTCCCCCCCCCCCTCCTCCACTGACAGTTCCATTTCACTTCTTGCTCCTCTAACTCACACTCCATCACACTACTATACACTTATGTCCACTCATCATGGTTTCTCCCTCCCTCTCCCGCACCAAAAAAAAAAAAACCCTTCATCACTATTCCTGAACTACTCTTACACAGTATGTAAATACACAGCAACATAATTAAATAGAATTGCACACATACAATAACCTAATAAGAAACAGAAAAGGGAAGAAAAGGTTGATCAACGACAAACTAGTGGAAAGTTTATGTTGGAAGCTGTAAAAACACAACAACACGTACTTAGAAGTACAAAAACAAACAAAAAAGAGTTGTGTGCGTAAAAGTGTGCTATGAAAAACATAAGAAATGCATAGTTCTGCAGAAAAACTAGAAATTAGCCCAAAATTATCAGTGTCTAATGCAGAAAAACATACAACGACATGCTAGAGGACGGCCTTTCCATATGTGAGCGAGAAATCAAGCGGAAGTCACCGCAAGCACAGATCAACATATTCTTAATGAACTGTTTTTCGATCTTAAAGAAAACTAAAATGTAAATAACTTAATTACAGGCCACTGATGATGCTTTACCTCAATAAGGCGAAACGCGTCTGGTGAAATAAAATCATGCGTTTTTGTAGTACTCTCAAGAATTCCATTTTGCAATTTTGAGTATTACAGTTTCGAGAAGAAATCACAGCTGTATGTTAAACAAAAATGGACAAAAGACCTCCACGCAACCCCAACTCTAAGTGGTACTCCATAGGCAATGAGGGTACCGGTTAAATGGACCGAATGGAGCACTACGGCGCCCATAAAATTTGTCAGATTTCTGGCCCTAGTTGTCCAAAGGCAGCCTTGGAAAAAAGAAAATTAACTGCAGCTAGCCTTGAAAGCAGCCTTGTGAAGGACACGTAGATGACGCGTATTCGTGTGAGTCAGCTTTATCGGCACATGGGAGAGTTTGAAAGGAGCCTCATTGTAGGTATATATTTTGCTGGCTGTTTGGATGCCTTTGCTAATATCCAGATTTGTCGTTCATTATGGCCTGACAGTTATCCTGTGTTGGACTGCATGGGAACGTGAGGGCAGATATAATTCTCATCAATATTCTAGTCGATCACGACCACTAAAAGGCTGAATACGCCGCATGCAACGTTTTGTGTAATCCCACACCATTGGTTGGAGACCAGCAAAAGTCGTACGAAGGAATTACCGTCCTATGCGGTGACCATCGTTAATACCTCAAAAAATATGACTGCGTTTGAAATGGTAGTGTAACAAAAAAGCGTGGACTGTAATGGCGTTGCACTGTGTTTTGAAAAGAATCGCGTTGCTGTTCTACCCTGGCTGCTCGTTATTCCCGCACGCCGTTCGAGAGTGGAACGGCAGAGACAGTTTGAAGGTGGTTCATTGAAACCTCAGCCAGACACTGAATTGTAAATAGCAGAGTAATCATGTAGATGTAAATGTAGATGTAGATACTCGATGTCGAGTATTGCGGTGATCTGCATAGAGGTAACATTCCTCCAGTGTTTTAGAGAGGCACAGGGGTGTTACTGCTGCCGTCGAGGTGTGGGGAATCAGTGGTTACGGCTGCTGGTTACGGGTGATTGTGAATGAAGGAAACCTGATGGCACAACGGCAAGTCGCCGACATCGTGTTACCTCGTGTTACCACTCATGCGATTGTATCGTGGTACCATTTTTCAACACAACAAGTTGCATCCACACATCACTCTCCTCTCTATGAACCGTCTGAGTGATGTTGAAGTATTACAGCTACATCTGCATTCACATGTTCACTCTGTAATTCACAATTGCATACCTGGCAGAGGGTTACTCGAAACATCTAGAAGCTTTTTCTCCACCGTTATAATGTCGAACACCGCGCGGGAAAAACGAACACTTACGTCCCTCCGTGTGAGCTCTGATTTCTCTTACTTTAGACGGCCGTTGTGGCCGCCGAGCGGTTCTAGGCGCTTCAGTGCGGAACCGCGCTGCTGCTACGGTCGCAGGTTCGAATCCTGCCTCGGGCATGGATGTGTGCGCTGTCCTTACCTTAGTTAGGTTTAAGTAGTTGTAAGTCTAGGGGACTGATGACCTCAGAGGTTAAGTCCCATAGTGCTCAGAGCCATTTCAACCATTTTCTCGTATTTTATTATGATGCTTAACAAAGTGTACAATGATTTACAAAGGGTACAATGTTAACAGAGAATTTACATAAAAACCAAACAGCGTAATCTGTTAATATGTTAATGCATGACTCACGTAAGTGGGGTGGTCTTTCTCTCAGGTCTGAGCTGGTGAACAGAGTTAACTAGCTGACAATAATCATTCTGACAAACCTGCTGCAGCTTGCCTCAAACTTTTTCTCTTAAAATAAGGTAACATTATGAAAATTTATATTCTTTCCACTTTTCAATATACACAACGTGTTCATCTTTGCTGTCCTTTACGATAAATCTTTCTTCATCTAACAGATACAACCAGAACCAACACAGCACTACTAGGTATGTCCGTCACCTACCACGCTTCAACTACGAACTATTAGACGGCACGGAGGCAAAGACTGTGCCACAAAAAGCCGAAGATTCTTTAACAGCTACACAACTTGCTCTCTCTCTCATAAGTTCACGTCTGTAACTTACAAAACTCAAATGATTCAAATGGCTCTGAGCACTATGGGACTTAACATCTGAGGTCATCAGTCCCCTAGAACTTAGAACTACTTAAACCCAACTAAACTAAAGACATCACTAACATCCATGCCTGAGGCAGGATTCGAACCTGCGACCGTAGCGGTCGCGCGGTTCCAGACTGAATAAAAAAAGTCAAAACGATTTTTTTAATACTCATACTTCATTCCCTCCCAAGAAGGAGACAGCAGGCTGTTGTAGAACTTAGTTCTTTTGTGCCCAGTCTAGCCATCACTGGGGCAGTGGGATTCCTATTCGGAATAATAAGTTGTGTCATGCTACATTACTTTTTATTTTTTAAATCTGCGGCCGTTACGTAGTTATAGTGATGGATTTGATTAGTACCTGGTACTACAAAGTCTACATCTGTGCACTAGAGCGTTAAGGAGATTATCATCGAACTCCAGTGACAGCGCCTGCAAGAGAGGTGTTGCAAAAAATCAGAAAGGGCACACTCCGGGAGAAATCAGACAACATATTCAACATACTACTTTCTCACAAACAGACGTCGCGATTTAACCATGGCAGGAAAACCAGAAAAACTAGTGCTTATACGGAGGCATACCCATAGTCGTTCTTCCCAGGCCCTAGTCACATATAGAACAGCAAACAGGGAAATGATATTGGTAGGAAAAGCACCATCAGCCAGACACCGTAAGATGGCTTTCGGAGTATAAATATAGCTGTATATCATCCCTAACCCTTTTATGTATCAGTGTTTTTTTTCAGAGCGCTGCAAAATGAGTACAGGTTTTTGTTGTCTTCAGTCCAGGGACTGGTTTGATGCAGGTCTCCATGATAGTCTATCTTGCGCAAGGCGCTTGGCTCCGAATAACTGCTGCGGGCTACGTCCTTCTGAATCTGCATACGGTTTTCACCTGTTGATCTCCATCTACGATTTTTACCTCTGACCTTTCCCTCCAGTACCAAAATATTGATCCCTTGATGTCTCAGAACGTGTCATATCAACCGATCCTTCCTTCTAGTCATGTTATGCCACAAATTTCTTTTCTCCAAATGGTTCAAATTGCTCTGAGCACTATGGGACTCAACATCTGTGGTCATAAGTCCCCTAGAACTTAGAACTACTTAAACCTAACTAACCTAAGGACATCACACACATCCATACCCGAGGCAGGATTCGAACCTACGATCGTAGCAGTCGCGCGGTTCCTGACTGAGCGCCTAGAACCGCTAGACCACCGCGGCCGGCTTCTTTTCTCCCCAGTTCTTTTCACTACCTCCTCATTAGTTACGTGATATACCCATCCAATCTTCAACATTCTTCTGTAGCACAACAATTCGAAAGCTTTCATTCTCTTCTTGCCTAAACTTGTTTATCGCCCATGTTTCACTTCCATATTTGGCCACACTCCATACAAATACTTTCAGAAAAGACTTCTAACACTTGAATCTATACTCAATGTTAACAAATTTCCCTTCTTCAGACACGTTTCTCTTGCTATTGGCAGTCTGCATTTTATATATTCTCTACTTCGACCGTCATCAGTTATTCTGCCCCCTAAACAGCAAAACTCATCGACACCTTAAGTGTTCCGTTTTCACATCTCTGTCGCTTAGCATCATCTGATTTAATTATACTACATTATATTATCTTTGTTTTACTTTTGTAGATGTTCAACTTACATCCTCTTTTCAAGACACTGTCCATTCCGCTGAACTGCTCTTCCAAGTTAGGTTAGGTTAGTGTTGTTTAACGTCCCGTCTGCTCTTCCAAGCCCTTAGGTCCTTAGCTGTCTGGCAGAATTACACTGTCATATGCAGAACTCCAACATTTTATTTCTTCTCCCTGGATTTTAATTCCTACTCGTAATTTTTATTTAGTTTCTTTAGCTGCTTTCTCAATGTACAGATTGAATAACGGGGATAGGCTAGAATCCTGTCAATCTCCATTCTTAACCACTGCTTCCCTTTCATGCCACCCTCGACTCTTACAACCGCCGTGTGGTTTCTGTACAAGTTGTAAATAGCCTTTAGCTCCCTGTATTTCACCACTGTTACCTTCAGAATTTCAAAGAGAGTATTCTAGTCGACACTGTCAAAAGCTTTCTCTACATCTACAGATGCTATAAACGTACGTTTGCCTTTCCTTAACCTATATTCTATGAGAAGTCATGAAGTCAGTGTTGCCTCGCGTGTTCCTACATTTCTCCGGAATCCAAATTGATCCTCCCCGAGATCGCCTTCTACCAGTCTTTCCATTCTTCTGTAATGAATTTGTGATAGTATTCTGCAACCATGACTTATTAAACTGATAGTACCCACGAACCTACTATGCTGTCATAGTAGGAGGAGAGGTGATACTCCTACGTGGCGCGTCCCAGGTGGCGGATAGGGAAGTCCTCACCGGTTTACTGGCGGACTTGAGTGAAATAAAATAGCTCTCGCGGACCTAACACACCCTCTGCGGTTAACAACCGTAGTTGTAAACCGGAGCTTGCTCCAACTAAGGTTGACAACCTTCGACAGTCAAAAATGGAAAGGTCTTTTAGGAAAAAAATTCCACCGTCCTGCTCAAAAAGGCAGGAAAAGGCTACATCGGATTCGGTGGGTAATCAACTAGAAGACAGCAACGAATCGGAGCGTTTGCAACCATCCAAATGCACACTAAAACACAAAAAGAAGATTAATCATAAACAAATAAATTATATAGCAACACACAACATAAACTCACTACTTCAGACCGGAAAACTCAAGGAGCTCACAGATGAACTAAATAAACAAAAAATTTTAATAACAGGGATCCAAGAAATGAGAAACACCACAGAGGACCCATTCGAATCACAAGGATACAGAATTTATAATGGGAAACTAGGACCGAGGGCAATGAAACAATGTCCCCAGTTCAGAACAGGGTTTTTAGTAAACATAAAAATAATAGATTCAGTAACGGATTTCCAAGCAGTATCACCAAGAATTGCGACTCTAAGCTTTAAAACAATAAATAAAACCTACACAATAATAAATGCTCATGCCCTAACAAATGAAAAAAATTGTCTAACAAAAACAAACGAAGAGGTAGATAAATTTTGGGACCTTCTAGAACAAACTGTGAACAGAGTAAATAAAAAGAATGTAAAAATCTTATTGGGAGATTTCAATGCTCAGTTGGGAAAAGAAAGGAAATAAAGATATAATTGGAAAATGGAGTCCACATAAATTTACAAACAAAAACGGTCAAAGACTTGTAGAACTCTGCACAGAACACAACCTTATATCTAAATCAACATACTTTAAGAGGAAGCCAAGTAAACTTAAAACATGGAAAAATCCAGACTGGAGGAAGGGCGAGTGGCAGCTAGACCGTGTCTGTATGGACAAAAATTTTCATAAGGAGATCCACAATGTTAAAGTACTGAGAGGAGTAGATACAGGCTCAGACCATTACATGGTTAAAATTAAAATCAAATTCACACCGTTAAAGAAGAGGACCGGAAAAACTAATAAAATAAAAAGGAGGTTTGACCCACATCAGCTAATTAAAAACAAAAACTACCAACAAATAACACAAACCATCAAATTAACAGATGATCTAGAACAACTAGTGCCTAATCTTAAAAAAGAAGCAGAGAAACTAGCTCCCTTGAACCCACGAAGGAAACATGCATGGTGGACATCAGAATGTGACAAATTCCATGAAGATAGACACCAAGCATGGTTAAAGTTTCAAACACATAAAACTGAAGAAAATGCCATCAACCTAAAAAATGAAAGAAAAAAATTCACTCAAAATATTAGAAGAATCAAGAGAGGATTTCATAAAGATATTATAAAATCTATAGAAGGTAATTATCATAAAACCAACTCTAGGAACTACCACAAAATCTTTGGGAAACAACTACAACAACATGAGGCCCCTACACTAATACTGAAAGATGAAGATGGAAGAATGACACACAGTAACAAGGAAAATGCAGAAATCATGGCGAAAGCATTTAACAAACTTCTGAATTGCGAGGAACCCAAAGAACCCTTACAAATCAACATAAATACCCCAATAAAAACCAAACCTAACAAACTAGACCCTCCAACTTTCCAAGAAGTAGAAGAAATTCTTAAAGAACAAAAAAATTATAAGGCATGTGGAGAAGATCAGGTTTTTGTTGAAATGTGGAAATATGCAAGTGACACAGTCAAGACCTCCTTACACATGCCTCTAACAAAAATTTGGGTAACAGAACAATTTCCCGAACATTGGACCACAGCTATCATCCACCCACTACACAAAAAGGGAGATAAGAGCAACCCAGACAACTACAGAGGAATCTCTCTCCTAGATTGTACATATAAAATTCTATCCAAGATCCTATATGAAAGAATCAAGGAGCAATTAGAACAGGAGTTAGGGGAATATCAGGGAGGTTTCAGACCATGGAGATAATTAGTTTAAAATTGATTATGGCATACTACAAGAAACGGAACAAACCTCTGGCAATAACATTTGTAGATTTTAAGAAGGCATATGACTGTCTCCACAGACCTTCAATATTAAAAATTTTAAGAAATCTAGGACTCCATCCAAAACTAATTAAAGTAATACAACTCACTCTAACCAACACGAAATCAAAAGTGAAGTTTAGAGGAGAAATTTCGGAACCATTCCTCACAAAAACAGGCTTAAGACAAGGTGACTGCCTATCACCATTACTTTTCAATTGTGCACTGGAATACATAATGAGAGAATGGTACAAGGACAATCCAAAGAGGATAAGAATTGGAAGTGCAAAAGATGATATTAGCTTAAACTGCTTGGGATTCGCTGATGATCTTGCTCTCCTAGCCAACACCGTTCAAGAAGCCAGGCAACAAGTGAAATCACTACAAGAAATAGCAGAGAAAGTAGGCCTTAGAATATCATTTGAAAAAACGGAGATTATGCTAACTGATCCACCACTTGCAAACAAAATTACAATAGGAGAACAGGAAATCAAAATTGTTGATAAATTTAAATATTTAGGCGAAATAATAACATACAATCTAAATGAGAAGCCATCATGGCAAAATAGAATAAAAAAACTGAACTATGCAACTTGCATTACCAAAACTACATACAACAAAAAATGCCTATCTATAGATGCAAAATTAAAACACTATAAAACAGTTACACAACCAGAAATAACGTATGCAGCTGAAACTATCTTCAAAACAACTAATACAGCAGAAATTTACAGAATACTAAAAATAGAAAGAAGAATAATTAGGACATGTATAAATAAACAGTATAAAATAAATGGACATTGGAGAATAGCATCAAATGAAAGAGTATATAAGAAAATAGAACCAGTCATGAGCACAATCAGGAAGAAACGCATCTCATTCTTTGGACATCTGATGAGAACTCCAGAAAACAGAATTGGTAAAAAAATAATTCAAAAATTGTGGAATAGCAAGAGCGACATTAAATGGATCACAGAAATTAAGGAAGATATAAAAGAACTTCAAATTACAGTAGATGACCTAAAAAACAAGACAGAGAAAACTAGAATACTGCAAGACCCGCAAACCAGACTACAAATGAAAATCAATAAAAGGAGTACAGGAAGAATTGTCTCAGATGAAGAAAGAAAGAAAATATCTGAAAGAATGAAGAAATATTGGGCAGACAGAAGAGCAAATCACCTTTCATATAAGAATAGCCTCTAATAATTATATTACCTAAACATCATATTAAGTTATTGTCGAACCAAATTGTATCCATGTGTAACAACTTGTTTAGAACTTTGTATTTTTGACTACAGTGGTCCAATGAAGGCCATAAAATAAATAATAATAATAATAAAACTGATAGTACGGTCAAGTTCACACCTATGGGACCTGCTTTCTTCGAAACTGGAATTATTGTGACGACTGAGGGCATTTCGCCTGTTTCATACATTTTGCACACCAGATCGCATAGTTCTGTCATGGCTGACTCTCCGAAGGCTGTTAGTAGTTGTGACGGAATGCCGCCTACTCGCGGTGCCCTGTTTCGTCTTAGGTCTTTTAGTGCTCTGTCAAATTCTTCTTGCGGTATCAGGTCTCCCACCTCATCATAACCTACTTACATTTCTGTAATATTGCCCTCAAGTACATCTCCCTTGCAAAGATCCTCTGTATACTCCTTCCACCTTTCAGCTCCTCCTTCTTTGCATAGGACTCTTTTTCCATCTGAGCTCTTGATACTCATATAAGCAAAGTCTAGATTTTCCCTAGTGATATATATCTATAAATCCTTCTGTTTGCCCTCCAGCCATTCCTTCTTAGCCATTTCGCACATCCTGTCAATCTCATTTTTAGACATTTGTTTTCTGTTTTGTCTGCTTCATTTGCTACATTTTTACATTTTTCCTTTCATCAGTTAATTTCAGTATCTCCTGTGTTATCCAAAGATTTCTACGACGCCTTGTCATTTTTACGTATCTAATTCCCTGCTACCTGCACTGTTTCATCTCCCAAAGGTACCCATTTATATTCTACTGTATTCCTTTCCCCTTTATTTGTAAATCATTGCATAAGGCTCCCAGTGGAACTCTCAACAATCTCTGGTTCTTTCAACTTATTCGGGTCCGTTCTCCTTAATGTACTCCGTTTTTGTAGCTTCTTCAGTTTTAATATCCAGTTATAATCAATAACCTGTAGTCACTGAACACATCCGATCCTGGTCTTACAATTTAAAATCTGGTTCCGATATCTCTGTCTGATCATCATATGATCAATATGATACCTTCCTATATCTCCAAGCCTGTTCCACGTGTACTACCTTCTTTTATAATTCTTAAACTAAGTGTTAGCGATGATTGAATTATGCTTCGTGCAAAATTTTGACATGTCGCTTCCTCTTTCATCCCGTTCCCCTTGCCCATATTAACCTATAATTTTTCTTTTTTCTTCCTTTTCCTACTGTCAAATTCCAATCCCCTACCAATGTTAAATTTCGTCTCCCTTAACTACGCGAACAATTTTTTTAACCCATCGTATATATCTTCCCTCTCTTCATCATCTGCGAAACTGTGGTAGTTCGGGGCTTCGTGTCTATCTTGACTACAATAATGCGTACACTACGCTGTTCACAGTAGTTTACCTGCATTCCTATTTTCTTATTAATTATTAACCCACTTCTGCATTGTCCCTACTTGACTTTGTATTTATAGACCTGTATTCACCTGACAAGAAATCCTGTTCCACCAGCCACCGAACTTCGATGATTCCCATTACATATAACGTCAACCTGTCTAATTCCCGTTTTAAATTTTCCAACCTACGTGTCCGATTAGGATATGTAACCTTCCACGCTCCGATCCTTTGAAAGCCAATTTTGTTGCTCCTGCTGACGACAACCTCCTGAGTAGTCCCTGCCCGGAGATCCGAATGGGGGACTATTTCAAATTCTGCATATTTTACTCAAAAGGATTCCATCATCGTTTAACCATACACTAGAATTTCATGCCCTCAAAAAAAAATTACGGCTGCAGTTTTGGCTTGCTTTCAGCCGTTCACTGTACCAGCACAGCCAGGCCGTTTTGGTTGATGTTACAAGGCTAAATCAGTCAATCATACAGGCTATTGTCCCTGCAACTACTGAAAAGGTTTCTGTCCCTCTTCAAGAACCACACGCTGTTCTCACCACTCAATAGGCACCCCTCCGCTGTGGTTGCACCTAAGGTTCGGTATTTGTATCGCAGAGGCACGCATGCCTCTTCAACAACGGCAAGGTCCGTCGTTCATGGGGAGAGGTACAGGCTTTTATAAAACCATTTTACACAACTGCATGATTCCCGTTATGTATTTCATCCAACATCCTAAGTATGCATTGGAGTTACGGTTCACAGTGCATCATGAACAAGGGATACAAATATCTGTTTCAGTATGTTAAGAACATAGTCAACCACCGTTGTCCGCTGCAATGGTATGAATACGACAAGCAACAAGAAAACAGCTGTCCGTAAAGAACTTTCTACATTGACGTCAGAAGCTTTTTATGTGATCACCGCCGCAGAAACGAGGAAGAATCACGATTTAACATGTACTGTTCCTATGGAAAAGTGTCTAATTAGTGGCATCTTTCTGTGTCGTTAATGCCTACAGTAAAACAACCGTGTCTTGTCAGCTCTTCCTGGAAATGTGATAGAGGAGGGCTGTTCAGACATTCTGACTGATGGCGCAGTATAGACCACGGAATAATAATTCGGAGCATTACATTGTTTGTACCAGGTCCCCATACCGAATGATTTAGAGAAAGAAATCTTTTTTTTCCCTCCTTGAATTCCTTATTACATGACGTCCACGTCCACCCCGCCTATCATCACCAGTGAAGTTACAAGGAGAAAATACCCAAATCCTCTATGTTTCTGCTTTTCATCAAACACTGTTGCTATCCTTACAAATTGGCAACTTGCTTTAAATGTTCAGAAATGCAAAACTGTTCACTCCACAAGACAAAAAATCATACCTTGACGACTACGTCCATGACCATGTCATACTCGTGATTTGTATCTGATCACTTTCACGGTCTCTTGTATCTCTGACTTTGCGTCATGGAGTGGCAAATCAGTGTGATATACATTCGCCGAACTTTCTACGAAGACAGAGTCTCACTGTTCCTTCACTGTTTTAACAGAAATATATCTATAGGTGTGCGATTTATCATGTTGTCCCACTTCGAGGGTATGACAATATGATAAATTACATTTAGGAATCATGAGAGAACTAACGTAACAAGTGAGCTTAGCTAAAACATGATGTGAAATAATGGTTAGTCATTGAATACTTCATTCTGAATACTAAATTTTTGTTCTTTTCAGAGGTGACTGGGAGATGACGATAATTTAAAAATGTTCCTGAGGTATTAAGATATTTTCTCTTGGTTTTTGCGGCTAGGTAAGTATTGGCATAAATAAGTTTCAGTTATCCCCAAGCGTTGATTTACATTAAAGCAAAACTCTTTACGACAAGCATCACGCTTTTACGCGCAGTGATCCAACTGAAAAGTGAAATAAGCACAATAAGTCGCCAGAACCTAGCATGCTAATATCACAGAGAGGTTCCTCAGCACTTGCACGCAGATGGTTAATCACAAGAAGTAGTTCCACTTTCGCTGGTCGACTGTTTTTCTGTAGAGATGAGTCCTTATGTAAGACCCATAAAGAGCAGGCATCCCACACTATTCAGCTGGAATTCATGACCGATATAGTCTGCAGCCACAAAATATCGATATACGACATAGGTGCCTTAGTGGTTTAAGAATGTGCTGAGTTCTGAAGTGCAAGAAGATTATGAAAAACGGCTAATTTGACGAACAATATTTTATTAGTTTTACTATTTGCAAGTCGCGATACCACACCTGGTAGTTCAACGGTGGTAGCATTACTGTAGGGTCATTGCTGAATCTCGAGATAAATCAAGCTTGTACCAGGTAAGAGTCAAAATATTCAGCTACTACTGATTATGACCTGACATTCTCTCACTCGTCCCATTATCTAACTCTTCTTGACTGCATTGAATCTATTACTCTGTTATTCAGGTACTGTCTGACAAAGTCGACGTTGTGTTTATGTGAGATGATTTATACACTTTTTTCCAGTTTATCAGAGATTTATTATTTAATCAACTGCTGCGCATCTGTTTTATTTTCCCTTGTCGAGGTAGGACTTTTCTCTGAAAGAGTGAAGCGCCTTTAATTTTCTATATTTCTATAAGTGTATCTAACTACGGTAAATGTGATTTAGAGGGACGAATTGACATAAATTCTCTCAGCCAGTAGGAAAAGGAATCCGATGTGTTGGTGAACCGCGTCACGACAGGTAATTTTCCTGTCGGTTTCCAATTTTATTAGAACAGGGCTCAGAGCAGAGAATCCTCTGAACGGAGGATGCATGTTTACAGTAGATGAGGGGCACATACGTCTACGAATAAAGAATGGACGACAATTCATTACCTCACGACACACAAGCTGCACTCATTCAGCTATCAACAATTACATTTACATGTGAGTGTCCACGTATACTTGCTCACAAATTAGGGGTGGGTATTACTCATCTATAAATTCGTTGCGGATTCGTTACCGACATTGATTTCTTTTGTTTTCAAATTCCGCGTAATGTTGGTTTATACTAAAATAAAATACTTCAGTCAATCTCTTTACATATTTTGTATTTAGTTTAACATTGTTGCTCAGTTTATGCAGACATTTCTAAATAAAATAATGTTAAAATATGCTACCCCATCTATGTTACTGAGCTTATATCACGAATGGCAGTCAATCTACATACTTTCCAAATTTGCAGTATGATGTTATAGAAACAGTCGCATATTCTGTAGCAGGACGTTAAGTGAATGCATCTTATCGTTTCTCATCTACTTTTGTCCTCGTTAAGCAAGCTCTTACGCAAACTCCCAGCGACACACAGAGCCTGCGAGAGAACAGAGTGAAAGTTACGTACTCCTAATGTAGCAAGTTTCCGGGTTAATGCTGGAACTTTCTGCTTATTCTGGAGTCATAAAACAGTAATAACGCGAGCATGTAAATCGGTTAAGAGCAAAAACAACTCGCTAACTTTGTACGTTCCGGAGCAGGACTCCTACATCTTACATCATTCCGACATGCTTGCTTTAACTTAAATTAAGTGACTGCTATTTTCATGAAAGCGTCTATTCCAGCTTTCTGTTAAACGTACCAGTTTCTACATCTCTTCCGCAGGTAAAAGAAAGGAAGTGCCGCACGTGTCATTTGAAGGATTCTCCTTTGTAGACTAAATGGATTTCTCTAGTATTCTGTCAGTAAACCCAAATCAGCTACCTGCTTTACCCACGTGTGAGCCTGAGTGATATTTCCATTTCATGTCTCTATGATTCCATTTGGGATTTAGTACTTTTATATCCATAGGATCCTACGATTTTTCGTCTTGTGGAATGTACATTTTTCCATTTCTGAACATTTGAAGGAAGTTGCCAATTTCTAAGTATACCAACAGTGGCTAATGGTTCAAATGGCTCTGAGCACTATGGGACTCAACATCTTAGGTCATAAGTCCCCTAGAACTTAGAACTACTTAAACCTAACTAACCTAAGGACATCACACACACCCATGCCCGAGGCAGGATTCGAACCTGCGACCGTAGCAGTCCCGCGGTTCCGGACTGCAGCGCCAGAACCGCTAGACCACCGCGGCCGGCCTATACCAACAGTGTTTCAAGAAAAGAAGAAATATAGAGGATTCACTTCTTGCAACTCCGATGGTGATGTCAGGTGGGGTGGACGTCACATAATAAGAAATTCACGGGAAAAAAATAAACATTATTAATTCCCCTTTCTTATCTTTTTTTTATTCTCGTGTGTTTATTTATGTGAAAGCAACATACTGCGGATTTCACAGCGAAATAGCTCTATACGTACTTTACAGGACGCAGGATCAAAACTGCTATATGTGTCATCTCTTGATTGAGAATGTGAGACAAGACTTTTAGATCCAGCTCAGTAAGCCAGAGCCAAAGGCCTTGTCGCAGTGGTAACACCGGTTCCCGTCATATCACCGAAGTTAAGTGATGTCAGACTTGGCTAGCACTCGGATGGGTCACCGTCCGAGTCATCCGAGCGCTGTCGGCCAGCGGGGTGCCTCAGCCCTTGTGAGGCCAATCGATGAGCTTCTGGACTGAGAAGTATCGGCACTGGTCACGAAAACTTACAACGGCCGGGAAAGCGGTGCGCTTACCACATATACAGCTGCTGTATGGTTTTCAAGGGAAACGTATACCATTCTTCGTGTGAAGTAGTGGCAAATTCAAGTTACAGTAATGGAGATGTATTAGTAATCACGCAACTTTCTGTCCAAAAACAAAAGGCTCATTAATATGGGAACTGGTGACTATGGCGATGTGGGGTGTCGGTTACGGGTGGTGCATACACTTAGGATGCGCAGTACCAATCTCTGGTGACCAACAGAGCGAGGAACCGCTTCAAGTGATCATGGAAATTAATTTAAGGCAAGGATATTGTCACGCAACGGAACATGTGTTATTTAACTAAATATTAATAGGAGTGGCCTAATTAAGCAAGAAACAAATGGTTACCACACCACTCACATATATGTACTACTGTGAGGAGTGATCTTCTAGCTATGAAGGGAAGGAATTGGTCACTATTGCCAGTAGATTAGTTTTATTTAAACATGATAATTACCACTGATATTGATGAAGAACCACTGACAATTGGACGAGGGATAGCAACTCTGAAGTATAATCTTCGCACAGGTGGTTGTTAGGATGAAATACAGTGACGTTAATAATTCACGGACGTGACCAGTGACTAGAAATGATGTAGTTTAAATACCGAAAGCGCACAGAAAGATAGGAGCGAACATAATAAAATGGCCAAAATGTGTATTGAGAGCTACAATCTGGATGTGTGACTTTAAGATTGCGTACTCGGCTCCTGAAGTACTTCGTGTCTGAACGATGACCGCACATGCAACGGTGGCTCATCTTACCAAGAGCACAGGGCGTAAATAAGGGAGCCGTTGGCAGCGGTGTCAGGAGAATTTGATTTCAGCCCTCTCGTTGTATTTAGAGCTCAAGTACAGACATCCTTTAAGTCGTCCCTCCTATCCTAACCCCGAAGTCTTAAAACTTCGAAAATCTAACGTGACGTCATGACTATTCAGAAGCCTAAAGAGAAGTGTTCTCTTTCTGGCTGCTTAGGGGCTTTGCTGCTTTTCGCCAGCCCAGGAGCTCGCAAGATTAATAGTGTCAACCAGTAGAACTCAAGTGAAGATGCCAGAAGCCAGGTGTGTTGTAAACACGACCGCTTCCTCAAGAGGTGCCCCAATGGTATGCAGATTAGACTGATTGTAATTCTATCAACCGAGAAGTTAATAGGCTCCTTGGAACATTAACTGACGTGCACATTGGAAACGCTGTTTGATAAATTCTGAACTCGTCAGGTGGAGTCGCCAGTCGCTTACGGCTAGAGGACCAACACATTTCCGATGAATAATTTGTTTTAGTGGTTGATGAATGACAAGAGTATGATTTGGAAAAAATAAGATTTATTGAACGAGTATGCAATCTACTCAGAACACATTAACGCCGAGATTACAAACAATTTGAGAATGAATTTTACATAAATAACACAAACCAATGATCAGAAAAATGAATTATTGTTAGGGTCACCACCACCACGATAGTGGTTAATTACAGTTGAGATGGTGTACCGCCACATAAAGGACGTGAAATACATTTTCGACTGTGATTGTAAAACTTCATAATTATTCAAAAAATGTATGAATCCGAATAGAGCACACAACAGGTCGATAAATGAAAGGAGGAACAAAAGCAAACATGACCAGACGGGTGAAAACCAATGAATGAAGTCAACACCGAAATGAAACATGAGTGGTTACGAAAGAAATCCCCTTTGTAACAAGACTCGGATTGCAACAAACACACATAATGGTCCGTGAAGAGTGTAGGACAAATTATGAAAACTGAAAGTGTAAAACTGGGTATGAAGTTCCTCTCCATTCATTATATCGCCACAGTGAAACCGGGACTGCACACTAGAGATGTGACCGTACTGTGAATACGGTTGAGGTAGCCTAAGACGAGTCATCGCACGCCATGCTGCAATGGCTACTAACTTTTCCTGGCCTGGGCTCATAAAGTGCGGTCGCGAGTGTTGGATCTAATCATCTTCCCGATTACCGATCGCGGATACCAGTGGGTTCAAAGTAGAACTACGAAAAGTTGATAGAAGGCCGAAGAACATAAAAATGCATACAAGTGCGGAATGCGAAACCGAGTCCAGTATCCGCATGAGAAAACACAATCATACTGACACTCTGAACGATCATGCCTCTGTAAAATTTGACAGTTTTTCTTCAGACGTCAGAAAGGCACCCTGCACACTCCTCCTCGACAATAATCCCAAAAAAGGCCTAAGTGCTCCTCCAGTGAGCCATCTGGAAGCCCATTCGCCCGCATCTCGTGGTCGTGCGGTAGCGTTCTCGATTCCCACGCCCGGGTTCCCGGGTTCGATTCCCGGCGGGGTCAGGGATTTTCTCTGCCTCGTGATGGCTGGGTGTTGTGTGCTGTCCTTAGGTTACTTAGGTTTAAGTAGTTCTAAGTTCTAGGGGACTGATGACCATAGATGTTAAGTCCCATGGTGCTCAGAGCCAAGCCCATTCAGTAGCTACAAACGTCACGCATCCCATAGTGCTCAGAGCCATTTGAACCATTTGGAAACGAGAATAAAGTGTTGCCTCGTTTCCGCGACCAGACTTGATTGTGGAAAATTCTGGAGATTTTGTAGAGTTACGCAGAGTGTTCCTACTGATAGGGCACAGTTTGGAAATAAACAATATCTGGAGACAAATTACATTGCGATAGAGACAGTCGTACAGCTGGGGATCCCACCAACAGTTTGCAGGCAAGAGGAGTTCTCAGCCTCTCCATCACTGGTTTCCCCTTCTGATATAGAAAACGCCAGTCAACCGTTCCACCATCCGTTTTTCGAGGTAACCACGTAATAATCCCTGAAAGGCTTGCTGCCTGCCCGTACGTTTTGCTAACGTGAAAACCTGCATTCTGAGTGCAGCATGTCCGAAAGAACATTGCACAGTACATTTAGACGACACCAGCACCACAGTATCGTACACTACTGGATATTAAAATTGCTACAGAACGAAGATGACGTGCTACAGACGCGAAATTTATACGACAGGAAGAAGATGATGTGTTATGCAAATGATTTACTTTTCAGAGCATTCACACAAGGTTGGCGCCGGTTGCCATACCTACAACGGGCTGACACTAGGGGAGTTTCCAACCGATTTCTCATACACAAACAGCATTTGACCGGCGTTGCCTGGTGAAACGTTGTTGTGATGCCTCGTTTAAGGAGGAGAAATGCGTACCATCTCGTTTCCGGCGTTCCGTATTACCCTCATTAACCCACCGATTTCATATTCAGCTAACATGGCTGCGGTTACCCTTGACGCTGCATCACAGACAGGAGCGCCTGCGATGGTGTACTCAACGACGAACCTGGGTACACTAATGGCAAAACGTCATTTTTTCGGATGAATCCAGGTTCTGTTTACAGCATTTTGATGGTCACATCCGTGTTTGGCGACATCGCGGTGAACGCACATTGGAAGCCATACTGGCGTATCACCCGGCGTGATGGTATGGGGTGTCATTGATTACACGTCTCAGTCACCTCTTGTTCGCATTGGCGACGCTCTGAACAGTGGACGTTACATTTCAGATTTGTTACGACCCGTGGCTCTACCCTTCATTCGATCCCTACGAAACCCTCCATTTCTGCAGGATAATGTTCGACGGCATGTTGCAGGTCCTGTACGGGCCTTTCTGGATACAGAAAATGTTCGACTACTGCCCTGGCCAGCACATTTTGCAGATCTCTCACCAAATGAAAACGTCTGGTCAATGGTGGCCTAGCAACTGGCTCGTCACAATACGTCAGTCACTCCTCTTGATTAACTGTGGTATCGTGTTGAAGCTGCATGGGTAGCTGTGCCTATACACGCCATCCAACCCCTGTTTGACTCAATGCCCAGGCGTATCAAGGCCGTTATTGCGGCCGGAGGTGGTTGTTCTGGGCACTGATTTCTCAGGATCTATGCACCGAAATTGCGTGGAAATGTAATCACACGTCAGTTGTAGTATAATATATTTGTCCAATGAATACCCGTTTATCATCTGCATTTCTTCTTGGTGTAGCAATTTTAATGGCCAGTGGTGTACATTGATTATCAACAATGCATTTCCCTCTGTGTTTACATGTTTTTGTGCAGTCCCTGTACCTTTCCATACTGTGGTATGTGATAATCCAGTTGGTGTGGTTGCTCACAAGATACTGTCGCAAGTTGAAATGGTGAGTGATCTGCTGCCCTGTGGGTTTGCTGTCTACTGGTAAAATATTCACCAGTTGGGACTGAAACTGGCAGTGAAATTTATCTCGAGATATATACGTTGGCTCGAAGGTTGCTCAGTCCACATACATCGAGATGACAGATGTCATGGGATACACCCTAACGTCGTGTCTTACCTCCTTTCCCCCAGTGTAGCTCAGCAGGTCGACGTGGCATGGAAGTACCCTGCAGAAATATTCAGCCATGTTGCCTCTATATTCGTCCATAATGGGGAAGTTTCACCGGTACAGGATTTTGTGCACGAACTGACGTCTCCATTATGTCCCATAAATTTTTGAAGGGTTTGAAGTCGGGAGTTCTGGCGATATGAGTGACCAAATCATTCACTCAAATTGTCCAGGACGTTCTTCAAACCAGCCCGGCGACTTGTCACATTGTCATCCCCCGTTGTTTGGGGACATGAGGTCTATGAATGGCTGCAAATGCTCTCTAAATAGCCGAACATAACCATTTCCACTCAATAGCTGGTTCGGTTGCACTACAGGACTCAGTCCATTTCATGTAAACACAGGTCATAAACAAATAAATAAATAAATAAAAATAAAAATGTTTCTACCTCTCCCTCCCTCCCTCTATCTCTCTCTCTCTCTCTCTCTCTCTCTCTCTCTCTCTCTCTATCTCTCTCCCTCTCTCTCTCTCTCTCTCACTCTCTATCTCGCTCTCTCTCTCTCTGCCCAGTACTCAACACACACATCCAAACCCACACAAACCACACACCACTGACGCCAAATACAATTCAAACTCGCGCCCCTCACCCAGTAAAACACACTACGAAACAAATAAACACCAGACAGCAAACAACACGTAATGGCAACGAAAACTCCGCCTATGTTTTGAGAAATCGAAAAAAGTGCAGTGCCAAGCGACCGTAGGTTAAGAGGGAAGCCTATTTACTTCGCCAACAACACAGGAGAACGCACCACAACTTCAAAACTGTACGTTACATACAAAACACGTGATACAAACTCATTTCCGTTCGTAAATGCATTATAAACAGAAAAATAAATTACGTTTTGCTGTTTGCAGATGACATGTTTTATATTGTAGCAGAATAGCTATCAAAATAAATGGACAATAACAACATGTAAGGTATGTTAACTAACGCTTACATCCACTTTTCGACAGTTAAGCTATAAATGGAACTTTTACATAATGTTTTAATGCAGATGACAAGTTTTATATTGTAGCAGAATAGCTATCAAAATAAATGGACAATAACAACATGTAAGGTATGTTAACTAACGCTTACATCCACTTTTCGACAGTTAAGCTATAAATGGAACTTTTACATAATGTTTTAAACAACACAAATGTTAATGTGTAACAACAATTTTACAATTAAAAATAAAAATTGAACCCACTGACACTAGCACAAAAGTGCTGAAACATGTATGGGTGAAACAAAACAAGAAAAAGGTGCCTTGCGTAAGGCGGAACTTCTCATCTCTTTTTCGTAGCAAGCACGGACACAACAAGAAGAACTCCACCACAAGATGATTACAGGCCATACCACTATGGAGGCACCACCAGCTTGCACAGTGCCTTGTTGACAACTTGGGTCAATGCCTTTGTGGGGTCTGCACCACACTCGAATCCTGTCATCAGCTCTTACCAGCTGAAATCGGGACTCATATGACGCATTGTCTAGCGTCCTACCGATATCGCGATGTCGTTCTGTTAGCAAAGGTAATTACGTCGGTCATCTGCTGCCATAGTACCATTAACACCAAATTTCGCTGCATCGTCCCAACGGCTACTTTCATCTTACGTTCCACATTCATTTCTGGGATTACCTCACGGAGTGTTGCTTATCGGTTAGAACCGAGAACTGTGCGCTACCGCCGCTGTTTTCAGTTGTGAAGTCCGTGGTGAGAGATAAAGCCTGAAATTTGGTTTTGTCCGCCCACTTTTGATACTGTGAATCTCGGAATACTGAATTCTCTAACAATTACCGAAGAGGAATGTCCAATACGTCTATCTGCAACTACCATTCCCCGTTCAAAGTCGGTTAAACCCCATCGTGAGGCCGGCCCGAGTGGCCGAGCGGTTCTAGGCGATTCAGTCTGGAACCGCGCGACTACTAAGGTCGCAGGTTCGAATCCTGCCTCGGGCATGGATGTTTGTGATGTCCTTAAGTTTAAGTAGCTCAAAGTTCTAGGGGACTGATGACCTCAGATGTTAAGTCCCATAGTCCTCAGACCCATTTGAACCATTTGAAACTCCATCGTGAGGCGATGATCACGTCAGAAACGTAAGTAAAAATGATATCTTCGCCATTGCACTGCTCTTTCATATCTTGCGTACGCAATAATACCGCTGTCTGTATATTTGCATATCGCTATCCCATGACTTTTGTCAGCTATTGGTGTGCATTTGTTGCCCCTCGGGTCAGTCACGCACGATCTGGTGTAGATGAAATGTGCTGCTGTAACTAGTTTTGCCTATCCCATACTTGACTGTCATGCAGACAGCCACATATTCAATACACGCCGAACTGTTTCATTCGTTGTTGAGACTTTTCCAACATAGCAGATATCTAAAATTGCGACACAGTAGACAAAAATCTCTACGCCTTTTTTTTTCTTTTTGTGGAAGCAGCCATGGTTTCGCAATATTCGCATTAAGGATGTCAGAACTTGGAAATACGTGGTTGCAGATGACGCACCAGGAAACCGTGATCCTACCTCCGGCGTAGACTTTCCGAGAATCGCATAGACAGCGCGGCCTTAAAGATTCTCGCGCTCGCCACGCAGATGAATTCTTTGAATGAGTCGCCGCGGGCGGTTCACGGACCGTTGACGCTTTTAATTAAAAAGTGCGGCGTATAGAGTCGCGTGGCGTCGCCGTAGCGAGGCGGGCCCGCTGCGCAAGTCCTTCATTACTGGCGTCGCAATCGATAGGAGCAGAGCGCGGCATGCGGGTTGCCGCGCCGCCGTGGCAGGGGGAGCGGCCTACATGTGTCGCCCCGCACGGCGCTGTGCTCGGGCCGCTCCTCTGCTCTCCCCACCCTGCGAGTGCGGCGGGACCTCCGCCTGCGGCTGTTTGCTATTCCAGGCCGGAAACTTGCCAACTTGACGCCCTCAATCTAAGTTGGGATTTCTGGGAAGTCAATTAGCGCGGGCCATCAGCGGCGTGGCTGGCTGGCGACAGTCAGAGGGCGCCAGCCGCCTGCTGCCATCCTTGCTCTCTGCTCTCCTCTCCCCTTCTCGCTCCTAACGTCGTGTCCCACAGTCCCCCTCCCCATTCCTTTCCTCCATCCTTTCCGCAGCCCATAACCCTCAGCACCGTTCACAGAATCAGGAAAGGCAAACTTTGCTGCGACGTAGCATCGGAAAGAGAAGGAAAAAAGAAAAAAAAAGGATTGTGATTATTCTCCGGAAAATTTGTTCTTGCCAACCACGAATTGGTAGTACAGACACAGAAGCATATGCGGTAACTTAATTCTATTTCAATAGACGTCGTTTTACCATTTTCCTTTTTTAATTCACTGTGTTCCATAAAATTTGCCTTTCAGTTCATTTGCTAGCTGAAACTTTGTCACAGACTGAGCTGTTTCGTTTACTTTCCATTAATAAGTTAGTAATGGTATTAATGGAGAGTTAAAACCTAATCAGTCACAAATGTGTTGAGTTTTATTTACAAGACTGTTCTATTTCTGTACTCTGGTTCCAGAGTGTACAAGACTCTGCTGTCGTTTTCAGACTGACGATGTGCCGTGGTCTGAGGCATGACTGTGCGCTTTTACGTATGAAAAATAACTACCTACGTCTTTATAGTCCCTGGGAATGTAGAGGACGAAATGTTAGGCGCAGAAACATCCCACAGACCGCAGCGTAATGCTGATATAAGCATTATCAACATTGATATAAATACTAGCTGCCAAAGCGTGAATTATTGTTCTCGTCCGACTGTGTAGTTTTTCTGATTCGTGAAGGCACATTATGTGTAACGCTCGTAAAGAAAGACCAATGTATGTTATAAGTTTTGCTTTGCTTAAATCATCAGTTAATTGCCAGATTTCGTGCAGTGATTCACCTCTTCCTACCTCGTGGAAATCTTTTCACCTCAACGTAACTGCTACCTCCAATAAATTTTGAAATCCGTTAAGCGTATTCTAGCCCTTGTCTGTCCTAATATTTTTGCCCTCCATTACACTTTCTAGCTGCAAGTTGTACATGGGCGCTGATGCACCGCTGATCTAGTACGGAAAAGAATATTTTTGCTCTTTATTAGATTTTTTTGATAAAAGAAAATACGTCGGTGTTGTAGCAGATGCCCCATTGATCTGCTCTTACTTCTGGTGAGATTCTTCTATAGACTTCATTTCTCGCCCATTACTTTTAGTGATTCTTCATTTCGAATTTTCTGTTTCTACGCGCTTTTTAATATTCCTTGATAGCAACATATTTAGGAGGTTTCTTGTTCTCCAGAGTTCTGATGGTCCATCTTATACATCCACAGAATGATGATCTCCAGGTGCTCATTTTCTGGATCTTGTTTCTCATTTCGCTATCAATATTTGTGTGTGTGTGTGTTGTGTGTGTGAAATCTTGTGGGACTAATCTGCTAAGGTCATCAGTCCCTAAGCTCACACAGTACTAAATTATCCTAAGGACAAATACACACACCCATGACCGAGGGAGGACTCGAAACTCCGCCGGGACCAGCCGCACAGTCCATGACTATAGCGCCTCAGACCGCTCGGCTAATCCCACGCGGCTCAATATTTGAGATCATTACAGCTCTTTTGTTGAGGAAATCATTCTTTGGCCATATCAATATACTTCCAATATTAACCTCGCATCACCCATCCTTGCTATCTTGTTCCTTGGATAGAAGAAACTTTCACTTCTCTATCTACTACATTCTTCATCATATTCGTCTTTACTTTTTGTTTTCATAAACAAAATGTATTGTTTCCGGGAACATACCACTAAGTCTGATGGTCGACCACGTGGTAAAGAACCTGACAACAAAAGTAATAGCTTTTTGCTAAGTGCTCTTTATCTTCAGTTACCTGTCTTAATACCCAAAATGTCTCAGATTTTTCATAAATAAAATATTTGATTCAAAATGTTTTTAAATGTAGTCGGTTACAAATCACTAGCACTTTTTGTCTTTTGACAAGAGCTAGTTCACATTTGCTACACAAATTGGACATGAATCTTTTAAGGATTTTTTCAACGATCGACTTCAGTTGTCCTTTATTTCAGCATCACAGATTGCACAAAATATTTAGTTTACGTATAGTTTAAAGACTTTATTATTATTTTTAGGCCACTTTGTTGATACTCTTGTGTAAGTATCTCATAGTAACCGCACATACTGGCAGAGGTACAAATGTGATTACTGAGATGGTCTGCAGTCAACCCCAAAGATTTGCTGCGAGGCGGGTGAGTCGTGCCATCGATAGTTGAAGTTGGTACGCTGATCAGCTTGGTGATAGCCTGTCGACGGGATCTGCCTTGTAACTTGGCTGAATTGTCAGCTAGTTTGAATGCTTCCGTTTTGAATTGAGGAAGTCAGACTATGCCTATTGTGGTTTGGCGTCTCCACTGAAGCATGGCGTTTACAGTCCAATGTAAGAGGAGTTTGGTGGATTGAATTTGCATAATGGAGGCGTCTGCTAAATTCTGTCTTCACGGTTGTCGAGCTCTGGTAGTGAATGGATAACTGGCTCATGGAACCTGTTTGTGGAGTATACAGCGCCGCATATTGGAAAAATGGTTCAAATGGCTCTGAGCACTATGGGACTAAACTTCTAAGGTCATCAGTCCCCTAGAACTTAGAACTACTTAAACCTAACTAACCTAAGGACATCACACACATTCATGCACGAGGCAGGATTCGAACCTGCGACCGTAGCGGCCGCATATTGGAAACGATGAGCGTCGACCAGTTTACATGTGAACGATTTCTGGCTTTTGCCTTGAGGTTACTGATTGAAAATGGTCATCTCCCTTAACGTCGTAAGTGCCAACCGTTAATTGCAACGAACTATTAGTAACTTGCTTCCATATAATGTTATGGTACCTTATTGTGCTGCACGTGCAGCGTTGCCAGTTTTGAAAAAAAAATAGTTCTTTTTGAAATCGTAAAAAATCAGTGCCAAGCAGCGTGCAGTTTTATTTCTTTCATTAATTTATTTATTTTACTTATTAATTATTTTGTTAATTTAAAGCAGATCATGTATCATTTATTTCAAATTGTACTTGTAGTTAGTTTGAGAACTGAGAGGCTAATAGTGTACCAATTTAAATTTGTATCAGAGCTATCAATTTTAATTACTGTACTCGCCAGTTTGATTCAAAGTTTCGTTTGTTTTATAGGTACTTTTTTTAATTTCGTGATAAGCTTTGTATGTTTGGGCAATTATATGTTTGATCACATTTAAGTGATGTTAGTCAATTACTCATCTGTTGGTAGAAAGTCGCGTATAGTCCCGAACTTGGTGGATTACTTTTTAAGGGTGTTTCGTATTAATTCAGTGGTTTATTGAAGTATTTCATGTGTGATATTTGTTGTATTTTAAGTGTGGATTATTAATTCTTGTCCATATTGTTGTAGAATGTTGAGTACACGCCGGAAGCGGCTACAAGGGTAGCGGAGTACGTGTGGAGTGCACATGTGGTTCTTTTAGGTTAGAGAATTCCCTCCCTAGGCCCGACAAGACGCCTCCTGAGACGCGGTAAGATAGGAGTAGGCAAAATGCAACAGGGAATAACAATATTAATGTGCTAATAGTAAACTGAAGGAGCGTCTATTGAAATATCCCAGAACTGCTCTCATTAATAAACGGTCACAATGCCCATATAGTATTAGGGACAGAAAGTTGGCTGAAACCAGACGTAAACAGTAATGAACTCAAATTGGAATGTACACCGCAGAGACAGGCTGGACAGTGAAGGGGGAGGCGTGTTTATAGCGATAAGAATTGCAATAGTATCGAAGGAAATTGATGGAGATCCGAAATGTGAAATAATTTGGGTCAAGGTCACGGTTAAAGCAGGCTCAGACATGGTAATTGGATGTCTCTATAGGCCCCCTGACTCAGCAGCTGTTGTGGCTGAACACCTGAAGGATAATTTGCAAAATATTTAGAGGGACAAAGAATGCAGTGAAATTTTTGTAAGTGCTTTATCTGAAAGCTACCTTGAGCATTTAAACAGAGAACCGACTTGTGGCGATAACATATTAGACCTTCTGGTGACAAACAGACCCGAACTATTTGAAACAATTAACGCAGAACAGGGAATCAGCGATCATAAAGCGGTTACAGCATCGATGATTTCAGCCGTAAATAGAAATATTAAAAAAGGTTGGAAGATTTTTCTGTTTAGCAAAAGTGACAAAAATCAGATTACAGAGTACCTGACGGCTCAACACAAAAGTTTTGCCTCAAGTACAGATAGTGTTGAGGATCAGTGGACAAAGTTCAAAACCATCGTACAATATGCGTTAGATGAGTATGTGCCAAGCAAGATCGTAAGAGATGGAGAAGAGCCACCGTGGTACAACAACTGAGTTAGAAAACTGCTGCGGAAGCAAAGGGAACATCACAGCAAACATAGACATAGCCAAAGCCTTGCAGACACACAAAAATTACGCGAATCGAAATGTAGTGTGAGGAGGACTATGCGAGAGGCGTTCAATAAATTCTAAAGTAAAGTTCTATGTACTGACTTGGCAGAAAATCCTAAGAAATTTTGGTCTTATGTCAAAGCGGTAGATGGATCAAAACAAAATGTCCAGACACTCTGTGACCAAAATGGTACTGAAACAGAGGATGACAGACTAAAGCTCGAAATACAAAATGACTTTTTCCAAAACTGTTTCACAGAGGAAGACTGCACTGTAGTTCCTTCTCTAGATTGTCGCACAGATGACAAAATGGTAGATATCGAAATAGACGACAGAGGGATAGAGAAACAATTAAAATCGCTCAAAAGAGGAAAGGCCGCTGGACCTGATGGGATACCAGTTCGATTTTACACAGAGTACGCGAAGGAACGTGCCCCCCTTCTTGCAGCGGTGTACCGTAGGTCTCTAGAAGAGCGTAGCGTTCCAAAGCATTGGAAAAGGGCACAGGTCATCCCCGTTTTCAAGAAGGGACGTCGAACAGATGTGCAGAACTATAGACCTATATCTCTAACGTCGATCAGTTGTAGAATTTTGGAAAACGTATTATGTTCGAGTATAATGACTATTCTGGGGACTAGTAATCTACTCTGTAGGAATCAGCATGGGTTTCGAAAAAGACGGTCGTGTGAAACCCAGCTCGCGCTATTCGTCCACGAGACTCAGAGAGCCATAGACACGGGTTCCCGGGTAGATGCCGTATTTCTTGACTTCCGCAAGGCGTTCGATACAGTTCCTCACAGTCGTTTAATGAACAAAGTAAGATCATATGGACTATCAGACCAATTGTGTGATTGGATTGAAGAGTTTCTAGATAACAGAACGCAGCATGTCATTCTCAATGGAGAGAAGTCTTCCGAAGTAAGAGTGATTTCAGGTGTGCCGCAGGGAAGTGTCGTAGGACCGTTGCTATTCACAATATACATAAATGACCTTGTGGATGACATCGGAAGTTCACTGAGGCTTTTTGCAGATGATGCTGTGGTGTATCGAGAGGTTGTAACAATGGAAAACTGTACTGAAATGCAGGAGGATCTGCAGCGAATTGACGCATGGTGCAGGGAATGGCAATTGAATCTCAATGTAGACAAGTGTAACGTGCTGCGAATACATAGAAAGATAGATCCCTTATCATTTAGCTACAAAATAGCACGTCAACAACTGGAAGCAGTTAATTCCATAAATTATCTGGGAGTACGCATTAGGAGTGATTTAAAATGGAATGATCATATAAAGTTGATCGTCGGTAAAGCAGATGCCAGACTGAGATTCATTGGAAGAATCCTAAGTAAATGCAATCCGAAAACAAAGGAAGTAGGTTACAGTACGCTTGTCCGCCCACTGCTTGAATACTCCTCAGCAGTGTGGGATCCGTACCAGATAGGGTTGATAGAAGAGATAGAGAAGATCCAACGGAGAGCAGCGCGCTTCGTTACAGGATCATTTAATAATCGCGAGAGCGTTACGGAGATGATAGATAAACTCCAGTGGAGGACTCTAGGACTCTGCAGGAGAGACGCTCAGTAGCTCGGTATGGGCTTTTGTTAAAGTTTTGAGAACATACCTTCACCGAAGAGTCAAGCAGTATATTGCTCCCTCCTACGTATATCTCGCGAAGAGACCATGAGGATAAATTCAGAGAGATTAGAGCCCACACAGAAGTATACCGACAATCCTTACTTCCACGAACAATACGAGACTAGAATAGAAGGGAGAATCGATAGAGGTACTCAAGGTACCCTCCGCCACACACCGTGAGGTGGCTTGCAGAGTTTGGATGTAGATGTAGATGTAAACCAAGCCAGACTGACTTCTTGAATGCAGTGTTGCAATGATATATTTTCATGAGTTTCCAGTCTTCGGTTAGTTTTGTGAATGGTTTATGTAATAAATTTTTTGAATGCATGGTTCACTTCCTCTGGGTAGTCTGATTAAGCACCTTACACTACTGAATCTGAGCGTTTATTTCTGTGGTGCTTTTCAGATGAATTACGTGTTTCTACCTATTTTTTGCTCTTGGCATTAATAGTTTTGTTGTGCTTGTTATTAACTGAAGTTACTAAGTCATTTATGTATAGTATTGCCAAACATCCGCAATAGAAGCTGATTCGAAAACCTTAAGTAATTCATTGATGGGTCGCTTAACTTGTTTGTTAATTTACTTTATGTGTTGAGAACCTGTGATCTAATTAATAGTTTGAATATACCCTGAGTATTTGGACAAGGTGGTTCTACTCCACTCTGCATTGTTGCCATATGTCTCCAAGATGGTGGAAACACAAAGATGGCGGCGTGTAGACTTGGCAACCGCACATGACATCATCAAAGATGGTGGCCATGATGGCAGCTGATCACACAAGTACCATATCCAAGATGGCGGCTTTTGGCGGGAAAGTGCCATGCCCCCCTCCTCTAACCCAGAAAAATGGCGGGAAGTTCAAATTACAACAGGATAATGCATCTCACAAACGTTGTCTCTACTAACCTAAGAAAATCAAGGGAAGATATGTCATTTGGGTTACCCCCACTAACCTAAGTCATCCAACCGCCACTTCTTCCTAGGAACTGGCGCCTAGTTTGAATTTTGGGTGTAAAAAAGGTCAGTTTGTGTTTCTCTACTAAGCTAAGAAAATGGCGAGAAAAAAGGTTACCTCCACTAACCTAGGTCACCCAACGCCACCTCCTCTTAAGGATTCGTGGGGAAATGACTCGACCAGTGCTGGACATTAGTGTTTATTTTGCAAGCACCAGTCTTTATTTAAACAATTTCATACAGCACAGCCATCAAGTGTGTTCACCATGAGGTCCAGAATCCAACTGTAATAGTACACAGTACCACAAACAGAGGGCACTCTCTTCTGTGATGTAATCCAAGATGGCGAGGGAAAATGGCGACATACAGTGTGTTCACCACATCATCTAGACTCCAACTGAACTAGTACACAGTACTGCCACCAGAGCATGCTGTCGTCTGTTCCATGATGGCAGTCTAGGGTGGGGCAAAATGGCGGTCGTCTAGAGGAGAATCCGGTTAAGACGTCTACATTTCTGCACTCCAACAAGTCTCCCCATTCAGAGCGCTTCTACCGTTAATTGGAAACGTGAAACATCCCTCATAGGTCACCAGCACTACACGCCAAGCACACAGGTAGAATTCTTCTGCGAGGCATGGATATGCACAGATATACAGAAAGCAGAGCAAACGCTCTCCAAATGGAAGGTGGCTGGGTACAATCGAGTACAGTGTTATATTACATCTCCTGATCAGTGGATTTGGGGTAGCTGTTGGCGACTGTGCTTCATTTACAAGAAATTTTAGAATGCAGAGCGAGAGGTTATGTCATGATCACATGAATGGATCTGACATAAAATCGATGGAATTGCGAAAAATGACGAGGGAATAGGTATAAATTGATCCAATATACATCGGAATTCGGGAAAATTGAGGAAGTACTTGCGTATCTTCTGGTTCGCGCCGAACAGTAAGCGGCAACAAGAGGAATCCGAGAAAACGTCGACATCGAAACGAAGGGAATCAGAGATTCAATCAATATTTCTGTACTGTGACAGCATTGTACTGCATGTCTATTGTACCAGTTGACTACTGTATTTGATGCTTTTCAGGAACACCGAGAACCATCCGCCTCTAAATTTACTGGCATCTGCATTAAAGGATAACAGAGAGTGGATGGGGTGATCGATTGAGATGGAGCTGTAACGAGGTATGATGTGATGGTTGACTAATGATGCATTTTATACGACCTTTGCTTTATGCGATGTACTCCATCCCACCTGTCACATCTTGGGTATAAAATCGAGACTTCAGCATCATAACTAAGTTATCGATAGGTGCTTCTGAGGCACTGCAATCCCGTGTACATATCTGCCTGACAGGTGTGCTGTTTACAGAGTTAGTGACGAAATGACGTAATTTTCACATGTCGCACGCTGCTACTATGCGTATATCTGTTTTCGAGTAAGAGGTATTCGCCGTTACTAACGATCATTTTATATAGTGCTGATGCAGGCATAGTATAATTTCCGAACCGTGATCGGATGTGGACAGTGGGCGCTATACATCTCGGGAAAGCTATATTGTACTTGTATCACACAGAGCCAATGTTTTAAGGAAGTAGTTTTTTCGTTTTACTGTTCGATTACATAGTTTATCGCAGAGAAACCGGGAAGAAGGCTGTATGTCCTGCGCTTGAAATGTATTTCTTACATTGGAATATTAACAGCACTACATTCCGTACGACTGATATGTTGGAAACGCAAGCGATCTAACATTATAACCGGTTTTAAGTGCAGAACGTTCTAGTCTTAGGAGTGCATGTGTTTGTGTTCTCTCTTACTAGTGCCGTCCAGGTACCGATACTAGACTCTAGAAACATACTTTAGAGTTGATAGTTTGGTTGATTTATGTAAAAATGAGTCGAACTCCATCCGTCTGGAGCTCCATCGACCATAAAAATCATTCATTTCTTGTTCTTCTTAACCGTATGCTATTTCATCACGACACTTTGAAATCTGTTACTATACATCGATAAGGAGTGCTAAGTTCCTCGACATGAGCGCATCTCGAAAAATCTCGTGCACTGGGATGGATGAGGACTCGGAAAGCTCCATTCATTCACGAGATGTGGAGTGAACCTGTCTTCTTCTTATCGGTTGCAGATTAATTGGATAAAGGTGCTGCAGTGTGGGTTGGTCAATGACAGTGTTATGAGGGTCTCTCACTCTCTAATTTTACCCTACGACAACGAGAATCCTCTGTGATGCTGATATGCATGGAGATAGATCATAAATTAAGCACTGTGCTCGAAGTTTTAGAAATTTCTAGAGCACTGACTGGTATGCTTTGATGATTTATGCGTTCGATAATTAACGCAGAATGGATGTACTGAGCAGTCATCTATCAACATTCCCAATGATACTCGCAAAGTAGAGAAGGGGCGATTTAGCTATGATACTGAAATTGGGGAAACATGCTGTCACATCAGCTTCCGGTATAGAAGTTACTGTAAAATTGCTAAAACTGTGCGCGCTATCAACTGCAATGCTTATAATTACAGTACATTGCTGGAGTCTTTTCCATCCCATCCGTGCATTGGTGCGCAGTTGGTTACAACATAATGATTGACTGACAGCGCTTGTTTGAGTTGGTGAATGAGTTTTATGGATGGGTGACACCTTCTGGGAGTTTGCTAGCAGCAAAACAATGACCGCATAAATGAGTGCAATATGATGAATTAGTCGAAAGGGAATGCAGAGCCATCATTTATTCTGTCACTGTGGGAGATGTGTTTAAATGTAGAGGTTGTCAATCACTTTCGGACATCAGATTGGAAACTCTCAAAAACGCAGCAAAACTCTTCCAATTTCCTTATGTTGTATCTGTCTTTTATTTAAAATCATCCAGTGTTATGGTGACTGCGGCAATAATATGGTTTACACAGTGCGATGTCTAGAGGTGTTCCTCCAAAATTCATACTTCCTACCATCAGGGGCTTGGCTGTGGGTATGTGGCACTTTCCAGCCACCTTGCGTAGTGATATTCGCATCATCAGCTGTCGTCACGGCACTCATCTTGAATGATGTCAATCACAATATCAGCTGACATCTTGGATAATGGTACTTTGGGGTGGTGTCCTTGCTGTCTGCGAGAGGCAGTGGATCAGAACGTCTTAATGACAGTTTATAACCTGTCCTCGAAGGCATGGTAGTAAAACAAAATGTTTGGCAGGGTACCATGCGTGTTAGAACAGAAAAAAATAATGTTTCATACAACGAGACAGGGTCACAGGGAGCGTCTCTTGCTGCTTACAGTATTGTCTATGGGATACGGTCATCTTCCTACAGTACAGGTGATGGAACTTTAAACTGGCCTGTGCAGTTTATCAAAACCTGTATATTTAATAGGATTGTCACATGTGCTCGATGCCTGCATGCATGCGGTATTTGTTTTCGATATATGGTAGGAGGGAGATGTGGTAAAAATCTTATCTTGTTATCTATCGCATGAAGTTTGTTGAGCTTTTATAGGTCGTAATTTTTCTCTGATGGGTGGTACAGAATAACGAAGATAGCTTGTTGGGGGGATAGATGTGAATGGACATGGATCTATAGTCTTTGTATGTAGTTTGGAGAAGCATCACAATGCCGTAGCAAAATCCACGTCCTTTCCCCAGTTCCCCTACCGCCTTTTATACTACTTCATGTTGCAGGAGCAGGCTTCATTTCCGTCGAATTGTCAAAACACATTTCTGTCGCAGTAACTCAGCATCGCCTGTTACTGCACGGATTGCAGGAGGTGGTAGATACAGTTTCCTCTGACCCCTACTGAGCTCTGACTTACACTGGAATGATCACAAGCACAGAGATGCAGGGGTGGTAGCGTATAGTCTGAGGAGGCATTTGCAGAATGCATACGGGATAACTAAAATGACGTGGTAATTTTACTGTAGCAGATAGATCCAAGAAAGGTGGATCGTTTGGAGATATGAGAGTGCCAGAAATATGATTGAGTACTGGTTGTAATCATTAAAGAACCCATTGCAGGTATGTGCTTCAATGGGAAGACTTGATTCCAAATCCCAGACAGCATTTCTAGGGGATAGCATGGCATTAGAAATCTGAAAAGGTGGATCGTTTGGAGATATGAGAGTGCCAGAAATATGATTGAGTACTGGTTGTAATCATTAAAGAACCCATTGCAGGTATGTGCTTGAATGGGAAGACTTGATTCCAAATCCCAGACAGCATTTCTAGGGGATAGCATGGCATTAGAAATCTGAAAAGCTTGTGTACATTTATTATGACCTCAATCATCACACCATCTACTACTGTTTGTGATCCTTCTCAATCAGCCATTGCTTATAGCCCAATAGAAATATCACCGAGCCTCTGACGTTGTATTGAGACAGAATGCGTTAAAATACTGTAGAATTATCTTGCTGGGGTGGTGTGAGGGAGTCGCAAATAACGCTTACATACCACATTCCTTAGCCGAATCACTTTCAAAATGCGGTAATTTTTTCACGAGGTTGCATCATTGGCTACGTGTTGGTCTGATAATACACATTCCTACTATCACCGTCTCGGCGTTTGTCCAGAAAAAACCACCCCATTGAGAGGTCATGTTGTACATCGATTTATGAGGCCAGTATAGCTTTTAACATGGATACTTGTGTCCACCTGTAGAACCAAGACCGCGTGTGACGGCAACATACAGTAGTTGATGCGATTGGTTCTTTTTTTTTTTTTAACATCTCGACGATTATATCTCTGTTTCTAAGACACAGTGGTTGCACTCACAAGAAAACCTTATGAGACATGCCCACCCATCGTTGATTTTGGGTCAGTATTATTTTGCATCTTGTGGAATCATTTATTGGTCAAGTATTATACTTAGTTGTAGTAAGGGATGTGTTCTGACATGTTCAAAAGGGAATGACTATGTCCAGTTGTAAGGAAGGTATGGATTTGAGATCGAGAACTGTGATAGCAAAGGGAAGAGTATGTCAAGTCATAAGAAATGGTACAGATACTTGTATTTCCAGAGCCACAGCCATCAACAGGGTGTATTTCCGATACTTCGCTCGTTGTCGAATACCGTTCAACTGAGACCTCAATCATAACATTTAGTTGTCTGCTCATGGATAAAATGTGTATGGGACCAGTGTCCTGGGCTGATGATTCTACCTGTGTGTTCTTGGCGTGAAGCACTGCTGACCTGTGCGAGAATGATACTCACGTTTCCCATTAACAGTGGAATCCCTCATAATGGGGAGACCTGGAGGAGTGTAGGAACGTAGAGCGTCTTAACCGGATTGTTCTCTAGACGACCGAATATCGAACTAATACTCAGTATGTGTTGGATAGCTTTCGTCATCGCGTGGAAATTTTACGAGATTCAATATGGACATGTGTTTATGCTTGGCCACTATCCCCTCCCGTGTAAATTATTCGGTTGACTGCATCTCCAATTTCGCCTCTTTATTTAGTTGAGAGAACATCGATTGTTGTACGTAGATCTAGGATGTGGAAGACAGGTTTGAAGGTTCTCTACACATAAGAAACGGGTTTTGACTTTGTAAATTGTAGGGATGTTTAGGAATCTGTTAAATCACAAACATTGGTATTTGAGAGTGGGAATAAAAATGGTTCAAATGGCTCTAAGCACTATGGGACTTAATATCTGAGGTGATCAGTCCCATAGACTACTTAAACCTAACTAACCTAAGGACATCACACACATCCATGCCTGAGGCAGGATTTGAACCTGCAAACTTAGCAGCTGCACGGCACAGGACTGACGTGCTGAGAACCGCTCGACCACAGAGTGGAAATATCAGTTTCCTCTAGTTTCGAGTTCTCATGTAAAGGTCCCTGGAGACAGGATAAATGCTGTAGTTTCAGGTTTGTAGAGAAATCATATCCAGGTTGTATCTTCCGAATTATGTTGCACGGGCGATGTGCTTGATATCTAGAAGTACATCGAAAATGGTATAACATTATGGCAAACGATGTAGAAACGCAAGCAAGCAGGCAGTTCTGGACCAGAAATAGTAGTGCGTTTATACCGAGGGGGAAACGGGCCCATCTTTACACAACAGTTCTGAGAGTGACTTCGATTTCCCAAGGGCTTCCTGCTGTACAAGGGGTGATTTTGTATAGCATAGAATACGAATTGGATGTTTACTACATCTACACGGTATGGGGTGATATATTGCTGGGTCGAAGATCGGTTTCACGTTCTAATATTCAGGTCCTGTCCTCGGTAGGAGAGTAATGTAATTGAGTAGGAGTCATCCATATTTGACGTTATATACGCGGTGATATATTGACGGGTCGCCAGTCGGTTCCATGTTCTAATATTCAAGCTCTTGTCCCCAGTGGGCGCTCATTGTAACTGAGTAAGAGTATTTCCGTACTTGTTCGCTGCTCGTGGTCTCGCGGTAGCGTTCTCGCTTTCTGAGCACGGGGTCCCAGGTTCGATTCCCGGCGGGGTCAGGAATTTTTCCTGCCTCGAGATGACTGGGTGTTGTTGTGTCGTCTTCATCATCATCATTTATCCCCATCACGGCTGGAGGAAGGCAATGGCAAACCACCTCCACTAGGACCTTGCCTAGTAAAGCGGTGCGGGTCTCCCGCATCGTTCCTCTATGCTCTGTAAAGAAGCATGGGACTTCATTTCCATTTTTTTTTTTCATTTCCGTATTTGACGACATGTACGGCATGTTGCAGGGTTTCATTGTCTATGTAACGTGGTGGTCTGTGTAAAATAGCCGCTAGAAGTCCCATCTGTAGAAGGAAAAAGGCTGATGTTGCTTCCACATTGCTGGCATCAGTAATTCATCGGGTAAATTCGATAATAGCCGATCATAATGCTAGACTCATTCACAAGACGACCTTTGTGCCAGGACGTAGAAGCATCTACAAATTGATTCGAACACCATGGAGGTAAGGTATGCACAGAGAGTTCTGAGAAAGCAAGTGTTCAAAGACAAGTTGAAGCATACCATCCATCTCTGGTGGGGAAGCCATGACTCATCTGCCACAATGGCACTAGGGCATCTCCAGACCTTTAGCTGTAGGATACCGAAAATTCATAACATTTATTTCTCTTCTGTATGGCAGTGCTTTGAATTCTAGTTGCCTAATTGTTCTGAAACGCCCCCATCTGTTCTTAGACGGTGATCTATTTCCAAACAAGGAGAATGCTCTTAGGATTAAGAATGTTTTTCCAATTGTGCACAGGCTTTTAACTGTGTGAACGTTTAACGTTTCTGTATATTGGCAGTCTGCAGCGTCGCTCAGCACTAAGCTCTTCGCTGGACCACAGGTAGAGGGAGGGTTCACACCGGCAGCAGTGGACTTGCACGCGTACCCCACCTTGGAGTGTTTGCACTTTGTATATAGGTCTTAGCTCCCGTCCAGTCGCGTCATCAATGACGTATAGGTGAACACGTATTTTGAGAGAAATTTCTCAGGTGTTGAGAATGAAAGGGATGCCACCACCTCATGCATGCAGGACCGGAATGGGCGCCTTTGTGTGGTTTGACTGTTGATAGCCATGTGGCTGTCTGTGCGTCCAGACTTCTGGGAGCATGTGCTGTCCAATGGACAGGGGTTACCAGGCAGTGTCTGAGCGTGTCTGTTACATTATTTAATGAGTAGGTCTGTAGGCTGTGCTCTGCGCTATTTGGACATTTTATGAGTACTAAGCATGTCTACACATCACTGTGCTGCATTATTTAGGAGCAATTTGCAGGTCTGTACTGAAATTATTTCGGTAAGATAGGATTTGACTACATTTCTGCAGAGCATTATTCAGGAGTAGTTTACATGTCTGCAGACTTGTATTGTGACCCCAAGCATGTGTTTTGTATCAGTGTGATAAATATTGTTTCAGAATAAATACACTCCTTCCTTACTCTCTCCAGCAGACCAGAGTAGGCTGAGTCATTTTCGCGCCATTTTCCCCCTCCAGACCCCCATCTTGTATTACATCACAGGAGGGATGATAGCACCCTCTGGTGTCAGTACTGTGTACAAGGTCAGTTGGCATCTAGATCTCATGGTGGAGATACTGTATGTCGCCATTTTCCACCGCCATCTTGGATTATGTCACAGATGAGAGAGCCATCTGTTGGTGGTACTGTGCACTAGGTGAGTTGGAGTTCGGACCTTGTGGTGAACACACTGGATAGCTGTGCTGTATGAAATTGTTTAAATAAAGACTGGTGCTTGCAAAATAAAGAGTTAAGTCCAGCATTGGTCGAGTCCTTTTCCCATGAATCCTTAGGAGGAAATGGTGGTCGGATGACTTAATTTAGCGGAGTTAATCTTTCTCTCAGGCCATTTTCTTAGCTTAGTAGAGATACGCGAATTGACCTTTCTTTACACCCATAATTCAAACTAGGTGCCAGTTCCTAGGAAGATGTGGCAGTCAGTTGACTTAGGTTGGTGGGGGTAACCAAAGTGAGCTATCTTCCTGCGATTTTCTTACATTCTTAGAGGTAACCTTGGTGTGATGCATTGTCCTGTTGGAATTTGAACTTACTTCCTGCCATTTTTCTGGGGGAGGGTAGGGGGCATGGTACTCTCCCACCAAAAGCCGTCATCTGGGATAATGGTACTTGTGTCATCATCCGATGTCATGGCCACCCTCTTGGATGATGTCTTGTGCTGATGCCAAGTCTACAAGCCACCATCATGGGTGACGTCATCGCCACCATCTTGGATACATGTTGCAACAATGCAGAGTGGGGTAGTATCCGCCTTGTGCCAATACTCCTGTGTTGTCCCAAAGTGTTTCCTCTTATTCTAAGGAAGAAAGGTAGGGGCAGACAGATTCCACTCACAAAAATCTACTCATGGGTATAGGAGACAAACTGGGTGTGGTCAGGGTTATTTCTTAACGCTGATTAACGTTAGTGAAAAATTTCTGAGGCTCCGTCTATCCTTGAAACGGCTATTCAGTCACACAGGCTTTCATGCGAAATTCTATTACCATTTTCCGAATACAAAATCATTTCCTTTACAGAACATCACATTACCTGAGGTTTAAAATATCTTACAAGTCACTCACCTACGGACAGCACAAGTACCATCGAAACTTCGTATTTGATTTATTTTTATTACATGTTAGATGTCGTGTTTCGCTTCTTTCTGTTGTAAAACTGTCACTCCAAAGCTGTTGCACTAAAATCTTCGAAATTCGCTGACAGTGGAATCTCTGTGGGCCTCTGTTATCTTTTCTGTGAATTCCACTATTTCAAGAGACGTCTTCACTTTTTGTATGCAGTTTTTGTAACCTTATATAGCATTTGCCTCTGAAAATTACCATTCTTCTGTGACACTCTAAGTCCCCAGATTATTTTTTCTGGTTTTATAATAGGGAATTCATCATTTTCAAAATCTTCAATTAATCTAATACTCAACTTTTGAAACTCTTGTCCTTTGTCAGACTAATATTCACGTACATATAGTCGTACAGTCGACTGATATCAACTGCAGCTTACCTAAGTCCTCCATTTTTGTAGGTGTAGGGTCAGTTGTTCCTATGAATAATGTATTCTTTTGTCCTTGTCTAGACTGACAACTACATTCGGATGCCATACATCTAGTTTCAAGTCACAGCACCTTACAGAACAAAAGCACCATAACACATGCAGCGACACTGAATTCACAACGGTTTTCCGCGCACTTTTTACTGGCAGCAGCAAACAAGCCCCACAAATCGTACAAAGCAGTAACATTCAATGGAAGTGTATGTTAATTATTGTCTGTAAATAGAAGAAGACTGTAATTCTTAGATTTAAAAAATATGTTGCTCACATAACTACAAGCCCTACAGAATCAATCATTTACACTCTTGGCCATTGCAATTACTACATTTGGAAGGATAGTACATAAATAACAAAATTTTACTTATATGAATGAATTGTATGAATCCGTGGTGTTTGTTTTTTCGGACTTGTTCAGAAAGAACAGACACGACGCATTCATATAATTGATTTTCCTCGATGGGCAATGCAAATGCAGTACACGTTCGACCTCCAGTGGGAATTTTTCAGCTGTGAATTTGCAGGACATGGGAGTTGACTCCGAATAAGTGGCGCTGGGTTGGAGTGTGGGTCGGCCGAAAGGAGTGCCGAAATAAGCCACGTCACTGCGATGAACACCGTGTCTGGATGCCGCAGTGCTTAACGCAACTACCTAGCAAGTGGGGGATTCCGGGTTCGGATAATAGTGTGGGACGTATTTTCACTCGTCGCCTCTGATTCTGCATACAGTCCCGATGCAGCTGTCATCAGTAGGTACTTCCCTTTCATTTCCTTTCTCCTCCCCCCCCCCCCCCCCACCTTTGTCAGTTTATACAAATTTCACTTCTTGAGCCTATATAGTAGGAAGAATGTTTTATTAAATATGTAGTTGATTTGGGGGTATAAATAAAGAAACAAACACCGTCCGGACATGGCTTGAAGGCCTAACGGAACCGACCGACCGCCGTGACATCCTCAGCCTTTAGGTGTCACCAGATGTGGATACGAAGTGGCATGTGGTGAGCACATCACTCTCCTGGCTGTTACCAGGTTTCGTGACTGGTGCCACTACTGCTCAGTCAAGTAGCTCCTCAGTTGGCCTCACAACGGCGAAGAGCACCCTGCTTGCCAACAGGGTTGTCACCTCGGGCATCAGCTTTTGCTCTAAGATAACTGGGCATCTAGTGTAACTGGAAACGAGGAAATCAGCAACTGTTCCCACATTGGGCGGCTGACGATTTCGTTTGAAGTCTTCAAAAGCAGCGTCGGTGAAGAGGAAAACGTCAGTATGGCACAGCTCGAAGCGGCAAACCTCTTGTTTTGGAGTTAATAGAGGAAGAATCGGTGTCATTCGGGAACTTATATAGCACTTCAAAGAGTAAAAAAGGGGGCGGGGGTAGGTGTACACAAAGGAAGGAGGAAAGGGGCACTGAGGTCGGAAACCAATCACTGGGTCTACCTAGATCGGTATTTCACACTAGGAGTATCCAATTTATTCAAAACACTTCACTACAATCAAACTAACTCGTAAATAAACGATGAAATTAAGCAGTAGCAGAAGAATTACGATTAATCGGTACTTGGAAGACGTGAAAATATAAGAAACGTATGTAGAAGAAGTGGCATAAGATGTACAAACTCACAAATGTGAATGGCACCGACCAAGGGCGTACCCAGGATCTGGAGGGGGCGGGGGGGGGGGGGGCAGGTCATACTAGTCTCAGTAAATAAGGACTCGAGACAACATACAGCACTTCTTATTAAATAAAACAGTAAACCAGTGAAAAACTGCTTTTAATAAACATTTTAAATACTAGAATGCACTTGTACAATCCGAGAAAACATGCAGCTCAAAAAATGGTTCAAATGGCTCTGAGTACTATGCGACTTAACTACTGAGGTTATCAGTCGCCTAGAACTTAGAACTAATTAAACCTAACTAACCTAAGGACAGCACACACATCCATGCCCGAGGCAGGATTCGAACCTGCGACCGTAGCGGTCGCTCGGCTCCAGACTGTAGCGCCCAGAACCGCACGGCCACTCCGGCTGGCAAAACATGCAGCATTTCTTATTAAATAAAACAGTAAACTAGTGAAAAACTGCGAATATCTTATGGGGGGGGGGGCAGCTGCCCTCCCCCCCCCCCCCTCCCTGCCCCTCGCTGGGTAGCCCATGGCACCGACATATTATAAGGATAGCAGAGAACAGATTGTCACATACAGTGTTTCAGTAGCAATACCAAAGAAAGAGAGATTAATGAAGGTCGTATCGCCCATTGGCTGAACAGTTTGCGTAGTCGCAGCAAGCGAACAGACCCAATGTCGGACACAAATAGCTAGTGACTGAGAGCAAGACATCTGAGAACACAGTGAACGTGTATCATTCATCGCGATTTTTCATTACCTCTTGCAAGTCACCCGTCAAACGTGATGCAAGCCACGATACAGTCCAAGTGTTGCTACATGGTGGGAGTTCACGCAACAGATCAACATGTACAAAGCCAACTAAAGATATAAAGGTCGCATGCGATCGTATCTGGACGGTGATAAATGGGAACGAGACATTCGGCGTCGTATTTCGCACACCGGTGTAACGGTAACATAAAACATAATCGGGAGGTATCTCTGTCCACTGTTGTAAAACACTCACACTGCAGGAATAAAATACTGCCGGTTCCGAAATAGGCTCTCCCGTACCTGGTACGGCGAGACGTTGCATTTGAGTAACTTACTGCCAGTTTTATTACAGTGAAATCACAGTGTCGGAGCATGCGCGGTCCAAAATGTCACGGGCGTTAAATAAATACCGTTCGACTTCAATAACGCACTCGGTGACGCGTAAATTGAGGCCGTGAGGATTTCTTTTTCTCCCCAGTGCTCATCCAGCGTGGCGCGAGCCGGGCAAAGTGGCATGCGACGCCCGATGCATTGTTTATGGCGGTGTAAAACTCTTACTGCGCCGGTGTCGCACTAAAAACGGAGTCGCCCGCCGGCCGGTCGGCTCCCAAGGAAACCGAGATGCGCGCGCTGCCCGCCGTCCGGCCGCGACCGCTCACGCGGGCGCTGCGTAAACCAGTCCGGGCGCGGCGGCGCGTCCAGTCCCGTCCCGTGGTTGTTTTTCGATTTACGAGAGGCGCAGCGAGCGCGTGACCGACTGTGGGAACCAGCAGCCAGGGTGCCGTGCTCGCCGCTTTTTAATTGGACGCCGCCAGGCAACGGCGCTGAGTGACACCTCGCGGCTACTGGAACCCTGGACGTGCTTGGGGCACTTGGGAGCCTCTGAACCCCGCCGACAACCGACATCTAGAAAGTGCGTCGTAGCGTTACAGGCTGCCAACAAATACGCAGAGTACCACTTGTGTGTTGCGCAACTACACTACTGGCAAATTAAAATTACTACACCACGAAGATGTTCGCAGCTCGTGGTCGTGCGGTAGCGTTCTCGCTTCCCACGCCCGGGTTCCCGCGTTCGATTCCCGGCGGGGTCAGGGATTTTCTCTGCCTCGTGATGATTGGGAGTTCTGTGCTGTCCTTAGGTTAGTTAGGTTTATGTAGTTCTAAGTTCTAGGGGACTGATGACCATAGATGTTAAGTCCCATAGTGCTCAGAGCCATTTGAACCAATTTTTTTTAACACCACGAAGATGACGTGCTACATACGCGAAATTTAACCGACAGGAAGAAGATGCTGTGATATGCAAATGATTAGCTTTTCAGAGCATTCATACAAGGTTGGCGCCGGTGGCGACACCTACAACGTGCTGACATGAGGAAAGTTTCCAACCGATTTCTCACGCATAAACAGCAGTTGACCGGCGTTGCCTGGTGAAACGTTGTTGTGATGCCTCGTATAAGGAGGACAAATACGTACCATCACCTTTCCGACTTTGATAAAGTTCGGATTTTAGCCTATTGCGATTGCGGTTTATCGTATCGCGACATTGCTGCTCGCGTTGGTCGAGATCCAATGACTGTTAGTAGAATATGGAATCGGTGGCTTCAGGAGAGTAATACGGAACGCCGTGCTGGATCCCAACGGCCTCGTATCACTAGCAGTCGAGATGACAGGCATCTTATCCGCATGGCTGTAACGGATCGTGCAGCCGAGTCTCGATCCCTGAGTCAACAGATGGGGACGTTTGCAAGACAACAACCATCTGCACGAACAGTTCGACGACGTTTGCAGCAGCATGGACTATCAGCTCGGAGACCATGGCTGCGGTTAACCTTGACGCTGCATCACAGACAGGAGCGCCTGCATTGGTGTACTCCACGACGAACCTGGGTGCACGAATGGCAAAACGTCATTTTTCTGATGAATCCAGGTTCTGTTTACAGCATCCATGTTTGGCGACATCGCGGTGAACGCACATTGGAAGCGTGTATTCGTCATCGCCATACTGGCGTATCACCCGGCGTGATGGTATGGGGTGCCATTGGTTACATGTCTCGATCACCTCTTGTTCGCATTGACGGAACTTTGGACAGTGGACGTTACATTTCAAATGTGTTACGACCCGTGGCTCTACCCTTCATTCGATCCCTGAAAAACCCTACATTTCAGCTGGATAATGCACGACCGCATGTTGCAGATCTTCTACGGGCCTTTCTGGATACAGAAAATGTTCGACTGCTGTCCTGGCCAGCACATTCTCCAGATCTCCTACCAAATGAAAACGTCTGGTCAATGGTGGCCGAGCAACTGGCTCGTCACAATACGCCAGTCACTACTCTTGATGAACTGTGGTATCTTGTTGAAGCTGCATGGGGAGCTGTACCTGTACACGCCATCCAAGGTCTGTTTGACTCAATGCCCAGGCGCATCAAGGCCGTTACTTCGGTCAGAGGTGGTTGTTCTGGGTACTGATTTCTCAGGATCTATGCACCCAAATAGCTTGAAAATGTAATCACATGTCAGTTCTAGTATAATATATTTGTCCAATGAATAGCCATTTATCATTTGCATTTCTTACTGGTGTAGCAATTTTAATGGCCAGTAGTTTAGCTGCTGACTGGATGATAATTACCTTCTGAGCCTCTGATAATCTTATACGAGAGGCGTTCAATAAGTAATGCACATAGTGTTTTCTCGGTCAGTTTCGGTTGGAAAAATACTGAATTTGTTGTGGGACATCGTGGAATATTGCCGAATCATCCCCTACACTTTCCGATAGGTGGCTGCGCTATACGTAGCCTTAAAAATGACGTCTGCAATGGAGGCACCTTCCAAGCAGAGCACAGTCTTTGGGTTTATTTTGGCGGAGAAGCAGAGAATCATAGATATTCATAGGCGCTTGCAGAATGTCTATGGAGATCTAGCAGTGAACAAAATCATGGTGAGTCGTAGTTCGAGGCGTCTGTTATCATTACAACAAGGTCGCTAAAACCTGTCCGATCTCCCATGTGTCGGCCAGTCGCACACAGTTGTGAATCCTGCAGTGTTGGAACGTGCGGACACACTAACTCGAGGTGACGGCCGGATCACGATCAATCACCTCGCAGCACAGCTCGAAGTCTCTGTTGGTAGTGCTGACACAATGTCCACCAGTTTGGGTCTCAAAGGTGTGTGCCCTATGGACTTTTCGTCTCCTAACAGAAGACCATACATAGCAACCAAGGACCATATGTCAGGAATTGCTTGCGCATTACGAGGCTGATAGAGACAATTATTTGCCGAACATCTTCACAGGCGACAAAACATGGGGTCATCACTTCGAACCAGAAACAAAACGGCAATCCACAGAGTGGCGTCACACCACCTGTCCTTCGAAGAAAAAGTTCAAAGCCGCACCCTCAGCCGGTAAAGTCATGGAGACGATCTTGTTGGGCTCTGAAGGGGTTAGTCTGTTTGATGCCCTCCTTCACGGTGCAACGATAAACTCTGCAGTGAAACTGAAGAAACGACTTCAGCTTCTTCGTCGCATAAAAGGCTCCTTCTCTATGAAAACGCAATGCCTCATTCAAGTCTGCTCATACGAAAGAAGCTCACAAAATTTCATCGGCCTATTCTTCCTCATCCCCCCCTCCACCTCCCACCCCCTACAGCCTGGATCTCGCACCTTCCGACCTCCATTTGTTTGGCCCAATAAAGGATACACTCCATTGGAGGCAGCACGTGGATGGTGGGAAGGTTATCGATGCAGGAAGGCGTTGGCTCCGACGTCGGGAAGTAGAGTGGTATCATGCGGGCATAAGGTCCTCCTAGTAAGGTGGAGTAAGGCCATCGCATTGAACAGAGATTGTGTTGAAAGGTAGGGTTTTCTAACCAAAAGAGTGGGGAATAGTATGACGTACTGGAATCCGAAATGAAACCAAAAAAATGTTGAAACTGAAAAAAAAACATGATTTCAGAAAGAAGAATGTGTTGAATGCCCCTCGTAAGATTTTAAGACGTTCCCTAGACTCCCATGCGTAACAGCAATGTTAGCATTTGCAATCGCCTCCGCTAATTTCCGCTTGCGGTAGGAGAGGGATCTTTGTTCGGCCTGAAGATGGTGAAAGTGTTTTCCCAGTCCTCCTAAATGGGTATTGCTTGGAGAGGACTTGTATTACTTTAAGGACGATTATTTCACCCATGACGGCCGCTGTTTAGGAACACTTTAGTCAGAGGAATTTCTAAATATGATGCCAGGATGCAGCAACTTACAGAAGCAGGAGCAGTAAAAGGCCAATGAGAATTCCTACATGCTGTTTCTGATTCGAATTGGCTGAAGGGCATAAATGTTAAATCATTTCATGGAGTGGTCAGGATTTGGCAAAATCGATGATTAGGCCAGAATCCCTTTTAGTTTGGCTCCCGTGGACAGAGATGGTGGTTTCGTAAATTCAGAAGTTAGGATGTGGTGAACTTCATGATCATCTGTTATTTGATGCTGACGATCCAGCTAGTCCTCTTCAAGTTGTTGCGAAGTGAGAATAGTTTCTCCACATCAGCGAAATATTCTCCTCATACTCCGCACTCGTGTCAGTAAATAGGGAAGTTTTAAAACGATGCTAACTTCTTCTTAGAACTACTGTTCGGTTAATTAGCTTGTAAAATTTGGAAGTGTCTTGCTGCACGGAACACGTAAAGGTTCTGTACAAATGTGTTCATCAAAACACCTCGTGAAATGTAGTGATTAAAACATCATACCTGTTTATTTATTCCAACTCCTATACAGACTGTTTCTGTCCTGAATTAATACGCCTAATCAACTGTTAGATAATATCTGTCTGTAAGAATGACTGACTGAGATCGCATATATGGAACACAAGTGCACTTCAGTCATATACAAAATAAATTCATGTAAGAGAGACACATAAACAGCTATACTATTTAGCATGAGTTACTTTAACAATAAATAACTCTGGAAATCTGTGTGGCAGTGCAAGTTCTTTGTACGGAAAAGTCCTTTCATGGAACTAATTAATTTGATGCGTATTGGCTTATTAATGTTAGCACTTTGTACTTGTTAGATTTCAGAATGGTCTTGGTGGGAAACTTTAATTTTTAAGTAGAGCAATCAACAAACAAATAAATGATCGCTGGTTGAAGTAAAGTTAATGCCAGCACTAAAGAGTTAATGATGACCTGGCTTTACATAAAGTGTCCGCCGCATTGGCTGAACGGTTAGCGTAGGAAATCGGCTCTCATATTAATTTCAGATACAGTTTTGAACATATGGAAACTGACCACTCACCGTTTTACCGCCTGAAATGACGACAATCCATCTCACTCACAGTGTTCAGCTTTACTAATAATTGCAACATAACATCGCTCACTACCTCTCCCCAACTGTCCTTTTATAGCCCTCTCCGCAGGTATTAATTCTTCTAACGGGCCGAAGCTCCTCTAATTACAATGAAATTACATAATACATGAGAACAACATTCACCCTAAAACATAATATTGATCCTACGTAATACATTACGTTGCATCTGTATATACAAAATCATTATAATCCAAGATCAGCAACGTTAACATATTGAAAACAATAGAGAAAAAATACATACAGACCTCATTAATGCTTTACACAACGACAACAATCAATAGTAGTAGGTGTACCGTTTAAAATATAAGGCAAGTAAGTCTGTTACAGTTTCTCTGATCAAAAATAATGCTGTAAATCTCCGAATCAAATAAAAATATTTCTCTTTCTCCTGGATAATCCTTCCGAATAAAAAATTTTCAGAAGTGATTTTAAAATAGCGGATTTTTCCATTGTCATTTAAGACCAGAAATTTCTGGGCTTATCATTATTCATTACATTACGACTATTAAGCTGTGAAGGTTTAAATTTTGCCCTAGCTTAGCAGGCGGTAAACTATACTACAGGTGTAGCGTCGCAGCTATTACGCAACTGCAGATTTTTGGAGTAAGTTTTGTTACGTTATGGCAAGCTGTTTTGGAAGCCTGCAGTATAGTAGCACTCGGCGTATACCATGTATACATATAAATTCAGTTACATACCTTAAGATGTTGTAACCTGTATGTGTCCTAAGGTATGTAACTAAATTTATATGTATACATGTTATATACGTGGCTCCAAGCCCACTTTTATAGTGTTTTCTGTCCTCCCTAGATCCGATGATGGCAGCTTTAGTTCGCCAAAACCGGTAATCATGGAATAAAAAGAATTCCTGCGATCTTGGCTACCTGTTTATTGCATCATTTATTAACGGCCGCCCTTACGTAAAATCCCCTCAGACTACATTTTAAGTGTTTAGTGCATATACTGAAGACTTTCGCGGAAAAATAGAAATAAACTACTTGTTCAAATTATAAATCAACGTGAGTGACTCAATATTTTTTAAATTTCAACGCAATACCTGCCTGCATTGTTTTTTCTATATTTTCATTTTAGCTTGAAAACTGAGTTTACGACAGGTGTGAGCTGGTATCCTATGACGAAAAACGTAGCCAAACATTGAGACCAGCCACATCTCTGGGCCGATCAATTAAGCTGAATGCTGCGGGTAACAAATCTGTATACATTTTCGTGCCATAGCACTTGGGGGATCGAGCCAAACCGTTAAATCTTCAGTACGTAGTGCCCAGTACAGTCGTAAGGGGGAATAAGTTTTGTGCAGCGATGGTACACCATTCAACGTGTTGTTTCGTGATTGAATATTATGTATTAGTACGATGAATTTTGAACTGCATTCCACTACAACTGCGAGGCTAGGGAGTGGTTCTCATCGCGGAGAGCGATTGAGTGTCTGTTTGAAGATTTCGTTAGCTAGAAATGTAGTCTAAGCACTCAGAAAAATTTTAAATAAGCGTTATAAAATGTACGAGACAGCATTCGTATTTGCTGCGAATTTTGGAAAATAACTTACTATGATCTCGCCTGTTTACAGTCATTTCTTTGACACATGAATTTCAGAGCGCCTGCATTTCACCAGACATTGTTGCCTGCTCTGATTGCTGCTCCTCAACAAGAATTGACTCCCTTTATCCAAGAAACCTCGCATCCCCCAGACTTGCGTTAGGCTTTGCTAGCCGAAATGGTCTATTAGCAAATTTACTTGACCATTTCAGGTAGATTTCTGAGCACTTCTTGTCACAGAGTGGAATTACCAGTCAGACGGTGTGCGCTATACTGAGCTAGCCTTTCGACGACTGCGGAATCAAACAGTCTACAATGTAAATATGAGCGCAACGGTTGTGCAGCCGTTTGCCTCTAGCACACCGCATGTGAATATCACTGAAATATTTAACTCTACTTCTATAAATGCATTATTTTCGCCTTGCATTAATATTAACTGATACGTAAAGGATTATAAGAGACAAAGGAGAAAAATAACGAGTGATTGAAAACTGGTGTAGCTCAATTCCGTTTATAAAAAGAATAAAATAATGGATACATAAAAATGCAGACCGTTGATTTAAACGCAAACTTTATGAGCTTTATGCGGAAAAAATAATCTTCACAGGTTCAGGAAAAAGAACTCGTGTCGAATATTACTTGCTTTATTCACACATGGTATCTTTCAAATGGTAGACACAGCTGAACAGGTAGCTTTTGTCTTCCTGGATTTCCGAAAGACGTGTGACGTGTTACCACACCGCTGACTAAGAATCAAGATTCGAAGCTACTGAGTAACCTCACAGGTATGCCAGTGGCTCGATTAATGTTGAACAACAGAACCCAGCACGTTATACGACAAGTGAATATTCAACAATGTAACATCAGGTGTGCCCCAAGGAAGTGTAATAGGACCTCTTGATATTCTCAGTATACAGTGTTTAAGCGATTTATCAGAGAGTATCAGAAGCAGTATAAGACCGTTTGCTGAGAATGTTGTTGTATTTAGAAAAGTATTGCTGTTGTAAAATCGCAAGGAAACGAAAAAATACATGAATAAAAACGTCTTAGTTTAATTAATGGAAGACCACCTAAAAATCTGGATAAATTAAAGGTGAGGCCTCCAAAAACGAGAAAATATCTGGTTGTAAGATTACAGAGAACTTGCTGTAGATCATATTGTGTACTAATTTAGTGGTAATACCTGAATATGATATGAAATGGTATGAACACGAAATGAAGTAACAGACGGGGAAACGAAGCACTTCCATTTTTGCGACGTCGGTGGAACAGTGAGGTCCTCCTGTGAAGGTAACTGGGTGCTGGATTCTGGTACTACCAATTCTAGAGTAATGTTCCATCGCCTGGATTCCTTATTAAGTAGGAATAATAGCAGAAATCTAATGAATTCAGAGGTGTGCTACGGGGATCGCAATAGATCGATGTACGAGAAGCTTTCAGTTAGTGATATTGAGGAGATTATTGAAGCATGAAGACTTTGGCTCCGACGTCGACCAGTAGAGTGGAACCTTGCGGGCATACATGCCCGCCCAGTAAGGTCGTGTAAGGCAGTAGCACTGAACGGTGATTCTGTTGAAAGATAATGTTTGTAGGAAAAATAGTAAAGTACAGGGTGATTCAAAAAGAATACCACAACTTTAAAAATGTGTATTTAATGAAAGAAACATAATATAACCTTCTGTTATACATCATTACAAAGAGTATTTAAAAAGGTTTTTTTTTTCACTCAAAAACAAGTTCAGAGATGTTCAATATGGCCCCCTCCAGACACACGAGCAATATCAACCCGATACTCCAACTCGTTCCACACTCTCTGTAACATATCAGGCGTAACAGTTTGGATAGCTGCTATTATTTCTCGTTTCAAATCATCAATGGTGGCTGGGAGAGGTGGCCGAAACACCATATCCTTAACATACCCCCATAAGAAAAAATCGCAGGGGGTAAGATCAGGACTTCTTGGAGGCCAGTGATGAAGTGCTCTGTCACGGGCTGCCTGGCGGCCGATCCATCGCCTCGGGTAGTTGACGTTCAGGTTTCATAACTAACCTTTTTCGTAGGACTCTCCATACAGTTGATTGTGGAATTTGCAGCTCTCTGCTAGCTCTGCGAGTCGATTTTCCTGGGCTGCGAACAAATGCTTGTTGGATGCGTGCTACATTTTCATCACTCGTTCTCGGCCGTCCAGAACTTTTCCCTTTGCACAAACACCCATTCTCTGTAAACTGTTTATACCAACGTTTAATACACCACCTATCAGGAGGTTTAACACCATACTTCGTTCGAAATGCACGCTGAACAACTGTCGTCGATTCACTTCTGCCGTACTCAATAACACAAAAAGCTTTCTGTTGAGCGGTCGCCATCTTAGCATCAACTGACGCTGACGCCTAGTCAACAGCGCCTCAAGCGAACAAATGTACAACTAAATGAAACTTTATAGCTCCCTTAATTCGCCGACAGATAGTGCTTAGCTCTGCCTTATGTCGTTGCAGAGTTTTAAATTCCTAAAGTTGTGGTATTCTTTTTGAATCACCCTGTATAATATAGTGCACGGGAATCCTGAGTAAAATCAACCAGCTTCAGACTGCTAATGCTAGACTTTTTTTCTGAAAGCAGCTTGGTTTTACTCAGGATTCTAGTACACGATATTATACCTTACTCTTTTTCCTACAAAACCCTATATTTCAACATAATCACCGTTAGGTGCTACGGTCGTACGCCACCTTACTGGGAGGGCATGTATGCCCGCAAGGTACATCTCTACAGGTCTTTGTCGGGGCCAAAGTCTTACTGCGTCAATAATCTCCTCAGCATCCACGTACTGCTTTCCGAGGAGTGCATCTTTCACTGGACCAAACGGATGGAAGTCGGAAGACGCAAGGTCCGGGTTGTAGCGAAGATGAGGAAGAATAGTCGAATGAAGTTTCGTGAGCTCCTGTCGAGGGTACAGACGGGCGTGAGGCTTTGCGTTGTCATGGAGAAGGAGAAGTTCGTTTGCAGTTTCAGGCGACGGACACTGCGAAGTTGTTCCTTCAGTTTGCTGAGTGTAGTACAACGTACTTTAGAGCTAATAGTTGCACCATCAGGGAGGACATCGAACAGAATAATCTCTTCAGAGTACCAGAAGACCGCCACCATTACTTTAGCGGCCAAGGGTGCGGCTATGAGCTCTCGGCTGAAGGTGCTACTTTGAAGGAGGAGAGGGAGTGTGACACTAATTCCATTGATTACCCGTTTGTTTCCAGTTCGAAGTGATGAACACACGTTTCATCGCCTGTGACGATGTTCGACAAAAAATTATGACGATCAGTGTCTTTACGCGCAAGCAGTTCCGCACAGATGATGCTATATTGGTCTTAATGGTCTTCTGTCAGGCGCCGAGGAACCCTGCTTGCCCACACGTTTGAGTAACGCACCTGATGGGCGAGTGCGTCAGCACTACCAACAGAAACGTAGAGGTTTGCAGCGAGTTGTTAAACTGTGTTAAACTGTGATCCGTCAGTCACATCGAATGAGAGTGTCCGCACGTTCCAGCACTGCAGGAGCCACTGTTATTTGAGGCCGACTAGCACGAGGGAAACTGGACGGTTTTGAGAGACCTTGCGATGATGACAGACAGCTCACCTAACAACTCACCATGTCTTTGTTCACTACCGGTCTCGGTAGACTTTCTTCAAGCGCAGTTGAATATCTGCGATGCTCCTGTTTTTCACCAAACAAAAAACAAACAAAAAAAATCAGTTACAGTTCTCTGCTTGGAATGCACCTCCGTTACAGACGCCATTTTGAAGGCTACGAATAGCACCGGCACCTATCTGAACTTCATAAAACTATAGGGGCTGGATCGGGAATATTTCCACAGCAAATTCAGAATTTTTTCAGCCGAATTTGGCTGAGAAAAAAGTATTGCACTACTTATTGAACGCCTCGCTTACTAAATCCTGTTCGAACAGGCCTTGAAGGCCCAACGGTGTCGACCGACCGCCGTGTCATCCTTAGCTCAAAGGTTTCACTGGATGTGGATATGGAGGGGCATGCACTCAGCACACCGATCTCCCGACCGTTATCAGTTTACGAGACTAGAAAGAGTTCGATTGGCCACTAAGAAATTGTAGGCGAAATGGTCAAGGAATTGAATGGGAACCTTTGGAAGGAAGACGACGTTGATCTCACGAAATGAAGTTGTTTCAATTTAGAGAACCTATATTCGAGGATGACTGTCTCACTATTCTGTTGTCCCATCGTATTCATCACGTATGGGCTATAAGAATAAGGTTAGAGATATGGCGAGATCACAAGTGATAGACAGTCATGATGCCGTTACTCAGTCATTTAATAAGCGTATGAAACAGGAAAAATATTCACTTTCCACCAGGCACCGCGGGGAAACTGGGGTGACAATCAGGGCGAACCAAAACTATACCGACAAACTTTCAATGGTGGTAGTATGGACCAAAATAAGGAAAAATTCCTCCTAAACGTAGGCTCTAAAATGCATACGTTAAGAGCTATGAGCACTTGCTCGTCTTCCATACTGTGAAACATTTCTCTTTCACTGCAACCTCTTTGCTTTCCATGCTTTGGGAGACCATGCAACAGAAGAAGAAAAAAATGAACAGGAAACAAGGGCTCAAAAATGCCCTTTTCAGTAGAAGGGATGTGTTTCACAATATGGTAGATGAACAAGTTATCATAGCTCTTAAGGTATGTATTTTAGAGTCCATATTTAATGGATTTTTGTGTCCATATTGGTACTAGCACCTCTTGGTACATAGTTGTACTAGCACCTCTGAAAGTTTGTCGGTAGAGTTTTGGTTCATCCTGTATAGGTAGACAGCAATGTGGAATAGCACGTGGAATACCTCAGAGAATTTTATGTATACATTTAGGATGACCAGAGAATTAGCTGCTGTGATTTTCGGTTTCTGCTAACATACGATGCGCAATGCGTCTGTTAGTCTGCCTTCCAGTCTGTCAACTAATATTTCGAATCGGCCGTCTTACACAATGTACCCTTGTGACCCGAGCAAACTAGGCCTCAAGTGGCACTTATGACCGTGTCGTGTGACAGCAAAGAATATGGGATGACTTTTACGGCATTTCTTTGTCGAATAAACCAACCTTTTCCTGCGCTTTGCTTCTTGCAGCGACTTTTAGCGTAATGAGTGGCCGCCCGGCGTGTCGGATAGGCTGTCGGTATCAGATGGCGCGCCTCTACTCGTCTGTGTCTACCAGGCCAGCATCACATGCATTCGCTTACGCCGGCGTTGAGAGGATGGCGGCTCATAAACGCGCTCAAAAAAAAGCAGCGGAGCAATAAACCGGGCGAGAAGTAATGCCCACATTCACGCTGCAAGAACTGGAATTTGTCCATTGGAATTTATTTATGTCCGCTCTGCCGTAAAATCCCTGTAAATTATTGCGAAATTTTACGAGGCTGATTATTTTTGTATTGCAGGATACGTGCCTTAGAGATATGGGCTGGAATTTACGTCGTACAGATACTGCAGCGGACGTCAGGTCGCGGGCGCTGGGATCGTGTCCGTTATTGATGATCGTATTCTATAATTTTTCCGCATAATTTAGTCCACTAAAGCGAACGCAGAATACCTGTCCGTCACTGTAGACGTAAAATAAATGAAGAAGAGACTGAGGTATTCATAACACAGTAAAGTGAAATACACAGTTTCGTCCTTGAGATGGGCGATGTCTTGCCACGGCATACATTTCACAAGACAATCGCAGCTGGGGCACGCTATGGTCACTTTTTTTTATAATTGTTATCTCTTGGCATGCTAGAACAATGAAAATTAAATATGGGGGGTTAGATGACATAATTATACACATAAACTGCAGGTACTTGAGTGCCAAATGTTTCTTGTGTATAAACACTTGAAACTTAATAGTACATTACCATTAGGGGTATTCTTTGATCAGGTATTTCACAATTACGTAGTTTAAAGGCCTCACGGTTACAGACGGGAGAGTTGTGTATTCTCCGTCTACACGTGGCAGCTGTACTAACGGCATGATGCGTCTTTAGTCGACTAATTCGATGGTAGACAATTTGCTTCTGACTGAGCTCTAATATCTGTACTTTGACGTACCGGAAGACAGGCACGTCACATTTCACTACAAAGCAACAACGCAACGAAAATTGTCGTGCCAATTTATTACTGGAAGTAAGACGTTACTTTACACAGAGAGTGAAATTCTGCTGAACATCTGTAGAAGTAACCATATTCTTAGCAATGTGAATATATATGAGGTTGTTTTTCATATAAGGTTGTTTATTTTCGTTGCAGCGCTTTCGGAAACACTGTGACAAGCTGTTATTTATTTTTCCTTTTTCATGCCTCTTGCACCATCTGCCTACTCGAAATCACTATGCTGGAACTCGTCGTGCTAACAGTTTTAGCTGTCGAGCGTTGTACAACAGTAAGTCATTATTATTGTCCAGTATTAATTAACAGACGTAACGGGTAGGAACCAAGACTTCTATTGACCATTTGCTGAGTAACGAAGATGACTGGTCACAGCTGCCCATAGCCTTAAGATTAATGTCACCATGCAATGGTTTTAATAGCCGTCGTCCTGTACCAGATAATACATCTTTCACTTCGTTCTGCCTCTGAAGAGGTTACTTAACATGTTATAGGGGGACTTATAGTTTAAATCTACTCTGAACCACGGTGTAACCCGGTATTTTTCACATTAAAAAAAGATCATTACCACGGGTGTAAGAAGGGAGAAGTGACAGAAACATTGGATAGAATGAGAGCAGAAACCCAGTCCTATATAAAGATCTGACGTTCACTTAACCTCGGACAAACATGTTTCACAGAAGGAAAGCCTGATATTGTTGCAGGCACGGCGTTGTGACTCCACTGTACAACCTCTGAATGTCAATAGTAATTGGATGATCATTTTTTAAAATATGGATTTCCGAATTCAAGAAATGAATGAATCTTCAGGTGTTAGTCCCAAAAATTCATGTTTTGTCTCCTAGCTGTGGCTAACTTTTGCATGTACACTGACGGAAAAAAATTGCAACACTAAGAAGTAACTGTGCGACATAAACGGAAGTGATAGCCGTGTTTCTACATCCGAAAGATCATGTTACCCAAATTCGTTGCCAGTCGCATAAGAGTGGCGCTAATAGCGCAAATCAGTTTTCTTTTTTTATTAGACGCAGTACAGTTGTGAGCATTAGTAATCCTTGACGTGGTGAGCTGATGTTGGTTAACAATGCCTTTAAGGTCACAAAAGTGCCTTTATCAACACCTCGCTGAGTTTGAAGGGGTTGTGTAATAAGGCTACGAAAAGTTGGAAGTTCCTTCTGGGGTACTGTAGGAAGGGGTTGGCAGGAATGTAGGCACTGTACATGATTGCTGGCAGCGGTGGTCACGGGAATGTGCTGTCGCAAGAAGACCGGGCCCCGGACCGCCACTTGACAAAACCGAGAACGAGGATCCTTGCGTTCGCCGTATGGCTGTGGCACATCGTAATAGGTCGGTTACTTCAAGTATATCTCCGAGCCAGACGCCCTGCTGTGTGCATTCTACTGACTCTGCCATTTGCGGCTTCAGTGGTGTCAAACGAGAACTAATTGGAGGGCACGGTGGAGGTCTGTTGTGTTTTCTTATCAAAGCTGGTTCCAGTGCCAGTGCTGGCCGTGTGTTGTTTAGACGAAGGCCAGCTGAGGGCCTGCAGCCAACATGTCTGCGTGGTAGTCACGCTGGACCTACTTGTGGAATTATGGTGTGGAGTGCTATTTCGAGAGACAGCAGGAGCAATCTTGTGGTTACCCCACGCACCCTCAATGTAAATTTGTACGTCCATCTGGTGATTCGACCTGTTACGCTGCCATTCATGAACAGCACTCCAGGAGGTGTTTTCCGACAGGATAACGCTCGACCATGTACGGCTCTTATTACCCATCGTGCTCTACAGAATGGTGACATGTTGCCTTGGCCTGCTGGATCACAAGATCAGTCTCCAATCGAGCAAATGTGGGACATCATCGGTCGACAATCCAGCATCATCCGCAAACAGCATTAACTGTCCCTGTATTAACCGAACATGTGCAACAAGCATTGAACTACGTCACACAAACTGATATCCGGCTTCTTTACAACACTATGGATGTAAGTTTGCATGCTTTCATTTAACATTCTGGCGGTTACACTGGTTATTAATACAATGTCACCTAGATAAATTTATTCCCGAAATGTCACTACTGTATATTAATTATTCTTTGGTGTTGCGACTTTATTCCGGCAGTGTATATTATACAAAACATCGGTGATAATTTAGTGCAAGTATCCTTTTTTCTTCGGCTCCCTATTTTCAAATGGTTCAAATGGCTCTGAGCACTATGGGACTTAACTTCTGAGGTCATCAGTCTCCTAGAACTTAGAACTACTTAAAGCTAACTAACCTAAGGACATCACACACGCCCATGCCCGAGGCAGGATTTGAACCTGCGACCGTAGGCGTCGCGCTGTTCCAGACTGAGGCGCCTAGAACCGCTCGGCCGCTCCGGCCGGCTCTCCCTATTTTCATGTGGCTGTTGATCACTTATCTTTCCATTTCTGAACAGCGAAATAAACACCCCGTTAAGCTGCCAGCTCTTCTGCTAACGATTTTTCACAAATTTCGTTCTCCACCTGCTCATTGCATTACTTCTTCGTTGGACACTTCATCTATACCCTTCGCTTTTTATATCATTCTATATTAAGTGAGAGTGTTGCACCTTTGGACACTTATCAGATATTCGCCTCCAGCCAGCTCTGTAATACAAGTGAAATACAGTTTCTTACTCAGTTTTTAAATGATGACATTCACTTTTTATGAGCTTCAGATCTTTTGTAAAATTATAAAGATTATTGGGGAAAATCAAGGTTTTGCAAAAGCAAAAACACATTCCACGGTACGATATGGTCTTGCATGTAGGGACGAATATTCTGTTTAAATTTAAAACCACTGAAATAGAGAAAATCTTGTCAATGCTACATTTAGTTGCCTATCTGCATCTACATTTACATCGATACTCCGCAATCCACCTTAGGGCTCGTGGCAGAGGGTACGCCGTGTACCATTACTAGTCACTTCCTTTCCTGTTCCACCCGCAAACAGAACAAAATAAAAAAGACTGTTTATATACCTCCGTACGAGCCTTAATCTCTCGCATCTTATCTTCGTGGTCCCTGTGCGCAATATATGTTGAAGGCAACAGAATCGTTCTGCAGTCAGCTTCAAATACCGTTTCTGTAAGTTTTGTCGACAGTGTTCCTCGAAACGAACGTAGCCTACCCTCCAGGGATTCCCATTTGAGTTCCCAAAGGATATCAGTAATACTCGCACGTTATTAAAATCTTCTATTAAGAAATCTAGCAGCCCGCCTCTGAATTGCTTCGATATCTTCCGTTAATCCGACCTGCTACAGATGCCAAATACTGGAGCAATACTCAAACATATGTCGCACTATCTTCCCATATGCGATGCCCTTAACAGATGAACCAAACTTTCCTAGAATTCTCCAAATAAATAGAAGTCGACTTTTCGCCTTTACTACCACAGACCTTACATGCTCGTTTCATTTCATATTTGCATTTCATATTTCATATTTGCAGTGTTACGCCCAGAGATTTAAAAGACGCAATTGCGTGAAGCAGGATACAACTAATGCTGTATCCAAACATTATGGGTTTCTTTCACCTACTCATTCGCATTGTCTTACTTTTTCTACCTTTAGATTTAAATGAAATTCATCACACCAATTATAAATTTTGTGTCGGCCGCTGTGGTAGAGCGGTTATTGGCGCTTCAGTCTGGAACCACGCTGCTGCTACGGTCGCAGGTTCGAATCCTGCCTCGGGTATGGATGTGTGTGATGTTCCTAGGTTAGTTAGATTCAAGTAGTTCTAAGTCTACGGGACTGAAAACCTCAGATCTTAAGTCTCATAGTGCTCAGAGTCATTTGAACAATTTACAAATTTGGTATAAGTCACTTTCTATCCTCCTACACTCGCTCAACTTCGTCACCTAACCGTACACCACATCATCAGCAAACAACAGCAGATTGCTGCGCACGTTGTCAGCCCAATCATTTATGTAAACAGACAATAATAGCGGTCCTATCACACTTCACCGGGGCACTCCTGACGATACCTTGTCTCTCATGAACACTCGCCATCGAGGACAACATACTGGGTTCTATAACTTACGAAGTCTTTGAGCCACTAAAATACCTGTGAATATAAACAGCCTACAGTGGGGCTCCGTGTCAAACGCTAAAGTATAGAAAAACGGAATCTTCCCTTGCCCTTCACCCATACTTCGCAGAATATCATGTGAGAATGGGGTAAGCTGAGTTTCGCACCAACGATGCTTTCTAAAACCGTGCTAATTCCTGGTTGTAAGCCTCTCGGTCTCAAGAAAATTTGTTACATTTGAACTGCGAATTTATTTAAGGATTCTGCAGTAAACCGATGTTAGAGGTATTGGGTTGTGACACTGCGGGTCCGTTCTTTTACTTTCCTACATACAGGAGTGACCTACGCTTTTTTTCAAATGGCTAGGATCTTTGCACTGGGTGAGAGATTCGCGAGAAATGCTAGTAAAGTTTGGGCCGATTCCGTGAACACTCTTTGAAAAACAGAATTAGGATTCCATTCGGACCTCGTGACTTATTTGTTTTCAACTCTTTCGGTTGTTTTTCTACGCCAGGGACCCTCAGTTCCATGCTGTCCATAATGGAGTCTTTTCGATGGTCAAACGACGGTATGTTTATACGATTCTCCTGCGTGAACGATTTGTTGAATCTGTTACATTGTTACGCTGCTAAACACCAGTTATCAGTAAGTGAATCAAATTGTGTGGAAGTACAGTACGTAAAACCAGTTACAAGTTAAGTGCATTCTAAGACGAAGCAATTGGATGGTTTTGGATGGTTTATTCAAGAGAGAGAGCTTCACAATTCGAGCAAGTCAACAACGTGTTGGTTGGATAGCCTGGAATCTCAATGACTGGAGTAGAATTATCTTCCGTGATGTGTTCTCCTTCAAAGTGAGCCGCGATGACCAGCGAAGACGAGTTGGGAGACGCCCCGTTTGCGATGGGACACCAACGTGTCTGTCGCCCGCTATACGGCCCTACAACCGGGAGTAATTGTCTGGGGTGCCATTTTTTTTATAGAAGGGCCCCTTTGGTTGTCATTCACAGTGTCCGTACAGCACAGCGGTACGTTGATGATATTCTACGCGCAGTTTGGTTGCCATTCACGGCAAGCCATCCTGGGCTTACATTTCAGCAAGATAATGCACGCCCGCTCACGGCGAGTTTCTGCTGCTTGTCTTCGTGTTGGCAAATCCTACCTCGGCCAGCAAGGTTACTGAATACTCCAACTGAGAACCTTTGGGCATTATCGGCAGGACCCTCCAACCACCCAGGGATTTTGACGATCTAACATGACACTTGGACAGAATATGGCACAATATCCTTTTGGAGGACATCCGACAACACTATCAAAATCAATGCCAAGTCAGATAACTTTCGTAAGGGCTAGAGGCGGTCCAACGCCTTGTTGACTTGCTCAATTTGTGAAACGCTTTCTCTTTAATGAATCATATATTTTTTGTGAAATTGTAATCATTTGTTTGACCGTACATGTACAGTCCACGTATCGATTTGCGTCCTTCGTGGTGCCTAGTTTTTTTCGTATTGGAATGCATATTAATTTATTACACACGTTAATATCTTGCTATCTGTGGCGTCGAGAATAATGTATTTTCCTGTTTTCAGTTTTTTCGTCTTATTGTGTACATTTTAAAATTGAAACTATTGGAAACTAACACAAATTTTCATTTTCCCGGACAATTAAATTTATTGAAACATTAGCGATACTCAGTTAATTCGTAAATATCACATGTTTTATAGTGAAAGACCTTTTCCTGTTTCAAGGTGCGAGATGGCTCACGACGGACGGAGGATGGCTTTACCGTGCAGGAGTTATATAATTATGTTTTTCAAATATGTACAGTTAATTTGGGGATAGACTTCTGGAGAAGATCAGCAAGAATCTCCAGGAAAGAGAAGATAAGGAACACCGAAATAATAAGGACAATGGAAATAAAAGAAAAAATATATGACGTAGTGGATAGGAACACACCATTGAGTGGCTTGCGGAGTATAAATGTAGATGTAGATGAAGAAATTACAGTGGTACGGGCATATACGACGAATGGAGGAAGGCAGAATACCAAAACTGATACTGGAGTGGGAACCGGAGGGGAGAAGAAGAAGAGGACGACCTATGACCACCTGGCTCCAAAATGTACAGCAGACAATGAGGAGAATGGGAATAGAGGAAAAGAACACACAAGATCGAAACACCTGGAGGAATATTTTGAAAATATGGTTTAAGAACATTTATTCTTTGTATAGCAATTTCCGAGTAAATCATTATGTTGGAGTTAAGCCTCTGTAATGAGGAAAAGCTCAAAATAACAATAATAAATAATTTGGCGTAACATTTTGTACCTGAAAATTTAGTATATGTTCTTAATATTTTAATGTTTTATATAGCACTTGAATGTATAGACCTCGTAATATTTGCCAATGCTGCACAAAACCCAACCTCATTTCTAGCAAAAAGAAGAACTAAAAAGTGGCGGAAGCCGGTTACGGCGGTCTCCAGTGCGCATTCCTTCATGTGATTGTAAGATGAGGCACTAGAGTGAAGTACCGACCAGAAAACATTGTGTGTTCCTAGGCACACTATCCTCTAGATACAACTCTCTCCCCTACAACATGAGAAAATTTGCCTTTCATTTATTTCTGTTTTCTCATGGTCCGTAATTCAATTCCTCTGAACTCTTCAAGAATAAAAGCAAGCAAAACTCCGCATTCTGGCCACGGCGGGACAATCGGAACCGACCGACGGCCGTGTCATCCTCTGCAAGTGGCGTCACTGGTTGCGATGTGGATGGGCGTGGAGTCAGCATACAGTTCTCCTGGCCGTTACCGCTTTTCTTGAGTTTGGAGCCGCTAGTCTTCACTCAGATAGCTTCTCAGTGGGCGTCACGAGGCTGTGTGTGCCCCCTTCCTATTCGAATCCTCTTAGCAAGGAAAAAATCCCTAGCACTACCGGGAATCGATTCACATAGCATTCAGACGCTCTGACCACTGAGCTACCGAGGTGGCCTTTCAAGAAGCACAGGTATAGAGTCAGAAGCGAGCAAGAAGCTGGTCTGTGAGAGACAGTAGCTACAAAAAGGTCTGCAAATGTCACTGAATGGCGGCTTTGAAGATGACATACTCTCTAAAAATTACGTTTCGACTCCTCCGCAGTATAAGAAATGGGACTTATCTATGTTCGCTGTGCCACGACACAAGAGGTGCGCGGTGCAGAACAGAAGTGAGGTTACAGAGTCAGCCGGAGTCTGCGTCGACAAGCCGCTCGGTCGCCGCGCGCTGGACCTCGCGTTTGCTTTATTTACTCTCCCCGCGCTGCGGCCGCCTGGGACCTCACAACTGGTCCGCCGACAATTGCGCAGCCTCCGAGCGCGCAGGGCAGGCGGTGTGGTCCATAGAAAAACGTCCAGCACAGCTGCCAGGGCAGGCCAACGCGTCCTCCAGTCGATGTCACCGGTGGCAGGATAATGGCGCCCCAGAAGAGGATTGCTGTTCACTGTCAACTGTGAGAACCTCCTCTCTGATCCCACTTGGTCCTCCAGACCACTCGGCGTTTCTTTTCCCCTTCTTCCGTCTGAGGTCTTCGCTTACAATCCTTGAAATCTTTATACACTCGTTTTAATTTACAGGAAATCCTTCAAGATTTAGGCAAGGTCAGGATACAGTTTAGCACACTATCGGAAAGTGTGACAGTTTCATTGCACTTTGTAAACAGGGATGAGTGGCAGCCACCTGTTTGCCGCATAAAATTCAGGATTCCGGATATAGCTCGAGGCATGATACAAATTTCTCAGTAAATTCCGGTCTGCGTCTCCGTTGACTACATTTCATCATTTTCGCAACAAAATATAGCATTGAATCAATTAAATTCGTCATCAGTTCCACAAAAAACTTGCTACTCCCTGAGGAAGACATTGTTATGAGGGAGGAGTTCTAGACAGGCAGCGTCAAATCAGTCAAAAGACGCATGAAAATGATGTACATGTATTGTGTTCAACAAAGAAAATTTAATATTCATGGGGGTAGCAGAAATGGTCGTATATTATGTTGCGAATGTTTCCTGTATTTTATTTATTTGTATGTTTGTTCACAGATCTACAGCTTCTCATATGAGAGACGCTTCTGGTAGTAGGTGAGCTCTGATAGGATGGCAAGACTTCCCTATAGTGCGAACAAAAGTGAAACAGGAGCGGCCGGAGAACTTATCCGAGAATTTTAGGAAGAAAGGCGACGTACATATGTCCTACGAAACACTGTTGGATGAATTTAGAGAATCTGTATTCGAGGACGACTGTGCGATCACTCTACCCAGATCGTTGTACATCTCACATAGGAATTACGAGATTAAGAGAATTTACCGCCCGAAAAGTGACATAAAGCCGTTTCTCCTCGCTCAGTATGCGAGTGGGATAGGATAGACAGTGGCTATTACTGACTCAGCCATGGACTTTACAGTGGTTTGCATAGTGTATACAGGGTGATTGTGCTATCTCTAGCTAAGGGTTTTATGCAACCAACGACGCCTACAAATAACCAATGCAAGATTTTCATATTCTCTGGCCTCACTATGTGCAAACTATTAGTCCTATAGAAAAAAATGAACAGGGCATTTATGTAGGTAATTTATATGATTAAATTCTGCATGGGTATAAGTTTTCGCAAGAGGCCGTAGTTTTCGAATTATCGAATAAATACATACAAAAGTGACCTCCAAATGCATTTTTCTCCAATAGACTAATTCGAAAACTATGGCCTCTAGCAATAACGCATTCCACTACAAAATTTAACTAAAATTCCCTACAAAAAGGTCCTCTTAATTTTTTCTACAGAAATGATAGTTTGCATCTAGCGAGCGTGAGAATACGAAAATCTGGTGTGTGGTTTCTGCAGGCGATGCATGAAACCTATCGGTAGCGACAGCTGTGTGTAAAGGTAAACAGCACGTGCTGCTACAGACTATGTGTGGATGAACTGAAAATTGTTGGGCGCATAACAGCGTGATCATCAGGGGCGTTTCTCAAGATCTTTGGTACAGGTTTAGGTGGAGTTACTCTTAGAAAAACGATAGGCAAAGGCCACAAACTACAGCCACTGTCACAACAAATTTCATATACAATATCCGCTATAGTTATGTAAACCGCGATCAGACGTTATTAATACTACAGCGGATGGCCTTAAGGTAGCTGGTTGATCGCGGAACTAATAGGTTGAGTAAGGCATCCAAATACACTCCTGGAAATGGAAAAAAGAACACATTGACACCGGTGTGTCAGACCCACCATACTTGCTCCGGACACTGCGAGAGGGCTGTACAAGCAATGATCACACGCACGGCACAGCGGACACACCAGGAACCGCGGTGTTGGCCGTCGAATGGCGCTAGCTGCGCAGCATTTGTGCACCGCCGCCGTCAGTGTCAGCCAGTTTGCCGTGGCATACGGAGCTCCATCGCAGTCTTTAACACTGGTAGCATGCCGCGACAGCGTGGACGTGAACCGTATGTGCAGTTGACGGACTTTGAGCGAGGGCGTATAGTGGGCATGCGGGAGGCCGGGTGGACGTACCGCCGAATTGCTCAACACGTGGGGCGTGAGGTCTCCACAGTACATCGATGTTGTCGCCAGTGGTCGGCGGAAGGTGCACGTGCCCGTCGACCTGGGACCGGACCGCAGCGACGCACGGATGCACGCCAAGACCGTAGGATCCTACGCAGTGCCGTAGGGGACCGCACCGCCACTTCCCAGCAAATTAGGGACACTGTTGCTCCTGGGGTATCGGCGAGGACCATTCGCAACCGTCTCCATGAAGCTAGGCTACGGTCCCGCACACCGTTAGGCCGTCTTCCGCTCACGCCCCAACATCGTGCAGCCCGCCTCCAGTGGTGTCGCGACAGGCGTGAATGGAGGGACGAATGGAGACGTGTCGTCGTCAGCGATGAGAGTCGCTTCTGCCTTGGTGCCAATGATGGTCGTATGCGTGTTTGGCGCCGTGCAGGTGAGCGCCACAATCAGGACTGCATACGACCGAGGCACACAGGGCCAACACCCGGCATCATGGTGTGGGGAGCAATCTCCTACACTGGCCGTACACTACTGGTGATCGTCGAGGGGACACTGATTAGTGCACGGTACAATCAAACCGTCATCGAACCCATCGTTCTACCATTCCTAGACCGGCAAGGGAACTTGCTGTTCCAACAGGACAATGCACGTCCGCATGTATCCCGTGCCACCCAACGTGCTCTAGAAGGTGTAAGTCAACTACCCTGGCCAGCAAGATCTCCGGATCTGTCCCCCATTGAGCATGTTTGGGACTGGATGAAGCGTCGTCTCACGCGGTCTGCACGTCCAGCACGAACGCTGGTCCAACTGAGGCGCCAGGTGGAAATGGAATGGCAAGCCGTTCCACAGGACTACATCCAGCATCTCTACGATCGTCTCCATGGGAGAATAGCAGCCTGCATTGCTGCGAAAGGTGGATATACACTGTACTAGTGCCGACATTGTGCATGCTCTGTTGCCTGTGTCTATGTGCCTGTGGTTCTGTCAGTGTGATCATGTGATGTATCTGACCCCAGGAATGTGTCAATAAAGTTTCCCCTTCCTGGGACAATGAATTCACGGTGTTCTTATTTCAATTTCCAGGTGTGTACTATCGTCCAATTAAGAAGGGCAAGAGTCCTGATGCCAAGCAAAAATCAGAAATTTTCTTGCCATCGTTTCGTCGTCGCCTGACGCTCAGGATAAGTCCTTCGGCGTCCCTTCCGTCACCGTACACAACACGTGATATTAAAACGTAGTCCAGCGTGATGTGACGCCGCAAGCACTGCATGCCGATGGGTCTTTATGCCGCAAGAGAAAGCAAATGGGATAGTGAGGTATATTCCTGAGACAGGCTGTTTTCGCTGCTCTGTCAGCATCGTCATTTACCTCGATACCTACACGTCTAGGGACCCAGCAGAAGGCCACCTCTTCCTTCCGCTAGTGCAGGAGGTGATAGTGTCCTCGACCATCTGAATTGTCCTATCTGCTGGGAACAATTGCTGAATGCAGGAAATGTCCAAGCGGCCGTATACTGAAATGACGACAATGAAAATCTCTTTCGGACCGGACCTCGAACCCAGATCTCCTGTTAAACGAGGTCGCCTTAATCGCTTTCACTATCCCTGCACGAATCACGACCAGACTCAAAGTTGCTTATGTCGTCGTCCTGTGCCACAACCTGGTTCAAATGGTTCAAATGGCTCTGAGCACTATGGGACATAACTTCTGAGGTCATCAGTCCCCTAGAACTTAGAACTACTTAAACCTAACTAACCTAAAGACATCACACACATCCATGCCCGAGGCAGGATTCGAACCTGCGACCGTAGCAGTCGCGCGGTTCCGGACTGAGTGCCTAGAACCGCTAGACCACCGCGGCCGGCAAACTGCTGTAAACTTGTGGCTGTTACAAGTTGTGTTCCAAGGCTCGTCCGCACCTTTGGAGGCACTAATTCACTCGCCCCTGCAATGAACTATGAAATTTTTAAAACACAACCAGGTAGTCTCACAAGTATTGACAGCACTGTACAATTCGCCGCTCCAGTTCTACAGTCATATCAGTGGGAGTGCTGCACACTTCACTTTTGAGATAACACCAAACAGAAATATCCGACGGATTGAGGTCAAGTGGCCTCTGAGGCCAAGGTTCAAACATTCCCCCTTTGACATATCCATCATGAACCGTACTGAAGCGCTGTATGAAATCTTATACCAGCAAAATTATGTAGCTGTTCCACATCATGCATATACCAGACCTCCAAACACTGGGCAAGAAAAGCCAGACCATTGGTGAATTTGAGTGTAACTACATGGGGATTTAGTCGAAAAGTTTATATTTCGAATACATTTGTAATTACTAAGATAATATTTCGTATTGGGAGAGTCACAGCACGTAACCACACTTTTGCAGTTACCTCGCAAATGGCTTGATAGTAGATACGCCTTTACTGGAACATATCTGAGTCTGTTTTCACATAGTTTGAAAGTGCCAGTTTTGCACTATTACTTGTCATTCATCCTGTATATTCAACAACATCATTTTTTTCCACTATACGTTTCTATAGATCTCAAGTATTATTTTAAATGGAAATAAATGCTTACGTAGTGCATGTTGTTGTTGTTGTCGCTGAGGTCTTCAGTCCTGTGACTGGTTTGATGCAGCTCTCCATGCTATTCTATCCTGTGCAAGCTTCTTCATCTTCCAGTAACTACTGCAACCTACATCCTTCTGAATCTGCTTAGTGTATTCATCACCGTAGCGATCGCGAGCGGTTCCAGACTGTAGCGCCTAGAACGACTCGACCACCCCGGCCGGCGCCACAACCTGCACTCATACGTTACGTACTCGTATGTACGTATGTACTCGTATGTCCAGCAAGGACATACAGCCAAAGGTGGTTCACATTCGCAGCTGCGAATGCGTTTCCTGCATTTCTTAACGGCTGTTGTCACTGCAGTGTCGTCCGAAAGAACACTGCATCGCACTTCTTAATAATACAAGTATTGCTGTTTTTTATTTGTTGAATAGCTGTCAGAGCACAATGACAGTCGGTGCGGGTACGAAACGTCCATCACCAAGATGTACTCCAGCGTCTTCTTGACCACCCAAAGCTCTGTGTAGTACACCCGTAAGTGACTTCGTAGGCGGATTTTAATGATAAAATGTGGGGAAATAGCAGAACACCCGAAATTATCCCCCAGCTTTAATACATCGGTGAAAACCACCATGGGCTCGAGGAAATCTCATAAAATTCCGTTAAAAATCGTTTTTAAAATTATACGCGAAATATTGAGCTTGTTGTCCTGCGTCATTTCCAAGATAACAGTGGGCCTGTCAGTCATTCAGAGAGGATATTTGCTCCAACCCGGTTTAAAAATTGGAATGTATTCTACACGAAGTTGCTCGAGGTAATTCTTCGCACAGACATCAAAAGGCCCAGCAGCCCGGCGACCGGTAAACCCTCGCTGTACGGAATGTTTAGTCCCAATACCGACAACAGAATGATTTTAAATGGACCACTCTTTGTATATAACGGAGTTGGCACAATGGTTGGCACACTTAACTCGTAGTCGGGAGGAAGACGCTACAAAATCCCCGTCCTGCTATCCAGATTTAGCTTTTCCATGATTTACCTTTATAAATGCCGGGATGGTTTCTTTGAAAGGACACGGGCGATCTCCCTCCCCATCCCTGACACAAACCGAGTTTGGGGTTCGTCTCTAATGACCTCGATGTCGACAGGACGTTAACTCGATCTTCCTTCCTTCTTCCACTTTGTATACGTGTGGCACCACGAGGTGTTCTCGCCGGATCGTAAGAGATGGGTCACCAGCTTCTGCGCAGTTTAGTCATTCAACCAAATATTCTTCCCGTTGGCTCATGTTGCAAACGAATGCATGACGTATGTCTATATGATCTATAGGTTTTGAGAAAGTCTTAATATCTGAAGGTAACATATTACTGAACTTCACGCTGCCTTTTTTTCCAAGGTACACTGTGGTCCACGTCGTGAAATTCGTAAATTTTCTTTTTTACCTGTTCGATCAGTTTCACACATACAGACAAACTACACAACGGAATTTGTATGTGGGACATACACACATCACAAAAAGTTTTGCATCCACCCAGTTCCCAGAACTCCTGAAGATCGACGTTGACTGTGGATACTGTATCACACATACAGTCCCTTTGACTGTTCAGAGATGTAAACCCGCCCAACGATGTAAACAGAGATCCATAAGCAGCGCCTGTTAGACGGAGGGGTTCGACAGCCGAACAGTTCCAGCCATTCCACCAGGAAGGAGGTACACGGCTCGTGTTGTCTGTAGTTCAGCCATGCCTAGACGGTCAATGTCGCTGCTCGATCGCGTCCGCATTGTTATTTTGTGCCAGGAAGGGATCTCAGCAAGGGAAGTGTCCAGGTGTCTCGGAGTGAACCAAAGTGATGTAGTTCGGACATGGTGGAGATACAGAGAGACAGGAAGTCGATCACATGCCTCGTTCAGGCCGCCCAAGGGCTACTACGGCAGTGGATTACCGCTACCTACGGATTATGGCTCGGAGGAACCCTGACATTAACATGTTGAATAATGATTTTTGTGCAGCCACAGTACGTCATGTTACGACTCAAACTGTGCGCACTAGGCTGCGTGATGCGCAACGTTACTCCCGACGTCCATGGCGAGGTCCATCTTTGCAACCACGACACCATGTAGCGCGGTATAGATGGGCCCAACAACACGCCGAATGGACCGCTCAGTATTGGCATCACGTTCTATTCACCAATGAGTGTCGCATATGCCTTCAACTAGACGATCGTCTTTCCTTCAGACTGATTGGGGCGATACTAGGAATGACAAAGGAATGATAGAGGAACCTATTTCAGCAGTAGCTCACAGTAGTTCACATCCGCCTTGACTGAGCCAACTGAACAGCTGTAAGTAATGGGACAGTTTCTTTTTCTCAAAGCACGTTGGTTTTATTCAGAATCACAAAACATCACATAATTCCCAACTCCTTTTTTCAGATCTCCGTTCAATGCGACAGCATTACATCACCTCATTAGAAGAGTCTGTATGCACACATGGTTCCATCCTACTGGTCGCCGTGGGAGTCAATGTCTTGCTGCATCAATAACCTCAGCATCACCCACGTACTGTTTCCTGGAGAGTTCAGCATTCATTGTGTAACACCCCACCCGTCACTTATCCGGTTTTGGCGTGTGTTCACCCCAGCTAATTGACTATCAGATCAACACAGAGTGCAAAACTGCTGCAATATCGGATAACGCAAGGAAAGTATTAAGGCCCTGTGACTCCTGATTGAACTACAGTGGCAGTGTTGACATTAATTGATTCAGAATTGATCACTTTTAATTAAAAAGGGGTGTACATTGATGATATATTCAGCTATTGAACACCAGATGCAAATGTTGAACATAAAATTAATTAATAAAATGACTTGGGATTTGAACTACTTGATTGAAAACAGGTGCAGTCGATTAGCACAAATTTATTTTAACTCTCGACCTACAATCATCACATTACATGACTCTCCTTCCAGGCAGTGGTAATAAATTGCATTTGCGTGGAGTAAAGCGTGATAACACAAAAGTAATTCCTATCGACTGGCCCAGGCGTATTGCGAAGTGCGAGAAGAATTCTACAATACACGGTCCATGAAACCCTCGTGGAAACTTTGCTGACGTGATCCAACAAATTAATCAGTGGCCAGAGCGGGCGCAATATTACAGAATACAACGTGGTGGAGTGGCGTCGTTGTGTGGACGTCGGCCAACCTTGTGGTGCTGCAAGGCTGTGCTCGTCTATTCACTCCTAGCTATCTTGCTCAGTACACAGCTGAACCAAAACTTCTTATGTCCAAGCTCAATCGTTCCATTTGCTAAGTCCTAAATTGCTGAGATGCTCACTCATTCTGAAGCAAGCTGTGTAAAGAACGCCACGTCCACACTCTAGGCAAGCTGGGAACGGAAGAACCTACTGAGACTTCTCACAGTCCGCTCTTCGCCTCAGTTTCCCCTCCAGCAAAATCACTTACGCCAATTGCAGCGCAAGTCGCGTTAATTATGTGTCGCTTCCCAGCGCCGACCCATGCCTGCTCTGGGAAGTGAACAAATTCCCACAAAAATTCCCTTCCTCTCAACTTCTGCTATTTAGCTCCTCCCAGGCCACCCATCAAGGTTAGCGTCTGCACAAACACCAAGTTTTCCGGAATTATGACTCCCAGGAGAGTACTTCAAATTCCTTGGTCCTACATTCCCATCGGAGGCTGGCGTATTTCATTCTGTCGCTCTTCACCTGATTTACTTCAGACTCTACAGACCATGAATTCAGCGTGAAGTTGCTATAGTCACGAACACACATATTTTGACCTCTGTTGACTGCTCCACTGTAGCTTTGCGCGGCTCTCTCGCATGTTTCACTGAAAACGGGACGACGGACATTTATCAACAGGTGTACAACTTCTCCATCTGCTCCCCGGTACACCAGCATGGGGTCAACCACCCCCCCGCCCCTCACTGTCACTCATCTTAAGGCAGCTGGAGGCCGCACCCCGTTACCGCTTTCTCAAAAGTTTGAGCCACCCTAAGTTGCCTATTGTCGCTTCCCTTCACTGCTCCGCAGCCACGCACTGTGGTCAACTCGAATACTTCCCTGGGGTAAACTAGCCTCCAGTAAATCGACGTATTTCCACAAAGTTTTCATGTCGTGTGAATTTCTTTAAAACCATCACCCAACATTAATTATTCCAATACGTCCATACTATACCCTCTACAAGATGCATTGTGCCTTGTCAGTCATTTTTGTTCAGCCCTACTTTTCGCTCAACGTGAGTTAGGTGATCTTCAATGACTCCATGTAAGGGGCATAGTTCTTGCCATCTTACAATTGGTCTAGACAGTGGAAAGTGCGAGATCCGGCCTGTACGGTGGATGAGGAAGAACAGTCCAATGAAGTTGTGTGAAGTCCTCTCAGGTGTGCAGACTTGTGTGCAGCCTTACATTGAAGGAGAAGTTCGTTTGCATTTTTGTGGCGACGAACATGTTGAAATTGTTTCTTCAATTTTATGAGGGTGGCACAATACACTTCAAAGTTGATAGTTATTCCATGAGGGGGGACATCAAACGGAATAGCCTTTCCAGAGCCGCAGAAAACCGCCGCCATGACTTAATCGTTTGAGGGTGAGGCTTCCAAAGTTTTGTCGGAGGAGAGGTCGTGTGGCGACGTTCCATGGACTGCCGTTTTGTTTCCATTTCGAAGTGATGAGCCCGTGTTTCATACCCTGTGGCGACGATCGATAAAAAATTATCACGATAAGCCTCGTAACGCGCAAGCAATTCTACACATAATGTGCTTGGTTGCTCTTTATGGTCTTCTGTTAGATGGCGAAGAACCTAGCTGGCATATACGCTTGAATATCCAAACTGATGGACGACTGTGCTAGTACTACCAACAGAGATGTAAAGTTCAGTAGGGAAATGTTCGATTATGATCCGTCGATCACTTTGAATGAGAGTGTCCGCACGTGCCAACATTGCAGGTGTCACAGTTGTGTACGGCCGGCCGGCATGCGGGGATCGTTCAGATTTGCGCGATCTTCTTGCGATGATGACAGACGTCTCGCTCAACGACTCAGCGTGCTTTGGTTCACTGTCTGGTCTCCCTAGGCCTGCTGAAAGCGCCTGTGAATATCTGCGACGCTCTGGTTTTCCACCAAAAGAAACTCAATGAGAGCTCTCTGCTTGGAAGGCACCTCCGTTACAGTCGCCATTCTGAAACCTTCGTGTGGGGGGACTACATGAAACTATAGGGGCTGAAGACGGAATATTCCACAATGTCCGGCAAAAAATTCCCCATTTTTCAGCCGAAATTCGGTATGTTATCCACGCAATCTTCAGAATCAGCACCACACAGCGAGAAGAGTAATGGCGCCATTAGGTTAGTGCGTCTGGGGCTAACGCAGCAACTGGCGTGTAGTGACCGCCCACTGAGAGTATCGCAAGCGTCCATGCCCCGTACAGAGCTCTCCTCCCTGCGACACATGACCACCGCTCTGTCACTGTCCACGCGTCGGCTAGGCTGCGTTACGGGACGCAGGTGTACTTCTCAGCCGGCCAGTGTGGCCGAGCGGTTCTAGGCGCTTCAGTCTGCAACCGCGCGACCGCTACGGTCGCAGGTTCGTCGAATCTTGCCTCGGGCGTGGATGTGTGTGATGTCCTTAGGGTAATTAGGTTTAAATAGTTCTAAGTTCTAGGTGACTGATGACCTCAGATGTTAAGTCCCATAGTGCTCAGAGCCATTTGAACCATTTTTGTACTTCTTAACTATGCCCGTGCTGACGCTTCAGAATGCAAGGGAAAGAGTCAGCGATATATACACTCCTGGAAATTGAAATAAGAACACCCTGAATTCATTGTCCCAGGAAGGGGAAACTTTATTGACACATTCCTGGGGTCAGATACATCACATGATCACACTGACAGAACCACTGGCACATAGACACAGGCAACAGAGCATGCACAATTTCGGCACTAGTACAGTGTATATCCACCTTTCGCAGCAATGCAGGCTGCTATTCTCCCATGGAGACGATCGTAGAGATGCTGGATGTAGTCCTGTGGAACGGCTTTCATGCCATTTCCACCTGGCGCCTCAGTTGGACCAGCGTTCGTGCTGGACGTGCAGACCGCGTGAGACGACGCTTCATCCAGTCCCAAACATGCTCAATGGGGGACAGATCCGGAGATCTTGCTGGCCAGGGTAGTTGACTTACACCTTCTAGAGCACGTTGGGTGGCACGGGATACATGCGGACGTGCATTGTCCTGTTGGAACAGCAAGTTCCCTTGCCGGTCTAGGAATGGTAGAACGATGGGTTCGATGACGGTTTGGATGTACCGTGCACTATTCAGTGTCCCCTCGACGATCACCAGTGGTGTACGGTCAGTGTAGGAGATCGCTCCCCACACCATGATGCCGGGTGTTGGCCCTGTGTGCCTCGGTCGTATGCAGTCCTGATTGTGGGGCTCACCTGCACGGCGCCAAACACGCATACGACCATCATTGGCACCAAGGCAGAAGCGACTCTCATCGCTGAAGACGACACGTCTCCATTCGTCCCTCCATTCACGCCTGTCGCGACACCACTGGAGGCGGGCTGCACGATGTTGGGGCGTGAGCGGAAGACGGCCTAACGGTGTGCGGGACCGTAGCCCAGCTTCATGGAGACCGTTGCGAATGGTCCTCGCCGATACCCCAGGAGCAACAGCGTCCCTAATTTGCTGGGAAGTGGCGGTGCGGTCCCCTATGGCACTGCGTAGGATCCTACGGTCTTGGCGTGCATCCGTGCGTCGCTGCGGTCCGGTCCCAGGTCGACGGGCACGTGCACCTTCCGCCGACCACTGGCGACAACATCGATGTACTGTGGAGACCTCACGCCCCACGTGTTGAGCAATTTGGCGGTACGTCCACCCGGCCTCCCGCATGCCCACTATACGCCCTCGCTCAAAGTCCGTCAACTGCACATACGGTTCACGTCCACGCTGTCGCGGCATGCTACCAGTGTTAAAGACTGCGATGGAGCTCCGTGTGCCACGGCAAACTGGCTGACACTGACGGCGGCGGTGCACAAATGCTGCGCAGCTAGCGCCATTCGACGGCCATCACCGCGGTTCCTGGTGTGTCCGCTGTGCCGTGCGTGTGATCATGGCTTGTACAGCCCTCTCGCAGTGTCCGGATCAAGTATGGTGGGTCTGACACACCGGTGTCAATGTGTTCTTTTTTCCATTTCCAGGAGTGTAGAAACTTCCGAAGTGTCCCAATGCCTTCTGCTATTTAAAACGTTAAACACTAGCTTACTATGCTTACAGCGTGGGAGGGGCGGGTGGGGGTGGGTCGGGCAAGTCATTAGCTTTGTGGAACGAAAACGTAGAGTAAATAAAAGATAATTTATTAAAATACACTCCTGGAAATTGAAATACGAACACCGTGAATTCATTGTCCCAGGAAGGGGAAACTTTATTGACACATTCCTGGGGTCAGATACATCACATGATCACACTGACAGAACCACAGGCACATAGACACAGGCAACAGAGCATGCACAATGTCGGCACTAGTACAGTGTATATCCACCTTTCGCAGCAATGCAGGCTGCTATTCTCCCATGGAGACGATCGTAGAGATGCTGGATGTAGTCCTGTGGAACGGCTGCCATGCTATTTCCACCTGGCGCCTCAGTTGGACCAGCGTTCGTGCTGGACGTGCAGAACGCGTGAGACGACGCTTCATCCAGTCCCAAACTTGCTCAATGGGGGACAGATCCGGAGATCTTGCTGGCCAGGGTAGTTGACTTACACCTTCTAGAGCACGTTGGGTGGCACGGGATACATGCGGACGCGCATTGTCCTGTTGGAACAGCAAGTTCCCTTGCCGGTCTAGGAATGGTAGAACGATGGGTTCGATGACGGTTTGGATGTACCGTGCACTATTCAGTGTCCCCTCGACGATCACCAGTGGTGTACGGCCAGTGTAGGAGATCGCTCCCCACACCATGATGCCGGGTGTTGGCCCTGTGTGCGTCGGTCGTATGCAGTCCTGATTGTGGCGCTCACCTGCACGGCACCAAACACGCATACGACCATCATTGGCACCAAGGCAGAAGCGACTCTCATCGCTGAAGATGACACGCCTCCATTCGTCCCTCCATTCACGCTTGTCGCGACACCACTGGAGGCGGGCTGCACGATGTTGGGGCGTGAGCGGAAGACGGCCTAACGGTGTGCGGGACCGTAGCCCAGCTTCATGGAGACCGTTGCGAATGGTCCTCGCCGATACCCCAGGAGCAACAGCGTCCCTAATTTGCTGGGAAGTGGCGGTGCGGTCCCCTACGGCACTGCGTAGGATCCTACGGTCTTGGCGTGCATCCGTGCGTCGCTGCGGTCCGGTCCCAGGTCGACGGGCACGTGCACCTTCCGCCGACCACTGGCGACAGCATCGATGTACTGTGGAGACCTCATGCCCCACGTGTTGAGCAATTCGGCGGTACGTCCACCCGGCCTCCCGCATACCCACTATACCCCCTCGCTCAAAGTCCGTCAACTGCACATACGGTTCACGTCCACGCTGTCGCGGCATGTTACCAGTGTTAAAGACTGCGATGGAGCTCCGTATGCCACGGCAAACTGGCTGACACTGACGGCGGCGGTGCACAAATGCTGCGCAGCTAGCGCCATTCGACGGCCAACACCGCGGTTCCTGGTGTGTCCGCTGTGCCGTGCGTGTGATCATTGCTTGTACAGCCCTCTCGCAGTGTCCGGAGCAAGTATGGTGGGTCTGACACACCGGTGTCAATGTGTTCTTTTTTCCATTTCCAGGAGTGTATAAAACTGAGAACTATACAAGGATTATATTTATTAATCACTAAACATGTTATTGTTACCACTTTCTAAGCCGTACCTACAGTCCAAAATATCCATAACAGGAGGATTGTAGAATATATTTGTGTATATCATTTTACTGTCACGCATTTAACACTGAGACAGATATCTATATCCACATTATAGTGGGTTATGATATTGGCAAGCAACACGAGGAAAAAAAAAATTCGAATTCAAGGTATAAAGCTGTTGCAAGCTTGTAGGACTCACACCACTCTGGTATGTTGAGTTGCACGTTGAATAGCGGCGGCGAACGCCTATATCAGTAGTTTATCGTACGTCACTGAGACAACGAAGTGTACCTAGCGATTGTAATAAAAAGTGCAGGCCATTCCTGCTTTCAGGAAATGCCATCAGGCAGACGCACGTAATTACAGGCCTATATCGCTGACATCAGTTTGTTGTATAATTGTGGAACATTGTGTAGAATTGTGAAACATTGTGTAGACCAGTGGAACCAACTGACATGCCTCGACTGCAAATCAATTTATATAGGACAGACAAGCAGCAAAGTTCACAGATCTCACACGAGCTTTAAAAAGTAACAACTGTCATCCTACATTTACTGAACAACTTATGGACATGAAACACAGCCCAACAAACATCAACGTTGACTTAAGAATTTTGAAATGCAGTAACAGCCCTCCATAAAAACTAGTGATTGAAGAAAACTACCAAATAGAAAAACTCATAGCTGAAGGAAAACAAATAATAAATGTATACATAATTTCTGCAACAGAACTCTGTTATCTGTTGTCAAAAAACAACACCAACCCGTAACACCTCCCCCCTCTCTCTACACACACACCCACCCACCCATCCACCCAACTACCCATCCACTCACCTACCCACACATACACACACACACACACACACACACACACACACACACACACACAAAATTGAAATTAAAATAGAAAAATAAATTAATAAATAAAATAGCAATAGTTATAAAAATAGCTAGTAATTAAATAAATAAAACACATACACTCTTCCACGTAACATTAGTTAATGCTAAGCCTAACCGTAACATTCCCAGTCGTAAAATTTCAGAGTAAATGATTTTTCTAAATTAGGTTCCAAATTGTTGAAGATGTCATTTTGTGAAAGAAAACAAGTGCAATAAAGAACCTGAAAACACAGGAAAGGCACAGCATGTAGTAACAAGGTACATATACGAAACTTTTCCTGCTTACAAATTTGTAAATATTGCTTCAGAGACTCACATTTATATGCGTATAAGTAACAACGGCATTTTCCCTGTTTAACAGAAAGAAAATAAAAGTCCACTGATGATGCTGAAACTTCATGTTTGGGAAATAGAAGAAAATTTAATATTGTGTTCTACTGAAGGCGGACCTCCTCCAAAATTAAATATATTGTGTAATGTGTTTTGTGCTCACGAGTTATGATGTTATCTGAGAATGAAAAGTCTCCTCTACAAAAATCAGCATGGATTTTGCAAACAGAGGTCTTGCAGAACTCAACCCACCAGGGTAGCTCAGAGCACTAACGCGCTGCTTCCTGGACTCGGGTAGGCGCGCCGGGCCCAGATCGAATCCGCCCGGCGGATTAACGACGAGGGCCGATGTGCCGGCCAGCCTGGAAGTGGTTTTTAGGCGGTTTTCCACATATCGCTAGGTGAATACTGGGCTGGTCCCCACGTTCCGCCTCAGTTACACGGCTCGCAGACATCTGAACACATTCGCACTATTCCATGGATTACACTCGACACAGACAGTTGGGGTACACTAATTCTGTACCGGGGGTACGGGGTGGCGGCAGGAAGGGCATCCGGCCACCCCTTAACCATTAACATGGCAAATCCGATTAACGGTGGCTGACCCTGCGTAACTGCGGGACAAGTCTCAAGCGATAGATGGATAGCTAGATAGATCTTGCAGATCTCAACTCATTCTGTTCGTCCATGAAATCTAGAGGATCATAGACAAACTTCTGATAATTGCCTGTTTTCCTAAAGCCATTCGATACAGCTCTACACTGTCGTTTTGTGAACAAAATACGGGCTTATATGGTAACTAACCAGGTTCATGACTGGATACAAGATTTCCTTACAGACAGAAGTCAACACATCATTCATTACTGAAAATATCAACATTGAATTCAACGCGTCTTTAACATTTTGCACAAATCTTCTAGGTGATCTTCCATGGTTTATTCTCTCACCCAGTGACCATTTAGAGACTCCCTTTGGCCATCTGTTGTCATCCACTCGCGGGACGTGTCCATAATAGATGTAATGTATCCAATCAAGAGAACGAATGATTGATCGTTAATCTTCCGAAAGTGAATTGTTCGGAAGTGGGACACATCACAGCGACCAGAGCAGTAGCACATTAAAAGCACGAGTAATCCGAATTTCAATTTTAACTGGTATTAAACACCCTGCTTCGCCCAAGACGGTTCCTTTACCTGCTATTTTGGGATTTCTTTTAGAGTCAGGTGCAGAGTCGTCATTGGGAAGTGGAAAAGCTTAGTGAGGGCGGACCGTGATGATATGAAGTATACTGCAAATGATTTACTTTACACGGAAGCAGCTATCGCACTTCGTAATAAGAAACTTAGATTGCAAGTTGCGATCTTAAAAATGCAAATGAAAATACAATGGTGTGCTGATGGCGCTAGCTGGAACATAAAAGAATTCTTTATACTTAAAAATGGTTTCCTTATGTGAAGACAGGCAAAACACAAAAGGTAACAATATAACAAGAAGGACGTATTTTGTGGCTCAATTATTTTAAGAAAATGATAAACGAAATTAAGGAATTTTATATTAGGGGAAGGCGGCGCAAGACGGGGAGGTGGGGTAAGACGAGGAAGGGCTATAAGCTACAGTTAGAGTGCTACCATCTGTGGATAGCTACGTCAACATCATCAATACACAGGTCCCAGTGTGTTGACATTGCTGAACCTTAATTTCGCGGCGGTTTCTGTGAGCTTTGCAAGGTGCGTACAATTGTTATACTGATTTGCAATGTTTTACACCTTTCGAGGTCCTAAAACATGTGCTTCGTGAACATTTGTCCAGACTGTATATATAGCACTTAATAGTACGTCTTATTAACAGTAAACTGCTGTGTCAGTAGTCAATGTTCACTAAATAGTGTTCATGTCGGCGTAACATAACCTGACAGCATGGTAGGGGGCAAGACGGGGTGGGGCAAGATGGGGAGCTTCCCCGCCTCGCCCCTACTATTTGTCCAACCATTACGTTCGTATCGTCTCATGTGTTTACCTCGCTACGGGTTCTGAACACGTACATTACACGTTGAATACAACTGTTAATAGAATAGTATTCGTTATTCCAACGTTTCCTAATTAATTACAAAGTATGCCTTAGGCTATATGGTGAATAAAAATACACAAAACGTGCGAAGTCAGTATTCTTGCTATGCTTTAATGACTGCCTATTGGAAATATGGTATTTACTATATAATATAGATTACCAGGAATGATCTGACTCAGGAGTACGTTCCACGTGTTCTATTTCAGATGGTTCGCAAGTATCGGCGACAAACGTCTGGGCAAGATTGGTCATTGGAGTCAATGGTAGGCGCTGTAAATGCTGCTATAGAAGGTCATACGGCTTCTTTCAGGGCTGCTCGACAGTTCAACGTGCCACAGACAACGACTGAACGACATCTGGCAAAGAAACGTGCTAATCCTGGCTATAAAGCTGTGAAAAGGTTAGGACCAATCACTAGCGTGTTTGCCCCAGAACAAGAGGCAGAACTTAAAGACTACTTAACACAGAGGGAAGGACAGTATTTTGACCTAGCACTTAAAGAAGTTTGTGAACTTGCTTTTCAGCTAGCTGAACGAAACAACATCAAAAATCCATTTAATAATACAGCCAAATCTGCTGGAAGAGATTGGTTAAATAGGTTTCTTGCACGAAATCCTACCTTAACAATTCGAAAATAAGAGGCCACATCAATCGCACAAGCAATGGCGTTTAATCGAGTTGCTGTAGATCGGTTTTTCGATTTTTAGACACATTCAAGTTTACGAGAGACAGAATTTTCAATTGCGATGAGACTGGTTTAACAGTCATTCCAAAAGGTCACACAAAGGTGGTTGCTTTGAAAGGGCGCAGACAGGTGGGAGCAGTTACTTCAGCAGAAAGAGGCCAGACTGTGACTGCAGAAATCTGTGTTTCAGCGTCGGGGTGCTACGTACCACCTACGTTAATTTATCCTCGAAAACGAATGCCACAAGCGTTTGAGACTGGCCTGCCCTCTGGGCAAAATTCCAAGAAACTGGTTAGATGACGAAAGAACTATTTTTGACTTGGTTTAAGAAGTTTATTGCATTTACTGCAGCATTAAGGGAAAGACCAATACTTCTCATATTGGACGGCCACAAAACGCACACCGAGAATTTAGAACTGATAGATGTGGCCCGCGAAAATGGGGTTGTCTTGTTGTGTGCTGTTATAGAAGGTCAGCACACCAGCAGAAGATCAGCACACCACACTGCTCACACTGTCTTCAACCATCGGACGTGGCATTTATGAAACCTCTCAGTAAATTTTACGAAGATGAGGTAAGATCGTGGTTTCGCACCCATCCTGGAAAAGTTGTTACGCTGCATCAGATCGTAAGTTTATTCGGCAAAGCCTTCATTCATTCAGCTACAATGTCCACAGCAGTCAACGGGTTTCGGAAAACAGGCATTTGGCCTGTAAACAGAAATATGTTTCAAGAAAGTGATTACCTTCCCTGTTCAACTACAGACATTCATCAAGCTCACACATCTGAAGTTACAGAAACGGAAGACCAAATACTAGAGATGTTGTCAAGACGTAAAACACCTGAAGAATTGACTACTGACGATGAAGCCTCTGTTTCGTCTAACTTTCAGCTTACCAGCCCTGAAATGGTGCTAGCTATTCCAAAGGTGGATAAAAAAAACCGAAAGGAAACCGTCTAACAGGGGTGGAAAACCCGTAGTTTTAACCGAATCTCCTTATAGGAGTGAACTATCTGAAGAAATTAAACGAAAAGGAGTCCCCAAACGTGCTGCATGTAAACGAAAACTCTTCTCAAAGGCGTTTAATAAACCTGGGATACCACCAAAAGGACATAATGACAACGAAAAAGTGGTGAACGTTACTGACGTCTTAACCACCCCTTCATGCTCAAGGGATAATACACTGAGGTCGAATGGCAACGACACTTGTGCAGGGATAGAAAGTGATGACGACGAGGCTATCCACACTTGTGTACTATGTGAAAGTAAGAGGCTTAAATAAAACGTAATTCCTGATTCTACAATTCGCAGAACCATGTTTCGAAACCTTATCGTCACATGATTTCGTTATTCCAGTCCTTATGTAAGCTTTAGAGATGAATTCATGCTAGTTCCCCATCTTACCCCGCATGTGGGGCAAGACGGGGAATTGGTATTTTATGTTTCAAATCGAAATATTTCTAACTAAATGTAACAAGTTTGCAGGTTTCTTTGCATGCTATTCTAATTCAATGGTTAAGTAAACAAATGATAATCAAACCTACTTGAAGTTGTTTATTTTTGTCCCTTTTCTACGGGTTTAAAGTTAGCTTCCCCATCTTGCCCCGCCTTCCCCTACATGGTCTGTGTTACTGAGAAGAACGATGCAATATTCCTTCGAACTTGTGACGCAAGTTTGGGTCTGGCTGTGAGCCGTGCGCGGATAGCCAACTCAGCTTTTTGCCAGTTATTTGGGTAGTGTTTTCACGGATTCCCCTCCCCCCCCCCCACCCTCGTAGCTGGCGTGTAACATAATGGAGAAGGTGCCCCCTGCAGCTCATGTTGTGAAAGTCTTCCGATAAAAAGGAGATAAGGAGACAGCTAGCGAATTTTTTTAAAAGTAGTGGTTAAGGCAACTGGTTTCGTAAAGCGGGAAATCTGGGTCCGAGTCCCAGTCTGGCAAAAATTTTCAGTGTCGTCTTTCCCTTACACAGCTGATGGTTGTTCATATTAACAAATATTAATTCATTACACAATTTGATATTGTGCTATCCATAACTTCGAGAATAATGTTTCTTCTTCTGTAAATTCCATTAGTCTGTCATTTCTGCAGATGCAAGTTCTTCACCAAAAATACATCTCAAGGGAGATAATTTTATATCCTTTTTTTATTAGCTCCCATATTTCAGCAGTGTATGTAGTGATACTCTCTACGACTGGTCTGTGCAACAAGATTTACTTTCTCTCCGGAATTTCTTCACACCATTGTCCAGCTATCCTGTTATTTACAGTAAGTATTAATAATCTCGTGCCCACCACTGGAGCCTCCGTGACACCATTCGCAAACGATGTTGTTTTCCATAGGAAAGTTATAACGCAGGAATACTGTGGAGAAATGCATTAAGACCTGCTACGATCGATGATTTGTGCAGGGAATGGCAGCTGGCAATGAAAGTGAACAAATGTAATGTGTTGCACATAAATGAGCGAATGTATCCTCTACTGCTCGAATACATTTTTGTGCCAAAACACACATAACAGTAAACACGGTAAAATATCTAGGCATGACCTTTAGGAGCAACATAAAGAGGAGTGACCACACAAAAACTGTGCGAAAAGCAGATTCCAGGCTGAGATTCGTAGAAAGACTCTTACGGAAATAAAAATGAAGGGCTTCTTTCAATAGTGGTACAAGTCCAATTTTGTTCATTGTGAGACAGAGTCCTAAAGTTAAAAGAGCGCTGAAAAATCTACAGCTGAGATACCAGAAATATCCAAGCATATGGCTTCTTGCTAGGGATGAACCTTTCTTTCTGTTTGGTTCAAATAGCTCTGAGCACTATGCGACTTAACTTCTGAGGTCATCAGTCGCCTAGAACTTGGAACTACACTCCTGGAAATTGAAATAAGAACACCCTGAATTCATTGTCCCAGGAAGGGGAAACTTTATTGACACATTCCTGGGGTCAGATACATCACATGATCACACTGACAGAACCACAGGCACATAGACACAGGCAACAGAGCATGCACAATGTCGGCACTAGTACAGTGTATATCCACCTTTCGCAGCAATGCAGGCTGCTATTCTCCCATGGAGACGATCGTCGAGATGCTGGATGTAGTCCTGTGGAACGGCTTGCCATGCCATTTCCACCTGGCGCCTCAGTTGGACCAGTGTTCTTGCTGGACGTGCAGACCGCGTGAGACGACGCTTCATCCAGTCCCAAACAAAACATGCTCAATGGGGGACAGATCCGGAGATCTTGCTGGCCAGGGTAGTTGACTTACACCTTCTAGAGCACGTTGGGTGGCACGGGATACATGCGGACGTGCATTGTCCTGTTGGAACAGCAAGTTCCCTTGCCGGTCTAGGAATGGTAGAACGATGGGTTCGATGACGGTTCGGATGTACCGTGCACTATTCAGTGTTCCCTCGACGATCACCAGTGGTGTACGGCCAGTGTAGGAGATCGCTCCCCACACCATGATGCCGGGTGTTGGCCCTGTGTGCCTCGGTTGTATGCAGTCCTGATTGTGGCGCTCTCCTGCACGGCGCCAAACACGCATACGACCATCATTGGCACCAAGGCAGAAGCGACTCTCATCGCTGAAGACGACACGTCTCCATTCGTCCCTCCATTCACGCCTGTCGCGACACCACTGGAGGCGGGCTGCACGATGTTGGGGCGTGAGCGGAAGACGGCCTAACGGTGTGCGGGACCGTAGCCCAGCTTCATGGAGACCGTTGCGAATGGTCCTCGCCGATACCCCAGGAGCAACAGTGTCCCTAATTTGCTGGGAAGTGGCGGTGCGGTCCCCTACGGCACTGCGTAGGATCCTACGGTCTTGGCGTGCATCCGTGCGTCGCTGCGGTCCGGTCCCACGTCGACTGGCACGTGCACCTTCCGCCGACCACTGGCGACAATATCGATGTACTGTGGAGACCTCACGCCCCACGTGTTGAGCAATTCGGCGGTACGTCCACCCGGCCTCCCGCATGTCCACTATACGCCCTCGCTCAAAGTCCGTCAACTGCACATACGGTTCACGTCCACGCTGTCGCGGCATGCTACCAGTGTTAAAGACTGCGATGGAGCTCCGTATGCCACGGCAAACTGGCTGACACTGACGGCGGCGGTGCACAAATGCTGCGCAGCTAGCGCCATTCGACGGCCAACACCGCGGTTCCTGGTGTGTCCGCTGTGCCGTGCGTGTGATCATTGCTTGTACAGCCCTCTCGCAGCGTCCGGAGCAAGTATGGTGTGTCTGACACACCGGTGTCAATGTGTTTTTTTTTTCCATTTCCAGGAGTGTAATTAAACCTAACTAACCTAAGGACATCTCACACATCCATGCCCGAGGCAGGATTCGAACCTGCGACCGTAGCGGTCGCTCGGCTGCAGTCTGTAGCGCCTAGAACCGCACGGCCGCTCAGGCCGGCTTTCTTTCTGTTTGTTTGGATCATTAATTGCAGAAGCAGAAAAGTGGAGATAATGGACTTGTATCACTATTGATATAAGCCCTTCAAATGATCTACGAAAGAAATGGCTAACAAAACACACGTTCAACCGATTCTTGAGTATTGTTTATCAGTCTGGGATTCTTGCCAAATTAGATTAATACAAGAGGCGGGGAAAATCGAAGAGCGGTGCGTTTACTCACGCGATTGTTTACCTGGTAGCGTTACGTAGATGCTGAACAAACTCCATTAGCAGACGCTACAAGAAAGGCGCTCTGCATCACGTAGCGGTGCACTGTTGAAATTTCGAGATCTTACTTTCCAAGAAGAGGGGTAACGTCTTATTTTCTCCCACATACCTCTGGCGTGAGGGTCACAACGAGAAAATCAGATGTCATGCAGATCTTCACCGACGTTTTTCCCACACGCCATTCGTTAAAGCAACGGGGGAGTGAAGAAGTGGCCCCAGTGGTGCCAGCCGCCATACACGCCTAAAGGCGCTTACGCAGCATAGATGTACACGTATCTTAGATGATTCACGTTGCTCTGTGCCCAGTTTTCGTTTTTCGCAGTATACAATTTTCCTCATGGTAGAGATGGAATTGTACGCTTTTCGTTCAAACCTGGAATTATTCCACCTGTCAATCTTTCCTATTACTTTTTCTCTTCAACCGCATATGTTCGAACGTAATTGCGCAAGTGATCTATATAGTTTAGAGACTAATTACCAGTGCGAGAGAAAGATTATCTCTGACTCGTCATATAAAAGCTCTGTGGGTATAACGTGGAACATTACATGTACTATGGACTCACTTGCTTCTGATTTAGCAATTGCGGAGGGTAGGATTGCTGCGGAACTATAATTAGCGGCATTGTTGTAAGCTGCCATTTTGCATACGGAATGTAATTTTATCAATTATGATAACATTTCAACTCATACAAGAGAATGATGTAACCTGAAGTGTAACTATGGAGATCACTTATGGAAAAATATAGTTTCGTGAATGGAAAGGGTACGTTAAATTCCTTGGTTAGTCTAACTTCTCCCTTGTCTGTGGCTCGGAACATTATTTAGTGTGCGTAAGGAACTTTGTATCTTGGGAACTCAGTAAAGCCTGCACCACGGTCGTTTGTGTTCTATTTTTGGAGGTTAATTTCTGGACTTTTATCGAAATTAATACACAACTTGGACACTGATTCCCCTGCTGCAGAGTGAGTACGTCATAGCACCTAAGACCGCTTCCCCACGGCGTACGATTGTGCCTTTGACAATTTTGAGAATTTTCACTGTCGTCGATCACCTCAATTCCGCAGCCACGGAAATGTTATTTCAGGTTCTGATTTCGGCATCGAGAGGCAGACAGAGTATGATTATGAACTGTAACTGTCTAATCATTTTGTTTTATAGACTTGAGAATTAAAATGAGGATTAATTTTATACATGGGAGTGTGGGAGACATTTGTGTTAAAATACTGGGGAAGCGACTTCTCTCGCCCAGAAGTTTCCATTCAAGTAACTAGATTTTATACTGTCATAATAATTTAACTTCAGTTTCATGGGGGAGAACTTAAAACTTTAAGTGGAACTCATTTGCAATTGTGTGCTTTGCAACAATTAATTTTCGCCTTACTCCCTCCTCAGTCTCAGATAACACAGCTTTGTCAGAGGCCACCTAATCGCGACAGTCAGTCATTTCGCCTTGTCAGTGTTACTTTACAGCAGTAAGATCGAGCACTCAACTTCCATACTGTGAGTATTACCACTAGCCATACACGCCTACACTTTACCAAAGAGAAAACGAATTGAACAGAAGGCGACCGCAGCGCCACAGTTTTCAGACTCGTCTCACTCACAGAACTACAGCGGGAACGATGGAAGCCCGTTAGCTGTCATCTAACAGCGGCGCCTTGATAGGTGAAGTATGTCATCCGAACATTAGACTCGTACTCGCTCCGTTTCTGATCTCTAAGACGGATGCATAGCTAAACCTCCCTGACAATGATTTCTTGTGTTAAGCGCTTTGACTCATTTTGTAGTAGTAGCGTGTCATAAATCTATCTTCTTAACGTAAACGACCGTTACGAAGGGGTGTAGAATACAGGGCTGGGTCAAAGCCAGTGTTGCCACAACGCTCCTCTCGAATACCACCAATACCATGCAAACTGAGAAAGTGCAGAAGAAAGGCAAAGGACGCAGTCGAAACGAGTTAGGACAAATCTTTTCCCCTTGTATCTCTGCCGTAGCTTCACCAAACAGAATATGCAAACTCAGGTGCCATTTCTTAAGTAGTTTAGTGATCTATTGCTTCTGCTTCCCTAACGAGCTCATGCGACAGACGTCAAGATGCCTTCGGTATAATCCAGTTTAGGATTAAGTCTTAGCAAAAATCTCTGCCTCTCCAAAGACGAAATCCCCACTCCGATTACTTCTTTCAACGCGGGATTAGAACTGGCAAGGAGGCAGTTTTCAAATTTTATGAGAAATTTTGGTGTCTCTTCGCTCCTCATGCACAGGGCACTTGACGAAAACTGCAAAACCTGAGATCGTCATTGCCAACGGCACTACCTATGGGTTGTTTCCGATATAAAATTTTATGCCTGAACAGACTGGTGTAACACACTTTTCTGACAGAATTAAACTGGACACTGAACCGAGATACAAACCTGAAAACTTTCGATTCGTTGACATTGCTCTTAGCCTCTGTCAAACGTGAAAGAATCATTCCGGGGAATGGGATTTCCGTTATCATGATGGTGTTGACTAAAGCTTAGCGCCTGGTGGCACCTGCTCTTGTTAATAGTATTTCTCTATGTTTGCTCTGTGTCTCAGCGCAGCCTCCAATGCACGCCCCCCCTCCCCATCAGTTAACGGCTCGAGGGTAAAGAGGACCGGGCGACGTTTACTGCTAAAACATCGGACGTCTTCGACGACTGTGCTTAGCTGCACAGCAGTAAGTTTTAAACAGTAGATTTGGCAGGAAAAGCTTAAATTTCATAGAGATCTCTCTTTGTTGTGATCGAAAAGAAATTAAAAATCTGCAACTGCTTGTATCTGGGTCTCACGAGTCGTTTTATGATTTATAACTGTCAGCCGTTGACGTACACTATCCCAATTCAAACCGATAAAAATGCGCGAGAATAAAGGGTATTTTCTGAACAGAATGTTCAAATGGTTCAAATGGCTCTGAGCACTATGCGACTTACCTTCTGAGGTCATCAGTCGCCTAGAACTTAGAACTAATTAAACCTAACTAACCGAAGGACATCACACACATCCATGCCCGAGGCAGGGTTCGAACCTGCGACCGTAGCGCCTAGAACCGCACGGCTACTCCAGCCGGCGAACAGAATGTCAGAGAAGTTGCAAAATAAGGTATGGGTAAATCTAAAAATATATGAGATTCATCATGGTTCAAACTACAGCACACCCTCTGTATTTCTTTCTGTGTACGTACTCACCTAGCATCGATAGCTATCATCGGCTCCTGTATGTGATTCAAATGGCTCTGAGCACTATGGGACTTAACATCTATGGTCATCAGTCCCCTAGAACTTAGAACTACTTAAACCTAACTAACCTAAGGACATCACACAACACCCAGTCATCACGAGGCAGAGAAAATCCCTGACCCCGCCTGGAATCGAACCCGGGAACCCGGGCGCGGGAAGCGAGAACGCTACCGCACGACCACGAGCTGCGGACTCCTGTATGTGAATTGTGGACTATTTCCACCTGCAAGAAGTTACGTATGTGTTAGTTGTACCTCATCCCTATACCACTCAGCGTGAGCAAATTTTTTTCGATTATCAACGAATGTGTGTAACTGCAACTTCAGAGCCTCGCAATTCGGCTCTACACCATGGCCCTGCCATCGTCCAAAATATTCTTGTACCCAAACCAATTAGTACGTTTTCTCCTGATGAAGGTCCGACACATATAATTCTGCACACTAATCCGAAATTCAACTGTGAAGGGTAGACCTTCTTTCGTTCCTTCATTGTCCAGTCTCGATTTGCTGACTACACTGTAATCGGTTCGGACAAGATGCGATCAGTTCTCTGTTCAAAAAGGACAAATATGTTACAAATTATGCTCACGTAGGTGTGAAGTCGCAAACTCGTCCGTGTCGGTAGCAATTATCAAATGGTTCAAATGGCTCTGTGCACTATGAGACTTAACATCTGATTCATCAGTCCCCTAGAACTACTTAAACCAAACTAACCTAAGGACATCACACACATTCAGGCCGGAGGCAGGATTCGAACCTGCGACCGTAGAGGTCGCGCGGTTATAAGCAATTACCCCCCCCCCCCTGTTCAAAAGCACAATAATTTGACTTAGGAAAATAAGTAAGCATTCGCCAACTGAATTCTGCGAAAGGAACCTACTCAAAAATTTTGAACAACGGAATACGAGTCTTAACTAACCACTCAACATAATTTACTTTTGTTTTACTCGAGGTAATGATTTTCATTTACAATAACCATTATCAGAGCAAGATTTCAGACCACAATAGGAATTTGTGTTGGGACTATTGACAAATACCATTAACCGGTATAATATATCTGTTGTGACCGGACAAAACTAATTTCGTCCGGGCTAAACAGTGGATTCCTCGATTTCTCTGGGAGGAGGCACATTTTTAACTACAACAGATGAAATGTTAGTCCAATTTATTGCATGAATGAATGAAAGATTTACTTAAAACACTTCTTGGCAGTGGAGTACTTGATAATTTACAAGTGCCATGGGTTAGCAAAGCATCACCTGATGCACAGATTAACAAACTGTTTTCTTGAAGAACAATGTTCAACCTTGACAAAAGTACATAAACGCCCATTTGAACTTCACGACCACTGGCGAGCCCAGTATTCTTGATTGTTGAAGCTGGGACCTCGAACTGGCAGAGCTCTCGCTAGCTCGACACTATATTGACCTCAGTGTGAGGACGCTGCTATGCTGAGAGGGGAGGTGTTGTCTTCTGGAGTGCCTCTTATACGTCGTTGCACATCGTAGGAGCCCTCACTAATGTATTTGGTGTCGATTCATCTTGCTGACTTTGGTGTAGCAACACGATCTCCGTGCAATACCACAGTATCCACAACCTACATCTCCCAAATAGTACCAAGGTGAGGACACTGAGCTTAACAACTTGAATCTAGTCGAGAACATTGGCCTAAAGTCTGGTGACCAGAATTAACACCATCACCGCTCCACCACTTGCCCGCCAAATACTGGTGGCGAAAATTTCTTTCACCAGCATGGATCGAACTGGCTGAGTCCGTGGGTAAGCGACCTTGGTTCCAGAAATGGGTATCAATAATGTAAGACTATGACAGGAAACAAAAATCAACTTGATTAGGTAAATGTATGATGTTGTGTGACCGTTTTCCCCACAACTAACATAAAATCAGAGTTAAAAAGAGTAAGGATATCAGAACAATTAATCCCCACTGATTAATGAGAAGTATATCGATACCTGTGATTGCCAGCAGCTAGTCAGTATAGTTTACATTCTGCATGGTTCCATTTAAAAAGAATCTAGTTTGAGAACATACTGAGATGCAAGGGAGCAGGCCAGCAAAAGAGGCTCACCCCTGGACAATTTCCTGGAAGGGACCAGAAGTAAGCCACACAGGTGAAGCCCACTTGGCCGACTAGCTTTCCTTTGAGAAGACGCCTCAGGGCGCCAGTTACTCAAGTAACAATAGCATCTCCCATAGGGATACTAGCACAAACCGTTTTAATACTCGAATTTGAGGAAATGTCGTTTTTAACAAGGTGGTAATACGCTTCTGTGAGCAACATGCAGAAAATAGGGCCTTCTTCGAAATAAACCATCTCTGGAGATAAAGATCGGAATGTGGAGCGACAACCCGCATTCAAGCCACCTTCGTAAGCATGAGACGCCGCTCTGAACTGTGTCACAGAAGAAAACTGGATTTTTAACGCTTTGTAAGAGCCATCAGGATTGGCTAAAGTAAACAAATTAGCAGTTAGAAAAAGGGACTTGGTTGTGCTGTTGATGCCTCTCCTCATTGGCCACAGAAAACGACAGACAGAGAAAGAGGAAAATGTGCTTTTTCTGCACCAAATATAAACAGATGTTAACTGGTCATCCACCTGACGGAGAGGGCATCCTTCACTGATCGGCCCTCAGGATATCAAAGCTCAGCTAATCCATAATGACGCAGACAAGGAAAAAGTGGAAACACGAATCTTCCTCTTTGGAAGCAGAGAGAACAAAGGCATCCTTCACTGATCGGCCGTCAGGATATCAAAGCTCAGCTAATCCATAATGACGCAGACAACGAAAAAGTGGAAACACGAATGTTCCTTTTTGGAAGCAGAGAGAACAAAGCGATTTCATCGCCAGACCCTATCAAAAGACTCCTAACGAAAAAGTGGAAACACGAATGTTCCTTTTTGGAAGCAGAGAGAACAAAGCGATTTCATCGCCAGACCCTATCAAAAGATTCCTAACGAAAAAGTGGAAACACGAATGTTCCTTTTTGGAAGCAGAGAGAACAAAGCGATTTCATCGCCAGACCCTATCAAAAGCCTCCTTGAGATGCAGTTAAACCACAGGCGCAGGCTATTTGTTAAACCTCCGGCAGCTGATAAACGTGGTGAGATCTAGTTGCGACTGCGAGATGAACGGTAGGGACAGCCAGATGAGCACTATTGTGTTTCAGCAATATTCCAGCTTAATTCTGAGGATTTGCTTAAACATTTCTACGATCAATATGCTTTCAGTTTGGGCTTCTATGTGTCTTTTAATAATAACATTTCAGCAATCACTGCACAACTTAGCTAATACACACATCAAAAAATGTTTTGCATCACCCCAGTTCCCAGAAATCCTGAAGATAGACGTCCATTTTTGATACTGTATCACAGACACAGTCCCTTTGGTTGTTGAGAGATGCCACTAAAATCTCCCAATTAAAACACCCATTCATGAGCAGCGCCTAGTAGACGGAGGGGGTCCGACAGCCGATCAGTTTTAGTCATTTCACCAGGAAGGAGGTACACGGCTCATGTTGTCTGTAGTTCAACCATGTCTAGACGGTCAATATCGCGGTTCTATCGCGTCCGAATTAATACTTTATGCCAGGAAGGCCTCTCAACAAGGGAAGTGTCCTGACGTCTCGGAATGAACCAAAGCGACATTGTTCGGACATGGAGGAGGTACAGGGAGACAGGAACTGTCGATGATATGCCTCGCTCAGGCTGCCCAAGGGCTACTACTGAAGAGGATGACCGCTGCCTACGAATTATGTCTCGGAGGAACCCTGACAGCAGCGCCACCATGTTGAATAATGAATTTCGTGCAGCCACAGAACGTCGTGTTCCGACTCAGAAACTGTGCACAATAGGCTGCATGATGCGCAGCTTCACACCCGACCTTCATGGCGAGGTCCATCTTTACAACCATGACACCATGCAGTGCGATACAGATGGCCCCAACAACTTGGCGAGTGGACCGCTCAGATTTATCATCACCTTCTCTTCACCAATGAATGTCCCACATGCCTTCAACCAGACAATCGTCGGAGACGTGTTTGGAGGCAACCCGGCCAGGCTAAACGCCTTATACACACTGTCCAACGAATGCAGCAAGGTGGAAGTTCCCGAATGTTTTGGGGTGGCATTATGTGGGGCCGAAGTACGCCGCTGGTGGTCATGGGAGGTGCCGTAACGTCTTTACGATACTCGAATGCCATCCTCCGAGCGATAATGCGACCATATCGACAGCATATTGGCGAGGCGTTCGTCTTCATGGACGACAATTCGCCTCCCCATCGTGCATATCTTCTGGATGACTTCCTACAGGATAACGACATCGCTCGACTACAGTGGCCAGCATGTTCTCCAGACATTAATCCTATCGAACATACCTGGGATAAATTGAAAAGGGCTGTTTATGGACGACGTGACCCATCAAGCATGTCGAATCGCTGTGGAGGAGTGGGACAATCTGAATCAACAGTGCCTTGATGAACTTGTAGATAGTATACCAGGACAAATACAGATATGCATCAATGCAAGAGGACATGCTAATGGGTATTAGAGGTACCGGTGTGTACAGCAGTCTGGACCACCATCTCTGAAGGCCTCGCTGTATGGTGATACAACATGCAATGTGTGGTTTTCATGAGCAATAAAAAGGGCGGAAATGATGTTTACGTTGATCTCTATTCCAGTTTTCTGTACAGGTTCCGGAAATCTGTTGAGGTGACGCCAAACTTCTTTTTATGTATGTATTATAGTTTTACAGTGAGATGCCTTTATTAGAATGAGACCTCAGCTCTTTCACCCTGAATTGATATCTTAATGGTTTGATATTGTCAATGTTTGTCAGATGGTTTAATCCGCTCTTTGATGTAATAAACTGAATTAATTACGATTCTTGTTTAATATTGTAGCTAAAGTTTCCTCATTCATTATTTTGGAAGGGCTAAGATTTATTAATGTCAGATTAACAGGGCCACTTTTCCACAACGTTAAGTAATAAAATCCACACGTCACCCAGCAATGAACCGCCGTCCTGGGGAATATGCGTATTATTTTTGCGAAATCCCGGCCAGCAAATGAAAAAACTGACTGAGTAGTGAAGGGCTACGTTATCTAAGCGTATGAGAGATGGTAACTAACGCTGAAGCAAATGCTATTCGATAATATCTGTTTTTTCTCAACGCCCAGTTAACCTGAGGGTCGTAACCGCTCAAAACAACCGGTTTCTGAAATGACCGATTTTCACCTTTTATTCCAGTTATTTACTGTAATAAATGCAGGAATCAAACAAAGGTTCAAAAATTTTTACTTCCTCAGTTTCAAGATGCATAGAATAAAATTAATAAATTAAATAAGTAAATAAAAGGAAACTTAGTCAGTTCACTTCAAATTCAAATGGCTCCAAGCACTATGGTAACTAATATCTGAGGTCATCAGTCCCCTAGACTTAGAACTACTTAAACCTAACCTAAGGACATCACACACATCCATGCCCGAGACAGGATTCGAACCTGCGACCGTAGCAGCAACGCGGTTCCGGACTGAAGCTCCTAGAACCTAACGGCCACAGCGGCCAGCTAGTCGGCTCACTGTTCGCCGCTTTTCACAAAAGTGATAAGTGTCTGAATACAACAAAAAATTACCGGTATTCTCCTACGGATTCATTTTTTTTAAACTCTCCTCAAAAGTCATGTTGGAATCGAGGACTAAACCATATTCGGGCGTTAGGAACTGTCAGGTAAAAATTAAGGTTTAAGAACGTTGTTTTTAGTATTAGTTTGTCCGTTGAACGTAAGCAGATAAATGCATATTTCGTAATATTACCTAGACACAGACATCGGGTCAGCTACTTTTCATTTTCATTGCAAACTATGAATGAATTGTTGTTAACGCCATTTAGCACTTTGACGCTTCGTGTAAGAGTCATACTGGTAGCACCAACTTTCATCCCCAGCAATAATCTTCAACCGAAATGCGGAATCACATTCAGCATAAATTCTTCGAATTTCCTCTTTTTGCTCGCCTGTCAGCGTGCGAGGGATGAGTTTTGCATTAAGTTTTCGTTCCTCTATACCTTCGCATAAAATCTTATGACACAAAATCACGATTTAAATTAAGTAAGGGACGCGTACAGCACAAAAGCGTACAGGTCGATCTCGTCTTTTGACTGACAGAGACCGCCGACGGTTGAAGAGGGTCGTAATGTGTAATAGGCAGACATCTATCCAGAACATCACACAGGAATTCCATACTGCATCAGGGTCCACTGCAAGTACTATGACAGTTAGGCGGGAGGTGAGTAAACTTGAATTTCATGGTTGAGCGGCTGCTCATAAACGACACATCACGCCGGTAAATGCTAAATAACGCCTCACTTGGTGTTAGGAACGTAAACTTTGGACGACTGAACAGTGGAATAACGTTGTGCGGAGTGACGAATCATGGTACACAATGTGGCGATCCGATGGCAGGGTGTGGGTATGGCGAATGCCCGGTGAATGCCATCTACTAGCGTGTGTAGTACCAACAGTAAATTCGGAGGCGGTGGTGTTATGGTGCGGTCGTGTCTTTCATGGAGGGGGCTTGCACCCCTTGTTGGTTTGCGTGGCACTATCACAGCACAGGCCTAATAGGCGTAAACGATGTTTTAAGCACCTTCTTGCTTCCCACTGTTGAAGAGTAATTCGGGAATGGCGATTGCATCTTTCAACGCGATCGAGCGCCTGTTCATAATGCACGGCCAGTGGCGGAGTGGTTACACGACAACATCATCCCTGTAATGGACTGGCCTGCAGAGAGTCCTAGCCTGAATCTTATACGCCGACTTCGTGCCAGGCCTCATCGAACGACGTCGATACCTCTCCTCAGCGCAGCACTCCGTGAAGGGTGGGCTGCGATTCCCCAAGAAATCTTCCAGCACCTGATTGATCGTATGCCTGCGGGAGTGGAAGCGGTCATCAAGACCCAGGGTGGGCCAACGCCATATTGAATTCCCGCATTACCGGTGGAGGACACCACGAACTTGTAAGTCATTTTCAGCCAAGTGTGTGCGGATACTTTTGATCACATAGTGTATGTTCACTCTTTGTTTCTCCTGATTTTATTATTGTGTTGTTTTGTTCTCTCTGTCATTTGAAAGTCTTTTGTATTGTGGGATATTTTAAGGAATAAAACGAGTTTTTCTAAGGTGAAACTGCCCGCATCTCGTGGTCGTGCGGTAGCGTTCTCGCTTCCCACGCCCGGGTTCCCGGGTTGGATTCCCGGCGGGGTCAGGGATTTTCTCTGCCTCGTGATGGCTGGGTGTTGTGTGCTGTCCTTAGGTTAGTTAGGTTTAAGTAATTCTAAGTTCTAGGGGACTTATGACCACAGCAGTTGAGTCCCATAGTGCTCAGAGCCATTTGAACCATTTTTTAAGGTGAAATTATAATCCTGGACGTACAATGAGCCTCTTGATGGCCTAGTACTCTAAAAGTTGTACACGAGATTCGGTGTCCTGAGAAAATATGCACTTTAGTTAAACGTTATTCTGGTTATCGATTGGCATTTTCGTCAGTCGCCATGTCAAGAGAGCCTGGAAAATAACAGAAAGATTCCCCAAGGTATCGGTTTGTGGTCAGTTTTCTCTAACATCGCATTGCTCAACTTAAATCACGAACACAAACAATGTTACATGAAAGTCTTCTTGCAGTAGCTGCCTGCACGCTGAATGTTTGCACCGGTAAGTGCTGTAGACGGGCGACCAGCTCTGAGATCGTCTTGCACTGAACCTCTCTGCCTTCACTAAAGCTTTTGTGTCGCTCAAAAACACGACTTCTTGCAAGTTTCTCACCTGCATATGCTTGCTTAATGGTTGTCCACGTGTCACTAGGGGTTTTCCCTAGCTTAAAGCAGAGCTTAATTTTCACTCTATGCTCGCAATCAGCATCCACTGTGTCGCCTTAACTAATGCGCCAAGAACCCAAACAGTGTGTTCCTAAACACAGCCCTGCCACCTAGTGAGTTTGCAAGAAAACATGACTAAGATTATGCTACATAACAGAAATAAAAATAAATAAATAAACCAATAAACAACCTATTCTGGAATTTTTTTTATTGAAAATGAAACTCCTCCAGCTGTACTTAAGATTTCGTATTTATGTGTCTACTAGTTTCGAAGTTGCGTCAACGTCATCTTCAGGCCCGTACACTTTGATGATATCAATTGTGTGTGGCTGAGTACTAGAAGTGTATTTAAGATTTCGTATTTATTTGGCTACTAGTTTCGACGTTGCATCAACGTCATCTTCAGGCCCGTACAAAATCAAATGTTCAAATGTGTGTGAAATCTTAAGAGACTTAACGATAATGTCATCAGTCTTTCTAAGCTTACACATTACTTAACCTAAATTATCCTAAGGACAAACACACACACCCATGCGCGAGGAAGGACTCGAACCTCCGCCGGGACCAGCCGCACAGTCCATGACTGCAGCGCCTAAGACCGCTCGGCTAATACCGCGCGGCCAGGCGCGTACTCCGTGATATCATCAACGTGTACGGGCCTGAAATGACGTTGACACGACGTCGAAACTAGTAGCCAAATAAATATGAAATCTTAAATACAGCTGGAGGATTTTCAATTTCAATAAAAAATTATACGAGCGATGTCCCACCAACATCCAATGTAAATATGGATGTACGAAGATACCTTGGGATTTTTCTGACAAAGGGAGTGTAACAGAGATCAAAAAATACCGAAAAATGCTGGTTATTCAGAACTGAACTACCGGTATCGTTTGCAACGGGACGGTGTCTCCCATCCCTACAGCGTCTGCTGCCTCGGAGGGTGCGTCAGGTGCGGAGCTGCGGTCGCTCCCCAAGGCGCCCTCCTGAAACTTTCAGCGGCGCGGCAGCGCGCTGCGCGGCTGTGCGATGGTAATCTTTATTTAAGAGCGAGGCGAGGACGCGCGCGGCACGGCCGGTAACGAGGCGCTGCAGCGCGCCGGCCGCCAGCCGCCAGCCGCCAGCGAGGGCGGTCCGTTTAATTAACGTTCGGCTGCAGCGGCAGCATTCAGACTGCGAGCGGCGGGCCCGCGCCACGGTGGCCGCCGTGCGCGGCGCAGCCGAGAGGAGAGGAGAGGAGAGGAGGGCTGCGCTGCGTAATTGGCGCGCGCGGCAGCGATCCGCGGCGCGATTCTCATGCAAAGAGCGCGCAGCTGATGCCTGCCGCACCCCTCGGCAGTAGCTCACGGTCTCCAGCGTGCGTCTGCAGAGATCAACTTCAACCTCTCTCACTGAAACAACTAATCGAAAAACATAATAAAAAGAGTTCAACGAAGGAAGGATACTGTTGTTGTTACAGTGGTCTTCAATCCGAATATTGGTTTGATGCAGTTCTCCATGCTACTCTATTCTGCGCGAGTCATTTCGGAATAACTACTGCTACCCTTGTTCTTCTGACTCTGGTCCCCCCTCCCCCCCCCCCCCCGCACCGTTCCCATCATTACTAAACTCGTGGTCCATTGACGATAACCGAGCGGGGTGGCGCAGCGGTTAGACACTGGACTCGCATTCGGGAGGACGACGGTTCAATCCCACGTCCGGCCATCCTGATTTAGGTTTTCCGTGATTTCTCTAAATCACTCCAGGCAAATGCCGGGGTGGTTCCTCTAAAAGGGCACGGCCGACTTCCTTCCCCATCCTTCCCTAATCCGATGAGACCGATGGCCACGCTGTCTGGTCTCCTTCCCCAAACCAACCAACCAACCAACCAACCATTGATGATTCAGAATGTGTCCTACCAACCGATACCTTCTTCTAGCCGGGTTGCGCCACAACTTTTTTTCTCCAATTCTATTTAGTGTCTCCGCATTAGTCACGTGATTTGACAATCTCATCTTCAACATTCTCCGTAACACAACATCTCAGAAGCTTCTGTTCACCTCTTGTCTAAACTCTTTATCGTCCATATTTCACTTCAATACACTTATACACTCCTTGCAAACACACTACAAATACACTACTGGACATTAAAATTGCTACACCACGAAGATGAGGTGCTACAGACGCGAAATATCACCGAGAGGAAGAAGATGCTGTGATATGCAAATGATTAGCTTTTCAGAGCATTCACACAAGGTTGGCTCCGGTGGCGACACCTACAACGTACTGACACGAGGAAAGTTTCCAACCGATTTCTCATACGCAAACAGCAGTTGACCGGCGTTGCTTGGTGAAACGTTGTTGTGATGCTTCGTGTAAGGAGGAGAAATGCGTACCATCACCTTTCAGACTTTGATAAAGGTCGGATTGTAGCCTATCGCGGTTGCGGTTTATCGTATCGCGACATTGCTGCTCGCGTTGCTCGAGATCCAATGACTGTTAGCAGAATATGGAATCGGTGGGTTCAGGAGGGTAATACGGAACGCCGTGCTGGATCGCAACGGTCTCGTATCACTAGCAGTCGAGATGACAGGCATCTTATCCGCATGGCTGTAACGGATCGTGAAGCCACGTCTCGATCCCTGAGTCAACAGATGGGGACGTTTGCAAGACAACAACCATCTACACGAACAGTTCGACGACGTTTGCAGCAGCATGGACTATCAGCTCGGAGACCATGGCTGCGGTTACCCTTGACGCTGCATCACAGACAGGAGTGCCTGCGATGGTGTACTCAACGACGAACCTGGGTGCACGAATGGCAAAACGTCATTTTTTCGGATGAATCCAGGTTCTGTTTACAGCATCATGATGGTCGCATCCGTGTTTGGCGACATCGCGGTGAACGTACATTGGAAGCGGGAATTCGTCATCGCCATACTGGCACATCACCGGGCGTGATGGTACGGGGTGCCATTGGGTACACGTCTCGGTCATCTCTTGTTCGCATTGACGGCACTTTGAACAGTGGACGCTACATTTCAGATGTGTTACGACCCGTGGCTCTACCCTTCATTCGATACCTGCGAAACCCTACATTTCAGCAGTATAATGCACGACCCTATGTGCAGATCCTGTACGGGCCTTTCTGCATACAGAAAATGTTCGACTGCTGCCCTGGCCAGCACATTCTCCAGATCTCTCACCAATTGGAAACGTGTGGTCAATGGTGGTCGAGCAACTGGCTCGTCACAATACGCCAGTCACTACTCTTGATGAACTGTGGTATCGTGTTGAAGCTACGTGGGCAGCTGTACCTGTACACGCCATCCAAGCTCTGTTTGACTCAATGTCCAGGCTTATCAAGGCCGTTATTACGGCCAGAGGTGGTTGTTCCGGGTACTGATTTCTCAGGAACTGTGCATCCAAATTGCGTGAAAATGTAATCACATGCCAGTTCTAGTATAATATATTTGTCCAATGAATACCCGTTTATCAACTGCATTTTTTCTTGGTGTAGCAATTTTAATGGCCAATAATGTCTTTTTAGAAAAGTCTTCCTAACTCTTAAATCTAATGTTAACAAATTTCTCTTCCTCGGAAACATTTTGTATGCCCTATACTTCACCATCATCATTCTATTCAACTGCTCTTCCAAATCTTTAGTTTTCTTGCAGAAACACGTTACCAATCGTGTTTCGCGTAGAAGTATCCGCACCCTAGTACCGTATCCCGCCCCTAGAGAAGCCCAAATAAGATGGCTTTGTATTTAAAGGGCAACAACCCTGGAACAATCAGTGCTGATTTGGTGATAGTGTACGCCAACAATGCACCTTTATTCGATACATTGCTTCCGTTGATCAAACAAGTCAGCATGACGAATAACGAACTGGTTGATCATATCTCCCCGAAGAATCGCTCGGAGGTAGGTTAAGTGCAGGCGAGGATATAGTGAAAAAAAAAGAAAAATGTTATGATTTATCCTGTTCCATTCACGTGTGTTGTGTGAGAACAATGAGATTTAAATGCCTCTGTGCGTGCTGCAATTAATCTAACCTAGTCCTCAAGATCCCTACGGGAGCAATATGCAGGGAGTTTCTGTATGCTCATTGAGACACAACTCAAAGCTAGTTCTTGAAATTTTGTAAGAGCCTTCCTTGGGATGTAAGGCGCTGTCAAACGAAAATCGAACAACCGCCACGATGGGACCATGGAATTGTACCATTCAAAAGTAACCACCAAGCGCGTTAAGACATTTACCCTACTCGGAAGCGAGACGATCAATTTCCGTCTCATAGAACGAGACCAGTCGCTGACAGAATCACAACACCCACTTTCACTTCCTCGTCCAACTGAAACCGGCATCCATGCAATTCTTTCTTCAGGTCGTCAAATATGTGAAAATCACACAGTGAAAGATCGGGGCTGTACGCAGAATGTAGTAGTGTTTCCTAACCAAACCACTGAATTGTAGGCTTCGTCGAATTGGCAGTGTGAGGGCGGGCGTTATCGCACAAGAAGATATTCCATTCGATCCGACAGCATTCTTGGGTTTTTTGACCTGGGGGGGGGGGTCTTAGTTCCTGCAAAGTTTTTCATAGTAGCGCTGCGCACTGATTGTGATCCCACGCACAAGGAGCTCGACGAGCAGAGAGGGCTCTGCATTCGAGGGACAAGTTTTCAGGACTTTATCAGAACTTTTGAGAACAGCTATGGATTTCTTCGGGGGGAGGGGGGGGGAGATGTACCATGTTTCCACTTTTGGGTTTGCTCTTCGCCCTAGGAACGTCGGAAAGTTGTCGGGAACCATGTTGGATGATAACACCAGCCCCACATTGCCAGTCAGACGAAGACTAGTTAGGTTTCAGGAATTTGGTTGGGAAACGCTGCAACATCCTTCGTACAGTCGCGATCTTCCACCGTGTGATTTTCACGTCTTTGACAACGTGAAAAAAGACATGCTTAGATGTCGGCTTCAGTCGGACGAGGAAGTGCAAGAGTGGATGCGGTTGTGGACCCGTGAGAAGCTGACCACTTTCTATGAAATAGGAATTGATCTTCTCGTCTCCCCGTGGGACAAATGTCTTAAAACGCATGGTGCCGTTGTTGCACAGTTTCGGTGTTCACTTGACTGCCCCTCGTGGTTTATGTCTATCCCAAATAGCCTGCCAGTTGAGTTTCCTTAGCATCTCGTTGACACTCATCCACGGATCCAACGAAGTTGTGACCATTCGTGCTGCCCTTCTCTGTATACCTTCACTAACCCTGTTAGTCCTGTCTGGTACGAGTCCCACACATTTGAGCAATATTACATGATGGGCTGCACGAGTAACCTTCTTTATAGACTAATTGTATTTTGATAGTATTCTACCAATAAACCGAAGTGTACCACTTGTTTTACACACGACTGTGCCTATCTGCTCATTCCATTTTATATCTCTACATGTGCTATTACCAAGTACTTGCAAGCGTTAATTGATGTTAACTGCGATTCATTGACGTTACAGTCATAGATACTACTTTTTCTCTTTTTGTAAAAAGCACAATTTTGCTTTACTGAACATTTAAAGAATGTTGTGAAAATTTGCTCCACTTTGAAATCGTATCAAGATCTCATTGAATATTTATTCAACGTCTTTCAGACACTACTTCATTACAGGTTACTGCATCATCTGCAAAATGTCTGAGGTTCTGTTAATACTGCCTGCAGGGTCATTATTACACAACATAAACAACAAATTTCCCCGGGGCGCACCCGAAGTTACTCCTACACCTGTTGGTGACTCTCCATCCAGGATGACTTGCTGTGTCCTCCTTACCAAGAAACCCTCATTCGAGTTAGAAAATTCGCGTGATATCCCATACTATGGTACTTCTAATAATAAGCATAGATGTGGTACAGAGTCAAATAATTTTGAAACACAAGAAGTACTGCATCAAATTGACTGTCTTGATCCGAGGATATCAGTATAACATGTGAAAAAAGTGCGAGCTGGTCACATATCATACACATGTCACATTCCTTGAGCAATATTTGTCTCAGTCCTGGTCTGGCACTCAGTCTTCTTACTCTTTCCTCGGATGAGGAAACCGTTGCGGGAAAGAAATTTGCAGAATGGCGACGAGATGGCTTTCGAGGGGAGAAATTTCCTGAACAGCCAAAATGCAAACATCTTCTCTTTCGCCAAGAGTCACTCGGCAGAGGAAGACTAACTCAGTCACCAAGCCACATGCCTGCAGTTCGTCTTTCAAGGTCATAAGTGAAACTGTGTCATTGCACTCCCACAAATCCAGCCACTGAACTGCTCGTCAACACGACGTGACTCTCATTTACGGTACGAAACAAAAATATTCTGATATTTTTGCCACATGCATGCACATGCACAGACACAGACATACAGAACACGGAGCAAACGCGCTGCAGCTGTAGAATATGTGGACGGAGTTGACTGGATGCATTCGAGTACAGTGCTATACTATGCCACCCGATCAGAAAAATAGTGTATTTGCGCTAGGTGTTGGCAGCTGTACTACATTTACAAGCAATTTTAGAACAGTGAACGAGAAGTGATACCATGATCGCAAGGGCAGAAGTGATATAAAATCGATAGAATTACGAAGAACGACGGAAAATACGTATAAATTGAGGGAAAATGCACAAAAATGTGGGGAAATTCAGGAAGTACTTGAGTGTCTTCTGGTTGGCGCCTAACAGTTCCCGTACATAGGAACGAGTATGCGACAGCAAGAGGAAACGTTGACGTGGAAGCACCAGAAAACAAAGAAACACTCTTCTATTTTCGTCGAGGTAGCATTCTACTGTATGTGCAGTGAGAAAATAGTGATACACATAAATTGACAGCTGTCTTTGATACTTTCCTGGAAAAACGGAGAACCATCTGCCTCTAAACTTACTTGCATCTGCGTTAAAGGATGACAGAGAGTGGATGGAGTGATCTGTTGAGATGGAGCTGTAACGAGATATTATTTACTGGTAGACTGATAATGCGTTCTAGAGAGAGAGGGAGATGTTGCTGTAGATTAACCGACTGTTTTTGCCGTTGTTTTGTCGGGATGCAACAGTTGTGTGACATAGCCTGCGTTCGTCTCATATACAACCGCGTGTTCTGTGTGTGACTTAGAGCACTGTCTACTTGCGATAGTTAACAGCAAACCTATCGGTCATCAGAGGACTTCCATCTCATGTGTGATGAAACGTGACCATCCTGTTCCGACACATTCTTTTAAACGAATGAAGACTTATGCAATGTACTCCATCCCGTATCGCGTATTGGATGTAAAATCAACACTTCAGTTTCATAACTAAGGTGATTCTAAGTTAGCCACGGATGTTTGTAAGGCACGCTATCCGCATGTATACATCTGTTTGACAGATGTTCTGATGTTCTGTTTACAGAGTTAAAGGGGGGCGGAGGGGGGGAGACATGCATTTTCACATGTCAAATGCCGCTGCTATGCGTTTATCTGTTTCCTTGTAAGAGGTATTCTCAGTTACTAACGATCATTTCCTATAGGACTGATGGAAGCATAGTATAATTTCTGGATCGTGATTGGATATGAACAGTGGACGCTATACACCTCTGGAAAGCTATATTGTGCATGTATCACACAGAATCGATGTTTTAAGGTGGTAGTTTTATCATTTTACAGTTAGTCGCCATAGTTTATCGCAGAGTAACCTTCAAGAAGGATGTACGTCATGCGCTGGAAATATATTTCTCACAATGGACTATTAACAGCGTTGCATTCCACATGACTGGTACGTTGTAAATTGCAACGATCTAAAATAATAGCCTGTTTTAAGTGCAGAACCGTGTAGCCTTAGCATTGCATGTGTCTATGTTCTTTCTTACCAATACCTTCTTGGTACTGATCCCAGACACTGGAACAATACTTCTGTGAATTTTGGAAGGTAGGAGACGAGGTCCTGGTAGCATTGAAGCTGTGAAGAAGGGGTCGTGAGTCGTGCTTGGCTACCTCAGATTGTAGAGCACTTGCCTGCGAAAGGCAAAGGTCCCGGTCCGGCACACAGTTTTAATCTGCCAGGAAGTTTCATATCAGCGCACACTCCGCTGCAGACAGAAAATGTCATTCAGTATGGACATGTGTTTGCGCTGTACCATTATTCCCTCCGATGTAGCCGGCCGGTGTGGCTGTGCGGTTCTAGACGCTTCAGTCTGGAACCGCGCGACCGCTACGGTCGCAGGTTCGAATCCTGCCTCGGGCATGGATGTGTGTGATGTCCGTAGGTTAGTTAGGTTTAAGTAGTTCTAAGTTCTAGGGGACTGATGACCACAGACGTTAAGTCCCATTGTGCTCAGATCCATTTGAACCACCCCTCCCATGTAAATTGTCCGGTTGCCTGTTTCTGCACGTTTCCCGTCTTTACTGGGTTGAGAGAACATCGAATATGGTGTGAGTTGTGTGCATCTAGTAGGTGAAAAACTAATGGAAGACACGTTTGCTAGTTCTCTAGACATAAGAAGCACCTTACTTGACTTCGTAAATTGTAAGGTAGACTTGGAATCTGGTATATCACCGACATCGGTATTCACAAGTGGAAATACAAGTTTCCTCTTTTTTTTTCGAGTTTTCATGTAAATGCCTTCGCAGACGAGTTAAGTTTCTAATTCTCCATGGTTTACAGCACGTTGCACCTCGCTAGAGTTTTGGATTTCTAGAGAAATAATTTCCAGTCTCTATCTTCGGAACTAGTCGCATACTGTGCGAGCGATACTGCTAGGCAAGCAATGTTGTTATACACTTGATATCGAGAAGTATCACGTAAATGTATGATATTCTGGTGAACCATGTGAAATACATATGTTCTGGTAATCCCAGAGTCTGTAGATGGGAGAAGAAAGCAAGGAAGCAAGCAGGTCGAGGTCAAAAACACCTGCAGTTCAAGGTGCAGGACTTTGGCCCTTGGCCTTTTCGTACACTGTGCCTACATCTGCAACATCCTCCTTCTGTTCCAAGTGGTCTGGCGCAGTCGTGTACCGTGGAAGGTAAGCACCTCCCATTTTCAAGATCCAGAATGTCTTCAACGTGTTACCGAGACATGAGCCATCGGTGAACGTCGTTTACCTAACTACTGGACAACCTTGATCTGGTGGCTGGAATGTGCCAAACCTGCCATTCGACGTACCTGGATTCAGTATGGTAAGGAAGTAGCTGTGCGGCACCGGCACACTACCAACTATTCCTACGCCGTTCTCCGCGGTCTGGACGCCCAACCGCCCACCTCTGAAACCCAGAGGGAACGCACCAGGGTTTAGGCACAAATTGTAACGTTGACGCACCGTAGACTGCAGAGGCCGATGATGTGGACCCGACGTCAAGTTTCGGCGGAACAATAACATCCCACCATGCATCATATCACAGCCGATAGGAAACACCGACTACAACAACTCATCACCGAGATCTCCACCTGTCGCGCCCAGCGAGTGAATGCCTTTGTGGACCACTACCGCACAACGTACCAGGAGGACACTACCGACAGTCATTCTGAGAAGTTTGTGTTACCAAACGATCCCGCACCATCGCCAGCGACGAAACGGACGAGCTGATGGAGCCAGTTATGCGCGATGAATTCCACGATGCAATCAACAAAGATGCTCTCAATAAGTCACCTGGTGTCGACGCATTGCCGATAGAATTTTATCGCGCTTTCCTCGTGCTAATTGCTTTACGGTGGACGACGATGTTTCATGAACTGATGATGATGGGGAACGCTGTAGCGACGTCCTCTGCCACAGGAATTATTATACCCATCCACAAACCGACACCGGGAGTGACGAAAGCACATTAACGTCCCCTGACTCTGCTTAACGCAAAATATAAAATTTTTACACGACTCCCAGCGACACGATGCCGCAAGATCCTGCCTAGCATTCTATCCCCGGAACAGACAACTATGGGTGGTTCAGTTAATATACACTCCTGGAAATTGAAATAAGAACCCCGTGAATTCATTGTCCCAGGAAGGGGAAACTTTATTGACACATTCCTGGGGTCAGATACATCACATGATCACACTGACAGAACCACAGGCACATAGACACAGGCAACAGAGCATGCACAATGTCGGCACTAGTACAGTGTATATTCACCTTTCGCAGCAATGCAGGCTGCTATTCTCCCATGGAGACGATCGTAGAGATGCTGGATGTAGTCCTGTGGAACGGCTTGCCATGCCATTTCCACCTGTGGCCTCGGTTGGACCAGCGTTCGTGCTGGACGTGCAGACCGCGTGAGACGACGCTTCATCCAGTCCCAAACATGCTCAATGGGGGACAGATCCGGAGATCTTGCTGGCCAGGGTAGTTGACTTACACCTTCTAGAGCACGTTGGGTGGCACGGGATACATGCGGACGTGCATTGTCCTGTTGGAACAACAAGTTCCCTTGCCGGTCTAGGAATGGTAGAACGATGGGTTCGATGACGGTTTGGATGTACCGAGCACTATTCAGTGTCCCCTCGACGATCACCAGTGGTGTACGGCCAGTGTAGGAGATCGCTCCCCACACCATGATGCCGGGTGTTGGCCCTGTGTGCTTCGGTCGTATGCAGTCCTGATTTTGGCGCTCACCTGCACGGCGCCAAACACGCATACGACCATCATTGGCACCAAGGCAGAAGCGACTCTCATCGCTGAAGACGACACGTCTCCATTCGTCCCTCCATTCACGCCTGTCGCGACACCACTGGAGGCGGGCTGCACGATGTTGGGGCGTGAGCGGAAGACGGCCTAACGGTGTGCGGGACCGTAGCCCAGCTTCATGGAGACGGTTGCGAATGGTCCTCGCCGATACCCCAGGAGCAACAGTGTCCCTAATTTGCTGGGAAGTGGCGGTGCGGTCCCCTACGGCACTGCGTAGGATCCTACGGTCTTGGCGTGCATCCGTGCGTCGCTGCGGTCCGGTCCCAGGTCGACGGGCACGTGCACCTTCCGCCGACCACTGGCGACAACATCGATGTACTGTGGAGACCTCACGCCCCACGTGTTGAGCAATTCGGCGGTACGTCCACCCGGCCTCCCGCATGCCCACTATACGCCCTCGCTCAAAGTCCGTCAACTGCACATACGGTTCACGTCCACGCTGTCGCGGCATGCTACCAGTGTTAAAGACTGCGATGGAGCTCCGTGTGCCACGGCAAACTGGCTGACACTGACGGCGGCGGTGCACAAATGCTGCGCGGCTAGCGCCATTCGACGGCCAACACCGCGGTTCCTGGTGTGTCCGCTGTGCCGTGCGTGTGATCATTGCTTGTACAGCCCTCTCGCAGTGTTCGGAGCAAGTATGGTGGGTCTGACACACCGGTGTCAATGTGTTCTTTTTTCCATTTCCAGGAGTGTACAAACGGCCTCAGTAAAATGTCGTGGTTTCATTCCACTGGCAGCAGCGTGCAGACTCCGCGCCGCGTTGATTTCCATTGATTTTGACAGCGCATTCGACAAGGTGCGGCATCATTTTCTGTTCTCAGTAATGAGCCGAATGGGTTTTCCACCGGTCTTTATCGGGGACCGCAGAATCGCTGATTTAACTTTCGACCCTACCTGGAGCCACTCGTCGGGAGTCTGACGAGCCACCTTTGAGGTTTCACTTTGCGACAGCACAGTTTTCGGTGTCGTGCGTATGCGGAGACCTCCTCCTCTTGGTCCGCTCACGGAATGAACCACAAACGGTGCTTGATTGGATATCAAAGTACGGAACTGCAGCGAGCAGTAACATGAATGTAAATCCATGGCGATGTTCATTGGACGTGCCCTGTTACACGACAACTTAGCACCTCTCCCGCGTGTACAGAAACTGTGATACCTTGGTATCATTTTAAGCTCCACGGTGCGCCGATCCTCTACTATCAATTTTCGGCGTGCACTCCAAACTATCCGCACAGCGAGAAAAATCTCCTCCGCCGACTCGATTCTTTACAACGTGTCTAATACCTCAATCAACATGTGGCGTCTAGAATGGTCTACATGGAACAGGTCCTCCCGCTGCCATCAGCTATTGGACACAGCTTCCAAGCTGTTTTCGCGTACTTTCTTACGGACCGTACGCTCTTTAAGGTCCGTTACGAAACGCTCACCTTCCCCGCAAGCGAGAGGCCTCGGCCTTGTCAATGTGCGACTCCGAGCGGCGTCCTTGTACATGTCTACCATGCACACACAAGCAGTGAAACGGAGGCCCCTCCCTTATAAGCACCTTGCTGGAAATTCTTATGCCCGTGACCATAACGCCACCAGTACCAGTCGGACGTATCAAGCACCATCTGACGCACATTACTGATTTCATCGTCGACTTCGGTTAAGCTCACACACACTTGCCGAACATGCGTTCTCCTCGACCTAAAGATTGGACATAGCCTCCAAGCTGTTTTCGCATACTTTCTTACGGACCGTACACCCTTTAAGGTCCGTTACGAAACGTTCACCTTCCCAGCAAGCGAGAGGCCTCGGCCTTGTCAATGTGCGATTCCGAGCGGAAATTCTTGCTGTAAAATGCCTCCACGCTCCATCTGCTTCGTTACATATCCAGCAACAACGTAGAACTCAGACATCCATCCACGCTGTGGCCCACGATTTGGCGTCACATCCACCAGCTTTTCGTTCCCTCCAATGTCCGGGCAAAGTGGTAACAGGTCGCAAATGGAAAATTCTCCACAGATCAACGTCTTCACGCCATCGGACTAAAGGAATCTTCGCTTTGTTCAATTTGCCACCTCATGGATGACGATGTCAACCAACTGACTTGTGCTGCCACCATTGACGTCTGGAAACTTGGGTCACAGTTCGTTGCCTATTCCCTCATTCCGCCTGATTTGATTGACCCATGGACTTTTCTCCATCCAGAGGATACATATTTCCCCGCCACCAAAAATCATGTGATTGTATGGGTCGAGTGGTGGACGATAACCTACATGCATAATGATGGCGACAAATCGCGCCTCCTCGACTTCTGGCAGTACCTGTAAACTAACCACAGCGAAGTCGAGCACCGACCGCGGCGCTACCGTGCTTCTTCGCCAATTATCTACACTCGGTCCTTACATCACCCCCGCTCAGCTGGCTCGTGCCCACACACGGACGACTCTCCCCCCCCCCCCCGCCCTCCCCCCTTACAGACATCTAAGACTCTCCGCGCTACTTTCTGTATCGTAACCCACATTGGAGTAGGCGCATGGATAACCGCCTCCTTTCTTTTATGCACTACACCAGAGCACGCTGGTGATTCCCCGAACTCTACTGTACCCTCCTTTTGGGTGCTTCTTCCCGGTAGCGGTGCCGGGGACACAGTGGCCACGCCCCGCATGCTGACCCCTACCCTCTCTGCCTCCACGCTCCATCTGCCGTGCAGTTCCCCTCAAGTCTTATCATAGCCCCACACCTTCTTCCCTTTTCGTCTATTGCCTCACACCTCTTAGCTTAATTCAATATTATTGTTATTATTTTTTCCGACACCTTGTTAAAAAAGACTTCCGCTCGCCTCGTTCGAGTGTAATGTCTCATGTTGATTCCGCCGAAAGGATGGCATTTCTGTTGTGTTTATGATTGTACAAATAAAGATATTTTGTTTACTTACCCTGTTCTCAGTAAAAAAAAGAAAAAGAAACATGGTAGATCATTTGCCAGCGAAAGGCAAAGGTCCCGAGTTCGAGTCTCGATGCGGAACACAGTTTTAGTCTGCCAGGAAGTTTCAAAAGCAAGTAAATTTGACCAGCTACTGGTCAAACGCATTGCTCATGCAATAATTGTAGTTCTCTTACTGTAACGTAAATATTTCCTACTGCTCTCGCAAGATCACGCACATTAGAAAGAATCTTGGGAGCAGAGCACCTCCAACTTCTCGGAGCACAATAAATAACTTTCCAGCCAATTTACCAGCCATATTAACAGTAACATTATTTTATGCGACTGCGTTAAGTCATTAACATTAGTCAATCTGGATCCAACTCTCTTGGTACAATTTCCAGGTTTCCTTTCGTATCTATTTCCTGTTCAAATGTGACCGGTCATAGTTGAAATCAAAATACTTAGTGAACGATAGGATAATTTTTTTCCCTTTATCTACATGTATTCAGGCCGATTCCACAGTTTGCTGAGCATTGTTAAGTTGATGCTTTGTTCGAAACTACTTTATCTTACGGCTTCCAATTCTGTAGCACCGTTTGAAGTTATGCAACCATCCACCGCATCCCTTGAAATTATTGTAATCTTTGTAGAGCGTAATCTGATGTGCATAACGTAGTAAGTCACTGTCAGGCACACCCTGTAAATTGTATCGAGCATCCTTGAAACGCGCAAACACCAGTTTTTGCAACAACTGCGCCTTTTCCTCTGCTCACAACTGTCTTTTACTAAGCTGTGGATGATTTTCCGTGTACGTAATTATGTTTAGTACCCGTTCCTTGGACAACGATTGTCCTTTACTGCGTTTCACTGGAGACTGCATTTGTGGCTCCCCGCCCGACAAAGATGATGAACTACATGCTCGACAAGTGATTCAATATAACTTTCATTTGTTAAGCACGTATCATCATCATTGCACTCCACATGTTCCTTATCTGCACAGTCGAGCGTATTCGACACCACACATTTCACTGACTTGTCTTGAAGAAAGATTAATATTTCATTTGCCACTTTTTTCTCACTCTGCGATATTCCTTGGCTTCCTTTCTGACGATATGTCAAATTTGGCAACTGTTGTTATAGATATAAGGCGATGTTTACTTTTTTATCGTTGCCATTGCTCTGCTTTGTATCAGTACCTCTAGCACTGTACCGCTATTGTTACTTGGAGTTCAAGTACGCTCCGTCGCCTGATGCTGAACTTTCCATTGGTTGCCTCCAGTCCCACCTCCTGTTGCCATTAGAAGCCAACACTGTTGTTGCGTGATAGACAGTACGTGGACCGTCGAATGCCGTAAACATTACTGAACTTTTGCGACCTCGCACTCAAGGAGCTGCTTGTAAGGTGTTTTACTTTTCTATGTTTTGTCCATAGACAGTCCCGTAAATGCCTTCGCCGTGGCAGGTGTATGAGTGAAATGACCATTAAAATGTAGTTCATTACTGGGACACCCAGTCAAACGTGGTGATTATTGCCGGAACGGAATTATAGGACGGAACGTCACATCTTCCAAATCTGATACAAAGCCTAATTGAATTCCCTAATCGTCCACAGAGACGGAGCGCCAATCGTAATTAACGCGAGCAGGCTGTAATTCAGTCGAATGGAACGCAGTAACTCATCTGTAGGTGTCCGTGGACTACTAATTGCACGGCTTCCCCGGTTGCCACTGGGCTCCCGAGGGAAGTTTTCTCCCTCTGCAGTTAAGAAGTTAGCAGAAATTTGACCAAACTGAATTCAAAAGCAAGGAAATTATCAGAAAATGATGGCCCGTAAGTCTTCATTACCTCTCTTAAAGATATTTCAGACGACAATCAGTTAATTATAATCACTGGTTATTCAATAAAATGACTCTTCGCTCTTTTTTAATGTCGGCGAGTTTACCGACAATTGGTATATAAAACTTCAGTTGGTAGAGCACTTGCCCGCGAAAGGCAAAGGTCCCGAGTTCGAGTCTCGGTCGGGCACACAGTTTTAATCTGCCAGGAAGTTTCATATCAGCGCACACTCCGCTGCAGAGTGAAAATCTCATTCTGGAAACATCCCCCAGGCTGTGGCTAAGCCATGTCTCCGCAATATCCTTTCTTTCAGGAGTGCTAGTTCTGCAAGGTTCGCAGGAGAGCTTCTGTAAAGTTTGGAAGGTAGGAGACGAAGTACTGGCAGAAGTGAAGCTGTGAGTATCGGGCGTGAGTCGTGCTTCGGTAGCTCAGTTGGTAGAGCACTTGCCCGCGAAAGGCAAAGGTCCCGAGTTCGAGTCTCGGTCGGGCACACAGTTTTAATCTGCCAGAAAGTTTCATATCAGCGCACACTCCGCTGCCGAGTGAAAATCTCATTCTAATTGGTATATACTTCGATGTTAAAAAATAGCAACAATTTTTACTTGAAGAACCAATAATCGTCACTTAACGTCGAATGGGATACTAAGAATTGGTAATGTAGCAAGCCTTTAAGAACGTAAAATACTGCAAAAAAGAGGGAATTCTAAAATTTTCTAAGTTAGCAAGTGTTCGTAGAAAGAGTTTCCCCGTCATCATGAAAGTGAGTCATTTACAAGCTACCACTGTGTAATGAGCATAATAGCTATTTTTGGGACTTCAAGACCTAATTGGATGTTTGTCAGTTGACAGCTACATCGGACAATCTTTAAAAAGGGTAGAAAATCGGATGCACATAATTACCGGCCAATTTCACTGACATCGATTTGTTGTAGAATCATGGAACATATTTTGTGTTCAGACATAAAGACCTTTCTAGACTCTGAGAAGCAAATCTGCAGAAACCAGCATGGTTTTAGGAGACAGCGGTCATGTGAGAAACAGCTGGCCCTCTTTGTGCATGATATACAACAGACTCTAGATGCCGGCTAACAGATTGATGCCATGTTTCTCGACTTTCGAAAGGTGTTCGACTCAGTTCCGCACTGTCGCTTGCTACAAAAAGTGCGCGCTTACGGTCTATCCAATGGCATATGCGGTTGGATAGAAAGTTTTCTAACAGACAGGGAGCAGTATGTTGTCCTGAACGGGGTAACTTCAACAGAAACAAGAGTAACTTCAGGTGTGCCCCAAGGCAGCGTAATAGATCCTCTGCTTTATACGATTTACATAAACGATCTGGTTGATGGTATTGACAGCGGCCTTAGACTGTTTGCCGATGACGCTGTAGTCTACATGGAAGTAGTATCACATGAAAGTTGTGAACAAATCAATGAGGATTTGCAGAAGATAAATGCATGGTGTAATGACAGGCAGTTATCTCTCAATATTAGTGAGTGTAACCTATTGCGTATAACAAGGCGAAAATCCCCATTAATGTATGAGTACAAAATAAATGATCAGTCTTTGGAAGTGGTAACATCAGTCAAGTATCTGGGTGTGACTATTCAAAATGATCTCAAATGGAATGATCAGATTACACAAGTAACGGGTAAGGCGAACTCTAGATTGCGGCTTAATGTTAGAATCTTGAAGCGATGCGGTCCTTCAACAAAGGAAATAGCTTACAATACGTTAGTTAGCCCAGTCTTAGAGTACTGTTGGTCTGTATGAGACCATTACCAGTTGGGTCTGATTCAAGAGATTGAGAAGGTCCAAAGAACAGCGGCAATATTCGTGATTGGTAAATTTAGCCATCGCGAGAGCGTTACAAATCTCATAGAAAGTTTGAAGTGGGACACACTTGCAGATAGACGACGCGCTAAACAGAAGGGGCTGCTCACTAAATTCCGAAATCCAATCTTCGCCGAGGATGTAGAGCATATATTATTACCACCAACTTTCAAATCGCGTAATGATCATCATTCAAAGATAAGGGAAATAAGAGCTCGTACTGAGGCGTTCAGACAGTCGTTTCTCCCTCGCGCGATCCGTGAGTGGTGCAGAGGGGGGGGGAAATATGACTTTGGCGCAAATTGTGCCCTCCGCCACACACCGCTTGGTGGCTAGCGAAGTATACCTGTAGATATGTAGATGTAGAATAATTCTGGAGGTAAAAAGCCTTCCATCATTTTGGCAAAAGACCACCCACAACTTGCAGAAAGCTGTATCTTCGAATGGTCATTCGTTCCTTCCTCGCCTGTCGCTTACCGATTTGGTGTTGTGTATGTTCCTATTAGAAACAGACTATTTGAGCAGGGAACATCGCCAACTAAAGGAACATATTAAAAGAATAAAAGCACGCTTGTGTTGCAGGCAATTTTTTATTTACTACGCGACCTGTTTCAAAGCCTAAGGCTTGCCTGCAAAAAAATGTTCAAATGTGTGTGAAATCTTATGGGACTTAACTGATAAGGTCATCAGTCCCTAAGCTTACACACTACTTAACCTAAACTATCCTAAGGACAAACACACACACCCATGCCCGAGGGAGGACTCGAACCTCCGCCAGGATCAGCCGCACAGTCCATGACTGCAGCGCCCCAGACCGCTCGGCTAATCCCGCGCGGCTTTGCCTGCAGATGCCACTATAATTACGGAAACACATACGTGTGGATCGACTGTCACACATTTATGTTGTTGCTGGTAAATTTTTCCGCGTGTAATGTCGTAGTCCACGAAATTCTTCTGTTCCTAACGTTTCGTCCAGAACTGCGCTGGACATCTTCAGAGGAGCTGCTCCTCCGTTGAGTCTTGCGGGCAAGAGTCAACGGAGGGGCAGCAGTTCTGATGTCCAGCGCAATTCTGGATGAGACGTTAGATACAGTAGAGTTTTGTGGACCACGACCTTCTACCCCTTTTAGCAGCAGCAATATCATCCGGTTGTGAGAGCCTTCATTCTGTCAACAGAGTTGTGTCCATAATTATCTGGTGGCAGCTAAAGACGAAGCTTTAGGCTTCTTATTTATTAAACAAGTAATTACTAGCAACTGAAGGCGATTTTTATCCTAATAATATGTTTCATCTGGGAGTTTGGTGGACTTTCGCGAAGCAGCTGACGCAAAATTTATCGCTTAGATATCGCCGCATTCAGTTTTCAATGCTGATAAAGCGTTTCTGTATTTTACATAGCACGCCATGTTTGTGCCTTTTACGTCGTCCTCCCTACATAGGTCGTGCATCCATAAACTGAGCTCATATGATCTGCTTGGGCAGACGAACTTCTACACATTACATGGAAAACAGACCCTATATTCATCTCTTTGAAAGTTAACTTTTCATTTAGCGCTAGCATAGTTCATCTGCTTTTATTTTTCACTATTACGTTTAGTGACTGCATTGGCATCTCATGGATATAAATCTAGCTTGCACGCTCTGGCATGGTCACTGTATCTGGGCTCTGAATCGTACCCTGGAATGGAAGGAGACATACGAGCGGCTCAGCTAAAATCTCTGGCTCTGGACGTGAACTCACGGAGCAGGCCTTTTTTGCAATTTAAATCTGTCCACGGACATTCTTGCGGTGGGCGTGAGGTGCGCTGAAGTGCGGGGCACGTCAGGAATTGGCGTAACGAACTAAAATAATGGCGGCTCTACCCGCGGGTGTCCCGATGATATCTGCAGGACCGACACGTCCCCTCGAGGACGCCAGCTTGAGGACCCACACGCTGCACCCCCATTCGTCCCAGGATGGAAAGGTGGCGCTGAAAGTGGCTCATAAGCTGTGGCAGCCTTCACTAGGTGCTGTACTAAGAACATGGCCGACAGAGAAATAACACACGCAGGACTCCTGAACCATACGTGGCACGAAGTTAAAGTTGCGACGAGACAGCTTCATCAGCTGGCAATAACATCCAGAGGATAACGTCAGGAAAATGAGTGTTTATTTCCTAATGCTGTGGAAATAAAATTTCGAATGCCAGTATGTAGAAGAATAGCGCTGAAACCGGAACAAGAATAAGTGTAGAGCAGCACATACGAAATTTATAAGTACAGATTTAAATTGTTATTATTATCACAATGGTCAGTATCCAATCTGTATAAAAAGTATAACCCAAAAAACAGCAGAAGATTAGAAATTGCGAAGTAATGCTGAAATATACCAAAAATAGATAATATTTAAAACGTAATGAGAAGAAGAAGACTCATGTTTCTTGGACATTTATTTCCAATACAAGACAGTAGATCAGCTAATAAGACTTTCCAATATTTGTAGGGTAAGAAGTCCACAGTAAGATGGGTCAACGAAATAAAAAATGATTTAGAAAGAAACAATATGGAAAGGGAAAGAGAAGATATTGACGACAGAGAAGCCTTTGGGGAAACAGTACTGAAAATGGAAGGATTCCATGGCAGAAAAGAAAAGGACGAAGAACTGAAAGCGGAACGTGGTCCTCAGGTGGCCCTATTGGCCGTATTTAAAAAAAATGAAAAAAGTTCATTTCAGACCGCTTATGATGCCTTTCAAATAATAAAGGCAAAACTCATATGACACCAAAAATTAATTTTATTCAGTTGGAAATAGATGGATCATAACAACAAGAACGAACATTCCAGATTATTTATTTTTGTTCATAGTCTGTATAAATATGATAAAATCTTAGTACAGGCGAAACAAGCTTATGATATTTCAGGCCGGATGATGGTTTTATCGGCGTAGAAAAAATGAGTCAATGGAAACCCATGTTGGAGCTACATTTAGATTCAGTGTGAGCTCACTATCAGGCCGTTATCTGCTACTCGTCTCAGTTAAATTTATTAAATGGTTCTTCCCCAGGATTTTGGAGCTTAATTGTGGAGATAGGTCAATCATAAATACTGCAGAAAAGTTATTATAAATATATCCTTGGATTAGGAACTTTTTCATATCAAAACTGTATTCGCATTGACGAAGGAAGCTTTCTTCAGCATACATACTAGTACTATACTTTGATATGTCAATGAAGATAAGTTATTGAAAGTGTATGTCTGGAGCACAGCCTAAAAGGTCACTGCTATGCTGGCTGACTCAGTGACAGTGTAAAGTTAGATTTTTATGTGATATTTTAATATTTTACTTTTTAATACAAGTCACATGTATCTTTGGCATTTTCGAACAGACAGAGAGCTTCGCTAGTATCCTAAACAGTTGTTCATTTCACGCGCGTACATCGTATTTCGTGTGGTCAAACATACCACGTCGTCTGTGTTCAGCACGACAAATGACGATCGAACTGATTACAATCTGTGACCACTTATCAAGTGGGATATCCTGTGCTCAGGTAAAAGATTTGACAAAGGGCCTCTGTCCAAAACCTTCCAGCACAGGTGGCATTGCCCTGGAGACAATAGCGGTAACATCTGACTTGAAGATACTGCCTGCGATGTAACTCACCGCAGCCGCTGTTCGGGTATTTGGGCTGAAGTGATGCTTGCGTGAGAGAAAACTATATTTAACTTTATAATCATCATGTAGCTCATCTCAGTTTAATTATAACAGTCAATTCCGCACAGTAATTCGTAAAACTGGAAATAATGATCCTTTCAGTGAGGTTTCTTCAAATTTCACGTGATCTCTAGACAGATATATATGAAGCTATAAGAGGTTTCTGTTCGAAGGCTGTGGAGTCTAAATGCTAACGATATGGAATTATATTACGGAAATCAGTATCTGATGCATATTATGCAAAAGACTGTAGTTTTAATGGAACATTCGTGTATGATGGAAAGCAGTATCTTACGCTGCTTCAGTTTACTTAAATAGTCCTGACAGTCATTTGGAACCTACGTTACACGCATCTGATTCCATTGCTCCACATGATTACTGGATATTTTGTATTTGTAAGCAAATTACATTTCGAAATTAGGACTGAGTCCATATGCATGTATGTGACATGAAAGACTGTAGTTTTAATGAAACATTTGTTAACGGTGGGAGAGGGGGGGGGGGGGAACCACACACAGCATCATTGCACTTGAGTAGCTCTGACAGACTTTGGAGAACAAGCTGCACCCATCTCATTACATTGCACTGAAGACGTTATGGATTCTAAACATAGGATCATGCAGATTAGTACCTGCAGGGTGACTGGGTAATTCTGGTCCTCCTGCTCTGTAGTTTACTATGTTGTAGTATCAGATGAGAAAACCATGTTAAATATTCATAGCAGAGACTTCGTCCTTGATGGATAGTAAGCTTGGATGCAACAGGCGAGTAGAGGCTAGAAATCTGCTGCAAATCTTAGATGTCCTATGTATAAAACAGAAGACTCATAATTTATGAGACAAATCACTTAAAAATTCAGTGCCAGCACGGACATTAGATCTCATTCTGTTTATAGGAAGGATGGATGGAATTTAACGTTCTGTTTGCAACAGTATCAAATTCCTATTACACCAAGAATGTCTACACTGAAATTGGGTGTTTATCAGAAAATATACACTGCCATCAGTCAAAAGAATTTGTGCGTCGCTATGGTACAACTGGCTAAGAATACTACTGGTAGTTTGGGACCTATTGAACACTGAATTCTTTCAAGGGGCATACAGTTTGAAACTACTGAATCTACTACTAAAAATGCCAGTATGGTACGATACCAACTGAGCCAAAGTGGCCCACTTGTCTGTATGGATTATTGTAGTACATTTTCCTGTACAAACACGAACACAATTCATCAGAAATCAGAGGTATAATGTGCGGTTTCTAGTGTGAGCTGTGTGTTGTTACAAATTTTGTTGCTGTATTCCTCCAAGATATTCTCTATGAGTAGTAAACTGTATACAAGAAATTGTGGGGAATATCTTATATCACAGCTAGTTTGTTCCCTTTTCTGTTTTACTTACATATGGAGAAATGAGGGAAAGAATGTATGCCTCTCACAGGCAATGTTAAGTGTTCAGTTGTAATATATCTGTGTGACTTGCACTCTGCAATGAAGAGACTATCTGTGGTGGATATATCTTAACTGCTCTTCAACTTGTAGGGAAGCAGCCTACTCATGCCGTAGTAAATTCACATCAGTCTTTCCATTGTGTGGCAGCCAGTCCGCTGTAACTAGCTCTGACGTCATAAATGTTGCGCAATACTTTAAAAATCAAATAAACAACCTAAAATATTTCTAGCATGTCAGGAGTAATACTAAATTAATATGTGTTGAATATCAGTTCGATAACTTTAGCCATTTTCGAAATTTGGACGTTTTTCTGTAAAATTCATTGGCGCAACAGAAAAGAGCTAGAGACTGTAAAATTTATAATTAGATTCATTTTTCACAAATATTTAATAAAAACAGTCTTCTGGATCTCACAATTTAAGATTTTAGTGGAAATTCATGATTTTCTGGTTTTTGTCTTAAAGCTTAAGGAAGCAAGATAGATTAAGTAGGCTAATAAATAAGGCTAGGATGTTTATATTTAAGTAGGTTGGAGATCCGCTATAACTATGAAGATGCGAGAAGTTTCATTTGAATACCTATAAAACTATAGCGATAGCGTATCTCCAAAGGGCCAGTTCAGAGCTCGTCTACTGCGTACAGTGTAATTAAATTAATTCTCTCGCTCAAAATATTTAACTTAGCCACGTCAAAATTTTATTATCAATACTTACCTGCGTGCTGAATGCACATTTAAATTAAGAGCTTCATCGGCCATCAGCAAGAGAAGCTATGATTTATTAGGTAACTTAAAGTGGTGCATTACTAGCCCAGCGGCTAGTCGGGAGAGCCGATTTGATCAGGCGTTCCCTTAGCCGTCCGCACCGCGGCTTTATATATAAGAACGCTGCGCGAGGAAGCAAGGCCCCAGTTCTCTCCAGACGCTGAATAGCACGTCATCTGTGTCGGGAGTCGCGTCGCGTCGGTATCATTGCTACAAACAGCCTCGGATGCCGTATTAAGTTACTCGGAATACGCGTAACCATGAAATCATTTTCGAGTGAAGTGTAAATTCTGGGTTGACTTTAATTTTCGATTTTCAGTTTGCGTATGTCGTATTTTCACGTGCCGTCGCGGGACAGACATTCTACCATTATTTAGCGTGGCGTTTGATGAGCTTATCATCAAATTATGGCGAGCATTCATTTAAATATTTAATTTGGACAGTATAGTGGCATCAGCGCATTAGACTCTGAACTGCTCTGTTAATTAGATTGTGTGGATTCTTTTGTTTTCATCTGTGACTTTCAGAATACAGAACGTTTTTTTTCACGACCGTTTTTGATTATAAATCCCGGACAATCTCCTAATTCCTCAGAGCTCTAAGCTGTAACTATAAGTGTATTCTCAGATGAAGTGGGCACTAGGAATTCTAATTACAGGCTTCACGTTTTGCTAATCACTTTCTGGTAGCCAATATTGTAGTTAGAGAGCCAGTGTTGAGAATGGCGAAAGACAGCATAAATAACATTCTAAATAATAGAACATTTTAACAACAATAATTCCACCCACCGCCGCACATATGGTTAATCGGCCGGGAAATGCTGTGTTTCTACATTCAAACTTTTATATAACAAATAATTCCACCCACTGCCCCACAAACTATGTTTTCATTTGAACTATTACAGCGCATTTTCCTGCACAGTGGCAGGATTTAAGAATGTGGATTCTGAGGCAACTGAACCTATTTCACTGTCTGAAGTTTGGAGCTGTGTACCAGTATTCTGCACTGTTATACTCCATCTTAAACTGCACCAGTTTCTTTGTAGATAACAACAAATTCAATCCATAAATTTAGTGCAGATGGATTCCTTGCATATTGGGAAATAGTTTCTGACTTTGGCACTGCAGGGATACATGAACAGAAACACTATTCTAAATCATTCACAAAACACAAAGATAGTTTACAACATCACTGTATACTGCTTGGATAAATGGTGGCTAGCGGTTAAGTCTCTTTGACACAAGAGATAGCGCCATCCTTGGTCCAAATAAGTTTGTAGCAATAGAGTGCCACAAATAAATGGAAAGTTCTCCAGATTTCACCCTGATTGCTGCATCATCATACATTAATAGGATAGTCTCAGATCAGCACAGTAAATGCCTTTTCATCACACTTTCAATTCCCATTACCATTCACCCGTCACTGTCTGCTTCCATGCATATATTCAGATGCTTTGACTCACTAACAACTAAATTATGTGTAGAAATGAATATCAGTAGCAATGCACTGGGATAATGTTATCTTCTCAACCACTACATCCACGCTCTGTCCTTGCACTATCACTGCAATGTGCCACAGTGTAGTGGATGGTGCATATGTTGGATTCCAGTACTGATTGGCGGCATACTGTTTGAGACTCAAAGTGCACCACCAATATTGTTTAGCACGTTGTGGCTAAGGAAACTGAAAGCCTCCGGCGCACTTCTGTAACTTGCGATAGGTATACCTGTGCTTTACTTTTGAGTGTCTTCATTAATGAGTGGTACAGGCAATAACAGATCCTTTTGCTGCTCCAACACGCTGATCAGTTCGACTGCAGGATCTCACATACCATAGATTGCTGCTTCTGCTACAGGTGTTGAAAAGCTGGGCTGTAGTGCAGCTGCAGGTCTGAGAAACTGGAAGGCTGAACATCTTGTATAAGCGCTAGTGAACAGCATGTATGAATTCTACAAAATACTTAACAGTGTGCTCTCTGTCGCCATGTTGTTTATTCTTCTACCGGTTTCGTCTTAAACATCCATCAACAGCACAAAAACTATCGAAGATTTGGCGCATGTTGTACATGCTTTGATACATGTTACTGCATTGATTGGAAATTATGGTTTTCAGTAGTATCTTCTGTCAGAGGATGTATAACATGTGGCAAATTTGCGACAAATTTTCTGCTGTTGATGATGCTTCAAGACCGAAACCGGTAATAGAATAAATAACATTATCAGAGACAGGATAGTGTTATGCATTTTCTAAAAAAAAAAAAAAAGGAAGAAAAGATGGAAGGCACCACTGCTGCACTTCCAGGTTATGCCCCTGAACAAAAAAGAAGTAGATACATTACATGTGATGATGATAATAATAGTAACTAGAGAAATAGATGGAACAGATATACTGTAGATGTAACATTATTAAGTAGGGCATATTTCCCCTTCACTTCTTCCTATTCTGCTGGGAGTTGCTTGACGCTCTTAGCTGTTGCTGACATTTCATGGACCTTCCACTGATGGTGGCTGAGCCTTCTGTCTGTATCAATAGAGAACTGCATCTTCAATCCATTCTACTGCATCGTCATTATTTCTCGAAAAGTATTCTTTTTACACTCTTTGACTATAATTTCTTTCTAGTTCTTGTGTAGAAAGCAATGGATACAGTTCTTGACTAAATGCTTACAGGACCGACATCTCATCAACTGAACACACACACGCACACACACAAACACACACACACACACACACACACACACACACACACAAGTGCTTCCACCCCAAGAGTTCAGCACAGATTGAGCTTTTCCCACCAATTTCCAGATAGGGGAGGGGAGGGGGTATGGAGAAGTGGTGAGGATGAGAGTGGGAAGGGGCAGTGGTGGAGAGGGCTGGGGTTTCCCAGATCTGGCAGTCAGTGACAAATTTGGAAGTAATCAGTAGGAATGCTTCTACAGAGTGGAAACATGTGAAAATCCAGGTCTGTGAGCACAGACACGTTTGGAATGGGGTGGTTGACAAGGTCAGCATTTCTGGCATGTTTGGATTTGTAGAAGTAATTTACTTCAGAGTTCATGTGTTCCAAAAATGTCTTTGAAGCCATCGCTACAAGCCAGAATTCATAATGGTTTGCAGGTTTTCGCGAGATGTTCTATGCAGGAATTTTGTTTACAAAGGAAAATAGCTTCAATGGGAGATAAACTATTAGGTTTCAAGTTGCGACAGGTATTACCTCTCTCTCCACTGCATGTGCTGTTTGCAAGAGACCAGTTCTCAGAACAAATCTGTTATGGGCATGTGATCGTATTTGGGGAGTCGCTTTATGTGTAGTCCTAGCTTGAGCCATAGGAAATTACAGACAAATTTGTTCTATGACTTGGAATCGGATGTGATGAGTTGAACCACAATTTTGTGTTGTATCCTACAGGGATGTCTGAAGAACATGTGGTCCTGCTGTGACATGTCCCAAGAGTGAAGGGAGGGACAGATGAGAGACCTTACGAAGAACCACGAATCTCGTTGCAATCGATAGTTCCGCCAGACATCAATAGCAAGTGCGTGAAGACACAGAATCATGAAACACACTACTGTCGACTGTTCGCAAGCGCATGCGACTTTGCCATGTTGTAGTTCACATCATGGCCACTTGGTGCGCAACCAATCATTCCGAAGTAATGCACGCAGTTTCGTGTCTAGATATCCAGTTTTTGTTTTGGATACCACCCTCTACTTTCATAAAAATATCTTTCGATGTATTTTCCACATTTCCGTTGTCTTGCAACACATTTCTGTTAGGTTGCAACTCGTAAAGTGGTATAAGTGTCTCTCATTATACAATACACGTAAATGTGAATAAGTGTGTATCTTTCGCCAATACTGTTTCTTCATGAGCCCTGTATATAGGGGAGACCGTTTTATAGCAGAACTAGGACAGTGTGTCACTGTCTTAATATTACTACTCATTCTTATGTGTCTCCCAGCAGCTATTAACTTGTAGATCAGCAGGAAACTTCTCCCCTGCACTTCACTTCTGTCCTGCACTTCAGTGATTGTCTGTTGTCATGTTATCACACAGCCTCAGTGGTTCCTGCGATTTTCCATGTGGTGGGGGGGGAGGAAACGCATGAAGCTACAATTGCGAGTGCCCTCTGAAGTGGATTTGTGAACTAGGCCAGGCAGCCCCCGCATGCCAAGGAGTGAAAACATACACACACACACACACACACACACACACACACACACACACACACGTTTCCCATCAGTTTTTCACTAATGATATCACAATCACATCACAGGATGTGTTATTGCCGAATCACGTTTTCTGCTCCCTGATGGCGGTATTATCTATCAAGTCAGTCAGTCTCTGCACACAAAATTAAGAATTTTAGGAAACTTTTCCTAACAGGATAATATCCTAAAAATTATGGAATAAAGAAAAAAATATCCCATGTTCTTTCACATCAACAGCTCATTACAGACTAAGCGTTACCCGCCATTTTCCAGGTGTAGAACAGAAGGGAATGGGATATGGGTGTGGGGAGGGGGGGGGAGAGGGGATGGAGAAAAGCCGATAACATCATATGGTGATGTCATCAGGTAGCATCATCAGTGTGATTTTGCATATCTACGACCGCCATCTTGAATAAATTTGGCAATAGTGCAGATTGTGATAGTTCTAGCACCTCAACAAACTGATTAAATATAGAATGTGCAAACTGAATTTTATAAATAAATAGTACATTATTTTTATTTTTGTTGTGGACTTCAGTCCAAGGACTGGTTTGATGCAGCTCTCCATGCTACTCCATCCCATGCAAGTTTCTTCATCTCTAAATAATTACTGCAAACTATATTCTTCTGAATCTGCTTACTGTATTCCTCTGTTTTGCTCCCTCTATCATTTTTATCATCAAACTTCCTTCCAATACTAATTTTGATGTCTCAGAGTGTGACCTGTCAACCAGTCCCTTCCTCTAGTCAGGTTGTGCCACAAATTTCTTTTCTCATTAGTTCTATTCAGTACCTCCTCGTTAGTTACATGGTCTATACCCATCTATCTTTCAGCATACTTCTCTAGCACCATAATTCGACATTTTCTGCTCTTCTCTTCTCTTATATCCTCTGCAGCGTAATTGACTTTGATTTGCATTTCATGTTGTGATATGTTTCGGGTCCAACAGCTCACCACAGACTGAGCGATTTCCCGCCAATATTTTTTTCATGTGTGATGGGGGGGAGTGTGTAGGAGGGGGGAGAGATGGGACGGCTGGAGCGCAGATTTCCTAGAATGGGAGGGGGGAGGGACCCCGATCAGTTAGGGGAAGGGGTAATTAATTTATCAATTAGGTTAATTACTCAGTTAAATTGATGTCAAAAGTGTGACATTGCTACATCTACACCAGATGACAGACGGGTGCTGTCCCAGTAACCTGTCTTGTAAGCTTCAGTAGTGCAAGTACCTCTCACCTGCTTTCCGAACTGCACAAAAGCTCTCCTACATACCCTTCAGGACTAGCTCTGGTGGAAGAAAGGGTATGGCATAAAAATGGTTTAGTCACAGCCTCGAGAATAGTTTCTGGAACGAAGCATTCACTATGCAGCAGAGTGTGTGCTGACTGATTAAAAATGTTCCCTGTTCAATATTCTAACTTGGAATTGTCTTTGCAGGTGGTGGTTTCATTGTAGGGAGTACTGCAGAGAAAAGTGAGGTTACAGGTATGAGTGTAGGTCCGGCACAAAGTTCCATCTGCCAGGAAGATACAGAACATACAGGACACCATTGTTCTAAAGTATTACACATCCCTAAAAAATTTTGAGGATTCTGCTACAGAACTTCTCAAAACAGATTCGTCTTTGAAATATCTAATATTTATTAAAGAAGGACAGTCTATAAGTGAGAAAACACATGATAATTAAGGACAAGATTCTTTCAAATATTTTAATTGAAGCTAATACGTCAACAGTTTGTACACATCTGTACTATTCATGCCACGTCATTGATATTGAAGTTAAATATGGAATATTTTGATGAAATTTCTATTTAATTTGGTCATAGCGTAAAATATTGTATATTATTCAGTAGTCACACTTCAAATGATGTTCATATTTTGTTGAAGGCCCCTTGGCCATTACAAATCCCTTCACTCTGCCAGGCATGCTTCCGATCAATTTCCTAATGGTAGTGATGTTAGTTTCATGATGCCACACTTTCACAGTCACTTCCAACAGCTCCTATTCTGTTGCAGCCTTCTCCTCCAGAACCCCTTTCTCAACCAGTCGCCACAAATTCTCAGTGTGATTAAGGTCTGGCGAATTTCTCAGTAACAGAACTTTTCTGATGCCCAACTCAGCCATGACAGAATGAGTCTGAAATGATAGATTTATTCGATTTGTAACACCAGTAGCCTCGGAAATTGTATTATAAAGATGAAATAACCACAACTCACCCTTTTATGTAGGGCATGGATCTAGATCCTGTTGGAACACCCACTGCACATCTGGAAAGCATCATGTGCAGTGATCATCAGAGGGCAGCGCTGATCACAACTTCGTATTGATAAGTGATTGTTGTTTGCTGAACAAGGTACACCCTTCCAACACCTTGGTACGTCACTGATTCCCACATCATTACCGATTCAAAACGTATCATAGTTCGCACAATGCAGTCAGTATCCGTGGTATGGTCTGTCACTCATCACGGGAAAAAGGGCTTTTACCAGAAAATACCACAATTCTCCACTGGTCTCTTGTCCACTTTATGTGCAGTACGACTCATGCCAGCCTCTTTTTCCTCACTGCAGCAATTAAAAATGGCTTCTTGTAGACAATTCTAGCCTTCATTTCCATTGCACATTTTCGTAACATCTGATGAGCTGGAATCAAATGTAGTTGCCTCTTGCTATGATTTTCCCATTTCAACTGAAGTGGCACTCCTGTTTTTCCGGCTTATTCGACGACGTATCCTGTCCTCCCGAGGCAAAGAATTGCGTGGACGCCCACTTCGTGGTAAATTTTCTTATTTCTGTTGGCCATCAGCTTCTGCAGATTTCGACTGACAGCTGACTTCGAACAGTTTAATCTCTTCGTAATTTCAGTGTTGTTTATGTCTTTGTTATGTTAAAACCTCAATGCAGTTTTTGTTTCTACGGATTAACTCCTGAGTTTTCACCATCACGGTAATGCACACGTGCACAATGGGAAGAAAATTTAAAAAATCCAGCAATACTTTCAGACCAAAGCTAGCGAACACCGAACCTTAGTTAACACAGATCACTTTCTGGTGCAATAATCGGTAGTCCGAGATCACATTGTTGCTAGGCATTGTCACAAGGAACCCCCCCCCCCCGCCCCCAAAAAAAAGAAACAAATAAAAAAATACACAAACACTTTTGCATGAAGATATGTTACTAAAAAATATCATTGCTATCAAGGGCGTGCAGCAGCTTAGAAAATTAGTGTAGCAGGTACGAATGTGAAGTGAAAGAGAGAAGAATACGGAAAGGAACATTAGAGTTTACGGTGCATCGACGGCATAGTCATCTGAGACGGAGCACAAGCTTGGCTTGCGAAAAGATGAAGAAAGTAATGGGCCGTGTCCTTTCATAGGAGTTATTCCTGTGGTTACTTTATGTGATTTAGGGAAATCGCGGTAAATCTTAACCTGGATGGCCGGACGGGAATTGGAACCTCATCCTTCCGAATATGAGACCAGTGCCTCGCCACTGCACCACTACTCCCTCGAGAAAGACAGAACACAGCTACAAGCCAGTCAAAAAGCTAAAAAGAAAAAAAGCGTTTTGGTGTATATGATGGACGTTCAATAACTAATACTACACTTTTTTTCCAGGCCAAGTTCATTTGAAAAAAATGTGGGAATATTGCACCCTTGTCGAAAACCTTACTTTACTACAACATCATCTGAAATTTTCGAACCTGAACTTATAGCTACTTTTATATTTACAAACAGATTCTTTATTGTATTAGTTGTCTGTTATTTCCAGTACTTTCCACAAAAGACGTATGTTTACCTTCTCTAAGGTTCAAATGGCTCTGAGCTGAGGTCATCAGTCCCCTAGGACTTAGAACTACTTAAACCTAACTAACCTAAGGACATCACACACATCCATGCCCGAGGCAGGATTCGAACCTGGGACCATAGCGGTCGCGCGGTTCCAGACTGAAGCGCCTAGAACCGCTCGTCCACTCCGGCCGACTAATCTCTAAGGCTTTCTCAAAATCAGGAAATGCTAAATGCGTTTCTGAGCCAAATTTTCGACGTTTTTCAATAATTTGTCTCATTATAAATACATTATCATTACATGAAAGTCCCTTTGTTAAGCCTCAGTGTTCTTCTGAGATTAATGAATTAGCGATAGTTTGTATCCTTTGGTTAAGAATTTACACACAAGTTTTAAATTCTGTAGTTAACTTATTTCTCCATAGTTTTGTGTGTCTTCCCATTGCCCTTCTTACATATAGATATTACTTTAGTTGTGTTCCATTCTTAAGGTGCACAACACTTCTTCGAATACATATTTAAAAAAGGGAGGAAGTAAAATTCTAAAATAGCTCCTCTATGTTTGATTGATTCAGCATTAATTCTTTTCTTTTTTTGTTACATTTATGGCAGCTTTTAATTATTTTATGTCTCAAAGTAGACGACAAGGCCATGACAGAGGGAAACGAGTTGGTGTTAAAGATATTTACGCGTAGGCACCTGGAATATAAGGGGTGGTTTTTATACAAATGATTTAGAGCTTACAGAAAACTTGAAGCAAAGACGTACAAACTGTGCTGGAATAACAGAACCAAAGAAGAAACTGAGAGTACAACACTTACGTATATAACTCTTGTATATATCACTCTAACGTTCCATGAAACACGCTAATGTTGTCCTCTGAGAGCATTTAGAAGTTTGACCCCACATACGTCTAATGGACTAATGTGTCGGACTATAATTTCAAATTTGGTGTAATTAACATAAAAACCAAACGGACTTTAACCTTGGGACTTAATGAAAGTGGTAAAATCATAAATGAATGAAAAAATGAATGGTCGCCAGCCCAATTAGGCACATTAATTTGCAAATATGTATTTGAGAAAATTGTATATTAGTTATTGAAGATATTTTTGTTGAGAATTCCCTTGGAATAGAAAATAGAATAATAACCGACACAGCACACTCTTTACTGTGTATATCAGCAGTAACCAATAACATACACACTTGTAAATTATGGAGAGTCACTTTGCACCACACTCATACTAATGACAGCAACACTCAAGAGCATTACTCAATCAAATATTGAAATCTCACTGCATGAAGTGCAGAACTAAATTTGGAGATGAGGGGCTTCTATATTGACTGACTTTAGGTACACAAATAAAGATGAATAATATCATCAACAGTAATAGTTCAATTTTGTCGTAATAGGTGGAGGATATGATGGGCACCCATAAACTAGTATAGTTTCACTGGTCAACGCTCTTTGATTATTACAGTAGAAAAGAATAATGCAAAAAAAGGTTGTCATTCGCTTCACGTGGAGTAGTTCATAAATTACTTTGCAGGCAATGAAATACAACACTGGGCTTAATTAACTTCAAAAAAGTAAACCAAAGCCAATTTTTGGAAATGAGCATAACTTCACTTCTAACATCACTATTGTAAATCTGTTCATTGAAGATTTGTATGTATTTGAATTTTTAATCACCTGTGAAACAGGTATTCTAGACAATAATATTTGCACGATCTTGCACTGTAATCCTATAAAACTATGTTGTATAATAAACTAAGGATACTTTAGCAAAAGCCTATGCAACTTCACTTTTATGGTTTTAGATTTAATTTTTACTACTCCTTTTACGTTAGACAAAAAATCACTTTTAAACACATGAATGCAAGAATTGTTCATTTAAATCATGATACTCAGTTTTAGAAGCACTTAGGTGAGGACCCTCCGTAGGTTCGTGATCAGGATTGAAAATATGGTTCTGGACACGAATTTAGTTTTTATATGGTTATTATTGAAACAACAAACAAATTAACTGGTACATGCCCATATACATAACTTAACTGAATATGAAGTTTGTGAAGCAGTGGCGAAGATTGGTTTGGTGGCAGGGGAAATGGTGGCTAACTGTACTCACGGCTCTTGATGTGCGAATGCTCTATAAAATCTCTTCTTAGCGTCGGATTTTCAACATATTACAGCCATTCCTTTACGCCGTGAATACCAAATGATAGCCAGATCCACACCCAAGACAAATCCTTTATAATGCAGCTTACAGTTGCCTCTCTTAGCACCGTCGAAGTGTACCGTGCTAAGGCTAGCCACATACTGCCTCATCGTTCACACAGAGGAGCCGCTCAGTTCGACCGCCAAACCCACCTTTTACTTCGTGCCATGCCACTACCGTTGCGCAGGGACTTCCTTACAGCTTTTACAAGTTACAAATACAATTGCCCTAAGCATGAACCAGTTTTCAGCAAACATTTTCTTAATATGAACTTACTCATATTATAATAATTTATCAGTTCAACCTATTCTTTTGCTTTTGTCATATATACATTACAAAACTCTAATATTCTTGCCACAGGTACAGGTCAAGGAGTTTGAATAACACGGAATACACACTTCATAAATTGCAGATACACAGTTACAGAACATAAACCTACTTCTAATCGACATAAGTGTTACGAGAGGAGCAAAAGATTTAAGTAATTACACATTAATTTTCAGTTATACTCTTTTCACTCTGGCCAGTCGGTTCAAGGTCACGACGCTTTATCCCCACTCTGGACGCTGCCACCTACTTCCTTGCAAGGACACTGCACAGTCAACAGCTATTGCCATTTGAACAAGGTACCAACAGCAATAAGCATTGTTGGTTTTTAGAATTGATTTACTACACTTTAATGGACGTATCTTTATAAACGACTCTACAGATTATTATGGTAAAATAATTATATTAATAAAGGGAAAGAAAGGAAAAGTTTAAATTTAAGCCACCAAACAGGAATTGTAATGGGTAGACATCGTCTTTACCTCCTTCGTCGCCATCGGCCTCACTGGAAGTCCCCACTATTTTCACGTACATTTATTACAAAGTTCTGAATGCGCTAATCTCCAAGTCGTTCCTTCACGTAGTCTTCTTCTTGCAGTCACTCCGCGTGAGCAACGCATTTCTGCCACTCTCCTGTTGTGACGTTTTTAATGACGTGCTCCATTAATTTTCTCACGTCTCTAATTTTAAATGTAGACTTCCTGTCTGCTACCTGTTTCTTTATTTGAGCCCACATCAGTTCAATGGTATTATACTGACAGTGATGTGGAGGAAGCTGTATTACTTCATGTCCCATTTCTACAGCCAGGTCATTAAGCTCATATCGGCTATAATTGTTGCTGTGTTGCCTAACAATGCAGAGAAATTCGTCTATCGTAGGTGTGGTATCATGAAGGAAGCTTCTGCTCTGCAACTGTTCTAAAATGTGAGGTTTATTAGAATTTGTGTCCGGAATTTTTCCGTTAAGCATGAAATGATAACTTGTCTTGTCCGTGACTATCACACATCCTTCTTCCAGGCTTCGAAGGAAATTGGTAAACCTTTCCCTAAAAACTGCATTAATCATCTCTTGATGATAATCAAAGTCACTTTTAGATTGAAACACCGGCTCTATCCCCTCTATGAAACCGTATTTGGCCGATCCGGCATGGCAGACTGTTAGGAGTGATCATTCACCTAAAAGGACTTTTAGACCACCATTTCTTTTAGAACCCTACCAGGTCAAACTTTTAGAGTGGTTTTGATTGAGCCGCGTTTGGTCGATGTAAATGATAGGACGAGGATGATCTTCATTGCATATCTCATCCACAAAAATCTCCGATCGTCATTAGCTTTTCGATGTGTAAAGCCAAGTATTCTTAAAATTTTATGGAATAAAGTAATTCCTCCTGCGTAGTCTACTTTAGTTTTTAAAACACCTTTAAGTTTATTAAGTGTTGCGCATTAACAATTACCATAAAATTCCTGAACTGAGCGACGACTTACGTCTTTCTGGAAATCAGCTAACCCTGTGAAAGGTTTCTGGCGTGGGCCCTATGAAATCTTCATCTTCGATTACACTTTTATTGTATTCCTCGCAGGTGGGATGCTTTATTCTTACTGGGACCTGACATGCTTCTCCGGTTGTTTTTTGCGTATCTCTGAAAAAATCACAGACCTTTTCTTGTCAGTTTTCCAGTGCTTTGAAAAAATTATACATTTCATACACAATGTCCTCAGGCTGTCGCCTAATGCCACTCAAACTCCACATTATGAAGAATTTATATATATAGATATGAAGATGATACCTTTTCTTTCGGACATGTCCGAAAGAACAGATACCATATATAAATGGCTCAACGGCCATTTGACAATCTTCTTCTATGCAGATGCAAAACAGTGCCCGAACTCTTACGGGAATCGACCAAAAGCCGCGGGTAATGAGTATAATGGGCAGGGGCACTATGAATATAGTGCAGGACAATAAGTTGGGAATGTGGGTCTCACGGGAGGCGTGCGAGAGATAAGTTCTTGCAGTCGCACTATCCTCTGTGTACTCGGTGGCTCAGATGGATAGATTGTCTGCCATGTAAGCAGGAGATCCCGGGTCCGTGTCCCGGTCGGGGCACACATTTTCAACTCTCCCCGTTGACTTATATCAATGCCTGTATGCAGCTAGGGGTATTCATTTCATTGTAACTTCATGTCGAATTTAAACATACAGTAGAGTCTCGATAGTTCGAGTTTCCAATAGTCCGAGGCTCTTAAAGGTTGAAACGATCTACTTTCTTTTTTTTTTTACTGACATGATAAATAATGAAAACATCATTGCAAAAGATAGATAGCGAGAGTACAGCTCAGTGACAAAGCAGACAAGAATGCAATCAACACCGACGATTAGCTCGCTGCCCTGTTGCAAGAACATCTGTTGTCAGTACGGCACGAAATACCCCGACTGCTGACGGCTGCTACCGATCAAAATTAGTGAGTTCATACTCTGCTGTAGTTGCTAGTACCTGTACTGTACAGTGTTGTGTGTCGTTTTGTTTGTTGACTGTGTGTTCCGTCGTACACCTTACAAAGATGAGTGCTGTAACAAAAAAAAAGGAAATTTGTGGCTTTGCATCTAAAATTAGAAGCACTAAGACGACTTGACAAAGGAGAAACAATAAAAAACTTGCTCTCGAATATGGTGTCGGTGAAGCTACTGTTGGTGATTGGCGAAGAAACCGACTTAAATTGGGACAGTTTTCTTCACAGAAATGCTCACACGAATCTCTCAGTCGAAAAAGTATAAAGAAGTCAGAGTTCGAAAAAACAAGTGAGGCATTGTCCATGTGGTTTACCCAACAGAGACAGAAGGTTGCTCCGATCTCTGGCCCAATCTTGCAAGAGAAAGCTTTGTTTTTCAGAAACCAACTGCAGGAAAGAGATGACAATTTCGCCGCTGGTGTGGGCTGGCTCGACAAGTGGAAGAAGTGGTATGGAGTGCGTCACCTAGACGTATGTGGAGAAAAACTCTCTGGTGACACTCAGGCCATTTCAAAATTTATCGTCGAGTTTAAAAAAATCATAAATGACGAAAATTTGTCTAATGAACAAATATATAAATGTGACGAAACTGGGCTAAATTTTAAAATGGTACCTGCGAGAACAGTTGCTTCTTGTGAAGAAAAAAGTGCTCCTGGGCACAAAAAAAGCAAAGACGGCTCACAGTTATGGCAGCTTCAAATGAAACTGGAAACCACAAACTAAAACTAGATGTGATGGGGAAGTCTGCCAAGCCAAGATCATTCAAGAATGAATCCATCTCAGCTCTTCCGGTTGTCTATGCACACCCGGAATAATGCCTGGATGAATCAGGAAATCTTCAAGAACTGGGTTTTCAACTCATTTGTACCTGACTGCAAGAATTTTTTAAAAGAAAGGGGACTACCATGCAAAGAAATTTTGCTCATGTATAATGCGTCCTCACATCCAAGTGCAGGAGAACTGCAGTGCGACGGTATCCGCGCCTTGTTTTTCCCACCAAACGTTACCTGTCTCATTCAGCCCATGGATCAGAGCGTCCTGGAACGTCTAAAACAAAAGTATCGGCGGCGATTGCTACAGTCAATCCTGCACTCCGAAGACAACGAAAGCATTGTAGGAGCTTTGAAGAAAATGACTTTGAAGGACGTCGTGTACTGGATTAGCGAATATTGGAGCGAAATAAAATCAGACACAATTTCTAAGTCATGGAGGAAAATTCTACAGGAAAGTATGCCAGACACAGAAACTGAAGATTTAGCAGATGAGGACGATCAACCATTGTGTAATTTAATCAGAAGATTGCCAGGGTGTGAAGAGGCAGAAGAGGTGGAAGTAGGCGAGTGGTTAAATTCGGACGAACAGTTGGAAGTGACAGACTCTTCTATAATTGACATGGTTAACATTACATCGCAGTGTGAGAGTGACGAGGATGACGAGACAGAGGCTGCATCGACGATGAGTCACACCGATGGCTACGCTGCTCTCGAGGCCGCCATATGCCACGTGGAACAACAGCCTGAGGCGACGCCAACTGACCTACTGCTCCTGAGACGGTGGCGGGACATTGCCGCGAGGAAACGTTGCAGCTTCGCCAAACAAAAGACACTTCACTATTACTTGTCTAAGTAAATAATTATTGTTATTCTGCCAATGCAAATGCATGTGTAAATACTTTTATTTTAATAACATTCATATTTTGACCTGTATTACTTACAATATCATAATATTTCTTTTTCCCATTTAAATTTCGACAGACCGAGTTTTCAATAGTTCGAGGTGGTCCCGGTCCCGTTCACCTCGATCTATCGAGAGTCTACTGTAATCGCATAGACTCACTCCCGCACATTTGTTGTATAACTGCAGAAGGGATGCATATTGCACTGGGAGAGAGAGGAAAAGTCATTGTGGAGGAATTGGTCACGTGAGCTGCGGAGTGCGGGACGAATAACCTTGAGCCGCCTGGCCACAGTGAAAAGAGTATAATCTTAATGAACGAAGATGTAGGTGAGATTAGGACAGGAGTGGCCAAATGACATTGCCGCGTTTCCAATTCAACTGCCTGCCCTGTACAAATGGTGCAGTAGGAAGACTGCGGGCGCTCGGCGGTCTCCGCCCATTCCAGGAAGCAGAAAAGTGAGGCTAATGTAGGGGACCGCCCGCGGCGCGCAGGAATCGATAGGCTGGCCGCGGCCGGGCGCCCCGCGAGTGCTGATTACAGCGCGTGTCGGACAGGAATGCGGCGGTCGAGGCCACGCGGTCCCCGCAGCGGAGCGCCCGGTGGCCATTTGCGACGCATTAGCCCCGCAGCGGGAGATCGAACGCGGGCCCGTCCGCACGCCGGCCAGGATCTCAAACTCGCCGCGTGTTGTCGGTATTTAGTCACGAGCGAGAGGACAGGGTGGGAAATCAATTCCCCTGGCCCATTCGGCAGCTGCTCATCACATTATACCACGATGGCTTTGCGTTCTGGAGCACAGACGACCAAACAGTGCTTCATTCACAAGATTCTGGGAACGCAGACACTGGATCGACACGTGCGGTGCTCGCATAATGATGTCTAGTGGCGTGCAAAGCAGTGGTGGAACGACAGGCTCAGTGGATGCAACAAGTACGTACGTCTGATGCGTAGGAACATCTGTCAGTGGTGCACCGTATCATAAAAAAATGTTGTGTAGAATGTATGGTAACTGTGCAGAGAAAGAAACTTTGCATGGATCTATGGCAGAAGGATTATGCCTGCTGTCGCACATACACCATGGAGAAGAGTAGACCAGCTTTATCCTACCATCTGTTTTTTTAGTCAGTCCTTTTATTAAGATTATCTTAAATCCACCAGTCATTCTGCGTGTTTTGTGGTGGCATTCAGTAGGACATGCATCTTGAAGGACTAACTCGGACCCTCCTTCGCTATTGTTGGTAGTAAGACCTGAGCTACACATGTTAGCATCTTCTCACTGCTGCATCACATGCACAAAGTGAGGGTAATTACGCATGGTTAACTTCACGTAAGGATAGCTGGAGGCATTCGAAATACAGCAAATGAGAGGAGAGCGCACCAGTAAATACCCAGTAGATTTTTATTATAAGGATATTGTAGACTAAACATGGATACTACACGGAAGCAATAAATATAAAAAGAGTGAAGGAAATTATGTGTAGAGACTATTCACAGGGGTCCACAGAAGGACTGTGGCACAAATGATGATTTTGCAGGAACAAGGGTTCACGCCATGTATTCTATCATCGAAAACTATATTAATTTTACACTAGTTGAGGAAAACCTCGCGACCGCAAAGAAAGCTGTTTGAAGATGCGAGCAGAATGCACCTAATCCCCATAAAGTTATAATGCACATGGATTATCCTTTGTGTCACTTTTCATGGGGACAGAAAAAGGTGCAAAATCTGGGTCTTATAAAGTTTATCACAAAAAAACACAATCCGGCACACCCCACGACTCTGTATGCAAGCAGGCTTTGGTGCCACTACCAGAATCAAGCGCTACCGCCCTCACGCCCTCTTTAGAGTTTCCGCCAGACATATCTCCTGAACGTAACCTTACACCGCATGGCTCTGTCATGTCAGACAGCTCTTTAGTGGCCTATCTGTCTGAGCTGTAAAATGCAGTTTATTAAAACTTACGTAAATCATGAATCGATCTGAGAGACGATGTGATGAACTGTAATGCACTCCTTTCAGTGTTACAACAAGTTTAAAATTTGGTACGGAATGTAAAGCAAATATTGTCGACAGAAATAATTGAGATGGAACAGACTGATGCTTTAAAAATATAGGTCGTGGGAGTGATGTATGTGGCAGAAGAGTTGGCATAGGGAAAGAGATGAAACTAGGAACTGCTACAACAAAAGTAAGAGAAAAAAGTTTAAAACCCAAAGATACATCATGAGTGATTACACTTAGTGAGTTAGACACATGTTTGAAAAAGTAGTGGCAACAATGAGAACGTTGACGCTAACAAGGAGATAAAAATTTACTCGGATGCAGTAGACGGTCGGTGTTTGTAATGCCTGTTCAATACAGAAAAAATACACAGTAACACAAAAAGAGAAAGTGTAAGAGTAAATACACCTAAATTGAAATTGGTGTGAAGTAGTGAATAACACAAAGTTAAAGTGAAGTACAAGCAAAACCAAATCCAGGTAAACGAAGAAAGTACCCGTAAAAATCAAGAGAATAGCGAGTATAAACGCTGTATCAAGGCTTTTTCGGCTGTAGCCTCTGCTAACAACGAGAGGGGAAATCATTAGCAATGTACAGCAATAAAACAGTGCTAGAAAAGCCGAAAATATTGTGTACAAAACGTCACACTGGTAAGCAAAATTGTTTCTAAGTTCAAATGGTTCTGAGCGCTATGAGACTCAACATCTGAGGTCATCAGTCCCCTAGACTTAGAACTACGTAAACCTAACTCAACTAAGGACATCACACACATCCTTGCCCAAGGCAGGATTCGAACCTGCCACCGTAGCAGCAGCGAGGTTCCGGACTGAAGCGCCTAAAACCGCTCGGCCACAACGGCCGGCTGTTTTTAAGTCTATAGTAATCGAAATGTAACTACTTATTATATTTGCGGAACGTTTACAAATTCAGATCTGATGATGTTCCATCAACATTTGCATGTGTTGAAATTCTTTCTTAAATTTCAGAACTTTGTGGACGAGAAACCAGAATACTTGCACAACATCTACTGCGAAAGATATTCATTCAGACATACACCGATGAAAGAAAAATCGCAAACACAAGGAAGGAGTTGTGCGACATAAACAGTAGTTGGTAGGCGCGTTTGTGTATCTGAGAGATTTTATCTGTTCAGATTTCTCACCAGTTGCGTAATAGTGGAGCTAAGAGCGCCACTACGAGGATGCGAATCAGATTTGCGTTAAATACACGCTATAACGGTCGTGAGCGTTAGTTACCTTTGAGATTCGACGTCGTGAGCTGATGTAAGTCAAGAATGCCTTTAAGGCGACAAAGAAGTCATTATCAACATCTTAGTAAGATTGAGCAAGATTGTGTAATAGGGCTACGAGAAGCTGAACCTTGCTTTTGCGATGATGCAAAAATGTGTGGCAGGGGCAGGAATGTAGCCGCTGTAAATGTTTACCGGCAGCGGTGGTCACGAGAACGTACTGTGAAACGTCCCCTTAGAAAAATTATTGAATTACTGTGCTGGTAAACCCCTTACGTTATTTGATTTTCAAACAGCTGAGCAGAACTGAACTTACTCAGACGTTTCGCTCATTACTTATTCTGATCAACACTAAACTGACACACAATATTTTTAGGGCAACGCAATCTGACTTTCAAAAATCCCAACAAAAGAATGGCCCTGACTAACAATAACCTACACCTTTCACAAATCACTTACCTCACAAAAATCTTCGTTACTCGAACTGCTGCAATACAGCGAGCGCCACTACTGCCAGCTAAATAAAAGATTCTAACTACTGGAGGGACTAACTACTGATAGGCATAGTTAGCAAATGAAAGATTTTGATGAAGAACAAACAATGTATTTACCTTAATAGCGTTCAAAAGTCATTATATATATATATATATATATATATATATCAGTTCATGATATCCTGTATTACATATTTACTGTCTCTGATGGACACACGTCCAGATCATCCGCTCTCAAAACTCGGCCATCTCTCTCCCCACATTCACCACTGCTGGCGGCTCACCTCCAACTGCGCAAGGCTACGCGCTGTTAACAGCCAACTGCCCAACACTACAATAGCAGATTCATGCAAACCAGCCACAGACTGCACACAGCACAGTCAGTGATTTTCATACAGAGCGCTACGTGGCTATACCAATTTAAAAACCTAAACAGCCTACTTACAACTGTTGCAAGAAGACCGGGCTCCGGACGGCTATGTGGCACTAGCGAGAGGGAAGACCATCGTGTTTAGTGTATGGCTCTGGCGCATCGTACAGCATCTACAGCAGCAATTTGAGCAGCCGTTGAGACAACAGTGATCCAACGAACTACAAGGGCAGTTCAATAAGTAATGCAACACATTTTTTTTCTCGGCCAATTTTGGTTGAAAAAACCGGAAATTTCTTGTGGAATATTTTCAAACATTCCCGCTTCGTCTCGTATAGTTTCATTGACTTCCGACAGGTGGCAGCGCAGTACGGAGCTGTTAAATTGGCGTCTGTAACGGATGTGCGTTGCAAACAACGGGCAGTGATCGAGTTTCTTTTGGCGGAAAACCAGGGCATCTCAGATATTCATAGGCGCTTGCAGAATGTCTACGGTGATCTGGCAGTGGACAAAAGCACGGTGAGTCATTGGGCAAAGCGTGTGTCATCATCGCCGCAAGATCAAGCAAGACTGTTTGATCTCCCGCGTGCGGGCCGGCCGTGCACAGCTGTGACTCCCGCAATGGCGGAGCGTGCGAAAAGACTCGTTCGAGATGATCGACGGATCACCATCAAACAACTCAGTGCTCAACTTGACATCTCTGTTGGTAGTGCTGTCACAATTGTTCACCAGTTGGGATATTCAAAGGTTTGTTCCCGCTGGGTCCCTCGTTGTCTAACCGAACACCATAAAGAGCAAAGGAGAACCATCTGTGCGGAATTGCTTGCTCGTCATGTGGCTGAGGGTGACAATTTCTTGTCAAAGATTGTTACAGGCGATGAAACATGGGTTCATCACTTCGAACCTGAAACAAAACGGCAATCAATGGAGTGGCGCCACACCCACTCCCCTACCAAGAAAAAGTTTAAAGCCATACCCTCAGCCGGTAAAGTCATGGTTACAGTCTTCTGGGACGCTGAAGGGGTTATTCTGTTCGATGTCCTTCCCCATGGTCAAACGATCAACTCTGAAGTGTATTGTGCTACTCTTCAGAAACTGAAGAAACGACTTCAGCGTGTTCGTAGGCACAAAAATCTGAACGAACTTCTCCTTCTTCATGACAACGCAAGACCTCACACAAGTCTTCGCACCCGAGAGGAGCTCACAAAACTTCAGTGGACTGTTCTTCCTCATGCACCCTACAGCCCCGATCTCGCACCGTCGGATTTCCATATGTTTGGCCCAATGAAGGACGCAATCCGTGGGAGGCACTACGCGGATGATGAAGAAGTTATTGATGCAGTACGACGTTGGCTCCGACATCGACCAGTGGAATGGTACCGTGCAGGCATACAGGCCCTCATTTCAAGGTGGCGTAAGGCCGTAGCATTGAATGGAGATTACGTTGAAAAATAGTGTTGTGTAGCTAAAAGATTGGGGAATAACCAGGTGAATTTCAATGCTGAATAAAACAACCCCTGTTTCAGAAAAAAAAAATGTGTTGCGTTACTTACTGAACTGCCCTCGTATTACCAATCGGTTACCTCAAGGACAGCTCTGAGCCAAACGCCCCATAGCGTCTATTCCGCGAACCACAAAACGCCATCATTTATGACTTCAGTAGTGCCAGGCGAGAGCTCATTAGAGGGGAGAGTGCTGTGTTCCTGTGAAAGCTGATTCTGTCGCTCTGTGTCAGTGATGGTCGTGTGTTGGTTAGAAGTAGGCAACTTGGGGGCCTGCAACCAACATGTCTGCATCAGAGACACACCGGATCTATGCCTGGAGCTATTGCGTGGTGTGCGATTTCGTATAACAGCAGAAGTATTCTCGTGGTTATCCGACGCACCATGCCTTCAAACTTGTGCGTCAGTCTGGTGATTCGACCTGTTGTGCTACGGTTATTGAACAGCACTGTAGAGGGTGTTTTCCAACAGGATAACGCTCTCCCACATACCGCTTTTGTAGCCCAGCGTGCTCTGCAGAGTGTCGACATGTTCCCTTGGCAGCTCCAATCACCAAATCAGTCGGGCACATGTAGAACATCTTCGGACGACAACTATAGCATCATTCACGAAAAGTATTAGTACTCGCTGTATTGACCGACAATTGCAACAGGCGTGGAATTCCTTCCCACAAAGTGAGACCCGGCTCCTGTACAACACAGTGCTTGAATTTAACATCCTGGCAGTTACACCGGTTACTAATGTACCAGCATTTCACATTTGCAATGGCTTGCCTATCATTTACATTAACCTGTGAACATGTTAGTAATTTAAAAATGTTAGCTAGACAAACGTATTCCGGACATTTATTTGCCCTACATTAATTATTTCTTGGCGTTGCTAATTTTTGCCGTCAACGTATTAGAAACACTACGTGCTAATCGCTGCTGACTCGTCGCGTTCCTGTACAACGGTGCCCAGCAGTCGCAGTGCGGGTTTCCTGTCAGCAGTTCGCTATTTACAGAGTTGGCTCCTGCCGGCTGGTTGGAGCCCGGCTGCCTCCGCCACACGCCGCTCGTGATTAATGGCCGCCATTTGCATAATCCATCTGCGCCTCTTAAAACGCAATAACCGGCCGGAGCTGCGCCGTGTCTGCAGATTCCCCTGAATATGTAAAGTCCGCCCACGCGCCTGATGGATGATTGCCGCCAGCTCTCTGCAGCGCCGCCCAGATTCGATACATCGACGTCGCAGCCGTCCTCCGCTAATACATCTGCCAAATGTTCTCGACGGCGGCTGTCAGTACAGCTGCAATTAAGTAACCAAGCTGCCATGTCAGCCACATCTCCAAGAGAGCTTCTGTAGCAACCGATATCGTACACTGCGTAGCCTATCGTCTGTGTGTGTGTGTGTGTGTGTGTGTGTGTGTGTGTGTGTGCATGCTTGCCTGTGTGTTGCGTATGCATAGTGTACAGAGACACTTTTTACTGTGTACTAATCAAAACTTCTTATAAAAGTAAGGTGTGCTGGCAACTCCTCAGATCTCGTTCTTGCTACCTTCATTACCGTTTAGTCCCCTGTGACATCTTCCGTCCCACTGGTCCTAGTTTACCTATTCGAGATATGATTTATGCCATTAATGTGATTCATATTGAAATCGGCTGCTAATAAGAACGCTGCTGAGAGTGTGACGTGCTGGGGCTCGGTAGTGAAAAATGTTACGTGCCTGCCACACTTACGTGCCCATTCACGCAAACGATTTGCAAACCAGTGTAAGTCCTAGACGGTCTTAACCCACCAAATTGCTGATCACAGTAACTCAAAGTACTCTGTGACTCCAAAACTGTTAAATGAGGGTACTTCTAATCAACCGTTTGTATGTAAATTAATTGAATTTCCTACCACACTTACATATTTCCGTATAGGCGCACCTGCTTTACAGTGGAACGCCGTCACGACGAAAGCACTGTTCAGTTATGCAGAATAAATTGCATATTCCTTAATAATAGGTCGCTTGACCTAATTTGTTGTACGAATAAAGAAAAGGAGGAAAACAAATGACTTCTTTCAAATACTGTCTTTATTTTTTCTTAAATTGTTCCACAATTGAAGTGAACATTTTCTCGAAATGAATCTATGAATATTTCTTATTGAATACTCACAAGGAACCCGTTGAGTATGAGCCAACGATGTTTACGGCATTCGACGTCCAACCATTGGTTCAAATGGTTCAAATGGATCTGAGCACTATGGGACTCAACTGCTGAGGTCATTAGTCCCCTAGAACTTAGAACTAGTTAAACCTAACTAACCTAAGGACATCACAAACATCCATGCCCGAGGCAGGATTCGAACCTGCGACCGTAGCGGTCTTGCGGTTCCAGACTGCAGCGCCTTTAACCGCACGGCCACTTCGGCCGGCCAACCATTGGTCTACCATGCAACCACAATACCATGTGCTAATGGCAACAACATGAGGGGGTGGAGGTATCCAATGGTGAGCACAGCATCGGGCTACAGAGTATAGTTGAACTGCTTAGTCGACAAGTAACTCACCACAGTGATACAGTGCTTCTGTTGTTGAGAAAAAGCAGAGCAATGGTAACGTTAAACAAAGCAAACTTTACATTATATCTACAACAGTTGCCAGAGTTTACATACCGTCAGAAAGTAACCCAAGAAATTTCGCAGATTGAGAAACAAGTGTCAGATGAAATATTAGTGTTTCTGTAGGATGAGTCAGTGGAATGTATGGTGTCGTATACGCTCGACTGTGCGGACAATGAACATGCGGAGTACAATGGTAACGATACGTGCTTCGCAAGTGAAAGCGATACTGGAACAGGCGTCAAGCCAACTATTTTATGGTTTATCATCCATGTCGGACAAGGAGTCACCAATACCGTTTCCAGTGACACTTAATAAAGGACAATTGTTGTTGAAGGAGTAGGAGCGAAACGTAATTGCGTACAGGGAAGATCATTCGCAGCGTAGTAAAAGAACAATTGCGAGCATATTTCGAGTAAGTTCGCAGCAATATGACCTTGTACTGCATCAGAAAAACAACGGATATTCAAGGAAGTGCAAGACTCATTTCTTAAAAAAACTGGTATTTGTGTGTTTCAATAATGCTCGACACAATTTCCAGGATGTGCATGAATGTGATCTAAACCATATGCACGTCAGACTCCACATGACATTCTAAAGGAAGCAATGGATGGCTGCCAAACAATGCTACAGAATTGGGAGATGTAAGACAACGAAATTTCAAAAAAGGCGTCAACTTGACGATGCACAGCAAACTGCGGAATCAGCTCGAAAATTTATAAGTGAGATCAACAAACTTATCCCGTCGTTCAGTAATGAATTTGTTTTCATGTTAGATCAGTAATGAATTTGTTTTCATGTTCAAAAATGGCTCTGAGCACTATGGGACTCAACTGCTGAGGTCATAAGTCCCCTAGAACTTAGAACTACTTAAACCTAACTAACCTAAGGACAACACACACATCCATGCCCGAGGCAGGATTCGAACCTGCGACCGTAGCGGTCGCGCGGTTCCAGACTGTAGCGCCAGAACCGCTCGGCCACCAGCGGCCGGCTGTTTTCATGTTCGATCAGTCTGGAGTTGCAGAGGAAATGCGTATGAAAGGAACCCTGAAAATTAGAGTTACCAAGGTTGGTTCGTTGGTTGATCTGGGGAGAAGGGGCATAACAGCGAGGTCATCGGTCCCACCGGATTAGGGAAGGATGACCTTCCAAAGGAACCATACCGCCATTTGCCTGAAACGATTTAGGAAAAATCGCGGAAACCTAAATCAGGTTGTCAGGATGCGGGTTTGAACCGACGCCCTCTCAAATGCGAGTTAACAAGGTAGTTGTATCAACAGCAACTAACGTGATTTATTTAACTCAGTCTTATACAATTATCCCGATTTTTAATCTGGATGGTAAATTGGCTGGAAAGTTATTTATTGTGCAGCGAGAAGTTGGGGGTGCTCTACCCCCAACGATTCTTTCTCGTATGCTTGATCATGCAATGGCAGTGGGAAATATTTACGTCACAAGAGTGGAAAAACGGGCGTAAGAGAATGGAAGTATTGTATGAGCACTGCTTTTGGCCAATAGTTGGTCGAAGTACAATACAGGCCATTAAAATTGTTACACCAAGAACAAATGCAGATGACTGTGACTCTCGTATTGTAACGAGCCAGTTGCTCGGCCACCATTGACCAGACGTTTTCAATTGGTGAGAAAGTGCTGGCCAGGGCAGCAGTCGAACATTTTCTGTATCCAGAAAGGACCGTACAGGACCTGCAACATGCGGTCGAGCATTATCCTGCTGAAATGTAGAGTTTCGCAGGGATCGGATGAAGGGTAGAGCCATGGGTCGTAGCACATCTGAACTGTAACGTCCACTGTCCGAAGTGTCGTCAATGCGAACAAGAGGTGACCGAGACGTGTAACCAATGGCACCCCATACCATCAAGTCGGGTGATACGCCAGCATGGCGATGACGAATACACGCTTCCAATGTGCGTTCCGCGATGTCGCTAAACACGGATGCGACCATCATGATGCTGTAAACAGCACCTGGATTCATTCGAAAAAATGACGTTTTGCCGTTCGTTCACCCAGGTTCGTTGCTGAGTACACCATCGCAGGCGCTCCTGTCTGTGACGCAGTGTCTAGGGTAACAGCATACATGGTCTCCGAGCTGATAGTTCATGCTGCTACAAACGTCGTTGAACTGTTCGTGCAGATGGTTCTCTTGCAAACGTCCCCATCTGTTGACTCAGGGATCGAGACGTGGCTGCACGATCCGTTACAGCCATGCGGATATGATGCCTATCATCTCGACTGATAGCGATACGAGGCCGTTGGGATCCAGCACGGCGTTCCGTATTACCCTCCTGAACCCACCGATTCCATATTCTGCTAACAGTCATTGGATCTCGACCAACGCGAGCAGCAGTGTCGCGATACGATAAACCGCAATCGCGATAGGCTACAATCCGAACTTTATCAAAGTCGGAAACGTGATGGGACGCATTTGTCCTCCTTACACGAGGCATCACAACAATGTTTCTCCAGGCAACGCCGGTCAACTGCTGTTTGTGTATGAGAAATCGGTTGGAAACTTTCCTCATGTCAGCACGTTGTAGGTGTCGCCACCGGCGCCAACCGTGTGTGAATGCTCTGAAAAACTAATCATTAACACATCACAGCATCTTCTTCTTGTCGGTTAAATTTCGCGTCTGTAGCACGTCATCTTCGTGGTGTAGCAATTTTAATGGCCAGTAATGTAACTTGCTTTTGATTGATTTCTGGACTCATATAGCAAACTTCTGAGACGTGTGTGGCATTGTAATTCATACCACAGGACAAATTCAGTCTCTGGCTGTTTGTATTTGTGTCTATAAAACATATTTCTCACTATCTGCTGCTACGCCTTGAAGGATAGCCAGTTTCACGAAAATATCCGTAACAGACTGTTTCGGTTGCATGCCATCACATTCCATGAGTTCTCATCACCCCGTTACAACAGCATGATTCTATGTGCATTCTTTAAAAGTGCACACCTAGCTGAACGTCCTGCGCGGTTTGTAAATCCCAAAGAATTCGCTTTCGATCTTGATGGTGCGAACCTTTACAGCACTGTAACGCCCCATTTTTGATTCGGTGTTCATGGTGCAAGTTAATGGTTGGTTTTGAACATTCCTCGAATGTCGACAATGGACGTTCTGTGAAATATAATACTGGCATCCAATAGAATGTTGATCTCAGTACCTCCCGGACTCTTATTTTCTATAATTCTGATGATGTACATGTTAAGTCATTAGCAGCTAACATTTTTCCTCTCATAATTGTTGACGCAAATGAGCCTTACTACAGACTGAACTTGTGACCTCGTACTGAAATGGTTCCTTGTCAGATAAGAGAAAAAAAAAAACAAATAATGTTATGGGATGAACGTAGATGTGCCCAAAAGTACAATAAATGATTGTCAGATTCAAACTCACTTGAGACACATTGTTCTGTTAACAAATGGTGGATACCTCTAATTGAACGGAAGATTACTATGGAATCGCGATTGGTTTTTAACTCTGTGAACCTAGCTAACCCAAGTCGAAACGGATTCAATCTCCAAACAAGAAAAGACACTGCAAAAGCAACATAATTTGCGGAATTTACCTCGCTAATTGTGAGCTGCTCATAGGGTAAACAGCGCCAGCGTGAAACAGGTGGGACTTATTCGATTTATTCACAGGATTCTGTGACCGGGCGCCTCGCCCTATCGATGTGGCCTCTCAGGCACGGGTCCTCTCACCGACTCAACGACTGACTCTTTTCTCTCTGCTCCCAGAAAACTACTGCCTGGAGGAGATGATTTACAAGTTTCGCCTCAGTGACGACCAAGAATTCCTCTCAACACGCTGAAACGCAGGGGAAACCTGCCAAAACGTGTCTCCACTGTCGCTTAGAGTATGCCACTAACTGCCCGAAAATTGGTCACTTTATATGCTGTGTCGCCGCTTACTAGTGCAGACATTTACGGCGGCTATGGCGATGACCTTTCTGATTGGCTGACATCATCCCGACAGCTAGATCCTAGAATTTTCCCACACTGAAAATGGTACAATGGTGGTGACGCATATTTGCGACGGCGACAGAAAATGCAGATTCGTCACACCAGGTATGTTCAGTGGACTTATGGTCGCCCTGCTATCTTCCAACAACGTGCCGTCTCGCGGACACCGAAATCGGCCAGAATGTGACCACAACACTTCTGCAAACCAGCAACCCCGAAGGGGAGAGCTGAAGCCGTCCTGCATTCATATTTTATACTAATGCGATCATCCCGGCCGCCGCTGTACCCTCATAGGCCAGCCTCAGCGAAGGGAAAGGCACGAACCGTGCACAAAAAGCGACTAACGATGTATTTCGCTCCAGTACAGTTAAGAACATTAAGCTGGTCAAATTTCGTTATTGTCACAGAGCGCTATATGAGATAGTTCTATCATAGTATACTGAATCAGTAAAGTTAACAGGTTTAGATGTCACATTTGGAGCCTGTCGATGTTACCACAGCCGACACTTGAGTGAAAAGAAGAAACCGGAGAAGGTCGAGTAGCAGTCGCGCTCTATGGGTGTCACACAAACTTAATTACATACATAGGTAGTCTATCTATAGGTTTTGATAAGTGAGTTTGTGAGTATTAATAAAATATGTGGCATAAATGGCTGTATCTGTTGGGTGCGTTGACTTAAAAGCTTAATTTTTTACATCCCAAAACGACAGTTGATCTTAGAATTTGACCTAAATCTCAACGGCAAACCCCTATCTTTTAGTGAAAATAGGGGTCTTAACAGGTGGACACAGAGCGACAACAAAGTAATTTAGTACAACTGAAGCGAAGTCTTACTTTACGAATAACATAAACCGTAAAAATGGCTCATGTCTATTTTATGACTTTTGAGAAAAACGCACTTGTTTAATTTTCTTTGTTTATTGCAAATGGCATCGTCTTTTTTCAAGAAGCAAAGAAAGGCCAAGACTTCGATTCTTGGATGGCATACGAGATAATACAAAAGTTATTGGTGTCAGAGGATGGAGACGCAAGACACTGGGCATGGACGAATGGAATGATGTCCTAGAGCAGGCCAATGTCCATCGAGGGCTGTAGAGTCAGGAAGAAGGAGAAGACACTCAAAAGTTTGTCTGGATGCGTCTATTTGCAGTACTTACGGTTACAAATGGTGAGCAAGGGAACTGTCTCCGATTATTCAGCACCAATATTGGGCAAAAAGCCATATGATTTATCCATCTTTTGATTTTCAGTTTCTTGTATTGACCGTGTTTGCAGTGAAAATTTTTGGGATTTGAGGTCCGCCAGTTACGCAAAACACCGTTTTTTCACTACCCAAACATGTTTCGGCACCACTGTGCCATCATCTGTGGGTTTTCGTTTTTATTTATTCCTTACATTTGGTGAGCACGAATTTTCTGGACAACTTTTGTATTAATTATTACAGGTAGCTTGTCATGTTTTCGTGTGGCAAACACTTCCATTCTCCGCATCATGCTGAGATGTTGTGATGCATACGTAGCTATAACAAGTATTTTCCACAAAAAACGTAGTAAAACGCTTTTCACTACACCAGAACACAGTGTGATTGTGGTGATGCGGAGAATGGAAGTGCATGCCACACGAAAATATGACAAGCTACCTGTAATAATTAACACAAAAGTGGTCCACAAAATTCATGCTCACCAAATGTAAAGAATAAATAAAAACGAAAACCCACTGATGATGGCACATGTTTGGGTACTGAGAAAAACGGTGTTTTGCGTAACTGGCGGACCTCAAATCCCAAAAAAAAGCCATATGATTATTACTTCCAATTAAATCAAGATAGTGTACCTTCCTCTTCTAGTGGGTGTTGTGTAGGATTACATGTTTCAACATGAAACTATGACATTTAGTAAGCAGGTAGTCTGCAAGAGAGAGAGTCTCTCAGAATCTGACCAGGAAATTAAAATCTCGGAACTATAAACATCATTTTATGTGCCGCTTCATCACAACAATAATATACATTGTACATCAAACAGTATTTTGTTTAAATCGGAGGAAAGGAGTACGTAGTATTGGTTGTTAGGTTTTATGGTTAATGAAACTAATTTAAAAAGAAATGTTTAAGAATTTAATTCCTTCGGGTACGATTCAGTCGTGAAAGTAAGAAATGAGGGCAATGGAAAGCAACTGCAGAACATGACACGTTATGTAGGCTGTAGGCGGTGGCCTCTTGGCGTTTGATGGACATGTAGGTGACTTCAGCATCGCTTGGATCACGAAGGTAAACGCTGCGACCTGTTTATCTCTTAGTACTCTCTGAGTGCACGAGCTCTTAGAAGGAAACATTAAAAAGTCGATATCGTACTTCAAGAAGAGAAAACCACACGTGCAGGATTTCAGACCCAGCAATTGATCCCGTGCAAAAATTCGGGCCGTTATTCTGACGGTTCGCAGTTACGACCTTCTAAAAGCACAGCTTTTAAACACACGCGTACATCGCTTGCACTCGCTTGGCCCCACTGCTACCGCTTAATGCGAAGTACTATACAGCGGAACGATGACCAACAGTCTCATACTGAATAATACCGCAATTTCTGCAAATGTACTTCTCAGTCCAAAGGAAATGAGACACGTTAATAATTTGACAGTGCTACGTTACTTATTTAATAATACAGTCATTCGTTTCATCGATTTACATTGTATTTGTTCATCGCAACTAGAAATGCGCAAATTAAAGATATCACTGGCATTACCAACGTGTTAGATACAGTGCACTTTTGACACAATGAACACAGCACGTTACCGATGTCAAAACACTATTTCAATGGATGTTCAAAGTAATCTAGCCGGTCACTGGTGTAACCGCGTCGATACCAAGCGTACCGGAAAACAGGCAGAATATACTGGTGTACATAACTACCTGTGAACAAGAGGCTGTATTTGAAGGATGTTGTTACTCTGACCGAAGTTCACATCGACGTTCCGAAATCGTGCCTGGTAAAGCTGCGAACAAAACACTTGAATACGTCCAGCGGTTGACAATATGTTCTTCCTTCGTACATCCATAGTTGAATGGAGGACCATTGGACGTCAGCTGGTATAAATTTACATTAAAAATGAAGAAATTCCTCCAGCTGTATTTAAGGTGTCTATTTTATTTTGACAACTCGTTTCAGCGTTGTAACAACGTTGAAACTAGTTGCCAAAACAAAATCGACATCTTAAATACAGCTGGAGGAATTTCTTCATTTTTAGTATAAACATGTTCTTCCATCTGGCGGTATCGTCAATATGGAAACTGGAGTGTCTTCTCCTTAATTCTCTCCATGCCTTGACAAGCTTTTGTCGCCGAAAAATGAAACAACGAATAAAACAGTTCTACTGGCATCTGGCACGATTTTAGAAAATACATTCTGTCGCCACGTACGCAAATGCGACTGCCACAATACTGTCTGCATGAAACAAATTTTGTTTGACTTGCGCCCCAAACGTTCCGGTTGGCTCTTAAAACCACACAGGTGACAGCAAGTGACAGTCTGCAGATAGTGTTGGCATTAATGTGTAGCTGTATATCGTATTACTGATGGACTGCACGACTATGTCAACATCTTTCGTCAATTTTTTGGCAATAGATCGATTGGATATGATTTCGAAATTAAAGCCGCTCTGATTTATAGTGTACACATTCTTTCTACCGCCCCTTTTCACAATAGCTCTGATTTTAGCGACGAACTCTTCACATGCACTAAATATGACTGTCTCATTCCCAGTTCTTTTAATTTTAGCAACGTGGATTATTTTTCAAGACACAATACCATGCTTGTTCTTGAAAGCGTACATTCATCCAGCAGGTGCTTTAACCGTTTTTAGCCCCACCTCCATTGTGACTTGAATTCTCTTGTCCTGTAACACTGTGTATCGTCAGCTTTTTCTTGAATGCTTTATTAAATTTATCTCGACAGACTGTGTTGAGCTTGGAATGATTTTGTTGATGCGTACCCCGGTTTTCAAGGTGTCTACTCCTCATCTCTTTTTTGTTTCAATAATTAAATTCCCTTTGACGGTTTCGACAGGCAGATTGTCCTTCTTCCCACTTTTCCAAACGGTGACTTCTTTTCATACAGTCCTCTGTTACGGGCAAAGCAAAGGGGTATCACCGCTGGGCCTTAGCACACGCAGCGGGGTGGAACAAGTGGCAAACGATGCGCGCGTGTTTAAAAGCTATACTAGCAGAAGATCATAACTGCGTACTGTCAGATCAATAGCCCAAATTTTCGCGCAGGATCGATTGCTTGGGCTGGTATCTTGCACGTGTGCCTTTTTCTCCTTAAAATACGTGGTCGAACTGGTGATGTTTCCTTGTGAGTGCGACTTGGGGCCTAAGACGGGAGTCCGGTCTGCTGCACACTGATTACACTGCGCGGACAATATATGTTGGTCGGTACAGGAAACTGGCAACAGTGAGACCTAGTGATCGTCAAGGGTCTTATCTAAAGACTCGGCATCATAAAGGAAGTACTATACTGGCTTGACTGAAACTATTTTCTATTGCCATGCTAAGTGAGATAGTCCTGCAAAGGAAAAAAGAAAAACCTATGTCACACTCACAAGCGTGTTCTGAGAGAATTCTGCAGGTCTGTTAGGTCACCATTATCAGACTGGTCATGGTGTCCTCCATCATATAATGCTAGTTATCAAATGACTACCGCCATCGTAGTGAAAATAAATGATTACAAATTGACAGAAGCTGCATCAAAATTAAAGTCACTCAAAACTAATTTTGCTCCTGATAAATGACGTGATCTAATTTCCATTAGTCTCTCGTCGTGGGATCACATAATAAAAAATCTTCTTTTCTTCATTTCTGCAGCGTTTATCCCGTCTATTCCGGAGTCCAATTTTTCAGGGTTTGACAAAGTTTATTCTAATTATTTAAATTTGTAGCCAGGCGTTCTTCCTGACGAGAGGGGCGTCAAGGTAGCCTAAGGGAGGAAAGTTGTATGTGCCCTCTGTAAATCGTGTCAACAAAGTTCTGTGCGGTATAGTATTTAGCTGTTTGTCTATTGTATTCTCTAACCAGGAATTTGAGGACCAGCCCAGAATTTGCCTATTCGGGTGTAGAAGCCACCGAAAAGCTATACTCAGGATAGCCAGTGTACCAACAAACGATCGTTTGATCGCCATCTGGATTCGAACCGGCTCTGTCCCACCTGCATAACTCAGAAGCTAGCCCTTTGCTCACTACAATATACGAGAGCTATCCAGAAAGTAGTGTCTGATCTGAGTGAAACGGAAACCAGAGTGGAAATTCCATAAAGCTTAACACAGGTGTATAGGGAAGTGTTTCTACTATGCCGATCGGTCGCGTCACATTGCTCTTTTCAGTTCTGAGCGCAAAGTGAGCATGTGAAGGTGCCTAGAATATAGTGTCTCCCACCAAACACGAGGCTTCGAGACAGATTTCGCCTGATGTCATGTAAACCACATAACACAACAGTCATGCATGTCCTTCTTCATGACAATTCTCGGCCGCTCTTAGATTAGATTAGATTTGATTAGTTTTTCGTTCCATAGATCCGTGCTGAGGAGATCCTCGTGGATGTGGAACATGTCAATTTATTTTTTTAAGCTGAAATAACAATACTAATAGTATGAATATATACATCATTTGTTTCTATTAAAAAATTCGTCAATGGAGTAGAAGGAGTTGGCCACTAGTAAGTCTTTCAGGCTCCTTTTAAACTGATCTTTATTTGTAACTAAATTTTTTAGGTTTACTGGCAAATTATTGAAGATGTGTGTTCCTGAGTAGTGGACCCCTTCTTGAACTAAAGTAAGTGCTTTTAAGTCCTTGTGCAGATCATTTTTGTTCCTGGTATTGTATGTATGAACTGAGCTGTTTGTTGGAAAAAGAGATATACACTCCTGGAAATGGAAAAAAGAACACATTGACACCGGTGTGTCAGACCCACCATACTTGCTCCGGACACTGCGAGAGGGCTGTACAAGCAATGATCACACGCGCGGCACAGCGGACACACCAGGAACCGCGCGGCACAGCGGACACACCAGGAACCGCGGTGTTGGCCGTCGAATGGCGCTAGCTGCGCAGCATTTGTGCACCGCCGCCGTCAGTGTCAGCCAGTTTGCCGTGGCATACGGAGCTCCATCGCAGTCTTTAACACTGGTAGCATGCCGCGACAGCGTGGACGTGAACCGTATGTGCAGTTGACGGACTTTGAGCGAGGGCGTATTGTGGGCATGCGGGAGGCCGGGTGGACGTACCGCCGAATTGCTCAACACGTGGGGCGTGAGGTCTCCACAGTACATCGATGTTGTCGCCAGTGGTCGGCGGAAGGTGCACGTGCCCGTCGACCTGGGACCGGACCGCAGCGACGCACGGATGCACGCCAAGACCGTAGGATCCTACGCAGTGCCGTAGGGGACCGCACCGCCACTTCCCAGCAAATTAGGGACACTGTTGCTCCTGGGGTATCGGCGAGGACCATTCGCAACCGTCTCCATGAAGCTGGGCTACGGTCCCGCACACCGTTAGGCCGTCTTCCGCTCACGCCCCAACATCGTGCAGCCCGCCTCCAGTGGTGTCGCGACAGGCGTGAATGGAGGGACGAATGGAGACGTGTCGTCTTCAGCGATGAGAGTCGCTTCTGCCTTGGTGCCAATGATGGTCGTATGCATGTTTGGCGCCGTGCAGGTGAGCGCCACAATCAGGACTGCATACGACCGAGGCACACAGGGCCAACACCCGGCATCATGGTGTGGGGAGCGATCTCCTACACTGGCCGTACACCACTGGTGATCGTCGAGGGGACACTGAATAGTGCACGGTACACCCAAACCGTCATCGGACCCATCGTTCTACCATTCCTAGACCGGCAAGGGAACTTGCTGTTCCAACAGGACAATGCACGTCCGCATGTATCCCGTGCCACCCAACGTGCTCTAGAAGGTGTAAGTCAACTACCCTGGCCAGCAAGGTCTCTGGATCTGTCCCCCATTGAGCATGTTTTGGACTGGATGAAGCGTCGTCTCACGCGGTCTGCACGTCCAGCACGAACGCTGGTCCAACTGAGGCGCCAGGTGGAAATGGCCTGGCAAGCCGTTCCACAGGACTACATCCAGCATCTCTACGATCGTCTCCATGGGAGAATAGCAGCCTGCATTGCTGCGAAAGGTGGATATACACTGTACTAGTGCCGACATTGTGCATGCTCTGTTGCCTGTGTCTATGTGCCTGTGGTTCTGTCAGTGTGATCATGTGATGTATCTGACCCCAGGAATGTGTCAATAAAGTTTCCCCTTCCCGGGACAATGAATTCACGGTGTTCTTATTTCAATTTCCAGGAGTGTATTATTTAGGACAAATTTCATTAGTGAGTAAATATACTGAGAGGCAGTAGTTAGTATACCCAGTTCTTTGAAGAGGTTTCTACAGGACGTCCGTAAATTTACTCCACAAATAATACGTATTACACGCTTTTGGACTCTGAAAACTTTTGTTTGACTTGAAGAGTTACCCCAAAATATTATACCATATGACATTATGGAATGAAAGTAGGCAAAGTATGCAAGCTTTTTCATTTTTATGTCGCCTATGTCTGCTAACACTCGAATTGCAAATACAGATTTGTTAAGGCGTTTCTGCAGTTCTGTGGTGTGCTCTTCCCAACTGAATTTATTATCAAGTTGTAATCCCAGGAATTTAAGACTGTCAACCTCTTCTATCTGCTCTTCTTCGTATTTTATGCATATGCTGGGTGGAAACCTCTTACAGGTTCTGAATTGCATATAGTGAGTCTTTTCGAAGTTTAATGTCAGTGAGTTGGCTTTAAACCATTTATTAATATCCATGAAAATATCATTAGCAGATCTTTCTAGAACTACACTTGACATACTATTTATTGCAGTACTTGTGTCATCTGCAAACAAAGCGAACTCTGCTTTTGGCAGTGTAACTGATGAGAGATCATTAATGTACACAAGACAAAGCAATGGCCCTAAGATGGATCCTTGTGGGACACCACATGTAATTTCTTTCCATTCTGATGATGACTGATGACTTAATTCACTAGTCCCTTGCACTGACACCCTTTGTTTCCTGTTAGTGAGGTATGACTTGAACCATTTTGCAGCACTGCCCGTGACACCATAGAATTCTAATTTATTTAAAAGGATGTTGTGGTTCACACAATCAAATGCCTTTGACAAATCACAGAAAATACCTGCTGCTTGTAATTTGTTATTTAATGAATTATGTACATTTTCACTGTAGGTGTAAATAGCCTTCCCAATATCAGAACCCTTCAGAAATCCAAACTGTGTTCTTCATAATATGTTATTTGTGGTCAGATGGTTGAGCAGCTGCCTGTACATTACTTTTTCTAAAATTTTTGAGAATGCTGGCAAAAGTGAAATCGGTCTGTAGTTTGATGGTATCTCTTTATCCCCTTTCTTGAATAGAGGCTTAATATCTGCATATTTTAGCCAGTCGGGAAATGTCCCAGTTATAATTGACTGTTTACACAAGTGACTTAGAATTGTACTAAACTCACAAGAACATGCCTTAATTAACTTTGTTGATATTTCATCGTACCCACTAGAATGCTTTGTTTTTAAAGATTTTATTATGGAAATTATTTCTTTTGGTGAAGTGAGTGATATATTCATGTGCTTGAAGCTATTTGTGAAGGCTAGTTTCAGATATTCAAGGGCATTATTTACTGATCCTGAAAGTCCCATTCTATCAGTAACGGATATAAAGTACTTGTTAAATAGATTTGCCACACTATGCCCATCAGTTACTAATGTGTCATCTACCCTTAGTGCTATTTGCTCCTGTTCCTTTCTGGTTCTACCAGTCTGCTCTTTCACTATATCCCTTATTGTTTTTATTTTGTTCCCTGACATTGCCATCTTCTTCTCGTAGTGCATTTGTTTAGACGTCTGAATTACTTTTTTTAATGTTTTACAGTATTCCTTGTATTTAGCTAAATCATCAGCATTGGAGCTATTCTTGGTCGACAGATACATTTTCCTTTTTGTCTTACAGGAAAGCTTTATTCCTTGTGTAATCCATGGTTTTATTATAGACTTCTGTTTAATTTGAGTAACTTTTAGAGGAAAACAGTTTTCAAACATGGTACTGACATTGTTCATGAATGTGTTATATTTTTCATTCATGTCATGAGCACTATAAACATCTTTCCAGTTCATATCTTTGAGCAGTTTTCTAAAACACTCAATTTTTGGTTGATTGACTACTCTCCTGTACTCAGATTTAGCAGTCTTGATAATCTGCTTAGAATTTACATCTAAAACAAGGAGCTGCATGTCATGATCTGATAGTCCATTTATAACAAGTTTTATGATATGATTTTGTTCTTTTGATTTGTCTATAAAAATGTTATCAATGGCTGTCCTTGAGGATTTACTGATCCTCGTTGGAAAGTTTTCAGTGTGAGTTAGATTGAAAGACAACATTACTAACTGCAGTGAATGTTTACTGGAAGATTGCATTAGAAAATCTGTATTAAAGTCACCAGCTATCAAAATTTCTTTGTTTCTTCCTGTTAAATAACCCAAAAGAGCTTCTAGATGATTTATGAATAGATTATAATTTCCTGCAGGTGCTCGGTAAATAGTTATTATTATATAGGATCTGTCATGGAACTCTACTTCTGTTTCACATGCTTCTAGACGCTGCTCTAAACAGAATTTATTAATGTCAATGTTATTGAATTTATGGCAGTTTTTGATAAATGTGGCAACTCCTCCTCCATCCATATCTACTCTGCAGAAGTAGGAAGGTAGCTTAAATCCTGAAATGTCTAACATATCTATATCAGTGGTCACTTGATGTTCAGAGAGGCAGATTATGTCAATTTGGTTAGATGAATTCATTTCATCGATACAAATGAGTAGTTCATCAACTTTATTTCTAAGTCCCGGAATGTTCTGGTGTAATAAAGGTAACTGATACTGCATACTAATGGGATTGTAACTGCTTTGGTGAAGATGAACTGGCAGTTTCTGATTACTTTCTGTTAAACACTGTTTAAATAGAGGCTGTATGATAAAATCTGACTCCTGTTCATCTGTTTTCTCAAACTGAGTGTGTCCGCCAATCTCTCTTAAAACTCGTTTTCTTTCCCCCTTCCCTATCCTAAAAAAGGCATCCCTCTGACACCTGTGACCACTGGCATTTTACCACTTGTGCCAGTGTCCCCCTTAAGTTTTCTGCAATCAACCCAGACAGTTTTCCCTTCCCTTTCCTATTGAGGTGAAGGCCATGCCTAGTGAAGTCCCACCTATCGATAGCATCCACAGGAATCCAACCAATATGGGACCCTATATCCGTCCTAAGCAGCCACTCCAAGTTCACCCTCCCTACGGAAGAGTTCATATGAGGCCGATCATGGCGTCTCAACACAGACACAAATCCCACACTCTGCTGGGGCAATGAAGATTCTTCTGTAGCGTTTTCGATGGGAAGTGTTTAATCACCCACCATACAGCCAACACTTGGTTCCCTGTGAGTTTCGCCTCTGCTGACACGAACTGCTGGCTATGGAGACAACATTTGGCTCATACAACGAGGTGGAGAGCAGTGTAGAGAATTGGCAGAAAGCACAGGCGGCTGCCTTCAGAGATGGGTATAAGGAAATTGGTACAACGCTAAGACAAATGTCTAAGGCCGTGCGGCAAATATACAGAGAAGCAACTGGAAGGTGTAGCTAACAGTTGCGAATAATACTGTTTTTATTTTCACAGCACAGTGGTTTCCATTTCGCGACCGATCGGACCTCACTCCGATTACGCCTCATACAAGCAGATGCGAACGCATAGCAAATCGAGGGGTAGTCATAACGCTATCTCACCTCGAGAAAATCTATCTGCAACCATGAAGGTCTTCCTACAACACGTTCACCCTTCAATAACACACTTTATTCCCAAACATGGATGAGTTGTCAGAGACCTTATGGGCAGAATTTTGCAAGTTAAGTTCAATCTCGAAAATTATCTTCGTCCTTCTGGAAATACCAGTCTTGTAATGGTTTCTTCACCCGAGGAAAGAGGAAGGAGACTCTGGGCACCACGTCAGCGATCGCCTGACTGCGCATTTTCTCGAAGGTCGCAGAAGTGTACACCCCTATCGCCGAGCCACTTGTTTTCGTCGAGTCACGATACGGCGGTCCGCTGGCCACACGGCGCCTCAGTCTCCGCCCTTCAGCCGGCAGCGTGTGTCCGCTGATCCAATGCGAACGGAAAACACAAACAAGCGGAGTTGCGCTGGAAGCAGCGTATCTGTGTTTACAGAGGACAGCGGCCCGTTGCATATTCAGCCCAGCCGGGACTGTACCGCCATCTGTCATGATTTCAGCTTAAGTCCACAAACTGATCTCGGCGCCCCGGCAAACATACATCACGGTCAAACACGGGCCCCGGGCGCGACGCGACGCGCGCCGGCAAATACTACGGAGGCCGCTGGGCTGCGCCGGGCTGGGCAGGCTCTCTGATTACGACGCCGGCTCAGCCCGACTCGCCTTGTTTACCAGCGACGCAAGGCGTCCGCCACGCTTTAAGCGACTGCTTGCCGAACCAAGTTGTTAAGATGGAGTGTTGCTCAAAGGCAGTTTGAATTTCAACATCAACATGACCGTTGTAGTCTTGGCAACCGCTATGTTTAGGAGAGTACAGTACATCTACAGGGTTATTACAAATGATTGAAGCGATTTCACAGCTCTACAATAACTTTATTATTTGAGATATTTTCACAATGCTTTGCACACACATACAAAAACTCAAAAAGTTTTTTTAGGCATTCACAAATGTTCGATATGTGCCCCTTTAGTGATTCGGCAGACATCAAGCCGATAATCAAGTTCCTCCCACACTCGGTGCAGCATGTCCCCATCAATGAGTTCGAAAGCATCGTTGATGCGAGCTCACAGTTCTGGCACGTTTCTTGGTAGAGGAGGTTTAAACACTGAATATTTCCCATAACCCCACAGAAAGAAATCGCATGGGGTTAAGTCGGGAGAGCGTGGAGGCCATGACACGAATTGCTGATCATGATCTCCACCACGACCGAACCATCGGTTTTCCCATCTCCTGTTTAAGAAATGCCGAACATCATGATGGAAGTGCGGTGGAGCACCATCCTGTTGAAAGATGAAATCGGCGCTGTCGGTCTCCAGTTGTGGCATGAGCCAATTTTCCAGCATGTCCAGATGCACATGTCCTGTAACGTTTTTTTCGCGGAAGAAAACGGGGCCGTAAACTTTAAACCGTGAGATTGCACACAACACGTTAACTTTTGGTGAATTGCGAATTTGCTGCACGAATGCGTGAGGATTCTCTACCGCCCAGATTCGCACATTGTGTCTGTTCACTTCACCATTAAGAAAAAATGTTGCTTCATCACTGAAAACAAGTTTCGCACTGAACGCATCCTCTTCCATGAGCTGTTGCAACCGCGCCGAAAATTCAAAGCGTTTGACTTTGTCATCGGGTGTCAGGGCTTGTAGGAATTGTAAACGGTAAGGTTTCTGCTTTAGCCTTTTCCGTAAGGTTTTCCAAACCGTCGGCTGTGGTACGTTTAGCTCCCTGCTTGCTTTATTCGTCGACTTCCGCGGGCTACGCGTGAAACTTGCCCGCACGCGTTCAACCGTTTCTTCGCTCACTGCAGGCCGACCCGTTGATTTCCCCTTACAGAGGCATCAAGAAGCTTTAAACTGCGCATACCATCGCCGAATGGAGTTAGCAGTTGGTGGATCTTTGTTGAACTTCGTCCTGAAGTGTCGTTGCACTGTTATGACTGACTGATGTGAGTGCATTTCAAGCACGACATACGCTTTCTCGGCTCCTGTCGCCATTTTGTCTCACTGCGCTCTCGAGCGGTCTGGCGGCAGAAACCTGAAGTGCGGCTTCAACAGAACAAAACTTTATGAGTTTTTCTACGTATCTGTAGTGTGTCGTGACCATATGTCAATGAATGGAGCTACAGTGAATTTATGAAATCGCTTCAATCATTTGTAATAGCCCTGTACATACATAGTCCGTAAGTTAGCGTATAGGGCTTTGTGGGAGCACCCTGTACCACTAGTGGTCATTTCCTTTCCTGTTCCACTCGCAAACAGAGCGAGGGAAAAACAATTATCCATTAGGCTGTCGTATGAGCCATAATTTCTCGTGTCTTACCTTAACAAGAAATGTATGTTGGCGAAAGTAGGATATTTCTGCAGTCAAATGGTTCAAATGGCTCTGAGCCCTATGGGACTCAACTTCTGAGGTCATTAGTCCCCTAGAACTTAGAACTACTTAAACCTAACTAACCTAAGGACATCACACACAGCGATGCCCGAGGCAGGATTCGAACCTAAGACCATAGCGGCACGCGGTTCCAAACTGTAGCGCCTAGAACCGCTCGGCCACCTCGGCCGGCTTCTACAGTCAGTTTCAGATTCCGGTTTTCTAAATTCTCTGGATATTTTCCTCGAAAATAATGTCATCGTCACTCCAGGGACTCCCTTTTGAATTCACGAAGCATCTCCGTTACATTTACGTAATGTTCGAACCTATTGGTAACAAATTACGCATCCCGCCGCAGAATTGCTTCACTGTCTTCCTTTAATCCAACCTGGTGTAAATCCAAGACACTCGAACAGCACTCAAGAAAGGATCGCATTAGTGTCCTACGTGTGGCCCTCTTTAGAGATGAACCACATTTTCCTAAAAGTCTCCCAATACACCGAAGTCGACCATTCCCCTTCCCTCATACATGTTCTTTACATTTAATATTTCCTCGCAGTATCACGCGTAGATATTTAATCAAATGGCTCTGAGCACTATGGGACTTAACATCTGTGGTCATCAGTCCCCTAGAACTTAGAACTACTTAAACCTAACCAACCTAAGGACATCACACACATCCATGCCCGAGGGAGGATTCGAACCTGCGACCGTAGCAGTCACGCGGATCCGGACTGAGCGCCTAGAACCGCGAGACCACCGCGGCCGGCAGATATTTAATCGTCGTGAAGGAGTCAAGGAGTACACTACTAAAGCTGTATTCGAATTGTGTCGGTTTGTTTTTCTTATACATCTACATTAACTAAAATTTTCTCCGTTTTGAGCTTGCTGTCAGTCATCAAACCAGCTGGAAATTTTGTCTAGGTCACCTCGTATCCTCTTGCAATCACTCAACGACGATACCTTACCGTACACCACAGCGTCATTAGCAGACAGCTGCAGACTACTGCTTACCCTGTCCGCGAGATCATTTATGTATATAGAAAATAACAGCGGTCCTGTCATTCCTGACGATACGCTTGTCTCTGAAGAACACTCGCCGTCGTGGACAACTTAAAGGGTACTGTTATTTCTTCGAGTCACTCATACATAGTCGGCAGTGTGGCAACGAGTCAAATTTAGGGATACTAATCCTATTGTTGCCCTTCAACCATGTTCGCAGTATCTGATGTGAGAAAACGGCAAGCTGAGGTTCGCACGAGCGATGCTTTCTAGAACACTGCCGATCTGAGGACAGAAGCTTTTCTCTGTCTCAAGGAAATTTATTATATTCGAACTGAGAATCTGCTCAAGGAATCTGAAGCAAACCGGTGTTAAGGATACTGGTCTGTAATTTGCACGTCTGTTCTTTTACTCTTTTTATTTATGCAGTCACCTTCGCTTTCTTTCCTGTAGCTTGGGACTTTGTGCTGGGCGAGAGAGGCCAATGCTGCGGACTAGACTTTGTAGAACCGAATTGTTATTCCATCAGGAACTGGCGACGTAGTTGCTTTTGTGAGAAAGTTATCAGTTCATACAAGGTACAATAAAGCGGTAAATAAACTGGGATAGGCATACGTATTCAAATACAGGGATATGTAAACAAGCAGAATACGGCGCTACGGTCGGCAACGCCTATATTAGATATAACTGGAGGTAATTAGCATACATGTGATATTTCCAGTAGCACAAAACAGATGAAAACAGATAATATATCATTGACATATAATGAAAAGAGTATCGGACGTACTAGCGGAGCTTAGGGGACACCCGATACTACATGCGCAATACATTACATTTATTAAAGTACGAGGTCAATCGCCAATTCCTGCACCAAACAATAACCCTCTGTAGGTTCTCCTGCAATCCACTATGATGTTCTTCACTTTCCACTTTCTTGTAGGCGGCCGCGTCCTCTAAGAACAGCCCCACGGAGATTCAGATGTTATTCACTACCTCATTTAGATATTTTGTAAGCATTTATGGTCTTATCACACTTCCTGAAATTATCTTTACATCTGTCGATTTTCCTCCGTTAAGACACCGCAAACATTCATAATTAACTGGTTGTCATAAGGTACTTCGTTACTGAGATGTATACCTAACACCGTCCACTAAAAATACTTCATACAGAAGTAATTCAATGTTCCATGTTAAATTACACTCATATTAAGTCAGAACATTAAAGATCAAGTCGCCGCTGCAAGCTCTCAATGTAAGCCTCAGAAAAGATGTGTTGTAACAAATTGGACGACAATTTACACAAGAAGAGAATAGAAGCATTTGAAATGTGGTGATGCAAAAGAATTCTGAAGAATAGATGGGTTGGTCACGCAACCAATGAGGAGATATTCAGTATAACTGGGGAGAGAAAATTTGTTGGATACTTTCTGAGATGTTAAGGGATCACCAGTTTAGTGCTGAAGGAAGTGTGGGTGTTAAAAATCGTGGAGGGAGTCCAAGAAATAATTGCAGTAAGCAGAGTCAGAAGGATGTAAGTTGTATATTTATTCTGAGATTAAGAGGCTTGCACAGTACAGAGTAGCATGGAGGGCTGCATCAAACCAGTCTTCGGACTGAAGACCACAAGAACAACAAAAACAATTGACAACCTTGTATAATGCTAGGGGAGGCACGCTCCTACTATGAGACACGTCACTGCTAAACTTCGAAGTCGAGATGAAAGACACTTTGCTACAGTTAGGAGGTAGGTGGGCATTTTGTTTCAGAGAGCAATGACTGCTAGTGAGAATCATAGGTGGTGCTACGTAATTGTATGCACTTCCCCAGCTCTGAACCGCAAAACACGCAACGCCCCACGTCTCCATGCTGCAGCCCCGTTGGTAAATGCCTGTTGTGTTGCCTCATCCTCCTCCTACAGAACAAACTGTAGTGGACTGACAAGGCAGCCAGTCCACAGTGACGGGTAGCCGAGAGGGCACACGTACACACACGCCGACTGGCGCGAAGTCTGGAACAGGATTCGTAATGAATGTGATAAAGAAAAGAACGTAGCTACTAGAACACTTAACTTTTATATCGTCCTTTGGTATACAGCATTCTTGATGATACAAGTGAGACTATCTTGAGATACGTGCAATGGTACAAATGGCGCCTTGCTAGGTCGTAGCCATTAACTTAGCTGAAGGCTATTCTAACTGTCTCTCGGCAAATGAGAGGAAGGCTTCGATCAGTGTAGTCGCTAGCAATGTCGTCGTACAACTGGGGCGAGTGCTAGTCAGTCTCTCGAGACCTGCCGTGTGGTGGCGCTCGGTCTGCGATCACTCAGTAGCGACACGCGGGTCCGACATGTACTAATGGACCGCGGCCGATTTAAGCTACCACCTAGCAAGTGTGGTGTCTGGCGGTGACACCACACAAACCTATCGTCTTAAATCTAGTAATGACGTGAATTTAAGCACTCTCGTCATTGTCCACGATGGCCCTCTTTGAAACGGTACCTAGAAGCTCTTAAAAGTGACCATTGCTTTTCATTAATACAATGGAAATAATGCAGTGTTCTTGTATTAAGTTCTTGCATAAGTTCGTAGCATTTCTCCATAAGCTTAATAAACACTACAGATACACATAACAGAGATTAGTCATGAATGGTACATCCTACTTCTCTATTTACTACAGTCTACCAACGTTGGGGTAACTTTCCGGTTCGGCGACTGTAGAAATGTTCGGAGCGCATTTTCATCCGGAAACGAAGCTCCTTGAAAGTTGTTCGATAGAGGCTGGAAAAGGTGAAAATATGAGGGCGCAAGATCAGGCGAACAAAGTGGATGCGTAATGGCTTCCCAACGCAACTCCTGTATAGCATTTTTTGTCAGTCTAGCATAATGCATTATCGTGAGGTGGCATCAGTTTACACAGCCTTCCTGGTCGTTGTTCTTGAATCGCGTGTGCCAGACGTCTCAGTTGTTGACAAAAAATGCGAGCACTAATGGCTGCTACTCGGGGAAGCAATTCGTAGTGCACCACACCATCGTTATTGCACCAGATACATAACATCATCTTTTGTGGATGCGCGTAGCTACGGAGAGTTGCTGCTTTGTTTGGGCTCAGCCAGTCCTTTGATCCTTATGTTAGCAAAAAGACGCAATTTCTCGTCACCAATAATAATGCAGTATAGGAAAGGTCGATGTTGTTCACGAGCCAATTGATGGCAAGCAAGCAGAGATGCCCATGATTTTTGTGGTTTTGGCTTAGAGAATGCAGTACCTACGAACCCGACTTTTGCATGCAACTCTCGCACGATGGCGGAGTGATCACAGTCCACGTTTGCCAGTTATCCAGTACAATGAAGTGGATTATTGTGGATTAATGCATTTCAACGATCTTCATAAAAACCCGAAGTTCTTTATGGACTTGCAGAGTCACTAATTTCAAAACGATTCTCCTTAAAACGAGAAAATAATTTTCTTGCTGTGCTCTGTCCTCTGGCATTATTCCCATACACGGCGCAAATATTTCTGGCTTCCTGCCCTGCTATCATTCCTCTACTGAAAGCAAACTGAACAATATGTCGGAAATGTCCTGATTATTCCGCTTGGCACTCGATTTTATAGCAACCACAGCTCCACTCATCATTTCTAAATAATAAAATGATAAGATATAAATTAAAATAGCAGTAGTGAAGTACAAATAAAAAAAAGACTATAAGCCAGTAAGCATGATAAACGAAAACGCAGCGAAATTACGCACCAGCCTGATGAAATAGGCATATTGTAGTGTTCGTATATTTATTCATTCTTTAGAAAGATATTAATTATTTTGTAACATGGTTCCGTAAAGGATGAATGATGTCAACAGCACCAGTCCAAACACAATGTACCGTGACAATATTTTATCGTAACGTAGCTTACTCTATTTACACTACTGGCCATTAAAATTGCTACACCACGAAGATGCCATGCTACAGACGCGAAATTTAACCGACAGGAAGAAGATGCTGTGATATGCAGATGATTAGCTTTTCAGAGCAATCACACAAGCCGGCCGAAGTGGCCGTGCGGTTAAAGGCGCTGCAGTCTGGAACCGCAAGACCGCTACGGTCGCAGGTTCGAATCCTGCCTCGGGCATGGATGTTTGTGATGTCCTTAGGTTAGTTAGGTTTAACTAGTTCTAAGTTCTAGGGGACTAATGACCTCAGCAGTTGAGTCCCATAGTGCTCAGAGCCAATCACACAAGGTTGGCGCCGGTGGTGACACCTACAACCTGCTGACATGAGGAAAGTTTCCAACGGAGTTCTCATACACTAACAGCAGCTAACCGGCGTTGCCTGGTGAAACGTTGTTGTGATGCCTCGTGTAAGGAGGAGAAATGCGTACCGTCATGTTCTCGACTTTGAAAAAGGTCGGATTGTAGCCTATCGCGATTGCGGTTTATCGTATCGCGACATTGCTGCTCGCGTTGGTCGAGATTCAATGACCGTTAGCAGAATATGGAATTGGTGGGTTCAGGAGGGTAACACGGAACGCCGTGCTGGATCCCAACGGCCTCGTATCACTAGCAGTCACTACCTCTAACGGATCGTGCAGCCAAGTCTCGATCCCGGAGTCAACAGATGGAGGCGTTTGCAAGACAACAACCATCTGTACGAACAGTTCGACGACGTTTGCAGTAGCTTGGACTATCAGCTCGGAGACCGTGCTGCGGTTACCATTGACGCTGCATCTCAGACAGGAGCGCCTCCGATGGTGTACTCAGCGACGAACCTGGGTGCACGAATGGCAAAAAATTATATTTTCGGATAAATCCAGATTCTGTTTGCAACATCATGATGGTCGCATTCGTGTTTGGGGACATCATGGGGAACGCACATTGGAAGCGTGTATTCGTCGTCGCCATACTAGCGTATCACCCGGCGTGACGGTATGGGGTGCCATTGGTTACTCGTCTCGGTCACCTCTTGTTCGCATTGACGGCACTTTGAACAGTGGACGTTACATTTCAGATGTGTTACGACCCAGGGGCTCTACCCTTCCTTCGATCCCTACGAAACCCTACATTTCATCAGGATAATGCATGACCGCACGTTGCAGGTCCTGTACGGGCCTTTCTGGATACAAAAAATGTCCACTGCTGACCTGGTCAGCACATTCTCCAGATCTCTCAACAATTGAAAACGTCTGGTCAGTGGTGGCCGAGCAACTGGCTCGTCACAATACGCCAGTAACTACTCTTGATGTACAGTGGTATCGTGTTGAAGCTGCATGGGGAGCTGTACCTGTACGCGCCATCGAAGCTCTGTTTGACTCAATGCCCAGGCGTATCTAGGCCGTTATTACGGCCAGAGGTATTTGTTCTGGGTAGTGATTTCTCAGGATATATGCACCGAAACTGCGTGAAAATGTAATCACATGTCAGTTCTAGTATAATATATTTTTCCAATGGATAACCGTTTATCATCTGCATTTCTTCTTGTTCTAGCAATTTTAATGGCCAGTTGTGTACATTACGGCGGCATGTGCAAGTAATCGCTTTATTGATTATTAATTTGCGAATGGCGAACTCAACTGCAGTTTTCTTAATATTAATCAGCTAATGAGTTTTAATTAAATAGTTTCATAATGAGGGATGTAACTGTAATGCCCGCAGCATTTGGTGTTTCATTCTGTTTAGTTCCAAGTATATATTAATCATTAGAGATGCACGCACTACCTTTGTAAGTAGGCTGTTTATGTTTTCTTATTGGCAACGTTACGTAGCGCTCTGTATGAAAATCACTGGCTGTGCTGTGTGCAGTCTGTGGCTAGTTTGCATTGTTGTCTGCCATTGTAGTGTTGGGCAGCTGGATGTTAACAGCGCGTAGCGTTGCGCAGTTTGGAGGTGAGCCGTCAGCAGTGGTGGATGTGGGCAGAGAGATGGCGGAGTTTTGAAATTTGTAGGACTGGATGTCATGAACTGCTATATATATTATGACTATTAAGGTAAATACATTGTGTGGTGTCACCGCCAGACACCACACTTGCTAGGTGGTAGCTTAAATCGGCCGCGGTCCATTAGTACATGTCGGACCCGCGTGTCGCCACTGTCAGGATCGCAGATCGAGCGCCACCACACGGCAGGTCTCGAGAGACTTACTAGCACTCGCCCCAGTTGTACGACGACGTTGCTAGCGACTACACTGACGAAGCCTTTCTCTCATTTGCCGAGAGACAGTTAGAATAGCCTTCAGCTAAGTTAATGGCTACGACCTAGCAAGGCGCCATTAACCATTTGTAACGTTGCATGTACCTCAAGATAGAGTCTCACTTGTATCATCCAGAATGCTGTATACCAAAGGACAATATAAAAGTTAAGTGTTCTAGTAGCTACGTTCTTTTCTTTATCACATTCATTACGAATCCTGTTCCAGACTTCGCGCCAGTCGGCGTGTGTGTACGTGTGCCCTTTCGGCTACTTCACTGAGGACTGGCTGCCTTAACAGTCCACTACACATTGTTTGTTCTCTATTAAAATCTTTCATTTGCTAACTATGCCTATCAGTAGGTAGTGCCTTCCGTAGTTTGAATCTTTTATTTAGCTGGCAGTAGTGGCGCTCGCTGTATTGCAGTAGTTCGAGTAACGAAGATTTTTGTGAGGTAAGTGATTTGTGAAAGGTATAGGTTAATGTTAGTCAGGGCCATTCTTTTGTAGGGATTATTGAAAGTCAGATTGCGTTGCGCTAAAGAATATTGTGTGTCAGTTTAAGCACAGTCATGTACAATTGTTCAAAGGGGACGTTTCATATGTCGACCCTTAGCCGAGGATACCTCACTGGAATCTTCTGATTTTTCTTGTAGTTTGTGTAATTAGTGTAGCTTTTGTATATTGCTAGCGCGTAATTATAGAGAGAATTTCCTTTGTAGTTGTAGTTTTTCATTGTTGTACACAGTTGTGGCATGCATGTACATTTGCACCAAGTATTTCGCAGCTGCGCTTGCAATTAACTAGATATTATTTTCAGTGCTATGTTAATGTGTTCTCTTATTTTTGCTCTTCAAATTGTGTTTTTCTGTGTTGTCGTGTGAAATATTGTGACAATAATGGTGTGTGAAAAACGTAATACTAGGCTCCAAAGTAAACTGAGAAATGACAGTGAAGAGGAAAGCAGTGTGTTAGCGCCACCATGTAATGAATTAACTAATGTTCAAAGTAGTAATTTAGTAACTGTGCATAGGGAAATGGAGCAGGCTGCAAATAATGGTGTAGGCAGTGAAACAATTAGTGAACAGGGAAGCATTATCGATCGATCGGTCGGCAACAGCTTGCCTCAGGAATCCGAAATGACAGGACACAATCTTGTAAATACTGTAGATTCAGGTTTTGCGTCCTCACCGTTTTTCTAATAAGTCAAGACACATTTTCTGCTTTTCAAACTGCGAATATTGCCGGTTCAAATGCATTGCCGAATAGCACTGAGGAACATGTTTCAGACATCAGTGCATTGTTATTACAATTAATGCAACAAATGGGACAAAAGCTTCAACAGTTAGATACAATGGGAAAAAATCTTCAAAAGTTAGACACAATGGAACAAAATCAGAGACAAACACAGCAAAAGCTTCAAAAGTTAGACACAATGGAACAAAATCTTCAAAAGTTAGACACAATGGAACAAAATCAGAGACAAACACAGCAAAAGCTTCAAAAGTTAGACACCACACTTGAACAAACACGTGAAGATTTAACTACTGAGTTACATAACATTGAATAGAAATGTCAAAAAGTCTGTAATGACGTAAAAACACAGATTTGTGAGCATTTTCAACCTATTTTTTCGCGGCATGAAAATGCATTACAGAATCACGAAGCAGCCATAAAAGAACTGCAAACTATTGTTCATCAAAATCATGAGACCTTGCAAGCTAAAATTGACTCAGTTGCATCTACTGATTCGGTTACGCAACTTGCAAAAACACAAGAAAACTTAAAGGACACAGTAGATACTCTGAAAATTGATTCAGAAAGACAAATGGAGAAAATTAGTTCATTATCAGAGAAAGTAGTTGAACTTTCGGATCAGCTAAATAATTTATCTACGAAGGTAGATGATAATCTGAATGACACAAAACCCGTAGTCTTCAATGACACAGAAGAGTGTGAACTAATTAGGAAATTCAAACAAAATCTGAATCAAATTAATACGCAACACCAAAGAGAAATCCGGGAAATACAAGATCAGCTGACACAGGTAATACAAGAATTACGTATTTCAGAGGACACTCGCGCTCCAATACGGAAAGAGGGACATAGAAATACGGAACAGCCACAAAATAATAACACAGGGCACTTCGGAAATTATGAAAGAAATTGGAAGGGACACCGAATTTTGAGATGGAACCGCCGAAACGACGTAACAATGACCGATATGCGACTCGCCGACATGATGATTTTGACTATAAGCTGTTCTTTACTACACGTAAATTCAAAACATTTAAGAATTCTGGCAACGACATTCATCCACAAGCATGGCTCCATCAATTCTCTCATTGTTTTCCTCCCAACTGGTCGTTAGAACACAGATTAGAATTTATGTGTGGCTACTTAGAGAATGAACCAGCTGTAAGAATGCGATCGGTCATTCACGATTGTCACAGTGAAGGAGAATTTTACCATGCCTTCCTCTCAGCATATTGGTCTCAAGCTACACAAGACCGAGTAAAACATAGCATCATAATGATGAAACATTTCGAACAATCTGAATTCTCCAGTCTTGTGAAATATTTTGAAGACATGTTGCACAAGAATCAGTACCTGTCAAACCCATACAGCCCCTCAGAACTCATCCACATTTGCTTAATCAAATTACCTGAACATTTACGACATATTATTTTAGCAGGACGTTGCAAAGACGACTTTGAAGCTTTTCAGGGACTGTTACAAGAATTGGAAATTGACACTGACAATCGCGGAACGCGAAAACAGGAACACAACAATTATGGGTCACATCCGTCGCAATTCCGCGATGAAAGAAATAATAACTGGACACGACAAGGCTATTCTCACAACACAAATCGTGACCAAAACAGACACCACCCGTATGACAACCGTTGGCAGAGTAGTAATAATTACAGGGAAATATCACCTCTCCGCGGTAATGACTATCACAGAGATAACCAGAGAAACAGACAATATGGGAACCAAAATAAATATTATCAAGGGAGACAGAATAACTTTAGACGGAACGGACCAGCGCGCAGTTACGATTCAGGGAGAAGTTCTCCACCACGTGACCGACAAGAAAGTAACTATGGAATCTACCGACATGACGACAGACGATATGATCGTAACGACAGACCTGAATTGCATCAGAACTGGCGGGATTCAAACAGAGCAGGGCCCTCTCGACAAGGTGAATTTGTAGAAGTTAGGTCTCCTAATCCCAATAACGACGCGCGCCAACAAAGAGACAGACAATGACTCGCACCGCAGGCAGTCACGTGCACCGGCTGGGTCAGCGAAAAATAACATAGACGCTAACCTTGAGAAAAATTCCAATATTCTTTACCGACGTATACCGTATGATAATTGCGTTCAAGTTGAAACTCTGCATACTAGGAAGAGTAAAGGTTTACACCACATTTCACATGTAAAACCGTTCATTGAGAGATAATCTGTTTTTTAACTTAGTCTTTGCTATAAAATTTTTCACTTTACATTATCGTATGCTTTGTTAGACTTAGAAACTGTTAACATGCAACAATGTTTGAAGTTAAATATCCAGTCAAGAACCAAGAGAACTTATTTAAACAGAAATTACGAATGCATTGTTATTGTGAACAGACGACACAGTGGTATTGTGTGTGTACATTCTTGCTTGTTAGTTGCACGATTACGTAACGCTATAAGGCTTACATACTTAGAACATATACCGATACTGCTAATGAGATTTTAATGCAACATTTTGGATTACTTGAAAATACATTCTGGATTTAAAGTACTAGATCACAGAGTGGTTACTTTATGTGACAGCTATACGATTTTAACACGACGCTACTAATGAGTGACAATTTACAATGTTGTTTTTGTGGTGTATCTGTTTTCTATCTGCACAGTTTTTCTGAATTATTCTGGAAAGTAAAACATGTTTTAGTAGTAACTTTTGTGGTATAGCAACAATGAGACAGCCTTTTTCGTGGCACAACAATACGTTACTGTACAGTACTTTCTTCATCACGCCAATAAGCGTAATAACTAAGATATCTATACGCAAAGCATTTCACTTTTGTTTATCATGAGGTAAGTACATTGACTTCTGCAGAACTTAGCTTTCGGAGGACGATAACTACGACACTTCCACAGAGATTATGTTGCAACATGACGCACAGTTTAGCGCTACAGTACACGTATTTGAGTGATTAATTTTACACTTAAAACATTTATTTTTAAAGGTTTTTGAATTACGAAGAAAGTTTTCCGTGATACATTTCATTCCATTGCAATAATCTGTAACACCTGAGGGTATAATTACATTAAACCTCAGGGGGGTACATGCTTACTTTGTGTACCATGTGTTTGGCAAGCACAAGGAGCCCTAGCTAATATGGTATTTGCTTATACAACTTTACACATCGGTACCATATTTCTCTAACATATAAATTAAACAGCTATCTGATCATTTAACTGAGAGACAAACATTTTTTTTACTACATCAGTGACACATGTTTACGCAATTACACAGTTGGACAGTTTCATACTTATGAAATTGTATTTTGTCTGTACTTTGTGGACTGTTCATATTTTTTTGGAACCATTGTGATACCATGAGAGCTTTGAATGTCGCATTTGGTATGGGGTCATGCTTTTCAAAGTACGTTTGAGGTAGATGACACTATTGAAATGAACAGAGAATTTTTCAGGTTTTGAAATTATTGCAGAAAGCTACGACGTTTTTGAGATTTGACTGAGGTGTTATGATGTTATTTTTACGACGACGATGTGTATTATGCTGTTGAGGTACGTTTATGATCAATAAGCTGATGCTATCTGAGGAATTTGATTATGTTACGTGTTTATTATGATTAAATATGGAAGAAGTGTTGACGAATATGTATATGTGTAATAAGGTAAGGAATAATGAGTAGTGGTTAGGGACTCTGACTTGTGAAAAAGGAAGTTCAAGAATCGTACTTTAAGAGTTATGAAATGTGTGTAAATGTGTGAATGTATCACAATGCCGGCGAAAATTTTTTGGACACTGTTATATTCATAACATTTTGTTTCTACACATTTACAACGCAAATTCTCGACCTGTGAAATTTTGTATATGAGAGTGCCACTGTAGTGCAAACTGGTGATGTAAATATTTCAGTAAGAAAGTTAAGTGACCTTCACGTAATGCGTCGTGGGCATGACGCATTACGTGGGCAGTTGCGCGACAGTTGCCTGGAAAAAAGCCATTAGTGTGTGCCTTTCAGAGGCACAGGTGGAGAAAAATAGAGGCCATTATCCTCGCTATTGACATTTCTTTATCGAAAGCATCGCAAATACCACACGCTCAAACTTGAAAACATATTAATACATTGTGGAGCTCTTAATTTATGATATTTACTAAAATGCCTAATGAAATGATGAGAAACATTTTACATCTATTGTCTTTCTAGTTGAGAGATTGCTCATTTTGTTTAATATCTGGTTTCCAGCTGTGTTGCAGCATTGGTTTTATAAAATAAAATTAAATGCATTTGCTAATGTGAACACTTTCTGTCAACAGATCTATTAAAGAATTACTTTATGACCCACATTCTTCGAAAAAGGAGCTCTTGGAATGGAAAGAACAATAAGAAGGGACTAATAATAGTAACTGCATATATAATTTTCTTTTCAAGTACTTGGTAATTTTTTGTAGAATTAGTTTTTGTGGTGCACCACTTTAATTACATAGACATTACGATGTAAATATACATTTCCCTTGTCTGCATTGTTGTCTTTAGTGTAATATTTTTTTCTGCTTGAGCTTTGTCATGTTTAGATATAAATTATTGCATTTGCTGCTGCTGTTTGCCAGGCATAGTGCTACTAAATTTCACTTTGTATTACTCTGTTAAGCCAGTTTTACTACGAATTTATTTCTCTTGTTTGCTGCGCATTGCCTTATATTAGTTGTAATATTGCATTTGCTTTGCTAATTTATGCTGCTTGTTTTGCCTTTTGTATTTTTTATCATTGCTGTTTGTGTTAATTATTTTGTGCTGCTGCATTGCCTCGTTCCTTAGTTTAGCATCTGAGCTCAGTAGATTTAAGTTAGCTTAAGATGGGGTAGGCTGTATGAGAGAACGAGTTGTGATGAATTGGAAGAAATGCATTGAGAAGCTATAAGAAAATGGTTTGGCCAAAAAAGTATTTTGAAAGAGGATATGAGCAAAAAAAGTAGGGTTTAGGGACAACAGGTTTAGGTAGTATTTTCTTGGAAATAAATGATGAGGTAAGATAATGGAAAATAAATAATGAGGTAAGAAATATGTGAACATATAAATACAGCAAGCATGCTTGGATAGGATTTTTTTGGTGGAAACAAATGTTGAAATAAGACGAAAGATCTATGGAATGAAGTTTTAGGTTGGACTGCAGTACCAAATGTTACACTGAAAACAAACCCTGCCCTTTCCTCTTGTGTAATTCTGCTATGTGTTTGTGTACTCTTGTATATTTGTGTTTTTCCTGTCTTTATGTGTTTAGCTGATATGAGTTATGTTGTGGAATTTTTCTAATAATATGTTATTTTCTTTGTAAAGATGTTTAGACATTATTTATTCTGTTTTGTTTTAATGCTCATGTGTGAAGTTGATGTTTCAAAAGTTATTCTGATATTTTATGTATGAACTTATGTCATAATTCCTGTAACACTGATGTATATGTTATTTCGATTCTTTTGTAAAGCCTGTACTACAAATGTTATCTGTATTGTTATGTTCTTTAATGATGTATTTTGTACCTTTGTAATTGTATTTTTATGTTATAAAATTGTAATTGACACCAGTTCATCAAATTAAGTAACTTGTAAGTTCCATTTCACTGCACACGTTTCTGTTGGTCATAGTATGTGGACAATATGTGAGAAGTAGGGACTGTTAGTGTTTGCACGTGTGTTAAAAATTCAGCAAGGGACTGGATAACAGCATTGCTGGTTCTAAGGACAATTCCAAAAACTTTGTGAGTGCACAAGTGGTGGTTATATGGACTTGCTATATTGTCTGCAAGACTCTTCGATGGTGATTGTGCACCTGCACAGTCGCAGCAGATGGCTGCTGGCCATCTCTACAAGGACTACAGTGGGTCTACACCTTTGATGATCCATCAATACCATTATTTCTACAAGGACTGCAGTGAGTCTGCACCTCTGGTGGCCCACCAATACCGTAATCTCTACAAGGACTACAGTGGGTCTACTCTGTGATGACCTACCTACCAATATTCTTCAAGACTTCGACTGACTCTGCGGTGGGTTTGCTCTGTTGTGGCCCATTACCTGTCTGCATATCAAGAGTCAGCACTGTCTTTTCGTTGGAAGGACAACACTACTTCCTCAAGACTGCATGGAAATCCTCTACTTCCGTGTGCATTTTCTTCTACTGCTCAGACTTTGAGAAAAACACTGCTATTTTACTGTGATGAACGATCAGGACTGTCTTTATGGACTGTGAGAAAATTTTAGCTTTTGACCAACATTGTATCAATAAGTGCGTGCATTTGATTTCTTTGTTATTGTAATTATGAAAAATTTTATCAAATCATTATTGGCCACTGCCCAAAACAATTTGTAAAATTTTTTGTGAGGAGCATGGGGGCTATGTAAGTAGGCTGTTTATGTTTTCTTATTGGCAACGTTACGTAGCGCTCTGTATGAAAATCACTGGCTGTGCTGTGTACAGTCTGTGGCTAGTTTGCATTGTTGTCTGCCATTGTAGTGTTGGGCAGCGGCAGTTGGATGTTAACAGCGCGTAGCGTTGCGCAGTTGGAGATGAGCCGCCAGCAGTGGTGGATGTGGGGAGAGAGATGGTGGAGTTTTGAAATTTGTAAGACTGGATGTCATGAACTGCTATATATATTATGACTATTAAGGTAAATTCATTGTTTGTTCTCTATTAAAATCTTTCATTTGCTAACTATGCCTATCAGTAGGTAGTGCCTTCCATAGTTTGAATCTTTTATTTAGCTGGCAGTAGTGGCGCTCGCTGTATTGCAGTAGTTCGAGTAACGAAGATTTTTGTGAGGTAAGTGATTTGTGTAAGGTATAGGTTAATGTTAGGCAGGGCCATTCTTTTGTAGGGATTATTGAAAGTCAGATTGCGTTGCGCTAAAAAATATTGCGTGTCAGTTTAAGCACAGTCATGAACAATCTTTCAAAGGGGACGTTTCACCTTAAAAGTAGGTAACAGCATTTTATGTTAAATTAAACGACAAACACGAATTGTAATTGGATCGTACATTTCTTTTCAAAAACAGTTCAACCGTGGTGTAGATAGAAAAGAAGTAACCCACTGCCCTCGCCGAGGCTGCCATTCACTGAGCTGCTGGCGACTCGTGGAGCAGATGTGAGCGGAGTTGGGCAGGAAAACAGCACGCGGTCGACGCCGGCTGTCGGGGTGAGCCGGTTGTTAGACCTGCCCGCTTCCCGGAAAAGGCGCGCGGCCGATCAGCACAGTCGGAGAAATAAAAGCAGAGCGGAGCAGGGCAGAGGCAGAGGCAGTGCTGCGTGGCGTGGCGCGGCGCGGCGCGGAGCGCGACCCACCCCACGTAATTGCGTCACGTGTCATGATCTGGTATCGACCGCGGCCCGGCTGATGGTGCTCGGCCCCCGGCCCTAACGAGCCCTCCTGATGACGCAGCCGCCGCCGCTCCATCATAGCCCCGGCCCTCAGCTGCAAGGCGCCTCGCCTCTCCTCGCGCCTCTGCCACGAACCGGCCGTGTCGGAGTGCGGTGGAAATTCTGACGGGACCTCCAGTTCAGCACTCGCTCTCCTGGAACGGAAAACTGTTTCAGACGATACAGAACTCCAGTGTGCGTTTTGTGCACCACTGCTGGCTTGCGACGTGCCGGGGTAGAGAAGAGTTTGTACCTCTTTAATTCAGACGAATTTTGCATGAGAACGAGACATGCACTCGATCCCCTCCTTATCCACCAGCTAATTAATTATGAGCACAACGGCAACGGAAGGAAATGATGGTGGAGCCTGCTAGTTGGTAAAATAAGGAGTGAGCACTCACAATAATTTAATAAAAATTGTAATCTACTTAAAAAAGAAAACCTTATCATAATAAACAACAGGAAATGGGATTCTGCCTATATCTACGAAATGGTATGTGGATTAAATATTGCAGTGAGATATATTATACATCAAGATATAAATGCACATGATTGTCTACACACACAGTAAGTTAAAGGATAAGGTATACCGAAATATTATGAGAATAAGAGTTGGCTCAACAACAAGGCTCCTACTCTCTGTGATGCAATATACTGACGATAATGACTGGAGGTCCTAATGAATCAAATATTAATCTCCCGACTATATAGCAGTGTCGCAATTAGTAGTGAGAGCTCAAATGGGATCACATGGAGAAACAAGCCAGGTGGACTTGTAGCAAAGGGAGCGCGCGTTCTGCTGAGGGATTCAGTATAAAATTGATAGCGTCCTACAATGCCAGAGCTGCAAAATACTGTACCAGTACTGAAATCTACAGCACGTCGTCGGTAGGCAGCGTCCTGTTGATGTAGGCGCCGACTTCTGCCGTGCAGCAGCTCTGTGTCAACCCCTGGCCACGAAGGCTGTCCGAGAATTCTAAGTTCTACCGAAAACGAGCGACCAAGTCGAAAGCCCGTCCGACTCCGACGAAGATCAGATCCCGAATCCTCTGCCTCCGCAACGCAAGAGCGAAGCCAACATTGCTCTACTCCCTATTCTCCTTGAAAAACTGCGAAGCAGCATTCAGTTCTGATTACAAAATTCCCCCACACTCTCTCAGAGCATCATTCGCGCCAATAGCGACCGTTCCCTCTAATTTCGAGCTGGGCTGTATGACGTCAACGAGCCTCAGTTTAAGTTGACCAGTCATGCCTCGGCTATTCAGCAGAGGGCACTGAACTTGCCGTTTGAGCGGCTACGAAAGCAACCTGCCTAGACCACCGGCCATCCGGCGCCAGACAGTTGCACCCAGCAGGGCTCAGTCCACAAGTATTCTCAGAATCAAGAGGTCAATGCAGTCAGTCGGTGCCAGGAATCTTCGTTCCGGACGCGCCAGAACGTTAAACACATAAACTGCGGTGACACTCAGACGTCTTGCAGGTCGTTTCGGATCATCAAAGGTGTAGACCCACTGTAGTCCCTGTAGAGATGGCATACAACAGTCGAAACTCGACCGACGTCAGTCGTTCCGCCAGGCCCTTAAGCCTATTGTATGAAACCCACAGAATTCAGGGAAGTGCAGCCCCCAGCCGGAAGTGCCGTGTGCCGTGTCCTAAGATGCTTGTCTTGCACAGGCCACCCTGGGAAGTAACCCAATGTGTTTAGCAATCAATTGAAAAGTATTGTTTTGAGCTCTCAGTACAAATAATCTCATTTCAGTAACCTTATTTGGACTGTTACTACCGTCCAATGACATAGAACATAAACAAAATTGATGAAAATGAGAGGAGACATGCAAAAGAGGACATTAAATCTCTCAGGCTGCAGCTGTGGGAATCCCGTACATCTACATGTAGGCCTGTATTCTGTACGACATTGTGAAGCGCGTGGCAGTGGGTGCTTCTGTTACGTTCACACACACAGAATGGAAATATTGATTGCTTAAATACACCTGTGCGCGCTATAAACAGACTGATTTTTTTCCATATGATCCCTATTGCAATATCCTCCTACATTTAGAACATGAGGCTGGTTTTTGAAACACTGTAACATGGCTTTTCGACCTTGAAAAAGCTTTCGATAATGTAAAATGATGTAAGACGTTAGAAATTCTGAGATAAATATAGGTGAGTTATGGGAAAAAATGGGTGATATACAATATGCACATGAACCAAGGGGAAACAATAAGAGTGGAAGACCACGAACAAAGGGTGCGGATTAAAAAGAGTGTAAGACAGGAATGTAGGCTTTCATCCCTGCTGTTCAATCTATACATCGAAGAAGCAATAAAGGAAGTAAAAGAAAGGTTCAACAGTGGGATTAAAGTTCAAGGTGAAAGGACATCAGTGATAAGATTCGCTAATGACATTGCTAGCCTCAGTAAAAAATGCAGGAGAATTATAGAATTTGCTAAATGAAATGAACACTGTAATGACGTCAGCACAAGGATTCGAAGAAAGACGACACTAATCAGAAGTAATAAAAATGAGGCCAGAGAGAAACTTAACATCAAAATTGGTGACACAAGGAACATTAAGTTAGGAAATTCTGATATCTAGGCAGCAAAATAAAACGTGATGGACGTATGGACGTAGCAAGGAGGATATAAAAAACAGACTAGCATAGGCAAAAAGGGCATTCAGAGCCAAGAACAGGGCATTCAGGGCTAAGTCGGCTACTCTCAAACACAGGTCTTAATTTGAGGACGACATTTCTGGGCTCTGGGGAAACTAGAACGGAACAGAGCCGAGGCATTTGAAATGTGGTGCTACAGAACAGTGGTGAAAATTACCTACAGTGATAAGGTAAGGAATGAGGAGCTTCTCCGCAGAATTGCTGAGGAAAGGAATACATATGGAGAACACTGACAAGAAGAAGGTACAGTATGATAAGACATGTGTGATACTACAGGAATTGTTGAGGGTAAAAAATGTAGAGTAGACAGAGATTGGAATGCGTACAGTAATTAATTGAGGATGTAGGATGCACGTGCTGCTCAGAGATGAAAAGGTTGCCACAGGAAGGAATTCGTGACGTGCCCCGTCAAACCAGATAAAAGCCGATGACAAAAAAAAAAAAAAAAAAGTCAGCTTTCGTGCAATACTTCGCGTCTATCTTCTAGGAGTAAATTTTGAATAAATAATCATCAGCTTTGGCTGCCGAAAACTTTCGGTAAAAGAAGTCACCCTCTTTCTCCGAAAGGTCTTGTCAAGGAGGGCGGAGGAGTGAGCAGAAGCTCAGGGCACTCTCTTGGCCTTTGGGTGGGAAATTACCCCTAAAGGCAGAAAATCAGAAATGATTAACAGCATGAGGATGCGGGAGGCAGTAGAAACCACTGCATTAAAGACACATAATGTGTATCCACAGAACATGTGGCCTGTAGTTGAAAAAGTGTCATGAAATTGCCCCTAAAGGCAGAAAAACAGCAATGATTAACAGCATGAGAATGCAGGAGGCAATAGAAACCACTGCATTAAAGACACAAATTGTGTATACACAGAACATGTGACCTGTAATTGAAAACGCGTCACGATGATCTTTCCATTGTCAAAAGATTCCGAAATAACCCCCATTCGGATCTCCGACAGGGGAATGCTAAGAGGGAGGTGATAGTGAGAAACAGACTGAATAACCAATGAAAGGATAACGTTCTACGAGACGGGACGTCGAATGTCAGAAGTTTGAACATGGTAGGGAAGCTAGAAATTCAGAAAAAGGAAATGCCGTGGCTCAATCTGGATCTAGAGGGGGTCAGTGAAGTGAAATGGGAAGAAGACTAAGATTTGTGGTCAGATGAGTACAGCATAACATCAACAGCAGCAGAGAATGGTGTAACGGGAATAGGATTCGTTATGAATGTGAAGGTAGAACAGAGAGCGCGTTACCGTGGACAGTTCAGAGGTAGGGTTGTTCTCAGCGGAATCGGCAGCAAACCAACACCGACAACAATAGTTCAGGTATACAGGCCGACGTCGCAAGCTCAAGAGGAAGAGGCCGAGAAACTATATGAGGATATTGAACGGGTAATTTAAAAGGTAAAGGGAAATGAAAATCTAATAATCATGGGAGACTGGAATGCGGCTGCAGGGAAAGGAGTAGAAGAAAGGATTACGGCAGAATATAGGCTTCGTGTTGGTAACGAGACAGGAGAAAGGCTAATTGAGTTCTGCAATAAATATCATTTAGTAATAGCGAATACTCTGTTCATGATTCACAAGAAGAGGAGGTATACTTGGAAAAGACCGAGAGGTGCGGGAGGATTTCATTTAGATTACATCATGGTCAGAACGGATGTAGGCTCAGACCACAATTTAGTAGGGATGAACAGTAAGCTGAAGTTTAAGAGACTAGTCAGGAAGAATCAATATGCAGAGAAGTGGGGTACGGAAATACAAAGGAATGAAGAAGTACACTTGAAGTTCTCTAAGGCTGTAGGTGCTAACGAATAGCTTAGCAGGCAGTTCAGTTGAAGAGAGCGGATAGCTCTGAAAAGGCGAATCACAGAAGTTGGAAAGAAAAACATAGACAAAAAGATGGAAATAGCGAAGAAACCATGGATACGATAATAAATACTTCAGTTGGTCGATGAAAGAAGGAAGTACAAAAGTTTTCAGGGAAATTCCGGAATACAGAAACAGAAGTCGCTTAGGAATGAAATAAAAAAGTAAATGGAAGGAAGCTAAGGCGAAATGACTGCATGAAAACTGTGAAGACCCGAAAATGAAATGAATGTCGGAATGCCTCACTCAGCATACAGGAAAGTTGAAACAACCTTCGGTGACGTTAAGAGGAAGGGTAGAAACAATAAGAGCGCAATGGGAGCTCCTCTGTTAAATGCAGAGAAGAGAGCGGACAACTGGAGACAGTACATCGAAGGAATCTGTGAATGGGAAGACTTACCTGATGTGATTTAAGACGAAACAGGAGTCGATAGGGTAGAGATAAGGGACCCAGGATTAGAATCAGAATTTAAAAGAGCATTGAAAGACTTACGATCAAATAAGGAAGAAGGAATAGAGAACATTCTATCAGAATTTCTAAAATCACTGGGGGAAGTGGTAACAAAACGACTATTCACGTTGGTGCGTAGAATGCATGAATCTGGACACATAATCTGCCTTTGGGAACAATATCAGTCACACAATTCAGAAGACTAAAAAAGCTGACAAGTGTGACAATTGTCACACAATCTGCTTAACAGCTCACGTACCCAAGTTGCTGATAAGAATAATATCCAGATGAGAGGAAAAGAAAACTGAGGATGTGTTAGATGACGATCGGTTTGGCTTTAGGAAAGGTAAAGGCACCAGAGAGGCAGTTCTGACATTGCGATTGATAATGGAAGCAAGGCTAAAGAAAAATGAAGGGACATTCATACGGTTTATCGACCGGAAAAGGTGTTTGACAATGTGAAATGATGCAAGATATTCGAAATTATCAAAAAATAGAGGTAAGTTGTAGGGAAAAACGGGTGATATACAATATATACAAGAATCGATGGGAAACAATAAGAGTGGAAGACCACGAACAAAGTGCACGTAAAAAGTGTGTAAGACAGGGATGAAGTTTTTCATCCATGCTGTTCAGTTTGTACATTGAAGAAGCAATGATGGAAATAAAAAAAAGGTTGAAGAGTGGAATTAAAATTCATAGTGAAATATCATCAATGATAAGATTCGCTGATGACGTTGCTATCCTCAGTGAAAGTGAAGAAGAATTTCAAGATCTGCTGAATGGAATTAACATGCTACTAAGTACAGAATGTGCGTTGAGAGTAAATTGAAGAAAGAGGAAACTAATGGGAAGTAGCAAAAATCAAACCGGGAGAAACTTAACATTAGGACTGATAGTAACGAAGTAGACAATGTTAAGGAATTCTGCGTCCTAGTAAGTAAAATGACCCATAACGGACAGAGCAAGGAGGATGTCAAAAGCAGACTACCATTGGCAAAAAGGGCGTTCCTGGACAAAAGACGTCTACTAGTATCAAACATGGGCCCTAACATAAGGAAGGAATTTCTGAGGATGTACGTTTGGTGCACAGTGAAATATGGACTGTGGGTAAACTGGAACAGAAGAGAATCGGAGCATTTGAGATGCGGTGCAAAAGACGAATGTTAAAAATTGGATGGACTAATAAGGTAAGGAAACAGGAGGTTTTGCGCAGAATCGGAAAGGAAAGGAACATATGGAAAACATTGATAAGAAGAAGGGACAGAATGGTAGGACATCTGTTAAGACTTCAGGGCGTAGCTTCAATAGTGCTAGAGGGAGCTGTAGAGATTAAAAATTGTGTAGGAAGAAAGAGACTGGGATACATACAGAAGATGAAGAGGTTAGCTAAGAAGAGGAATTCATGGCGGGCCGCTTGAAACCAGTCGGAAGACTGACGACTCAAGGAAAAAAGTCTTTAAGCGTTATCCAGTGTAGATTCGTCAGTATTTCCGTGCCCCTCTCCCATGCCTCAGACAAATCTGTGACCATTGGTGCTGCCATGTTCTGTATACGTTCAATATCCCCCGTTAGTTCTATCTGGTACAGCTCTCACATATTTCAGCATCATCCGACGGTAGTTTGCATGAGTAGATTTTAAGCAATCTCGTTTGCAAAAATAATGGCATTTCATTAGTATTCTACCGATGACTCTAAGTCTGCCTCCTGTTTTCCCTACGACAGTGCCTGTGTGATCTTTCCAATTCATAACCCCACAAACTGTTACAACGAGGTATTTGTATGAGTGGACTGATTCATATCGTGACTTACCGATGTTTTCGTCGTAGGATACTATGTGTTTTATTTTTGTGACCTGCAAAGTTTTAGATTTCTGAACATGTAATCCTTAGCTCCGAGGTGCGGCCTCTCACATCGCTCGAAAATTTTCGAAGTCGCTCTCCAAGGTGAGTGCCGGCGTAATGCTTCCATAGCCTCCTCACTCTCTGTAAATCACCAACCCATCGGTTCCATTACGGTCTTCTTTATTTGTCGTTGAAGCATGTTACTGACCGTCCCTCGTCAAGTACGTAGTGTTTTCTTCAGTATAGTAAGTACACAATTGAATCGCTGTAACATGTCAGTATTTACGATTCTACTTGTAAGTTTGATGAAATTGTTAGTCGGAGGATGTAGGCGGATGTCAGTAACACAAATCAAGAAATGTACGAAAAAGACGACGATTTTACGATGGCCAGTTACCACAGTTCTGCCAGCGGAGGATCTTTCTTTCAGAAGAAGAACTTAAGAACAATTGTGCTGGGGGCCTCTCTGTCTCTCCGATAAAATACGTGAAGTGGTAGTGAAAATCAACGTGTTTTGTGTAGTGATAATGAAGAATGTAGATCCCAGCACTGAAAGTAAAATTTGCAGAGTTTCTTTTTGTAGTTATCCAGAGCTATTTTTATGTATAGACTTAATCCTTGGAATTTTAGTTTATGTGCAACTTTACTTGTTGCAAAGATATTATTATTTTTCAGAAGTAAAATTCAGTTCTCTAAAAGTTTGTTTGTGTGAACTACTTAAGAACGGCACAAAAGTATATGACCTTCTAACGCTTTGGACGACGAATTAAGTGTGAAGTAGATATACTGACTTCCACTCCTCTTGTACGAGACGACTTACTTGTTATCCGCAGCCGATCTTCTTCGCTGGCTTGTGAAATCTCTTTAAAGTTCTTCTCCAAAGAGTGATACTAGGTACAGGAATATTGAAAATTCTCCCTCTACTTGTGTAATAAGTAGATACTCGAAGGTTACTTTTCATCAACTAACGCTGTATTAAAACTTCATACTGAACATAATTCTCAATTTTCACATAAACATCTGACTTCTTGTAAGTCACTCGTATCGCCTCACGTCAGAAACAAAGTTAATTACATTTGCAAATGAGTTGGCTTAATAACTATGACTCTATCGCAGGATTCATAAAATGCGTCTTGCCGGAATAAGAGTTTCTTAAGAGTTCTTTCTTCACTAACAATAGCCACTGTCACTATTATCACAGAGTTACATAAATACTCCATGGTCACTCACTAAATATCCATGGACTGCCCGACAGGTACGTGTCGGTGCCGTTCGACCGCCGCGTCTACGTCTTCCTGCGACTGAATTTAAACATGCACACACAGATATGTGATGAACAGTAGGTAGGATTCCGTTCTCTCACACTCATATCTAAAATATTGTGTGTTCGAGACGGTAGAAGGCTGAGTGTTTCTAGAATTTACGCAGAAATTCTCGAAACACTACAGCCTTGTGTGATAAGAAGTGCAACACTACTGGCCTTTTTTGGCGCAATAAAACCAACAAAAATATTTAAACAACACTTAAATAAGTAAAAAGTAAATGTTATATAACTGATTTGTGTCTTGAATCTAGGTTTAGAGATAGGGGTCCCAGAGACCTCACCTTGTAGTATACGTTACAGAAAAGTTAACTCGTCAGTTAAGGGTTAAGATAAGTTCCCAATCTCTGCAAAACATTGAAATTTTATCAGGATCAGATTAAATATTAGTGTAGTTTTCTTCAGATAATAGTGTACTGAAGATAGCGCTTGCCTCACACGTCGTGTTTCATTGTAACTCGCCTGTTGTTACTTGTTTGCTCTTTTATATTCGTCATCTGTTCATTGGGAGAAGAAGGAAAACATTTCTTTGCACTCCGAAAGTAGGTTCTTTGTTGCCAGTTTTGAGTGATAACTTATTCTTATTCGTTATAATTACTCGAGAGTCCACTGTGGCATAAGTTTCAGTCTTCCTCGGTTCCACGTTTCGTTTAACTTATACCTTCTCCACACAAGGATCACTCAGGATCCTATCGGTTTATAGTGAAACTCACTTTTGAGTACAGTGGCATACAGTCTGATTATTTGCAGCTGATGTGAAGCTTCTAATGAACGATTCTCGCGCAACAAACATGATAATAAACTAGAATTTCTTTACCGTATATATTGTGAAAGATGACGCGTGTGCTCTTTGAGCGAGCTTTTGACTCCCAGCTACTCCCCTTGTCAAGTCTCCCTCACGCGTGTTATTCCACCTTGCATGGCGATCAAAAGAAATACTGTTCAATGTTTGCCGTGTAAGAGGCCTAATAAAGTGATTATTAACACATCTATTTCTGAAGTTCAACGGATGAGGACTATAGGAATCAGCTGAATTCTGTACAGGCATACGGGTTGGAGAAAATGACGTCATAAGCGATGCAATCTGAGGTTTTAACTTGCACAAGATCAAGATCCAGTGTCCCTTTAATACTAGATATTCCCAATGCTCGTATTCATATTGTACTCTTTTAGCGTGGTCTCAAAGGCACTGGAAGGGGAAACGGAGCTGAAAGGCTGGGTTGTGAATGTTAATCCCAAAATCTGTCGACTACAAAACTGATATATTGATTAAAATCATAGTGAAACCCTTTCTGTAAAGTACAACCTCACATAAGATCATAAGAGCAGAGTGATATGTTACGCTATATGAATGATCCCTTAATGAGTGAAACTTTCTTACGAAGCAGCAAAAAACGAGCACGGTGGCCTTAATCAGGCACAGACCACTTTACGAGGATCAGAGGTTCAAAGTAGCTATCAGAGGTGGTACACGAATGAACCATTTATACTGGATGCTCGTAGGGGATTAGCCATTCTAAGATAGCTGGCTAAACACTCTGCAGAACCCAGAGAGCGCCGTTGGTATTCATTCAGCTCAGGGGAAAAGATGTATTCATTCACCATGGAAAATAGCTTTGAACTGGAAATCATGTGGTTTGCTGGTGGACGAAAATCTTTTAGTTGCCACAAATGTCACTAAAATTGGAGAAGATGGCTAGATGAAATGCAATACGTGGATAGTAAGAACAACGAAACCGACTGCAGGTAATATCCCTGAGTATAACAGTACAATGACTACCATAAAGCCCCACGTTTAACAGTCATTTTCTCAGGATGAATCAAGACACATGTAGCTCCATTTAGCTCAACGCATATTCAGAATAACCAGATCTCATGAAAGCTATGCATTCTCTCTTCAAAATGCTGCTCCAATTTAACTGCAAACAGAAATCGAAATAATTTAAAGGAATATTTTGTCTACGATGCCAGAGCAACACTGTAGGAGCAAGTCTGTGACTTGTCAGCTCCCTACGAACAGTGCTGAGTTCCTTCTCCAGAGCGCACATTTACTCTCCGTGAGCGGAGGTGGGAGTGAATTGTTGCCAGAATATGCACCAGTATCCAACAAAAGTGGACAACCACATCCTCCGAGTAATCAGTGTCTCTGGTTGTACCTCGGGTGTTCTAAAGGTTAGGTTTGCATTACAAGCCTGCAATTCTATGAAGACCTCTGAATATGTTAGATCGAACTTCAGATCATTCATATTCGTCCAGTTATACACATTCACACAAACGCAGGGATGAAATGGGAAGGGAAGTGGACCGCATAAAACGAAAAGAAAAATAATTCAGAAACATTCTCCTTTACCAGAGGTTATATGATTGATGTGGCAACGAAATGTCTGAAAATAGGAAAAAAACCAAGGTACACGTTGCTCCCATCTTTTACAAAAGTAGATCATATTGACCACTTTCAACTGATTTTGAGTTACTGAGCAGCTCAGTTCACTTTTAGACTACGCAACATGATTCAACACGTGACTGGTCAGGCAACAGTTTTAATTCAGTGCAATTTACAGACTAACCAGTCACCATAATAAATGAAATTTGTGTTTAATATCTGCATACAGCGTTTCGAAAGACAGTCTCACAATTACGTGCAATAGCTGTAAGCAGTTTCTCATAAGATTCCAAACTGAAGCAGTATTCATCAGTAAATCAACTCAAGACAAATGCTGGGATGGAAAGATACCACCACACTCCTCTTTACAAACAAACTTCAAAGCAGCAAGTCAATGAGTTGTTATCACACTTTACGTAACACATCTGATACACAGCCATCAACAACTTTGATGGTGGAAAAAGGTGAAGGCTGAAGAATTTTGAAATTATTCGGTGATCAGAAGAAGTGTCTGTTAAATTTTATTTGGACGCTTTCACATGCGGCCTTGAGTTGTAAACAGTCAAAAGTTGTAGACATCTGAGACTCGTAAGAATATTTATTTTTATATTTCAGTAGATATTGTTTATTTAGAAAACTGGAAGCCTATAATATGCAGCACACGATCAGGTTAGATGACATCAACGGGTTGGAAGGAGAAGTCAGTTTATATTCGTGAAAACCACTGTGGTATTTTGCAACAGCCGAAAGGGGAAGGTTTCCCAGTTTTGTATTCCAGCTACAACAGTGTGTCTCCTAGATTATTAGAGGTAACTGGAAATTTAACGCACTGACAGAGTAATTCTTTGATATTAAGAAAAATATTGATTTCATCATCGCACGAGGGGCCGTGCGGTTCTAGGCGCTACAGTCTGGAACCGAGCGACCGCTACGGTCGCAGGTTCGAATCCTGCCTCGGGCATGGATGTGTGTGATGTGGATCGTTTAGTTAGGTTTAATTAGTTCTAAGTTCTAGGTGACTGATGACCTCAGAAGTTAAGTCGCATAGTGCTCAGAGCCATTTGAACCATTTGAACCGCCGGCCGAAGTGGCCGTGCGGTTAAAGGCGCTGCAGTCTGGAACCGCAGGACCGCTACGGTCGCAGGTTCGAATCCTGCCTCGGGCATGGATGTTTGTGTTGTCCTTAGGTTAGTTAGGTTTAACTAGTTCTAAGTTCTAGGGGACTAATGACCTCAGCAGTTGAGTCCCATAGTGCTCAGAGCCATTTGAACCATTTTTGAACCATTTGAACCATCATCGCACGCAGTACTGTACTATATCAATTACTGTAAAGCTGGAATTTGAAAGGGGTGTTGAATAAACTTCTGATCAGCCTTGAATCACTGTTAAGAATTGGAAGAGCCCTACATTTTTCCAAATCGAAGACCATATCTCATAGTAACAACAAACCACCTGAGTTCGCAGGTAGTACGAACAGTCTGCAACCAGGTAGTCAGAAAGAGAGTTCCGGTGACTGTATACACGTCTGTTATTTTCCACAGCACTGGGCGAAGGCCACTCCGGTAGCGCAGAGGATTAAATGCGACACAAATGAGATCTCTTCCCCGAATTGCTGCCTCCTATTTCTTCCCTTAATAACCCTGCCGCTTCCTGCCATGAAATCTCTCCCGGCATTTTCCGAGCTCTCGGGGAGATGAGGGCGTAACTCGAATAAATTGGACACGGAAACGAACATTTCCCGCCGAATCAATGAGAGCATTCTTCGATAATAACCAGTCGGCTGCCGTAATGGATGGTGCGGGCCGCGTCCTCTTGTAAATGACTGCATTACCATACACAAATACGGGGCCTCCTGATGTTATGCACCCTCGCAGCAAAACCGGCGCCAGTGATGGAAAGCGCGCGGCGGGCAGGGGCGCGCCTCGGCCTAATGTAATTTGATGTTTCAATAAAAACGCAGCTCTCGTCATCAACCGTATGGCAGGCAGTGAGCCTTGTGTGAGCCGGCTAGCCCGGGTCTGGGTCCGTGTGCTTTCTCACGGGTTCGCGGGCTGCTGCTCGACACATGGCGAGAAACCGTTACTGGGGTAGAAACCCGCTGTCTGTCAAGGGAGCCAGCCTGTCGAATGATGTACGCTGTAACATTTGCGTTAGATTTATACACGTAACGGAATAACGAGTGTACAGCGGCTTCCCTTCCTTCAAGTTCTGTATGTTGTAACACCTCTTCCTGGGTTTAAATGAAATTTTTGTACCCTCAGGTTCTGAGCTATTAATTTAAGTTCCATTTTGTAGATCTGGCCTTTATTCAGGGGTGTTGATACACAGAAATCGCTAGACGTGTATTTTACGACACCGACCCAAGAGCGACCGCTTCCTCTGCTTCAAAGACTTACAATACCTCAACCAAAACAAAAATAAACAGATGAAATAAAAATCAGTGTATAGAAACATCAACGATAATCTTCCTATATTTCCAGTTAATACGCATTAAAAACCAGATATACTTCGAATTTAACTGTTTATCAACTTTCTGCAACGTATCTGAAGTGAAATATTTCCTGAGTTTTTCATAAACAGCATTTACGTAGCTTGTGCATTCAAATACCAAATTTGGTTTATTACGTACAATGCCCCAACAGAACAAATAGTCCTGTCAAGGAAAATCCACGTATAACACTACTGTCCGCTACTGCTATACCATAACTCCAAAGCTGAAGGCAGTTCGTATAATGAAATTATTTTTATTCAAGTACTTCTAGTATGAAGAAGCAGAGCAGTGTTACCCTCTGAGAGGAATTTTGCTATGTTGACCGTGTTGTACCTAACGCAGGTGGCTTACCGGAAGTGAAAGTAAGAATTACGTAAATATTTAAACAGTAACAAATAATGTTTTACCTAGCTACACAGTTCAAAGAATAAAGAAAACGATCGCCAGCCTAATTAGGCAAGAGAATGATTAACATTCTTGTTCAAGAAAATAGGTATGGGTCACTTTAACGGACAAACACAACCTATACTTTGCCACACGCGAGTGCAATGAACTCTGGCACCTGAATACAGTATGTTCAGGTTAAGGTTGGAGCTAACAGATCAGAACAAACTATATGCATAAATATAACAGATAACAAAACACGCTATTATCTTGAGGACTTAGTCAAACTGAATGATCTCAATAACGTTACTCTTAATATTTGCTGTAGAATCGTAAATCGGACGTTGGTTTAGTACTAATTTTCAAACAAATTCCTATGTGACATGAAATATGGATATGGTTCACAGCACATTTCGGTACTGTGCAAAGATTAAGTCTCTCTCTACTAAACACCCTTCGACCTCGAATGAAAATTAAATGGAGTTCACTAACAAATTACTTCTTCTCACTGTCTTTTGAATAAAGAAGTTACTATTTTCATAGACAGTGGCCTTTCTAATAATCGTTACCTAGCATGAGACCAATAGACAAACTGTTGACCCTGTTACACCATTAATATGGACTTTTAATACACAAGAGGAACCCAATATTGTACAGAATTTGCCTTGAATAGCAAGAGTAATTAAAACTTTCTGTAATTAAGCAACTTTGTGCATTTGAACTACCTTCAATGGAGGGGGGCCCTTAATCTTGACCACTGTAGCAGAGCAAACTAAACACACTTTCAATACACTAGAGAAACAAGTTCTTAGCAAGCATGAACACAGGACTCTCAACAGTTGCAATTCTGAACTTTTACTGCAGTGAAACACAAATTTGAGATATTTGTAAGATCCTTTCAACAAACAATATTAATTTTAGCGCACTCTAATGTCATATTAATTTTAATATGCCTTCAATAAAGGACAATAGGGAGGGACCCTAAGTGTACATGTGACTGAGGATAAATCACGATAGGTACAAGAGTTCAGTCAAATTTTATCTCATATTGGAGCACACTAACACATCCAATGAGCTGATCATTCACTGTACATTACTATAGAGTTCCATTACAGTGATTGCGCAATGTGGTGGCGTTTGCAAGTTGGTAGGTGGATTTGCAGGTAGAATTGCTGGACTCTGTCATTTCTTGGTGGCGATGATAGATACCAATTCCAGAATAGTTCCAGCTCTTTATCCATCCATCCGAGGCATTAGAATGCGTCAGGAAAAGCCTCTTTCGGAACCAGCACAATACACAACTTTTACATGAGCAGTTGATAGTTCGGTAGCTCGTCCCCGACTGACTCTTGGTTCCGCCTTTTCTTCCTATGCCAACCACAATTTGCACGCGCTACTCAGTTCCGTTCCCGAGGGGAAGCACCACACCTTTTTACATACAAAATAACTAAGTGAAGGTCAGCAGTTTACACAACAGCAAACAGACGTTTTAAATAAAGCAGAACGTTTGCATATATTGGTAGTTCTACACAAAGTTATTTAAATAAAATTATTTAATTTTAAAGATAACTAAAGAGATTATATGACAAAGACAAAACATATAATTTGCTCATATTGTACATATTACAGAGATTACACTTCCTGCACTCTAAAAGACATCAAAGTTTTTACAAAGAAAGGAGTATAAAATTTTGTGTTATCGATTCAATCAAACACATTTACAGAAGCTCAACGATGTAACATTAAATAAAACAAAAGGCAAAATAAATCAGTAGAGCATTAGAGCTATGATGTTACAAATTCTTTATTTTTGTGGCCGTATTATCTGTATTTACTTTACAATTCTTGAGGTATATTCGTTCTGCCGTCGCAGCTACAAAAATCAGTGTTTTTTTCATCAGACGCGTTCCGTTTTATTGAGACAAAGCATCATCAGTGGACTGTAACCAAGTTATTTATATTTTGATTTACTTAAAGATCGAAAAGCAGCTCGTTAACAATATATTGGTTTTTATGTACGATGATTTCCGGTTGATTTCTAGCCTACATCGGAAATACCGACTGCTAGCACACCGTTGACGTTTTTTTTCTTTAGACACTGGTAGCTGTGGTCTAATTTTTAGTTGTTCCGCAGCGCTATGCATTTTTTTAATGTTTTACACAGCAAATTTTATCGCCTATCACCGTTTATTGTTTGTTCTTATACTTTCAAGTGTGTATTGTGGTTTGTGTTTTGTAGCGTTGCCAGCATAACCTTACCATTAGTTTGGCTTTGACCTATTCTTTCTTTTCTTTTCGTTTCTTGTTTGTGTGTAAATCTATTTAATTATGTTGCTGTGTATTTATATACTGTGCAAGGGTTGGAAAGGAATAGTGATGGAGGATTTTTTGGGTGGGTGAGGGAGAAGTCATGATGAGTGGACATAAATGTATAGTTGCGTGATGGAGTGTGAGTTAGAGGAGCAAAAAGTGGAATGAAATTGGGAGGGGCTAGGTTGTGTGGGAGGGGGGAGAGGATGAAGGATGGAAAAGGCTCTTTTCGGTTTCATGTAATTTTGGTAAATGATCGCTTAACAAATGTGTCATCAGTACACATGGGCAGGATTACACAGGTTGTGACTGAGTAACATGTTACAGTATTCTCTGCTGAATTATTGCCACAGTTCACCACTATCAACAATATGTTCAACGTTATTAGCGATCACCATTGTCAGTATTAATCAGAAATAAGGGTATTGACTGTCTTGTTATTTCGAAATGCAATACAGTTAAGTACCCTGACACGTCTCCTCTTTCACATGAAAATGCTTACTACCCTTCAATGTCCGCCCCTGGTAGCTGAGTGGTCAGAGCGACGGAATGTCATGCCTCACGGGCCGGGTTCGATTCCCGGCTGGGTCGGAGGTTTTCTCCGCTCAGAGACTGGGTGGTGTGTTGCCCTTATCATCATCATTTCACCCCCATCGATTCGCAATTCACCGAAGTGGCGTCAACTCGAAACACTTGCACCAGGCGAATGGTCTACCCGACGGTAGGCCCAAGCCACACGGCACATTTTGGACGTTTTAGGTGTCAGTTATGAGTAATGGAGCGATTCGACCATGGTATGGTAGGACTGATGTCGTTATCTTTATGATATACAGCTTCCGTAAAAAGCCATATCCAATAGGCTACTTTGTGTAAATTTTTCGACTCCACATTCTACATATCCTACTAGTTCAAACTAATGTAATCAGTCAGCGAAAATAGGGGGCTGAGTAACATCGCTTTGTGCGATGACGTCATGCCTACGTATATGTTGGTAGATGACACTTTCAACATCTGTTGTTACTTTGAATATTGCACTTCGTGACAGACGTGCCACCAAATTAATTTATTACAAAATTGTGTCTACTTGATGTCTCAGTATCGACAACAGACCAATGGAAAATTCGAAGCTCTCCATTTTCGTCTAAACCATTATCGGTGCATTATTCCTGATCTTAAATTGATCACTTCCCCCTATTCCATTATAGTTGAAAGCTTGTATCAGTGTCACGGTCGCAACTAAATATTTTTCCTCACACATACTAATTATTTCATTTCTGGCAATGATTTCTGTACGAGAAAAATGGCAGCCACATAGTGGTTCAAAGACTACGTCAATTACAATGTTAGTCCCCATGCAAGGTGTAACGAAAAGATAAGGTCAAGCTTCCAGAAATATTCCCCAAACGCGGAAGAAGAAAATATGTTGTATGAGCATGGGTCAGGAAACGATTTATTACCATGTTAGGGCTCAGTTTCGACCACTCTTTAACAAATTAATGAGAAGAAACGCACTGAAAAGAGTGTATCAGCACAGAGTAAAACACTTTACCAAATGAAATACTAAAAATGCCCACCATTAGCAAGGATACATGCATCAACTCACTATGACATTGAATCCCTGACGCGCTAACGTATCCCTGGAGCACTGCGTATTGTTTCAGAGCCTTCCACAGTTCGGACACGAAGACCCTGTATATCTTCTACCAGGATTCTGTAATAAAAACAGCTTTGTAGTGCCTGTGCAAGTAAAAAGTCTAGCGGGTTTAGGTCTGGAGAGCGTGCATGCCAAGGAAATGGTCCATCCCCACGTGTCCATCTGTCATGCAGTCTATTAATTAGAGGTTCAAATGGCTCTGAGCACTATGGGACTTAACTTCTGAGGCCATCAGTCCCCTAGAACTTAGAACTACTTAAACCTAACTAACCTAAAGACATCACACACATCCACGCCCGAGGCAGGATTCGAACCTGGGACCGCAGCGTTCGCGCGGTTCCAGACTGTAGCGCCTAGAAGCGCTCGGCCACCCCGGCCGGCTTAATTAGAGGCTTACGAATATTAACACTGAAGTTAGTCGCTTGACAGTACAAGCAATGAAGTGTCACGTGTCAACATTACCTTCGTTCAGTTGGAACAACTTACATTAGCAGTGAACCTAAGACATACAGTACATTCTAACCAAATGTAAGCAAGAAGCTATTTTGAGCGTTTCGTGCATGAAAAAATTTCTTGTACTCTAGTACATTAGTACATTCTGTTTCTGTGTGTTTTCCGGGATTCATGTTATTATGAAGATAAGCGTAAAACGAGTTGTTGTTGTTGTGGTCTTCAGTCCTGAGACTGGTTTGATGCAGCTCTCCATGCTACTCTATCCTGTGCAAGCTTCTTCATCTCCCAGTACCTACTGCAACCTACATCCTTCTGAATCTGCTTAGTGTATTGATCTCTTGGTCTCCCTCTACGATTTTTACCCTCCACGCTGCCCTCCAATGCTAAATTTGTGATCCCTTGATGCCTCAAAACATGTCCTACCAACCGATCCCTTCTTCTAGTCAAGTTATGCCACAAACTTCTCTTCTCCCCAATCCTATTCAATACCTCCTCATTAGTTACGTGATCTACCCACCTTATCTTGAGCATTCTTCTGTAACACCACATTTCGAAAGCTTCTATTCTCTTCTTGTCCAAACTGGTTATCGTCCATGTTTCACTTCCATACATGGCTACACTCCATACAAATACTTTCAGAAACGACTTCCTGACACTTAAATCTATACTCGATGTTAACAAATTTCTCTTCTTCAGAAAGGATTTCCTTGCCATTGCCAGTCTACATTTTATATCCTCTCTACTTCGACCATCATCAGTTATTTTACTCCCTAAATAGCAAAACTCCTTTACTACTTTAAGTGTCTCATTTCCTAATCTAATCCCCTCAGCATCACCCGATTTAATTTGGCTACATTCCATTATCCTCGTTTTGCTTTTGTTGATGTTCATCTTATATCCTCCTTTCAAGACACTGTCCATTCCGTTCAACTGCTCTTCCAAGTCCTTTGCTGTCTCTGACAGAATTACAATGTCATCGGCGAACCTCAAAGTTTTTACTTCTTCTCCATGAATTTTAATACCTACTCCGAATTTTTCTTTTGTTTCCTTTACTGCTTGCTCAATATACAGATTGAATAACATCGGGGAGAGGCTACAACCCTGTCTCACTCCTTTCCCAACCACTGCTTCCCTTTCATGCCCCTCGACTCTTATAACTGCCATCTGGTTTCTGTACAAATTGTAAATAGCCTTTCGCTCCCTGTATTTTACCCCTGCTACCTTCAGAATTTGAAAGAGAGTATTCCAGTTAACGTTGTCAAAAGCTTTCTCTAAGTCTACAAATGCTAGAAACGTAGGTTTGCCTTTTCTTAATCTTTCTTCTAAGATAAGTCGTAAGGTTAGTATTGCCTCACGTGTTCCAACATTTCTACGGAATCCAAACTGATCTTCTCCGAGGTCCGCTTCTACCAGTTTTTCCATTCGTCTGTAAAGAATTCGCGTTAGTATTTTGCAGCTGTGACTTATTAAACTGATAGTTCGGTAATTTTCACATCTGTCAACACCTGCTTTCTTTGGTATTGGAATTATTATATTCTTCTTGAAGTCTGTGGGTATTTCGCCAGTCTCATACATCTTGCTCACTAGATGGTAGAGTTTTGTCATGACTGGCTCTCCCAAGGCCATCAGTAGTTCTAATGGAATGTTGTCTACTCCCGGGGCCTTGTTTCGACTCAGGTCTTTCAGTGCTCTGTCAAACTCTTCACGCAGTATCTTATCTCCCATTTCATCTTCATCTACATCCTCTTCCACTTCCATAATACTGTCCTCAAGTACATCGCCCTTGTATAAACCCTCTATGTACTCCTTCCACCTTTCTGCCTTCCCTTCTTTGCTTAGAACTGGGTTGCCATCTGAGCTCTTGATATTCATACAAGTGGTTCTCTTCTCTCCAAAGGCCTCTTTAATTTTCCTGTAGGCAGTATCTATCTTACCCCTAGTGAGACAAGCCTCTACATCCTTACATTTGTCCTCTAGCCATCCCTGCTTAGCCATTTTGCACTTTCTGTCGATCTCATTTTTGAGACGTTTGTATTCCCTTTGGCCTGCTTCATTTACTGCATTTTTATATTTTCTCCTTTCATCAATTAAATTCAATATTTCTTCTGTTACCCAAGGATTTCTATTAGCACTCGTCTTTTTACCTACTTGATCCTCTGCTGCCTTCACTACTTCATCCCTCAGAGCTACCCATTCTTCTTCTACTGTATTTCTTTCCCCCATTCCTGTCAATTGTTCCCTTATGCTCTCCCTGAAACTCTCTACAACCTCTGGTTCTTTCAGTTTATCCAGGTCCCATCTCCTTAAATTCCCACCTTTTTGCTGTTTCTTCAGTTTCAATCTGCAGTTCATAACCAATAGATTGTGGTCAGAATCCACATCTGCCCCTGGAAATGTCTTACAATTTAAAACCTGGTTCCTAAATCTCTGTCTTACCATTATATAATCTATCTGATACCTATTAGTATCTCCAGGATTCTTCCAGGTATACAACCTTCTTTTATGATTCTTGAACCAAGTGTTAGCTATGATTAAGTTATGCTCTGTGCAAAATTCTACAAGGCGGCTTCCTCTTTCATTTCTTCCCCCCAATCCATATTCACCTACTATGTTTCCTTCTCTCCCTTTTCCTACTGACGAATTCCAGTCACCCATCACTATTAAATTTTCGTCTCCCTTCACTACCTGAATAATTTCTTTTATCTAGTCATACATTTCATCAATTTCTTCATCATCTGCAGAGCTAGTTGGCATATAAACTTGTACTACTGTAGTAGGCATGGGCTTTGTGTCTATCTTGGCCACAATAATGCGTTCACTATGCTGTTTGTAGTAGCTAACCCGCACTCCTATTTTTTTATTCATTATTAAACCTACTCCTGCATTACCCCTATTTGATTTTGTATTTATAACCCTGTAATCACCTGACCAAAAGTCTTGTTCCTCCTGCCACCGAACTTCACTAATTCCCACTATATCTAACTTTAACCTCTCCATTTCCCTTTTTAAATTTTCTAACCTACCTGCCCGATTAAGGGATCTGACATTCCACGCTCCGATCCGTAGAATGCCAGTTTTCTTTCTCCTGATAACGACGTCCTCTTGAGTAGTCCCCGCCCGGAGATCCGAATGGGGGACTATTTTACCTCCGGAATATTTTACCCAAGAGGACGCCATCATCATTTAATCATACAGTAAAGCTGCATTTCCTCGGGAAAAATTACGGCTGTAGTTTCCCCTTGCTTTCAGCCGTTCGCAGTACCAGCACAGCAAGGCCGTTTTGGTTATTGTTACAAGGCCACATCAGTCAATCATCCAGACTGTTGCCCTTGCAACTACTGAAAAGGCTGCGAGTATTAACTTGAAAATGATCTCATGTCCAACACATTTCATTCCTCTATGTGTGAGGAAGGTTTCCTGAGAGTTTGTCCATACCAACTCTTTGCGTATACGGCTGGTAAGTCGTAGTAAATGCGCGAAAAAAAAAAAAACTAGCGTTGCCGTCCGGATGCGCGGCTACAAAAGGCGTCTGTTCTGTATGTCATGAGCGGCCAAATTTCATGTTGGTAGCAGCTTCTAAAATGTTTGGCGATAGGTTTTGTGACAAGCCGACAGTAAAACCACTGTCAAATCCTTATGGAAATATTGTCAGAAGGGTTCGGTACCATGGTTAGGGCGTCCGACGAAAGCAACGCCTGTTGGCAGGGCCCAGTCATCAGCGTGGCAAGTATACAAGAGTTAGCGTCGCTAGGGCGGCGAAGGCTAAACAAGCGAGTCCACACATTCAGTCTCGCATCGCTGAACGTCAGGACTAAGGCACTCGAGAAGAGGCGCATCGACATCTGTGCAGTGCAGAAACAAGGTGGAGTGGGCAAATGTCATATGGTACTGGTTGCGATTACAACTTGATATACAACAGAATCCGCAGAACAACCAACGGCGCCGGGATTATTAGCGAAATTCGATGGTTCTCTCTCTGGGGGACAGCGTTTCGACGATCGCCTTCTCAAAATTGTCTACATTTTAGACAGACGGCAAGTCCACTACTTTAGTGCATATGTCCTCTAACTGGCCTGAGTGCAGAAACCAAAGGTGCTTTCAGGGTACTGCTTGACGAGAACACTCCTGAAGTCCCAGCAGAAGACTTCCTCGTCGTTGATGGTGACATGAATGGACATGTCAGACAAAGAAACGAAAATAATGACGCCCACGGTGAAAATGGATATGGTGAGAAGAACGACGAAGTCCTCGGTTATGCACAAACTCATGATCTGGTCATGGCGAACACTTCGTTTAAAGAACGTTAAATCGCCTGATCACGTACTATAGTGGATCAAACGCATTTCGGATCGACCGTATCCTAGTAAGATGCAAAGGCAGAGGCAGTAAAACGTCATGGATCTTGTTCCACATGAAACCGTCACAACCAACAGCGACCACTCATCTGTAAACTTAGAATAAACCCACCAAGATCTTTGCCAGAAACGGATGATCAATAATCAATCTGTGCCGCTTCAAGGAGGTAGAGGCCGACATTATGACAGAAACTGCAGTACCGCCAATTGCCATAGGCGAAGACAGCTGGACTAAACTGAAGACCGCTCTGTTCTCTGAACGACGAAAAAGGACGAAGGAGGATCCACAAAAGCACGATAACGATGTTAAGGATGCCGTACGCAAGAAGAAAAAATTGTAGAATGAGTTTCTCATAGAAAAAAAGTATATCCCATTGTAAAACCTATAAACAAGCCACTAGAGCGGTTAAGAAGGACATTGCAGTCACGAAGGCAGAGAAGTGTATTCAGATCTCCACACGAAACTAGCCACACGTGAAGGAGAACGTGACATTTATCACCTAATAAATTGAAAACATCGAGAGACGGAACCACCCATCACTTTCACGGCATCAACAACGAAACAGGTGAACTGCTAGTCGACCGGAAGAAAGCAAGGAGACGCTGGCTGAGCTACTTTGACAGTACTTCGTGTCTCCTCACCCACCAATACCAACCATGTTAGCTGTTGAAGGATCAGTCAAGGAAATTAACATTACCTAAGGCGCGGCTGCTCTGAAGGAACTGGAGAGAGGGAAAGCGACTGGTCCCGATGACCTACCAGCAGAGTTATGGTCTTCTTAACAGTGGAATGCGGCAGGTTGGCTAACAGATCTTTTTAGCTAGTTCATCAGAGAAGATAGAACAGCAACAGATTGTCAGCGATTTCTGTACCTATCTTCTAAAAGAAAGGAAGTCCTTTTTGAGTGTTCTAATTACAACTCGATCAGATTATTGAGAAATGCTTTGAAGATGCTTGAACGCATTCTCGACAAAAGGATTCACGCGATACCTCATGTCATAAGGAATTAACCCGGATTTGTGAAAATCGTGGCACGCCTGACGTAATCCATGTTGCGCGGCTGCCGGTTGAAAAATGCCTCGAAAAGAACAAGCCACTGCACAATGCTTTTCTAGACCCCGAGAAGGCTTTCGATCAGGTACCACATGACCTAATCTAGTTAACTTTACGAGATCGTGGCATTCTTTAGTACCATGTTCACTGGGTAAAGCTTCTGTGTGTAGAAAAGAGGAGCTATGTCCAAGCATCTACAGGACCAACAAATGACTTTTGCATCACAGTAGGAGTCCACCAAGGCTGACTCTTATCACCAGTGCTGAACAGTATCACATCAGACCTGCACATGGCGCATGCATGGGCACTTCTCTATGCTGAGGATCTCATCTTGGCTGCAGAAATCAAGTCTATCTCCAGCACCAAACACCTCCAGCTGTTTACAGCACCAAGTGGTGGGCAGCTGCAAACGAGGCAGAACGACAAATGAAAGTGATGGAGATTAAGATACTTAGATGGACTTTTAGTATCACTCGATTGGATCACGTTTCAAATGAAGGTATTAGAAAACTCTTCGGTGTCACACAGGTCCAGAAGAAGATACGAGAAAGCCGTCTGCGATGGTCTGGACACATGCAGCGCGCAGAAGACGATACCACAGCAAAAGCAGAATACACAGTGGAAGTAAAGGGAAAGATTTCCTAGTGACGACCTAAACAGCGATGGGCCGACACTCTGCACAACCAACTGAAGGCTGTAAATCTTCATCCAGACAAGCACACGATCGAATATGATGGAAACAGCGAATCCACTCAGCGGACATTGTCGCCATGTGGGACAGACACTGAACGACAAAAAAAGGTTCAAATGGTTCAAATGGGTCTAAGTACTATGGGACTTAACATCTGAGGTCATCAGTCCCCTAGACTTAGAACTACTTAAACCTAACCAACCTAAGGACATTACACACATCCATGCCCGTGGCAGGATTCGAACCTGCGACCGTAGCAGCAGCGCGGTTCCTGACTGAATCGCCTAGAACCTCTCGGCCACAGCGGTCGGCTGAAAAGAAGGAAGCCATACTGGTGCCACCTATAACAGCAACAGCAGCACTCCGCTAGTGAAATAATCTGTGAGTTTGCGAGCTGAGAAAAGCTTTCAGCTCCTTAATGTTTGACTCCTGTACATCTAAAGCGCAGTAATACTACCAATATTGTTTGTAAATTCTGATTTTTTTCCATTTTCTTGCTTGACCATAGTAGCGTAAGAAGCATTTTAAGTACAAAACATTATGTGCATTTACATGTCTACGACTAGTATAGTAGTATTTGAAATACGGCTGATTAAAGCAGACACCTTTCATCAGTAGTAGAAATTATTATTAGGCTTCTGAGTTGTATTGCATTCTTGAGACTCACATCACTAAGAAACTACGGAATAAGGAGGTGTACATTTTAATTTATATGACTACTGCAGTATTACCCTGTAATGAAAATGATCGTAACACCATTGGCTTGTACTATGATCTTGAGAACTACACCATTAAGATCCTGTGGTATTAACATTAAATGTAAACATGTTAATTTTTGTGTAAAATATACAGGGTGTTACAAAAAAGGTACGGCCAAATTTTCAGGAAACACTCCTCACACACAAATAAAGAAAAGATGTTATGTGGACATTTGTCCGGAAACGCTTAATTTCCATGTTAGAGCTCATTTTTGTTTCGTCAGTATGTACTGCACTTCCTCGAGTCACCGCCAGTTCGCCCAATTGAAGGAAGGTAATGCTGACTTCGGTGCTTGTGTTGACATGCGACTCATTGCTCTACAGTACTAGCATCAAGAACATCAGTACCTAGCATCAACAGGTTAGTGTTAATTACGAACGTGGTTTTGCAGTCAGTGCAATGTTTACAAATGCAGAGTTGGCAGATGCCCATTTGATGTATGGATTAGCACGGGGCAATAGCCGTGGCGCGGTACGTTTGTATAGAGACAGATTTCCAGAACGAAGGTGTCCCGACAGGAAGACGTTCGAAGCAATTGATCGGCGTTTTAGGGAGCACGGAACATTCCAGCCTATGACTCGCGACTGTGGAAGACCTAGAACGACGAGGACACCTGCAATGGATGAGGCAATTCTTCGTGCAGTTGACGATAACCCTAATGTCAGCGTCAGAGAAGTTCTGCTGTACAAGGTAAAGTTGACTACGCCACTGTATGGAGAGTGCTACGGGAGAACCAGTTGTTTCCGTACCATGTACAGCGTGTGCAGGCACTACAGTATAAGCAGCTGTTTGGCCTCCACAGGTACACTTCTGCGAATGGTTCATCCAACAATGTGTCAATCCCCATTTCAGTGCAAATGTTCTCTTTGCGGATGAGGCTTTATTCCAACGTGATCAAATTGTAAATTTTCACAATCAACATGTGTGGGCTGACGAGAATCCGCACGCAATTGTGCAATCACGTCATCAACACAGATTTTCTGTGAACGTTTGGGCAGGCATTGTTGGTGATGTCTTGATTGGGCCCCATGTTCTTCCACCTACGCTCAATGGAGCACGTTATCATGATTTCATACGGGATACTCTACCTGTGCTGCTAGAACATGTGCCTTTACAAGTACGACACAACATGTGGTTCATCCACGATGGAGCTTCTGCACATTTCAGTCGAAGTGTTCGTACGCTTCTCAACAACAGATTCGGTGACCGATGGATTGGTAGAGGCGGACCAATTCCATGGCCTCCACGCTCTCCTGACCTCAACCCTCTTGACTTTCATTTAAGGGGGCATTTGAAAGCTCTTGTCTACGCAACCCCGGTACCAAATGTAGAGACTCTTCGTACTCGCATTGTGGACGGCTGTGATACAATACGCCATTCTCCAGGGCTGCATCAGCGCATCAGGGATTCCATGCGACGGAGGGTGGATGCATGTATCTTCGCTAATGGAGGACATTTTGAAAATTTCCTGTAAGAAAGTGTTTGAAGTCACGCTGATACGTTCTGTTGCTGTGTGTTTCCATTCCATGATTAATATGAGTTGAATAGAAGTAATAAAATGAGCTCTAACATGGAAAGTAAGCGTTTCCGAACACATGTCCACATAACATATTTTCTTTCTTTGTGTGTGAGGAATGTTTCCTGAAAGTTAGGCCGTATCTTTTTGTAATATCCTGTATATTATTTTCCATCCCATATCAACGAGTATGTGGTTACTATGAGGTTACGAACAAGCCATCTAATCTAAAGGAACTCAGAGTGCAACAGCTATTAGTCTAATGGTCTACTGTGGAATGTCATGTGAGACAGTAGCACGAAGAGGTTCACTTTATTTTTTCTGATTGTCCAACAAGAGACATAGGATACGGTTGATGCCATGAATAGACTATGCATAAACAGGTGAATGTGAAACTTAAAGCACCCAGATGACAATGCAACAGTAATCTTCTCCTTTTCATTGGTAAATTGTCACATATCTTAGTCCCACCTGTCAGAGCATTATTGACATCAACTGTGGATCTGAAGAGATGGTGTTCCGTTACGTGTACATAAATGTGGCCCACAGGAGCTTACAGATGGCCCCTTGCCATTGTCTAAAGCAGACCCACGTGACGTTTAGGTCCCACTGTGCGAGGAAACTGACTGTACGGGACGACACCACAACGTGGAGGGACCTGCACTGTAGCGTACTGTTACGAACAGAACCCAAGAAGGCAGCACAAAAAGTGGACGGACGGGAAAAACACTCAGCCTACAGGGCTCGGCTCTAGACTGTGGGCGCAAGTTTTTGTCGGTGTGTGTGGGTTTGTTGAACTTTCACAGCTGGCGGGTACGTTATTTCTTTTTGTGGGCGCCTCCAGCTGTGTTGAGGTAGGGCAGGAGGCACTCGGCGCTACACACGCGGCCAGCCGGCAGCCTGCGACACGGCGCCTAATGGCCGTCGCGGAAACATTCGTCCCCTCCGGACGTGCCCCGCGGACGAGACAAGTAAGGGTGCCTAGCAGCTTTTAGTAACAGGCAAGTAGCTGCTGAAGCAGTTAGTTATGACTACGATAAAGATGATAATGTATTGTTCGTGAGGCGCTCAACTGCGCGGTCATCAGCGCCCGTGCAAAATCCCAATTTTCACACAGTCCAATTTTTTCACACTCCAATCTAGTCACTGTCACGAATTATGATGATGATGATGAAATGATGAGGACAACACAGTCATCCAGACCACGAAGCAAGCGTAACTTAGCCATACTTCGTTTCGGTATGGAATTAGAAGAAAAGGGGATACGTTTTCACGGGCACACAGGTCAGATGAGGCGACACATGAGCACTCAAAATATCGAAATCACGCAGGCGATATACAGGGTGAATACGTACACCACCCACAAAGTTCAAAAATGGTTCAAATGGCTCTGAACACTATGGGACTTAACATCTGAGGTCATCAGTCCCCTAGAGCTTAGAACTACTTAAACCTAACTAACCTAAGGCCATCACACACATCCATGCCCGGGGCAGGATTCGAACCTGCCACAGTCACAGCAGCGCGTTTCCGGACTTAAGCGCCTAGAACCCCTCGGCCACAACGGCCGGCGCCACAAAGTCACCGAGATTTTCCTTGATATTTTTCGAATACGTGAGACTTTTGTGCTGAGTCGTGGAACATGCCTTCGCCATAAAGCTTGCATTCAGTACTGTCCGGTTTGGTCTCGGGTTTATATTTCAACAGTGACACACTATTGTTCCTGTTCTTTTTGTATCATTTCTTAAACTGTGGGTTCCAGAACAACTAATTCCGTGAAAATACACTGTAAAGTTTCACACAGCATGAAGAACGTTTGTTAAACTTGTTTTTGTGTGCCTGGGACTTATATTTGTGCCACAACATCACTTTTAGTCGTTAATATCGTTATATTGTTCATCTATTTTTTCCTTTAAATTAACTAATCGTATTGCTCAATATTTTACATACACGTCAGTGTTAAACTAGTATCGGTACGCTTCATAGTATGTAGCCAATTTATGTTTTGCGATAACTTTCAGATTTTTATATTTTAGCTGACTAAATGGCCAAAGGATAACAGAGGATCCAGTAGAATAAATAAATAAATAAATAGAAGATACACGGTGATATACAGCAGTATAGATAAGGCTTATTAATAAAGAACTGACCAGTATGCACTCCGCAGGGCACAACACGGCTATTCTGAACTGTTGTCCCAGCGATGGCGACCACGTTGCACTACTTTTGAATCTGTACATTGGCGCCTAATGGAAACCAAATCCTTCCGTGTGATACTTTTGGTGACTGCACGTATTCATTTTCACAGAAACAAAGGAAAGTAGGGTAACGCATCGAATAAATCACTCCGAACGAGCCGGCCGGGGTGAGCGAGCGGTTCTAGGTGCTACAGTCTGGAACCACGCGACCGCTACGGTCGCAGGTTCGAATCCTGCCTCGGGCATGGATGTGTGTGATGTCCTTAGGTTAGTTAGGTTTAAGAAGTTCTAAGTTCTAGGGGACTGATGACCTCATAACTTAAGTCCCATAGTGCTCAGAGCCATTTGAACCATTTGAACTCCGAACGAGACACTAGAGACCACGGTCCCACATACCAAAATACTCAGAAAAATCTCTGAACATCCGGAATTTTGCCGACAGAGTTCGGGTTCGCTTGTACATCCATGTAAGAGCGGGCACATCAAACAGTGCATATCATTGTCACTTTCATCAGCAATTTCACGTCCTTTTCTGGATAAAGGCTTCCTCTGCTGGACTGTTCCATGTCTTGTTATAATTAGCTATAGGCAACAAAGTTGCTTGTGGACGTTTTCTAAAGCCATCTGTTCACTTTCGCTCTCTGTCCTATTTGCAACAAGGGACATCGCTGGTCCAATTGGCATCTGTTCGTCTGGATATATGTCCCGATGACCACAATTTCATTTTTATTACGTCGCCTTGAACTCAGTTTTGTCACTAAAACCATATTTTAGCTTTACTGTCTTTCCTTGTATGGCCGACATGCTTCCCTCCGTTGCTCGCTGAGCAAACTTCACTTACTGAATGGTTTCTGCGTTAGAAGTCCAGGTGTCATTGCCATAAATTAACACTGACTTTATGCACTGATTGTAAAGCTGCATTTTCGAACAAATGGGGGGCTTTATTTGGCAAACCCTGCTTAGTTTCCTAAAAGCGTTCCGAACCATTTTCTCTCCTATTTATTAACGTTTATGTTCGAACAGTCGTTGTCTTGAACTCATTAAATTCAAACCTTCGTTACTTCCCTCTGTAACTTTGATGTCAGTTTGTACTCTGGCCTTTTCGATATTTTGGTAGTATATTATTTCAGTCTTATTAAAATTTATTTTCAGACCTCTTTACAAACTGAGGTTATTACTTTATTCCATTCTTGAGTTTTATCTGCAGTAAAAGCAAAAAGTACAATACCAGCAACTAAACGAGGGTAATAAAGATACATTCCTTCTTAACAAACTGGAAGCTTCGTATAGGATTTGTGAGAGCAAAATTAACTTCTCAGTCCTTCCACGGGACTGATACAGATTTGAGTTCATATTTAAATTGTAACTGTAGTATGTTGTTCATCACTTCAAGCATAACTTCATTAATTCTCAGCCACTCACGCAAACTGTTGAGTTAAGAGGAAAGACACATGCCTTTAGGTATGGTGGTATGTGTCATTTTGAACGAAAAAGGTCATACGAACATTATGTCCCGTTATTAAAAGTTTCCCAGGAAACCAATGAAAACAGTGGGAAACAGGACAAATGAAGGTGACAGTAAATGAAACAATTGTGATCTAATGTTTTGTTTAAATGTTCAAAAATTCCACCGTCAGCCTCAATGCATTTTGCAGCTGTTATAGACAGCTGCTGTGTTGATCATCTGAGCCCGTTCATACGGTCCACCAAACGAGGTGACGCAGTGGTTAGCGCACTAAATTCTCATTCGGGAGGACGATGGTTCAAATCCGGCCATCCTAATTTAGGTTTTCCGTGATTTCCTTAAATCGCTTCAGGCAAATGCCGGGATGGTTCCCTAGAAAGTGCACGACCGACTTCCTCCCGCATTCTTCCCCAATCCGATGTGACCGATGATCTCGATATTTGGTCCCCTCCCACATTTCAGCCAGCCATACGGTCATTTACTTGAGCACATACGTATAAAAGACGAGTGAGAAGTTCCTTCTTTGTGTCAACTCTGCGCTTGTAGACTTCGCTCTTGAGCCAACTCCACAAACAGTAAGCTAAAGGAGTAAAATCGAGTGATCTTCGTTGTCCGAGAAATAACTCAACGGCGACCGAGCTAACGGCCAAACGAAATCACGATACCGTGTACCATTATTATTGCTATATAAAACAAATGGGCCGATGAATTTATCATCAGTAATACCGCACCATACGTTTACTGCGAACTGTCGTTGGAAATTTGTTTCCACGATAGTTTGCAGATTTTCATTTGTTCACATGTGAGAGTTTACGTGTGTTATTAATGCCGTTGCAGGTAAATGTTGACTCCTCAGTGAACAGAATACGTGGAATACAGCGATCATTAGCAATGAGTCAGTGACAGAAATCCTTTCGTTTGGCATCATCTCCTACACGCAGATGTTGCTTACTCTGCCAATGATACGGATGCAGGCCCTGCTCATGTACGGTGTGTATCACTCGTGGTTGCCCAGTACCAAGCTGTGCAGCAATTCTTCTAGAGCTGATAGTTGGGCTACGTACAACGCTCACACAGTCTGTCAAACACCCTGCTATCCTGAACCCTGCGATTAGGAAGTCGTCGTTCGTATTCACGAACAGCGGCCCTGGATTTTCCATTTGCGAAACCTGTAGACAAAGTTCAAGTCACCATACTACGCATATGTGAGGCATTTTCGCAACACTGACACATAGGGTTTGTACAAGTAACAGCACTGTAGTACACTGGTGCAACCACTGTAGTACTGAGACACGAGTTATACAACGTGTACACTTGGAGGATTCGTCGCCCTATCATGTGCAAGTGAAGCGCGCATTGAAATGTTCACTAAACACAACACTACGGTGCCTAATGTCGCTTTGGTTGTATTCGCATGTGAATGCTGGTGAAGAAGCCCATGAGACTAACACCTGCGATTTTCAAGCAGCTGTATGTCGGATATGGTTAAGAAAAGGGCATACATTTGTTTAAAGTTTTCGTTCAGATTCACCAATACTATCACCCCACAAAGTATATACCTTTCCTCCTGACTCATCCTGTACGACTCAAAATCATTTCTGATTACATTTCATTTCACAGATATGTCTTTGAACTTACAACCGCTACGAAGATATTATTACGAGGGCAGTTCAATAAGTAATGCAACACATTTGTTTTCTGAAACAGGGGTTGTTTTATTCAGCATTGAAATACACCAGGTTATTCCCCAATCTTTTAGCTACACAACACTATTTTTCAACGTAATCTCCATTCAATGCTACGGCCTTACGCCACCTTGAAATGAGGGCCTGTATGCCTGCACGGTACCATTCCACTGGTCGATGTCGGAGCCAACGTCGTACTGCATCAATAACTTCTTCATCATCCGCGTAGTGCCTCCCACGGATTGCGTCCTTCATTGGGCCAAACATATGGAAATCCGACGGTCCGAGATCGGGGCTGTAGGGTGCATGAGGAAGAACAGTCCACTGAAGTTTTGTGAGCTCCTCTCGGGTGCGAAGACTTGTGTGAGGTCTTGCGTTGTCATGAAGAAGGAGAAGTTCGTTCAGATTTTTGTGCCTACGAACACGCTGAAGTCGTTTCTTCAATTTCTGAAGAGTAGCACAATACACTTCAGAGTTGATCGTTTGACCATGGGGAACGACATCGAACAGAATAACCCCTTCAGCGTCCCAGAAGACTGTAACCATGACTTTACTGGCTGAGGGTATGGCTTTAAACTTTTTCTTGGTAGGGGAGTGGGTGTGGCGCCACGCCATTGATTGCCGTTTTGTTTCAGGTTCGAAGTGATGAATCCATGTTTCATCGCCTGTAACAATCTTTGACAAGAAATTGTCACCCTCAGCCACATGACGAGCAAGCAATTCCGCACAGATGGTTCTCCTTTGCTCTTTATGGTGTTCGGTTAGACAACGAGGGACCCAGCGGGAACAAACCTTTGAATGTCTCAACTGGTGAACAATTGTGACAGCACTACCAACAGAGATGTCAAGTTGAGCACTGAGTTGTTTGATGGTGATCCGTCGATCATCTCGAACGAGTGTGTTCGCAGGCTCCGCCATTGCAGGAGTCACAGCTGTGCACGGCCGGCCCGCACGCGGGAGATCAGACAGTCTTGCTTGACCTTGCGGCGATGATGACACACGCTTTGCCCAACGACTCACCGTGCTTTTTTCCACTGCCAGATCACCGTAGACATTCTGCAAGCGCCTATGAATATCTGAGATGCCCTGGTTTTCCGCCAAAAGAAACTCGATCGCTCCCCGTTGTTTGCAACGCACATCCGTTACAGACGCCATTTTAACAGCTCCGTACAGCGCTGCCACCTGTCGGAAGTCAATGAAACTATACGAGACGAAGCGGGAATGTTTGAAAATATTCCACAAGAAATTTCCGGTTTTTTCAACCAAAATTGGCCGAGAAAAAAAATTGTTGCATTACTTATTGCACTGCCCTGGTATATCGAGATAAGTCAAATGGAAGTCCTTAAAAGTGGATTAAAATACTAAATACCCCCATGAAATCAGATATAGTATTAGAAATGTTGAAATGAAGGTGCTGTAACTGGTCGCTGGCCACAAATCCCATGGACGCACCGGCATGCAAATGGTTGTGTATTTGAAAGTTTCACTGAACGTACAGTTCCGTTATTTATTATGTTCAGTAGCGAAAGTCTGACAATAACGCATCAGCTAAAGCCATAGTGATGGTCACCTTTCGATGACATTATTATAGTATCGATGTTTTTACCTCACTTTATTTTACTAATGTCCTCCCGAAACTCGACTTTACTTCGAAGGCAAAACAGTGTTCACAACGTTCATGCTAAATGTCATGTACACTGAAGCGCCAAACAAGCTGGTATAGGCATGCGTATTCAAATACAGAGATCTGTAAAGAGGTAGAATATGGCGATGTAGCCGGAAACGCCTATATAAGACAATAAGTGTCTGGCGCAGTTGTTGGATCGGTTACTGCTGCTACAATAGCAGGTTATCGAGATTTAAGTCAGTTTGAACCCCGTGGTAAAATCGGTGCACGGGCGATGGGACGCAGCATCTCCGAGGTAACGATGAAGTGGGAATTTTCCCGTACGACCATTTCACCAGTGTACTTTGAATGAAAAATATAATAATTCCAATCCCAAAGAAAGCAGGTTTTGACAGATGTGAAAATTACCGGACTATCAGTTTAATAAGTCACAGCTGCAAAATACTAACGCGAATTCTTTACAGACGAATGGAAAAACTGGTAGAAGCGGACCTCGGGGAAGATCAGTTTGGATTCCGTAGAAATGTTGGAACACGTGAGGCAATACTAACCTTACGACTTATATTAGAAGAAAGATTAAGAAAAGGCAAACCTACGTTTCTAGCATTTGTAGACTTAGAGAAAGCTTTTGACAACGTTAACTGGAATACTCTCTTTCAAATTCTGAAGGTGGCAGGGGTAAAATACAGGGAGCGAAAGGCTATTTACAATTTGTACAGAAACCAGATGGCAGTTATAAGAGTCGAGGGGCATGAAAGGGAAGCAGTGGTTGGGAAAGGAGTGAGACAGGGTTGTAGCCTCTCCCCGATGTTATTCAATCTGTATATTGAGCAAGCAGTAAAGGAAACAAAAGAAAAATTCGGAGTAGGTATTAAAATTCATGGAGAAGAAGTAAAAACTTTGAGGTTCGCCGATGACATTGTAATTCTGTCAGAGACAGCAAAGGACTTGGAAGAGCAGTTGAACGGAATGGACAGTGTCTTGAAAGGAGGATATAAGATGAACATCAACAAAAGCAAAACGAGGATAATGGAATGTAGTCAAATTAAATTGGGTGATGCTGAAGGGATTAGATTAGGAAATGAGACACTTAAAGTAGTAAAGGAGTTTTGCTATTTAGGGAGCAAAATAACTGATGATGGTCGAAGTAGAGAGGATATAAAATGTAGACTGGCAATGGCAAGGAAATCCTTTCTGAAGAAGAGAAATTTGTTAACATCGAGTATAGATTTAAGTGTCAGGAAGTCGTTTCTGAAAGTATTTGTATGGAGTGTAGCCATATATGGAAGTGAAACATGGACGATAACCAGTTTGGAAAAGAAGAGAATAGAAGCTTTTGAAATGTGGTGCTACAGAAGAATGCTGAAGATAAGGTGGGTAGATCACGTAACTAATGAGGAGGTATTGAATAGGATTGGGGAGAAGAGAAGTTTGTGGCACAACTTGACTAGAAGAAGGGATCGGTTGGTAGGACATGTTTTGAGGCATCAAGGGATCACAAATTTAGCATTGGAGGGCAGCGTGGAGGGTAAAAATCGTAGAGGGAGACCAAGAGATCAATACACTAAGCAGATTCAGAAGGATGTAGGTTGCAGTAGGTACTGGGAGATGAAGAAGCTTGCACAGGATGGAGTAGCATGGAGAGCTGCATCAAACCAGTCTCAGGACTGAAGACCACAACAACACAACAACAACAACCTTGAATACCAGGAATCCGGTAAAACATCAAATCTCCGACTTCGCTGCGGCCGAAAAAGATCCTGCAAGGACGAGACCAACTACGACTGAAGAGAATCGTTCAACGTGGCAGAAGTACAACCCTTCCGCAAATTGCTGCAGATTTCAATGCCGGGCCATTAGTATCAGCGTGCGAGCCATTCAACGAAACATCATCGAAATGGGTTTTCTTAGCCGAAGGCCTACTTGTATACCCGTGTTGACTGCACGACACAAAGCTTTACGACTTTCCCGCCAATATCGACACTGGACTGTTGATGACTGGAAACATGTTGCCCGGTCGGACATGTCTCGTTTCAAATGGTATTGAGCAGATTGATGTGTACGGGTATGGAGGCAACCTAATGAATCCATGTCCCCTGCATGTCAGCAAGAGACTGTTCAAGCTGGAGGAGGCTCTGTAATGGAATGGGGCGTGTGCAGTTGGAGTGATATGGGACAACTGATACGTCTGGGTATGACTCTGACCGGTGGCACGTACGTAAGCATCCTGTCTAAAAAATGGCTCAAAGGGCTCTGAGCACAATGGGACTTAACTTCTGAGGTCATCTGTCCCCTAGAACTTAGAACCACTTAAACCTAATTAACCTAAGAACGTCACACACATCCATGCCCAAGGCAGGATTCGAACTTGCGACCGTAGCGGTCGCGCGGTTCCAGATTGTAGCGCCTAGAACCGCTCGGCCACTTTGGCCGGCAAGTTTCCTGTCTGATCACCTGCATCAAATTATGTCCATTGCACATTCCGGCGGAATTGGGCAGTTCAGCAGGACAATGCGACACACCACACGTGCAGAATTGCTGCAGAATGGCTCCAGGAACACTCTTCTGAGTTTAAACACTTCCGCTGGCCACCAAACTCCCCGGACATGAGCATTATTGATGGTATCTGGGATACCTTGTAACATGCTGTTCAGAAGAGATCTCCACCACCTCATACTCTTACGCTTTTATGGACAGCCCTGCAGGATTCATGGGGTCAGTTCCATCCAGCACTACTTCAGGCATTAATCGTGTTGCGGCACTTCTGTGTGTTTGCCGAGACACTGCACGATATTAGGCAGGTGTACCAGTTTCTTTGGCTCTTCAGCGCATATACACAAAGTTGGGCACCTGTAAACTTACAAAAGATGAAATTTTCTGCTAGCTAAAATGCTAATACTGCATACCTATAATTAGTTTATTACTGGTTCGTACAGCAACCTACAAGATATCGTGAATGTTATGAATTTATCCCGGTTTTGAAACTGTTTTTCGGTATTTTACTCCATTTGCAGAGGAGGTGGCGGGTTGCAATATGGTGGAGACCATTTCAGTCAGTTGTGGTTAATCATATTGTGGCAGTGTTTATTTTCAGTTTTAATTTAATTTTTGCTTAGGGCGTAGTATGAAATGCTTGTGGATTGGAGAATGTTGTTAGTATACTTGTTAATTAATCCCGGTATTCGTCTGACACTAAGAGGAAACGTCCTTGCAGAAAAACGTCAGCTCGTAACATTTGTCTCCTCATGCATTTTGTGGTCTGTTGATTCGTATAACGTACTGACATGTCAGTAATTACCGTTGTATCCTCTATATTCTAGATAATGTAACTATATCTATGTTAGATCAGCCTGCGTTCCGTTTGGTGTAGTTTATCAACGAATGATTTCGTTTATTTCTTCGATGTTTACAAGTGATACGTAGAAGACATCTGATGCAGCTTCAAAAAAGTCCAGCAATTTCAGTGTCGTTGTTTTCGAACATCTAGAGCATTTTATTTTCTGAATCGATATCTGTCGCAATCGTCTGTGACTAATCTTATAACGTCTACGTTTAAAGAAGTACACATTCGGAAGTTTCATAGAACGTGAGTGTATTTTTGCACCAGTCCTTTCAGAGACATTGTTAACAGTCACATAAATAGTCTGCTACGCGCCACCTGATGAATATATGAACTGACCTGCTAATCTCACCTGCGAGTTAGCTTCTAAATATAAATGGTTCAAATGGTTCAAATGGCTCTGAGCACTATGCGACTTAACTTCTGAGGTCATCAGTCGCCTAGAACTTAGAACTAATTAAACCTAACTAACCTAAGGACATCACACACGTCCATGCCCGAGGCAGGATTCGAACCTGCGACCGGAGCGGTCGCTCGGCTCCAGACTGTAGCGCCTAGTACCGCACGGCCACTCCGGCCGGCCTCTAAATAAATGATTTTGTTGTTTTACTGCGTAAGAGAAGGAAGTTTTTAAAATGGGTTGATTCTTAATATGGACACACATCGAGCCAATATTTGTCTGTAAACAATAACACATCGCGCACGAGCGGAGAACAGACACATCCCAGTCCGACTGGTGAAACGCAGACTGTATGATGCCGTCCAACCAGTGAGGTAGTTTACATTCAAAATATTCTGCACCCATCACTTGTAATGCAGACATGGTTAATGGCACACAGTCTAATTAAAAAGGTCACATCTACTTCAGTCTGTAAGTCGGTGAGAAACGACGTTCTTCTGTCATTTGTAGCTGACACATCAGCTCCTATGAGCTCATAAATCTCTTGCAGAATCACGTTAAATTTAATCATCCGGAAAGACAAGCTGTTTACTCCACGTTTTTTTATTAACTTTTAGTCCTACATTCTTTCAGATCCTCGTTTCCATACTTTCGATGTCCAGAAAACCTTACAGCAACACTCCTTTCTTTTCAGTGCTTCCACTTTCCTTCAACTGTCTGTACCTTTGATGTTATACAGATTAATATCTGCGAACACACAACATCAAATATATATGTACAACACTTACGTATATAGAGAATTACGTATTTCCGATAACAGAGTTCAATGAATTACGGAAAAAGAAAGTCTGAACATGAATGAAAGTGAGGGAAGGTTACACATAAAATGCTTTTAACACTCCATGTAATGCGCCGAAATTTTGAAAGCTATCAGCAATGTAGGTGCCATGTGTAATTACTCCTCAACTAAAAGAGACAGACGACAAATTTTGTGAAGAAATGCCAATGAGACGAGGAAAGCTTATTTTGCAGACTAGTTGCTGGTTAAGACATCTTTATGTGTTACATGGAACAACGCCTCACTTCAGTGGGTGCGAGTGAGTCGTATTTACTGTGACGCGACGTCCCTTCTTCGGCACAAAGTCAAAGCGATTTTTATCTCAGTACACGGAGACTTGTTGAGACAAGTTGAATGATATGTTCTTTTTTGTGTGACTGTCTTCCGCAGCAGTACTTCAGTTTAAGAGAGTGTTACAGGACACGTGTTTCATCTTTATGGTAATAGCATCATCAGGCAGGAGTCTGTAAAATATTGCCTATTATACACGTGCATCAGCAAAAACTGTTGTAATTCATTAGAAACAAACTACAGAAACTTATTCTGTATATGATATACAGAGTGTTAGAAAAAAAGAGTGGAATGTTTTGAGAGGTGGTAGTGACTATCAAAATAAGAAAAGAAATCCAGCGAACATGGGCAGCAAAATGTATAAATTAAGAGCTATGAGCTCTTCAACAGTATGAAACACATCTACTGCAGGATATATGGTTTATGTGTTTTGGGAGGAGGTAGTATTGACCATTACAAAACAAACAGAAAAAAAAGTCCAGTAAACGTGGGCTGTGAAATGCATTCCTGTAGCTCTTGTTCAATAGAGGAGACGTGTTTCACAACTGCTCATGGGGAATTGCTCGTAGCTCATAAGGTAAGAATTTCAGAGCCCACGTTCTTTTAACTTTTTTCTTGTTTTGGTGGTTACTACAACCTCTCAAAATATTCGCCAACTTTTTTTTAGCACTAGCATGGATCAATAGTAACAGTCTTACTAAAGATGTTTCTTGAACGAAAGCCTAACGAGTCTGGAAAAATACGGCATTAAACTGAATTAAATGTGAGATTGAAACATAAAAGAAAATTACAACTGTTAAGATGAAAGAATTGATAAAATAATTACAAAGCTGTTATGTACGCATCGACTGCATCATGTGTCATATGTTGACGGTAGGAGACTGAGACGACTTTCGCCTTAGGCTCAAGGCCATCGCCAAACACAACACTGCCAGCACGCGGCTGATCTTTTCGGAACGGCCCGTAGTGCGGATGTTTTAAACATGGCGGGCAGCGCTTGTTTATGTGCCGGCGGGAGTCCTTGGCCTTCCGCTCGGGCAGGCGCGTCCGCCCGGCGCTAATAAATCCGGCGGCCCCCCATTACCGCCTCGGTCAACACTCGGTCGGCGATCGCTATCAGCCCGAGACATCCCTGGCCAAACAACCCTCAGCCGCTTCTCACGTTTCTGGCAACGCCACGCGGAGGTACACACACGAGCAGCGGAGTGCTGAGAAGTGTCTCGCAGCGCACTGCCCGTGACTGATTACCGGACGCATTCCGATACAGCACTGATTCCCCGGAATGGAGTCATATAGAAACGGATGGTCCTCCACCAACAGAGTTTAATATCTGATTAAAGTTTAGACTGAAAAAATGGTTCAAACATTCCTATTTTTAGAATTGTGGTAAAAATGTAATATTTCATTAATGTCTTTGTAGTTGTTTCATTAAACTATCGAAATGCCTTGAACTTCAGCCCTATGCTAGTGAAACTCGAACCTGCGAAGAAATCTGGTTCAAATGGTTCAAATGGCTCTGAGCACTATGGGACTCAACATCTTAGGTCATAAGTCCCCTAGAACTTAGAACTACTTAAACCTAACTAACCTAAGGACATCACACACACCCATGCCCGAGGCAGGATTCGAACCTGCGACCGTAGCAGTCCCGCGGTTCCGGACTGCAGCGCCAGAACCGCTAGACCACCGCGGCCGGCAAAGAAATCTGGTAACTTTATCTTGTGCTGTCAAAATATTCATCGTACTTCCTTGCAAGTCGAGGTTGACTATACTTATATCTGCAAAGATATGCGCAAGATATACCACCCTGGAAGTAAACATGTTACCTGTTGTTCTGGCCTTATCTTTCTCCTCTCCCGTTCTCGCCCTTTCCAGAATCAAAAATAGTTCGAGCAGTCTGTGAGACACCTTGCCACGTGATCCAACTTCTCTAAGGAACAAGAGTGCATCGAATACAGTTACACGCTCTTTTTTTCACAAGTCTGAGATATGTTATATTTGTTACATTATCTGAGATGCGGTTGCCAAATCTTCACTGCCCAAGTAAGTACAGACAGAAATGTTTCCACTGGCAAAGCATAATAATGCAGTGGCTGAACGTTGCATTTGGAGCAACTTCTTTTATTAATATGGGGAATCCAGAGCAATGCCCGACATGGAATTCTCTACCGTGCGGTAGTGTCAAGAGATTCCGAAACAAGTATTCTTCTTTTAGGCCCCATCTTTTATGTTTCGAACATAGAGGAGCAGCTCAAATCTCGATACGACATCTCATTTTGTTGTTAGAAAGAGATACCTGGTTTGAAACTTCCTGGCAGATTAAAACTGTGTGCCGGACCGAGACTCGAATTCGGGACCTTTGCCTTTCGCGGGCAAGTGCTCTACCGACTGAGCTACCCAAGCACGACTCACGCCCCGTCCTCACAGCTTTAATTCTGCCAGTACCTCGTGCTTGGGTAGCTCAGTCGGTAGAGCACTTGCCGGCGAAAGGCAAAGGTCTCGAGTTCGAGTCTCGGTCCGGTACACAGTTTTAATCTGCCAGTAAGTTCCATATCAGCGCATACTCCGCTGTAGAGTGAAAATTTCATTCTAAATACCTTGTTTGTGTTCTCCACACATTCCTCTCCTAGAACTAGCTTCACGCATGTGGTAAGAGAGCCTGGATGGAGATTCTCTGTTATCGTATATATGAGGTTTCTTGGTCTGAGCGATATAAAGAGCATTTCCGTATGAAGGTTTAAGACCACCTACGCTGACTGTAAAAAGTGGCTAGATGCTTTCGCGGGAGAACTTTTCAGTAGAAGTTCATTGCACTTGAAGAAGAATTCTACCCTTTACACTCGCTGCTGCTAGCACTTTACTGCACAGAAGTCACTGCGGCCTTTCATAACCTTTATCAACTAAAATGCAGAAAAGGTTTTTTGTATGACCTTCTTTCCAGGAGACAGGTACTTAAGAAAAATAAGGCACCGTAAAACATTTTTGGAAATATGTCACGAAAATTAGACATTGTTAGCCACAGATATAATTACTCAAATGTTCACTGCATTAATGAGTTTGGAATTACTTCTACATGCAACTGAATTAATGCAGTTTGTATTTTGTCATACACATTTCGCTTCAATTTCTTCCAAAGCACTTTATGCAGCTCCAAGTATGTAGATATCTGCGTGCTGCTCATATCATTTATTGAGCTGCACATACACATAATCTCAAAAGATCAATATACGCTGAAATGACAAAAGACACAGGATAGCCCATACACATATACAGATGGCGGTAGTATCGCGTACACAAGTATAAACGGACAGTGCATTGGGGAAGCTGTCATTTTTAGTCATGTGATTCATGCGAAAACATGTCCGACCTGGTTATGGCTGTACGACGGGAATTAATAGACTTTGAATGTGGAATAGTAGTTAGAGCTAGCAGCATGGGACATTCCAATTTGGATATCAGTATTGTAAGATCCATAGTGTCAAGAGTGTGCTGACAATACATTTCAGGCATTACGCCTCACCCCGGACAATACAGTGGCCGACGGCCTTCACTTAACGACCGAGTGCAGCGGCGTTTGTGTAGACATGTCAGAGCTAACAGGCAAGCAACACTGCATAAAATTACCACAGAAATCAATGTGGGACTTATGACGAACGTATCTGTTAGGAGAATACGGCGAAATTTCGCGTTAATGGTCTACAGCAACAGGTGACCGATGCAAGTGCCTTTGCCATTGCCAGGCGGCGCTTCACCTGGGCTTATGACATATCGGACGGATCCTAGAGTACTGGAAAACCATGGATTGGTCAGACGATTCCTAATTCAGTTTGTGAGAGCTGATGGTGGGGTTGAAGTGTGGAGCAGACCCCGCGAGGCCATGGATCATAGTAGTCAACAAGGCACTTTGCAACCTGGTGGTGGCTGTGTTAACACGGAATGGATAGGGTCCTTTGCTCCAACAGAACCGATCATTGACTGGAAATGAGGATGTTCGGCTACTTGGAGACCATCTGCTTGATGTCCACAAACAACGACTTCACTGGGCCACAGTTGTTCGCGATTGGTTGGAAAAAACATTCTGCACAATTCGAACGACTGATTTGGACACCAACATCGCCCGAGATAATTCCCATCAAACATTTATGGGACGTAACCGAGAGATCAATTAGTTCGCAAAATCCTGCTCTTGCAACACTTTTGCAATTGTGGGTGGCTGCAGAGACAGCATGTCTCAATATTTCTGCAGGAAATGCAACGACTTTTTGAACCCATGCCATGTCGAGTTGCTGCACCACATTGGGCAAAAGGTCCAAACAGTATTAGCAGGTATCCAGTGACTTTTGTCAGCCCAGTGTAGTTTCGGCTATACATTGCATTGTGTTACCTTGCAAAGGAAAAGCAGATCTGTCAAGGTAGCATCACTGTTTGTACGTCCGAGTCGCGAATACAACTTCTCTTTATATTAAATGAGCAACTGAAGTAAAACAATTATGCGGCCCTAATTGAAGTTCCCATTTACCTCGCGACTTGATAGCATTGTTGCAGATTTCTCTAAACCATGTCAGCAGGCTACATTTCTATTTGTAAATAAAGTTTTCAAACTATACTCAAACTGTTGCATACCACATGGTGCAATGTGCTAATGCATAAGACAAACAGTTGGACGGGGAGAGTAACGATTCCTATGAAATGACATTCCAAGACAACGATTTTAGAATGTAATATGTGTTGAAAAAGACAAAGTAAAACTTCGCGTGATTTTCACACACGACATTGGTCTGAACAGTACTATACTTAACAAAGTGAACAGTGACTTAAGAAGGGTACATACTAACAGAGAATTTCTATAGAAACCAAACAGCTAAATCAGTTATCTTAATGCATGCCTCCGGATATTGCGGTGGTCTTTCTATTAGCACTGAGAAAGTGAACAAAGTTAACTAGCTGCCAATAATCATTCATTCCTACAAATTAGGTGTGCGGTGCTGCAGTTTTACCTCAAAGCTCTTCTCTTCATCTAATAGGCACAGTCACAAGTCGACACGGCACTATTAAATACGTCCATCGCCTACCACACTTCAACAACAATACCAATGATTGTTTAACAGTAAAGTACCTTGCTCTCCCTGTGACATGCACATCGATAACACACAAAAATCAAAATGACATGCCCACCTTCCACGCTAAGTTTCATAGGTAATAAGGAGCATGAGTAGCAGTACTTAAAAATACGATCCGAATGACGTAGACTTTGTCGATGTCGATGTTTGCAGCCTACGTCATATTTTCACATGTGTGATCAATGGAAGACTAAATACTCTGAAAACTTTTAGTGCGCTGTAGGAGTTAAACTCATCACCTTTAATCGTATGCTGCATTTGTCGTTGTACCATATATTCACTGAGCTCTCCAAGTGTTAATTTTACTCAGTAATTAGGTCTAGAGGATTATCCTTCTGTTTCATTTGTCGTGTTCTCTATACAGTGAAAAATTTTTCTACTAGCAAATAGAATGGATAGAGTTTTATTGACGTTTATTGTCATTCTCCACAGTGAGATCTACATCTTGTTGTATTCCAGACGACCTTGTAATTAGCGAACTATGTATTTTGAGTTTTAACAGCTTCTGCAGAGAGCTTTATCACCAAAACAAACGAGAGGCGTCCCCTGAGTGTTACAGAATGTTATTGGTATTGTAACAGCCCAAGCAATAGGTGGTGCAACTGCTGTATCTGGAACACAAACAGGCGCGGTCAGGGTTCTGACGACGGAAGCACCCCTCACCATGTGACCACTTCCACATCGACACACTTACGCATGCTAGTGACGTGGGACGTGGACTATGCTCCAGGAAATTCTGCAGTTTTACACCCGGTCGCCTGAAAACACATGACAGCCAATCACCAACGCTGTTCCAGACTTTTCCGCGGTGTCACACAAACACTGTCCTTCCGTGAAGTCACTGTTGAGCAGGTGCACTTAAACCCCGGCCCAGCTGAGTACGTCACGGTCAGCACGGCATGGCCACGCGCGCCATCTGCCGTGTGTCAGTCATCATTAAGTCTACCAATACAGCCTTGGAGGCTCTGCCGTAACTGTCGGCTCTGGGCTGCGATCCACGGACCTCTGCCTGTCTGCTGGAAATGAGTAGCCGACACGTTGCCAGCTGACAGCCCCCGTTATTCAGCCGTCGGTCCAACCTTCGACTGTGGGCAAAACCATCGCCATCCCACTGGGACGCTGCGACCTACCACGAATTACGCCACTGACTTCCCCACACTGCAGTCACGACTGGATCGTGTGTGTTGGTCGTGCCATCAAGTCAGCGTGCCGAGCTGGCATACCACTGCATAAGCAGCTTGCGTCCCTGCCCCTCTGGCGGTTGATACACCAGCCGCTGCAGTGCCAAAGTATTACATGTTGACGGAAACACAGTTGAATCACTGTACATACTGGACGGATTAGATAAAGACATCTTTATGTTCATCCTCATGCCTGTCCACAGCCACTTCAGACTACCTACCTGACGGGGTCAAGTTGAATAAATTAATAAAGAAGCAATAAAGAAGTTAATGTGTATTTACCAGGATATGCTTCTGCTGTGCACGTCCATCCAACATTTGGCAGAAAACCACTCCCACAACCATACAAAATTTTTTCTTCCCCCCCCCCCCCCCCCCCATGAACCATGGACCTTGCCGTTGCTGGGTAGGCTTGCGTGCCTCAGCGATACAGATAGCCGTACCGTAGGTACAACCACAACAGAGGGGTATCTGTTGAGAGGCCAGACAAACGTGTAGTTCCTGAAAGGGGTAGCAGCCTTTTCAGTAGTTGCAGGGGCAACAGTCTGAATGATTAACTGATCTGGCCTTGTAACACTAACCAAATCGGCCTTGCTGTGCTGGTACTGCGAACAGCTGAAAGCAAGGGGGAACTACAGCCGTAAATTTTTCCGAGGGCGTGCAGCTTTACTGTATGGTTAAATGATGATGGCGTCCTCTTGGGTAAAATATTCCGGAGGTAAAATAGTCCCCCATTCGGATCTCCGGGCGGCGACTACTCAGGAGGACGTCGTTATCAGGAGAAAGAAAACTGGCGTTCTACGGATCGGAGCGTGGAATGTCAGATCCCTTAATCGGGCAGGTCGGTTAGAAAACTTCAAACGGGAAATGGATAGGTTTAAGTTAGATATAGTGGGAATTAGTGAAGTTCGGTGGCAGGAGGAACAAGACTTTTAGTCAGGTGAATACAGGGTTATAAATACAAAATCAAATAGGGGTAATGCCGGAGTAGGTTTAATAATGAATAAAAAAATAGGAGTGCGGGTAAGTTACCACAAACAGCATAGTGAACGCATTATTGTGGCCAAAATAGACACGAAGCCCACGCCTACTACAGCAGTACAAGTTTATATGCCAACTAGCTCTGCATATGATGAAAAAATTGTTGAAATGTATGATGAGATAAAAGAAATCATTCAGGTAGTGAAGGGAGACGAAAATTTAATAGTCATGGGTGACTGGAATTCGAGAGTAGGAAAAGGGAGAGAAGGAAACATAGCAGGTGAATATGGGTTGGGAGAAAGAAATGAAAGAGGGAGCCGTCTGGCATAATTTTGCACAGAGCACAACTTAATCATAGCTAACACTTGGTTCAAGAATCATAAAAGAAGGTTGTACACATGGAAGAATCCTGGAGATACTAGAAGGTATCAGATAGATTATACAGTGGTAAGACAGAGATTTAGGAACCAGGTATTAAATTGTAAGACATTTACACGGGCAGATGTGGACTCTGACCACAATCTATTGGTTTTGAACTGTAAAATAAAACTGAAGAAACTGCAGAAAGGTGGGAATTTAAGGAGATGGGATCTGGACAAACTGATTAAACCAGAGGTTGTACAGAGTATCAGGGAGAGCATAAGGGAACAATTGTCAGAAATAGGAGAAAGAAATACAATAGAAGAAGAATGGGTAGCTCTGAGGTATGAAGTAGTGAAGGCAGCAGAGAATCAAGTAGGTAAAAAGACGAGGGCTAGTAGAAATCCTTGGGTAACAGAAGAAATATTGAATTTAACTGATGAAAGGAGAAAATATAAAAATGCAGTAAATGAAGCAGGCAAAAAGGAATACAAATGTCTCAAAAATGAGATCGACAGGAAGTGCAAAATGGCTAAGCAGGGATGGCTAGAGGACAAATGTAAGGATGTAGAGGCTTATCTCACTAGGGGTGAGATAGATAATGCCTACAGGAAAATTAAAGAGACCTTTGGAGAAAAGAGAACCACATGTATGAATATCAAGAGCTCAGGTGGAAACCCAATTCTAAGCAAAGAAGGGAAAGCAGAAAGGTGGAAGGAGTATATAGAGGGTCTATACAAGGGCGACGTACTTCAGGACAATATTCTGGAAATGGAAGAGAATGTAGATGAAGACGAAACTGGAGATACAATACTGCGTGAAGAGTTTGACAGAGCACTGAAAGACCTGAGTCGAAACAAGGCCCAGGGAGTAGACAACATTCCATTAGAACTACTGACGACCTTGCGAGAGCCAGTCCTGACAAAACTCTACCATCTGGTGAGCAAGATGTATGAGACAGGCGAAATTCCCTCAGACTTCAAGAAGAATATAATAATTCCAATCCCAAGGAAAGCAGGTGTTGACAGATGTGAAAATTACCGAACAATCAGTTTAATAAGCCAAAGCTGCAAAACACTAACGCGAATTCTTTACAGACGAATAGAAAAACTAGTAGAAGCCGACCTTGGGGAAGATCAGTTTGGATTCCGTAAAAATATTGGAACACGTGAGGCAATACTGATCTTACGACTTATCTTAGAAGAAAGATTAAGGAAAGGCAAACCTACGTTTCTAGCATTTGTAGACTTAGAGAAAGCTTTTGCTAAAGTTGACTGGAATACTCTCTTTCAAATTCTAAAGGTGGCAGGGGAAAAGTACAGGGAGTGAAAGACTATTTACAATTTGTACAGAAACCAGATGGCAGTTATAAGAATCGAGGAACATGAAAGGGAAGCAGTGGTTGGGAAGGGAGTGAGACAGGTTGTAGCCTCTCCCCGATGTTATTCAATCTGTATATTGAGCAAGCAGTAAAGGAAACAAAAGAAATATTCGGAGTAGGTATTAAAATCCATGGAGAAGAAATAAAAACTTTGAGGTTCGCCGATGACATTGTAATTCTGTCAGAGACACGAAAGGACTTGGAAGAACAGTTGAACGGAATGGACAGTGCCTTGAAAGGAGGATATAAGATGAACATCAACAAAAGCAAAACGAGGATAATGGAATGTAGTCGAATTAAGTCGGCTGATGCTGAGGGAATTAGATTAGGAAATGAGACACTTAAAGTAGTAAAGGAGTTTTGCTATTTGGGGAGCAAAATAGCTGATGATGATCGAAGTAGAGAGGATATAAAATGTAGACTGGCAATAGCAAGGAAAGCGTTTCTGAAGAAGAGAAATTTGTTAACATCGAGTATTGATTTAAGTGTCAGGAAGTCGTTTCTGAAAGTATTTGCATGGAGTGTAGCCATGTATGGAAGTGAAACATGGACGATAAATAGTTTGGACAAGAATAGAATAGAAGCTTTCGAATGTGGTGCTTCAGAAGAATGCTGAAGATTAGATGGGTAGGTCACATAACTAATGAGGAGGTATTGAATAGAATTGGGGAGAAGAGGAGTGTATGGCACAACCGGTTGGTAGGACATGTTCTGAGGCATCAAGGGATCACAAATTTAGCATTAGAGGGCAGCGTGGAGGGTACAAATCGTAGAGGGAGACCAAGAGATGAATACACTAAGCAGATTCAGAAGGATGTAGGTTGCAGTAGTTACTGGGAGATGAAGAAGCTTGCACAGGATGGGGTACCATGGAGAGCTGCATCAAACCAGTCTCAGGACTGAAGACCACAACAACAACAACAAATGCATTTGGTGTCAGAAGAACTGTTCCCATTACATTTGGTGTCAGAAAGATTATTTAAGATGAAGATGAGTAAGGACACATAGAAGACTGCAGCCAGCGTCATGGTTCTGCAGCAGCAACGGGGGGAGGGAAGAGAATTGGTGTAAGACAGAATGTGAAGAATCCTCTGGGACAGCAAAATAGGTAAGCGGGAGCCTGAACTTCAATTTCACTCATAGGGCTTCGTATATAAACTTGGCTTTGACCTCTTCCTACTTTACCATGATGTCAGTCTTAGATACCACTGTAGGCTTTGCTAAGTGTCATGAGGTCGCTCCGAAAACTCTGGTCACGTGAACTCGATGTAGTTCACCTGGGCACTCCGCTCTGTGCACATCTCATAGTTTTTTAGGTATGTAGGTGGAAAGGGCACTAATTCAGACAATGCAGAGCGTCCGCTTGGCTCACACGTGGGAAGCATTAGGTACCCCGAAAATTTCGATAATTTCTTAAGAATAAGGCAGAATAGGCTTATATCTTTATTGTTAACAAGAATTTAAATGCTTCAGTATGAGTACGGTTGACAGGAGTAACATGCATAGGATAGGCGCGTAGAAGATAGGTATAATGCAGGATTTAAGGTCATGTCTGAGTCCTGTACGTTAGCAGATATAATCTGGAAAATGTGACACCCAGGAAAAATAATTCATCAGTATTATATGACATAGGTTTAAGCCATGGTACATTGCTGATAAATTAGGACTCGAATACAGAGACGCACGGTACTGCTTGGTTACGTTTTATTGTCTTCAAATTGTGTGGCATTGTCACAAAACAGCAAATGCTCTGACATGCCACACAAGTGCCTGGCAGAGGGTTCATCGAATCATTTCCATACTACTTCTCTAGCATTCCACTCTCGAATGGCGGAGAGTGTGAATTGCAGGGTAACCATGTAGATTTAGATGTAGATGTAGAGAGTCCAGGTGAGGATTTTCTTGAATAAAGACGAAGTGGAATCACCACGATGCATCTACTGACAGTAACGGCTCTCCAGACTGAGTAGACTCCTTTCCAGGATTGCTTACCTCAAAAAATCCGAGGAGGTACCGGAAATCGAACTGGGACCTTCCAGACCGAGGAAGCCAACCTAACCATTTTTTTTCTATTAACATCGTTTATTATACTGAAACCACTGATCTATACTGTTGTAAAAAGTTCATTCGAAACTTAAGCACTAACTGCTATAATTAGTACTAAGAAACAGTTAAATAATATTGTAACAAACAAGAGAAAGACAGAATGTCAGTGTACATACTGATTTATTGATTGAGAATATTTTATTTGTTTCAGTATGTATCTGTTTCTTCAAAGTGCTAACCGCGATGATGACGGCAGACTGTAATAAGATGCATCAAGATCGTAGAAGCTCCAGAAACCCGTAAGATTATCCGAAAACTGCAGTCGGTGCAAAATCTTAGGAACCTAGCCCATGCAACTGTCGCGCTAAGTATGACGAACTATTTTCTTTCGTAAGCACCCCGAAGAAATCAATTGATGATAGGGCTGGGCAGTCCTTAACGTCCCATTTATCATTTCCCAAGCATGCTGATTGATATTTGTCTTTGTTCATGGTTCTACATGACTGCGTAGATGTATGGTTTGTATTTTGCTCCCAGTTTTGAGGTTTTTAGAATTTCCTTCTTTCTTTCCTTCCGTGGTCCTGGAAAACTTTGCGTGCTACATCATTATTTATTATTACATACGATACGTAATTACAAATTAAACACGTTAATGTGCTAACGTTTGCTTCAAGTAAATTAGTCTTCTGTTCGAGAAGTCTTGTAGTCCCTCATGTAACATATCTGCGCATCTCTGCTTTGGGACTTTGTAAACGTCTGTAGTTTTCAAACATCCTACATGTTGTGTGTGGTGTTGTCTCTCATATGCCAGTATTGACGTGTGGGTTCTGCTGTATGTGGACCCTGTACCGTCGCCCTGCAGTGGATAAAAGATCGTTGATGAAACTGTATGCGTCAGAGCTTACATCCGAAAACATTCACTGGTCATAGAGATTTTTCCATGTACTCCTCCAATCCTCATTTAATGTGCGGTGACACTCGTTTATCTGATAATAAAATGTCAGTAATTCTCTTTGTACTGTGACTGCTTCCTGTTTCCATCTTCTCTACAATCTGTTGAACGTACTGAATATAAGAGGAAATATACCATAGTATTGCTCTATGTAGCTTTGCTTCTCCACATATACTCCACGTTTCCTTGAAGAGCTCCGCTCTGCCCAAAGGCCAGGTGGTGAGTATGTGAAGTATGTTTTTCACAGTAAATTCTCTCGATTTGTATTCGAAGTTTAACTATAGTACCACATTTGTTGACAGCATGTCACCCGCTCATGTACTACATAAGGAAATCTGCGTAGTTAGCACCACATTATATCGTGTGTGGATGACTGTAATGATGCAGCAAAATATGTAATGTGCTGTAATTTGTTACACTTTTTATGTTACCAATTGTAGCACATTAGCTTATTCTTCTGCTCCACTAACGTGACGCATACAGCAAATAAAGTGACGCTAACTACGCAAATATGTTTATGTAATGCAGGAGCGAACGACATACTGTTGACGAATCTAATACTACAGTAAAGTAGTGCAGCCACATGAAGATAGCCTGAAACTGACGATAGCAATAAAATAAAGTTTTTCTTTGTAAATTATGTGTTTCTGGCCGTGAGGATCGACGACCCCGTGTGGAATAAATAATTCAGTCAAGTATCAAGGATCCATCACGTATCGTGCTTTCATAGACTGCCTGTTAGCTGAAACACACGTAGGAGGGTCACTTACAACAGTGGCCGAAACGTCAGAGAATTTTACACATCGACAATGCAGTCCCATAACCAGAAGAATATTATTGGCTGTGACTGCGGCCGCGGAAGCCTAAGCATACATAGGTGTCATTTGATGACTGCTTAGTTACAGACGAAGTCCTACCCAAAACAAGAAATTTTAGGTAACAAACAGAGTTATTTCTTTCAGGAGAAAAATTTAGTAATCAGAGATCTAATAACAGAATATTATGCTAAAGATCTCCCAAAAAAATTTCATTTCTTATACAATGTGTTAAACATTTTGTTAATTTTTTATTCATGTTGTTCAAGGTCTGTTGCAAATGTTTCTAGCAGACGCCATTTAGGTGGCTTTAGTGTCAGATATTTCAAATAAGACAATTAGTCTAGGAAGTGATGATCAGGTGTGTATTTGCTTTCTTGGTTGTGTTATTGATGGTGATAGCGATATTGATGACGTTAGTGTGAAACCTGGAGCCTACTTTCGAATAGCAACAAGATAATTAGCAACCGTGATATCCCTGATGGAGTAACGTAACGGTGTCCCATGTTTCTATTCGAATAGGTACTGTGGAATGATATAGAACTTAACCCCAGACGTTGACACAAAGTCTGGCAATCATGAGAAGTACACTGCAACACCGAAAAAGCAGATACCTTCTGAAACTTTACAGAAGCTCTCCTGTGAACCTTGCAGAGCTAGCACTCCTGAAAGAAAGGATACAGTCTCGGTCGGGCACACAGTTTTAATCTGCCAGGAAGTTTCATATCAGCGCACACTCCGGTGCAGAGTGAAAATCTCATTCTGGAAACATCCCCCAGGCTGTGGCTAAGCCATGTCTCCGCTGTATCCTTTTTTTCAGGAGTGCTAGTTCTGCAAGGTTCGCAGGAGAGGTTCTGTAAAGTTTGGAAGGTAGGAGACGAGATACTGGCAGAAGTAAAGCTGTGAGTACCGGGCGTGAGTCGTGCTTTGGTAGCTCAGATAGTAGAGCACTTGCCCGCGAAAGGCAAAGGTCCCGTGTTCGAGTCGCGGTCGGGCACACAGTTTTAATCTGCCAGGAAGTTTCATATCAGCGCACACTCCGCTGCAGAGTGAAAATCTCATTCTGGAAACATACCTTCTGCACCTTCCAAAATTTTGGCCGCTTAATATTAGTGGATAACTTGCACTGTACTTTTGATTCTGAAACTGTAAGCTCTATTACAGAAACTATATTTAATATGTAGTCGATGTACTAGTGTATTTATTTTTGACTGTATATAACTGATTATAATGAAAATATTGTAAATTGCTGGGTAATAGCCAAAGGAACTTTATTGAAATACATCAACAGCAAAGACAAAATGGTAGTAGCTGTGCCGTTCTTTATCTTTGTGTACGGAGAGTCTCTGTCACTTGCGAGCAGAGATGAAGCAGAGCAGCTCGAGTTATGAAAGAGTGCGGAAGTGTTTGTTGGGCGCTCCCGCCGACGCGGTGTGCAGCTATACTCGTGCCAGTGCAGACACGCCTGATTCGTCAACCTACGTGTACTGAGAGCACGGTAGAAGTGGACAGGCGGAGGAAGCTGCAATTCTGTTGCCTGCCCCATACTTATCCGTGGCTCTGGGGACGACCCGTGGTTCTCGAACAGGAGCAGCAGCTGCAACAATGGCAGCTCAGCATTGTCCTCGGCTATCACATCGAAAGACTGTCAAGTGACAAGTATAATAATGTAGAGGCTTTACCCAGTTGATTTCTTTCACAAAGTTTGAATACCTTGAATTATAACTTGTAATAGTTAAAACTTGTAGGCACTTATATTGTCATTGTCCTCACAGTTTATTAATTTTCCTTTCCATGCAATCACCGAATGTCGTAAGAATGTGAAAAGCGATTAACTATTTACTGCCAGTTATGAGTTTTTCTTAAGTCCAGTTTCGGTCTAAATTTTCTGCCACAGTAACTGATCGTTTTTGCATCTCATAAAGGAGGCTACTTAAAGTAAAATTTCACTAGCAAAACTAATAATAATCAAAGATACAGCACAAATTAAGTGCGCGCAATTTCTTTTATTCTGTATGTAGCTTAGCGAGTGACTTCTATTTGCTTGGTATGTATTTTGTTGTTGCTATTTTAAAAGTAAAACCAATTCCTACTCTGCTTAAAGGAAAGTAAGTTCAATCTTTTAATAATCAAAAGTAAATTGCATTCCTGTTTCTAAATTTTGCATAGGGTTACACTGAGGTTACTGAAAGTAATTTTTTAAATTACAAAGTTCAAGTTAAGTCAGCCATTAATTCAACCAATAATTTGATTTAACGTTACTTCCAACGTTTAGTTTTTCAGAATTAGTAGCTGTAAATTCAGTGCTTTCTGCTTCATTTATTTTTCCCCCTGTGCGGTTCGTGAGAGATTGTATTATATTCCACTCATTTCAAAATTATGATCAGTATTTATCTTAAATTTAGAATAGATTCATCTTTCAGAAAAGTCTGTTGTACACTTTCCTCCAACTAACCGGTGTTATTGTCCTTCGGTAACGATATCCTTACTCGCTGTAAAGTTTCATTAGGCTTATGCGATCACGGTCACTTACATCGCAATCTAGTAGGCCGATTAGGAAGGAGCAGGTTATAACACCATCTCTCAACGATGAAGATATAATATTGATAATTTTTTTCCGACCATCACGATTCAAAATGCGTGTAATTATGCAGTACCTTGTGTGTGTGTGTGTGTGTGTGTGTGTTCAAATGTGTGTGAATTTCTAAGGGACCAAACTGCTGAGGTCACCGGTCCCTAGACTTACACTCTACAAAAACTGACTTAAGCTAAGAACAACAGATACACCCATGCCCGAGGCAGGACTCGAACCTCCGGAAGGAGGGGCCGCGCAATCCGTGACATGGCGCCTGAAACCAGGCGGCTGCTCCACGATTTGTGTTTCTGTGTGTGTGTGTGTGTGTGTGTGTGTGTGTGTGTGGGTGGGTGGGTGTGTATGTGGGTGGGTGTATGGGTGTGTGGGTGTATGGCTGTGTGGGTGGGTGGGTGCTCACGCGTGTGTCTGTGTGTGCATATGATGCTGACATAACTGAGACTGGTAATTTCTAATTTGCTTTCAGGACTTTTTCATTATTTTTACAAAATCGACTCTTGCTATGTATATTGTCGTACAGGGTGTCATAAAAGTGCTTTGGCAGTGTAACTAATTCTTATTAAAACAATAGGAACACTAGCTGAAACATGTTCTATGGTCCGAAATTTTCTTTCTATGTATTTTTTCCATCTATAACCGGAGCCCCGTCTTGTGGTGCCTGGGAGGACAGTTTTCCTTCAACGTCTGCCACTCAGGCCCTTCATTTCCTTGTAGTCTGCGGCCGACAGACACCAGCGTCTGTCATGTGTGTATATGCATCGCCTGTCGATCCTATGCCAGCAAGTGTCGGAAAGTGTCAGGGTAAAAGTAATGACTGAATTCACTCTGCCCATTGAACTGTGTACCAGGAGCCTTTGTCCTTTTCCAATTTTGTTAATGTAGCTGTGCAGAGCATTAGTCAGGATCCGTGGATAAACATTTTTAGTCAGTCAAAGAAACAATACGTCGCTTAATTCAACTCGTACACTGCCCATAGGTAAGGGTGTAAGGGTGCGTCGAATCCTGCTGTGAGACGCGAAGAAAAGTCACCGACAGCGAGGATCGCCACGCCGCGTCGCAACTTGCTGCCGCTGATGCTCGTCTCTGTACTCGCGGCAACACCCTTTTCTTCCCTGGAAGGCAGTCGGCTGTATATTTTTCCGAGAGCCTGGAGAGGAGGCGGCGCTTCGGGAAACTTGAAAGAGGCGGGAACAGGCGGCGCGGATCACGCCAGCCTGAGAGCCGGCCACTATTTATTGCCGTGGAAACAGACCTGGCTGTGCTCGTGCGCCACCAGCGTCGATGGTAGCTGACGTGACCAGTGCTACGCTACCAGATCCCGGAGGGAGGGACCCGCTCTGTATACCTGCCGGGATGTTAATTTTAATGCATTGCGGCATCTGACAAACCAGCAACTATCCGATGGCAGAATCCTGAGGATACCAGCGTTATTTCACTTCCTACTTTCGATCGATAAATCAAAAGATCGACTCATTTATCATCGTTATACTACTGCTGTACTATGTGAGTTAATTATTTGTTGTGTAGATCAGTACGATGTTTATCGAAATCATGTCTAGCGTGTCACTTTAAAAACTATATATAGTCTAAGTGAACTGTTTGGGTGGATATGTAATGGTCATTTGTGGGTTACTAAATACCTTAATTAATAAGACTGAATAGAAAGGTAGTACTACTCACGCGATAGACTTAAATTCTTTAATTTGTAGCTGCACGTGTTGCCAGTTTTTAACTAAACATTCCTCTATGAATAAGAGGCTTCCATCCAGAAGAAATCATTTTAAGGTAGATTTTAAATTTACCTTATGTCTTGTCAGATATTACACATTGTTGGGGAGATGATCAGATATTTTTGTTCCTGCATACTGGAAATCTTCCTGAGGCACTGGCAGACGTAGCGTAAGTCCAAAGGGTAATTCCCTTGTTCTAATGCTATAGACATAAATATTCTTCTCAAAGTGTGCATGGAGAATTTCAAGAGATAAACTCATATTAATAAAAAGCTGTCAAAATGCCTGTCTCTTAATAAAAGTTGTCCACATCATGTATACCTTGTCAACAGTTATGGTCCAAAACGGTTTGGGATGTTTTCTCTACACACGACCGTCGACAACTCAGCTAGTTGCCTTCGTCGGGAATTTAACGCAGATTTCATTGCTTACTGTTCGGACCAAAACCAAACTTTTGACTGATGTGTGTTACGTAAAGCCACTCACGTATCAACTCTTCAAAAACGTCCATTTTGTGAAATGAAAAACCCTCACAGCAGTTGCCTAACCGACTTTTACTGCATAGACCACCTGTTTCGAAACGCTTACAGTACCATTATTTAGTGTAAAAAATAAAATCACAAAGCTATCTGAGACCATCCTTGTCCCCATGTTGTCTTGGAGCAGAAGTTTTGCGTCAAAAGAGGGAAAAGAGGTGGCGACATAAATTCCATAAAAACATACACTCGTGCCGCCCGACCGGGAACACTAACAGGAAAACCTATGTAGTTTCCCTGCAGTGTTCTCGGTTTGGCGACACAGGACAAAGGTTTTTCTGGAATTGTGTTCTCTTTTTTACTCTTTTCGTACAGAACTTTTGTTCCATGACAACTTTGGGGCGCACATGATCTCAGACGATTAAGAGATTTTATTTTCACACCAGATTGAGAGGTGGCATGAGCCCTCTCTCATATTTCCATCTTACTCTGAGTAATTCAATTTTCCTCTCTAATTGCATGCAGTAAAAAGTTGCTCTTCCTTCACACGCGGACTTCCCACGCAGCGTCTCTCGTCACCCGGCTGGTCCGGTGACAAGCGGGTTCTGCTGATCTTGAAATGTTTAAGCCGACGGGTGTGAGGGAGTCGAGTGGATGCTTTCCAGATGGCGACATTGTCATAAGAGCGGGGGCGACAGGCCCACAGGGCCTGACCGAGCGGCTGGGCTAGAGATTCCGTTACTTCGCAGAAACTTAGTGAAAACACTTTCTGGTGGGCTACCAGCGAGGCGAGGGAATGCTTGTGTTCCCAAGCAGTCTTGGCGGGCAAATTCCCGCGTTTTCTGCAAAATCATAACTGTGATTGGCTCGCTCAGGGGATAGCTCCGTGACGTAGCAAAATCGGCGCAGAATTGGCGCCAAGTATCTCCATTGGTGGAAAAGTATTGCGTCGGCAATAGAGTGTAATTTTCCGCCGGTTTTCGAGTTGCTGATTGGAACGTTTAACCACGGCCACTGTCGTAGGGGCGGGAATGTCCTGTGTTCCGCTTGTACGGGTGCTCTTGAGAGAGTCGGCTCTCACCTTTCGGTCGGAGTAGGTTACAAGACTGAGCTCTCGCTGCTCTGGACAGCCTGCCTTCCGTTGGCTGTCTAATATACTTTCATTTAATAGTAACTGTTTGACAAAGTTGCTGAAGTTTCGACTTCAACGTAACTTTCCGAGTACAGTTGGCAATTGAGCGTTCTGCGTACAAGTGGCCTATGTTGTCCGTCTTGAGCAGTTTTGGCTAAAGTTGACTGTATCGGAGTTTCTGTGTGACTTCGCTTGTTAAAATCACTCACTGTACCGTCAGTGATTGTGTAGCGAGCCTTCTTCGTCTCCCTCAGAGGCGTATTTGTGTTGCTAGGAAGTCTTTAGTCTGGAACAATCAGACCAGGAGAATTTGTTTCAGGCTATACTCGCGACAATATGATCACCACGACGGGACGTCGAAGCAACCAGCCATCGCCTCCGGTATGCCAGATCGTGCCCTTGCAGTTAAGACGACAGCTTGGTAATGTACGTCCGCAGCACCGGCAAATCAGGGGGGGCTTACAGCATCATTTCCATATGAAGATTCTAGTAGAATTTAGTGTTAAAGACACTGCTAGCCCAGGCACCTTGCAGCATGACATCCCTTCTTCTTGTACTTTCTATGTATTCCTTTTGTCGGCGATTCTATCTAGAACCTCCTCATTTCTCATCATTCCACTTAAATTTCAGGATTCTTTTGTAACACCTAATGTCAGTGGTTTTATTCCTTCTCTTCCCATGTCCCGCTGCCTATGATCTACTCCCGAGGTACATTCTCAGAACTCTCTCTCTCAATTAATTGTCCGTATCTGATATTAGTAGCTTTTTTTTTAACGAAGGAATGCTCCCAACCCAATGCCAGTCTGTTTCTAATGTTCACTTTGCTTGTTTCGCCAGTCGCAATTCTGCTTCCAATTTCCCAGAATTTCTTCACTTTGTCTGCTTCATGATGTTCTCTTTTGACGTTCGACTTTTAGCTAATCTCATCTCTGCCGCTACTTTATACTTTCGTATTTCTTTCGTTTACTTTCAGCCCGTATTATGTGCCTAATACAGTCCATATCACTCAATATGTTTTGTAATTCTATCTCATTTGTATAGAGGACAGCAGTATTATCTGATACGAAGTTTCAAAACATAACAAATTTCGCTGCAGAGTGAAATATTCCTTCTCTCTTTTGAAGTGCCAAACTACCTCCTACAGACCAACCACAAAATCTCTCTGGAGCGTTGTTCATTTCAAATAATTTACGCACCAACACAGGTACTCTGGCGACTGAACAAATATTAATAATCAATATTTTGTCTCAATCGTATTCGCTGTGATTCGTCCGTCAGCTGGGAATATCAGGATCTGCGTCTCCTTGCTTACACTCGAGGTTAGCAGGCTCATTTTCCTCCTTTCTCTCATCATTAACAACACATATACGACACGATAAATACTTTCACAGCAATTCGAACTCTCAATGACAACCATCAAGTGCCTGCACGTCCAACCAGGTCTGGTTCTTCCACGGTTTTCTTAATACGCAAATGCTGGGCTCACTCCTTGATAAAGGAGACGGCCTGTTTCCGTCCCTATTTTTACCCCATTCGAGTTTGTGCTCTGTTCTGCACTGATCTCGTCCTCGATGGAACTTTAACTGTCATATTTATTTCTTTCTATCATCATACAATTCTACACTGATAAGTCACCCAGCCTAAATAGTCTCAACGAGAAAACTCGTCAGCCAGATAATGACCTGTGTTACTGTTGTTGTTGTGTCCGGTTCGAATACTTGTTTGACATAGCTGTCCAGGCTAGTCTATCCTGTATTATCATAAACAAGCATGGTTCTCCGTCTTCAATTTCTATTTCCCTGTGGTTGACTCCACATCCAAATTCAGATTATTTGATGCCTAACGGTGTATCTCATCAACTGATCTCTTCTTGTAGTGCCATAGACTTCTTTTCTATCTAATTCGATTCAGAACCGCATCATTAGCACTCCCAGCAACTTTTCCAACTTACCGTCGCCACACTCAGTGCATGCATTACGTCATACCCCATTGACACAATGGTGCTCTCAAAATCATTTGGTTCCAATGGTTGTATACTTATTTATAGTAGATACGTAACTGCTGCTCCGCCATTATGCTCCATACTTTGAAGCGTACATTTCACAGAATAATTAGAGGTTGCTTCTCGATTAAGGTCATTCACATCATCCAATACTATCTCCTCAACTTCTGCAGTTTGAACAATTCTGTGTCGAAAATCTTGTTCTTTGGTATGGGCAACCCAGTTTCTCGTACGTTTCTACCTACGGCGATGTACAATGACATGACAAAAGTCATGAGATAGCTCCAATTCGTGTGGACTTCCTTTTTCCGGACGTATTGCCGCAGCTCGATGTGGAATGGACTCAACCAATCGTTGGAAGTCCACTTCGGAATTACTGAGCCATCGAGATCCGTCCACAAATGCTAAAGTGTTGGCGGTGCAGGATTAAGTGCATGAACTGACTCCTCTACTATCTCACATATATGTTCAATGGTATTCATGTCGGGCGATGTGGGTGGACTAATCATTCGCTCCAATTATCCAACATGTTCTTCAAACCAATCGCGAACAACTGTGGCCTGGTGACATGGCACACTGTCATCGACAAAAATTCCATCATTTTTTTGGGAACAATAAGTTCATGAATAGCTGTAAATGGTCTCCACGTAGCTGAACAAGACAATTTCCAGTCAATGATCGGTTCAGTTGGACAAGAGGACCAAGCCCATTCCACGTAAAGACAGCCCACAGCCTTATGGAGCCATACTTCGCACAGTGCCTCGTTGACAACCTGTGTCAATTACTTCGTGCGGTCTTTGCCACACTATAACCTTACCAACACCTCTTACCAACTGAAATCTGACTCATCTGACCAGGCCACGGTTTTCCAGTCGTCTATGGTCACGAGCCCAGGAGAGGTGCTGCAGGAAATGTCGTGCTGTTAGCATAGACACTGGGATTAGACGTCAGGTGCCATAGCCTATTAACGCTAGATTCCGCTGCACTGTCCCAACATATACGTTCGCAGTACGTCTCAAAATGTTTTTCTGAAGTTATTTCACGCAGTGTTGCTTGTCTGTTAGCACCGACAACTCTACACAAACGACACAGCTCTCGGTCGTTAATTGAAGACCGTCAGCCACTGCATTGTCCGTGATAAGAGCTAATGTCTTAAATTTGGTATTCTCCGCAAACTCTTGACACTGTGGATCTGGGAATACTGAACTCTCTAACGATTTCCAAAATGGAATGTCCCATGCGTCTAGCTCCAACTATCATACCACGCTCGTTCAAAGTCTGTTAAATCCGTCGCGCGAAGATATTCATGTCGGAAACCTTTTTCACATGAGTCACCTAAGTAAAAATGGGAGCTCCACCAATAGAATGCCATTTTACACCTTTTTTACAGACCTCAGCGTGTGTCATCTAGTTAGCATATGGGCCATTGGGAGACACTTTCTTGTACCTCCGTTCGACTTTCCGGGTATTACATCCTGCTCCACGACTTGTTGCAGGATGTTTGCAAATTTCTTTAGTGGGTAAGGTTCCATCTTGAGCTACCTGCCGTAACATGTAAACAGTGATAAATTTGACAGCGGAAACATCACAGACAACGGTGTATTACTTTCCAAAGTAGCACTGTCGACACTGAGGCAGGAGGCACTTGTTCATTACAATATATATTTAGTTTAAGAATACTTATGTACGTCCACATAAGGTATATTCCATAGGTCGCTTTACAGTGAACGGTGGATGGCACATTATTAGCCGGCCGAAGTGGCCGTGCGGTTAAAGGCGCTGCAGCCTGGAACCGCAAGACCGCTACGGTCGCAGGTTCGAATCCTGCCTCGGGCATGGATGTTTGTGATGTCCTTAGGTTAGTTAGGTTTAACTAGTTCTAAGTTCTAGGGGACTTATGACCACAGCAGTTGAGTCCCATAGTGCTCAGAGCCATTTGAACCATTTGAACCACATTATTAAATTATCGATATGTTTGAGATGGAAGCTCGCTGTTCACATTTTCCCCGTATGGCTCGTCGATGAAGAAATGGACCCACTAAGTCTTTACCGGCGTATGTAGCTTGCAGTATCGCTGCTCACCCTAACAGAATCATTGATGGGAGGGACGCTCCTCTTTTCCGCGATTTCTCGGGCACAATACGTCGAGGTATGCATTCAGTTTCACACTCTGCAAACGTCCTTGAAATGCGTAGCAGAGGGTACAACCAATTGCACCACAATATAGGTTTTCTTCCGTTCAAATCACACTCTCCCATGTATTAAAAAAATCTGTAACAATTTGTGCTTCCCTTCTTTGTATCCATTGAATATTTGCTGGTAGGCCCATCTCGTATGGATCCAACCTCTAGGTAAATATTATGGGATGAATCTCACGAGTGTGTTGCAAGTAATCTCTTTTGTAGACTCCTTTCATTTTCTCAGTATCCTAACTATGAAATCACCATAATCAGAAAGTGATGACTCGAGCTTATAAAATTCTGTTCAAAATTAATTTAGGATTGACAGCTATAGCCGAAATAGTGGGGCGAGACTGTCAGGAGACAAGGCACACATTCCGCCAATCCACGAGATATGTAGCAGCAGTGAACATCACGTGTTGCCAGTCCTTTAGCCTCTCCAGTAGAACACTTGCCTTTTTAACTATGCGTATTTCAGGCGGCTTGCTATCGTGTGACAACTGTTCGACAATGCGACTTCATTTTTTTTCGTTTTTACGGTTGCACAAGTTGTTTTATTTTCGTTGCTATTTTTTGTTGTGTGATACCGAACAATGTTAGAAGGGAATTCGTTGAACGTTAGGAGTGGAAAAAGTAGACGCTGTTCTCTTGGCCAGCTTCGATATATTAATAAGGAGGCCATTATGAGAACCTAAATATAAATGCTCATCTCAGGAATTCAGTCTCTATCATACTACAGTATTTGCAATACAATTACTGCAATGCTGAGCTACTGTATTTTGTATCGCTTTTGTTCTTTCTGCCAAAACCACTTGGCTCATTTAAAGGTAGCTCACTTTTTACTATGTTAAAAATAAATAGGTAGATAAGAAAAGCTAATAACAGGTTATTCATAAACCTAGCGATCTGTTCCTCATAATGAAATAATACAAGCGACCGCTTAGATTATGACGCTTGAGCTGAATATTGCAGTTACATTTAGCTAAAATTAGCTCTTTCTAGAAAATTCTGACAGAGTTGTGGTTTGGAGCAAATGAAAGTTCGATGTACTCGTAAGATTTTGCTCGCAGCAGAAAGTGTTCACGTAAAGTTGACAACAAGGAAATTTTCCGCCCGTCGAAAATCCCAATTTTCGGAACCCGTCATTATATGATCTTATTAATTTGTTGCCGTAAATAAAACTAAAATGGAAACATAGTACATATATTCCAGATCACACTTCTTCCGATTCTATATTTATAGATTAAAGTTTTCCAGTTCGAGCAAGGTGAATGAAGTGCTACATTACGTTTTTGCTCCGATGATTGGGATGGGGGGGGGGGGGGAGGACAAATTTAGATCCACGCTTCCATATGACTATGTCGAAATGTCAGTCCTAAATCAGTTCTGAACAAATTAAAAGGAAATAACATCAAAAATTAGAACTACAAGTCATGATTTTAAACAGGCACTAATTTGAACCGTTTTATTTTTTACGGAAATTTATGTTAGGTCAGTTACACAGACAACTAAAACCACTTTTTTCTGGATGATCCTCGGTACAAGAATGTCTGGGAGTTAATTCCTCTGTTTCACCTAACGTCATTTTTACTTAAAGTGCATGTGGATAACATCTGACGAAGTATTACCTCAGAGTGAGAAGATCTGTCAATCGCTCTTCCACAGAAGTTGGATTAATGATGTAGGGCCCAATATTCACTTATTTAACTGTTTCTGGTTCAATAATATTTCAAATAAAGTGTAGAATTTGTTGCGATTTATACAACAATCTGAAATATATTCTAGATAATTCTTGAACTGGGGTGAGAACCGAGAAAGTGGTCGCAGTGTAAACGTTCTGCATTCAACTGGTTCACCTCATTTTTCCTGGACTCCTTTCCAGTTTAATTATACACATCTTAACGCGTTTATTGTAGCTGCTTCACACTGTTAGTCCCACGACCAACCGGCCGAATTTATACCATCAGTTAATAGTATTACCGTATAACAACTTCATGAACAAATATACTGCAGAAGGTGGGTGAACATTTTTACGACAATGGCGGTAATTATATCTACGCCGTATGGAGCATGGTGGAGCGTATCTTGTACCAATACTAATTATTTCCATCAAGCAGAGGGAGAGAAAAGGGACTAACTATATGCTTCGGTCTGAGTCCTAATTTCTCTTGTCTTCCGCGAAATGCGCGTTGGCAGCAATAGAATCTTTCTACGGCACTCAGCTTCAAACAACGGTCCTCTAAGCTTTCTCAGCATTGTTTTACCAAAAAAACATCTTCTCTCCAGGGATTCCCAGTTGATTTCACGATGCCTCCGCGTAATACTCGGGTGTGGTGATCGAATTTACCGGTAACAAATCTCGCGGCTCGCCTCTGTTTGGCCTCCTGAATCCTACAATTCTCCCAAATAAAGCTGACAATTTGCCTACCTTTCTAAAGTCCTTATTTGCTTATTTCATTTTAATCGCTTTTCACCGTTACACCAAGGTATTTAATCTACGTAACTGTATCAAGCAGCACAGTACCAGTGCTGTATTCGAACATTACGGGATCGTTTTTGCTACTCACGCTTTTCCCGATTTAGAAAAAGCTACAATTCATGACACAAACTAAAACTTTTGTGCAAGTCATCCTGTATCCTGATAGTCATTCCACGACGACACCCTCTCTTACACCAGAACGTCATCAGCAAACAGCCGCAGATTGCTGTCCACACTGTCCGTCAGGTCATTTCGGTATAGAGTGGATACGAGCCATCCTATCGCACTTCCCTGGAGTACTGCTGACGATACCGTTGTCTTTGATGAGCACTCGCCGCCCAGAAGAAGGTGCTGGTTACTATTTCATAAGAGGTCTTCGAACAACTCACATATCTCGAATCTTCGTGCATATGCGCGGATCATCGTTAACAGCCTGCAGCTGGGCAATGTGTCAAACAATTTCCAGAAATCTCGGAATATGGAATCTGCGTGCTCCTCTTCGTCCATTGTTCACTGGAGATCGCGTAAGAAAAGGGCAAGGGTGTGGCGCGCGAGGGATGCTTTCCAAACCTATGCTGATTTGTGGATTCAGGATTTTACGTCTCAAGGAAACTTATTATACTCGAACTCAGAATATTTTCAGGGAGCCTGTAGAACATCGATTTAAGGATATTGGTCTGTAATTTGGTTTAACCGTTCTTTTATCCTTCTTGTGTACAGAAACCACCTGCGCTTTTTTTCAGTCGCTGGGGTCTTCGCAATTGGCGAGGCATTAGCGATAAATGCAAACTGAGAGCTGGTTCTCAGTGGTTCTCAGGATGGGGCAGGATAAGGTTACGATTGTGGACGGGGCCGTAATCAGTTGCACAACAAATACATAAACTTTATTTTAAGAAATTAAAATTTTAAAACAGTCTCTCGGAAAACACACACACACAATTGACTGTACGACGGCTGAAGGCCTTGTTACAGAAAAAAAATTCCACAATTTTAGGGCCGAAGGCCACTGACGACAACTTTAAACAACAAACGGCTGAATGCTTGAATTGGAAGTCACAAGAACAATTCCAAATAGCACATATTAACATAAATACTTCATTTTAAAACAAACCGTAACACGGCTCAAGGTCTCCTTATAAAAGAAGTGAAATTATCACTCAACTGAAGGACACAACAATTTCAAATAACAAACGACTGAGGGCATGAATTAGAAGTCAGAAGAACAATTCCAAATAGAACTTTTAAAATAAATACCTTGCTTTTAAAACAAGTTGCTTGAAAAATTGAATGTAACATGGCTGAAGGCCTTATCACCAAAGAAGTCAAATTATTGCTCGGCTGAAGGATACACCAAAAATAATTAGAAAATTACAAATATCCTTAAAACAAACATCACAATCTAAGGAATCAAGACAAGCAGTTCTCAGCAAGTGTTCCAAGTGTCGGTCTGGGAAGGTAACTCAGACATAAGGTAAGGTGAGACAGGCAGCCAAGAGTTGTACTCATGTAACAGGATGGCAACTCAAACTAGGGGCAGCTTAAGCGCCGACCGCCTCACTATCCCTCCTCGATCTGGCAGCGGCAGCACGCCGCCAGCAGCCCCAGCTTGCCCTAACGCTGCACGGAACTGCTCGCTGCTGTGCCCCCAACCGACCTGATGTCCGTTCGCAACCTCCCACTCCAAATCCAGTAGGCATACAGCATTAAAATAACTGCTCATTCAAATCCACAAGATGCACACGGATCTGGGAAAACAATTCCACCAATAACTCACAATACTACAACCAGTCACTGTGAAACAACACGGGCGAATTATAAGTCATCAGAAACACAGAGAGCCGGCCGAAGTGGCCGAGCGGTTAAAGGCGCTACAGTCTGGAACCGCACGACCGCTACGGTCGCAGGTTCGAATCCTGCCTCGGGCGTGGATGTGTGTGATGTCCTTAGGTTAGTTAGGTTTAAGTAGTTCTAAGTTCTAGGGGACTTATGACCACAGCAGTTGAGTCCCGTAGTGCTCAGAGCCATAGAAACACAGAGAAGCCAGAAGTGGTCGGAAGACCAAATGCAAGTCGTCCGCTGCGACGACTGACCGAACGACCAACCAACGCTCGTCCCCACTCAAGTCAGGCACGAGAAAGATCCCAGTATAAGTCGTCGAGTGACAACTTATTGCCGTGAGGTCACTTCCACGGGCGGACACACACACACAAATGAAAGTTGCACTACTCGAATATCACGGTCCATTCAACTAAAACTCGCTGAGTCCGGTGCTGAACGTGTTCGTGCACTCTCGAGACCACATCCTTCCGTCGGACAGTGCTTGTGTGTCGCCAACGGTCGGATGAGTACTGGCTTTCCGACCCTCACTGCTCCTCCGTCCCAACTACCCTTGCTCGACACACGACGACCCGGAAACACTAGAGGCCACTCCAAAGTTAGTATCACAGTACGCGCTAGCGATAAGCGCTGGTGCTGTCACTAACAGACAGACAAGGCCGGCGAACGTAGTGGCGCCAGTGAACACACTAAGAAAACCATACGCCAGTGCCGCTATAACAAGATGCCAAGCTACGAACGGCATCAACGCGAGCCGCACACGGCTCACAAACTAAGTTAAGGACCAAGTACCCTGTAGAACCGAACTGGGCTCCAACCGGACCTGGTGACTTACTTGTTTTCAATTCTTTCAGTTGCATCTTTACCCCAGGAATGTACACTCCTGGAAATGGAAAAAAGAACACATTGACGCCGGTGTGTCAGACCCACCATACTTCCTCCGGACACTGCGAGAGGGCTGTACAAGCAATGATCACACGCACGGCACAGCGGACACACCAGGAACCGCGGTGTTGGCCGTCGAATGGCGCTAGCTGCGCAGCATTTGTGCACCGCCGCCGTCAGTGTCAGCCAGTTTGCCGTGGCATACGGAGCTCCATCGCAGTCTTTAACACTGGTAGCATGCCGCGACAGCGTGGACGTGAACCGTATGTGCAGTTGACGGACTTTGAGCGAGGGTGTATAGTGGGCATGCGGGAGGCCGGGTGGACGTACCGCCGAATTGCTCAACACGTGGGGCGTGAGGTCTCCAAAGTACATCGATGTTGTCGCCAGTGGTCGGCGGAAGGTGCACGTGCCCGTCGACCTGGGACCGGACCGCAGCGACGCACGGATGCACGCCAAGACCGTAGGATCCTACGCAGTGCCGTAGGGGACCGCACCGCCACTTCCCAGCAAATTAGGGACACTGTTGCTCCTGGGGTATCGGCGAGGACCATTCGCAACCGTCTCCATGAAGCTGGGCTACGGTCCCGCACACCGTTAGGCCGTCTTCCGCTCACGCCCCAACATCGTGCAGCCCGCCTCCAGTGGTGTCGCGACAGGCGTGAATGGAGGGACGAATGGAGACGTGTCGTCTTCAGCGATGAGAGTCGCTTCTGCCTTGGTGCCAATGATGGTCGTATGCGTGTTTGGCGCCGTGCAGGTGAGCGCCACAATCAGGACTGCATACGACCGAGGCACACAGGGCCAACACCCGGCATCATGGCGTGGGGAGCGATCTCCTACACTGGCTGTACACCACTGGTGATCGTCGAGGGGACACTGAATAGTGCACGGTACATCCAAACCGTCATCGAACCCATCGTTCTACCATTCCTAGACCGGCAAGGGAACTTGCTGTTCCAACAGGACAATGCACGTCCGCATGTATCCCGTGCCACCCAACGTGCTCTAGAAGGTGTAAGTCAACTACCCTGGCCAGCAAGATCTCCGGATCTGTCCCCCATTGAGCATGTTTGGGACTGGATGAAGCGTCGTCTCACGCGGTCTGCACGTCCAGCACGAACGCTGGTCCAGCTGAGGCGCCAGGTGGAAATGGCATGGCAAGCCGTTCCACAGGACTACATCCAGCATCTCTACGATCGTCTCCATGGGAGAATTGCAGCCTGCATTGCTGCGAAAGGTGGATATACACTGTACTAGTGACGACATTGTGCATGCTCTGTTGCCTGTGTCTATGTGCCTGTGGTTCTGTCAGTGTGATCATGTGATGTATCTGACCCCAGGAATGTGCCAATAAAGTTTCCCCTTCCTGGGACAATGAATTCACGGTGTTCTTATTTCAATTTCCAGGAGTGTTTATTACTTTGGTCAGCATTGGGAGTCTGTGCGACCGTCAGACCCTGGTACGTCTGTACTATCCTCTAGCTTGAACGATTTCTTAAACGCGAAATTTATAGCTTCTGAGTGACTGTTCGTACAATAGTACCACGGTCTTGACGAAGGGAGCTGATGACTTCACTGTTTAGCGCCCAACTACTTTAAATCCATCCATCCACCATTTCTTCTCTACTCTCGCCTCGCCAACAACCACCTTGTCGGCAAGAAGAAACCGTTGTTTACTGTCGTCAGACGATACAGAGAATATGGATTTTACTTCAGATCGCATGTAATGTTTTAAGTTGCTGTGTACAGAGCTGCAGGGTAAATGCTTTCGGAGAGCAGCGAGTAGCGATGCACCAACAACGACGCTGCAGTATAAAAGTATTCTTATTCCCTACCCGAAGTAGAAGGTGGCGACAGCATGCTGATGCTATAATCTTCTTCGAATACAGTATCCCTAAATTTATAAAACAGGTTTTCCGGAGAACTGCATGTTTCTTCCGAGAATTCTTCTTTAAACTGCCCGGGCATCTCCTCGACACTTTCATATGGGCTGTATTAAAGTGCTTTTCATGCAATTTCCTTTACAGAAGCTCTGATTTTCCTCGGAATCCTTCCATCCTCTCTTTATATCCGAGTTGCGTATGCTCTCTCAGACATGTCCTACAGAACACACACCACTCACGAAGTAACCCTGATTACTGAAAACTGCAATCGATAATAATGGCCGGCCGCTGTGGCCGAGCGGTTCTATGCGCTTCAGTCTGGAACCGCGCTGCTGCTACGGTAGCAGGTTCGAATCCTGCCTCGGGCATGGATGTGTGTGATGTCCTTAGGTTAGTTAGGTTGAAGTAGTTCTAAGTCTAGGGGACTGATGACCTCAGATATTAAGTTCCATAGTGCTTAGAGCCATGTGAACCATTTGATAATAATGGTTGTTGACAAGCGATCTTGGTTCAAATGGCCTTGAGCAGTATGGGACTTAACTTCTGAGGTCATCAGTCCCCTAGAACTTAGAACTACTTAAACCTAACTAACCTATGGACATCACACACACCCATGCCCGAGGCAGGATTCGAACCTGCGACCGTAGCGGTCGCCCGGTTCCAGACTGTAGCGCCTAGAACCGCGCGGCCACTTCGGCCGGCAGTCGCATGTCAACACAAGCACCGAAGTCAACATTACCTCCCTTCAATTGGGCCAACTGGCGGTGAATCGAGGAAGTACAGTACATACTGACGAAACTAAAATGAGCTCGAACATGGAAATTAAGCGTTTCCGGACACATGTCCACATAACATCTTTTCTTTATTTGTGTGTGAGGAATGTTTCCTGAAAGTTTGGCCGTACCTTTCTGTAACACCCTGTATAATTACCATAATTTAGACCCTAAGGATTTGAGACATAATGTGTGGTGTTCCTAACTTGCACTTTACAGAAGTTCGTTTATTATATCAATGGCTCTGAGCACTATGGGACTTAGCCGGCCGGATTGCCCGTGCGGTTCTAGGCGCTACAATCAGGAACCGAGCGACCGCTACGGTCGCAGGTTTGAATCCTGCCTCGGGCATGGATGTGTGTGATGTCCTTAGGTTAGTTAGGTTTAAAACTTTCAACATAGCTGCTAAGGTTCAGGGACAGTGTCAGAATTATATTGTAACAAATGAGCCCTCGGTCACAAATATTAAGTCATAATTGACCTCGTTTCGAAGCTACTATGAGCGTCGTCTTCAGAATTAGGCTAACTGTACTAAACATTAGGTATATAGTACATTAATAAAATTAAAAATTTGTACTGACTCGAAAAGATGCAGTACTTACAAGTCACATATTAAAAAGAGTCTTGTTGCAACCCTTGTCCACAGTACGAGCAGCCCTTAGCGGCTCGCCATCTGACAAGTGTTAATGACGTCGCCTTTCCGGCTGACAACTTTTTAATATGTGACTTGTAAGTAATGCATCTTTTCGAGTCAGTACAAACTTTAATTTTATTAATGTACTATATACCTAATGTTTTAGTACAGTTAGTCTAATTCTGAAGACGACGCTCATAGTAGCGTCGAAACCAGGTCAATTTTGACTTAATATTTGTGACCGAGGCCTTATTTGTTACAATATAGTTAGGTTTAAGTAGTTCTAAGTTCTAGGAGACTGATGACCTCAGACGTTAAGTCCCATAGTGCTCAGAGCCATTTGAACCATTTGAATCCCAATGGGACCTAACATCTGAAGTCATCAGTCCCCTAGAACTTAGACCTATTTAAACCTAACTAACCTAAGGACATCACTCACATCCATGCCCGAGGCAGGATTCGAACCTGCGACCGTAGCGGTAGAGTGGTTCCACACTGAAGCGCCTAGAACCGCTCGGCCACAACGTGTGGCATTTATTATATCATATAGCGATTTTTCTAAAAGCATATTTTGCAAATTAGGTAAATGAGTTGCTGCTGTATACGAAAGATAAAAAAAAAAGTTCGAGAGCAATCTCTATTGCGGACGTATCTGTGCCCCAGCTCCAAGCTGCGAAAGGGGGAGCGAAATATGAGTAGCGAAATTTCCTTTAACGATTGCGAAACACGCAGGGAAATTTTTTCGGAGCGCCAGTGGCGGACGTCCGGTGGGACGCTGTTCCCCACCGCTGCCATTTCCGCAGCCGTCTCGGCCGGAAATCAGAGCGTAGCGCCGAAGCGGAGCGCCTGGCGGCTCCGGAAATCAATAGACGGAAGCCATCGGCAGGCAGCAGGCGGGCACCTGCTCTGGAGCCGCGGGCGGCGCGGTGCGGCGTGGGGCCAGGAAATGACGCTGACAGCTAGCTGGTAGCTGGTAGCAGGTAAGAAGTCCGCAGCCTAGCTGCGAGCAGCTGTAGCCTGCGAGCCGACACAGAGTACTCGGGCCTATCAGTTAAAGCTCTTGTACCCGCAGCTTCACATACCGTCGATGGTGCCTCTGCGCATCGGGATAGGCGTCTACAGGTGCTTCTTGCGACCACTGATCGATTACGCTACGGTTAAGTGATGCGACGCCGTCGACATTCACATCGGCCGCCGCTAGATAATCCAGAAGCGACCATTTAGAGCAGCTCTTCACCTACCCTGGCGGTACCCGACACAGATGCCGCGACTGCCGGAGGAAGAACAGCCGCTCCAGCTAAGATTCGAAGCGATGCCGTGGCAATTCTACGACCAGTGCGCGCGCTCCACAAATGACATCTTCGGACTCGGCTATATACTTCAACGGCGAATCGGTAGTTGACGATTACAACTCCTGCTACGTCAGGAAAAATACAGGACTCTACTGTGAAAAATCCATGCTACTGCGTCTGCAGCTCGTGGTCTATTGGCGTTGCTGCCTCTGGATCACGGGGTCCGGGTTCGATTCCTGGCCGTGTTGGGGATTTCCTCTGCCCGGAGACTGGGTATTTGTGTTGTTCTCATCATTTCATTATCATCATCATCATCATCGTCATCATTCGTGACAGTGGCTAAATTGGACTGTGTAAAAAATTGGGACTTTGTACGGGCGCTGATGAATCACCGTTTTTCTCCCCACAACCCAAACATCATCATCATCCATGCTACCGTGCTCGCGGGAAAATCGCTTTGACATTTCTGTTACGTCTGCTCCCGAAACGTGATGGCTGTCCCTCTTACCTCCGCACCCGCAGTGGCATGTCCTGATGCGTCCTCAAGATAATGTACCACATCCGAACTACACGCACCTTGAACTGAATCTGTTAAGAAGGGGAACGACGACGGCGACGGCCGCGAGGGATTAGCCGAGCGGTCTGAGGCGCTGCAGTCATGGACAGTGCGGCTGGTCCTGGCGGAGGTTCGAGCTCTCCATCGGGCATGGGTGTGTGTATTTGTCCTTACGATAATTTAGGTTAAGTAGTGTGTAAGCTTAGGGACTGATGACCTTGACAGTTAAGTCCCATAAGATTTCACACACATTTGAACATTTTTGAACGACGGCGACGACAAGTCTGTTAACGTTCTAGGACACATCGGCACAGCTGCAGGCACAGCTAAGACTCTCCAGACTAAAGGTGTATGTGACACGTGCAGGTATCGCCGTAAAATCGAGATGTAGAGGAATGACAGTCACACCTGCGACTCCAGAGCACACGTTGGGGACTTTGGGGTGCTGTGTGCTCTACGATATGCAGTGGGTAATGTTTTTCTGGCATTAAGGATTCTGGATCCAAAAACAACGTTGTTGATCAAGTCGACCTAACGTACAACAACGTTTCATACAGACGGTACGAGATGAGGTACTCCCGGGAGCAAGGGTGTGACGCAGGGTTGGGAGTCGTCCTTGGGTAGCTAGAGGACTTGCTTGCTAAAGGCAAAGGTTCTGAGTTCGAGTCTCGATCCTGCAAACAGTTTTCATTTCCGCTCACACTCCACTGTAGAGTTAAAATTAATTCTGTAAATGTTACCAACAGACGGCTAGAGGAAAACTGAAGTTGGAGACCACTGAAGGAAACGGTGTTCAACACTGTTAATCACTTTAGTGAAAGTGATTACAGAAAAGTGGATTCTAAGAAATTACAGTGAATCTTGTAATCTATTTCCACAGTGAAGCATTGATGTCGTGATGCCTTACAAGCAAAGAATCCAGAAAACAATGGCTGTTGAGCTAGTTAGTTGGAGGGCCGATACATTGGCGGACCCTTCCATCTCTAGTTTAGATGTATGTATTCGGCAAGGAAAGATTACAAGAACTGTTTCTAATCTTAGAAGCAGTAGTAACAATAATATTTCTAGCGGTTAGAGAATTGGCCGGCCGCGGTGGTCTCGCGGTTCTAGGCGCGCAGTCCGGAACTGTGCGACTGCTACGGTCGCAGGTTCGAATCCTGCCTCGGGCATGGCTGTGTGTGATATCCTTAGGTTAGTTAGGTTTCAGTAGTTCTAAGTTCTAGGGGACTGATGACCACAGCAGTTGAGTCCCATAGTGCTCAGAGCCATTTGGTTAGAGAATTAGTTTAGGATTCAGTAGTACTTTGATAGTGGTAGAAGTTTTTGTTTTCCTTTCTTTCTGTGACTTGGAAGGTCACAAGCGTTTGCCTTGCCTTCTCTCATTCGTACTAAATTTATCTGTTGCTTGTCACGATTGGCGATAAGCAGGACACTTTAGTTGCATCAACTTAGTCACATTACACTGATTTATTACGACGAAACGTATTTTATAAAACTGCAGTGTTCGTCGGGAAAGAGGCTAATAGTTGCAGTCTGTGAGTACGTGAGAAAAGCAAAGACCGCACACTCCTCCGAATGCGACCGGTGTGTCGTGGAGCTTTGTGCTGGGCAGCATTTTCAAATGTATGCTGGGGCACCGCATTTTATGGTGGAAAGGTACAAGTCTGTAAATGCGGTTTCACCTCGAGAAATTCAAAAGTGTTTAACTACGCTCTAATTCGCCCATCGCCGCCTGACCTCAGACATGAATTTCTAGGACAAACTAGCGAGGAATATTTCCTCTGATTGGCCCCGTGATTGTCGACATTCCAGGATGGGAAATTATTGAGCGTCGCATCCTCACGCTACTGTCGGGAAAGAGTAACAGTTTTCCTGATTAACGTTTTTGATGGTGGATGAAGACAGGTCGCTTGTTCGAAACGTTGTGGTGTTTGTAGGTGTCCGAATCCTGACGAGCGATATTCTGATCTCCATTACAACCACGTTCCTCCGACTTACTGTCGCAGCAGACAGGTGAGAGTATACAACAATTACTGCTCACTAGACGGGGTTTAATGTTTAGATAGGAAGTGTACCGTCGCCACAGCTCCGCTAAACCCGATTCTTGCCTTAGTATCGTTTGGTCTGGTATTCAATCGAGGACAGGAGTTTATAGCTTAAAAGTTAGTTGTATTGAATTAATGCTTTAATGTGCAGCTATGAAACGGTATCCACCCCTCTGCTTCCTATCTAGTTAGTTGTCTTCAGCAACTGACTTTGTGTTTTCGAAGAATGTTGATGCCAATACTTTGTAATTCGTTAATTTAATAAATAATCAGTTGATGTTTCACTTAGGTTTTTATTTGAAGGGGCACATAGTTCCCTTCGATTCACTAATTTTTCTATTGATTGAATGGATAGTTATGTAGTAACATTATTGCAGTTTCCCAGGTCATGATTCTATGTTAGGGCATTTCAAGACAGCGATTCCGTTGCGTTATTAGAGTTCAGATGGAGTCATAAGGGGAGTGTGACGAAGTCTGGGTAGGTCGATTACTCTGATAAGATTCACAGTCTCACATACCGCAGGATACTGTAGAGGTAGTGGTGTTTTCTTTATTTCTGTTGCGTTTGTATGTACCAAGAAATTATTGCTAGAGCCTGGATTTTTGTGTAATTGCATATCCTTTTCCTTTGCACCCACATCCGTGAGAAGTGCAAATGTTTATGACATATGTTACCAGCTGAAATAAATTTTTTATTGTTAAATAGTTTTACATATTTCAGTATAATTACCTGTTTTTACATATTTTAAATTTATGCTACATAAAATTACATCTTATTGCCTTTTTATACTTGCCCATATTTCCCCACCATGTCTGGTAGGAAAAGTACGCGTCAGTCCGTCGAAATGAGTTTTCTCTCATTCTGTATGGAGGAAGTATGGTTGTAAGAAGTCTGCGTTGTATGCAATGTACGGGTGGTGTCAAAGGACTAGTAGTACAGGCGAGCAGCCTGTGCACGACCAGCCGGATAAAAGCCTTCCTGCAGCCCAGTAATGGTGAAGTGGCTGCGCGATACTCAAGCTGGCTGCGTTGTGTTAATTGACCATACAGCAGCTCAGAAGGAGTGGAAACTTGGTGGCTGGACGGAATAAGGTATTACCCGACCTCTCAAACCATCTTCGTGCGTACTGAGTCTTGGCGGCGTGCTCCTGTCATCCTGTGGACGAAGAGCCCATGGCAGAAGGGATAATGCACTGAATTATAATTACAGGGAAGGCATTTATGTTGATTTTGAATGTAATGCCACCTGGAAAATTTCTTAAATGTAGCTTTCGACAGATTTATTCAAAATACAACTTGTTTTCTTGGTTCTTGGTCCAACATTTCCGACCCTCGGCGTACAGCAGCAAGTATTTTGTTGGGGGTTTCCCATTTTAATATTCACCTTGTAGTAGTAAACGTGGTCAATTACTGTTTATGTGTGGAAACTTGATGTGCGTCCTAATGTCGGTCTCACTCATCTCTGTCTCTTTCCTCCTGCCCCTCACGTTGCCCAACTCCTCCTCATCTCGCCTTTCTCAGTGCATCACCTCCTCCTGCTTCTCTGTCGTTTTCATTCTCCTCCCCATCACTCTGTTTTTTATGTTCATTTCCTCCCTCTCTCTTTGACTTTGTGTCTTGTTTATTGGTGTTGCCAAGGAAGCCTGTATTGAGAAATGATATATGGGGCACGAGAGAGATCTCTTAAGTTGCAGACTCTCTGAGGAGAATAGCTTCAATGACAATATTTTGCATACTTTTAACCCTGCGTACGGGAGGTTAAGAAATTTTCGGATGAGTCAGATTCCTTAGTAGTATTCTAATAATAAGCCAATAAACCATAAATACAACGTTTCTTTTTCTCTTAAAACCGACCGTGAGGAATAAATTGAAACAGCGCAATGTCATGTACATAGATTTTGTTTGAAATTATATACAGGGTTGTCCATTGATAGTGAGCAGGCCAAATATTTCACGAAATAAGCATAAAACGAAAAAACTACAAAGAACGAAATTAGTCTAGCTTGAAGGGGGAAACCAGATGGCGCTAAGGTTGGCCCGCTAGATGGCGCTGCCATAGGTCAAACGGATATCAACAGCGTTTTTTACAATAGGAACCCCCATTTTTATTACATATTCGTGTAGTATGCAAAGAAATAGGAATGTTTTAGTTGGACAACCTTTTTCGCTTTGTGATAGATGGCGCTGTAATAGTCACAAACGTATTTTACGTGGTATCACGTAACATTCCGCCAATGCGGACGGTATTTGCTTCGTGATACATTACCGAATTAAAATGGACTGTTTACCAATTGCGGAAAAGGTCGATATCGTGTTGATGTATGGCTGTTGTGATCAAAATGCCCAACGGGAGTGTGATATGTATGCTTTTTGGCATCCTGGACGACGTCATCCAAGAGTCCGGACCGTTCGCCGGATAGTTACGTTATTTAAGGAAGCAGGAAGTGTTCAGCCACATGCGAATCGTCAACCACGACCTGCAACAAATGATGATGCCCAAGTAGGTGTTTTAGCTGCTGTCGCGGCTAATTCGCACATCAGTAGCGCACAAATAGCACGAGAATCGGGAATCTCAAAAACGTCGGTGTTGAGAATGTTACATCAACATCGATTGCACCCGTACCATATTTCTATGCACCAGGAATTGCATGGTGATGACTTTGAACGTCGTGTACAATTCTGCCACTGGGCACAGGAGAAATTACGGGACGATGACAGAATTTTTGCACGCGTTCTATTTAGCGACGAAGCGTCATTCACCAACAGCAGTGACGTATACCGACATAATATGCACAACTGGGCAACGGAAAATCCACGATGGCTGCGACAAGTGGAACATCAGCGACCTTGGCGGGTTAATGTATGGTGCGGCATTATGGGAGGAAGGATAACTGGCCCCCATTTTATCGATGGCAATCTAAATGGTGCAATGTATGCTGATTTCCTACGTAATGTTCTACCGATGTACTACAACATGTTTCACTGCATGACAGAATGGCGATGTATCTCCAACATGATGGATGTCCCGCACATAGTTCGCGTGCGGTTGAAGCGGTAGTGAATAGCATATTTCATGACAGGTGGATTGGTCGTCGAAGCACCATACCATGGCCCGCACGTTCACCGGATCTGACGTCCCCGGATTTCTTTATGTGGGGAAAATTGAAGGATATTTGCTATCGTGATCCACTGACAACGCCTGACAACATGCGTCAGCGCATTGTCAATGCATGTGCGAATATTACGGAAGGCGAACTACTCGCTGTTGAGAGGATTGTCGTTACACGTATTGCCAAACGCATTGAGGTTCACGGACATTATTTTGAGCATTTATGCGTTAATGTGGTATTTACAGGTAATCATGCTGTAACTTCATGCGTTCTCAACAATGATAAGTTCACAAAGGTACATGTATCATCTTGGAACAACCAAAATAAAATGTTCAAACGTACGTACGTTCCGTATTTTAATTTAAAAAAAAACTACCAGTTACCAACTGTTCGTCTAAAATTGTGAGCCATATGTTTGTGACTATTGCAGCGCCATCTATCACAAAGCGAAAAAAGTGGTCCAACTAAAACTTTCATATTTCTTTACGCACTACACGAATATGTAATAAAAATGGGGGTTCCTATTTAAAAAACGCAGTTGATATCCGTTTGACCTATGGCAGCGCCATCTAGCTGGCCAACCTTTTGCCATCCGGTTTCCCCCTTCAAACTAGTTTCGTTCTTTGTAGTTTTTTCGTTTGATGCTTATTTCGTGAGATATTTGGCCCGGTCACGATCAATGGACCACCCTGTATATATAGCCTATGTCCGCTCGAATGTTTTTTAAAGTATCGTTTAAGAAGTAAATCAGTAGATAATTTTTCGAAATATTTGGTAACAACGTTAAACTACGTGTGGCCATTATTTATAGTGGTATACATGTCTTTTGTTCTGCCTACCCGCGCACACAGCAATATTTTTAAGGCGCTTGACAACTGCTGTTAAATATTTTTTTAAATGCATGTAACTCACATCTGCATCACACTTTATAACTGTGGTTTCACGTTTAACTAACCATTTCTTGACTACTGATACCTGTTTGTTCTTCTGTTTTTGAACAGCTGTTATGGGGCTGCATTACCGTATTGCTATGACATGACATGATACGAAAATAATACAGGAAATTTTATACTGTGGTGACAGCTATTCACAGAAACCAGTAATGATAGTTAAGTCAAAATATACAGCTACGTCTCATGAATTTCGTACAGTAATAATTTTGCCCATTAATAACTGCGTTTATGCTTAAGTGCATCTGGTTCAGTAACACCTTTAAGGGAACAAAATGCTGTCATGAGCATGGCTTTTATTTTTGCGTTGTTAGGATATTGTTGAGCAATTTTTTTGAGGTCTTTAAAGAATGTGTTTGAGTTCCGAAATACGTGCCGGTGTGTGCTTTCCTTCGCAAGGCCGCAGAACTTGGCTCCTCAGTACGGCCAAACATTCTAGAGGACCGGTAGGTGCGTATGCGAATGTTGCTGGATGTGTTCTCACTCTGCTTTCATTAACCATTTCAGAACCCGGTTACACTTGTGTACATTAGCGTTTGCTGTGTGTTACCTGCAAGAGAAATATTTTTGCTCAGTACAAACCTTTTGCGTACATTTGCGAGTGCTGCCATCTGTTGGGCATGACTATAAAACTATCGAGAATAGAATACAACATTAGGCCAATGCAGCAGCTTGTGGCAGCAAGAATGCACGGAATTGGCTGGTTAGTTATATTCCACTGTGAAATAAAATAATATTTTTATGGTTATTTTGCATCTCAATTATTGAATGATCAGTTCATTTATTACAACAGTAAGTATTTCGAATTTAATTATTTTGTACAAAGCAGACAAGTGTACAAAGTCCAATTTGAACATGGCTGCATATACGTGTATAAATTTTGCATCTAAAATCATTAAAAAAGTCACCTAAGAACATAAGAGAATTAAGAAAAGTTTCCATTCCGCCAAAAAAATCTGGTCTGAAGAGTTAATTCGAGGTTCGTGTTAATGTTAGAGACACAAATATTCATTTTACTAAGTTTAGTGATTCAGAACTTGATGTATAATATCAACTAACGAGAGTGTACCCTTAGCTCTTCGTACGATGGCCTCATTGGAATCAAAGGCCGGCCGCGGTGGCCGTGCGGTTCTGGCACTGCAGTCCGGAACCGCGGGACTGCCACGGTCGCAGGTTCGAATCCTGCCTCGGGCATGGGTGTGTGTGATGTCCTTAGGTTAGTTAGGTTTAAGCAGTTCTAAGTTCTAGGGGACTTATGACCTAAGATGTTGAGTCCCATAGTGCTCAGAGCCATTTGAACCATTTTTTTGGAATCAAAGCCGAAGTCAACCAGAGTAAAACGATCTGTCAATAAAATTACTCTGTCGTAAGATGAATTGAGGAAAATATCTGTCATGTCTCACTACGTTGGAACTTTGCTGTTTTCGTTTTCGTGAGGAATTTGTTAACATTCCTATTCAAGATATCTTTCTGACACACGGACATCGTGGCCGTATCTTCTTTTGATTTTATTCGGTTTCCACTGGAGGGCTGGCTCCTTATCGAAGGCTGTGATCAGCCACACCCACGGCTTCATCGCGTCCGAGGGAAACGAATTCTACGGTGGCGACTGTCGGAGCAAGAAGTGGACTACCAAGCTGAGATAGTATCTGGCAGGGCTGCGGCATCTGCTAGCGAAAAGTGTCCAGGCGGCGAGAGTGTTTGGCACGCGATGCCGCCGGCAATCTCCAAAGGACGCGGAGATTGCCCGCATACGGGGACTCCCGTCGCCGTAGGGTGACCGCGGACATTTGTGTGGTGAGGGGGTCGTAAGGGTTTGGGGGAGGGGGGTGAAGGGGGAGTGGCGCCACAAATGACCCCGGCGGCCGGACATTTAGCAGCGGGGGCTGATGCAGCAGCGGCCGAGGCATTGTGCTCATCTGCTGACGTCAGCGCGCGGACACGGCGCCGCCTCCCGGAAATTGAATGCGGGGTCCGGAAAGTAGCCGGCGCGGCGCGGCGTCTTGCGGCTAATCTGGGCCGAGTCTGGCGACGCGATGGCAACGCTACCTCTCCAGATGGCGCGGCAGTGGGTTTCCGGCCAGACGGAACTACTAGCACGTAGAAGCCGAGTTTCAGCACTCCAAATCAGATCGCACTCGGATGAAAATTTGGGCGCCCGTGTCCGTCGCACTAGAACTGACCGAATGCTATGTTCTATAGGTAGGGCTTACAGCTATCCAAAATTTGTTCTCGTATTCTAAAATATTCTCTCGAGCCAGAAAATGCGCTAGAATATGTTCGTTAGTATGATTATTACACTCAGTAAGAGTGCATACATAAGTTTTATCAAGGACGCGTTTCGTCTCTTTTAGGTATCTTTAGTGGATTTTATCTAGGAAAACACAGATTTCTATTTACATGCGATACTAGTAGATTAGAAAAACGTTCACCCCACAGTTTTTACGTTTATAAATTATTACAATTACTCGTTTTTACGGCAGAAATCTGCGTTTTCCCTCCTCTGGTCATAGTACAGACGTCGCACTGTTTCTTCGCTTATAGACCATTGCCGCATTTTTACATAAGTAGTTTAAAGCAAAATACGAAAACTACAACAACAGTTTGTGGGAAGGGAGGGCATACTTCTATTACAACATGTATTTCAGGAAACTCTTTCATTAGCTTCTTCTCGGCACAAGACTTCACATACGTCTTTAAACCAAGAGAAATCCACTTACACACGGGAAATGTCAATCCCTAGAGAAGGACTGCGGCAGAGGAAAATAGCTTGGAGAAAATTTCGCGCCACAGTTTTTACGTTTATAAACTATTACAGTTATTCGGCTTTAAATGTAGAAAAATATAAATATATGCGGGTGAGGAGGAAAAACAACCCCGTAATGTTCGGATACAGCAGTACTAGTGTCCTGCTTGACACAGTCACATCGTTTAAAAATCTGAGCGTAATGTTGCAAAAAAATATTAAGTGGAACGACCATGGGAGGAAGGCGACTGATCGATTTATTGTGAGAATTTTGGCAAAGTGTGGTTCATCTGTAAAGGAGACCACATACAGGACACTAAGGTGACCAATTCTTGACTACCGCTGGAATGTTTGGGATCAGTACCAGGTCGGATTAAAGGAAGACGTTGAAGTAATTCAGAGGCGAGCTGCTAGATTTGTTACCAGTAGGAGGAGAAAGATTAATTGAGTTCTGTAATAAATTTCAGCTAGTAATAGCGAATACTCTGTTCAAGAATCATAAGAGGAATAGGTTTAATTGGAAAAGGCAAGGTGATACGAGAAGATTTCAGTCGGATTAAATAATGGTCACACAGAGATTCGGAAATCAGATTCTGGGTTGTAAGGCGTACCCAGGTGCAGATATAGACTCAGATCAATAGGTAGTAGTGATGAAGAGGAGGCTGAAGTTTGAGAGATTAGTCATGAAGAATCAATACGCAAAGAAGTGGGATACGGAAGCACTAAGGAATGAAGAGATACACCTGAAGTTATCGAAGGTTATAGATACAGTGATAAGGAATAGCTAAGTAGGCAGTACTGTTGAAGAGGAATGGACATATCTAAAAAGGAGACTCACAGAAATTGGAAAGGAAGACATAGGTACAAAGAAAGTAACGGCAAATAAACCATGGGTAACAGAAGAAATGCTTCAGTTGATCGATGACAGAAGGAAGTACAAAAATGTTTAGGGAAATTTAGGATTACAGAAATGTAAGTCGCTCAGGAATGAAATAAATAAAAAGTTTAGGGAAGCTAAGACGAAATGGCTGCATGAAAAATGTGAAGAACTCTAAGAAGAAGTTATTGTAGAAAGGACTGACTCACTGTAAAGGAAAGTCAACACAACATTCGGTGAAATTAAAAGCAAGGGTGGAACATTAAGAGTGCGACCGGAATTCCATTGTTAAATGCAGAGGGGAGAGCGGATAGGTGGAAAGAGTACATTGATGGCCTCTATGAGAGGTAAGATGTGTCTGATGTGATACAAGAAGAAACAGGAATCGCTTTAGAAGAGACAGGGGATCAAAAATGAGAATCAGAATTTAAGAGAGCTTTGATGGACTTGAGATCAAATAAGGAAGAAGGAACAGATAACATTCCATCATATTTTCTAAAATTATTGGGGGAAGTCGCAATAAAACTACTGTTAACGTTGGTGTGTAGAATGTATGAGTCCGGCGACATACCATCTGACTTTCGGAAAAATATCATTCACACAATTCCGAAGACAACAAGAGCAGACAAGTGCGAGAACTATCGCACAATCAGCCTAACAGCTCATGCATCCGAGTTGCTCATAAGTGTAATACACATGAGAATGGAAAAGAAAATTGAGGATGGTTAGATGACGATTAGTTTAACTGTAGGAAAAATAAAGGCATCAACGAGGCAATTCGGACCTTGCGGTTGATAATGGAAAGAAAGTTTTAAAAAAAATGAGGACACTTTAATAGGATTTGTTGACATAGAAAAAGCGTTCGGTAATGGAATATGGTGCAAGATGTTTGAAATTCTGAGAAAGTTAGGGGTAAGCTATTGGGAGAGACACATATCATAGAATATGTGAATATGGTGCAAGATGTTTGAAATTCTGAGAAAGTTAGGGGTAAGCTATTGGGAGAGACACATATCATAGAATATGTACAAGAGCCAAGAGGGAGTAATAAGAGTGGAGGTCAAGAACGAAGTGCTCAGATTAAAAATGGTGTAAGACAGGGATGCGTCTTTCGCCCTTACTTTTCAGTCTGTGTATCGAAGAAGCAATAGTGGAAATAAAGTTTCAGGAATGGGATTAAAATTCAAGGTGAAAGGATATCAATGATACGATTCGCTGATGACATTGCTTTCCTGCGTGAAAATAATAAGAATTGCATGACCAGCTGAATGGAATGAACAGTCTAATAAGTACAGAATATGGACTGAGAGTAAAGCGAAGAAAGACGAAAGTAATGAGAAGTAGCAGAAATGAGAGCCGCGAGAACCTTAACGTCGGGATTGATGCTCACGAAGTAGACGAAGTTAAAGAATTCTACTACCTAGGCAGCAAAATAACCAATGACGGACAGAGCAAAGAGGACATCAAAAGCAGATTAGCACTGGAAAACAGGACGTTTCTGGCCAAGAGAAGTTTGATAGTATCAACATAGACGTTAATCTGAGGAACAAATTTCTGAGAATGGACTTTGAAATATGGACTGTGGGTGAACCGGAACAGAGGAGAATGGAAGCATTTGAAATGTGGTGATACAGACAAATGTTGAAGGAATGAAGAGGTTCTGCGCAAAAGCTGGGAGTAAAGTAGTGTGGGAAACACTGTCAAGGAGAATGGACAGGATGGTAGGATATCTGTTAAGCCATCAGGAATGACTTCCATGGTACTAGAGAGAGCTGTAGAGGGCAAGCTATAGAGGAAGACAGAGACTGGAATACTTCCAGCAAGTAATTGAGGATGTAGCTTGCATGTGCTACTCTGAGATGAAGAGTTTTGCACAGGAAAGGAATTCATGGCGGGCCTCATCAAACCTGTCAAAAAGGTTGATGGCGCAAAAACAAAAAAAGTTCGAACAACACGCAAGTACTACGGAAATTCTCCGCGTAAGGACCACGAAGATAAGATATGAAAAATTAGGGCTCATAGGAGGCCCATAGACAGTCTTTTTTCCCTCGTTCTAAAAGCGAGTGGAACAGGAAAGAAAGTGACTAATAGCTGTAAGCTTTACCCTCCGCCACCCGTCGTAAGGTGGAGTGCGAAGTATCGATGTAGATGTAGACGTAGCTACACTATATAGTTCTCACCAGAAAATAGCGAACCATTCCACATCATTATATGTGAAATATTATGAGACTTAACTGCTAAGGTCATCAGTCCATAAGCTTACATACTACGTACTTAACCTAAATTATCCTAAGGGCAAACACACACACACACACACATCCCCGAGGGAGGACTCGAACCTCCGCCGGGACCAAGCGCACAGTCGATAACTGCAGCGCCCTAGACCGCTCGGCTTATCCCGCGCGGCAAAATAGCGAGTCAATAGGACTAGTGCCCACAATATTTTTGTTGCAAGTCTGAATACTGCAACATCCAAAGTCACCAAAAACAAACGCTAAATATTTTTTTTAAAAAAAAGCACATAAAAATTCAACTGATACCTTCCTAAAAGACAGTTTTCACTCCTTCCAATTTGATTATGTAAGCGTAGGCCCACATGTAGGTTTAAATTCAAAGAAATAGTATCGACGGCAGTAGAGAGTTATATATGAAATAGACGAAATTAATAAGATGTGTTACTGATCGACCATGGTATACAAAACATGCCATAACACTGTTGCATAAGCAACAAAAGAAGCATGAAAAATCTAAAAGAGCGCAAAATCTCCACATTTGGTGATAAGCTCGAAACTTAGCGTGGACTTCAGTGCGAGATTATTTCGAAAGTTTCCACAACGTAAGTCTGACTCGAAATCAGGCAGGTAATCCAAAGAAGCTTTCGTTTTAAGTGAAGTACAGCAGTGTCATGACACATTCAATACATTCACTGCGTGACAGCAATGGTAACGTTACTGTAATAAGTGGCAATTAACTCTAACTAATGAAAAGTGTGAAATCATCTACATGAGTACCAAAAGGAGGAGGAGAAGATAAGTGTTTTAACGTCCCGTCGACAACGAGGTCACTAGAGACGGATCAAAAGCTCGGATTAGGGAAGGAAGGGGAAGGAAACCGGCCGTGCCCTTTCTAAGGAACCATCCCTGCATTTACCTGAAACAATTTAGGGAAATCACGGACAACCTAAATCAGGATGGTCAGAGACGGGTTTGAACGGTCGTACACCTGAATGCGAGTCCAGTGTGCTAACCACTGCGCCACCTCGCTCGGTACTAGTTCGGTTACATATCATATCACAAAATTAAAAGCTGTCACTTCATCTAAGTAATTAGAGATTACTGGTACAAATAATTTAAATTGGAACGATCACATAGATAATGTTGTGGGGAAAGCAAACAAAAGACTGCGATTTATTGGGAGAAAATGTTACAGGTCTTCTAAAGGGACTGCTTAGACCATGTTTGCCCACCCCCCTCTGCAGTATTGCTGTGCGGTGTATGATCCGAATCATGTAGGATTGACGGAGGGCATCTTAAAAGTTCAAACAAGGTAAACTCGTTTTGTATGATCACGAAGCAGGAGATAGAGTGCCACTGATATGACACGCTAATTGGAGTGTCAGTCACTAAAATAGAGGCGTTTTTCTTTGCGGCAGGATCTTCTCATGACATTTCAATCACCAACTATCTCCTCCGAATGCGAAAATATTTTTTTGATGTTCATCTAGATAGGAAGAAATGATCATATTAATAAAATAAGAGGAATCAGAGCTCACATGGAAAGATCTAAGCATTCCTTTTCGTCACACGATCTTCGAGAGTGGGACTGTGAAATAGATTGCACATGGATCGACGAACCCTCTGCCAGTAACTTAAACCGAGTGAGGCGGTACAGTGGACTCGCATTCGGGAGGATGACGGTTCAAACCCGCCTCCGGCCATCCTGATTGAGGTTTTCCGTGACTTCCGTAAATCGCCTAAGGCAAATTCCGGGATGATTCCTTTGAAAGGGCACGGCCAACTTCCTTCCCCATCCTTCCCTAAACCGATGGCACCGATGACCTCGCAGTTCGCTCCTCCCACCAAATCATCCAGCCAAATCAACCAACCACGAATTTAATTGCGAACTGCAAAGTATTCATATATGTTGTTGTGGTCTTCAGTCCTGAGACTGGTTTGATGCAGCTCTCCATGCTACTCTATCCTGTGCAAGCTTCTTCATCTCCCAGTACCTACTGCAACCTACATCCTTCTGAATCTGCTTAGTGTATTGATCTCTTGGTCTCCCTCTACGATTTTTACCCTCCACGCTGCCCTCCAATGCTAAATTTGTGATCCCTTGATGCCTCAAAACATGTCCTACCAACCGATCCCTTCTTCTAGTCAAGTTGTGCCACAAACTTCTCTTCTCCCCAATCCTATTCAATACCTCCTCATTAGTTACGTGATCTACACACCTTATCTTCAGCATTCTTCTGTAGCACCACATTTCGAAAGCTTCTATTCTCTTCTTGTCCAAACTGGTTATCGTCCATGTTTCACTTCCATACATGGCTGCACTCCATACAAATACTTTCAGAAACGACTTCCTGACACTTAAGTCTATACTCGATGTTAACAAATTTCTCTTCTTCAGAAACGATTTCCTTGCCATTGCCAGTCTACATTTTATATCCTCTCTACTTCGACCATCATCAGTTATTTTACTCCGTAAATAGCAAAACTCCTTTACTACTTTAAGTGTATCATTTCCTAATCTAATTCCCTCAGCATCACCCGACTTAATTTGACTACATTCCATTATCCTCGTTTTGCTTTTGTTGATGTTCATCTTATATCCTCCTTTCAAGACGCTATCCATTCCATTCAACTGCTCTTCCAAGTCCTTTGCTGTCTCTGACAGAATTACTATGTCATCGGCAAACCTCAAAGTTTTTACTTCTTCTCCATGAATTTTAATACCTACTCCGAATTTTTCTTTTGTTTCCTTTACTGCTTGCTCAATATACAGATTGAATAATATCGGGGAGAGGCTACAACCCTGTCTCACTCCTTTCCCAACCACTGCTTCCCTTTCATGCCCCTCGACTCTTATAACTGCCATCTGGTTTCTGTACAAATTGTAAATAGCCTTTCGCTCCCTGTATTTTACCCCTGCCACCTTCAGAATTTGAAAGAGAGTATTCCAGTTAACGTTGTCAAAAGCTTTCTCTAAGTCTACAAATGCTAGAAACGTAGGTTTGCCTTTTCTTAATCTTTCTTCTAAGATAAGTCGTAAGGTTAGTATTGCCTCACGTGTTCCAACATTTCTACGGAATCCAAACTGATCCTCCCCGAGGTCCGCTTCTACCAGTATTTCCATTCGTCTGTAAAGAATTCGAGTTAGTATTTTGCAGCTGTGACTTATTAAACTGATAGTTCGGTAATTTTCACATCTGTCAACACCTGCTTTCTTTGGTATTGGAATTATTATATTCTTCTTGAAGTCTGTGGGTATTTCGCCTGTCTCATACATCTTGCTCACCAGATGGTAGAGTTTTGTCATGACTAGCTCTCGCAAGGCCATCAGTAGTTCTAATGGAATGTTGTCTACTCCCGGGGCCTTGTTTCGACTCAGGTCTTTCAGTGCTCTGTCAAACTCTTCACGCAGTATCTTATCTCCCATTTCATCTTCATCTACATCCTCTTCCATTTCCATAATATTGTCCTCAAGTACATCGCCGTTGTATAAACCCTCTATATACTCCTTCCACCTTTCTGCCTTCCCTTCTTTGCTTAGAACTGGGTTGCCATCTGAGCTCTTGATATTCATACAAGTGGTTCTCTTCTCTCCAAAGGTCTCCTTAATTTTCCTGTAGGCAGTATCTACACTCCTGGAAATTGAAATAAGAACACCGTGAATTCATTGTCCCAGGAAGGGGAAACTATATTGACACATTCCTGGGGTCAGATACATCACATGATCACACTGACAGAACCACAGGCACATAGATACAGGCAACAGAGCATGCACAATGTCGGCACTAGTACAGTGTATATCCACCTTTCGCAGCAATGCAGGCTGCTATTCTCCCATGGAGACGATCGTAGAGATGCTGGATGTAGTCCTGTGGAACGGCTTGCCATGCCATTTCCACCTGGCGCCTCAGTTGGACCAGCGTTCGTGCTGGACGTGCAGACCGCGTGAGACGACGCTTCATCCAGTCCCAAACATGCTCAATGGGGGACAGATCCGGAGATCTTGCTGGCCAGGGTAGTTGACTTACACCTTCTAGAGCACGTTGGGTGGCACGGGATACATGCGGACGTGCATTGTCCTGTTGGAACAGCAAGTTCCCTTGCCGGTCTAGGAATGGTAGAACGATGGGTTCGATGACGGTTTGGATGTACCGTGCACTATTCAGTGTCCCCTCGACGATCACCAGTGGTGTACGGCCAGTGTAGGAGATCGCTCCCCACACCATGATGCCGGGTGTTGGCCCTGTGTGCCTCGGTCGTATGCAGTCCTGATTGTGGCGCTCACCTGCACGGCGCCAAACACGCATACGACCATCATTGGCACCAAGGCAGAAGCGACTCTCATCGCTGAAGACGACACGTCTCCATTCGTCCCTCCATTCACGCCTGTCGCGACACCACTGGAGGCGGGCTGCACGATGTTGGGGCGTGAGCGGAAGACGGCCTAACGGTGTGCGGGACCGTAGCCCAGCTTCATGGAGACGGTTGCGAATGGTCCTCGCCGATACCCCAGGAGCAACAGTGTCCCTAATTTGCTGGGAAGTGGCGGTGCGGTCCCCTACGGCACTGCGTAGGATCCTACGGTCTTGGCGTGCATCCGTGCGTCGCTGCGGTCCGGTCCCAGGTCGACGGGCACGTGCACCTTCCGCCGACCACTGGCGACAACATCGATGTACTGTGGAGACCACACGCCCCACGTGTTGAGCAATTCGGCGGTACGTCCACCCGGCCTCCCGCATGCCCACTATACGCCCTCGCTCAAAGTCCGTCAACTGCACATACGGTTCACGTCCACGCTGTCGCGGCATGCTACCAGTGTTAAAGACTGCGATGGAGCTCCGTATGCCACGGCAAACTGGCTGACACTGACGGCGGCGGTGCACACATGCTGCGCAGCTAGCGCCATTCGACGGCCAACACCGCGGGTCCTGGTGTGTCCGCTGTGCCTTGCGTGTGATCATTGCTTGTACAGCCCTCTCGCAGTGTCCGGAGCAAGTATGGTGGGTCTGACACACCGGTGTCAATGTGTTCTTTTTTCCATTTCCAGGAGTGTATCTTACCCCTAGTGAGACAAGTCTCTACATCCTTACATTTGTCCTCTAGCCATCCCTGATTAGCCATTTTGCACTTCCTATCGATCTCATTTTTGAGACGTTTGTATTCCTTTTTGCCTGTTTCATTTACTGCATTTTTATATTTTCTCCTTTCATCAATTAAATTCAATATTTCTTCTGTTACCCCAGGATTTCTATTAGCCCTCGTCTTTTTACCTACTTGATCGTCTGCTGCCTTCACTACTTCTTCCCTCAGAGCTACCCATTCTTCTTCTACTGTATTTCTTCCCCCATTCCTGTCAATTGTTCCTTTATGCTCTCCCTGAAACTCTCTACAACCTCTGGTTCTTTCAGTTTATCCAGGTCCCATCTCCTTAAATTCCCACCTTTTTGCAGTTTCTTCAGTTTCAATGTGCAGTTCATAACCAATAGATTGTGGTCAGAATCCACATCTGCCCCTGGAAATGTGTTACAATTTAAAACCTGGTTCCTAAATCTCTGTCTTACCATTATATAATCTATCTGATACCTTTTAGTATCTCCAGGATTCTTCCAGGTATACAACCTTCTTTTATGATTCTTGAACCAAGTGTTAGCTATGGTTAAGTTATGCTCTGTGCAAAATTCTACAAGGCGGCTTCCTCTTTCATTTCTTCCCCCCAATCCATATTCACCTACTATGTTTCCTTCTCTCCCTTTTCCTATTGACGAATTCCAGTCACCCATGACTATTAAATTTTCGTCTCCCTTCACTACCTGAATAATTTCTTTTATCTCGTCATACATTTCATCAATTTCTTCATCATCTGCAGAGCTAGTTGCCATATAAACTTGTACTACTGTAGTAGGCATGGGCTTTGTGTCTATCTTGGCCACAATAATGCGTTCACTATGCTGTTTGTAGTAACTAAGCCGCACTCCTATTTTTTTATTCATTGTTAAACCTACTCCTGCATTACCCCTATTTGATTTTGTATTTATAACCCTGTAATCACCTGACCAAAAGTCTTGTTCCTCCTGCCACCGAACTTCACTAATTCCCACTATATCTAACTTTAACCTATCCATTTCCCTTTTTAAATTTTCTAACCTACCTGCCCGATTAAGGGGTCTGACATTCCACGCTCCGATCCGTAGAATGCCAGTTTTCTTTCTCCTGATAACGACGTCCTCTTGAGTAGTCCCCGCCCGGAGATCCGAATGGGGGACTATTTTACCTCCGGAATATCTTACCCAAGAGGACGCCATCATCATTTAATCATACAGTAAAGCTGCATGTCCTCGGGAAAAATTACGGCTGTAGTTTCCCCTTGCTTTCAGCCGTTCGCAGTACCAGCACAGCAAGGCCGTTTTGGTTAATGTTACAAGGCCAGATCAGTCAATCATCCAGACTGTTGCCCCTGCAACTACTGAAAAGGCTGCTGCCCCTCTTCAGGAACCACATGTTTGTCTGGCCTCTCAACAGATACCCCTCCCTTGTGGTTGCACCTACGGTACGGCCATCTGTATCGCTGAGGCACACAAGCCTCCCCACCAACGGCAAGGTCCATGGTTCATGGGGGAGGGTATTCATATAGATGTAAATGAAATGGGTGCAAGGAAGTTAAAGAACAAGCTTTCCTGTGTTAGGAAGCACGTGTTAGCCCAACATGGGAATTCCGTTGTAAACCAGTTTCTGGAGAAATTAACAGATGAATAAACTGCAACGATGAGGACTTGAGTTTCTACGTAACACACTATTGGCTGAATAATACAAAGTGAACGCAACAGCGTGAACAAACCACAGAAAAAAAGAGCATGAGCAGGGGAAGACTTTGCCCGATAGCTCTGTTGAGTTGGAGCCTGGGAGGAGATTACTGATACTGCTTTCAGATGGTAAACTTTTCAGTGCCTGCTTCTGCCACTACTGACAGCATCTTGATGGTACGAGAAAACAGTGAGGTGGGGCGCAAAACGCCCGGGCATCCGTAGTTGCCTCTGCCGAATCCTCGGCCAACCTCAGTTCCCAAGGCCTATCCAACACTTTACCTCACGCCATCGATCATTTCCAGACGACAATTACCGTCAGCATTTTCTAAACCTCGTCAAGATCCAGACAGAACTTTTAATACTATATAACACTTGTCTCTAGTGTTATCCAGCTGAGAGATTTTTGCTCAATGAGTTAGTATTTTATAACAATATCTATTCATGGTTCATTTAAATTTTTCATAATATTCTTTTTTTACTTTAAAATTTTCGAATACTTGTACTATATTTTCTGTATATACAAAGTAAAGTGTGTTATACTGGAGATGGAAGTTCTTTGCATTGTACGTGAATAATGTAAGTAAAATACTATGCAAATCTTTTTTATGATGTTAAATATTTTCTGATAACCTTTCGTACTTTAAATTTTTGTATGTATAAATTGTTTATGTTGATGTAAATTTGATAATTGAAGAGATGGTCACGCTTAGCAACAATATAAGACATAGGTATTATGTAAAAGCCAGTGCACTTTTGTTTAAAACAAAAGTGGCTCTGGGGAGTGGAAATGGTGGCAAGGGTGAATTGGAGTCTACCTACAGCAAGCACGAAAGTAAGACACGCAGTCTGTAGGCAGCAGTGATTGACGCAACACCTTGGTGGAGCAGGAGAAGCTTTGCCTGCAAATACACAGAAAATGCGTCAAGTGGAGACTGCAAACGGCTCAAGGTATAGTTGCGAGTTGTTGGGCTAATGTATGTAGGATTGGCCGACGCCAAGAAGACAAATTAAGGCCGTACTGTGGGTAGTGTAGCCGCCATGACTGTTCGCCACACGCACACCTACAGCCACCAGATAAGACTTTTTTTATAGTAAATTTACTTTTGTACAGCATGAACCATTAATTTAAACTGTGTTTTAATACTCATTCTTTAACTTTAAAGAAATCGGTTCACCCTGTTATTTTTCTTGAACTATAAAGAAATCGGTTCACCCTGTTATTTCATCCTAAGTACACACCTATATAGGGTTCCTTCCTGGTGTTTGATTAATCCGAGTATACTATTTTACAAACTTATGAAGTGCCAAGTTTATATAAAGAGGCACCATTTAAATCGTTTTTGTGTTTTCTTAGCGATTGGAAAGTGATAGTAAAAGTTTGCTTACGTAAAATTCAATCAGTATGTAGCCAAGTTACTTGAATCTGGTAAATGACTATACACAGTTAGTTCAAAGAATAATAAAAGCTTTTCAAAGTAAATTCCAATAATAAAGAGGTTTTCTTGAAGTGAAATGATTAGTATGAAAAGTGTGTGCCTCAGTTCAAATGGTTCAAATGGTTCTGAGCACTATGGGTCTGAACATCTGAGGTCATCAATCCCCTATAACTTAGAACTACTTAAACCTAACTAACCTAAGGACGTCACACACATCCATGCCCGAGGCAGGATTCGAACCTGTGACCGTAGCGGTCGCGCGGTTCCAGACTGAATCGCCTAGAACCGCTCGGCCATACAAGCCGGCTGTGTGCTTTAGTATCCAAGTATTTTAGTATTTAAGTTTGTTTAATATAGAAAATTAATATCTGTAATTCCCCTTACCTACTGGACTTTTTCTCTTTTAAAACGTAATGTACAAGGGTGTAGTAGTGAAAAAGAAATTCCAGTGTCTACATTAACATTGTTTACGTGGAGTAAAACGGGTAACTCTATTGATTATCGTTTAAAGGCACATTTTCATGCTGAGATTTATTACCGGAAAAAATAATTATAAGTAATGAAATACAGAAATAATTTAAGCCATAGGTATAGTCCACGGCTGTATAAATATTGTATGCAGCCGCTGGAAACATTTGAAGATTTTTGATCGTCATATTATTGGCGAAAGAGGAAGTCACCTTTTCTTTTCCAGGTCTTGTCTAGATCGGACGCATGTGGTATCCCTCATTAATACTATATTATTTCATTATTTTATTCACGAGTTGCGACCAAACGGCACTGGTAATCACATAATGTAAGTGTGCTTTTAAATCGCGTTTCTATTTCAGAATACACTGTTATTAATAACCTATGTAAGTTTTATTTTGTGTCTTTAGTCGTTGTAAAATTGTTGAATGACTTTTCATGGTAAAAGATTCCGTACCTTTAAGCAAAAAGTCGTCAAGCTCGATCCACCGTCGTCTTTGGATGCTGTCATATTACGAAGTCCGGATTTAGTGAAAACACAGGGAAAAGAAACACGGTTAAAAATACATGAACGGGCGTTTAACAAAAATACCATACTCAATCGCCGAGAGTTTGTACAATTTTTTTTAATACATTACTATAATTCATTGTATGGTCTCGATCCAGTTACGAATGAACAAAAAAAAAATTAATTAAAAGTTTTCTTATTAACAGGACTATATTCCCATAGTGTACTTTAGTTGGAAACTGAACCAAATTTTAGTAACAGGACTATTGATTCTGTTGGGATATATCATACGTGGCAATTTAGGGACTGAGTTTTCTGTTATATAGGTAAAAGCATACTAAATTACAATACTAGAATTATGATTATAATTTGTTTCTCCCTCAGCCAGTTACGCATTGTAAAAGTTTTGTCATGTTGTTTACATTAATTTTCAATATCCCATTACATTTACTAGCTATTGTTAATGTTTGATTACAAGTTATCCTGAATATCCGTACCATTTGCCTTATATGTCGTCCTTAAGGATTCTGACCAACCTGTAACCTTTTTTTAATTTGCTTTTAGTAACCACTGTGAAGTCAAAGTGAATAAATTAACTGAGTCCCAAACAGTTGACTAATTCCTTACAAACTATTTATCTTATAAAATCAAATTTAAATGTTTTAAATGTCTGTTTATTAAACCAGTCGTACGATTGTGCCCAACAACGTTATTAATCTCATATTTTGTCCGGATAAATAGTATGTCGATATGCCTGAGAATTCTGCCATGTCCAGGTTCTTTCACTAATAGAGGATTTACTTATTTATTTATTTTTCTTGCTTTAGTTGGAAAATATCCTGATTCAGCTTAAAAACTGCCTGTGACCAGTATTCACTGGGCATAATTTTTGTGATAGCGTCAAGTTTGGGTGGGTCGATGCACTGCACCTTCCGCCCACAGAAAGGCGCGTGTGAGAAGCTGTTGAGGGTGGGACCTTCCAGTACTGCAGCGAGCACGGAATCGGGAATGCAGGCTCTATAAAACATTCTTCATCATTCCACGTTCCTCGTACAATTGTTCGACGGCCAGATGCTGACCTTTGCTAGGACACCGAGCGAGTCTACTGACGCAGCAGAATGCTGAGACAGTGTGACACCAGATAGCGGCAACGACGCCGTCGCTAGCGTTAAGATGTGTGTCAGCTGCGCAGCTGGACTGGCGCTAATCCGGCCGCAGCTCAAGGCAGTGCAAAATCCCTCTGTCGAACACAGGACTCTCGAAAACTGGCTAGGGTGTCAGGCGATTTCGCCGAATGAGAAATCTCACTTCGGTGTAGAGATGGCTTAAAATATCAGCATATATTGAGTGGATATTTATAGAAGATATTACTGAGGCAAAAATTTTCAAAAAAAAAAAATGTTCAAATGGCTCTGAGCACTATGGACTTGCCATCTGAGGTCATCAGTCTCCTAGACTTAGAACTACTTAAACCTAACTAATCTAAGGACATCACACACATCCATGCCAGAGGCAGGATTCGAACCTGCAACCGTAGCAGCAGCGCGGTTCCGGACTGAAGCGCCTAGAAACGCTCGGTCACAACGGCCGGCCCAAAAATTTCCATATTTAGATATATCGATAATTTTTGTCCATCCCTACGCAAGACAAGTCTGTGCATGAAATACTGTACTTACCATAAACATTTCAGACAACGAGATCCCATTTTCCATTAAATACCAGAACAGTAATTTGCGTAACTTTTGTGTCGAGTCTACGTTACTTTTACAGTGCGCCTCTCTTTTCTTGATCCAGGCATTAAGGGGGCAAGGAGAGCGCACATTCTGCCTCATGGATGGGAGCAGTAAGTGGTTTTTTCTACCATTCTCATACAGTGTTTTCACCAAACGTGTTCGTTTAGCACCTCGTACCTATCTTTTGCTGTAGTAGAAATGACACACTGAAGTAACCAATTTTTCATCAATATGCAATTCAAATCTGGCGGTCATTTGTAGTAGGAAATATGAAATTAAATTAATCCCACTGTAGGATATTTACTGTTAGATTGGTGGCAGCTGGAACGGGCAAGAAATCTGCCGATTATTATTATAGCGCCCGTGAGTCAAGAAAAGATAGACAATAAAAAATATCATTTTCGATGTTTGATATTTAACACCAATTTATCGATTATCGATATTCAACACAGCGGTGACATACATCGATACTGATACGGAAAAATGTCGAATTTTGGTATAAAGGTATTTTTTTTTCTCGCCCCTACTTCGGTGGTGCGTTTTAAGTCCAAAACCATCAGAGCTACCTGGATCGTAGCGCAGCGGCTTCACCTTGTTCATGGTGCTGCTCGATGAAGCTGTAGCTGGTTGGCTCCACATCAGACTGATGCGGAGACTGCGTCAGACGAAGGCTTGACGTCGCTGGAATGAGGCTACAGGCTGAACTGGGAACTCGGTTCCTATCAAGTAGATGATTGTAAAACGTTGCTCTGTGGTACAAAATGTAGCAATACAGCGTGTCGCTACAGTACACTGCTGCACAGTAGAACGCCACGACTGCATTAGTGCAGCAAGTCGCTGTAGACGTGTGAAGATAGCTGCCCTGCATACCCCTTGGTTGAGTCCGTCTGCCCGGCTGAGACCAATAGCGCAACACTGCGAATTATATTAATAATTTCAGCATCAAAAGAGCATGATTGGGAAGAGTGTAGTTCTGACCATAATCTGTCAATCATTTCCCCGAGTGATGCGAGGAAGTTGAATGTTGCCAGCTATGTAGCGAAGAGGAACGTAAGATATATCATTCTACTTCTGTACCAACATCTACATGATCACTCGGCACTTCACAATTAAGTACCTGACAGAGGGTTCACCGAACCACCTTGAAGCTCTTTTTCTAGCGTTCCACTCTCGAACAGCGAGTGGGAGAAACGAACACTAAAATCTTTCTGTACGAGCTCTGATTTCTCTTATTTTATTCTGATTATCATTCCTCCCTATGTAGGAGAGTGCCTACAAAATATCTGCACGCTGTGAGGAAAATGCTGGTGGCTGAAATTTCACGAGAAGACCCTGCCGTAGTGAAAAACGGTTTTGTTTTAATGATTACCACCCCAGTACACGTATCAGCTCTCTTCTCTCTTTTGCAATAGTACAAAACGACCCGCCCTTCCTTGAAGTTTTTCGATGTCCTTCGTCGATCCCATCTGATGTGTATCCCACACCACACAGCAATACCTATGAAGAGGACGTACAAGCGTAATGTAGGCAGTCTCTTTAGTAAATCTGCTGCATTTTCTCAGTATTCTGCCAATAAACTATAGTGTTTGGTTTGCTTCATCCACAACATTATCAATGCGATCCTTCCAGATCAAGTTATTTGTAGTAGTAGTCCTTAATATTTAATTTACAGCCCTTAGATTGGTGTGATTTATCGTGTATCTGAAATGTAACGGATTCCTTTTGGTATTCGTGTGGATGACTTCACACTTTTCGTTATTTAGAGTAAATTGCCACTTTTCACACCGTATAGATATCTTGTATAAATCGCTTTGCGAGTTGTCTTGATCATCTAATAACTTAATGAGACGGTAACTGACATCATCTGCAAACAATCTAAGAGTAGTGTCCAGATTGTCTCCTCAATTGTTTATATAGTTCAGCAGCAGCAGAAGGCTATAACATTTCCTAGGGGAACGCCTGTTATTACTTCAGTTTTACTCGATGACTTTCCGTCAGTTAGTACGAACTGTGTCCTTTCAGACACGAAATCACGAATCCAGTCGCACAACTGAGACGTTAATCCATAGGCATGCAATATGATTAGAAGTCGCATGTGAGGTACGGTGTCAAAAGCCTTGCAGAAATGTATATATGTGGAATCAGCTTCCCATCCCCTTTCAGTAGCAGTCACTACTTCTTGAGAATGAAGAGCTAGTTGTGTTGAACAAGAACGAAATTATCTGCATGACGTTCCAAAACACCATATGTTCCAAAATCCTACTACAAATCGACGGTAACAATATCGATGTCTAATTCAGCAAATCACTCCTATTTCCTGTCTTGGGTATTTTTGCGACTTGTGTAACTTTCCAGTCTTCAAGTATGGATCTTTCAACTAGTGGTCCATTCTATATGATTGCTAAATATGGAGCTATTGTATCAGCATACTTGGGGAGGAACCTGACTGGTATACAATCAGGATCGGAGGCCTTGCCTGTATTAAGTGACTTAAGCTGCTTTGGTACACGGAGTTCACCTACTTCCAAATTGCGTTCGTTGGTAGTTGCTCTCAGTTCGAAACCTCGAAACCTGTAATATTTACCTCGTCCTTTTTGCTAAAGGAATTTCGGAAACATCTTATTTAATAAGCCTGCTTTACAGGCACTGTCGTTAGTAACATCACCATTGTTATCTCCTAGTGTAGGTACTGATTGTGTCTTTCCGCTGCTGCCCTCTTTTGATTTTCTGCCAGATTTCGAGTGAGAGTTGCGTTATGGGAAGTGTTAAGAGCATCTCGTATCTCTTATTGTGTGGCGCAGTTGGACATCAACCAGTCGAGTTTGAAAGTTAATCACTTATACAATAGAGCAATATTCACCTTACGAGTATACTAACGTCAAGGCAGATAGTTTTTACGGCTTTTGTATCTAGCATCCATATTATGAAGCTGATGGCCCTCCCCCATAGCCACGTGTATGGTGCCGCTTCACTCGGTAGTTGCCGTTTCGAATCCTGATTGCGGAAGAAATTTTCACCTCCAGTACTTGGTCTCCAAAACCGGCAGTGAATACCGGGTGGTGTGACAATACCCTAGATTAAACCTCAAACGTCTCTGAGGCGCCTGATGAAGTGAGGGCACGCGACGCTGTCGGCCGTCACCCGTCCGGCGCTACACTTGGTACTCCATTCAGAAACCATCAAACGTCTCACACACATGACGTCATGTTATACGCACACCCATTTACAGTCACTACTCAGATTCAGTTCCTGGGTCGCCTTGTCTCACTTTCTGAAGCACGCAGTGGCAGACTCTCCCCGTAACAAATCGGGATTTCCGAGTCGCTGATTCTCTGTAAAGGGCCCCATACACGAGCGACGGATCACAACGATTCGTCGCATGCGATATCGGCAGCAATCGGTCGCTCGTCTTGATATCCCAGAGATTTGCCAAGCAATTTCGATCAGTTCTGTGAACGTCGCTGTGTCGAGAACTTTTGCTACGGAAAATAAACTATGATGAGCAGCAGTTGCAGTTGAGTTTCGTATTCCCATGAATACTTGCAAAACTTAAATTTAAAACAAACGAAATAAACGAGAGCTATAATTTATTAAACTTGTTAGGATACAGTTTTCTTGGGAACTGTATGTTCCTTTACGGAATGTACTACATTTTTCACTGGCGGCAAATGGGATATGTACATCAGTCCAGTGAGTAGGCCGGCCGGATGGCCGAGCGGTTCTAGGCGCTACAGTCTGGAACCGCGCGACCGCTACGGTCGCTGGGTGGAATCCTGCCTCGGGCATGGGTGTGTGTGATGTCCTTATGTTAGTTACGTTTAGGTAGTTCTAAGTTCTAGGGGACTGATGACCTCAGAAGCTAACCCCCATAGTGCTCAGAGCCATTTGAAACATTTGAACCAGTGAATAGCGCTACTGTTTACCGTAACTCATGCTATAAATTGTACAAAGGAGAATTAGATTTTATGAAATGACAAGGGACTTCAGTATAACTATGTACCTCCATCAATTTGACGTCTATAGCACAAGTTTCAAAATGCTAATCACTGCAAAATCTTAATATAAATGGAAACTCCGGTTTGTACTTCACTTCTCAGAGAAGTTAGTGATCCCCGGATAACTATAAATTCTGACGTAAATTTCCTTGGCAGGGCAAAACGAAACAAAGCCGCACAAACACTATCGATAAAAAGAGAAATGTGTCGTGGCAGTATTGCCACACATCGCTGCTAACCAGCCAGTCAGCCATACTGGGTGTACGAATCGCATGCGATCCACCAGACTGCCTGGGATTTTCATGTGACCAGCTATCAGCAACCGATGTCTGAGATTTGCCGACACATGTGCGACCCCCAAAGCGATCGGTCTCCCATGCGACGGATCGCTGCGATCCGTAGTTCGTATGTGGGATCCTCAACCTGCAGAGCTCCCCCCCCCCCCCCCCCCCTCCCCAACACAACTTCGTTCACAGCTCTCTGCAACAGCCTGGGTGCCGTCCAGTGAACAATCAAGAATCTGTGATCTACCTGGCTCAGAAAATTCACGACAACTTAACAGCCACACACCGCTCAACCAAACCCTCTGCTTTTATATCCCTTGGGAGTTCCTATTCAAGAATGCCACACAATTCTTTCTCTCTTCCTGAATATGGCAGCGTAAGAATCTGTCGTATTCAGACCATTAACCTGCTAGTATAGTCTTCGAATGAAACTTTGTTGGAAGATGTGGATACGCAGCGTACAAACATAGCTCAGCTATCCTGATTTACCAAGATGATATTCATTCAGGACAAGGTATAATCTCTGGACATCGTGGTTCACTGCAGTGAACCACATTATCTCAGCCATCGCCCTCGGTAGGCTTCAAAGAATTCATGCAATTTCGAGGCCCATCCAGGCAGTTTCTAGGTAAGCTGTTACCTTTTGAGTTGTTCATTACCTTAATCTACTGCAGCGATGGCTCTATTGCTTCCTATTACGTATATCTCAGTGAGTATTTAAATACACTCATGCTCATAAAAAACAAAACTGTTTGAAAGAATGTATATAGGACGTTCTTACGCACAGGACATGTACGAGGGTTATTCGGAAAGTAAGGAACGATCGGCCGAGAAATGAAAAATACAGTGAAAAACTGATGAAGCTCTGTACAGATGCGTTGGTCTGTGGGACTAGTATGCCCGTCAATTACATCATGTCGCTCTTTTCAGTTCTGAGCTCACAGTGAGAACGTAAAGATGGCTAGAAATTAGCGTCTCCCGCCAAGTGTGAGGGCCTGGCGAAAGATTTCGCCCGAAGTTATGCAATCTACATACATAACTTTCATGCGGTTCGTTCTACATGACAGTTCTCGGCCGCACTAGCCGGCCGCGGTGGTCTCGCGGTTCTAGGCGCGCAGTCCGGAACCGTGCGACTGCTACGGTCGCATGTTCGAATCCTGCCTCGGGCATGGATGTGTGTGATGTCCTTAGGTTAGTTAGGTTTAAGTAGTTCTAAGTTCTAGGGGACTGATGACCACAGCAGTTGAGTCCCATAGTGCTCAGAGCCATTTGAACCATTTGAATCGACCGCACTATGAAGGGGCAATGAAGATGCTCCTGCAGCGTTTTCGATGGGAAGTGTTTCATCACCCACAACACAGCCTGTAATTGGCTACCCCCGAGGTTCAGCTCTGCTCAAATGAACATCTGGCTGTGAAAACAATATTTTGACACGGACAACGAGCTGAAATCCAGAGTAGAAAATTGTCGAAAAGTACTGGCGGCTGTCTTCTATAACGAGGTAATTGAAAAAAATCGTACAACGCTACGACAGATGTCTAAGTCTGAGCGACGACTGTGTAGAGAAGTAACTGGAAGGTGTAGCTAACCGTTGCAAATAAAACAGTTCTGATTTTCACTGTGGTTTCCATTTCACGACCTATCGTTCCTTACTTTCCGAATAGCCCTCTTACATTGGTATGTTCTGCGGAAATGATTAGTATTTTAATTGTTTCGGCCTTTGGATTCGAGGTCAACATCGATATCGTGGCACAACACCACCTAACGGTAAAATGTGCCTGGGGCTCTCGTTGTCGCTATAAATTGAAGCTAATGGATGAATATGACTTGAGCAGACGTGCATGCCTCGCAGACGTATGCCCGAACGGTACCGTCAGATCAGTGTGTTTGAAGCCGGCCGAAGTGGCCGTGCGGTTAAAGGCGCTGCAGTCTGGAACCGCAAGACCGCTACGGTCGCAGGTTCGAATCCTGCCTAGGGCATGGATGTTTGTGATGTCCTTAGGTTAGTTAGGTTTAACTAGTTCTAAGTTCTAGGGGACTAATGACCTCAGCAGTTGAGTCCCATAGTGCTCAGAGCCATCAGTGTGTTTGAAAGAGGGAGCTTTGTTGGCATGACAGAATGTGATGTATCCATCCAGGAAATTACTGCTCGTGTGGAACGAAGTATTTCGGCAGTGCAACGGATGTGTGCAGAATGGTTCACGGAACGCTGTAGAACACGATGAAATGGGTCAGATCGCACCACCCAGACCGTCCCCCCTTCGCCACCCCGTCCCCTCAATACTCGGGAAGATCGACACTTCATCCAAATGGCATTGCAGAACTGATCTGCATCCTCCCCGGCTCTGGCGTAACAGTGGAACACATCGTACGCTATCAAGGGTGACAGTCAGTCGCCGTTTATTACGGAATGGGTTACATGCCCGTCGTCCACTTCTCCGCCTACATTTGATGAATGTGCAGAAACATGCTAGACCACAGGACAGGATTGATATCACTGTTTTTGGAACGCATGCAGCTTCTCTTTGTTCGAAAATGATGGCCGCATTTTGATTCGCCGCAGACAGGGGGAGCAGCATCATAGTGACGATATTTCCACGAGACGTACAGCGTCAACTCAAGGCCTTATGGTGTAGGGTGCTATTGGCTACAACCACAAACCACAGTTCGTACGTGTCCATGGTACTGAGACCAGTGTGGTGAACAACATCCTGCGACCTGTAACCCTACCCTTTCTGCACAACACCCCAGAGCTTTTTTCAGTAAGACAATGCCTATGTTGGAGCGCGAATAAGTGCCTTCTTGACGTCACAGGATGTCAGTCTTTTGGCCTGGCCCACCAGACCACCAGACTTGCCACCAGTCGAAGATGTACGGGATATGATGAAACTATGGGTGCAGTACTGTGACCCGATGACAAACATCACAGATGCACTTTGGAGCCAGAAGAATGCAGCGTGTATGGCTATAACAAAGGCCGCCATTCGCACCTATCCGGGACGCTACCGTCACGCATGGAACAAGTTATCTGGACCCATGGTGGACCTTGTGCCTGCAGCCGCTTGGGGTAGCCACGAGGTGTAAGGCGTCTTGTGACGGTCCAGGCAGCTCTTCTCGTCGGAGCTTCGAGTCCTCCATCGGGCATTGGTGTGTGTTGTCCTTAGTGTAAGTTAGTTTTAGTTAGATTAAGTAGTGTGTAAGCTTAGGGACCGATGACCCCAGCAGTTTGGTCCCATAGTACGTATACATATTTCCAATTTTCCTGTGCCTACCAGGCAACAAGACATGCTGAACCAAGGTGACTGAAATGCTAATCACTTCCGCAGAACACTAATGTACACGTCCTGTGAATATGAACGTCCTATCTCTAATTGTTCCACGCTTCTTTCTGAACATGAGTGTGATTAAAATCACCTTGTCAAACTGGTTAAAAGCGTTGTCTCAAAATTGCCTGAGCAGGTAGTGATTATGAAACCATCCACTGGTCACGAAAGCGACACGCTCACGTAGTTCCTTCGTTTGTGAGATCTGGTTTGTCATTCTGATTTACGAGTACGCCTGCGACAGTAATTCTCTCGGCAACGCATGTGCAGCAGACAAATTTCCCGCGGTCGGAGTCGTGGTGCGCGACCATGAGACAGCGTGGTGTTAATGTGGGTAGGAGGGTGGCGGCACAGCCAGATGACGGAATTAGACGCGCGGGGTTTGTTTGTGTATGGCGGGAGGCGCGGCACTACAAATCGCTGCCATCCATTGTGTGACAGCGGCAGCCCACGCCGGACCGCCTGCCACTTCTTCTTCTTCTTCCTCTTCTTCCGAATCGCCTCGCCCACTGGCTCAGCTTCCAGGAACGTGCTGAATGCTATCATTAAGAAGCCTCCATATAATGACATTGAGCTCAAGCTGTGTAGTCCCAATGCACAACACTAAATACACTGCCTGACGAAAAATAGTGAAGTACCCAGAAGACATGGTTTGAAGTCATTGTAACTTCGTATACGTACACCCATCTTTGAGTATGTCAGTGATTAGAGCTAAATTTCTCTGTGAAAGTTGGAGCGACCACCAGAGCGCACGATTGTAGTTCGTGTTTAGTGTTATTACTAGGCCTAGTAGGGCGCAAGAAGGGGCGTGAACTGCATCAGATATTGAGTGACCACCGTGAAGAACGCCGTGATGCCACATTCTCCTGAGGGCCAGAGTTTGATGGAACATTGTAGAACATCAGCAGCATACTCACCTCCTTCAGCCTTGTAACTCTTCCATCGCCGAACACTATTTCCACTCGTCATGTAGAGAATTACAGCGTGACAAAAATTGTGGCCCATACGTGTAAATTTTGGAGTTCTGTTATTAATGAATACGACTGTCTGACAGTGAGTCTCTTATTAATCGAGACGGCGGTTTTAAGTTGAATTCGGCATAGAATCCAGTCGTTGAAAAACTTCATATCCTCCGTAGCCGGCATTGTTCTGTGATGGAATCGCGGGAGGACAATCGAATTGATATCGTTGCGGCGAGTTTTCACCACTGAGGGCCCGCGGCGCAGCAGAATCTATCGCGCTCAAGTAGCGCAAGCGCAACGCGAAGTGAATCCACCACGCATGTGCCGGCGGGGCCATAAATACCAGAGCTCACTCCGTTTTCGCCAGCATCATCTGAAGATGGCCACAAGACTCTGCGCTGAAGTACTGTGGTACGAAGTTACGGACATCCTGCAGTTTTCCCGAGAGTTTGTGGAACAAAACAAAGGCATTTTTTGTGTGATAGGACCTCTTCCTTTCTTCTCAGAGTGTGAAGATATTTTGTAGGCACCCACCTAAGAGAAAAACGATCATCATAATAAAGTAAGACAAGTCAGCGCTCACACGGAAAGATTTAAGTGTTTATTTTTCATTCGCGCTATTTGAGAGTGAAACGGTAGACAAGTAGTTTATAGACACTCTGGTGAACTCGCTGCCAGGCACCTAATTCTGAAGGGCAGAGTAATCATGTAGATGTACATGTAGCTCGCTGCGATAATTCACAATGCGGCTTTCTGGTTATCGATAAAACAAGGCAACTGAAAGACAGCCAATGCTGACACAACTATCGGGAGGTTTTTAAAAGATGGTGGCATGTATATATAGTGAAACATAGAGGTAGTTTCATCATTATGTCATGCTATCTACGAATTTCCACACACAACAAGCCACAACTAGTCTGAGAAGGAAATTACGGAATCCATCTGTAGCTCGGCATGAAAATTCAGGTGTTTGACAGTACTATCAAATGTCATACTGCGAGAACTGAAACACTCAAAAAAAGTACAGGCAAGCAAATGCCAATTATCTGGCCATTTACATATTAATCATTAACTGCAAGGATCTATGTAATCAAAAATAAAGTTAATGGAAGTGTATATTACATGTCGACAAAGCATAACATCACTGTAGCTCGAAGGCCATCTGAAATTGTAAGAATGAGACCAATCACTCAAAGAAGTGTTTAGGTCCATTACTGAATCTATCAGAACACTCTCGAAAACAAATGATTCTTAAGAAGTTGCTACTGGTGAGACAGTTAAACATCTTTTTGACAATAACGCAGGCAGTTTATATGAATTAACATGGGGATAAACTGTATATGTTTGATACACAGCCTTAATTTTAGTCAATAATGTAATACAGGTCAGTGACAGAGAATCTGAAAGGACACCAGGTTTATTGAATGTAATATTCTTAAAAACTTCAAAACTCGTAAAGTATTCACCAAAAGATATAAAATATATGGTCAAATATTAAGTATGCCTAAAACATACAAGAAAGCGAATGGAATAGGAATACAAGCCCTTACAACTGACATACAAAAACATTATCAAACATGTGTTAGTGGATGTATTTGACACCAGTGTTATTCGTCTTCAGGATAGAAAAAAATAATAATCGATCTCTACAATATACAGGGTGTTACAAAAAGGTACGGCCAAACTTTCAGGAAACATTCCTCACACACAAATAAAGAAAAGATGTTATGTGGACATGTGTCCGGAAACGCTTAATTTTCATATTAGAACTCATTTTAGTTTCGTCAGTATGTACTGCACTTCCTCGATTCACCGCCAGTTGGCCCAATTCAAGGAAGGTAATTTTGACTTCGGTGCTTGTGTTGACATGCGACTCATTGCTCTACAGTACTAGCATCAAGCACATCAGTACCTAGCATCAACAAGTTAATCACGAACGTGGTTTTGCAGTCAGTGCAATGTTTACAAATGCGGAGTTGGCAGATGCCCATTTGATGTATGGATTAGCACGGGGCAATAGCCGTGGCGCGGTACGTTTGTATCGAGACAGATTTCCAAAACAAAGGTATCTCGACAGGAAGACGTTCGAAGTAATTGATCGGCGTCTTAGGGAGCACGGCACATTCCAGCCTATGACTCACGACTGGGGGAGACCTAGAACGACGAGGACACCTGCAATGGACGAGGCAATTCTTCGTGCAGTTGACGATAACCCTAATGTCAGCGTCAGAGAAGTTGCTGCTATACAAGGTAACGTTGACCACGTCACTGTATGGAGAGTGCTACAGGAGAACCAGTTGTTTCCGTACCATGTACAGCATGTGCAGGCACTATCAGCAATTGGTTGGCCTCCACGGGTACACTTCTGCGAATGGTTCATCCAACAATGTGTCAATCCTCATTTCAGTGCAAATGTTCTCTTTACGGATGATGCTTCATTCCAACGTGATCAAATTGTAAATTTTCACTATCAACATGTGTGGGCTGACGAGAATCCGCACGCAATTGTGCAATCACGTCATCAACACAGATTTTCTGTGAACGTTTGGGCAGGCATTGTTGGTGATGTCTTGATTGGGCCCCATGTTCTTCCACCTACGCTCAATGGAGCACGTTATGATGATTTCATACGGGATACTCTACCTGTGCTGCTAGAACATGTGCCTTTACAAGTACGATACAACATGTGGTTCATGCACGATGGAGCTCCTGCACATTTCAGTCGATGTGTTCGTACGCTTCTCAACAACAGATTCGGTGGCCGATGGATTGGTAGAGGCGGACCAATACCATGGCCTCCACGCTCTCCTGACCTCAACCCTCTTGACTTTCATTTATGGGGGCATTTGAAAGCTCTTGTCTATGCAACCCCGGTAGCAAATGTAGAGACTCTTCGTGCTCGTATTGTGGACGGCTGTGATACAGTACGCCATTCTCCAGGGCTGCATCAGCGCATCAGGGATTCCATGCGACGGATGGTGGATGCATGTATCCTCGCTAACGGAGGACATTTTGAACATTTCCTGTAACAAAGTGTTTGAAGTCACGCTGTGTGTTTCCATTCCATGATTAATGTGATTTGAAGAGAAGTAATAAAACGAGCTCTAACATGGAAAGTAAGCGTTTCCGGACACATGTCCACATAACATATTTTCTTTCTTTGTGTGTGAGGAATGTTTCCTGAAAGTTTGGCCGTACCTTTTTGTAACACCCTGTACATATTATGACAACACAAATTAAGTATTTGAATTATTACCACTAGTCACAGAATCAGCCACAACTGGGAATAAACCTCAATGGAATCAATTAATTTCAATAATTTTAGAACTTGAAGAAAGATGTATTATTAAATAATGGAGACAGAAGTTTAAGAGCTCCACAAGCAAGGCTGCAAGACATTCTGTCATACATACTATACATTTACCAAAATCGACTGTCTATTGAAATGCTGCAGAAATAGCAGCGCCACTGCACTCACTTTCACAGAACTTTTTCGTCACAGCGACGTCTCCAGCGGCGCTCCACAGATTCAGAGCCGAGTACCCCACTAAAATACTTTATCGTTCTGCATTCCAGCGCCATCGTTTTGCGGGAACATATCTGTTGAAATTCGAATCGGGTGTAGATACCAGAAAACAAATACTTTCCAAAAACACCCAGTATCTCCACTGAACACTTCCTCCAGTGGAACCGATACAAAAAAATCTGAACTACACAGTAAACAATTGATTTACAGCGATTGCAAGATGCTCGTAAATTCTTCAAGGATTTTGACACGTTATTCAAGTCCCACTAGAGACATGCATCTCGTGACAGATTCCCAGTCGGCTTCGTTGATAATTAATACACTCCTGGAAATTGAAATAAGAACACCGTGAATTCATTGTCCCAGGAAGGGGAAACTTTATTGACACATTCCTGGGGTCAGATACATCACATGATCACACTGACAGAACCACAGGCACATAGACACAGGCAACAGAGCATGCACAATGTCGGCACTAGTACAGTGTATATCCACCTTTCGCAGCAATGCAGGCTGCTATTCTCCCATGGAGAAGATCGTAGAGATGCTGGATGTAGTCCTGTGGAACGGCTTGCCATGCCATTTCCACCTGGCGCCTCAGTTGGACCAGCGTTCGTGCTGGACGTGCGGACCGCGTGAGACGACGCTTCATCCAGTCCCAAACATGCTCAATGGGGGACAGATCCGGAGATCTTGCTGGCCAGGGTAGTTGACTTACACCTTCTAGAGCACGTTGGGTGGCACGGGATACATGCGGACGTGCATTGTCCTGTTGGAACAGCAAGTTCCCTTGCCGGTCTAGGAATGGTAGAACGATGGGTTCGATGACGGTTTGGATGTACCGTGCACTATTCAGTGTCCCCTCGACGATCACCAGTGGTGTACGGCCAGTGTAGGAGATCGCTCCCCACACCATGATGCCGGGTGTTGGCCCTGTGTGCCTCGGTCGTATGCAGTCCTGATTGTGGCGCTCACCTGCACGGCGCCAAACACGCATACGACCATCATTGGCACCAAGGCAGAAGCGACTCTCATCGCTGAAGACGACACGTCTCCATTGGTCCCTCCATTCACGCCTGTCGCGACACCACTGGAGGCGGGCTGCACGATGTTGGGGCGTGAGCGGAAGACGGCCTAACGGTGTGCGGGACCGTAGCCCAGCTTCATGGAGACGGTTGCGAATGGTCCTCGCCGATACCCCAGGAGCAACAGTGTCCCTAATTTGCTGGGAAGTGGCGGTGTGGTCCCCTACGGCACTGCGTAGGATCCTACGGTCTTGGCGTGCATCTGTGCGTCGCTGCGGTCCGGTCCCAGGTCGACGGGCACGTGCACCTTCCGCCGACCACTGGCGACAACATCGATGTACTGTGGAGACCTCACGCCCCACGTGTTGAGCAATTCGGCGGTACGTCCACCCGGCCTCCCGCATGCCCACTATACGCCCTCGCTCAAAGTCCGTCAACTGCACATACGGTTCACGTCCACGCTGTCGCGGCATGCTACCAGTGTTAAAGACTGCGATGGAGCTCCGTATGCCACGGCAAACTGGCTGACACTGACGGCGGCGGTGCACAAATGCTGCGCAGCTAGCGCCATTCGACGGCCAACACCGCGGTTCCTGGTGTGTCCGCTGTGCCGTGCGTGTGATCATTGCTTGTACAGCCCTCTCGCAGTGTCCGGAGCAAGTATGGTGGGTCTGACACAGCGGTGTCAATGTGTTCTTTTTTCCATTTCCAGGAGTGTATTTTATTTTAGTTTAATTTACTCCCTTAGACTCAAAACTGACAACAAATACGAACAAATATCACCCCTTCTTTAATTCCATGCAGTGAAGCTGCGTACACAAATTGATACTCTATATAACAATAAATTATTTCCCCAAAATATTCTGAGATAAGTACATAAACATACATCTGTCTTCCTAGGTAAGTATTATTAATTTTCATTTTCCAAATTTCTCAGACCTTCATGCACCCAAATTGGCATGGCCATAATTTATAATTTGGAAATTACAGCAAATATAAAAGTATCCAAAAACGTAAGCCTAACACATACATACATATAAATAAATCCCTTATATACCGCCAGAAACCTAATTTATATGCATATTGTGCACTGATTTTTGACTTGATACTCTTCACTAGATAATCGAGTTCTCCGATGTCCTTGAACTCAGATGTGCGTGTAAACTATCTCTTTATAATGGCACAGACCTTGTGCCAAAAAACATCCTTATGTGATGAAACAACAAGCAAGTTACATTAAATCCTGAAATAAAACATTGCAAATTACTCCTCCAAGTAACTCAGATACACTTATTTCTTAACCTACTTTCCCCTTCTATATCTAGAGTAAACATATCCTGTTTGTTCCACCTGTCAACCTCGTACTCATCCCCAAATAATTCATTAAATGCTTCTTTCACCCAATTTCATTTTTTCTCGCTTCTAGACCTTTAGCTATCTTAAACTTCTCCCGTGTCCACAAATGAGGCAATAACTATCGTAATGTTCTACAATACCAGCGCCCAAGAGATTACAGTAAAATCACATTCCTCCTTAAGATACTATTCTGTCCAAATATCACTTTCTATATTAGAAACTGACTGCATTCTCGCTTAAAGCTATCGACTTTAGTAGCTACATCATCATTATCGTGAAATAAAGCATTACTTTTTACTTCAACATCATTACAAACACCTTCACAAACAGCACTTTCAACAGCCACTGACATATCATACAACTCGCTACATAAGAACTGTTCATAGTTTCACCATCCTCTACCGTTGCATCACATAAATTATAGCTACAGCGTCATGCAATTTCAGAATCAACAATAGCGTTAAATTCCGCTGCATTTTGATTTAAGCCTGAGCATAATACCTTTCCCTCTCCTACACGCTCCTGCACCACATTAATTTCAGGTCGCACTTCAAATTCAGATCCACATTCACTCTCAAACAAACATTCAAGATCCATAGATCCATCCAGAAATTCGGGTCCATCTCCATTAGTAGAAGGATATGCACAGATTTCTTCCTCTGAAGTATCAATACTAGCAGCTGCAACTTTCGTAACTTAAGCATATAAAACATCATTACTACCTTCCTTCAAAAATAATTCACCAATATCCGCCAATACACACAAAAATTCATCAACAGCTGACGAGACTAACGCTACGCCGCCCTTATTAACCATCATAACAACTTTCGCTGTCACAATATCACCGGAAACATCATCACCTTCATCACTAATCGTTACTGCTGGCTAGTAACTCTTTAGAATTTTCTATACCATCTGACTCCACCAAATTCAGCTCCACCTGAGCCTCCTTCTGGCACATAGAATCTTTCCTTGTATTAACTTTCACACACCCTTTCGTTTCACTTTCATAAAACAAATCATTTAACCCTAAATCGTCATCATCGCCTTTATCGTTCGTTATCTTTCATTATCTTAGGATTACGCCTTTTACGTACAATCTGATTTGAAAATTTACCTATCTGATTCTCATTTCTTACTAATTTCATTTCAAAATTCTGACGTCTTTCTGCCGAGTTATTGACACCTGTTACATTTCCGTTTACTCGCGTCCTATTCATAGCTGGTTTATTTTGTCATCTTCGGACCTTAGATGCGGCAAAGCAGGTGCCGGTCCCTCAGGTCTACGTTCTTGGTGTCGGTCCCTGTCACGGAAGTATTCGTTCCCATTACCCCTTTGAAATTTATCATTGGATGTGTTCCTTTTACCGTTTCCCTTATGAAACTACCGTTTGCGTTCCGTTGATAACTTCCCGGATATCTTTAATAGTGATTACTTGCACTATAGTTATGATTTCCACTCTGAAAACTATTCGTCTGCTTACTTGACGGTTTAAATTTCAACGCCCTTTCTAATTTTCTAAGAAGTCCAAAAATTCGCCTACTGAGTTTAGGACTGCAAATTTTCCGATAGACGCCTTTTCAGCGTCATAATTTCAGTAAGCACTTCTAAAGGACGTTTCACATGCATTAGTCTCGCAAGTTCACGTTTACAAAATCCTTGCATCGACCCGTTTCCGTATTTAAATGTACGCTCCGTTCAGAAACTCATTTTGGAGTCGCGTTTGCTTCGATTCTCTCCAGAACTTGTTCAGTAAACTGCTTTCAAATATTTCGTAGGTAGCGAACGTATCACTGTGTATATTTTCCCATGATTGCTGCTCACCTTCCAAATGTCTTTCCACGAATATTATCTTCGACTCGTCGGACATTCCCCTTATTAAATCATCCCTGCATGCTGCTAGAAAATTTAGTGGATGAATCACTGATGTGCAGCTAAAAAATTTAATTCTCTTTATATTTCATTGATTTGCTTTTTACTTCACCATTTTCTATTTTAATGCCAGATTCTAATTGTTCCTTTATTTTATCTACTTCTTTCCCCCTCTACCTATTCGAACGGTTAAGTAGCTAATAGCCTCTGTCGTCTCAGCCATTAGAGCATCTTGCCATCTTACCTACTCACACAATTTCTTACGTTACCTCCCAGATCTTCCTGCAACTTCTCCACCTTATCACTAAAATTTTTCTCCGCGTGATCTGCCTTACAAGGGGAGGCCGCCAATTGTGAAATTCAGATTCGATTCATACTGCGCATAATAAAAGCTCATGGCCAGAGGTGTAATGTGGCAAAGCACCAAGATGCACTTCTCAGACGTTGTCGAGAAAATCTACAGTTAAAAGAAACCGTTGGGGTGAAATACTCTCTACGATTTATAGTTTACTACATCGTCGTGGCGCAGCGGTAAGCGCTCGGGTTCGTAATGCGAAGGTCGCCGGATCGAATCTCGCGCCATGCAACCTTTTTTTAAAATATTTGTTTTTTGTAATATATATATATATATATATATATATATATATATATATATATATATATATATATATATATCGTGGGGTCTCTACTCTAATTCGAACGTTTGACTTACACTATACGTATTCGTTTCGGAATATCGTTTCTACGTCTTCCGTTAACTACACGTGTAAACATTATGAAGACAATTAATAACATTTGAGAAATACAACTTTGTTTGCGGAAAACATAATCATGTTCGAAGTCGCCAGTTTTTCCACGACAAACGACTTTCAACAACTTATTATATGCATAATTGTTGCAACTGATTGCCGGGAATTTATATATATATATATATATATATATATATATATATATATATATATATATATATGAATTACAAAAAATAATACTAAAAAAAATTTACATTGCGCGAGATTCGATCCGGCGACCTTCGGATTACGAACCCGAGAGCTTACCACTGCGCCACGACGCTGTTGGAAAATGTGAATCGTAGAGAGTATTTCACAGCAACTGTTTCTTTTAACTGTCGATTTTCTCGACAACGGCTGAGAAGTGCATCTTGGTGCTTTGCCACATTACACCTCTGGCCATGAGCTTTTATTATGCGCAGTATGAATCGAATCTGAATTTCACAATTGGCGGCCTCCCCTTGTTAGACTCAAGTATCCCAACTTCATAAGAAATTTTGCCCATTTCATTTCGAATGGTTTTTAATTTTCTGTCTATCAATTCCTCGATTCCACTAGCAATTTTACCTGCTTCGTCTTTCACAACCGAAGCTGTTTCGGACTGAACTGAACCAGTTTTTAAATTTACGTCACCCACATTGGTTTTAACAGAACTTTGGATCCCAATCTCCTTATAGTTTGCATTAATTGCTACATCATGTCTCCCCCAAATTCATCTCCATTGCCTGATTTAGGACTATTTGCCCTACTAAATTCACCGCCGATCACGCTCTCCCACTCAGACTTCGGCCTAAGGGGCTCGCTAGTATTTTCGGGCCCACACAAACTGACCGACTGCTTAATATTAGCGACGTCTTTCATTGGCGATTGAACTAGAGAATTATACATAACATCGCTATCAGCCCAGGTACTTAGCTTTGTCGTGCTGGATCCTTCTGTCATTGTACTGCTGCCGATGTTGCAGTTGAAGCTGACGCTGAAGATCTCGTAGCCTCTGCTGTGGTACAGCAACAGCTGCTGCGCGATGAATCCCCGTTGAAGATGCCGCTGCTGTCTGGAACCACGTGCTTTAGATGTCACAGGTTTTTCTGACCTGTGAGTGAGTGTCACTGAAAAGTTGAAAGAACTGAACTTCCAAATTCTTGATAATGGACGGAATGTGTCCTGAGGAAGTCTGCTGACAAAGTTTCAAGCACTGGCTTTACATGATGATCTAGCAATATGTACACTTTATATCACTCCCATAGTAATAGTGAGGATAAGATTACATTACAGCACGCGGAGAGACATTTAAACAATCATTTCTACTGTTCTCCATATGTGAATGGAATGTGAAAAAAAAAACCTAATAACTGGTACAATAGAACGTGCCCTCCGCCATACACTTCACAGTGGTTCATAAAGTGCAGATGTAGATATAGATATCAGCCAGTAGTCTTTTATTGGAATGCCCACCCACATTGCATGTGATAGGGGGGGGGGTGATCTTCCCATATCTCTCTTACCAAGGGTATAGCTGAAAAAAGGGCGTTATTAATGTCAAAATAACGACAAATGTTGCTATTGGTCGCCACTTCTGGCTTGTGAGAGAAATAATAGGACAAATGCACAGTGTAGAAGTCAATACCTCATGGATGATATTGGTGGATATTCTAAACATGATGGTAATGAAATCGCCATGAAGCTCCAGGATGTGGCTATGTTTGAGAGGCAGAATCACGTATATCTGTTTACGTATAGTCTGGGTGAATAGAAGTCAGACAGTCTTGATAATGATGATCTGCAGAATGTTAAGCATAAAGTCATTGGGCTCTCCTGTCAGGTTGAGAAACGCTAGTGCTGGATCATAAACATGTCCCACCTTAATTCCACGAAACTGTCCATATAACATTTATCTTAGGTACCTGAACATATTTCATCCAAGTGAATGATAAACAGATCATCTGCTGGGTTGCTGTACATAGCACATGTAGAGATGCGCACCAAGGCAAATCTTGAAGTTTAAGAATTTCTCCACAATGAGTGAGTATGCTTTGTTGCAAATGCTGAGTTCAAGTGCTTCTCGCTCCTATGATGTGCTGTGTGATGAACCCACTGCCTCACACACTTTTCTTATGAATGGTACCAAAACCGCTGTCGTGTTAATATGACTCGGGACGTAATTATTTTAGATTGTACCTTAGGAAGACCCTCGAAGCCTGAAGAACTTGAGTGGTTGGAATTAATAGTCCGACCGTAGAGAAATAAACTAAACTAAACTCCTCCTGAACAGGTCATGACTGCCTAACGGACCGACCGGCCACCGTGTCATCCTCATCCCATAGGCGTCACTGAATGTGGATAAGAAGGGGCATGCGGTCAGCACACCGCCGTCCCGGCCGTACGTCAGTTTCCGAGACCGGAGCCGCTACTTCTCAATCAAGTAGCTCCTCAGTTTGCCTCACAAGGGGCCGAGTGCACCCTGCTTGCCAAGAGAGCTAGGCAGACTGGATGGTCACCCATCCAAGTGCTAGTCCAGCCCGACAGCGCTTAACTTCAGTGATCTGACGGGAACCAGTGTTACCACTGCGGCAAGGCAGTTGGCACCTAGAGACATAATTTCGATTAAAAAGTGTTGTAGTGGTTTTTTTTGGTCTGGTGCAACAGGATGCGAAAACTAATAAAGCTGCTATGACGCTTTCCAAATTTGTAGCAGACGAATTTTACGGTTCCACGGAGGATATGACAGTGACATGCTCCGTAATTGAAGGTGTGTAATAACTTAAATGTTCGCAAAAAATGTGGACTAGAACCTAAAGACTTTACGTAGTCGAAATGCTAACTACAGTACATACACTGTACCTGCTCAATGAGAATTTCTCTTGTAGTAAGCTTCCAGCTTCTGTCATATCAATACAGTTCTCACTTTGCATGTACAATACATCTTACAAAAATTTTTAGGTAGACGAATAGCAGTCATCAGAACAAAAGACTGTATCTGTAGGATATTTCCAGCAGAGAAAAGTCTTTTAAAATAAAGTGTTATGTTGTTTTAGAGATCAGATTGACTCTTCTCTTTCCATTAGAGAATGTGCTGTTGGAAACCATCTGGCAGACACAAAAATTACGTGTAGCTTCGGAACTCAAACTCTAAACTTGTCTTTCACATGCAATGTTCTTACTCATTCGGAAGATTTTCAATGTGTAGCATTACTTGCGTAAGACACAAGTATGGTAAGACAGAAGCACTGGCTGGCTTCATCACGAGTGTCTGACAAGAGGACAGCAGCAATATGATATTCAACTGGGAACAGTGACTATGCCTGCTAGGACACATTCCATCGAGAAACACGGATAGTGTTCTGTCTTCAGTACCTTTCATCCGGTACAGACATCTGGGCCTAGGTGGTATAGTCCGATGGAAAAGTTTTCGTTCGAGCGACAGCCTGTGTACGAAGAGCTGATAGTGATCGCTCTTTCCACATAACACTGTTGAAATGACACAGAATACAGGTACAAGTTTGGTTGTTTGGTGATAGATGACTTCAGTTGGTGTGGCAGAATTGGTTGAAGTTCTTCTAGGATCACTCAAAAGGGTACTCACATTTAAACGAAGAACATGTGCTACGAAACATTGGATCCAACGCAACTTATGTCTACATGAATTTCGTGTATCAAAAGAAATGTAACCACAAATTAGCAGAATATACACACATCAAAAAAAGTTTGGCATCACCTCGGTTCCGAGAGTTCCGGAACCTATACAGAAAATCTGAACTGAGATCAACGTAAACATCATTTCCGTCCTTGTTATTGCTCACGAAAACCACACATTTCATCTTGTACCACCATACAGCGAGACCTTCAGACGTGGTGGTCCATATTGCTGTACACACCGGTACATCTAATACTCAGTAGGTGTCCTCTTGCATTGATGCATGCCTGTATTCGTCGTGGCATACTATTCACAAGTTCATCAAGGCACTGTTGGCCCAAATTATCCCAATCCTCAACGGCGATTCGGTGTAGATTCCTCAGAGTGGTTGGTGGGTCATGTCGTCCATAAACAGCCCTTTTCAATCTATCCCAGGCATGTTCGGTAGGGTTCATGCTGGCCACTCTAGTCGAGCGATGTCGTTATCCTGAAGGAAGTCATTCACAAGATGTGCACGATGGGGGCGCGAATTGTCGTCCATGAATATGAATGCCTCGCCAATATGCTGCCGATATAGTTACACTATTGGTCGGAGGATTGCACTCACATATGGTACAGACGTTACGGTGCCTTCCATGACCATCAGCGGCGTACGTCGGCCCCACATAATGCCAACCCAAAAACAGCAGGGAATCTCCAGCTTGCTGCACTCGCTGGACAGTGTGTCTAAGGCGTTGAGCCTGACCAGGTCGCCTCAAAACACGTCTTCTACGATTGCCTGGTTGAAGGCATATGCAGTATTCATTGGTGACAAGGTGATTACAATCTTGAGCGGTCCATTCGGCATGATGTTGGGCCCATCTATACCTCGCTGCATGGTGTCCTGGTTGCAAAGACGGACCTCGCCATGGACATCGGGAATGCAGCCTATTGCACACAGTTTGAGTCGCAACACGACGTCCTGTGGCTTCACGAAAAGCATTATTCAACATGGTGGCGTTGCTGTCAGGGTTCCTCCGAGCCTCAACCGTAGGTAGTGGTCATCTACTGCAGTAGAAGCCCTTGGGCGGCCTGAGCGAGGCATGCCATCGACAATTCCTGTCTCTCTGTATCTCCTCCATGTCCGAACAACATCGCTTTGGTTCACTCCGAGACGCCTGGACACTTCCCTTGTCGAGAGCCCTTCCTGGCTCAAAGTAACAATGCGGACGCAATCGGTCAGCGGTATTGACCGCCTAGGCATGGTTGAACTACAGACAACACGAGCCGTGTACCTCCTGGTGGAATGACTGGAACTGATCGGCCGTCGGATCCCCATCGTCTAATAGGCGCTGCACATTTGTGGTTGTTTACATCTTTAGGCGGGTTTAGTGACGTCGTTGAACAGTCAAAGGACAATACCCACAGTCAACGACTATCTTCAGGTGTTCTGTGAACCGGGGTGATGCAAAACTTTTTTTTTATGTATGTGTAACAAGAAGTATCGGCGATACAATGATATACAATGACCTACAATGCCACCAGACTTAAAAACTTTATGAATTTAGTTTGATGCTAGAAGCTGTGTCCAGTACAAACTCGAGGGGCTCTTCGAAAACACGTTTTCGAGATTTGGAAGAATTGTAGGCAACGTCAGTATATTAGTGACTCCTTCGACTCCTGCATCTCTCGAAAAGAAGTTTTGGTAAATGATGGATGATAGATATTTTTTTGAAAATAAAAGAGACACATTTGTTTAAAATTTCGTCATGCAAATAATTATTTATATTGCACCTCTCCTCGTTTTCAAGACGGTAGTGCATTTTGAGCAACTTACAGATTCTTATCTTTGAATTGGAAAGGCTAACCTGCACTATCGCTGGATTAATTAATTAATTTTTTATTTCTTTTCTTGCGTTGTTACTTGAAATCGCCGACGTACATCGATCAGCAAAGGCATTGCGACCACCGCCAACAGCGAGACTGTTTGCCTCCTGCAGCTGTGGGTACGTGATGCGCTAAGTAAAGTATATAAATGGAGCAGAGCCGAATGGGGTATTATTCTAACGACGACATGAGCGACAAATGGTGAAATCCACTGAAATAAGCGACTTTGGCTAGGGTCCGGTTGTTATGGCTCGGAAGCTTTTAACGAACTTCTCATTACCGACTGTTCACATGCTGCTGTAATGGATATCTATGGAAAGTGGTTGAAGAGGTGCGAAAAGACGGGTAGGCGACAGTGTAATGGACGTCCACAGTTCATCACAGAATGTGGAGCTTAGAGGCTTGCCGGTTATGTACAGCAGGATAGGCGGCGATCTGTGGCAGATCAGACGACAGAATGAAATGCCTGTACAGGTACAAGTGTGATACCGACCAGCGCACTTTGCTGTACATGAGGTTCCGCAGCTGACGATTTTTACGCTTTCCCATGTTGACCCAACAACAGAGTCACGATTGTACTGGATACGGTATCATCGAGGCTGGACAGTTGTCTAATAGAAACATATCACGTGGTCGGGTGAACCACGTTTCTTGTTGCACTGGGTTGATAACAGAGTCCAGGTACAACGCCATTCAGACGAACGCCTGCTCGAATGCATGAACTGTGCCATAGTCATGGGTCAGTAGAGGCAGTGATGATGGGACAATCATCTGGGCTCCCATGGGACCTATGGCAATCGAGGGCACCAAGACAGCTGTAGCCTACGGAAACATTTTCCCTGATCATCTGCATCCCTTCAAGTCTGATGTCTTTACAGACGACGACGGCCTCTTCCAGGAAGGCCGAAATCGTGCTACGGTGGTGTGAAGAGCATTATATTGAACTATTTTGATAACTTGATCATCAAATTCATCTGATCTCAGATCGATGGAATATATCTGAGAAGCTCTGCACTCACAAACCAAAAGTCCCACTATGTGGTGCTTCTATGATCTATGCATAGGCGTCTGGTGCTACTTAACCCCGGAAACGTAGCAAGAACTTGTCGAGTCCATGCCACGTAGAACTGCATTCCAAAGATAGACCCACAGGCTTTTGGTAGGTGGTGATAATGTTTTGGCTGGTCGCTGGATGCAACCCTGGTAGAATCTTAAAGAGTAACTGGTTGGAGGTTTCTAACATCTTGTCATGTTGTACAGCGGACAAAACAAATATTTGAGTGAGTACGCCGTTTTAGTGTATATGGACTATACCTAATACCTACTCGTTAAGAACAACTGCCAATTTGAATATTTAATTTCTGATGAAAGCACTCATAGAATTGTCGAAACCTGGTCAAAAGACTTAAATTTTGTAATTGCTTAACTTTAACTGCAGTGAGCTTAGCCCTTAACCGGCGTTGTGGAGTCTCTGAGATTCCAGGAAGGTATGAAGTAGTAGTAAATTTGTAAATTTGTTGATCAGGGAGCATGCGCTGTTCATTGTCTTCCTATGGTGGGCTGACACGTCACAGTCTCATGCGACTGCAGTCTGTTATAAAGGCAATCATTGTAAAGAACGAACTTATAGTCCTGGTACTCCGAAACGCAGGTAATATATTTTCAGTTTAGTGAACGTGTCCACGAAACCAAAAATATTAGCGCTACGGATCTTGACTTCGAGGAATGTGTACTAAGATGGATTAAGAAATCTGATGCTGAGTATTCAGATCAAACTGGCGATTCCAAGATCAACATTACTATCGAAAATGCTAGTCTAAGTGATTACGAAACAGTAAGTGAACATAAAAACTTGTTTTTAACGTATTCAGTGGAGAAAACATATTTGTTTACAATTTTCTATAAAAATGTGTGTTCAGTGCTTTCTAAATCTACAAGTCTGCTAAATATCTCCTTTTACGTGCGTGTTTGGACCATTGTCGCACTCAGGGGCTCAGCATCCGTTTGATAGATACAGGCTTGGTGACTCAGCGGTTCTTGAGCTGGGGACTGGGAAGCGCTGCAGGACCCCTGTCACTGTAAGCTCTGGGCATGCTTCAGCGACCACTGTGAGGCGCGGGGGTCAACGTTGTGTTTCACGGGGAACGGGAATCTTGGCTTGAGCGCCCGGATCGCGAGGATGGTAGAAACCTCTACAAAAACCGTCAATCTGGTGAGCTGCGCGCTGATGAGGTGAAACTTGCCACACCTCAGTTGTATAAGGCTCAGTCAGGCTTACTGTTTGTCTCTCTAGCTTTTCGTGGGACCACTGTGCCATCCACAACTTCTCATGCACTTCCTCTCGATGGTTTGGGTGGTCCGTTGGGCAGTATACCCAACGAGTACAGGAGGATGGCCCTCTAAAATTCAGGCACTGTATAGTAATAGGAAGTGCCTAGCATGTAAAAATATTTTTCTTGTGATGAAGAGAGAAGAAGGTACGTTTGAGAAGGTGCCACCCTTCTGAGCCCATAAAGGCCTTGATGGTGTGGCTGGAATCCTCAGATCTATTAAAAGTTTGCGTAATGGCACTTTGCTGGTCGAAACAGTGACAACATATCAAGTTACCGACCTTTTAAAGTCCAAGTTTTTGGGTGAGTATCCTATTATAGTTTTACAACGGGATACCTTTGAAAATTTGACGTCTATGATTCTGCTACGTGCATACACTAACTCTGAGTCTGAGATACTATTATCGAAAGTAGTAGCGAGCGAGCAGTTGTCGAGCGGAGCCGGAAGTTGTTGCACGCAGGGTGCGGTAGACAAGCCGTGCGACGTGTCGTGACTGTGCTAGTAGCGCCTGAGGAGACTCTGGTATTAAGTGAGGATTTTTTGGTAATTTGCCTTTTCGCTGCACGTAGTTTTTGGTTGCTTGCGCACTGGAGGGATTTTGTCAGAGCTGTGTATGGATACACTCAGAGTAAAATTCATATCCTTCTTGTAGCCAGAAACGTGTTTACTGAGTATAGACATTGTGGTATAATTAAAAGTCTGTGTAAAGTGTGCAGGCAATCAAATCATTAATTTTGTGAATATAGTAAATCAAAAGTTTCTACTGGTTTCTTTCATTCTTCTTTACATCGTTTAAGGTTAGTTGACCAAACTCCACCTGACAATTAGATTTCTATGTATAAAAGTAAGGCAGTAATGGTTGCAGTTATTCCATACGCTGCAGTCTGCATGGATCGAAGTATTGCTTTTTTGAAATATTTTAACATGTTGCTGATCACGTAGTTGCAGCGGCAAGACAACGTAAGTAGTCTGTTACGTATAGGAGCATTGCAGAGCAGCTCTTAGGAGACGTTAGAGGATATTTTAAAACTCGGAGTCAGACGGTTGGAAACTGATTTCTGTATAATTCGTGGGAGGAGTCAATAATTGTTGTGATTACTGCCTTCATTTTTTTTTTTTTGTCAAACAGAATACTAAGATTGTGAATGTCACACATACGTGCTTCCATGGTTCCATACGTTCTTGCAAAATAATTACAAACGTGTTTTTGCTCTATGTTCTCAATCAGAATACTATGATTGTCACAGACAGAATGTCACACATTCATGATTCCATACGTCCTTTCAAAATAATTACGACCACGTTTCACTCCTAACTACAGGCAAGGAAAGATCACGTGCAATGACGTCATGTATACAGACCCTCCAGCAATGGGCTGAAGAAGGGATCATCGGGGTGAAAGAATGTAATGCATTATGTTGACAGAAAACTGGAAAAATCAGACCTACTTACATTGACGTTTGATTCGTTGGCTTTGCCAGATTATGTTAAATCTGGATTTTTAAGACTACTTAAGAAGAAAATATCTTAGTATTTGTTAATGTGTAACTACCTTCCTCACTTCTAATTCAGGCTTTCAGCCATTGTGTATTCTGAAACTGCTGCTGGCCTTCAGCTGTTGTTTACTTTTGAAATTGCTTCTGGCCTTCAGCCAATGAATAATTTTGAACCTTCTTGATCAGGCCATCAGCTGTAATTGGGTGTAACATTGCTTGTGGCCTTCAGCTGACAATAACTTGCAATTCTTCTAGTGTAGTAAAATCTTTTAAAAAGATCGTTGAGAGTTTTTTTTTAAAAAAAGTGTATGTGTTTTCTTTGCAACCAACGGTAACTGATGAGGCCCCGTCCACACCTTTCCTGCTTTCCATACGTCCCACGTTTCACATACTGTTGCCCGCCCTCCACTGGACTCACTACTCTTATTTAGAAATATGCCACGAGCAACGAATCCAAGACCCAGAATTATTTTAGATCTACCAGTGTGCAAGAAAATTTTTACTATGGCCTCTGTCCTTAAATCGATGTTTTACAGAATTTTAACCGAGCACTGTGACAGTGTGGTCGTTTACACTGATGAGTCTAACCAAGATAATTCCGTCGATATTTCCAGACTGATTCGCTTATCTGGTACATTTACAGTGTATTACTGTTAATTATATGAGCTCTTGAGAGCACTGGATGACATGCGGTGCCTTCCTGTTATCAAATTCCTCATTTGCACCGACTCCCTAAGTGCCATTCTGGCTATTGAATGTTAAAAGTATCCTCAACTGATTCATGATACCTTTACAGAGTCAGTGTCATTTTTCTGGGTACCAGGGCACATGGGCATCCAGGGTGATTAAGCAGCAGATGCAGGATCTAAGGATCCTGTTTAGAAGCTATAATTGCTGTATGTGCTGACGGTGTCCATGCAGCTACCTCGCTACGAGCGACATCATCATGTGTCTGTGGGAGGAAGAGTGGTTATGGTTTGAGAACAACAAGTTGAGGCCAGTGAAGCCCTTTACACGACCGTAGAGTTCCTCCTTCCGGCCACTGCGACGGGAGCAAGTACTTTTAACGCCCCTCCGCGTAGGACACGGTACTTTGGCAGGAAGACGCAGTGGTATGCAGTGGTCGTGGTGGACAGGTATCTGTACTCCACATTTCAACTGAACGCGTTTTATACAAATCCATGAGAGCTGCTCCCTATTGTACGCCGTGTGAATCAAATCTGGCTCGCATTTTAAGATTCTGTGTGATGTCCGGTCTTCTCAATAGTGTCTTCGGTATAAGGCTTTAGTATGATTCTAGGGTGGTTGCTTTTTTTATTTGCCTGTTGATTGCGTAGGCACACTCCCTCGGTCCACTATTTTAGATGTTGCGTGGTTACAGTCTATGTATTTCCACTCACGCACTGCTATAAGGCATCCGTCTTTTGCTGTTTTGTGTGACAGTGTGAGTGGGAGAGTCCAAGGATGTCTGCATGCTTCTAACGTCTCACAACCACACTCGTACTCTTTTGGTTGAGTAATGGTGCTGATAACCTCGCTGTTGATGCCCTATACATACCACCACAACCACCACTTGGGCTGTTTTCAATACGTTTTACTAATGGAAGGAAATATTTGCTCTTTTCTTATAGCTCAGACGTTCCAAACGTGTATCCAACAAAAAAGATTTTCATTCGTCAGTTTTTTCTTGGAAAGCAGAGCAGGATAATTATGTTTATTTTTGCAGTATCTTTACTTTCAGTTTTTTTTTTTCGATTTAGTTTGTTTAAGGCGTTTTTCGTTGCGGCAGAAGCTTCTCACGAAATTCCGATTACCAAATTTCTACTCCGATTGCGAAAACATTTTTTTACAGCAACCTACATGGGAAGAAACGATGATCATTATAAAATAAGGGAAATCAGAACTCGCATGGAAAGATACAGGTGTTTGTTTTTTTCCGCGCGCTGCTCGAGACTGGAATAATAGAGAACTACTGCGAAGGTGGTTCGATGAACCGTCTGCCAGGCAGTGTGATTTGCAGAATATCCATGGAGATGTAGATGTAGACGTAGGCGGTTTTTTTTCCGCGCGCTGCTCGAGATTGGAATAATAGAGAACTACTGCGAAGGTGGTTCGATGAACCGTCTGCCAGACAGTGTGATTTTCAGAATATCCATGGAGATGTAGATGTAGACGTAGGCGGTGGAAGTTGCTCGTGCTGATAAGCAGCTGTCTTCATTTTCCACCAAGACCTCTTTATCTCAGAGCACTCGGATAACAGTACTCTTCCATCTACACAGTTTTGACCTGAAAGGTGTGGGACACCCTGAAATACCCAGTCGTTTTCGGGGACACTCAACCCTTCAGCTGCGTGGTTCTCTACGGTGCCATTGCCCCATCAGGAGGAGACACAGCTCGGTAACTGGAGGACGCACGTCAAACACTGCGCTGTTCCCGCTATTTACAGGGCTACGTAATAAGAAGGGAAGGAGATGTGCCGCCCCATAAACATGACCGTAGGGCTAAATCCTGGTTAGTGAGCGACCACTCGTTGGCCCGCCGCGAGACGTAAGCGGGACCCGGTGTTTATAAACAGCTCTCAGGCACTTGACAAGCGCAGGTCGGCGAGGAGGGAGCTTTGTCGCCCTCCGCGCCGCGCTGCCTCCACGTGTGTGATGATTACGGTGACGCAAATAACCCGCCGCTCGGGGAACCCTCCAGGAATAAAACACTCTTTCCGAGGAAGAGAGAGAGGAAAGAAGTATAAACGTCCGCACTTGATTCACGGCCGGTGAGCCGGTGCCAGTCCGTGCTCGTATATAACGTCCGCGTCGGGCTGCAAAACTGGGGCCCCGACGACTATACGCTTCTTGGTGGCTGAAACCGTGTTGGCCGACCGGTCGCGTTTGAAAGCGAAAATTATAACTCGGCTCTTTATTTCGGACTCTGTGTCCACGATGGCTCTACAAAGTCACAAGATGGATATTCCAGGACGTTCCAGTTTATTTATTTTATTTTTTTCTTCTGTCGCGGTTGGAGTTAAGGTGACATTTATTTGGTGACAGAGAATACGCACACATCTCGATCAACAGCTCCTCCTCGTCTCCAGGAAAGAAACAGGGCTAGTAGAGCGTCTGCTTTCAAGAAATTTGTTCTGTACACTGCTTCGTAAATAATCGGATACAACCTTAAGTGGAGTTGCTAACTGTTGTCCAACGAGCACGTATGCCCGTTATAGCTATTACGACACCAGTAAAAGGCACTGTTATATTTGTAAGACGAAGGTTATTGGATTGGAGCAGTTTTGGCCTGAATAGGACGTAGTGTAACGTCGAAACTGGTTGCCTAGAAATAAACCTATACAATGGCTATTGATATTGTTTTTATTGAACATTGAAAAGCCGAAGTCCTATTCTCCACCAGAAGATGGAGTTACATTCATTAAGTGGAAAAAGTTATCTGAATCAATATTTCCTTCCGGTTGTTCTAAGGTCGAAGAACAAATTCCATAAAGACATTAGGGTGCAATGAAATCACAAGTTTAAAACTAAAGATATTAACAACTTCACACAATCTTTAGTCACAACATTCTGCATGAAATATCATATCGAGCTATGTGTCAGATATGTTGCAGTAATTAATGACTTTTTCTAATACAGTTTCTTACGACAGTATAGAGAAAAGAGTTAAGACAGGGTAAATTACAAAATAAACAGTGGCCATTGTATGAGATTGTTATATAAAACAAAAACTGTGTAGTAATAAAAACACATTTTCACTCTTAAATATATAGCTGTTTTGTCAAGATGAGACGGAAGAATCCATCAAGTTGACTGACGCCTTTGTGTATATGAATGATGAGTGAACCCAACAGCCCGTTAACGGGAGTGACGCCGATAAATCGGGGGGTTTACTGGTGGCAGACTTTGTCGTATCCAGTTTTATTCACGAAAAGAGAAGACATAATGGCACTTGCCATTAGCTACTCAGAAAACTGACAGTAATATTCGCAGCTTTAGAGAGAGATAAGGTTGATGATTGTTTCTCCCATGCCGGCGACCGAGCTTCAGATTTTGCCTCCTATCTTCTCTCTTCTCAGTCGTCATTGCTGTTCACTCGTAAATTCTTACGTTCCGTTAAGCTAACATTAAAAACCCAAAACTCGTAGGATGATTTCAAATCATATGGAATATTACGTCTAACAAACTACAACTTCGCTCTCCGCGGGCAACATTTCTCCAGAGATGTCAACCATGTTTACAAGTTGTAAACTGTTTAAAATTTAATTTTAAATGTATGGCAGTGAGTGAGACTATACACTTATAGACAAGAATTCCTTAGCCGCCTGCTTAACTTTTTCAGGCGAATTTTGTGGGGCAATAAAGGCTGGAAACTAAGACGATATTGGCAAGTGACACAGGACTAATGAAATGAGAGACTCAAACATTTCCAGGTTAATATATGATCTCCTAAGAAAGCATATTTTCTGGTTCTGTAGCAAATAGCTTTCTTGTTTAAACTAAAGAAATCAGTATGTTGCTGTTTTAAAACGACTAGTTTCAATAGATTTGTCCCTAAGAATAATCAACTGTCGTTAGAAATTCATTGACGGCCACGTGAAATTTTGTTGTTTTTTTCTTTTTTTTTGTATGTACTGAATTTCTATTAAAAATTTATACCATCACTGGAGCATTTTTACCGTGCTAGAGTACGAATATGCAATTTGAACATAGCTCTCATGATGACCTGAAGCCCGTAAGCAAGTTGAATGTTTCCGTATTTCTTCATTTCTGTGTGTTACTTTCGCACATCAGTTGCTGATTCGTTTCGCCAAAGTGTGTGCTTTAGGTTGCTTCATTTTTGTATTAGGTATTTTAATTAGTCATGCAGCTAGCAGCCCCTCAGAGTAAGGTGGATCCTCGCATTGCTCTCAACAATGTTAACTACAGTGCTCTACAAAGTAAACCACCCAACAATGCTGTAATGCATGCGCAAGAAAGCTACTAGGTGCAATAGACGAATTCCCTTGGCGAATATTGAGCTGCTCAGTTGGGATACCTTACACATTCCGAGTAACTTTACGTTACCATTCTCTGACATAAACTCCCAATAAAAGGCAAATCTGACTGAAAATGATTTAGTTTATTAGTGTTATTGTTTAGACACAATGTCACAAGATATCACGTACGTTGCTGGTTTCTACAGGTTTTATCTCCGACAGTATTACGCTGTCTTCTTCGTGGGAGAAACGGCCTTGGGTATCGGTGAACGGATCTACTACTATACAGAAAATTGTAAAAAAGAGCACAATATCCTTACAACAAAACTCTGTCAAGCCGTGGTAGAATCCAGGGTACAAAATCGGCCAGATTACGAAAGCAAATAGAGTCCGACTAGTGACAACGGTCGTCCTCCGGCACCCGACGGATAGGACAGTTGCAGTGTGCACCGAGATGATTCAGGTCCCTGAGGAGGTCTGTGGAGCAGGCAGATTTATCGTCTGGCATCGATATAGCCAGGTACTGAGTATCGTCTGTGATGTGATTGATTGGCCCACGGCTTTATCATCTGGGACCACAGAGCCTGCCACTAGTGGTTGAACGAAGGACTCAGTTGCTATCGTCCAAGTGGCATCTTTGCCAATGTTATATCTTTTCTGGCACCACAGATATACACTCCACTTTATAACTGACTGAGTCACTGTCTCATGCTACCATGAGGATGTCCTTGGTGGTGTCGTCAACCATCTGCACGTATGTATTTGCTTTGTCCGAATCTGGTATTACATTCCTTCTCCACGAAAGTGTTCTTCTATGAAGGCCGTTATAGAGGGATCATTTCTTATCTATAGCTGCCGCTGTTGCTGAACGAGGTCCAGGTAAGATGGCTTTGTAGCTGTCAGAATACACTCCATGGGGAGATGAAATAAAGCCACTGCTGTGATACTTTTCAACGTGCTGTTGCTGAGGTTGCAGCCTGAACCACACATGGTACGCGGTGCCTCTGCCTGCCGAAACTGCCGGGCTGAAGATGTGCGAGGCCTCTACATTAGCGGCTGACTGCTGGTGCTGGTGCTGGTGCTGCTGACCGCTGTTGGCTGTGCCTGCTGCGTAAAGGCCTAATGACCTCGAACTCCCAATGAGCCTGGAGTAGCCTGCTGGGGCACTATCTTTTGTACGGGATCGGACACTCAGGTCAGCTGGACTGTTGTGCGTGAATTTGCTTACTTTGTGGCTGACATAATTGTATCTGTGGTTGCCAAGAGGGCTGAGACATTGTCTGCTCCGAGAGCTCCAGTGTGGGAGGGACCAATAAACTATTTCATCCGCTGACTGCAACTATCTACGATACTGTTTACGATAACAGTGGCATTATACGTCTTGAGACTTCTCGAGTTGTGTGCGGCAACTCAGCATCTTGCTGACGGTAGCTGGATCTGACCTGAATGTGCACCAAAACATAGTGCTCGAAACATTGTTCAACTGTGAAATGTGAATGTTCTATATTTCAAGATAGTGTTGTTGTGTCATGGGATGGAGGAGACTGAGATTTACATTCAAGCGAGTGTTCCATTGGACTTTTACGAAAATGGGAGTGGATCTATAGTTGCTCCAAAACGAAGTCAGTGATTTGTGGGTAGATGCAGACTGCAATGCTTTCTTCATATAATATTTTAACAACCAAGACTCTTCTTACCATCTAATGGACTCTGATGTAAGGATTTGTTAGGAGGTGTTGTATACCTTGCGAAACACATTCACTTAGCATCAAGAAACAGGGAGGAGGTTGTATTTAATTCTGGTCGTTATATCGTAGAGTAGCACTAATACCATAACGAAAATCAAGGTCTCCACAGGGAATATGTGAAGATACAAGAAAATGATTGAAGCTTCTGTTTGAGGCGCCTGAACGCTTTCTCACATTTTCTATAATGCGGATGCCACACTTTCCTTATGCACTGTGGTTAATGGTTTAGTAATCTAGGTCACAATCACAATGAAACGACTATAATAATTAATTTTTTCTAACAAACCTTGAAGTCTTCAAAGTTGTAGAGGCTACTGTTTTTACTCGGATCTCTATGAGGAGTTTGTAACAGTTCCTACATCCAGGACTGACTCTTCGAAGGATTTGCACTTACTGAGGAGTTACGTCACCCCAGTTGCCTGTAAAGCTTAAACAACATTTCTTCTGCATTCACGATACGCTGTTGTAATTGTTCATCCTTGACATTGATATCTTCTAGAAAATTACAAGATGCAACACGGTCTATTAATGGATAAGTTTTATTTTAAACCAAACTATATTAAAAGAAAAAAGAAATATTTACAGAAATTCTTCATCGAATCTACCTGGCGATGTGCATCAGAGCTCTATCTTCGAAATTTTTCTTAAGTGTATTCTTTTGTGTGGCATGTATATTGGTATTATCTATCGATAATGATGTAGTAACTGTTGGTTGAATAGTATCCAGCATTAAAAAGATAATACATGATTTCCGAAAATGTTTTGTGGATTATCATTGTTGTGACATTTCAGTGAAATACAGTTGGTCAGCGGCGTTCATAAGGTGCATTTGCAGTTATTCAGTTTTTTATTTTTTTATTTTTTAAATATTCTTTCCTCTTACTAACTTGATGTGGTCCTTCAAGAATTCCTCTCCTGCGCGGACATCTCCATTGCAGTGCAGCATTTACAAGTGACTACCTGAACTGCTTGTTGGATATATTGCAATCTCTAACTTCACCCTTAGTTTTCGCCTTCTACGTTCCCTTTAGCTCACGAAAGTTGCTCCCCAATAGCTTAACACATGTCCTATCATCTTATCGCTGAAAACTTTCAGCGTTTTCCACATTTTTTCTTCCTTGCCAATGTTTTGGAGAACTTCCCTATTTATTGTATTATCAATTCACGCAATACACAGCTTCCTTCTATAGCGCAACATGTTAACCGCTTTGATATTCTTCTTTTGATGTTTCCCACAGTTCACACAATGCTGTTCTCAATACATATATTCTCAGAAATTTCTTCCTTAAATTGAGGGCTATGTTTCATAATAGTAGACTTCCCTTGATCAGGAATGCCCCCTTTGCTTCCTCAAATTGAGGGCTATGTTTCATAATAGTAGACTTCCCTTGGTCAGGAATGCCCCCTTTGCTTCGCCTGTCATGATTTGTTTTGCTTCCAAGACAGCAGAATTCCTTAACTTCATGATCAACAAATTTTGATGTTTGGTTTCTCACTATTCTCATTTCTGCTGCTTCTCATTGCTTTTTTTTGTTTTGTTGACTGTCAGTTCATATTCTGTACTCAACAGATCCTGTAATGATCCTTCACTTCACTGAGGAAAGCAGTGTCGCAGAGAAACTCATCAGTAATATAATTTCACACAGAATTTTAATCTCACTCTTGATTCTCCCTTTTATTTCGGGCATTGCTTCTACGACGTATAGATTGGACAATAGAGGGGAACGACTGCATTCATGTCTTGCATCCTTTTTAATCGGAGCACTTCGTTCCTAGTCTTCAAGTGTTATTGTTCCCTCTTGGTTCTTGTACATGTTGTGTATCACCTGTCTTTCCCTGCAGCTTACTCCTACTTTTTCAGAATTTCGCGCATCCTGCACCGTTTCTCATTATCGAACGCTTTTTCTGGCACGACAAATCCTATAATTTAGTTTAGATTTTTCTTCAGCATTGCTTCCATTATTAAACGCAACGTCAGAACTTCCCTCTGGTGCCTTTAACTAAACTAAAGCCAAACTGATCGTTATCTAACAGATCCTTACTTTTCCATTGTGCTGTGTATTATTCTTGTCAGCACCTTAGACGCATGAGCTGTTAAGCTGATTATGCCACAGTTTTCGCACCTGTATGACCTTGCTAGCTTCGTAATTGTGTGGATGATATTTTGCCGAAAGTCTGACGGTAAGTCGCCAGTTTTTTAGATTCTACACACCGACATGAATAGTCGTTCAATTACTACTCTCCCAATGAGTTTCGAAATTCCGATGGAATATTATCAATCCTTTCTTCCTCATGTAACTTCAGATCTTCCAGAGATCTTTTTAATTCTGACTCTAATATTGAATCGGCTATCTCTCCCGTATCAACTACAGTTTCTTCTTCTATCAAGTCATCAGACAAATAATTCTCCTCATAGTGGTCATAAGTGTACTATTTTCACATATCCACGCTCGCCTCTTCGTTTAACAGTGGAATTCCTATTGCAATCTTAATGCTACCACCTTCGTTTTTAATTTCAGCGAAGTTTGTTCTGACTTTTCTATATGCTGTGTCACCCTTCCGATGATCATTTCGATTTCTTCATTCCCCCTGCCGGCGTTCCGCCTTGGTTGTCCAGGACTTCCTATTTATTTCACTCCTAAGTGATTTATATTGCTGATCTTAGTTCTTTTTTTTTAATTTCATCTTTCGTTGAACAAGTTCAATATTTCTTCTGTTATCCCATGTTTCTTCTCAGTTATCGTAGTTGTACCCACATTCATCTGCCTAACTTCTCTGACTGCTATGTTTAGAGATGTCCGTTGCTGTTTAATAGAACTCAGTATTACAGTAGTCATTACTGCAGTATCTGCAGCCTCAGACAACTTCAATTGCACCTCAATATTCCTCAGAACTTCGGGATATCCCTTCTTTGCACGTTGATTCTTTCTGACTATTTTCTTAAAGTTTATCCTATTCTTCACATTTGTGGTGTGAGTCTAATATCTGTTCCTGTGTACGCCTTGCAATCCAATAACTGATTGCGGAATCTCTGTCTCACCATGAAGTAATGCATCTGGTATCCTCCCGTGTCTTAAGGATTTTTTCAAGTACAACTCTTCCCCTTGTTATTTTTGAACAGTGTTGTTACCAGCTTAAGTGTACGTTAAAACTCAATTTGTCTTTGTCCTCTCTCATACCTACTGCCTAGCCCGTATTATCCGTAACTCTGTCTTCAGTTCCTTCCTCTAACGAAAGCGTTCCAATCTTGCATGCGTCGTCTCCCTATCTTTTCACATTGTGCTTGTAACGTCTGCATGTGTACCTGAATTATTGCTGTAGTCGCTGGTTTGCTGTCGATTCTAATGAGAATATAGTCCCGATGAATTCTTCGAAGTGACTTAGTCCTTGTTCCACCTCCCTGCTCATAACGAATCCTATTCTAGTTACAACACTTTCTCCTACTGTTGACATTACTCTACATTCTTCTGACTAGAAGTTCTTATTTCTGTTTCGTCTCACTACCAGCCAAAATACCTAGATCAAGCCCTTGAATTTCCCCTTTCAGCGTATTGTAGCTTCCCTCCCACATTCAGACTTCTGAAAGCCTATACTGTGGTCCATATAACGTTAGCCTTTCGATGTTCAACTATTTACTCATGTTTACCTCCCCCTTCACAGTCCCATTTCCGAGATCCGAATGGGGGACTAATCCGAAATCGTTTTCAAATGGGGAGATGAACATGTGACTTTGTCAGTTACAGGCATTTTCAATGGCTACACTTTATATTTAATGCAGTGGTTTCCATTGCCTTCTGCATACTCATGCCGCTAATAACAACTGGTTCTTCCACCTTTTAAGAGAAGTTTCCTACCTAAAGGGCAAGAGGGTCCGTGAACATCCTTTTCGTTCCTCCATCATTTTCACAAGGCCATTGGCGGAACGAGAGTAGCTCTTACACTAGAAATTTCAGCCGCAGTTGCTGACAATTTTGATTCAAAATTCATAAAGTGTCTGGGATCGCAACCTGTGCCCACGACGTCTCGATTCCTAGTCAGCATCGCTAGCCTAAGAATGATGAAGTCCTTAGTGCTAGACATTACACTAACCATTCATACTGAGTTTTTCATTAATTTAAAGTTTCAATATGAAACAAAGTAATGAAAGTGTTGGGATCAGGACATTCTCTCAGTCAATCTCAGTAACTTTCCATGATTGGTGTTCATATAGAAAACGAAGCAGTAAATGAGAAGTTTGTTACCTGGAATTAACTCTTCCAAATCGCAGGCCTTTATTTTCCACAACATTGTGGGATAGTCAATTAATTTTCACGGGAGTCCTAAAAATTTTAACGTAATTTGTTACAAGAAACACGAATACTGGTGATATATAGTGCAGGGAAACAGATGCTGGGACTGGAGCTGAAGATGCAGAAGGGAACGATGTGACATTGCCATTTAAGTGGGAGTATTATGAGATACATTGAATGCATCCAGGCCAAATATACTATTAGTTTCCCTTCCTTCTTAAACTGGATATTTGTTTCTGTTACAACTGGCCTCTCTGAAATTAAAGTCCTTAACTGACGTACTGCCGGGATTTTACGGCAGTGATCCGATGTAATTGTTCGATTATTTGCAGCGAACAACTGTGATCTTTACGACAGAAACTTTTGAAAGCTATGCAATGAGGGTGAGACGTCTGTAGAAACTCGACAGGTAGCCTTGCTCTGACAAATGAGTACCACTTTTGGAGTACCCGTAACTCAGCTCCACTGAATTCCCATTTTATGTGCTTGCTAGCCCTTACATGCCTCGCGGTTTTGGTTGCCCACGAACTTCTGATGTCTGTATATTCTTCACATCGAAAACACATAGGATCTTTAAATGTTCACTGTAAACGTGGATGGTTAACATAATACATGAATTGGGACACGATTTTGTCCTTATCAGATACTGCTGGGTCAAAATCGCTGACTTTGCTTGTTACTCGTCACCCAAGTTCCACTATCGAAGGCGACTCACTGTACGAAGAAAATTTTCCCTCCTCGATTCTGCTGCGCCAGTCGGTGATGCCCTACGTGGCACAACGTTTTAAGTAGAAAGTTGCTGTTTACATGAGAGATGCTTTCGCGGACTATGTGAATCCAAAAATATGAACTATCCTCAACACATTACTTAATGAAGAATCCTTACGGTTTTTCGTTTTCAATCAGATATCTTTGCCTGGAACTAATCACTCCATCTTGGATTAGGTACTTCACACAGAATTACGAATATCGGGAATTTTCTCAATTAAACTGTCAGCGACTTTTGTCTTGGAAGTTAATAGCGTACTCTTGATATGATTGGTCGGTTTCTTCATATGCTCGTTAAATTCTAGCCTCGCTTTTTGTATCTAGATTTTCTTAATGCAAAATTCAGGCAACAATTCGCTATTACGTGGGAAAGGTAATGTATCTAGATCCTCTAGGGGGCACAAGTTACCAAGCAGTTGCACTTCTTTCTGTGATAACCATGACTGAAGTAATAGAAATTGCATAGAAGGATGTGTTATCTTGAGAGATATGAAGTGTTGCTGCAATCGCTGAAGATGCTACTCCGATACATATAGGCCCTTACTGAATGAATGGACTGCAGGAATAACTGGTTGAAAGTCTTTCTCTGCTCTCAACGCAAAGTCTTGAGTGCCCAATTGTTGCTCAGCCCTTCCTGAGTAGTTCAGCTTGCTGCTGATTAATTACTTTAAACTCTTCCTTCTTGGAACAAACATCAGTGAATGATTGCGAACGTATTTATTACTTAAAAGACAATCGTGAACGCATTAAGCAGTTCATACAATAAATATTTGACGGAGTATCGTAGAACATGGGTTCAGTAATCGGTCGTAAAACGAAACCAAATCGAGTCCGAGTACCTATCACCGTCGTTCCACGTCTGCCTGAAATAACCACAGCTGTGCTAGAGCCGTAAGATTTACGACCAGTCAGCTGTTCCAGGATCATATGACATGCCAGAAAATCCTCCTGTGGTAGGGTCACGACCTGATGTTAGTAGGTAAATGCTTTATTTGCCGACACTAGACTGCTTTTTGTAGCCTACTTGCTTCATTCATATTGCAATGTATTGTTTCCAAGATTGCAAAATCCAATCACTTCATGTACTACATGGTCCCCCTGTATTGATGCTATGTTTCTCGTTAACCTCATTTCAGCTATTTCTCAGTCTTTGGCTCACTCTCAAAACAGATTCTATCCTTAAAACACCGTTCATTTGAATCATTTGCAATAGTAATGACGTCAGTGTGCGAGTAATTTGCTGTCACTGTTCGTGCGAATGCGTCCTTAAGTGCTGTACTATAGTGTTTGTCAGTATGTTATTGGATTTTGGCTAATAATATTACTACAGCTTGGGTAAAACTGCTATGTCAGAAGGTGGCTTACTTTTTGTTATCCTTACTGTAATAAAACTGTATCTCTACTGAACTATGAGGCAAACAATAATTACTTATAACCGCGTTTTTTACTTCAGTTAGTTATGGAAGTCGTTGATCACAAAAGAATGCCATAAAATGGTGTAGTAATCAAAATCAAGTATAGTAGTTTGCTGAATTGGGCATGTTAGGCAACTTCCCATAGATGATAAACGAATATCAACAAACAATAATCTCATTTTGTTAATGAGTTATATGTATTTTTAAATTAGCGTGCCCAGTCTAAACGGCGACTTGCCCAGAAGCTGTGCCACGACGGGAAGTGGATTTAAGGATCACTAACAACTGTCTGAGAAACATCTCAGAACTTAGTTATGGTAAGATACATTATTGCAACGTACTCACAGATGATGAGCTGTTTCTGCGTGGCGACTACCAGGAGTGACAAATGTCCAATTATGGCTTGGAAGCGTTTATGTATAGATCAGATCACCATTTTTTTCAACAGCTCTTGTCATCATTACCTACAGATATTCGAACGGGGTTCTGTAAGCTGTTGCCAGGCACAGATTGAAGCCACTACAATTTCTGTTACTGGGTTTAGAAAACTCTAGTCTGTAAACTAAGTCTGTCTATGTCTACAGATCCCAAGCCCAGCCTAGAGCCGCAGTGGAATATTGAGTTTGCTAGACAGATTGCTACAATTTTATAATTGTGTTGAATTCTCCGTTACAAGGGTCAAATGACATCGACTAACACTGTAAGCTGTTGTTTATTCTTTAATGTGCGACATGTTCAGGCCAAAGATCATTAACCAGCTCTGTTGTACAAACGTCATCGCTACAGGAAAATTTCAGGTGAAAAGGATGTTTCAGAATTGCGGTAAAATAAGCAGTTCTTATAGCTTTTGCCAACAGGAAGAGTTACAAGTAAAGGGTGTAGCAAAATTGGGTCATATGTCGGATCGATGATATCCATATCATATATTTTGCTGCTGTATTGAGCCATTCCTGTTTTTTGTTGCCACTCGCTACTTGTAGGCGAAGACAGTAAGCCTTTAGAAAGGACGTGCTTCGTTTTAAACTCAGTTTTTGCGTTGATATTAGTGTACTTGTTTCCTTCCTACATCCTTCTCCTATGATTTACTCCAGTATACGTAACTGAGTTGGGTTAGTATGAGTTTCATAACGGTAATCAGTAGCTGTAGCCTGATAGAGCGGATCTGATAACTATCAGTAGCATAGGCAGCGAGACAGAAAGGTTTAACTTCACAGCCAGAGCAGCTGCTTGGTCAGCTAGATGCAGGTTGGCAGAGGATATCGTGGTCCTCACCAGCTGAAATGTGAGAGTGGCTATATGGTACGTCTGGTGTGGGACTCACTGCCACTAAGATTTGGTAAGAACAGATGTGTCTTTCGAACACACTGTGGATTCAGGTATTGGTCGTTTGTGATATGTATACTTCATAATTTTCATCTCAGCATTTTGTATATGAGTGGGAAATCACTACACTTACAGTAGGGGAAATATTTTTTTATTATTATTATGTTTTTGGCAAGAGGTACTTTATGCGTCAGCCAGATTGCTAACACATGGAGTACAGTACAAAGAAACCTTATTCTCATGAAGAGCTACGAAAACGGAGGTGCTTTCAGTGGACAAAGAAAATTCACAAAACACAACTGTGCAGAATGCGTGGCTGAGTTTTTGTAATTTTTATGATTTGTGGAGAGTTGAAGGTTGGTTCAGCCATGACTCAACATGACTGGTGGTAGAAACAAAGTTCATTCTTTTTAATCTTTATTACGTGATATTCGTGTAGGATTACAAATTTAAGATGATTTTTGTCACAGAATAGTTCGGCCGTTTGTTTCTCTGAGTGCGTCAAAATTCAGTTCTTTGCTAATCAATGAATAGGTCTCAACTTGCAGAATAACGAATACCTAAAGGTGTGGATTATTTTTCTTGGTTTTCGTGATGCGTAATTTATTAAATTTTTCATAGAGTGGTGCATGCCCAGAGTTGAGCCATGACTTCACTGTCAAATATGCAGTACGCTTTGTAGCGGTTGTAATTAATGGGTAATTAATTTTGCTCCGTTCTGTCAGAAAAGTTCAAGGGAAGTTTTTTTTTTTTCAAAATAGAATATAGCACTTACCAAGTAATGACTCTAGCTCCTGTCGAAGTGGTCTCCCTGGATATCTATACACAGTTGCGTACGTTTCTGGAGATCTTGGAAGCAAGAGATATTTTCAATTGCGACGCTTGTAAGCTCATTTGTCACAGCCCGCTGGATGTTTGCCATATCTTGATGAAGCTTTCCTTTCAGTCGCCTTTTCACTTGTGGAAACAAGAAAAGATCGGAAGACGAGAGGTCGTGGGAATGTGGCGGATGTGGGCTGGCAATAACAGAGTCTGACCAGATACTCGGTAACAGATACAGCAGTGTGTCGCCTTGCACTGTCTCGCAGTAAGAATCAGTCCTGAAAATGCCTCAGATCAGGGCGGCGGCGTCGAGTAGTTTGTCGGAAACGTTTCAAGACTTCGATGTACAGAGTTTGGTTAATTGTTTGAGCTGGAGGAACATACTCATATTGAACTAATCCTTTACTATCAAAGAATGCGCTCAACATTGCCTTTGATCTCGAAGCTTCTCGTTTGACTTTTTTTCAGGCGTCTGACCCACGACTCCGCCATTCAGCAATTTGACGCTTCGTGTGAGGGTCATACTGGTAGCACCAACTTTCATCTCTAGCAATAATCTTTGACACAAATGAGGGATCACATCTGGCTCTATCCAGTAGTTCAGCAGATGTTCTTCGTCTTTCTTCTTTCCGTTCGTCTGCTCGTCTATTAGTGTGCGAGTGACTAATTTTGCATTAATTTTCCCTTTCCCTAAATCTTCGCGTAAAATTCTATGATGCACATCACAATTCAAAGTAAGATCTTATGATATCGCACGCACATTTACATGGCGGTCTTCTTGTAGTAACTGCTTTACACGCTCCAAGTTTCCATCAGTATGTCCTGTAGACGGGAGGCCAGCTGTGGGTTCGTTTGCACTGAATCTCTCCCTTCAAGAAATATTTAGCGCCCCTCAAAACACGTATTCTTCATAGAGCCTCGCCTGCATATGCTTCTTTAATCATTGTCCACGTTTCACTAAGAGTATTCGCGAGCTTAAGGCAGAACTTGTTCACACTCAGCGTTCATTGTGTCATCGTAAGTAATACGACAAGAACCCAAACAGTGAATGTAAGCACAGCCCTGCCACCTAGCGAATTTGCACCGAAACACAGCCAAGGTAATTTCATGGATATACGCGTACCAGGTAACATAAAAACAGCATTTGTTCCTTTTTGGTATTGTAAACTCAGAAATAAAAATCCAGTCCCGGAAGTTATCTAACAAAGGGAGTATTTATATTATTTCATGAATGAATGAGTGTAAGATTACATTAACTTTTTATCCTAAATCCTAAGTCCTTTTCTGTGTTCCCACAAACACATTGTCCTGTGCAATAATATGTATCACTCGTAAAAAGGCTAACCATTCCATCTAGAGGGTTGGATCCCCTACTTCGAAAGCGTCAGATTGCAAAGCATGGCCTACTCCCAGGGTGGAATCTCCGTCTTCGAAGATTTTGTCTGTCTCTCTGTCAGTCGGTCTGCCTGTCTGTCCGCCCGCCGCTTGATGCTGTAGCTGTTCGTCCGTCCGCCTGCCTGCTCGCTGTGCATCGCCGTCGCCGTAGCCGCTGCCGCCGCCGCCGCTGCCTGCTGTCCGTCCGTCTGTTCGTCGCCGACCATCGCCGCCGCCGCCGCCGCCGCCGCCTGCTGCCCGTCCGTCCGTCTGTCTGTCGCCGTTCGTCTGCTATGAGCACTCCCACCTCCACTGTCATCTACACCTCCCCCTCCCCCTTTTCCACAGACACTTCCTGGAGTGCCGCCCCTGGCCTGCTTCCTTACACCTCCCCTCCCCTTCCCCCACTTACCCATCCCCCTATCTCCTCCCCTGCTGTATATCCACACCTCTACACCCTTCCTCCAGCCTCCACACCCTCAACAGCTCCCACTACTACCCCCGCCCTCACGTACGCTTCTGTTGCCGCCTTTGCTGCTGCCCCTCAGGTGGTCGGCTTCCACTCACTCACCCACCTCGCCGCTTCGTCATCTGTATCTCCCGCATGCATCGCGTCGCTCCGAGCCACAATCGCCACCACTTAACCGGCTGCTTCTCCCGGCGCCTCCACTACGCCACAGGGATCTGCCACCCGCCACCTCCCTCTCCTCCCCGTCCCTCTCCCTTCCTCCCAGCCTCCAGTCTCCAAAAGCCCCCAAAAGCGCGTCATTACCGACTCTGCTCCCGCCACTTCCCACAAAAAATCAACACCACCTCCCCCTCCACCTGCCGTCTCCACGGACACCACCCCTCCTCCTGCCACCCATACCCCAGCCCCCACCCTCCACACCTTTGTCCTGTCAACTCCCAATCCTATGTTCCTCGACGCTCGTACCCTCACTGTGGAGATACGAAAGTACTTACCTGGTGCTCCCAACTCATTCCCCACAGGGACTCAGTCCTTATCGAGTCCCCATCCTTTCACACAGACCTCCTGCGAAAACGCCCACGAGTTATGTTTGGCCCCTACGCTTCTCTGACACCCTTCCTTTCCGCTTCCACTCCTCATCAGCCCCAGCCTCCCCGTCGCCCCCCCCCCCCCACCTACACCGCTGTGATCACCGAGCTCAGCCCGGTAATCACGGAGGATGAAGTGTTGGCAGAACTGAACTCCCTCCCGGACTTGGAAATCCGCTCTGCCCATCGTATCCACAATGCCTCTGGTCCCACCTACCTCATGCGGGTATTCTCTGAGTCCGCCCCATCCATTGACCATCTCCTCACCCAGGGTGCACTGATATACCACCGTCGCCACCCTGTTGAATCCTCCAAATCCCCTCCTCAATCCTACCGTTGCCAGCGGTGCCTGATGTACAATGACCACCTGACTCCCAACTGTAAACCCCCCCTCCCCACCTGTCCCCATTGCAAGGCCTCCCACTTTATTAAGAACTGCCCCAACCTCGCTGCTCCTCCTTCCTGTAATACCTGCAATGGCCCCCATCCCACCTACTCCCCACGGCCGAGGACATCATTCGGTTCCTTACCGTTGTACTCCAAAACCTTTTCAGCACCCCCACACCTTCCACCAAATCTCCCTTGCCGCTCGCTCCGTTTTCCACCTGAACACCTTCGCCACTTACTCCCACAACCAAGCTCACTTCACCTTCACCCGCCTCAACACCTAGTTTCTTCCCTTCCCTCTCTTCCCCCCCCCCTCCTTCCCGCCATGGCGCAGCATGAGTATCGCATCCTCTTCCAGAATATTCGCTCCTTCCACTCCAACAAATACCTCCTCACGCACATCCTCTCCCACCACCAGGTCGACACCTTCCTCTTGAACGGAACCTTTCTCCAGCCCCACCATTCTATCCGCACCTCTCCCTATATCCTCCACCGCACTGATGCTCCTGGTCCTCGTGCGCAGGGTGGAGTCACGATTGGCCACCTTAAGCATATCCCAGTCCGGCCACAACCTCTCCTCAATGACCCCACTGAACACCTTATCCTTAGCGTCTTCTTCCCCTCCCTCACCATTACCTGTACCACCATCTATGTCCGCTCCACTGCTCATCTTCCTTATGACTTCATCTCGCACATTGACAGCACCTTCTCCACCTATGTGATTGCCGCCGACCTCAACATCCATAGCCGCACTCCTGCTGCCCTTCGGCGGTGGCATCAGTTCCTTTCCACGATCCAAGGTGACCTTGTTCCCCTTCCCCAGCACACCCGACCCGAAAGTGACACCACCCCTGATGTTGTCATTGCCTCCGCCAACCTCCTTGGGCATATCACTGTCGCCATCCTTGACACCCACAGGTAGCAATCGCCTCCCTGTCCTTCTCACCATAACGTCTGCTCACCGCCCCCCTCCGGCCCCGCACCTTGCACCCCCTCCCAAGGTCGTCCATGACTATCACCGTGCCAACTGGGGTGCCTACCGGGACTCCATCTCCACCCAGGTCGAAAGCCACCCTCTTACCTATCGCCATCCTCTGGACATCATCCACACCTAGTCCTTCCTTCAGAAGGTAATTACTGTCGCCGTGGAGGCCCATGTTCCTACTAAAACCATCCACCCACACCGTCCCACTCTCCCTCCGCGGGCTGTCCTTCTACTCCGTGAATCCCGCGGCCTCTATTGCTCCTTCCTGCACACTCGTGACAGGGATACACTCCAACGCCACTAGCAAATACAGCGACACGTACGGAACGTTATTACAGCAACGAAACGCCGAGACTGGCGCCAGACCTGCACACGACTCAACGCCACCCTCCCTATCAACTCCTCCAAGTACTGGTCTGCCTTCCATCGCCTTACTGGTTCCCTTTCCGCTCCCCACGACCCCCTTCTCCATAACAATCGCCCACTTCCTGACAACCTCAGTAAGGCCAACCACTTCGCTTTCCACCTTTCCGAGGTCTTCTCCATCCCTGATGATTCCCACTTTGATTACTCTCTTTTCCCCATCATCATGGAATGTGCCAATACCTCGGTTGCTTCACTTGCTCCTAGTCTCCAGTACTTGTGGCAGTTGCCCCCCTCTGACATAAACACTCCCATCACAGCACAAGACATTAAACTTATCCTCCGGTCCAAACACAACATGGCCCCTGGTCACGACTGTGTCACCTACTGTCACCTTTGAGAAAGCCCCTATTCCTTCCTGACTGTCCTCGCCCATCTCTATAATGTCATCCTCTCTACTGGCTTCTACTATGACCTGTGGTAGACCTCCTGCGTCCTCTTATCCCTCAAACCCAACAAACCCCCTTTCTGCTGCCTCTTCCTATCGTCCCATCTGCCTCACCTCTGTCTTCAGTAAGGTCTTTGAATCCATCCTCTCCCACCGTATACATCAGCACCTTGCTCAACACCACCTCCTCCCCATTACCCAGTGTGGCTTCCGACCCTCCTTCTCTGCTGAAGACCAACTCCTCAACCTCGTTCACCTTCTGTTCCTCCAGCTCAACTTCAATCGCTCCGCCATTTTTGTTTCCCTTGACCTCCAAAGTGCCTATGACCTTGTATGGCATCCCGGTCTCCTCTTTAAACTCCAAACCTACGCCCTGCCTATCAATTTTGTCCGTCTGGTCGCTTCCTTCCTCTCGCACCGTCCTTCCTATGGCACCCTCCACAACACCAACTCCCGTATCTTTTATCCCACGGCTGGCGTCCCCCAGGGTTCTGTCCTCTCCCCTCTCCTTTATCTCTGGTATATGGCTGGTATGCCCAAGCCACCCCCACCAGTCCACCTTCTCCAGTATGCTGATGACACGGCCTTTCTCTCAATCCTACCCTTCAACGGTCCCAACGTACCCTCCAAACCCACCTTAACCGGTTCACCACTTGGTGTAACCAGTGGTTCCTCCGTCTCAACCCCTCCAAAACCCAGGCAATCATCATAGGCCACACCACTCGCTCCTTTCGCCACCATGATTTCTACCTCACCCTTTATGGTCGTCCCATCCAGCTCACCCCCACCCTGAAATACCTTGGCCTCACCCTCGACCGACACCTCACCTGGGCCCCTCAACTACAGACCGTCCAGCAGAAAGCCCATTCCCGCCTCCACCTTCTGAAACTCCTGTCTGGCCAGACATGGGGATTGCATCCTTCTACCATCCTCCATACCTACAAATCCCTCATCCGTCCTATCCTCTGTTATGCCAGCGTTGCCTGGATCTCCGCCCCCACCCGCTTTTACAAGGCCCTCCAAAGCCTTGAACGCCATGTGCTCTGCCTTGCCTTCCGTATCCGCCTTCCTTCCCCCACATGGCTCCTGTATGAACTGATCCCCTTCCCACACCTCCTCCTGTTCCTCCAACGTCTTCGCATCCTTTACATTGTCCGCAGGCTTGTTCCCCCCCACCCTCTGGTTTCCTTCTTCCTCTCCACCCCCCGCCCGTTGCCGCGCCTCTATCCACCTCCACACCCTCCATCTCCTTCATCAGGACAACGCCTCCCCCTCCTGGATGACGAACATCGCCGTGACATCTACCCTTCCTTCCAACTATAACCTGGCCTTGTTCCCCCCTCCCCAGGGCCCCCTTTTTCCTCTCCCCTCCTTCTCCCAGAGCGGATTTTCCTCCTTCCCCCCCCCCCCCCCCCCGAGACTCTGCACCCCATACTTGCCTCTTTCCTTCCCACATCCCTCCCTACCTCGCCCTCTTCAGCGTGCTCCCTGCTCATCTCCCCCCCCTCTTCCCCTCCCTCCCGCCTTCCCTCCCTTCTTCCGGTCTCCCTCATCTCCTTGCGCCTGGAAGATCCTCTGTTTTGATCATCGTCAGTGTGCTACATCAGTGTTGTGTTTAGTGCTGTTTCTCCTGTGCGTCAAGAGGTGTGATCTTAATTGTGTTACTGCCTTGAGGTTCGCCGTCAGTGTTTGTTCTGTGCTACGCCATCCGTCGATACCTTTTATGCTCCAGTCATACTGTGCCTTGTCTTCTTTTAATTGTCGCAGGGTGTGGCTTTTTTTGTGTGCTACTTTTAAACAGTTTTTTATCTCCATTTTACAGTCACCCCGTTTTCTATCTATTGCCTTCCATGATGTTCCCCCTTTTTTATATCTATGTTCACCATATTCTCTCCTTTGTTATTTTTAAGTGTCTTCTACTGTTTGTTCTATGTCTTTCGGCTGAAGAGCAGCGCATATGCTGCTGCCAGCCCGCCCCAATTGAAATACAGCAAAGAAAAAAAAAGCTAACTATTCACTGTTGATGCATAAGTATATTTATTTAATCATATATATCACTGTAAAGTGACAACCACGCATATAAATTATTTTGTCGAGTAAATTTTTTTTGTGTGTATTTATCAGAACAACCATGCTTGACAAAAGATCTTCTGAAAGAAATAGTTAAAAGAATCGAAAGGATTGTATCTTATGATCCTATAAAATCCTTGTTTCCTTACTAAATAAAAGGCAGATCTTCATCGGTGAAAGTAGATGTTGTACTCTGTTTCTTTCCATTGCATGATTTAAGTGAGATAAGATTTTCCATTCTGCCCTATAAAGAATATTATGAGGTTCAAATCAGGATATCTGGCATAGTAAATCAAATAAGAATTTTTAAAAAAGTAAAGGAGTATTGTTTTTGTATGGAGACTGCAGTTCAGGCAGTCTACTTAGGTGGAATGTATAGAATACCATATGGACGTTTATATATAGATGACCTGGCTATTATATACCATTTTTCCTTTATTATAGGCACATTTTACATGTTTGACCTAGCCAGGATCATTTATATTTTATCGACATTAGTACATTTCAAGCATATGGATGCCACAACACTATTCCACGCTTTCTAACAGTATGAAAACGTCTCAAACAAAATTTTGTCGTGCAAATTGTTGTCAGAAAAAGTATGTCAAATGCAGGCAGCCTGGCAACACTGCAATCATATGTACAATGCTGTTTAACTCAGATACCGAAATAAAGCAGTGGTTAGAGTTTTGCGTCAAAGTACTCGAATTAGAGAGTTAGCCTCTGGAACTAGGCGTAATTTTCTTTTATATTTCTGTTTTCGATCTCCCAGTAATCGGTAGTGTACTCGGTTTCCCAAACGATACATAACCTGCAACTACAATACAATTGAACATAAAAATTACTGGTCAGACACATCAGAAACAGTCATGAAGAACAACAAATAGTTAAAAATAAATTACCTTCAATAGGAAAGAAGTAACTACAAAATAATAATCAGTTAAAAATAAATTACCAGTCCTAAGGCAGAAATAGCCGCAAAACTTATCAGTACTGAGATACATGATACATTCAGTAAGAACTGTCAGCCGTAGTATCTTAAACGCCCTCAAATGTCAGCACCGTAGTATCTTAAACGCCCTCAAGTGTCGGCAACTATAGAGACTTACTCTTTAGGGCAGATGCTCAAACAGATCTCTGTACCTCACCAAACATTGACTAGCTAGATCATGCTTGCCTGTTCTCTGAATGGCAGAACTTCTTCAACAGTTACTCCACATTCATTAGTGGAGTCGTATAATGTAACAGAGTTTGCTTATCCTACAGGAGAGGTAATGTCCTAAGGAAAAGTAATGTATATGAAAGTGGATATGGAAGCGATAAGCAGCATATGTGGTAATCCACACGTATTATAAAAATAGATGTGTGTATTTATGTGTGTGTGTTTTCCACACCTCATCCTAAACCAATGAATCGATTTCAACCAAACTTGGTACATATATACCTTGCTGCCAGGCAACAATCGCTGTGGTGGTAAGAACACCTAACTTTCACAGCTATGGCGATAGTAATGAGGGGGGGGGGTGGAAAAGGAACGTAGACCGCGACGCGTGAGTTCTCAGAATTTATGCACGCAGTAGTAGAGAATGAGAGCACTTAGCGACTCATAACAAACTTTACAGATAATTTCGAGCTTTTATGAAATTTTTTATCGTTAATGAGCCCTATAGAATGATGAAAGGAGTAATGTTGTTGCAAACTACATTACGGCTGTTTATGCAGTAAAAGTACTGCATGAGGTATAACGTTATAGTTTATTACGTCTTTACTACTACCTGTATTCGCGATATATTTTGCAGACAGTATGCACATATATCACTGAATGTAAGCGTAAAATTATATTATTGTATCACACATAGTTCAGGAAATATGACGTCAAAAACAATGAGATGAGAAACTGCCACATCATGCATATCGTATAAATTTATTACTTCGTTGCTCCTCACTACATTCGCAACTTATTTTGCAGACAGTATCCACATGTACCGTTGAATGTAATTACAAAATTACATCAGTGTCAGACATATAGTTCAGGAGATAAGTCGTTGTAAGCATTAAGCACAAGGCCACATGCTGAGTGGCAGGGAGGGGGGTGAGGCGGGGGGGGGGGGTGGACGCACAGATATTAATGAATACTTGGTCAACATCGAGGTTCTCCACTAGTAATCGATAAAACCAATGGCAAGAGGCTGTTTTGGAAGTTGAGTTTGAATATAGTGTAGTTCATAAAGTAGTGAGAAACAATACGTTTAGGCAATGTGGCTATGCAATTTTCATGGTTGCCGGAGAACTTCCCAAAATAAAAGAAGCAGGGATAGACCGAGAAAGCATGGGGTAAGGTCACTTCTTTTAATTTGAGGAAACTTGGAATGGTGTAGTGGGTGGAAGAGAAATCGTGTGGTGTCAAGCTAGAGCTCATTGGAGGACAGGGTGGATGTCAGTTTTGTTTTCTTCCTCGGTTCCAACAATGGCCATCTTTTGGTTACAAGGAGGCCAGTTGAGGACCTGAAACTAACCCATCTGTGTGCTACACGCACTGAAACTACACCTGGAGTTATGGTACAGGATGCGATTTCGTAAGGAAGCAAGAGCACTCTCCTGTTATCTCACGCACGTTAACTGAAAAATTGTACATGAGTCTGGTGATTCGACCTGCCAGTCATAAACAGCATTCTAGGGGATGTTTTCCAACACGATAATGGTCGTCCACGTACCGCTGTTTTAACCCAACATTCTCTACATAGTGCCGACACGTTGCCTCGGCCTGTTCGATCACCACATCTGTCTCCACTCGACCACATATGGGCATCATCGGAAGACAACTCCAGTGTCAGCCTGTGTTGATCGAGTAAGTGTAACAGGTATGCAACTCTATCCCACGAACCGACGTCCAGCACCGATACAAGACAGTACATACACATTTGTATGCTTTCATTCAATATTCTAGTCGTTACATCGGTCATTTATGTACCAGCATTTCACATTTGCAATGACATATCTTTCCGCAATGGCTTACATTCATGCAATGTTAACCATTAAAATATGTTACCTAGGCAAATTTATTCGCAAAATTTCACCACTCTACATTAATTATTTTTTGGTATTGGGATCTTTATCCGTCATTGTAGATGTGATTACAGTGTTGCCAAAGTGCCCTCCTCCGACGTCCATTTTCTACTGAAAATATGCTGGGACGAAATTTTGTGGCAAATATTTTTGCACTATTAGTATCCGAACAGCAGTCGGGTGGCATGTGATAACCCGAATTTTTGTTGATCCTCTGTACGTCAAATCAGTTGCACATTAAAGAATAAACTAAATTACAGCCTACAGGATTGCGTGATGTCATTTCCACACTTTATTACAAATGTGGAACACAACCACGATAAAGGTTGAGTGCAGGAACTTGATCGACGTCTGAATGATTGCTTCAGACGGAATGTTCTATGTTCATCATAAGTTTCCATGTAGTAGAAGTTGGTACTGATGTAACACAACAGAAACTTTCGGATACAACATAAAAGTGCCCGATATTATCAGTCTTTCTCATAGCAATAATTTTACTATCTGCTGTTTCCTCTATCAATTGCCATTGCGTATTCAAGTTCATGCTATTTATTTCTGTTTTTAAAAATTATGCCTAACTTGACTAACATTTATTGAAAGCAGAAACGTTCTCTATTCAAAGTAAGACTACAGCTATCTCCGAAAAAACTGTAGGTTAAAATATCTTGATGAATACAATCTTATACGTTAAAATATGGCATTTCATTAATCGATAAGAATACATCTACAAGTACATGTCGATAACTTTCAAAATACGTTACCCTCGCAGATTCCGACGTCATTTAACCTTCCCATTTCCCATAATTCAAGTACGCTGTTGCAACAGAAATTATTTTATTCTATTCAGAGGTCCTGTCTTACAAAAACAGCAGGTCGGAACCTATGTATATTCAAATTATTCCTTAATATTCGTTAATTCAAGAGGAGTGGGAACACTATCTCTATTTTTCTCAATGAAAGAGTGGGAATGAAACAGATTCCACATTTATTCCAGTGATTGATGTGCATGCTTATTTTGCTAATGGAGTTACAATTCCTAAATTCTATATTCACTACGCAAAGGAACTTCCTAGTCATTACAATGCTGGAACCAATGGCTCACGTGCGGGATAAATGATCACAGATTACAAAGGGGTCGTTGCGCCACTCAATTTTGTGATGAATTTACAAACATACTGAATGGACAATGGCAAGGAACAAAAGAGGTGATGATACATTACATGAGGCCGATCGAGTAGCAGCTGCTTACATCCATCACCTGCTTGGCTACACAAAAGGAACGTCACGAGACTCACATTAATTTCAATCGCAACCAGGCGGCTATGATATGGCAGCAGAATCGCAAAAACCTTAAGAAATAAAGTGAATGCAGTAAGACACCTTCTACAAGCCATGTGACATTTAACAATCTACTTACTCATGTGGGCAGATTAACAAAAGAAACTCATTAAAGATTTACAAATAACGTACGAAAAGGACGGGAATCAATTTAGAACGAGGTTTAAATAATTTCGAATCGATTAACAAAGAAAATCGGTGTATATGTAAAAAAACAAGAGCACAAGCTATCGGAAATATTTCGTAAATGTTACTTAGATGAATGTACCAAAAGAAAGCCACTGTAAGAGCCAGATTTTAACACAACATGCTATTATAGTGGCTAACCTAACGACACAAGCTAGCAGTCAGAAATACTCATCATTTAATTCTAAGAATTAAAAATCGCAAAGTGACAAAAATTACTCAGCAACTCTCTTCGAACAATTTTAATTTGGAGGACCGCTAAATCACTGAATGTGGGTATCTAGCCTTACATCCTAATATTCTGAACACCTATGGACGCTCACAGCGCTTCTGGAACTTACCACGGTCCGTCCACCTCTCACCGGACTTGAAGACAGTGTGCCTGCGTTTACTCGTAATGTCCGTCACCCCGGGTGGACAACACGCCAAACTCTCAGCGGTCACTGTGCTTTCAACTAAGAAAACTTGACTTCTCAGACCAACGATCTCTCTACTTGTCCACAGAACCGATTATCTCCCATTTTATGCCGAATGCTAAGTGACTGGATTTTGAAGGCTACTAACTTAAGAACAAAACGAATCAGGATAAGCACGGTATCTACACACGTCAGCCATTTCTTTTATTCTTAAAAAATTTATTCTTTCTTAAACAATTGCAGCCTTAATCTTCGTCTAATGATAAGAGTTTATTCAAAGATTCCCAGACGCGTTTCATCTTGACAAAATATATTTCCAGATTTTTCCTCCCAGGAAGTAATACTGTCAAAATACTAGATAAAGGCCAGTTGTATGCGCTGCCTCAACCTAAATTCCTAGAGGTCGCTGTTCACCGAACAGGTGATGTCTGGACTCTCTGATATGCTATCGTCTGATGTGCTTAATAACCAAATTCTATTCAATTTTAATTTTCGCAGTTTTGTAGTGAGTATTGTTTTTGCATGTTTTAGCGCTTCTACCTTCACAACAATCCCTTTCAATCAACGCATTATGAACACGATTTACATTCAAACAGAATTGTCACTCTGTGACTGATGCCAGTTTCTGTCATCGTACATAGAGTCATGTAGATAATGTGTGGTGTCACCGCCAGACACCACACTTGCTAGGTGGTAGCCTTTAAATCGGCCGCGGTCCTTCAGTATATGTCGGACCCGCGTGTCGCCACTATCAGTGATTGCAGACCGAGCGCCGCCACACGGCAGGTCTAGTCTAGAGAGACTCCCTAGCTCTCGCCCTAGTTGTACAGCCGACTTTGCTAGCGATGGTTCACTGTCTACATACGCTCTCATTTGCAGAGACAACAGTTTAGCATAGCCTTCAGCTATGACATTTGCTACGATCTAGCAAGGCGCCGTATTCAGTTACTATAAGTACTATCTTCAAGAATGTATTCTGAACAGTTAATATTGTGACTCACGTACCGTCAAGAGCGACGTTCATCGTTAATGGATTAAAGTTAAGTATGAAACTGTGGTGTCACAGCCAGACACCACACGTCCTAGGTGGTAGCTTAAATCGGCCGCGGTCCTGTAGTACATGTCGGACCCGCGTGTCGCCACTGTGTGATCGCAAACCTAGCGCCACCACAAGGCAGGTCTCGAGAGACTGACTCGAACTCAGCCCCAGTTGTACGGACGACAGAGCTAGCGACTAGACGTACGAAGCCTTTCTCTCTCATTAGCCGAGAGACAGAATAGCCTTCAGCTAAGTTAATGGCTACGAACTAGCAAGGCGCCATTAGCCTTACAGTGATTGTAATTAGAGTCTCACTTGTGTTCACCATAGAGATGTACAAGAAGAAATTAAAGATAAGTATATGAGAAGCTCCGTTCTTTTCTTCATAGCATTAATTACGTATCCTGTTCCAGTACTTCACGCCCGTCTGCGTTAGTCTCGCGTGCCTTTTTAAGCCACCTCTATCTACAAGGTGTTGGCCCAGCTGCCGACACATCAGAAACTAATTATGTCCGCTTTCTGAATTCTCATTCCTTGTCATGTTCCAGACCTCACGTCAGTATAGTTCTTCCCTCCTCACGCTAGCCTGCTTGAGCTAAAACGCGTGCATTTCGGTCTCCACTCGTAACACGGTGTTGGCTCTTCTGCTAACACAAAATAATGCATTATACGTAACAAACTGAATTGAAACAGATGACATTATTACGACATATGGATTGGATGAAGCCATAAGGTATATGATTTTCAAAAGAACTACGTCGCTAGTGGCAGGCAAAAGTTGACAGATAGCGTTTAGTTGACGTTAACACAGTGTGAAGGGGACGTTGGGTATACAGTGACGCAAATTCGTTATGGCTCGTTAACTACAGCCAAGAACAAAACTGCAAAGTGCATTGCAGGAAGTTTTTGTTGTGGCAAGAGAGATCAACCTGGATACATCATTCGTTTGGCTAGCAGGTTCACAGTGATAATGCACAACTGATGAGCCAATGTAAGGAACGTACAAGGTAGTGTGCCAGAAATGGAATTTTATTTACTGTACAGAATATCAACGAAAGTTATAACGGATTCAGAAATTATGGACGGTAATTACAAACCACATTCCGTCAGTTATTATTAGTCTACCTAATAACTTTTTTCAGTCATCAGTCTTCTGACTAGTTTGATGCGGCCCTCAAAGAATTATTCTCCCGTACCAACCTCTCTATCTCAGTGTGGTACTTGAAACCTACGTCCTTAATTATTTGCTGGATGTATTCCAAACTCCGTCTTCCTCTAAAGTTTTTACCCTCCACAGCTCCCTCTAGTACCATACAAGTTATTTACTGATGTGTTAACAGAAGTTATATCATCCTGTCCCTTCTTCTTGTCAGTATTTTCCACATATTCCTTTCTTCTCCGTTTCTCCTTACCTTATCAGTCCACCTAATTTTCAGCATTCGGCTGTAGCACCACGTCTAAAATGCTTCGATTCTCTTCTGCTCTCCCACAGTCTATGTTTCACTATCATGCAATGCTGTGCTCCAAACGTACATTCTCATAATTTTCTTCCTCAAATTATGGCGTATGTTTAATACTAACAGATTTTCCTTTGCCAGAAATGCCCTTTTTGCCAGTGCTAGTCTGCTTTTGATGTCTTCCTTGTTCCGTCCGTCATTGGTCAGCTTGCTGGTTAGGTAACATTAATTCCTGAACTACATCTACTTCGTGAGCATCAATTCTGTTGTTAAGTTTCCCGCTGTTCTCATTTCCACTATTTCTCATTACTTTCGTCTTTCTTTGATTTGTTGTCAATCTATATTATGTTCTCAATCTATATTCTGTACACATCAACATGTAATTCCTATTCACTTTCACTCAGGATACCAGTGTCATCAGCGAATCGTATCATTGATGTCTTTTCATCTTGAATTTTAGTTCCACTCCTGAACCTTTCTTTTATTTCCGTCATTGCTTCTCCGACGTACAGATTGAACCGTAGGGGAGAAACACTACATCCCTGTCTTGCACCCTTTTTAATCCAAGCACTTCGTTCTCTCTCTTCCACTCTTCTTATTACCTGCTGGCTTTTGTACATGTTGTATATTACCCGTCTCTCCCTACAGCTTACCCTATTTTTCTCAAAATGTCGTACATCTTGCACCATTTGACATTGCCGAACGCTTTATCCAGGTCGAAAAATCCTAAGAACGCGTCTTGAGTTTTCTTTAGTCTTGCTTCTATTGCCAACCACAACGTCAGAATTGCCCCTCTTGGGCCTTTACCTTTCCTAAAGCCAAACTGATCGTCGTCTAACACATCATCAATTTTCTTTTCCATTCTTCTGTATATTATTCTTGTCAGCAACTTGGATGCATGAGCAGTTAAGCTGCCTATGCAATAATCCTTGAACTTGTCGGCTCGTGCTATCTTCGGAATTGCATAGATGTTTTCCGAAAGTCAGGTGGTATATCGCCAGACTCATACATTCTACACACCAACTTGAATAGGCTTTTTGTTTCCACTTCGCCAAAATCTTCTGTCTTACTTCTGCATCTACATCTACATCAACGTGAATACACTGCAAATCACATGTAAGTGCCTGGCAGAGGGTTCATGGAATCACCTTCACAATTCTCTATTATTCCGATCCCGTATAGCGCGCGGAAAGAACGAACACCTGTATCTTTCCGTACGAGCTCTGATTTCCCTTATTTTATCGTGGTGATCGTTTCACCCTATGTATGTCGGTGTCAACAAAATATTTTCGCATTCGGAAGAGAAATTTGGTGATTGGAATTTCGTGAGAAGATTCCGTCGCAACGAAAAAAGCCTTTCTTTTAATGATGTCCACCCCAAATCCTGTATCATTTCAGTGACACTCTCTCCCATATTTCGCGATAATACAAAACGTGTTGCAGTTCTTTGAACTTTTTCGATGTACTTCATCAGTCCTATCTGGTAAGGATCCCACACCGCGAAGCAGTATTCTAAAAGAGGACGGAAAAGCGTAGTGTAAGCCGTCTCCTTAGTAGATCTATTACATTTTCTAAGTGTCCTGCCAATAAAACGCAGTTTTTGGCTAGCCGTCGCCACAACATTTTCTATGTGTTCCTTAAATTTTGCGAAGCTCTCTCAAATTCTGATTCTAATACTGGATTCCTTATCTCTCATGAATCTACTCCCGTCTCTTGTTCTATTACAGCAGAAAAATCTTCCCCCTCATAGAGGTCGTCAATGTACTCTTTCCAAATATCCGCCCTCTCCTCTATATTTATGGTTCAAATGGCTCTTAACTGCTGAGGTCATCAGTCGCCTAGAACTTAGAACTAATTAAACCTAACTATCCTAAGGACGTCACACACATCCATACCCGAGGCAGGATTCGAACCTGCAACCGTAGTGGTAGCGCGGTTCAAGACTGTAGCTCCTATAACCACTCTGTATTTAAAAGTGGAATTCCCGTTGTACTCTTACTGTTACTACCCTTGCTTTTAATTTCATCGAAGGTTATTTTGACTCTTCTATATGCTGAATCAATCCTTCCGAGAATCATTTCTTTGTAGATTCCTTCACATTTTTCATGCAGCCATTGCGTCTCAACTACATACACTGCTGGCCACCGTAAATGCAACACCCTGAAGGAAGCATCCGAATCAAGTGAAGTTTACACCATGGGTTTGCAGCGATGAGATATGCAACTGATTAGAATTTCAGCGCAGACGCACATCACGCGCGCCTGTGGCGCCACCTCATAGCGCCATTTAAGGCTTGGCGATTTCGACGAGTGTACGTTCGGCACGTGTGTTTACCTTGTGGTTGTTTCACAAGACGATCAGTTATGCCTCGTAGACAACAGCGAACATCGTTTGATCAAGTATCCGAGTTCGACAGAGGAAGGATAGTGGCTTACCGAGATTGTGGATTATCATACAGAGAAATCGCTAGTCGTGTTGGACGAAACCAAACAACTGCAATGCGGATATGCGACCGTTGGATGCAGGAGGGTACGACGGACCGACGTGGTCGATAGCATTCACCTCGGTGCACCACTGCACGTGCTGATAGGCAAATTGTGCGCATGGCAGTGACGGATCGCTCAGTGACATCCCGAACCATAGCACAGCACATTGCGTCTGTAACGCATCATCCAGTGTCTGCGCGTACCATTCGACGCCGTTTACAGCAGAGTGGTCTGTCCGCAAGACGTCCATTGCTTCGTCTACCATTGACACAGATCCACAGACGTCTCCGTCGCCAATGGTGTGATGACAGATGGATGTGGACGGCAGAATGGAATGACGTTGTCTTTACTGACGACGCACGCTTCTGTCTGCAGCACCACGATAGTCGGATTCGAGTGTGGAGACACCGTGGAGAGAGGATGCTGGACAGCTGCATTATGCACCGCCACACTGGTCTTGCACCGGGTATTATGGTATGGGGCGGTATTGGATATTACTCTCGCACGCCTCTAGTACGCATTGCCGGTACTTTAAATAGCCGGCGCTACATATACGAGTTGTCCTTCCTTACCTTCAGGGCTCGGCCACAGCCATATTTCGACAGGATAATGCGCGACCACACGTGGCACGCATTGTCCAAAGGTTCTTCGTCAATAACCAGATTGAATTGCTTCCCTGGCCGGCTCGCTCTCCGGATCTTCCGCCGAAAGAAAACATGTGGTCCATGGTGCTCATTTCTCTGCCTCGTGATGGCTGGGTGTTGTGTGATGTCCTTAGGTTAGTTAGGTTTAAGTAGTTCTAAGTTCTAGGGGACTGATGACCATAGATGTTTAGTCCCATAGTGCTCAGAGCCATTTTGAACCATGGTTGCTCAACGAAACGAGTGACCCAGATTACATCCCCAGCTGCCACACCAGATGATATATGGCAACGTGTGGAAGCTGCTTGGGCTGCTGTACCCCAAGAACACATCCAATGTCTCTTTGACTCAATGCCGAGACGTGTGGCAGCGGTGATCTCCAACAATGGGGGCTACTCTGGCTACTAATTCTGGCAGGAACCACATGTCACAGACGTCTGTAAACGTAATCATTGGATACTTGGTCAACATGTTATCTACAAAATAAATTTTGTTGTGCTACCTCTTGTCTTTCTTGGTGTTGCATTTACGGTGGCCAGCAGTGTATTTACATCATTCCTTTTTTTTTGGTCATCAGTGTACTGACTGGTTTGATGCGGCCCGCCACGAATTCCTTTCCTGTGCTAACCTCTTCATCTCAGAGTAACACTTGCAACCTACATCCTCAATTATTTGCTTGACGTATTCCAATCTCTGTCTTCCTCTACAGTTTTTGCCCTCTACGGCCTACAGCTCCCTCTAGTACCATGGAAGTCATTCCCTCATTTCTTAGCAGATGTCCTATCATCCTGTCCCTTATCCTTATCAGTGTTTCCCACATATTCCTTTCCTCTCCGATTCCGCATAGAACCTCATTCCTTACCTTATCAGTCCATCTAATTTTCAACATTCGTCTATAGCACCACATCTCAAATGCTTCGATTCTCTTCTGTTCCGGTTTTCCCACAGTCCATGTTTCACTACCATACAATGCTGTACTCCAGACGTACATCCTCAGAAATTTCTTCCTCAAATTAAGGCCGGTATTGGATATTAGTACTCTTGGCCAGAAATGCCTTTTTTGCCATAGCGAATCTGCTTTGGATGTCCTCCATGCTCCGTCCGTCGTTGGTTATTTTACTGCCTAGGTAGCAGAATTCCTTAACTTCATTGACTTCGTGACCATCAATCCTGATGTTAAGTTTCTCGCTGTTCTCATTTCTACTACTTATCATAACCTTCGTATTTCTCCGATTTACTCTCAAACCATACTGTGTACTCATTAGACTGTTCATTCCGTTCAGCAGATCATTTAATTCTTCTTCACTTTCACTCAGGATAGCAATGTCATCAGCGAATCGTATCATTGATATCCTTTCACCTTGTATTTTAGTTCCACTCCTGAACCTTTCTTTTATTTCCATCATTGCTTCCTCGATGTACAGATTGAAGAGTAGGGGCGAAAGACTACAGCCTTGTCTTACACCCTTCTTAATACGAGCACTTCGTTCTTGATCGTCCACTCTTATTATTCCCTCTTGGTTGTTGTACATATTGTATATGACCCGTCTCTCCCTATAGCTTACCCGTACCTTTTTCAGAATTTCGGACAGCTTGCACCATTTTATAATGTCGAACGCTTTTTCCAGGTCGACAAATCCTATGAAAGAGTCTTGATTTTTCTTTAGCCTTGCTTCCATTATTAGCCGTAACGTCAGAATTGCCTCTCTCGTCCCTTTACTTTTCCTAAAGCCAAACTGATCGTCACCTAGCGCATTCTCAATTTTCTTTTCCATTCTTCTGTATATTATTCCTGTAAGCAGCTTCGATGCATGAGCTGTTAAGCTGATTGTGCGATAATTGTCGCACTTGTCAGCTCTGGCCGTCTTCGGAATTGTGTGGATGATGCTTTTCCGAAAGTCAGATGGTATGTCGCCAGACTGATATATTCTACACACCAACGTGAACAGTCGTTTTGTTGCCACTTCCCCAATGATTTTAGAAATTCTGATGGAATGTTATCTTTCCCTTCTACCTTATTTGACCGTAAGTCCTCCAAAGCTCTTTTAAATTCCGATTCTAATGCTGGATTCCGTATCTCTTCTAAATCGACTCCTGTTTCTTCTTCCATCACATCAGACAAATCTTCACCCTCATAGAGGCTTTCAATGTATTCTTTCCACCTATCTGCTCTCTCCTCTGCATTTAATAGTGGAATTCCCGTTGCACTCTTAATGTTACCACCGTTGCTTTTAATGTCACCAAAGGTTGTTTTGACTTTCCTGTATGCTGAGTCTGTCCTTCCGACAATCATATCTTTTTCGATGTCTTCACATTTTTCGTGCAGCCATTTCGTCTTAGCTTCCGTGCACTTCCTATTTATTTCATTCCTCAGCGACTTGTATTTCTGTATTCCTGATTTTCCCGGAACATGTTTGTACTTCCTCCTTTCATCAATCAACTGAAGTATTTCTTCTGTTACCCATGGTTTCTCCGCAGCTACCTTCTTTGTACCTATGTTTTCCTTCCCGACTTCTGTGATGGCCCTTTTTAGAGATGTCCATTCCTCTTCAACTGTACTGCCTACTGCGCTATTCCTTATTGCTGTATCTATAGCGTTAGAGAACTTCAAACGTATCTCGTCATTCCTTAGTACTTCCGTATCACACTTCTTTGCGTATTGATTCTTCCTGACTAATGTCTTGAACTTCAGCCTAGTCTTCATCACTACTATATTGTGATCTGAGTCTATATCTGCTCCTGGGTACGCCTTACAGTCCAGTATCTGATTTCGGAATCTCTGTCTGACCATGATGTAATCTAAATGAAATCTTCCCGTATCTCCCGCCCTTTTCCAAGTATACCTCCTCCTCTTGTGATTCTTGAACAGGGTATTCGCTATTACTAGCTGAAACTTGTTACAGAACTCAATTAGTCTTTCTCCTCTTTCATTCCTTGTCCCAAGCCCATATTCTCCCGTAACCTTTTCTTCTACTCCTTCCCCTACAACCGCATTCCAGTCGCCCATGACTATTAGATTTTCGTCCCCCTTTACACACTGAATTACCCTTTCAATATCCTCATACACTATCTCTATCTGTTCATCTTCAGCTTGCGACGTCGGCATGTATACCTGAACTATCGTTGTCGGTGTTGGTCTGCTGTCGATTCTGATTAGGACAACCCGGTCACTGAACTGTTCACAGTAACACACCCTCTGCCCTATCTTCCTATTCATAACGAAACCTACACCTGTTATACCATTTTCTGCTGCTGTTGATATTACCCGATACTCATCTGACCAGAAATCCTTGTCTTCCTTCCACTTCACTTCACTGACCCCTGCTATATCTAGATTGAGCCTTTGCATTTCTCTTTTCCGATTTTCTAGTTTCCCTAACACGTTCAAGCTTCTGACATTCCACGGCCCTACTCGTAGAACGTTATCCTTTCGTTGATTATTCAATCTTTTTCTCATGGTAACCTCCCCCTTGGCAGTCCCCTCCCGGAGATCCGAATGGGGGACTATTCCGGAATGTTTTGCCAATGGAGAGATCATCGTGATACTTCTTCAATTACAGGCCACATGTCCTGTGGATACACGTTACGTGTCTTTAATGCAGTGGTTTCCATTGCCTTCTGCATCCTCATGTTGTTGATCACTGCTGATTCTTCCGCCTTTAGGGGCAATTTCCCACCCCTAGGGCAAGAGAGTGCCCTGAACCTCTATCCGCTCCTCCGCCCTCTTTGACAAGGCCGTTGGCAGAATGAGGCTGACTTCTTATGCCGGAAGTCTTCGGCCGCCAATGCTGATTATTTATCAAAATTTAGGCAGTGCCGGGGATCGAACCCGGGACCGAAGGCGTTTTGATTATGAATCAAAGACGCTACCCCTAGACCACGGGTTAGTACACCATTCCTTAGTGACTTGTAATTGTGTATTCCTGAATTTCCATGAAAATTTTTGTACTCCCTTCTTTCAGCGACCAACTGAAGTATTTCATCTGTTACCCATGGTTTCTTCGCAGTTACTTTCTTTGTACCAACTTTTTTCTTTCAAACGTCTGTGATTGTCCTTTTTCGAGATGGCTGCTCCTCTTCAACTGTGCTGCCTACTGAGGTATTCCTTATTGCAGTATCTACAGCCTCAGAGATCTTCAAGCGTATCTCTCAGTTCTTTAGTACTTCGGTATCCCATTTCTTTGCGTATTGATACTTCCTAGCTAATCTATTGAACTTCAGCCTACTCTTGTAATATTTCTGGCTTATTCAGCCATCATATTAGGCTTCAAGAAGCTGTTCCGATAGCAGTGGAGATGCGAGAAGTATATAGATGACGAAATGTGGTGTGAGGTACCTGTGACAGATGTTAGATTCGGTACCATTCCCGTGAGAAGACCGCCTGCATAATGCTACTGCTCTGAGATTGGCTGCTGTGTTCGGAGCAAGGGTGCCAAAACGTTAAAGTGTAGTTATTATTATTAGTTAAACTACTCATTGGGATGACTTCACTTTTTAATATAAATATCTCTCAACAGCCGACTATCAATCAGTCATTTTAGAATTATTAATAACAATTTAAATCAAAAACAAAAGACTGACGAAATTGCAGACGAAGCTCTTCGGAAGCGTTCGGGTCACTCCTTTTCTGGTACGGAGCGCGAAGTGTTTCGGGCTGTTCGTCACTCTGGATTAGGCAGTCGAGGAGAAGAGACATGTTTTCTGTAGTAGGATGTGTTTCTAATTTTTATTTCAGTTCCTGTTCGTCACTCTAAATTAGGCAGTCGAGAAGAACAGACATGTTGTCTGTCGCAGGATGTGTTTGCCAGTATTCAGTATTAAAAGATTCATGAGGCATAGACACGTGCCACAAATAGTGTAAAGATACATTTTCGTAAACATTGTTTCTGATCACGTACTGTGCTGTATCAGAAAGTGTTGTATTAAGATCATGTAGTCTTCTCGTCTGGCTATATTAAAATACGCGAGTGGCATCCCAAAGAATTGATACGTTATTTCAGAACAGAACCTCGCTAAAAGTCAGTTTCAGCCTCAAGATACAGAACCTGTGGTGTCACCGCTAGACACCACACTTGCTAGGTGGTAACTTAAATCGGCCGCGGTCCTGTAGTACATGTCGGACCCGCGTGTCGCCACTGTGTAATCGCAATCCTAGCGCCACCACATGGCAGGTCACAATACACGGACTAGACCTCGCCCCCAGTTGTACGGACGACATAGCTTGCGACCAGAAGTACGACGCCTTCCTCTCATTTGCCGAGAGACAGATAGAATAGCCTTCAGCTTAGTCCATAGCTACTACCTAGCAAGGCGCCATTTGTATCTGTGCTAATAGCGTACTAATATTCAAGAGAGATGTATTCCAACAAGAGAATAAAAGTTAAGTAACATCTACGTACTTTTCTTCTTATTCATTAATAAGTCTCATGTTCCAGAACTTCAAGCCCGTCTGCGTTAGTTTAGCGTGCACCTAGCTACCTCATTGTGTCTATGCTGTATGAACTTAGACACAACAGAACCTATGACCTGCGTGCTGTTTTCTGCGCTGGGGACATCAACTTGAAGACAGCAGGTTAGTGAACTATAACAGAACCTTCGTATTCCACACAGTGCAGTGGAAACAACTAGGCGCCTCGCGTGTACTGCATGCAGAGAACAAATGTGCTCAGTGACACGTCATCTGCAGTAATGCAGATCGTTATTAGCACCAACAATGAATCATTCTTCCTTTCTTGCCGTACTCTTCATCACTAATACATTATGATCTGTATCTATCTCTACTCCTGGGAACGCCTCCAGGGAAGCCCTGTCCGACCATGTTGTAATCTGATTGAAATCTTGAAAAAATCTCCCGGCCTTTACCACGAATACCTCCTTCTCTTGTGATTCTTGTACGGAGTATTCTCAATTACTAGCTGAAGTTTATTACATAATTCATTTAGTCTTTCTTCTCTCTCATTACTAGTACCAAGCCGATATTTTCCCGTATCCCTTCTCCTTGTACTCTTTCCCCTACAACCGCTTTCCAGTCTGCATGATTATTAGATTTTTATCTCCGTTTGTGTGCTGAATTAACCGTTCAATATTGGCTCAAATGGCTCTGAGCACTATGCGACTTAACTTCTAATGTCATCAGTCGCCTAGAACTTAGAACTAATTAAACCTAACTAACCTAAGGACATCACACACATCCATGCCCGAGGCAGGATTCGAACCTGCGACCGTAGCGGTCGCTCGGTTCCAGACTGTAGCGCCCATAACCGCACGGCCACTCCGGCCGGCGTTCAGTATTCTCACAAACTTTCTTTATCTCTTCATCTTCAGCATGCGACGTCAGCATGTATATTCGAGTTATGGTTGTCGGTGTTGGTTTGCGGTCGATTGTAATGAGAACAGAGCTGTTCGCAGTAGGCTACTCTCCTCCCTACCTTCCTACTCATAACGACTTCTACTCACGTTATACCATTTTCTGCTGCCATACCCATCTGACCAGAAATCCTTGTCTGATAACTAATTGACATAAAAGCTGTGTGTGCTGCGTGCGGTTGTCATCTGAGCAGGCTGACGGCGGGCGGTGAGGCTGCAGTGGCAACGAGAGGGGAGCGCAGCGCCGGTGTCGCGGGTTGCCTAGGGGGCCCCGCACTCCGCCTCACAGTCCCCAGGGACGCTGTTCCGAGCTGAGCCGGAATAATCCGCCAGTCTGGCGCTGTTTGCCACGCAAGACGTTACGCAGCTAATGCGGCGGCGCGCCTCCTATCGCGGGGGCGATGCTACGGTGGGGCGACCTGCTTTTATCTCCCGCTCTGCGTCCGACACAGTCGCAACTTGCCAACCTCTCTTAATTAGCCACGCCCTGATGCGGCTAGATCTAATCCTCCGGAGTGCCCTACACGCAGTCCTTGCACACTTGCCTCGATAACTTTAATTAAATTTTGCACTAATTTTAACTTTAAAAAGTAATCAGCTTGTCGCCCCGCAACGCTGCATCAACTACTATCATGCGAAGATGCCGTAACCTAATTTCTCGTTCAGAGGTAAGTTCTGGTGATACTTGGGCTCGTCACCGCAGTGTTTCACTTTTCGGTAGATTTCATCTACTAAAGAAGTGGCTTACAAGACGCTTCTTCGAGCAACACTTTAGTATTGTTCAGCGATCTTGGACCACTATCAGTAGGACTGATAGAACAGACAAGATCCAACGAAGAGCGGCGCGTTTCGTCATGGGATCGTTTAGTGTTACAGTGATGTTCAACAAACTCCAGTGGCAGACGTTACACGAGGGGCGTGATGCATCATGGAGAAACTTACTGTTGAAATTCCGCGAAAGTAATTTGCGGGAAGAGTCGGAGAATACATTACTTCCTCTCACTTGCGTCTCGTTAAATGACAAAAATGAGAAAGTTCGATGAGTTAGAGCTAATACGGAGGTGTTGTGTACGTAGTCAGCGCGTACACAACTTTCTCAATAGAGCGCGTCCCGCTAAACACAACAGCGCAGGTGCAGCGCTCGTCCGTCCCCGCACTACGAGATGGCGCTGTCTTAGAGACGGACCAAATTCTGCTTCCGCCGATCCGCGTATTAATATGTAACGCAGCCAATGAGATTGCTGCTAACGCAGAACCTTTTCTTCTTGCGGATCACACTCGCTCAGTGATACCTAAACGCTCAAGGTATTATATCGAGTGTACAGACCTCTGATTAGTCAGTCTGCACCAATCCGTAGCAGTCCGCATTAGTCTGCAGTCAAGTTTGTCTGCGACTAATAAGATTACCATATTCCTATACATAGCCATAAAGATAAATGTATAGACACTTTTTTCAAGTATCAGAGATATGTGAGAATAAGATTAACGTACCAAGACCAAAGGAACTTCAGATAGTCAATTGTAAATAGCATCCAGAACCAAGTTAAGTGATTTTTATGCTTGTTATTATTTTAATAAATGTGTGTGAAAATTAATCACGTTCTGTTTAAAGTTGGTCACCGTCAATCTGCTACTCTAAGCGTGCAAGTGGCATTTCTATCGTCTGACCTAACGGCAGAAGATAAACACGCCACGATAAGACCACGAGACATATTGTTGACACTCGCCTACTTCGTTAGAGCGACAAGTCAAATAATCTGATGGTGTGTGTACCGAAGGTCTTACAGTATGCACACCACAAGAGGCCAACAATCAATCATTCTTCCAGCGCGCCATTCGCGAATGGAACAGGGAAAAAGGCACCAGTTAGTGGTACCAGAAGTACACACCGTCAAGTGGCTTGTGGGATAATGGTGCAGAAGTAGATGTAGTTCATACCGCGAAGTGTGGGTCGCTTTCCCAAAGAGTTGAAAGGATCTCGGTTTAGTATTAGTCACTAAATGAATATGTGCTATGTTGGTGTGCTTAGATTTAAGTAGGGAATGAAGAATAAGCTTTAGCAAAGCACAAATTACTGTGGAACCAAATGTAAAAAATAAATTAAATAATGACATATTTTGAAATACCACATTTTTGCACATCGATCACATCATAATTTGCTGTTGGGTGATGTTCAACACTGTTTTGCTTCAACTCGTGGACTGAAGCCCTTTTGGTTCTCCTTGACGCGCTGTCTACAAAGAGCTCGAGATATCACTGGTTAAGTCTAATTCGTTCGTCGCTCGTGAGGTAATCCGGTGTGTGAGGAGTGTTCCTGCGACGATGCACTGCTTGTTCAGGTTCAGTCAGGTACCGCAGGGTACGTAGAAGAAAGTGTTCACTAGGCGGGTGCGGTTTCCGTAGATATTATTGTGTAGAAAGAAAAACTAATCGTCGTGATGTTGTCATTGGGGCTGTACAGTTGCACGAGGATTCTTTCCAAATAAGGCACAGACCTCGAACTACCCTCTATAGTGATGAGAGGCGCATGACATCCGTACGTGGTACCAGTGCAAAAAGTGAAACGAACCACGCCTCTGCTGAAACCGTGTGATTGTATGAATGAAGCGAGCATTGGTTCCTGCCTGACTCCACATTTACATGACGATCATCAGGTGTCAGACAAGTCTTAGACTATACAGTGAAGTGGATCAGAGTTCCAGATTCCATTCCAAGTGTTCCCTCGCCCACCTTATTCACCTGCCATGACTCTAAGAGATTTGTAACGTTGTTGGACGCCTAAAGTCCAAATTAGTCGTTATGAGATGGGTACTTACTATGATGGTTGACAAAGCGTTCCCAGTAACGCGACGAGCAGTTCTTTTGGATACTTCTATGCATATCTGCAAGCTAAAACTTGAAGATAGCTGTCATCAGCTCCTGTTGTCGACCGCTGGTGACAACAACGAGGCAGGTCTTCCTTGTTTCATGTCTCGCTATAGCGTTTGCGAGTTCGAATGACGTCGATGTGGTGTATCCCAGTTAAGCTGCCACCTTCCTAAGCCGACAACCCTGTTTACCGTAAATTCACAATGCTCATACGGCCTAAGCTTAAAATACCCATTCCGGGGATGCTGTTAAACTGAACACTGTACGCAAGTTGCATAGCCGCGTTCAGTACATCTGCATCTTCGTATATATACTCCGCTAACCACTGAAACGTCCCCTTAGAAAAATTTATGAATTACTGTGCTGATAAACCTCTTACATTATTTGATTTTCAAACAGCTGAGCAAAACTGAACGTAAAACAATGTATTTACCTTAACAGTGTTCAAAAGTATATATATATTATATATATATATATATATATATATATATATATATATATATATATATATATATATATATCTCAGTTCATGACATCCATTCTTACAAATTTACTATCTCTGATGGACACACGTCCAGATCATCCGCTCTCAAAACTCTGGCATCTCTCTCCCCACATCCACCACTGCTAGCGGCTCACCTCCAACTGCGCAACGCTACGCGCTGTTAAGAGCCAACTGCCCAACACTACAATGGCAAATTTTAACAATGCAAATCAGCCACAGACTGCACACAGCACAGTCAGCGATTTCCATATCGAGCGCTAGGTGACGTTACCAACATAAAAACCTAAACAACCTACTTACACCACCAAGCAGTGTGTGGCGGAGGTCACAATTCGCGCTTAAGTCAAATTGCCCCCCCCCCCCCTCCCCCTCTGTTCTACTCACGGATCGCGTGAGGGAAAAACGACTGTGTGAACGACTCAGTATTTTCCCTTATCTTTGAAAGGTGATCATTGCGCGATTTGAAAGTGGTGGTAATAATATATGCTGTACATCCTCGGCGAAGATCAGATTTCGGAATTTAGTGAGCAGCCCCTTCCGTTTAGTGGAATGGAGACGCAGAGCTCCCAACTGAAATGCACTGAAAATGCATGTTTCCTTTCACTCCAGCTCCACGTATTCTTAGCAGTTTCCATTGGTCTACAGAGTACAGAATGGAGTTTCCGAAAAAAATAAAAATAAGACAAAATTACACTGAACTACGCAAGTCACGCATGTGGTGAAAAACGTATTTTGAGCAGTGTATGTTAAAATATTGATGTGGTCACGGTCTACTGCCACCGGTTAAGACGTGATTCACAGTGTCTTTATGATGAGTCTGCACAAGCATAGTATCTACTGTGTGTTAATACTGGTCACACAGACGGATGGATTCGATGTTTATGGTGTCGGTATTTCTGAGCACAATATGCTGAACAGAATACTGAACAGAATTATTGCACTACGTCGTAATTTGTTGTTCTTTTACTCTGTTACAACTTTCGGCCATTTCCAGGAGCAAGCATGTGTCATTTAAGAACAAACTTTGCCCCCCCCCCCACACACACACATATATGGTACAACACAAAATTTCTCTATCAGTGCTAAAGTGACAACCAATTTTCAGTCTTATCTCTAAATTAAAGACGTCTGTTCGTTTGTTAACGTAAGTCAGAGGGCTGTTGCCATCCAGAGAGCTTGGACCACGGTCTTTGGTCACTGTGTGAGCACAAGGCTGGACCTGCAGTGTGGTTAAGTTGTTCAATTTACACCCGAAGGCGTCAGTGTCATAGTTTACCTGCAATAACATTTATTTCTCGTGTTGAGTTTATAGAGTTATAAAGGGTTTTCAGGGTGGCAGATTGGCGTAAACACTTGTCACGAAGAAGTGCCGACGCCCCATCGGTGAGACGTGATGTCACTCCACTCGTCATTGCGCTGGTGGCAGTGGGGAAACGAGAAGCCGTCGCCCGTCCAGACATTTCCCAGTAGAGTGCGGCTCCCACATCAGCGCTCTCACAGGCAGTCTCTCACCAGCAGATGAACGCAGCTGTCTGTGATCGGCTGTTGGCTGTCATCAACAGTAGGCCCTGGTCATACACCTTGGATGGACCAAGACTGCAGCAAATGTTCTTGAGTTAGCCAGGGGGCTGCACTAGTGTGCCACACCTGGTCCGTACTGTGATGACAACTTGTAGTTAATCTACATTGGCCCTTAGTGGAGGAGGGGTGGCCATACTGCAGTCTTCTTCTCATCTGTGGTGTCCTAGTAGACAGCTGAAGCCATCAAGCAGGAAGCACGCAGATTATCATCGATCAGCCTGTTGTGGTTTCAATGACGCTCAGTCCATGGTCATTCTCTCTAGTTCTAATGACACGGGCATAATGTCAGTGCGACTGGATGTGTCTTTGAGCTCCGAAAGCCTCGTTATTTAGAGGGCTGAGCCAGCACCTATGACGCGGTGGCTCTAGGTATATGAACACGTTCGCCCTCTTTTATTGGTCCTGACAGCACTCCTAACCTCGCTGTGGCAATTCCATAAAATTTATGGATTTGCGAGCTCACTGGTGCTGAAGTTGCAAAGTGCTACTTCATGTTACCCTGCTATGTAGCTTTGCGACGTTTGCGTTTCTGCTTTCTTGAGTGGCATACTCCCGTCATGCCCCGACGTCCGTTATATTGGCGGTACGTCTTGTTGACATTCTGATTAGTACACCGGCACAGAGCTAGCCTTCTTCGTTCTGAGCTCGCCTCGTAGAACCTTTAGAAAATATACAATAAAATTGTTCTGCTACACAACTGGACGATTGCCTCAACACAAAAGGATTGTAATTGTTCATTTTTTCTGCTTACTGACAGTCAACGATAACAATAAATACCCATACATTGTTGATTTTGGTCAACAATGACCAACTTTTGATCCGTATGGCATTACGAATATAAACACTACTAATTTGTGGGGAACGTTCACGAAGAGTGAATACAGAAAATAAAACTTGGATGTGAGTACACGTAACTAAACCATTCGCAGAGGATTAATCCTTATCGAAACATACCTAAATACAATTCTAAATTCACCAAAAATAAAAATAAACAGAGAAATGCCAAGAAAGCACGTCAAATAATATCATATGTAAGCGCTTCTAACGTGACAGGACAAGAATTAAAAGGTGATGGGTGCTGCAGAGGTGTATAAATCATACCGTGTGACAATATCGGTACAAATATTATAGATCATGTAGCGACTACCACCATGTATTGCGATTATACACTCCTGGAAATTGAAATAAGAACACCGTGAATTCATTGTCCCAGGAAGGGGAAACTTTATTGACACATTCCTGGGGTCAGATACATCACATGATCACACTGACAGAACCACAGGCACATAGACACAGGCAACAGAGCATGCACAATGTCGGCACTAGTACAGTGTATATCCACCTTTCGCAGCAATGCAGGCTGCTATTCTCCCATGGAGACGATCGTAGAGATGCTGGATGTAGTCCTGTGGAACGGCTTGCCATGCCATTTCCACCTGGCGCCTCATTGGACCAGTGTTCGTGCTGGACGTGCAGACCGCGTGAGACGACGCTTCATCCAGTCCCAAACATGCTCAATGGGGGACAGATCCGGAGATCTTGCTGGCCAGGGTAGTTGACGTACACCTTCTAGAGCACGTTGGGTGGCACGGGATACATGCGGACGTGCATTGTCCTGTTGGAACAGCAAGTTCCCTTGCCGGTCTAGGAATGGTAGAACGATGGGTACGATGACGGTTTGGATGTACCGTGCACTATTCAGTGTCCCCTCGACGATCACCAGTGGTGTACGGCCAGTGTAGGAGGTCGCTCCCCACACCATGATGCCGGGTGTTGGCCCTGTGTGCCTCGGTCGTATGCAGTCCTGATTGTGGCGCTCACCTGCACGGCGCCAAACACGCATACGACCATCATTGGCACCAAGGCAGAAGCGACTCTCATCGCTGAAGACGACACGTCTCCATTCGTCCCTCCATTCACGCCTGTCGCGACACCACTGGAGGCGGGCTGCACGATGTTGGGGCGTGAGCGGAAGACGGCCTAACGGTGTGCGGGACCGTAGCCCAGCTTCATGGAGACGGTTGCGAATGGTCCTCGGCGATACCCCAGGAGCAACAGTGTCCCTAATTTGCTGGGAAGTGGCGGTGTGGTCCCCTACGGCACTGCGTAGGATCCTACGGTCTTGGCGTGCATCCGTGCGTCGCTGCGGTCCGGTCCCAGGTCGACGAGCACGTGCACCTTCCGCCGACCACTGGCGACAACATCGATGTACTGTGGAGACCTCACGCCCCACGTGTTGAGCAATTTGGCGGTACGTCCACCCGGCCTCTCGCATGCCCACTATACGCCCTCGCTCAAAGTCCGTCAACTGCACATACGGTTCACGTCCACGCTGTCGCGGCATGCTACCAGTGTTAAAGACTGCGATGGAGCTCCGTATGCCACGGCAAACTGGCTGACACTGACGGCGGCGGTGCACAAATGCTGCGCAGCTAACGCCATTCGACGGCCAGCACCGCGGTTCCTGGTGTGTCCGCTGTGCCGTGCGTGTGATCATTGCTTGTACAGCCCTCTCGCAGTGTCCGGAGCAAGTATGGTGGGTCTGACACACCGGTGTCAATGTGTTCTTTTTTCCATTTCCAGGAGTGTAGATCATGTAGCGACTACCACCATGTATTGCGATTATACATACACTTTACAGAGCACTAGTATGCAACTCAAGTACACATAAATATCTCATGCAGTCGAGGTGACAAAACGTGAGAATTATAAACGGTTTGAGGATGCCTATTTATATAAGCGCTCTTCTTAACATTGGTCTCTTATCAAGTAAAGGAGTGATATGGTTTCATATTTCCATGGCTTTCATTATTGTTTTGCCTTGCACTGGTTTCATGAAATCAGGTTTACATATAGTGTAAACTGGAAAAGATTATAGCCCTATGACGATACTTATATTGCATTCCTCTTATATTTTTTATCCAGAACATTGAATGTGTGGAGAGTTTCATGATCAAGTGTGCCAAGCGTTATAGTTACTGCCCTGCAAGAGAACCCAACCTCGCTAGCCGGCATCATGTCAGTCCACCCTTGTTAGTCTGTACTGCTATGATTTAACGAACATGACAAGTTTCAAAACTGGATCACGACTTGGCCAGTCTTCTGACTTGAAAAAGAAGGAAGATGAGTGCACAACGTCGTGTCAACAACGAGGTCATTAGAGACGCAACACAAGCTCGGAGAAAGGAAGGATGAGAGAAGAAATCGGCCATGCCCTGTCAAAGGAACTACCTCGGGATTTTCTTTAAGTGGTTTAAGGAGATCATCGAAAACCTAAATCAGGATGCCAGGGTGGTGTTTGAACCGTCGTCCTCACGAATGCAAGTCGAGTGTACTAACCACTGCTCTACTTCGCTCAGTCTCTTCTCCTGTGTGTGTGGAACAATGTAGTCCAGATATTCTCTTTCGCTATTTTTGAAATGCTGAAATGCTGTACGAATTTTACAAAGCAGCTCTGTAAGTGGTACATTAATGTGTCCTCCTCTTTATGACGAACCGGAGCAGTACAGAAAACAAAAACTCATCCAAAATCGTCGCACTTAATTATTTGCATGTCGCTAGTACTTAGCACTGCTGTACGCGTACCGACAAAAACACACACACACACACACACACACACACACACACACACACACACACACACACAAAACACACACACTCAAACACAAACACACAAATACACACAGACATTCTGTTCAAAACAGTTCTGATACATTATTGAAACAATACTGTCCATCTCACTCACTCAGCCAAGCCTTCCGAAACGAAGTATGTCTGACTAAAACTAACACTGATTGTGTTACAGGAGTTGAATATATGTGCTCTACTGTGAATATGACTGGAAAGAAGCGAGTTTCGTGACATCAGCCCTCCCCACTTCAGAAAGGGAATAAAACTCACAAAATCTCTGTGAGCATATACATTCCGTGATGAATAAGCCATTCTATTTGCTACCGTTCCTTTCAACCAACGAAAAAGTAGTAGTATCGATTTTCAGCGGTCCGCAAACCCACAGAACATGATAAGGTACTCGCACAGTATTAAAAATACAGCCTCTAACCCGAGTTCGGGAGGGGGAGTGTTCCCCAGAGAATGCTGTGTGCGTGGCAGGGGAAGCTTGATGCGCTGAACAGCAGGCTTTGCTTCCCTGTCAAAGCGGTAGCGACAGGTGCTTGTGGTCTTCTCAGGCTGTACCAACTCATCATTTCCCTCGTTGCGTGGCGGACATCTGTTTTATAACTGTTGGAGGCTGACCAACGATGAAAGAGAATTGCTGCTGCGACTACACCCTCAAATTGCTGGTCGTATCCAAAAGAGTCAAATTTGTACTGGTTCTGTTTTTCGACTAAGACGGTCACCAGCTATACCTTACAGAAATCAGTCAGCAACCACCTTGTCTCTTTTGAATTAACTGCCTTTAAGAGACTGCTATGACCTGGCACTGGGAAGAAGTCGAATTTATAAATATTACGTGATGACAGAAATACCACCGTAACTGCTCACCAAACTGTCGTTGCTGGAATTCCGTAAGGAAATTATAAAGATGGACAAAATTTTCGCTTGATATAGTGAATAATATAATACATTTCTTAGACTTTTCCGGCATAATAATTCTTGACAGTCTGCTCGGGTTTTGATGTTTAGGTGACCCATCCGTTCAGGAAAATGCTGCTGCTTAATTCCGCTCGAAACTGATGGCAAGGCTGCAAATCGTCGTTCTATATACCTCTCCGTACTGAACACGGCACATGTACCTCCCATCATAGTTTCTGTCCTCCAAGGTTGGGATGGCTGGCGCCGCCCTTAGTAGAACACCGGTGGCAATGATGTACTCTACTGGCCATTAGAATTGCTACACCAAGAAGAAATGCAGATGATAAACGGGTATTCGTTGGACAAATATATTACACTAGAACTGACATGTGATTACATTTTCACGCAATTTTGATGCATAGATCCTGAGAAATCACTACCCAGAACAACAACCTCTGGCCGTAATAAAGGCCTTGATACGTCTGGGCATTGAGTCAAACAGAGCTTGGATGGCGTGTACAGGTACAGCTGCCCATGCAACTTCAACACGATACCACAGTTCATCAAGAGTAGTGACTGGCGTATTGTGACGAGCCAGTTACTCGGGCACCATTGACCAGACGTTTTCAATTGGTGAGAGATCTGGAGAATGTGCTGGCCAGGACAGCAGTCGAACATTTTCTGTATCGAGAAAGGCCCGTACAGGACCTGCAACATGCCGTCGTGCATTATCCTGCTGAAATGTAGGCTTTCGCAGGGATCGAATGAAGGGTACAGCCATGGGGCGTACACATCTGAAATGTAACGTCCACTGTTCAAAGTGCCGTCAATGCGAACAAGAGGTGACCGAGACGTGTAACCAATGGCACCCCATACGATCACGCCGGGTGATACGCCAGCATGGTGATGACGAATACACGCTTCCAATTTGCGTTCACCGCGATGTCGCCAAACACGGATGCAACCATCATGATGCTGTAAACAGAACCTGGATTCATCCGAAAAAATGACGTTTTACCATTTGTGCACCCAGGTTCGTTGTTGAGTACACCACCGCAGACGCCCCCTTGATGCAGCGTCAAAGGTAACCGCAGCTACGGTCTCCGAGCTGATAGTCCATGACGCTGCAAACGTCATCGAACTGTTCGTGCAGATGGTTGGTGTGTTGCCAACGTCCCTATCTGTTGACTCAGAGATCGAGATGTGGCTGCAAGATCCGTTACAGCCATGCAGATAAGATGCCTGTCATCTCGACTGCTAGTGATACGAGGCCGTTGGGATCCAGCACGGCGTTCCGTATTACCCCCCTGAACCCACCGATTCCATATTCTGCTAACAGTCATTCTATCCCGACCAACGCGAGCAGCAAGGTCACGATACGATAAACCGCAATCGCGATAGGCTACAATCCGACCTTAATCAAAGTCGGAAACGTGATGGTACGCATTTCTCCTCCTTACACAAGGCATCACAACAACGTTTCACCAGGTAACGCCGGTCAACTGCTGTTTGTGTATGAGAAATCGGTTGGAAACGTTCCTCATGTCAGCACGTTGTAGGTGCCGCCACCGGCGCCAACCTTGTGTGAATGCTCTGAAAAGCTAATCATTTGCGTATCACAGAATCTTCTTCCTGTCGGTTAAATTTCGCGTGTGTAGCACGTCATCTTCGTGGTGCAGCGATTTTAATGGCCAGTAGTGTATTTTGTGCTTTGTACTGTTATCGACGAGGTTTTTATGCATTTTTGGTTAATCTTATCACATTGTTTTATTTGGTACAATGATTTAGTTCTCCTGTTGTTTACAAATCTTACAAAGTCATAAGTCAATAATACTAATTATATTTCTATTTATGGCTTACTTTCGCCTTCCCTAAACTAGCCCCTGGTCAGATGAGGAAAGTTCATTTTTCTACTACCAGTAACAAAGCAATTTCTAGGCCTAAGACCATGTGCAAACTAGTAATGCATTCTGGGATAAATTTTAACTTTCCAGTGGTGTGTGTGCTGATCTGAAACGTAGATTGAGAGTGTGTACTACTCTGAGACTCGAGCTTGTAAACTTTTCCTTTCATAAGTAAGTGTTCTACCGTATGAGCTATCCAAGCATGACTCTAGAAACCGTAACACCGTTACTTCCACCAGTATCTCATCTCTTGCCTTCCAGACATCACAACTTTTCTCCTGAATAGCTTGCAGGAATAGCACTCCTAGCAGAAAGGATATTACAGGCATATGGCTTATCCACAGTCTGGGGAATTGTTTCCAGAATGAATTTGTTGACCATCAGCGACAAGATAGAACAGGCTTCTATCCCTACCTTTGGGGAGGGGAGGATAATTGAGGAGTGGTAGAGGGGGAGGATAAGACTGCCTCCAAGTTGGTTAGTTCATGACTACCCGTTAACGATGACACAGCTGCAACTGCCAACCCTCTGCCATCTTCTGAGGTCGGTTTCTGCGGTATTTTGTTACTACAATGATTTTTTCCCAATCCCAGTACATATGTTGCATTATGATCCATAAACTACGTGTGCTGTTTTTTATATATTTTTTTTCACGACAGGTTCGATGTGTAACTAGAACAGTGAAGCTTTTTCCTTCAGTTATGATAGTGTGTACAGGGCTCGATTACCTGTGCTGCAGAGTGATTGTCCAGCAGGTGTCTGTTGCGAATTCTGATATCAAACAGCGATGGACACAGTCCTCAGCTGTATGCTTACAGATAACACACTTATTAAACTCTCCCAACAGCTCCCAACATAAATAAATGAATTTCCTTCCACTCTGCCTTTTTTCCCACCAACTTGTAGGTGAAAGGCAGAGTTTGAGTACATCTACCACTACTTTCAAGTGGTATTGTGAAATATTTTCCCAGGTGGATAACACCAATTGTGTGACAATGTCAATTTTTGAGCTGTATTGCGATTTCAGGCAGTACTTGAGTAGCGCTTTGCATGCAGTTATGTAGTTAGGACTAATCCTCATGATTAATTACGTTTTTAAGACCGATTTTTACTTATCAATTTTATTTCTTACTCTTATTTCTCAACCGAAATAAATGAAGTACACTAACCTAACCGTCCTCTCCTGCATATGGACAGTTTCCATGTGTTGGAGTGTGCTCATGGGCTCTCTGTTCAGAAGGACGTGGGTTCAAGTCCCATAAATGGCACTGCCATTTTTAATTTCCCACCAATTCCTAGGTGGAGTCAGGGTGGGACGTCAGTGCAGCCCTGTGACAAAGAAATTCCCACCAAAATTCGAAAGTCCCACCTTAATTCGAAATTCCCGCCAAAATTTGAAATTCCCACCGATAGGGTACTTGGAGGACGGGGAGGGGGGGGAGGGAGAGAGCACATGCCGCTTGAGAAAAACACATGGCATTTGGTGGATCGGGGAGGGGTGTGGGCATAGGTGAGAGGTGTGTGGGTGGCGGGGAAGGAGTAATTGATTAGTTAACTAATTTGCACATCAATTTAATACCAAAATTGCGCGAGCACTGCCGTCTGCCTACTATTTGAGTATTGTCCAGTAAACATGCACTTCAATTTTTATCACACTCCACAGGGAGCTAAAGAATGGTTACTCGAGTAAACTAAATAACAACTCTGTTCACAGAGGATGGACTTCAAAATATCCTTGTGTCATAAGCAACTCTTTTTCAAATGTAACCACCAGATTCTCCATTGTGGCTCTCCCCAGCAAAGTCTCTAGGTCTGTTCCAGAGGTAAGTGTATTTGACCCCCACAGGCAGGTTCTTATCCACACCTCATACTTGCTCTCTGCCGGATACGTGGTGTCTGTGTCTACGCTCAGGCAACAAATCCCAGTGGCCATTACGAAAATATTACATCCTATTACATGGGTCATGAATCTGCCAGCCAATCACCTGAAGCTCAACTCTTCCACAAGTTTCCATTCCCCCTTCCTGTATCCTTAGCACGTGGCCGATTAAATACGAGTACGTGTCTCCGCTTTTCAGCAGAAATCACTTCCCATGAGAAGATTCCTCAGACGTCGGCTCACGACCTTCATTTGTGGTCCCGCGCATTCCTTCCCAGTAAATGAATCTCTTTCTGCTCGCACTGTGCACGCTATGAATCTCTTTCTGTTCGCACTGTGCACGCTATGGGAGTTCTACAGCCTGCAGCATTGTAAACGCCAGCCTTCTTGTTCTGCTCTGTCTCAGGGCAGTAATTGTCCAACTCTGCAGAACATGACGTCTCTTCCTAACTGCCCTTTAGCTGATAGCGGCTTATAAGAAATGTGTGGCCCATGTTGCCCTTTCTGTCAGTGCTCAGCTCTAATCAACTCTCAGACATGCAGTGCTACAGAAATTCTTAGTATGTTGTGATAGCCAGTATCAGCCAATGTAATGATTAATAATCCGATGTACATCATAAACGATGATCTAAGATCATAGAGACAAACTGAAAATAATATACACAATACTAAATGTATGGTGGCAAAAATCTTGCTGCCTTACCAAGTTTCCAACATTTTTCAATTAGTAGTGCAGTATGATGTATAGAAATGGTATAGTCACTTTTGGGTGTGTTTTTCATCCTAAGTTGTTAATTAAACAATTATTGTAAATTTGCTGTGACAACATAAATGTGTTATGAAAAGCAGAACTCAGATGTTTGTATTTAGCTGTAAAGGTACAGCCAGATAGCGTTCATGGATTAAATGAATGTAAATGCACATACAATTAGCCTGAGCTAAAAATTAGGAGGCCTGATGGAAATAAAAACCAAAATGCAAACTGGTATATAGAAGAGTTTGGCACCAGTAAAGTCTTTTCCAATGAACTAGAAAACAAATTAGTAGAGCATATTCTTACATTTGAAGATATTGTATCTGGTTTATGCCTGTCAGACATAAAAAAAAATTGCGTTCGTCATTACGGAACTAAACGGGTTGTCCCGTAATTTCAATGCGGAACAAGCAACGGCACACAAAAAATGCACTGAACGCCATCCAAGAAATATTACCGAAATCAACGTCAATGATGAGAGCTCCAAGCAAAACGTCAATGCCTAGCTAAGGTGCCTGTAAACTCACGAGCACCAAATGGAAATAAAGAAGAAAAAAGGAAAAGAAAGATACCCGAAGAAAAGCAGACTAAATCTAGAACTGCAGCTCCTTCTGTGAAAAGCAAGTGTTTAGGAAACTCTGCGGGGGAACCCGGACACAATCTCATTCGTAAAACAGAGGAATGCCAATGCTTGTTGTCAGAGGAAGCTCGAATGGAAGACATAATCAGGTACATGAAATGCAAAATGTAGATTCACGTAAAAAGTGCAAGGGTGAGGAAAACAGCGAAAACGTTCTGTTGCAACGCCCGTGTATAGTGATGCAAGAACTAAGTAATAGAAAATTTTCTTAAACTTAGACTAGTACATATGTTTAAGCTCAGTAAAGTAGTCTACAATGGTGATAACATTTATGAATCCACTGGTAAAATTCCTTAATTGCACCTCAAGTAGAAGTTTAGAAATTAAGTGCAGTGCGTTTATTTGTACCAGAATTTGACTTCTTTGAATCATACACCAAGAACAACAACCTGCAGTTGAGGATGGCGTTGCTTGAATAAATTTATTACTGACTGTTCAGGCTATAACAGATAAAATCTGACCTGCTGTCTCGTGTGAAGCCGTTGTACAACTGTCTCGTGGGTCAATAAAGAGAATGATGCACACCAGTCGTCTAATGTGTGATATATTTATCACAACATGTCTCGGCACTATGTTATCCCCTTATCCAGTGCTTAAAACCTTTTTGCCATTCGGTACTGCCAAAAGTAAAGAGCCAAGAGCAAACATGCATTGTGAAACACAGAATTCTGCCTTGAACGTCTCATTATTGCATCATAATCTCAAAATGCTCATTTGTATGTTTGGATAGCAACTGCTGTCGCAGTAGGTCAGAGCGTGATGCAAAAGAAGCTCCGCGGATGAGGATCGTTTGAAGTTATTGGAGATCGAATGCTAAAGCTGAAAAGAGTGTATGGATTGATGAAAAGTATCGACAACAGGGATTGCATCCACTGCATTGTCAAAGTAAGGATCTTCGACAACGTCGCCAAAACATAATTTTTCTACACCAGTGAGTGCCTCAAGATGAGATGTAACTTGAAGAAGATAAAGATCTTGGAAAGAATATAGTAAACATATGATCTGTGTGTAAACGGAAGCTACAGTAACCACATCAACCTCCAGCGTTCAATGTTGTCGTGACTAAGTTTGAACTGGTCGGCAGCAGTGTATCGGTGCGTTAACAGTAGTGCAGCAGTAACACTACCACTCCCCTCGAAATCGAGCCATGTGTCCCACCAGCTATGATCATTTCTGTATCGTTAGTGAAAGTTCAGTTCAGAGCACGTTATATATTTCAGAATACAAATCTAATACCTGAACAAATCATCGCTTTACTTGGTCAAACTAGCGCTGTTGCTGAGCCAGGCAGGACCATTGTCAACACGCAGGGAGTGCCTAAACCCTTTGAGCGGGGGTAACGGATATATACTTCCACGCTCTGATAATTCATAGTGGTTTCGGCGGATAAATCCGCCTGCTGCGTTCTGTTTTTAGTAGCTAAAGGAAACGACGGGACATCAGCCTGCCTTTGAAACTGTAGTATTATTGGAACTTCGACCACAATATGGCAGCTCTCTTCAGGCAACACCGAGTATTGAGGGCTACTTTTAACATTCAGAATGAGATTTTCACTCTGCAGCGGAGTGTGCGCTGATATGAAACTTCCTGGCAGATTAAAACTGTGTGCCCGACCGAGACTCGAACTCGGGACCTTTGCCTTTCGCGAGCAAGTGCTCTACCAACTGAGCTACCGAAGCACGAATCACGCCCTGTACTCACAGCTTTACTTCTGCCAGTACCTCGTCTCCTACCTTCCAAACTTTACAGAAGCTCTCCTGCGAACCTTGCAGAACTAGCACTCCTGAAAGAAAGGATATTGCGGAGACATGGCTTAGCCACAGCCTGGGGGATGTTTCCAGAATGAGATTTTCACTCTGCAGCGGAGTGTGCGCTGATATGAAACTTCCTGGCAGATTAAAACTGTGCGCCCGACCGAGACTCGAACTCGGGACCTTTGCCTTTCGCGGGCAAGTGCTCTACCAACTGAGCTACCGAAGCACGACTCACGCCCGTGTGTGAGTCGTGCTTTTAACATTGTCTACTCGATCGCGCATCGACACTACGTGGGGACTGATGACCATAGATGTTAAGTCCCATAGTGCTCAGAGCCATTTGACACTACGCGTCCCGTGAAGCAGCCGCAAAAGCGCGCCGTTTCCACCTGCGCTGACAGTCGCGTTAGTGAGTGATATTTTGCAATGATGAAAAGAAGTCGTTGGTCAGATTCGGAGATACAGCACCTACTTTTAGAAAGTGGCGACAATTTCAGTGAGAGTTCTGAAAGTTTTCAAGATATGGCTGTTGAGAGTCAAAGTCACTTCGATTCAGAAACATCTGACGAGACACTACTACTGCAGATGGTACCTAGTGCATCTGTCGGTGTTAGTTCACTTCGTGATCAATATTTGTTCAGCGGTAATAGTGGTACAGTTTTGCCTCTAAAACAATATGAACCGATGAGCTGTTTTGTTTGTTTTGTGAATGATGCTTTGCACAAAATAATAGCTGAACACACAAAATTTTATAGACAACAGCTCGTAGTTTCTCATCACAATTTAGCAGCGCGCTACATGGTTAGCAGTTGGCAGGATGTTTCAAGGAATGAGGTAAAACGCTTATTGGAATGCTCATATTTCGAGGAATTCTTCACAAACAAGAACACAATACGTAGTTTTCAAAGAAAGATCAGTTGACTTACCTTTCTTCAGGAAACTGATGAGTGAAAAGCAGTTCCATCTTTTACTGAAATTCCTATACTTTGCATACAATACCTCGTACCATTGACTAGGCAATATGAACAGAAAACTATTCAAAATTCACCCGATTCTGGAACATTTGCGGCGTAAATTCAGATCCGTATACATCCCACAAAGGAACATCACTGTTGACGAATCGTTGTAGCTCTGGAAAGGACTTGGATGTAAGCAGTTTTATTCCATCAAAACGCAGCAGATCCGGCATTCTGTGTAAGCAGTTCGGGATGTGTGTGAGATATTATTATTTACACTGGTAAGGGCAGAAGAAATATAACCTCTCGAACTGTTTTGGAGCTTGCAGATGATCTACACGGGAATGGCATTGCATTTAACTTGACAACTGGTACGGAAGTCCAGATTTGGTGTACAAACCAACCGACGTTGTGGGCACAAAGCGGAAAGACCGGGAAAGGTCCCCCGACTTCGTAAAAAAGGAAACTGAAGAAAGGAGAGTACATACCAGGCTACAGAGGCAAGCAGATAGTAAAGAAATGGAAGGACAAAAAAAGCGATTGTTATGGTTAGCGCCTTCCGTGACAACACAGTTTTGTCGAAGAAAGGAATCGTTAAAAGCCACATATTGTCGTTAATTAGAACAAGAATATGGGGGCGTGGATAGGTGTGATTCTTAGTCGCAGAGCTGCCAGATGGTCACGAGCAGGCTGAAAAAATTTTAGCAGAAGCTTTTCAGTCACTTCTTTTCAGTCACTTGTTGGACACTGCATTCCTCAATGCATATGTTCTACACGAGAAGCATGGCGGTGAACGAAGTAGAATGAGCTTCAGGATTAGTCTTGGCGAACAGCTGGCCATGTCTTCACCACAACAAGGGACGTCAGTAGTAAAATGCGTTTTAGACAGGTACGTGCCGAGTAAAACTGTGAGGGACGGGAAAAACCCACCGTGGTACAACAACAAAGTTAGGAAACTACTGCGAAAGCAAAGAGAGCTTCACTCCAAGTTTAAACGCAGCCAAAACCTCTCAGACAAACAGAAGCTAAACGATGTCAAAGTTAGCGTAAGGAGGGCTATGCGTGAAGCGTTCAGTGAATTCGAAATTAAAATTCTATGTACCGACTCGACAGAAAATCCTAGGAAGTTCTGGTCTTACGTTAAATCAGTAAGTGGCTCGAAACAGCATATCCAGACATTCCGGGATGATGATGGCATTGAAACAGAGGATGGCACGCGTAAAGCTGAAATACTAAACACCTTTTTCCAAAGCTGTTTCACAGAGGAAGACCGCACTGCAGTTCCTTCTCTAAATCCTTGCACAAACGAAAAAATGGCTGACATCGAAATAAGTGTCCAAGGAATAGAAAAGCAACTGGAATCACTCAACAGAGGAAAGTCCACTGGACCTGACGGGATACCAATTCGATTCTACACAGAGTACGCGAAAGAACTTGCCCCCCTTCTAACAGCCGTGTACCGCAAGTCTCTAGGGGAACGGAGGGTTCCAAATGATTGGAAAAGAGCACAGGTAGTCCCAGTCTTCAAGAAGGGTCGTCGAGCAGATGCGCAAAACTATAGACCTATATCTCTGACGTCGATCTGTTGTAGAATTTTAGAACATTTTTTTGCTCGAGTATCATGTCGTTTCTGGAAACCCAGAATCTACTATGTAGGAATCAACATGTATTCCGGAAGCAGCGATCGTGTGAGACCCAACTCGCTTTATTTGTTCATGAGACCCAGAAAATATTAGATACAAGCTCCCAGGTAGATGATATTTTTCTTGACTTCCGGAAGGCGTTCGATACATTTCCGCAATGTCGCCTGATAAACAAAGTAAGAGCCTACGGAATATCAGACCAGCTGTGTGGCTGGATTGAAGAGTTTTTAGCAAACAGAACACAGCATGTTGTTATCAATGGAGAGACGTCTACAGATGTTAACGTAACCTCTGGCGTGCCACAGGGGAGTGTTATGGGACCATTGCTTTTCACAATATATATAAATGACCTAGTAGATAGTGTCGGAAGTTCCATGCGGCTTTTCGCGGATGATGCTGTAGTATACAGAGAAGTTTCAGCATTAGAAAATTGTAGCGAAATGCAGGAAGATCTGCAGCGGATAGGCACTTGGTGTAGGGAGTGGCAACTGTCCCTTAACATAGACAAATGTAATGTATTGCGAATACATAGAAAGAAGGATCCGTTATTGTATGATTATATGATAGCGGAACAAACACTGGTAGCAGTTACTTCTGTAAAATATCTGGGAGTATGCGTGCGGAACGATTTGAAGTGGAATGATCATATAAAATTAATTGTTGGTAAGGCGGGTACCAGGTTGAGATTCATTGGGAGAGTGCTTAGAAAATGTAGTCCAGCAACAAAGGAGGTGGCTTACAAAACACTCGTTCGACCTATACTTGAGTATTGCTCATCAGTGTGGGATCCGTACCAGATCGGGTTGACGGAGGAGATAGAGAAGATCCAAAGAAGAGCGGCGCGTTTCGTCACAGGGTTATTTGGTAACCGTGATAGCGTTACGTAGATGTTTAATAAACTCAAGTGGCAGACTCTGCAAGAGAGGCGCTCTGCATCGCGGTGTAGCTTGCTCGCCAGGTTTCGAGAGGGTGCGTTTCTGGATGAGGTATCGAATATATTGCTTCCCCCTACTTATACCTCCCGAGGAGATCACGAATGTAAAATTAGAGAGATTAGAGCGCGCACGGAGGCTTTCAGACAGTCGTTCTTCCCGCGAACCATACGCGACTGGAACAGGAAAGGGAGGTAATGAGGTAATGACAGTGGCACGTAAAGTGCCCTCCGCCACATACCGTTGGGTGGCTTGCGGAATATAAATGTAGATGTAGATGTAGGTTGCCGACCTCGAACACCGACAGCAACACGTCTTACAGCCAGGCATTACCCAGACGTTGTGCCGCCCACAACAAAGTAAAGACCAACAAAGAAGTGTGTGGTGCGCCAAGAAAAGGCCTTCGCAAAGAGACTTCGTACTGGTGCGTAGACTGCGAAGTTTCCTTGCGTGCAGCACCTTTCTTTAAAATGTTTCATACTGAAAGTAAATTCGGCAACATACTTTATTCATTCTCACCCAGTATCAATTTAGATTAAAAAAATGAAAACATGAAGGAAAACTTGGATGTGTGAGAGAAGTACACAGCAGCTTCGCGCCAGGGCGCATCGGCGCAAATTACTTTCTGAGGAAGTGCCGCGCGCACAACTACCTACTTAATGGGTTAATAGAATTGCGCACAGTGAACATCAGGTCCTTTATTTAGACCGTGTCTGTAGCCTTTGAATCTGATCACTTTGTTATAAGGCTTCAGCTGCCTCAGTGAATTCAGCGTATTCTGTTTTTGCTTCTACATGCTCCAACTTAACAAAAACATTTTCGTTTTACTGCTCTTTCTTGTGGCGAGTACCTGACTACTGTTACCTTCGTAGTTACTGGAAGCCGTTGCTTTACACCCGCAGCTTCCATAAAACATTCAACTGTGAATTTGCCTCCTTAATCAAGCTGTACAACGCGGAACGGTTTGTTTCATATTTTAGCAGTTGTGCCCGCATATATCCGCCCCTTTTACACAGTTAATACTCTCTTCCTTCGTAAACACTCGCTACGTCCTCTAATTTCTGTCTGCTGATGGTTTAATCTGGCTCCTTTCTACCTGAGTGCGTGGGGATATTTCGCTGGGAATTTCGTAAATTACGGATTTTATGGTGATTATCTACGTAAGGGAAAATTACGAAGAGCTGTATTTTGTGGAGTCTTTCCTTGAGCCACATTACCAGCTGCGGCAATATAATCCGAGAATCCGGGAAAGGGCGTTTCTAGTGCGTTGCTATAGACAAAGGTGAAGCGCAAGGCTGGGAATATATAATCATGAACATTACAAACATATGTCCTTCATTAACGCAATTAATTACCATACTGAAAGTGAAATTTTTTATTTTATTGCGCCGAATCATATTCTTCATAACTTTTTTCTACACAACCGACGTTTCGATCCCTCTCCTGAGATCTTGTTGTGTCTCTCGTTTTCCGAACACTGTCAAAGACCAGTGGCACATTCAACTGTGAAAAAGTTTTACCACCCCCGTTCTGAAGAAGTGGGGTTACTGCCTGAAATTTTTCTGATTGTTGACTATCCTCATTTGATACGTAGTGAAACAGGAAGCGAAAGAGAAGGGGGATGTTTACCAAAATATTATTTTCGCACTGCAGCGCTCCCTGGGAGTAGTTTTCACTCCTCGTGCGTCGTGGCTGGCTAGTATTTACTTCTTAGATGGCGGGCAACCACTAAATTGAAAGTTTATTCGAAAAATGTTTCAAATGGCTCTAAGTACTATGGGACTCAACATCTGAGGTCATCAGTCCCCTGGACTTAGAACTACATAAACCTAACTAACCTAAGGATATCTCACACATCCATGCCCGAGGCTGGATTCGAACCTGCGACCGTAGCAGCTGCGCGGTTCCGGGCTGAAGCACCTAGAACCGCTAGGCCACAGCGGCCGGCAGAAGTTTATTGCCGTCGTCCCTTTTGAAGTTACTTTTGTTCTAAGAAACATCAGCTGCATCTAGTACTTTCCTTGCATATATATTGCATTCCTCGGCTAGCATTCGTACGTTCTTGAAATCAATATCTTGACCGCAGTTCTCCTGGTTTTCCTTTGCCGCAAATTTCATATTCTGTTTTCAAGGCGTGTCATGTTCATCCTCTTTAATAGTTCTTTTACTATGCTTTCAGTTTTGCGTGCATTCACTTGATCACATCCACACGTCACTTCATTGACTTCCACAGTGTGGAAATGATAAAGTGCATCTGTTTACCATCAGAAAAATTCTTTTATTTTGATATGAGTGAAAAATCTTTTAGAAGAAATGTGCTGATTTAGTCACCGATTTTGGAAACGAACGGTAATCTTACAGAGTGAGAAGGTGGTTCATCATGCTCATTAGCATAATTAACATTGTTTGTAAGGCCTATCTACTGCCAAGCCATCACAGCCGTTGTTCTTTAGTGGCTCCTTCAAGAACTTCAGCTCTGATTCCAAGCTGTCATTGTCATTAACGTAAAGACAGAGTGTTTAGCATTGATTGTTTCAGGACTGGATGGTGGTTCGAAGAGGCTTCTAAATAACTATTTGTGTTTTTAGGATCTTTATATACTCTGTGTCAGATTTTCTATAGAACAACACGTCTAATAATGGAAGATCGACCCTCACTATCCTATCTCGAAGGTGAAGTTAATATTGGGATAAATGTCATTTAACAAATGTTCAAATGTATGTGAATTCTTATGGGACCAAACTACTGAGGTCATCGCTCCATAGACTTACACACTACTTAAACTAACTTACGCTAAGAACAACACACACACCGCCATGCCCGAGGGAGGACTTGAACCTCCGGCGGGAGGAGACGCACAATCAGTGACAAGTTGCCTCTAACCGCGCGGCCACTCCGCGCGGCTGTCGTTTAACAAGTAGTGGAGTGTCCGCAGCTCGTGGTCGTGCGGTAGCGTTCTCGCTTCCCACGCCCGGGTTCCCGGGTTCGATTCCCGGCGGGGTCAGGGATTTTCTCTGCCTCGTGATGACTGGGTGTTGTGTGACGTCCTTAGGTTAGTTAGGTTTAAGTAGTTGTAAGTTCTAGAGGACTGATGACCCTAGATGTTAAGTCCCATAGTGCTCAGAGCCATTTGAACCATTTGAAGTAGTGGAGTCTATGAAGATCTTCTATACTGTGTGTCCGTTTAACAGATGTGTCATACACATGGCGGAGCGAATAAGAAGATTCTAGTAGCGCATTGCTTAATAACTGTTGTTGAAAATGTTTCAAAGTACGTCAGCTGCTATCGGCGACGATGAAGAATCCATAACAACACAGAGGTATTACTAAAATAGCCTTTTTTTTAAATTTTTATTTCGAATGATGTAGATGGTTACGATGAATCAACATTGTTGCTGCTTCTTTATTTGTAACTGAAAAACTTCTTTCACTCATCGAGAACTTTGTCCCTTCTCGTCCAGCTTTTCGTATTTTTCTGTCATGAAAGTCCGCATTTTCTATTGCTTCTTTAAAATTCTCTGTTTCTTATTGCCTCCAATTATTTAGTAACTTAAAGATTCGTTTAGTTATTCTTGGATTATTCATCCTGCGTATAAGTACATAACATTTTGATCTCCTTTTCCTCATTACATCTGTTACCTTTACTGCTTTCAAATATAGTTCTATATTAGACCTTTATAGCTTCCTGATTCACTACTGTTTTTGGGCACTGGTATTTTTCTTCGGATTCTTCTTTCAACTTTTTGTAATTTTTTGTAGCCTCCCTTTGTAGTCAGTTTAAAGATATTGCTGCATACAATTATTCTGGTCCTGTGAGTGTTTCACAGTGTTACACTTTCGTGTTCCACTATTTTATTTTATTTTGAAAATACCTCAGCCACTGGGATGTTAGTAAATACAGTCGAAGTAAACAAGCATCTCAGTTTTAAGTCTATAATTAAGCGCATGTGCCGTTCTGGAATTCTTGGAAACAGAATTGTCTATGCTTTCTTCCAATCGCTAGGTATCAGTCGTTGCTCCAGCTACCTGTGATGAACTACTGCTAAAAAGAAGTAAATTCTTGTTCATAATCCCTGTAGAACCTCACACGTATCTCATCCTGACCAGTCGTCGTGCAACTGTTCAGCAGTTTCAGTGCACTTTCTATTATGAGGTCGCTTATCTCAATAGCTGCCATTTCGGCATTCGTGCCATGATTGAAAGGAGGAACTATATTACGATCTGCCACTGTGAAACAAATTCACAAGAGTGAATTCAGAATTTGGGCTACTGCTGGGTGGTTATAATGAAAGTGAAGCTACTCGCAGAGATCCATAATAAGCTGTAATTATCGTGTGACCGGGAAAATTGATAGTTATGTCAATGCGTTAACGACGAAGAGATTTACGCAGAAAAAAATAGTTCCATTTTTGGCCACCAGTTGCATATCTGACGCTGTGAATACAAGAAAGACGTATATAAATGTTTCCATATGTAATGGATTAGGAACGGTACGTAAGCAGAAAAGGACGGACAATCTAGAAAGACAAAATGTTGATTTTATTATTAACCACTGTTTACGCAGTTTGTTCAGTATGAGCACTGGAGACGGCGATGAGATCGGTGAGATGCTAAATCCGTAAAACGACGCCAGTGGTCCCGGTGGAATGTGAGCAACGTGATCCTGTACGCTAGCCTTCCCATTAAGTAGATACCGAACGTGTCCCCGTTAATCGCGTTCTTTTAGATATCGCCAGAACCGAAAGTCATATGGATTCAGATCAGGTGATCCTGTAGGCCACGCATCTGGAAAACCTCAGAAAGTAACAAGTGCAAGGAAGGTTGCAGTAATGAGCTATTTTCCTGGACGAACGGTGTGAGGTGTTGTCCTATTTTGTATGAAAACAGTAGTTTCCACACTGTTCCATTCTTCAAAAGCAGAAATTACATGTTGTACAAGGAGATTTAGATAACGTGCAGACCTCATGGTACAACTGACAGGTTTTCTGGGTATATTCTGGCCGTTCTGTGAATTCACTGCATCGTATAGTGTAAATTGTGTCTCGTCACTCCACAGAAAACCGCTCGGCCACATATCATCAAGTTAGATCCGCTCCAGAAAACGAAGAACAAATTCAAAACGTTCACGCGGGTCATGAGGTTTCAGTTGCTGCATCTTCTGGATCCTCTTCGGGCACCAATGTAAAATAGACCGCAAAACTTTTCGTGCTGTTGACTGTGGGATGGACAATTCTCATGACACTGTACGAACACTAGCACTACCCAGGCACGTGATGCACGGTCAGTTACAGCAAAATAAACCTCGTCAGTAACTTCCACTGGGATAGGACGCCTTCCTCTTCCAGGTACTACATCAGGCTCACCCATGTTTTCAAATTTCGTTGTCATCTTCTTTAAACCATTCAATGACATCGGGCCTCTCTTCAGACCTTTTAGTCAGCGATACTCTCTTACAAGGGGAGGCTGCCAATTGTGAAATTCAGATTCGATTCATACTGCGCATAATAAAAGCTCATGGCCAGAGGTGTAATGTGGCAAAGCACCAAGATGCAGTTCTCAGCCGTTGTCGAGAAAATCGACAGTTAAAAGAAACCGTTGCGGCGAAATACTCTCTACGATTAATAATTTTACACAGCGTCGTGGCGCAGCGGTAAGCGCTCGGGTTCGTAATCCGAAGGTCGCCGGATCGAATCTCGCGCCATGCAACATTTTTTTATTATTAGTTTTTTGTAATTCATATATATATATATATATATATATATATATATATATATATATATATAATATAAACTATTAATGAATCGCTTATGCATGTTGGTGAAGGCGGATCGCTCTCCAATTGTACCGCCTCCATTTCTCCGTTTGTTTAACATGGTGTACCAAAGCTCTCACGTCCGCACTGATTTTCGACGATGTTATAAGTTGCGCTAGGGACCGCATCTACCTTCTTTCGAAATTGGCAAGCAACTACGCTGTTATGCGGCGGCTCGTTTCGGCCCATTCAACATCTGTCCTTCAAGTGTAACGAGCGAGTAACGGAGTTTATATTTCATACCTGCCACAGCAAATTTTTGTTCGTGGGGTTTCTATTCTAATTCGAACGTTTGACTTACGCTATACGTATTCGTTTCGGAATATCGTTTCTACGTCTTCCGTTAACTATACGTGGTTAACATTATGAAGACAATTAATAACATTTGTGAAATACAACTTTGCGGAAAACATAATGATGTTCGAAGTCGCCAGTTTTTCCACGACAAACGACTTTCAACAACTTACTATATGCATAATTGTTGCAACTGATTGCCGGGAATTTTATATATATATATATTTATATATATATATATATATATATATATATATATATATATATATATATATATATATGTGTGTGTGTGTGTGTGTGTGTGTGTGTGTGTGTGTGTGACCTTCGGGTTACGAACCCGGGCGCTTACCGCTGCGCCACGACGCTGTAGATAATTATTAATCGTTGAGAGTATTTCACCGCAACGGTTTATTTTTTAACTGTCGATTTTCTCGACAACGGCTGAGAAGTGCAGCTTGGTACTTTGCCACATTACACCTCTGGCCATGAGCTTTTATTATGCGCAGTATGAACTGAATCTGAATTTCACAATTGGCGGCCTTCCCTTGTCAGTGCAGAATAGAAATTGCTGCCGTTCACATAAAACAGTTTCATTAATAGCGCACCGTCTCTCTTCTCGATAGCCATACTGTTCACTCACATTATGGCTTGTCAAATAGAGCGTGGATGCCATGCCGTCATACAAAGAATATACAGTGCTAGACTGGCACCTGGTGGCCTAAGTTGGAACTAAGATTTTCCAGCATAAATCGTTCCCGCATTAATGCATTAGCATATCTACCATGTTTCGCTGCCATCCGATAATTACAGCCTACTATGGATATCCGTGAATAGCTTCATTTTAATTGTGACTACCCAGTATCTTCTGTTTCAATGGCAGTACGGTCACTGAGCGTCTGAATAGCTTATTCCGATACGCTCATTGACTTCACGTACGAAGAAACTTCTTACGATATCTAGTCAGATCGTTAGGCAAAATTTTACTTTCAGATACACTGATGCTACTCTCATTGCTCTCTTCTTACTAAATTTGCCTTCGTTCAGATTTTGTTTGGCCACTAGGCTTAACCCTCCAGCGGTCGCCCCGTTTCATACAACACGAGCGTAAACGCGGCGTACTTTGTACACATGTAAGATGGCTCAAATGGCTCTAAGCACTATGCGACTTAACATCTGATGTCATCAGTCCCCTACACTTAGAACTACTTAAACTTAACTAACCTAAGGACGTCACACACATCCATGCCCGGGGCAGGATTCTAACCTGCGACCGTAGCAGCAGCACGGCTCCAGACTGGAGCGCCTAGAACCGCACGGCCACCGCGGCCGGCTATCTCCTATTTCATCTTCATCTACATTCTCTTCCATTTCTATGATATTGACCTCAAGAACATCGCCCTTACCCTCTATATACTCCTTCCACCTTTCTGCTTTCCCTTCTTTGCTTAGAACTGGGTTTCCATCTGAGCTCTTGATATTCATACAAGTGGTTCTCTTTTCTCCAAAGTTCTCTTTAATTTTCCTGTAGGCAGTATCTATCTTACCCCTAGTGTGATAAGCCTCTAAATCCTTACATTTGTCCTCTAGCCATCCCTGCTTAGCCATTTTGCACTTCCTGTCGATCTCATTTTTGAGACGTTTGTATTCCTTTTTGCCTGCTTCATTTATTGCGTTTTTATATTTTCTCCTTTCATCAATTAAATTCAATATTTCTTCTGTTACCCAAGGATTTCTACTAGCCCTCGTCTTTTTACCTACTTGATCCTCTGCTGCCTTCACTACTTCATCCCTCAGACCTACCCATTCTTCTTCTACTCTATTTCTTTCCCCTATTTCTGTCAATTGTTCCCTTATGCCGCGCGGGATTAGCCGAGTGGTCAAGGGCGCTGCAGTCATGGACTGTGCGGCTAATCCCGGCGGAGGTTCGGGTCCTCTCTCGGGCATGTTTGTCCTTAGGATAATTTAAGCTAAGTTGTGTGTAACCTTAGGGACTGATGACCTTAGCAGTGAAGTCCCATAAGATTTCACACACATTTGAACATTTTTTTGTTCCCTTATGATCTCCCTGAAACTCTGTACAACCTCTGGTTTAGTCACTTTATCCAGGTCCCATCTTCATATTAGATACGAGATTAAAATTAACGCCATAAAAGTGGATTACGAATCAGACGTAGTTAAGGAATTCTGCTGTCTTGGCAGCAAAATAGCGCATGAAGGACGAAGCAGACTGGCGCAGTCACTACCATCATATACAGGTTTTAATTTGAGGAAGAATGTACGTCTGGAGCGCACCATTGCATAGAAGCAAATCGTGGATTGTGGGAAAAGTGTAAGAGGAGGATCCAAGCGTCTGAGATGTAGTCCTATAGAAGGGTGCCGAAAATTAGGTGCACTTATAAGTAGCGAGAAGATTCTGCTAAGATCTGGCGAGGATAGAAATATGTGGAAAACATTGACAAGAAGAAGGGACGATATCAAAGCACGTGTGTTGAGACATCAGGAAATAACTGTAGGGAGAATAGAATCTGAGATGAAGGAGATGGTGCAGGAGAGGAAACCATGGTGGGTTGCAACAAAGCACTCGGATGTCTGACGTGCCCAAAAAAAGATTTTTTGTGTAGTGCAATCGTCCATAAAGCTTCGTTAGAACACATGGAATATTAACCGAAAATTCACCATACTGCATATATAGTACTTTTAGCTAAGAACCATTTCCGTGCGGACAGTGATTCAATCATGTGTACCATTGCAAAGTGAATGAATGACCGGATAAACTGTGCCGGGTTACACTTACGCATTAACGAAAGTATAGCTACCCAACACAACCTTCAATTGGCCATCTCTAAACATGAAAAGCGATGTCCCGGCTGACTGACTCATTGATTCATCATCGCCCTGCCCCAACCGCTAAGGACAGAAACTTCAATTTCGTACAGGGTATTGATTTCATACTGCAGGAGTCGTTTAAGAAGGAATTTTTCGAAATTACACCCCAAAGGGAGTGAAACACAGAATAAAAGGTTTTTTGAAAAGTGCCGCAATTAAGGTAATTTGGAAGCTAGACCTATAAAAACTGGTATTTGGTTTCTCTGTCTAGTATTTTTGAAACTTTAACACCTAAGAGGTGAGTTAATGGATGGAATTTTCCTGAAAAATAGATCATTATTAAATAACTACTGAAGTATTTTTAAAGCTACATCTATGGAAACTGATATTTGACTTCTCGATTACAATTTTTTTTAAATAAGTGTTCAGTATTTTTGGAAATTCAACGCCTAAGCTGGTCAAAGAGGAGATGAAATGATTTTTGAAAACACTTCATTATGAAAACATTTTAAAGCTAAATCTGGCCGAGCGGTTCTAGGCGCTTCAGTCCGGAACCGCGCGACTGCTATGGTCGCAGGTTCGAATCCTGCCTCGGGCATGAATGTGTGAGATGTCCTTAGGTTAGTTAGGTTTAAGTAGTTCTAAGTTCTAGGGGACTGATGACCTCAGATGTTAAGTCCCATAGTGCTCAGAGCCATTTGAGCCAAAGCTAAATCTTTGGAAATTAGTGTTTGGAATTATCGGTTAGAAAAGAAAAATACGCGTTTCACTTTTTTTTTTAATTCACACCCTAAGGGGTGAGATAGGAGATGAAAGCTTTTAAGAGAATATTTTTTTTTGTATTAAAAAATTTTAAACCTAAATCTATCAGACTGATATTTCACTCGTCGGTTAGATGTAAAGAAATTATCGGACTCCAGTTACTAGAATCGCTTTCTGGTGAGAAGAACACTCGGAAAAAACCACGCTTCTGTGGCCTTAATTAGCGTGAAAAGCTTACAAGATGTTGCATTTTGTGAACAACATAAAAATTCGATTAAAGAAAAATAAAGAAATATGTGCAGGAAATAGTCTACACACGAGCGGAGCAGCAGGCGCTAGGCTGGTATTTAATATATAGTTAGAGGTAACACGATTGAATTGATCATCTCGTATACACCCCTCGAAGTGCTTGAGTGATACAACACTGCGAATTTAATACGTGTGCCAAAAAAGCCACGCAGAGAAAACATCCAGCAACCTGTGAATAATTGACCTTGAAGAGAGCGAAGGGCGCTCGGCGACATCTCGCGTGGGTTTATTTGTGATTCTGAAATGCGCCACTTGTTAGACCGTACCGCCGCTCGGTAACTTCACAGGGGACCTGTTTATTTCCGTTCTCCTTAACAAATAGAGAGGAGAAAGAAATAGTCGTATCGGTGGTGGGAGGTGGCAAGTATGTTTATGTGTGAGCGTCCAAAATAGAGAAAATGAGAGACGTGTGACACCAGGGGATCCCCGACTTCTGAGGGAGAGACTGGGGAACAAGCCGAGGAAAAATAGGACAAAACTTGTTTGTTGTGGAGAGTGACACAAGGTTTTTGGCAGCCGCACACGTGTTTTGTATGTGTGCGTGCGTGAGTAAGAAAAAGGGGAAGAGAGAGGAGCGGACAAAGTTCTTGCCGGGAGGGCGAGAAATCTTTCCTCTCCTTCTCTGCCACGCCGTCAAAACCCTTCCTTTCAGACTCACTATTACTCGTATCCATATTCCCGGCGCTGCGCTGTCCCTAAATCCGTGGCGTAATGCCGGCTTCTGTTGCAGTGACATCTGCAACCGCTTCCCCCTGGGGAGCCACGTGAAAGATTACTCAGCCGCAGCCCTCCCTCTCTCCTCTTCCCCTCTCTCTCTCTTCACGGCTGTATTACTTCCCCGTTCCTTAGCTCGCCCTCGCTCCGTCCCTCTTCTTATCCACGGAGTTTACGGCAGATGGAACACACCTGCACCGTTCTAATAATAAATTCGTGCAGCGTTCACTGGAAAACTGTTTATCGTCTACTTAACAACAAGTGTTCGTTATACCTTCGGCTAGCTACTGCCTACAGAAGAGCTGAACACCTAAAATAAAAGATTCGCCCAACACAGTCAGATAGAGGGGTTTTTACATTTTCTAAACCCTCTGTTCAACATTTTTCTCAGTACATACCATTTTGAAAGCTACATATATAATGCCATTCGAAAACAAAAAGCACAAGCGAGCATAAAACAATTCAAGTGTGAGAAATCATACCCAAGTGGCGGACATCCTTGTCTATATCTGTTCCAAGGGGCCTAGAAGAGCTGTCAATGAATATTCAAGGAACAGCACGTGAAAACAGAAGAATTTCGCGATTTGTTTTACTTCTGTAGCCTTCAGAAGACTGGTTTGATGTAGCTCTCCACGCAAATATGTCCTGTGCAGATCCCTTCACCGCTGCTGTCTCATTCAACTATTGCATTTAATATCGATATCGACTTGTTTACTGTGTTAAAGACTTCGTCTGCCACTACAGTTTGTAACTCATCTTCCCCAACTCAGCTCCACTGCCAGAATTAAATATGCCACAAATCTCTCAGTACCCGATTTATTTACGCATTTCTTCATTGATTCTCCAATCCACTTAATAACTATTTACTTTCTTGCTCAGATAACAAATCGTGCATACTACTCTTAATTTCTCATTTCTTAATTTCATTTCCCAGGAATCACCGGACTAAATTTCGGTACACGCTATTACTCTTATTTTATGAAAGTCAAGTGAATGGATTTTTTTATAATACTGTAGTTATTACTGTCTATTGTCGCATTTTTCTTTATTTTACTTTCATTAATGTTCATTTTATAACCACTGGTAATCGGATCTACTTCTATAATCTTCGGTAGTATTCTGTACCAGCATACCTCAAAACTTCTCTCCGATGTTTATTGTCCACGTTTCTATTTCATTACGGAGTACGCTCGGAACAAATACATGGTAACAACTTTCTAAAGCCAAGACCACATAAATATTCTTCATTTGCAAACAACAAATATTCATGCAATTTTATCTTTAGGAAGTTTTAACAAGTAAAACAGATCTCCCCTTTTAATTTCTTATCATACACCCCGAAGACTTTCCGACCAACTTCCAAAATTCCTCAATTCCAAAAAACTACAGAAATTGTTTAAACTTTCTCTCTGCTCACCGCATTTTTTTCACTTAATAGTTTTAAAGTATATGTTACCCCATAGGAGAGCTTCCCACATTATTATTTCACCAGTAATTATCGGTGGCACTCAGCCACTCATAATTTGGTTGTCGAAACTCGACATATTTGGTTTAACAAGGTGTGTCGAGTGTTAACAACCTGATGAAGAAAGAAGTGTGTCTCGAGACAATTTGTTGATTTGTATTGAAGACAATTAGAATGGTTCAACACTCCCGAGGATTATTGATAAAACATAACAAAAGTATTAATTATTATTTCCCTCAATGTTGCTGGGAGAATATTTGACGTCACTGGGGAATCTCTAACCCTTAAATGAGTGGAAATTTCTATCACTATACTCAACCTACGAAGGGACACTCCCATGTAACCAACTTCACACCAGTATGGGAAGATCAGCTTGTCAGCTCTCGGTTGCAGACAAAAACACCCAATGGGCTTTGTATGTCTCGCGAAAACTCTGTTAGACGCTAGCTATAGCCTCGTTCACGGATAGGATGTGTGCCAATGGGCAACCTTCAAACAGTATAAGACTTCAACGAACGTATAATCCCTACATCAAAGTGAAATCCAAATTGTGCAGTTTCTCATTCGAACATTTTTCTCTAGAGACTCCGAGATTTCATACTACACCATGTGCATCCCAGTCAAGTGGGAGCCACTCAAAGTATCAAACAAAGCGTTTGATTTGGCATTGTTTTCATTATGTGTCTCTGAGCAGTGTTTACCCATGCAGCTTAATCTTATCTGCGTGATATTCGTGTCTAACCTACAGGATATTCTACACACTACTGGTCAAAAGACTCAGAATAAAAGCTTTTTTCTAATGCACTGGCGTCAACTGATGCAAATATTCGAGTCCTACAAAGTACAACGACTCTGTTCAGTTATGTACCCTTGCATATATCAGCTACTAGACCCTGAAACAAAATTGTGGATGTCCTGCCGCAGAGAAAATTTCTAAAACAGCAGGAACAATCACAATATGGGAAGATCCACGATTTAGTTGACAAATAAGTGGGTACACGTCATTAGTGAACATAGGCTCCAAGAGTATTCTGACAGAACTTACAAAATTTAATAGTTCACTAAATCAAATTGCACCAGTTATTTTTAAGAGACCTTACAATACACCAAATTCGCAGAACTCGTTTCATCTGAACATCCTCTCACATGGGAATTTCATTCAAGCCACTCATGGATGAGCGAGGAAAGAACACAACGTCAGAAGGAATCGATCCAAATGAAAATTTATCGTATTCAAATTTTTCGGACACATAAAGAAAAATGCGGTAGAATTGTGACAGTGTGAGTAGAAACTGCAAAACAAATAAGTAGACTAGCGACCATACTCAACGAATATTTCAGATCAGCCTTGGTTCGACAAAGTAAGACGAAGTAGAAATTTCATCAAAATGTTCAGCTCTCTTAGACTCAGTCGCTACGATCTTCCTTTCCGTATCCAGCTCACTGAATTGTGCGACTGCAATAAAAAATCTTTTGGAGATGGTAATCACATGTAGATTGTTTGAAGGACTCGTATTAAACAGAAACATCAGTTCCCAACATCGTCAGCAACACTGATGCCTACGAACGACATCCAGATCAACAAAGCAGTCAGTGAAGTCATAAGGAGAAAAAACGACATGTGTATATGTTTATCTTCAGTATTTAAGAAGTAAGTTTGTATTTAATTTGAACCCTGAGATAGTGAAAATCCGAGCCCTTATCGCTTGTTTTGTACTTGGTTCATTTCTGTTATGAATTAGTTGTGTTGATATTGTTATTGCAAATATGTTAGATATTTTAAGTTGAGGCATTGGCTGATTCTACTGCAGAATCGACAAAAAGGAAAGAAATAAAAAAAAACGTTTAATGAAATATAAGAACTAATATTTATTTTTCATCAGTTTTCTGACGGACTTGATAAGGTCCACCATCCCCTCCTGTGCTAATCTCTGTACCTCAGAGCCTCATGTGTACCTAATATGCTGAATTATTTGTTTTGGAATGTATGTTTCCGCTACTGCCACTTTTGTCTTCTACTGCTCCCCCGAGTACGGTGGTAATTACCCCCTGAGGAGTAAAATAACATATTCTGAGGGTAAAAACTAAATGCTTCGATTCTGTTTCAGTCACGAAACTACATTATTTTCTAAAGATCATTGTTATTACCAAAATTTTTAAGACTGTAATACTGATCATATAAGTTATTAATAATTACTTTGTCTCAATTAGTAGCGTTATTGCGGTTGAGGTTACATGTACCTCACATAGTTCACACACTACACACATATGTTGTGCTTTGTCTCGTACATCGCTAATAAAAGTGAGACATATATGTAAGGAATGCTAAATATCTCAAGAAAATATCTTCTCCAAGTTGTTGATAGTAACTGCAGTAGTCCATAAATTGCATCATTACTCTCTCCGAGAAACATAAACGAATTAATTGACAGCACAACACAGCAGTAGCTATATAAGGGCTACTACTGCCCTATACAGTGTTATTACTATTAGAGTGGTTAGGCACAAAGTATTAACAGCCTTAAGTCGTCCAGTTTTGTGCCAGTTCAGAAGTAAGGAGTGCAGTGATCAAGTGATTTACAAACAGCAAATACAGTGCACACATCTGAACCTTGCTTGATTTTAAATGGCGTTGCAGTGTGAAAATCAAATAAATGCCGCAATGGATAGGAGTAATTCAGGAGAAGTTGTTTTGCAACAAGTGTCTACCCTCACTGTGGGTAGTTCTCTTTCTTATCTGAGAAGGAATTGTGGGTAGCACTTGGATGCATCACGAATTCCTTCGTCGTTCATTTTAACACACTCCCCGCCCGCCCCCCCCCCCCCCACACATATATACAAAAACTAAATATCATTCATGTTTCACAACTTTAAAAGTAAAAGAGTTCTAAGAAAAGTCTTTCATCCTACTGTTTAATTAGGTGCTAAAGTTGGTGATAATGTGAGGGAGGCGGTACTAGCTAATGTGTGATTGCACTTGGGGGTAACGGTCTAAAAATGTTGGGAACCACTGCCCCAGTGTCATTGGGAGGGGGGGGGGGGTGAGAAGAGAGAGACGTATTCCCTGATATCTTAAAACGTAACTTATCATACTGTCCCTTGTCCTAATTAGCATTTTCCATAACTTACATTCGTCTTCTCGTTTGGTATCTTGTCACGCCGCCTGATTTTCAGCATCCCTTAACAATACATCTCATTGCTTCAGTCCTCTCTTTGTCTAGGTTTTGCACAGTCTGCGATACACAATTCTCTTTTTTCCTGCACTAGTCTGCTTCATATGTCGTCCTTCAGTGTGTTGTTTTACTTCGGAGACAAAAAGAATTTCATCACTTCCTCTGCTAACTAGGAGGAGGTCGTGGGCTCTCGCCAACAAGGTCATCAGTGTCTACTAAGTAATACTTATCTGTCGTGTTAAGCTTATCGCTGACCCCATTTCCGCTGCTCCTCAATATTTTCACCTAGCTCTGGAGTCCTCAGAATCCACATTTCGTACTCAGTCGACTGTTTTCTTCATTTCAACAGATCCTGTGAATCTTTCTCAGTTTCACGTATGGTAGTAATGTCATCAGCGAGTCTTACCGATACCATTTCCATCTGGTTTTTAATTCGTCTTCTGACATTTTCATTTATTTCTTTCATTGATGCTGCAGCGTACGTGTTGAACAGTAGACGAGAAAGACTTCATCCCTAGTTTACAATCTTTTTTTTTTTTTTTATCCGAGTTTCTCTCGGTCACCCATCCTTACTGTGCCGTTTTGGTTCTTGCACATTTTTTTATACTACCTGTGTTTCTCTATAGCGTAAATGTATAAGGGTCAGTCATATGACAACGAGACAGTCTATATATCGATCATGGAGCCGACTTCTGTAACCCAAGTAGGTGTATGTTTAGAAGTGCCCTCTATTGGGAATCAACAAGAACAGCGAGAACGTTAACCGCTGTACCATTTGTCTGTTAGACATGAGATCAGCGAATCATACGTGCGTCTGACTTCTCTATAGATGCCGGGAAAGAGGAACAGCGAACTGTAATGCGGTTTTTGACTGCAGAAGAAGTGTCACAGAAGTGAAAATCGTGCCATAAAGTGTGCTGTGTGTGGCGAACACAGTATGTCAAGTGAGCTGTTTTTGCGTGGAATAAACGATTTAGAGAATGTCGGGTGTCACTGAAAGACAGCCGTCGTTGAGGACAGGCTCATTGTCTCATTAACGCTTCCGTAATTGCTGCCCTGGACGCTGTCGTCATAAGTGACCGAAGGCGGACGATGGAAGACACGCGGCTCATGTTGAGCATCAGTCACAGGACCGCACACCATGATGACGAGCATTCAAGTTCCGAAAAATCTGTGCGCAGTGAGTTCTCCACAGCCTGGCGGAGGATCGGAAGTTGAACAGAATATCGACATCACTACAGCACCTGCTCGAGGTAGAACATCGTTTCCTGTTCCGTATTGTAGTGGAATATGAAACGTGGAGTAATTGTTGTGAGCCGGAGAACAAGCTTCAGAGCCAAAAATGGAAACACATCGATTCATCCCCTCCGCCGCCCCGCCCTCCAAAAGAAATCCAAAGTAATTGATGCCGTGGAAACTAATGAAAGTTTTCTGTGACTGCAAGGGCCCGCTTGTTATTGACTTCTGGAACACAGCGCCAGAATTAATGCACAGTGGTAGGTGGGCACTTTGCATCAATGTTGCAAGATAATGCCCACCCACTTGTTGCCAAGGTCGTTTAGACCATATTGCAGAAGTTTTGCTGGGAAGCAGTTACCCATCCTCCATACAGTCCCGATCCCTCCCCATGCTATTTTTATATTTTGGGAGCATCGGAGAAAGACATTCGTCGCCATAGATTTTCTACGGACGATGAGGTGCACACTCGAATACAAGCACGGTTACATGGGCAACTGCAAACATTTTTCTCGGAAGACAGTCTCACAGTGGGATAAATGAATTAACACTTATGGCGGCTGCTTTTGGAATAATATCCAGTTTACTTACTTTTTCGAACTGATTCGTTTCTATTTGACTGCCCTGGACATTTTCACACACTTAAGATAAACTAAAAACTAACATTTGTCAAGAAACTGCTGCCATTTCTGAGAGGAAACTGCAGAATTTAATGAACAGCTTCCTAAGCAAGTAACAGAAATATTTGAAGAACGAAGGGAGGACGTTCCCACATCCTGCTGCGTAATATACGTGAGTAATTTACTTTTTCTTTTAAGTGTTTATGTTATGTGTGTTCGAAGAAACTTAGATGAACAAACTACAGACAGTTTGTAAACCGCGTCACAGGCACACATTCATCTGCCGGCCCCACGTCGCGAAAGTGGTTGCGTTAACGACTGCTCACGCTGCCTTTTGCTTAGGATTTCAAACGCTTGCATCGATCGCTTTGCGTTGTCAACCTTTTTTTCAAAGATCTGTAAGTCCTCTACTGGTATACTGGTATCGAAACAATATAAAACGGACCTTTCTAATCAACTCCAGCACGAGTGTTTGACAAGTAAGCCAGCCTCAGGGATTCAATTCGATTTTGATCGGCTTTGAATACGTTGTAGTGTAGAGCAAAATAAGACGTTCAGATTTTTTCCTACGGGCCCATGTGGCCGTTAAGGGGTGAAACACCCCACTGGAAAAAATAAGCTTAATATTTCTGAGTGCTGTGGAGATGTTAACAGAGATATAAAAGGCATAAACTAAAAGTTCAATGGTTTTTAATGTACGCTATAACGGTGCACTCAGATTTGTCAAAAAATTCATTTCTTTCAAATACTCCCCCCCCCCCCCAAAAAAAAAATTGTTTTTCATTTAGATATTTTACTAACGGAAAAACGTGTAGCATCGTTAATTCCAAATTCAGTTAAACACACATCAAAAAAGTTTTGCATCACCTCAGTTCCGAGAGTTCCGGAACCTGTACAGAAAATAGGAACAGAGATCAACATTAACATCATTTCTGCCCTTTTTATTGCTCGTGAAAATCACACATTGCACGTTGTGCCACCATACAGCGAGACCTTCAGAGGTGGTGATATAGATTGCTGTACACACCGGTTTCTCTAATACCCAGCAGCACGTCCTCTTGCATTGATGCATGCTTGTATTCGTCGTGGCATACTATCCACAAGTTCACAAAGGCACTGTTGGTCCAGATTGTCCCATTCTTCAACGGCGATTCGGCGTACATACCTCAAGGTGCTTGGTGGGTCACGTCGTTCATAAACAGCCCTTTTCAATCTATCCCAGGCATGTTTGATAGCGTTCATATCTGGAGAACATACTGGCCACTTTGGTCGAGCGATGTCATAAGATGTGCACGATGGGGGCGCGAATTGTCGTCCATGAAGACGAATGCTTCGCCAATATGCTGTCGATATGGTTGCACTGTCGGTCGGAGGATGGCATTCAGGTATCGTACAGCCGTTACGGCGCCTTCGATAACCACCAGTGGCATACGTCGGTCCCACTTAATGCCACTCCAAAACAGCACGGAATCTCCAGCTTGCTGCACTCTCTGGACAGTGTGTCTAAGGCGTTCAGCCTGACCGGGTTGCCTCGAAACACGTCTCCGACGATTGTCTGGTTGAAGGCACATGCAACACTCATCAGTGAAGGAATGACAGTCGTGAGCGGTCCAATTGGCATGTTTTTGGGCCCATCTGTACCGCGCTGCACGGTGTCGTGGTTGCAAAGTTGGACATCGCATGGGCGTCGGGAGTGAAGTTCCGCATCATTCAGCCTATTGCCTACAGTTTGAATCATAACACGACGTCCTGTGGCTGCACGAATAGCATTATTCAACATAGTGTCGTTGCTGTCAGGGTTCCTCTGAGCCATAATCGTAGGTAGCGGTCATCCACTGCAGTAGTACCCCTTGGGCGGCCTGAGCGAGGCATGTCGTCGACAGTTCCTGTCTCTCTGTATCTCCTCATTGTCCGAACAACGTCGCTTTGGTTCACTCCGAGACGCATGGACACATCCCTTGTTGAGAACCCTTCCTGGCACAAAGTAACAATGGGGACGCGGTCGAACCGCGGTATTGACCGTCTAGGCATGGCTGAAACACGAGCCCTGTAACTCCTTCCTGGTGTAATGACTGGAACTTATCGGCTGTTCAAAATGGTTCAAATGGCTCTGAGCACTATGGGAATTAACATCTGATGTTATCAGTCCCCTAGAACTTAGAACTACTTAAACCTAACTAACCTAAGGACATCACACACACCCATACCCGAGGCAGGATTCGAACCTGCGACCGTAGCGGTGGCGTTGTTTCAGACTGAAGCGCCTAGAACCGCTCGGCCACATCGGCCGGCTGATTGGCTGTCGGACCCCCTTCGTCTAGTAGGCGCTGCTCATGCATGGTTGATTACATCTTTGGGAGGATTTAGTGACATCTCAGAACAGTCGAAGGGACTGTGTGTGTGATACAATATCCACCGTCAGTCTATCTTCCGGAGTTCTGGGAATTGGGATGATGCAAAACTTTTTTGATGTGGGTGTATGATGAAGCGGTATTCCAAAGACGCATTTGTCAGAAATAAGCTAGAAACATATTTATATCGCTATACACATGGCTGATACGCATCTGCTTCAATGCCAGTTGTCGAACTGGCTTTTCAATACTTCTTTCCCAGCTAAATATATTATAAACCAATATTCTACAAATATTGCTCTATAATATGTATTCTTTTAATTTTATGAAATACAGGATCTAACATTCTTCGTGGTGTCTGTCTGTTCTAAGTCGTGTCTCCCTAACACTTTCGCGCAACGACGCTCTGAGCGTGTTTTTTAGGAAATTGACTAGTTTGAACCTGGGACCTGTTGCTGGTAAGGAGACGCTAGACCACACATGACATGTAGAGTTCAGAAGAGTTCAGTGAGACTAGCGATGATATAATCAAATACTTAATGATTTCAGCGTCAGCTCCACTGTACTCCCTGTAAAAGAATCTTAATACTAACTAAATTTAGTGGAAAGGGTTCAAGGCTTTCCTATTTTTATGTTATCTGGTAAAATAACGTCGAAAAAGCGGTTAAGTTTACCATTAGAAATTTTATTCTACTCACAAAACATTGTTTATAAATTGCACTATTGATAAAAGGAAATAGGCCGGCCGCGGTGGTCTAGCGGTGCCGACGGCAATGTCGGAGCGGTCACTGTCGACCATGCCGGCTTAGGAATGCGCACCATACGAGTTTTCGAACTCCCGTTCGAGCTTCCAGCGGAAGACGTTATCGCGGCTTTCCGCCCCTATGGCACTGTACATGGCCACACTGCCGAACGCTGGGCGCAATTCCAAACGTACCCCGTTCTTAACGGTGTACGGCAGATCACCATCGACCTCCATCGCCACGTGCCATCTTACCTGCAAATTAGCGGGTGCCGCGCGGTTGTCATATACGACGGCCAACCCAAGACCTGTTCCGGGTGCGGCAAAGAAGGCCACCTCAGATCTGAGTGTCTTCAGCGACGAATCACCCAACTGCCAGCCGCTACTGTGGCACCTCCGGCTCCGACGACGGTTTTACCGATCACCTACGCATCGGCGCTCTCTTCTCCTCCCACCGGCCGCCGCCCATCGGACCATGCACCGGTGTCCCTTCCAGCTGGTACGGATACCGCTGGGGCCGACGCGTCGCGCTCAAAGCCTGACGCTACTCCGGCGCCACTACCAATAGCGACGACTTCCGACACCCACCCGCCTGAACATATGGACGCCCCTTCATTTGACGTTCCCGCGGCGGTCTTCCTCTCAGAGCGACGCGACTCCCTCCCGTCTTCCGACACGGAGGGGCGAACCCTCAAACAACGTTCACCTAAGAGGCGCAAGAGGAGGCGCCGTACGGTCTCGGAACGAGACGGATCACCACCCCCCGATGCTCCAGAGGCCGTCCAACCCGACGAGGCCTCGGAGAACCTACACGACGATACGAATGACGACAACATGACGCCGACTGTGGATACGTCGATGCCTACTCTACTGGCTCGCTCAGGTGCTCCTGAACCAATGGACTCCACAGATGCGACTGCCACCGAGACGTCCTCTGCCCCTACGACCGAAGTGGAACGTACGACCATCACAACGACAACGCCTTCAATGGTGTGGAGTGAGGACGTCGATGAGGGCCCGGACCACACGCTGGGGACAGAGTTACCCCAGACGGACGCATCGTTACGCCGCTGATAACGCCGTCGGGTGGCGTACGGCACGACTCACCGTTGCCTCGTCCCTCTTCATCCTCCGCCGGTGGAGTTCCCCTCCACGGCGGGGTACGGCTCCAAACCTACCGAATAGCGACGATCAACACTAACACCATTAGCTCACCCGTGAAACTTCAACTGCTGCGAGAGATGATATGGGCGTCGGACGTCGATATCGCACTACTACAGGAAGTACACCTGACCACTCTTCCAGACGTCGCGGGATATAACACTTATCCTTCTCCTGGTGACCACCTGGGACGCGGCGTAGCCATCTACGCCAGAGAAGGCATTCCAGTGGCCGATATCACATACCTTCCATCTGCCAGAGGCATGGCCGTCACCGTCATGGGGACCCGTATCGTCAACATTTACGCTCCGTCAGGCTCCACCCGCAGACGCGACAGGGCACTCTTCTATTCAGAAGACATCGCTCCTTTGTTTCTTGGACGCTGCGACCATTACTTGCTTGGGGGTGATTTTAATTGTGTCTTGCACCCTAAAGATCAAGTGCCCCACTACAACACCTGTCAAGAACTGCGTCTTGTCGTCCGAGATCTGTTGCTCCGCGACACTTGGGAAGTTCGGCACGGCGACGCGCCTGGACATACTTACCAGACGAGTCACTCCGCGAGCCGCCTTGATAGAATTTACGTCTCTCGGGAACTCACGCCTGCAGTCCAAGGTGCAGAACTTTGGCCCCTGGCCTTTTCGGACCACTGTGCCTACATCTGCAACATTCTCTTCCCCAAGCAAGTGGTCTGGCGTAGTCGTGCACCGTGGAAGCTAAACACCTCCCATCTTCATGATCCCGAATGTCTTCAACGTGTTACCGAGACATGGGCCACCTGTGAACGTCGCTTACCTAAATACGGCACGACCTTGACATGGTGGCTAGAATGTGCCAAACCTGCCATTCGACGTACTTTGATTCAGTATGGAAAGGAAGTTGCTATGTGGCGCCGGCACACTACCGACTATTTCTACGCCGTTCTCCGCGACCTGGACGCCCAACCGCCCACCCCCGACACCCAGAGCGAACGCAGCAGGATTAAGGCGCAAATTGTAACTTTGACACGCCGTAGACTGCAGGGGGCTATGGTGCGAACACGACGTCAAGATTCGGCGGAACAAGAACATCCGACCATACATCATATCGCCTCTGATAGGAAACATCGACGACGACAACTCATCACCGAGATCACCACCTGTCGCGGCCAGCACGTCACTTGCCAGGCCGAAATCGTCAGTGCCTTTGTCGACCACTACCGCACAATGTACCAGGAGGAGACTACCAACAACCACCCTGAGGAGTCTGTGTTACCACACGTAACTCGCACCCTCACCAGCGACGAAGCGGACGAGCTGATGGAGCCCATTATGCGTGACGAAATCCACGATGCAATCAAAAAAGGTGCTCTGAATAAGTCACCTGGTGTCGACGGATTGCCGATAGAATTTTATCGCGCTTTCTTCACACTAATGGCGTCACGGTGGACAACGATGTTTAATGAACTGCTGACGATGGGGAACGCCGTACCGCCGTCCTTCGTCACGGGAATTATTATACCCATCCACAAACCGACACCAGGTGTGACGACAGCACATTACCGTCCCCTGACTCTGCTTAACGCAGACTGTAAAATTTTTACACGCCTACTGGCAACGCGATGCCGCAAGATCCTGCCTAGCACTCTATCCCCGGAACAGACAACTCCGGGCGGCTCAGTTAATATACAAACGGCCACAGGAGAATGTCGCGATTTAATTGCACTGGCAGCGGCGTGCAGACTCCGCGCAGCAGTGGTTGCCATTGATTTTGACAGCGCATTCGACAAATTGCGGCATCCTTTTCTGTTCTCAGTGATGAACCGCATGGGTTTTCCACCAACCTTTATCGACGTGATCCGGCGCCTGTACGGCACCGCCGAATCTCTGATTCAGGTGAACGGCCGTGTGGCGGGACCAGTGGCGATCCGGCGTTCCGTACGGCAAGGCTGCCCACTTTCGACCCTACTGTATGGCATAAGCCTGGAGCCACTCATCGGGAGTCTGACGAGCCACCTTTCTGGTCTCACTTTGCGACAGCACAGTTTTCGATGTCGTGCGTATGCGGACGACCTCCTCCTCTTGATCCGCTCACGGAGTGAAACACACACGGTACTTGATTTGATATCAACGTACGGCACTGCAGCGGGCAGTAACATGAATGTGGCTAAATCCGCGGCGATGCCCATTGGACGCGGCCTCTCACACGACGACTTAGCACCTCTCCCGTGTGTACAACAACTACGATATCTTGGTATCATTTTCACCTCCACCGTGCGCCGCTCCGCTGCCATCAATTTTCGGCGTGCACTCCAAACTATCCGCACGACGGTGCGACAAAATCTTCTCCGACGACTCGATTCTTTACAACGTGTCCAATACCTCAATCAATATGTGGCGGCCAGAATGGTCCACATCGCACAGGTCCTCCCGCTGCCATCAACTATTGGACGCAGCCTCCAGGCTGCCCTCGGATACTTCCTTACGGCCGGTACGATCTTTAAGGTCCGCTGCGACACGCTCACCCTTCCCCCGCGAGCAGGAGGCCTCGGCCTTGCAATGTGCGACTCCGAGCGGCGTCCTTGTACATGTCCACCATGCACAAGCAGTGGCACGGGGGCACCTCCCTTACGCGCAGCTTGCTGGAAATTCTTGTGCCCGCTACCATAACACCACCAGTACCAGTCGGACACATCAAGCACCATTTGACCCACATTTCTGATTTCATCGTCGACTTCAGTTATGCTCACACGCACTTACCGACCACGCGTTCTCCTCGACCTAAAGATTTTTACACCCCACTCCTTCGTTCCATATCCAGCAACAATATCGAACTGAGACATCCGTCCACGCGGTGGCCAACGGTTTGGCGTCACATCCACCAGCCTTTTCTTCCCTCCAACGTCCGGGCAACATGGTACCAAGTCGCAAATGAAAAATTCGCCACAAACCATCGCCTTCACGCCATCGGACTACAGGACTCTCCACTTTGTTCCATTTGCCACCTCGTGGATGACGATGTCCACCAACTGACTTGTGCTGCCACCAGTGACGTCTGGAAACTTGCCCGACAGTTTGTTGCCTGTTACCTCCGCGTTCCGCCGGACTCGATTGACCCACGGACTTTTATCCATCCTGAGAATTCTTATTTCCCCGCCTCCAAAAATCATGCGATTGTATGGGTCAAGGGGTGGACGATCACCTACATGTATAATGGTGGCGACAAATCACGCCTTGATTTCTGGCAGTACTTACAAACCGCCCACAGTGAAGTTGAACAGCGACCGTGCTACCGCGCCTTCTTCGCCAACTACCTACATGCGATCTTTACTTCACCCCCGCTCAGTTGGATGGTGCCACACGCCGACAGCACTCCCGCCCCCCCTGCTGACATGTGAGACTCCCCGCGCTACTTTCTACATTTGTAACCCACAGTGGAGTAGGCGCATGGACACGCGCCTCCTTTCTTCAATGCACTACCCCAGACAACACTGGTCTTTCCCTCACTCCACTGTATATTGCTTCACACCTCTTAGATTACATCAGAATTATTATTCTTTTTTTCCCTACACCTTGTTCATAAAAAAAAATCCTCGCCTTGTACGAGTATATTGTCTTGTGTTATTTTCACCGGAAGGATGGCATTTCTGTTGTATTTAAGTTTGTACCAATAAAGATCTTTTTTTTTTCATTTACCCTTTTCCGGGTGAAAAAAAAAGCGGTTCTAGGCGCGCAGTCCGGAACCGCGCGACTGCTACGGTCGCCGGTTCGAATCCTGCCTCGGGCATGGATGTGTGTGATGTCCTTAGGTTAGTTAGGTTTAAGTAGATCTAAGTTCTAGGGGACTGATGACCACAGATGTTAAGTCCCATAGTGCTCAGAACCATTTGAACCATTTTTTATAAAAGGAAATATTTTAAGGGATGATAAAAACCAACTGCGTTCAACAAAAATGGGAACGAATATTGCATGAATGGGTTTCCAAGTTTTCGAAGTTCTATAATGGATCGAAGGATGACTTATGCCATATCACATCTATAATCTAGGTTTAAATTAAGTTTCACAAAAGAGAAAACTATCAAAATGGTCTACAGTGACCCTCAATTATCTTTAATTGCTTATTTAACTTGTCGTAAGTTACAGTGGCTGGTATGGCTTCTCAATAATTATGCAACAAAAAAATCATCGCGTTTCAGATTTTAACTTATGTAGCAAATGTGAATACCATGAGCATTAATTGACGATCGACACTAGTATTCTCAAAAATGCGGCATCGCGTGCGTTCATTATCTCATCGGTGTTTAGGCAGCGTCAGGGGGTGGCGGGCGGCGCAGCTCCTCACATCTCACCGTTTCGGAAGCAACTCTCTCCTAACTTCTCCTTACTACAATTTACCGAAGTTGGTTTAAAAAAAAACTATCTGGCTGTGTTTTCAACTGACCAATCAGGGTCTCAATGTTAACCTTAAGCTCCGCCTACAAAAATTCTGTCTATCCAATGAGATACGTTATACTTTTCGTGGTGGGGCAATGTTTTTAACGTTTGCAACGTAACAGAGACGCGAAAAAGTCCCACGCTAAAACTTGCAGCTGGTGTGGCCCTTTTAGTGTTATTGTAAGATCTATACTGTTCTTCTGGAGGGCTCTATCTTTTAACATGAGCTGGGGGGTGTTTTTGGCGGTCAGCTGGCGACGTGGGTGTCCGTCCCTTATCGTAGGGCCTCCTATCCTACACGATTCTGCTCTCGGCTTCTCTTCCCGTTTCTCCCCTCGGAACTGGGTCTGTTTCACGGTGGGAAGGTATGACATGCATTTAGGCGTTCTTGTGTTAGTCTGTGGTATTCCATTTGCTCACTCGCTTGGTCGTATTACTTTGGTTAATTTAACGTCAGGATTTATTCAGAGCTATGTGACATACTGCCGGATTTGCTTATCATGTCAGGGTTTTCATGGAAGGTGTTGGATTTGCCTGACACCTTTCAAGGATCTTCATTTTCGATGAAGATAATATTTCGAATACTACACATCAGATAAACAAAATTTTTTTAAGAATGGGACACCCAACGATTGCGCACTCGACCCGCCACCCTACCCCTTGCGTGAGTGGAGACCCCAGCAGGAAGCGGAGTAGAGCTCAGCGAAGTGGAGAGGATTGGAGCCACCCCAGTCGGCAGCCCAGCCGAGGCCGCGCGGCGGCGACGGCGCTGGGCTGAGGCTGCAGCTCCGGGCTCGCAGGCCCGGCCCGCCGCTCTCATTTCGGGGCGCGGAATTTATCCGCAGTGATAAAGCGAGATATTGTAGCTCTCGCCGTGAATTCCTGCAGCGACCCGAGGGAAGCGCCGGCCGGCTCCCGGAATTCTCATAGGGCGGTTACGCCGAGGCCCGCGAGTGGGCGCCCGCAGCCCGCGTCATACGGCCTGTTTGTCGGCAGCCCCCCCGACACAGGCTTCCGTCAGCGAACCCGACCCCTCTGCCGCAAGGGTCTCGGATTTTCGATAAAGACGTTCTTACAAACCACGTGAGTGGAAACTTAACTAAGCTAGTCAAATAGTCCTACAAACTTGAAACTAAGTACTTTGTAGTGTGAGATTATGTCGTTAGGCCCAAGTGGGAAACTGTTTCATGTAGAAATGCGTTTGTTAAGGCCTCTTTGGGAGTTAACTCGGACAGGCTCCGCAGCGCTGCTCAGTGGTTCGCAAGCAGCTGTTCCGCTGACGTTGTTGACGCTGCTGCCGAGGTAAGTGGCGCTCCAAACGAGCGTTAAAGGCGATGAAAACGCAAATTAGAGGCACTGCGAACTCTGTTCGTCTTCTATAAAATCTGTCAATATTTTAGTGAACATGGAGATAGAAGCTGATTTCATTGTGGGTGTGCTTCTTATTCAGATGAACAATAAATACCGAAACATGATTTTTATGATACAGTCAACCGATTGCAATAATATTTAACTTGACCTTGGTTCAGAACCGACTATGGGTGTCTTCGTCAGGAAAAACCAAATATAATTGCATTGGATTAAACTTTTCTTTCGTCGGCCGGGGTGGCCGAGCGGTTCTAGGCGCTAGTCTGAACCGCGCTACCGCTACGGTCGCAGGTTCGAATCCTGCCTCGGGCATGGATGTGTGTGATGTCCTTAGGTTAGTTAGGTTTAAGATCTAGAGGACTGATGATCACAGATGTTAAGTCCCATAGTGCTCAGAGCCATTTAAACTTTTCTTTCGGTTTGGAAATATGGGTTGGTAAACAATTTTACAATTTTTACGATGTATCCAGGGTTGTTTCCAAATACCTATAAAGCCATAAGAAAGACAATTTTAAACACAGCAATTTTTTTGTGATGAAGACATCCATAGTCGTTGTCGAAACCAGCTCAATTTGAATCTTGTTGCAACCCGTTGCCTGTATTATACAAATCACATTGTCGTAAGATTTCTGGCTAACAGCCTTCTTTAAAACTGAAATACAGAAATAGAAGATTGTGCATCGATCTACTGATTTCAGGTAGACATAGTCGTAGAATTTCCCACATATCATGTGCTGATCTGCAACAAGATGACGATAATTTTGTTATTTTCGTATGTAAAAAATTCATTAAGGAACTTTTGGCTGAAATCAGTAACATGATTCGAAGAAAAGACACGCTGTGAGGCAGGCTTCTCCGCCAAAAGAGAGACTAGCTTTGACATTGAGGTAAGTAAAAAGTCAAGGTATGAAATTTGATATTTTTTGATATTTACTAGGTGTAAAAGAATGCTACAGAGGAATCCATTGGAACCTTTGAACTAAAAATAGCACAGTCGAAACGTTGTTAGATAAATCGTTGACTGTAAACGACATTATTTTAGTTGTCTTCAAGTTGCATGCAAAGCACTAAGCCCGTAATTGAACATCGTCTGTTGGGTGCGTAACTGCACAGGCAGATACTGCTACCCTAGCAGATACTGCGGTAGGGAAAAGCAGTCCACGACTCGTCTGGTAACAGCGCCGCCCTCTCGCGTTTCAAATAATGGTGTGGCTGTGTCACCGCCCTTGCCGTCACTGGAATCGTCACGACAGCCAGCAGCGTCACTGTTTAGTGGCTGTGGCTGCGTCTCAAACTGCTAATGGTTCAAAAATGGCTCTGAGCACTATGGGACTTAACTGCTGAGGTCATCAGTCCCCTAGAACTTAGAACTACTTAAACCTAATTAACCTAAGGACATTACACACATCCATGCACGAGGCAGGATTCGAACCTGCGACCGTAGCGGTCCCGCGGTTCCAGACTGTAGCACCTAGAACCGTACGGCCACACCGGCCGGCTGAAACCGCTAATGTATCTGTAGCATTCGCCATCGGCAGTGTTGCGAAGTGGCTGCGTCTGAAAGGGCCCTTATGTGGTGCTTGGTTACTATACAATCCAGCTTGAGAAGGTAAGGTTCGTCAATCACATTTCCTAACACTAAACAATTAGAAGTGGTTACAGGATTTACGATCAGTAGCCAATAAAATTCTTGGCTGCACCATCTGCAGGAATGTAATTTAAGGATGTTAAAATTGTTTTTTATCCCTACAAAATTTATCGTAGCTAAACTGATTGCAGACATTGCAAAAAGTATTCCAAATCAGTCTTCTCACCGCACACTGAGATTAAAATAGATACAAAAATGTGCTCATTTGATAATAATTACCTGATCATTGACGTCCTGGATTTTGGTTACTGTTTCGGGGCAAAGGAAACGTTAACACCCGAAATTCTATTTTGCTCCATTGGTGTATTTCTTTACACGTGCTTTGCATATTGGTGGGTAGACGTCTAGTGGTTGCACCCGAGAGTTGGCAGGCAGGGCCTGTTGCTGGGACACCAAGTGGGCTGGACTCGCAGAACTATTGACGGTGATCCGTAGTGACAGTCATTGTTTACGTTCAGATGGTTCAAATGGCTCTGAGCACTATGCGACTTAACCTCTGAGGTCATCAGTCGTCTAGAACTTAGAACCAATTAAACCTAACTAACCTACGGACATCACACACATCCATGCCCGAGGCAGGATTCGAACCTGCGACCGCCGGCCGAAGTGGCCGTGCGGTTAAAGGCGCTGCAGTCTGGAACCGCAAGACCGCTACGGTCGCAGGTTCGAATCCTGCCTCGGGCATGGATGTTTGTGATGTCCTTAGGTTGGTTAGGTTTAGCTAGTTCTAAGTTCTAGGGGACTAATGACCTCAGCAGTTGAGTCCCATAGTGCTCAGAGCCATTTGAACCATTTGAACCTGCGACCGTAGCGGTCACGCGGTTCCATACTGAAGCGCCTTTAACCGCAAGGCCACACCGGCCGGCTTTACGTTCAGAATCAAAGTACAATTTGAGTTTAGTGCAAATATTCAACTGCTCTACACGAGGTGTCGCAGGCAAGTATTCCTTGTTTAAATATCACTGCTCTCTCTCCGCCTGGAATTTCTGACAATTCGCCATGCACGCGTCGTTGCATTTGATTTCCCAGCTCAGATCGATCGACGCACCAGGGTAATTACTTGTCTGCCACAGTGCCTCCGTTACCCATTGTCTTCGGACTTGGCTCATGCATACATTCTTTAATGTGTTGGTTAGCCAGAAGAACAGAAGGCGATGGGAAACATCGGGTTGTGATGAATTGTTCTCGAAATTCTAGTGAAGCGATTGCTCTCCTACTGTGTCTCATATTCATAACATATCTACCTTGCCATTAGGGTTTCTCGACAGTTTCACATGTCGGTGAATTCAGCATACATTGTCTACTCGCACAGTATTTGCTTCTGATGTTATCACCGAACGAGGTGGTGCAGTGGTTAGACACTGGACTCGCATTCGGGAGGACGACGGTTCAATCCCGCGTCCGGCCATCCTGATTTAGGTTTTCCGTGATTTCCCTAAATCGCTCCAGGCAAATGCCGGGATGGTTCCTTTGAAAGGGCACGGCCGACTTCCTTTCCCGTCCTTCCCTAATCCGATGAGACCGATGACCTCGATGTCTGGTCTTCTTCCCCAAATAACCCAACCCAACCCTCTGATGTTATCTGATACAGTACCTACAGTGAGTTTCACATTTTGAAGATAGATGGCACCGTTCCTCGATTTCAGGATATATCTGATTGCTGGAAATGATTAGTGACAATGTATGTCACATAGGAGCTATTGTTGTTTTAATGGAACAGACAAGAATTGTACAATACTCAATCCCTAATAAAGATCCAAACTGCGTCTGACCGTTAATATTAATACACTGACAAACATGGTAATTATTTATTTTGCTCTGTGTAATTTTGTTCAGATGTATTTGGAAAAAAGGAAGATATTATCCTTATTTAACGAGAATCTTGTGTGGAGTGGGGTGAGTATATGAAATCTCTACTTCTCGCTCTCTCTCTCTCTCTCTCTCTCTCTCTCTTTCTCTCTCTGTCATGTAGGTTAGCACTGCTACCGACTATGGCTGTGCAACGTCTTGGCTTCTCACCAGGACAGACTGATACATTCGTATGCATCTCATACGGTCTTCCGGAGGCGGTTGATGGGTGCAGTGGGATGTTTTGGAGGTGTTCCAGCTTGGCAGGTACCTAACTAAATACTAATGTTGTCTGGTCAGTCGCTGATTCCTGATGGTCCTTGCTTTTTGCAAAGTTATTCAGATTTTTGTTGCTTAGTTACATGGCATAATTGTTTGCAGTTTCTTCATGTTTGAAAACGTGTTTTTTGCGATAGGTCACGGAGCTACATTTGATATACTTGAGACGTAAATTGTTGATAAAAGTGTGTTGTTCTTTGATTACGCTTCTCTCCGATTGTCGACTGAGGTATCTATATTAGTTGTGCCATTTTCTTTGTTAAAACCGACTGAGAATACATGTGGTTCACTAAGAGAGAATTTACTTGCTATCCACATTCTCACATCGATTGTAATCTTGACGATAGCGAAACAATCCGCATACACTTTAATAACTATCTTTTGTTAAAAAATCGTTTTGAGTGTTTTTTTTTTTTTGTACTGCGAAACAAACATACGATGACCAAGCTGCTCTGCAAAACGCTACAGAAAATCTTTGCCTATTTTATAACACATAGCATAATTTAATGATAGGCTTGGCGGTGCTTTATAGTAAAGGGGTTGACACTATTGTTTTGTGTTTTTCAGAAAGTAAAGATTAAATAAAATAGAAACAGCGAAAATTCCATGCATGCATGCTCGAGTTGCAGAAAATATGGCAAACTATTAAAAAGGAAACAAAGTTAACGACGGTGGCGCAGATAAAAGTAGCTCGAGCAAATATAAAGGAAATGCAGTGAAATTACAGAAAAAAAGAGCTCAGACTGACTTATCATTTGTTTACAATGAAAAATACAGTGAAAAATACATTTAGAGAATATGATGAATATGGCCCACTGCAACGCTAATACGCAGCTGCGCACGTCTAAGCATATTCAGATACACCCGGCTTGATGTTCGGATACCGATGGCGGCAGCTTAACGGCTTATGTTGTCTTTCAGTTCCTGTATTGTGTGTGCATTAGTTTCATAGACCTTGCTCTCCAAGTGTCCCCACAGGAAAGATGCACATGTAGTTAGATTAGACGAACATGGTGCTCATAAATGTTTGCTGATAGTTCGTTCTTCAGTGAAGACATCATGGTTCGTTCCAGTCGTACCTTAGACGGGTGTCATGTTGCCCAATCTTTCTGGAAGAATCAGTATTGTCTTTCATATTCAGAGAGCTGAGCACAAAATGAATCAAAAATATCCATATATGCTACCGTGTTGAGGATAGTATCAAAAATATCGGTCCAATTATGCGCGTTTCTGTTATACCGCACCAAACGGCGAATTTTTGATTATGCAGTGATTGCTGACACACAACGTTACAGTTCTCCGTAACCCAGTAACTCGATTCCGTGAATTTACATGACTGGAAAGACGAAACCACGATTCATCACTCATAATGTAATGGAAAGGGTCCAACAAACCTTTGTTGACGTTATTCAAAGACCACATACAGTAATCTATACGTTTCTGTCGTCCTCCCGTAATTGCTGCACAATCGTCACACGACATGGCTTCCAATAGAATTCCTATATCCGCTGCCAACTTCGCCTACTTACATCCGCCTGTTGTGCCATTGTACATATAAACTTTTCAGGGCTCTGAATAATTCTTCTGCGAATCTCTTCAATAGCTTCTGATAAGCGACCTGAAGGAATTCTTTGTCGTTCTACATTTTGCACAGATGAGCAAGTGCGCCAGTTTTTATACAGACTATTGCTCTCTTTGCTGGTAGTCCTCTATCCGGATACTTAACCCCGAAAATTATGCATGTTTCCTTAATCGAACCTGTTTTCACATACCGAGCGAGGTGGCGCAGTGGTTAGACACTGGACTCGCATTCGGGAGGACGACGGTTCAATCCCGCGTCCGGCCATCCTGATTTGGGTTTTCCGTGATTTCCCTAAATCACTCCAGGAAAATGCCGGGATGGTTCCTCTCAAAGGGCACGGCCGACTTCCTTCCCTAATCCGATGAGACCGATGACCTCGCTGTCTGGTCTCCTTCCCCAAACAACCCAACTGTTTTCACATATGCTTCCACTATGTAAATTTTTTCGTCCATCGAGAAAGACATTTTGCAGACCGCAAAGAGAAACGTCTAACTTCAGTGATGAAAAAAAAAAAAAAACTGAAGCGCTCACAGAAGAATGCTATCAATCTATTGTTGCCTAAAATAGTTATATATTGTAGTTCTTTACTCTATTCGAAGTCGAAATGTTGGATTCGCATTCAAAAGGGAGGCGGGATACATTTAACTGCGGCACCCTGCATTAGTGTGCACCTGTCAAACAGTGATTTAAACACTATTACTTAACAACGCTCCACAGACTCGATGGTGAAAGTTGGCAGCTATCGTGTGCATACACTGAAAGAAAAAGTATCGCCGAATCTCTTGTCCATTTATTGTTTTAATCTTCATTAATCAATGTAACCACACTTGCAGATCCCACTGGTAAATCCAAATGTCACATTTCTTAGCGAAAACAATGCTGCTTCTTACGAGGTTTCATAAAACTGTGCTAATAGCTTGCTCTGCCTTAAGAAACTGTATTTCCTTACTGATCTACCATACTTCTAAAAACCAAATTTGTCAATACCAGACATTGGCTTTTTCACTTTAATAGTATTTATTTTGGCAGGACATGTGATTTGAGGTTAGTAAGATGTTTCAATCAAATAAATTAATAACAGTGTCTTCCATTGTTAACATAAAGTAGCACAAGATAAAGTTTTGATATGAAACGAAATGATGTATGCTACTGATGGCCGGGAGTTCCCGCCTGGAAAAGTTCTGCCGCCGAGTTGCAAGTTTTTTCAGCTGTTGCTATATTTAGCAACCGTTCCAGAGCGGAGGAAGTCTCCGACCTGGCCGGGACTCGAACGCGGGCCCGTTGCATGGCAGTCAGATGCGCTGACCACTTAGCTCAAGGGGCGGAGAGAAGTAATATTGATTAACACATATAAAAAGCAAGCCTTCACCTCATATTAATAGTAGCCATATGAATAGTTGATATACTGCTACTCGTGATAATTTTAGCCTAAGGTTTGTAGTTTACCATTAATAAACGTTAACTCAAAATCTTTATCTGTTATTCCTTGCAATAACAATTGAGAGATTTAAAGTTAGAAGTCTGTATGTCTTTCCGCTAAGGCTATGATATCCAAATAAACTAGTATGTAGGAGAAAGATGTATCATTTCTGACGCAGTACGGATCGGTCCTGGCAGTTCCGTAACGTACAATTAACAGGGTTCTTTATTGCCGACGAGTCGAAGGTTGCAAGTAAACATAAAAGTCAAGGTTCCTATCCCTCACAGGCGCATGATTGGCTTTCCCATTACACTTAACTACTGCAATTCAAGAACAGTTCTGTCGTTTCAATAACGTCAAAAGGAAAAAAACTGAAGGGTTACGGACATTGTGGAGAAAACTAAATGTCATTACTGCTGGTGTTTGTAGCGAGCTGTCCCTTTTCTAACGGCTCCTGAAAATCAACCAAACGAAGTCCCTTCCGCAAAAGTTTATGCAGGTTCGTAACACTGTGGGCAGCTCTGACGCTTGACCTCAACTTTTACCTCACATTCCTGGTTTACAGAGGAAACCATTGAGCCATTACGAGATCGTAAAATGACGATACCTACGAATAAGAAATTAATTATATTCGGTTAGTATGCAACGATATAAGAAAAATATTCTTTATGCAAAGAAATAAAACACCTCGGAAACAATTTTTCGCTTCGTCCGCCACACGTTGCATGTAACGTAGCTTGATGGGCGACTGGATTCTCTTGCTGTCATCATCGGTCATTTGACATCCATTTCTGGACAACGACCTCTTGCACAGTTACTCCATGTTTTCTGACCTATCCGCCTTCCATTATGTCGGCGCCTTCGTTTTCTCTTGTAGCTCGGAATCCAACAAACAGCTTCCTTCATTACCTGCATCCATTCACCAGACAAAGTGGCTACCTGCCTGGCCCTGTTTCATTTTCATTAGTCATCATTACGTTTCCCACTCCAGTCAGTTCCCGCATCCACTTTTTTTCCCTCTCCTCAGTGATTATGAGTATCTCAGTTGTTCACTGAAAAACCCAACGTTTTCCTCATATCTCTCTGCTGTATGTCAAAATCACTAACAAAGAACTTCGTAAAATTTCCTTTTTAAACGATTTTAGTAATTGCTATGAAAATTCTGTTTAGTCCATCAAAATCACTCCAGTTCACTGTTTCTTTCTTTTAACGACCATCCAGTCATTGTGTTCAGCTGCCCTAAGTACATAAACTCAATTCATTTGTACTACTTCATTTTGGCAACTTTGATCCCCTTAGCTCTACTGAGAATTACATTCACCCCTATTTTTAAACCTTTTCTATTACAATCCTACTCTTCTTGTTAAAGTTTATCTGCACCAGAGGCAAGCAGATGATGATGATGATGATGATGACGATATTTGGTTTGTGGGGCGCTCAACTGCACAGTCAGAACCCGTACAAATACCCAGTCTGTACACAGTCCAATCTAGCAACTTGCACGAATGATGATGGAATCATGGGGACAACACAAACATCCAGTCGCCGGGCAGATAAAATCCCCAACTCGGCCGGGACCCCGTGATCCAGAGATAGCAAAGCTATCCACCTTTTTCTTTCTTTTAATTTTGTTCGGTATTGTTCGTTGCGTTTAGTCTGGGCGGACGTCACAAGACATCCGTTCAAGTTGATCGTTGATTCCTTTACTCAGTTTTTTTTATTACAGAGGGCGCGCAACACTCTGACCGAACATGCTGAGTTACCGTGCCGGCAAACTGTGCGGTCCAGGTGAGCCACTACACCACGAGCTGCGGACAGAGGCAAGCAGTATACTTCCATAAGCAAAGAGTCCAGATATTTTCATGAACAAATTTTCCTTCATTTTCCCAAGTCTTAAACTGTCGCTGACTGCTATGAATAGTTTAATGATATGGAAACTCCTTTCTTGACTCCTCTTTCAATTTGTAATTTAGCAAAATCCTGTTGATATTTACTGAAAGCTGTAGCTCTAACGCATATGTTTTTCAGTACACTGTTGCGGCAAAGCACGATCTCTAGTAGTAGGAAAAACCCGTGACTGACTTAGCAGGAGACATCATAGAAGGTTTACACTACAGTACAGGAGCCGATTCGGTGTTTTAGCATATGATGCATTAAGTGGATTATGCTGACAACACAGAAACCGCCCCTGAAAGGGGATATGGCTGTATGGACACAGCACAGCCGGGGCTGTGAAACTGCTGACGTCACAGAAAGATACTCTATGTGATCAAAAGTATCCGGACACCTGGCTGAAAACGACGAACTAGTTCGTGGCGCCCTCCATCAGTAACCCGGAATTCAATATGGTGTTGGCCCACCCTTGATTACAGCTTCCACTCTCATAAGCATACGTTCAATCAGGTACTGGAAGTTTCTTGGGGAATGGCAGCCCATTCTTCATGGAGTGCTGCACTGAGGAGAGGTATCGATGTCGGTCGGTGAGGTATGGCACTAACTCGGCCTTCCAAAACTTCCCAAAGGTGTTCTATAGGATGCAGGTCAGAACTCTGTGCAGGCCAGTCCATTACAGGGATGTTATTGTCGTGTGACCACTCCGCCACAGGCAGTGGTTATGAGCAGGTGCTCGATCTTGTTGAAAGATGCAATCTCCATCCCCGAATTGCTCTTCAGCAGTGGGAAGCAAGAAGGTGCTTAAAACATCAATGTAGGCTTTTGCTGTGATAGTTCCACACAAAACAACAAAGGGGTGCAAGCCTCCTCCATGAAAAATACGACCACACCACCACCACCGCCTCCGAATTTTACTGTTGGCACTGCACTCGCTGGCAGATGACGTTCACCGGGCATTCGCCGTAACCACACCCTGCCGTCGGATCGCCACGTTGTGTACCGTGATTCGTCACTCCACAAAACGTTTTTCCACTGTTCAATCGTCCAATGTTTACCCTCCTTACACAAAGCAATTCGTCGTTCGGCGTCATGAGTGGCTTACGAGCAGTCGCTCGACCATGAAATCCAAGTTTTCTCACCTCCCGCCTGACTGTCGTAGTACTTGCAGTGGATCCTGATGCAGTTTGGAATTCCTGTGTGATGGTCTGGATATATGTCTGCCTATTACACATCACGACCCTCTTCAACTGTCGGCGGTCTCTGACAGCCAACAGACGAGATGGGTCTCTAAGCTTTTGTGTTGTACGTTTCCCTTCACGTTTCCACTTGACTATCATATCGGAAACAGTGGCCCTACGGATGTGAGCATTGTTGAAACCTCGGTTACAGACGTATGACACAAGTGATTATCAGTCACCTGACCACGTTCGAAGTCCGTGAGTTCTGCTGAACTCCCCATTCTGCTCTCTCACAATGTCTAATGAGTACTGGCTGGCTCTGAGCACTATGGGACTCAACTGCTGAGGCCATTAGTCCCCTAGAACTTAGAACTAGTTAAACCTAACTAACCTAAGGACATCACAAACATCCATGCCCGAGGCAGGATTCGAACCTGCGACCGTAGCGGTCTTGCGGTTCCAGACTGAAGCGCCTTTAACCGCACGGCCACTTCGGCCGGCGTCTAATGAGTACTGAGGTCGCTGATATGGAGTACCTGGCAGTAGGTGGCAGCACAATGCACCTACTATGAAAAACGTATGTTTTTGGGATGTCCGGATACTTTTGATCACATAGTGTATCTTGAGTGATAATGGTTTGGTTGTTGCTCTTGTAAATACCTACGATTGGATTCGTGGCTTAGAAACTATATCATCGGGTTAGATCTTGAAATTAGAAAAATCTTTCCTTACAATTGTAATCTATTATACAGGTAGTTACAGTAAATAGTAAGAAATACCCTAAATTTTTTACATGTTAAATGACATTATACCTGCGACATGGACGGGACTGAACATTACTTGTCTGTAAATAATTAACAAAGTTAGCGATCCATCAGGTAAGCAGAAAGTATGGGTCTTTGACTCCTAAAGTGCGCCTAAGTTAAAAAAAGGAAAAAAAAATGTAAGATTCGTCAAGATATATCCGCCCAACCTAATGTGACATGAAACCAATAATGGGCTGAAAACCCGGTGAAAAATTAAAAACACTTAGCAGGAATATGCAAAGGACGATAGTAGGCCGCTACGGGTGCAGGTTCGAATCCTGCCGTGGGCATGGATGTGTGTGATGTCCTTAGGTTAGTTCGGTTTACGTAGTTCTAAGTTGTAGGGGACTGATGACCTCAGAAGTTAAGTCCCATAGTGCTCAGAGCCATTTGAACCATTTGATAGTAGGCCAAACGTATTCAGTTGACCATTAGATCGAGGTTCACAACCCACCAAAAGCACAGAGAAGTTAATAAAAGTGTAGGAAGTCTCGACAAGAACCGGCTTAGTAATAAAAACAGTATAAAAACGCTAACTGATGGCATACCATAAGTGCAGCAGACCACGATACATAGTGATGCATGCAAGGGATTGCCCAGCAAAGGACTGAGCGACAAGTGTGCCAGAAGCGGAAACTGGAGCTCCTTATGAGCAGTGGGGCAATATGATCTATAGAAATATTCGCGTGGTGCGATGATATTCATAGACAAAAACTTTTAGGAACCTGTCCTGAATTACATAAAGTAAAAGTAATAGAACAATTATATACAAGATAATTTGTAACAACTGGGAGGCTAAGGTAGTTGTGTCCAAATTGCCCAACGGCCTAGACTTGCGCCTCAGTTCTGTAGTGACTTAAAGGGGGAGGAGTACTACCAGTTCAGAAATAATAGTGGATGGAGTTCATATAATACTACCCATTACAGACAGGGAGCATCAGTTGCCACCAGCAGTCAGCTCTGAGGGAAGTTTACGCCAGTTTGCTCCTCTCGCCCGGTGTGAGTGAAGTGTTTCTTGTTATCCACCATCACCTATGTGGGCATAAGCAATCGCCGTGAGTCGATGCCATCTTTGCTGGGGTCCACATTTTGATTATGCACTTTCCGGCGCTTCCCGCACTGAATTATACGTTACACGTTCGTACCAGACGACGCGGCTGAACACTCCAGCTGCCACACACTACCGTTCGTCGGCGCTTGGGCCAGAACCACACCGCTGTAGTAATGACCACATGGCCTCCCTCGGTTGCCATGTGCTGGTCGTGATGAGAGGCCACTTGCTGGTCCCAGCACATTTCACTGATCGTGTGCAGTCTATGCCTTGTGGGGCACGGACTGACGTGATGATTCGCACCACCAGCAATGTACTTTGGCATGGAATAAAAGATTATACACATGTAAATGCTGTTTTTATGATAGAACGACCTGCATCTATCTCCTACCTACTACCCGCCACACCGCTGCAGCAACGCCTACTGTTGTATATTGTGGGCTTTCCTAATCACTCGCTGCCCAGATCTACGGCCCACCATTCACCACCGACTTCTACAATATTAACATAGGTTAAATCTATGCCTAGTTAGTGAAATGTGAGCTGTACTCAGCGCACCGAATTTTCAAACAACTTCTTGAAATGCAGCTTCGGAACGTGCTTGACACTTTCCCCTTCTCGTCATTTTCGTGGCACAAATGTCAAGAGAGGTCACTGTGCGTCCTAACTTAAATTATTTTTCGGCAGGGCTGCATGAACTTGGCAACAAAAGACAGTGTTTGTAAAACATCACATACCATAAAAAAATCACTACTACCAAACAGCCAAAGATAACCAACGCCACACATTGCTCACGCGTTGTTAATTAATGTGTAACTGTCGGTAACGCCGAGAGTTGGCTGCCTTTGGTAGAGTGGTCATCTTTGGTTGTGTGGTGGCGCCGTTTGTTTAAACTACATCGTATTTTCTTTCCTGGTTGACGATGTCCCACGGAGCGAGGGCTTAAATTGGCATGCACAAAGATATCTGTTTCCTTTTTTGCCTTGTAAACGATAGGGGTTTACCTGTAGAGATACGGGCGGTTGTCGAGAACTTTACTCAATTGCGCTGTTATAAACTATTCGTAAGCTTTTTGAACAGTCCCTGGTTACTTTATTGCTATTAGTTCAAATATTATTGTAACTAAGTTGGAAGCTTGTACACATGTTCGAATTTCATCTGAGTGACTAGAACCAAAAGCGAGTCAATCATACGACAATCCCAGACAACTTCATGGCATGTGGATCGACTGGCTAACGACGAAATACTGACCATTCCATACCATATGTAAAAGACTATCATTTCGTTGCAATATAGTTCTGATAGTGACATGGACATTGTGACATTCCGCCCTATACATCTAACGTGATGTAGTGCATCCTGTTGAGGACACCTGAAAGACTTCCATCACACCCAGTAACATTCCGCAGTAACGACTCTGGAAAATGCAATTTCAGTAGTTTACCTAGAGTTCGAAATAATACGGTAGCTTTAAATGAAACAAGTTTCATCAAAAGGGGGTTTCCTGTTGGAATTTCGAAATCCTCATTTACGAGCGAGGTATATTAACAAGGAGTTTATGGTCTGGCTTTTGTGGCACTCTGAGCAGAGAACAACATGTACGCAATCCTAGGACCAGCTGATGCCTCCGAAACACTATTAGTCACATCGTCAGCTGGATTATAAGGCGACAGTTGAGGGCAAGGAAATATAATGATCACTAATTATCTCTGCCGCAGCAGCAGATCAGCATTCAAGCGGAAAACTGAGCGATGCCTTCGGCAAGTGGACGGCACAGCTGGCCATTAAAATTGCAAAACCAGGAAGGATAGAAAATAAAGCAAGTTTATTCATTTGAACGCAGAGCAAAGTAGGAACAATACGTTATTGCATTCGTAGAAAATAAGAGTATAAGTAGGGTCTGAAATTTAATACACAGTTCTGCCACTTGAGGCTTCAAGAATGAGCATTCCGGCGGAAATAAGATGCCAGATACAAGTTCGACATTCTGTGCTGTTTCTACTGTATGTAGGAGTTCATTCGTAGTGGTTGGTGAGTGGTCTCTCTTCAACCCGTGACCAGGTGATTTGAAGGGGTGAGACATCTGGAGAAATTGCAGACCAGGGCTACATTCGAAAACACTCTGTAACCACAGAACGGGCTTCATGCTGAATTGTTGAACGATAACGCCACGGAGCCTCGAACGTAGGGCCACCGGCCTTGATACGTGACCCCTTATGAGGCTGACGTTTGGAATCTGGTAACGTTATTTCTCCTAGGAGCGTCCTTATACGCATGCGTCCATCGTGATGCTGTACACAGAACTGGACTCGTCTAAAAGCACGAAGTGGTGCTTTTCCTGTGCCCGGTGTTACCGTTGGGCGCGATACTGTAGCCTTTCATTGTTATGTCGCCAAGGGAAGCTGCTATAATAGTAGCCGTATTGATAGTACGTCGTTCTCCAGAGGCCGTCGCACTATCCGTGCAGGTACTGGTCTAGGAGCAAACGAGCCCATTCCCAGACTGAGGATATGTAATATCTGTTCTTCTGGACTCTTGTAGCGTGGCGCCGCTGAGGCTCTGCATGGTTTTGATTATGGCATCCCCGAACCTACCGATTCCATCTTCACGTTACAGTTGTGTTATCCCGACCAACGTGAGCAGCAATATTACGGAACCGTGAACTCGGTAGGCCACGATCCTGCCGCTGTTGAATTCCAACAGGTGTTGGTAGACGTTTTTCCGCCTTACACCAGGCCTAGCACGATGTCCTCAGAAACAATTAACATTCAGATGCGATTTCTGAATGTCAAATCTGTGCATGGTCTCTCATTATATATAGAATGCAGATGGCGCTTCACCTACTCACTTAGGGCGTTTGCACTGAAGTGCTGGTATCATTCACATGCCCAAGTACATAGTACATTTCTACATCTACACTCTGCAAACCACTGTGAAGTGAATGAGTCCCACTGTACCAGTTATGAAGGCTTTTCCCGGTTCCATTCACGTATGGAACGTGGGATGAATAATTTTTCAAACGCCGCCATGCGTGCTGTAATTAATCTAATCCTGTCCCCACGATCCCTTTGGGTACGATATGTATGGGGTCCGAATCTGCCAATTCAGTTTCTTCAGCATCTCCATGTCACGCTCCCTGCTCGAACAAACCTGCGGCCATTTGTGCTGCCTGCTCTGTATCCATTCAGTATCCCCCGTTGGTCCAATGTGGTGTGGGTCGAATACATTTGAGCAATATGTTAGAATGTGTCGAAGAGTGATTGGTAAGCAATCTAATTTGTAGACTTATTAAATTTCCCCAGTATTCTACCATAAAGCGAAGTGTATCGCCTAGCCTATGTCAGTATTCAATTTCATATCCCTACAAAGTGTTACACCAAGGTATTTGCATGAGTTGACAGATTCCAGCCGTGATTCACTGTTACTACAGTCATAGGATCTTACGTTTTTTCGTTTTGTAAACCGCAAAACTTCACATTTTATGAAAATTTAAAGCGAGTTGACAATCTTTGCAGCACTTTGAAATCTTATCAAGATCTGACTGAACATCTATGCAACTTCATGCAGAGGGTACTTCGTTATAGATAATTCCAAGATCCGCAAAAGAAAGTCTGAGGTTACTGCTCTTACTGTCCTCAAGGTCATTAATGATGAACATGAACACCAAGGGTCTCATCACATTTCCCTGGAGCACACCCGAACTTACTTCTACATTTATCGATCAGTCTCTAAATTGCTGCATTTTCCCTATCATCAGATCCTCTATCCAGTCACAGATTTCGCCTGGTAACTCACACGACCGTACTTTTGATAACAAACGAAGATGTGTTATTCAGTAAAATATTTTTCGGAAGTGAAAAAACACTGTATCTATCTGGCTACCTTGATCCAAACCTACAGTATGTCATGTGAGAAAAGCGCGAGTTGGGTTTTACATGATAGGTTAAGTCGGATCCCATGCAGGATGGCCGGCCGAAGTGGCCGTGCGGTTAAAGGCGCTGCAGTCTGGAACCGCGAGACCGCTACGGTCGCAGGTTCGAATGCTGCCTCGGGCATGGATGTTTGTGATGTCCTTAGGTTAGTTAGGTTTAACTAGTTCTAAGTTCTAGGGGACTAATTACCTCAGCAGTTGAGTCCCATAGTGCTCAGAGCCATTTGAACCATTTGAACCATGCAGGATGTCATTGAGGTAGTCATTCTGTTCGAGATATCTCATTATGTTTGAACCTAGAAAATGCACTAAAATTCTAAATCAAATCGATGTCAAGGATACTGAACAGTAATTTTGTAGATGACATCTACCACCCTTCTCGTAAACGGGTATGACCTGTGATTTCTTTCAACTGATCCGCAAAGTTTTCCCTTAGATGGATCTAGGATAGATTTTATTTAAAAAAGAGGATACTTTATCTCCAGATTCGGTATAGAATATGATACGGATTGAATCAGACCCCAGAGCTTGGTTCAAATTTATTTCAGCTGATTCTCAACACCATTGACACTAATATATATGTCACTCACCTTTTCAGAGCACGACAGTGAAATTGCCAGAGTCCTCCTGGGCTTTCCTTCGAAAATCAGCGTTTAAAAAGTGAGTTAAGAATTTCTGCTTTTGCTTTGATACCCTCAATTTCAGTTCCTGTGTCGTTCATGAGTGTATGGACAGTGACTTTCGCTCCACTAGCAGCCTTTACATTCGACCACAATTGTTTTGGGTTTTGTGGAAGACGATCTGACAAAAGTCTGTTTAGGTAGTCACTGAAGGCTTCACACACTGTTGTCTTGACGGCCAAACGCGTTTCGTTCAGCATATCTCTATCTTTATGTATATGCTTTGTTTTGTACCTATGCAATAGTCTCTCTTTCTTTAGAAGTTTATTTACAGTGATTATATACCGTGGAGGAGCTTTCCATTATCAACTGCTCTACTGCATGCATATCTTTCCATTGCACGGTAAACTGTTCTTTTAAATTTGAGCCACAGCTCCCCTACATGCCAATATGCGAATTTCCCGGGAAAAATGTTTCAGCTTCCCCATCGAGAAATGATACTACTGCTTTTCTATCTACTTATCACTGCGGCCACAGCTACATCATGGTCCCTGATAGCAGTTTCGATGTGGGTATCCTCAAATAGGTCAACACTGTTTGCTGCCATCCGATCTAAAATATTCCCAACATGAGCAGGGTTCTTAACCGTCTGCTCCAGGTGGTTTTCAGAGAAGACATTTAGTAATGTTCCACAGGATGTCTTATCACGTCGCCAGTAACAGAACTACAACTTACCCAATTGATTGCTGGGTGTCTGAAGTTTATACTGATGACTACAGTATGATTAGGGAACTCACATACAAGGGAACAGAGGTTTTATCTAAAGTCTTCGGTTACATTAGGAGACGAGTCCAGTGGTAGACAGAAGGATCCAATCAAAATATTATGCCCACCCCTGATATTGAGTCTTGCCCAACCTCGCTTAGAGTTTCAGTTTTTATCTCGAAAGATTTGAGTGTTTTGTCTACTACTCTAAAAAATATACAATCTGCATTTCCCATAAGCCTATCCTAGAGATATACACCTAAATATTTCCAAAAAATCTCACTGCCATTGACTTCAGACTAAAAAAAAAAAAAATTCATGCTGCCTTCATGGTGTTGCAACTTTAATGACCACCAATGTAGTTTCACCGTGTCATCAGTAGCGAGCAGCAGACTGGGTGCAGTGGATTTCACCGCAAGCCCAGAGAGACCGTTTGTGTGCCACTTCCAAATCCATGAACACCTTGACAGTTACCACACATCTTTCAGAGGAAGTATATAATAACCTACACTGATTAGGCGCAGGTAAGTTTCACGACCATAAACTTAGAAACGCGAGCGAATAAACTAACAAGATCTCCTGTCTGCATTTTCAAGTAAATTGGCTGTTTTCATACACAGTTTGCAGCTGCTAAAGTGATACCACTTGTGGTGCAGCAGTAATTCGAATCATAGGTATGATGCTGCGCTTCGGTGCAGACAACAGCGTTTCTTTTCTGTTACGGAGGTACTGTTTGATCTACAGTCATGAAAGATGAGAAATTAATAACGAGAAAATTCAAAGTTAATTTGTTTACATGTTTCTAAAATACGCATTCGAATACAAATAATGGTAGAAAAACGTTTAAAATTCAAATAAAAACTGGATAACAAACAAAAATTTTGATCTCACCATCAGCTGAAGGAATAAATTTAATATTAGGTGTGTGTGTGTGTGTGTGTGTGTGTGTGTTGCCTACATTCCCTCATAGCACTAACATGCTGGAGCAACTGACTACCCCTCATATATACAGATTGACTCAGCTACTCTGTGCATATCAAATATTTACGAGACTATCTAAGTCGTCGTACACTCTATGCAGGAAACCACGAAGAATCAACGTAATGGGAGGGAAATAGGCAGATTTGATGTACATGTACAGTCGAACAAATGATTACAATTTCAGAAAAAAATGGCGTATTTATTCAACAGAAAGAGTTTCTCAAAATGAGCAAGTCAATAAATTGTTGGTCCACCTCTGGCTCTTAAGCATGGAGTTATTCGGTTAGACGTTCATCGATAATGTTGTTGGATGCTCTCCTGGGGAATATCGTGCCAAATTCTACCCAATTAGAGCCTTAGATCTTCCAAATCCCGAGCTTGAAACGTTCTCAATTGGGGACAGATCCGGCGACCTTGCTGATCAAGGTAGGGTGTGCCAAGCCCTTGCGCGGGCCGGCATTATCTTGCTGAAATGTAATCCCAGAATGGCTTGCCATGAATGGCAACCAAACCGGTCATGGAATATTGTCGAAGTACTGCTGTGGCGTAAGGATGCCGCGGCTGACAACCGAAGTGGTCCTGTTATGGAACAGAAGGACACCCCAGACCATCACTCCTCGCTATCGTTCCGTGTGGCGGGCGACACTCAGTGTCACGCAGCTTTCCGGAGTGTCTCCAGACACGACTCATTGACTGCAGTAAACCTGTCTTCCGTGATGAGTCTAGTTTCAAACTGAGCAATGACCAGTGAATACTTGTCTGAAGACGCCCTGGACAGTGGTGGGATACCAAACTGATTGCCGCTCGCCATGCGGCCTGACAAATAGGAGCCATTTCTGTTCATATCAGGACGCATTTGGTTGTAAACTTCAGCACCCTTGCAGCACAGCTGTACGTCGACGATATTCTACAGCCCGTTTTATTCCTCAGCATGGCAAGTCATCTAGGGCTTACATTTCAACAAGATAATGTCAGACTTCATACGGCGAGAGTTTCTACTGCTTGTCTTCCTGGTTGCTATACTTACGTTGGCCAGAAAGGTCCACCAACCCTCCCAGTTGAGAACGTTTGAAGCATTATAGGCAGAAGCTTCCAACAATTTCGGGATTTTGACAATGTAACGCTCCGACTGGACAGAATTTGGCACGATATCCCTCAGCAGGGCATCCAACAAATCCATCAGTCAATACCTAGCCGAATAACTGTTTGCGTAAGGGCCAGATGTGGAAAAATGCGTTATTGACATGCTCAGCTTCTGAAGCTCTTGCTCTTGAATAAATTATCGAGTTTTTTTCTGAAATTTTATCATTTGTACGTTTATCCATGTACATCTCATCCATCGATTCCCCTCCCATATGGATAATTCCTTTGTGTTGTGTCTTTTTTTTCTCAGAATGTAATTCTGTTTTCGCTCAGACAATTTCTTAGGTAGTCCTCACTAAATTAAGTGTATGTTCTTTCCGTAACTATTTTTAATTACAAAAATATCATTATCAGCTTCGTTGTTTCAAACGAACTGTTGTAAATTTTGCTGCTGGTAGTGTAGTTCTGAAGGAGATGATTTCAGCGGCTTTTGACTCTTAAAGACCTGAGTGCTGGTTTCGGAGTAATTATGATATATGTAACTTTGGATTTATCTGTTTTCAGCATGAAACCAGTTGCTGTCGTACGTGGAGGTTTGTGATTTTACACGCAAATAAGGAAATACGTCACGTCGGATAAGGAGGAAATAGAGCGCTGTACCACCATGATGCGGGTATGGAAAGGGCAATCTAGCCTTAATTCCGTCTTTGTATTTCATGTGTGTCGAGTGCTGGTTGGTTTATAAAAATAAATGTCCCTCATAAACCAACAGAAACTACATACGCTACTTCGTTACGGAATTTACAAGGGAATGCGAAGAGGACTGCATATTACCGATTGTACAAAACTTGATGCTGCAAGAGCACTGGATACGGCAGAGTCTAACGAGATAGCCTGCAACGAGCGTAGCGACCGAAATAGATGTTCTAGTTGCTGTTGCTCATAATCCACATGTTGCCTCCAAACAAATTACGTCTCCGTAATAAGTCAGCCCAGCGCATCTCGCGCGGATACAGCTTCATTTCACCTGGACAGTAGCCAGCGGATTACAGAAAACGCATGGAGTTCTGTTAGTCGATTGTGATCTGACATCAGGACCCTAAGTTCTTTCTTCAAAGAATTTCTTTATCAGTAATTATACAGTTACAAATCATGCAAACTGAATAGAAGAGTCTATTACTCGTTACAGAGCCGGATGACGTTTTGGATTTATCTTGTACTTTCCATAACGGCCCCAACAGACATAAGACCGTCAAGATGTACGATTATTGTGAGCTACGGCACCCAGCGGTTTAGTTACCAAACTTCGCTCAGTCTCGTGCTCGAAGTTATTGTTGCAAACGGCCTACTTTTTAAGTTATCAGCCTTTCAACTGGTTTTCTCAGGCGCTCCATCTTTCCTTGTCTAATGCTAATCTTTACGACAATACGGGATTCTGGAGTCGTCTTCACGCAAAAGACTTTTATTTTACTTCCCAAACTAGTTTCAGCGAGAATATCACCATCATTAGCGTGTTTTTTCTTTATTATAAAACAAGCAAACTTAGCATCGTTCCAAACATGATGTTATTATATGTGTATTGCTTGGTTCCAGATACTGTGTTGTTTGAACAGTTTTATAATACCTTGTTTACTGTAAGTCACAGCATTATATTTTCGGCATATTTTCGCTGTTTCGTTTCCTCTGCAATTGTGTGAACGGCATTCGGTACTGTTGCGGATACAGTTTTTGTGTGCAATGGACTTTTACGTAATGTTTCATGTATTCACCTTCACTGGTCGGCTTGGAGTTGCTTTTAAACACAGAGAAACGTAATTTTTACATTTGGGTCGTAATTCAAAACATTATGCCAGCTTGTTCGTCGCACTTTATGGAGGATGTACGCATACTTCAAGAAGGTTTCAAAAAATATTGCAGGTGTTCTGAAGACTTCTGTTTCTTATTTATATCTCTGTGTCTGACTGGAGAGAGATCGTGTGTGTGTGTGTGTGTGTGTGTGTGTGCATGTGCGCATATTATTTCTGTTCTGAGTTCCGTGTCAATTCTCTTTAAGCAGTATGTCGTTGAAAAATGTTGTATTTTCATCTTTTAATTTCTTACCTTCCCGCAACAGCTTTTTGTAGGTAATAATATTCTTGTGTTGTTAGTTTTCGGCGTAAACTGTTGCCGTGTTACAAAATGCGTAGATCAGTTGCGATATTAGTGTGGTGATGGTTTTTATTTATTAGGTGTTCTGCGAAAATGGAATGTATACTGTCACTCTTGAGGGCTCTCATGTGCTCTGTGTACTTGTTTCTCCTACGTGTTGTGCTTGACAGGAGTTGCATATGAGTTGGTATATTCATGCATTGCTGAATCTGTCTCAGGTTCTTCTGTCGGATCTTAGATTTTGTTGAACTATTTTGTTTGTTCTGAAAATTATTGGGATCCCATGGTTCTTCAATATTTTTCCAATTCAGTATGTATTTTATTATTCTACTTTCGTGTGTACCATATGTTTCTTTTTCCTGATGTAGTTTGGTCTGTTGTGTTGTCTATTTGTTCTGCCTCTGTGTTTTCGGACATTTTGCTTGTGCTCTTGAGTAGGAGGCCACTATCATCATATTTCATTGTTACCTTGTTATTAAGCTTGTGTATAGTGTTTGTTTGTATTTATTTTCGACATAAATTTGTTTGAATACATTTAGTTCGAGGGTGTAGTACAAAAGGCTATAGTGGACGGCAGAAACGTAGTAATTGAAGACCCAACTGGACTGCAGCGTTGACGATATTTCTTACAAATGTTATCTAATAAAATACTGAGTGCTGTAAAAGTTAAATGTTTTTATTGTTATGAATCCTTTTCGGCTAGTTTTATCTTCAGACAATATATGATCATTCTGGTTAGCTGTCCGTGTCTATCCGTCGTCTTTGGCTTTGAATTCAATATCATTTTGTATGAAATGGTTAAATCAAGAAACGGATTTTAAGGTTTAAAAGATAACGAATAGACATAAACAACAACCCACAGACAAATCGACTGAAATGATTATACATAAAGCCCAAAATGATAACACCAGCACACTATATCAATCGTAACTATGTGATATCTTTGACCAGCTCTCATTCGCAGGAAATGACCATCAACAACAGCAGCAATCCATAAAACCAGCATAAGAGCCCTAAACTACACACGTTGTACTACGATTCAGTGTGACGGCAATTATTGATGATTTATGGACGTAAGTACCAAATTTTTATATGGAAAATATTAGTAAACAATACTTAAAAAAATAAAAAATTTTCTTAACTTTCGCAGATGGTCTGTGCGGCTGATCCCGACGGAGGTTAGAGTCCTCCCTCGGGCATGGGTGTGTATGTTTGTCATTAGGATAATTTAGGTTAAGTAGTGTGTAAGCTTAGGGACTGATGACCTTAGGAGTTAAGTCCCATACGATTTCACACACATTTGAACATTTTTGAACTATCTTACGCATTTGACTTCTGGACCAATACACCGAAAATAAAGGATGTATTAACTGTGCAAAACAGATCACTGCATATCTTGCTGAGCCATGTGTATAGATCTTGGGTTTCTTACACTCACCTCTCAGTACATTTACTTTAAAATGGTTTCACTTCCTCGCGATAAAAAGAATATGAACACTGCGAGACAACAAAATAATCTTCATCTCTTCGGGGTGAGGTTATATACTTTACGTAAAACTCTTCAACAAGCTACAGTGTACTCATGTAAATATTAAGCCACCAGCAGCAGATAAACAGCTGATTTTTAATAAAATTGAGGAAGCAAAAGTTATTATTATTTTTTTAAAGGTAGCTACTTTACTTGGCTACATCCAGCTAGTGTAAGCATGAATAATACTCAGCAGTATAGCGACAGTTTCTCGTTAATGAAGTGTTCAAATCAACTTCTTAGGGGTAGCTTTGTTTTCCTTGACGTATATCTGGACCTGTTCCATATCTCTGGTAATTCTTGACAGTATGTACCAAAATGATGACTTGAATATTCACAGGTTCAGACGATCATAGCAGTCAACCTTATATCACATTTCTCCGTGGATTACTGAATAGTAGGAGATCCTTTTCCCGCCATATAATACCATCAAATCTGTACTGTGTTGAATTTAGATACTGCTATATGCACCAAATCATTGTGAGGTAAAAACTTTATAACTGGAAACGAATTAACGAAACTATATTCGGAAGAGCTGAAAGTGTTTATTCTCAGCTGTCATTTTTCAACAATTACACAAGTACATTAAAGCATCGATTACCTGAACACCGGTCAACCGAAACATCAATCAATCGAATGTGTTCCAGCTGCGAGATTCAAATTTGCACGCGTACCGTCTAGGAATTTCGCTGGACCTGGGCTGGGCTGTTCGGCGAGTGATCCATCCGAGCCAACCGTCATTGTTGCGTTTCTGAGCTGGCATCTGAATCCTCACTTGTATCAGATCATGCTGTTGTTGTGTTGTTCACAACGGCGATGAAACGTAAACGAGTCGTAAATAAAAACCACTGTATTATGTACGTCTACAGGATTAACATATTTGTTTAACCGGTTTAGAGCTTACAAGACCCTTATGAGACTTGACTATCGTCGTCAAAGGAGATTTAAAAAAAGCACTGGGAAACATGTTACTCATCTAGAATGAGAACTGAACGCTAGAACATACAAAATATCGTGTTTTTTTATTTATAATTAAACAAAAGCAAAAAGAGGATAATGGATGCTGAGGGGATTAGATTAGGAAATGAGACACTTAAAGTAGTAAAGGAGTTTTGCTATTTAGGGAGCAAATTAACTGATGATGGTCGAAGTAGAGAGGATATAAAATGTAGACTGGCAATGGCAAGGAAATCGTTTCTGAAGAAGAGAAATTTGTTAACATCGAGTATAGATTTAAGTGTCAGGAAGTCGTTTCTGAAAGTATTTGTATGGAGTGTAGCCATGTATGGAAGTGAAACATGGACGATAACCAGTTTGGACAAGAAGAGAATAGAAGCTTTTGAAATGTGGTGCTACAGAAGAATGCTGAAGATAAGGTGGGTAGATCACGTAACTAATAAGGAGGTATTGAATAGGATTGGGGAGAAGAGAAGTTTGTGGCACAACTTGACTAGAAGAAGGGATCGGTTGGTAGGACATGTTTTGAGGCATCAAGGGATCACAAATTTAGCATTGGAGGGCAGCGTGGAGGGTAAAAATCGTAGAGGGAGACCAAGAGATGAATACACTAAGCAGATTCAGAAAGATGTAGGTTGCAGTAGGTAATGGGAGATGAAGAAGCTTGCACAGGATAGAGTAGCATGGAGAGCTGCATCAAACCAGTCTCAGGACTGAAGACCACAACAACAACAATGTTGTTCTACAAATAAGTGACGAAAGAATCAGTTAACTTGATGAAATCACTTATCTGTCTTTCACAGTTGAACTATTAAAACTTAAAAAATTATTCTCTGTTCGTCTCTCTACTATAATTCACAAATGTTGTACGTTCTTTGACGACGGAAGTTAGTTCAAATTTGATGATGACCTTGTAAGCCGAAATCTGGTTAACGAAATAAATTAATCCTGTAGAAGATACTTAATATTTGTCTTCATTTATAGTTAGGTTGTTCTACCAATAAGCGACTGAACAATCAGTTAACGATGGTAAACGAGTTTTTTTCTATAAACTTAAAAGAATAGACCAGTTGAAGAAAGGTTATGGATCAATGTAACTCGGGAATATGGAGCTGCAAGCGAACAGTATCGGACATTAAAAAGAAATGTAATGAAATTACAAAATTTGCGAGTATATTTAACAGTGAAGATGTAAGTTTTCATGGGAAAACGATGGGAATGGCAGAAAACTGGCATTTAAGCATTTCTGGAAGATCGAAATAAACTTTTTTCTTCAGATGAATATATAACTGCACCTGTTTTGACGAATGCAAGCAGAAAAACGCTTCGGAAGTAATGTAGCCCATTTGTCGAATGGAAGGAAGACTTGAGAAATCTGTTGAAAGGAACGGAATATGGCCAAGGATATGGCTCGAAGACAACAAGGAGTAAAAGAAAGAAGAATAACGACTTGTTATCTAAATCTGGGACAGGGGACAGTGAGAGAATTTTGCCATACCGGAAGTAAGGTAGGCAGTATAGCTGAGGGAATTAAGGTATCAGAAGTAGACTGACACACGTGAAGGAAGTGTTCTTTAATAAAAGATCTCTACTGAAATGAGCTTTTGACGTAACACTGACGAAGAAATTCATGAAAGTGTACGTCTGGAACACAACACTGTATGGAAGTAAAGTTTTGACGGTAGGAGATGCAGAGGAGAAGAAACTGGAAGTATATTTAAATGTACTGTTATATATTAAAATTTGAATTGACAGATAAAGTGAAAAATGAAGTATGAAAAAGATGACGAAAATAAGTCTGCAGAAGATTTACGAGAAGAATGGTCAGATTAATGGGTCATCTGCTACGGTCTCCAGAAATAGTTTATACTTTGTTGGAAGAAAGAGTAGTAGCGAGCAAGAGTAGAGAAAGACAAAGGCTAGAAAATATAAGAACGGTTTTAGTTTGTGTTAGTTGTTTCAGCTACATAATGATGAAAATATTAGTGGTTGATGGGGAAAGACGGCGAACAGACTCAAGCCAGTGCAAAGACGACTTCAATGATAATATGAGAAACAACTTCATATTTCGAATAGTCAAGTAAAATGTGTACAAAGCCACACAAAAATTCAATTCAGTATAAGAAATGTGCACGCATAGCCCCTTTGCCTTGCTGGCAACAGATTTTCTTGTGGAGCGAATTACTTGAATCGGTAATGTACGGAGCCGTTATCGTCTCTGACAGCCTCCAGAGCGGGGCACATTTTCATCCGCGCCGCGCGAGAGATTTTTCGCTCCCCACGACGCGACGCATCGGTCTGGTTCCTCGCGGCAGGATTCTTGAAGGGCCTCTTCCCGCGTCGCTGCCTCCCTCCTCCTCCCTTACACCCCCCCTTAACACGAGGACTCCTTGTTAAGCCTCCCTCCGCAACACCAGGCTACATTTCCTCCCTATCGCTTTAATCACATTCCTGGCGGTTCTGAAGACCGCTCCCACATCACACACAATACCAGCCAGCTGCGGCAGTCGTTCCATCATATCAGAAGAACGCGCTGCGCGAAGCATCACTTTGCAGACCCTTGGCGCGCCGAAAGAAGCTGCTGCTTTCACTGTCGAATAAATGCGGCCGTCGGATTTTTATACCTATGGGATAGAAACGAGATGAACATGACATCTAAAGAAGACAGAGTTGTCAAGTAAATTGAAGTAAAAGGAGGGTACGACTGGCTGTGTACAAATGAATGCATCGCTTCCCTCGTCTACCGTTTTCACTCTCCAAAGATACAGTACAGAGACTCTGAGAAATAAATAAAAGTAGAAGAGTTCTTGGAACACTTGAAAAGCATTGATGGCCGGATCAATTCCCCGAGACAGATAGAGATTGGTGGTGCTTCGCCCTTCGTGGAGTTACCTTCTACTGGAATGCCAATGGGTGATTCAGCCATAGGAGTTTACTGGGAAGCCGCCCATATGAAGCGGTATCTGTATATTCTCAGTCAACATAGAATTGTAGCGTATTGAAGATTCTGCAATGGGAAGTGTGGGAAAACCGTCTCTAAAATGGAAAATGTTCCGCAAAAACTGAGGCACTACCGCAAAGCATTCCACTAACATGGTTGCAGTCACTACAAGACGTTACAGTCGATTTCTGGTGCAGCGAGCAGGCAAAATTTCACCAAAGATAGAGCAAGACTGTATCACTACTGAAGAGACAGCATTTGAATCAGCCTTCAGACCTCCAGCAAAAGTACACTCCTGGAAATGGAAAAAAGAACACATTGACACCGGTGTGTCAGACCCACCATACTTGCTCCGGACACTGCGAGAGGGCTGTACAAGCAATGATCACACGCACGGCACAGCGGACACACCAGGAACCGCGGTGTTGGCCGTCGAATGGCGCTAGCTGCGCAGCATTTGTGCACCGCCGCCGTCAGTGTCAGCCAGTTTGCCGTGGCATACGGAGCTCCATCGCAGTCTTTAACACTGGTAGCATGCCGCGACAGCGTGGACGTGAACCGTATGTGCAGTTGACGGACTTTGAGCGAGGGCGTATAGTGGGCATGCGGGAGGCCGGGTGGACGTACCGCCGAATTGCTCAACACGTGGGGCGTGAGGTCTCCACAGTACATCGATGTTGTCGCCAGTTGTCGGCGGAAGGTGCACGTGCCCGTCGACCTGGGACCGGACCGCAGCGACGCACGGATGCACGCCAAGACCGTAGGATCCTACGCAGTGCCGTAGGGGACCGCACCGCCACTTCCCAGCAAATTAGGGACACTGTTGCTCCTGGGGTATCGGCGAGGACCATTCGCAACCGTCTCCATGAAGCTGGGCTACGGTCCCGCACACCGTTAGGCCGTCTTCCGCTCACGCCCCAACATCGTGCAGCCCGCCTCCAGTGGTGTCGCGACAGGCGTGAATGGAGGGACGAATGGAGACGTGTCGTCTTCAGCGATGAGAGTCGCTTCTGCCTTGGTGCCAATGATGGTCGTATGGGTGTTTGGCGCCGTGCAGGTGAGCGCCACAATCAGGACTGCATACGACCGAGGCACACAGGGCCAACACCCGGCATCATGGTGTGGGGAGCGATCTCCTACACTGGCCGTACACCACTGGTGATCGTCGAGGGGACACTGAATAGTGCACGGTACGTCCAAACCGTCATCGAACCCATCGTTCTACCATTCCTAGACCGGCAAGGGAACTTGCTGTTCCAACAGGACAATGCACGTCCGCATGTATCCCGTGCCACCCAACGTGCTCTAGAAGGTGTAAGTCAACTACCCTGGCCAGCAAGATCTCCGGATCTGTCCCCCATTGAGCATGTTTGGGACTGGATGAAGCGTCGTCTCACGCGGTCTGCACGTCCAGCACGAACGCTGGTCCAACTGAGGCGCCAGGTGGAAATGGCATGGCAAGCCGTTCCACAGGACTACATCCAGCATCTCTACGATCGTCTCCATGGCAGAATAGCAGCCTGCACTGTTGCGAAAGGTGGATATACACTGTACTAGTGCTGACATTGTGCATGCTCTGTTGCCTGTGTCTATGTGCCTGTGGTTCTGTCAGTGTGATCATGTGATGTATCTGACCCCAGGAATGTGTCAATAAAGTTTCCCCTTCCTGGGACAATGAATACACGGTGTTCTTATTTCAATTTCCAGGAGTGTAGTACAGGTATGAGGCCTCTGACTGATGATATAAGACTCAGACGGCCCGGCGTATGTAACATAGTATGTGAATATGGCTGCTACTATGTCGGACAAGATGTATGCACTGTCGAACGGTTCAGTTCAAAACACGAGAGCCGTTTAATCATACCCTGTGCTCAAAAACCGGACTTGCCAATACAAAATGGACAATGGACAACGAACGCCATTCAGCGACACATCTGTCTTTACTAAGACTAACGGTTTGCGGAATAAGAAAGAAAACAGCGACTGAAATTAAAATCTCGGAAAACGGCTTCAAAAACAATAGCATTCAAGATGACAAGTGAGACTATGGTGGTGTGTAAGACATGCTGTTTAATATTAGCATGATTCATTGCACTATCAGTGACGTTTAAATATTCTTTTTCCAGTTTTTGTGATGCTGAGCAACGATTTTGTGGTGCTGAGCAACAGTACTGATAAAGTGATGGCATTACAGCAGCCTTAAATATGTATCACTTGGTCATTAATGGAACCTGTATTTATTCTAAAGTTATTACATGAAGTCTGATGTCTTATAAAGAATTATTGCATTAAAAATCTCATACAGACATTAAAATACAGATTCACAGTCATGTATCACTGTGTTAGCAGTGAATCAGTGACCAGTGATTACACTGATTTTTCTCTATCTCATTTCGTTGAAATAAATCCGCTTCCTCTTCTTCCCAGTTATCAAATAATTAGCATTTAATCTTTTATTTGAAGTGAAAGTGGAGCTATAATGGCAAAACTGGGCGCGACTTATAGTTATTTTACATTGTTTGTTTATGTTTCAAGTCCAACCAACTCATGGAGACAAGACAGTGCACAATAAATATGAAAAATCAGTAAATGGAAGAGAAAATCTATGGAGGAAATTAATTTACACAAGAGAAAAAGGGGGTTATTATCCAGAATGTATATCATGTAACAACAACAGGCTTCTTTTGCTTCTTTTTCATGCATGTACAGCCTTTAACATTAAGATGTACAGCCATTTAAAAGAAAAATTTATTTAACTTCAAATTATATGTATTTCCAAACAATAACTTTTAACCAAACTTGTGTGACCTAGAGAATGTAAAAATGGGATGGCAAAGTAAGGCCATGTTGTTATATACACAACCTTACATAATTGATGCAGTTAATTTATCACTAATTAGTGGATTCTCATTCACATTATAACTTATTCATAATTCTTCTAAACTTTTACTTAGATTTTGTGTTACTGAAAAGGAACAAAGAAAATTCACTAATATAGAAATGAAAAATTGATGCATTTCAGAGCAAGATCAAAATCATATTCTGAGAGCAATACAAATACTTTAATTTATGATAATTTACATGAAGTTGATGCTGTCAAAAGCAATTCTTGAAGTATTGCAGTGTCATGCTTTAAGAAGTTAATTTCAGAACTAAAGATGGCTTATCATGGTCTTCTGGAAGCTAAAAGTTCATTGCCTAAGGAACAAAAGAATTGAAAGACACTGCACAAACAGAAAACGAAGTTGATACTTCTGTGGAACAGCAAGGCGATAAAGTACAGAAACCATTTGATGATCAGTGCAAGCACATTGTTGATGACTTTTTGCAATGGAATTTCACAAGAATTGGGGAATTAAAAATAAACTAGAGCCAGAATTAGAGTGTATGTTAAATGAAATCATCACAGCATCGATGTCTGAACAGAACAATTTTGGTGAAGCAATGAAGTCAGAATTAGCACATATAGAATCTCCTACAAACAAAGATTAACCAGAATAATGCTGCTTAGTTACAACATAAATCACAATCATGGCACAGGAACTGTCTGTGGTCAGAGGGATTATTGAAGGCACTTCACCAGGAATGACTTAGGAAGGAGGTATTCAGTCCTGAACCATTTCATACTAAATGGGGTGGACTCTGGAGATATTTTGGTAAGTACTTATGCAAAAATTGTTTTTGGGACAAGCCAGGTTTTCATAAAAATATATTGAATTCAAAGGCGAAGTTGCATTTAGATGTTTGTGAGAAGTTTGTGCATGTACCAGCAGATAACCTAGACCATTTTATGTCTGTACTTGGCTCCATAGACGTGATATATGAAGAAGAAAATGTCAACTATAATAACAACCACAATAATAAACCACAGTTCACTGCCGTGCACTCAGAATCACAATTCAGTCCAGTCGAATGGTACTGTGCTGCCCAATGATGTCATCTCCTACGTCATCTCCTACATCACCCAGATATAGTGCACAATGAACTGACCACCACCCTCTAAATCTGGATAATGACACAAGAAGTTACTATAGCTGGTATCATCCTGGTTATCAGGGGAATGGGGTGTTCACTTTCATAGAAATAAAAACAACAGCTATTGGAGGTCACATAATGCAAACCAGAACTGAAACACAGAATAGTTAGATACTGGGGTCCGCCTGATACCAGCTGGCTAAATCAAGTTCTGTCAGTAAATATAACTGAAGTGCCCAATGAGCCACAGCCAATTACTAACAACAAAGTTTTATCAAATTGATTTAACCCTCGTTAAGTCCTCCATTAATGGTCATTTCGCAGGTTGGAGGCTATCATGGCTGTTCAGCCTGTTTGGATACGATGAAGGAAGACAGAAAAGACCGTGTACCAACACATGTGTTCTAATAACCCACAAGTATTAATTCAACCTTTAATTTAAACCATAGCTGGGGAAACTTCTATGTCAATTATTTTAGACACAAGTGTATCTGTTAATGTTATATGACAGAATTCGTTTAACAGTATCAAGGAGATAAGCAAAGTGCTATTTTCCCCAGCATGTAAGTCCCATATATTCAGAGCATTGGGTGCAAAATTGCAACTTGGCAAGTGGCAGACACAGATTGGTGTTATAATTGGAAATGGAGTTATGTTATGCCCATTCTTAATTTTGAGGATTCTTGTAGTCAGATGTTTACTTGGCCTGGAATTATACTTTTCTTTCCATAAATGCTATTTTTATCCCAAAGGCGAAGTAATTATACATGATTTAATACAAACTCCATTAAAACATGGTAACTACTAGCATGATATTAGGAGAAATTTGTGCAAATGAAGAGTGCACCTGAAAGTAATGTTTCTACTCTCTGTGATTAGACTGAAAGCAACAAAGCTTATATCCCTGATAAAGCGATGGGGTCATCCTCCTCATTTTAGAACAACTAAAATCAATAAACATACTTATGAAGCATTTACATGTATTTGATGAGAAAACAGGTAAAATAAATAAAATGTGTGTGTGATCCCATGTGGCACATCTTACAGAAAACCTGAGGGGCTGTTCCCCAATAAATATACGTATGTTACAGTGGAACATCATTGAAATATCTCAATCCATGTACTGTAGTCCATTATAGGCAGCAGATAAACGTAATTTAAAACTTGAACATTTGATGTGTCTGTTGCAAAATTTTCAGTGTACACTTTCTAACTAACTTTAAAATTTGGTGTGTCTATTGCAAAATTTTCAGTGTACACTTTCTAACTAGCAACAACATCAGACATACCCTCTGGCAGTTCATATGATCTAATGAATCTAGGAAGCTACAGCTTTTGTCCATACTGGCAGAAGTTGCCAGTTTTGTGTATTACCATTAGGAGTCAGTGTAGTTTCTGGTGTGTTTATTGATGTACTGACACAGTTCTAGGACCTTAATTGCTAGATAATGTGACCCTGTAATTCAGTGACATCTTCATTGCTACTGCTGTGTTGGAGGAACATCTTGATTTGCTTGATAGAACATAGTGTAAATTTTCAAAGAATGGAATGGCAGCCAACTGACAGTAATCAAAGTCTGGCAAGGAATAAATTAAATTGCTGGAATACCCTTATACTGCCTCTAGTAATAACACTTAATCCTGGTAAAATCAGTCCAGTAAAATATTTGACAGCTCTTAGAACTAATTAGCAGCAGGAGGTATTCATTGGTCTCTGTCCGTTTTTCATCATTTTGTTCTTAGTCAACTGATCGATAGTGCAGCTCGTATGGTGTAATCTCAGTCAACTTTTGATGCTATAAAAAGTGTTTCAATAAGTTCTTAAGTCCTATGTCATCCCAACTCGAATGTAGAGTTTTCTGTTGCATGGGGTGCATCTTTTTCTGAACTTGGAGCCTGTCTCTTTCACATGCCTGAGAAAAACAATGGGGTTGAGGTCAACTTGATAAGAAATAAATGTATGTTACTTTTATAATGTAAGCATCTATATTCAGCCACTGCACTGGAGGAACTAGCCATAACATAGGCATTCAAGAAATTTAACTGTTACTTTTATGGAAACATGTTAAAATATTTTCTGATCACCAAGCATTCAGTTTTTTGTTGACATGCAAGTTATTTCATGTTCGAATCAGAAGGTGGACAGCATGTCCTGAGGATATAGTTCTGAAATGAAAAAGATTAAGAAGGCACTGTAGCAGCAGATGCGTTGTCACATCACAGACAATGTCTAACAGATCTTACAGATGTATCTGGACAGGTCACTAATTTCCAGATTCTTTTAATGAAGTGCACTCAATACAGGCAATAGTATTTGGATATGTGTGCTAACATGGCTACCTCACAAGATGGAGATTCTAGATGGAATGAAGTAAATACAATATTCTTACAAAATTTGTCTGAGAAACTCTTACAACACTAAACTATCAGTTAATTGTTCTACAGACCTATCTGGTCAAAACAACAACTGATGAGTGTGTGTATACCTAATACTTAGAGAAAAAATTTATTTGGCAAGCCCATTATGTCTAGGGACACCATGGTACCACTAAACATACGAGTAAGCTAAACCATTATTGTTATTTTCTCTGATATGCGGAGATATGTAGCATAATTGTTGGCCGGCCGCTGGTGGCCGAGCGGTTCTGGCGCTACAGTCTGGAACCGCTCGACCGCTACGGTCGCAGGTTCGAATCCTGCCTCGGGCATGGATGTGTGTGTTGTCCTTAGGTTAGTTAGGTTTAAGTAGTTCTAAGTTCTAGGGGACTTATGACCTCAGCAGTTGAGTCCCATAGTGCTCAGAGCCATTTGAGCCATAATTGTTAAAAAATTGTTTCAACTGTAAAAAATAGAGATAAACAAAGAAGAATTTCTGCACAGAATTACATTATTTATTAGCAACACAACCTTTACAAAAGGTATCCATCGGTGTTGCCTGTCCAGTACCGTCTGGACAAGTTGGAATTAATTAGTTGCTTGTCCTATATGATCTTTTTTCGAAATATGTCAAGCTGTGTGCCATTAAGTAGGCAGCAGTGTTTGCTGAATATCAGAGGATGTCTTACGCACTACAAACTGAGAGTTGGCAGACCTACTGCACACTGCTACTCACATGCAAAACGTGGGCACGTTTTCTACAAGACTGTAAAACGTGGGCAAGTTTTCTACAAGACTGTAACGTCAAACACATTGTAATATCAAAATTTAATTTACAAAAGTATCCTCTTGTTTATATTTTCCAAGAGGTTAATCGATTTATATGTACATAATCAAATACACAACATACGTATTGAGGGAATTTATCCAACTTTTTGAACACATCATAAGTAATTTGTCAATTTACACAACCCTCTATACACCATCAGACATATTAACTAACAGTAAAAAGTCAACAAGTAGATAAATCCATTACCATACCTGCCTAACAAAGAACGTGCACTGGAGGAAAAGGTAAGGAAAACACTGACTGCACTCACTGAACAAGATAGTATTAGAGGTAAGACCTATGACAAAAAGTTAGGGCATTTAAAGGAATATTTAGTTGGGGGAACTGTATTGCTTGGATCATATATAAAACCTGCAGCCCTAAAGAAAAGATAGTGGTTCAAATGGCTCTAAGCACTATGGGACTTAACATCTGAGGTCATCAGTCCCCTAGAACTTAGAACTACTTAAACATAACTAACCTAAGGACATCATACACATCCATGCCCGAGGTAGGATTCGAACCTGCGACCGTAGCGGTCGCGCGGTTCCAGATTGAAGCGCCTAGAAACGCTCGGTCAAACTGGCCGGCCGTATTTTTAAAATTTCTTGAATTGTCGAATATGGAGCATTAATCGGCACAGGAGTTTGTAGATGTTGTTGTTGTTGTTGTCGTCTTCAGTCCTGAGACTGGTTTGATGCAGCTCTCCATGCTACTCTATCCTGTGCAAACTTCTTCATCTCCCAGTACCTACTGCAGTCTACATACTTCTTAATCTACTTAGTGTATTCATCTCTTGGGCTCCCTCTACGATTTTTACCCTCCACGCTGCCCTCCAATACTAAATTGGAGATCCCTCGATGTCTCAGAACAAGTCCTACCAACCGATCCCTTTTTCTAGTCAAGTTGGGCCACAAACTCATCTTCTCCCCAATTCTATTCAATACCTCCTCATTAGTTATGTGATCTACCCATCTAATCTTCAGCATTCTAGAACTAAGTACCTAACTAACCTAAGAACATCACACATGTCCATGCCTGAGGCAGGATTCGAACCTGCGACCATAGCGGCCGCGCGGTTCCAGACTGAAGCGCCTAGAACCGCTGGGTCACACTGGTCGGCTAAAGAAAAGAAAAGATAGTAAATGGCAGTTACTGCATAGTTGCTGAATTAAGGTTACCACATCCCACATCCAAAGAATTATCTTTTGACTTTTTCTAACGCAAATAAGTATTAAAGGACTTCACAGTCTCCATGATTTGAAAAAGTATTGGTATGAGTAATACTGATGATTGCAGTCACTGAATTGAGAAAACAGTAAAGATATGAGTGCTTTACTAGTTATTCACACAAGAACATGTTCTTATATCATGTACCTGCAGAGAAATACTAGATAGAAAACTGTTACCTGAGTAATTTTACTCCACTGTACCAATATCTTTAAGTACAGCAAGTGCTGTATGACATTCTCATCAGTTTATTCAGATATATCTATGCAAATATGTTCATGTGTAATAGTTTTAGTTTGAAAGAGAGTACAATATATTGCAACAAGATATATCATGTGTATAGTGTGTCAATATGGGACACTACTGCACACTTAAGATGGAGAACTACTGTAGTACAAAACTGAAACATTGTCTAGAAAAAGACCCTTACTATTCTTTTATGGAGTTTACGGAAATAGTTTTATCTTCAGAGTAACTACTACCGTCTTTGCAAAAAAAGATAGTATTTTATATGTATATATTTGTCTTTAAGTTGTATTGTGCAAATCATTGGTTATTTGGACACAACACTGAAATGATTGAATTTGATATGAGTTTTGAAGTAGAGCACTGAGAGTAAAACGAACAGATTTCTGGTGACATTAATGGTTTGGATCTAGTTGTGCTATGCTTTAATAGTTGGTATTTATAAAATGATGATTCATGAACCTGAGTAAGACAAACTTCTAGTTCATTAACTTTAAATAGAAAAGCGGATGCAGTTAAGTAATGGACAAATATTTTAATGTGAAAGTTGTGAGTATAATAAGACATAATACTTCCTTAATTAAGAATATCTTTGGATTTTCAGTTTGATTTCCTTGAATTTTGCACATTCGCATAGTCGTTGCTCTGCTGTGAGCAGACGAAACTTGATCACGGAATGAATAAAAATGTTATGCCCAAGGTTTGAATAGCGCCGAGTCTATACAGTTGCAGATTCTTGAAATGGAATCAGCCCAAACAATACCGAACCAGTAGTTCACTGATAGAATGATATTATTGTAATCTACCTTCCTGTTGTACAATTTTGAATGTTGTAGATAATAATAAAGAAAATAAATGAAGACGGGGAAGATTACAATTGACTGTGGGGAGGGTGAAAAATCAGAGCAACTGGTAGTAGACAGTCCGTCGTTAATAAAGTGATGCACGATTCTGACAAAAAATTAAGAATTTCACTGACAGTATTGGCTTCATAGAAAAATGTGTCTTCAAAGTAATATCAGTCTTCATAATAAAAATCAAAGTGAAGACAGGTTCCAGGACTGATCTTGCGATATGCAGTTAAAGCTGGTACAATGGGACTGATCGGTGTCATTACTGCGTAAAAACGACGCACCTGATTTACGTTCTCGAACAGTTTTTCATGTAAAATTATTTAGAAAACACCGTCAGGACAAGGAAATATTTACAGCAATAAGTAATTACCAGTTGCATCTCCTTACATTTATAATTATCATGAAATATACAACAAAGACTGAAGCCACCTTTTGCAAAACGTGCAATTAGGAGAAGCCCCAACAAACGAAAGACTGTGCTGCGACATTCTGTGGATGGCCGAACGATACGCGGCCGAAATATCAGGCGCAGTAATTTTATTTGGGGGTCTGTATGTCAGAAATTTAGTGGACTGTCGCTACATGTATGTTCAATAACGTCATCTTAGGATTTGGGAAGCTGTCAATATTTCTCAGAAATATTTTATCATAGAGCAGCCTTGTATGGCGTTGGCAAAGTTTTCGAATCAATTAACGCCGTTCAACAAGTCTCTAGTGCATTTACATTTCCTTGGTGGAAATCATTGTCTCTCACAAACGAGGTAATTCTACATTTTCTTGCTTGAAATCACTCAACATATGTTACATTATATCGTGTACAGGGTGTTTTTGTCTTAACAAGAGAGAGCTGAAACATCTCAAAAACGACGCTTCGTACGAAATATGTGCTTTAAGTGAAAAGGTAATATAAGTAAAGGGGACATATGTCTCTCCTACAGCTGGCCACCTCCTATCCACCCTCTTGCGTTGGTGAGATAAACTTTGTATTTTCAAGTGGGAGCTCCGTTTATATTGCATATTCGGGTTCTACATCCAAAAGTATGTACGGTTTACCAAAACATTGCTTCTCATTCGTGGTAGATGGCGATGTAATCGAAAAAATCAAGTGTACCTGTTTTCGCATTTAAAAATGGACGCGTCTGGGTCTACATTTCGTTTACGATGTAAATTTAACCTTTGTGTTCTAACAATTGATATCTAAGTTCGAAATTTACTTAAGTGTTGCAAATTCGAATAAATAGTAAGGGAAGCTAGGGCACAGCGGGAACAAAACTCATTAAAATTTTTTTCAGCTACAATAATTGCAACAGGAAGTTGAAATAACATCTACGAGTCACGTAATTGTGTTAGTTGCTTCTATAATTTTTCTCTTTGCCCTCACATTAATAGTTTTGAGACAATTGCTGGCCAAGTAAAGCTCTGTCTTTTGTGCTCACTGTGCCCTATACAGGGACAGAGTGAGCAATTGCTTGTGGTGCCAGGAGCACACATTTAGGATGGTAAATTATTGACATAAAAACTTTTTCTCGCTATTAGCCTACTTATTTCAATATTAGACAAATATTTTCACATTTTACTGAACATTATTATGGCACAAAGAGACTGGAAAGTCCAGAAAGTTATTACAACCCTTAGTACCAGCAATACACACTGTCACTAAAGTGGATGTCGCTTTTATCTGTCTTATTCGTTATGGTTGTTACTTTTATGTGATTTCTTCGGATACGACACTCTGAGGTTTTTTCTCGCACTCGGAAGAACTGTTTATGGCAACAAAGTGCCGAAACGGAATCTGTTTTTCCAGCGTCTTCCCTTCCAACAGTTCATAATCACCTATTTTGGGATCTTCAGTGAGCATTGTGAATACATCGTACTCTTCATTACTACTATAAAGATCAGTGTCATCGTTTGTGCCATCCAACTCAATTTGCATTTCTGCATAAGAGTCGTCACTTTCAAAAATCAACTGCGTTTTGGCTTTGGTTGTTTGTTTCCCAGGATTACTATCGTTTGCCGTTCCTGTTTCTTTCTTCTGTTTGTGTTCTAGAAGTTCATGTTTTTCTGGGGTGTCTGTCAAGACTTGTGTTATGCCCATTTTCCTTCTGGCCGTTGGATCCTTATGTGGTGGTGTTTTCGGGAATGGACTAATTTCTTGAAGCGTGACAGGCAAGCTTGATGCTCTACTGGTATCGTTTCTTCAAGCGTCTGGTGTAGCATTTTCTTGTAATTTCGTGGAATCATCGAAGACTGATAAAACACGATGTCACTTTTATCATTAATTGCATCACAGTCCCCTTTTCCATTTTCCCCACGTGGTTAATTTGGCATTACAGAAGCAGAGTGTAAATGTTGCTCTGCAAAAATATCTGTTTCAAGAATGTATATGCCTGTATACTGGAAGCCTGATATGATAGCAGTTACTGTGAATGCCATCGTATATGTTCTTGCAACAAGTGTTGCAACTTTTTTGAGTGTAACAGTCTTTCCAGGATTTGTGGTCATAAAGTTGTCACAAACATTTGTTAAAACCTCTTAAAAGCACTAGTAACACATCTGCTATGAGGTGTGAGTGTCATAATTGTCACAACATTTTGCTTTGTTGTTTCAATGCAATCTTTATTGAGATGGCTTCCATGAACGTCATAACTCAACAAAACTGAGCTGTTAGGGGACACACGTGAATATGTAACCAAATTTTTCATGTAAAGAGCAAAATTTTCTTCTGTCATTCACACTGATTTGATTGCTAAGCCCAGCGTTTGTGCTAGTTCACCACGTAACATGTATTCTGGGCAACGAACTCTAGGGAATATTATTGCAGGTACAACAGAATATCCCCGCGCATTTACATAAGAAGTGAGCAGCATTCAGCAACGCCCTACTTGCTTTTCGCTGGTGTCTCATCCAAATTTTCTCATCGAAATTGTATGTGGATTCAGGGCCATATGAATGGCGCTTGAATATCTCCACCAGTTTTCCAAAGAACATTCTTAGATTGTGAGCATTGAAGCTTGTTGCTCGTGATAATGATGAAGGCTGTGACTTGCTGAAACCCAGTGAATGATGTCGTTTCGAAAAACCTGGCACCAGTTTGAACCGGTACATTTATTTGTCTCCCAAGTTTCTGGCATTCTTATATTATTACGAGCTGCTGTCTCATAAGCCAGCTTAGCAAGGTGCAAAATGGTGATACTACACAGCATGTTAACAGATGCTTCCTATTTAGTAGAAGTTTGTCTTGCTACAATGTAAAAACTTGTCTAGAAATATACTTTGGATAAAATCGAGCATCTTCAGAGGCTGGTGTACATTTTGCTTTGTTCATATATCACGAAATATAAATTTATGAATTAGTTTAACTTTTAGGGTTATACAAATTATTCATACTGTAGTTTCAAGTAAATTAAGTTAACATGTCGTGCCAGTGTCTGTCAAGGAATTCCATATCCTTTAGATGCTTTTAGCATAGTCTGAACAGCTTTTTTCATCCTGTCTTAAAGTGTCATACCGATATTAGCTTTTCTCTATTACGAACTATATTTCTTGAAACATGAGAGAGAAAAGAGGATAAGGCAACACAGCAATAACTATAAAGATAGAAATGCAGTATACCGGTCAATTGCCCACTGTGCCATTATGTATAATATGCAGAACTTACTACATTATGGAATTAGATGCATGATCAATTTTAGTGCTTCAGTATCATGTCCAAACCTACTACACTAATGCTCACAGCTTTCGACTTGTCCAGATAGTAAGTTATACCAGTAGAAATGTATTTATTTCGTAGAAATCTTGCGAGACACTGTGTTCAGACACACATGTGATGTTCTGCCGCAAGTTCTGCGAGCTGCTATCTTAAAAAATCAGCTGGTGAAACAACAATATATGAGTACCTTCCCTTGGTGAAATCACGTGACCTTTCATTCAGACAAAGATTCTTTATGGAGAAGGACATCATGTTTACGCCAGTGAATGTTAAACTTTTTATTTCCAATATTGCAATTTCGGCCTTAGGCCATTATCAAGTGCAGATATTTTGGCTTTAAGCCATGTCAACTTTATACACGCTGACGCATTTATGTGTCGTTGTTATTTGCTGTTATATACATTCGTAACGCTGTATACGAATGTATATAACAGAAGATGTCAACGACATATAAATGTGTTAGAGTGTATAAAGTTGTCATGGCTTCAAGTCAAAACATATGCACCTGATAATGGCTTGAGGCTGAAATTGCAATAGTGGAAGTAAAACGTTTAGCAGTCACTGGCGTAAACATAATGTCTTTCAAAAATTTTTACATGACTCTGAATCCTAGTTATCAAAAGTTAATTAATTTTTATAAAGAGTTGCTCACTATACCCCTAGGCGAGGGTTGCCATCCGTCCCTATGTATCGGGACCATCACCGTTATGGACCTTCTTATATCGACATCCCAACATGACTCAATTTTGTCCAGATTCTGCAAAATGCTATTACGCGCTTGGCTCAAGTACTGAAGTAACTCCATCTGTTAGAGTAACATGTAAATGCTGCTTGAGTTAGTTTCACTACGTCAACAAATTTATTTTGACAAGGTCGTCTCACAGATGGCGTTGCATGCTGCGTAACCTGTCTCGACGATGCAAGCACCTTCTAGGTCTAGCGCCATCATTCGAGAAAATACCAGACTTCTCCAGTAATAAATGGCTGTAACTACTTAAGCTGCGCCAAGCGGAGGACTCGGACAGTTCCCGTTCGAATAGCGATCTGATAATAGATTCTTTTTAAATGTAACACGAACACCGAGTACAAGTTAGTAATGTCTTAAAGTGTTTACTGCGGATATAAAGGGCGTGAACTGTTTAGTGACGTGTACTTCCATGAATGAAGTGTAATTGTCGACCGTTTACCACCTAATAGACTTATCATAACTTATCATAACATACGGAAATGTCTAAGGACGGAAAGTGAAAGTGTCACTGTTCCGATGATTACACAAAAGAGTGGCCGTCAAGAAAGTACGTACGGACCAATACGCTTTGTGTGAGATTTTGCAGCTGTTTCATCTCAGTAACTCACGGAAGTAAGGCGGAACTGAGGCATCGTATTTCTACTAAGAATTACACAAACAGATCCGCCGTAGCACAGACAGCCTATTTCAACATTCGTGATTAAGGATACAGGGTACTTTTCCGGCTCAATATTATATAAAAATCAACACCTATTTCTTTGAGGCACTGTTTATAATTTAAATTTTTTACAGGTTTTTTGTTGATATCAGGTAATACAGCACACTTTATAAACATATTAGAAGTATTTTGAAATTTTTGAACCTGCTTAGGGTTATTAAAAAAATTACAAAGAAACGGATGTAATTTTTTTCCCCACAATCCTTCCTCAAGTTGAGGTACCATTTAATCCAATGTTATACATTTAAAGGAGACCAAATTTTTACCAGATATGTATGACATGATGGCTGAGGTACTAGACCTACTTAATTTCACTTATTATATATATTACAAGGGTAACAAATATCATATCCTACATTTTAATTTTTATAACTTCGTTTCCTAATAAAAATGCTATTTTTTTTAATTTAGTTGATTCTGCAATAAAGCTTAAGTCTGCTACATATTTACAGTTTCTTCTACCGCACGTTTCATAGATGCTTTATACACAATCGTTGCAAATTACAGAAAAAAATTAGAGCAATCTTTATATATTTTAGGAACTATTTGCACCTGAATTCTGAAAAATACAACTTGAGGGATATTGCGATTGAAGATATGAGTCTAATTAAATTGTGTCTCAGAACATTCCTGAACCATAGTCTTCATCCTGCAGCATTTCTTCATCTTCAATCTTCCTCTTGGCATTCCTTTTAGCACTTCTTGCTTCTTTGGTAACTTGAAGAGCGAATCTTTCCGCTTCATGCACCCATTGTCTGTCACAGGCAAGCAATTGATCTTCCATATAAGAGCCACATTTTGTGCCTAAATTTCTCAGGGCTTGCAACCCTCCTATCGCTCCATCACTGAAGCACATCCCTGCATCTAGTACACCAGTTTTTGGTGTATTTAATCATACAAAAACATTCTTGTGTAATATTTCCCCACATGCAAATGTTGAAACTTTCATGAGTATTCTGTGTGCCCCCATGAAGAAAATTACTAAGCGAAACAAGGTCTCTAAAATTGGTTTTATTTCGTTCATAACAGGCCCAGAAAGAGAATGCTTATGTTGGTATATTTGACCACTTTCTTTTGCTTCTTGGTAGCCAAACCAATAATCTGCTCCTTTAGGGCAATGTCCGTGAACGGTATGGTAACATATGGACAACTTATGAAAGTAGATGGTCAACACAGTTTTTCTCATTACTTTGACATCATTCAGAGGCGCAGTTCGTCTAATGGCCAGTCCGTAATAACCCTGAAGAAGGTCTATTTCAGTTTCTATCAATCTGCCTGGGCCAGACAGAGATTTTCCATCAGATAGCAACTTTCCATTTATTTCTCTTCATGTTGTCGTTTTTGTTGTCTTCAGTCCTGAGACTGGTTTGATGCAGCTCTCCATGTTACTCTATCCTGTGCAAGCTTCTTCATCTCCCAGTACTTACTGCAACCTACATCCTTCTGAATCTGCTTAGTGTATTCATCTCTTGGTCTCCCTCAACAATTTTTACCCTCCACACTGCCCTCCAATGCTAAATTTGTGATCCCTCGATGCATCAGAACATGTCCTACCAACCGATCCCTTCTTCTAGTCAACTTGTGCCACAAACTCCTCCCCAATTCTATTCAATACCTCCTCATTAGTTATGTGATCTACCCATCTAATCTTCAGCATTCTTCTGTAGCACCACATTTCGAAAGCTTCTATTCTCTTCCTGTCCAAACTATTTATCGTCCACGTTTCACTTCCATACATGGCTACACTCCATACAAATACTTTCAGAAACGACTTCCTGACACTTAAATCTATACTCGATGTTAACAAATTTCTCTTCTTCAGAAACGCTTTTCTTGTCATTGCCAGTCTACATTTTATATCCTCTCTACTTCGACCATCATCAGTTATTTTGCTCCCCAAATAGCAAAACTCCTTTACTACTTTAAGTGTCTCGTTTCCTAATCTAATTACCTCAGCATCACCCGACTTTATTCGACTACATTCCATTATCCTCGTTTTGCTTTTGTTGATGTTCATCTTATATCCTTCTTTCAAGACACTGTCCATTCCGTTCAACTGCTCTTCCAAGTCCTTTGCTGTCTCTGACAGAATTACAATGTCATCGGCGAACCTCAAAGTTTTTACTTCTTCTCCATGAATTTTAATAGCTACTCCGAATTTTTCTTTTGTTTCCTTTACTGCTTGCTCAATATACAGATTGAATAACATCGGAGAGAGGCTACAGCCCTGTCTCACTCCCTTCCCAACCACTGCTTCCCTTTCATGCCCCTCGATTCTTATAACTGCCATCTGGTTTCTGTACAAATTGTAAATAGCCTTTCGCTCCCTACATTTTACCCCTCTCACCTTTAGAATTTGAAAGAGAGTATTCCAGTCAACATTGTCAAAAGCTTTCTCTAAGTCTACAAATGCTAGAAATGTAGGTTTGCCTTTCCTTAATCTATTTTCTAAGATAAGTCGTAGGGGCAGTATTGCCTCACGTGTTCCAACATTTCTACGGAATCCAAACTGATCTTCGCCGAGGTCGGCTTCTACCAATTTTTCCATTCGTCTGTAAAGAATTCGCGTTAGTATTTTGCAGCTGTGACTTATTAAACTGATAGTTCGGTAATTTTCACATCTGTCAACACCTGCTTTCTTTGGGATTGGAATTATCATATTCTTCTTGAAGTCTGAGGGTATTTCGCCTGTCTCATACATCTTGCTCACCAGATGGTAGAGTTTTGTCAGGACTGGCTCTCCCAAGGCCGTCAGTAGTTCCAATGGAATGTTGTTTACTCCCGGGGCCTTGTATCGACTCAGGTCTTTCAGTGCTCTGTCAAACTCTACACGCGTATCGTATCTCCCATTTCATCTTCATCTACATCCTCTTCCATTTCCATAATATTGTCCTCAAGTACATCGCCCTTGTATAGACCCTCTATATAATCCTTCCACCGTTCTGCTTTCCCTTCTTTGCTTAGAACTGGGTTTCCATCTGAGCTCTTGATATTCATACAAGTGGCTCTCTTTTCTCCAAAGTTCTCTTTAATTTTCCTGTAGACAGTATCTATCTTACTCGTAGTGAGATAAGCCTCTACATCCTTTCATTTGTCCTCTAGCCATCCCTGCTTAGCCATTTTGCACTTCCTGTCGATCTCATTTTTGAGACGTTTGTATTCCTTTTTGCCTGCTTCATTTACTGCATTTTTATATTTTCTCCTTTCATCAATTAAACTCAATATTTCTTCTGTTACGCAAGGATTTCTACTAGCCCTCGTCTTTTTACCTACTTGATCCTCTGCTGCCTTCACTACTTCATCCCTCAGAGCTATCCATTCTTCTTCTACTGTATTTCTTTCCCCCATTCTTGTCAATTGTTCCCTTATGCTCTCCCTGAAACTCTGTACAACCTCTGGTTTAGTCAGTTTATCCGGGTTCCACCTTTTTGCAGTTTCTTGAGTTTTAATCTACAGCTCATAACCAATAGATTGTGGTCAGAGTCCACATCTGTCCCTGGAAATGTCTTACAATTTAAAACCTGGTTGCTAAATGTCTGTCTTACCATTATATAATCTATCTGATACCTTCTAGTATCGCCAGGATTCTTCCATGTATACAACCTTCTTTTATGATTCTTAAACCAAGTGTTAGCTATGATTGAGTTATGGTCTGTGCAAAATTCTACCAGACGGTTTCCTCTTTCATTTCTCTCCCCCAATCCATATTCACCCTCTATGTTTCCTTCTCTCCCTTTTCCTACTCTCGAATTCCAGTCACCCATGACTATTAAATTTTAGTCTCCCTTCACTACCTGAATGATTTCTTTTATCTCATCATACATTTCATCAATTTCTTCATCATCTGCAGAGCTAGTTGGCATATAAACTTGTACTACTGTACTAGGCATGGGCTTCGTGTCTATCTTGGCCACAATAATGCGTTCACTATGTTGTTGGGTGTAGCTTACCCGCACTCCTATTTTTTTATTCCTTATTAAACCTACTCCTGCATTACCCCTATTTGATTTAGTATTTATAACCCTGTGTTCACCTGACCAAAATTCTTGTTCCTCCTGCCACCGAACTTCACTAATTCCCACTATATTTAACTTCAACCTATCCATTTCCCTTTTCTTTTGCACATGTCCACAACAATCCAGTTTTGTTACCAAGGTATCACCATAAACATTGAACTCATGAATTTTATTGAAAGTTTTAGAGTCCCCATCGCCTAGGTACTTCGTATATCTGACGGTGTAAATTGGCACCGACCTCTCAAATATTTTTAGAGCTCCATCACACTCCATACTTCCACTGTAACCATCATAATTATTAGAACACTGATGTTCAATATGCCCCTCAGTGTTACCATGGCAGTTGTTTCAGTACTTAGATAAGAACTAAACATCAACAACTTTTCATTCTCCAGAGAAGTAGCACTTGCAACACCATTCAAGGAACGAAGTCCTCAATCTTGCCATGCCCCATCAAGTGCAACAGCAATGTCCCTTGTTCCACTAATATTTACAGTTCCTTCTACTGCACCTTTCATAGATGCTTTACACAAAACCGTCAAGGCACCTAAAATTATTTTTATGTACTTGCTGAACCTACTGGGAGAAGGAGGAAGGTCCATCAAAACACCAAACGTTTGAGCAGATTTTTTTTTCCTTTTCCGATTCCATGCATTGCATACACTAACTTCGAATTCACATCTTATGAATTATGTACGATGTTCGAAGTCATTTCCGAGGTATCTTTATTCCAGGATCTACGCAACAACTAATTTTGACCCTAAACCCTTCCTGCTACTTTGTTGTTCAGTTGTTTCCAGACAGGCTACATCATCACATTGTTTACATTTCGCTACTTCCTTTGTCAAAGAAGATGAGATGCCCACATCAACAACAACAAATCCACTACAAACAGCGTCATTATTAGTACAAAAATTTGAATCACCAGGAAGCGTGCCATGTGGGAATTTCTTCCCTGAACTGATACATAGGTTAATTTCAACAGTGTGGGTTGCTTTCTTTGTAAACTGGTTACCAGAGAATCTCCTTTTATTGAATTTCTTGATGCGTGGCTTAGTTCGTATTTGTTGCACACTAAAGGATATGTACTTCCACAAATGTTTGCGCCTCTTGGGCAACAAACATTCAATAATACGTGAACAAACTGCTTCAGCGAAACAAAAGTAAATACTAGCAAAGACAGTCATTTACAGCCACTAGAAACCTGTACTCTTACCACCATAAACAACGTATCATACGTATAATCGCTGGAAACAGAAAGTTCGCAGTTCTTTTCGAAATAATACTGGTCTCTGTAACAGCAATAAAGGGGGCGTGGTAGCATACATGACTGTAACTTTAAAATTTGAAACCCTATAATGTATATATCAATGTAATCAGGAAAGACCTTAGAATTTAATAATGTCATTAAAAAAATCGATTTTTTCACCATTTATAAGTACCTTGTATCCTTAAAGAACATACCCAGGTAAACTTGCTCGTTGCTGTTGCAGAACTAGCAACAGCATGTAAAGTCCTCAAGCATCTTGAATCCTCCAGTTCTCTTGACTGTACCGTAAAACCAAATGCCGCAGTCTACCCTGACTAAGTCGACGCAAAGCAACCCACAGCTAGGACCAAAGCTACAGCGATTGTTAAAAATATTTTCGCACCACACTCCGTACCAGAATGCATGAAACAATTGCAGTTAGTTTCACTTTCCGGCATAGGCCCTGACGAATCGAACCAGAAGGCTAAAAATATGTTTCAGTAAGCTGTGCAAAGCTTTTCTGAAACAGAGAGAATTCATTACAAGCTGTTGAAGTTTGATTCGCTGAATAACTAAACATCGGTGACAGCTGCGAAGTTTTGTCTAGACACTTTAAGACAACTGAAAATTCCATTAGATACATTAATCGCTTTTGTGGGGATAAGAATAGCAACTTCGAAGATCGCTGTCGTTAACGGTAGCAGCAGAGAGAATTCTTAAGTTTTGGATTCCATTAAAACAATTTTTTTACGCCGAAGACAAGCCACATAATATAATTTCAGATTTTTTTCATTAGTCCCAACAGTGAAATTTACTTCATGTTTCTGCAGTCTAACTTGGTTCTGTTCGAAAAAATATAAAATGCGTAGAGAACAACAAAGTCTCTATAACTGAAATAAAAATTATATTGATCGAGACTCAAAGATGTCTGAATGAAAGAAGGACTACCAATTTCGTTGGCACGCAGACCAAGATGAATTTGAACAAATTGAGCAATGAGAACTCTAACCAAGAAGTAATTAATTTGATTTCGAAATTTGAGGAAGAGACAATGGCTTTCTATGCAACGGCATTTGATTACTTAGAGAAATGAAGTATTTCATTTAATAAATATCAAATATTGGATTGGATGACTCTGTCCGGCACCCCAGGTTGGGTGATGATTATACATCTGACTAAAAATCGTTGAAGATTTCAGGTGACACTTGTTTTCAGGAATATATGTATCTGAAGAACGTTTTAGAAACTGTGCTTGACTTAGAAGAATGGAAGTCTAAACATTCCGTCGGAGAAATGTGGATTTACTTTGTTAAGTAAACCGAAAATACTGAACGCATATGCCAACAGTTAAAATTATACAAATATTTGTTTTCTATTCGCGCACATAGAGTCGCTGTAGAAAGAGTATTCTCGATGATGACGGCCCAGTGGACCGATGAAAGAAATCGACTGCTGCCAAGTACTGTAGGATCAGTCTTAGAGTGACAGTTTAGTTACAAGCTGACTTGCGTGGAGTTTTATATATACGTGAAAGGGAAAAAACACTTGCTGAAAAAGGTGAAATCTTCTGAAAATATAGTGTACCAATTACTTCTGTGCTGCGCGGCATTAGCCAAGCGGTCTAGAGGCGCTGCAGTCATGGACTGTGCGGCTGGTCCCGGCGGAGGTTAGAGTCGTCCCTCGGGCATGGGTGTGTGAGTTTGTCCTTAGGATAATTTAGGTTAAGTAGTGTGTACGCTTAGGGACTGATGACCTTAGCAGTTATGTCCCATAAGGTAAACAAAATTACTTCTGTAGCAACAAGTTACATGAAATTGTGTTCTAAATAACAAATTAATTGCATTAAATAAGTTTTTGAATTCATTTCTACATCCCCATCTCAGAGCGTCCCGAAGAGGTCTCAGCTAGATATGGCAACCTCTTCCTATACGTTTTAAGCCCGGGCTCCTCTACAACATTTGTAGCCGATTCAGAGTCTTGTTAGAAACTTCGTTTGCTATTACCAAGGCTAGAATAATTTGCTGATCATATCGAGATGTTTGATTTCGGTGAGTCCCCTTCCCTCTCATCATTGGGGTGCTTGACTTCGATGAACATCAATGGCAGGTGCCCCTGACACAATAACTTCATGAACATTTTATCTCATTAGAATGGTTGTACACTACTGGCAATTAAAATTGCTACATCACTAAGATGGCGTGCTACAGACGCGAAATTTAATCGACAGGAAGAAGACGCTGTGATATGCAAATGATTAGCTTTTCAGAGCATTCACACAAGTTGGCGCCGGTGGCGACACCTACAACGTATTGACATGAGGAAAGTTTCGAACCGATTTCTCATACACAAACATCAGTTGACCGGCGTTGCCTGGTGAAACATTGTTGTGATGCCTCATGTAAGGAGGAGAAATGCGTACCATCACGTTTCCGACTTTGATAAAGGTCGAATTGTATTCTATCGCGATTGCAGTTTATCGTATCGCGACATTACTGCTCACGTTGGTCGAGATACAATGACTGTTAGCAGAATATGGAAACGGTGGGTTCAGGAGGGTAATACGGAACGCCGTGCTGGATACCGACGGCCTCGTATCACTAGCAGTCGAGATGACAGGCATCTTATCCGCATGGCTGTAACGGATCGTGCAGCCACGTCTTGATCCCTGAGTCAACAGATGGGGACATTTGCAAGACAACAACCATCTGCACGAACAGTTCGACGACGTTTTCAGCAGCATGGACTATCAGTTCGGAGACCATGGCTGCGGTTACCCTTGACGCTGCATCACAGACAGGAGCGCCTACGATTGTGTACTCAACGACGAAACTGGGTGCATAAATGGCAAAACGTCATTTTTTCGGATGAATCCAGGTTCTGTTTACAGCATCATGATGGTCGCATCCGTGTTTGTCGACATCGCGGTGAACGCACATTGGAAGCATGTATTCGTCATCGCCATACTGGCGTATCACCCGGCGTGATGGTGTGGGGTGCCATTGATTACACGTCTCGGACACCTCTTGTTCGCCTTGACGGCACTTTGAACAGTGGACGTTACATTTCAGGTGTGTTACGACCCGTGGCTCTACCCATCATTCGATCCCTGCGGAACCCTACATTTCAGCAGGATAATGCACGACCGCATGTTGCAGGTCCTGTGCGGGCCTTTCTGAAAACAGAAAATGTTCGACTGCTGCCCTGGCCAGCACATTCTCCAGATCTCTCACCAACTGAAAACGTCTGGTCAATGGTGGTCGAGCAACTGGCTCGTCACAATACGCCTGTTACTACTCTTGATGAACTGTGGTATCGTGTTGAAGCTGCATGGGCAGCTGTACCTGTACACGCCATCCAAGCTCTGTTTGACTCAATGCCCAGGCGTATCAAGGCCGTTATTACGGCCACAGGTGGTTGTTCTGGGTACTGATTTCCCAGGATCTATGCACCCTAATTGCGTGAAAATGTAATCACATGTCAGTTCTAGTGTAATATATTAGTCCAATGGTTACCCGTTTATCATCTGCATTCCTTCTTCGTGTAGCAATTTTAATGGCCAGTAGTGTAGTTTGTATTCTGCAGGTAGTAGCGTAGTGGCCATCGCAAGAGTTACTGCGGTTGGACGGAAACACACAGCGAAATCTGTCACCCTGAAGGCGGGGTTCGAATGCCGCCAACGAAATCAAGCATTCCAACGGGTAGGAGACTCACCATAATCAACCCCTTGGGGAACAAGTTTACGTTTACATCGTAAATGAAAAGTACAGTCAATTGCGTCGGTTGGTAATTAGAGAAACAGGCACACTTGATGTTTGGTCATTACACCGTCATCTACCACGAACGGGAAACAATGGTTTGGTAAACGGTACGTATTTTTGGGCGTAGAAACCTAATATGCAATAAAATTGGGGAGTTCCCATATAAAGATACTATTTCTGTTAATACAAGTAAGATATGGATAAATGTACGTTAAATGTTTCCTTTCCTTCAGTCTAGGAAGCTTGGCATGTCGGTTTTTATTGTTGAAGTTTAAGCCAACGACACTAGGAAACTAGAAATGAACTTACTTTCATCTTATAACATAATCTGACATTAGCTTAAACGTTCATGTTTCACAAATAAGGATCTGGAATATTGTAATTGACCCAGTGTGAGTATTACCCTTTTGTTCTTTTGAAGAATACAACATACAGCCACGGAGGACAGGTGACAGGAGATGGCAGAGGTTGACGGATAGTACGAGTCACAAGGAGGGGATCCAGACGATCAGTTTATTGTTGTACTGATACAGAATGTCACGAATCAATCAGGTTGTCACTCAGTGTCGGTACCTGTTGTTCCTCAGTGGCCCGGTTTCATGTAACATTTGTACGTCAGAATCAGTGACGTCTTGCTGAACACATAATGTGTGTTCTGAAGTAAAAGTTTTAAATACACACATACAAAATTTCCATTCTAGAAAGGCGTTCAAGAGATCCGTTCAAATATTTTTATGGGACTTGTATTTTATGTTTATTTGCACATCACAATGAGTGTAAGGTTCGTCACGTACGCTACGAGTATTTACAAAAGACACGCTGTATGTCCATGTTAAACCTTTACTTTATCTTTCTTCTGCTCATGTTGTTTGAATGTCTGCAACGCTGCCAGGTAGGCGAGATACTGCTGCGACAATCAAGTGTATATTGCATGAGACTGGGAATTGTTGCCGAGATCACTCCCAAGGGCGCGGTAAACAGTCAATCAGTGCTACCGCACGGTGACCAATATGTTCGCGTAAATGCATGTGCATCTGGAGTGCATTACAAAGCTTCTTCAAGTGCTCCCGGGACTAAACCCACGTAAGTGAAATTTGCGCATTGCTCAAAGCATCCGTCGGCGAAACGGTCTGGTTGCAAAAAGCAATAGAATTTAAAGGTTAATATCTACGCATACTCGTTTCAATTGGTTATCGTCTGACAAGGAACGCTTATTAAAAAAATCAAAATTACTTCTTTAACTTTCTTCAAAAGAAAAGCAAGAGTCTATCTATAGACAAATTCTTACTTTGGCACCATAGTCTTCCCTGCTCCTAGGTGTCTAGTCATGTCACTCAGTAGCATACTGCATACACAATAAATCGTGTTCCAAAGAAATTGTTTTCCTTTTAGATATGATCCACTACACAAGATTTCATTCGAACACTTAATTTTCGATACACTGGTCAGTATGTGATGTGTTCCATAACAATAAATTTTTGCAAATTTGTGGTAAGTTCCTGTGTGACCAAACTGCTGAGGTCATCGGTCCCTGGGCCTACACACTACTTAACCTAACTTAAACTAACTTACGCTAAGGACAACATACACACACCCACGCCCGTGGGAGGACTCGAATCTCCGACGGGGGGAGCCGCGCGAACCGTGGCAAGGCACCCAAGTCCACGCGAGTACCCCACGCGGCAACAATAAATTGATACATTATTGAAATACTATTTAACAGTAAACTACCATTCCATTACTTTCCTTATAAATTCTTTGCAGTTCAGAATGCACAGCATAAAAACTTTGGATTTCCACTTTCTATTCATACTTAGAGATATGTATTAGCATACTTTTTTTACTCATTAATCACTAGCGAAAACCTACACATTTTCATACATATTTTTTCGATACTATTACTGATGCAGGTACTTTTTTAAGTCTGGGGACTCTAACGTACTTTGATTGTGTTGGATTCAGGAAAGGACAAAAGATAACTGCTTGGATGCGGTATCATAATTTTATCTGAACCTGCATGTCGTAGCTGCCATTTGCTAGTTATTTTCCGTAGTGCAGAAGATTTTTGATGTGACTGGAGCAGTACTTTTCTCCAACCAAGTACTTCTGTGCACGTCCTCACCTTATGTCATATGTGTTTTTCCTGATTATGGCACGGTCGGTGAGTGCACTGTGTTTCTTACCTCTTCGTCCAGTGTAGGTTCTTCTTTAGGCAGGCATGGCAGGTGTTCAGCAGTTCTGGTGGTATATGGTGTGGTGTAAATCGGCAAGTTATTTACAGTATGCTCAAATGGTTAAATAAATTCTATCAAACATGTGCCTTGCATACTTGCATAAGTCCCTATAAATCTGTAAAATTCTCAGAAAAGGCGTTTCAAGGGCCTACTTTGCTGATGGTACCAGGATATCAGAAAGTCCTTAATGCTACTGTCCAGTAAAAAAATCTTCCCAATTCTTGCATGTAGCCGGCCGGGGTGTCCGAGCGGTCTGGAACCGTGCGACCGCTATGGTTGCAGGTTCGAATCCTGCTCGGGCATGGATGTGTGTCTTGTCCTTAGGTTAGTTAGGTTTAAGTAGTTCTAAGTTCTAGGGGACTGATGACCTCAGAAGTTAAGTCCCATAGTGCTCAGAGCCATTTGAACCATTTTTTTCTTGCGTGTAAAGTTATTATCTGTTAAAAATGCGACAGGCTACCCAACTGTCGGTATGTTATGTTCGAGACCCCTTCTAATGATGGCAACGCTGTTGTCGACTTGGTAGCATAGCATGATAAAAGATCATATAGCGGTACTAAGTACTTAACATCAGCACTTGTAGAGGAGAAAGGCCCACTAGCCCACCAACACCGACAGATACGACTTTTTTAATGGTGGTGTTGGTAATATAGAGAGTAAATTTGTGTAGCAGCATTTGTTAGTGGGTTTTGCTTTCTGACATAGCAAACAAGTTTCATTAGTTGTTCACCATACCTACGCATACTTGGATATAAATTTTTTAAAAAATGGTTGTAATGGCTCTGAGCACTTTGGGACCTAACATCTGAGGTCATCAGTCCCCTAGAACTTAGAACTACTTAAACCTAACTAACCTAAGGACTTCACATACATCCATGCCCGAGGCAGGATTCGAACCTGCGACCATAGCGGCCGCACGTTTCCAGACTGTAGCGTCTAGAACCGCTCGCCCCCCCCCCCCCCCCCCCCCCCGGCTGGCATATAAATTTAGTTTTCTTAAACGATTAGTGCTACCGCAGTAACCACAAACATAACGTTTCTACCAAACTAAAGTGTCTCTTCCAACATCACACCATAAACATTATGCCTGTAGAGTAATACGTTGTTTTGAGTTTTGTAGCGCAGTAGGATTTTCTCAGACGGATTTTGTGTAAGGAGACATTCTGCGTCATTCCATTTTAGATCTGCATCTTGCAATGCAGCCACATTTCCGGAGATATGTAAATAGCATTGTCTGTAATGTGTATCTTCCATGAATAGAATCTGGTGATGAATTATCTGCTCTGATCAATCCGAAAGATCAGTCAGCGCTTGCATTAGAAGTGACAAAGCGTCAGCTTAAGCATTGCTCTGAGCTTTTACGTGCATTACCTCCAAACTGCATTCTTCACGGAAAGCTGTGCATCTCGCAATTCTGAGATGAAGTAACTTAAAACGTGATAGCTGAATTTCTTGAACACCCATATTATGGCTAGAGCTTCCAACTCAGTAGCTAATATCCACCAGCAGAAATTCCGGAAAAATATGTGTCCTTGGTAACGCATAAGTCTGAATTCATGTTGGAATGACACTGGACTTCAGAATTTGACAAAGCATTGTTTATTACATCGAAATCCGTCTGACATCTGTTTGATCAAAATCATGTTGCATTATTCTTTAACAAACTCACAGAGCTGGGTTATTAAGCACGTGCCAGGGAACAAAACAGCGAAAAAATTAACGGAGACCAAGAAATACTTGTAAATGGCGCTTTGTTTTCAGAGTTGGAAAATATTTCAATGTACTTCTTTCATCAGGATCAGGTTTTCTCCTGAACGAAATATGATATGACCTAAAAATTTAGTTTCCTATCCACCAAATTTCAGTTTTTGTAAATTAATTGTCACCCCAGCTTGTGGAAATTTACATAACGGTCTGTCCAGTAAATCAAGGTGTTCCTATCTTGTAGCAGTACCAGACAAGATATCATCGACATGTAATGTTACTTTATGTTGAATGTCGGGCCCTAGAACTGAGTGTAGTGCTGTAAGAAACACACCAGAACTCGAATCCAAACAGTAAACAGCAAAACTGATAACGTCTGCCAGCATTTGCAAAAGTTATGTGTTTTCTAGATTCTTTTACCAGTATGAACATCTCAGAACAAGGCTAGATAATAGCGCACTGCTTGAAAGTTTTTCAGTCAATCTTAAGAAATTTCAAGGACTAAATGTACTTGCTCATTAGGTGCTAGTAATGGTCTACAACATGGTAAATGAGATGGTTCAGTCACTTTCCACTATATCAATCGTCTCTTATTTCTCTTATTTCTGGTACGTAAACTAGAATTGTCTGTGCCAGAGCAAACTTTCTTCTAGTAAGATAGAAAATAGTGACAGTGTAGTCATTACTTCGTCCGATAAATGATTTGGCGATAATTCAATTAAGTTTGTTTCGTTACCATATGTTATACGATCGTTTACTTGGTCACGCCATTCTGGCAAGTCAGTGACATTTGTAAGAGCTAATTCAGATTTCAGAGATTCGTCGGAACTATCTCGGTGGTGACAGACTCACTGACAATACGCTCTAATTCAGGATTTAATTTATTATTAATTTCTATATCTTTTTCCGAAAGCCACTGCCAAAAATCTTCAACAAGGTGCAGAAGTATTTACTTTATTTTCAACTTTTACTGTAGTTCGTCTAATTTCTGGTGGTCTTGAGACAGTCTTTACCGCTTCTGGAGGACCACGATATGCCTTATTTCACTGTGAATCATCGTCCACTAAAGCATTATACTGTAATGACAATGTACTGAAATTAGCAGTAAATTTCTCAATGTCACTAGATTGCTTTTTAAAGTTGTAATTCTTTGGAATGATTTTGTAATTTGTTTGACATTATTTCCTGTTGCGTTGCTTGAGCCGGCCGCGGTGGTCTAGCGGTTAAGGCGCTCAGTCCGGAACCGCGCGACTGCTACGGTCGCAGGTTCGAATCCTGCCTCGGGCATGGATGTGTGTGATGTCCTTAGGTTAGTTAGGTTTAAGTAGTTCTAAGTTCTAGGGGACTGATGACCACAGATGTTAAGTCCCATAGTGCTCAGAGCCATTTGAACCATTTTTGCGTTGCTTGGTGGCTGAAGTTTTCGGTTCCAAGAAAGTTTACGCTATTTCCGTTATTTGAACACTTCGTAGTAAGAACGTATTCGTATCAGTTGGTTGACCGCTTATTCGTACATTCGTTTTACGTGAAATACAGCTCGTTCGCACACTTACTTCACGTGAAGCTTGATCATGCTGAATCGTTACATTATGTGAAGAACTTTCTTGGTCAACATCAACTTCAAAGAAAAGCTTTCCTGTAGAAACATTAGTTTCGCTTCCAGGATGCCCAATATTGTGGTCTGTATTACGTAAATTCACAACTTCTGCGTTAGAGAGTTCGTGTTCTTTTGGAATAAACGCCATGCTACCATTTTCTTCCGTAGCCCTTTCTGTGTTCGTTCCTGTTTTCACCATAACATTAAGCCAAAAATACTTTTCCAAAAATTTTGAATAAACGACGATATGATCTCCATTACAGACAACGCGTTGCCAGAGCAGCATCTTGTGGAGCATAATTATTGGATATTAACTATAATAATGAAAATTTACAAAGAAAATTTTGTTGTTAATGATTAACGGACGAATATTTTAATGACAAATACTATGGGCACTATGAAAATAAGCAAACAATGACCTACTATCCTTACCTGAAATAGTGATACATTGATGACTTCAATAGGATTCCAGTTTATTTAATTTCCAATTAGTTTCCTCTTTTGTAACTTTAATTTCCTTTTTCGCCCTTTTACTTTTTGGTTCATCTTTTATAATGGTAGATCACCATGAACGCGATGAACATGGAACATAGGAAACCGAAATGTAGGAGACGATAATTAAACATCCAGTCGCGGTCACGGCGGTTTTAATCTACCCTTCCTGTTATACAGTTCTGAATATTGTAGGTGATGAGTAAAGAAAATAAACTGAGAAAGGCCATATTACACTTGACTGATGGGGAGGGCAGAAAATGGTCGTGAGCGGTGGTTATCGGTCCGTTGTTATTAAGGTGATGTGTCACCGTGCATTATACAATTGAGGATTTCAATGCCAGTATTGGCTTTATAGAAAAATGACGGTTCGAAATAGTGTCAGACTTTGTAATGACAATCTAAAGTGAAGCAGGTTCTACATCTACATCTACATAGATAATCCGCAACCCACCGTAGGTTGCCTGGCGGAGGGTACCCTGTAAACTGCTTGTCGTTTCGTTTCTTGGCCCACTTGCAAACGGAAAGAGTGAAAAACGAATGTCTATATGCCACCGTATGAGCCCTAATTTCTCGTATCTTATCTTCTTGGTCCTTGCGGGCAATATATGCTGGCGGCAGTGGAACCGTTCGGCAGTCAGCTTGGAATGCCGGTTCTCTAATTTTTTTCAATAGTGTTTCTCGAAATGAACGTCGCCTTCTCTGCAGAGATTTCCATTTGAGCTGCCGGAGCATCTCCGTAAAACTTACATATTATTCGAACCTACCGGTAATAAATCTAGTAACCAGCCTCTGAATTGCTTCTATGTCTTCCCTCAACCCGACCTGGCATGGATCGCAAACACGCAAGCAGTCCTCAAAGACAGGTCGCACCAGCGTCGGATATGCGGTCTCCTTTACAGTTGAACCATTGTTTGCTAAAATTTTCCTACTACACCGAAGTCGACCATTCGCCTTCCCTTCCACAGTTCTTACATTCTCATTCACTTCATATCGCTTTGCTTTGCAGCGCCGATTTTGCTATATTCAGCTAAAGCTGCTAAAATGAAGGCTGATCAACGGTATCACTGTATTAAGAGGACCGACGTGATTCACATTCTCGAACTACTTTTGCTGTAAAATTATTTAGAAAATAGCTTTTGGAGAAGAAAATGTTTGAAGCAATAGGTAATTACTAATTTTACCTCATTCAATTTATAATTATCATAAAATATACAACAAATAATGAAACGACCTTCTGACTAACGTGCAGTCAACAGGAGCCCCGAGAAACGAAAAGAAGAAGCAGATGCTGCGGCTCCAGCATTTGTGCTCTTAACAAAATACAATTGAAAAACTGACACAAAATACCTTTAAAGTACATATTTATATATTCAATCGTTCAATTTCAGAAGATGCCACTTTCTGTAAAGGAATGTATAGAGAAATGTAAAAATTATATTCTTTGTGTATATGAGATGAAAAGATTTTTGTGTTCTGTTAAGAAAAACTATCCCTGCAAGAATAAAATTAGACTATATCTGTGCAGTATAAATGACAGAACTGTAAAATGAAAACCTGTGTTAAAGCTATTGTGAAATCCGTGCGAGTTCCCAGTAGCAAATAAACATGTGTGACTAAAATTAGGACACTTGCAGATAGCATAACGTCTGAGTGGAATCTTGTGCCTGACATGTGTTGCATGGTTACAACCGGACAATTTATCCAAACGCAGACACTTCGAAAAAGGTTGAAATGTCACTTATGTAGGTTCAGTCCCATGAGCTGATGGTTGTTTGTGGTTCGAGCTGCTGATAAGGGAAGTCCTTGCTCAGATCAGCGAGGCATTCCATACACTCAGGCACACGAACACAGTAGCCACTACGCAGTTTCGCCGCATGACGCTGCACAAGCGTGGACCCAACAATAACCTCAATGACACAAGACAAATTTGGTTGTAGATGCTGAGTGTCGAGTCCGCAATGTCATTAAAAATATTCAAATACTACGATCAACACAGATACGGAACTTCGTTTAAAGAGGATACTTGATGTGAGTGCCATGACCATCAGTGTTGTGTGAATCTAATGAAACTCGTGTTCTGATGCAGAATAATTAAAGAACTAACAAAACGATGTTTCATGATAACGCACGGATCTCAAAACTCTATGCCTACTTTTCATACGATTTGTGTCCACTTCTAAAGAAAATTTTTGATAGTTTGTAGTAAGAACTTTCATTTTCAGCTCAACTAATTTGAACTGCGTAAAGGCGATTTGATTCTATTGTGCTATTGTTCCATGAAACCTAACACCTGAAGTCTGCGCGAGTGACAACGCGGTTGGTTTAAAATGTCTTGTACCGTGCCAGCCGCGTAACTACGCTTGGATTCTGTCCCTGAACTCAGTAACATCCGACAAGCACTGACCTCACCTCTCATCTGTCCATGGGTCCACTCAATGTGAAAGAAGACGCTGAAAATGTTTTAACAAAAATTGTTCCCAAATTTCTTTTGTAAGGAAACAATGAGAACAATATGTAGTCACTTTGTCCAGAAAAATTGTAGCCCGTATCTCACTAACGAAAACTGAACTCACAGTATCCAATGTGTATGTAACGAGATTAATTAACTCTTAAAAGAAATTTTATTATCTTATATTTATGACACGAATCTATTCAGCACATATGTACGAATATATCTAATGTAAGGTGTGCTGACTAAATTCCAACCACAATTGGCCGGCCGGAGTGGCCGACGGTTCTAGGCGCTACAGTCTGGAGCCGAGCGACCGCTACGGTCGCAGGTTCGAATCCTGCCTTGGGCATGAATGTGTGTGATGTCCTTAGGTTAGTTAGGTTTAATTAGTTGTAAGTTCTAGGCGACTGATGACCTCAGAAGTTAAGTCGCATAGTGCTCAGAGCCATTTGAACCATTTTACAAATGCAAATGAACAATGAACGTAAAACAGCGAACTAAACTGAGTGTCGATTTGGTGTCAAGCATTAGAAGTGTACCAACGTCATTCAAGGTATCGAGGAAGCCTTGTATGGAGATGGAAAGCGGGGGGCCAGCGATCCAAGGCTCGGAAAAATTTAGTTTAAGGTGTAGAATCGACAGACAGAATAGCACGCAGGCTATTCCTCATGGAGTATGTTTTTGTTGTGGAAAACAGAGGCATTTCGCGAGAGAATGTGGGGTACCACGCAATAGGCGCCCGAACAGCTGATGCCACCGAACACCGGCACAAGAGCTAGAGGTGGAGCAACGCATTATTGACTTGCTCAATTTGTGAAGCTCCTTCTCTTCAATAAATAACCCCTTTTTTTGAAATTCCAATCATTTATTTGCCTGATCGTATACATCACATCCACCGATTTCCGTCCCATTTCGATAGTCCCTTCCTGGTGTGTCTTTTTTTTCTCAGAGTGTAGTTATCTCTCCCCATGACTTCACGCCAACTCACAAAGTGTGGATGTAAATGTAGTAATGAATGAAGTTTACGTAACTCTAATGTGCTAGACAGGAACACATCTGAAGACGTAGGTTTTTCTCTGAAACGCCCTATTTCAATAAGAGTAACGCAAGAAACTAATAACAGTATTTAGTTTCTACATCTACATCTACATATATACTCCGCTAGCCACCAAGCGTTGTGTGGTGGAGGGCACAATTTGCGCCAAAGTCATATTTCCCCCCCTCTGTTCCACTCGCGGGTCGCGCGAGGGAAAAACGACTGTCTGAACGTCTCAGTACGAGCTCTTATTTCCCTTATCTTAGAATGATGATCATTACGCGATTTGAAAGTTGGTGGTAATAATATATGCTCTACATTCTCGGCGAAGATTGGATTTCGCAATTTACTGAGCAACCCCTTCTGTTTAGCGCGTCGTCTATCTGCATTTGTGTCCCACTTCAAACTTTCTATGAGATGTGTGACGCTCCCGCGGAGGCTAAATGTACCACTCACGAATCTTGCCGCTCTTCTTTGGACCTTCTCAATCTCTTGAATCAGACCCAACTGGTAAGGGTCCCATACAGACGAACAATACTCTAAGACTGGACGAACTAACGTATTGTAAGCTATTTCCTTTGTTGAAGGACTGCATCGCTTCAGGATTCTACCAATAAACCGCAATCTAGAGTTCGCCCTACCCGTTACTTGTGTAATCTGGTTATTCCATTTGAGATCATTTCGAATAGTCACACCCAGATACTTGACTGATGTTACAGCTTCCAAAGACTGATCATTTATTTTGTACTCTTCATTAATGGGGATTTTCGCCTTGTTATACACAGTATGTTACACTTACTAATATTGAGAGATAACTGCCAGTCATTACACCACGCATTTATTTTCTGCAAATCCTCATTGATTTGTCCACAACTTTCGTGTGATACTACTTTCCTGTAGACTACAGCATCATCGGCAAACAGTCTAAGGCCGCTGTCAATACCATCAACCAGATCGTTTATGTAAATCGTAAAAAGCAGAGGACTTATTACGCTGCCTGGGGCACACCTGAAGTTACTCTTGTTTCTGTTGAAGTTACCCTGTTCAGGACGACATACTGCTCCCTGTTTGTTAGAAAACTTTCTATCAAACCGCATATGTCATTGGATAGACCGTAAGCGCGCACTTTTTGTAGCGAGCGACAGTGCGGAGCTGAGTCGAATGCTTTTAGAAAGTCGAGAAATATAGCATCAACCTGGGAGCCGGTATCTAGAGCCTGTTGCATATCATGCACAAAGAGGGCCAGCTGTGTCTCGCATGACCACTGTTTCCTAAAACCGTGCTGGTTTCTGCAGATGAGCTTCTCAGAGTGTAGAAAGGTCATTATGTCTGAACACAAAATATGTTCCACGATTCTAGAACAAATCGATGTCAGTGAAATTGGCCGATAATTATGTGCATCCGATTTTCTACCATTTTTATAGATTGCTATGACTTGGGCCTTCTTCCAGTCCCGTGTAACTCTCCGCCGTTCCAATGATCTCTGATAGATGACGGATAAGAATGGTGCTATATTTGTAGCATAGTCAACATAAAATCTTATGGAGATACCGTCTGGGCGAGATGCCTTTCTGGCGTCTAAGGATCTTAACTGTTTCACAATCCCGGATACACTAAACACACTGTCAGCCATCCTTTCGTTTGTTCGATAATTCAAAGGGGGAATGGCGCTGCTGTCCTCTACCGTAAACGAAGTTTTGAAAACTAGGTTTAAAATTTCGGCCTTCTGTTTATCATCATCAGTTACGTAACTCGTACTGTCAGCAAGAGAAGGTCTTGAATTATTTGTAGCGTTCATAGATTTTACGTACGACCAAAATTTTTTGGAGTTATTTTTAGAATCTGCAGATAAAATATTGCTGTAGTCCTCTATCGTAAACGAGTTTTTGAAAGCTAGTGAGCCGCGTATCGACTCGTGCTACACCTTGTATTTAGATTGCATTGGTTTTCCTTTTCTTCCCCTGACATGTTTGTTTGATATGTTGTCTGTCATTAAGTGGCTGCTTGGTTGTCTTTTTCCCTCTGCTATCGATATCTGCGTTTTGCTTCCGGGAAACTGCTATGGAGGTAATGAGATCTTTGACCGGTGGTAACTTCGTGTGGTGGCTCTGAAGTAGAGAGGTGTGTCAGAGAATCTGGTGGACACGGGAGGGCAGTGTGGCTCGCCAACGCGGACCAGGCGTGGTCAGTTGTACCGAGTCACCACGTGATGTATGTCGGTTGTGTGTAACGAGCGGGTGGAGTTGACCGAAGAGCTCCCCGCTGTTTGGTTGTATACTGAATCGCCCCACGGGTAGTTGCTGTTCATTTCACCTTGGTGGGACGCTAACAAGCTTCTTTAAGTCCTCCGTTTCAACACTGGAGTATAAAAAGGAGACACCTAACATGGAGTGGTCACGCGCCGTCAACGTTGCAGAGAAAACGTGAACTTCGGTGACAGAGCGTGTTGTCGCGTGACCGGGGCGTGTTGGGTACACTGGCGACGCGTGCGCGGTCGGATGTGTGGATCCTTGCCATCGGAGGTCGTGTACTGCCTGTTCGAGCATAATTGCAAGTTAAGTTAGTGGAAGGTTTAATCATTAAGTAATAAGTTTGCGTAACCAGTGCTTCTTCTGCCTTGTGACATCCGGCGATCGGGTTTCCTGTCCCCGGCACCGGTGTAATTGAAGACAGTGATCTTTCCTCCTCCTCTCGTTACTGCCCGACGGAGGTGTAGTTTGGCAGTTTGTTTCGCTATTCTGTCGTGTGTTTATGAGTTAATTCATGCTTCTTGTTGGTTGATTATGTGGTCGCTCATTCAGGACTGTGGGGTGTAATGATTCCTTGCACGAGGTTAGCTCTAATTCAGTCAGCAAGTTAAGCCATCTTATTACAAGTTTTCGCTGGCTAAAAGTCGGTGCAGTGACCAGCCTGAGAGTGGCAGTTGTGTTTACGGGCGTATTTAAATTGGTCAGTATTCTGCCTAGCCTGAGCATCCCTTAGTGGGTGATTTGTGGCCGCCTTACACGGGTCCGCCATATCTGTTATGTTCTAAGCATATTCCAGGACACTTTTGTTTAAAAACCTTTTTAAATTCCTGCGTTCCTTTATTGCCATTAATCGTGTGTTTGCTGAGACCTTTGATTTTTTTTGATGGCGGTGTTGGTAGCTTCACTACCTCACCGTACTTTATTAACAAAGTTCTGTATTTACTTTAGTAGCCTCTTTACTAATGTTCTTTAAATTTTTAAACTGTTGCATTGCTTTAAATTACTTGATTGCCGTTAGCGGCGTGTTTTGAAAGGCTTTTATTGCCGTACTGTTAGCTTCTGTGTTGTTTTTTTTTTAAAAAAAGGAAATTTTAAACTGTTGTATTTCTATAAATGACTGAATTGCCGTTTTTAAAAGAAATTTTTAAACTGTGGCATTGTTGTAAATGACTTGATTGCCGTTAGCGGCGTGTTTGAAAGGTTGTTGATTGCTGTACTGGTACTTCTATTTTTTTAAAAAAAAGACTTTTTTTTAAATTGTTGTATTGCTATAAATGGTTTGATTGTCGTTAGCGGCGTGTTTGAAAGGCTGTTTATTGCCGTACTGTTAGTTTCTGTAAGATATGAAAAGAACATTTGTGTGTATAAATCTCAACGCGACAGTAAACTATTAGAAATTTGGCCCCGTTTCCCAACTTGTGGTGTGGTGTGGTGTGGTGTGTGTCAGCTAGGTTTAGAATTTCGGCCTTCTGTTTATCATCATCAGTTATATCATCAGTTTCATGTGAAACAGTGCTGAGAAACACTTACGCTCCTCACGTAGTGTTACTGGTAGTGGTGATAATAGTTTCCGCAATGGACAGCTACTCGGCGAGTGAGAGGCCCCTTGGCTTTAACGCCTCTGCTAAAAGCCGGTGGCTGGTAGTACGTCGTGTGTTGTGGAGGATGGACGCGCGGGCCACGGGTGTGGCGGGGCTGTCGGCCGCAGCTGCCCCCGGCGGGCCGCGTCGAATCGTCAGCGGCGGCAGATTGCGGCCGTAAACGCAGCCGTCGCGGGGGTCGCCGCTTTGTGCCGCTCTGTGCCTGGATAATTCCCCGCCGACGGTAAACCCGCCCGGCAACAAACAGGAGCGCCGCCGCCGGGGAGCCGAATGCGCGCCCGGCCAATGGCGCACTGCCCTGCCCTCCCCGCTGCAGCCAATTGCCAGAAACTATTATGCCGCATCTTTATGCCCGAGTCCCTCGACGAGGGTGATGCGGCCATTGATTACATTATTCTCTGTCCATCGATAGCTGCCCGCCTGAATTAGCCGCCCCCCGGCGCGCACGCGCAGCCCGCAGTGGGAGCCGGCAGATGTGGGATGACGCCCGCTATGTATCTGTCAGTCCCTCGGTTCGAGGCCCGGCTAATACCACCGGCTCGCAATGTTAATCCCGCGTCAGCTGTTCGCTCCCAGCCGCCGGACGCTGCTCGTACCCGCCTCCCTGTTACCTTCAGCGGCTGACAAGCTTAGGACAAGCTTAGGACTACCGTACGCCTACCTACTGCCTTGTTAGCCACTCTGCTCTGCCGCTGTAATACTGAACCTCAAGTTGTGGCTGCTGTAGTGACGCAACCCACCGGTGTTTCCGTAAAGATAAATTCTTTATCTTCATCAGCTGATGTAATTTTGAACACTTTAACTTCAACACAAGAAGAACACTATCTACTTTAGATTTCTAATACGCCTTGAAACATCTATTTATATAATGTATAAAGGGCTAAGGTTGAAACTAAAAATCTATAAAAGTTCTTTGTCGATTTACTTAGAATTTCTACACAACCCCCAATGATAATTTAAGCAGCCGTAGGTTATATATACAGGGTGTTACAAAAAGGTACGGCCAAACTTTCAGGAAACATTCCTCACACACAAATAAAGAAAAGATGTTATGTGGACATGTGTTCGGAAACGCTTAATTTCCATGTTAGAGATCAGTTTAGTTTGGTCAGTATATACTGTACTTCTTCGATTCACCGCCAGTTGGCCCAATTGAAGGAAGGTAATGTTGAGGTCGGTGCTTGTGTTGACATGCGACTCATTGCTCTACACTACTCTTTATGGATGAGGCTTCATTCCAGCGTGATCAAATTGTAAATTTTCACAATCAACATGTGTGGGCTGACGAGAATCCCACCCAGTTGTGCAATCACGTCATCAACACAGATTTTCTGTGAACGTTTGGGCAGGCATTGTTGTTGATGTCTTGATTGGACCCCATGTTCTTCCACCTACGCTCAGTGGAGCACGTTATCATGATTTCATACAGGATACTGTGCTGCTAGAACATGTGCCTTTACAAGTACGACACAACATGTGGTTCATGCACGATGGAGCTCCTGCACATTTCAGTCGACGTGTTCGTACGCTTCTCAACAACAGATTCGGTGACCGATGGATTGGTAGAGGCGGACCAATTCCATGGCCTCCACAATCTCCTGACCTCAACCCTCTTGACTTTCATTTATGGGGTCATTTGAAGCCTCTTGTCTACGCAACCCCGGTACCAAATGAAGAGACTCTTCGTGCTCGTATTGTGGACGGCTGTGATACAACACGCTATTCTCCAGGGCTGCATCAGCGCAACAGGGATTCCATGCGACGGAGGGTGGATGCATGTATCCTCGCTAATGGAGGACATTTTGAACATTTCATGTAACAAAGTGTTTGAAGTCACGCTGGTACGTTCTGTTGCTGTGTGTTTCCATTCCATGATTAATGTGATTTGAAGGGAAGTAATAAAATGAGCTTTAACATGGAAAGTAAGCGTTTCCAGACACATGTCCACATAACATATTTTCTTTCTTTGTGTGTGAGGAATGTTTCCTGAAAGTTTGGCCGTACCTTTTTTTAACACCCTATACACACACACACACACACACACACACACACACACATATATATATATATATATATATATATATATATATATATATATATATGGTGAGTCGCGTAAGACGTAACACCCCCATTATTCCGTTGGCGATTGCACGTATCGACAAGCGGTGTTCGGCGAATCCTAGCCGACTATGGGGCACATACTTTGGTACATGCACAATAATCACAACGTTTATATTGACCGAGAGAATGAGGCAAATACATGTTTTTTAAATGGGACGCTATACTTTTTTTACCAACATTCGTACGCTGTGGAAAAGACGCGTATAGTGATGTAACGCATGTTGCTATTGTGATTCAAACTTCACTTAAAAGACGCTGGGAAATATTGTACGATTGAAGGTCGAGGCGGTCGAAGCGGCTGCACGCTGTAAACACGCCTCGCGCGACCCACAGGCCGAGTTGCCGTGCTCTATGCAGCATGCACGGCCTACGCTACGTAGGTAAATCCTCATCCGCCCTCTTTTAAGCAAAGTTTGAATCGCAATAGCAACATGCGTTACATCACTATACGCGTCTTTTCCAGAGTTCGAATGATGGTAAAAATAGTATAGCGTCGCATTTAAAAAACATGTACTTGCCTCATTATCTCGGTCAATATAAACGTTGTGATTATTGTGCATGTATCAACGTATGTGCCCCATAGTCCACTATGATTCGCCGAAAACCGCATGCCGATACGTGCAATCGCCCCCGGAATAAAGGGGGTGTTACGTCTTACGAGACTCACCATATATATATATATATATATATATATATATATATATATATATATATATATATATATAGAGAGAGAGAGAGAGAGAGAGAGAGAGAGAGAGAGAAGCAAGAAAATGTCTATAAAGTATGTTTATCCATGAAGAAATTCTTAGGCGTCTATATCATAATAGATTAAATAAGCATTAGAAACATTAGGTACTCAGGACACCACTAAACTTTTCTCCTTTACATATGTTAGATTTATATATATATATATATATATATATATATATATATATATATATATATTGAAACGTCCCCTTTTAAACAATTATATACAGAACTGTGCTTAAACTGACACACAATATTTTGTTAGCGCAACGCAATCTGACTTTCAAAATTCCCTACAAAAGAATGGCCCTGACTAACATTAAACTATACCTTTCACAAATCACTTACCTCACAAAAATCTTCGCTGCTCAAGCTACTGCAATACAGCGAGCGCCACTACTGCCAGCTAAATAAAAGATTCAAACTATGGAAGGCACTAACTACTGATAGGGATAGTTAGCAAATGAAAGATATTAATAGAGAACAAACAATGTATTTACCTTGATATCATCATTTATAAATATAGCAGTTCATGACAAATTTCAAAGCTCCGCCATCTCTCTCCCCACATCCACCACTGATGGCGGCTCACCTCCAACTGCGCAACGCTACGCGCTGTTCACAGCCAGCTGCCTAACACTACAATGGCGAGTATTACAACAATGCAACGCAGCCACAGACTGCACACAGCGCAGCCAGTGATTTTCAAACAGAGGTGGCGTTAACAATAAAAAAACCTAAACAGCCTACTTACATAGCCCCCATGCTACCCACAAAAAATTTTACAAATTGGTTTGGGCAGTGCCCAATACAGATTTGAAAAAATTTTTCATAATTACAATAACAAAGAAATCAAATGCACACCCTTATTGATACAATGTTGGTCAAAAGCTCAAATTTTCTCACAGTCCATAAAGACAGTCCTGATCGTTCATGACGGTAAAATAGCGGTGTTTTTTTTCAAAGTCTGAGCAGTAAAAGAAAATGCACACGGAAGTTGTGGATTTCCATGCAGTCTTGAAGAAGTAGCGTTGTCCTTCCAACGGAAAGACAGTGCTGACTCTTGACATGCTGACAGGTAATGGGTCACAACAGCAGAGTCAGTCGACGTTTTGAAGAACATTGGTAGGTAGGTCATCACAGAGTAGACCCACTGTAGTCCTGGTAGAGATTACGGTATTGGTGGGCCACCAGAGGTGCAGACCCACTGCAGTCCTTGTAGAAATAATGGTACTGATGGATCATCAAAGATGTAGACCCACTGTAGTCCTTGTAGAGATGGCCAGCAGCCATCTGTTGTGACTGCAGGTGCACAATCACCATTGAAGAGTCTTGCGGATAATATAGCAAGTCCATAAACCACCACTTGTGCACTCACAAAGTTTTTTTAATTGTCCATAGAACCAGCAATGCTGTTATCCAGTCCCTTACTGAATTATTAACACACGTGCAAACACTAACAGTCCCTACTTCTCACATATTGTCCATATAGTATGACCAACAGAAACGTGTGCAGTGAAATGGAACTTACAAGTTACTTAATTTGATGAACTGCTGTCAATTACAATTTTATAACATGAGAGTACAATTACAAAGGTACCAAATACATCATTAAAGAACATAACAATACAGATAACATTTGTAGTACAGGCTTTACAACACAATAGAAATAAACATATACATCAATGTTACAGGAATTATGACATAAGTAAATACATAAAAGATCAGAATAATTATTGAAACATCAACTTCACACATGAGCATTAAAACAAAACAGAATAAATAATATCTAAGCATATTTACAAGTTAAATAACATATTATTAATACCAATTATATTTGAGGATAACAGTATTCCTCATCATAGTGAATAGTATTAGAAAAAAAATTCTATGAAACTACACAGAGACAGCAAGAAAACAAATACACAAGGGTACACAAACACATAGAGGGATAACACAAAAGGAAAGGACAGGGTTTGTTTTACTGCAGTATTTTGCAAACAAAACTTTCTTTACTTCTCGGAGATCTCCCTGCGTTCTTCATTATTTCCAAAAGGTCCTATCTAAACCTCCTTCCTGTATTCTATTCATATTTCTCTCAAAATAATAGTTTCTCATTGTACAATACTCGTTTGGCCCAAATCTTTTTCATATACCTTGTTTATGCATTGCTTCCAATTCATCATAGTTAGTTTCTTATATAGTCTACCCCCTCTTAAGCTAACTTAAATCTACTGAGCTCAGATATATATACCAAGGGACGAGGCAATGCAGCATCACATAAAACAATTAATATAAACAGCAATGAAAAAAATGCAGATTTGCGAAGCAAGCAGCATGAAGAAATTAGCAAAGCAATTGTAATATTACAACTAATCTAAGGCAATGTGCAGCAAACAATAAAAATAAATCATTAGTAAAACTGGCTTAACAGAATAATACAAAGTCAAATTCAATAACACTATGCCTGGCAAACAGCAGCAACTTATACCTAAACATGACATAGCTCAAGCAGAAAAAATATTACAGTAAAGATAACAATGCAGACAAGGGAAATGTCTATTCACATCTTAATGTCTATCTAATTAAAGTGGTGCACCACAAGAAGTTATTCTACCAAAAAAAATTACACAGTAGTTGAAAAGAAAATTCCGTATGCAATTCCTGTGAAGGGAAATATCTTTTTATGCTCCTTCGTTTTTTTTGAATAGATCATAAAATTATTTACTGGATCTGTAGGCATAAAATATTTATATTAGTACATCTATTAAATTTTATTTTAACCAATGCTGCAGTGCAGCTAGAAACTAGATATTAAACAAAATGAGTTAATAAATACATAAAGCAAGCCATATGGCATTTCTCTCAACTAGCACGACAATAGCCGTGATATGTTTCTCATCGTTTCATTAGGCGTTTTAGTAAATATCATAAATTAAGAACTTTACAGTGTAATCATGTTTTCAAGTTTGCGCGTGTCGTATTTACGAGAATGTCAATAGTGAGGATAATGGCCTCCCTTTTTTTTTTTTAATTTAAAAATAAGCTAACTTAAATCTACTGAGCTCAGATATATATACCAATGGATGAGGCAATGCAGCATCACATAAAACAATTAATATAAACAGCAATGAAAAAAGATGCAGATTTGCGAAGCACGCTGCATTAAGAAATTAGCAAAGCAATTGTAATATTACAACTAATCTAAGGCAATGTGCAGCAAACAATAAAAATAAATCATTAGTAAAACTGGCTTAACAGAATAATACAAAGTCAAATTCAATAACACTATGCCTGGCAAACAGCAGCAACTTATACCTAAACATGACATAGCTCAAGCAGAAAAAATATTACAGTAAAAATGGCCATGTATGTCACATCTTAACACTAGAGTGATGCATCACGAGAACTTACACTAGCAGATAAGTTACCAAATCGTAAAGAAATTATTTATGCAATTGCTGTGAAGGGAAATGTCTATTTATGTGCCCTCGTTTTCTTGGAAGTAGATCAAAAAACTATTATTTACTGGATCTGTAGACAGAAAATATTTATATTAGTACATCTATAAAATTTTATTTTTACCAATGCTGCAGTGCAGCTAGAAACTAGATATTAAACAAAATGGGCAAAGCAAGGCGTGAAACGTCATTCACTAGCCATATGGCATTTCTCTCAATTAGCACGACAATAGCCGTGAAATGTTTCTCATCGTTTTCAAGTTCGACCTTGTCGTTTTTGCGATGCTTTCTACAAAGGAACGTCAATAGCGAGGATAATGGCCTCCCCTTTTTTTTTTACCTGTGCCGCTGGAAGGCTAATGGCTTTTTTTCGGGCAGCTGTCGCCCTGGTGGGCGCCCGCGACGCATTACGTGCAGGTGGTCACTTAACTTTCGTACGGAAATATTTACGACAGCAATTTGCGCTACAGTGGCAGTCTCATATAAAAATATTTCACTGGTCAAGAATTAGCGTTGCAAATCTGTAGAAACAAAATCCTATAAATGTAAGTGTCCAAAAAAAAATATTCGTCAGCATTGTGATACATTCACGCATATACACACATTTCATTTCATAACTCTTAAAGTACGATTCTTCGTTTCCAACATACGTCTTCACAAGGCAGAGTTCCTAACCGCTACTCATTACTCCTTACCTTATTACACATATATATATTCGTCGACGCTTCTTTAATATTTCATCATATGAAACACGTAGCATAATCAAATTCCTCATATAGCATCAGCTTCTTGACCATAAACATACCTCAGCAGCATAATACACATCGTCGTCGTAAAAATAACATCATAACACCTCAGTCAACTCTAAAAATCGTCGTAGCTTCCTCCAATAGTTTCAAAACCTAAAAAAAAATCTCTGCTCATGTCAAAAGTGTCATCCGCCTCAAACGCACTTCAAAAATCATGATCCCATACCAAATACATCATTCAAAGCTCTCATAGTATCACAATGGTTCCGAAAAAAATATGAACATTTCACGAAGTACAGACAAAATACAATTTCATAAGTGTGAAGTTATCCAACTGTGTAATTGCGTAAACATCTGTCACTGACGTAGTAAAAAGAATGTTTATTTCTCTGTCAAATAATCAGATAGCTGTGTAATTTATGTTAGAGAAATATGGTACCGATGTTTAAAGTTGTATAAGCAAATACCATATTAGCTAGGGTTCCTTGTGGTTGCCACACACATGGTACACAAAGTAAGCGTGTACCCCCCTGAGGATTAATGTAATTATACCCTCAGGTGTTACAGATTACAGCAATGGAATGAAATGTATCACGGAAAACTTTCTTTGCAATTCAAAAATCTTTAAAAATAAACGTTTTAAGTACTAGATTAATCACTCAAATACGTGTACTGTAGCGCTAAACTGTGCGTCTTGTTGTAAGATAATCTCTGTGTAAGTGTCGTAGTTATCGTCCTCCGAAAGCTAAGTTCTGCAGAAGTCAATGTTCTTACCTCATGATAAACAAAAGTGAAATGTTTTGCGTATAGATATCGTAGTTATTACGCTTATTGTTGTGATGAAGAAAGTACTGTACTGTAACGTATTGTTGTGCTACGAAAAAGGCTGTCTCATTGTAGCTATACCACAAAAGTTACTACTAAAACATGTTTTCCTTTTCAGAATAATACAGAAAAACTGTGCAGATATAAAACAGATAACAGCGCAAAAGCAACATTGTAAACTGTCACTCATTAGTAGCGTCGTGATAAAATCGTGTAGCTGTCACATAAACTAACCACTGTGTCATCTGGTATCTCACTGAAAGTACTTTAAATCCAGAATGTATTTTCAAGTAAACCAAAATGTTGCATTAGAATCTCATTAGCAGTACCAGTATGTGTCCTAAGTATGTAAGCCTGATAGTCGTTACGTAATCGTGCAACTAACAAGCAAGAATGTACAAATAACAACACTGTGTCGTCTGTTCACTATAACAATGCATTAGTAATTTCTGTTGAAATAAATTCTCTTGGTTCTTGACAGGATATTTAACTTCAAATATTGTTGCATGTTAACAGATTCTAAGTCTGACAAAGCATACTAGAAATGTGAAGTGAAACGTTTTATGGCAAAGACAAAGTTAAAAAGCAGATTATCTTTCAATAAACGGTTTTACATGTGAAATGTGGTGTAAACCTTTACTCTTCATAGTACTCAGACTTTCAACTGAAAAGCAATTGTCATGTTTTATACATCGGTAAAGAATGCTAAAATTTTTCTCAAGGCTGGCGTCTTATGTTATTTTTCTCGGAGCCAGCGGGCGCACGCGGCTGCCTGCTGTGCGAGTCATTGTCTGTCTCTCTGTTGGCGCGCATCGTTATTTGGGTTTGGGGACCTAACTTCTACAAATTCACCGTGACGAGAGGGCCCTGCCCTGTTTAAATCCCGCCAGTTCTGATGCAATTCAGGTCTGTCGTTACAATCATATCGTCTGTCGTCATGTCGGTGGTTCCTGTAGTTTCTTTCTTCTCGGTTAAGTAGTGGAGAATTTCTCCCCGAATTATCACTGCACGGTGGACCGTTGCGTCTAAAGTTATTCTGTCTCCCGTAATAATAACTGTTTTGGTTTCCATATTGTCTGTTCCTCCGATTGTCTCTGTGATAGTCATTACCGCGGAGAGGTGATCTTTCCCTGTAATTATTACTACTCTGCCAACGGTTGTCATACGGATGGTGTCTGTTTCGGTCACGATTTGTGTTGTGAGAATAGCCTTGTCGCGTCCAGTTATTATTTCTTTCATCGCGGAATTGCGACGGATGTGATCTGTAATTGTTGTGCTCGTGCGTTCCGCGATTGTCAGTGTCAATTTCCAGTTCTTGTAACAGTCCTTGAAATGCTTCAATGTCGTCTTTGCAACGTCCTGCCAAAATAATATGTCGTAAATGTTCAGGCAGTTTGATTAAGCAAATGCGGATGAGTTCTGAGGGGCTGTATGGGTTTGAAAGATACTGATTCTTGTGTAACATGTCTTCAAAATATTTCACAAGACTGGAAAATTCAGATCGTTCGAAATGTTTCATCATTATGATGCTATGTTTTACTCGGTCTTGTGTAGCTTGAGACCAATATGCTGAGAGGAAGGCATGGTAAAATTCTCCTTCACTGTGGCAATCGTGAATGACTGATCGCATTCTTACAGCTGGTTCATTCTCTAAGTAGCCACACATAAATTCTAACCTGTGCTCCAATGACCAGTTGGGAGGAAAACAATGAGAGAATTGATGGAGCCACGCTTGTGGATGAATGTCGTTGGCAGAATTCTTAAACGTTTTGAATTTACGTGTAGTAATAAACAGCTTATAGTCAAAATCATCGTGTCGGCGAGTAGCATATCGGTCATTGTTACGTCGTGTCGGCGGTTCCATCTCAAAATTCGGTGCACCTTGCCAATTTCTTTCGTAATTTCCGAAGTGTCCTGTGTTATTATTTTGTGGTTGATCCGTATTTCTATGTCCCTCTTCCCGTATTGGGGCGCGAGTGTCCTCTGAAATACGTAATTCTTGTATTACCTGTGTCAGCTGATCTTGTACTTCGCGGATTTCTCTTTGGTGTTGCGTATTAATTTGATTCAGATTTTGTTTCAGTTTCCTAATTTGTTCGCTCTCTTCTGTGTCATTAAAGACTACCGGTTTTGTGTCGTTCAGATTATCATCTACCTTCGTAGATAAGTTAGTGAACTGATCCGAAAGTTCGGCTACTTTCTCCGATAGTGAACACATTTCCTCAGTGTGTTTTTCTGAATCAAGTTTCAGATTGTCCATTTGTGTTGAAATCGAATCTACTGTGTCCTTCAAGTTTTCCTGAGTTTTTGCAAGTTGCGTAACCAAATCGGTAGATGCAACTGAGTCAAATTTAGCTTGTAAGGTCTCATGATTTTCATGAACAGTAGTTTGCAGTTCTTTTATGGCTGCTTCGTGATTCTGTAGTGCATTTTCATGACGCGAAAAAATAGGTTGGAAATGCTCACAAATTTGTGTTTTTACGTCGTTACAGACTTTTTGACATTTCAATTCAATGTGATGTAACTCAGTAGTTAAATCCTCACGTGTTTGTTCAAGAGTTTGCTCCAATGAGTCTAACTTTTGAAGCTGTTGCTGTGTTTGTCTCTGATTTAGTTCCATTGTGTCTAACTTTTGAAGCTTTTGCTGTGTTTGTCTCTGATTTTGTTCCATTGTGTCTAACGTTTTAAGATTTTGTTCCACTGTGTCTAGCTGTTACTGTGTTTGTCTCTGATTTTGTTTCATTTGTTGCATTAATTGCAATAATAATGAATGAGTGTCTGGAATCTGTTCCTCTATGCTTTTCGGCAGTGCATTTGCACTGGCAACATTCACCTTTTGACTAGCAGAAATTGTGTCTTGACTTATTTGAGAAAACGGTGAGGACGCAAAACCTGAATCTACAGTATTTGCAAAATTGTGTCCTGTCATTTCGGATTCCTGAGGCGAGCTATTGCCGACCGATCGATCGATAATGCTTCCCTGCTCACTAATTGTTTCACTGTCCACGCCATTGTTTGCCGCCCGCTCCATTTCCCTATACACAATTACCAAATTATTACTTTGAACATCAGTTAATTCATTACTCGGTGGCGCTAACACACTGATTTCGTTTTCACTGTCATTTCGCAGTTTACTTTGGAGCCTAGTATTACGTTTTTCACACGCCATTATTGTCACAGTATTTCACACAACAACACAGAAAAACACAATTTGAAGAGCAAAAATAAGAGAACACATTAACATAACACTGAAAATAATATCTAATTAATTGCAGCTGCGAAATACTTGGTGCAAATCTACATGCATGCCACAACTGTTTTACTGTACAACAATGAAAAACTACAACTACAAAGGAAATTCTCTCTATAATCATGCGCTGGCAATAAACAAAAGCTACACTAATTACACAAACTACAAGGAAAAAAATCAGAAGATTCCAGTGAGGTATCCTCGGCTAAGGGTCGACATATGAAACGTCCCCTTTTTAAACAATTTTACATAACTGTGCTTAAACTGACACACAATATTTTGTTAGCGCAACGCAATCTGACTTTCAAAATTCCCTACAAAAGAATGGCCCTGACTAACATTAAACTATACCTTTCACAAATCACTTACCTCACAAAAATCTTCGCTGCTCAAGCTACTGCAATACAGCGAGCGCCACTACTGCCAGCTAAATAAAAGATTCAAACTATGGAAGGCACTAACTACTGATAGGGATAGTTAGCAAATGAAAGATATTAATAGAGAACAAACAATGTATTTACCTTGATATCATCATTTATAAATATAGCAGTTCATGACAAATTTCAAAGCTCCGCCATCTCTCTCCCCACATCCACCACTGATGGCGGCTCACCTCCAACTGCGCAACGCTACGCGCTGTTCACAGCCAGCTGCCTAACACTACAATGGCGAGTATTACAACAATGCAAAGCAGCCACAGACTGCACACAGCACAGCCAGTGATTTTCAAACAGAGGTGGCGTTAACAATAAAAAAATCTAAACAGCCTACTTACAATATATATATATATATATATATATATATATATATATATATATATATATATATATATATATATATATGAATGTATGTGAATCTTGACCAATGTACTTCCCACTTCTTGGCCGATTTACTATAAATTTCTACATTAAAACGAAACAATGAAGAACAACAATGAAAAATTAAATGCCTATCAAACGAAATATATCGTCGTAAACTGATTGTAATTCCTACCGCGGGAGTAACTTACAGCAGAAATATTATTACGCAACATTGACCGGTCTTCGCTGTGCAACGAAACAAGGCTGGCCGTGAAGAACGTAATAGACGTCACCATTATAAAGGAACAGGCCGCAGGTGAAGACGTCATCATTTCTCGGTAGGGGCGTCACCAACGCACAAGGCCCACCACTTCGTGTGCCAGGTATTAAACATCCCGGGAAGTGCCGAGCTCTGCAGCTAGAACGTAACTTTGAACTGGTAGTCAGAATGGGCAATTACTTGGATATTTTTAACTTTTTAAGAATTCAAAAAATTAGTACCGTATTTAGAAAAAAATATTTTAACAAATATGATTGGAACGGCAGAGGACACTGGCCTGGTGTAGACTATGTAACAGTGAACAAAACAATGCGAAGTATAGTAAACGATATAAGAGCATACACAAGTTTTGATGTCGGCACTGACCACTATCTCGTAATACGTCCAGTTCCTACATTTGCTAAAAGGAAATAGAATAAATGTTTTGAGAAAAAGAAGCAAGAAAATTTCTATAAAGTATGTTTATCCATGAAGAAATTCTTAGGCGTCTATATCATAATACGTAGATTAAAAAAGCATTAGAAACATTAGGTACTCAGAACACCACTAAAAAAGAATGGACAAATATTTAAAACAAATAAGAAAAGCGTAAAAATGATGCATATCACCGAAGATGTGGATCAAACATTCGATCAACAGGAATTGCGGAAGTAGCGAACAGAAAAAAATAGCGCGTCAAAAATACACTCCTGGAAATTGAAATAAGAACACCGTGAATTCATTGTCCCAGGAAGGGGAAACTTTATTGACACATTCCTGGGGTCAGATACATCACATGATCACACTGACAGAACCACAGGCACATAGACACAGGCAACAGAGCATGCACAATGTCGGCACTAGTACAGTGTATATCCACCTTTCGCAGCAATGCGGGCTGCTATTCTCCCATGGAGACGATCGTAGAGATGCTGGATGTAGTCCTGTGGAACGGCTTGCCATGCCATTTCCACCTGGCGCCTCAGTTGGACCAGCGTTCGTGCTGGACGTGCAGACCGCGTGAGACGACGCTTCATCCAGTCCCAAACATGCTCAATGGGGGACAGATCCGGAGATCTTGCTGGCCAGGGTAGTTGACTTACACCTTCTAGAGCACGTTGGGTGGCACGGGATACATGCGGACGTGCATTGTCCTGTTGGAACAGCAAGTTCCCTTGCCGGTCTAGGAATGGTAGAACGATGGGTTCGATGACGGTTTGGATGTACCGTGCACTATTCAGTGTCCCCTCGACGATCACCAGTGGTGTACGGCCAGTGTAGGAGAACGCTCCCCACACCATGATGCCGGGTGTTGGCCCTGTGTGCCTCGGTCGTATGCAGTCCTGATTGTGGCGCTCACCTGCACGGAGCCAAACACGCATACGACCATCATTGGCACCAAGGCAGAAGCGACTCTCATCGCTGAAGACGACACGTCGCCATTCGTCCCTTCATTCACGCCTGTCGCGACACCACTGGAGGCGGGCTGCACGATGTTGGGGCGTGAGCGGAAGACGGCCTAATGGTGTGCGGGACCGTAGCCCAGCTTCATGGAGACGGTTGCGAATGGTCCTCGCCGATACCCCAGGAGCAACAGTGTCCCTAATTTGCTGGGAAGTGGCGGTGCGGTCCCCTACGGCACTGCGTAGGATCCTACGGTCTTGGCGTGCATCCGTGCGTCGCTGCGGTCCGGTCCCAGGTCGACGGGCACGTGCACCTTCCGCCGACCACTGGCGACAACATCGATGTACTGTGGCGACCTCACGCCCCACGTGTTGAGCAATTCGGCGGTACGTCCACCCGGCCTCCCGCATGCCCACTATACGCCCTCGCTCAAAGTCCGTCAACTGCACATACGGTTCACGTCCACGCTGTCGCGGCATGCTACCAGTGTTAAAGACTGCGATGGAGCTCCGTATGCCACGGCAAACTGGCTGACACTGACGGCGGCGGTGCACAAATGCTGCGCAGCTAGCGCCATTCGACGGCCAACACCGCGGTTCCTGGTGTGTCCGCTGTGCCGTGCGTGTGATCATTGCTTGTACAGCCCTCTCGCACTGTCCGGAGCAAGTATGGTGGGTCTGACACACCGGTGTCAATGTGTTCTTTTTTCCATTTCCAGGAGTGTATCTTTCAAAGCATACCTTGCAAAATAAACAAATTTATAAAGAGAAAAGGAATTACAGGAAAGGAATAGTGAATAGATGCCAGAAGCCAGCGTGGGACAGATACATTAGTAATATAGAGCATGATGTTCATGACCATCAGCAAATAGCCTATAAAGCTTTAGAATAATGAAATAAAAAGAAACGGATAAAACTCGTTTGTACAATATTATGAAACAAAAGTAGATTAACCACTGTAAAAATCTAGCTCAGGATGCTAACATGGAAGTTTTTCTTAAAAAGTCCAGAAATAGAAGTAAAAGACCTAGATGATATAACAATAAAAGAACTCGCAATATTTAACGTGACGTCTATTACGGTCGGGAAAAAGATGTAGCACGAAAGTGGATGAAAGGAAAAGTAATATCAGTACATAGGAAAGGAGAAAGAAAAGTTTGTAAGCTATAAAGGGATAATCCTACTTGACCGTATGTGACTTTACGCAACTTTTTTTAAACACAAGACGGGAAACAACAGCAAGCCGGCTGGAAGAACAGATCGGCTTTAGAAAGGGTCGATCAACGACTAATGTAGTTTTTATTTTATGACTGCTTATTGAACAGTACAGAGAATGTAACAAAGACACACATATTGATTTTATAGAATTTGAGAAGGCTTACGATAATTATGGTCGGAGAAAAGTTATAGGAATAATGGAGCACAGAGGTTACACTTTAGAGGCAATATAAGCTGTCGAAAGTCTGTGTACAGAAGTAAGTTACATTAAATGTAGAACGCACATGTACAAAATTGATACAAACAGATAACCGGGTGACAAAAGGCTTTAATGTATCTCCTACGCTGTTCAGTATTTACACGGACTATGCATTTTGCAGAGCGAATTTTGGGATAAACACTAGAGCACAATTAAAGAATTCGGTAAAGCTAAGAATCACGTCTGTATGCTGATGATCTTACACTGACGTTTTCAAGAGAAGGCGGTTTACAAAATGAAGTTTACGAACTCAACAAAATAGAGGCACAATATAATATGAAAATATATTCTAGTAAAACTGAGTCAATGGAATTTTATGGAAAACATTTAGTGAAGGTTATGATAATAATTAATGAAAATGCAACTGAACTGATAAAGTATTTCAGCTATCTTGGATGTCAAATATCGCACGAATATGACGAAGATATGCAGATTACGTTGAATAGAGTTGAAAGTGTCTGTGGAATAATTAATAAAACTTTAAAACACAAAACACGGAAAAAAACATCACTGAAATATTGTGAAACATTCGCATTGCAAACCATATTATATGGAAGAGAATCGTGGCTATTGAACAAAAAAACATGAAAAACAAGTATAAGGAATAGAAATGTATTTTTTTTATCAGTCACTGGATGTAAAGGAATAGATAAAATAGAAAATGAATCTATTCGAAAGGCGTTGATTATTTGAAGAGTGAAAGACAAGTTAAGTTGTACGGAAACAAAAAGAAATGGAATGAACATCTACAAAGAATAGATCGAGAGAGACTACCATGACAGGTAAATAACTTTAAGCTAACAGCGGAAAGAGACACTGGTAGACAGAGAAAAATGAATGAAGTGTAAACTACCGCAACTGACCTGCTTCGGAAAGTGAAGAAGAAGAAGAAGAAGAAGAATTTCAACAATGAGTTGATTTCTGCGGGCCGATTTAAATTTCCAGAAGTTTCTCTAGCCTTCTTTACGAGAAGTGTGAGCAATATCATGTGATGTTGCTCAATGTTAAATGAAAAGAATAAAACGTCAGGTTTGAGCGCCAAATCAACACAACGATCTGCTAAAATTAACTCACAGAAATTAGAATTTTTATCTACACGTTTTCGAATGACCTAATTCAGCAAGGAAGGAAATATATTACGTTGACACAAGGAGAGATGATTGGGTTTAACGTCCCGTCGACATCGAGATCATAAGGGAAGGAGAAAAAGCTCGGATAAGGACTACAACTGTCTACAAGATTAGCTCGCTCGCGGCTATAGCACCACCAAATATCAGACGCAAAATAGCCAGTGAAATAGAGAGTGAAACGCAGCAGTTCAGCGTGCGGTACTTAATGTATAACCAGCAAACAGTTTCAACTTGTCTGAAGTCAAGGAAGAGCTTTCTCCAAAGCACAGTACCGTTAGAAGGCCGACCTAGGACTCGCCGCCTATCTTTATGGTTGGACTCTCTGCTAAAACCAAACCTACGCCCAAAAAGGAATCGCACATGGGTAGCAACTACAGTACGCGGAAAGCCCTCACTAGATTATGAATGCCGGTCGCGGTGGTCTATCGGTTCTAGGCGCTCAGTCCGGAGCCGCGCGACTGCTACGGTCGCAGGTTCGAATCCTGCCTCGGGCATGGATGCGTGTGATGTCCTTAGGTTAGTTAGGTTTAAGTAGTTCTAAGTTCTAGGGGACTGATGACCATAGATGTTAAGTCCCATAGTGCTCAGAGCCATTTTTTTGGATTAAGAATAGGAGTCGCAAATGCAAAGTAAACATGCTTAAGTGGGGCTACTCTGAAAATGACCAGTGTGAATGTACAGCAACTCAGACAATTGAATATCACTTCATGTGCCCACGGATGGAGTTTGTTAGAATAGCGGAAGATCTAATTTTGTGCAATAACAAGACCACTACAGCTGCAGAGTTTTGGATGAAGTGAGGTTAGATATTGTTGCCCGATAAAGTAAGTAAGTTTTTTGTACGTTAGAAAAATAGTTACATGTATAATTGTAAAATATAACTTTTATTGTAGCCGGTTTTATTTTGGGTTGGAGAAAAATATCTGGATGACTAGTTTTCAGAATGCATGTACTTTTGTATAAAATGTATACCAAATATTTTCATAACTGTCAAATAGGATAAGACAATATATATATAATGAATAAATACAATAAAAAGGAGCATTCCAGGAAAAGTGAAGAATTAAGGAAATATCGACAAAAAGTCGTATCGAGTGATTCATTAACATTGAGACCATCATCGATCGAGTCAGTTTGGAAGAGGGGAAATTGTCCTAGCTGCAGGTTTCAGAAACTGCACAGTAACGTACTGGAAGCAGGTGGTGTGGTCCGACGGTGTTGATTTTGCCTCTTTTCAAATCATGACAGGCAAAGAGTGCTGCGATTGCTCGACCTGCAGTGTGCGGACTGTGTAGTTCAGGCCAGAGGTTTTTCTGCGACGTTTTGGAAATGATTTTCATAACACGACCTTAGTGCACGCGTTCAGGCTACCTTGAACATGAACCAGGATGAAATCGCTCAAAATAACCGGTTTCTGAAATAACTCTTTTCCGTTTTTATTGCTATTTCCAAATAAATGCAGGCATCGAAAAAACACTGAAAAATTCTAATGAAGGTGAAGGAGTAGATTTCGGCCGATATTGGGTTGAGTCTGTGGCAGACAACGGTCTCATTCTCTCTTGCAAAGACGGGGAAGGGTGAAGGATATGGGTCCGGTGCAAGTGTGAAGAGTCACAAGTTGATGATTTTCCTGTATCGCCACTTTTTTTTCACACTGAAAGAATTACAAAATTAGGCGTTCAGCTGTTATTTCAAGATATAGCATCCCAACAATATTTTTCATATGTCAATGAAATTTACCTTCTTTTCCAAGGAACAATGAGAATGTTTTCTCCTTATATACTGTCGCAAGTTCGTTGTGCTACTCCAGCTTCAAATCTTTTAAAGCAAATGGAGTATTATACCTCACAGTTAACGCATTTTGCGAAATATTTTCAAACTAGGGGTGGTGCCATCCTCCAATACAACCTATGTCCGAGGACGACAGCGAGAAACTACCGTATAGACCAGGTGGAGGTAAACCTTACACACTGGACGTTGGGGATGGCAGTTATCGCTGAAACAGTCGGTTTTTCGTTTCATCGATTTTTCTCCACGCCAGTTTAACCTGAATGTTAAAAGAGCGGGAAATAGTTGGTTTCTGAAATAACCGATTTCCGGTTTTTATTTGTGTTATTTCCTGTAATAAATGTAAGAATATAACAAAGATTGAAAAGTTTTGACTCACTCAGTTTCAAGATACATGGAATTAAATATTAAATTAAATAGGGAAATAAAAGAAAACTTACTCCGTTATAATTGGTTGAATACCCCTTTTGATTCTAATATTTTCAAATTCTGCTAAAAAAAAAGATTTAATCGAGTTTGACAGAGCACTGAAAGACCTGAGTCGAAACAAGGCCCCGGGAATAGACAACATTCCATTAGAACTACTGATGGCCTTGGGAGAGCCAGTCATGACAAGACTCTACCATCTGGTGAGCAAGATGTATGAGACAGGCGAAATACCCACAGACTTCAAGAAGAATATAATAATTCCAATCCCAAAGAAAGCAGGTGTTGACAGATGTGAAAATTACCGAACTATCAGTTTAATAAGCCACGGCTGCAAAATACTAACGCGAATTCTTTACAGACGAATGGAAAAACTAGTAGAAGCCGACCTGGGGGAAGATCAGTTTGGATTCCGTAGAAATGTTGGAACACGTGAGGCAATACTAACCTTGCGACTTATCTTAGAAGAAAGATTAAGAAAAGGCAAACCTACGTTTCTAGCATTTGTAGACTTAGAGAAAGCTTTTGACAACGTTAACTGGAATACTCTCTTTCAAATTCTGAAGGTGGCAGGGGTAAAATACAGGGACCGAAAGGCTATTTACAATTTGTACAGAAACCAGATGGCAGTTATAAGAGTCGAGGGGCATGAAAGGGAAGCAGTGGTTGGGAAAGGAGTGAGACAGGGTTGTAGCCTCTCCCCGATGTTATTCAATCTGTATATTTAGCAAGCAGTAAAGGAAACAAAAGAAAAATTCGGAGTAGGTATTAAAATTCATGGAGAAGAAGTAAAAACTTTGAGGTTCGCCGATGACATTGTAATTCTGTCAGAGACAGCAAAGGACTTGGAAGAGCAGTTGAACGGAATGGACAGTGTCTTGAAAGGAGGATATAAGATGAACATCAACAAAAGCAAAACGAGGATAATGGAATGTAGTCAAATTAAATCGGGTGATGCTGAGGGGATTAGATTAGGAAATGAGACACTTAAAGTAGTAAAGGAGTTTAGCTATTTAGGGAGTAAAATAACTGATACTGGTCGAAGTAGAGAGGATATAAAATGTAGACTGGCAATGGCAAGGAAATCGTTTCTGAAGAAGAGAAATTTGTTAACATCGAGTATAGATTTAAGTGTCAGGAAGTCGTTTCTGAAAGTATTTGTATGGAGTGTAGCCATGTATGGAAGTGAAACATGGACGATAACCAGTTTGGACATGAAGAGAATAGAAGCTTTCGAAATGTGGTGCTACAGAAGAATGCTGAGGATAAGGTGGGTAGATCACGTAACTAATGAGGAGGTATTGAATAGGATTGGGGAGAAGAGAAGTTTGTGGCACAACTTGACTAGAAGAAGGGATCGGTTGGTAGGACATGTTTTGAGGCATCAAGGGATCACAAATTTAGCATTGGAGGGCAGCGTGGAGGGTAAAAATCGTAGAGGGAGACCAAGAGATGAATACACTAAGCAGATTCAGAAGGATGTAGGTTGCAGTAGGTACTGGGAGATGAAGAAGCTTGCACAGGATAGAGTAGCATGGAGAGCTGCATCAAACCAGTCTCAGGACTGAAGACCACAACAACAACAACAGTGATCAAGGATGAAAAATGAGGTCGAAGATCTCTATTTTTCAAGTTAATTTGTCCGGTTTCATGGGCTCCAAGCAGATAAAGGCATATTATGTAGACACAGGGAGCAGATTAGCTACTTCTATTTTTATTGGATTGTTAATATTTTCATTTATTATTGTTATCATTAGTTCATTCTTATATTAGTTAATATAAAAGACAAATCTTTAATCTTTTAAAGCAAATGAGCATTGTACTGCATTGCTATGCCACTTCGCAAAAATATTTGGCTACTAGGGTTGGTTCCATTCTTAAATACAATGGATGTCTGGTAAATGGAAATTCGTGGTAAGTTCCTATGGGACCAAACTGCTGAGGTCATCGGTCCCTAGGCTTACACACTACTTAATCTAACGTAAACTAACTTACGCTGAGGACGACATACACACCCATGCCCAAGGGAGGATTCGAACCTGCGACGCAGGGAGCTGCGCGCACCGTGGCAAGGCGCCTGAGACCGAGCGGCTACACCGCTAGGCTGTGTCCGGTGACGGCAGCGATATGTTACCCTACAGATCTGGTGGAGGCAACTCGTGCACACTGCACGTACAGCGTACCTTAAGCCATGACACGGCAACAGAAAAATTATTGTCTCAGCAATGCTGTACAACTTCTTTTGATATGTGTTGGTTGCTCATTTCTGTCAGCATCGTTATTAAAATAGCACTGATCGCTTTTCCCATTTTCAATAGTAACTCAATATTTGAAACAGTACAAATTTCACGAATAAATATTACTTCTTGTTTAGAAAAAGTTTGTTTGAAAACAAAAGGTTTTAGTGGTGCTCCTATGGCTAACTGCCATTTCGATTTTCGTAGACAGGTAAAAAAGTCAGATATAACCGAGACCAAACAGAAACCGAAAAATAATGGTTATTCATAACTAATCGGTTTTAACCGGTCTGTTTTTCCTATACCCTACCTAGAGACCGAAAGGCTGCTATCCGCGAATCAGCACGGCATTAGAAAGTATCATTCGTGCGAAACCTAGCTTTCTCTTTTCTCACATGATATACTGCGAACTATGAATGAAGGGCAACAAACAGATTCCACACTTCTATATTTCCGAAAAGCATTCGACACGGTACCCCACTGCAGACTGTTAACGAAGGTACGAGCAGACGGAATTGGCTCCCAGATATGCGACTGGCTCGAAGACTTCTTAAGTAACAGAAACCAGTATGTTGTCTTCGATGGCGAGTGTTCATCGGAGACACGGGTAACATTAGGGGTGCCCCAGGGAAGTGTGATAGAACCTTTGCTATTTTCTATATACATAAATGATGTGGCGGACAGGGTGGACAGCAATCTACGGTCTGATGATGCTGTGGTGTACAGGAAGGTGTCGAAGATCAATGACTGTTGGATGATACAAGATGATGTGGTGTGATGGGAAGCAGCTGACTCTAAATGTATAAAAATGTAAATTAATGCGGTTGAGTAGGAAAAACAAACCCCTAATGTTCGGAGACAGCATTATTAGTGACCTGCTTTCCACAGTCACGCCGCTTATATATCTGGGCCTAGCGTTGCGAAACGGTATGAAATGGAAAGAGCATGTGAGGATTGTCGTAGCAAAGGCGAATCGTCAACTACGATTTATTGGGAGAATTTTAGGAAAGTATGATTCATCTATAAAGGAGACCGCATATAAGACGCTAGTGCGACTGATTCTTTACTACTACTCGAATGTGTGGGATCCGCACCATGTCGGATTGAAAGAAGATATCGAAGCATTTCAGAGGCGAGCTGTTATATTTGTTACAGGTAGGTATGATCAGCATGCAAGTGTTACGTGTATGCTTCGGGAACTCAACTGCATTCATTTCGAAGAACGCTACTGAGAAAGTTTAGAGAACCGGTATTTGAAACTGACTGCAGAACTATCTTACTACCGCCTTTTTTTTTTTTTTTTGCTTTTTAATAAGGAATGGGCGGCTCTCCACGCCCACACCAACGTGGTGACCAAACCAAAAGTTCTACTGTCACCTCCGTATAACATGTTAGTTTTCAAATCGTGAGTCACAGGATGCGGGCTGTGATATTGTCCATGCGTCTGGATTACTCATTGACATGGTCCATCAGGAGACAGAAAGTGGACGAAAGCGATCGAACGGTATGAAACGTCCCCTTAGAAAAATTATACATGACTGTGCTTAAACTGACACACAATATTTTTTGGCGCAACGGAATCTGACTTTCAAAAATCCCTACAAAAGAATGGCCCTGACTAACATTAACCTATACCTTTCACAAATCACTTACCTCACAAAAATCTTCGTTACTCGAACTACTGCAATACAGCGAGCGCCACTACTGCCAGCTAAATAAAAGATTCAAACTACTGAAGGCACTAACTACTGATAGGTATAGTTAGCAAATGAAAGATTTTGATAAAGAACAAACAATGTATTTACCTCAATAGTGTTCAAAAGTCATTATATATATATATATATTATGACTTTTGAACACTATTGTTCATGGCATCCAGTCTTACAAATTTACTGTCTCTGTCCAAAACTCCGCCATCTCACCCACCACATCCACCACTGCTGGCGGCTCACCTCCAACTGCGCAACGCTACGCGCTGTTCACATCCAGCTGGCCAACACCACAATGGCAGACAACAATGCAAACTAGCCACAGACTGCACACAGCACAGCCAGTGATTTTCATACAGAGCGCTACGTAACGTTGCCAATAAGAAAACATAAACAGCCTACTTACAAGGGTAGCTGTTTGTAAGGGCAGAGGGAAAAAAGTGGCAAGGCAAGCGCCAAGGGGAAAAAAACCTCTGCGACAGTAGGACGGGTAGTGAGGGCAGTAGCGGCTTGCTAGCTGCAACAGTGCACACAAGGTGTGGTTATGTTAGTGCCAGATATCGTGCATCGTTACCTTTGTCGTTGCGGGTGCTCGTTCTAGGGCCTGCTGCAGCTGCTGCGTCCCTGTAACAGTTCAAGGCCGTCATACGTTATTGGGCGATCGGTCATAGATCAGCTCACAGTGTAGGGGAAGTGTGTGGCTGGTTATTGTGCTGTGTACAGTACGGTTTCCCGGCGGTTGCCTGTTTTTGGCGGATCGAGCACCTGGGGTTGCGATTAGTAGCTATGTTGCAGGGGCTCGCCAGTCTGTCGCGTTAGCGTGCTAGGGACCATACATGTTTAGTTTCTTGTCTTTGGTCTATTATGTTTCCATCTATGGTTGTGGTCGTAGTTACCCAGGGAATGTTTCTGTACAGTCGTGCGGAGAGTTTTTGGAATACCTGCAAGATGGTATGTAGCCGATATTCCCGGTGAAGATCCGCGGTGCGTGTGTAGCGCGGAGCGTTGCTTATGATTCTGAGTATTTTGTTCTGTATGAGCTGCAGACGGTGCAGGCGTGTGGGCGCAGCGTATCCCCAGACGGGAGCAGCATACGTCATCAGAGGTCTGGTAAGTGTGGTGTACATGGACCTGGGCACCCTCATATTCACTGTGCTACGCCTGTTAAGCATAGGGTAGAGTTGTTTGAGCCTCGCGTTTGCTATGTTGGTTACGTGTTGAATGTGGTCCCCCCCCCCAGAGCAGTTTCCGGTCCAGCCAGACACCGAGGTATTTGACCTTCTCACGGAAACGTATTGGGCGTGCATGTAGTGTTATTGGGTTGCAGTGTTGATGTTTGCGCAGTACTTTCGGTCTTCCAGTGAACAGAACGGCTTCGCAAACGTCGACGTTTACTCTAACACGCCATTTCACCATCCAAGGCTCTGCAGCTCTGAGTGCAGTCTGTAGTCATGAGTTAATGTTAGACGGCTTCCAGTCTTGCGCAAGGATGGCAGTGTCATCCGCGTAGACTGCCACCTTCGTGCTGGGTGTAGCTGGGAGGTCATTAATGTAGAGGTTAATGTAGAGGTTAAACAGTAAGGGCCCTAGGATGCTTCCCTGGGGTATACCAGCCTGAATACCACGTCCTGTCATGTTGTTTGACCTGCGCGTCGTTGTTGAAACTCCTGTCCGTGAGATATGAGTGTATGAGACGTACGAGCCCGTCGGGGAACCCTGCGTCGCTGAGTTTGCGTATGACGCCATTGTGCCACAGACGATCGAAGGCCTTTTCGATGTCCAGGAACACCGCCCCAGTTGCTTTGTTTGTGTTGTATCCGTGTGTTATGCATTCAACGACGCGGAGGAGTTGTTGTGATGTCGAGTGGTGTTTCCTGAAGCCGAGATGCTCCTGCGTCATGCCGTTTGTAATGCAGTGCCTAGTGAGTCGTTTTAGTATTACCTTCTCAACGATCTTGCTGATCGCGCTCAGCAGACTGATGGGTCGGTAATTTTGTGGGAGGGAGTGGTCTTTCCCCAGCTTCCTGAACATCAGGACCTTGGCCGTCTTCCAAAAGGCGGGGAACTGTTGGTGTTTAAGTATGGCATTCGTGATGTGTGTGAGGTATTCTGCTACTTTACCCGTGAACTCCTGGAGGACACAGTTTTGAATGCCATCGTGACCAGGGACCTTCTTAGCTGTGGTGTGGATGATGGCCCATTTGACTTCAGCTGTGCTAGCCTGTCGGATATAGTTGCGCGATGGTTGCGCCAAGATGCGTGTAACGTCCTCGTCGGTCGCAAGTGTGAACGCTGGATCTGAGGGATCCAGGTTCGGTGTGAATGACGCTGCAAGTGTGAGGGCCATCAGTTCCGCTTTTTCTTCCGCAGAGTATGCTGATCCGTCGGGCCCTTGTAGCGTGGGTGTGTACAGGTTCACCCTGGTGAAGTGTCGGGCCATCTGCCACACGCCAGGTCGTATGGTGTCTGGCCCTTCGAGTTTCTGGTTCCACTGTTGTGTTTTAAATGTTTGTAATTTGTCCCGAATTATTCCCTGGAGCCTGTTCATGTGCTGTTTGAAATGCTGGCGCCTGGTACGCTGCCAATGTCTCCTGAGGCGGTTCATCATTGAGTTAAGGCCCAGGATCTCCTGAGGTAGGTCAGCACTGTGTTAATGTGGTGTGCGGATTGGTATGATGTCGGCTATTGCGTCTTGGACGGCGTTAATGACGGTTTCAACGGCCTCATCAATTTGATCGTTAATCGTGTGGGTGGGTGGGAAAAGACTGTCAAGCATTTCCTTGAACAAGGTCCAATTCGCGCGCCAATCTTACTACCGCCGACATACATTTCACGTAGGGGCCACGAAGATAAGATACGAGAAATTAGGGTTCAGACAGAAGCACAAAGACAATCGCTTTACCTGCGCTCTATCTGCCAGTGGAACAGGGAAGGAAACGACTAGTAGTGGTACAGAGTACTCTTCGCAACACACCATGCGTTGGCTTGCGGAGTGTGTGGGTAGATTTAGATGTACACGCATGCCGTCTAATAAGCCACACCACACGGCAACAGGAGCGTCATTGTCTCAGCAATAACGTACCGACTCTGAAGTCATGTATTTGTTGGTGGTTTCTAACTGTTGCCGGCCGGCCGCGGTGGTCTCGCGGTTCTAGGCGCGCAGTCCGGAACCGTGCGACTGCTACGGTCGCAGGTTCGAATCCTGCCTCGGGCATGGATGTGTGTGATGTCCTTAGGTTAGTTAGGTTTAAGTAGTTCTAAGTTCTAGGGGACTGATAACCACAGCAGTTGAGTCCCATAGTGCTCAGAGCCATTTTAACTGTTGCCTTTGTTATTAAAATAGCACTGACCGCTTTCCCGTTTCTCTATACTAACCAAACATTTCCAGGAAATTCCAATTTTACGAATAAACATAACTCGTTTCTAAAACACGTTTTATTGAAGAAACAAAAAAATTAGCACACCTGCCATGGCAAGCTTCTATGCTAGCTTTTCATCCAGTTCCTAATAAAAAAAGTGAAAAAAAAACCTGTTATCATTGAGACCAGACAAATAGCGAAAAATATCGGTTACTCAGAACTAAAATTCCGGGATCTGTTTTAACCAGTCGGTTTTTCCCATCCCTAATCTCATATAAAATGTCCGGATCAGTTTAGAAACGTAGCAGTCAACATCCCTGCAATTTACTGGCTCTGCGGAATCAAACCATCAGCGACGAATTCAGCTGTACACGGCATACCTGAGAATTTTAAAGGTGTTCTTACTCTTTCGTTGCCGTATATGTAGCTCATTGTTTTGTTTTCCTGTTACTTTTTAGCGTAACTACTCTGCAACGCACTTTCTGCTTTGTGGTATTCCACTCTGAATCATACTGTATTCGTCTAGATCTTCTTGCGTATTTATCTTTTTCTTTGTTTCATTTGCGATGCTGATGCCTATCTTTTCTCGAGATTCTGTCGAGGAATAATGCTTTGAAGTAAATATGTTCTAGGCTGTTAGGTAGCACCATGTTTCTCTCAAAATTACAAAACCGTCATTTCGATCTCTCTACTGGGATCATCTTCAGCATATTCCCGTGCTCCTGGTTTAGACGAAGATACCAAAAGAGGGACCGAGACGTCGATTGCGTCAAAAATAACTGAAGAAGAACATGACGTGGCCTAAAAGCCTAGACGATTTTGTCTTCAATGACAACGCCCGCGAAAGCCTGTAGACTTCCATCTAATTCTTTATTTCTTTCGGTTTTAGCTTTTATACGAGTGCTTTGTCGTCGTCATTAGTTAATCTTCGTACAAATCCATATGCTTTTACTTATAATACTGAACTGTAAATATGTAAAACGGTTCCTTCCAGTACGGAATACCATTGTGTAGCTGGATTAGTTGGCTGGTGGGTCGGTTCCCTTATAGCCGAAGAATCTGCCCGTTTCTCTGCTGGGGTTGTCTCCCTCAGCAGTAAAGTCTGAGTGTTTAAGTCGCCAGATAGCCAGCCAGCTTTCACCCCTCCCGTCTGCCACACTCTGAGTGAGTGCATTGCCCAGGAGCTAAAGCGTAGCGGTGGGAGCAGGATTTGGTGGCAGAGACGGCAAGCAGTCGCAGAGGCGTTACTCAAGTATTTATAGTCCAGACGCATTCTGCATCAGTGTGGGCGCTTCATACGGTACTGTCTTTAACCTCGATAATGACATTTTAATATTTTATCTTTTGTCTAATACAAGAACCCGACAGAATGAGGATGTGAGTTTGAGTGAAAGAGTGTTTTGTGACTGAACAAACAGCCATCCAAATGTTTTAACACCGGCAGAGTGGCTGAGTCTTTCTCATTTTTTGTTGGTGACCACGAACCAGCCACAGAATAATGCTTTTTTTTAATGTGTTTTGTGACCTATCAAACGCGCTAATAATCTAGGTGTTGAGTGTCCTAGACTTAAACGACAGCAACTACACTACCGGAAAAAAAATCGCAGCACCAAGACGGAGTTGCGGCAAAATTAAATCTGGCAGGTATGTCTACATCTAACAAATAATATATATTCAAATTTCGCGTCAGTCGCATAAGAGCAGTTAAGAAGGCATTTAAGACAACAAAGACGCCATTATTAGTATCTCGCCGAGTTTGAACGAGGTCTTGTAATAGCGCCACCAGACGCTAGATGTTCGTTCTGCGTCTTGACAGAAATGTACCCACTGTAGCTGGCAGCGGTGGGCATGGGAACGTACGGTCTAAGAAGACCGGACTCCGAACGCCCACGTTGCACAACCGAGATGGAAGACCACCGTTTTCAGTGTATGGTTCTGGCGCACCGTACTGTATGTGCAGCAGCGATTTGAACACCAGTTGGCACCACAGTGACGCAACGAACTGTTACAAATTGGTTACTTCAAGAACAGTTGCGAGCTGGACGTCATGTAGCGTGCATTCCACTGACCCCAAACAGCCGTCATTTGCGACTTCAATGGCGTGAGGAGATCTATTTTGTTTTCTGAAGATTTCTAGTTCTGCCTCAGTGCCACTCGTGGCCGTGTGTTGGTTAGAACGAGGCCAGTTGAAGGCCTGTAACCGCCTTTCCTGCGTTCGGGAACACTAGACATACTGAATTATGGGCTGGGGTGTGATTTCGTATGACAGCAACGACACTATCGTTATTATCTCACGCACGTTGACTGAAAACTTGTACGTCAGTCCGGTGATTAGACCTGTTGTGCTGCCATTCATGAACAGCATTGTACGGGGTGTTTTCCAACAGAATAACGGTCACCCGCATATTGATGTTATAACCCAACATGCTCTACAAGTTGTCGACATCTTATCTTGGCCTGCTCGATCATCAGATCTGTCTCTAATGGAGCATATATATGGGACATCATCAGACGACCATTCCAGGGTCATCCCGTCATCCACAGTCAGCATTAACCGTCCTTGTACTGACCGCCCAAGTGCAAGAGGCATCTCACTCCATCCCACAAACTGACACACGACACTTGTACAACAAAATGCAATCATATCAGTATGCCTGCATTTAACATTCTGGTTACACCGGTTATTAATGAACTAACATTTCACATATGTAATGGTTTATCTCACGCTTAAATTAACCTGTGAACTTGTGATGTTAATCACTTAAATATATTACCTACACAGACGTAATCTAGATATTTCATTACTTTACGTTAGTCATTTCCTGGTGTTGTGATTGTTTTACAGCGGCATATATTACGAGTAAGCAGTATACGGAGGGAGGCATGGTATTTTGTCCTGTGATCGGATGACACTTCTTAAGAATTGCTTACTCAGCACGATGCGCTTTCTGCTCTCGGCTTCACGGATCGGATGTTCTGTGTGCCCTCTTGGTTCAACTAATACTGTAGTTAACACATCCTCCCAGCATAACTTACTATCGTTATTGTTTTTTCAGTCGCGGTCATGTAAGTTACTTATAGATTTTGTATACATCAGGCACCACCAATTGGGACTGAAGGCTGGTATTTTGTCCGTAGCAGTAGTGCATTTCACATTGCTGTAAGTACGATGAATTAACTTATCAGTATTCAATGTTTGTCTTAAACAAGTGTCAGTTAATTTAAATAGTTTACTAAACTAGATGTTTTTGTTGAGCTGCAAAATATAGTGGCTACTATATTTGTGTTATAATGCTGCTGTACTTTTAGCCCCTTCCTATACCTTGTGACACATCCCTCCCGAAAACTAGTTTGGTAGTGGAGATTGTACGCATCTTCGAACACTTTCCTCGGAAACGACGAAAACCCCATATGAGCCGATTCTCTGAGACCAGGTTGTGGCTTCCAATCGGGTATTCAGCTTCCAATCGGGTATTCAGTTTCCCAAATTGAAACGGTTCGTACATTTCGGCATCTTTAAAGTCCACCTCCTCTAGCCACAGCTTCCTGTTCCTCGGTTCACTCATTATGTTAGCGGACTATTGTTTAACAGTGTTTGTACAGAAATATGAATAATTTCAGGTGAACGTTTAGAGTACTGGCGCGTAACAACAAACCGAGAGTGCAAGTGACATCTCCAGTGACACTACCGGTGTACAGATTGTTTTCTGCTGTAACAGGATTGGTGCCATCCCCCCCCCCCCCCGCCCCCCCCCCTTCCACCCACGCCCAAACCATCTCTTTTATCCCATTGCTAAGCTTCCCTAGCTGCGACGTTCCAACAGCTGTTACAGTCAGCTAGAGAAGTGTTTCTTAAAACGTATTTCGTGGAACCCTGCGGATCCGCGTAAGTCACTGAAAGTGTGAAACTACGTGCTTTTTATCATGACTTTCAACAAAGTAACTAATAAAACTAGAACCGTTATGAAATTTAAAAATAGAGTAGCAACTAAACCTCTACTAAATCTCTACTTTCTATAATTAGTACCAATGAGATACCGACAGGAATACGGCTGTGTATAAGAGACCCAGACGCCATCTCGCTGGCGGCAAACTCAGCAACAAGGGAACGACGACATTAGGTGTGATTGTAGCCGGCTATTCAAACTATCACCGTCGTACGTCTCAAATTAGCCGGCCATCACTTAAGCTAGCGACCCCGGACAATAACTTCGTAAAGGCCGGACATTTGGGTCAAAGCAGGTTATTTTCCCAGACACACAAGACTCTACAGAAGACAAGTTGGCCGGTGGCCACAATGTAACATGGGGAGCAGGGACATGAGAGTGGGAATTTTTCCTCGTCTGTCCTTCAATGATGACAATGATTTCAGTGCTTGCGCCTCGTACCGAGCAGCAGCTATGATACAAATCAGAGAAATAAGGTGCAAGATTTTGTTAAAGCACATCGTAGAGACTTTCATTTTGAAATGTAGTACTTCTTGTAATATAACTCAATGAGTTGAAGACATAGAACATTTACAACATTTATTAAACATGTAAAGTCACCTGTCATGTTGCCATTTAAGTTTCTGAGTCAAGCTACTACAATCACTTAACTGTTAGAACGTTGAGGTTGCTAGCATTCCTAAACACTCGGCACGAGGAGTGTCGATTTGTACTGGGATGAAACGAACACAACTGAGCGGCCATCTGCCAACTAAACGTCGACAAATTATATATTCTATACATTTATAATACCCACAAAAATTAATGCATAACTAATTCCTCAATATTTATTTATTGAATAGTTTGTGAACTATGCTTCAGTAACTATATACAACGAGAAAGGATTGACAAATTACAAGTTATCTAGCAAAACAAAGTTATTCAAAAATTTCAGTTATGGATTATGACAAAAATTTTTATTTACATTCATGTCTTTCAGATATGAATATACGTAGAAGTTGAAACATGTAGAAGTTGGAACAAGTCACGTCATTGAAATTATGCCAAATTTTGACACCGGAAGGCTTCGTTTTCACACGTACTGCGTTTCTTTTCTTCGTCAATTGCTGCGACACCGGTGAAAATATTCCCTGTACCTTCGCTCTGTCAACTGATATTCAAAACAAAAACTGCGCAGCTGTTAGCGTTGAGAGTATAAATTGGCGTTCATCGTTTTACTGATGTTTAGCCATAACTGATTTGCGCTTAATAGTTTACCTTCATTACTGAGACGCAAGATAAAACTATCCGTTGGTCAACTTCTTGTCATTGGTCTAGACGTCTATTTCCTTGAGGTATGCATCTATTTCTTCAACAACAGTCCACGGATTGATATTAGATAATACAATCCATTGTTTTTCCCTTTTTCTGCATAGAACTTCAGTTACTTCTACAAATCCATACAGTGCATTTTCAAATCAGTTATGATGTACTGATTTCCTTCGTTCAGGATAATTTGCAACTTTATGGGCACATAGTTTTCATTCATTCTGTCTCCTATACATTTTTTTTTTCCTGCAGAGAGGGCAATACGTTTCTAGTTTCTGTAACAGAGTTATAATATCATAACATCTTTTCAGATTTTCGAAATAAGTGAGAAATAATTCGCTCCTGACATTGCCTCTTGGGAAAGTTTTCTTTTCATGATGGCTGGTCTATCTAAGCTTTCAAAACAGTCCTTCAATAGCTTATACAACTGTCAAAGTCGTTTTATGGCGGGAAATAACGAGCCACCACGTTTCTGAATTAAATAATAGCTGTTTGTAATGAATGAAAATATATTTTCTAAATATTTTGCTGCTTTTTTCCTAGTTTATTGGCCATTTTGTTGGAAACTTCAAATATAATCGTGAAAGAATATAATTTTAGAGCAACTACAAAAATTTCACACATCCATAATAATTTGAATAGTACAAAAAAATACTTTGAAGATTATCATGAGTCATGCATACCTTTTTACTATCGAAGTAATTTACCTACAACAAATATAAATATTGAGTGAATATCCATCAGTTCTCTGGGATATAATAAATTTTTTGTGCCACCTTCCTTAATATTGCATTTAGCGATGAATGGCGATGATGATTTTCCTACTCCATTAGGTTGTCGTACATTTCCGACTTCCCGAAGAGGAAAACGAGATAAAAGAACACACACAATGTATCATGGTACACGGAGTTAGATGTTTAATGAATGCTTATGCTTTAAATGTAATTTATGTTCTCCTCATGGAATTGTATTACAGCTGAATTAATCTAAGTTTACATTCATTAGTACAAATGAAGAAGTTATTTGAAAATGAAAGTTACTGTAATACGTCAAACAGTGTCACGTTTGCTGGTACCGGTGCACCAGCATATATTATTGTTACGGCGCGATTTGCAATGAGGTGACAAAAGTGACGGGATACCTCAATAACATCGTGTAGGACCTCCTTCTGCCAGGTGCAGGGCAGCATCTCGACGTGGCATGGACTCTACAAGTCGCTGCAAGTCACCTGCAGATATATGGAGCCGTGCTTCCTCTATAGCTACCCATGGTTTTGAAAGTGTTGCCAGTGCAAGATTTTTTTTACGAACTGACCTCCGGATTGTATCCCATATGGGGCGAAATGGGTGGCCAAATCAAACGCTTGAATTGTCCAGAATGTTCTTAAAACCAATCGTGGACAGTTGTGACCCATGACTTCGAGCATCGTCATTCATAAAAATTCCATCTTGGTTTGTGGGCACGAAGTCCATGAATTGTTGCAAATGGTCTCAGAGTAACCGAAGATAACCATTTCCACTGAATGATCGGTTCAGTTGCATGAGAGGACCCAATCCATTCCATGTAAATACAGCCCACACCGTTATGGAATCAACACCAGCTTGCTTGTGACTTGTTGACAAGTTGGGTCCGTGGCTGTGCGGGATCTGCACCACACTTTAATCCTATCATCAGCTTTTATCAATTGAAATCGCGACTCGTCTGACCAGGTCACGGTGTTCCATACGTCTAGGGCCCAACCGATACGGTCACGAGATCAGATGCTCTGCAGGCGATGTCGTGCTGTTAGCAAAGGTACTCGCGTAGGTCATCTACTGCCATAGTGAATCAATGCTAAATTTCGCCGCACTGTCCTAAACGATACGTTCGTCTTACGTCCCATATTGATTTCTGAGGTTATTTCACACAGTGTTGCTTGTCTGTTAGCAGTGGCAACTCTATGTAAAGGGAGCTGCTCTTGGTCACTAAGTGAAGGCGTCCGCCCCAGGTAGCTGAGTTGTCAGCGGAATAGTATGTCAATCCTAAAGGCCCGAGTTCGATTCCCGGCTGGGTCGGAGATGTTCTCCGCTCTGGGACTGGGTATTTTGTTGTCCTAATCATCATCATTTCATCCCCATCGAAGAGCAAATCGCCGAAGTGGCGTCAGATCGAAAGACTTGCACTCGGCAAAACGGTCTACCCTACGGGAGGCCCTAGTCACACGACATTAGACTAAGCGAAGGACGTCGGCTACTGGGCCACTGCGTTGTGCGTGATGAGTGGTAATGACAAATTTTATATTCTCGGCTCTCTCCTGAGGTTGTGGATCTCGGTAAAAGGCGATAAAATATCCAATTGAATTGTGAATTATAACCCGTTTTCTTATCGATGACCTGTCGCTACCATGTCAGCAAAACAACACGAAATTTTTATTGAACTGACAACCAGTTCATAGTTGTAAGAAAAATTTAAATTAATGCTATCAGTGAAATTCTAGAGCAGTTGAAAAGATGAATATCCGCAATTACTATAAATGGCCGTTTTGGTACTCCCACCATTTGACAGTTGCATACGTGCGAAACAAGGATGTGGGTAAAAAATGAATACCGCAACAGACACAACATTTCGTGAGAGTTAATCATTCATCCATTAACCATAATTTTAAGTATGTCTTCAAAAATGAGAATCAGTGTCACCTGTCTCATCAAATTTTTTAAAAGTCCTGTTTGATTAGGTTATTTGAAATTTATGTAATTTATGGACAATTTGGGTTCATTCTGAAATGTTTTTATTTTTGAAACATTTGTCGTCGTCTTTGCAAAAAATAAGTTTACAGAATGTTGCTTTATAACATTCTACAGAAACAAACCAAGAGTGTTAAATAAAATGGACATTAAAAAAGAATGTAACAATTTTTGAAAAAATTAAGAGACGATGACCCAGGGCATTATCATCGTTGCGTACTTGAATTCAGTCACATGGACATTAATACATCCATACACACATTTATTTTAACTGCATGCGAGGTAAATTATAAATCTCTACTAGCTGTTAAAACAGCTGTTAATGGAGATATGATATAATGATAAATGTAATTCAGATAACTCTCTCACAAAATCTATTCTCAGACTACAAATTAGACCAGTGGTTCTCAGTTGTACTTACAACAGCAGTAGACTGACTGACTAGAGAGACACTTACATTACACGACACTGTCTAAACTATATAATAGAATAACAAGTATTTTATTCGCTGTCATTAATGCTATCGTCAATAAAGTTGTTGACTTTTAATCTAGTCCTTTGGTGACATTTTTTTGTTTTTCTAACGCTGTTTACTTCATTGGTAATTTAGGAAGGTGCACAGTATTTCGTCTTAAGAACTTTTTAACGACATCAGTCATTCTTCCCGCACGCTCTCTACGTAATGCAGTTCGTCCCGCACCTATACACATAAAAAACGTACAACCATTTCTGAATTCCACCAGTTGTCAAATGTGAAATGTAACTGTATTTTTTTTTCTAGTGTCAAATATTAGACTTAGTACTGATGTTCTATAGATCGTACAGATCGTACCTATAGTACCTTTTGAATGTTGCAATTGCCTGAACTGCTGTTTAACGTTTGCGAATGGGTGGCAGTTTCACAATGGTGATAGTTCGAAACAAAAAAGAAAATTCCCTGTGAATAACATAATGAATAGGAGGCTAGATGCATGTATTTTATGACGCTAGTCGTCGCTGGCAACTGTAACAAAGACTGCTACAAGAAAAGAATCGCATGAGAGGGCCTAGGGACGTGTGTGCAAGGCCTATGCTGAGGATACGCTGAAGTGTATACCTGGCAAGCGACAGGGTGAGGGCCGAAACCACAGGAGAAAGGGTATCGTTTACATAAACATTGCAGCAGAAATAACCAGACATCAGTTTGTTTCTTTCTAGTAAAGAGCAGCTAATTCGCTTGGATGATAAATTGGTTGTTAAAGATCTCTGAGCTAAACCTCCAGTATGCAAAACATCGGCGCTATAGAACTTGGTCGACAACCTGTATTTTTTTTTTTTTTTTTCGTCCGTCATCTACATAACACTTGACTCGCAGGCAGCAGTTACGTTAAAATGCGTAGCTAAGAGATTCTACAATTTATTTCCATGAGATGAACATGGTTCCTCATTATACTCTGTCTTAGTAAACGGCGGGTTTTTCCCCGTGTGTTGCTTCTGTAGAAGGTGGACGTAAACATGGTTAGCGTGCCGCAGTAGTTGGTATGGTCGTCTTAAATGTCTCGTATATACAAGTAGGTAGCTTCCAACATTAGCCTTTAGCCATCTGCGCAACATTAAAAAGTTACTTTACTAAGTGGTACAAAAACACACACAGACACATACACACACATTTGTCAGCAGAAGACCTTACCAAGAGTATTACAGTTATGTAACATGCTGGCTATCTCACAAGAACTTGAGCTCATCGACGTTTTAACAGTGAAACTAGCTTTCTCTGCCCGACAAATTACGTAATGTGTCTCAAAACACGTTGAAGCAAAATACTGATCACTCCTACGTACAAGAGGCTCTTCTGAGTTTACAGCAAACAAAAACCGTGAAGTGCGTAAAAGGCGAAAAGTTCTGCAATAGTCCAGATCATTGCCTCATCTCTTTACTTTAACAATTTTTACGGAATGGATTTTGGCAACTCGCCTTCGGCAAGAACTTTCCCTTTATGTAACCCAAACATGTTCCAGCACTTGTTCATTCAAAAATTTCTTGAAAGACATCATAGTCCCCATTGACTGTATAAAATATTTATTGTTACTATTGCAATATCGGCCTTATGGCCATTTTCAAGTAAACTACAAAAGTTACCTAAACACAAAAATACAAGTGAAGCACAGGGTGTATGTACATTATTAACCAAACATTCCATTAAGAACGTAGCTCAGTTATAAAAATTTGAGATAAATGTACATTACTTACATTCTGTCATAATATAAAACTATCTGACATGAATACATGCCGTCGTCACAATGCAGCCTTTTGAATGTGAGAGTCCCACAAGATCCAATGAGTACGACGCTTATTACATCGTAATATGTTGTTAAATATATACTGAACTGTCGATGTTTTATAATCAGTATCAGTTTACATATTGTGTCATAAGGTAATACGTTCACTTTTGTTTGTCTTGTAAGTTTTTCGGGAAGAACGAAGGTAAAGTTGTTTAAAATTATAATTTGTAACGTGTTTAAAATTATAATTTGTTCAGGACATAACTTTGATGATATTAATTCACATTAGAAATAACACCCAAGGAAAAGTTCAGCAGGAAAAGCGCAGTGCATCTGTCCATTTAAAGATTATTTTAGTCATAGTCTTCACGTGCATCCGCACATGTCTGACTTATGACTGTCGTGTGTGTTCGTACAGTCATTGAAGGTGCTTAGACCTTCCGAAAATGTTTGCGATTATTTTGAATTGTATGGCACGTCAGTTCGAAACTTCATCATCCGGAAGTCTTTTTTATTATGTTTGATGTCTGCTGTAAGTTTTCTCCGATATAATTTTCGAAACACAAGATAGATTGTGCGTTTTGTCACAATGTCCATGTTTCTCGACAGACTTAAACTGAATCCTCACACATAAAACTGCCTTTGCAATAATCAGGTCATCAAGTGAAGCGAAGGGAAAACGTAATTCCTGTAACACTGTTCAGTATAAGTATTACATTCATAAATGTAAAATTTTTGTATGTAATACTACGCTAAACTGCAGCTTTTCTTTGGCGACCGTGTGTAGTAACACTGTGAAATAGAACTACTCTAAATTTTGTATACAGCTTTGGGTGTGTTATGAATAAGTTACCAATCTTACCTAAATCTCGTTCGTAAAAACAGGGCGCCGCAAACCTTTAGGATCGAAATTATTTACGTGGCGCATGATGCCAATTGAGTAATGCAAGGAAAAGAACAGCTCGGGGGTATAAATACTTAGTTCTTTACTGAAGCAACTTAAGCCCGTAGCAGGTGTTAAAAGTGACTACCGCCTGTCTCCATGCAGGGGTGATAAGTTTACAGAACTGAATACTGGGCTCAGATTCACCTCATCCTACCGACTGCACACGTTACCTTATGTTGGGAGTACAGCTGTTGCCACGACAGACAGTTCAATGCTTATTGACCTTCAATCAAAATTCTGAAATTTTAAAGTGCCAACACATCGTTTTAGAGAATCTTGGCAAGCACTCTGGGGTCTGAACCGACCATTTCCTGCTAAGAGTCTATCCACATTGAATACTAACTGCGATGAATCTCACCCGTTAGGATTACACTTATTTTGAAAATTTTCTCCGTGCATGCGTCCGGCTCTGTGGCACTACATACCGCTGCGTATCTACAAGTTCCTGTGCCGATTAATGCTCCTTATTCGACAATTCAAGAAATTTTAAAAATACGGTCGGCCGGTGTGACCGAGCGGTTCTAGGCGCTCCAGTCTGGAAGCGCGCGACCGCTACGGTCGCAGGTTCGAATCCTGCCTCAGGGATGGATGTGTGTGATGTCCTTAGATTAGTTATGTTTAAGTAGTTCTAAGTTGTAGGGGACTGATGACCTCAGATATTACGTCCCATAGTGCTCAGAGCCATTTGAACTGTTTCTTTAAAAAAAAAAATAGGGTAAACACTACCATGGTAAAATGACAGCTGATAGCTTATTCTCATTCTTGTTAGCCCCATCATTGCCGTATGTTACGAATCGCAAGCTGTTTAAGAAAAATGTCTGACACGCATTGCTAATTCTAGACTTCCTACTATATGAAAAATCATTTCCGACCGTTAATTCCTTATTTCAAAATACTCTCTGCGTCACCCTCTACTTAAGGTCTGAGATTCATTGTATGGGCAACTAGTCAAGCTTATGTGTAAGTCCTCAGAATTACGTTTGTTACGAAAAGCTGCTGAAACGCCTTGTGCTGACCTGACCAGTCCGAAGACCGGTTTGATGCTAGTCTATCCTGTGGAGCCTCTTAATCCCCTCATAAGTACTGCAACCTACATTCATTTGAACCTGCTTACTGTAGCATTGTATACTCTCTCTGTCTGAACTGTTTCTCTTTCACGTTTCCTTTCCGCCCTAGGCTACACTCCAGAAAAAGCAATTTGAGAAAAGACTTCCTAACACGTTAATTTATATTCGATCTCAACACATTTCTCTTTTTAGAAGCGCTTTTTTTGCTGTTGCCAGTCTGCTTTTTATACGCTCTATACTTCAGCTACAATCAGTTATTTTACAGCTTATCTATTATTTTTAGTGAAACTGCGAGGTGCCGGGGCTAGCAGTGTATTTATCACTAAATTCTACTAGAATCCACATATGTAAATCATGGTCTAAGCCCCCCCCCCCCCTATTCTAACTCCGACTTTTGCTGTTGCACAAGGATAAAAGAAATACGCGAACTGACTCTAATCAACCCTGCCAGTGGAGTAGAAGAGAGTTTGGCACCTGCAATAATTTAATTTGATAAATAAGTTAAATAAACAAAGGTGTCATTAGCATAGTGAGGAATGATAGGGTTGCTCTATCGATTAACAGAATGAAAGTTCTGTCCAAATTAACAATATGATTTATTAAGACTAAACACCAAATAGTAAAAGAAACACAGGAAATTTTTATAATACATCAAATTGGCTCAAATTGGAGATTCATACAAACACTGTAAAGGTGAAGTTGTCCCTAAACTAGATCGTGAGGTTTAAGACGAAGTGGTATGTGGAGCCAATTCCTTGCACTCAAATCTCAAGAGAGACACACAGCTAACCCAACAGTAATTGCTGCTACTCAAGACAGAACAAAGTTAGAAAAAGACGAACAGGCGCGCTCTGCTGAGCTCTGATTATCACCTAGGAAAATCCCTGTCTGCCGGTGCTGCGGACATACATTACCAAACTGTTTTCTTGACTGCCAGGACACGACCTGGCGTACCGCAGGCGAGGGCTGGTTGCTTCGACGTCCTCGACCGAAAGGCGACTGCCGACTACCTAGAGCACCCGTACAGGCCGAACACACAACATTCCCGCCCCCACGACAGTGGCCATGGTTACGTTCCAATCAGCAACCCGAAAACCGGCGGAAATTCCACTCCATTGCCGGAGCACTACCATTCCACCAATGGAGATTCTTGGCGCCAATTTCTGTGCTGATTTTGCTACGTCACGGCGCTATGCCCTGAGCAAACCAATCACCATTACTATTTTGCAGAAAGTGCGGGAATTTTCCCGCCACAACTGCCAGGGTACACAAGTCATTCCCACGCCTCGCTGGTAGCCCGCCAGAAAGTGTTTTTCGCTAAGTTTCTCCGAAGTAACGGAACCTCTAGCCCAACCGCTACTTCACACCCCAGCGGGCGTGTCTCTTGACAATGTCGGCGTCTGCAAAGCATTCACTCGACTGCCTCACACACGTCGGCTTAACCCGCCTGTCACCGGACCACCTGGGTGACGAGAGACACTGCGTGGGAAGTCCGCGTGTGAAGGAATAGCAACTTCCCACCGCATGCAATTAGAGAGGAGAATCATAAGATAGAAATATGAGAGGGGGCTCATGCCACCTCTCATTGCCCTACGCCATTTTAGATTGTAATTGGTGAGCGGTTGGCTCACTTAGGAGCAAGGTAGTGAGTCAATCGCCCAAGAACAATCTTAAAAACTGACTCCACATGCCGCACTCTATAAAAAATCACTGCAACTGAAAAATGCAGCTCATAGAGGGAGGATTATTTATGATGTAGCCAACTTCACCTTCTTAATATGGAACACTAACACTCACATCACACATCCATACCCAGGGAGCCCCTTCCAAACACCGATTCACACAGACATTTACGCTCTAAATATGGCCCGGGCATGTGAGCCAAATATGGAGCAGTTTATTCTTTACAATCAGAGTTGGAGTGCTCCGCAATTAAATGCCCAAGATTTTTCAAAAATTTGAATCATGAAACTAACCTGAACTCACTCACACATGATACTATTTAAGTTAACAATCTCTTTGTGAGCTTTCAGAATCTAGTTACAACCTCCGATTCATTCTGTCTCCCTGCAGCAAGAATAACCTTTACAAAATCTTCCCTGAACTGATGGTCCATTCACAATGACAGTGGTGGTATCTGCTTCAGTTTATGGGGACTTCAGGCACACTGTTTGCATACGCACAACAATAAGCACAAAATACAAAAAAAACATGGTGTGGAGAACAATACAATAATCTGTAATAAGAATTACAGTGTAAAACACAAACGCATACAAGGTATAACATACATTACAAAAACAACATAAGAGAAAGAAATTTAAGAAAAAAAACAAGGTTCATGGGGCATCAAATTGTGCGTGCACATTGCAAAATGTTCACGACTGTGTTGAGAATGAGGCACTAAATCACATTGTTAGAAATATTCGAAGCACTTCACACATTACACCTTACTGACATCACATAGGGCTAAACGTCGGGTGTTGTTGCTACGTTGTTGCAACGGCAATAGGGTATGCTGGAGCATCTGCAGTACTCTGTTGAGATCGGACCAAGACCCACGCATATGATGACGGCAGTATGGTAGGAAGACACAGTGATAGGCTCTCCTCACGTCGATTAATTGTCTCTGAGGTCTACTTGTTGGGATACATTACTAGGCTAGGTCTCTTCTCTCGCTGGACAGAACTTTACATTTCCCAATATTGCAGTTCGACGAGGGATGATGGCACGTGGAGTGACTCCACAAGTGTGTGAGGTCATCCATACAGGATCGAACTAGGAGCGACTATTGTTAAAACTGCTCCCTAATAGAGAGGAGAAGTAAGAAATGAGACCATACATTTGTTAGTGTGGCACGATACTGCTTTGTGTATGCAGATCGGCCAATGCTAGTGAGTTGTAAAAACCCAAACAGGTGAGTATATAACGTCCCTTTCTGTCCTGAGGCACATGGGGCGAAGGTTGTGACACGATATGTGATCTTCTTCGTGTACTCACGACAACGTGGTCTGCCGCAGGGAATCCCTCCAAACGGCTGCCGCGTCTGGAGAGGTAGCAGGCTGTCGCGTGTGGGTCGCGTGTCAGTGTCAACGGCCAGCCTCACTTTCGCTTGTGGCCTGGCGAGGACCCCGCGTAATCCCTCAGGTACACGGCCCGGTGACTGTCAGCTTGCAGGACCGGACGCTCGCCCTCTAGCAGGTAGCCGAAGACCTCTTGTTTTTGCGCTGGCTGGCCTCTGTGTTGCCACGATACCCGTCATCTGCACAGTTCTGACAAAAATCTTAAGCCTAACTTTTTCCCATGACCTTCTATGTTATAATAAATTTACATAATGACACATTGATGGTCTGTCATTTCAGACACTCTTATTTTACTTTTATAGTTATTTATCTGTAGCTATCATTATAACATCTAATCTAGACATGGAAATAATTTATTTTGATATATGTGTAGAGACCCATCTCAGTATTGTACATGGTGTGTGATAACTGATGCTATGTAACGGATGAACAACTAAATGTGCGGGCCCGCACCAATATTACTATTACTTATATAGATCGACAGTAGACATGCTCAAGAATTAACTACCATATGCCAACGATCTACATTCTATGTCTTCGGAATAAATTGTGTTATTATGCAGGCTGAAGTTTTACTGTGCTATAAGGAACATTCAACTATGCTACTTTCGCTCGCCCGTCGTCCCTCCATCTCGGGTCTGTGGTTTGGTGACCCGAAAAATAGCATCTCAACAGGCGCGCGCCACGCTTGTGGTAGAAAACCCCCACAATAATAATCTAGTTATTGTTAAATCCTACAGTTTAACTTATCCTAGTATATCGTACTTTCCCTTTTATTTATTTATTTTATTTATTTATTTATTTATTTATTTTTTGTTTACCTTATACAATACTCTTACATAATTCCTGTTACGCTGAGATGTCTCGCTGCTCGCCGCTATTGACGACAGTGATGTGCGCGCCGTACGACATGGCCTCCGAGTTCTCACTACGCCTCAATGAAACTCCAGAGACTGGGTTAGCCATGGCTATACACGACAATAAATTTATCGTTGCAACTTCCTTCTCTATGTGATGCGGTTTTCGCGCTCAAAGCACACCTTTCCAGAGGCAATGTAATATGACCAAGCCAGGACTGGTTCCTGTTGAGGATTCAGTCGCCCAACACACGCCAGCTACACAGTATGTCACGAATATCCAAGTATAAGTCCCTGGTTATTCATCTGTGACAGTCACGAGCAGCACGCTAAATCCCCAACCAGCACATTGGCATGGTAGGCTTTATGCTCGCATTTCTCTCGTCTAGGGCACCATTGGAGTCAAACGCTCACAGGATCACCCCGACTTGCAAGACAACGATGCTGGCGCAGCTCTGCAAAAAACTATACTGCCCATATTCATCCTCGAAATCACGCAATATACCACAATCTTGCCGTGCACTGACGCGTCCCTGCAAGCATTGGTATGAACGTTTCACGAACTGGTTGTGGCCGCTATTGAGCGTAACACGACTTCTCAGAACGCTTCTAAGAACACGTTCTTGTATGCGCCCGTTTGTGCGACATCTCGTCACTCATCTTTATCCCTTAACATGGACACCAGATAGGAAAGGACAAAAACATTGCTCATGGAAAGGTAGTGCCTCTTATCGCAACGACAGAGGAGATCGCGAACATAGACAAAAAAAAAAAAACGTTAACAGCAGTAAAATCTTATGCGAGAAAACGCAGCGTGTTAATACTTTAACAATCTTAATCTATTAATGCTACGATTATTGTTCCCCGAAGAACGGTTCATATATTTGTCTATTCTACTATGTACACCAATTAAACTACTATTATTCCACGAACTTCTTTGTGTGAGAGATGTGGTGGAGTCCTATGGACTAGCGCCAATCCCTTCTCAGACTCCCCCTCCTCTGACGTGCCTTAGGATTTGCAGGTCTAATTTCAATCTCCTGGTTCTCCTGTGGTCCTTGATTTCGCTCTCTCCAGTTACGGTCGCTTCGCCGTTCGTTATTCCTCCTGTCCCAGATTCCTTGTCTAGATTGACCCTGTTCCCTGACGTTCTGGTTTCCGTGTCTCTGGTTTCCATAATCTTGAATTGCGTAACCTTGATTTCCGTAACCCTGGTTTCCTAACTGACGAGCGCGATTATGCGATCTGTTGTCGTCTGCCCTTGCTGGCCCGTGGTATTTGTTATTTTGCGCCTTCTTCCTGTCCTTTGCGTCTTGTTTATCGAAAACTACTTCGAGTTCGCGCAATAGACTCTTGAATGCTTCGATGTCAGATCCACACTTGCCGACAAGTGTCTGTTGATACCTAACAGGCAATTTGGAAAAACAAAATTTGTTGATTTCTCCCTTGCTATATGGACTATCTAAAAACTGATTCTTCTTGAGTAAATCATCAAAAAATTTGGTTGCGCTCTTATGCCCGGACACTTCCAGTTCAGGACAAAATATTATTTTGTCTTTAATCCTGTCTTGCGTTTCCTTTGACCAGTAGATCCCCAGGAACGCATCAACAAATTCCTGATAAGTCTGACACGTCGCTGCCACACCCCGCATCTTTTCCGCGGCTTGGCCTTCGATGTGTCCACACATGAATTCTAATTTTGCCAGGGTTGGCCATGATGACGGTAATGAATTTGAAAACTGCATCACCCAGCTCTTGGGATGCATCGACCCTCCATTATCTCTGAACTTTTGGAATTTTAGTATCGACAGGAAGTGATTGTGATCAAAATCCTGTCCGATCCTCGCACGGGTGTTGTCACTCGTTTCCGATACTTGCACGTCTGCTGAGTGTCCTGATCTGCCTTGCTGATAACTGTGATGTGCTACCTCTGTATCACAGTGGCAGTTGCACTCAGAATTCACTCTCCTAGGTGGGCTACAATTATTGGAGCTATTACTAGGTGTTTCTGCGTGTGCATTGTTAGTTCCGCACTCTGTCACTGGGCTAGAGCACGGCGGGCTTTTCCTCGGAGACACAATTCTGTGTACTCCATCATTGGTATCCGAACGCGCAGTGCTCGTGTGCCCGTTTCGCTCTAGTTTCGCTATCCGACTCTCTACTTCTTTCATTCGTTTCGTGATGTTCGTAACCGCAAGATTACCTTGGGTTTTTAAGAACGCTAGGGATTTTGAGTGGGCTTGTGTCGCACGTCGCAAGCGACCTACAAGTTGAGAAGTTACTTTTGCGATTTTCATTGCCCCTGTTGCTGCCGTTTGGGCTAGGCCTGCTACTTTTTGTGCTACCATTGACAATTGTTTTGCTTCTCCACATTCTTTCTTTATTGTTAGTAATTCCCCACGAATTTCCCCTATATGCGAAATTATAGTCTGAGTGTCCTTACGCTGTTTCTCATCTTCTTCTTTCATTGATCGTAGGAAGCTCAGTATTGGGTTTACGTCATCTTTTTGATCCTCTTCAAACGTGGGAGATGTAACTCTGGACATCTGGGCGCTAGAGCTCTGACGTGGCCGAGCTAGCCCCTGTCTGCTCTCGTTCGTTTGATTATAAACTTCTGCTACCGTCTCGACCTGTGTGCCTGTCTCTGTTTCATCCTCTACTTCACTATCACAATCACGGCCGAAACGCTGCTCTGAGATCGCGTCCACATCACCTTCCTCATCAATGACCCTGTCGTCCTGTCTTGCTAAAAATGTGCCCATCTCACCTCCGAACCTATCCCCGTCAGTAACGTGCCCCTTATCCATTATAGTATCCACTTTTGTTTTAGCTTCGCTCACTAGTAGTCGTGCCTTACTTCTCGTGATCATTCATGAGAAACAAAATTTATCTAAAATACACAGTAAAAATAATCTACTCCCTGTATTTTTACACATAGACATAAAATTTCAACAACGCTGTTCCAACGCTGTAATCACAAACCGCACACAAATCCGACAAAGTGCGATGTGGTACGGACACCACAACAACGAAACACAAAACCAATAAACAAACAAAAATATATACACTGAAAACAATAACTGTAATCATGCGCCGCTACTTAAAACTAAACGCGGAACTACAAGAAAAACAAGTTGGGTATTACTCATTAAAAAAATAGAGAAAAACAATTGAATGTTCCTACTAAGAATCCCGTTGTCTTATCAGTGATTCACAGGAAAGATCCGAGGCTAAGGGTCGCCATATTATGTGAGGTGCCGGGGCTAGCAGTGTATTTATCACTAAATTCTACTAGAATCCATATATGTAAATCATGGTCTAAGCCCCCCCTATTCTAACTCCGACTTTTGCTGTTGCACAAGGATAAAAAAAATACGCGAACTGACTCTAATCAACCCTGCCAGTGGAGTAGAAGAGAGTTTGGCACCTGCAATAATTTAATTTGATAAATAAGTTAAATAAACAAAGGTGTCATTAGCATAGTGAGGAATGATAGGGTTGCTCTATCGATTAACAGAATGAAAGTTCTGTCCAAATTAACAATATGATTTATTAAGACTAAACACCAAATAGTAAAAGAAACACAGGAAATTTTTATAATACATCAAATTGGCTCAAATTGGAGATTCATACAAACACTGTAAAGGTGAAGTTGTCCCTAAACTAGATCGTGAGGTTTAAGACGAAGTGGTATGTGGAGCCAATTCCTTGCACTCAAATCTCAAGAGAGACACACAGCTAACCCAACAGTAATTGCTGCTACTCAAGACAGAACAAAGTTAGAAAAAGACGACCAGGCGCGCTCTGCTGAGCTCTGATTATCACCTAGGAAAATCCCTGTCTGCCGGTGCTGCGGACATACATTACCAAACTGTTTTCTTGACTGCCAGGACACGATCTGGCGTACCGCAGGCGAGGGCTGGTTGCTTCGACGTCCTCGACCGAAAGGCGACTGCCGACTACCTAGAGCACCCGTACAGGCCGAACACACAACATTCCCGCCCCCACGACAGTGGCCATGGTTACGTTCCAATCAGCAACCCGAAAACCGGCGGAAATTCCACTCCATTGCCGGAGCACTACCATTCCACCAATGGAGATTCTTGGCGCCAATTTCTGTGCTGATTTTGCTACGTCACGGCGCTATGCCCTGAGCAAACCAATCACCATTACTATTTTGCAGAAAGTGCGGGAATTTTCCCGCCACAACTGCCAGGGTACACAAGTCATTCCCACGCCTCGCTGGTAGCCCGCCAGAAAGTGTTTTTCGCTAAGTTTCTCCGAAGTAACGGAACCTCTAGCCCAACCGCTACTTCACACCCCAGCGGGCGTGTCTCTTGACAATGTCGGCGTCTGCAAAGCATTCACTCGACTGCCTCACACACGTCGGCTTAACCCGCCTGTCACCGGACCACCCGGGTGACGAGAGACGCTGCGTGGGAAGTCCGCGTGTGAAGGAATAGCAACTTCCCACCGCATGCAATTAGAGAGGAGAATCGTAAGATAGAAATATGAGAGGGGGCTCATGCCACCTCTCAAAACATCTTACACTTTTTTATGGGTTTATTTAATCTGGCTGGATTATTGGCTCGAAGCCTTCTCTTACGCCAAACCAGACGTACTTATGTAACGTCAGCAGATTACAAGGGCTGTAGGTAATAGTGATTGTAATACAAATAATACAAGGTGTTTGAAAATGACTCTACGGTTTTTAAGGTTTTGTAGCACATATTACATTCACTTCACAACTATAAATAATACACCATATGAAAGAGAAGCACAAACAGTTTTCTTACAGTTATTCAGTGTGAACACCGACCACACATCGAGTCGATAGGCGAGTTGTTCCTAAACCTTGATCAATGTGTCGGGAGTAACTGTTGCAATAACACTGTTTTTAAGTCGGATAGATCAGCTGGTATTGGAGGCACATACACATAATCGCGTCAGATCGTGTGGGAAGGTGGAGGTCATGCATAAAATGCTGTGTCAAGCGGCCCCTTGCTCCCGACCCGCCAGTCGGATATAACGTCGTTTAACCAGTCGCGTTCTGAGTTATGCCAGTGAGGCGGCGCACCATATTACTCCCAAATAAAGACATGTTGTTCACCTTCTTCCCGTTGAGCCACGGGCCATAGCTGTAGCACATCAAGATAAGACACATCAGTTACAGTTGATCCACCGAAAAAGAAAGGCTCATAAACTTCCCGTGGGCATATTTCCAAGGGCTGAACGTTAAAGACTCGCACTCGTTCAACACGTTTTTCAGTCACTCTTTGTCATTCCATACTCTTCCCATTGCGGATAGGTATACAAACAAAACTGTTTGAGTTACTCTTTCATTTGGTGTGTTATTTACAATTGTAAGTTGAACGTAATTAATGCTACAACGCCTTAAAACCGCTATGTTCATCTTGAAACGCCCTGTATTTATGGAAATAAATACAGTATTTTTCAGTAACAGTATACGTATTGCCTGAGAGATTCCATAGCTGTTGAGAGAAATTTCGAAATTCTCTTTATTACAGTCTCAGTTGCAAATATTCACACTTGATTAACAGTCTTCGTCAGAAGTCAAAGTTGTAAGAGCATAAAAGTACTGTCTTGTTAACACTGCGTGGCGTCTAACGTAGTATAATGCTAAGATAGTCAAAATTTTACGTAAAGGTAATAATACAAAAGTAGACTGGCGAGAACATTATTGTACAACTTTATGTTCTTATGTTTAAAGAAATGCGACTTTTCACTACTCGTGATTAATCATGTATGAAGATGATGATTGTTTATGGTCTAAACTAGTAATGAAGTGCGAATGTTTGCAACTGAGACTGTAATGAGAAATATTTTAAGCATAGTTATTTCAGATAAGTATTATTAATGCTGCATTAAATAATTTTCTCATAAACCCAACGTCTTTCGCGAATGTCAGTAGTGATATACTAAGAGAGATCTGTGACAGCTGTAACAGACTACAATATGGAGATGTTCACTGACTTCGGAAAGACTGACAGAGTTACCAGATAAGAAAAAAATAGAAGCAGACAGGTATAAAGAAAGTTGTGACAGAAATACTATTTCACTCTTGGGCAGGGTAAGGGATATTGTGACGCTACAACGCAGTCCTTGCTATGAATTTTTTCGCTTACGTAACACATGAAACTGTTTGTATACGATGTATTGTGTAGTGTAAATATGTATTGTAAATACTATGTTTAAATTATGTAATATTTAACACTGGCAAGTCAGGGCATATTTAGTTAACGTTGAAGTCAGAGAGATGGTTTTGTCGCGGCTCTGGGCGCGGGAGCGCGCCAGCGGGTAGTAGTAGCAGTAATGCCGTGCTCGGAGTAAGACGTACAGTCGAGTGCTGCTAGTCCAAACTGTGTTCCATCTAACGGCTAGTGTGTGGATCTAAGTACGACGGGAAAGAAATGATCGGCATATCTGGAGGCATGGCCGGGCAAGTTATAATGGATTAATGGGCATAATGCTGAAGAAACGAGGACTTAAATGTGAAGCGCACTGTGGGCCCAAGTCGCAACAGTAAAAGCCCGCTGCCACATTGTGTCGCTGCCGTGGACTTCCGTCGATCCATCGACAACGGGGGAAGTAAGATCTAAGTAATTTTCGTAGCATAAAATTGTAGAAGGCTTGCCAGTGACTGTGCTTTTCTCTGAAGTTGAACAATTAATAACAAGCACTTTATAATCGAAGTGTTGCAGTTACATTCCACCCGACAATAACACCAAGTAGTTTCCTTCCATCCTTACATTACTGAACCTAGTTGTGTCACGACATTATCAAGAGAAAATATGTTAATTATCAAATTATTTACTTAGACGGTGAAGAGTAAATTTCGGACTGGTTATCGTAGTTAATTGTTGCACTTAATATGCTTACGCCAACCGTAGTAACATAATAATAGACTGAAGTAATAAATTTGATTAATAAGATTTATTTCAATGCATGTTCAGCTGAAGTTAATTCAAGGATATTTCGTGAAACTATAAAGGTTATTACAACTGACAATCCCCCAATTAATGAATTATTATCAGTCAAAACATAGTTAATCAATTATTGGCAATATATTTCATTATCAGTAGATTAAATTGTGCAAAGTACCTAATTTTAAAGACAGAATGACAGTCCATTATTCAAAATCTCGGTAGATAATTATCTGTGTTGTCAGCATTGCACTTAGCTGACAAATTATGAACAAAATAAGTGTGGTTAGATTGTTATGACATTGTTTTATATGACTACTGAGCCTGACACAGCACTTACGTAAAAGTCCCCGTACCACATGCTGCGCTACAAACAGGTAAACTTTATTTTTGACACAATTATTCACGTACTTAACAGTACTGTCGCTCATCAGTTGAGCTCGCGACCGATTTTTTAATTGCTTTTACAACTTAATCATTTCTTTCGGCAAAATTTCCACTGGCAAAATGTATTTCCAAATTATTTCCATTATTTCATTTACCGATCGTTGTTGGATGAAATTACTCATTCAATAACGATCAAGTTATAACGTCTCCTGTTTCCCGCGGAATAATCATTATTTACTTCGGATTCGGATGCCTTATACCGACGCGGGTCAAAATTCATAATTCACGGTCATTGTCAACTTGTAATTTCGCAAATCCCGGGAAGCGGGGGGGGGGGGGGGTGTTATAATATTTCAAGACAGAAACTGCATGGTGATTACGGATACTACATGATGATTTTAGATGAAGCGTTAATAATCTCGAAATGCAGTGATGTTTTGGATCTGATGCAGTTACTGGATAGTTTGCACCACTGATGTAGACATAGATGTGGAAGTAGATATGGAGTCTTACAGCTGATATTAAGAAAGGGATGGAGAAAAATTTAGTTCCATGGTCCATCCCTGACGGTGGATGTATCAGTTGTACTGCAGTTACGGAATGATAGATATCTGATATGCAAGAAGAGATATTGAGAAAACTGCTGGCTATGAAACGGAAGCAGGAAACAGAGCACGTGAACACAATGACGGCTGTCCGATAGCATGCACCCTACCTAGTATTGGGAGGACGGATGCGATGAAACAACCTAAAGTCTTCGCATTCTTCTTTCCGAAGTGCGACGTGGGTAGGCAGATGCAGAGAAATATTTCTTGGACATCACAAGAAAGTTTTACACTTTTGCTTCAGAAGACAACCGTAGCAACTACAGCAGAGGATGACGCATACGCTGTACGGGCGCAGACGACCATCGTGAGTGATTCGTGTGCTGGGGGCAGCAGCAGCAGCTGTCAGCGCGCCGGCCTGCGGGGTGCGCGGATATTTCCGCGCCTCTGCTCCCCGCGACGGCACTCGCGTCTTCCTCTCGAAATCGCGCCCGAGCGCACCTAAAGGGCTTCAATCGCATATTCGCCGCACGCGGCCCGCCACGGCGGCGCGCACCGCTCTTGGGCCGCCTTCCCTGCCCCTCCTCCCCCAGAGCTCCACCGATCTATCAGCAGAATTGGTTGGGGAATTGTGGCGCGCCCCTCGTGATTGATGCAAGAGCGGCCGCCCGGCTCTCGGCGCTGCGCGGCTGTCTGCCGGCGGCTGGGGTGACAGCGTGCGGTTGCCGGGCGACGCTGACACCGCCTCGCCTCTCCCTGAAACAATTACGCAGCGGTTGCGCCGACAGCCAGCTAGCTCCGCTCCTCCGTGTTACTCCGCAATGCGGCTGCTGACATTCTACTACCGTGTAGTCGGCCGTCACTTATACGACTGCAGCTTTATTACGTAGTGGTTGCAATTTATCATTACTGCCGTGTCGCTTGTACGTCATAGGTTAGATTAATGAACTGACGCTACAGCTCACAATGGGAGAATTGGCGAACTTTCTCCCACAGTGATACCTCATACTTGGTTACTCGTGAACACCAGTTAAAATACACTACTGGCCATTAAAATTGCTACACCACGAAGATGACGTGCCACAGACGCGAAATTTAACCGACAGGAAGAAGATGCTGTGATACGGAAATGATTGGCTTTTCAGAGCATTCACACAAGGTTGGCGTCGGTGGCGACACCTACAACGTGCTGACATCAGGAAAGTTTCCAACCGATTTCTCATACACAAACAGCAGTTGACCGGCGTTGCCTGGTGAACCGTTTTTGTGATGCCTCGTCTAAGGAGGAGAAATGCGTGCCATCACCTTTCTCACTTTGATAAAGGTCGGATTGTAGCCTATCGCCATTGCGATTTATCGTGTCGCGACATTGCTGCTAGCATTGGTCGAGATCCAATGACTGTTAGCAGAATATGAAATCGGTGGGTTCAGGAGGGTAATATCGAACGCCGTGCTGGATCCCAACGGCCACGTATCACTTGCAGTCGAGATGACAGGCATCTTATCCGCATGGCTGTAACGGATCGTGCAGCCACGTCACGATCCCTGAGTCAACAGATGGGGAAGTTTGCAAGACAACAACCATCTGCGCGAACAGTTGGACGACGTTTGCAGCAGCATGGACTACCCGTTTATCATCTGCATTTCTTCTTGGTGTAGCAATTTTAATGGCCAGTAGTGTAGCAATACCTTTATTAGGAACAGTCTAAAAAAATCTTAACTCCACCCGAACAGGCCATGAACGCCCAATCTGCACCGACCGGCCGCAGTATCATCCTAGGCCGACAGGTGTCACTGGATGCGGTTATGGAGGGGTATGAGGTCAGCACAGCACTCTCCCGGCCGTTTGTCAATTTACAAGCTCGGAGCCGCTACTTCTCATTCAAGTAGCACCTCATTTTGCCTCGGAAGGGCTGAGTGCAACCCGCTTGCCAACAACGCTCGACAGACCGGATGGTCACCCATCCAAGTGCTAGCCCAGCCTAAACGCGTTTAACTTCGCTGATCTGACGGGAACCTATGCTACCACTGCACCAAGGTCGTTGGCATTATCACTTGAATACCCTGAGTGAAACTACACATTCCTGTAACTTATGACGTAATATCACCACCCGGGTCAGCATCACACATGGGATGCTGTTTTGTCAAAAAACTGACATTTTGAGCCCGTGGCTGTGCACAAAATATAGGTTGACTCTTACATAGACGTTTACAGCAACCAGCCACTTTTGACAATGCTATTTATTTATTTAAACAGCGCCGTTACCGGTTTCGAACCGACGGGTTCATCTTCAGACGGCTAGTTCACGTTTTACCTTATATTTGCCTTTTGTTTCCCCAAATGACAAAATTTCCGTAAGGTGATTGTGGCCTACAACCAAAACAAGATGTGAGACAACGTCTTTTTAACTGTAATTGTGTCTCACAATGGCTTTAAGTGATGTAAGCAAATTATTATTATCAAAGGGTAAATTCTAAGTCCTTATCTAAGGGCAATGTTCTCGCACAGTATACTGTATAGGCGAGCGCTCTCTCGCGCTACGCTCAGTCTGTGTCTTGCTGCTGCACAGGCAACTGCATTGAACGCCGCCAACATGCCTTACAGGAGATATCGCCGTTCCCGCACAACAGTCTACAAAACAATTGAAAACATTGAACTAACAACAACTTCAGGAGACAAGAAAAATCGCATTTCAGTGAAAAGTGTTGCAGCCCACGCCCTCGTAGATGGACCTTGTGTGTTTCTTGGATGTTCTCTTAATTTTAGTTTGGACATAAACGACACATTCTCACATGGAAATGGATAGTTCACTGTAGCCATAGTGAGAGGTGGTAGCGGAGTTTCAAGTGTACCTGGTCTTGAAAGTTTTAACGATAGAGATGTAATTGCTTATCGTACTTATCATATGTTAGAAATTGGTAGTAAAGACTTTGGTAAATCAGCTTATGGCTCAACTTCTCCACTTGTTTTGTATACGGGTTTTCGCTGCTGCAAGATGATAAGCAGCCTGCACTGGAGCATAATGGTGAGGATTCTTCATAGTAAGTAACCGAAACATCTTCCTTTTCATAATAATAATTTGTTTACATCACTTAAAATCGTTGTGAGGCACAATTACAGTTAAACAGACGTTGTCTCACACCTTGTTTTGGTTGTAGAGCACCACCACCCAAAGAAAATTTCGTCAGGTGGGGAAACGAAAGGCGAAATCTAAGGTTCAAAAATGGCTCTGAGCACTATGGGACTTAACTTCTGAGGTCATCAGTCTGCTAGAACTTAGAACTACTTAAACCTAATTAACCTAAGGACATCACACACATCCATGCCCGAGGCAGGATTCGAACCTGCGACCGTAGCGGCCGCGCGGTTCCAGACTGTAGCGCCTAGAACCGCTTGGCCACTCCGGCCGGTCGAAATCTAAGGCAAAACGTGAACTAGCCGTCTAAATATGAACCTATCTTTTCTAAACCGGTAACAGTGAATTAAATAAATAAATAGCATTATAGAAAGTGGCTAGTTGCTGTAATCTTCTATGTAAGAATCAAACAATATTTCACACATTTGGCATGTACTGATGGTGAAAGCTTCCTCTAAATTTTTCGGCAATTACAGTCTACAAAATCGCATCTCAATATTTCTTCCTTCGCTGTGGTACAAATGTTTACTTTGCAATGAATCAAATTGTTGAGATACCGTAGGAAAGTTCAAACAATAGAGCGAGTGCACGGTGACATTCCAGTGATTTATGAGTGCGAGACGGAAGCTATGCGCTCTTTGGCTCGTAGCATTTCTCTCTGGACTTTGCAAATAAGGAGTGAAGCAAACGAAATTACTCAGTCTGGCATTAATCATTCGACGAGATAAATGTGTACCGTATTTTGTATGACACTAACTGTATGTAATGTTGGAAGTCAGCTGTCTTGTGAAGTTCTGGAATTCTAAGAGTTGATGAAATGGTAAAGTCGAAATAAGTTAAATAGGAACGCTAATTCCTGATCTATAAGAAGAGTACGGGAAAATGCATCGTTGTTTAAATTGCAAAGGTAGCTACGATTTTACTTCCAGTGGTGCTGTGAATATCGATCCCGATGTGTTACACGTCAGAATAGGCTTTCTGACGGGTGGGGTTTGGTAGAAAATCCACATGCCTGCGCATAGTCAGAACTTTTCTGGAAGAATTTAATTTGCTGCAAAAGTGGTTTCCTTCTTTTCGAGGTTTTCCTTGGACGGATAATCCTACGACATCCCAATGGATTGCTGTCATTCCATAGAATATTTCTGAACGTTCTATTACGAGGAATCTAAATTCTTTTGGAGTTATAGTCTATGACGAACTTAGAAACGGGACGTCGGGCAGGAGAAGACTAATTTTGTCGAGCTTCAGAAAGCAAATACCAGAGAAAAATTCAGCTTAATAAGCACACTGATAATTACACGAATATCAAGTAAATACTTAAGACAGCATCTTTGATACTGCAATTAGCCTCCCAGCTAACAAGTAACTTCAAACAACACTAAATAGATTAAAATACAAATTTTCTTTTAAGCTATAATAAAAGGCTTAAAACTATTCGCATCCATACTGCTCATTCATATGTTCTAGATCCAGCTATTTGCATAGCTACATGATCCGTGTACATGCATTTCATTTTGTAATCATAATGATATGTTCCACTCCAGTCTCCTCCCTGGTCCTGTTATTTGCCTTCGTGTCTCTCCTATTAAGTTCCAACACGTTCTTCTCCGTTGCTCGCTGCTCCCCAACAACGTTTTGAATGGTTTTGCATTAAAAGTAGATGTCTCACTTCTATAAGTGAAATCCATACATCCTATAGGTCAAAGGAGGGGGGAAGGGGGGGGGAGTAAAAACCACTTTCCTGTCACAGCTCAGCAGATACGACGTCAGAAACAATGAGATGTGTGAAAAACTGCTGCATCATGCATGACGTTTAAATTTATTACTTCTTTACTTCTAACACTATTCACAACACGTTTTACAGACAGCATCCATATATGATGTTGAATGTACCTACAGTGTGCCATTTCAGGAGATATGACGTCATTCGATGAGCCCTCTGCCAGGCACTTAAGTGTGAATTGCAGAGTAACCATGTAAATATAGATGTAGACATAAACACTGAGTTGCGTGAAGAAAATGCCGTAATATGCATGAAGTCTTAATACATTTATTATTTACTTCTAAGACAGTCGTTCCTACTGTCGAGTTAAGAAAAGCTCACACGCCTCTTAGTGCTTTTGACAGTTTCAACTGCGAAGCGCAAACGGCTGCAGGCGGAAATAGTAACCGTCTATAGAGCTATGAAGAGGTGTTTTCTGTAGACATGTTTACAAAATCCCGTTTTAGGCACAAGAACCAGCTGCGCTCAACTGCCTGGAAATGTAACAAGAAATATTGTTTACAATCAAGTTCTCATTTAAATAACCATTATGGAGAATTTGCATTTTTATATACTACGTTTCTTAATTTGAATACTATACTTATACTTATGCACATCATGCATATTTCTTTGTACAAATGATTCATTATTTCAGAGGTGTATTCAACAACACATGGACATGAAATTTTTTCGATATTACGCTACAAACACAGTTAATCTTTTGTTTTCGTTTCCAATAGAAAATTGGCAGAAAGAACGCCCTGTTCAATGACAATTATATGAGCCAGTCTGACTGTAAACATTCCTTATCATACACATTGGGAGCTGAATCTTGAAAACTGTATTTACTTCACCAAAAGCAATCCAGACCACTTATTTCTTTTGCTGTCCATCCACAATTCACGCTTAACTGCCCTACATTTAAAGTTATAAATGCCAGACTAAATTGACGAAGCCTGATGGAAGCTGGATCATTGTCGTACATGTGCCTCACTATACTAGTAAACACTGAATCATTTCTTTCTTTGCTGGCCGTGGTGGCCAAGCGGTTCTAGGCGCTACAGTCTGGAACCGCGCGACCGCTACGGTCGCAGGTTCGAATCGTGCCTCGGGCATGGATGTGTGTGATGTCCTTAGGTTGGTTAGGTTTAAGTAGTTCTAAGTTCCAAGGGACTGATGACCTTAGAAGTTAAGTCCCATAGTGCTCAGAGCCATTTGAACCTTTTTTTTCCTTCTTTCACATGGGTTGACAGTAAAGATTCTGTTGAAACTGATACAAAAGCTTACTTTACATTTAGGACATTGTGATATTTTATACGTTCCGTTCTACATTTTCTCACACGAGTTGACGATTTGAAGATGGTCTTTCTGAAGCACAGGTTTTCTTTTGCCTAGTTAAAATGAAGTGGTTCCGGATTACTATTAATATTGTCTTTTTCTCTCTTTCTATTACAATATCTCTAAAAAAAAAACTGTTGAGTGTTAAGTAGGCCTGTGATCATTGCTATATTTTATTCACCTGACGGTCATGTTCAGTTTGACAGACCTCATATGCGGACAACATATAAATGCTTTTTTGGATGGATCATCTGGAACAGTGATTGCTAATATACCTGCGTCATCTAGAGCCGCAGTATATTGACCCTACCTTGACAACACAATAGTAATATAAACTAGGTGATGAAGACAGTTTAAGAGGACTGCTGCCCTGTATAGGATACATATCAGATAGATGAACTATATCGCATATCATCGAGCATAAATGTGGCGATCTTTATGTATATTTAGATTTTGTAGCCTGCTTTTATGATTTGCCTCTGGTGGTGGTACTGTGTACTAGGTCAGCTGGTCTCCGACCTCGTGATGGACACACTTGATGGTGGTACTGCCTCAAATTGTTTAAATAAAGACTGCCCGCAAAATAAAGACTTACATCCATGCTATCCAGCACAGGCTGAGTCCTTTTCCCGAAAATTCCTAGGAAGAGGTGGCGTTGGATGATTTAGATTAGTGGGGGTAGCCCAAGTGCCCTTTTTCCGCCATTTTCTTAGGTTAGTGGAGGTAGCCATCGTATGTTGCTTTGTCCTGATCGTATTTCAAGGGGGAGAGGAGGGGGTTAGATTAGTGGAGGTAGCCCAACTGACCTATCTTCAAACCAAAATTTGAACTTCCCACCATGACGTCAATGCGACGTTGCCATATCTATAGCCGCCATTTTGGATCCGCCATCTTGAATAAATTTGGCAATGATGGAGAGAGGGGTGGTTTCCTTGTTGCTCCACTACTCTAGGCTACTGTCATCAAAACGTTGAACAGCTAGTGCACAGACAAATTAAGGATTTTGTTGAGCCAGTCCTCAGACTGGTTTGATGCGGCTCTCCACGTTATTCTTACCCTATGAGAGCCTCTTCGTCTCAGAATAACTATTGCAACCTGTATCCATTTGAGACTGTTTACTGAAGTGCAACTTGGATCGTCCTCTACAGATTTCCACTCACATTTCCTTCCATTATTCAATTAACGGTTCCTTTATGCCACAAACTGTGAGCTATTAATCGATCCCTTCTTTTAGTCAATCTGTGTCATAAATATGTTTTCTGAACGACTGAATTTCGTATCTCCTCATTACAGTCTCTATCTGCCCATCTAATCTTCAACAATCTTCTGTAGCTCCACATTTGAAAAGCATCTCCTCTTTTCTTATTTGAACTGTTTGCGCTCCAGACAGATACCTTCAGAAAAGGATTTTTAGCACTTAGTCATACGAGGGGCTTTCAACAAGTAATGCAACACATTTGTTTCTCAGCCAATTTCGGTTAAAACAGAAAAGCGAAATTTGTTATGTGACCACGTTTAATATTATCCCTTCGGCCCATATAGGTAGCGACGCGGTACGTAGACTCCGGAGTGGCGTCTGAAAAGGAGATGCGTTCCAAGGAGAGAGCTGTCATTGAGTTTCCTTTAGCACTAAATCAGATCATCGCAGATGTTCACAGGCGCTTCCAGGATGTCTACGGAGACCTGGCAGTGAACGAAATCACGGTAAGTCGTTTGGCGAGGCCGGCCTCACATAGCTGTGACTCCTGCAGTATTGGAACTTGTGGACATTCTCATTCGAGGCGATCGATGGACAACAATCAAACGCCTCGCTGCTTAACTGGACGTCTCTGTTGGTAGCGCTAACACAATCGTTCACCAGTTGTCGTGCTCAAAGGTTTCTGCCCGCTGTGTTCTTCGCCGGCTAACAGAAGATCGTAAAGAACAATGAAGAACCGTCTGTGCGGTATTGCTTGCATGTTACGCCGCTGGTCGTCACTGGCGGTGAAACAAACATTCATCATTTCGAAGCGGAAACAAAGCGACAATCCATGGACTGACACCACACCACCTCTCTGAAGAAAAAGTTCAGATGCTCACCCTCAACCGGTAAAGTCATGGTGAAGTTTCTTCTGGGTTTCTAAAGATGTTATTTTGCTTGTTGCAATCCTTCATGGTACAACGATCAACTCGGAAATGCCTTGTGGTGCTCTCAGAAAATTGAAGAAACGACTCCAGCGTGTTAGTCGTCACAAAACTGCAAATGAACTTCTAATCCTCCATACAACGTAAGGCCTCACACAAGTCTGCGCACCCGAGAGGAGCTCACAAATCTTCAATGGGTTGTTCATACTTTTCTTGCTATTACCAATTAGCATTTTATATACTGTCTACTTCGCCCGTCGTCTCTATTTGCTGCCAAAATAGCGAAACTGAACGACTACGTTTACTGTCTGGTTTTCTAATCTAATTTTCTCAGAATCACCTGACTTAAGTCCACACAACCCATTAACCCTGTATTTTCGTTCATTAGCACTTTATAACCAATTTTCGACATACCGACCATTCCGTTCAGCTGCTCCTGCCGGTCATTTGAGGTCCCTGACGGAATTTCGACGTATTCTGCAAATCTTAAAGTTTTCATTTCTTCTTCCAGAACTAATACTCTTTCGAAAATTATCCTTGCCTTCCTTTATTACGTGCTCAATACACAGACTGAATAACATCGGGGAGAGGCTGCAGCCATGTTTAGCTCCCTTGATGTCTCTCAACTCTTACAACTGCAGTCCATTTTCAGTGTAACTTGTAGATAGCTTCTCACTCCAAAGATTTTATCCTTGCTACCTTTAGAATTTCTAATAGCGTATACACTGAAGCGCAAAAGAAACTGGTATAGGCATGCGTATTCAAATATAGAGATATATAAACAGGCAGATTACGGTGTTGCGGTCGGCAACGCCTACATAATACAACAAGTGTCTGTCGCAGTTGTTAGATCGGTTACTGCTGCTACAATGGCACGTTATCAAGTTTTAAGTGAGTTTGAACGTGGAGTTATAGTCGGCACACGAGCGATGGACACAGCATCTTCCAGGTAGCGATGAAGTGAGGATTTTCCCGTACGACAATTTCACGAGTGTACCATGAATATCAGGAATCCTGTAAAACTTCAAAGCTCCGACATCGCTGCCGCGGGGGAAAGATCCTGCAAGAACGGGACCAACGGCAACGGAGGAGAACCGTTCAACTTGACAGAAGTACAACCCTTCCGCAAATTGCTGCAGATTTTAATGCTGGACCATCAACATGTGTCAGCGTGCGAATTATTCAACGAAACATCATCGATATGGGCTTTCGTAGCCGATGGCCCACTCGTGCACCGTTGATGACTGCACGACACAAAGCTTTACTCCTCGCCTGGACTATACACAATTTACTAGTCGCACGAGTCAAGTTTCAAATTGTATCGAGCCGATGGACTTGTACGGGTATGGAGACGAACTCATGAATCCGTGGACCATGCATGTCAGCAGGGTACTGTTCAAGCTGGGGGAGGCCCTGTAATGGTGTGGGACGTGTGAAGCTGGAGTGATATGAGAACCCTGATAGATCTAGATACGACTCTGACAGGTGATACGTACGTAAGCATCCTGTCTGATCACCTGCATCCATTCATGTCCATTGTGCTTTCCGACGGACTTGGGCAGTTCCGGGAGGACAATGTGACACCCCGCATGTTCAGAAGTGCTACGGTGTGGCTCCAGGAACACTCTTCTTGAGTTTAAACACTTCCGCTGACTACCAAACTCTCGAGACATGAACATTACTGAACATATATGGGATGCCTTACAATGTACAGTTAAGAAGAGATCTCCACAGCCGGCCGAAGTGGCCGAGCGGTTCTACGCGCTTCAGTCTGGAAGCGCGCGACCGCTACGGTCGCAAGTTCGAATCCTGCCTCGGGCATGGATGTGTGTGATGTCCTTAGGTTAGTTAGGTTTAAATAGTTCTAAGTTCTAGGGGACTGATGAATTCAGCTGTTAAGTCCCATAGTGCTCAGAGCCATTTGAACCATTTTGAGATCTCCACCCGATCGTACTCTTCCGGATTTATGGACAGACTTGCGGGGTTCATGGTGTCAGTTCCCTCCAGCACTACATCAGACATTAGTTGAGTCCGTGCCACGTTACTGGACGAGGTAGCCGAACGGTTTCAGGCGCTACAGTCTGGAACCGCGAGACCGCTACGGTCGCAGGTTCGAATCCTGCCTCGGGCATGGATGTGTGTGATGTCCTTAGGTTAGTTAGGTTTAAATAGTTCTAATTCCTAGGCGACTGATGACCTCCACAGTCAAGTTCCATAGGGCACAGAGCCATTTGAACCATTTTTTCCATGCCACGTTGCGTTGCAGCTCTTCTGCGTGCTCGCGGGGGGCTCTACACGATATTAGGCAGGTGTACCTGTTTATTTGACTCTTCAGTGTAGGTGTATGCTGCACATAATAACGTAAGAAATCAATCTTCTTATATAATTTATATTACATCATTACAACACTATAGCTTCTAACTGCTTAGGCGAAAAGTACAGCAGTACCCGAAACTAAAGTACGTTGTCAAATTACGTTATGTTCTTCGTATCTCCAAAAACATGCAAATACTATTGGGAACGCACGTTACAGTTCTGTTGGACCTCACTACAGATTCACGGTACACGAGGCACAGATGTTACCGGGTGTGGATGCCTATAACCTTTTCACACCACCTGTTGTTACAAGCTCCTGCTCTTAACCGGACGACGACAAAGTCTTCCAAACAGCCACGTTCACCGAAACCGTATTCCTTAGGGAGTCCCAAATCGACGGCCAGGCGTCGGCGCCGTGTTTTACATCTGGAGGCGCCGTAAACAAAGACACGCCCGCGCGCTCGCTCGGTAAACAATGGGAACGGTCCCACCGGAAGACACGTGGCGGCGCATCGCGCAGTAGCCTCAGGTGCCTGCCCAGATTTATCTTATCGCGTTAACATTCTACCGCGTCATAAAGGCCCGCGTGCTCCGAGCGCGAGGAATGTTTATGTAAGGAAACGCGAGCCGCGCGCGGCTTGCCGGCTGCTGCTGCAGGGCCGTTAGCCCGGGCCGAGCCTCGTCAACATGTCACGCCGTCCGGCCCCACATTCCCGCGCCGGCCGCGACGCGTTTTACGGCGCTTCGGTCGGCGCTCTTTATTCGACAGTAACGCCGTTTCTGCAGATCGTTATTTGTCGGGCGGCAGTATCCTGTCCTATCTTTTTGCAACTTTTCTGGTCGCCCCGCACGGGCATAACTCAGACATCTGCGACCCCGTGCGCGCCCGCTACTAATGCCGAATCCTAAAATGTTTCTTTACGGTTCACACCAACTGGAATTCCGGTGATCGCCGTCGGATTAAGTGCCTCGGACTTTAATGCGCTAAGACCGTGTCGCGGCTGACATATACTGTCCTCGCCGAGAGGCTAGTGTGGAATAAAACGGCAAGTTCTGCGAGTCCACTTAACGCGCCTCGTGCCGTACTTTGTGTGGAAGTGGGCCGGAGCGATACATAGAGACACAGTAGTCTTAAATTTGCTTTCGATCCGGCTAAAATCAATTGAGCAGAAAAGTAAAGCCAAAGTACTGAGAGAGAAGGCTTTCAGTAGTCGGGTTCGCAAGATATTCACGCTCAGAGCCAAATGTAATCCTCTTGTTACCTTCTCCGTGATACGTTGCTTACATTTTACGTGACTTCATTGTCACTACTCTTTTCTGCGACCTCGGTAATGGTCTCCTAAGAATACATTTGTGTCACAGGCCTGTTCCTCGCCGTTATTTTCTGAAACATTATTATAGTTTAATGGCACCTGCTGTGGAAATCCTGCTAGGGACTTGCTACAGTTCTGGGTTCATGGCACATAATATCCGAGGGTGCTTCCCTATTGCGATTGCATCTCAAGTGACTGTCATATCCAATCACCAACAGTTTTACCTACCGAATACGGATGGCCAAAATGTTAGTGGAAACACACAAATTGGTTCAAATGTCTCTAAGCACTATGGGACTTAACATCTGAGGTCATCAGTCCCTAAGACTTAGAACTACTTAAACCTAACTAACCTAAGGACATCACACACATCCAAGACCGACGCAGGATTCGAACCTGCGACCGTAGCAGCAGTGCGGTTCCGGACTGAAGCGCCTAGAACCACTCGGTCACAATGGCCGGCCGGCCGGAGTGGCCGTGCGGTTCTAGGCGCCACAGTCTCGAACCGCGTGACCGCTACGGTCGCAGGTTCGAATCCTGCCTCGGGCGTGGATGTGTGTGCTGTCCTTACGTTAGTTACGTTTAAGTAGTTCTAAGTTCTAGGGGACTGATGACCTCAGAAGTTAAGTCCCATAGTGCTCAGAGCCATTTGCACCATTTGAACCACAGTGGCCGGCGGCAACACACAAGCCAGCATTCATAATACAGAGTGGTTTAAAAGTCATCACAGAGTGTAGCTCTTAATTTCACCGTAAATACCGAAGGGGAAGAAAAAATGTGCCCAATTGTTTTACATATAGTCGAACACAGGTGATTTAAAATGTCCATCTGCATGAACAGTTAGGCTAATTGATTGGAAATCCATACACGCACAAGGAAGGCTAGCCCTAAAATACTAAAGGCTATCAATTTTCAGATTGACAATTTTATCACGGAACAACACAATTGAGCAGGATACTCTTGGTCAGCCAAACTATTTTCACATACCTTTCTCTTGTATTTTCATTGGAGGATGTAAAATGAATTGATTGATTGTGGAACGCATAAGCAAAATATCCATTACTGGAAAGGCAGATGAACAATGAGTCATCGAACCATATCATCTGTTCTTATCGTATTTTCTTCTTTTTCCATCAAGTTAGAACAGCAGTCGTGTACTACAGCGTTCTTGGATCGGTCCATCTGTTAGCAAGAATGTGCTTAATTATGTAACAGCAATATGGATGCTGCTGTAAGGAGATGAGTGTTAAGTTCCAAATAAATTCCTCTAAGGTTTAAGGTCCTATTAGCATTAAACGTACTACCGTCTTTATGGTTCTATCGCAAAGAATGCAACTTGCCACATTGATGTTGCAAGGCTCACAAGTCCTCGTACCAACTTGGTAACGTGAAACTAATTGTTGAAATGACAATTAGTTAATAAGCAAAGATTTCTGATTGACAGTAAATGTTAAAACATCCTGTCTTTTTCACACAAATGCAGTGGAATTCGAGTGTAGTCTTAAGACAACGATCACACACCTGTAATTAAGTATGAAGGAAAACAAATAAAACCAACTTTCAGTAAAGCAGGCCGTTACTGATATAGGCATGTAAACCTCCTTGTTATTACCTGACGGATCCATAATAGTTGTAAAGTTTTGTTACAAGTAACACAGTTACGTACTTTTCCGTCTACAACGGCTTCTGCAAAGTATCGCTTCTTTTTGATATCCCAGCATAAATGTATAAATGTTCAGATACTTGATAAGTTATGAATGTGGACATGACAGAAGTACTGATTTGTATCCACATCCTTTAAACTCATGGACGATTACTGTCGACTGTGATGCCGTGCGTGGCATAACTATACTTTACGACTGCTTACTGTAACGAGAGCAGCATGAACCGAAACAGATTGTTGCCAACAGCCGTTGGCACAGTTCGTGCACATTGGCAGCTTTACCCGTTTTAATTACTACATTTACATTTCAGTATTCCACGTGATCGAAGAGGTGCCGCTCCTGGCGCACTTTCATTATATACGCTGTTTGCAAATAATGACAATTTATTTCTACGTTTGCATAGTCTGACACTGAACGATATAAGCAAATTGATATCGAAACTACATCTTTACTAAGTACAACATGTTAGTTAATGACATAAAGAATTTGAAAGTTATCACTTGCATTATCGTATTGGCATATTGACGGTAGGAACACATATGGGCAATACTATCAGGAAAATAATTTTCTTCAGCCTGCAATTGCACTTCATTTTGTCAATTGACTACAGAGTTGAGTACCAATGACCATCATTAGGCCATTCTACTATCAGAATCATCAAAGTGAACCTTTAAAATACTCTTTAGAAAATATGAACATTTCTCTACAAGAAACCTGAAGTATGGTAAAAACTGCTAACTTAAAAAAGAGGCAGCCCCATAACCTTGGCACACAATCGTCAATTACGTTTACCCACGTAGGTGTTTCATTAAACTAACAAGTATAGGTCACACTTACACGTTAAATAGACGCATGTTTCCGACAGAAGTGCTTACAGAGCCCCCTACGGACAAAGGTTTTTCTAATATCTACACAGTATTGCGCAGAACGTGGAATGCAAGAAAATAAGGAATAAAACATAATAAACGAAACAATCCCAATTGTAATAAAATTTCAGAGGAAAAATAACACACCTAAATTGGTATGTCTTCATCGACCACTGGAATGCGATGCGTTCCTCTACATAATATCGACCTAACGCCTAATCATTCTAATCCACAAGAATAGCATTATTTATAGACCAGCCAGGATTACTTATACTGAAAAGATTATCAAGCATCTGAAAGGAGCAGCGACGCATTATGGCTTACGCATTACTCCGCAGCTACAGTTGATTAACTCCGCCATATTCTCAGTTTCCTGCTCATCCCAGCGATCTATGAGGAATCACTGGACGGTGCCATATCGCGCCTGCACCACAAAGTGTAGCAGCGCAGTAACCTATCATCCCTCGTATGCAACACACAGTCGCAAAACGTTGCATCGATGAGCCACAGTGTTAGGAGACGGGCCAAAAATACCAAGAACCAAAATTATTTTAAATATGCTATTACAAAGCGACTAGTTACACTTGAAAATTTCTAAATACAGGGTGATTCAAAAAGAATACCACAACTTTAAAAATGTGTATTTAATGAAAGAAACATAATATAACCTTCTGTTATACATCATTACAAAGAGTATTTAAAAAGGTTTTTTTTTTCACTCAAAAACAAGTTCAGAGATGTTCAATATGGCCCCCTCCAGACACTCGAGCAATATCAACCCGATACTCCAACTTGTTCCACACTCTCTGTAGCATATCAGGCGCAACAGTTTGGATAGCTGCTGTTATTTCTCGTTTCAAATCATCGATGGTGGCTGGGAGAGGTGGCCGAAACACCATATCCTTAACATACCCCCATAAGAAAAAATCGCAGGGGGTAAGATCAGGGCTTCTTGGAGGCCAGTGATGAAGTGCTCTGTCACGGGCTGCCTGGCGGTCGATCCATCGCCTCGGGTAGTTGACGATAAGGTTTCATAACCAACCTTTTTCGTAGGACTCTCCATACAGTTGATTGTGGAATTTTCAGCTCTCTGCTAGCTCTGCGAGTCGATTTTCCTGGGCTGCGAACAAATGCTTGCTGGATACGTGCTACATTTTCATCACTCGTTCTCGGCCGTCCAGAACTTTTCCCTTTGCACAAACACCCATTCTCTGTAAACTGTTTATACCAACGTTTAATACACCACCTATCAGGAGGTTTAACACCATACTTCGTTCGAAATGCACGCTGAACAACTATCGTCGATTCACTTCTGCCGTACTCAATAACACAAAAAGCTTTCTGTTGAGCGGTCGCCATCTTAGCATCAACTGACGCTGACGCCTAGTCAACAGCGCCTCAAGCGAACAAATGTACAACTAAATGAAACTTTATAGCTCCCTTAATTCGCCGACAGATAGTGCTTAGCTCTCCCTTTGGTCGTTGCAGAGTTTTAAATTCCTAAAGTTGTGGTATTCTTTTTGAATCACCCTGTACAATACGAGTACTTTATCGAAAGAAGCAAACATTTTGAAATTTACGTCTGAATGATGAAATGATTTTAAATATGCACCATAGGCTGCGAAATTGCATTATATTTATGGTCAGTTTCAGCCTGTAGCCATTTTCAAATTTCTTCAATAATATTACCAACAAAGTGAAAACTTACTCGACTTGTTCGCATTGCTAGAGTTTAGTTATTACAATTACTGTTAAACTACTTACAGTTACGTCTGTTATATGTGAATCATATTTACCAATTGTTTAGTGCTACCCGCGAACAAAGACCTACTCCTACACACAAACGTCGAAAATCTGCATGTGTAGTGTTGCATATCACATACTACGCACAGGAACGCATTTTTCTGCAGTCATATAACTCAACAGCTACTAACAAATTTCTGAATCCTTGATTAATGTATTTAGCTACTCAGGGTTTCCTTTCGCTGCCGGCCGGCCGCTGTGGCCGAGCGGTTCTAGGCGCTTCAGTCCGGAACCACGCGGCCACGAACATATAGTTGTGACAGAAACACAGTAACAGGTAACGAACAAAGAATATGTTTAGAAAACGACATGTCAAAGAAAGTCAGTGTATACGAGCAGTGAGAGCTACTCCTTTTGACCAAAGTACTTCATACATCACGTGGCTTGTCATTACTCTTAATGGAAAAATATTACATAGCTAAGTTAAAATTCATTACAGTAATCTTACTGGTACAATCAGTTATACCCGTTACTGCAGCATAAGATGTATCGAGATTTTGTTAAAAATTATGTAAGTGGTGAAAGTGGTCTGTTGTATTCATTACTTTTTATGAAATTTAAAATTTTCACAATAATTTCTCAACTGACAATAGTCGTTACACATAAAAAAGGTAATCCCTCATGTTCGTTATTTCATATGGTACTCAACATGTGACTAGAACTGCAAAAAAATTGTGTTACTGAGACGCGTCCAAGCTTTCAACAGCCCATCTTGAATTTCTCGCGTTTAATATCACTAATGTCCATCACATTCAAATTTTACTTTGTTTTGTGCCTGTATGTAACTAATCGTAACCATTCTACTTACACTTTTGCTATGTTAAATTAACGGCAAATTAGCTCTTATTATTAGCATCAACTCTCATAATAAAGTTAAGGATTGTCCCTATGCGTCTTTGACGCTGGTAGCAACGCGTTTTATCGTCACTGTGGTCACAGCCCGATTCGCACGCTCTGTGCTGCCTTTCCCGCTGGTGGTCTGTGGTTACTCTCCGCCTCTGTTCAACTAGCTGCATTGCCGTCGGCTTCGGCTACTCCACGTGTGCCTCACTCATCAGCTCCTGTCAACGTTAATCATCTTTGTCTGGGAAAAGCGTTAACGCTAACGGCCAACTGTTCCTTCGGAAGCCAGATATATTTGCTAGCAGGCTACAGCCCGTTAAAATCTCTAAAATCTACTTTACGGGCGTGGTCAGCGTAGTTGATCATACCACGAAGGGATGGTCTTACGAGAATGGCAGTTGAAATCTCCGTCCAGATACACACGTTTACAATGGCGTTCTAAATCACTTGGATAGTTACTCTGGAAACGAAACGGCCGATTTTGTTCCCCATACGTGTTCGTTCCGGCTCCTTCTCTGTCCCTAACCATTTTGTCGTCTACGGAAGAGGAGAGGTTGAAAGCGTAGGACTGGGGAGGGATAGACTCTAACCTTCGCTATTTCCGACACACAATCACGGGAATGGAAAATGTTGCACAGTGATGAAAATCTTTGCCGAACGCTGCCAAACTCATACATTGATATTTCCATGCCTGTAGTGCACGTTCATTAATATTTCATGCGAAGTACAGAAAGCGTCTTACAAATGAAGAACTGTGTTAGTACATGATGGCTGTTTCGTGTGTAACGATGTCGGTACTTTTCAAGTGGAGATTGCGATACATCATGACAAGACAGGTTAACGTGCAACTTATAGCCAGCTTTCGGAAGCTGAGGAAGGCCCAATCATAGGCATGAGGAACACAGGAGCATCACACCGATAGACGGCACAAACAATTACCGTAGTGCAACAACTGCAGAACGAGATGGACGCAGGGCAACAGCCTGGCAAGAAGACTTGGCACGGATCGTTTCAGTTGGTAAACGTGTTGTCCAGTACGGATGCGGAACAACGTGACTGCGATAGATTAAGGTTTTCAGAAATGACTGCACCAAGTCGCATTTTGCAACCGTTGAATTTTCATTTTGCCATCACCACTTTTACGTCGCCTGGCGACACATCACCAGATCGTACAGTTCTTAGTAATGTTTCACAACACTGTGCGAGTAGTTGTGCAGACATGTTTGATTTCATAGGTTTCCTCCTAGTGCACAAGTCATTTTACAGAACATTGATTAAGTTCACAAGTTATGTCAATCAAACAACTCTATACACATTTTGCTACAGATAACAACTACGACAGGTGTACAGAATATAAGCAAATATTCTATAACGCACGTGGGAGTTGTAGCTATGGAAAAGTTAACATAACTAGTGAGCATAAACACTGTTTTCAAAAATTATTTGTGCACTAGGAGTAATTCTACGGAAACAAATAACTCTTTACAATCGCTCTTACAACCCTATGAAATATTGGCCAGAACAGCGCCGTCCGATGATGAGTCGCCAGGTGTCCTGAGAACGGCAACGGAAAAATAAAAATTGTACCATCACGTAATGTAACTGTTTGCAATCACATCTAAAATACTTCTAGAAGATACACACCAAGAAAAGATCACAGGTTTGTTCGAATGGCTCTAACGAAATAAGGATGAAAATAACTGACATTCGGCGAGAGGTTAGAGCAGAATGTCACCCCAAGCACTTGGTCACAATTACTGGGTACTGGGAGCTGGGCTGACAATAACTGGCAGCTGGGTTGAGACCTGATGTCGTTTGCTTCTGACTCCTTAAATAGACAACGGAGATTTGGGTGCTGTAGAATCAGACATCAGGGACGCTGAGTGGCAGTCTATGGCGCTCTACGATGAACCTCGGTTCTGTATGTGGCGACGCCAACATCTCCACAGAAGAGCTGATGAATGGCGACAGGGAGCAGCGTTTCTAGAGAACCATACCTCTTTAACTCGTGGTACTGTACATGATAAAAGACTGAGTTGGTAATTTTTGAAGGGAGCCTGATCACTAACCAATATGTGGCAATAATGGTAAACGTTGTTGTCATATTCTTCACAGGAGAATGCAAGACTCCACCCTGCAGTTCACATCACAAGAGCATCGAGGAATGTCCGGACCCTTGACAGCCCTGTTTAGTCGCTTGATCTGACACAGATGTTGCACGTTTGACACTCAGTGGGAAGACGTGCACTTTCTTACCACCTCCTCGATACACTGCTCAGAAAATTAGGGGAAGATGATTCTCGGCGTCTGCCAAACTCTGTTGAGCAGCAATTGAAGATTCCGTATGTTACCAAGCTATATCTTTACCTTTCACAAGTTAAGTTCACAACAAAACAACATTAAATCCTCGATCGTTTGCGTGAAAACTACTGAAATGTCTGACAGATGTCGAGAAAAGGTAGAAATATTCATTCATTCTGTCATACTGGATACTTTTCATTGGACTTCGAGAGCTTCAGTGAGACATATGCCGTCAGTGAGCGTTTATCACTGCCTGACACATACATGCCATGTTCGGCATATGTCTATGGAGATCACCCTATAATATCCGTTCCCATTCCTAAATAGAGACGACGAGAGTTGTTGGAGAATCTGTGGTGGAACAGGACGAACCAGGAACACGTCTGTCAAGCAGGTCCCAGTATCCCACTTACGAACGATGAGGTTTAGGTAACGACTCACAGCCGGTCACTCCCTCAATTCAAAGTCCAGGCTTCGCAAGACATCCCATGATATAAGACCTGGCATTAGAAGAAATTCAGGGCCACCACCATATGCAGTAGCCACCACAAGGTCCAACGGCACCTGTTCGATATTCTGCCTGGCGGTAAGGTGACCGTGAACAATGTTAAGATCCGTATGGCTGTCAACATCACATGGCCTCAATAGAATTTGGAAATATGTTGATTTGCTGGAAGATATCCAGCACTTAACGTTCACCACGGGTCTCCAAACATGAACACGGCATCACATGAAGACAGAGGATATCTGGACTCTTCTGTGAATAACACTTTTCGCCAGTGACGAAGTTGCCATTGACTAGATTCAAAGCCGGCCGCGGTGGTCTAGCGGTTCTAGGCGCGCAGTCCGGAACCGCGCGACTGCTACGGTCGCAGGTTCGAATCCTGCCTCGGGCATGGATGTGTGTGATGTCCTTAGGTTAGTTAGGTTTAAGTAGTTCTAAGTTCTAGGGGACTGATGACCACAGATGTTAAGTCCCATAGTGCTCAGAACCATTTGAACCACTAGGTTCAAAAATGGCTCCGAGCACTATGAGACTTAACGTCTGAGGTCATCAGTCCCCTAGAACTTAGAACTAGTTAAACCTAACTAACCTAATGACATCACACACATCCATGCCCGAGGAAGGATTCGAACCTGCGACCGTAACGGTCGCGCGGTTCCAGACTGTAGTGCCTAGAACCGCTGGGCCACTCCGGCCGGCCATTGACTAGGGAACAGCAGGACCGGAAGCGATCTGCAAGATGCTGTCGTGTCAAGCGGGGTAGTCGAACAGGACGTCTTGGTCGTACGGTCCTTTCTCGTAACCTGTTCATTACAGTGTGATCAGACACAGCGGCTCCAGTGGTCTATCTCAGATCATCTTGTAATGCTCTGGCCACGTCCATACAACTCCTCTGGCCAGATATAGTTCTCCATGTAGGGTTGTAATGCGCAGGCGGCTTTGTCCAGGTCGACTTGTGTACTGATCCGTGTCCCTGTAGCATAGAGACAATGGCATCTGCAGCAACACGACGCAAGGTCCATCCTTTTCGGATCATAGAGACCGCCCTTGCGACTGTCTCTGCATTAAGATGTCGCATTGCGTGTGCTTGGTTGAATACAACGTCCACAAATGACAACAGCCATTTGTGCATCCCACTAGAAAACACTGGGGCATCGATGTAGTAGTAGTAGTTGTAGTATGTGTGTGAAATCTTATGGGACTTAACTGCTAAGGTCATCAGTCACTAAGCTTACACACTACTTAACCTAAATTATCCTAAGGACAAACAGACACAGCCATGCCCGAGGGAGGACTCCAACCTCCGCCGGGACCAGCCGCACAGTCCATGACTGAAGCGCATCAGACCGCTCGACTAATCCCGCGCCGCGGGGCATCGATACTGTTTTCCATCTGAGTGTTCACCTGGCACTGTAACGCATAACACAGCCAATATATGAAACTTCCTGGCAGTTTAAAACTGTGTGCCGGAGCGAGACTCGAACTCGGGACCTTTGCCTTTCGCGGGCAAGTGCTCTACCAACTGAGCTACCCAAGCACGACTCACGCCCCGTCCTCACAGCCTTACTTCTGCCAGTATCCGCTGCAGAGTGAAAATTTCATTCTGGAAACATCCCCCAGGCAGTGGCTAAGCCATGTCTCCGCAATATCCTTTCTTTGGGGAGTGCTAGATCTGCAAGGTTCGGAGGAGAGCTTCTCTAAAGTTTGGAAGGTAGGAGACGAGATACTGGCAGAAGTAAGGCTGTGAGGACGGGGCGTGAGTCGTGCTTGGGTAGCTCAGTTGGTAGAGCACTTGCCCGCGAAAGGCAAAGGTCCCGAGTTCGAGTCTCGCTCCGGCACACAGTTTTAATCTGCCAGGAAGTTTCATATCAGCGCACACTCTGCTGCAGAGTGAAAATCTCATTCTGACAGCCAATATATGACGACTGATTTTAATTGTTGCCCACACTGAAAGAGAAAATATCAAGCCATGCGGTAAAACCATAGGTACTGCCTGTATCAAAATAGATTTAAAACACTGGACGTATTCCCCTAATTCTTCCGAAGAGTGTAGCAACTTCATGAACTGACACAACATGAGTTTCAGGTGTGACAAGATACCCCTCAAGACTGCTTTCAGGGACTGTTGGCACCCATGCACACCTCACACAACTGTTGATCATAGACCGAATGATAAGACATTTAAACAGTTTACTGATGACACTGCCACGAAGTCTGATAGATATCGGAAGTGCTCCATTGTACAACTTTTCGTCCGCATGCCTGAAAGAGCAGTGAATTTTTTTTTTTTTTCGAGACCATTCGACGTAAACGCTGCTCGGCGGCGCGTGGTGTTTGCGCCCGCTGGGTGGTCCTCGGGGGCTGCCTGCCAAGTGTCGCTCTCGGCAGCCCGCGCTCGCAGTGGAACACAGGCATTCCTCTCCTCTCCTCTCCTCCCTCTCCTCTCCGCACCCTCCTATATTCTCCAGCCGACCTCGGCGCGAGACGCGGCGCAGCCATTACTTTCCCCGCTGGCAGCGCCGCGGTATTTGGCAGCGCATAAACTCACTTCACCTTCGTACAAATGCCACTGCGACGTTTTTAGTACTCTGCTTAACGCCACAGTAATCTCTAGGACACGATTCTCGAAGGGAACTAACAGTTTCCTTGTCACTGAAACTCTATTCTTGGCCGACCTGGCCGTGACAGACCTGAATTGGAGTCGAATTCTAACTCTACAACTACCCTGAGTAGTAACACTTTGTACTAACTTCACGATTCAAATTTCCATTTCTGTGAACTGTGGTAAATAACGAGGTGACGTAGGTTGAGACATTGGGCTCATTTCCAAGGGCATTCTTTCTTCTGACCATCGGGAAAATTGGAAATTTGTGGCAAGGTCTTATGGGACCAAACTGCTGAGGTCATCGGTCCCTAAGCTTACACACTATTTAATCTAACTTAAAAAACTAATTTATGCTAAGGACGACACACACACCCATGCCCGAGGGAAGACTCGAACCTCCAACGGGAGGAGCCGCGCGGACCGGTACAAGACGCCTGAGACCGCGCGGCTATCCCGCTACCCGGCATGTGACCATCCGGAATGGGGATTTCCGTATATTTCCTACGCAACATGTGACAAATGCCTGTCTTTTTTTTTTTTTTTTTTTTTTTTTTTTGAAACGGATACAGCCTGTTTCATTCGCTATCCTTACCTAAGCTGAGCTTGTACTCTGTCTCTAATGACCTCGTCGTCAACGGAATGCTAAACGCTAATCTTCTTTTTCTGTAAACTGGAATTAAGACTGCCAGCACGAGAGCCATAGGGAAGAATTTACTACAAATCACGTGGGATCTCTTTTACAAAATGCACAGTATTATGCGGGTAGATAATGATACAAGCCTTTTCTGATCCTATATTTTTGTTTGTTTAAAATGTTCGTTATAAAGTCTATTTTTATGACTCAGTCAGATAAAATGTGTCACAAATGTTAAAGTATGTTACAACTACGATTCACTGCATGAGGGTGTCGCATCTGTGCGCTCGAATGCAATCTATGTAATACTTCAATAGTTAACCTCGGGAAAACGGGCTTGTTAGTTTGGGATGGTATCACAGAGGCCGTAGGTAACAACAAGATTTCTCTTCGCAACATGATTCGACTATGGTAAACTGTCTAAAAGGACTTGCTTGTCTCGCGCCTGCTTAACTTGTCATTTCACTTTTTTATTCAAAGTATAATGTGAGTGCTTTAAAGTAACAAAAAAATGTAGATAAGGTTCGAAAAGTAATCGCAGTCGTTCAAAAAATGCTTCTTTTGGTAAGCGCTCAAGTCAGTTAATCGATATAATTTCGTCAAAATGAGAAAAGTGTCAGCCCACGGGTGTGGCATTGCCGTCTAAAGCTCTGTTCAGTTTCAGTACTAAAAAAAAAAGTTGAAATTTTAAAAGTTCTTCTTTCCAAAACATTTTTCAAGTTCGCGGGAGCTATAACTCATGGAATATACATGTAGTTACATTATACCTTTTTGTAACTTGAGAGTCGGCGTTTTTTCTACTGCAGTTCGTAGGATTTTTGCAATATATTTTAATTTCGGTTATTGGCATACGTTTTTTAACGATTTTTTTGTCAAAAACATTGATTTTTGTTTCCGAGAGTCACCATATTACTAATAACCGTTTTTTAATATCCGTACTTACTACCTTAGACAATCTCATCAGTTTCCAAGCAGTTTTTGAAATATTGCTCTAGGTTCAAAATCGTGGCATTCGGAGCTCCCACCAACCACGAAGGCCTTTCTTCGGTATCGTGCATTGTCCTCAGGGTGTAAGATTTTTACTTAAAACGCATAAGTCTAAGGGTGTACCATGAAGGTCTTAAGCCAGTTTTGTAATTTGTTTGGTATTTTATGGAGAAATTTTTGAGTATCGGCTCTAAATTCGAGCGACACCTTGGTGTACCCCGTTAGTTGCTATTTCGGAAGGATTAGAAAATGTATTAGCGTCAGACGTGCAGATAAGAAAAAGTTTGCATTTCCAGGAGTAAGAAAAGACAGTATGAATATGTCAAAAATCTGTACGACTTTATGTTGTGTCGACAAGAGGTGCCGACACAGTGTGTTTGAAGGGGCCGAAATGCACGCTATAAGCGCACGAAGGATGGCGTGAAGTCTGAAACAGGATACGTAATGAATGCTATAAAGAAAAGTGCGCAGCTGCAGTAATACTTAACTTTATTCCATCATAGTTGTACATCGCTCTTGACTATACAAATGCGACTCTGTAGATACATGAAGTTACTAATGGCGCCTTGCTAGGTCGTAGCCATGGACTTAGCTGAAGGCTATTCTAACTGTCTCTCGGCAAATGAGAGAAAGGCTTCGTCAGTGTAGTCGCTAGCAAAGTCGTCGTACAACTGGGGCGAGTGCTAGTCCGTCTCTCGAGACCTGCCGTGTGGTGGCGCTCGGTCTGCGATCACTGCCAGTGGCGACACGCGGGTCCGACATGTACTAATGGACCGCGGCCGATTTAAAGCTGCCACCTAGCAAGTGTGGTGTCTGGCGGTGACACCACACTTTATCCACCAGTTTGGCAGGAATTAAGTCAAACCGTGTGAGAAAACCCAAAAAGAAGGAATAGAATTACATGAGGCGCCGTCTTGCAAAAGGATGTACAAAATTAAATGGACAAACGAGCTAATAAATGGGGAGGTTCTCTGCAAAATCCGCAAGGAAAGGATAATAAGAAAAACCACTTAAAGGGATAGCATTATAGGATGAGTGTTAAGATATCAGGGAATTACGTCCGTCGTACTGGAGGGGGCTGCACAAGATAATATTGCAGGAGAAGACAGACACTGGAAACGTTAGAGGTATTTAACGCACGTCTTGAAGCGATGTCTTAAACTAGGCTGGTTCCTTGGAGGTCTGCAGGAAGCTAGTCGCGATGTCAGATGAGCTGCGTTCTCCAATGTAGATATATGGTTCCTTACCACAGCTGCTATGATTTCCTGCATCTCTGACACACAGTTGCCCACGGCTGTCTTCGTATTGCCTCATGGACACAGTATAGCTACCACTAAGCTTCGGTTGTCTCGCTCGTCTCTGTTCACTCTGCGAGTGGCTTTTTCTACGGTGTGGGATGAATGGTCCAATTTACTTGACTCTTCGCAAAACGGAACACGGACAACGAAGCTGCCTGTGGAATCTTTCGTTTTGTGTTCCACAAAATGAGCTTCAAACTGTTTGTCTTCTTTCATCCCTGCGTCTTGATGTACTTCTCCTACCCCCTAGAATTTCCTCAAATAATTGAACGCCAGTATCGTTTTTTACATCGCACGATACGACCGACCGCCGTGACGGTGTCCTGTACTGTCGAATACTGTGTTGATATAAACCATGCTAATTCTGTCTCTTGAAGGGCGAGAAGGGTCGGCTCCTATGGAGCTAGACCTTGACTTTTGAGTAATACGTCGATCTTTCCAGATTACCAAAATTCTGGAGCAGCGAGTTGTTTATTCTCCAAGTCCCATGTACTAGGAGCAATTATTTGTTCTGGCAAGGTAAATAAAATGTCGTGGGACTAGGGCCTCCCGTCGGGTAGGCCGTTCGTCGGGTGTAGGTCTTTCGATTTGACTCCGGCGACTTGCGCGTTGATGGGGATGAAATGATGATGATTAGGACTACACAACACCCAGTCCATGAGCGGAGAAAATCTCCGACCCAGCCGGGAATCGAACCCGGGCCCTTAGGATTGACATTCTGTGGACCCGGCCACTCAGCTACCGGGGTTGGACTTCTGGCAAGGTGTTATTTATCTTCGACAAAACTATACGTTCGACAGCTAGCATAAAGTTGCTTGTAAAGGAGCCCGCTTGTACCGAGATGCGGTGTTTTGTTTCTGGGCGAGTTGCACTTATTCCTTCAATCGGTATTCTGCTCCGCCACCTTTTGAGTCAGAGGCACAGTTGCACAGTTCCGGTATGAAGCGTGACTACGATTCGCAGTGTAGCATAACTTGTCAATTCTGCCATTTTCCACTGCTACAGCACTCGTTCTCCTGGGCTAACCGTTAGTGAACATTAACTCGAGTTACTTGATTGATGTTCACCATTGTGCTCCTATTACATTCCACTTGGACAACCATTCCTTGTTTCATCTTGTACGCGTTGCAGTTCTGCGTGTAGCAACGCATGGTGTTGTTTGCCACAAAGATGACAGCTAACGCAGCTGCACTTATCAGCTCTGTGAGTGCTCTTCAGAAAATTGTAGCACAAGTTGCTGCACATGACAACGGCTTTGCGATCACTACATACGGCCGAGCGGTTCTAGGCGCTTCAGTCTGGAACCGCGCGACCGCTACGGACGCAGGTTCGAATCCTGCTTCGGGTATGGATGTGTGTGATGTTCTTAGGTTAGTTAGGTTTAAGTAGTTCTAAGTTCTAGGGGACTGATGACCTCAGACGTTAAGTACCATAGTGCTCAGAGCCATTTGAAACATCAGTCTGGCTCGGAAGGACAAGTATGTGCGCCCGGAGAGAGAAACATGAAATGAAAATTCTACCGGGAAGTGAGAAATTTAGTGCTATATAATGGTTTGGATTCATTCAGATTGTATTGAATGACGACAGCCAGTGCATGAGCCACAAGCTTAGGACAAAACTGTTCTTACCCTCGCAGATGCGAGTGTGCCTTTAGATTCCCTTGGACGGCTAGCGTGCTGCTCACTGTCCCACAGGTACAAATAATTCCAGGTGGAGCAGCCCTCTCCAGTGATTCGGTTGAATGCAGCGACCGAACACTACAAATCACCCCGGACGTTTGGTGTGAATGGGACTCTGAGGTGGCATAAGGAAGAAAGTCGTGGCGGCCCACTTTAGAATTAGTTAGGAATCTGACAGAAACCCAATCCCCTCCACAAAAGCTGCGAAATAGAAAACATTGGGTATGCGTGGAACAAGTGGGTAACGTATCAGAGCTGACTGTGTTCCGTAACGCCTTGAAAGATCAGAGCTAAGAAATGTCAGTAGAAAAGAAAGACATAGTGTGAAGAGCTGCACACACATCTGTTGGAACCAAAAGGGAAAAAGTATTCGAGAAGTCATTATGATGCCGGCCGCGGTGGTCTAGCGGTTCTGGCGCTGCAGTCCGGAACTGCGGGACTGCTACGGTCGCAGGTTCGAATCCTGCCTCGGGCATGGGTGTGTGTGATGTCCTTAGGTTAGTTAGGTTTAAGTAGTTCTAGGTTTAGGGGACTTATGACCTAAGATGTTGAGTCCCATAGTGCTCAGAGCCATTTTTTGAAGTCATTATGAGTGGACGACTGCTAATAGAAAGTAAATGCTCGAAAAAGTAGTATGGCGGGGGTGAATTGCCGCAGTTACTTTTAGATTTGAAGAGTAATCCTTGGTCCCCCCGAAAGCCAAGTCCCATCATGTGCAGCTCAACACATCCTACACGTGATCTTCATTTATTAATATTTATAATTAGTTTGGTACAATGATTGACTCTCTTCCTCTTCTTTGATGGTAAACCTCCAGTCCTCTAGTGGGTAACTTTTAGGCTCTTTTGTTTAACTTATGCCACTTCGATTCGTCCTATATGATGTTACATACTACATCATCTCTTTTTGGGCTCTCGTGATGTGCTAGGAAAACACTATAAGACCAAAAAAGACGCACCACTTAGCAACTATTCGAATGGGACGGAAATCAGTAGATCAGATGTACATATATACGCGAACAGATGATTACAATTTCAGAAAAAATTAATGATTTATAAAAGAGAAAGAGAGTCACAGACTGACTAAGTCAATAAGGCGTCTACTGTGTCTGTTCCTTATCTGAGCAGTTATTCGACTTGCATTGAGTGATAGAGGTGTTGGATGTCATTCTGAGGCATATCTTACCAAACTGTCTAATTGGCTTGTTAGATCGTCAAAATCACGAGATAGTTGAAGGGTTCTGCCCATAATGCTCCACTGGAGAGAGATCCGGTGACCTTGCTGGCCAAGGTCGGGTTTGGCAAGCACAGAGCCCAGCTGTAGAAACTCTGGCCGTGTGCGGAAGGGCATCATCTTGCTAAAATGTAAGGCCAGGATGGCTTACCACGAGTGGCAACAAAACGAGGCGTCGAATATCGTCGACGTACTGCTGTACTGTAATGGTGCCGCGGATGAAAACGAAAGGAGTCCTGCTGTGAACAGAAATGGCACCACAGGCTATCAATCCTGGTTGTCGGACCGTACAGCCGGCGACAGTCAGGCTGATATCCCACCGCTGTACAGGTCGTCTCCAGGCACGTATTCACTGGTTATCCGTACTCAGTACAAAGTGATACCCATCAAAGAAAATTCTCTTCTAATTAATTAATTCCCGTGCCAACATGGTCGCTGGATCTCTCCCCAATTGAGAAAATTTGGAGCAATTTCTGCAACCAGCTCGGTATTTTGACGATTTAACGAGCCAATTGGAAAGAATTTGATACGATATCCCTCACGACATCCAAAAACTCTGTCACTCAATGACAAGCCGAATAACGGAAGGGCCAGATGTGGACCAACGCGTTGTTGATTTGCTGAATTTGTGAAGCACTTCATCTTGAATAAGTCATCGGATTTTTCTGATATTGTAAAAAGTTGTTTGTCTATACATGTACATTACATCTACCGATTTCCGTTCTGTTCGGATAATTCATTCATGGTGCGCCGTTCTTTCTTTTTGACACAGGGTATATACGCAGTACGACCAGCGTTCCCGTTTCTTCACAGTCACAGTTACCCTTAAGTAGTCGATCTAATCTATTTCACACAGGTAACAGAAGGCCAATATTATGTAAAAATTGGGTCTTACTCCCCGGGGGCAGAGTTAATTTGTTGCCTTTCTTTTTCTCTGGGAAAGACAAACGCGTCGTCGTGTTGTACCTGTATTTCAGTCCTCTTGCCGTCCTTATGCAAGACGTGATTTCTCCTTTACAGTGTACTCCGTCCGTGCACCACCCAGTGGTGAGGGCTCCGGACGTCGTCCAGAGCTGGACTGGAGCACGTGCGCGCCCTTCCAGCAGGGCCGGCTGCGACGGCTCCAGCGTCGGAGCGGACAGGTGGTGACGACGGACGGCGGCCACTCTCCAGAGAACGGCCCAGCGGCTTGCACACAAAGGCCTCTGCGGCCTGTGACAGCGGCCACCACGCAGCTGCAATTCATCTCCATGTCAACACACGAGAACGTACAGATGCCCCTGCAGGGAGAGTCTCTAAACAAAGCAGGAGGACGTAAAAGTAGAGCGACGTATTGAGAAAGACTCGATAAACATGCCGTTACTTCGAGAAGATAAACACATCGGACAAAAAATTAGTCCCTGCCAGGAGATATCATCATAATACCGCGTGACACCGACTTCGTCCGCGACAATGCCTTCAGTTCAGCGACGGAGAGCGTTCACAAGTTGCTTCAGGTATTCCTTTTTCAAATGAAGCCACTCACTGACGATTAGACCCCGTTAGACTTACCAAACTGCAAGTATGTTGATTGGTACATTTCACCCGCTGTTCCATATAGCCATAGATATTTTCTTTGTAGGATGAGACCGAATGCTATATCACGTCTACATCTACGTCTACATGGTTACTCTGCAATTCACACTTAAGTGCCTGGCAAAGGGTTCATCGAACCATTTTCATACTACTTCTCTACCATTCCACTCTCGAACGGCGCGCGGGAAAAAGTAACACCTAAATCTTTCCGTTCGAGCTCTGATTTCTCTCATTTTATTATGATGATTATTTCTCCCTACGTAGGAGGATGTCAACAAAATATTTTCGCATTCGGGAGAGAAAGTTGGTGATTGAAATTTCGTAAATAGATCTCGCCGCAAAGAAAAACGCCTTTGTTTCAGTGACTGCCAGCCCAACTCGCGTATCATATCAGCGACACTCCCATCCCTATTGCGCGATAACACGAAACGAGCTGCCCTTATTTGCACATTTTCGATGTCCTCCGTCAATCCTACCTGGTATGGATCCCATACCGAGCTGCAATATTCCAGCAGAGGACGGACAAGTGTAATGAAGGCTGTCTCTTTAGTGGGTTTATAACAACTTCTAAGTGTTCTGCCAACAAAGCGCAGTCTTTGTTCCGCCTTCCCCACAATATTATCTACGTGGTCTTTCCAATTTATGTTGCTCATAACTGTAATTCCTAGGTATTTAGTTGAATTGACAGCCCTTAGATTTATGCTATTTATCGTGTACCCAAAATTTATCGTATTCCTTCTAGTACCCATGTGGATGACCTCGCACATTTCTTTGTTTAGTGCAACTTGCCACTTTTCGCAACATACAGAAATTCCCTATAGATCATTTTGTAATTGTAACTGATCGTCTGATGATTTTGGTGGACGGTAATTTACAGCGTCATCTCTAAACTGTCTAAGGGGGCTGCTCAGATTATCACCTAGATCATTTATTAAATCAGGAACAGCAGAGGGCCTATGACACTACCAAGCGGAACGCCAGATATCACTTCTGTTCTACTCGATGATTTACCGTCTTATCACTACGAACTGTGACCTCTCTGAAAGGAAATTACGAATCCAGTCACACAACTGAGACGATACTCCACATGCACACAATTTGATTAATAGTCGCTTGTGAGGAACGGTATCAAAAGCCTTCTGGAAATCTAGGAATATGGAATAGATCTGAGATCCTTTGTCGACAGCACAGCTAGCTGTGTTGCCCAAGACAGATATTTCCTGAAACCCTGTTGGTTATGTATCAATAAGTCATTTTCTTCAAGGTGATTCATAATGTTCGAGTACAGTATATGCGGTTCTAGGCACTTTAGTCCGGAACCGCGTGACTGCTACGGTCGCAGGTTCGAATCCTGCCTCGGGCATGGATGTGTATAATGTCCTTAGGTTAGTTAGGTTTAAGTAGTTCTAAGTTCTAGGGGACTGATGACCTCAGATGTAGAGTCCCACAGTGCTTAGAGCCATTTGAACAGTATATGCTCCATAATCCTACTGCAAATTGAGGTCAATGATATGGGTCTGTAATACAATGGGTTACTCGTGTTTCCTTTCTTGAATAGCGGTGTGATCTGTGTTACTCTCCAGTCATGTGAGCGGTTGTATATGATTGCTAAGAAGGCGCTATTGTGTATACATACTCTGAAAGGAGCCAGATTGGTATATCATCTGGACCTGAAGATTTGACTTTCTTGGGTGTTTTGTTTCGCAATACCTATGATATTTACTTTTATGTCACTCATTATAACAGCTGTTCTGGTTTCGAATTCTGGAATATTTGTTTCGTCTTCTTTCGTGAAGGAATTACGGAAGTCGGTGTCTGGAACGGTGCCTGATTGAACAGTGAAGACAGCTGTTGACCTCTTGGTCGTTCCCACAGCAGACTCATCATGAAGATATGAAAGGAAGGCCACCGAGGAACCGGCCAGAGTGGCCGAGCGGTTCTAGGCGCTACAGTCAGGAACCGCGAGACCGCTACGTTCGCAGGTTAGAATCCTGCCTCGGGCATGGATGTGTGTGATGTCCTTAGGTTACTTAGGTTTTAGTAGTTCTCAGTTCTAGGAGACTGATGACCGCAGATGTTAAGTCCCATAGTGCTCAGAGCCACTTGAGCCACCGAGAAAGTAGAAATAAACATCCTGGTTCCTGTTCACGGTAACCAAAATTATAAGATCCAAGTTATGTTACGAACTCACACCCTCATCCTTGCCCTATCGAAAGAAAAGACATCACATCACCACCTACGCCCTGAAGCACATTCTCCACAAACTGTTAATTAAATGCCTCACTGGGGTGTCAGTGCTCTCGACGTCCCTCATCTTTAGAAAAGAGGCAACACTACGAATCATCGGACCGCACTACAAGCCGCTAATCGATTATTGCCCAAAAAAAAAAAAATCAAATGCGTCTAAGGACTATGGGACTTAACATCTGAGGTCATCAGTCCCCTAGAAATTAGAACTACTTAAACCTAACTAACGTGAGGACATCACACACATCCATGCCCGAGGCAGGATTTGAACCTGCGACCGTAGCAGTCGCGTGGCTCTTGACTGAAGCGCCTAGTACTGCTCGGACACAGGGGCCGGACTATTGCCCCGTTACTGTGCACCGTCAAGTCCGTCAACTCCGTCAACTTTACGCGTTTAATTTTATGCGAATTTGACAGGGGCTTTATTTGCAGCGAGAGATGTTCCTCTCGACTTTATGGTAAGATACTTTGGTGCAGGTTTGCTACGGAATGTTATCAAAGCAAAATTCTTGACGAAGGTCGTATGGCAGATTTCTCTCACCGCTGATAACTGTAGCAATAGTAACAGAATCGTTTGGAAATTACAAAACATCAAAATTAATTTGCTAGAGAAAATATGCACAGAAATACCTCAACCTATTAATAATACCCGTAATTGTCAGGGAAGAGGCGGCGGTCTTAATGTAATTTATAAAATAAAATGTTTTAAATGCCTAGATCGGAATTTTTTCCCTTACGCAATTAAATCACGATGACTAGTTTCCGTTGCTTTGCACAAATATGATCTAAACGGAAAAAAGCGACTATCGTCATTATCTGTAGTCGTGCAATTACATGCATTCGTATTGTGCACCAACAAGGATAAAGTCCTCAAATAGTCACTCCTGTTTGAAAGCACATTACGAATGCATGTAACTGCATGACTACAGCTAATGATGATAGTTTTCATTGCATATTCACTGCTTCTTTGCGGTTTGGACGATCTGAAGATGGTGAGAGAAAACAACAGAAATAAGTCATCGTGCTTCAATGTTGTAAGGGACAAAACTGTGGCCTAAGGATTAAAATTTTTTAAAATTTAAACTGCGCAATAATACACCTTGTGTTATTTCAGCTTTTTTTGTGGACCCATACAGAAAAAAAGAGACACTAATCTACTTTTTTAAATTAAAAATTTTTTATTTCATAAATGGACGGACACATATAGCAATATGATGGACACATATAGCAAAAAAGAGGCACTAATCTACTTTTTTAAATTAAATTTTTTTTATTTCGTAAATGAACGTTGCCTATATTTAGAAGCCATTACATAGTGTATTTTTCTCCTTCGAAACAGCTAAAGCTTTCAATGTTGGAATAACATTCGCTAAAAATATTTTTGCCTGTTTACGTTCTTTTCTATGGACTTCAAGTCACATAACCTTCATAATATTTCACGATAAAATAAATAAAAAATGAAAACAGAGATTAAGTGGGCATTTAAGTTCAAAATCCATTATTGTTACAAGTGTGAGTACGGAAACAGTCGGTTATTTTCCAATTGTAGCAGACGACACCAGCATCCACCTTCAACGTCAACACCCGGTCATTTTCGTGCATACGTATTTTTCACCGTGCTTCATTGTCACAAAATCAGCTTCTTTCGAGCTAACACTGGCTTGCTTTTAATACCATTTAGCTGGTAAATGAGTGATTTATCTCTGTTCCAGAATTTTGATTTATTTCAAAATCATCTGACATTTTTCAAATTTTTTTCTTGGTTACAGGAAAGCATTAATACGCATGTTGATTAAAGGAAAATTATTGCAATGAACTAAGATTTCAAAACACGCTTCAATATTCCACGAACATGTATTACTAGATTGAATTAAAGAGCATAACAAAGCAAACTAAACCTGTTGGTGGCTGCTACCGTCTCGTCAGTATCAAAGACGCAACACCACAAGGATAACTACGAAATATGAACAGTTGAGAGCCTTACTGGAAACTCAGCATCGCTGACTGACATCAGCAATGTGTTGCAGCTTCGCAATAGTGAAGGAAGCTGTTCTAAGCAAAGCAGGCTTTGATTTATGCAGGATGAATCAGAAGGCCCACACTTCACAGTTGCAGTAACCAATCTATCAGCGACTGAACTGACGAGAGAAACAGTGATAGTCTACTCAGAGCAGTAGTTAGTTGCCTCAGTGTCAGAAAGAATGTTATATTACAGTGAAGATATTCTGATTTTTGTTCTGTAAGTATCTAGCAGAAAGAGTATTTATATTTCATTGTGAGAAGAAGGAAGTAGTGCGAAAGAAAGTGACAGGAAAATGTTCATTTAAACATATTTTGCATGAAGATATTCAGATCTTAAAATGTCTTGATAGTTTATATTTGTATCATAGAAATAAAATCTCAAATTGTTATATCCGCATCCGAATTAAAGATGCATTCAGAAACCATTTATCCAATGAGATGGATAAGCCACATCTCTACATGTTTATTCTTTCGTGGTTTACAGAAGCCTTACTTTTTGAATATCTATACATTTTTATAGCTATTAAAACCCTTAAAATGGAACATCGGACACGCATTTCATACATGATGCAAAATCGTGTGGAAAAGTTTCTCCCTGCAGTTGTTTCAAACTGAATTACGTAGCTGACATTAATCAACCAGAGTAAAATATATTTCACGAACTTGATTTCAAAGAAAAAAACAAGCCAAGAAAATAATGTCAATGTTGGTTACCTTTTGGCTTGTCTGTGTATAATATTTGTCCAAATTGTTCTTCATACAGTTAGAGCTATCTAACAATAACTACCTTATTGCATTTTTGTAAACGTTATCTCCATCCCGTAGATACCTTACACACAATGATTATTGCAAAAATAAAACTGCACAGTAATATACCTTGTTTTATTTAAAAGTTTTTGTGGACACATATAGCAAAAGAGGCACTAACCTACTTCTGATGTTCATCTGTTAATTTCCGATCAGAAACCGTAAAGTGTTGAAGAAATTTACATTTTACGCAGGAAAAAGAAATGTCACAGGCTCGACGTATTCGAAGAGCAGGAGAATTTCAAGTATGTTACTAAGAACGATGGCCTCGTCCTGAACGAACAGTTACGTAACAAAAAATTTTTCAATGGCTTTAATGCACTGCTCGCAAATTTTTGATTCCTTTATTTTTTATTATGTTTTCCTGCCTCTAGTTCCGAAACATCTTTTTTTTTCAAATCTCATATAGATGTGTACTATTAATTCTTCCTTCACGCAGATTTTTTTGGACTGTGCAGTTGTTTGTGTAAACATTCTGCAATATTCAGAACTTTACGTCATGAATTTTTCAGTAAAGCGTAATACGTGGTTCTTAGTTGTCCTTCATTTACTTGATTACTCTGTATTTTCAGACATACAGTAACCTCTCATACTTTTTTTTAAATAATGAACTGTTGTTTAATTCGATTATTTCTGTTAAAATGTCTCAAATGGGCATACGTCACGTCCGCGCGCGATAAGTGGCGCAACTTGTATTCGTACCAGCAATGTAAGGCACTGGGCAGCTTAGTCTAATGTTGTTCCTTGTAAAAAGTGGAACGCTTTTAATTTTTGACTGGAGCATGTCTGCTCTAAACTTTGACTATTGCCTTCTCGCTGTGTAACTTTTTGTAACTAACCTATCTATGATACGACATTTTTCATCTTCGTTAATGTTTGTGTCAAACTTACTTTTTTTATTTATTATCTTTTAGGGCTTTTAAATTTTCATTCTGACGAAGATAGCCTTAGAGGTGTCGAAACACAGGTAAATGTATTAAACATTTATTTGCAACTGGTTGTCTGTGTTACTTCTCCAGTGAAACTTATATACGGTTGCTGAAAGACGGGCATGCTCAAAACTGTAAAAAATGGCTTATTTCATTTTGGAGAGTTGACAATAGCAGGCGACTGTGGCCAAGCGGTTATAGGCGCTTCAGTCGGGAACCACGTGGCTGCTACGGTCGCAGGTTCGAATGCTGCCGCGGACATGAATGTGTGTGGTGTCCTTAGGTTAATTAGGTTTAAGTAGTTCTAAGTTATAGGGGAACTGATGACCTCAGGTGTTAAGTCCCATAGTGCTCAGAGCCATTTGAACCATTGTAAACTGACACGACGCAAGGGGGCTTAACTAAAAAGAAATGCAATAATTTTACTAGCTGTGTGACCGGATACGAAGTCTCGTAACCGGTTGGCCCTGACTAGTATTAGCACGCAATCTGACTGCATAAAATAAAAATAAAGAATGACAAGGAATTTCCATTAACACAATTGATCAATTAAGTCCTTTGCAACTATAAAAACTACGAAACAACAAAGCACAGGTGTAACTGTTCTGTGTGTGGTAGTGTGACTCTACGTACTTGTATCTGGCTCGGTTCTTTCTCAATACGACAAAATATTTTATACACCATTTACAATGAACTAATTGAAAAACCAGAAATACTATAATTGCACATAGAAACCAGAATTACAAGTCGAATAAATGAACACGAGCCAGATGCTTTGTTGACTGTACCTGTGAGCAAGAGGGATTGTCATTAAAGAAAGCTGTAATACCTTTTTACCTCATTATATATTGACGAAAATATTCCATTACACCAGCATCATAAATCAAAAAAATGGTTCAAATGGCTCTGAGCACTATGGGACTTAACTTCTAAGGTCATCAGTCCCCTAGAACTTAGAACTACTTAAACCTAACTAACCTAAGGACATCACACACATCCATGCCCGAGGCAGGATTCGAACCTGCGACCGTAGCAGTCACGCGGTTCCAGACTGTAGCGCCTTTAATTGCTTGGCCACCACGGCCGGCATAAATCAAAAGCCCATCTCCTTTCTCAAATACAGGGTGTTACAAAAAGGTACGGCCAAACTTTCAGGAAACATTCCTCACACACAAAGAAAGAAAATATGTTATGTGGACATGTGTCCGGAAACGCGTACTTTCCATGTTAGAGCTCATTTTATTACTTCTCTTCAAATCACATTAATCATGGAATGGAAACACACAGCAACAGAACGTACCAGCGTGACTTGAAACACTTTGTTACAGGAAATGTTCAAAATGTCCTCCGTTAGAGAGGATACATGCATCCACCCTCCGTCGCATGGAATCTCTGATGCGCTGATGCAGCCCTGGAGAATGGCGTATTGTATCACAGCTGTCCACAATACGAGCACGAAGAGTCTCTACATTTGGTATCGGGGTTGCGTAGACAAGAGCTTTCAAATGCCCCCATAAATGAAAGTCAAGAGGGTTGAGGTCAGGAGAGCGTGGAGGCCATGGCATTGGTCCGCCTCTACCAATCCATCGGCCACCGAATCTGTTGTTGAGAAGCGTACGAACACTTCGCCTGACATGTGCAGGAGCTCCATCGTGCATGAACCACATGTTGTGTCGTACTTGTAAAAAGGCACATGTTCTAGCAGCATAGGCAGAGTATCCCGTATGAAATCATGATAACGTGCTCCGTTGAGCGTAGGTGGAAGAACATGGGGCCCAATCAAGACATCAGCAACAATGCCTGCCCAAACGTTCACAGAAAATCTCTGTTGATGACGTGATTGCACAATTGCGTGCGGATTCTCGTCAGCCCACACATGTTGATTGTGAAAATTTACAATTTGATCACGTTGGAATGAAGCCTCATCCGTAAAGACAACATTTGCACTGAAATGAGGATTGACAAATTGTTGGATGAACCATTCGCAGAAGTGTAGCCGTGGAGGACAATCAGCTGCTGATAGTGCCTGCACACGCTGTACATGGTACGGAAACAACTGGTTCTCCCGTAGCACTCTCCATACAATGACGTGGTCAACGTTACCTTGTACAGCAGCAACTTCTCTGACGCTGACATTAGGGTTATCGTCAACTGCACGAAGAATTGCATCGTCCATTGCAGGTGTCCTCGTCGTTCTAGGTCTTCCCCAGTCGCGAGTCATAGGCTGGAATGTTCCGTGATCCCTAAGACGCCGATCAATTGCTTCGAACGTCTTCCTGTCTGGACACCTTCGTTCTGGAAATCTGTCTCGATACCAACGTACCGCGCCACGGCTATTGCCCCGTGCTAATCCATACATCAAATGGGCATCTGCCAACTCCGCATTTGTAAACATCACACTGACTGCAAAACCACGTTCGTGATGAGCACTAACCTGTTGATGCTACGTACTGATATGCTTGATGCTAGTACCGTAGAGCAATGAGTCGCATGTCAACGCAAGCACCGAAGTCAACATTACCTTCCTTCAATTGGGCCAACTGGCGGTGAATCGAGGAAGTTCAGTACATACTGATGAAACTGAAATGAGCTCTAACATGGAAATGAAGCGTTTCCGGACCCATTTCTTTATTTGTGTGTGAGGAATGTTTCCTGAAAGTTTGGCCGTACCTTTTTGTAACACCCTGTATATTCTGACAATTGCATCTTCTTCCATCTATACATTACACCAACCGGACAGTACAACATTTCAGTCAACACTCAGACCGTCTACTCTCTCGCCCAACAGAACAACGACTGCCCTCGACATCCTCTGAACTACTACTGCTCCCAGTGGATTCGGCGGAATAATAATCTTTGGCCCAATCACTGGCGCTGTGACTCAGTGTAGCCACCTTTCAACTACTGCCATGCCTGTAATTTTAGAACTATACACTCGTCACAATCAGCCGGTCATTGACGTCAGTGACCCTTTCGCGACGTGATTGACGACTGATATGCATGACTCGCCCGCACGACGTGTAACTGACTTGAACAGTAACTGGTTTAAGCGAGCGCCCTCTCTTCCAGCTGGGAGGCGGCGGCGGCTGCGGACAGCCGGCTGGCGCGGCACGTGCGGCTCGCTCCGGAAGTGTGCCACGTGTGTCGCTCGGCGCTGTTTGCCGACCTACGTGCAAACACCGGTGTCCGGCCCAGGCGGGCACGTAGCGCTGTTTGAAGGCTCGCGGGAGCAGCGGCGGCCGCACAGAGGGTCCCCCTGTGCGCCTCGCGGTACCTCCGCCCGAAATACAAGCGCGCTCTGACGCGCCTTCCCTGCGCTCTCTCACGCCGGTGGCCTACTTCGACCCGAGGATGCACTCCCTGGGGCTGTGTGCCTACACACTGAATCTTTCATCTCGGCCGTTGGCGTCGGGAGCGCTGGGAAAGTTTTTTTACGGCGTGCGTTTATGTCGACGGAGAGATTACTCCGAGCAAGAATTACGTAAGCTGATGGCCCCGAATAGCTCCCCGGGACGTGCGCCACGGATGTGGGTCGAGGAACGCCGCGTAAGATATTGCCAGAGGACGGTAAAGTTCTTGTCGTCATCTAACTTCCGTACACCGGAGAAATTGTTTAATTTCCAACGAAGCATCTCGGGAGGACTCGCTGTCCCATTTCCCAACAGCGTTTGCATCTCCGTGTAAAAACTTCGTGACCCGGTGCAACTATTCGCATAAACTTATCTGTAAAGCAATATACTGCGGTCACGATAGTTTGCACGCATTCCACACAGCAACACTAACGACGACTTATAGCTTGTTTTTACAGTACTTTTAAATAAAGACTTCCGTGAAATCCCAAACTACGAAAGTAAAAGTGTCAGAGTTTCAGTATGAATGAATAATTTGTCTTATCTTTCAATATTCACTCAAAAAATATTACGTGGATTTGATTTACATATCAAAACGCTGAAATCGTCAGTTTTTTACAGTCATGAAAATAACATGTTTCTGGAGATACAGTGGGGAGAATGTAAACTATATGGAACAGACAGGTGACGCGCAAGCCACGTGAACCTCAACCAAAAATGGGTGATTTCTGATTGACTGGGAGAGAGTAGCTATCCACTCTGTGCCGCACAGTTCTTATCTCTGTATTTTGCAGATAAACTATGAAGGAAACTAAGTAGCTCACTATGGTGTCAATAATCCGACTAGATGGACAGGAGACGAAATAACTCACTCTGGTGTTAATTACTCGACTGGATGGACCTCTACTGAATTCTGTATGAGACGCCAGTGGAGTCTGTTTTCGGAAGTCAGCCGTTTTGTGATTTTTTGAAATTCTAAAATTTAGTGACTTGAAAACTCGAAATAAGTTACACACGAACGCTAATTAGTGTTGTATAATAAGAGTAAGAAAAAACACATCGTTGTTTAACTTGAGAAGGTAATTACGATATTTTCACGCGACTGATGCCGGCCGCTGGTGGCCGAGCGGTTCTGGCGCTACAGTCTGGAACCGCGCGACCGCTACGGTCGCAGGTTCGAATCCTGCCTCGGGCATGGATGTGTGTGTTGTCCTTAGGTTAGTTAGGTTTAAGTAGTTCTAAGTTCTAGGGGATTTATGACCTCAGCAGTTGAGTCCCATAGTGCTCAGAGCCACGCGACTGATACTGTGCATATGAATCCCGACGTTTTGCCCATACGTTCGGACGGATGAATTTTGGTAGAAAGTCCACGAACCTTCGAACGGTCAGATCTTTGCAGGAAGAAATTTTGTTCACTGCAAAAGTGTTTTCCTTCGTTTTGAGACTAGCCTTGGACGGATAACACAGGGGTTGGATACCAAGTAGTGGCAACACAGTTATGAACTTATTACAGACTTTATTGACAGACGTTCACCGTCTTACATGACCTCAATATAGTCACCACGCATTTCGATCACCTTCCCCCACACACATGTATGGCGTCGTACACCGTCAACGCGTCTATCTCTGTTGATGTCTTCTCTCGCGTTGGGTACTGCATGCAATGACCGACGTGCAACATAGGTATCGTTATGCAGTTGTAGATGAATTACTCAATCGCTGCCACAGAGAGGGTGAGAGCTCCTTCGGAAGGATCATCACCATGGATCAAACCTGCACTCGTTCGTGCGAACCGCGATTGGAGACGCTCCTGGCCCGTAGAGTATGCGCCGTGACAAGATGGTACCAAAGTGGTAGTAATTCTGGTTCACGACACCCATGGGTTGGGAACACCACGTTGTAAACCGGGGCAGATGATCACAGCAGCTTACTGCTGTAATTGCTTGCGACATCATCGTCGGCCCACACTGAGAATAAAGCGATGGCACCTTCTGGCACTGCATCCCACCATTCTTCGCGAAAATGTACAGCGGTACACTGCGAACCCCATGCAGGATGATGTTGTTTTGTTTGTGGGGCGCTCAACTGCGCTCTCGTCAGCGCACGCATGAAGTCCAATTTCTTTTCACACTCCAATTTTTACAGTCTGATCTAGCAAATGTCACGGATGATGATGATGATGATGATGATGATGATGATGATAATGAAATAATGAGTACAACACAAACGCCCATTTCCCGGTCAGAGAAAATCCCCAACCCGGCCTGGAATCGAACCCGGGGCCCCGTGATCCAGTGGCAACCAAAGCTATCCACTGGACCATGAGTTGCGGACCCCGTGCAGGAGGTCCTGCGTACGGGGGGTTGGAGATACTGGAACATCCACCATATTCATCCGATATGTGTCCGTAGGATTGGCTCTGAGCACTATGGGACTTAACATCTCTGGTCTAGAACTTAGAACTACTTAAACCTAACTAACCTAAGGACATCACACACATCCATGCCCGAGGCAGGATTCGAACCTGCGACCGTGGCAGTCGCGCGGTTCCGGACTGCGCGCCTAGAACCGCTAGACCACTGTCCGTAGGATTACAGCCTGTTCACCAAAATGGAGGAGCCTCTTCGTGGCACTTGCTACAACACAAGAGAAGACATGATCCGTGCCAGAAGGCGGTCCTTGTAGGGCGCCATGACTGCGTACAGCGCATTCAACCTGGGTGAGGGAGGGTGACAGAGATGCGGGTCGATTATATTTAAGGCATGTAATATGGTGAACGTCTGTCAATAAAGTCTGACATGAATTATGTTGCCACTAATTTTTATCCAGCCCTAGTACTACCAGATTTCAATCTCGAGTAGTGTCATTGCATACACAACTTTCAAACATTCTATTGCGAGGAATCCAATTTCTTTGCCGGCCGAAGTGGCCGTGCGGTTAAAGGCGCTGCAGTCTGGAACCGCAAGACCGCTACGGTCGCAGGTTCGAATCCTGCCTCGGGCATGGATGTTTGTGATGTCCTTAGGTTACTTAGGTTTAACTAGTTCTAAGTTCTAGGGGACTAATGACCTCAGCAGTTGAGTCCCATAGTGCTCAGAGCCATTTGAACCATTTTTTTGAATCCAATTTCTTTCGTAGTTGTGGCCTACGGCGAACTTCACTGCGGGGTGTGGAGCATCAGAAGAATAATTTCACTGAGCTTCAGAGAGCAATTACTACAAGGAATTGCCACTTAATAACAGCACTGATAATTACATGGGAATTACCTGAATACTTAGGACATTATCTTTCATACCGCGAGCAAATTCCAGATAATATTAAGCAAATAGTTTCAATTAAATTCCAAAGTACAAAATAATTAAAAAAATTAACATCAACATTTTTATGTATGAAAAAAAAAATCCCAGCGACGGAAGGGGCATCGACCCACTCTCTACGACTAACACTGCCAAATCCGGATTAACATTCCGAACCCGTGAAGGCACGGGATAATGCCAGCAATAAGGAGGTACCGTAGAGTGTCGATTTTCCGAACTATCTCAGGTACATAAGTGTCGGAAGATCTCAATAACGACTTGATCCGTGGGGTGTAATAAAGAGATTACATAAGGTGGTAGAAACATGAAATTATGAACTAGTTCTTTCCGTTTAAGATATCACGTGATTGATGATTGATGAAATGTCAAGGAGTAGCAATGTTTTGACGCTTTCGCCATTCTTTAACAGATGAGCTTGCTTAGAGGGATAAAAAACTTCCATTCACCATTCCGTAAAAATCGTGCTACCCATCCAGGGGCTCTTCTATGAGCTGTAAACTGCAGGCATACAAATTGACGTGTTTGAAACCACACGGTTTCTTACTTTTACCAATGACGAGTATAGGCAATCCGTGGCTACCAGTAGCATTAGCAGAAGCTGAAACAGTAATACGATCCTTGCTGAGGATCAGACGCTGCTAACTCACGACGTGAAGCAAAAGTTTTCCTAGCAAAGCTTTCCAATTGATCTTAGTTTCGTGAGCACTGTAAATGTTCTTGACGCTACAACCTCCTTCCCTCTGTGCCTCCCTTAGTTTGGTTTTAGAAGAATCAGCAGACAGTTTTGTATTTGAAGCTCATGATATCATATCCTGACTTAAAGCACACAAGCTGGAATTGCTGTGTCAGTTGTGCAACGATGCTGGTGTGAGTGGTCACGTGATCATTCTCACAACTGTTGGTTGAAATGGCTCTGAGCGCTATGGGACTTAACATCTATGGTCATCAGTCCCCTAGAACTTAGAACTACTTAAACGTAACAAACCTAATGACATCACCCACATCCATGCCCGAGGCAGGATTCGAACCTGCGACCGTAGCGGTAGCGCGGTTCCTGACTGTAGCACCTAGAACCGCTCGGCCACTCCGACCGGCCTCACAGCTGTAAACGAAGTTCTGGACGTCAATACAGCACAGATGCCCTCCAAGATTGTCATATTGTGAGGACGGCAATGCCATCGTACAGCTACCACAGCACATATAAGAGGACTTACGAGTCCAAACGTGTTAGTACGAACTGTTGCAGACCGGTTATTAGCTGTGGGGCTTCAGACACGCACGCCTCAAGTCCGTCTGCCAATCACGCCGCAACATCGACATGTACAGGTGGACTGGTACCCTCAGAGTGTCACTTGGAAGATGGAATGGCGCGTCGTGGTCTTCAGTGATGAAAGCAGATGGTCTTTTGCACATACGAAGTAGACCTGGTGAGCGCTGTCTTGTGGAATGCATTCGTACAAGACACAATGGCCGCATTCCAGGCCTTATGGTCCGCGGTGCAATAAGCTACAACTGTTGTTCACCTCTTGTATTTCTGGAGGGGACGCTAACCGACGCGCAGCACGTGCAGAACATTGTTAGACTTATTCTTTTGCCATTCTTATAATAGTAGTGTGATGTGTTGTTCCAGCAGGATTATGCTCGGCCATACACTGCCGTGAAACTCAATATACTCAGCAAGACGTGCAGCAACTTCCCTAGCCAGCATGATCTCCGGACTTTTCTACAATGGGGAATGGGTGGGATATGATGGGACGAGAAGGGCTCGTGCGACTCGCCAGCTAACAAGTCTTACAGAACTGCGTGAACAGGACGAGCAGGTGAGGCATAATTTATCCCAGGTCGGTGTTCATAACCTGTTGAATCGTCTGATTGCCAGAGTCAGCACCTGCATTGCCTCTCATGGAGGATGCACCTCGTATTAATACGGGTGTTTCAGCGCAGGACAATACCTGGTACCACAGAACTGCTTGCTCGACATATGTAAATGTAATCATTTCACGTACTCCATATACACTGTTGCAGCAATAAATCTTGAGTGTATTGGAAACCTCTAAAAGTTGTACTAATTTTTTTCCCAAGCAGTGTAGATTTACGACTTGTCGATCCATCAGTAGAATCAAGCTTCGATATAGAATCTGTAATGCTCATCTTTTTTTTATCTCCGTTATTGCCGACTTAACAACCTTATTAGATAACTTGGCTGCAAATGTACCTTCCTGCCGGCCCGAGTGGCCGAGCGGTTCTAGGTGCTACAGTCTGGAACCGCGCGACCGATACGGTCGCAGGTTCGAATCCTGCCTCGGGCATGGATGTGTGTGATGTCCTTAGGTTAGTTAGGTTTAAGTAGTTCTAAGTTTTAGGGGGCTGATGACCTCAGAAGTTAAGTCCCATAGTGCTCAGAGCCATTTCAACAATTTTTTTTTTACCTTCCCCTAATCTTTTACAAATCTCTTTATCTCGCACAAAAAGTGTAACACTTTACTTTTAGGCGTTTTAATTTGCAAATTTACTTTACGCGACACAATTGACACAAGTGATAGCAACTAAGCGCAAATGTTTAATACTGTTTGCATCAACTCGATATTGGTTGGGCTTTGGGGGGGGGGGGGGGGGCGGAGATGTGAGACAGAGGGCGGGAGCGGGGGTGCATGACCGTAGTGGGAGGGCGGGACACGTGAGCGAGCGAGCAAGCCAGCAACAAGAAGGAAACTTCCTGGCAGATTAAAACTGTGTGCCGGACAGAGACTCGGGACCTTTGCCTTTCGCGGGTAAGTACTCTACCATCTGAGCTACCCAAGCACGACTCACGCCCCGTCCTCACAGCTTTCCTTCTGCCAGTACCTCGTCTCCTACCTTCCAAACTTCACAGAAGCTCTCCTGGTAGAGCACTTGCCCGCGAAAGACAAAGGTCCCGAGTTCGAGTCTCGGTCCGGCACACAGTTTTAATCTGCCAAGAATTTTCATATCAGCGAACACTCCACTGCAGAATGAAAATCTCATTCTGGCAACAACAACAGTTCGGTTAACAGATCGATCGGTTCACCGACTTTCGGATAATCGACGCTCTACTGTACAGCCAATAGCTGAGAGTCATTCCGATATCCGCCACTTACACAACCTCTGGAGGTGTCCGATGGAGAAGCAAAGTAGGGAAACCCCACAGCCTTTTTTCCTAATTCATGGTAATGAAAGTATCAGTGCACAGCTGTGCTCATAACGGGGAAGTGCCGATTTAGGAACGTACAGTCATGGAAAAATGTATTCGTACACCGTTCTTCGTAAAGAATTACTTCCTTCTTTGGAACTGAAGATCACAACCAGAGATAGTATTTGATAAAATAACAGTATGAGGTTACCTTCCTAATATGGATATATAAAAGGATTAACTAAATTAGCGTTCTGCAAAGAGTAAATTAAAATTCTGGCTTCACACAGTGGAGAAATAAATTTTCTTACATTACTTCTAATGTAAACACAGCCACGAATAACAAACCGTTACACCAAGGAACGGCTTCAGTGGCAAGCTGCACCTCCTGCATGTTGGTACCGATACCGACTGAATGCCGTGCAACAGTAAAATGGGCTGCAAAGGGACAGAAACAACTATAGAGGAAAGGCATTAGTTCTCTCCCAGTATGAAAAGGAAAAATCGCTTTCATAAATAGCTGATATTGCTGGAAGAAACCGGGCAACTGTGCAGTCCCTAACAGCACGATTTAGAGAAAGAAATTCATTAATAGCAGAAAAAGAGGTCACCCACAGAGTCTAACGTAAAGAGAACAAAAGACGTTAGTAAGGATGATCGAAAAGATCCTAAACTGACAGCTTCGGCGTTGTCTGCGCATGTTAATGATCAGTCGGGGAAAACAATCACACCAAAGGGTGTTCGCCGTATTTTAAGTAGAGCAGGTTATGCAGCTAAGGTACCTAAACGAAAACCATACATCAACAACAAGAAAATGAAACTGAGACCTAAATTTGCTCGAGAGCATATAAGCAAGAACACAAGGTTCTGGGTAAAGATACTGTTCACAGATGAAACTAAATTTAACGTATTTGTAAATGATGCCAGAACTTTGGTGTGAAGACGACCAAATACTGAGCTGGTTTCCAAATGAATGCTTCCCAGAGTAAAGCATAATGGTGGAGGAATGATGCTATTGGGACCTATGACTACAACTGGTGCTGGGAAACTTGATTTTGTTGAGAGTAACATGGATAAATTTCGGGAATTTAAATATCCTAACGAAAAATCTGAAAAAAAATGTTGATATCTTGGGTTTAGGCACAGATTACTACTTTCAACAAGGCAACGACCCTAAGCAAACTGTGGAAATTAAAATGTCTGTGGAGCTTGCACGAAAGTCCGCATCTATTCAAGTTTCCACCATAGAGTGCAGTTCTTAGTCAAATTAGACACTACTGGCCATTAAAATTGCTACACCACGAAGATGACGTGTTACAGACTCGAAATTTAACCGACAGGAAGAAGATGCTGTGATATGCAAATGATTCGCTTTTCAGAGCATTCACACGAGGTTGGCGCCGGTGGCGACACCTACAACGTGCTGACATGAGGAAAGTTTCCAACCGATTTCTCATAAACAAACCGCAGTTGATCGGCGTTGCCTGGTGAAACGTTGTTGTGATGCCTCGTGTAAGGAGGAGAAATGCGTAACATCGCCTTTCCGACTTTGATAAAGGCCGGATTGTAGCCTATCGCGATTGCGGTTTATAGTATCGCGACATTGCTGCTCGCGTTGTTCGAGATCCAATGACTGTTAGCAGAATATGGAATCGGTTGGTTCAGGAGGGTAATACGGAACGCCGTGCTGGGTCCCAACGGCCTCGTATCACTAGCAGCCGAGATGACAGGCATCTTATCAGCAGGGCAGTAACGGATCGTGCAGCCACGTCTCGATCCCTGAGTCAGTAGATGGGGACGTCTGCAAGACAACAACCATCTGCACGAACAGTTCGATAACGTTTGCAGCAGCATGGACTATCAGCTCGGAGACCATGGCTGCAGTTATCCCTGACGCTGCATCACAGACAGGAGCGCCTGCATTGGTGTACTCAACTACGAACCTGAGTGCACGAATGGCAAAACGTTATTTTTTTTTCGGATAACTCCTGGTTCTGTCTGCAGCATCATGATGATCACATCCGTGTTTGGCGACATCGCGGTGAACGCACACTGGAAGCGTGTATTCGTCATCGCCATACTGGCGTATCACCCGGCGTGATGGTATGGGGAGCCACTAGTTACACGTCTCGGTCACCTCTTGTTCGCATTGACGGCACTTTGAATAGTGGACGTTACGTTTCAGATGTGTTACGACCCGTAGCTCCACCCTTCATTCGTTCCCTGCGAAACCCTCTATTTCAGCAGGATAATTCACGACCGCATGTTGCAGGTCCTGTATGGGCCTTTCTGGATACCGAAAATGTTCGACTGCTGCCCTGGCCAGGACATTCTCCAGATCTCTCATCAACTGAAAACGTCTGGTCAATGGTGGCCGAGCAACTGGCTTGTCACAATACGCCAGTCACTACTCTTGATGAACTGTGGTATCGTGTTGAAGCTGCATGGGCAGCTGTACCTGTGCACGCGATTCAGGCTCTGTTTGACTCAATGCCCAGGCGTATCAAGGTCATTATTACGGCCAGAGGTGGTTGTTCTGGGTACTGATTTCTCAGGATCTATGCATCCAAATTGCTTGAAAATGTAATCACATGTCAATTCTAGTATAATGTATTTGTCCAATTAATACCCGTTTATCATCTGCATTTCTTCTTGATGTATCAATTGTAATGGCAATTAGTGTACATCTTTGGAGTACAGCTGAATAATGGTCAGAAATCATAGAATACGAAATAAGACTGCTCTGAAATGCCTATAACAAGAATGACCAAATATTACCTCAGAGACTACCAAAAAACTGGTTCATTTCATGCCACAGAGGATAACAGAAATAATACATACAACACGAATGCCAACGAAATATTAATATTGTCATTACATTTACGTGCGTTGTAATTTCTTCGAATGTATGAATTTTCCCCCTATTTTGTGAAACCAGCTGTGAAAAATTTTTATTTACGTTCTGCAGAAGGCTAATTTAGCTAACTCTTTTTATATATACAGATTAGGGAGAAAGTCCATGCTATTGTTGGAGGTGGTGCAGGGAGCAAGGAAAGGAACTATTATTGTCAGCTGCACTGAGACTTCATGTGGAATCAGCGGTGACCAAGGGAAACAGGTGCCCGACCGGGATTCGAATCCGCGATATCCTGCTTATTAGGCAGTTGCGTTAAACATAGCACCATCCGGAAACAGTGCTTATCACAGCTGCCCGGACTACCTCAGCACACCTACCGGCCGACCTACATTCCTACCTGGCGCCATCTTTCCGCAATCCTCGTCCATGTCCTGCATGCGCACTACATTGAGATTCCCATACGATATCGAACTCAATTATGCATCCCCAATGAAGGTGGTGGATTCGTTGCCCACAGACGCGAATCAGTCGTATGAATGCCCACTGTCGGACGTGTCCCAAAGAACAAAATGGTTCAAATGGCTCTGAGCACTATGGGACTCAACTGCTGTGGTCATAAGTCCCCTAGAACTTAGAACTACTTAAACCTAACTAACCTAAGGACATCACACACATCCATGCCCGAGGCAGGATTCGAACCTGCGACCGTAGCGGTCGTGCGGTTCCAGACTGTAGCGCCTTTAACCGCTCGGCCACTCCGGCCGGCCCCAAAGAACAGACACCACGCATTCACACACTATGTATCCGGACACTTGTGACACGCACTACATAGGTTCAAATGGCTCTGAAGACTATGGAACTTAACATCTGAGGTCATCAGTCCCCTAGAACTTAGAACTACTTAAACCTGACTAACCTAAGCACATCAAACACATCCATGTCCGAGGCAGGATTCGAACCTGCGACCGTAGCGGTCGCGCGGTTACAGACGGAAGCACCTAGAACCACTCGGCCACTGCGGTCGGTCCCTACATCGGTATTGCTGGAATTCAGTATGGTGTAGGCCCACCCTTAGCCTTGATGACAGCTTCTACTTTCGCAGACATACGTTCAATCAGGTGCTGGAATGTTTCTTGGGGAATGGCAGTCCATTCTTCACGGAGTGCTGCGCTGAGGAGAGGTATCGATGTCGGTCGGTGAGGCCTGGCCCGAAGTCGGCGTTCCAAAATGTGTTCTACAGGATTCAGCTCAGGACTCTGTACAGGCCAGTCCATTATAAGGATGTTACTGTCTGTAACCACTCCGCCACAGGCCGTGCATTATGAACAGGTGCTCGATCGTCTTGAAACATGGAATCGCCATCCCCGAATTGCTCTTCAACAGAGGGAACCAAGAAGTTGCTTAAAACATCAATGTAGGCCTGTGGTGTGATAGTGCTACGCAAAGCAACAAGGGTTGCAAGCGCCTCCATGAAAAACACGACCACACCATAACACCACCGCCTCGGAATTTTACTGTTGGCACTACACATACTGGCAGATGACGTTCAGCGGGCATTCGCCATACCCACACCCTGCCACCGGATCGCCACACTGTGTACCGTGATTCGTCACTCCATGCAAAGATTTTCCACTGTTTAGTCGTCCAATGTTTACGCTCCTTACACCGAGCGATTCGTCAAAAAAAAAAAAAAAAAAAAAATGGTTCAAATGGCTCTGGGCACTATGGGACTTAACATCTGAGGTCATCAGTCCCCTAGAACGTAGAACTACTTAAACCTAACTAACCTAAGAACATCACACACATCCATACCCGAGGCAGGATTCGAACCTGCGACCGTAGCGGTCGCGCTGTTCCAGACTGTAGCGCCCAGAACCGCTCGGCCACTCCGTCCGGCACCAAGCGAGGCATCGTTTGGGATTTACCGGCGTGATGTGTGGCTTATAAGCAGCCGCTCGACCATGAAATCCAAGTTTTCTCACCTCCCGCCTAACTGTCACAGTGCTTGCAGTGTATCCTGATGCAGTTCCTGTATGATGGTCTGGATAGATGGCTGGCTGTTACACATTACGACCCTCTTCAACTGTCTGAAGTCTCTGTCAGTCAGCAGACGAGGTCAACCTGTACGCTTGTGTGCTGTATGTGTCCCTTCACGTTTCCACTCCACTATCACACCGGGAACAGTGGACCTAGGGATGTTTAGGAGCGTCGAAATCTCGCCTACAGACGTATGACACAAGTGACACCCAATGACCTGACCACGTTCGAAGTCCGTCAGTTCCGCGTAGCTCCCCATTCTGCTCTCTCACGATGTATAATGACTACTGAGGTCGCTGATATGGAGTACGGGTCAGTACGTGGCAGCACAATGCATCTAACACGAAAAGCGTAGGTTTTTGGGGGTTCCCGGATACTTGTGATTGTTCAAATGGCTCTGAGCGCTATGAGACTTAAGATCTGAGGTCAGAAGTCCCCTAGAAGTAAGAACTACTTAAACTTAACTAAGCTAAGGACATCACACACATCCATGCCCGAGGCAGGATTCGAACCTGCGAATGGAGCAGTCGGTTCCAGACTGAAGCGCCTAGCACCGCTCGACCACACTGGCCGGTGGTACTTGTGATCAAATAGTGTATTGCCCTTACTTGTAGTTTACCAAATGGCACCTCTGGTTGTGATATTTGGTTCTAATAAATAAACAACAATGTATAAATACTTTTTCCATGACTATAGGTTTCCGAACGTTCAGATTTTGATTTCTACCCGTTAAAGACTGTACTAACGCTCGCGACTCGCTGTTGCAGGAGAAGCGGTGGTCCACGTGGCGGCGCCGCCCCCCAGCCGCCCCTCCCGCTGGCGTAACGAGGCGTCGCCGCGAGGTGCGACTCCGCGGCCTCGCCTGCTGCCTGCTGCCAGCCGGCTGCGCCGCTGCTTCGCTCGTTACCCGGGCGCGGCTGCGCGGGTAACCGGCGGCGCCGTTTCCGCTTAGCGGCCGCAGATAACCGCGAGCAGCCGGGCAGGGCCGGGCAGCGCGCTTGGAGGCCGTCCAAAGTTCACCGCTGTTTTATTGCCGTAATTTATGGCCGGCTCCCAAGTTAGCGGGCGCGCCTGACGTCGCCGGCCCGCGGGCGTAAAACCCGGTCCTCCCGCGCCGTTTTGATGCGCTCTTTTACGCCGTGTAACGGAGGCCGGACACCCTAGCCGACACCCTCCCGTGGCCGCCTGCCCGAGATGGACTGTCGTAACGTCGTAGCAACAGCGGGAGTTAGATTGTGGGCCGTGAGTGCCTCTTACGACTTCACAGACGTCCAGGAACTTTGTACTTTCGATTGCTCCAGCAGGGAGGCATTTTATTGTACAACATCAGATTTAAGTAGGGAAGTGAGGAGTATATAAGCAACACGATTTGTGGAAAGACGTAGTCAAGTGTATGGTGTAAAATGCAGTGCAAAAAAACTGTGTGGTCATAAAAATTGGCCAAGTTGTGTAGGACTCGTGCACAGAAGTTTGCGTACAAATTATATATACATATACAGTGAAAATCCGTTTTTAGTTAGATCGCGTTCTTACTAGTTAGAACTAGTTTTTACTGAGCCACTTCGTCAAAAGGTATGTTGCCTAGTGAAAACTAGTTTTAACTGAGTTTCGCTTTTGACCAGCAATAAATTCAAGTTGTAACTAAGGCTATCAGTATCAACTAGTTCCAATTAGTAAGAACGCGTTCTAACTAAACCAGACAGAATTAGTTATCACTAAATTTTTTTAGGGGCAAATATTAAAATTAAGAGCAACTACGTGTTGATTGGAATAAAAAACAGCATATTTATATTGTGTAATGCAATATTTATTGGAATATTGATGATACATCCAAACACATTCCAAATGGATGGGCCGGCCGCGGTGGCTCAGCGGTTCTAGGCGCTTCAGTCACGAACCGCGCGACTGCTACGGTCAATAGCGTCCCCAGTGCTATATTACGAAAAGACTTAAAAAACAATATTTATAAAGAAGAGACATTCAAAAATTGAATAATATATTTTTATCATGTACCCGTAAAACAATAATTTCTCTGTCGAGAAATGCAAAGAAATGCAATGCAAAGCAATAATTTATGACAAAATGTTCTAAAGAGACGACAAGATACGCTCTTTTGTTAATTTTTAGTCGACTTCACTTCCTCTCTTGTCTTGAGTGATGTACAGACGGACATCTTGCGAGTGCTGCCAAATGTAAGCATATTTGTATGAGTTAAGCATATAATATACTGATTTAATATTACTGTGCACTTTTAATTTGTAAGAGGTGATCCCGATTTCATGTCCGCCTTCCTTGAATTAACCTGCATTCAAGTAATTTACAGTTCAACAATCGCAGCGGCCGATGCAGCCAACGACGCCATTACGTGGCGATATTAACTTATGAAAAATTGGCGGAAACGAAATACTCGCCCGCTATTAACATAATATTAATTTTTCTCTACAGACGCCCAACGTTGCAGAAAATACGTAGCTTTAAGATTCTTATTTTCAGTACCATAGCCGAGAGCCAGAGCCAGGACTCCGACTACAATACAATGGTTAACGGAGGTAAGAAAAATACTCTCACGCGTGTGTGGGCCGCAATTGTAATTAATAACTAAAGATCTTTTGCTTTAAAGTGAACTGACTAGCCGAGGAAATTAATATGAAAGGTTTATTCCAATGTTCAACTTGTATGCTCATGTTTTAAGATGCAGCGAGTCTAACATTCATTAACGTAACAAATAATTTGAGATTAATATTGTTAAAAAGGAGAACTTCAGGAAAGCATTTAATCGTAAAATCAAAATTCAATGAAATATCATTTTTATTAAGGCCCACCACGTAAGTCGGCAACAATCAAAAAATAATAATAACAATAACAATATATTAAATTACGACGGCCGACGGACGCGAGAGGTCGCAGGTTCGAATCCTGCCTCGGGCATGGATGTGTGTGATATCCTTAGGTTAGTTAGGTTTAAGTGGTTCTAACTTCTAGGGGCCTGATGACCTCAGATGTTAAGTCCCATAGTGCTCAGAGCCCCTTGAACTAAATGGATGCAAGACAACATTACCACCAACTGGTCAAACGGTCTTCGCTTTGTACAGTTTATGCAAAATCAGGCATATCATTCTGGTATCAAGCAAATACCTTACAAAGTATTTGGCACAGAACCACGAGTAGGGCTTATGACTTCAAGTTTGTCTCTAGATGTTGTTAAGCAGATACAAGATGAAGATGATCTTAAAGAGGCTTTAAATAAAATTAATGTGGTAGACGCAGTAAATGAGACACCTGATGAACTGGAACCATCGCACGACTCAGAGGAGATAGCTGTCATGGCTAGTAGCAATGGACAGATTACAACTGCAGCCAGACAAGAAGATGCAGAAGCTTTGCCAAGTACAAGTATACACCCTCCAACAACAGCAGCAGCCAATCAAGAGGATCCAGAAGCCATAGCTATTACGAGTACAGAGCCTCAAATAACTCCAGCTTGTCACGAAGATCCAGAAGCTGAAGCTATTACGAAACGACAATCTCAAATACGAACAACTAGAGAAAACGCTCATGAAAACCTGATGAAACAGACCCAAAGAATGTAGATGGCTTCAGATTCAATACATGCCACTGGAGAAATCAGTGACGATATAATTATACCGATTCCTGGTATCGACAGAACGAAAGCAGATCTCCCCAATATTATTGGGGTTGTTCTTCAGAAAGATGAACAGGGCTTGCACAAGATTGGAACGAAATATGGGATACTCGGCAAATTGTATTGCAGGGATGTATTTCTGAACTGATTTCAATAATTAAGGACAAATGTCAGACATATTCATTACTTTATTGATTTAATGCTCTGAAAATATTGCTAACTATTCAAGTAATTAATTAATATCTTAAGTTTTAATACTTACATTTTAATATATTTTATAACATGTATTAAGTACCTAATCGCCTTTCAAACGAGCTAATTAATAGTTCTCTTCCAGATCTGACGCGTCCAAAGAGAAATTCATGCTGCTGGAAGACGTGCAAGAGATAAAGGTACAATTAAGAACTGCTGCGAAGATGGCAGCCTTATATATATATATATATATATATATATATATATATATATATATATATATATATATATATATATTCCCAAGTCTAGGCCAACGCGAAGAGCCGTATATGTTTTGGTGAGTGAGTTTCCGTGTGTTAAAACGTGTGCCATAAATGGCCGTATCTTTTGATTACACTGACATAGGAGCTTGCAATTTTTACACCGCCAAGGGACCATAGACCTTAGTATGTTACAAAAATTTGAACTTGATACGTCAGCCCGTACATGAGAAAAAAGTTTCTTAATAGTCGTACAGAGAGAGTGGCAGGAAGACAGACGAACAACAAACCGATTCTATACGGGTTCCTTTTTTACACATTGAGGCACAAAACCCCAGGAAGTTAAACTTGACATTGGGTCCTGAGAGAGGCAGGAAGACAACAAGCCGATTCTATACGAGTTCATTTTTTACACATTGAGGCACAGAACCCCAGAAAGGTAAAACTTGACACTGGGTGGGGAGCAGCTGAAAGTGGTAGAAAGCTTTAGGCAACACAGACGTGTAAGACAGAAAAATGGAAGGAATGGCAAAGAGGTAAGTCAACGTGCACAGAAAGCTGATAGTTTTATGAGAAGTGTGAGAGGAGTAATATGGAACGAACAGATCCACTAGAAAACTGAGCAGATGAAATTTCCTGGCTGATGAAAGCTGTATGCTGGTCAGTGATTCGAAATTGGGACTAGTGCCTTTTGCAGCCAAGTCATCTACCGACCGAGCTGTCCAAGCACTCAAAGTTTCACTTATGAAGTTATGAAGGTAGGACAAAAGGTATTGGTGGAGGTAAAGCTGTCAGCACACTTCCGTCATGTCGTAAAGGCCATCAACTTACTCGTTCCTTTCATTGGCTGTCTCTTGAGCGTTTCACTATGCAGCCGCTTTTGCAATTCTATTGTTGACACACTTGCTTTTAAAGTCACTGATAGTAACTTTGTATACAAAGTATTGCTGAAAGTGTCTTTCCAAGGACCGTTTCTTTTTCACGTTTTTCGTGCATCAGTTGCAATTTAGCTTCCCTGTTCTTTCTACTGATTTAATTGATAAGTGACTTAATTTTACTGTATTTTGGTTGAAATTACATAAAGAATTATAACAGCTGTAACAGTATTTTTTATATTAAGGAAAATAGATTTCAGTTTAGGATCAGACAGTCGCTGGATCCACTGCGTCAAATAATATAAAGCAGTACTTATAAAACGAACTCAGCTATGCATTTATGCGGTTGGAACAACAGTTGTAAGTTGCAGACTGTCCCATTACAAAAATTAGCTGCATGTGCGTAACGAGTGTATTCTGTCAGCGGCAGACGCTTGTGTGTGCTTGTTGTAATATAATGAACTTAGAATGTCAAATACGTTCATGGAGACCTTAAGACGTTGCAAAGATATAATAACTATTAATTAAATCAACTGTCGGTGTATTACAGATAGCAACAGGGCACTTAACTACAGAATGCCTACACCAAGCTTTACGCCATTATTAGTGCAATAACAGGCAAACTGTATTTCATCGGCACTGCATGTTGTTGTTGTGCTCATCAGTCCAGACACTGGTTTGATGCAGCTCTCCATGCAACTCTATCCTGTGCAAGCTTCTTCATCTCCCAGTACCTACTGCAGCCTACATCCTTCTGAATCTGTTTAGTGTATTCATCTCCTGCACTCCCTCCGCGATATTTCCCTCCACGCTGCCCTCCAATACTAAATTGGTGATCCTTTGATGCCTCAGAATATGTCCTTCCAAGCGATCCCCTCTTCTGGTCAAGTTGTGCCACAAATTTCTCTTCTCCCCAATTCTATTCAATACGTCCTCATTAGTTATGTGATCGATCCATCTAATCTTCAGCATTCTTCTGTAGCACATTTCGAAAGCTTCAATTCCCTTCTTGCCTAAACTATTTATCGTCCACGTTTCACTTCCATACATGGCTACACTCCATACAAATACTTTCAGAAACGACTTCCTGACACTTTAATTTCTACTCGATGTTAACAAATTTCTCTTCTTCAGAAACGCTTTCCTTGTCATTTGCCAGTCTACATTTTAAATCCTCTCTACCTGGACCATTATCAGTTATTTTGCTCCCCAAATAGCAAAACTCGTTTACTATTTTAAGTGTCTCATTTCCTAATCGAATTCCCTCAGCATCACCCGATTGAATTCGACTACATTCCATTATCCTCGTTTTGCTTTTGTTATGTTCATCTTATATCCTCCTTTCAACACACTGTCCACTCCGTTCAGCTGATCTTCCAGGTCCTTTGCTGTCTCTGACAGAATTACAAAGTCATCGGCGAACCTCAAAGTTTTTATTTCTTCTCTATGGATTTTAATTCCTCCTCCGAATTTTTCTTTTGTTTCCTTTACTGCTTGCTGAATATACAGATTGAATAACATCGGGGATAGACTACAACCCGGTCTCACTCCCTTGCCAACCTCTGCTTCCCTTCATGCCCCTCGACACTTATAACTGGCATCTGGTTTCTATACAAATTTTAAATAGCCTTTCGCTCCCTGTATTTTACCCCTGCCACCTTCAGAATTTGAAAGAGAATATTCGAGTCAACATTGTCAAAAGCTTTCTCTAAGCCTAGAAATGCTAGAAACGTAGGTTTGCCTTTCTTTAATCAATTTTCTAAGATAAGTCGTAGGATCAGTACTGTCTCCTTCCAACATTTCTACGGAACCCAAACTGATCTTCCCCGAGGTCGGTTTCTACCAGTTTTTCCATTCGTCTGTAAAGAATTCTTGTTAGTATTTTGCAGCCGTGGCTTATTAAACTGATAGTTCGGTAATTTTTACATCTGTCAAAACCTGCTTTCTTTAAGGACTGAAATTATTATATAACATCAATAAAATCGTTAGGTATACCTAAGGAATTAATATATTATATTACATTGCTATATTATACAACATCATTTATAATTATTTAATTTGACATTAAAAGTATGAATGCATTTAAGAAGTCTATGCCACAACAGTAAGTTTATGCATGGATCTGATAGTACATTTGTATAATACAGTAAAGCTGAACTGAATTACGTATGGTGATATACCACTTACACACTTTCCGATATTTTATGTTAATAGGCTTATTACTTCATGCATACTTTATTTTAACTCTTTATACACTTAGTTACATAACGCAAAGTAACATCTCCAAAAGACATTATACGATAGTGATTGGGAGACTCATAGTCAGATATTTTAGATCAATGTATACGAATACTGTGAAACAGGCAACTAAAATGCAATGGTACTTTCGTTATTTTATGACTACAGAAGAATTATAAAAAGGTTCAACTTGTAAAATTGTTATTTAACATTAGAGATAAAGAAGTGAAACAGTAAAAACTTTTTCTTCGAGTTACTAAGGAATATGCCCATGAAAAGACAGGTCACTTTATTCGGTAACCATACCTATTAGAACAATTATGATCCAACATGAGTAGATGTTAGGTTTCATTCCGTTATGGGACTCTTGTCGGTGTGTATGATATACAGCCCTAATTTATTAGTCTAAATAATTATTTTAATGAAGTAATACTGTTTTCAGTGAGAATATTTTGGACAGCTAGAGACTGTGTAAATATTGTAAGTCATTTTCTTTTATTGTACAGTAGCATTGCAACTGAGTAAAATGTGTGCCGCTAAAATACTTCGCTACAGATGTTAACCAAAAATGATGGAACATTACATTTAGTATAATTCATATAACTATGACTAGATGTGTCTGAACGTATATTATTGTGTAAACATTAAATTCTAATAGTAAACTCATTAAAGAGGTTATAATATTACAACTTATACTGGTCAGACACTGAGGTGAAAATGGGGTGTCAAGCTAAGATATAGAAGTTTACGCTTGGACATTATAGTGCATATATGTACAGAATAATGTATAGTGAATGCAGTTCTGTATATAAGATAATACAATACTTACATATTTTCACTGTCCATATTTTTTATGATATAAACCTCATTGCCTTCAGACATGCTTATTCTGTTTTAACTCCCCCAGAAGATGACTCCTGGCAAAGTTGATGAGACACATAGTTAATTATTGTAGGTGGATTTATAAGAAAATGAAGATTGGTGGCTTGTGCTTTGGAAATGTAATGGTGCTAGTGTTATTATGTAACTAGGGAAAATTACAAAAAAGTCCAACTAATAAATTTGTTACTATACATTAATACATATACAGTCTCATTATTGATATGCTACGTGACTAAGGATCAGTATTAAATTAGACGGTCAGTGCTGCTAACATGGGTTTGATAGGTAATCGATAGCGACAGATTATCACGTTGCTGAAAAAGTGAGGACATATTCCTTGGTTGGCTCCATACGCCATTACATATAGTGTTCCTGTAAAAGGAAATCTTTATTTTGCAACTATATTTCTATAACAGTATACTTGTGTATGGCCACAAAAGAATGTCAGATGCTATGAGGGCACATAGCCATTCCAGTTGTCCTGCATCTACATCTACACCGATACCCTGCAAATCACATTTAAGTGCCTGGCAAAGGGTTCATTGAACCACCTTCACAATTCTCTATTATTCCAATCTCGTATTGCGCGCGGAAGGAACGAACACCTATAGTTCTCCGTACGAGCTTTGATTTCCCTTATTTTATCTTGGTGGTCGTTTTTCTCTAAGTAGGTCGGCGCCAACAAAATATTTTCGCATTCGGAGGAGAAAGTCGGTGATTGGAATTTCGCCGGAATAATCCTCCGTAACGAAAACCGCCTTAGTTTTAATGAAGTCCTTCGCAAATCCTATATCATTTCAGTGACACTCTCTCCGCCATTTCGCGATAATACAAACCGTGCTGCCCTTCTTTGAACTTTTTTGATGTACTCGGTCAATCCTATCTCGTAAGGATCCCACACCTCGCAGCAGTATTCAAAAAGAGGACGGACAAGCGTAGTGTAGTCTCCTTAGTAGATCTGTTACATTTTCTGAGTGTCCTGCCAATAATACGTAGTCTTTGGTTAGCCTTTCCCACAACATTTTCTATGTGTTCCTTTCAATTTAAGTTGTTCGTAATTGTAATTCCTAGATATTTAGGTAAATTTACGGCCTTTAGATTTGACTGATTTATTGTGTAACCGAAGTTTAACGGATTTCTTTTAGCACGCATGTGGATGACCTCACGCTTTCCATTATTTAGTGTCAGTTGCCTATTTTCGCACCATACAGATATCTTTTATAAGTCGTTTTGCAATTTGTTTTGGTCTTCTGATGACTTAACTAGTCGATAAACGACAGCATCGTCTGCAAGTAACCTAGGAAGTCTGCTCAGATTGTCTCCCAAATCGTTTATATAGATAATGAACAGCAGAGAGCCTACAACACTACCTTGGGGAACTCCAGACATCACTTTTGTTTTAGTCGATGACTATCTGTCAGTAACTACGAACTGTGACCCCTCTGACAGCAAATCACGAATCCAGTCACATAAGCACGCAACTTCACTGCCTGCTCCTTGCGTGATACAGTGTCTAAACCCTTCGGAAATCCAGAAACACGGAATCAGTTTGAAATCGTTTGTCAATAGCACTCGACACTCCATGCGAGTAAAGAGCTAGTTGTGTTTCACAAGATCGATGATTTGTAAATCCGTGTTGACTATGTGTCAATAGCCCGTTTTCTTCGAGGTTATTCATAATGTTCGAACACAATATATGTTCCAAAATCCTGCTGCATATCGACGTTAATGATATGGGGCTCTAGTTTAGTGGATTACTCCTACTACCTTCCTTGAGTATTAGTGTGACCTGTACAACTTTCCAGTCATTTGGTACGGATCTTTAGTCGAGCGAACGGTTGTATATGATTGTTAAGTATGGAGCTATTGCATCAGCATACTCTGAAAGTGACCTAATTGGTATACAGTCTGAACCAGAAGACTTGTTTTTATTGAGTTATTTAAGTTCCTTCACTACTCCGAGGATATCTACTTCTACGTTACTCATGTTGGCTGCTGTTCTTGATTCGAAATCTGTATATTTACTTCGTCTTCTTTTGTGAAGGCATTTTGGAAGACTGTGTTTCGCAAAACTTTGGCAGCACTGTCTTCGATAGCATCTCCATTGTTATCGAGCAGAAAAGGCAGTGATAGCATACTTCACATACGACCAGAATCTCTTTGGATTTTGTGCCTGGTTTCGAGACAAAGTTTCATTGTGGAAACTACTATAACCATCTCGATTGCAGTCTGCGTTAAAGTTAGAGCTTCTGTAAAAGATTGCCAATCTTGGAGATTTTACCTCTGCTTAAAGGTGTCATGCTTTTTTCGTTGTTTCTGAAACACTGTTCTGACCCGTGTTGTGTACCAACGAGGATCAGCTCCGCCGTTTGTTAATTTATTTGGTATAAATCTCTCAACTGCTGCCGATATTGTTTGTTTGAATTCAAGCCAAATCTGGTCTACAGCTATATTGTTATCTGGTAGGAGTGGAGATTCTCTCTCAGGAAGGTGTCAAGTGAATTTTTATCTGCTTTTTTGAATAGGTATATTTTCCCTTTGTTTTTGGTTCACTAATACCTATATCTGTATTTATGCTCCTTATAAACTTAGGATTATTTGTTGCTAAGAGTGTATTTTTACAGCCGTTTACTTTTCGCGTAGGCTCTTGAACTAAGTGCCTGAAATAATTTTTAGAGAATGTGTTTAGCACAATTTCGGATGATGTTTTATGCGTACCTCCCGAATTAAACGTGTATTTCCGCTAACATATCTAGGGTAAATTAAAGTCACCACCTACTAGCATCGCATGACTCGAGTACGTGTTTGAAATCAAACTCAACTTTTCTTTGAACCTTTCGGCAATTGTATCATCTGAATTGGGAAATCGTTAAAAGGATCCAATTATTATTTTATTTCGGTTGCCAACAATGACCTCAGCCCATACTAACTATTCTACATAATATAACAAAAAATAAGCAGACGTTTGCATAGAACAGGTTGTAGTAATTGATATAATGGATGGATTGTATTTTCAACTAGCAACTTTTAAGACAGTTATTCTTGTAATTAAAAGAAAAACAGCCCTCGGTCACTATTTCTAACAAATTAACCTGGTTTCAACCCTGCTAGGAGTGTCTTCTTCAGAATTTAAAACGAAGAATGGTCTATGTTCTATAACATGGTCACAGAATAATGACTAAATCGTATGATAGGGTATAAGTACGGGATCATCGTAAAAGACTGACAGTACAAGAGTCCGTTTTGCAACCTTCACCACGCAAGTAACGAGCAGCCCTTAGTGGCTCGCCATCACAGTTTTCGCCGAACTGCCAGAAAATGAGTTCTTTTGCATAATCTGTGTAAGTCTGTACGGATATCCCATTGGTTCTACATGTTCATTCTCTGTTGGTCAATTTTGGTGAATCTGAATTGTGTAATGACTTCTCTCATTGTTCGTTACATTTTTGTGTAGTTATCTTTTCTTTTCTGTTTTTCAGGTAGAGCATTCTTTTATATGCGACAAAAAACTCAGGATGAATCAAATGAAAATTGTTGGTCCAAATTTTTTGCCTTAACCACGTAACGGTTTCGTTGTGATTATTCGTAACAATATTACAAATTGCTGAACAATGATTTCTTTTTTAAACCGTTACATGTGTTGGTTATGCTCTTTGTGGCCTCAGTGCAAGTAGGTGGAAACAGTTTAAAGCAAGAAATCGAAGCACCACGAAGGAATTATCCGAATGGGACATAATGTATATGCACAGACAAACAAACGATTACAGTTTCGGAAAAAAAACTGAATGACTTACTCAAGAGAAGTAGCTTTACAATACCGCGTTTGTCCACGGCTGGCACTTATACAAGCAGTTATTCGGCTTGGTATTAATTGATAGATTTGTTGGATGCCCTCCTGAATGATATACCGCAAAATTCTGTCCAATTGGCTGGTAAGACCGTCAAAATCCCGAGCTGGTGGGAGGGCCCTGGCCATGATGCTGGAAAACATTCTCTGCAGGTGGAGATCCAGCGACCGTGCTGGCCACGGTAGGGTTTGGCAGGCATGAAGCTAAGCAGTAAAAACTCCTGCCGTTTGCGGGAAGGCATTATCTTGCTGAAACGTAAGCCCATGAAGAGCAACAAAATGGGGCATTGAATATCGTCGAGGGACCAGTGTGCAGTAAGGGCACCGCGGATGACAATCAAAGGGGTCCTGCTATGAAAAGAAATGTCACCGCAGACCGCCACTCCTGGTTGTCAGGCCGTACCGTGGTCAACAGTCTTTGGCTTGGAATCTCATTGACTGGACTGGAGTTCTCTTCAGTGAAGAGTCTACCTTCCAACTGAGCCCACATGACAAGAGAGACGCCCCAGACAACGGTGGGGTACCAATCTGAATGTCACCTGCCACCTTTCTTAAAGCACTCCGTCTTCAGACCACAAGTGGCCCATCGGAACCATTCGACCGCCGTGTCATCCTCAGCTGAGGATACGGATAGGAGGGGCGTGTGGTCAGCACACCACTCTCCCGGTCATTATGACGGTTTTCTTTGACCGGAGCCGCTACTATTCGGTCGAATAGCTCCTCTATTGGAATCACGAGGCTCGATGCACCCCGAAAAATGGCAAAAGCGCATGGCGGTCAGATAGTCACCCATCCAAGTGCCGGCCACGCCCGACAGCGCTTAACTTTCTTAAATAGTATTTTTTTTATGTATGTCAACATTTCCTTGTAGCATTTCGATTTGCAAACATGAAATGAGGGGAAATGAGGGGTTGTGGCTACCCCTCTCTCCTTACAATGCAAGACCTAGAACATTCACATTAATAGTAAATAATCACATAGAGGTGCGGTGGATGACGAATCCTTTCATGAGGCATAATTTAATAAAAAATGATTTATTATTAGATTGACAAACTTTAATCAGACAATCAGATAGGGTTATTGTACATTGCCGTAACATCCACACAGTTCACTGAGTAGTTTCCCGATTCTAATTTCATTCCAATAAATTCGATACCAGTGTAGGGAAGCAGCCTACTCACGCCTTATAAAATTCACATCAGTCTTTCCATTGTGTGCCAGCCAGTCCGCTGTAACTAGCTCTGAATTCATAGATGTTGCGCAATACTTTAAAAATCAAGTAAATAACCTGAAACGTTTCTAGCATGTCAGGAGTAATACTAAATCAATATGTGTTGAATATCAGTTCAATAACTTAAACCATTTTCGAAATTTGGACGTTTTTCTGTAAAAATCATTGGCGCAACAGAAAAGAGCTAGAAACTTAAAAATTTATACTTAGATTCCTTTTGCATAATAATTTAGTAGAAACAGTATTCTGGATCTCACAAATTAAAATTTTAGTTGAAATTCATGATTTTCTTGTTTTTATCTTAAAAATTAAGGAAGCAAGATAGATTAAGTAGGCGAATAAATAAAGCTAGGATGTTTAAATTTAAGTATAAGGGAGATCCGCTATAATCATAAAGATGTGAGAAGTTTCAACTGAATAACTATGAAACTATAGCGATAGCGTATCTCCAAAGGGCAAGTTCAGAGCTCGTCTACTGCTTGTAGTGTAATTAAATTAATTATCTCGCCCAAAATATTTGACTTAGCCACATCAGACTTTTATTATGATTACTTACCTGGGTGCTGATTGCACATTTAAATTGAGAGCTTCATGAGCCGTCAGCAAAGGAAGCAATGATTTATTCGATAACTTAAAGTGGTGCGTTACTAGCCCAGCGGCTAGTCAGGGGAGCAGATTTGATCAGGTGTTCCCTTAGCCGTCCGCACCGCGGCTTTATATTTTAAAGTGGTGCGTTACTAGCCCAGCGGCTAGTCAGGGGACCAGATTTGATCAGGCGTTCCCTTAGCCGTCCGCACCGCGGCTTTATATGTAAGAACGCTGCGCGAGAAAGAAGGCCCAGTTCTCTCCAGACGCTGATTTAGCGCACCACCTGTGCCGGGAGTCGCGTCGCGTCGGTATCGTTGATATAAACAGCCTCGGATGCAGTAATAAGTTACTCGGGATACCTGTAACCATGAAATCGTTTTCGAGTGAAGTGCTAATTTTGGGATGACGTTAATGATCTATCTTTAGTTTGCGTATGTCATATTTTCACGTGCCGCCGCAGGACAGACATTCTACCATTATTTAGCGTGGCGTTTGATGAATATTATCATCAAATTATGGCGAGAATTCACTTAAACATTTAATTTGAACAGTTATAGTTGCATCAGCGCATTAGACTCTGAACTGTTCTGGTAGTTGGATTGTGTGGATTCTTTTTGGAATATAGTGAACATTTTAGAGAGAATGGTTTTTGATTATGAATCCCAGACAATCTCCTAATTCCTCAGAGCTATAAGCTGTAGCTGTAAATGTATTTCTCTGATGAAGTGGGCACTAGGAATTCTAATTACAGGCTTCACGTTTAGTTAATCACTTTCTGGTTGCCAATATTGTAGTTAGAGAGCCAGTGTTGAGAACGGCAAACAACAGCATTAAATAAATAAATACATAACATTTATTCTATTATTCCACCAGCCGCCCCACACCAGTTACAATGTTATTTAAGTTAACATACATTTGTCAAGGAAATATAAGGCTGCAGCTTTGCAGGTCTTGGTGTTAGAAAAAGGGCACCAGTTTGTCCATTAGGCACATGAATATCGAATTTGAAAATTAACTGGCGCCAGAGACACAGCACACTGACTGCATCCTCTGCTTTTAGCACGTATGGCCGCATCTTGCCAACTGTGTGAAGGAACTTGCCCTTGCCACGTGAGAGGCAAAGGGCGGAGTAATTCCTAAAGATAGTTCCTGCTTCGGTTAGCAGCCAGAGCCAGGATAGGTGCTCAGTGGGGAAATTTGAATGGTGAAACAATTGAACAACCAACTTCCGTTCAAGGAACGAATTTGACTGGTGGAACTACACTGATGTGCCAAACTTTGTGATCACCTGTTTAAAGCAATTTGGTCCAACTTCGGAAAGCAATACACCGATCTTTATGTATGGTTTAAATTTGCCAAGTCTTTGGTAGGTTCTCGGAGGTTTGTGGCTATAGACGCCTATGCACATGTCACACAATTCTCGTCACTTACCTTCTAGTGACTTATGGTCTTGGAATTGTCGCCCAATAGCATCCTACATGTGTTCCAATGGACTGAGTGAGGCGAATTTGGTGCCAGAGATATTAACGTGAATTTGTTCTCATGCGCCTCAAATCACAGTAATACGTTTATGGCCTCGTGACACAGGCAGTGATGCTGTTGGAAGATGCCATCACCGTCTGGGAAGACACCAAGCTTGAAAAGATTCTGGTTATCCGCAATAATGCTCATGCAGTACACAGTCGTCGTGGTACCTTCGATTACTGTCACAGGTCCCCTTCCTCCCCTCTGCCCCAGCGCAATAGTGCCACGACGAGACTCCATTAGTGGAGCCGGACGCGCTTCGAGCAACCGTTCACATATCTGATACAACCATCCAACTGATGTAACAAGAAACGCGACTCATACGACCAGGAGAGACATTTCTATTTATCCAGTCTAATCCACACGACCTCGTCTGCTCTGTAGTAGTAATCGACGATATAGTTCTGTCTCCCGTGGTCTAGGGGTAGCGTCTTCGATTCATAATCAAAACGTACTCGGCTTTGGATTCGAATCCCGCCGTTGCTTTAATTTTGATTAATAACCAGCATTGGCGGCCGAAGACTTCCGGCGTAAGAAGTCACCCCTTATTCTGCCAAAGGCCTTGTCGAAGTGGACAGAGGTTCAGGCCACTCTCTTGTCCTAGGAGTGGGAAACTGCCGCTAAAAGAGGAATAATCAGCACTGATTAACGGCATGAGGATGCAGAAAGCAATGGAAACCACTGCATTAAAGACAAGTAACGTGTATCCACAAGACACGTGGCCTGTAACTGAAGAAGTGTCATGATGATCTGTCCAGTGCCAGAAGATACCGGAATAGTCCCCCATTCGAATCTCCGGGAGGGGACTGCCAACGGGCAGGTTACCATGAGAGAAAGACTGAATAAGCAATGAAAGGATAACGTTCTACGAGTCGGGGAGTGGAATGTCAGAAGCTTGAACGAGGTAATGAAACTAGAAAATCATAAAAGGGAAATGAAAAGGCTCAATCTAGATATAGTAGGGGTCAGTGAAGTGAAGTGGAAAGAAGGCAAGGATTACTAGTCAGATGAGTATCGGGTAATATCAACAGCAGCAGAAAATGGCATAACGGGAGTAGGATTCGTTATGAATAGGAAGGTAGGGCAGAGGGTGTGTTACTGTGAACAGTTCAGTGACAGGGTTGTTCTTATCAGAATCGACAGCAAACCAACACCGACAACGATACCTCAGGTATACATCCTGACGTCACAATCTGAAGATGAAGAGACAGAAAAAGTGTATGAGGGTATTGAAAGGGTAATACAGTATGTAAAGGGGGATGAAAATCTAATAGTGATGAGGGACTGGAATGCAGCAGTATGGGAAGGAGTAGAGGAAAAGGTTGCAGGAGAATATGGGCTTGGGACAAGGAATGAAAGACTAATTGAGTTCTTTAACAAGTTTCAGCTAATAATAGCGAATACCCTGTTCAAGAATCACAAGAGGAGGAGGTATACTTGGAAAAGGCCGGGAGATACGGGAAGATTTCAATTAGATTACATCATGGTAAGACAGAGTTACCGAAATCAGATACTGACTTGTAAGGCGCACACAGGAGCAGATATAGTAGTGATGAACAGTAGCCTGAAGTTTAAGACATTAGTCAGGAAAAATCAAAACGTAAAGAAGTGGGATAGCGAAGTACTAAGGAATGACGAGGTACGGTAGAAATTGTCTAAGGCTATAGATACAGCAGTAAGGAACAGCTCAGTAGGCAATACCGTTGAAGAGGAATGTTGATTGATGAAAGGAGGAAGTACAAACATGTTCCGGGAAAATCAGGAATACAGAAATACAAGTCGCTGAGGAATGAAATAAATAGGAAGTGCAGGGAAGCTAAGAAGAAATGGCTGCAGGAGAAATGTGAAGACATCGAAAAAGATATGATTGTTGGAAGGACAGACACAGCATACAGGGAAGTCAAAACAACCTTTGGTGACATTAAAAGCATCGGTGGTAACATAAAGAGTGCAACGGGAATTCCACTGTTAAATGCAGAGGAGAGAGCAGATAGGTGGAAAGAATACATTGAAAGCCTCTGTGAGGGTGAAGATTTGTCTGATGTGATAGAAGAAGAAACAGGAGTCGATTTAGAAGGGATAGGGGATCCAGTATTAGAATCGGAATTTAAAAGAGCTTTGGAGGACTTACGGTCAAATAAGGCAGAAGGGATAAATGACATTCCATCAGAATTTCTAAAATCATTGGGGGAAGTGGCAACAAAACGACTATTCACGTTGGTGTGTAGAATATATGAGTCTGGCGATATACCATCTGACTTTCGGAAAAGCATCATCCACACAATTCCGAAGACGGCAGGAGCTGAAACGTGCGAGAATTATCGCACAATCAGCTTAACAGCTCATGCATCGAAGCTGCTTACAAGAATAATATACAGAAGAATGGAAAAGAAAATTGAGAATGCGCTAGGTGACGATCGGTTTGGCTTTAGGAAAAGTAAAGGGACGAGAGAGGCAATTCTGACGTTACGGCTAGTAATGGAAGCAAGGCTAAAGAAAAATCAAGATACTTTCATAGGATTTGTCGACCTGGAAAAAGCGTTCGACAATATAAAATGGTGCAAGCTGTTCGAGATTCTGAAAAAAGTAGGGGTAAGCTATGGGGAGAGACGGGTCATATACAATATGTACAACAACCAAGATGGAATAATAAGAGTGGACGATCAAGTACGAAGTGCTCGTATTAAGAAGGGTGTAAGACAAGGCTGTAGCCTTTCGCCCCTACTCTTCAATCTGTACATCGAGGAAGCAATGATTAAAATAAAAGAAAGGTTCAGGAGTGGAATTAAAATACAAGGTGAAAGGATATCAATGATACGATTCGCTGATGACATTGCTATCCTGAGTGAAAGTGAAGAAGAATTAAATGATCTGCTGAACGGAATGAACAGTCTAATGAGTACACAGTATGGTTTGAGAGTAAATCGGAGAAAGACGAAGGTAATGAGAAGTAGTAGAAATGAGAACAGCGAGAAACTTAACATCAGGATTGACGGTCACGAAGTCAATGAAGTTAAGGAATTCTGCTACCTAGGCAGTAAAATAACCAATGATGGACGGAGCAAGGAGGACATCAAAAGCAGACTCGCTATGGCAAAAAAGGCATTTCGGGCCAAGAGAAGTCTACTAATATCAAATACCGGCCTTAATTTGAGGAAGAAATTTCTGAGGATGTACGTCTGGAGTACAGCATTGTATGGTAGTGAAACATGGACTGTGGGAAAACCGGAACAGAAGAGAATCGAAGCATTTGAGATGTGGTACTATAGACGAATGTTGAAAATTAGGTGGACTGATAAGGTAAGGAATGAGGAGGTTCTACGCAGAATCGGAGAGGAAAGAATATGTGGAAAACACTGATAAGGAGAAGGGACAGGATGATAGGACATCTGATAAGACATGAGGGAATGACTTCCATGGTACTAGAGGGAGCTGTAGAGGTCAAAAACTGTAGAGGAAGACAGAGATTGGAATACGTCAAGCAAATAATTGAGGACGTAGGTTGCAAGTGCTACTCTGAGATGAAGAGGTTAGCACAGGAAAGGAATTCGTGGCAGGCCGCATCAAACCAGTCAGTAGACTGATGACCAAAAAAAAAAAAAAAAAGTCCCTAGAACCGCTCGGCCACTCCGGCCGGCTGTTTTCCAGAGAGCATAATTTTAACCCTTTGCGTGACAAGTGAGTCGAAATGGTCCATAGTATTACGCGAACAACGAAGTCTCTCCTTACCCTGAAACAGCTGAGACTGCAGCCACTACACCATCACTCAACAACTAATTGAAACGTAATTACGAATGCATTGCCGCTCCGGGCTCGCGTATCCTCCAGTGTTGACAACACAACCTCTTTAACTTCCTGAGTGGTCCACAAGGGACTACGCGTCATGCAAAAGGTTAAAAATATATACTTTCGAAATTTCAAGCACTAATATTCACAAGTCTTTCTTCAAAGACTATCAGGCGAATGGTGTGTTATTTTTGTACCTGCATCCTGTCTCTCATGGGAAACTTGTAATGCTTCAGAAGAGTAATCTTCCGTGACATCCTGATACCCAGCTAGAATCGGAGCTAGTTTCCGTTATGACGGCAAAGTGCGAGCTATGAATCTCTTTTATGTCCTCCGAAAAAAAGAAAGGTGAACGCTAACTACAAAAACAGCCACTGTGTTTGGGCAATTCGGGTGTCATAAACGGCGACATCGGTGAAAGCGCAAAAAATTCCATAATTTACTTGATGCTGTGTGTGTTTGGAAGTTATTTGTGTTAACGCGTTTCCTCGCCAATCTCTTTTGTGATACAGAAAGACGCGTGTAAAATATGGACTAATCGGCAACAAGGCAGATACTGGCTGCTTTCGTGCAATGTGGATAGAAAACTGTTTGTGTTACGATGATGAATGTGAAAAACTGAAGCAACAACAAGCAGAATAGAAAGACAGTTGCAGCATACAAATTGCAATCGAAGATTTTAACGATGTAATAAGTGGAGATTAAATACATATTGTGCCAACTGAAGATAAGTGAAACCCTAAACCATGTACTGGCATAAATAAAAATACATAAAATGTGGCTGGTAGGCGTTAAGTGTATTTGATCGTGTTCCACGAATTTAACTACAGAAAACATTACATCGATGTAGTTAGCTTTACTTTCTCAACATACGTCTTCAGATCTTTCCAACTCAACGTCACTCAAACTGATTAGAAGTGGGCTATGAGCAATTATTCGTTTTTCATCATCACCACTGCACAGTGGTCGCCTATAAATTGATGAGTATTAAACTACAGTAATTTCACTAGAACCCTATAGTAGCTAGACTGAGTGCGTTCTGGAACGAAGTTTACCACTTCCTCTCCTTTCTGTGTCTTCCCCTATGACGTCATTGATGACGTCATCGACGAGTCACCAGATTTCCCCACCCATCTTTCCTCCACGCCTCTGACATAGGACAATTGCCCTATGTATAAAATGATTGGCGATTCATAAATTTGTGGAAATTAAAAAATAGTCAAAGTTTTTCCCCAGTATGATGATGATGTCATTGTGGAAGTAGGGCTACTATTCTAATTACAAACTGGCGGGAAGTTTAAACATCCAAGATGGTGCATTGTCACGCTGATAGAAGTCGGTCGCTTGTGTTGGGCATAGAATTCAAGATGACTATTGGGTTTTCCTCTAATGTCACTGTGGAAGTTGGGATGTTGTCCTAACGAGGGGAACACAGCAAGTGTCATGACAGTGGTGTGACAGTGTTTGTTACTGTTAGAAGTAGCTTGTATTGTCGCGAAACTGAAGTATATAGTTCCTGTGAGTTAGCATAGCTAGAGGTCATTCTTGTCAACTGCAATAAAATAATTACAAGATCCTTTTGCCGACTTCCCAACTCAGATGACAGAATCGATGACAGGTTTGAAGAAAACTTGAGTCTAATTTCAAACACGCAACCGACTCATACAATTACAGTTGGTAGTGACTTCAATATACCCTTGATATAATGGTGAAAATACAAGTTTAAATTCGGAGTAACGCATAAAACATCTCCCGAAATTGTGCTACACACGTTCTCTGAAAATTATGTAGAGAAATTTGTACACGAGCCCACTCGAATAGTAAACAGTTGTGAAAATACGCAACAAACAATCCTAAGCTAATAACAAGCCACAAAAGGGATATAGGGATTAGTGAACGCAGGGTCATCGAAGTGAAACCGAATACCGTAACTCCTATATCCATCAAAAATAAAGAATGTATGTATTCAAAAAAGCAGATAGAAATTCAATTGACCGCTTCTTGAAAGACAATCTCACTCCTTCCAAATTAACAATATAAGTGTAGATGTAGCTTGAATTCAAAGAAATAATACCGACAACAACTGAGAGATTTGTATCAAATAAATTAACAAAAGACGGAGCTGATACCCGATGGTACACAAAACGGGTCAGAACACCGTTGCAAAAACAACGAAGAAAACTGACAAATTTAAACGAAAGCAAAATCCTCAAGACTGGCGACTTTTTATACAGAAGCTTGAAGCTTAGCGCTGACTTCAATCGAGATACTTAAAATATTTTCCACAACGAAGCCTTGTCTCGAAACATTGCAGAAAATCCAAAGTGGTTCCAATCGTATGTAAAATACGCTAGAGTCAAGGGATAATCAACGCCTTCTCTACGCGATAGCAATGGAATTACTAAATTACTATTGATTACAGTGCTACTAAAACCGTGTTGCCAAACAGAACCTTCCGAAACTCTTTCTCCGAAGAAGACCAAGTAAATATTGCAGATTTTGAATGAAGAACAATATACTGGGTGATCAAAAAGTCAGTATAAATTTGAAAACTTAATAAATCATCGAATAATGTAGACAGAGAGGTAGAAATTGATACACATGCTTGGAATGACATGGGGTTTTATTAGAACAAAAAAAAGTTCACAAAATGTCAGACAGATGGCGCTGGACAGCAAAACGTCAATGACTGCGCGTGACAATCATGTATAAAAGGAGCTGTAATGAGAGAGAGAATCAGATGCGCCAGCAGTCGCAGCATGTTGACGTTACCTGAAAAGGCACTTTTAGTGAAGCTGTATTATCAGAATGGGGAATGTGCTACTTCAGCGTTACGATCCTATCGCCATAGGAAGGGGATTCGAACGGGTAAAAGTCCGTCGAAAATGCAGCTGTGGCGAGAATGATTTCGAAGTTCGAACCACGGGTTGTTTAGTCGATAGACCCCGTAGTGGCCGACCGAGCACAAGGCGTATTGCTGCTGACACAGTTCAGGAAGAAATGGAGAGTGTAGCAGGTTCGTCTATGCACGGGGAAATTAGCGCTCGTACAGTCGCACGTCGCACCGGCATTCCATACACTACTGTTCGGTTGGCACTTAGGCGGACCCTCCGATGCTATACGTACAAAATCCATCGGCGTCATGAACTGTTACCTGGCGGTTTAGTGAAGCGGAGGGCATTTGCGGTGTGGGCGTTTCAAAAGATGGCGGAAGATGACGATTGGTTGAGTAACGTGTTGTGGACCGACGAAGCTCATTTCACGCTCCGAGGGTCTGTCAACGCCCACAGCTGCAGAATTTGGGCTACCGATGTGGTGTTTCAAAAGTCTAATCAGGAAACATAGCGTTTCTTTACCGCTTGAGCGACGCCAGGTAAGAAATGTTAATATATACATATATATTTATTAATTTGTAGTATGTTTAGTGGAGACTAGTTATTTAAAAAGATTTTGTTTCTTTTCTTTCATGTCGAGCGTGGCAGCAAGATGATCCAGCTGGGACAACGAGAGCTAACCACTATTGCATCGTAGTCGGCTGGAAGAACCGTTGAAACATCATGCTGACCATTGGCAAAATATTTTTTTATGTTCTTTTATAAAATGAAATTGAGTTCAATGTTGAAGGTGGAAGGATTAAGTTTGTAATTGGATGTCAACTGGTTATCAACTGTTAAATAAACTTCGAGGAAGTTGGAACAGTCAGTTGACTCTGTTGTTAAGACACGCATCGCAAATATTACTTATGTGTGAGAGCTGCAACTTTTATTAAAATTCAGACTTCTTGAAGAGGTTCTGGCAGGGTTTTGTCGAGAGTGTGGACGATCTTCAATGGTTGACTGGTTTGAAGTTTTATTGGTGAGAGGTCGACACGTATTGATATTTTGAAAATAATCGATACTGTCAAGTGTGTCTGGATTCTGTTTTGAAACTCTATCGGCGATTGGGTCGGGAGGATCGGTTTTAAAGTGGAATATTTCATTGAATGAGAACAGGATTAATTCTTTAGTGACATTAATTAATAATCTAAGGAAAAATCAGGAGAATTTCGATGTATTCTGGCAAAGATATCAAGGAGTGTCAGACCGCACAACGAATATACAGAAACTCCGTGACTTTGTTGAACTGTCAATTTCTTTTTTACGATAAAACTTGTCTACAACAGGAACTGGTGAATTTTGCTGCGTCTATCCATATCTTCTAGTTTGAGTCTGCTACAGCTTAATGTTTTTCTTTATGGATTTTTCAAGTAACTGGGAAAAGAACTTATAATTTGATCTGCGGCGGACCGTCGATATTGGGTACACGGTTAGGCTGTTGTGAAGCCTGTTGTTTTGCAGATTTCCTTTCGTTCCCCTGCTGCAGACATCGTTGCCGAGTTGCTGCGACAGGATCGGCGGTTCAGCTCACCGAAAATCCTAGAACTGTCGTGGAAACTCCATTGCACGACGAGAAAGTCACGGTATGGGCTGGATTTACCACATGTACCGTTATCGGGCCTTTTTTCTTCTAGGAAATGCGTGATTCTGGTTTTGTAACTTCTACCATGACGCACCCGTACGCCGATATGTTACAGAATCGCATCATCCCCAGCCTGGCTGATAAACACCTGCTGGAACGTACGATGTTTATGCAGGACGGCGCTCCACCCCATATTGCTTGACGCGTGAAAGATCTCTTGCGCTCGTCGTTTGGTGATGATCGTGTGCTCAGCCCCTACTTTCGTCATGCTTGGCCTCCCAGGTCTCCAGACCTCAGTCCATGCGATTATTGGCTTTGGGAATACCTGAAGTTGCAAGTGTATCGTGATCGACCGACATCTCAAGGGATGCTGAAAGACAACATCCGACGCCAATGCCTCACCATAACTCCGGACATGCTTTACAGTGCTGTTCACAATATTATTCCTCGACTACAGCTATTTTTTTGTATTATCACGTAATAGGGGAGAGAGTGTGGCAGATATGATACGCGAATTGGGATGGAAGTCATTACAGCAAAGACGTTTTTCGTCGCGGCGAGATCTATTTACAAAATTTCAGTCACCAACTTTCTCTTCCGAGTGCGAAAATATTTTGTTGAGCCCAACCTACATAGGTAGGAATGATCATCAAAATAAAATAAGAGAAATCAGAGCTCGAACAGAAAGGTTTAGGTGTTCGTTTTTCCCGCGCGCTGTCCGTGAGTGGAATGGTAGAGAGATAGTATGATTGTGGTTCCATGAACACTCTGCCAAGCACTTAAATGTGAATTGCAGGGTAATCATGTAGATGTAGATGTAGATGATGGTGGACATATTGAGCATTTTCTGTAAAGGACATCCTCTTTGCTTTGTCTTACTTTGTTATGGTAATTATTGCTATTCTGAACAGATGAAGCGCCATCTGTCGGACATTTTTTGAACTTTTGTATTTTTTTGGTTCTAATAAAACCCCATGTCTTTCCAAGCATGTGTGTCAATTTGTACCTCTCTATCTACATTATTCCGTGATTAATTCAGTTTTCAAATTTCATACCCGGTATGTGAATAGAAGGTGAAAGGGAGACAAAGAAAAGGAAAGGGAAGGGACTACTGCTATCAGCTGCATGGAGACATTACACGAAAACAGCGGCGACGAATGAAAATGTTTACCATACCAGGATTCGATCCTGGGATCACGTGCGTACTATCAGGTGTGTTAACCACTGTGCCAACTGGGACACAGTGTTCAGCGCAACTGCTCCGACTATCTCGAGACGCCTCATGGCCGACCTACACCCTCAATGCTACTCTAACCGCGCTGCTCCTGCGGTCGCAGGTTCGAATCCTTCCTCGGGCGTGGATGTGTATGATGTCTTTAGGTTAGTTAGGTTTAAGTATTTCTTAGTCTAGGGGACTGATGACCTCAGATGTTAAGTCCTATAGTGCTGGGAGCCATTTGAACCATTTGAGCTCGCTACTCCGCGATTCCCTCAGGAGATAGGACATACTTGTGGGTCCGCACCGAAGGAGGTGGATCCAATGTCCACCTAGGCAAATCAATTATACGAATGCGTGGTGTCTGTTCTTTCGGACATGTCCATTAAAAGAGGAGGGAGAAGAAAGTCGGCCGCTGTGGGGAACCGCGCTGCAGCTACGGTGGCAGGTTCAAATCCTGCCTCAGGCATGGATATGTGTTGTGTCCTTAGGTTAGTTAGGTTTAAGTAGTTTTAAGTCTAGGCGACTGATGACCTCAGATGTTAAGTCCCATAGTGCTTGGAGCCATTTGAAGTTTTGGATTTAGAGGAGAAACGAACGGAAAGGGAAGGAATTTATGATTAGGTGGCGCTCGATAGGAGTGTGGGTCGGCTGTGAGCGTGCCGATATAGTCCTTGCAGTGGCGATAAACACTGTGTGCGCGGTGGCACAGTGGTTAACGCACCCGCCTAGCAAGTAAGAAATGCCAGGTTCGAATCCCGGTATGGTACACATATTAATTCGTCACCGCTGATTCCTCCTGGTTTCCTTATGCGGGTGACATCAGTAATTGCCTTTCTTTCTCTCCCCTCCACCTTCAATTTATAAGTATCACAGCTGCAGATTCCACGTTTTGGTTGTTCATATAACAGAATCAAGAACAGGTGACGAAGAAGCAGATATCATTAGAGTACTGAAGCAATTAAACTCTCTAAAAGCATGTCTTCCGGTCCTGATTGTATACCACTTGGGTTGCTTTCAGAGTACTTAACAGTCATATACCACCGCTCTTAAAGGTCCATACCCAAAGACTGGAAAGTTGCACATGTTACATCGGTATTCAAAACAATAGCTTAAAACCACTAAATTACAGGCTCGTATCAATAATGTCGAAATGCAGAGGTATTTTGGAACATACATGGTGTTCGAACATTACGAATTACCTTGAGCATAACGGTCTATTGACACGCACAGTCAACAAGGGTTTAGAAAACATCGTTGTTGTGATAAACAACTAGCCCTATACTCACACGAATTGCAGGCTGTTATCGACAAGGGGTTTCATATTTATTTCGTATTTCTAGAATTCCAGAAGACTTTTGATTCCGTAACTTACAACCGGCTTGTAATCAAACTGCTTGGTTATGGAATATCGTCTCAGTTATGCGATTGGATTCCTGATTTTTTGCCAAAGAGGTCACAGTTCGTAGAAACTCACCGAAGTCATCTCTCTAACACGAGCCGCGCTGTTACTCGTATTACTTGTCTACTCTGCATGACACAAGTCTTTGATGGATTTCTTTGGCGTCTACAACACCATGTGCTTATAAAATTTCCGTCAGGTCCCGCATCGGTGGTTGCAACTGTTTTAAGGAGTACCTAATTGTCAGAGATTGCCAAGCGACCTCAGTAGAGAATGGTTTGAGGCGCGCCGACCAAACTGCATCCGTGTCTCTCGTAAAGTTATGTAAGAGGCAGTAGGTAGGATGCAACATCGCCTAGCAACAGTTTCGCTAAGAAATAAACACACTAAAAAATTCATTAAGTAGATGTAGCGAGGTAGAAGCCTGCTGACGACTCGGTAGGAGCAGACCCGGTTCGGTCGTTACGAATGACGTCGTACAAACAGCCTCCCCTCGTCGACATAAATTCTTCACCCGCCTCTAGCTTTGAGCACTCAATCACGAGGATCGTTGGCGTTCATGTCGTTCGTACTCAACTCTTTGTCTCTGGTACTGTAACGTCTTGTGAGAGAGATTGTCCCACTGTTGGTCTCACACTAGCTGCCTTACGAGAAGATCAGCGACCCACAGCCACGAATGATAATTCCAGCATCCAGTTTTGAAGTGGCCACAGCAGCCAGACTGATGGATAATATAAGGGTCTACCAACACGGCTGCAGTCCATGGCAGAAACTGCCCTAACACTTCTGCGTCGCAAGAGTCTGACGGCCTACCGTACCGGCAGGCCATGTTCAGTATTCAGCACGATCTCTAGGCTTCAGACGTCGCGATCCACCTTGTGCGACAACGCGGGCAGTAACCTAGGAGGGATTTAGTACTCCCCGAAACAGGGTTTGAATCATATAGCTGATGTTACTAATTCCTTCCCTTTCCGATCTTACCTCTTTCCTTGTACTTCAATTAAATCATACACTCCTGGAAATTGAAATAAGAACACCGTGAATTCATTGTCCCAGGAAGGGGAAACTTTATTGACACATTCCTGGGGTAAGATACGTCACATGATCACACTGACAGAACCACAGGCACATAGACACAGGCAACAGAGCATGCACAATGTCGGCACTAGTACAGTGTATATCCACCTTTCGCAGCAATGCAGGCTGCTATTCTCCCATGGAGACGATCGTAGAGATGCTGGATGTAGTCCTGTGGAACGGCTTGCCATGCCATTTCCACCTGGCGCCTCAGTTGTACCAGCGTTCGTGCTGGACGTGCAGACCGCGTGAGACGACGCTTCATCCAGTCCCAAACATGCTCAATGGGGGACAGATCCGGAGATATTGCTGGCCAGGGTAGTTGACTTACACCTTCTAGAGCACGTTGGGTGGCATGGGATACATGCGGACGTGCATTGTCCTGTTGGAACAGCAAGTTCCCTTGCCGGTCTAGGAATGGTAGAACGATGGGTTCGATGACGGTTTGGATGTACCGTGCACTATTCAGTGTCCCCTCGACGATCACCAGTGGTGTACGGCCAGTGTAGGAGATCGCTCCCCACACCATGATGCCGGATGTTGGCCCTGTGTGCCTCGGTCGTATGCAGTCCTGATTGTGGCGCTCACCCGCACGGCGCCAAACACGCATACGACCATCATTGGCACCAAGGCAGAAGCGACTCTCATCGCTGAAGACGACACGTCTCCATTCGTCCCTCCATTCACGCCTGTCGCGACACCACTGGAGGCGGGCTGCACGATGTTGGGGCGTGAGCGGAAGACGGCCTAACGGTGTGCGGGACCGTAGCCCAGCTTCATGGAGACGGTTGCGAATGGTCCTCGCCGATACCCCAGGAGCAACAGTGTCCCTAATTTGCTGGGAAGTGGCGGTGCGGTCCCCTACGGCACTGCGTAGGATCCTACGGTCTTGACGTGCATTCGTGCGTCGCTGCGGTCCGGTCCCAGGTCGACGGGCACGTGCACCTTCCGCCGACCACTGGCGACAACATCGATGTACTGTGGAGACCTCACGCCCCACGTGTTGAGCAATTCGGCGGTACGTCCACCCGGCCTCCCGCATGCCCACTATACGCCCTCGCTCAAAGTCTGTCAACTGCACATACGGTTCACGTCCACGCTGTCGCGGCATGCTACCAGTGTTAAAGACTGCGATGGAGCTCCGTATGCCACGGCAAACTGGCTGACACTGACGGCGGCGGTGCACAAATGCTGCGCAGCTAGCGCCATTCGACGGCCAACACCGCGGTTCCTGGTGTGTCCGCTGTGCCGTGCGTGTGATCATTGCTTGTACAGCCCTCTCGCAGTGTCCGGAGCAAGTATGGTGGGTCTGACACACCGGTGTCAATGTGTTCTTTTTTCCATTTCCAGGAGTGTATGTTTCACAGCTGCGGATTCCGCTTGGCATCTATTGTTTTGGACATGACCGAAAGAGCAGACACCACGCATTCATATAACTGATTGCCTGGATGGGAAATGAATCCACCTTCTTCAGTGCGGATGCACAAGTAAGTCCGAACTTCTGAAGAAGTTTCAGAGTAGCAGCATGGAGGAGGTGGATATGGACTGCGTGTAGGTGGCGTTCGGTGGATGTATGGGTAGGCCGTGAGGCATACCGGGATAGCTCATGCCCGCGGAGCTGCGTCCCTTGTGGTGTAGTGGTGAACGCAACAGCCTAGTAAACAGGAAATCCCCTGTTCGAATCCTGGTCCAGCACACATTTTCACTCGTCACCAATGAAGCCACCAATAGTCCTGATGCAGCTGACATAATTAATTCCTTCCCTATCCGCTCCTTTCTCCTCTCTCCTCCTTCAACTAAATCATACAGACACGCCGCAGTCACCGCCTCCCCCGAGCAGGGCTACTGACAGGCTGTGCCGACCTCGCCAGCAGGCGACAGACTGCCGCATCCGAGTGTCAGCACTTCCTCTCCAAGCTGAGGCAGCGTCCTTGACATCTGTGAGTCCGCAGCAGGATTCAGCAGATTCCTCTCTAGATTATATAGTTACCAGCTGTCGCAGAAGACACGACAACGACTTGTGTTCTGAGTAATAAATATAACATTCTTGAAAACTGTTTTATTGCCTCTAACGCTGTCCCTCGGTCTGCAACCTGACAAAAAGGTAGGTGTTGGCAGGCCAACAGTGGGCCACCCCAGCAAAATCGTAGTCTCCATACACTTGTCCTACACTTCGCGCAGTCAAACAACGATTCAAGTCAGCCGCCAGATAATAAACGAATTGTCGTGAAATACAGTAATTCTGGCAATTGCAAAACCAATGCAATCAAAGTGAACTCCTTGACAGAAATAGTCGTATGCAGTACAGCAGCGTTTTCGTTAGTACGTTGCAGTAATGTCGTGAACAAGAACAGAACACTAGCTCAACACGATCTCTTTCTCTCACACACTGTAACTGTCAAACAAATGGACAGAGACACGTATTAAAAAATCTAATGAAAACGGTATAGATCGCGAACGACATTGTGTTTATTTGATTTTTTAGCATTTTACACCGATCGCCGCTGTGCTACAATTACAGAATGCTCTCTAAAATTTCAGATAAACGTATGGCTGTCACTGGCTTAGAGTTGCTACAGCTACGAACCTGCGCAACTCGATTTGTATCCAGTTTGTCACAGGCAAATGGTTACCTCACGTCATGCCACATGCATCTTTGTTTGATGGACTCCAGCGCCTAGAGAGGATGAAACTACAGCTTTCATTTTCGCGTCAGAAATAAGGAATTATACTTTGAAATTCATTTTCGAGCAGTTTGTACCCAACCTAAGGCAATCGAGATCAACGTACTCACATTTATAAGGTTTCAGTTTGTAGCTTAGGAGAAGTAGCGTGAAATGCTTGTACTTGGAAATGTTGCAAATGGTTCTAGAAATGAAAAAGTATCTCTTTTGATTTCGGCTCTGACTGTACTGCATATCAATATACTCAGACGTAAACGATTTACATATACATAAAACGTTTCCTAGGGATTTCTAAAGCATTTCTGACGAATTGTTGTACTGGAAAATGTACTAGAATTGTTCGCAGAGATGTGTGGATCATTGTGGCTCAGTTGGCGGAGTAATACTGGTAGATTCAGATAGTAGGTCCCATGGCGAATTCAGTAAGCTGATTCATACTATAGACTGCCATGGCCGGCCACTGTGACCGAGCGGTTCTAGGCGTTTCAGTCCAGAACCGCGCGACTGCTGCGGTCGCAGGTTCGTATCCTGCCTCGGGCATGGATGTGTGTGATGTCCTTCGCTTGGTTATATTTAAGTAGTACTACGTTTTAGGAAACTGATGTTATGTCCCATAGTGCTCAGAGCCATTTGAACCATTTGAACTGCCACGGTCTCCAATAAGCTTTCGTAGTAGATTCAGAAGCATGGGGAAGTCATCCAGCTGTACCAAAGCGATCACACTCTCTTTTGATGGGCATTATTGTTTAATTGACATTGTTCTTTGCTGTAGGTATGCCTTGGTGTGATGTAGACGTATAACCAAATATATAACCAAAACTGCATCTACTGCCCAGACTAGCGCTACACTTTTAACCCTCCAATTGTGGGTGATTTTCCGATTTTTCCGAACAAATTCGCAGAGCAGTTTTACCAGTGTATGGTAATTAGCGTAGCTGTAAGGACAGAATTATAGGAATGTATCAAGGAAACAAAAACTTACTTTACAGTTGATTTTCAGTTGGCATTTAACTTAAGTAATTTGGGAAATCCGAAAACTGCGTTCAGCGTTATAAAAACAGAATATATTTATTGAGTGTTGAATATATTAAAGTAACGTTCCACTCGAAAGCTCTGGAATATCGTTACAAAATAGCTGCCTGGAGACCGTATATGAGCAATTACGTCAGTGAGACAAGAGAACTTCTAAAACGCGACTCGTCCTGTTTTGACGGGAACCTCCGATGTTCCAGAGCAACGTAAAAGGAAATTGACGGGAAAACAGCAGCTTACGATGTTCTAGAGCAACATAAAAGTATTCAACAGGAAAACAGTGACTTCCGACGTTCAAACAGAGCAGAAATTATGTCCTACGGGATAATCGAAGTTCTCACGAACTTGCGCGGATATCGTCGAACGCACACGTCCAGGTCGCCCATGGCGGTAGGGTTAAGTGATTCCTCAAGTAAATTATGTTTTATGTTATACATTACATTTCACGATACTTGTACTCTTTAAATACACATACTGTGTTGGGTCTTGAGATATTAACATCATCGTATCACTTCCATACATGCCGACGGTGCATACACTGTTGCTGCCAATTTTCATGCAATCCTAGCTATTTTACAGACTGCTGCACAGTTTAACCTACTCCACACATCCGAATAGCGCCTCTGTACCCCACTATGCAGTCGCTATTTCCACGATCACTTCGAAGTCCTTATCATGGTGCCAACAGACATTAACACATTTAGCTCTGTTGGTAGTCAGTTGATATGTAGGTTGAACAATAGCATTCTCAAATGATGCAGCTGAGATTCAGTGAGAGGTGTAGGCGTTGGACATAGTGGAAAATCGAAGTATGGAAACAGTTCTGTGTCCAGCTTAAATATATCAAGTGCTGCATCACAGAGCTTGTCTGTGTGCTGACTTAGTGGTGCAGGTGATGGTTATAGTGAGAACTCAATGTCCGGAAATAGTTCTGTATGCTGACATCATTTCCCGGATCAGCGAACATTTTTGCATGCCGACTTGACTTCTGCTGCTGTTGCTGAGACGTATCAGGTACTGCATCATCTGCATCAGAAGGCTATTGAACCAGGGGATAAATAAAAGAAAACGGTGTCTACATTTATAAATAATAGTAATTATGATAATAATAATATTATAATACATTGGAAGAGAGTAATGAGTTATTACTTACATCTAACTTTTTGAGTCAGTTTTTCTTGCCTGAATGCGGTAGATCTCTGATAACGCTTCATGATGACCATCAGCCTTTCAATATGGTGTTGAACAGCATAAGTGGCATGTTCACCTGATGAACAGAAAGCTTGGGCGCTGAGGATGGGTGGTAGGGGTAGACGATTGCAGCATCACGGAAATTTTAAAACAATTATTTTGAACTGCGCCCATATCCCCAGGTCAGCCATCTTGGATTCTGACTTCCCTGATGATGTCATGGAATTCCATCTTGGATCGAAATCTTGGATTAGAATCAGGCATGTTACGGCCTGAAGGTGACGTAATAAAAATTCTGTTAGCCAGCCAGCTAAGTAGTTTACTGTGTTACATTCCCGTTGACTAAATAACAAGTTTATAAACTTGGAATAGTATTTGGGGGAGTAGGTCATCTACAAATAGATGATGGAATGTCCTCCTGACTTAGACATTTGCATGCTGGTTACTATTCGCAGGTTAGGCCAGAAATAGTATGCTTATTGTAAGTGGTTTATAGTGCTGGAATGTCACATGTGTTTAGCTCACTAGAAATTCTAAGCAGAGACTTCTCTGAAATGTTCCGATGAGTGAACGCTATAAGGCTGCACCACAGTTCCATAAAATCTGTATAAATTTTGAAGACACAGTTATTCTTCACAAAGAAATCAAAGGGCGTAGGATGGCCGTTTAGAGCGCAAAAATGGAAATTTACTAAACGATCAGCTGGAGCTCGTCTGTAGACAATTTTTCGTTGATTCATTTCCTCAAAATGTTGTTATACAATTTCTGTGCTCAGTTTCGGCGTCAGTTTATGTTATACTAAGATACTGATGCCACCCACTTTTGTTACTTTTGTGACTATATTTTTGCTCTTTACTTTCATTATGTTTGATATCGTGCTTATGCACTGGCATTATTACTTTTCGTACTATGATCTACTGTAGGTGATATTAATCTCTTTGCTGTCATTATGCTTGTAAAAACATACTTACGCACAGACATAATTATTTCCGTACGATAATGTACTCATAGTCCTATAAGGGTCTTAACGTATGCTAGTATACTTTTTGTATTTGTCGTTTTCCATATTTTATTCTATACTCTTCGATTCGCATGGTGTATTTCTGTATTTCTGTTGGTAATTTGAGTGTGTTTACACTTATTGGCTGTTTATGCCACCGAACGTACATGTTTATCGGTGCATGCGCCTCAGTATATGTTTCCTGGTATCCACGCTCTCGACTCTCCCTCAGTCGGCATATAGCTCTTAACGTGGTGTGGTATTTTATGTGATTGGTTTTACCGATATGACAAGCTCTTGATTGTGGGGGCCTTAACTTTTACATATGATACAGACGGTTGCCGACACATTTCATATAAAGATAGCTTTGCAGACTATTTGCTACTGGCCGGCCGCGGTGGTCTCGCGGTTCTAGGCGCGCAGTCCGGAACCGTGCGACTGCTACGGTCGCAGGTTCGAATCCTGCCTCGGGCATGGATATGTCTGATGTCCTTAGGTTAGTTAGGTTTAAGTAGTTCTAAGTCTAGGGGCCTGATGACCACTTATTTTTTATACAGTGAAAATTATTATGAAATGACGGATGGAACAGCCATGGGTTCGCCACTGTCACCAGCAATAGCGAATTTTTTCATGGAGGACTTCGAAGAACGAGCCCTGAGCAGTGCTCACCTCCGCCCATCATCCTTCTACAGATACGTCGAAGATACTTTTTTAATTTGGCCACACGGCAGCGACACGCTGCAGCAGTTCGTCGAACATCTGAATGGTGTACATCCAAACATAAAATTTACATTGGAGGTAGAGAAGGAAGGGAAGTTACCTTTTTTAGATGTGTTGGTAGAGCGAAAGCCGGATGAACGACTGGGCCATTCTGTGTACAGGAAGCCAACCCATACAGACTTATATCTGCATAGCCATAGCTTCCATCATCCGTCTCAGAAGAGAGCTATGCTGAATACTTTAGTACACAGAGCCAGGACTATTTCCGACAAGGACCACCTCGGTCCCGAGATTAACCATTTGACGACTGTTTTCAAGAGGAATGGTTATTCTGCCGGTGAAATTAAATCAGTATTGTCCAAGAAAGTAAGACACGATGCCGGCCACATACAAGAAGAGGACCAACACATAGCGCGGCTTCCTTTTTGCGGTGCTAAAACGAGCAAGATAGCCAGAGTCCTGAAGAGGCAAGAAATAAAACCAGTTTTCCGACCACCTAGGAAAATTAAGGAAATGTTGAGACCAGTCAAAGATAGTCTCGGCTTAAGAGTGCCGGGAATTTATACTATTCCTTGCGAATGCGGCAAGAATTACGTGGGCCAGTCTGTAAGAACCGTTGCCGACCGCTGCATCGAGCACCAACGCCACCTGAAATACAGGTATTTGGAAAAATCAGCGGTGGCTGAACATAGCCTGCTTAACAAGCATAAGATTTTATTTGAAGAAACCAGAGTAATAGCCCACACATCGAATTACTGGGACTCTGTGATCCGGGAAGCAGTCGAAATTAGACTTAGCGATAATAACTTTAATAGAGACAACGGCTATGCACTTAGCAACACTTGGAAGAGTGCACTGGATAAAGAAAAATCGCAGAGAAATACTTCTCGCACTTTACCTCCTGATTCAAGGGATGGCGCTGCAAGCAACGCGGGATAGCAAGTACATCTATCGAAGTAGAGGGCACCACTTCGCTACGCGCCATATCGCTGACGTATTCCAGCCAATCAGAAGCCGTCCTTTGCATATAAAAGTGGGAACCTCGCTAGTTCACGACAGTCAGTTTTAGCCCTGACGACGACCATGGAGGTAGTGGTCGAAAGCTTGGAGTTTTATCCTGATTTGACGCGGCATGTACACCGAGAGATTTTTACTCAAGAAATACGTCGCGAAATACTTCGTAGCCATATTAACCCCCACAGTGCTTAGAGTCATTTTGAAGTTTATAAGTTCTGCTTGTCCTACGTTGGTATATGTTATGTTGTTTGTAACAAGCCTACACTTGTTGTAGGTAGTGGTTTTTGTTCGACATTTAATATTGGTCCCTGATGTTCTCAAATTGTATGCAGGATTCTTGCTTGGCCTTCAGAGGAAGACGGGTTTGAATCCGTTGAAACCACAGCAAAGTTTATTTGAAAACCACCACTTCTTGCAACTGGTTGGCTGTCTATTTCACCTGCTATTCTGCGACCGATGCTGAAGTGCAGCCATGTTCAACATATTGAGAAAGGGTGTTCTGATATAAAAGATTGACAAACAGTGCATGTATTTGGGATAGTACAAAGCTTTTTTGAGTTGTTTAGGTAGAGTGACTTTTCTAAACCGTGTGCACTGTAGCTTCCTCATCGATAGTGCGGCGCTACATGTTCGGCGGTCGCTAAGCAACCTCCTTCCCGCCGTCTCCCGAAAGGGCGCGCGTGCTACGCGCTGCAGTGACATCAACACCGGGCTGTTTTGACTCTTGGGGAGTTCCGTTGTGGCGCTGGCTAGGGAAGAAGTTCGTGAGCAGGGACGAGTGGTCGTTCCATGCGGCTGTGCATTGACGAGCATTTCTCGGTATTGCGGTGCCCTGTGAGCGGCTCTTGGACTGCTAAACTCACTTGCCTGATAAACACGACGCTCGAGTTCCTACACCGCCTTGCTTCACTTTTGCTGCTTGGCCCGTGGATATACAGACAGAGTGGAACGGTGGACGCATGTTGATTTGTTTGGTGAGAATCTTGCTCGGAACTGTGGCTTGCCTGTGATCAGTGGTTTAGCGTAACCACTTCTAAGTGAGGAGTACAGATAGCGAATTTATTGGGCTCTTTTGCCAACTTGCGGCTGCAGCAGTTGCCTTTTGGCGTGTACGTATTTAACAAGTGTCTGACGCATGTGTGTCGTGTAAGGAGAAGCTCAAGAAATTTCCGAATGATATTTTCCTTAGCCTACTGAACCGGTCTGTGTTAGCCGCGTTTCCGTGTGCTGGACGAGGTGAAGTGGTTCCGTTAAGCATGAGCCAGTTGAGTCTTCCACGGTCTACATCATTGGTACTTTTCTTTAATCTGTTCTTGAATTTTCTGAATTTTTTTACACTGAAAAAAACTTTTTTTACTGTACAGTTAATTTGCCCAATAACTGCCATTTTTAAATTTTTTGGAGTATTTGTTCATGCAATAGCTGTGGCCCCACCTTCTTGATCGAACTTACACTATGTGATCAAAAGTATCCGAACACCTGGCTGAAAATGACTTACAAGTTCGTAGCGCCCACCATCGGTAATGCTGGCAGGCAGGTGCTGGAAGGATTCTTGGGGAATGGCAACCCATTCTTCACGGAGTGCTGCACTGAGGAGAGATATCGATGTGGTCGGTGAGGCCTAGTACTTGCAGTGGATCCTGATGCAGTTTGGAATTCCTGTGTGATGGTCTAGACAGATGTCTGACTATTACATATTACGACACTCTGCAACTATCGGAGGTCTCCATCAGTCAACAGACGAGGTCGGCCTTTACGCTTTTGTGCTACACGTGTCCCTCCTTCACGTTTCCACTTCACTATCACATCGGAAACAGTGGACATAGAGATGTAGAGTGTGTAAATCTCGCCTACAGACATACGACACAAGTGACACCCAATCACCTGACCACGTTCGAAGTCCGTGAGTTCCGCGGAGCGCCCCATTCTGCTCTCTCACGATATCTAATGACTACTGAGGTCGCTGATATGGAGTATCTGGCAGCAGGTGGCAGCACAATGCACCTAATAAGAAAAAATTATGCTTTTGTGGGTGTCCGGATACTTTTGATCACATAGTGCATAAGTCGTTTGCACCCACTTGTTCCTATAGTCTTTGGTTATGACGGTTTACTGGGCCGGCCGCGGTGGTCTAGCGGTTCTAGGCGCTCAGTCAGGAACCGCGCGACTGCTACGGTCGCAGGTTCGAATCCTGCCTCGGGCATGGATGTGTGTGATGTCCTTAGGTTAGTTAGGTTTAAGTAGTTCTAAGTTCTAGGGGACTTATGACCACAGATGTTGAGTCCCATAGTGCTCACAGCCATTTGAACCATTTTGAACGGTTTACTGGTGTATCTGGGCCGATTCCTAAACTTTCCTGAATGTTGCTTCTCATCAATGCGTCTTATGTAATTTTTTTCTCTGGTTTAATATTTCCGTCTGATATAGATTGAACCTGGGGCAGCGAAGACAACAACTAATCAAATTTCATCTTTATGTATTTCCTGTAATTATGTTATTGACATTTCAGTGTTATAAATTGTTGCTTATTTGCTTCAATACCTTTCGGTAGAGAAGTCTTTTGCCAAACTGTTATTACTCAGTAACTAGCATTCAGTCTTCCATTTTTTAACGCTTTAATCCATACTAATCATTCATCCTGCTGCGTAAGCAAGCATTTTGTAATAAAAAGATAAGTGCAATATCTGAATTTTTGTAGTAATTAGTTTTAACTGATGTTTTCAAATAAATGCCTTTGCTGGTACAAACATCAAGTTTTATTTGCCAGGACCTAGTTGCTCTCAGCATCATTTTCGATATGTTCGGAAACATCGCCTGCAGAAAATTCTTATCATTCTCAGACACAAATTACTCTTTCAATGATTTGCTTGCTAAGTGATTTAGTCAATAATTAACATCAAGTATTTTTGTTGCAGGAAAGACCTTCACAAACTGCCTCCGGTCAGAACGGGCAGCTACACGCAAAGGTCACACTAAGCAGTCATGGATGAGACTACCTGATTTAGAGGTGAAAATACATGTTGGATACTCACCGTGGTAACAAAACATTATAACCAACTAGTGGTGTTATAGGCACGTGCTGCGGAGAGGGAAGCATATAAACAGAGTAGGCGGCAAACAGTGACTTCGACAAGTGGCAGATTGTTATAGCCAGGCGCCTGGGACCGAGGATCTCTGAAAAGGCGAAGCTGGACGGCTTTTCGTGTGTCAAGGTTGTGCGTATCTACGGAAAGTGGCTGAAGGATGATGAAACCACGTGAATGTGACAGGGCGTTGGACGTCCACGTCTCATCAAGAACGTATAAATTAGAAACACGCCTGCTCTGAAAATCATTACAGGCGGCGATATGAGACAGATTTGACGATCAAGTACAGTGTTGGTGCAGGCGCAAGTGGTTCGATGCAAAGCGATCAGCGTACGTTATTGAAAACGACGTTTACCCTACGACATCGACAATTAGGGTTGCAGCCGGTATGGGATCATCGAGTTTGGACCTGAAATAATTGAAAACGTGTAGTCTGCTCGGATAAATCATATTTTCTGTTACACCAGATTGTTCGGAAATGCACCGTGCCATGGACAGTGGGTGTTGGGGACGGTACTATGCTACAGCGGAGCTTCACCTGGGGTTCCATGAGACCTGTGGTGGTAGTTTAAGGTACCATGGCACCTGTGGACTACGTGGACTCCACTGCGTGCCACCTGCATCCCTTCGTCCTTGAGGTCCTTGCCTACGGCGACGTCATTGTCCAGCATCATTACTGCCTTTGTCACAAAGCCAGAATCACGTTGCAGCGGTTCGAGAACCACTATATCGGCTTCACCTGATATGAAGCCGACCGAGTAGTTATGGTACAGCGTACTCTCCACCAAGCACCTTAAGGTGGCTCTCGGAGCATGTATGTACGTAGAATATTCGCCGCCGAAAAAAATAGTTCGTACGCCTGGAAGACGATATCGATTTTGATTCGATGACGGCATTTGCCACCTGGCGGCTAGCAGATATACAGATAATGGTTTCAGCGTCGTCCGCCAACACATAGCGCAGTGGCATAGCTACCAGAGCACCATCTGTGGCTACCATTTAATAGGTAATACTCACGACCACAAGGCTCAGAGTGGTGCAAACGTGTGAAGGAAACTGCTAACCATGCCACTGAGACGCTCTGGTGCTTCCTACAGACAACTGCCCCACTTCCGAGTGGCGGGACGGTCCTTCCGGAGAATTTCCACACAAGTTGGACGTGCAGTGTTAGTTGGGCAAAGACGGCGGTATCTGTGGCCATGTGAACATTCTCACGCCCGTAGATGAAACTTCTACGTAACACAGACGCCCGCCAGGATTGCTGTGTTGTAAGAGCAGCTGTGGCACATCGTACAGCTACCACAGCACATATAAGAGGGCTTGTGAGCCCAGACGTTGGTCACGAACTACTGTGAACCGGTTATTAGCAGTGGAACTATGCGAAAGCACTCTTCTAGCCTGTCTTCCACTCATGGATGTGCACGGCTGGACTGGTGCCATCAGAGGATCACTTGGGAGATGGAATGGGTGCCGTGGTCTTCAGAGATGAAAGCAGATTCTGCCAGCACGCAAGTGATGGTCGCTTGCACATATGATTTAGAGCTGTTGAGCGCCATCTTGTACAGTGCGTGCATCAAAGACACGCTGGCCCCACCCAAGGCCCACAACTCTTGTTACCTTACGTGTTTCTCGAGGGGACGCTAACGAGCGCTAGGTACATGCAGAACGTTGTTAGACCTGTTCTTTTACCTTTCTTGTAACAGGAGGGTGACGTGTTGTTCCAACAAGATAATGCTTGCCCACACGCTACCCGTGAAACTCAACGTGTTCTGCGAGACGTGCAGAAAGCTCCTTGGCCAGCACGGTCTTCAGATTTGTCTCCAATCGAGTGCATGTGGAATGCGATGGGACGAGAAGTGACTCGAGTAACCCGTCAACCAGCGTCTCTTACACACTGGTGTCCAAAATTAAAGCAACAATAGGAAATTTTGCAAGGTTGCGTTTATTTTGCGACAAAACAATACAAACAGGTGATATTAAAATAGAAACAACGTAAGAAATACAGAACGCAAACAATTGCAACATGCGTAATGGTAGACAAAAATATTCTCTATTTTTTTCCAACTTAATGGATTTGCACACACATTCCGATAATTGGTTAATGTGCTCAGTATGGGTGTGACTACTTCTGGCAGCAATACAGGTCAGACAACGACGGGGTACGCCGCGGATTATGCAGTCAGTCTCATGTTGAGGCAGTAATGCCCATTCTTCCAGCACAGTAGCTCGCAGTCTTTGAGAGTCGTTGCTGGATGATGACCTGATGCAAGCCACCTCCAAGTGCATCCCAGACATGCTCTGTGGGATTCAAATCGGGAGAGCAGGCAGGCCACGCCATGTGTGCAATACCTTCCGTTTCCGAGGAAACATCCAAAGAAACATACGAGTATCTCGTCACGATACCTGGCAGCAGTTAAACCATGCTGATTCACCAGTATAATTTCATCAAGAGGGGTTCGAGAGGTAAACTCAATCACTGCTCACACATTTAGAGATCCTCCTCGATCTCCACCTCTTTCCACAACGTTGGGGATCCGAAATCGTGTTCCATGTACCCTTCAGACGTGAATTCATCGAGAATCACTCTCCAGTGACTCATCTGTGAAAAGAACATTGGCTTACTGTTCTAACGTCCAGGATGCAGGTTGATGACTCCGCTATAAACGTTCCCTTTTGTGACGACGCGTCAGACGTTGACATACAGCATGTCTCCGCCAGTTGCCGTGCAGTACTAAGGCGGTAATGTTCTGCCCTAACAGCCAAATAACGCTTCCCTCTTCTGATGTCTCACGTGGTCGGCCCTGCCCTGGTCTGTATAAACAGTCACCACATCCGAGAAACAACAAAACGATTCCCATTAAGGCATAGGGCCAAATCAGTATGCTACAAACCTGCTTCCTTTCTTTCTATGGGTCTCCATGGCAGTGGGTCTGGCAGGCATCTCCTCAGTGCCATACTGCCCCATCTGTGACTGTGGACACAGCGATTGTGGATGTGTGGCTATCCAGCAAACACCACCTCGTTTCACAGGTGCCCTGACGTCATCGTTGGCATGGTTTTCCGTTGACTGGAATGCCATCTCCCGTGGAGAACACGATCGTAGGGACATCTGGTTGACAGTTTGAGAAAAAAAAAATGTTCAAATATTTGTGAAATCTTATGGGACTTAACTGCTAAGGTCATCAGTCCCTAAGCTTACACACTACTTAACATAAATTATCCTAAGGACAAAGACACGCACCCATACCCGAGGGAGGACGCGAACCACCGCCGGGACCAGCCGCACAGTCCATGACTGCAGCGCCTAAGACAGCTCGGCTAATCCCGCGCGGCGACAGTTGTATCATTATATCGTGAATCAGACACAGGACAGAGGAACCCCGGTTTGTTGCTTTAAATTTGGACACTAGTGTAGAGCTTCGTGAAGACATTTAGCAGGCGTGGCATAACGCATCCCAGGGCAGTATTCGCCGTCTGTATGATCGACTGGATACCAGAGTCAGCGCTTGCATTACCACCCGTGGAGGCTATACCACGTGTAAAACGGGTGCTTTAGCATGGGTCGATACTTGAAAAATGAGGTCTAGGTTTGCTGCGAAATAACTGAAATACATTTTCTTGCCGCAGCTATAAAGTCCACAACTCTTTTCATATAAACTAGCCAAAATTTTGAAATCGTTACATTAACAGGAAAATCTGCTCGTAAGAAGTCCATTACGCTGACAACACAATCCGTAATTTAACCACAGAACAACACTCCCTGCCACACTTGGTACCTACATATAGCGTACTATCACAGATTATAAGGTATAAAAGATAACTTTAAAGATGTCATATTGATATTAGGATGTAAACAGTGGTAATAATTATTTTGTAAATTCATGGTTATTGCAGAATATGATTTGTATACATTTTTATGGTTATTATTTTAACCAGTTCCATTTGAACTGAACGAAAAGCACCTGGATGGCCAACCTTTTCAGAGCTATCATAATTGTGTCTTATGTATGTATAAAAGATACTCAAATAAACTTCACATAGGACAAAAGAATGTTAATAAAGGAAAACTATGTTGTTACAACGAGTTCCCCAGCAAAAACCGAGATACATGTGAAATAACACGAAACGGTACCGTTAAGTACAGTTGAGAAAGAGGGTATCGATGAATTCCGTAAAGATTAAAGACGTCAATACATGTGGACATGGAGCATCGCTATAGTATGTCGAAATGTGATTGGTTTCAATCCGAACATTGCTGAATTTGCACCTGCTCCTAACGGCGAACCCGTACACTCGGTGTGGGGAAGTCGGAACGGCCATCCTCACCATTCTACTCCCAAACTCTCATCCTCAAATTGGGACAACATTACCTAACTCCGCTGATTCCGTTACACCAAAAACTACAGAGAAATCCCTTCATGTAATGGAAATACGAATATTTCGGCGGTTGAAAGGAGTGAATTTGATAGACTGCGTGAGAAACAGGAACTTCAGAGTCAAGTCAGCAGGCAGCCAGTAACTGAATAAAAGCGACTGGCTCGATTTTGGTGGCACGGGCCTATAAAGAGACCAGCACATCGCACAGTGATACAGTCTGCATACCAGAGCAATTAGCAATATCGTTTCCCTACTACTAACTATAAACTATTTTGTTGTGACTGATGGTCAATAGCTCGAAGAAACCATTCTGAAGTATCCACCGTCAGCCTCAATCGATGCTGTTACTAGCAAATCTCATCTCTATCCTATCATCTTTTTACATTCTTCTTAAAACAACAAAATTTTATTTATATTTCAGTCTCAAATTATTTATTATTTAAGAAAAAGTAGTTATTCCATTCAATTGTTGCAAGAATAGAAGGAGACAACATACACGTATAATTTCTAACGGACTGTCTTCCAGGAAAGACAGTGTCTTACTTTAAGCGATATAAAACCCAACGTAGAGGATCGATATTGTACTAAAATTCTAGTGTGGTATCTAGTAATCTCATTGTGCACTAATCTGTTTTCCTGTCTCGGTCTCCAGCTTCTCGGAATATATGGTCTTTATTACCAGGAAACATAAGCCATCCGTCATACCCAGCTCCAGTTCGTCAGTTCACTTCATGATGGCGGCGTGTTCACTAGCCGAAGTACAGTGTACGTTGAACGTTGACATCCAGCCGTATACCCGTCAACTACCTCGTCAGGAATCATGTGGATAAAATGTTTAGCGTAAATGAAATGCTTAGTGTCAGAAGTTTTATACTGGAATACGTTCATAAGTAGAACTGCATATCGACTAGCATTTCTGAATATAAATGATTCTCGTTTATAGTCTCAGTTGCTTATTAATAATCCGGTTACGAACAACAGTGGCAGTTGCATATTTGGACAGAATAATATGTTTTTTCTCTTGAAATGATAATTAAATGGACACCCTAGCTGCAAACAGGCGTTGGTGTACTTCATTGGGGACATGTTGATAACGTGTGCCCCGACCGGGACTCAAACCCGGGATCTCCTGCTTACATGGCAGACGCTCTATTCATCAGAGCCACCGAGGACACAGATGAATAGCGCGACTGCAGGGACTTATCCCTTGCACGCTTGTCTGACAAATTAATGGTATCTTCTTATTGCTCTACAATGTTAAAAGCAGAACTGTTTTCTTCTAATGAAGGAACTACTTACTAACACACTACCAGGAAATCATCATTTATTGCCGCTTAAACTGTAGGAACTCAGATCTTCATTCATGAGCCAATGTCTTGAAATTTATGAAACAGAAAGCGTTAATAGAAACCAAAGAGAAATTTAGAAAGGAAATTAAAGTTCGGGAAGAAGAAATAAACATTTTGAGGCTCGGCGATGACATTATAATTCTGTTAGTTACGGCCAAAAACTCTAAAGATCACGTGAACGCAACAGATGTCTTGAAAAGAGGCTATAAGGTGAGTAAAAGTAGAACGAGGACCATCGTGTAAAGTCGAATTAAATCAGGTGATGCTGGGAGAATTCGATAAGATGGTCAGGCGCTGAAGGTAGTAAACAAGTTTTTCTGTTTAGGTAGCGAAATTAGTACGATGGCAGAAGTATGGATGATATGAAACGTATTCGGCAATAGCAGGAAAATAGAAGAAAAGACTAGAAAAGAAGAAAGAAAAAATAAGTGCGTTAACATTGAATATAAGTAGAAACGACTTTTCTCAAAGTATATGTTTTAGTGCAGCCTCATTTGGAATCGAAGCAGAACTTAAACTGTAAAAACGAGAAAACAACAAAACGTTTTGAAATGTGGTGTTAGAGGAGAATGGTGACAATTAGATGGTGAAACTGAAGGTAATGAAAATGTTCAGACTCGGGGTGGGGAGAAGAGAGCCCTATGATACCACTAACTGTCGATTGATATGGCGTATGCTGAAGTATCAAAGAATACTTAATTTAGTAATGGTTGGATGTGTGTGTGTTTGAATGCGTCTGTGTGTGTGGGAGAGAGAGGGAGGGAGGGAGGGAGGGCGGGAGGGAGTGATGGGTTGGCGGAGCGGAAGGTGGCGACAAAATTATGTCACACTAAAACTTCAAGGTCACCGACAGGGTGAAGCACTTGTAGACTGCAGTAGATATGCAGACATGAAGAGACTTGAACAGGATACAGCATAAACATGAAGAGCTGCATCAAACTAATCTTCGAGCCGATAACTGCTACGAGATATTAACGATCCGGCTTTGGCGCTACGAAATGGACTCCAATGATATTTGAATTTTTATTCAGTTCACTGTTGCGTTTTATTGTGTGGAGTCACGAGGTTCTCTGCTGAGTCTCTTTCCGCTACGGTCGCAGGTTCGAATCCTGCGTCGGGCATGGATGTTTGTGATGTCCTTAGGTTAGTTAGGTTTAACTAGTTCTAAGTTCTAGGGGACTAATGACCTCAGCAGTTGAGTCCCATAGTGCTCAGAGCCATTTGAACCATATTTGATTCTCCTTCAGAGTACGCCAACTGTGACCACGGAAAGGGAGGAACGTCTGTCACCCAGAGAAACAGGCTGAAAGAGAAACCGTGACCTTGTTGTGCCACCGCACATAGTTAGCCCGCTCGCGCTCGAGCGGCGGCCGCGACAGCGGGGCTCGAAACCGCGACCCATACCAATGAGCCGCGCCGCACACCACCGTGCCGGTCCCGGGCGGATCAAGTTGCCGCCACGCTCCAACTAACTTCAAACTTGCTCAGCCAATTTGCATTCGATTAAATTCCGCCAAGTCGGTGGTTGCAGCGCGGGAGGGCCCTGAGCAACGCCGTGCTGACGCTTGAAGGAGCGGGGGCGGGCGCCAGGCGCCCTCGACGGCCACTCGACGCCGCCGCCGCCGCCACACAGGAGAGGCGGCTTCGAGCCACGCCGCCCCCGGGGGACGCGCGCTCATCCCGGCCTCTTACGCAGCGCGCCGTCACCACAACTACGGCCCACCCTCCCCTCTACCCTCATCTCTCCAGTTATTCTCACTATTCCGTAGGACACACGAGTACAGTGCTCCATTCTGAAGAGCCTCGTAAGCATCTCCATATCACACTGAATTTACCCTGCTGACAGTCAAAATTGCAACAACAATGAATAGATATACATCTACATCTTAATGGTTACTCTGCAATTCACACTTAAGTGCCTGGCAGAGGTTTCATCAAACCATTTTCATACTATAATATTATCTTGGAACTCTTCCATTTGGTCCTTGTTTGCATAGAAAAACAGTAATATCACAAATTCAGTCCGCCTTGATGCAAAAACACCGTGTTATTTGTTTATTTCCTTGTTATCCCAAACTAGTTTCGGCGACAAATATCACCATCATCAGTGGGTTTTTTTAAATCTAAAACACGCAGAAAATGATATGGTTGTACAAACACAGTAAAACGTTATTATATTTCTACAAATCGTCTTTTGAAATATAGTTTTATATTGATACCTTCATACTACCTTATTTATTGTATGGTACAGCATGTTTTAAGCTATTATTGGCGCTGTTTGTGACATATTTCCAGTGCTCTTTCTTCTGTTGCCGACTTTTTACTTAGCGAACATCATGTCATCTGCAACCATGTGAGCGGTTGTTAGTACACAAATACTCAAAGGTGAACTTCGTATGTCAGCGGTATATACTTGGGATTGTGGTAGTGTTGTGGAAACCAGTTATTTCGGTGTGTATTTAGCAGTTGCTTAGCTATTCGAGTACTCACGTTCATTGGATGGTGCGTGGCTGCTTTTTACACAGAAATCAACACTTTTGCACTTTGTTTCCGATCCAGAATATTACGCCATCTTGCTGTTCGCGTGTGTCGCGAGAGGCGTATCGCAAGTGGCGAGAAAGGCTATGAAAAAACTGTAGCGCGAGTTACGACGAATTCTGTTCATTATTTATGTCTCTGTGTGTGATGGGGAAGTGGTTCTTTTCATACTACTTCTCTACCATTCCACTCTCGAATTGCGCGTGGGAAAAAGGAACACCTAAATCTTTCCGTTCGAGCTTTGATTTCTCTTATTTTACTATGATGATCATTTCTCCCTAGGTAGGTGGCTGTCAACAAAACATTTTCGCGTTCGGAAGAGAAAGTTTGTAATTGAAATTTCGTAAATAGATTTCACCGTAAAGACTGCCGCCCCAACTTGCGTATCATATCAACGAGACTCTCACCCCCATTGCGCGATAACATGAAACAACCTGCCCTTCATTGCACTTTTTCGATGTCCTCTGTCAATCCTACCTGGTAAGGACCCCACACAGCACAGCAATATTCCAGCAGAGGACGGACAAGTGTAACTTAGGCTGTCTGTTTAATGGCTTTGTCGCATTTTCTAAGTGTCCTGCCAACAAAGCGCAGTCCTCGTTTCACATTCCCCACAGTATTATCCATGTGGTCTTTCCAATTTAAGTTGCTCGTAATTGAAATTCCTAGGTATTTAGTGGAATTAACAACCCTTAGATTTGTGCGTTTTATCGTATACCCAAAATTTATCGGATTCCTTTTAGTATCCATGTCGATGACCTCGCACTTTTCTTTGTTTAGTGCCAATTGCCACTTTTCGAACCACACAGAAATTCTCTATACATCATTTTGTAATAGTAATTGATCGTCTGATGATTTTACTACACGGTAAATTAGAGCGTCGTCTGTAAACAATTCAATGGGGCTGCTCAGATTATCACCTAGATCATTCATGTAAATCAGGAACAGCACAAGGCCTGTGACACTACCTTGTGGAACGCCAGATATCACTTCTTTTCAACTCAATGATTTACCATCTATCACTACAAACTGTGAGCTCTCTGAGAGGAAATCACGAATCCAGTCACACAACTGAGACGATACTCCATATGCACGCAATTTGATTAATAGTCGCTTGTGAGGAACGGTGTCAAAAGCCTTCTGGAAATCTAGGAACATGGAATCGATCTGAGATCCCTTGTCGACAGCACTCATTACTTCATGTGAATAAAGAGCTATCTGTGTTGCAAAATAACGATATTTACTTAATCCGTGTTAATTATGTCTCAATAAGTCATTATCTTCAAGGTGATTCATTGTGTTCGAGTAAAGTATATGCTCCAAAATCCTATTGCAAATTGAGGTCAGTGATACGGATGTGTAATTTAATGGGTTACTCCATTTTCCTTTCTTGAATATTGGTGTGACCAGTGCTACTTTCCAGTCATTAGGAACAGACGTTTCGTCAAGTGAGTGGTTGTATATGATTGCTAACAAGGGAACCTCCCCATCGCACCCCCCTCAGATTTAGTTATAAGCTGGCACAGGGATAGGCCTTGAAAAACTGAACACAGATCAATCGAGAAAACAGGAAGAAGTTGTGTGGAACTATGAAAAAAATAAGCAAAATATACAAACAGAGTAGTCAATGTGCAAGGTATGCAACATCAAGGAGAGCGTGAGCTTACGAGTGCCGTGGTCTCGTGGTTAGCGTGAGCAGCTGCGGAACGAGAGGCCTTAGTTCAAGTCTTCTCTCGAGTGAAAAGTTTTTTTTTTTTTATTTTCAGACAATTATCAAAGTTCAGGCACTCACACATAATCAACTTCGCTCTCCAAAATTACAGGACATGTTCAGATTTGCTTGGACATATGCAGGTTTTGACGGTCTACACACGGAAACGTAAAAAACATATGTTTTGACAGAGCACAGGGAAAATTGGGCGACTGTGAAACTGTTGCATTCATTTGTTGCAGTTTATGTTTTCATCACTTTTTTGGGAGTGATTATCACATACACAAGAAAACCTAAATCGGGCAAGGTAGAAGAATCTTTTTACCCATTCGCCAAGTGTGCAAGTTTGGTGGGTCGAACACATATTCCAGTCATGTGACGCACATGCCGTCACCAGTGTCGTATAGAATATATCAGACGTGTTTCCCTGTGGAGGAATCGGTTGACCTTTGACCTCGCGATCAAGTGTTTTCAGTTCCTATTGGAGAGGCACGTCCTTTCGTCTACTAATCGCACGGTTTTGCGGTGCGGTCGCAAAACACAGTCAGTAAACTTACTACAGTGAACAGAGACGTCAATGAATGAACGGACAGATCACAACTTTGCGAAAATAAAGAAAGTAAAATTTTCACTCTAGGGAAGACTTGAACCAAGAACCTCTCAGTCCGCAGCTGCTCACTCTAACCACAGGACCACGGCGCTCCTCGGCTTACACTCTCCTTGATGTGGCCTATCTTGCACATGGACTACTCAGTTTGTATCTTTTGCTTATTTTTTCATAGTTCCACATAACTTCTTCCTGTTTTCTCGATTGATCTGTGTTCAGTTTTTCAAGGCCTATCCACTGTGTCAATTTATAACTAAATCTTAGGGGGGTGCGATGGGGAGGTTCCCTTGTAAGAAAGGCGCTATTGTGTCTGCATACTCTGAAAGGAACCTGATTGGTATACCATCTGGCCCGGAAGACTTGCCTTTCTTAAGTGATATCAGATGTTTCGCAACACCTAAGATGTCTACTTTAATGTCACTCATGCTAACAGCTGTTCTGTTTTCGAAATCTGCAATATTTACTTCGCCTTCTTTCATGGAGGAATTATGGAAAACTTAATTTAGTAACTCCGCTTCAGTGGCACCATCATCGTCGTCTCAACTCAGTACCATCATCAGTCGTAGTGGCCAGAAAGTGGCAGCGAGCCATTCTCTTGGCAAACCATGAAGAGACTTATCAATGGGTAACAGGTCCGGATAATGTGTTGGACGGAGCAACAGCTGAACATCCTCTCTTATCGAGGTCTGCCGGAGTAGAAAGGAGAATACGCAATCTTGCGTCATTTTTTTGAAAGATGATGTTGGAGGGTCCTGCGCATTCATCGCATATAGGGTGCCTAAAGGATGCTGAGATTTCTGAATGCTACACAACATTCAAGGAAGTCGCATTAATACACTACTGGCCATTAAAATTACTACTACACAAAGATGACGTGCTACAGACACGAAATTTAACCGACAGGAAGAAGATGCTGTGATATGCAAATGATTAGCTTTTCAGAACATTCACACAAGGTTGGCGCTGGTGGCGACATCTGCAACGTGCTGACATGAGAAAAGTTTCCAACCAATTTCTCATACACAAACAGCAGATGATGGCGTTGCCTGGTGAAACGTTGATGTGATGCCTCGTGTAAGGAGGAGAAATGCGTACAATCACGTATCCGACTTTGATAAAGTTCGGATTGTAGCCTATTGCGATTGCGGTTTATGGTATCGTGACATTGCTGCTCGCGTTGTCGAGATCCATTGACTGTTAGCAGAATATGGAATCGGTGGGATCAGGAGGATAAAACGGAACGCCGTGCTGGATCTCAATGGCCTCGTATCACTAGCAGTCGAGATGAGAGGCATCTTATCCGCAAGGCTGTAACTGATCGTGCAGACACGACTCGATCCCTGAGTCAACAGATGGGGACGTTTGCAAGACAACAACCATCTGCACGAACAGTTCGACGACGTTGGCAGCAGCATGGGTTATCAGCTCGGAGACAGTGGCTGCGGTTACGCTTGAAGCTGCATTACAAACAGGAGCACCTGCGATGGTGTCCTGAACGACGAACCTGGGTGCACGAATGGCAAAACGTCATTTTTTCGAATGAATCCAGATTCTGTTTACATCATCACGATGATCGCATCCGTGTTTGGTGACATTGCGGTGAACGCACATTGGAAGCGTGTATTCGTCATCGCCATACTGGCGTATCACCCGGCGTGATGGTATGGGGTGCCATTGGTTACACGTCTCGGTCACCTCTTGTTCACATTGACGGCACTTTGAACAGTGGACGTTACATTTCAGATGTGTTACGACCCGTGGCTCTACCCTCCATTCGATCCATGCGAAACCCTCCATTTCAGCAGGATAATGCAGGACCGCACGTTGCAGGTCCTGTACGGGCCTTTCTGAATAGAGAAAATGTTCGACTGCTGTCCTGGCCAGCACATTCTCGAGATCTCTCACCAATTAGAAACGTCTGGTCTGTGGTGGCCGAGCAACTGGCTCGTCACAATAAGCCAGTCAGTACTCGTGATGAACTGTGGGACCGTGTTGAAGCTGCATGGGCAGCTGTACCTGTACACGCCATTCAAACTCTGTTTGACTCAATGCTCAGGCGTATCAATGCTGTTATTACGGCCAGAGGTGGTTGTTCAGGGTACTGATTTCTCAGGACCTATGCACCCAAATTGCGTGAAAATGTAATCACATGTCTGTTCTAGTATATTTGTCCAATGAATAACCGTTTAACATCTGCATTTCTTCTTGGTGTAGCAGTTTTAATGGCCAGTAGTGTAGTTTTCATTATCACGAAAAAGATTTACAGTACTTATGGGCGACATGCAAACAAGTAATATTCTTCGCTGTAGACAATGTCCCTGTAAGTAGTTGATATGCATCATACGTCACTGCTAACGCAGGGCTATCCTCGTACTGTGCTAATAGTGTCCGGCCGAGGCCGGCAGGAGCGGCGCTTATATTCTCTTCGGGTAGAGGTCGCTCCTGTCGTGGTTCGGTCCTTGTCAGCGGGCTATTGGCTGACGTCGTCTCACCACCTTCTTTGCTCTTGCGATCCTCGTCTTCATGCTGGCGCCTGTCGATACGACGGAACAGGTGTCACAGAGACCTCGAAGATAGGGCACAGCAATCGGCGTTCACAGGTCATAAAAGCAAGGCTTGGGGTTGAAATCGTCGGCGCGCGAACCACAGGTGGCCATTTGTGTACCCACTGCAACCCGACGCTATCACTCCGAAGTGTCGGCCCATATGAAGACGACGAATTCAATCTGGCTACTTCCGTCGTCCTTAGAGTCTCTCTCGGTTGCAGCTTCAAGGGAACCACAAGTTGTCAACATGCTGACAGAACGTGGTAATCTAGACGTCCACATACTGTCGATGCGGATGCTTGTCTTGCCACCATCAGTCCCACTTCGCTCTTCGATGTTGCACTCTACTCTCGGTAGCTAGTCGCATAATGCAGCTGAGATCACGCATGACGTTTAGTATGGCTCTTCTCAACCCATAGATTTCATACTCACGCAAAAGTCTTGGAATCCCGAGCAATGGGAACAGCAATGTCGTGGATCGATAGCCAGCACTTTCTGTATGAATGATTCTGCCGCTATCTAATTCCGACACGTGCTGGTAGACGTTTATACTTCTCACAAAAACCAACATTCAAAAGCGATTTCTCAGTACTTAACGCGCTCCAAAATCTTTCCTTATACAAAGTGATTCCATGATGATGACGTAAACTGTCAAGGATGGGAGAAAAGTAAACATATCAGTTTAAGGCAAGGGACGCTGGTTCGGAAATGACAGTGTCGAAATTTCAGCTGTCTTTGAAAGTTAACCTCTTCTATTGAGACCTCTTTACTTTTCATATTTGAGAAATGGACTCTAAAGTTCAGAGAAATGAGCACATGATCATCTTCGCTACTGTGAAACACACCTCTTCTACTGAACAACTACTCACAGCTCCTAAACTATGCATTTTAAAACGTACCTTTGCTAGACAATTTTCTCTTGTTTCGGCCCATACTACCTCCCTCAAAATAAGGAAAGCAAAGAGCTTGCAGTGGAAGAGGTCCACCGTCAGAGATATCAGAACGATTTTTGCTGATGACTTTCGACTCTGTCATAACCTGACCAGTGTCCCTTACCTCTAGTGATACATTTCCTCCTTTCCGTCATCCCTCAAAGTTTGTAATACCATCCCGAAATCACCGTGTACAGAGGATAGTGTGGTGTCACCGCCAGACACCACACTTGCTAGGTGGTAGCTTAAATCGGCCGCGGTCCATTAGTACATGTCGGACCCGCGTGTCGCCACTCTGTGATCGCAGACCGAGCGCCACCACATGGCAGATCTGGAGAGACGTACTAGCACTTGCCCAGTTGTACGGACGACATTGCTAGCGACTACACGTACGAAGCTTTCTCTCAATTGCCGAGAGACAGAATAGCCTTCAGCTAAGTCCATGGCTACGACCTAGCAAGGCGCCATTAACCATATCTGGAGAGAGTCTCACTTGTATTATCAAGAGCAATGTACAACAAGAAATTAAAGTTAAGTATACGAGAAGCTCCGTTCTTTTCTTTATAGCATTCATAACGTATCCTGTTCCAGACTTAACGCAAGACGGCGTGAGTTGACGCGTGCCCTTTCGGCTACTTCAGTGTGGCGTAGCTAGCTTGTTACGCCACAACAGATAGCACAATGGACTCCCACTCGGGAGGACGACTGTTCAAACTCGCGTCCTGCCATCCTGCTTTTGGTATTCCGTGATTTCCCAAATTATTTCAGGCAAATGCCGGGATGGTTCCTTTGAAAGGGCACGGCCGATTTCCTTCCCCATCCTTCCCTCATCCAATGGGACCGATGACGTCGCTGTTTGGTCCCCTCTCCCAGATCAACCAACCAACCAGTCACCGTGTGCAGAGAGTGTAAATAAGGTTAATCCTACCACAATTTCAGCGTTTTCATATCTAAGCCTGAATTATACCTCTTGCGACGCACAGCTCGTAGTTCCCATTCTGAGAAAGTCTGCGACCTTTATAGATAGGAGCTAACATAGACCTCAGGCTATCCTAGAGATAATTCTTGAGGATATTTTTGGTCTATCGTTGCAACTACAAAAATGCGTGATTATTTTCACCAGACACGTTTCGCTTTATTGAGGTAAAGTATTGTCAGTGGTCTGTAATTAAGTTATTTACATTGTTATTTGATGTTTAGATCGAAAAACAGTTCGTTAAGAATAGGATGATTTGCACTTACGATGATTTTTCGGCTGATTTCACACCTACATCGGTAAATGCGGCCCGTTAGCACATCGACATTTTTCTGTTTTCAACACTGATAATTTTCGTGTAGTTTTTCACACTACTCTTTTATGCACACCACTGCATTCTCTTTCTTTTTGTTCGTGCTTTGTAGTGTTAACAACATAACCTTTCAGCTGCTTTGTCTTTGACCTACAACATTTTTTAAGAATTAGATTGTTGTATGTGTGTAATTCGATTTAATTATGCTTCTGTGTATTTATGTACTGTGTAAGAGTAGAGAAGTAATAGCGATGTGCAGGTTTTGTTTTTTAAGGGGCGGAGGAAACTATGATGAGTGGACATAAGTACGAGGGCTATTCCGAAAGTAAGGTCCGATAGGTCGCGAAATGGAAACCACGGTAAAAATCAAATATGTTTTATTTGCAACAGTTAGATACACCTTGCAGCTACTTATCTCCATAGTCGCCGACCCGACTTAGACGTGTATCGTAGCGTTGTACCAACTTTCCCATACCCTCGCTATAGAAGGCAGCCGCCAGTGCTCTCCGCCAATTCTCTACGCTGGCCTACGGCTCGTTGTCTTGTGCCGAAATGTTGTCTTCATAACCAGCGGTTCATGTGACCTGAGCTGAAACTCAGAGGGAGACAATTACGGGCTGTATTGTGGGTAATCTCACATTTCCATTTGAAAACGATGCAGGAGCATCTTCATTGCCCCTGCAGAATGCGGCTGAGAATTGTCTTGAAGACGAAACAGCACGACAGTTATGTAATGTTAGCTGCATAGCTTCAGGGGAAATTTCTCACCAGGCCCCCGTACTTGGCGGCAGACACTATTTTCTAGACATCTTTACGCACTCACTGCGAGCTCAGAAATGAGAAGAGCGACGTGATGCTAACTGGGGTTATACTAGAGACACTACCCAACACATCTGTGCAAAGCTTTATCGGATTTTCATAGTCGTTTCCATTTCGTGACCGATCGGACCTTACTTTCGGAATAGCCCTCATATATAGCTGTGTGATAGTGTGTAGGATATAAGGGAAGGTGAGGAGCGAGAAGTGAAATGAAACGTAAATAAATCGAAACGCGTTTGGTGAAAAACCATCGCATCTTTTTAGTTGCAATAACAGACCAAAAATACCCTCAAGAATTACAAAGCAACTACGGACACTATGGACACACAAATGAAATGAAGAATTTAATGTCGCCTTGTCAACCATATCCTACGGATAAGTTTGGCACCATAACAAAGATTTTTTTTGGGGGGGGGGGGGGAGGGGAGGGGAGGGCAATATTCCACTCCAGCCAAACATTTACATAGTACATCTTCTTTCCGCTTCACAATCAACTACTAAATAACATCGAAAACTATGTACAAGGTAAAACCTATAAATAGCTTATTTATCCCCTAACATCACATTTCCCGACAGTTTGCTAAAACAAATGGTACTATAAGATGCGTTTTTGGGAAATCTTTAATGCGGTGTTGTTAGCTTCGTTGCTTTCAATTTTTGGTATATTCGTTTCTAAACTTCAGACGTTCAATGTTTCGCGCACTCTAAATGCAGTATTTTTTAGTTCACGAGACGAAACAGTGATGTTCTCATGACGTCATGGATCTTGTGCTGCGATTGGATGATATAACCAACCTGAACTACGCCCATGGAAATGTGCAGACCATATTTCTCGTATTTCAGCTTCTGTATTATAAAAATATTCGTTTTACAAGTAGGTGGTACAGCGTATACAATCATTCAGCTGCATTGTACGTTACTCTGTTAAAATTACTTCTACACTTTTGCCTGCATTTACATTGTTTTTGTTCTGGTTTCTTGTTTACATAGAATCTGGTCGCACCAAGTTCCCCCACTTTCGTCCTAACGCCATGTTTCAAAGTTTTACCTGTTAAATTGCACACTGAATCATATCGTGTTGTTTTCGAACTAGTAATATGTTGCTGTTGTTCGCAAGAAAGTAAAATGCACTGAACTCATAAAAAGTACACTCACAAAAAGGAACTTGCGAATAACTCACGTTACCCGTGTTCAGGAAGCAAGGAACCTAAAGTAACGGATCATGTTTCGTGCAAGGAGTATATTTCGCACTCTTTTTGTATTGATTAGTTGTGAAACTATCGCTAGGTATTGATACTTTTGTTACCGTACTCAAGTACGCTCGGGCGAGACATTTACAAACATATAAGAGCCGTCGATAGAATAACCAATGACAGAAACAAAAGAAAAAAGCTGTCGAAAACACTATCAAAGCAATAATACTAAACGACAACTGAAGGCGCATCATACAAACACTACTGGCCATTAAAATTGGTACACCAAGAATAAATGCAGATGATAAACGGGTATCCATTGGACAAATATGTTATACTAGAACTGACATGTGATTACATTTTCACGCAATTTGGGTGCATAGATCCTGAGAAATCAGTATCCCGAACAACCACCTCTGGCCGTAATAACGGCCTTGATACGCCTGGGCAGTGAGTCAGAGCTTGGATGGCGTGTACAGGTACAGCTGCTCACGCAGCTGCAAAACGATACCACAGTTCATCCAGAGTAGTGACTGGCCTATTGTGACGAGCCAGTTGCTTGGCCACCATTGACCAGATGTTTTCAATTGGTGAGAGATCTGGAGAATGTGCTGGCCAGGGAAGCAGTCGAACATTTTCTCTATCTAGAAAGGCCCGTACAAGACCTGCAACAGCCGGTCGTGCATTATCCTCCTGAAATGTAGGGTTTCGGAGGGATCGAATGAAGGGTAGAACCACGGGTCGTAACACATCTGAAGTGTAACGTCCACTGTTCAAAGCGCTGTCAATGTGAACAAGAGGTGACCGAGACGTGTAACCAATGGCACCCCATACCATCACGTCGGGCCAGTATGGCCATGGCCAGTATGGCCATGACGGATACACCCTTACAATGTGCGTTCACCACGATGTTGCCAAACACGGATGCGACAGTCTTGATGCTGTACGCAGAACCTGGATTCATCCGAAAAAAAAATGACGTTTTGCCATTCTTGCACGCAGGTTCGTCGTTGAGTACACCATCGCAGGCGCTCCTGTCTGTGATGCAGCGTCGAGGGTAACCGCAGCCATGGTGTCCGAGCTGATAGTCCATGCTGCTGCAAGCGTCGTCGAACTGTTCGTGCAGATGGTTGTTGTCTTGCAAACGTCCCCATCTGTTGACTCAGGGATCGAGTCGTGTCTGCACGATCAGTTACAGCCTTGCGGATAAGATGCCTGTCATCTCGACTGCTAGTGATACGAGGCCGTTGGGATCCAGCATCGCGTTCCGTATTACCCTCCTGAACCCACCGATTCCATATTCTGCTAACAGTCATTCGATCTCGACCAACGCGAGCAACAATGTCGCGATACGATAAACCGGAATCGCGATAGGCTACAATCCGACCTTACACGAGGCATCACAACAACGTTTCACCAGGCAACGCCGGTCAACTGCTATTTGTGAATGAGAAATCGGTTGGGAACTTTCCTCGTGTCAGCACGTTGTAGGTGTCGCCACCGGCTCCAACCTTGTGTGAATGCTCTGAAAAGCTAATCATTTGCAAATCACAGCACCTTCTTCCTGTCGGTTAAATTTCGCATCTGTAGCACGTCATCTTCGTGGTGTAGCAATTTTAATGGCCAGTAGTGTAATAGAGATATACAGAGACATGGATTCCACAGCGAAGTAAAACTCAGTTCATTCCCTTGTGATGTAATAAGTGAAACGTGAATATTATGTTCGGATTGATAGGACAGCCTTAGGCTAAAACACTAGAGCTTTCTAGACTCACATAAGAGTTGCACTCCTAGGAAACCAAACCCCCTCCCCCAAACCTCACCTGATTTCAAGGCGCAACCTCAGGTCTAGCTGCTAGGTGTTCAAGAAACATCGCATAAAATCACATGTCAACAGTACCAAAAACGTTGACAGGCATTATTTGAAGCCGTGTGGGAAATATGCGAAATGGGTTCTAATAATTTAAATCCTGTAATACGTTACTAAAATATTTATTTTATCGTGCATCTTTCGGCAGTTCCTCCTCAGAGCGTTTAATTACGAGACGCGCCTGCTTCTCGCCAGTAGTATGAAATTTGTGACATGCCACAACCGCGTTGTTGCAATGTGTTGTCCACTGAGGTGGCAGAAGTCTTGGGATACCTCCTAATATGGTGTCAGACCTAATTTTGCCCGCCGTAGTTCTGCAGCTCGAAGTGCCATTGACTCGACTGTCATTGGAAATCCCCCGCAGAAATATTGACCAATGCTCTCTCTACAGCCGTCCACAGCTGCGTATGTGTTGCCTGTGCGCGAATTGTCCTCTCGATTGTGTTCCATAAATATTCGAAGGGATTGATGTTGGGAGATTTTGGTCGCCAAATCATTCGCCTGAATGCTCCAGAATGTTCTTCAAACCGATGGCGAACAATTGTGCCCCAGTGGTAACGTGCCTGTTATTGATAAAAATGAAGTCCGTGAATGGCTGCAAATGTTCTACAAATAGCGGAACATAACCATTTCCTATCAGTGATTGACTCCGCTGGACAAGAGGACTCAGTCAATTCCATGTAAACACAGCCCACACAATGACGGAGAGCCACACCCAACTTGCAGAGTACCTTGTTGACAAGCTGATCGATGGTTTCATGGGGTCTGCGCCACAACCATCAGCTCTTACCAACTGAAACTGGGGCTCATCTGACCAGGCCACGGTTGTCAGGTCGCCTAGGGTCCAAGTGATATACGCTGAAGAGCCCAGGAGAAGCGCTGTTGGCAATGTCGTGCTGTTAGCAAACGTAACCACGTCGGTCGTCTGCTGCTATAGCCCATTAACGCCACAATTCACCACACTGGGCCGGCCGCGGTGGTCTAGCGGTTCTAGGCGCTCAGTCAGGAACCGCGCGACTGCTACGGTCGCAGGTTCGAATCCCGCCTCGGGCATGGATGTGTGTGATGTCCGTATGTTAGTTAGGTTTAAGTAGTTCTAAGTTCTAGGGGACTGATGACCACAGATGTTGAGTCCCATAGTGCTCAGAGCCATTTGAACCATTTTTTTCACCACACTGGTCTCATGGATACGTTCGTCGTACGTCGCATTGATTTCCACGGTTATTTCACGCAGCGGTGATCGTCTGTTAGCACTGACAATTATACACAAAAGCCGCTGCCCTCGGTCTTTATGCGAAGGCCATCAGCCACTGCACTGTCCGTGGTTAGATGTATGCTTGATATTTGGTGTGCACACTCTTGTTACTACACTGAAGAGCCAAAGAAAGTAGTACATCTACCTAATATCGTTTAGGGTCACCGCGAGCACGCAGAAGTGCCGCAACACGACTTGGCATGGATCCAACTAATGTCTGAAGTAGTGCTTGAGGGAATTGACACCTTGAATCCTGCAGGGCTGAACAGAAATCAAGAGTATGAGCGTCTGGAGACCTCATATGAACAGCACGTTGCAAGGCATCCCACATATGCTCAATAATGTTCCTGTCTGGGGGGTTTGGTGGCCAGTGGGTTTCGGAAGTTTTCCTGGAGCCACTCTGTAGCAATTCTGGACGTGAGGTGTCACAATTTACTGTTGGAATTGTCCAAGTCCGTCGGAATGCATAATGGACATGAATGGGTGTAGGTGATCAAACAGGATGCTTAAGTACGTGTCACCTGTTAGAGTCATATCTAGACGTATCAGGGATCCCATATCACGCCAAGTGGTCACTCCAATACCTTTACAGAACATCCACCAGCTTCAACAATCCCCTGCTGACTTGAATGGATTCATGAGGTTGTCTCCATACCCGTACAGGTCCATTCACTCGATACAATTTGAAACGAGACTCGTTTCACAAGGCAACATGCTTCCGGTCATCAACAGTCCAATGACATTTTTGACGAGCCCAGGCGAGGCATAAAGCTTTGTGTCATGCAACGGTACACGAGTGGCCTTCGGCTCCGAAAGCCCATATCGATGATGTTTCGTTGAAAGGTTCACATGCTCACACTTGTTGATGGCCCAGCACTGAAATCTGCAGCAATTTGCGGAGGGTTGCACTTCTGTTACGTTGAACGATTCTCTTCAGTCGTCATTAGTCTCTTTCTTGCAGCGATGTAAGAGATTTGACGTTTCACCGTATTCCTGATATTGATGGTACACTCGTGTAATGGTCCGACGGGAAAATCCCCTTCATCGCTACCTCGAAGATGCTGTGTCCCATCGCTAGCGCGCCGACTATAACACCACATTCAAAAACACTTAAATCTTGATAACCTGCCATTGTAGCAGCAGTAACCGATCTAACAACTGTGCCAGACACTTGTTGTCTTATATAGGCGTTGCCGACGTCAGCGCCGTTTTCTTTCTGTTTGCATATCCCTGTATTTGAAATCGCTTGCGTATACCAGTTTCTTTGGCTTTTCAGTGTCTCTATCGCGGTATACTGTATTCCCTAATGAGTTCCGAAATGGAGTGTCCCATGCGTCTTGCTCCAGCTACCATTCCGCATTCAAAGTCAGTTAATTCGCGTCGTGCGGCCGCAATCACGTTGTTATCATCTTTACAGGAATCATCTGATTACAAATGAAAGCTCCAGGCAATCATCGTAGGTCGTACCACTCGCTCCTTCCGACTCCTTGGTTTCTCCCTTATCATCTGCGCCCATCCTGTCCTCCGCTCTATCAAATCCAAAGCCCACAACCGCTTCCGACTCCTCAAACTCTCTCTTGCCGAACATGTGGGTTGAAGCCCTCTACCGTCCTCGACACCTACAAATCCTTAATCCGTTCCCATCCTCTGTTATGCCAGTCCCACCTGGATATCCGCTCCCCCCCACCCAAATTCTATAAGCCCCGCCAGATCCTCAAGCGCCATGCACTATGCCTCACCTTCCGTATATGCCTCCCGCCCCCACGTGGTTCCTCTATGACGTGATTCCTTTCTCCCATCTACTCCTCGAACATATCCATGTCCCCTACACCTCTCCCCGCCTTGACTCCCCTCATCCCCTGATTGCTCCTCTCCTCTCCAAACCCTGCCCTCTGTTGCGCCTTCACCATTGTGTCCCCTCCCCCCTCCACCTATTCACCCTTCATCTCCTTTCCTGAGGTGGCTTCCGTCGTCTCCCTCTCCTGGATGATGCCCTCTCTCCCACCATTGATCCCTCCTATCAACTCTCCCTCCCTTTCTCTGTCCTTTTCCCAGGCTGCCTCTCCCCTCCCTACCATCCCGTTTTTTCCCCACCTACCCTCTCTCTGCCTCCCTTCTCTCCCCTGAGTTCTTTTGCACTGCCGTCCTCAGCCTTTCCCTACTCCCTCGGTCGGCTCCTCCCACACCCACTTCGTTTTTCCTCTCCTTCCCCCTATTTTCCCCTCATCTGTGCATGTCCCACCCATCTGCTCTAGGCTGTGGTATGACATCTTCGTGCAAACTTTTTAGTGCAATATTTTAAGTGAGTGTTCAGTGTAGTGCATCTTTTCCGAAGTGTTGCGAACAGAAATCATACTGTCACTGGGTGTGGTTTTTATATCTCTTGCGAACAGAAGCCAGACTGTCGCCGTGTTTTTCTAATGGTCTGTCTACTATTTTACCTGTCCACTTCGCGTGTATTTTATTAGCATCGCCCCTTTGTTTTATGTTTTACCTTCCACAATTTTTCGCACTTTTCCAATTTAAGTCACCGTTTTTATCGCCTGCTTTTGTTGTTTATTGTCTTCTTCTTGTGATTTAAAAATTCTGCAGTCTGAATGGCGGCGTACTAAGATGCTGCCAGCCCGCCCCCTTTGGGAGGAATCTAAATAAAATAAAGGAAAAGAAAAAAACATGAAAGCTCCGCCAATGCACTGTCCTTTTATACCTTGTGTTCTCCATACTACTGCCATCTCTACAGGGTGTTACAAAAAGGTACGGCCAAACTTTCAGGAAACATTCCTCACACACAAGTAAAGAAAAGATGTTATATGGACATGTGTCCGGAAACGCTTAATTTCCATGTTAGAGCTCATTTTAGTTTCCTCGATTCACCGCCAGTTGGCCCAATTGAAGGAAGGTAATGTTTACTTCGGTGCTTGTGTTAACATGCGCCTCATTGCTCTACAGTACTAGCATGAAGCACATCAGTACGTAGCATCAACAGGTTAGTGTTCATCACGAACGTGGGTTTGCAGTCAGTGCAATGTTTACAAATGCGGAGTTGGCAGATGCCCATTTGATGTATGGATTAGCACGGGGCAATAGCCGTGGCGCGGTACGTTTGTATCGAGACAGTTTTCCAGAACGAAAGTGTCCCGACAGGAAGACGTTCGAAGCAATTGATCGGCGTCTTAGGGAGCACGGAACATTCCAGCCTATGACTCGCGGCTGTGGAAGACCTAGAACGACAAGGAAACTTGCAGTGGACGAGGCAATTCTTCGTGCAGTTGACGATAACCCTAATGTCAGCGTCAGAGAAGTTGCTGCTGTACAAGGTAACGTTGACCACGTCACTGTATGGAGAGTGCTACGGGAGAACCAGTTGTTTCCGTACCATGTACAGCGTGTGCAGGCACTATCAGCAGCTGATTTGCCTCCACGGGTACACTTCTGCGAATGGTTCATTCAACAATGTGTCAATCCTCATTTCAGTGCAAATGTTCTCTTTACGGATGAGGCCTCATTCCAACGTCATCAAATTGTAAATTTTCACAATCAACATGTGTGGGCTGACGAGAATCCGCACGCAATTGTGCAATCACGTCATCAACACAGATTTTCTGTGAACGTTTGTGCAGGCATTGTTGGTGATGTCTTGATTGGGCCCTATGTTCTTCCACCTACGCTCGATGGAGCACGTATTCATGATTTCATACGGGGTACTCTACCTGTGCTGCTAGAACATGTGCCTTTGCAAGTACGACACAACATATGGTTCATGCACAATGGAACTCCTGCACATTTCAGTCGCAGTGTTCGTACGCTTCTCAACAACAGATTCGGTGACCGATGGATTGGTAGAGGCTGACCAATTCCATGGCCTCCACGCTCTCCTGACCTCAACCCTCTTGACTTTCATTTATGGGGGCATTTGAAAGCTCTTGTCTACGTAACCCCGGTACCAAATGTAGAGGCCCGCATCTCGTGGTCGTGCGGTAGCGTTCTCGCTTCCCACGCCCGGGTTCCCGGGTTCGATTCCCGGTGGGGTCAGGGATTTTCTCTGCCTCGTGATGGCTGGGTGTTGTGTGTGATGTCCTTAGGTTAGTTAGGTTTAAGTAGTTCTAAGTTCTAGGGGACTGATGACCTAAGAAGTTAAGTCCCATAGTGCTCAGAGCCATTTGAACCAAATGTAGAGACTTCTCGTGCTCGTATTGTGGCCGGCTGTGATACAATACGCCATTCTCCATGGCTGCATCAGCGCATCAGGGATTCCAAGCGACGGAGGGTGGATGCATGTATCCTCGCTTATGGAAGACATTTTGAACACTTCCTGTAACAAAGTGTTTGAAGTCACCCTGGTACGTTCTTTTGCTGTGTGTTTCCATTCCATGATTAATGTGATTTGAAGAGAAGTAATAAAACGAACTCTAACATGGAAAGTAAGCGTTTCCGGACACATGTCCACATAACATATGTTCTTTCTTGGTGTGTGAGGAATGTTTCCTGAAAGTTTGGCCGTACCTTTTTGTAACACCCTGTATATGTGGATATCGCTATCGCATGTCTTTTGTCACCTTGTGTTTTCATATTACTTAAATGTATCCTTCTTCTATTAAAAGTGTATATACAGAGAAGTGGCTGTATACTGCAGCTCAGATGCCGGAAGCTAATGGACATTAGCCTCCCAAAGTATAGATCTCTGGCTGCCGTCGATGGCCATGTCTTACAAAGTTTGCCCCCTTTGGCGGTGACGTTGTAATCTCGGAGTAAATAGCGCTCGTTGCTTTCCGCGCCAGCTCCCGGGCGAGGGCGATGGAGGGACGGATCGATGGAGATGAATGAAACGCGGATTGATATGGCCCGGGAGGGCAGCAGCGGCGGGAGCTGCTTTTATCGCTGATGAAGGAGGGCGGAGGGCCTGTGGGCAGCGACGAGGCCTGCGGCCGCACTCCCAACACAATTACACCGTGGCGTCCGCCGCCCCCGCGGGAGAAATATCGCGGCCGCTGTGTCGCTGTTGGCCCTTATCGCGTTTCCTCCGGCGGCGGAGCGGCCCACGTATGCATGCCTGCGACGCGGGTCGCTGATTTATCTGGCGCGCCTCGCGGGGCTCCCGCGGGACGCCACAGCAGCGCCGCAGTCGCACCGCACCTGACGGGAATCCAGAGGGACACCTTGTGACCGCCGCCGGCTTCTAAAGTGAGGGACGCACTCGCGCTACAGTGACAAGTGGCTGACGCTACAGCTGCAGCATGATGCTCTGCGGACTTAGTTGTCTCGAAAACACCCCGCTCTGTTAGAACCGCTGCCATTCTGAAAGAGACTGCCTTCCTCAAACAAAAATCACGGAAAATGCTATGCAAGTCATTTCTCTCTCTTAACGCTATGATCGATCACCAAATTGCGGGCGTCATTTTGAATGTAAATAACCTTCTTCGTTTTCTTGTGCTTTTGTTCCGCATCGGTGCAAGGTCAGCATGGCTGTTTATTTAGGATTGTTAATTATAAGGTGTATCTGGATCCCCTTTCTACCACAAACCCGTTTCCCATGGGGCGGGCCTCCCGCTGTGGCAGAGCGGTTCTAGGTGCTTTAGTCCAGAACCGCGTGACTGCTAAAGTCGCAGGTTCGCATCCTTCCTCGGGCATGGATGTGTGTGATGTCCTTGGATTAGTTAGGTTAAATAATGAGCGTATGGCGTTGGTGGCCGGAAGACCCCCTGCGGGGCAGGGCGGTTTAATGCCACTATGGCGACTTGAGAGTGAATGAGGATGAAATGATGATGAAAGACACACAACACCCAGTCATCTGGAGGCAAAGAAAATCCCTGACCCCACCGGGAATCGAACCCGAAACCCCGTGCGCGGGAAGCGAGAATGCTACCGCAAGACCACGAGCCGCCGATATTACTTGCAAGGGAATCTCCCCATCGCAGCCCCCCTCAGATATAGTTATAAGTTGGCACAGTGGATAGGTTTGAAAAACTGAAAGATCAATCGAGAAAACAGGAACTGTGGAACTATGAAAGAATAAGCAAAATATACAAACTTGAGAGGTGGCATGAGCCCCCTCTCATATTTCTATCTTACGATTTTCCTCTCTAATTGCATGCAGTGAAAAGTTGCTATTCCTTCACACGCGTGATTCCCACGCAGCGTCTCTCGTCACCCGGGTGGTCCGGTGACAGGCGGGCTCTGCTGCTCTTGAAAGGGTAAGCTGACGGGTGTGAGGGAGTCGAGTGAATGCTTTCCAGACGCCGACATTGTAGAATAGCGGCAGACACGCTCAGAGGGGCCTGAAGTAGCGGCTGGGCTAGAGGTTCCGTTACTTCGCAGAAAATTAGCGAAAAAACTTTCTGGCGGGCTACCAGCGAGGCGTGGGAATGACTTGTGTACCCACGCAGTTTTGGCGGCAAATTCCCACGCTTTCTGCAAAATCGTAACTGTGATTGGCTTGCTCAGGGCATAGCTACGTGACGTAGCACAATCAGCGCAGAAATTGGCGCCAAGAATCTCCATTGGTGGAATGGTAGTGCTCCGGCAATAGAGTGGAATTTTCCGCCGGTTTTCGAGTTGCTGATTGGAACAGTTAACCACGGCCACTGTCGTGGGGGCGGGAATGTTCTGTGTTCGGTTTGTACGGGTGCTCTTGTGGGGAGTCAGCTCTCGCCTTTCGGTCGGAGTAGGTTACAAGACTGAGCTCTCGCTGGTCTGGACAGCCTGCCTTCCGTTGGCTGTCTAATATACTTTTATTTAATTGTAACTGTTTGACGAAGTTTCTGAAGTTCCGACTTCAACGTAACTTCCCGAGTACAGTTGGCAATTGAGCGTTCTGTGTACAAACGGCCTATGCTGTCTGTCTTGAGCAGTTTTGGCTAAAGATGAGTTACTGGGTGACTTCGCTTGTTAAAATCAATCACTGTACCGTCAGTGATTGTGTGGCGAGCCTTCTTCGTCTCCCTCAGAGGCGCATTTGTATTGCTAGGAAGTCTTTAGTCTGGAACAACCAGACCAGGATAATTAGTTTCGGGCTATACTCGCGACATTATCATCACCACGACAGGACTTCGAAGCAACCAGCCATCGCCTCCAGCATGCCAGATCGTGTTCTAGCAGTTAAGAAGACAGTTTGGTAATGTACGTCCGCAGCACCGGCAGATAGGGATTTTCCTAGGTGATAATCAGAGCTAAGCAGAGCGCGCCTGTTCGTCGTTTTCTAACTTTGTTCTGTCTTGGGTGTTCATTGTCTGAATTCTCACTACTGTAGCAGCAATTAATGTTGGGTTGGCTGTGTGTTTCTCTTAAGATTTGAGTTGCAAGGAATTGGCTCCACATACCACTTCGTCATAAATGTCACAATCTAGTTTAGGGACAACTTCACCTTCACAGCATTTATTTGAGTATCCAATTTGAGCCAATTTGATGTATTGTAAATGTTTCATGTGTTTTTGTTTATTATTTTGAGTTATAATAAATCATATTGTTATTTTGGACAGAACTTTCATTCTGTTAATCGGTAGAGCAACCCTATCATTTCTCACTACATTAATGAAACTTTCCTGTATTTAACTTATTTATCAAATTAAATTATTGCAGGTGCCAAACTCTTTTCTACTCCACTTGCAGGGTCGATTACAGTCAGTTCGCGTTTCTTTTTAATCCATGTGCAACAGCAAAAGTCGGAGTTAGAATAAGGAGGGGGGGGGCTTAGGGCATACTTTATACACTCCTGGAAATTGAAATAAGAACACCGTGAATTCATTGTCCCAGGAAGGGGAAACTTTATTGACACATTCCTGGGGTCAGATACATCACATGATCACACTGACAGAACCACAGGCACATAGGCACAGGCAACAGAGCATGCACAATGTCGGCACTAGTACAGTGTATATCCACCTTTCGCAGCAATGCAGGCTGCTATTCTCCCATGGAGACGATCGTAGAGATGCTGGATGTAGTCCTGTGGAATGGCTTGCCATGCCATTTCCACCTGGCGCCTCAGTTGGACCAGCGTTCGTGCTGGACGTGCAGACCGCGTGAGACGACGCTTCATCCAGTCCCAAACATGCTCAATGGGGGACAGATCCGGAGATCTTGCTGGCCAGGGTAGTTGACTTACACCTTCTAGAGCACGTTGGGTGGCACGGGATACATGCGGACGTGCATTGTCCTGTTGGAACAGCAAGTTCCCTTGCCGGTCTAGGAATGGTAGAACGATGGGTTCGATGACGGTTTGGATGTACCGTGCACTATTCAGTGTCCCCTCGACGATCACCAGTGGTGTACGGCCAGTGTAGGAGATCGCTCCCCACACCATGATGCCGGGTGTTGGCCCTGTGTGCCTCGGTCGTATGCAGTCCTGATTGGGGCGCTCACCTGCACGGCGCCAAACACGCATACGACCATCATTGGCACCAAGGCAGAAGCGACTCTCATCGCTGAAGACGACACGTCTCCATTCGTCCCTCCATTCACGCCTGTCGCGACACCACTGGAGGCGGGCTGCACGATGTTGGGGCGTGAGCGGAAGACGGCCTAACGGTGTGCGGGACCGTAGCCCAGCTTCATGGAGACGGTTGCGAATGATCCTCGCCGATACCCCAGGAGCAACAGTGTCCCTAATTTGCTGGGAAGTGGCGGTGCGGTCCCCTACGGCACTGCGTAGGATCCTACGGTCTTGGCGTGCATCCGTGCGTCGCTGCGGTCCGGTCCCAGGTCGACGGGCACGTGCACCTTCCGCCGACCACTGGCGACAACATCGATGTACTGTGGAGACCTCACGCCCCACGTGTTGAGCAATTCGGCGGTACGTCCACCCGGCCTCCCGCATGCCCACTATACGCCCTCGCTCAAAGTCCGTCAATTGCACATACGGTTCACGTCCACGCTGTCGCGGCATGCTACCAGTGTTAAAGACTGCGATGGAGCTCCGTATGCCACGGCAAACTGGCTGACACTGACGGCGGCGGTGCACAAATGCTGCGCAGCTAGCGCCATTCGACGGCCAACACCGCGGTTCCTGGTGTGTCCGCTGTGCCGTGCGTGTGATCATTGCTTGTACAGCCCTCTCGCAGTGTCCGGAGCAAGTATGGTGGGTCTGACACACCGGTGTCAATGTGTTCTTTTCTCCATTTCCAGGAGTGTATATGAAGATTCTAGAAGAATTTAGTGTTAATTACACTGCTAGCCCCGGCACCTCGCAAACTGAGTAGTCCATCTGCAAGATAGGCAACATCAAGGATAGTATGGGCATAGCAGCGCCGTGGTCCTGTGGTTAGCGTGAGCAGCTGCGGACGGAGAGGTCCTTGGTTCAAGTTTTCCCTCCGGTGAAAAGTTCAGTTTCTTTATTTTCGCAAAGTTATGATCTGTCCGTTCGTTCATTGACGTCTCTGTTCACTGTAATAAGTTTAGTGTCTGTGTTTTGCGACCGCACCGCAAAACCGTGCGATTAGTAGACGAAAGGACGTGCCTCTCCAATGGGAACTGAAAACACTTGATCGCGAGGTCATACATAGGTCAACCGATTCCTCCACAGGAAAACACGTCTGATATATTCTATACGACACTGGTGACGGCATGTGCGTCACATGACAGGAATATGTTGTCGATCCACCTAACTTGTACACTTGGCGAATGGGTAAAAAGATTCTTCTACCTTGCCCGATTTAGGTTTTCTTGTGGATGTGATAAGCACTCCCAAAAAAGTGATGAAAACATAAGCGTTTGTTACATAAACTGAAAATAAAAAATTAAACTTTTCACCCGAGGGAAGGCTTGAACCAAGGACCTCTCGTTTCGCAGCTGCTCGCGCTAACGACGGGACCACGGCACTCCTTGGCTTGCTCTTTCCTTCTTGTTGCATATCTTGCGCATGGACTACTGTGTTTACATATTTTGCTTATTTTTTCATAGTTCCACAGAACTTCTTCCTGTTTTCTCGATTGATCTGTGTTCATTTTTTCAAGGCTTATCCACTGTGCCAACTTATAATTAAATCTGAGGGGAGTGCGATGGGGAGGTTCCCTTGTTAGGTTTATGTAGTTGTACGTTCTAGGGGACTGATGACCTCATATGTTAAGTCCCATAGTGCTCAGAGCCATTTGAACCATGTGAACCGTGGGGCCGAATACATTCAGGTGACAAAAATCGTGGTGTAGCGATGTTCACATATAAAGATGGCGGTAGTAACGCTAACATATAGTATAAACGGCAATGCAATGGCAGAAATTTCATTTGTTACTCTGTTGATTTCTGTGAAATGGTTTCCGAAGTGATTATGGCCCCAAGATGGGAATTAGTACACTTCGAAGGCGGGATGGTGGTTGGAGCCAGTCGCATGAGACATTACATTTCGGAAATCGTTACGGAATTCAGTATTCCAAGATCCGCAGTGTCAAGACTGTAGCGAGATCACCAGATTTCAGGGATTAACTCTCACAGCACACGGCGCAGTGGCTCACGGCTTTAACGACGGAGAGCAGGGAAATTTGCGTATAGTTGTCAGTGCTGACAGACAAGTAACACAGCCTTTACTAACTGCAGAAATCAATGTGGGATATACGACGAACGTATCCGTCAGGGCAGCGCGCCGTTATTTGGCAAATGACCGACTTGAGTGCCGCAGATCGACATCGCCTGCATCGCCTCTTCTGACCTCGTGACTATATCGGTCGGAGCCTAGACGAGTGGGCAACAGTTGCCTTATTAGAGCAGTCCCGTCTTCAGATGGTGAGAGCCAGTGGTACGGTTAGAGTGTGGGCCCAGATCCCACTAGGCCATGAACCCAAGTTCTCAACATGGCACTGTACAGCTGGTGGTGGGTCCATAATGGTGTGGGCTGTGTTTAAATAAAATGGATTGTGTCCTCTACTCCAACTGCTACTTGAAGAGCATGTGAAACCACTCACAGTCTTCATGTTCCCAAACAATGATGGAATTTTCATAGGTGATAATGCGCCATGTCTTCGGGTCAGAATGGTTCGCGATTGGGTTGAAGAATGTTCTGGATAATTCGAGTGAATGATTTCGACACACAGATCGCCCAACATGAATCCTAAGGAGCATTTGTGGGAAATAACCGATGGGTCAGTTCATACACAAAATCCTGCACCGCTTTCACTACCGTAATTGTGGACGGCTACAGAGGCAACAAGGCCCAATACTTCTGCGAGGGACGTCCACTGACTTCTTAGTCCATGCCAAGTCGAGCTGCTGAAATATTTTTTGAGTCAGCAGTCTTCTGACTGGTTTGATGCGGCCCGCAACGAATTGCTCACCTGTGCTGACCTCTTCATCTCAGCACTTGCAGTCTACGTTAAGTCGAGAAAAAAGGTCCGATACGATATTAGGAGGTATCCCATGACTTTTGTCACCTCAGTGTAATCTTGATTATCTCGACCTCCAAAGCTGAATCCTCTTTTTCTTGTGCTTTTATCACGAATCAGCGGATGGTCGGCATGGTCATGTAATGGATATGAAATGGTTAATTCAGGTGGTGGCTGGATGTTCTTCCCGTCGCAACCAAGTACACCCATGAACGGAATATGTCTGCATATGCATGTCAAGGACGGTGGAAGTTTTCTGAATGGTTTCGGATCTAGTAACTCAGGTCGGAATTGAGTACCAGTCCAGTCTTCACCTAGCGAAACGTGGAAAAACGCCTAAAAATCACATCCACTCTGGCTGGCAGAAACTGACCCTCACCGTTAATCTGCCGGGTCGATTCGATCTGGGGCCAGCACACCTCCCCGTATACTGACAAACTCTACCGTTTTTTCCGTGATTTCCCATATTATAGAAGTTTTCATTAATCTTCTTAGTCAGTGATCACTGTTGTAAACACGCTGGTGTCCAAATTTAAGACAACACACAAAAATTTTGCAAAGGTGTGTTTATTTTTCCACAAAATTATATAATCAAGTGACAGTGAAATAGAAACAATGTAAAGAATACTGAACGTAAACAACTGCGACATGCATAACGGTAGACAAAAGTGTTCTTCGTTTTGTCCAACTTAACGGATTTACATTCTGACAATTGGTTAATGTTACGGCGTAAAGTCAGCGCCGGCACGCCAGTCGGCAACGACAGTAGAAAAAAGGCTGCGAGAAAAGGTCAGCCAATTGCATGCTGACGACCTCCCTTCAGGACGACAACGCGACAGCAGCGGCCCCTAGGCGAAGAGGACATTAGCGCTGCAACCGACTGGTGGCAGTCGCTTCAATAGCAGTGTCAACGCTAGCGGTTTCGTTAGAACTCTCTATGCAGCACAGACTTGTATTTGTCTATTGTGAACAAGACTGATTATTTTGTAGGTCACCCTTTGCTTGCGACACATCTATCAAAGTTAAGTACTGTAATTGTCTTCTTGTAATAAAACTCATTAATATGAGTTGTTTCATTGTTTGTCTAGCGAACCGAGTAAGCAGGATTCCTAGACACAACAGTTAATGCGCGCAGATAGCGTGTGACCATCTCTGGCATCAACGCAGGCCTAACAAACGACGGGTCATGCTGTGAATTATGTCATCAATCTCATGTAGTAACGCAATAACGCCCATTCTTCCTGGAGCGCCGCTCGCAAGTCTTAGAGAGTGGTTGGTGGATGATGACGTGATGCAACCCATATCCCTAGTGCATCTCAGTCGTGCTCTATGGGACTCAAACAGAGAGAGCGAGGAGGCCACGCCATGCGTGCAGTATCTTCCGTTTCCAGAAAAACATCAACCACTCGTGCTCAATGAGGCCGAGCATTATCGTCCAGCAGTATAAAGTCTGGGCCCAATGCACCTAGCAACAACCGCAGATGAAGTCCCAAGATCTCGTCACGATATCTGACAGCTGTTAAAACTTGCCTATATAACCGTACAATTTCACGAAGAGGTGTTCGTGTGGTGGACATAATACATGGCCACACCATTAGGTATCGTCCTCGATATCAGTCTCTTTCCACAGTGATTGGGTCCCGAAATCGTGTTCCACTTTCTCTCCAGATGCGAATCCGTCGAGAATCAGTGTCCAGACCAAATCGGGACGTATCTGTGAAAAGAACATTGGCCCACAGTTCGACCGTCCAAGTTATATGTGACGACTCCACTCTAGACATTCATTCTGTGAAGAAGCGTCAGGTAGACATTTACAGCAGGTCTCCTGCAATAAAGGCTACTATGCCGAAGCCTTCTGCACACCGTTTGCCTCGCTACAGATGCCAGTTGCCGTGGAGTACTAAGACGGTCCCGCCGTTCCCTTAGAGCCAAATGATGGTTCTCTCTTTCTGATGTTACACGTGGTCGGCTCCACCCTGGTGTTCGGGATAGTTTCGATCTATAGAACACTTACAAAAAACAACAGAACGATTCACATTAAGCCATCGGGCCATATCAGATTGCTACTGTCCTGCTGCTATTCCTCCTATGGTCCTCCACCACCGAAAGCCTGATAGGCTTTTTCTCTGTGCCATACTGTATCGTCTCTGACTGTGTATAAAGCGATTGTGAATGTGGTACTACCCGGAAAACACTACACCTTTTGAGACGTGAACTGACGTCATCCGTTGACCAGAATGCCATCATCCGTGCAGGATACGATCGTCCGGACATCTATTGACAGTTTGTATGATTGTATTGTGAATTAGACACATGACGGGGACACAGTGGCTTATTGCTTTAATTTTGGACACCAGTGTATTAATAGTGCGAAATTCTATTGATAGATCAATATCCGTGACCAGCAGGTCGCGGAAGCTTTCGTTTATACGAAAAGTTCCGAGACCTCCTGGTCAGGGATATTGACCTATCAATACTACTGTATCCTACCGATACTACTGTAGACGTATAGTCTTTTTCCTTCACGCTTCATCCAAAAGAATTAGAGCAGAGCAGAAAGAATGCCATAGGCTCCTCGTCTAGAGAGGTGGTGAGAAAGGGTATGTTTACTTCTTGTCAGGCAATACCGGCAACCCATGTACGCACTTGCCTCTTATCTATCACCAGCTGTGGTGTAAGAAACACACGTATCCCCCTTGACAGTTTCGAGCTCAGTGCGGCGGAGTGTGGTCCTCATATTCATATCGTTATAATTGACATTACTATATTACTACTGAGATGGTTGAATGAGCACACACCGAAAGCAAAAACTTTCGAATTAAAAACGACTCGCGAAAGAAGTTTATAGATAGACTTTTATGTTTAGACACGCTGTTTACTTTGGTTGATTCCCAGTTCGCTCACACACCACCAAAACAATTCCAACGCTTCATAAGAACGGTCAACACGAAATGCTGTAATTTGTGAGTCTTCTTTTCATAGTCATAATCACTATGCCGTTGAGCTTTCTCTTGTGTTTCCATGTGTTTCTAAAGAAAATCAATATTCATCATGTGCGCTTTCGCTTGGTTGTGTAATTACTCCATAATACGATACTGTGTGAGAAAATAGAGTAAAAGTACGTAAGCAAAGTATACAAGCCTTTTATTCCCATTGTCAACCATTCCACGAAAACGAAATGTCGTTGTGCCGTTAAAAATTATTGAGACTAAATCTCCCATAAGTCTCCCTTAAAATTTTGGTCAGATTTTGTTCATCTCCCTTAAACCATGACCAAATTTGGTCGCCCTACCTCCCCTTCGTAGGATCCAGAGCACCGCAGACAATGGCGTCTACTCCCTAACCCTTTTGTTTATCGTAAGTCGACCTTATTTAGAAACTTAAAGAACAAGAAACCACATACAAAAATACGTACTTATTGCCACATTAAGAAATATTTCATTAGTTATCTTTCTAATGCGTTGGCGGGCAGGCATATTAAATTGGTTTAACAACAGCTGCAAGTACCGTATGGAGGATATCTTGATTCATAACTTATATGCAGGAGGAGGATATTGGTGTTTAACGTCCTGTCGACAACGAGGTCATTAGAGACGGAGCACAAGTTCGGATTGGGGAAGGATGGGAAAGAAAGTCGGCCGTGCCCTTTCAAAGGAACCATCCCGGCATTTGCCTGGTGTGATCTAGGGAAATCACGGAAAACCTAAATCAGGATGGCCGGACGCGGGATTGAACCGTCGTCCTCCCGAATGCGAGTCCAGTGTGCTAACCACTGCGCCACCTCGCTCGGTAAACTTTTATACATTTTATCCTTATTCTACGTTACATTTAATTCACCGATTTCTTGAGACTAGTAGTGAATCCCAGAAGTCTTACCAACACATAACGAGCAGTCCTAAGAGACATAACTACTTACGCTTCCACGGCCGATGTAGTGATAATTAAAATTCTTCCGGGTGTTGTACCTCATCGTACAGGAGCAGATCCCATCTGATATATATGGTTTGATGCGCTTACGCCTAACAGCAAAGTACTTCAGTTGGAGGGGAAAATATTACCAGCAATTAGATCGAGTGGCAATGGGCTCTCCCCAGTTGCCTGCGGACACCTTTATGGAAGCTTTTGAGCAAATGTTACTAGCTTCTGCACTCCTGCTTTGATGGCTACGATATGAAGACGACATATTCGTTATCTGGTCACACTGGGAGACGGAGTTGAGAAGCTTCCATTAACATTTAAACAGCCTGCATAAGACTATACAGTTCATCCACGAAACCGAAAACAATAGAGTGTTACTATGTTTGTACGTGGAAGTATACAGATATGCGAATGGTACACTGGACACAAAGTGTACTGGAAGCCAACCCACAAAAATCGTTGCTAGCACGGGCAGAGCCACCATCGCCCAGCTGAGAAGTATTCAGTTCTGCACACGCTGACCGCCCGTCCCTACATACTAACCACATTGAGGAATCGTCACCACACGTTTCACCCCAACCGTTACGACAACAACACTATAAAAAAAGCCGACCAATGCCAAATGAAATAAAACAAGAGAAGAGGGCAAGAAGACAAGCTTCCATTAGTGCACTTACCATGTGAAGGGTGTCGGTGAACGGCTAGCAACAATTTTCTGCAGCAGCCTCAGGATCCACAATATGATAGGTTCCACCAAGGATGCAGTCAACAAATCAAGTACTGCAGGACTATATGAACTATGTTGTGAGTGCGGGAGACCGGGAGACCAGATAGCACACGAGCAGCAGGACGTGAACGCTAAGTGCGATTAGCACAGCATAATAAAACGGTGATAGCGGAACACCACCGTGACTGTGGACTTGTTCCAGGAAGACCATGTGCTGGCGAAAGAGTCGTAAACGCGCCAACGAAAAATTCTAGAGGCTATTGAAGCTATTAAGCAGCTTGACAATACCAACAGAGAGGACGGCGACAAACGACCACGTCCCTGCTGCCAGCTATTGGAGTCCGATGGAGCGCGAGCGGTCGTGGGACAGAAGCCCCGCCGGCCACTGACGCGACAGCCTTCACAAACAGCTACATAGTAACTGCCAGCGCATTTCGACGCACACAAGGAAGAAAAACGTGACCGCTAGAATCCAAGCGCTGATTTGGACACCGTTTCCAATCGCTAACAAGCAGGCTAGCCCACCAATAGCTTCTTTCCTACCATCCTCCTTCCGTCACAGCTAGCCTAACATGTTCGAGGGCCAATAAAGTTTCAAAAATATGACGCATTCACACCGTTCGTCTAAAAGAAATAGAATTACCTTTGCTCCACCAAAACCAGTATTAACTTTAGGAAGGCCGTTGTAATAAGGTAGAAACGGCGATTTTAAGTTTACAGTTAAAGCATTTTATACAATGACGCAGTGCAATAAATCCTAAGAGACTTCTTTTTTAGTAGAGACGACCATGATCTCACTGAGATAATTTATTTCCTTCATCACGGATAACTTTTAGTGAGTCGTGCAGTTCTTTCATATTAACTAGAGAAAGCTTAGATTAATTCCGAAATCTCGGTACTTGTGTTCGTGGCTGATGAATACACGTGGGCAGCACATAGTGTAGTTTGCTTTCCAGACGCACCTGCTTGTAGGTATTTATTTATTTATTTTTACTTTTACTTGGTTTCAAGTCGGGTCGTTCATTTGCATATCAAATTATTTCCCTTCCACTGAGAGTAAGTGTGTTTGAAACGTGCGTAAAATACACTCATGGAGGGTGTATTTAAATCCCACGGTCGTGTGAAATGATGGCACCGTCATAACTCTGTTACGAAGTGACGTGGATTTGCAATCCTGAGGGCGTTCTGTATCGTACTCAGAAAACTATATGGCTACAAAATTTCTTTTTGGTTATTTCCCCACCACAGGAGGCAGACTCAGTGTTCACCATGTGGAAATCGCTTTACTTCGACTACATGTGTCCGGAAATCATGGATAATAGATACGGTCGGAGTATTCTGTCCGTTTTTCTTTACTGCTCTTGACTCCACCCCAAGAATTTATATTTCGTAATGTCTAGACATTCGAAAGTCATGGAATTCATGATTCGCTCAGATTGGTCCCACAAAATGGAAATAATCACCGAGGTCGTTAACTATTAACTACATGCGGTCTTCATTCAAAAACTGGAGGTTTCTCGGGGAGCAGAACCGTGATGCAAATGAGAATTATTAGCAGAGGTAGGAGACACAACCAAATGAATCAAGAAGCAGTCTGGAGTTGTAATTATGGCTGTAATTGAAATCGAAGAGGGGAACTGATATTAGATTGTAAGCTTCCTGGAACAGAGCACATTAGAATATGTGACTGCAGTAAAGTGTCCTTCCTACACCAAATTCTGACCCAAAAAGTAACTGATAGCGCTATCTGACAGCCGTTTCATAAAGAGCAGGTGACGCTTACATTTCGCAACTGGAAGTAATGGGGGCATGAGTGAATAATTGAATGAATTTAGGATAACGATTACTTCTCGAAGTTTCGTAACCTGATTCGCTGAACTTTTAGTTAATCTTCCTTGTAGGTAGACGAAATGAAATGAGCATGTGAGCCTCATTCTAATAGTCTACCACCTGTCCAACCAAGAACATAAGATACTCGAATAACAGTCACATACAGCATAATCTAGAAAACAGTTATTAGTCACCGAGTCTCAGCATCACTACTTATTGCATTATTTATAAAGGTATGCAAGGGCATGAAAAAGGTTTCTGACTGGCTATTAGTAAATAACGTTGCTGAAGTCAGACTTCATAAAAAAGTCTATGCTCGGATTAAATACAGATCTGAAAGTTAATATAAAGGCATGCGTGCAGTCCAAATTTTAGTGGGTGAGGGAGGAAAATGAATCGCAAATATTTCAATTAAATTCCTGATTATTAAGACTCAATTCAAAAGGAGTAATAGAGTGAAACGTCCCCTTTGAAAAATTTATACTCGACTGTGCTTAAACTGACACACAATATTTATAGCGCAACGCAATCTGACTTTCAAAATTCCCTACAAAAGAATGGCCCTGACTAACATTAAACTATACCTTTCACAAATCACTTACCTCACAAAAATCTTCGCTGCTCAAGCTACTGCAATACAGCGAGCGCCACTACTGCCAGCTAAATAAAAGATTCAAACTATGGAAGGCACTAACTACTGATAGGGATAGTTAGCAAATGAAAGATATTAATAGAGAACAAAGAATATATTTACCTTGATATCATCATATATATAGCAGTTCATGACAAATTTCAAAACTCCGCCATCTCTCTCTCCACATCCACCACTGCTGGCGGCTCACCTCCAACTGCGCAACGCTACGCGCTGTTCACAGCCAGCTGCCTAACACTACAACGGCGAGTATTACAACAATGCAAAGCAGCCACAGGCTGCACACAGCACAGCCAGTGATTTTCATTCAGAGGTGGCGTTACCAATAAAAAAAACCTAAACAGCCTACTTACATAGCCCCCATGCTCCCCACAAAAAATTTTACAAATTTTGTTGGGCACTGGCCAATGCATATTTGTTAAAATTTTTTCACAATTACAATAACAAAGAAATCAAATGCACACACTTATTGATACAATGTTGGTCAAAAGCTCAAATTTTCTCACAGTCCATAAAGAGAGTCCTAATCGTTCATCGTAAAACTGCTGTTTCTTTTCTCAAAGTCTGAGCAGTAAAAGACAATGCACACAGACGTAGTGGATTTCCATGCAGTCTTGAGGAAGTAGTATTGTCCTTCCAACGGAAAGACAGTGCTGACTCTGGACATGCAGACAGGTAATGGGCCACAACGGAGCAAACCCACAGCAGAGTCATTCGACGTTTTGAAGAAGATTGGTAGGTAGGTCATCACAGAGCAGACCCACTGCAGTCCTGGTAGAGATTACGGTATTGGTGGGCCCCCAGAGGCGCAGACCCACTGCAGTCCTTGTAGAAATAATGGTATTGATGGATCATCAAAGATGTAGACCCACTGTAATCCTTGTAGGGATGGCCAGCAGCCATCTGTTGTGACTGTGCAGGTGCACAATCACCATTGAAGAGTCTTGCGGCTAATATAGCAAGTCCATAAACCACCACTTGTGCACTCACAAAGTTTTTGGAATTGTCCTTAGAACCAACAATGCTGTTATCCATTCCCTTGCTGAATTATTAACACGCGTGCAAACACTAACAGTCCCTACTTCTCACATATTGTCCATATACTATGACCAACAGAAACGTGTGCAGTGAAATGTAACTTACAAGTTAATAATATGATGAACTGGTGACAAGTACAATTTTATAACATAAGAACACAGTAACAAAGGTACAAAACACATCAGTAAAGAACATAACAATACAAATAACATTTGTAGTACAGGTTTTACAACAGAACAGAAATAAACATATACATCAATGTTACAGGAATGATGAGATAAGTAGATACATAAAAGTTCAGAATAACTTTCGAAACATCAGCTTCACACATGAGCATTAAAACAAAACAGAATAAATAATATCTAAGCATATTTACAAGTTAAATAACATATTATTAAAACCAATTATATTTGAGGATAACAGTATTCCTCATCATAGTGAATAGTATTAGAAAAAAAATTCTATGAAACTACACAGTGACAGGAAGAAAACAAATACACAAGGGTACACAAACACATAGGGGGATAACACAATGGAAAGGACAGGGTTCGTTTTCAGTGTAACATTTGGTACTGCAGTCCAACCTAAAACTTCATTCCATAGATCGTTCCTCTTATTTCGACATTTGCACCTGCCAAAAAAATCCTATCCAAGCATGCTTTCTATATTCTGTTCACATATTTCTTACCTCATTATTTATTTACCATTATCTTACCTCATCATTTATTTCCAAGAAAATCCTACCTAAACCTGTTGTCCCTAAACCCTACTTTTTTGGTTCATATCCTCTTTCAAAACACTATTGTGGCCAAACCATTTTCTTATAGCTTCTCAAAGCATTTCTTCCAATCCATCATAGCTAGTTTCTTATATAGTTTACCCCCTCTTAAGCTAACTTAAATCTACTGAGCTCAGATATATATACCAATGGACGAGGCAATGCAGCATCACATAAAACAATTAATATAAACAGCAATGAAAAAAGACACAGATTTGCGAAGCAAGCTGCATTAAGAAATTAGCAAAGCAATTGTAATATTACAACTAATCTAAGGCAATGTGCAGCAATAAAACAATTAATATAAACAGCAATAAAAAAAACGCAAATTTGCGAAGCAAGCAGCATTAAGAAATTAGCAAAGCAATTGTAATATTACAACTAATCTAAGGCAATGTGCAGCAAACAATAAAAATAAATCATTAGTAAAACTGGCTTAACAGAATAATACAAAGTCAAATTCAATAACACTATGCCTGGCAAACAGCAGCAACTTATACCTAAACATGACATAGCTCAAGCAGAAAAAATATTACACTAAAAATGGCCATGTCTAATACCTATGTCACATCTTAACACTAGAGTGATGCATCACAAAAACTTACTCTACGAAAAAAAATTACCAAGTAGTTGAAAAGAAAATTATGTATGCAGTTCCTGTTATTAGTCCCTTCTTATTGTTCTTTCCATTCCAAGAGCTCCTTTTTCGAAGAATGTGGGTCATAAAATAATTATTTAATAGATCTGTTGACAGAAAGTGTTCACATTAGCAAATGATTTTTTTATTATTTTTTTTATTTTATTTTTTTTTATAAAACCAATGCTGCAACACAGCTGGGAACTAGATATCAAATGAAATAAGCAACTATGAAAGGCAAAGCATAAAAATATCATTCAATAGCCATGTGGCATTTCATAAGTAGTAAAAAAAATATCTCATCTAGAAAGACAGTAGTCATAATCAGGTGTGTAGACAAACTATTTCTTGTCATTTCATTAGGCATTTCAGTAAATATCAGATAGTACGATATGTTTCCAAGTAATGAGCGTGTCGCATTTGCGATGCTTTCTACAAGGGAACGTCTCCACCTGCGCCACACACTAATGGCTTTTTCTCCGGGCGGCTGGCCCAGCTGCGCGCCACAACGCATTACATCAAGGTCACTTACCTTTCTTAACGAAATATTTACGACAGCAGTTTTCGCTACAGCGACAGTCTCATATAAAAATTTCATAGGTCAAGAATTAGCGTTGCAAAACTGTAGAAACAAAATCTTATTGATATAACAGTGTCCAAAAAAATTTTCGTCGGCATTGTGATACATTCACGCATTTACACACATTTCATAATTCTAAAAGTACGATTCTCGGTTTCCAACATACGTCTTCACAAGGCAGAGTTCCTAACCGCTACTCATTACTCCTTACCTTATTACACATATATATATTCGTCGACGCTTCTTTAATAATTCATCATATGAAATACGTAGCATAATCAAATTCCTCATATAGCATCAGCTTCTTGACCATAAACATACCTCAGCAGCATAATACACATCGTCATCATAACATCATAAAACCTCAGCCAAATCTCAAAATCGTCGTAGCTTCCTGAAATAATTTCAAAACCCTAAAAAATATTCTCTGCTCATTTCAATAGTGTCATCTACCTCAAACGTACCTTAAAAATCATGATCTCATACCAAATACATCATTCAAAGCTCTCATAGTATCACAATGGTTCCAAAAAAATATGAACAGTTCACAAAGTACAGACAAAATACAATTTCATAAGTGTGAAGTTATCCAACTGTGTAATTACGTAAACATCTGTCACTGATGTAGTAAAAAAAAATGTTTATCTCTCAGTTACATGATCAGATAGCTGTGTAATTTGTGTGTTAGAGAAATATGGTACCGATGTGTAAAGTTGTATAAGTAAATACCATATTAGCTAGGGTTCCTTGTGGTTGCCACACACATGGTACACAAAGTAAGCGTGTACCCCCCTGAGGATTAATGTAATTATACCCTCAGGTGTTACAGATTACAGCAATGGAATGAAATGTATCACGGAAAACCTTTGTATCATTGTACTCCAAATATCTTTAAAAATAAATATTTTAAGTACAAAATTAATCACTCAAATACGTGTACTGTAGCGCTAAACTGTGTGTCTTGTCGCAACATAATCTCTGTGGAAGTGTCGTAGTTATCGTCCTCCGAAAGCTAAGTTCTGCAGAAGTCAATGTACTTACCTCATGATAAACAAAAATGAAATGCTTTGCGAATAGATATCTTAGTTATTACGCTTATTGTTGTGATGAAGAAAGTACTGTACTGTAACGTATTGTTGTGCTACGGAAAAGGCTGTCTCATTATTGCTATACCACAAAAGTTACTACTAAAACATGTTTTACTTTCCAGAATAAAACAGAAAACTGTGCAGATATAAAACAGATACACCGCAAAAGCAACAAGGTGAATTGTGTCACACATTAGTAGTGTCGTGATAACATCGTGTAGCTGTCACATAAACTAACCACTGTGTCATCTGGTATCTCACAGAAAGTACTTTAAATCCCGAATGTATTTTCAAGTAAACCAAAATGTTTCATAAAAATCTCAAGTTAAAAAAGCACATTATCTCTCAATAAACGGTTTTACGTGTGAAATGTGGTATAACCCTTTGCTCTTCCTAGTACTCAGAGTTTGAACAATGCAATTATCATGCGGTATACGTCGGTAAGGAACACTGGAATTTTTCTCAAGGTTAGCGCCTAATGTTATTTTTTTTTTCTCGGAGCCAGCGGGCGCAGATGTCTGCCCGCGGTGCGGGTCATTGTTTCTTTGTTGACGCGCGTCGTTAATGGGATTCAGAGACCGAACTTCTACAAATTCGCCTTGCCGAGAGGGCCCAGCTCTGTTATAATCCGCCAGTTCTGATGAAATTCAGGTCTGTCGTTGTGTCGGTAGTTTACATAGTTTCTTGTTTGTCGGTCATGTGGTGGAGTATTTCTCCCTGAATCGTCACTGTGCGCCGAACTGTTGCGTCTGAAGTTATTCTGCCTCCCTTTTTTTTTTTTTATGAACAGCTTATAGTAAAAATCATCGTGTCGGCGAGTAGCATATCGGTCATTGTTAGGTCGTGTCGGCGGTTCCATCTCAAAATTCGGTGCACATTGCCAATTTCTTTCATAACTTCCGAAATGCCCTGTGTTATTATGTTGCGGCTTTTCCGTATTTCTATGTCCCTCTTCCCGTATTGGGGCGCGAGTGTCCTCTGAAATACGTAATTCTTGTATTACCTGTGTCAGCTGATCTTGTACTTCCCGGATTTCTCTTTGGTGTTGCGTATTAATTTGATTCAGATTTTGTTTCAGTTTCCTAATTTGTTCGCTCTCTTCTGTGTCATTAAAGACTACCGGTTTTGTGTCATTCAGATCATCATCTACCTTTGTAGATAAATTAGTGACCTGATCCGAAAGTTCGGCTACTTTCTCCGATAGTGAACACATTTCCTTAGTGTGTTTTTCTGAACCAAGTTTCAGAGTGTCCATTTGTGTTGAAATCGAATCTACTGTGTCCTTCAAGTTTTCCTGAGTTTTTGCAAGTTGCGTAACCGAATCGGTAGATGCAACTGAGTCAAATTTAGCTTGCAAGGTCTCATGATTTTCATGAACAATAGTTTGCAGTTCTTTTATGGCTGCTTCGTGATTCTGTAGTGCATTTTCATGCCGCGAAAAAATAGGTTGGAAATGCTCACAAATTTGTGTTTTTACGTCATTACAGACTATTTGACATTTCGATTCGATTTTATGTAACTCAGTAGTTAAATCTTCACGTGTTTGTTCAAGTGTGGTGTCTAACTTTTGAAGATTTTGTTCCATTGTGTCTAACTTTTGTAGCTGTTGCTGTATTTGTCTCTCATTTTGTTCCATTGTGTCTAACTTTTCAAGCTTTTGTCCCATTTGTTGCATTAACTGTAATAACAATGCACAGGTGTCTGAAACACGTTCCTCAGTGCTTTTCGGCAGTGAATTTGCACCGGAAACATTCACATTTTGACAAGCAGAAAATGTGTCTTGACTTATTTGAGAAAACGGTGAGGATCCAAAACCTGAATCTACAGTATTTGCGAGATCGTGTCGTGTCATTTCGGATTCCTGAGCCGAGCTATTGCCGACCGATCGATCGATAACGCTTCCCTGCTCACTAATTGTTTCACTGCCTACGCCATTGTTTGCAGCCCGCTCCATTTCCCTATGCACAGTTACCAAATTACTACTTTGAACGTCTGTTAATTCATTACACAGTGGTGCTGGCAAGCTACGCTCGTCGTCACTATTATTTCTCAGTTTGCTTTGGAGCCTAGTGTTACGTTTTTCACACGCCATTATTGTCACAATATTTCACACGATAACACAGAAAAGCACAATTTGAAGAGCAAAAATAAGAGAACACATTAACATAACACTGAAAATAATATCTAGTTAATTGCAGCTGCGAAATACTTGGTGCAAATCTACATGCATGCCACAACTGTTTTACTGTACAACAATGAAAGACTGCAACTACGAAGGAGATTCTCTCTACAATTACGCGCTAGCAATAAACAAAATCTGCACTAATTACACAAACTACAAGAAAAAATCAGAAGATTCCAGTGAGGTATCCTAGGCTAAGGGTCGACATATGAAACGTCCCCTTTGAAAAATTTATACTCGACTGTGCTTAAACTGACACACAATATTTATAGCGCAACGCAATCTGACTTTCAAAATTCCCTACAAAAGAATGGCCCTGACTAACATTAAACTATACAAAATTGTTAAGGCTTTCGTGACCACTTGTTGACAAACTGCCTATTGGCTTCTGTTTCGGGTTCTTCGGCCGACGTTCATCTAATGATTTTTCTGACGTTTCGCCAGCACGAGTGGCTGGCATTGTCAAAGCTTCACCCTCCATTGCCGGTGGTGAACTGGAGGCGAGCTCGCGGCCGCAGACTATATGTACCTGGCGCGCCAACGTCCGAGGGCTTCTCCGCGGTCATTTCCGGTGCGGTTCTCCTCTTGCTACCTGCGACGGTCGTTCGCTGCAGTACGGGAAGCCAGGATCCGTTTACCTTAAGGCTTTCCTCTTTCTTGTTGAAACTGTTCGCGTGTTTTTGGATTTCTACAGCTTCTCTGAACAAGCGCGTGTGATAGTGCTTCTCTACAGCCAGAACTTCCGTGTCGGCGAATTCTATTACGTGGTCGGTCTCATTCAGTGCGTGCTCTGCCACGGCCGATTTCTCCACCTGCCCCAACCTGCAATGTCGCTTATGCTCTTTGATCCTGGTGTTAATGGATCGTCCAGTCATTCCGACATAAACTTTTCCGCATGTGCAAGGTATACGGTATATTCCCGACATTGCAAGTGGGTCTCTTTTCTCCTTCGCCGATCTAAGACACTCTTTGATCTTCCTTGTCGGTTTGAAAACCGTCTTTACGCCGTGTTTGCGCAATATACGGCCGATTCTGTCCGTCACTCTGGGAATGTATGGCAGAAAGGCCGTACCCGACATTTCTTTTTCTGGTACCTTACTTCGCCGAGTGTTTGGCTCTGTTACACTTCTAATGTAATTTGTGGAGTACCCATTGCTCCTCAGAACAGTTTCCAGGTGTTGCATTTCTCGTTCGAGGTGTTGAGGCTCACATATTCGTCCTGCTCTCGTTACGAGCGTACTAATCATGCCTCTTTTCTGGCTCGGGTGGTGGTTTGACAGTTTGTGCAGGTATCGGTCCGTGTGTGTCGGTTTTCGATACACGCTGTGTCCCAGGTTTTCGCCGTCCCTTGTGACCAACACATCTAGAAATGGCAGTTTCTTATCCTTTTCTACTTCCATGGTAAATGTTATGTTGGCATGGAGGCTGTTCAAGTGTCTCAGGAATTCACCGAGCTGTTCTTCACCATGGCTCCACACCACGAAAGTATCATCGACGTACCTGTACCACACCTTAGGTTTGCAAGTCGCCGAGTCCAGTGCCTGTGCTTCGAATTGTTCCATGAAGAAGTTGGCCACCACTGGACTGAGAGGACTACCCATGGCGACGCCTTCCAGCTGTTCGTAGAAATCGCCATTCCACGTGAAATAGCTCGTGGTGAGGCATGCATGGAAGAGCTTTTTGATGTCTTGCGGGAACATGGAACTGATGTGCTCCAGGGCGTCGCTGAGTGGCACTTTCGTAAATAACGAAACAACATCAAAACTGACCAGGATGTCGTTTGGCGCAAGTTTCAGTTTCTTCAGCTTCTCAATGAAATGTCCTGAGTCCTTAATGTATGTGTCGGTCTTCCCCACGTGTGGCTGGAGCAGAGAGGCCAAGTGTTTCGCCAGTTTATACGTTGGTGAGCCAGGAGCGCTAACGATCGGTCTCAGTGGAACGTTGTTCTTATGGATCTTGGGTAATCCATACAGCCGAGGTGGTAGGGCTTCTGTGTTGCGCAGGTTTCTCTGTATGTCCGCCGGCAGAGAGGATGCCTTGATTAATCGATTCGTATTCCGAGTGATACGCTGCGTCGGATCTGCGCTTAGTTTTCGGTACGTCGTCGGATCTAATAGGTCTCGGATCTTTTGCTCATAATCTTCGGTCTTCATTACAACGGTCGCATTCCCCTTATCGGCAGGCAGTACCAATATACTCTTGTCGGCGTTGAGATTCTTAATGGCTTGTACCTCTTCTTTCTTCAGGTTGCAAGCTGTTGGTTTTGCTCGGCGCAGTATCCTGGCTGTTTCAGTGCGTATTTCCTCTGCCCTTTCACAAGGAAGGGTCCGAATGGCTGCTTCGGTGTTGGCAATGATGTCCTCCATAGGTATAGTTCTCGGTATGATAGCGAAATTCCCTCCTTTTTGAAGAACTGACACTTCCTCTTCGGTCAATTGTCGTTCAGTGAGGTTGACCACTGTGTGTGACATGTCGGGAATCGCCTTGTCGGTCTGCTTCCGGCATCTTCCAAACTTTTTCTTTTGCCGCTCGGTGCAGCGCTCGAGTTCGTTCTGCATGCTCCTGTGAGTGATGCTGTCGATCTTGTCCCAGTCGTCTCGATGCATTCTGCTACTTAGTTGATAGAAAATGTCCAGAAGTTCCTGATCCGTTCTTGCCAAGTCTCTCCGTGTTGTATGTATTCGCTCACGAAGAAAAGCTCGTTCCATTCTGTCGTAGATACGATGTGCTTGGGCGGTGGTGAATAGGCGCTTGCATCTCAAGAACTTCGGTGTAGCACATTCATCTCGGCACCGTGACAGAAAGGCGAGAGAGGACATCAGTCGCGCTTTCTTCTTCCGTCGTTGGTCAAGGCGTCGGTACAATCTGCAAATCTCCTCCCCGTAGAGGCGTAATACAAAATTGTTAAGGCTTTCGTGACCACTTGTTGACAAACTGCCTATTGGCTTATGTTTCGGGTTCTTCGGCCGACGTTCATCTAATGATTTTTCTGACGTTTCGCCAGCACGAGTGGCTGGCATTGTCAAAGCTTCACCCTCCATTGCCGGTGGTGAACTGGAGGCGAGCTCGCGGCCGCAGACTATATGTACCTGGCGCGCCAACGTCCGAGGGCTTCTCCGCGGTCATTTCCGGTGCGGTTCTCCTCTTGCTACCTGCGACGGTCGTTCGCTGCAGTACGGGAAGCCAGGATCCGTTTACCTTAAGGCTTTCCTCTTTCTTGTTGAAACTGTTCGCGTGTTTTTGGATTTCTACAGCTTCTCTGAACAAGCGCGTGTGATAGTGCTTCTCTACAGCCAGAACTTCCGTGTCGGCGAATTCTATTACGTGGTCGGTCTCATTCAGTGCGTGCTCTGCCACGGCCGATTTCTCCACCTGCCCCAACCTGCAATGTCGCTTATGCTCTTTGATCCTGGTGTTAATGGATCGTCGGAATGACTGGACGATCCATTAACACCAGGATCAAAGAGCATAAGCGACATTGCAGGTTGGGGCAGGTGGAGAAATCGGCCGTGGCAGAGCACGCACTGAATGAGACCGACCACGTAATAGAATTCGCCGACACGGAAGTTCTGGCTGTAGAGAAGCACTATCACACGCGCTTGTTCAGAGAAGCTGTAGAAATCCAAAAACACGCGAACAGTTTCAACAAGAAAGAGGAAAGCCTTAAGGTAAACGGATCCTGGCTTCCCGTACTGCAGCGAACGACCGTCGCAGGTAGCAAGAGGAGAACCGCACCGGAAATGACCGCGGAGAAGCCCTCGGACGTTGGCGCGCCAGGTACATATAGTCTGCGGCCGCGAGCTCGCCTCCAGTTCACCACCGGCAATGGAGGGTGAAGCTTTGACAATGCCAGCCACTCGTGCTGGCGAAACGTCAGAAAAATCATTAGATGAACGTCGGCCGAAGAACCCGAAACAGAAGCCAATAGGCAGTTTGTCAACAAGTGGTCACGAAAGCCTTAACAATTTTGTATTACGCCTCTACGGGGAGGAGATTTGCAGATTGTACCGACGCCTTGACCAACGACGGAAGAAGAAAGCGCGACTGATGTCCTCTCTCGCCTTTCTGTCACGGTGCCGAGATGAATGTGCTACACCGAAGTTCTTGAGATGCAAGCGCCTATTCACCACCGCCCAAGCACATCGTATCTACGACAGAATGGAACGAGCTTTTCTTCGTGAGCGAATACATACAACACGGAGAGACTTGGCAAGAACGGATCAGGAACTTCTGGACATTTTCTATCAACTAAGTAGCAGAATGCATCGAGACGACTGGGACAAGATCGACAGCATCACTCACAGGAGCATGCAGAACGAACTCGAGCGCTGCACCGAGCGGCAAAAGAAAAAGTTTGGAAGATGCCGGAAGCAGACCGACAAGGCGATTCCCGACATGTCACACACAGTGGTCAACCTCACTGAACGACAATTGACCGAAGAGGAAGTGTCAGTTCTTCAAAAAGGAGGGAATTTCGCTATCATACCGAGAACTATACCTATGGAGGACATCATTGCCAACACCGAAGCAGCCATTCGGACCCTTCCTTGTGAAAGGGCAGAGGAAATACGCACTGAAACAGCCAGGATACTGCGCCGAGCAAAACCAACAGCTTGCAACCTGAAGAAAGAAGAGGTACAAGCCATTAAGAATCTCAACGCCGACAAGAGTATATTGGTACTGCCTGCCGATAAGGGGAATGCGACCGTTGTAATGAAGACCGAAGATTATGAGCAAAAGATCCGAGACCTATTAGATCCGACGACGTACCGAAAACTAAGCGCAGATCCGACGCAGCGTATCACTCGGAATACGAATCGATTAATCAAGGCGTCCTCTCTGCCGGCGGACATACAGAGAAACCTGCGCAACACAGAAGCCCTACCACCTCGGCTGTATGGATTACCCAAGATCCATAAGAACAACGTTCCACTGAGACCGATCGTTAGCGCTCCTGGCTCACCAACGTATAAACTGGCGAAACACTTGGCCTCTCTGCTCCAGCCACACGTGGGGAAGACCGACACATACATTAAGGACTCAGGACATTTCATTGAGAAGCTGAAGAAACTGAAACTTGCGCCAAACGACATCCTGGTCAGTTTTGATGTTGTTTCGTTATTTACGAAAGTGCCACTCAGCGACGCCCTGGAGCACATCAGTTCCATGTTCCCGCAAGACATCAAAAAGCTCTTCCATGCATGCCTCACCACGAGCTATTTCACGTGGAATGGCGATTTCTACGAACAGCTGGAAGGCGTCGCCATGGGTAGTCCTCTCAGTCCAGTGGTGGCCAACTTCTTCATGGAACAATTCGAAGCACAGGCACTGGACTCGGCGACTTGCAAACCTAAGGTGTGGTACAGGTACGTCGATGATACTTTCGTGGTGTGGAGCCATGGTGAAGAACAGCTCGGTGAATTCCTGAGACACTTGAACAGCCTCCATGCCAACATAACATTTACCATGGAAGTAGAAAAGGATAAGAAACTGCCATTTCTAGATGTGTTGGTCACAAGGGACGGCGAAAACCTGGGACACAGCGTGTATCGAAAACCGACACACACGGACCGATACCTGCACAAACTGTCAAACCACCACCCGAGCCAGAAAAGAGGCATGATTAGTACGCTCGTAACGAGAGCAGGACGAATATGTGAGCCTCAACACCTCGAACGAGAAATGCAACACCTGGAAACTGTTCTGAGGAGCAATGGGTACTCCACAAATTACATTAGAAGTGTAACAGAGCCAAACACTCGGCGAAGTAAGGTACCAGAAAAAGAAATGTCGGGTACGGCCTTTCTGCCATACATTCCCAGAGTGACGGACAGAATCGGCCGTATATTGCGCAAACACGGCGTAAAGACGGTTTTCAAACCGACAAGGAAGATCAAAGAGTGTCTTAGATCGGCGAAGGAGAAAAGAGACCCACTTGCAATGTCGGGAATATACCGTATACCTTGCACATGCGGAAAAGTTTATGTCGGAATGACTGGACGATCCATTAACACCAGGATCAAAGAGCATAAGCGACATTGCAGGTTGGGGCAGGTGGAGAAATCGGCCGTGGCAGAGCACGCACTGAATGAGACCGACCACGTAATAGAATTCGCCGACACGGAAGTTCTGGCTGTAGAGAAGCACTATCACACGCGCTTGTTCAGAGAAGCTGTAGAAATCCAAAAACACGCGAACAGTTTCAACAAGAAAGAGGAAAGCCTTAAGGTAAACGGATCCTGGCTTCCCGTACTGCAGCGAACGACCGTCGCAGGTAGCAAGAGGAGAACCGCACCGGAAATGACCGCGGAGAAGCCCTCGGACGTTGGCGCGCCAGGTACATATAGTCTGCGGCCGCGAGCTCGCCTCCAGTTCACCACCGGCAATGGAGGGTGAAGCTTTGACAATGCCAGCCACTCGTGCTGGCGAAACGTCAGAAAAATCATTAGATGAACGTCGGCCGAAGAACCCGAAACAGAAGCCAATAGGCAGTTTGTCATTAAACTATACCTTTCACAAATCACTTACCTCACAAAAATCTTCGCTGCTCAAGCTACTGCAATACAGCGAGCGCCACTACTGCCAGCTAAATAAAAGATTCAAACTATGGAAGGCACTAACTACTGATAGGGATAGTTAGCAAATGAAAGATATTAATAGAGAACAAAGAATGTATTTACCTTGATATCATCATATATATAGCAGTTCATGACAAATTTCAAAACTCCGCCATCTCTCTCCCCACATCCACCACTGCTGGCGGCTCACCTCCAACTGCGCAACGCTACGCGCTGTTCACAGCCAGCTGCCTAACACTACAACGGCGAGTATTACAACAATGCAAAGCAGCCACAGGCTGCACACAGCACAGCCAGTGATTTTCATTCAGAGGTGGCGTTACCAATAAAAAAAAACCTAAACAGCCTACTTACAAGAGAAAGATTACACTTGTCCTGTGATGGACCACAAGCTATACAGAAATGGGGACTCTGCTCCTGAATTGATTCAAAGAGCCAGATCTTTGTAATGAGTGCATTGTATTGTATTGTATTGTATGTTAACCGGGGACCTAGAAACGATGGAGAGGCCCCGTCCCCGCCGCAGTCGCAGTGGTCCACAACCCCAAGACGACTACCGCAGTCCACTTCACTCCTCCACCGCCGCACACCGAACCCAGGGTTATTTTGCGGTTTGGCCCCCGGTGGACCCCCCAGGGAACGTCTCACACCAAACGAGTGTAACCCCTATGTTTGCGTGGTAGAGTAATAGTGGTGTACGCGTACGTGGAGAACTTGTTTGTGCAGCAATCGCCGACATAGTGTAACTGAGGCGGAATAATTGGAACCAGCCCGCATTCGCCGAGGCAGATGGAAAACCGCCTAAAAATCACCCACAGACTGGCCAGTTCACCGGACCTCGACACAAATCCACCGTGTGGATTCGTGCCGGGGTCCAGACGCTCCTTCCCGCCCGGAAAGACGTGCGTTAGACCGCACGACCAATCGGGCGGGCAATGAGTGGATAATGAATGGTTCAGAAAAGATGAATGGTAGCTAAGATTACAAAATGCGTTTCTGGTAACTGTAATGAGCAGGAAGAAAATTCTGTGCAAGGCTGCTGCAATGCCGCTCCACGTCACGTCCTTAAGGAAACGTCTCCCAAGCTATAAAAATGCGTTATAGACCATGTGTACTTGTGGATTTGCAAATCTTCTTAGTACATGAAGCTTTTCTCATCGATGGAAACAGAAAAGAAAGAAAGTTCTGTTTTTTTTTTCAATTTATTGGCTGTCAGGCAGTATCCATTCAGCCATTTCAATAGTAATGGTAATTATGACGATATGAAAGTAAGCACAACAAAAGAGACAGTCCACGAGTGGAGAAAAGAATTTTCGCCTTTGCTGGGAGTAGAACCTGGGAACCTTCACTTCGCAATTTGCCTCTCTGACCACGCAGCTACCGAGGCAAATATAGAGCAAACTCTTCAGAACGATACATTAATGCCAACAACATTTACAGCGTGTTTCCATTCTTGATTTCCAAAGAATTTCTCAAATTTAAGAAGCTCAATAAACGCTTACATGCTTTTGAGCGAGTTGTTACTTCTTAACCTTTGACTTAGCATCGCACTCGTAACGTGTTGCCAGCGTTCATTCAAGATACGGCTTTTGGCCACCGCGTGGTCGGAGCGGTCGCAAAGCGACCCAGGCATCACTACCCTTCCAATAGCTCAGCGCTCCCCACCACTCTCACTGATCGGGCCATTGGCTGTCTCACTAGCTCACTCATACAATTAAGGCCTTCACGACCAGATGTTTCAGCTGCCGAGGATTCTTCCAGGTTGTATGGCCGTGGTCCATGGAACTCTCCTATCCCTGACGTTTCGTCCAAAGCTATGTTGAACATCTTCGGAGGTACTCCTGGTTGTGCTGAGTCTTGCCGACTAGCTCACTGCTCCCCACCACTCTCAGGAATCAGACTGCTCCCCACGAAGGCAACTAGCTGTCATGGACGACATCGCAGGGAGCAGACCACACAGCGACTTGAGGCGTCACGCTGTTCTCTGCGCTCTTGGCACAGTGGAACAGCTTACAACCCACTTTCGTGACTAACTACTAAATGTAACTGTTATTTTAACATACATGATAGTACATGTATACAGGTTATCTCAGGAGGAATGGTCAATATTCAGAGATACGACAGGAATGATCATTTGACACAAAGAACTAGATGTGGACGTATGCCCTATTCCAAATGGTTTCTGAGATGATCCTCCGCCACCCACCGCCAGGTGGCTTGCGGAGTATGGAGTAGATATAGATATTTAAAGTTACTTTTGTATGTTATTCTTGAATAACATGAAATCCACGGCCTCTAGTGAAAACTTGTCTGAGTATAAAATGAAACTACATTAAATGTCCTATTTATTTTTTCTCAAGGACTTTTAGGTTGTGTGAAGAGAGCGAGAGAATATGGAAATTACCGCGCAACGCGCATGAACTGAGGTGTAGATAAGCCAGTTTAAGGTAGTTTTTCGACTTTTGTAGACCTCACATCCTATGTCAAATTATTCGTCTCGACTTCCTCTTCACTACAATGGTATATTGTAAACAATAACAATGTACTAAATAATAAAGAAAATAAGTAAAATTGTACATTAAATATGTTCTATCTTGGAAACAATTCAGAAGAGTGCATATGTCCATGTGAAGGTTTTTCCTTCAAACGATCGTTCCTGTCATATCTCTGAATACTGACCATTCATTCTGGGACAACGTGTATAATATGTTTAATTTTTTATTCATTCATTTAGCCTGAACAGATTAATGCTCTCTGGAGTCCTCTTACATCAGACCAGAGCTTTATACGTAATTACAAAACTTATTAAAATCACAGTTACTTAAAAATTCTTGTTGTTGTTGTGGTCTTCAGTCCTGAGACTGGTTTGATGCAGCTCTCCATGCTACTCTATCCTGTGCAAGCTTCTTCATCTCCCAGTACCTACTGCAACCTACATCCTTCTGAATCTGCTTAGTGTATTCATCTCTTGGTCTCCCTCTACGATTTTTACCCTCCACGCTGCCCTCCAATGCTAAATTTGTGATCCCTTGATGCCTCAAAACATGTCCTACCAACCGATCCCTTCTTCTAGTCAAGTTGTGCCACAAACTTCTCTTCTCCCCAATCCTATTCAATACCTCCTCATTAGTTACGTGGTCTACCCACCTTATCTTCAGCATTCTTCTGTAGCACCACATTTCGAAAGCTTCTATTCTCTTCTTGTCCAAACTAGTTATCGTCCATGTCTCACTTCCATACATGGCTACACTCCATACAAATACTTTCAGAAACGACTTCCTGACACCTAAATCTATACTCGATGTTAACAAATTTCTCTTCTTAATATTTGTAATATATCTTCTTCTTCTCTCTGCATATAGTAGGCATTTGCCTGTTATGCCCTCTAAGCTGAAATTGTTGATTTTCTTTGGGATTCTTAAATATCTTCTGGCCACTGGGTGATAATTATGACCTGTTCTGGTAATCTGTCCTCTTCCGTTCTTTTGACATAATCCTTCCGGTTGTTTCTGTATTCTTTAATCTGCTCATTTCAGTTTTTCACTCTCAGTTCTTTTCTGATGCCTACATTCACTCTCGTCTCAGACAATCGGATTTCTAGTGTTTGTGTTCTAATGGAATCGAGTGTTTCTACTGTGTAGTCCAGGAAGGAGTTTCAAGGTCTAGGGAGCAGTGGTTATTATGAGCAGCAGTGAATCAACAATGAGCTTGAGTATTTCGATTGCAACGCCATACTGTACAGTAAATGCTGAGCTGAACGACTTTTCGACAGCATTGTCAGCTCAAAAGAGAGTTTTTCGCAACTACCGTCATTTACCTCTGTGAAATGATCACAAAGTCTACTTTTCGTTTACGGATGAATAAAGGTTATCGCTAAAGTCAAGTACTGGTTTAGTTCCTTGGTTGGGACAATGCGATCAGCTGTAGCTTCTACTTTGCTTACTCTTCTCTAGATCACGCAAGCTTTTCCATACAGCACCTGGTCTTTCTGTTTTAGATTAATGTATTGGCATGTCTTAGTTATCGTTTCTCTCAATTTAATTCATTCTGTTTGCTGTCTGCATAGGGCAGGAGGTCGTTTTTGAGTCCGATGTTCGGTGTCTCCGACATTCATGGACTGATTTACCTCTTCCGCTAGCCAAGATGCAGGTTTTCCCTTGAGGTTTGCAGTCTTTGAGGCAGCATATTTACTATGTGGCAGAGTTAGTTTGGTAATGACGTTGTGAGCTGATATTCGAGGTACGAATTTCTTTGCTTGTGGATTTCATGGCAGATATATGTATGGAGGCCTGACTACAGGCTGGATTACGGGTAGGTGCAAGCTGAAATACTGTTGCATTTTAAGAAGAAACTACATACTTAAATTTCACAATTAAGGATCAGAATGTTTATATTAATGTTCCTAGCAGTGGCCGAGTGGTTCAAAGCGCTTCAATCCGGAACCGCGCTGCTGCTACGGTCGCAGGTTCGAATCCTGCCTCGGGCATGGATGTGTGTGATGTCCTTAGGTTAGTTAGGTTTAAGTAGTTCTAAGTCTATGGGACTGATGACCTCAGATAATAAGTCCCATAGTTCTTAGAGCCATTTGAACCATTTTGCTCCTAGCATTATTTGTATGATCCTAAGTCGAATCGAATTTTGAAAGGTCGGTTTTGAAACAGGCTATCCCGCCTACTTTCGGAGGTCTATAGAGGACGCACATTAAGTAAACTTTTTTAAGGGATTTTTCTTTTACGAACATATATTTTCTTGTTTGGCTTCATTAGTACTGGATGTGAGTAACATGGTCGGTAATAAATCAAAGTGTTTGCCACTACTCCACTTCCTCATCTGTTAGTTCTGTGGTGTCTTAGGAGTCTATATTTAGGGAACTGGCTTGAGCCAGGTGTCCAAGTTCTTTAGAAGAAAGACATGTATGTCGGTATTCTGAAATATGTGGCGGAGTTGGTCGAAATGAGTTGAAAGTGATGGCCAACTGTGCCCAAAGTAACAATACAAACACGCTGATAGAAATAGTGGCTGCTTGAGTAGACAAGTTCGTAGCTCCTAAAGCACAGACTTTAGAGTACATCTGTACTGCTTTTTTCCAGCCTTTATACACACCATTATCCTGTCATCCCTTTTCACACGCTATGTAGCTCAAATTAGGATATCACATTATTTAAAATTTTTCTCTGTCATCAGTGAAAACCTCGCACATTCGTAAAATTTGAGAAAGGTAGGGCGGACTTTATTGTAACTCGCACGGCGACTCAGATTCTCTCGTTGCACAGCCTATCCCATGTCTTTATTACCCAGCAAAGCTTAGCATTTGATGCAGACAGAGTAGTGTACAGTCGTAAATGTGCTCGGTATGCGTGGCACCCATATACCATTAAATAAGCTCACCCTTTCAGTCCTAAATGTGTGGCAACCATTTTATTGACGTAGGAGACCAATGTACGGTTGCTGATATATTTTATGGTGTCATTATCAGTTGTTATTTATTATTATGATTGCTATTCATTTTGACTTGTGAAAGATCCTTTTAATAGCTTGCTTACCGAACGTAACATTGGAATGATCATGTAACATTGAGCTTTGTATTAATAAAAACCTAAATTTGTTACCGAGTCAAATCTCGTGTTGATTAGATAACATTTCTATGTGTGCCACCTTAAAATCATTCTGAGATATTATAAAAGGATAGACAGAGTTAAGATTTTTTTAACTTTAATTTTGCGTAGTATCAGAGTTAATGAATAAAGAGTATCATAGACGAATCATATGTGAACCTCCATCTGTATCGGCTATAATGGGACTCGTTGATAGCAGGCTAGCGTTATCATTGCGTTGAGACAATCTGAGTAGTGTAAGAGACTGTAACAAATCTGATAGAATACTCATATCGGGCCTAAATAACTTGTAGAATAATGCCTAACGTCAAATCACGAGATTTCGTAATAACAAATATGAGCCAATAAAATATAGGAGGAAGTCGAAAAAAATGGTTCAAATGGCTCTGAGCATCATGGGACTTAAGATCTGATGTCATCAGTCCCCTAGAACTTAAAACTACTTAAACCTAACTAACCTAAGGACATCACACACATCCATGCCCGAGGCAGGATTCGAACCTGCGACAGGTAGCGGTCGCGCGGTTCCAGACTGAAGCGCCTAGAACTGCTCGGCCAGACCGGCCGGCGAGAAAGTAGAGGCAAGGTTACAATCCTACTCTATAACTTCTGATTATAGAATGTGCTACATGTGTATTTGTTCTAACTTCAAGCTTTTACAATGTAAAATGATTATGTTTTCAGTCCTGCACAACAATATGTTATCCACATTGTCTTCACCTAGAAGAATTACTAGCGATGTTCAAAAAATGGCTCTGAGCAGTATGTGAGGATTCCAGTCTGTAGCGCCTAGAACCGCTCGTCCACTCTGGCCAGCCCTTGCGATGTTCGGTACCATTTTACCAAAATGAAAAAAAGGAAAATGCCGTCACTGTCAGCGGATAATTGTCATGGCTTCCAGCTCATCATCAAATCTGAAGAGACATTTAAAATCGAAGCATCCTATAGCACCTCTGGACCAATGGGGGTCGGGCAGCTGATCAAGACCGCCATCAATCGATGCAGAAAACCGAAAAATCGTTTCCAGTGAACTGCCCTCACCGACTTCTGTTTCCACCTCGGGTGGAAGTATCCTACCAAAAAGGCAAACTGAGTCTCAAACGATATCCAGCCCATAGCTGTCGCCAGCTTCTTGGCCAAGTCCTGATTTATGTCCTTTGTGGTTCCTTCACCCTCAACTGCTTTTCATTTATACCAAACAATAAGTAATTTTTTTAATATTATAAAGCAGTTTACGTTAATTAAATGTATACCATTAGATGTACAGCTTTTAAAAATAGTTTGTAATAAAAATTAAAAATTTTTCGCGCACCGAAAAGGCAGTCTCATGAGTGGACGACTGTAAGTAAGATTAGTTTGAGAAAATTCATACCTTTTATGGTGCTCACTATTCGAAGACAGACAGATTGCAGAAAACATCTCAAACTGGCTAAAGTATGTTATCCCAAATACAGTATCGATTTTATAATCACCTCCAAGATAACAGAAGATTCGTAAAGTACGAAATTATCTGCTATGCTTTTAAAACTTCCAAATATCCCATGCTTTGCACATTTCTTAAGCCCACTGCACAACACGCAATACAGAATCCATGCAGAAAACCGTTGATGTTTTATATGAGTTGAGCCACACTAAAAACGTGTCATCAACATACCTCCAGAATACAGTGGGCTTCAAGCTAGCAGATTCCAGCGCGTTCTCCTCGAAATCCTCCATAAAAAAGTTGGCCACCAAGGACGACAAAGAACTACCCACGGCGACACCATCAGTCTGTTCAAAAAGTTCGATATGGAATAAAAATTATGTCGAGGTCAAAACACAGCTGAAATCTCTAACTTGTGTATCCGAGGCCGCATGAGCATTAGCGCGGTCCGCGGGTTAAAAGGAAGGAGCAAGTGCTGGAGCGCGTCAACTCGGCTCACTCTGAAGATGGCTGGATGATATACAGCCGAAATATTAGAAGAAGAAGTGAAATTTATGCGGATGTACGCCCGAAATTTTATGGAACAGTCACCGTGCCGCGAAAATATGAAAATGCACTATAAACTATGTGTTTGTGTAATTAGTATCAAACTACTTCTCAATTACATATCCAAAAACCAGAGGTTGATAATTAAGTTCTTAAACAATACCTACCGCCGCAAAAATCATGTTTGTCCTTCAAGATTGCCAGTCGAGCTCTGATCGAACAGCCGAATGACTTTGCCCGCCATCCAAGTTAGGTAAGACCCGAAGTTCTCTGAAGTGCTTCGTCTGCCTTTCCGTTTAGCGATTTTTAAATGAACACAGATCCATTTGCTGTACTGTTGTGTATTTAATTACGACCCACGTTTCGGCCTTTTATGCCTTTTCAAGTGATTGTTAATGACGGAAACTCAATCAGTATAAAAGGCCGAAATCTGGGTCGTAATTAAATAAAGAACAATAAAATAATGGCGGTGTGTTCATTTAAAAATTGTTGTATGCCTGTTGTTCCGCAACATCAAAAATGTTTTAGCAATTGTGGTTATTATTCTTCGGGTAATTAACGCTATTGAAATAGCCGGCTACGCTGGCCGAGCAGTTCTAGGCGCTTCAGTCCGGAACCGCGCGACTGCTACGGTCGCAGCTTCGAATCCTGCCTCGGGCATGGATGTGTGTAATGCCCTTAGGTTAGTTAGGTTTACGTAGTTCTAAGTTGGAGGGGCCTGATGACCTCAGATGTTAAGTCCCATAGTGCTCAGAGCCATTTCAACCATTTTGAACCACTGTTGAAATAATGGAATGACAGCTTGCTATTGAGAGATACTTTTATACGAAATCCAGATAAATTCATTGTTTAGTTTTTCTGATATTAATAACAGAAGTTTATCATTTTGGCGCGCTACTTCCAAACACAGCAGCCAATCGTGATGAAGGACCATATTGTAGGAGATCTTTCTCAAGATGGACGTACTGAATGAACCACCTGTCATCGGTATCTCACACCACATTACGTCATCTTCGCATTGCTGTCTTCTCAACTGTTCTAAGAAGAACATCTTGTAGCTGAATATGATGGCTATAAAGCCAGAACTATTACAAGTTCCTCTCGTGTTGTGACTTAGCGGTTCGCAGGAGAGCTTCTGTAAAGTTTGGAAGGTAGGAGACGAGGTACTGGCAGAAGTAAAGCTGTGAGGACGGGGCGTGAGTCGCGCTTGTGTAGGTTAGATGGTAGAGCACTTGCCCGCGATAGGCAAAGGTCCTAAGTTCGAGTCTCGGTCCGGCACACAGTTTTAATCTGCCAGGAAGTTTCTTGCCGGACGAAGTTTTCCCACTTTTACTGTATGTGGTAGAAATCTTCGATACGATGCGTCTGCAAACACCATACACTTCGGCTACTTTGGTTATGGAGGCAGAAACCATACGAGCACTCACAATACGCACACGTTCGAGGTCACTTATCTCTGCCACAATCCACTCATAACTATACAGAACACTGTTTCTGACCACCACTGCCCGCCGCTGTGGCCGAGCGGTTCAAGGCGCGTCAGTCAGGAACCGCGCTGCTGCTAAGGTCGCAGTTTCGAATCCTGCCTCGAGCATGGATGTGGTTCAAATGGCTCTGAGCACTATGGGACTTAACATCTATGGTCATGAGTGATGACTCGGTGTTGTGTGATGTCCTTAGGTTAGTTAGGTTTAAGTAGTCCTAAGTTCTAGGGGACTGATGACCTCAGAAGTTAAGTCCCATAGTGCACAGAGCCATTTGAACCATTTTCTTTGCCGTTCGTGGTCAAATACAGCGACGCAACTTGCAGGCTTCGTTAGAATCTGTATTCATGTTCAAGCAGGCATTTCTCGCGGTGTTTCAGCATACTTGTGCAATCTCCGTACCTGAACTGTTCCGTAGCGGTATACAGACATCGAAACGGTCTTGTACTTGGAGTATATTGTTTCCATGTAGAGGATGCAAAAATGAAATTCCAAAAGAAAATCTCACTGCCACGTTACTGCTACCTGTTACCTGTCGAGGAAAGCAACAATAATATCGTTAAGCCGTGACATAAGTTGTTCGCAATTGCACCGCCGTACGTCACGGGCTCTGCCTGTGCTGGTGGAGCGGAACCAGCTGGTGAGCGGCTCGGCCGGGCCGCCTAACGAGCCCTTGTCCCCGGTGTTTTTGTGCCGCTGTCGACATTAACGAGCGGCGGGCAGCAGCGGGCAGCAGGCAGGCAGCGGGCTCCCGCCGCACTCCGCAGCGGCACCGCGGCGTCAGCGCGGATGATGTATGGCCGGGCCGGCTCGGCGACGCAGTAACGAGATTACTCTCCAGCCAGCGAGCGGCCAGTGCTGAAAGGTGCGCCCGCGGTAGCCGCGGCAGCACTTCATTAATCACTGCGGCGCGCGAATTGGATATTGAGGACTTCATCGCAGCAGGCGTCGCGGGCCGGCCGCGATCTCGCTGCGCCCGAACGAGACCGCTCTGGTCCCACCCTGTGTCACCTCCGTGCTCAAGTTTCTGGTCATATATTGTTGATCTCTTCAATAACATGGGGAGATTTAGGAAAGCTACGAGCAATTTTTCCTCTATGGACAGAGATTTTTCTTTCTGAAGCTAATTTAGTTAAATCACTACCATCTTTTCATGGACACTGACGGAAAAATTTTGCAGCATCAAAAAATAATTAATGTAGAATAATGACATTTCGGGAATACATATGTCTAGGTAACATATTAAAGTGACCAACACTGCGAGATCACAGATTAATGTAAGCGCGAGACGTCTTGTTGTTGTGGTCTTCAGTCCAGAGAGTGGTTGGATGCAGCTCTCCATGCTACTCTATCCTGTGCAAGCTTCTTCATCTCCCAGTTCCTACTGCAAGCTACATCCTTCTGAATCTGCTTAGTGTATTCATCTCTTGGTCTCCCTCTACGATTTTTACCCTCCACACTGCCCTCTCGTACGAAATTGATGATCCCTTGATGCCTCAGAACATGTCCTACCAACCGATCTCTTCTTTCAGTCAAGTTGTGCCACAAACTCTCTTCTCCCCAATTCTGTTCAGTACCTCCTAATTAGTTATGTGATCTAATCTTCAGCATTCTTCTGTAGCACCACATTTCGAAAACTTCTATTCTCTACTTGTCCAAACTATTTATCGTCCATGTTTCACTTTCATACATGGCTACACTCGACACAAATACTTTTAGAAACGACTTCCTGACAGTTTAATCTATACTCGTTGTTAACAAATTTCTCTTCTTCAGAAACGCTTTCCTTGCCATAGCCAGTCTACATTTTATATCCTCTCTACTTCGACCATCATCAGTTATTTTGCTCCCCAAATAGCAAAACTCATTTACTACTTTAAGTGTCTCATTTCCTAATCCAATTCCTTAAGCATCACCCGAGTTAATTCGACTTCATTCCGTTATCCTCGTTTTGCTTATGTTGATGTTCGTCTTATATCCTCCTATCAAGACACTGTCCATTCCGTTCAACTGCTCTTTCAAGTCCTTTGATGTCTCTCAAAGAATTACAATGTCATCGGCGAACCTCAAAGTTTTTATTTCTTCTCCGTGGATTTTAATACCTACTCCGAATTTTTCTTTTATTTCCTTTACTGCTTGCTCAGTATACAGATTGAATAACATGGGGGATAGGCTACAACCCTTTCTCACTTCCTTCCCAACCACTGCTTCCCTTTCGTGTCCCTCGACTCTTATAAATGCCATCTGGTTTCTGCACAAATTGTGAATACCCTTTCGCTACCTGTATTTTACCCCCGCCGCCTTCAGAATGTCAAAGAGTGTATCCCAGTCAACATTGTCAAAAACTTTCTCTAAGTCAACACATGCTGGAAACGTAGTTTTGCATTCCTTAATCTATCTTCTAAGATAAGTATTCCTTCACGTGTTCCAAACCAATATTTCTACGGAATCCAACCGCGAGATAAGCCATTGCAAATGTGAGCTGCTGGTTCAGTAATAACCGGTGTAACAGCCAGAATGTTGAATGCAAGCATGCAAACGTGCATGCGTTGTGTTGTACAGTTGCCGGATACCTGTTTGTGGGATGGTGTTTCTTGCCCATTGCATATGTTCGGTCAATACACGGGCGGTTAATGATGGTTGTGGATGACGTTGGACTTATTGCCTGATGATGTCCCATAGTTGCTCGATCGGAGACAGATCTGATTATCGAGCAGGCCAAGATAGCATGTTGGGTTTCAACAGCAGTATGTGGGTCAGTGTTACCTGTTGGAAAACACGCCCTGGAATGCCGTTCACGAATAGCAGCACGATAGGTCTAGTCACTAGACTGATGTACAGTTTTGCAGTCAGGTTCCGTAGGGTAACCACGAGTGCTCCTGTTGTCATATGAAATCGCAACCGACGCCGTAATTCCTAGTGTAGATCGTGTGTGTCTAGCAAGCAGACAGGTTGTGTATATGTTCTCATTTAGCCTATTTCTAACTAACATTCGGTCATCACTGGCACCGAGGCAGAACCAGCTTTCATCAGAAAACACAACTTTCTCTCTGCCTGCCAGTGAACTCTCGCTTGACTCCATCGAAATCGCAAATGCTGGTGATTTGGGGTCAGTAAAATGCACGCCACAGGGCGTCTGTCTTGGAGCGTCCTTGAAGTAACCGGTTTGTACCAGTTCGATGTGTCACTGTGGTTCCAACTGTTGCTCAAAATTGCTGCTGCAGATGCAGTACGATGCGGCATAGCCATAAGCCGAACATGATGGGCCGGCCGAAGTGGCCGTGCGGTTAAAGGCGCTGCAGTCTGGAACCGCAAGACCGCTACGGTCGCAGGTTCGAATCCTGCCTCGGGCATGGATGTTTGTAATGTCCTTAGGTTAGTTAGGTTTAACTAGTTCTAAGTTCTAGGGGACTAATGACCTCAGCAGTTGAGTCCCATAGTGCTCAGAGCCATTTGAACCATTTGAACATGATGGTCTTTTCTCTCACAAGGGAACCTCCCAATCGCACCCCCCTCAGATTTAGTTATAAGTTGGCACAGTGGATAGTCCTTGAGAAACTGAACACAGATCAATCGCGAAAACAGGAAGAAGTTGTGTGGAACTATGAAAAAAATAAGCAAAATATACAAACTGAGTAGTCCATGCGCAAGATAGGCAACATCAAAGAGAAGATGAGCTGAGGAGCGCCGTAGTCCCGTGGTTAGCGTGAGATGCTGCGGAACGAAAGGTCCTTGGTTCAAGTCTTCCCTCGACAGACAATTTTATTTTCGCAAAGATATTATCTGTCCATTCGTTCATTGACGTCTTTGTTCACTGTAATAAGTTCAGTGTCTGTGTTTTGCGACCGCACCGCAAAACCGTGCGATTAGTAGACGAAAGGACGTGCCTCTCCAATGGGAAACGAAAACATTTGATCGCAAGGTCATAGGTCAACCGATTCCTCCACAGGAAAACACGTCTGATATATTCTATACGACACTGGTGACGGCATGTGCGTCACATGACAGGAATATGTTGTCGGCCCACCTACCTTGTACACTTAGCGAATGGGTAAAAAGATTCTTCTACCTTGCCCGATTTAGGTTTTCTTGTGGAAGTGATAATCACTCCCAAAAAAGTGATGAAAACATAAGAGGTTGTCACATAAACTGAAAATAGAAAATTAAATTTCTCACTCGAGGGAAGACTTGAACCTAGGACTTCTCGTTCCGTAGCTGCTCTCGCTTACCACGGGACCACGGTGCTCCTTGACTCCCATTGTCTTTGATGTTGCCTATGTTGCGCATGGACTACTCAGTTTGTATATTTTACTAATTTTTTTCATAGTTCCACACAACTTCTTCCTGTTTTCTTGATTGATCTGTGTTTAGTTTTTCAAGGCCTATCCACTGTGCCAACTTATGACTAAATCTGAGGGGGGTGCGATGGGGAGGTTCCCTTGTCAGTAGTGCGACGTGGCCATCCGGAGCTCGGTCTGCTTGTGACCTTATATTCTCTTGACCACCGCTGCCAGTCACCATTCGCGCCACGTCTTTCAGCAATATCGCAGAAAGGACAGCCAGCTCCTCATAGCCCTATTACACGATGTCGTTCAAACTCAATGAGGTGTTGATAATGGAACGTGTGTCACCTTAAAGACATTCTTGACTAACATCAAATCACCAAGTCCAGTCTGAACGGTAGCTAACGCTCACGACCGTTACAGTGTTTATTTAAAGCAAGCCTGATTTGCATCCTCTTAGTGGCGCTGCTAGCGCCACTCTTATGCGACAGGCGCAAAATGTGAATAGACATTATCTTTAAGATGTAGAAACTTGGCTACGAATTTTCGTTTATGTCGAATAACTCGTTTTTGGTGTTGCGGTATTTCCCGTCAGCAATTCTACAAGAAACACGCTACTAATGTGGTCTTTGCATCTTCTGACTGCCTCTATATCGCACAGTGCTGACATCGAAATGGTTATCGAGATTCCCCTATCGCGGCAAGACAATCGGTGCAAGTCCCTTAACTAGAAATCTGGGGTCAAGCAGAACCGCTGTGCAAGCTGTTTCCCTTTAATATACTGCATAATACATATTGTGAAATTACAATAAAATGAATACCCCTAGCTGCATACAGGCGTTGATATATGTCAACGGGGACAGTTGAAAATGTGTGTCCCGACCAGGACTCGAACCCAGGATCTCCTGCATGCATGCCAGACGCTCTATCCATCTGAGCCATCGAGGACACAGAGGATAGTGCGACTACAGGGACTTATCTCTAGCACGCCTCCCGTGAGACGCGCTTTCCCAACTTATTGTCCCGCACTATATTCATAGTGCCCCTGCCCATTATACTCATTACTCGCGGCGTTTTCCCGATTCCCGTAAGAGATCGGGCACCATCTGTGCATCCGCACAGAAGAAGATGGTCAAATGGCCGGTGAGCCTTAACTATATACAGGGTGTTACAAAAAGGTACGGCCAAATTTTCAGGAAACATTCCTCACACACAAAGAAAGAAAATATGTTATATGGACATGTGTCGGGAAACGCTTAATTTCCATGTTAGAGCTCATTTTAGTTTCGTCAGTATGCACTGTACTTCCTCGATTCAACGCCAGTTGGCCCAATTGAAGGAAGGTAATGTTGACTTCGGTGCTTGTGTTGACATGCGACTCATTGCTCTACAGTACTAGCGTCAAGCACATCAGTACGTAGCATCAACAGGTTAGTGTTCATCACGAACTTGGTTTTGCAGTCAGTGCAATGTTTACAAAAGCGGAGTTGGCAGATGCCTATTTGATGTATGGATTAGCACGGGGCAATAGCCATGGCGCGGTACGTTTGTATCGAGACAGATTTCCAGAACGTCAGCGTCAGAGAAGTTGCTGCTGTACAATGTAACGTTGACCACGTCACTGCATGGAGAGTGCTACGGGAGAACCAGTTGTTTACGTACCATGTACAGCGTGTGCAGGCACTATAAGCAGCTGTTTGGCCACCACGGGTACACTTCTGCGAATGGTTCATCCAACAATGTGTCAATCCTCATTTCAGTTCAAATCTTCTCTTTACGGATGGGGCTTCATTCCAACGTGATCAAATTGTAAATTTTCACAATCAACATGTGTGGGCTGACGAGAATCCGCACGCAATTGTGCAATCACGTCATCAACACAGATTTTCTGTGAACGTTTGGGCAGGCATTGTTGGTGATGTCTTGATTGAGCCCCATGTTCTTCCACCTACGCTCAATGGAGCACGTTATCATGATTTCATACGGGATACTCTACCTGTGCTGCTAGAACATGTGCCTTTACAAGTACGACACAACATGTGGTTCATGCATAATGGAGCTCCTGCACATTTCAGTCGCAGTGTTCGTACGCTTCTCAACAACAGATTCGGTGACCGATGGATTGGTAGAGGCGGACCAATTCCATGGCCTCCACGCTCTCCTGACTTCAACCCCCTTGACTTTCATTTATGGGGGCATTTGAAAGCTCTTGTCTACGCAACCCCGGTACCAAATGTAGTGACTCTTGGTGCTCGTATTGTGGACGGCTGTGATACAATACGCCATTCACCAGGGCTGCATCAGCGAATCAGGGATTCCATGCGACGGAGGGTGGATGCATGTATCCTCGCTCACGGAGGACATTTTGAACACTTCCTGTAACAAAGTGTTTCAAGTCACGCTGGTACGTTCTTTTGCTGTGTGTTTCCATTCCATGATTAATGTGATTTGAAGAGAAGTAATAAAATGAGCTCTAACATGGAAAGTAAGCGTTTCACAATTCTTACGATGTTGTAGCTAAGCACCGTCAAACAATCAGTTAACAATATTTGTTTACACTGTGCTAATTATTGTACTGTAGAACTGAAGAAGTCACATTTTAAAGGAACAGTCCCATCATAGTAATTTATTAACAACGTATAAATTAATCGACTTTACTGCGAACTTCATCAATGGACGAGAACTAGCTGGTCAGTACTAAATCTTTCTTACACCTATTAAACAGTTAAACCGTTTATAATTGCTGGTCAAGTTATTGAAAATTTGTGTTCCTGAATAAAGGAAATCATTCGCCACATAAAATAAATGGTTCAAATGGCTCTGAGCACTATGGGACTCAACTGCTGAGGTCATTAGTCCCCTAGAACTTAGAACTAGTTAAACCGAACTAACCTAAGGACATCACAAACATCCATGCCCGAGGCAGGATTCGAACCTGCGACCGTAGCGGTCTCGCGGTTCCAGACTGCAGCGCCTTTAACCGCACGGCCACTTCGGCCGGCACCACATAAAATATGTAACTTCAAATCTTTATGTAGACTTATCACTGTTTCAAATATTAATTCGATGAACTGAGCTAGTAATTTGAAAATAAGATACACTAGTTTCCGAAAATTTCATTCTGGACATACATTGAACATAGTAATCAGTATCCCTAGTTCATTGAAAAGGCCACTGCAGGATATGCTTGAGATCGCACTGCAAATAATTCGTATTACACATTTTTGAAGTCGAAAAATTTTTAAAAAAGGTTGATGAGTTACCCCTAAAATGATCTCATATGACGTTATAAAAGAGTAGGCGAAGTATGAGAAGCCGACCGGAGTGGCCGTGCGGTTCTAGGCGCTACAGTCTGGAACAGAGCGACCGCTACGGTCGCAGCTTCGAATCCTGCCTCGGGCATGGATGTATGTGATGTCCTTAGGTTAGTTAGGTTTAATTAGTTTTAAGTTCTAGGCGACTGATGACCTCAGAAGTTAAGTCGCATAGTGCTCAGAGCCGTTTGAACCATCTTGGACCCAAGGCAATAGCTCCAGTCTCTTTATTCGACCCAGAAAGTGTGCTGTGAAACTGAAATTTCGCAGCATGTTTCTCTTCCCATCTGCCCAGTCTGCCATTCCTGCATGCGTTAGGCACTACTGTCTTGCTAAAAGGCGACTGTGGCGTTGAGAGAGCAGAGACCGTCACACCGGGCCTTGCTCCGGTGGCGCGATGCAGTGGTTGGCAGTAGGAAGTATGGAGCTGAATAGACCATATCATCTGGAAGCCAGCTCTGGGCCCACAGTGTTGACAATTATGTGGAGTGTCGCCAGAGGTCAGGCTTTGCCTTGACAGCAGACGTTATTCGAAATCGGTCGGCTAGCCCACGACGTGCTGGGTCGCAGCTAGTCTGCAGCATGGAGCAGAAGCAATGACTTGAGGGCAGCCGCTGACAAGTTGTGGAGTGCTGCCACGGACTGGCACGGTGCGCTGGCTGGACTTGTTTTACTTCAGCATGTTTTGCCTAAAATCATCGCCGTCGGATGTAGTCCGGCTGGGAGTTTGTTGACGCCTTCCAACGAAAACAAACCCTGAGAACGTTGAGTGTTATGGAGCGGAGAGCAGTCTGGAGGCAGCAGCAGTGGACTATAAGGCTTAGCAAAGAGCATTGCTGCCTGTAATGCGAAATCGTCGAGCTTTGGTTGTAGATCGTGTACTTCTTTTGGTGACCAGAAGATGACGGCAGCTCGTAGACAAGGAGGAAAGATGGTGAGCAGTTCAGGTTACGGCAATACAGAACAAAGCACGAAGTAATGTGTGCTTTTGTGTCTCATAATTTAGGTTGGCAAACTGAAGTAGTAGGTGTCTGAGTTTCAACTGAGCAGAATACAGTGTGGTAGTCCGCAATGGGAGTAGTGAAGTCGTTCTGGTATAATTTACTGTTGTGAAGTAGCGCTGCGGGGCTGTAAGGAATTTCATTATGCCATAAGTTTATTTTAGCGTATTTGCACGACATGGCCATGGTGCTATCTGAGTGCAGCATTATTCTAATTTGAAAATATGAAGAGGGGCCTGTGTCAGATAATTGTGTGTGCGAGGTGCCGGGGCTAGCAGTGTATTTATCACTAAGTTCTACTACAATCCACATATGTAAATCATCCTCTAAGCCCCCCCCCCTATTCTAACTCCGACTTTTGCTGTTGCACAAGGATAAAAGAAATACGCGAACTGACTCTAATCAACCCTGCTAGTGGAGTAGAAGAGAGTTTGGCACCTGCAATAATTTAATTTGATAAATAAGTTAAATAAACCAAGGTTTCATTAGCATAGTGAGGAATGATAGGGTTGCTCTATCGATTAACAGAATGAAAGTTCTGTCCAAAATAACAATATGATTTATTAAGATTAAACACAGAATAGTAAAAGAAATACAGGAAATATTTATGAAACATCAAATTGGCTAAAATTGGAGATTCATACAAACACTATAAAGGTGAAGTTGTCCCTAACTTAGATCGTGAGGTTTAAGACGAAGTGGTATGTGGAGCCAATTCCTTTCCACTCAAATCTCAAGAGAGACACACAGCTAACCCAACAGTAAATTGCTGCTACTCGAAACAGAACAAAGTTAGAAAAGGATGAACAGGCGCGCCCTGCTGAGCTCTGATTGTCACCTAGGAAAATCCCTATCTGCCGGTGCTGCGGACGTACATTACCAAACGGTCTTCTTATCTCCCAGAACACGATCTGGCGTACCGCAGGCGAGGGCTGGTTGCTTCGACGTCCTCGACCGAAAGGCGACTGCCGACTCCCAACAAGAGCACCCGTACAGGCCGAACACAGAACATTTCCGCCCCCACGACAGTGGCCGAGGTTAAACGTTCCAATCAGCAACTCGAAAACCGGCGGAAATTCCACTCCATTGCCGGAGCACTACCATTCCACCAATGGAGATTCTTGGCGCCAATTTCTGTGCTGATTTTGCTACGTCACGGCGCTATGCTCTGAGCAAACCAATCACCGTTACTATTTTGCAGAAAGTGCGGGAATTTTCGCGCCACAACTGCCAGGGTACACAAGTCATTCCCACGCCTCGCTGGTAGCCCGCCAGAAAGTGTTTTCGCTAAGTTTCTCCGAAGTAACGGAACCTCTAGCCCAGCCGCTACTTCACACCCCAGCGGGCGTGTCTCTTGACAATGTCGGCGTCTGCAAAGCATTCACTCGACTGCCTCACACACGTCGGCTTAACCCGCCTGTCACCGGACCACCCGGGTGACGAGAGACGCTGCGTGGGAAGTCCGCGTGTGAAGGAATAGCAGCCCTCCACCGCATGCAAATAGAGAGGAGAGTCGTAAGATAGAAATATGAGAGGGGGCTCATGCCACCTCTCATGTGTTACTGGCAAGTCATTGTATTTTTGGCTTGTCTGTGCATTTTCGTTGTAGATACTTAAGTAGGTTATATATTTGTGTAGACTGTGTTGTCCCATCTGTTGTCTGCCTGGGGTGTGGTTAAGGTGTTAATAGTACGTCATTCTATGTAGCCATCCTGCTTTTTCAAAATGTTCAAATGTGTGTGAAATCTTATGGGACTTAACTGCAAAGGTCATCAGTCCCTAAGCTTACACACTACTGAACCTAAATTATCCTAAGGACAAACACACACACCCATGCCCGCGACAGGACTCGAACCTCCGCCGGGATCAGCATCCTGCTTTTTGCCATTTTATTTAGATGCCCCCTTGTGCAGTCACCTCTGGGCAGAAACAGTCTTGTTTTATCTACATAATGTATGCCTGCCTCTTAGGACAAGTTTTACTGTATGTTACTCTTCTCCACATGGAAATATTATTATTTTATTGATGTTCCATATGTCATTTGGCAGACCGGAGTGGACGAGCGTTTCTAGGCGCTTCAGTCTGGAACCGCGCGACCGCTATGGTCGCAGCTTCGAATCCTGCCTCGGGCATGGATGTGTGTTATGTCCTTAGGTTAGCTAGGTTTAAGCAGTTCTAAGGGACTGATGACCTCAGATATTAAGTCCCATAGTGCTCAGAGCCATTTGAACCATTCTATGTCATTTGTCATCTCAAGTTAATTATTTCAAGAGATTGAATGCAAGAGTTCGCTGTGTTTGTACGCACTCTGTATTTTAAATTGTTACTAAAAAAAAAACAAAGATCGTTTAAAAGCCCACCCTTCCACAATCACCAGCCAAACTCCACTCCCACCCAAATCCTGCGCCTCAATATTTTTCTTCTTCTTTGGGTATGAGTTTAGAGTTGCTGTAATTTTCTTAATTTTTTTTTTTAAAGAAGCCGATTGATTCAGTGCTATGCAAAGGCTGTAATCTCTAATATGATACTTTCTAATAATATATGCAGGTAGCTGTGAATGGCTAAACAATCGAAACGTCGTAGTACACAAAATAATAATAAAATGGTACTCTTTCTTGTGTTTGGAGAGGACCTTCCTTCCAGAAATAGACTATGATGTTAACTTACAGGAAGTTTTACTTTTTAGGTATATCGAGACCATTGCTGTTTCAGTGAGTTATTTAAATACCCAATTTTTAATCTGTTGTATGAGCTGCAGTAACAAAGCTCGTAATTCTATCGACAGCAGTGCAGCATTCGCATGAAATGGTCACGTCAGTAGTGGGAGTGTTACATGTGCCGCTATCATCGAGGTGCTGGAAGTTTCAGAAGGAATCGACTCGAAGATATCTCACCTTCGTTGTCTGTGTATGTATAACAACAGATTTGTGTCTCAACCTTGGGCGCATTTTATGGTCGGTATCCTATATTTTCATTCGCATGGCTTTTACTTCCCACGGACAAAACGAAAAAGTTTTACACATTGCTTTATCCTGCATTTTTTAAAGCTCCTCATGTTACTGATATAATTATGTTGTCGTACGAGATATTTGTGTAAAACGTTTAGATCATGTTTATTTGTATAGTAATGGATTTGGCCAGCTTTGTATTTGTTTTGCTCCTATCTCTGGTGGCCCAGAAGTGCTCCAAGTTCGTTGATACGCATTCTGTTTCATTTTGAGACGTTGACCATGCCATGTGTGTTTCCAAAAATGGTTCAAATGGCTCTGAGCACTATGGGACTTAACATCCGAGGTCATCAGTCCCCTAGACTTAGAACTACTTCAACCTAACTAACCTAAGGACATCACACACATCCATGCCCGAGGCAGACAGTAGCAGTCGCGCGGTTCCGGGCCGAAGCGCCTAGAACCGCTCGGCCACCGCGGCCGGCTGTGTGTTTCCACTTCGGCAGTTACACTAACATGTTTTAATGTTTTGTGTATGTTTGTCCAGTGGAAAATCCATGTAACGGTACCATTTTTTAAATTTAATATATAGATGACACACCCATAACTGTAAGTTATTACGCCATCAATAGTAATATTTTTATTTTGTGTGGTTCTAGTGCAAGTCATTTTAAGTGCCGCTGTACATGTTGTGCCCATACTTGATACGGCCCTGAAAAACTCTTGTTAGGAACACTATTACATTTGCCTTTTCCCAACGCTGCTGTTCGTATTACAACAGGCTGCTAGCGTAATGATCTTCATTGTGGTGAAATTAACTGAGGCATATGTTATTTATATTCCCCTACATTCCTGAATTTTATAACTCCTTGTATTTATTTGAAGTCAGATGTAACTTGTTTTATTGGTTTAACAATAGGTGTTCCGTACGGGAACAAAGCTATCTAATTGCTAAGTATTGAGATAAAGTGTTTATTGGAGAATAGAAGACCAGCGTGTGTAGGGAAGAGAATTCCTTTAATTCCTTGAATTCGGGTGCCACTGTGGAGTCATCTTCCCTACAGTTGTTATTTTGGGGCTGTTCATTAACTGAGCGTTGGTTCTGGTTGACCTTCATGCATTCTCTCAATGGCAATTCTTTTCAGTGGTTGTCATTGTAATCATACTTACTTTAGAATTTTGTATTGTTGTCTTTGATACCTTTGCTGACAGTGGCACAAGATATATCCAGGTAGTAATTATCGACCAAAGATAAATAGTACATCTACTCCAATGTGGACTTAAACAAAGAGGAAGCAAATGCTTGTGTTTCGTTAATAATGTGAAAGCCTACGACAGACATAGTTACGGAATTAAAGCCAAACATGATAGCTCATAGTTCTTTTTAAATTCGGTTATAAGTCTGCTGAGAAGTGGTAGGTATTTTGGCCACAAAAGCCATTGGATATTCCACTCCATCAACCCAATGGGACCGGATCCTTTGCCAGGATAAGAGATTCGGTGGGTCGTATACTGAGAGGCTCAAGAGGTGAAGAAGGGCCTGTTTTGTGTTTGTGAAAACTTTGTCATGTCCCAGGGTCCAACTCCAATAGATATTTTTCTGTAGAAGATGGTGTAGGGTTTGGCAATGGTGGCCACATGGGGAATAAACGTTTAGCAGGAATTTAAGTGGCCCAGCAGTGCTTTCAATTGGCTAATATTGGTAGGCGCCAGGAGTTTTCATATTGTTTGATGTGGTAAGGTGTGACAGATACTGGAAGCACTGAAAACATGTCTGACGTATTCAGCTTAACGAACAAATAAACTAAACTTGTGCTAATTATATTTTAGATTGGCTTATTAGAGGATCATGAACAGTACATCCGTGCTGTTGGCCAAGACCCGGGCATCTTTGCCTGTGACGAGAATGTCAGCTAAGTAATTTGCTGTCCCCAGTACATTGCGAGTCAGATTCTCCATGTGTTGTTGAAAGACAACTGGGGTGTTGGCTATACAAAAGAAAAGTCTGCTGTTCTGGTGCGACCTGAGAATAGTGTTGGTGACCATTATAAGTCGGTATTCTTCGGCAAATGGACGTATGCAACCCTCAGGTCAAATTTTGTGAACTCTTTTCTGCCTACTAGACGGGTTATGATGTCCTCTACCTTAGGTAATGGGTACATATCAATGACTCATTGGACTTCGATAGCCGTCTTGAATTCTACACAAATGCGTAAGGCATGATAACAATGGCAGTGGCCCATTGGCTGTTGGGGAATGGAGTGAGGAAGCCATCGTCTTGCAGGTTCCGTAATTCCCTCTGAATCTTATCTTTGAGCGCAAAAGGCTGGATGAAGTCATGAATTTCTAACCCATGTGCATTAAAATGTTTCATGCCTCAGAGATCTCTCAAGGCATCTCCCACCAAAATCCTGACAATCATGTTGTGAGACCGATACTGTATTTGGTCCCTGAATTGTCCATTAATTCATTGCTATAACTTTGCACTGGTATTGGAGGCGAGGGGTTACGACAATATGACTGCCAAACGATAATGGTCGCAGTGGGCCCCATATCTATCTTCAAGCAGATACGTGTGTTATTGATATTGACAGTTAATGAGAGACTTTCAGCAGAGTGTTGAAACACTGAATATATGCTATGTCTGGGTACAATTCATCCATGTTGTCTGCCTCCATGTCTGAGGAGCCCATGCAGGTGCACTCCACTGAACATCTTCAAAGCCCATTGATCCCATGTCCAGATTTCCCGCAAGAAGTACACTTTGCTCTCTAGAAACGGCATTGGTATCGCTGATACCTGATAAGACACTGACGGCAGGATGGAAGCTGTTATAGATGTTGCCGGGCTCCGTGTCTTTGCCTGAACTTTGTCAGTCCCATTGAATAGATATTCCTAATTGGGTCTGAGAAAGACGCGCTGTCTGGATTGAAAACACTAGTGAAGGATCCTGCAGGACATTCGAGGGCCAAAGAGACTGTTCAAATGCCCTGGTGGTGGGTAAACAAGTTTCTAAAGATGGCGCCTTGACTTTTAAGAGATCAGTTCTAAAACTGTCAAATGGTACATGCACTAAAATCTCTAACCAAGGAAGCAGCATATGAGTGCTTGCACTCGGGGTTACTGTGTTGAAAACGGCAGTCACGAGATAAATCCTGTAGGTGGGCAATCTATTCTCTGTACGTCTGTCTTTGGGGTTCATGACAGCTATAAAACTTGAGACAGGATGGCACCATTGTTACATGACTTCAGAGTATTCAAGTAAACTGATCTCCAACTTGTCATCGAGAAGGGTACAGGCTTTGAAACAATGGGCACTCTCTTGCATTTAACTGCTGTAGTAAAAATTGCTCTGAGCACTAACTTCTGAGGTCATCTGTCCCCTAGAACTTAGAAGTACTTAAACCTAACTAACCTAAGGACATCACACACATCCATGCCCGAGGCAGGATTCGAACCTGCGACCGTAGCGGTCGCGCGGTTCCAGACTGTAGCGCCTAGAAGCGCACGGCCACTCCGGCCGGCCCAACTTTTGTAGTAGGAGATAAATTTCAGGGCCTATGTGTGTTAAAAAGAAGGGGCGCCACTGGTCATCTCCAGTGAATTGTCATGGGTGAGGAACTGCTGCTCTATGTGTGCAACGTAGTTTGCCCTAGGTACGACCTTCCTGTCAGGTGGCTGGAAAGCTGGTGGTGCCGACCACAAATACTTAACTATGGAGCCGATCTCAGAGATCTGGAAGGCAATTTCCAGAAGCGACATGGAGATGACCGCCAGATGCTCCATCAGGATTTTGTGGGTGTCTTGTATCTGCTAGAGTAATACCAATACCCGGGCAGATCTCGTCAACAACTAATATGTCCTCTGACAGAGACACAAAACATATCCAGTTAGCAATGACTGAAGTTAATTTATCGAAGATTAATAGCACGTCTACTCTGACGTGGATTGAAACAGAACATAATATAAATCACTTCTTGAAACAAGACAATAAAACTTTTGGTGCCTGAAGCCGGCCGGCCGCGGTGGTCGTGCGGTTCTAGGCGCTCCAGTCCGGAGCCGCGCTGCTGCTACGGTCGCAGGTTCGAATGCTGCCTCGGGCATGGATGTGTGTGATGTGCTTAGGTTAGTTAGGTTTAATTAGTTCTAAGTTCTAGGGGACTGATGACCACAGTAGTTGAGTCCCATAGTGCTCAGAGCCATTTGAACCATTTTTTGAACCAGCCTGAAGCCCATTTAGATTGTCACTGAGTCTAAGTTTTATAAAAATCGAAGTCAGGTAGAATGTCCAGAGATAAAGTGCAAATTTTGAGTCCCATAAGGAGAAAAACTATCTAAGTCCACTGTGTAGCCATTTGAAAATTACACAGTATTAAATTTACAAGTCCACAAGTTTGCCACAATTACAGAGACTCTGCCTTCTTCGGTGAGAAGTCTGTAGTTGGTAGCTGCTGGAGTCATGACGTCAGAAGTGAACGGGAGCAACGTTGTGAAGTCAGCTCTGAGAAACCTGATTGATGGAATCCTTGTGGAATCGGCACCATTATCAAGAAACTAACACTGGTCTGGCCTGAGCTGAACTCGGCTCTGGGACTATTTTAATCACGAGTTTTACCGTAGAAAATAGGTCCATGTGGCCTGCGGCATCTAGTTCCACTTTGTTCGCCTTTTGGTGAAAGGTCAGAGCACGGCTGTCTGGCTTCCGGGAAATGTTCCCCTGTGTGTTAGGATCTTCAAAGCACTGATGTGATGTTGGTTGCTGACACCATAGGTGTTAAGCCTCGGCATAATTATCTTGTTGTCAGTAATTTGTGTCCTGGCGGTTTGACTACACCGCCTTAACCTTTCAATTTGTTGAGAGGTCTTCTTCAAGTAGAAAAAAAACTTATTCCTAAATTAGTTCAAAAATATGTATAGACGCACAGGCTGTATGAAATCCTCAGGAAGATACATAGGGATATGTCATTCATTGTATGTGTAGGGACCAAAGATATGTTGACGCGCAAGATGAACGAAAGCCCCATAAAGATATATAGGGATAGAGGCGTCATTCATTGTATGTGTAGGGATCAAAAGGAGCACTAAGAGTGAAAGACCGAGAGATCAGTTCTTGAACAAAAAAGAACATAAAGCAGCCTCTCCATCGAACAAACAACGAAGTGAATGAAGAAGAGGTTCGGAAATTGGTTTAATATCTGAGTGAAAGGATATCAGTTATAATATTCGCTGTTGACAATACTTCATTTCAGACTTGCATTTCCATACTATGTTATCAGTTGTAAGCAGAATATACTCCAGTCTCTGTATTTCCCAGCGATTTTATCCTCTACCAAGGAATTAATTCCTTCGTGGTTTAACACATGTCCTATCTCCCTACCAATGTTTCAATATTTTCCTTTATTCGTCGATTCTGCGGAGAACCTACTCATTATTTATCTTATCAGTCCACCTAACTTTCAACGTTCTTTCGTAGTACAACATCTCAAACGCCTCTGTTTTCTGCCGTTACGATTTTCCTACAGTTCATGATTCACTTCCATACAATGCTGTGCACCATACACATATTGTCTGAAATTTCATCCTCAAATTAAAGCCTATGCTTGTTACTACTAATCTTCTTTTGGCCATGAATGCCTTCTATGCCAGCGCTAGTCGATTTTTATGTCATTTTTTATTATAAGGAGGCAGAATTCCTTAATGTTTGCTATTTCGTGATTATCAACTTTGATGTTAAGCCTCTCGCTATTCTCGTTCCTACTACTTCTCATAACTTCGAACAGATCGTGTAATTCTTAATCGTTTATGTGAGGATAGCAACGTCATCAGCGAATCTTATTATTAATATACTCTCTCCCTGTATTTTAATCCTATTCTTGAAACTACATTTTGTATCCGTCACTGCTTCTTCCAGCTGCAGTTTGAACAGTAGGGACGGAAGACTACGCCCCAGCCTGTACCCTTACTTATCCAAGCACTGTGTTCTTAGTCTTCCAGTCTTATTGTTCCCTCTAGCTTCTTGTACGTATTGTATATTGCCAGTCGTTTCCTACAGCTTATTCTCATTTTTGTCAGAATAGCGAATATTTTGCACATTTTACAATGTCGAACGCTTTTTCTTGTTCGACAAGTCCAATGATCGTGTCTTGAGTTTTCTTGTCTTGCTTTCATTATCCAGCGCAACATCAGGACTGCCTCTCTTCTTCCCTTACCTTTCTTATAGCCAAAATGATCGTCATCTAATAGGTGCTCAATTTTCGTTCCCATTCTTCAGTACAGCATTCATGCCTGCAGGATGGATGCGTGAGCTGTTAAGCTAAATGTGCAGTAGTTCTCACACTTATCTACTCTTGCTACTGAAACGTGCAAACATCGTGGGAAAGGGGAAGTGGAGATATGAGAGTGTTCAGGGCTGACACAAAATTTTATTGTCAAATTTCTTTTTCCGTATTTTTTTCCCCTTAAAGCGCATCCAGACGCCCGATGTCCCTTCACTGACCCAGGCACTGGAATCAAGGACCCGTACTACCAGTACATATGCATCAAGGGTAACAACGATGGCACGCATCCCCATAAGCTGCCAAAGAAGCGAGTCGCAGAGAAAACAGAACAATCTTTCTCTGAAACAAAGAACTGAATCACTGACTAAGGCACCACACCACTGTTAGAGGACATTAAAAAATACATTTCCATAAAATTTAATCCGAAATCCTGGAGAAGTTATGACCTCACATTTCTTATTGAGCATTGCGTTATCCATAGTCGTTAAAGTTAACTGGTAATGAATTAATGAAAATCAGGTCATATTAAATTTTGAACATAAAAATCAAAAAACATGACACAGAATGGACGCAAACGAGCATTCATCGTTAAAGAGTATCATGGCTAATGTTTCTCTATAATCCCCGTCAGTAATCCAGAGCAGTACATATAACAAGTAACAGCGGCCACCGTAAGCCACACCCCAGCTTACTGAAACTTGTGAACTCACAATTAATGCCTAAGTTAGCTTGACGCCATTTACGGCTGTGTCAATATACCTTTATAACAAATCATGTATGGCCTTACAGACACTAGCCGTAACATAAACTTGGCTTCAGTTCAAGGTGGGGCCCTAACCCCTTTAAAAGTAAACAGGCCGTAGCCATAACTTAAAAGCACTATAATAATAAAGTGCGCATTAGGCTACTGAAGCACCACCAAGTGAATATAATTCTTGGTGTAGGACTTCAGGAAAGAAACGTAAGGGCAGCCCCTGAGAGGCGAGAACGACGAACATACGCCCATCGCTCCTTAGTACAACAAAAGACGCACACAACAAATAACATGACTAGCAGGAAACATGTTCGTACAACGAGCTGCAAGGCCTTTACATTTTTAAAAGAAGTCGAAATGCACGACAACACTTCTGAAACTACTTGTCAATGAGAGAAGTCATTCACAATTTACAAACTGAAAACACGAAAGCAATACTAGGAAACACGACGGCGTTTACATCTACATCTACATTTATACTCCGCAAGCCACCCAACGGTGTGTGGCGGAGGGCACTTTACGTGCCACTGTCATTACCTCCCTTTCCTGTTCCAGTCGCGTATGGTTCGCAGGAAGAACGACTGTCTGAAAGCCTCCGTGCGCGCTCTAATCTCTCTAATTTTACATTCGTGATCTCCTCGGGAGGTATAAGTAGGGGGAAGCAATATATTCGATACCTCATCCAGAAACGCACCCTCTCGAAACCTGGCGAGCAAGCTACACCGCGATACAGAGCGCCTCTCTTGCAGAGTCTGCCACTTGAGTTTATTAAACATCTCCGTAACGCTATCACGGTTACCAAATAACCCTGTGATGAAACGCGCCGCTCTTCTTTGGATCTTCTCTATCTCCTCCGTCAACCCGATCTGGTACGGATCCCACACTGATGAGCAATACTCAAGTATAGGTCGAACGAGTGTTTTGTAAGCCACCTCCTTTGTTGATGGACTACATTTTCTAAGCACTCTCCCAATGAATCTCAACCTGGTACCCGCCTTACCAACAATTAATTTTATATGATCATTCCACTTCAAATCGTTCCGCACGCATACTCCCAGATATTTTACAGAAGTAACTGCTACCAGTGTTTGTTCCGCTATCATATAATCATACAATAAAGGATCCTTTTTTCTGTGTATTCGCAATACATTACATTTGTCTATGTTAAGGGACAGTTGCCACTCCCTGCACCAAGTGCCTATCCGCTGCAGATCTTCCTGCATTTCGCTACAATTTTCTAATGCTGCAACTTCTCTGTATACTACAGCATCATCCGCGAAAAGCCGCATGGAACTTCCGACACTATCTACTAGGTCATTTATATATATTGTGAAAAGCAATGGTCCCATAACACTCCCCTGTGGCACGCCAGAGGTTACTTTAACGTCTGTAGACGTCTCTCCATTGATAACAACATGCTGTGTTCTGTTTGCTAAAAACTCTTCAATCCAGCCACACAGCTGGTCTGATATTCCGTAGGCTCTTACTTTGTTTATCAGGCGACAGTGCGGAACTGTATCGAACGCCTTCCGGAAGTCAAGAAAAATAGCAAAACTTTTCAGCAGCGTACCGTAATGCTAATGCGCAACTCCCTTGGCTAAACACAGTCGTAGGATAGCAGACATAAACACACAATGAAAGTCCAGCCGGAACTTCAAGCACTGGCACGTGAGAAGCACGACTGGAGATCTGAACGAACACTCAGGTGACCGTAGCTAAGAGAGGGAATACTAAACGGTACCTAAGTCCATTGCATTGCCCATAACGTCCTAATATCGTGTCTGTCACATGAACACCCAAACACACCACTACTGCCTCGGAGATACGACAAAGTCGGAGGAATTATTTCCGTACTGAAGCACGTTCTGCGGGAGAAGAACCCCCCCCCACCGCCACCACCCACTCTTCAACACTCCCAGGCCGCTGCACGCTTGAGGTCAAGTACACAGCCGTCAGGGAGCGTCATCCCTCATAAAAGATGACGATATTTTTCAAATACGCACTAGGCGGGTCCGCGTGGCACAGTTATCTTCGCAATTGTGTGGACGATAGATTGCAGAGTGTCTGATGTTATGTCGCCATTGTCATAGATTCTACAGAATATTGAGAATAATCGTTTTATTGCCACTTTCTCCAATGATTTTAGAAATTCCAATGGAATGTCATGTATCCCTTCTGCCTTATTTGACCTCAAGTATTCCAAAGCTCTTTTAAATTCTGACTCTAATACTGGATCTCATACATTTTCCATATCGACTAGATTTTTTCTTTCATATATTCAGACAATTCCTCCCCGTCATAGAAGCCTTCAGCATATTTTTACGCCTATCCACTCTCTGCTCTGCGTTTAACAGCGGTATTCCCATTGAGTGCCGCTCTTTCATTTACACTGAAGCGCCAAAGAAACTGCTATAGGCACGCGTATTCAACCACAGGGATATGTAAACAGGCCGAATACGGTGCTGCGGTCGGGAACGCCTATACAAGACAACAAGTCTATGGAGCAGTTGTTAGATCGGTTGCTACTGCTACAATGGCAGGTTATCAGCATTTAAGGGAGTTTGAACGTGGTGCTATAGTAGGCGCTCGATCGATGGGACACAGCATCTCCCGGTAGCGCTGAAGCGGCAATTTTCCCGAACGATCATTTCACGAGTGTACCGTGGATGTTAGGAATCCGGTAAAACATCAAATCTCCGACATCGCTATGGCCGGAAAAAAGATTCTGCAAGAAAGGGAACAACGACAACTGAAGAGAATCCTTCAAGGTGACAGAAGTGCAACCCTTTCGCAAATTGCTGCAGATTTCACTGCTGGCCCATCAACAAGTGTCAGCGTTCGAACCATTCAACGGAACATCATCAATAAGGGCGTTCGGAGAACCACTCGTTTACCCTTGATGACTGCACGACACAAAGGCTTACGCCTCGTCTGGGCCCCTCAACACCGACATTGGACTGTTGATGACTTGAAACATGTTGTCTGGTCGGACGAGTCACGTTTCAAATTGTTTCGAGCGAATGGAAGTGTTCGGTAGGCAGACAAACTCACGAATCCATGGGCCCTGCATGTCAGCAGCGGACTGTTCAAGCTGGTTTGATGGGGGCATGTGCATCTGGAGTGATATGGGATCCATGGTACGTCTAGATACGACTCGGACAGGTGACAGGTACGTAAGTATCCTGCCTGATCACCTGCATCCATTCATGTCCTTATGCATTCCGACGGACTTGGGCTATTCCAGCAGGACAATGCGACATCCCCTGCGTCCAGAATTGCAACAGAGTGGCTCCAGCAACACTCCTCCGAATTTAAACACTCCCGCTGGCCACCAAAGACCCCAGACATGAACATTATTGAGCATATCTGGGATGCCTTGCAACGTGCTGTTCAGAAGATATCTCCACCACCTCGTAATCTTACGGATTTATGGACAGCCGTGCTGTATTCATGGTGTCAATTCCCTCCAGCACCACTTCAAACACTAGTCGAGTCTATGCAATGTCATGTTGTAGCACTACTGCATGCTCGCGGGGGCCCTGCACTATATTAGGCAGGTGCACCAGTTCCTTTGGCTCTTCAGTGTAATTTCACCAATGTTTGCTTTGAGTTTTCTATATTCTGAGTCAGTCCTTCCAATGAGCCTTGCTTTCTCAGAAAACATTTTTTTGTAGCCGCTATTGCGTTGGAATCGGTTTTTATTTACTGGTTCGTTAGGTACGACTGTCATCTTCAGATTCTTAAAAACTTTATTGGTTTCGCGTCATGTTACATTGTACGTTCATTACTCATACCGCGTTAACGTTTTAGTGGAGAACATTTTGCACATTCCACACAGATTCGTCAAGACTAAATTACAAACAGGTTATTCTTGACAACCCTTTCTGGAATGTGCAATATACTCTCCACTACAATGTTAACATTACATGAGTAATGAACGCACGATGTAACACGGTGTAAATACAAAAAAATTAAAGACCTGAAAACCATAGTCTTAGCTGTCGAAAGTGGCCAGTAAAAAAACAGTTCTGAACGCGATCTTGGCTACAAGAAAGTGTCTTTAAAGTGCATAATTGTCGCTGATTTTCATTTCTCATTATAATAACTTCAATAATTTACTTTTCGATTTCTTCACTTTTTCTTGCTGCCTTTTCGCCTTTGTTTTACTGCACTCCCTATTTAGTTCATTCCTAGGAATTTATATTGTTGTATTACTGGCTTTTCCTGAACATTTTTGTACTGCCTTCCTCAGTAGTTCAGTTTAATTTTTGCCGCTATCACCCATGGAGAGATCTACATGTTGCCAAGGCTGTATCGATTACGCTGCAGAAGTTTCGCTGGAAAACCCTTACACCTCCTCCATACAGTCCCGATCCCTCCCCATGCTATTTTCATATTTTTGAAGCACTGAAGAAAGACATTCGTGGTCGTCGATTCCCTTAGATAGATAAAGAATTGCATGCATCGCTACAATCCGTAGGCAACCGCAAACATTTTTCTCAAAAATGGTTCAAATGGCTCTGAACACTGTGGGACTTAACATCTGAGGTCATCAGTCCCCAAGAACTTAGAACTACTGAAACCTAACTAATCTAAGGACATCACACACATCCATGCTCCAGGCAGGTTCGAACCTGCGACCGTAGCAGTCGCGCGGTTCCAGACTGAAGCGCCTACAACCGCTCGCTGGCAAACATTTTTTTAAGAAGGTTTTGGGGGAGAAGACAAAACAGGGAGGTCATCGGTCCCATTGGACTAGGAAACAATGAGGAAGGAAGCCGCCCCTTAAAGCGACTGAGGGAAATCACGGAAAACCTAAATCAGGATAGCCGGACGCGAGTTTGAACCGTCGTCCAAAAATGCGAGTGCAGTGTGCTAACCACTCCGCCACCTAGCTCGGTTTCCAAGAAGGCATTGACCATCTTGTCTCATAGTGGGATGAATATATTAACAGCTATAGCGATTATTTTAAACAATAAACACTTTAATTACTTTTTCTGTTTGTCTCATTTTCATTCGACTGCCCTTTGTAGATGATACCTAGACAGATGCTTGTTTCGCAAGTCTATCGGGCTTCGTTCTATTAATATGATTTTAAAATTTTAACCTGAGTTTCTCGAATGTTGTTTTGTGTAAATGGTATATAGAAATACACAGTGAAATTCGAAAAAGCAAATTGAACGTTTGGAATCGTATCAAATGTCAAACGGATTCGCAAACAACCTCTAAATTTGACGAAAATTTTACTAAGGCAAAAACAGAGCCAGTGAAATGAAATGAGGGTGTAAAATTCTTAATTTTCAAATTGAAAGATATTACATAAATAGATACCCAGAAAAGGAAATTATGATCTGAAATTCAATAGTGACTTGCTGCCGACAGGGAACAAACATTGAAAGAAAAGACCAATCCAGTTTGGTCGAAAGACAGTAAAATAGATCACTGTGAGAATGCGTGAACGTTTACCATCAAGAAGAGCGAAACAACGGCTTTAAGAATTTCGCGATATCGTGACAATAACAGTTTTTACTTGAGAAAGGAAAGTTTTGACATTACGATAGTTTAAAGTTTAATGCCCCCCATGAACCATGGCCTTGCCGTTTTTGGGGAGGCTTGCGATACAGATAGCCGTACCGTAGGTGCACCCACAACGGAGGCGTTTCTGTTCAGAGGCCAGACAAACGTGTGGTTCTTGAAGAGGGGTAGTAGCCTTTTCAGAATTTACAGGGGCAACCGTCTGGATGATTGACTCATCTGGCCATGTAACATTAATCAAAATGGCCTTACTGTGCTGGTACTGCGAACGGCTGAAAGCAAGGGGAAATTACAGCCGTAACTTTTCCCGAGGACTACAGTCGCAGGTTCGAATCCTGCCTCGGGCATGGATGTGTGTGACATCCTTAGGTTAGTTAGGTTTAAGTAGTTCTAAGTTCTAGGGGACTGATGACTTCCGCTGTTAAGTCCCATAGTGCTCAGAGCCATTTTCTTTCCCGAGGGCATGCAGCTTCACTGTATGGTCAAATGATAATGACATCCTCTTGGGTAAAATATTCCGGAGGTAAAATAGTCCCCCATTCAGATCTCCGGGCGGAGACTACTTAGGAGGAATACGTTATCAGGAGAAAAAAAAAAAAAAAAAAAAAAAAAACAGGCGTTCTACGGATCGGAGCGTGGAATGTCAAGTCACTTAATCATACTGTACGATGTTGGAAAACTCGTGAATGCCTTTGTTATATCAGCAGTCGCGTCATATCGTAGAAGATGCACTAAGCGCTCGATAAAAAACAATCTTGCAAATCTTTTCCCCTATAGAACCACATCAATGAATATCAGGAGAGACAGAATCAAAATAAACAGTTCTTGTATAAAGCTCCAAAGGTAAGCCTAAAATAACGATCCTAGTTAAAAATTTGCCATGAGTGCAGCACTTCTGATCTGAGATTCAAAAGTAAGATATTTCTTTCATGAGAAAAAAATTGCAATAAGTGTATACGCAAGAGACTGATACAAATTGATGACTGTCCTAATGAGAAATTATTGCTAGCGTTTCTCGTTTCTGAATGCATCGTAATGTATTTACTTCTAGCAGTTTGAAAAGCTTTCAAAGTATTTACGACTTCGAAACAGATACATGGTTCCGTCAACGGAAGTGAAGTTAGTACCTTGTTGAACACAAATCTCGGTGACACATTAGCTTTAAATCTAGCTTAATTTATTGAGGTGGTCGTAACCCAATTTGACGTCTGAGCAGCGGAAGTACTTCCGTGCGCTCGAATCAATTGAGCGGAGAAGTTAATGGCCTTACACTGAAATATAGTGTTTGTTCCGCGAGACATGAAATCCGCAGCACATCCATTAATTTTTTTGTGATGGCGGTAATTAAACAGCAGTAAAGATGAGTAACTACCCGGAGAACTTTATTCAATAAAAACTTGCAGAAGGTTGCAGACCTTTCAACTTGCATTTCTCGGCAAAGCCTCCTACGATGTATAGTCCCCTAGCAGTATTTCATTTTAAAGGCTCAGCAGGAATAAAAACTTCTCGGCATTTATAGCTAGTATAACAGGCGTATTGCCAATAAGCAAGACACAAGCGAAGCAAGGAACTGTTGTTTCCAGGCGGAAGTACTAACTTGAGGCTTTTGTTGGCACTAAGCGCAAAGTTCGTTCTTGCTTTCTTGCGACACATGCTTACTACCAGTGCCAGAGAAATATGTTCCCGTATCAGTCATGTCCTCCGTTCTTATATCTCTTTTAGTTTAGTTGATCACTTCTTGTTGCACAATGGAATAGTTCACTTCAATCTAACGCTGCAAAATAGGCCATTTTAACACTTTCATTTAACATAAGCACTTCTAGTTCACGAAGAAATACGTACAAATTGTATGCTCTTCATTAGCACCATACATCCCTGTACCATGACTGTCGAAATATATCAGTTTATGGGTATTCTTGTAATTTTTTGACAATATTTTAAATTTATTCACGAAAATTTTGACTTAGACGCATTTCCCGTTTCCAATAGAGTGCCGCACGCAGCGTATCCGGGTTTTCTTGACAAATCAAATAAGCGGTGATTTAAACATAGCTTCAAATATGATCTCACTTTCTGACTTTTCATTTCAACATTAGTATGTTATTAAATAAATAATTAAAGCAATTTACTGCCAATAAAGAATTAAAACATTTGACCAACTACTCAAATCAAATAGATGAAGCATTGATATCTGCTGGTTTTGTCGTCGTATTTCAATAAATCTGGCTTTTACAATCAATATTCAACCAAAAGGAAGAAAAATGCGATACAAAATCGTAGATGTTGATATTTCTTTACAAATGAATGTCTCTCATCAGAACACTTGGAAACACTAGAAGTTTCCGATAGCACATATATCGCGTAAATGTCCGCGTTTAACATTCGACAGATAGCTTATGACATGATATTTACATGTACATACGTGCTATTACGGTTTCAAAACAATATAATGTAACTCATATATACAATATTTTGGAAGTTACTGGGCTAGTTTGACAAGCATAGGACGGATATTCGGTCACAGCCTTACACTAAGGATGATCTCAGAATTTTCTTGATGTAATTAAGGGAAATCACCGGAAACTGCGGGAAATCTAAACCAAGGTGCATAGGTAGGATTGGATTAGTGGCTCCATCTTCCCGAAGACTAGAACAACCTCTTAACGATAGCACAACACATTTCCGGTAATCACTAGTGTAAAATAATGTTTTGGTACACTCTCTTGCAAGGAAGTTATTACACAACGTAAAAAGCTGTCAGTACACTGCTCAAGAACAGTAGTCTAGGGATAGTGTTTTTAATTTGTAATCAAAATATCCTGAGTCCTGGGATCAATCCCAACCGCCGCTTAAAATTTGAATGAAAATCGTCGGCAGCTATAGCCAAAGACTTCCGGCATAAACAGTCATCCTCATTGTGCCAACAGCCTTGTCAAGGACGACGGAGGAGCGGATAGATTTTCAGGGCCCCCTCATGTCCTTGGGATGGGGAACGTCCTCTAAAAGGTGGAATAATCAGCAATGAACAACTGCAGGAGGAGGCGGCAGGTAGTGGCGCATTGCATTAAGGACATATATAAACAGGACATGTGGTCTGTAATTAAAAAGGCCTCATCGTGATTGAAAAGTTTCTGTAAGAACCGTTTCATAAAACTTTGATTGGTTTACCTTGTTATTGCGTCTGTTATTGGCACCTCAGATTTTCGGTGCTCTTCTTAACTTGACCCGGGAGAAGGTTTAGCAGTGGAATATATTATTTCAAACATAGTTAACGTTTTGATGCAAACGACATATTTTCTGCGTCAGTTCAAAACACGTTATATATGTATAACTATTATCCATTGTTTCCCACCAAACCCAACCTCCATTTTGCATTTCTTATATTCCTATGATCTTTCCTTTCCCTTCCCAGTTGCATGAAACAGTAACAGCATGTGTATGTCTGCTTCCTTTCCCTTCCCACTTGCATGAAACAGTAGCTGCATGTGTATGTCTGCTTTGTATTTCCAAGGTGGTTAGTAGTGCAGCGTTTTCCGTCTGCTGTGACGACAGCATCACAAATATTGAGTAGCTTCAGCGAGGCAAAAGAGCTTGTTCTCCCTGCGAAAGTCATCCGACTGTTAGGCTGGTGGCGCTAAGCATCCCTTCGGTGTGTTCCGTTTACCTGGGTGGTCAGTAAGCGTGTACGGCCACTGTGCTGCTGGGATTAGATGAGTAAACATCGTGACTTAAGTGCGTGCTTGTTAACATAGAACCGTAACGAGGTTGTGTAAGTCTCATTAATCATTTTCCTTTGCAACTTTATTTTCAGAACCATGTTCCATGATTTGTTTAGAGTAGGGAATGATACGATTATCATGATTTACTTATTTATTTATTCAAAGACTTGCTTTGTTCAACTAGAACTTTCTTAGATGTGAATGTATAACCTATCATAAGAATCTTGCTCTATGTTAGACTGTGTGAGTGCTTGTGTAACTGTGTCTTCGTTTGCGTTTAATTCTTTTTCTTGTCATTGTTCAATACTTATGCGAGTTATTTTTTTGTATCCTCTACCCGTGTGCTTTGTCCAACTGCTCTCATGTGTTCGTATTTCGATCAATGGTCCTTCAACTTCATTTTTTTTCTGTTTACAGTCTTAATTTTTCCATACAATACGTAATCTGCCTTTAAATTGCTTTTCCGTGCAAAATTAACCTTGAATTTTGTATGTTTCTGAAATTTGCTTTGTTTGTGTGAACCCTGTGTTGGTATGAGCAAGTCGAGTTCTCAGCTTTTCTTGCTCAGTATTTCATCGGCACTAGCGCATTTCTCTCAATCTATCCGAACGTGTTCGGTTACCTACTCAATTTTTAACAGTGTATGATAACTCGGGTGCTTGCTACCTTTGTAGAATTACTCAATCACGTGGGCTCTTTCTTTCTATTTTGCTTGTGAATATTTTCGAATCACTTATTACATCCTTATTAGCGGTTGTTTCATTTATTGCCAACTTGAGGTCAGTACGCACGAATTTTTTTGCCATAATTGTTTGTGTACTATGATAGCCTAATTTTTTCCTATCTTTCATTTTTTCTGTATGAATCCAGTTACAAGTGTGCTAAACTATCGTTTCTCCTCCTTGAATTTCATGCGTGATTCAACTAAAATAAATCTTTTTGGAATCCATAGTGACTTTAGTTAATGTTGTTCATGAGTAAATCACGCACCAGGAACCGTCAACGTTAGAATTTTTTTTTACGTGATAATGCCAGTTTTCATGGAAATAAATGATTCGCTGTAAAATTTTCTCGCCTCACCTTTCTAGGCGCCATCCTAAGCAAAGTACGAGTCATGATAGGACAAAATGTCTCGTGCTTTTGCTGAGGATTTAAGTGATCTATTTTAAAGGCGCTAAATGGACCAATGGTTTCATCGACAGTGATGAACATGTAAAACTCAACTGCAAACTATGTATCCCCAAAAGGAGTAGTAATATATCGTCAGACTGGATTGTGCTGACGATGCTTATCTTCTTATTTGCTTTAGAATGAGATGGTCGACTGGTTGCATTGAAATTTTTATTCAGTCGTTTAATTTAGGCAAGTTGATACTAAAATCATACACTGGTGTCCAAAATTAAAGCAACAAACGACTATTTCCACGTCCTGTGCGTAATTCAAGATATAATCATACAAACTGTCAACAGATATCCTTACAATCGTGTTCTGCACGGAAGATGCCATTCTGGTCAACGGACACCCATGCCAGCGATCACGTCAGGTCACCTACGAAGCGAGGTAGCGTTTGCCGGGTAGCCCCACATCCACAGTCACTGCGTACAGTGTCACAGACAGTACAGTATGGCACAGAGAAGACGTCTACCAGACACTTTGCGGTCTAGGGCCGTAGAAAGAATGGAAGGAGGACAGTCGCAAACTGATGCAGACCGATGGCTTAGTGTGAATCGTTCTGCAGCTTCTCGGAAGTGGCGACAGTTCATAGAGACCGGAACTGTATCCCGAAGACCAGGGCAGGGCCGACCACGTGTGACTTGAGAAGAGAGCGCCATTATTTTGCTGTAAGGGTACGACGGTACCACCTTAGCACTGCACGGCAACTGACATGTGACTGGACGTTATGTATCTGGACAAACGGTGCGCAGAAGGCTTTCGCTGAGTGGCCTTTATTGTTGGAGACCTGCTGTATGTTTACCTCTGACGCCTCTTCATGGACAGCAACGTCTAGAATAGAGTCATCAATATGCCACCTGGACGGTCGAAGTGTGGGCCACTGTTGTTTTCAAGATGAGTCCCGATTTAGTCTGTGGTTGATCCTCGATGAGTTCGCATCTGCAGAAAACTTTGAACACGATTTCGGGACCCTAACCTTGTGGAAAGAGACCGATATCTAGGAGGATTCTAAACGTGTGGGCAATGATTACGTTTACCACTCGAACTCCTCTTCATGAAATTGTACGGTTGAATCGGCAAGGTTTAGCTGTTGTCGTGTATCAGACGAGATCTTGGAACCAGTGCTCGACAGGTGGTTAATGTTTTCTTGGAAACAGAAGATGCTGCACGCATGGCGTGGCCTGCTCGCTCTCCCGATTTGAATTCCATAGCGCATGTCTGTGATTCACTAGGGAGTCGGCTTGCATCACGTCAGCATTCAACAACTTCTCTCCAAGACAGCAAGCAGCTCTGCAGGAAGAATGTGCGTTAAGCCTCAACATGAGACTGACGACATCATTCGCAGCTTGCCCCGTCGTTGTCAGGCCTACATTGCTGCCAGAGGTCTTCACACCCCATACTGAGCACATTAACCAGTTGTCGGAATGTATTTTTCTCCACCGTTACGCATGTCGCAGTTGTTTACGTTCTGTATTCTTTACATTGTTTCCACTTTACTATCACCTGTTTACACTGTTTTGTGCCAAAACAAATGCAAACTTGCAAAATTTCCATTTGTTGCTTTAATTTTGGACACCAATGTATAATATAGCTCACTGTAACTGGCTTCACCGCACAGGAAACAGGAACATTTCATTTAGTTTTTTTTTTTCACAGGCAGCCACACGCTTCACATCCTTCACACGCCAACTACAAACTGTATATAACTCTGGTAAAAGATTCCAGATCTCCAGGTGTGGACAGCCAATGGGGACATGACCACGAGAAATATATTAAACAAGCAACAGAAGAGTAACATTCTGCTAGTTGGGAAGTGAAATGTATATATCTGAACGTGGATGGTAAGCTAGAAAATATAAAAAGTTAAGTACAAAAATTCAATCTACACTCATGCTCATAAATTAAGGATAATGCTGATACATGGTGAAACAACGCTCTGGTGGGCGGTTTGAAGGTTTAAATCACCTCGGGGTATGACCATGTCGTGCATTTGACCAGCGGTCGTCACACGGTGGCGGTGGCAGCATCTACATCTACATCTACATTTATACTCCGCAAGCCACCCAACGGTGTGTGGCGGAGGGCACTTTACGCGCCACTGTCATTACCTCCCTTTCCTGTTCCAGTCGCGTATGGTTCGCGGGAAGAACGACTGTCTGAAAGCCTCCGTGCGCGCTCTAATCTAATTTTACATTCGTGATCTCCTCGGGAGGTATAAGTAGGGGGAAGCAATATATTCGATACCTCATCCAGAAACGCACCCTCTCGAAACCTGGCAAGCAAGCTACACCGCGATGCAGAGCGCCTCTCTTGCAGAGTCTGCCACTTGAGTTTATTAAACATCTCCGTAACGCTATCACAGTTACCAAATAACCCTGTGACGAAACGCGCCGCTCTTCTTTGGATCTTCTCTATCTCCTCCGTCAACCCGATCTGGTACGGATCCCACACTGATGAGCAATACTCAAGTATAGGTCGAACGAGTGTTTTGTAAGCCACCTCCTTTGTTGATGGACTACATTTTCTAAGCACTCTCCCAATGAATCTCAACCTGGTACCCGCCTTACCAACAATTAATTTTATATGATCATTCCACTTCAAATCGTTCCGCACGCATACTCCCAGATATTTTACAGAAGTAACTGCTACCAGTGTTTGTTCCGCTATCATATAATCATACAATAAAGGATCCTTCTTTCTATGTATTCGCAATACATTACATTTGTCTATGTTAAGGGACAGTTGCCACTCCCTGCACCAAGTGCCTATCCGCTGCAGATCTTCCTGCATTTCGCTACAATTTTCTAATGCTGCAACTTCTCTGTATACTACAGCATCATCCGCGAAAAGCCGCATGGAACTTCCGACACTATCTACTAGGTCATTTATATATATTGTGAAAAGCAATGGTCCCATAACACTCCCCTGTGGCACGCCAGAGGTTACTTTAACGTCTGTAGACGTCTCTCCATTGATAACAACATGCTGTGTTCTGTTTGCTAAAAACTCTTCAATCCAGCCAGACAGCTGGCCTGATATTCCGTAGGCTCTTACTTTGTTTATCAGGCGACAGTGCGGAACTGTATCGAACGCCTTCCGGAAGTCAAGAAAAATAGCATCTACCTGGGAGCCTGTATCTAATATTTTCTGGGTCTCATGAACAAATAACGCGAGTTGGGTCTCACACGATCGCTGTTTCCGGAATCCATGTTGATTCCTACATAGTAGATTCTGGGTTTCCAAATACGACATGATACTCGAGCAAAAAACATGTTCTAAAATTCTACAGCAGATCGACGTCAGAGATATAGGTCTATAGTTTTGCGCATCTGCTCGACGACCCTTCTTGAAGACTGGGACTACATGTGCTCTTTTCCAATCATTTGGAACCCTCCGTTCCTCTAGAGACTTGCGGTACACGGCTGTTAGAAGGGGGGCAAGTTCTTTCGCGTACTCTGTGTAGAATCGAATTGGTATCCCGTCAGGTCCAGTGGACTTTCCTCTGTTCAGTGATTCCAGTTGCTTTTCTATTCCTTAGACACTTATTTCGATGTCAGCCATTTTTTCGTTTGTGCGAGGATTTAGAGAAGGAACTGCAGTGCGGTCTTCCTCTGTGAAACAGCTTTGGAAAAAGGTGTTTAGTATTTCAGCTTTACGCGTGTCATCCTCTGTTTCAATGCCATCATCATCCCGGAGTGTCTGGATATGCTGTTTCGAGCCACTTACTGATTTAACGTAAGACCAGAACTTCCTAGGATTTTCTGTCAAGTCGGTACATAGAATTTTACTTTCGAATTCACTGAACGCTTCTCGCATAGCCCTCCTTACGCTAACTTTGATATCGTTTAGCTTCTGTTTGTCTGAGAGGTTTTGGCTGCGTTTAAACTTGGAGTGAATCTCTCTTTGCTTTCGCAGTAGTTTTCTAACTTCGTTGTTGTACCACGGTGGGTTTTTCCCGTCCCTCATAGTTTTACTCGGCACGTGCCTGTCTAAAACGCATTTTACGATTGCCTTGAACTTTTTCCATAAACACTCAACATTGTCAGTGTCGGAACAGAAATTTTCGTTTTGATCTGTTAGGTAGTCTGAAATCTGCCTTCTATTACTCTTGCTAAACAGATAAACCTTCCTCCCTTTTTTTATATTCCTATTAACTTCCATATTCAGGGATGCTGCAACGGCCTTATGATCACAGATTCCCTGTTCTGCACTTACAGAGTCGAAAAGTTCGGGTCTGTTTGTTATCAGTAGGTCCAAGATGTTATCTCCACGAGTCGGCTCTCTGTTTAATTGCTCGAGGTAATTTTCGGATAGTGCACTCAGTATAATGTCACTCGATGCTCTGTCCCTACCACCCGTCCTAAACATCTGAGTGTCCCAGTCTATATCTGGTAAATTGAAATCTCCACCTAAGACTATAACATGCTGAGGAAATTTATGTGAAATGTATTCCAAATTTTCTCTCAGTTGTTCTGCCACTAACGCTGCTGAGTCGGGAGGTCGGTAAAAGGAGCCAATTATTAACCTAGCTCGGTTGTTGAGTGTAACCTCCACCCATAATAATTCACAGGAACTATCCACTTCTACTTCACTACAGGATAAACTACTACTAACAGTGACGAACACTCCACCACCGGTTGCATGCAATCTATCCTTCCTAAACACCGTCTGTACCTTTGTAAAAATTTCGGCAGAATTTATCTCTGGCTTAAGCCAGCTTTCTGTACCTATAACGATTTCAGCTTCGGTGCTTTCTATCAGCGCTTGAAGTTCCGGTACTTTACCAACGCAGCTTCGACAGTTGACAATTACAATACCGATTGCTGCTTGGTCCCCGCATGTCCTGACTTTGCCCCGCACCCGTTGAGGCTGTTGCCCTTTCCTGTACTTGCCCAAGGCCATCTAACCTAAAAAACGGCCCAGCCCACGCCACACAACCCCTGCTACCCGTGTAGCCACTTGTTGCGTGTAGTGGACTCCTGACCTATCCAGCGGAACCCGAAACCCCACCACCCTATGGCGCAAGTCGAGGAATCTGCAGCCCACATGGTCGCAGAACCGTCTCAGCCTCTGATTCAGACCCTCCACTCAGCTCTGTACCAAAGGTCCGCAGTCAGTCCTGTCGACGATGCTGCAGATGGTGAGCTCTGCTTTCATCCCGCTAGCGAGACTGGCAGTCTTCACCAAATCAGATAGCCGCCGGAAGCCAGAGAGGATTTCCTCCGATCCATAGCGACACACATCATTGGTGCCGACATGAGCGACCACCTGCAGATGGGTGCACCCTGTACCCTTCATGGCATCCGGAAGGACCCTTTCCACATCTGGAATGACTCCCCCCGGTATGCACACGGAGTGCACATTGGTTTTCTTCCCCTCTCTTGCTGCCATTTCCCTAAGGGGCCCCATTACGCGCCTGACGTTGGAGCTCCCAACTACCAGTAAGCCCACCCTCTGCGACCGCCCGGATCTTGCAGACTGAGGGGCAACCTCTGGTTCAAAAATGGTGCAAATGGCTCTGAGCACTATGGGACTCAACTGCTGTGGTTATCAGTCCCCTAGAACTTAGAACTACTTAAACCTAACTAACCTAAGGACATCACACACATCAATGCCCGAGGCAGGATTCGAACCTGCGACCGTAGCAGTCCCACGGTTCCGGACTGCGCGCCTAGAACCGCGAGACCACCGCGGCCGGTGGCAACCTCTGGAACAGGACAAGCAGCCATGTCAGGCCGAAGATCAGAATCAGCCTAGACAGAGCCTGAAACCGGTTCGTCAGACAAACTGGAGAGGCCTTCCGTTCAGCCCTCCGGAATGTCTTTCGCCCCCTGCCACACCTTGAGACGACCTCCCACTCTACCACAGGTGAGGGATCAGCCTCAATGCGGGCAGTATCCCGGGCAACCACAGTCGTAGTCCGATCGGGGGATGCGTGGGACGAGCTGGCCGTCCCCGACAAACCCCCATCCGGACCCCCACAGTGATGCCCATTGGCAACAGCCTCAAGCTGTGTGACCGAAGCCAACACTGCCTGAAGCTGGGAGCGAAGGGATGCCAACTCAGCCTGCATCCGAACACAGCAGTTGCAGTCCCTATCCATGCTAAAAACTGTTTTGCAAAGAACGTCTGAACTAATCTACAGAGAGCGCAAACAAATCGACAAAATTTAAACGGTTATTAAAATACAAGATTGCCTAGTAAATGCAGTAATGCTGCTACTTGCGCACTGCTGACACACTGCTCGACAGAGGAAGGAGACTACGCGATTTTACACTATTCAGGTACTAAAACGCGATGCTACAACTCTCAAATACTATAATACGCCCGAAATTTATGAATTAAGGTGTGTTGGTGCGTGTCAGAGTACGGTGCAGCGAGTAAGTGTGCCGACGTTTACAGACTTGCTAATGGTGACTGTGTGTTGAAAATAGCTCAAAGAACAGATATTGATGACGTTATGAGGGGTAGAATACTAGCGCGACTGGAGGCTGATCAAACACAGCAGGTCGTAGCACGGGCCCTCCGTGTGCCACAAAGTGTGATCTCAAGATTATGGCAACGATTCCAGCAGACAGGAAACGTGTCCAGGCGTTGCAGTACGGGACGTCCACAGGGTAAAACACCACAAGAAGACCGATATCTCACCATCAGTGCCCGCAGACGGCCACGGAGTACTGCAGGTAGCCTTGCTCGGGACCTTACTGGAGCCACTGGAACAGTTCCCTCCATACACACAGTCTACAGACGACTGAAAAGATATGATTTATGCTCTCGGAGACCCGCAAGGTGCATTCCACTGACTCCTGGTCACAGGAGAGCCCGTAAAGCCTGGTGTCAATAACACAGTACATGGTCATTGGATCAGTGGTCTCAGGTTATGTTCACGGACGAGTCCAGGTATAGTCTGAAAAGTGATTCTCGCTGGTTTTCATCTGGCGTGAACCAGGAACTCCTTAATGTCCTTGAAAGAGATCTGTATGGACGTCGTGGTTTGATGGTGTGGGGTGGGATATGATGGTGCACGTACACCCTTGCGTGTCGTTGACAGAGCAACTGTAACAGGTCAGGTGTATCGGGACTTCATTTTGCACCAGTATGTCCGCCTTTTCAAGGGTGCAGTGGGTCCCACCTTCCTCCTGATGGATGATAACGCATGGCCTCACTGAGCTACCATCGTGCAGAAGTACCTTGAAACAGAAGATATCAGGCGAATGGAGTGGCCTGCCTGTTCTCCAGACCTAAACCCCATCGAGCACGTCTGGGATGCTCTCGGTCGACGTATCGCTGCACGTCTTCTGACCCCTAGGACACTTCAAGAGCTCCGACAGACACTGGTGCAAGAACAGGAGCCTATACCGCAGCAGCTGCTCGACCACCTGATCCAGAATATGCCAACCTGTTGTGCGACCTGTGTAAGTGAACACGGTGATCATATTCCATATTGATGTCGGGGTACATGCACAGGAAACAGTGACATTTTGTAGCATATGTGTTTCGGGACTGTTTTTTCAACTTATCACCAAAATCGTGGACTCACTGATCTGTGTCGTGTGTGTTCCCTATGTGCCTAAGCTATTAGCGCCAGTTTTGTGTAGTGCCCCGTAGTGTGGCAACACATTCTGCAATTATCCTTAATTTATGAGCATGAGTGTAGATTCAGTGGGTGCGTGTTGTGTCCTTGGCTTTGGTCTCAAATGTTGTGTAGGGCTTAATTGTGTTATGCTAAACTATTATTGTGTTACATGGTTGCCTTCGGTTAATATTTCTAGTCTTTCTGCAGGACTTTGGGTCATGTTACGTTTAACTCTTAATGTAGCGCTTAATATTAATTAACTAACGTTGTTTGTTTGCCAGCCGCGGTGGTCTCGCGGTTCTAGGCGCGCAGTCTGGAACCGTGCGACTGCTACGGTCGCAGGTTCGAATCCTGCCTCGGGCATGGATGTGTGTGATGTCCTTAGGTTGGTTAGGTTTAAGTAGTTCTAAGATTTTGGGGACTTATGACCGCAGCAGTTGAGTCCCATAGTGCTCAGAGCCATTTGAACCATTTTTGAACTAACGTTGTTTCCAACCTGTTGCTTAGAGAAATATTTGATATGCTGGTTTGAACTGATATTTTCATTCTTTTACAACTGTTTCTTTGTGTTAAAAGTGACGTCATTGATTTTATATATTTCTGAACTTTCTGATAGATTTCCAAAGAAAATTTCGTAGTGTTGCTCACATGTACGTATATTGTTTTAATGTGTTTAAAATCCCTGACGTTATTTTACTGAACTGTTTCGTACAACTTTGTATGTTTGTGGTCATAACAAATGACACAAATTTGACACGCTTACTTACTCTTGTTATCGGCTGTAAGTACCGTACTTGTTATTTGACATAAACTATACGCCCTGCAATATTTGACACTTACGTGAGATATTCAGCCTTTTTTAAGACAAAGAGTAAATTCTCATAGTTAAGTCCTATGCTTGAATACTGTAATTTTGGTTTTGCTGTTGTTGTTTTTTCACCTTAGCAGGTACTTCTCCGATGTCATGTTTTTTGACCTATGATGACTGTTTTTACTATAACCAATCACATGGCTACTCATAGTTTTATTCTTTCGTAGTTACTAATTAACCTCGCTATGATATTTTACTGTATTATTTTATTAAGGTTTGGAGATACTGTGTACTTAATTTTATGAGTAAGGAGATACTAAGATAAATCTGAATGCGAATGAAGCATATATGACATTTGCCACTCGACATGTGGTGCTTCCAGTATCTCTTCACATCTAGTTTTGCATCGTGCCCCGGCTTTCTGCAGAATTTTTGTTGCTTCTTTTTCTGACTCTCCCATTAGCGTAAGCAGACTTACTTCCAGTACATTATTTCGCACTTGTGTTGATGAGAATCTCTAATATGTTATGCATGAACGTAATTGGTATGTGCTAATATTTTCAGTATGACACTAAGATAAGTAATCTACCTGCATTTTGTGCACTAGTATGATGTTACAGTCTGCTGAATAGCTTGGTTCTTTGCATACTTTACTCTTATTGTGATTTTCTTTGTTTTTAGATAGTATAACGGATTTTATTCCTAAAGAAATATGCGTATTTACGTACTTCTGAGGTGGTACTAGTTCTCTTTGATTTTCCTTTATTTTTACGCTTTTACAAGACTTGCCATATTATTGTAATAATTTTTTTTGTAATTATGTATAGTGTTAAGTAGTTATCTGAAATTTGTAACAGCTGCGAATGCTGAATGTATAAATTAACATCAGTTAGATCTCTAGTGTTTTTTGTGTCAATAGTTCTTGTTACGTATTCTGTATCATGAGCGTACCTACATGAAAATCTGTTGTATTCGAGAGGCTTAAGGAGTCACATCATCTTTTGTGTTTATACACTAGTTGCCTTTCCCTGTATGCATAACACTGTAGATACGGCGCTAATTATATTGTTTTCCGTATCGATAAATGCTGCTTTGTGTGTCATGAATTTCAAAAACTGCATTGGCTCTTGGAAATCACCTGCAAAGAAAAGTTAAGTCCTTAAGGTGTTGGTGGTGAGGGCTGCAATAAAGGATCTTGCGTTATGCTGCTGGCATATGGCACTTGGTAGGACAACAGGGGTTAGGGTTCTTGACACGTAATGACGGGCACTCAGACTGCCTTGAATCACTGTATCAGTCCTGTTGTCATATCCATAATTCCCAGAGCTGGAGAAGTGTCGGTCTCGAGAAATGCTGCTTTCTGTGACTTTCACCAGACTGGCGTCGATAGGGGACGGCCACAAAGAAGTCAGTAAGATTTAAAGCTCAGTTGCATAGAACTCCGCTCAGTGTCATTCTCTGTTGTCTATGGTACAGCGTCACTGGAAAGCGTTGACTGGCTGCTACAGATATCAGTCGAGCTTCCTGTACTCTGTTCATGACGGTGCGAGACTATGCCGAGAGCTATTCGAACTTCTCTTGGTGCAGCCGTTCTAGAGTGACCCGTATCCGCTGTTCATGACAGTGTTGTAACGAGTCCATTTCGTTATCACTCGTTCTGCAGTCATTAACTAGTCATCAGTGTACGGTCTGTCGCTATGGTGCTCCCATGTCGCGTCATTCCAATGATTCGATCGTACCCAAAGTCTGAAAGGTGTCGGTAAGTAATGACAACTAATGAGAAGTAGCAGAAACGTGATCAGTCATAAATTTATAATCAGTAATTCTGCTACCTAGGTAGTAACAGAACGGACGGAGTAAGAAGGACGTAAAAAGCAGACTAGAACTGGCAAAAAGGGCATTCCTGGACAAGAGAAATATGCTGGTATCAAACATAGGTCTTAATTTGAGGATGAAAATTCTTTCAGTGTACGTTTGGAACAAAGCAGTGTATCGTAGTAAGACATGAACAGTGGGAAATTTATTTATTTATCTATTGCAAAATTAAAGACCTGTTACCTGATGTTTTAAAACAGGTCGTACATCTTACGTTTTCGTTCGTCATATTTTGTAGTTTTTTGTTTTGATTTTGTTTTTATCTACAACATTTTACAAAGAATAATACTTTTTAAAACAACAATAATATAAGGTTTAAATGTAAATAACATTTTGTTGTTTTAAGAAGAATATAAAAAGATGGCAGGATAGAGGAAAGATTTGTTAGTGCCATCACCGGTTGTGAGTGGCGGTTTCTTCAAGTGTTTAACAGCGAGTCACAACAAAAAAATTTGGTTGGTAATAGACAAATAGAATTTCTAATCCTATCCAGGTGCTTTTCAGTGAACATTTGGTGCGTTCTTGGCTAGATCGCCAGCACATTACGCTCAATTACTGTTACACCTCGCCTTCGTCCTCCTGTTCATCGTCTGTGTCACTGTTTTCGCTGTCACTGTGAGTGTCTCTGCTCACCCTCTGAAGACTGTTGCCATGTTTCATATAGGCATGTCTGTTACGTTGTGTCCACAGGTGCTCTTCATGTGTTGTTTTTGAAATACTGTTTTTCAATGCACTCAGTTGTGCCCATTGTTCTTCGTCTCTTATTTCTGTGTAAATATGTATGTCTGTTTCTCTGTAGTGTAAGTGTGGTGTATGTCTATTGTCCGCATATTGCCCTCAGATGAACACAGTGAGTTCTGGGGAACCTTCTTTCCCACGTGTTCATATAGGTGTCTGTCTCAGACTAGCGTGGTTTAAATGAGTCGGATTAGGTCCGTGTCCGGTTAAGAAATGTATCATACCGCGGCTGGGATCGATAAGTTTCATTCTGAACTGCTCTCTTATGATAGGGAGGAAGTCATGCAGTCTACATCCCTTATCACTTTCATCCCACACACCTTTCCATGTATCCAAACGCCAGCTTTTAAGCTGATTTGTCGTCTGATTGTTACTCCAGTTACTGCGTGTACCTTATCAAGTCTCCCCATCTTTAACCAGTACCTTGCATCTCTGCATTTGATCGTGATATCTGTAGGAAATATTCTGAGCGCCGTAAACAGTGCATTCACTGATGTGGTGGCGAAGCCTCCAGATAGCCTAAGTAGAACACTTCTCTGCCCTTGTCTGACTAATGCTTTGTTGGTTACTAGGTTAAGTGTGTGTGCGCACGTACTAGCTGCGAAGTTGACTACTGATTCGAAGAGCGCCCAATGGTATGTTCGTATGGCTGGTAGAGGTAGTCTGTATTGTTCTGAATTTAGACTCACCAGTTAATGTAGTATTTGTTTCTGATTTGTTTGTTGTTGGCCTTATGTGTTCGAGAAAATTCGATTTCTCACGTATGTGTACCCCAAGACAGGATGTGAAAACCGGAACAGAAGAGGTTCGAATCCTTTAAAATGTGGTGCGAACAGGACAGAAAAACCAGACTAGCACTGGCAAAAAGGGGATTTCTGGCAAAGAGGACTGCCGTAGCGTTGGTCTTTACAGTTCAGAGACCGAGGTGTGGCCGAGACAGGCCACGGTGCCGGAAGCTCGGGCGGCGCGACGCCCTCGGCGGGTCCGTCTTGCCCGCTGGTGCGGGGCGACCGGAGTTTGCGTTGGGGGTGGCGCCGCGGCGCCGGCGAGCAGGGCAGGGCAGGGTAGGGCAGGCGACGTCGATACTGCAGCCCCCAGCCCGGCCTGCCCCGGCCCCCGATACCATCTAGGCTTTCCGGCCCATTTCTCCCGGGCCCGGGCCCTGCTCCGGGGTACGCGAATAACCGGGGGCGGGCAATCATCATTAGGGCCAGCGGCGATCACTCAGCGCGCGGGCGCCGGAGCACTGCCGCCGCGGCGCGCGCCTCGCTCGTACGTCGGTGCATTACCTCCGTCACAATCCTTCCTGTAGCAGTCATTCCGACCGTGGTGCTAGCGGTGACATCTGTCTGAGATTTGTTTTCCATCGTGCAACCAGTTCATACACGGAGGTAAATGGGAATTGTTGCACGGTGAACACCATAACCAAACAATAAAGAAATAACAGACTAGCGATTTTTTTTTTTTTTTTAGTCATCAGTCTTCTGACTGGTTTGATGCGGCCCGCCTCGCATTCCTCTCCTCTTCATCGCAGAGTAGCACTTGCAACCTACTTCCTCAATTAATTGCTGCATGTATTCCAGTCTTTGCTTCCTCTACAGTTTTTGCCCTCTACAGCTCCTCAATGTACAGACTGAACAGTAGGGGCGAAAGGTTACGTCCTTGTCTTACACCCTTTTTAATACGAGCACCTCGTTGTTGGTCATCATCTCTTATTATTCTCTCTTGGCTGTTGTACATATTGTGTATGACCCGTCTCTCCCTATAGCTGACCCCTACTTTTTTCAGAATTTCGAACTTCTTGCACAATTTTACATCGTCTAACGCATTTTCCAGGTTGACAGATTCTATGAACGTGTCTTGATTTTTCTTTAGTCTTGCTTCCATTATTAAGAGCAACGTCTTACTTTTTCATTACTAAAGTCTTAAACTTCAGCCTACTCTTCATCGTTATTATATTGTGATCTGCTACTGCGTACGCCTTACAATCGAGTATCTCATTTCGTAATCTCTGTCTCACCATGATGTAATCTAACTCAAGTCTTCCCTATCACCCCGCCTTTTCCAAGTATACCGCATCCTCTTGTGATACTTGAATAGGGTATTCGCTATTACTAGCAGAAACTTGTTGCAGAACTCATTTACTCTTTCTCCTCTCTCATTCCTTGTCCCAAGCCCATATTCTCCTGTAACCATTTCTTCTTCCCCTACAACTGCATTCCAGTGCCCCATGACGACTATTACATTTTCATCCCCCTTTACAAACTGTATTATTCTTCCACTATCCTCATACACTTTCTCTATCTCTTCATATTCAGCTTGCGACGTCGGCATGTATACCTGAACTATCGTTGTCGGCGTTGGTTTGCTGTCGATTTTGATAAAAACGACCCTTTCACTGAACTGTTCACAGACACACACTCTCTGCCCTACCTTCTTATTCATAACGAATATATCATTATCTGCTGCCTTTGATATTACCCTATACTCATCTGACCAGAAGTCCTTGTCTCCTTTCCACTTCACTTCACTGACCCCTACTATACCTAGATTGAGCCTTTGGCGGTAGTATTGTGTAGACAAGGTATAAAAGGTCAGTACATTGGCGGGACTGTTCGTTTGTACTCGCGCGACTTGTGAAAATCTGTCCGACGTTGTAATGGCCGCACGACGGGAATTAATAGGCTTTGAACGCGGGGTAGCAGTTGGACCTGGACGCATAGGACATTACATTTCCTGCAACCAAACTGATCCTCGTCTAAAACAGCCTCTGCCTCTATAGTCGTAATTGCGAACGTGCTGTCCGTGCAGGATTTTGTGCGCAAACTGACCGCTCGATTACGCCCCATAAATTTTCGATGGGGTTCATGTAGGGCAGGGCTTAACAACTGCCCGGTTTTGAGCGCGAGTACTCGCGTCTGCTCAGGCACGTGCTCGCGAGCAGCTGCAAGGTCGGGGAGTACGGAGGGAGGGGAGGGAGGGGAAATGCGCGCGCACGTTTGAATAGGGCTGCAGCGTGCCTATTGAATTCGCGCCGACTGCGTAACGTTTAAAGTACTACGATCAGCTCTTAACAGTCACTTCACTGGTTAAGAATCATGTGAAGTCGCCGTTGTGTAACCCCAACCATGCTTTCGCAGTTCAACCCCCATTGGAAGGAATTGTATCAGTTTACTGAAAAAGATGGTGTTGCAAAATGTTTAGTATGTCACAAAACGCTGAATTCTTTTAAGAAATTTAATTTGCAGCGACATTATATGTTGTACCACGCGAAAGACTACGGATGTGGAAAATGTGATTGACCAGATCGTGCACAGGAAGATATTAAACATAAAAGGAAGCTATCCGAAGAAGATCTGGACGACGAAGAAAAATCAACTGAGGCAGCTCTCAGAGTGGGTTACAAAATTGCTTTGCTTTTAGCAAAATCCCTGCGCCCCTTAACTGATGGCGATTTAATAAAAGAATGTTTGGTAGTTGCAGCGGAACATTTGTGTCCATCTCAAGTTGAACAGTTTCGGATTGTGCCATTATCTAACATGACCATTATGCGTCGCATACAGGACATGGCAGACGACGTCCAGAGCCAGCTTGCAAATATCTGTTAAGATTTTATGGCGTATTCTCTAGCTCTGGACCAAAGTGTTGATATAACTGGAACAGCGCAGCTTGCCATATTTATTAGAAGTGTTAACAGAGATCTTCAGGTGAGGGAGGAGCTCCTCGATGTAGTAGCCATGAAGAACACTACAACTGGAGGTGATATTTTAAGTAGTGTTGAAGAAAGTGTTGAAAATATAGGATTGTCGTGGAATTCTTTAGTTTCAGTGTCTACAGATGGTAGAGGCATACACTAAGCTAATAAAATTATGTGGTACGTGTACATTCTCCTTTATTTGTTTCATTTGTCGCAGTAATAATTCGTGAGTGATATCCCTGCAGGTGGCCGCGGATTTACATCGACTGGCGGCAGCTGTTGTGTACCCCACGTGACTCTCCCCACTCTCCGCTCTGGTCCGGTAGTGGCGGTAGCGTGCTCGCGCTGCTCCGTGCTCGCGCCTTGCTGCTCACAGCTTGCTCCGCGAGCACGTATGTTGTGAAGCCCTGATGTAGGGCGATCTTAGTGGCCAAGTCATAACCCTCGAACTGTCAAAACTTTTCTCCAAAGCAGTCTCGAACAATTATGGGCTGGTGCCGTGGCGCATTATTATCAACAATGGAAAGTGGACGAGAATTCTTAGCTTATTTATTATACATTATATACGTTTTACTTAGTCTGAACAGTCGTATAAGACCAGTAAGAATTGACTGTAGCGTTAACTACAATGAATGGCTAATCATCAACAAAAATTCCATCGTTATTTGGGAGCATGAAGTCCGTGATTGGCTGCATATGGTCTCCAAGTAGGCGATCACCGAGAGGTTCCACTCAATTCCACATAAACACCGCTCACGTTGTTATGGAGCCACCACCAGCGTGCACAGTGCCTTGTTGACAACTTGGGCAGAGGGCTTCACGGGGTCTGCACCACACTCGAACCCTACCATCACCTCTTTCCAACTGAAATCGGGACTCATGTTTCCAGATCACAATTTTCCAGACGTATAGAGTCTAACAGATTAGATCACGCTGCAGTTGGATGTTGTGCAAGGCTGTCCCGGTGGTCCTCAGGTGCCATAACCCATTAACACCAAGATTTCGTTGCAGTATCCTAAAGGATACGTTCGTCGGACGTCCCACATTGTTTCTGTGGTTAGTTCACAAACTGTTGCTTGTCTCTTACAAGGGAACCTCCCCATCGCACCCCCTTCAGATTTAGTTATAAGTTGGCACAGTGGATAGGCCGTGAAAAACTGAACACAGATCAATCGAGAAAACAGGAAGAAGTTATGTGGAACTATGAAAAAATAAGCAAAATATACAAACTGAGTAGTCCATGTGCAAGATAGGCAACATCAGGGACAGTTTGAGGACAGGAGCGTCGTGGTCCCGTGGTTAGCGTGAGCAGCTGCGGAACGAGAGGTCCTTGGTTCAAGTCATCCCTCGAGTGAAAATTTTACTTTATTTATTTTCGCAAAGTTATGATCTGTCCGTTCGTTTATTGACGTCTCTGTTCACTGTAATAAGTTTAGTGTCTGTGCTTTGCGACCGCACCGCATAAGCGTGCGACCGTGCGATTAGTAGACGAAAGGACGTGCCTCTCCAATGGGAATCGAAAACATTTGATCGCAAGGTCATATGTCAACCGATTCCTCCACAGGAAAGCACGTCTGACACATTCTATACGACACTGGTGGCGGCATGTGCGTCATATGACAGGAATATGTTGTCGTCCCACCTAACTTGTACACTTGGCGAATGGGTAAAAAGATTCTTCTACCTTGCTCGATTTAGGTTTTCTTGTGGTTGTGATAATCACTCTAAAAAAGTGATGAAAACAAAAGAGTTTGTCACATAAACTGAAAATGAAGAATTAAACTTTTCACTCGAGGGAAGACTTGAGCCAAGGACCTCTCGTTCCGCAGCTGCTCACGCTAACCACGGGACCACGACGCTCCTGTCCTCAAACTATCCCTGATGTTGCTTATCTTACACATGGACTACTCAGTTTGTATATTTTGCTTATTTTTTCATAGTTCCACACAACTTCTTCCTGTTTTCTCGATTGATCTGTGTTCAGTTTTTCAAGGCCTATCCACTGTGCCAACTTATAACTACATCTGAAGGGGGTGCGATGGGGAGGTTCCCTTGTTAGCAGTCACTACTCTACGCAAGCGTCGCTCCTCTTAGTCGGTAATTGAAGACTGTCGGCCACTGCGTTGTTCGTGGTGAGAGGAGATAACTGCCTTAAATGTGGTATTCTCAGTGCACTCTTGACGTTGTGGACCCCAGAATATTTCAATCCTTAGCGATTTCCGAAATGGAATGTTCCATGTTTATAGCTCCAACTGCCATCCCACTTTCAAAGTCTGTTAATTCTCGTCGTGCACCAGTAATCAGATCGGAAACCTTTCCACATGATTCCCCTGGGTACAAATGACAGCTCCGCCAATGCACTGACCTTTCATACCTTGTGTATCTGATACTACCGCCATCTCTATTTGCATCTCGCTATCTCGTGACTTTTATTCATCTCAGTGTAGTCGCTGCACTATACCGGGCAAGAGGAGGTCCCACACGATATCAGGAGATATTCCATGAATATTTTGACCTCAGTGTATAGCATGCAAGCCACCTTCTGATGGTGGTGATTGTTATATTCTCCCCGAGAATGGTTTAATACTGTTGCCCACGACAGACACTTGCGTACAGTCGCTTCATCTCTGCGCAACAACCATAACATACAACCATTTGAAACTGTTTACTGTTGTCAAGCCTTGGTCTAATTTTACCCCCCCCCCCCCGCATGACACTCTATTATCAAATCGATTGTTACTTGATGACTTTCGATGTGTCCTATTAATCGGTAACTTATTTTAGACATTCGTGTCATGAATGACTTTTCTCTTCAGTTATTTTTCGATAGTGTGGAGTAGCAGAAAAGAGAACAGCGAGGAACATCGCAATTATGGATCACAAAGTAGACAAAGTTCAGGAATTCTGCTACCTAGGCAGCAAAATAACACGTAACGGACGGGGTAAAAGAATGGTTCAAATGGCTCTGAGCACTATGGGACTTAACTTATGAGGTCATCAGTCCCCTAGAACTTAGAACTACTTAAACCTAACTAACTTAAGGACATCATGCACATCCATGCCCGAGGCAGGATTCGAACCTGCGACCGTTGCGGTCGCGCGGTTCCAGACTGTAGCGCCTAGAACCGCTCGGCCACCCCGGCCGGCGGACGGGGCAAGAAGGACATAAAAGGTCGACTAGCACCGACAAAAAGGGCATACCTGCCCAAGAGAAGTCTACTAGTGTTAAACATAGGTCTTACTTTGAAGAAGAAATTTCTGACAATGTACCTTTGAAACATCACAGTGAGACATAGACTGTGGAAACCGGAACAGAATCGAAGCGTTTCAGATGTGGTGCTCCAGAAGAAAGCTGAACATTAGGTGGAGTTATACGGTAAGGAATGAGGAGGTCCTGCGCAGGATCGGCGAGGAAAGGAATGTATGGAAAATGTTCACATGAAGAAGGGACACGATGATAGGAAATCTGTTAAGAAATCAGGGAATAAATTTCATCGTACTAGAGCCAACTGCAGACGGTAAAAACGAAGACAGAGATTTCAACACATCCAGCAAATAATTGATGACGGAGGTTGCAAATGATACTCTGAGATGAAGAGGTTGGCACAGGGGAGGAATTTGTGGCGAGCCTCCTCAATACAGTCAGAAGACTGATGACTCAAAAAGACAAAAAATATTCCATGCCCCCCCCCCCGCCCCCACCTCCCACCTGTACTGAACCTCCAAAAATGTCTCTGTTTAGCCAGTTAGTCCGTAGAGGACGGTATAAAGGGCGTACAGAATGACTGGCCGTGCTTTTCCAGCCGAGCTTTGCGAAGATAATCCGTCCCTGGATTATCTTAGTGAGTCGTCGTGTAGAATTTTTCCTACCTGTTTTGGCGAGGAGCTCTTGAATTTTATATCCCTCGAAGAAGCACTATCTGCGCCGTCGGGTCTGTAAAATACAGTTATACTTCCTGTGATTCTAAGTGACGAAACGGAAAGCTATATTACTCGGTATAACGTTCAAAAAGGGATGCCTGTCTGCAGCTCGTGGTCTAGTGGCTAGCGTTGCTTTCTCTGGATTATGGGGTCCCGGGTTCGATTCCCGGTCTGGTTGGAGATTTTCTCTGCCCCGGGACTGAGTGTTTGTGTTGTGCTCATCATTTCATCATCATGCTCATCATTCACGACAGTAGCTAGAGTGGACTGTGAAAAAATTGGGGCTTTGTACGGGCGCTGATGACCGCGCAGTTGATCGCGCCACAAAGCAAACATCATCAAAAGGGATGCCATTATGATGTATTTATTTACTAAACGTCATTAACTGATAATATCGACACAACCCTGATTAACTAAAACGTAACAGTTCTCGCTTCCCACGCCCGGGTTCCCGGGTTCGATTCCCGGCAAGGTCAGGGATTTTCTCTGCCTCGTGATGACTGGGTGTTGCGTGATGTCCTTAGGTTAGTTAGGTTTAAGTAGTTCTAAGTTCTCGGGGACTGATGACCATAGATGTTAAGTCCCATAGTGCTCAGAGCCATTTTAACCATTTTTTGAAACGTAACAATTACCTGACAGCATGGTCTCATGACAGATGTAAATCGGAAGGCGTCTTATCGGCGACTGGCGACAGTAGCGCACAGCCTGCACCTAGTAGTTACATTGGTGATATTTCATAGCCGTTAGTACATTTTCGTTAGTTTAAAAATTATTTACTTATTTATTACGATGATCGTTTTCTGGAGGCGTAATATTGTTGTAAGAAAGTACTTACGGCCTGTAGGGTTCTCCTGGGATCTGTGTTGGAAACAGCGACTTATTAGCAAATACTTATTAAGCACGATTACTTGCTTCGCTCCAGAATAACTATTCCTTTACTACGTATCTCTGCTGCTGACATAACGGGCGTTTCATGTCTAGTCGCAGCGCCTCACACCATCATCCACTGGCAACGCCATGAGGTCCACTGGCTCCTTCAGCTAGCGTGGAAACTGTACTCCTGACTGCTACATGACAACTTCACGGGCGATACAAAATTGTAAAACTGGAAAATAAGGAAATAAAATGTGGCTTCAACAGAAGGGGTACTTTACACTCTTCATTAATTACCCAATCTACCACTCTAATCTTCAGTACTTTCCTGTAGGATCACTATTCAGAAACTTCTTTTCTTCTCGTGTCTGAATTGCTTATCGCCAACGTTTCGCTTGCACAGAGGGCTACATTCCAGACAACTGCCTTCAGAAAACATTTCCTCTCACCAAAATTTACATTCCTTGTCAACAAGTCTTCTTCAGGAACACTTTTCTTGCTTTTCCCAGTCGGCATACTATATCCTTTTTTATTTCTACCATCGTCAGTTCTTTTGCACCTCAATAACAACATAACTCATCTACCTCTTTTCGTGTAACATTTCCCATTCTAGTTCACTCAGCATTGCTTGATTAAATTCGGTTACATTTCCGTGCTCTTGCTTTATTTTTGTTGATTTCATCTCATTACGTCTTCTAGAGATACTCTCCTTTCCGTTCAGCTGCTGTTCCAAATCATTTGCTTCTCTGACGAAGGTGTAATGTCATTGAAAAACTATAGACATTAATGTCTTTTCACTGAATTTTAGTTCTTTTTTCTGATTTCTCACTCGTTTCCGTCACAGCTTCTTTAATTTTCAGACCGAGTAACGTCGAATTTAGGCTACACCCCTGTGTACCCGCCCAATTACTGCTTCTCTTCCAGGACCTTTTATAGCCGCAGCCTGGGTTGTGTACAAGTTCTTACAACTACAGTATCTTTTCTGTATTTCCGGTATCTCTGTCATTTCCGCCTTTCCCATTTCCATTCGTGAATGGCGCTTGAGATTACCGACTGTCGGTAGGCCACTACGCTAGGTCCAATTTTTCTGGGTTTGTTGTCGCACTCATTTCACGAGACATATTTCGGAGGAAGAACATAATATATCGCCTGACTCTTCTTGGAACTTACTCTCTCGAAATTTCTGCCCTAATCTGTCCGTGATGCACAGTGCCACCCTTGCAGCGTCTGTCACTGTGTTGAGCATCTTTGCAGCTCGCGCATACTGAAAACTCCCGCTCCTCTATCAGTCCAAACTGACAACACTCTCAGGCTGATGAGTAGTATTCAAGGATCCAAGGAACGAGCGTTTTATAAGCCACTACTTTTGCGATAGCATGACATTTCCTTAGTATTGTTTCAACGAATATCAACCTGGCATATGCTTTTCCTACAGTTTCTTTTTTGTACTTATTCTTCTTTGCACAGATCCAGAAGGTTACTCATAGATAAATTACTGTAGTTGCTGTATCCAGCGGTTTATCCCAATCAGCGTACTCGAACTGTAACCGGTTATTTGTAAGCAATACGTTACATTAAGTTCAGGGCTACCTGCAATCTCCTGCACTTTCTCAATTTCGCTACACTCATCTGAGCTGCAACCTTCCTATACACAACAGAACTGTCCGCGAACAGCCTTACAAACTTCCCACCAAGCGAGGTGGGGCAGTAGTTAACACACTGGGTTCGCATTCGGGAGAGCGACGGTTCAAACCCGCTTCCGGTCATCCTGATTTAGGTTTTCCGTGACTTTTCTATATCACTTCAGGAAAATACCGGGATGGTTCCTTTGAAAGGGCACGGCCAACTTCCTTTCCCATCCTTCTCTACTCCGATGGGAGCGATGACCTCGCTGTTTCGTCCCCTCCCCGACTCAACCGACCAATCAACAAAATTCCGTAGATCAGTTATACACACTGTAAACAGGAACGGTGCTGTAACACTATTATGGTACCTCGAAAATTCCCTTTGCACTTGTCAATTTCGTCTTCTTTCTATAAGGAAGTCCTGAATCCAATCACAAATCCGGCCATGTACTCTGAGAGCTCGTGGTTTGTTCACTATACGACAGAGCGGAATAGTATGAAATGGCCTTGCGGAAATGAAGTAACCCGTAATTATCTTAGGTGCTGTTACCTACGTAGTAGGGCCTACACATGAACAAACAAAGTGACATCTGAATGTGAAAGGTTAGGACAGAAGAACGGAAAAAGTAACATCCCACATAAATATGTCATTCTGGGAATTTTTTTTTACTTATCTTTAAGGTACTTTAAGTGTTTCTGAGTTCCAGTATACCACCTTTGAAAATGCAATGAACAGCCAGTTGAGTCTGCGATGTTACATCATATTCATCTGGACCCTGAACACGTACAACAAGAGTCACTGATCAAATTGCGAACAGTTGGTACGTTTTGACTAGAGGTCAACAGGGAAACTTCTCCCGATACTCACAGTAGAGGAACTAAAGCCATACTCAATAACCTAGCGATTTAAGTAAGATCGTTACCACGAAAGGGGCTGAATGAGATTTATTCAGGAACAGGCATTTAAAGACAACCTCGACGTCATGATAGAACTATCGTAGGTCTTCTACAGTATCTGTCAGTGAATGGTAGTTTCTTTGCGAAGCAAAATGTAGTACGCCACTGATGGATATTCAGGATTAACAGATATTCATCAATCCCCTAAAGGATCACATACGATCATTCTCAGGGTCTAGCCGCCAGCGCGCTTTTCTCTTCTTAAAGACAGGAACTTACGAGTTCTTAAATTCATTGTGATGATACGGCGTGTAGCAGAACAGTTCTTAACAAATTTAATGCACAAAATACTTCTATCAAATGTGGTTTTCGTCTGCAATTCGGGTAAACAAATATAGTGATCATGTCAATGTCACCCAAAATTCTCTAAATACTACTATCGAGAGCTGTTGTGACAATATCAGTCTCAGAATCGTCATACGTGTAGGAGCAGGAATACCCATTAAACTTAAATTTTCCCCAATAATCGTCATTTTCTTTGTAACTGACACTCTAATTGACACTGGTTGCTATATATTAACAAGACACAGATATCAGACACAAAAAAATCTCTCCAAAATAATTACGTAATGCATTTGAACACAGAAAATTAGTTTAACATTGTAGTAAATAACGTAAAACAAAATACATGTCACTTGCAATGCCGATTGACAGTGCTGTATTTTACACAATGCAATCAGCTTCCGTCACCTGAAACACGCGAGTCACAATGGAAGAATCAATCTTATTCGCATAATCGAGTCAGCATATATTCGGTTCGGTTCCATTTCACAACGATACAAACCGAATTACATGGTACAGAAATTGTAACTAACTTTGCAACTATGTATGCCCAATGTAGAGGCTTCATACAGTGTGGTTATAACTAAACTTACGGTGGTCCGAGTGCTGAAGTGTGGGCTGTATTCATCGCAGGACGCTGAAACGTCGTAGGCATTTCCATTAATCGGTGCATTTGCGTAGTAGGCTGAAAAAAGAAATGGTGTGGTTATAATTAAATTGTCCCTGTTTAACACGTTATGACACGAAAACTAATTACTGTACGTGAACCATACTTGGTAGCATTTCTGCGCTATGCTTCGCCAGCATGTTATACCAGCCCTACAGGAGGGAGATGCATTGAACACAACAGTTTTAATGCAAGATGGGGCTCCACAGGCCCACCGCTCGTGAAGTTCACCTGCTTCAGCGAAACAAATTTGGAAACGATCGAATTATCAGCCGATCGATTCCAAATACTTGGCCGGCACAATCACCTGATCTCACTCGCTGTGGTTTCTGGTTGTGGGGCTACCTGAAGGACATGATTTACCAGAGGAACATTCACGCATGTGCTGATCTGAAGCGCAGCTTATCAACAGAGGTAGCCAGCATACTTACTGACATGCTTCGTTGTGCTGTGCGGAACGTAATCCTGCACTTTCACACTATTCTGGACATCGATGGGCGCCTTATTGAGCCCCCTTTGTAGCAGTAATGGTACCGGTATCTAATGGTGTGGGGTATCGTAGCAGCACATTAAAAGTGTTTCAATTGAAGTGATTCTGCATTATTTCTCTTCCACATGTCCTTGACATGAATGCTACCACGTTTGGTACTCGTACGGTTGTTAGATTCCGCGTTATAACGTGTTAAATAGGGAATAATAACCACCCGGTACTTCTACTTTCTGCTTCCAGATGAAAATATGGTCTATTAGCGGTCAGAATGTAAAATGTTTCCTGTTTCCTGCTTCATGACGTCAGTTTGCTGTTTGTTGCTTGGTGACACATGTTGATTTCATATATGATGTAACTGTTGGTGTAAAGGGTTAAGAAGGTTGAAATTTTCCATAGGAAACGCAAAGTCTATTGTTTTATCAGAACGGCAGCAATAGTAACGCTGCATTGCAGGAATCTCCAACAGAAAGAGCTGTGAAGACGTCCCATGTCAATTAATGGGCTATGGAATAAGATCATGAAATTTGAAGAAACAGGTGAATTAAGTAGTGAAGAAGGGAGAGGGAGGCGGCCCATTTCCATAACAGTTCTTGATGAAGTTGCTGTAGTTATAGCGGATACTGCAGCACATGCATCAAATTCTGAAGCCGGTACCTTAGCTGTGTCACGGGAATTGTCTCTCTCCTGGTCAACAGCTCAAAAGATTTTGCTGCGCATTTTGCACTGATATCACTACAAGATACGACATGTGCATCAAATGAAGCTCCAAGATAAGCTACAATGCCGTAGCATTGCCCTTCGTTTTTTGGCATGCACGGAAATGAATGACATGTGGCTGGGTAATATTCTTTGGACGGACGAGGCACATTTTGCTCTCCACGGTGCCGTGAATGCACAGAAGAGTCGCACATGTGGCTCTGCTTCGGTACATGTTGTGCAGGAGCATCCATTGCACTCAGCTTGTGTCTGCGAGGGATGGCTTCACAAGTTCCTTCATTCTCGGTCCGTTTTCTTCGAGGAAATGACACCTCGCGGACCTATTAGGTGTACAGATACAACCGTACATTATAAGGACCTATTTGTGCTACAAGTGATTTCAGCTTTGGTAGAACTCAAATGAGTCTATAGCTTGCCAGGTGAAAAATTTGCTACGAGGAACTGCGATAATGACCACACTTCTCTAGGCAATATCAACATGTGTGACCTTACAGATCGCTCCACCTAAATCCATGTGACTTCTGGTTGTGGGAATATCCGGAATATCGTGCCCATCAGGGATTTGTCCATACTCTTCCAGATATGAAGGACAGCACCGTGCAATAAATCGCTCTGATTACACTGAATAATTATGCTGCGAGCAACTGTCGACTGTGCTTTGTTGCGCATGCAGTACGTTGCTGAGTCAGGAGACCGTATTGAGCAGATGTTGCAACTTACGACCATATACTAATTAACGTACCAAAATCTCTGTTATCATGTGTTTGATAGTTACTCCCCTTTTCCTGCACCCACACATTATTCTGACTGCTTACAGCGCCTGGTGGCAGCAAGTGGAACCATTATTTCTTTCAACTTACTCCACGATTGCACCGAATAAAGAACATACCTACGATGTTTCAGTGTCCTGTTATGTACACAGCCCACACTGTAGCACTAGAAACACCATCAGTTTAATTATAACCACCTGGGAAAGGGCGGGATCAAAAAGTTTCCGTTGGAAGGCCGTATAAACGAGAATCAGTATGCCAATCAGTCAAAATATCTGTGAACATTGAGGCAATCATGCCACTGACGCCCCATGTTGAAGATACTCGTTTGGTATTGCACTGTGTCCTGATTTTTGAAACAGTCCGTAACTGTCGCTACACATTCACATCCGATAGGAATCATCGACCCTTCAACGCCTGTTTTAAAGGACCAAAGGCTTGATAATCGCATGTGGAGAGATCAGGAGTAAAGGGTGCGACCTCAAGTGTCTCCCACTTGAGTTGGCGTAACTTCTGACTTACGACATTTGGAATAAGAGGACGTGCGTTATGATGACGCAGCAGCGCCCAGAATGTAACTTGGCACACCATTCCAAAACGATGGTTTTCGACAGACATGCTTCCCCATACACATTCTTCATTCTCCGATGGACATCTAGTGTTATTTGACCTTGGGCAGCCAAGAAAAGAATAACAGCATGTTGGTAATAGCGAAGCCATAGTTCACCTTTCCTCATTTACTGCACGCACGTCGGAAAGGCGCGAATGCCGCACTAATCCCTCATCTAAATGCCAGTACTTATATACACGCATCGTTTTCGCATTACGTTGCATACACTCTACAGCAACGCACTGAAACGGAAACATTTTGATCACCTCTTATACAGTCAGTGATTTCAAATATAAGCTGTTGGATGCTGTAGAGAGTTATGCTAATTAATATTCACTTCGATTCACAAGCAATAAACACGTTTATGTCTTCATTAAATGTCTCTGTAGGTGAACAAAGTAGCAATAACAGCTACGCATATCAGTATTATTCAGGAGAGAGGAATTTCTTATGCAAACTAATTTACACTGAACTATACATTTTTGGCCGAAATCACCTGCATTCTAAAATCAAAAGTAAAGTTACTGAATCTTAAGGTGCAACGTTGCTGGGTCCTATCCGTGGCTGCAGTACACCGCCTGCATGTTACCATGGAAGGTGTGACGTAGAAGCTGTTGCAGGCGCCTTCAGTTTCGTAGACGAGCAAACCCACGTTCACTCAGTTATCGCGCACGTATCGTAAAACTGGTATTGGAACTCCCTTCATAGATGTTACCTTTGATTAACCCCATTTTTCATCAAAATCAGCTGCTGATGGCACGTCCATTCTTATCTCTTCCTCGGTTGACAATTCTTAGCCTCGGTCAGAAGTAACAGCAGTTTAATATCACGACGATACCTACTTGGCCAGTTGCCAAAATATGTATTGTTAACAAAGATTTCGTAAACAAATTTTATATTTTTGGTTGAGCGTACCCATGATGTACATTTTGCATACTTCCAGTCATCAAGTACAGGGTGGTCAGAAACAGTCTGAAAAGCTTTTAAGCGTGCTGCGGGAAGGTAGTGCCGAGAAACAATAGTCAAGGATACAATTTGCTGCGCTGTGCCGTTTTCGAGTTATTTAGCTTTGAAGTTAGCCATTCAGGCCGTCGCGGGCGCACAGTCTAGCACCCTGCCAGAGAAAGTGCCACGAGACGTGTTTTGCATTTCTTTGCCTCAAACGGAAAAACGTAGCTTTTGCTCACCTAGTTTCAATTTGTCACTTCCGAAAAACGCACATTTTTCCTGGTAACTAGAATTTCTATTTGCGCGTGCAACGACCTGATTGGCTAACTTTAACGATAAAAAGCTCAGGAACGGCGCAACGTATCAATTTTTTGTTCTTAGCAACTGCTTCTCAGCACAACCTCCCCTGCAAAAACCGTATAAATTTTTCAGACTGTTTCTGGCTACCCTGCATGTTTCCACAATTTAAGAACCTGCAAACGAACAGCAAACAGATGCCACTACAGACTATTCAAGGGTCAAAAATATATTAGTTACATGTGGAGCCCTAATGTGAAAATCTTGCTAGTCCGAAGCTGAATAGACTTCGGTTACAGGAAACGTATTTCCCCAGGAGCCATCTGCATTCCCTTTCTTTCAGATGAGGCAGTTGTTACATGAATACATATTCAAAATTTGTTTTAATGGTGTAAGAAAAAAATTATGAGAAGATGCATCAAGTATAGCTGACGACGTGAGATATTTTTCTCAATTTTCGGCTAATGATGAAGTAGTACACTCGACATTCGTCTCATTCTTTTGGAGGAGGGGGGCGGGAGACGAAGAAAGGGAAGGAGTTATCGTATTTCTATGCAGATATAGAAATAGGCGTCAGATGGGGCTGGAACGTCGAATGACGATGTACATCATTTTTCTGCTGGACAAGATAGGGTGAGCCAGAGCCTTCCTTTTTGACTTGGAAAGGCCAGATAGATTGTAATTTTCGGAGTGATTGAATCACCTGGATGGCCTCAAGACCTGTGAGGGACGTCAGTTTCCAATTACTTTTGGAAAGTATACTGGGAACGCATCAAGAAGCAAGCAGAGTGGGATGTGCTAGTAAGGACAGCAGGTCTGTGGTATGGAAGCTATTAGGAGGCGAAGGTGCTTCGTTAAGCTGAAGAGATATAGAAAATCTGTGACCCGCATTCGCACACGATAAACTGACTACCAAAAGGGAGGAAGAGGACAAGACGTAAAACTTGGCAGGGATGGATGTCCACACAACATTTGCACAGGCGAGTTTAGGGAATGTGGTTGATAATGCTCATACATTTGGCGCCAACGGTGACCCAATTGGTAGTTTCAGTAATTGTAGAAAATTGAGAGTCCTACTTCCGATGATTAGCACAGGTTAACAAATTACTCGTAGTTTTTTTCGATTGTTAGCTGAAGGAAGTTTCATATTTTGGTTACGTCCACAGGATGGTTGTGATCGTATGGACGAAAAGTTTTTCCAAATTTTCTCTTCAACTTTTAGTGCCTTAGTTTTTACACGTTTTAGGGGGAATACCATTAGTTTCCCTAGGAACTACCATTAGGTTCGCTAGAAACCTAATGATAGCACGAACAATTACGAAAATATCAAACCTAAAACGGATATGTGTAACTAAAATGAACTTTGTACCACAGGTTAGGTAAATAACACTGTACATAAGAAAAATAAAAAAATAAAAAATCACAGACTCATTATTTCGCATTTTAAGAAACCAGTATGCTATGGAGCCATGATCTGCTGTGCTCAGTCTCTAAACAACGTATGATGGAAGCAATGAAGCCGGCCGAAGTGGCCGTGCGGTTAAAGGCGCTGCAGTCTGGAACCGCAAGACCGCTACGGTCGCAGGTTCGAATCCTGCCTCGGGCATGGATGTTTGTGATGTCCTTAGGTTAGTTAGGTTTAACTAGTTCTAAGTTCTAGGGGACTCATGACCTCAGAAGTTGAGTCCCATAGTGCTCAGAGCCATTTGAACCATTTGAAAGCAATGAAGCACTGAAAATATTCTCGAGGTATCATCAACAGCTGTTACTGGAAGACTACCGTGGGTAGGCTGACGACGAATCTCATGCACGCCATGATCAATGGATGATGGAAAGATTGATATGGAGGAGAAAGCATGCACATTCGCCACATGTCCGAACGTTGCCCTGCTATAGTACAACATGTGATGTTATTTAAAACAACGCTAGTAAAGCTCTAATATTCCCTCCGCCAAATATAGCGACAGCTATTCAATTCGTCCTGAACACGTAACGGTCGTGACCGTAAATTGTATCAAACCATTTTATTTGACTTGGATTCACTATGCTTTAAACTACTCAGGCTGCCATACTGCGTCACCGTCATACTGGCTAACAGACATTGGGCGCTACTGGACGACCTGTAGAGGGATCCGTCAAAAAACACAACATTATGGCCCAGGAGCGGCATTCAAGTGCCCATTGCTATCTGAGGCGTTTTGGTCTACGGACTGTGGAAGCCGATGCAAAGTCATGCGTGCCATCAAACAAACCACTTGGCAGCAGACAATGTCAAACTGTTGACGGAAATGGCCTACATCCGTTGAGTTTGGAGCCAGCAGCCAGCATTATAGACGAATATTGTCAAATGGGCAATATTGTATAGTCCTCGCTGCATACGCCCCTCCGTCCATTGATTCCACACATACGACACTGCTGGTAGAGTACTCTGTACGAGCCGAAAAACCGCCTGAAGACAAAACATTTTCGACTCAACAGAATGCATAGTTTTCAGGTTTTTTTATAACTACACTTAACTCAGACGTGGGATGCTTTTATAATTCAACGTTCTTGGAAAATGTAGTATCTTGTATAGCCTGGGAAAGGAGGATGTAATGCAGGAGCAATGGAACTTGCTAACTAATAATTAGATTGATGGCTTGAGGGATCTGGTACGAGCAATCAAATGTAAGGAAAGGTCAAGGGCGAACTTAGAAGAGCGCCAGGCGGGAGAGGAGGCGGTTTGAAACTCTTACCTTGGGCACATTTTACTGCCTGACCTTACGTAAGGCAGTTAGTCTTCTGGGAGGTCACTCGGACTGATCGTTGTTGTAATCCATGACAGCCGGTGAAAGTCCTTTCTGGGCGATGCAGAGCCCAGTTCAGACCCCACAGGTAGCAAAGCAGTGGATTTCTCTATCAATGGAACAGTCCAGATCATTACAACTCACCCTCCTGGAGAAGTTCTATCGTCTTGCTGGAATGGCTTCTAATATATGACGCAAAGTGGCAGGCATAAAAAATCATAGCAATAACATCTGTTTAGCTGTCAGGTTTCACGACTGAAATCTAGGAAGAGGTTGCTTAACAAGTGAGGCACTCACAGAACTACCACTGCGAACGAGACTACAAACGCATTTCTGAAGGAGTATTTTACCTCAAGGATTTCCTGTCTCCACACAGAAGAATGTAATACCTGAAAGTCTCGCAACTGAATCCGTTCCGATGCCACAAAGAGTTGAAGTAATCTTAGTAGTCGGGTGTTACTGGTGGAGACCGTGCTCAGTAGATGTGGAATGAACTGAACTCAGACCACCTCTTGCAGTGTCGCTTATACGCTGTTTCGTATATCATTTCTTTCTTTTGCTTGTGCCGTTTTCCCAGCGGATACGCAGGGTTGGCATGGTTAATTGGATGTGGCAATGTTAGTTGAGGGGGTGGCCGGATGACCTTCCTGCCGCCACCCCGTACCGCCCGGGAAGGAATTAGTGTACCCCAACTATCTGCGTCTAGTGTAATCCATGAAATAGTGCGAAAGTGTTCATATGTCTGCGAGCCGTGTAACTGAGGCGAGACGTGAGGACCCGCCCGGTATTCACCCAGGTGGATGTGGAAAACCGCCTAAAAACCACATCCAAGCTCGCCGGCACACCGGCCCTCGTCGTTAATCCGTCGGGTGGATTCAATCCGGGACCGGCGCTCCTACCCGAGTCCAGGAAGAAGCGCTTTAACGCGCTCGGCTAACTTGGCGGATAGCAAGAGCTGTCTACTGAGGTAACCAATTTCTGGTCTGCAGGTGTCTAAGATTTGTAGTATCAAATTTTGTCCTTAATGCGTGTTGATCGATGTGTGCTCATGACACGATATACAAGTAACTCGAATGGCAGTGATGTAGTCGAGGTACTATTAATGGGCTTAAGATCTCAGCCATCAAAGACTTTACTCCACATCTGAATTCGTTTGCATAGTGTGGCCAACTGCCCGAAATTACGGAGTCATCGCTCATTGTTTCTTGAACGCCTATAGTGAGAGGGTATTAAGATACCAAATTACAGTTAGTACCATGATTATTCTTTGTAAGTATCGCATATATCAGACGAATACATCCTTGTCAACGGCGTTACATTAACAAATGGATTTAGTCCATCTCGATATCAAGTAGAGCATTTTATTAATCCAGGAACTGACCTTACATGTCCACACGCGCACCTTCCGAAATAGTTTATACGCCGTAAATGGATGAGATATTGCTTTGTAATACAATAAAGTACACTAAAACCACTTAGAGTAATTCCGTGTTTGCGACAAAGCAGTATTTATGAGAAATCGTAAAACAGCCTTGACAGCGCGACGATTTAAATGTCCGACCGCATGAGGTCGGGAATCTTTCCGTATAATGGAAGTGGTTGGAGGCGCGCAACCCGCGGCCGCGACAGACGCTCGTAAAACCGCTGCGGCGCGGGCCCCACGGCGCGCCACGCACACACCACACACAGACTTGTTTACCGAGAGGGCGGGGGCGGCAGCAGCAGCAGCAGCAGCAGGCGCGGGTCGGGGCACAACGCGCATCTGTTGGCCGCCTGGCCCTGCCTGCGCCACACGATACTGTGGGAGGGCCCCGGGGAGCTACTGTACATGTCCGTCCAGAGGACCGCCTGAGCAGGCGCTAATAGTGACGGACAAAACACAATGGCAGACGCAGTTTACTACTCTACATCTACATACATACTCCGCAGTTCCCAAAATTCTACCAATGAACCGAAGACGACTATCCGCCTTCCCCACAACTGCCATTACATGCTTGTCCCACTTCATATGGCTCACAATGTTACGCCCAAATATTTAATCGACGTGACTGTGTCAAGCGCTACACCAACATTACAGTATTCTTTTTCCTGTTCATCTGCATTAATTTACATTTATCTATACTTAGAGTTAGCTGCCATTCTTTACACCAATCACAAATCCTGTCCAAGTCATCTTGTATCCTCCTACAGTCACTCAACGATGACACCTTCTCGTATACCACAGCATCATCAGCAAACAGCCGCACATTGCTATCCACCCTACCCAAAAGATCATTTATGTAGATAGAAAACAACAGCGGACCTACCACACTTCCCTGGGGCACTCCAGATGATACCCTCACCTCCGATGAGCACTCACCATCGAGGACAACGTACTTGGTTCTATTACTTAAGAAGTCTTAGAGCCACTCACATATTTGGGAACCAATCCCATATGCTCGTACCTTAGTTGGGAGTCTGTAGTGGGGCACCGAGTCAAACGCTTTCCGGAAGTCAAGGAATATGGCATCCGTCTGATATCCTTCATCCATGGTTCGCAAGATATCATGTGAAAAAAGGGCGAGTTGCGTTTCGCAGGGGCGATGCTTTCTAAAGCCGTGCTGATGCATGGCAGCAACTTCACTGTCTCAAGGAAATTCATTATATTCGAACTGAGAATATGTTCGAGAATCCTGCAAGAAACCGATGTTAAGGATATTGGTCTATAATTTTGAGGATCCGTCCTTTTACCCTTCTTATATACAGGCGTCACCTGCGCTTTTTTCCAGTCGCTCGGGATAAATGCAAGCTAAGTAAGGAGCCGTTGCAGTAGAGTACTCTCTGTAAAACCGAATTGGAATCCCATCCTGGCGCTTTATTTATTTTCAACCCATTCAGCTACTTCACAACTGGTACATCACCAGTGGGTATGTAAATGACTTTCAGTGCCATGCGATTTCTGTAACAACCATCAGAAGGCGTAAGTGTTGCCACGACATTATCAGAGCTGAGAGGGTATACAACTGAAGCTAACATCTTCTGAGTTAAGATCCAAAGTGATTAACAACATTAGCTGCCACTGCGCATTGATTTTTATGAAAAGAGCGAAAGAACTTGCCCCCCTTCTAACAGCCGTGTACCGCAAGTCTCTAGAGGAACGGAAGGTTCCAAATGATTGGAAAAGAGCACAGGTAGTCCCAGTCTTCAAGAAGGGTCGTCGAGCAGATGCGCAAAACTATAGACCTATATCTCTGACGTCGATCTGTTGTAGAATTTTACAGCATGTTTTTTGCTCGCGTATCATGTCGTTTTTGGAAACCCAGAATCTACTCTGTAGGAATCAACGCCGGCCGAAGTGGCCGTGCGGTTAAAGGCGCTGCAGTCTGGAACCGCAAGACCGCTACGGTCGCAGGTTCGAATCCTGCCTCGGGCATGGATGTTTGTGATGTCCTTAGGTTAGTTAGGTTTAACTAGTTCTAAGTTCTAGGGGACTAATGACCTCAGCAGTTGAGTCCCATAGTGCTCAGAGCCATTTGAACCGTTTAGGAATCAACATGGATTCCGGAAACAGCGATCTTGTGAGACCCAACTCGCTTTATTTGTTCATGAGATCCAGAAAATATTAGATACAGGCTCCCAGGTAGATGCTATTTTCATTGACTTCCGGAAGGCGTTCGATACAGTTCCGCACTGTCGCCTGATAAACAAAGTAAGAGCCTACGGAATATCGACCAGATGTGTGGCTGGATTGAAGAGTTTTTAGCAGACAGAACACAGCATGTTGTTATCAATGGAGAGACGTCTACAGAGATTAAAGTAATCTCTGGCGTGCCACAGGGGAGTGTTATGGGACCATTGCTTTTCACAATATATATAAATGACCTAGTAGATAGTGTCGGAAGTTCCATGCGGCTTTTCGCGGATGATGCTGTAGTATACAGAGAAGTTGCAGCATTAGAAAATTGTAGCGAAATGCAGGAAGAGCTGCAGCGGATAGGCACTTGTAATGTATTGCGAATACATAGAAAGAAGGATCCTTTATTGTATAATTATATGATAGCGGAACAAACACTGGTAGCAGTTACTTCTGTAAAATAACTGGGAGTATGCGTGCGGAACTATTTGAAGTGGAATGATCATATAAAATTAATTGTTTGTAAGGCGGGTACCAGGTTGAGATTCATTGGGAGAGTCCTTAGAAAATGTATTCCATCAACAAAGGAGGTGGCTTACAAAACACTCGTTCGACCTATACTTGAGTATTGCTCATCAGTGTGGGATCCGTATCAGATCGGGTTGACGGAGGAGATAGAGAAGATCCAAAGAAGAGCGGCGCGTTTCTTCACAGGGTTATTTGCTAACCGTGATAGCGTTACGGAGATGTTTAGCAAACTCAAGTGGCAGACTCTGCAAGAGAGACGTTCTGCATCGCGGTGTAGCTTGCTCGCCAGGTTTCGAGAGGGTGCGTTTCCGGATGAGGTATCGAATATATTGCTTCCCCCTACTTATACCTCCCGAGGAGATCACGAATGTAAAATTAGAGAGATTAGAGCGCGCACGGAGGCTTTCAGACAGTCGTTCTTCCCGCGAACCATACGCGACTGGAATAGAAAAGGGAGGTAATGACAGTGGCAAGTAAAGTGCCCTCCGCCACACACCGTTGGGTGGCTTGCGGAGTATAAATGTAGATGTAGATGAAAATGTATGCCGGACCATGATCTGAACCCGGGCCTCCTGCTTGCCAGGCAGATGCGCTGATCACCACCCCATCCGTACACAGTGGTCACCATAGTCGCACGGAGTACCCTAGCACACCTCCCATTAGACCCAAATTCTCGTCTTTTACCTCACACTATTGATGCTCCCCTGCTCATTAGCCTTATTAATGGCGACATCTCGCCAATTCCCGTAATAGTTCCAGCTACCGCCTCACGTTCTTCTTAAAACTTCTTCACTATTCGATATTTACAGCTCTCTGCGAGAAGAGCTCTGATGTCTTCGGCTGATTGAGCACGTCGAAAACCAAGTATTTTCCCACACTTATTCAAAAACGGTGGTGCTGGGGTAATATGACTAGGTAGCGATAACAGTGAAACAGCAGGAGACTGGCTACCAAAATATAACTGCCGTGCTGCCGAGGTGGTGTCCTAGTAGTTTCTTATACTCCTCACGGCTGGGAATGTAGTTCTCTGAGGCGAGAAGCCACAGTGCTGGAAGTCTATAGCTGTTGTCTCTAATGAAATTTCTTTCGTTCTTCATGGTCTCAAGCCCTTCTCCAACTCCTGCATACTTTGGATAGTGCTCGTTCATTGTTCAAATCGGTATTCTGGTTGCAGTTTTCTTGATATTTGCTACCAAAGATTTCGCCAGTTTGTTATAAACATCTACACCCTTTGTGCTCTTTAATCCGTTCAGCAGTTTCGCCTGCATGCAAGCAGCCACAACCACTCACCACTTCAAGGCCTCTCACAGTGTGGAGGTGATCAGGAGCGGATTTTTAAGTCGGAGAAACTCTCATCTTGTGCTGACTGAAGAACGTGTTCTTCATGCAAGTTTTTCGAAATTTTTTTGTTATCCGGCTAATAACGAACGATAGCAGCGCTGAGTGAGAATGCGTCACTCCTTCCTGCTAGTGTCATTAACACTACAATCCTACCTGTTTGCCATAAGTGTTTGCTTTAAGAAATTCAGTTTCGATTCCAAGCTGTTATCCTCACAGATGTGGAAACAGTGTGTTGCGCATCGCTTACTTTTTGCTGGGTGGTGGTAAGAATAGAATCCGAATACTTGTTGGTTTCGGTAGCTCCCCTACAGACACTGTCTTCTTTAGGTCTTCTTTAAAGCAGTACTTCTAGGACCTGGAGGCCGACCTCATTCTCCGGTCGAGTTGATTTTGGAAAGAATGTCAGTTAAGAAGTTGTGGGATCTGTGTAGCTACACCTTACTGTACGACCATTATAACAAACGCGTCATCTACATAATCTTCGTACGCCACGTTACATGGTAACGAGCACGGCGTAGGATAAAATTTAAAATGGGTATCGTTACAGTTCTTCATATGTCCCTTTGTTCTTATTATCGACTCTGTAGGTACGTGGGGTTTCAGATGTGATAGTAGCTCAGTGGTAGACCCAACGCGGATGTGAGGGGACCCGCATGTGTGGGCAGTGGGCAAGATTTGGTTGACCATTGAAAGGTGGCTACACTGAGCCACAGCGCCAGAGATCGCTAGAGAGCATTGTTCCGCCGCCTCCACTGGCAGTGATTATTGAGATGTCGTGTGGGCAGTGCTTTGGGAGAACTCGTGGTAGTCAGTGCTGAGATGTCGTAGTGAGGAGTGTTTGTTGAGATGAGCTAGTAGGCAGTGCTTGCTGAGATGTGATACTGAAAAGTTCTTGTTGAGATGTGATAGTAGCGAGTCGGTGTGGAGAGATTGTAATGTCTAGAGTGCTTTTCATCAATATAAATTAAGGTAACAAACTACTTTTCTTTTCTTTCTCATTATTTCAATGTCCTGAATAATGCGTCATTACAGGTTCAGTCAACAAAGCATCTGGCTTGTGTCCTTGTATTAGAGTGTAATTCTGGTTTTAGAAGCAGTCCATCAGTGGCACCCAGCAATGTTGAGCAGGTGCAGACACCAACAAGTAACACCATTTCAGTAGAAGCAGTCCATCAGTGGCACCCAGCAATGTTGACCAGGTGCAGACATCAACAAGTAACACCATTTCAGTAGAAGCAGTCCATCAGTGGCACCCAGTAATGTTGACCAGGTGCAGACAGCAAGAAGCAACATCATTTCAGTAGAAGCAGTCCATCAGTGGTACCCAGCAATGTTGAGCAGGTACACACAGCAACAAGTCACATTTCTCAGCAGAAGCAGTTCCATAAAATTCAGTATCACTGATCACACTGTTCATCACAGTTTATAAGCAGAAATTAAACATGTCCTAGTGGCACCAATCATGTAGAAAAGGTACAAGTAACAGTCCATAATTTTTACAATCACTGATCACACAGTTCATCAGCAGAAATTAAACATGACTAAATGTCACACATCATGTTGAAAAGTGCAGCACCATCACTAATCAGACAGTTCAGGCATGAACAATAGTTTGAATACACATACAATGCTTTTACACTAAACATACAAATCATAACAAACACACAAATGATATCAGATAATTGTCCTATTAACTATTACAATACACAAATACCAGTAAACCTGTAACATTTATGGGTGTCAGTGCAAGCCACTACCAACAAATAAAATAATATTTAGGAGATAGGTGGGTAGGATTAGGAAAGGAAAACTCACAAAACACACTCACTCATCTTTCATCCACATTAAGTACTACTGTGTAATTGAATAGTGTTAACTGTGTAAATGTAACTCTGTCCAAGATTTGATGTTCATCATGTGTACCAAGTAGTAGTGGCAGCAATGTATAACAGGCAATAATAGTTAAGTCAACGTCATAGTCATCATGTCAAGACCAATGTTTGCCAAGCCAGATCAAAATGTACGGTTGCTGAACAACTGTCAGTGAGCCAAGATATGCACATGCTTCCTCTCTCAAAAAAAAGTATATACTGCTTTGTGATTTGACAAAGTGTGTGTGTAGACAATCTTCCTTCTACTTGAGTGTTCTAGTCTGCCATCTTCATCCTCCTTGTTCCATATGGACCAACAAAAAAAAATATGCTCCTCACTTACTTTACCTCTTATCCACCAAAACTCCAATAATCATCAGCATAATCTCAATACTTCACTAATACCTCTTCAATACGTCGATACATATAAACCTTAGCACCAATATCATTTTACCTCCATAACAACTCTTTCCTCTAGTCAGTCTCCTCGAACAAGTACAGACAAAATTCTAGTGCAAACTTCAATTCATCATCTCATACAATCCGAAGACACAATGTCAACACACAACCTCTCGTGTAATCCATCTGATCCAAATCTGCTACTCATTATAAATTATAAGATACATTTTGGTTCCTTGTCCATCATTAAATAAAAGAAATGCATACATGAGCTCTAACAGACTTAGTTCGAATAACTCTCAGTAATTAAGTACGATTACGGAGTGTGAATGATCATAATATTTCACAGTGTGTACACCACTTCAAAAATTATGGCAAACAGAAGCAAACATGTGGAGTATTTCTTGTGTCAAGTGTCACTTCCTATTTCAATTACTCACGAAAAATGCAGTGTAATAACTGTCAATGGTCTAAACCTAGTTTTGGTATGTCATGTCGTTAGCTTCCTTCCTATTAGCATAAATTTATACAGCTTCCATAAAACCTCAGCTCATGTGACTTCTATGACTTTCTTGTACTAATGTCGTTCGTCGAATTATAGCAGTTCATTTTCTTATCTTAAAAATATAAGGCACTGAGCATAAGCAAAACATGCAATAGCGAGTAAATATACCAGTAGAGAACAGAATGTCAACAAGTGGATGCAGCACAATTCTTACAACGAGGCTCTGCCAAGCGAACAATCTATAATTAATACCACAGTGTAACCTAAACTCTATGTTCGTACACTGTACATCATCATTGCTATATTCTAAATTGAAGAGTAGTTATGACAACAAAACAGAAATGTGTAAATATGCAATCCATACAAAAAGCAGCAAACATATATCTTACGTGATAAACAAGTCATTAGCATCATATCAGCATAAGCAAATAAATGTTTATATGTAATCTTAATAAGTAAACATGAAGGCGCAAGCAGATAAATCACAAAGTGTAACCTACATACCTAACTACAGTCAGCACAATTAATCAGTTGACAATTACAATTATAATAAATAAGCACAGCAGGCACATAATAAAAAGAAATATGACATCAGTGAAAAAGCATTGCAGCCAAGCGATGCATAATATACACAAGTAACAACCCTCCTCATTAATAAAACATTGTCAAAATCAGTTAATGTGCGCAAGCACGTCGCTTCACAAGTAAATTCATAGAACATGAAATTTAGCACAAAGTATGAGTCACGTAATCGCAAGCAGCAAATTACGTCTAAAGTACGTACCTAAGTGGAAATATGTTACCTGAAAAATAAACTCAATTAATCGTTACCTTTTTTGGTTACTACTTTTTTTTTTTTTTTTTTTTTTTTTTTTTGAAATTACATTCTTCCTGAAATTTTCTCCATAGCAAGTCCTCTTAACGTCGAACACGCACAGAATTTACCTGAAGGTCTTAAATATTTTACACAACCGTATCCTGAAAAATACTGAACGTTAATAACATAATTTTTGAAGTCACCATAGCTTTATACAGAATTTAGTCGGAGAAATTAAACTGTATTTGTTTACGTCTGTCAGTGCATTCGCACTGAGAGCTCGATCAGCTGTAGGCGCGTGACGTAGGAAGCGATTGTTTGCGGTCAACGACTGCCTTGTGCGGCGCGCCGACTTTATAACACTACCCGTCTGCTACTGTTATACCATAACCTCAATGCTAGAAACAGGTTGTGACATAAAACTATTTTGTAAAAGCAATTATGGTACGAAGCAACAGAGCAGTGTTACCCTCTGAGAGGAATTTTGTTATGTTGACCGTGTTGTTCCTAACGGAGGTGGCTTATCGGAAATGAAAGTCAGAATTACGTAAATATTTGAACAGTACCAAACTAAATTTTGCCTATCTGTACTGTTCAACGGATAAAGAAAACGGCCGCCAGCCTAACTAGGCAAGAGAATGATTAACATTCTCGTTTTAGAAAGTAGGTATAAGTAACTATAACGGACAAACGCAACCTAGACTTGGCCACACGGGAGTGCAATGAATTCTGACACACATATGTTTTAAGATTGAAGCTAACAACTGGAGCAGCACAAACTATTTGCAAAAGTATAACACGTACAGGAAAACACTATCACTTTCAAGGCTTACACAATCTGAGTGGTCTTTATACTGTTAATATGCACACAAGAGAGACAAACACTTAGTAATCATGAGTATATAATTTCCTACTATGCAATTTTCCACTTTTACTACCATGAGACATAAAATTAATATTACTGTAAGATACTGACTCACTTTCTAAGATTAACAACAGGTAGTAATGTGATCATTTACTAAGCAAAACGTTATAAGCCTCAGTCTTGAGAAATTTTAGTTTGAATTTGGCAACAACACATTAATAATCAGTTTTACTAGGAAAATTATTTTGAGCAAATAATATTTACTTTAACTCACTCTCTTGCCACATTAACTTTAACTTTACTCTGTCCAATAGGCATTAACTAGCAAACTGAGTTTTAACGTACTTTCAATAAGGACACTCGGTAATCACTTTAGTTCAAACGGAGAGGACCCTGAGAGGTGTTATGAAGAGGAGAAAATCAAGGTTGGTACATAAATTCAGATATAAATTACCTTATATTTCAGCACAATCACACATCCATTACGCTGATCCTTCACTGTACATCATTATAGTGATATGTTGCAATGATTGCGCAATGTGGTGGCCACAGCATGTTGGTAGGTGGAATTGCAAGCAGAATTGCTGGACTCTGTCATTTCTTGGTGGCGAAGATAGATACGAATTCCAAAATAGCCCAGCTATTTATCCATCCATCCGAGGCCTTGGAAAATAACAGAAAAGCCTCTCTCGAAACCAGCACTATGCAACTTTTACACAGCAGTGCACGGACTCGTAGCTCATCTCTGACTGGTGACTCGTCCCCGACTGACTGCTCGTCCTCGACTGACTATCAGTTCCACCTTTTCCACCTAAGCCAACCACATTTTGCGCGCGCTACATGGTTCCGTTCCCGAGGGGAACCACTACACCTTTTACATACAGAATAACTAAGAGCCCTAAGTGAGGATCAGCAGTTTACATAACAGCAAACAAATACATTAAATAAAACAAAACATTTACACATATTGACATCTCTACAAAAAATTAATCACACAAAATTACAATCATATACAGTAAGTTTTGTTCCCTCCAAATGGGACAAAGAATATAAATGACAGATATGCTACACAGCATATGATCAGACCATGACTCAAAGTTTGTGCAAAGAAAGAAATATACAATTTTATGTTATCGAGTCAAACAAACACATTTACAGAAGCTCAATGATGAAACATTAAATGAAACAGAGACAAAATAGTTCAGTAGAGCATTAGAGCCATGGTGTTACAACTTGACTGTTGCTTTGAGTATGTGCCGCCGCCGGAACACGGCGCGGTATCCTTGTATTCTCTGCATGTTTACATGTAGCTGTTAGTTTCTCTAAAGTATGTCATTCCACAAAAATTTTAACGTTGCCTGTTGACATAATTTGCATTTGGCAAGAACAGATCGAATACGTTTTTCCATATTACTGAAGTAGCAATTTTCTCGTAATTTATGAAAGCATTTTCTGGGACCAAAGTGCGCATAACTGAAATGTGTAAACGAGGTGTGGCCAAATCATCCAATCTAACAAGGCGTCTAACAAAATTACAGACACCAAGGAAACTACGAACATCACGTTTTGTGGTAGGAACAGCAAAATTACGAATAGCGTCTAGTTTCTCTGGATCAGGAAGAATACCTTCTGTAGAAATAATGTGACCGAGAAATTTCACCTGAGAACAACGAAATTCAGATTTTTCCAAGTTCTCTGTAATGCCAGCTCTTGCAAAAATACGTAATAATGAATCCAAAATTTTGTTGTGCTCACTCCAGGAACGTATAGCAATAAGAATGTCGTCAACATATGAAGTAATGTTGTCACGAAGATAATCAGGTAAAATTTCGTTTAAATTACGAATGAATGCTGCAGAAAATATAGTAAGTCCAAACGGTAATTTCCAAAGTCACTTTCGGGTAAATCAGTCAAATCTGGTTATTGTTTACCTACTGTCTAGATAGATGGATAGTAGAAGAATTGTTTTTTATAGATGCAAAGAATAGTGAAAGAGTAGGCAGCGGTGCAGAAAACTAAAAGGGAAATAGCACCACTACAGCTCGGGGCCCTGTGAACGCTACAGCACATATTCACTTAGTGTAGTGAATCCCCTGAGGACTTTAATAGCTGCACATAAAATTCAGTTTGTGACTTAGTGGCAAATTTGGCGGAAGTGCGTACGTAAATTGATCTAACCATGAACATGGATGTATGTCATTCTTAGAATTGCGGAGGATCTTAAATTTCCGAACAGTCAAAAAGTGTTTATAGTCAAAGTTTTCGCCTCGTGGCGACAAAGACCTACCGCGTCTGTCCCAGTCCCAATGTCGATTATTGTAAAGTTCGCGCACCTGGCGCTCTCTTGTTGCATCCCGTAAATGAAACAAATTATTTATATCGAACCCCTCTGGTATCTGTGATTCCAAATTTCTTTTGCTGTCTTTTCTTACAATTTCGCCTTCGATTTGTTTGACTTGCATTCGTAATGCCTCAAATTCCTTTTTAACGCGTTCATTAAATTTTGCCGGATTTTCAACATGCTTGTTTATGTTCTGGTACTCTTCAGTTTCCGCAAATGGCAATGGTGCTGTATCATCTGAATCTCTGTCCCCATTTAAACTAAGACTTGTCAGTTTATCTGAAATCTGCTCAACTCTTTCCGATGAGTCACCTAATTGTTCATTCTGATTATTTACGTCTTCCGTAAGTGTCGCGACTCGGGTTTCAGTGTTGACACATTTGGTAGTTAACTGTTCATATTGTTGTGTTAGATTATTTATTCTGTCATTTGGTACGGATTCCTCGATTCTCTCAAATATTTCTTTCTTATCGTGTGCACGTTGTAAATTTAACTCTGAAAATTTTTGTACTATCACGCGATCTCTTTCTTCCTGTTCTCTATCCTGTTCCCTTTGTCTAATCTCTACTGCAATTAATCTATTATTGTGAGAATTCAAAATCGGTTGTACTTCTTCTCTGATTTCTTTCTTTAACTCATCTTTCATATTTTTGAAACATGTCCCTATTCGTGAGTCTAACCGTGTTTCCATTGTTTCCAACTCTGTTTCTAAACGTGTTGCCACTGTTTTTAATTCAGATCCTAACCGAGTTTCCATTGTTCCCATCCGTGTTTCCATTTGTGAGTCAAACCGTGTTGCCAAAGTTCCCATCTCTGTTTTTAATTCAGATCTTAACTGTGATCCCAAATTTAATATTGCACTCATCAACTGTTCCGTATGATCTGGTTCGAAATTCTTTTCGCCCCTAACATTTCTCGCAAAACCAGTTTCCTTCGTCATAGCTGTAAAGCTATCTGTGTTCGATACTATTACAGAATCTTCTGTCGTTAATCTCTTATTCTGTGAATTTTCTGATTGAGAAAAATTTTGAAATGGTTCCGGACTATTTTCCCGACTTATTACATTGTTTTCCACTTCATTATCCATCATACTGTTTTCCTCTGTTGGCGAGTTCGCCATGTTAACAATTTCGTCATTCTCACTATCCATCATTTTTGCCTTTTTCATTGATCGCGTGATCATTTACAAAATATACAAAACTCGTCACTATAAAAAAATTACACACAATGACACTTTATCATCAACAATATCATTCACACGAGATGTTTCCCTCAAACACGATCATCGAACAATTGAAATAATTGCACTAATTGTCAAACCCGTAGACAAAACAACAGAAATGAAATTTTGCAAAAAAAAAAAAAAAATACCATTAGAAGAATGACAATTACCAAATCTACACATGCAATATAGACTACAATTACTAAACTACAAATTACTACAACAATCCTACTGTCTACTATTTCTACAATCAGAAGATTCCAAGGGACGATCCGAAGCAGCGGTCGCCACGTGCATGGGGGCTTAATTAAAATGAAATGAAAATAATTTTAATTTCTGCTTTAGTAGCTGTTTGTCCGATTACGAAGTCTCGTAAACGGTTGGCCCTGACTAGTATTATTACGCAATCTGACTGCTTAGAACAATAACAAAGAATGAAATGGAAATTTTCATTAACACAATTAATTAATTAAGTCCCCAGCAACTATAAAACCTACGAAACCAAAGCACAAGTGTAACTGTTCTGTGTGTGGAAGTATGACTCAACGTACGCATCTGGCACGGTTCTTCTTCAACAACACAAGAAATTTTAAATATCATTTATACTGAATTAATTAAAGAAAATAGAAATACCATAGTTACTCAAGAAAACCAGAATTACACTCTAATACAAGAACACAAGCCAGATGCTTTGTTGACTGAACCTGTAATGACGCATTATTCAGGACATTGAAATAATGAGAAAGAAAAGAAAAGTAGTTTGTTACCTTAATTTATATTGATGAAAAGCACTCTAGACATTACAATCTCTCCACACCGACTCGCTACTATCACATCTCAACAAGAACTTTTCAGTATCACATCTCAGCAAGCACTGCCTACTAGCTCATCTCAACAAACACTCCTCACTACGACATCTCAGCACTGACTACCACGAGTTCTCCCAAAGCACTGCCCACACGACATCTCAATAATCACTGCCAGTGGAGGCGGCGGAACAATTCTCTCTAGCGATCTCTAGCGCTGTGGCTCAGTGTAGCCACCTTTCACCATCTCTGACCACGCCAAGGGAAGATCGCCAATAATTTTCCAAGCGTAACGTAACGTTGTACGAGTGTCAATGTTTTTCATCGATGAGCACTGCTTAAATTATTTAAAGTTTGTAACAATAATTTTAAGCGTAATATATAATTGTACGGCTGTATCACTGGTTCCTCTTCAGGAATTTGTTGTCAACACTACTTTAACTGGAACTCGTTATGAAATTCTTCTACACACAGTAAATTTTCAACTAAACAGCACATCCCTTGGACGTTGACGAAAATGTGAAGTGTTGATATAAACACATCTGACATGGCAGAGGATGCGGGGATTCTAGAACTTGTAAGGAATGGGCCCACTCTTAACCAAAGTTTCATAATTTTATTTAATACAATCAATTTACATAAGAAACACGCTGGTAGACTAAACACATTTAATTATTCAATTAAGCAAAAGCAAATTATTATCAAACTTTCTACCATACATTTAATGCTATAAATATGAAATGGGCCCCAATAAAAGAGATGACAGTGTGACACCCAAACCAAAATTTAAAGCCCGCTCATTACAGAATCATTTAACGGCAAAACTTATTTAAAACCTAATGAAATTTCTTTAAAGAGGGCGCTAATAACTAGATCATAAGTTGCTGGTAGCAAAGTACCTTACAGAAGCCTATAAAAAGACAGTTAAAAGAACACCAAATACAAAATTGGACAACGTAACATCAATAAGTGTATTTTAAAAGGCGCCAGTGATAAGACAGTTTAGCATCAAAAGGAATCTAAGACCGAATTAAGCAATGTAATATCAAAATATTTGTTACAGGCGCCAATAATTAGAACAAAAACGGCACCGTTCCATGGATTTAAACTTAGTCAAACAGATTTCCAATGACGCAGATTAAATTACTACCCAGAATTTTTGCCGACGAAGTACACCAAGGCTTCGCTCAAATTTTTTGCCCAGGTGGCACATCGGTCATCACACTAGGTTTAAACAGGTAGAATAAGAACAGTTAAGTTTTAGAGCCCTAAGACCACTCGCACAGCAGCACTTTGAAAAATGATATATCATTAAAAATAATGGAACATCTTGAGTCTTTAACATCCCTGAACTGTCCAAATAATCTCAGCCATGAATTATTAGTTGCAGCACGGCAGGAAAAGAGCACATTTAAACACTTGCCAAAAGCCGTTTATGGTAAAATACCACCCAGGCTGTGCAATAGTTACGGCACGTTTAAATCTCCCAAAAAACACACAATTTACGGTAGGCACTCCCCTAGAAGTTTGAATAAAAGAAACAAATAGTAGAGCGGCCGAACTCGAATGAGAGCCAAGGAGTTCGCTTGGCTTTGACACAAGTCAGTTATTATATTACGCAATAAAGCAGACAAGAGTTCACCACGAACTTCCGTTAACTGATAGAGACAACTGACACACAGCCCTCAGTAGGTAAACCTCGTTGAAGTACCTGCTTGGTAGAATCGAGGCCTGAAACCATCACACTGTACGTTCCACAACAGTATTCGAGATGGGCCGAAGTAAGGGGTGACTTTACATCTGGTTGCCCACAACGTAGCCACCTCTAAACAGGAAAACTTGCTACCTTTCAAACCGCTCTCCTGAACCACCTTCACGTATTATTGGCTGCTAGCAGACTGGTCCCTCTGTGTCCGCAGCTCGTCGTCTAGTGGCTAGCGTTGCTGCCTCTGATCACGGGGCCCTGGGTTCGATTTATGGCCGGGTCGGAGGTTATCTCCGCCTGGGTAATGAGAGTTTTTGTTGTCCTTGTCATTTCATAATCATTCGGGAAACTGGAAAGACTGGACAGCGCAAAGATTGGGAATTTGTAAAAGCGTTAAGGGGCTCCAGAAAGGCTCAAAATCATGAAAAGTTCAATTTTTACTTTTTTGCGTTTTCTGAATCTGCAGACTATTACCTTTTAATAGATATATAATTTATTCAATTCCGAAGACTACAACTACTTTTAAATTTTTTTTTTGAAATGTGTTCTACATGGGCGTGACCCACTGTGGCGCTGTTAAACTGCTGTCAAATGGTGTTATTATTAACGTCCGTGTTCATCAGGTACATTTTAGTGATGTGAGATAAAGTATGTGTTGTGGCTAACCTGTGATGGTTCAATATATATCGCTGGTGTGATTTTCGATTGTTTCATGTTTATTTACTCTGTCGTTATCTCGAAAATATTCGTAATTAATTCTGTTTCTTGAGTCTCTGTTTTGTTGAAGTATAATAATGAGCAAAAGTAAAGTTATTAGAAATCCTCTGAAGGCTTTTAAGAAAAGGAGAAATGTTGGAAAGCCAAAGGTATGTGTTATTACTGTAAACAATAAAGACGATGAAAATCCCCAACATAGCTTGTGTCCCAAAGAAGAAGACAGTTGGTGTAAATATAACAAAGGATTGCTAACTGGTGAAGTGTACACTCATAAGCATAGTCTGCCTCATGCAATAATGGAGGTGATAAAACCTATTTTCAGAGACTTAGCAGCACCTGAACTGTTGAAAAAGTGTATTCACGGAAAAACTCAAAACCCCAATGAAAGTGTAAATAGTGTTATATGGTCGAGAATCCCCAAGACTGTATTTGTTGGAATAGAAACACTTCACTTTGGTGTGTATGATGCTGTTGCGGCTTTCAATGATGGCAACATTGTAAGGTGCAAGGTATTTAGAAATATGGGAATGAAGATAGGTTCTAACATGGTACGAGCGATGCTTGCTTTAGGCAAGGAACGCCTTCGGGCTGCAGACAGGGCTGTAAAGAGTCTAGAAATACAAGCAAGAGTAAACAGGAGGAGTAACAAGAGGAAGCTGGAGGAAGAGTTTGCAGAGGATGAAGATAATCCATCCTATGGACCTGGAATGCACTAAAAAGTTAATCCAATCTTTGTCGCTCGATTCCCAAAACTTTTATTTTCTCATACTAATTACATGTTTTCTAAGGATCTTCCAAACATATTTGTTTCAAACTTTCAGTAAATGTTACACAGTACCTTCTGCATAATTTAACACAGCCTTTTTCCAAAAAACTGTATATTTTTGAATATATAAATAAAAAATTGCAAAAAAATGTTGTGAATTTTCATTACAATTGAAAAAAAAAATCATCTTTAATAACTGAACCAAAATTTTGTAAAATCCCTGTGTTAAGTTGTAGCCCATATTCCAATAAATAATCTGTAAAAAGTTCAACTTCCTACCTCAAATACTTTGTGAGGAAAGATGTAATTTATAAGCGTTATTTTAACATTTCAAGTATAGGGCGTTCCGGAGCCCCTTAATAACCGTGCAGTTGAGCTCCCCGCAAACCAAATATCATCATCATCATGGTCCCTCTGTACTGCCCAAGAACTCTGCCTTTCGCTCTTGCGTGGCGTCCCCTCGCCAACGGGCCGAAGGGGAGCACTTTCGCGGCGTGCCAAGTCAGAGAAAAGCCGTCAGCTTACTCAAAATATATGGATGCGAACGAGTTAACATCATTTCTTAATACTCAATACATCAGCCATAGTAATGTTGTGCGAACCACTGATTGGAACAGAAGGTACATGACACGCTGGCTCACATTGTTTGCGCTGTTTCTAGATTATCGCAGATTTCTGCGGACCTACAGGGTGGTCCGAAATTACCGTTACAGACTTCTACGGCTTGTAGAGGGGAGTCAGAACATCGTATTTTTAAAAGGAACCCATGTCCGAAAAAGTCACCCAACGAGCTCAACGAGACTACAGAGCGTCAAAGTTTTAGGCGCGAGCGTCTGTAAATGTACCGGGTGATCAAAAAGTCAGTATAAATTTGAAAACTTAATAAATCACGGGATAATGTAGACAGAGAGGTAAAAATTGACACACATGCTTGGAATGACATGGGGTTTTATTGGAACAAAAAAAAAACAAAGTTTACAAAATGTCTGACAGATGCCGCTGTACAGCAAAACGTCAGTGAGTGCGCATGACAATCGTGTATAAAAGGAGCTGTAATGAGAGAGAGAATCCGACCTTCTTTCTCTGCAGATGACCAACTCCTCTGCCTCACTCATCTCCTCTCCCTCCAGCTTAACTCCCGTCGCTCCGCCATTTTTGTCTCCCTCGACCTCGAAAAGGCCTACGACTGTGTCTGGCATCCCGGTCTCCTGTTTAAACTCCAAACCTACGTCCTTCCTGTCAACTACATCCGTCTGATGGCCTCCTTCCTCTCCCGCCGCCCGTCCTATGTTACCATCCATAATGCCAATTCCCACACCTTCTACCCCTCTTCAGGTGTGCCCCAGGGCTCGGTCCTCTCCCCTCTCCTCTACCTCCTGTACACGGCAGATATGCCCCCCCCCCTCCAGTACACCTCTTGAAACATGCAGATGACACCGCATTCCTCGCCCTCGCTCCTACCCTCCAACGGTCCCAAGGCCTTCTCCAGAATCACCTTGAAGTTTTTGCCACATGGTGTAACCAGTGGTTCCTGAAAATCAATCCTTCCAAGACCCAGGCAATCATTGTAGGTCGTACCACTCGCTCCTTCCGGCTCCTGGATTTCTCCCTTACCGTCTGCACCTGTCCCGTCCACCTCACCCCCACCCTCACCTACCTTGGCCTCAACATTGACCGTCACCTCACCTAGATCCCTCATCTCCGCTCCATCCAATCCACAGCCCACAATCGCCTCCGACTCCTCAAACTCCTCTCTGGCCGGACAGGGGTTGCACCCCTCTACCATCCTCCACACCTACAAATCATTAATCCGTCTCATCCTCTGTTATGCCAGTCCCACCTGGATATCTGCCCCCCCCCCCCAAATTCTATAAGTCCCTCCAGATACTTGAGCGTCATGCACTCCACCTCGCCTTCCGTATATGCCTCCCGTCCCCCATGCAGATCCTCTATGACCTCATTCCTTTCCCCCATCTGCTCCTATTCCTCGAACATATCCGCATACTCTACACCTCCCGCTGCCTTGATCCCCCTCACCTCCTGGTTGCCCTCTCCTCTCCCATCCCTGCCCTCTGCCACGTCTTCACTGTTGTGTCCCCCCTACCCTCCATCACTACACCCTTCATCTCCTTTCACATGGTGTCTACGATTATTTTACCTGTCTGCTTCGTATGTATTTTTATTAGCATCATCATCCCTTTGTTCTATTTTAAATTCCACGTTTTTTCGACATGTTACCCTTTAAGTCTTCGATTTTTATCATCTGTGTTTTATTATGTATTATCTTCACCTTTTTTAAAAACAAAGTCTGTAGGCTGAAGAGTGGCATACTAAGCTGCTGCCAGCCCGCCCCCTTCGGAGGGAATCGAAATTCAATAAAGGAAAAAAAAAGAGAGAGAATCAGATGCGCCAGCAGTCGCAGCATGTTGACGTTACCTGAAAAGGCGCTTTTAGTGAAACTGTATTATCAGAATGGGGAATATGCTAGTTCAGCGTTACGATCCTATCGCCATAGGAAGGGGATTTGAACGGGTAAAGGTCCAATGACAAATGCAGCTGTGGCGAGAATGATTTCGAAGTTCGAAGCCACTGGTTGTTTAGACGATAGACCCCGTAGTGGCCGACCGAGCACAAGGCGTAATGCTGCTGAGAAAGTTCAGGAAGAAATGGAGACAGTAGCGGGTTCGTCCATGCACGGGGAAGTCAACGCTCGTGCAATCGCACGTCGCACCGGCATTCCGTACACTACAGTTTGGTTGGCGCCTAGGCGTACCCTCCGATGTTATCCGTACAAAATCCATCGGCATCATGAACTGTTACCTGGCGATTTAGTGAAGCGGAGAGCATTTGCGGTGTGGGCGTGTCAAAAGATGGCGGAAGATGACGATTGGTTGAGTAACGTGTTATGGACCGACGAAGTTCATTTCACGCTCCGAGAGTCTGTCAACGCCCACAACTGCAGAATTTGGGCTACCGAAAATCCTAGAACTGTCGTGGAAACTCTATTGCACGGCGAGAAAGTATGGATTGGATTTACCATATCTACCGTTATCGGGCCTTTTTTCGTCGAGGAAATGCGTGATTCTGGTTTTGTAACTGCTACTGTGACCGGTGAGAGGTACGCCGATGTGTTACAGAATCGTATCATCCCCAGCTTGGCTGATAAACACCTGCTGGAACGTCCGATGTTTATGCAGGATGGCGCTCCACCCCATATTGCTATACGCGTGAAAGATCTCTTGCGCGCGTCGTTTGGTGATGATCGTGTGCTCAGCCGCCACTTTCGTCATGCTTGGCCTCCCAGGTCCCTAGGCCTCAGTCCGTGCGATTATTGGCTTGAGGTTACCTGAAGTCGCAAGTGTATCGTGATCGACCGACATCTCTAGGGATGCTAAAAGACAACATCCGACGCCAATGCCTCACCATAACTCCGGACATGCTTTAAAGTGCTGTTCACAACATTATTCCTCGACTACAGCTATTGTTGAGGAATGATGGTGGATATATTGAGCATTTCCTGTAAAGAACATCATTTTTGCTTTGTATTACTTTGTAATGCTAGTTATTGCTATTCTGATCAGATGAAGCGCCATCTGCCGGACATTTTTTGAAATTTTGTATTTTTTTTTTTTTTTTGGTTCTAATAAAACCCCATGTCATTCCAAGCATGTGTGTCAATTTGTACCTCTCTAGCTACATTATTCCGTGATTTATTCAGTTTTCAAATTTATACTGACTTTTTAATCACCCGGGTCATAAACACAGGGTGATTCCGTCGTGATGTCATGGACATAACAATAGCACCGGAATACAGTCCGAAGTTAACAGAACAACCGTATACAGAAAGACCACAGTGACACTCCTTCGGACGCAGATATAATAACTGACTTTAATTAAAAAGCCCGTTTCGCTCACTAAAAACCATCGTTCAGCTGGTTCCTTGGCTCCTCAGCCTAATTTGAGCCTTTCCCTACCGAGAGAGGAAACACTCGCCTAGAATACCAGAAATGAAGCAAATAGAAATTCACGCTCACGTACAGAAACGCACTTTTGAATGTTCTCAGTTTTCTGTACTGTAGCAAATAACTTAGCTCATTACCTGCTGGGTGACTTAATTTCGTGAGCTCCAAACCTGCTCCCAAATTATTACTCATATAGGTCCTATTACGTATAAGCTTCAGGAGCTGAATTCATTCCCACTAAATATTTCGTGCTCCCTCTATAAGTGGCTTCGTATTGCCAGGACCATAAGAAATTTGCTTCCCCCACATCTACATCTACATCTACATGACTACTCTGCAATTCACATTTAAGTGCTTGGCAGAGGGTTCATCGAACCACAATCATACTATCTCTCTACCATTCCACTCCCGAACAGCGCGCGGGAAAAACGAACACCTAAACCTTTCTGTTCGAGCTCTGATTTCTCTTATTTTATTTAGATGATCATTCCTACCTATGTAGGTTGGGCTCAACAAAATATTTTCGCATTCGGAAGAGAAAGTTGGTGACTGAAATTTCGTAAATAGATCTCGCCGCGACGAAAAACGTCTTTGCTGTAATGACTTCCATCCCAATTCGCGTATCATATCTGCCACACTCTCTCCCCTACTACGTGATAATACAAAACGAGCTGCCCTTTTTTGCACCCTTTCGATGTCCTCCGTCAATCCCACCAGGTAAGGATCCCACACCGCGCAGCAATATTCTAACAGAGGACGAACGAGTGTAGTGTAAGCTGTCTCTTTAGTGGACTTGTTGCATCTTCTAAGTGTCCTGCCAATGAAACGCAACCTTTGGCTCGCCTTCCCCACAATATTATCCATGTGGTCTTTCCAACTGAAGTTGTTCGTAATTTTAACACCCAGGTACTTAGTTGAATTGACAGCCTTGAGAATTGTACTATTTATCGAGTAATCGAATTCCAACGGATTTCTTTTGGAACTCATGTGGATCACCTCACACTTTTCGTCAACTGCCATCTGCCACACCATACAGCAATCTTTTCTAAATCGCTTTGCAACTGATACTGGTCTTCGGATGACCTTACTAGACGGTAAATTACAGCATCATCTGCGAACAACCTAAGAGAACTGCTCAGATTGTCACCCAGGTCATTTATATAGATCAGGAACAGCAGAGGTCCCAGGACGCTTACCTGGGGAACACCTGATATCACTTCAGTTTTACTCGATGATTTGCTGTCTATTACTACGAACTGCGACCTTCCTGACAGGAAATCACGAATCCAGTCGCACAACTGAGACGATACCCCATAGGCCCGCAGCTTGATTAGAAGTCGCTTGTGAGGAACGGTGTCAAAAGCTTTCCGGAAATCTAGAAATACGGAATCAACTTGAGATCCCCTGTCGATAGCGGCCATTACTTCGTGCGAATAAAGAGCTACCTGCGTTGCATAAGAACGATTTTTTCTGAAACCATGCTGATTACGTATCAATAGATCGTTCCCTTCGAGGTGATTCATAATGTTTGAATACAGTATATGCTCCAAAACCCTACTGCAAACCGACGTCAATGATATAGGTCTGTAGTTAGATGGATTACTCCTACTACCCTTCTTAAACACTGGTGCGACCTGCGCAATTTTCCAGTCTGTAGGTACAGATCTATCGGTGAGCGAGCGGTTGTGTATGAGTGCTAAGTAGGGAGCTGTTGTATCAGCGTAATCTGAAAGGAACCTATTCGGTATACAATCTGGACCTGAAGACGTGCTGAAAAACACTAGCCACATAGGGAAAATCACTCGTGCATGAAATGTAAATTTTCAAGAACAGTTTCTAAAGTTTCAAAATACTGTAACTCAGTAAATATATGCTTAATCTTTTATTTTCAGTCACTCAGAAGCACCCTGCACTATGCTGTATATCACCCTCTTGTTTTTTCCTACTTTTTCTTCTTTTCTTCTTTCTGGACTCCTTAGTGACCAACTGTGCTGCACACTATGTTTTATCAATGCGAACCTGGTCCATCCACTCAAGTTCTCTGATGCAGTTTGCTCCAGGATTAATTCTCATATCATGTAGGACATACACCCTACCAATCTTGCCATCATTAAAAGCAACAACAGGATCACTGTCCCCCGACTTTAGTGTCTTGATTATACAAAAACAATTTTTTGGTAAGCGAGTCCATATAATATTATTGAACGACTCATTGCGATTTTGAGTCTGACTATGCAGACAGTTCTTCAGTAATTCAGAATTCGCCAGGTCTCTGTAAATAGGTTTCATGATAATTATGACCGCTGCTGGAATGGAATGTTTATGGCTGTATGAGCTGTTTGAGTACTGGGCATTGCGGTAATTGCACCATGGATCAAGTCCAGGAGTGCAAAGGTGGTGTACCCTTTTACATCAGTTGGCAGTCTGTGTAAGAAGGTAGCCCATAGTGCATACTTCTTTTCCAACTAATCCTCAGTATTATTTCTAATGGTCATCTCATAATAGTGCTGTGGTTCATCAATCATTTTATCTGTCAGCCGATTTTACCATCACAAAGTTTATTGTCTATCAAACTTTGTTTCATCTTCGCCAACCTGGTGCCCATCGTCATCTGGACACGACCAACACATTCAAGTTTTGTGTTAATCTTCTCACCATAAGGCTGAGCGTCTAGATTAGATCTTGAAGTAATACATGTAAAAATTTTAACATTTTCAACCGATGTTAATTACATTTTAAAAAATGAAATAAAATACTTCCGATGTGAGTTTATATATTAAACTCACATAAAATTTTCGTCGGAAAATTGCAAATTTTATGCCGGCCGCGGTGGCCGTGCGGTTCTGGCGCTGCAGTCCGGAACCGCGGGACTGCTACGGTCGCAGGTTCGAATCCTGCCTCGGGCATGGGTGTGTGTGATGTCCTTAGGTAAGTTAGGTTTAAGTAGTTCTAAGTTCTAAGGGACTTATGACCTAAGATGTTGAGTCCCATAGTGCTCAGAGCCATTTGAACCATTTGCAAATTTTATAGTGAGATAAAAATTCGAAAATATGAAAAAAATTTTCCGTTCTAACTCCCCGTAATGTCTTGCGTCGTGAATTCACATCATACCGAAGCGACGCTAAAAAGTGGAAGCCTTCGGTGTAGTCTCTACACGGCGTAACTCCATTTGGATTGGTTACGTTAGGTTACTATATTCAGGTCATTAACATCTTCAGATCAATAAAACTGTTATGGGATGTAAATCATATTTCATTTTAATAAACTAGTTGCACGCGTTAGTGAATTTGAAAATAATGTTTGTGTAAAATGCGTGCCATTGGGTGCTTGCGTACCTCTGTGGGCGCGTGCAAGAAATACAATCAAGTGAAATTAAAACAAATATATCCTTTGACTTATACAACCAGAATACGTTAGTGACCAATTGTGTTCGTTATTTCTGCAAAATTAATTTATTACAAGATTTCATTGTTCTGGAAGAGGAGGAGATCCGTGCTAACGTCTCGTCGACAATGAGGTCATGAGAGACAAAGCACAAGCTCAGATGGGGAAGGATGGGGAAGGAAATCGGCCGTACCCTTTCAAAAGACCCATTCCGGCATTTTCCTTAAGTGATTTTGGGAAATCACGGAATACCGAAATAGGGATGGCCGGACACGGGTTTGAACCGTCGACCTCCAGAATGCGAGTCTAGTGTGCTAACCATTGCATCTCAATTCACACCAACATCCACTATCAACTCCGTTTGGATTGGTTACGTTAGGTTACTGTTGCTGAATCAGATCGGAAATTGAGTGGAGAAATATATTTGATTATGGTAGTGAATACAGGTTGAAAGATAAGTCAAGCTGGCAGTGTTATTTGACAGAGATCGCTAAATTCCTTTATTGGTTACTATTTTCAGCTCGTTAACATCTTCATATCAATAAAATTGTTATTCTATTCAGTGTGGATCAGCCATCGGGCATTACACATCGTCTTAATATGTTGAGCTGAATCGCTTTTATTGTCAAGTGTACGTGACACAACATGGATCATCAAACCGGTCTTCGGACTGAGGACCGCACCAATAAAAAGATTCTTATTAAACGGGGAAGCTGCTCAAAGAGCATAGTGTAGCTGTTGTTCATGTCGGTGCAGTGATAAGGGCGTCGTGTGGCTGCTGTGGTGACGACGACGCGCAAGGGGGGGGGGGGGGGGGGAGGTGGACGCATTCGTCAACGCGGCCGCCACGCCAGCAGAGGCGCGCCGCTGAGAGATGAGTGTGCCGCCTGGGACTGGGACACAGCGGCCGCGACGCGAGCATCCACATGCCACAGTATATCTATCAGCGCGCCGGCAGCCGCCGCCACCGCCGCCCTCCAGAATATTACTCAGCACTTTGATCTCGTCTTATTACTGCTCTGCCGAGGGAACGCCTCGCGCGGTGCCACGCCCTCTCCTTCTCCCCGCCTGCGCTCACCCCCCCTCCCCCCCCCCTCACGCCCTGCTCGCCGCTTTCACCAGCGTCACTTTGATCAATCACTCTTTCCGCCAGGTTATTAACTACTATACACACAGCGGAAGCGCGCCGCCGGCCCGCGGAAGCGCCAGTTTCTGCCGCCTGGGAATATTTGCCCGCCTGTCGCCCCGCTCCTCACCGCTGCTGCTGCACGCGCCCGTCGCAGGCGCCGGCGCCGCGTCGCCGCCCGAGATTAATACGGCGCTGTTTCCGCCGAGCAGCGACGCCTCACGGGCGCCGCCACGCCTGACGAGCTGCCGAGATTCGTGTAACTCTCGGTGCCAGTTGGTTGCCATCAGAATTTATCTCCCCTAGACTGTTAACTGCAACAAATTACTCGACCCCTTCACTGAGTTTCTCGATGTGGGTGAAGTAACTGATCCTTCATTTCCCTCTACACGTCATGTGTACGGCACCGTTGATAACAATGTTTTCAAATCGTACAGGGTGTATTATTTGTTTGTTTATTTTAATTCTTCGGGCTTTCCCGAGGATCTACATCTACATACGGTGCGTGGCGGAGGGTACCTCGTAACACAACTAGCATTTTCTCTTCCTGTTCCACTCCCAAACAGAACGAGGGAAAAATGATCGCCTCTATGCCTCTGTACGAGCCCTAATCTCTTTTATCTTATAGTCTTCCCTCGAAATGTAAGTTGGCGGCAGTAAAATTGTACTGCAGTCAGACTCAAATGCTGGTTCTCTAAATTTCTTCAGTAGCGATTCACGAAAAGAACGCCTCCTTTCCTCTAGAGACTCCCACCCGACTTCCTGAAGCATTACTCGCGTGATGATCAAACCTACCAGTAACAAATCTAGTAGCCCGCCTCTGAATTGCTTCTATGTCCTCCCTCAATCTGAACTGATAGGGATCCCAAACGCTAGAGCAGTACTCAAGAATAGGTCGTATTAGTGTTTTATAAGCGGTCTCCTTTACAGATGAACAACATCTTCCCAAAATTCTACCAATGAACCGAAGACGACTATCCACCTTTCCCACAACTGCCGTTACATGCTTGTCCCACTTCATATGGCTCACAATGTTACGCCCAAATATTTAATCGACGTGACTGTGTCAAGCGCTACACCAACATTACAGTATTCTTTTTCCTGTTCATCTGCATTAATTTACATTTATCTATACTTAGAGTTAGCTGGCATTCTTTACACCAATCACAAATCCTGTCCAAGTCATCTTGTATCCACCTACAGCCACTCAACGACGACACCTTCTCCTACACCACAGCATCATCAGCAAACAGCCGCTCATTGCTATCCACCCTATCCAAAAGATCATTTATGTAGATGGAAAACAACAGCGGACCTACGACATTTCCCTGGGGCACTCCAGATGATACCCTCACCTCACCTCCGATGTTGTTAAATTACGTAAACTCAAGTGCGAGGGGAGGGGAGAGAAAGGAAAGAAAAGGGAAAGAACTAATGATATCAGCTGCTTCGGTAATTCATCTGGAAGCAGTGGTAACGAGTGAAAATGTATGTCGGGATTCGAACCCGGGATCTCCTGCTTACAAGGCAGTTCAGTTAACCACTGCGCCACCAGAACACAGTGTTTATAGCAGCTGTGCGGATTATTTCGTCACACCTCTCGGCCGACCCATATACTCTTACCCACTGGCGGATACAGAAAACCTCAAGAAGGGGGCTCTAAAAATACGTTGAGCTACCCTTACTTTTACCGTAATAAAAATAATAAAGTCACATGCAAAGTTTAAGAAAGTTTTATTTAAACTGATTATACACATATACAAGACAATACCATCTTATGAAATAAAAAAGTTACAATTGTGGTTCTCTTTCTTAAATGATGAATTCTTTGCGCCTATTCTTCCTGGCAAATAAATTAATTACATCATCAATCACTGTCAGGGTGACTGTTCAACAGAGCTGAGCCATTAAGTCGATCCTCCTCCACTGTCGACCTCAGCCATGTCTCTGTACGCCGCGATGTTGAGAAACTTCTTTCTACTGTAGCAATAGATGAAAATAGACAAGCAAATATTTTGTACAGCGTGTGCAGAGTAGGATAGTCAGATCTAGGACTGACAGACAACGCGTGCATAACAGAATCACGAAGGGCGTTTATGTACGTTTGCTTTTATTGAAGAGTCTCTCCCATTAGTCTCTTTTTTAATGGCAACGGTAGTTCAGTTTAGCACTGATCCAATTTATGCGCCAGATCATCACCGTCTTGTTTCAGTAGTTGTGAGGGCAAAAGTATGTTGAATTTTAAATGATAAATATTTTCTTCAGCAAAACGGTCTCTCATGCCAATCGTTACATCGTCCAGTGTTGGAATAAAAACACTTCCGTGCCGACTTCTTTCATAAGCGGCCAACCGCACCAGCCTTCTGTTATCTTCCACCGTAGTTGTCACGGGCTATCCAGCTTATTGTGGAGTCGACGCTCTAATGCTAGTTTTCGGGCGAACGATGCAGATAGGCGCTTCAGCGTTCTATTTCACACATTTGGGTGACGTGGGTGTATGCTTTAGGCTTAATCTGTGCGTTTCACGTATAGCTTTATTTTCTTGCAGATCGTATTGCTTTTCAGTTACGTTCAGTGTTCATCCAGAGTAAATTATCTCGTCCAGTATTTTATTCATAATTTTTCCTTTGTATCAGTTAGGAATCATGTGCCAAAGCAGACGGTACCATCCACTTGCATTAAAATATGAGTGAAAACCAATAGCACTCAATCTGTCAGTGTCTCTATCTCTGCGTCTGTCTGTCTGTCTCTCTCTCTCTCTCAACTAAAAGCTGGAAGAACGATTTGAGTGCATAATCTTTGGTTTTGTTAAATAACTACACTACTGATAGTTAGTATTCGATGTTTGAGACTGATTGTAAGACACCATCCACATAGGCATCTATATCCAATGATAAAATCAACTAGCGTCAAACCTTTGAAGATAAAATCTTCAAAGCAGATGCACCTAGAGATCACCTCTACTCAGTCCAAACTTTGCGAACGCACCCCGTCTTCTGATTTCTCAAATTCCGCAGTGGCCTTCGAGGCAGGGAGGTCGTTTCAGTTCACATCCACTTGACAAGGGAAAGTTTCACATTAGGGATTTTGTATAAAACGTCCCTAAATAAATGCCATAATACCACTCACACAGCCTGACAAGAGAAAGCACCAAGAAGACATGGTCTATCGCAATTTGCTTTTACCGTTATCATAGAATAAAACTGTTTCCTTTGTCTGAATATAAAACCAAATGGGTTATATGTTTATAGTGAAATTGAACTTGTGGTACCGTTCCATATGTTTCTCATTAAATTTCCAATACAAGAGAATTAATAGCGAGAGGGTTCCTTTTACTCTGCAGAAATAAATCAGTTGGTAACAAGCAGGAGAGAATTGACCACACGGCGTTTATTTATTTATTTTGTTTCATGTGTGCCACGTTTCCCTGCTTCCTTTCCCTTGTGTGACCTGGGCTGTATGAATGAGAAATTATGTGAAGTAGCAGAAAGCTTTAGTCAGATGTTGTAGCATTACATGATTAGAGTGGTTCTGCTTATACTGCTGAGAGAAATTGACTATACAGTCTCTTTACCATTCTTTATCTTCTCAACACTGACCTACAGAATTTGCCCTGACTAACAGAACTCAAACTTTTCCTATTCATTAATTACTCAGAATATTCAAGGATAATGCTATCTGACTGCTTTAAAACTGATAACCTGACTTCAAATAATTAATACAAAAGTTTGGCCCTGAATTAGAAGGAATTCTAACAATAGCCTATGCGTTTCATAAGTCACTTGCCTCACAAAAATCTTCATTACACGAACTACTGTCATACAGCAAGGGCCAATACAGCCAACTAAATAAAAGATTCTAACTACTGAAGGCTCTAACTACTGATAGGTATGTGTCTAGCAAAGGAAAGATTTTGTTGCAGAGAAAATAATGTATTTACCTCAATAAAGTGACAACCAGTCCAAAAATTATATATTCCTCAGTAATAAATCTCAATGACGGATATACATTCAGACCGTTCGCTCGCGCTAATACTGCAAACCTCCAACACTGCTGACTACTCACTCCCAACTTCCATCACTGCTGGCTGTTCACCTCCAACTGCTGTCACCACTGACTGTTAACTTCCAACTGCTAGTGTGACCAAGCCCCTACCACGCCGCAGCGGGGAAGCGAGGCAACTGTCCCCCAATTGAAGCAGCCGATCGCCGCCATTTGCAGGGATGAATCCTAGCACTGGGGTTGTGATTTGACGTATATGAGACGCAACAAGAGCAAATTGAAGCACAAATCAAGCACATGTTTGTTTAAAAAAGTACTGAGTATTCGAGTCTATTTTAAAAGTGTACTTAAATGAATGAAGTTTCCTAATTTCCGAAATACGTCTGCATAGAGACGCGAAATTTAAGAATGTAAGGCTCTTTCCTGACAAGGTGGAGCGAGTTTACATCGAGTTATTTCCATTAGATAATTACATGAAACTTTTAAAGTAGCAGACAGTACGATTATTATTTAATTCACGTAATTTTCCTGTCACGTCCTGTTTGCTTTTTGCCGACTACTGTGTACATTTTGCACGCTTACTTTTGTTTGGCACAGTATTGTTTAGACTCGAATTTTGGTATGATTAATTGTAATAACCCATATCACTTTAAATACCGTAGGAATTTCATTCACACATAGGTTTTAACACTGAGAGCACCTCTGAAAGTGGTTGAGTTTGCAACATTTAATCAAATATTTGACCATTTACGAAGTATTATCACCACCTGACAACACAATTTAAGTATCTAAACGTAATTATTCGACCTACCTCTGATTCATACTTAATATATATTTGATTGCCTTGGTAACCTGGAAAAGGAACGTTCAGAATTATACACACTGACAGTATTTCCACACTATTTAACCTAGGCCTATATTGCACGATTTCCAGGACACTATACCTTTTTCAAATGAGTTGGAAATCCAAATACTGTCGGTATAGCATCGTCCTTCAGTTGACGTCTGTTTACATAATTTTCGATGTACCAATTCTCTTCAAAATGAAGAGAGCACAGCAAATGATTTTCTGTCGGTTGGAAGTTCTCTCTCCGAGTAGCAACTATCCATTTCCGATTTAGAAAAACCTAAACAAAAACAAACGCTCATGATGTATTATTTCTCCATGAAAATACATTATACAAGTAACAAAGTAACAAACAACCAGAAATGACTGACCTGTGAAATGTAACATTGTTTCCGTCTTCGTCTTTGCTTTTTGATAATAAATTCAGTTGGGAGGAGCACACCACAGAACTGCAAAAACGCCTTAACAAATCTGTATTTGCAATTCGAGTGTTAGCAGACATAGGCGACATAAAAATGAAAAAGCTTGCATACTTTGCCTACTTTCATTCCATAATGTCATATGATATAATACACTCCTGGAAATTGAAATAAGAACACCGTGAATTCATTGTCCCAGGAAGGGGAAACTTTATTGACACATTCCTGGGGTCAGATACATCACATGATCACACTGACAGAACCACAGGCACATAGACACAGGCAACAGAGCATGCACAATGTCGGCACTAGTACAGTGTATATCCACCTTTCGCAGCAATGCAGGCTGCTATTCTCCCATGGAGACGATCGTAGAGATGCTGGATGTAGTCCTGTGGAACGGCTTGCCATGCCATTTCCACCTGGCGCCTCAGTTGGACCAGCGTTCGTGCTGGACGTGCAGACCGCGTGAGACGACGCTTCATCCAGTCCCAAACATGCTCAATGGGGGACAGATCCGGAGATCTTGCTGGCCAGGGTAGTTGACTTACACCTTCTAGAGCACGTTGGGTGGCACGGGATACATGCGGACGTGCATTGTCCTGTTGGAACAGCAAGTTCCCTTGCCGGTCTATGAATGGTAGAACGATGGGTTCGATGACGGTTTGGATGTACCGTGCACTATTCAGTGTCCCCTCGACGATCACCAGTGGTGTACGGCCAGTGTAGGAGATCGCTCCCCACACCATGATGCCGGGTGTTGGCCCTGTGTGCCTCGGTCGTATGCAGTCCTGATTCTGGCGCTCACCTGTATGGCGCCAAGCACGCATACGACCATCATTGGCACCAAGGCAGAAGCGACTCTCATCGCTGAAGACGACACGTCTCCATTCGTCCCTCCATTCACGCCTGTCGCGACACCACTGGAGGCGGGCTGCACGATGTTGGGGCGTGAGCGGAAGACGGCCTAACGGTGTGCGGGACCGTAGCCCAGCTTCATGGAGACGGTTGCGAATGGTCCTCGCCGATACCCCAGGAGCAACAGTGTCCCTAATTTGCTGGGAAGTGGCGGTGCGGTCCCCTACGGCACTGCGTAGGATCCTACGGTCTTGGCGTGCATCCGTGCGTCGCTGCGGTCCGGTCCCAGGTCGACGGGCACGTGCACCTTCCGCCGACCACTGGCGACAACATCGATGTACTGTGGAGACCTCACGCCCCACGTGTTGAGCAATTCGGCGGTACGTCCACCCGGCCTCCCGCATGCCCACTATACGCCCTCGCTCAAAGTCCGTCAACTGCACATACGGTTCACGTCCACGCTGTCGCGGCATGCTACCAGTGTTAAAGACTGCGATGGAGCTCCGTATGCCACGGCAAACTGGCTGACACTGACGGCGGCGGTGCACAAATGCTGCGCAGCTAGCGCCATTCGACGGCCAACACCGCGGTTCCTGGTGGGTCCGCTGTGCCGTGCGTGTGATCATTGCTTGTACAGCCCTCTCGCAGTGTCCGGAGCAAGTGTGGTGGGTCTGACACACCGGTGTCAATGTGTTCTTTTTTCCATTTCCAGGAGTGTATTTTGGGGTAACTCTTCAAGTCAAACAAAAGTTTTCAGAGTCCAAAAACGTGTAATACGTATTATTTGTGGAGTAAATTCACGGACGCCCTGTAGAAACCTCTTCAAAGAACTGGGTATACTAACTACTGCCTCTTAGTATATTTACTCCTTAATGAAATTTGTCCTAAGTAATATATCTCTTTTTCCAACAAACAGCTCAGTTCATACATACAATACCAGGAACAAAAATGATCTGCACAAGGACTTAAAAGCACTTACTTTAGTTCAAAAAGGGGCCCACTACTCAGGAACACTCATCTTCAATAATTTGCTAGCAAACATAAAAAATTAAGTTACAAATAAAGATCAGATTAAAAGGAGCCTGAAAGACTTACTAGTGGCCAACTTCTTCTACTCCATTGACGAATTTTTTAATAGAAACAAATGATGTATTGTATATATTCATACTGTTAGTATTGTTATTTCAGCTTTAAAAAAAATGGTGGCATGTTCCACATTCACGAGGATCTCCTCAACACGGATCTATGGAATGAAAAACTAATCTAATCTTCCATTATAGTGTTACAATTAAAAGCAGCACACGAACGAATCCTGTTTACGCACTGTTTCCCTGCAAATGGCGGCTTCCATCACGTTCAATGTGGGGACGCGACACTAGCGCCAATGCGCGGTCTAGTTTTTATTTAGTAAGTCTATGAGTGCGACCAGCCACAGAGTCTCTTACAGAGTGCGCACGGCGCTGTCAGAGTTATTAATGCAGAGCGCTACATAGTGCTGCCAACATACAAACACATAAACAGCCTACTTACAGTAGTACCAACCCCTAAACGCTAACAAGTTTGCCAAAGACAAAGTGTGCATGTCAGGTCAGAGAGGTCGTGAAGGCACGAGTATACGCTCTGTTAGGTTGGCGAACCACCCCCTCCATCCCTGCTTTTGAACGTGCAACGGTTAGGCGATGTGGCCCACAGGACACTGGTTCCTGGGTAGCGGCGCTGTGCAGACGTCGAAGACTTAGCTCTCGATTTTTGGTAATATTATCAAAGATATTGTAATGTTTCAAATCTGTTCGTTACTAAGGTCCAGACGTTGAAATCAACTATGAGATTACCATGAAACCCCCATAAGGGAGTTTATATTCGTAATTTGATTAAATTTCGGTAAGAACTTTGCGTTTGTGCCTTGGTCAGGCACGCACCATGGGTCTTAAGCTCACGGTCGTATTATTGTTCTGAGCGTAACAGTTTCTTTCATAGTGACATTTTGGGTGACTTTTTTTAAATTTCTGATGCGTTTTCTTTGTGTACTTGGTTTCCCGCCACGTGGTCGGTTGGAGCCACCACGACATTAGTACAGTGCAATTTCGTTCCTAAAATGTACGGTAGCTCCTCCACAGTTTCGTGTAGCTCAGTTCCGAACTAGTAAATTTGTGCTGAGAATAAGAACTATGAATCATGAAATGTGCGCGAATTGACTTTGGCATGAAACTGTGTCAACGGTCGTTAATAGGAAGGTGGGCCAGATCAATTGATACAAGGCACGAGTAAATAATTATACGGTAGTGAGTGAGTGTAAGATAGGAAAGAAATAATCTTTTGTGTCAGAGTTTTTTCATATCTGTTGGCTACACCAACTTGGCCACGTGTGTGAACTAATATGAAGGTCATAGTTAGTAAATGTTTCTTGTCCCCCATAACTATTTGATTTGCTTATAGTGAAGTGCATTACATAACATATACTGGTTAAACACTTGTGTCTATGAAAAGTTCAGATTTTAATGGCAATTGATGGGATGGAGACTTGCAAAATTTTCCTGCCATATGATAGTAAATGTTCTTGCGCCTCCAGCTCAGTAACGTGGTGTTGTTTCGGAACGCAGTATTAAACCAAAATTGTGAGTTAAAGTCAAGTGGATCACTTGCTATCTCTCTTCGGCGCACGCTTTAATAAAATTTGAAATATTTAGGCAGATATTCTTCCGCTCTGACCGAGTTCTCTTGTAGTGTCTTTTGCTCAACTTGTTCTGCGTGACCTACAGTAACTAAATGTAATATCAATAGAAGGCATGGGTTTAGGTATAATTGTGTGCCTGCATAAAGTTCCAATGAATCCAGGTCGGCGCACCCCTCTCCCTTTCCATAACTACGTGGTGAAAGTAAATCCTGTTGACTAGAGAGACCATTTGTCATGATGTATAACATGAGAGCTCCTGCTGCTGCGTAAGAATGGGCAGAAACTATTCCAATAGATACACGGCAAACTGTTCAAATGCTATAGGCAACGAATAAATATAAATTAATCTAGATTCTCTACTGATTATTTGCTCCCTTCATCATTAAAAACTTAAAGAATAGGTGAAACCTAAAGTATCCAAACCTCCATAGAAAATGGAAAATAGGATCGATAAAATATTCCTTAGATATGGCAGGCAAATCCCCACAAATTAGTCCCTTCCTCAGTGGCATGCTGGGTCGACAGATAAAAATAATCAAAAGCTCTATACTCCCTATTAATCCTTGCATAGGTTCCTTCTGTAGTGGTTATAAAGAATGCGTTATTCGTTACCTTCAAATTTTTACAGGTAAGTTAAACCCGCCCGCTAAAAAAAATTGTTAATAGCCCTGTAGTAACTCGCAGGGACCTGTTATTTAGGGAAACACACGAGTTCTGTAAACCAGTACTACAGAGGGTAACTTGCAGAAGCAGTAGGACAGGATAAGCGACTGTAAACATCGTACCTGGTCGAATTTGAACGGTACCTTCGGCAGTCTGGTTCCGTTTCAATACCAGTACTGAAATTCGTCACGGTTTTGCTTCAATAAGAAGTGTATTTGCTTTACTTTGCCATGCAGTCTTCTGCTGTCTTTCATGACATTTACAACTGTCTGGTAAGTCGATGTGATGCAGTTGCTGATGCACGCAGTTCAGAGAAGTGGCGTAGCCAGATCAGTCTCTTCAACACAAATTTCGTCATTGTTTGTTGGGATCTGTAAGTTCTTATCCTGTGTTCTGAATTTCCGGACGTACATACGGATGATACATTATGTTGCATGGGTTTCGTCTACAAGATAGAGCTCATCATACAGCTCCGTATTAAGGCAACAGCACTCCTGGTTGTAAGGTATTTATCGGTTTCTTGACCAAAACATTTAAATGAGGCTCCCGTAGGGCTTGCGAAAGCACTTTTGTCGTCATTAAAATCTCCGAATCTGAGTGCATTATTAGGGAATCACGTCCGAAAACTGATTGAAAATAAGGGTAGAAGTTGTTTGAAGTTTTGCTTGAACTTTTAGCGTAATTTTTGAAGACACCAGTAGACTTTCAATATAAGCAGTTTCGAGAATTCACTTCTCTTTATTAAGTAACACATTTGTCACTTGTTGTGAAACCATTAAGAAGCAGTAAAGGCAATTTGCTACAAAACACCATTACTGCTATCGACAGTTCGGTTACCGATCTGTACGATTAGCACCTTAAGTCCACAATCTGGTGTTCAGATGTACTGCCATGCGAATGGTTTTTACGTTCTTCTTAAATTGTTGTGTACAGCAACGGCTCACATTGTTTCTTTTTGATATCTTTACTACTATGATCTATGTGAAAGTTGAGGATGGAAGGTGCCGTCTTTAAACTAGTTCTTTAAACTAGTTCTCACTTAAACAAATGGTATACTAGCGATTGTTCGGATACACTTTAACACGCAATCTCCGACAGACACGTGATGCGATCCCTAATTCATCAAAACTACGAATAAGATCTTAGTTTCATTTCGGTTGAGAACTCGTGCTTCTGTTGCACCTCGCAAGTCATTATGAGGTTACAGGGTGGAAAAAAATATGGCTTAATACTACCCAAGTCCACATAGGAGAAAGCTGACGAACACTTTACAACAGCTGACATTAATGCAAAGCAAACTGCCAATAACGATAGTGTTTTATCGATTGCAGTTCAGTGGGGACGGGACTCTCCTGAAAGGAGCGCACGACCCCCACGGTGTCGCTTCGTAAGATGCTGTGTATCGACCTGGGGCCAGGGTCGCTGTGGGATGATGTAGCGTACACTTAGCGACCGCCGTACGTCTTGTTCATTCCGCGCCATTTGAGTCCAGTGCGGAACAACTAACCGTAATTTATGTGGAACAGTTTACTGCTTCCACCTTACATCTTTTTCGCACGTGATCACTCGACGCGCGAGCAAACTGCGCGGCAAACGAGCCGCGTCACTTCCGCCAGAGATAGCGGATGTCGGTGCCTCCTGCGCGCGACGCCGTGAAAGCACTTGCTGCAGGCGCTTTATGCCTTTTTCTTGCAGTTTCCTGCTAGACATGCGCCCATCTGTCTAATGGCAAGAAACCACTCCAAACGTCTAGAACAAACTGTTTGAACGTGTGTGGCACAATGAGATGTATGTCACGATATGACCATCTGTCAACATGTTATTTATGTCAAGTTAATTAACACGCTGCCTCATACAATTACACAGGCCGTTTAATAATTACCATTGTACATAAAACCGAAACCAGCTCTGCGATCAGGCCCTGCAGGTCACAGGTTTGCATTCTGTCACTGGAGACCTTATAAAGGAAAAGTGTTCAGCGGACCACACACACAGCTATTACCAACTTTGCTCCGTTTAGATGATGACGATGATGATGTTTGGTTTGTGGGGCGCTCAACTGCGCAGTTATCAGTGCCCGTACAAATTCCCAATCTTTACTCAGTCCAATTCCGCCACTTGCATGAATGATGATGAAATGAGGACAACACAAACACCCACTCATCTCGAGGCAGGTGAAAATCCCTGACCCCACCGGGAATCGAACCCGGGACCCCGTACTGCCTTTAGAGCCGCTGCTTCTGATTCAGGCAGCTATGCAACTGGCATTAAAAGTGTTTAGAGCAGCCTGTAATAGACCTCCCACTAACAAGGGAAACTCACCATCGCACACCACTCAGATTTGGTGGTGAGATTTGAACACGGATCACCCACTTCACAGTCCAACGAGGTGACCACACAACAAGGACGTCGAAAATTGAGCAAGAAGGTATAATGACTGTGGAAAAAGAAGCAAAATCGAAACAGTGAACAGTCCAAGCTCTAGATGTGCAACATCGAGCCAAGCTGAGTAGACACGGAATCCTTATTATGTGGTCACGATGTTCAACTGTGACAGGGGAGATCTGTGTTCAAGTCTCCCTCGTACGCAATAGCTTCTGTTCACAAATTTGTGGTTCAAATGGCTCTGAGCACTATGGGACTTAACTTCTAAGGTCATCAGTCCCCTAGAACTTAGAACTACTTAAATCTAACTAACCTAAGGACATCACACACATCCATGCCCGAGGCAGGATTCGAACCTGCGACCGTAGCGGTCGCGCGGTTCTAGACTGTAACGCCTAGAACCGCTCGGCCAACCCGGCCGGCTCACAGATTTGTGAACCGTTCGTTCTGTCACTGATGTGTCTACACTCTGCATTGAAATTTGCTTCTTAGCATGGTGTAACATACATTTCCAGCAGCGAGGAGTAAGGAGGGACCTCCAGAAGTACTTATCTCCTATTTCTTCTACACGAGTACCACGTGTCCGTTTGGAAAATTTTTACTCTTGAATTCTTTTGTTATAACGTAGTTCATACCCGTTTATTTATCGTTTTCTTTCCTGTGGGAGTTCAATGCGACAGCTAGCCTACTGTCACTACTCACCACATTTACTTGCAATGGGAAACATATTCTTACTACATGGCACATGTCTTACAATCAATGTATAGTACTACAATTGAAAAAACTACAGAAGGACAAGAGACATGTCAATGACCAGATGGAAAGTTCATAATTTTGTGGAAAAAGTGGGGCACGAGGGAGAGTTGAAATAGGATCTCCAGCTTAGCATTGCAACAATGTGGCCACACAACAAGGACGCCGTGACGCTTGTAGTTAACTCGATCTCGCACATCTTGATCTGGTAGCGTTCACTGTTTCTAATTTGCTCCTTCTTCACAGTTCACTACACGTTTTTCTAGGTTTTAAGCTTTATCTGTGTTCAGTTTTTGACAGAGTATCCACTGCACCATTTTACCACTAAATATGGGAGAGAGGGGCGAGATTGGGAGTTTCCCTTTGTGAGGTAATGGGCGAGTCGTCGCGCCCTGGAAATATTCTAAGTTCGGAGGGAGCAGTGGCCGCACAGGCCGCTTGGTGGGCGCGGGCCAATTGGAAGGCCGACCACGTGATGCCGGACGCTGGCCGAAGCAAGAAGGGCCCAGCTGCGTGTTTTGGAATTCCATGGTGACGCTGTGTTGACGAAGGAGACACGCCTGGAGTGCCCAAAGATGGCGAACTTTATGAAACCTTAACGGCAGACATTTCAGAGTTCGTATAGAAATTAATAGTAGCCAGATGGGTCATGATACCTCAAAAAGAAACATGTACAGTGCTCGTTACTAAGAGAGACGTATGGCGGTTGGGGAGAAGGATTGTTTTGTGGAGAGGACATGAGGCAGTGCGAGTACAGCACAGGACACGGCAAGTGCTGGACACAACGGCGCGATGGACGCGGAGTCAACGGAAACACTTGGAGTGGGGCGTTTGCACATGGTTGCGAGTGATAGAAATATTTCGTAGTGCCAACTTGTGCACTTGTGAGATTTCCGTGGTTTCTGCAGTGAAGACTTAATGTGCATTTAGAAGTGAATATCTCGCAAGCTGTGTTGTTGTTCATAGCTAATTACATGCAGTAGGAATCTATTGTTTCGCCGTTATGCAACTTATATTTTAGAATTATGAACAGCCGACCAGTTGCAATGGGTAAAGAAATCTTTACCTAGGTTTCAACAAATTTAAATTTGTCTTCTTCAGAAGGTGGCAATTTTACATTAGTATGGACTGATGTGTCATCGCCGTTTTTACAAATGTCTGCATAGATCCATATAGACATTTACAAATGTCTGCATAGATCCATTTGTCCAAACGGCGATGATACATCAGTCCATACTAATGTAAAATTGCCACCTTCTGAAGAAGACAAATTTAAATTTGTTGAAACCTAGGTAAAGATTTCTTTACCCATTGCAACTGGTCGGCTGTTCATAATTCTATTACGTGGAACCGTTGCTGTTGTGCAGCTATGTTTAAAATACTCAACATATATTTTATTTAATTATGGGACCATCGACACCGATAAGTGTTTTGCAGGAGTATACCACATTCTCAAAAGTACTTCTGCTACTGTACTCATCATTTAAAGTCGTTACGATAGTACCTGCAGATTTTATTTAGTTACAGTCTTTCATTTGTAAATTTATATATTACATTCATAATTCGCAATTGCCAAGAGATAGAAATCTTTGACCATTCGATTCATGTGTGGATTCTTATCGTATACTGTAGACTCAGCAGTATTTGGCCTGTAATGCGGCAACTACGTATCGCAGCTCCTAGACAACGAAACCATCCAAAACTTGTAATATTGCAACTGTGACTCGGAAGGTACGTAGTTGAGGGCCACCTCATATCATCCATTATTATTTAGAAAGCACGCACCTTTTAATTAATCAACCCTGACAGGAATCGAGTGCATCGTCTCGCAGTAGACAACTCGGCTAAAGAGGCGCAGAAACATCGTTACTCGTAGGGAATGCAGTTTTGAGTCTCCACTTCGAAACAGGTTATATTGAGCTCTTTTAGTGTAATACAAAGAGACAAAAATTAGATATGAAAGGCAAAAGTCAAAGCCAGTTCTAAGAACAGATCAGAAGGAAAATGCAGTTGGGACTTGTACCATAGTATTATGGTCTTTGGACTACAGTGATGTAGATCTCAACTATCTGTACAAGCCACTTCAACTGTACGTAGCTACTGCGTTCCACACCCATCTGAACCTGCTAGCTGTATTCAAGCTTCGGTCTCCCTCTACAATTTTCAGTCTCCTACACTTTCTTCAATTGCCTAATTTCTGTTCATTAACGCCTCAGACTATGTCCTGTCAATCAGTCTATTCTTTTTGTTGACTTGCACCACACATTTCTTTTAGTACACAGTAATTAATTATTTGACCTGTTCGTCTAACTTATAACATTTTCCTGTAGCATTACGTTTCAAAAGCTTCTTCTAGTGCCATGTCTGTGCTTATCGTCCACGTTTGATTTCCGTACTAGGCTACATTCCAGACAAATATATTCAGAAAATACTCCCTACCGCTTAAGTTTATATTAGATTAACATGCTTTTCTTGCTACATCAAGTCTGTCTTTTACATCCTCTCTATCTCGGGCAAAACTCATCTACTACTTTCAGTCCCTCAACTTCCTAGTCAAATTCCCTCAGCATGGCCTAATTCAAGTTGACTACTTTCCATTACCTTTGTTTTACGTTTGTTGATTTTCCTCTTTTAATCTCTTTTCAAGAGACTATCCATTCCGTTCAACTGCTCCTAGTAGTCTCTTGCCGTCTATAACTGAATTACAACGCCATAGACAAACCGCATATTTTTTCCCATAAGCTTTAATTCCTTTTCCAAATTTCTCTTTGGATTCCTTTACTGCTTGCTAAATGTACAGATTGAATATCTTCAGGGAAAGAATGTCTCTCTCACTCCCTTTATACCCTTTGAGTCTTATAACTGTAGTCCGCTTTCTGGTTTGAAGCGTCTTGTCGCGGATTGCGCGGCCACAGCAGGGTGTTCTGGTAACCAAAACATAGACCCTAACGGTTAAAACAATAAAGATTTTTCTAATTTCATTATTGTAAAGTCAAGCCAGCATCTGTGGTCAGGACTTAGCACTCCTGTGTTCAAAGATTTGGCAGTTTGGAAAGAAATAAGAAAACATGTATGCATGAGGTAACATACAGAACGGTAACCAATGTATGACATGTTCTATATATGATGAGTAAGACCTTAAGATAAACCGATGAAGAAGTATAAAATTGTATAACAGCGTGGCATCTATCAAGGACTTTCACAATAAAGCGTATTAGTGACACTAACTGTGACAATTTCGGTCCTGTAAAACAATGTGACGACAGGTATTTGGTAGAGAAAGAACAGTGTTGGATGTTACAATGTCAGTATAATCTGTTCTCTCATAAAACCAGACTATGAAGTAGTATATGCATGTACGTAAGACTATAATACAATAACAGTTAGCATTGTGAACGTAGTGATGTCGTACGTAAAAAATGAGGTGAATGTGTGTAGAACTGCAGATATTTCTTCACAGGCAACAATGTTCATTTTAATGTCGAAAGGATGCGTAGTATATGCGAGCAGACGCCAGCAGTGACTCTTACCTATTGCGAGAAAGATGCGTTTACAGAAGGATGTATATCAGCGTAGCACAAACTGTAGTGGCCTATCTACATGCAAAATTCTTGCTGCAGGTAACGCCAGTGAACAAAAGCTTCAGAACTGGTTTTAATGCAACAATCACGTTAATTAAATATCATGTGTTCTGTCCATAGAGGGTAACATTAGAAGCACACAACGTCTAATTCGTTCTTGATGGGTTTCGTGAACTCGCAAGATGGAGATGTGCAACCATGTCAGTTACAGTCACGCCATACGAGATCACATGTTGGCGGCAACAGCTGAGCAGTGGTGTTATGGGGTCCCAGGTTCGACCTACTGCTCCTGTCGGGCGTTCCACCACCCACACTCCAGGAATCATCAACGGGCGTGATCCAGACAAGAGCCATGGCGTCGACAACGGCAGCCGTCGGAAAATGTCATCAAGACCCTTCGAGTTTTTGCAGTGTATAATGTTAGGCAGATATTAAACTGAAAGCAGGCAGTAAACATTTCGTCAAAAGCAGAAACATTTAACTGCGTGCAAAAAGAACTTGTGAAAATTTACATTTTTTACATAAAATGTTAAATGTTACTATTGTTGACGTTTAATGGTTAAGTGATTTGATGGACATTGAGTACGAAGGAGTTGTTGGTCGGTTCGCGAGTGTTTTTTTTTTCTTTTTTTGCCGTTTTTCCCATAGCAGCGCGCCCAGATGGGTAGACCTCAATGTTTTCGACTGAATTACGTATTTGGACCTCCATAAAACAAAGACACTTTAAGAGTGCATAAACTTTAATAATATTGAGCAGTATAGTTAACTGAGATTAAATCTAAGATACATGCACTGATTTAACAATTTACAGCCTGTAGTAGGGATAATCAACAAATAGTGAAGTTAGATGCTAATTTTCAATAACGAATAATTAATCGTCATGAAAGACTTGTAATCATGTAACATTATAACGAACTGTGACAGTGGTGTTTATGCTGTGCACTAGGTACACTTGTAGAACGCCCACGACAAACTTTCTATTTATATGTGGTCGTTATAGCGTGCAGTGTAGAATCCCCATCCATTCTTTTGACAGCTAAATATATAAAACTGTACAGATCTTGATCTGGTATAATTAAATTTCCCTCCACACATTTGGGTCTCATCTTTATGTATGATAGTGATGAAAGTTGAAAAATGAATTAAAATTTGTGCCACATCCGCGATTGAACCCAGGTCTCCGTAGGCAGGAATGCTAGCCATTAGGACACCATTATAGATAACATATCTGCATGGATTACCCTATTCCAGTGCCCTCCCCAACATAAACTTCAATTCACGTCTTCAGCTCATAAGTTAATACTACAAATATCTGCTACAGCAATCTACAGTACAGAAACAGCATGTGAACTTACTTTAAAACCCCGAAAATCAGTCATATAATAGAACGAGGTATTTATTGCTAACAACTTGAGAGAGATGTATGCGACTGAGTTATTTCATTCTGTGTACCACTGAAAATAATTAAATAGACAAAATGGGATGTTGATACCGGTTATACTCAATATGGTGTCGCACGAAACTTGTTCCTAAATTATGTCGAACATTAAATAAATGACTTGCGAGAGCATAAATAGATAACACTAATACTGAGCTGGTGATCTGTATTAACTTCAAAGAGACCGAACAAGAAAATGCACTGCACGGATATGACTCGAAACACGAATCGAATTTATAGCAATCACGGGAACAGAAGTATTCTATACAAATTTTCTAGTAAGGCACTGGACAGTCTAAAACGCGGGCGAGAATGATAAAAATTGAGTGCATAATGCATCGTGTTGAGTAACTACGACATGATCCTGCGATTAGATTGTAATTTACGGATAAAATTACAATTGTGCCTCCGCAGAGTGTCGCGCCTGAATACCAGATCACGTTCACAATTCATCATCAGTTCATCACGTGAAGTGCTAGCAAAATTAATGTGCGAATACGAATATCAGACGATTGAGTTGTATTTCACATGGCAAACAACTAGTCACTGCAAATAAATGAAAGCAGTCCCTCCAAAAATGTACAAGACAGGAAGACGTTAGGGTGTGTAGAAATGAGATGTTGGCCTGTAAATGATTTTGGAAGAAAGTGGGTTTCACCACAGACACGAGTTAGGGGACTGTAGACGTAGCCTTTTTCTCATCGTTCAACTGGTTTGCCTGTGTGTGGTTCACCAATAATTTTATTTTCTACACATACATAGACCTTCTTACATTACTTAACCAATCACTATTGAAATTTGCTCCAGTGGCTGCTAGAAAAGTATTTTAGAACTTTCCAAATCTTCTTCGTCTTAGTTCGTCCTTACCTTGAGCTCTCTAGTAAATCTTTTTGTCATTCCGTCGGGAGAGTGCTAATGCATTTCTGGTACCGCGTTTCAAACCCACTACGAGGTACCTTGCATTTATAAGGAAGGAAGATTGGGTTTAACGCCCGTCGACATCTAGGTCATTAGAGACGGAGCACAAGCTCGGATTGTGACAAGTGTGTGAAAGGAAATCGGCCGTGCACTTCGAAAGGAACCATCCCGGCATTTGCCTAGAGCGATTTAGGGAAATCACGGAAAACCTAAATCTGGATGGCCGGACGCGTGTTTGAAACATTATCCTCCCGAATGCGAGTCCAGTGTGCTTACCACTGCGCCACCTCGCTCGGTCCGAGCATTCAGTGAAAGAGGTTTATCAACTGGATGACTTTATTATTTCTGTATGGGAATTTCTGTAAACACAGATTGGAACTAATGATGGTTAGTTTGGCGAGAGAAAGAAAAGGCTTAAAAAATAAAAAATAAAATTTGGGTAAGTTGTAGACCATAAATCAAAAGGTCAGCTTTAAATTCTCTGTCGATCCGAGATTGTGCTGCAATTTATTTATTTTAGATTAAGTAGTAATGGGCTGTAGAAAGTACTAACTGAGCTCTCATTTGTTCAATAATTATTGTATACATAGATCTCGAATGAATGCTTCAACTGTACATCATGACACCATTGTGATTATGGTTATTGCTTGTGTAATTAATAGAATGTAGGGTTCATCGTAGTATCTAAACGGCGAGCCATGAAGGTCATGCAGCCAATAACACATTCGGTTCTAGGAATTTTTTGTGTGACGTATCAGTTCTTTCACCAATAGAAATGATTTCTTCACGTGAAAAGTGGCAAATTTTACGGTGATTCGATGTCCACCTTAAACTATTGCTGTTCGTATAACTGGCTTGGTAATTCAGTTCAGAGATCGGAAGAAGGTAATGGCATACTACCAACTACATACTGGTTGATGACATATGCGTCTTTTTACCTTTGTGAGGTAATCAAAATCACAAGCATAAGTTCTTCCTGTCAGAAAACGGTATGCATGTTTTCTAGAAAAGGAAAAAAAATCGTGTTTTGTTTCTTTTTTTGCAGAACCACTGCCTTCCACCCACTACGAGGGGCATTCATTATTTTTTTCAGCAAAATTTGGTTGAAAATTTCATTTAATATTCCCGCTTCAGCTGCTATAGTTTCACGAAGTTCCGATACGTGGCAGCGCTATATGTGGCCTTCAAAATGGCGTCTGTAACTGCGGTGCGTTCGAAACAGATCAAAGTCATTGATTTTTTCTGGCGGGAAACCAGAGAATCACTGATATTCATAGGCTCTTGAAGAATGTCTATGGGCGCCCGCAAGTGAACATAAAGCACGATGAGTCGTTAGTCTGGGCGTCTGTCATCATTGCAACAAGACGGCGCAAACCAGTCCGATCTCCCGCATGGGCCGCGCGAATTGGCCGCGTGGTTTGAGGCGTCATGTCACGAATTGCGCTGTCTCTCCCGACGGAGGTTCGAGTCTTCCCTCGGACATGGGTGTGTGTGTTGTTCTTAGCATAAGTTACTTTTAATTAGTTTAAGTAGTGTGTAAGTCAAGGGACCGATGACCTCAGCAGTTTGAACCCTTAGGAGTTCACACACACACACACACATACACACACACACACACACACACACACACACACACACACACACATTCTCCCGCGTGCAGGCCAGAAGCACACAGCTATGCCTCCTGCAGAGCCAAAAATGGCTCTCATTCGAGGTGATCAACGAATCACAGTCAAATTCCTCGCTGCTCAACTGGGCGTCTCTGTCGGTAGTGCTGACACACTCGTCGACCAGTTGGAGTACGCAAAGATGTGCGCCCGCCCTACAGATCGGATGTCACACCCTACCGATTTCCCTCTGCCGGCCGCGGTGGCCGAGCATTTCTAGGCCCTTCGGTCCGGAACCGCGCGACTGCTAGTTTCGCAGGTTCGAATCCTGCCTCGGGCATGGGTGTGTGTGATGTCCTTAGGTTAGTTAGGTTTAAGTAGCTCTAAGTTCTAGGGGACTGATGACCTCAGATGTTAAGTCCCATAGTGCTCACAGCCATTTGAACCATCTGATTTCCATCTGTTTGGCTCAATGAAGGATGCATTGAGCAAGAAGTGGTACATGGATGATGGGGTGGTTATTGATGCAGCAAGACTTTGGCTCTGACGTGTACCATTAGAGTATCATCATGTGGTCGTACAGGTCCTTCCATAAAGTTGGCGAAGGCCCTCTCATTGAGCGAAATTTATGTTTATCATAGGATTTTGTAGCGAAAAAACTCGGGAATAATATGGTGTGTTGGAATCCTGAAGGAAACTAGCCTCCTTTCAGAAGAAAATGTGCTGCGTTACTTATCGAACGCCCCTTGTAAATAGGGTGTAGAAAAATTTCCGCTACCAATGACAATAAAAGGTTATTTATTTGTCACACGAACGGTTTCGGGCTTGCGCCCTTCTTCAGAGGTTTATACATTCATGTACATGTTTATATGCTGGAGATCACTGTATAAATACAAAAAAATTGTATTTATACAGTGATCTCCAGCATATAAACTTGTACATGAATGTATGAACAGCTGAAGATGGGTGCAAGCCTGAAACCAGTCGTGTGACAAATAAATAACCTTTTATTGTGACTATTTTCTACACCCTATAAAGGGAAAGTCACGGAGTTCAACAGCACCCACTATGGACAAAATTGACCACTCCCAAATATTTTTTTCAGAGCGCGGTATCGATGACATCCACTCGAACGCAGTTCACAGAATGCGGCTACTTCAAGAAGCTATGTTAACAGTACTGTCCATAAAATGAATCTCAGACGTGTTTTACTGCGCAACGTAACTTATATAACAGAAAACACAGGACGGAAAGTTTGTCACGGTGTGTAGAAACACACCACACCATCCCAGGCCGTAGATCTGAGAGGAGAGGCTCGCTACACAACCACAGCCTGTGGTACGCAGATATATGTGCGGTTCGAGGTTCGTGTGCAGGAGATTCCGCAGGGTACTTCAGCGATATCTGCGCAACACACGGCGACCGGCGCAGGCGTCGCTATTAATCCGGACAGGCGGGCTGGTAAGGCGTACATCAGCAGAGCAGACGGGCGGCGCCGCCCCGCCAGTGGTGCAGTGCTAATACCGGGCCAGGTGGGGGCGGCGCGCGGCCGACAGCTCATTAATAGGCCGTGCATCACGGCTAATCAGGGCTGCCAGCCGGGGCACGCGGACACGGGCCCCGCCGCCGGCTGCATTAGCGCCGGACACCGCTGCGCCGCGTACTGCGTAGGCGCGGGCTCGGTAAACGCCGTAATCAAGTGCCAGCTCTCTGCACACGTTAACTGCGTCCTTACATAACAAGTGGCGCGATCTTGCGACGTTCAGTGTTGCTCTCAGCTGGTGAGACGTACAGAATACACTGACGTGGCAAAAGTCATAGGAGACCTCCTAATACGTGTCGTACGTGCTATTTCCCGGCGTAGTGAAGCAACTCGACGTGGCAAGGACTCAACAATTCGATGAAAGTCCAATGCAGAAATATTCAGTCATGCTGTCTCTATAGCCTTCCATAACTGCGAATGTGTTGCCGGTGCAGGATGTTGTGTACGAGCTGACCTCTCGATTACGTCACATAAATGTTTGACCGGGTTCGTGTCACGTTGTCTGGGTGGGCCAAATCTTGCTATCGAATTGCTAAGAATGTTCTTCAAACCAATCGCGAATAATTGCGGCCTACTGACATGACGTCGTTGCAAATGCACGACTGTAAACAGTCTCCAAGTACCCCAACAGAACCATTTCCAGTCAGTGTTCCGTTCAGTTTGTAGCGTCGCAGCTATTACGCGACTGCAGATTTTTGTTAAGTTATGGCAAGCTGTTTTGGAAGCCAGCAGTATAGTAGCATTCGGTGGCGGACGGTATGTGGCCTGCCTTGTGCGTTATAGCCACACCTGTCGCTACAGCGGACCGTGAGAATGCTCACTGTGGTGCGTACTAAAATCACTTATTCACCTCAAAATGGTTCAAATGGCTCTCAGCACTATGAGACTTAACTTCTGAGGTCGTAAGTCCCCTAGAACATAGAACTACTTAAACCTAACTAACCTAAGGACATCACACACATCCATGCCAGAGGCAGGATTCGAACCTGCGACCGTAGCGGTCGCGCGGTTCCAGACTGTAGCGTCTAGAACCGCTCGGCCACTCCGGCCGGCTATTCACCTCACGTAAGAAACTAAATAACTACGTTAACTATTAGCTGTTTTGTTCCAAATTTGGTACATGACCTTTTATTATTCAGACGAACTTTGTGTCAAAATTTGATACCGCTAATAGTTTCAGAGATATAAAGAACCTATTTAAAAGTGCTTAACTAACACTTAAGAAAATAAATTCAGATAGTAATAACAATTTCATATTGCTTTTGCCATTTGAAAACAGTAATAGCACCCTTAGTGTGCTGATTTATTTTATAAAGATTTTCAATTCTAAACTTTCATATAATTCTTCATTCGTAATGGAAATATCAGTTTAAAAGTTAATATTCAAATTTTGTGTTAGGGTGAGAGTAAATGAGACTGGATGTGAGTGTGTCTGGGGGACATACGTTCAAATTTCAATTCTGTATTGTATTACACCTTACGTAACTAGCAAGTGTCACACCACCAGGAAGTCATGCAAAAACTGTGAATCCCCATAACTGGAGGATGACGTGTGTCTATGAGCATTTGCTTTTGGAATAAGGCAGCCAGAAAGGTAGTAAGAGGATGGTCAGTTCTAAAGTACATTTCAACCATGGTTTTCTCTTAGTTTTCGTTTCGTTTGGTTCGGTGGAACATTTTTCTAATACTTTGTAATGGTTCTTTATTTACGTGACCATTACGGCACTCCAACTCCAGTTCTCGATACCAGTAATATCGTACTAATTTTCTGCGAAGTAACAGACATATTTTTGTGAGAATATTCACATTTTGTTTTTTTAATGTATGGGTACTCCGATGTATCGATATATTACAGTGATATGGTTCTTGTGTACATTCATTTCTGTGAGACTGTCATAATCTTTGACTTACTTGTAACCGTTTTTGGTGCGAATGCGCAAAGAGCAGTTTTGTTTCACTTTGCAGAAGTTGTTATTTCGCTTTGTAAAATAACAGTCAAGTCTTGTGTTTGGTTAAAGTGGAAATTAAATATATGAAGATTGATAGAAAACTGTTGTCTTGATGATGTGACAATTACGAAGAAGTATATGTGAATTTACAAGAAGTTTAATAAAAATGTGGATCGTGAACACCAAGTCAAAAAATTATTTCTACCATACCATTGTTCTGATCTGGGATTGTTTGATCATTAAGAATTTCCTGAAAAACGCATTTGTTAGGTCTTCAAATATTGCTAAAATACAGATCTGGACCTTCTAGCAGTCAGAGTGGAATCACCCTAGAATCAACAAGATGGGCCATAACAACTTCGACGAAATCTACGTGGGAATCCATTCAAGGTAAGTGCGAAAATTAATGACTTTTTTACAGTGACTTCATTATTTCCATTCTGACGATACCATCCACAGTCAATAACATTGTTGTTGTCAGGGAAAGCGAACATATGCTGCGTCGGCAACATTATTAATCTAATTTCTAAACTACTTTGCAAGTGGTGGTATTGTTAGGACTTGCAGCATAAAATGACGTAGATGCATCTGCAAATGTTAATTGGAGTAAAGCAGTTTGAGCGAGAATATGACCATGAAAGATTAATCTGATTAGCTGTTCGTTTTTATCAACCAGTGAGATTAATGTCTTTACCGCGCATTGGGATGAGTTATATGCACTGAAAGCAACGGTCTTCAGTCAGTCGTGGACTGGCTGCCGGACGAGAAGGTCATGTTAGACGTGTCTGAAAAAAATATTTGCAAAATGAAGAAATGACTGTTATATCGCGTACGGTTTATATCGCCGTTCATTAGATGCAGCTGCGGACAGTTCTGTGAAGTTTTAGGACATTTTGGAGTGTTGGTTGCAGAGAAAACCGCGTGTGAAACTATCGGCCTTTGTACACAATTCTGCGTGGCGTGTTCAATATACATTTATAGAACATTTTTGGCGAGCATCTTCATCTGAAGAATCCACTGAAAAGGACCGAGTGTGAAACTCGCTTTGTAGCAGAATATTGACTGTATTAATCTCGTAATATTTCTGGTTGGACTTAGTGCATTTCTGGCTGTCTTGCTTGTGATATAAGCTGCTTGAACTGGTAGTGGATGCACTATCGACGTAAATGTTGGCTTGTTGATACCATAACTAAAAGACAATAAAAAACATTAGTATCCATAAATAGACATTTTCAGTGAAGAAAGGAAGCGTCCATGCTTGCCCGTTATTACTTGAGATTTACAGGTTTATTTTGTTACCGGAGTTACGCGGGCTTTGCACTCGTAAATATGGACGGTGGTTTTCTTCAACGCTGCTTTTCACATCTTCTACATAGTACCTCCGAATGCAGAGTAACGGGAGGTGAACTGATGCTATACTGAAGTAGGTGGACATTAATTGGCAGCTTGCTTCACATAGTGATATCGAACGTAGTAAACCCGCCCCGCCGCGTGTTGGATCAGACGACTTAGTCCATTCCATTTAAACTCAGCCCACACCATTATGGAGCCACCACCAGCTTGCATAGTACCTTGCTGAAACCTGGGTTCATGGCTTCGTGATGTATGCGCCATACTTGAACCCTACCATTAAATCTTACAAACTGAAATCGGGGCTCATATGACCAGGCCTTGGTTTTCCAGTCATCTAGAGTTCAACCGACATGGTCACGAGCTCTAGAGAGTCGCTGCAGGCGATGTCGTGCATTAGTCAAGACACTCCCGTCGGTCGTCTACTGCTATAGCCCATTAACGCCAAATTTCACCGCTCTGACCTGATGGACACGAATGTCGCACCTCCCAAATTGATTTCTACAATTGCTTCACGCTCGTCTGTTAGCACCGACAAGTCTAAGCAAACACCGTGACTCTCGGTTGTTAGCTGCAGGCTGTCGGCCAAAGCGTTGTCCACGGTGTTGCCTGAAATTTGGTGTTCTCGGCATACTCTTGACGCTGCGGATATCGGAATATTGAATTTCCTAACGATTTCCGTAATGGAATGTCCCATCACTCTAGCTACACCTAGCATTTCTCTTTCAAACTCTGTTGGTTACCGTCTTACGGCCGTAATCACGTCTGAAACGTTTACGTAAGAATCACTTGAGTGCAAAGGACAGTTCCGCCAATGTGGTGCCATCTTGTACCTCGAGTACGCGATACTTCTGCCATCTATCTATGGTCATATGGACATCCCATGACTTTTCTTACCTCACTGTATTTCCTGTCCTTACACCAGATGCAGTAGCACTACGCGAATGCATTCGCTAAGAAAAAGTCCGCACCAAGGGTCTTGCGAACGGTTTGTAAATATAATTGAAGACGACGTCCGCGGAAGAAATACTCTAGCCTATAAGACAATGACAATGATTAATGACATTAACAGGGAAACAGTACAGATAAATACGAGGGGCTTTCAATAAGTAATGAAACACATTTCTATTTGAAAGTGGGTTGATTTTGTTTGGGATTCCAATACGACAGTTTATTCCCCACTCTCTTAGCTAGAAAACACTGTTTTTTAACAGAATCTCCTTTCTGTGCTACAGCCTTACGTCACCTTGCTGGGAAGGTATGCCCGCATGGTACGATTCTACCAGAGAGCAGCCGGCCACTGTGGACGAGCGGTTCTAGGCGCTTCAGTCCGGAACCGCGCTGCTGTGACGGTCGCTGGTTCCAATCCTGCCTCGGGCATGGATGTCTGTGTTGTCCTTGCGTAGTTCCAAGTCTAGGGGACTGATGACCTCAGATGTTAAGTCCCAAAGTGCTTAGAGCCATTTGAACCAGAGAGAATCCTACAATGGGCCACGTAAATGGAAGTCGGAAGGTGCGAGATCCGGGCAGTAGGGTGGATCAGGAAAATAATCCAATGAACTTCCGTGAGCTCCACTCGGGTGGGCAACCTACAGTATGTGAGGCCCTGTGCTGTCATGCAGAAGGAGAGGTTCGGTTGCCTTTTTGTGGCGACGAGCACGCTGAAGTCGTTTCTTCAATTTCCTGAGGGTAGCACAATACGCTTCAGAGTTGATCGTTGCACCATGAGGGAGGACGTCAAACAGAATAGCCCCTCCAGAGTCCCAGAAGACCGTCGACATGACGTCACAAGCGGAGGGTAAGGTTTGAATTGTTCTTCGGAGGAGAGGTGGTGTGGCGCCACTGCACGGATTGGTGTTTTATTTCCGGTTCGAATTGATTCGTCAAAAAACTGTCACCATCATCCTCATTATGGTTCAAATGGCTCTGAGCACTATGGGACTTAACATCTATGGTCATGAGTCCCCTAGAAGTTAGAACTACTTAAACCTAACTAATCTAAGGACAGCACACAACACCCAGCCATCACGAGGCAGAGAAAATCCCTGACCCCGCCGGGAATCGAACCCGGGAACCCGGGCGTGGGAAGCGAGAACGCTACCGCACGACCACGAGATGCGGGCTCATCCTCATTATGCTCATGCGGTTCTGCATAGATTGTCCTTTGTATTTATGGTCTACCATTAAGCAGCAAGGAACCGAGAGGAGACAGACTTTTCAATACTCCAACTGGTGGACAAGTGTATCGTCACTAACAACAGAGACGTCTAGCTGAGCAGCGAGGTGTTGAATTGTGGTTCGCCGATTATCTCGAATGAAACTGTTCGCACTTTCGAGCAATGCAGGAGTCACAACTGTGTGCGGCCGCCTGGCACGTGAGAGATGGTACAGGTTTGCGCGACCTAGTTGCAATGATGACTGACGCCTTGCTCTACGACTCGCCTTGCCTTTCTTCACTGCCAGATGTCCGCAGACATTCTGCTAGCGCCTACGAATATCTGCGATGTTCTGGTTTTCCGCCAAACCACTGCTTGGAACACACTTCCGTTACACACGCCATTTTGAAGGCTACGCACAGCAACATCACCACTTCATGAAATTATAGGTGCTGAAGCGGGAATATTCTACGAAGTCCCATAACAAATTTTTCACTTTTCAGTCGAAACTGAGCGAGAAAAATTATGTGATACATTCCTTATTGAACACCCCTAACATCGAACATTACGGAGCTCTTTGATATGGGGATGGGCAGACAGAAATTGTAGAAATGAAATATATAGACGCACAAGGTGTGGACGATTTATGCATAGAAGAGGTTACGGAGGGTACCACGAACTTGAAAAACAGGAAAGCTACAAGCGCGGAGAGTATAAAAAATCATTTCATAAAATACGATGGAATTTGTCTCCGCCTGAGGATGTTAAATGTCTTTAATCTGTGTTGGAACAGAAGCGTCATAGAAAATGCATGGCAACAAACAAAAATTACATCTTTGTTTAAAAACGGAAATAGAAGTACCTTACAGAATCATGACGGATTATCTTGCTGGTAGCAGCATACAAACGTTATATTAGGATCCTAAACAGCAGACTAAAAGTAAAATCAAATTGTTTATTAACTGAAGAACAAATGAGTTTTCGTAAAGGAAGATTGATAGCACACGCAGTACTTGTAGTGATGATATGGATCATTTAAAAACGTTCAGATAATCGATAAACAACTTACCACTTTTTATCTGAAAATCCTTTGGTAAAGTTAATAAGACAAAGTTGTGAGACATAATGAAGTAGAGATAATCAACTACATTTATTAAACACCTTAAAAAGCCCACACGAAAACACAGCTTTCATCACCAACAGGGCCGGTCACCAAGGCCACGCTCTGTTTGGTGAACCAGAACTACATTCGCAAGCTTTCAAAGGTCGTAGTATGGACCAACACAACAAAAAATATCCAGTAGATATGCGCTCTAAAAAGTAGACCTTCGGAGCCATGAGCACTTGTTCGTCTTCGCTACTGTCAAACACATCTGAACAAGTTGGCATAGCTCTTAAGATACACATTTTAGAGCCCTTGTGTCCTAGGTATTTTTATCTTCTTTGGTCCATACTACCTCCTCGGAAAGTGCAGTTCTAATTCGCCATGTATCACGTGGAAAACCGCCTATGTACACAAGGTTTTTTTTAAAGATGAGTCCTTGAGTCATGATACGGAAACAAGTGCAAGTGTTCAAAAGGTTACACCATATAGTTACTTTATTTACTTCACTGTCTATCAAAGAGTGCGTGAATGAGTAGTGCTCACTGTGTGGTGGCTGTAAGTCACACTTGTTGTTTTCTCACATTCCAGATCAGGTGCACAAACTAAGGAGAACACATCCTTGCAAAACATATTTCTTCTACTGTAGTCCTCTTGCCTCAGCTCACGCACTGAAAGTTGGAATATACGACAAAGAATTTTGCTACTCAACAATAATTGTGAAGCATAGTTTACTTTGTAAATGTTCAGTATTAAACTGCAAGTGTGTATTACTTGCCAAAACTAGCCTCTCGGCAGTGTGCTTGACACTCAGTGGACGAAACAGGAATAGCTTGCTGACAGAGAGACGCGACGCGTTACAGAGACAATTCAGAGACAAAGAGGGCGTAACAGTGTAGTTTTTTGTAAAGAGACAAACACATATTCACAGTAGTCGCTAGCTATGGCTGTCGAGCTAACTGGATTGCATTACAGCGTTGACTGACATCATAAATCTTAATACAAGTACACGAAATGGGAAAGCTGCTATGAACCTCATCTCAAAACAGCCGAGGCTGTCAGCACTTCCATGTTTTACGAGGAGAGCCGGTGTAGAGATGAGCATCTGAGCAGGCTGTTTTGTCGCCAGTACCAGAGAGAGAACGGTGACTTGTGACAACGTAAACTATCCTAGCGTGTTAACCAGTAACGTTCTAGTCCAGTTTGCAACAGGATTAAGCAAAACTTTGACATAGTGTGTCAGCGGTCCGTTTGACCGCCATCTTCAGTTGAGAACACTGTTTGATAAAGCTCGTCGGGACCGATACCCACCGTGAACGGTGGCCCTTAATACACCACGGTGGCGGAGCACTGTCAAAGCGAGAGACACAGAATGATGAACGATGAGACATCTCGTTATTCGGACTGTGCCTTACAGTAATAGACTGAAATCAGACCAATATTATAAAATGTGGAGTCGTGTTTTATCTTACATTAAAAACCAGCGGTCCTTGACTGAAACTGCAGAGACACATACTTCATAGCGATTCACCGCCTTGCCAGCTTAAGAGAAATAACAGATTTATTTGAAAGTTATTAGATTAATGTTTTGTAAAACAATGCACCAGCCATAATACAATCCCAACGTGAATCCTGTTCTCGAACACGGATTGCGTTAGTTGACTTTAGTAAGAAGCTGTAAACCGTCCTGCCTACTATCAAGTGACTGGAGACAACTGCGAGTGGTTGTGTTGTAAAGAGAAACCGCGACTCGTGAGCCAGAGATGTCTCAAGTACTACCTTCATCTGTGGATTCCATCTCATCTAACAGGAAGCACATTCCTCGTCCATTTGATTGTGACTGGCATGTCAGTGAATGGTGCTATGTCCCCTGCACTGGAGAGTCAAGAACCAGGAACAGCTTGGGTTTTTACTTGATGTCTACGCCTGGGGTCTTCTATAAACAAAGCGAAGAGGCCATTGCTCAGCCATTTAGGGAACAAAGTGCTGTCATCTGCTGACTGTGACGTACTTTGGAACAAACCTTGCCTCTCGCTTGGGCTCCAAGGTCATACTTGAATCATTCCAGCCACTGGTGGAGAAGACTGAGAAGACCAGTTTTTCTCAGGGAGTTTCAACAAAGCTCACAATTTTGAGAACTGCTCCCAAAACCGATTGTGGTCCGCCGGTTCTCAGTCGAGTGGACGGAGTGAAGCATGTGACACTGAAGACTCTGTGACAATGTAGGCGACTTCCTGTCCTTCTGCCAAGAGGTTGGAAACTGCATGGTACTCTTACATGAGCCAGATGTGCACTACACATAAGAGTCTGGTACCTAGATAGCTGAATGTGTATGGGGACACACAACGGGATTTTAGACTCGGTGACTCTCCATCCAGTCCGCCTTATGACAGCTATAGGGAACCCAGAAGGGTCAGTATAAGGCCCAAAGGAACGCTCCCTACAGGTAACGGCATTGAAATCCTAGTGTTTAACTGCCAGATTATTCACAAAAACGTTTGAAAATTCCAGTGTTAGAAGCGCTCCTCAAAAGCTGCAAAACTCGCATGAGGTACAGAAAAGTAGTTAAAACCTTAAATTAACGGTAGTGAGATTTTAGGGGAAAATTTAAGAGTAAATCGAAAGGACTGAGTAATGGTGAATGGAGGTTGGGTATCTGTCTTAGTGCACAACCAACTCAGATCTACCAAACAGAAATTGAAACTACATGTGAAATTGCCTTGGTAAAACTCAGTATCGAGGATGGTCATAAACTTGTAACCGGGTCTTATTATCGACCACCAGACTTGCTTCCGGATGAAACCGAAAACTTAAGAGAAAATCTATCGTCACTAGTATGGAATATCCCCAATAGCACTGTCATCATCGAGGGAGATTATAATCATCCTAGAGTCAACTGGGAAAATGACAGTTTCCCGAATGGTGGCCTGAGAAGTCATGCGAAACATTATTAAATGCGTTCTCAGAGAACTACATAGAACCCATAGTTCGGAAGTCAACTCATGATGCAATATTGGATGTAACTGAAACAGACTTTACAGCTTTGAGAATCTAAACATTGCAACTCGTATCAGTACCAACGAGCCAATTCTAGCGTCAATGATTGCCAAAGCACAATGGTTAACTAAAACCAAGTAGAAGGATTTGTGTGTTCAGCAGACTGGATAAAATGGCACTACTGTCGTACCTCAGTTACGAAATCGAAATACTTAGCTCTGGCGAAGAGCTGTGCCTCTACTTTAGAAAAATGTTTGACCACGCACTTGATTTTACTTTACTTTGCTTACTTAGTAGAACAGTTCATAATAGTAAGGACCTTCCATGGTATCCTGTCACTGCACAGAAACTTCTAAGAAAATAGAGATTACTGCATAACAGAAGCAAAACGAAGCATAGTATTATACAGATAGGGATACTGTGAATGAAACACGTTTGACTGTCAAGGGGTCAATACATGAAGCCTTCAACGGCTACTGTAGCAGAATATTATAAAGGATCTCTTACAAAACCCAAAGACATACTGTTCATATTTAATCGCTATAAGTGGTACCACAGTTTATGCCCACACACCTTCGCATGAGGCATGACCTGAAACTGAAATGGGAACGAGAAAGCAGAGGTTCTGAACACCGTTTTCAATCGTTCCTTTAGAGAAGAACATCTAGGGGTATCGCTCCAACTTAAATCTCGCACCGCTGCAAAGATGAGTAGTACAGATAATAGAGTCAGCGGCGTTGAGATACAGCTGAAACGCTAGTACTGAAAAAAGCGCCAGGACGAAATGAAATCCCTTCAAGATTGTGCACCGAATCTGCATCTGAGTTACCGCTCTTTTAACCAAAATCTCCCGTAGATCCATCGAACAACAAACTGCGCTCAGTAATTAGAAGAAAGCACTAATCACATCCGTCTACAAGAACGGTAGCAGAAATGATCCGCCGGCCGGAGTGGCCGAGCGGTCCTAGACGCTACAGTCTGGAACCGCGCGAATGCTACGGTCGCAGGTTCTAATCCTGTCTCGGGCACGGATGTGTGTGATGTCCTTAGGTTAGTTAGGTTTAAGTAGTTTTAAGTTCTAGGGGACTGATGGCCTCAGAAGTTAAGTCCCGTAGTGCTCAGAGCCATTTGAACCATTTTAGAAATGATCCACTAAACTACCGTCCAGTATACATGACAACTATCTGTTGTAGAATCTTAGAAAATTAATTTCCCCACGAAGGATACGAAGTCGTGGTTGTTAAAACTAATTTTGGCCGGCCGGGGTGGCCGAGCGGTTCTAGGCGCTACATCTTGGAACCGCGCGACCGCTACGGTCGCAGGTTCGAATCCTGCCTCGGGCATGGATGTGTGTGATGTCCTTAGGTTAGTTAGGTTTAAGTAGTTTTAAGTTCTAAGGGACTGATGACCTCAGAAGTTAAGTCCTATAGTGCTCAGAGCCATTTGAACCATTTTTAAAACTAATTTTAAAATGTAGGCCCAACCACTTTTCGTAAAGGAAAAGTACTAAAACTGACTCGTTTCGAGGGAGTAAACCTTCACCATCTTGCGTCTTTGATACCACACAAAACTTGACACTATCTGGCGTATCAATTCTCCTGCAACATCTGCATTGTTCCCGTTCTAGCAACAGTATCCTGAGTGAACAATGCTGCTAACCTAAGTGGACGGTGGGAAGAGCCCGATATATGTGGGTCACGCGCGAAATAGAAATAAAGTGGGTGGCGGGAAGCAGATAAGCCACACAGGGAGAGCGGGCCGGCGATAGAGGCGATTTAGCGCGGTGCGGCGGTCGGAATTTGCCTGTCCCTCTGCCGCCCCGCCGCGGCTTTGCACGGGCCGGGACGCTATCGTGGCGGGCCGCTGCGCCGACCAATCTCCAGGCCACACACTCGCCCTCTCCCACGGCTTAGGGGAGAGCGCCGAGCCGCCCCAAGCCGACATCGCTGCTGGTAAACACTGCGCGGCCATACCTGTAAATAACACTGCCGCAAGTATGCTGCAGCCGCTGCTAAAGCCGTGCAGATTCTGGACCGGTCGTACTAGATGCCTTCGCTGGATTGCATGCGCAGTGGTCGAAGTTTTTTTTTTCTTTTTTCTGGGGTATTCACTGTGGTGTCATCCGAAGAACGAGGTCCAGAGGCAAAGTTGGAATCTCGCGACGGAACCAAAAGTAAGTGTAGTCACTGCCAGACAACGACGAATAAGAGACGTCAGCTTAGAAATATCCTCAACAGTTCTGTACACCACCTCTGCAGCACGTTTGCTTACGTCAGAGCGGAGTGCCGGTTAACCACACTCTGCAACCATCCCTGAGGGCGATAGCATCGTCTCACTACAGCAAGTGGTGCATGAGTTGTATTAGACTGAACCAGGCAGTATTGTTTATTGTCAGTTGTACTTTGAGAAAAATACCTTTTCCTTGTACTATATCAAGTGTCACGTTAGTATTCAGTGACAGTAAAACACGTGACATTCTTGTAGCCATGGATTTTTACAAAGGTAAGTATTTCAATTTGATCAAGTTGTACCAAACCAATCTCGTAACCTACGTGCATCGTAGTATCGGATTCCCCAGAAGTCAAACTAAGAAACCACCAATGTGCCGACGAATGTTCTCTCTTCCAGCACACATTCACAGCACACAGCACGACAGACTACTAGCACACTAGTAAGTAATGTAAAAAGACTAAACGTCAGTATCATACAAAGTGTCCTGTTTTTTGTTTATTCACTTACAACATACGCCGTTACAGTACATGTATGTATTGTGTGTAATGTAATGTTTATGTAGTATGATGATGATGATGATGAGAGAAGGGAGAGGGTGAGAAACGGTGCTGACACATAGCCTACTCCTTGCGAGGAGCACCATGAGAACCGCCAAGCCTGAGGTCGGTGTCCGAGGACGGATCACCATTAACACAGTCACATGCCTTCACTTCTCCATGGATTTTAATACCTACTCCGAATTTTTCTTTTGTTTCCTTCACTGCTTGCTCAATATACAGATTGAATAACATCGGGGAGAGGCTACAACCCTGTCTCACTCCCTTCCCAACCACTGCTTCCCTTCCATGTCCCTCGACTCTTATAACCGCCATCTGGTTTATGTACAAATTGTAAATAGCCTTTCGCTCCCTGTATTTGAGGTTCGCCGCTGACATTGTAATCCTGTCAGAGACAGCAAAGGACTTGGAAAAGCAGTTAAACGGAATGGACAGTGTCTTGAAAGGAGGATATAAGATGAAGATAACAAAAGCAAAACGAGGATAATGGAGGTTAGTCGAATTAAATCGGGTGACAGTGAGGGAATTAGATTAGGAAATGAGATACTTAAAGTAGTAAATGAGTTTTGCTATTTGGGGAGCAAAATAATATAGAGTAGCGATGAAAATGAAAGTAGTTGTGTACATTGACTTCCTTCAGGATAACGACATCGCTCGACTAGTGTGGGCAGCATGTCCTCCAGACATGAACCTTATCGAACGTGCCTGGGTTAGATTGAAAAGGGCTGTTTATGGACCACGTGACACACCGACCACTCTGAGTGATCTAGGCCGCAACGCCGTTGAAGAGTGGGACAATCTGGACCAACAGTGACTTGGTGAACTTGTGGACAGTGTGCCACGACGAATACAGGCATGCATCAATGCAGGAGGACCTGATACTGGGTATTAGAGGTAACAGTGTGTACAGCAATCAGGACCACCGCCTCTGAAGGTCTCGCTGTATGGTGATACAACATGCAATGTGTGGTTTTCATGAGCAATAAAAAAGTCGAAAACGATGTTTATGTTGATCTCTATTCGAATTTTCTGTTCAGGTTCCGGAACTCTCGGAACCGAGGTGATGCAAAACTTTTTTTGATGTGTGTATATATTTTCTCTCCGCTTGTTTCCTTCAGATGGTGGTTTTCCTGTATACTTCGTAACAGAAAGGAAGAGAACATTACAGCGTTATATGGTAACCATCGCACCTAACATGTACAATCTGTTGTCGACTGTTGGACCCTAATTAAATTCTTGGAATTCTTCACTCATCCGCAACTCCGACTATTCCAATATATGACATGTCACTTTACTGCACATTACTGTTCTACTAGCTTCTAGAAACTAAAATAAAAGTCTCAATACAACACGATTCACACGTCCAAAGACATGGGAAAAATCCTCAAAAGTCCTCAAACGCTCTGTAGTGCAGCCATAACTCCATCGCCCACTTTCTCAATTAATATTTAATTCCTAAAACCTCACACAGATCACCTGATGAAATACCAAAACCAAAATCCTATCGGGTCATTGAAAACTACCTTGTACCACAGTTCACTTCAATGTTAAACACTCATTCCTTTAACCTTTTTGAACACACCTTCTCGTTGCCATTTGCAATGAATAAGTGCAAGTGTGCGACATTCTAATCCTCAATTACGACCTCAACTTCTGCGACTTGAACAAATTCTCAGTCTACTACATACATCACATTGACATGTACACCGCCACCAACACAGTATCTGTCACTGGAAATTTATCTGCCCCCGGTAACTGAGTGGCAGTCTGCCGCCGGCAGTGCTGCGAGGCGGTCACGCGCCAGAGCGCTGCGGGCGAGGCGCGCACGGTGTGTTTGTGTTTACTTCGGCCGCTGTAAGTGCCGTTTTCCCTTCTAGACCTCTAGACCACCATGGCACACAACTATCGGAAGAAGACATTACGTTTCAACTTTTGTTCCGACTTCGCCCGACCCAAGGCCCTGGAGGTAGAACGATTTATACGCGATGAAGTTAAAATACCACCAACGGATCTAATTGGTATCCACTTGTCCATAGTTAGCAGTACAGTCTACGTCAAAATGATCAACGATGCGGCGTGCGACAAGGTGCTTCAAGAGGCAAAACGTGGACTGCGCTTCTGTCATTCCGACGGCAACGTCGGACCCGTTACCGTCGATCACGCAGGTCTCGGCACACGGACGATGAGGATTTTCGAACTGCCGTTCGAACTACCTGCAGACGTCGTCATCGAGGCGCTCCGTCCCTATGGCAACGTTCTGGAACATGTTGCCGAACGATGGGTCCAATTTCAAACCTATCCCGTTTTAAACGGTGTTAGACAGGTCCGCATCGAGTTGCAGAAACACGTGCCTTCCTGTCTACGTATCGGAGGCTGCCGTGCCATTATAAGATACGACGGCCAACCTCGGACCTGTTCCGGTTGCGGGAAAGAAGGTCACCTACGGTCTGAATGCATTCAGCGACGTGTCGCACAGCTCCCGTTGTCGGAAGCGTCCGTCACACCCACGATGACCGCCCTACCGGTCACTTACACAGCGGCTCTTGCCACGTCTACAGTTTCGGCCAGTCCGTCACCCGGTCCTTCCGATCGGCACGTCCTACCGTCCCAGTCACCTATGGACGGTGCAGACGTCCCACCTGATAACTTTGCCGCCGAACAGGCTCCCGCACCGGAAGCTGAGGAGAACAGTACTTCTTCGAAACACCTGTTTGACAATTTCATTGTACCCACTGACGCCTTCGAACCAGGTCGACGCTCCTCCTTGCCGTCGTCCGACACTGAGGAACACGTGCGCAAACAACGCTCGCCACGTAGGCGCAAAAGTCGTCGCCGTTCACCCACGGGCTCTCAAAGCGTCGCCACCCGCGACGACGAAGACGACACCCAACCAGTCGACATTTCCACGCAGAGGTCGGCGGACAACTTTCACGATGAACAAGACGTTTCGCAGGACGGGACCACCACGGAGGTCGCCACGCACAATCTAACGATCGGTGCGCCGGTTGAGACGCCTGTCTCCCCGACGACAACTCCAGATCTCTCTCACCACGACGCCATTCCCGTGGACATCGTACAGACCCACGGCACAGGAGCATGGGCCGACGACATTGAGGAAGATACGCCCCCTCCTCCGGATGAGTTGCCTCCGCCGGACAACACTGCCTGTTAACATCAAAAGCGAGGAATTGCAGCTGATGGGACGGGACTTCCTGTCGGTGCCCTCCTCTTACTGCCCTTGGTGATGGTAGATGCGCGTCCACCACCACTGAAACAAACGTACCGGTTTGCCACACTGAACATCAACATGATCGGCACTGCACCCAAGCTGCAACTCCTATGTGACATGCTTCGGGCCTCTGAAGTCGACGTCGCCCTTCTTCAGGAAGTACGCGTTTCCACACTACCACCAGTCTACGGCTACGACTCATACACGTCCACATGTGATCAATCAGGGCGTGGAGTGGCTTTCTACATACGCGAAGGAATCCCACTCAAGGACACGACAATCCTTCCCTGAGGAAGAGGCGTGGCTGTTACCATCTTCGACACGCGCGTCATCAATATCTACGCTCCGTCTGGCTCCACGAACCGTCGGCAGCGGTCCACTTTCTTCGGATATGACGTGGCGCCCCTGTTTTCTGGACGCTATGATCGCCTTATCATGGGATGCGATTTCAACTGTGTCCTCCATCCGCAGGACCAAGTCCCTGGTTATTCGCCATGCCCGGCGCTGCTCACCTTAATCGAAGATTTTCATGTAGCGGACGTTTGGGAGAAAATTCGTGGCAATACCCCCGGTTTTACGCATTATAGAGCACAGTCTGCGAGCAGACTGGACCGGTTTTATGTCTCTGCCCACCTTGGCAATGAAGTCGCCCAAGCTGAACGATGGCCCCTTGCATTGTCGGACCACTGCGCCGTCATTTGCTCCCTGGCTCTGCCACCTCAGTCAGTGTGGCGCAGCAGAGGTTACTGGAAGCTTAATACCTCCCTCCTTAATGATCCACACTGCCGACAATGTATTGCCACTACATGGGCGTCTTGCGAAGACGCCTTCCGCAGTACACATCCACGTTCCATTGGTGGCTCAAATGTGCCAAACCTGCGATCAGAAAGGCCTTCATACAATGTGGCAAGGAATCAGCAGCATGGCATCGAGACACCACAAATTTTCACTACGCCGTCCTCCGTGAGCTCGATGCGCTCCCTTTGTGCACGACTGCATGGTGTCGTGGTGCGTTCCCGACGACAAGACCTCCTCCACGACGAAACCCCATCCAGAACCCATGCCGCATCCGACCATAGTCGTCGACGTCGACTTTTCGTCCCCAACATCACGACCTCCGATGGTGTTCACCACACAACAAAGGCGGCAGTGGTGCCTGCCTTTGCTGAACATTATCGCCAATTTTATGATGATGAACCGATGGCGACGTCCATTCCTGATGACCTCCGTCCTTCCCCTGATCGGACCCTCACCATAGCGTAGTCAACGTCCATGATGTCTGCAATCACCGCAGAAGAGATGGTAGATGCGATCAACAAAGGGGCCAAGAACAAATCACCCGGACCAGATGGTCTCCCAGTGGAGTTTTACCGGGCGTTCACCACGTTAATGCTTCCTCGCTGGATGGAAATGATTCAGGAACTCTTTACTCCGTCCTTCCCAATTACACCTGAATTCGGCACTGGCATTCTTGTACCTGTGCCTAAACCGAAGGGAGGGTCTCATGTCTCTGCATATCGCCCCCTTACACTACTGAATGCAGACTATAAAATCTATACACGCCTCTTAGCAAAGCGCATACGCACCGTCTTACCTACAGTCCTTTCACCTGAGCAGACTGCACGTGGTTGTGGGGCCACCTTACAAACAGCCGTAGGAGAATGCCGTGACCTCATTGCACTGGCGTCGGTTTGTCGCCTTCGTGCAGCACTGGTATCCGTCGATTTCACGAGTGCCTTTGATCGCGTTCGACACCCATTCCTCCTCATGGTGGCGACACGTATGGGGTTCCCATTGCTTTTTGTCGTTGCCATTCGCCGGTTACTACTTCCCGCGGTCTCGATGGTACAAGTCAATGGGAGGCTTATAGGACCGATTCCTATACGCCGCTCTGTGCGTCAACGATGCCCTATGTTTACTTTACTATATGCCATTGCACTTGAGCCCCTCATCACTGACTTACCTCTAGACTGTAGGGCCTCACTTTGCGTGACTACACCTTTCACTGTAGGGCTTATGCGGACGATCTCCTCTTTCTCACCTGCTCCTCCACGGAACTCAATGACGCCATCCAATGGATCCACCAGTATGGACGTTTTTCTGGTAGCATTCTTAATGTCCGTAAATCGACTATGATACACATGGTGCCGACCCCACTCCCAGTGAGTGCCACCCTTCGTTACTTGGGTTTCGAATTTACGAGCTCCACACACCGCACAGTGGCCCTGGCTTACCGGCGGCTTTTGCTGTCGATTCGGCACCATGTCCGCGGTCAAGTGCACCGTAACTTAAACCAACTCCAACGTGTGTCCTATGTCAACATGTATGTCGCCCCTAAACTGGTACACGTCGCCCAGATCCTCCCAATGCCGTTTCTCCTTGGCCGCCGCATCCAATCAGCCTTTGGATATTTCGTGTCAGCAGGGGCACTTTTTAAAGTCCTCTACAACACTCTAACACTGCCTCCTGCAAAAGGTGGCCTCGGACTCGTCAACGTGCGGGCACGATCTTCTGCACTCTTTGTCCACACTCTGTTGCGGCACTGGCAGGGGCCGGTCCCGTCCTTAACACGCAGTCTCTTAGATATCCTCCGACCAGCTTCTCTCGATCCACCGATCAATGTGGCACCTATTTCTCCATTATTGTACCACGTCGCCAATTGTTTCATAGAACTCAGCTACGTTCGGGCCGATCTTCCAGTCACCCGTCCTCCCCGTACTAAAGATTATTATCGTTTGTTTATGCTGTCCAACCCTTGCGACCCCATGGTGCTAAAGCATCCTGACATTCACGGGCGCACGGTTTGGGGGTGTGTGCATGCACCCTTTTTACCGTCGTCTGTGTCTGCACACTGATATGTTTTAGTCTATGGAAAATTCCCGACTAATAGTCGACTTTATCGCATAGGACTGGCCACCTCCCCACTCTGCCCTGACTGTCAGCTCTAAGACACCGACGAGCACCGTCTTACGTGCCCCCTGAAACAAAACGTATGGCTCCTCATCCAACGAATCGTGGGCTTTTACCTCCGTGCCCCAACAACGACTGTAACCCCGGATTTCCTGTTGTTGCCCCAGACATTTCACTACCCTCTTCCTAAGCACCATACCCTAATCTGGTTTCGAGGACAGGCTTTAGAATACCTCTTTCAGAGTGGTCCGCATACAGTCCTTGACTTCCGGTACAAAGTTGTGACCGCGCATGGCACCTCACCCGAAAACCATCTTACCGACACACTTTTGCCGGTTATCTCCGCAGCGTCTTCCTTGACCCCCCTCAAAGTTGGGGTGTACCATGCCTACCTGTCACATGATGCAACACCCTTATCCACGTTCTCATGCATCGACCAAAAACAAAAAACAAACTTAAAAAAAAGGAAGAGGACAGAATATGTTATATTTTGTTGTATTTAATGTCTTTCTTTTTAATATTTTTTTTGTTTAACTAACAGTCATTTGTATATGTTTAACTGGTACCTTGAAGAACTTTTCCTTTGTATATATATATATATATATATATATATATATATATATATATATATATATATGTGTGTGTGTGTGTGTGTGTGTGTATGTATTCTCCGTTTGTTCAATAAAAAAAAATGGTCAGCGCGACAGACTGTCATCCAAAGGGCCCGGGTTCGATTCGCAGCTGAGTCGGAGATTTTCTCCGCTCAGGGACTGGGTATTGTGTTGTCCTAATCATCATCATTTAATCCCCATCGACGCGCAAGTCGCCGAAATGGCGTCAAATCGAAAGACTTGCGCCAGGCGAACGGTCTACTCGACGGGAGGCCCTCGTCACACGACATTTCATTTCACTGGAAATTTGAACTCAGTGACAAACACGGTTTCACCAGCTATGTGACCAATATAAGCACAAATCAGTCTAAATGTTTTTGGAAACTCATCCACTACTCAACAAGATGAACATACACTTTTCCGCTCACACATCCGCAACCTTTTTTTATTGAACCCTACTACCTACTTACAGTCATCAATGACATATTAACTTATTTATCCACCACGAGCCTAATCACAAACCAAACTATCTGACACGCTTGGCGCTTAATTCTGACATATTTATTCCATGAAGGGTTTGATATTACTTAAATGATGAATCCCACAAGATTTGAATTACTTCAGCAGTTATTGATTCCATGCCGTTTTTATGCGCAGCACAGCGACGAAACTCGCGGCAAAAGCCACTTTACTTATTGGATCGCTTACACAACTTGATGAGCACCTTCTGGCCAATGTTATAGCGTCGAAAATTTTCCGTTCCTGTTAGCTTGCTCCTGTCTCTTCTTTACAACTTCTCGTAATCACTGTAAGACAATTGAGAATCCTTCTTTCTGTTGTGGATGTCGATGGTAATTTCACCAAATCTCGAGTCCTGTCTGGTGCCATTTCATTCTTAAGCTTCACTGTCGGCAGAAGAACAGTGGAACTATGCGGAAGACTGTTCTTACATCCAGAAAGTTTGGTAGAAATGTATCCCATGATGGATCGTGTTTCCTTCAATACAGTCAGCAAAACCATCCAATTCACACATACTTCTCTGTGCAGGATTCGAACTTGGTGGTAAAGAACGGTCCTATCTTGTATCTCGTCAACACTGCCTTCCAACCACAGGATCAAAATTGCAGTCCATCGTTGGAGATCAGTTTCTCCACACTTCCCACTTACACAAAATCCGTTCTGGAACGCCTCTGATGCAGTTTTCTTAGTATTTAGACGCATCAGTGTCATGAACTTATTGGTCAGTTCTATTGTGAACAACATGTAGCAGAATTCGCTTCTTGTCCTCAGGAGCAGTTCTAGCAGATACGTTGCCTCAAGGCCACGCAATCTCTCCCATGTAATTGGAATCAGGAATCTCTCATATGAAATGGTCTATGGTTTGGCACTCTGACACCGTTTGCGCACTGATAATATCTTCCATATCCAAATTCTATGTTACTAAAGTAATATGTGGAATGCAATTTCAGTAAACAGTTTCGTGGTCCGAAGTGGGTATAATCCAAATGAGTATACGGCATGAACTTGTTGATTAGCTCATAAGCCATACAAAGTAGGCAGATTGAGTTATCAACATGTTCCTAATGGAACAAAGCACTCTTGCGCAAAGCATGAATTGCTGCACTTCCAACTCCTCCCTCTTCCTCACTATATTCTTCAATTCTTTAAGAGCCAGATTTCAGTCTGCTCTCTCATGATGTCATGCAGAATCATGACTAAGCAGTTCTTAAATGCCACACACTTCATATAGGAAAGACTGTAGTGGTTATCTTCCAGCTCTTCTTCAACAGTTTCAGTTATACCAGTAGGAGAGCACAGTAGAGCATCAGACAGAATGTTCACTGAGCTGCGTACATCTTTGATAGCGAAACAAAGTTCTTACAGGTAGAGTACCCAGCGAAGTTATCATCCATGTGTTATTTGGCAGTTAATATGAACTGTAATGCGTTGCTATTACTAAAGACACGTTTTCTTGTTCCATATAAGAAGTAGTGGAACTTCTTGAAGCCCCACACAATGGTAGGGTTTCAAGCTCTCTAATCGAGTAGATTTCCTTGCACTTCAATTTTACTCTACTCCCAAATGCAGTTGCTTTCCTTACAAGTTGTCCTTCTTCCGCAAACTCTTGGATAGGACTGCACCTAAACCACTCTCTGCACTGTCTGTAATCATGCAAAACTCCTTACACGAATTGAGATTTGCAAAGATAGGTGAGCTTTTCAGTGCCTCAGATTCATGCTCCACAGCATGGTCCCGTATTCAGAGTGACGTTTTTCCAGTCAACTCACGGATTAAAGGTGTTGACAGTTTTCCATGCTGATAAATCGCTTGTCGAAATTCATGAGTCTTAATAAAGCCACACAACTGCATCCTTATCCTTGGCATTGGGTGATGGTTTATTGTCTTTAATTTCGATTGATCTGGTGTGATTCATGCTCTCATTCACTTAGGTCACAGCAAGAAACGACTTTTTTATATTAGAAGTGACTCCATGTCTATCAAGAGTGCTGAGCAATGCTTTTAACTCTTTGTTATTCTTGGTCTATGAGCTCTTTGCAGAGGTCATCTATATAGCATTCTACTTGGTCATGCAACAACCCATCTAATATGCTGTGAAGGCTGTGGATAAACACAGCATAAAAGATGTTGAAACCGAATGGAAACCTTCTGCACTGATAGTAGCGTCCAAAAGTATGGAATGCTCTATATTAGCGGCAACATGGCTCCAGTTCGATCTGCCAGTAGCTTTACTGAAGATCCAATGAGGAAAAGAGCCATTTTCAATGGAATGTTTGGAGCAGCTGCTCCATGTTTTCGTGCCAATCAGTCTCTCGTCTTATTACCATGTTAATTTACCGTGAGTTGAGTACTAACTGAATTGTACCATATCTTTTCTCCATCATGTGTAACAGATTGTTGTAAGAAGATTTTCTGCTAAAGTGTTACTCCTATCTCGTCGTGTACTTTCTGCTTGTAAGCCAGTGAAATGCCAAGGGAAAGAATGAATAATTTGGCATGTTCACAATAATTTGGCATGTTCCCTGATCTATGATTTGTGTTGGAAGTACTGAATGTCTCCAAGTAATGGCGAAAATACTAACACTTCCTCATTCAAAATTTCATATAGTTCTTCTTTCTATCTTACACCAGTGTCCGGGATTGCTTACACTTTTTCCCAAATATTCTTTGTAACTTCGTCTTCTGTGACATCCTGAAAATTCAGCGCGTGTTCTTTCTGATTAATGTATCTTTTATGTGCCTCAGCTCTTAGTTCTTTCAACACAAGACACAGTTTCAAACAGTCAGTGAGACTCTGTTCTTGAGGTACTTGCGGCTCAAAACGAATGTGTACTGGGCCATGTTACCTCAGCACACATTCTCTAGACCCTATGTACATACGTGCCTCCTGCTCGGGCAAGAAGTGCATGCTCAATATCACCGAAATGGCTATTTCAGGCATGACCAAGAAATTCCTCTGTAGTTTGGTTTCCTAGCATAAAAAAATTGAGTCGAATTTGCTGTCGTACTTCCAGAATTCTTCCTGCTACCGCTAGATGCCATCAGTTCTGCAGGCGTCTATTAAATGCAGAATATGAGATTTCTGACAGTTAGCTTCCACTGTCTACAACAGCCGACAGTCCCATGTTTTCAAATAGCAGTGACACCCCTGGGGGTATATTTTGCATGGACAAGTTCTCCTCTTCTTCTAGTAAATCCTCATATTCTAAGACATTTACGTCTTTTACACTGTGATGTGGCACAGGTGCTTCTTCTGCTTGTCCTGCGCGAGCTCCTCGTGAATGTTTTAATGACAGGCCAGCAACAAGGTTTCCTCGTGGGTCTGGTGAAAATATTATAATGGTCTCAGCTGATTTCCAGGATAATTCCCGATTGTTTTCTCCCTGACTGTCATTCCTGCTGGGGCACTGGATTCCATTCCACCTGCCCCAGTATGGCTAAGGCAGTCGAAAATTTCCGCCACTGTTCAATTGAACACTTAGTTTCTACAGTCATTATGATGTGGATCTCGAAAACTGTGTCGTGACTCATACGATTGTTGATAACTATAGCCTCAATCATGGCGTACGAATTCTAGTTCTTGTAACGCATTGTTATAGGTCTCTATATCGTCTCCCATCTGTTCTGCAAGAAACTGCTGAAAGTGTAGCAGTAACTTTTGGTAACAAAACCTAATGATTTCCTAAGGACTGTATGGCATTTTGGGAGCTGATTTTTTAAAGCGTAGATTCCAGGAATACTCTGGATCCCTTTAATTCACATGCCATAATTAGCTTTACTGTCACCCTTTCTTGTCCAGCTTTTGACCAATAGTTGCACAGATATGCATCTCAGAATTTCTTTTATTTAGAACACTGCCGCACGTTCACTCGCATTCTCACAGCAGTCTCGCTCTCTAGAAGCCCGCAGACAAATTCTAGCTGACGCATTCATGATCGTAGCAGTGGAAAACATCGATCAAATTGTTTAAGACATGCCTTTGGGTGCATCAAATTCCACTGTACTTGAAAAGCTGATACTTCCTAAATCAGATGATACTTCTCGCCTACTAGAAAGTGAACGTTGCCCAACATTGATTGGGCTCTCAGCTGACAAACCAGGGCTTCTATTGGTAGATGGTTGCATATCATGCCCTAGTACACACTCACTTATTCTGGTAAGTGGTACACAATTATTAGTTATCGTGGAAACTCTGTGCCCACTTAATACCTCAGTTACCGATGCCCTGACACCACCAAGGTCCACCTCCAACTGTGATGCTTTACTTTACGCCTGTCCACTCGTTAATTCTTCCCTCTCCTCGAATTACTGGGGTCCTTATATTTCTCGAACTTCACCTACCAGTATCAGGCATGTTCCTTCTTCACATGTACTCTTTATTTCATCCTTAATAATGGTTCGATTACTGATTTTAAGCTGATCTCTAACTTCACGCAGATGGTGTTCGATTTCCTCCGATGTGTGCTGATCCTTGTCTTCTAGGTTGAATACCCATTTGTCGGTCACGTCCATGCGACTTTCATGTCATCTTGCCAGAGCCTCACGTCATCAACTTGCTTCCTTGTTTCTGGAAATCGTTTAATGTCTTCGAAATTTTAGTTATCCTCATAAGCAAGTTCGCGAATTCGCCTCTAGTCTTATTTATCTTCTACTGAGTTTATGAGAGCGTATTTTTCCAGCATCAGTTTTATAATCAATAGTCTTTAGCTCACGCTTCATTTTCTGCCTATTTTACTATTCTCCTCAAACATCTCAAACATCTCTGACAGTATATCACTCTGTTCCATCGGTGCAGGCAGGTATGGTGTAGGCTAACTCAATCGATAATGTCATGTGGATTTGCTAGGCATTTCTGCACAATTCTCCTCATCTCGATTCCGGACTATAGCCACAGCATCAATCAGAGAAGGAACTATCGCGTCCACATCGTCATCCACTTCCCGTCTCACTACCTGTTAAATCGTTTTCCTGGCCGGCTGTAAGTGCTCTTGCTCTTGGAATCACTAGTCCCATGTGTAACAGAACTGGATCTCTGATAAATGCCCTTTCCTCGCTAACCTGATTCACTTCCATACTCATCTGATTATTAAGCCTTACAGCCCTTTTTCGTCTTGTCTATGAACTCGCATTCAACCAAGAAAACCACCAAAAATTTACAACTCGTAATCAACCCCTCTCGCTTGCTACTCCAACTTAGACTGTCACATAAAATAAATCCATCCAAACTTTCAACTCAAAATATCGACGATGAGCAATGAGTAGATCAACGCATCGAACCCATACCAAAAATGAAAGAAACACATGTATTTAAGAAATGTGCAACTACTTAAGTTTATCCCATCTTTACGAAAGACAAAACATTATACCTAGGTTCTGACAACAATCACGCCATTATCTTTCCCCTTACATTGCTTGTAAAATTAAAAAATATACCTACAGTAATAATTATCAACACAATCACCACACTGACCAATAAATAAACGAATGTTAGGTTTAAACGTAGGATTCACTAATTGCATTATCAATTTGCCTCTCTGAATAAATCTTGTGCAATACAATTATTTTAAACGCCAACAAGCTCACTTTCAGGATGGAAACTTTAATTCTGAATTGATCAGCAAGATCCCATGCAGGGGCCTCCATTTTAACACTACTAGAGTTAAAGCGATATACATCAAGTATCTTCTTTCGGTGTGTAGATTGCCTCAGTACGATTCAGATGCTTGGTGTTGAGATACGCACACGGAAATGGAAAAGATGGGTGAGTCGTAACTGTCGGTATTGTATCAAATTAATGATTTTAGATGTAGGAGAGATGTCTCCTTTCTACTGAAATTAACCTGGAATATATTAAAATCACGATTTATGGACAAATTATGATTTACTGTGAAACAACAGGATATGAAAGCACAAACCTAGGTATCTCACATACCGGAGAAGACCGCACGGCAGAATCAGAATATGTGCAATTATCTACCTTTACAGTATTGGGTAAGAAAGGATACCCTATGGAAGGATAGAAGATTCTTCTGGTAATCAAATTCGCAATGTGGCTAAATGAACTAAAAACCAGGAGCACGTTAGTCATGATGGTTGCGTTGATTAAAAAAGGAACAAACATGTATGAAAGTCAAACAGCAGAGCCTTAGGCAGGGTATCAACTGATTGTGCATGTTGGATCAAAACCCCTCATATGAAGTGTTAGGCATTAAGCAGTGGCCTTATGGAATATCACTTCCAAGATAGAACCTACTTACTGGATAAAAAAGCATTTATCGAAAACTGCACAACGTCGAGAAATAAATCCGCTTTGGTCCGAAAGCGCTGTCTTGGCAGGAAGCGAACATTGCCATCGTGACAGCTGCTTTTTGCTTTTCTTGTGTTACGTACGTATAATAGCTGTCGTATGGTGCACAGGACACCTCCATGCACTTTGTTGGTTTCTGCTGTATTTAGCCCGTCGCCTTTCCGGAACATCACGATTTCAGGGCACCACCGACCTCACTTCTGCAGTGCATTAACCTTAATTAAAGCCCTTCTGCGTTCCCACAGTGTCTCCCATTTTAGAATTCAGAGCAGAGCCACCCCAACGTGTTAGCAGTAATGGCCCTAATGGCTGTACAGCTTTTGTCTTTAAATGTCACAAGTTGTTTCGATTTGCATTCCCACGGGGTACGCGTCCGGTGTTTAAAACAGGGGAAGTTTGTCTTAAAACTGCGCTCTTAGATTTCCTATCCACAGCAATACCGATGAAGATTATGTAATTGTCAGACTGACAGCGTTATTTGGTAAAGTACTAATTACTTCATATCCATTAATTAATTTACATCACTTTCAGGAAAGAATGTTCAAAAAATGTGTGTGAATTCCTAACGGACCAAACTGCTCAGGTCTTCGGTCCCTAGACTTACACACTACTTAAACTAGCTTGTACTAAGAACAACACATACACCTATGCCCGATGGAGGACGCGAACCCCCAGCGGGAGGGGCCGCGCAATCCGTGACATGGGGCCTGAAACCACGCGGCCAGGAAAGAATAACTTACTATGTTTTACAGTGTAATGTTAATCGCTTTGAAGGTTATATGTCAGTCTTATTATTTATTCAAGGAGATTCTCATTGGCAATCCAGGATTCATTGTAATGGAGTGGATCCAACTCTGTATCTTTTCAACAGATCAAAAACTTCTGTTTCTTTCTAGAGGCAAAACCTCGGGCCACTGATGCTAACCCCACATCACAATGTTGGCGAGTAATGTAAGAGTGCATTATATACGGTACTTATATGTGTGTTCTTATACACACATCAAAAAAACTTTTGCATCACCTCGGTTCCGGGAGTTCCGGAAAATGTACAGAAAATAGGAATAGAGATCAACATAAACATCATTTCTGCCCTTTTTTTGCTCTTGAAAACCACACATTGCATGTCGTACCACCATACATCGAGACCTTCAGAGATGGTCGTCCAGATTGCTGTTCACACTGGTACCTCCAATACCCAGTAGCACGTCCTCCTGCATTGATGCATGCCTGTATTCGTCGTGGCACACTATCCAAAAGTTCACCAAGGCACTGTTGGTCCAGATTGTCCCACTCTTCAACGGCGATGCGGCCTAGATCCCTTAGAGTGGTTGGTGGGTCACGTCGTCCATAAACAGCCACTTTCAATCTATCCCTGGCATGACCGATAGGATTCATGTCTGGAGAAAATGCTGGCCACTCTAGTCGAGCGATGTCGTTATCCTGAAGGAAGTCATTCACAAGATGTGCACGATGGGGACGCGAATTGTCGTTCATGAAGACGAATGCCTCGCCAAAATGCTGCCGATACGGTTGCACTGTCGGTCGGAGGATGGCATTCACATATCGTACAGCCGTTACGGCGTCTTCCATGACCATCAGCGGCGTACGTCGGCCCCACATAATGCCACGCCAAAACAGCAGGGAACGTCCACTTTGCTACACTAGCTGTACAGTGTGTCTAAGGCGTTCAGCCTGACCGGGTTTCCTCAAAACACGCCGATTTTCTGTTTGAAGGAACATGCGACACTCATCGGTGAAGAGAACTTGATGCCAGTCCTGAGCGGTCCATTCGGCATGTTGTTGGGCCCATCTGTAGCGCGCTGCATGGAGTCGTGGTTGCAAAGTTGGACCTCGCCTTGGACGTCGGGAGTGAAGCAGTGCGTCATGCGCACAGTTTGAGTCGTAACACGACTGCACGACAAGCATTATTCAACATGTTGACGTTGCTGTCAGGGTTCCTGCGAGCGCGATCATCCACTGCAGTAGTGACTGTTCCGCGGTCTGAGAGAGGCATGTCATCGACAGTTCCTGTCTCTCTGTATCTCCTCCATGTCCGAAAAACATCGCTTTGGTTCACTCCGAGACACCTGAACACTTCCCTTGTTTAGAGCCCTTCCTGGCACAAAGTAACAATGTGGATGCGATCGAACCGCGGTATTGACCGTCTAGGCATGGTTGAACTACAGACAACACGAGCTATGTACCTCCTTATTGGTGGAATGACTAGAACTGATTGGCTGTCGTACCCTCTCCGTCTGATAGGCGCTACTCATTCATGGTTGTTTACATCTTTGGGCGGGTTTAGTGACATCTCTGAACAGTCAAACGGACTGTATCTGTGATACAATATCCACAGTCAACGTCTACCTTCAGGAGTTCTGGGAAGCCGGCTGATGTATAAATTTTTTTTGTTGTGTGTATGTCCGTTCTTTCTGACATGGCCGACACGTATAAATACACTAAACATATAAATATTTAATAGTATGCGTCTTGTCGGCGAAATGATATCTTCTGTGCGGATGCACTCACTCGTCCGAAACCTTGAGGAGATCAGATGAATAGCTGCGAGCAAATAGGGGCTGCACAGTCGCTTAGCGTGTTAGGTAAGTGGATTGGTTGCCCTCTGTAATAAAAAAAAAGGAGTGAGTTAAACATTCGACGATGAACTCGACGGGGTCATGTGGATTCCAGACTAAACGACGGGAACATTGGCGAATGTAATAGGAAAAAGGGCGAATAAGGCAACCGTTATAGGGGCGAAGCATTCGGTTTCTATTCCCGTTCCGACACAAATTTTCACATGACGGCGTTGCATTTATATGTAATAGCCGTTTGCAGCTGAGATCTGAAAATTTCTGTTTCATTAATGTAAGAGTGCATTTGAGATTCCGAATAGAATACAAAATCCCCAAGTCTTTCATATGAATACTGTTACAATTAGTTGGAACGCTATTACAGTGTACCACATGCACAAAGCACAAGAAAATGAACTACCAATTACACTTCTGTCGGCAGTGGTGTTTCAGAGAGCGTGGGAACAGAACTCCATATGCGTAGCATTTTTCTGCATGACAGTATCAGCATAACATGACAGTACATGTACATCCATAAATTTTTGTTGAACAATGACAGGTATGCATAAAACGTTTCTTTTTCTAAAGCCTTCTATGTAGAAATGCCTTTGCTATACAAATATATGTTCGTGTGTATTTGTGTTAGTATGTCGAAAGGTTTTTGCAATGAAAGCCTGTTATAACTGCTTTTTTTACTTACTCTAATTTTGAACAGATAATTTAAATGAAAATAAACTTAGTGAGTGTTGTATCAAGCATGAGATCACCATTCTAATCGAATCCTTTTCTCCTGATTTACGCCGTGCGGCAGCTGTGATGAACATCTGTGTATAAATGTAATTCGGTTCTAAACATAGAGCGAGAGAGTAATGCTTTCTTATTTTCCTTTTCTTTGATATCGCTGAGTCACTTCGAAACCATATACATATATACATTTTGAACTCGTTCATCAAATGCGATTTCCCGGGTTCCCGGGTTCGATTCCCGGCGGGGTCAGGGATTTTCTCTGCCTCGCTTTGATATCGCTGAGTCACTTCGAAACCATATACATATATACATTTTGAACTCGTTCATCAAATGCGATTTCCCGGGTTCCCGGGTTCGATTCCCGGCGGGGTCAGGGATTTTCTCTGCCTCGTGATGGCTGGGTGTTGTGTGCTGTCCTTAGATTAGTTAGGTTTAAGTAGTTCTAAGTTCTAGGGGACTTATGACCACAGCAGTTGAGTCCCATAGTGCTCAGAGCCATTTGAACCATCAAATGCGATTTATGTTGACAGTTTCGATCCTTTTTTATTGAAACGGACTTCCCCTCTTGAGCTTAAAACGCTAAATAGAGTATCAGAAAAAATATATTCGGAGTAAGAGATACAAAATCTTAGAAAGAGGACCAAAACAAGCAGTTGCACGATCACTTGTTGCAAGATATGAAACCATCATTTTTCTTTCAGCTTTTTGTTCTGGTGTGAAGAAGGCTAAGAACAAAACAACAGGTAGATGGCAACTTGAACTATAGCTCTATAGAGCAGTTAGATTGTTTCAGATACGGTTAGTTACATAATTATAGAACAGGTAGTTCGTGCCATATTTTTATACTATCTTTTATCCATGACATGATTTTAATTACGATTTAATGTAATAAGTATTTTATCGATACAAATCTAAAATATGAAGTATAAATGTAAACGAATCAAATATTATATGTACGTATATATATGTTTTTGCTGTGTTTTTATCAAATTAATATGAATGCTGCGTAATAATAATGCAATAGGGAGTTTTACCTCTGTAATTTTATCGAGGATGAAAGCTGAGACGGGAATCGGAAGTAGAAAGATGGACAGAGAGGACGCGGCAGTTTGCTAGCGGAGGAACAAGTTATATTTTGAGGAAGGTAAGTTGTAATTTTGTAGTAGCTGGATACATGGTGAAGTCTGTGAGGAAAGGAGAGTATAAAGTTAAAACTGAGAAAGAAAGGAGTGAGTTTTGTCAGAGTCGCGTTTATGGTAGTTAGCACATTCGGTAATTACAGAGGCAATAATTTCTTTTCGAGACACATTCTGACAGTGACGAGTGTACTGCAGCTAGAAAGAGGAACGATTGAAAGAAGTAATTCGACTGAAGCAGTTCTCTGAACATCATCATGAGAATAATGAAGAATTTGTCAGAGACTCATCATTGCTTCATTATTGGATGTGACGTTGCAGTTACAGCACAAATTTCTATGTGCACAAACCTTTCAGAAAGAGCTGAGCAAGGCCGAAGATCGGAAGGAGAAGAAGCAGGGAGAAGACAGAAACAACATTTATCAATGGGCAAAATCAACAACGACGAAGTCAAGACATGGCAACAACACGAACTGTGAGGATTTTGTCAAAGACGTGGAGAGTACGGAACAGTGGTAGAGTCAGTGTTTGAAGTAATGTTATTTTATTACTCACAGCTGGATGCATTGCCTTATCGTATAAAACTTAAGTAGGGTAATCTTGTTTCATTAAAAGAGAAATTTTATTGCTAGGTATGTTTACTTTCCTTAATAATATAAAATTGCCAGAAAACAGTATAGAATAGGTATTTTGTTCATATCCGATTCATTCTGTTAAGACAGCAGCAAGCATGGAGACAACCATTCGAGCTATAGTGAACGACTGAAGGTAACCGGTTAAGAGCATCGACAGTTAGCCCATCATTTGTACATACATAGAGAAAGAACACTGTTAGGAGTAGTAGTAGAAAGCCAGTCAGGATTTTTTAATCGTTTTGGGTTGTCTTAGTGCAGTCAGAATCTTTATCGGGTGTGTACTTTTTTCATTAAGAAATGGTAAAGTAATTCTGTTATGATTAATGATTTTCTGTATCTTTAGTGGGCCGTACTAATCAATGATTTGGTTGACAAAATAGTTTTCCGTTGTACTTTATAATCAGTCTTAGTCGGAATATCACATGCAATATAATTTACCTATCGGATGCGCTTGTATATTTATTAACAGTCAGATGAGCTTGTACATCCAGTATTAACCAGATCAGCTTACAACATTAAAGTCGTATAATTTTCACCCTAAATCTAAGAATGAGTAAGCCAGGAAGTGACTACGGTTTTCGTTTGGTGACAATTCACAATCCTTGGGAATGTTGTCTTTCTACACCACTTTAATGAAGACGAGCTAAATTTTTCTAAGGAAGTAGAAAAATTCCTCGAAACGGTTGTGGGATAACTGACGTTATATGATTAGAACTTAACTACCAAGCGAAATATGTTGGTAACATACTCTGACTACTACGGACAGGTATGTAATACGGACGGGTATATAATACAGCATCATGCACTTGACAAGCGACAGCACAAGATCTGGCTCCCAGCTAGCTTCATAAACTGGCAACACTGTATGCGGAAGCATCTGGAAAAAATTTGTTCTACTCCATCCGTTACAGTGTAGTATCTGCGCTTGGTCTAGTTGTAAACGTTGCTCAATATCACGAGTTTGCGTCCCATCTTTTAACCGCATTTTGGCTGTCTGTTAATGGTGTCAGTGTGCTGAGACCTCAAAATTAATTTGCTTTACTTTCTAACGCAATAGTAATAGCGAAAACTCCAGCTGAAGAGCTCGTGGCAGCGTCAAGATCAGAGCAGTTAAGCTCGAGAATATCCCCACACTGCAACAGCAACCAGCAACCAACCAACTCCCATCGGTCGCTTGATGCCGGCTGCCGTCCTGTCAGATGAACGCGGCATAGCGCATCATGGGCACCTTTCTGCACTAGTGTTGGTAAGCATAAAATTGTCTCTGATTGTAGATTGACTGATTTCCATGATCCCAGCAAACGTTATGCAGTTACACAACAAGCATAAGTTACAACGAGCGTACGACGTGCGCTCAAAAAGTGATGTAACACATTTAATTCTGGAAGCAGGTTGGTTTTACTCATGATTCCAGTACACCATGTTATTCCCCACTCTTTTGGCCTCAAAACCCTATTTGTCAACATAACCTTCGTTCAATGCAATGGCCTCATACCACCTAACTGCGTAGGCCTGAACCATTCTATTGGTCGACATCAGAACCCACGTCTTACTGCTTCAATAATCTTCCCATCACCTACGTATTGCTTTCTGCGGGATGCATTCTTAATTGGGCGAAATAAATGGAAGTCAGAAGGTGCGAGATCCGGGCTGTAGGGTGGATGAGGAAGAACAATCTAATGAAGTTTTATGAACTCCTCCCATGAGTGCAGATTTATGTGAGGCCTTGCGTTGTCATGGAGAAGACGTTTATTTGCATTTTTGTGGCGACGAACACGCTGAAGTCGTTCCTTCAATTTCCCGAGGGTAGCTCAATACACTTCTGAGTTGATCGTTGCACCACGAAAGCGGGCATCAAACAGACTACCCTTTCAGAGACCCAGAAGAGAGGCGCCATGACTTACCGGCTGAGGGTGAGGCTTTGAAATTTTTCTTCAAAGAAGAAGTGGTGTGATGCCACTGCATTACTTACTTGCCCGTCGTATTTATCTGTTGCCATTTTCGTATCTGAAATTCTAGTATTTATCTTGCAGTTACGGTTTGGATTTTTCGTACTTCAATCTTATGAGCGTTGTTTAATCGTTATAAAACAAAATCAAGTGGAAAAAGGTCTAACATCTGTGACATGTTATTCACTTTGGTTTTAATAGAGGGTCGAAGGCAGTGGAGGTTTCTAGCTGCTGATAATAAATTATATTGAATCTGATTAAAATTGAATATCATAGTCGACTAAGAGTGATGATTGTATACAAGAAACAACCATTTTATCCACGAAATTAATGATCAATATGGCCCACGAAAGACAAACAAAAGGTACAGTCATGGTTTTCATTAGAATTACTTCACTCTTTTATAACCAAAATTGCACACCAGATAGCGATTATGACTGAACAGAGACAACCTAAAACATTCAAATACATGTAACTCCATTTATATTATTACAATTAGCAGTGTTCACTCTGTAAGGTGGCGTGGTCTCCTGACCTTCATTTTTTTTACATATTCTGTTCTAACAATGGTGTTCTGCACATCAAGACACTTCATTCGAACCCAAACTCGATCAGGTAGAATCAATTTGGTATGAATTCATGTAAGCGATATGCAACTCTAATAAGTAAATTGCAAGTGCGCACCGCGGTTGAAAAAATCGAGGCTGGCGCACACAACATGAGGGCCACAGGAATTTTCGTTCTAGGGAGGTGGCCGGCCACTGGGAGGCCCATCCCTTCAGAGGGGTCGGCACACACCTACTTCGGCCAGAGCAACTGCCCAGAGACAGCTTTTGCCAGAGCGAAGGGATAACGAACCCCATGTTCAACTTTAAAGCAAATTCAGCTACATTGTGTGGGAGCGCCCAGAAGATGCATTTTTTCACAGGCCGACTGCATAGTTATGGAGTTCTCACAGGAGGACAGTATATGCCTAACGGAGATGCTACATATTTCCGCATTCGTCGACGAAAACGAAACGTCATTCTCCCTTTTAAAAGAGCAACGCTGATTGGCGGAATATTTCTGACCCAAAGAGCCAGAGGAGTGAGGGAAGACAGTAATGATATACCTTTGCAACATTTCCAGAAAAAGGGACCGTTCCGTTGTCACTTTTGGAGTGGGCACACTTGTATGTGTACACAAAGAGCGAGGAACAAAGTCTCTTCTCAGTACTTCACTGGGAGAGCACCTCTGGAGTGGTACTCTATACTGAGTCACTCGCGATTAAGCGTTGTTCACTGTGTTGGCTGCCACACTTATTGTGCAATGTGAACACGGACTGACTACCAGTTAAACGCCTGCAAGCGAACATAGAGTGGCATCGCGGTGGATTGATTATCTGACCAGTGTACCACGCCAATAGTTAGACTAGGGGCGGATAGGAGACCTTGACTACATCAAGACGTAGCGAGAGATTGATTGGCGAAGGTTAATCCAGATAGAAAGAGATAGTTGTGTTATTTGTCGGCAGCAAGCGACGCAGGCAGCAGTCGTAGCAGCTCACAGTATTGTGCACTACAGTGTATGCGAGCCCCATCTGTCCTCCATAACAGTACACTCCATTACATTTCTCACGTGACAGCCTTGACCGTACCTAGAAAAGTTATTCAAGTTGTGTAGGTGCGGCTCTCATCCATTCTGCTAAGTAAATAAAAATTCTCATAGAAAAGGGAGAAAAGAACCTTTCCATACTTTGTGAAATAATATCGTTCCTATCCATAAGAGGTAATCTACTGTTCCGAAAAGAGCCCAGAAATTTATTATTTTATGTGAAAAAGTTTAGCTTGATTTCTCAGAATATTTGCAAGAAATAATATTTTTTGTTCATTTAATGTTTTTCTTACACTAACTAGCAATACTCCCACACCCAAGTATTCCACTAGTTATGTAAGAATATACAATATTTTTGTGTCTTTTCCTTAGAGCGGACAACTCCAGAAGATAACTGTTGCTGAATGTTTTTCAAGCATTTCTTTTTGGTACATTAGGACTGACTTCTGTAGCAGTTTGAAGGGGAAATTGTTTCTTGCAGTAGCCAAAGGGTACTTGTTGGATCAATCCATTGCGCAAGTTGACAAAATAGAACCTGCGGCGGAGCGGTTCCTTCCGACCCTTTACGACGAACCTGCACCTATCTGTGAACATTGTCTCAGCGTACCATCTGCAGTGAAGCCGAGCGAAACCTACTGTACTTAGATGTGAACCAGGCTGCAATTAAAGTCACTAATCTACGTTTCGGGAGAAAGTTTTCACACGAAATGAAAGGTTGGAAATTTTGTCCTAAATTAATATATTCTGAAACTTAGGTGAACAAGTATTACTGCCAAGCCCATGCTAGTCTTAACAGTCACTCACAATGCCTTTCACTCACGTTAGCAAGTTTATGGTGTTTCATTTCCCGAAAACGTAATAGTTACAAAAATACGGATTGTTTTTGATTGAGAATGCTCGCCAAATATTAAGTTAGTCGGTACCTAATTCAGTCACAGTTTTTAGGCACCGATCTGCTCAATACGATACGCGGAATTTGTGTCTTTTCTCGTCACAAAATTCACTTAAAAATTCCGAAATTTCTACAGACCCATCGGAATAATTATGCCGTCAGTTTCGATGTATGAAACAGTGCTAGATCCGGCAACTTATCATTTCCATCGCAACTACTACTACACACGTCCGAACTGTTTCATGGGTAGGCTCCGATTCCTCTCTACCAGCAGAGAAAGGAGCGCCAACAGCCAATAGCAAAACAACATTCTCCCGCGTCAGTCCGCGCTTTTCATCAATAACTAATCGCAAAATAGTAAACCTAACGACTGCACTTTTTACCGACGTAATTATCTAATATTCTGAAGTTTTGTTTATGCATAAAGTTAGTTACTATTGTTATTTGTACCTTAATTAAGTTTCCCTTTACCATAAACTTACTTTACAAATCTATTCTATATAAATCCCCTTTGTCCACATCCATACTTCTTCGAAATGTTCCCACACTAAATCCCACTACATAACTCGTTAAACAGTTATCTTCATATTAACCTTAAACCACACTCACGCATCATTCATACTGCCAGAACACATTTATAACATTTTACATACACAAAAAGACATAATAACACTTTATGAAAATACTAGAACGGTTTATGAAAAACATTCTATTACTTTAGTGCACTCTAGTGGGCGTAATCGAAACTAAATCACAGTCCCCGATCCAATACTGTCCTCTATCGACTGATGTCTAAACTACGTGCGCGTCCAGTCTCGCGTCACTATCTGTCACTATCCAGCTCTGAGACACATCTCCCACTTAACCGCCTCCAAGGCAAGATCGGTATAAGGCGCTACGACTCAAACCCCCACATTCACAACTCTGATCGATGGGCTAGCTGTCGCTGTTCTTAGTGCTTTACCGTAATTATTGCTGTTCCGAACATCACACGAATGTTTCAAGTTTCCTTCGTAACTGCAACTTTTTTTTAATATTTCATGTTAATAACCATGATTTTCAAAATACATACATAGTAAGTTTCTGTCTATTCTACTGAATTTACACTTGAGCAAAGAGCGAGGTCGATTACTGATGTGAAACTAACAACCGTGTCTTTTTCCATAAAATTTTTCTACCCCGTAATTTTGTAAAAGAAACCTTTTTGCACATTATTGCGACAGAAAAGAATTTTTCGCAAACCATTTTATAGCTGCAATATTGAGCTTGCGAAGTGTACGGAATATGTCATGTATTGGGAGCTTTATAATGATGAAGAGAATGAGGAAGGCGGAGAGGGACAGAGCAAAAATCATAGAATTCATTATAACCACGTCTTCCATAGACGTCCACAACACTGTTAAGGCTTTTGTGAGTACTCGTTGACAAACTTCCTGTTGGCTTCTGTCTCGGGGTCTTCAGCAGACGTTTGTTTGATGATTTTTCTGACGTTTCGCCAGCACGTGCGGCTGGCAGTGTCAAAGCTTTACTCTCCATTGCTAGTGGTGGACTGGACTCGAACTGGCGGCCGCAGGTTATATGTACCTGGCGCGCCAACGTTCAAGGGCTTTCCCTTGGTCAATTCCAGTACGTTTCTTCTCTTGCTACGAGCAATGGACGTTCGCTGCAGCACGGGAATCCGTGATCCGTTCACCTTCAGACTTACTTCTTTCTTTTTGAAGCTGTTCTCATGCTTGTGTATTTCTACAGCTTCTCTGAACAAGCGGGTGTGATAGCTCTTTTCTACAGTCAAAACTTCCGTGTTGGCGTATTTCACTATGTGGTCGGCCTCAAAGCGCATGCTCTGCCGAGGCCGATTTCTCAACGTGTTCCAAGCTGCAATGCCGCTTATGTTTTGAATTTTCTCATTATGAAGGCCGATCTGTTTTAATGTTAAGAACGATTAAAAAACGAAGATAGCGCAAAATACTTTTTATTCCAGACAACCGGTTTCAACGGTCTTTCCTGTCATCTTTTTGTAGTAAAACATGTTCATTTTACGCCGAACCTCATACAGAAGATGGCAAGTGAATAAAACGAAGCACATTATAAACACTTTTCATCGCTAAAATAATTAAAAACACAGAGCACCTTGTGCAAAAGTCCATGTCCACATACATATTGGTCACAGATGATTGTTGCATGATACAAAAGCGGTACACAATAGCACATCTGTTTACATATGCTGGGCACACGTAATAAATGGCGTATACGGTACAACTGACTTGTGAACCTTATACGCCTTTTAAAGTGCGATCTCCGCTTATGTTTTGTCATCCTGGTGTTGACTGATCGTCCAGGCATTCCAACATAAACTTTTCGCTTGTACATGGAATGCAGTATTTTCCCGACATTGGAAGTGGGTCCCTTTTCTCCCATGTCGATCTGAGACGTTCTTTGATCTTCTCTGTCGATTTGTAAATAGTCTTTACGCAATATACGGCCTGTTCTGTCCGTCACTCTGGGAATGTGTGGCGGAAGGGCCGTACCCGACATTTCTCTTTCCGAAATGTTACATTGTTGAGTGTTTGTGTGTGTTATACTTCTTATAACTGGTGGAGTACCAATTGCTCCTCACAACGCTTTCCACGTGTTGCACCTCGCATCTGAGGTGCTGCCGTTCACATATTAACGTTACGAGAATGCTAATCGCACCTATTCTGGCTCGTGTGGTAATTTGACAGTTTGTGCAGTTATAGGTCCTTGTACATCGGTTATCGATATCCGTTGTGTCCCAGGTTTTCACTACCCCTTGTGAGTAGCACATCTACAGAAGGTAGCTGTTTGTCCTATTCTACTGCCATGGTAAATTTTAAGTTAGCATGGAGGCTGTTCAAGTGTCTTAGGAATATACCTTCGCTTTGTGGAGGTGTCCGTGGCTCGACACAACGAAGGTATCCTTGACATATCAGTATCACACCTTAGGTTTATTAACTGCTAAGTCCAGTGACTGTGCATCTAAATATTCCATGAAGAGCATGGCCACCACTGGACTAAGAGGATTACCCATGATGACGACTCCCAGCTGTTCGTAGAAGTTGCCATTCCATGTGAAATAGCTCGTGGTGAGACATGCATGAAAGAGCTTACTGATATCTTGGGAAACATGGAGCCGATGTGCTTCTTGGTTGGTAAACAAAGAAACAACATCAAAACTTGCAAGGTGCCAGGGTGGAGAAGAGTTTGTACCTCTTGAATTCTGACGAATTTTGCATGAGAACGAAACATGCACTCGACCCTCTCCTTACCTACCACCTACTTAATTATGTGCACAGTGGTAAAGAAAGGAAATGACGGTGGACCCTGCTAGTTAGTAAAATGAGGAGTGCAAACTTACAATAATTTAATAGAAATCCTAATCTACTCAGAGAAAAAGAAAGATCTTTATCATAATAAACAACAGGAAACGGGATTCTTCATATATCTACGAAATGATATGCGGATTAAATATTACAGTGAGATTTATTATACATCACAACATAAAGGCACATGATTATCGACACAAACAGTAAGTTAAGGGATAAGGCTATACAGAACTATTATGAGAATAAGAGTTAGCTCGAGAACAAGGGGTTCCTACTCTCTGTGATGAAATAAACTGACGATAATGACTGGAGGTCCTAATGAATCAAATATTACTCTCCCCCCTCCCCCCCCCCCCCCCCCCCCCCGACTATAAAGCAGTATTGGGACTAGTGGTGGGAGCTCAAATGGGATCACATGGAGAAACAAGTCAGATGGACTTGTAGCAAAGCGAACGGGCGTGTTGCTGAGGGATTCAGTATAAAATTGATAGGTCCTACAATGCCGAAGCCGCAAAATACTGTACCAGTCCTAAAATCTGTAGCACGTCGTCGGTAGGCAGAGTTCTGATATTGTAGCCACCGACTTCTGCTGTGCAGCAACTCTGTTTCAACCCCTGGCCTCGAAATCTGTCCGAGAATTCTAAGTCCTGCCGAAAAAGTGCGACTAAGCCATAAGCCCATCCGACTCCGGCGAAGATCAGATCCCGAATGCCTGCGCCCGCGCAACGCAAGACCGAAGCCAACATTGCTCAACTCCCTGCTACCCTCGAAAACCGCGAATCAGCATTCAGTGCTGATTCCAGAATTCCCCCACATTGTCTCAGAACATCATTCGCGCCAATATCGACCGTTCCCTCCAATTTCGAGGAGGGCTTTACGACATCAAATAGCCTCAGTGTAAGTTGACCAATCATGCCTCTGCTGTTCAGCTGAGGTCACTGAACTTGCCGTTTGACCAGCTACGAAAACAACATGCCTAGACCACTGGCCATCCGGTGACAGACAGTTGCGGCCAGTAGGGTACGGTCTACATGTATTCTCAGAATCATGAGGGCAACGCAGTCAGTCGTGCCAGCAGTATTCATTCCGGACGCGCCAGAACGGTAAACACATAAACTGCGGCGACACTCAGATGTCTCCCAGGTCTTTTCGCCTGCATACAACAGGCGAAACTCGACCGACATCAGTCGTTCCGCCAGGCGCTTAAGCCTATTCGTGTACGACCCTCTCAGTATTCAGAGAAGTGCAGACCCCAACCGGTGCGCAGTGTGCTGCGTCCTCTGGTGCACGCCTCGCACAGGCCACCTAGGGAAGTAACCCAGCTTGCACAGGAATCAAGTAAAAAGTATTTTGAGCGCTCAGGACAAATTCATTACAATAACCTTTTTCTGCCTGTTACCAGTGTGCAATGACATAAAAGATTAATAAAACTGATGGAAATGAGAGGCGACATGCAAAAGAGAGCATGGAATCTCTCAAACTGACCAGGATATCATTTGGTCCAAGTTTTAGTTTTTCAGTTTCTCAATGAAATGTCCAGAGTCCTTTATGTATGTGTCAGTCTTCCCCAAATGGTACTCGAGCAGAGGGGACAAGGGCTGGTTCAAATGGCTCTGAGCACTATGGGACTCAACTGCTGTGGTCATAAGTCCCCTAGAACTTAGAACTACTTAAACCTAACTAACCTAAGGACAGCACACAACACCCAGCCATCACGAGGCAGAGAAAATCCTTGACCCCGCCGGGAATCGAACCCGGGAACCCGGGCGTGGGAAGCGAGAACGCTACCGCACGACCACGAGATGCGGGCGGGGACAAGGGTTTTGCCAGTTTATACATCGGTGAGCCAGGAGCGCTAAGAGTCGGTCTTAATGGAAGACTGTTCATCTTTGGTAACACATACACCCAAGGTGGTAGGGCTTGTGTATTCCGCAGGTTCCGTCTCGGTAACACGTGTTATTAGAACATACCGCAGCATCATCAGCAAACAACTGCAGATTGTTATTGTTGCCCACGCCGTTCGCTAAACCATTGATATATGTAGAGAACAACAGCGGTCATGTCAGGCTCTCCTGGGGTACTCCTGACAATGTACTTATCTCTGATGGAGTGCGAAAAAGGAATTCTACTCCTAAACGTGGAACAGAGAGCGGGTAGGAGGAAAGAGTACACTGAGGGCCTGTAAGAGGGGGAACTGTCTGTTGACGTGATAGAAGAAATGACTGTAGATTAGGAAGATTTGGCAGATCCGGTATTACAAGTTGACAAATCTGTGAAAGACTTGCGATCAGACAAGGCAGGAGGCACAACCTTGTTTCGTTTTCCGTTAGTTTTGTGGCTCCTGTGTGCCGGCGCCTTGGCGAGGTGCCCATTTCACTAATACCTCGGCGTGGCCCCGCATACATGTTGCTGAAGGAATAATATACATAAGAATAGAAAAAAACTGAATATCTATTAAATGATAAATTTGACATTAGGCTCGGTAAAGGCACCATAGAGACAGTTCTGACATTGCACTTGATAATGGAGCCAAGACTTAGGAACCATCAATGCACTTTTCTGGGAGCTGAAAATCATATTGTATTGCTGTCAGCTACTGTGAAAGTATTACTCATTTTTACCAAATTCAACTGTCGCTATTTGTTATCAACCACAAGATAGTTTTACAGCAGCAGTATCTGTTCCTGATTATCAGTAACAAGCGAAACTGGTAGCAGTAACAACCATTTGTGTACCGGTTGACGGCGGTGTTACAGGGATTTTCGAGAAAATTGCACGGTGTGGGGCAGGAGAATCTGAAAATTTTCGAAGGATTCGTAGACCTTACCAAACCAGTCGACAGTGTAAAATGATATAAGATTATTGAAACTCTAAGTAATGTAGTAAAGTTATAAGGGAAGACGGGTAACACACAATATATACACGACCCAAGGTGAGGCAATAAGGAGAGAAGAACAAGATAGAATTGCTCAGATTAAAACGGGAGTAGGTAAAGTGTACAACCTTCCTCCTCCAGTTTTCATTTGTACACGGCAGAAGCAATGTCCGTAATGGAAGATATGTGCGGAAGTCATAAAAATTCTGGGTGAAAGTAAATCAGTTACAAGATTCACTGATGATATTGCAATCCTCAGTGTAACTGAGGAAGAACTGCAGGATCTGTTGGATGGAATGAACAGTCTAAGGAAAAGGGAATACAGACAGAGAGTAAACAGAAGAAAGACGAAAATAATGAGGATAAGCAGAAATGAGATTAGCAATATCCTTATTAGATACATACGATTGGAAGGAATGTTCCTACACTGGAATCAAAATGATGCTCGGCGGACGAAGCAACGTGGATGGAAGAATGTGGAAACAATTCTCTAAAATGAGTCTACTGGTATCAAGCATAGGCCTTAATTTAAAGAACAAATATTTGAGAAAGTGCGTCTGGAACACATTGTGTGAAACTGAATCACAGACTGCTGGAAAAATGGAGAAGGTGAGAATCGAATAGTTCTGAATGTGGTGTTACAGAACGATTCTGAAAAGTAATTATACTTAATTGAGGTGGGTCTCCGTAGATCTAGAGAGGGCTGGAATACACAAAAATGAAAAAACGAAAAAGAAAGCTGAATAGAAGAGCGACGAGTCTTACAGTATGTCAGGGAGTAACTTACATAGCCTTAGACGGATCGTAGATAGGAACATTAGGACAAAATGGTATTCATCAAATAACTGAAGAAACAGGTTGTCAGTGTTACTCTGAGATATAGAGGTTAGACGGGGACAATTCATGGTGCAATGTGTTAAATCATTCAGAACACTGATACTAAATTTGGAAAAGACAGGCACAGGAAACATCAAATCTAATCTCAAAATCAAAGTATTGCGTTAAACGGAAGGAATGTGCCACGCTACGCCAATACTGGAGGCATATGATGAACACAGGTGAATTTTGGATGCCGATTTTGTTGTCGATAAGATTAAGTTGGATCCAGAGACGTACATTGATGTGTTTTCGAAAACAAATTTGCCATTGTCTAATCTGCTTCTGTTTTTTCTTCTTCTATCAATTAAGATAAAAGGAACAGATACTGTTGCACGTACATCATATATCTACCAGGTAACATATTGTCATATTTTATGTACGTACCTTAATATGTAAAATTATCACGGAATGTTAACGTATATGAATTATGGACAAAATGTTTTCCAGTCTCCAACTTCAAGTCCGTGTCGAATATGTGAGGCATGAGCAGACTGTACGGAACAGACACAGCATAGAACTAAGTTTAGACCATGTGTAAGATAGTGCAAAGTCGACTCGTAGTTGTATCAAGCTGTGGATATGTAAGGACGACCTATGTCGAATTAAGACAGTCGAGTGGTTACAGCTGTTACAGAATATCAGTACAAGAGCAGGAGCGTGTCGAAGTATTCGAGACTGAAGACTTAATAATATTCATATCACGTTCAGGTGCTAACGTATTCTGTTCTTAAATGTAAAATTTATGTAGTAGCGATAGTCAATGAGAACTGTCATCTGTCGATGAACGGCGACAGCAGTGCCCGGCGTGAAGGTACACTGTGTGGACCTTGACAGAGTCTCCGAAGTGTGTGCTGTATTGAGTTAGCATGTGAGATTACACCAAGTAATATTTCATTCCTGTAATTGGAATAAGCTGCCAGTTGACATGTTACAGATTGTTTTGCTAGATACCTGCTTTAAATTCTCACAGAGTAAATGTCGTATGTTTGATATACACCATCCTCATCGTAAGGAGTTCTACCTGTTGACGGGTAACTTGCACCATATCTATCTCCACATCTGATTCTGTTACAGGCTAACTGCTTCGTACTCTGATATTTTCCTCCTCTCACTTTTTACAATATTTTTATTCTTATGCTTCCTCTTTCCTCGTGTCCTTCATTTTTACTTGGAATATATGTTGTTGGAATTCTTCTTCCTTGAAGTATTGAGAGAGGATGATGCACTGCCTCACTATTCTTTACATTCAAGGTGCTCTGGCGTAACATCAAGCGCCGGCACGTCGGGCTGGAACGTTACAGCAGAGAGGGCTGTGAGACGATGTCATCCAATAGTACGCTGACTAGGACGGCACCACGACAGGAGCGGCATCTGTATGAAGAGAACGTAAGGGTCGCGCCGCGTAGCCGCGGTCGGCAGAGGACGACGAGCCGTAATTCAAACGCTACAGCAGTGACTTATGAACTGCATTGTTTCGCTTGCACTGAAATTGTATATACCGAAGGTCATTGATTATTTTCTTGTCGCCATTTGCTTGCGACACACCTTTGTGAATACACAAAGTTAACATTTATCAGTTTAACTTACTGTCATAAACTCCAGTAATATAATTGCTTGAACCGTTGTCTAGCGATCCGAGAAAACAGCTTCCTGGGCACCCTATACTAGACGAGTGGGCAGGGTACTAACAAGACTACCTGAGACATCGTTTTTGTAAGATGACAAGAAGTTATCAGCATGAGCAGGCATTAATAGCATTTAAGTTGTTAATGCATGCAGGATCTTTATGGTGGCTCCCCTTCGAATAGTATTTTCTGGAGCTGAGAACAAGCCAGCAGTTTGGTCACTGAAGAGTAAATATTGCAGTGGACGTTTGGGGCTTGGAAGCCGTTTGCAGCTACTGGGGAAAGGAACATCTCAAAACATTTACTGGGGACAAAATGCTGGTCTCAAGAATTTCTTACACTGGTGCCCAGACAACATGTTCGGTCAAAGAGACGGAAAAACTGCCTTAGTGTTAGGCGCCTCTAACCACAGCTGGGACAGGATCACGAGAGAAATCTAGGTTGCTAGTTTCTATGTTCACCATGGACCAGACGCTATCGATGGAGCCGTCATGTGGTGTCGTCCCTCTGCCTGAAGAGTTTTCGGAAGCTGTAAGCCTTCAAAATAGTCTTAGAAGGAACAGAACATTTATGGCAGCACTTCTCTTAGTTTATCCGAGTCCTGGTTGGACACGCTGTAACGCTCAGGCCGTCCAGATAATGATCTCCATGATAAATATGTTATTCACTTTTGGGTTATATGGAAACTCAAAACCAGCTAACTAAAGTGGCCATGAGAAAAAACGAGTCAGGAGCACATCTTCTCCCCTCCGAAAGAGAGTTTGTGAAGCAGGGATTGGATGCTTCTCTAGAAGAAAGGACAGGCTGATGGGTAGAGGAGACGAGTTAGAGGAGAGACACGGGGCTCGAGGAGACTTGTGATTGCGATGAAACCCTTGTGGTGGCGGTTACCGGAGTGCTTTTGTGGTGCTAACCGAGGTTTGATGAAAAGCGAGGAGAAACTTCATCTCCCGATTCAGACTCCAGTCTACAGTAGCTCTTCTGATTCAGACTCCAGTCCGGAGAGGATTCTGGTCTTGACTCTTGTAATGAATGCGTTGCAATTGGGACACTTGTCCTGAGCGTGACTTTGCATTGGCACTGGTATTGACTGGGGAGCCTGTGGTGAGGACTTTGCTGTACTGACAGTTTGGACGTCAGTCATCTCGGACACCTCGCTGTCCCGAGGGCAATATTATTGATTACAGGTATGCCGCCTTGACGTTCGATGTTCTTGTGCTCACTACCATATAAGTGAGTCAGATTGGTCCATGATATGAGCAGCGAACGGGAGTGTCACACGCTGGAATCTACCAAGATTTCTGGGCTCCAGTAGAGAGTAATTGCGGTCTGTCTAACAGGTCGCCAGCCAATACTTTGCATATGTCGTGCTCACGATAGTAACTTACAGACGACACACATCTCTGCTCTGTAGACGGTTGAATGAACCGTGACCATCAGCAGAGACAGCACTACATATCAAGAAAGGGCTGTAGTATTGCTGCTCCAGCTTGTTACGGCAAACAGAATCACAATCACTTGTTCTCAGCGGCATCAATGTAATATAATTTCTGTGCAGAACCTATTCATCAAAGTCCATTCAGTTGGTTGTTTGGCTGATTTGACGCAGGGGACCAAACAGCGAGATCATCAGAGATTAGACAAGAATGAGGAGGGAAGTCGGCTGAGCCCTTTCAAAGTAATCATCCGGGAATTTACCTGAGGTGCTTTAGGGAAATGGAAATCTAAATCAGGTTGGGCATATGCAGGTTTGAACCATTGTCCTCCTGAATGCAAGTCAGCTTGCTCAATCAAAGTCCATTTAGTGTCAGATAATTCCAGATTGCCTCATCCACGTTTGTGACCAGAGTAAACACACACATCAAAAAAAGTTTTGCATCACCCCAGTTCCCAGAACTCCTGAAGATAGAAGCTGACTGTGGATATTGAATCAGAGACACAGTTCCTTTGACTGTTCAGATACGTCACGAAACCCGCCCAAAGACGTAAACAACCATGCATGAGCGGCACCTGTTAGACGGAGGGGTCCGACAGCCGATCAGTTCCAGTCTTTCCACCAGGAAGGAGGTACACAGCTCGTGTTGTCTATAGTTCAACCATCCCTAGACGGACAATACCGCGGTTTGATCGCGTTCGCATTGTTACGTTGCTTGAGGAAGAACTGTCTAATGAAGTTTTGTGAGAACTACCTATGTAGACGTCCAGGTGAGCAGCAAGATGTATGATTGTGATCCGTCGATCACCTGGAATAAGAGTGTCCGCATGTTCCAACTTCACAGGAATCACAGCTGTGTGCGGCTGCCCAGCAAGTGGGAGATCGGACATATCAGCGCGACTTTGTTCCGACAATGACAGATTCCTCAGCCAGCGACTCACCTCGTGCTTTTTTTTTCTCTCCCAGGAGTCCTCAGACATTCTGAAAGCAATGCTCTGGTTCCCTGCAAAAAGAAACTCAAAGACAGCACTCTGCTTGGAACTAACTTCCACTACAGACGCCAGAGGTGATAAAGTTATAGGGGCTGAAGTGGGAATATTCCACGATGTTTCACAACAAAATCCGCAGTGTTTAAACTGAAACTGCTCGAGGAAAGAAAAGAAAGAAAAGAAAACCTCTCGTACATTAGATAACGGACAAAGACAGGTAAGCTCTTGTGAAAATTTCGGTTGTGCACTACACCTCAAGGATGTTCTTTTTATGCTGAACAATATACACTGATAAGCCAAAACATTATGGCCACTGCCCAATGCGACACTGTATGCCACCTGATGGCATTGCGAGCACGTGACGTAACAAAAGCATGTAATTGGAGCAGACACGGACGGGGGATAACGATAGCGAAGCGACCCTCACAAAGGGTAGATGGTTGTTACGCAGAGCCCGTGAACAAGTATCTCGAAATCGGCGAAGCTGTTCGAATGTTCACATATGTTGTCGTGAGCATCTACGGAAAGAGGTATAAGGACCGTGGAAGTTCTACTAGGTGCTGAATGGTTGGACGTCCACGACTTGTCACAGAACGTAAGATTCGGAGGCTTGTCTTCTCTGTAAAGAAGGATAGATGGTAATCTGTGGCATTTCTGCCGAAAGAGCACAGTGCTGGTGTACTCATAAGTGTTTTTGAGCACATCGTTCATCGTACATTGTTGAACATGGAGAATCGTAGCAGACCACCGTTACGGGTCCAAGATGCCACTTCAAGCGGGTGTAAAATGAACGTGCGCAACGGAAAATAATAAACGCTAAAACGAAGATTTGGCCCTGTCTGACTAACCCATGAAGCAGATTTTACGATCTCTTAATTCTATAAATTACAATATAACATAAATCAATAATGAAGGCAACTAATCTTACTAAATTATAAACGTTGTTCCTGGTTATACATTTATTGTAGATTAAAGAAAACATTTAGATTACAAAGTTTACATTTTCTAAGTTAAATTACTAATCAATTGCCCAACTCTGCTCCTTATTATGACTGCGTGGTCTAATATCAATAATGCGAAATGACTGAGATCATCTACATACCATACATTAGAAGACACTACTTTCAGAGATGATCTACAGTGGTGTGAAACCTCAGTGGAAATAAACTAACGTGATCACAGCTGTTTAGTTTTTATAGCCCTAATAAGCCGAAGCAATTTGCAATGTCTCCGTATGTACTGAGTCTGGTGCGTGGAAGTGATGGTTCTCGTACTCGTTTGCGACGACGGAAGAACTACAGCCACAATTAAACTCTTTCAAACACTAGGACGGCAGAAGGCGGTCCTCTGACTAATATGCTCTGTCTTCTCCTCTCTATGTTCTACAGACGAGAAACGTGAGTTCAGATAAGTATAGTCAGAGGAAATGCTCTCAATTACTGAATGCTGCGTACTCAATGACGACTTCCTACCGACAGGTGAAGTCCAGAATCGTATAGGTTCGCAATAGTACAGTTCCTAACTGTTATAACCATAAACTCTACTGAGAGCAAGGACAGAAAGTCAGTCTGTACCAACAAAAGTTGATGTCGAGCGACCGTCACACACAAGCGCTCACAACGAAACACCTCTTCTCTCCACCGCTGGCCTCCCAGCAAGGCTCGACTCGCCACCATCGTAATTCCGAAAACGAAGCGTATTCCCGAAACCACGGAATGTTCTCCCTCTCTACAGATTCTTCCGAACGGCTACCAACTATATTTTAGTCTTTTGTCGTCCAGCGCGGGAAGTTTGCGAGGAAAAACCTTTACTCGTACAATGGTACGCTTCTAAGTAAAAATCCTTGGAAATAACCCAGCCTGCGTGGTTTCCGAGGTGCCGCTTCTTCTTTCCGCTCAACTGTGTCCAAAATTTTCGTAGTTTCCGAAGTATATTCCTTCCAGTTCGGCTACAAACCGGCCGGTGGCGACTCTATTGTGCTCCAGCGCTTAGGTGCTACGACGTCAGTCTTGCTATTTCCTGTGTTTAAGCAGGACCAACATACCTGTTTGGGCCTTCCATCCAGGGCTTGAGTTCCATCTGCCATTTCATTTCCACTGTCGTTCCAACCTCTACTAGTATGATAACAAAGACACTCCGTCACCTTTCATGCAATAAACATTAACAATTATTTACAAGGTGTACGTGACAATGTCAATATTCATATATAATACCTAATGTTGTTGTAGATTATGGCAGAGTATTTGGATGAGTGCTTGTAAGGTGCGAAATTATAGCCATCTTACACGTGTTCGCATGTTGTCTCAATGACATCGTCAGTTACGACTGGAGTGGCCACGGGACCATCGGGATTCGACCGTGTATCAATGGAAACGCGTTGGCTCTTCTGGCGAATCGCTTTTCTGCTACACTAGGTCACTGGTCGTCTTCACAAACGCCGTTTCGAAGTGAATGGCGGCTTGAAACGTGCAGCATTGGTTGGTGGGAGTAGTGTTATGTTATGGGAGATATTCATCTGTGCTTGCGTGGAAACTGTGGTAGTAATAGAAGACACTCGCAGCTGCAAACCGCCTTCAGCCTTCATGCTTCATATCTTGCACAAGCAGTTTAATTGTCCGTGTCTCGGAGCCACATGATGTAAATGATTTCGAACTCATCTTGGTCGCATCGGACATCACGACGCACACATGTCGACTGCCTGCTATTTACGCGAATTGCGCGACCTGTGTATAGACTTAAACAAAATTATTACGAGTGCATGCGCTGTAATAATAACATTATAGATTTGGTCATCCCCACCTACCTCAACAAACCTGGTACGCAGAATCAGTGATGTATTTCGTTCCAAAGACGCACAAACACGCTATTAAGAAGGTGGTCATAATATTGGGTTCATCAGTACATATGTACCCGTCAGGTTAGCCAAGAGCACTAACGCGCTGCTTCCTGGACTCTGGTAGGCGCGCCAGCCCCAAATCGAATCCGCCCGACAGATTAACGACGATGGCCGATGTGCCGGCCAGCCTGGATGTGGTTTTTAGGCGGTTTTTCACATCCCGCTAGGTGAATACCGGGCTGGTCTCCATGTTCCGCCTCAGTTAAATGGCACGCAGACTTCTGCACACTTTCGCACTGTACCATGGATTACACTCGACGCAGACAGTTGAGGTACACTAATTCCGTCCTGGGGGGTACGGGGTGGCGGCAGGAAGGGCATCTGGCCACCACTTAAACATTAATATGCCATATCCGATTAACGATGGCTGACCCTGCTTAACTGCAGGATAAGGCTCAAGCGATAGAATGGAATAGAATCAGTACATACGTGGCACGGAATCTTCCACAAGCAGTGGTCTGGCAGACGACAGCAGCAGGAAAGGCATTAAGACGACACGTGCACGTAAGAGGACGTAAACAAAATGGTGCACTAGCTCGGAAGTGGACGGACAGTCAGCAACCATTAAGGGGGGGACGGAGCAGCAGCAGACGCGAGACCATTACTCGCGGGCGGTGCGCGCTGCGCGACCACTTGTGGCGGTCGCGCAGACATCAAAGCGGCGGCGCCAGCGGTCCCCACAATCCGCTGCTAACGATTACAGTCGGCCGCTGCGGAAGCGGAAGAGGCCGGTCGGCGGCGAGCGGGCCGGCAGCCCTCCTAATGACGGTCATTGTGCGCCGGCCACTCGCGACCTGTCATCGCCTCGCAGTAATGAGCCTCTCCACCAGCCGCCGGTAAAAGGCAGATGGGTGGGCGGGGCCTTCACTTCCCGCGACGTCTCACTGCAGGAAGTGTCCGCAGACGCCGGCCACTTCTTTCCCCTGCCCAGCCGCCGCTACGACCCGAGCCGCCGCGCCGCCGGCCGGAGCGGAGCGTGTCGAAGTCGGAGGACGGCAGGGGCGACACGTGCGCCTCGACACGTGCTTGTCCCCAGGGGAGTCCTCCACCCGGGGCGTCGCCTACGCCGCCCTCCTCCCCACCCCCTCACGCTCTCCCGCACTCACACACCAATTCTCCCGACCCGAGGAGTCGCACCGTACGTCGCCGATTCTTACGTTCTCCACAAAACATTAAACAGTCGGTAAATGACGCCGCCAGCCACAAAAAAACTTTTAAATATTTTAGTTTAGTGTCACAACCGGTTTCGAGCTACCGTGCACATCTTCAGTTGGCTAATATTTTTCGTTACCGAGATGTTTTGATCAACAGCATGTCGTCTACTCTCACACAGCGTAGGAATATTTTAGCATTTAGTACCACTTTTTAAATTGTTTCATTCATAAAGAAACAGGCTACAGTGGTCACTGATACGGCGCGCGCCGCTAAACTGTGATGTTGTTCAGGGCGCGCACTGTAATCGATTATAGTTCGCTGTCCTGGTGCGGGTGGCGCTCCGGTGGCGATTTGCTATGACGTCGCTGGCGCGTGTTTGCGGTGGCCGGCGGAAAGCGAGAGGGTAGTGGGTTTTCCGGGGACTGGACGGAACATGAAGTTCGCTCTGCCTGACCTGCTAGTGACTAGCGCTAAGGTTGTTGTGCCTCGCAGTATCAGCAGAGTCGTCTGGGGCGAAGACGACTCGCCGCTGTGCTGGCCATGCGATGGTGATTAATTGGAGTCGGAGTACTTGTTCTTCCTGCCTGTCTGATGTGGGGGTCCGGTGGGGCCCTGTGATACTCTGGCCCGGAGACAACTAGTTGCTGAATTGTGGAGTCGTCTGCCAGGTTAGGGTGTGGGCTCGGTTGGCTCTTCAGATTTTCCCATGGAAGCTCCAGCAGCGATTTCTGAACTTTTGTGATGTGGGACGGTGTTGTTGGAACTTTTTGCTGTGTGTGTGGCTCGTTATGATATTTGTTGGTACTAATTTATTTGCTCAACAGGAGTACTGCCCGAAGTTGCGTTCGTGTATGGTACATTTGGCAGTCGATGTGTTAGGTAAAGTCTGCCTAAGAAGGGCGGTTTTGTACAGTATATACATAGTGAATTACTGCGGCTTGGTATATGTGGTCTTCCGGGACCTGAACAACACGATCTAGTCAATTTGGTTGTGTAACAGCATTTAGCGGTATGTTCGGTTTTGTTTTTATTGTGTTATTATTAACTTGGTGGAATAGTCGCGTTTGGTGTCGTTAAGGCACTTACAAGACTGTTGTTTGACTATTCATGTGCGCTTGGCTTTTATTGTTTCGTTTTAGGAAGCGAGAATTGTTTGAGATTTGTGTGTGTTGGCTTCCGGCACTTAAGAGCGCCCGAGTTGACGGCACTGTGGTTATCATGTGCTGTCGGGATGTTATACTGTATTTTTGAATTTTATCTTGTGTTAATATTATCAGTCGTGTGTTACAGAACATAACCAAGGTGCTTAAGTGATGGCCAGTTGTGGCAGGCATGTCGGGGAGCTCTCAGCGGTTTATTTCGGGGACCGTATCTAGTGGGAAGGCTCCGAAGTGTTGACAGCTCGCTCGTCTGTGAACGCGTTGGGAGTTGCCCTCACCCTTTGGTTGTATCAAATTATTTTGTTATATTTATTCGTTGTGTGTTGCGCTTCTTTCATTTTATGGTGCCAAGCGCCAATATCTTAGAGTTTTTTATATAAATCATTTTAAATTGTAATGCCAAGTTAACTTATTATTGGATTTTGTCTTTTGGATAAACTCTAAAAGCACTATTGTAAAAGGTTCCTGATTTTATGGTGGCAAGCCACCGTTATTATTTTTTAAAGCTCACTCTTTAACCATTTGTTAAGTTTTGTAAGTTATATGAGTTTGTAATTTAAAAGAGTTTAGTATTGGGAATTTAATAAATTGTGTACAGAGTCTGCTGTTTGGATATTATTGAATGGAACTCCTTGGATAGTTGTCCTATAAGAAAGCACATTTCAGTCACATTTGTTTATATATGATGCAAAATAGTTTTGTTTACTTACATGAATTCCAGTAGAAGGCAGTTGTTTTGTCGTGGTCCACGTGGTTTTCCAGGTCGATGTATGTATTGTTGAATACCACATAAATAAATTGCTGGGGCACACTTCATAATAAGTTTCCTTTAATTTACGTATATGGTCGCAAATTAAAGGAAACTTATTACATTAGGACTTTGTTTTTATGAAACAGATCTGGTGATGGTCATTAAAGACGGAAAACGGTAACATGCTAACAAAAAGTTTGTGACCATAGACATAAATTAAATGAAACTTATTATATATACGAGTCACTGTTTTTTCGCGACAATGTCGCAGCTTGTAGCACTTCATAATATTCTTAATCTCAGTGTTGAGGATCACAACATGCTAACAAAAAGTTTGTGACCATAGTCATAAATTAAATGAAACTTATTATATATACGAGTCACTGTTTTTTCGCGACAATGTCGCAGCTTGTAACACTTCATAATATTCTTAATCTCAGTGTTGAGGATCACTCGTGTGCTATTCACTTAAAGTTTTCGTTTAAAATGTAGAGATTATCATTAAGCAAAAATACAAAGATATCAGTAATTAAATATCGACCAAGGATGTAAGCCATCCGGACTGGCCATGCGGTTCTAGGCGCTACAGTCTGGAACCGAGCGACCGCTACGGTCGCAGGTTCGAATCCTGCCTCGGGCATGGATTTGTGTGATGTCCTTCGGTTAGTTAGGTTTAATTAGTTCTAAGTTGTAGGCGACTGATGACCTCAGAAGTTAAGTCGCATAGTGCTCAGAGCCATTTGAACCAAGGATGTAAACCAAGCAAAGATGATACACTATGCGATGAAAAGTAACCGGACTCCTGGCTGAAAATGATTTACATGTGGCGCCCTCCATCGGAAATGCTGTAATTCAATATGATGTTGGCCCACTCTTGGCCTTGATGACAGCTTCCACTCTCGCAAGCATACGTTCAATCAGGTGCTTAAGGTTTCTTGGAGAATGGCAGCCCATTCTTCACGAAGTGCTGCACTGAGGAGAGGTATCGATGTCCGTCGGTGAGGCCTGGCACAAAGTCGGCGTTCCAAAACATCCCAAAGGTGTTCTGTATGGTTCAGGTCAGGACTCTGTGCAGGCCGGTCCATTACGGGGATGTTATTGTCGTGTAGCCACTCCGCCATACGCCGTGCATTATGAACAGGTGCTCGATCGTGTTGAAACATGCAGTCGCCCTTCCCCAATTGCTCTTCAACAGTGGGAAGTAAGAAGGTACTTAAAACATCAATTTAGGCCTGTGCTGTGTAGTGCCACGCAAAACAACAAGGGGTGCAAGCCCCCTCCATGGAAAAACACTAGCCGGTTGTTGTGACCGAGAGGTCCTAGGCGCTTCAGTCCGGAACCGCTCTGCTGATACGGTCCCAGGTTTGAATCCTGCCTCGGGAATGGTTGTGTGGGATATCCTTAGGTTAGTTACGTTTAACTAGTTCTAAGTCTAGGGGTCTGATGACCTCAGACATTAAAGCCCGTAGTGCTTAGAGCCATTTGAACCATTTGAAAAACTCGACCACACCATAAAACCACCGTTCCGAAATTTACTGTTTGCACTACACATGCTGGCCAGTGACGTTCTCTGGGCATTCGCCATAGCCCCACCCTGCCATCGGATCGCCACATTGTATACCGTGATTCGTCATTCCACACAACGTTTCTCCATTGTTCAATCGTCCAATGTTTACGCTCCTTACACCAATCGAGGCGTCATTTTGCATTTACCGGTGTGATGTGTGGCTTATGAGCAGTCGCTCGACCATGAAATCCAGGTTTTCTCACCTCCCGTCTAACTGTCATAGTACTTGCAGTTGATCCTGATACAGTTTGGAATTCTATTGTGATGGTCTGGATAGATGTCTGCCTATTACACATTACGACCCTCTTCAACTGGCGGCGGCCTCTGTCGGTCAACAGCCGAGGTCGGCCCGTAGGCTTTTGTGCTGTAAGTGTCCCTACACGTTGTCACTTCACTGTCACATCGGAAACAGTGGACCTAGGGATGTTTAGGAGTGTGGGAATCTTGAGTACAGACGTATGACACAAGGGACACCAACCACCTGACCACGTTCGAAGTCCTTAAGTTCCGCGGAGCGTCTCATTCTGCTTTCTCACGATGTCTCATGACTACTGAGGTCGCTGATGTGGAATACCTGGCGACAGTGTAAGCAGTAGGTGGCAAAACAGTGCACCTAATGTGAAAAACGTATGTTTTTGGGAGTGTTCGGAAACTTTTGGTCACATAGTGTATGTGGGATGTGCAATATGTAACATGTTAGTAACAGAATAATGTTTGCACTCTAAGAGTAAATTTATAATCAAAAGATAGTTTTCTTTTCTTTTTTTTTACCACCAGTGGAAATTTTTGACGAAATTCTGTGCAGTCAACTGAAAAAGTAGATTTATGTGTAGAAACGTTTACATATACCGATATCATATTACCATTACAGTTTATAAGTTAATTGCAGGAAACACGATGTTAACAATCTGGAGGGTGGGGTGAGAACAACACATTTGTTCATCATCTTAGATTATATTTATACAATTATATACTGATATCTTACACTGCAGTGGTGCGACTGTTAGGAGTGCAATTTTTGATGGATTTCTGTAAACAGCCTAAGACAATTCAGCTATTCATTTAGAATATACTGGCGTGAGTGCAGGGAGTGAAGAAATATTTCTAGTTCGTCTAAGAGGTCCATTTTCTTGTCTTCGTTAAGGGTATGTAATATATGTAAGCTGTCATTAATGTTAACTGATTGCAGATTTATTTAATTTTTTTAGTCTAATGGCATCTACGTTTTCACCATATCTTGTAGTAAATGTTCTGCCGGTCTGTCTTGCATGGTAGCCTGAAAGCGGTTATGCCACTAAAATAAAATATCTCAAAACTATTTGTGGCTGCTTGGGTCAATCACCTACTATCATTAACGGCCGCTGAGTTCAAAAGATTCAATATGGATAAATAACAGTAAAACATTGAATTCCTAAATATGCGGCGTTGTATCAAAATCAGAATCCATCTGAGGAAACTATAAGGAACACCGGGGCTAGTTGGCATAAATTTTTCTTTTTCATTTTTTATATTTGTTTGTGCAATACTTGGAAAGTTGTGGGGTTAGTTGGCATAAACTTAGGGGTGGGATGGCACAATCTGATAGGAACAGGGATACTTAACGCAAAACACTGCAGTTTTCCAGGAAAAACACTTTATTTTTTTAAAACTTGAGACAACTTCGTTTTCAAAAAAGAAATTCATCAAAAAATAATTTCCTCATGAAGAAGTAACACTTCAACAAAAGTAAACTCTCCTTAAATGTATTAAAAATATATGAAGTTAAATGTGCGAACAAATAATTAATTCTTCAAGAAAGTTGGCGAGAATGTTGCAAATGGGAAGTTAAGAGTCCCCACTGACTTCAGCATGTGATTTTTTCCTAGTTAGTAGAAATACGTTAGGAATCTAAACTTTTCAATAAAGTCCCGCACCTCATTGAACTCAAATTTCATCTATGGCCTACACTAAGAATGAACAGTACTTGCGCACATTACATGTTAGAATTTACTGTACATTAGAACCTGTGTCGTCCTCACACTTGGATGCAATATTGCACTCTGCTCTGAATTACGAATCTTTTCATACATTTCAGGGTTGTCTTATAAAGATCTAAGAAACTGTACAAACACTTTTCTTCCGATGCAATTGACTTTAGAGACAATGCGAGTAAATTTTATAAAATCGAGGAATGTAAAGAGGACATGTGACTCGTGCCTTTGCGACTGCATAAGCCAAGAGAGAAGAGCATTCTTCCTTGAGCCATCGGATGCTGTTTGCATTTACAGCATAAACTTTACGTCACACCATATTGCACGCTCCGTCACTACACACAATGTCTAGCTCACAACAGCTCGTACAACTGCTCGCCTTTTACGACGCGCAGAGTTTGTTACCGTATATACGGACTACAGACGGATAGAAATAAAGAATTAGATGCGTCATGTACGGGCCTAATGGGTTTGAGAAAAATAAGATCTTGAGGTTCTTCAGTGGCATTTTTTTCTATATTTTGTAAGCATCATGTTCTAGAAGGGAAAAATTGGTCTTGACTTGTTCTGCACAGCAGCTTCCCGTCTTCGAAATTATATACAGAGAAAGATTATAAGTCTACAAACTCACACACACACACACACACACACACACACACACACACACACACACACACACACAGTGAACCGTGTGGTCGCTGTTAAAAGCAAGTAACAGAAATGGAAAGAGAAAAAATGAAAATATAGAAAGTGCGCAAGAGGAATATGATTTTAGAACCATATATACGAGTGATCCCGTGGCAGTGTTACAAGAAGTCAGGGATGATGGAGAAGGGGAAATGTATCAATGTGAGGTAAGGGACATTGGGTTACATGAGATAATCGTTCTCATACACTCGGACAGTGGAGGACTCCTACTATAAGCTCTTTGACGTCCACATTTTGAGAGGAGGTAGTATGGACAGAAACAAGAAAAAATTGCCGAGTAACATGGGCTCTAAAATGTGTACCTTAAGAGCTGTGAGCACCTGTTCAGTAGAAGAGATGTGTTTCACAGTAGCAAAGATGAACACATACACATAGCTCTTAAAGTAGGCATTTTAGAGTCCAAGTTTACTGATTTCTTTTTTTTTTTGTTTTTTTTTTTTGTTCCATACTGCATCGTCCAAAAATAGAAAAGGCAAAGTGATTTGGTCCGCTGTCGGAAGTATCACAGCGATCTTCACTTATAACTGTCGACTCAGTTGTTTCCAGATGAGAGTCCTCATTTCAGATTGATGCATTTACCCTTCTCTACTTCTTAATTTGTTCCACAGTCGGATGGTTAGAATGGAGAAAGAGTTGGAGGAAGCTTTCGTAATATGCAGAGGTACATGCAAGATGCTGAATGTATCCGACATGGCACTGTAGTTGCGGAATCATTATAGGAATATGATATGTGAAGTGACTCGTCCTGTGACGTCCGGTGACGTCAGCTCATGCTATTCCACGTTATGTAGCCATTTCGTCACATGAAACGCAATATAGGTTCTGCGATATTTCGGCGACGTGTCACGTAAAATACACTCCTGGAAATGGAAAAAAGAACACATTGACACCGGTGTGTCAGACCCACCATACTTGCTCCGGACACTGCGAGAGGGCTGTACAAGCAATGATCACACGCACGGCACAGCGGACACACCAGGAACCGCGGTGTTGGCCGTCGAATGGCGCTAGCTGCGCAGCATTTGTGCACCGCCGCCGTCAGTGTCAGCCAGTTTGCCGTGGCATACGGAGCTCCATCGCAGTCTTTAAGACTGGTAGCATGCCGCGACAGCGTGGACGTGAACCGTATGTGCAGTTGACGGACTTTGAGCGAGGGCGTATAGTGGGCATGCGGGAGGCCGGGTGGACGTACCGCCGAATTGCTCAACACGTGGGGCGTGAGGTCTCCACAGTACATCGATGTTGTCGCCAGTGGTCGGCGGAAGGTGCACGTGCCCGTCGACCTGGGACCGGACCGCAGCGACGCACGGATGCACGCCAAGACCGTAGGATCCTACGCAGTGCCGTAGGGGACCGCACCGCCACTTCCCAGCAAATTAGGGACACTGTTGCTCCTGGGGTATCGGCGAGGACCATTCGCAACCGTCTCCATGAAGCTGGGCTACGGTCCCGCACACCGTTAGGCCGTCTTCCGCTCACGCCCCAACATCGTGCAGCCCGCCTCCAGTGGTGTCGCGACAGGCGTGAATGGAGGGACGAATGGAGACGTGTCGTCTTCAGCGATGAGAGTCGCTTCTGCCTTGGTGCCAATGATGGTCGTATGCGTGTTTGGCGCCGTGCAGGTGAGCGCCACAATCAGGACTGCATACGACCGAGGCACACAGGGCCAACACCCGGCATCATGGTGTGGGGAGCGATCTCCTACACTGGCCGTACACCACTGGTGATCGTCGAGGGGACACTGAATAGTGCACGGTACATCCAAACCGTCATCGAACCCATCGTTCTACCATTCCTAGACCGGCAAGGGAACTTGCTGTTCCAACAGGACAATGCACGTCCGCATGTATCCCGTGCCACCCAACGTGCTCTAGAAGGTGTAAGTCAACTACCCTGGCCAGCAAGATCTCCGGATCTGTCCCCCATTGAGCATGTTTGGGACTGGATGAAGCGTCGTCTCACGCGGTCTGCACGTCCAGCACGAACGCTGGTCCAACTGAGGCGCCAGGTGGAAATGGCATGGCAAGCCGTTCCACAGGACTACATCCAGCATCTCTACGATCGTCTCCATGGGAGAATAGCAGCCTGCATTGCTGCGAAAGGTGGATATACACTGTACTAGTGCCGACATTGTGCATGCTCTGTTGCCTGTGTCTATGTGCCTGTGGTTCTGTCAGTGTGATCATGTGATGTATCTGACCCCAGGAATGTGTCAATAAAGTTTCCCCTTCCTGGGACAATGAATTCACGGTGTTCTTATTTCAATTTCCAGGAGTGTAGAACCAATAGGAAGCAAGAATGCTCCCTACGTCACAAGCAGAAAGCAAGAAGACATATTGTACTTGTCGTGTTCAGTGAAGCCCGTATTCGGTATGTTTTATAATCCACCTTATACCTCATGAATATAAGCTGTTCTTAACCACCATCCCACTGAAGACTTGAGAATGTATCGTTATTGGTACGATTTGTTGTAATAAAACGATGAGTTACGTCATACCGGTGGTTAAAGGATTTTCGTATTTATTTGCTATCACCTTAGAACTCGTATGTTATCGGAATATACGGTTTTAAGACAACGGCATATTGAAGACTGATGAAAAACATGTCGTTATTGTTGGGATTTGTTTTAATTGAATATACTTTATTAACATTTCGGCGTTTAAAGCCTACAGAAGACTGTAAGATAAAAGACAAAGTCGCTTGTGACGAAGCTACAATGTAGTGTAGTGATTGTGTTACAGAACGTAAGTTAAATAGGTATAGGGTTCGAATCCTGTCGTAACTGTTTTTTTTTTTTCATCTTCATGTTTTCAGAAAGGTTTGTGACTCTTTTTTACGAAATTAAGGAAAATAATTTCAGTAATACTTCATGTTATGTAAATAAAAATGCGTTCTCTGTCTGAAGTGAGCTTTGCTCCATTTAGTTAACTCCTATAAGCCTTACTAACTGGACATGTATCTTTCGCTTCTATCTGAGTGCGTGTTCACGGACATTGAAGTTTTTAGTTACGTGACCCACAGACAGAAGAAGATGACTAGCATATAGACGAGGTAGGAAATGTGTGTTTCAATAGAGTTACGTAGAAATTTTAAGCACGTCCATTTCCGACACCAATAATTTTTAAATCTTCTTGTATGTCATACAGGTAACGAAGTCGCTCTTCCCTTGCTTCTTCGTCCCACGGTACTGTTCGTGAGCCAATAGAACCGCTAAGCAGATCGTCGCAAGAGTCAATACTGCTGTGTCTCAAGGCGTTGTATATCCCAATAATGTGCATGTCAATGTTAACTGCGTCGTCCCGTGTGCCAATGGCTTGACTGAGGAGGGGAAGGACTGATGTGATTGTTAGTTGGTTGACTGATTTGGAGAGGCGGTCAAACAGCGAGGTCATCGCTCCCAAGGGATTAGGGAAGGATTGGGAAGGAAATCGGCAGTGCCATTTCAAAGCAAATATCCAGGCATTTGTCTGAAGCGATTTTAGGGCAGTCACAGAAAACCTAAATCAGGATGGCCAGACGCGGGTTTGAACGGTCGTCCGCCCGAGTATGAGTCCACTGTGATAACCATTGCGCCACCTCACTCGGTACCGAGGTGATCAAACAACCAACGGTTATACACATATCGTAAGCTAGCTCACTGTTTGTGGCATGTTCAACTACATCACAGTGTTAAAGATCTGCCAGGACAAATGTACTGTTTAATTTGAGGTAGAATATTTTTTCTAAAATTTTTCATTGGATATATTACATTTGAGAGGAAAAAGAACCCTGCAATGGTCGAATACAGTATTGGAGGTGTGCTGCACAGTCACGACATGTAACAAGCTAGGCAGATCGTTGCAAAGCGATATGAAATGGAATGAGCACCCAAGGGTGGTAGAGGGAAGGTGAATGGTCGGCTTCGGTTTACTGAGAGAATGTGAGGGAAGTGTAGACTATTACAGAGCCTCCATCGTCTTGAATAGTCCCCTGCTGACATGCAGGGTCAATAGATTCATGAGGTTGCTCCATACCCGCACACGTCCATCCGCTCGATACAATTTGAAGCGAGACTCGTCCGAACAGGTAACATGTTTCCAGTCATTATCAGTCCAATGTCGATTTTGACGGGTTCAGGCGAGGCGTAAATCTTTGTGTCGTGCAGTTTTCAAGTGTACACAAGTAGGCCTTCGGCTAAGAAAGCCCGTATCGATACTGTTTCGCTGAGGCTCGCAGGCTGGTACTGATGACCCAGTACTGAAATCTGCACCAGTTTGCGGAAGGGTTGCATTTCTGTCACGTTTAACGATTCTCTTCAGTCGTCAGTGGTCTTGCAGGACCTTTCTCCCGCCGCAGGGATGTCGGAGATTTGATGTTCAAGCGATTCCTCATATTCACGATACACTCGTGAAATGGTCTTACGGGAAAACCCCCACTTCATCGCTACCTCTGAGATGCTGTGTCCCATCGCTCGTGCGCCGACTATAACACCACTTTCGAACTCACATAAATCTTGATGACCTGCCATTGTAGCAGCAGTAACCGATCTAACACCCGCGCCGGACACTTGTTGTCTCATATAGGCGTTGCCGACCGCGACGCCGTATTCTGCCTGTTTACATATTATCTCTGTATTTTAGTACGCATGCCTATACCAGTTTCTTTCTCGCTTCAGTGTAAATAGTTGTTTTACCTCGCTGTATTTGCTAGTGGAACAGGAAAGGGAATAGCTAGAAATAGTACAAGTTGTTTGTAGGTGAATATACCTCTGTGGTAATCTACATCCTGCTGGCAATTCATATCAGTATTGTTACACACTCACACAACTTCAATGATAAAGCCCGCCTCTCGAGCCTTTTTCTAATTTTGTTTTGCCGCTCGCTGACAGCTTTTCGGTGTATTCGACCACTGTCCGGCGCCCTCGCAGACGGAGAGAGTGAGTGCGGTGTGGCGGGCTGTGTGACCCGCGGCGGCGGCGCTGGCGGCGTGCAAAGTGGACAGCCGCGTCTCCCGGGGCGACCGTTAAGGCTGGCGTGCACGCCCTGCACGCAACGCGCCGCACGCACACCTGGCCGGGTCAAGAGCCGCGCCGTGTCGCGGCCGCCAGCCCATTCTGCACGCGTCTCCCACAGTGCGTGCGTGCGTGTATCGCAGTGCGTGTCTCCGGGCGGGCGGGAGCGCCTCCTGCTATCGACGCGTCGCCCGCTGACAGGGAACGGCCATTTCCGAACGAGGCGGCGACAGGAATTGCTAATTCGGTTTCCGCCGGCCGCCTGCCCTTAGCTGTCAGCCGCCTTTGCGAGTCACCGTGTTCCACCCGCGTGCGCGACAGGTATGCCCGCCGGACCTCCCCCTTCTACGCGCATTCCGCCCGCTCTCTCCACGGTGAGCCGTTGCTCGCTTTACTGGACACTGACGGTCTGCGCAACGCTGCTCGAACTTATGGAGCGCCGTTCTGAGAAATACACGTAATTATCAAGAACCATCCAGTTACTGCTTTTACTGTCAACGTCTAACACGAGGCGTTAGTAAATTTCAAAGTTTTAGTAATACAGTGGAGGTAATACAATGAAGTAACAGTTCCTCCGCCATCGGTGGCGCAGCTTATCTGTTCTGGGATGACTAGGTTGAGACCAAATATCCCACAAACCATAGTCTTCTGGCCAACTCGAGCCAATAATCGGAACTTCCTTTGGCACAATCACTGTTTACTCAGGAAAAGTATGTAAATTAAGAGGAACACTTTTTGTTGTTGTTGTGGTCTTCAGTCCAGAGACTGGCTTGATGCAGCTCTCCATGCATACAGTAAAGCTGCATGCCCTCGGGAAAAATTACGGCTATAGTTTCACCTTGCTTTCAGCCGTTCGCAATACCTGCATAGCAAGGCCGTTTTGGTTAATGTTACAAGGCCAGATCAATGATCCAGACTGTTGCCCCTGCCACTACTGAAAAAGCTGCTACCCTTTTCAGGAACCACACGTTTGTCTGGCCTCTCAACAATACCCCTCCGTTGTGGTTGCACGTACGGTACAGCTATCTGTATCGCTGATGTACGTAAGCCTCGCCACCAACGGCAAGGTCCATGGTTCAGGGGGGGGGGGGGGCACTTAGGAAACTAAAATTAAAAGTTTTAGCCTTACAAGAAACAAGACTGCCAGATGAGAACACCATCTTTAATCGGTTCCGTTTGAATCGTTGTCTTCTTCTTATTTCAGGCTCTATAGCTCTTGATGGGCCTTGGCCTGTTCTGGGACATCATTCTATTCGTCCCTGTCTTGCGTCTCCATCATCTGACACCAGTAATTTTTAAATCTTCTTCTATATCATCCAGATAGAGAAGTCTCGCTCTTCCCCTGTTTCTTCGTCCCACTGTCTTTTGCAGCAGTGCTATTTTTGTTGGGTCCTCATGTTCCCTACAAAAAACGTGGCCGACCTATTTCAGGTGGTTTATTTCGCTGAACGTCATGATTTCAAGGTCTTTGTATAATATGTGAATTTAAGAATTACGTTATCTACGCCGTGCTCCATCTTCATTAGTCTTCCCATTGATTTTACACAACACCTTTCGTTCAAAACATCGTATTATCTTTTGACACTGTTGTGTAAGTGGCTTAGTTTCTGAGCTATATATTAACACTCGTCGTATTTAAGTTTTCTACTGCTGACCCTTTATTCTTCTGAACATATTCCTGGACTACAGTTGTGGGGCCACCCCATATTAGCATTTATTAGCCAGGTGGAGGCGCCGCTTTATTTCCATACTAACATCATTCTGTGATGTTGCCAGGGTTCCCAGTTAGAGAAATTCACTAACAGATTGTATTTGCATCTGGTCAATTTCTAACTGTGTCTTTAGTTCTGGTCGGATTATTCACATGTGTTTTGTTTTATTGATGTTCACTTCCAGTACCATTTCTGTTGCTGCAGCCACAAGTGCCCCATGTTCCTTTAGCACCTAGTTCTGTTCTTGCAGTAACATCCATATCACCTGCATAGGCCAGAACCTGCACCTTTTTATCGTATATTGTGCCTTTATGTTGATTTGAGCTTGTTACTTTGTAAGGTGGCTATAATTTCGCAACTACAAGCACTGATCTACATACTTTGCCGTGATTTACAACGGGAATAAGGTATCATTTGATAGGTTGTACATCGTATATATGTATATTTAAAGAAGACTGACATTTTCACGTACCCTTGTAAGTAGTTACTAACGCTTATTGCATGAAAGATGACTGAGTGTCTTTATAATCAAAACGGCGTGATGAATGATTGCCTATACTAGTAGAGGTTGGAACGCCAGTGCAAATTTTTTTTCTGAAATTAAGGCCTATGTTTGATATTAGCAGACTTCTTTTGGCCAAGAATGCCCTATTTGCCTGTTGTAGTCTGCTTTTTATGTCCTCCTTGCTCCGAACGTTATGGCTTATTTAGCTGATTAGGTAGCATAACTTCTTAGCTTCGTGTACTTCTTGATCATCATTTACGATGTTAAGTTTCTCGCTATTCTCATTTCTGACACTCCTCATTACTTTCGTCTTTCTTCGATTTATTCTCAGTCCATATCTGTACTTATTAGATTGTTCATTCCACTTAGTAAATCTTGAAATTCTTTTACACTTTAACTGACGATAGCAATGTCATTAGCGGATCTAATCATTGATATATTTTCACCTTGAATTTTCGTTCCACTCTTTAACTTTTCTTTTATCTCCGTCATTGCCTCTTCGATGTATAGATTGAACAGCGACGAGAGACTACATCCTTACCTTACACCCTCTCTAATCCGAGAACTTTGTTTTTGGTCTTGCACCCTTACTGTTCCCTCTTGTTTCTTGTACACACTGTATACTATCTGCCTTTCCCTGTAGCTTACCCCTATTTTCCTCAGAATTTCGAACATCTTGCACTATTTAACATGGCCGAACGCTTTTTCCTGGTCGACAAATTCTGTGACCATGTCTTGATTTTTCTTCAGTTTTACGTGCATTATCAACCGCAATGTCAGAACTGCCTCTCTAGTGTCTTTACTTTTCCGAAAGAATTGGATGTATGAGCTGTTTGTGCGATAATTCTTGCACTTGTCGCTTCTTCAGAATTTTATGAATAATGTTTTTCCGTAATTCAGATGGTATTTCACCAGCATACATTCCGCACACCAACGTGAATAGTCGTCGAGTTGCCTTTCCCTCCAATGGTTTTAGTAATTCCGATGGAACGTTATTTGTCTCTTCTACTTATTCTATCTCAAATCTTACAATGCTCTTGTAAATTCTAATTCTAAAACTGGACCCCCTATCTTTTCTATATCGACTCCCGTTTCTTCTTCTATCACGGCAGTACAGAAGTCTAGCCCCTCATAGTGGCCTTCTGTGTACTCTTTTCACCTATCCGCTCTCTCCTCTGCTTTTAAGAGTGGAATTCCCATTGCACTCTTAATTTTACCACCCTTGCTTTTGATTTCACTGAAGGTTATTTTTACTCTTCTATATGCTGAGTCAGTCCCTCAAACAATCATTTCTTTTTCGATTTCTTCACATTTTTAACGCAGCCATTTCTCCTCGGCTTCTCTGCGCTTCCTATTTATTTCATTCCTAAGTGAGTTATATTTCTGTGTTCCTGATTTTCCCTGAACATTTTTGTACTTCCTTCTTTCATGGATCACTGAAGTATTTCTTTTGTTATCCATGGTTTCTTCGCCGTTACCTTCTTTATAAATATGTTCATCTTTCCCACTTCTGTGATTGCCCTTTTTAGAGATATCCATCCTTCTTCAACTGAACTTTCTACTGAGCTATTCCTTAGCGCAGTATCTGTAGCCTCGGAGAACTTCTATCGCATTTCGTCATTCCTTAGTTTCTCCGTATCCCACTTCTCCACTTAGCTGGCTTAATGATTCTTCCTAACAAGTCTCTTAAACTTCAGCCTACTCTTCGTCATTACCAAACTGCGATCTGAGTCTGTATCTGCTCCTGGGTACGCCTTACATTTCAGCATCTGATTTAAGAATCTCTGCATGACCATGACGTAATCTAACTGAAATCTTCCGGAGCTCGTTGCGTTTACGTAGTATGCCTACTCCTCTGGTGATTCTTAAACAGAGTATTCGCTATTACTACCTGAAATTTATTACAGAATTCAATTGGTCATGCTTTTCTCTCATTCCTACTGTCAAACCCATATTCTCCCGTAACCCTTTCTTCTACTCTCTCCCCTACAACTTCATTCCAATCCTCCATTACTATTAGATATTCATTACCCTTACATACTGAATTACCCGTTCAGTATCCTCATACATATACATTAAAAAATGTTTTTCATCACCCCGGTTCCCACAACTCCTGAAGATAGACGTTGACTCTGGGTATTGTATCACAGACACAGTCCCCTGGAATGTTCAGAGATGTCATTGAACCTGCCCAAAGATGTGAACAACCATGCATGAGCAGCGCCAATTAGACTGAAGGGGTCCGACAGCCGAACAGTTCTAGTCATTCCACCAAGAAGGAGGTACACAGCACGTGTTGTCTGTAGTTCATCTATGCCTAGACGGTCAAAACCGCGGTTCGATCGCGTCCGAGTTGTTACTTTGTGCCAGTAAGGGCTCTCAACAAGGGAAGTGTCCAGGCGTCTCGGAGTGAATCAAAGCGATGGTGATCGGACATGCAGAAAAAACAGAGAGACAGAAACTATCGATAACATGCCTCTCTCAGCCCGCCCAAGGGCTTCTACTGCAGTGGATGACCGCTACCTACGGATTATGGCTCGGAGGAACCCTGGCAGCAACGCCACCATGTTCAATAATGCTTTTCGCTCAGACACAGAACGTCGTGTTACGACTCAAAATGTGTGCATTAGGCTGCATGATGCGCAACTTCAATCCCAACGTCCATGGCGAGGTCCATCTTTGCAACCACGCAGCGCTCTACTGATGGGCCCAACAACATGCCGAATGGACCGCTCAGGATTGTCATCAAGTTGTCTTCACCGATGAGTGTCGCATTTGCCTTCAGCCAGACAATCGTCTGGAGGCAACCTGGTCAGGCTGAACACCTTACACATACTGTCCAGCGACTGCAGCAAGGTGGAGGTTCCTGCTATTTTAGGGACGTACGCAGCTGGTAGTCATGGAAGGCGCCGCAACGACTGAACTATACGATAATGCCATCCTCCGACCCATAGTGCAACCATGTCGACAACATATTCGCGAGGCATTGGTCTTCATGGACGACAATTCGCGCCCCATAGTTCACATCTTATGAATGACTTCCTTCAGGATAGTGACATTGCTCGACTACAGTGGCCAGCATGTTCTCCAGACATGAACCCTGTCGAACATGCTTGGGATGGATTGAAAAGGACTGTTTGTGGACGACGTGACCCACCAACCACTCTGAGGGATCTACGCCGAGTCGCGTTGAGGAGTGGGACAATCTGGACCAACAATGCCTTGATGAACTTGTGGATAGTATGCCACGACGAATACAGGCATGCATCAATGCAAGAGGAAGTACTACTGAGTATTAGAGGTACCGTTGCGTACAGCGATCTGGACCACTACCTCTGAACGTCTGGCTGTATGGTGGTACAATATCCAATTTGTGGTTGTCATGAGCAATAAAAAGGGCGGAAATGATGTTTATGTTGATCTCTATTCCAATTTTCTGTAAAGATTCCGGAACTCTCGGTACCGAGGTGATGCAAACCTCTTTTTGATGTGTATACTTTCTCTATCTCTTCGTTCCCTGCTTGCGACGTCGGCATGTATACCTGCACTATTTTTGTCGGTGTATGTTTCCTGTCGATTCTGATGTTTATAAACCTATCACTGAACTGTTCACAGCAACTCACTTTCTGTCCTGCTTCCTGCTCATAACGAATCCTACTTCCGTTATACCATTTTCTGCTGCTGATGATATTACCCTATACTCTTCTGACAATAAATTCTTTTCTTCTTTCCATTTCACTTCACTGATGCCGTACTATATTTGGATTGAGCCTTAGCATTTCCGTTTTCAGATTACCTAACTTCCCTATCACGTTCAAACTTCTGACATTCTACTCCCCGACTCGTAGAACGTTATTCTTTCAGTGGTTATTCAACCATTTTCTTAGGTAACCGCCCTCTTGGCAGTCCCCTACCGGAGATCCGAATGTTAGACTAGTCCGACATATTTTGGCAGTGGAGAGGTCGTCAAGACACCTTTTCAATTAGAGGCCACATGCATGTGGATACGCATTATGTGTCCTTAATGCAGGGGTTCCATTGCCTTCTGCATCCTCATGCAACTGGTAATTGCTGATTCTTCCGCATTTCGGGACAGTTTCCCGTCCAAGTGGACAGAGAGTGTCTTTAATCTCTTTCTGCTCCTCCTCCTTCTTTGAAAATGCCATTGGCTGAATAAGGGTGCCTTCTTATCCCGGAAGTCTTCGGACGACATTCCTGATGATTTTTAATCGAAATTTAGGCGGTGGGCGTGTGGTGAACCCAAGAATGAAAATGTTTTAATTACTAATTAAAGACGCTACACCTAAACCACGGGTACCATTACATAGCAACATCATGTTATGGTGGAACATCTGCCTAGTAGGCGGATAGGCAGTTGGAACATCCACCCATAGAACGAAAATAGCTTTTTCCGGACATATAATAAGCCGTTGATAAAATAGGGTTTTATCAAAAATTTAAAATGAATGAATAAATTCAAATATTTTACTTTTTGTTTTCAGAAAATAAAACCCATCAGTCTGAAACAAAGTTTTATAAGTCCTGCGCAATATTTTAGCTGTACGGAAATAGTTGAGTCACTTTAGTAGTCCTGAACAGACAGACGAATTTGGAACACGTGGCGACCCAAACAGTCACACTCAGTGGTTATTGCTTCTGTCATATTATCGTCAGAATTTATTGTCTGTTTCATATTATCATTAGAATTGAGGTAGTTAGCTATTGCTGTTTGGTGGTGCTGATCCACTTTAGGTGGATTCCCTTCATACCGAATACTATGATCCAGGTGGTTTTCGCATATTTCTAAGCTTGTGTCGTCCTCTACCACTGACAGACCGCTTTCGTAAGGGACATGTGAATCAGTGGTGTTAATTGTAGAGTAAGAGTCTTCAGAAAACATCTCCTTTGTCGTCTGCGTAATTCTTGTGCTTTTGCTAGACACCTCGGTCGGTATTTTTTGCAGCAGACATTGCAACCTCAAAAAAGAAACAGTCTGAGCTAGGAACCAACGCATGCAAGGACTTCGTAGTTGAATGTAATCATTGAAATGAACTGTAAAAAGACTAACTACATATGTTCATAAACTAGCAAACAACCAAGAAACAATGGTAAAACGAATGAGTCGTAATAAATTAAACCAAACTTGAAACTGTAGCCTGTAGAAAGCATTTCGAAGTAGTAAAATTGTAGTTCATAAAGAAAGACAACCATAGTAAAACGAATCATGTTTTATGAACACTTATTCACTCCATATCAAAAATGGTTCAAATGGCTCTGAGCACTATGGGACTTAACATCTGTGGTCATCAGTCCCCTAGAACTTAGAACTACTTAAACCTAACTAACCTAAGGACATCACACACATCTATGCCCGAGGCAATATTCGAACCTGCGACCGTAGCGGTCACGCGGTTCCAGACTGAAGCGCCTAGAACCGCATGGCCACACCGGCCGGCCACTCAAAATCCCTCTAATCTAACTCACTAAAGTGTAAATTAAGTTGTAGCATAATCATGTAATTAAAAATGTCTCGTAAAAGAACTTAAAGAAAAGGCTCGATTTTTCGCCTGTGGGACGAAATATTGCGAGTTCAGGAACGTGTGGGTCCGGAATGGAAGCAAGTTATGTTGGGTAAATCGGCACGACGAGGCACGTGACCTTCACTGCTCTATGACTAAATATCAAATGAAACTCTCGTAGCTGGCTAGAACCATAGGGTGATTGCCATTGCCTCTGGCGAAACTAATATAAACCATGTCGTAGTATCAGAAGGATGTTACGTGCTACTTCATTCTCCGAAAGTTAGATGAGAAATTAAGAATCGTTCAAATGGTTCAAATGGCTCTGAGCACTATGGGACTCAACTGCTTTGGTCATCAGTCCCCTAGAACTTAGAACTACTTAAACCTAACTAACCTAAGGACATCACACACATCCATGCCCGAGGCAGGATTCGAACCTGCGACCGTAGCAGTCGCACGGTTCCGGACTGCGCTCCTAGAACCGCGAGACCACCGCGGCCGGCTAAGAATCGTTCTTACAAAAATGTTCTTTGGGTGGTTGTTACGATTCGACGCAGCGCCCTCCCCTTGCCTGCTTGAATCCACGACTGGTAGCGCTAACGTTTGCTACTCGTCTGAAACACGTACGCAGCAGTGGGAGCTACCTCTGAGCCACTCGCGCCACCGTAAGACGCTGTGGATGCGGAGCGGAAACGCGGGAAGCACTAAAACGTGCCGGCCCGGCTAGGCCCGGCGTGCGCACTCTGCCAACCTGGCGCTGGAGCTGGCAGCGGCGGCCACTCCCTCCCTCCCTCCTACCCTCCAGCCAGCCAGCAGCCATATTTCCTTCCGCCAGATGAAATATAGCGCAATATGCGGTGGCGGAGCGGTCCGCTCGCACAATTGCGGGCTGACTGGGCATCCTCCGGCGCGGCTTGCTTTATGGCACATACCGCTCGGCGCTCGGCCGAGGTGTCGGCGCCGCCGGCATCCGTCAGCCGCCGGTAACGGCCCCGCCTTCCGCCCCTGGAAGACCCATCCGGTGCCTCTGCTCCCGGCCGGACTCGCCCTCTCTCCAAAGGACCCTCACGAGGACGCCGACGGCGCAAAAAGTAATCGACCTCTCGCAGATGACTCCCAGTTAGGGGACAGAAAAACTGCAACTTTGTCATAAAGTTTCACGAACATCCCTAAGTATGTATGTGAACGTAGACTTTCTTGGCGGATACTGTTGGTGAAGTCTTCTCGGTTTTTCATCCAGGAGGCTGCACTGAAATTCCGTGACGTTTCGATGGATGTCACTCTCATCATGTTCTGGCGAAGACCTCCTACGACCATTACGAAAAGCGAGAGACATGCTTGACTCAGTGCTTTGCTGCACTACAACTGCAAATACTCCCTGTATTCAGAATCCCTTCCGAGTCCATTACAACACGGGACAAACACAGTTCTGTACCTCTCTATGTAGCATGGAACACTTTAGAAACCGAGCGAGGTGGAGCAGTGGTTAGCACACTAGACTCGCATTCGAGAGGACGACGGTTCAATCCTGCATCCGGCCGTCCTGATTTAGGTTTTCCGTGATTTCCCTAAATCGCTCCAGGCAAATGCCGGGATGGTTCCTTTGAAAGGGCACGGCCGACTTCTTTCCCCGTCTTTCCCTAATCCGATGAGACCGATGACCTCGCTGTTTGGTCTCTTCCCACAAACAACCAAAAAAAAAAAAAAAACACTTTACAAGTGTACGTCTGGCTCATGAAGATAGTTCGGCAGTGGCAGTACAACGAGGGACATACGCATGAATTGAAGGAAATAATAATGTTATAACGAGCTAGTAGATTTTGGTTGGGAGGGCAAAGTCAAAAAAACAGTTGTAATAAAGCTAAATAATAAATTCGTCAATAGGAACAAGCGCTTCCAGCTAAGGTCGACATGGAACTCAGCAGCAGCAACTACACGCCAAGAACACCCCCAGCAATTGATGTTTTGAGGTTCTGTGCAAGACTGTATACACCGAGAATTGAACTACGGTCCGCGCTCATTAGCACACTCGCACATGGAGGGTGGAGGGGGGAGGGGGGAAGGTGGGGCAAGGGCGGCAGCCGCACAAGTGTGGAGGGAGAGAGAGAGAAAGAGAGAGAGAGAGAGCGTAAGGGGTGTACTTTGGCATGTACACACGTCAATGTGTCGGTTGCTTTTCCCATGCATCAAACAATCATCATCCAGCAAACACATCACATAATTTACTAACTGCTGTTTTCGGCAAGGTCGTGACCGCATCACTAAATGGGCTGCGCCTGCTTTGTAGACTCATCGTTTTCTGACCACACATCCACACTCAACACCTCACTTTCTGCACAGAGGAAAATAAGTCATGTGTACCTGGAGGTATTAACCAACTAAAAACAAATGTTGATGGTGTTAGGACAGCAACCAGCCACAAATTTACTGTCAGTTCCTTTATTTAGAGGGCACCGTTACCGGTTTCGAATCGTTGTGATTCATCCTCAGACGGTTTACACGCTTTCTTTATGACATGTTGTGTGTTTTTTACAGATTAATTTTCGTGAAACGTCGGTTTGGAGTGTTTGTTTCACGAAAATTAATCTGTAAAAAACACACAACATGTCATAAAGAAAGCGTGTAAACCGTCTGAGGATGAATCACAACGATTCGAAACCGGTAACGGTGCCCTTTGAATAAAGGAACTGAAAGTAAATTTGTGGCTGGTTGCTGTCCTAACACCATCAACATTTGTCTTCAAACAACAGCCACGGTCTCCATCATGTCATCATATGACAAAATTGCAACTAAAAACATACTGATCCTAACAGTTATAATTATTAATCTCCAAATGAAGTAATTACTAATGTAATGTTATTCAGTACACTGTCCTCAGTCACCTGTCGTCCGCGCAATCTTGACACTTCGACAGAAGATGATCAGAATTACACTCATCGAAACTTCGCAGGATTTCAGCGCGGCCTCCCGAATGGAATCCGCGAAGATTTAATCTAAGAATGCATTTTATTTTGTATTCTGAGATTAATGCTGTGTCGGGCGAGTGAAATATAAATGACGACCAGTAAGGAAACTAACAAACCGTACCAAGCCACCGTCGCCGAAAGATTTGCAGAAGAGGTTAGCGCAGATGCTGAATTTGCGGATATCCAGCAATAATTACTATTCCGCGAATAAAAGCCTGTAGCGATGCAGATATCCACCCATATATCTACGGATGTTCTAAGTACTAATTATTTTGTGGGTAAAATTTGGAGGAATATGTCAGTGTTGAGATTCCATTCTTTGTGATCGAGAATACTAATTATTATTGTTTTATGTCACTATTATAAACCATTCACTATGGAGTGGCACTACAATGGCTTCAATACACGGTCCCCTGAGATGACCAGATCTGTTGTTGACATCTACAAAGCCCTTTTTCCCGATTTTCCTCTCAGTTATACGCGTATCCTCTTACTGTTGTACTTGCAGCTGCTTTATATGAGGCACATTTTTATGCAGCAACCGCCACTAAGCTACCTTGAGGCCCTGCAAGGATATTCCAGTCACCGCAATCTTCGTTTCCTGTTTCCACACACCGCAAATAAAGCTGCCGAAAAAAGGTATTTACGTTGCAAGAGTTCTACATTTTGTGGAAGAACATCTGGCAGTTGTTTGGGTCTGAAGAGAACTATGTAGTGGTTTTATGAGATGGTGAGAGCTTTGTATTTTGGCTTGCCTCCTGTGATTGAGTTCCAGAGCGTTTATACATACAGAACAGCAGTAATACTCAAGGGTTAATTCATTCCAACAGCTTTGATATCATTCTTCCATTACAGAAATATTCAAATGAAACGTTCCTCACGTTCATCTGTGGAAACTCTACACATAGGTATATCACCTTTTTTCTCGAAAATAGGACTCACTGGATGTGGAAGACATTTTCTTCTCCATACTGTCCATATCGTCTACTTCTAGCTCAATATTTTAGTGGTGGAGTAGGAACTGGTATACTTTCTGACCGTGGAATAGCTCGAATAGCGGGGGAAGAATAAAGTGTTAAATTATTCCGCTTTTTTCATCGACAAAAAGTGGTTCAAATGGCTCTGAGCACTATGGGACTTAACAGCTATGGTCATCAGTCCCCTAGAACTTAGAACTACTTAAACTTAATTAACCTAAGGACAGCACACAACACCCAGTCATCACGAGACAGAGAATATCCCTGCCCCGTCGGGAATCGAACCCGGGAACCCGGGCGTGGGAAGCGAGAACGCTACCGCACGACCACGAGCTGCGGACTTTTCATCGACAATCCTGCCGCTATAGATGGAGTCAAAGGGAACTAGCAGTTACCTGTAGGGTTTGTACATACAAAACTTGTCACAGTAGTTACAATGTATACTAATCATTGCAACCACTGTTAACTAAATTTCAATTTAATATTATTATACTTATTGTGCGAGTGTACCATTAATTTTCCAAAAATACTTTTTTCTTAACTATTAAGTGTGAACATGTGATAGAGATTTTTCGCCTATTTAATTGATATTAATCCATGTAACAATGTTACAGGTTTACATTAATTATCTTTGCTTTCAGTGATATATTATTTTATTACTGATTTTTATTAATACCAAGTGTAATGTGAGTATTTTTGAATATTTGAAATAGTATTTGTAAATGCATTCATTTGTTGCACTTTTATGTACTATTGAAGTAAAATGTTGAGACTTCTTTAGATGAAGTACTATGCCCTTTACGACAAAATTTGTGTCTGTCATTAAAAAAAAGGGGGTGGCAGTTGAAAGAGAGATAATGGTGAACAGAGTTTGATGGAGATTCAAAACCATTCGAAAAAGTGCTGTTCATGTAATAATGAAAGCTGAAGTTTTTTGAACCACTATTCAGACTGGAACGTGTGGAGAATTGTGCAGAAAGAGTCCTACCATGAGAAAGAGTGCAAGCGGAGCTGTTTTGGAGCACTCATTGAGGAGTGTTGTCAGAGACTGAGGAATGGAGTGTTGGTGGAACATATTGGCGAACTTGTAACCGAACATTCAGCATATGAAGTACTCAGAGACTATGAAGGCAGACCAAGAAAAGAAAGGAAACAGATCTACTGATGGGAAAAGAAGCAAAAGTAATTTTCTGGTGAAGATTTCAAGACAAGGCGAGAAGAAAAGAAGAAGTCTAGATTCGTTTAATGGCAGACGAAGATGCCAAGTTTTTGAAGAATTGAGCAACTAACTGTACTCTGACTTGAATTTGTCTGGCAGAAGGTGAATGAATTGTATTTTACAGGACGCAAAGTAACGTGAACCTTGTTGTTCAGTAAGGCGAGAGGCATATTCCGACAATATAGTGCGGATGAACTGAAGTAGACTTACGAACTTTGTTTACCGGATTCAGCGAATGCCACATGGACTCTCGCACGTGCGAATTTGATCAGCTTAATTTACTGAGGGAACAACACATTCTTGTGGAACTTTTGCAAAAATGTGCAAATCTATATGTTGTGCATCTCCATTACTGCCATGAACAGTTTGGATTTTGGCATAGTTCCTCATCAGAATACTTTCCAGAAGTTTTTCCCTGAAAACATAACAACGTTCCTTGTCGCTGAGAACTGTTCTGGAGTTACAGTTTTACTGGAAGCATTTTTTTTTTTTGTGTACATGTAAAATTTAAAGAGCGGACAGACTCCATGTTGTCACCATCTTCGTCCACCAGAATCATTGCCATCAGACATCACGCCACTCACGCCCCAGTACCAGCAACTGCCGGCGACCTCAGGTAGGTGGGTCACACATTTACAGCTTTGACTCCGTGCAAAACAAAAATGCAGAAACGATAATACATAGGCGCCCTCCGATGCGAATTCCGATAAATCAGTGACGTTTAGTGACTTAATAAGATACCATGGACGATTCACTAAACCAAGAACTGAATGTTGAATTAGACTGACATTTAGCCAACAGTCCAGTAGTCTCAGCAATACTCCATGTCTTCAAAGCCAAAATGTTAGCATCTGGAAATGCTTCAAGGCCACCATAATCTGCTTGATTGCCCCACACAACAGCAAGTGTCAACCAGGTACTACCTCCAAACACTGCTTGTACATCACAGATAAAGTTCAGATGGAGTCCACGAACAACATTTGGACCTCCAATCAATTGCTGTTTATTAAATTGCCCAGCCAAGTCAATATCAATCGCCTTCAAACTGCGATACACTGGTACACTGCGCCACCACCGACGACGGTAACCACGTCGCACTGCTGTAAATCACAGGTAAAGTTCAGATGGAGTCCACGAAAAGCATTTGGACCTCCAATCAATTGCTGTTTATTAAACTGCGCAGCCAAGTCAATATCAATCGCCTTCAAACTGCGATACACTGGTACACTGCGCCGCCAGCGACGACGGTAACCACGTCGCACTGCTGTAAATCACAGGTAAAGTTCAGATGGAGACCACGATAAGAATTTGGACCCCCAATCAATTGCTGTTTATTAAACTACCCAGCAAAGTCAAAACCAATCGCCTTCAAACTGCGATACACTGGTACACTGCGCCGCCAGCGACGACGGTAACCACGTCGCACTGCTGTAAATCACAGGTAAAGTTCAGATGGCGTCGACGAAAAGCATTTGGACCTCCAATCAATTGCTCTTTATTAAACTGCCCAGCCAAGTCAATATCAATCACCTTCAAACTGCAATACACTGGTACACAGCACCACCACCGACGACGGTAACCACGTCGCACTGCTGTAAATCACAGGTAAAGTTCAGATGGAGTCGACGAAAAGCATTTGGACCTCCAATCAATTGCTGTTTATTAAACTGCCCAGCCAAGTCAATATCAATCGCCTTCAAACTGCGATACACTGGTACACTGCGCCGCCAGCGACGACGGTAACCACGTTGCACTGCTGTAAATCACAGGTAAAGTTCAGATGGAGTCCACGAAAAACATTTGGGACCTCCAATCAATTGCTGTTTATTAAACTGCACAGCCAAGTCAATATCAATCGCCTTCAAACTGCGATACACTGGTACACTGCGCCGCCAGAAACGACGACGGTAACCACGTCGCACTGCTGTAAATCACAGGTAAAGTGCAGATGGAGTCCACGAAAAGCATTTGGGACCTCCAATCAATTGCTGTTTATTAAACTGCACAGCCAAGTCAATATCAATCGCCTTCAAACTGCGATACACTGGTACACTGCGCCGCCAGCGACGGCGGTAACCACGTCGCACTGCTGTAAATAACAGGTAAAGTTCAGATGGAGTCCACGAAAAACATTTGGACCTCCAATCAATTGCTGTTTATTAAACTGCCCAGCCAAGTCAATATCAATCGCCATCAAACTGCGATACACTGGTACACTGCGCCGCCAGCGACAACGGTGACCACATCGCACTGCTGTAAATCACAGGTAAAGTTCAGATGGAGTCCACGAAAAGCATTTGGACCTCCAATCAATTGCTGTTTATTAAACTGCCCAGCCAAGTCAATATCAATCGCCTTCAAACTGCGATACACTGGAACACTGCGCCGCCAGCGACGACGGTAACCACGTCGCACTGCTGTAAATCACAGGTAAAGTTCAGATGGAGTCCACAAAAAGCATTTGGACCTCCAATCAATTGCTGTTTATTAAACTGCCCAGCCAAGTCAATATCAATCGCCTTCAAACTTCGATACACTGGTACACTGCACAGCCAGAAACGACGACGGTAACCACGTCGCACTGCTGTAAATCACAGGTAAAGTTCAGATGGAGTCCACGAAAAATATTTGGGACCTCCAATCAATTGCTGTTTATTAAACTGCCCAGCCAAGTCAATATCAATCGCCTTCAAACTGCGATACACTGGTACACTGCGCCGCCAGCGACGACGGTAACCACGTTGCACTGCTGTAAATCACAGGTAAAGTTCAGATGGAGTCCACGAAAAGCATTTGGGACCTCCAATCAATTGCTGTTTATTAAACTGCCCTGCCAAGTCAATATCAATCGCCTTCAAACTGCGATACACTGGTACACTGCGCCGCCAGCGACGACGGTAACCACGTTGCACTGCTGTAAATCACAGGTAAAGTTCAGAAGGAGTCCACGAAAAACATTTGGGACCTCCAATCAATTGCTGTTTATTAAACTGCCCAGCCGAGTCAATATCAATCGCCTTCAAACTGCGATACACTGGTACACTGCGCCGCCACAAACGACGGCGGTAACCACGTCGCACTGCTGTTAATCACAGATAAAGTTCAGATGGAGTCCACAAAAATATTTGGGACCTCAAATCAATTGCTGTTTATTAAACTGCCCAGCCAAGTCAATATCAATCGCCTTCAAACTGCGATACACTGGTACACTGCGCCACCACCGACGACGGTAACCACGTCGCACTGCTGTAAATCACAGGTAAAGTTCAGATGGAGTCCACGAAAAGCATTTGGACCTCCAATCAATTGCTGTTTATTAAACTGCCCAGCCAAGTCAATATCAATCGCCTTCAAACTGCGATACACTGGTACACTGCGCCGCCAGCGACGACGGTAACCACGTCGCACTGCTGTAAATCACAGGTAAAGTTCAGATGGAGACCACGATAAGAATTTGGACCTCCAATCAATTGCTGTTTATAAACTGCCCAGCAAAGTCAAAACCAATCGCCTTCAAACTGCGATACACTGGTACACTGCGCCGCCAGCGACGACGGTAACCACGTCGCACTGCTGTAAATCACAGGTAAAGTTCAGATGGAGTCGACGAAAAGCATTTGGACCTCCAATCAATTGCTCTTTATTAAACTGCCAGCCAAGTCAATATCAATCACCTTCAAACTGCAATACACTGGTACACAGCACCACCACCGACGACGGTAACCACGTCGCACTGCTGTAAATCACAGGTAAAGTTCAGATGGTGTCGACGAAAAGCATTTGGACCTCCAATCAATTGCTGTTTATTAAACTGCCCAGCCAAGTCAATGTCAATCGCCTTCAAACTGCGATACACTGGTACACTGCGCCGCCAGCGACGACGGTAACCACGTTGCACTGCTGTAAATCAATGGTAAAGTTCAGATGGAGTCCACGAAAAACATTTGGGACCTCCAATCAATTGCTGTTTATTAAACTGCACAGCCAAGTCAATATCAATCGCCTTCAAACTGCGATACACTGGTACACTGCGCCGCCAGAAACGACGACGGTAACCACGTCGCACTGCTGTAAATCACAGGTAAAGTGCAGATGGAGTCCACGAAAAGCATTTGGGACCTCCAATCAATTGCTGTTTATTAAACTGCACAGCCAAGTCAATATCAATCGCCTTCAAACTGCGATACACTGGTACACTGCGGCGCCAGCGACGACGGTAACCACGTCGCACTGCTGTAAATCACAGGTAAAGTTCAGATGGAGTCCACGAAAAACATTTGGACCTCCAATCAATTGCTGTTTATTAAACTGCCCAGCCAAGTCAATATCAATCGCCCTCAAACTGCGATACACTGGCACACTGCGCCGCCAGCGACAACGGTGACCACATCGCACTGCTGTAAATCACAGGTAAAGTTCAGATGGAGTCCACGAAAAGCATTTGGACCTCCAATCAATTGCTGTTTATTAAACTGCCCAGCCAAGTCAATATCAATCGCCTTCAAACTGCAATACACTGGAACACTGCGCCGCCAGCGACGACGGTAACCACGTCGCACTGCTGTAAATCACAGGTAAAGTTCAGATGGAGTCCACAAAAAGCATTTGGACCTCCAATCAATTGCTGTTTATTAAACTGCCCAGCCAAGTCAATATCAATCGCCTTCAAACTTCGATACACTGGTACACTGCGCCGCCAGAAACGACGACGGTAACCACGTCGCACTGCTGTAAATCAGAGGTAAAGTTCAGATGGAGTCCACGAAAAATATTTGGGACCTCCAATCAATTGCTGTTTATTAAACTGCCCAGCCAAGTCAATATCAATCGCCTTCAAACTGGGATACACTGGTACACTGCGCCGCCAGCGACGACGGTAACCATGTTGCACTGCTGTAAATCACAGGTAAAGTTCAGATGGAGTCCACGAAAAGCATTTGGGACCTCCAATCAATTGCTGTTTATTAAACTGCCCAGCCAAGTCAATATCAATCGCCTTCAAACTGCGATACACTGGTACACTGCGCCGCCAGCGACGACGGTAACCACGTTGCACTGCTGTAAATCACAGGTAAAGTTCAGATGGAGTCCACGAAAAACATTTGGGACCTCCAATCAATTGCTGTTTATTAAACTGCCCAGCCGAGTCAATATCAATCGCCTTCAAACTGCGATACACTGGTACACTGCGCCGCCACAAACGACGGCGGTAACCACGTCGCACTCCTGTTAATCACAGGTAAAGTTCAGATGGAGTCCACGAAAAATATTTGGGACCTCAAATCAATTGCTGTTTATTAAACTGCCCAGCCAAGTCAATATCAATCGCCTTCAAACTGTGATACACTGGTACACTGCGCCGCCAGCGACGACGGTAACCACGTCGCACTGCTGTAAATCACAAGTAAAGTTCAGATGGAGTCCACGAAAAGCATTTGGGACCTCCAATCAATTGCTGTTTATTAAACTGCACAGCCAAGTCAATATCAATCGCCTTCAAACTGCGATACACTGGTACACTGCGCCGCCAGCGACGACGGTAACCACGTCGCACTGCTGTAAATCACAGGTAAAGTTCAGATGGAGTCCACGAAAAGCATTTGGACCTCCAATCAATTGCTGTTTATTAAACTGCCCAGCCAAGTCAATATCAATCGCCCTCAAACTGCGATACACTAATACACTGCGCCGCCAGCGACAACGGTGACCACATCGCACTGCTGTAAATCACAGGTGAAGTTCAGATGGAGTCCACGAAAAGCATTTGGACCTCCAATCAATTGCTGTTTATTAAACTGCCCAGCCAAGTCAATATCAATCGCCTTCAAACTGCGATACACTGGAACACTGCGCCGCCAGCGACGACGGTAACCACGTCGCACTGCTGTAAATCACAGGTAAAGTTCAGATGGAGTCCACAAAAAGCATTTGGACCTCCAATCAATTGCTGTTTATTAAACTGCCCAGCCAAGTCAATGTCAATCGCCTTCAAACTGCAATACACTGGTACACTGCGCCGCCAGCGACGACGGTAACCACGTTGCACTGCTGTAAATCACAGGTAAAGTTCAGATGGAGTCCACGAAAAACATTTGGGACCTCCAATCAATTGCTGTTTATTAAACTGCACAGCCAGGTCAATATCAATCGCCTTCAAACTGCGATACACTGGTACACTGCGCCACCAGAAACGACGACGGTAACCACGTCGCACTGCTGTAAATTACAGGTAAAGTGCAGATGGAGTCCACGAAAAGCATTTGGGACCTCCAATCAATTGCTGTTTATTAAACTGCACAGCCAAGTCAATATCAATCGCCTTCAAACTGCGATACACTGGTACACTGCGCCGCCAGCGACGACGGTAACCACGTCGCACTGCTGTAAATCACAGGTAAAGTTCAGATGGAGTCCACGAAAAACATTTGGACCTCCAATCAATTGCTGTTTATTAAACTGCCCAGCCAAGTCAATATCAATCGCCCTCAAACTGCGATACACTGGTACACTGCGCCGCCAGCGACAACGGTGACCACATCGCACTGCTGTAAATCACAGGTAAAGTTCAGATGGAGTCGACGAAAAGCATTTGGACCTCCAATCAATTGCTGTTTATTAAACTGCCCAGCCAAGTCAATATCAATCGCCTTCAAACTGCGATACACTGGAACACTGCGCCGCCAGCGACGACGGTAACCACGTCGCACTGCTGTAAATCACAGGTAAAGTTCAGATGGAGTCCACAAAAAGCATTTGGACCTCCAATCAATTGCTGTTTATTAAACTGCCCAGCCAAGTCAATATCAATCGCCTTCAAACTTCGATACACTGGTACACTGCGCCGCCAGCGACGACGGTAACCACGTTGCACCGCTGTAAATCACAGGTAAAGTTCAGATGGAGTCCACGAAAAGCATTTGGGACCTCCAATCAATTGCTGTTTATTAAACTGCCCAGCCAATTCAATATCAATCGCCTTCAAACTGCGATACACTGGTACACTGCGCCGCCAGCGACGACGGTAACCACGTCGCACTGCTGTATATCACAGGTAAAGTTCAGATGGAGTCCACGAAAAATATTTGGGACCTCCAATCAATTGCTGTTTATTAAACTGCCCAGCCAAGTCAATATCAATCGCCTTCAAACTGCGATACACTGGTACACTGCGCCGCCAGCGACGACGGTAACCACGTTGCACTGCTGTAAATCACAGGTAAAGTTCAGATGGAGTCCACGAAAAGCATTTGGTACCTCCAATCAATTGCTGTTTATTAAACTGCCCAGCCAAGTCAATATCAATCGCCTTCAAACTGCGATACACTGGTACACTGCGCCGCCAGCGACGACGGTAACCACGTTGCACTGATGTAAATCACAGGTAAAGTTCAGATGGAGTCCACGAAAAACATTTGGGACCTCCAATCAATTGCTGTTTATTAAACTGCCCAGCCAAGTCAATATCAATCGCCTTCAAACTGCGATACACTGGAACACTGCGCCGCCAGCGACGACGGTAACCACGTCGCACTGCTGTAAATCACAGGTAAAGTTCAGATGGAGTCCACGAAAAACATTTGGACCTCCAATCAATTGCTGTTTATTAAACTGCCCAGCCAAGTCAATATCAATCGCCCTCAAACTGCGATACACTGGTACACTGCGCTGCCAGCGACAACGGTGACCACATCGCACTGCTGTAAATCACAGGTAAAGTTCAGATGGAGTCCACGAAAAGCATTTGGACCTCCAATCAATTGCTGTTTATTAAACTGCCCAGCCAAGTCAATATCAATCGCCTTCAAACTTCGATACACTGGTACACTGCGCCGCGAGCGACGACGGTAACCACGTTGCACTGCTGTAAATCACAGGTAAAGTTCAGATGGAGTCCACGAAAAGCATTTGGGACCTCCAATCAATTGCTGTTTATTAAACTGCCCAGCCAATTCAATATCAATCGCCTTCAAACTGCGATACACTGGTACACTGCGCCGCCAGCGACGATGGTAACCACGTCGCACTGCTGTATATCACAGGTAAAGTTCAGATGGAGTCCACGAAAAATATTTGGGACCTCCAATCAATTGCTGTTTATTAAACTGCCCAGCCAAGTCAATATCAATCGCCTTCAAACTGCGATACACTGGTACACTGCGCCGCCAGCGACGACGGTAACCACGTTGCACTGCTGTAAATCACAGGTAAAGTTCAGATGGAGTCCACGAAAAGCATTTGGGACCTCCAATCAATTGCTGTTTATTAAACTGCCCAGCCAAGTCAATATCAATCGCCTTCAAACTTCGATACACTGGTACACTGCGCCGCCAGCGACGACGGTAACCACGTTGCACTGCTGTAAATCACAGGTAAAGTTCAGATGGAGTCCACGAAAAGCATTTGGGACCTCCAATCAATTGCTGTTTATTAAACTGCCCAGCCGAGTCAATATCAATCGCCTTCAAACTGCGATACTCCGGTACACTGCGCCGCCACAAACGACGGCGGTAACCACGTCGCACTGCTGTTAATCACAGGTAAAGTTCAGATGGAGTCCACGAAAAATATTTGGGACCTCAAATCAATTGCTGTTTATTAAACTGCCCAGCCAAGTCAATATCAATCGCCTTCAAACTGCGATACACTGGTACACTGCGCTGCCAGCGACGACGGTAACCACGTCGCACTGCTGTAAATCACAGGTAAAGTTCAGATGGAGTCCACGAAAAGCATTTGGACCTCCAATCAATTGCTGTTTATTAAACTGCCCAGCCAAGTCAATATCAATCGCCTTCAAACTGCGATACACTGGAACACTGCGCCGCCAGCGACGACGGTAACCACGTTGCACTGCTGTAAATCACAGGTAAAGTTCAGATGGAGTCCACGAAAAGCATTTGGGACCTCCAATCAATTGCTGTTTATTAAACTGCACAGCCAAGTCAATATCAATCGCCTTCAAACTGCGATACACTGGTACACTGCGCCGCCAGAAACGACGACGGTACCACGTTGCACTGCTGTAAATCACAGGTAAAGTTCAGATGGAGTCCACGAAAAGCATTTGGGACCTCCAATCAATTGCTGTTTATTAAACTGCCCCGCCAAGTCAATATCAATCGCCTTCAAACTGCGATACACTGGTACACTGCGCCGACAGCGACGACGGTAACCACGTTGCACTGCTGTAAATCACAGGTAAAGTTCAGATGGAGTCCACGAAAAACATTTGGGACCTCCAATCAATTGCTGTTTATTAAACTGCCCAGCCGAGTCAATATCAATCGTCTTCAAACTGCGATACACTGGTACACTGCGCTGCCAGCGACGACGGTAACCACGTCGCACTGCTGTAAATCACAGGTAAAGTTCAGATGGAGTCCACAAAAAGCATTTGGACCTCCAATCAATTGCTGTTTATTAAACTGCCCAGCCAAGTCAATATCAATCGCCTTCAAACTGCGATACACTGGTACACTGCGCCGCCAGCGACGACGGTAACCACGTCGCACTGCTGTAAATCACAGGTAAAGTTCAGATGGAGTCGACGAAAAGCATTTGGACCTCCAATCAATTGCTGTTTATTAAACTGCCCAGCCAAGTCAATATCAATCGCCTTCAAACGTCGATACACTGGTACACCGCGCCGCCAGAAACGACGACGGTAACCACGTCGCACTGCTGTAAATCACAGGTAAAGTGCAGATGGAGTCCACGAAAAGCATTTGGGACCTCCAATCAATTGCTGTTTATTAAACTGCACAGCCAAGTCAATATCAATCGCCTTCAAACTGCGATACACTGGTACACTGCGCCGCCAGCGACGACGGTAACCACGTCGCACTGCTGTAAATCACAGGTAAAGTTCAGATGGAGTCCACGAAAAACATTTGGACCTCCAATCAATTGCTGTTTATTAAACTGCCCAGCCAAGTCAATATCAATCGCCTTCAAACTTCGATACACTGGTACACTGCGCCGCCAGCGACGACGGTAACCACGTTGCACCGCTGTAAATCACAGGTAAAGTTCAGATGGAGTCCACGAAAAGCATTTGGGACCTCCAATCAATTGCTGTTTATTAAACTGCCCAGCCAATTCAATATCAATCGCCTTCAAACTGCGATACACTGGTACACTGCGCCGCCAGCGACGACGGTAACCACGTCGCACTGCTGTATATCACAGGTAAAGTTCAGATGGAGTCCACGAAAAATATTTGGGACCTCCAATCAATTGCTGTTTATTAAACTGCCCAGCCAAGTCAATATCAATCGCCTTCAAACTGCGATACACTGGTACACTGCGCCGCCAGCGACGACGGTAACCACGTTGCACTGCTGTAAATCACAGGTAAAGTTCAGATGGAGTCCACGAAAAGCATTTGGTACCTCCAATCAATTGCTGTTTATTAAACTGCCCAGCCAAGTCAATATCAATCGCCTTCAAACTGCGATACACTGGTACACTGCGCCGCCAGCGACGACGGTAACCACGTTGCACTGATGTAAATCACAGGTAAAGTTCAGATGGAGTCCACGAAAAACATTTGGGACCTCCAATCAATTGCTGTTTATTAAACTGCCCAGCCAAGTCAATATCAATCGCCTTCAAACTGCGATACACTGGAACACTGCGCCGCCAGCGACGACGGTAACCACGTCGCACTGCTGTAAATCACAGGTAAAGTTCAGATGGAGTCCACGAAAAACATTTGGACCTCCAATCAATTGCTGTTTATTAAACTGCCCAGCCAAGTCAATATCAATCGCCCTCAAACTGCGATACACTGGTACACTGCGCTGCCAGCGACAACGGTGACCACATCGCACTGCTGTAAATCACAGGTAAAGTTCAGATGGAGTCCACGAAAAGCATTTGGACCTCCAATCAATTGCTGTTTATTAAACTGCCCAGCCAAGTCAATATCAATCGCCTTCAAACTTCGATACACTGGTACACTGCGCCGCGAGCGACGACGGTAACCACGTTGCACTGCTGTAAATCACAGGTAAAGTTCAGATGGAGTCCACGAAAAGCATTTGGGACCTCCAATCAATTGCTGTTTATTAAACTGCCCAGCCAATTCAATATCAATCGCCTTCAAACTGCGATACACTGGTACACTGCGCCGCCAGCGACGATGGTAACCACGTCGCACTGCTGTATATCACAGGTAAAGTTCAGATGGAGTCCACGAAAAATATTTGGGACCTCCAATCAATTGCTGTTTATTAAACTGCCCAGCCAAGTCAATATCAATCGCCTTCAAACTGCGATACACTGGTACACTGCGCCGCCAGCGACGACGGTAACCACGTTGCACTGCTGTAAATCACAGGTAAAGTTCAGATGGAGTCCACGAAAAGCATTTGGGACCTCCAATCAATTGCTGTTTATTAAACTGCCCAGCCAAGTCAATATCAATCGCCTTCAAACTTCGATACACTGGTACACTGCGCCGCCAGCGACGACGGTAACCACGTTGCACTGCTGTAAATCACAGGTAAAGTTCAGATGGAGTCCACGAAAAGCATTTGGGACCTCCAATCAATTGCTGTTTATTAAACTGCCCAGCCGAGTCAATATCAATCGCCTTCAAACTGCGATACTCCGGTACACTGCGCCGCCACAAACGACGGCGGTAACCACGTCGCACTGCTGTTAATCACAGGTAAAGTTCAGATGGAGTCCACGAAAAATATTTGGGACCTCAAATCAATTGCTGTTTATTAAACTGCCCAGCCAAGTCAATATCAATCGCCTTCAAACTGCGATACACTGGTACACTGCGCTGCCAGCGACGACGGTAACCACGTCGCACTGCTGTAAATCACAGGTAAAGTTCAGATGGAGTCCACGAAAAGCATTTGGACCTCCAATCAATTGCTGTTTATTAAACTGCCCAGCCAAGTCAATATCAATCGCCTTCAAACTGCGATACACTGGAACACTGCGCCGCCAGCGACGACGGTAACCACGTTGCACTGCTGTAAATCACAGGTAAAGTTCAGATGGAGTCCACGAAAAGCATTTGGGACCTCCAATCAATTGCTGTTTATTAAACTGCACAGCCAAGTCAATATCAATCGCCTTCAAACTGCGATACACTGGTACACTGCGCCGCCAGAAACGACGACGGTACCACGTTGCACTGCTGTAAATCACAGGTAAAGTTCAGATGGAGTCCACGAAAAGCATTTGGGACCTCCAATCAATTGCTGTTTATTAAACTGCCCCGCCAAGTCAATATCAATCGCCTTCAAACTGCGATACACTGGTACACTGCGCCGACAGCGACGACGGTAACCACGTTGCACTGCTGTAAATCACAGGTAAAGTTCAGATGGAGTCCACGAAAAACATTTGGGACCTCCAATCAATTGCTGTTTATTAAACTGCCCAGCCGAGTCAATATCAATCGTCTTCAAACTGCGATACACTGGTACACTGCGCTGCCAGCGACGACGGTAACCACGTCGCACTGCTGTAAATCACAGGTAAAGTTCAGATGGAGTCCACAAAAAGCATTTGGACCTCCAATCAATTGCTGTTTATTAAACTGCCCAGCCAAGTCAATATCAATCGCCTTCAAACTGCGATACACTGGTACACTGCGCCGCCAGCGACGACGGTAACCACGTCGCACTGCTGTAAATCACAGGTAAAGTTCAGATGGAGTCGACGAAAAGCATTTGGACCTCCAATCAATTGCTGTTTATTAAACTGCCCAGCCAAGTCAATATCAATCGCCTTCAAACGTCGATACACTGGTACACCGCGCCGCCAGAAACGACGACGGTAACCACGTCGCACTGCTGTAAATCACAGGTAAAGTGCAGATGGAGTCCACGAAAAGCATTTGGGACCTCCAATCAATTGCTGTTTATTAAACTGCACAGCCAAGTCAATATCAATCGCCTTCAAACTGCGATACACTGGTACACTGCGCCGCCAGCGACGACGGTAACCACGTCGCACTGCTGTAAATCACAGGTAAAGTTCAGATGGAGTCCACGAAAAACATTTGGACCTCCAATCAATTGCTGTTTATTAAACTGCCCAGCCAAGTCAATATCAATCGCCCTCAAACTGCGATACACTGGTACACTGCGCCGCCAGCGACAACGGTGACCACATCGCACTGCTGTAAATCACAGGTAAAGTTCAGATGGAGTCCACGAAAAGCATTTGGACCTCCAATCAATTGCTGTTTATTAAACTGCCCAGCCAAGTCAATATCAATCGCCTTCAAACTGCGATACACTGGAACACTGCGCCGCCAGCGACGACGGTAACCACGTCGCACTGCTGTAAATCACAGGTAAAGTTCAGATGGAGTCCACAAAAAGCATTTGGACCTCCAATCAATTGCTGTTTATTAAACTGCCCAGCCAAGTCAATGTCAATCGCCTTCAAACTGCGATTCACTGGTACACTGCGCCGCCAGCGACGACGGTAACCACGTTGCACAGCTGTAAATCACAGGTAAAGTTCAGATGGAGTCCACGAAAAACATTTGGGACCTCCAATCAATTGCTGTTTATTAAACTGCACAGCCAAGTCAATATCAATCGCCTTCAAACTGCGATACACTGGTACACTGCGCCACCAGAAACGACGATGGTAACCACGTCGCACTGCTGTAAATCACAGGTAAAGTGCAGATGGAGTATACGAAAAGCATTTGGGACCTCCAATCAATTGCTGTTTATTAAACTGCACAGCCAAGTCAATATCAATCGCCTTCAAACTGCGATACACTGGTACACTGCGCCGCCAGCGACGACGGTAACCACGTCGCACTGCTGTAAATCACAGGTAAAGTTCAGATGGAGTCCACGAAAAACATTTGGACCAACAATCAATTGCTGTTTATTAAACTGCCCAGCCAAGTCAATATCAATCGCCCTCAAACTGCGATACACTGGTACACTGCGCCGCCAGCGACAACGGTGACCACATCGCACTGCTGTAAATCACAGGTAAAGTTCAGATGGAGTCCACGAAAAGCGTTTGGACCTCCAATCAATTGCTGTTTATTAAACTGCCCAGCCAAGTCAATATCAATCGCCTTCAAACTGCGATACACTGGAACACTGCGCCGCCAGCGACGACGGTAACCACGTCGCACTGCTGTAAATCACAGGTAAAGTTCAGATGGAGTCCACAAAAAGCATTTGGACCTCCAATCAATTGCTGTTTATTAAACTGCCCAGCCAAGTCAATATCAATCGCCTTCAAACTTCGATACACTGGTACACTGCGCCGCCAGAAACGACGACGGTAACCACGTCGCACTGCTGTAAATCACAGTTAAAGTTCAGATGGAGTCCACGAAAAATATTTGGGACCTCCAATCAATTGCTGTTTATTAAACTGCCCAGCCAAGTCAATATCAATCGCCTTCAAACTGCGATACACTGGTACACTGCGCCGCCAGCGACGACGGTAACCACGTTGCACTGCTGTAAATCACAGGTAAAGTTCAGATGGAGTCCACGAAAAGCATTTGGGACCTCCAATCAATTGCTGTTTATTAAACTGCCCAGCCAAGTCAATATCAATCGCCTTCAAACTGCGATACACTGGTACACTGCGCCGCCAGCGACGATGGTAACCACGTTGCACTGCTGTAAATCACAGGTAAAGTTCAGATGGAGTCCACGAAATGCATTTGGGACCTCCAATCAATTGCTGTTTATTAAACTGCCCAGCCAAGTCAATATCAATCGCCTTCAAACTGCGATACACTGGTACACTGCGCCGCCAGCGACGACGGTAACCACGTCGCACTGCTGTAAATCACAGGTAAAGTTCAGATGGAGTCCACGAAAAATATTTGGGACCTCCAATCAATTGCTGTTTATTAAACTGCCCAGCCAAGTCAATATCAATCGCCTTCAAACTGCGATACACTGGTACACTGCGCCGCCAGCGACGTCGGTAACCACGTTGCACTGCTGTAAATCACAGGTAAAGTTCAGATGGAGTCCACGAAAAGCATTTGGGACCTCCAATCAATTGCTGTTTATTAAACTGCCCAGCCAAGTCAATATCAATCGCCTTCAAACTGCGATACAGTGGTACACTGCGCCGCCAGAAACGACGACGGTAACCACGTCGCACTGCTGTAAATCACAGGTAAAGTGCAGATGGAGTCCACGAAAAATATTTGGGACCTCCAATCAATTGCTGTTTATAAACTGCCCAGCCAAGTCAATATCAATCGCCTTCAAACTTCGATACACTGGTATACTGCGCCGCCAGAAACGACGACAGTAACCACGTCGCACTGCTGTAAATCACAGGTAAAGTTCAGATGGAGTCCACGAAAAGCATTTGGGACCTCCAATCAATTGCTGTTTATTAAACTGCCCAGCCAAGTCAATATCAATCGCCTTCAAACTGCGATACACTGGTACAGTGCGCCACCAGCGACGACGGTAACCACGTCGCGCTGCTGTAAATCACAGGTAAAGTTCAGATGGAGTCCACGAAAAGCATTTGGCCCTCCAATCATTTGCTGTTTATTAAACTGCCCAGCCAAGTCAATATCAATCGCCTTCAAACTGCGATACACTGGTACACTGCGCCGCCAGAAACGACGACGGTAACCACGTCGCACTGCTGTAAATCACAGGTAAAGTTCAGATGGAGTCCACGAAAAGCATTTGGGACCTCAAATCAATTGCTGTTTATTAAACTGCCCTGCCAAGTCAATATCAATCGCCTTCAAACTGCGATACACTGGTACACTGCGCCGCCAGCGACGACGGTAACCACGTCGCTCTGCTGTAAATCACAAGTAAAGTTCAGATGGAGTCCACGAAAAGCATTAGGGACCTCCAATCAATTGCTGTTTATTGAACTGCCCAGCCAAGTCAATATCAATCGCCTTCAAACTGCGATACACTGGTACACTGCGCCGCCAGAAACGACGACGGTTACCACGTCGCAGAGGCTTGCTGTGGCACGTTAACACAAGAGAACGTAGCAAGCCAACGCCCAGCGAGACACCCCGAGCCGCTGGACGAGGCTGCCGGGCAACATGGGCCCTAGTATTACTAGGCCCGTGTTGCAGAGAAATTGGTTTCCGGTCGGGCTGATAAGGCGCGATGGCGCTGTGCGAGCGCGTGGCGACCGGAAGTTGTGGTTGCGATAAGCGCTACTGGGGTCCAGCTGCGCCGCAGCACTTGTGTTAACGTGTCACAGCAGTGCCTCTGCGACGTGGCTACCTTCGTCGCTGGCGGCGCAGTGTACCAGTGTATCGCAGTTTGTAGGCGATTGATATTGACTTGGCTGGGCAGTTTAATAAACAGCAATTGATTGGAGGTCCAAATGTTTTTCGTGGACTCCATCTGAACTTTACCTGTGATGTACATGCAGTGGTTGGAGGTAGTACCTGGTTGACACTTGCTGTTGTGTGGGGCGTCATTTATTTTGACTACGAGAAGGAAGAAGAAGTTAAATGCTGATGAGTATCTCTTTTATTGGGCGAAAGTCGGCAATGGCAATTGTAAAATAAAGATCAACGGTGATGTATGATTTATTATAGACAATAAAGTGTATTCTGTCCTTTCCTTATCTCTTTTCCTTATCTTCCTCCCTTTTTTTTAAAAAAAATCTGTTCACTTTTTGTTTTGGTGGCCGTGCCGCTCTTGTTTGCACGCTAGGCGGGTGACCTTGAAGCGGACTTAGCCGCTGAACGAGGCTGCCGGGCAACACTGGCCCTAGTATTACTAGGCCCGTGTTGGAGAGAAATTGGTTTCCGGTCGGGCTGATAAGACGCTCATTGTGGACACAGCAGTAATAATATTTCTTCCTGTTATTTGACTTGCAGCTACCGGTATATATCATTAGAAGATTGATAACAGATGTAATAGAATTGCAACTACCCTGTTGACGAAAATGCAAAGAGTACTTGATATCCATTTTGGTGAGATATTGCTAAGAGATAGCATAGAGTGGACCGTTGTTTTCTGTTTGTTTGAGAATACAGTAGGAAGAAGGGGAGAGAAATCTTTAAGTTAGTTTCGTAGGAATTAGTATCATTTTAAACTGTACAAAATTTGTGGATGATGTGGTATTTGGTATTTTTGCTATCATATTGTGATTTGTCACACTAAAAGCCACTAAAGTAAGCCACTTTTACTGAGAAAGGTTTTTTCATCTCTGGGCTGATTATATCTTGTTTTTTTTCTGGTATTTATTTTATTTCATGATACTTCTAGGAGAAGATGCATCTGCCCTCCAATCTTCATCTCCTAGAAGGAATGTCTCAGAGTATCGAGATCAATGCGCGCAATTATTGCCAAATAGGAAAAGGTAGACGTCAGTGCTGTTTTCTGTAGAAATGTGCTCTAGACTACAACAATCTCTTGTGTTGTGTATTTATAGTTCAAGTCATCGATTGATAACAGAAATACTTCGTCTTATGTGTATTGTGTGTGGCGTCAGTTCTTTCGGATATCCCATTCTCTTTTTTTATCCAGCAGCCATGATGAATTAAGATACAAAAGAATTACAGACACTGACCATGAGCGGGCATTGATTGAAATCAAGGGGAAGTTGAAAATTTATGCCAGCCTGGGATTCAAACCAGGGTCTCCTGTTTACTTATTTTTACCGCCCCTGTACAGAAAAGGGAACTAGAAAAAAAAAAGATCTACGTCCCACCGCCATTTTTGTCCCAAGAAGAAAAGAACGGCCACTCTTCAGGCGTTGGCGCCTATTTATACCTATCCCAAAACAATTAACCTATTAGTAAAAGGCGGAGAGAACACACCGGAAAGCAATGAAAATGAAAGGATTTGTATAGCAACTTTTTTAAAATTTTTTTGTATACCGACATTTGGGAGTTGCTTGCGGCTTTGGAGGGTTGAACATCCAAACGTGGCTTCTCGCAATTTTAATGGACGTAACGTTTGGAGTTCGTTCAGAGCCTTTGCAAAGTAAGCGTTAGCATTTCGTGGCTTGGACATTCCAGGTGGAGGGCGGGTCATGAAAGGCGCTCCATAGAAAATCTGAAGCGAACTGCTTATATCTGGAGTTGCGAACAAGTGCACGCTATCGATCAGTAAGGTACGTCCAATAACCCATTTCCAATTTCTCGTCGGATCCAAAAACGTAGTGGACCGTATGATAGTGTATCCGATTCACAGCGTTAGTTTTCGTTGCAGGGAAATGAATCACGCCCGGAAGCGATATGAGCAGGTTATAACACTTCCGTCTGCTACTGTTATACCATAACCTTAAAGTTGGGGGCGGGTCGTGAAATAAAACTGTGTTGTTAAAGCAATTATCGTATAAAGCAACAGAGCAATGTTACCCTCTGAGACGAATTTTGTTGTGTTGACCGTGTTGTACATAACGGAGGTGGCTTATCGGAAATGAAAGTCAGACTTTCGTAAATATTTGAACAGTACAAACAATGTTTTACCTAGCTACACTGTTTAAAGAATAAGAAAAACGGTCGCCAGCCTAATTAGGCAAGAGAAAGATTAACGTTCTTGTTTAAGAAAGCAGGTATGAGTAACTTCAACGGACAAACACAGCCTATATTTTGCCACACGCGAGTGCAATGAACTCTGACACATACATATGTTTACGGTGAGATTGAAGCTAACAGCTAGAGCAGCACAAACTATCTGCAAAAATATAACAGATACCGAAACACACTATTACCTTCAGGGCATGTTCAAACTGAATGGTCTTTATAACATTACTATTAACATTCACTGCAGAATCATTAATTGGACATAGGTTCAGTATTATTGTTCAAACATTTTCCTAGCTGGCATGAAATTATAAATGTAGTTCACTGCAAACTTATGAACAGGTCACAGGTTAAGTATCTCTCAAGTAAATACTATTCTGTTTAGAATGAAAGTTAAATGGAATTCACTAACAGATTACTTCTCACTGTCTTTTGAATAAAGAAATTATTGTTTTCATAAATAGTGGTAAAGGATAACCTGTGGATTTTATTATGCTATTAATATGCACTTTCAATACCCAAAAGAAACAAGTGCTTAGCAAGCAGGTCACGACTTTTACTACAGTGAGACACAATGTTGACAAATTTACAAGAAACTAACTCACCTTTTAAAATTAACTACAGGCAGCACTATGATCATTAACTAAGCAACACTTTATAAGCCTCAGTTTTAAGAGCTTTTAATCTTTAAAAGAAACAGCAAATTGTCTTTATTACCACAATCTTCTACTTTCAAGTAAATGATTAAATAGGTGACTTTGAAACTCCACAAAACTTTAAATTAGACTGTTTCCATACCTGGGGGGCTTTCACAAGACTACATTTACTACCTCCCACAATTTCACTAAATCCACAGTAAATCTGAACACTCCCTTCTTACCAAAGATCAAACAACATTTTTTCCACAAACTAGAACACTCGGCAATCATAGTTTAAATCGAGAGGAACCTGAGACGTGTTGTGATAGGGAAAAAATCAAGGTAGGTACATGAATTCAATTATAAGTTACCTTATATTTGAGCACACTAACACATCCAATAAGCTGATCCTTCACTGTACATTATTATAGTATTCCGTTACAGTGATGGCGCAATGTGGTGGCAACTGCATTTTGGTAGGTGGGTTTGCAGGCAGAATTGCTGGACTCTGTCCCTTCTTGGTGGCGATGATAGATACCAACTCCAGAATAGTTCCAGCTATTTATCCATCTATCCGAGGCATTGGTAAGCGGCAGGATAAGCCTTTCTCGGAACCAGCACAATATACAACTTTTACTTGAGCAATGCACAGTTTGGTAGCTCGTCCCCGACTGTCTCTTGCTCCACCTTTTCTACCTAGGCCAACCACAATTTGCGCGCGCTACTAAGTTCCGTTCCCGAGGGGAACCACACTACCTTTTCCATACAGACTAACTAAGAATCCTAAGTGAAGGTCAGCAGTTAACATAACAGCAAACAAACATTTTAAATAAAACAGAACATTTGCACATATTGACATTTAAACAAAAAATAATTCACACAGAAATTAGAATTATACAGGGTGTTACAAAAAGGTACGGCCAAATTTTCAGGAAACATTCCTCACACACAAATAAAGAAGAGATGTTATGTGGACATGTGTCCGGAAACGCTTAATTTCCATGTTAGAGCTCATTTTAGGTTCGTCAGTAGGTACTGTACTTCCTCGATTCACCGCCAGTTGGCCCAATTGAAGGAAGGTAATGTTGACTTCGGTGCTTGTGTTGACATGCGACTCATTGCTCTACGGTACTAGCATCAAGCACATCAGTACGTAGCATCAAAACGTTAGTGTTCATCACGAACGTGGTTTTGCAGTCAGTGCAATGTTTACAAATGCGGTTGGCAGATGCCCATTTGATGTATGGATTAGCACGGGGCAATAGCGATGGCGCGGTACGTTTGTATCGAGACAAATTTCCAGAACGAAGGTGTCCCGACAGGAAGACGTTCGAAGCAATTGATCGGCGTCTTAGGGAGCACGGAACATTCCAGCCTATGACTCGCGACTGGGGAAGACCTAGAACAACTAGGACACCTGCAATGGACGAGGCAATTCTTCGTGCAGTTGACGATAACCCTAATGTCAGCGTCAGAGAAGTTGCTGCTGTATAAGGTAACGTTGACCACGTCACTGTATGGAGAGCGCTACGGGAGAACCAGTTGTTTCCGTACCATGTACAGCGTGTGCAGGCACTATCAGCAGCTGATTGGCCTCCACGGGTACACTTCTGCGAATGGTTCATCCAACAATGTGTCAATCCTCATTTCAGTGCAAATCTTCTCTTTACGGATGGGGCTTCATTCCAATGAGATCAAATTGTAAATTTTCACAATCAACATGTGTGGGCTGACGAGAATCCGCACGCAATTGTGCAATCACGTCGTCAACACAGATTTTCTGTGAACGTTTGGGCAGGCATTTTTGGTGATGTCTTGATTGGGCCCCATGTTCTTCCACCTGCGCTCGATGGAGCACGTTATCATGATTTCATACGGGATACTCTACCTGTGCTGCTAGAACATGTGCCTTTACAAGTACGACACAACATGTGGTTCATGTACAATGGAGCTCCTGCACATTTCAGTCGCAGTGTTCGTACGCTTCTCAACAACAGATTCGGTGACCGATGGATTGGTAGAGGCGGACCAATTCCATGGCCTCCACGCTCTCCTGATCTCAACCCCCTTGACTTTCATTTATGGGGGCATTTGAAAGCTCTTTTCTACGCAACCCCGGTACCAAATGTAGAGACTCTTCGTGCTCGTATTGTGGACGGCTGTGATACAATACGTCATTCAGCAGGGTTGCATCAGCGAACCAGGAATTCCATGCGACGGAGGATGGATGCATGTATCCTCGCTAACGGAGGACATTTTGAACATTTTCTGTAATAAAGTGTTTGAAGTCACGCTGGTACGTTCTGTTGCTGTGTGTTTCCATTCCATGAGTAATGTGATTTTAAATAGTAATAAAATGAGCTCTAACATGGAAAGTAAGCGTTTCCAGACACATGTCCACATAACATATTTTCTTCCTTTGTGTGTGAGGAATGTTTCCTGAAAGTTTGGCCGTACCTTTTTGTAACACCCTGTATACAGTAAATTTTGTTCCCTCCAAATGGGAAAAAGAATTTAAATGATAGATACACTACATAGCATAGAACCAAACCATGACATCAAAGTTTTTACAAAGAAAGGAGTATACAATTTTGTGTTATCGATTCAATCAAACAACGTTTACAGAAGCTGAACGATGTAACATTAAATAAAACAAAAGCAAAATATATCAGTAGAGTATTAGAGCCATGGTGTTCCAAGGTGTCTGTCAGTAAGGACAGCCAAGATACACTGCGCAAGCCTCCAGACGTCAGACAAAGGATCACATGAGAATCGGTGGGCGTCTGTGTCTTCTACACCACAATGAACACATACGCATGTGTCAGTGAGGCGGAAGCAGTGGAAACGAAACTGGCTGACCTTTTTGCCATTCTTGGTGATATACGCGACGGACTGGACAATGGTGTCGAGGAAGTCTGCATGAACTGCATTCCATAAACAATGCCATATCATCTGGGGAAATGTGTGTTCAATGGGATTGGAGGGCCGATGCACCTGTAATGAACCAGGTCCAGTTTTTGCCCAGAGTATTTGTGGGAGTGACAAGAAGTGGAGGACGCAACTTTATTACGGAAAGACAGGCCGAAACTGATAAAAGGATAAGGGGGGGGGGGGGGGGGGGAATTACGGGTTGACATGGAGACCAGCACATATTCATGTAAAAGTTGTCTGATGAGGCTAATAGGGAGACCACGCTGGGCTTTCAGTTGAGAGTTAACATAAAATGCCATAACTCTGTCTGGAACGTGGAATAAGCCAACTTCAACACACTCCCATGGGAGGGCACGGCAGGCACATTGAACTTTGAGCCACGTCCCAGTACAGACAAAGGATCCCATCACCATCAACGTACGACAGGCGAGGGCAATCGGGACTGGGGACACTTGGGTCATGTGAAGGGTTCGAGAGGTGTGGTAGACGTTCACGAATCACACATACTGTACAATGTTAAGGGATCTAAGCCAGTAATCAACAAGGCCTGCCCTGTTAGCTTCTTGTTGCCACCAAACGATGGAGGTTATTCGTAAAATCAATGCCCAAGCAGTCGACGGTGGTGTCACATTTAGAGAAGTGACACAGATAGACCCTCACCAGTGAGCACATCCTGCGATTTGGCTACGTTAAGCGAACTGTCCAGTGCCTCCTCCTACATCGTCACCTGTTTCAGAGCCATACAGAAATCATGTTCACTGCATAGCCAGAGGCCAAGATTGTCAGCATAGGGTGTACAACAGAAGCAGTATCCATCTAATGACAGGACCACCAAGTGTTGCTGAAGTCCCTGCAGAAGAGGCTCTGACGTAAAAGAGTACAGTATTGAGGAAAGCGGGCAACCTTGTCACACAAGGAACTCGATCGCTAGAGGTGTGGTGAGGCATCCATAATATTCTTGAAGTTGCACTGTTCAAGAGACACTTTACCACTGTTGCTACATGAGCTAGAAAAACCGTGTGCTGGAGGATCGTCTTCAAAAAGGTCTGATCGACATGATAGATAGTCTGGTTTAAGTGAGGCAATGCCAATACATCAGGCAGATGTCACGATCTGGTGAGTATGATCATGCCCTTGTAACAACAAGGGGCCGGATGAATCTTGTCACCACTCGGGGTAGTCTGATCAACAGATGTGCTGCCCAGTCATGATGCCGACAAATGAGTAAAATTTTCATGTAGCTGTGGAGTAAAGTGATGGGTGGTAATCACAGATCTGCGATCACTCATGCAGTTTAGGGACTGGGGCTGTGATTCCATCAAGGGAGGTGGCTGGGATCGTCGTTGTTGGGGACATAAGTACACGACACGTGGATGTCCAACTAGGTACCAACACGTAGCTAAAACACTTGTAAAATTCGAGGGGGAGGTCATCAGGTCCTAGGGACAAACTGGCAGCTTCCACCTTGATAGTACCTAGGACTTCGTCCATGGTAATTTCTTCCTAAAGTTCTTGAGCCACGTCTCCAGTACAATGTTTACAGTGAGTGCAGCTACATCTTCAATTTAGGTCGAGTGATACGGAACACTAGAGTACATCTGGATGAAATGGGAATCGAAAGCGTGACCAATGTCACAGTTTTTAGTATATCACCATCCTTCCAAATCAGTGAGTTTGTGTATAAGAGCTTGATGATGACGCCAGCTTTCTATAAAGAGGAGGTAGATCGACTGCGCTTCGTGAGACATATGTTCATGGGTGCAGGACCTGACATGGTTCCCTTCCAAGTGTCGTAGTATGAGTGAAGCAACAAATGCTGTAGCACTATGCGATTGCCTCATGGACAGGACAGAATTCAACTGAAGTGCAGACACATAGGATCGTGTAATGACAGTCCATGGTGCTTTCTGAGCATTGAAGTCTTTACCATATCCCATCAATGCCATGCATAGAGCCAGTTTCTTTGGGGTGGGACGACGTCGACGACAGGAGGCCTATGCAACTTCAACAATCAGTCAGCGGACAGGGACAGTCAAGTGGGCAACTTCCACAGGCCATGACTATGCCACACCTATCAGCAGCAGAGGGCGAGTTCCCAGATGTAGGCCTAGTGGTTGGATAAAGCTGGAGGTGAAACTTCGGCATGTCAAGTGTTACCAGCAAGGGAACGTGTGAAGTATACGTGGTCAGGATGACTGGACAAGTGCGCCGTATAGTACGATGCACTGTATAGTACGTGAAATCAGCTTGGGTGCCACGAACCTTCATCCATGTGTTAATAAGGTGAAGTTGGTCGATATTGACAGAGAGGGCCACACATAGGGAGTTGATCAGTAGGCCCTTGTGGAGGCTCTTTTGTGGAACTGAAATCCTCACCAAGGACCAGATCATCCAGAGGACCCTCGAAAATCATACACCATCAGCAAAGAAGGTGTGTCTTTCTCGACATCGTCTGGAGCCAGATGGTGCATATACATTTAGGACAGCATGAGGAAGATACCCCTAGCATTAGGAAGGTACACTACATCTTCAGCATGGACCCTGTGTGAAGGAGAAAGGCCACACCACTACCGTTGTCTGAGGAATGGGAGATGTGGGCCATGCAGCAGGTGGGAGTGTAGAAAGGAGCGATGATCACTTTTTGGAGGATGGCAATGTCGACATCATCAGTTTAAATGCTGTCTATGAACAATGCCGATATGTGTGGAGCCCAAATGGTGGCAGGATTTATTGTCGTTATGTTGTGGACATGTTCCACCCAATGGCATGGAGCATCCTGCAGAGATGTTCAGCTGGTGTGAAACATCTGGCAAAGCTACTATGAGCACAAACACGGGGTGGAACAGGTTGGGGATCATCATGGGGCACTCATGTCATTGACATCATCAGCCCAGGAGATTGAAACTGCAGGCAGGTGACTACCATGCTCATCAAGGGGTAGGGGTGGTGATGTTGTCATGGTGGGATCTGGGGAACCTCCATCCATGGAATCCGTCATTTTCAGGTTGGAGCACAGGCAGTGGAGAGGATGCTACACAGATGGGACATCAAGAGTAGCCACTCCTGCTGTCAAGGCATTCGAATGGAGATCACTGTCTCTTATCTGGCCCACTACTCTTGATGCCATATGAAGGAACGTGTCGTCAGAGGGCGTTCGACTTTGCTTCTTCCATTTAAGGGGAGAGTGCTGCTTTTGGAGGTACTGTTCTGTCATCTGAAGTAATCCTCATCAAGATACAAACTGGGTTTGATGTCCATCCCTTCCAGCAGGCTGTTCATCGAGCTCTGGAGAGTTGTTGATCTTGTTGCCATCGGAGGAGATGCTCCTGGTGAGGTCTCATCCACACTGTCGTTCCTGAGGAGGATTGCTAGTGGGAGAACAGGCGCTTCCTGAAGTGATGCACTGATGTGGTTCACAGCCGAGGCATAGAAATGGTTCAAATGGTTCTGAGCACTATGGGACTTAACATCTGTGGTCATCAGTCCCCTAGAACTTAGAACTACTTAAACCTAACTAACCTAAGGACATCACGCACATCCATGCCCGAGGCAGGATTCGAACCTGCGACCGTAGCAGTCGCGCGGTTCCGGACTGCGCGCCTACAACCGCTAGACCACCGCGGCCGGCCGCCGAGGCATAGATGTCTGATAAAGAACTGAAGATCAGATTGCAGGAGAGCTTCTGAAAAGTTTGGAAGGTAGGAGGCGAGGTACTGGCAGAAGTAAAGCTGTGAGGACGGGGAGTGAGTCGTGCTTTGGTAGCTCATATGGTAGAGCCCTTGCCCGCGAAAGGCAAAGGTCCCGAGTTCGATTCTCGGTCTGGCACACAGTTTTAATCTGCCAGGAAGTTTCATATCAGCGCACACTTCGCTGCAGAGTGAAAATCTCATTCTGGAAACTGAAGATCACTTTGGGAGGATCTGGAGCAAATGGCCATGGAGCCAATCGGACCTAAAATGTCCCTCTTGCCCACAACCTGCAAATATCTGTGCCTGGCCATCATACACACATGGAGTGGCATGTGTTTGGACAATTCGATCTTAATCTGTTGAACACCATTTAACGTGTGGTATGTCATGAACATCCGCCACTTTTGCGTGAGGCGGGCCACAAAGTTGCCATACGATAGGAAGGCCTTAGCGACCATTTCTTGTAGCACCTCGAAAGAGAAATCAAACACCTGGCTTGTTTGAAGACCGAAACCGGCGTGGTCTATCGTCACCTTCCCAAAATGCCCGTCAGAATGCTTAAACGTCAGTCCATGTGAATGTTTATCAAAACAAGACATGGTTGTCTCACTGGGAAATCCCGCGATCGTACAGTAAGTAAAATATGGCGTTTCAGTCTTCGATCGCTATTCTTTATTTACTATTACCGGTTTCGGGCTAGCTGCCCAACTTCAGATCTGTTAGACAATGTTAAAAATGTAATTAATAAGAGAGATACAGTTAGTGATAAAAATATCTTAGTTTACAAAAAGAAATTTTGGAACATATTAAACGCCAACATACCATATGTTGTAGTTACAGAGTGACTTGTCCGTACAGAACACACAGTTCACTGTCATAAGTAAAGTAAATTTCAATCTGTTAAAACATTATATCGCAGTATTTAAGAGTAACCTGATTGGTAATAGTAAAAAGTGCCCTCTACCTATAACAATTGTCCATCTGTTATTATTTCGCCGTATATATTAATGGCAAATATTCTTTTTAATAAAACAATTTTTAAGGTAGTAACATATGAATAATCATTTTGAGTGGACCATGAAACGAAAAATTTGTACATTAATTTAAAATTTCTTTATAAAGAAAAATAAAATATAATTAAAATGTATACAATAAAAAGTCGATCTCCATCAATGCCAAGCTCAGGCACTACAATGCGGTAATAAAACCAGGAAGTTTGTATGCGATTGAATGCATCCCACTGAACAGAAAACGTCTGTTGGAGAAATTGGAAATAAAAGAGAGAAAAATACTGAGAAAGATCTTAGGACCTAAAAAGGATGGACAAGATTATAAATTGCGATCCAATAAAGAGTTATACGAGAAAATTGAAAAACTGACAACATCCTTTAAAAAGAGAAGACTGAGTTTCTATGGGCATGTCAAAAGAATGGCACCAGAAAGAACGGCAAAGAAAATCCTGGAATACATGGAGAGCAGAAAGACACAAATTAACTGGCTGAAAGAAGTAAAAGAAGATATTGCAGAAATGAACATTATACCAGAGACAGTTTACAACAGAATGGAAAATAGGAATGCCATCAACAAAATACAGGGATTCAAAGACCGAACGCAATCAAAGAAGACGGGAACAACCTGGTCGCAAGAACGTAAAGAAGCCCACTCAGAAAAAATGAAGAAGTACTGGGAAGAACGCAAGAAAAAGCACAAGAAATGACTGATGCTTAGCGTAGTCCAAAGTTGACTGTAACGAATAATAAAAAAAAAAATGTAGATTTTCTTCCGAAAATGTACGTGTGCTCTTCCTTGTTTTTGATTGGTGGTGGAGTGGATTTCCCTACGTCAGAACGTATACAACGCCACGCCGAGTCGTCTTGCGCCGCGTCCAATTCACCTCGCCGCCAGTACGCTGAGGGCCGTTCCGCTGTAGCTGTTTCTTACTGGGGCGTGCTGTTGCATTCAAGAGTAAGCCTAAAACAGGTCTTTAAAAATCTCATAATAATTCCTGTGCATAAAATCACTTTGCTCATTAAGGAGTAGGCCTGGGGTTTTTCTTTGATGTGCGTATATTTCAATCTCTTCTAACACGTTGAGATAGAGACTTTTTGGAGCTTTATGTAGCACCTCCATTTGTTCATTTATATTATTCACTTCATGTCTACTCTCTTTTACATGTGTTCCAAATGCTGTTCGATTGCTATGACTGCAATGTTCCCTGTATCGAATTTCAAAATTCCGCCCTGTTTGTCCTATATAATAACTGTCACATTCAGCACATTTAATCTTATATACTCCGGAATTATTGTATTTCATTTGTTTCGTCGTTGCTGGTTTATGTCTTAATCTATGTGCCATTTGCCCTTCGTTCTGAAATGCCACTGCGATGTTTTTTGGAAAGCATTTAGCAATTCTTTCCGACACACGCCCTTTGTATGTCAGGGTGACAAACTTCTTCTTAACTTTAATTTTCCTAGAATCGCTACTGATGCCCGCGGATTTGTTTTTGATTTTGTTAAACATACGTGTAACATCTTGTGTCCTGTATCCGTTAGCTGCTGCTACTTGCTTAATAATACCCAGTTCTTTCTGCAACTCATCTTCCTGTAGCGGCAATCTGAGGGCTCTGTTGCACATTGCATGAAGGTACGCTCTTTTATGCTGTGCCGGGTGGTGCGACGTCGCTACTTTGATGTTGTCGGAGCAAGTGTCTTTTCTATAGACGCCGAAGACGTGCCTGCCTCCCTCCTTTCTGACAGTCAAATCTAAATAGTTAATCGCCCCATTGTTTTCCATTTCTAGTGTGAAATGAATTTTTGGATGCTGCTCGTTTAAAACTTTAGTCATTTCCTCTACGTCCTCTTTTTCCCCCTAAGTTAAAATCGGCGTATAAATACGAGCAAGTTTACAACGTAAAAAATAGTGTGTGTTTCGCGAACGAAGTGAAGGACATTGCAATCCCAGAGGATGCAGTCCTAGCCTCATTGGACGTCGTGAACCTCTACACTAATATACCAATACCGGAAACTTTGCAAATTATAAGGAAAAACCTGATAAAAAATAAGGCTATCAGCATGGGTGAAATCGTCGAACTCGTAGATATGCTAGAGTTCACATTGAGTTTTAATAGTTTTATCTTTAACGGTAAAGTTTTTATTCAAGATGAAGGTTTAGTTATGGGTAACAGTCTATCAGGTATTTTAGCTGAAATTTTTATGAATGACTTTGAGAACAAAGTTTTCAGCTCTTTTCCAGAAATTAAGGAGAAGTTAATTTATTACAGACGGTATGTTGACGACACTATTTTATTATTCAAAGGGGAAAAAGAAGACGTAGAGGAAATGACTTAAGTTTTAAACGAGCAGCATCCAAAAATTCATTTCACACTAGAAATGGAAAACAATGGGGCGATTAACTATTTAGATTTGACTGTCAGAAAGGAGGGAGGCAGGCACGTCTTCGGCGTCTATAGAAAAGACACTTGCTCCGACAACATCATAGTAGCGACGTCGCACCACCCGGCACAGCATAAAAGAGCGTACCTTCATGCAATGTGCAACAGAGCCCTCAGATTGCCGCTACAGGAAGATGAGTTGCAGAAAGAACTGGGTATTATTAAGCAAGTAGCAGCAGCTAACGGATACAGGACACAAGATGTTACACGTATGTTTAACAAAATCAGAAACAAATCCGCGGGCATCAGTAGCGATTCTAGGAAAATTAAAGTTAAGAAGAAGTTTGTCACCCTGACATACAAAGGGCGTGTGTCGGAAAGAATTGCTAAATGCTTTCCAAAAAACATCGCAGTGGCATTTCAGAACGAAGGGCAAATGGCACATAGATTAACCCTCTATTGCCCAAATTATTATTTCCTGTAGAAAAAAATATTTATATGCACAGAATGTTAGAGAATAATGTATTTAACACATATCAGGTGAATTTTTGTTTTTGAAAAAAATTATTTTTTAAAAATAGTTCTGTGACTCTGAGGTCACAGTGGGCAGTTACATTGTTTGTGTATAAAGCAGCCATATTGTAACACTCAAGTCACACTGGTCAAGAAAGAAATAACGATCCTAATGCGAAATATAACGATAAAATTTGACGTGACTTCAGAGTCACGGTGGGCAGTAGAGGGTTAAGACATAAACCAGCAACGACGAAACAAATGAAATACAATAATTCCGGAGTATATAAGATTAAATGTGCTGAATGTGACAGTTATTATATAGGACAAACAGGGCGGAATTTTGAAATTCGATACAGGGAACATTGCAGTCATAGCAATCGAACAGCATTTGGAACACATGTAAAAGAGAGTAGACATGAAGTGAATAATATAAATGAACAAATGGAGGTGCTACATAAAGCTCCAAAAAGTCTCTATCTCAACGTGTTAGAAGAGATTGAAATATACGCACATCAAAGAAAAACCCCAGGCCTACTCCTTAATGAGCAAAGTGATTTTATGCACAGGAATTATTATGAGATTTTTAAAGACCTGTTTTAGGCTTACTCTTGAATGCAACAGCACGCCCCAGTAAGAAACAGCTACAGCGGAACGGCCCTCAGCGTACTGGCGGCGAGGTGAATTGGACGCGGCGCAAGACGACTCGGCGTGGCGTTGTATACGTTCTGACGTAGGGAAATCCACTCCACCACCAATCAAAAACAAGGAAGAGCACACGTACATTTTCGGAAGAAAATCTACATTTTAATTATATTTTATTTTTCTTTATAAAGAAATTTTAAATTAATGTACAAATTTTTCGTTTCATGGTCCACTCAAAATGATTATTCATATGTTACTACCTTAAAAAATTGTTTTATTAAAAAGAATATTCGCCATTAATATATACGGCGAAATAATAACAGATGCACAATTGTTATAGGTAGAGGGCTTTTTACTGTTACCAATCAAGTTACTCTTAAATACTGCGATATAATGTTTTAACAGATTGAAATTTACTTTACTTATGACAGTGAACTGTGTGTTCTGTACGGACAAGTTACTCTGTAACTACAACATATGGTATGTTGGCATTTAATATGTTCCAAAATTTCTTTTTGTAAACTAAGATATTTTTATCACTAACTGTATCTCTCTTATTAATTACATTTTTAACATTGTCTAACAGATCTGAAGATGGGCAGCTAGCCCGAAACCGGTAATAGAAAATAAAGAATAGCTATCGAAGACTGAAACGCCATATTTTATTTACATGTGAATGTTATTGAACTACATCAGTGCATGAACTGTTCGGCTTCAGAAACAGGGGGATGTTCATGTTTGGCTTGCAATGTAACTGGGCCGATTGCACCAACGCCGATTAAAAGTTAACCACGGTCAAGTCAGTATTTAACCCTGATTAATTCGATAATCGGCTGTACCATCCTCGATCAAAGTTAATCGAGGGATTTGATAGCGATTAAAGTTAACTGAGCTCGAACTGTCGATTATCTTGAATTGATCGCGGTTAACTTATTGTAAATACGTAACATGGCAGCTTGTTTTGACGTTCTAGATGGCATAGAAGACGAAGAAATGCTATGTCTTCAACATATAAATCTTCGCAACCGTATTGGTGTACTTGTGGAAATGGGAAATCCTTTCGAACATTACGGTGACCGGAAATGTGAAGAGAGGTTTCATATTTCAAAAGAAACAGTGTGGTGGTTATTGGATCAAATCCACGATAGGTTAGAATTTCCAGCTTACCGACATAATCCGGTCTCGCCCATGAACAGACTTCTGATGACATTAAGGGCATATGCAAATGGAGCATTTAATATAGTAATTGGTGACAGTGCTAATGTACATTCTACAGTGGCACAAAGAATTATAACTGAAGTGTCGGAAATCATAGCAACAATGTCTTGTCAATACATAAAGTTTCTTTCTCGAGAGGAAGAACGTTCTGTGATGGATCGTTTCAACACACTTGCTGGATTTCCTGGAGTCACTGGTACAGTGGATTGCACTCACATAAGGATTCACTCACCTGGCGGACAGAATGCAGAACTTTTCCGCAATAGGAAATCATGTTTCTCCTTTAATTGTCAATCAGCGACCACAATTTGATAATACGGGACATGGTGGCTTGGTGGCCTGGCTCTGTGCACGATAGTACAATATTTCGTAATTGCGCTCGAAGGGCACAGTTTGAAAATGGTGAAACACCAGTCGGTCACTTACTAGGAGATAGTGAGTGGCTATGCATGCAGCCCTTACTTATTGACACCACCTTCAAATCCAGAGGGTGCGGCAGAGCACCGGTGTAATAGGTCTCACATTACAACAAAGAACACTGTGGAGAGACAATATGGTTTGTGGAAGAGGAGATTCCCCATTTTACCTATGGGAATGAGGTGTGATCCACGAAAGACAATGGCAGTTATAGTGAGTACGGCTGTTTTGCATAATATTACAAGGAGCACAAGCAAGAAAGAGCCACCAGAAGATACGGAAATTATGCTGCTGCTGAGGCTATTACCTAGCGAGAGGGGCCCCGATGTCGACGATAACGAGTCAATGCCTCCCGGTCAACAAATGTATCGTGATGACACATTACGAGGACGAGCAGTTCGTCGCACTATAATTGGTGAACATTTTCACTGAGGTAAACTGATAATACATGTAAAACATGTAATTATTTTTATTTTAAATTATTATGGTGCACAAATAACAAAATGTTTTTTAAGCATTTACATTACATTCGGTGCAATTCCTCCGCTTCCAATATTTTGATTTTTCTTTTATTGCCAAAATTTTGAGATTTTTTTTGCTCTAATTTCTTTCATATGTTCTCTCTTCACCATTTCCAGCTGCTGCTGGAATACTTCCACCCTCTTCTGCATCACACTGTCCAGTGCAGAAGAGGAAGTTGGTTTAGGTCTCGCTGACATCCTTCTCCGATTACATATTTCTTGTGTTCGTGCACTTGAAGGTTTGGAGAAGGGTTGTTGAAATTCTCCATAACGACCTATGCTGGGATCAGGCTTTCGTCAGCTTCAGCGGCAATAACAGTTCCATTGCTGTTGTGGTACTGCTGGCATCGCCAATTGCTGCATCATCAACTACATCTACATTTAGATCCACTATTACACTGTACTGTTCATCCGAATCAAAGGTATTTTCCAGTGTCTTCAATGATGAGCCAACTATTTTCAGTAGTTTGCTTCGTGTGGACTCCTTTTAGGTACTGGTACTGCCCTCCCTCCTCCTGTTTTATAGACTTGAACCTTCAGCCAAATCCTTCCGCAACCTCCTCTCAAATTCTCGTATCATTTTTTAAACCTTTCAGGCCTTCTTTTTGTTACACCTGATTCAAATGACTCTGAGCACTATGGAACTTAACATCTGTGGTCATCAGTCCCCTAGAACTTAGAACTACTTCAACCTAACTAACCTAAGGACATCACACACATCCACGCCCGAGGCAGGAGTCGAACCTGCGACCGTAGCGGTCACGCGGTTCCAGACTGAAGCGCCTAGAACCGCACGGCCACAATGGCCGGCTGTTACACCTGAAATGGATATATTTTGTAGTAGCTGATATCATTTTTGTTGCGTGTATCTGGAATTGTTATTCAATATTAATCTAAGCACCATGAAAAATAGTGTTTGAATTTACATTAGTAACAGATATTTGTTGATTTATGATTCAAATAAGATTTAATCTTACCTGGAGTTGTGTTGCTATATTTTCCCATGCATCCAGTTTTTCCCTGACTGTGCAACTCTCTGTCTTTCTACACCCTAACATACTTGAATTGGAGGCAACCAACTCCAAATGTATGTCTACTTCGAATTTGGAAAAAATCGGCGTCCTTTTTTTGTTCTCCATAGTGCAGTAACAACGCTCACGTTACGCCAACAATATGAAAAGCGCGCGTAAGTGCCACAGACCAAGTCGGTTACAGCACCCTTGCCAGAGGCAGACAGCGAATATCATCATCTTTGCATGTATATGGGCACTTTCCTTTGTAGCACGCGGAGTTATACGAAGGCAAACTCCCGATTAGCTAACCGCGTTTTGGTAATCGGCGTTTAACGTTGATGCAGCACAGAGACAACTTAATCGGAATTTAGTTTTAACCGTGATCACGGGACCCTCGGTTGTCTTGCTTTTTAATCAGCGTTGGTGCAGTTAGTCATAAGTGTCGTTTGGTAGTAAGAATGCGCCTTGGGTACAACATTGATGGACACTATACAATAGCTCGACGTAGAAGTAAACAATTCCATAAGCAGAAGGCTGCCTGCCACTAATCCATGCGTTACCACAGCTGAAAGCCAACTGGGATAGATGCTCTGGTGACTCAGCCAACTGGGCACAGTAGTTATAGCAACTGCACAGACTACCCTAGCACGCCTCCTATCAGACCCAAATTGCCAACTTATCCAAACAATACTAATGTAGTGCCTCTTACCCATTATCCTCAATATTCGCAGGACTTCGCCAATTCCCATTAAAGTTCAAGCCTAGTGTCCACCTGTACTGAAGAGATCATTGGCTTTTCACCTTAATTTTATATATGTGTGGCGTCAGTTCTTTTAGACATATCTGAAAGAACATACACTATTTTTTTGACCCAGCGGTCACTATGACTTAAGACCCAAAGGAATTACAAATACTGACTGCGAGTGGGCATTGATCGAAATCACCGGAGAAAGTTGAAAATTTGTGCCAGAAAATGATTTAACCCCAGGTCTCCTGATTCCTAGGCATATGCTTTAGCGCTAGGATAGTCCGTGAAGTAGCTCTGACCTCTGTGCCCTGATGGCTCGGCTGTCAGAGCATCTGCCTAGTTAGGAGGAGACACAGGTTCGAATCTCAGTCTGGCACAAATATTCAACTATCTCTATTGATTTCAATCAATGGCCACTCGCAGCCAGTGTCTGTGATTCCTTTGTGTTGTAATTCATAATGGCTGCTGGATCAAAAAAGGTGTGTATGAAAGAAGTGACACCATATGTGTTTGTGTGGTTGGGAATGTATGGCAAAAATTGTGGGTCACATTCCTCACACATAGATGAAGAAATTATGTTACATGAACATGGGTCTGGAACACTTTGTCTCCATGTTACAACTCATTTTGTCCAAGTCATTAGTCATGGGAAACACTCGTGAACAGAACACACCAGCACAGTACATGCAACTATTTCTCACAGGAAATTATAATATGCCCTCTGTGGGCACTGATACTGCAGCAACCCATGGTTGTATTGAATCTCTGGTCCCTGGAGTATTGCTTATCGTTTTTCAGTCTTCCATAACACAGGCACAAAGACTCTGTATATCTTGTTCTGGGTTTCCATACAAAAGAGCATTCAAATGCCCCACAAACACATGTCCAGTGGGTCAGGTCCGGAGAGCGTGGAGGCCAGTCAATTGGTCCATCTCTACTTGTCCATCTATCACTGAATCTCTCCAGTAAAATCAATGAGCGCGAGTGTCATTGCTGTTAGCTAACCCAAATGGGCATCTTCCATCTCTGCATTTGTGCATACTGCCATTTCATGAGCCAAGTCTGTGATTAATTCTGCCTACTAACACATGTTCTTGCAACAGTCGTGCTTTTCACTGGAACAACTGATGTTACCTGCAAACAAGCAATGACGTATGTTGCATGGCAGCAGAGACATAAAAACAAAACTTGTGGTGCACACTGCAACCAGAAGACACCAATAATGCAAGTTCTCCGTGGTTCTAATGTTCTGGTCCTTTATGTTTTCCATGGTTAATGAGTTGGAGAAAATGGAAACATGGAAATAAACCATTTCCAGACCCATGTTCATACAACAAATTTCTTCGTCTATGTAAGTGTCCTGCAGCTTGTGCCATACATTATATATATATAATGCATGACATGAAACTCTGTGAGTGAGGATAATGGGCAAGGAGCACTAGATTAATAAGGTGTGGATAAGTTGAGAATTTGGGTCTGACAGGAGGTGTGCTTGAGTAATCCATGCAGTTGGTATAACCACTGTACCCAGATGGTTCAGTCATGAAAACATCTGTTTAGTAAGCAGCAGACCTGGGTTCGAATCTTGGTCTGACACAAATTTCCTACTTGCCCCATTGATTTCAGTCAATGCCCGCTTGCAGCCACTGCCTGTAATTCCTTTGTGTCTACTTCACATTCTCAATAATATTCACTTTGTTCTTACAAAATAAGCTACACATCTGAAAGCTCAATTATTTAGTCAGGTTATAGTGGGACTGAGTTAATTACTGTTGCAATCGGAGAAACAAGAAGAAGGCAGTTCATGATTAAAACATCCGCTACAGTGGTACAGTTATTTATTTTTTGAATTCTTGACACTCCACGGTTTCAGGGATTCAGGCGTATTTGCAGATAATAGGTCAAAGCGTCCATGAAAAAGCTCACTTACGAGACAACACACCTGCCGTACATGCCTTGTAAGTTAGCGTTGACAAGGACGCTTCGATCTACTTTTTGCAGATACATCTGAAGATGAGGATGAGTCCATGAAACCTAGCAGTTTAAAAACTTCAGTCAATAAATAACTGTACAACTGTAGCGGATGTTTTAATCATGAACATTACATACAACAGTTGCTGATATCCCACCAGTAAAAATTTGTGTTATTAGAAAATAGATTGACTTCATAGGTTTTGACTGTGGAATCTACTTCAGAAAATGTTGCCCTCCCTTCAAATGCTCAATTACAAAGAAAAATCATTAAATATAATCATCATTAATTTTCGGTATCACTGCAAAGATGAATGACATAGTAATCGGTATTTATACTACTGAAAAGCAGCTAAAACTATGAAAACCTTTTACAGTGTTTGGGAAAGATGAAACCTCTACTAAATCCAAAAACGCCGATCGAGTGATATTCTAATCGCTCTCGTCCCCATTCGCAAGAGTTTTCACAACCAGAAATTCTGAAATGTTTTTTATAAAGTGTGACATGTATGTCTAATGAACAAGTTAGTTAGCTAGCAGCATATGTTAATATTGGATATCTAACAATATTTGCAATTGCGTTGAAAATTTTTTGACTGTCAGAAGGCAGTATACTATCGTAAGGGAAGTTTCGTCTACAAATGCAGACGTAACATCTGCTGAAGAAGAGATATTCATTCACCTCCAATGGTAGACGCTACAGGTGGGAGGTTGGGAGGGGGGGGGGGGGAGAAGAACGAAAATGGTTGTATTGCATGGAAAGGATTGTTTTGGAAATTTTCCTAGAACATAAGACCAAAGACTTATTCCACAAATATCTCAAGAAATAATCACGACGGTAAAATCAGAGTAATTTGAATCCACACTGGTTCTGTTTCCGTCAAGTCCTATTGGCGAATGAAACAAACAGGGAATAGGGCATCCGTTATCACACACCTTAAGGAGGCTTATGCAGGACGTTTCACAATTCACGGAACACATCTCGAGAGGCTGTAAGGGGTTTTAGGAGATCCATGTCCAGAAATGTCATCTGACGCTACAGACCATTAAAGTTATAGGCGCTGGCGCCTGTAATGATTCTACAGGGTGTTTCAAAAATGACCGGTATATTTGAAACGGCAATAAAAACTAAACGAGCAGCGATAGAAATACACCGTTTGTTGCAATATGCTTGGGACAACAGTACATTTTCAGGCGGACAAACTTTCGAAATTACAGTAGTTACAATTTTCAACAACAGATGGCGCTGCAAGTGATGTGAAAGATATAGAAGACAACGCCGTCTGTGGGTGCGCCATTCTGTACGTCGACTTTCTGCTGTAAGCGTGTGCTGTTCACAACGTGCAAGTGTGCTGTAGACAACATGGTTTATTCCCTAGAACAGAGGATTTTTCTGGTGTTGGAATTCCATCGCCTAGAACACAGTGTTGTTGCAACAAGACGAAGTTTTCAACGGAGGTTTCATGTAACCAAAGGACCGAAAAGCGATACAATAAAGGATCTGTTTGAAAAATTTCAACGGACTGGGAACGTGACGGATGAACGTGCTGGAAAGGTAGGGCGACCGCGTACGGCAACCACAGAGGGCAACGCGCAGCTAGTGCAGCAGGTGATCCAACAGCGGCCTCGGGTTTCCGTTCGCCGTGTTGCAGCTGCGGTCCAAATGACGCCAACGTCCACGTATCGTCTCATGCGCCAGAGTTTACACCTCTATCCATACAAAATTCAAATGCGGCAACCCCTCAGCGCCGCTACCATTGCTGCACGAGAGACATTCGCTAACGATATAGTGCACAGGATTGATGACGGCGATATGCATGTGGGCGGCATTTGGTTTACTGACGAAGTTTATTTTTACCTGGACGGCTTCGTCAATAAACAGAACTGGCGCATATGGGGAACCGAAAAGCCCCATGTTGCAGTCCCATCGTCCCTGCATCCTCAAAAAGTACTGGTCTGGGCCGCCATGTCTTCCAAAGGAATCATTGGCCCCACATTTTTCAGATCCGAAACGATTACTGCATCACGCTACCTGGACATTCTTCGTGAATTTGTGGCGGTACAAACTGCCTTAGACGACACTGCGAACACCTCGTGGTTTATGCAAGATGGTGCCCGGCCACATCGCACGGCCGACGTCTTTAATTTCCTGAATGAATATTTCGATGATCGTGGTGTGATTGCTTTGGGCTATCCGAAACATACAGGAGGCGGCGTGGATTGGCCTCCCTATTCGCCAGACATGAACCCCTGTGACTTCTTTCTGTGGGGACACTTGAAAGACCAGGTGTACCGCCAGAATCCAGAAACAATTGAGCAGCTGAAGCAGTACATCTCATCTGCATGTGAAGCCATTCCACCAGACACGTTGTCAAAGGTTTCGGGTAATTTCATTCAGAGACTACGCCATATTATTGCTACGCATGGTGGATATGTGGAAAATATCGTACTATAGAGTTTCCCAGACCGCAGCGCCATCTGTTGTTGAAAATTGTAACTACTGTAATTTCGAAAGTTTGTCTGCCTGAAAATGTACTGTTGTCCCAAGCATATTGCAACAAACGGTGTATTTCTATCGCTGCTCGTTTAGTTTTTATTGCCGTTTCAAATATACCGGTCATTTTTGAAACACCCTGTATGTACAGCGTGATTCCGTGATGCTGCTGCAAATTTTCAAAGATGATGGAAGAGGATAAATGTATCAATTTGAGGTATGGATCCCTGTGCCGGAAACGAAGGAGTCAAAAGTCACAAGCGATAACCGTTCTGATACTGCTGATACTTCCTGTTGCAAAGAATATACGGTATGAAATTTTCAGAGGTAGCAGTATAGACCATGACAACAAAAAATGTACGGTAATCGTGAGCTCTAAAATGCATATGTGAGGAACTATGAGCACTTATTCAATTTCGCTACTGTGAAACACATCTCCTCTGTCGAACAAGTGATCATAGCTCTTAAGGTATGCATTTTAGAGTCCATGTTTACTAGACTTTTTTCTCGTTTTGGTCCACACTATCACCTCTGAAAGTTGCCTATTTACTATATTAACAACAACAGTACCGGAATATGTGTTCCACTGCATCAGAACGGTTTTAGCTTGTAACTTCTGACTCGTTCGTTTTCGGTAGCGGGGTCTTTGCCTAAAATTGATACATTTATCATTCTCCATCATCCTTGAAAGCGTGCAACAACGTTACGGAAGCATCCTGTAAACACATATATTTTTAGGCGCAGGTTCGTATAACTTTGAGGCTCTATAGCGTCTTAAAATGACGTTTCCGGAAATGGGTTCCTATGTAAAACTTGAACTACAAAGTCCCTTTACAATCTTCTGAAGTGTGTAACACGAACTGTGAAACACCCTATGGGTGACATTCCGATATTCTCTTTCTGTTATACATAATGAAAGGGCAGATAGTATGTGTTGCTGTCGTTTTTCCGCAGATGCTTCAGTTGTCCATGGAGATGTTTAAACCGATAAAAACAGCCATTAATATCCATTTGGATCGTGACAAAATGTCAATTTGGCGTAACAATTGCCAAGTAGCTCTGAATGTCTGTATAGAAGTTAAATGTGCAATTCAAAACACGTAAAACTCTTGTGAACTTTATGCGTAAACGAATGATCTCTGGAATGATCAGTGGAGCGATAACTTGTATGTAAACCAAAGGGCATGAATAGATCCACTGGTAGCATGGTCGCAAAATTGGTTTGTCTATAAAATTTTTAAGTTACCTTATGGAACCTAGTGCAGTTCAAAACGGGGTATTCCTCAATATATCGAACGAACGAATAGAATCTAAAGTATACAAAAAAGAGCGTCTCGTATTATACTGGACTGTTCGAATGACGAGAGCATAACATAAATTATGAAATATATGACAGATACAAGCTGAAAGATGCTTTTGAAAGACACTTCAGAAATTACAAGAATCCCTTTTGAAGCTTAAACTGTGAATATTAGGCTAACAACAGCACCCACAGAGGCACGCAAGTTGTTATTATTTCACCCTTCATCAGCGAATGGAACGCGAAGAATCCTTAACATAAGGTGCTGATAAACCAAGTCGTACCCTTTGCCATGCTATTGTAGAACTGTGGATAAGGTAATCAGAAGACATATAATCCTGTATTACTCAGAGTAATAATATTAGATCAGTTACATATAAAGTACTATTCATTTCAAGGCATAACTTCAAGATCAGTTACACGTGAAATGACAGCAATCTGGAACAAGATACGGTCGATAAATGTGGAGCATACTGAATGCTGGTGTAATTATATAATGTAAAACGGAGCACAAAGGAGAAAACTTCATTTCTTTGACTTGTCGTAAAGTTATACACCGAAAGAGATAGTGATTAACCGGGTCACTAACAATAGACGCTGAAAGCTTGTAAGCCTTTGCAGTTGAGTACCTGAAACATTACACTTCGAAATTCTCACGCAAAAAGACGACCTTCCCAAAAAAAAAAGTCAATGAAAACTAAAAGTACATTTGTGAAATTGATAATCTTACTACTGGTGGCGATTATTATGATCAGCAGAAAAGCAAATGAGAAATAATCACAAAGAACCATTCTATTAAAAGGGGGAGAGCCGCTTAGCGTATTTCCGTTTTTATCCGCGAACGAGGAGCAGCTGATAGAAATTATTCGCGCTTTTCCTTCCTGCTAAGAGCTCGCCCCTGGGGCACAATTTCTCTAACGTACGATTATGATTATCGTTAATTTTTATGACGCCGCAAGCGCGCGGCCTGTCGCTAACTTTTCCAGTAAAAACCCGCCGAACAAAACCGCCTCTTTCCCCCACGAGCAGCGTGAGGGGAGCCACATAAAGGACCTCTGAGACTATATGGTCTTGTTCTGTCCAATATACCGTTTTACATTTTAATGAATATCTGAAGTTTACTTTCCTGTTCACAGACATTGATACAACTTGCTCATAACATCTGAGGCCTACTCAACGGAATAGCATACCAATCGGTAGGCGAATCATCGTTTTTTCCTTTTTTTTTTTTTTTTAAGATATCACTTACAGCTAACAGCCGTCGCAGCCAATTCCACATGATGCGACGAGCACTATCCACAGCTTTACCATAGCTTTGCTAGGTAAAACCATTTGCATGAAATACGTATTGCTTAAAGTGCTAAGTGAAAATCTTGAGTTAACTAAGAAACTCATCTTCAATGTCACACTGTGTAAATAATATCGTTTCTTATTTAAATTTGAAACAACACGAAATACTTAATATCTAATCAATAATTTATAGGAAATACCTAAGTCATTTACTTCTGATTTCATCAAATATTAGAATGGTACCAACCACTGCTACCAATTTCTGTGGCTGACTGACCCCCTAACTGCAGCTACTTTATTAATAAAGACAGTTTTACAAAAGTTAGTTGAGCTTGTAGGTCGTTGACATAATCTCCTACATTTCTAACTGTAAATGACAAATACGAACAAAATCAATATCTTCGTCTCACTATCTGCAATGTTCCGATAATAGGTATTCACTGATGCAGGTTCTCAGTGCTTTAATGCTCACCGTGGCCACAGCAACACCTTTCTAACCAAAATCAACTCTTAGTACAGCGCCTCTCTGACAGATTCGGCTCAACATAAGATGCTTCAAACCCGACCAAATATATCCCTGACATCTTTTTACAGCTACCTTTCGCTTTATGTCTATCTGAGATGAGAAAGGCAGCACGCTCACACATTCACATGCACTCTTAGAAAACAATTAGTGCAAATAAATACTTACATAGATATAAATATACAAATTCTGAACCGTCTACTGAAATGATGACTGCTGAGAAGTCAACTGTTTGTTATTGTAAATTTGTATGCAGTGACTTAGTTATGTTTGGTGTAGTTGTTACGGAAAGAGTCAGTGGATAGAATTTTTTTACTGATGTGTATTTGCAGTTCGAAGTTGAGTAAAATTTCTCGGTTGAATGGAATAGGAAAATGTTGACTATAGTAAATATCGTTTGTGTGGAGATGTGGGAAGTCTAAGAAGACTTATATAGTATTTAAATCACTCTTAATACACAGGCCTGAACAAAATCTGAGAACAGAGTGATATTATGTTACATCATACACAGATCGTGATGTTTACACATTTTCGATTAAATGTACAAGCACAAATTACAGTTGCAGTGAGAAAATGCTGTCACTATTAATGTAATTGTGATTTTGTGTAATAATGTTTATTATTCCTTAAAACGATGTTAATATTGTAATCCAGTTTTATTTACATAGATTCATTAGCCTGATAGAAATTTCTTTTTGCACATGAAACAAAAAAGTGGTGACTCTATGGTAATCTCTGAGTCAATGGTATTGCCATCTTGTAATGAACTCCACTGTGGTAGACTGCTTGATGCAGGCATGATGCTGTTCTCTGGAGACTTCTGAACCACAACAAATTGGTGGTGACTGTAATATTAATGATGTAGGTGGTTACCAAAATTGAAATAAAGCTTTGTGCCTGCTTGAACGCATATTGGTTCATAGCAGAACACATTGTCAATAACCATAAGATTTTTCCAAGTAATACGTGGTATGGAATATGTCAGGCTTGTAAATTTAACGGATATGGCATTTTCACTTTCAGTAACATCTTCATGATTGTATTTTAAATTGTAGATCGTCCTTTTACTACTTCAATCAAAATTTAGTAGTCAGAAGCTCAGGCCCTCACACTATTTAGTATAACATTTGAAAACAATTTACAGATTGATCAATATCAATCAATTTTCACTCACAAATCCATAGAACAGTAATTTCACAGTCTCTGCTTTATTTTGAATAGCACAGAAAATAGTTCAATTTCCTGCCCAAACAAATCATTGTGTAACAGTGCTCTTAATGTTGGAATTATTGACAGTTAGACGTAAGTAATATAGGTATAGCGACTCTGACACAGCCAAAATGCTTAAAGCCACACTACCTAACCACCAAGTTGGTCATTGACCTTCATTCAGTGTTACACATGACATCATTGATGACGCTGAAATGATGTTATCAGTGACTCCATCATCCTTATCACAAGGAGGCCACACCTCTTTGCCACTTCTCCTCCTTCTTACCTCCAGCTAGTCATAGTGAAGTATTAAAAACCCAGGATGGCAGAAATAGCTCAACTGCATTAGTGGAAAATAAAAAAACCGCATCCTTGTCCCCATATCTCCATCCAAGTAATCCTTATCTCCAGTCAGTCATAGCGTGGAAAACACCAATTGCGGCACTCAGAAATTAAAAGTCCTTTGCCTTCTCATATCTCCAACCAATCCTAGTGCAGTATTAAAAATCTGTTGCATCTTCACAGCTGTAAAAATTGGGAGGTCCTATGCAACCAAGTTCCAGACCTCCCAACCCTGTGCAATAAAGTTTCACACCTTCTTAGTGTCAATAACCAAGTTGTATCTTAATAAGTAATACAGCCAAAGTGGGTGTGGAAAAATGTAATGGAAGCTTCATGGTGCGTGCAAAGTGTATGAAACCCTACATGCAATTAACTTTATTTTTGCTAGGGTTCTCATAGATATCTTGCATATATTACGACAAGCATGCAAGCTATGTACATTTTAATAAGTATCACAGACAATTTAGATGCATAAATAGTTAATTTGAAGCTTCGTTGGGCACAAAAAGTATGTGAAATCTTACATACAATACAACTTCGTTTTAGATCGAATTTTTGTGTAGATTATTCAAATATTATGATGCATTTCAATAAGTAATACAAATAATACTGAAGATGCTGGAAACATCTAGTTTTTTAAATTTTATTGTGCTTGCAAAGTGTGGGAAATCTCACAATAAATGATAAACTGTTTTATTTCATTCTGACTCTGACACTGTTTTTGGAGATGTTATATCATTGCTCGTCTCTCTCGTTAGTGTGTTATAAACAGTCCATGTCATTCTACAGTTTAAGTGATTTATCGTAATGAAATACCTTATTCCTTCCTAAAATCGAACACATTATTCCTTCCATCCCTAAGCAAAATCATGTTGTGCATAGGGTGGTTACTTTTATTAGATGTTGGCACAGTTAAATACGGGTCGTGTGTTAGCAAGTCACAGTATCCCAAAAAGTAGCAAACGTTTTTTTAATACTTGTTATCGATTATAATTTTTCTTGTGATCGATTATCATTGCTCATCCTCTCCTAAACTGATGATGAAAGAAAGAAACGTTAAGTGATGACAGTAATCACACATTATCAGATGAAATGCAACTGATGCATTTAGACACTGTTTCACTGCAAACATAAGATATTCTGACTCATTTTAAAATACACTGTGGTATCATAGCTGATGTAAAGTAATCAATTTGAGCCTTATAACATTTTTCTTGCACTTATCGTCAACTAGGTTCTCAGGTAATCAATGTAAACATCACACTTTTTGCATTGCCGACGTACTTTGCAGATGTTTAAAGACGCTATTATATAATAGATGTGGAAAATACTTTATTTAAGGCTCTGTCATGTTTTAAACCAAATGTGATTCATGGACCAAACTATGAATGCTTTTAACTTACATAAACCTGTTGGTGACAGTGAGAAAACTCATGGCACAGAGAACGAACTTTGTCGCTTTTTGACAGAGGAGCCATCTGTTGGTGACAGTAAGCAACTGGGATATGAAACATGTGTTGATTTTATTTCGTGTTTACATTGTGTATGGAACAGTAGTTAAGGTAAAACTGTTGTGTCAACAACCATGTATTATTAATTCAGTGTTTATATTTTATAAGAAAAAGTTGGTTTCTAATAATTTATAGAGGATATGCTGTACACTCGTTCCAGTATTGCATAGTGAGTGATATATGGCACTGAAAGAAATTTACCTATGTGACTGGTGAGACAGTCCACAAACGATTTTTTGTAAGTCAGTAACGGAAACATAGTTGACAAAAGTTTCAGTGCATTAGACAACTGCGATATTTTGACATATTTTTTGATAAATATTTAAGACAGTTTTTGGTGTGGTGCACTAGGCTCTACCTGGAGGAAGTGACGAGAGAGGTGTGTGATGTATTTTTTTGAAAAACTGTTAAGGGCATTTGGATGCTGCTGAGCACACACAGCGCAGACAGCGCAATTTTGAATTTGGCCCTGGCATTTTAATATTGAGCTCTGATTGGAGGAGAAAAGAGGGAGGTGGAACGCTATGCAATAGATGTACTCCATTTTATGTATGCAGTGTATCTCTTTGACCATGCAGTCATTTTAATTACATATAACAGACGTATATACAATTACACAATTAATGTAATCTGACACTATTTTTTACACCAGAGGTCAAAGTCTTTTCGAAATGATGAATATCCTCAGTTTAATCAAGAGTTGTGCAATTTAACCACATATTTGACGTTATTCTTAATACTATAGTCTGACTGGTTAGAAATAGCTAAGTGTACATCAGAAATAACGTAATTTTACATATCATTTCAATACTATGCTTTGATTGGTTAAGAAGAGGAGTAGTCCAGGAACATAATGCACACAAATGGTCTATTTACATCAACACCTAGAAACACAAGTCTCCACATCACGTCCGTTCGATGTGCGGCCAGAAATCATTGTACCTTGTGCCAAAACAATATGAGGTGTCCCAGCTGAAATGTGTGTGACCAGTTCTCTGGCTGGCGTTCACTGGTCAAATGTTCAAAACGTCAATAAGAAATACCTGCCACGTCCTTTGCAAAGATGCACTGCTCCAGCAGACGAAGTCAGCTAGGGTCAGATGGTTTTTGTGTGGGAACATATACTCTGTGTGCTGACTCACAGCGCTGTCCAGCATAGTTTTATGCGGCTACAGGTGCACACAGAGAACGCTGGATAATCAGCCAGTTGGTGCAGCAATACTACAGCACTAGCAATGCGTCGTAGACATGATGTGTATTTGCATGCTTTCTCGTCCGATTTTAGAAACTAATGGGTAAAATCATTTCTTTCATTACTCGCAGCTTTACATGTGAGATTTATGGTGAACTGACTATCTTATTGCCGGCCGCGGTGGTCTCGCGGTTCTAGGCGCGCAGTCCGGAACCGTGCGACTGCTACGGTCGCAGGTTCGAATCCTGCCTCGGGCATGGATGTGTGTGATGTCCTTAGGTTAGTTAGGTTTAAGTAGTTCTAAGTTCTAGGGGAGTAATGACCACAGCAGTTGAGTCCCATAGTGCTCAGAGCCATTTGAACCATTTGACTATCTTATTATTAATGGTCACAGTTATTGTAATACTTCCAAACTAAGCAACCCACAGATCTAAATTGGAATAGTTTGCAATGAAAACTCAGGTCCCTATGAGTTCGCATTTCGTGCATATTTAGTGATACATTGCTGTGTATAAAATGTAGGTAATGTATTGAATTTTTCCTTAGGTTTGAGAGTAAGTCTATCTCTAGTCTCGAGAAAGTGTTTTTTTTTATGGATTTCCACCTGCAAACGCTTCAATAAAGCAAAATTGAATAATTATATAGACCATCATATTTCATAAATGATTTCAGATATCGAAACGAGCATTTCGTGAATGACATGACGCAAAAAGGAGGCTGTTTTCCTATAACGTACAAAACTCTGGTGCTTTTAGCTAGTGGGGAATACAGTTTCTTTCAGTAGTATAATGGCAAGGGCAAATTAGAATATCATTGGTGTTTGTTTGAGGATTCTAGTGCGAGTCGTTTATTTTCAGATGTTCCCACACCGACAATTGCGCCAAACCTGAAGTAGCACACATTAAAGAACAACACAAGTACATACCCTTGTTATGTGGCTTCTGACCAGTAACGAGGCAACTAACTGTTGGCTTGTGTTCAAAATAACCACCAGAAGTTGCAATACACGACCCCATTCTGGTATGAAACGGGTGCTGCACACGAGCTAAGTTTTCAGCGGCGATGTCCAATCAGGCTGCAATAATATATAGTTGCATACCATCGGATGTAATTTGGTATATCCTTGTAGAGATCGTCTTTCAGCTTTCTTCACAGGAAAAGTCTATAAGCATCAAAGCCGGGGAATGGTCCAGCCAAGGTACAGTTCCTCTGCGTCCAGTTGAAAGATCTGGAAACAATTCGTGAAAATTACAGACAGAGCAGCCATCATGTTGATGCTACAGGTTCCTTCTAGTCTGCAGAGGAACTTCTTCTAGCATCCGTCGGAAGATGGTGTGTTAGGATGCTGCGACACTTGCATGCGTTCAGTGCTCTGTCTACGAAAAAAGGATCTATGAGCTGATGGTTCTTTATCCCACACCCCACGTTTGCACTCCAAGGACGCTGACGTCCGACCTGACGAAGCCAACGAGGATTATCAACAGACCAGTAGTGCATGTTTCGGCGGTTTACCTGACCACGGCTGGTAAATGTAGCTTCATTATTAAACAAGGTACATGATACATATGGAGTGTCCTGTTAATGGCTACGTACAGAACATGAACAGAACATGAACATGTCGGCGTTTTCTGCATTGGTAGATCCAATCTTCCATTCACGACACACTGCTTGGACTGTCACACAATAACTGACTATCAAGTCGCAATGCACTCAAGGAACACACAAGCACACTGTAAACAAACGTAACAACATCGTACGTAGCACCTTCGAAGGTTGAATGGCACAAAAGGTGTCGATGTGGAGACTTTTCAAAATGCGGTCCTCGTAAACGACTCGCACTATACTCCTGCAACAAACACCACTGACATTCTAATTTACTCTATTTTTAGTCTGTTAACGCCAATAAGTACAGTTTCATTTAAAAATTGCATATTTGCACAAAAAAAATGCACTTCGTAAGTACTATCACAATCTGATGACTGGTTCCCAACACGAGCCTCTGACCACCAATCCATTGTGTGAAAAATGTACATCAACAGCACTTTGCACTTCCGCGATTTATTCGTGTGTGTGTGTGTGTGTGTGTGTGTGTGTGTGTGTTGTGCATGTGTGTGTGTCCTTGAGACGAACAGTCGCTAGTGGCCCACAAAATAATAAGTAGATATTTTCATTATCTAGTTATTCATAGGAACGCAGGTATCAACTTCGGTTTTTCTTTTTTTTCAATTAGAACTATGCTCCCTGTTAGCTTCAGGATAGTAATTCTTGCTGAGACACTACAGGTACTTCAAAGTTGTGAACAGGCCCAATAATTGTAATGAAACCAGATTACCAACAAGACATTCCGTAAGATATCTGACGTGAAAAACTTTAGTCCCTCGCTTTGACCAGGGATAGGCACAAAAAGTTTGTACCGGTATGCTATTTGTTGTAATATTGTATTCACATTACCCACTTGATAGGACGAAAAAGACAACAGTTGCATCACCTGTATATCAATGCCAGCAAAGTTCATTCGTATAAAAGCACTGTTCGTGTCTGTCACAACAAAGTCTTGCTAGTGGCTGGTCGGTTCACGACTCCTACCCGATAGTACGGGCCAAGGTATAGTGTATGTAGATCGAGGGTCTGTTCTGTAGCTTTTTCCAGGTCTCGGCTCCTAGAGCTATATCATCTGCAAAGGTTACACTTAGACTTAGGCTTAGATGCCTTTGTTTGTTGTTCCTAGTCAGATTCCACTATGGATTATCGTGTCCCACTCTCTCACTAGTTTTCCTAGGCAGCAGTTACAATAGCAGTGGGGGGAGACCATCTCCTTTCCACGCACTAGATTTTATCTCAAAAGCGTCGGAGAGTTGTTGCACGAATTTGACTTTGGAGTATCTGTTGCTAAGAGTTTCTCTTATTAGGTCTGTGGCTTTGTTGTCTAAGTTTAATTCTTATTGTGTAGAAATAAAGTCAATGAAAGTGATAAAGTATGGTTTTTCTCTTGATTTTTGATAGGCCATGACGTTTCTAAGGTTTGGGATTCGTTCTGGGCAGGATCTTCCTTTCCTGACACCTGACTCGTATTCTTCAAGTTGATGGTCTAATTGGGGTTCTATTCAGTTTAGAACTTCAGGGAGTATCTTGTATGTTACACCTAGGAGTGAGATTAATCTGTAGTTGTTGGGGTCTGTTATGGACCCTTACTTATGGAGTGGACAGATGAGCAACGTGTTCCATCCAACTGGGATTCATTCATTTACCCAGTTTTCTTAAAAGATGGTTGGAGAGAGTTTATGATGTTTTTGCAAATATTTTTCCGAAGTCCAGCTGTGATTTGGTTTTCTCTCTAGGCCTCATACTTTACGAGATTTGAAATGACTGTAGTTCCTCAGTGGTGGGTGGTTCAGTGACAGAGATGGTACTGTTGAGGTCTTAAAGTTAAGATTTTCTATGGTTTCCCGGTGTTGAGAAGGTTTCTGAAACATGCTACCAATATTTCGCAATTATTCCTGATGTTGTGAGCAATATTTCCGTTTTTGTCTCGGGGTTGTAGGGCCGGTAGGGGAAACACCTTGGAGTTTATTTTCGTTTCTGGGTCGTATTTTTTTCTGTTAGACTGTTTGGTTCGGTCTTTCCTTTCGGAGAAGAGTTTGAACTTTATTTTAGGAAAGTAGTGATCAGACTCAAGTTTGGCCCCTCGGAGTGTTATGACATTTGGTATTTCTTTACGGAACTCCAGTTTGAGTGCCATGCGATCGAGCTGGAAATCACCTATGTATGGATTTGGTGAGACTCAGATTTTCTGTTTCCTACGTAGCTTTTTAAAGGCTGCGGATTTAAGGATAATGTTGTGTGCTTGGCATAAAAAAAGGACTCTGAGCACTATGGGACTTAACATCTGAGGTCATTAGTCCCCTAGAATGTAGAACTACTTAAACCTAACTAACCTAAGGACATCACACACATCAGTACCCGAGGCAGGATTCGAACTTGCGACCGTAGCAGTCGAGCGGTTCCAGACTGAAGCGGCTAGAACAGCACGACCACCGCGGCCGGCTGTGCTTGGCATAGTTATATTACTCCGATGGCATTTTGGTTAGCTCTTTTGTATACAGGGTAGTTTCCAACAATTTTTAGTATTTCTTCGTCTTCCCAGCCTGCTCACTGCAGTCCTCCATAAGTAGGACGTAGTGTGTTTGTGGAATATTTTGCAAAGCGTCACGTAGTTGGTCCCAAAAGGTTTCTACTTTTTCTTTGTCCTTTCTGATGTCTTCATTTACCAGGGCATGTGCATTCACGATGGTATATACTTTGTTAGCAGGTGTGAAGATAAGTTTGGGAAGTCTTTCAGATTGTGATTCGAAGTTGATAATGGATTCCAGAGCATTTTTTGTCTGTGATGAAATCAGTTCCAAGAGGCAGCATGTTTTTCATAACTTTTGGACCATCTTTCCTTTGTATATTCTGAAGCCTCCAAACTCAAAATCCTTTTCATCCATGACTCTGGTTTCTCATAGGGCTGTTCCTAAAATTTTGTGGTTTTTGATGGTGTGTGTTCAAATTTCCCAGTTTTAACAGGAGAATTTACTCTGTAATTAACTATGTAACTTGGTTTTTACATTTCATTTTGCTTGAGGTTCCAAGACGCTCTGACCCGTATCTGCGTAATTTTGCAAACTCTTCAGAATACGATTGTCTACTTGCGCACTTTGGTGCCGTGGATTGTCCACCTGAAGTAATTTGTTTCACATCACTCTCTTGCATGACTGATAATATTATGTACGGAGTAGCTCTTATTGTTAGAGTTACTGGTTTACGAACGGTTGTTAGTCCAGGCTGTTTCTCTCATCTGCACCTAGAGTGGGGAACAGAGGCTGACTTTAGTCCGTCCAATCTGGGGACAGCCACCTTTGGATTCTGGTTTGTGTGTTGTTCCGCAGGTGGTATTTTATTTCCTACCTACCCTACATATCTGCAGAGCATTGCCTGTCACCATCTGGGGATTAGTCCCATACGGTAACAGTAACCCCCCTGGATTATTACATTTCGTTACACATTTTAATGTTAATATCACTTGACATGTTAAAATTCCGATAAATACAATCTTCACTTAAGTAATTCACTTGCACTTAAATTAATTCACTTTCTATCAGTTTCGCTTTTCCTTGATCTGCTGTCGTCAATATCCAAAACTACTATGACTCATGGATCTCGCCATCGCCTACGTATATCGTTCTGTGCTGGGGTATATACCTACGACAACAAGATACTGGACCCTTCACAAGCGTCATGAAATATTCTAGAAATTCTCTAACATTCTGAAAAGTTGTAGAACGTTATAGAGTATTCTCCAAACTTCCGGAATGTTTTATGATATTCAGGAACATTCTAAATATTCTTGATCCTTTTCGAAGATTCTGTAACATTTTGGAACATTCTGCAACATTCTTCAACATTCTCGAACATTCCGAAAGGAGAATTTTTGCCATTCTCTCCCACTTTTGCAATTTGTTCCCAGCTGCTTCACTGACTTCACATGTGAAGACCATTAATGCGATGTCCTCTGTTAACACCAACAACTTTAAAACTAACCTCTGCAGTTTCAAACCGAAACATTCTTCGTGAATAGAGGATGGAGGGGTACTATATCACAAAACGCACAAGGGGATGCAGGGATAGTCTGTGGGGTTATTGTGGCACGCACGGACAAACCACACTTACATTTATTATCTATATTGATTTATCTTGTTGATCGGAAGAGTCCAGACTGAAAATTTCTCTGATCAAATACATGCTGCTGACAGCACATACAAAAAATCTCGATGGATAATTTAAGCCCTGTAGTGTTTTATTAGCGTCGTCCTGTTGGAAGTAGCATACCGTTGCTTTCCCACAGCCTAAAAATTGGTTCACTTAGCTAGCTTAGCAGAACCAATACTTTATCGTGGTAACCGAACCTTCTCAGTTGCACAAGTATTGCTAACTGGGAATATCGTTGAAACCAACAGAAATGCCCTAGCACCAATCGCTAATCGTTCGCAAGAATTTCGGATTTGTAGTCAGCTTCTCATCTGCAAAGTGATCAATGTACACGGTATGGGGAAGCATGGATATGTGCAAGGTTGTGAAAACGAAACACATACACACAAATTAATCTGCAAATTTCATACTATATCGCTTTCATAAATTATTCAACTTACTAAATTCGAGAAATGTAAGTCTAATGCAATAATTTGCTTACGTAAACCCGAAGCTAAGAATAGAAAAAATACTCATTGAGCTTAATTTTAATAACCGGAATCCTCAGATTATCCACACAAAGTCTTCGGTTCAGAAGTTGCAAGGAACTTCTCCTTCTGTTTTTACTCCAAAACTACTTAAATTTGACGTTCACTGACTGGACGCAGGCAGACCTGAATTCGAGAACACCTGTTGCTGAAGATTCTTCCTTGGTGACCAAGCGAGGTGGCGTAATGATTAGCACACTTGACTCGCGTTCTGGAGGTCGACAGTTGAAATCCTTGTCGGGTCATCCATATTTGGGTTTTCCGTGGCTTCCCTAAATCGCCGGAATGGTTCCTTTGATAAGGGAACGTTTGACTTCCCTCCCCATCGTTTCCTACCAGAGCTTGTGCACCATCTCTAATGGTCTAGTCGTCGATGGAACGTTAAATCCTTCTTCCTTGGTGTGAGGACTGACATAGCCTCTTCAAGACGCTTTAAAATCTCGCAATTAAATAATCTTCTCCATGGAAATCAGCACGGCTTCCGAAGACATCCATTTTGCGTAACTCACCTTCCCCTTTTTTCATACTATATCCTTACTGCAATAAAAAAAAAGGAACCAAGTTTATTCGATGTTCTCAGACTTTCAATAAGCTTTTAATCCACGTTTGCAACAGTCCTGAAGTAATGTCTAGTGTACCCCAGGGAATTTCCGCAGGAGATAAAATTACTAATTCTTAATTTACAGGATCGCAAGATCGTGCGCTACACGAAACGTAAAAGCGTGGTATCCGTAAACTATTCGATTCACGAGACAGAAGTAGTGTCAGTCATGGTAGGGTGCAACGGGGTTATTCCACTCATGGGCTAACACACCTGCAAAAAAAAAAAAAAAAAAAAAAAAAAACGTTGCGGCAGTCCGCTAGTCTCTTACAATACCAAGGTCGTTTTGCCTTCATCGTGTGCCAGTGTCTCTGTGTCGCCGCTTGTGGTTGTAGTAAGGGTGTTGTCGGTTACATTATTGACAGGACACAAGAAAAAATTCCAGAGCTAAGCGTATTGTGATGGTTTACTACCGTAGATGAAAAACACGACCTAACAAATTCACGCGTACCACGCACAATAACGAGTAATTTTAAAGTCTTAATTATTACTTGTACAGGAAAATAGATTATGCAGTTTGCGTATCTAGAAATATTTTTGGATTTTTCACAATGTTCTGATTTGCCGCGTCTTCCGAAATGTCTGCACATGCTGCTGTTTCCCCCGATACAGGCGCATCAGGTTATTAGTTTGCTCGATGTTTTACTACGAAATTCTAGAGAATACGATTTTTCTTTTTCTCGGATGGTCCGCATGTTCAAAAGGAAAAACCCAAGTGCTTCATGTTGTGAGGAACATATTAATCAATCAATAAAAGGTGTTGTAGGCAGCTCCTCTGGATGAAGTGCTAGCAATGTGCTACATAGTTTCACGGAATGTGTGTGGGTGTAAAAAGTACGAAAAATGTTTACGTGTGATAAATCCTTGTGATTCTGACACTCAAATATACTGAGTGAAATAGCATCTTGATTGGATGGAATAGCCCCATCTCTTTTATATATTGTGTTTCCTGCCTTCTTCACACGTTTGTTTAATACCTTGTTAGTGTAAAGCAATTTCGACTTTTAATATATTGTATAACATTGACAGATCTTTTAAAGAGTTTCATATCATACTGTATAGAGATTAAAACTGAGATGAACGGAACAGCCCCCCTATGTCCTATGCGAATATTTGGAAGTAATTGTGGGTACCTTAAAGCTTCAATAAGAATGTAATAATTCCAATTCCAAAGAAACCAGGTGCTGACAGGTTTGAAAATTACCGAACTACCAGTTTAATAAGTCACAGTTGCAAAGTACTAAAACGAATTCTTTAGAGACGAATGGAAAAACTGGTAGAAGCCGATCTCGGGGAAGATCAGTTTGGTTTCCGTGGAAATGCAGGAACACGCGAGTCAATATTGATCCTACGACTTATTTTAGAAGCTAGGTTAAGGAAACGCAAATCTACGTTTATAGCATTCGTAGCCTTAGAGAAAGCTTTTGAAAATACCGACTGGAATACTCTCTTTCAAATTCTAAAGGTGGCAGGGGTAAAACACAGTGAGCGAAAGGTTATTTACAATTTGTACAAAAACCAAAAGGCAGTTATAAGAGTCGAGAGGCACGAAAGGGAAGCAGTGGTTGAGATGGGAGTGAGACAGGTTTGTAGTCTATTCCCGATGCTATCCAATCTGTACACTGAACAAGGAGTAAAGGAAACAAAAGAAAAATTTGAAGTAGGAATTAAAATCCATGGAGAAAAAATAAAAACACTAAGGTTTTGCCGATGACATTGTAGTTCTGTCAGAGACAGCAAAGTGCCTGAAAGAGCAGTTGAACGAAATGGACAGTGTATTGAAAGGAGGATATGAGATGAACATCAATGAAAGCAAAACGAGGATAATGGGACATAGTCGAATTAAAGCAGGTGATGCTGAGGGAATTAGATTAGGAAACGAGACACTTAAAATTGTAAATGAATTTTGCTATTTGGGCAGCAAAAAAAAAGAAAGAAAATGGTTCAAATGGCTCTGAGCACTATGGGACTTAACTTCTGAGGTCATCAGTCCCCTAGAACTTAGAACTACTTAAACCTAACTAACCTAAGGACATCACACACATCCATGCCCGAGGCAGGATTCGAACCTGCGACCGTCGCGGTCCCGCGGTACCCGACTGTGGCGCCTAGAACCGCTCGGCCACTCCGGCCGGCCTTGGGCAGCAAAATAACTGATGATGGTCGAAGTGGAGAGGCTATAAGATGTAGACTGGCAATCGCAAGAAAAGCGTTTCTGAAGAAGAGAAATTTGTTAACATCGAGTATAGATTTAAGCGTCAGGGAGTCTTTTCTGAAAAATTTTTATGGCGTGTAGCCATGCATGGATGTGAAACATGGACGATAAACAATTTAGACAAGAAGCCAGTAGAAGCTTTTGAAATGTGGTGCTACAGAAGAATGCTGAAGATTATGTGGGAAGATAATAAAAATGGTTCAAATGGCACTGAGCACTATGGGACTTAACATCTTAGGTCATCAGTCCCCTAGAACGTAGAACTCGTTAAACCTAACTAACCTAAGGACATCACACACATCCATGCCTGAGGCAGGATTCGAACCTGCGACCGTAGCAGTCGCGCGGTTCCGGACTGTGCGCCTAGAACCGCGAGACCACCGCGGCCGGCTGGGAAGATCACGTATCTAATTATGAGGTACTGAATAGAACTGGGGAGGAGAGAAATTTGTGGCACAACTTGACTAGACGAAGGGATAGGTTGGTAGGACGCGTTCTGAGGCATCAAGGGCTCACCAATGTAGTACTGGAGGGAAGCGTGAAGGGTAAAAATCGTAGACAGAGACCAAGAGATGAATACACCAAGCAGATTAGCAGATTCAGAAGGACGTAGATAGCTGTAGCTACTCGAAGATGAGTAGGTTTGCACAGGGTAGAGTAGCAAGGAGAACTGTATCAAACCAGTCTTTGGACTGAAGACCACAACAGCAATAGTTGGTAGAGACATTGAAGCAATAGATTATATAGGCTCAGTTGAAGGTAAAGCGAATGACATTCATTTATGGGGTACTGAAAAACTAAAATTTGACCCCAAGGAGACTGAATGCAAAATACTTGTACGGCCCACATGTGGGTACAGCTTAAGTGTTGGGCATCATATGAGTTGAGACTGACACAGGATCAGATATATCGAAAAATCTTAATTATCAAACACTCGTCTTATGTATTGCGACGTCGGCGGCTCTCAATTTCTATCTCTTTAACCCTGTAAGGATGTAGCACTCTCTTGCATATTGATTATGTGACTGGGGGCTGCGTTCCAATTGACTTGAACCAACGATGATGGCCGAAGACTCCCGGTATACTGAACCACTCTCGTTCGGCCACCAACTTTATCAAAGAGGCCGGAGAAGCAAGTTTCAGGGCAATCCCCTGCCGCTCGGCTACGTAATTACCACTGAAAGGCGGACGTATCATCAATGATTAACGACGTAAGGATGCAGAAAGAACCGCTAACACACACATACGCACACACACGTACACACACACACTGTCAATTGTTTTGAAGAGTGATGTCGTAGAAACGGTGATCCCTGTAAGTTTGAAAAACTGTCTTTCTCTATCCAGTATAGCACAAAAAAGTACTGGGCTGTAGACAGAATACCGAGTCGTTTTCGCCATCTTACTGCACCCCACGTATAAGCCATTTCACATGAGGGAACAGCTGCAGCTACGTCCAAAGTACTGCTGAGTGGCGGAAGAATAGTTACTTCCGCTTCATGTGATGGACAGCGGTAATTTTCGCTCCATAACGACGGAGGGGTACGGCGTTGGTATTGAGGCCTCGATGAAATTTCGCAGGTAGCGGCAAGACGGGAGCGTGAAAGTGCGTCGAGGGGCGGTCGCCAGCACCTGCCCCAGAACGTGGGAGAGGGGAGGGTAGGGTGGGTAGAGAGGGGTGGGGCGTCGCCGTCGCTTTTCCCGGCCGTCCACCCTCTCCACAAATCCAATTTCCTGCGACACGAACTCGGAACTCCGTGAAGCGCCGGGTCCGGCCCCACCGCATCAAACCCAATTAGACGATCGGGGACAAGAGGGCGGCCGGCCGACGAAAGAGGCGGAATGGACTCACGGCGGGCGTGGCGGCAAGATGAGGGCACGGCCGGGACCGAGGCTGGAGGCTGCAGGCGAGGAAAGGGGGCTCAAATCCGACTGTGCCCCCCACACTCCGTTCTCGTTTTATTTATGATGAGGTTCGTCGAGGAATGAGCTCTGGGCGCCTTCCTATTGGATTATTCGGCACCGACTGTCTCCGGCAGAGAACGCCTCGTGTAACGCCGTTAACTCGAGGCTCGGCAGCTTATGTTTGCCCTCTGGGACCACAACAACTGCACCGGGGATTAGTCTCGATGTCTAAGGGTCAGACCCGTCGGCTGCGACTCCATTCCGACCACCTCTCTATCTTCCTTTTGGCTCTAGAAACACGAGAGCTGATGTACGTTTACTTCTCCTTTCATTCTCTGCCCCCCCCCCTTTGTTTCTTTCTTTCAATGAACCCAGGATCAACGCTCAAACAAAAGAGGCGTCATTAGAAATGGCTGGTGTTGCAGTCTCTGCCCATCCAGTCATACGACAACTCTCCGACGCTTTTGAAATAAAGAATAGTGCGTGGCAATGAGTATCTATGTGACGCCCGCCCGGTTAGCCGTGCGTTCTAGCGCACGGATTTCTGGGCGGGAAGGAGCGCCTGGTCCCTGGCAGGACTTGCGTCGAGGTTCAGTGAGCCGGCCAGTCTGTGGATGGTTTTTAGGCGGTTTTCCATCTGCCTCGGCGAATGCGGGCTGGTTCTCCTTATTCCGCCTCAGCTACACTATGTCGGCGATTGCTGCGCAAACAAGTTCTCCACGTACGCGTACACCACAGTTACTCTACCACGCCAACATAGGGGTTACATTCGTTTGGTTTGAGACGTTCCCTGGGGGGGGGGGGGGTACCACCGGGGGGCCGAACCGCACAATAACCCTGAAGGAGTGGTTCGGTGTGCGGCGAAGTGGGTTGCGGTAGTCGTCGTGGGGTTATGGACCACTGTGGCTGCGGCGGGGACGGAGCCTCTCCGTCGTTTCTAGGTCCCAGGTTAACATACAATACAATACAATCTATGTGACTCAACCAAATAAAGCAAAATGAAATCGCAGATTTGACGAATTGATCACTCCAATTACCAGTGAAACAAGAACAGTGTTCCAACACGCGGTCGTGGGCGACACCTCTCTCTCATCGCGGACTCGTCCGCTGGGCCAGCACCTGAATAACTGTGGGACGATCTACCGCGGTACCACCACATAGTGGTAATGAACAGTTACTTCATCTGATTCAAATTTAGTAAGTAAACCGTACTATTACGAGGATAAATAATGTTACAGTGCAAGGCATGCACTTCATTTATTTTCATTGCCTTCTAGAACTGAGCATGGTCTACAAGAACTTGTTTCCTTTGTTCAGAAAGCATCATTTTATAAGTAAAATGTGCTGCTCTTTTCAAATCTTAAACTAAATGTTACGGTTCCCACTTTTTTTATAAAAATCACGTCCAAGGCCATTGCCGTTAGTAGCAGTGCGTAAACTTCTCTGCTGCCTACAACTTTTGTCTAAAACATTTTGCTGTATCTGATCTCTGTCCCGAGCTATTCCCCATTGTGGATGAAAATGGTCCAGCCTGTATATTATTTTTGTTTACTCACATCAACGTAAAATGCTGCGTCTCGGTGCTCAGTGGTGGGCAGTGCTTTCATGTCCGTGGTGTGTAATCGTGCACTGCCGCCCAACAAACGAAGTGGTTGTGTTTACAACGAGCGCGCTACCCGCTGCCTTTCGTGACTCAGCTTCGTAATTGCGGATTTTTCTTTTTTGTGGAAAACGACATTTAGGTTTAGCTTTGAAGAGAAGAGTGTACGTCCATCTTCATTATACATTTGTAACTGGCTGGTAAATGACGTAAAATCGAATGATGATTAATATTTCGGTGTTCAAATGGAGAACGCTGGAAAAAACTAGATTGTTAAGTGTATCAGTGTTGAATTTAGTAAAAGACTAGTACAAAATACGGATGCTACCGGAAAATTTAAGCACGATGATGGTTCAGTAAGCACAATTGCAATTACTTATCACGCATTAGGTCTACAATCTGTCGAAATTTATAACTTACCCTTGGAAGTTAACGTCTGATAAAATATCATATTGTCTGAAGATTTATGGCAATGTCTGCCATGTTAGCGAGAAAACATAAATAAATTTACATGTGGCAAACTATATGAATAAAGAATGTAACTGCCGCGCCGGGTGGCCGTGCGATTCGGTAAGTTATATTAAGTAGTGTGTAAGGTTAGTTTGGTCCCATAGAACTTCCACAAATTTCCAAAGAATATAACTCCATCCTCTGTCTGGAGTGTGGGACTACGGCTGGTCAGTTTCCAATAATACAATACCAATCGCCGTTATTTAGGTTTAATTTTAGGCTACCAGTTTCGACAATACATTATGTCATTTTCAGGCTTCCTGAAATCGAGTAACCTTCATGTTACAAGATACAGCAGCACTTTTAACTGGTCTCGTGAAGATTATTACCGGCATTCGTGCTCCTTGGACAGCTGTTGGCAACTGACAGCTGCCCAAGGAGCACTCGTGGGTAGTCAATTTTCAGAGACTGTATCTTTTCTCAAAATTTAGGGACAGTCAATTTTCTGAGAACCACTTAATATTTCTTTGAAAACATCATTAACAGTCTTTTATGTGGATTTCCCTATAATGGGCTTTAAAACACAACTATTATTTGGCGAAGGTACGAATTGAGAGTTCATGCACACATACATGGAGTAGGAGTGGACCTAATGTTAAATCCGTGTGGGACTTCCTCTACGGCTTCTCCCAGTCACTAAAATTTCGTAACCTTCGGATATTGTTTGAATTATTGGGCACAAGTTCTTTCATTCTGTGCGATTCAAACTGGTTATGTCTAAAATCACCAAATTTATAAAAAATTGAGTTTTTATAAGAGTGTAACATGGACTACACAATCAAATGCCTTGGATAGATCACAAAAAGCCCCAACTGGTGATTTTTTGTTATTTAAGTTCGTAATATTTGATGACTGAACGTGTAACTAGCATATTCATTCAGGCGACCCATATGGAATCCACACTGTGATATGCTACGTAAATTGTTTCCACATGAATGTGAGACTACTCTTCGGCTCATCATTTCTCGAATATTTCGGAAAAGATGTCACTAAGAAAATTGAATGATAATTATTGAGATCTTTTTTGCCGCCTTCTTTGTGAAGAAGTTTAACAGCAGCATATTTTAATCCCTGTACCAGCGGTGCATTACATACATCACAAAGGACATTACTTACTAGGTTAGAATAACTTTTCAGAATACTATCTGAAACTTGATCAAGAGCATTAAAGATTTTTAGTTAAATTTTTTTTTAATTTTACTTATATCATTGAGGGATGTTGGTCCTGCTACTGGTGGCTTAAAATTTTGAGCAATGATATTTTTAATACATTCTCCCCTTTTCAGATGGATCATTTAACGCTGTTTCTGCAGCTATATTCGGAATGTGATTGTGCAAAATACTCTCTGCTTTTGAATTCTCATTTAATTTAGTTCTTATTGTATCTTGTACACTGACTAGTTGTCCTGTCTCCCATTTGACAATATCGGATATAGTTTTAATCTTATTATGTGCTCTATTAATTTCTGTCAGGACATATACACCTGTTGACATACTAGTTGACATTTTAATTACTTTCCCTAAAATATGGCGTTATTTTGGGTAGTATGCAAGTAATTTTGAACTTTGATTTACCCTGATATTTACATTAATTTCCCTCTTCCTCGTACATGAGACTTTTGTTCCTTAAATTATCTGTGGCTCACTTGCTTTTGCAATGGACTTTCTGGTTAACTATTTACGAAATCAACTTTTACGTAGTGACACAAATTTCCTATGGAATAAATTAAATTTGGCATTAGCACCTCTTTCTGTATAACCCCACATCCTATACCATCTCGCTTAACTTGATTTTAAAAAATTCTTTTAAATAAACCTCACTGATTTATATGGAAAAGCCTCAGGGTTGTAAGGTACTATATTGTTTATTTCCATTAATTGTGTATCATCGTCATCAGATAGTCCATTAGCAACTGGGTACATTTTAATTTCTCAGCCTGAATACCATCTATAAAAATGGAGTGAATCCCTGTCTCACTATCTTGATACAGCAAGTTGGAAAACTGATTACTGAAGCTAGATTGAAAACTCACATAATGATTTTAGATCATTTTCCCTCTCTGTACCTCTTAAGAAGACTGCATTGAAGTCTTCACAAACTACTAACTGTTTCTTCTTGTCTGACAGGTAACTCAACAATGCATCTAGACTGCTACACTTACCAAAGAAGTACTCTACAATAACAACTCGACATGAGATTCTGCACTAAACTAATGTTTTTCTGTGTTAACTGTGCACGAAAATGGTGTTGGCTATAATATCTGATATTTAACTTCTTCATCCCTGTGGTGCAGAATATCTCTCACTTCAGAATTTTCCACTTTGTTCTGATGAAACAAATTAAGTTTATTTTTCTGGAAGCTTTTACATATATTATGGTCCTGTTCTACTTGAACCTCTTTCAGTACTGTCTGTCTGTAACCTGATTAAAAATATCAGCTTTAGCTTAACAGCAGAATGGAGGAGGCTTCAGACTGTGAAATGTTTAAAGGCGATGTAATGCCTTACATTTACGAAGATCGCAGAATGCAGTAAAGGCGCTACCCATTACTCTAACAGTTGCGATTTTTTAAACATATGTGACTACCAAGCCTCAGCCATCAATGAATATATTTCATATTTGTCATCTACTGAACTGGGTTGTGTTATAATATGTGAATTACAGTTACAAAATGCAGTCAAAGCTTAACTCAGTTAAGTTATGCAAAACTAGTAACTGTTCGTTCTGTGTGAAAAATGAATCCGGAGCACAGAGTTAAGTGCATCAAAAATGAACAGATACATTTTTGAAAACAAAAAACGTTTTAATGAGTAGGACAGACCCAAAGACACACAGAGGTAAAACAAGTTTTCCAACAAGAGGACAGTATTCAGCAAAAAACAAAATGCTATGCTATGACTGATGTGAACTTCGTCCACTTCATTATACTGACAGTGAATTAAACATGTTTTTAAATTTTTTTACAAACTCACATAGCAAACGTATTAGAAAGTTTATTTTAGAATATAAAAATTACTTAGTAAAATTAATTTCGAGAGTGAAGATATTTATGCAACAATTTACTACAACATGACCATTTAGATATATCATCATTATCATCAGCCAATTCAATCATTAAATGATGTGGCCTCTTCGAGTCGTGGATTCAGGTAGGCTTTCAGCAGGATTTAGATGTATAAGTAAATATATATAACTAGCTAAGTGATCATGAAATAATAAATAGTTACACAAACATTAACAAAAAATCATACTTACAAGAGGCAATATATCAATTTAAAAGAAAACTGAAGGTGTTATTCCTTTTGCTTTACATGTTGTAGAGGTTGGGCTTAATGACCAACGTGGTGGGTGGTAGAGCTGGGCCCCTAATGGTCAGGAAGCAGTGCAGTTCACCATCCCATGTTCAGTTGCTGTGGTATTGTGGGTAGGCATCAGATAATATCTGACACATCACCATAAAAATAGTATTTATGTATAATCTTTTATTCCATCTGTAAATACATTACCCACAATGGTCGCAGTCGAAGCCCCTTATCACGCATTTATGGTGTCACCTTCCTGGTTGCTCCTCACCAGGTTGACACGGCGATGATGAAACAAGCCCACTGAGCCTTATCAGCCCACTTAACCTTGCACCATTGCTGCTCGCCCTGCTGCTCACTACAAACCATACCAAGTGATGATATCACGTCAGTTGTGTTTCGCACCTTAACCACGTTACTCCCTGAGACTAGAGATGTGATTGGCTGCTTCAAGGTCTCTCCATCAGTGCCACATATGACTCTGCTAGCCCTCTGCTAGTTATGTGAACAGCCACAAGGTAATTATGCCTGATGAGCAGCGAGGGCACAGTGTAAATGAACAAGGATCTTAGCCAGGAGCGAGTTGCTAGGTTCTAGCAGCAAGGTAGTAGCATAAACGCTCCCTAAGGTGCAGGCCAGACTCGGCCTGGGCAGCAGATGGCGTCCAGGTGAGGTGATTTGGTCAGCACTCTACCAGTGTGCCGCTGACTCAGGCCCCAAAACAGGGTGGAATGCAGCAGCTGGGATAGGCAGGTGCGCTGACCGGTATGAGTCCACAGTGCAGTACAAATACACCAGAGTGTGTAGACGCAAACTGTGAACCCTAGCATACATAGCAGTGTCTCACAGCAATGATGAATATTAACAGACTTTGCATCAGAGATGATGATGGCTGGGCAGCTAGACGACTTTCTTCAGTTCTTTCGTGTTATATCATTCCTAGCAGCAACATGGTGTCGACATCATGGCTGTAGGGATACCAAAGCTGGCATACGACTTCCGGCAGTAGAGGGGCTCATCTAGCCTGGAGCTGCTGGACTGGTTTTTCTGTGATCCGTCTAAAGTAGTTAATGAGTTAATGGATGGAGCTCACTAGACTGCCTTAAGGGCTACTGACTTTAACGTGAAGGCAGAGATTTTCCAGCACTTGTTGGAAATAAACTTGTGAAAAGTCCTGGCTGCAAGCAGCGCTCTCCAGAGGAGGGATGTTGGTGACAGCAGGAAATGACCAAAGGAAGTGCCTGCACTCCGCTCCGCCGATTAGCTGAAAGGGCATGTTGTTAAAAGAATTTCGTGGAGCTGCTTGGAGCAAGAGAAACTGGGAGTCCTGCCAGTTGTTGGAGGCACATCGTGTGCCTTCTGGAGAGGGGATGGTGTTTTAAAGTGTTTAACATTTCTCAAATTTGTCTCCTGTGGTCCTTCAATAAAGCTACTTCTCAGTATGGGAAGCCTCTAAGGATTCAGAAGTGCTTCCATGAATGTATCTGTGTACGTACAGTTACAGATTTACGTCCCATTCGGATAATGCCTTCGTCGTGTGTCCGATTTTTGGCTTAGACTGTAGTTGCGGATTACCCTGCCCTGATCTAAAAGTACTTTGAATGTGCCTCAACAGTTACGGAACTGTCCACTCTCCAATGACCTTTCTTACCTGACCCAGATACTGACGATCTAAAGAACTTAAAGCAAATCTGTAACCTCCATAGTGTTCCAAGCTGTGTGCACATCACTCAGTTAGCACAGTAAAGACTTACACATGTAAAAATCATGCGGATGGCCCATTGCATGACTTATATCACGTAAAAACAAACACTACCATGCAACAGTGCTGTTTCCAAAGTATAATTCGAAAAAATGTCTGCCTGGCATGTCCTCTTGTAACATATCATCTCTGGCTGCACCCATAACACCATCCTGCTGGCCGTATAGAATGACAGCGATGTTTACAGGTATCTGGTGGAAGGAGGCTTTGTCCAACCTACAGATGATTGGTTTGTCTTCCTGGTTTGGCCAGAGCGTACTGAGCTGGCTTAAGGGCTAGTGACTTTCTCATGGAAAAAAGTGTTTTCCAACTTCTGCTGAATCAACTTGCGCGAACTCCCGGTAGTAAGTGGTACATTCCAGAAGAGTGCTGTTAGTAGGATCAGAAACGACCAATAAAAGTGTCAGGATTCTGCTCTTGAATCTTACTGGCTGAAAGGCTTCTAAAGCAACGTCATGGAGCTCGCGAAGTCGGTGAGCTGGCTTGCCGTTCTTGTACGTGTAGGCAGTTGTGTGCCCTGTGGAGTTGTGGTGTTCTAATCTTTACCATTTCTGAAACTGGGAGTTACTATTTCCTGGTAATCAACAGAGTTGCTTTTCCAGCACGGAAAACATTCAGGAAGGCGTGTTCCCATGTTTTATCATTCATTTCTACTCATTTTTTTAGTTGTATAAACAAGTGTTGCAGTTTTATGAGTGTGCATATGGTCGGTAGGAAAGACTTCCATATTAGAGTGTAAAGTAATTAGACATTGCGGAATCGACAAGTAGATGTCACGTGGAGCGAGCCCATTAGTGTAAACGGAGACGGGAAGTATAGTTTGTCAACAGAGAAGCAGTAACGACAGAATGGGTCGATCAGGAGACTCACTAACTTCGAACGTGCATTAGTCATTGAATGTCACCTGCCTAACAGAGCCATCAGATACATTCCAATACACCTAAAACTGCCCATGTCAACTGTTGGAGATGTGACTGTTAAATAGAAATGCGAAGAGACAACCTCAGTTAAACCAAGACCAGACTGACCTCATATACTGACGGACAGCCACCAGAGAGAACTGAGGAGGCTGGTTGTTGAAAGCTCACGTGAAATCAGCGGAAGGGATCACTCCGAAATACGGTTAACGCTGTTGCTTATTTAATGAATATTTTGCAGTGAACACATGGTGTGTCGTGGGGCGATCACTCTGTTTTTAAAATAATTGAAAAGCGATGATCGCTTCAATAGTTTATTAGATGACCGGTTTCAGCACTCTGAAGGTGCCATCATCAGATCTGTGAAGGTATAACATAACAGGTATGACGAAGCGCTTACATTAGTTAACTATATACCTTACAATTATTACAGAACCACATACCTGAAAAGTGTATTAACATTTATAAAAACATATGGACATCGTGGTATATGAGTAAGAGCATCTGATAAAATCATTATCACAACCAATAAAAATATAAAAAACTCCTTTCATGGTCGTTCTTTCCATAAAATATAAAACTGAAATCACCAGATGAAACTACCCCTGCTCGCCTAACACCGGTCGGCATCATCCCTGCGCTATTCCGCGCAGGCTTACCTGCTGTGATTCTAGCGGTTCACGATCGGCCACCAGATAGCGCTGTCCAAGCAGCGCATACATAGTCCCACGCTATAACCACTCATTACTACTAAAAGACAACTTTACTATAACTGCTTGTCACATACGCATGCAAAGCCCACATTTAGCGCTTACAATACCTAAGACGATTCTGCCTAGACAGGTAAAGCCCAGCATACAGGTTTTAATCGCTCGTCACATTGTACCTAAGTCGTGTTATGAACAGCTTTCTGCGTGCATATCCCTGACGTCCTTATATGAATAAAGGTAAATTATAATATGTAGTTGTGTAAGGAACTAATGGATAATGTCTGTGCCTCAGATGCTTTTACTTTGTAATTGTCTTACTTTATAGTGACTGTAGTATGTACAAGAAATGTATGCGCAAATGTGGGCTTTGCATGCGTATGTGACAGCAGTTATAGTGTAGTTGTGTTTTAGTAGTAATGAGTGGTTATACCGTGGGACTATGTATGCGCTGCTTGGACAGCGCTATCTGGTGGCCGGTTGTGAACCGCTAGAATCACAGCAGGTAAGCCTGCGCGGAATAGCGCAGGGATGATGCCGACCGGTGTTAGGAGAGCAGCGGTAGTTTCATCTGGTGATTTCAGTTTTATATTTTATGGAAAGAACGACCATGAAAGGAATTTTTTATATTTTTATTGGTTGTGACAATGATTTTATCAGATGGTCTATCTCATATGCCATGATGTCCATATGGTTTTATAAATGTTAATCCACGTTTCAGGTATGTGGTACTGTAATAATTGTAAGGTATATAGTTAACTCATGTACGCCCTCCCTCAAACCTGTTATGTTATACCTTCACAGATCTGATGATGGCACCTTCAGAGTGCTGAAACCGGTCATATAATAAACTATTGAAGCGAACGTGGCTTTTCAATTATTTTAATGAATATTGTTTCAGCAACCTGATGCTAATTAGAATAAAAACCTGCCCTAAGTAACATCACATAACAATTATCCCTGCAGTGTACATATATCGGTTTCCATGAAGAGAAGGAAATAGCTTAATGTTGGATACAAAATATTTCACCAGAGTTTGGCAAAGCAGACGTAGATATAGTTCAAGAAGCACGCACTTCAACTTTACATGAGATTCGCTTCTCAGAGACTGGGAAAAACTATTCCGGAAGAAGACAGGAGAAGACGATAAAACAATTTATTTACGGAAGCAGAAGGTAGAGATAAAGCCGATTATTACGCTGAGGAAAATGATGATGATTATTATGACGAGGAAGAAGAAGCGGATGACGTTCACGATTGAAAGATTAGATCATCATCAGATATCGACCCGAATGAACTGGTGGATCGATGAGTTTTTTTTTGCTGGCTTCGAAAGCGGTGGGCAATAATTCACATGACAACGAAATAATATCTATTGAAGAAAAGTTTCGTAAAGAGTCGACTAACCCCTAAAGTTGTAGGGAAGAAAGTGAAAGACAGGTAAGTTGCGTACGGGAACATTAATTCTAGTGTTCTTTTAATGCGATACCCAGACTCTTTAGGTACAGAACTATTTAATATCCATACTGAAGATTAACATTCACAAAACTGACTTGTCATGTTACCCCAAAATTTTTACGTTTATTTAATAAGAATTTTTGTCGCATTACCTTACAAGTAATGTAGTACTGTAGTGGTGAGGTGAATAAAGATATGAAATTGAGTAGTTTTCACTATTCAGTTTATGGTGTGCAAAGAGTAAACAAAAATTGATAATTCAGCGGTGTTTGGAAGTAGTAATGTAATATCAGACCGCAAGTTAACTAAATTTATGTATAATGTACATCTGAAATACTCGTAAGACAATTTTAATATCTATAATTGTACAGCTGGTGGACTAGGTGTAAGTTGCTCTATTGAATCTAGTAGTGGATCACTTGTCTCAAGTTTTAAACAGGTGAGCAGAGCAGTGTGCTGGGTCTTTCAATGTTTGTAACGTAGTTATTAAGGTTACCTGGTAAGATCTGTGCATTAGGTGAGCCACGTAGATGTTCATTGCAGCTTACAGTTACTTCATTGTATGCCTGTTCAGGGACTGAGGACCTTAGCAGTTAAGTCCCATAATATTTCACACATATGCCTGTTCATTCCATTGTGTATCAGTATAGGATATAGAAGAACTTTTGTGCTTTGAGTGCTAGTGTAACTATCAGTGACTGAACTTACGCCAAGCAGAATTTGTTATTGAATAAAGTCTTGGGTAAACTACTGAAGTTAGGGAATTTCATTCATGTGGTTTGGTGCACAGCTCAGTAACTTTGGATTGGATATCGGCACTGGCTGTGAACGCTGTTCTTACTCTCCTGAGTCAGTCAATTGATTTCTTGTTTCTTTACTGTGCTGAAATAACAATCTGTGTGGGGCCACCATTCGGAGTGTCTTTATTCCGATTTGATTAAACTGATAAGGAACATTCGTTCTGCGTTTCTACGCTATTTAATTTTTCCATATGATTATACCGTATGTACCTCCTACATTTAATAATATGTTCACTAACCTGTATTGTTATAAAATTTCGCTGAATTGTCTTTGCTAAATTGATGTAACTCATGGTAGATAGATGCTGCTATAAAGGCTTAAAGCATCAGCGCATGTAGGAACCACTAATGCACAGATGCGTTACATACAAATTGATCATTCTAATGGTTAGGAAGCAACAAATTGCTCCCAAATGGAGATTAAGTTTTCATCATTATTAAATTACTGAGCCTCCAGTAGTGTTGCTTCTTTATACGGAATCTCTATTATGTTTCCCAGAAAGAGGAAGAATCTATCACCATACTACCACGTTCTAGTTCAAAAATTACTTTCCTGAAGCATTTATATAGGCCTAATTGAGAAATCAGGACACACAATAGCTGCCAACATAATTTCACAACTTTTACCTGGTCAGCTGCTAGTCGATAGGGTAGGGTCAAGCGGAATAAAATAGTGGAAGTTTTATCCTAAGATGAGCACACGCGGTGGTGTCCCAACTACCATTTTTCCTAGTCAGAGTTAGAGCGTCAGCGAGGAAAGTGTGGAACAAGCAACGACAGAAGACCATGAGAAGTAGGGGAAGAGATTATGTACATACACATTTATCCATTGCTAGTGGGGTAACAACTACTGCGATGTTTGACGCTCTCCAAAACACGTCACACACCCGAACTTCAATTACCTCAGTTGTGCGCATCTGGTGAGAAGACATCAACCACATCTCCTGTGGTTGCGTAAGTCTAATTGATTCCACACATACCCTGTTCTAGAATTATTTATACATGTTTCACTCAACCTGGAAAACCGCCTCTAGTAGTGGAACATACATAGTATCGAGTGAAATTGGTAACGAGTTGCAAATTGTTTATTTAATTGTAGTGTATTATTATTTAGCAACATAAAAACACTGGCTGTAGAGAGAGAGAGAGACCAGTGATCTGGAAACTTCACAGTCATCGTAATTCTTTAGACAAAATTCACCGTAGTTTTCTATGTGCCCAGAAGCCACATAATATCTTTTGACTTGTACACAAGTTCCTCATTCTAGCTGCAGCAGAGGACCGACATAGAATACGGAAATTTACTCTAACTATACTATGAGAACCCTCTAAGAAACGGTACTGCATTGTCTGTGTTGTTAGGCATAACAATTAAATGTTCCTTCGGACACGCATGCATGTTCAAAATAACACTGCATCGTTCTTCTTAGCAACACAGGCACTGCAATGTTGAATTTATCCACCGATAGCAAGCAGCGACTTTCAATTAAAATGTCCCCACTGTACGAGCACTACTTAATGTGTGTACGAGTACACGTTGTGACGCATATGGAAGTTTATGTGTGGGCGTGAGTCATGGGGGGAATCCGGGTTCGATTCCCGGTCCGGCACAAATTTTCATCGTCGTCATTTCCTTATACAGCTGATGGTTATTCATATTCGCAACTGCGAATACATTTCTTGTAGCTCTAAGACAAGCTAAAAATATTTTCTTTGTGTGGGCTAAACAGAAAACGCTGTCCCAATCAACACGTGGAATGCTGATATTCTTTCCTGTTTACACATCATATTTATCAAGAAAAGAGAAAAAAACCACATCATGTTGGCGATATAGTGCTCCTGAAGGAACACAAGATTATTGAGTGAGTTATACAGAGTATTCCTCAATTCCTGTCACAGACTTCAGTTGGTTGTAAAGGAGACTTAACACATAAAGTTTTGATATGGGACGCATGTCCTCTAATGTATCGCTTGGATGTAAAACAGGTTTGAAGAATGGATTACTTTTAAATCTCCAGATTTACGGTATGCACACAGCGGAGACAGTGAGCCCTGACCTGTGTGTTCTACAAGAGACTGTGGCAAGGTTAGTGTTTCCAGTACTCGTCGTTAGTTTCTCTTTGTACGTGACGAAGGACGTCCTCTTCAAAGTGGAGAATGTGGTACGTGTGTGAGGCACCACAGTCAACCCTCCAAGCTCCAACGGTGTCAGCGTCTCACAGCCGTTGTTGTAGTCTGTCGATAATGATATGTGTTATCATAATTACCATAAGCACTAATGCCGGAACCTTTTCCACATTAGTGTGCGTACCGTGAAGCCGGAGATACGAAAGTGATGCGATCATCAGACATATTTAATACACAAATGGCTCATTTCCGGGCTTGGTGTAACGTTACTGGTCAGCCAGAGACGATGGCATGACATCTAATGTACTTTAATTGAGGTGATTACTGGAGCAAACGAAATCTCCAATCCTGCTAGCGGAGAGATCTGTCATCCGCCTGCGTGTCGGCTGCTGTCTCGACCATAGTTGGCACCTAATTTCTTTTCTTTCAGCAGAGGTTCAGTTGATGGTTAGTTAATTGATAATGAACGAGGCAGCAGAGGAACCTGCAGACCGGAGAAAATGAGTCTGTTCTCGGAAAATCATAGTAAATTGTACTTTCAGTAGCACACAAAAGGGAGGTGAGGTAGCCTGCATTACAAGTTGGGTTCAAATGGCTCTGAGCATTATGGGTCATCAGTCCCATAGAACTTAGAACTACTTAAACCTAACTAACTTAAGGACATCACACACATCCATGCCCGAGGCAGGATTCAAACCTGCGACCGTAGCGGTCGCGCGGTTCCAGACTGTAGCGCCTAGAACCGCTCGGCCATCCCGGCCGGCGTATTACAAGTATGACGGTACATTTATAAAATACAGTTGCTCTCTCTTCTTGCTGCGGGTCACGAACACTATAAAGAAAAAATTCGATCGATCATAAAGCCTTGAATTAGCTTGGTCCAGCACCTGAACTGTGCGAGTGTTCGAGGAGAGAAACCACGGAGAACGTCGATTATTGGCAAGAAAGGTAATGGAAGCCGGGCAGGGCACTTCATGCAATTATTCAAGAATCGTCCCTAGTCTATGGAGAGGCTAACGGTAAACAGTGTAGCCACTAACGTCACTGAATATAGAAACTGAACTCTCTACCACCTCGCGAGTTGAAACCACGGTGGAAACATTCTACTGAACTTGATCGCCGATGCCAAGATGGCGACTGGCTGTGAACTGACGACCGTCGTAGCTGTTCACATCCGTTCCACTCGGTCCACTAGTAACAACTGCCTTCTCTTGCCGTCTCTCGTCACTTTTGTTGACCGAAGAGCCCTCTGCACAGTATGCTTCCATCTAACCATCATGGCTGTGAACTTTAGCACCTCCGTGTGGTGGTCAGAGCCCACAGCTCAGAGGTTGGTGCTCTTAGTATGATTTCATGCTAAAATTTTATCTATTAAGTACCTTTAGGAAACTGTAATAGGAATAGTGAAACTTCCCGTAATTTCCCAGTAAGTATAAATGAAATTGTCTGTGATGACAGTAGTGAATTCATTGTGTTTGGTAGTAAATTGTAATTGATGGTTGGTATTGGGTTAAATAACATAATAAAGGCGAATGTAGTGCTAATACAGCCTCTTCATGCTATGGCTGAGAAACTGTCGAGACGTGGCTAAGTGGCCTTAGACATATTATATAATACGTAATAATGTAGTAATGACTTGCAGTAGGATAGAAATTCAATATCGGAGAATTGCAATTTTGTCACAGTGCAGTGCAGCGTTCGTCTAACAAAGTCGACAAATGAATTTTTGAAAAAAGGAACTGCACAACCAAATGATAAATAGCCTCAGAATTCGATGAACATCCTGAAGTGAGCAAGGAGCAGGCCGCCCTCCCAGCGAGCGGATGAGTGCTGCCACAGTGGAGTGCGTCCCAGCCTGGTATGCCGCCACCAGATAAGGAAAGACCCCCCGCGCAGCTGACGTCATTAACACCGCCACCGCCAACGCACGTCTGGGCACGACCTCCCATGGACTCGTTCTCCTCCACCAGGCATCGCCCGTGGTTCAACTGGCATCTACACGTACCACTTCGAAAAAGGAAAAAAACATTGACACCATGAATCCTGAGGATGGTGGCAGTCTTCCTCTAGATATTCACCTTTCACCGTGACTCATTTTGCCGGACGATGGAAGATTGACGGGTCAAAATATTTTATGGCATCTGGTGCCACGGTAATATTGTCGCCTTAGCGTGTCGGCTCAGCAGTGGGTGTATACTGTCACAAAAAGGGTGTTTATGCATGTGTCATTATAAATATTTGCTGATATATTATTGTTCAATTATGTGACAAAAATGAACGAGCTCCGCTACAAAACTGCGCAGGGAGCCCAGATGTAGTCGGAAGCTAGCTTGCGCGTTTAAGTCGACTGTAGAGAAAGTAACGACCGTCACATTTTGCAATTTCTATTTAAGATGTATTTTGTAAAACGAATCGTAACAGCCCTTGCTGTTTTTTGTGCATTAGTATTACATTGGGTCACTGTGAGTAGAGAAAGAATCGTGCCTTTATTACTGTCGGAGAGTAAACTGTGATGATGCTGTAGCACCGCCGCTGGAGTCCAGTGCTAATCACGATGTATGGTGGATGGGTGTTTCTCGTACAAGATTAAAAGTCTGTCAACGTGACGTCAAGTCATATTTTACGAGACACCTTGAGAACAACGTATAAGGGCGGGTGAATTAATTTCCAAATAACAACAGACTGCCCTAAAACCGCCTGAAATTAATTGCAGTAGTCTTTTAATGATTGGAGCACTTGAAGCATTGTCACAGATACCTACATTATCGCGTAACTAGTATCGACTACCCATAAACCTGTTTAAATTAGAAATGTTGTTAGGCATACCGAGTGAATTTCATTGAGAAGTGAATAATGATTATGTAAAATTCTAACTCCGCGATCTTGTCATTAACCTAGACTAGGTCTCTGCACCTTTCCCATTGTGTCGTGTGGCAATTTCAAGGGGAACAAAGCTGCAACAATCCGTACTGAGTGGGTGGAACGGTACCGCAACATAGCATCACCATATAAGACTTTGGTTAGATGCTTCTAGTGAGGCAAAACAAGTCTAATTGATGAAGAGCGAAGTGGTAGAGTATATATGTGCGAAGAACTAAGAGTCCCAAGAGAAGCGGAGGATCTGATACTCGATGACTGGCGTCTCGGATCCAGTTTGCATTATGTTACACGAATTCTGAACATGACAATGGTGGCCGACAGCTGAATTCTACGACTGCTTACACCAGTTCCGTCAGCTGAAGTGAGACAACAGTGGAAATATTGTAGCTGTGTCAGTAATATCCAGATCACGTCTTTAGCTGCTTTATCACCATGGACGAGTGCTGGGTGGATCACTATGACCACGAGAGCAAAGAGTAAAAGAAGCAGTCAAATAAAGTGTATTCACTACTGCAAAATACGGTGAAAAAACAACCACCAATGGTTAAGGTATGTGTTTTCTGGAACTGCAGTACTGTGATGCTAACATATTGTATTCGTAAGGATTAAATCGTCACAGGTGTATGCTTCCGAAATTTTCTGACGACGTTAGGAGAGGCTGTCAAGACGAAGAGAAGCAGGAAGCTGTCCAAGACGGCATATTGGCTCCACGACGTCATCTTGCACACGACATAGTCACCAAAGTACTGTTTCTTTAGCTATTGAACATTCACTCATCACCGAGCGAGGTGGCGCAGTGGTTAACACACTGGACTCGCATTCCGGAGGACGGCGGTTCAGTCCCGCTTCCGGCCATCCTGCTTTAGGTTTTCGTGATTTCCCTAAATCGCTTCAGGCAAATGCCTGGATAGTTCCTTTGATAGGGCGCGGCCGACTTCCTTCCCCATCCTTCCCTAATTCAATGAGATCGATGACCTCGCTGTTTGGTCTCTTCCCCTAAATCAATCCAGTCCAGTTCACTCATCCTCCGTATTCTTCTGAGGTGGCACGCAGTGACTACCTTATCTTTCCTGGAATCTAGAAACCGTTTAGTGGCAGGCATTGCCGAAGTGTTTTATGACGAGTATCTTATCTTGTACAGCCAAAATGGAGACTTCTATAATCGAGGTCTCCGTCAAGTCTTTTTACTCATGTGGAATGATATGATTAGAATTTTGTACGTGTAATCTCCCTCCAGTGATACCGCTGGAATAGAATTTTGTTTTACTCACAGGTAAAAAAGAACCAACGCACCAGAAATGAATTACCGGAATGAGACGGAAATCGGTGAATGCAATAACATGTACAGAAAACGCGTTGGTTCACCTCTGGTAATTATGAAAGCAATTATTCGGCTTGGCACTGATTGATAGAGTTGTTGGATGTCCTCCTGAGGCATGTCCTGTCAAATTCTCTCCAGTTGTCACTTTAGATCGTCAAATTCCCGAGCTGGTTAAACGCTCCAAATCTTCACAATAGGGGAGAGATACGGCAACCTTGCTGGCCAAAGTAGGATTTGTCAAGCACGAAGATAAGCTTCAGTAATTCTCACTATGTGTGGGCGAGCATTAGGTTGCTGAAATGTAATCTCCGAATAGTTTGCAATGAATGGCAACAAAACTGCAAACAGTGTGTAGTCGACGTACCGCTGTGGTGACAACCAAACGGGTACTGCTATGAAAAGAAATGGCACTCCAGACTGTCACCACTGGTTGTCGGACTTATGGCGGGCGACAGTCAGGTTCGCAGCCCAAAACAGTCCAGAGCCTCTCCAGACACTCTCATTGTCTAGAGTAAAATCGTCTATAGTGGTCAATCCCACTTCGTACTGAGACTTACTTATCAGCGAAGACTTGCCTGGAGACGACCCAACCTGCAATGGGATACTAACCTGACTGTCGCCCGCCATACTACTTTACAACCAGGCATCATAGTCACGGGTGCCATTTCTTTTCATAGCAGGATTCCTTTTGTTGTCATCCGTGTCACCCTTAAAGCACAGCGGTACGTCGCTGATTTCCTACGCCCCGTTGTGTTGCCCTTCATGGCAAGGCATCCTGAGCTTACATTTCAGAGAGGTAACGGCCGTCGGTAAACGGTGAGAGTCTCTACCGCTTGATTTCGTGCTTGCCAAACCCTACTTTGGCCAGCAAGTTGGCCGGATCTCTCCACAGTTGAGAATGTTTGGAGCATTATGGGCAGTGGTACTCCAGTCTACTAGGGATTCTGACAATCTAAAGCGAATTTGACAGAATTTGGCACGACAACCCTCAGGAGGACAACCAACAAATGCCAAGCCGAATAACTGCTTACTTATGGCCAAAGCAGGACCAACGCATTATTGACTGATTCAGTTTGTGAAGTTCTTTGCCGGTCGTTGTGGCCGAGGGGTTCTAAGCGCTTCAGTCTGGCGCCGCGCGACCGCTACGGTCGCTGGTTATAATCCTGCCTCGGGCACGGATGTGTGTGATGTCCGTAGGTTAGTTAGGTTTAAGTAGTTCTAAGCTCTAGGGGACTGTTGACCTCAGATGTTAAGTCCCATAGTGCTTAGAGCCATTAGAACCATTTTGAAGCTCTTTCTCTTCAAAAAATTACGCAGTTTTTATGCTTGTGCAACGTTACATGATAAGAAAATAGTGGAAAAATTATATTGTATTATTGTTATGTCCTTAATCTCGTCGAGGTCTATGTGGCTTACTCACTGTCGTGTTACAAGTATGAAGTTAGCTATTTAAAAGCTGATCTTGATATGAGTACAATGAAAATAAATAAGTATAAAATTAAAATCTACTTTGATAATTCATTTAAAGTTTACTAAAAGTCATAGCAGTTAACAACTGAACACTGAAAGATGAACTACAAGGCACCCATTTGATATGTTAGTATGCTTACGAGTCGTACGAGAGATGTTTGAACAGGAAATACCTAAACAGAATACGGGTTAGTCGAACATAGGTGAACCACATTGATTTTGCTGATAACATTGTACTGTTTCTCATTACGGTAATTAAGGTTTAACAACGAATGCAAGAATATAAATTGAGCAAGTTTATAGGACGTCTGAAAATGAACCATAATGAAGCAAAACTATCTGAAAGGCTCTGCTGATAAAAGTGTTATCTGTGAAAGGCATGGTTCTAGGTTAGAGTCGCGAACTGACCCACAATTTACCTCCTGCACAGAATTTACCAATGTAACGTCTGCTGCAGAGTGATAAATTCTTTCTGAAAAGGGAAGTATGGAAAAAATCCTACTAATTTACAATGAATTCATGGAAACAGCTGATGTGCACTTACAGGGTAGTTGGTGACGATGACTAGATGGTCACGGAGCAAAACTAGACGAGACGGTAAGAACAGGTTGAAGTGCTTTTGGTGAACTAATAAGAGTATCAAACTCATCCTTAAATTGGACAGAAAGTTAAGCTTACTCCATATCTTATCACTTTCCGATGATCACGAGAATTTTGTTTTATTGGGCGGACAGGTAGAAATTTTAATATAAGGATCAGAAAACGTGCATATTTGCAGAACAAACCTGCATTTGGGAAACACGTGACTGAACGCAAGTATAGATTACAACATGTGAATCATAGACACTGCGCGAAAAGGTCACCTATTGCACCTTTTGGAAGAAATAGATTTCTACAGGAATATGGAACATCACACTACAAAACTGCTTAACGAACAAAACGAATTATACCTAACGCTCGTTTTCCAATATATGACAGTCTGTTGTAGTTCTTGCATGTCCTGATATTCTCTAGCAAATTGTTTTCTTTCCATGGGCCTAACAACACCCTTTTCCCTGGCTATGCTTTCGCGAGAACGTTGTCTCTGTGCCTTTTTGCGTGTCAGGAAATGCTCTCTTCAGTTAACTTCACTATGTACTATATGTGTTACAGAAACTGTTTGAGAGGTTGCATTTATAATTTTAACTAACATTTCACTGCGTATCCATATTAAAGCTGTAGCTCTGTTTTTAACGACTTTTTTAATTCATCCTATTTTGGTTCATGTAGATTGTTAAACATCATATCTCTGGCTTTGTAAAGGGCCATTGTAAGCAGCTCTTACGGGCAGTGACAATCGACAACCAGTGGAGTGTGACAACGACGGCCCTACATCACGGACCACGAGTGTTTATTACAATTTTGTCACGTTTTCATACTATGTGACTTTGCCAGTCCTAGATATAGATTATAGATCAAGGAGACAGGTATCTTCTTTGTTAGTTGCTTCTCAGATAATATGAACTAACGATGCTACTTATAACGCTGTTGGGGTATCATAATAATCTAAACATAAATACGCACATTCTCTTTTAGGTCAATGTGATGATGATCGTAAGTGTCGAAACAAGACGCTGAACAGAAAAAATATTTGCAGTCATAGAATGTGTTGACTTTCACATATCGTCGGATATTGGATCGCTGTTATCTTCAAGGTGAATATGTCACCCCTCATATTATAACTTTGCTTGAGACATAGATTTTTTGTGAGAAAACGATTCAAATTCAAGATATGCTCAGTGAGAAAGAGGATATTTGGGAGTTACCAGGAGACGCTGGAAAACAAACACGTTGATTAGGGAACAGAGCGGAGAGGAAAACACGAAGATGACTACAACGAAAATAACATGTTGGCTGGTGGGACACGTACACAGGCTAATGAGTAGCAGGTCGATCAAGAAAGTAACAAATATCTGTTCGATAGATACTCTTGACGTGTTGGAGATAATGAAATCTTTTGTGTTGTTAGCCCGCGTCATATTCCTTCACGCAATCGATGTTTCGACCCCTCTGCTGGGTTCACCTTCAGGATCTTGTCGTGTCCACTGTAGAGTGGGCGGTCTACAGTGGACGCCACAAGATCCCGAAGAAGATGCAGTCTAACAACAAAGAAGATTTTAGTTTCAGTGACAGCAGCCAAGCAAGCCTGTAGACTTACATATTGGAGATGGCTCTGTGTGCCTTCAGAATCCTAAACGTCATAAAATTATTCGTATATCCATAGTGAAAGTGCCTGAAACTGTACTCGACATATGAGCACTGCGCTAAATCGTCAAGGAATAAACCATTTTTCTCTGTAATCTATACTACATCTAAACCCGTAAAATGGTTGCGTCTGCATGTTTGAACACGCTGGTCCAAAACTACAGGATAAATTTTCATGGGATCTTCGCATATAACTTAAGCATAGACTGGGGCATCGTACAGGCTTTAGTTCATCAAGGTCGGATCACGGAAGAAAAAGATATAGCGATTTAAAGTTTTATCTAAAACCGCCGTATGTGCCTGTTTTTCTGTTCGTAAACGCTTATCTTCAAAACTTCTAGGCGATTTTTACAGAGGTTTCACAATAAACGCCGTAATATTCTGGGACACTGGGCACGCTTCATTTCATCAAAATCTGATAACGGTAGAAAAAAGATATTGTGATTGCAAGTTTTACCTAAAACTGTCGTACCTGTCTATTTGTCTGCGGAGTTTTCAAAAGGTAACTTGAGCGTAGCTTTGGGCAACGTACAAGCTTTATCTCATCAAAATCTGGTAACGGAAAAATGTATCGTAATTGAAAGTTTTATCCATACTAATATTGTAAATACGGGTGTAACTCTGTTACGTTTACAAGACTAACCTGCTGAACCGAACTCGATGAAATTTGGTATGGAAGAATATAGGCTACTTTATAAAGCGCGTAGCACAAGATAGTTATTGATCTGAAGAATATTACGCCAATTACGAAAAATATTTACTCTTTTAAAAAGGTGTTTACTATTTGACTTTTGATCTTTATAATCTTTTTGAAAGTGCTTTTTTGGTTGGTATGTGCTACATGATACGATTCAAAGTAATGAAAACTGTGCTGATAAAAACTTCAGTGTCTTTAATATGTATTTGTCGAAAATGTGAATATTATATAATACATAGTTAATTCAATAGCGCAATGCATCAACTGCATGCTATTGCACACGCTCCCCGTACACACTGCTCCACAGCGTCGCATTGAGGCATACTGGGAGGCAGGAGAGAGGGCAGCACATCACGAGCTATGCGTACCTGAAAAGACAGACATGTGAGAGCAGCTGATGTTATTGCACGTACAGTGGCTCAGGTACTTACTGTCGCTCGTCATCTGAGAATTACTGCAACACAAGCGCAACCACAGATAACTGCTGGTAAGTATTATATGAGTATAAGAAAGAAGCTGCAGTGGCATACTATTAGGAAAAAAACATAAAATAACTTACTGGTAAGTATTATGAATGCATTACCAAGAAATAGGCAGAGATGGGGGACGGTATCAACTCAGTTAAAAACCTGATTTAAGAAGAATTTGAAACGCGGAAATTTCTAAAAACATTTGTTTGCATCATTATTCGTATCTCTGGACCAAAAGGAGACAACATCGGAAACTCTGATATTACATTAACTGCGTATCTACAAACGTGAGTGGGCTTAAATTCAAGGAGAAATGGCAATGAAATGGTAAGCCTCATGAAACTAAACAATAACTTCACTGTAAAATAAAAAGTGTACCTTGGTATACAGTTCAGACTTCTGCCTCTAGCCAGCCCGGTAAATGGAGTTTCATGTATTTCCTTATCCATTTTTAGATTATGGCATTCAATTTTTAAATGCTGTTGTGTTTTTCTGAAATTATAAGAATTACTCATGAAAGTTAAGGTTTTTCGAAATGTGAAGAAATGTTCCAAGTCTACCTTACTAGTGAGTATATAGCTCATATAAAATGAATGCATTGTTAAGAAGTAGCGAAATAAGAAGATATTGAGAACGCTGCAAAGTAAACCAAAGACTGATGTAAACAGAATTTAAAAAGCGAAAAATGCTAAAAATATTTGTTTGCATCATTATTCGTCTTGACATTGATATTTGCCTATTGAACAAAGGTTCTATCGAAATCTTTAAGTGTTGCAATCGAGAAAATCTTGTGAATGCTGGAAGTAATCGTCTATTTGTTACATTGTTACTGTACTACACACATGTAAATAATCAGTAAGAGATATCAAATCAGGGAGAAGTATTATCATCAACCAGTTACAAGTTAAGCGCATTTTGAAATAGAAGCTGTAGGAAACTAACACAAATTTTCATGTTCAAGACAGATAAAACTGTTAAAACATTAAAGAAATTCAGTTCATTTGTAAGCATTACATGTTCCATGGCAAAACACCTCCTTCTGTTTCAAAGTACACGATGGTGTATGACCGACGGAGTATGGATTTAACGTCCACACGTCATATCACTAGTCTTAAAATATACAGTATCTTACTTCCCTTAAAAGTCTGTAACTGTTGAATTAACAACATATTCCAAATGACCTTAATATACGTTGACAAAAATCGCAACACCATGAATAATTAATGTAGAGTAATGAAATTTATCCACGTAACATAAAATTGTCTAGGTAACATATTTAAGTGATTAACATTGCAAGATCACAGGCTAATGCAATCGCGAGGTAAGCCTTTACAAATGCGAAATGCTGCTACATTAATAACCGAAGTAACTGACAGAATATTGAATGCAAGCATGCAAACGTGCATTTGCAGTGTTGTGCACGTGCCGGTTGTCAGTTTGTGGGTTGGAATTCCATGCCTATTGCACTTGGACGGACGGTTAATGCTGTTTCTGGATGACGCAGGATTTGTTGTCCGAAGATATCCTATATGTGCTCGATTAGAAACAGATTTAGGAGGCCAAGGCAACATATCGACATTCTATAGGGCACGGTGGGCTACTACAGCGGTATGTGGGCGAACGTTATCCTGTTGGAAAACACCTTCAGAAATGCTGTTCGTGAATGGCAACACAAAAGGTCGAATCACCAGACTGACCTACAAATTTGTATTCAGAATGCATGGGAAAACCACGAGAGTCATACTGCTGTCTTACGAACCCGCACCCCAGACCATAACTCCTGGGGTAGGTCCAGTGTGTCTAGCATGCAGACAATTGGTTGCAGGCCCTCTGGCCAAAACAAGGCCATCACTGGCAACGAGGCAGGACAAGTTTTCATCAGAAAACACATACGACTTCCATCCTGCCCTCCAATAAACTCTCGCTTAACGCCACTTTAAGTCTCAAATGGCGATGGTTTGGGGTCAATGGAATACAGAATAGAGGGCGTCTGGCTCGGAATTGTCCTTGAAGTAACCGATTTGCAAAAATTCGTTGTGTCTTTGTGGTATCTGTTTATTTATTTATTTCATTAACAGCACAGGGCAACCCACCGCCTTGAAATTTAAGATTGGTCAGTTGCTTCTAAATCAAACAGCAAAGACTTTTTATTATTAAAATCTTATTTTTGTGTAGTTGTTAACGCTTTTTTAAAATCATGTAAAGACCACAATATATAAAAATTTCTCTAAGATTACAGAGAATTGAATGCTTAACAATAGTTACAGTGGTTCTATGTAATTGGTTTCTGCCTCGTTGATGAGACAATAATTAGTACAATACAAACGTCAAAGAAAAAAAGTGTAATACAATAAGTGTGGTGAAAATAAGTTGCAACATGTAGAGGAAAGTGATACACTGTATTTGGATGTGTAATATAGTCTAAGTAGTTTGTTAGTTGATAGTAGCCTATTTCTACGTATTTCAGGAAAGAAGTCTCGGTAGAGCCTCGAGCTGTTCTCATCTGAAATGGTTTGTGTTTATGTATGTCTGTTGTGTTCGTGTGTACTGATATATTACTTGGAATGTTGCATGTCAGGACACTACATGATATTCAGTAGTTGTTTGTTTGCCTTATTGTTGGTAGTTGTCATATATTCTATGTGATACCTTAAATAAATATACCTAGTATTATACAGATTAAATATTGATTGAGCATTTGATACATGGAATACATGAATTTTTGCTTTACATTAGGAATACACTTATGGTTGTAAATTTGTTAGCAGAAACAGAATGTAGTGCATTGCTACTTGAATGCAGTATTTCTTTAAAAAACTTAATATGTTTCATTTTTAGTTTTATACGTGTTTCATAGAGAAAACAAATTTTGTATGTAAAATTCATTGATTGCTGCTTTTCATAAGAACGAGAATATACTTCTGTCTACACATAATAAGACTAATAATACATTACACGGTGTGCGCAGTGTACTTTCAACAATATGCAATGTATCGTTGGGGAGGTGGAGCCTCAGAATAAAAGTTCTTCGAGCCTTCTCCATCCAAGTGACTGTACCTTATTACTAGAGTCTTAGTATGTTGTATCATTGTTTCTTTATTACATGATTGTTACTGCCTGTTGTGTTGCTTGTGACTGTGTTATGGCTTGCAGTGTCATGTGTTGTTGGTTTGTGTCCCTTACGTGTTGATCCCTTCTGAGTCATGTTCTCATAGTGTGTTGGTTCCTTCCTCGATTTCGTGATCTGTGGTTGTGCTTGTGTCCTCCCATGTGGTTTGTTGTTTTGTTTGCGTTATCTACTCGTCCTTCCACATGGGTTTTGTGGCTTGTGTTCTTCATGCAGTGTGTTGGATACAATATTGGGTACGCTGTTTATTCCAGAATGAGATTTTCACTCTGTAGCGGAGTGTGCGCTGATATGAAACTTCCTGGCAGATTAAAACTGTGTGCCCGACCGAGACTCGAACTCGGGACCTTTGCCATTCGCGGGCAAGTGCTCTACCAACTGAGCTACCGAAGCATGACTCACGCCCGGTACTCACAGCTTTACTTCTGCCAGTATCTCGTCTCCCACCTTCCAAACTTTACAGAAGCTCTCCTGGGAACCTAGCAGAACTAGCACTCCTGAAAGAAAGGATATGCCGGAGACATGGCTTAGCCACAGCCTGGGGAATGTTTCCAGAATGAGATTTTCACTCTGCAGCGGAGTGTGCGCTGACATGAAACTTCCTGGCAGATTAAAACTGTGTGCCCGACCGAGACTCGAACTCGGGACCTTTGCCTTTCGCGGGCAAGTGCTCTACCAACTGAGCTACCGAAGCACGACTCACGCTCGGTACTCACAGCTTTACTTCTGCCAGTATCTCGTCTCCCACCTTCCAAACTTTACAGAAGCTCTCCTGCGAGGAGAAATCTAAACGTGTCTCTGGGTAATATGCAGTACCGTGCTGCTCCATCCATTGTGTTGTAACGCTGTATTCGTGTAGTGAATGCACCCTCTATATATGTTGAATGTGACGACAGGGAGAGGGTGCGGAACGGGGCTCTGCGAGGAAGGTTTATACATTCTGTTGTTGACGGCCATGAGACAGTTTGATTGTATAGTGTGGTAATAGCCAATGTGTGCTCATAAATGTGTTCGTTGCAAGTCGAACTTTTACTTAACCCACCACGACGGACATACTTTTTCGTTCATCAGCTGCCGTTTTTGATGACGGAAGACCACTACGAGGAACCTTCTCAATCTCTTGCGCCTCACAATAGCGATTCAGTATCCTGTCATGCTTTTACAGTCTTTCTAGCCGTCGAGTGACAATACACGCTCAGTCTGAGCTCGAAATGATCCTTCGAGGCATGTTGTCTTTCTGTACAGCATACACAAACCGCACTGTCACGATTGGAGACATACAGCTTAATACTGAACAACACTGAGAACGCAATCTTACTGTCACAACAATTACACAGGTGCGTGGCTATTGCCTACGGTCAAATGAATACTGAGAACAAGATTTCAAATAAAAAACGTACGAAATATACACAAGTAATGATGGTAGAAGAAACGTGGCTTGAGCAGTTTATGTTATCGAACACGCTCGCAGCGTTCATAGTCAATACGATACCTGCCGTGATGGTACTGTTTCCACGAACCTGGTTTTCTAGGTTCCTCGTGTTTCAAAATGAGTCAAATGGCTCTGAGCACTATGGGACTTAACTTCTGAGGTCAAAAGTCCCCTAGAACATAGAACTACTTAAACGTAACCAACCTAAGGACATCACACACATCCATGCCCGAGGCAGGATTCGAACCTGCGACGGTAGCGGTCGCGCGGTTCCAGACTGAAGCGTCCTCGTGTTTCCGCCACGTCACAAGCTGTACTTTTATCGGGGAGAGCTTCCACGAAGCAGGCAGCAGGCAGGGTGTACAGGAAGCAGCAAGCTATCGGCCAGCTGCCGGTGCTCTCGCCTCGACCGTGTCCGATCCTCCAATGGGGACGTTGGCCCAGGCGGCACGACCCACGGGCACGCAGCTATCTTGAAAGCATTCCTCTAATATTATTTACCGTGCCCCTCCGTCGACAATCGGGAACCGCTTAAATAGTTCCTCATTCCTCACTGTCCGCCGTTAACCGACCGTTCGGTGGTGTCACGGTGACCCCGACGTCCCGGCCGGAGGTTAATCCCCCGGGAAATGTTGCCCGTCGGAACGGCCGTGCGTCCGCGCCCATTCAGAGGCAATCAGGAGCGCTGAATAGCTGTGCGCGCGTGTCCGTCCCGGGAGAGGGAGGAAGAGAGAGAGAGAGAGAGAGAGAGAGAGAGAGAGAGAGAGAGACCAAGACGGATGGCCGGCTGTTAAGGCGAGGTCCACACTGCGTGGCTTAGCCGGTCGCGGAGCTCTAAGCTAGCACTCCGCGTGGCCGGCCGAGCTCTGCTAGTAACAGCCTCCACTCCATAGGATGACGGCTGAAAATACGAGAATTACGTGATTATTCATGTGTCCGAGGCGGCAGGAGGGCGAACATTCCAAAAACCAGAGTGTAAAATACATTTACCTTTTATTAACACAACAGTATTAACACCTTTAGCACAACAGTAGTACCGTATCTCAAACTTCAGCGCATTTTATACGTTACTGTTGACAACACATACACTGAGCGCCAAAGAAACTGTTATAGGCATACTTATTGAAATACAGAGGTATGTACGCAGGAAGAACACGGCACTGCGATCGACAACGCCTATATAAGACGACCAGTGTCTGCCGCAATTGTTATATGTGTTACTGCTGCTACAATAGCAGGTTATCAATATTTAAGTGAAGTTGAACGTGGAGTTCGGCGCACGAGAAATGGGGACACAGCATCTCCAAGATAGCGATGAAGTGGGAATTTTCTCGTACTACAATTTCATGAGTGTACCTCGAATATCAGGAATCTGGTAAAACATTAAATGTCCGACATCGCCGCCGCCTGAAAAATATCCTGCAAGAGAAGCAGCAACGACGACTGAAGATAATCGTTCAACTTTACAGCAGTGCAACCCTCCAGCAAATTGCTGCAGATTTCAGTGCTGGGCCATCAAAAAGTGTCAGCGTGCGAACCTTTCAATGAAGCATCATTGGTATGGGGTTTCGGAGCCAAAGGCCCACTCGTGTACGCTTGATGACTGCCTGGATCTCTCAACACACAAATTGCACTGTTATTGAATTGAAACATATTGCCAGGTCGGACGAGTCTCGTTTCGAATTGAATTGAGCGGGTGGACATGTACGGGTATGGAGACAACCTCATGAATTCATGGACCCTGCGTGTCAGCCGGGGACTGTTCAAGCTAGTGGAGGCTAGTGGGGCGTGTGCAGTTGGAGTGATATGGGGCCCCTGATACATCTGGAGACGACTCTGACAGGTGACACCTGCATTCATTCATGTCCACTGCGCATTCTGAAGGATTTGGGAAATTCCAACAGGACAATGCGACACACCACACGACCAGAATTGCAACAGAGTGTTTCCAGCAACACTCTTCTGAGTTTAAACACTTCCGCTGGCCACCAAACTCCCCATACTCCTGGGATGTCTTGCAACGTGCTGTTCAGAAGAGAGCTCCCCCCCCCCCCCCCCCACCCCTCGTACTCTTACGGATTTATGGACAGCCCTGCAGGATTGATGGTATCCTTTCCTTCCAGCACTACTTCGGACATTAGTCGAGTTCTTTCCACGTCGTGTTACGGCACTTTTACGTGCTGCCAGGGACCCTACACGATATTAGGCAGGTGTACCAGTTTCTTTGGCTTTTCAGTGTATGTACCATAGTAATTCTACACACTATTATGTCATTACTGAAGTAAAATCTGAGTTAAGTTTTGCAGTAAGAAACGAGATCCAACACATCTACCAGCTCCAAGATAACATACCACACCGCCTATTGATCCGGTCTGCTGTCCACCAAGTCTCCAATACAGGCTAACTCCATCAAGCCTGCATGGCAAGTGAACTTTACCTTGCTGTTCGCTGATGTCTACTGGCATCAGTGTCCTGGCCTCCTGGGTGCCCGGTAGCTTTGTCCTGCATGTGGCGCCGCTGACATCAAGCTACAGCTCTGCCCGAAACAGGGAACCCAATGTACTTAATAAAAGTTCCTCTTCTATTTATCTGTAACAGTTGCGTGGAATGACTGTATAGTTACAACTGGCGCATACAAAAACCAATTATGAAGGCCAATAACTTCAACAGTGAGCAATAAATAACAATAATAATAATGATTATAATAAGACATATGAATTAAACAAGTAACACACGGTTGACACTCCTCCGCCTCCACAAAAAACTTACTCACAAACACAGATCAGTTCATTTTTTTCCTAAATACACAGACACTACAGACACAAACCCAACTACACGCGTACCCGAATATAGTTTCGCAGCTGACGATTGTACCCAAAATTGAGAAACAACTGTCAACAGAAACGTAACATCATAAACAGCAATGAAGTACCCTGAAAATCAAGTTGTTAAGCAAGGAACGACAGAACATCGTCAATGAGTAAATGAACACCTCTGCAGCTATGCAACTGAATAAACAAATATTATATTAATCTCAACTGTCCGTAACAGTGAGCTGAAATTACACAATAAAGTGACACTTACATATCGCCTAATAGACGTTTCTTCTCACATGAATAACAGCGCGTAATCCAACATTGTGCAAGCAGTAGCAATGATATAACAACATTATCGGTGTATTTTAATGCTGTAGTCATCAGTCTGACCACTATCGGCACTAGCCTATCGTGTATAATTATTTTCAGATCTGTATAACTACTGCGCTCTATGTTAATTTAAGTCTGATTACTGAGTTCAGGTCTTGGTCTCCTTCCACAGTTTTTGTCTCCGCCATCTTCCCTCCAGAACCAAATTAATAGTTATTGACGTCTTCGCACATGTCCAGTTAACCTCGCCCTTATTGTAGTCTAATTTTTTCACAAATATTTTTTACTTCTAATTTCGGTTCTGTATCTCTTTATTTATAGTCCCATACAATCATATAATCTTCAGCATTCGTCTGTAGTTTCTATTATCTTCTTGAAACCACTGTATATTGCTCACATTTCATTTCCACATAAGGTTGGCTATATTTCAAACAAAGATTTTCGCTAGAAATTTCGTAACATTCTGATTTCTATTTAGAATATTTCTGTTTTTAGAAAAACTTTCCGTTATTATAAATGGGCTTGTGAAAGATTGCGTCTGTGAAAACAACAAGTTTGGTTAAAAATAGCTTTTCTGTTACCAGTCACCATTATCCTTTACTCATATTTTACACAACGCGTTTAGGGACATAATTCCCATTTTCAAGTACGTTTTCTCTGTGAACTATGCCATTTTTACGTAATGTTGCTCATATGTGAGGTTCTGGTTTGTTTTGTTGACTTCACTGCAGTATCTAAACAACGCGCAATTTTTAGTCAGTCACATATAAAAACTGATAACTAACTAAAAACTGCGCGGGTTTTGTATATCGCGGTAAAGTCAGCAAAACAAAGCAGAACCTCACACATCGGAAACATTACGTAAAAATGCCACAGTACACACAGCAATCGCACTTGAAAATGGGAACCATGTCCCGAAACACGTTGTGTAAAATAAGAATAAAAGAAAATCATGAGTGGTAGCAGAAAAGTTATTTATAAACAAACCCACTGCTTTGTTTCTAATAGTAGTTTACCTTTTAACTCCTTTTGACCTCCGCCGACGTCAGTTATTTTACTGTGTGAATAGTGGAACTCATCTTCTACTTCCAGTGTCTCATTTTCCAGTCTAATTTTTACAACATCTCCTAACTTAACTGGAAAAAATTTTATTACGAGAGGCATTCAATAACTAATACAACACACTTTTTTCTGAAAGTAAGTTCGTTTTATTCAGGATTCTAATACACCAGTTTATTCCCTACACGTTTGGCTACAAACCCTATTTTCCATATAATCTCCGTTCAATGCGACGGCTTTACGTCACCTTACTGAGAGGGCGTGTATGCCCGCATGGTACCACTCTTCTGGTCGATGTCCGAGCCAATGTCATAGTACATCAATAATTTCCCAATCATCCACGTACGGCTTCCCGCGGAGTGTATCCTTCATTGCACCAAACAGATGGGAGTCAGCAGGTGGGACATCCGAGCTGCAGTGTGGGTAAATAAGAACAGTCAGTGAAGTTTTGTGAGCTCCACTCAGACGCGCAGACTTGTGTCATGCCTAGCGTTGTCATGGAGAAGGAGAAGTTCGTTTGCATTTTTATGACGATGAACACTCCGAAGTCCAACACTGCGGGAATCAAAACTGTGTGCGCCCAGTCGCCGCGCGGGAGGCCGGACAGATTTGCGCGACGTTGTGCATTGACTACAGACGCCTCCCCAACAAGTTACCATGCTTTTCAGCTGCCAGTTCTTCGTAGACATTCTGCAAGCGCCTATGTATATTTGCAATTCTCTTGTGTGTGAATTCCGAATGGACCAAACTACTGAGGTCATAGGCCCCTAAACTTACACACTACTTAAACTAAATTATGCTAAGAACAACACACACACCCACGCTCGGGGGACGATTCGAACCTCCGGCGAGAGGGCCCGCGCAATCCGTGACATCGCGCCTCAAACCGTGCGGCCGCTCCGCGCGGCGCGATGCTCTTGTTTTCCGCCAAAGTAAACTCATTGTCAATTCTCTTCTTGAAACGCACCTCCGTAGCAGTCGCCTTTTTGAAGGCTACCTACAGCGTCGACACAATCGGAACTTCATGAAACTATAATAACCGAAGGAGGTATATTCCACTGTGTTCCACAAGAAATTGCTCATTTTTTCAACAGAAATTGGCCGAGAAAAAGTAATGTGTTGCATTACTTATTGAACGCAGTTCCTATCTTGGTTTCCCTTTGGTTCATGTTCCTTTTACACCCTCTTTTCAAGACACTATTCATTTTGTGTACAAAATGAAAACAAGTCAACCAAAAACTCTAACGCATACAGTGAACTATCCATTCCCTTCTACTGATCTTCTCTACAACTGTCTGTAACAGAATTGCCATGCCACTGGCAACTCTTGAATGTTTTGTTTCTTATCTCCAAAAATTGTTTCCTGCCTAAATTTCTCCTCTGATTTCCTTACTGTTTGTTCCGTTTACAGTTGGAGAATCAGGTAAGCTTCAACAATGTCCCAGTTATTCTGCATTACTGCCTTCTTTCATGACTGGTCTCTTTACTAGTTGCAGCTATGTTTTCGCTCCCTATATTTTAACCATGATAACATCAGAATTACATGAAGTCTGGAATTCAAGTTTGGGGAAACATGTTTTGAAGAAAAACGTATAATTGTCTTTTGCTAGAAGGTGGATCCTGTTTATCACTTTTTCTGTGTCATTAGTCTTCTGACTGGTTTCATGCGGCCCACCACGAACTTCTCTCTTGTGCCAACTTCAGAGTACCATTCGTAACCTACATCCTCGATCATTTGCTGAAGGTATTCCATTCTCTATTTCGAGACTGCTACGGTCGCAGGTTCGAATCCTGCCTCGGGCATGGATGTATGTGATGTCCTTAGGTTATTTAGGTTTAAGTAGTTCTAAGTTCTAGGGGACTGATGGCCACAGATGTTAAGTCCCATAGCGCTCAGAGCCATTTGAACCCATTCTCTATTTCCCTCTACAGTTTTTACCCTCTACAGCTCCCTCTAGTAGCTTGGAAATTATTCAAATGGTTAAAATGGCTCTGAGCACTATGGGACTTAACATCTGAGGTCATCAGTTCCCTAGAACTTAGAACTACTTAAACCTAAATAACCTAAGGACATCACACACATCCATGCCCGAGGCAGGATTCGAACCTGCGACTGTAGCGGCCGCACGGTTCCAGACTGAAGCGCCTAGAACCGCTCGGCCACCCCGGCCGGCTGCAATTTATTCCCTGATGTCTTAACTGATGTTCTACCATCAGCCGGCCGGAGTGCAAGGTTCGCAGGAGAGCTTCTGTAAAGTCTGGAAGGTAGGAGACGAGGTACTGGCAGAAGTAAAGCTGTGAGTACCGGGCGTGAGTCGTGCTTCGGTAGCTCAGTTGGTAGAGCACTTGCCCGCGAAAGGCAAAGGTCCCGAGTTCGAGTCTCGGTCGGGCACACAGTTTTAATCTGCCAGGAAGTTTCATATCAGCGCACACTCCGCTGCAGAGTGAAAATCTCATTCTGGATGTCCCTTCTTCTTGCCAGAACGTCCTCTTTCCTTAACTTATCAGGCCACCTAATTTTCAGCGTTCTTCTGTTTATCATATTCTCTAAAACTTTCTGAGTATTGACAACGAATTTCCTTATTATGCCTAAATTCTCGAGAAATACTTCTGTTTCCACGATATATGGTATACCAGAGCATACACGGTTAATTGGCGTAATAAGGTTGCAGCAACCTCGTATGGTCATCAGAGCCACGTGACTCGCGAGCCGCAATATGTTGTCACGCAATATGGCCATGCGGTGCCGCACGTTCGCCAGCCACGCCATGTGAACGTAAACGCCGGCTCATTATGCCGGTCGCTGCTTTGCCCGGCGTGGCGTGCTGCTGCTGCTGCAGATATTTGACTGCGATATATATTGGCTGTCAGCGCGCAGCATTAATATTGACTCAAGTTCCCCAATATCAGAGACGCTGCCGCAACGCTATTAGGGGACCGCACTACAAACTGTCACCGCTAACTCTCGCCCGGCCGCACACGTCAGACGGACGCACGCACGCACGAGCAGAGAGGGACGTACATGAAACTGTGCAACTCACTTGCGCTGTGTTTAACACTAACACGCTTTTCACGGTTGATATTTGTGCAGGATCAATGATTAATCTGAGGGATCAGTAAACTTGCACGTGGGAGATTTTGATCAGCCGCATGTCAAATGTCCGTTATTTAAACGAGAGAAAATATTCAGACACAAGTTTTGTTGCTTTTTACTATATTAGTTAAGGTCAAAACAATTTTAATTTCCACATACTTTGTTTGTGAGTGTTGATGGAGTAAAAAATTATAATATTTAAATAAAGAAAGGTAGACTACTACAGCATTGTTAGCTGTAGATCTCAAAAAGCAGATTCAACCGCCTAATTCGAAAGGTTTTTCTGTCCTTCGCGCACAGTTATTTCATTTCAGTCGTCATCCTTTACCTAAACGTAGTGATAGGAAGAAAAGACCTGTTGCATACGACAAAGATATCTAATCACTACATTGCAGTCAACGTATTAACTTTTGCATGCCCAATCGGTGGCATCATTTCAATTAGTGGAACACCCTCATGTTCGGCGCCAGTCGTATAGCGACCCTCCTCCACAATTACCCGTGTTGGTGGCTGCTGGATGCCAACTGCTGAAAGTAAACGAACAACGATCTATTTAATAAGACTGGTGGCAGATTACTAGAAGGAAAACGGCTCTTAGGGGGCTCATGTGAATTACAACAAATAAATTGCGGTATTTATCTTCTTAATAAAACTAAGAAATTAAAGAGTTGTCCAGTACTTCTAAGAGTACCTTTTCCGAGTGTAAGATCTATTGTAAATTAAAAATTCTGTCTGGGTCCATGAACATGTCATACTTCATAAATGTTCGTCAAGGATCTGAGTGAAGAATCGCATCGCAAGGAAAGGGTAAGTTCGTTGGCCGCTTCGCCATCAGTCAAACGGGCAGAACTTATTGTTCTCTAAAACTGTCAGGATAGTAGTTCCCACTGTTCAGCGTTCCATGCTATGTCCGTTTGCTGTCCATGGCAGCAAGTTGGTTGGCGAATGATGAACTCGGCAGACCGTCAATTACCCATGAAACAAGTGGTAAATTCTTGAGCGTGCAGTCCGTGCTAAAATTTCAGTCTTCAGATATTTACCTATTGGTCCATTTGTGATCAGGAGTAATATCTTGTTCCACAAACGCGGTGACCGGTTGCTTTTCCTCCAGACTTCTTGCTTCCTCGATATTTATAAGCAATTCCATTACATTCCCATAGTTCGTTAGATTCACCTCGGCGCCTAAAAAAACAGCCTAGACGTTTATCATCGACTTTCTGGCATCACATATCTACTCGCTCAGTATCGTTCCAGAAAGTAAGCTAACACTGCAGGGGAAAACAGTAAACGAAGTAACAGACTGGGCTTTCATTGCACCCAAGAGCGCCAGGTGTCTTGCTATCTGCTCACACTAAAATCAGGATGGGGATATGTTGCACACTTTCTTTAAAAAATCGTGGGGTTGAGCAGATGTTGAGCATGGACCTTTACCAAATATCATTTGAAGGCTGGCTAGTCAAAGGATTTATGGGAAGGTATTTATCGCTACCTTACTAACAGTAGGCCTCACGCAACAAGACCGATATCACAAATTCAAAGAAGAAGCTATTAGTTAACCAATCGTTATTGACGAGCTAAATCAGTATTTCTCCACTTTTGCTATTTTACTTCATCAACAAACAAAGATAAAAATCGTTCACTTCTTGAAGCAACAAGAACTTCTTGCAGCAACAAGAGATATTTATCAAAGGACTTGATTACCAACACCGTCAGGAAATGGACTGCACGAATTCACTAAGAATAATAACATTACTGTGCACAGACACACAAGCGCGCGCACACACACACACACACACACACACACACACACACACACACACACACACACACACACACACAAATGATTTGACGCACCTCACTCGTCTAGCCTTAGAAATTGTAGTTTTTCTGTGGTTTATCTAATTTCATTTAGACTAATTTCAGGAGAGTTTCTCTGGAAAAGTATACAGATGCTTTTCTTATTTACATTTCCATCATTCTACATTCCGAACTGGTGCCTCATCTCCGACGACAGTGTTGATGGGAAGACATTAAATTATTATCATTCATACTCACCTTCTTAATTTCTCTCCGACTATAAGCTTGTATACGGCCTCTCGTCTACAGCGAGAAATTTTCCGAACATGTAAATCACAAAGTATGGGTGCAAGAAACGAGTTCCGCTTAGTTCAGTACTATGGCCATTGGTCTTGGGTATTAACAACGGCTTCATCTGTATTTAGTCGTCTATTACTGGATCACTACCGATTTCGCGGCACTCAGAGCGACATCTTCAAGTGAATATATGATTAAAACTTTAGAGCGGAAAAGCTCGGAATATTTTTACCCAGAGCTTTCCCGCTATAATGTTTTAATCATATGTTCACTTGAATATGTCGCTTTTAGTGCCTCGAAACCAGTAGTGATCTAGTAATAAAGAACTAAATACAGATGAAGCCTTTATTAATATCCAAGTTGAATACTCATAGCTGTGGTTGCCCCACCTACAAGGTTCTCTGTACTATGGTCTATGGCCATTGCCTTCCTCGATATATACACACTGAAGAGACAAAAGTCATGGGATAGCAATATGCACATATATCTATAGGTGGAGCAGTGCATTGACAGAGCTGTCATTGGTATGCATGTGACTCATGTGAAAAGGTTTGTAACGTGATTATGGGTGCATGTCGGAAATTAACTTAGAACGTTGAATGGGTGTTGGAGCTAGACACATGGGACATCCTGTTTCAGAACATGTCAGGGAATTCAATATTCTGAGACCCATAGCGACAAGAGTGCGCCGACAATACCAAATTTCAGACATCCTCTCACCACAGAATACCGAAGTAGTAGGGTAATGAGTGTTCTGGTGCACTTTTGATATCAAATTGACATGCAAATTAATTCAATTAAGACAGCTGATCGATTTACGACCTTAACCTATCGCTCTGCTAAGAGTTTTTCATGTACCACCTCCCCAACACCCACCCCTTAACCTGTTGTTATGCTACATGATTTTAATCCTCTGGGGATAAACTGTCATTCGGAGTAGACTTGCACCTCTCCCTCTCCCACTCCCTTTTATCTGTTGTTATGCTGATTGATTTAGCCCCCTCTGCCGACAACCCAACCTTCTGACATCCTTCTGTGTTGGACAGCTGGATTGGGAAGATCTCATGACAGCAGGCTACTATATCATCAGTCACATTGCATTAAACAGTTTAAAGCAATGGAATATTGTTTAAGCAATTTGCAGGAGACAAGGCAGTGTATAGTGTTGTTTATTTAACCAGTCTGCAGACATAGATTTTACACAGTTTATTTACTTATTTCTAAAGATCACAACACAGCTTGAAATTTAAAACATTCACAGTACCACTAGACATTAATGGTGTGCAGACACAAACTCTACACAGAGCGCCCCTTCACCTATAACTCGAAATAAATAAATATCTCTGTAACTCCAAACAGAATACTAACCACTTTTCGAGTTTTATCTGCTTGTTTGAAGGCACTGTGTAAGAGAGAAGTATTTGAGTTTCAGAGCTGCTGTGATATTCATAACTTTTTTGAAACGGTTAATGGGCTCACTTTATATTTGCCGCTGGAGTCAGGGTTGTTAAGGCTCTTATTTCCCATTTTCCTCACAATTACATACCTAAAAGTTCATGACATATTTCGAAACCCACAACAGACAAAGTTCGAAACACTGTCCTACAGACGAGAAAAATGATTGGAGTTTTCAGTGAATTTTCAGTGTCCTACAACTGCTGGTTTGGAGCTCCTCTAAAGCCACAGTGGAAGGTGGGAACAGAATCCCCCATGTCCAAACCCGAGGAGGCTGGTCTACCTTCATTTGCCTTTGAACACTCAGATAAAGAAGACGTCATCTATCAGACGTCACGGAATTTCCCTTAGATACCTTGCCCCTGTCTTTTCTGAACCAGTCTGTTTGGATTTATCAGCCAAATAAAAATGTGTAGAATGGCAGTACAAGCAGTAAACTGGTCAATTTACATGGAAGCATTAACTGTCCAGCGCAAACACTCGCCATATGGAATCTTCTTACCTCTCCAAATAAAAATCAGAGAATACTAATCACACGTGCTCATAAAGACTGCCCAGCTCATACTGAGTATTAGTTCGCTATTCATCCACATAGAGGGCGACACAGTTGTGTCAGCTGCATACTTGTACCTCATCTACCTAGTTTGGACATCTCAGCAGTGGCTCGTGACCTTAAGAGGGATATATCAATTCATTCTGACCGCCGGCTAGCTCTGCCATGAGCCCCATACGCCACTAGTGTCGTTCTAGGAAACCAGCCATATATTTATTACTGTAATTGCAATTAAATATTACGAATACAGCCCCAGTCTGATAACATATAACAATGAGCAAAGTATTGAAAATACCTCCTCTTGATATCCGTGGCTGTGGAAAAAAAAAATGGTTCAAATGGCTCTGAACACAATGGGGCTTAACTGCTGAGGTCATCAGTCCCCTAGAACTTAGAACTACTTATACCTAACTAACCTAAGGACATCACACACATCCATGCCCGAGGCAGGATTCGACCCTGCGACCGTAGCTGTCTCGCGGTTCCAGACTGTAGGGCCTAGAACCGCTCGGCCACTGCAGCCGGCGGCTCTGGAAACATCAATATCAATATCCTTCTTATGTTGTTGTTGTTGTGGTCTTCAGTCCTGAGACTGGTTTGATGCAGCTCTCCATGCTACTCTATCCTGTGCAAGCTTCTTCATCTCCCAGTACCTACTGCAACCTACATCCTTCTGAATCTGCTTAGTATATCCTTCTTATGGCTGGTGATAATTTTCCGCGTAAAACCTTTCATACGTCTTATGGCTATCGGTGCACTGAAGCCACAGTTTTTCACATCAACTCCATTCCTCCCTTACGACAGGACATAGTCCTTTTCTTTACACGTGTCAGAACACACAGCAATTTTACATCCCAAAACATGCTATACAGCTGTCTGATCACAGTGAATTTATCACACATCCACGACTAAGTATAATACTTTGTCAATGACAGAATGCTGCTGGCACCAAAAAGTTTCGTCCGGAAATTCTGGGATGGACAGATTTGCTCCGTTTGTTTTTCTTGTGAGTGGTACCAGTGTGTCTTAGGAAGAGAGACATACTTGTCTTACAAGCAACCAGCTATTAAAAACACGATCACAGTGACTATGTTACTGTGTATCTGCCTAAAAAGCGGTCTTGGTTCTACAGGCGCACACAAGTATCACTAACAATATCCATGTAAATATTATATGTGCTTTATAAATTGAGGTATAGTATTACTTTTGAATGAAATAGTCTTCCGCTCGAATGCCGAGACGTTGAATATAGATAGTGAACACAGTGTGTCTATTAACAGGCCGAAAGCGTGAGTCCACATCACCAGTGATGTAAGTACGTAATTAAATCACCCTCCTCGCCGAATCTAGAACGTAATTCAGCTAAGGAGCATGGCCTATATTTGTAACTCCGTTGTGACACTGCTTGTTATTTCTCACGCTAGCAAACAGTATTTGTAAAGCATTCTATCTCGATGCCATGTAGAAGGTGTAACAGAGGCTCTGCAACACGTCCACGAGGATATAGGCGAAGGAGGATAATGGTTGATAGAGAATGATCACATAGAGTAGATGGGGTGCACTAAAACTTGCGAAAGTTGTGCTCAAACACAAGGATTTGCGAATAGAAGAGCGAGGGTCGATATGATGTGACAATAACACTGTCATGAGTGCATTATGTACCCTCTACCACCACTATTACCATCTGACTTTGGGAAAAGCATCATCCACACAATTCGGAAGAAGGCAAGAACTAATAACTGCGAGAATTATCGCACAATCAGCTTAACAGCTCATGCATCGAAGCTGCTTACAAGAATAATATACAGAAGAATGGAAAAGAAAATTGAGAATGCGCTAGGTGACGATCAGTTTGGCTTTAGGAAAAGTAAAGGGACGAGAGAGGCAATTCTGACGTTACGGCTAATAATAGAAGCAAGACTAAAGAAAAATCAGGACACTTTCATAGGATTTGTCGACCTGGAAAAAGCGTTCGACAATATAAAATGGTGCAAGCTGTTCGAGATTCTGAAAAAAGTAGGGGTAAGCTATAGGGAGAGACGGGTCATATACAATATGTACAACAACCAAGAGGGAATAATAAGAGTGGACGATCAAGAACGAAGTGCTCGTATTAAGAAGGGTGTAAGACAAGGCTGTAGCCTTTCGCCCCTACTCTTCAATCTGTACATCGAGGAAGCAATGATGGAAATAAAAGAAAGGTTCAGGAGTGGAATTAAAATACAAGGTGAAAGGATATCAATGATACGATTCGCTGATGACATTGCTATCCTGAGTGAAAGTGAAGAAGAACTAAATGATCTGCTGAACGGAATGAACAGTCTAATGAGTACACAGTATGGTTTGAGAGTAAATCGGAGAAAGACGAAGGTAATGAGAAGTAGTAGAAATGAGAACAGCGAGAAACTTAACATCAGGATTGATGGTCACGAAAAGTGAAGTTAAGGAATTCTGCTACCTAGGCAGTAAAATAACCAATGACGGCCGGAGCAAGGAGGACATAAACAGCAGACTCGCTATGGCAAAAAAGGCATTTCTGGCCAAGAGAAGTCTATTAATATCAAATACCGGCCTTAATTTGAGGAAGAAATTTCTGAGGATGTACGTCTGGAGTACAGCATTGTATGGTAGTGAAACATGGTCTGTGGGAAAACCGGAACAGAAGAGAATCGAAGCATTTGAGATGTGGTGCTATAGACGAATGTTGAAAATTAGGTGGACTGATAAGGTAAGGAATGATGAGGTTCTACGCAGAATCGGAGAGGAAAGGAATATGTGGAAAATACTGATAAGGAGAAGGGACAGGATGATAGGACATCTGCTAAGACATGAGGGAATGACTCCCATGGTACTAGAGGGAGCTGTAGACGGCAAAAACTGTAGAGGAAGACAGAGATTGGAATACGTCAAGCAAATAATTGAGGACGTAGGTTGCAAGAGCTACTCTGAGATGAAGAGGTTAGCACAGGAAAGGAATTCGTGGCGGGCCGCATCAAACCAGTTAGTAGACTGATGACAAAAAAAAAAAAAAAAAAAAAAAAAAAAAACACACCACTATGCCATATCTTGTGAAGTGTATATGTATACGGCGATACGGTCGTACTTTCGTGATATGGCTTTTTTAAGAAGCAGAAAGGGGGATATTTCTTATAAGGCCCCAATGCCCCTTTTGCCCCTCTGCAAGAATGATCCTGAGAGTCGTGAAGAGATGCACTGTGACTACGCCCACCCACGTGGCTGGAGTGCAGACAGCCGGCCGCAATAAAATAACCAATGACGGCCGGAGCAAGGAGGACATCAACAGCAGACTCGCTATGGCAAAAAAGGCATTTCTGGCCAAGAGAAGTCTACTAATATCAAATACCGGCCTTAATTTGAGGAAGAAGTTTCTGAGGATGTACGTCTGGAGTACAGCATTGTATGGTAGTGAAACATGGACTGTGGGAAAACCGGAACAAAAGAGAATCGAAGCATTTGAGATGTGGTGCTATAGACGATGCCCCAGAGGCATCCGTGCTGCCTAGAGCAGCCGTGCGGCTAGCCTCGCAGCGGCGGCAGCGGGCGGCGGGCGGCGGGCGGCGGGCGGCGGGCGTGCGGGCCGGGTCGCAGCTCGGCGGCCAGAGTCCGGTCACGTCTTGGCGGCCACCTCGTTACGGCGGACACTTGTCGCCACTTCCCGACCTCCGTCACCACCGCCCGGGACCCCGAAAACGTTTCACCACTCGTTACCGACCCGCCGCCTGCCTTCCTCGCCGGCTGCGCATCGGGGCTGACACAATGCAACAGTTAGCAGCTCGTTAACTGACGCCCGGTCACTAACACCGCAATGCATGGGCTGCACGTTCCACAGATAACGCCTGGCACTAACGAGTGAAATGAGAACTCCATGCGCTCAACGCAAGATGACACGGCTAAAGCTGAAATACTAAACATCTTTTTCCAAAGATGTTTCACAAAGGAACACCGCACTGCAGTTCATTCTCTAAATCCTCGCACGAACGAAAAAATGGCTGACATCGAAATAAGTGTCCAAGGAATAGAAAAGCAACTGAAATCACTGAACAGAGGAAAGTCCACTGGACCTGACGGGATACCAATTCGATTCTACCCAGAGTACGTGAAAGAACTTGCCTTCCCTTCTAACAGCCGTGTACCGCAAGTCTCTAGAGGGGAAGGTTCCATATGATTGGAAAAGAGCACAGGTAGTTCCAGTTTTCAAGAAGGGTCGTCGAGCAGATGCGCAAAACTATAGGCCTATATCTCTGACATCGATCTGTTGTAGAATTTTAGAACATGTTTTTTGCTCACGTATCATGTCACTTCTGGAAACCAGAATCTACTCTGTAGGAATCAACAAGGATTCCGGAAACAGCGATCGTGTGAGACCCAACTCGATTTATTAGTTCATGAGACCCGTAGATGCCATTTTCCTTGACTTCCGGAAGGCGTTCGATATAGTTCCGCACTGTCGCCCGATAAACAAAGTAAGAGCCTACCGAATATCAGACCAGCTGTGTGACTGGATTGAAGAGTTTTAGCAAACAGAACACAGCATGTTGCTCTCAATGGAGAGACTTCTACAGACGTTAAAGTAACCTCTGGTGTGCCACAGGGCAGTGTTATGGGACCATTCCTTTTCACAATATACACTCCTGGAAATTGAAATAAGAACACCGTGAATTCATTGTCCCAGGAAGGGGAAACTTTATTGACACATTCCTGTGGTCAGATACATCACATGATCACACTGACAGAACCACAGGCACATAGACACAGGCAACAGAGCATGCACAATGTCGCCACTAGTACAGTGTATATCCACCTTTCGCAACAATGCATGCTGCTATTCTCCCATGGAGACGATCGTAGAGATGCTGGATGTAGTCCTGTGGAACGGCTTGCCATGCCATTTCCACCTGGCGCCTCAGTTGGACCAGCGTTCGTGCTGGACGTGCAGACCGCGTGAGACGACGCTTCATCCAGTCCCAAACATGCTCAATGGGGGACAGATCCGGAGATCTTGCTGGCCAGGGTAGTTGACTTACACCTTCTAGAGCACGTTGGGTGGCACGGGATACATGCGGACGTGCATTGTCCTGTTGGAACAGCAAGTTCCCTTGCCGGTCTAGGAATGGTAGAACGATGGGTTCGATGACGGTTTGGATGTACCGTGCACTATTCAGTGTCCCCTCGACGATCACCAGTGGTGTACGGCCAGTGTAGGAGATCGCTCCCCACACCATGATGCCGGGTGTTGGCCCTGTGTGCCTCGGTCGTATGCAGTCCTGATTGTGGCGCTCACCTGCACGGCGCCAAACACGCATACGACCATCATTGGCACCAAGGCAGAAGTGACTCTCATCGCTGAAGACGACACGTCTCCATTCGTCCCTCCATTCACGCCTGTCGCGACACCACTGGAGGCGGGCTGCACGATGTTGGGGCGTGAGCGGAAGACGGCGTAACGGTGTGCGGGACCGTAGCCCAGCTTCATGGAGACGGTTGCGAATGGTCCTCGCCGATACTCCAGGAGCAACAGTGTCCCTAATTTGCTGGGAAGTGGCGGTGCGGCCCCTACGGCACTGCGTAGGATCCTACGGTCTTGGCGTGCATCCGTGCGTCGCTGCGGTCCGGTCCCAGGTCGACGGGCACGTGCGCCTTCCGCCGACCACTGGCGACAACATCGATGTACTGTGGAGACCTCACGCCCCACGTGTTGAGCAATTCGGCGGTACGTCCACCCGGCCTCCCGCATGCCCACTATACGCCCTCGCTCAAAGTCCGTCAACTGCACATACGGTTCACGTGCACGCTGTCGCGGCATGCTACCAGTGTTAAAGACTGCGATGGAGGTCCGTATGCCACGGCAAACTGGCTGACACTGACGGCGGCGGTGCATAAATGCTGCGCAGCTAGCGCCATTCGACGGCCAACACCGCGGTTCCTGGTGTGTCCGCTGTGCCGTGCGTGTGATCATTGCTTGTACAGCCCTCTCGCAGTGTCCGGAGCAAGTATGGTGGGTCTGACACACCGGTGTCAATGTGTTCTTTTTTCCATTTCCAGGAGTGTATATAAATGACCTAGTAGATAGTGTCGGAAATTCCATGCGGCTTATCGCGGATGATGCTGTAGTATACAGAGAAGTTGCAGCATTAGAAAATTGCAGCGAAAAGCTAGAAGATCTGCAGCGGATAGGCACTTGGTGCAGGGAGTTGCAACTGACCCTTAACATAGACAAATTTAATGTATTGCGAATACATAGAAAGAAGGTTCCTTTATTGTATGATTATATGATAGCGGAACAAACGCTGGTAGCAGTTACTTCTGTAAAATATCTGGGAGTATGCGTACGAAACGATTTGAAGTGGAATGATCATATAAAATTAATTTTTGGTAAGGCGGGTGCCAGGTTGAGATTCAATGGGAGAGTCCTTAGAAAATGCAGTCCATCAACAAAGGAGGTGGCTTACAAAACACTCGTTCGACTTATACTTGAGTATTGCTCATCAGTGTGTGATCCGTACCAGGTCGGGTTGACAGAGGAGATAGAGAAGATCCAAAGAAGAGCGGCGCGTTTCGTCACAGGGTTATTTGGTAAGCATCATAGCGTTACGGTGATGTTTAACAAACTCAAGTGGCAGACTCTGCAACAGAGGCGCTCTGCATCGCGGTGTAGCTTGCTGTCCAGGTTTCGAGAGGGTGCGTTACTGGATGAGGTATCGAATATATTGCTTGCCGCCGGCCGAAGTGGCCGTGCGGTTAAAGGCGCTGCAGTCTGGAACCGCAAGACCGCTACGGTCGCAGGTTCGAATCCTGCCTCGGGCATGGATGTTTGTGATGTCCTTAGGTTAGTTAGGTTTAACTAGTTCTAAGTTCTAGGGGACTAATGACCTCAGCAGTTGAGTCCCATAGTGCTCAGAGCCATTTGAACCATTTTAAATTGCTTGCCCCTACTTATACCTCCAGAGGAGACCACGAATGTAAAATTAGAGAGATTCGAGCGCACACGGAGGCTTTCCGGCAGTCGTTCTTCCCGCTAACCATACGCGAATGGAACAGGAAAGGGAGGTAATGACAGCGGCACGTAAAATGCCCTCCGCCACACACCGTTGGGTGGCTTGCGGAGTATAAATGTAGATGTAGATGAAAGAGGAATATGTGTTGCACATTCTTACAGGAGACAGTAGTGGTCAAATCTAGAATGAAAGCCGTATAAACTTCTACCCGGAAACCAATTACTGTTCGAATATGGAAAATTTCACTTGTGTCGAGATTGGTCAGTACTGATGCTGACGCTGGGCAAGTATTTAAGGAGACCTAACAGCTAAGGTCATCAGTCTCCCATTCACCCCTCTAGGACAGAAGCAGTGTCTGCATACAGGGTAAATTATGTGTGAAAATGTTCGAATGTGTTCTAAATGTTTGCGTAGCGCGTATCTGAAACAGAACATGAGAACCACAGTGGTATACACCTTCCAGGATGTGGGAAACAGCCTATAAACAACAACCAGGCTGCCCAGGCGGTTTCGATTCGGGGCCGGCATACCTCCCCATCCCCCAAAGGGTCGCTTCAGCACGTGCGGCTTATGGAGTGGATGGCTGTAAATGCCTTCCTGTTGACGTTCGTTCTTCATTTATTATTGATTGTTTTCTTCCTATAAGTAGCCTCTGTGTTGGTTTTGTCAGATAGAAATCAGTCACAGGACGCCACAACACGAAGCGATCCATCAAGAATGCAGTCAACGAACTAAGTACTGCACAAGTATATGAACTATGAAATTACAATGAAATTAATACGCTTAGCTGCATACAGGCGTCGATATAACTCAACGGGAACAATTGGAAATGTGTCCCCGACCAGGACTCGAACGCAGGATCTGCTGCTTACATGGCAAACCGCTTTATCCATCTGAGCCACCGAGGACACAGAAGATAGTGCGGCTGCAGGGACTTATCTCTGGCACGCCTCCCGCGAGACGCACATTCGCAACTTATTGTCCCGCACTATATTCATACTGCCGCTGCCCATTATACTCATTACTCGCCGCTTTACTGCCGATTCCCGTAAGAGTTCGGGCACTGTTTGTGCATCCGCATAGAAGAAGATGGTCAACGGCTGGTGAGCCTTATATATATATATATATATATATATATATATATATATATATATATATATATATATATATATATATATATATATCAGAGATAGCTAAACAGGCAGAATATGACGCTGCGGTCAACAACACCTATATACGACAACAAGTGTCAGACGCTGTTGTTAGATCGGTTACTACTGATCCAATGGAAAGTTATCAAGATTTAAGTGAGTGCGAACATGGTGTTACAGTCGGTGCACGAGCGATGGGACACAGCAACTCCGAGGTAGCGATGAAGTGGGGATTTTCCCTTACAAGCATTTCACGAGTGTACCTTGAATCTCAGGAATCAGGTAAAACATCAAATTTCAGACGAAGAAACGTATTATACAGGAACAGTCTGAAAAGCTTGTAAGAATATTACGAGGTAGGTTGTGCTGAGAAAAAAAAATTCCCCACGTTATGCCTTTTCCGAGTCAATTAGAATCTAAGTTGGCCAATCAGGCCAAATTGTGCGTAAAGTGAAGCAGCCCTCCAGAGATTGTGTCACCAAACGTGTATTGTTTCCTAAAACCGAAGAAGAGAACCTCGGACGTGGGTTGTTAGTAAGGATCGAACTCGAGCCAAAGGCTGAGCAGTCTCGTTCGTTATCGTCTACGCTATGAGAAAAACTGAAAGTAATTGTACCTCCCGTGCCGCTTGAATTGACGCGTGCTAACTTCAGTGCTAATTAAATCGGAAATGGGGCAACATATAGAACAACTATTTCTCAGCATAATCTACCTCGTATAATCCTTACAAGTTTTTCAGACTGTGTCTGACCACCCTGTATATACTATATTCAGAACGGCCAAAGCACACATCTGGCGTAAAACACTCTTAAATTGTACTGCGGTTATGATGGAAAGATCAAAAAATTATCGCTGTATTATAGGTATAAGGTAACTTGCTTGTGCTCAACTGAACTTGCAAGAGCGTGGTTTGTTCCTGCAGCAGGTCGAATTCTCCGCACACTTGTTTCGGGATCATTTTCTGGCGGTCACAACTTTCGCTTGACCACATTCATCTTACCGTTTTTGCTAACGATCTCCTGTCTACGAGTCATTAGAACAAACTGCTGAACACTCTGCCAGAATATGAGGTTGAAAATATCGCATGTGCCTGCCGACCAATTCCCATGCATAAACTACAGCGGAGTACGCTGTCGCCCACTTCTCTCGTGGATGATGAGGAGTGAACTCGATATCATATTTTTCCCTGTGCAAGGAACTACTAGTTTTGTTCCGATGCCAGCGCACCGTCAAAAAGATACGAACAGAAAGGTTGTTGTAGCTGAATATGTTACCGTGAACATAACTACGGTAGGCATCCACGACCGATGTAATGATGATTAAAATTCTTGTGGGTGTTGTTCCACGTTATTGTATGCAATACTTTGATTATGAAGTCAAACCAACGATTCGACCTTATTATGACGGCTTTTCTCAGGGCAAGAGTGGTTTTAGTGGAGGAAAGGTGCCTCTATTTACTGGACACGATCGATGTCCATCAATCGTATTTTTGAACCTTTATTGACCCTGGAGTATAATAGGCTAGTCATGACCGAAGGGGGAGGATATGAAAGAAGCTATTGGTGAGCTAGCCGGCTTATCAGTGATTGGTGACAGTGTGTAAATCAGCGCTTGGTTTCTCGTGAACGTGGTTTCTTTCTTTCTAGTGCGCGCTGAAATGCACTGATAGTAGCTGTTTGTTTAGGCTGTCGCGTCCGTGCCCGTTGAGGTATCTGCGGGGCGTCCGCCCGCGGCCCGTTGCATTGGGATAGCCGGCAGCCAGGACGTCGGAAGTTTGTAGCCATCCCCTTCACTGATGTTGTCACGTTGATTGATGATTTTAGTCGCAGCTCGAATTTTTCTTTGCTGCATCCACGACTCATTCGCCAGCGCACTGGCTTCCTGGACCAGGGTAGGCTGTCCACAGTCACGGTGGTGTTCCACTATCGCCGCCTTACACTGAAGAGCAAAGAAACGGACTAATATCGTGTAGTGCCCCCGTGAGCACGCAGAAGTGTCGCACCACAACGTGGCATAGACTCGACTAGTGTCTGACGTAGTACTAGAGAGAATTGACACCATGAATTCTGCAAGGCTGTCCATAAATCCGTAGGAGTACGACGGGGTGGAAATTTCTTCTAAACAGCACATTGCAAGGCATCCCATATACGCTCAACAATATTTACCACTGGGGAGTTTGGCGGCCAGCGGAAGTGTTTTAAGTCAGAAGAGTGTTCCTGGAACCACTCTGTAGCAGTTTTGGGCGTGTGGGGTGTCGCATTATCCTGCTGGAATTGCCCAGGGCCGATGGATTGCACAATGGATATGAATGGATGCGGGTGATCAGACAGGATGCTTACGTACGTGTCACTTATCGGAGTCGTATCTCGACGTATCAGAGGTCCCATAGCACACCAACTGCACACACCCCACACCATTACAGAGCCTCCACCAGCTTGAACAGCCCCTGCTGCATGGATTCATGAGGTTGTCTCTATATTCGCACACGTCCACCCGCTTGATACAATTTGAAAAGACTCGTCTGACCAGGCAACATGTTACCAGCCGTCAACAGCCCAATGTCGGTGTCGAAGGGCCCAGGCGAGTTTTAAAGCTTTGTGTGGTACGGTCATCAAGGGTACACGAGTGGGGCTTAGGCTCCGAAAACCCATATCGATGTGACGTTTCGTTGAATTGTTCGCACGCTGACACTTGTTGATGGCCCGGCATTGAAATCTGCAGCAGTCTGCGAAAGTGTTGCACTTCTGTCACGTTGAACGATTCTCTTCAGTCGTCGTTGGTCCTGTTCTTGGAGGACCTTTTTCCGGTCGCAGTGTTTGGTGCACAAATGACTTAAGGTCTTTTATTGCTCTTTTTTTACATGTTCTCAAGTTCAAGCGAGTGCGAGCTCTCTGGCCACGAGACCACCACGCCATTTTCAAGCTTTTGTGTGTCCATCCTTTAGCAGGAGGTCTCTGGGACGACGACCGTTTACTATCGTGACAAAAAATAAAAACACCTACAGCTGTCCTTATGATTTTAATTTATTTTGTCGGAACCAGTTTCAACGCTTCATTGCGTCATCTTCAGGCTGTCTTTGATGCGGTACAGGGTGATAAGATCCCCATTCATAATCCATCAGTTGCCAGCATTACTGTATGCGCAGATAATGTCTCAGCACTCCAACCCAACGGGCACTTGATGGGAATCTTATCAACCTGTACCGCATCAAAGACAGCCTGAAGATGACGCAATGAAGCGTTGAAACTGGTTGCGACAAAATATATTAAAATCATAAGGACGGCTGTAAGTGTTTTCATTTTTTGTCACGCCATTTTCAGTTCTGCATCTTGTTTCAAGGACTGAGCGATGAAGTTACTTGCTTCGCGTCTTGAATTTTATTGTCAGATGAAGTAGCACTCACGCAGAGTGAAATAACAAATTAACGCGACGAGCAAGTGGGGACAAATACAAATCCTCGGGTGTTGTGGTAGCAACAGGTTCCCTTTAATATCAGTTTGTGGCCCAACTGTGGATGACAAAGTCATATTGCCATAAATGTTTACGTGAAAAACTAATAGCTGCGCAGTTCATGCGTGACAAGTAACCCACTCTACTGGAGAACGTTATCGTTACTGAAAGACAGCGGATGTAGTTAATACACGACGAAGTACAACAGTATTTTCTACTCCTTGTACGACAGCAGCTAACATAAACCTTTAATGTTGACATTACGTCCAGTACTATGGTTCCCTGTTCAGCTGACCTTAACCACTTAAATTTATAGCAATGGAGACCTTTGAAGGCTTTGGTGCATTCCTCGCTGATCGACAGTGCTCACACGTTGCAGGAGAGTATGCGACCAAATCCACTTTTGAAATATATCATTTGTTTGGCCATCTCAGTTGGAGAATTACTTTTACGATTAATTTCTATCAAATTTAGTCATCAACAGCTCTGCGTGATTGCGTAAGCAGTCCGTCGTATTCATGTGGAACTACACATTAGAATGCACATCGAAACAAAAATCTACATTTTGAATGGTTTCCGCCTGTAACGAAACCCATTCACAAAGTAAATTTGTTGTTTTGATGTACATCCTGATGTGTAGTTCCATATGAATACGACGGGCTGCTTACGCAACCACACAGAGCTGACGATGATCAAATTTGATCGAAATTAATCATAAAAGTAATTCTCCAACTGAGATGGCCAAAACGTGATAAATTTCGAAAATAGATTTGGTCGCATACACTCCTGCAACGTGTGCGGATTGCCGATTAGTGTGGACTGGTGTGGAGAAGCGACATGCTAAAGTATTACGGAGCGGGATTTCAGTGTGGGATGTCGTAGCCGTGTTGAAATGAGGGATCTGGGAGCGAAGCGACAGCTATTGAAAGCTGCACCACTTTAACGTTAGGGTTGATGGCCAAACCACCAATTCATGAACTATTTGACAATATTTTAATGCAATTATGTGATTCGTAGGTGGAACTTTTCCTTGAGTCGTCACTCTTCTGACCAGTTTTATACAGCCCACCACGAATTCCTCTCCTGTGCCAACCTTTTCATCTCTGAATTGCATGTGCAGCCTAGACCTGCAGTTATTTGCTAGATGTACTCCAATATCTGTCTTCCTTTAAAATTTATACTCTCTACAGCCCCCTCTAGTATCTGTCTTATCAGATGTTCTCCATCCTGTGGCTTCTTCTTGTCATTGTCTCCGATTCTGCACAGAACTTCCTCATTCCTTAAACCAAGAAACACATCTCAAACGCTTCGATTCTCTTCTGTTCTGGTTTACCCACAGTCCATGTCTCATTGTCATATAATATCTTACCACAAACGTACGTTCTCCGTAATTTCTTCCTCAAACTAAGACCTACTTTTGATACTAGTAGATTTCTCTTGGCCAAGAATGCCCTTTTTGCCAGTTCTAGCCCGATTTTTATGTACTCCTTGCTCCTCCTATCATGGGTTATTTTGCTGTCTAGGTTGCAGAATTCCGTAATTTCGTCGACTTCGTGATCCCTAGTTCATACGTTAAGTTCCTCGGTGTCCTCAATTCTGATACTTCTCATTATTTTTATCTTTCTTTGATTTACTCTGAATCCATATTCGTTACTCATTAAACTGTTCATTCTATTCAACTGGTCATGTAATTTTTCTTCATTTTCACTTAGGATAGCAATGTCATCAGCGAATCTTATCACTGATATCCTTTCACCCTGAATTGTAATCCCACTCTTGAAACTTCCTTTTATTTTCCTCATTGCCTCATCGATGAATAGATTATAACGGAGGCGAAAGACTACACCCCTGTCTTACACCCTTCTTAATCCTTGAACTTCGTTCTTGGTCGTCCATTCTTATTGTTCCCGCTTGGTTCTTGTACATATTGTGTATTGCCGGTCTTTCCCTAAAGGTTAACCTATTTTTCTCAGAATTTCAATAATCTTGCATCATTTGACATTCTCAAACGCTTTTTGCAGGTCCAAAAATCCTATAAATTGAGTTTTCTTCAGTGTTGCTTCCATTATCAACCGCAACGTCAAAACTGCATCTCTGGTGCCCTTACCTTTCCTACAGCCAATCTGATCGTCATCTGACATATCTAAAGATTTTCTGTTCCAATCCCTTATATGTTATTCTTGTGAGAAACTTGGATGCATAAGCCATTAATCTGATTGTACGATAATTCTCGTACTTGTCATACCTTTCTGTCTTCGTAATTGTGTCGATGATGGCTATCCAAACGTCTGATGGTATATTGCCAAACTCATACATTCAAGACACCAAAAACAATAGACGTTTTGTTGCTACTTCCCCTAATGATTTCAGAAATTTTGATGAAATGTCATCTGTCCCTTCTGCCTTATTTGATTTTAAGTCTTCCATAGCTCTTTTAAATTGTGATTGTAGAAATGGATCCCACATCCCTATCGACTCCTGTTTCTTCTTCTATCACACCATCAGACAACTCCATCTCCTCATAGAGTCCACCAAAGTACTCTTTCCACCTATCCGCTCTCTCCTCTGGGTTTAACACTCGAATTCCCATTGCCCTCTTAATGATAACATCCTTGCTTTTAATTTCACCGAATGTTGTTTTACTTTCGTATATTCAGAGACAGACCTTCCGACAATGATTTCTGTGTCAATTTCATCACATTTTTCGTGCAGCCATTTCCCCTCAGCTTCTCATGTATTTCATTCCTAAGCGATTTGTATTTTTGTATTCCTGGATTTCCCTGACCATTTTTGTAAATCCTTCTTTCGTCGACCAGCTCAAGTATTCCTTCTTTTATCCAAGGTTTCTTCTCAGTTATCTTCCTTATACCTACGCCTTTTTTCCAGATTCTGTGATTGCCCTTTTAGACATTCCAATTTCTCTTCAACTGAACTGCCAGTTGAGATATTTATTGTCACAGTATCTATGTCCCTACCGAAATTCAAGCGTATCTCGTCGTTCCTTAGAACTTCCATATCCCTCGTCTTTGCACACTGGCTCTTCCTGACCAGTGTTTTAAACATCTGCCTACAATTCATCATTACCAAATTGAGATCTGCGTCTGCATCTGCTCCTGTGTAAGTCTTACAATCCAATATCTGATTTCAGAATTCTGTCTGACTACGCTGTAATCTAAATGAAATCATCCAGTATTTCCCAACGTTTTCCAAGTATACCTCCTCGTTTTCTGATTTTTGAACGTATTATTCGCTGCTGATAGCTAAAATTTACTGCAGAACTGAATTATTCTTTCTCCTTTCTCATACCTGCTACCAAGTAAATATTGTGCGGTAACCTCATCTTCTACTTCTTTTTCTATAAACCATTCGAATCCCTCACGAACATTAGATTTTCATCTCCCTTTACGTTTTGAATCACCCTTTCAAAATTCTCATGTACTTTGTGTATATATTCATGTTCTATTTGCAACATCGGCTTGTAGCCTGAATATCGTCGTCGCCGTTGGTTTGCTGTCTATTCTGATGAGAACAACCCCCTCCCTCAAGAATTTACTGTAATTCACTCTCCACCATTCCTCCCGATTGGTAACGAGTCCTACTCCCGTTATACCATTTTCTGCTGCTGTTGATGTTATCCTATAGTCGTCTGACCACAAATCCTTGTCTTCTTTCCATTTCATGTCACTGATCCCCCGCTACATCTAGATTGAGCCTTAGCATTTTTTTTTTTTTTGAGGTTTTCCAGCTTCCTTTCCACGTTCAAACTTCTGGCATTCCACGCCCCGACTCAAAGAACGTTCGTCGGTTATTCAGTCTGTGGCGGCTCTCGTGATTTTGATATTCCTTGACTAGTTGGTAATGGTTAGTCGTCGTTAAGGTTGTGTTCTTTCTGAGCTAAGGACATGGTAATTTTTAATTTTCCTTGCGAGAAGACGCCACAGATTAATGTCTTTAAAATTTGTCGTACAAACGGTTTTGTAGTAGAACTGGTTATTTCGTAGTATCTTTCTCTCTTTAACTTTGATGGATTAATCAGTGAAGAAAGTCGATAATCTTTAAGGAAGTCCTGTCCAAATTAGTTTCACACTCTTGCAAGTATGGTAAATTCGCGTCAGAAGTTATTTGTGCGACTTACTGCGAAGTCAGTGCAATTAATGGTGGTAGTCAAAGATTCAACGCTTACGTTAATTTCTCATTCGATTGTATTTTTAAAAATTTTAATGAACGCTGCCCTGGGCTGCGTAATGTAACTAACTTACTTCCCTGAATTAACTTAAAAATTTAATAACAATCGTTTTTAAGAATAAAACTTTTCCCTCTCACAAAGGTAATTACTTTCAGATGAAATGGAGGGTACTTGTGAAATTAAAGCATTGGATACTTTCACACTCAGATATACAAGTCGACGTCGCAAGCAGAGCATGAAGAAATAGAGAAAGTATATGACAATACTGAAAGGGTAATTAAAAACGTAAAGGGAGATGACAATCTCATATCCATGAGGGATTCGAATGCGGTTATAGGGAAAAAAAGTAGAAGAAGAAGTTACCAGAGAACATTTGCACATTAAGCGCTCACCAAGGCTAAAACAATGCAGATAATGTAAGACAAGATGAGCTGAGACGAAATGACAAAAAAACGAGAGGAGCCACTATTGTCTCGACTATTTATAGACTTGTACAAAACGAAAGTTGACGTTAGAATAATTTCTTACACTTGAAGTTGTTATTACACTGCTTATTCTTTTGAAATGGTTACTAGTAAACAATTCACAATCATACAAAAAATTGTAAAGAATTTTTTTAAAAATAATGGCTTATGGCCATACAGGAGCGGGTCAAGACTCAAGGTCACCTACCCCTTGGCAGTCCCCTGCTGGAAATCCGAGTGGGTGACTAATGCCGTAAATACAGTACTGGCCATTAAAACTGCTGCACCAAGAAGAAATGCAGATGATAAACGGGTATTCACTGGACAAATATATTATACCAGAACTGACATGTGATTACATTTTCACGCAATTTAGGTGCATAGATCCTGAGAAATCAATACCCAGAAAAACCACCTCTGGCCGGAAAAACAGCCTTGATACGCATTGGCATGAGTCAAACAGAGCTTGGATGGCGTGCACAGGTACAGCTGCCCATGCAGCTTCAACACGATACCACAGTTCATCAGGAGTAGTGACTGGCGTATTGTGACGAGCCAGTTGCTCGGCCACCATTGACCAGACGTTTACAACTGGTGACAGATCTGGAGAATGTGCTGGCCAGGGCAGCAGTCGAACATTTTCTATATCCACAAAGGCCCATAAGGACCTGCAACATGTGGTCGTGCATTATCGTGCTGAAATGTAGGGTTTCTCAGGGATCGAATGAAGGGTAGAGCCACGGATCGTAACACATCTGAAATGTAACGTCCACTGTTCAAAGTGCCGTCAATGCGAACAAGAGGTGACCGAGACGTGTAATTAATGGCACCCCATACCATCACGTCGGGTGATACCCCAGTATGGTGATGACGAATACACACTTCCAATGTGAGTTCACCGCGATGTCGCCAAACACGGATGCGACCATCATGATGCTGTAAACAGAACCTGGATTCATGCGAAAAAATGAAGTTTCGCCATTTGTGCACCCGGGTGTACACCATCGCAGGCGCTCCTGTCTGTGATGCATCGTCAAGGGTAACCGCAGCCATGGTCTCCGAGCTGATAGTCCATGCTGCTACAAACGTCGTCGAACTGTTCGTGCAGTTGGTTGTTGTCTTGCAAACGTCCCCATCTGTTGACTCAGGGATCGATACGTGGCTGCACGATCCGTTACAGCCATGCGGATAAGATGCCTGTCATCTCGACTGCTAGTTATACGAGGCCGTTGGGATCCAGCACGGCGTTCCGTATTACCCTCCCGAACCCACCGATTCCATATTCTGCTAACGGTTGTTGGATCTCGACCAACGCGAGCAACAATGTCGCGATACGGTAAACCGGAATCGCGATAGGCTACAATCCGATCTTTATCAAAGTAGGAAACGTGATGGTACGCATTTCTCCTCCTTACACGAGGCATCACAACAACGTTTCACCAGGCAACGCCGGTCAACTGCTGTTTGTGTATGAGAAATCGGTTGGAAACTTTCCTCATGTCAGCACGTTGTAGGTGTCGCTACCGGCGCCAACCTTGTGTGAATGCTCTCAAAAGCTAATCATTTGCATATCACAGCTTCTTTTTCCTGTCGGTTAAATTTCGCGTCTGTAGTACATCTTCGTGGTGTAGCAATTTTAATGATCAGTAGTGTACAATACGAACTTAAACTTTAAAAAAATATAAGTGTTGCCTGATAGTAAGTCTGTTCGACGCCGGAGGTAGCGTACGGCAAAGGGGAAGAAGCGTAGGGCGTGGTTCGACACGGGAGGGAGAGCACACATCTCCCCCTCCGCTTTTTAACTAACGCATCGTCGAAATAACGATTTCCCATCCGTTATTAGGATGCGCAGGAGGCGAGCAGTGTGCTCGGCGTAACGGGGGCGTTACTCAGCGAGAGCGCGGAGGCAGCCAGCATGCGCTCGTAAAGCGGCGCCGACCTTGTTTACGTCCAAATAGATTTTATGCCTAAGCTTTTATAAAATATGCATCGCGATGGCATAAACATAAAAAGCCTGCTGCGGCGGTGTTCGGTTGCGCGCGCATTGGCGCGGCGCGCGCCGTCTCGCACACAGGCGACGCGGGGTGTGGGCGCCTGGGTGCAGCCGGCACCGTCTACTGGGCTGCAGTGCGGGCAGCGCCGCGCAGCCGATGGGCGCAGATAGGCGGCCTCGGCTCGCGCCTCCCACGGGCCCGCCGGCAGTCTGATGTACGAGCCGGCCGCGGGGGACCCGCCACGCCGCTGGCCGAACATAAGTAAGAGGCATGGCCTCCCCAGGGACCTTTACGAGGTGGCGGCCGAGCACGCCGTCTTCGTGCAGCATCAAAACTTTGTGCACTCTCACGCCGTTTCTCGAAAATAGGCACCACGTTAGCTACTGCACCCAGCACTTGCGACGTCGGCTCACGGACCGTGCTGTCGAACGTCGACGTTGAGCGTGCTGAGTTCAACGTGCTGCTGAACGGTCAGAAACGATACGACTCGTGTATACTGTACGTTGGCCCCAACGTGGTATACGCGATCGCAACGCACTCCAGCGGCAGTTGCGGGATGATTCCATTTCGTAAATCACGCTGTTTATTCAAGGGGAGCGCGTAATATTCCAACGTTAGCTCTATTAAAACCCACATTTCCTCCATTGTCCATATGCTAGTCATGTAATATAGACGGCCGGTGTGGACCAGCGGTTCTAGGTGCTTCAGTCTGGAACCGCGCGATCGCTACGGTCGCAAGTTCGAATCCTGCCTCGGGCATGGATGTGTGTGATGTCCTCAGGTTAGTTAGGTTTACGTAGTTCTCAGTTCTAAGGGACTGATGACCTCAGATGTTAAGTCCCATAGTGCTCAGAGCCATTTGAACCATTTATATGTAATATACACAAATAAAAACTTCAATATCCATGTACATGTTTTATGACAAAAGGGAAAGTACCATGTCCAATCAAATGGTTCAAATGGCTGTAAGCACTATGGTACTTAACATCTGAGGTCATGAGTCCCCTAGCCTTAGAACTACTTAAACGTAACTAACCTAAGGACAAAATGGCTCAAATGGCTCTGAGCACTATGCGACTTAACTTCTGAGCTCATCAGTCGCCTAGAACTTAGAACTAATTAAACCTAACTAACCTAAGGACATCACACACGTACATGCCCGAGGCAGGATCCGAACCTGCGACCGCAGCAGCAGCGCGGTTCCGCACTGAAGCGCCTAAGGCAGCGTTCACACTGCCGGCCGGGCCGAGCCGAGCCTGGCCGGGCCGCCGCCCGCTTTGCTATCAGACACATGGTTTTGAATTGCGGTGTTCAGACTGGCGGCCGGGCCGCGCCGACACGGCGTGAGCCTCCCGGAGCCGAGCCGACGACATTCCGAATGTTTAATATTGCCGGCGCGAGCCGACCGCAGGCGCGAGCCTGTGGAGCAGCACTACTGCTTCTGCAGTACACGCATCACACGTCTCCCTTCTGCTTTCATCACAAGTGTGACTGCACACGTCTTTTATTTTAAGATGTTACCTCACATTTCACAATAAGTGAGGAAAAATTACGTTTATTATAATGATACATGCGAAATTACTTTTATTTCATATATTTAATCTACATGCATTTACAACAATAGCTTGCCAGCGTTCGCGGCATTGCCGCCACTGAATAGTTCGCATTTACTTGTAAACGGAGGCAGATATGAGTGTCACTGAGGGACGGAAATGTGTCCCTACCAGATGACAATGCACTGTAAAGTCATGTTGTGGCACGTTACTATATAAGCTGTTGTCTGTGACATCTTTTTGCGATGTTCTTACTTTAATGGATGCAGAATAACATATACATGACATTAACTTGTGTCCATCAATTTGGTATCAGAATTTCGGCTAGTATGACAGTAATGATGCAGTTTCCAGATTATGGAACGAAGTAACCAAGGAGTGTGTTTCAGATAGTACGCACAAATATAAATTATTTTCCTATATAATTTTATTTGTTTTATTTACAGTGAAATGAGATACAAAAAAATACAGTAAATAGCAAAGTAATTTCAATTCCAAAATTTATTTGAGAGGTTTTTCAATTATTTTAAGTTGCATTTTTAACGAAATATTCAACAAAAGTGTTCCTGACAGTTTTCGAACGTAATGTGGAATTTCTGTTGAATGTGGCACCAGCTGTCTGCATATCAGCATTGTTACAAAACTTTTCAGCTTCAACATTGCATCCTTCTCTGTCAATGACAATATTATGAAGTAGACAAATGCACTTGACTATGTGATCAGCTACGTCAACGGATGTTTCAATTTCCTTCCTCAGTAGTCTCCATTTATTGGTCATTATACCAAATGCACATTCAACAACTTTTCTTGCTCTGGAATGCATATCATTGTATAGAATCTTCTCGTTGTCCAAATTTCTGCGAGGAAAAGGTCTCATCAAATTCTCTAATAAGGGGTAAGCTTCATCTCCCAAAATGACGTACGGTAGTTCCTGACACATTCCTTCAAGTCTTGTTGGTGGCGGTAATAACAGCTCCCCATTTGTAAGTTTCTTATATAACATACTTTCTTTAAACACGCCTGCATCAGACTGTTTACCGTAGGCACCAACATCCACAGCTATAAATTCGTAATTTGCATCAGCAACTGCTTGGAGTACAATCGAATAATACTGTTTGTAATTGTAAAACATGCTGCCAGAAAGTTTAGGACATTGGACACGTATGTGCTTCCCGTCTATACATCCAACACAGTTTGGAAATCCCCATCTCGTATGCATTTCACTGGCAATTTCTTTAAATCGAGAAACAGTTGGCGTTGGTAAATGAATGGGGGCAAGTGACTCCCATATGGCCATACAAACGTCTTTCACCAACACTACTGATACGGTGGACACTCCTAATCGGAATGACGATGCTAGTGCATGAAAGGAGATGCCAGTGGACAGATACCTGAGAAAAAAAATCGTAAAATGTGTTACTCAAGTGTGGTGTTGGGCGAAGTTTTTACAGTTTTGTTTGCACAGTAGATATTTACTTAGTCAATGTCATTTCATAGTTATACAACAATAAATAATTAAAGAGACATTTTCTTGCATCCTTCTATATTCTTTCAATTAAAATAATGAAATCGAAATGCAAAGACCTGAGAGACAGTTACAGAGAATAACTTGTATAACTTGGCAAAATAAGGTCATGTGATCCAGGGAATAGTATATTAAAATGCAATTCCACTCGGGCTTTGTTCTGTCATATGATTTTCCTAAGTTCCAAGAGCTATGCACAGTTCCTTACCAGTGGAAATAGAACCACTGAGTCAAAGGGCATATCAGTCTGTCTATCTTACAAGGTAATGAAAAGAATTCTGTGAGGTCATCAGTGGCTCCACATGATGAACCATCACCACTGCCAAGCGCTGCATCATGAAGAAAAACGAAGAAAAAGTTGGAAAATTCTGAAGGAGTGTATCTGCGATTCTTCGTTGAAGGCACAGCAAGACATTACCCAAAATGACGAAGCTAATTACTTACTGATGATTCTCAGGAGTCCCATAAACTCTCTTCCCCTCAGAGGTAAGCGTTTGTGAAATTTAAAATACAAAAGCATGACTACAATTAATTGGAGGTAGTGAATGCTGCACAAAGTTCTACTGCAAACCAAAAAGTGTGTACTAACGAATCTTACCTTATCGTTATACACAATTTTTCTTCTGCTGTTATACTTCTGCGAAAATTTGTGTTCTGTTTCGAAATTTTGTCTTGAATGTTCTGCAGCACATACTGAAATGTATTATGATTCATTCTGTAATATGAATAAAATTTTTCAGGATAGTTTTTAAGTTCTTCATGTAAAGAAAAAAACTCTCCTAAATGTCTGTCGCTATTTATGGGATGAATCCATAACCTCCTAGTTCTTCTGTACTTCAAAACTCGACGAGTAACTGCAGAGTCAAAACAATACCAATAAAAGAGTGAAGACATTGTTCTACACAACAGCACACACTAGCCAAAGGCGAGCAACTGTTGACTGCAGCTGCGTTTTCTAGTGACTTGCTTGTCAGCTGTCGAAGGGTGGGGATTTTTTTTAATTTATTTATTTGGCCTTCGGCAACTAGCAGCCATTTAGCCAAAGAGTAGGGATTACCTTGACGGTGCAGCGCAGCCCGCCAAGGAAGGAAAAAAATAATGAAGAACAATGAAACGCACGTCTGTGTCGATCTACAGTAGTTTCATTAACTCTCCATTATTTTTTTTTTTCTGTCAAAGTAGACAACGAGACTACAGAATTGCGCTTCAGTTTCTGCAGTAAACGTATCACAAATCTCCAGTTTGTTTTTGTGATTAGTTTTACACCACTGATCACTAGTAATTAGTTTTTTTCTGTCCTGCATTATATGACTACATTAAACCAAGCTGTAACCGCTCGAACTCCGTGGCTTGCGGACGCGGCACTGACGCCACTGAATATCTCGCATTACTTGTGACCAGAGACAGATATCAGTGTCATTATCATTTCAAAAACTTTTTGGTACTTTTAGCTACATTTCATACGCAACAATGTATGGTCTAAAACGGATCTAACAGTAAGCTACCCGCTACATAACTTTTTCACTACAAGATCTGTAAATCAAGTGCACAACGTTGACAAATAGCATCATTTAACAATGACTGTTAAGAAATACGAAAAGATAAATGATTCAATACGAAGCTAAGATGTTACACTAGCACGTGTACAAAAATCAGATTTTTTAGCCGCATAATTTCTTCAAAATCGGCTGGGAAGCGTTACGAAACTAAGAAATCACGCGAAACGAAAAGTAGACTTTTTCTTTTTTCACGACGTAAGTAACGCTTTTAAGGAAAAAATGAGTTCATAAAACGATGTGGCGCAGTCTTATATACCTCTAAGAATTTTTAGAACATGAAAATCGGAGAAGTGGATTTTCCCCCATTCCGCCGACCCGGCTCAGCGCGGCGCGCAGTGTGAATGCCCTACACGTCGGCCTGAGCTGGCTAGGCACGAGCCGAGACAGTACGCGTCAGCCCGGCCCGGCCCGGCCGGCAGTGTGAACGCAGCCTAATACCTCTCGGCCAGAGCGGCCGGCATGTCCAGTCACTAAGGTCACAAATTTGCAATAGTTCTCCACATAAGATAAACATTATTTTACCATTCCCACAGTTTAGTAAAACCCTAAGGTCATTCTCACTTGATCACTGCTACTACCCAGTAGCAGAATCTTTACAACATGCGAATTACGAAACTTAAAAGAAGAAAAGAACAAGGTATCTTTCTACAAGTAGAGCAAAGCTGTCCTGTAGATTAAGCTAATCGAAAAAAACTCGCTCCTCAAAAAGAGGTGAACTTTTATTTACATAACATCAAATATTGTAGTATATACTTACATTAAACTAATAATAAGGCATCAGAACCTATTAAAAACGTGAACGTTAGGAAAAAAATATTTATACATGGCGAGATTCGAACCACCACCAAATCACGCATCTTGGTGTGAATCATTAACGCTACACACTACGGTTTTTCTTATAAGTCTCATTTTGTTCGTTGTTGTTAATGCCATTTGTTCGGTGCGGACGTTCCATGTCACCCTTCGAAGTTTGTCGTTGGTGCAGTCACTCAGTTTTTTTTTTTTTTTTTTTTTATTACAGAGAGTAGCTAAGCCTCTGGCTGCACACGCTGAGTTACCGCTATGGCACAATTAACAGACAACAATTCACTTACAGCCAGCCGGTCGTTGTGGCCGAGCGGTTCTAGACGCTTCAGTCCGGAACCGCGCTGCTGCCACTGTCGCAGGTTCGAATGTTGCCTCGGGCATAGATGCGTGTGATGTCCTTAGGTTAGTTATGTTTAAGTACTTCTAAGTCTAGGGGACTGATGACCTCGGATGTTAAGTCTCATAGTGCTCAGAGCCATTTGAACCATTTGAACTTACAGCCTGTCCTAACATGTTGCCACTTGCTAAAAGCAAGTACGTTGTTCATTAAAATTTAATTATAACAAATTGTGCCAATATCAATGTGATTTTGGTGGATCCTCAATATGTGGCTGCCTTCAAATGGCGTACTCTCATAATACGCAGGTTAATCTTTTGCCACGATGTTTCTCATTATCTTACTGCAACGAATCACACAGTTAACCAAGTGTTTTCGTTTAGTATTAAGAAAACAGTCTTAATCGCGTTTTTTTTTATTTATTTAGTGCCGATCGGTTTCAGCCCATCACAGGGGCCCTCTTCAGGGTGAACATACTGTGAAATTAAAATATACATCTTAGACACAACTAAAGACAACCATCTTATAAGAGTGGATTACGTAAATATAATGTTTTACCAGCTGGTCGACTGCTGGTTGTATCACATCTACCAAGGTGTGGCAGGAGACTGTAAAGAATTTACTCTCTTTTTTTTTCCTTTATTGATTTTCAATTCCCACCGAAGGGGGCGGGCTGGCCGCAGCTTAGTACGCTGCTCTACAGCCTACAGACTTTTAGTTTAAAGAACGGAAGAAGAAAAGAAACAAGAAAAACAGGCGATAAAACGGTGACGTTAAGTGAAAAATGGCGGAAAAATGCGGAAAGTTAAAACAGAAAGCAAAAGGGGTTGGCAACGTTAATAAAAGACACAGGAATCAGACAAGTAACATAGTAGACACACAATTAAAAAAAAAAAAAAAAACACGGCGACAGTCTGGTTTCTGTTCGCAAGAGATAAAAGGCACACCCAGCGACAGTATGATGGCCGTTCGCAACACTTTCCAAAAAACACAACACGGAACACTCACTGTAAAACACGCACTGTTGAACACTCACTGTAGAACACTTCACGAAAGTGGCGGCACAAAGATGACACTCCCGAGCCAAAGACAGATAGGGTGGGAGGGGGGGGGGGAAGAATTTACCTTATGCCTGGGTTTATATAGCAAGCTATGAGCACGTGAGCGTAAGTAACGCCTCCAGCGGTGACCAGTGGTAGACGTCTAGGCTTAAAAATTCAGTACAAATACAATTTGTGTTAAGTTTACAATTTAAAGAAACCATGTCCATTTTAAAAGACACTGTTATATAAATAAACATAAAAAAGTATGTGAAAAAACTTTTCAACGTCAAACTTATAAAAGAACGTTAGTAAGTTACCTTATCTTCATTCGTAATGTCCTATGGGAGAAGGAAACAATTTCCTGTCTGTATTCTATTTACTTTGTGCTTATTTGTATCCTATTTCTATTATTCAATAACGTAACAAGTTTAAGTGTGCCTATCTGTAATCGTATATACAGAGACCTCTAGTCCAGGTACTAAGGACGCCGTTGCAGTGGTAGCAGCCCAACATGGCTGTCCTCTCTGCTACGATGTTATCTGTTGCCTAGTCCAGGCCCTAAGGACGCTGTTGTCAGGACAGCGGCGCAATATGGCTGCTCCCTTTGCCACGCTGCTGTCCGTCGCCTAGGCAAGGATAGGATCGATACTACACTTCGTAGGGTTAATTTTATACCATGTTGCTCAAACATCAAAGGATTTTCGAATGGTTCTCGATTTTATGGTGCTCACAAACGGCATATATGCTATAGGTTTGAACTGAATGCCAATTTGGCACCTTACAGCTCTGTGCTGAAGGGAGATGGCGTGCTTGTGACTGAGGTACATTGTGCCTTCTGACTGATCAACGCTCAGAATATCTGACATGCTAGATATTGTTATACACGTTCGGAAAGACTCCCCAAAGTGCTGTTCCATGCTATGACGTCAGAAGCTCGGCACTCTCAACGCTCAGCGTTTGGATGCACGGTCCGTGTCCCGACGGCTTTACTTAAACCACTTGCAGAGATGCGTGAACAGATAGCTTTCGCAGACAAAAGTTGAGACATGTAATTTTTAATATATGTGTGGTGTCTCCTCTATCGAACATGTCTGAAAGAACAGATGCCACACATCTAATAATATACACTGCCGCAAAAGAAAGTTGCGCACCTACAAAGACGACGACGATTTTGATCCGATGACGGCATAAACCCGTTGGAGGAAAGTAGAGCCGGCCGGTGTGGCCGTGCGGTTCTAGGCGCTTCAGTCTGGAACCGCGTGACCGCTACGGTGGCAGGTTCGAATCCTGCCTCAGGCATGGATGTGTATGATGTCCTTAGGTTAGTTAGGTTTAAGTAGTTCTAAGCTCTAGGGAAGGAGGGTACCCGTCGTCTAGGGATAGCGTCTTTGATTCATAATCAAAACGTCTTCGGTCCCGGGTTCGATCCCCGCCTCTGCCTAAATTTTGATAAATAATCAGCATTGGCGGCCGAAGACTTCCGGCATAAGAAGTCAGCCTCATTCTGCCAACGGCCTTGTCAAAGAGGGCGGAGGAGCGGATAGAGGTTCAGGGCACTCTCTTGTCCTAGGGGTGGGAAATTGCCCCTAAAGGCGGAAGAATCAGCAATGATCAACGACATGAGGATGCAGAAGGCAATGGAAATCACTGCATTAAAGATACGTAACGTGTATCCACAGGACATGTGGCCTGTAACTGAAGAAGTGTCATGATGATCTCTCCATTGGCAAAAGATTCCGGAATAGTCCCCCATTCGGATCTCCGGGAGGGGACTGCCAAGGGGGAGGTTACAATGAGAAGAGATTGAATAATCAACGAAAGGATAACGTTCTACGAGTCGGGGCGTGGAATGTCAGAAGCTTGAACGTGGTAGGGAAACTAGAAAATCTGAAAAGGGAAATGCAAAGGCTCAATATAGATATAGTAGGGGTCAGTGAAGTGAAGTGGAAGAAAGACAAGGATTTCTGGTCAGATGAGTATCGGGTAATATCAACAGCAGCAGAAAATGGTATAACAGGTGTAGGATTCGTTATGAATAGGAAGGTAGGGCAGAGGGTGTGTTACTGTGAACAGTTCAGTGACCGGGTTGTTCTAATCAGAATCGACAGCAAACCAACACCGACAACGATAGTTCAGGTATACATGCCGACGTCGCAAGCTGAAGATGAACAGATAGAGAAAGTGTATGAGGATATTGAAAGGGTAATGCAGTATGTAAAGGGGGACGAAAATCTAATAGTCATGGGCGACTGGAATGCAGTTGTATGGGAAGGAGTAGAAGAAAAGGTTACAGGAGAATATGGGCTTGGGACAAGGAATGAAAGAGGAGAAAGACTAATTGAGATCTGTAACACGTTTCAGCTAGTAATAGCGAATACCCTGTTCAAGAATCACAAGAGGAGGAGGTATACTTGGAAAAGGCCGGGAGATACGGGAATATTTCAATTAGATTACATCATGGTCAGACAGAGATTCCGAAATCAGATACTGGATTGTAAGGCGTACCCAGGAGCAGATATAGACTCAGATCACAATATAGTAGTGATGAAGAGTAGGCTGAAGTTCAAGACATTAGTCAGGAAGAATCAATACGCAAAGAAGTGGGATACGGAAGTACTAAGGAATGACGAGATACGTTTGAAGTTCTCTAACGCTATAGATACAGCAATAAGGAATAGCGCAGTAGGCAGTACAGTTGAAGAGGAATGGACATCTCTAAAAAGGGCCACCACAGACGTTGGGAAGGAAAACATAGGTACAAAGAAGGTAGCTACGAAGAAACCATGGGTAACAGAAGAAATACTACAGTTGATTGATGAAAGTAGGAAGTACAAACATGTTCCGGGAAAATCAGGAATACAGAAATACAAGTCGTTGAGGAATGAAATAAATAGGAAGTGCAGGGAAGCTAAGAAGAAATGGCTGCACGAAAAATGTGAAGACATCGAAAAAGATATGACTGTCGGCAGGACAGACGCAGCATACAGGAAAGTCAAAACAACCTTTGTCAGTGTCAATTTCCAGTTCTTGTAAGAGTCCTTGAAATGCTTCAATGTCGTCTTTGCAACGTCCTGCCAAAATAATATGTCGCAAATGTTCAGGCAGTTTGATTAAGCGAATGCGGATGAGTTCTGAGGGGCTGTGTGGGTTTGAAAGATTCTGATTCTTGTGTAACATGTCTTCAAAATATTTCACAAGACTGGAAAATTCAGATTGTTCGAAATGTTCCATCATTATGATGCTATGTTTTACTCGGTCTTGTGTAGCTTGAGACCAATATGCTGAGAGGAAGGCATGGTAAAATTCTCCTTCACTGTGGCAATCGTGAATGACCGATCGTATTCTTACAGCTGGTTCATTCTCTAAGTAGCCACACATAAATTCTAATCTGTGTTCTAACGACCAGTTGGGAGGAAAACAATGAGGGAATTGATGGAGCCATGCTTGTGGATGAATGTCGTTGGCAGAATTCTTAAATGTTTTAAATTTACGTGTAGTAATGAACAGCTTATAGTCAAAATCATCATGTCGGCGAGTCGCATAGCGGTCATTCTTACGTCGTGTCGGCGGTTCCATCTCAAAATTCGGTGTGCCTTGCCAATTTCTTTCATAATTTCCGAAGTGTCTTGTGTTATTATTTTGTGGTTGTTCCGTATTTCTATGTCCCTCTTCCCGTGTTGGGGCGCGAGTGTCCTCTGAAATACGTAATTCTTGTATTACCTGTGTCAGCTGATCTTGTACTTCGCGGATTTCTCTTTGGTGTTGCGTATTAATTTGATTCAGATTTTGTTTCAGTTTCCTAATTTGTTCGCTCTCTTCTGTGTCATTAAAGACTACCGGTTTTGTGTCATTCAGATTATCATCTACCTTCGTAGATAAGTTAGTGAACTGATCCGAAAGTTCGGCTACTTTCTCCGATAGTGAACACATTTACTCAGTGTGTTTTTCTGAACCAAGTTTCAGATTGTCCATTTGTGTTGAAATCGAATCTACTGTGTCCTTCAAGTTTTCCTGAGTTTTTGCAAGTTGCGTAACCGAATCGGTAGATGCAACTGAGTCAAATTTAGCTTGTAAGGTCTCATGATTTTCATGAACAGTAGTTTGCAGTTCTTTTATGGCTGCTTCGTGATTCTGTAGAGCATTTTCATGACGCGAAAAAATAGGTTGGAAATGCTCACAAATTTGTGTTTTTACGTCGTTACAGACTTTTTGACATTTCGATTCAATGTGATGTAACTCATTAGTTAAATCCTCACGTGTTTGTTCAAGTGTGGTGTCTAACTTCTGAAGATTTTGTTCCATTGCGTCTAACTGTTGCTGTGTTTGTCTCTGGTGTTGTTCCATTGTGTCTAACTTTTTAAGATTTTGTTCCACTGTGTCTAACTTTTGAAGATTTTGTTCCATTATGTCTAACTTTTGAAGATTTTGTTCCATTATGTCTAACTTTTGAAGCTTTTGTCCCATTTGTTGCATTAATTGTAATAACAGTGCACTGGTGTCTGAAACATGTTCCTCAGTGCTATTCGGCAGTGAAGTTGCACCGGCAACATTCACATTTTGACAAGCAGAAAATGTGTCTTGACTCATTTGAGAAAACGGTGAGGACCCAAAACCTGAGTCTACAATATTTGCGAGATTGTTTCCTGTCATTTCGGATTCCTGAGGCGAGTTGTTGCCGACCGATCGATCGATAATGCTTCCCTGTTCTCTAATTGTTTCACTGTCTACACCATTGTTTGCCGCCCGCTCCATTTCCCTATGCACAATTACCAAATTACTACTTTGAACATTAGTTAATTCATTACTCTGCGGCGCTAACACACTGCTTTCGTCTTCACTGTCATTTCTCAATTTAGTTTGGAGCCTAGTATTACGTTTTTCACACGCCATTATTGTCACAGTATTTCACACGACAACACAGAAAAGCACAATTTGAAGAGCAAAAATAAGAGAACACATTAACATAACACTGAAAATAATATCTAGTTAATTGCAGCTGCGAAATACTTGGTGCAAATCTACATGCGTGCCACACCTGTTTTACTGTACAACAATGATAGACTGCAACTACAAAGGAGATTTTCTCTACAATTACGCGCTAGCAATAAACAAAATCTACACTAATTACACAAACTACAAGAAAAAATCAGAAGATTCCAGTGAGGTATCCTCGGCTAAGGGTCGACATATGAAACTTCCCCTTTAAACAATTTATACTCGACTGTGCTTAACCTGACACACAATATTTTTAGCGCAACGCAATCTGACTTTCAAAATTCCCTACAAAATAATGGCCCTGACTAACATTAAACTATACCTTTCAGAAATCACTTACCTCACAAAACTCTTCGCGGCTCAAGCTACTGCAATACAGCGAGCGCCACTACTGCCAGCTAAATAAAAGATTCAAACTATGGAAGGCACTAACTACTGATAGGGATAGTTAGCAAATGAAAGATATTAATAGAGAACAAACAATGTATTTACCTTGATATCATCATATATATATATAGCAGTTCATGACAAATTACAAAACTTCGCCATCTCTCTCCCCACATCCACCACTGCTGGCGGCTCACCTCCAACTGCCCAACGCTACGCGCTGGTCACAGCCAGCTGCCTAACACTACAATGGCGAGTATTACAACAATGCAAAGCAGCCACAGGCTGCACACAGCACAGCCAGTGATTTTCATACAGCAGCAGAAAATCCTTGTCTTTCTTCCACTTCACTTCACTGACCCCTACTATATCTATATTGAGCCTTTGCATTTCCCTTTTCAGATTTTCTAGTTTCCCTACCACGCTCAAGCTTCTGACATTCCACGCCCCGACTCGTAGAACGTTATCCTTTCGTTGATTATTCAATCTCTTTCTCATTGTAACCTCCCCCTTGGCAGTCCCCTCCCGGATCTCCGAATGGGGGACTATTCCGGAATCTTTTGCCAATGGAGAGATCATCATGACACTTCTTCAGTTACAGGCCACATGTCCTGTGGATACACGTTACGTATCTTTAATGCAGTGATTTCCATTGCCTTCTGCATCCTCATGTCGTTGATCATTGCTGATTCTTCCGCCTTTAGGGGCAATTTCCCACCCCTAGGACAAGAGAGTGCCCTGAACCTCTATCCGCTCCTCCGCCCTCTTTGACAAGGCCTTTGGCAGAATGAGGCTGACTTCTTATGCCGGAAGTCTTCGGCCGCCAATGCTGATTATTTATCAAAATTTAGGCAGTGGCGGGGATCGAACCCCGGACCGAAGACGTTTTGATTATGAACCAAAGATGCTACCCCTAGAGTACTGCATCAAAATCCTTACTATAGTTTCTGAGATTAGCCTTCACATACGAACAGAAAAATGTGGTGGGAGACTTCAATTTGTTAGATGTCTAGCTACGGCCAACAGATGAGGCTCTGCTACTAATTAAACAGCATGACTGACGAACAGCACCTTGAGACTTCTACTGCGGGGTGGAGACAAGCTGGCGCGGCTCCATTATGTTCGGGGGAACTTTCACTTGGGCATGCATGGGTCCAATGGGGCTCGTGCCAAGCAGCATGATGGCCAAGGAGAATCATACACTGGTTGGACACAACGTACACCCCTTCATGGCGATCGTATTTGCCGCTGGCAGTTGCATTTTGCAGCAAGATAAAACGCCGTGTCACAAGGCCAGGAGTGTGATGGAGTAGTTCGAGGAACACAGTGACAAGTTCAAGCTGATGTGCTGGCCCCCCAACTCGCGAAATCTGAACCCGATCGAAGACATCTGGGATGTGACTGAATGTGGCATCAGAGCTCATCGCCTCCCTCCCCGGAGTTTATGAGAATTAGGTGACTTTTGGGAGCAGACGTGGTGCCAACTCTCTCCAGCGACCCGCCAGTGCCTCATTGCTTCCACTCCACAAAGCGTCGCCGCTCTTATCCGTGGACATACCGGCTATTAGGTAGGAGGTCACAGTGTTCTGACTGATAAGTATATAAACATCAGTTTCGAATTGAAGAAAAGTTTAACCTCGAATCGATAATGGCTGATAACAGCAAACGTGCCAAGAACAGTTCGTCAATGAATCTTCGAGCTATTTTGCCATCCACCGCGAAATCAGTATGACTTGCCCCTACCCGAGATTCGACGTATGCTCCGATCGGCGAGGCGGTGCCATTTGTTTCCTAGTGTTCAGCAGAGCTGTTGTTTCTATTTCATTTTATTTCATTTTATACATAAAATGGAAACAATAACTCGGCTAAACATCCGTAAACACACCATTAAACAAACTGGAAGCATTTGAAACACAATGCTATCGAAGAAGGAATAAAACTAAGTAGAGAGATGAAGCACGACGCCCAGAACTACTAAAAAAGGCTACCTGAGTACGAAAGTCAATGGAAAACCTACCATAAGAGCGGACATGTTAATCAAACATTTATTACCGCATCCAGGCACTTGGCCTGGCAAAGCCATCTGAACTGTTAGGTAAAGATACAGAGCAGAAGATCGGAAAATATAGACTGTAAAAATACTGAAGATAAAAACGAACAGTTAACGTTGATTTTGATTATGCTCGGCAAGGAAATAATATGCTCTATAAAACGGTTGTGGCTCCCTAGTGGCAGTCTGCCCCATTTCTGATAAAAAATCTTGTGATGCCCACTTAGTTAAGTGCACTGAAGAGATGTAGTGATCTGTCACTCCATCTGTACGATGCCGTATGACTATTTTGAACATGCCTCGTACATGTAGACAACTGAACGACACTCACGCCTATATTCTCGCCTCGGCCGAGCGGTTCTAGGCGGTTCAGTCCGGAACCGCTCTCCTGCTACGGTCGCAGGTTCAAGTCCTGCCTCGGGCATGGATGTATGTGATGCCCTTAGGTTAGTTGGGTTTAAGTAGTTCTATGTCCAGGGGACTGATGACCTCAGATGTTAAGTCCCATAGTGCTTAGAGCCATTTGAACCATTTGTAGGCTCGAATATTGTTTAAGAAAACAATTAGTTTTGCCCTGATACTTCGTTTTTCCTGGACAACTTTTCGGTTATTCGCCATATTCTTCCACCTTAATCCTAGAATGTGAAGAATTTTACGAAGAGAGTTCATTTTATGAATTTTCTTCTTTTATCTCTAATGTTAAAATGAAATGGTGAACGACTTTCTCATTAAAATTGTCTAAACTGGACCACCAAGATCTTCTCGGACATTCCTTACGATGTGTTGAAAATGTCGAGGATTCACATCCCTGGACTTTCTCCAGTTCTCTCTAGACTGGCCGAACGACAGTCAACGATACAACAGTTACCTCGGCCACTTGTTTCAGTGTAGATTGTTGCTTCGGTGGAGAGTCTAGCACACCTTCTTCCTTCACAAACTGGTAGACATTTGCAACCACTTCGTGTATTAGACTACGAAGAACGTTGCTTTGTATTTGTGGCATCGTCACCTTCGAACGTGTTTTCTCGGAGTCTTCAGTGGTGCACCGCTCCGCCTGACTCGATGGCAACACGTCAGACGCTGAGGATCGACTGGGCGGGGTCTCCTGCGCGTCTTGTTTATGGTGCTCTCGTATGTTTGTGTGATAACAGAACTGATCTCCTGGACGGAGCGTTCAGGAATGTATACATCTAAAACCCATATTCCAAAAAGTTAGTATTTACACAAAACTATAATATTCCAGAATATACAAACATAAGAGATTTCAAGAACTTTCCAGAAATAACAAATACTAAACAAAAAGCAATTTCTGGTAGTCGAGGTTCAACTAGCGACCGCAACAGGCCGGCCAGCAGCACTTTAGCTACGCTTCACCTGTCACAACTGCAGTCATTGCTTCCGCTCCTCGCGAAACAGGGACCCACTGTTTCAATATTCTTCTTTGGAGGCGAATACAGCTTCTCCGATCTAGATGTCGTCAATGGTTCTGTCTATAGCGGCATTGGTGGGTGCGCGCTTTCTGATCGTGTTGTTACATCTTCACACTGACGAGCATTGAAAATAGCGCCTCCCATTGAAGTTTCGCAATCATCGAGTGGATCTGCAGTGCCTGTGAACTGTCGTAGCGCCTAATACGGAAGGCATGCAAGACGTCTCGGCACTTTTGTCTTCCAGAATTCGAATCAAGAACAATTGCCAACATGAGAGACTTAGAAGTAGATATCCTTGGTGAACCAAAGCAGCTTAAATAAATTAAAAAAACCAAGGCCTCTGGTCCAGATTTTATACCAGGTAGGTTTCTTTCAAAGTATTCTGATATAATAGCTCCATACTTAGAATGCATCCGCTCACTCGTAGGAAAATCTGTACCCAGAGACTAGAAAGCTGCACAGGTCACACCAACACCCAAGTAACAAAATATGAGTAAGCCGCTGAATTACAGAACCTCATCACTAACGCCAATTTGCAGTAGGAGTTTGGAACATATACTGTGCTCGAACATATTGGCTCACCTCGAAGAAAACGACTTGTTGACAGACAGCCATCTCAGATTCAGAAAATATCGTTCTTGTGAACTGGCTCTTTATTCTCGCGAAGTAATGAGTGATATAGACGGAGGATCTCAAATTGATTCCTTTTTTTAGGTTTCCAGAAGGTTTTCGACGCCGTTCCTCATAAGCGACTTCTAAATTAATTGCATGTCTATGCCGTATCGTCTCAGTTGTGTGATTGTAATCGTGATTTTCTGTCAGAAAGGTCATCGTAATAACTGACGTAAATTCATCGAGTAAAACAGAAATAATATCTGGCGTTCCCCAAGGACATGTTATAAGCCCTGATTCTGATCCACATAAACGTCACAGGAGACAAACTGAGCAGTCCTCTTAGATATTTCGCAGATGATTCTGTCATTTAGCGCAATGTAATGTCATCAGATTATCAAAACGAATTGAAAAATGATTTAGACAAGATATCTGTATTGCGCTAGAAGTGGAAGTTGACTCTAAATCATTGAAAGTATGAAGACAGTCACATGAGTACTAAAAATAATCCGCTAAATTTCATTTACACAAAAAATCACACATCTAAAGGGTGTAAACCGACTAAATACTTATAACTTAAATTGGAACGATCAGATAGATAACAGTGGGGAAAGGAAACCAAAGTCTATGTTTTATTGGCTGACTACTTACAAAATGTAACAGGTTTATTGAAGAGACTACTACGCTTTGCTTCTCGGCCCTCTTCTGGGGTACTACTGCGCGGTGTGGGGTCCGCATCATAGGACTGACAGAGAACATCGAAAAAGTTCTAAGAATTTCAGCTCTTTTTGTATTATTGCGAAATAGAGGAGAGAGTGCCACGGATATGATTCACGAATTGGTGTGACAGTCATTAAAACACAAGCATTTCTCGCTGTAGCAGAACCTTCTAATGAAATTTCGAACACCAACATTCTCCTCAGAGTGTGTAAGTATTTGCTGGTGCCCACCTACATGCGGAGAAATGATAGTCATAATAAAATAACAGAATTCACAGCTGGCATGGTAAAATTAAAGTCTTCGTTCTTTCCGAGTGCTGTTTGAGAGTGGAAAGGTAGAGAAGTAGCTTAAAGGTGTTTCGATGAACCTTCTGCCAGGCAATAAATTGGGAAATGCAGAGTAGACATGTAGACGTAGATGTTGATGAAGGTTCATCATTCTCGTCTTCATATGTGACGTCTGACAACCATGAAGACACGACACGACCCAAAAAAGCGCTTTGGTAACTTTTCCGATAGTCCCACTTTCAGCATAGACATAAAAATCCCTTCAAAGTCTACTGGACTGTTGGTCACTGGTCGGTGCTTGGCACTGTAGGGCTCTCGGTCCCTCTCCTTGGTATCCAGGGTTCGTATGCGAGCCAGCTGTCTTGCTTCTTCAGTCCGGGTAAAGTGTTTCGCATTGTCAGCCTCAGTATCATCCGAGATAGGTAAAGTGGACCCATTGCCATTTCACCTTTGCCACCACGGAGCAGAAAGAATGGTAACGTCTTGTTTTGCTGTGTTCTGTGCGAATATCACGACAGACCGTATTTTATACCAATATAGTTGTTCGACATCAGTGTTCATCGAGAGCGTATCTAACATCGACTTATTAAAAGCGTTCTGAGAAGCAACTCACGTGTGGGTGTTAGGCAGTTGTCATCCTTTGTTTTATTCCACAACGTGAAATTATTTCTGATACCAGTCTTCCCTCGAAAACGTTTCCACTATCAGGGATCATCACACCGAAAGCTACATGCTTCAAAATTACGTCTTCTACAAGGAAAACTACAACTTCCGGCCTCTTGCCAGTCGACTCAGCTTTGGTGACAGCATGGTGGATGAAGTAGTCAGTGCAGACTATCCACTGATTCCTCTGTCGAATTTCCCAAAGAGGCCGATTCCTTTTCGGTGGAATGATGCTGCTGCAGATGCTATTGATACCAGATGCCACGGAGGTAACAGTGACATGTGATTCCGTCTGTGGCAATCCTAAGGAGGCCCCATAGAGCCTAACGTATCGGTAAAGATCTGGTCAGTGATAGCTGCCCCTGATTCTGTCTAGAGTCTTCACTATTCCCAGGTGACCAGATGTTGCAGCGTCATGGAAATACTTCAGGAGCACTCGCTGCGGACGAGCTGGGATGACGAGCAACCATTTCCCCTCCATTGAATCATAATTCTATTTCTAAATTGGAATCCTCCTTTGATCGGTTCCTCATTCTTCAAGGCTTCTTTGGTTTTCAGCATTGCTGGATCGTCCTTCTGTTCAACAACTGTCATTTAATGCAGCAATGATTCAGAGTTCATCCACGTTACTGTGTTCCACCAAAGGATTCCTTCGAAGGTAGTCAGTATCCTTGTGTTTTTTTGTAGTGTTAGATGTTGTTCAAATGTCTCCGAAAACATCAGTGTCACCCACACAGCAAAGACTTCTCGTCATTTAAGATGTCAAAGCATATTATGCAACACACATTTGAAGGCGGCCGGAATGATAAATAGCACAAAAGGAATAACTGTGAATAGTAGTGGCCATCAGGAGTTAGGAAGGCCGTCTTTTCCAGGTGATCCTCAACTTCGATATGCCACTAGCCTGTCTGAATATTCATAGCTGAGAAATTGTTGATTTCAAGCAATCTAGGATGTCATCAATGCCCATGGCTTGTTCAATCGTCGGTAGTCGACGCAGAAACGCCATGTGCCGTATTTCTTGTTCACAAGGACCACCAGAGAGGACATCGGATTCAAGATTCACTGATGTCGTCTTGCAGCATCTTCTCCAGTTCTTCCGGGACTATCCGTCGTTCAGGCGGCGACACTCTATATGCGCACTGGCTAATTGGTGGATGATTCCCAGTGTTGATACGGCGTTTTATGATGGTCTGTCTTTTCTGCACACCAGGTTTGAAGGAATCGAAAAATTGACACAGAACGGCTATTACTCGCAGATATTCTTCCTCGGCCAGGTAAGTTAATATTGGCAGTGCAACAGTAGCCAACTCCCTTGTGATTTCTGTAGTGGTGCACGATTCTCCGTCGATGACACTAAGCTGCCCTTCCTGGACTGATTGAGCTTTCACTACGCACACACTTCCAGGGATGAGTTGCAGCTGTTCGTGACAGTTAGTGATCCAAAATTCTCCTTGACCATCTACAGTACTTATAATCATCTCTGGCATGTAGATTTTTTGTGAGCCTGAGTAGCATTTTCCAAACGACAGGAGTTTCACAGATTAACTCGTCTCGCTGATGATTGCAGGAAAACAACGTCTTCAGAGGAAAACAACCACCCAGAGCAATCTTTGTTAAATGTGCTTATTGTAACAGCTTTGTCGATCTGGAGCTCTGATCTTCAACCGTCTGGTTGTGATGCCTATAAGGAGTTCCATCCGAGAACAACATCACGACAACGTTCCGTTAAAAAGGACAAATTTTTAAGGGCTGTGTTCGGTCACTGATAGTTATTCCTGGAATATATGTTCATGTCGGTTGCGCGATCGGTAGCTCGTGCAACGTCTCCTGGAACACGATCTTTGGCGCGATGGGGCCGTGACTCGTTTGCGGTCAAATTGCATTCTTTAGTTATTTGGAGTCCACAAGCTTAGGTACCTTACAGGACAAATCTTGTGACAAGTATTTTTGTGGATTATACTTCCAATCCAAATTTGTGTTTACATATGTGAAGTTCACAACCAACCGTTCGCATTTTCCTTCCACCTATGTTTTCCATCGTGCGCGACGGTTAAGTATTTACCGTTGCCACCTCGTGGCGTGATTTGAAGCTGAATATCGTTTGGCCGCTCAACTTCTTTACAATCAACTGTAAGTTGCGACTTTTCACAAATGTTTTATCAATGCTGCCAGCGTGTCATCTGATGACTTAAGTTCTTATTCGTTTTGCTTAAAGATTACTTCTCTGTTCATCCCACTGGTTCCTTAGACAATAAGTGTGGTGAGAAACGTATCGGGCCTTTCCTAAGTAAATTCGGTCTGTTTGCCTGGATCACATAGCCTAACGCTTGGTGCTTCCTTATCAAGGAACTTCAATCGTTTTTTTTGTTTCCTTTTAATGGACACCTTTTTTGGTAAACGTGAATCATTTGTTGTATTTTAGTCAACAACTTTCAATAGTTGTTTATGACCCGCCTGTTTTAATGACTGCCGGCCTCGGTGGCCGTGCGGTTCTGGCGCTGCAGTCCGGAACCGCGGGACCGCTACGGTCGCAGGTTCAAATCCTGCCTCGGGCATGGGTGTGTGTGCTGTCCTTAGGTTAGTTAGGTTTAAGTAGTTCTAAGTTCTAGGGGACTTATGACCTAAGATGTTGAGTCCCATAGTGCTCAGAGCCATTTGAACCATTTTTTTGTTTTAATGACTGTTTTGTTAGAACTTTGAAGAGGTTGTTATGTTGCTGGTGAAATATTATCTTGCTTCTGTTATTGGAATTGCCTGTAAATATTTCAGCAATAGCAACCAATGGAACACAAAAATTGTATATTTTGAAAAGAGAGTAAGAGTTGTAAATTGAAATGTCCGTACTTGATGTTTCAGGTACGACCATTGGGTAGAGAGTTGAGAGCAAGTATTTGAATTAAAACTGCAACCTTCTGGCATTTGATCTCACTGAAATCTTCGATAACGTTAGATACTGATCGTCGATCAGTAATTGTTCGCAAATGGTTTTGCCCAATTACATAGTATTTTCTTAATATGTCAAGGTCCTGTTGACCTTATTTGCTATGTTATTTTGGCTGAGGAGTGTTAATTAAAGTCCTGATAAGAATGATATTCATTCCTTATTTTGTCCATCCTTCCGCTCCCAGGCAACCTTACGCCATTACTGATTACCTGACATATTTGCCATTTTCGACCTTCAGCACAATCACTTTCGTATCACGGAACATAGTTCTCTTTAGCTTTCAACGATAAGCATTTGACATTACAAAAAAAGTAGCCCCACACTCGACTAGCGCCTAGACTGGTTGGCCGTAGATGAGATTCCTTGTCATCTTGGTGACTGCCATCCATGGAGGATTTTCATTTGTGACGCTCTCACCTCCAGAGACGATCGCTTTGATTAGTTTTCCTGCATTCGGCGGCTAGGCGAGCGGTTGGTAGCTCTGTTCGATGACGGGAAAATGCTACAGCATGCTGGGGAGCGAACTCGTCCAGGGTAAGGCGATGAACTTCAGTGCACTGGTCGACCGTAATCGTCTGCCGTTGACTGGTCTGAATAGAACTGGTTAACGTCTTGCCTTGTAATAGGCAACGAACACTCGTTTTCTTTCTCTTCAGAAGCACACAATGTGCCTTAAGCTTCCACAGAGGAAACAGACTGGCCTGTTGTCCTCTCTCCTCCCCATGTCTGTTCTTCTGCGGGGCGTTTTACTTGGTTGAGAAGTTAGTTGTACCTACGTCGGTAGTATGCTGGGTTGTCTTACGACGTCAGCGGCATAGGTCCGAATTGGCAGAGTCCATTCTTCATGTCGCTCTCTGCTGGTAGTGGAGATGTGTGCCAAAGATCGGGACACATCTACTTTAACATTCTCTGTTGCTCTCTGAGGTATGGGGTCAACGTTCATGGCCGCTGTCTCTTGTGTACTCGGTTAATCGCCTCCAGTTGACTGGCGTGAATAGAACTGTCGTGATGGCTGAGGTCTTGCGGTGTAATAGATGTCAAACACTCGTCTTCTTTCGAACAGCAGCGCGCAAGGTGTCCAGGGCGCGCACAGAGATAAGAGACTGTCGTCTCGTCCTCCATCTTCCAAATATCTGTTCCTTTCCGGGGCGTTTTACTTGCGTTGTCCTTTAAGTTAGCCGCGTCCATCCTTCATGGCGCGTTCGACTGGTAGCAGAGACTAGTGCCGAAGATAGATACACGTCGTCTTCAACGTTTTCTGTTATTTCCTGAGGTATGGGATCGACGTTCATGGACTCAGTCTCCTGTGTACTCTGTCCGACGTCTCTGGCTCTCATAAACGGCTGTATCTCTTCCCTTACAACCTGGTTTATAAGAGAAGCGAGGTCATGATGGTCTTCCATAATTGCCATATAGACCACATTCCGTCCAACCCTTTTCTGTTGCATTTCCTCGAAATGCAACCACCACTTGACAAATTCTTCTGTGCTGGTGACATCCTGTACCTGGAGAGCTTGGTACGTGTCGTCTGCTTCTTCTTTCAATCAAACGTGACATTTTGGCGCCTCTTATTATGTTCAGGTTCACAATGTTGCAAAGGGTCAAAAATTCATTAGGTCTGATAGCGCACTTTCGACATGACGTTGGGACCTGTTCCTCAATTGTCCTTCTGCTGAGTGAACTTGCTGCTGACTGGTCACCAGTTTTTTTTTTCTTCTTTTCTGTTCGACAGGGAATTTGCCCCAGCTATTGGGATTCTCTGCGTTGTTCTCCAAACATTGTGCCGTCCAAGTAAAAGTACATATTTGCCAAACAAAGCCGTCATCCCCATTGTTGTATTAGGCTACTCGGTCGATTCTTTTCAGCCATTTCGTCGGGTCTTGCCCAGCACCTCCGCAAAATACTGATAGATCCCTGGCGTGCAGGTGACTTACTGCTGTTTTGGAATCTTAACTCTCCTGAATATACAGATCTTAGGAGCAATCTACTGTTTGTATTTCGGTAGGTGATGGTTTCTACGTTACATAATTGAAGCCACAGTGATACTCACGTCTTGAAATACACGGCATCTCGATCACACATGTCGAGGCCATAACCAAGTTCAAATCCGAAGGCAGGTCGTCAGTGAAGTATTACCCTCAGAAATGAAAACAAGTTTATTGCTGACACCAACGAACAGCAAAAGCTGAACTGACCTCGTGGACGGAGGGTGCAAATATTTATACGAACATCGAATAATCTATAATGTTAAGGTCTCAAGTAACCACTATTAGTTTTCTTCGTTATTAGACATAATATCCCAAAGACTCTCTGTGCATTTCTGTGAACAGCACACCGCATTACCGGAAATACTTTTCTGTTACCTGATTTTCACTTTTTTGTTACTTACTCTCCTGACTACGAGACGATACATTCATTAACTTTTCTGTACATTATTCACCCCATCTAGATTAGTTTCCTTTCCATATCGCACAGCTTCTGCAATCTGACACACCTTTTCAAAATTTTCGTGATTCATTACGTGGTGTTGAGCATGACAGTCGTATTTCCAGAACACTGCTGCATGATTCATGCGGAGGCTGTTGTAGATCTGTAGTGCTATCAAAGTAGGCAGTTGTTACTACATGCACAAACATCGATGTTGTGTAACCTACCCAAGGAAAAAGTGTGGAAATAACAAATGGTTCAAATGGCTCTGAGCACTATGGGACTCAACTGCTGTGGTTATCAGTCCCCTAGAACTTAGAACTACTTAAACCTAACTAACCTAAGGACATCACACACATCCATGCCCGAGGCAGGATTCGAACCTGCGACCGTAGCAGTCGCACGGTTCCGGACTGCGCGCCTAGAACCGCGAGACCACCGCGGCCGGCGTGGAAATAACGATTCATAATAACCACTATAGTTTTGTAGGTTGAGCTATGAATAAAACATAGGAGGAGGAAGAAGGGGACGGGCGGAGGGGGGGGGGGGGGAGGCATACCACTACGTTCTTGCCCCGGAGGCCCCAGGTGTCTACAATGACGCACAATGATTCGACATACATGAGAGTTACTTATTCGAGGAACTGATTTCAACGAGGAGCCAAACTGAAGTCAACAGACGTTAGCGTATATCTAACGCAAGAATCGTTAAGTAGAATTAAACCACGTTTCAAAAATGGTTCAAATGGCTCTGAGCACTATGCGACTTAACTTCTGATGTCATCAGTCGCCTAGAACTTAGAACTAATTAAACCTAACTAACCTAAGGACATCACACACATCCATGCCCAAGGCAGGATTCGAACCTGCGACCGTAGCGGTCGCTCGGCTCCAGACTGTAGCGCCTAGAACCGCATGGCCACTCTTTTTTTTTTTTTTTAATTCTCATTTTGTTCACTTTTGTTCATTGCATCTGCTCGGGGCGGACGTCGTAAGACATCTGTTTAAGTTCGTTGCTGATCGATTAGCTCAGTTTTTTTTTATTACAGAGGGCTGCTAACCCTCTGACCGAACACGCTGAGCTACCGTGCCGGCTGTTCCGGCCGGCAAACCATGTTTCCTACCGAGACGTACAAGCAGGGTTTCGTATCATTCTCTAACTCACAATACAGTACAAAGAACTGTCATTCAAGAAGAGGTATATTACGCTTCACACTGATCTGAAAGCTTTGCATGGACGTAAAATAGGCACGTACCTTCAGGTACTAAAATCCTTTGAGCTTCACTTTCAACACGTAAACCGAATTTCTGGCTATTCTGTTTCGAATATTTTGCACATGTGCCACAAAAGATACTACCTACAAAACCATTACGTTTGCATGTCAGTTCACGCCAGATGTCGCACTCTCTAAACATAGGTGAGGTAAAACACAACTTACTGATTCTTGATTACTCTGATACCAGTACATGGAACAGTAACTGGTACAGTATCTGTAATTGTTAGAGGAGTCATGTTGTGTAAGCACCACAAACGAGGGAGGGGGATCTGTAATTTCTCAATTGACTGCAGCTATAAAACTACTGTGATGAATGACAACGCGAGATCTCCTCGTCAACGAACCATTGGGCTGCGCAGTCTGCACGTAGTTACAAGGTCGTCCGCGAGAGGTCAGCAGTCTGCAGAGGCACCACCGTCTGCCCGGAGTACCCTGCAGCGTTAGGCTCCTATAGGAATTCGTTTAACAGAACCCCCCCTCAAGGCAATATCGGATATTAACTCATTGTACTCATGTTTAATGCCTGAACTATTGGATAAATGCTCAAAACTATAAAAATGTCCGGCCGGCCGCGGTGGTCTCGCGGTTCTAGGCGCGCAGTTCGGAACCGTGCGACTGCTACGGTCGCAGGTGCGAATCCTGCCTCGGGCATGGATGTGTGTGATGTCCTTAGGTTAGTTAGGTTTAAGTAGTTCTAAGTTCTAGGGGACTAATGACCACAGCAGTTGAGTCCCATAGTGCTCAGAGCCATTTGAACCATTTTAGCCATAAAAATGTCCATTAAGTTAAACGGTGTTGTGGGCTGAATACTTTCGTTATACGGATTCTTGCAAGTTCAACTTTAAAACAGCTGCCCCTTATTTTTGTCGTGGCGTAACGTCTCTAGCTGAGACGAATTGTTGAATGTCAGACACGTATGTGATGTAAAATACATGTAGCACGATTAAAAAAATTAATTCTTATGCATTACAAATAGTTTAAAGAACCACGTGATCATGATTCAAATGGCTCTGAGCACTATGGGACTTAACTTCTGAGGTCATCAGTCCCCTAGAACTTAGAACTACTTAAACCTAACTAACCTAAGGACATCACACACATCCATGCCCGAGGCAGGATTCGAACCTCCGACCGTAGCGGTCGCGCGGTTCAAGACTGTAGTGCCTAGAACCGCTCGGCCACACGTGATCGTGGAATCATCTTTATATGCTGAGAGCGGTACAGGGAAGCAGTCTATATAAATGTTTGTACTCTGCATGTGTGTGTGTGTGTGTGTGTGTGTGTTATTAGTTACGAATGAGATGTTGTACGTGTGACTAGATAATTGTTAATGCCTACGCACCCTTTTATCACTGACGCTTTCGTTATATTCGGGGCTACATGCTTGCAGAAAGTTACCGTTTTTTTCCTTTCTTTCGTATGTACGTAGTACATTGGCTCTAGATCTGTGCAGAAACCCTTAGCACAGAATTACATAAAAAGGTAGCCAATTTTTAATTAAATGCCTTTTAATGTAATGCATTTTCTCTCTTTATTTAATTATATTTCTAAAGTTAACCTGTTCATTAGTATGGCCTATGAAATGTGGCCTGAGCTGCTCCTACAAATAAAAATAAATTGCAAGCTACTAATTCCAAAAGTCCGAAAATAATTTATAACGGATTTTGGTAATAGCTTGAGGGTGAAAGTACCTTTCGCATGATGTGTCACTGCCAAGTAACATAACTCGATGAAACTTAGACCATACATAGAAAGAACTTCTACAGCAAGGGGCAGGCCCATGCCTACGGGATAAGTGACACTGACATCAACGAACGGTAGAGGGAGCTATATCACCAGTTTCGCGTCAACGATTAAGAGAATAACACTATAAGAAAGGCGACTAAGGTATTCCGTTACAAATTTTTAACAGCGTCATCTCGAAGTACATAACTGTGTCAACTGTGAACATCCTCATAGATCTACAGAACTCATCCGCTAAGTCATTTATACGGGCTGAGCCCTCTAGCTGTTCATGTCAGACATCTCCTGAACCGTTCTAGATGCCGCACTTCTGTTTCCAGCTAAATAAATTATGAAAAAAAAAATCCTCACTAAATGACGTACGGTCTCATTTTATAACTATGTTAATTACGAAGATATCGGCATCAACTTCGCTTTTTCAAAAGGAACTGTAGTAATTTCAGCCACTAGTGTCGTACTTCTAGAAAATACGGCTTCAACTGCATTCCCCTCTACAACATCCGATAAGTACTGATACGGAAAGAAATTAGTATGGAAGCATGAGAGAATTTTTTCCTCAGTTCCAACAGCCGACGTTACTCATTCACGTGGAGGTGGCCTAGCCGCCAGCCGGGAAACCTAAACTTTTCAGCTGCGTTACTAGGTCAGGAAGACAGCCACCGAGGCACTCTTAAAAGACACTGTGAGCAACTCATCAGAGAGTGGTTAGAACAGTGCAGATCGAACCACCTCCGCTACTCTCGTAACATTACATAAGAGGCGCTTGGTGGGCCTTTTATTCTCGATAATAATTGGAATAATTCTGAATATTATTTTATTGCGTCTAAGGAGCCGCACAGGTCCTCAGCCTGCATCCTGACGAATGAGTAGTACTTACCAGTCTAGCAGAGAATGGCTCCTATAGTAGTTTCAGAGAAATTTCTATATTTAGAATATTGTATTTGTCTGTTTTCAACATGAAACCGACGGCTGAATTAGCGGAAGTTTGTGCTGTTACACGTAACTATGGCTTCGGGCTGATGGGGTGCTCCAGATCGACGCAGCTGTCTATTTATAAAAGCGGAATAGCGGGAAAAAATTAATCTGAAACTGGTACTAACAACACTAGGATAAATATGGTTGGACAAAAGATGTGGCATGGTTCACCAGTTAATTACAGTTATCATTCTGTTCTTGTTTTTACCAGAGCTTTGAAGAACATGTACGGGTCAAAAATTTAAAGGATATGTAAAACAAGGAATAAGGAATGCTAAACAATTATTTCGCCTCTTGAGTTTCATGTCGTGACACACACTTACATTAAAAAATTACTTCACCGCTATCAACAAAAAGGAAGTGAAGAAAAAATGTCATCATAAAATTCCATTTATGACATCAACTGTTCGAAATGCTCACCATTTCACTTTTGCAGCCGCTGGTGCAAGGACTTCTGAGCAGACTGAAGAGAGTCCTTAGATATTATTTCAGATGCTGCAACGTGTTCTGTTCTAAATCTCTTCAGTAGCCAGAAGTTTTGCGTAGATTTCATCTACGTGCAGGCGAACTTGTAACACAGATAGGAAAATGGTGGGAGAGCGCTTGCCTAGCTTCGAGCGAGTAGTGAACTGGGCACCTAACGTGCTGGTGGCACATACGTTTAAATATTTGAAGTGGTACTTCATTAGCGTGAGCCGGTAACACTGAGGTAATAGGTTGTGCACATGTTTTGCTCTCTAGGTTTTATTCAGTGAAGTAAGGGCTAGTCATACAGTCTCCAGTAACCCTGCAACAAACATTAACAATCCACTGCCTCTGATGTTCGATGTGTCTCAGAAAATGCGTATTCCCAGCGGATACGAAAGGAAGTGTCATAACTGACTGACTGACTGACTGAGTCATCATCGCCCAGCCCAAACTGATACGCATAGAAAGTTGCAATTTCGAGAGGGTTTTGGTCTTACGTTGTAGGAATCGTTTAGCACGGAACTTTCCTAAATTCCATCCCTAAGGGGATGAAGTAAGTGGTGAAAGGCTATTTGAAAATATGTCGTTATTAGGCAATTTTGAAGCTAGATCTACGAAAACTGGTATTTGGTGTCTCAGTCAGAAATAAAAAAAATACTTGCTTCAGTCAATCACTAAGAGGGTAAAGGGGGCGAAAGATTTTTAAATAAATCATTATGAAAGCACTTGTGTAGCTACATCTCTGAAAATTGGTGTTTGACTTCTCTTTTAAGATAAAAAAGAAACGTATTTCAGTGTTTTCCAAACTCCACTCCTGAGGGGGTGAAACAGGTGATGAAAACTGTTTCAAAAATATTTCATTACGAAAACATTTTTGAAGTAAATCTAAGAAAACTTTTAATTGGTTTCGAGCTAGAAATAAAAAAAACACATGTTTCAGTGTTTTTGGAAATTCAGCCCCCTCGAGGACTGCCGCCTCACTGTTACGAGGAGCTTTGCTTGTCCCATTATTCCCGGAGAGCTATGCAGGTGGGAGCTCCTGGCCGAGTCACCCAAGCCAGACAGGTCGAAGTGTTCAGCAAGGGCTCTTAGACATGGTGAAGTCATCCTTCCTAGGGGAAATAACCCCGAAGAAAAATTACGCAGCTGCTGTCTTGCAGTTAGGTGACCAACTTACCAAAGGCTAGAGCAAGTAAATCTGATTAAACATTACCCTCAGATCATAACAAATCATAAGGCCAAAAGGTGGCATCCCCACCAAATGTCTAGCCTGGTGACGGGATTGCGCCCCGTACCGGAGACTTTAACTTTACTCATATTCTTCAAAGAAAACTGCCGGACGGATTAAATAGAAGCCGATCTAGGCAAGAAATGACAAACAATTAGGAACAGTGGAGAAATTCAACATTGCGGCTTGGAATATGAGAAGCCTGCACCTAAAAGAAACAGAGCTATGTAAAGAACAAACAAAATAAAAATATTACTATCGCAACAGTTACAGAAACAAAGAAAAAGCTGAGAGGAACTGCAGATAACATGGATGTCTAATGATTTACATCTGTGTAGGAAGTCACAGAGAGCAAACAGGGGCCTACCTATAGTAGTAGATAAGAAATGGAAACCTAAAATCGAAGATTATACTTACATAAATGACAGAATCATAACATCGAGATTCAGAACAGGTCGAGGGCATCTAACAGTAATTGGGGTGTACGCACTTCAAGATGGAAAAAATATGAGGCTGAAGTCTTTTATGAAACCCTACAAAAAGAAATGCAATCGGCATTGCCGCAGTGGTAACACCGGTTCCCGTCAGATCACCGAAGTTAAGCGCTGTCGGGCTCGGCTAGCACTTGAATGGGTGACCATCCGCTTCCCAAGCGCTGTTGGCAAGCGGGATGCACTCAGCCCTCGTGAGGCAAACTGAGGAGCTACTTGCTTGAGAAGTAGCGACTCCGGTCTCGTAAACTGACATACGGCCGGGAGAGCGGTGTGCTGATCACCTGCCCCTCCATATCCGCATCCAGTGACGCCTGTGGGCTGCGGATGACACTGCGGCCGGTCGGTAACATTCATCCTTCAAGGCCTGTTCGGGCGGAGTTTAGTTTACAAAAGGAAATAGATACAACAAAATGGACAACCTATTAATCTGCGGAGATGTAAATGCCAAAATAGGAAATAATCCAGTGCCTCTAACAATGGGAACTTTTGATGAACAACATACAAATAGTAATGGACATTCTCTTACACATTTTGCCTCAAGGAATGGACCGAAAATTACTAATTTTTCCTTTTAGGAAGAGAGATTCACACAAAGACACTTGGAACGTAAGGGGACAGATATCATTTATGGATTATGTGCTGGCCAACAGTAAAATATGCAAGCAAGTTCAGAATGTTCGTGTTTTCAGAGGTAGCGACATTTACTCGGACCACTAACTAATGGTAGCTATCTTCGCTAGCTGGAAGAAAACAAAAAGAGTTGAAACAAGAAGGAAGATGGTTTCAAGGTCTATGTATTACAGGATAAGAGTGTAAAACACACGAGTATGTACCAAAATAATATTTGCCAAAGGCAGATGCATGCAAGTGACAGTTTAGTAATCGAATGACAACATACAAAAATGTGTATTGAACAGGCCGCAAATGAATCACTACGAAAAAGAATAAGAGAAGAAATGGAAAGGGACTTAAGGGTATGGAACGAAGATATCGCAACAGCAGATGAGGAAAAGAAACGAGCAGATCAGATATATTTACAGTCGAAAACAGAACCTCCGAAACAAGGATGCAAACAATAAAAAGTAAAAACCATTGTCAGGAAAACAAATGAACAATCGTGTAATAATTTTGTGACCAGAATTGAACACAATTTTCATGGAAAACAAACTATAGCTTACAACATGATAAAGAATTTAAGTGAGTTACGTGAAGAACGAAAAATGGTTTCAAAAAAGTGAGATCCTGCACGGATGATTATTTTTACACTTATGCAAGTTATAGAAAGTCAAAAAGAGTTCTACAGGGAAACACATACAGGGTTTCAGGGTTTACAGATTTAGAGTAAGCCTTCATCCGCGCGGATAAGAAAATTTTGTGGAATATATTACAAATGAAATAAAAGCGTCAGCAAATAATAAATGTGATAAAAAGTCTGTATGGTAATACGAAAATAAGGAAAAAGACTAACCATACCTATAAACATACCTATAAACCAAGGCGTCCGACAAGAGTGCTGCTTATCATTCACGCGTTTTAATTTATACATAGACGATACGACTGAAATATGGAAACAACAATTTGATCCGGGATTTAGATTAACACATAATACATACTTTTTAAAACAATGCTTTTTGGAGACGATATTCCGTTACTAATAATCCTCTATAAACTTAATATAATTTCTAATTAATATAATAAGAAAATATACATTCCAAACACAGTCATAGCTTTCAAATGGACAAAGCGGTCAGAACTAGGGGATAATAGGCAATGAAACCATCGAACTAGTTGGTCATTTTAATTAATTGGGTTTTATTATAAGTTACTAAAATGAACTCGACGTTGAGTAAACTGCAGAAATATTAAATTATATGCACATCAGTCAAAAGAACATTGATAAATAAAGTGAGAAACGTCACAAAAATAAAGAGTTATGAAGTAATGACCACCCACACATTACTATTTAGAAGTGAAACTTGGACAACTACTAAAAAGTAAGAAAGTAGAATCCAAGCAGGAGAAATGAAATTTCTAAGAGTAGTGCAGGGCTGCGCAATATTAGATAGACTAAGAACCGGAGACATAAGGGCAGATCTTGGGATATATGGTGTAAATGAGAAGATCAAGTCTAACCGACAAAGCTGCCAGATTCTAGAGTACTAAAACATGTCTTAAATTCAGGCCTTTGGATACGAGATCCGTAGAAAGACCTTGAGAAAGATGGTTGTATACTTAGGAGAAAAAACGGTCCTACGGTGTAGTCCATGATGATAGAAGAAGGACAAGTTTAGAAGATGTTGCAGTCTGTGAACAACAAAAATTCGATAAAAGAAAAACAACGAGTAATTGTGTGGACCATATAGTTTGCGCGACCGAAGCAGTGTGCACTAAGATAGTAATGTACATTTCTTAGATTCAGCTTCCCCCAATTTGTAAACATAGCTTCAACGGTAAAGAGAGTTCTTTGAAGGAAGAACGTATTTTCCTGACCAGGCAACAGAAATGAGAAACAGAATACCATGCGGATTCTGAAATACAGCAGGTTAATCATCTGTTGAAGTGCAGCATTATATAGACGAAACAACACTGCGCTGGCGTATAAAAGGGGCAGTCGTAATTTCTCTGGAGCTTACACGTAAATGGTGAGCAACAGCTGTTAGAACATCTATTTCATTCGCTGCACTCGTCGCAGGCTTCCTCCTTACCCACTGCGTAGTATTCCAATGCCGTTAAAACAACAAATGTTTTCACATTCGCTGTATGTCACGCTTGTTGTATGTAGTCCGTTAAGATGCTTTTGTGGCTACAACTCACCTGTTCTCTTCACGTTCCTTCCGTATTCCTTGTAAAGGAAATTATTTTCTTCAAAGTAACCAGATCGGCGCAGGTGAATGCCACAGACAGAATCAAAGCTACATTTCCCCTGTGCCCTCTTTATACTAATATCACGGCGATGCAACTCTATTTCCTTCTCATCCGGCCTGGAGTATTTCCTTATTTGGGCAAAAAAAACCAACTTCCAAGCAAGACAGCAATCGGTTTCAGGTTTAAAACAGAAAAATCGTAATTCCCTAATTATTGTAATTACTACGAAAATAGCAATCGGATTTTGAAGAGTGAAGCACTGTTGTATTAGCCCTTTTCAGAACAATATGCCGATAACTGTAAGACACTACACGTCGTTTAGTGACGACATTCTTACAATTTATCTAGTTGAAAGCAGAACTAAGATATTTTAAAAGGTTCTAGAAATACTTGAGGTGAACAGCTTAGCTGAACCACCCTGTATACCGTAAACAAGGGCAGTCCTGTCACACTACCCTGAGATACGTCAGATGTTTCCTGCACTTTCGACGATGCCTCGCCATTGACAGCAACATACTCATTGCTAAAAAGTTTTCGCTGCCGTTAAGCCACAGTCATGCAATACATTTTAAAAGAGTAAACAGCCATCTGATTGTGAATTATTATATTTATCTTTTGTTGGGTGGTTGGTTGTTTGGGGAAGGAGACCAGACAGCGTGGTCATCGGTCTCATCGGATTAGGGAAGGATGGGGAAGGAAGTCAGCCGTGCCCTTTCAGAGGAACCATCCCGGCATTTGCCTGGAGAGATTTAGGGAAATCACGGAAAACCTAAATCAGGATGGTCGGACGCGGGATTGAACCGTCGTCCTCCCGAATGCGAGTCCAGTGTCTAACCACTGCGCCACCTCGCTCGGTTATCTTTTGTACTGTGCAGATTTCGGCTTTTATGCGATTATCAAGTCCAATGCTAAAAGTCATATGACTTAATAACGGTCTAACAACTTTTAGCATTGAATTTGATAATGACATAAAAAGCGAAATCCGGATAGTAGAAAAGATAAATTTATTTTATATTTATACAATTATACTCGTATATTATGATATAGTTATATTAAATTTATATTATTATACACAGTCAGATAGCTTTATATAATTATACACAGTCAGATAGCGGTTTACTCTTTTGAAAAATATTGAACGCTGCTTGCGAGGAAGTCTTCAGTCCAGTCGCAGATGTTTTCGGATATTTCGAATCCACACATTTTGTTTACCAGTCGACAGTGTGCAACTATAACGACAGCTTCCTTGAAATCTAGAACGTGGCCTGAATATGAACAGCCCCGTCTGCTCCGTTTAGATATCATGAATGAACTGTGCCAGTTTGGTTTGGTGTTTGTGAAAGCCGTGATGATTCCTTCGTTGGGATAATTCACTCACCATAAAAGTAAGCACACCGGAACAGAATATAGTAGACAGACGCCTCTACTTTCCCAAAGTAGTCGGTCAGCATCCCAAACACATGACTTTACTGCTATTCTCCAAAGATAAGATGCATCAATACGCCTCGATCAAGAACATATCCCATCTACTTTCTTCCCGAATGTCACAACATTGTGGCACAAGATATATTTTCGTAGATGTCTCTACGTTTTTACTAACCTTAAGAATGTATAAAGACATCCAACTGATTGCTCGAGCCATGAACCAGCACATGGAGAAATGCCCATTGAGGTTAAAATGTTCTTAAAGTTTATGAATGCCAGGAATGCTGTCCCTTTGTTGTATATGCTGAGTTCAAGTCCTTATTACTACTTGTGGTTCACTGTGATAGTGATCCCACAGCCTCTCAGATCACTTTCACAGAACTATACATATCATATGTGGCAGCATATCAAATTGTACTCGTGTTCCCATTCGATTCCAGTCGCAACAAATTTGAATCATACGTGAGGGATAATCCTATGAGATGGCTGGACTCTGAGCTCGAAAAATTTGTATTGAGTATTAATGTTCTTTATAGCAACCACGTTCTAATGAAAAAATCCCAGGTGAATGATGAATTATATAAGCAGGCTGTTGAATTGTCATATTTGTGTGCTACTACATTTCGACAAAAAAGCGAAAACTCCACACAGAGGCCACTGCCAGCTAACGGGGAAGCTCTTGAGTTCAACTCATAATGCAACCAACTTGAAGTACAAACTGCCATAACACATACTGTCTTCTTCCATAATTTGAATGAGTGTGATTCTAACTTGGAGGATGATGAGGTGAGTGTCGTACCTGACAATGTAGAAAAATACATTTCATTCTTCAAGCGAATCACATGAAGAATATCGCTCCACTTCCTGGATTCATTACAATTCATGCGGGCATCTCTTCAGATGCATCAGGAGAATATTTGCATAATCAGTGCTGCATAACCCGATGATGCAAAGTTCCACCTTTAAAGGGTTATGCTGAATTATACAGGAAGACAGATGTTCACTTCCTCATCGATATTTTTGAGAAATTTCAAAGTGTATGCCTGATAATGCATCTTACCTTCTACTACATCACACCAGGCCTTTCATGGGATGCAGTGTTATAAAAGACATATTAACATCGAACTCGTAACTGATATTGATAAGTTCTTTTTCTTTTTTTAAACATGTATGTGCCAAGGTGAATAACTCGTGAATGAGTGAGGAGGAAAGGAGGTCATCTGACGATTTAAGTTACATCCTTTCCTTGGGTGTAAACTATCTCTACAGGCATGCCATGCAACAAACTCTACCATTTGAAGTGTACCGATAGCTTTCCAAAGATGAAATCGTTGGACTGGAAAACAGGATCCATCGTGTGGCTGCTGATGCTGGTAGAGAATATGTCCTGGACGTAGACCTGGAATATCCCACTGTTTTGCATGACGTGCACAGTGACTCATTGTTATGTATCGAATACATTGTTTCTGTCCCCAAGTTGTTGGGGTATAAGCAGAGATATATTCTACATTATATAAACCTCCAGCAATGTCTCAAGTTTGGGACGAAACTTGTTAGAATCAGCTGCGTTATCTGCTTTTACCAACATCTCTTGTTGAAGAAGTTTATTAATGTTAATACCGAACAGAGGGCTTTTGTGATTTTTTGGAAAAAAATTTTGTAAATCAATGAATAATTCACTTTTAGGAAAAACCATAGAGAATTATAGAACTCAAAGAAAAATTCATTTAGGTTACCATTAGCATGGGTGATAAGGCGCAAGATATTACGTTGTCAGGATAAATTTTAACGTGATCCACAATCTTCAATGGAGGACTGGTCGTTGTAGAGATGGCTAAGATTTTAGTGGAGTTAACGAATCCTGTGTATATAGGTGTGTGTATTCGGACCACTCCAAACCCCCTATGTACCAATTCCACAACGAGTTTGCAAAATCAGACATCGTCAATGTCAAGATACTTCATATGGAGACGGTTTCATCTACTGGGTGAAAGGAACTGGGTACAGTTCTGAGTCCTATGTTTGGGCATACAACCAATAATCATTACAGCGTAACACCACAGAACAAGAAGACCTGAAGAAATACATGGTGAATGGCTCACAGATTGTGGACTTTGTAGGGCTACGATCCAAACTGTATGCATACTGTATAGATGCAGGTGCTACCCAAAGATGGACTAAGTGTGTGCATCTTGTGGCCTCACAGGGTCTCACAATCGAGGACCACTGTCTGCATGCAGGCAATGCATCTCTGGATGTGGTGTGTCAAATACTCGTAGTCTTTTGGTCACAAGGTCATGTGGCTCATACTGCATAGCAACTGAAAGTGGGTCTGTTGTGCCATAATAACAAGTACTTTATATATGTGGATGGAACTGGGACCGTCCTATTGACTCAAGGATGATTACTTGTAAGTGTGCATGTGAGTGTGTTCATGTGTGTGTGTGTGTGTGTGTGTGTGTGTGTGTGTGTGTGTGTGTGTGTGTGTGAATGTAGAATAGATGGATCAGGCATTTGTCATCGCTGTGTGTGTATGTGTCTGCACGTGAATGACTGCGAATGATGTGTGCTTGCAAATTGTATATATTATTATTAAGTGTGATATATATGCGTTTTTTCGCACACTGTGTGGTACTGTGTGTGTGTGTGTGTGTGTGTGTGTGTGTGTGTGTGTGAATAAGTGTATGTTTTGCTCTTCCTTCCTCACCTATAGCTCGTAGTCCCCCTACACTGCAAATATTGTCTACAGAAATCCTTAGCAGCAGTGTTGGTACGACATATCTCAGGAAACAATTGCTGTTGAGCAAATATTGTATATAAAATCATTCTCCTCCTCTCTCAGTATTAGTAAGATATTTCTCTGCTATCATATGCCATTAGTCATATAAAAAAAAACAATGAATTGCTTTAGTGTTTTGTATCTCTGCAGTCAAATGCTACTAATCACGTATACAAAAAAAAAATCATTCTCCTCTCACTTAGTATTAGTGTGACATACCTCTGTCATCAGATGCTGTGGTCATGTGTACAATAATTATTTGTGTTAATGTGATATCCCTCCATCTCTCTCTCTCTCTCTCTCTCTGCATACAACCAATCTATTTTCTGAAAATCGAAATATATATATATATATATATATATATATATATATATATATATATATATATATATAGTATTATCCAAATAATTTTTATATATATGCTTTTAATCCAGTCTGGATCATATTCCGGCCTGGCCTATAGGTGCAATTACATACCTAGGCATTCCTTCACTAAATTCAGATCACACAGCTTTTATGCTTATACGATTTTCAAATGCGTGTTTTGGTGATGGACGAACACAGTTATTTATACAATGTTCTAATAGATTTATACATTATACTTGCACTGTGTATATACAAATAGTCAATGAAGTCACTATATGCAGCTCTAGTATAAGGATGCCAATGACTCTGTCTGCTACAATTAATAAAGCGTTGTACTGGTTGGTTAAATTCATCACATTCGATTGTTTAATGTATATGGCTGAGTAGTTGGGCACAGCGGGTGGAGCCAAGCTTGACGCCATCTGAGAGGCCATTCCCGGAAATCTCATGCTGTTGCACATGTTAGATTTCACTGATAGCAGCAACAGCAATTTTTAATCCCAGGGCCATACTGGGAATCATTCCATCCTGCTATGTGGCGAGTTCAAAGAGGGGAGAGGAGGGGAAAAGAGGGCCCTGGCTCCATCCCCCCTCCACCTCTGCAAATTTTGCATGAAGTTTCCCACCCTGAGTGCCCTCACTCGTTAGCTAAATACGGTAAAGTATCTGAACTACCGAAAAATTTGTTAACTATGTTTACATTACTGACTTCCAAAAATTCGTTTAAGGATTGGCTCACCAGTCACATTGGTTGTTTTGATCTGAAGTACAGTATCATTCACTATGGTATACTGGGAAAAGTAAGCAGCATATTTCTCTACAAAAAAATAAAAGCTGACATCTGTTTGCAAAATATAAATAACGAGTTAGGAATTCGTATTTGTTGGAAATCAGTTTTACTTTAACTACCATCCTACAAACGCAGAAAACGCGAAATGAAAGCAATCCGATTTCACATCCCAATTCCTCCTATCACCAGAAGAAGGCTGCACTGAAAAACCGACCATAGTTCAATCACTGTACCATACCAATAGATGGTACCACTGTTAAAATCGTCCTTAGGTCATTGGTTGTACCATAATTTAGTAGTTCCAGCTGTTACCGAAAAACAGTTCCACAGTAAAAACACCACAGAGTCGTAGATCAATTATTCTACACAGACGCAATACCGCAGTATTCTAAAATATTTGAAAAATACGTCGGCAGCACAAAAAGTACAATGTTTACACCGAGTACCCAGAGTTTAATTAAGGTTAATAAATGAAAAAAACGCTGTAAGACTCAAATGTACATCTGCAATGTAAAGAAAGTGTAAGTTAATTTCTGCACAGAGACATATTTGTCAAATTAGTGGTCCAAAATTCTAAAGAAAGTGCCTGAGTGCTCGGTTTCCATGTGTAATAACAATTAACGTTTTAGAAGTTAGGCCTAATAATTCGATGTCATAAAACTAACATGACCAGTTTTATAACTACAGAAAATGTTACGCTAAGCAGGCAAATAGACAGACTGGTTGTAACTAGTTAGGCTTAATCTCGATGTAAGTAACAACAGATTCACAAAGCACATACTCCAGCATTTAAATTGCTCTTAAGCACCATTTCAGGAGGATGAGAGATAATGCATTGTCTTGTTCACTACAAAAACATAAAAGATGCTGTTCATTGCCAGTTATTGCTATTGTTACGAATGACATAGGACTGCTGAAGGTTACATTAATAACAGCCGTCTGGAGTCAGAAGTCTTACTAAACACATTATAAACAATATTTGTCTGATGTTCTTGCTCACAATATTCTAAAAAAACGTCAGTAATGTGAAAAGTTCTGTGTTCATCTGGCAGCGGTATCTAAATACGTAAAGGGGGTATTGAAATTCTGTAGTTGCGTTTCTGGAAAGTACAGCTCCAAAATGTAGAGAAAGAAGGAAGGAATAAGGTGTTTTTGATTGCCAAATATTACTTAGACTACGGAAGGATAAGTACTGCTTGTAAACTCACGACAATGTGATTTCCATAAAACTGATAGATGGCGATATTTACTTACCAATTAAGTTTTTCAATACTCTCTACGACTTTCTGAAAATAAAATTTAATGCTCTACAACTTTCCTCGTCAAATTCTTTTCGTATAGTTGGCCAGTTTTCAGACATTGCCCAGCCTATGGCGACAAAAACAGTTTTGTCAAAGGCGAGAAACTACTGTTTCCAATGTACTTTTTCTACAATGTAAAATTTAAACAAATTTTAAAACGTTGGAGTTCAATCCATGCAGAACTTAATGCTCTACTCATCTGGTAAGCGATTAAATGCTTGATTTCGGTTCCACTCATAAATCAGGAAGAACTCAGATTATTCTTATCAGAGCCAACACTAATTTTTGGATGGCAGAACTCTAATTTTCTCGGCCTTCTAGCTGTTGCCCGCCATTTCGTGAAGGCGATCATTTGTATTAATTTCATTTAAATTTAAATATAAATCATCATACTTGCAGTCTAAGTAAAATCAGCAGAGTAAAGTTTAATAATAATCAGTTGCATAATTGTTAATTTTTATTTCGATGTGGTTTATTTCAAATTGGAGACTTTAGCTAAACTTGTGTCCTTGTGGGTCTTTCATACGAAGGCAAGGGAAACAATCACAGAATAGGAAAGCTCTAGTGTGAGCCTTTTTCAAATTGGAAAAAGCATTCAAGTATTTGAAATTTGTGCACAAACTTCTTATCACAAGCAAAATTCGGATATGGTAGACAATATTCTTAAAATTGCTTCCTCAAAGATGTCGTCAGTAACTGAAAAATTGTCCTCAGGGAGAAAATGACAACAAGGAGGCCATAAAAAGAAACTGGCGTCCTTGGTATCCGATCCACCGCGAAATGGGCACCACAGGGAAAACCCGATGAAGCTTTGCACAGGTGCGTTGGGTAGTGTCTCTAGTATGACCGTCGATCGCATCAAGTCGCTCTTTTCAGTTGTGAGCGCACTGTGAGCGAGTAAAGGTGCCTAGAACAACGATGTCTCCCGCCAAGTAGGAGGGCCCGCTGAGAGGCTTCGCCTTAATGAATGCAGCCCACCTAACACAACTGCCACGCGCTGCCTTCTTCATGACAATTCGATCACCCACAACACAGCACTAACTGGCTCGTCCTGAGTATCATCTCTGTTTATATGAAATGCTGGATACGAAGACAACAATTGGGCGCAGGCTATGCGCTATAGACGAGTGTAGAGAATTATCGGAAAGGACAGGCGGTTGCCTTCTATGACGTGGTGTTGTAAATTTTGTATAACGCTCCGACAAATGTGTAAGTTAGTGAGGCGAATCTGTAGAGAAGTATCTGGAAAGTGTAGCTAGCTCTTGCAAATAAAATGTTTCTGATTTTCATTGTGATTTCCATGTAGCGACTTACTTTCTGGACAACACTCGTAAAATAAAACATTCACAACATGGTTGTTGTCATTTGCTATGTCCTCAACAGAAAGTGAACTAGCTGTAAATTGGTGAGGAAATAAGAAATGACAACAACCACATTGTTCATGTTTTGATTTGTTGTTGTTGTTGTGGTCTTCAGTCCTGAGACTGGTTTGATGCAGCTCTCCATGCTACTCTATCCTGTGCAAGCTTCTTCATTTCCCAGTACCTACTGCAACCTACATCATTCTGAATCTGCTTAGTGTATTGATCTCTTGGTCTCCCTCTACGATTTTTACCCTCCACGCTGCCCTCCAATGCTAAATTTGTGATCCCTTGATGCCTCAAAACATGTCCTACCAACCGATCCCTTCTTCTAGTCAAGTTGTGCCACAAACTTCTCTTCTCCCCAATCCTATTCAATACCTCCTCATTAGTTACGTGATCTACCCACCTTATCTTCAGCATTCTTCTGTAGCACCACATTTCGAAAGCTTCTATTCTCTTCTTGTCCAAACTGGTTATCGTCCATGTTTCACTTCCATACATGGCTACACTCCATACAAATACTTTCAGAAACGACTTCCTGACACTTAAATCTATACTCGATGTTAACAAATTTCTCTTCTTCAGAAACGATTTCCTTGCCATTGCCAGTCTACATTTTATATCCTCTCTACTTCGACCATCATCAGTTATTTTACTCCCTAAATAGCAAAATTCCTTTACTACTTTAAGTGTCTCATTTCCTAATCTAATCCCCTCAGCAACACCCGATTTAATTTGACTACATTCCATTATCCTCGTTTTGCTTTTGTTGATGTTCATCTTATATCCTCCTTTCAAGACTGTCCATTCCGTTCAACTGCTCTTCCAAGTCCTTTGCTGTCTCTGACAGAATTACAATGTCATCAGCGAACCTCAAAGTTTTTACTTCTTCTCCATGAATTTTAATACCTACTCCGAATTTTTCTTTTGTTTCCTTTACTGCTTGCTCAATATACAGATTGAATAACATCGGGGAGAGGCTACAACCCTGTCTCACTCCTTTCCCAAACACTGCTTCCCTTTCATGCCCCTCGACTCTTATAAGTGCCACCTGGTTTCTGTACAAATTGTAAATAGCCTTTCGCTCCTTGTATTTTACCCCTGCCACCTTCAGAATTTGGAAGAGGGTATTCCAGTTAACGTTGTCAAAAGCTTTCTCTAAGTCTACAAATGCTAGAAACGTAGGTTTGCCTTTTCTTAATCTTTCTTCTAAGATAAGTCGTAAGGTTAGTATTGCCTCACGTGTTCCAACATTTCTACGGAATCCAAACTGATCTTCCCCGAGGTCCGCTTCTACCAGTTTTTCCATTCGTCTGTGAAGAATTCGCGTTAGTATTTTGCAGCTGTGACTTATTAAACTGATAGTTCGGTAATTTTCACATCTGTCAACACCTGCTTTCTTTGGGATTGGAATTATTATATTCTTCTTGAAGTCTGTGGGTATTTCGCCTGTCTCATACATCTTGCTCACCAGATGGTAGAGTTTTGTCATGACTGGCTCTCCCAAGGCCATCAGTAGTTCTAATGGAATGTTGTCTACTCCCGGGGCCTTGTTTCGACTCAGGTCTTTCAGTGCTCTGTCAAACTCTTCACGCAGTATCTTATCTGCCATTTCATCTTCATCTACATCCTCTTCCATTTCCATAATATTGTCCTCAAGTACATCGCCCTTGTATAAACCCTCTATATACTCTTTCCACCTTTCCGCCTTCCCTTCTTTGCTTAGAACTGGGTTGCCATCTGAGCTCTTGATATTGATACAAGTGGTTCTCTTCTCTCCAAAGGTCTCTTTAAGTTTCCTGTAGGCAGTATCTATCTTACCCCTAGTGAGACAAGCCTCTACATCCTTACATTTGTCCTCTAGCCATCCCTGCTTAGCCATTTTGCACTTCCTGTCGATCTCATTTTTGAGACGTTTGTATTCCTTTTTGCCTGCTTCATTTACTGCATTTTTATATTTTCTCCTTTCATCAATTAAATTCAATATTTCTTCTGTTACCCAAGGATTTCTATTAGCCCTCGTCTTTTTACCTACTTGATCCTCTGCTGCCTTCACTACTTCATCCCTCAGAGCTACCCATTCTTCTTCTACTGTATTTCTTTCCCCCATTCCTGTCAATTGTTCCCTTATGCTCTCCCTGAAACTCTCTACAACCTCTGGTTTAGTCAGTTTATCCAGGTCCCATCTCCTTAAATTCCCACCTTTTTGCAGTTTCTTCAGTTTCAATCTGCAGTTCATAACCAATAGATTGTGGTCAGAATCCACATCTGCCCCTGGAAATGTCTTACAATTTAAAACCTGGTTCCTAAATCTCTGTCTAACCATTATATAATCTATCTGATACCTTTTAGTATCTCCAGGATTCTTCCAGGTATACAACCTTCGTTTATGATTCTTGAACCAAGTGTTAGCTATGATTAAGTTATGCTCTGTGCAAAATTCTACAAGGCGGCTTCCTCTTTCATTTCTTCCCCCCAATCAATATTCACCTACTATGTTTCCTTCTCTCCCTTTTCCTACTGACGAATTCCAGTCACCCATGACTATTAAATTTTCGTCTCCCTTCACTACCTGAATAATTTCTTTTATCTCGTCATACATTTCATCAATTTCTTCATCATCTGCAAAGCTAGTTGGCATATAAACTTGTACTACTGTAGTAGGCATGGGCTTTGTGTCTATCTTGGCCACAATAATGCGTTCACTATGCTGTTTGTAGTAGCTAACCCGCACTCCTATTTTTTTATTCATTATTAAACCTACTCCTGCATTACCCCTATTTGATTTTGTATTTATAATCCTGTAATCACCTGACCAAAAGTCTTGTTCCTCCTGCCACCGAACTTCACTAATTCGCACTATATCTAACTTTAACCTATCCATTTCCCTTTTTAAATTTGTTATGGAGGTGAAATTTTATGTTTGAGTGAAGCCGTTTGGCTTTATTTTATAGCACCTCTGCCAGAACATGTAATCCAGTATCAGTATTTCCTTCTCAAGAAGACGTTTCTATGAACGTTGAAACCACCGCAATGGGGCTATAATAAACCCTCCAATTTGCAGCTCATTGGCTGTTTACTACTTCTACAAGAAGTAAAACTAAAGAAAATTGAAATTCTGATACAGTTATAGGCTTAGGCTTCGAAAGCACGCACGCAAAAGATGACGGTGAACCTGGGAAGGCAGGCCGCCCACTGGCGCGACCGGTGTCGCGAGCAACTGTCGCCAGTCGGTCGGTAGCGCCAGTGTGGGCGCCGCGCGCCAGTGAGCCGCTAGCGGGCGCCACGTCTGCCCCTGTCCCTGCACCTGCGGCGCCCGCCGCGAATACTGATGCGCGACGGACGGCTATTAATACTGGCGCAAAAAGCGCCCGCTGGAGGGGATGGCTTTTCCCGCGTCCGTGACGCAGCTGCCGATAGCGAGCGGGAGTGTGCGGCCTGTCCACCGCTCCATATCGGTAGCTCGGTTTACGGGGCGCGCCGTATCAATAAAACATAAGCGCCGTCCACTGTCTCGGTCGCCTGGAAATATGGTAGTGTCACGACAAACGCTACGCCAACAGCAAATCGCATTCTCATGTCATCTGCAGTGAAACAGAGCTGCTACTAATCAGCGATGGTCTTCAGGCGTCATTTCCTAAAAGACCTTTTCCACGTGTTGTACGTGGCACATTGTTTTGTCGCTCTTTATTATATCCTGTGACTCACGATTCTTCTTCTGTTACATGGGAGCATTGGTCATGATGTCCGTCAACGTCAATGCATTTGGTAATACGTGTAACGACATTCCTCTCAACAGCGAGTAGTTAGCCTTCCGTAATTTTCGCACATGCATTGACAATGCGCTGACGCATATAGTCAGGCGTTGTCGGTGGGTCACGATAGCAAATATCCTTCAACTTTCCCCACAGAAAGAAATCTGGGGACGTCAGATCCGGTGAGCGTGCGGGTCATGGTATGGTGCTTCCACGACCAATCCACCTGTCATGAAATATGGTATTCAGTTCCGCTTCAACCACACGCGAGCTATGTGCCGGACATCCATCATGTTGGAAGTACATCGCCATTCCGTCATGCAGTGAAACATCTTGTAGTTAGATCGGTAGAACATTACGTAGGAAATCAGCATACATTGCACCATTTAGATTGCCATCGATAAAATGTGGGCCAATTATCCTTCCTCCCATAATGCCGCACCATACATTAACCTGTCAAGGTCGCTGATGTTCCACTTGTCGCAATCATCGTGGATTTTCTGCTGCCCAATAGGGCATATTATGCCGGTTTACGTTACCGCTGTTGGTGAATGACACTTCGTCGCTAAAAAGAACGCGTGCAAAAGATCAGTCATCGTCCCATAATTTCTCTTGTGCTCAGTGCCAGAACTGTACACGACGTTCAAAGTCGTCGAAATGCAATTCCTGGTGCATAGAAATATGGTGCGGGTGCAATCGATGTTGATGTAGCACCGACGTTTTTGAGATTCCCGATTCTCGCTCAAATTGTCTGCTACTGATGTACGGATTAGCCACGACAGCGGCTAAAACACCTACTTGGGCATCATCATCTGTTGCAGGTCGTGGTTGACGTTTCACATGTGGCTGAACACTTCCTGTTTCCTTAAATAATGTAACTATCCGGCGAACTGACCGGACACTTGGATGCTGTCGTCCAGGATACCGAGCTGCGTACATAGCACACGCCCGTTGGGCATTTTGATCACAATAGCCATACATCAACACGTTACCGACCTTCTCCGCAATTGGTAAACGGTCCATTTTAACACCGGTAATGTATCACGAAGCAAATACCGTCCGCACTGGTAGAATGTTACGTGATACCACGTACGTATACGTTTGTGACTATTATAGCGCCATCTACCACAAACCGAAAACAGTGGTCCAACTAAAATATCCATATTTCTTTACGTACTACACGAATATTTAATAAAAAATAGGGTTCCTAATTTAAAAAAAAACGCACTTGATATCCGTTTGACCTATGGCAGCGCCATCTAGCGGGCCAACCATAGCGCCATCAGATTTTCCCCTTCAAGCTAGACGAGTTTCGTTCTTCGTCGGTTTTTCGTTTGATGCTTGTTTCGTGAGATATTTGGCCCGCTCATTCTCAATGGACCACCTTGTATAATAGCATTGTGTTACACAACCGTTTTTCCGGTAACTGTCATGTAACATACGCAAATTCATAATCAAAGACCCATTTTATTCGAATGTTTAAGTGACTATAACTGACTAAAGTATACTTACTCTTCTTTTACACATTATTCCGATTTTCATGCCTTGTAGAAGTCAGGGAATGTTGAAAGCATTCTGAAGGGTGTAGGAATAGTAAGAGTCGGCTGGTCAATAGTCCACAGCGTGGGAGTCCCTGTGGCCCCACCCTGGGGTGCCTAAATCTTCGTGGACACACAGATAGGACCTGTGTCACAAGCTTCCACCGCCAAAATTTTATAAATCAGAGAGAGAGAGAGAAACGTTTTAACAGAAAGCACTATTGTGCATGAAAGCAGAAAGCAGAGTTTTTCTCTGGGCAACATTGGACGCCACAAATAAGCGTCTCGAAAATAGAATGGGGCCCGCAGTTTTTGGCCTTTGAAGATGCGAGACACAGCTAGATGCGTTGATTGTGCGTAAAAACAATTGTTTAGGCAACGTAACAATCACGAGGATTGGCTGTATCAAAGAAACTACTGTGCTGATGAAGACCACCTCACAGAAAGAGATGGGGAGAGAGAGAGAGAGAGAGAGAGAGAGAGAGAGAGAGAGAGAGTCTGTAACGGCTCCACGTGAGCCGCTACATGGCTTCTTACAAGAGTCACATGCTCAAAACACATCTGGATGCCCTTCCGACACTCAGTGAATTATAATCCGGAATTATGTTATATTGTCACTGTTAGTATTATCTGCAGATGTGAATGCGGGTCGTCTGCTGAAGTATGCGTGGGCTGTCTACTGTGGGTTCTCTGAATGTGGAGATGCAGATTAGCCAACCATTGTATCAAGTAGAGTGCGACTGCGCTGGACCAGAGAGACATAAGTTCCCGCGCGTCAGCAGGCCCCGTTAAGTTGGCAAATAGCCGCTGTGGAGACTCTCTGAGCCCTTCCGGCCACCGTGTGTGGACCCCGGACGAGGGGAGAAGGTTAGGCATTCACTGCTGAGACTCTGGTGAGTATAGACGATTGCGTGATAGCTCCTATAGATATAGTCAGGTTGCATGAAATTGCTGTTTTTTTTTAAAAAAAAAATCACTGATGACGGGCCAGCAGTCCATATAACCGTACCATTAAGTAAAGTGAAAGATCAAGGAGTTATTTTCATGCTTTTATTAAATAAAATGTTGTTGTTATATAAAATTGTGTGTCTCACAAGAACGTCTTATTTCCGCTACCATTCCAGTTAAGTTATTCAAACTTTCAACTTAAAGTTAACCAATGATCAGAAATTTTGTAGTGATATTTGATCATGCAAACGGTCGTAGGCGTCTTTCACAAAAGATACAGGTGCCATTTTCAAATTGATGATGCCTGCCAAGGCTTTGTGGAAAGCAAGTATAATGCAGGTGAAACACTTAATTTCTACGTAAGGTTATAAGAGGAACATTAATCAAACAGAAGAGATCCCAGGGAAGAGGATTAGCATATTCCAAGGAGCATTTTTATCGGTCGGCACTCAGAAGAACTCGAGCCCCGTCAATCTGAATTCAATAAGAAACACAAAACGCGGTAGTACAAGATTTCCTTGTAGTAAATATTCGAGTGGAGACCACCTCATCGTTAACTTCATCCTGAACTTCGTCATCTTCAGCTCCGTCGCCAGGCTGCTGAGAGCCGCTGTCCTGCTGCCATCAGAGCTGATGCATCGAGGGGTTTCGAGAAATTTCGGGCTGATTTGTACTGTGCCGTTGGCAGTGCCGTTGTCTCCACCAATGACTGATTTTGTAGCCACTTCAGCTCCACTTACAACAATGTGGTGAGTTCAAGCTGCAGACGAAATGTAGGGAAACATTTCCATCACTTCAAGCTTCACTTTCGAGACTTGCATTTTGAATAAATGAAGAGATTCCTTTCAACTTCAATCACAGGTGTGACGTATTCCCTCCCGTAATACTGTCTGTTTTAGTTAAAATCACAGTAGTCACTGAGCACTTAGTGAATGCAATTGATTCACTAGCATAGTTATTAGTATCTTTTCCCCGTCCGCAATGTGAGATAACCCAAGGTCTTATTGCATTAATGTTGCCACTGTTTATCATTTGTTTTGTCAATTATTTTATAGGAATACATGAATGTAATTGTGATTCGTGTCTCCTTTAGCAGTCCTAAGTTTCCTAATTCACTATTTTGGAAGGTACCATAAGTTTTACGACGTCAACCAGGCTTACAATTCGTTCAAACCCGGGTCACCTTGCAAGTGGCTGCATTGAATTCCTACTGCCCAAACCACAGTTCACCTAAAAGACGTCGGTAACACAAACCATCGCAGCTAAGCCAGTACTGACTCCAACACTGATATCGATTAGTGGGCAAGATTACCATAGCAAAATTGCTATCAGGTTAATAGACGCGTAAAACATACTAAATTGAATGTTAACAAATATAACAGGCAATTTTACCGAACTAGATTCTCGGGACTATAGATAGGTAACAGTTTAACCACTCACTGGCAGTACTGAAACTTATTCGTTCAGCTTTATTTGCAGTACATGAGGCGATTTAAATGTGGGGGAATATACTGTAGTTTTCATTTACAAAATCATTGTTTGGGGATAATACTTTATGATTCAAAGAGATGTTAAGAATAATGCCAGGTGTTACTACTGGAACCTCTTCAAAAATATTCTGACAAATATTTCCTATACGTGTACTTGCTAATATCCTTTCGAGTTATCAATGTACGAGATTCAAGTCATCATCAACCTGCAGGTTGGCCTGAACGCCACATTGCTCTACTAGGAGTGGTCCTATTGGAAACTAGATCCTATTGCCTTCTATCCATAGGCCCTGTAAAATGGGAGTTTTTACGTTGCCAGTCGTGGAAATGACAGTAGCTACAACACGATTTGTATCAGCACCTGTGACTGTAGACGAATAAACAACATTACTGGTGGAAACTGTAGTAAACAGTAATTACTATCAGTAATTACTATCAGCCCAACAGTGCCAGGGCGTCTCGACTCCAAACTTCAACGATTACATCGTCGATCAGAATTCCAGCCGTGACCGGCATCTTTGGGGAAGTGTGATCGTATATCTTTGCGATCTACGACGGAGACATATCCATTGTAGCGACATTCGACATTGTAGGTTTAATGGCTCCGCGACATACACTGTCAGCTAGCTCATGTCACCGCCGATCATCTGCGGAACTACGAAAGTGACGATAAATCCGACCATACAGAAAGTGGAAGTCACTTCTCTTCCTGCACCCACATCTTGCTACGCTAAGTCAGTATGGCTTAACCCGAGTGTGACATATCTCCGCTCCGATGGACTCTACCAAATTCGTCGCTTCCTCATCCTCTAAAGCCTCAAGACTTTGACAGCAAACGTAGACTACAGGTAACAGACTCGGAAACATTTCCTCTGGATATCTGTGATAGTGTGGCTTAGATCATGGGGAATACCAATGAAACTTCCTCACGTTGTTATCATGTGTCACAGATCGCATCCTACAAAATATGCTAACTTTCTAGGATTTCAAGAGTCACAGATTTAATTTTGTAACACTTCCTGAATTTCTAGATGTTCAAGTAATAGTTTCTTCGGCTTCATTTACTTTATTATAAACTTTTAATTTCTCTTATATCAGGGCCCGATGTTTTAAGTTTCAAAACTGACTAATGTAAAATGTTTACTTATTACTGTAGGCTACAGCAAAACTTATATTCTGTCATTATTGTACTCCTCTGGAACAAGCAATCATTTAGTCTGTTCGCAGTTCAACGCCTTTTCGCTTTTAAGAAGGAAAGAAGGAACAAAGAATACTGTTTAATGTCATATTGACAACAAAGTCATTAGAGACGGAAAAAATCGCTCGTGACTTTCAAGAGCGATTTTGGGAAATCACGGAAACCTTAAATCTGGACGGACGGACGCGGATTGTCTTCCCGAACGCATGTGTAAAGAAAGACGATACACTTTCTATTGCCAACCTCACAAAGTTTCGTTAGAAGATTAATACGTATGGTCAATTTACCTGTCACAAAGTAAAGCAGATTAGCCTCCCTTCTCTCAGTTATGTTTTTTTCTGTTTTCATTTCTGAGTCAGTTATCCTCCTTTCTTCAGCCTTCTCGTAATTACTTCTATACTATCATGTTTTTCTTTCTATCTCTTTCTTACACTTTCAGTCAAGTCTGTTGCTGCCAGTGCCCGCAGTCTAAATCTATAAGTATTTGATTTTATTGCTCTATTTTTCATGGACGGATTCAAACTGTCGTTTTCTTCCTGTTGTATCTATTGCTGTTCATTCGGTTTATGTCGTAGTGCTCTCCATGCACTGATTTCCACTATGGGATTAGGTCTTTTTGCAGTGCATGTTTCGTGATTCGTGCAATTTAAGCTGCCTAGAATGTCTCGTTAGATATAAGATAAGGCGTGGTGGCTGTGGTGTCACCGCCAGACACCACACTTGCTAGGTGGTAGCTTAAATCGGCCGCGGTCCATTAGTACATGTCGGACCTGCGTGTCGCCACTGTCAGGATCGCAGACCGAGCGCCACCACAAGGCAAGTCTCGAGAGACGTACTAGCACTCGGCCCAGTTGTACGACGACGTTGCTAGCGACTACACTGACGAAGCCTTTCTCTCATTTGCCGAGAGACAGTTAGAATAGCCTTGAGCTAAGTCCATGGCTACGACCTAGCAAGGCGCCATTAGTTACTTCATGAATCTAAAGAGTCTCACTTGTATCATCAAGAATGCTGTATACCAAAGGACGATATAAAAGTTAAGTGTTCTAGTAGCTACGTTCTTTTCTTTATCACATTCATCACGTATCCTGTTCCAGACTTCGCGCCAGTCGGCGTGTGTGTACGTGTGCCCTCTCGGCTACCCGTCTCTGTGGACTGGCTGCCTTGTCAGTCCACTACATTGGCGACGAGTCTACAAAGGGACTTTAGCGTTCGTATTGCACTAATTTGCTTGTGTCATGGCTTCGCCACATTCTCCAGATGTACTGTCCGAATTTTATCGCTTGCAGAATCAGCAGACGCAGGCGTTATTGGATGCCCTGGGACAGCTCGTCCAGGGTCAACGTGCGCTGCAAAACGATGCAGCTGCCGCCGCTTCATCGCTACCACATCATGCAGTTGCACCCCCGTTTCGTAGCTTTGTGGCAGCTAACGAAACCTGGACGGAATGGTCCCGACAATTTGGATTTCATCTCGCCGCCTACAGAATTCAAGGTAATGAGCGGCAGCCGTTTTTGCTTTCGTGTGTAGGTGTGTCCACCTACCGTGTGATAGTGAAGTTGTTTCCCCGACGCGACGTAGCAACTCTGTCATACGAAGAAATTTTGTCTGCTTTAGATGCCTATTTCAAAGAAACAGTTAATGTCGTTGCAAAAAGGTATACGTTCTTTCGTACACAACGTATGGCCGGTCAGACTAATAGGGAGTGGGTTTCAACTTTGCAAGGACTTACTAGGGAGTGTGCGTTTGAATGTGACTGTGGACTCCCTTATTCAGATACTATGGTGCGTGATGCAATAGCACAGAACGTTTCTGATGTTCGCATATGGGAACAGATTTTGAAACTAGTTAATCCCTCCCTTCAACAAGTGATAGATATTTTAGATAGGCAAGACACACTTGACTTTGCTCAGGAATCATTTGCAACTTCGCCAGCCGTGTGTCACATTAACCGGCCCGCCGGGCCCGCTGCACGGAGCGCTAAACAGCCCTCGCGCTCGCCCGCGCAGCCGCCGCCTAGCTCTCCACGTGTGCCGCGTAGGCAAGCAAATGCAGTGAAATCATGCCCGCGGTGTGCGACTAGACATTCGCGTGACAATTGTCCGTCACGCCAAGCTATTTGCTTTTACTGTCATAAGAAAGGACATGTTCAAAGTGTTTGCCAGAAGAAGCTCAGATCAGACACTCACAACCATTCCAGGCCCTTTGCTTCGCGCCGGAATCGAATCAAGGACACACAGGCTCGGGAACCTTCGCCCATGGACATTCATGTAGTTAGTGCCACTCCGCCCAGTGTTCCTCTCGCTAACAGTGACTGTGTTCGTCCCACAACGAGTGTGCGTCGACGTCGACGCAAATCCCGTCACGTCGCACGTGATTCTGTACCAGTGTCTGTTCCCGTTGCACAAAACAGTCACTCTTGTCGTCAGCAGGACAATAAACTTTTTGTAGATTTGGACTTTGCCGGACAAGTGATACCGTTCCAGCTCGATACCGGAGCTGCAGTTTCATTGCTCAATCACGCCACGTACAAACAACTGGGCGCACCTACGTTGCGTGCCGCAAATGTTCAGCTCACGAGTTATTCCGGACAAGCTATCCCTGTGTTAGGACAGTGCACTCTTCTTGCTACATACAAGGAACAAACAAAACTTGTGTCATTTTACGTTCTTCGTTCTTCTACTGCAGTGAACTTGTTTGGGTTAGATTTATTTCAGTTGTTTAACATGTCTATAGTAAAATCAGGTCCTATCAGTGAATCAGACTGTGCCTTCAGCCAGTGTTTCTAGTCTATGTGACGAATTTGTAGACATTTTTGCACCGGGCCTTGGTTGCGCTAAGAACTATGAAGCACATTTGGAACTGAAAGTCAACGCGCACCCGAAATTTTTCCGTGCGCGCAATGTTCCCCACGCATTGCGTTATGAGGTCGCCAATCGCTACGATATCTTGTATCGGTCCGCTGCTACGCACGGCAACGCTGCTGCGTTGTCCCGTTTGCCTGTTGCTGCGGATAAAGCATTCGATTCTTCCAAACTTGCTTGCATGTTCATTGACTCGGAAACCGATGACGTGGTCCAATCGTTTCCGATTGATTTTCGTCGTGTAGCTACAGCCACAGCTGCTGACCCTGTCCTTGCTACTGTTCCGCGTTTTGTTGCTACGCAATGGCCCTTGTCAAAGTCGCGGATCGAGGATCCGCTGGTTCGCCGATTTTTTGCTCACAAGGAGAGACTTTTTGTACGACGTGGTGTTTTGTTGTTGCGTTCTGATAATGATCAGTCCCGAGTCGTGGTCCCACGTTCGTTACAGTCCTCTGTCTTACGGCTTCTTCACCAAGGACATTGGGGTATAGTGCGAACGAAACAACTTGCTCGTCAGCACTGTACTTGGTTCGGAATCGAGGCTGCGATTACGAATATGTGCTCTTCTTGCATGGCGTGTGGCGAACAACAATCCGCACCGCCGCGGAATTTCTTTGCATGGCCAAAAGCCACTTCCCCTTGGCAACGCTTGCACATAGATTTTGCTGGTCCATTCTGGAATGCTCGATGGTTGGTTGTGGTCGATGCTTTCAGTAATTTTCCTTTTGTTGTCCGGATGTCTTCCACGACGTCATCTGCCACCATACAAGCGTTATCCACTATTTTTTGCATTGAAGGTCTTCCACAGACTATTGTTTCCGACAATGGCCCACAATTCATGTCTGCGGAATTTCAGTCATTCTGCAAGGCCAATGGTATTCAACATCTAACATCCGCGCCGTTTTCGCCTCAGTCAAACGGTGCCGCTGAACGTTTGGTCCGGACTTTCAAGTCACAGATGTTGAAGTTGAAAGAGTCGCATTCTCGGGAGGACGCATTGTTGCTCTTTTTGTCCTCGTATCGCTCTCAGCCCCGAGATGGTCGCTCGCCGGCTGAGTTGCTCCATGGTCGTCCTCATCGAACCTTGATGTCTTTGCTGCATCCGCCGCATCAGGTTCCTGTGCAGCGGCAGTCTCCTGCTTTTGCTCCTGGCGACGTGGTCTTCTATTGCAACTATCGAGGTTCACGGCGTTGGCTCGCAGGGCGCATTCTTCGCTGCCTCGACCGCGCGATGTATTTGGTTTTGGGGGCCTCTGGTGAGATGCGTCGGCATCTCAATCAGCTGCGCCTCTGCCGTCGCCTGGGTTCTGCCGCTCCCCGTCTGCTTTCAGCGACGGTGCCGTCCGGTCAGCGCCCTGGGGACCCATCTACTGGCTCGCCTCATCCCCAGGTGTTACCGACGATGCCTTCCATTTTGCCCCATGCCGTCGCGCCGCCGCCGCAGCCGCCGCCGGCGCCGCCCGCAGTGGACGCGTCACTGCGGCCGCCAAGCGCCGCCCTGGGTCACGCGCCGCCGTCCGCTTCCCGTGACCAGCTGTCCTCCGCCGTGGAACTCTTGCCCGCTCCGGACCACATGGCGTCATCGCGCGTCGGATACCCCGACGCAATGGAGGTCGACCCTTCGGCCCCTTCTGTCTCATTACGGGCGCATACACCGCATGTTGACGTGCACCCTGGACTAGGTTTTCAGGCGTTTCCTAGCTCCCCTCGGACCGAATGGCCGGGTGCGGGTGGCACAGCCTCGCCTGTTGTTAGGCTCCCCACCTCATCGCATACGTCAACATGGGGTCCTCCCCACGGCGGGCGGAAGCCTTATCACACGACCGTTCGCCGATTTGCGGGGGAGGAATGTGGTGTCACCGCCAGACACCACACTTGCTAGGTGGTAGCTTAAATCGGCCGCGGTCCATTAGTACATGTCGGACCCGCGTGTCGCCACTGTCAGGTTCGCAGACCGAGCGCCACCACAAGGCAGGTCTCGAGAGACGTACTAGCACTCGGCCCAGTTGTACGACGACGTTGCTAGCGACTACACTGACGAAGCCTTTCTCTCATTTGCCGAGAGACAGTTAGAATAGCCTTGAGCTAATTCCATGGCTACGACCTAGCAAGGCGCCATTAGTTACTTCATGAATCTAAAGAGTCTCACTTGTATCATCAAGAATGCTGTATACCAAAGGACGATATAAAAGTTAAGTGTTCTAGTAGCTACGTTCTTTTCTTTATCACATTCATCACGTATCCTGTTCCAGACTTCGCGCCAGTCGGCGTGTGTGTACGTGTGCCCTCTCGGCTACCCGTCTCTGTGGACTGGCTGCCTTGTCAGTCCACTACAGTGGCCTTTATCTTTCCAGCATTAATAAATCAGTAAATAATAATAAAATAAACAAGTGCTTGTTTTACTCTTAAAAAACATGTCTTATTTCTTACCCGTCCCAGAGGCCCATCTCCTTACGATTCGTGGGATGCTGTGGTTTACGACCCATGTGGCATGTTGCAGGAAGCAGCAAAGCATTGCATTACTAGTCAATGAAAGGTCGACCCACCCGACTACATCGACTGTTTCCTCGTCTGCATTAATGTCGAGACCTGGCAATGATGCTATAAATCCTCCGGCAAAAGTGACTGCAATTTGCAAAATGGATGCTATAAAATTTTACGCAGAATATATACTGAGACGTGAGCGGCTCGTGTTCATGCCGTTTATTGCTTGGCATCTTGTCACTGTGGTGGCATCTCGTTTCTTATTCGATTTACTGGAGTCACTAAGTTGCTGACTTGCCTGCCCTTGAGTGGCAGCAGCAGCGCTTATCGATACGAGTACTGTGGTACTATCTTTGGAGCGACCGCTAGTATTTCCGGGTCGCGTTGAGTGGAGTTGGGACGCAGCAGCAGTGAGGTCCGGACAGCCAGCACTCGCCCGACCTCTGCCGACGCTCATGCACTGTACGACGGAAGGATATGGTCGGGAGAGTGCACGACCACGTCAAGGACCGCATTCAGCGAGTTTTAGTTGAGTGGACCGTGATATTCCAGTAGTGCAACTTTCACCGGTTTGTGTGTCCCCGCCCGTAGAAGTGATCTCATGGCAATAAGTTGTCAGTCCACGATTTATACTGACAAGGGAACCTCCTCATCGCACCCCCCTCAGATTTAGTTATAAGTTGGCACAGTGGATAGGCCTTGAAAAACTGAACACAGATCAATCGAGAAAACAGGAAGAAGTTGTGTGGAACTATGAAAAAAATAAGCAAAATATACAAACTGAGTAGTCCATGAGAAGATAGGCAACATCAAGGAGAGGGTGAGCTCAGGAGCACCGTGATCCCGTGGTTAGCGTGAGCAGCTGCGGAACGAGAGGTCCTTGGTTCAAGTCTTCCCTCGAGTAAAAAGTTTAATTTTTTATTTTCAGACAATTATTATCTGTCCGTCCGTCCGTCCGATGCGATCACTTTTTTGGGAGTGATTATCACATCGACAAGAAAACCTAAATCGGGCAAGCTAGAAGAATCTTTTTACCCATTCGCCAAGTGTACAAGTTAGATGGGTCGACAACATATTCCTGTCATGTGACGCACATGCCGTCACCAGTGTCGTATAGAATATATCAGACGTGTTTTCCTGTGGAGGAATCGGTTGACCTTGCGATCAAATGTTTTCGGTTCCCATTAGAGAGGCACGTCCTTTCGTCTACTAATCGCACGGTTTTGCGGTGCGGTCGCAGAACAAAGACCTAAACTTATTACAGTGAACAGAGACGTCAATGAACGAACGGACAGATCTTAACTTTGCGAAAATAAAATTTTCACTCCCGGTGAGATTTGAACCAAGGACCCCTCGTTCCGCAGCTGTTCACGCTAACCACGGTACCACGACACTCCAGTGCTGAAAAGACTCCTTTTATTGCCTATCTTCTCATGGACTACTCAGTTTGTATATTTTGCTTTTTTTCGTAGTTCCACACAACTTCTTCCTGTTTTCTCGATTGATTTGCGTTCAGTTTTTCAAGGCCTATCCACTGTGCCAACTTATAACTAAATCTGAAGGGGGTGCGATGGGGAAGTTCCCTTCTGAGATCTTCCCCGTGCCTGACTTGAGTGGGAACGACAGTTGGCTGGTTGTTCGGTCGGTCGCCGCAGCGGACGACGTGCATTTGGTCTTCCGACCGCTTCTGGCTTCTCTGTGTTTGTGCCGAATTATAATTCGTCCGCGTTGTTTCACAGTGACTGGTTTTAGTATTGTGGGTTGTTGGTGGAATTGTTTTCCCAGATCCGTGTGCATCTTGTCCTTTGAATGAGCAGTTATTTTAATGCTGTCTGCTTATTGGATTTGGTGAAGTTGCGAACGGACATCAGTTCTGTTGGGGCCCAGCAGCTAGCAGGTCCGTGCAGCGCGAGGGCAAGCCGGGGCCGTTGGTGGCGTGCTGCCACTGACAGATCGAGGAGGGGTAGCTGCAAGAGTGATGACTTGGTTGCACACCGAACCCTGGACGTTTAAGCTGAGTGAAGAGCTAACTGCTAATGCAGCCTCGACTATTCTGAGATCTCGCCTTCGGCCGGCGGGTTGTTGCTCGTAGGGCCACTGAGCCTGGCGGCAATGAGTGAAGTGTTTCGAGGCGGTGAAATATTGCAGCTGTCTTTCTCTATTTGTTATTCATCAGTGAATTTAGTATCATTCTTATCAGTGAAGTGCAGCCAGCGTTATTTCCTGAGTTGTGGCCATTAAGGTCGCAGTTACCTGCACTGGAGGTTAGCGTACTTTTCTGGCAGTGTACCTTTCCTCGTCGTGTTGATGCTGTCCGACACGGCATGTAGTTCGACAGCCTCTTGTATTGTACTGTGCATATTTTGGGGGCCGTCTGTCTTGGTTCTGGTTGTTTCCTTCGGCCTCTGGTGTTTTCTGAGACGTAGTGCTGTCTGTCTCTTCGCCCTTGCCTAAAATTATTCCATCGTTGTACCGGTGATCGGACGTTAGGTTAGTCGGTCAGTCGGCGCTTAAGCTGCCACTAGTTTGAGCTGCCATCCTGTTACGTGAGTACTCTTGGCTGCCTGTCTCATCTTACCTTATGTTTGAGTTACCTTCCCAGGATTACCCTTGGAACACTTGCTGAGAACCGCTTGTCCTGATTCCTTAGATTGTGATGTTTGCTTTAAGAATATTTGTAATATTCTAATTATCGTTGGTGTGGCCTTCAGCTGAGCAATAATTCAACTTCTTTCATGATAAAGCCTTCAGCCGTGTTACAGTAAGTTTTTTTAAGCAAACTTATTTTAAAAGCAAGGTATTTATGTTAAAAGTGCTATTTCGAATTGTTTTCCTGATTTCTAATTCAGGCCTTCGGCCGTTTGTTATCTGAAATTGTTTGTGGTCTGCAGCCGAGTAACAATTTCACTTCGTTTACAATAAGGCCTTCAGCTGTGTTACAGTTTGTTTTGCCGGCCGAAGTGGCCGTGCGGTTAAAGGCGCTACAGTCTGGAACCGCAAGACCGCTACGGTCGCAGGTTCGAATCCTGCCTCGGGCATGGATGTGTATGATGTCCTTAGTTTAGTTAGGTTTAACTAGTTCTAAGTTCTAGGGGACTAATGACCTCAGCAGTTGAGTCCCATAGTGCTCAGAGCCATTTGAACCATTTGAACAGTTTGTTTTAAAACGAAGTAGCCGGCCTGGGTGGCCGAGCGGTTCTAGGCGCTACAGTCTGGAACCGCGCGACCGCTACGGACGCAGGCTCGAATCCTGCCTCGGGCATGTACGTATTATGTCCTTAGGTTAGTTAGGTTTAAGTAGTTCTAAGTTCTAGGGGACTGATGGCCTTGGAAGTTAAGTCCCATAGTGCTCAGAGCCATTTGAACCATTTTTTTTTTTTTTGGAAAACGTAGTATTTATCGTAATATGTGCTATTTGGAATTGTTCTTCTGACTTCTAATTCAGGCCTTCAGTCGTTTGTTGTTTGAGGTTATTGTTGGTGGCCTTCGGCCCAAAAATTGTGGAATCTTTTTTCTGTGATAAGGCTTTCAGCCGTCATACAGTCAATTGTGTTTTTTCTAAGAGATTGTTTTAAAATTTTAATTTCTTTGAACAAAGTTTACGTATTTGCTGTGCAACGGAGAGTAACTGATTACGGCCCCGTCCACAATCGTAATCTTACCCTGCCCCATCCTGAGAAACCAGCTTATATACTTTCCACAGGAAATACATTAAAGGAAAAAAATCACAGCACCAAGAAATGGTTGATGTAGAGTAATGAAATTTCGGAATTCATTTGCCTAGGTAACATATTTAAGTGATTAACATTACAAGATCCCAGGCTAATGTAAGCGCGAGATGAGCCATTGCAAATGTGAAATGCTGGTACATTAATAACCAGTGTCACCACAAGAATGTTGAATGCAACCATGCAAACGTGCATGCATTGTGTTTTACAGTGTCCGGATGTCAGTTTACGGGGTGGAGTTCCATGCTTCTTGCACTTGGTTGGTCAATACAGGTACGGTAAAGCTGATTCTGGATGACACTCGATTTATGTCTAATGATGTCCTATATGTGCTTGATTGGAGAAAGATCTTGTGATCGAACAGACCGAGGCTACATGTCGACGCTGTGTATAGCATGTTGGGTTACAACAACGGTATGTGGGCGAGCGTCATCGTCTTGGAAAATACCCCCTGGAAACGTGCTCACGAATGGCTGCACAACAGGTCGAATCACCAGACCGACGTACAAATTTGTAGTCGGAGTGCGTGGGACAAACATCAGAGTGCTCATGCTGTCAGACCATAACTCCAGGTGTAGGTCCAGTGTGTCAAACACTCAGACAGGTTTGTTGCAGGCCTCCAACTGGCCCCCTTTTAACCAAGAGACGACCTTCGCTGGCCTCGAGGTGGAACCAACTTTCATCATACACTCCTGGAAATGGAAAAAAGAACACATTGACACCGGTGTGTCAGACCCACCATACTTGCTCCGGACACTGCGAGAGGGCTGTACAAGCAATGATCACACGCACGGCACAGCGGACACACCAGGAACCGCGGTGTTGGCCGTCGAATGGCGCTAGCTGCGCAGCATTTGTGCACCGCCGCCGTCAGTGTCAGCCAGTTTGCCGTGGCATACGGAGCTCCATCGCAGTCTTTAACACTGGTAGCATGCCGCGACAGCGTGGACGGGAACCGTATGTGCAGTTGACGGACTTTGAGCGAGGGCGTATAGTGGGCATGCGGGAGGCCGGGTGGACGTACCGCCGAATTGCTCAACACGTGGGGCGTGAGGTCTCCACAGTACATCGATGTTGTCGCCAGTGGTCGGCGGAAGGTGCACGTGCCCGTCGACCTGGGACCGGACCGCAGCGGCGCACGGATGCACGCCAAGACCGTAGGATCCTACGCAGTGCCGTAGGGGACCGTACCGCCACTTCCCAGCAAATTAGGGACACTGTTGCTCCTGGGGTATCGGCGAGGACCATTCGCAACCGTCTCCATGAAGCTGGGCTACGGTCCCGCACACCGTTAGGCCGTCTTCCGCTCACGCCCCAACATCGTGCAGCCCGCCTCCAGTGGTGTCGCGACAGGCGTGAATGGAGGGACGAATGGAGACGTGTCGTCTTCAGCGATGAGAGTCGCTTCTGCCTTGGTGCCAATGATGGTCGCATGCGTGTTTGGCGCCGTGCAGGTGAGCGCCACAATCAGGACTGCATACGACCGAGGCACACAGGGCCAACACCCGGCATCATGGTGTGGGGAGCGATCTCCTACACTGGCCGTACACCACTGGTGATCGTCGAGGGGACACTGAATAGTGCACGGTACATCCAAACCGTCATCGAACCCATCGTTCTACCATTCCTAGACCGGCAAGGGAACTTGCTGTTCCAACAGGACAATGCACGTCCGCATGTATCCCGTGCCACCCAACGTGCTCTAGAAGGTGTAAGTCAACTACCCTGGCCAGCAAGATCTCCGGATCTGTCCCCCATTGAGCATGTTTGGGACTGGATGAAGCGTCGTCTCACGCGGTCTGCACGTCCAGCACGAACGCTGGTCCAACTGAGGCGCCAGGTGGAAATGGCATGGCAAGCCGTTCCACAGGACTACATCCAGCATCTCTACGATCGTCTCCATGGGAGAATAGCAGCCTGCATTGCTGGGAAAGGTGGATATACACTGTACTAGTGCCGACATTGTGCATGCTCTGTTGCCTGTGTCTATGTGCCTGTGGTTCTGTCAGTGTGATCATGTGATGCATCTGACCCCAGGAATGTGTCACTAAAGTTTCCCCTTCCTGGGACAATGAATTCACGGTGTTCTTATTTCAATTTCCAGGAGTGTAAAACACAACAGACCTCCAACCTGTCCTCCAACGGCGGTGGTTTTGGGTGCGTGCAACACACTGCACAGGTCGTCTGGCTCGGAGCTGTCCTTGAAGTGATCAATTTGTAACCTTTTGTTGTGTCACTGTGGTGCCACCTGCTCCTCAGATCGCTGCTGCAGACGCAATACGATGCGCCAAAACCGTGCACCAAACACGATGGTCCTCCCTTTCGGCGTCGCCACGTGGCCGTCAGGATCCCGGTCTTCTTGCAACCGTGACCACGTGACCACCACTACCAGCAGCCGTATACAGTGGCTACATTCCTGCCGAATCTTTCTGCAATATCGCCGAAGGGATGTCCAGCTTGTCGTAGCCCTAATACACGACCTCGTCCAAACTCAGTAAACTGGTGATAATGGCGTCTTTCTCGCCTTAAAGGCAATCTTAACCAACATCACCTCACCACGTTCGCTCTCAAAGGTAACTAAAACTCACCACTGATTTAAAGAAAACCTGGTTTGCATCCTCGTAGTGGTGCTATTAACGCCACTCTTGTGCGACTGGCGCAAAATTTGAATAGCTATTACCTTTCATAAGTAGAAACACTCCTACCAACTGTCGTTTGTGTCTCGCAACTCCTTCTTAATGTCAGCGTATTTTGAGCTTGTTTACGATTTGTACAGAATTGTACGTGTTATTAATGTATGAGTCATGGCACTGAGATGTCACCTCTCGCAACTGACGCGCCAATGGTACGTGCAGATAAAACGTGACTTTGCTCGCCCATCGGCAGCGACAGGTAGTCTGCCGTGCACTCCGCCCCCCGCCAGTCGCTCGCAGTATTTCTGGGGAGCCGCCCACCACTCGTAAATCAATTCCAACGGCAAATACCGGCAAGGCGGGGCGCGGTGAGCGGGGGCTGCACCCCAGCCTCGGCACACACCCCCGCCGTTACGCACCGGAGAAATATGCACTCCTGCGAGATGGGATGTTCGGATTTAGACCCACTTTACACTGGGAGCCTCCCAGTACGGGTTCCCCTTACATTTCGATGGGCTTAGGGCCACGGATCGGCAGGCCCTTAAAAATAAGATATGCACTGAAGGAGAAGCACATCTCCACTCTCTCCTAAGACGCCGCTGGCGGAACCGCTGCGCGCTGTTGAAAAGGAAGGAAAAGAAATAATCGGTTTTGCGTTGTATCTTGGCGCCTGCTTTGTGCTGTAAAATCGGACACATTTACTTAAATATTTACGATAAGGCCAGTGTACTTTCCACGATCAAATCGTCAAAACTTCTGTCGACGTATTCCATTCTACATTTTTTTTACTCTACTCCTAAAAAATAGTTCAAATGGCTCTGAGCGCTATGGGACTTAACATCTATGGTCATCAGTCCCCTAGAACGTAAAACTACTTAAACATAACTAACCTAAGGACATCACACACATCCATGCCCGAGGCAGGATTCGAACCTGCGACCGTAGCGGTCACGCGGTTCCAGACTGAAGTGCCTAGAACCGCACGGCCACACCGGCCGGCTACTCTACTCATAGAGGAAATGAAATAAAAATTCAGTACTCATACGAATACAATATAATACAACATGTAAATAACTCCGCATAACTTTCTTGGATACAGCGTCCGATAACTTTGAGTGCACCTGCTATAAAAAGTAAAGTATTGCTGTTTTCACAGATGTTACATGTACACGGTAAGTCCTAAAACTGCGGAAAATGAAGAAATAAAAGCTACTGAAAATATCTCTACCGGCCCTCAAATTACTTATTATTAGGTACAACATACAGCTGACATCGGCTGTAAAGCGTTTGGAAACTGTCAGCAAACGCGTCTTGTGAATACACGCTAGCATGGTGGTCACATGTCGGATTTCCGCGTCGTTACAGGAAATCGCAAATGGTGCTAGGATACGATCCAGAGACCAAAAGACAGTCATAGGTATGGTGTTCATCGTCTTCCCTATCTCTCTTGGTTAGAAACTCGTGATCTATCAGGTATTTGCTGCCAAAAAAAGGCCTTCAAAATCGTCTTAATCTTGGATTTTGTCAGATAAATGATTTTGGGAAGTCTCTGGTTCTTGTCATTATGATGTTTCTTGGCCTCTGGTCTTAAGGATACAGTTATTATGCAGTAATGTTAAGGTACTTTCTAACTCTTGTTCCTCAAAAAATACAAAAATAGTGCCATGCAATTTATTGTATGAAGTAACAGGCGTATGAGCGACAACAAATTCAGACAAACAAATAACAATTTATGCCCCTTGCACTTCGTTCCATTACCATAATATTCAGATTCCTTTTATAACCATAGAGCATAGCTAGAAAAGCTTGCAAATGTCTTAATTATCTGTTAAAGCTTAACCTTGTAACGTCGTTGATTTTCGTGATTTCCTTGATAACTCAGTAAATAATAAATACTTTTCATTTGTTCTGTTATCATATTAGCGCTTCCTTGATCCTTCATACCTCATTATTTACCTTATTAACACATTTCTTTTTTAGCTAAATTTATATTCAAATGCGTATATAGAAGGGCTACACAGGGGAACGATCTTGATAATAAGAATATTATAAAAATGGAAGAGGAAGTGGATCAAGATGAGATGGGAAATATGATACTAAAAGAAGAATTTGACAAATTACTAAAATATGTAAGTTGTAACAAGAAGCCCGAGCAGATGAGGTTTCCTCTGACTCATATTGCACATGGCACGCAATTTAGCATGCCTTTTTCATCTGAGATGGCTGCGTAATTAGAGGATGATAAAGGTCGGGATTGCATTGGGAATGTTTTTCTTGATCTTGGACTACAATGCTGGTAGTACAGTGCTCTATGTAACTGCATTTCACTTCTTTAACATGGTCATGGACTCTCTGGTTTCAGAATACTTTTTGCGTGTGTGAGAAGACACAGCTCTTTAGAATTGAGACACGGCGAATAGGGAATGGTACAGAAAATAGCATTTTGTTGGGAGTGGAGATCGGAGGCTCAGGTGAACTTCACCGAAAAGGGCTGTTGAGGCGTCGCAGGGGATAGCCAACTATTGTCCAGCTTTAGAGCCTTGCCTAGCCTAGTGTCCTCACTTTTTTCGGACCTTCTTTATTGAAAGCAATCTGCCGTTTTGGAAATCAAGGGCTGCAGAAAATGATTTGTTAACCTCGTGAGACGTCGTTCCTTACTTCAGAGGCCCTTTGATGCAAGACTAGTTCATAGGAGTGAAAACGCGCGATTAGTTCAAATGGCTCTGAGCACTATGGGACTCAACTGCTGTGGTCATAAGTCCCCTAGAACTTAGAACTACTTAAACCTAACTAACCTAAGGACAGCACACAACATCCAGCCATCACGAGGCAGAGAAAATCCCTGACCCCGCCGGGCGCGATTAGTATATCAGAGTATGGCATCACTTGCATAGAGCTGCAGTGGATATTCAGTAGTAGGGGGAGGTTTGCGATATGATGTGCTTCTGATTGCAGCGCACCGATTCCGTGGGATTCTCTTAGGTGGAGAGAAACTTCGCTATTGGGCAGCAGTGTTTTGCAGTTTAGTTGTTGGTGACTGGCACTGTTTGGTGAGAAAGGAAAACAGGGCATGAGGGAGAGCGAGGGATATAGCACTCTGGACCGGGATGCAGGAGGCAGCATCGTCTCCGGGTCGGGACGCTGTGGAGGCAGCTTCGATTCCAGGTTGAGAGGCGGTGGAGGCGGCATCGATACCGGGCTAACACGTGGTGCTGACCACAGTGGCTTTAGAGTTATGAGACGTCCAGGGAACAGTGTTGCAGTTGTAGCAAAACGCCCTTGTCTTTTGAAACAGACTACACGACAGCGACGTTCATGACAGCTCTTAGCATTTAAATTACAGTAAGCATTCATAGCGGGCACATTATTATTCCACACTGCTGGAATTACATACGATCGCCTGTCTCTGATGCAGCGTACATGTGCTGAATGGATGAACCTCTCAATCAGTCACCAAGCTCTTTTCACTGCTCTCTGTCAAAAAATAGCGAGTTTTGAAACTGGGGTTCAGAACTTCATTTTTGAGTAACAGAGTGTAAATTCTTGTCAAATCGAGTGACGCTGCTGTCTATATAACGACAAATCAGATTTTTCATACAGATAGGGCTAGTCATCTGTTTGTCTCCTTTTTATGAGTTGTGATCGTCTATGTTTTAATGAATAAATTTGAGTGTTTAAATGAAAGATTGTATTTGTCAGACGTCTTCTTGTCACAAATTATTCTGTGAATCCGCTCTTTAGCATCTATGCCTAGGGCCTAAAAAACGCTTCATCTGTTAGAAGTTGTCACGTTTCCTCCATTAGAAGTTGTCACGTTAAATCATAGGATGGGTCATTAAAGGAGAGGTCTGTCCAAAATTAGACTCGAATTTCAAGACGAATGTAATAACTGCAGTTCGAAAGAAGGCAGGTGTTTGCAAGTGTAAATACTACCCAAGCACACAGTAGTTCGTCCACATCCGCATGGTTTTGATTTGTGAAAAGAGTTGCTCTGGCCAAGGACTAAGCGGACCCATGGCACCTGCCCCGTTCTGTTCTTAAGGCGGTTTCACCCTGAGAAACCACGGAGCGGAGTCAATTGATTGCCGAAGTCCAACTTGGCGCGTTGGCGCGTGGGTGTTCTCAAGTACGGCAGCTTGTGGCGGAGGAGCAGGGTAAGTTGTTGGTGGCGGGGGAGGGGGGTGGGGGGTGGTCGGGGGGGGGGGGGAGGATCCGGGGCAGCCGCGGGTTCATTAAACTTGCAGCCACAACGGAGTGACTCCGAGATGTTTACACAGAGCGTGCAGTCGGCTTCCCACATCGGTTTTGCTACAGTTAATCAGCGCGTTTAATTGCTTTGTTGTTAAGCGTCTGCGTGAGAAGTAAGTAAGTCAGCAAGTATTTCGGGTAGCTGAGAATGGTTCACGTTTCTGTGTGAATCAACTGCGGTGCCTTGAATCGTTGTCGAAACAAAAGTTTGTCAACAAGCATACAATCGATTAGGCTTGAGTAAAGTAATGGTGCACACGAAGCTGTGCTGTTTCCACTCTCTCTTATGACAGGAATTTCGAGAACATCTCACAGAAACCTTTTCAAGGAATTAAATAAACGAACAACCGCTCCTCTGTATCATCACTCATTAATAAAATCTGTCATAAGTAACATATCCATCTTTCTGGCCAACAGCTCAGTTTCCAGAATCAATCCTACGAATAAGAAAAAAAGACTCAAAGTCATTCACTTTAGTGCAGAAAGGTGTGCATTATTTAGAAATACACATGTTCAATAGTTAGTAAACTTAGAAACTTATTAATAGAGTATAGTTTAATAGCAGCCTAAATATTTTACTAGCCAACGGCCCTGCGGCAGTGGTAACACCGGTTCCCGTCAGATCACCGAAGTTAAGCGCTGTCGGACTGGTCTAGCCCTTGGATGGGTGACCAGCCGGTCTGCCGAGCGCTGTTGGCAAGCGGGGTGCACTCAGCCTTTGTGAGGCAAACTGAGGAGCTACCTGAATGAAAAGTAGTGGCTGCGGTCTCGGAAACTGACATACGGCCGGGAGTGCAGTGTGCTGACCACATGCCCCTCCATATCCGCATCCAGTGACGCCTCTGGTCTGAAGATGACACGGCGGCCAGTCGGTACCTTTGGGCCTTCATGACCTGTGCAGGAGGAGTTTAGTTTACTTTAATATTTTATTAGTGGAAAACTCCTTCTACTGATGAGTTTCTTAGCAAAACCAATTAATGTACTCTACTACGTACCATAATATCTTTGTTCTGCACATCTTGAGTTCAACAATACGATCCCTGTGTTAAGCACTGAAATGATGTAAGCCATTATTGGCCTGGAAACAGTGTCTGGGGTTATGTCAACCTTAGAAAATGCTTTTGGTTTTCGTGATACTTGCTTACATTCAACGACGCCCAAACGTGGACACTAGGGTGAATCTGCGTGTCCCTCCCCCACCCCTAGCTCTCAAGGAAACGAAAAAGAAATAGCGTAGACCTTATTGACGCCCTTGGCTACAATAGCCCTCGAATTTCGCTACCTTGTTATTAATCTGTAAATGAACGAAGTGTGTAGCACGTTTTACTTTTCCAACATCCTTGAGGGCAATCTAACTTAGGATCTGAGGAAGGAACATTAGCAGGTCAGTCTTTTTTTATAAATACGTAGTTCTTATTTTTTGTCATACTGACATGTTCGACATCCTAGATAACTTTCTACTAAGATTCTAGAACTAACAGTGTACCTAATCTTATCAACGGACTAAGGAGAATACGAAAAAAATCTAGATGCATAACGTGACTTACAATATCTGCAAAACCCAAGTGGAGATCAGCCAAGACAAAAAGGTCTTGTTAAGGATCCTCACTGTTTAACTTCGATCTACAAGAAGGAGCGATGGAAAAAGAAAGAAGTAATTAATACTGACTCTCAGATGACGTGGCTTAGATGGAAGGAGGGAAGAATTAGAAGAGCTGCCAAGTGTCTGAATATTGATTTCGAAGCACGCAGTCTGAACATCAAGTGTAACAAAAGGAACGAAGATTGTGGTTTACGTCCCGTCGGTAATGAGGTTACTGAAGACGGATCACCAGCTGGTCTTCGGGCGGATGGAAAAGAAATCGGCAGTGCCCTTTTCAAAGGAAACAATTTCGATATTTGCCTTAATCGACTGAGGGAAATCGTGAACAATGTGAATCAGGATGGCTGAACAAGGCTATGAAACTCGGCGTTTCTAAATGAGAGTGCAGTGTGTTAACCAGTGTGTGACCTATTTCGTAAGAATAAGGTGCAGTACAAGATGACTATTCATATCCGATGTTCTCAACAGGACTGGACAGAAATGTCAATTACCTTTCCTTTTCTCAAAAAACAGTGCAAACTGCTAATATCATCCTAACACCAAAATCAGCCTTCATAAAAATTTCAAGGGTTGTGTACCAAAAGTTCATGCAGCGTATATATTGCCAGAAATTACTACTGTAGCAAAAAATTTAATTATGTTATTTACCAGAATTTTAAGCGTATTTCTCAGTGAGATACAGAAGATTGAAAAGATCCGTCGCTAGAAACTGCAACACGCCCACCACCCAAAGGAAGTCCCTTAGACAAAGACACCGCCGCAGTCCGTACTCTGAGCGGAATCTTTGGCCTCGGTAGAGTATGTGAACCAGAGGGTGGTGCCGTGCGGTTCTCCTTTTGTTTTCCTACTCTGGGCCATTGATTCTTCCTGTTCCTGTTTAGTGGGTGTATTTTGTGAGAAGTTGGAGCACGCTGAATTCGCCTCTCCCTTTTCCTTGCAATATTTCCTTATAATATCTCTGCTCTGGGTGAATACTCTTGGTCATTATGGAACTCTCTATCCGATGAGCAGGTTATATTGTCCTGAAACTGACTGTAAATGAACTGAATATCAAAATAAACGTTGTGATACATCTGTAGGGAGTAACTGTAATTGTTACTGAAATAACTTGTCTTAAAATAATCATTTAAACTTGTAGCAGCTACTGAAACTGCAAATCGCAATTTTCAGTACGTGCATTATAGCGACGCGCATAATTTAGCCACACTCTCCCAAAAATCGCCGTTTGTTATAGAAATGATAGGTAACTAGGACTCTACTATCTTACGTCGTAGGAAGAAAATCGATAGGGGTGAAATCTGGGGATCACACTGGCCTTCCCATTCAACGATGACGGTATCTATTGTTCACATGCTTACAGGTATTAACATTGAAACGGGATGATGGGCCGTTGTATTCACAACATCTCGCGGACAACAGTATGTTAATTATCCAAAAACATTGTCGGCGCATATCGAGTGAACACCAGATAACGCGCACCATTCAAACGGGGAGGCAACAAATAGGTTCCTACGAATCGGTCTTGTACTGTTTCATCCCTCAGTTTCAAAGAGAATCGTTATTGGTGACTTGATATCAAAATTTCAATTTTGTTTCTTGTGGCAACTGAGACACCATCTCGATTGAAACGGGCCTCATCTGTAGACGATAAAGACAGAATGAAATGCAGCACTGCACTGGGTTCTCCGTTGACAGAAATCATTTGGTGCTGTTGTTTGTACTCGTTGTTAACAGCAGGGACGTAATTGCTCTCCCACCAGTACTATCCACTCTGTATTCCTTAAATATATCCATTACAGGCAAGATGACGGGAAAGTATTGTGGAATCTTCTCCTACATGATCCAACTCCACGTCTTCAGATTCTTGTGTGCGAACTACTCTTTGTCGAGAAACCTGGACAGCCCATTCTGACTTCAATGAGGCAGTTTCCAATAAGTATCTGCCCACAGAGACAAATATCTTCCAATTACGATGAGCCGTTAAGTTCCTAGGCTTTCGCAGACGAAATGAGTTCCCATAAAGTTCTGCTGTTTTGTACACCGCGTCACTTTACAAAATGTACCAACGTTTCGGCGACTATTCCCTGTGAGCTTAGGGGGTATATCACTACACACATATTACGTACTCTGATGAAGACAGTCTACAACATGGAAGGATTCTACGAAAAAATGGATGACGCCTGTTGCGAAGCTTTTTTCTATACATTCGTTCCGATTAAAGGGAGCCACACCCTGTTGCACCACAAATTAGATGGCGCCACGCCCTATTGCCCCCAAATTAAATGCATGTCTGCAGATTCCCATAACGAGTAATGCTTTATCTCCGACAACCACTTGAGGACTGTAGACATTAGTAAAATTACTGCTAGTCAGGGTGACTTTATTGTTTGTCAGTGTGGTGCCTCAATGTTTGGCACGGCAGGTAGCTGTTTCTCCTGAAACATAAACATCAAATACATTATGTGATCAAAAGTATCCGGATACTTGGCTGAAAATGACTTACAAGTTCGCAGCGCCCTCCATCGGTAATGCCGTAATTCAATATGGTGTTGGCCCACCCTTAGCCTTGATGACTGCTTCCACTCTCACAGGCATACGTTCAATCGGGTGCTGGAAAGTTTCTTGGGGGAATTGCAGCCCATTATTCACGGAGGGCTGCACTGAGGAGAGGTATTGATGTCGGTCGGTGAGGCCTGGTGCGAAGTAGGCGTTCCGAAACACCCCAAAGGTATTCTATCGGATTCAGGTCAGGACTCTGTACTGACCACTATATTATAGGGATGTTATTGTCGTGTAACCGCTCCGCCACAGGCCGTGTATTATGAACAGGTGCTCGATCGCGCTGAAATATGCAGTCGCCAACCCCGAACTGCTCTTCAACAGTGGGAAACAAGAAGGTGTTTAAAATGTCAATGTAGGCTAGTGCTGTGATAGTGTCACGCAAAACAACAACCACCACACCATAACACCACCGCCTGCGAATTTCACTGTTGGCACTACACACGCTGGCCATACCCACACCCTGCCATCGGATCGCCACATTGTGTTCCATGATTTGTCACTCCACACAACGTTTTTCCACTGTTCAGTCGTCCATTGTTTACGCTTCTTACACCAAGCAAGGCGTCGTTTGGCATTTACCGTGGTAATGTGTGGCTTATGAGCAGCCGATCGAGGATGAAATCCAAGTTTTCTCACCTCCCGACCGATTGCCATAGTACTTGCAGTGTATCCTGATGCAGTCTGGAATTCAAGCGTGATGGTCTGGCTAGATGTCTGCCTATTACGACCCTCTTCAACTGTCGGCCGTCTCTGTCAGTCACTGTAGCCGAGCGGTTCTAGGCGCTTCAGTCAGGAACTGCGCGACCACTACGGTTCCAGGGTCGAATCCTGAAGATGCACAGCATTCATTGCTGTATCAAACATTTGTGTAAGTTATTTACCCTTTGTACAATAATAGTTTGCTTTTGTATAACTAATTTGTTAACATCTTGTACATTGTAAGACACGTACATTATGTGGTCAAAAGTATGCGTACAGCGCCAAAAACATACATTTTTCGTATTAGTTGCACCGTTCTGCCATCTACTGCCAGGTACTCCATATCAGCGACCTCAGTAGTCATTAGACATCGTGAGAGAGCAGACTGGGGCGCTCCGCGGAACTCACGCACTTTGAACGCGGTCACGTGACAGGGTGTCACTCATGTCATACCTCTGTATGACATACAGTGGACCCTAGGACCCTAGGTCCACCGTATCCGATGTGATAGTGAAGTGGAAACGTGAAGGGACACGTACAGCACAAAAGCGTACAGGCCCACCTCCTCTGTTGACGGACAGATGGCGCTGAGCACTATGGGACTTAACATCTGAGGTCATCAGTCCCCTAGAACTTAGAACTACTTAAACCAAACTAACCTAAGGACATCACACACATCCATGCCCGAGACATGATTCGAACCTGCGACCGTAGCGGTAGCGCGATTCCAGACTGTAGCGCCTAGAACTGCTCGGCCACAAAATATAAGTAATAAGTGACTGTTGCAGTATATATTATTTCTTAAAAGTATTACTTTGTTATCTCAAAGTAATCCATTCATGATCCTCTACTGCCTGCGCAGTTTTGATCTTAGTAGTCTGGAGCATCTTGTACAAAGTGGAAAAATAAAACTGGCCCAGACAAATTTTCATGCACATTAAAATAGGCGACCCAATTTGCACCATCCACAACTGGACAAAACGATGTAAGCTGGGCTGTCTGTCTTGAAGTGCATGAAATATTGACTGGTCCACTTTTATTTTGCCCACCCTGCGTAGTAGGAAGTATCCAGAATCTTATCAGAACTTTGTGACTCATTAACTAACATCAAGCACTCAGGTCTGCTAACTCAGTGGCTACCTTCCACACTACGAATCCAAAGTTCTGGGGCTCGGTCCACAGTCACTCCTAGGATTTTAATGTGTCACTTATCATATGTCTCACATCTGGCTATATTTGTTAATATGATAATTGCCGATCTGCTCAGTGTTTAGGTGTGCGCATTATACTGTAGGTTCATCTGTAATGGGTTGGGTAACTCACAATGGAAACGTCCAACCCAAAATGTCGAAATCAGTCGAGAATTTTTTTTGTAAAGGAAGACTACGTCGAAAGAGTCACGATGTCAAAATATTATCTTCTAAGACTTAGTGCAAGTATGTAAAAAATGTAGGACTTCAGGTGGCTGGAGGTGCAGGATGACAGTTGTACTAAATGGGAAAGAAACGTAAAGTACAGGGTGATTCAAAAAGAATACCACAACTTTAGGAATTTAAAACTCTGCAACGACAAAAGGCAGAGCTAAGCACTATCTGTCAGCGAATTAAGGAAGCTATAAAGTTTCATTTAGTTGTACATTTGTTCGCTTGAGGCGCTGTTGACTAGGCGTCAGCGTCAGTTGATGCTAAGATGGCGACCGCTCAACAGAAAGCTTTTTGTGTTATTGAGTGCGGCAGAAGTGAATCGACGACAGTTGTTCAGCGTGCATTTCGAACGAAGTATGGTGTTAAACCTACAGATAGGTGGTGTATTAAACGTTGGTATAAACAGTTTACAGAGAATGGGTGTTTGTGCAAAGGGAAAAGTTCTGGACGGCCGAGAACGAGTGATGAAAATGTAGCACGCATCCAGCAAGCATTTGTTCGTAGCCCAGGAAAATCGACTCGCAGAGCTAGCAGAGAGCTGCAAATTCCACAATCAACTGTATGGAGAGTCCTACGAAAAAGGTTAGTTATGAAACCTTATCGTCTGAAATTGGTTCAAGCACTGTCTGCAGCTGATAAGATTAAAAGAATCGATTTCTGTGATTTTATCCTTGCTCAAATGGAAACAGATGAACATTTCGTTTCAAAGATTGTGTTTAGTGATGAAGCAACTTTCCACACAAACGGGAAAGTCAAGCGTCACAATGTCTGTATATGGGGCACTGAGAATCCGCGGAAAACAACTCAGTATGAACGTGACTCGCCTAAGGTGAACGTTTTCTGTGCCATTTCAGCCAATCAAGTTTTTGGCCCCTTTTTCTTCGAAGGTGCTACTGTAACTGGACTACAGTATCTGGAGATGTTAGAGAATTGGCTGTTCCCCCAGCTCGAACAAGAAGCACAACAATTCATATTTCAGCAGGATGGAGCGCCACCACATTGGCACTTATCTGTCCGTAACTACCTGAACGTCAACTACCCGAGGCGATGGATCGGCCGCCAGGCAACCCGTGACAGAGCACTTCATCACTGGCCTCCAAGAAGCCCTGATCTTACCCCCTGCGATTTTTTCTTATGGGGGTATGTTAAGGATATGGTGTTTCGGCCACTCTCCCAGCCACCATTGATGATTTGAATCGAGAAATAACAGCAGCTATCCAAACTGTTACGCCTGATATGCTACAGAGAGTGTGGAACGAGTTGGAGTATCGGGTTGATATTGCTCGAGTGTCTGGAGGGGGCCATATTGAACATCTCTGAACTTGTTTTTGAGTGAAAAAAAACCTTTTTAAATACTCTTTGTAATGATGTATAACAGAAGGTTATATTATGTTTCTTTCATTAAATACACATTTTTAAAGTTGTGGTATTCTTTTTGAATCACCCTGTACTTACAAAGTACGGCGTGCACAAACTTTATTCAACATGTAAACGTCACTAAAAATATAACGATTTAAGTTTTGACTGTTCGATACGCCTACCATCATTGGCGATGATGTGGCGCAAACGAATAGCGAAATTCTGCATAGACCGCTGAAGTGTCGGAACATCGATGCTGCCGATGATCTCCTGAACGGCTGTTCTCAGCAATGGTTTCAGGGCTATTGCTGTACACCATGTCTTTAATATAGCCCCACAAAATGGAGTCGCATGTGTTCATATCCGGAGAATATGGCGGCCAATCGAGGTCCATGCCAGTGGCCTCTGGGTACCCCAGAGCCAGAATGTCGTCCACAAAGTGCCCCTCCAGGGCATCAAACACTCTCCTGCTTGGATGGTGTCGAGCTCCGTCTTGCATGAACCACATCTTGTCGAAATCAGGGTCACTTTGTATAATGGGCATGAAATCATGTTCCCAAACCTTCACCGTTCTGTAGTCACCGTGCCATCGAGGAATATCGCACAGATTATTCCGTGACTGGACACTGCACACCACACAATCACTCGCTGAGAGTGAAGAGACATCTCGTGCGGATTCTCAGTCCCCCAAATTATCTAATTTTGCTTATTGACTAACCCGTCCAAATTAAAGTGGGCTCCGTTGCCAAACCAAACCATAACGCGCTTACTAATTCCCATCATACCCCGCGGCCAACTGTGCAAATTGAACGTCCTAACGCAAACCGTTGAGGAGCTGTCACCCTATATGTATACTACTAACGAAGCTGCGGCCGACAGCACATCCGCAAGACGGCAGGTACATAGCCCTGGTTGACGACACAACGGTAAACCGAGAACATAGCACAACACGATCGTAATTTGTAAAGTGAATTTCAGATTCCCTTGTTAATTTCTTTGATACAATTGTTCACAATCACTATTCACTTGAATTTGCAGCTCATACAATATGTATAATAATTAGCAGTTGCGTTTGCGGCAAATCTAAGTGTTAATAATGGCGATAAAAATGAATTAATTTTCTTTGTATTTCCTTCGTACATGCTAGCTAATAGCATTTGTCTTTGGGTAGGTTCCAGACTTTCACAGTAATGTGGAATCCAACTAATTTTTCCAATCTTTCAAAAACAAACTGAGAAGAACGTGGTATGCAGTCGAAATCATCTCCTGAAGACCTAGTTGTTTATTAGCTAATTTCGTGATCATTGATGCGAATGAATCGACATTTCGTTGGAAATTACGGGAACACTAAAAAAAAAAAAAAAAAAAAAAAAGGGAAATGATTGAGGAGTCCGTGAATTGTGGTTCGAACGATAATTGTTGTGCTAATTAAAGTCCAGAGCAAAAATTCAGTACCTCCCTAGCTGGAACAAAACATGTACGACAATAGCTTACATTGTCAAAGAGAAGCCTGTAACTTTTTTTAGTTAACAAAGGAGGGAAAAAATGCTTAAAGTTAAGCTATGTGCAAAGCCAGTTGCGTTTCGTAAAATCTGAAAGTGAATTGTATAAATGGAACAAATGCTTAAATAAGGAACGATGTTCATTCCAAAATGAAACTTGCAAAGTTGTGAATCAAAAACTATTCGGAAAGTTTTGAACTGTTCGAGAGATTCAACACACTGGTACCGAGGGAGATCTATGTGGCTGGATCCTCTGAATGCAAGTGAGATTAACATTACTGATTTACATATTTCTTCAACCTAATTGTGCACATTCAGGAAATTGTACGTAAGGGAAGTAGCAAAATTGCGAAATCTACTTCGTGTGTATGTGTCAAGGGAAGTGAAAAAATGGTTCAAATGGTTCTGAGCACTATGGGACTTAACATCTGTGGTCATGAGTCCCCTAGAACTTAGAACTACTTAAACCTAACTAACCTAAGGACATCACACACATCCATGCCCGAGGCAGGATTCGAACCTGCGACCGTAGCAGTCGCTCGGTTTAAAGGGAAGTGATTAACAGGTGATGCTGTAGAGAAATTCGTAGCTGAGGTAAAGACGAAGCTTCTTGTTATCCCCTAAAATACTATGTATAAAGCCAGCCAGTCAGGTTTTGTGTCAGAATTGCTTGCAAACCGCACTTCATCATTTCAAGTGAAAGAAAGACAAAATCGCTTTTGCAGTCATACACAACAATGCCAGTGATAAGCATCAGTCGATTACTGTTTCCGCAGCTTTATATCGGTCTTCAGGATTCTCAGTGCAAAGTACCATCAAAATTAAAAAAGGACTGTCTGTTGCAAAAACCTTGTAATCGACGTAATAAAGTATGGCAAAATGGAAGGGTATAATTTTCAGTATTGTATCCGGAACGTCTTCTTACCAGTTATAGAAAATAAAGATTTACCCTCTCAATACAGAGATTTTTCGACACTGTAAAGCATTTTTCAAAAAATTGTCAGCTCTTTCAATTTCTGATAGCTCTTGTCGTTTCTGGTTCATCAGCGAAACGGTACGGATGAAGTTAGTCACTTTTGCATTGTCAGTTTGCATCGTTAGGTGTTACGAATCTCCCTGGTACGAAGAACAATATGAAGAACAACGGCCAAGACCATTTCTTACCCTATTCCAATTCTATCTAAATAAAACTAGTAATTACTGTGACATGAATAACTGCATTAATTTTGCTTTTCTTGGGTATGACTGGTGTAAAGACAATGTTTGTTTCCGTCATCCAATGGGCACTTCGAATTTTTATGTGTGGAAATAATCAAAGAACTGTTTCATTGTCAGTAAAATATACCTTAGTCAAAAATTATCATAAGAGCTGTGCTACAGAAATAGTTATGATATATTTCATGACAACATACTGAATTCCTGATTGATGGAATTCGTCTATAATGTAACATCATACAGTGGCCTGATTTTCTTTCCTCTGCTAGTAACTTGTGTAACAGTTACATCTCTAACAGTTCAGCTGTCGTTATGAAAATTACTCAAAAGAAAATGATTTGAGACTATTTTGGTATGATTTAAGTGCTTAAAATCCGCGTATGTGCACTTTGGGCTTAGAGCTACAGGGCGCTACGTTCTCTTGTCACGGTTGCGTCTGATTTTCCTCGGATTTGCGCGAGGCAGAAATGACTGTACAAACCGTTGTTATAAGAGGTTCTTCGTGCGGCAGAAATGAATGACTTCACCTTTTTTTAAAAAATTCTTGCTGTGCTTCTTAGCAGCTAAAATTTAACACTACATTTTTTCGGTGTTGTCTTGGTGTATGAAAAATTTCGACGTGTCTGGTTGGACCGTTCCTTTGTCAGTTTAGAGGTCGAAGGAGGACAAGGGCGTACCACTTTCAGTAGTACCATGCCTGGTAAGTTCTTGGTGATCAAAGCAACCTTCGGCTTAGCGATAGCCTAAATTACTTTGCTTTTTAAACTCATCAAAATGGCGGCATTTTGTGTCTGGATGGCTCAGTAGATAAGAGCATTTTCCGCGGAAGGCAAGGTTTCTGGTTCGAGCCTCACTTGGCACACAGCTGGGATCTGCCAAGCAGTTTTAAACCGAGGATTAGCAGTTCTTTGCAGGGAACGTTACTAGAAGCGCACGGAATGCAGTCGCTCAACGCACGATCGTTAAAACCATTAACGTAATCTTCTAGCCCCTTTCTTGTTACCGTTAAACGTACTCTCGACATCGCAGTTAATTAGAGCATTTACTCAGGCGTACCAAACTAGAGGAAGAAAAGTCCCGAGTCAGTTTAAGACGCGAAGTGGCGTACTCGTACACCTGTGCAAAACATAAAAGACGTGCTTCGGACATTCTCAGAAGATGCCAGACTATAAGGTTATACAGGCTGCAGCGCTACGCTTCCTGAGTTCTCTCGCCCGCAGTGCCTTTCTTCCCTCCAGGTCGACCCTTTTCTTTTCCAGGAGCGACGCCTGAAAGCGTGCTCTCTCGTACAGAGGAAGAAGCGTCGCCCTACGAGAAAGGAGCTGTGAGCCAAGCGGAGGCGCCGCTACTTGCCGCGCTCAATGGCCCATTACACCCGGACGAGTGCGCATGCGTGCCCGCGCCAGCCTCCGGCCTGTTGCCACAGTTGTTTGCTGAGCCCTCCCAGACGTATCACCACTCTCCTGCAACGATAACTTTTGCATTAGGTGCAGCCAGCCATCTGCTCAATGACCAGGAACTTGGCAGACAGCCATTATCCATAAATGATCGCCTAACTGCTGACAGAAGATAATTTCTGTCTGGACTTTATTGGTTGCCTACCAGTACACGTTACACTAAATCGCTAAAATCCTTTCATCCTTATCGACTTGTTTTCGTTACTTAGCAGCTCACACTCCAGTTACCTTCTGAAGTTTGTCCAATTGCCACACTACTAGGCCTACATATATTTTGGTTTCAACCGCGAAGTTTTTGCTAACTGTACTATGTATGTTATGTAACTACATAATTCTCACGTGATCAAAATAAAGTTTTTGTAATACAGCAAATCATTTTTACGGAGCTTGTATGACATGTACCGCTTCTGCAAAAACAGGTGGCCATGTACAATAAATTGCAAGTAAAACACTCGCTCTCACATTTCTCTGATGATGATGTTGTTTAGTTTGTGGGGCGCTCAACTGCGTGCTTATCAGCGCCCGTACAAATTCCCATCCTTTGCTCAGTCCAATCTCGCCACTTTCATGAATGATTATGACATGATGAGAACAACACAAACACCCAGTCATCTCGAGGCGGATGAAAATCCCTGACCCCGCCGGGAATCGAACCCGGGACATTTTTCCGAGAAAACAGCTTCAGAAATAATAGTCATACAGTGATGCAGGTGTTGCTTTATTTTTTTAAAACAAAAAATGCCGTCTTAGCGATGTATTGGCCTTAGACTATCGTAGTATTATCAAAAATGGCTCAAATGGCTCTGAGCACTATGGGACTTAACATCTGAGGTCATCAGTCCCCTAGAACTTAGAACTACTTAAACCTAACTAACCTAAGGACATCACACACATCCATGCCCTAGGCAGGATTCGAACCTGCGACAGTAGCGGTAGCGCGGTTCCAGACTGAAGCGCCTAGAACCGCTTGGCCATACCGGCCGGGGTAGTATTATCAATAATATGTTTAATTCGTTGTCGCTGGTGAGTGCAATTCAACGTTTTGCTCACTTTTGATTGCGGATTATATAGATAGGTTTTCTAATACGGTTCAATGCCAGTTTGTAATAAATTTATTAATTGCTGGTCTCTGTCTTGGGGTGCAATGCCAGTTTGTAATAAATTTATTAATTGCTGGTCTCTGTCTTAGTCTAAAGTTCACCGAAAATAAATTCAACTGAAATTAATTCTCTTTCCCTTCTTCCTCCACCGCTTCCCTCGGCCACCCTCTCTAAAGAATAAAAAAGGAAATCTTTGATATTCTGTGTGACTGCGGCAGACTTTTTCAGTCGGACAGGCCTTGACAAACATAGAGCAATAATTTCGGTACCATATTACTTTGGCTCACGTAATTTATCCAAAGACTATATTTCTTCTTATTTCGGCGAAAGACTTCTTTCTTTGCAGACACCAGTAATGACTTCAAATACAAAGGGTTCTAATTTAGCAACTGTGGTAATTAATTATGATAAATCAGTACTTTCTGTAACAGCTTCACATACTGATGCTAGTTTTGACGTAAACTACAGATAACAATCAGATTAATAAAAGCCAAATTACAAGGAGCATTTCTCTAAAGAATGATCGAGCTCTCCTTTTTCAGGACAATAATGAAATGTTAGAGAGCCTCGGTTTGGGAGTGGTTAGGTGCAGCGGAAACAAGAATTAAACAATTCGTTCCTTTATTGTTATTTAATTATTTTCAATTTTTAACATATATGAAGTCCAGCGAACATTAAAGCACCTGCCGAAGAGGCACTCAAGACTAATAAAAATAAATATACATAATTCTTCTGAATGACACTGTAACACCAAAAGTTGAAGAATTCAGAATCATTCAGAAAATGTACATCTGATGGACAGTCCACCAAAAAGCCAGAATTAGAGGCATTTGCTTAGAATTTCGCAACAACTATAAATGGCTTTTCATATAGGCGTAGAGTAGCAAGTACTGGAATTTAACAAGCCTTTAGGTTCCAAAAATTTTAACTCAACCATCAGTTACATTCACTGGCACAACCGAAGTTATCAAGTTGCAGAAGTTTTAAATGATTACAACACTACAAAGTAAAAAATCAAACGTTTTGATTAACAAATTCATAGCATAGTTGAAAGGGAGCTGAAATTAAGGCATCAAGGCAAGGTTACTGAACTGAGCTCGGGCCATTCATCAAACAATTGCTTGGTTCAGCTCAGAGTTTAAAAGATACACTAGATACACACTGCAAGTATATAACAAATTACAGATCGCATATGGCTGTTTGGCCTCAGAACAAGGAAACTGTAACTATTTAACCCACAAGCGCAGACAGACAATTGAATAAACCAATATTTTGAAACCGTTTCAACACCTGATCACTCATAATGAAATGTAAAATCAACGCACCAGTGTTTTAAATACAGAATATATATGAAAGTGTTTGAACAAAAGCGTCGAAATAAGACAAAGGTACAGATTTCAAAGAAACAATTTCTATGCTTAATCAGATAGTAATAGAACTACAGAGGTCAAAATATGATCCCTTTTACGCCTTAAACATAACTCGAGAATGTTCTGATTACCAGGAAAGCTCATCCATTTTTAAAACACAGACCAAAGAATGACCACTAGCGAATGCTAGACAACACTGTAGGCACGAATCAAAAACAAATATCAGTTAGCAGGGCTGAGCAAAGAATAGAAGCTTCCACAAATCGCACGCAAACGAGATGCTCACCGTTACTATCCCGCCAGATCCCGAGGCACATGGAACACCCATCAACAAAAGGCAATAGAAATGGGAACTGGCCGAGTCAGAAGACGTAACTCGCATCCGCGAAGGCAGAGGGAAGCAGTCATTCTTCAAAAGGCGTCGTCACACTCCCCATGGTGAACAGCCGCCAATCACAATACGGTGACACCTCCGTCCTCAGCGAGCGAGTCCTCTTAGAGCGTGGAACATCCTGAAAGACAAGACGCACAGAGAACTGCGCATGCCAATAAAATCCCTCCGAGAAGCTGCAAGGCTGCCCCTTGCGCGTCGTCAGGAAGGCGTTTACTAGGGAACGAAGTCAGAGAAGTTCAGCCAGTGGCTGGAATAGATGTGAGTGATCCCACGGCTCAATCCTGGATGGAGTCAGGGCACACTACATTAAGGAAGATGTCGTTCAGATCATTCCTGATTATCCGGATCAAAATCAAGCTGCCTTATATGTGCCCTACCCTGCATCTTAGTGACTATCTTATACAAGAAAACTTACTGGAAATATAATCTTGATGACATCAAACGGACCAACAATGTGTGGGAAGATTTTGGCTGCAGTTTTCTGGTTATCCTTACTCCGTGGCCAAATTTTTTTTACCTGCGTCAGCAACCTTTAGCAACCACCTGCCCTTGTTGTACCTTGCAGCCTCAGTCTGGTGCGTTAGGCGAATATTGTTCTTTACAGCTTGCCAGTTCTCTTTAACGATGTTTGGATTAATCTCCTTGGCAAGGAGTCCATCATCGACCACAGATTAGATATAGGCGAGTTAATTGGATATGCAAACATCACCTTAGAAGTGTCATCCTACGACTTTCATGCGCCACCATATTAAAGCAAAATTAACCCAGTCGATAGAAAGTTCACACCTTTCTTGAGATTCAGTATCAAAAATATTAAGGGCTGGTTTCAGTATACCACTGGCTCGTTCTCCAAATTATCGTTATGAGTGATAATGTGTGGTTGTACAATATGAAAAATCGTAGTAATGAAAAAAAAATTTTAATTCCCTGAAGTAAAATGTAGGCGTGTTATCGCCTACTAGGACTTTAGGCGCCCCCCCCCCCCCCCCCAAGAAAAAAAAAGAAACAGGAAACATTTTTGGCGGATGCTGGACAGCAACCCCGGTTGCCATAGATGGCGGTTTTGTAAGTACTCAAATGCCCCTACTTAGCAATTAGTACAAATACTTAAAAACGGCTGGAATTACTTACTAAGGAAGAAAATTTCCAATTTACCATTATAGAAGTTACGGTAACACACAAGAACTTTGTGTATTGAGAAACCCGGAATATGTTGATCATCTTTGAGTTGCCGGTTGATGTTGCATAATTGAATCTCTTGATCCTGCTCTTCCTTCAAGACACCAAATAAAGATGGTTTCTCGCTCACGGCGGTAGAAGCAAATGAGAGATCCTGGATGACTTGTGGGGTTTCAGCTATTTCTGTCTCAGTCTGAAAGGACTGATGGCATCTGCAGTTCGGTTGTCGAATCCCCTGATATGAGGACTGAAGGCAGAAATCCTAACAGCCCAAAGTGCCAACCTTCGCTTCCTTTGGGGCCTGGCCAATGCCCAGGTCAAAGCCTGGTTAATGGTTTACAGCAGCAACGACTTTTGCTGTAGACAAAACTTAAATTTCTCAAGGCAAAACAAGACAGCTAAGACCTCCAGCCCTTACATTAAATATTTGATTTCAGCATACTGTTGAAGTAGGGGGGTAGCTATCCTGAAATTGGAAGTGTCAGTCCGGAGAATAAGCTCACGGCCAAAATCAGAGCGCTACTTAAGGCCATTTTCAAAGGGTCAAAAGTTGATTTCTGGGCTCAGTCCACTGAAATTTTTCTCCCTTGTGGCGCAAATGATTATAAGATGTGGCCAACTGGGCAAAAGTTGGGATAAATTCTCTGAAATAATTCACTACGCCGTCAGTATAGCACACCTTCACATCAATGAGAAAAATTCAGTGTCATGTAAGTGATAGCAGCACTACGTAAATTAAACCAGTCATGACAGTTTGCATAAGTCAATACCATAGGTAAATGAAAATATGTATTTTTGTTACTATGTGTGACATAACATCTTAATTTCACGATTTCTTGGACACTGAAATCATATTTTCCCCATTTTGTTTCTGTCAAGTACAGTTTTGTTATAATGTGGTTTTGTCGTGAACAGGAGTAATTAGCAAAACGCATGTAACTGTGATGAAAAGAAGTTTAGTTTTTCAATATGGACAAAGGTTTTCTTGAAGCCTGTACATGAAAACACATGTTTATAACATAGGTATTATGCTTCTATTGGCAAATATTTCATTTCTCCCTTTTCCATTTTCTTCGATAAATTGTCTGTCGTATGACACCGCGGTCAACAGTAGTCTCCCGTTATGTTGGTATTCCGTAGCCCACGGACAATCTTTCCATCACTCTGACGTCTTGATGAAAGTGTTAACCTTGTTCCTGGCATAACGTACATTTTCTGAGAAAAAAATGTAAGTGACTGTTAAAAAATGAATCTTAACGCTAGTCAAACAGCCTGATCTATTGAACGTTTCCAGCATGTTACCTACAACAGAAATATTGCCTCGGTCCTCGCCTACCCCTAAGAAGTTAGTAACAACCTCTTTGAATAATGACACCTAATCACCCTCTTCTCTCAGATTCCTCTAAAGTGGAACTAAATATCATTTTTCGTTTGGCTCCTGAGAGATGAAACTTCTCGAACAGATGCATTTTCCACCTGTGGGTATGACTTCCACAAACTGTTTCATTGGACCCACCTTAATGTGTAGAAGTGGTAACAGAATATTTCTTTTCTGACCTCTGAGGTTCTTGCGGAAAACAGTCTTGTCTCTAGATTTCTTATAGGTCCGTTTATTCTGGACAAATGTTGATCCCTTGCCCTTATATGCCATTCACGAAAGAAACAGAGATAAGTAGTCCAATCACTTTGTTGGCGACGGACCATGTATAAACTTTTAAAATGCCATATGTATTTCAGCAATAAGCTGAAGTGTTCGGAACACTTCCTCCAGAAAATATAAGATTGAAGTTCTATCTTCAATTATTAACAAAATGATGTTCATCAATTTCACCGAAATTATCTCTTTTAACCGACACTCAAGCTCAACATAGACGAAGTGCAAAACAGGATCGTTAACTGAATGTTCGATAACACAATCCTTCTATTACTGGAACACCCTAAGATATTGTCTACAACATGATAAAATGCTACCATTTAACTGAACACTCGGAAGTTTATTCTCCGGCTGGGAGGTGTAAGTTGGAACCGTATCAAACAAGGTTCCGGCAGGACTGGTATAATTTCAAAGTCTCTTCAATCTCGCCGGACGAGCCTACGTCTACGTCTACATGGATATCCTACAAATCACATTTAAGTGCCTGGCAGAGAGTTCATTGAACCACCTTCACAATTCTCTATTATTCCAATCCCGTAAAGGGCGTGGAAAGAATGAACACGTATATCTTCCGGTAAGAGCTTTGATTTCTCTTATTTTATAGTGGCGATCGTTTCTCCCTACGTAGATCGGTATCAACAACATATTTTCGCAAATCGGAGGAGTCTGACAGTAACGAATGATACAAACAGTTCCTGATAACTCGTCGCCTAACCTAATGCTATCCACTGGAAGCGAAGGCGGCGTGCGGTCAGAAGCGGCGCTGGGTCCGTGGCTGCACATATCCGTTCCTCTCTACGACGGAACTGTCTGGAATGGGGACGGCGTGGCCCTAAATATTCGCTTGGCGGACGTATACTTGCATTTGATTGGCATCACGTGATGCGGTGGGTGCAGCAAAAGGTCCGCATCAGGAGGGACCCTTGTCACGGTTTTCTGTGTGTGTGTGTGTGTGTGTGTGTATTCTTCGTGTCCGGTGTAGGTGAAGGCCCTCTGCGGGCCGCGCTGCATGTTTCTTGGCTACTGCACTGTGCAACCGTTGAGTCGCAGGGGCTGTTCTCGCTGCAACCCGCTTGGCACAGATGTGTTGCAGGTTGGCGTCGCTGTCAGTAATTTCCGCGACACGCCATTAGCAGAACAGCTAATTTCACTGTATCAAGCTTATCGTAACTTTTCTTCATAGTTACATAAAATGCTAAAAGTACTGCAAGACAACCTGTAATATACGTTTGCAGGAATCTATAAACTGTCTCGATTTCTAATTTTACAGTGATGTAAAATTCATCCGTCAAACCAGCACTATCTTGGCGATACGCCAAAACCCGTTCTTCTTTCAAAAATGCTTTATTCTTCCTCGAGAATCCAGCAATCTATGATTTATTTGTCCTACAATCTCATCGACTATCTTCCACTGTCTATAATGTAATACAGATGAAAAAGTTAGAGACGAACACAAGTGAATCGTACCTTTCGCCCGTGCCTCTGACCCTCCGCTGCTTCGCGCAGTCACTCACGGGCTCGGCCCACGCACTCCCAACGACATTCAGTGTGCAAGACAAATTACTCTACGTAGTGCACCGCGGATTTGACTGGAAACATTTAATGGCAGTCGCTGATTAATTTTCTGCTCTGTCACATTAGCAATCGCATCTGTAAAGTTAACCGTGCGACTGCTACGGTCGCAGGTTCGAATCCTGCCTCGGGCATGGATGTGTGTGATGTCCTTAGGTTATTTAGTTTTAAGTAGTTCTAAGTCTAGGGGACTGATGACCTCAGATGTTAAGTCCCATAGTGCTTACAGCCATTTGAAGCATTTCAACAAGAATGGGTCTTCTCTATTGTTCTGTGTCCAAGCAGAACTTAACAATTTAAGTACCCTATAGAGTTAGCAAACGATTGCCACTTGCCTCTCATCTAGACAGTACCGCGCTTAATGCTTTATGTAGGAATGTAAAGCTGAAAGAAAGCGATGCTTTGCTGTGGCTTCTAACCAGTAATCTGGTAATGGACTTACTTGGTCCCGATCAAGTGATTATCAAAATTTCGGCATCTTCTAGTGCTAAAAATCTTGTACTAACACTATGGGCCGGCCGGTGTGGCCGAGCGGTTGTTGGCGCTACAGTCTGGAACCGCGCGACCGCTACGATCGCAGATTCGAATCCTGCCTCGGGCATGGATGTGTGTGATGTCCTTAGGTTAGTTAGGTTTAAGTAATTCTAAGTTCTAGGGGACTGATGACCTCAGAAGTTAAGTCCCATATTGCTCAGAGCCATTTGAACCATTTTTTAACTCTCTGGCATAACAGATTGTTATTCGAATCCGAGGGGCGTTCAGTAAGTAATGCAAAATCTTTATTCTTAAAGCGAGTTTATTTTAGTCAGGATTCTAATATACTCAAACATTCCCCACTCTTTTGCCTACAAAACCCAATTTTTGAACATAATCTCCGTTAGATACGACAGTCTTACACCACCTTACTGGGGGGAGTTGCATGCCCGCATGGTACCACTCTACTGGTCGACGTCGGAGCCAACGTCTTGCAGGATAAATAGCTTCACCACGATTCCCACACCGCTTCCAGGAAGAGCATCTTTCACTGGGCCAGACATATGGAAGTAGGAAGGTACGAGAACGGCCTGCACGGTGGATGAGAAAGTCGGGCCCATTGAAGCTTTGTGAACTCCTCTTAGGTGTGCAGACTTGCGTGAGGCCTCGCGTTGTCATGGAGGAGGAGAAGTTCGTTTGCATTTTTTTGGCGACGAACACGCTGGAACATTTTCTTCAATTTCCTAACGGTAGTGCATTACACTTCCGAACTGATTGTTGCACCATGATGGAGGGCATCAAACAGAATAACCATTTCAGAGCTCCAGAAGACCGTCGCCAATGACTTTACAGGTTGAGGGTGCGTCTTTGAAACTTTTCTTCGGAGCAGATGGTGTGGCGTCCCTCCATGGTTTGCCGCTTTGTTTCCGGTTCGAAATGATGAACCCACGTTTCATCACCTATGACGATGTTCGACAAAAAATTGTCACAATCAGTATCGTAACGCGCAAACACTTCCACACAGACGGTCGTTCATTGCTCTTTATGATCTCGTGTTAGGTAGCGAGGAACCTAGGAGGTACACACCTTTGAGCACCCCAACTTGTGGACTAGTGTGTCAGCACTACCAACAGAGACGTCCAGTGGATCAGCGCTGTTTTATTGTGATCACCTCGAATGAGAGTGTCCGCACGTTCCAATATTATAGGAGTCACAGCTGTGCGCGGCCGGCCGGCACGCGGGACATCAGACAGGTTTGCGCGACCTTGTTGCGATGATGGCAGATGCCTCGCCCAACGAGTCAACGTGCTTTTGTTCACTGCCGGCTCTCCATAGACATTCTGTAAGGGCCTATAATTATCTGCGATGCTCTAGTTTTCCTCCAAAAGAAATTCAGTGTCAGCTGTCTGCTATGAGGGCTACGTATAGCGTCGCCACAGATTGGGAGTTCATGAAACTGTAAGGGCTGAAGCAGAAATGCCCACGATGTCCCACAAAAAATTTCGTATTTTTTATTCTTTCAAATGAAATTTGCCGAGAAAAAAGTTGCATAAGTATGGATCGCCCCACGTTGAAGGTTGATTCAAAGAAAGGAAAAAGAAACAAGAGATAGAGAGACAGACAAATGGGACCTGCGGACATAGGTGGCACGTTGTGACCAAGTGCGGATGGACTGACTCAGAACACAGAAAAGTGAAAACAACCTTCGGTGAAACTGAAAGCAACAGTTGTAACATTAAGATTGCACCGGAAATTCCACCGTTAAATGCAGAGCAGAGAGCGGATAGGTGGAATCATGACCTCGAAGGCCTCTATGAAATGGGGGACTTGTCTGATAACGCGATGGAAAAAGAAACTTCAGTCAACAGGGAATAGATAGGTGACAGTATTAGAATCAGAATGTAAAAGAGCTTTGGACTTCCTAAGGACAAATAACGCAGAAACACTTTACCTATGGTTTCTAAAACCATGGATCGAAGTGGCAACGAAACGACTATTTACGTCGACTAGCGATATACCACCAGACATTAGTCGGGGCATCATCCACACAATTCCATAAGATAGCAAGGGCCGACGTGTTCGAGAATTATCGCAGAATCAGCTTAACGACTCATGCATCCAGGTTGCTGAAAAAGAATTGAGGATTTGCTAGATGACGATCAGTCTGTCTTTACGATGGTTAAAGGCACTAGAACGCGGATCTGACGTTACGGCTGATAATGGAAGCAAGACCGAAGAAAAATCAAGACGTTCATAGTATATGTCGACATGGATAAAGCGTTCGCCAATGTCAACCGGTAAAAGATGCTCGAAATTCTGAGAAAATTGGGGTCAGCTACCGGGAAAAACGGGTGATATACAATAGGCACACGAACAAAGAGGTAACAGTAAGACTGGAAAACCAAGGACGAAGTTCTCGAATTATTACAGGTGTAAAGACAGAGGTGTAGTCTTTCGACCCTGTCGCTTACTCTATACATTGAAGAAGCAATGGTGTAAATAACAGAAAGATACAAGAGCGGGATTAAAATTCAGAGTGAAAGGATATAATTATAAGAATCGCTGACGGCATTGCTATCCTCAGTGAAAGTGAAGAAGAATTACAGGATCTGTTGTATGGAATGAACACTGTAATGAGTATTGAATATGAATTGAGAGTAACCTGGAAAAAGACGAAGGTACTGAGATACAGCAGCAATGAGAATAGCTAGAAATATAACATCATATTTGGGGATTGAGAAGTAGACGAAGTTAATAAATTCTGTTCCCTAGGCAGGAAAATAACCTATGATAGACGTAACAAGGAGGTTATAAAAGGCAGACTATCAGTGGCAAAAAGGGCATCGCTGAACAAGAAAAGACCACTTGTATCAAATTTAAGCCATAATTTCAGAAATAAATTTCTTAGAATTTACATTTGGAGCACAGCGTTGTATTGTAGTGGAAACATGGACCGTGGGGAAACCGGAAAAGAAGAGAATCGAAGTCTTTGAGTTGCCGTGCACTTCACGTGATATTTTAACAACAAACAAAAGAAGAGAAAGAAGGACAAACCCTAATAAGATGATTTCCTCCAGTGTATTGGGGACATGATGAAAAGTAATGCTCCGAATTTTTTATTCTGTTCTCAATGTCGAGTGATGTATTACATGACATGGACATTATAAGGTCGAATATCTCACTTTTCTGCCCCAAGCTGCAACCCTCTCCCAGTAGAAGGCTTTAAATTGTAGCATTTAACATGGTGGCGTGTGACGCAACTACGTCAACGTGTGTGAGACAGTGTGCTGTAATCTAATTTCTAATTGCAGAAAAGCGCCTCCAAACGTAGTCCATAGAAGAATGGACAGTGTGTAAAAAGCATCATTGTGCAACAGTGGTACAGAAAAATGCATGGATGGTGGTACCTTGAACGCACGCTCTTGACACGGAACACAGGAGATTGTTCATTCGTCAATAATTCCTTTTACGTTAGGAGTGTGATAGCTATGGGTTCCTTAACAAGGCTGTGACAGGTGATGAAAGCTGAGTTCACTATTTTGACCCCAAAAACGACTGATCATCAATGGAGTTTTGCCACAAAAGATCACCAATGCCAAAAATGTTCAAGCTCATGCCATCTGTAGGCAAAGACATGCTCACAGTGCTGAATTGATGCCTTAACGCATCACCATTAACTTTTCAAGGTACTGTGAGACGAATTCAAAGAGTAAATTCACTCTTGGAGCACTCTCTCCTTCAGCATGACAATACTAGACCGCACATACACACTGCAACATCTACGTACTCCGGCGCCTTATGTTCACAGTGATTGATCATCCTCCATACAGTCCCGAACTGGTCTCATCAGATTTTAATCTGTTTGAAAAACTTAAGGAACACCTTCAAGGACTTCACTTTGTTAGTGATGAAATGATGCAAGCAGTGGTCAGGTTGCGGCTTGTAATATTTCTGGCTCTGCAGCCATCAGATTCAGGTACAAGGGGCTCTCCTTAGAACAGTTGAGAAGGCAGAAGTGGCAAAATGACGTAACGTGGTGTGAGGTACCGATGACAGATGGTTTGTTCGGTACTGATATCGTGAAAAAGACCGCCTAAATTGTGCTCCTCCTCCGCTATTGGCTGCTGCGTTCGGAAGTTGCTCATGAATATGATAATCTTATGTTATTACTATCAGACAAACTAAACAGCATATTTACTTCCATTTCACATTAAAGCATCTCTCAACAGCGTACTATAATTCCATTATATCACAAGTATTAATGACAATCAGAATGATAAACAACTGCTAAACAAAAAGGCAGACGAAGCACTTCGGACATCTTCGGATCGCAGCTAAATTGGATGACGAGCGAAGTGGCTCCGCTGTAAGATCAGTGCTGGTTCGGCAGTCTTGGAGGACGGACATGTTGTCCGCTGCGGTATCGGTTAAGACTTAATGTGCAATGCCTAGTTTGTAAACGTGAGAGCTGGTGCGGCGGCCTCGGAGGACAGACATGTTGTCTGCCGCGTTCAGTGTCAGTTAAGACTTCATTTGCAATGTACGTTTCGTAAATGTGATAGACGGTTGGGCAGCCTCGGAGGACAGAAATGTTATCTGCCACGGTCGGTGTCAGTTAAGACTTTATTAGCAATTTCTGGTTATTTGGACATGTAGGTGAGAACAGTATAATAGTAATTGCGGAAATGTGCAGTGACTCTAAAGTGGAATGTAATTGTGCAGTTCCTCCTGTTCTGCTAATAATAAGCGAGTGTCATTTCATATAAACAAACTAATTGGAAATTTAATTATTTATAAAGTATCAGTTCCTTGGTAAGAGTTTATTACAGTGTCAAGACAATAGATTCACGACCTATGTGCTGTTTTCTGCTCATGGAACAACAACTATAGAAGGCTGCAGGTCGGCGAACATTTGTTAGAACTTATGCATTTCACTCAGACAAATAGGCACCTCGCGTGTACTCAGTCTTAGTACAAATGAGATCAGTGACACGTCATCTGTGGTAAGACAGTGGAGGTATGAAGGAGAGAAATATTTCTGAGGGAAGGGATTTATTATACGCACGTATATATCATTCTCTCTCTTTCTGTTTTTCAACTTGCCGTAGTCTCCATCAACAAACTTAAACACTACACGCTGACGGCATCTCTTTGGGTGTGTTTCTTTGGGGAAAATTTGTTCGTTGCCAGTGTGACTATATTGAGAAATTTATATGAAGAATACAAATGAAGAGTGTTAATAAATATTGATTTACTTAAAAAGCTGTCAGAGTTTTTGCATAACGAATACAGTGGCATTACTTTTCAGCACGCCCCCATATTTAATATAACCCATTCATTTGCGAAACTTTGGAACTACGTTATGTGACTCATGGTGGAAAAATACGTAGTGTGGAGGGATGCCTGCCGAGGCACTGTCGAGCTATCCACTGACAGTAACTTGACATCAATAGAGGCAGGGCATGTATATGAACATTCCACTGAAAATACTAATTCCAGAGTTAATTCTTTACAATTAAAATTAATAATACTTTGCAAACACTTCTATAAGTGTCCAAAATACATCAAGATGAAGATAGGCAGTTATTTCGCATAAATTCCATGAAAGTAACGCGTAGTGTACCTGTTTTATGATTATGTGTAAGTGTTTAAAAACATACACATAATCACAAAGAATAATAATAAACACTGAGAAAGGGTTTATACTTAAAGTCAAGTGGGCGAGTCAGTGTTTCAAGTCCGGAACTGTTGGATCCCTGATAACACTTCATGATGATCAACCTTTCACTATGGTGTACTAGACCCGTCTATTGAGATTTCCTAATAACTGGATGGTGTGAAGGAGTGGTGGAGGTAGTCCACTGCAAAACCGGAGAACTGTTTCGGAATGGTAACATTGCAGGCTGCCCTCATATGCAGAGAACAGCCATCTTGATCCGCCGTTTCGGATTCTGATGTCGTCAGTGACATACTGGAACACCATCTGGATTGTGATGCTACAGGTGTACCGTCTTCGGGAGCCATTTTGGGTTTTAAACTTCATGGCCATACTGGATTCCATGCATTAATACAAGTGACCTTCCCCTGTGATGTCAAGGAAAACTCCATAGGCTACAGGAAATCTGACAACCATACAGGCTGCACAAGCTATCGAATGCTTGTGAGCTACAAATAGATCCTACAACCATTGCACCAAGTGATGCCAGGGAAGAATCCCGTATTATTGTTGGAGCTAAGAGGTTTTTGGTAACAGCACCCAGCACTTAAGAATGTCGTGACCTTACATATTTTAATAGCTTTCATATCAACATAACTGGTATGTGACTGATATGTGAGTGACTCAGCACTTGTACCAATCTGTCTGTTGAGTCTGTGGACTGCCTTAAAGATCTCACTGAACTCTACTGCTTGCAGGGGTTCAGTGGATTTTGCTGTAAAAAGGGCAATTTGTTATCATTTTATAGCGAAATTATGGAGTAATTTTTTACAGTTTTTGCTGAACATAGAGCAGTTTGATACAGTTTCATTGCAACTTGGGGCAGTGTGTTACAATTTAACTGTAACATGGTGCATTTTTGTACAATTTCACTCTAGCTTGTAAGTGCATGAGGTGAAGTTTTATGCAGAGGGTACATTTTGCCACGGTTTCAGTGTAGCATGTAGGTGCATGGATTTCTCATCATACTCACACTTACACATACAATATTCGAGGTCTAAACTTCATCCAACATTTCAGAGTTCGTTTCATAAAATCAGACCTATCCCAAGCTTGAATAACTTCAAGTTCGATGGTAGTCGTAAGTATTTCTTTATAGTCTAACGTATTTCAATGTCCTACAACCTACCAGGCTTGTAGAATTTCTCCAGTTCCATACACATGATTTCACAACACATGTCCTGAAGCCCATTAAAGGTGACCAGCAAAAGACTTCCTACACAAGAACCCTTGTCGAAGGAATCATATAGGCACTCAAATGAAAATGATTTAGAACTCCTATAGAAGCATGTAGTCCCAATATTCTCCCAATGGATTACAAACGTGTGAACCTATCACACATCGCTTGCATAATCAGATTCAGCAACAGTTAACCATTTAGAAATATGCTGGGTATTTTAGATGTTTCATATATAATGTGGAAGACAATTTATATGAGTAACTGCTTAAAAATCACTTAAAAATGCAGTGCCAACTTGTATATTAGATCACTTTCTGTTTATGGGGAGGATGACTGTCGTTTAACGTTTCGTTAAAATTGATATCAACTTTGCATCACACAAAAACACAACTACAGCAAAACATTAGTGTTAATTGTAGAAGAATACTGTCTTATTTGAAAAAATTTGGTCATTTTGGTACATATAGTCATAAATCTATGGTATACTCTACTGCTAGTACTATCAGTTAGTTGCAACCAGTTTCAATCTACAGTGTGGATCTACAGTTATTATTTTATCCATGAGGCCTAAGTACGAGGGCAGTTCAATAAGTAATGCAACACATTTTTTTCTGAAACAGGGGTTGTTTTATTCAGCATTGAAATACACCAGGTTATTCCCCAATCTTTTAGCTACACAACACTATTTTTCAACGTAATCTCCATTCAATGCTACGGCCTTACGCCACCTTGAAATGAGGGCCTGTATGCCTGCACGGTACCATTCCACTGGTCGATGTCGGAGCCAACGTCGTACTGCATCAATAACTTCTTCATCATCCGCGTAGTGCGTCCCACGGATTGCGTCCTTCATTGGGCCAAACATATGGAAATCCGACGGTGCGAGATCGGGGCTGTAGGGTGCATGAGGAAGAACAGTCCACTGAAGTTTTGTGAGCTCCTCTCGGGTGCGAAGACTTGTGTGAGGTCTTGCGTTGTCATGAAGAAGGAGAAGTTCGTTCAGATTTTCGTGCTTACGAACACGCTGAAGTCGTTTCTTCAATTTCTGAAGAGTAGCACAATACACTTCAGAGTTGATCGTTTGACCATGGGGAAGGACATCGAACAGAATAACCCCTTCAGCGTCCCAGAAGACTGTAACCATGACTTTACCAGCTGAGGGTATGGCTTTAAACTTTTTCTTGGTAGGGGAGTGGGTGTGGCGCCACTCCATTGATTGCCGTTTTGTTTCAGGTTCGAAGTGATGAACCCATGTTTCATCGCCTGTAACAATCTTTGACAAGAAATTGTCACCCTCAGCCACATGACGAGCAAGCAATTCCGCACAGATGGTTCTCCTTTGCTCTTTATGGTGTTCGGTTAGACAACGAGGGACCCAGCGGGAACAAACCTTTGAATATCCCAACTGGTGAACAATTGTGACAGCACTACCAACAGAGATGTCAAGTTGAGCACTGAGTTGTTTGATGGTGATCCGTCGATCATCTCGAACGAGTGTGTTCGCACGCTCCGCCATTGCAGGAGTCACAGCTGTGCACGGCCGGCCCGCACACGGGAGATCAGACAGTCTTGCTTGACCTTGCGGCGATGATGACACACGCTTTGCCCAACGACTCACCGTGCTTTTGTCCACTGCCAGATCACCGTAGACATTCTGCAAGCGCCTATGAATGTCTGAGATGCCCTGGTTTTCCGCCAAAAGAAACTCGATCACTGCCCGTTGTTTGCAACGCACATCCGTACAGACGCCATTTTAACAGCTCCGTACAGCGCTGCCACCTGTCGGAAGTCAATGAAACTATACGAGACGAAGCGGGAATGTTTGAAAATATTCCACAAGAAATTTCCGGTTTTTTCAACCAAAATTGGCCGAGAAAAAAAATGTGTTGCATTACTTATTGAACTGCCCTCGTATGTCGGAACATAAGCCACGTTACCTTCACGTTCAACCAGCAGCTTAACATTTATGACTATCAATTATAGGGATATGAAGAAAATTATGATACGTCCACACTTGCACCAGCTGGGTGTCGTTTTCGCACTGCAAAAAAGTCGCCCGCCATTACGCATTTGTCGATGAATAAAGGTTATCGATTTCACCACTTCCACGAAACAGTTTGGTATTTTCGATTCTTGTAAATCCAGCAGCCAACACACACATATACATAAATAAGAGAGTCTACTTGAGGTTTGTGTCAGTGCGTTACATGCATAACTTCCACCACACACACAATTTTCCTCCTGACTAAGAAATCATTGTGAGTGGGAAATATACTAGAGTACGCTCACTTGGAGTTAATTTTCACGGGCGGTTTGGAGCAGGAGTAGGATCGCCGCGGGATGGATATGTTGGCTCAACTGGAAACATTTATTTGGTTACGAAAAACAAAAGAGCCTGTTAGAGCGTCATACAAAGATTTCGTTTTTTACATGTGGGAGAAACGGTGACTTACTAATAAAACCCTGTTTAAATCCAATAACGTGTGTGTGTGTGTGTGTGTGTGTGTGTGTGTGTGTGAGCTGAATTTTCAAAAGGGAATATAATGTTATGTAGAAACCTCCTATAGACCTGAATACAAAGAATGCTTTATTAGAACCATGCAATATACTTTGTCTCCTTCAGCGCACTAGCTTTATGTGATTGAATAATGTCTGATTCCTTCGTAATTCCGTTATTCAACTTCAAGTGTCTCCTGGATGTCTGTGAATGAGGTAATGCCGTAGTTCTGAGGAGTGGTAGTGAATGTAGTGTGCAAAGCAAGGTCATGCTTTAGTTATCGCTATTAAAGAGGGATAGTGGCTGCGCGACTCCGCTTGTGCAACAACAAAGCTGTAGCCCCATATTAAAAAATATTCCACAGCTCTTACTTCCTTAATATGATACGACAATTAACCTTGAGAACTACGGATTCAATGTGAAAGAGAATGTTACTGCTTACAGCATGTTTGAGCTAGTGAAATCAAGAAATGCGTGTAATGTGCTCTTGTATATTTAAATGAAACTGATAGAGTCGTCGCCACGTGAAAGCTTTTGATTGTTACATGTCCCCTACATAACTTGTACCATTACTTAGTGACATATACTTTACTTGACACCAGACATATGTCAAAGTATGAGTCACGCCTTAAGCACTATGACTCGAATGCGTGATGCCACACTGATGGGTCATTATCAATTACAATTTATTGCATTGCATCTACAGCTGAAAAGACCAATAATAAAAATAATGTATGTTCTGTAGCCAAGTAAGATGCTATTACTTTTATAATGACCTATTTCTTTACTTCATGGTTTCTATGTTGATGAGTATAGACAGATAAAATTTAAAGATATGGCGTACACAAAATATTCAGGAATGATAGAGACATTCTAAGCAAACATTGCATCACCGAGGTCTTTCAAGTATGTGAGGTGTGCTATGGCACGGAAGAGTGCAAAGTGGTTAACGCATTTCTACCATGGAATTCACTGGGACGATCCTGGAAAAACCTATAAAGATATAGTGACTGCGCTTAAATTATTCGATCACACGGATACCATCATCTACATGAAGGTTTAGGAGAAGATCTCATGGATGCATCGAATCTTTAAGTTCGCTGCTAATCAAGACCTGGAATTCTACGGGTGTCCTTCTCTCCATCGACTCAAAAACATGTATGAAAAAAGTGTTGTTTTATCGCTTACGAAAATGTAAAATTATTTTTAAGTTGGATGAGAAATAAATGAATTTTTACCTCACAACCTCTGTGTTCTTCTTTCTCAACCCTGTTCCCATTGTGAAACGTACAGTTTGTTTTTAACCACATGCTATGTCTGTGCTTTTCTTCAGGCACAGAAGATATAATTTTAGACATGTCTGCTATATATCTTTGGAAGCAGACATGGTCACGTGCCTCCTGCTCCCATAACCCAGTTCGTGCTAGATGATAGGGGTAATTCCATGTAACCATTCTATATATTTTGTTATCATCCATGTTAAACTGCACCTCCTTAATAGCACTCATCTTCAGCAAAACTAAAGTCATTTGAGACATGCACAACATTTATATATACACATACACATACATAATGCAATATGGATAGGGTTTATTTTTGTAAATAACAACAAAAATGTGTGCGAACTTTTTTTCTTGCAGTATTTAGTTCACACAAATACAATGTAGTTATTGAGGTACAATATAATTCTTGAGGTACAATGTAGTATTCTTCAGGTACAATACAGTATTCTTGAAGTAAAAATTGACTGTGCTATTCCAACACAGAAATACTTTTAACTAACATGCTACAACAGTAACACTAGTAGGAAAATTCTTTTTTATAAAATCTGTGCTAAAAACTAAAGCGGAGATACTTTCTTTAGTACTATAACTACATTCGGCAGCCCCAGTCACAAAGTTTTTAGAATAATTCTGATGGACTGCTCACGCTTAGAATCTAATTTCAAGAGTCCACGATAGCAAAAGTTGTTTCTTTTTTTTTTTTTTTTTTTTTTTTACAGTAACAATTCTGATGGACTGTGAGGTATATATATATATATATAACTACTCTGGCTTGGATGGCTAGCGGCAGGTGAAAAACTTCAAAACTATTCTATTTAAAACACGCACATGGTGCATAGATACATTTACAGAATATAGATACGTTGTGTATCAAGAAATACATGAATAGATAATTTTTTAAATACTTTTTGTGCTTTTTTCTTTCTTTGACGCACGTGGTGTGTATATACAATGATAAAACTTTTTATTCTTTTTTTTCGGTTTTATCCCTTTTTTTCCACACATTCCCTCTCTCTCACTACGCCTCTCTCTCCATATATAAACGTGTACATAGTACACAAAAATATTCCATACATTCTCTCTATCTCTATATGTACACGTGTACATTGTACACAAAAATATTTACACGACACACACACACACACACACACACACACACAGACAGGCGCGCGCGCGCACAAAATTAATTACACTATGATAAAAGGGTTATACTAATACTCTGCAGACTCTCTCTCTCTCTCTCTCTCTCTCTCTCTCTCTCTCTCTCTCATTATCACTCAGAGTCCTCCACCCCTTCCCTCGCTACAAGTGAGTAGTGTGAGTACCTTGTCATCACAACTGACCCTTTTATCGTCATGAGGTGCCAGACCGAATTTAGACTGCAGTACAGTGTACATCTCGTGTCCTCTCGATCGAATAGTGGACTGACACACCAGATGCGGTGCCTGCGGTGCAGCACCGCGAGCGCCACTGCACAGGCACTGCATATAGTCTTTGATAGAGAGGGCCCTCTATGCCATGCGACGCATGCCCTTAGCCCGCCTCTGGGTGGCACCTTCCATTGTGCGATATGCATACATTTTTGACTGTAGACCTATACACTCCACAATCGGCAATCCATTCGACACCATTTTCCTGAATAAGCATTCTTATAATTGGATGTTGTACAAGACTCAAGTCGTGTTACAGTGATCTGAGGAGCACTCACATTGGTGTATTGGCCATCAAATACGTTTAATCTGACTACATATGCGATACATTTGGACATCAGCTCTACATCTCCTGTTTACAGGAGTTATGAGCCAACATGCAATGCCAGAAAGCTGCAGAAGTAACCAGTGTAGAACTGATTTGTCTGCATGCTCGCTCTGCTAACAAGTGTAGCTCAAGCAGTAATAGCATATCTCTTTATGATCACCCTCTGTCAGGCACTTGAATGTGATTTGCAGAGTATCCATGTAGATACTGGCCAGCAAAAGACAAGTCAAATATAGTGTTGAAAGAGTTACACCAGGATCCATTTGTTTAAGAATTCCTGTGGAAAAATGTGATACCTAGGTCTGATAGTTATCTTACTGCATGTCTTCTGAGACATTTACGAATGGGTGCACTGCACTGTAATTCATCTTCGATCATGAATTTGTGACACTTCTCATAGTTCATCTAATATTCAGCAAGATACGACCTTTACTCTACTCATAAGGGGGACGGGTGAAGAATGAAGAGGGAACTGGCAGCGATAAATTTATTTGCCAGGAATATCGCACAAGATCTTGTTGATAACTATTTTACACACAGTTAGTAAAATTTTTAGTAAAAAAATCAACAGATAACCTTAAAATTGCTTCAGAAGGCATTATAACGAACGAAAAAATCAATCAAAAGACCAGTAAATAACCTTTCGAAATTACTGAAGAAAATTCAGAAAACAATGACAGAATACGCAGAAGAGGACTTAACACACAGAAAAATTTTTAATGAAAAAGAGAATAGATAACCTTCTTACAATTACTGAAGAAAATTCAGATAACTATAACAGAATACGAAGAAAGCGATCACAGGAACCAGAAGACAGTGCCAATTATATAACAATCACTATTTGGCAAGATTGCACAGAAGGCGACATACCGCGTTTAGAGACTAACATGCCTATAAAATTTTTAATCAAAGTAAATCCATTATAATAAAACAATTTATGAACAATATGGCATGTTCACAGGACTGCATCCATATGTTCCTGGTTTGACGAACACTCCAGCAATCCACCACACCTCCACTGGCTCGTTAAATGGGACCTAATAATTAATAACTGCCTTCGGCTGGATAAGATATATCTGAAAAACTTCCTTCCTCGCCGAATTGAAGTCGTTATGAGGAATATTATAGAGCATTGGGGCGATGTTTCCTGTGGCTGACTAATTTTTTATCTCGTGTAATTATGTAGCGTTACATTACCGTGTATACCATGTCCTGCCCTTTCCCATGCTAGACTCTTTAGCTCTTTGTGCTTTAGCTATATATCTCAACAAAATTATCGTGTATTTGAAAATAATTTTTTATATGTTTGTTTCCTCTTCTGTTTTATACCCTCCTCTTAATTTCATTGTTATTTGTCCACTTCATTTACATTTCTGGTTATTAGTTCTGTCTTCTACACAACACAGCGCTCCAAAACGTAAGTTTCAGAAACTTCTTCGTTTACTCTTGGTCAGTATTTCAGACCAGTCACTATTCCAAATGAAGAAGTATAAGTGTATTGTGTTACCATTTTGCACCTGGATTTTTCCATATTTTTTCATATTTCACATATTTTTGCATGTTTCCAATATAATCCATATTTTTCTTAAATTTCCCACATTTTTCCATACTTTCTCTATTTTATGTACTTTTTACACATTCTACGTTTAAATGCAAAAAAATATTTCTGTTCGTGTTTCTTACACTACTAAGTTTGTTTAGCATTCTAAAGTGATTTGGATTCCTCCCATCCAGCCCGAAAGAATCTGCAAGATCACTTGTTTCTCTTGTAAGACGTATATATTTCTATTGTCTATTGTCAAACCACAATTTATGAGAGATGTTTATATTTTATTAATAGGATTAAGAAGGAATACTTAATATTTGTCATTTTGGAAATAATTGTGGCGGCAGGGAATGTTTGCACCAAAGTATTGTTGGCGGGAGAGACCGCACTTTAGCGTTCGAAGGAAGTCAGTAGTAAACGAGATGTGAAGCGAGTCGGTAGCAGGTCTGAAGCGAGAGGTTGAGAGGAGCAGTGTACCTGCCAGCCACCAGAAATGATTTACAAGAGATTATAAACGGATGTTCAGAGACATCAACTAACTATTATCATCAGAGGGACTAACATTATTGATTTTTTTTTTTTTTGAGAAACTCAAGACTACTGAAGGTATGTTTCTACAATGCTAGTTATAAGATTATTGTAAAAAGTAAGTCCCATTTGAACGTTTGTAAAATCATTTCATTACCAACAGTAAACATCTGAATAATCGTTTTCAGAATATAATTAATTTTTGCCAGCAATATTGGATTACTGATTACAATACATCCCAAATCCATCAACGTAAAACTTTGCAAAACTTTATTGTTGTCAAGAAAAAGTTTAATTATGAATTACGTAACTTCAATTAATTAAAGAATAACGTCAGGTTTGCTATTAAAGAATAACGTCAGCTTTGGTAATGCATATTCATGTCGCAGTTCGATGTAGCAGTCATATGGCGATCCAGTAATAGTAAAAAAGGTAATGAACAGTTTTGGGTTATTGCAGGTAACGACTGAGGGTCACGACGACGATACACCCTATTTCGTCGAAATAATCAGCAAATCACTTTTAATAAGCAGCATTTAAATTTGTATGCGAAGGTTGCACTTATTATTATTGAGAAAGAGAATTAATTTCAAAGGGAAGATTTCGTAGATTATTGCAGAAAAGAAGGTTGCATAACAAAAGAGATATAGTGGAGACGGGAAGGTTTCACTCTTCCAAATGACGACCTAGAAAAGAAGAAAAAAAACATCTGTCAACACAGTATGCTACCGGCCAATGCCAACTTTTATATGCGCCTGACTTTAGCTATATTAAAATGTGGTTCAAATAGCTCTAGCGCTATGGGACTTAACATCTGAGGTCATCAGTCCCCTAGCCTTAGAACTACTTAAACCTAACTAAAAATGGTTCAAATGGCTCTGAGCACTATGTGACTTGACATCTACATCTACATTCATACTCCGCAAGCCACCCAACGGTGTGTGGCGGAGGGCACTTTACGTGCCACTGTCATTACCTCCCTTTCCTGTTCCAGTCGCGTATGGTTCGCGGGAAGAACGACTGTCTGAAAGCCTCCGTGCGCGCTCTAATCTCTCTAATTTTACATTCGTGATCTCCTCGGGAGGTATAAGTAGGGGGAAGCAATATACTCGATACCTCATCCAGAAACGCACCCTCTCGAAACCTGGCGAGCAACCTACACCGCGATGCACAGCGCCTCTCTTGCAGAGTCTGCCACTTGAGTTTATTAAACATCTCCGTAACGCTATCACGGTTACCAAATAACCCTGTGACGAAACGCGCCGCTCTTCTTTGGATCTTCTCTATCTCCTCCGTCAACCCGATCTGGTACGGATCCCACACTGATGAGCAATACTCAAGTATAGGTCGAACGAGTGTTTTGTAAGCCACCTCCTTTGTTGCTGGACTACATTTTCTAAGCACTCTCCCAATGAATCTCAACCTGGTACCCGCCTTACCAACAATTAATTTTATATGATCATTCCACTTCAAATCGTTCCGCACGCATACTCCCAGATATTTTACAGAAGTAACTGCTACCAGTGTTTGTTCCGCTATCATGTAATCATACAATAAAGGATCCTTCTTTCTATGTATTCGCAATACATTACATTTGTCTATGTTAAGGGACAGTTGCCACTCCCTGCACCAAGTGCCTATCCGCTGCAGATCTTCCTGCATTTCGCTACAATTTTCTAATGCTGCAACTTCTCTGTATACTACAGCATCATCCGCGAAAAGCCGCATGGAACTTCCGACACTATCTACTAGGTCATTTATATATATTGTGAAAAGCAATGGTCCCATAACACTCCCCTGTGGCACGCCAGAGGTTACCTTAACGTCTGTAGACGTCTCTCCATTGATAACAACATGCTGTGTTCTGTTTGCTAAAAAATCTTCAATCCAGCCACACAGCTGGTCTGATATTCCGTAGGCTCTTACTTTGTTTATCAGGCGACAGTGCGGAACTGTATCGAACGCCTTCCGGAAGTCAAGAAAAATAGCATCTACCTGGGAGCCAGTATCTAATATTTTCTGGGTCTCATGAACAAATAACGCGAGTTGGGTCTCACACGATCGCTGTTTCCGGAATCCATGTTGATTCCTACATAGTAGATTCTGGGTTTCCAAAAACGACATGATACTCGAGCAAAAAACATGTTCTAAAATTCTACAACAGATCGACGTCAGAGATATAGGTCTATAGTTTTGCGCATCTGCTCGACGACCCTTCTTGAAGACTGGGACTACCTGTGCTCTTTTCCAATCATTTGGAACCCTCCGTTCCTCTAGAGACTTGCGGTACACGGCTGTTAGAAGGGGGGCAAGTTCTTTCGCGTACTCTGTGTAGAATCGAATTGGTATCCCATCAGGTCCAGTGGACTTTCCTCTGTTGAGTGATTCCAGTTGCTTTTCTATTCCTTGGACACTTATTTCGATGTCAGCCATTTTTTCGTTTGTGCGAGGATTTAGAGAAGGAACTGCAGTGCGGTCTTCTTCTGTGAAACAGCTTTGGAAAAAGGTGTTTAGTATTTCAGCTTTCCGCGTGTCATCCTCTGTTTCAATGCCATCATCATCCCGGAGTGTCTGGATATGCTGTTTCGAGCCACTTACTGATTTAACGTAAGACCAGAACTTCCTAGGATTTTCTGTCAAGTCTGTACATAGAATTTTACTTTCGAATTCACTGAACGCTTCTCGCATAGCCCTCCTTACGCTAACTTTGACATCGCTTAGCTTCTGTTTGTCTGAGAGGTTTTGGCTGCGTTTAAACTTGGAGTGAAGCTCTCTTTGCTTTCGCAGTAGTTTCCTAACTTTGTTGTTGTACCACGGTGGGTTTTTCCCGTCCATCACAGTTTTACTCGGCACGTACCTGTCTAAAACGCATTTTACGATTGCCTTGAACTTTTTCCATAAACACTCAACATTGTCAGTGCCGGAACAGAAATTTTCGTTTTGATCTGTTAGGTGGTCTGAAATCTGCCTTCTATTACTCTTGCTAAACAGATAAACCTTCCTCCCTTTTTTTGTATTCCTGTTAACTTCCATATTCAGGGATGCTACAACGGCCTTATGATCACTGATTCCCTGTTCTGTACTTACAGAGTCGAAAAGTTCGGGTCTGTTTGTTATCAGTAGGTCCAAGATGTTATCTCCACGAGTCGGTTCTCTGTTTAATTGCTCGAGGTAATTTTCGGATAGTGCACTCAGTATAATGTCACTCGATGCTCTGTCCCTACCACCCGTTCTAAACATCTGAGTGTCCCAGTCTATATCTGGTAAATTGAAATCTCCACCTAAGACTATAACATGCTGAGGAAATTTATGCGAAATGTATTCCAAATTTTCTCTCAGTTGTTCTGCCACTAACGCTGCTGAGTCGGGAGGTCGGTAAAAGGAGCCAATTATTAACCCAGCTCGGTTGTTGAGTGTAACCTCCACCCATAATAATTCACAGGAACTATCCACTTCTACTTCACTACAGGATAAACTACTACTAACAGCGACAAACACTCCACCACCGGTTGCATGCAATCTATCCTTCCTAAACACCGTCTGTACCTCTGTAAAAATTTCGGCAGAATTTATCTCTGGCTTAAGCCAGCTCTCTGTACCTATAACGATTTCAGCTTCGGTGCTTTCTATCAGCGCTTGAAGTTCCGGTACTTTACCAACGCAGCTTCGACAGTTTACAATTACAATACCGATTGCTGCTTGGTCCCCGCATGTCCTGACTTTGCTCCGCACCCTTTGAGGCTGTTGCCCTTTCTGTACTTGCCCGAGGCCATCTAACCTAAAAAACCGCCCAGTCCACGCCACACAACCCCTGCTACCCGTGTAGCCGCTTGCTGCGTGTAGTGGACTCCTGACCTATCCAGCGGAACCCGAAACCCCGCCACCCTATGGCGCAAGTCGAGGAATCTGCAGCCCACATGGTCGCAGAACCGTCTCAGCCTCTGATTCAGACCCTCCACTCGGCTCTGTACCAAAGGTCCGCAGTCAGTCCTGTCGACGATGCTGCAGATGGTGAGCTCTGCTTTCATCCCGCTAGCGAGACTGGCAGTCTTCACCAAATCAGATAGCCGTCGGAAGCCAGAGAGGATTTCCTCCGATCCATAGCGACACACATCATTGGTGCCGACATGAGCGACCACCTGCAGATGGGTGCACCCTGTACCCTTCATGGCATCCGGAAGGACCCTTTCCACATCTGGAATGACTCCCCCCGGTATGCACACGGAGTGCACATTGGTTTTCTTCCCCTCTCTTGCTGCCAATTCTCTAAGGGGCCCCATTACGCGCCTGACGTTGGAGCTCCCAACTACCAGTAAGCCCACCCTCTGCGACCGCCCGGATCGTGCAGACTGAGGGGCAACCTCTGGAACAGGACAAGCAGCCATGTCAGGCCGAAGATCAGTATCAGCCTGAGACAGAACCTGAAACCGGTTCGTCAGACAAACTGGAGAGGCCTTCCGTTCAGCCCTCCGGAATGTCTTTCGCCCCCTGCCACACCTTGAGACTACCTCCCACTCTACCACAGGTGAGGGATCAGCCTCAATGCGGGCAGTATCCAGGGCAACCACAGTCTTAGTCCGATCGGGGGATGCGTGGGACGAGCTGGCCGTCCCCGACAAACCCCCATCCGGACCCCCACAGTGATGCCCATTGGCAACAGCCTCAAGCTGTGTGACCGAAGCCAACACTGCCTGAAGCTGGGAGCGAAGGGATGCCAACTCAGCCTGCATCCGAACACAGCAGTTGCAGTCCCTATCCATGCTAAAAACTGTTTTGCAAAGAACGTCTGAACTAATCTAAAGAGAGCGCAAACAAATCGACAAAATTTAAACGGTTATTAAAATACAAGATTGCCTAGTAAATGCAGTAATGCTGCTACTAACGCACTGCTGACACACTGCTCGGCAGAGGAAGGAGACTACGCGATTTTACACTATTCAGGTACTAAAACGCGATGCTACAACTCTCAAATACTATAATACGCCCGAAATTTATGTATCAAACAATGCAAGTACCAAAAACACGCAAAGTAATTAAGAATTAAACTATGTAAGAAATGAGTGAGCTAGAGTATACGACTTGCTGCTGCAGCTGCTTATCCAACGGCGGCAGGGAGCACACTGACTGTGACCAACCGACACTGGCCGTTCAAAACAAAAACAAAAGACAAACGACTACGCGAATTTACACTATTCAGGTACTAAAACGCGATGCTACAACTCTCAAATACTATAATACGCCCGAAATTTATGTATCAAACAATGCAAGTACCAAAAACACGCAAAGAAATTAAGAATTAAACTATGTAAGAAATGAGTGAGCTAGAGTATACGACTTGCTGCTGCAGCTGCTTATCCAACGGCGGCAGGGAGCACAGTTGAGGTCATCAGTCCCCTGGAGCTTAGAACTACTTAAACCTAACTAAGCTAAGGACAATACACACATCCACGCTTAATGCAAGATTCGAACCTGCGACAGTAGAAGCAGCGTGGTTCCAGACTGAAGCGCCTAGAACCGCTCGGCCACAGCGGCCGGCTAGCTATATTAAATACAGCTTTATGCCTACTGACTCTTACTAAACATCACTCCGTGACCACCTAACGAGATGGCATCTCTTTACACTTTCTCATGTGTTAATGCACTATTTTAATAATGAAAAGATATCGAACAAAAATTTAGCAGATGTCTTACTCCACGTGGGCACGGTGCGTTTAAGTGGACCCTCGTCTGGAGGCATAAAGGCTCGAGGCTGCCCCTCAGTAGTGCACTGCCGCTCCCGGCGCACCCACTGCCGCGAGCAGAACCCTCTCCCTCACCGAGGGTCTTTCCCACCGGCGGGTACAGCAGAGGCCGTCCGCACTTCAGCACCAGTGGAGGCGTAGGCGTAGGCGCCCCCCCCCCCCCTCCCCGTTGCCACTGCTTGCTGGAGGCCCTTGTAGCGGCCGCGCGGGAACCATCTGTCTGGCGGCGCGGTCGCCAGGGGCCTGTCAGCCGGCGCAACGGAGACGCTGCTACCGGAGGATGCATATTCATGGCGCCTTAAGAGGCTCTTTCAATTACCGTCTCGCCGCCGCCGTCGCCCCTTCATTAGCTGCTACGGGGCCCTCGGAGCGTAGCGCGGGTCTCGTGAAGCCAGAGATCTCTCTCTCGTATGTGTGCGATAGCGCAGTTCGTCCGTTGGCGAAGTTCCTTGCAGGACCAGAGTAAGATCCGGAACTGACAACAAACAAGTTCTCCACTTATTACCTGGCTCTAATTATCGTAAAACAAATTACCTATTATTTGACTTAAGCGAGCAGGTGCATTCAAATAGTGCGAAGTTTACTGCTGTATCAAGAAGGCGCAGATGCAACGGAGGGCAAGGAGAGGAGGATCTCATTCGGGTCATGATACTCGCCCCTCCAAAATAGCAATTTACCGAAGGGGTTTATATTTTTACGTATCTCAGTTTCGAAATCTATGGCTATGATTAACTCAGGATACAGTTCAGGTTGAAGGCTTGGGCGAGAGGACAGGATTGTGGCCTGACCTTAAGACATGACTCTATGACTTTTTTTTATTATAGTTCACCTTTAGGCTGATTCATGTTCGCTAAGCTACACACCGAAAATAGGGAGCTAGCTGAAGATTAGATGGTGTAAGTAGGCTGTTCAGGTTTTTATGTTGGGAACGCCACGAAGCGCTCTGTATGAAAATCACTGACTGTGCTGTGTGCAGTCTGTGGCTGGTTTGAATTGTTGGAATGTTTGATATTGTAGTGTTGGGCAGTTGGATGTGAACAGTGCGTGAAGTTGGAGGTGAGCCGCCAGCAATGGTGGATGTGGGGAGAGAGATGGCAGAATTTTGAGAGCGGACGATCTGGACGTGTGTCCATCAGAAAGAGTAAATTTGTAATATTGGATATCATGAACAGATACATACATGATGACTTTTGAACATTATTAAGGAAAATATATTGTTTGTTCTCTATCAAAATCTTTCATTTGCAAACTATGCCTATCAGTAGATACTGCCTTCAGTAGTTAGAATATTTTATTCAGCTGGCAGTATTGGCGCATGCTGTATTGCAGTAGTCTAAGAAGATTTTTGTGAGAAAAGTGATTCCTGAAAGGTATAGGTTATTGTTAGTCAGGGCCATTCTTTTGTAGGGATTATTGAAAGTCAGGCTGCGTTGCGCTAAAAAAATATTGTGTGTCAGTTTAGTGATGATCAGAAGAAGTAAAGAGAGAAATGTCTGAGTACGTTCAGTTTTGCTCAGCTGTTTGAAATTCAAATAACGTAAGAGGTTTACCAGCACTGTCATTCTTAAATTTTCCAAGGAAATGTTACAATGGGAAATATGATACTGCGGGAAGCATTTTACCGAGCTCTGGACGATCAAACTCGAAACAAGGGCTCAGAGGTATACGATATTTCGTCAAAAGTACTGACTGCCTTGAAAGTGCCACCCATGACCAAACTCTTCCCTCTGGTGTGCAAGATGTATGAGACAGACGAGATACCCTCGGACTTCAAGAAGACTGTAGTAATTCCAATTCCAAAGAAAGCATTTGCTGACAACTGTGAAAATTATCGAACTACGAGTTTAATAAGTCATAGTTGGAATATTCAAATTCTGAACAGAAGAATGGAAAAACTGGCAGAAGCCGACCTTGGGGAAGATTAGTTTGGATTTCGAAGAGGCGGAGGAACACTCGAGGCAATATTGACCCTAGGAAGTGTCTTAGAAGATAAGTTAATGAAAGACAAACCTACTTTTATAGCATTGTGGGGTTAGAGCAAACTTTTGACAATGTTGGCTGGAATATACTCTTTCAAATCTTAAGGTAGCAGTGATAAAATACAGGGAGTGAAGGCTATTTACGATTTGTACAGAAAAAAGATGGCAGTGATAAGTTGAGCGCTATGTAAAGGAAGCATCGGTTGAAAAGGGAGTGAGACAGTGTTGTAGCTAATTCCAATGTTATTCTATCTGTACATTGAGCAAGCACTAAAGGAAACAAGCGAAAAATTTGGAGTAGGAATGTGAGGTTCACGAAGAAGAAATAAGAAGTTTAAGGTTTGCCATTGACCTCGTAATTCTGTTAGAGACAGCAAAGGACTTGGAAGAGCACCTGAACAGAATGGACAGTGTCTTGAAAGCGGGATTTAAGACGAACATCAAACAAGCAAAACCAGGTATCTATTCGAATCAAATCAGGTGATGCTCAGGGAATTAGATTAGTAAAGGAGCCACTTGAAGTAGATGATGCGTTTTGCTATTTGGACAGCAAAATAAGTAATGATGACAGAAGTAGAGAGGATATAAAATGTAGATTGGCAATGACAAGAAACGCATTTATGAAGAACAGAACTTGGTTAATAACGAATGTAGATTTAAGTGTTAGGAAGTCTTTTCTGATTACATTTGTCTGGAGTGTAGCCATGTATGGAAGTGAAATATGGACGATAAACTGTTTAGACATAAAGAGAATAGAAGTTTTCGAAATGTGGTGCTACAGAGGAATGTTGAAGATTACATGGGTCGACCATGTAACTAATGAGCAGGTACTGAATAGGATTGGGAAGACAATATAATTGTGGCAGAACTTGACCAAAAGAAGGGATAGGTTGATAGGACACATTCTGATACATCGAGGCGTCACTAATTTGGGATTGGAGGGAAGTGTGTGTGTGTGTGTGGGGGGGGGGGGGGCGGAGGGAGAGGGAGGGGAGAAAAGGGGTGTAAAAATCTTAGAGAGTGACCGAGAGATGAATACAGTAAGCAGATTCAGAAGGATGTAGGTTGCAGTAGCTTTCGGAGATGAAGAGACTCGCACGGGTACAGTGGCATGGAGAGCTGCATCAAACCATTTTTCGGACTTAAGACCACAACAACAAACAACTCTTGTTAGACAATGAACTTACTCCCGCTCGCTGAACAAGCACACTGTCTCAACGAATAACCCTAAAGCATTCCATAAACAGTGCACCCTAGTGAACCACAAGCGTTTACCAGTGTTCAGTGCACTTACTCATGTAGATTGAAAGTTGGAAACGAAAGGGCAAGAGCTGCTAAAAAACTGATAGACACATAAAAACGCAATAACTAAAAGGCGCAGCAGAAGCTTTGATGCATATGGGGCGTGGCGAGGGGAAGGAGGGAGACGCGGGAACAACATAACGTACCTGAACATGAGTACATTTTAAATTTCGCGGCTTAATTCTCACGAATGGAGACTCTAACAACCCTACCACAACAAAGGTCAGCATTTAATAACGATTGTGGTGTTGCTCACGCTGCTGAATACTGCATTTTCGGGCAACAACAGTCATTATGTGGCATGTGTCATTAGAGCACAGTTAATAGTCATTTCATGTAATAATGAAAAAACTAGGCACTCATCTTTTTGTGTTTCCCACGCTGGTCTCGTCGTATTATCATGGCTCAATCGTTGAAAATCTAGGTGGTTATGATTCCAAGCTCGGATGCGAAAAGGCCTAGATTTTATTCTGCTATATTCAAAAGTTTTGTAGATGCGCTTCACAAACCATTCTTGAAGATTACACTTTTGCTGGACAATGGTGATGTAAAAAAATAATCAGCACTCCGAAATTAAGTTACCCTTCTTTTTAATTGCTTTTATTGCAATATCACGTAACACACAAAACATCACTTCACAATACAAAACATACTTGAAAACATCTTCCTCACATTTTATAAGCCAACTACAATATGCATCTTTCCAACATGACGTCCAAGACTTGACCTTTTCAAGGTCCGACTCTCTAACAACTTAATAACTAACTAACTATCGCTTACGCGCCCAAAAATCAGAGTTACAAGTACGTCAAAGATCGTAAAGAAAGAATACACATAAGAATAATATCATTGTAATATAAACATATCGATGTATCACAAATGAAATCAAATCTGAATGTTGTCTCAGAAATATGTCAACTACTTTGCAGAAACACAGTAGAATATAGCTGGTATCGAGAGGTTCATGTGAGGTGCCGTAATGGTTGCGTAATTCAAGTACCATTACAAGAGAGAATATTGCTTTTAAGATTAGTTACCTAAGGCCAACGAAAGAACTCGTGGGATGCAAACTCACTCCAGAGGCGATAACAACTGAAAATTTAATAACCTAAAAATGTCTCAAACAGCTACATTAAGAATAAACGAAACAACGATGATGAGCATTGCAATGCAGTCATTATACAGGCGGCGTTCTACCAAGATTACTAGTCGAATCGGCAAACGGCGGCACAATGCAGAGGTCACACACGCTGGAGACACAGCTAACCCAATTTTGGGGACGAAATTTTCGCTAGGTGAGATGCTCCAGGATACGAAATACTCTGACTAGTGTACCACGCGTCCGTCAAATTACATGAAGTGAACGCTACTGGCGAACTAAATTCATTCCAAATGGTTCAAATGGCTCTGAGCACTATGGGACTTGATAGCTGAGGTCATCAGTCCCCTAGAACTTAAAACTACTTAACCTAACTAAGGACATCACACACATCCATGCCCGAGGCAGGAGTCGAACCTGCGACCGTAGCGGTCGCGCGGTTCCAGACTGAAGCGCATAGAACCGCTCGGTCACACCGGCCGGCAAATTCATTCCATCCGTTGTCAGAAAATCTTCCAGACGGCCAAAGTCAGCTATTGACGAACTGAGTGTACCTGCTACTAAAAGCAAACGGGACACGGGATGTGAGTTCAAAGGTAATGCCGGCAAACCACAGGACGCGCTGTAGGAAGCTGTGAACGGGCTGTGGACAAAAATGCACGGAAGGGAAAAAATCGCAACACAGAGATCGAGTTGTGCGACATAAATGAAAGTTTCCAGAATGAAATTTTCACTCTGCAGCGGAGTGTGCGCCGTTATCTAAATTCCTGACAGATTAAAACTGTATGCCGGACCGAGACTCGAGCTCGGGACCTTTGCCTTTCGCGGGAATGTGCTCTACCAACTGAGCTACCCAAGGGCGACTCACGACCCGCCCTCACAGCTTCAATTCTGCCAGTACCTCGTCTCCTACCTTCCAAACTTCACAGTAGCTCTTCTGCGAATCTTGCAGAACTAGCACTCTTGGAAGAAAGGATATTGCGCAGACATGGGTTAGCCACAGCCTAGGGGATATTTGCAGAATGAAAGTATTTTTTTTCTTTTTTTCTTTTTTTTCAGAAGAGCTTCTGTGAAGTTTGGAAGGTAGGAGACGAGGTACTGGCAGAAATGAAGCTGTAAGGGCGGGTCGTGAGTCGTGCTTGAGTGGCTCAGTTGTTAGAGCACTTGCCCGCGGAAGGTAAAGGTCCCGAGTTCGACTCTCAGTCCGGCACACAGTTTTAATTTGCCAGGAAGTTTCATATCAGCGCACACTCCGCTGCAGATTGAAAATTTGGTAGACGTGTTTTTACATCAGAAAGCCGACGTTTATTCAAATTTCGCGCCAGTTACATAATAGTGGCGCTAGAACCGCCACTATGAGTATGCAAATTAGGTTTGCTTTAAATGCACGCTTTAAATGTCGTGAGCGTTAGTTATCTTTGAGACTGGACGTGGCGAATATATATAAGTAAAGAGTGCCTTTAGGGCGACGAAGACGGCGTTATGAGGGCCTCACTAAGTTTGGACGAGTTCGTGTAATAGGGCTACCAGAAGCTGGATGTTACTTCCAAGGCATTTCAGTAAGGCTGTGCAGGAATGTAGCCACTTTACATGATTGCTGGTATAATGGGGCACGAGAATTTACGGTATCAAGAAGACCGTATACATGGTTTATCAGTGGTCAACATCTATGAAGTACATGACTAGACTACCTGTACAAACGATGTTGCCTCTCGAACCATCAGCTACCAAATGACTGGAATAACATTCAAAATTTCTCCAACCATCAATTAGCAAACGACTGGAGAAACACTCAACATTTTTATTTTGAATGATTCTGCATTTAGTCGTTAGTTGATAATTGGAGACACAAAAATGGTTCAAATGCGACTTAACTTCTAAGGTCATCAGTCCCCTAGAACGTAGAACTACTTAAACCTAACCAACCCAAGGACATCACACACATCAATTCCCGAGGCAGGATTCGAACCTGCGACCGTAGCGGTCGCGCGGTTCCAGGCTATAGCTCCTAGAACCGCTCGGCCGCCAGTTGGAGAGACAACATCGTTGTTACAGGTAATCTGCGAAAACCAGTTAATAGATGTTGGCCGTTGATGAATCATATATACGATTGGAGTTATCCCCCTCAGAGTAAGTGAAGGCCTAAAGATGGTGTACTGAAGCACCGAAACTGGTAGCCACATCACAACATCGTAACGACTGCAGTAGGTGTTCCATTTTATTACAGAAGTGAACAACCGAAGTCCGTTAACCTCGAATCAGAAGAATGGAAATACAAAAACTCAGTGGTGTCAAATGAGTGTTTAGCGGAGGGCAGGGTGGAGGTCTGTTGGTTTTCTAATGTCATATGGTATAATATTTTGGGGTAACTTTTCAAGTCAAACAAAAGTTTTCAGAGTCCAAAAGCGTGTAATACGTGTTATTTGTGGAGTAAATTCACGGACGTCCTGTAGAAACCTCTTCAAAGAACTGGGTATACTAACTACTGCCTCTCAGTATATTTACTCATTAATGAAATTTGTCCTAAATAATATATCTCTTTTTCCAACAAACAGCTCAGTTCATACATACAATACCAGGAACAAAAATGATCTGCACAAGGACTTAAAAGCATTTACTTTAGTTCAAAAAGGGGTCCACTACTCAGGAACACTCATCTTCAATAATTTGCCAGTAAACATAAAAAATTTAGTTACAAATAAAGATCAGTTTAAAAGGAGTCTGAAAGACTTACTAGTGGCCAACTCCTTCTACTCCATTGACGAATTTTTTAATAGAAACAAATGATGTATTGTATATATTCATACTATTAGTATTGTTATTTCAGCTTAAAAAAAATTGACATGTTCCACATCCACGAGGATCTCCTCAGCACGGATCTATGGAACGAAAACTAATCTAATCTAATCTAATCTAATCTAATGAAAGCTGGTTCTGCCTTGGTAACAGTGATGGTCGTGTGGTGATTAGAAGGAGACAGTTGAGGGCCTGCAACCAACCTCTCTGCGTGCTAGACACATTGGACCTACACCTGTAATTATGGTCTGGGGTGCGGTTTCGTATAACAACAGGAGCACTCTCGTGTTATCCCACGCAACCTGACTGCAAATTTGTACGTCAATGTGTTGATTCGACCCGATGTGCTGCCATTCATGAACAGCATTCCAGGGGGTGTTTTCCAGCAGGATAACACACTTCCACTCACTGCTGTTGTAACCCAAAACGGAGTGTCGACCTGTTGCCTTGGCCTGCTCGATCACCAGATCTGTCGCCAATCGAGCACATATGGGACATCATCGGATGAAAACTCAAACGTCATCCACAAACAGCATTAACCATCCCTGTATTGACCGACCAGGTGCAACAGAGATGGAACTCCATCCCAAACCGGCACCTGTACGACACAAAGCATGCACAATAACATTCTTGTGTTCAACACTCTGGCTGTTACACCTGTTATTAATGTACCGACGTTTTACATTTGAAATGCCTTATCTCGTGCTTTCATTAACATATGATTTTAATATAATCCCTATATTTAATTACTCTGCAGTAATTATTTTTTGATGTTGCAATGTTTTAAGTCAGTGTACAACACTTCAAGGAACAGGACTCGATTGTTAACTACTGCGAGTCGCCGAATTGCTAACATTGGAATCTCTCCGGGTTGATCCAGAAGCTACTATCGCATCCCAAAAGGAACAATGGAAAGACATCTGACAGCTCTTTTTCCATTCCAACTGCGTACCAAACCAGTGGGACAGTCTGTATTTTGGACAAATAAACAAAACACGTTTTGTAATACCTTACTTACCAGAAAAACACTGGGGAAATAGCACACTTGTCTGGCTTTTGCGACAGTGTATGCAGTTAGCAAAAGGAAACTGCGGTATTGGCAATCCATCGGTGCAGATGTCGATTTCGACAATGATGAGCAATCATCTAAGACTTATTCGAACCGAAAACATCAGTGTTGTTTAACGTCGAGATTAAATGGTGAATCAGTATAAATGTGCAGAAAGAAACTATTAACAAATCTAATAATACTGATTATTAGTTAATAAGTACATAAATAAGAAGTACTAAATACCCAGAAACTTGTCTGTTGAGTGTAAAGATGACATTTTCGAAATATTTCCTCTGATGCGTCATAGCATATCATGTTTTTTTTAATACACTCTTTCAGACGTTGACGCGGCTGTGTAGCTCAGGTATCTAAAAGTAGCTATTGATAAGTAATAGCATTAATGTCATTCCGTATTTTTAAAAAAATCTGTTTAAGCGCTTTCTAATAATAACCGAACTATGACAGTGGTTTGGTTTCTGTTCCAATTTGCAAATTTATTTTTACCTGTTGCTTTATACTGTCCGCTCCATAAATTAAATAATTAATATAACTTGTCGTTCATTTTAAGCAAATCTTTTACTGTTTAGATTTTTCGAACTTTCCTCTTGAAAGTGTATGTCCTTGATCTGGGTTCGAACAATATTGAAAAACTAAAAGGCTATTTTTAGTTGCTATTAGGTGCTTTTAAATTTTTGCAATGAAACTACTCTTCAGAAAGCTCCCAAACTTCAGTTTTTGTTTCGTGCTACTGCTTATATTTTCAACTTCCGAGTTAGTGTATTTACTTGTATGTTTGCGAGACATGTTCAGGAAGTGATTCTTCAAAAGAGCAAATTAATATCGGCCTTGTGATAATTCGACACCTCAGTACCAACATTGCCGTATAGATGTTAAAACTACTGAAATATCGTTAATATTGATGACTAGCGCTCATTCCTAATTCAAAATCGTTAACAATTAGAAAGGAGGAAGCTACAGCAATCCTCGCGGTTCATGAAAGCTAATGATTTAGGGTCCTCAGTGGAATCTCTGATATCACTCTTACGGTAAGCAACTGCCAAGTAATACCAAGGTACTATCTAAGCGATTTGTACCGTCAAGTTTATGAATTTAGAAGTACGAATCAATTACGTTATTGCAAAACTTGCACATTATGTCAGTATTTTTCCCCTTCCTGAGAAAAGACATACGACATATGCAGAGGATGTTATTAGAGACAGAGCATCTGACATCTACAGACGACACACACAATCGTATAAATTCCTATTGTCACACAAGTACAGCAGTATTTCGCGCACTGCTAACGATGCGGGCAGTTTTTTTTAATTGAAAGCTATTAGCGTATTAATATAGCAAATTGGCAGCTGGTAATGGAATTGGTACAGTGCGTTAGTACTAATTGTTCATTGGAACTGCACAAATTGTAATTTAAACGCCGTAACTCTTCGATACAGTCATCGACAAATGTAATTGGGTTAAGCGTATCATTTGCAAAATACAGCACTGGCCTAATGCGAAATGAGGTTTCACAGAGCGGTATAACGTTATTCTGCGCCAATAGAATCTCCGTTAATGCACCATCAGCGACTACACGCCCCAGCGACGGCGGACCGCCTCTGCTCGCTGCCTGCCGCATTTCCGATATTACGGCAGACGCTCGTCTAAACTACTGGGTGGCCATTAAAAAATCTCTGCGGTAGTCTTTCTCCACTGTGGGCATTGCGGCAGGAATACTGCGAATTATGTGGATCATGATGATGATGATGATGATGATGATGATGATGACGATCATCAAGAGCCGTTTAACACCCGCTGCCGGATAAAGGCCGCCCATAGACATTTCCATCCATATTGTTCCTACATGTTTTGTATTGTTATCTCGTCTTCAGCGTCCCCTTACGTAGAGGGATTAAGCATCTATCTGTTCAGTCCCATCAGAGTTTATTTCTGCTGTTTCCATGTCCAGCATATATCGCTTCTAACTACAGGTTGCAGTTCTGGATTTTCTTCGGTGGTCTATCAGCATTTATTCTGTTCACGTGTTGTTCGCGCCCCTCTTAGTATCCAGTTATTTCTTCATTAAACTCATTTTGAACATCTTCATTCTTTACTAGATCTTCTCACGCAGGTCTTCACTCTTCTCAATAAACTCATGTCTGCTGCTCATATTTTTCTGTCATTTTTCTTTTTAATCATCCAACTTTTGCTTCAATAGAATAGTAGTGGTATCGTCATAATTTTACAAACTTTAATTTTCGTGTCCTCTCATATTTTGTAGTCAAGTGTTGTGTTTATTGCTCCACATATTGCTTGAGATTTATGCAGCGTTTATCTACTCTATACAATTATTGCATTCATAGCTTGGGTCGCAGTCCATGTAATTAAAGTATGACATCTGTTTAACTACTTCGTTATTAATTGCTATTTTCGACCTTGCTGTGTATTTAACGCGAAAGTTCGTAACTATCGTCTTATGTAATGATATTTTGTGATTGTATCCCGTATTTCTAAATTAGCCGCTGTACTGTTAACTGGAGTTTGTCTTCACTTGCTTCTATTATTACGTTATCACTGGCGAATAGCATTACACTTAGATTTGTGTGTTTATTTTAAAATTCCTAGATAATTATCTAAGATCTAATTTTTAAGAACATTGACGATATTAAAGGTAGAAATACTGGGTGAAAGGGAACTCTACTGTCTCACTCCCTGATCGATTTTATCTTGTTTCTCTATGTGTCTCCTGTCTTTATCACTACTTTCATTTCACGGTATAAGCTTACGATTGCGTTTAAGAGGAGTCATTGGTAGGCACTGTCATTTATTAGATCATCGTCTTTATATTTTCTTCTCCCTTAAAATACAGCAAAGGGTTTGGTTAATCTTCAACCCATCCGCCTGATCCTCCCAACTCTTTTTATTATACTCATACTCTGTTCTTCTAGTCTAATCTTTACCGAGAAATTTCTTTGTTTTCTCGTCTCTCCCAGTAAATCCCAACACTCATCTCTCCATTGTTCGCCGACTAATTCACAGTTTTTCAAAGGTTTCTGCATTAACGGCCCGTGACCCCCTTCTGTTAGATATAAATAATAATACACACTGATTCTAAACTTTCCTTTTCCGAACCCTAGCTTTGAAAGCTCCGTTTAGTTTACCATAGCAATATATTAAAAACCAAGAACAGAGCAAGAATATTTCCAGTTACCACAGAAGTTTCAAAGTCCAGATATTGTTCCAAAGTCAGTTATTCGCAAAAAATTTGTTTTGACTAAAGAGTACAGAGTCATTCATATGATAGAGTTACGAGTATTGCCGTGGATGATTAGGAGAGCCGTCATGTCATATGTTTAATAAATTTATTTTACATACTTTAAGAGAGAGATTCTTTTCGAGACCAATGAAAAAATGAATTTTTTACGTAATGCACATCCCTGAAGCATATAGATTACGATAGAGTGAAGGCTTTCACGACCGGATGAAATTGTTCCTAGTAAATCTTTCGGGATAGTGGTCGTGGTTCACGAAACTCTTCCATCCCTAGCGTTTCGTCCAGAACTGAACATTACACCTTTATCTTCAGAGACTTTACTCCTCCGTTAAGTTTTGGCGACTGACGGGTCGGACGTATGAGCCCATATGTATATATATATATATATATATATATATATATATATATATATACTGTAGGAAACCGGGACGTGGCTGGAGATGATCTTCGTCGAAGATAAAACTTAAGTATCGCTTTTAGTCTTGTCATAGGCAAAAACTTGTTTAAGGATTCTGCAGAGCTACTGTCCATATGTCACTACGTTGCATGGACTCTTCTTTCCTATTGAAATTATCCCTGTATTTATATATTTCAACTGCTTCTCTATGTAGCCGTGGATAATAGTTCGTCGTCGTAGATAAAATTTTTGTTTCAGAGAAATTCACTTCGTGACTTCCTGGTTGAAAAACAAGCTCTGCTACAACTCATTTGTCTATTTTTTTTTTCCTATTCGAAAAAGACTTTTGTGTTCCTTTTGCCGTGTTTTCACGTTTCTCTTGGCTGTTTCAATATAAACTTTACCACACGTACACGGAATTATACAGGGTGAGTCACCTAACATTACCGCTGGATATATTTCGTAAACCACATCAAATACTGACGAATCGATTCCACAGACCGAACGTGAGGAGAGGGGCTAGTGCAACAGGTTAAGACAAACCATAAAAAAATGCACGGAAGTATGTTTTTTAACACAAACCTACGTTTTTTTAAATGGAACCCCGTTAGTTTTGTCAGCACATCTGAACATATAAATAAATACGTAATCAGTGCCGTTTGTTGCATTGTAAAATGTTAATTACATCCGGAGATATTGTAACCTAAAGTTGACGCTTGAGTACCACTCCTCCGCTGTTCGATCGTGTGTATCGAAGAGCACCGAATTACGTAGGGATCCAAAGGGAACGGTGATGGACCTTAGGTACAGAAGATACTGGAACAGCACATTATGTCCACATGCTAACACCTTTTTATTGGTCTTTTTCACTGACGCACATGTACATTACCATGAGGGGTGAGGTACACATACACACGTGGTTTCCGTTTTCAATTACGGAGTGGAATAGAGTGTGTCCCGACATGTCAGGCCAATAGATGTTCAATGTGGTGGCCATCATTTGCTGCACACAATTGCAATCTCTGGCGTAATGAACGTCGTACACGCCGCAGTACATCTGGTGTAATGTCGCCGCAGGCTGCCACAATACGTTGTTTCATATCCTCTGGGGTTGTAGGCACATCACGGTACACATTCTCCTTTAACGTACCCTACAGAAAGAAGTCCAGAGGTGTAAGATCAGGAGAACGGGCTGGCCAATTTATGCGTCCTCCACGTCCTATGAAACGCCCGTCAAACATCCTGTCAAGGGTCAGCCTAGTGTTAATTGCGGAATGTGCAGGTGAACCATCTTGCTGATACCACATACGTCGACGCGTTTCCAGTGGGACATGTCCCTGCAGATGTTGCTCGCCGACCGTGGCCCGTGTTTGTTACAACACGCAACTGAACGTCGGAGGTTTCAAGCGTCAACTTTAGGTTACAATATCTCCGGATGTAATTAACATTTTACAATGCAACAAACGGCACTGATTACGTATTTGTTTATATGTTCAGATGTGCTAACAAAACTATCGTGGTTCTGTTTAAAAAAACGTAGGTTTGTGCTAAAAACATACTTCTGTGCTCTTTTGTATGGTTTGTATTAAACAATTACACTAGCCCCTCTCCTCACGTACGGTCTGTGGAATCGGTTCGTCAGTATTTGATGTGGTTTACGAAATATATCCAGCGGTAACGTTAGGTGACTCACCCTGTATATACGCCACATCCTGACAGAGTATGGTGTTGATCCTGCACAGATCGTAGTGCTTGAGCTATTTCCTTTGTTCTCTCACGTATGAAATAAGAAGATTTCTGGAAACTCATTTACAGTGATATTTGGGAAAACTGACTCATAAAAAAACTCGCTTAGTTTTATAAAGAAAATTGAATGGTAAATTCTCGCTCCTGAAGATATCATTGACAGTACCGACGTATTGTCTTTATTTACCATGATCTCAGAAAACGAAATTGTGGTATTTATAACGGATATTTTTCCTGGTGATTTGTCTGCTCTTTTCAGACTTTGCTTACTTCCAGCCAGTTCCCGTTGGATGACGAATTTTATGAACAACATGAAGATGTACCAACGGGTAACCCATTAGGTCCTGCTATAGGTAATTTCCATATGGAGAAATTCGAACAGTCGGCTTTAGAAAAAGCAAATAAGAAACCGTCTCGCTGGTATAGGTTTATAGATGATATATTTATGGTCTGGCCGTATGATAAAAAGCTTTGGAAAAATTCTTTCTTTTTTTAAATCATATAATTCCAAAAATTCAGTTCACCATGCAAACATAAAATGACAACAAAATATCTTTCTTGTATGTTTTTAATTATAAGACAGAACGACGGAATTCTGGAACATTCGGTTTCCCGAAAAGTAATGCACACAGATAAATATTTACATAAAAACTCTAATCATCATCCACAACAAAAGATAGGTGTTATTAAAAGTCTTTCCAATACAGCAGAAAAGATTTGCACGCCGGAATACCTGGAAGCCGTATTAAAACTTCTAAAGCAGGCTTCCGAGTAAAATGTCTACTCGGGGAAAGAAGTAAACAGAATTCTACGACCAAATAACGAAAGGCCGAAGGACAAGCATGAAAAACGACGATAGAAGAATACGGTTACTCTCCCTTTTATTAAAAAAGTAACATTTCAGATCAGGAAGATTTTACAGAAACATGACATAAACCAGTTTTTAGACCAAAACAGAAGATAGGTCAAGCATTCCGATCTGTGAAGTATAAACACGCTTCTCTGTCAGCATGTGGCGTATTTAAAATTCCGTGTACGTGTGGTAAAGTTTATACTGGAACAGCCAACAGAAACGTGAATACACGGCTAAAGGAATACAAAAGTCTTTATCGACTAGGGAAAATAGAGAAATCGGCTGTGGCGGAGAACGCTCTTCAGCCAAGAAGTCACGAAGTGAAGTTTTCTGAAACAAAAATAAATCTACGACGGCGAACTATTATCCACAGCTATGTAGAGAAGCAGTTGAAATATGTAAACATAGGGATAATTTTCATAGGAAAGATGAAACCAGGAAATTTAGTGACATATGGACAGTAGCTCTGCAGAATCTCTAAACAGTTTTTTATCTTCGACAAGACGACAATCGATAGTTAAGTTTTATCTTTGACATTGATCCTCTTCTTATCTGCAGGTACTCGCTGCACGCCCCTTTTTCTACGGTATATACACTGAAGTGCCAAAGAAACTGGTATAGGCATGCATATTCCAATACAGAGATATGTAAAGACGGAATACGGCTTTGCAGTCGGCAACGCCTGTATAAGACAAGTGTCTGGCACAGTCGTTAGATCGGTTACTGCTGCTACAATAGCAGGTTATCAAAATTTAAGTGAGTCTGAACATGTTATAGTCAGCGCACGTGCGATGGGACCCACCATCTCCGAGGTAGCGATGAAGTGGGGATTTTCCCGTACAACCATTTCACAAGTGTACCGTGAATACCAGAAATCCGGTAAAACATCACGCCGACATCACTGCCGGCGGTAAAAGATCCTATAAGAGCGGCACCAACGACGACTGAAGAGAATCGTTAAACGTGACAGAAGTGTAAGCCTTCCGCAAACTGCTGCAGATTTCAATGCTGGGCCATCAACAAGTGCCAGCATGGGAACTGTTCAACGAAAAATAATCGATATGGGCTTTCGTAGCCGAAGCCCTACCCGTGTACCCTTGATGACTGCATGACACCAAACTTTACGCCTCGCTTGGGCCGATCAACACCGAAATCGGACGGTTAATGACTAAAAACATGTTACCTGGTCGGACGACGGGTCTCGTTTGAAATTATATCGAGCGGATGGATGTGTACGGGTATGGGGTCTAGCTCATAAATCCATGGACTCTGTATGTTAGCAGGGGACTGTTCAAGCTGATGGAGGCTCTGTTATAGTGGGGGTCGTGTGCAGTTGGTGTAATATGGGACCCCTGCCACGTCTAGATATGAATCTGACAGATGACACGTACGTAAGCATCATGTCTGATCAGCTGCATCCATTCATGTTCATTGAGCATCCAACTGAATTTGGCGATTCCAGCAGGACAAAGTGACACCCCACACGTCCAGAATGGCTACAGAGTGGTTCCAGGAACACTCTTCTAAGTTTGAACACTTCCGCTGGCCACCAAACATCCCAGACATGAACGTTATTGAGCAGATCTGGGATGCCTTCCAATGTGCTATTCAGAAGAGATATCCATCCATTTCGGATTTATGGACAGCCCTGCAGGATTAATGGTGTCAGTTCCCTCCAGAACTACTTCAGACATTAGTCAAGTCAATGCTACGTCGTGTTGCGGCACTTCTGCGTACTCGCAGGGGCCCTACACGATATTAGGCGGGTGTACCAGTTTCTTTGGCTCTTCAGTGTATGTCGCTTTCAGACGTCCGATCCTTCAGTCGGCAAGGCTCACCGGAGGAGCAACGACTCTAAAGATGTAAAGCGCAGTTCTGGACGAATCGTTAGAAGCAGAATGGGTTCGTGGACCACGACCTTATACCCTTAAATGTTTATATACATTAATCTTGCAAAAGGATTTTTTATTGTGAAAATGTTTTAGAAGTTACAGCGTGTTGAATGGAACCGGGCGCAGATCGAAATACAGGCAGCTTTAGGTGTTCGATGAACTGGTTCAAGAAAAGATTCGACCAATGTAGGAATTTCCGTCCGATGAAGATTTGCTTAAAACGTGCGCTGGTGCCAATACACAAATGACAACGAAATCTTCAAAGCGTGCATTCGGAAACTGGTACCGAAACCTTATCATTGCGCGGCAAAAACTGTTGAAATAGCAGCATATGAAGTTACATGTATATTGAACGAAGTTACTCATGTATCTGAAGACCATGAACATGTTAGGAATCGTCACAGAGACGAATAGCAAAAGCTTAGCAGAGTTACCTAACAGGAAAAGCTTGACCGCCGCGGAGAGAGGGCTGTCTCAGTTTTTTTAAAAGAGCCGGGTTGAATGAAATACACCACCAAATTCAGAAACAGACCATGTCTGAGGAAGAGAAAGGATGCCTCTTTAACCCTTTGGACAGAACTGACATCGCTGCCTCACTGATGGTCTGTGTCCAAAGGGTTAAACTCCGAAGTCACGCCCACAACGATTCCCACAGAAGAGATCATTCAATCTGTGGAGGCGTCACTCCACCAAGTACCACGTGTCGAAGCAGAAAAGATAAGGCAGGAAACTGTAAGAATTTTACAAACAGCAAAGCCACCCAGAGCCAATGACACACGTGAAGAAAGACAGGCCATTAAGGAGTTCAGGAATAACAAGGATATTGTGGTCATACATGCGGACAAAGGAAACGCTGTGGTTCTGATGGACACTTCTGAATATGAAAAGAAGATGGACGAACTGCTAAGCGATCCCATTTACAGAGTACTGAGGAGTGACCCGACGGCGAGGATAGGCAGAAATACGAAGACCCTCGTAAAGGACTCGAGAATTGATCCTGACACAGCCAAGAGACTAATCACCAAGGTGCCTGTTCCTCCTAGAATCTACGGAGTACCAAGCTCCATAAGGAGGGTTATCCGCTGAGGCCCATAGTGAACGGAATAGATTCACCTACGTATTATGTTGCGAAACATCTGGCACCTAAGTTACGCCGTCTTGTGGGACAAACAGACTCCTACGTGAAAGATTCTACCCACTTCATACAACTGATTAGGGAACAGCGAATAAAGCCATCGGACATTATGGTCAGTTTTGATATCAAATCTCTCTTTAACGTACCTATTGAGGAGACTCTGCGCATTCTACAGGATCGGATCCCACCAGATATCTGCGATCTGGTGCGCTTATGCCTGTCATCTACGTACTTCACCTGGCGGGGAAAATATTACGAACAGTTAGATGGAGTGGCAATGGGTTCCCCGCTCTCCCCTGTAGCGGCGGACATCTTCATGGAAGCCGTTGAGTAAACGGCCCTAGCTTCTACTCCGTTACGTCCCAGTTGTTGGCTACAACATGTGGACGATACATTCGTTTTCTGGCCTCACGGTGAAGCGGAATTGGGAAACTTCCTCCAGCACTTAAATAGCATACACAAAAATATAAAGTTCACACATGAGACTGAAAACAATGGTACCTTCCCATTTCTGGATGTGGAAGTATACAGAGCTGCCGAAGGTAAACTGGGACACAAAGTGTACCGGAAACCAACGCACACTAACCGGTGCCTGCACGCGGAAAGCCATCACCACCCAGCCCAAAAGTATTCTGTTCTGCATACGTTAACTGCCCGAGTCTACCGGATAAGCGATGAAAATAACATCAAAGAAGAATTAAAGGAGCTACAACACACGTTTCGTGCCAACGGCTGTGATGACAACATCATAAGAAAGGTAGCTAAAACCAAAGGGAGCAGAACACGAGAAGAAGGCGAAGAAGAGAAGCTTCCACTGGTACACTTACCATATGTAAAAGGCGTCTGCGAACGTTTAGGCAATGTCCTCCACCGACGAGGTTTCAAACCGATTTTTCGAAGCAGTCACAGGATAGAAGCACCTATCCCTATGCAAAACCAGTCGCGCCCTGAGGGAGGCCGTTACAATTCGGCCGAAACGTCGGTTTAGGTTTATTATTGTTGTTAGTTTTAAGCAATGACCCAGAACTTTAATCACTATCAACCTTTTTCTTTACTTCAAACATTAAACATGTTATTCTCAAAACAACGTTTCTCAATGCACGAAGCGCTCTAGTTCATCGACATATTAACCGATTCATTTGATTCTTTTCATGAAAGATCATTACATTTAGCGATCTGTAGCGAGAGCTTCTTTTTATTCGAATTCTTAATGTATTTCTAAATGTTTGAATTTAGAAAATCCCAGGAAATTGACATGTTTTTCAAATAGCTGCCATTTTTTTTTCAAGGTGAATTCCAGTACCTATCTTCATGGCATCCAAATACATCGTAATTTAAGAATTTTCTATTTTTATGGGTGTCAGACACGGCCATGAGTCTGTGTAAAAACGCGTCGCGCAAACTGGGACGTGTCGCAAGGCGCATACCTTGACAAGTGATTCGTGGGAAGGCTTTTGTTATCAGATATTAAAAACCTTTTCATACACTTATGTATGTATAATAGCGTTGTTAAACCCCATTTTAATCAAAACAGTTCTTGTATGAAAAGAATCTAAACTTCACCAGTTTTTCGTGCCTGTCGACCAGAACCTTCCATTAACGACCGTCTTTACCATAGCGAACTTCCTCACATTTAAAATATCGTGCAATTAAATTGCATCTGGATTTATTACCGTTTAGAGCAATGTTCTCTAGGGATCTCTTATTTTAAATGTTTTGTATAGTCAAACGACTGTATCAAAGAGAGATTAGGAGACCTACAAGAAAGTTACGTTACGTGGACTGCATCCAAATCAGGCGGAACGAATTCAGAACGTTTCATTATTTTTGAGCATGATAGTATATTCTCAGAAACATCTTTATCTATAACGACCTCCGTTTGACACCAGTGGTAGCAGTTCTGCGTTTCCATGACAACGATGTAAAAGTACGAGACAAGTTATTTGATGTGTGGTGTTTCTGTTTGCTTGTCATCTTATTCATGTAACTGATCTAGGCTTTTGGTACAATGCAATACACAGTGGGAGTTAGTCGGACGCCACCACAAAAAGAGCGATCTTCCTGGGAATGGCCCGTTACCTGTTTCTTGTAAAAACGTCCAAATTCTTGGCCGTCGACTTGTATTCAGGAAATGCCAGTCCCTGGGGAATGTTCGTGTCAGGGAGTAACAAATACATCAAAGACTCTGCTACAAAACTGAGAGTCGAAGAAGAACCTCACCGTTCAAGAACAAACTTTCCCAAGGCTAAAAGTATGTGGTAGACAAACGTGGAAATTGTGATTGCAATGTGTTTCTGAGATCATTCGTTATGTAGATGAGTGAAGCAGCGCAAGAATACCGACAGCAGGTCAGAATATTGCAACGTCAAACCCCATTGGCAAGAGAACGTACCATCAACTAACCAATTAGAATGAATTACGGAGCACGGGAAACTCACACTTTGTCACACAGTTCTGTTCTATTGGGAAATTGGAGAAGGGCATTTGGAGTCTTGAAGGAGTCAAGATGCTTCACTAACAGCCACTACACTGAGATGGTTGTTGTTGTTGTTGTCTTCAGTCCAGAGACTGGTTTGATGCAGCTCTCCATGCTACTCCATCGTGTGCAAGCTTCTTCATCTCCAAGTAACTACTGCACCCTATACCCTCCTGAACCTGCTAAGCGTATTCTTCTCTTGGTCTCTCTCTACGATTTTTGCCCTCCACGCTGCCCTCCAATACTACATTCGTGATCCCTTGATGCCTCAGAACATGCCCGAGCAACCGATGCCTTCTTCTAGTCAAGTTGGACCACAGTTTCCTCTTCTTCCCAATTCTATTCAATACCTCCTCATTAGTTACGTGATCTACCCATCTAACCTTCAGCATTCTTCTGTAGAACCACATTACGAAAGCTCTATTCTCTTCTTGTCTAAACTATTTATTGTCCATGTTTCACATCCATACAAGGCTACACTCCACACAAACACATTTAGAAAAACTTCCTCACACTTAAATCTATACTCGATGTAAACAAATTTCGCTTTTCTTGCCATTGCCAGTCTATATTTTATATCCTCTCTACTTCGACCATCATCAGTTATTTTGCTTCCCAAACAGCAAAACTCATCTACTAATTTAAGTGTCTCATTTCCTAATCTAATTCCCGCAGCATCACGTGACTTAATTAGACAACGTTCCATTATCCTCGTTTTGATTTTGTTGATGTTCATATTACATTCTCCTTTCAAGACACTGTCCATTTCTTATCCTTCCATAATTTGCCGGCTGGAGTGGCCATGCGGTTCTAGGCGCTACAATCTGGAACCGAGCGACCGGTACGGTCGCAGGTTCGAATCCTGCCTCGCGCATGGATGTGTGTGATGTCCTTAGGTTAGTTTAATTAGTTCTAAGTTCTAGGTGACTGATGACCTCAGAAGTTAAGTCGCATAGTGCTCAGAGCCATTTGAACCATTTGAACCTTCCATAATTTGAGCTTGTGCTCCGTCTCTAACGATCTCGTTGAGCTTCCTCATTTTTTGTTCCCTTTTGGTTTTCGCACCTATTTTAGATTATCGCTCTATATATTATAGGATTTTAACATTTGGACCATTTTACATTCTCTAACACTTTCTTAGCTCGACAAATCGTATGTGAGTGCTTCGATACTTACCAAACGAAGCGTTACAATAATGTATCCGATGCCTTTACTTATCATGGAGACAAACTGACTGTCATCTAACACACTCTCAGTTTTCTTTCCGATTTCTCTGTATATTATACTTGTCAGCAGTTTAGGTTCACGATCTGTTATAATAATTGTACGATAGTTCTCGCATTTTTGTGCCTTTCGTGTCTTCTGGACTGTGTGGATAATAACATTCCGAATGTCCAACGGCCATAGATTCAACACACCTACCCTTTGGTTTTGTTCCCGCGATGATTTTACAAATTTCACAGGAATGTGGCCGATTCCTTCCTAGTTTGAGTACAACAAAGCTCAACATCTGATTCGATTTCTTCACTTTTTCTGGATAGCCATTTTGCTCTACTTTCCTTTCTATTCACTTCATAATTGACTTGTCTAGCTGTATTCCTATCTTTTGTATTTTATTCCTTTTTCTATGATTTCTTCTGTTTCCTAGAATTCCTTCGTAGCTGTTTTGTTATTCTATGTTTATCAGCAGAACTTGAGTGATTCGGAATTTCTGTCTTACTACGATGTATCTGATACTTCCTATGTCGCCTAGCCTTTTCAAACATCACAGGAGGAGGAAGCAGACTTGGAACCGTGTATTCGCTATTACTATCTGAAATTTATTGCTGAAATAAAGAATTTTCCACTTTCTCATTAGTACTGCCTAGCGCATATTCTTTCGTAACATTACCTACATTTTCTTCCCCTTTTATAATAACATTACCTACATTTTCTTCCCCTTTTATAACGTGCTAGTTCACCATGATCATTAGATTTTCATCCCCTTTAACATAATGAATTACTCGTTCATTTTCTTCAGATTACCGTCTCTATCTCGTCAGTTTTTGCTTTTGACCTCGGCTTATAAATACGTCAACTATAATTGTTTGCGGTGATTTGGTTTTGATTATGACAAGAGTTATTTCACTTAACTATTCACAATAGCTCTCTATGTGCCCTACGTTCCTATTAACCGCGAATCATTCGTTTATATGATTTTTGAGCCTGTTGATATTCTCCTACATTTGACAACAAATCCTATTTTGTTTTCACAATCCGTGATCGGCAACAGATAGGACTGACATAGGAAACAGAGAAGATTCAAAGAAGAGCAGTACATTTGGTTACAGGTTTATTTAGTAAGCGGCAAAGAATCACGGAAATGCATAGGTAACTCTAGTGGCAGGCACTGATAGAGAGATGTAGTGCATCATGGTGTCGTTTACAGTTAAAATTCTGAGATCGTACGTTCTTAGAAGAGAATACATTACTTCCTCCTACGCATGCCTAGCAAGAACATCATGAAGGTAAAGTTAGAGAGATTAGAGCTCACTCGGACACTTACCAATACTCGATCTTCCCATGAACCATTTGCGACTGGAACAGGGAAGTGGGGAAGTTCAAAATGGTTCAAACGGCTCTGAGCACTATAGGACTTAACATCTGAGGTCATGAGTCCCCTAGAACTTAGAACTACTTAAACCTAACTAACTTAAGGACATCACACACAACCATGCCCGAGGCACAATTCGAACCTGCGACCGTAGCGTTCGCGCGGTTCCAGACTGAAGCATCTAGAACTTCTCGGCCACAGCGGCCGACGAAGTGGGGAAGTGACAGTAGTATGCTACCCATCGTAAAGTGGAACGCGGAGTATGAGGTGATGGAGACGTTTTCGTGACAGATTTACAATATTTTGTTACTCTCTAACATGAAAGCATTTTATCCAGTCATAGTGACATATCCCATTGGCGGGATAAACTACAAATAGAAATATAACAATTTTTATGTTACAAGTTGAATTTTAAACGATTATCAAATACCACAGACATTGGTATGTAATTTCATGACATGGCTAGGTAATTCAGTGATATGTGTAAAGTGATATATGTAACATGATTAGTTAAGTGCAGCTAGGTCAACATATCTGCCAACAACGATGTCCCAAGAAACTTCTAGCCGAAGTTAACAAAAATAATCACAAAATTACCTATATCACGAAAATAAAACTTATACAGGCGCGCTAGTGCACACTTCGCTGATATTTTAGATATTTTGTCTTTTCTTTTGGTATATTCTGATGTGAAATACGCGAAGAAAGTATTTTAAGATAGGTAATTTCGTTATACGCTTTTCCCTCTCGACTGAGAGTTTGCAGGTACGTCAACAATACCATGTGCTGTCAGTAATGGTGTCCCAAGTCACGCGTTGCCTCTCCTGCAGGGGTAGTCCCAGTGAGGCCAAAAAAAAAAATTAAAAAACAAGTCACGAGATTACCAGTGTACGAAAATATCATCTTTTACCTTAGACGCAAATGTGGATGGAGATATAAATATAGATGTAGACGTCACGACACAAATTCGTACTACATATAGACTGAGCTCCCACATTTTCCTTTCCAGATTTTCTGACTGCTATACGCTACACATTTTGAAGGTCTGAAAGCTGAAGACAGTATTTTGGAAAGAAATAGGAGGTAGAAAGAAATGAGATGGGAGATATGGTACTACAAGAAGAATGTCACAGAGCGCTGGAAGACCTAAGTCGATAGAAGGCAACTGCAGTAGTCGACATTCCCTCAGAATTATTGAAAGCTTTGGGATACCCAGCCATGACAGAGCTATTCCATTTGGTATGCAAAATGTATGAGAAAGGCCAAATTCTCTCAGCCTTCGAGGAGAGTTTAATAATTCCAGTTCTAAAACAAAACAAAAACTGCGATTAAGTGCGAATATTATCGAAACAACAATTCGGTAGTCCGCCTCGGTGAAGATCAGTTAGGGTTCTGAAGAAATGTAGGAACGTACGAGGCAATACTGCCCTATGATATACCTTAGACGACACACTGAAGAATGGCAGAATTATGTTAACAGCATTTGTAGACTTAGTACTGCCTAGAACACACTCTTTGAATTCCTGAAAGTGGCAGGGATCAGTTACAGGGAGCTTATCTACAATTTATACGGAAATCAGGGTACAGCTAAAAGTGTCGAAGAACTTTAAAGGAAGGCACTAGTTGAGAAGCGAGTGAGAAAGGGCTGTAACATATCCCCTATATTATTCAGTCTTTGTATTGGACAAAAATAAGGGAAGCCAAGGAGAAATATTGAAAGGGAACTAAAGTTCAGATGGAAGAAATACAGTACTTTGCTAGTTCTGTGAAATACCTAAAGGATCTGGAAGAATAGTTGAATAGAATGAATAGCCTTGAAAACAGATTATGAATTTCAACAACAGGAGAGTAATGGAATGTAACTGAATCAAGCTAGGGGATGCGGAGGGAATAACATAAGGAATTGAGACAATAAAAGTACTTGGTGAGCTTTGTTGTTTGTGAGTAAAATAAGTATCGATGGCTGGAGTGGAGAGAATATAAAATGCGGATTGGCGACGGGAAGAATAGTGTTTCTGGTGCAGAGAATTTTGCTTGAAATACAATTTTGTGTGTTACGAAGTATTTTCTGTAGGTGTTTTCTGGAATTACACCTTGCAGGGAAGTGAAATGTGGACAATATATAGTTCAGAAATGAAGAACATATAAACTACAGAAGAATGCTGAGGATTAAATGGGTAGATCAGGTAATTAATGAGGAGGTACTGAAACGAATCGGGAGAAAAAGAAAACTGTTGCACTAATGGACCAAAAGAAGGGATCTGTTGAGAGGCAACGTTCTGAGGCATCAAAGCGTCGGCAATTTGGTAATGGAAGGAAGTATGTGAGATAAAAATTGTAGAGGGAGACAAAGTCTTGACTGCAGTAGGAAAGTTCAAGATGATGTGGTTTGGAGCAGTTACGCAGAACTGGACTACACAGAACAGACTCGCCTGGAGAGCTGCATCAAACTAGTCTTCGGAATCAAGACAGACGACAGTTTGCACCAGGATTAGTGGCAAGCTATTAATTGATAAACACTGTTAATTCCGTGAAACAAGCACGTTAGAATCAGAAATAATTCGGAGATATCTTCCTCTCTTTTACATTTTGCACGGTGACGAAATTACTGGAGATATTGTTTACTATGAGGAGCACAGACACTGTTAACACATACATATCAAACCTGAAACCCGCCCGTTTTTAACTACCATCCATAGTAACAGAAGTACAGTTATATAAATTACAATAGCATCCTCCCTCCCCTTAAATCAAAGCCACCGTTATAAGGTGAACAGCGCGATGTAGCATTCGTTTCGGTATCAAGTCGTGAATCCGTTACGGATGAGCGTGAACAACGAGCGAGGATAAATAGAGAGAATCACGATTAGTGTTAAAGAACATACCGTTAATACTGTAGAACTTCTTTTTTACTGCCAGCAGTCAAAGAATTTGCATAAGTAGACGGCTGCGCTGTTATGACTGCACCGCAAGATAGATCATTTTGTGTGTTGGAATTTGCACGAAGTCAGTCCATTGTTCAAGTGTAACGTGAATTCCTCCGGCGATTCGCCAAGTAGCCACCTCTGAAAAAGTAGATTTATGACTGGCGAGCAACGTTATTGGAAGTTAGCATGTGAAAGAGAAGAGCACTTGCCGGCCACGGACATCTGAATAAATGTCGAGTATATCGGAGAAGAATTCATATGGGGTCCTCGGAAGCCCACAAGACGGACAGGCCACAAACTTTAAGTTTCCCAAACAATGCTGTGGCATATTCTGAAACGACTCTCCTGCATATCAAGCCTTAAAAGTTGCAGTTACTGCAGCAACTGCGTCTCGGCGACCATAACAGAAGGTCCTTGGGATTTCAGTTCTCCAGGATATGGCAGAGGATACTTTCTTCCAAATGAACCATCTTTTTGCGTGAATCGACGTTTCATCTATCAGCTAAGGTAAACCACCATAACTTAATAATTTGGGGGTCACAAAATCCTGGTATCGTCGTCGAACGCGAAACGCAATGTGTTTTGCGGCGTTTCTGTCACAAAGTTTATGGACCTTTCTTTTTTTCGGATGAAACTGTGACAGGAATGTCATACCTGGACATGCTGCGAATTTGGTACTTCCCCCAACTTCACGAATATTCCAATGATTTCATTTTTATGCATGACGGCGCCCTGTCTCCCTATCACCTTGAGGTGCGGCATTATCTTTATACAACCATCCCGTAACGTAGGACTGGAAGAACTGCATATCAAGATCTTGTTGATTATTTTTGACCTCCCAGATCACCAGACGTCACACCTTGCGAATTTTTTTTTCAGGGCGGATAAATAAAAGACAGAGTCTTTGTCCCACCTGTGGCAGTTACTCTTCAAGAGATGAGAAAGCTGAAGCTGTCAATTTCATAAACAGAAACCTGTTGATTCGTGTGTGGAATCAAATGGACTACCGTTTACATGTTTCTCGAGCAACGCTTGATGCTTATGTTCTGTGGACGATGTAAAGTCTATGGGAACACAAAACTTTGAACCTTCCTGTATCCAGTGACATGCGAAGTATGTTTCTATCTTTCATAGTTTTGTCTGTAACAGACAACTGAAATCTGTTCTTTCTTTTTGAAACACCCTGTACCGTATAGCGTTGCACACAAATTGCCTGAAACGAGAATATTTACAACTACTTTCGTACTCTTCAAACAAGAACATTTGCAGAGAATCACTGTGGAGTGTATGGCAGAGTGTATTTTCTAGAGTATAACACATATAAAGGCAACTTATCAATTTAGGTTTCCGTCAGAGCTGCAAATGATATTTTTGTTAGTGACTAGTTTCGAACTTTTTGTTCATTCTCAAACCATTCCCGTGTTAGAAGATACAATGTTACACTACGTGATCAAAAGAATCCGCACACCCCCAGAAACTTGCTTTTTCATATTAGGAGCATTGTGCTGCCACCTACTGCCAGGTACTACATTTCAGCGACGACAGTAGTCTTTAGACATCGTGAGAGAGCAGAATGGGGCGCTCCGCGGAACTCACTGACTTTAACGTGATCGGGTGATTGGGTATCACTTCTGTCATACGTCTGTACGCGAGATTTCCACACTGCTAAACTCCCTAAGTCCATTGTTTACAAAAAGAAAGTGAAGTGAAAACGTGAGGGGACATGTACAGAACAAAAGCCTACAGGTCGACCTGTCTATTGACTGACAGAGACCGCCGACATTTGAAGAGGGTCGTAATGAGTAATAGGCAGACATCTATCCAGATCATCACACAGGAATTCCAAACTGCATCAGGATCCACTGCAAGTACTATGACAGTTAGGCAGGAGGTGAGAAAACTTGGTTATCATGGTCGAGCGGCTGCTCATAAGCCACACATCACGCCGGTAAATGCCAAAAGACGCCTCGCTTGGTGTAAGGAGCGCAAACATTGGACGATTGAACAGAGGAAAAACTTTATGTGGAGTGACGAATCACGTTACACAATGTGACGATCCGATGACAGCATGTGGGTATGGCGAATGCCCGGTGAACGTCATCTGCCAGCGTGTGTAGTGCCAACAGTAAAATTCGGAGGCGTTGGTGTTATGGTGTGGTCGTGTTTTTTCATGGAGGGGACTTGCACCCCTTTTGTTTTGCATGGCACTATCACAGCACAGACCTACATTGATGTTTTATGCACCTTCTTGCTTCCCACTGTTGAAGAGCAATTCTGGAATGGTGATTGCGTGTTTCAACACGATCGAACAACTGTTCATAATGCACGGTCAATGGCGGAGTGGTTACACAATTACATCCCTGTAATACATTGGCCTGCACAGAGTCCTGACCTGAACCCGATAGAAGACCTTGGGGATGTTTTGGAACGCCGACATCGTGCGAGGCCTCACCGACCGACATCGATACCTCTCCTCAGTGCATCATTCCGTGAAGAATGGGCTGCCATTCGCCAAGAAACGTTCCAGAAGCTGACTAAATCTATGCGTGCGAGAGTGGAAGCTGTCATCAAGGTTAAGAGGGGGCCTACCTCATATTGAATTCAAGCATCACCGATGGAGGGCGCCACAAACTTGTAAAACATTTTGAGCCAGGTGTCCGTATACATTTGATCACATAGTGTATTAACAACACATGAAATACAAACTTTTCTGGGCACAGATTACAGCAGTGCAATAAACCTGTGAACACAATATTTGTGTTTCATTTTTTGCTGGTAAGTTTGTGTACTCTTATGTAGGTAATGGTTTGAAAATAAACGAAAAGCTCGAAACTAGTCACTAACAAAAATATTATTTTTGTATGTCCATCCTTCTGAATGGAGGTTTTGGGGTCACAGCCTATTGTAAGAAAATGAAACACCTGTAGCCGTCCTTATGGTCTTATTTTTGCGTAGCTCCCAATTTCGGTGCTTCAAAGCGCCATCTTCGGTCCTAGTTGATGTTGAAGGGGTTATCGCAATCCATATATACACTCCTGGAAATGGAAAAAAGAACACATTGACACCGGTGTGTCAGACCCACCATACTTGCTCCGGACACTGCGAGAGGGCTGTACAAGCAATGATCACACGCACGGCACAGCGGACACACCAGGAACCGCGGTGTTGGCCGTCGAATGGCGCTAGCTGCGCAGTATTTGTGCACCGCCGCCTTCAGTGTCAGCCAGTTTGCCGTGGCATACGGAGCTCCATCGCAGTCTTTAACACTGGTAGCATGCCGCGACAGCGTGGACGTGAACCGTATGTGCAGTTGACGGACTTTGAGCGAGGGCGTATAGTGGGCATGCGGGAGGCCGGGTGGACGTACCGCCGAATTGCTCAACACGTGGGGCGTGAGGTCTCCACAGTACATCGATGTTGTCGCCAGTGGTCGGCGGAAGGTGCACGTGCCCGTCGACCTGGGACCGGACCGCAGCGACGCACGGATGCACGCCAAGACCGTAGGATCCTACGCAGTGCCGTAGGGTTCAAATGGCTCTGAGCACTATGGGACTTAACATCTATGGTCATCAGTCCCCTAGAACTTAGAACTACTTAAACCTAACTAACCTAAGGACATCACATAACACCCAGTCATCACGAGGCAGAGAAAATCCCTGACCCCGCCGGGAATCGAACCCGGGAATCCGGGCGTGGGAAGCGAGAACGCTACCGCACGGCCACGAGCTGCGGACGTGCCGTAGGGGACCGCACCGCCACTTCCCAGCAAATTAGGGACACTGTTGCTCCTGGGGTATCGGCGAGGACCATTCGCAACCGTCTCCATGAAGCTGGGCTACGGTCCCGCACACCGTTAGGCTGTGTTCCGCTCACGCCCCAACATCGTGCAGCCCGCCTCCAGTGGTGTCGCGACAGGCGTGAATGGAGGGACGAATGGAGACGTGTCGTCTTCAGCGATGAGAGTCGCTTCTGCCTTGGTGCCAATGATGGTCGTATGCGTGTTTGGCGCCGTGCAGGTGAGCGCCACAATCAGGACTGCATACGACCGAGGCACACAGGGCCAACACCCGGCATCATGGTGTGGGGAGCGATCTCCTACACTGGCCGTACACCACTGGTGATCGTCGAGGGGACACTGAATAGTGCACGGTACATCCAAACCGTCATCGAACCCATCGTTCTACCATTCCTAGACCGGCAAGGGAACTTGCTGTTCCAACAGGACAATGCACGTCCGCATGTATCCCGTGCCACCCAACGTGCTCTAGAAGGTGTAAGTCAACTACCCTGGCCAGCAAGATCTCCAGATCTGTCCCCCATTGAGCATGTTTGGGACTGGATGAAGCGTCGTCTCACGCGGTCTGCACGTCCAGCACGAACGCTGGTCCAACTGAGGCGCCAGGTGGAAATGGCATGGCAAGCCGTTCCACAGGACTACATCCAGCATCTCTACGATCGTCTCCATGGGAGAATAGCAGCCTGCATTGCTGCGAAAGGTGGATATACACTGTACTAGTGCCGACATTGTGCATGCTCTGTTGCCTGTGTCTATGTGCCTGTGGTTCTGTCAGTGTGATCATGTGATGTATCTGACCCCAGGAATGTGTCAATAAAGTTTCCCCTTCCTGGGACAATGAATTCACGGTGTTCTTATTTCAATTTCCAGGAGTGTATGTCAGCATATCACAGTTACAGATACTCTGCGTAAACCATGTATGTTGGTCACTGATGCAGTGTACATATGGATCGCGATAAGCCCTTCAGCATCGACTAAGGCCTGAAGACTTCGCATTAAAGCGCCGAAACTGGTAGCTACGCAATAAATAAGAAGACGGATTTTATACAAAAATATTATTTGAGACTCTGACGGAAACTCAAATTAATAAATTACAAATATACTGAGATCCTGTTACTAACAAAATATTGGAATTACGTACATATCAAGGTTATTTCCCGTTCTGTTCACATATGAACCATGGCAGAATGTCTGCCTCTAGGTGAATTGTAATTTGCCTATTTTCCCAGAACTACCTCTGCTAGAACAAGAAAATGGGACTCCTGGATCCGATTTGATGCAAGCAGTTCGTCATCCCCAAACTGATTTCACCGCTACCTGACAGTCATGAGAGCTTTTTATTATTTCGCTTTTTCTTCTGCTTATATTTCACTACTTTTTTAACCTGCGGCCTTCCTTCATACAGCAAGGCATGCGTTGGCGTCGATTTACTGGATGACTGCTTTGAAAAATTCATCTTTGTGCGCCGAAACGCAGTTAATAAGTCCTCCGTAATTTGCCGTAGCTTAGCTGTAATCCTCGTGTCACATGTGATTAGAAATTTTCGTTTCCTGTGAACTTTAGTGACAAAACTGCTTCATTGACAATGACATTGTTTGATAGGTTGAATTGTTTGGGGGAAGAGACCAAACAGCGAAGTCATCGGTCTCATCGGATTAGGGAAGGAAGAGGCCGTGCCCCTACAAAGGAAACATTCCGGCATTTGCCTGGAGCGATTTAGGCAAATCACGGAAAACCTAAATCAGGATGGCCGCACCCGGAACTGAACCGTCGTCCTCCCGAATGCGAGTCCAGTGTGCTAACCACTGCGCCACCTCGCTGGGTCATTGTCTGACGCCGACACCAAAAAATATATGTAGTTTCTGCCCTGACAGATAATTTCCGCGCGGGATTAGCCGAGCGGTTTAGGGCGCTGCAGTCATGGACTGTGTGGCTGATCCCGGCGGAGGTTCGAGTCCTCCGTCGGGCATGGGTGTGTGTATTTGTCATTAGGATAATTTAGGTTAAGTAGTGTGTAAGCTTAGGGAATGACGACCTTAGCAGTTAAGTCCCATAAGATTTCATACACACACAGATAATTCTTTAAGTTTTCTTAGCACGGTCTTGAGAGAAGTACAGCACCTTTCTTCGAGTGTCTGCCAGCACATTTATCAACATTTCTGTTATACTATTTCACTAGTCTAATAACCTTGTAACTACCCATTGCCCTAGTTCGTATATAACCGGTCCCTTTTAATCCGGTCTGATGTGGATAGCAGAACTGGACCAATATTCAAATACTGGACGTACATTAGTTTTTATGCAGCCCTCTACAGACCAATAGCAATTTCCCGGTATCCTGTCACTGAATGGTACTCTGCCAATTCCGTAACCTATAACAGAGCTTTTTGGGTCGTTCAATTTAACATATTATTGTCAATTATTTGTTTGATATACCTGGCTCTATTCGTCCCTCAGTAATCCTGCAGTCAAAGGACAACACACTTGTACGATTCCTGATGTGCATTTCGCTACTAATTACTAGTCTTTGGCTCAAAGCTCAGGTTATTTCGATACGTAAATGGATATTACTGTATTTTTAACAGATATTTTTTCCATTTAGGCTATTGTACACTCTAACACAAAAAACGATGTACCTCGAAGGAATTATCCGAATGGGACGGAATTCGATAAATGTGATATACATGTACAGAAAAAAAGAATGCAATTTCAGAAAAATTTGATGATTTATTCAAGAGAACAGTTTCACAAATTGAGCAAGTCAATAACGTGTTGACTCACTTTGTCCATTATGCAAGCAATTATTCGGCTTGCCATTGGTTTATATAGTTCTTGTATATCCTCAAGAAGGACAGTGCACCAAATTCTGTACAATTGGCGCGGTAGATCGTCAAAATCAGGAGAATGTTGGAGGGCACGCCCATAATGCTCCAAACGTTCTCAACCGGGGATAGCTCTTGCGACGTTGGTGGCTAAGATAGGATTTGGCAAGCACGAAGACAAGTACTGGTCAGTCTCGCCATGGGTGGGAGGGCTCTGTGTTGTTGATATGTAAGCCCAGGATGGCTTGGCACGGAGGGCAACAAAACAGGGCTTAAGATATCGTCGACCTACCATGGTGCTGTGAAGGTGCCGCAGATGACGACGAAGGGGCTCCTGCTATGAAAAAATATACATAAATAAAAAAATGGCACCCGAGTCTCTTTCACCTGGTTGTCGGGCCGTGCGGCGGGCAACAGTCCGGTTGGTATCCCACCACTTTCCTGGGCGTCTCCATCGGGGATCAGTTCGAAGCGGGACTCATCACTGAAAACAATTCTATTACACTCAATGGTATTCAAGGCCGAATTGCCAGGAAACCGTTACAAACGGGCTTATCGGTTACTGAGGTCAGTGTTAGTCGGCGCAAGGGGCGCCGTGAACTCAGCCCCTTTCCTGTGAGCCGGCCGAACAAGTGCCTGTAGACACCCCGGTCATAAGCGGAACCCTTACAGCACAGCAGTACGTCGACGATATTCTACTCTCCGTTTTGTTGCTCGTCACGACACGCCATCCTAGGCTTACATTTGAGCACGATAATTCCTGTCCGAACAGGTAAGAGTTTCTAATGCTTGTCTTCGTGCTTTCCGAACTCTACCTTGGCCAGCAAGGTTGCCAGATCGCTCCAGAAATGAGAATGATTGGAGCATTATGGGTAGGGCCCTCCAACCAGCTCCGGATTTTGACAATCTAACTGTCCAATTGGACAGAATTTGACACGCTATCCCTCAGGAGCTCATCCAATAACTCTACCAATCAACTCCAAGCCAAATAACTGCTTGTATAAGGTCCAGAGGTGGACCAGCACGTTATTGACTTGCTTATTTTGTGAAGCTCTTTCATGTGAATAAATTAACCAGATTTTCCGAAATTGTAATTATTGGTTTGTCTGTACATGTACATCAAATCTACCGATCTCCATCCCATTCGGTAATTCTTGCGTGATTCGTCTTTTTTTTTTGTCTTAGGGTGTATCTATGAAGGTTTTTGAAATTGCAGCTAATAAATTCAACTTCTTAAAACAGCACACTGGGCGCTCTGGATAGCTGTAGATGGCGTCGAACCGATACCAGGAGCTCATGTGATCCTCCAAAGTTGACGTAAGTCTTGCGGGTGACATAGTGGGTATGAAGTAGTCGGTTGTATGGGTTTAGCACTGTAAGAGGGATCGACGTAGAGACGTGACAGAATCGCAGAAAGGAGCTATCGTATTTGAACATGCCTATGAAACCACACTGAATGAATTTGCTAGATTTGCTGTTGTATCACTGCGAACTGTCCAAGATGTTTACAAAGAATTGTATACAATTCACTGCTACGTAACACGGCATAAGAACAATGATCGTAATGAGCGAGGTGGCGTAGTGAACAGCACAGTGGACTGGAATTCGGGGGAGACGACGGTTCAAACCAGTGTCCGGCCATCCCGATTTAGATTTTCCGTGATTTCCCTAAATCGCTTCAGGCAAATGCCAGGATTGTTCCTTTGAAAGGGCGAAGCAGACTTCCTTCCCCATACTTCCTTAATCCGATCGGACCGATGACCTAGCAATTTGGTCCACTCCTCAAAATCAGCCAACCAAGCAACAATGGTTATAGAGTAAACCTAGTGGACAGGGGCTGGAGAAAAGTATTCTTCCTTGTCAATACAATTCATTCAAAACCTCCATAACTGCTACTGTCTGTGAATGCAAGTCCATGTCAACCAGTTTCCGAGAGGACATTGCGATGAGAACTGTTTGCAGTGGTCATTTGTAGTTAGGTTTCTCGTAAAACCCCATTTATCATAGCACCATATGAAACTGCACGTCTTCATCGCCAAAAAACAAAGAAACCACACAGTAGCTTACTGGAGGCGAGGTGTGTGGTCTGATGAGTCACGATGAATCGTCTTTCAAAACAGTGTACGGTGTCGAGTGCAGCGTTTACCTCACAGTGTGCGGGGGGTGTAGTTCAAACCAGATGTGGTTCTATGACGTTTTGTGATGTTTTGGGGATATATTTCGCACCATGGCTTGACCCACTCGTTCACGTTACCGTGAGTATGAACCGTGATGTTTATCTCAACATTCTAGGTGATCAACTGCCGCTCTTTCTCCTACTCCTTTACGAAGAGAACGCTGGGGTTACTCGTCTGTGGTAAGATAACCGACAACAGCCGTATTTTCAGGACTCACCACATACTTTCCTTGTGTGTCGTACCTCGACTGATCTATAAATCCAATAGAAAACATCTGATACTGTTTGTAACGCCAAGTGAAACGTAGCTATCAAAATCTGCCAAACCTGGTAACTCTGCGGGATGTAATCGGCAATGAGTGGCTTCAGTTGCTTACAACATAACTGAAAACTTTTCTCACTCTCTTTCCCGCTGCACTGACGCCGTTATTTAGGCTGCACTCGATGTTACACATTTTTGGTGTGATGTACTTGGTGTCAGTTTTTTGGTCCAGTCTGCTTACTGTCTGCTCTGTGTAATCGGCATCCGTCCTATTACTATCTCCTTGGGTACAGCAAGCATTACTTCAGTGCCTGCAGACGACTGTGTACAGGATAACATGCTAGCTCCCGGCCTGCCTAGCCAATCGGAAACCTGGTTGGAAAGCCCCTGTGTACGTATTTACTTTGGAAGAAGTCAATCTGGAGTACAGAAACATCGAATCAACTTCGTTTCCGTCCCCCGTAGCACTGAGGGAGAAGGTGGGAAGTATGCATGACTTATGTTTTCGGAACATATGCTGATACTGTAAAGTAGCAGATCAGATAATCCTGGTTATCTTTACCCCTGCAGTGATGCACGCGATTTTAGAGAGTGTCATGTCGTGCAGCAGGGAGTAGCTGATACTGTTCGCCCATGCACTGGATAAGCCTAGCATATGATCCAAATATGATCCACATGAATCTAAATAAATATTATTAATTCTTATCTAATTTATTTCACACTTCCTGCACAGTCTTGTGTCGCTAGTAAAATTATACTGTTAAAAATTCATACCTTTATCTAAATACTTTAGAAATACAAAAGTTTACTTAAAATAGTAATAAGTTTCCTTGTTAGCGATTGTAATAAAGTGCTTTTAACTTCATATGAAGCTGCTTTTAAAACACTAGTTTACAGAACAAAAACACAGTAACACAGCTGTTTAATAAGCTGCGCATATTCTAAACAGAGAAAATTCATTTTCAACGGCGTATAAAGTGGATTTTCACTGTTTTTGAATATGTCCAGGCTATGTGAACAGATGTGCTACTCTGTACCGTGTTTTTCTGATGTAACAAGCATCTGTGAGCAATGTATGTATGGACATGGCAGTTTACAGAAACTGTTGAGCTAGGACTTTTTACTTTTGATTACATTAACGTGCTGACGTAAAAGAAATTACTTCAAAAATATTATTTAAATAAATTTTGTTATGTGAGTAATTTGAAAGAAGTGAGATAATATAGGGTGTTTCAATCAGAATACACATATTTCGAATGCACATATTTATTAAACTTTAAAACATACGAATATGAAAGTTTACACATGTTTAAGTACCTCTCAAGTTCAGATTACAGATGTTTAATATCTCCTCCATCAGCGACACGAACAATATCACATCGATACACAAATTCCTCACATACTCGGGCAAGTATTTCCTTTGTCACTGATGTTATGGCAGTGCGGATCCGGTTCTTCAACTCTTCCAGGTTCTGTGGAGTTGTGGTACATAAGCGTTGTCTGTTAGGAAACCCCACAGGAAGAAGCAAGAGGGTGTCAAATCCGGTGACCGTGGAGCCCAGCTGAGACACGCTAAGTCGCCAGCTCCTTGACGACCAATCCAACGGTTCGGTAGAGGTCTATTCAGATATTGACGTACTTGGCGACTCCAGTGACGGGACGCCCCGTCTTGTTGAAAAATGAAGTTGTCTTCGTGCAGCCTCGGAAACAACCAGTTTAGTAACATAGCGAGATACTGCTGACCGTTAACCGTGTTTCCATCAAAGATGAATGGCGCGTAAACAGATGATCGGGATATCGCACAAAACACATTGACTTTGGGCGAATCTCGTACATGTTCAACGACTGCATGTTGGTTCTGTAGGCCCCAAATTCGAACATTGTGTTTGTTTATCTGACCACTAACATGGTAAGTCGCTTCATCACTGAACACGATGCGTTGGGTGAAAGTGTTATCATTGTCAACAGTATCAAAAATCTTGTTACAAAATGCCACACATTTGTGTCTGTCATCAGGACGCAGAGCTTGTACCAGCTATATTTTGTAAGGCTTCATAACCAACGGACGTCTCAAAACATGCAAAATTGTTGTTGTAGGCAGATGTAACTCCCGACCGGCACGACGAGTTGATTTGAAGGACTACGTTGCGGAGCAGTTTCAATTCGTGCAACATTTTCCAAGGGGAACATGAGGACGCCAAGGATTCTTTCCTTTACATACACATACCGTATCTAAGAACTGTCGATATCATCTGCGAATGCTCCACCCATTCGGAGGATCAGTTTTGTAACTCAACATGCAACGTCTTTGCACAGTAACCACGGAATTGCACTTCGAAAACTCGAGAACATAAAATGATTTCCGCTGCGGAGTAGCCATTTTAAATATATGACGGTTACCAAGCAAAACAAAAGACAACTGCTATTAATATAAACTAGACTATGTATTCGTTTTTACAATAGCCGAGTCGAGGCGCAGCGATCGATAGTTTGGACAAAATAATACTTTGTAATACTTATATTCTTTTTGAAACACCCTGTATATGAAGCACTTACGTGAAGCGTGGATGTTTATTTTGTTGGAAATCACATAAAAGTGTGCGTGGGAAAGTTTTTAGTAGTCGTAAGGTATTTTTTACGTATTTTATCAGCAAATGAGAATCAAGTATTTCCCGCACTTAGAATGCGGCTTTGTGCTTCTGGTTAGTGTGTGGAGGAGTCGTTTCGTAGCGGTCTTAACAGGCTAGTTACATGTGGAGCAGCTCTACGTAAAGTTCGATTAAGATGTAGAAATTTATCAGTCCGGTATTTTATTATAGTGAAATGACTACAGTTTGGATCATTTGAATAGTTTGGTAGCTATTTTCGCATGAAATTTCGGATCGGTTACCAACTCTACGTGGCGTGCTACGTATAATTTACAGAACATTATAGTGAAAACTTCTTTGCAAGAAGACCACTGAACGAGTGAACGTAGCAACTCGAAAACAGCTATGTGTCAATAACTGTTTAGATGAATTATACTCGGGTTGACTGTGTAATTCTGATTGCTTTGCGTGTGTAGAATTGTAGTAGAACAGATTAAAAGTGAAGATACATCGATAATATTTTCCGGTACTACTTCAGGACTTGATTGCCATTTATTTGGCTTCAGCGGGCAACAGATCAGAATTAATTTAACTTTAAACCTTGTCTACGTAAATAGGTAGAACACTGAACGCCCGATATTTTCTTACGGCCTTGTAAAAACGGTCACCGAGCTGGATTTAAGCGGTCCCTGGTAGGTGTTTGTCGGTGTTTCTTCAAAGCTACTCTTCAACAACTGAATTACCATCTTTTCTTACAGAGAGAAGCGGATGGACATCAAGAAGCCTATCGACGTAGGTGGACTGAATTTTTTTTTAAACGTAGACATTTTTGGCTGAACTGTTATCTGAAGTAGGTGTAGGAGAGTGGGAGAAATGAACGAGCCTTGACGCAATACTCATGGAGAGGCTTACTTTTTTTTGGCTTGCGGCAGTTGATAGTTTTTATGCAGACTCTTGTCCATCCATTATTCAAACAATGGTTCCTTTTAATTTATAAATGAAGCAAAAAAATTCCTGTATGAGTCATCAGTCATGGTGAACAGTATGCGGATAAAACTGTATAGATTGCGTAATACATTTCGTCGTTTGTTACGTCACTATTAGACATAGGTTTTTAATACTGACACTCAACCTTGTTTTGCAAGTTCTCACCTTTTTGGTACCTCATGATGGCAGTGGCCACAACAGCGAAATAAATTTATTAAGCGATCTAGAAGGTTTTATTTACAAAAATTAGTCTTTTTATTGCCTAAACATGTTTCAGTATCTTTGCGCCATCATCAGTAATTACTTACATGTTATTTTATAAAATGCAGGCATGTTTCAAATAGTAATTATTGTGACGTAATTTCGACTAACAACATTTTATCTCTGTTATGATCTTTACCTTAATTTGTAGAATGTTAGTTTTACTATGACGCTTTTTACAATATTGTAGACTAGGTGACCTAAGTCATGGGATAGCGATGTGCATATATTCAGATGGTGGCAGAATCTCTTACACTATGTATAAAGGGGCAGTTCATTGGCAGAGCTGTTATTTGTACTCAGGTGATTCATGTTAAAAGATTCCGACGTGATTAACTCTCGCAGTGGTAATTGACGGACTGTGAACGCTGAATGGTAGTTGTAGCTAGACGCATTGGTCATTCCATTTCAGAAACATTTGGGAATTCAATATTTCTCGATCCACAGTGTCAAAAGTGTGCCGAGAATACCACATTTCTGGCATTACCTCTCACTATGGACAACGCAGTGGTCAGCAGCCTTCACTTAACGACAGAGAGCAGTGGCGTTTACGTAGTCATTGTTAACAGACAAGCAACACTGCGTGAGATAACAGCAGAAATGAATGCGGGAAGTACAACTAATGTACCCGTTAGGACTGTGTGGCGAAATCTGACGTCAGTGGGCAATGGCAGAGACGACCGACACGAGTGCCTTTGTTAACAGCACGACATCGCCTGCAGCGCGTCTTCTGGGCTCGTGGCCATATGGGTTGGACCCTAGACGACTGGAAAAACGTGGCCTGGTCAGATGGGTCCCGATTTCAGTTGGTGAGAGCTGGTGGTAGGGTTCGAATATGGTGTAGACCCCGCGAAGCCAAGGACCCAAATTGTCAATAAGGTACTGTGCAAGCCAGTAGTGGCTCCATAATGGTGTGGGCAATGTTTACATGGAATGGACTGAATCCTTTCCATTTGCAGCCATTCGATGGATGTCATGTTGCCAAACAACGATGGATTTTTTATGGATGACAATGCGCCATGTCACCGGGCCACAGTCGCGAGATTGATTTGAAGAACATTCTGGACAGTTCCAGCGAGTGGTTTGGCCATCCAGACCGCCAGACATGAATCCTATCGAATATTTATGAGACATACAGGGTACTCGAGAGATCAGTTCGTGCTCAAAATTCTCACCGGCAACACTTTTGCGATGTGGACGCCTATAGAGGCAGCATTTCTGCAAGAGACTTCTACCGACTTGATGAGTGCATGCCACGTAGAGTTGCTGCACTTCGCAGGGCCAAATGTGGTCTTTTGTCACCTCAGTGTATAGCTTACCATCTGCAACGAAATAATGTTATTGTGAGTTTCATTGACGGAACAACAATCACTTTATCTATAGAGGTAATTTTGCTGTCGAAAATTGTGTCGCAACTGTATTTTGCATTGCTCACAGTCAATGTGGTAGTGTGTGTCCTGATCCGCGTGAACATCAGTTGTACAGTTCCCATAATCTAGTCTGCAAACACACTTACTGTTACACCTTCTAAACCGAACGATGATCACAATCTTTGAACTCAGCATGTGTTGTAAGATTCTGTTCGTGGTTTACGTTGTTATCCCTGAACGATTTATCTGTAGACTGGCATTTTAATTGTAACAAATAGGCTACTGGCCATTTAAATTGCTACACCACGAAGATGACGTGCTACAAATGCGAAATTTAACCGACAGGAAGAAGATGCTGTGATATGCAAATGATTAGCTTTTTTGAGCAATCGCACAAGGTTGGCACCGGTGGCGACACCTACAACTTGCTGACATGAGGAAAGTTTCCAACCGATTTCTCATACACAGACAGCAGTTGACCGGCGTTGCCTGGTGAAATGTTGTGGTGATGCCTCGTGTAAGGAGGAGAAATGAGTACCATCATGTTTCCGACTTTGATAAAGGCCGGATTGTAGCCTATCGCGATTGCGGTTTATCGTATCGCGGCATTGCTGCTCGTGTTGGTGGAGATCCAATGACTGTTAGCAGAATATGGAATCGATGGGTTTAGGAGAGTAATACCGAACGCCGTGCTGGATCCCAACGGCCTCGTATCACAAGCAGTCGAGATGACAGGCATCTTATCCACATGGCTGTAACGGATCGTGCAGCCACATCTCGATCCCTGAGTCAACAGATGGGGACGTTTGCAAGACAACAACCATCTGCACGAACAGTTCGACGACGTTTGCAGCAGCATGGACTATCAGCTCGGAGACGATGGCTGCGGTTACCCTTGACGCTGCATCACAGACTGGAGCGCCTGCGATGGTGTACTCAACGACGAACCTGGGTGCGCGAATGGCAAAACGCTATTTTTTTCGGATGAATCCAGTTTCTGTTTACAGCATCATGATGGTTGCATCCGTCTTTGGCGACATCGCGGTGAACACACATTGGAGGCGTGTATTCGTCATCGCCATACTGGCGTATCACCCGGCGTGATGGTATGGGGTGCCATTGGTTACACGTCTCGGTCACCTCTTGTTCGCATTGACAGCACTTTGAACAGTGGACGTTACATTTCAGATGTGTTACGATCCGTGGCTCTACCCATCATTCGATCCCTGCGAAACCCTACATTTGAGCAGGATAATACAAGACTGCATGTTACAGTTCCTGTACGGGCCTTTCTGGATACAGAAAATGTTCGACTGCTGCCCTGGCCAGCACATTCTCCATATCTCTCACCAACTGAAAACGTCTGGTCAATGGTGGCCGAGCAACTGCCTCGTCACAATACGCCAGTCACTACTCTTGATGAACTGTGGTATCGTGTTGAAGCTGCAAGGGCAGCTGTACCTGTACACGCCATCCAAGCTCTGTTTTACTCAATGCCCAGGCGTACCAAGGCCGTTATTACGGCCAGAGGTGGTTGTTCTGGGTACTGATTTCTCAGGATCTATGCACCTAAATTGCATGAAAATGTAATCACTTGTCAGTTCTAGAATAATATATTTGTCCAATGAATACCCGTTTATCATTTGCATTTCTTCTTGGTGTAGCAGTTCTAATGGCCAGTAGTGTAGATGGGTTCGCTCGGTTTGCGACAGGTCCGTCACTCCGAAAGAGCTGTTTCAGTGATACAAATGGAAGAGAGCGGGGCTGGCGATGGGAAGCAGCGGCGATGCTGTTCGTGAAACAAAGTTAGAGCAGCCGTAACTGCTGCGAGTGTTTCTAACGACGCTGCCACAGCCAGTGCCTGCTTCTTCTAATGCAGCAGCAGTGATGAGCAGAGAGGCAATAAATGGAGAGCGCCGGCCGCGTTATCGCGGGCGATAATCTCGAGATGACAGCCGCCGCCACCACCGCCACCCCCGCGTCGGTCGGTCGGCAGCGGCCCCCGCGTCCGGGCCACTCCCCCCCCTCTCCTATCACCCTCTCGCCCTCTCCCTCTCTCTTTCTCTCTCTCTTTCTCGCTATCCGCCTCCTCCTCCTCCGCCGACGCTCCATCCAATTTCCTGGCAATTCGTGCGCCGCCGCCCGACCCAGGTACAAAAAGCCCGAGTGACTTTTCCCTCCCTTTTTTATTTCCTGCCATCAATTCCTGGCAATTCTCCCCGTTTCCTTGTCCCGTCGCGTGCAACCTTTGCAGAATAACAGCAGCGCGATGCCAAGTTTCGATCGCGCCCGCAGCGCCTGACAAACAGAGCGGGCGGTGAGCGGCCAGGCCCACAGGAAGTCGCCGGCCGGAAGGCGGCGCCGCAGCCCGGAACCCCGTGTCGCCTCTATTTACTTACTTCTTACTTAACGGCCGGCACGCGGGGAGGCGCCGCAAGCTCGCGGAACGGAACGCATCCAGTCGTTCCATGAATTCTTAAGGTACTTTTAGATCCGCCATAAAAATTTCCTATTGATGACAATTTATACCGACAATGTTGTCGGGCAACATTACGGCCACACGAACTGCACCCACTAGCCACTGCTGGCCGACACTATTTGCGGCAATACATTTCCAGGCCAGAAGTGTTTGCACGAGGCCACACTATTGCTACGAAATGGACGAACGCGAGCTAGAGGAAGTGAGTTCGGCTCAACTGCTTTCAAACCACACAAGTAATAAACTTATTAGAAAGAAGAAGACGAGGAATCCGGCTTTTGTGGACGCGTTCATTTGTAAGTAGACAGGACAAATCAGATAATTTAACTCCTGAACTGTTGTAGGATACTTACCTGTTCCATAATTTTGCTAGAGTGTCTGAAAACGTTATCGAATATCTCGTCCAAGAAACTGAACCGAGAATTGCTAAAACCTATACAAATATGAGAGACTGTATACGAGTTACAGCACGACTCGCGATCACACTTCGCTGATTCGTAGTGTAGTTTGGTGCACCTTTTTAAAGTGCATTATATTTCAGTAAATCACATGGTACCAGAAGCATGTACCGCATTGTTTTCGTAGAAGGACTGAAAGATAGCATCAAGGGAAATTTGAAATAAGAATATAATTTTTATTTTATTATTGCTTATCAGCACAGACACTGTTTACACTATTAATTCCTGATTCAGGTACGACGCGAGTTGATACGAAACTAATAGCATCAAATGGAAATCGGGTGGATGAAAAAGCACCTGAGCTTCCATTCGTGTAACGCAACTTCTTTACCTCGCATTTGGCATAGACCCGAAGACATAGAGATATTTTATGTGCTTCGTCAAACTTAATTCCGAATTCATCGGCCACAACATCCTAAATATCCTTTTCACACTGCGATCTTTTTAAACATTACTTTCGACGTCCCATAGTTCTGGTCGTAGATAAATAGTCTTTATCAAAATTCTAGTTTTCTGGTTTCTCCATTTCTCCACTGCTATAGAGTAGACAACAATTTCGCGGCAACAAACTACAAAACAAAGCACTGTATGTACGCGCAAAAGTTTGAAAAAAAAATGTTCAAATGTGTGTGAAATCTTATGGGACTTAACTGCTAAGGTCATCAGTACCTAAGCTTACACACTACTTAACCTAAATTATCCTAATGACAAATACACACACCCATGCCCGACGGAGGACTCGAACCTCCGCCGGGGCCAGCCGCACAGTCCATGACTGTAGCGCCCTAGACCGCTCGGCTAATCCCGCGCGGCGCAAACGTTTGAACAAAAGCGAGAAGATACTGCTTTCGCTGAGGCATATGACTGCAACGCTGTCGATGAGAGTAATAGGAAACAAAGCTCAAAGCTAAAAGCGAGAGGGAAGGACAGAGAGAGATATTGCTCTACAATACGAAATATTCTCCACCCTTGGTGCACAACATGGCAACCCCTCGACAATACATCGGCAACTACCTGCAATATCAGCAATACTGCCCATCCACACCGGTAAATTTTTGTCGTCTTTTACAGTCACACTGTAGCACTATTGACAGCAACACTACTGCGGTAAAAAATTTCTGAGAAGTATGGCCTATCTGAAAGTACCTTTACGTAAGTCTCACTGCCAAGTGCAAGTGCGCATCCGGAATTCTGATCTGAAAGAGGACGGTGGAAGGGCGGGAATCATACGACGGTGGTTTGATAACTATGATAAAAAAGGCAACAAAAATGTTTATTGTAAACAACTACCAGTACTTCTCGACATAATCTCCTTTGAGAGATATACACTAGGTCCAGAGATCCTGGAGCTTCATCATCATTTTTTCTCATTTCATGAAAATTTCTTCCCAACAAACCAAAGTTTCCCCTTAGGGACCAGGATAAAGTCACCTGCAGCTAGGTCTGCTGAATAGGGTAGATGAGGAACTAATTCAGAGCCCATATCATGTACTTTCACCATTGTTATTTGTAGGGTGGTGCATTATCCTGGTGAAAGCGCACATTTCGCAGACCAACCTTGGTCTTTTCTCAGGCAACGCAGGTTTCAAACGATCAACAATGAAGCATAACACGGTCCAGTTATGGTTATACCTTTTTCCAAGAAATCTATGAGGATTATGCCTTGGAAATCCCAAATATCTGTGGCCATCTCCTTACCAGCTGACAAAATGGTCTTTACCTTCTTCTGCGCATTTTCACCAGCCTTTGCCCATTGTTTTGACCGCCGTTTTGACTCTGGTATGTAATGATGGATCCAGGTTCCACCAGCAGTCACAAATCGCTGCAAAAAATCTTGCAGATTGCGATTAAACATAGCTCGACTGTGAGCAACCTCGGCACACAGCTTCTTCAAAGCCAATACCCTGTGCAGGATATTATGCACTCAGTTGAGATGCCTAAAGCCTCAACAATATCAATAATTTTTATTTAGCGATCTTTCGTTACTGTGTCATGGATTTTCTCAGTGGTTTCCTTTGTGGTGATCTCATTTGGACGGCCGGAGCGCGCTTTGACTTCGGTGCTTGTCCCACCACGTTTCAATTAATTAACCCAAAAGTAAATAGTCTTCAGTGGAGGTTCAGGTTCTATGTGGACTTCACCTAATTCTATTTTGACTTGTGCCGCAGTCCAATCCTTCGAATGAAAATGTTTAGTGACAGTGGTTCAAAATGGTTCAATTGGCTCTGAGCACTATGGGACTCAACATCTGTGGTCATCAGTCCCCTATAACTTAGAACTACTTAAACCTAACTAACCTAAGGACATCACACACATCCATGCCCGAGGCAGGATTCGAACCTGCGACCGTAGCAGTCGCGCGGTTCCGGACTGAGCGCCTAGAACCGCGAGACCACCGCGGCCGGCCCCGAAAACAGTGGTCCAACTAAAATATCCATATTTCTTTACGTACTGTACGAATATTTAATAAAAAATAGGGTTCCTATTTAAAAAAAACGCACTTGATATTCGTTTGACCTATGGCAGCGCCGTCTAACGGGCCAACCATAGCGCCATCAGATTTTCCCCTTCAAGCTAGACGAGTTTCGTTCTTCGTCGGTTTTTCGTTTGATGCTTGTTTCGTGAGATATTTGGCCCGCTCATTCTCAATGGACCACCTTGTATAATAGCATTGTGTTACACAACCGGCTGTGACAGTGGTTCCAATGGCTCTGAGCACTATGTGACCTAACATCTGAAGTAATCAGTCCCCTGGTACTTAGAACTACTTATACCTAACTAACCTAAGGACACCAGACTGAAGCTCCTAGAACCGCTCGGCCACACCGGCCGGCACAGTTCTTGGTTTTCTCCATTTTCAATCGCTGACCATTTCTGACGGCTCTCAACAATGAACTGTAAGCTGGAAATTGTTGGAATTCTTTATATGATCCTTGGAATAATCAATCTTACAAACCATGAAAGTACAACGAAAATGTTCCATTTCATGGAAATATACGAGACCTACCAAACCACCCTCATAGTTTGTTGCTATAACCCCTTCCCAGCAAAAATACAACTGTCTTATGTTGCTATCTCTTCCTCCCAGGAAAAATATAACTTTCTGTCAACGGCATGTTTAGAACTTTAATAACAACAAAATGTATGATATGTTCTCTTATAGTACTGTGGCTATTTTTTCCAGGTCCAATCGGTCGCGAAATCAAAACCACAGTTAAAATCTACATCTACACGTACATCATACATCGCAAGCCACCTAATGGTGTGTGGCGAAGGGTACTTTCGGTACCACTATCTGATCGCTCCAACCCTGTTTCACTCGCGAATAGTCGTGGGAAGGATGACTGTCGGTAAGCCTCTATACTGGCTCTAATTTCTAGAATTTTCTCCTCGTGGTCAATACGCGAGATGTATGTGGGGGGGGGGGGGGGAGTAATATGTTGTCCGACTCCTCCTGAAAAGTGCTGTCCCGAAATTTCAATAGTAAATCACTCCGTGACGCACAACGCCTCTGTTGTAACGTCTGCCAGTGGAGTTTGTTTAGCATCTGCGCAACGCGCTCTCGCCAGCTAAACGACGAAACGCGCCGCTCTTCGTTGGATCTTCTCGCTCTATCAGTCCTACCTGATAGGGACCCCAGATAGATGAACAATGCTCAAGAATTGGGCGAACAAACACCTTATAAGCCACGTCTTTCGTCGATGAGTTACATTTCCTTAAGTTTCTTTCGATGAATCTGAGTCTGGTATCTGCTTTTCCCATTATCTGTTTTATGTGGTCATTCCACTTGAGGCGCTCTGGATAGTAACGCCGGTGAAGCTTCACGAAGAATTGCTGTGCAGTGCTCTAATGTGCCCGTCTATCGCTTCACATTAACTTTTCACTTCTCAGCAAACGTGAGCACATAAAGATACCTAAACAACAGAGTCTTGCGCAAAGTGTGACGTATGCACTGCCATTCTGTTACTTCGTGCTGAAGGATTCTGCCTAATTTCATGCTGCACGCCTGACGTCTCTGTCACACATGACACGCTGTTATTCAGCGACTGGATCAGGCGATTTGAGAAAATCGCCTACGATGAGCGATTCAGAACAAGCGAAGAGGAGTGTTGTCATCAGTCATTGTCCTTCTTTGTAATAATGCTCGGCCACACACTGCTGCTGCAACAAAGACACCCCTACAACGTATTCGCAGTAAGTGTTTGGTCACTCGCCATACAGCCCGGACATGGAGCCCTCTAATTTTCATCGCTTTGCTCACATGAAGCGCTAGCTATGAGGACAGCATTTTGACACAGACAAGGGACTGCAGTGCTGTATAGAGAATTGGCGGAAAGTGCAGACGGCGGCCTTCTGTGACGAGTGTATCGGAAAGTTGGTACAACGCTACGACAAATGTCTAAGCCGGAGTGGCGACTACGTAGAGAATTAGCTGGAAAGTGTAACTAAATGTTGAACATTTTTGTTTTCACTGTGGTTTCCATTTCCTGACCGATCATAAAATGAAAACAAAAATCCTCTTAGTAATTTGTTTGGGTCACTTATTTTTATTTTACTTTCGCGTAACTTTCCACAAATTACATTTCAGAGATATACATCACCATAAAAGTATTCGTCGTAAAATCTGTGTAGCACATTGTGACGTTCTGGCTTTCTGGAGGTGTATATTAAATGTTCTTCCACTGACTAGATTCACATACTACTGATCCTGGACAATCAAACACTATTTATTCCAGTCCAGGTGAGAACTTCTCCAATAGGGGCCTAAAATGCGTAATGGTTAATTAAACTGACGACCATGACTACAATGTTCTGTATTTGAGTGCGTTAATGTTACCCGATCTTCTTCCCTGTATGCCAAATAGAGTTTCACTTCTCTAAGAATTTCTAGAATTCCCACACATTAGAAATTCTGCATTGTTCGAAATTATTTTTCTCACACTGAACGTAAATCGTTCAGTATCTTAAAGTCACACTTACATACTTTTACTTCAACAATTCCGAACTACAAATAAAAAACTGGTAAAATGCTGTAATGGTATTCTCGTACACATTGAAAACATACAATGACGGGAATCTCAGCGCCAATATGGAATTGTGTGACATAAACGAAAGTTAGTAGACATGTTTCTATATTTGAAAGGTGATGTCTGTTCCAGTTCGCACCAGTCGCATAACAAGGTTTACATTTAACACACGCTGTAGCAGTCGTCAGCGTTAGTTGCCTTTTAAACTGGAGATGGTGAGCTGATGTTAGTCAATAATGTCCTTAAGGCGACAAGGACGCCATTATCAACACCTCACTGTGTTTGAACGAGGTCGTGCAGTTGGGATAGGAGAAGCTGGGTGTTCCTTCTGCTATACTGCAGAAATATTTGGCAGGAATGCAGCCACTGTACAGGATTTATGGCTGGTGTGGTACTGTCGGAAGAAGGCCGGACTGTGGACGGCCACGTGGCATTACCGAAAGGGAAGCCCATCGGAGAACGGCTCTGATGCATCGCACTGCATTTGCAGTAGCAGTTTGAGCGGGAGTTGGCTTCGTAGTGGCACAACGAACTGTTGCAAATCGGTTACTTCAAGAACAGCACCGAGCTGGACGCCCTGTAGCGTGCATTCCGCCGATCCAAAAGCCACCGGCATTTGCGACTTCGATGGTGCCAAATCAGAGCTCATTGGAGGGTAGAGTAGAGGTCTGTTGTGTTTCATGATGAAAGCTGGTTCTTCCTCGGTGTGAGCGATGGCTGTATGTTCGTTAGAAGGTGGCCAGTTGACGTCCTGGAACCAACCTGTCTGCGCGCTGGAGAAGCCCGTCCTACACCTGGAGTACCACACTGACGGCAGATTTATATATCAGTCTGGTGATTCAACTTGTTGTACGGCCGTTCATGAACAGCGTTCCAAGACGTGTTCCCCAACAGGAAAACGGCCGCCTACATCCTGGTCTTGTAACCCACCACGCTCTACAGTGTGTCGACATGTTGCCTTCGCCTGCTCGATCACCAGATGTCTCTCCAATCGAGCACATATGGAACATCATCGGACAACAGTTCCAGTGCCATCCACAAACAGCATTAGCCGTCCCTGTATTGACCGGCCAAGTAGAACAGGCACATCCGGAGCCTAAACAACACAATGCGTGCAATTTTGCAGGCTTGCATGCAACATTCTGGCGGTTAAACGGTAATTAATGTACAATCATTTCATATTTGCAAAGGCTTACTACCTGCTTACATTAACCTGTGGTCTTCCAACGTTAATTATTTAAATTTGTTACCTAGACAAATGTATTCCCTATATTTCGTTACTCTACATTAATTGTTTTTTGTTGTTGCGATTTATGTCCCAGTCGGTGTATATTACAGGTAGTGCGCAGGAACTTTTCCTTTGTGTCATTTATATACTAATATTCCAGATTTAGTTCAATATTAGTTACAGCAAGAGTCTTGGCGTGGCACAATGTAAGTTAATACATCAGTCGATCAAATATATAAACGCAAGACTGACTTTAAGTATTTAGATTTCCTGTTTCCCGTTAAGCAGCAATGGCGCGCCGAGACTGCGTGGCTGCCGTAGTAATATCGCCCTGCCGTTGTTTGTAGCCCAGGTAATTGTATCTTCCTCACCGCCTCTGGATACTGTGTAGCGTCATATCATTCTCTTTCTAGACCACATTTCCACATATATTAGCACATAGCACATCCCCATATTTGTGACCGTCAGGACTATCATCAATACTGTTCGCCACATTCTCCTTCCTTACTTATTGGTACGAGGATTAAATTTACTTAATAACAGTTGTAAGCGAACCGTTATAGTATGTGTCTCGGATGTGATTTAAGCCACAAACTCACACTACTCTGACAGTGCCATAATTAAATGGTTCAAATGGCTCTGAGCACCATTCGACTTAACATCTGATGTCAGTCCCCTAGAACTTAGAACTATTTAAACCTAACATAAGGACATCACAGACATCCAAGCCCGAGGCAGGATTCTAACCTGCGACGTAGCGGTCGCGCGGTTCCAAACTGAAGCGCCTAGAACCCCTTAGCCAACCCGGCCGGCGCCATAATTAACACGATATAAAGTCGAAGTGTGTACTCACCATTATCAGTATTTTATGAGATGCGATCGAAAAGTTTCGTTATGAGACCGTACAGTCCAGAATCGATATGTCAATCAGGCAAATACCCGTGAGCATTGAGGCAATCATCCTACCGACGCACCAAGTTGAAGGAACTCATAACTGTCTGCTGCGCATCCTCGTCCGACTGGAATCGTCAACCTTTCAAGGCCTTTAGTAAGGGCAGAAGGCGTGATAATCGTACGGACAGAGATCAGGATTATATGGCGGGTGGTCAAGTGTCTCCAAATTGAGTTATCGTAACTTCTGCGTTACGACATTAGTTTCCGACAGCCTGTTGCCCCATAAACATTTTCATTCTTAGATGTATTTCTACCGATGTTTGTCCTTTGGCAACTAAAAAAGAATAACAGCATGTTGATCCTGTTTCTGTCTGCAAGAAAGTCTTGAATCTGGTCACTAATCTGCTCCGATACTCGGTAAGCTCGTATTTTCTTCACTTAAACGGGAATGCGGGACGCTGACAAATCTCTTTCTGACGTCAAGGAACACGGCATCGCCCTGAGCTCCGTTGTCTAGAGCGCTATGGATCTCTCAAAGGAACAGGGCGAGCCGGGTTTATAAGGATCTCTGTTTGCCGAATCCTTCTGGCTTTTTATATAGGAGATATTCGTTCTCGAAAAAGTCATAATTCTTCAGCACAAAGCATATTCCACAGTTCTACAACAGACTGACTTCAACGACATAGGCCTACAATTACGTGCATCTGTCCTACGACCCTTCTTTCGTAGCTTCAGCCATTTACGATAAACTGCTGCTGGAGGAGGAGCAAATTCTTTCGCATAATATTTGCAGAATGTCATAGGTAGTTCATCTGCTTCTGATGTCTTTCCACTACTAAGGGTCTGGAGTTGCTTTACTATTCGGCAATTGGTTATCTCAGTGTCTGCCATTTCGACTTTCTGCGGTGAAACAGTTTCGGAAGACCGAATTCAGTACTTCGGCCTTCTCTCTCTTATCTTCCGTTTCGGTGCCATTATCCCCGAGTGAGTGAATAGATGATTTCTAACCGCTCACTGACTTTACGTAAGACCAAAACCTGTTAAGATTTTTAGACAAATCGGGTAGCAAAATTTTACTTTCAAAGTCACTGAACGTCTGTCTCATCGCTGTCCTTACGCTCATTTTCCTCTCCAGGCTATGGCTATGCGAGCGTATAAATATGGGCCATGGTGTTTCTTGCAATTGTTTGCGCTTGCAGTCGAGAAAGTCTGTCTTTATATCATTCATTTCTCACGATCAGTACAGTATCTTTCTCTCTCTGTCTTAGCCTATTGAACTTTCTTTGGTATGCCAATTCCACCTATGGACTCATATAACGCGTCGGGTTTTGTTATTGGGAGCAATCACGATTAGGCTGGATGGGTGCATTTACGTGGCTGCAAAGTTATCAGCAAACCGCAAGCTCATTAAAGAGGGGTATCCCGCGGGCAAACAATTGAAAGATATCCTTTGTTAAGCGTATCTCGTAATTTCCTAGAATTCCTTGACATTTTCGAGGTACTTAGTTTTAACGTTTTTCTTAATCTCCAAAAGTTATCTGTGACATTTGGATATTGATAAATGTGAACAAAACAAAAACGCTTTAGTGTATCGTTCTTTGAGTGATGATGAGGGGAGGGGAGAAAGTGTCTCCCTTTGAGTCCTCCCGCTACCTCAACGACTTTAGATCTGCCCCAGCGAAGTGACAGATGAGCCATCACACAACTCTTTCCCCAGTTTCAGGTGAATGAGTTGGAGCGTAGGTAAGACAGGCAGGATTCGTGTTCGGAAGGATTGCGGTTCAAATCCCCGTCCAGTAACACACACTAAGGTTTTCCGTAATTTCCTTAAAGCGTTGGCATATGGTTCCTTCTAAAGAACACGGCCTATTTCCTCCATCCATCCTCTTCCAACCGCAGCCTGTGCACCGACTCCAATCTCGAATCATATAGTCGTCGACTGGACGTTAAAATTTGCACCTCCCTCCAGTTCAAAAACCCTCCAAGCATGTAACTACGCACCTTGTATCCGCTTTCTTTTTTTTCTTTTTTTTTTAATGAAAACGTACCAGCCCAATCCCTATAAGACTACACTGCTAAGCCTGGAACTTCCTTCCGCTTGATCACAACAACAGTGGACTCCCCATAAATGTCATCAATATGAGCTGTAAAGACCTCTTTAGCAAATAGATTATCAGATGAGTATAGGGTAATACCAACAGCAGCAGAAAATGATACAACAGGAGTAGGATTCGTTATGAACAGTCAGGTACAGGTAGGTTCAAATGGTTCAAATGGCTCTGAGCACTATGGGACTCAACTGCTGAGGTCATTAGTCCCCTAGAACTTAGAACTAGTTAAACCTAACTAACCTAAGGACATCACACACATCCATGCCCGAGGCAGGATTCGAACCTGCGACCGTAGCGGTCTCGCGGCTCCAGACTGCAGCGCCAGAACCGCGCGGCCACTTCGGCCGGCTGTACAGGTAGGTCAGAGAGCATGTTACTGTGAACGGTTCAGTGATAGGGGTGTTCCTATCAGAAGCGACCCTGACAACGATATGAAATTACAGTGAAATCCAGGCCATTTACTGCTTACAGGCGTTAATAAACGTCAACGGGGACAGTTGAAATTTTGTGCCCCGACTGGCACTCTAAACCGGGATCCCCTGCTTGCATGGCAGACGCTCTAACCGACTGAGCCACAGACGATAGTGCGCCTGCAGCGACTTATCTCTGGCACGCTCCCTGTGAGACCCACATTTCCAACTTACTGTCCACACACTACATTTGAAGTGCCCCTGCCCACTCTACTCATTACTTGCTGCAGTCAATCTACCGACAAGACCGAAAGAACAGATACCATCTTCATATAGATAAGGCTTACCGGCCAATGATCTTCTTCAGTGCGGATGCTCTCACATTACTCAAACCCTTACGGGAATCGGTAGATTGACTGCTCGATGAAAGAAGGAAGTACAAAAACCTTCAGAGATGTCCGAAAGAACAGATACCATATTCATATACTGACAACGATAGTTCAGGTATACATCCCGATGCCGCAAGCTGAAGATCAAGACATAGAGAAAGTATGTGAGGATATTGAAAGTGCAATACACTATGTAAAGAGATATGAAAATCTAATAGTCATGGGAGACGGGAATGCAGTAGTAGGGAAAAGCAGTGAAGAAAAGGTTACAGGAGAATATGAGAATATGGGCTTGAGACAAGGAATGAGAGAGGAGAAAGATTGAGTTCTGTAATAAATTTCAGCTTGCAATAGCGAATACTCTGTCCAAGAACCACAAGAGGAGGAGGTGTACTGGGAAAGGTCCGGGTGATACCGAAAGATTTCAGTTAGATTACATCGTGGTCAGACAGAGATTCCGAAATCAGATACTGGATTGTAAGGCTAGCCAGAAGCAGATATAGACTCAGATCACAATGTAGTAGCGACGAAGAATAGGCTCAAGTTTAAGAGATTAGTCAAGATGAACCAATACGCAAAAAAGGGGGTACGGAAGTAGTAAGAAATAACAATTATGTTTTGAAGTTATCCAACGCTATAGATAAAGCATTAAGGAATGTCCCATTAGGTAATACAGTTGAAGACGAATGGACATCTCTAAAAAGAGCAATCACAAAAGCTGTAAAGGAAGACATACGAACAAAGAAGGTAACTGCGAAGAAAACATGGGTAACAGAAGACATACTTAAGTTGATCGGTGAAAGAAGGAAGTACAAAAACCTTCAAGGAAACGCAGGAATATAGAATTACAAGTCGCCGAGGAATGAAATAAACAGGAAGTGCAGGAAAGCTAAGATGAATTGACTGCATGAAAAATGTGAAGAAATCGAAAAAGAAATGATTGTCGGAAGGAATAACTCAGCAGACTGGAAAGTCAAAACAACCTTCGGTGACACAAAAAGTAAGGATGGTAGCATTATCAGAACAACGGGAATTCCACTTCTAAATGCCGAGGAGAGACCGGACAGATGGGAACAGTACATTGAAGGCCTTTATCAGGGGATATTGATACGATTCGCTAATGACGTTGCTACTTTGAGTGAAAGTGTAGAACTACAGGCTCTGCTGGATGGAATGAGCAGTCTAAAGAGTGCAGAATATGGATTAAGAGTAAATCGAAGAAAGACAAAAGTAATGACAAGTAGCAGAAATGAGAACAAATGGTTCAAATGGCTCTAAGCACTATGGGACTTAACATCTGAGGTCATCAGTCCCCTAGACTTAGAACTACTTAAACCTAACTAACATAAGGACATCACACACATCCATGCCCGAGGTAGGATTCGAACCTGCGACCGTTGCAGCAGCGCTGTTCCGGACTGAAGCGGCTAGAACCGCTCGGCCACAGGGGCCGGCGAAATGAGAACAGCGAGAAACTTAACATAAGTATTGATGATCATGAAGTAGATGAAGCCAAGGAATTCTACCACTTTTTTTTTGAAGTCATCAGTCTTCTGGCTGGTTTGATGCGGCCCGCTACGAATTCCTCACCAGTGCCAACCTCTTCATCTCAATGTAGCATAACGTCCTCAATCATCTGCTGGATGTGTTCCAATTTATGTCTTCATGTAGAGCTTTTGGCCTCTACAGCTCACTCTACTACCATGGAAGTCATTCCTTGCTATCTTAACAGATGTCCTATCTACCTAGGCAGCAACGTAACCAGCGACGGACGAAGCAAGGAGAACATCAAAAGCAGACTAGCACTGGAAAAAGGGCATTCCTGGCCAAGAAAAGTTTACCAGTATCAAAGATAGGCCTTTATTTAAGAAAGAAATTTCTGAGCATGTACGTTTGGAGTACAGCATTGTACGGTAGTGAAACACTGACTGTGAGAAAACCGGAACAGAAGAGAATCGAAGCATTGGAGATGGGGTACTACAGACGAATGTTGAAAATTAGGTGGACTGATAAGGTAAGCAATGAGGAGGTTCTGCGCAAAATCGGAGAGGAAAGGAATATATGGAAAACACTGACAAGGAGAAGGGACAGGATGATAGAATACCTGTGAAGACATCAGGGAATGAGTTCCATGGTACTAGAGGGAGCTGTAGAGGGCAAAAACTGTAAAGGAAGACACAGACTGCAACATATTCAGCAAATAATTGAGGACGTTAGTTTCAAGTGCTACTCTGACATAAACAGGTTGGCGGAGGAGAGGCATTTGTGATGGGCCGCATCAAACCAGCCAGAAGATTGATGACTCAAAAAAAAATCTTAAAGAAATACCAATTAACTATTACTCACTTTCTTTTTATGGGTTCCTGTCCCTCAATTGCATTTTTTTTTAATTTTCTCGCTTTACTATCTTGTACTTACTTCTTATTCTGTTTACTTGTTTTTACTTATTTCCACATTATACGAAGACTGGCTTTACGCCTTGCTGTGTTATTTTGTAACAACTGAACAGCGCTCGCCATGGCCCATACATAAGTTCGTGAGTTCCTGATACACGTCGTAATTACAGCAGTGTCGACGACAGAATGGATAATTGTTGGACCCGCCAGCTTGGCTTTAATTCGCTATTTGATTTCAGGTCAACTCTGACACTAATCGTCACTGCTCTGAAAACCTGCCTACACTCGGATAAATTCCAAGTACCTGTCATTGGCTTCGAAACGTAAATTGAGTTGACAACAGTGATGGGGCGGCTACATTCACATGAACAAAAATCAAATGGCTCTGAGCCCTATGGGACTTAACATCGGAGGTCATCAGTCCCCTAGAACTTAGAACTACTTAAACCTAACTAACCTAAGGACATCACACACATCCATGCCCAAGGCAGGATTCGAACCTGCGACCGTAGCAGTCGCGCGGTTCCGGACTGAAGCGCCTAGAACCGCTCGGCCACCGCGGCCGGCTCACATGAACAGATGGCGGTAATCTCGCGTACGCAGGGTATAAAAGGGAAATGCACTGGCGGGGCTGTCGATTGATGCGATTCACATGAAAAGTATTCCGACGTGATTAGGGCCACACGATGGGAATTTACAAACTTTGAACGCGGAATGGTAGTTAGAGGTAGACGAATGGGACATCCATTTTGGAAATCGTTAGTGAATCCAGTATGCCAGGAATACAAAATTGCAGTTATTAACGCTCACCAACGACAACGCAAAAGACGACCGCCCTCACTTACCGACTGATTGCAGCGCCGTTTGCGTAGAGTTGTCAGTGCTAACAGACAAGCAACACTTCTTGAAATAACCGTAGGAATCAATGTAGAACTTATGAGTGTCGTATCCGTTAAGACAGTGCGGCAGCAGGCAACCAACGTGAGTGCCATTGCTAACAGCTCATGACCATGCTGGTTGGAACCTAGACGATTGGAAAACCGCGGCATGGTCCTCCCGATTTCAGTTCGTAAGTGCTGTGTGTGTGAAATCTTATGGGACTAAACTGCTAAGGTCATCAGTCTCTAAGCTTACATACTTCATAACCTAAATTATCCTAAGGACAAACACATACAACAATGCCCGAGGGAGGACTCGAACCTCCGTCGGGGCCAGCCGCACAGTCCATGACTGCAGCGCCTGAGACCGCTCGGCTAATCCCGCGCGGCGGTAATTGCTGATGGTAGGATTCAAGTATGGGGCAGACCCCACAAGGTAGTAGCTCCATAACGGTATGGGCTTTGTTTACATGGAGTGGACGGATTCATGTGGTCCAGCTGAACCGTTCGGCTATGAGAGGCCGTTTGTAGCCATTTATGGAATTCATGCTGCCAAACAACGATGAGTTTTTTATAGGTGAAAATGCGCCATGTCACTCTCCCACAATTGTTCGCGATTAGTCTGAAGAACAATCTGGACAATGCGATAGAATGGACGGGCTATCCAGAACTCCCAATGTGAATCCCATAGAACATGTATGGTACATAATCGAGACGTCGTGCACAACATCCTGCACCGCTTTTATCCTTAAGGATCAATATTTCTGGAGGGACCTCTAACGACTCGTTTAGTCAATCCTATGTCGATCTGCTGACTACACCGGACAAAAGAAAGTTCGACACGATTTTAGGAGGTACCCTATGACATTTGTCACCTTAATGTACACCGCCAATAATCTCTGCTTAACCTCCGACTTGTTCTGTGCGACGTCCACAGCAGCAGCGGCCGTGCTGAGTCCGCCCTGGTTGAACATGAAAGGCGGCACAACATTGCCGGGTAAGAAACTTGCTGAGCACAGGTTCTGTTTTGCCTGTAGTCAGTGGTGGAGCCTCGTCAAGGAGGGTGTGGTGGCCGTACGTCCCAGCAGCTTGACGTGACTGTGGACGCCCTTCAGAGCCTTAACGCTCTCAATAAGTTCAAATTGTTCAAATGGCTCTAAGCACTATGGGACTTATCATCTGAAGTCATCAGTCCCCTAGACTTAGAGCTACTTAAACCTAACTAACCTAAGGACATCACACACATCCATGCCCGAGGCAGGATTCGAACCTGCGGCCACAGCGGCCGGCTCTCAATAAGTGATACTGCAATTAGGCTCAGCACAAAAATGTCCATCCCCCTGTTGTCAGTTTTGAGATGGCATGTACTCGGAAGACTCAGCAGGAACATGAAGGACAGTCCAAGCATGTAGCCGGTACTTGGGTTGACGCAGGAACGGTAACACAGGCGCCCAGCGCGTAAGTTGTATGGCAGATCGATTTTTCAATCACGGAAGATCGGCCGAGCCCCCTTCCCCTGTCAATCAAGGTCGTGACGAGCAGGACTGCTGCTTGCATATCGGAAGTCCCTTCCATGGCCTAATGGCTGTGTATTTGCAGTACTGGACTCCAGGTAGGCGGCAGGGATGTGGGAGACGACGTAGAAGGCGTAGTATAGCGTTGCCAGCGATGTGGAAGGCGTAGCATAGCGTTAGCAGAGTCTGTTCTGTTGGTGGTGCGAATGGAGGGGACAGTTCTGAAGAGAATGCCTCGAAGTGGTTCCTTCATCTTCGGAATCAAATCAAAGTCATAAGGACTTAAGTCCGGGAAGTATGGTGGATGGTACGATACTTCCCAGTCCCATCGACCGAACAGAGCAACCACAGCTTGCGCTGTATGAGCCCGCTGTCGTGCAAAATGATGGGTGGGGTGCGCAGAAAGTGTCGCCGCTTCTTTCACAAAACTGGTCGCAGGTGATGCTCCAAAAACGAACGGTAATACTGTGCACCGACGGCCTACCGTGGAGGAACGTAATGCGTTAGGATAACACCATCACAGTCGTACACGAGAATCACCATAACTTTAGACCGCTCCATTCGCACCATCAACAGAACAGGTTCTGCTGACGGTATACTACGCCTTCCACATCGCTGGCAACTGGTCCTACACAACGCTGGTGACTACTCTGAAGGACAGTAACTCTTTTGTATCCGTTGTGAATAAATAGTTGCCACTATTTAAGTTCCAACCCTCGTATTTATCATCTATGTTATCGGCACTATAAAGATGCTGCCACTCTTGTTCGTTGACAAGGTTTAAAAAACTCCCTGTTGCTGTTGGATTAGCTCTTCTACATAGTTTGTAATTATAAGTGACATTTGTTTGAGTACAAAAGCCTTTTAGTGTTAAAATTTTTTCATCATTGTCTGAAAGGCCATTCACCCTTTTACTAACAGAATGCCCATCTAGTAATGAAGAATGAATAAAAATATTGTGTATGGCTACTATTTCCCTGCACCATAGTTGGAAAAAACTAAGTCTGCATCAAATAATATGAATTTAGGAGATCTGCCAACATCCTTTCTCTTGCGCAAATCCCGAATCCATGTCACTGCGATGGTCTTCGTTCGGGGATAATATGTCATATCTGGAGAAGTAGTATCCGTGGTTCTATTGCTTGCGGCACCACCCGAAGGAGGAGGGCAATCATTTTTAGGACCAAACACCACACGCCCGCCGAAGGTCTGCATATCAGACGATGTTTCTCTGTCATCGCACTGTGGACACAGTGGCGTATCCGTCATATGAATTGTGTGTAACCTGGAACGAGTCACGTATTTCCCATTTACTACCTGATACCACAGTGCGTGCTTCCCCGTGTCAAGGTGTACGTGGTGCACTGTACGCCATACCACTGACCATGTTACTGTTGGTTGTCGCCTCTCTACGGCATTATTCGGCCACCGTCGAGTCAAGTCGCGATGTATATCACGTGCCGTTGCCGTCTTGGTAGTCGGTAGTTCCATATGCACATTACTGTGTTCCACAAAAAAGATTCGTATGTGGACAAGCGATGGTGAGATGTGAGCCACCGCTACCGGTGCCAGACGAAAGGTGGAGCCAGTTCGTCTATCAAGGTGCCCGAGAGACTCGTCTGGTGTAGTGTCCACATCATTATTATCGTGTTTACGTAAATAGCCACTGCTCGGTCGCGGACGTGGACTAGTCCAAGACCTTCACGACTACTTGGAAGTGTGAGGGTTTCCTATCCGACCTTAAAAAGCAATCCTGTGCTGACAAAATATCCTAATGCCGCCAGGATTCGGCGTGCCAACAGCATCGGCATAGAAAGAACTTGGGCTAGGTGGGGGGTTCGAGAAGCTAGATAAGTGGTGATAAAAGTGACGCGTTGTATCATGTCCAGAGCCCTTAACCTGTGACTTCGGACACTCGCACAAATTGTTTGCACAAGATGTTTGTAGCCCCGAGCGGTCTAAGGCGCTGCAGTCATGGACTGTGCGGCTGCTCCCGGCGGAGGTTCGAGTCCTCCCTCGGGCATGGGTGTGTGTGTTTGTCCTTAGGATAATTTAGGTTAAGTAGTGTGTAAGCTTAGGGACTGATGACCTAAGCAGTTAAGTCGCATTATGTTTCACACTCACACACACATTTGAATTTTTTTTTTTTTTTTTTTTTTTTTTTTTTTAACTCGGTGCTGCCGTGCGTCGAACGTCTGTAGTCATGATAATTCCCAGGCATTTCATCTTTCATCTTGTTTATCGGCTGTAATGGTGCGAGACTCCCGTTCGGGAATCCCCTCCCGATGTTTATCGCTCCCGATTTTGCCATGTTCCTACGAGTTCCCGTAGCCATACCATCCCTTGCAAAGCCGCTCTTGCCTTGTCGCCCGACCATACTAAAAACACTAGGCCATCCGCGTATGGTCTGCATATAAACTTGTGCCTTATAGTCATTCCTTAGAGTCGATTCCGGAGCCCGCAGAGCAGCGGCTCGACAGCGATGGTATACAGTATCGTCGACAGCGGGCATCCTTGTCTGGGCGATAGTGAGATGATGATGGGCCCTACCATGCGTCCATTGATGAGCACTCTGTAGAAAGAAATTTTCACTCTACAGCGAAGTGTCCGCTGATGTGAAACTTCCTGGCAGATTAAAACTGTGTGCCGGACCGAGACTCGAACTCGGGACCTTCGCCTTTCGCCGGCATGTGCTCTACCAACTGAAAAATTTCATTCCAGAAACATCCCCCAGCTGTGGCTAAGCCATGTCTCCACAATATCCTTTCTTCCAGGAGTGCTAGTTCTGCAAGGTTCGCAGGAGAGCTTCTGTGAAGTTTGGAAGGTAGGAGACGAGGTGCTGGCGGAATTAAAGCTGTGAGCACGGGGCGTGAGTCATGCTTGGGTAGCTCAGTTGGTAGAGCACTTGCCCGCGAAAGGCAAAGGTCCCAAGTTAGAGTCTCGGTCCGGCACACAGTTTTAATCTTCCAGAAAGTTTCGATGAGCACTCTGGATGAGGCGCCGTGGAACAGTCTAGTCTCATAACTACGGTGACAAAACTCTCTGGAAACTTCGTCGCGATAGTCGCTGAGTGGCATTTGTATATTGCTATCCCCTCCTACTAGGGTTTGGTCGAGTGATATCACTTGTCGCAGTACGTGTTTAAAGCGTGCTGCAAGTATGCTGGTGTAAATCTTGTAGTCGCAATTAAGAAGGGTCAGTGGCCGGTAGGCCTGCATCCCTCTGCCACCGGATGATTTGTGGATAGGAATGATCATTCTTTTCACAAAGGCGGTGGAACAGGCATGTTGGGAGATATCAATTTGCGGTACATGCCAGTTCATCGCGAGGTAGTAAGAGCTTTAAATGTACGATAAAACTCCAACGGAAGCTCTTCGGGCCCCGGCGACTTGTTCGACGCTCCCTTATCGAGTGCTTCTATTACATCGTCGTCTGTGACTACCCCCATTAATTCTAGGTCGGCCGTCGCGTCGAGGCATGCGGATAGCGTTCGTGGGACATCGTGGAAGGTCGCCTGATCGTGTTCCGCTTCTGCATAGAGAGGACCGTATTGTTCCACAAAGGTGTTGGCAATCTTTTTGCATTGTCATACGGCGACCATCCGGCAGTGCAACCGTCTGTATTTAGGTTCTGCGGCCACGTTGTTCTTCTCTGATAACGTGATGCATCGACGGTGATTCTCCGCGGACACGTTCAAAGGCTCTTCCGCGGACTGCGACACATTCTAGACGGCGTCGCATTGTGGAAATTATTTGGGCCTGCCCTCGTTTTACAGCAGCACTCCAATCCTGAGAAGGCGCTTGTACTGAAAGCATCGTGAAATAAAATTCCGTCGTGTGGTGCCTCCACATCATCTGTTCCCTTCCATATGCAATTAACGCTTGGTGCAATGCAAGCTCAACGCATTTCAGCCACCATTGCAACGTCGTCGGATATTTCGGGAGGCGTCGTTCACATATGTGCCAAGTGTCTTCGATTAAGCGTCTGCACTCAGGTTCCCTGAGGTGCGCTGTATTCCATTTCCAAACACCGCGACTCCTGCACCCGTTGACGATTTAGAGAGACCGTGCACATGCATGCTATGTGACCTCAAAAGGTGACGGGACACAATTCCGCATCGAGTTTCGCAGATTCGAGATGTCGTGTTAAGTAAATTCGATCGAGGCGACTTGCAGAGTGACTTGTGACGTAAGTATATCTGCGTCTGTCGTCGTGTATCGTCTCCCAAGTATCGATTACATTCATGTCCTGTATTAGTTCCTGTAACTCCTGGTATGAATTATAGCGTGGGAGCTGATCCTTTAGTGCGAGCACGCAGTTGGTGTCGGTGCCAAATAAGACATGTTCATACCGGCCTAAGAAAAGTGGCACAATCTCCTCTACGTGAAATCGGGATCGACCGTGCCTTCTCTCGGACCCCTATGGTGCGCATATGTTAACGATCCACGCTCCTAGCACCGTGAGCGCCAGTCCTCGCGCTGACGGCAGGTACACCAGGTCTTCGGCTACAATGCCGAGACGTCGAAGTATCGCTGTTCCGCTGCCGCAGTCTGTAGTGGGTGTAATGTATGTATCGTACTCACAAACATCGGGAAAGCTATCGACGCTTTCTTCCTGCAGAAGGAGGATGTCGACCTCTGACGCAAGCAGTATGTCTCGTAATAATTGCAATTTGACTGGCGTTCTACTTGTGTTAATGTTAATAAAGGCTGTTCGATACGCCTGCCGCTATTCCTCAGTGCGTAAAGCGTACATGGACGCTTGTGTTAACCTGTGTGTTGCTGCTCGGCGAGATGGTGTCTGTGGGACAGTCTGCATCGTCTACGTGGTTAACATTCGGTGGGCGCCGCATCCGCCATTATGGCTACGTCGTCGATCAGCGGATCAGTATCAAATTCATCGGCCCAGTGCCTGTGTTGGAGGTCCATCTCTCGTTGTATTTCTCACGCCGGGTCAATCGAAGGCGGAGGTGTTACTGCGGTGGGTGGAGAGACTCCTACCGGCGGTTCTCCGTCCGGTGGGTCTGTATTCAACCCCTGTCTCGTGTGATTCGCGTCGTCCTGCTGTGTGCGAGAGAACCTCCCGTTACGCATCCAGATTCACTGTATCGTCTTTACACGCAATTCCGTCTGCCGTGGAATGCATTAAGCAGGTGTCCGACGGCGCTAGCCGTCATGCCTTGTGGCGCTTCGGCGACCGTTGTTTGCGCGTGTGCGTCTCCGTGTCCGAGTGCGGAAGTGACTCCCGGTGCTCAGGGACGAAAGCAGCAGTCGGCACACCCGTCGAATCAATTACCATTACACCTACAGATCCTTTGCGGTCGGTTAACGGCGTCGTCGACGCTGGAGTGGCAGAAGTGTGCGTCGTTTCTTCACAGGCGGTGGTCTCTGCAGAAGTTGGTAGTCGTAAACTGTCAGGATGTTGGAGCTGGTCATTCTTCGGTATGGGATCTGTTCGAATCGCGTCCACATACGTTAGGGTCAGGGGCGTTAGCCTGGACGTAGGCACGGATTCGCAATTTGTAACTTGCTGAATCCTGATCCTGCATACATTCTGAACGGACGTGGACCTCCTTCGCACATCCAGAGCATGTTTTTCGTTGCCCGTCGTATATGACTATTGCTCTGCATCCACTATGCACAAGTATGAGGATACACGTAGGGTCTACAGTCAATTCTATACTGATTTGTCGGACTTCATTGAGAACGGGTTAGGTCGTCAAATTGGACCATTTTTCCTCGACGTGGCTAAGTACTCTTCCCAGTCCTGCGTGATAATCAACATGTCCATCATGATCTCGAACATGTCCATCAGAGTGGCACAATTTGAGTCCAAGTTTAGCATCTCTTATTTCGTCACACACACAGCATCGTTAACCAGTTTGACGTAGACGACACTGCTCACTATGGAGAGGTGTACTCCAATAAGTTCGTTGTATTCGAGTTTAACACGGCTCGTAGGAATCTTTCAATTTCATAGGCTTTCGGTCTGGCATGTTCATTCAAAAAACAAATATTGAAAGTCGACTTACGGTATGCATGTGCCATTCTATATCGATGTCTTCGAAACTTGCGAGTACGCCGGATACATAAACAACCGCGCGCACCCGAACTTCCGCGGCAGGGACGTAAACGGACGTCCGTGCCGCAGCACCACCGAATGCAGACTGTACTCAGCTAAGCAGCCGTACGTATAATTGTATTTATCATAGAAACTCTAACTTGTCAGCTTACCGTCAAATACATCAGAATCGAACTAACTGTAGTGTCCTTCCTTAGATAAAATACTGTGAAGCATTCGATATTTACGCTTCATGTACGGAACACCACCTGTTTATAACCTCTTTAGACTTTTCTGGGCAAAATTGTTTCATACTTCTTTTTATTAGTACGTCATATTTCTGCCTCAACTGCTCCCCCAATCTGTGTTCAGTCGTCTGGGCGTTGAAAATGTGGTATGCTATTTCCCATGTTTTATTCTGAAACTCAGGAACACATTGCGTACACAGGGTGATTCTGCTGCCCCTATCGCCGTCGTTTATGTAACCCACAATGTTATAGCTAGCCTTCATAAACCATACGAGAGATTTTCTTATTCACTCGCTATCTCCAGGCAAGCTGTTAGTCGTACAGAAAAAAATGAGCAGTATCCTTTTGTATAAAATTTAATATAGTTAGATTTTGCGCAGGGATACGTTTCCGCTGGAGGCCACGGCGTTCGAGTTATTCAAGAAAAACGTACAAAAATGACCTTCAAACATACCTCCACCTTGCACTCATTCCTCATGTCAGTATTTCTAGTCTGTTGTTCGTGGCACTCCCTCCCACCACTGTAAAAAAGAAAAAGTAGGCGAACCATTCCCGATTTTGACCTTGGGCTATTGCAGGACCAGCATAGATGGTTGTTTTGTGAAGATCAGTAATTTATATGTGCGCGAGACTATAATAAACGAAAAATGACATTTGAAATCATTACGTTGAAACTAAACTTGACAATTTGATTCAAACTGAACGCTTAACAATCGCAGCAGTGTCGTAGTCAGGAGGCCACAGGAATACAATGACGTAATTGTTTATTTTACGCTGTTAAAATTCACAAAACAGTTAGTTAAAATTATACTAACGTCTATTTTACAATTTGTAAGTGCTCGACTTAGTCGGTGGTGTAATAAGACCATTCAATGAAGACCAAGAAAGGTCGAGTGTGGGAAATGATTCGTGCAGTCGAAAATACAGTGATAGGAGGAATTGTCATGAACAATAAACTAGAAATCTGAACAGTGTGGCTGAGCACAAAGTTTAACTACATTAAATTCCCTACAGGAAGGTCTTGTTGATATTTCCTGTAGAACCACCCGTTCACGTGTATCACGTGTAGCGAGAGATAAAAAATGAATACCCCGTGCTTTGTATGAAGGCCAACTATAACAGTGTTGGGTGCATAAAACGACAGCGGTAGGGACAGCTGAACTGCTCTGTATATTACGGCCAAACGATACTTAACTGATACTTTATTTAACTATTAAGGGAGCGTTGTATTAAATGCATACGAAACTCACAAACTTAGTAAAATGTTCTTAATTAACATATTCACTAGATGCGATGGTTACTCGAAGTGGGAGACGAGGTACAGGTGGAAGTAAAGTTGTGAGGACGAGTCCCGAGTCGTGCTTGGGTAGCTCAGTCCGTAGAGGACTTGCCCACGGAAGAGAAAGGTCCCGAGTTCTAGTCTCGGTCCAGCGCATAATTGTAATCTTCCAGAAAGTTTCGTTTCAGCGCACACTCCGCTACATACTGAAAAATTCATTCCGGAAACACCTCTTGTTTCCCCACAAATGCTCGTCACTATGTCCGCTAGTCTCAGTGTGTAGTCAGGAGTGTAATTCTGACATTTAGAATGCTTCTCAGTCGTTTATAATTTACACCTCTCCATATGGTGACGAAATATCATAACTTTCGCAGCCGAGGAATAAAATAGCGTCGTACAGTGCATATTCCCAGCTATACTGCAGTCAGCAGATTCCTCGAATAGCTATTCCCGGCGTCATACAGCGATCGTCCAACTGGATCTTCCAAGTCACAAATGCCGACCAGCTATAATTACAACTGCTGGCGCAAAACTGAGTCCAAATACGAAAATGAACTACTTAAAACACTTAGCTACCAGATACCACTGGAGTCGCCTTTTTAATAACAAACAGAGAGAAACGATCTTTTGACTGGTTTGGTGTGTCTCGTTAGAATGTACTCTTTTGCGTCAGTCTCTTCAATTCAAAGTAGCACGTCACTCAACGTACTCATTGTTGTATATATTCCATTCTCTGTGTTCCCCTGCAAGTTTTCAGTATTTTCACGGTCTGAGCATGGTAGACCTCACCGATATCACCGTCTAGTACCATGGAAGTTATTCCTCGATTTAGATAGTGTTCTATTATCCTGTACTTGCTGCTACTGTTTTCCAAACATTCCCTTCCTTTCCGAGTCTACGAAGAACATCATTTCTTAGCTTATCAATCCTCTTTACAGCTAAAAATAAAATCAGCTTTTGATTTTATTTGGAAAATTATTAACCATAAAATTTCACGCGAAACATATAGAAAGCTCCCTGCGATGAAAACATTCTCGAGCTTGGGAAAAGACCCTCTACCACTTTTGAAATGACACCGTATAGAGACTTCCAGCTTTGTCCTCAATATTATGCAAGTCATATTCTGGCAACAAGGCTTTTGCAGAAGTTGTATCCAACTCATAGTAGGGCTTTGTTCACTGTGGAATGAAGCCACTAGTAGAAACCATGCTACTTCGAGAACAACTTCCCCTGTACCTCGTCTGCCGGCCGCGCTGGTCTCGCGGTTCTAGGCGCGCAGTCCGGAACCGTGCGACTGCTACGGTCGCAGGTTCGAATCCTGCCTCGGGCATGGATGTGTGTGATGTCCTTAGGTTAGTTAGGTTTAAGTAGTTCTAAGTTATAGGGGACTTATGACCACAGCAGTTGAGTCCCATAGTGCTCAGAGCCATTTGAACCATTTTTTTTTTTTTGTACCTCGTCTCCTACCTTCGTGTAGCCATCACATCTGGTGAATATGTTAATTAGGAACATTTTACTAAGTTTGTAAGTTTCGTATGCATTTAATAAAACCCTCCCTTAATAGTTAAATAAAGTATCAGCTACAAATCGTTCGCCCAATAATATACAGGGCGGTTCAGCTGTCCCTACCGCTGTCGTTTTATGCACCCAACACTGTTATAGTTGGCCTTCATACAACGCGCGAGGTATTCATTTCTTATCTCTCGCTACACGTGATACACGTGAACGGGTGGTTCTACAGGAAATATCAACAAGACCTTCCTGTAGGGAATTTAACGTAGTTAAACTTTCTGCTCAGCCCCTCTGGCCATATTTCTAGTTTATTGTTCATGACAATCCGTCCTACCATTGTATTTGCGACTGCACGAATGATCTCCCACATTCGACCTTTCTTGGTCTTCATTGAATGGTATTCTTACGCCACCGACTAAGTCGAGCACTTAAAAGTCGTAAAATTGACGTGCGTAAAAATTTACCTAATTGTTTTGTGAACTTGAATAGCTTAAAATAAACAATGGCGTCATTGTATTCCTCGGGTATCCTGACTACGATACTACTGCGCTTGTAAGGGTTCAGTTTATATCGAATTGTTAAGTTTAGTTTTAACGTGACGTTTACAAATGTCATTTTTCTTCCATTATGCTCTCGCGCACGTATAAATTAATAACATTAACAAAACAGCCATCTATGCTGGTCCTGTAATCGCCCAATCACTATAAGCCAAAAAAGATCGAAATCGGGAATGGTTCTGTATTTTTTTTTTTTTTTTTGGGTTGGGGGTGGGGGGTTGGGAGATGAATGCCACGAACAACAGACTAGAAATCCTGAAATGAGCAATGATTGCAAGGTGGAGGTATGTTTGAAAGTCACTTTTGTATATTTTTCTTGAATAACTCGAAAACCGTGGCCTACAACGAAAACGTATCCCTGCGCAAAATCTAATTGTATTAAATTTTATACAAAAGAATCGTGCTCTTTTGTTCTGTAGTACTAAGAGCTTGCCTGGAGCGAGCGAGGGAAGAATAAAGTCTCTCGTGTGGTTTATGAAGGCTGGTTATAACATTGCAGGTTGCATACACGACAACGACTGGGGCAGCTGAATCACCCTGTGTATGCAACGTGTTCCTGAGTTTCAGAATAAAACATGGGAAATAGCACACCACATTTTCGAGGCCCAGACGACTGAACACATATTGGGGGTACAGTTGAGGCAGAAATATGATATACTAATAAAAAGAAATATGAAAATATTTTTCCCAGAAAAAGTCTAAAAACGTTATAAACGGGTGGTGTTCCGTACATGAAACCTAAATATCGTATGATTCACAGTATTTTAACTAAGGTAAAAAAGTACTCAATGGAAGGACACTACAGTTGTTCTGAAATGGAAGTTACTTTGGAAGAAATTGACTGGGGTGCAGAATCCTGGGTGGTCACAAAAGAGGTTGCATATGGTTCTGGTAAAAAAGAAACATAGCAGTGAGCAATCTCTTATAGCCAACACTTAGATGTATTAAGTTCCGTACAGTGCAAAGAGAAAAATTCCTGCTTTCTTGTATTACTATAATTAATTGATATGAAAACTATGTAGAGTCTATTAGCAATATGTAGTGCATGTCACACTTGTGTTGGATGATGATAATGAGTACAATGATGGCGACATCTCTGATGGTGCAGCAATAATGACAGCCTACTCACAATGTGCCCTCAATTTGTAAACACACCACCACATCGAATCAACAAATTCCAAAAGGCAAAAAAGTGATATTAGTGAACATTAGTCAGCTAGTCCTATCTCTCAGATACAGCATCTTATTTCGGCCTTCCACACTGGCAAGCAATGTGACATTAGAGGAATGTAAACTTCGAAATACACATATTCAACGAAACTAAATATTGAATAATCCAAGCAGGGCATATCTCATGCCACGATACCCATCAGAGATCACTAGCCTCCTTTGTGATAAATACATCCAGCTGGGAACTATCGCATATGCAGCACTCTGTTATGCAGACTTAATATTTCCGCTACAATTAGTCAAACTGTTTCCACTGTTTTTGTAGGCATTTCTTTCAACTGATGCAAAGTTGTAATATGCAGCTGCAACAGAGTCTTTCAACAGCCTCTATAAACGTCAAGCTGTAATCGGTGCTTTGCCAATGTCTCCTTCAATGGATAATATTTCATTATCACGTGAATTATTGCTTGCTGCCTTCGAAGCTACCAAGAATACCAATTGTTCCACCGATTCATTTAGATTATTCTAATGAACAAGATAGATATATGATGACAGTTTGACGGAGACTGTCTTCGTGAACTTCAAGCACATTTTCGTTGTCTCCCATATCAAATGGCTCTGAGCACTATGGGACTTAACATCTATGGTCATCAGTCCCCTAGAACTTAGAACTACTTAAACCTAACTAACCTAAGGACAGCACACAACACCCAGCCATCACGAGGCAGAGAAAATCCCTGACCCCGCCGGGAAGTCTCCCATATCGATAAACGCTGAAGCCCCAAAGAAACTGATATAGGCATGCGTATTCAATACAATAAACAGGCAGTATACGGCGCTGCGGTCAACACCTATATAAGACAACAAGTGTGTGGCGCAGTTGTTAGATCGGTTCCTGCTGCTAAAATGGCAGGTTGTCAGGATTTAGGTGAGTTTAAACGTGTTGTTACAGCCAGCGCACGAGCGATGGGACACAGCATCTCCGATGAAGTGGGCATTTTCCCGTACGACCACTTCACGAGTTTCTGTGAATATCAGGAATCTGGTAAAACACCAATTCTCCGATACGGCTGCGGTCGGTAAATGATTCTGCAAGAAAGTGACCAACGACAACTGAAGAGAATCGTTCAGCATGACAGAAGTGCAACCCTTCCGCAGACTGCTGCAGATTTCAATGTTGGGCCATCAATAAGTGTCAGAGTGCGAACCATTCAACGAAACATCATCGATATAGCTTTTTGGAGAGGAAGGCTCACTTGTTTACTGTTTATGACTGCCCGACGCAAAGCTTTACGCCTCGCCTGGGCCGGTCAGCATCAACATTCGACTGTTAGCGTCTGGAAACATTTTACTTGGTGGAGGAGTCTCGTTTCAAATTGTATCGAGCGGATGGACGTGTACGAGTATGGAGACAACCTCATGAATCCATGGACCCTGCATGTCAGCAGGGGACTGTTCAAGCTGTTGGATGCTCTGTAATGGTGTGGGGCGTGAGCAGTTGGAGTGATATGGGACCCCTCATACGTCTAGATACGACTCTGACAGATAACACGTATGTAAACATCTTGTCTGATTACCTGCATCCATTCATGTCCATTGTGCACTTCGACGGACTAGGGCACTTCCGGCAGGATAATGCGTCAGCCCATACGTCTAGAATTGCTACAGAGTGGCTCCAGTAGCACTCATCTAAGTTTAAACACTCCTGCTGGCCACCAAACACACCGTGCAACGTGCTGCTCGGAAGAGATCTCCAGCCCCTCGTACTCTAACGGATTTATGGACAGCATTGCGGGATTCTTGGCGTCAGTCTCCCCCCCCCCCCCCCCACACACACACACACTACTTCAGACATTAGTTGAGTCCATGCCACGTCGTGTTGCGGCACTTCTGCATGCTAGCGTGGGCCCTACACGATATTAGGCAGGTGTGCCAGTTTCTTTGGCTCTTCACTATATATGTCATCATATGTGAACAATGATTCACCACAACTTTTTTGTAAAGCAGGTTTAACGATATTTATATTTCTTGTGTCCTCTTAAGGAGGTCTATGAGTGTTAGTAGCCCTGGGAATTTTACCATAATTTTTAGGATCTCGTGCTACGCAACTCCTTTTAAAAGGTCAAATTTTAAATAATAGATATCTCCTCAGTTCCCAGTGTACTACACTGTGAATTAATGTATCATCTCCATTGACACCTGCCTGTGAATCATCACCAGTCGGCCACACGTTTTCCATCGGATCAAGTCAGATGCTGTATCAAGTATCATGCATTTTGTGTATTGGTTTACCAAAAAATGCTGTTGCCAGTTTACCCCATGCTTCTCTATTATTATTCATTTCTGTCATAATCTTCTTCATTTTATTCATCCGCTTCTTCTTCCTCTGTTTTGTTTTCTTTGAACCCATGTCCTTCGTCTAGGTTGTCCGCAGCTCGTGGTCCAGTGGATAGCGTTGCTACTTCTGGATTACGAGGTCCCTGGGCGATTCCCGGTCGGGTTGGGGATTTTCTTTGCCAAGGGACTGTGTGTTTGTGTTATCCTCATCATTTCATCATCATCATCATTCGTGATATGGCTCGATTGGACCGCGTAAAACACTGGAGTATGAAAAAATTGGGACTTCGTCCGGGAGCTGATGACCGCACAGTTGAGCGCCCCACAAACCAAACATCATCATCATCATCATCCTTTGTCTAGGTCTGTCGTCTTCCGCTTTCGGGTAGCTGTCCAAATCAAGCATTTGACAAACAAGACTAGCCGCTGTTTCTAGTACAGTCTCTGATTCAGCTTGTTTTTGCAGTAATGCCAGTTTCCTGTGGATATTTCGTCGAGATTTCAACACCTGACTTTTAAGTCTGATGTTTCGTCCAGCAGAATTGAGAGGCATGCTGAGAACCACAATGCTCAGGCAGCACCTGAACTGATTATCGGCAAATGTCTCGGTTTATACCACTGCCGACATGTAGCAGATGATACCAGGAAAGTTGTATTATCGAAATTAATACGATACCACCCATTATTTAAATCTTTGCTTATATCCAGAAAACTGCACGCATTGTCACTCGATGTTGATTTGCACTTTAAGAGGATTAAACGCCATATCCACGTTAACATGATCTCTGTATATATCTCTTAAATTACGTTTGTTTTAAGACATTAAAGAATGATAGAAATTGGCTGATTTAAATCAGGGGGGGGGGGGGGGGGGGAAGCAGAAAATTTGTGCCGGACCAGCATTCGAGCCGGCCGAAGTGGCCGCGCGGTTCTGGCGCTGCAGTCTGGAACCGCGAGACCGCTACGGTCGCAGGTTCGAATCCTGCCTCGGGCATGGATGTGTGTGATGTCCTTAGGTTAATTAGGTTTAACTAGTTCTAAGTTCTAGGGGACTAATGACCTCAGCAGTTGAGTCCCATAGTGCTCAGAGCCATTTGAACCATTTTTTTGAACCAGCATTCGAACCTGGGATTCCAGCTTACTATGCATATACGCTGACCACTGCGCCATCCAGACACTGTTGTCATCACAACTGCACGGACTATCCTACCACGCCTCCCGCCGGCCCCTAATTCTCAACTTTTCCACAAACTGCTAATGTTGTGCCCCTTGCCGATTATCCTCGTTACTCGCGGCATTTTGCCGATTCCTGTAAGGAAAAAATGGTATGAAATGATCGTGTGGCGTTGTTGGCCGGGAGGTCCCCTCCGGGGAAGTTTAGCCACCGGGTTGCAAGTCTTATTTCACATGACGCCACATTGGGCGACTTGCGCGTCGGTGACGGTGAGGACAACACAACACCCAGTCCATGAGCGGAGAAGATCTCCAACACGGGCCAGAAGTGAAGCCGGGTCCCGTGCATGGTAGGCAAACGCGTTACCACTCGGCTAAGCAGGCGGGCATTCTTGTAAAATTTCGCGCCTGGTGTGCGTCTGCACTGAAGAGTTTACTGACCGCCGTTTGTTTGGTTTGAAATGAGTAATTACACTAGCGTTGTCTCTAATTGTTTCTGAATTTTGACTTATGTCTGACATACATAAAATCTGTCTACACCACAATGGCGGTCCATAGAAAAGTATGCCAGCATTTGACTTCGCTTGTCACAACAAGCACAAACGTTAAAAAAAAGAAAAAAACCTTATATATATATATATATATATATATATATATATATATATATATATATATATATATATATATATATATATATATATGCGTTCTTATATTTGAGAGCATGTTCATGAAGGATAAGGTTAATCATCAGATTCGTTTCTCTGCATCTGCAAGGGCCAGTTATAATTCATCTAACTCTACCTGGAAATATCTCACCATGTATGCACTTTTGTAGTGGTAACCAACTACCATTTGTAACAGGACTGATGGTAGGTTGAAGTGCATTCTACTTGAAGTGTATCTTCAGCCACACTGAAGATTCTTCTGCCTTGCAGCAACTTACATGTACAAGAGCAGTTTCTAGATTCTACAACAATACTCATCAAGTGAACAAAAAGGAGACTAACAAGTGAATTTGTTTAATTGCGTTATCACCAACTTACCTGTAGAACTTCATACAGACCTACCTTTCTACTCACAGTGTGGGCCGGGAACAAAGCTGATGAAACGGCTAAACAGAGGTGATGTTGGAATCAATCCGTTAGATGCATGCAAGAAGCATCATATCGATTATGAAACGAATCCAGACATTTCGTCAGACAGTCATCGAGCAGACCGGACTGTGGCTTGAAGAGCATTGTATAGAGAGGAGATAAAAGCCATTCAGTTCATTGAAAAATTAGCTGGTTTAATAATGAATGGTGCAATGAAAGCTAAAGCTGAAACGGGAATGAGTGTAAAACAGATGGAGAAGAATACAAATAAGGAGGATACTTAAAAACAGTTCTAAATAGTCTAAAGTGTATGAATCCAGGTAATATAACTACTTTAAAAATAATTCACAGAACTGCTTCACAACTTGCTTCAAAAGCAAAATCGGCCTGTAGGGAGCTTATGAAACCCTTCCCAAAAACAGGTGGATTATTGCCTCTCGAAACAATATTTGCTGCATTATTAGTGCTTGGAGAATTAGCTGTTGGTGCGGCAAGCACTGCTAAGGCAGCCAATGATGCAAAGGCTTCTTGTAACAGTGAGATGAGATGCAAAGACGTGATCATACGAGGTGCATTTGATAATAAAAGCAACATTTTTTTCTGAAAGCATGTTGGTTTTATTCAGAATTCCAATACACCATATTATTCTCCACTCCTTTAGCTAAAAAGCCCCATTTCTCAAAATAATCTCCGTTCAATGCGACGTCCTTACGCCATCTTACTGGGAGGACCGGTTTGCCACAAAGTGCCACTCTAGTGGTCGGTGTCGGATTCAGCGTCTTTTTGGATCAATAACATCCCCAACATCCACATGCTGCTCCGTGCTGGGTGCAGTCTTCATTGGGCCAAACAGGTGGAGGGTGTGAGATCGAAGCTGTAGTGTGGATGAGGATGAACTCTGCGAGCTCCTTTCGGGCGAGCAGACTTGTGTGAGGCCTTGCGTTGTCATTGAGAAGAAGTTAGTTTGCATTTTTACGGCGACGAACACGTTGAACTCGTTTCTTCAATTTCCTGAGGGTAGCACAATACGCGTTCAGAGTTTATCATTGCACCATGAGGGAGGACATCAAACAGAAAAACCCCTTAGAGTCCCAGAAGACCATGGCCATAATTTTTCAGGCTTTGAATTATTTCTCCAGAGGAGAGGTGATGTGGCACCAGTCCATGGATTGCTGCTTTGTTTCTGGTTCTATGAACCCACCTTCCATCGCCTGTGACTGTGTTCGACAGAAAATTGACACGATTAACGCGCAAGCAGTTCCGCACGGATGCTCCTTCATTGCTTTTTTTGAGTTTCTGTTAGGTGGCGAGGAACCCAGAGCTCAAACAGTTTTGAGTACACGAACTGGTGGACGAGTGTGTCAGCACTACCAGCAGACCGTCCAGTTGTGCAGCGAGGTGTTTGACTGTGATCCGCCGAACATCGAACGAGAGTGTCCGCACGTTCCAACACTGCAGGAGTCACAGCTGTGTGCGGTGGCCGGCACACCGAAGACAGGACAGGTTTGCGTGACTTAGTTGCGATGAGATAGACCCCTCGCCCAACGACTGACCGCACTTTTGTTGACTGACAGGTCTCTGTAGACATTCTGCAAGCAACTATGAATATCTTGGATGCTCTGATTTTCCGCCAAAATAAACTTAATGACAACTCTCTTCTTGGAACGCACCTCCAAATCAGACGCAATTTGGAGGCTACGTATTGCGCCGCCACCTGTTTGAACTTCATGAAACTATTGGGGCCTGAAGCATGAATATGTCAATATGTCCCACATGGAATTCTGCATTTTTGCAACAGAAAATGGCTGACCAAAAGGTGTGTTGCATTACTTATTGAGCGCCCCTCGTAGCTGTTTTCCAAAAAGAGCCCTTACTTACACTGACTTAGAATATAACGCTATAAAGGAAATACTTTACCCGAAACGCCTAAAAGACATGAGAGAGCGGTTCTAACCTCCATACGGAAAGTGAATCTGGTTCAAATTGGGTATCCAACAAAAAGAAGCGTAATGTACATTTACAGCTTCGGCAGAAGTGAGAGATTTGAACAACTTTACGATAAAGTATAACTACAAAAAGTTCCAATGGCTAAAAGTCTGCGTGGTCCCCTTCGTTTAACGTTTTGAACTGTAGATAAATTACGAAGTGTTTTAGCACATGCTTAAATCGCTGTCATAGAGCATCGCCTAATGTTTAACCCATCTGGTAAAATGTCCATTATATCCACATTCATTAACTGTACACTAAATTTGTCTCATCATGCTTATGAAACTGGCTTATTCATCTTACTTACCTAAAATTCCACACCAGATATTAAAACGAGAAACTGGAAGGTGGTGTAAACAAAAGTGACCTGGACGAGTGATTAGATGAATATACGCATATAGCCACACACCGTGACGCACGCACAACGTGTACGCTCGCCATATGATCCACACCGTTCAGAGCATCGTGCGGGCTATGTCAACGTGACTGGAGCAGTGCAAAGGGGAGCAGCAGGTGTTCGTTCTGTAAAGTTACGTGACAACATACTCGTGGAAACGGTAGGTCAGTTGTTCGCTCAGAATTTTAATTCTGTTAAAGTGACAGCAAAGAATGCCACGCAAAGCTTAGTCCGAAAATAGCGTCAGACAGGATCTGTTTCGAACAAGTCAAAAAACATTCCGAAAAGTACCCGCAAACCAGACAATCAGGCCGCAGTTCACCATAAAATGCCTGCGAGTCCTGTTAAATCAAGACACCGGCACATCACGTAGATCATGCTGACAAGCACTCCACCTGGACCTGCACATGCATCCCTACCGAGTGTCTGCTGTTCGTGCATTAAAACCAGCAGATGCTCCTCAGTGCCACCAGTTTTGTGAGTAGCTGTTCAATGAATGGCTGCGACGTGGATGCGTTCGTTATGTCTGATGAAGCCTAGTTTCACCTGATTATGTCAACTCACATAATCACAGGTTCTATGTAACACAGCATCCGCATAACTTCCACGAAACATCATTGCACGATCAGAAGGTTGGGATTTGGTGTGCAGTGTCTGCTTGCCGCATTATTGGTCCCATCTTTTTTCATCAGACGCTGACTTCAGCGTGTTACATTGTCCACCTTTCTAAACCATTTGAGGCAGCATTAACGGAAGAGGGAAAGACCTACAATTACTTGTAACAGAATGGAGTAACTGCCCATACAGCCGGACGAACCTTGGAGCACATTTACACAATCCTCACACGTGACAGAGTTGTCAGCAGTGGTCACCCTTGTCACCAGGTCTCTCAGTGTGCGACTACTGTGTGTAGGGAGCCCTCAAGTCTAAGGTGTATTGCAAGAACCCTCTTAGTCTTCAAGAACCGCTGTGGACCATTTCGGAAGAGACTGTAGGAACTCTAGCGGTCTTTCTTCGTTCCGCCTTCAGCACCTTTCTGACGAGGGCCTAAAGGTGCCAAGAAATGAATGGTGCTAACTTTCAACATCTGCTGTAGTCAGGTTGTTACTGTACTTTCTTCCCTCTTCTCTGTTCCTTTGCACCCTGGAACTCTACTCACCAGGCCACTTTTATTTGTCCCACCCTACATGACTTCTACTTTCATGATAAGGTAGATGATGTGAAAATTCGGGGCAGAGTTGCTTTAAACATGGTATTTATGAACACGATGACATTATTTCCACCCCATTGTGAGGGAGACAGAGAGATACAACATCAAGAATGACCGAAAAGATGATACAGAGAAAAACTGAACATTAATTATAATAAATATCTCTGTGTCAGATGTGGAGTAATTTACATGCTAGATGATAACAGAGCCCCAGTTTCAGGGGTTAAGAGAGATGAAATTGGAAAATAAAGCTTAAAGAGAGCTGAACATGCAGTAAATATTCAGAATGTTAATATCTTACACGTTGGCTGTAACATTCATGGGGGTTCATTCCACAATACTGATCCTACAAACGTCTTACATCAGTTTTGGTATGCAGTACCCCTGGACATAAAATTGCGGAGTCACCAAAACCACCCATTTACACGCCAGTTGTCGTAAGATACGTTTCAGAGTTAGATGTATATCTGACTACATGTACCAGCGATTAGTAATACAGGAAATGAAGCGTTAAGCTTAAGACGTGTGCTTGAAAACGATCCACGGATCAAATTGGCAAATAGCACGGATAGTAAACAGATTACAGCCGACTAGGATCATGTTTTCATTCTCAAAACACGTTGAGGCTGTCTTTACGATAAAATTAGCATTTCTACATACTCATTACCAAAATTAGGTGCGGTGGATACATCTCAGTTTCTAGTATTTGGCAAAATCTATGGAAGTGAGATGTGTCACCAAATTCTTTTCTCTTCTTTATTCTATTATTTATCTAACGGTGCAGACATTGTCCATAAACTATCTCCAATTTCTTAATTCACTTTCCTCTTCTTCTGACCGACGATTTGCAGTTGTTTTCAATCTGTGTTTTATTATTTCAATAGTTCTTGTATCCTGCATTCGTGAGAGGAATCCCTCGACAATTTTCACAATTTCTGCGACCTCCTCTTTTGAATAAATTTTTAACTAGGTCTGTTAGCCAATGGCATTTGGCAATGGCAGGTATTTGGCAATTTTTCAAGCATTTATTGGTCGGTTCAAATGGCTCTGAGCACTATGAGGTCATCAGTCCCCTAGAACTTAGAACTACTTAAATCTAACTAACCTAAGGACATCACACACATCCATGCCCGAGGCAGGATTCGAACCTGCGACCGTAGCGGTCGCACGGTTCCAGACTGTAGCGCCTAGAACCGCTCGGCCAACCCTGCCGGCTCAAGCATTTATTCAGCAAATGTAAAATTCTTAATTTGCCTATTATATCACTATCTTTTGCTACTATATTTAGTAAGCTCCATATTAATTCCATTTAATCCACATGATTACCTTTTTTTTTATAGATCTTAATACTGTATCAAATACATGTAATATTACAGGGTCTACTTCTGGAACTTTATTTCCATGGAAGCTGTCTATTTGTTTCGTTCACGTGGTTATTATACCATAATTATTTATAATGTTGTATGTATTGTTGTTCGGTTATTAGGTTGAGTCTTCTTTTCTGGTTTATTTAAATGCATAATTAGGTTATATCCAAAAAAAATGGTTCAAATGGCTCTGAGCACTATGGGACTCAACATCTTAGGTCATAAGTCCCCTAGAACTTAGAACTACTTAAACCTAACTAACCTAAGGACATCACACACACCCATACCCGAGGCAGGATTCGAACCTGCGACCGTAGCAGTCCCGCGGCTCCGGACTGCAGCGCCAGAACCGCAAGGCCACCGCGGCCGGCTGGTTATATCCAATTCGCTGCCTCTAATGTACATCACACTCTGCCTTGTCAAGTGTTCCATTCTGCTTATATACTTAACTGGATATATCTGTTCTATTTTGTTAATACATCGTGTACGCTATTCGTTTTTGTTCATTTGCTTGTTTTACTAGCCTATTGCGTCCCATATACACATCGCGAAATGCCCACGCTCGGAGAAATCAGAGAATTAAAGCCCATAAGAGACTTGCCGACAGTCGTTATACCCATGCACCTTTGATGACTGGAATAATAAAGGTGGAAAGTGAGAAACGCATCAAAAGTACCGTCTGTCCCAGCCCGTTAGGTGACTCACGGAGTACAGCTGTGCGTCAAGAAACAGTGCCACCAGTAGATTACCGTAGTGGTCTTCAACAAAACAAGAAATGAAAGTAGATGCGACAAATTATAAATCCAAGGAGTACTGCATTGTCATGTGGGACGGAAGTCCAGCGCCGGTATCCTCAACCCGTGTCGGAGAGCTCGGTACGGTCAGGATGACGCAGCCACATCTGTGGCCCCGATCTGGCGCTCCGTGACGGCAGACGCGCCCTCCCAGTTGCCAGCACTCCCATTACGAGGCGGCCCCGCCCCCCTGCGCGGCAATGATAAACTTTCTCCCTGCCCGGCACGTGTGCCCCGCCAGGATTATCTTCCAGCCCGGGGCCTCCCAACTTGGAGCCGTTGCGCTGCTGCGTTCGCAAGTTGTGAACCCACCAGGCGCGGGCGGGGTGACACTGCGGAGGGAACCCGCATCCACTGCTCTAACCTGCCTGTTAACCTCTGTGCTCCGGGGTCGGTTTGCGAATAGGTTTCTGACTCTTCTGGTCACAAGACGCACACGCTTAATTCACTTGCATAACCAATAACATTAAGCTACTACGCAGAACTGCATTTTGTAATGTTACTAGTCCCCAATGCACTTGAGTTAGAGACTTCAAAAGGGAATCAAATTCTGTTGATGCTGAATTTCAGAAGTCTGCGTGAGATTTTTCGAAGTTCGCTAGCTGTTAGGGGACGTCCACAGAAATTAATTCAAGTCATGTAAGATTCCAAAATTGTCATTTTTATATAAATGCGTCGGTTAATTTGGTATTATATCGCACCGCAAGAAATAAATTTGACAGAAGGTCCACGAAATGCATTGTATCGCATCCTCTCGTTTTACGGTAGATCACTTCTATACCTAAACGGTAGCTATATTTTATCGGTAAATAAAAACCCCATCTGATTATATCATTAACGCGAATATAAATATCACCTTTTTCATTCAGGGACCAATATTGTATACCATTATGATTAAAGCTAGGATATCCAAAGCATTATTCACAACAAAATATTTTACTCATGTATCAAGAATGTTAAGTTCACAACAAAAATCTAAAAAATCTTAAATTAAAATAAAATCAGAATGATTGTGCAATCCGCTTGGACAAAAATAACTAACAAAAAAATACTCCTCAAAGTGAAGAAACAGGAAACTGACGCAAAAAACGCCTTTTTCTGTTTTAATACCGTTTCCATCTCTGTTTAATTACAAAACCCCACAATTGACGATGTGTATAGACCTGATGCGTTATTTTTATACCTTCTGTTATTTAATTTTGACAGGCATAGTTAAAGTTGAGTCAAATGTGTCTTTAAAGCAAATTTTTTTTGTGTTGTTTGCATGAAATGTATCTCAGAACTAACATTTGATTAGTTGAATTTGGGTTAACCTTTCGCAACAGCGCTTAAACTGGCCAGGAGAATCGATTTTTAACAGCCTACGATTTAACAAAGGTGGTGCTTGCCCGCCCAGAGGTTTCCACCCAGCATATGCATAAAGTATGACGAAGAGCAGATAGAAGAGATTGACAGTCTTAAATTCCTAGGATTACAACTTGATAGTAAATTCAGTTGGGAGGAGCACACCACAGAATTGCAGAAACGCCTTAACAAATCTGTATTTGCAATTCGAGTGTTAGCAGACATATGAGACATAAAAATGAAAAAGCTTGCATACTTTGCCTACTTTCATTCCATATTGTCATATGGTATAATATTTTGGGGTAACTCTTCAAGTCAAACAAAAGTTTTCAGAGTCCAAAAACGTGTAATACGTATTATTTGTGGAGTAAATTCACGGACGTCCTGTAGAAACCTCTTCAAAGAACTGGGTATACTAACTACTGCCTCTTAGTATATTTACTCCTTAATGAAATTTGTCCTAAATAATATATCTCTTTCTCCAACAAACAGCTCAGTTCATACATACAATACCAGGAACAAAAATGATCTGCACAAGGACTTAAAAGCACTTACTTTAGGTCAAAAAGGGGTCCACTACTCAGGAACACTCATCTTCAATAATTTGCCAGCAAACATAAAAAATTTAGTTACAAGTAAAGATCAGATTAAAAGGAGCCTGAAAGACTTACTAGTGGCCAACTCCTTGTACTCCATTGACGAATTTTTTAATAGAAACAAATTATGTATTGTGTATATTCATACTATTAGTATCGTTATTTCAGCTTAAAAAAAATTTTTTAAAAATGACATGTTCCACATCCACGAGGATCTCCTCCGCACGGATCTATGGAACTAAAAACTCATCTAATCTAATCAAAAATCTAATCTGACACATTATTGTGCAGCCGTGGAAACTGTTTTTCTGCAGCGAGCAGCTATGCTAAATCTGCTGGTTTTGTAGAATCGCTGCCCTCATCGCTACAGTTGCATGAGAATTTAGTAATGAATAAAAAAAACTATACCATCAGATTCCGGGGGGGGGGGGGGAGCACTTTCTTGCCCCCTCTTGAAGACCCCTGTACTGGCCGTACACGGTCAACAAGTGTCCATAACAGATGCCAGAATTCTGATCATTAACCAGGATATCAGTCAAAGCGAAGGACTATCTGTAACAGTGGGAAGCATGGTTTGAGCACCAAAATCGCGCTATCAAGTCAATAAGCAGGTCGGACTTAACGGAACTGTTATTTAATAATAATTAACAATAATCAAATAGTACCAGCTACGACGTCAGATCGTCACACAAAATACTGATATAAGAAATTGCAAAATTTACTATCTAAACGATAGAAAAACAGTATAAAAACTAAAGAGCTTCAATGTACTGCCACTTTGTGACTGCTGGCACTTCATGGTGGAGTGCTGTCCTATCTTAAAGGGTTTCTTGTATCTGAACAGGTTCGAAATTCATACAATTGATTCTCGTCCCTGAGCAGACTGCAAAGAGAAAGTGGTAGGCATTTTTGGAAAATGCGCAATGTGAAGTATCACTCAATCACTTGCGCATTGTCGTTTAGTTATTCAGTCCATTCTTCACTATTACAACCAACTAAGTGATGACTCAGCTTTTCTGGACATGACTGATAGATGGTGTGCTTGGAGGAGTACATTTGAATTGTTGTCTACATTTCATTCATAATAACTCGATGACCGGTCCAGTTCTCTTCTTCAGGTGCTGCGAGTTCTGCTGTTATGTGTACTCACTACCTGGACCCCAACGAAATTGTGAACTACTGTCAGTCTCACGTCACTATTTACACCAGATTGTGTGTTCAATTCCTGCTGCCCTTTAACGCTGTTTTATTTTTCAGAGCCCGCAGTGATATTCCGTGAAATGCATATTATCTCATTGTTTATTAGCTTTGTCGGATGTGAAGGTCGACGAGATCTTAACAAAGTGAGTCTCAGACTCCAACCCTTATTTAAGTGGAAACCTCTGTCCTTTATGTTTTCCGACATCTTTATTTCGGCTGACTTCGTAATTGCGCTGTCTCAGAAATTTCGCGTTCGTGCCACGACACTGGTCTCATCAAATTTCATTTCACGATTACTTTCGAGACAGTTTTCGGTGAAAACTGATTTGGTTGGTTGTTTTACTCGGGAGTGTCGCTTTTGCTTCTTGCGTCTTTCATCGACTGTTGCAATTGTCTGCCACACGTAAGACATGCTACATTTGCGTGGAACGCGAAACTTACACAGTTCCAGAGATGTAGACGTTGCAGTTGATTTTACAAATAAAATCGAGAGGAAGACATAGTCTCTTCTCAATGAGTCAGGCTTGCGTTATACGAAGAGCAACCGTGCCATCACAGCTTTCTAAGATTCACAAAGATGGCATTCCATGAAGACCCTTAGTGCGTAACATTGGTGCACGTACGAACCAGCTGGCAAAATAGATGAAAAGTACTCTCACCGAATATGTGGGGAAATGTGAACACCACATTTGCAACCTCATTCACCTCGTACAACTTTCAGTCAACTGTGGCTCCAGGTTCTGGAAATTATAGTCATTTTAAATGTGGTCTAACTCTTTACAAGAGCCCAATTTCTGTATCCTTTTTACTAATCGCATAAAAGATTCACAGTTGTTTAACTGACCTTTTTAGACAAGTTTCAACGTCAAGTTGCTTCTTGTTCGACAGAAAATATTATGAACAAACCAATGGTGTGGCCAAGGGTAGCCTGTTATCGCCTGTCTTAACGAAACTACACATTTTCAGACCAACGTGTTTCTTTTAAGAACAAAAACATGATCCACCTAAGCTGCGATCTATTTATTGGCTGAGTTATTAGCTAGATTCGACAGTCGGTGATTTTCAAGCTCTTATCACGAAGCTCAAGCTTCGCATCAGATTTGATATTTGCCATTTAGTCAAATATGATGTGACGCTTGAGGCTTGTGATAAGTTCTTGAAAATGATTGACTGTCGAAATTGGCTAACAGCACAGACAACAAGCAGATCACAGCCTCCTTGGACCATCTTTTCGTTTTTATAACATATTGAGGCTGTGTAGTCTGACAAGAATAAAATTCTAACAACGTGTTTCTATCGATATCTGGATGACACGTTTGTCATGTGCTCACATAAAACAAAACAAAAAGAACTTGAGGAGTTACATGAACATTTAAACTCTATTCACCCCAATATTATGATTACCATGCTACTTGAAAAAGAAGGCGTGCTGCCTTTAGTTAAGACTAGTCGGATACTGTAGATAGTGCGTTTATGGTCTGATGGAGGACGGTCAAGGTACGTCAGAAGCTGCTCGAAGGTAGCAGAATCCCTGTATTAATTATTACAAGCAGAAGCCCTCTGCCGGCCGAGTGGCCGAGCGGTTCTAGGCGCTACAGTCTGGACCCGCGCGACCACTACGGTCGCAGGTTCGAATCCTGCCTCGGGCATGGGTGTGTGTGATTTCCTTAGGTTAGTTAGGTTTAAGTAGTTCTAAGTTCTAGGGGACTGATGACCTTAGAATTTAAGTTCCATAGTGCTCAGAGCCATTTGAACCATTTTTGCTTTGTTGAGACGAGGCATGTCGTGGATACCAGAGAAGTTCAGGCCATTGCAGATAGTAGGCGACAATAAGCATGGTTTTTTTTTTTTTTTGTAAATGGTGTTGTTGCACGAATTGGAAATTTAGAGTTCTGCAATGGTCTACGCTGCAGATATGTTCTGGTGTCTGCAGAATGCGTGATTAGCGAGCGGAGCTCTTCTCTTTCTTACAGTTTCTGTGTGGCGTTCCTTCTGCTTTTTCTATTTTCTAGTGAGTAGCTGTAAACTGTGGCTTAGTGTTCCAGTACTATCTTATAGTTTTGGTTTCTAAGTTTTCATTTCATGGCGTGATGCTGATTCAGAGCAGCTTAGTAACGCATTGGTACCACAGATGCGAGATGGGACTTCAATGCGTGGCGTTGTCGTTACGTTGTCCAGGTCGTTCGAAGTTCAGTGTGCATGGTAACGGAAAATCTACCTAAGACAACTGTTCCAAGCAGTGTGAGCCAAACTGGAAAATGTATCACGTATCAGGGATAATCAGTTATTGAGTACTATGGGGCACAGGCTATAGATGGAAATCGCCTATGGGTAAGTAAATACACCACTAACATCGTAGAGCTCACGAAGCGCGATACGCTGGAAGAGTCCAACAGATACTTCTCCAAGCTTTATGATCAGCAATGCGACTGTACTGACTTTATCGGAGACGTATTCTGTAAACAGAACGTGCTAAGTTTTCTTTCCGACTTACGTGTTTATTTTTTACGTCGTAGTGAAAAAGACTAATAGGCCGTTAGAATAGTTCGACATGGGAAGCATGGGATAGTTAGAACGAAGAAGATGAGTTATTAAGGCACAGTATGTAGTCAAAGGGGTGGCTACGAAAGTTCATAAAGTTGTAGGATGCTTTCTCGATTATAACTCCCCTCCTGTTCCCATGAGATGGTTTGACGCAGCGTACGACGTGTACTGAAAGAGAGTTATGGAGAGTGCTACAGAAAGCAGCGAGAGAAGCAGCAAAGGCTAACTTAAGCGTGTATAGTGTACAGTATATGTGTCATATGTCACTGGTATGTGTTCTCTGGGCTAGAGCTAGTTTTCAGTAACCCAGTGACTGGAACTATGTAAACTGTGATAGATCTCAAATGTTAGCTGTTGAAGTATCACAGACGTTGTGAGCCACAGTCTAACAATATGTCTCCCCAATGAATTGTGGAGAATTAACTGATTTCCGATGCAGCAACAGGGAAAATTCAGTGAAATGAATTCTTCGAAGAGAAGAAGAATGGAAAGAAAGTGAATCACACTGCGTCACGACGCTCAATGGCCGTTGCCATACGCCAGACGGTCAGTACCTTGATGATTACAGAAACATGGCACTTTGGCACGTGGTATATGTGGCCTCTGCAGTCACAACGACACAAAAAACTCGGTTCGGTGTGAGTAAATACTGTCTGTTCGACCATACTAGCCATGCGTCAAAACAGCATTGTAGTGTCGGTCTTCGCCAAGAGGTCACCGTCGCTCTGCTGTCATTCTGAGACGACCACTTTCCGAGGGGGTCCAGCTCCCACCTGAAGAGCTAGGAGTCGAAATGAAACCCTCCTAGCCACCGAGCCAGAGCCAGCTGTCTCAGTCAGCGGTCGGTTTGGGGCTCGCTCCTTGGAAGTATGCACCGGTCACTTGGAGGTTTCAGTGTCCTGGATTCAGCAATCATAGACAGCCAGCCGCACTAGCCCTTATGTAGCTCAGTCGGTGGCCGAGATTGGCAATGATGCTATGTCACGCCACATCTGGGGTTCGCTGAGGACGTCACAACAAGCTTCTTTGTCACGGAATCCGTGGGTCGAGGCCCACAAGAGGGCTTGTTCAAATGGTTCAAATGGCTCTGAGCACTATGGGACTTAACTTCGGAGGTCATCAGTCCCCTATAACTTAGAACTGCTTAAACCTAACTAACCTAAGGAAATCACACACACCCATGCCCGAGGCAGACTGTAGCGGTCGCGCGGTTCCAGACTGAAGCGCCTAGAACCGCTCGGCCACCCCGGCCAGCTCAACAAAGCACTCTCCCTATACTGCGTAGCGTAATGCGTTGTGTGCTAGTGAACCCAGAATATGACACTGTGTTATTTAGTGTTGAGTCACATGACCTGCTAGGTTCCGCTTTGTACACACATCCGGTGCTGTTGGCTCATCCCTTGTGGGCTTTCCAGGTATCACAACTGAATCTATGTCCAACGCAATGAAAAATAAGACTGTGGGAAGAGAACAGATCCAGAAACAACAGATGCAGGGGCTCCACGAGCAGTTATAAAATACATATAGTGCTGCTTAAATTGTGTTGCTCTTTACTGCTGCAAAAGCAGAACCACCACTGCAGTCTAGATTCCACTTTTTGCACCACTTGTAGTGGGTGTGGGTGTGCTGTGGTGGATGGTATGTTGAGGTGAGACAGAAACTGCTTGAGGGTAGCAGAATCCCTTATTGCGAGCCCACACTCTCATCTGGCTGCGAACTTTGTGACAGGAAAGCATTGTAATAGGGCACTGGCCACTGCTGTGCTCGGCGCATCATGGACATGGTGCAACCTTGCGTTGTAGGTAGTCTAGGCCAACGAAGAGTTGTGTTATGGCTGATGCAGCAGCCTGTCAATGCCCACTGAGTGCATGACGCTGAGTTCCATCCGGTGTAATATTTCTGGCTTATTCAGCCATCATATTAGGCTCCAGGAAGCTATTCCCAGGACAGTGGAGATGCAAGAAGCATAGAGATGACGCAATGTGGGATGAGGTACCGGTGACAGATGTTAGATTCGGTACTATTCCCGAGAGAAAGACCGCCTGCATGATGCTACTGCTCTGTGATTGGCTGCTGCGTTCGGCGGTAGGGCGCCAAAACTTTAACTTTAGTTGCTATTATTAATTAAACCTCTCATCCAAATTACTTCACTTTTTTTAAATAAACATCTGTCAACAGCCAGCTATCAATCACTCATTTCAAAATTATTAAAATCAAAATATTAATAAAACAAAAGACTGACGATATTACTGCCGATGCACTTCGGTGGCGTTCGGGTCACGCCTTGCTGGCTAGGCGCGCGAAGTGTCTCGGGCAGTCCGGCTCTCCAGTTCTGACCGTTCCAGTAGACAGACATGTTGTCTGTTATAGCAGTATTTGTTTCATGCAATTTTATTTACTACAGTACCGACCGTCGCTGGATACAGACATGTTGTCTGTAATAGTAGTATTTGATTAGTATTTGATTCATGTAATTTTATTCTCCAGTTCTGACGGTTCCAGTAGAAAGACATGTTTTCTGTTATAGCAGGATGTATTTCATGTTATTTTAGCCAGATATAATGACTGTGGAAAGATATGTTCAATACGTTGTGATCAAGAATAGTTTCTCGTTTCTATATCAATAAAAACGCGAGTGGCATCCCAAATGAGTTATAGTTTATTCGTAGCAGCAGTTCCTTGCGAAATTAATTTCAGCCTCAAGAAAAAGAATCCACGACCTGCGTGTTGTTTTCTGCGCTGGGGACATCATCATCATGAACACAGCAGGTTAGTGAAGTATACAAGAACTTATGTATTCCACACAGGGCAGTGAAAACAACTAGGCACCTCACGTGTACTGCATGCACAGTACAAATGTGCTCAGTGACACGTCATCTGCAGTAATGCAGAGGAGGTAAAGAAGGATGAAAGTATTAACACTGTCTCACTTTTATTCCTTTTTTCTTGCCGTACTGGCTGTGCCAAGTGACAGGCGCAGACGTCCAGGGAACGAATCCAAGAACGGCATCTACTGGCAGCGATTGGCGCTAGCGAGTGCCCAATGGCACGGTGGCTGGGATAGTCCTAGTCCGACACCAGGCCCATCAGGCGGCGGCTGGACTCTCCTTGGTAACCGATCCCGTTAGAATGACGGCAGAGCGGTGGTGACTTCACAGCAGTGGCCAAACCTGTGACCGTTGACAACTCACTACTTCGATACATTCCCAGCCTGGCAGGATAGACAGTATTTATTCACGAGAAAATGGATTTGTTGTAATGTTGCGGCTGCAGGTGTCAAGTACACCACGCGATAAAGAGTCCTTAGTATCCATAATCGTCTGGACATTAAACGGCAGGTGGATTGCGTCAGCCAGTGAGTGCTGTGGAGTAGTGCTGGTGAAGCTTATTGCCACGAATGACTTGCTGTATACCATCCAGCAACAGCGGCGCGAGACCAACAGTAGTTCATTGTCTGGTTAGCGTACAGCGAGTACGTGTAACAGCAAAATGCGCAACTCCTGAAAGAGATGACTGGGTCGGTCGTCGAGTTATTGTGAATGAAGTGGGAACAATAACTCGTCGGCATACCCGGAAGCACGTCATACATCCAGTCAAGCTGTAATTGTTATGCATTTACGCTCAGCGCAGTAGCCGCTGCATGTAGCATTGTTCGGAATGCTTAGTCACACTGACTCACGCTTCGGCGTAGTTGAGCCTATGGGCTCGTCTCGCATATCGGTAATGTTTTACAAACATTGAAATGCCAGAGGCCTCAGTATAACAGAGTCACTGCGATAGCACGTGTTATCTTTTGTAAAAACTTCTATTAATCTGCGGAAGTGTATTTTACTAAACGGTAAGTGATAATGAATTAATCAAGTTAATAATAGCATATCAGCGTTTTAAGGGAACTTTGTACCCTCCTATCACTGGTACCCATTCTCTTACCTAACGACAAGGTGTCCTTCAGACCTAGAATGTAGTAGTTGGCTTAAACGTGTCATCTACTGGGTGGTACGGAGAAAGCAGTGATCTAACTGTAACTAGAATAAAAGATGGTTCTATCCACAGTAATTAATGTTATTTTTCTTTCAGAGTTAGCTGCAAGACATGTTAGTGTTTTAATTATTTATTCGGCTCGCTTTGCTAGTTACTATGCCACCTAAGGCTTTAATTACCATGAGTAACTTAGCAAAAATTCTGTGAACACCTGTTCTGTACAAAATCAGTGACAATTTAGTATGATAATGATAGTTCACTGAATAAACCAAAGATTAGTTTGTTAACATATTTTTATGTGAAACAGTATTGGCATTTTCCACCATATCTAACTCGCTGAGAGGCAGTCCGTTGCTACCTACACGTAGCTAGCATATTCCGAGACAGTGTTCCAAGTACCCCTGCAATCAGCATAGCCAAACGAGCATTATGACGCCAGCAGACTACGTCGGCAGAATGGCGGCATCTGTAGCTTGAATTGGGATGGGTGTTGCTGCATCAGTAAATAAGAAAACACCGTTTTTCCATCTGCATGATGGGTGTAGTCTTCTTCTGTAGTGGTCAGTCCAAGGATTGGTTCGCAACAGCTACAATGGTAGCTTGTCTCCATTCTGTGCGTCTTTCAGCTTTTCTCTTCATTTCAAATCTTTCACTGTTTGATCCATGTACCTCAGTCGTGGTCTTCCTCTTGGTCTTTCTCCCTCGACATATCCCTCTATGATTGTCTTCAGGAGTCCTTTATGTCTTAATAGATGGCCTGTAAATTGCACTCTTCTTTTAACAATGAAACTCCAGAAGCTTCTCTTCTCACCTGCTCTTTCCAGAACCAATTCGTTTGTGACCTTGTCGATACATTTTATTTTGAGCATACGTCTATAGCACCACATGTCAAAACATGGGTGTAGAAGCCTCAGTATAATTCAACGTTTCGTTTCCTCAATGTCAGTAAATCAAATATTTGTTCAGTACTAAATTATTCGTTATCCTGTTACATTTTAAATCACCTATCGAGCCTTCGTCTCATCAATTGCTACGTAGACCGGGATCCTTATCAAGTTGGATTAACACGAGAGAGAGATGAATTGAGGAGGGGCGGGAGCTTTCAAAGAAGAGCTACCAAAGCATTGTAGCAACAATTGTGAGGAGAGCGGTTCAGATCCCAGTTCTGCAAGCCAGTGTTAGATTTTCTGTTGTCTCCAAAAACCATTTAACAAGAATGGCGGTATGTGTTGTTTGAAAAGGACACAAGCGAATTTTCTTTCCTATCTCATACCAACATTATGTCCCGTCTCTAAAATCCTTGTCGTAGCCGAGATATTAAACTCTAGCCTTCCATGCTTTTATGCATTCAAGAAAAAGCTGCATATCGTTATGACGTAAACGCAACACCTACGTGGCACGGTCGAAAATAAGGTGGCATCGGATTTCATGTCACAGACGTAAATCCTGTACATTAAGAGACAATGGCTTTTAAGACTTCACTTTGCTCTGAATTGTTGAAACGTACCTTGACGCCAAATATGTGGGGTCTAGGAAAACTATTTTCTCGGATCGCAAGACAACATTCAAACAAATCGTATTAATGAGTTTTATTACGAAATGAACAATGACAATACTTAACTTTGGCAATAACACAGAAGTGTCCCAAGCAAAGGGCGACGTGCAAATAAGTCGCTGGTCTTGAAGTGCCTGATCTTGATGCTGCTGTAGAAGTGGGGCCGCATAGAGGCCGGTGCCATCACGATGTCCTCTTCAAAGCCGTCTCTGCTCTCTCGTTTCCGACTGGCGTTTCGGCTGTTGACTTTATACCGTAACATGAATAACTTCTGAGACATATTGTAACTGTTGATATCCAACTAATTTGGAAGTCATTTTCAAAAGGTGCGACGCAGTTTTTCAGTAAATATCGTGCCTTATATAGGAACCATTGGTTCAAGTAGACTCACTTGACTGAAGCCATAACGTATACAGTACTGTGTTGAACAGGTCATGTACGTCCTGCGAGCCAGCAGGTATTTTCCTGGATGACATCGTATCATGATAAAATACTACGAAGTATGCAGAGGAACCTATATTTCTGAGGTGTGGCAACCAGCTTCCGTTGTTCTAATGTTGACTTTCGACCTTATCTCACCTTACACACTTGTTGCTTTGCTGTAGAACCTTCTTTGTTCAAATGTTGAAGTTGTCTAAAGCATTAATGCCTTTCATCGTAAAAGTACTCAACCGTTAGTTGCGCTGGGGATTCCCTTTCGTTCTACACAGCATTAGCTTTTGGTCTCTACCTTCGCGGTGATGCTGCCGTTCAACGCCTCATCATCTACTGGCGATTTAATCCTCTTCGTCATGAAGGTTACCAACGATGGCATATCGTGAATATTCCAAAGGCTAGGTCGTTTATGCAACATTCGTTTCTAGCTGCTGGACTATCAGTCTGCCCTCTGTCGTACTGTTTGAAATCGGAAGTTTTTACAGTTCCATTCGAAAATACTGAAACACATAATTCATCTGTATCGCTTACTTTTGTCACATAATTTTCGTACGACATTACAAGTTTTCGAGGTGATTATAGAGAGGCGGTGCTATTCTAGCTGATCAGTGTTTCGATGAATCTTCCCCTTAAAAGTGAAATTCTTCAGTGAACGAAATGACAAAGCAATAATCGACGTGAAACAGGAGTGGCGAAAAAAGTTGTAAGTCAAGCACGTTTTATTTTAGAGAACTGGTTGAGCCTTTCTCCTCTATCGCAGGTGCGCCGACTGATTTTCCCAGTGAGCACTACTTTAACGTCACAGACTTCTAAAATTATGCAGTGGCAGTCTTCCTTCCATACGCAACAGTCGCTATCGCCAGACGAAATCAGTTGATACGTCGGTGTCTGCTCTCCGCTGTTTGACATGCCGCGACGGTTGCGACATGCCTTTAGCATTTCAACCATCCGGGATTCGTCTCCAGCGAGCTACAGCCGCGCTGTCTAAATGCGTATTGTCTCCTCTCGTCTCTGTCGCATAGCCTACATTAGAATGAAATTAATTCAGTTTAAAATGCAGCTTGCAACATCTCCCGGGATATTGCGCCATGCACTTTGCCGGCCGCGGGAGCTACCACGTCAGACTGAGCAGACCGCATGACGCCAGAGCGGGCCCCTGTTGATGCGTTGTTGGAAACAATGGAGGCTCATTCGAGAGGAGCGCGATTCAGATCTCAGTCCAGGCATTCACATTCAGGTTTTTTGTGGTTTTCTTTGTTTTACATCAGGCGAATGTCAAGACATAGCTTTTACCGACGGCAGTGTCGATGTGTTTTCCAATGCCACTTCATTGGAAATAGGGACTCGTGTCTAAGAACGATCAGACACACAGTTCGTTCCGTGGACTCATAGGGAGCAGAACACCGGCACTATGGAACAGGTCAGAACACAAGTATGTTTTTTTGTCCAACATCGTCATAGGTGATGAAACGTGGGTTCATTATTTCGAACCGGAAACAAAGCGGCAAACAATGGAGGGACGCCACACCACCTGCTCCGAAGAAAAATTTCAAAGACGCGCCCTCAACCGGTAAAGTCCTTGCGACGGTCTTCTGGGACTAAAATGCTAAACTTCCCACTACAGATACTAAGTGAAATGATCTTCATGTTTTACACTTTTTTTTTACACACTAGCTGTTTCCAGCCACGCGTTGCTGTGGCTCAGTCTGGGTAAGAAAAAAAGAGAAAGCACACGTTTCTAATATGTATGCGAAATGGATACACTTAGCAATCTGCTTCTCACACCTGCCTCTGTTCATTTCTTCCTCCCCTCTCTGTTTGTCCACGAAACAAAAGAAAAATTAGGAGTAGGAATAAAGTTTAGGAAGGAGAAATCAAAACACTGATGTTTGCTGACGGTACTGTAGTTCTGTAAGAGACATCAGAGGACTTGGAAGAACAGTTGAACGGACTGGACAGTGTCTTAAAATGTGAATATAAGGTGAACATCAAAAAAAGCAAAACAAAAATAATGGAACGGAGTCGAATTAAATCAGACGATTCTCAGGGAATTAGATGAGGAAATGTGACACTGAAAGTAGTAGAAGTGTTTTGCTATTTGGGCAACATAATAACTGATGACGGTCGAAACAGATAGGATATAAATGGCGAGAAGAGAGGTTTTGAAGAAGAGAAATTTGTTGACATCTAATACAAACTTACGTGTTAGGAAGCCTTTTCGGAAGGTATTTGTCGGGACTGTATGGACGATAAACAGTTTAGACAAGAAGAGAATAGAAGCTTTTGAAATACGTTGCCACAGAAGAATGCTCAAGATAAGATGGGTAGGTTACGTAACTAGTGACGAGGTACTGAACAGAATTGGGGAGACAGGAAATTTGTGGTACAACTTAAGTAGAAGAAGAAATTGGTTGATTGACATCAAGGGATCATCAGTTTAGCACTAGAAGGAAGTCTGGGGGTAAAAATCGTAGAGGGCGACTAAAAGGTGAATACGATAAGGAGATTCAGAAGGATGTAGCTCGCAGTAGTTATTCGGAGATGAAAAGGCTTGCGCCGTATACAAAACTGCCGAGAGTTGTATCAAATTAGTCTTCAGAGTGAAGACCACAACCGCGCGACCGCTACGGTCGCAGGTTCGATGTCCTTAGGTTAGTTAGGTTTAAGTAGTTCTAAGTTCTCGGGGACTGATGACCTCAGAAGTTAAGTCCCCTAGTGCTCAGAGCCATTAGAACCATTTTTTTTGAAGACCACAACAAGAACATATATATATATATATATATATATATATATATATATTAAAAAGGTACATAAAAACACGCGCATTCGAATGCAACGACGCGTCAAAATTTAGAAGAATTCGGTGGAGAACCTCCGAAGATATACTAAGATGAACGAACATTTACAGTTTTATTCATATAGACTACATTAAAAAAAACCTAGCACAACCATTTAAATGGTTGCAAACTAATTTTAATAAGATAATCCCTACGCTACTGTTGTCAAACCTCGCTAGAAACTAAACCAGTTTGGAAGGCTTACATACTCGTACGGATATGGGGTTAATAATGTGCTCAAGTTATGTATTACAACTGGCGTTCACGTTATGTGATACGGGCCGGCCGGAGTGGCTGTGCGGTTATAGGCGCTACAGTCTGGAACCGAGCGACCGCTACGGTCGCAGGTTCGAATCCTGCCTCGGGCATGGATGTGTGTGATGTCCTTAGGTTAGTTAGGTTTAATTGGTTCTAAGTTCTAGGCGACTGATGACCTCAGAAGTTAAGTCGCCTAGTGCTCAGAGCCATTTTTGATACGGTACATAATAGGTAAAGTGACTGGTACCGATGAGAAGTTCAATGGACCAATGGAATAAAAAAACCCTTTTTCTATTTTTCTTTGAGTCATCTGTCTTCTGACTGGTCTGACGCGACTCTCCACCAATTCCTCTCCTGTGCCAGCCTCTTCACCTCAGAGTAGCAACAGCAACATGAGTCCTCAGTTATTTGCAAGATGTATCTCCACCTCTGTTTTCCTCTGCAGATCTTACTCTCTACAGCACCATATAGTCCCGTGGAAGTCATTCCCTGATGTCTTAACAGATTTCCTACCATCTTGTCACTTCTTCTTGTCAGTGTCTTCCATATAATCGTCTCGCCTCTAAGGTGCTGAAGTGCAAACCGGCAAAATTCTGTAAGACGTTCGAAATCACGGTCGTTGATTACCTGATGTAGTGACAGACGAATGCGATGGAAATTCTGTCGATGCACGATGCGAATGACACTCGTCTTGCTAATTCTACATTTCTTGGCAGTATGTCTCGTACCACTGTGTGGATTCATCAGCGTCTTAGCCAGAAGAGTTTCTTCGTGTTCTCTGTCAGTTGCAGACATTTTGTCCTCTTTCTGATGTTCAAGCAGCTTGTCCGCTATAGCGTTTTAATTATTCGTGCAGTTGCCTGGAGCGTCGTACATAGACGATGCGGATAGATAGCCCTATGCCGTTGTACTGTTTTTACGTCATTTCTGTTACATTCACCATATTAAAGTTCTCCTCATTGGTGTACATGTCTGCACTCAACAAATGTTGAAGCAAAAATGAGCGGCTGCAGTGCGGACAAGTGAACAGGCAAATATTTTGACATTCTGACACAGCGTAGCACGAGAGCTGTGCTTGGCGGTGTTTGCACCGCTAATACCGATTCCGGCCACCGTCCCCTCAAATTCCTGGACACTTCTCGAATTTTCTTTACTACAGATTTCGGCGTCATCATTAACAAACGCTATATCACTGTAATTGTCTTCTCAAGAGCTATCGAGTGCAGCTACCAAAACTATACAGTTCCATTTAAAAAGCTTAATAGCTTCAATATCTCCGTTGATACCAACACTAAAAGCATTAACCAGACAAAAACATAAGTGCCCCACGAGTCTCTAACATTTGCCGAAATCCGCGTTTCGCTATGTGTAACCGTTCACGAAATAAAAGTGGTGTTACGTGTTACATGGCTCACCCTGTGTGTGTGTAAAGTTTTATTATTATTATTATTATTATTAGTCGTAAAGCTCCCAACATGGAAAACGCTAAGTAAAGATGGTTCACTTCTGGGGCTTCTTATTCTTCTTGTTTGCCCACCAGGTCTTCATTCTTTGCGAGAATTCAGCTTTTCTTTCTTCGCTCCATTTTGTTCCAGTTCTCGGCGCTTTTGTCTCTGGTTTGACCTCCCATTTGTCAACTTTAAGTTTGAAATTGTTTCTTTTGTTCATGTCTTCAGTAGTAATGTTGGCTAATTCCAGATCTTTCTTTACATTTTTGATCCATTCTCCCCCATTAACAAGGGATGCTACGTATCTTACTATTTTTTTTGTAAGTCTGTGATCGGGAAGTCTCATTATGTGGCCATAGAATTTTAGACGCCTCTTCCTCATGTCTATCTCTATGTTAGAATATTCTTCAATTTTAGAATTTTTCTGTAATCTATACCCCTCTTTGGTCCATCTTGGTCCCAGAATTTTCCTAATGATTTTCCTTTCCTCTTTCTTCAGGTTTTCCATATCTGTTTTCCTTTTAAGTTTCAAGGTTTCGCTGGCATATAGCATTATTGGTTTAATTACCGACTTATAATGTTTAATTTTTGTATTTATAGATAGACATTTTTTATTGTAAATGTTTTGGACCAGCCCTAGATCCCTACGAGCTTTTAATATTCTTTCTTGTTGTGAGTATTTTTCAGAAATTATCTCTCCTAAATATTTAAAGTATGGTACCCTCTTAATTTCTCCATATTTGGTTTGTAACTTAGAAATTTCTAGATTTGTTGTTGTAAACACCGTTTTCTCAAAAGTTATTTGTAGGCCAACTTTTCCTGCACACTCTTTTAAGGTTTCTATCTGTTTGACTGCCATTTCACTAGAATCTGCCATTATTGCAAGATCGTCTGCGTAGGCTAAGTAGGGGATTTGTAGGTCATCTTTTTTGGTTCCCAGTGATATTGGTTTCCAGTACTTTTCTTTTTTGAGTTCTTTTTCCCATTCTGCCATGACTCTATCCAGAACTAAGTTAAATAACAGAGGTGATAATCCATCACCTTGTCTAACCCCAGTTTTTATCTCAAATGATTTTGAAAGTTTTCCCATGAATTTCACTTTGCATTTTGTATTTGTTAATGTCTGCCCTATGATGTTCCGTGTCTTCTTATCCAGTCCTTGTTCTAGCAGACACAGAACAATTGTAATTAAAGCGGAAAGACGTTCTAAACTGCGATTCAGACAAATACTTTCTAAGTAATAAAAGATGGCAAAGACCCAAACTGGTTTAACAGCACTGTTATGAGAATGCTGCTAAAACAGAGACTAATAAACTCTATACAAAGAGACGAAACACTAATAGATGAAAATTAATCAAAACTCGTGCGTCAGTAAGACTGGCCCTGCATAAACCATACGATAATTTTTACAGTCATATCCTGAACTATCTGAAAATCCCAGGAATTTCTAGTCACACATTAAGTTAATGATCATGTTCAAACCTACGTAAGGCACTGAAATTGAAGACGGCACAGAAAGTAGAAATTTTAAATTCTGCAATCAAAAATGTATTCATATATGAAGATACTACCGTACCAGTGAACGACAGATGCGTAGTCATAAATGAAAGATATCGATATTAGAACCCGCGGTATTAAGAAACAGTTAATTCTACTTGAAGCTAACAGAGAACAGACACTGACTGGATTCCAGTTAGATTTTACCTTTAATAAGTAGCAAAATTGCCTGCTTTCCTACCTCATACTTACAGTGAACCTCATGCGTAGCGAACAGTCTCAGCTGATTGGGAGAGAGCGCAGGTCACTACTGTTGACAGAAATGGTAAAAGATGGGACGCACGGAATTACAAACCGATATCGCTGTCGCCCGTCTGAGCTCAGACAGGACGATATTTCTGGAGGTAAAAAGGACGATGCTACTGGAGGTAAGGAACCTTGTCTCAAAGAATCAGCACGGATTCAGGAAAAACTCGTTTTTGAGAGACGGCTTGCTTTGCTCATACGCGACGTAGATGCAAATAAACAGGTAGACTCCACGTACCTAGACCTCCGAAAGCATTGAAGCTGTATTACACCGTCGACTAAAAACCAAGATACGATCATGTGGAGTACTTCGCAAATATGTAATTGGCTCGACGACTATTTGATAGAAGCCAGTACGTTATTCTCAAAGGCGATTATTCCACAAAAGCGGGATAAACATCGGGTGTGCCCAAGGAAACGTGATAGCACCTCTGACGTTCCCAATGTACTTTAATGATTTATCAGATATAGTTAACAACACTATCAACTTGTTCGACGTCAGTGCCATTGTCTACAGGGAAGTATCGTCGTTGGACGACCGTAGGCAATGCAAGAAGATTAGAAGAAGTCTTCAATCTGTCTACTGAGCAGCATTATTCATGGAATGTGGATAAATGCAAGATAATGCATATAACAATGAGAAATAATACGATTACAACATTAACAACATTAGTGGTAAACATCTCGATCATGTCACGTAAGTATTCAGGGATAACACCAAAAAGTGATGTGAAACGGGACGATCACGTAAAATTAGTACAGTGGAAGGTGAATGGAAGGGTTAGACTAGTTGGAAGGGTCCTAGGAAACTACAATGCATCTGTAAATAAATTCGCATACACGAAGTTATTGCAACCAATTCTAGAATGTTGTTCCAGTGTTTGGCGTGCTTACCGAGTAGTCAGGACGACAGATATCCAGCGAAGTCAGAGCCGCGAGGCTAAAATCGTAACAGGTCGGTATAGCCCAAACGAAAGTGCAACAGAAATGGTCAGGGAACTCAAATGGGAATCTTTGGAAGGAAGACAGTGCCGTTCTCTAGAAAACCACTCTGGTAAATTTGGAGAATATGTATTCGAAGAAGACTGTGTTATCATTATGCTGACATCTTCGTATACCTCGTTCAGGCATCTTAGGAATAAAATAAGATATCGCCAATGATAATACTGGTACGACGTAAGAGTACGCTGAGCTGTCGGGCTGGGGTAGCACTTGGATGGATGACCATCCGGTCTGCCGAATGCTGTTGGCAAGCGTGGTGCACTCAGGCCCAGTGAAGCAAACTGAGGAAGTACTTGATTAAGAAGTAGCGGCTCCGTTCTCTTGAACTGACGTATGGCTGGGAGAGCGGTGTGCCGATCACATGCCTCTCCACATCCGCATCCAGTGACGCATTTGGGTTAAGGATGACACGGCGGCCGATCGGTAGAATTGGGTCTTCTAGGCCTCTTGGGTGGAGTTAAGTACTTTTTTAGATGTTGTTGTTGTGGTCTTCAGTCCTGAGACTGGTTTGATGCAGCTCTCCACGCTACTCTATCCTGTGCAAGCTTTTTCATCTCCCAGTACCTACTGCAACCTACATCCTTCTGAATCTGCTTAGTGTATTGATCTCTTGGTCTCCCTCTACGATTTTTACCCTCCACGCTGCCCTCCAATGCTAAATTTGTGATCCCTTGATGCCTCAAAACATGTCCTACCAACCGATCCCTTCTTCTAGTCAAGTTGTGCCACAAACTTCTCTTCTCCCCAATCCTATTCAATACCTCCTCATTAGTTACGTGATCTACCAACCTTATTTTCAGCATTCTTCTGTAGCACCACATTTCGAAAGCTTCTATTCTCTTCTTGTCCAAACTGGTTATCGTCCATGTTTCACTTCCATACATGGCTACACTCCATACAAATACTTTCAGAAACGACTTCCTGACACTTAAATCTATACTCGATGTTAACAAATTTCTCTTCTTCAGAAACGATTTCCTTGCCATTGCCAGTCTACATTTTATATCCTCTCTACTTCGACCATCATCAGTTATTTTACTCCCTAAATAGCAAAACTCCTTTACTACTTTAAGTGTCTCATTTCCTAATCCAATCCCCTCAGCATCACCCGATTTAATTTGACTACATTCCATTATCCTCGTTTTGCTTTTGTTGATGTTCATCTTATATCCTCCTTTCAAGACACTGTCCATTCCGTTCAACTGCTCTTCCAAGTTCTTGGCTGTCTCTGACAGAATCACAATGTCATCGCGAACCTCAAAGTTATTACTTCCTCCATGAATTTTAATACCTACTCCGAATTTTTCTTTTGTTTCCTTTACTGCTTGCTCAATATACAGATTGAATAACATCGGGGAGAGGCTACAACCGTGTCTCACTCCTTTCCCAACCACTGCTTCCCTTTCATGCCCCTCGACTCTTATAACTGCCATCTGGTTTCTGTACAAATTGTAAATAGCCTTTCGCTCCCTGTATTTGACCCCTGCCACCTTCAGAATTTGAAAGAGAGTATTCCAGTTAACGTTATCAAAAGCTTTCTCTAAGTCTACAAATGCTAGAAACGTAGGTTTGCCTTTTCTTAATCTTTCTTCTAAGATAAGTCGTAAGGTTAGTATTGCCTCACGTGTTCCAACATTTCTACGGAATCCAAACTGATCTTCCCCGAGGTCCGCTTCTGACAGTTTTTCCATTCGTCTGTAAAGAATTCGCGTTAGTATTTTGCAGCTGTGACTCATTAAACTGATAGTTCGGTAATTTTCACATCTGTCAACATCTGCTTTCTTTGGTATTGGAATTATTATATTCCTCTTGAAGTCTGTGGGTATTTCGCCTGTCTCATACATCTTGCTCACCAGATGGTAGAGTTTTGTCAGGACTGGCTCTCCCAAGGCCGTCAGTAGTTCTAATGAAATGTTGTCTACTCCGGGGGCCTTGTTTCGACTCAGGTCTTTCAGTGCTCTGTCAAACTCTTCACGCAGTATCTTATCTCCCATTTCATCTTCATCTACATCCTCTTCCATTTCCATAATATTGTCCTCAAGTACATCGCCCTTGTATAAACCCTCTATATACTCCTTCCACCTTTCTGCCTTCCCTTCTTTGCTTAGAACTGGGTTGCCATTTGAGCTCTTGATATTCATACAAGTGGTTTTCTTCTCTCCAAAGGTCTCTTTAATTTTCCTGTAGGCAGTATCTATCTTACCCCTCGTGAGATAAGCCTCTACATTCTACCATTTGTCCTCTAGCCATCCCTGCTTAGCCATTTTGCACTTTCTGTCGATCTCATTTTTGAGACGTTTGTATTCCCTTTTGCCTGCTTCAGTTGCTGCATTTTTATATTTTCTCCTTTCATCAACTAAATTCAATATTTCTTCTGTTACCCAAGGATTTCTATTAACCCTCGTATTTTTACCTACTTGATCCTCTGCTGCCTTCACTACTTCATCCCTCAGAGCTACCCATTCTTCTTCTACTGTATTTCTTTCCCCAATTCCTGTCAATTGTTCCCTTATGCTCTCCCTGAAACTATGTACAACCTCTGGTTCTTTCAGTTTATCCAGGTCCCATCTCCTTAAATTCCCACCTTTTTGCAGTTTGTTCAGTTTCAATCTGCAGTTCATAACCAATAGATTGTGTTCAGAATCCACATCTGCCCCTGGAAATGTCTTACAATTTAAAACCTGGTTCCTAAATCTCTGTCTTACCATTATATAATCTATCTGATACCTATTAGTATCTCCAGGATTCTTCCAGGTATACAACCTTCTTTTATGATTCTTGAACCAAGTGTTAGCTATGATTAAGTTATGCTCTGTGCAAAATTCTACAAGGCGGCTTCCTCTTTCATTTCTTCCCCCCAATCCATATTCACCTACTATGTTTCCTTCTCTCCCTTTTCCTACTGACGAATTCCAGTCACCCATGACTATTAAATTTTCGTCTCCCTTCACTACCTGAATAATTTCTTTTATCTCGTCATACATTTCATCAATTTCTTCATCATCTGCAGAGCTAGTTGGCATATAAACTTGTACTACTGTAGTAGGCATGGGCTTTGTGTCTATCTTGGCCACAATAATGCGTTCACTATGCTGTTTGTAGCAGCTAACCCGCACTCCTATTTTTTTATTATTATTTATACTCCTGCATTACCCCTATTTGATTTTGTATTTATAACCCTGTAATCACCTGACCAAAAGTCTTGTTCCTCCTGCCACCGAACTTCACTAATTCCCACTATATCTAACTTTAACCTATCCATTTCCCTTTTTAAATTTTCTAACCTACCTGCCCGAATAAGGGATCTGACATTCCACGCTCCAATCCGTAGAATGCCAGTTTTCTTTCTCCTGATAACGACGTCCTCTTGAGTAGTCCCCGCCCGGAGATCCGAATGGGGGACTATTTTACCTCCGGAATATTTTACCCAAGAGGACGCCATCATCATTTAATCATACAGTAAAGCTGCATGTCCTCGGGAAAAATTACGGCTGTAGTTTCCCCTTGCTTTCAGCCGTTCGCAGTACCAGCACAGCAAGGCCGTTTTGGTTAATGTTACAAGGCCAGATCAGTCAATCATCCAGACTGTTGCCCCTGCAACTACTGAAAAGGCTGCTGCCCCTCTTCAGGAACCACATGTTTGTCTGGCCTCTCAACAGATACCCCTCCGTTGTGGTTGCACCTACGGTACCCCATCTGTATCGCTGAGGCACGCAAGCCTCCCCACCAACGGCAAGGTCCATGGTTCATGGGGGAAGACTTTTTTAGATAAATAATATATTTACTCTAAGGGGAAATCCTCGCTTCCTGGTCCGGTCCATAGATCAGTTCTAATGGGCCTGAGAGTTATAAAACGACGCACATTTGGTAGAAGAGTGAGTTTCATTCTGAAAACTAGGCCTGAGTTGTGGGCGAGCCATTTGTCCGCAACTTCTTTTCTTTCAGGAGTTTGAAAAGTAGCCCACGCACGTTACTATATACATTGGCGTTAAACACATTTCCTAGCTGTTTGTTTCAAGACAATAAATTGCCACAAGTCGCTCTTTTTGGTCCAATTATCCCCAGGCGTCGCACATCTAGAGGTGTCGCACAAAAACATTGAAACAACAAAAACATAACACATTAGAATCTTAAGAAGGTGTGCGATACCCGTCACCATTCAAAACAGCTTCCATTAGTCTAGGACTTCATAAATAGAGTTCCTATAAACTTTTCAAAGGAATCTTACATCATTCTTTCTGCAAAATAGTGGCAATTTCAGGTAACGTTGATGGATACCGATCACGCACCCTTCTCTCCAAAGTAGACCACAAAACAGTTTTCCATTATGCGAGCTGTGTGAATAGGGCCCTGTCGTCTTGGAACACAGTGTCACCATTGGGGGACAAATAACTTTCCATGTCAAGGGCCTTATCAGACGGCCGTGCGGTTCTAGGCTCTTCAGTCTGGAACCGCGTGACCGCTACGGTCGCAGGTTCGAATCCTGCCTCGGACATGGATGTGTGTGATGTCCTTAGGTTAGTTAGGTTTAAGTAGTTCTAAGTTCTAGGGGACTGATGACCACAGATGTTAAGTCCCATAGTGCTCAGAGCCATTTGAACCATTTGAACCTTATCAGACAAAATGATTACGTAATCCTTGGCAGTAATGTATAGCAACCAAGGGCCCATGTAATACCACTATATGGTTGCCAAAATCATCACCGTACCACCGCCATGTTTCTCTCTTCAGACATGAACTCGGCCAGAATTTAGAAACAGTGTGAAACATGTTCGAACAGTCGACTGGTGTAGTGCTGGTCCACAGGGTTCAACGGGCACAATATTTCGGCGATCAGACATGTCGCCATCGTCAGGTGCACTGACCAACTGAGCTCCTCAGAGCGGGCGGCCGTCTTAAATCCCCTCCCCCCTGTGACGCGTTCTCTCCGCGGTCGCGGTCGCTGAGACGCTGGCGTCGGCGTCTTTGGTGGCATCGGTGTGATTGCCTCATCCACCCTGGTCCCCCGTTCGTTTTCTTTGCTGAGTATATTTTTAATTAGACTCAATGCTCGTTCCCATTCCTTGCTGAGGTTATAACCGCAATCTCTGTTGATGAGTCCGTTCCTGGTACGAATTTCGATACTCTCTAACGACGCTGTCCCAGTATTTAGATGTCTGTGCCAATACCCTGGTATGTTGGTAGTCCATTTCGTGGTTTTTGGACGAACAGTGCTCTGTGACCGACGACTTGTTGGGGTACTAAGTCGAGTGTGCCTCTGATGTTCTCGGCAACGATCTTCGATGGTGCGCACTGTCTGTCCAATATAAGTCTTCCCACACTGACACGGAATCTGGTATATGCCGGCCTTCCGCAAACCGAGATCGTCTATGACATTTACCAATAATGCTCGTGTTTTATAGGGTGGGAAAAAGACAGTTCCTACTATATAGGATAGGCAGTGGCTATCTCTTCCTCCGTGACCTCTTCCGTTTGCACACGCTGTACTGTAGAGGTGAAACATGTCTCATCCGACCAAATACTTTCTTCCGTTGCTCCACAGTCCAGATTTTGTATCTTCGGCACCACATTTTCCGGTTACTAGACTCTGCATCACTGACGAGTGGGTATGGTATTCGAGCACGCCCTGCGATTCCCTACTCATGGAGCTCTCTTCGTGTTTTTTTGTTGCTGACAGGGTTCGCGATTGCGACATTCACTTCTGCAGTGACTTTTGCAGTTGTCGTCCTCTTATTTTTCGTCACAATACTTTTCAGTGAAACTCGGCAACGGTCACTCTATCGACACTTCGATCGGCGTTGTGACTTAACGAATGATGTTTTTCCGCTTTCCCTTCAACGTGGTGCCTCTTGAAACACCAAATAAATCGGCTGCCTCAATTACTGGAGCATCCACCATCAATACAGCTCGAACATAATACACTCACAACTACACAGAACACTGTTCTGATCACGAGTGAAACTTGCAGCGTACTGACGGACACAGGTGCCCTTCGCTGTCAAATACAACAGCGCAACCTACAGGCTTGACTAGCATCTGCATTTATGTTGAAGCATACATTTCTCACTGTGTCTGCATATTTTTGTCCAATTCCTGTTCATTACTCCACAAGCCAACTTACGATGTTTGGAAGATGGTTCTACCCTTTACCACGTCTCTCCTTTCCCGTTCCTTTCGCGAAAAGAGAGTGCGAAGAACGAGTGTTGGTAAGCTCCTATATGAGATTGGGTTCTTCTGGTTTTTCCAGTCCTGGTCATTTCACTAGACGCATGTTGGAGGCAGTAATACGGTGCAAAACTCTTCTTCGAACTTACTCTATCGGAATGCAACAGTAAACATTAACTAAACTACGCCACTCTCTTGTTGCATCTGTCGTTGGAGTTTGACGATCACATCCGTAAGGTTTGCGTTACCGAACCCATGACGAAAAGTGCAACATATCTTTGGATACATTTGGATATTCTCTGTCTCTTAAATTAATTGTCACTGTTAGGGATCCCAGACTGAAAAACAACACTCGTGGATCAGTCGAAAGAGAGATTTTTAACTATCTTTTTCGTAGGTAAATTTCATTGCCCTTAGGCTTCTTGCAATGAATCTCAGTCTCGCATCGACGTTTCCTACATCCAGTTTTGTATGGTCATTCCACTTCATGACACTCTAGGCGGTTATTCCTAAGTACGAGGGGCACTCAGCAAGCATTTTTCTTTCTGAAAGCAGCTTGGTTTTATTCAGCATTCCAATAGAGCGTATTACCCCACCCTTTTGGCTACAAAATCATGTTTCTCAACATAAACTCCGTTCAATGCGACGGCTTCACGCCACGTTACTGGGAGGGCCTTCGTGCTTGTATGATATAACTCTACTGGTCGACGGAGCCAAAGTCTTGGTGCATCAATAACCTCCAGACCATCCATGTATTGAAACTTCATGGCAGATTAAAACTGTGTGCCCGACCGAGACTCGAACTCGGGACCTTTGCCTTTCGCGGGCAACTGCTCTACCATCTGAGCTACCGAAGCACGACTCACGCCCGGTCCTCACAGCTCTACTTCTGCCAGTATCTCGTCTCCTACCTTCCAAACTTTACAGAAGCTCTCCTGCGAACCTTGCAGAACTAGCACTCCTGAAAGAAAGGATACTGCGGAGACATGGCTTAGCCACAGCCTGGAGGATGTTTCCAGAATGAGATTTTCACTCTGCAGCGGAGTGTGCGCTGCCAGGAAGTTTCATTTCAGCGCACATTCCGCTGCAGAGTGAAAATCTCATTCTGGTATCCAGGTGTTGCTTTCCACGGACTGCATCCTTCATTGGGCCAGTCAGAAGGTGTGAGATCCGGGTTGTAGAGTAGTCCAGTGAAGTTTTGTGACCTCCTCTCGGATGCGCAGACTTGTGTGAGACCAGTTGTGCAGCGAGGTATTTGATTGTGATCCATCAATCACCTGGAATGAGAGTGTCCGCACGTTTCAACACTTGCAGGAGTCACAACTGTGTGCGGCCGGCCGACGCGCTGGAGATCGGAGAGGTTTTCGCGTCCTTGTTGCGATGATGACAAACACCTCACCCGAAGACTCCCCATCCTTTTGTTCACTGCCAGGTTTCAGCTGACATTCTGCAAGTGCCTATAAATATCTACGATGCTCTGGTTTTCCGCGAAAAGAAACTCAATGACAGCTCTCTGATCGGAACGTACCTCCGTTACAGGACATGCTTTGAAGACTACATATAGCGCCTCCACTCTGGAACTTCATGAAACTTTAAGTACTGAATCGGGAACGTTCCACTATGCTCCACAACAAATTCCGAATCTATTCAATCGAAATTGTCGAGAAAAAAGTTTTGCATTACTTATTGAACGTCCCTCGTATATTACGTTACTACTGTTCGCAGTGACCTATCACAGTTAGTGTAATCGATCAATAATGGGTATCTTCACCTGTATATGCGCAGTTTTTACATTTTCGCACTCTGACAGCCAAGTTCCATTCCCTGCGCCTATCTTCGATCCTGTGCAAATCTTCCTTCATTTCACTAAAATTTTCAGACGTTGCGACTTTCTTATATATAACAGGATCATCCGCGAACAGCCTCAAGGAGCTTTCGGTGGTATCCACTAGCCCACCTATATTAATAAGAAACTGTCCCACGGTACTGAACCCTCACCTAGTCGCAGGTTGCCAATATAATGGCTTCCAGGGCAATAATAAGACCGAATTTAAATACTTAATACGGTGACATAAACAACTCATTGATAAGTATAATTTTAAGTGAAAGGTGCAAGCATTACAGCTATAAACTGTGTACACGTCTTGATGGGGTGTAGCTTACGGCGCGCAAAAAATGGTTCAAATGGCTCTGAGCACTATGGGACTCAACTGCTGTGGTTATCAGTCCCCTAGAACTTAGAACTACTTAAACCTGACTAACCTAAGGACATCACACACATCCATGCCCGAGGCAGGATTCGAACCTGCGACCGTAGCAGTCGCACGGTTCCGGACTGCGCGCCTAGAACCGCGAGACCACCGCGGCCGGCTACGGCGCGCAAACACTCAGACTATATTTACCAGTATTTGAGTATCAGAGCAGTTAGTGACTAGCAACAAACCTAACACATAATTTCAAACCTTTGCGAAACATTTTTTCGCTAGCACCCTGACAAAATGATGAAACGGAGAAAGTTTATCGCTTAGGCGCTTAGAGCTACGACGTGTCCGCTGTTCAAACAGTAAAACTGTAGCAGCAGCAACGAAATTTCATTTTACTACTAACTTTCTTTTTAGAGTACATTTTGCAGACCGTGTCCGTATATAGCACTGTATGTTCTGCAAAATTATACCTTCGTACGATGCATGCTTCAGCAAATATGACATCATGTACAATGAGATACACGAAATAATAGATTTTGCTTAAAACGGTGCGCAAATTACCCAGAATATCCTCATCCAGTATTTGATAATGCTAGCTTTAGCGTCTTTAAACATAATTTCATTCATTTTCTAAGATTCTTCTCGCTTACATGCTTAGCGTAAAATATTTCATACATTAACTCATTTGTAAAGTAATCAGGAGTCTGAATCTGTTTGATGTGGCCTACGTTTCTTTAACTCTCCGTTGCTCCACAGATGACACTTATCATCCATATAATTTTCCAACTCTATTATGTCTGACTGGGCTGGATTGACTTCGCTCCATTGTCAGTATCTTTCTGTTAACTCTCCATCCAATAGCTATAGCCATGACTGGTTTTAGTTACGGAGGGTTGCATTGTTTATGACATATTACTATAGCTTGGAGGATACTGGTCATCCGCGCGAGCACTGTTGCTACAGTCATTTTTTTTCCTGAGCACTATGGGACTTCGGAGGTCATCAGTCCTCTAGAAGTTAGAATTACTTGAACCTAACTAACCCAAGGACATCACACACATCAACGCCCGAGGCAGGATTCGAACCTGCGACCGTAGCAGTCGCGCGATTCTGGACTGAAGCGCCCAGAACTGCTCGGCCACCGCGACCGGCTGCTACAGTTTTGAAACATAGTAACTGTATGTTACTTTATTTCTTTCCTATATTGAATATAGTTTTCATTTGCATGGCGTATCGAAACTAATTACAGTTGATTTGCTTCTTCTCTAGAATACTTACCTACACTTTTAGTTTGTGGAATCAATGTCAAATGCCTTAAAAAAAACTAAGAAAGAGTTTACCAAAAATCCGTACTTATGCTGTAATGGTTCCGTGAACTGAGTTATGAAGATCCTGACACATATATTGCTGACTCAGAGAACAGGGTGTACATGAAAGTGCTCGCGATCCAGAAACAGAACAAGAAGTGTCAGAAAATGATGAATACGAATCACAGGAAGAAGTTATTTAGGAGGGACTATTTCTTTTAGGAAAAGATAGAATAGCTAAATGTAGGTAATGTAAATATCCTGCCAATGTAAGAACAAGATCTTGTAATATTATTACGTTTTTACCTGGACCGAAAAACTGAAACTCGTATTACATAGACAGGAACACATATTACGAGGTTATCTTTGGATGAAAATACACTATTGGCCATTAAAACTGTTACACCAAGAAGTAATGCAGATGATAAACGGACATTCATTGGACAAATATTTTATACTAGAACTGACATGTGATTACATTTTCACGCAATTTGAGTGCATAGATCGGCCGGCCGCTGGTGGCCCAGCGGTTCTGGGCGCTTCAGTCTGGAACCGCGCGACCGCTACGGTCGCAGGTTCGAATCCTGCCTCGAGCATGGATGTTTGTGATGTCCTTAGGTTAGTTAGGTTTAAGTAGTTCTAAGTTCTAGGGGACTGATGACCTGAGATGTTAAGTCCCATAGTGCTCAGAGCCATTTTTGAGTGCATAGATCCTGAGAAGTCAGTACCCAGAACAACCACCTCTGGCCGTAATAACGGCATTGAGTCAAACAGAGCTTGGATGGTGTGTACAGGTACAGCTGCCCTTGCAGCTTAACACGATACCACAGTTCATCAAGAGTAGTGACTGGCGTATTGTGACGAGCTAGTTGCTCTGCCACCATTGACCAGATGTTTTCAGTTGGTGAGAGATCTGGAGAATGTGCTGGCCAGGGCAGCAGTCTAACATTTTCTGTATCCAGAAAGGCCCGTACAGGACCTGCAACATGCGGTCGTGCATTATCCTGCTGAAATGTAGAGTTTCGCAGGGATCGAATGAAGGCTAGAGCTACGGGTCGTAACACATCTGAAATGTAACGTCCACCGTTCAAAGTGCCGTCAATGCGAACAAGAGATGACCGAGAACTGTAACCAATGGCACCCCGTACCATCACGCCGGGTGATACGGCCAGTATGGCGATGACGAATATACGCTTCCAATGTGCGTTCACCGCGATGTCGCCAAACACGGTTGCGACCATCATGATGCTGTACACAGAACCTGGATTCATCCGAAAAAATGACGTTTTGCCATTCGTGCACCCAGGTTCGTCGTTGAGTACATCATCGCAGGCGCTCGTTTCGGTGATGCAGCGTCAAGGGTAACCGCAGCCATGGTCTCCGAGCTGATAGTCCTTGCTGCTGCAAACGTCGTCGAACTGTTCGTGCAGATGATTGTTGTCTTGCAATCGTCCCCATCTGTTGACTCAGGGATCGAGGCGTGGTTGCACGATCCGTTACAGCCATGCGGATAAGATGCCTGTCATCGCGACTGCTAGTGATACGAGGCCGTTGGGATCCAGCACGGCGTTCCGTATTACCCTCCTGAACCCACCGATTCCATGTTATGGTTACAGTCATTGGATCTCGACCAACGCGAGCAGCAATGTCGCGTTACGATAAACCGCAATCGCGATAGGCTACAATCCGACCTTTATCAAAGTCGGAAACGTGATGGTACGCATTTCTCCTCCTTACACGAGGCATCACAACAACGTTTCATCAGGCAACGCCGGTCAACTGCTGTTTGTGTATGAGAAATCGGTTGGAAACTTTCCTCATGTCAGCACGTTGTAGGTGTCGCCACCGGCGCCAACCTTGTGTGAATGCTCTGAAAAGCTAATCATTTGCATATCACAGCATCTTCTTCCTGTCGGTTAAATTTCGCGTCTGTAGCACGTCGTCTTCGTGGTGTAGCAATTTTAATGGCCTGTAGTGTATGATACCCATTATTGCAACATGTACCAATATTTATACCTATGAAGTTGGTAACTTTTCTAGGATAAGGAATGCCAAGGAAACAGATATTATATTGAGCAGAGCTTTCATTGGTTTGTAATATCTGGGTGAATTTCTGAGAAGTTCAGAAAGAGTTTAACAAAGTTGTGGGATAACTCAAAGGGCAACGGCATTGAAATATGCCCAAGTGAAAACCAATTCAGGTCGCCCTTAAGGTGCCTCAGGTACGATAATATCTTTGATACAGGTTTTCGCAGAGAGAATGACAAGCCGGCTGCTATCAGAAGGTTCTGAAGCTATTTATGAACAACTGCCAAAAAAATGTTTCTCTCTTAGTGTATACCTTAGTGTACATTCGTATCTAGTGTTTCATATTTAAATAAAACACTCGTATAGTCATTCATACACATCGTTCAAAGTGTCCACATACACCATTTGTGTTGATGACACCTGTCATCCACGCGAGTGACCCTATGAGGATTTATTGTGTAACCATCGGAGGGATAAGGAATCGGGAGTTTAACGGTCAGTGCACATTGCGAACAGTACCAGCCTCTGACTTCGCTTGGGGCACTCCAGAAATAACTTTTACGTCGATTTCCAACTACTGGTGCAGCTTCGTGGGAAGTCCCCGCTGTAGCGACGGGCTGGATGCGTGCCGGAGAGGACTCGGCGGTGACCAATCGTCCGATTCCGCAGAAGGAGTTGTAGCTGGAGCTGGAGCTGGAACAGCAAGGCCGGCGGGTGTCGGTCGCGTGGGCCGCGTCGCCCAGCCACTGACCCACTGCCCTTGGGCCGGCGTGGCGTCTGCTGCCTGCTGGCTCGCGCTGCCCGCCGGTCACGACGCCGCCTGCGCCGGCCTTGGGCGCGCGCCTTTTCCCATGGACTCGGCGACCCTGCCGTGTTTTACGGACATTCCGTGCCCCACCTCCCACCAACCTGCTACTGCCTGAGGTCCATGCATGGGTTTACTGCGCTAATGTCCAGTAACAGGCAAGTTTGCCACCTTCAGTAAGCACCAATGTCATACCGATCGTATTTGGAAGTTCATGGGACAAGGTACTTCCCATTACCAGCACTTCTTTCCCTCCACTTCGCAGCCCTTACTGGATTGGCACGCAGTGACTTGCAATATATTTCTACACTTCTCACATTAAGCTGGTTTTTGAAACTTTTGATGGAGGCTTTCCCCAATAGTTGGCGTCTGTCTTCGAGAGTCTGCCAGTTCAGGTTTTTCAGCATCTCCATGACGCTCTCCCAAGGGCTGCATAAACTGACCTGTACTAATGCGTGGGATTGCTAGATCGACAAAATGCGAGCATATCTTTTCTTAACTGGCGAGAACGTGTTTCCATTCCGCACCGACAGGGGCCAGCGGCCCCCTAAAACCGAATTGTGCGGATCGTTCAAATTCGTCGACACTGTCCTGGAGTGACTTACAGCATTATCAACAGTGAAGAACTAGGCATAGAACATTGCCATATGATTCCTCACCGAGGTCACAAAAATCATGGAATAGTGACTTGAACATGGAGGTATTATCGCTGCTTTACATTCGGGCGTAATTTAATGCCGTTGCCCTTTGAGTTATCCCACAACTTCGTTAGTCTCTTTCTGAACGTCTCAGAAATTCACACAGATATTACAAACCAATGAATGCTATGCTCTATGTAATATGTTTTCTTGGCATTCCTTTCCCTGAAAAGTTGCCACCAACTTCATACATATAAAGATTGACGCATGCTGCAATAATGGGTATTATATTTTCATCCAAAAATAACTTCGTAATATGTGTTTCTGTCTATGTAATACGAGTTTTAGTTTTGGGTCCAGGTAAAAGCGTAGTTATATTACAAGATCATGTTCTTACTTTGGTAGGATATTTACAATACCTACATTTAGTTATTCCATCTTTTCCTAAAAGAAATACGTCCTCCTGAATAACTTCGTCCTGTGATTATACACGAGGTATAAAAAGGCAGTGCATTGATGGAGCTGTCGTTTGTACTCAGGTGATTCACGTGAAAAGGTTTCCGACGTGATTATGGCCACACGTTCCATCCGCGGTAGCTGGGTAGTCAGCGCGACAGAATGTCTATCCTAAGGGGCTGCCCGGGTTCGATTCCCGGCTGGGTCGGAGATTTTCTCCGCTCAGGGACTGGATGTTGTGTTGTCCTAATCATCATCATTTCATCCCCCATCGACGCGCAAGTCGTCGATGTGGCGTCAAATCGAAAAACTTGCACCCGGCTAACGGTCTACCCGACGGGAGGCCCTATTCACACATCGCCACTCAACTGGAATAACAGACTTTGAACAGGGAATTATAATTGGAGCTAGACGCATGGGACTCTCCATTTCGGAAATGGTTGGGGAATAGAATATTCCGAGATCCACAGTGTCACGAATGTGCTGAGAATACGAAATTTCAGGCATTATTTCTCACCCCGACCGCGAGCAAAGTTTCACTCCTAAACACAACCAAGAATGCGTAAAATAAAAGCAGAAATCAGTGTGAGAGGTACGACCAATGTAATAGCTAGGACAGTAAGACGAAATTTGGCGTTAATGGGCTGTGGCAGCACGACATCGCCTACATCGCCTCTCCTGGGCCTGTGACTATATCGGTTCGACCATAGACTACAGGAAAATCGTGGCCTGGTCAGATGAGTCCCGACTTCAGTTGGCAAGAGCTGATGGCAGGGTTCGAGTGTGGTGCAGACCCTATTAAGCCAAGGACCAGAGTTCTCAACCAGGCACTGTGCTAGCTGGTGGCGGCTCCATAACGGTGTGGGCTGTGTTTACATGGAATGGATTCGGCCCTCTGGTCCAACTTAACGAGTCATTGACTAGAAATGGTCATGTTCCCAAACAATGTCACCGGGGTACATTTGTTCTCAACTGGTTTGAAAAACGTTCTGCACAATTCGAGCGAATAATTTGGCCACGCCGGCCGAAGTGGCCGTGCGGTTAAAGGCGCTGCAGCTTGGAACCGCAAGACCGCTACGGTCGCAGGTTCGAATCCTGCCTCGGGCATGGATGTTTGTGATGTCCTTAGGTTAGTTAGGTTTAACTAGTTCTAAGTTCTAGGGGACTTATGACCACAGCAGTTGAGTCCCATAGTGCTCAGAGCCATTTGAACCATTTTTAATTTGGCCACCCAGACTGCCCTACATGAGTCCAATGGAACATTTATAAGACATAATAGAGAGATCAGTTCCTCTACGCAATCCTAGACCGGCGACAATTATGGATTGCTATAGAAGCAGCATGGCTTAAAATTTTTGCAGGTGACTTCCAATGACTTGGTGAGTCCATGCCACGTCGAGTTGCTGCAATACACCAGGAAAAAGCAGGTCAGACACGATAATGAGAGGTATCCCATGATTTTTGTCACCCCAGCGTATTTTCTGGCCGAGTGAGCAAGTTCGTCTTGGCGCCTTTCTACTACCGCCTTTCCCAAAGTCCAGGTCTGCCTGTTAGCTTAGTTGAGTGCATTGAGAAGGAAGTTAGCTGAAGCGCAACAAATGTGGCACACGAGATTCAAGGTTATCACTCCGTTATTCCACGAAGATCACAGAAGAACAATTATTCGGTGAGGACCTTATGTTAAACTTGCTTCGGATCTTACCCGAAAACTGGCTCTGAGCATTTACCTTTTCTGCCCCTTATGGTTAACATTGTACTTGATCTTCACCTTCCTTTGTACGGACTTTAACTGTGGAGAAAAGTGTATAATCTTTTAATTTAACACCCCTCAGCTGGGAGGCCTTATATAGCAGCTCCCCTATTGTTTTTGTAGTCAAATCTTAAACTGACATGGCAACTGTGTAATCGTGTCTTTTTTTTAAATTGTGCCTCTTTCTCTGCTAGAGTTCTGCAACACAGGTTATCCTCAATGTTATAACTTTTGCAAGGCTCCAGTGGGCTTCTTATGTCAACGCCTCAGAAGTGTGCTGAAGTAAAAGTTACCAACAGTAAGTTACTTCAGTTATCATTTGAGGCATTCATTGCTAATTAAATATTATTCTTTTATTCAATGTTGAGATTTATTTTTAAGAAATTCTATGTTCTGAAATTTAATTTCTGCCCAAGGTTAAGCTGACAAGCAGAATACGTTTAGTTGATTCTGGTAGGTATGTGAAGGATTTCATTACTTATGAAATGTTGTTCTCCTATTAAATGCTGAGACCTGTTTTTTGAGAAATTCTGTGTTGTCAAATTTTATTACTGGAGAAGGCTAAGCTATTAAAATTGTTTGTGAAAATTGTACTTTTGATGGCCTGGCACCTTACCACTTACATTTTTCATGCTCCTCATCACAAAACAATGGCTACACGTCCTTCGTCTTTTCTCTTCGTTCCTGTTAGTTGAGAAATACTCCAGCATGTGTGTTATGACTGTTTTGCAAGCAGTGTCCTTTGCATCCTGGTGATGACCCAAAGTCTGCCAGCCGCTTTACGCACGTTTGAGGCTATGTGATCTTTCCAAATACTAACATATTCATGCATTTAGGAATGTATGAGTTCATTGATTCCAAATTGGATTCATTGATATTGTGATCATAGAATAATACGCCTGTTCGTTTTCTGAAGCGCACAATTTTACGTCTTTGAATATTCAAAGTAAGTTGTTGATAGCCAGAATAAGATTTTCACTCTGCAGCGGAGTGTGCACTGATGTGAAATTTCCTGGCACATTAAAACTGTGTGCCGGACCGAGACTCGAATTCGGGACCTTTGTCTTTCGCGGGCAAGTGTTCTACCAACTGAGCTACCCAAGCACGACTCACGCCCCGTCCTCACAGCTTTACTTCTGCCAGTATCTCGTCTCCTACCTTCCAGACTTAACAAAAGCTCTCCTGCGATCCTTTTAAGTTGTTGATCTTTGCACTATTATCAAATGTTCAAATGTGTGTGAATTCCTAAGGGACCAAACTGCTGAGGTCTTCGGTCCCTAGACGTACACACTACTAAAATTAACTTAAACTACCTTACGCTAAGAACAACACATACACCCATGCCCGAGGGAGGACTCGAACGTCCGACGGGAGGGGCCGCGCAATCCGTGACATGGCGCCTAAGACTGTTTTGCCACCCGCGTGGTACTATTATCAAGTCTTATCAAAATATGACTGAATATTTTAATAGGTTTCTTCACACAGTACTTCGTTGTAGATAACTGCATCATCTGTAAGGTTACATTTAAGTATCAGAAGATGAAATAAGCCACCCAAAAGTAGCCATCAACTCAAGTTCTCCAAAATTTGATTTCTGCGTAAAGGGTGAGTTATAGTGCCTTACTGCCTACTATGGAAACAATGTTTTATATCTCTTTTTAGATGCTGGTCCCTGACACGTAGTGAAAATTTGCTTCAAGCCCAGGGCCTTGAGCAGTTTGAGGCTGCCAACTCTTTATACGGGTACAGAGCTATAGTCTCCGTAACGCCGTTTGGGGAGTCATGTTTACCGATGAATAACGCATTTTAAGTAAGCATCTTTCAGTGCGTGTAGCCGTGTCAAAAATGACCTTTACGTCCTACATTGTTTACATGTTTTGCTATTTACTTGATCCAATGAATTTTCTCAAAACGGGAAGAAATTAAACTGCTGAATAAAAGCTTCACAACACTTGCATATCTACGAACAAATGTGGACTTAGATTCAAGTGGAGCAAGAAACGAAAAACTAAGTCTTATGAAACTTTAAAGAAACATGACTTTGCTTTGAAATATAGACAGCAGTAACCAAAATAAAGGCAGTTTGTTCGCAGCTTCACATCTTTGTACAGCTTTGTACATGTGTGTAATCAAAACATGCTGCTGGTTAACGCTGAATATTGTGTTGTTCCACCCCGCGAATCCTCCTTGGCATGCAGTATACAATGTAGTCGAGACGATGATTCTCAAGAAGGAAAGAAGATTATGATTTAAAAACCCGTTGACGACGAGGTCACTGGAGACTAAGCACAAATTCGGATTGAGGAAACATGAAAAAGGGAATCGCTCTAGCCTTTCAAAGGAACGGATCCGATATTCACCTTAAGCGTCTTAGGGACAGCCTAAATCTGTATGGCCAGATTGGAGTTTGCACCACTATCTTCCCAAAAATGAGTCCCGTGCCTTACCGGTACACCATCTCGACTGGAGTTAAACTCAGCTTTGTTCCAGTCTGTAGTGCGACGCTCCTGAGCTCACTCATAGTGTCACTAGGCTTCCTGTGACGACCCATTACAAGTTTCAGGTGATTCCGATCATCGGGCCCCTGTCAGCAGGTACTGCAGACCTTTCCATTCCTTGCCTCCGGCGAAAGCTGTTCATAAAGTGGGTTTGAAGACAAACCTACCACCGAAACGTTGCTGTTGGGATGGACGGTAGGCTGGAGGATCCTGCCCCTTACCAACTATCCTCAAGAACGATGAGAGTTATCCGGCATCTGACACTATACTGGCCCCAAACATAACTCAACGATCACCATGCTTAACAAGTGGGATTGCGTGATTCAGACGTGTTTTTGTACTCTGCCAACTTCACATTCTTGTGATGGATCATTAGATGTCATAAAAACGCAGGAATCGTCGCCGGAGAGACCCGACGCTATTGCTCCAGCCTCATGATGACAGAGGATTTGCACTGCCTTTCGCAATGGAGACGCCTAAAAATAGTATAGAGACGTTTATGAACTGTGTGGGTCAATTCAGCCCTCCCAGTTGCCTCAAAATGTCAGTTCCCAGTTTAATTACATCCCCCTTAGGATACCTACGAGCTCTCATTTGTACGTAGTGGTCGTCGGCTCTCCATTGTTTTGTATCTCGCAAATAGGGACTGCAAGGTCAAATGACGTCGCTGTGATGGCAATTCTGCTGTGTCTAGACAAGACAGTCTAGACACAAGGGAGGTAGCCGAAAGGGCACGCGTCAACTCAAGCCGTCTTGCGTTAAGTCTGGAACAGGATTCGTAATGAATGTGATAAAGAAAAGAACGTAGCTACTATAACACTTAACTTTTATATCGTCCTTTGGTATACAGCATTCTTGATGATACAAGTGAGACTCTTTAGATTCATGAAGTAACTAATGGCGCCTTGCTAGGTCGTAGCCATGGACTTAGCTGAAGGCTATTCTAACTGTCTCTCGGCAAATGAGAGAAAGGCTTCGTCAGTGTAGTCGCTAGCAAAGTCGTCGTACAACTGGGGCGAGTGCTAGTACGTCTCTCGAGACCTGCCTTGTGGTGGCGCTCGGTCTGCGATCCTGACAGTGGCGACACGCGGGTCCGACATGTACTAATGGACCGCGGCCGATTTAAGCTACCACCTAGCAAGTGTGGTGTCTGGCGGTGACACCACAAATTCCGTGGGTACTTTCTCTAGCTCACACTGGTCCTTACATGTGCTTCTACATCTACAGCTGTAATCTCTAAACCACTGGGAAGTGTACGGCAGAGGTTACTTCACACTGCACCACGTATTAGGGTTTCTTCTCGATCCATTCGCGTACGAAACGCAAGCAGAATGACTGACTAAATACTTCTTTGAATATTTTAATTCCCTATTCTTGTCTTCGCGCTAGCTATGGGTGCGATAACTAAAGGGGTGGGGGGTGGAGTTTATTCTTAGATTCCTCACTTAATATCTTAATATTGGTTCTAGAATGTTTGTAAGTTGGCTGTCGCGGATGCTTGGTGTTTATTTTGAAGCCTCTGAAAATTTAAGTTCTTCAGCATTTCCATAACGGTGTCCCGTGTGTTATAAAAACCTATGATCACTTGTCTTACCTTTCTCTTGTGTTGAATATCCATAGTTGGTGCTATCTGTTATTGTTTATCATATTTGAGCCATATTCTATGGTTGCACGAGTGTTTTGTAACGACGTCCTTTGCAGGCGAATTATATCTTCGCAGTATCCTGCCAATGAACACAAGTAAACTGACAATGAGTTCGCTGTTTTAACAACTGAACAAAAAAGCAATATGGATTTTTCTGTATTTTGATTCATACTGACAGAACCGTAGCAGACCAATCTGCATCCATGTTCAGTGGTGCTCGCTTCGTAACCACTTTGTATATTCATAGCGTCTAGCGGATATTTACTAAAGCTGTTCGATAACTCCTTTTGTCGCCAGCAAGTATTAGAACCACGCGAGTATACCGGAAAGTGTCGTCAGCAAATAAATACCCCGCAATATTTCTGTTGCTGTATGCAAATTTATGAATGAAATATGTAAAATCTGATATGAATACGGGTAAATTGAATGCATAAAATGGCTTTTTTGCTACAGGGGAAAGCAACTCCATTTTATGATATGATGCAATCATAACATGTAAATTCCTAAGAATGATGTATCCTTTACACAGCTAGAAATATGTGTTGTAATGACTATTTAAAAATTCCTCTCGCTGGCGGAAATCTCTGGCGGGAATTTTTTCGCCTCGGCTAGCACTTGTTAGTATTTACCCACAACGCAAGCATGACAAATGTGACATAAATTATACAGGAACATAAACATAAACCTGTGGAAATACAGAGCACATGTAAAGACCTGGTGAAACCTGCCTTCCTGACGATCATGTGTTCTATACGGAAAAAGACCCCTTTATACCGAAACGTCAAACTTTTCCGGCGGCCTTGATTATTTACATTCTTTAAGGAAACATAATGTTTTTGAGTAAGTCTAATGGATATTTAAAGTAAACATTTTGTAAACACCCAGAAAGTCGTTACGTTTATGAAATAAGATGGCATTGTCACCTGGACGTGCTAAATGTGGTATACATTACATACTTATTTCTGAACAGAGTTGTACTGATGATACTGCAAGGCGTGTTGCGCAGTAAGTAGGACTCACACATTGATACAGCTGATAATTCGTGATTATTATTGTAAGTGTGCTCTTGACATATGACTGGAAGTTAATGACCTTGTTTCGTTGGATGATTGGTTTTTGTTTGTCAGATAAATTACAAGGTGTAGCTGTTACGGATAAAGTCAAATGCCGACATGCCAGTCAGGAATGGCAGAGAAGAGATGGCTGCGAGAAGACGTCAGCCAATCGCACACTGACCGACCCCTCTCCAGAACTACAGCATTGTCTCCTATGTAAAGAGGACATACAGGGTGTTTCAAAAATGACCGGTATATTTGAAACGGCAATAAAAACTAAACGAGCAGCGATAGAAATACACTGTGTGTTGCAATATGCTTGGGACAACAGTACATTTTCAGGCGGACAAACTTTCGAAGTTACAGTAGTTACAATTTTCAACAACAGATGGCGCTGCAAGTGATGTGAAAGATATAGAAGACAACGCAGTCTGTGCGTGCGCCATTCTGTACATCGTCTTTCTGCTGTAAGCGTGTGCTGTTCACAACGTGCAAGTGTGCTGTAGACAACATGGTTTATTCCTTAGAACAGAGGATTTTTCTGGTGTTGGAATTCCACCGCCTAGAACACAGTGTTGTTGCAACAAGACGAAGTTTTCAACGGAGGTTTAATGTAACCAAAGGACCGAAAAGCGATACAATAAAGGATCTGTTTGAAAAATTTCAACGGACTGGGAACGTGACGGATGAACGTGCTGGAAAGGTAGGGCGACCGCGTACGGCAACCACAGAGGGCAACGCGCAGCTAGTGCAGCAGGTGATCCAACAGCGGCCTCGAGTTTCCGTTCGCCGTGTTGCAGCTGCGGTCCAAATGACGCCAACGTCCACGTATCGTCTCATGCGCCAGAGTTTACACCTCTATCCATACAAAATTCAAACGTGGCAACCCCTCAGCGCCGCTACCATTGCTGCACGAGAGACATTCGCTAACGATATAGTGCACAGGATTGATGACGGCGATATGCATGTGGGCAGCATTTGGTTTACTGACGAAGCTTATTTTTACCTGGACGGCTTCGTCAATAAACAGAACTGGCGCATATGGGGAACCGAAAAGCCCCATGTTGCAGTCCCATCGTCCCTGCATCCTCAAAAAGTACTGGTCTGGGCCGCCATGTCTTCCAAAGGAATCATTGGCCCATTTTTCAGATCCGAAACGATTACTGCATCACGCTATCTGGACATTCTTCGTGAATTTGTGGCGGTACAAACTGCCTTAGACGACACTACGAACACCTCGTGGTTTATGCAAGATGGTGCCCGGCCACATCGCACGGCCGACGTCTTTAATTTCCTGAATGAATATTTCGATGATCGTGTGATTGCTTTGGGCTATCCGAAACATACAGAGGCGGCGTGGATTGGCCTCCCTATTCGCCAGACATGAACCCCTGTGACTTCTTTCTGTGGGGACACTTGAAAGACCAGGTGTACCGCCAGAATCCAGAAACAATTGAACAGCTGAAGCAGTACATCTCATCTGCATGTGAAGCCATTCCGCCAGACACGTTGTCAAAGGTTTCGGGTAATTTCATTCAGAGACTACGCCATATTATTGCTCGCATGGTGGATATGTGGAAAATATCGTACTACAGAGTTTCCCAGACCGCAGCGCCATCTGTTGTTGAAAATTGTAACTACTGTAATTTCGAAAGTTTGTCTGCCTGAAAATGTACTGTTGTCCCAAGCATATTGCAACAAACGGTGTATTTCTATCGCTGCTCGTTTAGTTTTTATTGCCGTTTCAAATATACCGGTCATTTTTGAAACACCCTGTAAGCACCGTGACCGACTGGTGATGGCCAAGATCAACAGCGGCATCAAGATTAGGCACTTGGATAGAAGCATCAGCTCTAGCCACTGTGTTTGTACTCTCTTTGTGTCTACACTGAAGAAGATTGCTTATTTTGTGTGTCGACCTTTTCTTGCGACACATTTGTGTAATTGCAAAAGTTAAGCATTGTAATTTACTTTTTGTAATAAAACTCATTAATACGATTTTTTTGAATGTTTATCTAGCGAATCGAGTATGCAGGATTCCTAGACACCACATATTTGGCGACAAGGATGGGATCGAAAACAGAGCGTCAACTCAGAGCCTGGCTGCAACAATTTTATTTTTTTGTGGGCTTTTATATTTTGCTGGCGTCTTAATTCTACCTTGTCTTTTCTTTGCAGCGCTGTGTTTGCATGTTTTAAGTGTCTCTTATAGTGTTTTTGCTAATGTAGTGGCTGTTGCCAGGAGGTAGAATGTGCTGCATTAAAACTCAGCGAGAACATTCCAAGTGATTTATTGTTTCCAATTACAGTGCCCTCATTCCTCTTGGTCTACGTCACAGGGCCCCACAATGCGGAGGAAGCACCCCAGCGGCCCGTGCTACACATTGCTATTTCATGCCGGCCTTAGACACCAGCGAAGTTGTGGCTTCGTCAGGATGCCTGCAGGTGACTCAGCGGTCTGCGTTCCTCCCGACTCAGCTGTCCCCGTCCTCGTTGCCTCTGCGCTGCTCCAAGGAGCTGCCGAGCAGCCAACTGACAACTGAAAGATGGTCTGTGCCATTTCCCTCGCTGTCGTGGCTTAGGACGCGCCCGTGTTCCAGCATCTGACTCTGCAGTCCTCGTCTCGGGATGCCTCCAGTGTGTGTTGGAAGCCAGGACGATTGTCTACGGTAGCGAGCTGTGGAGTGGACCACTGCTGGCTGGCTCGCTACAGACTTCGCGTCGGCCTCAGGGGGTCGAACCAACGACCCGCTATAGACTGGAACGCTGGCGCCCCATTTGCTGCTGTGTGTAGCCGGTGGTGTGACACGCCCCGGCGCTCAGGAAAGCTGCCACACTTAAATGAATCTCGTTAGAAAACACCTATTTATAATCGGCTGAGCGCGTCTGTTTTGCCAAGGGCGCCGCTTTGCGCCGTCCGCTGTGGACGAGCAGTTCTAGGCGCTTCAGTCCGGAACCGAGCGACTGCCTCGGGCATGGATGTGTGTGACGTCCTTAGGTTAGTTAGGTTTAAGTAGTTCTAAGTTCTAGGGGACTGATGACCTCAGATGTTAAGTCCCATAGTGCTCAGAGCCATTTTTAACCATTTTTCGCGCCGCTTCGCGTCACGTACTCATAACACACTTGGTAAGCCAGTGGCCCCTTCTGCCTGCGACTTGCGACATGAATACTGCTGTGTGTGCCCTCTGCAGCTGTTCTACACCCCTGTGGCCTCTATTTGACTTCGCAACTGCTGGTATGCGTAACTCACTGCAATCCGGCCCACACCTGGCTGTAACTTATGCTCAGAGTATCGCACAAAGCTAACTTTCCCTATCCTAAATGGTGGTGCCGCTACACAAATCAGAGTCTGCAGGTGGGCACTGCAGAAATTTCCTTTGCTTGTGTGCTTATTTTTATTGCTTGCACTGTTTATTGCATTTGTCTATTCCAAAATGAGCAATCCACCTCTCTCACCCCCCTGCTCAGGCGCCTCAGCTGCAAGCAATAGGTGCAACGCAGCTAACGCAGATGTTTCAGTTTGAGACGCAGCAGATTGCCACGCTTCTAAACATGGTACAACAGTTACTGACAAACCAAACAACTACCATTGCACAACGGGCAACAACTGCAGCTGTGAGTGCCACACCGCCTTTTCGCCAGTTTAATGAAAAAAAATAGGAATGGCTCGTGTGGTTGCAACAGTATGAAGCCACAGCATTGCTCACGAAGTGTTGGGTACTGTGAAATTACATTACCTCCTGTCAATGGTAGGAAGCGCAGTGTTTTGCCTCATTCAGAAATTTTTCCCTAAAGCCACTCTGAGTGAACTTTTCTATGATCAGTTGTAGATTCTCTAACCAACTATTATGACCAACAAGCGAATGTAATGTTTTTTCGCCGGCTGGTATGACCGAGCGGTTCTAGGCGCTTCAGTTTGGAACTGCGCGACCGCTACGGTCGCAGGTTCTAATCCTACCTCGGGTATGGATGTGTGCGATGTCCTTAGGTTAGTTAGGTTTAAGTAGTTCTAAGTTCTAGGGGACTGATGACCTCAGCCATTAAGTCCCATAGTGCTCAGAGCCATTTGATGTTCTTTCATTGCAAGAAAAGTACAGAGCAAACTTATCGTGAGTGAGTAACAGATTTGCGGGGTATGATGAGGAAATGCAAATTCAAATGTGCTTTTGGTGCTTTATATTCTGATGTTACGTTGCGTGATGTGATTGTGTACAAGGTACCTAATGTCAGACTTGTAGAACAGATTTTGAAACATTCATATACATCATTTCAGCATGTAGTGCAAATTCTAGATCAGTATGACTCAGGTGTCGCGTCGGCCGGTAATTTTGAGCAGACACCAATTTGTCTAGTTGAGTCATCCCTTGCTTACGACCAGTCCAGTAGGCAGCAACAGCACACGCGCCCACTCCGCGTAAACAGCTATCCAAACAGGTGAACAGAATTAAGTCATGCCCTCGGTGCTATTCACAGCACAAACGCGAAGATTCCCCGTCCAGAGAAGCACAGTGTTACGCTTGTGGCAAGAAAGGTCACTTACAATCCGTATGTTTGCAATGGAAAAAACATAAGAATTCCACCCGCTCACAAAAATCTAGTCACAAGGCCCATGTAATCAATGCAATGTATTTAAAGGCTGCTGCAGGCATTAGCAAAACTAGCAAGTAAACAGTTTCTTCAGTGAGACCTTAACTTTTCCCGGCGAATTGAATGTTCAAATAACTTACGGGTTTACTGCCGGGTGACGTCGTCGAACACCGCCGATATTTCGACAGGAGCACACCCTGCCATTCTCAAGGCACAAACGCAAGGAAGAAGAAATGTGCAAATAAATTGAATGCCTCGGTTCACAGAGGAGAAACAAGGAAGATACCACACACAGACCAAGTGTCAACACAAACAAAGATAACCAACATCAGAATTATTGATTAATAGTAACTATCGATAATTCTGATGTTGGTTAACTTTGTTTGTGTTGACACTTGTTCTGTGTGTGGTACCTTCCTTGTTTCTCCTCTGTGAACCGAGGTATTAAATTTCCTTGCACATTTCTTCTTCCTTGCATTTGTGCCTTGAGAATGGCAGGGTGTGCTCCTGTCGAAATATCGGCGATGTTCGACGACGTCACCCGGCAGCAAACCCGTAAGTTATTTGAACATTCAATTCGCCGGGAAAAGTTAAGGTCTCACATTGTTTACCTCTACGGGGAGGAAATGTATCGTTGCTTGCGGAGGTTGGATAAACTTCGCAGCATTAGAGTAAGGTTCGAATGTGCATTATAGTTTTTATTGAATTGTCGAAATCATAGTGTGGTTCCAACGTTTGCTAAGGTTGTGCATCATATTAATTCTCCTGCCGCCAATCGCATCAAGCAACGTGCTGGTTTCGCTCTTGTTCGTGAAAGGATCCACTGTAGTCGCCGTCAATTAGATTTTGTTTCTAAGGAATTATTTTAGCTTCATTTAATGAGGGCGTCTAATGTTTCTGAATTGTCTTGGGATTGGGTGGACGGTGCCTCTTGGTCGCAGTCTGACTGGGAATTTCAATCTGTAACTGTTCGTCATTCTGCGAAGTTTGAACGTTTCCTTGGCTCAGTGTCTAATTCTAATTTTAATTCTCAACGTTCTGTGATCAATCTCACGGAAAAAAACGTTTGACGGCGCAGCTTTTTCTGTGCTGGGGAAAGGTTTTAACTTCGCACTGACACCTAAGAGTTTGCCAGTCGTTGATTTTATTAGTTCTATCGAACAGGCTGTTTATAAACTACCTTCCGAGGCTGCGGAAGAGTTTAGGAGGGAAGCTTGTGTGTTGACTGGGTCCCGTCCACCAAAGTGTTACATTACAGCAGCTGAGGTGGCGATTGCTTTACGTTCACTTAGAATGGATCCTGATATTGTTATTTTACCTGCGGACAAGGGAAACGCCACCGTTTTGTTGAACAAGCACGATTACATTCAAAAGATGCAGTGTCTACTTTCTGATTCGGCGTATCGCAAAATCGGTGCTGACCCTACTAAGAGTGTTGAGAGAAAGACAAATAACCTCATGAAGAAACGTTCTTTGTCACAGGAGACTATCGAGAGTCTTAATTCTTACTGCGCTGTACCACCTAGATTATATGGCCTCCCTAAGGTCCATAAAGAGGCTGTCCCGTTGAGGCCTATTGTTTCTAATATTGGTGCTCCGACATATCGTGTAGCTAAACATCTTGCTAGTTTTTGAGCCCAGTAGTAGGTAGGTGTGAACACCACATTAAGAACTCTACAGATTTCTTACGTCGATTGCAGGGATTGCGTTTGAATGACTCTGATATTTTGGTCAGTTTTGATGTGATTTCACTTTTCACTCGTGTTCCTCTCTCTGAATCGTTGCAGCTAATTGAGGTTAAGTTTGGTGTCGAGTTAAAAAATTTGTTTCGACATGTGATGACTTCCACTTACTTTTTATTCAATGGTCAGTACTACGAACAGACTGATGGAGTTGCAGTGGGAAGTCCGTTGTCACCTATTGTGGCCAATTTTTTTTATGGAGGACTTTGAGGAACGTGCATTGGAGTCAGCGACCCTGAAACCTGCGTTTTTTTTTTTCAGATATGTAGACGATACTTTTGTTGTTTGGCCTCATGGTAGTGAGAATTTAAACCGGTTTTTAGAACACCTGAATTCAATCCACCCGAATATTCAGTTCACTATGGAGGTGGAATAGAATGGATGCCTTTCCTTACTTGATGTGTTGGTCAAAAGGAAGACTGATGGTACGTTGGGACATTCTGTTTATAGGAAGCCTACCCACACTGACTTGTATCTGCGAGCTAATAGTTGTCACCATCCAGCTCAGCGTGAAGGAGTACTTCGCACCTTGGTTCACAGGGCCCACGTTATCTCAGACCCTGAAAGTTTGGCAGCTGAGCTATCACATCTCGAAGTCAGTTTTCGTCAGAATGGCTATAGTGAGAGGCAGGTCAGACGTGCGTTGCGCTATCAGCCTTCTGTGCAACGGGTGAGTGACGATAGCAAAGAAGTGGCACCTAAGTCTACGGCCTTTTTGCCTTACGCAGGAAGCATGTCCAACAGGCCGTATTTTGCGGAAATATGATGTGAAATGTGTTTTCCGACCACCTTCTAAGATTAAGGCCCTGTTGGTGTCCGTAAAAGATGATCTTTGTTTGCGTAAGGCTGGGGTCTATCGTATTCCTTGCAGTTGTGGCATGTCATATATTGGTCAGACAATCAGGACTGTGGAAGACCGGTGTTTTGAACATAAGCGCTTACAACAGCCGAGCAAATCCGCTACTGCAGAACATTGCCGTGACACCGGTCATCCTATGGAATACAACAACACGGAGATTCTGGCTTGCACGTACAGCTATTGGGATAGTGCTATTATGGAAGCTGTTGAAATCAAACTATCCAGCAACCTTATTAACAGAGTTGGTGGATTTTGTTTAAATGCTGCTTGGAATCCGGCTCTGTCTCTCATCAAAAAACAGAGGGACAGAACTAGTGCCACCCTACCTGTTGATTAATAGTAACTATCGATAATTCTGATTTTGGTTATCTTTGTTTGTGTTGACACTTGGTATGTGTGTGGTATCTTCCTTGTTTCTCCTCTGTGAACCGAGGTATTAAATTACCGTGCACATTTCTTCTTCCTTGCTTTTGTGCCTTGAGAATTGGAGGGTGTGCTCCTGTCGAAGATATCGGCGGTGTTCGACGACGTCATCCGGCAGCAAACCCGTAAGTTATTTGAACAGTTTCTTCAGTGCTAGGACAGTCCAACAAATTATTTTTCATTGGCGTATTAGTGGAAAACGTGTGAAATTTCATTGGGGCATGGGTGACGCTGCTACATTGCTGAATTGCAACACATATGAACTGTTACGCTCCCCACACGTATCTAAAACTAGCACGCATCTGATGGCTTATAAGTGATAAGACATTCCCCTTCTCAGAAAATGTATTTTCTCTGCCATGTATCGCTTGAAAACGCGAACTGTGACAGTCACTGTATAACAGTCACACGATTATGAGAGCATATTTGTCTTGATTTGTTTGACTTTCAAATTCAGGACAATGTGTTGTCAGCGACTGCATTCGATGCCAAAGACTTGCTGAAAGAAGTCCCTGAATTCTTTTCTGAAGGTTTAGGCAAGGCTAACAATTTTGTTGCACATATTACTATTGAAAACAGTGCTCAGCCGATATTTTGACGGGCCAGAACTGTTCCCATTGCATTACAGGACAAAGCCATTGCTGAACTTAAAGCATTGCAAGATAGCGGAGCTATTGCGCCCATACAATCTAGTCAGTGGGCAAGTCCATTGGTTTTGCTCCCCGAACCTTCAGGTCGCATTCGCCTCTGTGTTGACTTTAAATCTACAGTGAACTCACAAACTGTGATTGATACTTATCCATTGCCCCACCCAGAGGATCTCATGGACAGATCAGGACTTCTCAAAAACTGATTTGCGCGACGCATATCTTCAGATGCCACTAGATGAAGAATCTCAAACCATGTATGTTGTGAAATATTTGCGTTTGCCTTTTGAAAGTGCTTCTGCACACGCCATTTTCCAACGATATTTGGAACAGCCTACTGCTCAAGTACCAAACTGTTCAAATTATTTGGACGATATTGTCGTAGCAGGTCGTACATCCGAAGATAACATTGCAAATTTGAGTGCTTTGTTTCGTGTATTATCTGATACAGGGCTAAAGTGTAGACAGGACAAGCGTGATTTTTTTAAACATGAGTCGCAGTATCTTGGTCATATCCTCAACAGCAAGGTGTACATCCTCTTCAGTCACATTTTTAGCCATATGTGACCTGCCAGTTTCTCGCAATATCATAGAATTGCAGTCAGTCTTAGGGAAAATGAACTATTATATTCGGTTCATACCGAATGCTACACAAATCGCAATTCCATTGCATCGTTTGCGTCGCAAGAACGTCCCCTTCGTTTGGACAGATGAGTGCCAAGAAGCTTTCCAAAATCTTAAAGATGTATTGCTTAGTGATCGATGCTTGTTTTACTTTGAGCGTAACAAACCACTTGTGTTGCAAGTTGACGCTTCCTCTTACAGAATCGTCGCAGTGCTTTCGCACAGATTTGGTGATGAAGACAGGCCTATTGCTTCCGCATCAAAAGTGTTGTCCAAAGATCAAATAGAGAAAGAGGCACTGGCTATTGTGTATGACGTCACCAAATTCCACCACTATTTGTGTGGCAGAAAATTCTACTTAGTAAAGGATGACAAGCCATTGCAGTCCTAGTTCCATCCGATGAAGCCGGTTCCTGTACGAGCTGCCCAAAAATTGCAAAGATGGGCTATGTTGTTGTTTCAGTGCCAGTACGAGATTGTGTATCATCCGACAGTTGAATATGATAATGTGGACTCACTTTCATGTCTTCCAATTGGCCCTGATACAGACTTTGACGCTTCTGTTGCATCTTGTTGTCACATCGATGCTCAGGATTTTGAATTGCTTCACTCCTTTCGTCTGAACTATAGGAAAAATGAACAGGTCACGGAAGCTGATTCCGATTTGACCATTTTGCTAAAATACAATCGCACATCTTGGCCTCGCTTATTGCTCTCTTGTGAGCCGATACTTTGCACGTCGGCAGAGCCTCGCTATACACCAAGGTGTGATTCTTGTTCAAAATGACAGTGGACAGTCACGTGTGTTGACCCCAAAGTTTTGCTAAAAGAAGTGTTGCAGTTACTTCACCAAGGACACTGGGGGATTGTTCGTACGAAACAGTGCGTGGACACTACTTGGCAGGGTATGGACACCCAAACAGAACAGATGACGTCACAGTGTCACGCATGTGAGGAACATCAGTCCACTCCGCCACAAAAATTCTCCACACGGACCAAGTTGCAATCGCCATGGCAACATGTACACATAAACTTTGCGGAACCCTTTTGGAATATTCGTTCGTTGATTCTAGTAGACTCTTATAGTAAGTTTCATTTTGCTGTGTCAATGGACTCGACAACGTCATGTAGCACAGTTCAGGCTTTGTCCTCCATTTCTTGCCTCGAAGGATTGCCGGAAGGCATAGTGTCGGACAACGGCCCTCAGTTCACGTCAAATGAACTTGAAACATTCTGTGAACGCAATGGCATACAGCATCTAGCTTGTGCACCATTCCATCCACAGTCCAATGGCGAACCGGAACGTTTTGACAGAACCTTTAAGTGCCACATGGCCAAACTTCGTACCGCACACACCAGTGATCAAGCATTGCAACTGTTTCTCCTACCGTTCGCACCCACGAGATGGACTATCGCAGCCGGAATTGCTTCACGGCCGCCGCCGTCGGACACTGCTCCACCTTCTCCTCCCTCCTCAGCATCCGTCGCCGAAGGAAGGCCTCAAGTATCGCTTTGCGCCGCATGATATGTTTTCCAGGGTTTTTAGCGGCGGCAGACGGTGGACGAGATGCCTGAGCGAGGCAGGTCACCGACAGTTCCTGTCTCTCTATATCTGCTGCATCTCCGAAGGACATCGCATTGGTTCACTCCGAGATGCCTGGACATTTTCCTTGTTGAGAGCCCTTCCTGGCACAAAGTAAAAATGCGGACGAGATCGAACCACGGTATTTACCGTCTAGACGTGGTTGAACCACAGACAACACGAGCCGTGTACCTCCTTCCTGATGGAATGACGAACTGATCGGCTGTCGGACCCCCTCCGTCTAATAAGCGCTGCTCATGCATGGTTGTTTACATCTTTGGGCGGGTTAAGTGATATCTCTGAACAGTCAAAGGGACTGTGTCTGTGAACAATATCCACAGTCAACGTCTATCTTCAAGAGTTCTGGGAGCCGGGGTGATGCAAAACTTTTTTTGATGGGTGTATATCTTACCACGTTTTTTCCTGGCAGTGTATTTTAACGTTTTGCAAGGAAAGAGATTTGAAGTTACAGCGATTTAAACATTGAAATCTATAATATATTTTGTTTTCCTATATCTGAAAGTTAATTCCACATATTTATGAGTAAAATGTTAAATAGTTTGTTTAATTAGTGTATACTACAGCAGGGTCGGCCACAGCATGCGAAACTTCACGCATACACGAGGTGCTGCTCGCAAGCGGGCCGAGGCTCAGCCCCTCTCGACAGTACTCCGTATGCGTTGGTTTTGTTCGGTCCTTCTTGGTATAGCGCGACATCTCGTTTATCACTGCGATGCGACACTTCCTTCCAGCATGACTTCCTTCAGTTCGGCGGAATTGCGTTGTAACTGCTGTTTGTCCTTCGCTATTTGTTCGTGGTATAGAGGAAGTTCACAGGTCCAGTGGCGGTTTGCCAGAAAAGAAACACTCTAGTGGTCAATTGTCTCAATCATTTAAAAATGAATTTGCATCACAGGGAAGAAGGATGGAAACTCTCAATATTTATTACGTAGTCGCACACTCAACGTGTACCGCGGATTTGCTATGAAAAGGCATTACAACACCACGCACAAAGAATTTAAAGATTTAGTTATCGACAAAAGGGCTAAAAATTATAACGATCAACAGACAGTTTGTGCAGGATTCGTTGTTCTGTACTTCAAGATAAACGTTGTGTTAATTATACAGGCATGTAACATGTGACAGAGCTGGTGGAGCACACAGTAAATTTTCTGAAGTCACAGGCATTAATTAGTACATAGTCAGTTGCAATACTTTTTGATGGAACTGAACGAAGAGTGTGGAGATGTTAAATATTACTGAAAAGTACGTTAGTTAAATCGAACGACATCCCTGGAACGAGTTTCGAAATAATATCACCTATTGTTGAATTTCTGGCGGATAAAGAAAGCGAGAACGAAAATTAGAAGATCCGGAATTGATTACAGACAGTGCATTTTAAATGGAGCTGACTGCATACAGCCCTCAGTAAGGCAATGCAAGGTGAGAAGCAATTTATTTCTGCTTTCATGGCAAAAGTGGATACATTTAAAAAGAAAATAGCCATGTGGAAGGAACACCACCCATTTCCCTAAGCTCAGTGGCGTCGAAGATAGTGTGAATTTTGAACAGTCCATTGTGGCGTTCAAAGAATTATAGGAATAGCTTTCTAAACGTTTGAGGACAGTGTTTTTTCGAGGTCGTTTGCCATTTCAGCTGAAAAAGCTCCCCTGTGCATTTACAGATGAAACTGCTCGATCCGTCCGGCCGGTGTGGCCGTGCGGTTCTAGGCGCTTCAGTCTGGAACCACGTGACCGCTACGGTCGCAGGTTAGAATCCTGCCTGGGGCATGGATGTGTGTGATGTCCTTAGGTTAGTTAGGTTTAAGTAGTTCTAAGTTCCGGGGGACTGATGACCTCAGATGTTAACTCCCATAGTGCTCAGAGCCATTTGAACCATTTTGCTCGATCCGTAGTGTAACTCCCGTTTAAAAGTTTTTCCTGTAGTTCTACATTATTTTCCACGGGAACAGTTTCCATCTCTCCATAATGAGACTGCAAACGTGATATCTATGTTCTGATCAACATATGTGTGCGAAAGGCCTTTTTTTCGGTTTCGTTACTAAATAAGTCATGCGAAGTACTTTTGAACACATTTTCTAAACACTGTCTAGAGCAGCTACTTCGGCAGTCCACACACAATGGAAATATCTTAGAACGCGTAGCTAAAAATAGGCCGGATCTTATCGACAATGTCGGCATATGGTTCAAATGGCTCTAGGCACTATGGGACTTAAGATCGGAGGTCATCAGTCCCCTAGACTTAGAACTACTTAAACCTAAGGATATCACACACATCTATGCCCGAGCCAGGATTGGGACCCGCGACCGTAGCAGCCGCGTGGTTCCGGACTGAAGCGCCTAGAACCGCTCGGCTACCGCGGCCGGCGATGTCGGTATAGAAACTGGGATTAGCGATCATGATTTCACTGTAGCAACTGTGGCTAAGAAAGTCAATAAAACAGTTAAGAAGGCTAGGAGAGTGTGTCTGCCAGAAAGAGCAGATAAGCAGTTGTTAGCATCTCGCTTAGACAGTGAACTGATGCCACTTAGCTCCAGATGGATATAGAATAATTGTGGGCAAAGCTTATTTACTCGCGTAACCGAAAAAAGGCCTTTCCCACACCTATATTGATCAGAACATAGATATCACGTTTGCAGTCTCATTATGGAGAGATAGAAACTCTGCCCGTGGAAAATAATATAGAACTACAGAATGTAAATCGTGGTGTGGAGAGGGATAGTTGATAAAATGTTGGTACATCGATATTTTCAGCGAAATATCGATATGCAACGCGATATTCTTACGCCGATACGTCCATATCGAAATGGCAATACCTAGTACCGATATTTTTATTTTATCTCATATTTTTTCGCAATTTCGATAAATATTTGAAGTTGGTATTTTGAAATTGTAGTAGAACATAACTTTACTTTCACTGCGGAAGAAGTCTTACTGCTTTTCTCGTTAACTGTGTGAAGCAAGAGCGGATGGCTCAACGAAGAAGTCGGATTGCACTGGCGGGTGGGGAGGGGCGGGGGCGGTGTGAATGGAGTAACAATATTTTCGATGAGAAGGAATAGCATACCAGTTGCGTTAAAAACAATTTCTAACGCAACTAGTGTGCTATTTCTTCACACTGACATTCTTCAAAAACGGCTGCTAAAACTGATGAACAAAAATCTAAATGACAAGATTGATCTTTGCGGTGAGCGGAGAGGTGCTGACGTAATCGGCGCTCGGTGCTACCAACAGAAACTGCAACGTTTAACTTCACCGCGCTATTCTGACACTACAACTGCTAGGTCGCTGGCGTTGGCAGAAATGGAAATAATAGGGAAGTCGACATGAATTGTTCCAGACATATCCGATATGTGACGAAATCGAACGACGTACCCATCGGGCACCTTTCATTGTGCCACTTACCTACAGTCAGCATTCTTAGCAAAGTGGTTATCTCCAAGCGTGAACGTGCATCGTTTCCCTCTCCATTCTTGCTCTAAGTGGGATAAGCAGGCTGCCAGCTTGTTCAGGTACAAAATATGTGACAGTAAATCAATACTTAAATATACAGTTCTAAAACTGGCAGTACGATGTGAGCCGACGCTCTCTCTCTCTCTCTCTCTCTCTCTCTCTCTCTCTCTCTTTTTTGCCAATTTATCGATATATTGACGACTTGTTCGACAAATTTAGACCAGTAATAATTTTCCTAAATATCGATATATGGGATTCCTGATATTATAAAAAATATGAGCAGTACTAGTCTGGAGAACTATGTGCCTAGAAAGTGGACTAAGGACGGAAAAGAGCCGCCATGGTTTAATATCGAGATTCAGAAAATGCTGAGGAAGCAGGTGCCCTCGCACTCTCGATTCAAAAAAGAACGCGCAAACGACGACAAGCAAAGGTTACTAGAGATTAGTGCGTCTGTAAAAAAAATCTATGCACGTGGCATACAACTACTACCATCGTCTTACCTTAGCAAAGGATCTGGCAGAGAACCGGATAAAATTATGGTCCTACGTAAAATCGCTAAGTGGATCTAAGGCTTCCATTCAGTCATTTGTTGACCATAATGGTGTGGCAGCTGAAGATAGCAAAACGAAAGTAAAAGTTTTAATTTTCACGTTCAACAAGTCGTTCACGTAGGAGACTTATACGAATATACCGTCGTTTGACCATCGAAGAGGCTTCCGTATGGACGACGTAGTAATAAGCATCCCTGGTATAGAGAAATTACTGAAGGTGCTGTAAACAAATAAGTCACCAGGTCCAGATGGAATCCCAGTTCGGTTTTTCAAAGAGCACTCTACGGCATTTTCCCCTTACTTAGCTTGCGTTTATCGCGAAAGTCCCAAGCGACTAGAAAAAAGGGTTAAACAATGGACCCGCAAAATTAAAGACCAATATCCCTAACCGCTGTTTGCGGTAGAATCCTTTAACAAATTATCAGTTCGCATATAATAAATTTTCTTGGGGCTGAGAAGCTTATGTCCAAAAATCAGCATAGTTTTAGAAAGCATCGCTCGTGCGAAACTTTACTTGCCCTTTTCTCACACGACATACTGCGATGGCATACTATAGGTGAAGGGCAGCGGGTAGATTCCATATTTCTACATTTCCGGAAACCGATGGCACGGTGCCGCATCGCAGGCAGGTAAAACAGGTATGAGCTTATAGAAAAGGTTCACAGACATGTAAGTGACTCGAAGACTTCTTAAGTTACAGAACCCAGTATGGCGTCCTCGACGGCGAGTGTTTATCACAGACAAGGATATTGTTAGGAGTGCCCCAGGCAAGTATGATCGGACCGATGTTATTCTCTATGTATTTAAATGATTTGTGCGACCATGGTGAGCAGCAATCTGCGGTTTGTCGAAGTTGACTGACCGTAGGAGGATACAAGATGACTTAGAAAATAATTTCTAGTTCATACGAGGGCAGTTCAATAAGTAATGCAACGTTTTTTTTCTCGGCCAATTTTGGTTGAAAAAACGGGAAATTTCTTGTGGAATATTTTCAAACATTCCCGCTTCGTCTCGTATAGTTTCATTGACTTCCGACAGGTGGCAGCGCTGTACGGAGCTGTTAAAATGGCGTCTGTAACGGATGTGCGTTGCAAACAACGGGGAGTGATCGAGTTTCTTTTGGCGGAAAACCAGGGCATCTCAGATATTCATAGGCGCTTGCAGAATGTCTACGGTGATCTGGCAGTGGACAAAAGCACGGTGAGTCGTTGGGCAAAGCGTGTGTCATCATCGCCGCAAGGTCAAGCAAGACTGTCTGATCTCCCGCGTGCGGGCCGGCCGTGCAAAGCTGTGACTCCTGAATGGCGGAGCGTGCGAACACACTTGTTCGAGATGATCGACGGATCACCATCAAACAACTCAGTGCTCAACTTGACATCTCTGTTGGTAGTGCTGTCACAATTGTTCACCAGTTGGGATATTCAAAGGTTTGTTCCCGCTGGGTCCCTCGTTGTTTAACCGAACACCATAAAGAGCAAAGGAGAACCATCTGTGCGGAATTGCTTGCTCGTCATGTGGCTGAGGGTGACAATTTCTTGTCAAAGATTGCTAAGGCGATGAAACATGGGTTCATCACTTCGAACCTGAAACAAAACGGCAATCACACCCACTCCCCTACCAAGAAAAAGTTTAAAGCCGTACCCTCAGCTGGTAAAGTCATGGTTACAGTCTTCTGGGACGCTGAAGGGGTTATTCTGTTCGATGTCCTTCCCCATGGTCAAACGATCAACTCTGAAGTGTATTGTGCTACTCTTCAGAAATTGAAGAAACGACTTCAGCATGTTCGTAGGCACAAAAATCAGAACGAACTTCTCCTTCATGACAGCGCAAGACCTCACACAAGTCTTCGCACCCGAGAAAAGCTCACAAAACTTCAGTGGACTGTTCTTCCTCATGCACCCTACAGCTCCGATCTGGCACCGTCGGATTTCCATATGTTTGGCCCAATGAAGGACGCAATCCGTGGGACGCACTACGCGGATGATGAAGAAGTTATTGATGCAGTACGACGTTGGCTCCGACATCGACCAGTGGAATGGTACCGTGCAGGCATACAGGCCCTCATTTCAAGGTGGCGTAAGGCCGTAGCATTGAATGGAGATTACGTTGAAAAATAGTGTTGTGTAGCTAAAAGATTGGGGAACAACCTGGAGTATTTCAATGCTGAATAAAACAACCCCTGTTTCAGAAAAAAAATGTGTTGCATTACTTATTGAACTGCCCTCGTATGATGAATAGCAGCTGGCTCTAAATGAAGAAAATGTAAATTAATGCGGATGAGTAGGAAAAATAAACCCAGAATGTTTGGATACAGTAGTAGTAGTAGTAATAGCCTGCTTGACACGGTCATATGGTTTACATATCTGGGCGTAACATTCCAAAGCGATATGACGTGGAACGAGCATGTGGGGGTTGTGGTAGGAAAGACCAATGGTCGACTCCAGTTTATGTGGAGAATTCCAGGAAAGTGTGGTTCATCTGTAAAGGAGACCGCATATTGGACGCTAGTGCATCCTATTATTGAGTACTGCTCAAGTATTTGAGATCCATACCAGGACGGGTTAAGACAAGATATCGGGCTGCTAGATTTGTTACTGGTAGTTTCGAACAACATGCAAGCGTTACAGGTATACTTCGGGAACTCAAATAGGGGTCCCTGGAGAAAAGGTGACTTTCTTTTCGAGGAAAATATAGAGTAAATTTAGAGAACCGGCAGCTGAAGATGAACGCAGAATGATTCTGTTGCCTCCAGTATACACTTTGCTTTGGAGGCATATAGATAGTCGTTTTTCCCTCGTTCTGTTTGCGAGTGGAACAGGAAAGGAAATGACTAGTAGTGGTGTGGAACACCCTCCGCCACACACCGTAAGACAGATTTCGGGGTATCGTTGTAGATGCAGATGTAGATATAGCAGTCTCAATTGTACGACAACTAGAGTTACGAAATTCTGCGGAACTGTCTGTGTTTGTGTGTTTGCCAACAGTTCGTACCAAATATAAATTTTATTTTGTCCTCAGCACGCCAAAAATGAACTAATAATACAACAACTCTGTTTTGTTTCCGATGTATGTAGTTGATTTATTCGAAATGCGAAACAGAGTCACATGCGACACTTCTCGGTTTTCCCCTCTTCCCCCTCAGAGAGCGAGGTGAGGTGAAGAGGAAGTATGCATTCGGGAGAGAGGGATTTGCATGCGTCCTTGAGCACCACACACAAGCAGAGTTCCTGGCCATCCCTGTACTACAGTTTTGAGCTAATAAGTCAGCGTATTGTAAGTAAAACGCACGGGATTATGATAACAGCGTTGTCTGCATTGTTGGTACAGCATCTGGAATTGCAAATAATGTTCCAGGAATGACAGGCATTTCGTGGGGAGCGGATAATTTTCTTAATTTATGGCCGATTTTAAGCTTGATGTCCTGCAATATATGTTAATGACATAAACTCAGTCGCTTGAAAATGGCATAAAAGACAGAAACCTGGGTCGTAGTAAAATAACAATGCAGTCAAATGGCGGTGTTTTCATTTAAAAACAATAAACGAAATGTAGTCACCTGACAGTTTTGGAAGATTTTCAGTAATGGTTCACTTCACCAAACATCATTTTATGGGAGAAGGTGGTAATGCGTAACGTTTTAGTATTACTTTCCATTTAAGGCCTTGTGAGGCCTTATTCCATTTAAGGCAGGTAACATTTGTTCTTATCTACGTGACAAATATAAATGAAGTAGCAACTGAGAAAGAATGTGGATTTCTAAAACTGTCCACTGATGATAGTTCATTTATTGTACTCACCACTCCTTAAACATTGTCTGCAGTACCAGATGCTGCTCCAACAATGCAGATAATACTATCAAAATACAGCACTTTTTTAAGAATATAGTTAATTATTATTGCAAAGCCGTAGTATATTGTAAGTAAACAAACTGTTTTACATTTTGCTCACAAATACTCTAAGACTCATTTTCAAATATAGCTAAACAAATGTTGATTATTGATTTCAATGTGGAAATTATTCTAGCTTAAAAACATTTTCCTCGCAGTATGTTAAAAAAATATAAAGCTACCTTCTGTTTGTGACGCCTTCAGGGTTAACACACTAGTCTTTAAGTGAACAATACTCACAATACTTGTATCTAAAACATAAAATCTAGCAAAATAGGCCCAAAATCTTTTCAAACTGCTCACAGTAAAATGTTTCCCCGTTTAGGCCCATGGGGTATGGAAAACGAACTAACAATGGCGAAGGCAGGACTGTGTCTGACACCATGCATACATTATGCAATTGCAAACACCACTGGATAAGAATAATGTCATGCCTAGTCCACTCCTGCTGTAGAGAGCTCTCTGGCCTATTTCCAAGAAAGGAGTGTGGCTTAAGAAGGATTTTAGGCATCTGACTGGATGAGCTAATCCGGCAGTAAAATACTGAACTACGGTTATTCTCAATATGAGTTTTGGCTTAAAGGCTGTCTGACTGGCCTTCTTCTGAGATGAGGGCAGGGGTTTTAGAAATGTGTTTGGACTTTAAAATACTGAGGTTGCCGGGAGAGCTAAAAACGTTTGTTGGTTTAGAACTCTCCAATCGGCCTATTTCCAAAAACTTGTGTTGGCTTAGTAAGGGGTTGTGGTTTAAGAAGTGGGTTCAGGCAGGGAGAGATAGGCTAAGGATGTAGCTTGGAAATGAGACTGGTCTAGAAGAGAGGAGGGGTATGATGAAGTGATGCGCTTGCTCCTGCCCCACATCCAGACAACCCAAAGATCAAAGGTCATATTTATCCCAGAGTCGCTACTGCATTCCTACTCAGGCAATATGTAGGAGAATTTGCGGAATATTACCAATACTGATTAATTCAAATGGATGTTAATGTTAGTTTTTTAATGACTTCAATGAATACTTTGCTTGAAATGCAATGCGTTTTTGAACTAGTCTTCACAGTAACGCGTGAGATTACCAAGAGTAGGTTAACGGTATAATAAATACCATAGACAAACAGATCAAAAATATATTAACAAACTACAGAATTACTATACTGTCTAAGCTTCGAATGATCCATCCAGGTATAATCAGAGAGTGAACAGTGTGCAAAACCTGCATTGCACCGAAACACAAAACACAACGTTCTCTGTTGAGTTGCACTACGAATGCAGGTTTATTTCAAGACACAAGTGTCTGTACATAGCGACTTTCTGTGGTCATAAGATTATTAAAGAGGTGTTTGCTATCAAAGTACTATGAGATATGCAATTATGATCATGATATAAGACTTTTTGTCGGTAGTCTGTACATGACACAGTGGATTGGTAACAGTTCTGTAGCTCTAAGGGAATCTCTGCTTACACCTGGTAGTTCGAAACAGCACTAGAAACAAGGAAAAACATGTGTGAATATGAACTCCACTCGCAAAATTTCGGAGACCGTTTTGATATATGAGACCCGTGGTCTCCGGAGGCTCACAGAGGAGAAATCGCCCACATTCGACAGTGTATCTGTATTGCTCCGAATATATCTGCACAAAAATGCAAATTTCGACGGTAGACCCCATGTGTACTGTTCGGAAACAAACTTGTTCCAGTTCACTCACGGCACCAGCTGTCGACAGCAACAATTCCCACTTTAGAATGCATTAAATAATGCTCAGTTCTATCTCGAGTTTGTTTCTCTGGCAGTGCACGTTGTACGTTAAGAGTGATTCACAGACGTAAGGCCGCGTGTGATTAGCCGAGCGGTCTCAGGCGCTGCAGCGTGGACTGTGCAGCTGGTCCCGGCGGAGGTTCGAGTTCTCCCTCGGGCATGGCTGTGTGTGTTTATCCTTAGGATAATTTAGGTTAAGTAGTGTGTAAGCTTAGGGACTGATGACCTTAGCAGTTAAGTCCCATAAGATTTCGCACACACACAGCCGTAAGGATGGTTTACTGATGAAGTTTTGGCCCATAAACCTCGTGTGTGGGCCGGCCGCTGTAGCCGAGCGGTTCTAGGCGCTTGAGCCCGGAACCGCGCTGCTGCTACGGTCGCAGGTTCGAATCCAGCCTCGGGCATGGATGTGTGTGATGTGCTTAGGTTAGTTAGGTTTAAGTAGTTCTAAGTCTAGGGGACTGATGACCTCAGATGTTAAATCCCATAGCGCTTAGAGCCATTTGAACCCTGTGTGTGGGTTCACTGAACGCATTGGCAAAGCGACACAGCGATGTTATGCTCAACTGTTCTCGTAGCGACAGTAACCACACCACAATACTTCTGTAAATGTACATGAGCGCCTACGAGAAAACGGATCGTTCAGTGATAGCATATTACAGGCTTTTTCACTGTTGTAAAGACATTTTCACAGAAACAAAGGTAACTGGAGTAAGAAACCCAACAAATAATAATTACGTTATTGCTCTGTAACAAGCCACCACAGGTGCATTACATTCACACCTCAAGGACCGGAAAATATGTCTGAACAACCTCTGAAATTTTGTTGGGGATATTCGGATTCACCCTCTATAGAATAACGTATCATGTTTTAAAAATTAAAAAATTATTGGCACTAGGACTAATCATATTTTTGTATTATGGTTTCACTAAAACACTTCCACAGAGACGAGACACTAACGCCGTTTAACACTAGTTGCCTTTCCATGGGTATGCGACCATCAGTCTGCTCTGTACTTCGTGAAGAAACTGCATGAAGTGATTTTGCGAAGTCACAGAGAAACTTAATTCGGATGGCCAAACCAATAGTAAGACCTAAACAAGAGTCCGTAGATCCACCGTATCTCCCTCACTACCTTTGCATCTCACCAATATGGCATTTCTGCGTGACTGATTATCATGGAAGACAACTATAAGAAATCATTATGAAACTTAACCTACAGATATTGAATGCACCTTGCGGGCTTTCAGATAAAATGAAATGACGTGGTGTGGCCCTCAACTAAAAGTTGAAATATTAAAAGTTTTGGCTGGTTTCATTGTCTAGGGGCTGGGATACGTAGTTGCCGCATTGCAAACCAAATATTGCTGAGTCTCCTGTATACAATATGAATACGCACATGAATCGAATGGTCGAAGGTTCCTATCACTCAGCAATTGCGAATTTTGAATGTTATATAGAAATTTATAAATGAAAGATTGCAGTTAAGTAAATTCTGCAGGTACTATTTTAACGACTTTAAATGATGAGTACGATAGTAGAAGTACGTTTATGAATGCCCTTTATTACTGTAAAACAATTATTGGTGTCTATGGTCCAGCAATTAAATAAATTATAAGTTGAATAACAAGAAAACAATAGATTCCTACTTCACGTAATTAGTTATGGGCAACAACGTGGCTCGTGAGATAATCACTTCTAAACGCATACTACGTCTTAACTGCAGAAACCACGGAAATCTCACAAGTGCTGAAGGCAGCACTACGTAACGTCCGCATCTCGTGGTCGTGCGGTAGCGTTCTCGCTTCCCACGCCCGGGTTCCCGGGTTCGATTCCCGGCGGGGTCAGGGATTTTCTCTGCCTCGTGATGGCTGGGTGTTGTGTGCTGTCCTTAGGTTAGTTAGGTTTAAGTAGTTCTAAGTTCTAGGGGACTTATGACCACAGCAGTTGAGTCCCATAGTGCTCAGAGCCAGAGCAGCACTACGAAATATTTCTATCTCTCGCGACCACACGCAAACTGCTCCACTCTCCAAGTCTTTCCTGCGACCGTGCGTCCGTCGCGCCATACTGTCCAGGACTCCCTCCGTGTCCTGTGCGACAGTCCCTCGCGCCACACTGTTGAGAACTCCCCTAACCTCTCTCGAAACGATACTCCTCCCTCACTTCCACACAGTCTCTCCAAGTGTCCTTTTTGGAACGATCACTGTGATTGGCTACAGCGCTCCCGCCCTGTCTCCAGGCCAATACACACTCACAAACATAATGAAAACACATTCGAAATACTGGATTTACGTTTAAATAACTTTAAATTAAATAAATATTCCTACGGCTGAACTATAAACACGCTCTAACACACATTATTAAATACTTAAACAAATTAAATAAACATATATCAAAGGAATAGAAACCAAAGGTAGGCCTGTACTCTAATGTATCTGTGCTTTCTAAAACACAGTAAATATTTAACCAATTTCTTCATGAATAGTGTATATCGGATATAAACAAAGATATAGACGAATAAATATATTTATAAGCATTCTGCTACCGTTTCTTCATGTAACTATGGAGTACTTATGGCCTGATGCGATTAATAGTAACTGGCCACTTTGACCTCCAATAACTCATGTACTTTTCAAGTTACATGCCTGTAATGTATACCAATTTAGGTTTACACTAATAGCTTTCGAAACACACGTCGATCGACAAAATTGATGAATCGTTTAGATTTTGGAAATTAATTGCTGGGTGTTATTTGTATAATTTACCGCCAGATACTAAACCTTAAACTAATAAAGATATTGAAAATCTGATTACATCATCAGAATCGTCGTGCAAATAATGGTAATGTACACGTTTCTTTTTGAGGTGTCGTGATTCATCTGGCTATTATTAATTTCCGTACGAACTGTGAAATGTCTGCCATGATGGTTTCACGAAGTCAGACATCTTTGGCACTCCCGGCATACAAGTCTCTTTCATCGACACAGCGTCACCAAGGAATTCCCAGCCACGTGGTCGGCCTGGACTCTGGCTAACGTTCGGCACCACGCGGCCACCGACGAGCTGCGGCCCGCCGAGAGGCCCCAGTACAGCCATGCCAACTACGAACTTAGCATATTTTCAGTGCGCCACAGCTCGCCCGTTACCTCACAACCTCGCAATCCACCATCCTACAAGGGGAGGGTCCGAGCAATGTCAGATACTGACGTCACTTTAGCAAATATGGAAGCGGTGCGCCGTGTGAAAGGCTGGAGAGTTCAGAGTGGAATGACAATGAGTGGTCACAATATCACTCACTATACCGTCACTGGAAGGGACCTCCAAGATGCCACAGAAAAGTGAGTACAAGGCCCAAATTGAAACATCAAGGACGCTAACTAGAACAGTTAAGAAGGAAGTTTCAGTGCCCAGGAAGTCTACCACTGTGTGATAATGTAGATGTTTAAGTGCAAGAATTGACAGTGGCTACACATGAGCAATGGAGGCATCGATACCTGTCAGAAGAGGACATTCTAAAGGAGTACCTTTCATCTGGACTGAGCCGCTGGAGTAATTAAGATGTGAAACCAGAAGCACCAAGAACCTATACCAGAGCTGCTTGACTCAAGAAGAAAGAGACCGAAGATTGCATAGATATAGGTATTTTCAACAACGTTTTAAAGTGGAACGATGGAAGCAACTCGTGGAGGCTAACTTAGAACTCGATCCTTGGGGTGTCCAATACAAAACAGTCTGTGAGAAAATACGATTACCAGCAGTGTTATCCACGCTCAAAAGGAAAGATGGGAAGGTGTCAGAAAGTTGGGAACAGTCAACTACCCTGTTAATGGAAACATTGCTTCCTGACGATGGAGAAGAATGTGAGACAGAAAAACAGCGAAGATTACGAAAAATATTATGGGAAGACTATAGAAACAATATGCAAGACATTAGAAGATCATAGACTGCTACACGGGATGAGCCCTCACCCGTACAAGTTTAGAAGAGGCAAGGCATCTGAAGACGCAGTTAATAAGGCTATTTCGCTAGTGACAGATACTCATTCTACGTACGCTCTAACGATGACAATCGATATTGTGGGCGATTTCGATAACCTGTGGTGGCCGACTTTCTTTGGTTGTCTTAGGAAGCTGGAGTGTCCAGAAGCGCTGTATAACTACCTCAGAGTTTATTGCAGCGGGGGACATGCTTCTTTAAAAATGCCCAGGAAAGAAAATGAAGAAGACAATAACAAAAGGCTGTCCGCAGCGATCAGTGTATGGTCCAGAGTTTTGAGATGTAGCACTGGAGCATATACTACAGAAGTTATATGACAGCGGTAACATAAGCGGATTGGTAGCATTTGCAGATGACCTGTTGTTCGTTCTAAGTGATGAGTCCAGAAGACTTGTAGAACACAAACATAATGCGGCGCTCCACTAACATGGCTGGAGTCGATGTGTTAAATTGCCAATAGCAGCTCACAAAGCAACGTACCTCCGGCTGAAATGGAATCTAGCAGGGAACCCTATACGAAAATTAAATTCTCTAACGATTAGCAGGAGCGTCGTAACTTTGCACATAATGCTGAGGAAGCGGGTAGAAAAGATACAAACGTGATGAATCAAAATAACTACTACAAATGGGCAAGTTCGGCTTCCCTTTAAAAAAAATCTGAATATATCACTAATCTATACTGGCATCAGCCGTAGGACATGGTGCGAGCGTTTGGGCTCTTACATTGCACATAGTGATCGAGTGGACTTGTACATTATCTGAATAGCCATGACCATTATGTTACTTATCTATATGAATTCAAAAGACAAATGAATGGCAGCTGCGCCTGTGCAGTGTGAGCACACCAGAACATACATTGGAGGACTGCGCCCTCTACGAAGATGCGGCGAGTAATGGCCGTCAGGGATTAAGGATGTTGAATCCCAAAGCAGCACTAAGGAGCAGGTGGACCTGGAGCATCCTGGAAGATACTGTAGCCGCAGCATCAGGGAAGGCCAAGAAAGACTTCACGTGGCATTCAACCACACGTCAGCTTGCTGCAATCTCGGTTAGATAACATACTCTGCAGATGGAGTGAAGACAGCTGAGGTTTGAAAGGCAATCATCGAATGAAATAGCTTCTCAAGAATCTACACTGCGTTGGTGAAAGTGATAATGGAAGTGTGGATTTTTAACAGTGATTGGGGGAATTGCTTGTCGTAATAGAAACGTTGCTGACGTCCTGCCCGATGTCTAAGGAATCCGGCAGACAATGGCTGTTCACCGGGTAAGTATGTGGGCGGATCCAGTAGCGGAAACAACCATTTTGCAGGTTAAATGCACCAAAATAAATGAACAAACACAGAACAGAATCTGTAGTGCTTATAGTAGTATTAGTAGTTGAATAGCTGGTTAAGGGTTTTATTTCAGTTTTTTAGTGGGGTTAGGTTAGGTTAGTGGTGTTTAACGTCCCGTCGACAACGAGGTCATTAGAGACGGAGCGCAAGCTCGGGTTAGGGAAGGATGGGGAAGGAAATCGGCCGTGCCCTTTCAAAGGAACCATCCCGGCATTTGCCTGAAACGATTTAGGGAAATCACGGAAAACCTAAATCAGGATGGCCGGAGACGGGATTGAACCGTCGTCCTCCCGAATGCGAGTCCAGTGTGCTAACCACTGCGCCAGTTTTTTAGTAGTAGAAGTAGTTGTAGTATTATAAAAAATTAAGTATCAGAAATAAATAGTTACTTTATAAATTTATTGTTATCCAAGAAAATGTGGTTTTTGTGGCATATTTTAGCTTTTCGGATAATAGGCTACAATTGTCAAAGATAAATAAATAAATATCTTATGCTCTGTGCTTAGCTCAGGATAGGATGGGTGTCTATAAGATATTGGAGAAAATGAAAATTCAATATGATGCTAAAATTCAGCTGCAATGGGCAGGGTAAATTGCTGATGCCTGTCTGTGGGACCTGACAGACCAAAAAAGCTTTATTATGCAGTTCTCTGGAGTTGTATTGCGTTGACAACAAGCAAAGAGTAAAAGATACGTCTTGAAAATCCAGCCCACATTCCACCGGATAGGTGTCGAAATTTTAAACAGGTAAGCTTCTGGCCAGATTCCCATGACGTGAGATTCGGCAGTTCTGTGGCACCGCGCCACACACCTCGCCGTTACTCAGTAAGGCACGGATTCATCCATCGTGGTGTTGCACATAAAAACGAGTCTCATCTGGAAACGCGACATGGGTATCATTGCATCTTCCATGCACGCCGTTCTCGTCTCGATAGCAATCTGAAGCACTGTGTCGGATGGACAATGAAAAGAGCAGCAACGGTACGACTATCAAACACATCACGATGCTGCAGACAACATCTTGGCGTAGGGGTCTGCGAGCTTCTGAACTACAGCTAGCTGTCACGCTGACGCCTACTGGCAGCAGATTCAAAACATGCTGCTCACTCACTCGACGTGCAGCGAAGTATTTACCACTGTCGGCTAAGGAGACTGGAGGCGATATTTCGGGACGCCGTTATACATTTGGCTGTTTCCAGAAGGAGCTAATAAATTACTGCAAAAATAATGAATTATTCTGTTCTTAGTATTTTTCGCCTTGGAAAAACATTATTTGACAAGTTTTCTGTCTTAAGACAAGTTTCGTGCTGTTATCCACCAATTCATACTATTCGTCAATATTTTCATATTTACACAACTACAGAAACCAGTATCTCGATAATCTACCTTTACATAATCTGATCTTCGTCTGCCACTGGAATTCTTATCCTTAAACATCTTTAAAAAGTGTGAATGTATGAGGGATAATTTTCATTCGTATAAATTTGATTTAATTTAAATTCTCTGTTACGAAATCTTAATATCAGGCACTATTATGTAGAATGATTAAAAAAACCGTGTTTTGCGTTGTTCTTCACTGTATTACAGCCAACCAATCTGCACTAGACTGTGAATGAACTGCGTCAGTACCCTAGTATATCCAAAGTAGAGTTTGAAAAGAGACCCGAAGAAGAGCTTAAATTTATGGCAGTGACGTAGTGTGGAATAAAAAATTAATCATGTGAAAATAATTCAAGGGCCCAACTTTAATGACTGCCTGACTCAACTTCAGGTACTAAATCGCATTCTTGAACAAAAATAGAGCACCATATTCCACAATGTCTTCGTCTTTTCCCTTTCAAGTATCTCTAGCTATACCCGTAAGATCGTTTAGAACACTGGAGAGAACAAAGAACTTTCTATGGTCAACAATGATGCAAGATGGATTCACAGAACCACGGAACAAGACTGGACTCTTCAGCTAAATTTTAATTATATGACTGACATATTAGTCATCTAAAAATAAGGAAAAACAGTTTTATGACCATAACGATCTATTATGTGTGTGTCAGCTTTGTTACATTCAAACTGTACAGTAGTATGTAATGTGTTACAATATATGAAAATTTTACACCGCTAAGTCATGCAATGAAATGCAATATACGCCCTTCCTACTCTTCTTGCATCTCCAATCCTATAAAGAAGTTTAAACACTGCATCACTCTTGTGTCTGGTCCATTTATCTTTAACCCTAATACTGTATGAAAGTAGGCTCTTCGTCTGATACGAGTCTTCCTTACGTTCACCCAGACGATCAACGTCTTCTGAAAATCTCTGAATTCGAAACTTTTTCGGTTTGCATCTCCATTCCTGACAGAAAGCTAAAACAATAGTACAGCCTTCTTTTGATAGCAGATTTTTATAGACTTGTCTTTTCATCTTTCTAATACTTCATCATTTCGTGCTGTATTTGACTACTTAACTGTCAACTTTTCAGTTATGTCTAAGCGTCTCGTTGAAGTTGTAGTTGATATTGTCAGTGAGACTCAGTTCAGATGGAAAAGGCCGGCGGAAGGAAGGTTTGATGACACTGCATTATGGAATCATCTGATATTTGCCTGAGCCAATGTAGAAATCACCCTGAAAGAAGCATATGCCACTACGGCCAAAAAACGGTTTGCATCGCTAAATAATCGAATATGAGTCCATTGTATGTGGCAATAGACAGCAATCCCGCGTTACACCCTCCTTTACTTCCACTTGAAACGTGCTGCAGTCGTTTTTCGTTTTTTCCAATTTAGTAAATCCTGTATTATTAGATAACCATGAGTCATACTGAAACAGCATGTCAATTACTTAATCCCCCCCCCCCCATTTCCAACGCTAAACTGATGATCTCTTGATGTCTCAGGATGTGTTCTGCCACTCTTTCTTTTAGTCAATTTATGCACAAATTTCTCCTCTCCCGCATTCTGTGCAGTAACATCATCTACCTACTTAATCTTCAGCATTCTACCGTAGCAGAACATTTCAAAAGTTTTCATTCTGTTTCAGTGTGAACTGCTTATCGTCCACATATCACTTCCACATACACTACAGTGCCAACAAATGCCCTCAGAAATGACTTCCTAACAAATTTCTCTTCTTCAGAAGAGCTTCCCTTGCCGTTAACAGTCTACTTCGGCCGTCATCAGTTACTTTAATGCCAAAATAAACAAACGCATCTACTACTTTTATTGTCTAATTTCCTAATCTAATTCTCTCAGAATCGCCTGATTTCATTTTACTATATTCCATTAGCTTTGTTTTGCTTTTGTTGATATTCATATTCTCATTTTAAGACGCTGTCGACTCAGTTCAGATTCACTTCCAAGTCCTTTGCTGTCTCTGACAGAATTCCGATGTCATCGGGAAACTTTGAAGCCTTTATTTCCTCTTCCCGACCTTTAATTGCCCCACCAAATTTTTACAACCCTGTCCCACTCCCTTCTCAACCACTACCCTTCGGCTCTTATAACTGACCGTCTCGTTTCTGTAGAAATTATAAATAGCCTTTCGCTCCCTATATTTTATCCCTGATACTTTGACAATTTGAAAGAGTGTATTGCAGCCAGTGTGGTGTCACAGCCAGACACCACACGTCCTAGGTGGTAGCTTAAATCGGCCGCGGTCCTGTAGTACATGTCGGACCCGCGTGTCGCCACTGTGTGATCGCAAACCTAGCGCCACCACAAGGCAGGTCTCGAGAGACTGACTCGAACTCAGCCCAGTTGTACGGACGACAGAGCTAGCGACTTGACGTACGAAGCCTTTCTCTCTCATTAGCCGAGAGACAGAATAGCCTTCAGCTAAGTTAATGGCTACGAACTAGCAAGGCGCCATTAGCCTTACAGTGATTGTAATTAGAGTCTCACTTGTGTTCACCATAGAGATGTACAAGAAGACATTAAAGATAAGTATATGAGAAGCTCCGTTCTTTTCTTCATAGCATTAATTACGTATCCTGTTCCAGTACTTCACGCCCGTCTGCGTTAGTCTAGCGTGCATTAAGCCACCTCTATCTACAAGGTGTTGGCCCAGCTGCCGACACATCAGCCAGCATTATAAAAAGACTTCTCCAAGTCTACAAATCCTATAAAGTAGGTTTGCCTTTCCCCAGCCCATCTTATATGACAAGTCGTTGGGTCAGTATTGCTTGGCGTGTTCCTACATTTCTCAGGACCCCAAACTAATCCTCCCAGAAGTCGGCTTCTACCAGTTTTTCTGATTCTTCTGTAAATAATTCGTGTCGGTATTTTGCAACCGTGACAGTTCGATAATATTCACACTTGTCAGCATCTGATTTCCTTGGAATTGGAATTGTTACGTTCTTGTTGAAGTCTGAGAATACATCGCCTGTCTCATACATCTTAAATTCGAAATAAAAAATTTATTCGCATGTTGAGATGAATGGTCATGTCCACAGTTGCAACACTAGAGGAAAGATGTCCTTCAGTTCTCATTACTTAGAGGCTCAGAAAAGTGTTTTGTGGCTACAAAAATCTTTTATCGGTTGACCAACAACATAAAGTGCGATAGGCAGCAAAGATACTTTTATATGTAATCTTAATTTCTGTTCTACAGCTGAATTAAGCTCTGGCAGCACGTATAATGTATTGGACAAATCTGTTCACTCTGTAGGTAAATTTATGCTCCCGTTGAAGGAGTACTATTTACTACTTTGCAAATAGCCAGCTTGCTGCCATAGATACAAACAGATCACGTTTACACAGCGTGTAAACTGACTCATTTCTCATCATTTCGACAAAAATCGTGCAAATGATCTATGGTATAGAAATTAAGTAGCCAAGGACATTGCCGAGGTCGGGTGACTTGCGCGTCTCAATTATATAAACATACAGGATGTTTCACAGTTCATGTTACACACTTCTAGAGGTTGTACAGGGGACTTATTAGATGAGGCTTTACATAGGAACCCAAGTCCGGAAGCGTCATCTAAGGACGCTACAAGAGCGGAAAAGTTCTAGGAGCCGGCGCGTGTAAATGTATATATAGGCAGGATGATTCTTTGATGATGTCACAAACTTTCAAGGGTGACGAAGAAGGATAAATGTAACAATCTGAGGTAAAGGTCTCTGTACCGAAAACGAAAGAGTCGAAAGTTATAAGTGAAAACCGTCCTGATACCTCCGGCAGTGGAATGCATGCAACGGTAGTGCTGTTGTTATGATTGCAGGGCAGGCAACTTTCAGAGGTGTTAGAATGGACCAAAACAGGAAAAAATGTCTCCTAAACATGGACTCTAAAATGCATACTTTAAGAGCTAGAGAAGATGTGTTTCACACTAGGGAAGATGAAGTGCTCATAGATCCACAGGTATGCAATTTTTAGCCCATTTTACCCAGACATTTACCTATCACAGTTGCATATCCTACATTCTTAACAACAGCAGTATCGGTACATACCTGTATATTCCACTGTCAGAGGTATCAGAATGATTTACGCTTGACCCTTTCTTCAAATTGATACATTTATCCGTCTCCATCATCCTTGAAAGTCTGTGACGTAATCACGAAAACACCCTGTATATACACACATTTACAGGCGCTGGAGCCTATAAATATGACGCCCTGTAGCGTTGTTGGATGACGTTTGGTTACTATGTAAAACTTGATCTACTAAGTCTCCTCTACAACCTCTAGAAGTATGTAACATGAACTGTGAAAACGCCCTGTATATGTAAGTAGTAATACTCAGGTGTGCGAAGATTGATTTCGTTCTTTCTAGAACTACTGTAAGAGTCAGTGTTGCTGAACTTACCTGTATGGGTGCTCAATAATAGGATTCTATAGGTTTCTTTCAGTTGAAATTCAGTACATACGTCCAAAAGCTGGAACAATGTGCAATATTCACAGATTCGAATCATGCACTGCCTCAGCTGTTTGTGTTATGATATCTCCTTCACGAAACTTAATTTGACGTAGAACGTTTTACCAAAGTTAAGGGACAGACCTTTTCGAAATAACCGCTTATTAACTCTTTGAAAACCAGTGTCAACCATTTCATCTGTTATTGTCTTTCTAACCGAATTCAGTAACACTTGCATCATCTGTGAAAAGTAACAACTCTGTCTGATGTTAGAGAAGTAGAAGTAGAAACAAATTTGAATCTTGTGGGAGTCCATTCGTTATCACTCTATTGACTGTACAACTTTCCCCACTTCCAGCATCGTCTGGATCATACAGCACCATTTTTCGTACTACTTTACTTCTACTTCGGCAACGGCCTTGCCGCAGTGGATACACCGGTTCCCGTGAGATCACTGAAGTTAAGCGCTGTCGGGCGTGGCCGGCACTTGGATGGGTGACCATCCAGGCCGCCATGCGCTGTTGCCATTTTCGGGGTGCACGCAGCCTCGTGATGCCAATTGAGGAACTACTCGACCGAATAGCAGCTGCTCCGGTCACAGAAAACCATCATAACGACCGGGAGAGTGGTGTGCTGACCACACGCCCCTCCTATCTGCATCCTCAATGAGGATGACACGGCGGTCGGATGGTCCCGATGGGCCACTTGTGGCCTGAAGGAGGAGTGCTTGCTTGCTTCCTTCTACATCTACATGCATTTCCTACTGTTAGTCCAATATTGTTTTCTCAGTCCCTACGGGAGAGAAGCATGGGGGAAAGGCTGTAATTGCTAAATTCCTCACTTAAAACTGGTTTTTGAAGGTTTTTAAGTAGGGATAGTTGCTGTCTACTTTCGGGTGTCTGACATTCCATGTGTTTCAACATCTGCGTAGCGCTCTCTCACGACCAACCAAACCAGTGGCCATTATTGACACTATTATTTGTATGAATATCCCGTGTCAGTCTTCTTTGGTATGCGTCCCACACATTTTAGCATTATTATGGAATGGGTCGCACGAGTATTTTGTAACCAATCTCCACTCTAGACTAACTGCCACCTGCTTTACCTAAGACGAAAATGGCCTTTGTTTTAATGACTGCCAGCCCAAGTCGCGGATCATATCCATGACAATCTCCCCCCTGTTTCGCAATAATACAAAACTAACTGCCCTTCTTTTAACTTCTTCTATGTCCTCCGTCCATCTTATGTGATACGGACCCGATATCCCGCAGCAATACTCCATAGGATGAAGGACAAGGGTAGTGTACGCAGTCTCTTTAGTAGACCAGTGGGTTTTTTTAAGTGTTCTGCCAAAAAAACGCAGCCTTTGCTTCGGTTTTCTCACGATATTATCCACGTGATCATTCCATTTTAATTATTCATAATTGTAATCCCCAGATATATAGTTGAATTGGACAGCGTTTATATTTGTGTGAATTCCTATTGGTACTCATGCGGATGACCTCACACTTTTCATTAACTAAATTGTCCGCCCCCGGTAGCTGAGTGGTCAGCGCGACAGAATGTCAATCCTAAGGGCCCGGGTTCGATTCCCGGCTGGGACGGAGATTTTCTCCGCTGAGGGACTGGGTGTTGTGTTGTCCTAATCATCATCATTTCATCCCCATCGACGCGCAAGTCGCCGAAGTGGCGTCAAATCGAAAGACTTGCACCTGGCGAACGGTCTACCCGACGGCAGGCCCTAGTCACACGACATTTGCATATTTACTAGATTTATTTGCTGCTTTTCAGACGATACAGATATCATATTTCAATAGTTTTGCAATAGGATTTCAGCTTCTGATGACTACTAGATGGTAAATGGTAGCATCATCTGCAAACAATCTGAGAGGGCTACTCAGATTGTCTTCTAAATCGTTTGTATAGGTTAGGAACAGAAGCGGTCCTATAATACTTTCTTGGGAAACGCTGGACGTCACTCCTCTTTTACTCGATGACTTTCCGTCAAACGTTACGATCTGTGACCTTCATGACAGGAAATCACGAATACAGTCGCACAACAAAGACGATGCTCCATAGGCACGACACATGTTTAGAAGTCGCTTGTGAGGAGCGGGCCGGCCGGAGTGGCCGAGCGGTTCTAGGCGCTACAGTCTGGAACCGCGCGACCGCTACGGTCGCAGGTTTGAATCCTGCTTCAGGTATAGATGTGTGTGATGTACTTAGGTTAGTTAGGTCTAAGTAGTTCTAAGTTCTAGGGGACTGATGACCACAGCAGTTAAGTCCCATAGTGCTCAGAGCCATTTGAACCATTTTGAGGAGCGGTGTCGAGAGCGGCCTAGAAATCTAGAAATATGGAATCTATTTGTCTATTTCCTATTACTTTGTTAAATACGATTTAGGCCAAATAACTGTAACAAAGCTAACTCCGTAAAACTTAGGTCTTTATAATGCCTTTGACAGAATACAAAAGAACATCTGGGCGATATTCTATTATTTAAGGTCAGTAACATAGTAAGTGTAAAAATGGCATTCTCACTTTGGCAGTCCTTCTGGAACCCTAAACGCGATGGGTAAAAAAAGTGTCTCTACAGATGTGCCACAGTAATCCTGAGTGCATTAATTTCTCTAACATTTCAGAAAAACGTCACCAAGCAGTTTTGACGACCGTGTTTAGATATTTTCTGACTCTTTTCTTGTCCAAAATTATGAGCAGCTGCAGGACAGCAGGTGACAGAGTGCTGCCTCAGTGCTCCCTTCCCTTTACGGCCCACTATAATCGATGCTTAATTACGGGAATGTCGGGCTTTACTGGCTCCGGTCGACGTCCTGTTCAGCAGCGCCTCGCGCCTGCGGCAGCGACGGCCCTAACGCGCCCGCCGCCCGGTCGCTGCTCCAGACACGGACACCCGGCCGTAAAGCGGGCCCCGAGCCCTTAAATATGCCATTAACGTAATTAACTATCCACGCATTACTCCGTCATGCGCAGTCTTTCTATTTTAATTATGTTTTACGCTCGCCCGGCAGTAAAACTCTTCAAGGGCGAGGGCGTAAACGCTGGCTGCGAGGGCAAAGCGGCCTTATAAACAGTCTCGTTCCGGAGATGTTTGTATTCCCGGCACTGTTTAACACCACGCTTAATGGGACTATCCCTCCATTGTTTTACGATTTTCTGGGCGAACTTCGCCAACTGCGCACCGGCTTATGAATATACAGCGTCGCGTTTATAATGTCATTTCTGTTTGGAAACACCGCTGCCGAATGCTCGACGTGTTGCCGGTGGCGCCCGCGTCGTAATTTCTGATATAAAACTGGAACTGTTCCAGTGACGCACTGTAATGGGGAGCCATTATCTCCAGAGCTTCCCCGCTCGAAGGTGTATAAACACTCTGTCTTACCGCTAGGGATCTCGGTTTACCCTTCTCTGATAATATACAGATTCGAGAATCTCGGCTAATTACGTCGATCTTACGCAAGAGTGTAACCAACAACCTCGAGCAAAAAATACGTATTATCTTCGCCCCATCTGTGCTATGAAAAATAATTGGCGTCATTAACAACAGACTGCTAAACCCACATGTAATGTTGCGCTTGTAGATGCTTACACTACCTAAGAGTCTTCGCGAATGCAATGAATGTGATACAGGCAGCGTAGGAATACGACCACACACTTTGTTTCCCTTATTTTCGCAGAAACGCTGATACAATGTGGCGTAGTCGCTCCGTGATCAGGAGGGGTTGGGTTGTTTGGAGGAAGAGACCAAGCAACGAGTCATCGGTCTCATACGATTAGGAAAGGACGGGGAAGGAATTCGGACGTGCCCTTTCAAAGGAACCATCCCGGCATTTTCCTGGAGCGATTTAGGGAAATCACGGAAAACCTAAATCAGGATGGCCGGACGCAAGATTGAACCGTCGTCCTCCCGAATGCGAGTCCAGTGTGCTAACCACTGCGCCACCTCGCTCGGTCGTGATCAGGAGTCAGAAGCTAAAGAAGCTCACCATGAGCTCGAAGGCCGCACTGCTTGGCGTGACGTATATTGGACGGTGCAAAAGTTAGTAGCGTTTCATGTAAAAATACAGCAACCAGCCACTTTTTAATGCGTTTTTATTTATGCCAATATGCATTTCGGGTTTGCACCCATCTTCAGCTGGCAAATTACATGGATCTTCAGTTACTACAGTAGTACAATCTCGACAGCAGTTTGGATGCTGCAGCAGGCCTGTGCAAAAGCAACGATTCCAATCATTTACTTCAATTTCGCGTGTTTAAAGTTATGCACTATCAGTTGTTCATTTTACTTACATTCTCCTCTCCTTGTTTTTTCCTGGCTTTTCCTCTTTTTTGCAACAACACAAACACTTTTTATCACGCATTTTACACAGGCGCACTGCTTTATCCGCCATGTTGTCGACTGACATGAAATATCATTATCCACGGCCACGGAGCTCAACAGTCCAAATAAAATGGACAAATTGTTATTAGTAGCGTTTTCTCTTAAATTTAATAAACACAACAGATGCAGGTAACAGACAATTTTGTCGTCAGAAATATCTTTTCCTTCACTATTTTCAGTAGTCTGTCGACGCTCTGTAACATTTATACTCCACGACTGCAGAAATCAAGTAGTTTTAAGGCGAAGAACTCGTCGAGCCACGTTCGGGACGCCGTTTTCACCCGGAAAGGAAGTTCCATGAAGATCGTTCGATAAAGAGAGGAAAAGGTGGAAATCTGAGCGCGTGAGATCAGGTGAGTAAGGTGGGTGCGACATGACCTCCCAACCCAATTCCTGTATAGTATTTGTCAGTCTAGCAGAATGCGGGCGGGCGCTATCGAGAGAACGCGCAGCAGAGCAACAGCAGCACTTGACTGATATAAAGTAATTAATTTAGTCTTTGTTTCTCTTTCACGTGCTTCTGCAAAGAAGTGAACTATACGTGTGTGTTTTACTGTGTAGACTAGTGGTTAGAAAATTAATCGTAGTTTTTGTTTTTGCGTTAGTCTTGTTAATACCCTTGTGTAGGGCGGCTTCCTAGTGTACATTTTCCCGCCGCTCGAAACTAGTGCTAGTAGACAGCAACAGTCTAGATCAGTGCATTCTAGTTTGAATATTTATCTCGTGCGGTAACTTCCCGGAAATAAGATTTCTAATAACAGGTATCTGATAATACATCAACTTCAGTCGAGAAATGTATTTCTGTTTGATAGCTTGCGGTCTCAGAGTGCAGTGAGAAATCTGCACAGCAACTTTCAAACTCACTTTATTCTCCTTTGGTATATTTTCAAACTCAATAGCGCCATTTGAGACCTTATATCTCAAGCTTCTACCTGATGTTCCGAGTTTCGGTGACATCGGGGCGCCAGTGACGAGACCTGCGCCACCTTTGGTGCCACTGGAATCCGCTGGTGACCCGGACGTCGCTGTGGCTTCTGATACGCAACATCTGACCAGTCCGTCCTCACTCCAAATTGGGTGGCAGACAGTGGTGAGTTCGCGTGCCACTGGGCGGAAGGCGAAAGAGGGAGCAAACCGTGCGGCTGGCTCCTACGTCTTAGCAGCAGGTACGAGTTGCTAATCAGTGTTGATGATAACCAGCAGGGAATACCTCTCCTGTTGGTCCAGCGGTCGATTTTCTTACCATGTCCGCAAAGTACAGAGGGTGGGTAGGCTAGCCATTGGGAGCTCCAATGTTAGGCGGGTGGTGGAGCCGCTCAGGGAGGTAGCAGACAAGGCGGGAAAGAATTCCAGTGTGAATTCAGTATGTTTGCCGGCAGGTCTTATCCGTGATGTGGAGGAGGCCTTGCCGGCGGCTATCTAGCGCACTGGGTGCAACCGGCTGCATGTAGTGGCACACGTCGGCACGAATGACGCTTTCCGCTTGGTTTCTGAGGCCATCCTCGGCTTATTTCGGCGGCTGGCTGATTCTGTGAAGGCAACTAGAAACGCACACGGGATGCAGGCTAAACTGTGTATTTGTAGCATCATACAAAGGGTTGATCGCGGCCCTCTGGTTTGGAGCGGATTGGAAGATCTAACCCAGAGGCTCAGACGGCTCTGCGACGGTATCGGTTGCGAATTTCTTGACCTCCGCTATCGGGTGCAGAATTGTAGGGTTCCCCTTAATAGGTCAGGCGAGCACTATACGCAGGAAGCTGGCTACTAGGGTAGCAGAGTGCGTGTGGCGTGCACAAGGGGCTTCCATTGGTTAGAGAACCCCTCCCTTGGGATCAAAGACGATTTGCTGTTAAATCAGCAACAGCGACCCCAGAGAATCTCGGTCCTCACAGATCAGAGCTAGAAAAGATTAATATGATTTTATAAACTGCAGGAGCAGCCAAGGAAAGGTCCCAGAATTAGTATCGCTTACTGACGGGGGTAGCGTCTTTGATTCATAATCAAAACGTCTTCGGTCCCGGGTTCGATCCCCGCCACTGCCTAAATTTTGATAAATAATCAGCATTGGCGGCCGAAGACTTCCGGCATAAGAAGTCAGCCTCATTCTGCCAACGGCCTTGTCAAAGAGGGCGGAGGAGCGGATGGAGGTTCAGGGCACTCTCTTGTCCTAAGGGTGGGAAATTGCCCCTAAAGGCGGAAGAATCAGCAATGATCAACGACATGAGGATGCAGAAGGCAATGCAAACCACTGCATTAAAGACATGTAACGTGTATCCACAGGACATGTGGCCTGTAATTGAAGAAGTGTCATGATGATCTCTCCATTGGAAAAAGATTCCGGAATAGTCCCCCATTCGGATCTCCGGGAGGGGACTGCCAAGGGAGAGATTACCATGAGAAAAAGATTGAATAATCAACGAAAGGATAACGTTCTACGAGTCGGGGCGTGGAATGTCAGAAGCTTGAACGTGGTAGGGAAACTAGAAAATCTGAAAAGGGAAATGCAAAGGCTCAATCTAGATATAGTAGGGGTCAGTGAAGTGAAGTGGAAGGAAGACAAGGATTTCTGGTCAGATGAGTATCGGGTAATATCAACAGCAGCAGAAAATGGTATAACAGGTGTAGGATTCGTTATGAATAGGAAGGTAGGGCAGAGGGTGTGTTACTGTGAACAGTTAAGTGACCGGGTTGTTCTAATCAGAATCGACAGCAGACCAACACCGACAACGATAGTTCAGGTATACATGCCGACGTCGCAAGTTGAAGATGAACAGATAGAGAAAGTGTATGAGGATATTGAAAGGGTAATGCAGTATGTAAAGGGGGACGAAAATCTAATAGTCATGGGCGACTGGAATGCAGTTGTAGGGGAAGGAGTAGAAGAACATGTTACAGGAGAATATGGGCTTGGGCCAAGGAATGAAAGAGGAGAAAGACTAACTGAGTTCTGTAACAAGTTTCAGCTAGTAATAGCGAATACCTTGTTCAAGAATCACAAGAGGAGGAGGTATACTTGGAAAAGGCCGGGAGATACGGGAAGATTTCACTTAGATTACATCATGGTCAGACAGAGATTCCGAAATCAGATACTGGATTGTAAGGCGTACCCAGGAGCAGATATAGACTCAGATCACAATATAGTAGTGATGAAGAGTAGGCTGAAGTTCAAGACATTAGTCAGGAAGAATCAATACGCAAAGAAGTGGGATACGGAAGTACTAAGGAATGACGAGATACGTTTGAAGTTCTCTAACGCTATAGATACAGCAATAAGGAATAGCGCAGTAGGCAGTACAGTTGAAGAGGAATGGACATCTCTAAAAAGGAACATCACAGAAGTTGGGAAGGAAAACATAGGTACAAAGAAGGTAGCTGCGGAGAAACCATGGGTAACAGAAGAAATACTTCAGTTGATTGATGAAAGGAGAAAGTACAAACATGTTCCGGGAAAATCAGGAATACAGAAATAAAAGTAGCTGAGGAATGAAATAAATAGGAAGTGCAGGGAAGCTAAGAAGAAATGGCTGCAGGAAAAATGTGAAGACATCGAAAAAGATATGATAGTCGGAAGGACAGACACAGCATACAGGAAAGTCAAAACAACCTTTGGTGACATTAAAAGCAACGGTGGTAACATTAAGAGTGCAACGGGAATTCCACTGTTAAATGCAGAGGAGAGAGCAGATAGGTGGAAAGAATACATTGAAAGCCTCTGTGAGGGTGAAGATTTGTCTGATGTGATAGAAGAAGAAACAGGAGTCGATTTAGAAGAGATAGGGGACCCAGTATTAGAATCGGAAATTAAAAGAGCTTGGAGGACTTGCAGTGAAATAAGGCAGAAGGGATAGATAACATTCCATCAGAATTTCTAAAATCATTGGGGGAAGTGGCAACAAAACGACTATTCACGTTGGTGTGTAGAATATATGGGTCTGGTGACATACCATCTGACTTTCGGAAAAGCATCATCCACACAGTTCCGAAGACGGCAAGAGCTGACAAGTGCGTGAATTATCGCACAATCAGCTTAACAGCTCATGCATCGAAGCTGCTTACAAGAATAATATACAGAAGAATGGAAAAGAAAATTGAGAATGCGCTAGGTGACGATCAGTTTGGCTTTAGAAAAGTAAAGGGACGAGAGAGGCAATTCTGACGCTATGGCTAATAATGGAAGCAAGGCTAAAGAAAAATCAAGACACTTTCATAGGATTTGTCGACCTGGAAAAAGCTTCCGACAATATAAAATGGTGCAAGCTGTTCGAGATTCTGAAAAAAGTAGGGGTAAGCTATAGGGAGAGACGGGTCATATACAATATGTACAACAACCAAGAGGGAATAATAAGAGTGGACGATCAAGAACGAAGTTCTCGTATTAAGAAGGGTGTAAGACAAGGCTGTAACCTTTCGCCCCTACTCTTCAATCTGTACATCGAGGAAGCAATGATGGATGTAAAGGAAAGGTTCAGGAGTGGAATTAAAATACAAGGTGAAAGGATATCAATGATACGATTCGCTGATGACATTGCTATCCTGAGTGGAAGTGAAGAAGAATTAAATGATCTGCTGAACGGAATGAACAGTCTAATGAGTACACAGTATGGTTTGAGAGTAAATCGGAGAAAGACGAAGGTAATGAGAAGTAGTAGAAATGAGAACAGCGAGAAACTTAACATCAGGATTGATGGTCACGAAGTCAATGAAGTTAAGGAATTCTGCTACCTAGGCAGTAAAATAACCAATGACGGACGGAGCAAGGAGGACATCAAAAGCAGACTCGCTATGGCAAAAAAGGCATTTCTGGCCAAGAGAAGTCTACTAATATCAAATACCGGCCTTAATTTGAGGAAGAAATTTCTGAGGATGTACGTCTGGAGTACAGCATTGTATGGTAGTGAAACATGGACTGTGGGAAAACCGGAACAGAAGAGAATCGAAGCATTTGAGTTGTGGTGCTATAGACGAATGTTGAAAATTAGGTGGACTGATAAGGTAAGGAATGAGGAGGTTCTACGCAGAATCGGAGAGGAAAGGAATATGTGGAATACACTGATAAGGAGAAGGGACAGGATGATAGGACATCTGCTAAGACATGAGGGAATGTCTTCCATGGTACTAGAGGGAGCTGTAGAGGGCAAAAACTGTAGAGGAAGACAGAGATTGGAATACGTCAAGCAAATGATTGAGGACGTAGGTTGCAAGTGCTACTCTGAGATGAAGAGGTTAGCACAGGAAAGGAATTCGTGGCGGGCTGCATCAAACCAGTCAGTAGACTGATGACCAAAAAAAAAAAAAAAAAAAAAAAACTGAAGTCTATCATGCACAGATAGTACTGGGAACAGAAAGCTGGTTGCAACCAGAAGTCAATGACAACGAAATCCCAAGTTCAGATTGGAATGTTTATCGTAAGGATAGGTTAGTCGCCAATAGTGGCGGCGTGTTTATTGTACTAAAAAATTCGAAAAAATCTAGCGAGGTTATCGCGGATTCCAAATGTGTATTAATCTGGGTGAAACTGGGTATCAAAGAACGGTCAAAAATGGTGATCAGATGCTTTTATAGACCACCTCCGTCGGGATTCGTAGTTGTAGAGCGCTTCAGACGGAACTTGCAGAATATCATTAGCAATTTTCCTTATCATACCGTTGTAATTTGGGGGTTACATCAACTTACAAAGTATACATTGGGAGTGTTATGCCATCAAAACTGGTGGTATTGTTCTGGATGTCTTGTCCGAAAATTACCTTGAGCCGACAGTTAGAGAACCCAATCGTGAGGATAATGTCTTAGACCTCCTGGCAACAAACAGACCTGGACATACCGAATCAGTTAACGGAGAGGACGGTATCAGTGATTGTGGTGTCACCGCCAGACACCACACTTGCTGGGTGGTAGCCTTTAAATCGGCCGCGGTCCGTTAGTATACGTCGGACCCGCGTGTCGCCACTATCAGACATTGCAGACCGAGCGCCGCCACACAGCAGGTCTAGAGAGACTTCCTAGCACTCGCCCCAGTTGTACAACCGACTTTGCTAGCGATGGTTCAGTGACAAAATACGCTTTCATTTGCCGAGACGATAGTTAGCATAGCCTTCAGCTACGTTATTTGCTACGACCTAGCAAGGCGGCATTACCAGTTACTATTGATACTATGAGTAATGTACCGTCAAGAGCGACGTTCACCATTAATGGATTAAAGTTAAGTATTCCACCAGCTACGTCCGTTTTTCTAAATTCTAATTTCCTTGTCCTGTTCCAGACCTCACACCAGCCTGCGTGAGCTAAAACGCATGCCTTTCGGCTTCCTCTAGTAACACGGTGTTGGCTCTCCTGCCAATCAAAACATTGACGACGAGGCAATACCGCGTTCTTAACTATACTGCCCTGATTTACTTGTGTAATGGCTTCGCCACAATCTCCAGATGTACTGTCCGAATTTTATCGCTTACAGAATCAGCTGACGCAGGCATTACTGGATGCCCTTGGACAGCTCATCCAGGGTCAACGTGCAATGCAACACGATGCGGCAGCCGCCGCTCCACCGCTAATGCAGCCACAACATGCAGTTGCACCAACTTTTCGTCCTTTTGATGCTGCACTGGAAAGCTGGACGGAGTGGTCACGCCAATTTGGATTCTTTGTCGCCGCCTACAGAATTCAAGGTAGCCATTTTTGTTGTCTTCAGTCGGCGTACAAACGTACCGTGTGATAGTCAAATTATTTCCCCGACGCGACGTAGCAACTCTGTCCTATGAAGAAATTTTGTCTGAATTAGATGCATATTTCAAAGAATCAGTCAATGTAGTTGCAAAAAGGTATGCCTTCTTTCGTGCAAAACGTATGGCAGGTCCGACTAAAAGGGAGTGGGTTGTAACCTTGCAAGGCCTTACTAGGGATTGTGCTTTTGAGTGTCAATGTGGACTCCCTTATTCAGATACTATGGTATGTGATGCAACTGCACAGAACGTTTCTGATGTTCGTATACGGGAACAGATTTTGAAACTAGTCAATCCTTCCCTTCAACAAGTGATGGACATATTAGATCGGCAGGACACTCTTCACTTTGCTCAGGAATCATTTGAAACTTCACCAGCCGTGTGTCACGTTACCCGGCCCGCCGGGCGAGCTGCAAGGAGCAGTACACAGCCCTCGCGCCCGGCTGCGCCGCTGCCGCTAGGCTCTCAGCCACGTGTGTCGCGCAGGCAAGCCAATGCAGTGCTAAAATAATGCCCGCGGTGCGTTACTAGACATTCGCGTGAGAATTGCCCGTCACGCCAGGCTATTTGCTTTTTCTGTAATAAAAAAGGACATGCTCAGAGTGTTTGCCAGAAAAAGCTCAGATCGGAAACTCACAACCATTCCAGGCCCTTTGCTTCGCGCCGAATTCGAACCAAGGATACTCAGGCTCGTGAAATTCGCCCATGGAAATTCATGTAGTTCATTCCACTCCGCCCAGTGCTACTCTCTCTCTAACAGTGACTGTGTTCATCCCACAAATAGTGTGCGTCGACATCGCCAGAAATCCCGTCATGTCGCAATGATTTTGTACCAGTGTCAGTTCACGTTGCACGAGACAGTCGCTCTTGTCGTCAGCAGGGCAATAAACTTTTTGTGGACTTGGACATTAACCACAAAGTGATATCATTCCAGCTCGATACCGGGGCTGCAGTTTCACTGATCAATCAAAACACTTACAAACTGCTGGGCACACCTCCTTTACGTGCCGCAAGTGTTAAGCTAACTAGCTATTCAGGTCAAACGATCCCTGTGTTAGGATAGTGCAGCCTTCTTGCCACATACAAAGGACACACAAAACTTGTGTCATTTTACGTCCTTCGTTCTTCTTCTGCAGTGAATTTGTTTGGTTTTGATTTATTTCAGTTGTTTAACTTGTCTGTAGTAAATCAGGTCCTATCAGTGAACCAGACTGTGCCTTCAGACAGTGTTTCTAGTCTACATGAAGAATTTGCAGACATTTTTGCACCTGGCCTTGGTTGCGCTAAGAACTATAAAGCACATTTGGCACTGAAAGTAATCGCGCAACCGAAATTTTTCAGAGCGCTCAATGTTCCCCACGCATTGCGTGATGAGGTCGCAAGAACATTACACGATTTGGAATCACAAGGTGTAATTGAACGTGTGCAGGCTTCTCTCTGGGCATTACCCCTAGTAATTTTGCCACAACCTTCTGGAAAATTGAGACTTTGTGTGGACTTCAAGGCAACAGTGAATCCACAACTAGTGATTGCAACTTTTCCTTTACCCCACCCGGAAGATCTTTTTGACAAACTGTGTCTGGGTAAATATTTTTCGAAGTTGGACCTAGCAGATGCGTACTTGCAAATACCAGTGGACAAAGACTCCCAGCGCGTCTTGGTGGTTAACACGCATCTTGGTTTGTACCGATTCAAAAGACTGCCATTCAGGTGTGCATCCGCCCCTGCATTGTTTCAGCGATATCTACAAACTGTTTGTGGGTCGGTCCCTACTGCAGCAAACTATCTGGACGATATTGTGATCTCCGGAAAAACGGTAGAAGAACATTTAGCCAATCTCAGAACATTATTTCAGGTCTTGCGACAAAATGATCTTCGCTTGCGGAAGGACAAATGTGTGTTTTTTGCTCGTGACTTGCCCTACCTGGGACATGTACTCAATGCCCAAGGCATACATCCCAGTCCCGAGCACCTCCGTGCCATACAAGACTTGCCTTCGCCGCAGAATTTGAAGCAGCTACAGAGTGTGCTGGGAAAAATAACTATTATCACAGATATATGCCGCATGCCTTTTCCATTTCAGCTCCGCTTCATCGCTTACGCCGTAAAGGTGTTCCGTTCGTCTGGACGACGGCATGCGAACGAGCCTTTCACCAGTTGAAATCGGCATTGCTTTCCAATACTTGCCTTACGCCATTCGATCCCCAGAAGCCCCTTTTGTTGATGGTGGATGCATCGGATTTCGGGATCGGTGCTGTGGTTGCGCACAAAGACGGTTCGCACGATCGCCCTATTGCCTTTGCGTCCAAATTGCACTCGTCTGCGCAAAGAAATTATTCACAGATCGAGACAGAAGCATTGGCTCTCGTATTTGGTGTTACAACATTTTACCATCATCACAGACCACAAACCTTTGACATCGCTTTTTCATCCGACCAAGCCTGTACCTCCACGTACAGCGCAGAAATTCATTCGCTGGTCTATTTTCCTCTCGCAGAACCGCTACGATATCTTGTATCGGTCCACTGCTAAGCTCGGAAACGCCGATGCATTGTCCCGTTTGCCTGTTGCTGAGGATAGAGCATTCGATTCCTCCGAACTTGCTTGCATGTTCATTGATTAGGAAACCGATGACGTGGTCGAATCGTTTCCGATTGATTTTCGTCGTGTAGCTACAGCCACAGCTGCCGACCCTGTCCTTGCTACCGTTCTGCGTTTTGTTGCTACGCAATGTCCCCTGTCAGTCACGGATCGGGGACCCGTTGGTTCGCCGATTTTTTGCTCACAAGGAGAGACTTTTTGTTCGACGTGGTGTTTTGCTGTTGCTTTCTGATAATGATCAGTCCAGGGTCGTGGTCCCACGTTCGTTACGGTCCTCTGTCTTACAGCTTCTCCACCTAGGACATTGGGGTATAGTGAGAACGAAACAACTTGCTCGTCAGCACTGTACTTGGTTCGGAATCGATGCCGCGATTACGAATATGTGCTCTTCTTGCATGGTGTGTGCCGAACAACAATCAGCCCCACCGCGGAAATTCTTTGCATGGCCAAAAGCCACTTCCCCTTGGCAACGCTTACACATCGATTTTGCTGGTCCATTCTGGAATGCTCGATGGTTGGTTGTGGTTGATTCATTCAGTAATTTTCCTTTTGTTGTCCGGATGTCTTCCACGACGTCATCTGCCACCATCCAAGCGTTATCTGCTATCTTTTGCATTGAAGATCTTCCACAGACTATTGTTTCCGACAATGGCCCACAATTCATGTCCGCAAAATTTCAGTCATTCTGCAAGGCCAATGGTATTCAACATCTGACGTCTGCGCCGTTTTCGCCAGTCAAACGGTGCCGCTGAACGATTGGTCAGGACTTTCAAGTCACAGATGTTGAAGTTGACAGAGTCGCATTTCGGGAGGACGCGTTATTGCTCTTTTTGTCCTCGTATCGCTCTCAGCCCCGAGATGGTCACTTGCCGGCTGAGTTGCTCCACGGTCGTCATCATCTAACCTTGATGTCTTTGCTACATCCGCCGCATCAGGTTCCTGTGCAGCGGCAGACACCTGCTTTTGCTCCAGGCGACGTTGTCTACTATCGTCACTACCAAGGTTCACGGTGTTGGCTCGAAGGGCGCATTCTTCGCTGCCTCGGACGCGCTATGTATCTGGTTTTGATGGCCTCTGGTGAGGTGCGCCGGCATCTCAACCAGCTGCGCCTCTGTCGTCGCATGGGATCTGCCGCTCGCCGACTGCTTTCAGCGACGGTGCCGTCCGGTCAGCGCCCTGGGGACTCATCTACTGGCTCGCCTCAGCCTCAGGTGTTACCGACGCTGCCTTCCATTTTGCCCCATGGCGACGCGCCGCCGCCACCGCCGCCGCCGCCGCCGCCTGTTCTCCCGCCGGCGACGCCCGCAGTGGACGCGTCGCTGCAACCGCCGGGCGCCTCCCTGGGTCACGCGCTGCCGATTGCTTCCCGTGACCGGATGTCCTCCGACATGGAACTCTTGCCCGCTCCGGACCGTATGTCGTCTTCGCCCGTCGGGTGCCCCGGCCCGATGGAGGTCGACACTTCGGCCCCTCCTGTCTCTCTACGGGCGCATACACCGCATGTTGGCGTGCACCCTGCAGCAGGTTTTCAGGCGTTTCCTAGCTCCCCGCGGTCCGAATGGCAGGGTGCGGGTGGCACAGCCTCGCCTGTTGTTAGGCTCCCCACCTCGTCGCATACGTCAACATGGGGTCCTCCCCACGGTGGGCGAAAGCCTTATGCCACAACCGTACGCCGATTTGCGGGGGAGGAATGTGGTGTCACCGCCAGACACCACACTTGCTAGGTGGTAGGCTTTAAATCGGCCGCGGTCCGTTAGTATACGTCGGACCCGCGTGTCGCCACTATCAGTGATTGCAGACCGAGCGCCGCCACACGGCAGGTCCAGAGAGACTTCCTAGCACTCGCCCCAGTTGTACAACCGACTTTGCTAGCGATGTTTCACTGACAAAATACGCTCTCATTTGCCGAGACGATAGTTAGCATAGCCTTCAGCTACGTTATTTGCTTCTACCTAGCAAGGCGCCATTACCAGTTACTACTGATACTATGAGTAATGTACCGTCAAGAGCGACGTTCACCATTAATGGATTAAAGTTAAGTAAGTGTTCCACCAGCTACGTTCGTTTTTCTAAATTCTAATTTCCTTGTCCTGTTCCAGACTTCACGCCAGCCTGCGTGAGCTAAAACGCATGCCTTTCGGCTTCCTCTAGTAACACGGTGTTGGCTCTCCTGCCAACCAAAACAATGATCATAAGGCTGTGACAGCATCTATGTCGACGAGCCCTACAAGGAATGTTGGAAACGTAGGAAGATATATTTGCTCAGCAAGGGTGACAGGATACAAATTTCAGAATATCTCAACTGTCAGCATCATATATTCGGTGATTAGGTCGAAGATGTGGAGAACAAACGAAAAAATTCAAAAGCATCGTTCAATAAGCCCTAGACATGTTCCGAGTAAGGTTTTAAGGTTCAAATGGCTCTGAGCACTATGGGACTTAACATCTGTCATAGATGCTGTCACAGCCTTATGATCACTGATACCTTCCTCTGCGTTAACTGATTCGATAAGTCCAGATCTGTTTGTTGCTAGGAGGTCTAAGACATTACCCTCACGAGTTGGTTCTCTAACTATCTGCTCAAGGTAATTTTCGGACAAGACATCCAGAATAATACCACCAGTTTTGATGGTTCTGTTGTAGAACTATGAAATATGCTTTATGCTCAAGAATTACAACGTTGTTGGAAAATGAACATATCCTCTATAAAAATCAACATGGATTCCGCAAACAGAGATCCTGCGAAACTCAGCTCGCTCTGTTCCTCCATAATATCCACAGCGCAATGTACAACGGCGCTCAGGTTGATGCCGTTTTCTTTGATTTCAGTAAGGCATTTGACACCGTACCACATTGCCGTTTAATGAAAAAAATACGAGCGTACGTAGAATCGGAGCAGACTTGCAATTGGATTCAAGACCTTCTTGCAGACTAAACTAGACACGTCGCTCTTAACGCAACTAAATGACAGATGTAAAAGTAATATCCGGAGTACCACAAGGAAGTGATAGGACCGTTGCTGTTTAAATATATATAAATGATATAGTAGCAAGCGTCGGATGCTCTTTAAGGCTATTCGCAGATGATGCAGAGCAACGCCAGAAGATATTACGAAGTTGCAGAACGATCTGCAGAGAATTGATGAATGATGCAGGTTCTGGCAGTTAACCCTAAACATAGATAAATGTAACATATTGCGCTTACAGAGGAGAAGAAATCCACTACAGTACAGCTACACCGTCGTCAAATATCTAGGCGTAACTATCCAGAGTGACCTTAAGTGGAATGACCACAGGAAAGAGGTAGTGGGGAAAGCAGGCACCTGGCTCAGATTCATCGGAAGAATCTAGAGCAAATGAGAAGCGCGGGGCAGCCGAGCGGTCTTGGGGGCCTTGTCACGGTTCGCGCGGCTGCCCCGTCTGAGGTTCGAGTCCTACCTCTGGCATGGATGTGTGTGTTGTCCTTAGTGTAAGTTAGTTTAACTTAGATTAAAAAGTGTGTAAGCCTAGAGACCGCTGATTTCAGTGGTTTGGTCCCATAGGACTGTACCACAAATTTCCAAAAATTTCTTAAGAAAATCTAACTTATCCACGAAAGAAGTGGCTTATAAGGCGCTTGTTCGTGCGGTTCTTGAGTATTGTTAATTCATTTGGGATCCATATCAGGTAGGACTTATAGAGGAGATAGAGAAGATCCAACGAAGAGCGGCGCGTTACATCATGGGATCGTTTAGCTGGCGAGAGAGCGTTACGAAGATGCTAAACAAACTCCATTGTCAGACGTTACAAGAAAGGCGTTGTGCAACACCGAGAGATTTACTATTAAAATTTCGGGACAGCACTTTTCAGGAGCAGTTGGACAACATATTACTTCCCCCCACATACATCTCGTGTTGAGCACGAGGAAAAAATTCGAGACATTAGAGCCAATACAGAGGCTTATCAACAATCATTCTTCCCAAGCACTATTCGCAAGTGGAACAGGGTTGGAGGGAACAGATAGTGGTACCGAAAGTACCCTCCGAAACACACCATTTGTAAGTAGGCTGTTTAGGTTTTTTTATTGGTAACGCCACCTCTGTATGAAAATCACTGGCTGTGCTGTGTGCTGTCTGTGGCTGCTTTGCATTGTTGTAATACTCGCCATTGTAGTGTCAGGCAGCTGACTGTGAACAGCGCGTAGCGTTGCGCAGTTGGAGGCGAGCCGCCAGCAGTGGTGGATATGGGGAGAGAGATAGCGGAATTTTGAAATTTGTCATGAACTGCTATATATATTATGACTATTGAGGTAAATACATTGTTTGTTCTTTATCAAAATCTTTCATTTGCTAACTATGCCTATCAGTAGTTAGTGCCTTCAGTACTTTGAATCTTTTATTTAGCTGGCAGTAGTGGCGCTCGCTGTATTGCAGTAGCTTGAGTAGCGAAGATTTTTGTGAGGTAAGTGATTTGTGAAAGGTATAGTTTAATGTTAGTCAGGGCCCATTCTTTTGTAGGGATTATTGAAAGTCAGATTGCGTTGCGCTAACAAAAATATTGTGTGTCAGTTTAAGCACAGTCGTGTATAATTGTTCAAAGGGGACGTTTCACATTAGGTGGCTTGCGGCGTATGATGCAGATGTAGATGTAGATGTAGATGTAGATGTACTTCACACAGTGTCGCTGGTCGTTGTTGTTGGATTCCGCCTGCAAGACGTCTCTATTGCTGGCAGCATCTACATCTACATGGATACTCTGCAAATCACATTTAAGTGCCTGGCAGAGGATTCATTGAACCACCTTCACAGTTCTCTATTATTCCAATCTCGTATAACGCGCGGAAAGAACGAACACCTATATCTTTGCACACAAGCGCCGATTTCCCTTATTTTATCGTGGTGATCGTTTCTCCCTATGTAGGTCGGTGTCAACAAAATATTTCCGCATTCAGAGGAGAAAGTTGATGATCGGAATTTCGTGAGAAGATTCCGTCGCAACGAAAAACGCCTTTCTTTTAATCATTTCCAGCCCAAATCCTGTTATCATTTCAGTGACACTCTCTCCCATATTTCACGATAATACAAAGCGTGCTGCCTTTCTTTGACTTTTTCGATGTACTCCGTCAGTCCTATCTGGTAAGGATCCCATACCGCGCAGCAGTATTCTAAAAAGCGGACGAACTGTCGTAGTGTAGGCAGTCTCCTTACTTGTTAGTATATCTGCTACATTTTCTAAGTGCCCTGCCAATAAAAAGCAGTCTTTGGTTAGTCTTCCCCACAACATTGTCTATGTGTTCATTCCAACTTAAGATTTTCGTACCAATAATTCCTAGGTATTTAGTTGAATCTACGGCCTTTACATTTGATTTATCGTGTCATCGAAGTTTAACGGATTCCTTTTACCTCTCATGTGGGTGACTTCACACTTTTCGTTATTTAGATTCAACTGCCAATTTTCGCACCATTCAGATATCTTTTCTAAATTGTTTTGAAATTTGTTTTGATCTTCTGGTGACTTTACTAGTCGATAAACGACAGCGTCAACTGCAAGCAACCTAAGACGGCTACTCAGATTGTCTCCCAAATCGTTTATATAGATCAGGAACAGCAAAGGGCCTATAACACTACCTTGGGGAACGCCAGAAATCACTTCTGTTTTACTCGATGACTTTCCGTCAATTACTACGAACTGTGATATCTCTGTCTCCTGTAACAAGTCCAGTAACATAACTGAGACGATATTCCATATGCACGCAGTTTCACTACGAGCCGCTTTTGTGATACAGTGTCAAAAGCCTTCCGAAAACCCAGAAATACGGAATAGATCTGAAATCCCATGTCAAAAGCACTCAACTTTTTATGCGAGTAAAGAGCTGGTTGTGTTTCACAAGAACGATGTTTTCTAAACCTATGTTGACTGTGTGTCAGTAGAGCGTTTGCTTCGAGGTAATTCATAACTTTCGAACACAATATATGTTCCAGAATCCTGCTGCATGTCGACGTTAATGATATGGGCCTGTAATTAAGTGGATTACTCGTACTACCTTTCTTGAATATTGGTGTGACCTGTGCAACTTTCGAGTCTTTGGGTACGGACCTTTCGTCGAGCGAAAGGTTGTATATGATTGTCAAATATGGAGCTAATGCGTTTGCATATTCTGAAAGGAACCTAACTGGTATACAGTCTGGACCAGAAGACTTGCTTTTATTGATTTAAGTTGTTTCACTACTCGGAGGATATTTGCTTCTATGTTACTCATGTCGGCAGCTGTTCTCGATTCGAATTCTGAAATATTTACTTCGTCATCTTTTGTGAAGGCATTTCGGAAGGCTGTGTTTAGTAACTCTGCTTTGGCAGCACTGTCTTCGACAGTATCTCCATTGCTATCGCGCAGAGAAGGCATTGATTGTTTCTTGCGGCTAACATACTTCACATACGTCCAGAATCTTTTTCGATTTTCTGCCAGGTTTCGAGACAGTTTCGTTGTGGAAACTGTTATAAGGATCTCGCATTGAAGTCCGCACTAAATTTCTAGCTTCTCTAAAAGATCGCCAATCTTGGGGATTTTGCGTCTGTTTAAATTTTGCATGTTTGTTTCGTTGTTTCTGCAACAGTGTTCTGATCCGTTTTGTGTTCCAAGGAGGATCAACTCCATCGTTTGTTAATTTATTTGGTATAAATATCTCAATTGCTGCCGATAGTATTTCTCTGAATTCAAGCCACATCTGGTCTACACTTGTATCATTAACTTGAAAGGAGTGGAGATGGTCTCTCAGGAAGGCGTCAAGTGAGTTTTTATCCGCTTTTTCGTTTATTTTTGGAGGATTTGGGGGTTGCAATATTCAGTCTCGCTACGACAACCCTTTGTTCACTAATCCCTGTATCCGTTTTGATGCTCGTTATTAACTCAGGATTATTTGTTGCTAAGAGGTCAAGTGTGTTTTCACAACCGTTTACTATTCGCGTGGGCTCATGAACTAACTGCTCGAAATAATTTTCAGAGAATGCGTTTAGCACAATTTCGGATGATGTTTTATGCGTAACTAAAACATGTATTTTCGCCAACATAGCGAGAATAAATTAAAGTCACCACCAACTATACGTTTTCTTTGAACCTTTCAGCAACTGTATCGTCTGAATTGGGAGGTCGGTAAAAGGATCCAATTATTATTTTATTCCGGTTAACAACGATGACATCTGCCCATACTGACAGGAACTACCTACTTCAAATTTCGCTACAAGGCAAACTACTTCTTTCAGCAACAAACACGCTACCGCCAACCGTGTTTAGCCTATCCTTTCGGAATACCTTTAGGTTCTTGGCAAAAATTTCGGCTGAGCTTATATACCCGGCTTTAGCCAGCTTTCAGTGCCTATAACGGTTTTAGCATCAGTGCTTTCTATTAGCGCTTGGAGCTCTGGTACTTTCTCAGCACAGCTATGACAATTTACAACTGTTAAACCGAGCGCCTGAAAGACGTATCTGTTGTTGGCAGCAAATGTCAGCTGTGATGATTCGACCTCAGGGGAGCAATTCGTTATACACTACACTGTTCCACCAGGTGCATAACATTATCTTTTGTGGATGCGCAAAGGTCTTTGAACTGAAAGTTGCTGCTTCTTTTGTGCTCAACCATTCCCTTCTTTTTCTTATGTTAGCATAAAGACACTATTTCTTGTCGCCAGTAACGATACAGGATAGGAATAGTCGGTGTTACTCCGGAGCCAATTTCAGAGATGCACACCCACTGATTTTTGTGATTCTCGCTTAGAACATGCGCTACCCATACAATCGCTTTCTAAACCTCTCCCATTGCAAGAAAATGTCCCACGGTGGTGGTGAAATGAAATGTCGTGTGGCTAGGGCCTCCCGTCGGGTAGACCGTTCGCCTGGTGCAGGTCTTTCGATTTGACGCCACTTCGGCGACCTGCGCGTCGATGGGGATGAAATGATGATGATTAGGTCAACACAACACCCAGACCCTGAGCGGAGAAAATCTCCGACCCAGCCGGGAATCGAACCCGGGCCCTTAGGATTGACAGTCTGTCAAGCGGACCACTCAGCTACCGGGGGCGGACACGGTGGTGGTGTAATCACATTTCATCACGTTTGCCACTTCAGGCGTGCACTGATATGTATGACTGTGGATTAGTGCCTTTAAACGGTGTTCGTCAAATCTGGAAGTTCTTCCTGACAGCGTAAAATCACAAAATCAAAAGGATCCTCCTCAAAAAGAGAAAAATAATTTTTTTGCAGTGATCTGTCGAAAAGCGTTATCTCCATACACGACACAAATTTTTCTTGCTGCCTGTGCTGCTGTCACCTGTCTATTGAACTCAAACAGAAGGACCCGTCGGAAATGTTCCGATTTCTCCACCTGTCACTCCATTTTCTGTTTCCAAATAACAACTTGACAATATGTAAACTCAAATGAGTACTACAAACAAAGGAATAACAATCGATAAATAACCCCATAGCAACCGGAATACCAAAATGCAAAACAAAAACGTTAGGAACTTACACACAAATTTAATAGTTTATAATCACAAGATGTGTCAATAACACAGGCCAACGAAAAATGATTTTTGATTACTTTTTACGTTATAGCTTAGTCATGTAGTACAGTTTTGGAAATCAGTGCATATTTGAGCGCGTTTCTACCGATTACATAACGTTCTGTCACACTCCGCTCTCAACTAGAAAATGACACTACTGGCCATTAAAAATGCTACACCACGAATATGGCGTGCTACAGACGCGAAATTTAACCGACAGGAAGAAGATGCTGTGATATGCAAATGATGAGCTTTACAGAGCATTCACACAAGGTTGGCGCCGGTGGCGACACCTACAACGTGCTGACATCAGGAAAGTATCCAACGGATTTCTCACAGAAACAGCAGTTGACTGGCGTTGCCTGGTGAAACGTTGTTGTGATGCCTCGTGTAAGGAGGAGAAATGCGTACCATCACGTTTCCGACTTTGATAAAGGTCGGATTGTAGCCTATCGCGATTGCGGTTTGTCGTATCGTGACGTTGCTGCTCGCGTTGGTCGAGATCCAATGACTGTAAGCAGAAAATGGAATCGGTGGGTTCAGGAGGGTAATACGGAACGCCGTGCTGGATCCCAACGGCCTCGTATCACTAGCAGTCGAGATGACAGGCATCTTATCTTCATGGCTGTAACGGATCGTGCGGCCACATCTCGATCCCTGAGTCACAGATGGGGACGTTTGCAAGACAACAACCATCTGCACGAACAGTTCGACGACGTTTGCAGCACCATGGACTGTCAGCTCGGAGACCATGGTTGCGGTTACCCTTGACGCTGCATCACAGACAGCAGCGCCTGCGATGATGTACTCAACGACGAACCTGGGTGCACGAATGGCAAAACGTCATTTTTTCGGATGAATCCAGGTTCTGTTTACAGCACCATAATGGTCGCATCCGTGTTTGGCGACATAGCGGTGAACGCACATTGGAAGCGTGTATTCGCCATCGCTATACTGGCGTATCACCCGGCGTGATGGTATGGGGTGCCATTGGTTACACTTCTCGGACACCCCTTGTTCGCATTGACGGCACTTTGAACAGTGGACGTTACATTTCAGATGGGTTACGACCCGTGGCTCTACTCTTCATTCGATCCCTGCGTAACCCTACATTTCAGCAGGATAATGCACGACCGCATGTTGCAGGTCCTCTACGGGCCTTTCTGGATACAGAAAATGTTAGACTGCTGCCCTGGCCAGCACATTCTCCAGGTCTCTCACTAATTGAAAACGTCTGGTCAATGGTGACCGAGCAACTGGCTCGTCACAATACGCCAGTCACTACTCTTGATGAACTGTGGTATCGTGTTGGAGCTGTACCTGTACACGCCATTCAAGCTCTGTTTGACTCAATGCCCAGGCGTATCAAGGCCGGTATTAAGGCCAGAGGTGGTTGTTTTGGGTTCTGATTTCTCAGGATCTATGTACCCAAATTGCATGAAAATGTAATCACTTGTCAGTTCCAGTATAATAAATTGGTCCAATGAATATCCGTTTATCATCTGCATTTCTTCTTGGTGTAGCAATTTTAATGGCCAGTCTGTAATAGTCTGAAAAGTAACTTTAATTTTTTAATTTAAACGAAGTTTTTAAAGAAATACAAATACGAAAATACATTACATTGCAGTTATGTGAGCACTGACTTACATTTTCTTTCCCTCTTGTCTTTAAAGCATGTGATATAATTTATTCTCCGGTGAACCGCCTCTTTTATTTCTCTGTGAAGTGACCAACAGAAGCTCAAATGATACTGGTATTCTAGCAGCAGTTTAGCGTGACCATAATACTGATGTTAATTACTCGACATGCCAAATGCATGGCGCTAGTATCTTAGATATGCACACACGTGTGGTGCACGGCGCAGTCTGAAGAACAGGCAGTGTTACATGTCGGAAGCCTCCCGCTACTGAGCTGCATTAATCCAACTAAATCGGGTCGTTCTTATTCAGATATGTCAGACAGGCCGGGGTATCGCTCTGTCGCATCGCATACCTGCCGCATACTGGCTCTGCGTTATAACTCACGTGAACACATGTCCAAGCACCCAGATAATCTGGTCAACAGTATTAATATCAGGGTAAAATAGAAAAAGGCACATCTGAGATTCCAATCCCAGCTCCTTTCGTAAGCACGAGGTTGACGGAATATATTTTACTGTACAAGAAAGGGACCTCAAGCAGTTATATGAAAACACCGTAACAGCTGAAAGTCACATAGCATTGGCAGTACTAGATGCCTTTTACTTGCCATAATCTGAGGACACGAAACAGAACATACCCGCTTGTAACACAGTCAGAAGTGTTTTACTCACTCTTATCCACAAACAACAAAACCTCTACTCACCCCCTCCCCCCTCCCCCTTACTCTTCACTATTGTTAAGGTTACTAGTTGATCCTTGTGAATAATTCGCACTCTGTCCAGATCAGTCACCAATATTTAATAAAGTAATGGGGAAATAAGTATTTAATAACAAAAGGTATTATATTTTGAATAGTAGTGGTGAGCGAACTCTCGAAAATAATGTCCCAACCATCAATTTTGATTGAGTAATACCGGAGATATGACCTACCGACAACAAAAACACTGTTGAGAAATAGCGATTTGTTTTATCTACCGTGGTGGTGCAGATTAATGGTATTGAGGCTAGGAGAAGTGTAAGTTCAATGTAACGTTGCGGACGTAAAACAATGAAGAATTAAGTTACAAAAATAAATATGCATATAAACTGTGGTGGTTTAGGAAATGTGTAACGTAACGCTGCAAACGCTGTAAAGTAATTACGAATTAAAAATTAAATAAACCAAGTTATAAGTTAAGTTATAAAAGTAAACGGGTCTTCTCTGTGATGAACGTGGATGTAATTCAGATTATTTGCGCAGTGGGCAACATATGTTCAAAGAAAGAAAGACAACTTCAACTACTGTTGTGCATAACAGTGAAATTAGATTTTCAGTAGATGGTATCTTCCAAATTCTTTAAAGCGAACTGTATGTCCGGAATCGCATGATAGCTACGCTTCCGCAAATAATATAGGAGGGCTGGAACTTTAATAGTGGAACTATTTATTTACAGCTCGTACAAAATCTCGTATCTACTTTGTACGAGCTGTAAATAAATAGTTGCCACTATTAACGTTCCAACCCGCGAAAATAACTACTGCGGCTGTCGTACATGTTAGTTAAGCAGATTGTCAACAGATGGCGCATTCGACATTGTTTCTATAAAAATGTCTTAAAAATAAAGCTTTTAAAGAAAACGATAATTTTAAACTACTTGTGTATTTTTCTGCGTTATTGGTGGACGAACTCCCGAAAATGTCTCAATAATTAATTATGATTAAATAATAGACGAGATACGGCGTACCGCAAAATAGAGCTACTGAAAACAATTTTTGAATTTAACCTTCTACAATTCCTATATTTTTATTATTCGATGGAACTTCTTGCACTTCACTTTCACATGAAATTTAGTTGGTAAGGTTGATGATCCCCAAAAATGTTTGGAATCGTTTTATACCAAAAAAGTTCATTTTAAAAACATTCTGGGACACATGAAACACAAGGATTGTTTTTAAAATGTCAGTGAAAGATTACTGTAGGTTTAGGTATCACATAGTAATAAATTAATAATAAATAATACATAGAGGAAATATTTGATGGAAATCAAAATGAAATCACATTGCGTGCTTTTACAATAAGCTTATCTCAAATGAAAAAATAATAATACATATTATGTGCTCCTAAAGGAATTAATTTATGAAGTTGTTGCAGAATAAATTAGTTCCACTACATAAAATATTAAAATTAACAGAAAGAACAGAGATAATTGAAAAACGGAGGTACAGCAAAATTAAATCATATTTTTCAGTACACAGTTAGTTGAAAACTAAATTATTTGGTTATATCAAAAAGACCACCCTTTCCCGAAAGTTCGTTGCAGTTCAACTGGGAAGCAGTAGTTAAACGGAATAGACAGTGTCATGAAAGGAGGGTATAAGATGAACATCAACAAAATCAAAACGAGGATAATGGAATGTAGTCGAATTAAGTCGGGTGATGCTGAGGGAATTAGATTAGGAAATGAGACACTTAAAGTAGTAAAGGAGTTTTGCTATTTGGGGAGCAAAATAACTGATGATGGTCGAAGTAGAGAGGATATAAAATGTAGACTGGCAATGGCAAGGAAAGCGTTTCTGAAGAAGAGAAATTTGTTAACATCGAGTATTGATTTTAAGTGTCAGGAAGTCGTTTCTGAAAGTATTTGTATGGAGCGTAGCCATGTATGGAAGTGAAACATGGACGATAACTAGTTTGGACAAGAAGAGAATAGAAGCTTTCGAAATATGGTGCTACAGAAGAATGCTGAAGATTAGATGGGTAGATCATATAACTAATGAGGAGGTATTGAATGGGATTGGGGAGAAGAGAAGTTTGTGGCACAACTTAACTAGAAGAACGGATCGGTTGGTAGGACATGTTCTGAGGCATCAAGGGATCACCAATTTAGTATTGGAGGGCAGCGTGGAGGGTAAAAATCGTAGAGGGAGACCAAGAGACGAATACGCTAAACAGATTCAGAAGGATGTAGGTTGCAGTAGGTACTGGGAGATGAAGAAGCTTGCACAGGATAGAGTAGCATGGAGAGCTGCATCAAACCAGTCTCAGGACTGAAGACCACAACAACAACAACAACAACACCATCTTCAGGTGGAAACAAAGATATGTTAGGTGTTTTTCTAGGCATCTTCATAAATTTAAGTTTATATGCATTCCCATGAATGCTTAAAGCTTGTGCAACGATATTTTAAATTCCTTCTTTGTTTGTTCCTTCATCATGTTTCAAGTTATCCTACATTAGACACGTTATTAAAGAAAATATTGTATAAAATCAGCATACGCTATTAATAAAATATTATTTCAATCGTCTCTTTCACAATGAACAAAGTGTATTTGATCTTCGTTTCACTTACTTTCACATCAAACTTTAACCGTATGAAAGAGGTTCCCACAGCGCTATTTGTCATAAATTCACATTCACTGTATTCAATAATTTTTCAAGCCAACTTAGCTATGACAAATTAACAATCTCCCAAGTATTTCCATTTCCTTGAAGCCTAGACCTAATTTATTAATCACATTCTCCATAAAAGCAACATCGCAATTTTGCCAATCTCGAAAATAACTAAAATCGTTTGAAGTTCCCCCATTGTTTCAAGTTACCCCATGTTACAGTACCAACAAAAATACGACGATGGGAAATAATGGACAAGATGATGTTAAAGGCAGCGGTCGCTTCCCTCACAGGTAGTCCGCAAAGAAGTTGCATCTGGTTTGACGGAACTAACCGCCTGCTGGAATACTCCTCGACAATCCTGTTACGTACCTTATAGAATTTAGTAACGTGTTAGCGATTTTAAATGAAAAAACTTCAATGAATTACTTAGTTTATCGTTTTAAAACACATGAGATAATATTCATATCAAATACGCACTAAAATATTCACTGTTCATTATTATCTCATTTATATAATTCAAGGTTAGTTCTCCGCAGTACTTAAATGCAGTTCGGTTAATATTATAGTCGAATTTTAGAAGAAACACTACATGTGCGCCACACACTTCGGTCACAGAACTGTTCGTGATCAACTGCTGATTTCAAGTTACAGTTCACCAATAATAACCGGATGCGCGTAGCTTTTACATCACCGAGTTCTGCACATTCTATATTCATGGTACATCATAGAGGATTCGAAACAATGCGCAAATGGCGGAACAAAACTCCAACTTGGGCACGCGTATTCGGAATGCTTTCGCAGCGCTGAACTCTACTCATTCTTGCCACGAGTGGACTTTTTCTGAAGACATAGAAGGAATTTTGGACACTGTTTTAGTTAAAAAATGACCTCTTTATTTTGATATCGCTAATGGCAGAAATTATATTTTGTCTCAACAATCCAGCCTTTTTTCCTCTTCGTCCCCGCCATCTTTGTAGTCGTTAGTTAACAAATGTAGAAATTCAGGATCAATATGGAAGTGGTAGTAGGAAGCAGAAATCGTATTAATTTTAGAATTCACAGGCCTGGTTATCGCTCTAATGCTCTGCCCGTTTTGTACTTTAATTTTGATTTAGTTTATTGCCAAAAATACTCTGTCCACGCTAGCTGACAAATGAAGTAACAACTGAAGCTACATCGCCACGACTGTAAACCTGGTCAGTCGGTTGTAAACATACACTCAGAACGCAGCATCAGAACTAATGAATCCGTACAACTAAGTTCCTAAGGCCACAGCGAAGCTAAGTATGGAAATGCTCTGAGTATACTTCGCAAGTACAGTGCGCTGCCGCGACGTCACCTATATCACACCAGCTGCACACACTCGACAGGTATCAGTACAAAGCACTAGAATCCTTTATTCGAAACAGTTGAAGTCTCCCAACAAGACGTAGAAAGCGTCTCAGCAGGAAACTTTTTCTGAACTTCAACAATGCTTTGGGGTCGATCTTACAAAACAAATACGAGGTCCATCTAAAAACTATCCGACCTTTGATTTTCCCCTCGCAAAATAGAGACGATAGCGCGGCGCCACTGTGCACAGTGAAGGAAGGGACCTTTATGCGCATGCGTGAGTTTTGTCCCCGCCTTCCACCGCGTCAGTCGCTGCCTGTCGGTCGCTGAGTGAGGAGCTACACAACGTGTTCGTCGGATAACCGATTCTCTCAAGATGACTGAACGTGTTGAGCAAAGATGCTGCATCAAATTTTGTCAGAAGCTTGGTGATTCTCAAAGCGAAACAATGCGTAAGATTCAGCAGGTGTTTGGAGAAGATGCGAAAATGGGTCTGAGCACTATGGGACTTAACATCTGAGGTCTTCAGACCCCTAGAAACTTAGAACTACATAAACCTAACTAACCTAAGGAGAACACACACATCCATGCCCAAGGCAGGAAACTAGAAACTCTCGGCCACAGCGGCCGGCCGAGAAGATGCGCTGGGTGTAACACAAATTTCGGAGTGATTCAACCGATTCAAAAAATGACCGCACGCCAGCGGAGAGTGACCAGCGTTCTGGCAGGCCGCAAACTGCTCGGAGTGCATCTATTGTTGAGAGGGTGCAAAATTTGGTGATGACAGATCGTCGTTTTACCGTGCGAGAGACAGCCCAAGAGGCTGTAGTTATTACAGATTCTGCTAAAGCAATTTTGCGTGATGATTTGAACTTGCACCGAGTGGCTGGAAATTCGTGCCCCGTTTTGACGTTGCACAGGACCTTCTATACACCACCAAAACTGATCCTGGGCTTCTAAACACCGTGATAAGTGGAGATGAGTCATGGGTGTACGGGTACGACACAGAAACAAAAAGACAGTCGTCGCAATGGAAACATCCCGAGTCCCCAAGTCCGAAGAAAGTGCGGCAGGTGCGAAGCAAAATCAAGGTGATGCTGACTGTCTTCTTTGATGTCCGTGGAACTGTGCATCACGAATATGTACCGGAAGGCCAAACAGTGACAAAGGAGTATTATCAAGATGCCTTCCGGCGACTCCGTGACGCAGTTCGGCGCAAAAGACCAGACATATGGACGGCGAAAACCCGGCAACTGCATCACGACAACGCCCCGCACATCATCACACTTGATCCAAAATTTCTTGTCCAAATATGGAATTACAGCCGTTCGCCAACCTCCCTACCCTCCAGACATGGCTCCTTGCGACTTCTGGTAGTTTCCAGAATTGAAGACGCCACTGAAAGGATCCCGTTTTGAGAGTAGAGAAGATAGTGCTGAACACGACGACAGGGCTGAACACCATTCCAGAAGAACACTTCCTGAGGTGTATCCGGCAGTCGAAGTATCGGTGGGCTAAGTGTGTGCAAGTACACGGGGCCTACTTTGAAGGGGATTAGGGTCCCAATCCCGTGAGGCATTCGAAATATATTTCCTGACCAAAGGTCGTATACTTTTTAACGACCTTTCATTTAGATGCACACACCAACAGATACTGAACCCATAAATCAAGACCACCATTTGTGGAAGTATTTTCAATGCTATGCAAGTAACAGACCTCATTCGAACAACGCAACGGTTACCTCACTTTGAGCAAGAGCACAAATATACCAATCTGGTACTGAATGTACGTATTAATATGAACTAGTCTGAGACGCCAGTAGTTAATAACAGCAATAAAGCCTTCTCCAACAGTGACTGCACGATGCATTTATATATGACATCGGGTCCAAAAATGGTGAGTCCGTCGGCTGTGTCTATGCGCATATTAAAAATAAAAAGAGTGGGCTACGTCGCCCATCAAAATACGCGTCATTTTACACGGATGAACTACTAGCCATTGGAAGGGCACTGAGATACAGCATTTCACTCACAGGTAACCATGCAGCGATAATAACAACTCGCTCTCTGCGGCGCATACACTAACATCAACCGGTAAGGAATAACGGGGTGGCTATTTCCCACGCCTGATAGCTGCTGCTATATCAGAATTATGGAGAAAAGGCAAAAAGGTATCATTTTTATGCTGAGACTGTGGAGAAAGAGACAGCCAGCCAGTTGGCAAATAACATAAAAAATAATGGGATACAAGAGCAGTGCATTCCTATAGTCAGAGACATGACCAAAAGCGAATGGAAGGATGATCTTGACAAAACCATCTGCTACAAATTAATCCACCCACATTTACTGAAGACCCAATGTTGCGCTGAAAAGTGGGACACGAAATGTAACTTAACTCGCGAAGGGAACTAGAGGTAGACCGTAAGGGCCATTGCCACATTGAAATTCAACACGTCTGTAGCATCCACGTCGCACCATCACCGTTCTATTCCTGCGGGGAGACCCGGGATGTCAGTCACATATTGTTTGCCTGTCCTAGATACTGAAGAGAATCTGACCTGCTCATCAGGGAGCTGGCCCGCGTGAAGCAAGAGCTCCCCTCGAATGTATAATACTGTTGTCAATAGGTCACTAAGACGTTTACAAATTTCACGTGGAATTAAATTGTAACTGTTCAGACTGTGTGTGTGTGTGTGTGTGTGTGTGTGTGTGTGTGTGTGTGTGTGTGTGTGTGTGTGTGTGTGTGTGTGTTTGTGTGTGTGTGTGTTTATTTTGCTTAAATATAAATCTGTCAGTGAACCTAAAAGACCATTGCACTTAATTATGTGTTATCAACAACGTCGATGAAATTTACGCTTTAAATACCTAAGAAACTTTAGAGAAGATATATCGATGCCTTCAAAGAACAGGGAACTCTGTAAATATGGACTGGCTGTATTGATATGCCCAGAATCCAAAAATCATATCACTATCACAAGTGACTTGGCCAACAGAGGTGCTCCGTCTCCCCGTTTCAGCTTACAGGCTTGCGGATAGCGTTCCAGAATTCAGCAATTCTGTACTGTTAATTCATATATCTGTCTTCCTCAATAGACTGCATACCATTTTAATTTCTTCAATGCCATTTTCTATTACACTTTGCAAATTTTCAATGCATGACTGGTAGTAGAACTTGTGCTCACGCAAATTGTGTAAAGTGGCTCCAAATCTTTTACAACGTTGCCACTGAAAGGCTACCGCAAGCATTCAAAAATTTAATGTATTCCAGTTATGTGATCCAGCATGCTCTAGACAAGCAGCTAAGTTGGCAGCCACACGTGTACAGATGCTACGAGGAAATATGGACCAATTAATCAGAGAACCAGATTCTCCATCCGTCAGAATAAACCGTCTATACTGAACACCTTTCAAGGCGGTTGATTCTAAATAAACCTTCATGTAACATTGTAATTCACGTTTTAATGTTGCTCCAACATCATACTACATGGCGTGGATTTGAAGAGATTCTGTTTTCTAAAATTAAGAGAGCTGAAGATAAGGAAAACGAAATAAAAAAATCAAGAAGTTATCACGTAGCGCTGTTGTGGTCTTCAGTCCTAAGACTGGTTTGAAGCAGCTCTCCAACCTGATCTGTCCCGTGTCAATCTCTTCTTCTCTGCAGGTTACTGCAACCAACATCCCTTTGAAGCTCCCTACTGCAGTCAAGCCTCGGTCTTCCTCTATCATTTTACCCTCCATACTTCCTCCATTACCAAATTAAGAACCTCTAGGTGGCTCAGAATATAGCCTGTCAACCGAATCCTTCACTTACTCAAGTTGTGGCGTAAATTTATTTTCTCCACTATTCTATTCAGTAACTCCTCATTGATTATCCGGTCTACCCATCTTATCTTCAGAATTCTTCTGTAGCAACACATCTGAGAAACTTTCATTCTCTTGTTGTGTGTACTATATTACATACGCTTTTTACTTGCGTTCAAGGCTACACTCTAGACAAATACTTTCATAAAAGAATTCCTAACATTTAAATTTATATTAGATGTTAAAATACTTCTCGTTTTCACAAACGCTTTGCTTGGTATTGGCAGTCTGTATTTGATATCCTCTCTATTAGGTCATCATCTTAATGTCCAAATAGTAAATCTCATCTACTAGTTTCACTGTCTCATTTCCTAATCTAATTCCCTCAGCATGCCTCATTGAATTCGACTACATAGCATTACCCTTATTTTACTTTTATTGAAGTCTATCTTGTAACGTCTTTTGAATCCAATGTCTATCCCTGTAATCTGGTCTCCCAAGTCCTTTGCCATCTGTACCAGAAATACTACATCATAGGTAAACCTCAACGTTTTTTTTTTTCTGAACTTTAATTCCTTTCCAAACTTTCTCTTTTGTTTCCATTACTGCTTCCTCAAACTACGGAATGATAAAATAAGGAACATATTACAGTCCTCTCAACTACTTCCCCCTTTTCACGTTCTTCGACACTTGTAACTGCAGTCTGGTTTCTTTACAAGTTGTAGATAACCTTTCGCTCCCAGTATTTTATAACTGCTACCTTCAGACTTTCAGAGAGTGTATTCCAGTCAACAAGATTAAGAAGCTATCCCTAAACCTAGAAATGCTATAAAATATTTGAGTTTTCCTCTTATCTTTAAGCAGAAGTCATAGGATAAGTATTGCTTCGCATACTCCTGTGTGTCTCCGGACCCCAAATTGATATCCACATCTACCAGTCTTCCCATTCTTCAGTGATATTCATTTTACCCTCTTTTGAGTGCGATTACTTTGTTATTCTAGAAAGCAGTATTTCGTCTTCCTCTTACATCTTGCTTACTAGATGGCATAGTTTTAACATGGTCGATTCTCCAAAGGATTTTAACGATACTGTTGGAATATAATCAACTACTGGTGCCTTGTTTGGATTATGTGTTTCAGTGCTCTGTCAAATTCTTCTCTCAGTATCGCACATCTCCTTCCTTCCCCGCCCCCCACCCTCCTCCCATTCCTTTTTGTGCTTCCTCTTCATATGCGCACGTTGTTTCCAACTCTATTCATTGCTCTCTTTCGGTAGAAATTAACGTGTAGAGATTCCAGAAGTGATTTCAGTGATGCAACAGGCTGCAACTCATCCCCTATGAATGACGTAAATTGTCATTCCCTTTTCTTTACGACAAAGTCGTGCTGAGAGAGCGCATAGGAATCTGTACGGAAGCAAAAACAGAAATTGTAGCAACGCTGCGGTGTTTGAGAACCATTTTCAGTGGAGGTTGGGCTTTCCCAGAAAACCAGGAAGATGATGCTTGACAGCATCAGGGTAAAGCAACGCTGCCAGAGAAACTCACCCAGAAGTTCCTAAAAAATCAGTATACGAGTATAAGCGACTACAGCACAAGACCAGGTCAGTCACCGTCGGAGTCAGTACGATGAAGATTACCAGAAAGTAGCTAGTACAAGAGCCAGATCGTCGGGAGCAGTCATGATAGAGTGCTGATTCAGTAAAAACCACTAGAAGTCTGTAGGCCCTACACGGTCGTGAGAGGACAACTGAGTTTCCGATAAGTATCCAGCGACAGTTGTTACCTACAGTTACTGCTTGTTAGTAAAGAACAGGCTCTGTAGAGTTTGCCTCTAGTAATAACGAGTCTATCTATCTATCGCTTGAGCCTTGTCCCATAGTTACGCAGGGTGAGCCATCGTTAATCAGATTTGGCATGTTAATGGTTAAGGGGTGGCTGGATGCCCTTCCTGCGGCCACCCCATACCACCCGGGACGGAGTTAGTGTGCCCCAACTGTCTGCGTCGAGTGTAATCCATGGAACAGTGCAAATGTGTTCAGATGTCTGCGAGCCGTGTAACGGAGGCGGAACATGGGGACCAACCCGGTATTCACCTAGTGGGACGTGGAAAACCGCCTAAAAACCACATCCAGGCTCGCCAGCTTGGCGGCCCTCGTCGTTAATCCGCCGGACGGATTCCATCTGGGGCCGGCGCGCCTACCTGAGTCCAGGAAGTAGCGCATTAGCGCTCTCGGCTACCTTGGCGAGTTTGTAATAACAACGAGTAATAGTTGATATTTCCTGTTTGTCCCAATATAAAGGGACAAGAACTGTCTCCCACTAGTCTGCTATTGTGGTTAAAGTATTCCATGGTGTATTGCCGATATGAGTCGTAAGCAGACCACTCAGCTCTGATAGCGTAAGGTAGAACTCAGGAATTGGGAAAGGACTGACATATGGACTGGTAGGGTCTAACTGTTGATATGTAAAGATATTAAAGCTACTGTAAGGCATCTCTCCTAATAAGGTTGAACTTATTTGGAAATAAATTGTTCTGAAATTGTGTCCTTAAATGTTTGCACCCTCTTTCACTTCCAAAAAAAGCAAACAATGTCTACTCTCCATTCCTAAATCCCCTGTGCTAAGTATCTTTCTCCTCTTCACTCCGTTTAAGGGAACTTTGTAAACCTCAGACCACACTGTCGTCAGTGTGCTGATTGCTCCGCGTAGGCCACATCTTTTCCCAAATCTGGTGATAGGACGTGTGCCGGTACGCAACAGGTGATTGTGTTGTGTACCCAGTGGCACCCTATGTCAGATAAGAGCACATTTTACTTTTATTCCAGTTTTGCTATTTCATATAAGTGAAGTGAATGTATCAGCGCTGCAATGCGTACGGCTTTCTTTGTCAAAGATTTGATCTAATATTCGCTGACAATAACAACTTGTTATCAACTGCAGCAGTTTGCATGTACCACAATTGCACTGTGTGCACATGCGGAAGAGAAGTGGGGGAAAAAAGGAAACGTAGTTGGGTGAAGCCGTGGATTTTACGACGACACGATAAAAGCGTTCAACAAAACTTGTTACGTGAGCGTGTAGTGGAGGACGTCAAGTCTTACATCAATTACTTAAGAATGGATGAGCATACATTTCTGTATGTGCTCAATGAAGTGTGTCCTCATATCACAAAGCACAATACTCACTTAAGAACTGCTATATCTGCAGAAGACAGGCTCTCTGTAACACTCTGATTCCTTGGTACAGGAGAGAGTTAGGTTAGGTCTGGTCTCTAATCTTAATCTATTTTTGTATTCAGGGTACCTCACGTTGTAAAGCGCCTCATCAACTACATACAGCCGGCCGCGGTGGTCTTGCGGTTCTAGGCGCTGCAGTCCGGAACCGTGGGACTCCTACGGTTGCTGGTTCGAATCCTGCCTCGGGCATGGATGTGTGTGATGTCCTTAGGTTAGTTAGGTTTAAGAAGTTCTAAGTTCTAGGGGGCTGATGACCTAAGATGTTAAGTCCCATAGTGCTCAGAGCCATTTGAACCGTTTTTTGAACTTCATACATCTCTATTAATTTTGTAGTTGTCGATACACACCAATTGTTTTTACCGGCAATATTTATAAAAACACTACAGATGACAAAACGCTGCAGTGATTCTAGCGCTCCACGTGGTAACATGTCACATTGCAGTGAACAGAAGGCAAGCGACTTCTTTGATCAAATACAGTGATGCCCTAGATTTGATGAAATTTATTTCATGACAGACGAGATTGGACAAAGTTCCCTACTACACGATCAAATTTCTTTGGCAAATTTGACAAAGTAATTTGGCAGTGTAATACCGGCCTAAGGAGCAGCGGCAGGTTCCCACACTGGCTAGCAGACGCGGTTGGCCATCTGGCGTTTTCATAGCCAGTGGGAAGAACTATATATTGCAGAAATCGCTCGTGACGTCAGCAAAGAGACGCGTAGGGGAAGTACATTTCTTATGGCACAAATAAAGTAATTGTTATTAACAAATATTTGCTAACAAAAGTTACCTTTTGCCACTCAGAAGTTAGGACGAGTCTGCGAGTCATAAATAGGCCTACTATATTTCAGCAATTTTACAGTGCCAGGAAACGTTTATATTAGTAAATAAATGAATGACTTTGGCATAACCGAAGATTTACGATCTTAAAGGAACTATACCGATTATACGCTCAAATTACAGATGTGCGCCATAGTCGGCAGTCGTCGGTAGGATGCCTTTCATCCAGTCATGCGGTAGACCATGCTCTCGTACCATTAATAGTTAGCTTGTAATCAGTGTGTACGAGTTAATGTTACGGTGTTTCTCAAGTAAACGCACCATAATGGCATCCTGTGTAAAAATTATTTCCACAAAAGACTTCTTCCAAATTCATTACGTAAAACATAGACAGTAGTATTGCACATTCAGATTCCGACGCCGCTGCTACGGCTCTGCAACAAGACATAAAACTACAAGAACATCTCCACATATCAGAAAGGAAATATTTCCCGGTGGCGGCTCACTAAGTCAGTTCGATGACGGACTGGCTTAATTACTGCAGAACTCGGGTTTGAAAGCGTAGTCCTTTGTACTGTACGCCTCTTATAACACCATCTACAGACTCACAGGCTAAACTGAGATGTTTCTGGAGATTTAGTTCGAACTGTGGGGAGGTTCTTGCATGCTGTACCCATACGATGATGAAAAATTGACAATTTCTTTCTCCTGAGAGCCTTCATGACAGATACGTCCATCGTGACGTTGTAGGCAGGACCTCTGAATGCATTTGATGCAAATATAACGTTTGTCGCATGGCGTTTTCATAGTGTTACAGTTCTATCGTCCGTCGCTGTAAAAACAGACTGAGAGTCAAGGAGTACAAAAACTCTCCAGTTCAGTACTGGTTTACAAAACCAGTTGATAAGTAGCCTATATTAAGTCTCTCGCTTGCTAAGACACAGGAATTCCCCGATATTTTCGCTGTCATGAGGAGTCCACACTAAATCAACATCGGCTACATTGTGTATATGTGTGATACATGTTGCAAGATACGTGTTTATTATTCAGTCGTTCATAAGAGATTTTTTGTCATTTCAGTTCTGCTCTCAGTGTGGGAAAATTTAATGAGAATTGTGTATCTCCATTTTACTGAGGCGTATTGGAGAACATTTAATACATAACGCATAGGCAATACAGATGATACTATTGTTATAATAAATCCAACTAGAGAGAAAGAGTCAGAAGAGTTGATAAATAATTTTTTCCAAAGAATTATTAAGTGGTTCTCAGAAAATGGATTCTCCCTAAACTTTGGGAAAAAATACTCCATAATCAGTTCTGCACAACAAATAGTAATACCAACCACTGATGTAGCACATGAGCAGGAGTTAGTAAGTAGGATAGAATGCTCCAAATTTGAGTGTTCATACTGATGAAAATTTGAAGTGGAAGAAGCGAATTACTGAGCTTATCAAACAATTAACTTCATATATTTTGCTCTTCAAATAATCGCTAATGCTGGAAACAAGCGAATCAACCTCCTGACATATTTTGCATATTTCCTCTCAATAATGTCTTATGGACCAATTTTTGTGTTGATTCCACAAAAGCGAGCAGTAAGAACAAAAAGCAGTGTTCGCCCACGGACGTCATGCAGTTGCCTCTTCAAGTAGTAGTGCATTTTAACTGCGCCGTTAAAATACATATAATCGCTAATAACGAAATACCTCTTAAATAATCCATCAAAATTTCCACCATGTTTTTCAATTGGCTCTGAGCACTATGGGACTTAACTTCTGAGGTCATCAGTCCCCTAGAACTTAGAACTACTTAAACCTAATTAACCTAAGGACATCACACACATCCATGCCCGAGGCAGGATTCGAACCTGCGACCGTAGCGGTCGCGCTGTTCCCTTGTTGTTCAGTGCAGTTTCATGAATAGGACTAAAAACATATGTCCATTAATATTAACCTAATTGTGTAGTCTATCTGTATCCCGTAAACTGAGTCGTTCCACAGCGTTTCGAAAAAAGAATCTTGCAAATGGTCTATGGAACATGTAACCAACTAATTAACAAGATACATTCACATAAAGGTGCCATGGTTTAGGCTATGTAAGCCACTGTCCCCTGAAATCTTAACTACAGTTACGATATCCAGAGAACCTTCAGCAACGGTCCTCTATTCTTAAAAAATAAGAAATAGGATCATAAGGTTTGCTGTTTAGATAGAAAGATGGTACAGAAGAAGGGAACTGGCTCCATGAGCTAGTAATCAGATACTGAGGATGTCTACTGTGCAGACTATCCCAGTATACTTTTTTGAGTAATCTTGGAAATAATGCGCACTGTTGCTTAGATCGTGTAATGTAAAAGCAATTCCGTGGCCGCGATAACAACCGCAAATTGCAACGTACCGGAGGAGTAGCGTTCACTTCCAAACAAATCCTTGTCGTGCCTACCAAACGGCGCTGAAACAGGAAAACGACTGTCTAACGTCACTTTCCCACCGAAGGGACAAGTGGGCAACCTAAACGTTTGTAGACGGCTCGTGTTCTGAGAGGAGCAGTTTTTTTTTTTCCTTTATTGTAATTTTAATCACCTATACAGGCGGGCTGGCAGCAGCACATTACGCTGCTCTTCAGCCTTAAGTGGAACAGTAACATGACATAGAGGTGATACAGACAATACAAAAAACGGCGGGCAAAAAAATGGAGATACAAAAAAAAACAATAAACATGAAGCCGTTCACGTTGGACGATAAAAACACTAACACTGGTGGACACGGCGCACAAAACACGGAGAACGGCGATGGCACATGTGAACAGTGGAGTCGTAACTGCACGAAACACAAAACGAAGCACTCACACGAGATACTGATGTCGATGATCTCCAGCGCGCGAATGTTCACTATGCGTGTGCGAGGTGGGGACGTGCCAAGAGAGGAGGAGGAGGAAGGGGAGTGGGAGAGCGAGAGGGGAGAGCAGAGATGCCACGGACAGGGGAGAAAGGGGGGAGGGAGAAAGGGGGAGGGGAAACCCGAGGGAAGAGGGGTGGAGGGAGGGGACGTGGGAAAAGGAAAGAGAAGGGAAGGGAAGAGAAGGGAGGGAGGGTGCCCAAAGGAAAGGACACCGGAAGTGGGGGGTGGGGCAGGGTCAAAGTTGATAGGAGGGGTAGATGGAGGGGAGGAGGACATCATCAGGGAGGGGGAGCTGGCGGAAGCCACCTTGGGAGAGGGTAAGGAGGGTGGAGAGATGGAGACCGGGTGGGACGTGCGAATACAGGCGCGGCAGCGGGCGGGGATGGGAGAGGATCGGGGAGACGAGTGGGTGAGGAGGATCGAGTTTGCGGGAGGTGTATAGGATCCGTATCCTGAGAGAAGCAGTTGTCCACTGTTGCATTTATACTCTTACGTGCATGTTTTAATTTTAAACAAGCGACCAATGAAATTCAGTCAGTGAATAAAAGTAAGACACAAAATACGTAAAGTGATATACATATTTAGATGTTCACTGCATATAGTTCCCTTTGCATAGTTCCTTCGGAATCTGGATGAGATGGATGTGCATGCACTGACAGCAACATTCCCTATCGCGTTCGAAACCGATTGTCAGTGACAAGGCGTGACACTCATATCCGGTCTTTGTCCGTCTGGACCTCTTTTACGACCAGCATTCTTAGGTTGTGCTGCATGTCTGCTAGTAATATACCATTCCTTGTAGACACGTTTCTCACAACGCGTTGATACACCAACAAATCGAGAAACTTCTCTCACGGTGTTATCTCGGGCATGTTCAAACACTTCCTTCTTTATGAATGACAATAACGGCACTTATCACTCGATAACCATTCAAATTATCATAAAATTACAACAATTAAAAAGCCAAGAATGATGAGGTGTTTCCAAAAGGCGCGTAGCCGTATGAAGGTGCCTTATTCGCAATTATCGGTTTCCCGTAGTATAAAGGCATCTTCAGGTTTATCTGTCAGGTATACAAGCTACTATGTGAAGTTTTTGAAATGATAGAAATACAGAACCACATTATTAACATTCATCAAGAAACAATGACGAATACGCATAACGGCTATATTTTCATAATGTAGATGGAATTACGGAATCCCAGATTTCGGGAAGTCATCCACATTAAGAGTCAAAACCGAGTCAAAACAACAGTGGTTGGTCGTTATAATAAAACTGAATACGCCCAAAAGACACGTGTCGGAATCTACGAAGGGTGACTGTTGAATGAGCCAGGCCTAGAAGAAAGCGGGAAAAAGCTAGTAATGAATGGGACACTACTATGAACGGAGATAAAATGCCTAGAACTTAACTAACGTCTAGGGAAAGTGCTCTAGTTTAAAACCAAAACGTTGATAATGGAGGACGTCTGAAAAATAGCTTACTGGATAACATCACGTAAGATATATTATAAGATGGTGTACATATTATAAAATCTTACAATGTATCCTATGGGACGTTATCCAGTAAGCCTATAATTACAATTATTATTATAATATCTTGCAATATACACTCCTGGAAATTGAAATAAGAACACCGTGAATTCATTGTCCCAGGAAGGGGAAACTTTATTGACACATTCCTGGGGTCAGATACATCACATGATCACACTGACAGAACCACAGGCACATAGACACAGGCAACAGAGCATGCACAATGTCGGCACTAGTACAGTGTATATCCACCTTTCGCAGCAATGCAGGCTGCTATTCTCCCATGGAGACGATCGTAGAGATGCTGGATGTAGTCCTGTGGAACGGCTTGCCATGCCATTTCCACCTGGCGCCTCAGTTGGACCAGCGTTCGTGCCGGACGTGCAGGCCGCGTGAGACGACGCTTCATCCAGTCCCAAACATGCTCAATGGGGGACAGATCCGGAGATCTTGCTGGCCAGGGTAGTTGACTTACACCTTCTAGAGCACGTTGGGTGGCACGGGATACATGCGGACGTGCATTGTCCTGTTGGAACAGCAAGTTCCCTTGCCGGTCTAGGAATGGTAGAACGATGGGTTCGATGACGGTTTGGATGTACCGTGCACTATTCAGTGTCCCCTCGACGATCACCAGTGGTGTACGGCCAGTGTAGGAGATCGCTCCCCACACCATGATGCCGGGTGTTGGCCCTGTGTGCCTCGGTCGTATGCAGTCCTGATTGTGGCGCTCACCTGCACGGCGCCAAACACGCATACGACCATCATTGGCACCAAGGCAGAAGCGACTCTCATCGCTGAAGACGACACGTCTCCATTCGTCCCTCCATTCACGCCTGTCGCGACACCACTGGAGGCGGGCTGCACGATGTTGGGGCGTGAGCGGAAGACGGCCTAACGGTGTGCGGGACCGTAGCCCAGCTTCATGGAGACGGTTGCGAATGGTCCTCGCCGATACCCCAGGAGCAACAGTGTCCCTAATTTGCTGGGAAGTGGCGGTGCGGTCCCCTACGGCACTGCGTAGGATCCTACGGTCTTGGCGTGCATCCGTGCGTCGCTGCGGTCCGGTCCCAGGTCGACGGGCACGTGCACCTTCCGCCGACCACTGGCGACAACATCGATGTACTGTGGAGACCTCACGCTCCACGTGTTGAGCAATTCGGCGGTACGTCCACCCGGCCTCCCGCATGCCCACTATACGCCCTCGCTCAAAGTCCGTCAACTGCACATACGGTTCACGTCCACGCTGTCCCGGCATGCTACCAGTGCTAAAGACTGCGATGGAGCTCCGTATGCCACGGCAAACTGGCTGACACTGACGGCGGCGGTGCACAAATGCTGCGCAGCTAGCGCCATTCGACGGCCAACACCGCGGTTCCTGGTGTGTCCGCTATGCCGTGCGTGTGATCATTGCTTGTACAGCCCTCTCGCAGTGTCCGGAGCAAGTATGGTGGGTCTGACACACCGGTGTCAATGTGTTCTTTTTTCCATTTCCAGGAGTGTATTCTACGGGATATTATTCGGTAAGTTATTTTTCAGGTTTCTTCCATTCTCGACGGTTTGGTTCCATAATAGAAGCCTTCACTTCGACGCAGCTCAGTGTGCTGCTATCATGTAATCGACTGGCCCATACACATAATGACTTACACCAGTAGTTATGACTCACGTAATCGCCTCGTACCAGTTGTATACCAGCTACTGCGTTCCGCAGCAACCAGGGTGCTCCTTAAGGGGCAATTAATATTTTCTCTGGTGAGTTTGAAGCCAGTAGACTGCGGTCATACTGCGATAAGTCTTCGATAGTAAAAAACTATGTTCTGCGATTTGAAGACACCTGTGTACTCAGCACCACGACGTATTACTAACCTGGACTATTTCTCTCAGCAATAAAGATATGTAAATACGTAAATAATTTCAGTAAGAAAGGGAAGTGGCCAATATTCCTTTATCCTTTCGTAGATTAAAAAGGATTAAAATCGAAGCACAACCTGGAAACTGGAGGGCAACTTGTAACGGTTGTACACTGTAAGATAAAAAAAAAAAGAAACGAAATAGAAACCGACGCACCATGAAGGAATTAGCCGCTCGCATTGGACGCAAATCGGTAGATGTGATGTACATGTACAGACAGACGAATAATTACAATTTCAGAAACTTTGGATGTTTCACAAATTAAGCAAGACAATAACGCGTTGGTTCAGCTCTGCACCTTAACCAAGCAGTTACTCGGTTTGGCATTGATCGACCGAGTTGTTGGATGTTTTGCTGGGAGATATCGTGCCAAATTCTGTCCAACTGCCGCATAAGATGGTCAAAATCTCGTGATAGTTGGAGGGCACCACTGCCCATAATGTTCCAACCGTTCTCAATTGGAGAAAGATCCGGTGACCTTGCTGGCCAACGTCGGTTTGACAAATACGAAGACAAGCAGTAGAACTCTCACGTGTGCGGGCGGGCATTATCTTGCTGAAATGTGTCCGCAGAATGGCTTGTCACGAAGGGCAACAAAACTGGCCGTAGAATATCGTCTACTTACCGCTGTGCTGTAAGGGTGCCGCGTATGACAACCAAAGGGCTACTACTATGAAAAGAAATGGCACCCCAGACCATCACTCCAGCTTGTGGGGCCGTTTGGCCGTTAACAGTCAGGTTGGTATGCCATCGTTGTCCGTGGCGTCGACAGGCTGGTCTTCGATGGTCGTAGGGGTTATTTTCGAAGCGGGACATCACTGAAGACAATTCTACTCCATTCAATGAGTTCCAGGCCGAAGATGTGTCTAGTGAAGTCCGGACAGCGGTCGGATACCAATTGGAGTGTCGCCCACCATACGATCAGACTATCAGGAGTGTTCTCTGGCGTGCCATTTCATTTCATGGCAGGTACCCTTTGGTTTCCATTCACGTCATCCTCACAGCAGAGCGGTACGTTGACAATATTCTACGCCCCGTTTTGTTACCCTACGTGGTAAGCCATCTTGAGCTTAGATTGCAGCAAGATAACGCCCGCCTGCATATTGCAGGAGTTTCTACTGCTTGTTTTCGTGCTTGCCAAACCGTACCTCCTGGTCTGCAAGGCCATTGGATCTCTCCCCAGTTGAGAACGTCTGGAGCATGATGGGCAGGGATCTCCAACGAGCCCGGAATTTTGACGATCTAATACGTCAGTAGGACAGAATTTGGCACGATCCCCAAAAAGGACTTCCAACAACTGTGTCAATCAGTTGGTGCATAAGGGCCAAAAGTGGACCCACGAGTTACTGACTTGCTCAATATATGAAGCTCTTTCTCTTGAATAAATCACCCAACTTCGTAGTGCGACGTTTCTTTCTTTTTCTTAGAATATAAATAATTGTGACCTAAATAATTGCATATAAAAGGAAGGTCTAGCTCACGCACAGTACGTAATAACAACTGGCTGTCGGAGGAACACCAGACCTCAAGATACGTGTGAAAAACCAGCTTGCACTTTTTCATGTGAATCCTGAAACCCATGAATCAAGGCATTCATGTAGATGCAGTATTTCTCGATTTCCAAGAAGCATTTGACTCAGTACCACACCTATGTTTATTACCAGAACTAAGATCGTATGGTGCATCAAGCGATATTTGCGGCTATATTGAGGATAAAAAATGGTTCAAATGGCTCTGAGCACTATGGGACTCAACATTTTAGGTCATCAGTCCCCTAGAACTTAGAACTACATAAACCTAACTAACCTAAGGACATCACACACACCCATGCCCGAGGCAGGATTCGAACCTGCGACCGTAGCAGTCCCGCGGTTCCAGACTGCAGCGCCAGAACCGCTAGACCACCGCGGCCGGCTATTGAGGACGGCCATTGACATAGATAAAAGTAACTTGAGGTGTGCCTCAAGGAAGTTGGTTGGGACCTTCGGCGCTCATGTTGTACATTACCGGCCTTGCAGACAAAAGTTTTCGGAGTGTTCGGAGATGACGCAGGTGCCTACTATAAAGTACTACCTTAAAATTAGCTACACAGTTATCAAATAGGACACTGAGAAGACTTCAAAATAGTCCAAAGGTTATCAACATACTTTAAATTTTCTGAAATGTAAAACTGTCCACTTCACAAAATGAAATAAATATAGTATCCTATGACTACAACATCAACGATACTCTATTAGAATCGATTAACTCTTATTTATGTGTAATAGTTTTTATGTATAGGCTCTGTCATAGGTAAATCGATGGCAGATTTCTGTTCACTGGGAGAAATGTAATCAGTATACAAAGAAGATTGCTTACAAAATACTCTTGCGACCCATCGCAGAACACAGCACAATTTTGTAGGACCCTTACCAAACAGGACTATCAGGAGATATTGAATTTGTATAGAGAAGGGCAGCAGACTAGTCACAGGTATTTTTACCTATGGAAGAGTGTCACAGGGATGCTGAAGAAACTGAACTGGCAAACACCTGAAGATACATCTACATCTACATGACTACTCTGCAATCCACATTTAAGTGCTTGGCAGAGGGTTCGTCGAACCACAATCATACTATCTCTCTACCATTCCACTCCCGAACAGCGCGCGGGAAAAACGAACACCTAAACCTTTCTGTTCGAGCTCTGATTTCTCTTATTTTATTTTGACGATCATTCCTACCTATGTAGGTTGGGCTCAACAAAATATTTTCGCATTCGGAAGAGAAAGTTGGTGACTGAAATTTCGTAAATAGATCTCGCCGCGACGAAAAACGTCTTTGCTGTAATGACTTCCATCCCAACTCGCGTATCATATCTGCCAAACTCTCTCCCCTACTACGTGATAATACAAAACGAGCTGCCCTTTTTTGCACCCTTTCGATGTCCTCCGTCAATCCCACCTGGTAAGGATCCCACACCGCGCAGCAATATTCTAACAGAGGACGAACGAGTGTATGTAAGCTGTCTCTTTAGTGGACTTGGTGCATCTTCTAAGTGTCCTGCCAATGAAACGCAACCTTTGGCTCGCCTTCCCCACAATATAATCTATGTGGTCTTTCCAACTGAAGTTGTTCGTAATTTTAACACCCAGGTACTTAGTTGAATTGACAGCCTTGAGAATTGTACTATTTATCGAGTAATCGATTTTCAACGGATTTCTTTTGGAACTCATGTGGATCACCTCACACTTTTCGTTATTTAGCGTCAACTGCCACCTGCCACACCATACAGCAATCTTTTCTAAATCGCTTTGAAACTGATACTGGTCTTCGGATGACCTTACTAGACGGTAAATTACAGCATCATCAGCGAACAACCTAAGAGAACTGCTCAGATTGTCACCCAGGTCATTTATATAGATCAGGAACAGCAGAAGAGGTCCCAGGAAGCTTCCCTGGGGAACACCTGATATCACTTCAGTTTTACTCGATGATTTGCCGTCTATTACTACGAACTGCGACCTTCCTGATAGGAAATCACGAATCCAGTCGCACAACTGAGACGATACCCCATAGGCCCGCAGCTTGATTAGAAGTCGCTTGTGAGGAATGGTGTCAAAAGCCTTCCGAAAATCTAGAAATACGGAATCAACTTGAGATCCGCTGTCGATAGCGGCCATTACTTCGTGCGAATAAAGAGCTAGCTGCGTTGCACAAGAACGATGTTTTCTGAAACCATGCTGATTACGTATCAATAGATCGTTCCCTTCGAGGTGATTCATAATGTTTGAATACAGTATATGCTCCAAAACCCTACTGCAAACCGACGTCAATGATATAGGTCTGTAGTTAGATGGATTACTCCTACTACCCTTCTTAAACACTGGTGCGACCTGCGCAATTTTCCAATCTGTAGGTACAGATCTATCGGTGAGTGTGCGGTTGTATATGAGTGCTAAGTAGGGAGCTATTGTATCAGCGTAATCTGAAAGGAACGGATCACTATATAAGAAATCTGTTTTGGAGTCGTAACGTCACACTGGCTGTACTAGGAGAAGCTATGGATGATTTTAGATAACACACACAGTGTGATAGACACAAACCACCCCGAGAATGTCTACGTGCAAAGTTTCGAGAACCAGCTTTAAACGAGGAATCTTGCAGTTATATTACAGATCCCTAAGAACCGCTCCTCTTTCCGTCGCAAGAATAAGATCAAATTAATTGCAGCATGAAAAGAACCTATTAAACATTCTTCCTGCGCTCCATAAGTGAATGAAACGAGAATAAGTCAAATGCTACGAAGAGAAGTACCTTTTACCACACACTTCACTGTAGAGGATTAATGCAGTGACATGTGAAACATCAGCAATGAGATACAAACATGTTGGACCATGATCTATCAGCCTGCAAGTCGTGAAATTCTGAGCACATTCTTTTATTATGCACTAGGGGTCGTGTCAGTTTTCGACACAAAATCAAACTCCCAAATGCGTGATAAATGTTTCTACAGTTTCCCATTTTAGTTTCCGCCAATTTCTGGATCACTATATAAGAAATCTGTTTTGGAGTCGTAACGTCACACTGGCTGTACTAGGAGAAGCTATGGATGATTTTAGATAACACACACAGTGTGAAACGAAATTAATCCGGTCGTCAGGTTACAGCTAAGAGAAAAACATTGAAAAATGGCTACCTGAGAAAGAAGTTGCAGTAAGGACAATATCATCCGGAATTTAATCTCGGGAAGAGATATCCTCATGTTGTAGTGCTGTACTTGTCACGTGCTATAGGTTACACACGGAGGAGACATCAGCCACATAATCATGTTACAGAGTTACGACTGGAGACTCGACAAAGTAATAGTAAAAAAATATTTCATTTATTTTCGAATTAGTTTCTATTAACTGCATGTTGACAGTCATCGCCAAAGTGTGTCTATGTCTGATTCGTATTACACCTTTGATTTTTGACATGTAGCCGCAATTTACAGATCCTTCAGCTTAAAATTGTGTTCAATTTTTCTGATAGACTCTCTTAGGTTTATGCGCTCAGATTACACTTTGGTGCGATTAGCTTAGATTAGATTAGATTAATTATTCATTCCACAGACCCACAAAAGAGGGGCTCCTCCTGGGTTTGGAACATGTCAGATCTACATCTACATCTACATGACTACTCTGCAATCCACATTTAAGTGCTTGGCAGGGTGTTCATCGAACCACAATCATACTATCTTTCTACCATTCCACTCCCGAACAACGCGCGGGAAAAACGAACACCTAAGCCTTTCTGTTCGAGCTCTGATTTCTCCTATTTTATTTTGACTATCATTCCTACCTATGTAGGTTGGGCTCAACAAAATATTTTCGCATTCGGAAGAGAAAGTTGGTGACTGAAATTTCGTAAATAGATCTCGCCGCGACGAAAAACGTCTTTGCTTTAATGACTTCCATCCCAACTCGCGTATCATATCTGCCACACTCTCTCCCCTATTACGTGATAATACAAAACGAGCTGCCCTTTTTTGCACCCTTTCGATGTCCTCCGTCAATCCCACGTGGTAAGGCTCCCACACCGCGCAGCAGTATTCTAACAGAGGACGGACGAGTGTAGTATAAGCTGTCTCTTTAGTGGACTTGTTGCAACTTCTAAGTGTCCTGCCAATGAAACGCAACCTTTCGCTCACCTTCCCCACAGTATTATCTATGTGGTCTTTCCAACTGAAGTTGTTCGTAATTTTAACACCCAGGTAATTATTTGAATTGACAGCCTTGAGAATTGTACTATTTATCGAGTAATCGAATTTCAACGGATTTCTTTTGGAACTCATGTGGATCACCTCACACTTTTCGTTATTTAGCGTCAACTGCCACCTACCACACCATACAGCAATCTTTTCTAAATCGCTTTGCAACTGATACTGGTCTTCGGATGACCTTACGAGACGGTGAATTGTAGCATCATCTGCGAACAGCCTAAGAGAACTGCTCAGATTATAAAAATGTAATTAGAAAAACTTGAGTTTCATTCATTTTAATGGTCCTCAGTCAATAAACAGTAAAATTATGTACATGAATTAAAATTAAACATCTAATATTTACAGGTTAATCTGCTTTCATTAAATCCATCATTCACACAGTAGCTAGTTACTTGGCTATTACAACCAAGTATTGTCAAAATTAAAGTAAATTATTCACTTCAATGATCCTCAGTTAAGAACAGTCAAATTATGTACAAAATTTAAAATTAAACTTCCACTATTTACAGACTTAAGACTTACATCTGCTTTTCATACATGCATCATTCACACAGTAGGTAGTTACTTGGCTGTTACAACCAAGTATTTTCAAAAATTAAAGTATAATACATTTTCATTAAAATGGTCTACTGCGCTTGTTGAGAAATTCATAGATGGAATAGAAGAAGTTGGCCACTAAAAATTATTTTCAATTATGTTTAAATTGTGCCTTGTCTGAAACTAAACTCTTAATGGTTGCTGGTAACTTATTGAAAATATGCGTTGCTGAATACTGGACTCCTTTCTCGGCAAGAGTAAGTGTATTTAAATCTTTATGTATATTGTTCTTATTCCTAGAATTGACACTGTGTACTAAGCACTTCGCTGGAAAAAGAGATGTATTATTTACAACAAACATAACTGAGGAATAAATATACTGAGAAGCTGTGGTTAGTACGCCCAATTCATTGAATAGGTTTCAACATGATGTTCTTGGATTTACACTACACATTACTCTTATTATACGCTTCTGTGCTCTAAAAAGTTTTTCTCGGTTTGTGGAGTTAGATTAAATAGCCATACAGGTTCATTTCTGCCATTCCCTTAGCTCTCACTGACCAGTGTCACAATAGTTAAGACACTGGACTCGTAACCAGAAGGCGTGGGTTGAAATTCCCATCCTGTCACGCTATTTCAGGTTAAACTCTCTTCATCCACTTGACCTCCTGCTCTCCCTCTAACGATCTCGACGTCGACGAAATGTTAAATCACAACATTCTTTCACTTTGATTTGAAAACACATACGCCGGAAGCCTTACATAGTATACATTGCAGAGACTGATATTACTTACTCTTTACTAATTACAGACATTGCTATTTACAGCATACTTTATGACTGTGTCTAGTGTTCAGTTACATGGATGATTGCTATATGGTTTACTGGCGCTAGTGACTTACAACAAAACGATATTTGGACTGATATTGAGACTACCGTCAACAACCTTTGAAACACGTGCTCTTGCTGACCACCATTCATGAACGGCTCCCAGGGAAAGGGGAATACGACAGTGGTGTTCTGTGAGACAACGGTTGAGCTTTAAGCATACTCTGTGATGCTGTCGAGATGTAAGCCCAATGGCCTCTACAGCGAACAGACCGCTCCCCATAGGATCATCTGGAATATTAAAACTAAGTGGCGCAACGGATATTATTAAAAATCTGAACATGAAGGGGGACGACCCAGCTAAAAATGAAATATAAGTACAACAGCTAGCACAGAAATAGTGAGAAAGGATTTAATCAAACTGACCGCTACGGTCGCAGGTTCGAATCCTGCCTCGGGCATGGATGTGTGTGATGTCCTTGGGTAAGTTAGGTTTAAGCTGTTCTAAGTTTTAGGGGACCGAAGACCTCAAATGTTAAGTCCCATAGTGCTCAGAGCCATTTGAACCATTTTTTAATCAAACTACGCAATGAAACTAAAGGTCGCAATAAAGTCCTGTTTACTGCTAAAACATACGGACTTCGCTCTAAACACTGAATGCATAACACAGGTAATTCTTAAGAACACAATGGTTTGAATGGATTATTGAACATTTGCAATAATAAATTGACACTTGGGATCGAGATTGGAAAGAAAAGGCTAATAATGTCTTACAATTTGCAATGTCCATGTAAACCGATAATGATTGCTGAATTAGTTCACAGATTAAGGGAAAGACCCAGAAAAACAATTATGAGCTCTTTACCGTTGCCTAAGCGCATGTTGAGTTCAACCTATCTGGTGCAGGAAGTAATTCAGAAAAGCACATCTTGCGCAACCACAGCACTTGGTTACCATCGTCCTGAAGCTCAGATGCAGAGAATGGTAGCAATAGCATTTAAAAGATACAAGTTCGACTCCAGCGTCCCTGCTCGTCCTAAGACAGTCTCAAAACGACCATCAACCAAAGCGTCGCCTGCCGGAAGAGCAGACAAAGACCGAATGTTCCCTCTCTGTAATTGTAAGACCGAGTCTTTCTTCTCTGGAGCACTAAACTGAACTGTTCATCTCCTCTCGTAAGAAATATGCTGGTTCTGTCAACACCGGATTCTCGTTAGCCAATGCGAGGTCTCTCCAATGAAAAAACCATAAAAATACTACCAATATACTGTGATTTACCAGCAGCATACATTTCACTCTTATGGGTGAGGGCAGAAAGCAGAAATTGTCCCCCTTTATGAGTATGTTTCCACGTTTTGGTCAATGACAGCGGCTGCACAAAGGTATTCGAGAGCTTTCAATCCTGCAACAAAGTTAATTTTATTGAGCCAGTCCTGGGGTCTCTTACAGACCTTGCACTGCTAACGGTCTTTGATGCTGGCAGATTTATCTCGCTCTGAGGGTCTCATATTTCTCCTTGCAGATCCCATCTTTTTAGAAAGTTTCCTTTCCACTGCATGTCACAATGCCAGTACACAACTTGCCAAGTTTGTCCTGCTGCCTCCTGCTGCGGTTGACACTGGAGTGCCATGGCCGTCTCAAAGAGCGCCCGTAATCCATTGCATACCCGACAGCGTCTCTGTGTTTTAGTGAAAGAACAGAACAGTTTTTCGGCCTGTTTGCTTCTCTGCCCCAGTGGCCCCCGATTTCTCTCAGTCAGGTAGAGTACGCATCTCATTCACCAACGTATAGAAATGAAATGAAGAAGTTCTTATGCAATTCAAATTAACCAGTGTTTGTTTCAGTTACTTGCATACTTTCACGCATCGCCTGAAATCTGAATTGATTAGTAAGATTACGGAGGAGTTTTGGGAAAAGTGTCCCGTAATTGCCCGAAGTATCCTAACCCTTAAACCTCAAAGTAGCTGTTGGAGCATAGATGTAGATCCACATTCTTCGTCCTCTCAATGAGTACACCGTTTCTAAATCACAAAACACCAACGTACTCCTTACTCAGACCTGTCACAGTACTTATGGGAAGTGCAGTGTTCTATATCGTCTTATATATGGCGTGACAACGAATCACAAGAATATCTGAACCTACTTTTGCTTTGCTGCTTGTACTGCATGCATCAATCCAGTTTGGTTTAACGGCTTATCTGCACTTGGCTGCACTGGCTACGCTGTGTCAGCTAAAATGCGATTTCTTAGAGTGGCGGACGGAGCCTCCCAGCCACTCCACATGAGGAATGGAAGTTAGACACATTCCCAGATTGCATTGAGTTTTGGAGATTGTTGACAAGTACAGGAATAAATGACTAAAGGATGAACAACGTATAGATGACAGCAGGCATCCCCAAGTGCTTTTAAATTAATAGCCTGCGGAGAAGGGAAGTGACGGCCTACCAAAAGAGAGATGAGTGCAACAATAGCTTTAGTGACTCATGTAGCGGAGAGTGCGCTGTTTTAGAACTTCCTAGAGAATAATATTGTGTGCCAGTCGGGGAGTCGAAACCGAGACCTTGCTTTTCGCGGACTTTACTTTGGTCAAGTGATCTATTTAAATACAACTGAAAAACCACGTGTCCAGCTTTACTTCCGCCAGTATCACTCTTCGACTTTCCAAATCTCACGGAAGCTCTGCTGCATACTCTTCATTGCAGGATACAAGATTAGTTCACTGACCTGAGAATTGTTCCCAGAATGAATCTTGTGCTCTTTTAACATTCCTTGCAGGTAAGATTCCAGATTCGAGCCCCACCCAGGCACGCAGTTTTAAACTGCCATGGAGCTTCAAGAAGAAGGATCCTTAGTCATAATAATATCTCATACGACGTCCTAATTAGGTCGTGAACGACTTCATCAATGAACGGAGTAGGAATAAGGACTGAATCTTCTTGTAGCGATCCAAAAACACAATCGGTCACTCCCCTCGGAACTGAGTCAGAAGTGTGTGCCCAGTTTGCAAGTGGCCGGTGCGTTGTGCGAGGGCAGGTCTGCAGCTGAGCTGACACAAACACCACACACCACACCAACAGACACACACGTACAGAGAGAGAGAGAGAGAGAGAGTCAGTGCGGCAGGGGCAGATAGCACTACCGCCGTGATAATGCCGTGATTAATGGAGCGCGTCCGGAAACATGTAGAGCGAGAGCGCTGCGATCAAACAGCCGGCCCGCTGCGCCGCTATTAATCTCCGGCTGGGGAGACGCGGAGGGGCCGAAACGCCGTGCTGGGAAGGCGCCCGACACCAGACGCGTCTTGCGGCTGCGCCAAGAGCGCCACTCCATCCACTACACTCCACAGCTACGACTCTGAAACTATGGGGTGGTGACTTACTCACCCAGAATTTGAACACTTGTTCCAGAATGGTATTTCGCCTCTCTGAGCTGTACTTTAAAAATTTCTTAAAGGCATAGAAACTCGTTTCGTATTTTAATGATGACGGAATACATTCTTTCATAATCATGACTACTTTTATCCGCTGATCACAAGTCTTAATGAAGTCTATTAAGTTGGCTCTTAATCTGCGAGCGTAAGCTTCTGCGACTATTGTCACCTTAAGCAAAACTTCCCTGGACACTTGACCCCTTCCCCATATTGGTTTAGAGACCGACATTTTGGACAGTGTTAGCAATTGCGCCTCCTCGGGTGGTGTAAACACACAGGACAAAAAATTAGTTGTCCCCAGGAGTCATCACGCTAACACCGACTAACGCCGTCTCTATGGCTTCAGTTCGGCGAGGAACAGTCCACAAGTTTGTTCAGTTAAGCCACATTCAGCTAGGGCCATGTATAGATGACTAGATCCTGTGACGTTTTCTATGGGACTAAGGCAAGGGATTTAGCTGGACAGTCGATATATCGCAGGGTGCCGGAGTGTCCATCATACCGGGAATGTACAGGTTGTAACCTCCCCCAAAATATATATATCATTCACATTTAGTGTAATCTCCCAACAGATAAAATAAATAATAATTATAGCATTCACATTTAATGCAACCTCCCAACAGAAAAATTCCGTAACCTCCCGATGATAAAAATGTGAATAATCTCTCAATAAAATTGTGGCTTACTTATAACCTTTCAGTAATTGAATGTGAATTTAAACTGGTAAACTTTGGACGTCAGCAGTGCTGCGTCATGGCCCTGAAAATTGTTTATGAATAAATTGAAAATTGTTACCTCAATAAAGTCGCCGGATAACCCATATATATCTGCTCCTATAAGAAATTTTTCTGCCACAGCCCAGTGCAATGCCGGCCGATAGATTTGTCATCTATAAAAAGAAATAACTGCTTTTTCTTTACAATAATCGGGATGACCATGGATTGGAGAAATTAGTAAATTCTTTAAATTGAAACGAATGATTGTCAAAAAATTAAATTTTATAAGAAAGATTATTATTAAGAGATTTTTCAAAACATTTACATGGAACTGGATATTACAACAGTAGATATGCGCGATGCTGCTTTTACCTTATACTACAACGCTCAGGCACCGCCATCGCTCGCCACGACCGCCCCAGCCAACTCCACACACATGACTACTACCCCTCCGGCCCTCCTACTGCTACAGTCACTGCTCTTACTGCGTACAACACTGCTCTCTGGTCTGAGATTCTCTTATAGCTTACATATTGCAGGCAGCGCGTGAGCAATCTATCTAAATTACATCTGCTCGAGTGCGCTAGCAACAAATTCTTTAATCATGGACCTCTCACAAGGTGGTGGACAAAAATATGGAAAAACCAAAAACACAACACACAATCATGACTTACACATATAGGAAACCCGTTGGCATCAAAAACAACTTCCAGTGGTGTCGGAACGGGTAAATATAGGTCCTGTACAGTTTTCAACTGAATCTTATACTATTCTAAAATAACGGGAAGTTAGAGTAACGATGACGAAGTTGGACAGCGATCACGCGAACTACTCTCCATAGTAGGCCATGGAAGCTCAATATTACTGAGATATGGTGACTTTGGTGGCCAGAAAATATGAGATAAATCATCCTCAGGCTCACAAAACCAGTTCTGGACGATGCTTGCTGTCTGAACCCAAGCCCTATCGTCTTAGAACACATCGTCACCATTAGGGAACAAATATTGTACCATAGGATCAGCCAAAATAGTAACACAATCATTGGCAGTATGCAACCTTGCACTGCAACCATGGGACTAAGGAATACTACGATATGGCTCTCAAACCATGACTGAACCCGTGCCTTGTTTCACTGTTGAGACGTAATTTCGGCCAGAAGTTGGAAACATTGTGAAACAAGACTCATCTGACCAGACGACCCTCTACCAGTTTTTCGCTTCGGCACCACATTTTCCTGTAACGGGATTTTGCATCGCCAATTATTGGTTCTTAAATTCCAGATCGTGCTGCAAGTCCCTACTTGTGGAGATCCCTCCGGGCTGTTTTATTGCTGACAAGGTTCTTGAGACGACATCCACTTCTGCAGGGACATTTGCAGTTGCCATCCTCTTATTTTTCGTAACAATCCTCTTCATTAACTGTCCGTCAAAATAACTCAACACACACTTTCGTCTGCGTTGTGGCTTAGGGGATGATGTTTTTCCACTTTGCCTATATGCGCTATAAATCTTCTATCCGGTGCGTCTTTTAAACATCAAACACTTCGGCTACCTTGCCTACGGAAGCTCCCACCATACAACCACCACGCCAGAATTCGCTTATCTCGGACGTAATGCACAGTGTTGTTATAAGTAATGACACTTGCAGCTTATTGATGACATTGAAAATATGCCGCTCATAGTGAAGTACTATAGCATTATCTGCAGGCGTTGCTAGCATCTGCATTTATGTTCAAGAATGCATTTCTCGTGGTATTTCCAAATTTTTGTTCAACCCCTGTATGTGTGTAGTGCTGCGAACATAGCTGTTGTCATCTGAGAATACGGACTCGTTCACAGCATCCTCATTATGAAGATGTAGAAGAGAGATCAACACCTAGTCACCGATGATGATGAAATAAACATACTTGCTCACGTTCACAATAACCTGAGTCAGTGACCACAAGTCATGATACGACAAACAGCCCTACAGCATCTCAAAACCACCTCCGGCCAGTACTGCAACCTCACACACTGCGGGTTAAACGCCTCATTGGACCTTTGCTCCACTCGAAAAGAGGCAAAAAGGCGACTCGCCGCATCACAATAAAGGCCTCCAGTCCAATTTCTGTATTTCTTGAATCTCAGAAGACGTGTACCTTTACACGCTGCTCTGTGCAGTGGCTTTTTCCGAGGTACCCAAACAAATTGTCCATTGCATGCTGTTCCCTTCAAGACGTCCTCCCGGTAACTCACTGAGACGGACGTGCATTCACTGACAGCAGCAGTTGCTGTTGGGTTTGAATCTGATTGTCACTGAGAAAGCGTGACACTGTGACACTCATCTTCAGTTTCTGTCAGTTACGTACTTTTTTGGACGCCTACTGCGAGTGGTACTCAATTACTTGTAGACCGGTTGGACAGTCCACACTGATACTCAAGAAAATGGGGCAGCTTCATTCATAAGGTGTTCAGTGGCAGGTCCTTTCTGCCACTCTCTCAACACCCGAACGTCGATCCGCCTTATGCCCTGATTCCATACAACTGCATGGTACGCAAGTCAACGACGTAATATCACGTGACCACCTGGTAGCTGTTCAGCACCATTTACAGTTTTCGAAAGTGAGCGATGTTCTCTTTTACGGGGTTCGCTAACACACCAGCGGGTCTCGAATATGGGTCGCAACTAGTGTTCCTTACGCGGTCTCCTAAAATTCTTCCAATAAATCGAAGTCCACCGTGTGCCTTCCCTACATGCTCTCTCCATTTCATAGCGCTTTGCACAGTTTTGCCTAGATATCTAATCACTGTGACTATGTCACGCAGCACACCAGGAACAACATATCCGAACATTATAGTGTGCGACGTAGGTGGATTGGGGTTCGGGCAGGTGGTTGTGTAGACGTGCTCAATTTAACGATAATTTATACAGCGTCAAAAATCAAGTAACCAAACAGATAACACTTGCAGGAAAACACAGTGATTCTTTGTAGCCCGAACACCTTAAGTATGACTAGAATAATCAAACACAAAATATATTTATGTTGTACAACAACAGAACAACGTCAAATATAGAAATGTTCAATTTGGCCCTACAACGGGAACAACATAGAAATTTAAAATTTCGCACACTCTGCCGTCATGAGACATGACAACTGGAAACTTACGAAGTAAAATAATACCTAAACTTATTTAGGATCAGTTACATAGCCTCTAACTGCACCTTGCTGTTCTATTACCAGAGACAACCGGCAGCTAAAACACCATCTACAAACAACATTTACAAGCTACCACGTTTGTGTCTAAGTAAACAATTATCCAATTACATATACGATAATTCATCAACACGAGGTAATACAAAACAAAATCTTGACGAGCAAGAGTGCATCACTGGTTCGATCACAAGAAAAATGGTTCAAATGGCTCTGAGCACTATGGGACTCAACTGCTGAGGTCATTAGTCCCCTAGAACTTAGAACTAGTTAAACCTAACTAACCTAAGGACATCACACACATCCATGCCCGAGGCAGGATTCGAACCTGCGACCGTAGCGGTCTTGCGGTTCCAGACTGCAGCGCCTTTAACCGCACGGCCACTTCGGCCGGCTTCGATCACAAGAATTCAATACAGAATCAATTCTTAAAACCACAGATCGAACAGCTGATTAATAGTCATAGCGTGAAGCAATTAACCTTCATTCAATTTACTTAGTCACGCTGAAAGCGAGGTGTCCGCAGCTCGTGTTCTAGTGGTTAGCGTTGCTGCCTGTGGATCACGGGGTCGCGGGTTCGAGTGGTTCAAATGGCTCTGAGCACTATGGGACTTAACTTCTAAGATCATCAGTCCCCTAGAGCTTAGAACTACTTAAACCTAACTAACCTAAGGACATCACACACATCCATGTCCGAGGCAGGATTCGAACCTGCGACCGTAGCGGTCGCGCGGTTCCACACTGTAGCGCTTAGAACCACTCGGCCACCCCGGCCGGCGCGGGTTCGATTCCCAGCCGGGTTGGGGATTTTCTCTGCCCGGGGACTTGGTGTTTGTGTTGTCCTCATCATTTCATCATCATCATCATCATTCGTAACAGTGGCTAGATTGGATTGTGTAAAAAAATTGGACTGTGTAAAAATTGTACGGGCGCTGATCACCGCGCAGTTGAGCGCCCCACAAACCAAATACGTCAAAGCGAGTTCATTTAACTTGCTTTATCACACTCACGGCATGTACTGATTAAATTGGGCCAGTTCTTCCTCTCAACATACACTGTAGGACACCCCAGGTGCCGAAAACACAAACAAGCCTTTACTCAACACTCACAGACTGTTCAGGAAGATGTTTGCAAGCGGCTACAATTAAAGCAGGGCAACGGCCTTGCCGCAGTGGTTACACCGGTTCCCGTGAGATCACGGAAGTTAAGCGCTGTCGGGCGTGGTCAGCACTTTGATGGGTGACCATCCAGGTCACCATGCGCTGTTGCCATTTTTGGGGGTGCACTCAGCCTCGTGATGCCAGTTGAGGAGCTACTCGACCGAATAGTAGCGGCTTCGGTCAAGAATACCATAATAACGACCGGGAAAGCGTTGTGCTGACCCCACGCCCCTCCTATCCGCATCCTCCACTGAGGATGACACGGCGGTCGGATGGTCCCGGTAGGCCACTCGTGGCCTGAAGACGGAGTGCTTTTTACAATTGAAGCACTTTCACAGATAACACAGTGCACCGCCTCAGAGCCAGTCCAGCAGAATGTCACCATTAACTGTTAAACCACTCCTTATGATCCATTCCCTCCCCTCCAACCGCCAAGACAGCAACACTCTACCAGGTTGCCGTCCTCACAGCAGCCCTACTCATATCGACAGTCATATCCTCTGGTACTGTCCCGCCCACTAGCCTCTTAGACGTCCTCGGACTTGGCTTCACCCAGAACTGTCTGTCACACCAGGAATTCACTATCATTCGCAGCCTATCTTCAAGCACAATCCGAGCCACCAGCCTCGGCCTCCCCTGCAGCGTTTCGCGCTCTCCCCTGTTTGCCGACGACAGAGTCGGTGCTGTCTTCTGGGAGATGTTTCTCGTTCCAGTGGATGCAAATCACTGCCCACCGACGTTCGCGCCTGTCCCCAGCTTGGCCTCGGTGGCACTTACGTCAATTACACGTCCGCTTCTGTCGCTCTCTGGTAGCAGCAGTGCCACAAATACCAGCGACCAAGATCCTTGGCGTCATGGATACTAGACGTGCTGTTTGAGACGCCACAACAGGGCTGTTTTTTCTACTCATGTGTATTAACTTCGTATTATCTTCCTTGTTATCGTGACCGTAGAAAATGTTACTAACTTCAATTACGTGTCAGATCAGAAAATGCTAATAATTTTAATTACATGTCACATCATAACGTAAGAAGTGAGCCGAGTTTCGTATGCAAGACAGGCCGCGTTTTTCAAGGCTGGTCAAACACTCACTAGCAGAACCGAGGTTCGAGGTCAGTGGAATGATAGGGACCTTTACAACGTTCGTAATGAAAGATCTCCGGGTACAATTTAGTCAAACATTAACACGATCACATGTCGAGGAAATCTTCCAAGAGAACATTCCCGACAGATGTCGCAGATGGCCGCGTGCACCAAGCACCAATGTAGAACGAAATAAAAGCGCAGAAAGGGACAGACTAAGTAGTGACAGCAAGAATAACAGTAGTCTTAGAGAGGAGAGAGTCAGAGAGTAATCCGAGCAGCCGGAGTGCAGTGACACTCCTCAGCAGCACCTTATGGAGCAATAGATACACCAAATACGAGAAGAAGGCAATGGACTCTGGTGGACACACGGCATCTGAGAGTTAAGTAGCAATTTTCAGTATTCATAGAGATAGCATTGAACAGAGACTGCCTGTCTGTCTCAGAGAACTAAGTTATAGGAAATTCAGTGACTAGCAGGAACAAGTTATTGACTGATACATGTCTCTTGTCTATAGTGTTGAAGATTTCTTTTTTATGGTTTAGGCCAAGTGGTCAATAGTTATCAGACCGAGTGGCGGAGAGATCACTCGTCCCTGATAATGATCCTTCCTAGTGGCTATTGAAAGCATTTGTCATTCTGTTAAGGAGTTTTGGTCTGACACCTCAATAAACCAATGTGTTGATAGACAATGAAAGAATTGACTAAATGTAATAACTCGCTGCTTCATCATATCACCGAGAGAGGTGGCGCAGTGGTTAACACACTGGACTCGCATTCGGGAGGACGACGGTCCAATCCCACGTCCAGCTATCCTGATTTAGGTTTTCCGCGATTTCCCTAAATCGCTTCAGGTTCCTTTGACAGGGCACGGCCGACTTCCTTCCCTAATCCAATGAGACCGATGACCTCGCTGTTTGGTCTATTCCCCAAAGTAAATCCAAAAAAATTAGCATATCAATTCCGCCAGCTCTACGAAAATTACCAATCTGACGTAAATAAACACCCATCCCAACCGAGGAACCTGGTGCAGAGAAACTGTCGTCAAGCAACAATTTGTCAGAAAAAGCAGAAATTCTGTCCAAGTCAGCCTGTATCCTTCTACGTTCTCTCAATCACGGTACTTTCCCGTTCAATACAGCGTCATCAGCAAACGGTTTCAAATTGCTGCTCAACTTATAAGTCAGCTCAAATGGTTCAAATGGCTCTGAGCACTATGGGACTCAACTGCTGAGGTCATTAGTCCCCTAGAACTTAGAACTAGTTAAACCTAACTAACCTAAGGACATCACGCACATCCATGCCCGAGGCAGGATTCGAACCTGCGACCGTAGCGGTCTTGCGGTTCCAGACTGCAGCGCCTTTAACCGCATGGCCACTTCGGCGGCTAAGTCAGCTCATTTAAGTATGTAAAGAAAAAGAGCGTTCCTGTTACGCTTCCCTGGGGCATTCCTGACGATACGTTTGTCTCTGATGAACACTCACCGTCCAGGACAGTGTACTGGGTTCCATCAATAAAGACATATTTCAGTCATTCACATATCTGCGAAACCATTCCGTATACTCGTCCCTTCACTAACAGCCTGCAGCTGGGCACCGTATCAAATTCTTTTTGGAGATATAGTAAATGGAATCTATCTGTTGCCCGTCGTTCATGGTTCACAGGATAAGCTGAGTTTCGCGCGAGAGATGCTTTCTAAATCCGTGTCTCAAGAAAACTTACAACACTGGGCAGAAAAAAAAAAATAGTGAGCCTGGAAAGACGACATCGATTTTGATACGTGACGTAGATGCCACCTAGGGGATAGCAGATACACTGGTAATGGTTTCGACGTCGTCCGCCAACAGATAGCGTAGTGACATAGCCACCGCCATCTGTGTCTACTCTTTAATAGGGAACGCTAACAACAAAAAGGCTTCAAGTCTGTAGGCTGTAGAGCAGCGTACTAAGCTGCTGCCAGCCCGCCCCCTTCGGGGGGAATTGAAAATCAACAAAGGAAAAAAAGTAAAAAAAGGCTCAGTGCGGTGCAAACAGGCAACCATGCCACGGAGACGCACTCGTGGCTCGTTCAGCCAAATGGACGAGTTTGAAAGGGGCCAAATTCTGGCCTTCCGAGTAGCGTATTGGTCCTTTCGGAGAATTACAGCGTAAGTTGGACGTGCTGCGTCAGTTTTACAATGATGCTGATATCAGTGGTCACATTAAATTCTCACAACCATAGACGCACTTCTGGATGTCAGCACAGCACAGGCACCCGTCGTCGTACTGTAAAAGCAACAGTGGCAGATCGTACAGCTACCACAGCACAGATAAGACGGCTTATGAGCCCACTCTTCCGTACCGATTATTAGCGGAAGGTCTACGGGCACGCACACCTCTACCCTGTCTTCCACTCAAGCCATGGTATCGGCGAGCACGACTCACTTGGAAAAGCGAATGGTGCGTTGTGGTCTTCAGAGATGAGAGCAGATCCTGACTGCACGCAAGGGACAGTCGTTTGCGCGTACGATGTAGATCTGGTGAAGGTTGTCTTGTAGAGTGCATTCGTTCAAGACACGCTGGCTCCACTCCAGGCCTTATGGTCTGCGCTGCGATAATCTACAAGCTCTCGTTCGCCTCTGGTGTTTCTGGAGGGGACGCTAACCAGCGCTTGGTATGTGCGAAATGTTAGATCTGTTCTTTTGCTGCCGGCCGCTGTGGCCGAGCGGTCCTAGGCGTGTTAGTCTGGAACCGTGCGACCGCTACGGTCGCAGGTTCGAATCCTGCCTCGGGCATGGATGTGTGTGATGTCCTTAGGTTAGTCAGGTTTAAGTAGTTCTAAGCTCTAGGGGACTGATGATCTCAGAAGTTAAGTCCCATAGTGCTCAGAGCTATTTGAACCATTTTGTTCTTTTGCCTTTCCTGCAATAGGAAGGTGATGTGTTGCTCCAACAGGATAATGCTCGCCCACACTCTGCCCGTGAAACTCAACGTACTCTGCAAGACGTGCAGCAATTTCTCTGGCAAGCACGATCTTCGGAATAGTCTCCAATCAAGCAAGAGTGGTATATGATGGGACAAGAAGTGAATCGTGCGACTCGTCAGCCAACAACTCTCGTAGACCTACGTGAACAGGTTGAGCAGGCGTGGCACAACGCATCACAGGACAGTATTTGCTTTCGGGACGATCGACTGAGTACCAGAGTCAGTGCCTGCGCTGCTGCCCGTCTCTTCTACATGCGAGTCGGTGCGACTGTCGGAGCTCAAACGACGGTGTATCCGCACCATTCTCCTGTGTGAATGGTTTCTTAAACACGAAATTAGCTTAGTAATATGGTTGTTTCAGCATGAATCGATACCTGTCATCTCAGAATCGGTTGTGCTATTGGTGTGTAAATGTAATCATTTCATATACTCGATGTACACTGTTCCAACAATAAATCTTGAGTGAACTGAAAACCTCTAAAAGGGCGTACTATTTTCTTCTGGCAGTGTATATTCCAACATACAATACGATATAGAAATCTGGTTGTAATTTTGCGGGTTCGTTATTAATACCTTTCTTACATACGAGAGTCACTTGCGCTTTTTTCCAGTCGCTTGGGACTCCTGCGCCGGGCGAAAGATTCGCAATACATGCAAGCCAAGCAAGCATCTAGGGCGGTAGAATACTCTCCGTGAAACTGAACTGGGATTCCATGCTGACCTGGTGACTTATTTGTTTTCAACTCTTTCAGTTGCTTCTCTACGCCAGGCATGCCTATTACCGTGTCTTACACACGCGAGTCGGTGCGACTGTCGGAGCTCAGACGACGGTGTATCCGCACTATTCTCCTGTGTGAGTGGTTTCTTAAACACAAAATTTAAAATTTCAGCGTTCCTTTTGCTGTCTTCTATTGCCACACCAGATTGGTCGAGGAGTGATTGGACAGAAAGCTTTGACGTGCTTAGTGATTTTACTGAGGACCCGAATTTTCTCGGTCCTCCGCAGGATCTTCCGCTAAAGTGTGATGGTGAAAGTTCCATACTTCCCGCATCGATCTCCTAATAGGCACACTAATTTCTAATAACTTCTGCCTCTTGATTTTTACAAGTTCTGTTATGAATCGAGAGTGCAACAGTCTCTGCTTCCTCAATATTTTCTGAGTTTTGTTATTAAGCTACGGTGGGTGTTTTTCTGACCTTAATCCAATTACTCGGCGCGTACTTCTTCAGGGGGCGATTTACAATCAGTTTAAATGATGCCCATAGTTCCTCTAAAGCGTTTGCTCATCTGTTCCTTCCAGCATAAATACTCTCCCAGCCTTTTTGGTGGATTTATTATCCTAAGTAACCATTTTCGCTATGATGACATCATGATCACTAATCGCTTTGTGTATACTGTGACTGTCGATCAAATCAGGTCAAAAATATTTCCACTGCGTTTGGTTTTTCAACTAGCTGGTCATCTAACGAAAAAACCACGCAAAGTAAAATCTATGCTCGGCTTAGGAAGAATCATGTAGACAGGCTGCGTACGCCTGGAGCACACGAAGCCAGCTGCGAATTTGATTAGTCGGGGCGTCCTATTAGCATACGCCTAATGAAACAAAAATAGTTCATACGACTCGCTCAACAGAGCAGGACAGCAGAGGCAGAACACCGTAATGAGTTGGGAAAAACTTCGTAATTACGGGAAGCTCACATAGTGACCACTAACAGAAAGAAACGAGAGGTAATTGTGATAGTGAAGTAGTCTGCCATCATGAATCGTGACGACGGTTACAGGCTCCCTTCGCCTTGGCTGCTAGCAGTAGCAATCCTACCAACAGAAAGCATCCACGAGCCGGGTGTGGCAGCACACTTGCCAGCAGAAGGTGCATAACGCACTGTGTTGCTTCGACTGCTAGTGACCATCGCGAGAGAAAAATACTTGTACTGGCTTGCTCCTCATTCGTCGATTCGGCTCACTGGGAATTAAACCAAAAATTACTATCAATAGAGATATCACTCTCGCTTCTCCACTCCTGTCTTCCACTACAAAATTGGCCAGGTGCGAAAAGGACTCGGGCACTGAGGATCCCTTGCGAATTTAATCTCTATATATAAAAGGCAATGTCCAACTCCGCCATTGCCGGTCCCAACCCCGGATCCTCATCTTACAAGTGATGAGGGAGGAGGAGGGGGAGGAGTAACAACCTCGTAAAAAAACCTGGGTCCATCTGGCTCCGGATGGTAGCACCCTGTGAGGGCCCCTGCCTAGGGTTACGGGTGAAAACCGGTCAACGGTCTCATAGGCGGATGAAGAATTTTAACTCCCAACGGCTGAGAGAGCGGAGGAACCAAAAATCTATAACTGCAAGCGTCTGTACCCAGATTGGGCGGCTTGTGGGCAGCGTCTGTTCCTCATGTTAGAGGCGGCTGTTTCAAGAAAACCTTCTAACGCTAACAACGTTAGTCGTATTCCTGGTAGGTTACGCAAGTAATCTCCCCAACTTTGAAGAATTTCAACAGTTACAATCTTAACGCATGATGGAAATGTCTTTCAATAACGAAACTACCCCAGGTGGCCAATCCACCGTCGGCAACGACGCAAGCAGACCCATGGATTCTGGGGAGTCTGCAACACCATGCAAATCCAACAAGATTAAACCCAGAAAAATCTTCAACATAGCAACTCTCAACATAAACTCCCTTCTCAAAGTGGGAAAACTTAAGCACCTTACAGACCAGTTACACACGGAAGACATACAAATTGTGGCGCTACAAGAAACTCGCTTCACTGATGAAAACACATTTGAATCAAACAAATTCAGAATATTTAAAGGAAAACCTGGAAAATTTGTAATGAAGAAATGCCCTCAGCTTGGCACAGCTTTTGCTGTAAACACAAAAATTCTGAACTCTGTCGAACATTTTTGGTCAACATCATCGAGAACATCTTTCCTCACTTTTCGATGTGCAAATAAAAAATACACATTAATCAATGTTCACGCTCCCACAAATGACAAAAATAATGCTAAAAATAGGGAAGAAACAGATGAATTCTGGGAAAACCTTAAGGATCATATATCAGAAATCCCAGAAAACAATGCAAAAATACTTCTAGGAGATTTTAACGCTCAGATTGAAAAGAAAAGAAATTCCGCGATATTGTCGGCAACTTTCCCGCACACAAACGAACCAACAAAAATGGAGAAAGGTTAATTATGCTCTGTAAGCAGTTTAAACTCAAGCTAATGTCAACACGTTTTAAACATCTTCCCAGAAAACAAAAGACCTGGGTATCTCCGATAAAGAGTATCGGAGAATTTCAAATAGATCACGTTGCCATCTCCTCCAAATGTGAAAAAGAAATATTGAACACACGTGTCCGAAAATCTCTAAACCTCGACTCCGATCACTATCTCACGAAAATAAAAACTAAACTGATCCCACAAAACAAACAGAAAAGCAGAAACGGTGAATATAAAAACAGAAATAAAATAAATTTTGATCTTACAACCCTGAGAAATTACAACCTTAAGTCCAACTCTAACCTCAAGGATTTTCAGAAAAAACTAAAGACATTCTCCCCTTCACAAAACCTCCAAGAATTTCAGAACAACTTGATTGAGGCAACAGAAACAACCTTTCCAAAAAAGAGCAAACCGAGACACCCGTGGTGCGACAGCAACTGTAATGAAGTTCTGCATGAAAGACTTAAAGCCTGGAAAAAGTGGAACTCACATAAAACTGAAAACAACTTTGATGAATTTAAGCAAGCCAGAAAGAATGCCTCGAAAACCATTCGCAACACCAAGAGACAATATGAAAAACAACAAATGGACTCAATCGGAGAGAATTTCAAGAAATGCAACACGGCAGCTTGGTACAAAACATTCAACCAGAAACTCCGAGGATACCAGTCCCCTTGCCTAAACCTTATGAGAAATAATAAGACTCTCGCCACCAACAATACTGAAAACTGTGAAATCCTGGCTGAATATTTTGAGACACTCCTAAACTGCCAAACACCCATCCAGACTCCCAGTTTTACGCAACCAGAAACATTACCAACACATTCAACACCTCCGACACGAGAGGAAATCACAAACATAATCAAAAATCACAAAAACAGGAAAGCATGTGGAGAAGACACAATTACAGCAGAAATGCTCAAGCTTGGGGGAGAAACAACAGTAGAAGCACTACACAAAGAACTTGAACAAGTATGGGAAACCAAGAAAATCCCAAGTCACTGGAAAACTGCCCTAACTCACCCTTTGTTTAAAAAAAAGTGACAAAAGGGATGTTAACAACTATCGTGGAATATCGCTTCTCCCAGTCCTATACAAAATTCTATCAAAGGCCCTGCTCAATCGTGTATCACCAGTTATAGAGGGAAAACTTGGAGAATATCAAGCTGGCTTCAGACCAGGAAGATCCTGCGCCGAACAAATTTTTAACCTCAAAACAACAATGAACTATTTATCTACAAGGAGCAAGAAATATTTCATAACATTCATTGATTTCAAAAAAGCTTATGACTCAATCGATAGGGACACACTCATCAAAATACTTCGAGAATATGAAATAGATGGAACAACAATCACCATAATCAAAGAAACGTTAACAAATACAACATCAAAAGTAAAATTCCAAAGAGAAATTTCACGGCATTTTGAGGTCAAAACCGGCGTCAGACAAGGAGATGTGCTGTCCCCGGTACTCTTCAACTGTGTTCTGGATAAAGTCATAGCAGAATGGAGAAAACTCACGCAAAAACATGGAGTTGAGAAAGTCCAAATTGGAGGGAAGTGCTACAAAGCCATTGAAACCAACTGTTTTGCCTTCGCTGACGATCTCGCCTCTTTAGCTTACACACAAAAAGACACAATAAAACAAATAGAATTACTTAAAGAAACTGCTGAAAAAGCAGGCTTGCAAATTTCATTTGAAAAGACAGAAATCATTACAAATATCAAAAATCCACCAAAGAAAATAACTACGAAATACGGGAAAATACAGGTATCTAAACATTTTAAATATCTTGGTGAACTAATTCAGCCTGTGGCAAAAGGTCATCCAGCCTGCAGGGCTAGAATACAAAAACTAGAGACAGCAACTCACTACTGCAGACAAATGTATTCAAAAAAATGTATATCCAAAAACATTAAACTCAGACACTACCAGACTGTCATTAGACCGCAGATACTATACGCATCAGAAACACTGCCAAATTTTACATACGCAGAACAGATAGAAAATCGTGAAAGAAGAATTGTGAGGACAAATCTTGGACACAGGAAAATAACAGATGATCAAGGCAAGTCTGTATACATACTAAAAAGCAACAAAGAAGTGTATACGAAGTGCAGCAAAATTACAGACGAAATTAGAAAAAGAAGATGCTCCTTTTATGCTCACATCATGAGGATGAACCCGAATAGGCTTACAAAACAAATAGTTTCGTACATCGCAAATCTAAAAAATAAAAATTTATGGTTTATCAACACAGAAAGATATCTAAAAGAAATGGACATAGATCAGGAAACAATATTTAACAGAAACCTTTTTAGAAAAAAACTGAATTCATTCACGGGTTTCGGTGTGAAAATTAAGAAGACTTGTGGAACTAAATGGTCTGAAGAGAGAAAAGCCGCCTTCAGCGTAAGAATGAAAGAAGTGTGGACTGAGAGAAAGAAGACTTCCCAGAAGCGCAAGAAATAACTGTTTTCACGGTCTTTAACGGCCAAATTTGTATAATAATAATAATAATAAAGGCAATGTCCTGACTTACTGATTGACTGACTGACTGACTCATAATCGCCCAGCCAAAATCGCTCAGGATAGAAACTTGAAATTTGGAAAAGGTGTTCATCTTATACTGTAGATGCAGTTTTAGAAGGGATTTTTCGAAATTCCAACCCTGAGGAGGAGATATGGGGGAGGAAGGAATTTTTTTAGAAAAAAGTGGCTATTAAGGCAATTTTGAAGACAGACCTACGAAAATTGGCATTTTGTTTCTCGGTCAGAAATAAAGAAACACATGTTATATCATTTTTGAAAATGTAACCCTATGGGTGTGAAATAGTATGTGAAGCTTTTTTTGAAAATATATCATTATTAAAGAACTACTAAAGTACTGTAAAAACTACAGCTATGAACACTGGTATTTGACTTCTCGGTTACAAATAAAAAGTACGTGTTTCGCTGTTTTTGGAAGTCGAACTCCTAAGGAGTGAAATAGGGGATAAGAATTTTTACGAAAATATTTTCTTAAAAAAGCATTTTTAAAACTAAATCTCTAAAAATTTAAATTTTGCTTCACAGTAAGAACTAAAAAATACTTGTTTCATTGTTTTTGGAAATTCAAGCTCTAAGGAGGTTGGGGGAATCTCTATATATAAAAGGCAATGTCCTGAGTGACTAACTGACGGACTGACATTCATAATCGCCCAGCCAAAACGGCTAAGGATAGAAACTTGATATTTGGAAAAGGTTTGAATATTATACTCTAGTCGATCTTTAGGAAGAGAATTTCTAAGGGTGTGAAATACGGGATGAAGGGTTTTCAAAACTTTCGCTGTTAAGGCAATTTCGAAGCTAGACCCACGAAAATGGTATTTGGTTTCTCGCTCAGCAATAAAGAAATAGGTGTTGCAGCATTTCTGAAAATTTAAGCCTTTGGGGGTGAAATGGTGGGTGAAGCTTTTTATTAAAGAACTACTAAAGCCTTTTAAAGTTACATCTATAACACTGATATTTGACTTCTCGGTCACAAATACAAAAAATTGGTGTTTCACGGTTTTTGGAAACTGAACGCCTAGGGGAGTGAGATAGGGGATGAGATCTTTACGCAAATATTTTTTTAAGAAAGCATTTTCAAAGCTAAATCTATTAAAATTTAAATTAGGCTTCTCAGTGAGAAGTAAATCGTGTTTCATAGTTTCTGGAAATTCATCTCGAATATAGGCCAAAGGTGGATGAAAGTTTTTATGGAAATATTTTGTTGTGCACTCATTTTTGAAGTGAAATCTATGAAAATTTCTACTTGGCTTCTCGTTTAGAAATAAAACATACACATATCACTGACTTTGGAAGCTCAGCCCCTAAAGGGTGAAATAGATGATGAACCGCTTCACGAAAATATTTTGGTGTGAAAGTATTTTTAAACCTAAATCTTTGAAATTGGTGTTTGGCTTCTCGGTTAGGGATGAAAAAATACAAGTTTTTTTTTTTTTTTTTTTTTTTTTTTTTTTTTTTTTTTTTTTTTTTTTTTTTTTTTGGAAATTCAACTCCTTAGGGGATGAAATAGGCTCCGAGTAACTCACTCACTCACTCAACATCGCCCATCCCAAACTGCTAAGATCAGAAACTTGAAGTTCCGACGGGATATGGATCGTGTACTGTAAGAATCACTCCTAAGGGGATGAAATAGGACATAAAGCCTTTTTGATGGTTCAAATGGTTCAAATGGCTCTGAGCACTATGGGACTTAACAGCTATGGTCATCAGTCCCCTAGAACTTAGAACTACTTAAACCTAACTAACCTAAGGACATCACACAACACCCAGCCATCACGAGACAGAGAAAATCCCTGACCCCGCCGGGAATCGAACCCGGGAACCCGGGCGTGGGAAGCGAGAACGCTACCGCACGACCACGAGATGCGGGCAGCCTTTTTGAAAGTACGTCGCTATTAAGGGTATTTTGAAGCTAGAACTACAAAAATTGGTATTTGGTTTCTCAGTGAGCAATAAAGGAATACATGTTTCAGTAGTTTTGAAAATTTAACCCTATGGGAGTGAAATAGTGGGTGAAACTTTGTTTTCTAAATATATTATTGTTAAAGAGCTACAAAAGTACTTTTAGTGCTTAGAGGTGGCACGCCACTTTCCCACTTTAACAACACTGTCAGTCAGATTAATATTCATATTTTAGGCCATGATCTCTGTGTTCCCCAGTACTACATTTGATATGTGTGGTTTATGACTCTTTTACATAAGGAACTTGTGGGCAGAAGGTTCTCATAACTGTATGTGTAACATGTAGAGAACTTGTACCCAAGGGGCCATAGGGGAGGAGAACAGGGAGAGATGGGTTGGAGGCATAAATTCTGAGTGTAGCAACCAGGCTGTGTGAGTGATTCTGGAAAGCAGTACTCAGTGGTTCGTATCTTCTGGCTGTAGCAATCTCTTCCTTCCACTTAGGGTCAGACGGGAGGACGCCGGTTCGCAAAACATTTTACTTGAGCCAGGCGACAGCCTGTCGTGAAGGTAGCCAGTTGGAAGAAAGTGGGTGGAGGAAGCCATTTAAGAGAGACTGCTGTAAACGGAGGGTTTGCGGAAGCAGTGAGAAGGTCATAAAACTCTGTGCATTCTCATATTAGAAGCTGGGACGATATGCACAGAGTGGCTGGTGCAAGTGTTTAGTGGAGGCAAGACTGTAGCTCCCCTGACGTGAGGAAGCCGCCATGTTCTTTTAGCGAGCGGCAAAAACATATATTTCGTGGGCACAGCTGTCTGGATAGCTTAACAGCCTTCTTTCAGAGATCAGAAATGGTCGGACAGGAAACATTAGATCTCTCCATAAATGAAGGACTATTGACCTGTCTAGGGAGATGTTTTTTCCCAAAAACATGACCATGCATACCGTGAGAACGACGCCTCCCCACTCTAAAATCTTCCTTTTTCGGACAAGAGAGATTTGGAGTTGCTGATTCTCTCCTCTCAGAATATTCAAAGTGAAGGCTTACTCTCCCAGTGTGGGATCCACTGTGCTGTGTCTGGACTGGCTACCAGGCTAACAGAACAGTCAAGAGCGGAGACTGAATGACTGTAGGATGGTTCTATTGGCGCGTGTGCCGGCCGAAGTGGCCGTGCGGTTCTAGGCGCTGCAGTCTGGAACCGCGAGACCGCTACGGTCGCAGGTTCGAATCCTGCCTCGGGCATGGATGTGTGTAATGTCCTTAGGTTAGTTAGGTTTAAGTAGTTTTAAGTTCTAGGAGACTAATGAGCTGAGAAGTTGAGTCCCATTGTGCTCAGAGCCATTTGAACCATTTATTGGCGTGTGAAATGTGGGGGCGCTTTCGTTTTTGCTATTTCAGCTCCCATGCCGAGGCTTGGAGGAAAGTGGTGGTGATTCTTTGTCTTCTTCGTCTTCTGGTCCTCCCCTGGCGGATAGATTCAGGCCTTGGCTTAATGGGTGAGAGTTGTAGTCTGCATCTTCTGGTGGACTAAGAGCCAGTGGCAGCTTCCAACTGTACCAACAGTGGAACTGCATATCATCTCAGACATATCATTTGCCACGAGGGTGAACTTATTCGTCCTGAGTCGACCATCGGACGTTTGACAATTCCATTGAAAGGGTGCACCTCATCCTGAAATCTGCGGGGATTTCAGGGCTCTGATAGGGAAGTTTTCCCGTGTTCTCATAATCAGAACGCCTGACCAGGTATTTTGCAAATTTTCATGAACGTGTCAGAACATTACTACTGCTGCAGCGCGGCGCTCCTCGCCCACAGCGCACCGTTTTCTGCTGCCGCGTGAATCGAGGTGAATGGGTAAAACACTGCTGCACCGGCGTAGGGTTATTAATTGATATTCATAGCTCCCAGATCTCAGGTGAACCATAGTTTGAGGTATACTTGGTCGTAGTTGATTCCATTTCATCAGAGTTGGGCCTCACAGTAAATTCATGTAAACAAAGTCATATTGCGTTGTAAAAGGGATTAGATCAGAGGAGAATTTGTATAGCTTCAATCCCAATGTATGCTTTACCAATCAAACTTTTTTTCTAATTTGTTTTTCATTTTTTGTGTAAGATTTATCAGGTCATTGTAATTATAAAAGGAATAATAAAATTTGTCATTATATTGTAAACTTAAATATGCCACTGTTCCCCCTAAAGTACTCACTGTTTCTCTTTTAATGTGGTAGCACATGGATACACCAGCAATTTAAGGATCAGTCTTATTTAATTAACTAATTTGATTATTAATTTCAGTTCTGAAAGTGACTGCAGGCATAGATAACAAAAGTGCGATGAGTAAATTCACTAATTTCATATGTAAAAAGTACTGGTATAGCTCACAATTTGAAGCTTACAGAGAAGATAATACTTTTCTTTATGTAAAGATAACAACATCCATCACCATGGATATATGATTAAAGCAGGCGACGGCTTGCAAATCTACATCTATGATCAATAGTATCTGAATTCTCACTACAAATGAAAAAATAGGTGTTTCATTGTTTTTTTGGAAACTGAACTCCTAAGGGGGTGAAATAGGGGATGAGATTTTTTATGAAAATATTTTGTTATGACAACATTTAAAAGCTAAATCTATGTAAATTTGAATTAGGATTCTTAGTGATAAATAAAGCCCACGCCCGGGTTCCCGGGTTCGAGTCCCGGCGGGGTCGGGGATTTTCTCTGCCTCGTGATGACTGGGTGTTGTGTGATGTCCTTAGGTTAGTTAGGTTTAAGTAGTTCTAAGTTCTAGGGGACTGATGACCATAGATGTTAAGTCCCATAGTGCTCAGAGCCATTTTTGGTAAATAAAGAAATTCGTATTTCACTATTTTTGGGAAATTCAACCCCTATGGAGATGAAAGTTATAATGAAAATATTTCCTTGTGCAAGTATTTTTGAAGCGAAATCTATGAAAATTTGTATTCGGTTACTCTGTTAGAAATAAAACATATGAAGGTCACTGTTTTTGGAAATTCAGCCCCTAAGGGGCGGGGGGGGGGGGGTGGGGGGTGGGGGGGGGGGGGAGAGCGTGAAATGTTTTACGAAAATATTTCATTGCACCCCTAAGGGGCTGAAAGAGGGCCAGACTGATCCACTGCCTCAATATCGTCCAGACAAAACCGCTAAGGAGAGAAACTTGAAGCTCAGACAGGGTATGCATCGTGCACTGTAGGCATCATTTAAGATAGGATTCTCCAAAAATTCACTCCCAAGTGGGTGAACCAGAGGATTAAAGGTGTTTGAAAGTAACTCGCTATTAACTGAATTTTGAAGCTAGTACTACAAAAACCGGTATTTGATTTCTCAGTCAGAAAATAAAAAAAATATGTGTTTCAGAATTTTTTGTAAATTCGACCACTGTGTGGGTAAAGTGGCGGATGAAAGATTTTTTTTTAAATAAATAATTTCTAAAGAACTATTAAATGACTTTTAAGGCTACGTCTATGACAACTGGTATTTGACTTCTCAGATAGAAATAAAAAAAAATTGTTTTTCTGGAAATCAACACCTAAGATAGTGCAATAGGAGATGAAAATTTTTAAGAAAATATTTCAATACACCAAAAAACTTTTAAAGCTTAATTTATGACAACTGGTATTTCAAATCCTCGGTTAGATATAAAGAATTTTCTGTTTTGGGATGAAAGATGCTAAGGAAATATCTCTACAAGATCGCAAAAGACATGAATGACAAAAATTTTGTACTCCAGCTACCACAATCGCATTTGGTTCAAAGAACATTTGGGAAAGACCATGCTTATATGGCCTTAATTAGCGTGAAATGCTTAGAAGGGGTTGAAATTTGTGAACAACATAAAAATTCGATTAAATAAAAACAAAAAATCTCTGCAGGCCATAGAGACTATACGATTAAAACAGCGGGTGCTAAGCTAGTTATGTATATAGATATACTGGGAATCGAGAATCTCTACCATATTTGCCTATTATCAACACTGATTCTGGCGAGATACCACTCCCAGAGATTCCAAGATTTTAGAGAAAGTTTTAATTTCAACAATGTAAATGTGATAAAATCATGCAGGAGGCAGGTGGCCATTATTATAATAATCAGCAGGTCTGCGTTTCAGTTTGTATGTGAAACGAACCTTCGCAGACTTGTCTACGCCATATCTACGTGCAGTAATCATTCCTGGATACCTGATAATGTTCAAGTTTCGAAACACAGCGTATGAGCAATAAAGCCTTCCTTGCCTCATGTTTGATTTTTACCACTGCGATTCAGTCAGCCTGAGTGCAGAACAACTGATCGTTTTAATTTCAAGTTTGATCGTGCATAGCAAAAAAGAAATATTTTTTCGTGTGATATGATTAAAAATTAACAGTTTTCGGATTTTTTTTCTTTTACTTGTACTGTCAATCCTTGCTTCTTACCAAATTTCATTATTCTAGGCCAAAGGAAAGTACACTATAGATTTTGATGAGTGAGTTTGCAAATATCAAAATATGTGACCTAGATGGCGGTAGACTTTGAAATTTACATTCATTACACCACCAAGGGCCTAAAGACCTTGGTGTTATTTCCAACTTACTGCGTCTACTCGTTCTTGAGGAAAAAAGAGTCTTACCAGACGGACGAAGAAATGACAAAAATGGTGTCCCATGGTTTAATGTATAACAATTACCATAGTGTATTATTTAAGCAAACAAATACATGGTTGTTACAAAGTCTAACTGGCCAACGTTAAAACGGGTGTTCCAATGCATCGACAACTTGGGCTATTATAGTAGCTTCACGTAGACGACTATCACCTCAGCCGACAGAAGTATTATACATTGGTGCCATATTATTAAAACTGGATATAGACATATTTTCTTTCAATCTAGGATGTTGTTCTCCGCAACGCCACAGAAAACACAGATATTATTGGACTAGTATTGTCTAGTTTCAAACATAAAAAATTGTGGAGGTCTACTGTAATTCTGCAGTTAACACTAAAAACAGTCCTAAGTTGCATAATGCTCTTTGGTTCAAATGGCTCTGAGCACTATGGGACTAAACATCTGTGCTCATCAGTCTCCTAGAACTTAGAACTACTTAAACCGAACTAACCTAAGGACATCACACACATCCATGCCCGAGGCAGGATTCGAACCTGCGACCGTAGCAGTCGCGCGGTTCCGGACTGAGCGCCTAGAACCGCTAGACCACCGCGGCCGGCGCATAATGCTCTTTATTGATTCAAAAATAAAGTGTTTCACCCAAGCAGGGCATCACTAGGTAATCTTGTGCAATGTGCGTCTTCATTCATAGCAGCGTAGATTAAGACCACATTCATACACCACAGTAAGCATGGCTACAGAACAAGGTGCCAAGGGCCAATCCATGCTCAGCCTGTGTATACACTGTGTGAGCACGGATTGGCCCTTGGCACTTTGTTCTGGGACCATGCGTACTGTGTGGCTTAATGTATAGCAATTACCATAGTGCATTATTTAAACAAACAAATCTACATTGCTGTAAATGATGATCGACATTGCTCGAGATTTCCTGGTGATGCCCTACAAGGGTGAAACACATTGTTTTTGATCCTACAAAGAACATTGTTCTATCTACGACTCTTTTTTAATATTAATCACAATATAAGATAGCTGTACCACTGTGCCCCAATGGATTGGAATTAATGTTATTCTGCAGTTTACATACTAGAATAATAACACACAACAGTTTGACTGGCGTAGAAGCACACCTTCCAGATAATCAAGACCAAGAAAAGGTCAAAAACTGTGCAATCACTGCCTACAGTTCCAATTATTAGCCTGTAACCTATGTGGAAATCTACATTATATATCTGATTCCATTGTTCTGGTGGAATACTTGTTATGATTCGTAAGCAAATTGCACTTCCAAATTAGAATTGGGTGTATATTCTGTACAAGACTGTAGTTTTAATGGAATAATTATTCATGGTGGCAGGCAGTACCACATAGCAGTACTTTACTAAATAAAAGGGGGACTGAGATGAGTGTAGACAGTTTCTTGATGGAAACATTTGATTCATCTGATTCCATTGCTCTGATGGAGTACTAGCTATTCTTCATAACCAAATTGGATTTCAAAATCATGAGGATGGAAGTAGGGGGTGTATATGCCATAGAAGACTGTGCTGGGCGTATATCATGAAGAATGTCATACTCAGTTATGTGACAATTATCACTACCAGGAAAATGCTATAAGGTATATCTGCCTGCCTATAGTTTTAATTACATATCCATGAAACAGGAGGTGATTGTTAACATATATAACACTAGTATTACACAGGGGTTATGCTATGTATTTTTTATATTTACTAGCAGTACTGATAGTTTGTGTGTAAACTGGTAACCATTCATTTGTTTGCTAAGTTGTTAGAAACTCTTGTTCTTTACATACAAGAACATAAGGACAAAAGTTACTGACGTGCGCTACGTTCTCTTCACACGGTTTTTTTTATTACTGATGTTAGATCACTGAAGCTGATTTGTCAGGTACTCTTTATTTGGATTCTGAATGCTGTACTGTTCTTTCCTAATGCCTGCAAGCGGTGATTCAAATGTATTTCGAATAGCATAAACATTTGGAAGTAACCATTTGAATCAATTTAAAGTGGAATAATCCCAAAAAACGAAATACAAGCAAAAGCTATACACATGGATCACATATTGGCATTATTGCCGATAAAATCAAGAGAAATCGGTTGTTAGAGGGGCTGCAGAGTACGAGGTGCATTCAAGTTCTAAGGCCTCCGATTTTTTTTCTCGGACTGGAAAGAGATAGAAACATGCGCATTGTTTTAAAATGAGGCCGCGTTTATTGTCATTACGTCCCAGAGATGGCAGCACCATACGGCAGATGGAATTTTACCGCCAGCGTCGAGAATGAGAACTGTTTTAAGTACTTAAAATGGCGACGTTTTCCTTACTTGAACAGCGTGCAATCATTCGTTTTCTGAATTTGCGTGGTGTGAAACCAATTGAAATTCATCGACAGTTGAAGGAGACATGTGGTGATGGAGTTATGGATGTGTCGAAAGTGCGTTCATGAGTGCGACAGTTTAATGAAGGCAGAACATCGTGTGACAACAAACCGAAACAACCTCGGGCTCGCACAAGCCGGTCTGACGACATGATCGAGAAAGTGGAGAGAATTGTTTTGGGGGATCGCCGAATGACTGTTGAGCAGATCGCCTCCAGAGTTGGCATTTCTGTGGGTTCTGTCCACACAATCCTGCATGACGACCTGAAAATGCGAAAAGTGTCATCCAGGTGGGTGCCACGAATGCTGACGGACGACCACATGGCTGCCCGTGTGGCATGTTGCCAAGCAATGTTTACGCGCAACGACAGCATGAATGGGACTTTCTTTTCGTCGGTTGTGACAATGGATGAGACGTGGATGCCATTTTTCAATCCAGAAACAAAGCGCCAGTCAGCTCAATGGAAGCACACAGATTCACCGCCACCAAAAAAATTTCGGGTAACCGCCAGTGCTGAAAAACTGATGGTGTCCATGTTCTGGGACAGCGAGGGCGTAACCCTTACCCATTGCGTTCCAAAGGGCACTACGGTAACAGGTGCATCCTTCCTGCACTGCAACAAAAACGCCCAGGAAGGGCTGCGCGTGTGCTGTTTCACCAAGACAACGCACCCGCACATCGAGCTAACGTTACGCAACAGTTTCTTCGTGATAACAACTTTGAAGTGATTCCTCATGCTCCCTACTCACCTGACCTGGCTCCTAGTGACTTTTAGCTTTTACCAACAATGAAAGACACTCTCCGTGGCCGCACATTCACGAGCCGTGCTGCTATTGCCTCAGAGATTTTCCAGTGGTCAAAACAGACTCCTAAAGAAGCCTTTGCCGCTGCCATGGAATCATGGCGTCAGCGTTATGAAAAATGTGTACGTCTGCAGGGCGATTACGTCGAGAAGTAACGCCAGTTTCATCGATTTCGGGTGAGTAGTTAATTAGAAAAAAAACTCGGAGGCCTTAGAACTTGAATGCACCTCGTATGAGGAAAATGCTCTGTGCGCATGCACAACACGTGTATCAAAGCTGTAGCACCAAATATCCAGTGGTTTATTACCAACAGTGTAATAAAACAGTAGTGGATCTCTTCACCTACTTACCTGTAAATGCAACGTATTACATTCACCTGCGTCAGAATCCCCGTAGCGATCATCCGTCCTGTGCAGTTCCGCTTCTACAATTTGCTGTTAGATATAAACCGCTGGAAAACCTAATTCAGTGTAAAAATTCATTGATTTAAACTCAAAATTTAAAAAAAAGCTGCATTCCTTCTTGATATAAGAGTCCGTCAAATGAAGACGTTTGTGAAACACAGTATTTCGCAGATAAGGTCGGTTGCCTAAATTCTATGTAATGGCCTACAGTGGACTTACATATCTAAAGAATCAAATACTATAAATGACAGTCCACTATATATAGTTTTAAGTGCATGCTTCCTAAATTATTGTTAGAACTCTATTCTATGCTGGTATTGCGGGTAATCATTCATTACATTTTATGTGAGGAGTCGCTTGGAAATGTAATGTTGGTCCAAACACTAGATAGCTTTATGCTTATAAGTTGGTCACGTGATCACGTCACTTCTTGTCACGCCTCCTGAATTTAGATCACATATTGACACTGTTCATAAAATCGCGTTATGTGATTGATTGTTTTATGATGTTTTCAATGTGTGTTAATAGCTACCTTCACTTGAATGTCAGTGAGTTTACTGCTCCATCGATACAAACACACACCAGTACATTTTGCTAATGTGTTGTAGTCCCACTACACTGTCGGCATTAAGTCACGGAAAATGACAGAAGCTGTAAAATACCTAGGATTACCTGCCCGACCGATTAAAACTAGAATTATTTTTCATCTTCATGACACGTTTCGGGAAATGATTCCGATTTTCAGTACGTTTTGCATATATTACTCGTGGTGCTTAGAGAAAATACGGGATGTTACGAGAAATTGTGAGAAATTAACCACTCTTAAAACGGCCGAAAAATAATATCATGCAGTTCGAGCTTAAGATTACCATTACGTACAAAGATACGTGTGCACCAGGTATTTTTTACGTTTTCAGGTAGGGACCGCCTTTCCCTACCTCACTAAGAATTGTCTGTAACGAAAGAGTTTCATAAATGCTCACTCAATGCAAGTTCTTTTTCTTTTCATAGACAACTATTGTAGAAACCAATGTGACGATACCTCTTGCTCAATGACATGCGATACATAATCAATGGCATTTTTATTAGACAGGTCAGAAGATACAGCGATCATGGTTTACCACAATATACGTAAAAAAAAGGTAAATTTAATGATTCCATTACGGTTGTTGGCAGTTCTTTTCTGTTATGCGAAAGTCATATGAACCCACTAGTTTCTTAGTCATGAAATGAGTTTTAAGAAAATAATGAAGGATCTGTTGAAGGATTGCGAAATTATTATGTCATGATTTTCTTATGCATTTGCAATTCCTAGGCTTGTTTTCTTTTTGCTAAAACGAAAATTATGTTTGAAGATAGTTCAGTTTGCTAACTTGTCCATCATCTCTATACAGTGCAATGTTGACAGCATGACGAGCTTCTTTCCTTGGTACAATCGTCATGAAAAAGAATTAGTGTACAGGAGAACTTTGCTAGTATTTCGAAAGTTAATAATGACTCATTACTGCATATATTTTCAGTGAATTAGAGTAATATTTAAAAAAAATTCTTAGATTTTTTTAAGATAGGCAGCATGGTGTATACTCAAGTTGCAGTTCTTATTGCGGCTGGCCACATACTCTCCAACATGGGAGGCGACGTGTTATTGTTGCAGATCTACACGTTACAACCTGCTGGATGTTATCTACCACGTGTGGGCGATTCTTGCTGTGTAGTGCGACAGAGAGCGTCCAAGGGCCATCTCACTTGTTTTTTCCAGTAGCATTATCTGTCAAGCGTGTGGGTCGCTTGCTGGCCGGCACGACGAAGGCGCGAGTCACAGCTTGCTGGCTCTTGGCAAGACTGTTATCTTGACCGTTCTCTCAGGTGTATGTACCGGTGTGACGAAGAACGACCAAGAAGCCATTTTCCACCTCTCTCGCTCTCCAGTAATACCATCTATCAGCTACGTGGGCTCTGGCCAACCGGTGGGAAGCATCAGCGTCTTACTGCAAGGCACAGAGGCACTAGTCCCGTTCTCTGACGTGGGCGGTCGGCGCAGCGTCTCAACGTGGCGCACTCTCTCTCCCTCCCTCCCTCCCTCTCTCCCTCTCTCTCTCTCTCTCCTCCCCCCCTCTTCCTCCTCCTCCTCCTCCTCCTCCTCCTGGCAGGATGTCGTTACTGCGTACGCGAGACCCCAGACAGTGACAGTCGACCCTTCGTCAGCTATCTGCAGAATCCCACTTGACCATTGGAGATGATTATGATTATATGTGGCACTAATACTTATCATTTTATTTATTTAAAATAAAGTGCATGCCTTTCCAATTCTCCATCTTATGCCGAGGGTGGTGGTGTGTTGGAGAAAAAATTTTACGGTGTAAATTTAGTTGAGTCTTGTGCGAGTTTTTTCAAAGTGCTTGGTTGGTTGGTTGGTTGATTTGTGGAAGGGGACCAAACAGAGAGGTCAATGGTCCCATCGGATTAGGGAAGGATGGGAACGGAAGTCGGCCGTTCCCTTTCAAAGGAACCACCCCAGGATTTGCCTGAAGCGATTTAGAGAAATCACGGAAGACCTAAATCGGATGGCCGGACGCGGGTTTGAACCGTCGTCCTCCGGAATGCGAGTCCAGTGTGCTAAGCACTGCCGGCCGCGGTGGCCGTGCGGTTCTGGCGCTGCAGTCCGGAACCGCGGGACTGCTACGGTCGCAGGTTCGAATCCTGCCTCGGACATGGGTATGTGTGATGTCCTTAGGTTAGTTAGGTTTAAGTAGTTTTAAGTTCTAGGGGACGTATGACCTAAGATGTTGAGTCCCATAGTGCTCAGAGCCATTTGAACCATTTTTTTGCTAAGCACTACGCCACCTAGTTCGATTTTCAAAGTGATATACTTGTCCTTCCTTCTTGGATTTTTTTCTGTCAATATTTACAAGTCTGCGACAATCTTACAGTGTCCGAAACCTTAAGGCATCCCGTTAGGAATGTCATTGTTTTTAACTCACTATCGAGCCATTTTTATGCTGGTGGCTAGTAGCATAGATGAGCTGCGGCAGATTGTTCACACTGTAAATTTAGCAATATGCACCTACCTTACCCATAGAAAGCCTTCTTGATTGAGAAGATGCATGTTTCAAAGTACTCTTTCTGCCGCCAGACGTAACAAACCAACGAACAAGTCCGTTATCTAAACTATGAAATGCATTAAATAAGACAATTGTTGAGGAAGCTTTTCATAGAAGATGGAAATGTAGAAGGCATTGTGGCTCATAACCATAAATTGAATTTAAAACACTGTTCTTACATGGTGGTGGAAGTCTGGAATTTGCTGAAGACAACCACATCCAAAAGAGTTTGGAGTAAACTGAAAGGCATTTCAATATAAGATAAGGTACAGAAAGATGAAGAAGAAAAGAATAAGCTTGAAAAGGTAGAGGAAGAAAGAGAAGCGCCAGACGGTGAAATATAACTTGAGTACATAACATCTTTTTGAAAATTCCTGGCCTTCCCGATCGCAGCGTAGAGGATATAGGCGATTTGCTTGCTTGTGTTTCTTCGGATGCTGGATTCCAAATTCTCAGTGACAATTAAATCATTCGAAGTGTGATGTAGAAACTGATAGCCAGACGGTAGACATTACTGAACCAGATGCGGGACCGCCAACTTGTGAGACGTTTGCATGCCTTGACACTGCACTAACATAGACGTAGCGGCAGCTGCTCGCTGTCGAGTGGATGCGAGACTTGGCTGCGCGAAACAGACTGAAGACAGCAAAACAACTCACTGACTATATGTTCAAGAACTGACTCTGAATGTATCGCATTGGGGGAAATAAAGGGCACTTTTTATTCAATTTTCATAATCGAAAATTTTGGCTGAAGCTTGTACCCGTTAACTTATCTTTTTACTTACCATTGCTGTAAAAATATTACGCTCATTTGCAACAATACAAAACCGAAATTGGCGGCAACGCATCCTATTATGCAACAATGCAAACTTTTACTGGTGTTTTATTGGCACTATCATTCTATAGTTCTACTAATAGCGTTTCGTTAACCTATAATTCAATTTCAGTTGGATGCTTGTAAGATAGCCTGCTTTATGCAGATATGAACGATTATTTAGAGTGAAAAGCATCGTCAAGCCAAGGAATTCCGCGCAGCTCCGACGCAAGCTTCAGAATTAAAGAGGCCAGAAGAAATTATGGACTGGACGAATCTAATGTGTAACGTCTCTTTGCTTCAGAAGAAAAAATGGAAGATGGAAGTTTCAGGGGACAGAAATGTGGCAAGTATCCGGAACCTGGTGTTAAGGTTCTTACCTATGAGAAAAATAATCGGAAAGATGGAATGCCTGTCTTGCGATAAATAATCCGACTAAAGGCCTTGGAAGTCGCAAGGGTCTCAAAAGTGCCACGGGGAGAATTCCATGCAAGTATTGGTTGGCTTCGTCGGTTTGTGTGGAGAAATGGCCTTGCTCTCCGACGAAATATTGCACCAACACAGAAAATGCAAGCAGATTTTTAGGAGCAAATGGTTAAGTTTCAGCAGTACGTCATCCACTTGCAAAAGTGTCACCCATACCCTCTTTATAATGGCAATGCAATCAAAACTCCAGTAATTTTGACAAGCCAAGCAGTACAGCAGTAGACATGAAAGGGGCAAAAAGTATTTCATTAATATGAACCGGGAATGAAAACAATAGGATAACTGTGATAGCTGTTACAATCGATAGAGGAAATTTAACCACTTCCGTCTTGCTGAAGAGAAAAACTGTACCCAAAGAATACTTTCCTAAGGGCTTAGTGATTCGCTCCCAAGGCCTGGATAACAAAGCAACTGATTGTTGACTGGTTGTCTACTGCTTGGAATCCCAGGCCTGGGGCAAAGATTGCTGGGAGAGCGATGCTAATTGTGGGTGCGTTTAAGTCACAACTAATTCTGTAACAAAAGATAAACTTGCTACTCAAAAATAATCCTTGCCGTAATACCCATTAAGAAATGACCTGTTTTCATGATTTATCCACTTATCAGGATATCTGATTGTCCAGTCCGAGTCCAGTTCAAGTCATTTCGATAGTTCTATCGTACTCCCAAAGTCTGACAGGTATTCGTCTGAGTTTTTGTTGGTGACAATCTATCTCATTTAATGCCTACGAATGTTGATTTTCTGTAAAATCTTTATTAACCAAGACCGCATATGGGAAAGTAGGTAAATAGTTTTGGCCATTTCTGGTCATCTTCAGACCTGAAAGACATTGAAATGGGGCACTGAAGACAGTTAGTCGTCCTATTTCAATAAAACGTTTTGTAGCATCACCCCATCTGAAAGAACTTCTATCTGTGGAGCTTCATATTTATGTGTCTGCATCTTGTCTATTTTACTCTAATAACTCCGTTACAACAATTGTAATTTTGATTGTTTTTTTGTTTAATTTTATTGCTTAACTGTACATTACCTATTATACTACTCGGAATCGTAATATACAGAGCTGACACCTTGTAGAACTTTCTTCGCCTGTGAGCCTGGACGCTTAACATTGCTCAGTCTCTTTACGACCAGCTCATGGAAACTTTGACTGTCGCTGTCACCAGACAACATGGCTATTTTCTATGACACTTTGAGTGCACGACAACAGTACTTGTCTATGCCTATTGTATTGTATACACAGTGAATTACCTAAGACTTGCACGCAGATATTGCGGAAATGTAAAATGCTATTGATGTGCGGTTTTCACGCAATGGATTTGTTGTCAGGGGCTCGTATTGTTAGCCAATGAACGGATTGTAATAATACTTAGAAAGTGTACTTCTTGTATGAACACGCATTTTTCTAACAGAACAGTGCCTATTGACATTAACAGACTAAAATGAGGGTAAATTAGAATGTCGGTGGTGTTTGTTTCTGGATTCTAGTTCGAGTCGTATATGAGATCGTATTTTGAAAAGTTTCCACATCGACACTTGTTTGTGCCATTCAACTTGCGTATTTGCTAGGTACAATGCTGTTATGTTTTCTTACAGTGTACTTGAGTGTTCCTTGAGTGCATTGCGACTTATTAGTCAGTTAACGTGTGACAGTCCAAGCTGTAGGTCGTGAATGGAAATGGGATTTACTAAAGCAGAAAAAACCGACATGCTCTTGGTGCATGGAGAGTATAGGAAGAATACAGTTGGTTCTTGGACGGTATATACGGCAAGATATCCTAATAGACTCAACCACATCGGCAATTCAAAGTATCCACGGGTGTACTGCCGGTCTACAGTGTCCAACGGGCACAATATTTCGGCGATCATACATGTCGTGTCTCACCCGTGGATATTTTGATTATCAAATACGCCGGGAGAAACTCAAGAATCACACATAGGCAATTATTTATCAGCCTCTTCAAAAAGTTACGTGGAGGTGGTAGGCAACGTAACAAAAGGAAACAAGTGACAGAGAAGGGAGAAATTAATGTTCTTGCCGCAGTTGCTGTTGATCCACGCGTTAGCTCGCGCGCAATCGCACGAGGAAGTGGCTGAGTCAGGCAAGTGTCTCTCCAACGCATTATCCAACGACATAGGTTCCATCCAATCTCGTATCTCTCCATCAATAGCTGCATGGAAATTATTACGAGCAGCATGTTAACTTCTGTACATGACTTTAAGACAGGATACATCAGATGTATCATGTGTCTTGTTTAGTGATGAAGCCACATTTACCAATCATGGCCAGGTAAACCGCCGAAACATGCACTATTTGTCGGTTGACAATTATTGTTGGCTTCCTCAGTTGGAACGTCAGCGTCCATGGAGTGTAAACGTTTGGTGGGGGAGGGGGGGGGGGGGAACAACAGTGAACAATCAGCCCATAGGTCCATTTTTCATATACAGAACACTGAATGCATCCAAGTATCACTGTCTCCTAGCAGTCCATCTTCCACAGATGCTAGAAGATGTTCCTCTGCAGACTAAAAGGAACCTGTGGCACCAAAATGATGGCTGTAGAGCCCGTAGTGCACGAATTACTACAGCATGTCTTCACGAACTGTTTCCAACCGTTGGATTGGACGCAGAGGACATGTACTACACGCGCAAACAAAGTTGACCCTCGGCGTGGTGACTGGTGGGAGCGACTGTGAATGGGAAATGCCTTTATGGTCGCTCCCATGAGCCTCCGCGCCGAGTGTCAACTTCGTTTGCGCATACATTAGCTTGGGCGGTCCGTTCCCCGGATTTCGCACCTGTAGACGTTTTTCTGTGTGGAAAGCTGAAAGACGCTGTCTACAAGGACGTATCAACCACATCCAATGATATGCAACGACGTATTACTGCACCCTGCTTGGACATCTCGGCTGAAAAGCTAGCACGCTGTCGTTCCATAACAGACTAGAAGTGCATGCTGCCGCTGCCGGTGGTCATTTTGAACAGAATCAGTGGTGGTCAGTGGTCTCGTTACTGGTCATAATCCACATAACTAGTGTGTGCACTTGTGTTGTTCTTTAATGTGTGCTACCACAGGTGTTGTTCGAGTCTCAGTGCGGGAATTTTTCAAAATACGATATCTCGTTAACGGCTCGCACTAGAATCTTGCAACAAACACCACTGACATTCTGATTTATCCTACTTTTAGTTTTTTATGTCAGTGAGTATGGTTCCATTTAAAAAATGTTTGCACAAAAAATACACTTTCTATCTGTTGATTGGCTAACAATACGAACACCTGACTACCAAACCCATTCTGTGAAAACCCCATATATCAATAGCACATTCCCTTTCTGCAATATTTACGGTGCATGTTTTAGGTGATTCACTCTGTATATGTACTCACGCTACAAGCACGAGTTCAGAGGTATTCCTTCAATGTACTGTACTTTATGTAACTTGCAAGTTATTATCTTGTTATTTATCGCACATATAGGCTTATATTATGATGCTACTATGTCGATTTTTACGTCAATTTATGACAGCTGATGTATATACTGCACATTATACTGGATAGTCGCTAGCGTTGTTATCAGCCAACCCATCTTAGACATGGTTTGTTATATTCTGGTATGCAGCGTTCAATAATTTTTTTAGAATCTCTTGTAAATACGATTAATATTGAATGCAATTCCTGTCTTCAAACCCTCAATTTCAATGTCGTTCATATACGAAGATGACCGGAAATGGTCTTAACTAGTCATAGTATATTTTTCTGTATGGGATCTTGGCAAATAAAAATTTTACAAAAATTCAACACTCATCGAACTAAGACCTAGCTATCCCTACACTGTCATTGTCAGGTAATTAGCATTTACCGCTGTTTCGGCTGTCCTATGTCACATTTTTTTACTAATTTCAAGTACAGTCACAAAGTACCTTTATCGCATATTGGCTACCGTGTTTCAATGGATTTCAGTCTAGCTCAGACATTTGCTTTAATATGTTACTCATTAAGATACGAACGCCGTTGTTCTCATTCTCTGCCGCCGAACGTGGGCTATGTTTTCCAGCCTCCACAGCTAAGCAAAACGTAGATCGTGGCGTTGTTAGAAGTAGTCCTGTGTAGTATCTCGAAATTTTGTTCTATCAAAATGTGAAGCCTTCATAAAATTATAATACGACTTATCTTACTGTTTAGCGTGATCTGTGCGATAATTTATAATACAATATAAGTACACAAAAGTAATGGTGAGCGACGGTCAGTTCTGCTTGTCAGTAATTCCAGCGATGACAAAAATCGAGAACAGTGGTTAGTTTATTCTTCCCTCTTGGAAGAAACAAGAGGAAGAACGTTATGGTAACTTGTTCAATTTCAAAGCATACACGCCCAAAGTAGATAATGGTCAAAAAGTTTAATTGCAGTATTGTGAAGGAAGGAATTATTCGTAAAAAGCAAGCTGAAAAAACTGTTCAGCATAGATAATCCAGCTACAAGTAATACGAGCGAAAACTGTCATTCTCTTTGGCATTTAGAAGAATATGCTGGACGTCATAAATGTAGTGCTGAAATGAAATGTCGTGTGGCGAGGGCCTCCCGGCGGTAGACCTGATAGCCTGATGCAAGTCGTTAAGGTAACGCCACTTCCGCGACTTGCGCATCGATGAAGATGAAATGATGATATAAACATCCAGCCCCTGAGCGGAGAAAATCTCCAACCCAGCCGGGAATCAAACCGCCCCCCCCCCCCCTTCCGGCATGACAAGCCGGCGCGCTGTTCACATAGCTACGGCGGCGAACACAGTGCTGAATATTTGCGACATCATTATAATTTGGCCATTTTTTGCGAAACACTGATAGAGATTTGTCCGAACAGGATGAGTAAATCGGACTGTTGAAACCAGTCTGCGTATTAGAAGTGGCGTGGCGCTCAATGCCTGGCGGCGGTGAGGCTGGGATGTAGCGTGGGCAAGACGAAGCAATATAAGATATACTGAAGTGGAAGGGAAGGCGATGGACAGAGATAGGGGGAAGGAAGAAGAGTTACACAAAGGGAAGGGGGAAAAGGAGAGGGGTAGAGAGAGGGGGGGAGAAGGAGATTAGAACATATATCCAATTCCCGTATTTATTTAGCATTTGCCAAGCACTGCCAGGTCCGCTAGTGATAAATATTTGAGAGTTCTAATGTGGTAGTGTAACATCCACTCGAAACTAGAAAGTTTTGATCATAATCCCTATTTTTCAAATGATTTTCATTTAAAAGGAGGCCTAAATATCGCTTATTTTGAGGGAGTTGCTCAAATTTTTCGAGCACTATTCGAAAATCTGATCGTCCGTAAATATTTCACGGCCGTAGACCACAAATTCGTCGTTACAGGGTACAGTTTCCTATCACTTAATAGCGATTTTTGCCTTAGTAGAGAGGAACCAAAGATCCTTTCACATGTGTCACCCAGACGACTGATTCCTGTTATTGCTAACGCCAAGGACAACGGATTCCTTTTCTGCCAGATGGAACCAGAGGATTTCGGGGATCTTAGCACACTACGGCAATGGTTGCATATAGGCTCGTTCAAAATAACTGAGCTGTGTCTGGCTACAAATTTTATCTGATGACCCTACTACACTAATGACAAGAAAAGGACAAATCATCCTGCAAACGTTGGTTTGACACAGCAACGCAAAGAAACCGAGAGGTACTGCGAAACGAAATCTGTCGCTAAATAATATTTCAGTTTTTCATGTCTTTTACGGTAAACTTCCACCAACGCAAATTGGCACGAAGAAAGACTTGCTTGACATGTCGCAGTTTATCTCAGCTGAATTTCTATGAGCAACTACCGAGTGAATACTGGGTTTTCATGTCTTTCTGGCAGACCTAACTGATTAAGGGCAGTAAATGTAGTGCTGGCCCTACATGTTGAGTGTAACGGCAACAGGAGTAGTGTTAAAATTTCCCGTATCTTCTGCTGCTGCTTGTCCAGATTTGCATCGCAACAAACATTACGTGTTTTAAACTGAATTGTTTCTCTTTCTGAAAATAAACTTTCTGTTTATGCAATAAGTAACACAAAAAACTAACGTGTTTCAGCAGCGCAGCACTGTTAATGCGCAAATACAACATTCCTCGTCCAGGAAAATGAAAGTAATTGTGCAATAACTGTTACAAAAATACGCAGAATGGTGTTTTACCTCATATACATTGCTTGTATCAAGAAAGCACAAGTAGGTAAGCATAAAACAGTATTTTTTTTTTGTTCTCCTGTAAAATTTGCTTTTTGTTGGTTACAATAGTTCTGTGGACAAACGATTCAATTATGCATCATTACGTACAATATTATTAATGATGAGATTTATTGACTAACTCGTTTCGTCTATTTGTCTAGCGATGTTCAGCCATGCATTGTCTTGCACACTACGATTGCATTGCTTGAACGATTATGATCGTATAATTGAGGATACTTTTCTGATACCTCACGAAACTTTACGTTAAACTCTAAATCATTTCGCATTTTTAATGTTCAATGAAAACCACCTCAGCTTTATTATTATACATTTACTGTGTTACGACTGATTTCATTCTTAGATCATCTTCACGTTGTCGAAGTGTGCTAAAGTCAACCTGAAAAATATTAAAAAAATGAAACCGGCCGTAGCACAGTGTGTAATAATGCACCTGAGGCGATTTTCATTAACCATTAAACTTAGTGTCAGCTGTGGTGATCAAGATTATTTCGCATTCTGACGCCTCAAGTTAATGAAAACAGCAGTGCGGCACTTGAACGTCTCCACTACCCGTTGCTTTGGTGGGTGAACCCGGGATCCCACGAGTCTTAACTTCACAGGGCCTCGGGTGGGCCACTAGTGACTACAAACGGACGTGACACATTGGGCCTAAGTTTTTTGGCGGCCGAAATGAGATACCGCTCGTCTACACGATATGACCTTCTTGAAGCGTTACTGGTTACTACATGGCCGCGTCAGAGGGTTAATATAATTCTTACTGGAAAAGAACACAAAATTAAGGTTGAAATTTAGCTATTCATTTGACTAAACAGAAGTTTTTCCTTGCTATGAAAAAGGAGCTAATAAAAGTCAACTGCATTTGGGACGAAAGTAAAATAATAAGTTGCTGAAGAGAGGCCCCGCAGTCAATCAGTGCCCTTTAGGAGCCACAGAATCAACTGTAACAATAGGAAGCAGATAAACGGATTTGGGCTTCCACGGTACATTGGGTCTTCTCCCAGTCTAGGAGCCACAGAATCAACTGTAACAATAGGAAGCGGATAAACGGAATTGGGCTTCCACGGTACATTGGGTCTTCTCACAGTCTTAGGATGACGTATGATGATTTCTTGGGTTTTGGTGATCACATGAAAATCTGCGTTGACCTTACAGAGCCTGAAATACTGTATCTTTTGTGTGACAGGAACTAAAGCAATGACGAAGATGAAGAATAAGAAGCAGAGCCGAATCCATTAACTGCAGAAGCGAACAGATCATCGTCATAACTGTCGCACATGCACATTCTTAGAACGGAAGTAATAAACGACGAATATTTTCGGCTTTGTCCGTAACAGAAAATGTGCTTCATCAGGCATAGTGGGGTCACTAAAGCATCGAGTGATTACTGACTGATTTGCAAAATAAAACTGACATTTTGCTATGTTCTTTTGCTGTGTGTAATGCTCATGCTCGTATGTATGTGTCTTTCATGTGAAATAACTTTCTTTTTGTTTGAACTCAAGTTGTTACTTTCTACCTACCTTTGTAGAGAAATATGTATCTGTGTTTAGACTACACGAAACTGACACTTTAATTTCATATCTGTGGAAGTTACCCTTCTTTGGTGTTGTGTAGGATGAGCTTTTGGGGCCAGAGAATTATATTACAAAAACTTATTTTTAGGTTGCAGTATATTGATTTCTAATTACTGGAGATATGTAGGTGCAGATATTGTGAATTCACCTTACTTCAGCTTTCCTTTGTCTCCACCTCAACAGTTCAAACTCTCGTTAAATCCAACTCACAACAATTTCACATTTTTCCGAATCTTAAACTTAGAACTATCGACAGTCAACTGTAGACCTTGCTCACATTAGTCTCTGAACTTTGTATCGTTTCATTTGAAAATGGTAAAAACTAATGGAATTAGAGCCATAGACGTTATAGCATTCATTCTGTATCTTATCTTGGACTTTGGTAACAGCAACTAAGTCACCTCGATACGAAGCCATAAAATCTCACGTAAAAGTACGAAGTTTAATTTCAAAGTGAATCTTCATCGAAATAGGAAGACGAGGAGGAAAGACAAATGCCGACTGGAAACAAATGTTGCACCATATTTTCTGTAAACATTTGCCGCACGAACAATGTTAATTAAGACATTCTACAATATCGACATCTCCTGTTAGTTGTATCTCAGTGACCCCTGTTCGATTTTCATCACTTAAATGATCATTATATAGGCACAGTCTCTCTACAGGTAAGCGTTAATAAAGGTCTCAACTTAAGTTTTTGCATTTAAGAAAAACTTAAACCCAACATACAAAGAAATTATTTTGAAAAAGTGTTCGAGATATTTGCTCTCAGTACTAGAGGTAGAAATCGTCAGTAAACGTTGGAAACATTGTGCAGATCTTTAGCTCTTTCTTACGTAAGATCAAACATCCTGATGGGCTGTTTGTTTCTTAATATACTTACGTACTTCAGTCAGCCCAACTCACATTTTAAAAGTCGTTTGTTATGTCTAAAGCTGTCTCGTTCCCTATCCAACACGATAAAACTATCCGTAGAATCGAAAATGGTTCTTATCAGAACAGTATGAAGTATGCTGATGTTTCTAACAAGCTAGTCTTTTTTGCAAAGTTTTTTATCTGCTTTCGACGACGAAACAGGAACTGAAACACCCTTTCTGGTAGAGCACTGCATTCCAAGTTCCGCCTGAGCTGGTGGCTGCCCAAGGTGCTCGCCCGTCTGGTCTCGGGAGAGCCACCTCAAGCCCTAAACTGGCAATCCTGATTTATCGACCACTAAAGCCAGAGCTACACTAGATGTGGTCCGGGCGCTTATTGTTCTAAATTGCGTTCGGGCACTGGCTTAGCCTGCGATCGTAAACGGAGAAATTAAATCCATAAAACACAGGGAAGCAAATTGGTTTTTGAAGAGGCGGACGCCAGGAGGGGGTTTTATGGGTAGTTAATGTCCGCTCGCAGTTCGCGCAGTGCACAGGTGGCCCTACCCCGCGCTTCTCAAGACGAGGCAGGGGGAGGCAATGCAACCAATCTTAATAAGTGCCGATGTTCCCTCGGCCGCTGGTAAAATTCCCTTCTGCAGGTCGTGAACACCATAATAATCCTCAGAGAACGCGTGCTAAAGCCTTTATCTTCAACCGGAGATAGTGATTTACACTCGGTGAATGAGATAAGAGATTGCTGTCGAGAACTGGTGTGGATATGACAAGCACAGTTGAAATTTCATCAGCTAGGTATGATAATAATCTCTAACCATATCCAGAGCTCAGATTATGACAAATTAAACCGACAAATGACAAGGCATTCAAATTTGGTATGCAGTCTTTCTTTCTTGACTGTACATTCCAGTAATAGTTGAAAAGCATTAACAGATATCGTAATACAAACCTGTTGTACATAACTTCCTCCAAACCTTTTTTTCTCCTTGTATTCTGTCTAGCTTAGCCTGCTTTTTACTCAAAGTGTCGCTAAGAACACCCCTCTCACCCAGTTCTTGATATCCTTGCACGCAGAAAATGCAGTGTTTATGAGGTACTAAATGGACTTTTCTACTCGCATGTGTATTAATATTTCTGTCCACCTATGACCGTACTGGTAAATTATTTGTCAACTTTATTTTCCCATTGTTATCCAATAAATAATCAAATATAGCTACAAGCACTGCTACTGGAAAGATATAGTATGGACTGCGGATCTCATGCCATATAAAACAGTATGCAAGCAATGAAAAGAAATACGTTACATATCTCACTCTATTATAACAGGCCAATTAAGATCTCGTTGGAGCTATGACCAACTCTCTCTCTCTCTCTCTCTCTCTCTCTCTCTCTCGAGTGTGAAACTAATAACAGTTGCCGCCAGCTCACAAGCTTATTTTTTTTTTTTTTTGTACCTCAGAATATTTTGAAAAACATGGTAACAACAGATACTAAACCATCTTTTTGAGAATAACCTTTTAACAGCAGCACGATCGTATCGTCTGTGTGTGGCGAGATACGCAAAGAGCGCAAGCACAGAGAAGGCGCTAGAAGTGACCAAAAAAAGACGGTTTATCTGAGAACTAGCTTAGCACTCACTGCTTCGCTCGCATTTGCTTACTAATTACAATAAAAATAATTTTGTAAATACATATTAGGCCTACTGAAAATTTAATTTAGTAAAGAGCAGTATCTTTTTTATGCAATTCTGACATAGCCTATATGTCGTGGTGACTGTTAAATAGCCGGCCGCTGTGACCGAGCGGTTCTAGACGTTTCAGTCCGGAACCGCGCTGCTGCTACGGTCGCAGGTTCGAATCCTGCCTCGGGCGTAGATGTGTTTGATGTCCTTAGGTTAGTTAGGTTTAAGTAGTTCTAAGTCTAGGGGACTCATGACCTCAGATGTTAAGTTCCATAGCGCTTACAGGCATTAGAACCATTTTTTGACTGTTAAATAGCTTTCTTGATTTAGTTCACAAATTGCATAATATACTAAACTTTTCACGCTAATTAGGGCCTTAGAAGCAGTGTTTTTACCGAATTTACTTCTGATCAAAAAGTGAATCTGGTAGCTGAAGTCGGAGGTTTTTGTTAACCCTGCCCTTTGAGTTCTTATGGTGGCATTTCTGTAGAAACTTTTACCCCCTAACATATATTTCTTTATTTCTAAGCGAAAAGTCAAATACCAACTTTCATAGATTTACCTTTAAAAACATTTAAGTACAACGAAATAATATCATAAAAATTTTCATTCCCTATTTAATCACTTAGGGGCTGAATTTCCAAAACATTGAAACAGTTTTTTTTTTTTTCCTAACCTAGAAGCCAAGTACAAATCAGCGTAGTTCTAGGTTTAATACCGGCGTATTTTCAGGTGCATTTTATCACCTATGTCACCTCCTTAATGGTGGAATTTCAAAAATCTGTTCTTAAACGATGCCTCCAAATTTCAAGTCTCTATCCTTAGCGAGTCCACAGTTCGTGGTCCTGCGGTAGCGTTCTCGCTTCCCGCGCACGGGGTCTCGCGTCTGATTCCCGGCGGAGTCAGGGATTTTTCCTGCCTCGAGATGTCTGCGTAATTGTGTCATCTTCATTATCATCTTTCATCCTCATTACGGTCGGAGGAAGGCAATGGCAAACCACCTCCGCTAGGACCTTGCCTAGTACGGCGGTGCAGGTCTCCCGCATCGTCCCCTACGCTCCTCGGAGTATGAGACCTCTTCATCATCCTTAGCGACTTGAGCAGGACGATGAAGAGTCAGTCAAGGAATTTCCTTTTCTAAGTAGAGATTAACTTGGAGAAGTATATGAGTTCTACCCCTCGTTTTCCTGTCTTCTGCTTACGAAAAGTAGTCTTTTCCTCGCCCCGCGGCTGCAAAGGCATTCTGTTTCACACTGGCTTTTTGCCCAAGTAGCACTGTAAAATAACAACAACCGACAATACGTCTATCATTAAAATGGTTTCTACTGGTGACCGAGGACGGTGTAGTGAACAATTACAAGGTTTATTGCACCATATATTTTAGGTTGGTTAATAAGTCCAAGTATATGTGGCAAGAGCAAGCCATTAATACATTTTTCCGTGGACAGGAGGTCAGGCGAGTGTGGACACTAGTACACAAAATGGTGAGTCTATACTCCACAGGCGTAGCCCACTTATTGGTACAGTACGACTGCCGATATCATCAGGTCGTGAAGTTTGTGAAGTGTTTGTGGGAAGACTGTTCGACACAGAGAAAACACAAGCAGCATCCTGATGTGCTTACATATTACAGTACCATATACAAAAATATCTGCATTTATACCCTTTACACCCTGTATAATATTAATACACATATCACAATTTGTTTCTGTGGACAATAGAGAGTTTGACTGTAAAAACGTGTCATCGTTGTTGTCTTCAGTCGAAAGCCTGATTTGGTGCAGCTCTCCATGCTACTCTATCTTGTGCAAGCGTCTTACAACCTACATCCACTTGAACCTAACTCCCCACACTTCTCTCCATTACGAAATTGGTGATTTCCCTGATGCTTCAGGATGTAGCCCATCAACCAATCCCTTCTTTTAATCAAACAGTGCCACGAATTTCTTTTTTCCCCAATTCTATTCAGTACCTCCTCAACTGGCTTGGTTCCTGCTTTCATGTAGTATGACCAGCCCCAATTGAACAGCTGTGTCAGGAGGCTCAATATGGAGCTAGATCAGCTGCTTCAGACGCCTACTTTGTCAGGCATAGTTTTGGGTCCTGTTGATGGTATTGGTAGCTGGGACTTCACAAGACTTGGCCTGCATCTCAATAGGAAAGGGAAGGGTAAACTGGCTGGGATGATAGTAAAATCTTTAGGGGGGGGGGGGGGACTCATGGGAGAGTACATTTTTAGGCTGAGATCAGTGTCCAATCATCCTACAGTGATTGAAATTAAGCATAATGAAAAGTTCAGACAGGCAGGCATGGTACTAGAGATGTGAAAATATCACAAGATTCTCATAACAGTACAGTGAAAAATAATGTTAGTATATCACAAGATTCACATAAAAGTACATGAAAAATAATATTATATATTGCATCAGAATAGCAAGGGATTAAAAAACAAAGTAGACGAGCTTCTTGTTTGTTTAGAAGATTTAGAAATTGGAGGTGGAATAGATGTACTATGCCTATCTGAAGATCATATAGTCACAGGTACGGAAATGGTAAATGTAGGTGAATATTAAGCTTTCAGCACATGTAAGTAGAGAAACTATGGAGAGAGGAGAAGTTGCCATGTATGTCAAAATCACTAATAGTGTGAAAAATTTGGAAACTAAAAAATTTTGCATAGAGCAACATATAGAAGCATATGCATGTGGGCTTAAACTAAATAATGGCAATTTTATAATTGTAGCCATGTATGTGTCCCCATTGGGAAATTTTCCACTATTTTTGAAAAACTTGAATTCTTTGTTGTGCTACCTGTCAGACAAAGGAAAGCAAATTCTTGTTCATGGGAATATCAACATAGATTTTCTGAAAGCATCCAATAAAAGCCTGACCTTGAAGTATTATTTGGTTCTTTCAATTTGACATCAGTTATTGATTTTCCTACTTGGGTGGTACAGGAAAGCAGCACACTGATAGATAACGTTTTCATAGACCAAGATAAATTTAATCAAATAAAAACTTTTCCTGTTAAGAATGGTCTGTGTGATCATGAAGCACAGCTAGTTACAGTAAATGATATAGCTCCATACAGTAATGCAAAACAGTCCTCCAAAATAGTGTGTTCCATTAATGATTTAACAATACAAAATTTTAGGGAAAATTGCAACAGTTAGACTGGGAAGAGATGTACAGGAAACATCATGCTAATTTAAAATTTAATCTACTTCATGATACCTTTGTGAGTACATTTGAAAACAGTTTCCCTAAGAAAACAGTGAAATATAATTGTAAGAAACCATGTAAAAAGTCATGACTTACTAAAGGGATAAAAATATCTTGTAAACAGAAAAGGGAAATGTATCTCATTGCTAGAAGGAGTAATGATCCCGAAAAAGTGAAAGATTATAAAAACTACGGCACTGTATTAAGAAAAGTTATTAGAAAGTTCAGAAGTATGTGCATTGTGTCTGAAATCAGCACATCTGATAATAAAATTAAAACAATTTGGAATACTGTGAAAAGGGAAACAGAGCAACCAAGAGCACAGGAAGACTGTGTTCCTATCAAACACAATAATCATTTTTTTAAGTGTTGTAGAGAAAATAGGATCCAGCTATTCATTAGAAAATGCAAGGCAGTATATGGAAGAGGCAGTACGTATGCAATTTGATAAAATTGAAATTCAACCACCATCTGCTACTGAAATTAGGAAAATAATAAATTCACTCAAAAGTAAAAGCTCATATAGAATTGTCAGTTTGGTTTTCAGAAAGGCTTTTCAACAGAAAATGCTATATATGCTTTCACTGATCAAATATTAAATGCATTGAATAACTGAACATCACCCATTGGGATATTTTGTGATTTCTAAAAGGCATTTGATTGTGTAAATCATTCTTCCAGAAAAGCTTCAGTATTGTGGTATGAGTGGGACAGTGAACAAGGAATAAAGATTTCCTGTAAGACAAAAAGGAAAATGTATCTGTCGACCAAGAATAGCTCCAATGCTGATGATTTAGCTAAATACAAGGAATAGTGTAAAATATTAAAAAAAGTAATTCAGACGTCTAAACAAATGCACTATGAGAAGAAGATAGCAATGTCAGGGAACAAAATAAAAACAATATGGGATATAGTGAAAGAGCAGACTGGTAGAACCAGAAAGGAACAGGAGCAAATAGCACTAAGGGTAGATGACACATTAGTAACTGATGGGCATAGTGTGGTAAATCTATTTAACAAGTACTTTATATCTGTTACTGGTAGAATGGGACTTTCAGGATCAGTAAATAATGCCCTTGAATATCTGAAACTAGCCTTCACAAATAGCTTCAACTACATGAATATATCACTCGCTTCACCAAAAGAAATAACGTCCATAATAAAATCTTTAAAAACAAAGCATTCTAGTGGGTATGATGAAATATCAACAAAGTTAATTAAGGCATGTTCTTGTGAGTTTAGCACAATTCTAAGTTACTTGTGTAACCAGTCAGTTATAACTGGGACATTTCCTGACTGGCTAAAATATGCAGATGTTAAGCCTCTATTCAAGAAAGGGGATAAAGAGATACCATCAAACTACAGACCGATTTCACTTTTGCCAGCATTCTCAAAAATTTTACAAAAGTAATGTACAGGCAGCTGCTCAACCATCTGACCACAAATAACATATTATCAAGAACACAGTTTGGATTTCTGAAGGGTTCTGATATCGAGAAGGCTATTTACACCTACAGTGAAAATGTACTTAATTCATTAAATAACAAATTACAAGCAGCAGGTATTTTCTGTGATTTGTCAAAGCCATTTGATTGTGTGAACCACAACATCCTTTTAAGTAAATTAGAATTCTATGGTGTCACAGGCAGTGCTGCAAAATGGTTCAAGTCATACCTCACTAACAGGAAACAAAGGGTGTCAGTGCAAGGGACTAGTGAATTAAGTCATCAGTCATCATCAAAATGGGAAGAAATTACATGTGGTGTCCCACAAGGATCCATCTTAGGGCCATTGCTTTTTCTTGTGTACATTAATTATCTCTCATCAGTTACACTGCCAGAAGCAGAGTTCGTTTTGTTTGCAGATGACACAAGTATTGCAATAAATAGTACGTCAAGTGTAGTTCTAGAAAGATCTGCTAATGATATTTTCATGAATATTAATAAATGGTTTAAAGCCAACTCACTGACATTAAACTTCAAAAAGACTCACTATATGCAATTCAGAACCTGTAAGAGGTTTCCACCCAGCATATGCATAAAATACCAAGAAGAGCAGATAGAAGAGGTCGACAGTCTTAAATTCCTGGGATTACAACTTGATAATAAATTCAGTTGGGAAGAGCACACCAGAGAACTGCAGAAATGCCTTAACAAATCTGTATTTGCAATTCGAGTGTTAGCATACATAGGCGACATAAAAATGAAAAAGCTTGCATACTTTGCCTACTTTCATTCCATAATGTCATATGGTATAATATTTTGGGGTAACTCTTCAAGTCAAACAAAAGTTTTCAGAGTCCAAAAACGTGTAATACGTATTATTTGTGGAGTAAATTCACGGACGTCCTGTAGAAACGTCTTCAAAGAACTGGGTATACTAACTACTGCCTCTCAGTATATTTACTCATTAATGAAATTTGTCCTAAATAATATATCTCTTTTTCCAACAAACAGCTCAGTTCATACATACAATACCAGGAACAAAAATGATCTGCACAAGGACTTAAAAGCACTTACTTTAGTTCCAAAAGGGGTCCACTACTCAGGAACATTCATCTTCAATAATTTGCCAGTAAACATAAAAAATTTAGTTACAAATAAAGATCAGTTTAAAAGGAGCCTGAAAGACTTACTAAAGACCAACTCCTTCTACTCCATTGACGAATTTTTTAATAGAAAATGATGATGTATTGTATATATTCATACTATTAGTATTGTTATTTCAGCTTAAAAAAAAATTGACATGTTTCACATCCATGAGGATCTCCTCAGCACGGATCTATGGAACGAAAAACTAATCTAATGTAATCTTAATGGTTTAATTCATACTTACCTGGAAGAATGCAGAAGGTTGAAATTAACAGTACAGATAGTCTGCAAAAACCAGCTGAGTCCTCAAACTTTGAGGTAGCAAGAATGGTGTCCCACAGGGTTTACTCTTGGGTCCCTTATTGTTCTACTCTATATTCATCATGATGCAAAGCTAGTTCTTTTTGCTGATGATACAAATATAGTAATCACACCCAAGAAGCAAGAATCAGCTGGGGAAATTGTAAATAATGTCTTTCAGAATATTATTAAGTGAATCTGTGCAAATGGACTCTCACTAAATTTTGAGAAAACACAGTTTATACAATTCTGTACAGCAAATGGCATTATGAATGGAAGTCTGTTGCTAAGGCAGAATACTCAAAATTTCTGGGTGTGTGCATTGATGAGAAATTGAATTGGAAGAAACACATAGATGATCTGTTGAAACGGTTAGGTTCATCTACTTATGCTATCAGGGTTACTGCATATTTTGGTGATAAATATTTCAGTAAATTAGCCTACTATGCCTATTTCCATTCACTGCATTCATACGGCATTATATTTTGGGGCAATTCATCATTAAAAGAGAAAGTATTCATTGCACAAAAGTGTGTAATCAGAATAATAGCTGGAGCCCTCCCAAGATCACCTCGCAGACATTTATTTAAGGAACATTATTCACACTACCTTTGCAATAAATATATTCACTTACAAAATTTGTCATTAATAACCTGTCCCAATTCAAAAATAACAGCCAAGTGCATAGCTACAACACTAGAGGAAAGGATGATGCTCACTATTCTGGATGAAATCTCACTTTGGCACAAGAATGGGTGAATTATGCTGCCACAAAAATCTGAAGTGATTTGCCAAATAGTACTAAAAGTCTGACAGATAGCCAACCAACATTTAAAAGCAAATTGAAAGAATTTCTGATGACAACTCCTTTTACTCGATAGATGAATTCTTAGATATGATGTAGTAACTTTAAAAAAATTAATTAATTAATTATTTTGTGTAAAGAAAACTTATGTTAAAGTGACATGTTCCACATCAATACAAAATGTTGTATTCATGATCTATAGAACAAGGATTTATGTATGTATGTATGTATGCATGGTCAACCCAAGTAATCTTCAGCTTTCTTTTGTAACACCACATTTCAAATGCTTCTTTCTCTTATGATCTGAACTGTTTATCATCTATGTCAAACAACTGTGCAATGCTATACTCCCAACAAATGTCTTCAGGAAAGACTTCCTAACACATTTGATGATAATGAATTCTCTCTTTCGGAAACACTTCTCTTGTTGTTGCCAATATGAATTGATATCATCTTTATTTTGTCTATTGTCAGTTATTTTGCTCCACAAATAGCAAAATTCTACTATTACTTTAGTGTCTCATATCTTAAGCTAATACCCGCTGCGTCACCCAATTTAACTTGAGTATATTCCATTAGGTCTACCCTTGTTTTAGTGTTGTTAACATTTACCTTACAACATCTTTTCAAGAGTCTGTCTATTTCATTTAATTGATTTTCCAAGTGCCTGGACAATAGTGGCATGATTACAATGTAATTGGCAAACCTAAACATTTCTCTCTGAACTCCAATTCCCTTTCCAAATTTCTCCTTGGTTTCCTTTACTACTTGCTCAGTGTACAGACTGAATAACATGGGGATAAGTTACACCAATGTCTCACTCCCTTTGCCATCAGTGTCTCCCTTTCATAGCCTTTGACTGTAATTACTGCAATCTGGTTTTTGTACAGTTGGTAAATAATCTTTTGCCACCTGTATTTTTCCCAGGTACCTTCAAAATTTTGGAAAGCATAGTCCAGGCAACATTGTCAAAAGTTTCTTCAAATGAACAAATGCTATAAATCTAAGTTTGCCTTTCTTCGGCCAGTCTCCTCAGGTAAGTCATGGAGTCAGTATTACTTCGCATGGGCCTACATTTCTCTAGAACCCAAACAGGTCTTCACTGAGGTTGGTTTGTACCAGTGGTTTCATTCTTCTATTAATAATTTGTGTCAATATTTTGCAACCATGACATAGTGAACTGGTGGTTTATTAGGGCTAATATTTACACCTTTCAGCATTTGTCTTCTTTGGATTTATTTCAGTCTTTCTGAAGTCTGAGGGTATTTTGACTGACTCATATATCTTGCATGCCAGGTAGAACAATTCTGTCATGGTTGGCTTTCCCAAGGATGGTTTGTACCAGTGGTTTCATTCTTCTATTAATAATTTGTGTCAATATTTTGCAACCATGACATAGTGAACTGGTGGTTTATTAGGGCTAATATTTACACCTTTCAGCATTTGTCTTCTTTGGATTTATTTCAGTCTTTCTGAAGTCTGAGGGTATTTTGACTGACTCATATATCTTGCATGCCAGGTAGAACAATTCTGTCATGGTTGGCTTTCCCAAGGATGTCAATATCTCTGAGGTATGCCATTTATTCAATGGCCCTTAGTACCTACTTACGACTTTGAGTGCTATGTCAAATTCTTGCAGTATTATACCTCCCATATCATCTTCACCTGCTTCCTATTCTCTTTCTATACCATTGTCCTCAAGTTTGTTTCGCTTTTATAGTCCCTCTATATATTCCTTCCACAATTTAGATTTCCCTCCTTTGCTTAGTACTGTCTTGCCATTTCAGCTCTTGAAATTCATATAGTTGTTTCTCTGATTTCCAAAAGTCTCATTAGTTTATCTATAAGCAGCATCTATTTTTCCTCTGTATATGCATGCTTCTGAAGCCTTGCATTTGTCCTCTCCTTTTTGCATGGGTTATTAGCTGTATTTTTATTTTTTCATCTTTCATCAATCATATCTCTTTCGTCAATCATATCTCCTGTGCTATTCAGGGATTTCTAATAGGCCTTGTCATTTTAGCCTAGTTCCTCTGCTGGCTTCCCTATTTTGTCTCTCAAAGCTACACATACAACTTCTATTGTAATAGTGTCCCCTATTTCACTCCACTCATGCCTAGTGCTCCCTCTGAAACCCTCAACAGACCCAGTTCCATTGGTTTATCCAGGTCCCATCTCCTTAATTTCCTACCTTTTAAAAAAAAAATCTTCAGTTTTAATCTGCAGTTCTGCAGAGCTGCATACCATCAGGATGAAAATAACAGCTGCAGTTTCCCTTTGCTTTCAGCTGTTACAGTACCAGCACAGCAAGGTCATGTTGGATATGTTACAAGACCTGCAAGGTAGGGGTGGAAAACCAATGTGCACTCCGTGTGCATACTGGGGGGGAGTCATTCCAGATGTGGAAAGGGTCCTTCCACATGCCATGAAGGGTACAGGGTGCACCCATCTGCAGGTGGTTGCTCACATCGGCACCAATTATGTGTGTCACTGTGGATCGGAGGAAATCCTCTCTGGCTTCCGGCGGCTATCTGATTTGGTGAAGACTGCCAGTCTCGCTAGTGGGATGAAAGCAGAGCTCACCATCTGCAGCATCATCGACAGGACTGACTGTGGACCTTTGTTACAGAGCAGAGTGGAGGGTCTCAATCAGAGGCTGAGATGGTTTTACAGCTGTGTGGGCTGCAGATCCGTCGACTTGCACCATAGTGTGGTGGGGTTTCGGGTTCCGCTGGATAGGTCAGGAGTCCACTACACACAGCAGGTGGCTACATGGGTAGCAGGGGTTGTGTGGCATGGACTGGTTGGTTTTTTAGGTTAGATGACCTCGGGAAAGTACAGAAAGGGCAACAGCCTCAAAAGGTTCGGGGCAGTCAGGACATGCAGGGACCAAGCAGCAATCAGTATTGTAATTGTAAACTGTCAAAGCTGTGTCGGTAAAGTACCAGAACTTCAAGTGCTGATAGAAAGCACTATAGCTGAAATTGTTATAGGTACGGAAAGCTGGCTGAAGCCAGAGATAAATTCTGCCGAAATTTTTACAAAGGCACAGACAGTGTTTAGAAAGGATAGATTGCATGCAATCAGTGGTGGTGTGTTTGTCGCTGTTAGCAGTAGTTTATCCTCTAGTGAAATAGAAGTGGATAGTCCCTTTGAATTATTATGGGTGGAGGTTATACTCAACAACTGAGCTATGTTAATAATTGGCTCCTTTTACTGACCTCCCGACTCAGCAGCATTAGTGGCAGAACAACTGAGAGAAAAATCTGGAATACATTTCATATAAATTTCCTCAGCATGTTATAATCTTAGGTGGAGATTTCAATTTTCCAGATATAGACTGGGACACTCAGATGTTTAGGATGGGTGGTAGGGACAGACTATCGAGTGACATTATACTGAGTGCACTATCCGAAAATTACCTGGAGCAATTAAACAGAGAACCGGCTCATGGACATAATATCTTGGACCTACTGATAACAAACAGACCCGAACTTTTCGACTCTGTAAGTGCAGAACAGAGAATCAGTGATCATAAGGCTGTTGCAGCATCCCTGAATATGGAAGTAAAGAGGAATAAAAAAAAAAGGAGGAAGGTTTATCTGTTTAGCAAGAGTAATAGGAGGCAGATTTCCGACTACCTAACACATCGAAAGGAAAATTTCTGTTCTGACACTGACAATGTTGATTGTTTTTGGAAAAAGTTCAAGGCAACCGTAAAATGCGTTTTAGACAGGTACGTGCTGAGTAAAACTGTGAGGGATGGGAAAAACCAACTGTGGTTCAACAACAAAGTTAGGAAACTACTGCAAAAGTAAAGAGAGTTTCACTCCAAGTTTAAACGCAGCCAAAACCTCTCGGACAAACAGAAGCTAAACGATGTCAAAGTTAGCGTAAGGAGGGCTATGCATGAAGCGTTCAGTGAATTTGAAAGTAAAATTCTCTGTACCGACTTGACAGAAAATCCTAGGAAGTTCTGGTCTTACGTTAAATCAGTAAGTGGATCGAAACAGCATGTCCAGACACTCTGGGATGATAATGGCATTGAAACAGACGATGATACACGTAAAGCTGAAATACTAAACACCTTTTTCCAAAGCTGTTTCACAGAGGAAGACTGCACTGCAGTTCCTTCTCTAAATCCTCGCACGAACAAAAAAATGGCTGACATCGAAATAAGTGTCCAAGGAATAGAAAAGCAACTGAAATCACTCAACAGAGGAAAGTGCACTGGATCTGACGGGATACAAATATGATTCTACACAGAGTACATGAAAGAACTTGCCCTCCTTCTAACAGCCATGTACCGCAAGTCTCTAGAGGAACGGAAGATTCCAAATGATTGGAAATGAGCACAGGTAGTTGCAGTTTTCAAGAAGGGTTGTCAAGCAGATGCACAAAACTATAGGCCTATATCACTGACATCGATCTGTTGTAGAATTTTAGAATGTGTTTTTTGCTCACATATCATGTCATTTCTGGAAACCCAGAATCTACTCTGTAGGAATCAACATGGATTCCGGAATCAGAGATCGTGCGAGACCCAACTCGCTTTATTCGTTCATGACACCCAGAAAATATTAGATACAAGCTCCCAGGAAGATGCCATTTTCCTTGACTTCCGGAAGGCGTTTGATACAGTTCCGCACTGTCGCCTGATAAACAAAGTAAGAGCCTACAGACTATCATACCAGCTGTGTGGCTGGATTGAAGAGTTGTTAGCAAACAGAACACAGCATGTTGTTCTCAATGGAGAGACATCTACAGATGTTAAAGTAACCTCTGGCATGCCACAGGGAGGTGTTATGGGACCATTGCTTTTCACAATATATATAAATGACCCAGTAGATAGTGTCAGAAGTTCCATGAAGCTTTTTGCGGATGATGCTGTAGCATACAGAGAAGTTGCAACATTAGAAAATTGCAGCGAAACGCAGGAAGATCTGCAGCGGATAGTCACTTGGTGCAGGGAGTGGCAACTGACCCTTAACACAGACAAATGTAATGTATTGTGAATACATAGAAAGAAGGACCCTTTACTATATGATTATATGATAGGGGAGCAAACACTGGTAGCAGTTAATTCTGTAAAATACCTGGGAGTATGTGTACGGAATGATTTGAAGTGGAATGATCATATAAAATAAATTGTTGGTAAGGCAGGTGCCAGGTTGAGATTCATTGGGAGAGTCTTTAGAAAATGTAGTCCATCAACAAAGGAGGTGGCTCACAAAACACTCGTTTGACCTATACTTGAGTACTGCTCATCAGTGTGGGATCCGTACCAGGTCGGGTTGACAGAGGAGATAGAGAAGATCCAAAAGAAGAGCAGCACGTTTCGTCACAGGGTTATTTGGTAAGCATGATAGTGTTACGGAGATGTTTAGCAAACTCAAGTGGCAGACTCTGCAAGAGAAGCGCTCTGCGTCGTGGCGTAGCTTACTGTTCAGGTTTCGAGAGGGTGCATTTCTGGATGAGGTATCAAATATATTGCTTCCCCCTACTTATAACTCCTGAGGCGATCACAAATGTAAAATTAGAGAGATTCAAGCGTGCACGGAGGCCTTCCGGCAGTCATCCTTCCTGCAAACAATACGCGACTGGAACAGGAAAGGGAGGTAATGACAGTGGCTCGTAAAGTGCCCTCCGCCACACACCTTTGGGTGGCTTGCTGAGTATAAATATAGATGTAGATGTAGAAGATGTGATCAGTCAATCATCCGCAGTACTGTCCATGCTACTGCTGAAAATGCTGATACTGTTCATCAAGAATCACGAATCAGTCTGGCCTCTCCACAGATATCCCCCTGTTGTGGTTGTGCCTATTTGTATCACTGAGGCACATAATCCACTCCTCATTTGCAAGATCAATGGCTTCATGGGAGGGGGGGGAGCATAAATATGTATGACTTTGAAATACAATTTACCATACATGTGTTTAATACAGTTTATGATACACCTAGACAATACAGTTTATGATACACATAGATAATACAGAATTAGACGACACATAAGTATGACAGCAATGATAGTGTTTATCACAAACATTTCCTATGTTGAATGCTACATAATATTGTAGTAGGTATTGTGCTTCTCAAATAGAAAATTCTGGTGTTATAAGACCATTGAAACTTGACCTTACTTTTATATTACGTATTTTGTAGCTATTACAGTGTGAATGAAACTTTGACCCATGTTAAAGCATTGGACAGTTGGTCTTGCTGTTCTTCTTGTCATTAAACATGCCTCTAAGATTAAAAATTTCTAAATAAGCATAGAAAGAGTTGTTGAAAAGTAGTTTTTCAGGGGTAAGGGGGAGGTAGTTTTGATATTTCCACCAGGGCGTCGGGGGGGGGGGGGGGGGGGGGTCAAGATCTCTTCAGCTTGTTTCTGGACACCACCTCCACTTGAAATCCATAAATGTTCCTTTACAGAGAAAGCAACATAAGACCTAACAAACTCTGTTCTAACAGATTGTTGATGTTTCTGTGACACAATCAAGGCCTTCCATTTTGTGTACCATAAATTTATAGCAAAAAAAAAAAAAAAGTTACGGAACTGAAAGGATCTCCCTTGTATGTTTGGTGTCACATCATAACAATAGAAACAATGGGTCATATTAACAAATGATACAACAGGAATAAAACTAAATTTAACTAGATGTCTCACAAGGTTCATTGTTTGGCCTGTTCCTGTTCTTGATCTACATCATGTAGATCAAGAACAGGAACAGGCCAAACAATGAACCTTGTGAGACATCATAGTTAAATTTAGTTTTATTCCTGTTGGACTACATGAACAATTTACCAAGGACATTGAGGCCTCTTAAGAAACTGTGATTTTTGCTGTGAACACAAGCATAGGCTTGCTCATAAAGGGCTCAAACACATCCATACCAGAAATAGCCAGAAGAACAATAAACAGGCTTACAACCAGTCTGTAGCAAACAGCTGAATCTTACTCATGTAAAGGCTCATACATTATCCAGCCACATTAATTAATGTCACTGGACTGTGTATTATGCAGTTATAAATGAATAAAAGTAAGTTACTCATGTCTAAAGTATAGATCAATAGGTACACACCCAATGTGTGAAGTTCTAGGCATCCAGAAGGCTAATAAACTAGGATAACACCACCAAATGGATTTGAATTAAAAGAAGACAACAGAGACAATTTCCAATATTCAAAGAGCAACACAAAATCAATTTGGAATACTATTAGCATGTAGCAAATAAATTTGGTAAGTCAAGTCAGTCACAGTTAAAATTTTCACATAGTTGCATTCACAAAACTGGATCCAGAAAACAGCATACTATCCTATTCAGATCATGTCGCCCCACTTGGAGGAACAATCCAGTCACATACACACTTCTCAGCTTCAGACAGTGCAGAGTAAAGAGAGAGAGAGAGAGAGAGAGAGAGAGAGAGAGAGAGAGAGAGAGAGAGAGAGAGAGATCCTCAATCATTCTCACCAGGTCATTAAGAATTGGTTTATTTGGCTCACAAACTGTGCACAGTTTCTGAACTGTTTTTGTGCCTCTTAAGTGTTATCGACATTCATCTTCACAGGTCCTCTTCAGCTAATTAATAGATTCTTTCAAAATAAACAATGACTTAATGTCACTACACAGACAGGTTTACTTGTTTCATTCATTTGTAGTTATTAATTTAAACCTATGATAATCAACTTTTAGCTAATTATTTTGATAGTTAATTTATAAAAGGTCATCACTTCACATAATCTAAGAGTGGTTTATAAAACTATCATAAGTGACGATAAAGAAAATTAATATTTTGACTGTTCAATAATCAATTGCATTGTTTTGCAGTGATTGAGAACATTACAGTATAATTATCAAATGATGACTGGCTGACATGGAACATTACATAGTTTTTGCACTGGTTGCATACTTGGCTTCAAATGACTAACATGGAATATTACAGGATGCTTACAAAATGTTAACTAACTCTGGCTTTGTATGCAATGCTTATATAAAGTTGCACATAGTACAGAAATTACAAAATGGGTAAAATGTGAGACAATCATGTTTTAGATATCAATATAAAATGCAGCAAAAAAAAAAAAAAAAAAAAGGAATACAGAAAATCAGCAGCAGTGAAAATATTAAATATAAGCTGTATAACCAAGAAAATGGCAAAATGACAGGTACTATTTTATGAAGTGGAAGTTTTGATGTGCACTGGGATTTCCAAACCTACCAAGAATTTTTTGGAAAGTTGAATCTTCTAAGCTGAGTATCTCATTAAACATAATGTTATTTTACTGTGATAAAAGTGAGGTGGATGCTCGGGTCAGTTACACCAAACAACACCTTATAATCAGGAGTTCATTTATTCACCTCTTTACACAAGTAAGGCTTACAAAGAACTGGATGGCAGAACTGCACAAAGATAATGTTTATCTTAGTTCAAAGACGATACTCAGATCGATACTGGTGTCAACCTCATTGGCGCCACAAAAGTATACATTTTTGTAATCAGAAAAATCAGGGCTACTAGCAATAGTGGCCAAAACAGTGGACAATTTTATATACTGACAATGTGGTCAACAGACAGAAAAATTTTATTGACAATGACAACAGCCTTGGAAGCCTACACTTATATATAAAACAATGGAGTTTTGATAGGATTACATTCTACGATTCAAATACTCTGGAATGCAGTAACTTTGAATTAAGCTAACTATTTTAAATACATAGTTTTTGGAGAAATGAGGATGTTTGTCAGAAAGTGGAGAATGATGGCATTCAAAAGAAGGTGTGTTAACACTAAAACAAACAACTGTTAGCAGGTATAAGTCTGTGTAGCACAAGGTTTTATGAACCACAAATTTAGAATATTTCACAAAAGAAATAGTTTCCTCAAAATCTAATTATGCTGTTAAAATCAGTAATCTGACAACAATACACTGAATAACAAAGTTTAACAACATATATCATGGATAACAATTAAGCTATTTTAGCATATATGCACTATGTTGTCTGTAACCCAATAAAACATGATTTTGGAGTGGAGTGCTAAAGTTTTTCAATTGAGAATAGCTTGTGATGACTCAGAATTGCTTTATTAATTGCCTTTCTTTCTTAATTTTATATCTTCAAAATTCCAATTCCAAAGTGACTGTCAAGTCCCAGATCTCAAACCCACGATGTCCCTGAAAGTGGGCCAGCCACCAGGCACTGGACCTCAGTTCCACTTGGGCAGCACAACAGCAGCACTGTGAACAGAGTGACTGTCAGAGCATTTGGGGCAGAAGCAAATGGAAACAATAACTACCTTGCTCTGTAACAGTAACCAAACTGGCTAATATGCTAGGTAGCTAGCACTATCTGCCTCTTATCAGCTTAGCTAGCTGGCAGATTGGGACTTTACAAATGCAATCAATAAAACAGTAAATTGAACTTATTTATAAACTCCCTAAATTACACAAACATTATGAAATTCATGCAAGGCTTGATACTGAGTGATTTTAAAAATTATTTATCTCAGTAAAAGCTTTTTCTAATAACAGTAATAATAAGGAACCAACACAGGTATAATTCTTTGTTATATGATGCAACTTAAAGGCACAGTATTTACAGCCAAAATTTTGGATTAGCAGAATACTCCCTCATGACAGTTGAATGTATTCTTCAATGGATGAACTTTAGGTTCCAACCTTAATTATGGAGGGCACCATGGGTCTTGGGACTGGGACACTAACCACATGGAAGATTCATTACACACATAACATACACTGTCAAACCCCAAGTTAGCAGTAATAATTTTTAGAACAAACAAGCTAGTGGCCATGCATTCAATTATACTCAAACTACTGCCCATATAGAGCTGTCTTTCAACCTGTCTGATCTTAATGACTATACTGTAACTTAAACTAAAACATTAGCTCCTATGATACCTCATAATTTATAACTAATGGGTGCTAACCCTTTTATTCTACTGGCACCAGCCATAGGTTAATTTAAATCTTAATTCTTGGTGTGGATTAGCCCCTTATCATTAGAGGCAAACCCAGTTAACACAAGGTAGCACTAGTGTACAGCAGTAGCTTGCCCATAGGCAGGGATGTAGCTCAAGGCACACATTGTGGGCAATATGGTGAACTGCAAAACTGTGATTGCCATGCTTAACCCTCTAAAATAAGTTTCAGCACCTTATGGTGTTCATCATGCATTACCAGAACACAACAACAACAACAACAACAAGTCTAAATCCACACAGTTCCACTCTGGGTTATAGTTGAGTACAGAGGAGCCAGTGTGTGCACCAAATCCAATTAAGGCCACTAATACAAGTGTTCCTCAGTCATTCACAATGCAATAAAAGAGTGAAAATGATGCGGATCAGGTAACACCAAAAGTGTGTGCATTTGAGAGCATTCCAGAAATTCTAGGCTGAGCAGCCAAATGCTCACGGTGCAACTCAAAGTTTGCTCTGATTCTATTCCAGCACAGCTCACATCATCAGTCCATATAAACCATACAGCCTGACTATGATATGATTAAGCTTATGTGGCGACACTGGTTTTAACTCAACCAACCACTCAGGAAAGTTTTGAATCAATGCTTACTACAATAAAACACAGGTGACTTACAAATCAAGTTCTCTCTATAGTGCACCAGCTTCACTTGACATCACCCAAATGTCTGCATGAATAGTGCACTTCTCTTATAATAAGTCAGTACAAGATTCCAAAATTACTACTGACAGAACAGGATATTACCAGCAACTAAAACTCATGGACTCCACAACAGTTTTGCACATAAAGGAGAGATAAATGTCTCCAACTTAACAACAACACGTTAATGTGGAAACATGCAGGAGAAAATCCAAATACCAAATGTGTGATGTCAATTGTTCAGGAGCACACACTAAACCACATTCAAAGCAACACAACATTGGCATTCTGATCAATAACTGTGTAAGTACATATGCCTGTTAGGAAAGTGCCACATGGTATATCACATAACTGTGCTGTGATCAAAAGGCTGCCACTATGAAATCTACCTGCTGGCTCGTGGGCATAAGCAAAAGACAAACAATCACCCAATTACAGAAAATGCCCAATATATCCGGCAAGCTCCCCACCTCTGAATGCCACAAGAGGAAAGAACATGTCATATGCTGCTGTAGGCCTTGGGTTGTGATACCAGACACAAGGCAGCACCACTTACAAGGAAAGTGCTGCATATTACAAGTGAAGGGTTTTCCAACTTCCAAAGACAAGATGACCACTCAGCACAGTGCGGAGAACAGAAAACATGAAAGAAAAAAAAAAACAGTATTTAAGGAGTGTAATTATAGCAAGTGGAGCTATTCTGCCCAGCTACACTTCACCTGGTGTAAACCTTTTGGGTCATTCCACCAAAGTGAAACCAAACTTACCAAGAGAATTTCTTGATAACTGTGGGTAAATTTGTTGCAAGTGTTCAAAGTTTCCCACTTTGTATAAAATACACACTAGGAAACCGTAATTTCTTTGTAATTGTAGATATAAGCCTAGGAATCTGCCAATAAGAAAGCAAGTTCTTGGAAAACAGGTTCAGAAGACAAGTTTTCTACAGTATTCTGTGATTAATTTTATGTGTGAAGGCTATTCATAAAGTAACAGACGTTTTGAAATGAAAAATTAACAATATAGAAAAGCCAATTTTACTCCACACATTTTAAAGGTACACTCTTAAGGTATTTTTCTACAAAATCACTATTCAGATTGTGCACTTATTGTACCATGGCATAAATTCTTCAATACAATATCTGTAGAATTTTCTGCCTGCAATTGCAGCCACTGTGCCCCATTCCACCGACTTCATTTTTGTTTCACAATTGACATACTTCACCCAAGTCTCATTGTCAGCCATGACACAATCAGTAGCTTTGTTACAATTTTTTTTGTAATCTTCAAGGAAGGTCAGTGATGCAGCCAGTCTGTTTTTTGTGGTCTTATGTTAGGATTTTGGGAACCCACATAGCGCAAAATTTGTGGTAACCAAGCTTCGCTGTCACAGTTTCATGTACCAAACTCTGTGAAATTTGGGGAAAAGTTGTAAGAGTTCCATAACTGTGGAATGATGATTTTCACGAATTTCATTGTTGATTTTCATCACCGGTTCATTAGTCACAAGGATAAGCCTTCCACTGGAGTCCTCATTGTGAACATTGGTGTGGCCATTTTAAAGTCAGTGAACCATTTGCTCATTTAGTTTTCATTCACTATTCCTTTTCTATACACATCACAAAGGTCATGATAAATTTCAATTGGTTTGCAGTTTTTTACCAGCAAAATCACAGAATGCGCCTTACAAGTGGAGAGATTTTCTATTGCAGCACACATTTTAACATATCACATAAAGTGAACTAGCAGAGACACAGACTGCATTCTACCATCATTGGATGCATACTGAGTGCAGGAACATTAAGGCACAAAGACCTTGGCTGTAATCCTGCCCACTGCCATGATAGACCAAAATAGCTGTTACTTTCTGGATAGACCTCATATTTTTGTTTTTGATAAATTCTGTAGTACTTGTATTCCCTAAATGTAAAATTTTATTGTTATGTTATATGTAAACATATGTGGCTCAGTAGTAAAATACCAGACTATAAATCCAAAGGCCTCAGATTTGATCCCTCGCCAATGTTAGGATTTTTAGCTGTCAGTTATCATTTGTTCACCTCTGGAAATGTTTGTTGATGGGAGAAATGCTGAGTTGTACTGTTATGTAAGTCCTCTTATACCTGGCTGGATAAGTTAAATCAAACATCAGGAGGAAGGCAAGGGCACATTGCCTTCAACAGGACCATGTCTAGTAAATGTCTGTGATGTTCAAAATAATCTTCAGACTGATGACAGCTTTACTTAATGCAAACATGCCTCTTAATAGAGCCAAAAAGTGTAAATTTTATTGCCCCATTCAGTCACAGTAATGCAAATAAGTTTATATTATTTAAAAAATACTGATAATATTTTCAATGCAAGTGTGTTTGATAAGTAAGATCATATAATATGCAAATAACAAATAACTTAAAACTTTAATCTTCAAATTCTGGTAGTGCCATGACTGCAATTCGTTGGGTAGAGTTGGGTGAGGGTTGCATCAGTTAGAGTGGGTAGAAGGAGAAAAGATGCAGGCATTGTGAGGGAAGGTTGTGTAAGGGTAGCTGACAGCTAGGAGAGAGTCAGCAGGTGTGTGAGACAGGAATGTGGGAGGGAGAGGCATCAGCTGCACGAAACAGCTCTCTCTCTCTCTCTGTGGGAGGAGGGGGAGGGGGAGGGGGAGGGGGAGGGGGGGGGGCACTCGTGCGTGTGCATTATGCCTCTACTATTTGGTGAGTTGTTCCATTTACTTACAAATTATCAACCTTCAAATTAATTTTTTTGTGATTTGTCCCATTCCATCACAGTTTCAAAGATTAGTTTCAAGAAACTCTGAAAAAGGATAATTATTCCACACTTTTAACCAACTTCAAGTTACTACACATCATCCTGGTCCATCCCTACGCTACTTCCATTCCCAATCCTTGTCACATGGGCCATATCACTGTGGAGTTCCCTGGGGCAAGACCTCCCAGCTTCACCTATACAGCATTTACTATTACAATCCTGTCACAGGCATGTCCCATTAACATTTTCTGTGAACTTGACCACCACCCAGTTGTCCATGTGAGTGAATGGCCACCATTAGACTGTGGCCAAGTTAACCATTCAGCAATGGAAAGTGCTTGAATTCAATGGCTGCTTCACAGCCCATGCCTTCTGGCTCCTTCCTCCAGCACCTGTTTCTCAGAACTAGATAAATGAGAGTTAATCTTACAACATTCATTCCAAAATCCTCCTGCCCTCAGTCTCTGCTGACCCACTACTTAAACACTCTAACCAGTTGTCTTCCCTTCTTCTGTCTGCACTCCCTCCCAATCTACTCCTCCTAGTCACTGTCATCGTGTACTGTATGAACTCCAAAGCCCGTGTTTCCCTATCCCACACACTCACTGCCACCCTCCAAGCTGTCAGCTACCATTCCTCAGCGCTCTCTCTCTCTCTCTCTCTCTCTCTCTCTCTCTCTCTCTCTCTCTCTCTGTGTGTGTGGGGGGGGGAGGGGGAGGGGGAGGGGGGGCGGGCACTCGTGCGTGTGCATTATGCCTCTACTATTTGGTGAGTTGTTCCATTTACTCACAAATTATCAACCTTCAAATTAATTTTTTTATAATTTGTCCCATTCCATCACAGCTTCAAAGATTAGTTTCAAGAAACTCTGAAAAACGATAATTATTCCACACTTTTAACCAACTTCAAGTTACTCTTTTAATTAACTTACAAAACTGTCATGAAAGAGAGAAAGTAAAAGTTTTGTAACTTTAGTAATGTTTGACATTTGCAAGATTAAGTGTTCTTTAAATATTTCTTCAATTAAAAACAGTCCTGAAGTGGTTAAACTGATACAATTCTGTATAATATTAGCCTAATACCTCATGACAGCAAGTCAATGGGAAAGGCATTGTCACTGAAAAAACCACTTTCAGCTGTATATGAACTTTTACAGGAGTACGACTGATTTTGTAATGTCAAATCATATCTTCAGATGTACACCTACAAGATAGGGAACATGCATTCGACATTATGATAAAAACGAGATACCTGTACTAATAATCTATGCTCTATGGCAACCAGTATGAAATGCTCACACGTCAGTAAAAAGTTTTAAACCCTAATATGGAAATGAGGGGGACTCGACCTTCTGAAAATTAAATACTGTTGCCCGCAACAAGAAAGACATCATAGTTCAAACTGACCAGTTGAAAAGCTGACACATTAAAATCATGTTAACCTCCAACGAAAAGGGCAAAATAAGAAAACAATAATAGGTAAAAAGCCCCAGGTAGCAACACTGAAAGGTTACAAAAACTCACTTCATACCCGGAAGTGGCAAACAGCAACCCTCCAACTGCCACACTGTGCAGTGCCATACTGCTAGTCAATGTGCTCATATGTGTCATGGAGTGCACTAGCACCACATGTCAGTGAAAGTTACAAACGTTATTGCGCGTACCCAAATATCCTGGGAATGACTGAGGCTTCCATTACACAGCACAACCTTATAAAATATACTTCAATGCAAAAATCATTAAAACCAAATAAACCAGATACAAGAGCGGGGTGACACATGGGAGATGGATGGTTTTTAAAGAAATAATACTCAGCCAACTTTAAAATTAATGCATGTTTGTTTACACAAAATCAAAGCTCATTATTTGCCATTTTAGTTAACAAAGTTATTTGTGAAAAATAATGTCGTCAAAGTGATGTCCATCATTTCAAATGCAGGACTCAAGTCTCTTCTCAAAATCCTCCATCACACAGACTAAAATCTCTGCAGGGATGGCAGCAATTTCTTGAATGATTGCATTCTTCAACTCATTCAAATTTCGTGGTTTGTGGATATAGACACAGTTCCTAAGGTACCCCACAGAAAAAAGTCACATACTGACAAGTCAGGAGACCTGGGAAGCCAAGGAACATTGCCAAAATGTGAGATAATCCGGCAGGAAACATGCGTCTAAGAACTGTCATTGAAGTGTTTGCAGTGTGCGATGTTGCCCCATCCTGCTGGAACCAAACATGTTTAAAAGGATTCATTGTCTTCTTAGTTCTGGTTTCAAGACTGTTTCAAGCATATGAATGTAACGAACCAAACTAACAGTAACAGTGGCCCCATTCTCTTCAAAAAGAAAGGTCCAATAATGACAATGGAGCCAAGATCACACCAGACTGTTACTTTTTCTGAGTGTAGAGGACACTGGTGGATAAGGTGTGGATGCTCTGGAGCCCAGTAATGTAGGTTTTGCTTATTCACAGTCCTGTTTAAATGAAAATGAGCTTCATTGCTCATCAAAAAAATTTCATTTTCATTCGATCCCAAAATCACTTGCATTCTGTAAGCAAAGTCTTCTAGTACAGCAAAATCAGTTTCTTTAAGTTGTTGGACAATGAGCATTTTGTAGGGATGGAATTTTAATTCTTTATGCAAAATTCATCTAACCAATTCATGATTGATTTGCAACTCACTAGTATGACTTCTAGCTGACCGTCCTGGGCTCCTGACTGCCACTTGCCTTGCCCTTTCAACATTTTCTGGTGTTGTTACTCTGTGTCTCGGGCCAGGATGCTTCTTATCCAGTATGTTTCCAGTTTATCTGAAGTTTTCCACCCATCTGAGGATTGTGTTACAGCTCAGAACAGCTCCATGTCGACCAACATTAAACCGTGCACAAAACAATCGCTGTGTAGCAATAATAGACTCACCACTTTTCACGAAACTGTCATAGACAAACACTCAACATTGCAAGTCCCACTGCTCCATAGAGACTGAGTAAATGAAATGGCGTCTTGTGTCAATCAGAAATACCCCCACCACGACCATCTTCCACCACCGTGCCCTCAGTATTACGCAGTTCAAAACTGTCCATCTCCAGTGTGTCACCCTGTACAACAAGAAGCTTAAGATCATCTAAGACATTATGTCATTGAAAGGCACTCAAAGTTCAACAGTGTACTGTAATGTCTTAAGTCCACCTGATTGTTAAGTGTGTGCTGGGAGTATAATTTTAGACTCTGTATAATTTCAAACTCTTCCAGAATGTTTAAAGCCTGCCGGTTTACTTCTCCGGGCTTATTGTTATATGCTCTTGTGTATGGTCTGTCTGGTGCGACATGTAAGTTTTTCATATTCATTGTCATAGAGCATAGATTATTAGGATAGTTATCTGTTTTTCCTTTTTTATAATAATGTTGATCATACGTTTCCTATTTGGTAGGTGTACATCTGAAGATGTGATTTGACATCACAAAACCAGTCACGTTCCTGTAAAAGATCATTGTTGTTGTTGTGGCCTTCAGTCCTGAGACTGGTTTGATGCAGCTCTCCATGCTACCCTATCCTGTGCAAGTTTCTTCATCTCCCAGTACCTACTGCAACCTACATCCTTCTGAATCTGCTTAGTGTATTCATCTCTTGGTCTCCCTCTACAATTTTTACCCTCCACGCTGCCCTCCAATGCTAAATTTGTGATCCCTTGATGCCTCAGAACATGTCCTACTAACCGGTCCCTTCTTCTCGTCAAGTTGTGCCACAAACTCTTCTTCTCCCCAATTCTATTCAATACCTCTTCATTAGTTATGTGATCTACCCACCTAATCTTCAGCATTCTTTTGTAGCACCACAATTCGAAAGCTTCTATTCTCTTCCTGTAAAAACTATTTATCGTCCATGTTTCACTTCCATACATGGCTACACTCCATACAAATACTTTCAGAAACGACTTCCTGACACTTAAATCTATACTCGATGTTAACAAATTTCTCTTCTTCAGAAATGCTTTCCTTGCCATTGCCAGTCTACATTTTATATCTTCTCTACTTCGACCATTATCAGTTATTTTGCTCCCCAAATAGCAAAACTCCTTTACTACTTTAAGTGTCTCATTTCCTAATTTAATTCCCTCAGCATCACCTGACTTAATTCGACTACATTCCATTATCCTCATTTTGCTTTTGTTGATGTTCATCTTATATCCTCCTTTCAAGACAATGTCCATTCCGTTCAACTGCTTTTCCAAGTCCTTTGCTGTCTCTGACAGATTTACAATATCATCGGGGAACCTCAAAGTTTTTATTTCTTCTCCATGGATTTTAATACCTACTCCGAACTATTCTTTTGTTTCCTTTACTGCTTGCTCAATATACAGATTGAATAATATTGGGAAGAGGCTAAAACCCTGTCTCACTACCTTCCCAACCACTGCTTCCCTTTCATGTCCCTCGACTCTTATAACTGCCATCTGGTTTCTGTACAAATTGTAAATAGCCTTTCACTACCTGTATTTTACCCCTGCCACCTTTAGAATTTGGAAGAGAGTATTCCAGCCAACATTGTCAAAAGCTTTCTCTAAGTCTACAAATGCTAGAAATGTAGGTTTGCCTTTCCTTAATCTTTCTTCTAAGATAAGTTGTAAGGTCAGTATTGCCTCACGTGTTCCAATATTTCTACAGCATCCAAACTGATCTTCCCCAATGTCAGCTTCTACCAGTTTTTCCACTCGTCTGTAAAGAATTTGTGTTAGTATTTTGCAGCTGCGACTTATTAAACTGATAGTTCGGTAATTTTCACATCTGTCAACAACTGCTTTCTTTGGGATTGGAATTATTATATTCTTCTTGAAGTCTGAGGGTATTTCGCCTGTCTCATACATCTTCCTCATCAAATGGTAGAGTTTTGTCAGGACTGGCTCTCCCAAGGCCGTCAGTAGTTCTAATGGAATGTTGTCTACTCCCGGGGCCTTGTTTCGGCTTAGGTCTTCTAGTGCTCTGTCAAACTCTTCACGCAGTATCATATCTCCCATTTCATCTTCATCTACATTCTCTTCGATTTCTATAATATTGTCCTCAAGTACATCGCCCTTGTATAGACCCTCTATATACTCCTTCCATCTTTCTGCTTTCCCTTCTTTGGTTAGAACTGGGTTTCCATCTGAGCTCTTGATATTCATACAAGTGGTTCTCTTTTCTCCAAACGTCTCTTTAATTTTCCTGTAGGCAGTATCTATCTTACCCCTAGTGAGATAAGCCTCTATATCCTTACATTTGTCCTCTAGCCATCCCTGCTTAGCCATTTTGCACTTCTGTCAATCTCATTTTTGAGACGTTTGTATTCCTTTTTGCCTGCTTCATTTACTGCATTTTTATATTTTCTCCTTTCATCAATTAAATTCAATATTTCTTCTGTTACCCAAGGATTTCTACTAGCCCTCATCTTTTTACCTACTTGATCGTCTGCTGATCATATGCAGCTAAAAGCAGTTTATTTCAGAAACATGGATTACTTCAGCTGTGGTTGCCCTCAACAGAAAACTACTTGCAATTATTGAAACAGTTAATGGTATACCCAAATGATATGGCTTGTACTTTTTGGTGGAGATTGTCAGGCTACAAATGCAGTGTCCTTTTACAGGGTTAGCAGAAAAAGAGAGATTAATCAGTTGTGGTGACATTTCCTCCTAAGGATCAAATTGATCAGCATAAAGCTGTATTTGATGCAGCAATTCACAATTTTTCTTGAATACCTGACACTCGGTCTACACACTGTGCGGATGCCCTATCCTACTACACAATAATTTATGAAGAAATGCTTTTGATTTTAGCTTTGTTTCAAGGAAAAATACAACATTGATATCTGAGCACACTCTAAATAATGGAAGTATTGCAACACTGATATTTGATCACACACTAAATTATGAAATCATTGATCAAAAAGGTGATGAAGAGGAAGATACTCTTGAGAGTTCCTCCACTGTTGTTGTTAAATTTGCAAGCACAAAGTTAGTTAGTTGCTTCATAGGGCAAGTTCCAACAGCAGACATTAATGAACATGAAGTGACTTTCTTTATAAAGAATAGAGCAGACAATAAATTTACATTTCAAGTTGATAACACTGTATGGGAACCAAGGTGTGTTATTCTTCAAATTCTTGATAACGATTTCCATTCTCTAGCCTAGGCATAAAGGATATTTTATAAGCTGGTAAATTTTCTTCAAAATTTAAAATGTGTGTACTTGTTCCTATTTGAAATCAATATTTTTGAAACAAAACAGTTTGGAGGAAAAATGTTTTATAGCAGAGAGTGTTGTACTTTGTATTCACTTCTCAGATTTAGAAACTGAATACATTTTCTTATTCAATTATGAAATGACAGCATTCATTTTATGTGTGCTTCACTCTTTTCCTAACAGTATTATGAAAAAGACAGATTGCTGTTGACTATTTGACTATATGGCAGAGATGTTAAGTTGAAGACAGGCACAATGAAAAGACTGCTAAACAAGTAAGCCTTTAGGCAAAAGACCCCCCCCCCACAGACACACACACACTTTAGTACTATCTCCGGCCACCAAGGCTAGACTGCAAGCAACTGGGTGTGATGGGAGAAGCAATTTAGCTGGTGGGACTTAGGAGGAGGCTGGGGGGGGGGGGGGGGGGGCGGAGGTATAGCAGAGTATTAATGGGAGAGGGTGGGGCAGTTAGGTGCAATCTAGAGGTTAGACAAAGGAAAGGGGGGTGGGTGTGGGTGGGTGGGGGGTTGAAAGGGAGTGGAAAAGGCTGTGGGTGCATTGGTGGAATAGAAGGCCACTTAGTGCTGTAGTGAGAACAGGGAAAGGGATAGGTGGGTGAAGGACACTGACTAATGAAGCTCAAGGCCAGAGGGCTGTGAGGGTTATAGAACATATTGCAGGGTGGATTCCCACTTGTGCAATTCAGAAAAGCTGGTAAGCTGGTATTGGTAAGAAGGATCCAGACAGCACAGGCTGTGAAGCAGACAGTGACATCAAGAAAGTTGTGTTGGGTAGTGTGCTCAGCAATTGGGTGGTCCATCTGTTTCTTGACCATAGTTTTTTGGTGGTGATTTATGTGGACAGACAGCTTGTTGGTTGTTGTGTGTAAGTAGAATGCAGCACAATGGTTGCAGCTTAGCTTGTTGATCATATGACTGCTTTCACAGGTAGCCTTGCCTTTTATGGGATAGGAGATGCTCGTGACTGGACTGGAGAAGCTGGTGGTTGGAGGATGTTTGGGGCCAGACTCGTATGTATTACAGGGATATAAACCATGAGGCAATGGATTGGGAGCAGAGGTGGAATAGGGATGGACAAGGATATTGTGTAGTTTCAGTGGGTGGCAGAATACCACTGTTGGGGAGGACAGGAGGGGGGGAGGGTAATGAGTAAAACTTTCCTCATTTCAAGGCAAGGTGACAGGTTGCTGAAACTCTGGCGGAGAATGTGATTCACTTCTTCCAGTCTTGGGTGGTACAGAGTGTTTAGGGAAATGCTCATTTATGGCTGGATGATGGGACTTGAGGTGGTGGTGGGTGACTGGAGAGGTAAGGCTTGGGAGATCTCTTTCTATACAAGTCTGGGAGGGTAATTTCAGTGTGTGAAGGCCTCATTGAGAGGGACTGCTTGTCACTACATATGTGACGGCTACAGGTGGCTAAGCTGTATGGAAGCGACTTCTTTTTATGGAATATGTGGCAGCTGTTGAAGTGGAGGTATTGCTGATAGAAAGCTTTTTGGCCAAAAGCTTACTTGTTTAACAATCTTTTTGTCATGCCTGTCTACGACTTAGCAACTCCACTATATGGTGAGTAGCAATCTATCCATTTCACAACACTCTCATTATTCCATACTGGATTTTGCACTCTTTTTCTGAAATTATAAGAATTACTCAAGAAAAGTAAGATTTTTTTCCAAATGTGAAAAACTGTCCCAAGGTACAACATGGCCATGTGCCTAGGAACAGATATTCTTTTCAAATTTAAATGTAAAGCATTTGAGAAAATATTGTCAGTACTGTATATAACAACCTATGTGGTACTTCATAACTGTACAATATATCAGTAATCAGTAAGTGAAAACAAACTAAGAACAAGTGTTATCAAAATCCACATACAAGTTAAAATATCTTGAAATAGAAACTGTTGGCAACCAACACAAATTTCTATTTTCAAGACAGGGAAAACTCTTAAAACATTTAAGAAGTTAACTTCAAGCAAATACAATGTGTTCCATGTTAGACAGCCTTCTTCCATTTCCAAGTACAAGATGCCTTAGCTGCCCACACACTGTGTGATTTTTTTTTTTTTTTTTTTTTTTAATACAGAGTTTTACTCACCATAAAGCCCTGTAAGTGGAGTATTAACAAGGTCCTCCAGATAACTTTAATATATTATACAGAGCATCAATACATAGAATTCAGAGTATTTCAGAGTATTTACAGATGCTGCACAAAGCACACATTCACATCTCACAACAAAAACAACAGAAAATGCCAGAAACTGGTTATGACTATTTCTAATGTGCATACCTTTATGTGATTCTGAAATCAGTCACTAGATTGAAACATCAACCAGGAAACATTATGTGTTTCTAGGTACATTATCCTCCAGGAACAACACTCTGCTCTATTAGGCCCATTCCATCGCAAGGATTGTTCCATTCCATCACTTGCACAAATAATTTTAATATTAAAATAACAGATCAGAATTTAAAAAAATAGTAATGCAGATGGTACTGCTAATTCTATTTACCTAACACAAAAAATTCCAGAATCTAGTTGGGTGTAATTTCACAGAATTTTATACTGTGTTATGATACAAACATTTTATATCTTGTCTGACTTCCAGTCCACCAAATGTCTATTTTTAATTATTCACACAATACTGAATAATATTTCTATAATTTTATTTCACTAAAATCATATTTAGACCTACACATCTATATTCTGCAAACCACTGTGAAGTACATGGTAGAAGGTACCCTCCAATGTTCCAGTTATTAGAGGTTTTTTTTCCATATTCCACTCACATATGCAGCATGAGACGAATGATTGTTTAAATGTCTAATCTTTTCCTCATGATCCCTAAGGGAGTGATACATAGGGAGTTGTTGTATATTGCTAGAGTCATCATTTAAAGTCATTTCTTGAAACTTTGGAAGTCTTTCTCAAGATAGTTTGCCTACCTTCAAGAGTCTGCCAGTTTGGTTTATTCAGCATATCTGTGACACTCACCCATGTATCAAACAAACATGTTGCTGTTTGTGCTGTCTTTCTTTGTATATATTCAATATCCCCTGTTGGTCCTACTTGAGCAATATTCTAGGATGGGTCATACAAGTGATTTGTAGGCAATTGCCTTTGTAGACTAATTACATTTCCCCAGTAATTGACTAATAAACTGAAGTCTACCATCTGCCTTACCCATGGCTGAGACTGTGAGATCATTCCATTTCATATCCCTTCAAATTGTTATACCAGGTATTTGAATGAGTTGACCAATTCCAAATGCAGTTTTTTAATATTATAGCCATAGCATTCTACTTTTTTGTGGTTTACACAATTTACATTTCTGAACATTTAGAGCAAGTTGTCAGTCTATTTTTGAGTACAGAAGAGAGTTTTTGTTTCAGTTTAAGTTAAATTTTGGAATGTGAAACGTTAAAATGTTCTGAAAGTGTCCCATACTTTCACATAGAATGGCCTTTTTTTAGTACTTTATGCCATGAGTTACAGTGGAACTGCTTTAATGAAAGTGATTGGGATGACAGCAAGAAGTGTACTGTAGTGTTTGTGTTACTGATGTCAAAGAGGATAATATAGTGCCAGAAGACAACCTGTTCCTTTCAAATAGGACAATGTTGGTGCAGAGCTTAATACACACATCTGATAGATTGATTGCCTTTAATAGCATCGCAAGCTCTCATTCCAACAGAAGTTCAGAATTAGTCCAAGGACTTAATTCCTCAACCTGATGAACAGGAACTATATGTTACAACTTCACCTTCTTCTGACCATTAAATACTGGTCACAAAAATTCCTTCCACTAGCAGGATTTGAACAGGTTATGTCCAAGACAAGGACACTTACAAGGGTTATCAGTCACTTATTATATGAAATTCCATGTGTTAACATGTAATTTTGTTTAGCACGTGACCAATGATTTCCATTTATGGGATATGTAAATCAGTTACTAGTATTAGTTTTAGAGACAGATTTCATAAGATTAACAACTAATTTGTTTGCTTTGAATCATTAATAAGGTTGATCAGTCATTGTCTTGTATGGGGTTTGTTCAACAAGTATTGAGTTGTGTTAGTCCGATTCACATGATTTTTTGTTGTTGTGTTAGTAAACTTGCCTGAAATGTATCTGTACACTGGTAGCTATATTGTATATTTAGTCTGTTCTCAATTGTCAAGAATGTTAAATTTATTTGCTTCTGAGTGGCAATTATTGATTTGTATTAAAAATGTATCAGATGTTTTACGTTAAATTTTGCTATACAAATTCAATAAAGTGTAACAAAGTTTTAGAAATGTTGAATATCCTTTTTGCCATGCCCACTGTGAGTAAAGTGGACTAAGATACAAAGGAATTATAGACACTGACTGTGGGTTGGCATAGATTTAAATCAATGGGGAAAGCTGAAAATCTGTGCTGGGCTGGGGTCCGAATCCACACTTCCTGCTTACTAGGCAGAGATTCTGACCACTGTACCATCTGGACACTGTGGTCATCACAACAGTATGCCTCCTGACAGACCCAAATTGTCAACTCATCCATACACTAAAAATGTATGCTCCTTACCCATTATCCTCATTACTCCCAGCATTTCATTGATTCCTGTAAGATGCCTAGTGGACATCTGCACTGAAGGATCATTGGCCATTCCACCTTAACTATACACACTGACAGAAAAAATAATCACAACACCAAAAAGTTGTCCAACATAAACAAAAGCTGATGAGTATGTTCTACATCTGAAAGATGATGTGTATTCAGATTTCACACCAGTCACATAAGATTGGTGCTAGTAGTGCCACCATCAGAAAGTAAATAAGGTCTGCTGTAAATATATGCTGTAATGGTTGTGAGCTTTAGTTACCTTTGAGATTCAGGATGATGAGTTAATGATAGTCATGAATGTCTTTAAGGCAGCAATGACACTATTATCACACCTCAGTGAGTTTGAACCAGGTCACATAATAGAGTGACAAGAAGCTGGATGTTCCTTCTGCAGTACTGCAGAAAACCTTGGCATGAATGTAGCCAACATGATTGCTGGCAGCGGTGGTCACAAGAATGTGTGGTCACAAGAAGACCAGGCTCAGGGCAGGTATGTGGCACTACTGAGAGGGAAGATTAACATTTTCAATGTATGGCTCTGGCACATCAAACTGCATTTGCAGCAGCAATTTTAGCAGCAGTTGCCACCACAGTGACACAACAAACTGTTACAAGTAAGTTACTTCAAGGACATCTCCAGGCCATGTAGCTTGCATTCCACTGATCCCAAATCACCACCATTTGCAACTTCAGTGGTGTCAAGTGAGAGCACATTAGACAGCAGAGTGGATGTCTGTTGTGTTTTATGATGAAAGCTAGTTCTGCCTCAGTGACTGTGATGATGTGTGTTGGTTAGGAGGAGGCCAGTTGAGAGCCTGCAAATGACCTGTGTACATGCTACATATACTGCCTACACCTGTAGTTATGGTCTTGAGTGTAATTTTGTATGACAGAAGGAGCACTCTCATGGGTACCCCATGCAACCTGACTACAAATTTGTTCATCAGTCAGGTGATTTGACGTGTTGTGCTACCATTCACGAAGAGCATTCCAGGGGGTATTTTCCAACAGGATAATACTTGCCCACATATCACTGTTGTAACACAACATGCTCTACAGAGTTCTGGCATGTTTTCCTTGCCCTCTAGATCAACAGATCTGTCTCCGATAGAGCACATATAAGACATCATCAGACGACAACTCCAGCATCATCCTCAAACAGCATTATTATCTCTGTATTGACTGACCAAGTGCAACAGGCATGAAACTCAATTCCAAAAACTGACATCTGGTACCTGTACAACATAATGTTGTACGCTTGTATTCAACACACTGGCAGTTCACCAGTTATTAATGTACTAGCATTTCACATCTGAAACAGTTTATCTCACACTTACGTTAATTGCAATGTTACTCTTACTTACATATGTTACCTAGACAAATGTATTCCCAAAACTTCATTACTCTACATTCATTATTTTTTTGTGTAGCAATTTTTTTTTCTGTCAGTGCATGTGTGGTGTCTGTTCCTTTGGACATATCCAGAGGAACAGACACCACTTATATATGAGTAAAATAAATTTTTACCAATGATATAATCTTTTCCGAAATGGCTGTGAAGAAGTTGAAAGTGACAAACTTTATAGACGGTCCAGCCCATCAATTAAAATGTGGAAAAAGTGAATGAAATGAGTATGAAGTCTACGAATGATTGGCGAATAACAATCAAAGAAGTTGCTGATGTTGCCGACTTTTCAACTGGCTCATGCCATGAAATACTTTAGGTATTTTGGGTATAAATGTGTGACAGAAAAATTTAGGACACGGGTGTTGAATTTTGAGAAAAAACAGTCATGCATGGAAGTTGCTCATGAGTCATTAAATGAAGACACCAATGATGCATAAGTACTCAAATGTGTTATTAAAAGTGACAAAACATGGATGTATGCAAATGGCATCAAAACTAAGGTTCAATCCTACCACTGGTGGTATTTTGGGTTGCCAATGCCAAAACAATTTGACAAGTATGGTCTAATGTGAAGTTTCTGCTTGACATTTTCTTTGAATTTAATGGCATAGTGCATAATGAATTCTTGCTAGAAGATCAAATGATTGGTAAGCAGTACCACCTACAAGTTCAAAGCTGTTTGAGAGAACCAATAAAAAAAAAAAAAAAAAAAAAAAAAAAAAAAAAAAAAAAACTGGATTTGTGGCGAAATATATGGGTTTTTGCATCACTCTAATACTTGTCCTCACACACCACACAAGTGGTTTGTTAGCAGTCTCTTCATTAATTTTTGACAAAAAACAATTCTGTGATGGTGCTCCACCCTCCATATTCATCAGATATGGCCTGTTTGAGATTTTTCTGTTTCCAAAAATAAAGATAACCTTAAAGAGATATTGTTTTACAGCCTTATATGAGATTAAAAGCAAATCAAAGAAACAACTAAGTGCAGTCTCAAAGACTGAGTCCCAGGAGTGCTTTGAGGATTGGAAGAAGTGCTTTCATAAGTGTTTGATATTTAATGCGAACTACTTTGAGGAAGATAACATTAATGTACGCAAAGAAATAGAATAGTTTCAAAAAATGAACATTCCTGATACTTTTTGAACACACTTCATATAGTACAATTCAGGATTTTCTACACTTGTAAAAAAAGAAACTGCAGTTTTTGCTAAGCCTTTAGAATATGATTCATCTAACTGAAAAATGGAAATAGTGTGTTTCGAATTTTGTTGACTGATTTATTTGTTCCTTCACCTACATCTTCATTTACATCTATACTCTAGAAACCTCTGTGGGGTGCATGGCAGAGGGTACATCACACTGTAACAGTTATTAGGGTTTCTTCTTATTCCTTCACATATGGAGTGCAGGAAGGATGTCTGTTTGAATGCCTCTGTGCAAGCAGTAATTATTCTCATCTTATCTTCATGATCCCTATTTGAGTAATACATAGGGGATTGTAGTATATTCCTAGAGTAATCATTTGAAGCTGGTTCTTGAAACTTTGTTAATACACTTTCTCGGGATAGTTTATGTCCATCTTCAAGAGTATTCCAGTTCACTTCCTTCAGTATCTGTGTGACACTCTCTCATGGATTAAACAAACTTGTAACCATTCATGCTGCCCTTCGCTGTATACGTTCAATATTCCCTGTTAGTGCTATCTGGTATGAGTCCCACACACCTGAGTAATATTCTAGAACCAATCACACAAGTGGTTTGTTAGCAGTCTCTTTAGTAGACTGATTGTACTTCCCCAGTATTCTGCCAATAAGCAGAAATCTACCACCTGCTCTACCTATGACTGAATCTATGTGATCACTCTATTTCATATCTGTACAAAGTATTACACCCAGATATTCACATGGTCAATTCCAACAGTGTCTCATTGATGTTATAGTCATAGGATACTATGATTCTTTTGTTTTGAGAAGTGCAAAATTTTACATTTCTGAACACTTAGAACAAGTCGCTAATCTCTGCACCATGTTAAAATCTTATCAAGATATGGCTGAATATTTATACAGATTCTTTCAAATAGTACTTCATTATGGATAACTGCATCATCTGCAAAAACCCTGATTTTACTATCAATATTGTCTGAAAGGTCATTAATATAAAAGATGAACAGCATGGGTCCCAACAAAGTGCCCTGGGGCACACTCAAAGTTGCTTTCACATCTGATGATGACTCTCTATCCAAGATAACATGTTGTGATCTCTCTGTTAAAACGTCCTCAATCCTGTCACAAATTTCACTTGGTACTGCACATGACCACATTTTTGACAATAAGTCTAGGTAAGGTACCGAGTCAAATGATTTTTGGAAATCAAGAAATATAGCATCTACCTTGACTGCCTTGATCCAAAGCTTTCAGTATGTCATGTGAGAAAACTGTGAGTGGGACTTCACGTGATTGATGTTTATGAGACTCGTGCTGATTGACATAGAGGAGGTCATTCTGTTCAAGATATCTCATTATCTTTGAGCTCAGAATATGTTCTAAGATTCCACAACAAACTGATGTCAAGAATATCGGACGTAGTTTTATGGATCACTTATACTACCCTTCTTGTAAATGGGTGTAACCTGTGACTTTTTCAAAGAACTGGGCATGGTTTCTTGTACAAGGGATCTATGATAGATTATAGTTAGAAGAGGGGCTATCTCAGCCACAAATTCAGTATTGAATCTGACTGGTTTTCCATTGGGCCCTGGAGCATTCTTCAATTTTAATTATTTCAGCTATTTCTCAATATCATTGACACTAATACTTATTTCACACATTTTTCAGTGGTACAAGGATTAAATTGGGGCAATTCTCATGGGTTTTCCTTTGTAAAGGAACATTTGGCAATAGAGTTAAGCATTTCAGCTTTTGCTTTGCAACCCTCAATTTCAGTTCTTGTCTCATTTGCTAGGGGCAGGACACTAACTCTGATGTCACTAACAGCCTTCAAAATATGACCAGAATTTCTTTGGATTCTGTGAAAGTTCACTTAACAGCATTTTGCTACAGTAGTCACTGAAGGCATCATGCATGCTCTCTTTACAGTCTAATGCATTTCATTCAGCATCTCTCTATCTATAGCCCTACACTTCATTTTACACCTATCATGCAGTAATCTCTGTTTCTGTGGAAGTTTCTTTACAGTGACTGTATACCATGGAGGTTCTCTCCCTTTATCTACTGTTCTATCTATCCAGTGTATGGTCAACTATTCTTTTAAACATGAGTCAGAGCTCCTCTACAAGCTCCTGCCTTGTGCTGGAAGTTTCAAGATCATCATTGAGATATGATACTACTGATTTTTTTATCCAGTTTACTAAATATTTATATCTTTCTGCTCGTTTTAGTTGTCCTTTGCATCAGTGTGAACAGGAAGGATGCCGGCAAGTGGCGCGCTGGCTTGTTGCGGCGTCCACGCAAACTACAGGACTATACGCGCGAATGGCCCTTACTTAAAAAACAACCCTCGTAATTGTTGCCACACCCACATCTTGGTCACTGATACCACTTTCTGGGTTGACATCCCCAAAATGTCAGGTCCATTTGTTGCCAACCCCTCCAATTGCTTTTCCTCCTCCCCCCTCCCCCCCCCCCTCTTACCCATACCACAACTCTGAGCATAGTTGATCGCACGTGATGCCATCTGTTCCTTTTAGTGGAGGTGAAAGTCCAACCAAAATAAAAGCTGTAGTATTAATAATATAATATCTTAATTTTTCAAGTACAATGTTATAATTTACTCAATCACAGTGACCATAATAGAAAATGCTAACATACTGATGTATATGGTTGCATATTTTTAAGGAGGCTTTATCAACTTTGGTAGCCAACAGTTTCTGTGTGATTTCATCTGACACAATGCCAGAGTTAATCTCATTTTCCAATAGTTTTTATTTTTTTCTGTTTTAATGTTGTTATTGATTTATTCCTGTATGCCTTCATTTTCCTTCAGATGCATACTCTCTGCATTTATAATGATACGCTGGATGATGTTTATCAAACTTCAGTCAAGTAACTATAGAGACAGTAGCAGCTGTTAATGTAAAAACAAAAAAATGACAGCTTGGATGGCACAAATGGTAACAATCAAATTGAGTGTGGAGTTTTTCATCAAAACAGAAGAAGCCTTTTAAATCGGATAGATGAAACTGTCAAGTCACTGTGTGAACTGAAAAATATAAAAGAATTTGTTCAGATGTGCTACACATGACAAAACATCCTTTGGGAGTCAAAAAAAGAGAATAGATGCAGCTAGATACATACAGACAATATATTTAAAATGGGTACTGCACTGAATAGCTCTTTGGGTATTGTAACTCAGTAACAGAACTTAAAATGTTTGAGACAGACTTTCTGACAATGTATAGGCACCCAACAGCAAATGTTTTAAAGTTAATCATTAAGGTAGCATATGAGTGAAACCTAGTAGAAAAACTGTGAAGTAATTAATTGTGGTTGATGATTTCAAAGCTGATGTTGAATAGTACTGACTGAGGATACTTTGAATACATTTCAAACACAGGCTGAAAGGCATAGGACAATGATGATTGAAAACTCACTTTTAGATCCTATATTAACCTTAGAATGAATAGTCTATTTGGCATAATGATCACCTGACTGCAATAAAGTGCCACCATCAGTGTGGTTTAACCAAAATGAAAAAAAGAAAAAAATACAGTATCACAAATACTGAGAGAATTCACTGTACAGATAACTTGGAAGAAGTTTACCCAGGGCACACATTAGTTAAGAAATCTTATTCTTTCCTGAAAACATTCTTACAATGCTGAATCTTGAGTTTTCAGATATCATTTGGCAGTGGAAAATGAAAGACTGGCTAACATCAGCAATCAAAATATCTTATGTCAGGAAGAAAAAACTTTACTTAATCTTGATGACTAGCTGTAAGACTTCAAGGGTGCACTACAAGAAATACTACAAAATTCTTCCCTGTGACATAATAAAAGCAAAAACCATAAATGTTGCACAAAAATTTTAAAATACCAAGAAGAAAGCAAAGGAAAACTGAAGCAATATTACACATGATTTATAACTAAGTGACCATTAGTGATAATACTCATTGTGTTAAAGCACAACAAAACTAGAAACTGTTGCAGCAGCTGGATATGGGGTGACCATACGGAGGGGTGCGAGCCATTCTCTGGCTTAGTCAGGAGAGGCATCTGGCTCTCCCACCTAGATGAATCGAGTTTGTATGGATGTCAAGGGAGACAGAAAACAATTGTGGGTGGGCTGCAGCAAAAAAGTCAGTTTATATGAACATTCTTTATTATTCCAGTAAACTTGAACAGCTACAGATGCGCCCTTTCACCCTGCTCACATCCTAGCATCAACCATGCTGCCCCTGTGTTGGTACAGTAGTAGGCTTGGTGGATGTTCCTGGAGTTTACACTTACTGCTAGGAGGCAGTATATTTACTCAGTTGTGTAGGTGCACAGTGAGCTTAGATGGTGGTGGCAGTCATAGGCCCATGGCTCGGTTGGCATATGGCAGATGGCAAAAGCCAGGCAAAAGCTTCTGAGTTGGTGGTCTGGTACCTCAGTGATGTGGCAGATGGCAGTGTTGTCCGAGGTCAGATCGCAGACTGATGGCTCAAGAGCAGCTGGCAACATTGTACCCCAGCAGCTCAGAGCTAGGATGACTTCAATTTTTACATCAGCCATGAGGTGGCCGAAGGATAAACAGTATGGATCTCGTGGAGAGGGCAGCAAAGTGAAGGTGACCCAATGGCGGGCAGTGGTTGTTTCACGACCTGGCTGTGACTATGATAGCTGCATCAGAAGACTGTCGGTGACCCCACAACAGAGGCCAATGCATGGCTGTCACCAGTGCATAGCTCTGCCATGCCAATGACCTGATCAGCTTGCCCAGGAGTGTATATATAGCCAAATGGAGCTGGTTAATGTGGAAGGTGAAATGCTGTGTCAGCTGGGTACAACTCGTGCTCAGGATACAGTAACAGGCTCCCTTCTGGGCTTGTACTGCTACATTTCCTCCCTCCTGGGAAAAAAGCCAGCCCTCTAGATTCTTGCTTGAGAAATTGTCTGCAACAGGAGCAGTAATATATTTACAGTTGTTTTACACTTTACACTCTCCTACCGGAGTCTGGAGGACCCACTGTTAAGTGAAGTATAACTTTTGGTGTCCATTCTTTTTTTTTCTTCTTTCAGTATTTACATTTGTTTACTGTCTCACTCCTATGAGGCACAGATGAAGAGTCTTTAGTTCCTGTTTTGCACAACCTTACTTCAACTCTCTCTTTTAGTCTAGTAAGCAGCTGTGCCATTTTATCTTGTGGGAAGAAGAATGGGGATCAGGGAGGTATCCTATCACTGTAACACTGCTAACCTTACTCACTTTTGCAGGTACTTCAACATCACTACTAAGATGACATGAGCAACATTGGTCATATCCCCTGCTATACCCACAGCACAGGACAGATGGTTTAATTTGTGGAAAGGGGCTAAAATGAGTGGCTGTCAGTTGCACTCGAACATACTACTTTATTCATTTGACAAACATTACAAGAGTAAAGAAAACATTAAGAACAGTCCAAGCCAGACATTAATTTTAACTTTATTCCTAGCTAAATGTGCCATTCAATCTCACATCTCAAGGACAAAACAACTTTATTTTAAAACCGACTGAAGGCAAATCACTTAAGACTCAAAAACAAGAATTTGAATTTTAAAAGAGAGAAGGCCTAATCTTAAAACATTTCTCTAAATTAGGCTGAATGCCTAAACAATCTCACACTCTAAGGGCAAAACAACTTTAACTTAAAATCGGCTGCAGGCCAATAACTTAAGGCTCAAAACAGGAATTTGAATTTTAAGAAGGCCTCATCCTAAAATTTCTTTAAATCAGGCTGAAGGCCCAAGCAATCTCACACCTTAAGGGTAAAACAAATTTAATTTAAAGTCAGCTAGAAGCCATACATAAACAAACAACAAGGACAAATAAGAAAAAGCAGCAAATCAAACGGCGCTCAAAATTTTGCAAAGGGTGGCCTAGAATTCAAACACTAACCCTAGCTTAGGTGAGGCAGGCAGTCGGCCCAACAATTCTCAATCCGACAGCAACCCAACTGACAGTCAGTCAACGTACCAAGTGACAGGATAACTTCTGCTCCAGCCAACCAGCTCATAACAGGGAGTTCAATGGAACAACGCAGAAAGTATCAGTGCCCACAACGAATTACACATTCAGCAGTCAAACTACATGCAGACCTTGCAGGAGAGCTTCTGTTAAGTTTGGAAGGTAGGAGACGAGGTACTGGCAGAAGTAAAGCTGTGAGGACAGGGCGTGAGTTGTGCTTGGGTAGCTCAGTTGGTAGAGCTCTTGCCCGCGAAAGGCAAAGGTCCCGAGTTCGAGTGTCGATCTGGCACCCAGTTTTAATCTTCCAGGAAGTTTCATATCAGCGCACACTCCACTGCAGAGTGAAAATCTCATTATAGAAACAATTTGAACAGTTGGGGCTGGCTGGGAGATTAAGTAAAGACTCAACTTTTGTGTCTGGGATCCGTGAGCCACAGATCTCACAGCAATGGGAACAGCCTCTCACACTCCAACTGTGCATGGATGCCACCAGCAACCCTGGCCAGACACGTGCCATGAAGACTTCCTTGCTGCTCCACACCAACCGACCAACTGCCCGCACACAGCACAGCTGGAAACTATAAGTGCAAGGCCAAAGATAGTACAAGGGTGCAAATATCGATACACGCTGCTGCTGCCATTCATGGAGAGATAGGATAACAGCGTAATCATGATAACAAAGGGAGACCAATCACAGAACAGCAGCCAAGGTTTAATTCAAAGCATAATACAAGTCATCCACGGTGCAATTGGACCACACCCTTTGCTCCTAGGTAAACAGCACTAAGCACAAGGCATGACACTGATTCACTGTAACTTGCTTGCTAACTAAATTCAGTCTGTTAAAAAAGATTTGAATCAGAACTTCCTAGTTCTGGATTGGCAGAAGCTGGTTGACTTGGGCCCACCCACGTTTGTGTCTTGCTGCTGACAACTTCAGCAATGTCACACAGATCCATGCATATGTACCCATTGTGAAGTGATTGTTGTGCTGTGTTCTGCAGTGTCACAAACAATGCACTACACCCCACGATGAGTGACCAGATACCCTTTCCAATCCTCACAGAAGGGCAAGGGTAGTATTTTATGGAGTGTAGCTAGAAAGATAATTAATAATGTTGCTAATGATTGCAAGCAGAAGAACAAAAACAGGGGAATGCTCCCTCTTCTCTCTTAGCTGATGAGATGAACAGTGATATACACAGGAGCAATCTTCAGCTCTGTGAGAAGAATTTGGAATTTTGGTAGTGACCTGCCTACATGTAATTCACTCCCTTTTCTTTTTCTGCCAATATGGCATAACAATGTTTGCATAACAATATATGTTAATTTCATCATTTGGACAAATAATTTTACTTAACCCTTGTAGCAGAAGAAACTGTTAAAAAGATGGATTTTTTCAATTTATTCAGTTAATTTGATGAGTTAAGTTTTAACTGTAATTTCTGTAAATTTAACTTTGAATAATGTGTAGTTTCAGTAACTATTACTGTGAGGATATATAAGGGCTTGATTTTTGGTCCTGAGACAGTGAACCGACAGTAGAGTTTCAGACAACGAATTTGTATTGGTCAGATCAACAACAATGCATCAACTGAACTGTGAAATAAGTGTAACACAATTAGGCCATGTGTTGAAACTATGACAGTGTCTGTTCCATACATACCTTTTTAATCTTCAGGAACTGTGAAGTATGTGGTTAGGCTTTTACTGCTCATAGATGTTCAACAGTAAACTATTGTAGCAGTGTGGGATGTTTGCCTGCAACCTATTAATGAGGCTTATCAAAAGTTAAATAATAGTGCACTGGCCATATAATTGTGTATTATTGTGGGGCTATGAACAGTTAAGGTAAAGAACTGTGAAACGCAACTGTGCACCTGTCGGCTACATTATTTACAGTAGTCAGTGTCGTAATTAAAACCCCATTTTTTAGCCAGCATAACAACACAATACATCGACACCAACGACAATCAATGAAGAAATAAAGCATGCAAATGTCACATTTGGTGGCCCTTGTAAGGAATATTCTATGTAGCCACAATAAACTAGGACTTGCGAACTTTGAACAGTGAACTCAAGAAGGTACAAAGCCAATTAGCACTTGGGTTCTGTAGAAGCAGCCACTGAGTACAGGAACAGCCAATTAGCATGCAGGTGGACACAGCTGACTGACAAGATGCCTCACTGAGAGAATTACAATGACAAATCAACATGACAACTGCAGCAGCAGCAACAGCACTAGCAGAAGGAGAGTGAATAAATGTCAGGCAATTCATAGCGAAAGCCATTTTATATTAAGTGATACATAATGACTGGCCTTAATGAACAAGACAGTGTGACTGAGAACAAAGATGTAGAGGTTAAGTTTTTAAATGAGCAGAGAGACTTAAGTGGGACTGGTTCTGTAGACAACAGTGATTATAAACCAAAGGTGAATGTAACTTTCAATGATGAGGATGAAAGTCCTATTCTAGATGGAATGGTAAAAGCGACATATAAATTGTGTGGTGATGTGAGCGGAATGGACGTAAACAGTACTCCAGTAGATGAAATTGTTAAGGTTAATGAGGAGGAACGTAGTAGCGAATTTCAGCAAGGGCAAAAGTTTATGGCAGATGGAAAAGTGGAAGCAATGTTAATGCAGATTATGAGTAGTATGCATATGAAAGAAGACATTAGTAATATTGAAAGATGACATTAGAAGGGTGTAAAAGAAAACTAATACCATTAGAACTGACATGGTTAACTTGAAGGATGGACTGAAGAAAGAAATTGAAAAGGAGATTAAGGTAGTCAGCTCTAATATTTCAGAATTAAATAAGAAGGTTGAAGTGTTAGTTAAAGATTGTGATGAAAAGATAAAGAAAGTAGGGAAGAATAATAGTGAGAAATTAACATTGATGGGTAGTAAATGTGTAGAAGAGAGAAAGAAGCTTTGTGTTGACTATGGTAGGAGGCTTCTGAAAAACAGTGTAAAGATGAAGTCTAAGCTGCCAGGAAATTTTGTACTGAAAACAGGGCTAAACTTGAGAACTAAATTGGTCAGGTTAAAAATGATTTAAAAACAGAGGCAGAAACCAAGTGTGTAGTAGTGGTAGAGGAAAAACTGGTAAAAGTAAATAAAAATGTAGATTCCAAATTGGCTGAAATGGAGAAAAAGATAGAAGAGGTACAAAACAAAAACATAGAGTATGTAGTGTCCCCAACAGTCCTTCATTTGTTAGTTTTTAAAAAATTTAATAATTTTGAACCATATGGGGAAGTGCATCCACTGGATTTCATTAGGGAATTTAATGATTTGCCTGAAACATGGAATGGCAAAGAGAAAATGTCACTTGTGAGAGGTTTTTTGAAATGGGATGCTTATGGATGGGCAGCTCAGGTAGCTGAAAGCTGTACTCCATGGCAAAGCTTTGATAAAGCATTTTTAGATTAATATTGGTCCAGAGAGAAGCAGCAGAGAATTTTGAGTGAATTTTGGGAGTAGAGAGATTTGACTCTAGGACGAAAATTGTGAAAGGTTTCTGTCAGCTTTGGATAAAAAAAACTGAAATATTTGGACAAAGAGCTAGGTAGTGAATCAACAATCATGGGTTTAGAAACTAAGTTGCCTCATAAAGTTAGAGAATTACTGGTACCTGCCCCTAGGGGTAATATTGGTGATTTCTTGAATTATGTTGATAAAGTGGAGAGGGTGAAGCCCTCAGTGGAAGATCAGAAGAGGAATTTTGATGACAACAATAAATCAGGGTGAGAGTTTTAGGTAAATAGGATGAACAGGCCTAATTACAGAAGAAATTCAAGAAATGGTTGGAGGATAGCCAGATGGGTATGGAAATAGTAGGAGAAATTCAAGTAAAGGAAATGGAGGAGATGATTTTAATTCGGGATCAAACCATTTAAACTAGATAATACTCCAGTTTTGGCAGGCACTAGAGAAGGTAGTGATGAAGAGTCAATTTTATATAAATGTGCTGTAATCACATGATAGTAGTAAGACGAGTGTGATTTCTAATTCTAGTGAGATGTGGAATGATGGTGTGGGTAGCAATTTTTATCCCTTAAAAGGAGAGGAGGAACTTACTGTAATAAAATCAAGTGATGAAACAGTGTGTGTTGCTGTTGCTCAGGATGTCCAAAGTGTCAAAATGGATGTTAAATTTTTCAGAGAGCATAAGGAAATCAACTTTTTTTTTTAATACTGGAAACAAGGATCAACTAATTAGCCAAATATTTGGGGACAATGATTGCTATCTGTCATTTGACTGTGTCTAATAATCGTTTTGGTAAGCAGGATGATAGTTTTTCCAGGGAAAGGATTAATGAGAATTTGTTGTATGAAGAAGATCACATGGTAAGTAAAAAGGAAGTGTGGAACCCTGTAATAACAGCACCCTGCACAAGGTATACGTGCCAACTGTTTACTGGAAAATGGTAGTGATTTGAATGGTACTTCACAGGCATTTTTTGAACCTTTTAAGAACACAGAGGGTATAGTGATGCATGTTTCTGGAATAAAAATTGTTGATGCTACTGGTAAGCTATCAAAGAGATACTATTAGCCGTGGAATTGGCAGGAAAGCTGTTAGAGTGCAATTTATTGGTGATTAAAAATCTCAGCATTGATGTAATTTTTGGAATTAATTTCTTGTGTAAATGGTGTGTAAATATTGATTTTGGTAGTGGTAAGTTTAGTTTTAAGTACAATGGAAGTAGGTATGAAGTATCAATTTTGGAAGGTATGGGCAAGGGTGTGGAAACTGAATTATGAATTAAAAGGTATTCTCCTGAGCAACTGTAAGGCATTTTCAGACAGGCCAGGTTTGGTAAAAGATTTTGAGTGCAAATTGAAGTTTAAGGATCATGAACCATTTTTCAAAAAACCTTATATTATTCCATTTTCAAAAAAGGAAGCAGTGAGAAAAGAAATTCAAAAGATGGGCTCATGGGGGATGATTGAAAGGTAAACCAGCAGGTATAATAACCCACATGTGGTTGTAAAGAAGAAGAACAGTGGTGCCAGTTTGGTTCTGGATGCCAGGAAGTTGAATGAAATTGTAATAAGGGAGAGTGACAGACCCACTAATGTAGATGAAATTTCCATGGGTGTAAATTTCTGACTTCTTTTGGAGTGACTTGTGGCTATTGGAATATCAGTTTGGCTAAGGAATCTATGAAATGTACAGCATTTTTACATGAAGGTGAGTGTTACCAATATTGTGTGGTGCCATTTGGTCTGAACTTGTCTGTGTGTGTATTTATCAGAGCTATTGACAAGGTGCTAGATGAGATATTAACCAATGAAATAACAGTCTGTGTAGATGATATCCTAGTAGTGAGTGCAGAATGGTTCAAGCACTGGAAGATTCTGAATGAAGTACTGAGAACTATGTGTAGAGGAGATATGAAACTAAAATTAAGTAAATCTGAATTTGTAAAGAATTAAATTTCATTTTTGGGTCACAGGATTAATGAGGAAGGTATACAGCCTGATCCAGAAAAGCTCACTGCTATTTCGGATTTCCCACCCCCAAAGAACAAGAAGGATCTTAAAGCTATGTTGGCTTGCTGGGTTTCTACCAAAATTTCATATCAGATCAGTCATTTAAACTTCCTTGCCTTGGTAATTTGTTGAAAAAGAACATTGTGTGAAACTGGACGCAGGAGTGTGAAGAGGCATTTCAGAGTTTGAAAAAAGAATTGGTAAATAATAAGATGTGAGGACATCCAAATTTTTTACTGCCTTTCTATATGAGTACTGATTCAAGTTTTTGTAGTTTGGGGGTAGAAATTTTCCAGTTAGTACCTACTGAGATGGGGGTTGAACACAAAACTATTGCTTTTGCTAGTAGAACATTGCAGCCACATGAAAAGAACTATTACATTTCAGAATTAGAGGCTTTGGCAATTAGTTTTGGATTTCAGAAGTTTGAGTCCTATTTGCTTGGACATAAGACAATAATGTATACAGATCATAAGGCTTTGAGTTATCTTCATAAGTGCAGGCTGAAATACACCACGGTAACTAGGTGGGCTTTGTATTTGCAACAATTTGATTTGGAGGTAAGGTATGTAACAGGAAAAGACAATATTGTAGCTGGTGCATTATCTAAGATGCCGACAGGGTAGAAGGATACTGACAGTAGTGAGGACTTTGAAGAACAAGTAAAGTTGTTTTATTTGCAGGGAGTGAAGGATGAGAAGCTTATTAGGAAAATGAGAAGGGAGCAGAATGAGGATCCAAATTTAAGTTTGGTTAAGCAGTATTACAATTCAGATAACATGCCAAAGGTGAAACAGTACTATACAGTATACTATACATAAAGGGTTGTTGTTCAGGAGGAAAAAATTGAATGATCAGGACTGGAAGTTATGCTTTTCTGACCAACATGCTGATAAATTTATTAACTACTTGCATGAGAGTTATGGACATTGAGACAGTAATATTTAACAACTTGTGGAGAAGGGTTAAGCAGAGACTAGAAAGGTGTAAGAAATGTCAGAGAGTAAAGACAACTGGTGTACCATCAAAAGGCTTAATGCATTCTGTCCTTCCTAGCGAACCTAAAGAGCTTATAGCAGTTGACCTCCTAGGAGCGTTGCCTACATTGACAGGAGGTTGTAAATATACTTTCATTGTTTTGGACACATTCTCAAAATATGTAAAACTGTATCCAATTAAGAAGACATATGTTAGTACTATAATTGAGAAGTTGACATGTGATTATTTTTTCAAAGCAGGCATACCAAAATCACTTTTGTCTGACAGTGGTCCACAATTTGTTTCTGAGAGGTTTGAACACTGTATGGCAATACACAAGATAAAACACATAAAGATTTCTACCAATTTTCCACAACCTAACATAAGTGAAAGGTTTATGACGGAGATTAATAGACTGTGCAGGGCTTATTGTAGTAAGAAACTTTCTGCTTGTGCGGGTCATATTCCACATATTGAAAACATTATCAATAATTTGTTGAAAGAATCGATAGGATATGCCCCATGTGAGCTTATGTTCAATGAGAGACCCAGCAACATCATCAGAGAAAAATTGGATTACCCTCAGGTAAGTGAAGCAGCACAGGATGAAAAGATTAGATTGGCTAAAGAGATAATGAAAAAGAAAGCAGCAGGAAGGAAGAGAAGGCATGACAAAGGGGTGAATCCAACTAGTTTCAAAATAGGTGACCTTTCCTTCATCAAAACCAAAGAAAAATCTAGCAAAGTAAATGATGAGAGAAACAAATTTTTGCATGTGCATCATGGTCATTTCAGAATGGTACATATTGCCCATGACAACTCTTATGAATTGGCTTACACAAAGACTAACAGGACTTTTGGATTAAAGAATATGATTGACCTGAAACCCTGTGTATCACCAATTAGACGTATGTATATTGATCCACGACAGTTTAAAAAGTTTCTAAGCTTGGATTGATTTTGTTAGGAGGAAGGAGTGTGCATTGAACCAGAAGTAAGACCTATAAGCAAGTAGGGGGTTCAACAATCTGTGTTGGATACATTATGTGGCAATATTGCTTACCCCAGCTGTCTGTCTCATTTTTTATGTTTCCTGAGGCAGTCAAACTCTTCTGCTATCCTATCTGTAGTTTATAAGTGAATCAGAAACATTCTATCTTCAACTTTCATGTGATTTTGTGCAGTAGGATAATTAAGTATAGAAATATTTTAGAAAAGTTTTCTCCAGTGTATCTATGAATGTATTATATTACCTTATGTTAGTGATAAGTAAGGGAGTAAGAGGATGGAAGAAAGTAAATTGGTACCATGATTAAAGATTTTCTGTCAAATAAAGAGGTAAGGTAAACTGAAAATGAAAGGTGTCAGAATATATGGAGGATAATTAACATCTGAAGTAATCAGCTCATGTGTGAAGTTCATATAATTTACTGCAGCAGCAGAGGCAATATATGGTAAAAACCATCTTAATTATGAGATCTTAATATTAATTGTGGTACAACAGAAGTGTCTGTGTTCAGTGCAATCAGTATATGGAGATAGCTATCTACCTACAGAAGTGTACCATGGTACAGCCATTTTTAACTTTAACGAATTCCAGCTTTAGACATAGTTGCCTGGAGTAATTTGTATGGAAAGAATAAGCAAGATTTGTATGTATATCACCCTACAGACTAGACTGTCAAGCAAATAATAGTTTAACTAAGTGATAATACTGCCTGATCAGTAATGAGAGTTAAGTTTGCCTTAGCATAAAGATCAATTTCGCATTAAATAAGCAGAGCAGGTATTTATTTCTTAGATAAGGAAACAATAATGAAATAATAAAATAATTAATAATGTTAGGGCCTTAATGGATAGGGAGCCTGTCTCTGCAGTAGGGATATTTTTTGAGAATGCTCTCCACTAGTTAACAAGGTAAGAAAAGTAAGTAATGGAACTGACAGACATGATTAATGCAAAAGATGACTGAATACAAACAAATGTGATGTAACTGTATTGATGATCTAATTTAGAACCAGGCAACATTGGATACTGTTTATATTGTGCAATTCACGACACTGTAGCTGGAATGAAAAATTAACAGAAAGAGCAATATTTACAAGTCATATACTGCTGCATCATTGGATCTACAGGTTATATGAAAACTTCCATTTGTGTTCTGAGGAATTAGAGCTTAAAATGGTAATACTGGAACAAAGAACAATAAGTTTGCTGATTAACTGATAATTGTGGCACTAGGCTGACGTGAATATTATGACAGGTCAACCATTTGGTAGCATGTTGTGAAGATTTAATTTTCTGGTTGAATGACAGTAGTGCACCGTCAAGTGGAGAAGTAGGGCAATGATTTGATACAACTTCCATTCTCTTAATTTTGAGTTGAATAGTGATAGAGTTAGGTAACAGTGATTATTTTTTTTGTAACATAATGTTTAATAAATCTATGCTACTGCACGTCTTGAGTTTTTACTAGAGGTAATGTACATATTTTACACACTAAGGTGATATTTTGCAAATGGAAAAGAAACGCAAATCTCCCATTTTTAACCGTTTCGGACAGTTATGACTTAAAATAATGTTTTGTAGTGTCATGTGTACATGATTTTAATTTTTATTTTAATCCACACCTTTCGTACAATAGTCAATTTTAGTTTTAATTATTGTGATGTGATGAGGACTATGTAATGTATTTATTTATGCTGAAATGACTACAGTTTGCCATTAGTGTTAAACATTTTTATGACTTAAGTTACAAGAAAATGTAAGTGTACTGAAGTAGGATATTTTGTCTAATTTTTTCATGTACTGTGGCAGAGGAGAACCATCTCCAAGGGAGGTGATAGCAGTGCATTTCCTTACTAACTGCCACTTGGACCTGTTGAAGGCATGAACAACTTGGTGACAAAATGTGTAAAAAGCTCATTAAAAGTGTGAAAGTGCTTGTGAAAAATACTAAACATGGAGCAAGTTAAATTTTAAAAAAGTGAACTGCAATGTGCTGTGTGTGTGTGTGTGTGTGTGTGTGTGTGTGTGTGTGTGTGTGTGTGTGTGTGTGTGTCTATATATATTTTCTTTCTTTCAGCCCATGAGGACAGGACTTGTATAAAATGATATGGATCTTAGAATGTAATCTTTGTGTACCCAAAAAGGGCACCACTTATGATGAAGATGCCTAATTTTTATTAAAAGTATAACCTGTGGATACTTTGTGCAAATGTACAATACACTATGTAAATATTTTGTAGGGGGATTTTCATATGGCCAGTTATAAGTATAAATTTGAAAAAATATATGTACTGTAGTTTTTGATAAGATTTCTTATGTAGTATTTGTTGTGTGTAAACTTTTAACCCACTGTCTGAGGTCACTTGTGGTCACTTAATTGCCCATTTAGCTATTTGCAATATCTATCTGGTCAATCCATAGAGGGGGTGATGTGACGAAGTAAGCTGGGATAATTTGTACTTCCCTCTTGTTTTGCCATCTGCCTTCTTAAAATCCATTTTTTCACTTTTAAGTAATTTCCATTAACACACATGAGTATAATATGCATTTTCATAAATGAGAAAAGTTGGCCCTTAGTCTTAAAGAATATACCACCAGATCTAATTTTGTGCTTAGTTATAGGTATGTAATTGATTTTCTAATTTATTTGGACTATTCCTAGTTAGTACCTTTTGTTATAGGGTGAAATCAGTAATTTTTTCATAACTTAAATTCTGTTGTTGACTTATGAACAAATATAAATTCTGTACTAATTATAAATAGTTGGAGGAACAACTAAGATCATTCTATTAGTATTTATTTGGCTCTATTTGAAAACATGTTTGCAAAGCCAGCTCTAATTAATTCCAAACTAATTAACAGTTTTGTCAAAAGTATTGTTTGCATAACAATATATGTTAATTCCATCATTTAGACAAATAATTCGGCTTAACCCTTGTAGTAGAAGAAACTGTTAATTTAATTAGTTAAGTTTTAAATGTAATTTCTGTAAATTTAACTTTGAACAATGTGTAGTTTCAGTACCTATTATTGTGAGGATATAAAAGGACCTGATTTTTGGTCCTGAGACAGTCAGCCCACAGCCGAGTTACAGACAATGAATCCGTATTGGTTAGATCAACAATGCATCAACTTAACTGTGAAATAAGTGTAATACAGTTAGGCCATGGGTTAAAACAATGACAGTGTCTTTTCTATATGTATCTTTTTATTCTTCAGGAACTGTGAATTAAGTAGTTAGGTTCTTACTGCTCATAGATGTTCAACAGTAAACTATTGTAGCAGTATGTGGACGTTTGCCTGCAACCTATTAATGAGGCTTATCAGAAGTTAAACAATAGTGCACTGGCCATATAACTGTGTATTACTGTGGCATTGTGAACAGTGAAGGTAAAGAATGGTGAAGCGCAACTGTGCACCTGTCGGCTACATTATTTACAGTAGTCGGTGTCAAAATTAAAACCCCATTTTTCGGCCAGTGTAACAACGCAGTATGTCAACACCAAGGACAATAAAAGGAGAAATAATGCAGGTGAACTTCACAGAGAAATGGTCTATCATAACAATTTGGGTATAAACTGGACCTAATACATACCCTTGCCCATAAGAACCTTCAGATACTTTATATTTTGTAGTATTGGAATATGGGAAATGGCTGTCACATTCTCTGACATTTGTTTAATGCTTTCCTGGCCAATGATATATCCCATATACTTAATGGAAGGCACAACACAAGAGCATTTTGACAAGTTACACATTAACTTGGCTTCCAAAAGCACTTGAAGTATTTGCCAGAAATTCGAAATTTGCTCCTCCTGATTGCTTCCTGTCACTTTTATATCATCAAGTTAAATGATGCTTTGTGGAATGTTGGCAATTGTTTATTCTAGAAATTTCTGAAATATTGCTCATGCACTAGCAACATGAAAGGTACCCTATTGCACTGACGGTCCACAAGGAGTATTTAGTACTAGAGTGGCTTTAGATGCCTTGTTGAAATATAATTGAAAATCAGCTTCAGGAAGATCAATAATTCATCATGATGCCATGTTTTCTAAGTCCCTACTAAGGTGTTATGCACAATCTGCTTTGTAAGGTAATGCTCATCTGCTGTAAGGAACCTGGGACAGCACTTTAGCCACTTTAAGCAATCCAGCTCTACTCTAACTTCATCCCACAAGACTAAAAGTTTCAGGAAGGCTGAAAAATTTCAGCACTAATGACTCTTTTAATGCATCTTGGATGGATAAATCATGGAACATATTTGAGGTAAAAGAATTCATTTTTAACATGGGCCAGCATTATTAATTGCTTGGACTGAATATTGGATTAAAATCCTAAATGTTGTATAAACATCAAGGCCAAAGCTCTTTTCCACTGAGGGTTCTGCCATTACAAAAAGAGGAAGGGTTCTGGTTACCCGCTTATACATTAATTCCAGAACTACCTGACCTAGTATCAGAAGTTCATGATGAGCCTGAGCCCATAGCTTAGCTGCTAACACTTTTATGGATGGAGGCTCCCATGAGAGGTATGTAGGATTATTAATAATCAAGAATGAGATATTGATATCAAAAAGGAATAAAACTGGAATACTATGAGCAACTGTTGATAGCATAAGTTGGCATGGTGACACCCTTTAATCTGTGATGTCATTTATTTGGGCTGGTACACTTGACTACTGATGGCTCCTTCAGCTCTGACAAATCTATCTGCTATGTGACCTTGGCAAAAATACTGTAGACAGACATCTTTATAATGTAAGCAACTATGTCCAGCAGGTAAAACAAGTCAGGACAACTGGGTAGTCTACAAAAATGTCTCTGAAATGTGATGGCACACGTTTTGATGCCCATCCAATCAAGATGGTACCACTCCACTGCCACTTGGACTGTGTGACATTATTGCAGTTTTGCCATCAAGTGAACTAGATTGCACCACACATATAAATCAAGGTGACAGTTCTGAGATTTCACCATGCATTTAACTGCCCAATTCCCGTCTGCTATATGCTGTGTCAAGTATTAATGATAAAGTGTATGGTTTTTCACAAGAGCACATAAACTAGCATTTGATGCTCAGGCACTGCAGATATATTGTCCATCATGCATAATAATTGGAAAAACTCTGAATGAGGGCCCACTACATGCATTTTTGTTGCAAAATGTTCACTTAAAAGGTGAGTTAATGATTGCTAAAGACAGTGACAGTTGGTTGAGACAAAGAGGCCAGTTGTTGCAAAAGATAATAGAGCTGTGGGATTTTAGATAATAAAAGAGCTTATTGTTTCTCATGGCACTTAAAGACACTAGCCTGGAAATGAAGTGCTAAGCTGAGAATGTCACAAGTGATTGTAGACATTTTGGATCCATCAGTGGCTGTGTGAGCTAGTGTTGCTGATCCAAAGCCTGTGAAACTGTTAAACTGCTTGTCCTTCTTAGTTGTAACACTCAACAAAATTACCTAATAAGTCTCATTCAGGGACAAATTGGGTTGTAGTTCCAAACAATTTCTTTGCCAATTTTATAAGGCTGCTTCTTCAACACAGGTTTTATTGGAAAAAAAAAAAAAAAAAATCGTGCAAATAAATCACAGAATATAGTAACCCTGACTCTTCTTGACTTAAACAGTAACAGAGACTTGTGGATGTGGATACTTCTGGGTCTTTAAAGCACTCTGGAGATTTATTGAAATGTAAGCACTGGAGAACCTGTAAGTTTGTCTAACTAGGATGCACGTGAATATGAACCACCTTCACAGTGTACACACATGCCGCCAGTTTGCTCACACAAGGCACAATGTATGGCCAAAAGAAGAATGGAGACCATAACAAATTAGAGAGATATACATGTCAATGTGCAAGCCAAATATCAAACTCAAAAAAAAGAAAAGTATTGCAAGGTGGCTGTAAATAAATCCATTGGAGAACATGTAGTACTCATTAGTGCACTGAGATAAGTGAGGCGGAGATGGTTCAAAGCAGTCATTTTGTTTATCCCTGTGACCTGATGCAGGTGGATGTATCACTGTGAATCATGTCTAGTGACTTTGCCAGACATATTGTAACTATAGTGATTGACCCATCAATACATCTGATAAATGAAGAGATTGTAGCAAGCGTGCCAAAGCAACACAATGAGTAAGGGATGCTGCAAATCTGCTAACATTTGTCCATCCATCTCCATCAGCTTCATGTAGATGATTCAGGGAGTTCAGGAACAGTCAGAAAAGACAGAAACAAGGACGATTCAAGGCTAATAGTAATCAGATGGTTAAATACCAATGAGATCGTGTACATATATAAAATTTAAAATATGATGACTAGACTAGATTCAGTTGTCAATGCAACAGTTGTCAGATCATGCACATATCAGACACAGGCTGAACTGAAACTGGATATACCAGTAATAACCAAATCATTCAATAACTTGCAGTTGTGTAAGAAGTAAATTAAATAGGAAATTTAGCGGTAAAACTAAATGTCCCAATAAAAACCATATCTTGCAATACCTTACACGTCTATAAGGGACAAGTTCAGTGAAAAAAATTAGTTTTAAGAGTACAATAAAAATGAGACTGGTAATAAAAGAATAGTCAAACATAAAACAAGTTACGTGGTTCAACAATGGCCTTTTTATATTTTAAACCCATGATACAGAACCAGTCTCATTTTTATTGTGCTGTTACATCTATTTTTTTATTGAACTTGACTCTTATAAAAGTGTTTGTTTTTGCATACTGTTTTTTTACTGTTACATCTAGGTTTTGTTCAACCTGTGTGTCATACAGGCATGGTATAGAAACAGTCTCACATTTTTTGTTGCTGTTACCACTAAGCTTCCTATTTAACTTGCCTCTTATACAACTGCATGATGTGGTTATTACCGATACATCTAGTTTTAGTGCAACCTTCATCTAATATGAGTGTGATCTGTTGCACTGCCAATTGAATGTAATCTAATATTTTAATTTTCATACATTATGTACATCATGTAGGCAATTAAAAGATTTTTACATTATAAAAAATTGTATAAGATCACTTTCTCTTTCCTGAAAATGTCAGGCATTACTAGAAGAAGTAATATAATTTTTTTTTTATTTTAAAAGCAAAATAGATAATCCACTTAACATTAGTACATGGCACATCTTATTGAAATGTATAAATAAAATAAAACAGAGAACTAAAACAAAGTATGTGCAATTTTCATTGGGGGAGGGGGAGTCTCTGAGGCATGTTGTGCTCATGTGCGTTGGGCTCAGTCAGCTTCTGACCAAACTGACTCTCATCCCACACCGCCAGCGAGTGAGACGAGCTGCTGATGAGCTGCTAAGATCTTTTTCTACTGAGTGGGGCTGTGGTGCAGGTGGCAAGCTGCATGGCTGTCTACAGTTACACGCATCAGCTACAGAATGCGGGTGACATTGAACGAGCTTCGCCTGGCTGCCGCCAGAGCTGGAGGATCGCGCCTAGTTTTAACAGAGCACTATCCGCTGGAAAAAATAACTTCCGGCCGGCAACGCCCATCTGGTTGGGCACTGATTGGCTGGCTGGGCGCTTATCAGTAGTGACGTAGCGCGCAGCTCTTATCAGTAACGACTACCGCGTGCTGCCTGCTACTGAGGCCATTGCATCTCTGACTGTTCACGAAGCAACAGCATGTTACAGACAGCCATGCTTCACTTTAAATGAAGATACAGAAGCATGTTTATACTGTTGTACATATTTTTTAGGTTAGGTTAGGTTGCAGGAGTTACGACTCCCGGGGAGGTGGGTGGGTACTTATTTCTATCGATGATTTATTACATTTTAATAAATATAACTACACATTGATCTTGTCAAAAGCCGAGAAGCGATTCTTCTTAGTGTTTTAGTCTCTGGGGCACTCTGGGATGCTCTCTTGGGATCTCTGGGATTCTCTGGGTACTCTAGTATTCTCTGGGCACTCTGGGAATCTCTCGGTATACTCTGTGCTTTGTATGTTGTTGAGATTTGACAATTTAAGAACATCATTAAAATTCTTGTGGTACATTAAATTTTTTAAGTCACTTTGGAGATTAAGTATTGTGGTTCTTCCAGGTTTTTTTAAGTCACATTGGAGATTAAGTATTGTGGTTGTCCGTATATTTCAAGCTTCTGCAAAAAACAGTTCAGACTGGTTTCAATCATGTGTGTGTGAGCTACATTTGTGTGTGTGTGTGTGTGTTTTTTGTCCTTTTCTGATGAAAGCCTAGCTGGCTGAAAGCTTACTTTCCGACAGTATTTTTGCTATGCCTATCTGTGACTCAGCATCTCCACTATATGGTGAGCCTTTTCACAATATTGTTACATTCCATTTTGGATTTTCCATTGTTTGACTTCTGTAATATGTAACATGTAAAATTAAAAATAATCTTGAAAACTGGTATCTACAATGAGTAGAGTTACGTCCAATACCATCTTGTACATTGTACGTCTAGCCAAGTACACAAACAAAGGACTAAATAAGTAAGAACTTCAGCCTTATAACCATTGTTTACATCAACTTGCTTAAGAATAGGTATTTCACTTTTCCTATCTTGCTCACTTAATGGTGGCTTGAGCAGTCTGTTAAATAAGGAATGAAGATATGTCACATTATGTACAGTGGGATGCCATGATGTATAGGGGATAAATAAGAGGATCTGTGCAACTGAGTTGCCTATTAACGCTGACTCAACATTTACTATCTCCTTTTGTGACAGTGATTCGCCATTTACATTCATGTTCATCACTAAATTTTACCTTGGGCTGAAAAACACAAAGCTTCACAACAACCTCATTAATTTCATTTAAATTCCCTTTCAGTTATACAATAAAGTGGAATCATCGACTTAGTACATTATTTTGCTAACTAACTCTGGGTTTTCATCTAAAAATTTATGTTCTGCTGCCACGATACCAGCAACAGTTTTACCAATTGCTGCACCTTCTGATTGGCAATAATTTTACCATTAAAAGTAAAGTAATTATCGTTGTGACTGACAATTTGCAATTTTTCACAAACACAACTTTTATTGAAGTAAGTTCACAAGATTGATGACTGAACATGCAAACGAAAGGTAACAATAATGATGCCAGTAAAAGTCTCCTAACTGAGGCAAACAAAAGTTCACTTCTAATTTTCCACAAAGGTTCATAGTAAAACACACACACACACACACACACACACACACACACACACACACACACACACACACAAACACACTCTCTCTCTCTCTCTCTCTCTCTCTCTCTCTCTCTAGTAACAGTCCCATTCTGAGATGAAGACTTAATCTTCAACAGTCACAGTATATGACGTCGGCATCTGGTGTGAACTGAACTTGGGGGCTGATTCTAGCCCTTATATAGCTGTCCCCAGCCAACCAGGTTTCGGTGTAGTGATACTTCCTGCAGGCTGTAGCTTGAGCTTCCCCTGCAGGAAGTAGTGCTTGGAATGTCTGTTTCCATTATCTTGTGTGTAAATAGCCGGTGTTTACCATGGTGCTTTTGCTACGCCTTGGTCATAGACAACCTCGTCCTCTGTGGTGTAATATGGGTTGCCAGCCCTCAGGGACTACCTTGGGCCCGGTATAACAATTACCTTGGGCCCGGTATAACAATTATAAGTCAACATTAGTTCTAACAACTATATTGTTTCTTCTACAGATAATTTTTTATGTACCAGTAGATTGTTTTCAGTTAAATCAAGAGTTGCACTGATTGACACATGTGTACACAAATTTACTATGTCAAGTGAAACAAACAATGCATATGTCAGTATTGCAATATGTTTAACACTATGAGCAAAGTCACAGCTGTTCTTGATGCTGAATTAGTATGTATATAAAATGTTTAAATTTATGTAAGACTTTTAACTTTTGTGCCAAATAGCTGCTGGTAGGTGCATTAGCTCTCTGTTCAGTGCTGGAGATTAATGTCATTGATTTATCTTGCTTGTTCAACTAAACCAGTGCTCATACAAGTGATATTTGTGGGTTCATAACAAGAAACCAATTCTTCTCATTATCATTAAATAGGACATTAGAATTATGAATTGTGTCTTTCAAATCATTATGGAATTTTGCTGTAGGATCCTACTTATTTCTTTGATTCCATAGATCTTTTCTTTTTCCTTTTTTTCTTTTTTTAACAAAAAGAACAAATGTTTCCAAAATATGAAGCTGGAAAACAACTACAGGCGCAGTAATAACATTAACTGGAAGAACACAGAAACAGCAGTAAACACAGTGTGGACAGAACACAGGTAGCAGCCATAAAATATTTGGACATTCCCACCCGAACAAATAAAGCCTGTCAAATAGGAAATAAAAGCTTCTCATTATAGGAAATTGAAAAATCTAAAAGAAATTCTACAGATAAGTTATGTGCAAAAGCATCATTTGGAAGTCACAGAAATTGAATAGTTGGAAGCACATTGTTACAAGTTAGTATTACATTACTGGAGGTAGGAAAAAAAAATGAGAATTACAAATGATAAATGTGGATTCAATTAGACGATTCAGGGAGAATTTTGCTGGATGATCAATTGAGAACAATTTTACCAAGAGCACATATCTGATGAGGAATTTAATTCATTCCTAAAAACAATCCTACAACACAATGAATTCAATTTTAATGTGCAACAGATCGGGGACCGTTATAGTGGAAGGTAAAATAAAGTAAGGAGCAACATAAGGTATTTGAGTATCTTGTGCTAGGAAGAGAGAACACTGTGGAGGACTACCTCAAATCAAAACTTTAACATGTATCACAAGCGATACTTCAGAATTCAGCATGATGTCATCAAATAGGCAGAAACCACGTACTACGTACAACAAATTGAAAACTACAAGAACATATTAAAGACACACTGAACTATTATTAGGCATGAAATGAATAAACTCTGTAATGCAATTAATATCCAGCTCCCTGATGGCAACAGTGAACAGAATAAATTCAAATTCTTTTATTGTATCTTTCTATCCTCCTATAAATGGTATCATGACCTGGCTTGACTTCTTATAAAGTCATCAGCAGATATTTTGAAACAAAATTACTATGATGAAAGGCCATGTAACTAATTCCAGTCTACTAAGAATCAGAAATGATACCATTTGTGTAACTTGAGGCTGTAAAAATACAATGAAATAATTTTCTTTCCAAAATGTTTACTGTGTTCCTTATGCAGTATGCCTAGCTGATGAAAATTCAAATGATTGGTCATTAAATTCAATGAATTCTTTCTAAAATAGCTGAAATAACAAGGAGAAAAATATACCATCAAAAACAGAGGCATTAAAATACCAGTCCAGAATAAGGATATATGTTTAACACAGAAACTACTATAATACCACTTCTATGTAATAAGTAGTTACTGTGCTGTAAACAGTAATGATGGGTCCAAGATTTATAAAACTAAAAGAAACCAAATGTTATGGATGTAGCTCAGAGAAAGGTACCATGTACAAAATATCAAAAATGTTCTTGATTACCTGTAATTATAAAATTGGAAAAAAAAAAATCAAGCACTCTGCTACTGTTTTCCACCAGTGATTACTACTGTGTGCACCATGTCCCATGATCCCTTTGAAAATAAGCCCTCTGCATTAACATGATAAGTGAATGTGGTACTCTTAGGAAAGTGACTGTTTGGGTTGTGGAACTTTATCCTTAGAGTTTGTCCTTCTTGTCTATGTGATCAAAAGTATCTGGACACCTGGCTGAAAATGACTTACAATTTCATGGTGCACTCTATTAGTAATACTGGAATTCAATATGGTGTTGGCCCACCCTTTGCCTTTGCTTCCACTCTCACAGGCATACGTTCAATCAGGTGCTGGAAGGTTTCTTGGGGAAAGGCAGCTCATTCTTCACAGAGTGCTGCATTGAGGAGAGATATCAATGTCAGTCGGTGAGGCCTGGCATGAAGTCGGTGTTCCGAAACATCCCAAAGGTGTTCTATATGATTCAGGTCAGGTGCAGCCCAACAGGAATATTATTGTCATGTAACCACTCTGCCACAGCCTGTGCATTATGAATGGGTGCTCGATCATTTTGAAAGATGCAGTTGCCATCCCTGAATTGTTCATCAACAGTGGGAAGCAATAAGGTGCTTAAAACATCAATGTAGGCCTGTGCTGTGATAGTGCCATGCAAAACAACAAGGAGTGCAAGCCCTGTCCATGAAAAACACGACCACACCATAACACCACTGCCTCCGAATGTTACTGCTGGCACTACGCACGCTGGCAGATGATATTCACCATGCATTCGCCATTCCTACACCCTGCCATTGGATTGCCACATCGTGTACCACGATTCGTCATTCCACACAATGTTTTTCCACTGTTCGATCATAGAATGTTTACATTCCTTACACGAAGGGAGGTGACGTTTGGCATTTACTGGCGTGATGTGTAACTTATGAGCAGCCACTCGACCATGAAATCCAAGTTTTCTTGCCTCCTGCCTAACTGTCATAGTACTTGCAGTGGATCCTGATGCAGTTTGGAATTCCTGTGTGATGGTCTCGATAGATGTCTGCCTATTACACATTATGACCCTCTGCAACTGTCGGCGGTCTCTGTCAGTCAACAGATGAGGTTGGTGTGTACGCTTTCATGCTGTATGTGTCCATTTACATTTCCACTTCACTATCACATCAGAAACAGTGGACCTAGAGATATTTAGGAGTGTGCAAATCTGCGTACAGACATATGACACAAGTGACACCCAATCACCTGACCATGTTCAAAGTCCATGAATTCTGTGGAGTGCCCCATTCTGCTCTCTAATGATGTCTAATGACTACTGAAGTCACTGATATGGAGTACCTGGCAGTACTTGGCAGCACAATGCACCTAACATGAAAAACATATGTTTTGGAAAGTGTCTGAATACTTTTGATCACATAGCATATATTGACCAGATTTACACTACTATCTGAGCTACACTACTGCAGAATCACAGAATAAGCCCAATGAGTGTATATGACAGAAATTCCAAAACAAATTTTAAATGTGGCTTTAAAATTTACCATGGCAAGAAGTTAAGCAGATGCAAACATTAATAAGGGATGAATATTCTCAGACACCTGAAAGTGGGCTTGTAAACCAAAAACTTGTTCATTAAAGATATTAATACTGTAGAACAACCTCAATATTTGTTTTCGATTTGTGCATCTGTTCAGCAAAGATATTGTTTGGATTCTAATGCATAGACAGAACTACATAAGCAGTTTTTGTTAACAGCAACTCTTGCTCTTTTATTATATACAGAAATTACATATTTTGGTCTTTGGTTGTCACGGCAAAGACTTAAGACATTTGAGTTCATAAACCTCATAAAAAGCCTCTATCACATGATGTTTGAGAAGCAATTTTTGTTAATGCACTCATCCCTCTGGTGTCTTCTCAGAATTAAAGTTCTTCTTGCTGGGACAAAATTGCTGATATCACCACTATGATACAATTCTTGTATGTAGAGGACAATTCTTTGGATCTTATACTGACACTTTTGGGCCCCTACAGCTACCATAATCTACACTGGAAGGAGAGTTGCCTAATCTAAACAATTGTTGTGTGTGCCTCACACACCGTCAACTACCAGGAAAGCAGCATCTGATGTGTACTGCACACCTGACACATTTAGAGGCCCCTATGGCTCTCAAACCTATAATGCAAGTCCAGGAAGTTACAGCATAGGTTGTCACAGTACCTTCAAAGTCTCTGGTTCAAACCTTAGACATGACTCAGAACAGGGGGCCACAATCAGTTCTACGAGGGCAGTTCAATAAGTAATGCAACACATTTTTTTTCTGAAACAGGGGTTGTTTTATTCAGCATTGAAATACACCAGGTTATTCCCCAATCTTTTAGCTACACAACACTATTTTTCAACGTAATCTCCATTCAATGCTACGGCCTTACGCCACCTTGAAATGAGGGCCTGTATGCATGCACGGTACCATTCCACTGGTCGATGTCGGAGCCAACGTCGTACTGCATCAATAACTTCTTCATCATCCGCGTAGTGCGTCCCACGGATTGCGTCCTTCATTGGGCCAAACATATGGAAATCCGACGGTGCGAGATCGGGGCTGTAGGGTGCATGAGGAAGAACAGTCCACTGAAGTTTTGTGAGCTCCTCTCGGGTGCGAAGACTTGTGTGAGGTCTTGCGTTGTCATGAAGAAGGAGAAGTTCGTTCTGATTTTTGTGCCAACGAACACGCTGAAGTCGTTTCTTCAATTTCTGAAGAGTAGCACAATACACTTCAGAGTTGATCGTTTGACCATGGGGAAGGACATCGAACAGAATAACCCCTTCAGCGTCCCAGAAGACTGTAACCATGACTTTACCGGCTGAGGGTATGGCTTTAAACTTTTTCTTGGTAGGGGAGTGGGTGTGGCGCCACTCCATTGATTGCCGTTTTGTTTCAGGTTCGAATTGATGAACCCATGTTTCATCACCTGTAACAATCTTTGACAAGAAATTGTCACCCTCAGCCACATGACGAGCAAGCAATTCCGCACAGATGGTTCTCCTTTGCTCTTTATGGTGTTCGGTTAGGGAACGAGGGACCCAGCGGGAACAAACCTTTGAATATCCCAACTGGTGAACAATTGTGACAGCACTACCAACAGCGATGTCAAGTTGAGCACTGAGTTGTTTGATGGTGATCCGTCGATCATCTCGAACGAGTGTGTTCGCACGCTCCGCTATTGCAGGAGTCACAGCTGTGCACGGCCGGCCCGCACGCGGGAGATCAGACAGTCTTGCTTGACCTTGCGGCGATGATGACACACGCTTTGCCCAACGACTCACCGTGCTTTTGTCCACTGCCAGATCACCGTAGACATTCTGCAAGCGCCTATGAATATCTGAGATGCCCTGGTTTTCCTCCAAAAGAAACTCGATCACTGGCCGTTGTTTGCAACGCACATCCGTTACAGACGCCATTTTAACAGTTCCGTACAGCGCTGCCACCTGTCGGAAGTCAATGAAACTATACGAGACGAAGCGGGAATGTTTGAAAATAATCCACAAGAGATTTCCGGTTTTTTCAACCAAAATTGGCCGAGAAAAAAAATGTGTTGCATTACTTATTGAACTGCCCTCGTAGCAACAATACTGTAAATTGTGAGCTTTGTTGTAATTCTTTGTGCAAAGCTGGTCTTCTCAACCATCTCTCCCAGCCATCTAAGTATGACCGGGAAACCACATGACAAGCATTGTTTGTTCCAGTGTGCACCACAGTCTGCAGTTGTGTGCAACTTGTTTCCTCAGTGGCTATTAGAATAACTTCTTCAACATGTTGAATGAAGCTCCCCAGCACATGCACTGAGTGCACCAGGTGTTCCTCCCATGACTTGCTCCCAATTTCCTAAGGTACCATTACTCATCATATGTTTCGACTGCCAATGATTAATAGGCTTTTGCCCATTTGTGTTAACTGCTCTTGACTCAGGACACTGCATATTTCCCAAAAGGTGAATTGGGTCTCTTTGACTCAGTTTTTGTTTACATGAAAAACAGCACATTGAACTTGTTGGTTAGGGGAATCGGTATTAAAATCACAAGTTCTCCCTGGTCTGTGTCTAGCCTATACAGGATACCTTACCCATCCCTACCACTTACACGCCATTCACAGTCATTTGGATAAGTAGTGATAGATCCTTACTTCCTATAGAGGATACAGGATGCACAGGAGGTGAGGAGGAGCAGATTAATGTTTAACATCTGTCGACAATGAGGCCATTAGAGACAGTCTGCAGGAGGGTTAGTACTTGGGGCACCATTGCTGTCTCTGGTACATGACTCTCAGTAGCTCTCCCAACACACACTTTCATGACAGCTTCCATGTTTGACAGTAGTCAGGGCGATTTCCAGATATTTACGAATGTCATCGTAACTCATCTCGTGTCCAAGATGTGGGGACTGCATTCTAACTGTTGCAATTTTTTACAGAAGAATAAACAAATAGCTTTAAAATAAGCCTGCACAGTCTCTTTTAATATCTGTATGTGTTAAGATAAAAATATCAGTAATTTCCTTTCAGAACTTAAGTAATTAGTGTGCAAAACGAGATTTGTACTAAGCTAACAGAAAATCTTAAGTTACTAAGTTACTGAAACTTTTTTTAATGTTACAGTCACTAACTTACTCCTAGTGGTTCTAGGTCTTGTTTAGCCATTTCCTTTTTTCATACTCTCTAGATTTCTACTAATGTTGAGAGATTTTACATTCCAACTTCCTATTACAACATAACTTTTACATCTTTCACTTCATCCAGGCTTTGCACATGACTCAAACTGGAGACATGAATTGGGTTCTATTTTACCTATAGATTATTTTGTTACAAAACCCACTATCATTGCTGTCACAATGATATGTAATGCATCACCCCCTTACTTGGTCGAGTATTACACATCTCCTTTTCAGTGATAAACTGTTCCTTATTTGACAGCATTTAATGATCAGTGCATTAAGTTCACAAAATACAACAGTCTAAGGTACAGCTACAGAGATTTTAATTTCTTTGTTGACAGAAATTACAAAAACAGACTCTTGCTACGAGATTCCAATAACATCTTGCTTTCATAAATGATTCAGTCCTGGACAACATTCTCTACACTTGAGTTGATGATCAATATTGTTCTCATATGCAACTGGAAACATATTATGACACCACCTGAACAATGGCTCTTAAAGAGTCCCACCTAACAATTTTGCCAAACGGCTCCAGCCAACACCAAATAACAAGTCCCATTGCTGTGTAGCATACTAAAAATGAGAAACTGAATATCTCACTGTTGTGATTAGAGTGATTTAACCACACATTGCTGCAGCTTACAGAGGCTATATTTAATCTCCTCTTAATAGAGAGACAGCAGAGATGGTCTGACAGGTACTAACCTGGCAGTTTCACTGCATGCCCTGCAATTGTTTTAGTTGGTAGGCTCATCGTTCAGTGACAGATGAATCACCATAGGTTTAAGTTTGATACTCTTTCACATTTATTCAGATTAATTGCACTTGAGCCATGACCAGTTTTCAAACAGTCCTTTCTGTATTGTTCTATACCTGTGCAGGGTTTACTAAATTTCATGAGAAATTCTCAGGTCTCTAATTTTCCGAAATTAATTAAGTTTATTAATTAGTCTGTTGGAACACTATCCATAATAACAACAGTAATTAACTGATATAGTTGGATAAAAGCATTTATTCTGGTTGCCTGGAAGAGCTTACAAGACAAGAACAATTCAGTTGCAACTGGCACATGGAAGGCAAAAAAGAGAACTGGACAATGTTGGATAGAGACAAAGATATCACATACTAGTCTTAATCCACAATTGTCTTTAGTTTTCTATTTAATTGTATCTCCACAAGGCCTCATTCTCCTCCTGATGGTATAAAAATAATGTAGCACTCTGTCAGCTCTGATATGAACTGGAGTCTGTTCCTATGGAAACGATACTGATGTATCTGCAGTAGCAGAGACAAAATGTGAACGATATTCCTCAATCTGTTTTTATCAGGATAAACCAATACACAAGAACATTGTTGATATCGACAAAATAGTCAAAACAAATCACAATTCAAGAAAGAAACAAAGTATGGATCCCACTTCAGATCTTATAATGGAAGAATAACAAAATAAAATGTTTTCCATACAAGTCTCTCACTCAAAAAATCTACCAAAGAAGAGACGGATGGCATACGGACATAGCCCACTTGTTGATCGCAACCTCTGGCACTGCTGTTGGATCTATGGTGCTCGTTGCATGAAACACGAGGCTGTGTTTTCATCTCTGGTAGTGGTGTCTGTTGTACCATAAACATCAGCTTTGGTTTCAATTGCTGTGATGAAGGAATCCCACATCTCTGTTCTGCCATGCGGGATGCCAATGTCGCAAGTAGACAGGATGGCTCTTGCAGGTACTGCATCTGGTTGTGGTGAAGGCTGATGGCACTGCCCCCACATTGTTCATGGCTTACATTGTAGGTGTCAGGTGATAGTTGTTAACAATGAACAACATTATCATCCTCCGGTAACTATGGAATGGGCTACACCTATTTCAAAGATACAGTGGCGAGTATTCAAAAGATGCAGTAGTGAGTTTACCATTTTGTAATATCTTCAATAGGTATTTGTTGCTTACGATTACTGGATATGGCCTGGTGTGTGTGTGTGTGTGGTTTGTAAAGGCACCCTTTCAGTATCCCTCTGTAACTTTATATGGGAACAAATGTGTAGGTCTTTATGGACAAGAATGTTCATATCCATACAATGAGGTGCTGGTGATGGGCAGAATTTGGAGATGCAAAATTTTACTTGTTGAAGGTGAAATTATAGCTCATGCAGAGTACACTCTTGCTGTTGCATGAAAAACTCCAATGACAGTTGAGGGGTTTTGTCATAAACGAATTCCGCAATGGAGGTCACAACATCTGGTTTAATTGCCATGCACTCTTTTGATAGCACTAGAGGAAGAGTTCAAACCCATGAATTACCATGATACATTAAAGAAAATCTCATAATATGATGGCCCCATTCAATTATCTAGTTACTGCTGGATGATAGCTGATTGTATGGTGAAGTTTGAAACCACAGTTGGTGAGTTTATGGAGTAAACCCAACTCAGACTGTCTTCTGTGACCATTAGCGTTGTTGGTGGGACATCCAAACTGATCCGGACAGTCATAAAATTTTATACCACTGTTTCGGGTGACATCTTGGTAATACGCATGATTTCTGCTTACCATGTATAATGGTCATCTGGCATAAATATGTACCTGAAACCCCTCATCGGAGATAACATCAATTTGCACATGTGCAAAAGATTGTGTGGTCTTGCTGAATGTGCCCACCTACTTATGTGCACGGTGACATGCTTTAGTCATCTGGCACAGTAAACAAGTTAGGACCCAAATGCGACAGTTGTGTTTTATGCACAGCCACACATATCTGTCAATTACCATACAAACTGGACAGGCCATAAACATCACACCATAACACGGTCTTAAATCACTCTGAAGAATACCATTTTAGTTCCAATCCAGTAACTTGGCTGCTTATAAGTTCCTGTAGTTGGTCATCTGTGGCCTGTGCCTCCATCAGTAGTTTGTGGTTGATGTCACTAGATATTGTACTAAGTCTAGGAAAATAATCTACCACCAGACTGAAACTTCCTGGAAGATTAAAAATGGGTGCAGCCCTGAAACTCAAACTTGGGACCTTTTCCTTTCATGGGCAAGTGCTCTACCAACCGAGCTACCCAATAATGACTCGCAACCCATCCTCACAGCTTTACTTGTGCCAGTACCTCATCTCCTACCTTCCAAATGAGACAAGGTACTGGCAGAAGTAAAGCTGTGAGGACAGGTGGTGAGTCATGGTTGGGCAGCTCAGTCAGTAGAGCACTGGCCCACAAAAAGCAAAAGCCTCAAGATTGATTCTTGGTCTGACACACAGTTTTAATCTGCCAGGAAGTTTCATATCAGCGCACACTCCACTGCAGAGTCAAAATTTCATTCTGTCACAAGATTCTCTGCGCATTTTACACGGTGAATGTCTCTTGTAAAATAGATGATAAATTCCTGTTGCCAGAACTGCCAGCGTGGAAGTAAATATGACAAAGGGCCATTTCTCCACATGTGCTCTAAAGGTTCTTAATGGCCTCATAAATGCCTGCTCATTCCCTGTCATAAGCCCTCCATTTTGTCTGTAAGTATATCAATTTCTGAGGGAAAATTCTGGGTGGGTGCCGTGAACCATCGATTTGTTGGTGAAGCGCTGCCTGTTCCTATTGCCAGCCGGCTGCCCATTACGATACTTAGAGTTGCAGAGTGCACAGGGCACACGAAGAAGATAGCTTCACTCATGCTGGCCTTTACATTCTCAAAAGCCTGTAGCATCACTGTGGTCCAGGAAAGAGGGCATTATCTTCTAGAATTATGTCCTGTCTGTGGAGCGGTAAGAGGCACTTGTGTGGCTGCTGCATATGGTAAATTGTTTCTGTATTCTACTAATGTCTTTGAAAACACCAACACATCTTCTAAATGTGCAAAGCAAAAGGGCAGTCTGTGTAGTACCTAGAACCTCATCTACAAAGTGCTGCCATGTTTGAGTGTGCCACCAGAATCTGGTGGAACATTTTTTTGGAATCAACCTTGCTGAACACCATTGCTCCCACTAACGCACTACTGAAATCTTCTACTTTAGGTGCTGGGTAACAGACCAAGATTGTTGCACATATTGAACAAGTGATAGTCTCCACACAGTCTCCAAGAGCTGTCTACAGGTGATGCCCACAGGCTCTTACAAGGGAAACAGACTCCTGCATTGATTATTCATTGGATTCTTTCTTGACAGCTGCAGACTTATCTGTCACTATTCTATGAGTCTTGAAAGCAACAGGAGGACCAGCTGTAGTATTGAGTATGATATATATTATGTACAACTGCAGTAATAGGAGGAGATTTTTCATCAACAGTTGTGGCCTGAGTCACTCGGGCAGTTGATGCAAAGGAACATCATCTTGAAAGCTCCGGAGTTTGGGTTCACCAGCCTCTCTTTCCTTAGATGTCACACCCAATTTGGAAAGCAACGCTTTTATTTTCTATCATAATATTTGTGTTTTCCTCCCTTAGGATGATAACTTGTCTTTCATGTCAAGGTGTGCACACACTAAAGTTTTAAGATCCTCTGTTGTGTAGCTATATATTTGAAGACAAGAGCCTTTCGAATCCATATCAGTCATCATTGTATCCAAAGCAGTAGCTTTGTGAAAATCACTGGGCTGTACTATGCCGCATGATGAAGTGTAACACAAGGTATGAGAGTTCATCATCTTGACAAGACATCTTTTAGTGGTTTCAGATCTAAAACAGATATGTGCCTTGTGCAAGGATATGTCAACCTTATAGTGGTACAAACAGTCAGCGCCTAGGATGTGTTTGCCATGGGCTGGCACGAAGATCCACTGCAAAGGTTTATTGAGACCTAGATCCACAGCTATTCTTCACTCCCAGAAAGTACAAATTTTGGAGTTATTAGCAGTGGCAGGATAAGTATTGGCTAGAGGTTGGTTGTCCTGATCCTCTGGAAATACACTTATGTCTGAACTAGAGCTGATGAGGTCTGTGTGTGAAGCATGAGTGTCTATGATGTATTACTGGTGGAATGCATGAAAAATGTTTGCAACACTGTGTTGTGCCGGTACTTCACATGTGTTAACATTTTCAATGCTGGGCATGAAGGTTGATCCCTTGCTGGAGTTGGTGACACCCACTGGGTGTCTGCGAATAGTGTCGAAAGCATCAGACACTTGTGATGACCATGAATTTTCGTTTTGTGAGTATAGACAGATACGTGCTTCTTCTCAAAGTGGCTGGTCGGACCTAACCCTGGTTGCTGTTGTTGTTTAGGTAACCACAAAGGGAGGTGCACGTCCTTGCTTGTCATCCAAAACACGAATGGTAACAACACCAAGTCTGCAACTGTTTGTTGACTCTGCTGTGTCATCCCTGCACGTGTTGCTGCCTCAGTTGTTGTGAGTCAGAGCCGTGAGTTCAGTTTCCTTGATTTGCCACTAGACAGTGCCTTTGACTTGGAGTTCATGCAAAAGCTCTACTCTCTTGTAGCTTCAGGTGAAACTATTGTTGCAGCACCATTACGTATTTCAGATGCCATACCTTTATTGTCATTTTGTAAAATGCCATACAGTTGATCAGCCACATGCATTTGTGAAACTATAACACAACCATTGTTGGAACATGGTGGTTTCACTGCATGACCTTGATGGTGCATGAGGAATTGAAGTCTCATATCCTGAAACTGTTTTAGTTGGTGGGCTCACAGTCCAGTGACCAATGCAACACCATTTATTTAAGTTTGATACTCTTGCATATTTATTCAGATAAAATTACACTCAAGCCATGACTAGTTCTCAGAGAATCCTTTTTAAGTGTTAGTTGTTCAAGAAGCATAATATGATCATTAACTATGTCCTGATCCATTCCTTCATGTGAATATTACTACACTAAGTGAATATTACCACCAATAATATGGTCTACACACTGACAATGTGTCCCATATTGAAGTCAGACAAAAGCTGAATGCATCTCCTTTTTACATTTTGGACTTCCCATCCTGCTGTTGTGGTCTTCAGTCCGAAGTCTGGCTTGATGAAGCTCTTCAGGCTACTCTCTCCTGTGTGAGGCCCTTCATCTCCTGATAACTACTGCAACCTACATCCTTCTGAATCTGCTTATGTATTTATCTCTTGGTCTGCCACACACACACACACTCTCTCTCTCTCTCTCTCTCTTTCTCTCTCGTGCCTCCAGTACTACACTGGTGATCCCTTGATGTCGCGGAATGTGTACCAACCACCAAGCCAATCTTTTGGTCAAGTTGTCTGACAAATTTCTTGTCTCTCAAATTCTATTCAGTACCTCCTCATTAGTTGTGTGATCGACCTGAAATGAAATATCATCTATGTCCCTGGCATGATTACTGCATACAAAATCTGTCACTGACACACTGGTATAATGACTACTGCTTGGCAATGACACAAACCAACATACAGATGTTAACTGGGTGATACCTAATCACAGACTTTTATACCAAGATGTTAATGCAGGTTCCATCACGGAGATGTTACCTGGTTGGTAGCTAAACGTGGAATTCGTTATGTATAAGTTATCGTATTAAATGCTAGCCATGCACTCATTTTCTCAAAAAAGTTTTCAAAAAGACGCTTAACAGTGCAAGGTTCTTGACACACAGATGTTCGAGTGTTTTAGTTAATCCTGGCGAGATTGTGGCTAATATATGTTTCAAATTTATTGGTGGTATCGCTGTATTGAATCAAATACTTGTTTTGCATAACTTTGTGCTAGATATTTATAAAAGCATTTAAGTTTAGGACACTCCTTGATTTACTCATTGTATATCAATGCATTGGATTACAAAATTTCATGTAAAACTCCTAGGTCCTTATTTTTCAAATTTATTGTAGTTTATAATTAGTGGCTGATATGGATAACCAAACTCACTATCTCATTCAGAAAAACTACGACAATAAATGTATAAAATCAAACCACCTTAAAAATTCAAATAACAAAATTAATTTCAGGTGGTACAAACTCTGTGCTGTGGAATGATTGGTACGGTTGGAAATTAAGAACACACTTTGTATTCCACGATCACAGTGTAGACAGATTTACTGTTACAAGATGACCAGTTCAACAGTCTTACACGCTGCCATTATCAGATCTCATGGAACTTGGTATAAAACTGCCGTGTTGCATTACATGAAGTCAAAGCATAAAAGGTAGTCCACACATATACTTACCTCAAGAAAAATCAGTTGATAAACTCCTCGTACCATCCACGCATATTGGCAGCAAACATGACCCTCCCAAGCTTGCTGCACAGCACTATGCGGCAACAGTCCCACAGCTTCACCACAGAAAAAGTAGCTTCGATTGTTAAGCATGTGACTACAACCCCTTGTACAAACAGACTGTTGGCACCTTTTTTGAAAAATTTGGGCAATGTTGTCAAATATGATTGATGGATGCTAGGTGCACCTATCAATGGGACCAACTCTGGAAAATATTTTCCTCTTGCACTAGGACTTTTAAAAAACAGAATAGTTGCAGGCCTAACAGGAATTTTACAATCCTCACATTTACTGTTACACCAGCCTTGGCGCATGAATTTCTGATGGTTAATTTTGTTACATTTAGAAAATACATATCTTTCATTTCATATGCCACTTTCACTAGTTTCTTCAAGAGAGAAATACACACAGCTTGTCTACAGTGCTGTAAAATGCTCCTGCAATATGAAACAAACTCATTCTTCTGTTTAAATGCATAAGTTAATGGGACTGGAAGAATTAGAGATTACGGATTATGATGAAACGTGAAGAACTTCAAGACCATAGTTCAAGTTACAGCATTCAGTGCAGTTGAAGCAGTTCCCTACTTCTAGTGGGTTAAGGTTGATGTAACATTTGAATTGAACTCTTTCATTCTCACAGTTTTTTAAGCATTATCACAGCTTGGCTCATCCAAGTGTGAGGTCTTCCCTGAAGCTGTTCTAAATTACTACCTGAATGGAAGTAATAAAAATGCAAAGGGAACATCAGACTCCAGAACAAACAAGTCACTTTGAAAAATGCAAGAAAAATTTGGCTAGGCTGCGCTACTAACTTTCCCAACTGTGGAGTACAAACTTGCATTGTTTGTAGTTGCATCAAATTTTGCCACCGCAACAGTACTACTACAGAAATAGTATGAAATCCAGATCCTATTGCTCCCTTACTTACCTTACTACAGTTTGTTATGCGTATTCTGTCAATGCACCATGAAGCTTTCATTGAACATCTGACCACTGTATGCACTGTGACCAAACAGCATGATATCAGATGTCTCCTGTGAGGATGTGATAAAACAGAGCTTTGTTAAAATTTGAAAAAAATAAACATACTATTAGTGACAAAAATGTCCACAAAAATAAACACACGTATGCTGTGTCTCAGTGTTCTATTATCTTCATAAAAGTACCTACCACATCTCATCATATTGTGAGCACCATCACCCACATACAGAGAGGTTGTTCAAGTCCTGAAATGGGGTTATCAAGTGCACTGTATGCTTCTTCCCAAAACAGTCATGCTCAAATAAATTTAGATGGCTAACTTAGTGCAAAAAAGTTGTCCTTTCAGCATATATGGTCTATTTTATGAAACAATTAAGTACAGGGAGTACTGCTATATTATAATGAGGCATGTGTTACAATACTGGCAGATCCAATCTCAAAATGTGGTTTTGTGTCTACATGGATGCAAACAAGATTAAAAGCCCACACACTCAAGATTCAAGTGCCAGTTGGTCCTAAGATTTTTTCTGGCATTTAATTTCACTTCCATTCTGCCAATCCTTTGTGGATTTAAAAAGGTCAAGCAGAACCATCAAGCTGTCTAAGAGAGCTTGATCTCTGTTGAAGGAAGGCAAGTGTAGAGCACCTCCACGAAGACTAGTCAAGCAGTGATGTTCAAACACTTTTCAGTTAACTTTACTTTGGCACATTTATGGAGAACAGATTAACTTTAAAAAGTGATGGACATGTTAGATAAAATTAATTAATAGTAACTAATCATTAGAGAAGCAGATTAAGAATGTATTCATAACTCAAAGCACAGATGAAGTATGTGTGTGGTTGGAGTTTCTACTACCCAGCATGCTAGGGTACCCTTCAAAATGCTAGCCATTTGCAATGGCAAAAAATCTGGAAGAATATATTAGTCAACAACAACCTCTATGCCCTACAATAAACCAATAAGTGAATTCAATAAGTATACCATTTTCTGAATACCCCTACGCACCTTCTTCCTCTCCTAACTTATTTCCTACACACAATGTGCCACATTCTTCATCTTCAAACTGTTTTGCATTGCATCTCATCTGATGAGATCCCTCCTATTCCCTAGCAAAGTGCTGCTGTACTCCAAAAGCTACATTAAACTATCAAATTTTTCAGGTCTGTAAGCATGCTTTGATATGGTACTTTACATTACTACAAGCAAATACAACATTAATAGCTATATTGAACAGCTTATCAGGAACTCTAGGTAAAGCTTATTAAAACTGAACACCAAATAGGATTAAAATCACTACATGGTCTTATCTTTTAAGGACAAATATTCTAACACAACTATAAGTCTTGCCCACCTCCTACCTTAACCCCTCACCCCTGCCAAGTGCTTAGCATTGTTGATATCAAGTAAATGAACATAAAATACAGCAAAATACATTTTGTATAATGTTACCATGTTATTTTAATTGCTTATAAAGAAATGAACACTAAACAGAATAAGAATTGACCCAGTGGATTCTGTCCAAAGTTTGAAATGGTTAGGTAAACCAGTCATGAAATAGGGATCACACGTTGTCACATTGACAAGTACGAAATATGCAGTGTGTCATGAGAATGGAAAACTTAATCCTCTCACTATGTTAGAAATCAGTTTGGCATTAGGCCAAAGATTTCATATTCCCATTCACTGTCTCTAGCAGTTCATAACCAAGCTTTGGGCAACACATCAGAATAGCTCGTGATAATAATAAAGTTTTTTGGAGATGGGGTGACGGGGCAGTGGAAATATCGTATTTGAGCCCTACCAGTTAATAATTTTCATTTTAAACTGATGTAAATGTGATGTACAGGATGCCCACACATTCCTTACTATTTCCTGATTTGGAACATTAGTCATAGTCAAGCTCTTTCCATGAAGATTCATTTCAGCATATACACTGCTGTGCAGTTATGGCCCATATGATGAATGTTCCAAATTGTATTCTGTTTTTCTAAAAACTTTTGTAAAATCTAGTTTTGCTCTTTCTTCATTTCCAGTGATTTACCTGACATTCATGTTGTCATAATTCTGAAATGATGTCTCACTCAAATCAATATCAATTATAGCGCATGAAAAAAATTTATGCAGTTTGTAGACCTACCTCACATACATTTTAATGCACATAGAGGTGTACGCTGCCACTATATACCCTAATCTTACTGCTCTATATCTGTGTATTAATCTAAATTAAAATTACACTGGCATCTGATAAGCAAAGTCTTTTATTTGTGAAGTAAAACAAATACACATATATTTCCACTAACAAGATCAAACACCTCACATGACAAATAAATTTCATAAATATATAAAAATTCTTAGGGGCAAAACAAATACTGAACTTGAAAAAGTAGTACGCTAATCACAGTTTGCCTAAGATGAAAACAGGCTTAAAAGCTAAACTCACGTCCTTTGGGTCACTACAACCTTGCTGAGATTTGCTTTTGGCACAAGAACACTTCCCAAAGACTGGGTAATTATTCCAGTTGCTACAGTCACATTGTTTTCCCTTATTGTGAATGGATCCCCCACTAACATCACCATTTTCTTCAGCAGAGTGACATATACAGTAGCATGTTCACCTGGCATTATCATTGCTTTGTCATCTTGGAGATCAACTCTACAGAAAATGTTCCATGTCTTACAAAACAGTTGTTGTGAATACTTGTTTACAATGGGTTTACTTCTTCCACCTTCTGCTCTTGACAGAAAATAAATTTTAGCTTCAAAATGGTTACACAAGCTTTCACTCTTGCTGGCACACAAAAGCATTCCTCGCTGTACTGAGTTGATACGAACTCCTCTTAGTAACACACCAACATTTTCACCTGCTTTTGCTTCCTGGACTGATCTCTTAAAGATATGCAAATCACCGACTGATGTCTTGATACACTCATCAAATCCTAACAACTCTGCATCGCTATTTTTCTTCATGATTCCCCGCTGTATAGTGCCTATGACAACAGTTCCTCTGCCTGGCACTGTAAAAGCGTTGTCGATTGGCATCATGTAAGGCGACTTAAAGTCTCGTTCTGGTAATTTCACATGTTCATCAATTGCGTCAAGTAGCTTTCTTATTGACGGCTCCCCCAAATCTGACGAATCTCCTTTCAGTGCTAACAGCGCCGATCCAATTATTATTGGTGTGTTCACTCCATCAAATCCAAAGTCCGATAACAACTCTCGTATTTCGATTTCAACTAACTCCAGTACGTCTTCTTCAACTTTATCTGCTTTGTTAATATAAACGACCATGTTCTTCACGCCTACTTGCTTCGCAAGCAACAAATGTTCTCTGGTTTGTGGCATTTGTCCATCTGTCGCAGCCACAACTAAAATCGCTCCATCCATTTGGGACGCACCAGAAATCATATTTTTAACGAAATCTGCATGCCCCGGGCAGTCCGTATGTGCATAATGCCTCCTTGAAGTGCTGTATTCTACATGTGCAGCGTTGATGGTAATCCCTCTAGCTTTTTCTTCTGGCGCTTTATCTATTTCGTCATAGGAAATAAATTTACACATTCCGTCTTTTTCAAGCACTTTCGTAATCGCCGCAGTAAGAGTCGTTTTACCGTGATCGACATGGCCAATTGTTCCAATATTGCAGTGTTCCCTGTCCTTTACACTGGCTGCTTTAGCGTAGCATCTAAAACACAGGTGGCCTGTGAACACTATTCTCAGTTGCCGGTTCGTTAAGTATTTACTGTTAACAAGCGATTGGAGTGTCGATTGTAACACTAATGCGCGTACTCCTTTCAATACTGCGGACATTGTAGTGCACCAAACTCAAACCACAACGCAACATAAAAAAGAAACTATTATCACCCACATGTTCTAAACATAAACAAACCCATGAGCTACGACTGTCGAATATGATTCTGTAGTCTGTATCGATTGTCGCTGAAGAATCGATATGTTATTGGATCGCGGAAACTGTGTGTTAAATCGAGTATAATGTCGATTTGGCAATGGCGTGTCGATAACGTGGATTGAAAGGGGAAATAAGGGGGTTTCGAGTTTCATTTGCCCATTTGACATTTTTGGAAAGAAGTAACATGTACAGCGCAACACTACAGTTGCCACTTAATGTGTAGGCTACTGTAACGCACTTGTCGTTAGTCTTCTTCTTTCGAATAACCCATTTGGAGAGTACGATGAATCAACTTTGGCTTCTTTTCATTGTATCAGATTTCCTTAGTTTCCAAATTTCCTTCATCCTTTTAGATCCTTCTCTTTCTTCTTAAGTCCACTTTCGTCTAGTTGTTTTCTTTCTCTTATGAAATTCTGCCCTTTGAACTGCCTTTCTGAAATGTGTTCTGTTTTGCATTGTGTCAATAGTAATCCCAGCGTTTTCCATGTCCTTTCCAGAGTCTGTGAACCATGCGGGATTGGATTTGTAGCTATCAAGTAATGTGAATATCCGCTTGGTTAGTCCGTTGTTATCCATTCTGAATATATGTCCAAAAAACTTTAGTCTCCACTTCCTCATTACATCAGTTAGTTTTTCAGTTTTCATATATAGCTGTCTGTTTGGTCTTAACCTGTATTCAGCATTATCGTTTCTTATAGCTCCCAGTATTTTCCATAAATTCTTCTTTCGATCTTCTCTAATTTCTGAAGATCTCCATTCCTTGTTAGTTTAAGTGTTTTTGCTGCATTCAGAGCTTCAGGTCTGACCACTGTTTGATAGTGTCTTAATTTCGTGTTCCAGGATAATGATTTATTGTTATAAACGTTTTTAATCATATATGAAACACTCTTTCCATTTTGCGCACTCTAGTTTCTATAGCTGTCTTTTTTTTTTTTTTTTTTTTTGCACTGTATGTAATCCACTCTCCTAGGTATTTAAAGGAATCTGTTGTGTGTATTGTATTGTTGTCAACTGCAATATTTTGAGGGACATCACAGATGTTTGTCATGAACTTTCTCGTTATTATTATTACGTATATAATTTCGGCAGGTGCCGACCAAAAACACTAGTATATCTATGTCTTCCAGCAGACTGAACAGGAACACCGTGGAAGCACAGCGTTCAGAAAAAATTCAATAAATAACAGTAGGCTGTAACTCTTCAGGCTTTCCCGGCGAGATCTTGACATGTGGATTAATCGGGTCTACTGCCGGATGTTTGTGTTGCCCTGGCACAATATTTCGGCCACGTAACTCATTGCCTTCTTCAGGTGCTACCTGAGACTGCCGTAATGGAGGATCTTGTCCAGTATTTATGCCCAGAGGGCGGTGGGTGCTCTCTTTGCCGTCCGCGCCCGCCTGGCGCTGCTTATAAGGTGTCTCTTCCACGGTGCTCCCTTGGACGTCCGCGCCCCACTTGGTCGCCATGTGTGGCAGCTCTCTGATGCCCGTCCTGTGTTGGGCGTTCCGTTCGCGGTCTACGCTCGCATGGTGCTGCTCCTGAGGTTTTGGCCCTTCCCTGGTGCTCTCACGGACGTCCGCGCCCGCCTCGTCCACCATCTGCAGTTGTGGCAGCTGTCTGAGGCCTGTCTCGCGTCGGGCGCTCCGTTCGCGGCCCGCGCCCGCCTGGCGCTGCTTGTAAGGTGTTGTCTCTTCCCCGATGCTCCCTCGGACGTCCGCGCCCGACTTGATCTTCATCTGTGGCAGCTCTCTGGGGCCCATCCTTCATCGGGCGCTCCGTTCACGGTCCGCGCCCGCCTGGCGCTGCCCCTGAGGTGTTGCAACTTCCCTGGTGCTCCGAAGGTCGTCCGCGCTCGGCTCGTCCATCATCTGTGGTCGTGGCGGCTGTCAGAGGCCCATCCTGCGTCGGAAGTTGCGTTCGCGGTCCGCGCCTGCCTGCCACTGCTCCTGCGGTGTTACTACTTCTTGAGGAGTTTCTTGGTTCCTTTAGTTGGGCCCTGATAAGCTCTAGAGCTGGACTCCACGCCTAGCTGAGCTGATAATCGCTTTCTCGGTTTATTAGGTCGTCTGTGACCTTGATCTCGATGGCCTCCTTTATGACACTGTCCCAAAATCTTGGCTTCTGTGTCACAATTTTGGTGTTGTTATAGTCTATTGAGTGACTGAGCTCCAGACAGTGCTCCACTATGGCAGATTTGGTTGCCTGTCCGAGCCTGGTGTACCTCGGGTGTTCTTTGCACCTGATGTTCACCGTCCTGGTTGTCTGGCCAATTTACGACTTTCCACACTGGCACGGGATGTTGTGAATACCTGGTTTACGTATCCCCAGGTCGTCCTTCACACTCCCTAGCATTGTCCCAATTTTAGAGGGTGGACAGAAGATACTCTTTATATCATATCTTGAAAGAATTCTGCTGATATTCGCCGAAATAGGCCCAGCATATGGCACCTTCTTCGCATCCTCTGGCTCCTCTTCTGTATCCTGTGGTTGGCTGGTAGCACGAAGTGCCCTTTGGATGTCTGTGGAAGAGTACCACCAGCTGAAGATGTTCTATTTTTGTGGCTACACTTTCCGTATCCAACAGAGCCAGAGCCCTGTGAACTAAAGTTTTCAAGACTCCATTCTTCTGTACCAGGTGGTGGCAGCTACTGGCTTGAAGGTATAAGTCAGTGTGGGTGGGCTTACGATACACACTGTGCCCCAGAGTGCCATCTGCCTTCCTCTTGACCAGGACATCCGAGAAAGGGAGCTGTCCATCCTTCTCTAGCTCGATAGTAAATTTTATACTAGGGGGGCATGAATTTAGATGTTCCGAAAAGTCATCTAGCTTCTCCCTGCCATGGGCCAAATGACAAAAGTGTCATTGACATACCTAAGAAAGCACCTGGGTTGGTAAGTCAGTAACATTTGCGAATAGGAAGCTAGTTTGCGTTCAGAAGCAGAAATATTAAGACTGAAGAATGAATAAGTAAAAACTCCTAGTTGTAGCATGTGTAAATGTGAAGATTAGTCCTGAATGAGGGTGATCGGTTGATTGTGAAGCATTAATAATAGTAATTCATAGTAATTTCTCAGTAAAAATATTGTTATGAGACTAGTAACAATATTTTTACTAATAATGTAACAATAGTTTCCCATACCTAACTCCTAATAGAAGTTAGGTATGGGAAACTATTGATGTGTATATTTCCAGTAATAGGGACTTTTTAGAAGATTTCTAAAAATGCATTGTTACTATATAGGCCCTCTGTCGAATGCACTAGAAAGGAACGTAATCGACAATGAAAGTTACACACTCATAAATTGCCAGATGATGTCATCACCGGAAACTAGCCCGCATATGTGGTAATGTATTTATCGGCTTATTACTTTCACACTCCATAAAAGTCTGGAAGTGAACATTCTGGCAGCAAAAGTTCTCAAAACAACCGAGCCACATATATAAAGGAATCACAGTAGCTGCCGGGTAGTCAGTTTTTAAAGCTACAGTCGTCACGATAACTTGGAAGTGAAGAAAAGTGAACAACTGCGATTATTGGTTATTACCACCGACTTCAATCAGTGTTGTGCTTAGTGATATTAGAAATATGTGGAGTGTGAGCATGTGTGTTTTAGTGCTAAGTGTACTAGCATAGTTTTTCAACACTGCAATGTACAAAGACATGGCTGAGGTCGACAATGAAGGAGGATAGACTTACTGGCTTAGCTTTGTTGAACACTCACCCTGACTACGGTATATTGATAATTTTCACTTATGGACCGTCTGACAGCAACTGAATAATTCAGTTGCTGTCAGACGGTCCATAAGTGAAAATTATCAACATACCGTAGTATCACGCGCAACTGAGGAGGACAGGACCACAAAACGTTGAAGATGTCAAACTCACCCTGACATTGATTGTCCTATTGATGAAGTAATTAACAAATTTTCCAGGAAGAATAGGTGCAAAGAATTCATCATTTAAGGAAGAAAACCACAACTGTAACTTTTCTACATCATAAGATGGCACTGTCTTGTATATTTATACAATCAATTTAAATAAAACTTTTTTAAACTTTGGATGTGATTTGATTATTTTTTATTACAGTAAAAGTAAAGGAGGTAGCTCAGGATATCTTTAGCACTCCCTCCTAGAGGTTTTATCTACCACTGTATCAAGTTAAGAAGTCATGCTAATTGCCAGTAAATTAGCATGTTACACAAATATTCTCGCATTTCGACTCAATGCCACTCTCCCCATCAACTCCTCCAAGTACTGCTCTGCCTTCTACAGCCTTACTGGTAGCCATCCCCCTCCGTATTACCCACTCCTCCACGACAACCGCCCCTTCCCTGACAACATCAGTAAAGCTATCCAGTTCTCTGAAGTCTTCTCCATACCTGATGATCTTCAGTTTGGTTACTCCCTCTGCCCTGATGTCCTTGACCACACTGATACTGCTATCCCACCACTTGCTCCCAGCTTCCGGTACTTGGATCAGTTACCGCCCTCAGAACTGAACACTCCTATCACAACACATGACAAACTCATCCTCTGCTCCAAACGTCATACCACTCCTGGTCACGATCACATTACCTACTGCCACCCCAAGGAATGTCCTCTCTCCTTCCTCATCGCCTTTGCCACCCTGTAAAACACTATCCTCTCCACTTCCTTGTACCCTGACCTATGAAAGACTTCCCGTATCCTGCTCTTCCTTAAACCCAACAAATCCCCATCAAACACCTCCTCCTATCACCCCATCTGCTTATCTCTGTGTTCAGCGAGGTCTTCGAGTCCATCCCTTCCCACTCTATACATCACTACTTAACTCGACACCACTTCTTCATCTCTTGTATCCACTGTGGTTTCTGTCCTTCCTTCTCCACTGACAAACAGCTGCTAAACCTCACTTACCTCCTCTTCCTCCAACTTAACTCCCATCACTCTGCTATTTTTGTTTCCCTTGACCTTCAGAACGCCTATACCTGTGGTTGGCATTGCAGGCTCCTTTTCAAGCTCCAGACCTATGCTCTTCCTATCAACTTTATCCATGTCACTGCCTCCTTCCTCTCCTGTTGTCCTTCCTATGTCACGATTCATAATACCAATTCCCATACTTTCTTCCCTACCACAGGTGTGCCCCAGTCTAAACCACCCCACCCGTCCATCTCCTTCTATATGCTGATGACACCACCTTCCTTGCCCTCTATCCTACCCTTCAACAGTCCCAGTGCTCCCTCCAAACCCACCTACACCACTTTACCGCTTGGTGAAACTAGTGGTTCCTTAGAATTAATCCTTCCAAACCACAGGCAATCATTGTTGGATGACCACCCCCAACTTCTGGCTCCATGATATCTACCTCACGATCTATGAGTGCACTATCCAACTTACCCCCACTTTGAAATACCTTGGCCTCACCCTTGACTGTCACCTCTTCTGGACTTCCCAATGCAAAACCCACTGTAGACTCTGCCTCCTGAAACTCCTGTCTGGCCAGACATAGGACTTGCACCCTTCCACCATCCTTCATACCTACAAATTCTTGATCCATACCAATCTTCATTATGCCACTGTTGCCTGGATCTTTGCCCCTCCTAAATTGTATAAACCCCTCCAAATCCTTAACAACTATATGCTTCTCCCCACTTCCTGTTTCTGTCCCCATCCCCCATGAGGATCTCTCTGACCTCATCCCCTTCCCATATCTTCTCCTTTCCCTTGAACACATCTGTATCCTCTACCTACCGCTGCCTCGATCCCACTTACCCCTGGTGTCTCCATTACTTTCCACTGCCTGCCTGCTACTGCACCTTTACCAATGTGTCCTCTCCCCTCTCTCCATCTCTACACCCACCATCTCTTCTCCAAAAGAACTTCCATCATCCCAGACAATGTGCTTAACCCCAATGTTTTCCTTCCTTCCAACACTGACCCTCCTCCTCCCTTGGGCTCCCTCTCCTCCCCCCCCTTTGCTGTTTCCTCCCTCCTCCTCCTCCTCCTCCTCTCTGTCATTCTCACTTTTCCTTTCCCAGTCCTTGCACCCCCTTCCCACCTCCTGCCCTTGGTGTGCTACTGACTCCACCCCTTCCCCCTTCCTGCCTCTACTTTTCTGTCAACCCTTATCTCTCTTTTCTCTCTCCCTCCTCTCCAGCCTCTGCTCTGTTGGTAGGCTCTTTACATTTTAATGCTGTTAATTTGTTGCTTTTTGCTGCTCACTGTGTATGTCACAACAGTCCACTGTGTGTTTGGTGTCATCACCCCATACTGTTAACTCCATTTTTAATTGTACTATTCATGCCTACAGTGTTTATATGCTAAGTCTTCATCGAGTGCCATATTAACTGTAAGTGGATTTCATGTAAATGTGCCTTGTTAAACTACTCCTTTTCTGCATATTTTAACTCCAATTGCTTCCCCCACCTCATGTGTACATTTAATCTTTATCCCCGTATTTTATATATGTAATGTTCTCCTGTGGTATCTTATGTAGTCTCTTGGCTGAAGAGCAGCAAATCGTGCTGCTCCTTTATCAAAACATCCAATCCTTCCCTGCCAACAAGCCCCTCTTCATGCATGCCCCGTCCCAGCACCGGGTTTGCACCTTTGTCCTCAATGAAACTTTCCTCCCACCTTACCACATTGTCAGTGTCTCTCCCTATGTCCTTCACTGTACCGATAATCCCCACCCCTTAGCATGAAGTGGGGTCACTACTGGCCACCTCAAGCATCTCCCAGTCTGGCCACAATCCCTGCTCAATTTTCTTACTGAACACATGATCCTCACCATCACCGGTGCCTCAATCTATGTCCATCCTGCTGTTCCCACCCCAATGACTCAATCTCTAATATCTACATGATTTCCTCCAACCTTAACATTCATAGCCACCCTCTGGCAGTGGCATCAGTTCCTTTCCACTCTCCAAGGCGACCTTGTCCCTACCTCAACATCCCCGTCCTAAAAGTAACACAACCCTTGATGTCGTCATCCCTTCCCCCAGTCTCCTTCGGTGTATCATCATGGAAGTCCTCAGTCCCATTGGCAGTGACCACCTCCAAGTCCTTCTCACCATCACCTTCGCCCCTCACCCTCCCCCAGCTCCCCATCCCATAGTGGTTCCTGACTACTGCTGTGCAGACTCAAATGCCTACCAAGCATCCATCAGTACCCAGGTCAGAAGCCGTCCCCTCCCTTCCCCCATCCTGATGAGATTGCTCAAGCCTCGTCCTTCCTCCAGAAGACCAGCTCTGAAGCTGTGGTGGCCAACATTCCCACCAAACTTATCCAGTCCCACCGTCCACCCCTTCCTCCATAGGCTGTACTCCTTCTCTGTGAATCCCACTGGCTCTACCCTCCTTCCTCCGCACTCATGACCAGGACACACTCCTCCACCATTGGCAATTAGAAAGACACAATCAAAACCTCCTGACAGGAAAGAAACGCCATGATTGGTGCCATACATGCACATAACTCCACACCACCCTCCCTGTTGACTCCTGCAAGTACTGGTCTTCCTTCCGCCACCTTACTGGCAGTCATCTCACCCTATAATACTCACTTCTATATGACTACCACCCCTTCTGTGACAATCTCACTAAAGCTAACCATTTTGCTTCCCACCTCTCTGAAGTCTTTGCCATACCTGATGACCCTCACTTTGATTACTCCCTCTGCCCCAATGTCCTTGACTGCACCAATACTGCTGTCCCATCACTTGCTAGCTTCTGGTAATTTGACCAATTACTGCCCTCAGAACTGAACATGCCTATTACAGCACACGACATTAAACTCATCCTCTGCTCCAAATGCAACACTGCCCTTGCTCACAACTGCATTACCTACTACCACCTCAAGGAATGCCCTCTCTCCTTCCTCGTCACCCTTGCCACTGTGTACAAAACCATCCTCTCCACTGGCTTCTACTCCTACCTGAGGAAGACTTCCCGCATCCTGTTGTTCCTTAAACCTAACAAATCCCCTTCTGAAACCTCCTCCTGTCACCCCACCTGCCTCATCTCCATGTTCAGTGAAGTCTTAGAGTCCATTCTCACCGAATCCATCACCTAACTCATCACCATCTAACTCACAATCAATTTTTCCCTATTATCCAAAGTGGTTTCCACCAACAACAAACTCCTTAACCTCACCCACCTCCTCTCCTTCCAATTTAACTACTGACATTCTGCTATTTTTGTTTTTCTTGACCTCCAGAATGCCTATGGCCATGTATGGCATTCCAGGCTCCTTTTGAAGCTCCAGACCTACACCCTTTCTATCACCTTAATCCATGTCACTGCCTGCTTCCTCTCCTAATGTCCTTCCTATGTCACCATTCATAATACCAATTCCCATACCTTGTATCTTACCACAGGTGTGTCCTAGGGCTCTGTAATTTCTCTTCTCCTACATCCCCCGTAAACTGCTGATATGCCCAAATGACCCCTACCTTTCCATCTCCTTCAATATACTTATGATACCACCTTCCTTGCCCTCTATCCTACCATTCAACAGTCCCTGTGCTCCCTCCAAACCCACCTAAACCAGTTTACAGCTTGGTGTAACCAGTGGCTCCTTCGAATCAATTCTTCAAAAACCAAGGCAATTATTATAGGACATATCACCACCTCCTTCCGGCTCCCATTATTTCTACCTCACCATCTATGACCACGCTATCCAACTTACCCTCACCTCAAAATACCTTGGCCTCACCCTTGACCATCACCTCACCTAGACTCCCCATCTCCTTACTATCCAATGCAAAGACCATAGTAGACTACGCCTCCTGAAACTCTTGTCCAGACGGACATGGGGATTGCACCCTTCCATTGTTCATACCTACAAATCCTGATCCGTCTCCTCCTTTGTTATGCCACTGTTGTCTGGATCTCTGCCCTTCCTAAATTCATTAAGCCCTCCAAATCCTTGAATGACATGTGCTCCACCTCACTTTCCGTATGCATCTCCCATCCCCTATGAGGATCCTCTATGACCTCATCTCCTTCCCACATCTCCTCCTTTTCCTTGAACACATCCATATCCTCTACACCAACTGCCACCTCGACCCTTCTCACTCCCTGGCATCTTCTTTTGTCTCCACTCCCCACCTGCTGCGACCCCTTTACCAATGCGTCCCACCTTCTCTCCATCTCCAAACTCTCCACCTTCTCTCCCAAAGGGACTTCCACTGTATCCTCATCCCGGTTGATTTGCTTTGCTCCAGTATTTATCCTTCCATCCAACCCTGACCCTCCTTTACTCCTCCTATCCTCCTTTGGGCTCTCTCTCCTGCCCCCCTCTCTGCTGTTTCCTCCCTCCTCCTCCTATCCTCCTCATTTCTCCTTTCCCTGTCTTTGTACTCACTCTTCATCTCCTGCCCCTTGGTGTGGTGCTGCCACCATCCTTTCATGCCCCCTCCCCCATCAACCCCCATCTCTCTTTCCTCTCTCCCTCCTCTCTGACCTCCCCTCCTTGGCAGGTCTTTCATATTTTAATGCAGTGGCTCTGTCACATCTTGGTGATCACCGTCTAAGTTGCAGAAGTACAGTGTGTGTTCAGTGTCCCCTATTGTGCCATTTGTGCCACCAGTGTAGAGGTGCTACATCTTCACTGAGCTGACATTTTAACTGCATCAGGATTTTATGAAAACATGTCTCATGCAACTACCCCTTTTTTGTATATTTTCACTCCAATTGTTTCTCCTTGTCATTTCAGCTTTTATCCCCATATCTTATATATGTAAAGTTCTCCTGTGAAATTTAATGTAATCCTTTGGCTGAAGAGCAGTGAATAGTGCCGCTGCCAGCCCACCCTCCCATCCCCCTCCCCCCAGGGGGGAGGGGAATGAAATGACAATAAAGGGAAAAAATCAGTGACTCATCATCCTGTTGGTTGAAGTCCCACAACTTCCCATCTGAAAGATTTTCGGTGCTTTGGCTACCCTTATGGGCGCAATTGACGATTTGTAAGCGCACCTTCCCCATTCCCTGTTGTCATCTGCTGCTGCCATCTGCTGTTGCTGTCTGCTGTCATCCATTCCCATCAATGTTGCCCGATGCTTGCCGCTATTGTTGCACCATGTTCCCATCTCCTCATTCCCCTGTCTTCCCTCTCTTTCTCTACCTTGGTGACACCTATTGCCAGTAGAATGTACAGTCTACTTTGACGGACACCCCCATCCCCACCACCACAATATATACACATCCCACTCCCCTGCTCCCATCCTTACCTCCTGGAGTGCCTCCTCCAGGCTTCCCCTGTCTGATCCACCTCCCTTCGTCACAATCTCCTCCATTTCCACCTCCTCCCCTCCCCTGTATCCCCACATTATACTGCCCCTGCTCATTCTCCCGATCACGCTCCCACTAATGTTCTTGCCCCCATTCCCCACTTGCCCTGTTACGACTGCTCCTGCTTTCTCTGCCAGTGCCATTGCCCGATGCACTGTAGTCATCACCATAGAGCACCCACCCTCTCTTAAAAGTGATTTCATCTCACATGAGGGGCCTGCTTCCTGCTACCTCCCACTCCAATGAGTCCCTCACACCTCCTCCCAGGCCACCCCTGTCAAAAAATGCCTGAGTAACAACCATGGCTCCATCCCATCTTCTAATAAACCACTACTCACCTCTCTTGCTCCTGATCTCCCCATGGACACCACCTCTTCTCCTGCATCCCCAGTCATCGCCCTGCATACCTTCATCCTTTCCAACCATGATCCTAAGTTCCTCAGTGCCCACATATGCATGCTAGAAATCTGCAAGTATATCCCCATGCCCCCATTGCTCAGCTTATGCCCTGCAGAGACTCTGTCCTTATCAAAACCCCCTCTCCCTCTTTCCATACTGGCCTTCTCCAGAAACTTCCCCATATCACCTTTGGCCCATACGCATCTCACACCTTACCTTACCTCCTCCTCTCCACATCAGCCCCAACTCCCCATCATTTGCCAACCCCCATCACCACCATCATAAAGCTCAGCCCTGTGGTCATGGAGGCGGAGGTGTTGGCAGAACTGAATGCCCTGGAAATCTGCTCAGCCTGATGTATCTGTGACAACTCTGGCCCTACCTTTCTGATGCGTGTGTTTACAGAGTCCACCTCCAACATAGATCACCTCCTTATGCAGGGGACCCTGATTTTCAACCTTCACCATCCTGTTGACCTCTCCTCAACCCTACTGCCGCCAGTGCTGCCTCCTCCACAATGACCACCTCATCCAAAACTGTAAAAACCCCCACCTGCCCCCTGTAATGCCTCCCACTTCCTCAAACAGTGTCCTAACCTGGCCTCTCCTCCTTCCTGGAATGAACCCCACCCAACCTACTCCTACAAATGCAAGGTCAAACCCCCTCACACCAATCCTAACCTAACCATTCCTGTTCACCCTATCGATCATCCCATCTACCCCAACAATTCCCTCCATCCATTCCCTGCAGTTGAAGACATCATCTGTTTCTCCCAGAATATCCACCCCTTCCAACATCCTGACTCCCCCAGCAGATCTCCCTTGCCACCCGCTCCATATTCCATTTGAATCCCTACGCCACATACTCCCACAATCAGGCCCACTTCACCTTCACCCACCTAGACACCCTCATTTAAGCCTCTATCGTCATCTCTCCACTCACTTCCCCCTCCTCCCCCTAGTGTGCCAACAGTATCGTCTCCTATACATTTGCTCCCTCCCTTCCAACAAATACCTCTTCATTCATACCCTGTCCCAGCACCAGGCCTTCATCCTTAATGAAGCCTTCCTCCAGCCTCACCTTGTTGCCTGCACTTCTCCTACCTCCTTCACCACACTGACAATCCCCTTGCCCTAGTATGAGATTGGCCACCTCAAGCATATCCCTATCTGGTCACAACCCTACTCAATGACCCAATCGAACACCTCATCCTCAGCATCTTTTTTCCCTCCCTCACCATCACCTGTGCCACAATCTATGTCTGTCCTGTAGCGCCTCTCCCCTATAAATTCATCTCCCATATTGACCACACCTTCTCCACCTATGTGATTGCCAGACCTTAACATCCACAGCCGTGACCATGTCAACATTTGGTGGTGGCATCAGTTCCTCGCTACTCTCCACGTGACTTTCCCTCCCACAGAACATCCATCCTGCTTCCCCCAACCTCCTTGTTTGTACCGCCAAAGACATCCTTGACAACATTGGTAGTGATCAAGTCCCTGTCCTTCTCACCATCTTCTCAGCCCATTGCCCATCTCTGATCCCCTACCCTGCTGCCCTTCCAAAGTCCATCCATAACTACCACCAACTGGGATGCCTACTGGGAATCCATTGCCACAAAGGTCAAAAGCCACCTACTTACCTTTCATGATCCTGATGACATCACCCGTGCCTCATCCTGCCTCTAGAAGACCATCACTGACACCGTGGAGGCCTACATTCCTACCAGACTTATCCATCCTCATCACCCTGCTCTTCCTCCACAGGTCGTCCTTCTCCACAAATCCTGCAGGCTCTACACCTCCTTCCTCCGCACTTGTCACTGGTATACACTCCTCCACCACTGGCAATTACAATGACACATCTGAAGCCTCATAGCAGCTAAGAAACGCTGAGACTAATGCCAGACATATATACAACTCAACTCCACCCTCCCTGTCAGCTCCTCCAAGTACTGGATTGCCATCCACTGCCTTACTGGCAGCCATCCCACCCCACATTACCCCCTTCTAAATAACAACTGTCCCTTCCCTGACAACCTCAGTAAGGCTAACCATTTCATTCCCACCTCTCCAAGATCTTCTGCATTCCTGATGATCCTCAATTTGATTACTCCCTTGTCCCCACAATTCTTGAAGGCTCTGATACCTCTGTTCTGCCACTTGCCTTCAGTTTCTAGTGCTTGGATTAGTTACCACCTCAGACATAAACTCTACCATTACAGGACACAACATCAAACTCCTATTCCACTCAAAACACGAAACCACCCCTGGTCACGACATTGTCACCACCACCTCAAGGAATCCCTGCCCTTCGCCCCACCTTCCTAGCTACCTTGTATAATGTCATCCTCTCCACTGGCTTTTACCCTGACCTGTGGAAGACTTCTTGTGTCCTTCTGTTGCCTAAACCCAACAAACACCCCTCTGACACCTCTTTCTATCATCCCATCTGCCTCACCTCTGTTTTCAGTAAGGTCTTCCAGTCCATCCCCTCCTGGCATATTCATCACCAGTTTAACCAGCACTGCCTCCTTCCCCTTACCTATTGCAGCTTCTCAGCTTACAGATAAGCCAATCATCTTTTCCCCAAACTTAACTCCTGTTGTTCTGCTATCTTTGTTTCCTTCGACCTCCAGAACACCTACGACCATGTCTGGCATCCTGGCCTCCTCTTTAAACTCCAACCCTACACCCTTCCCATCAATTCTCTCCATCTCACTGTTGCTTCCATTGTCTCTCCTACGCCACTATCCACAACACCAACTCCTGTACATTTTATTCCACTGCAGACATTCCCCAAAGCTCCTTTCTTCCCCTCTCCTCTATATGCTGTATATTGGAAATTTTCCCAAACCTCCCACGCGTGTTCACCTACTCCAATTTGCCGATGACACTGTCTGCCTGGCCCTCTATGCTACCCTTCAACAGCCCCAACGTACCATTCAAACCCACCTCCACCGGTTCACTGTTGCTTGGTGCAACCAGTGGCTCCTTCACATCAACCCTTCCAAGACCCATGCAGTCATCATAGGTTGTACCACCTCTCCTTCCAGCTCCACAATTTTTACCTTACCATTTAGGGTTGTCCTACCCACTTCACCCCTATCCTGAAATATCTTGGCCTCACCCTCAACCATCACCTCACCTGGTCTCCCCATATCCTCAAGATCCAACCAACACAAAGTCCACAATAGACTCTACCTCATGCAACTCCTATCTGGCCAAACATGAGGTCTGCATCCTTCCATCATCCTTCAACCTACAAATTCTTGATCCATCCCCTCCTTTGCTATGCTAGCATCACCTGGATTTCTGCCCCACCCAGATTCTATAAAGCCCTCCAAGCCCTACTGTCCTCTCTACCCCCAGCCCATTGCTGTGCCTTTACTGTTGTTTCCTGTCCTCACTCCATCTCCACACCCTTCGCCTCCTTTTCCAATGCACCTTCCAGTGACTACCCCTCCCAGATGATGACCTCCATCCTGATATCCACCCCTACTACCATCTCCAAACCCACCTTCACCCCCCTCCTCAGGGCTCCCTCTCCCCTCCTTTTTCCTTCCCCTGAGCAGTTTTTTCCTCCTTCCTACAACACCATGTCCTCTGCCGCACCTTCCTTATTTGCCTTTCATCTACCATTAGGGTCCTCTATGACCTCATCCCCCTCCCCCCCCCCCCCCCCACAACTTCTCCTTTTCCTTGAACACATCTGCATGCCGTACATTGTCTGCAGACTTCATCCGCCCACCCCTCAGTGTCTCCTATCCTCTCTACCCCATGTCTGTTGCTTCACCTTTACCATTATGTCCCATCCTCTCTTCATCTCCATGCTCTCCACCTCCTTTACTGACGAACCTTCAAGCAACTACCCCTCTCGGATGATGAGCTTCACCCTGATATCTACTCCTCCTACCAACTTTAACCCCATTGTCCACCCCCCCCCCCTTCTTCATGGTTCCCTCTCCCCTTCTTTTCTCCTCCTTCCTGACTTGCCTTCACTCTCACTCTCCCACCCTACCTGTCTCTGCCTTTCTCATGTGTGCTCCGTCTCATGCAGCGGTTTTTAAAGTGTTGTCATTCTGGTGTGTTTTAATACTGTGGCCAACTTTTAACCTCTATATTTGACTTCAGCGTTTTTTTTTTTTTTTTTTTTTTTTTTTTTTTTACATGCTATGTACACCTCCAACAGTGTTTTTCATCTTTATGTGGACTTTTTAACTGTCCTGCAATGAACTTCTCCAAGTGAGTATATATTTTAAGAGCCACTGCCTCCTCTAATTATGTTCTTATGTCCTGCTTTTTATCACCTTTTATATGTACCATTTCATCTTTTTATATATACTGCCACTCGGCTGAAGAGCGGCAGGTTGTGCTGCTGCCAGCCCTCCCCTGTCCATATGAGGCAGGAGAATGAAATCACAATAAAGAGCGGAAAAAAAAATCTGTGACTTGTGCCCCTATGACTACATTCAGTGCTGCAGCTCAGTCTACTCTAGCTCGTCCACCTCCTGTGATGACTACCAAACCGACCAAACAGAAAGACTGTCTGCAGCCTCCACACGCCCACCAGTTGCAGTGCCAAAGCTCTCCATTGTGCCACAGCTCTCCAGCTTCTCCACCAGTCACCACACTCACCTCTGCCCACTTCAGGGTCAAGCAGTGCACCCAGGATTTTCCCCCATTGGTGGAGACAGATGCTGTCTTTGGGGATGACATGAGAGAAATCCTCCAGGTCATCCCTCTGTTCATGCAGCCCCACATGAGGGCTGTCATTCATGAAAGAGCTCAAAAGATCTGTCAAATGGAGGACGGGCTCCCAAAGGTCATTGCCCTTGTTGACAGGCTCAGCCGTATTTTGTTATAATGACAAATCGCCCACTGCACAACCATCAGCCCTCTCAGGATCTAGTTGTTTGTATTTTCAATGTGTAATGGTCCGCCTAAGTCGTTGATATTGCTAATTTGCTATAATCGCACTATTTCACTCCAATTTACAGAGCTTGTTAGCACTTGATGTTAGGTTGGCTCCATTACAATGTATTGTATTGTAGTAATCGCTGCTGCTTGCTGGATCGCTGCTGTGTCTCGATGCTGATGCTGGCTCTAAATCTGGTTGTCTAGGGTAAACACATGAGGTCCCGTGTTTTTCATGTGCTTTTGATGATAAAGAACGAGCGAAACCAACACATATGTAAACATCAAACATTTATTACTTTAGTGGCCATATTAATTCCACTGTCCACCAAAGACCATAACACAACACAAAGTAGTACTTCCTTTACATGTTCTTTGCATTGTTTTGCCAAACAATAACACAGAAACACACTTCACCAAAGTGACATTCCGACTGCCCCACTGCCTCCGACTGTTCTTTCGACCCTTCTCGCTGCTTGTATTTATAACATTGTCAAAGAACTACTAAAAAGAGATATAGTTTATGAGTCACATGTACATCTGTTATCATAATTTGTGCAGAAAAGTTATTAATTTGCATCAAGTGACATAATTTAACATGTTATGAAAATCACTGGCAGATTTGTTGACTTGACAGAATAATTCTCTGTTACAAAAAGGCCGTTTTTTAGAAGTTTGTCAATTGACTTCTCTAATTTGCATAAATAAGTAAGTAACATGAATTATTAAGAATTACATTAGTTTTCGTCTAAAATAGGATTGATTACGTGAATACCGAGTGAAAACGCTGCTAGTGAACAAATAGGTTTCACTGGGCGATTTTTATTTAAGGAGATCCAAAATACCTAAGTTGGCCACTATTTTTCGTACTTCATATTAATTATTTAAGATGAACTTAGTGTTTTTTCATGATGACATTTGCTGTATCAGTGATCAAGTGATATTAGCTTTTGTGTGGGTCAGTTATTCAGTATAATTTAATGGGTTGACTGTTTATGGAGACATGTTATGCAATCATTGTTAACATACACAATAACTTTTCTATAATCATAAATACTCATTAAACTGGTTGAATTTGGAAGGGATCGCATACTTCATTAAAGTAAAGCCTTTAATATGTTCCGTTACAATACCCCCCTCGGGTAATATCATTTACAGAATGTTAATGATATTAGCCGACTAGGACAAATGTGTCAATTACTATGCATAATGTGTATGTATACAACAACCGTTACACCGTTTCAAAATGACTTTTTCCTGCAAATATTTTAGTTGTGTTGTTTCAAATGCACTTTGTGTTATGGCTCTCAGTATGACAGCATCATAAAAATATTTAGTAATATATGAAAGTAAAAAAAAAATGTTAATCTTTGCTCCCAGTGAGCCACATGGAAAATGATCAAAAACAGACACAAATATAACACATGTGATTTTTAAGATATATAAAAAATATATGTAAATTATTTCAAAGTCAGTTCTCATTGAGTCACATTGAAACACTAGAGAAGTCACATGTATGAATATAGTATGCATTTTTAAAAAAAAAGAAAATATTTAGCAAACTTGTCTCCCATTGAGACACATAGTCAAGACAGTACAAGAACATATTAATACTAAAATTGGACACTTAAATTGGTCACAACATAACACAAACATCAAACTTGGTGAGCATCTGATTAGCTGTAGAAAATTGTGCACAAATCTTATGCCTAAGAAAAGAATAGTAACAAAATGATGGGTCTTGCACAACAATTTTTTTTTACATTGTCTTTTACATTTGGTGCAAGTATGTCCCATATTCAACAATACTAAAAAGAAAGTAATAAATGTTTGTCACCTTCTTGCCCATTGCAAGTAAAGAAGATATCACAATATTTAATATTCAATAGTGACAATAAAAATATAAAAACATTGTCTCAGATATCTGGAACTTTTCCAGGGTCTGTAGTGGTAGTTGCTATTTGACACACCCAGCAAAAATCTTTGTTGATAACATGTTTTATGGAAACTGGGGAAGTAATTGTATTCAAACAGGGAAATGTGCTTAATCATGTTTATATGGTTTCAATTCAGTGATGTTTCTTAATCCAAATAACCTTCTTGATCTGGGAAAGATAAGTCTACACGCATTAGGATGTGGGCTTTCTTTTATTTCAAATGGACAAATGTCAATGTTTACTTTAACATATGGATAACTTAGCTCAAAATCTTTGTCTATTTCAGTATTTTCAAACAATAGATCATTTTCAATTTCTTTAGTTCCTAAGTCTAATGTCTCTCTCCTACACTTAGACACATCCCTCTCTGTTTGCAAAGCATTGACATTTAAACACAAACCTTTGTTTTCATCTGTTCCTCTTAACACTGTGTTGCCACTCAACAAATTATTGTTTTCACCCCATTTTTTATAAAGTCCGCTACGGATTCTTATCCACCATATAGGATACAAGGTTGCACTTACCTTTGCTAATTCTTTCCAAAAGGCATCTTTCTTTATACAGTTTCCATAGTTGTTCCACAAAACTTCTAAAAACTTTTCCCCTTTTTCTTGAAAACACACATTTACATTCCATCCCTTTATATTTTCTTTAATATTATTATTATTACCATTCTCATAGATTAGCGTTTCATAGTTCCCAATAGGCAATAGCTTGTCCTCAGATACACATTCCCTAGTCTGCATTTCACTTAAATTAACCTCATTATTACCCATGTTTGTCACATCACTTACCTTTACCACATAATCACTTTTCAATTCTGCAAATACTTTTATTTCTTCCTTCACACTCTCATCAATAACATCACTTGATTTAGGATCATTATTTAAATGTCCCTCTATTACTTCTTCCTCCTCCTCAACAACAACCCCATCTGCAGTTTCCCCCCTATGTATCTGAATCTCAGCAATTGAGTCTTTGGCTCCATTAAACACTTCGTCATCCCCCTTCTTATCAAATAAACCCCCCAAAATAGATTCTACTTGTGGTGTGTCTGACTTGTTATTAACACCAGTATCTTTTTCAGCCCAACTATGGAACTCTGCAATACTTTCAACTTCTGCACTTTCACTAACTACCTGTGCTTGAATACTGTTTTTATTAACTGTATCACTTTTACTCATAGTATCCCAAAACCTTTTATTAAATTCTAATTTATTCATTCTAACAACATCAGTATTTTCATGGTATTTACTCTTTAAATTGTATCCTCTCCTTTTCCAGTTTCGGTTATGTGTTGTCCTGTCATAATATTGTCTAGCCCCAAAACTACGGACATCTAGTGGGACTGTCCACCTTTTCCCGGCTGGTTCCCTCGGTCTGTCTGCTTGTAGTTGTCATTTTGTTCACTAGTTTCAAGAAACCCCCTTCTATCTGGTTCTCTTCCCCAATACCTATTTCTATCATTCCTGTTATCTCTCCTCCATCCTCCCTCCTGTGTATTGTTTCTGAAATCATTTTCATATCTCCTATCTCTCCTATTTGGAGCATTATTTCCAGAATTTTCAAAGTTTCTCCTCCCATAATAATCTCTATTTACATTCCTGTTCCACCCCCCATACTGGTTGTTGCCAGAGCCAAAACTTTGGTTACTTTCTCTTTCCAAGGCCCTATCTAATCTATCTACAAATTTCAGGAACTCTTCCATTGAATCGTCTGGTCCATGGACCAATTCCCACTGCAGTCTCTCTGGTAATCTTCTTTTTAAAACATCAATTTGTGTCATAATATCAAAAGAGTTATTCAAGTGAGCAAGTTTTTTCAATTGATCTCTGCAAAATTTTTGCATTCCCCCTACTTTCCCTCTATACACTGGTCCATTTAGAAATTCTGACTTTAATCTGGCTTGTATGGATTGTGACCAAAATTTGCAAATAAATTTAGCTTCAAACTCTTCAAAAGTATTCCAAGAATCATTATTCTCATTTGCCCAGGATAGCGCCTCCCCTTCTAGAAACCGTTTAACTAACTTAATTTTTATGTTATCTGACATTCCTACAACAAACATATCTTTACATTGGTGAATAAAGTCAATAGGGTGCAGATTTTCACCAGGAAAGCATTTCACTTGGATGTGTCCATACATTGTATTTTGATTGTAAAACATTTGTTTTGACATCAGTGCATCTTCTAATTGTGTATATTTAGTGTGTATATTTTCTACTTTTGTATCTACATTAGTGGTATACAGGTTGTATTCTTGTTTAAGGTTTTCTGATGTTTTGTCTATTCTCTGATCTAATCTTTTAGCTTCAGTATCTACTCTGTTGTAGATGACAGCAATGCTGTCTGTGTTAGCTTGTATGTTTTCATTTAAGCTTTCAACTTTATCTTGAAATTCTTTTCTGAAGTATATCAGCTGCTCCCTAGTGTCCTTACTGAGGGTAGTTTTAATTTCTTCACACTTCTCATTGAGATGAGTACTTAATAGATCAAAATACAAACTTAACTTATCCAGTCTATCTGTGTTTTCTTTAAGTTTCAAACTTACTTGTTCACTTGAATGTTTAAAATCCAAACGTACTTGTTCACTTGATTGTTTAAGTTGCGAGCTTATTTGAGTTGCAAACCCTGCTAGCCACTCTGTTAAGTTTAATTGTTCACCATCCCCTGGTTCAATTTTTACATTTCCTATGATCTCATCACTCTCAGGTAGAGACATGTTCACTATTAATTTTGTAAATGACAACAACAACAAAATACCTTGCTTTATGTAGGTAGCTATGCTATGATGTCTTGATCGGTGTTCTTGTTGGCTTTCTTCACGTCTGTTCGGTTTTATCGAAGCTGAAGTCTTGATTGATGAATTCCATTGACATAATCCAGACGTTAATCTTCCGAGCGGTGTGATGATAGTTTTTCGTAGTCGCACATACACACGTTTTTTCTTTCTTTTCACTTTGACATATTTTCACTGTTGCCACACTGCACAAATAAACTTTTTCGGAATGCTAAGCACTTACGAAATTTATCGCTGCACTATTATCATTGATGCACTTAAAGATCCCGGCTGAGCCCCCACTTTTGTAAATGGTCCGCCTAAGTCGTTGATATTGCTAATTTGCTATAATCGCACTATTTCACTCCAATTTACAGAGCTTGTTAGCACTTGATGTTAGGTTGGCTCCATTACAATGTATTGTATTGTAGTAATCGCTGCTGCTTGCTGGATCGCTGCTGTGTCTCGATGCTGATGCTGGCTCTAAATCTGGTTGTCTAGGGTAAACACATGAGGTCCCGTGTTTTTCATGTGCTTTTGATGATAAAGAACGAGCGAAACCAACACATATGTAAACATCAAACATTTATTACTTTAGTGGCCATATTAATTCCACTGTCCACCAAAGACCATAACACAACACAAAGTAGTACTTCCTTTACATGTTCTTTGCATTGTTTTGCCAAACAATAACACAGAAACACACTTCACCAAAGTGACATTCCGACTGCCCCACTGCCTCCGACTGTTCTTTCGACCCTTCTCGCTGCTTGTATTTATAACATTGTCAAAGAACTACTAAAAAGAGATATAGTTTATGAGTCACATGTACATCTGTTATCATAATTTGTGCAGAAAAGTTATTAGTTTGCATCGAGTGACATAATTTAACATGTTATGAAAATGACAGACAGATTTGTTGACTTGACAGAATAATTCTCTGTTACAAAAAGGCCGTTTTTTAGAAGTTTGTCAATTGACTTCTCTAATTTGCATAAATAAGTAAGTAACATGAATTATTAAGAATTACATTGGTTTTAGTCTAAAATAGGATTGATTACGTGAATACCGAGTGAAAACGCTGCTAGTGAACAAATAGGTTTCACTGGGCGATTTTTATTTAAGGAGATCCAAAATACCTAAGTTGGCCACTATTTTTCGTACTTCATATTAATTATTTAAGATGAACTTAGTGTTTTTTCATGATGACATTTGCTGTATCAGTGATCAAGTGATATTAGCTTTTGTGTGGGTCAGTTATTCAGTATAATTTAATGGGTTGACTGTTTATGGAGACATGTTATGCAATCATTGTTAACATACACAATAACTTTTCTATAATCATAAATACTCATTAAACTGGTTGAATTTGGAAGGGATCGCATACTTCATTAAAGTAAAGCCTTTAATATGTTCCGTTACAAATGCTAATAGCAGGGGCGGCTCCTGTATAGGTTTGCAGGTTTGTGCTACCCGCAAGAAATAATTTTGTTCAACTGTGTTTGCCTTCTGAGCATTCTATACTAGTAGAGAAGTAGTGTGCCGTTCATCTCTTTTGAAATGCCTGGGCTGCAAACGCCGAAAACAGCGGAGTTGGACGAAATGTGCCGACGGCGACAGCAGGTTGCACTGTGGCTGCAAATGGAGACTTCGGTGTCTCAGACAGGGTGCATGGTGTGGGGGCAATGCTTGGCAGCACTGTACTCATATGTGGACCTTGTGTGTATAAACACCTCACCCGGGCCACCCTGCCAGCCACAGAAAGAGGGCCCGAACTCTTCTGAAGGGAAACGGAACTGTCGGATCTTCAAACAAAGTGGGATTCTCGTGCTACCTTACCAGTTCAGGTGTAGCTGTGAGCGAACTATTTTCTGTGCATTGTGTTAGTTATTCTAGTGTGTGTTACAGTGAGTTTTGAGGCTCAAGTGACAAGTGAATATGTGAAATAATGGATCAGGTAATTTCATTGCTCTCTGAACCCTGCAGTTCACAGAAGTTTGAAGGAAAAGTAGAAATCAAGAGGTTAGGTAGGCCTATTCCTGCTTTAACAATTTTGCAAACCGTTAAAACAAAAAGTCACCAATTCAATAGGAAATTTAACTCTGAATTGTGCAACAAGCATAAATGTCAGTGTGGTTGTAGCATGAAAAATGCCTTATTTTGTTTTCCTTGTTTATTATTTGGAGGAGATCCTTCATGGTCTAAACATGGAGTCTGTGACATTCAACACCTCCATGACAAAATTATAAAACACAAACTTTCTTTAGTCCATGTAACTAACATTTTGAATATGGCAAGTCTAGGCAATGTAAATGTAGCTACCCAATTAGACAGTGGGTAGAGAAGGTCCCTGGCATTACACAACCAAAAAGTTACTGATAATAGGTACATATTGAATCTAATTATTAACTGTATTTGATTCTGTGGTGTGTTGTAAATCATCTTCCAGTCCTGGTGTTTTTCATTCCTTGATTAATTTTAGTGCAGAATTAGACTTTGTATTAAAATTGCATTTAGTGAAAGCTAAAGTTTTCAAAGGAACCTCAAAAACCACCCAGACTGAACTCCTCCAGTGCACGCTTCAGGTCTGCCAAGAGGAAATTAGAATGGAAATTAAGGGTGCTGAGTTTTTCGCCAAAATAGCTGACAAAAGCAGTGATGCAGCCTGTGTTTTCCAGATGGTTATAGTATATAGGTACATCATTAACGGAAAACAAGTTGAAAGATTGTGGGACTTCATAGCACCAGAAAAGCATGATGCCCAGTCTTTGTCAACATCCATCATTGAACAGATAAATAATCATTTGGGGAATTGTCCACATAAGGTAATAGCACAAACATATGATGGTGCAGCAGTTATGAGTGGTTTGTCACATGGGGTGCAGGCTCTTGTTAAGGAAAAGTTTCCCAATGCTTCATACATTCATTGTTATGCCCACCAATTGAATCTCATTATGCTTAAAGCCGCTTCCATTAATAAAAATGTGTGAATATTCTTCACTAAACTTCAGGGACTTTGCAGCTTCTTCTCAGCATCTCCTCAAAGAACAGCAGTTCTCAACGAAATAGTATGGAAATGACTTCTACGTTCAGTGCCTACTCGTAATTTTTAGTCAAGGAGCATCAATACCGTTTTTGAATATAGGGAAGGTATTATCACATGCATGAATAATATGAGCCAAGGGGGAAAACTGTGTAATGAGAACAAGATCCTGCAAGCCACCTGTGGCTTAGTGACAATTTTGAAGGATGAAAAGTACATTTTTTTGGCTTTCATTTTTTCATAAAATCGTGATGCATGTGGATATTTTGTATAACCAGCTACAAAAAAGAGATACTGACCCAACTTAAGCACAAAATCAGCTGACAGCTTTTGAGCATGAAATTCTGAACATTAGGGAAGGAGTGAATGAAAATTAAGCAGGTTTACAGGAGTACCATAAAAGAGAGAGAACTCAAGTGGTGCAGCAACTGCTGGAGGCAAAAGAAGTATGTGATGTCATAAGTTATGAGGCAAAAGAAACATTCAATTTCACTGGACACCTAACTGCAGCCTCTCTCTTTCTATTAGAGAAATGCGCTACTTACTCTTCCAGTTTTCTAGAAACTTCTTTCAGAACTGCTATTGAATGCTACTCTTCTTTGGAAGCAAAGAAACTTTGAACAGAACTCTCTGTTACTTATGGAAGAGAGGAGTTCAAAAGCATGTGTGGAGCTTTCTGGATTACATAACAGACAATAATCTTAGCGATACACTCAGCGAATCTGTAGAGCTCCTGAAAGCAATAATTCCAATTCCAGTGACCACATGAGAAGCAGAACGTTGTTTTTCTTCACTGAAATGCATCAGAACCTTCTTGTGGAATACTATGGTTCAAAATGGCTCTGAGCACTATGGGACTTAACATCTAAGGTCATCAGTCCCCTAGAACTTAGAACTACTTAAACCTAACTAACCTAAGGACATCACACAACACCCAGTCATCACGGGAATACTATGGACCAAGAAAGACTATCAGCACTCTCAGTGCTCTCTATTGAATGAAACCTCGTCGTAGGAATTGCAGACTTCAGTCAAAGAGTGATTGAAAGATTTTCAAATATGAAAGAAAGAAGAATAGAGTTCCTGTACAAGTGATCACCACCACATCCAAATTCAGAGATAAAATCAGCGTTAATATTAGTCCTGCTGAAAAAGGTTAGTAAGGCATGCCTACCACATTTTGAGTACATAGAGCTGCAGTTGACTCTAATTCCTTTTATTCTGCAATGGTAATACTTTTTTCTGTGTACACCTTTTGGTTTTATTATGAGTAGTTGCAGGAGTGACACAAGTGAGTGGTCTGTTTATGTCAGGCATTACAAAAACATGAGCAGTGTAGTGATTTTCTCTCTTTTGTTGATGTTTTCCTTCATGAGATAAGTGCACCACCATCTTCTTTGGTCACAAGCTGCCACTGACTAATGGCATTAAACATATGAAGACCAGACTGAAAACCTTCCTTTACAATCACCATGATGACATTTAACTTGTCTCAAAAACCCACCTGAGACCCACAGATGATTTTAGACTCCACAACATGGTTTGCTATTGCACTGACCAAGTCCATTGCTGAGGTGCGAGCATCGCAGTGTTCCTACATAACACTCTCATCTGTAACCATGAGGTTCTCCAACCACTTTAACATATAGAGTCTAGAGCAGTCAGTGTTTCTACCCACGTTGGTGCTATTACTTTTGCTGCAGCATATTTTAACCCTAACCTACCACTTCTTGAAGTGGATCTCAATAGGTTGACATTTGACAAACTCAGTGTTGTGTCAGATCTCAACACCAAGCATCTGGTTGCCATTCTCGTGTCGTTAATCCCAAGGGCAGACTCCTCCTTGAGCTGGAAGATCCTCTAGCACTGTCAGTCTATGGCCCCCACACTCCCACCATATACCAGTTTGTTCCGATTGACAGCCAGACATTCTGGATGTGGCCATTTTCAATAACATTGAGGTACATTTTTCATTGGAAATGCTCCACGAGCTGGCCTCTGACCATGAACCCATGCTCCTGCACTTTACTGATGTCACTATGTTTAGACACCCATTATACCTTGACAATCATGGATTGGAACAAATTTTCCAGGATCCTCAAAAACACCATTCGGCAAAACCTTGACCTGACAACACCTGACAATCTGACCAGTGCTGTTGATTACCTAATCACAAAAATCTGGAAGGCTATGAAGGCCTCTACTGCCATTGTTCCCAGGACTTTACCCCCACTGGATGACTTGCCTCCCCTATAGCACAAACTAGAAATCAAGAAGAACCACTACCACAGGCAGTGAAAGTAGTTTTGAGACCATCAGGATAAGCATTGCATGAGATATCTCCAATGTGAATTCTGCCACCACCTCGCTGATTGGAAAACAGAACAATGGGTGGACAAGATGTCTGCTTTTCTCTCCCAACATAAATCAGAATGGGCTGTTGTCCTAGCCCTATGGTGCTTCACAGTGAGGACTAACCATCCCATCTACACAGTGGATGGCTTAACTTATGATCCCCTCCATGTGGTTGAAACTCTAGCCAATGCATTTGAGCCCAGAAGCAATTACTTGTCCAGGACCTTACACCTTATGAAGTCCAGGATGAACTCAATGTTCTGGCAGCTGTTAGTGCTTTCAGATAAAGGTCACCTGCCCCTCGCCTTAAATCCTCAGCGGAAGTCCAGCAGATCCTCTGGTGGAAGTGTGGGCACGTCCATCAGCTCCCACACAAGCCACTGGTCTTATGTACTAGCATCCTAAACTGCTGTCTCACAACTGGCCCTTTCCCCCAAAAGTGTAAGTGGGCAAAACTGATTGCCATCCCCAAGCCCTTGAAGATCCTACGGTCCCTACTAACAACAGGCCCATCAGCATTCTGAATACCATAGGTCCTAGAATCTTTGATCCTCCACTGTATTTCCCAGCCTCTGGCAGCAGCTGGGACCATCCACCTGGAACAGCTCGGATTCACTTCCCAACTGTCGGCTGAACTCCAAGTTCTTAGGATCACAGAACATGTCAGCAAGGGCTTTCGCTCCACCATGTCGATGCCAGGAGTTTTCCTGGATCTGCAAAATGCATACTACAGGATTTGGCAGGACAATCTTGTGCACAAAATGCTGACACAGATGATCAACCCAGACATCTATGTCAAAATTGAGGATAATTTCCTCCATGCACGAACCTTCTTGGCTATTCAGCAAGGCAAAAGCACTAGCTTACATCAGATGTCAATGGGTATCCCTCAATGCTCTGTGTTGTCTCCCATCCTCTTTAAAATTTATGTTAATGATCTGCCAGTCATCTCATATTGCCAATGATATGGGCCTCTATAAGACTGCCACAACACCGACCAGGTCATTGCTCATCTCCAGAGACAGGTGGATGTGACAATTACATGGTGTTGTTCAAACAAGACTGCCCTCAATGCTGCCAAAACTAAGGTAGTCTGTTTCACCAAATGGCACCCAGTCCTCCATCACAACATCATTATTGCAGGTGTCCAGGTCCCGTGGGCCCTCAATACCAAAATCTAGGTTTCCGCATGGATAAAAAGCTCTTCCATCGACATGCAGAATACAGCACCTAAAAAGGACAGAAGCTGACAAAAATTTTGTACCCAATGTTCAGCAGCAGTGAACTGAACCTAGAAACCAAGTTCTGACTGTACCAGATGGTTGTCCACCCTTCTCTCAACTATGGCTCCTCCAAGTGGGACACGATTAGTGCCTCCCGGATGCAGAGCCTCCAGCACCTGCAGAATAAGGAGCTTTGGTGGAGCCTGCATGCCCCTCCCCTCACGAGGGCAGTTACCCTCCATGAGGAAACAAACATGGTAACTCTGAAGATATCCATTCAAGAGAAGGCAGGGCATCTCTGTGACAAAGTGGATGCCCTGCATGACAGTCACTGGGTTACACCACATTGACACCATGCCTCCCTTGCACTGTCACCACCACCCTGTTTCTCTCACCATACACAAGGAATCAGATTCAGACCATGGCTAATGATAGCCCTGTAATGGCCGCTAGTAAAGTATTAGTATTTATATAACCACTCAATATGTGTTGACCATCATAGGACTTCCAATATCAGTACCTATGTAGCTGTGTTACCTATTGCCTGCTACCTTGAACTTCCACTGTCGCAGGCTCATGTGGGACTTCAAATCTCGCTGCCCCACCTTCAACTTGCAGTCCAATGATGTCATTGGAATGATATTATTGTAGAATAGAATAATTTTACCCTTACACCAAGGCAGTAAGACCGACATCCACCAGTGATGCTGTATCACCCCTCCCACAAAAAAATGTGATTTGTACATATCCTGTGGGTGGGAGTCCCACAACTTCCAAGCTGGAAGATTTTCGCTGCCTGGGTTACTCTCGGGGGAAAAATCAATACTTTGGAAGCTCCCGCATCCTGCTGTTCCCTAAACCCAACAAACCAGCCTCCGACAACTCTTCCTGTCATCCATCTGCCTCACTTCCATGTTCAGTAAGGTATTAAAGTCCATCCTCTCCTGATGTATCCGTCATCACCTCAATCAGCACCACCTCCTTCCTCTTACCCAGTGTGGCTTTTGGCCCCCCTCCTCCACTGACAGTCAGCTCCTTAATTTTACCAATCTTCTTTCCCTCCAACTTAACTCCCGCCGTTCTGCTATCTTCATTTACCTCAACCTCCATAATGCCTACGACCACGTATGACATCCTGGCCTCCTCTTTAAACTCCAGACCTATGCTCTTCCCATCAATTTTGTCCATCTCATAGTTTCCTTCCTCTCCTGTTGTTCCTCCGATGTCACTGTCCACAATACCAACTCCCATACATTTTATCCCACAGTGGGCATGCCCCAAGGCTCTGTCCTTCTCCTCTCTTCTGTCACTTGTATACTACAGATACGCCCAAATCTCCCCCACCTGTTCACCTACTCTAATTTGCTGATGACAGTGCCTTCCTGGCCCTCTATCCTACCCTTCAATGACCCCAATGTACTCTTCATACCCACCTCGGCCAGTTCACTGCATGGTGCACCCAGTGACTCCTTTATATTGATCCTTCCAAGATCTAGGCAATCATCATAGGTTGTACCAACTCTTCTTCTGGCTCCATGATTTTAACCTTACCATTTATGGTCACCCTATCCACCTCACTCCTATCCCGAAATACCTTGGCCTCACCCTCAACCATCACATCACCTAGAGTCCCCATCTCCTTATGATGCAACACAAAACCCACAATAGACTCTGCCACCTGAAACTCCTGTAAGGCCGGACATGAGGCCTGTATCCTTCCACCATCCTTCAACCTACAAATCCTTTATTCATCCTATCCTTTGCTACACCACTGTTGTCTGGATTTCTGCCCCACCCAGATTCTATAAAGCCCTCCAAATCCTTAAATGTCATGCCCTCCACCATGCCTTCCTTATCCACATCTCGCCCCCACCTGGATCCTATATGCCCTCATCCCCTTCCCACATCTTCTCCTTTCCCTCAAACACATCTGAAACCTGTAGATCATCTGCAGGCTCAATTCCCACATCCCCTGGTGTCTCCTATCCTCTCTACCCCCAGCCCATTGCTGCACCTTTACCATTGTGTCCCACCCTCACTCCATCTCCACACCCTCTGCCTCTATTTACCACACCTTCCAGCCCCTACGCCTCCCAGATGATGAGCTTCACGCTGATATCCACCCTTACCACCAACTCTAACCTCACCTTCGCCCCCTCTCCTCAGGGCTCCCTCTCCCCTCCTTTTCCCTTCCTCTAAGTGCTTTTTCCTCCCCCCGACACCCCTTTCCTTTCCAGTGGACCCCCTTTTGTGTCTCTGCACTCCCTCCTGGCTTACTTTCCCTCTCCCACCCCACCCATCTCCTGCCCTTTGGTACATCACCTGCATCATTTTTTCATCATCCGCTCTCCAGCACCCTCCTCTCCCCTCTCTTCCCTCCTCACAGGCTGCCCCTCCCTTGGCAGGTCCCTCCCGACAGTTTTTGCTTATTGTCATGTGTGCTCCGCCTTGTGCAGTGGTTCTAAAGTGCCATCATTCTGGTGTGTTTTTAATACTGTGGCCAACTTTTATCTTGTGCTTGTGACTTCGGTGTATTTTACATGCTCTACACATCGTCAACTGTGTTTTCTTTATCTTTATGTGGACTTTTTTTTAGCTATATCCCGCAACCAACATCTCTGTGGTACGTGTATATTTTAACCCCCATGTCCTCCCCCTTATTATGAACTTATGTTCTCCTTTTTATCACCTTCTATAGTTTTTTTTTTTTTCATCTTTCATCACTATTTGACTCTCAGATGAAGAGTGGCAGACTGTTCACTGACAGCACTCCCCTGTCCATATGGGCAGGGGAATGCAATTAAAATAAAGAAAAAGAAAAGAATCAGTGGCTTGTGATTGTTCCCCACCATTTTACTACCAATGACTTATCTTTGAACCAGCATCCTGTTCTGGTGACACTGATAAGGGTTAGTCACCTGCCAAATGAGTGAGTTCACCAGAAAAAAAACTGGCCCAGTTCAAAAGGTGTTTACATAACAACTTCATGCCTATCCTGGAGATCCAGACGCCAGCCCAAATCAATTATGCTATCAATTACTTAATGCAGAGTCTGTAGCTTGTGGTCTTGTGGTAGTGCCCTCACTCTTTGCGCACAGGGCCCCAGGTTCGATTCCCGGCAGGGTTAGGGATTTTCCCTCCCTTGAGATGACTGGGTGTTGTTGTGTAGCCTTCATCATCATCATTCATCCCCATTATGGTTGGAGGAAAGCAATGGCAAACCACTTCCGCTGGGACCTTGCCTAGTCAGTGGTGCGGGTCTCCCGCATCATTCCCTACGCTCCTTGGAGTACGAACCTCATCATCATCACTTAGTGCAGTAACTATGGTAGACCCACAAACTGTCATCTATAATGGTTGTTGATGACTTTCAGATCTACCATCCATTGCCTACCTTTCTTGAAGAACTATGGCTAAAGGAGAATCGGTACCAGAAGCTATGGCAATGGACTTGCAATCCAGATTACCACCAATGGGTGCACCATCTGGGAAGGCAGTTTCAATTATGATTACTTGACTGGCACATAGAAACATGGGCTGATAAGTTGTCTTCCTTCTTCCTGCAAACCAGAGGAGAATGGCAGTTAGTGAAAAACTTGAGGGCCAACCCCATGCCCCAGTGGCCACTTCAGACTCCTCAGGGATTAACAGAAGATCCACTCACCAAAGCATAAACATTTGGGCATCATTTGAGAAACAAGTGATGCATCTGAGGGAGCCTCTGAACATAGCCCAGAGAGAACACGAGTATGCCACAGTGCAACTAGTTGATTGTATCATCACCACTTCCGATCAGTTCCATCCTCGTCTAACTACACCTAGCAAAATTAGAACCATACTCAGGAAGCTAAATGGGAATAAGGCACCTGGTGTTAACAAGATCAGCAAATTACACCTCAAGAGCTACCCATGTAAACATTGGTGCTCTTGACAAGAATTTATAATGGCTGTATCTTGACGAAGTATTTTCCCACTGCATGGAAGATTGCCAAGGTAGTTCCTATTCCAAAACTACAGAAGGACATTATCCTGGCCATAAATTATCAACCCATTAGTCTTATTAGTGGTTTGGGCAAAACCTTTGAGAGAGTCCTCCAGGCCTGCATTTGGAACCACTGGTAGCAGATGGTACAATCCGGGCTTCCAACGTAAACTATCCACAGAGCTGCAATGCCTTCATCTGGCGGAACATGTTACCAGAAATTTCATTGTGTCTAGTGCTTCGCATTGGTCCTCTGAGATACTGAAAGGGCCTACGATAAGCTATGGTGGGAACAACTAATTCGGCAACTGGATGACTGGGTGAACTGACATTGATAGCCAATTGTTATGTGAAACTTATAGCTGGTTTTTGACAGACAGAAAGATAATTATTACAGTAGAGGGCCAATCATATGATACCTGAGTGCAATCGGGGGGCCTCAAGGATCCATTTTATCCCCACTGCTCTTTCATCTCTATGTAAATGACATGCCAACTGTCACAGGAGTACAAATTGCACAGTTTGTTGATGATAATGCTTTTTTCACCAGCAGAAGAGATATTCACACCAAAATTCAATGCCTTCAATATCAACTCAGTGCCACAGCTGCTTGGTGTAGGACCGATAAAGTGCAAGTATTTTCTGCCAAGACAACAGCCATATATTTCAGTAAGGAACGCCCCTTGATGCTTAGCAACTGAAGACTGTGTGGGCACAATATCCCCTGGGGGTAAAGGTGACTTACCTGGGGGACACTCTGGACAAACACTTCTTTCCCCATATACATATTGGTTCCCTCTGGAACAAAGCTTATGGTTTGGCCACGAAACTCCTCCCTTTTTTCAAGAGTACTGACCTCAGCACCACAGCAAATCTTTGATTATATAATGTGACCATTCTCTCAAAGATACTGAATGGTAGCTCAGTCCAAGGTCTTGCTAGTCCAACACAAATTGGACATCTACAAGTTTTACAAAATACTGTACTCAGATGGATACTTCATGCCAGCCACTATACTCACATTCTTGACTTATGCTGCCCTTCAGATGGATACGGAAATTTAAAGCATTTTGCAAACAGACGATGACTCTGCAGAACAAAGTAGATACTTTACATAACTTGGTGTGCTACGTAAGAAATCTGGGCAGGACAATATCCCTCCCAAGGCATCGGTATAAGGTACAACACTCCTTGGTACTATGACAAACCCCAACCAATTCCACCAACTGGTGGTAATGATTTTTGATATTTGTAACACTTGATAATGACCTAAGGCTGAAATCTAGTTTTTGGAATAAAACATATTGTACAATCAAATGTAGTGGTTATATGTTTCAAAAAATGTTATATGAATGTGACTCCATATGAAAAATAATACCATACACTATTATACATTCTTCAGAAAACTGTTTGCTAAAGTGAGACACAAACACTTAAAATCTCTTTCTAGACTTAACAGGCACAGACTCTGATATCACATCTTCAGAATTAATGTTTTGTGTTGCTTCATGCCCAATGGTTAACAAGGTAAGATTATTTAGTCTCTTGCTGCTCACTGTTGATGGTAAGTATTTTTTTTTAATTTAGTGAATCTCCTCTCACATGAAGCAACTGATGTGAAAATCATCAGAAATAATGCTAGAGTGAGCATAAGGTTCAGAAGCGAGTCTGTAAAATCCCATACCACAATGAATTGCATAAAGTTAAGACATGCTTGATCATAAACTGTAACATTTGCCACTTTTAAATGTCTTCTTACCCTTGGAATCTGATATAGGAATTCTTCCCCTGATATTTCATCGTAAAAAAACAGAAAATTTTGAAACAGCTAATTTTGACTCCTCATTGTTTGCCAGAAGAAGAGTATTTGGCTGTACAACCTTGAACATTGGGGTGACATCTTGAATGGACTTTGATCTGGTTTGGAGTTGAATACTGAATTGGACAAGACATTCCAACATATGCTTTTGATGCTCTGCTCTCAGTGTGAGTCCTGTATTGTTGGCCAATCCACCAGCAATTCATTTATGATGAATTCTGCTTTATAGTGGAATGTTGTATTCTTCCAAATTTTTCATAGCAAGATGTACTGCCACTTCTACAATGTCAGCTCATGTGTTTTTTTTTTTTTTTTTTCAGTATAAAGATGAAGTGGCCCTGTTTTTAAAACTAACTGATCAAGACTCAAGCAATGCAACCTAAGTACAATTTACTTCTCTCAATACATTATTCCAAAAGCGAAGATAGCACAGAAATGTGAACTTACATACAGCCGGCGTAATATGTTGTGCAGCACCTCAAGGTGTCCAAAGTTTCTTGTCAGTCACGTAATTTGTCCATTGCAGTGACAACCCCATCAAAATTTTCTTCCAGTGCCTTTATGCAACATAATAAGCAATCCAACACATTGCTTGGAGTCTTCAAACAGATGCTCTGCTGTGTTTTGTAAGAACATCCCATGGATAATGGAAGCAGGAAAAAAATGTAAAAATTCTCTATACTGTTCTGAAACAAGTTGTGCGAAGGAATGTTGGTCACATTAATAGAATGGTCAATACGTCAAAAAAATTGGATTTCTTGTTTTTTGCTTTAATACTAGCTTGTACTCCTCCATATATGCTGCTCATAACAGCTGCATTGTCATAATGTCTAAACTGTCATTTTCAAGCTTCTTAAGAATTTCATCACTTAGATCAGGAATAAATCCAAGATTACTTCTTTTACTTCCACTTTTCTATTATAACTTTTCATGAAACGAATCACTTCAGGTGTGTGATCAATAAGTCAGTTGTGCTATCAAACATCACACCAAAACATTTTGACGATTTAATGTTGCTGACAAACTTAGATCTTAGGCACTTTGCTAAAAGATTTTTAAATTCATTCTATACTTCTGACCACAAATAGGACACTTGAGATTTATAATGTTACAAGTTCAAGACATGTTCCTTCAACACTGGATCATATTTTGACAGTAGTTTCACGTGTTCTAAGAAATTGTCTTTATTTGAAGAGCCTTGTCCTTCATTGTGTCCATGAAATACTAGGTTTTGTTTAGCTAGAAATGATGTTATACAAGGTGTAAATTTTAAGTTGACAAACCAGAATAACTCAAAAAATAAGCTTCACACAAAAAAATGGGTAGAACCCAAATTTGATTATTTTTGAGGGGGACATCTGGTGGTGTTAAAATTAGCCTGGCACCCCATCCCCCTGGGGGTGGGGCAGGAGGGAAGTTTAAAATTTCAAATGAGAACCCCATTTTTTATTGCAGAATCAGATTCTACCCCAGGGGGCTGGGGTGGCAGGCTAATTTTAGCACCAGCAGATGTCTTGCTCAAAAATAATCAACTTTGGATTCTACACATTTTCTCATGTGAAGCTTATTTTTCGAGTTATTCTGGTTTGTCAATTTAAAATTTACACCTTGTATATATAATAATCTTGATGAAAAATGTTTCCACTCCAGGTTTTCAGTATCAATTAATGGCAAGGCTGTGTCACCTATTGTTTTATGTAATTTCAGTCTCATTTCCAAAGTTTTCCACATTCCAGGATTATTTTCAGGTGTTTATTATTTTGTTATTTCATGGTTGGCCACTTTAGGATTTACTTTACACTACTTCTGAAACCCAATAACAATGTAGATCTTGCATTAGTAGTACTGGTGATTGCAAACATATGACAGCAGAAGCAGTAGAGATTGTTAGTTGTTGCAGAGTAAACCATCGAAGAGTGCAGAATTTGTACACCAGCAGGCATCACCTTATAAAACCATTCCTTTGATCTATGCCTAGATAAAGTGCCAAATAGCCCTCTCTGTTTTGGGAATGTTAACATTCTTGCTTTATGATGGCAATGCGGACATTATTGGGAACAGGTATGCTCCAGTGAGAGACATCTCTCAAGTCCTGCAATCATTCATTTATGTTATTACAATCTTTGATAGTAATAACATCATCAGTATTATCACAGTCATTTTCAGTACCTTTTTCTGCTTTGTCTTCTTCATGGGTTGTCATCATATCTGTATTGTTCTGTTGCCTTATCAAGATGAGCTGATGTTATCTGAATCATTCCTTGCATCAATGGAAGAATCTATTTCCCATGATGAACTTTGGCTATGATTAGTTTTTGTAACATATTTGAAGATAGTACAAGAAAGACTCTGAAGTGCATCGGTTTTAGCCTGTTTTGCTTTTCTCTGCAGAAATCCACTTGTTCTTTTAGAAACATTTATTTTATCAGATCTTTGGTATGCATTCCTAAATAAAGTATTCTCACTTAATACAGCCTACCTCATATATATAACCAATTCTTGACAATATAATGTAATCGGATTGAGAAAAATCTACTTACGAAGTGGTAACAGGAAAACACACACATAAAAGATTATACTATTGCAAGCTTTTGGAGCCACTTGCTCCTTCTTCCAGCAGAACGGCTGAATGAAAAGGAGCAAGGGTGAAGGAAAAGGACTGGAGAGGTCTAGGAAGAGGGGTAGATTACACAGGTCTAAGGGTCAAGAGAGACTTACTGGATGGGATGAGAGGGAAAGACAGATTGCTGGGCCCTGCACCACATGAGATTTGAGAACCTGAGAGCTTTAATGGTGGAAGACAGAGTAACGTGCAAGACAGAGATTACTGAAATACATCATGCACAAGTTAATAACAGTGAAAAGTTAACTGCATAGTATGTAACAGAGCTGGGAGGCAGCCAATGAAAAATAGACAGGTCAGAAAATGAAAGATGTAAAAATCTAAAATGGAGTGAAGAAAGGAGCAGTTACTGTGAAGAAATGCCGAAACAGAAAAAAGTAATGTAAATTATAGCCAGGTGGGTGGCAATAATCAAGGACAGGCTGTACCACTAGTTCCCATGTGCAGAGTTCTGAGAAACTCGTGTCTGGGAAAGACTCCAGGTGGCAGATGTGATGAAACAGGCACTGAGGTCGTGACTGTCATATTGCAGAGCATTTTCTGCAATAGGATATTGTGTGTTGCAAGTATACACCCTCTCCCAGTGTCCATTCATCCTAACTGGTAACTTGGTGGTAGCCATGCCGATGTAAAAGGCTGAACAGTGTTCACATAAGAGCTGGTACATGGCATGTGGTTTCACAAGTGGCTCTTCCTTTGACAGTATATCTTTTGCCAGTTACAGGGTAGTGGTAGTAGGAGGGTGCATAGGACAAGTCTTTCAGTGGGGTTGGTCGCAAGAGTAGAAGCCATAGGGTAGAGAGATGAGTGCAGAAGGAGCATAGGGTCTGGTAAGGACATTGCAGAGATTGGGAGGATGACGAAGAGCTATTCTAGGTATGGTGGGCAAAATATCAGACAGGAAAGATCTCATTTTGGGGCATGATTTGAGAAAATCATGACCTTGTCAAAGTAGCTGATTAATACATTCAAGACCAGGGTAATACTGATTGACAAGTGGTGTGCTCTGAAGTTGTTTATTGGAGGGATCCGCAGTACCAGTATTGGATGTGATGGCCTGAGAAATCTGCTTTTGAACAAGGCTGGTGTGGTAATTACAAACAGTGAAGGCTGAGGTGAGAATGGTGGCACTTTAAAGAGTGTGCATCTGAACAAATAAGTTTCCCTCAAATGCCAAGGTTGTATGGGAGGGAACATTTGATATGGAAAGGATGGCTTCTGTCACAATGCAAGTACTGTTGTTTGTTAGTAGGTTTAATGTGACAGACGTGTGTATGAGGGGGTATAAAAAAACTTGAATTATTTTTTAAAACCAGTATATTCTCAAATTGTTTACAAAACAACCTTATTCCCTTCAAAATACTCTCCTTTACAACTAATGCATTTGTTGCACCAGTACTTCCACTGTTTGAAACACTTTTTGTAGTCATCTTTAGAAATGACTGACAGCTCCTCCCTCACTTTTATTGACTTCTTCAACATTGTCAAATTGGTGTCTCTTCATGCCCCTTTTCACGTGTGGAAATAAAAAAAAGCCACACAGAGCCAGGTCAGGCGAGTAAGGTGTGTGGGGCAGAGCAACCATGCCATTTTTAGCCATAAATTGTCTAATAGAGATGGCTGTGTGTGTAGGCGTGTTGTGGTGGAATAACCTGTCTCCTGTCTGTCACAAATCTTCCATGTAAATTTACTGAACCAAGCTCCAAGATAATCCACTAATCTCTGACAGATGATCAATTGTCTGTCAAGGATCTGTGAGCAAAAGCTCTCGAATTTTTTCAATATTTTCATTGATTTGGGCAGTTGATGGACGTTCAGAATGATGTTTGTTATCAATCAACAAGTTGCCTTTTTTAGATCAAGCAAACCATCTGCACCCTTCAGTTTTTCCCAAATCATCATGTTGGTAAGCTGTTTTCAACATTAGAACAGTTTCAGCAGCATTTTTACTGAGTAGAAAGCAAAATTTCACAACTGCATGTTGTTTACTTAAATTTGCCATCATAAAAAACAAAACAAGGACAAAACAGTGCTAGCAAAAACAATCACTGCAGATGAACAGAACAAGCCAGTTTGACAACATAGGTGGCACTGTGCTGACAATAAGTTGTGCCATACATACCTAGCAGCAGAAGTGCATACTACACAAGCTCTGCCCATGGAAATGTTATTACAGGTTTTTTTTGGGCACCGCACTCATAGCTGGCCTTCAGTGAGGATGAGATCGGCATCAGATTAGTGCTGATGGAGGTAATGTTCTGCAGCAGACAGCCTCTGTATGTAGGGGATGTTGGTATAGAGGGAGATGGCACATTCAAAACCTATAACATCCTTCCTGCACACCTTAGTCAACTTTATACTTACCAACAATTACTTCACCATTGAGGGGCAGACGTACAAAAGGATCATTGGCATGGCCATGGGAACCAGGATGGCTCCTTCCGATGCCAACCTTTTCATGAGTAACCTGGAAGGAGCTTTCCTGGGATCCATAAGCTTTCAGCCCCTGGTTTGGTTTAGGTACACTGGTTTAGATACCCTTTGCCATATGGACTCATGGCAAGGCTGACCCGTTAACATTTCTGGAATCTCTGAATACATTCTCCCAGTTAAATTTCTCATGGCCATATTCTGAATCCCATGCCTCCTTCCTTGATGTTGATCTCATCCTCAATGAAGGCCAGCTACACACTTCTGTCAACATTAAACCTACTAACAAACAACAACAGTACTTGCATTTTGACAGTTGCAATTCTTTCCATGTTAAATGTTCCCTCCCCATAGAGACTTGGCATTTGAGGCAAACATATTTGTTCAGATGCACACTCTTTACAGCAGTGCACCACCATTCTCACCTCAGCCTTCACTGTTTGTAATTACCATACCAGCCTTGTTCAAAATCAGATTTCCCAGACCATCTCATCCATTCCTGGTACTGCTGATCCCTCCAATAAACAACTTCAGAGCACACCACTTGTCACTCAGCATTATCCTTGGCTTGAATGTATTAATAAGCTACTTTTACAAGGCCACAGCTTTCTCAAATCATGTCCTGAAATTAGATCTTTTCTATCTGAGATTTGGCCCACCACACCTAGAATAGCTTTTCATCGCCCTCCCAATCTCTGCAATGTCCTTGTCAGAGCCTATGCTCCTTCTGCACTCATCTCTCTACCCTATGGCTTCTACCCCTGTGACCACCTCCACTGCAAGACTTGCTCTATGCACCTTCATACCACCATCTATAACTGGCAACAGATATACTATCAAAGGGATAGCCAACTGTGAAACAACATGTCATATACCAGCTCTTATGTAAACACTGTTCAGCTTTTTACATCAGCATGACTACCACCAAGTTACCATTTAGGATGAAGGGCATGGAGAGAGGGTGTATACTGGCAACATACAATATCCTGTTGCAGAAAATGCTGTACAATATGACAGCCATGACCTCGGTACCTGATTCATCACATGTGCCACCTGGGTTCTTCCCCCAGACACCAGTTTCTCACAACTCCATAGGTGGGAACTAGTGCTACAACATGTCCTTGGTTGTTGCCACCCACCTGGCTATAATTTACATTACTTTTTTCGGTTTCAGCATTTTATCACAGTAACTGCTCTTTTCTTCACTCCATTTTAGTTTTCTACATCTTTCATTTTCTGACCTGCCTATTTTTCATTGGCTGCCTCCCAGCTCTGTTACATACTGTGCAGTTAGCTTTTCACTTTTATTAAGTTGTGCATAAGGTATTTCAGTAATCTCTGTCTTGCATGTTACTCTGTCTTCCACATTTAAAGCTCTCAGGTTCTCAAATCTCGTGTGGTTCAGGGCCCAACAATTTGTCTATCTCTCTCATCCCATCCAGTAAGTCTCCCCTGACCCACAGATCTGTGTAATCTACCCCTCTCTTACAGCTCTCCAATCCTTTTTCTTCATCCTATTTCCTTTTCATTCAACCCTTCTGCCGGAAGAAGGAGCAAATGGCTCAAAAAGCTGGCAATAGTATAACCTTCTTTTATGTGTGTGTTTTCCTGTCACCCCTTGATGAGTAGATTTTTATCTATCTGACCTCATACATATGTTACTTTGTGAATAAAACATGCTGAAAGACAGTGACAGATACCTTTTAATATTTTTTAGTTTCAAGAAAAATAATAGTGCGATGCACCATTAAAGCTTCCTAACTGCTAGAGAGTGACCTCTCCTGAGAGCTACCTGTCTCCTACTGTAGAGTGCATGTATCTTCCATTTGTGTGCACTTAAAGTTGAAATAAATATATTAAGAAGTTTCATTTTAACATTAATCTCACTTTTACATTTATTTTAACATCCACCTTAAAAAATGTATCAGTGAGGTTCTACTGCATAAGGTTCAATTGTCTGCTTAAACTAGTTTTCTGAACATCCATTTCTCCTAATTAGTTTGGCTAATAGTTGCTCTACTGTACTTAGTCCAGCAGAAAGATGACTCCCCTAACAGCTTATTTCAACAGAAAGAAATGAAATTTCCCTTGTTACATGTGTTTTCAAAGCATAAAATTACACACTAAAAATAATATGGTAATGGTGCAACCAGTTTTGGGTAGCATACGCTATCGATTTTCTAAAGTTACATGAAATGATTTATGACACATTTGTGCTTGGATAACATAAATCACATACATAAACCTTAGGAGAAGTAGTACGGTCACACTATGATTAATTGACACGTGATTATTACCACTTCCATTATGACTTATGAATGTGAAATACTGAGCACACACAGACATATCAGATATATTTCTTATGCAACTTTTGAAAATAGGTAGCTTATGCTACTCGAAACTAGCCAAAAATAAATGTCTTTCTTAACACGACTGGTGGCCATATTTTGCACTCTGTACTACATCACATTCCCTAAGTGATAGCAATCATGTAAACACTGCTGATATATTTTGTTACAAATTATTAAACTATCCTATCCACTTACCTTGGTTATAGTTTTTTGCAAGATATATTTTCAACTCTTTTATAACACACTATCGAAATACCAATGATTCACCCTACATCAGTCAGGGTTTATGACACAAAACAAATGACAAATATAACAGCTGACAAACAATGACAATTTTGGGGGAGCCCTGATCAAGCTGCAGAGCTATGAAAATAAAACCAACAGAAATGGGTCCAAAACAGTCTGTCCAGTCCATAGTGAGCTCAAACACTGAAGCTGAACTCTGTAGAATTCTCTGTATCTCATGCCTTCTGTCACAGCTGCCAATCAAACCCATCTATTGTTTGGTACAAAGCACGTAACTGGAATGCATTCCAACAGGTGGCGAACAGTGATATTGAAGTTAAGTGTTGCACTTAAGTTTCAAGGTTGCATTTTTTAGACACTTACAAGGGAGAAAATTCTGTATCTCATACCTGGGTCCCTGATGTTCTTTATTCATGACCAACAAAATTTAAAATGCAGTTAAGCTGATGAAATGAATCTTCTTCTGAATTCTTACAGTCAAAACAAATATGTGAATGTAGCAAAAATGTAATGATTGCTACTGAAATATCATTATTGGTCATATTCTGGTTGGCGTACCACCATAGGATTTGCTTCTAGTCAAGCTGCATTTTTGAGTCCATTATGAGACAATAGAGCAAACATACAAAGTGTAAAATTGTTGGGAACTGTGCAACACTGTAATAACACCACACATGCCACTGCATTCCAACAACTGTGGCATGATGTATTACACATGAACTGTGTGTGTTGTTGCTGCCATACTGTACTACATTTAAAGTGTGCTTTCACAATTATTCTAGTTTCGTGAGATATTTCTATAATAGCAGATAATCATGATGAAAATTGAGTTGTCTGTACTGTATGATAAACCGTCCTCCACATTGCCAGTCCTCACCCGGAAATAGTCTTTCCTCTCTCTCTGCAAACTTCATTGGGGTGAGCTCATTACAGGTAACACTGACCACATACTTGTGATGGTCTCGACATCATGAACAGAATTTTAATCGAAAGAGACATTTAGTTATTATATATAAGAAAATAAGAAAATTACTCATATATAGGTGTCACTCCTATAAACGTGGCACCTGTGGTGGGCCATACCCATGCCCCCCTCCCCTTCTTAGCTGTGCCACTGGCTTGAATTGACACAAACTCTTATTTTGATTAGATTTATATTTATGTCTTAAAATTACTCAGAAACTGTTTAACTCAGGTGACTACAATACAGACATACAAACGCAAGATAATATGATAACTCAGCTACATCTATATAGTTTTTCTTCATTTCTTTCATGCAGTTGCTGCAATACATAATACATGTACTTAAAAAAATGTTCATTATTGAAATTTGTACTTATCTACAGAAAAATTATATTTTTATTATAAAATTCTTCAGAAGTTTCTAGAATACACATCTCATCACTCATCCTGTACTACATCTATATCTATGCTCTGCAAACCAGCATGAGGTGCATGGCAGAGGGTACATCCTATTGTACCAGTTATTAGGGTTTCTTCCTGTTTCATTCACATATTGAGTGCAGGAAGAGTAATTGTTTGAGTGCCTCTGTGCATGCAGTAATTATTCACAATCTGTGTGTGAGCAATATGTAGGGGGTTGCAATATATTCCCAGAGTAATAGCCACAAAGCCATACAGGGTAGCTGCACAGTCTGAAGCACTTTGTCACAGTTCGCATGGCTCCCCCCATAGGAGATTCGTGTCCTCCCTCTGGAATGTGTGTGTGTGTGTGTGTGTGTGTGTGTGTGTGTTTTGTCCTTAGCATAAATCAGTTTAAGTTAGATTAAGTAGTGTGTAAGCCTAGGGACCGATGACCTCAACAGTTTGGCCCCATAGGAACTTACTACCACCAGAGTAATCATTTAATGCCAGTTCTTGAAACTTTGTTAATAGGGTTTCTCAGGATAGTTTAGGTCTATCTTCAAGAAAATGGTTCAAATGGCTCTGAGCACTATGGGACTCAACTGCTGTGGTCACCAGTCCCCTAGAACTTAGAACTACTTAAACCTAACTAACCTAAGGACATCACACACATCCATGCCCGAGGCAGGATTCGAACCTGCGACCGTAGCGGTCTCACGGTTCCGGACTGCGCGCCTAGAACCGCGAGACCACCGCGGCCGGCCTATCTTCAAGAGTCGTCCAGTTCAGTTCCTTCAGTATCTCTGTCATACTGTCCCATGGATTAAACAAACCTGTGACCACTTGTACTGCTCTTCTCTGTATACCTTCAGTATCTCCTGTTAGTCCTATCTGGTATGTGTCCCCACACTTGAGCAATATTCTACAACTGGTCACATGAGTGATTTTTAAGCAATTTTCTTTGTAAATCAATTGCAGTTCCCCAGTATTCTACAAATAAATTGAAGTCTGCCACCTGCCTTATTCATGACTGAACCTATGTGATCATTCCATTTCATATCCCTACAAAGTGTCACATCCAGATATTTGTATGAGTTGGCTGATTCCATCACTACTCATTGATGTTATAGTCATAGGATAGTGCATTTTTTTCATTTCATGAAGTGCAAAATTTTAGATTTCTTAACATTTAAAGCAAGTTGCCAATCTTTGCACCACTTTGAATCTTATCAAGTTCTGACTGAAATTTTTTAGCTACTTTCAGATAGTACTTCATTATAGATAAATGCACCATCTACAAAAAGCCTGATTTTACTATTAATACTGTCTGTAAGTTCAATCACATACAATATGAACCACAAGGGTTCCAAGACAGTTCGCTGGAGTTCACCCGAAGTTACTTCATCTGACGATGACTCTCCATCCAAGATAACATATTGCATCATCCCTGCCAAAAAGTACCCAATCCAGTAACAAATTTTTCTTGACAACCCATATGATCATACTTTTGCCAATAAGCATAGGTGTAGTACGGAGTCAAATGCTTTTCCAAAATCAAGAAATACAGCATCTACCTGGTTGCCTTCATACAAGGCTTTCAGTATGTCAGTGCAAGTTTGGTTTCACGTGATCGATGTTTTCAAAATCCATGCTGGTTGGTATTGAGGAGGTCGTTCTGTTTAAGATACCTCATTATGTTTGAGCTCAGAATGTGTTCTAATATTCCACAACAAATCGGTCTCAAGGATATTGGACAGTATTCTTATAGATGGGTGTGACCTATGCCTTTTTCAAAGAACTGGGCATGGTTTTTCATTTGAGGGATCTATAATAAATTATAGTTAGGAGAGGGGCTAACTCAGCCACAAACTCAGTATAGAATCTGACAGGGATCCCACTGGGCCCTGGCACTTTGTTCAGTTTTAATGAATTCAACTGTTACTCAACACCACTGACACTAATATTTATTTCATTTATCTTTTCAGCGGTACAAGGATTAAATTGGGGCAATTCTTCTGGATGTTGCTTTGTAAAGGAACATTTGAAAACAGAGTTAAGCATTTCAGCTTTTGCTTTGTTACTTCCAATTTCAGTTCCTGTCTCATTTACTAAACTCAGATTGGAATGTATACCGCAGAGACAGGCTGGACAGTGAAGGGGGAGGCGTGTTTATAGTGATAAGAAGTGCAACAGTATCGAAGGAAACTGACGGAGATCCGAAATCTGAAATAATTTGGGTGAAGGTCACGGTTAAAGCAGATTCAGACATGGTTTTTGGATGTCTCTATAGGCCCCCTGGCTCAGCAGCTGTTGTTGCTGAGAACCTGAAGGATAATTTAGAAAATATTTCGAGTAGATTTCCCCACTATGTTATAGTTTTGGGTGGAGATTTTAATTTGCCGGATATAGACTGGGAGACTCAAACGTTCATAACGGGTGGCAGGGACATAGAATCCAGTGAAATTTTTTTAAGTGCTTTATCTGAAAACTACCTTGAGCAGTTAAACAGAGAACCGACTCATGGCGATAACATATTAGACCTTCTGGTGACAAACAGACCTGAACTATTTGAAACAGTTAACGCAGAACAGGGAATCAGTGATCATAAAGCGGTTACTGCATCGATGATTTCAGCCGTATATAGAAATATTAAAAAAGGTAGGAAGATTTTTCTGTTTAGCAAAAGTGACAAATAGCAGATTACAGAGTACCTGATGGCTCAAACACAAAAGTTTTGTCTCAAGTACACATAGTGTTGAGGATCAGTGGACAAAGTTCAAAATCATCGTACAATATGCATTAGATGAGTATGTGCCAAGCAAGATCATAAGAGATGGAAAAGAGCCACCGTGGTACAACAACCAAGTTAGAAAACTGCTGAGGAAGCAAAGGGAACTTCACAGCAAACATAAACATAGCCAAAGCCTTGCAGACAAACAAAAATTACGCGAAACAAAATGTAGTGTGAGGAGGGCTATGCAAGAGGCGTTCAATGAATTCAAAAGTAAAGTTCTATGTACTGACTTGGCAGAAAATCCTAAGAAATTTCGGTCTTATGTCAAAGTGGTAAGTGGATTAAAACAAAATGTCCAGACACTCTGTGACCAAAATGGTACTGAAACAGAATATGACAGACTAAAGGCCGAAATACTAAATGTCTTTTTCCAAAGCTGTTTCACAGAGGAAGACTGCACTGTAGTTCCTTCTCTAAATTGTCGCACAGATGACAAAATGGTAGATATCGAAATAGATGACAGAGGGATAGAGAAACAATTAAAATTGCTCAAAAGAGGAAAGGCCGCTGGACCTGATGGGATACCAGTTCGATTTTACACAGAGTACGCGAAGGAACTTGCCCCCTTCTTGCAGCGGTGTACCGTAGGTTTCTAGATCAGCGTAGCGTTCCAAAGGATTGGAAAAGAGCACAGGTCATCCCCGTTTTCAAGAAGGGACATCGAACAGATGTGCAGAACTATAGACCTATATCTCTAACGTCAATCAGTTGTAGAATTTTGGAACACGTATTGTGTTCGAGTATAATGACTTTTCCTGAGACTAGAAATCTACCCTGTAGGAATCAGCATGGGTTTCGAAAAAGACGGTCGTGTGAAACCCAGCTCGCACTATTCGTCCACGAGGCTCAGAGGGCCATAGACACGGGTTCCCAGGTAGATGCCGTGTTTCTTGACTTCCGCAAGGCGTTCGATACAGTTCCCCACAGTCATTTAATGAACAAAGTAAGAGCATATGGACTATCAGACCAATTGCATGATTGGATTGAAGAATTCCTAGATAGCAGAACGCAGCATGTCATTCTCAATGGAGAGAAGTCTTCCGAAGTAAGAGTGATTTCAGGTGTGCCGCAGGGGAGTGTCATAGGACCGTTGCTATTCACAATATACATAAATGGTCTTGTGGATGACATCGAAAGTTCACTGAGGCTTTTTGCAGATGATGCTGTGGTGTATCGAGAGATTGTAAAAATAGAAAATTGTACTGAAATGCAGGAGGATCTGCAATGAATTGGCGCATGGTGCAGGGAATGGCAATTGAAACTCAATGTAGACAAGTGTAATGTGCTGCGAATACATAGAAAGATAGATCCCTTATCATTTAGCTACAAAATAGCAGGTCAGCAACTGGAAGCAGTTAATTCCATAAATCATCTGGGAGTACGCATTAGGAGTGATTTAAAATGGAATGATCATATAAAGTTGATCGTCGGTAAAGCAGATGCCAGACTGAGATTCATTGGAAGAATCCTAAGGAAATGCAATCCAAAAACAAAGGAAGTAGGTTACAGTATGCTTGTTCACCCACTGCTTGAATACTGCTCAGCAGTGTGGGCTCCATACCAGGTAGGGTTGATAGAAGAGATAGAGAAGATCCAACGGAGAGCAGCGTGCTTCGTTACAGGATCATTTAGTAATCGCGAAAGCATTACGGAGATGATAGATAAACTCCAGAGGAAGACTCTGCAGGAGAGACGCTCAGTAGCTTGGTACGGGCTTTTGTTAAAGTTTCGAGAACATACCTTCACCGAAGAGTCAAGCAGTATATTTCTCCCTCCTACGTATATCTCGCGAAGAGACCATGAGGATAAAATCAGAGAGATTAGAGCCCACACAGAAGCATACCGACAATCCTTCTTTCCACGAACAATAGGAGACTGGAATAGAAGGGAGAACCGATAGAGGTACTCAAGGTACCCTCCACCACACACCGTCAGGTGGCTTGCGGAGTATGGATGTAGATGTAGACTGGACACTAACTTTGTGCCACTAACAGCCCTTACATATCACCAGATTTTCCTTGGGTTCTGTGAAATATCACTTGACAGTATTCTGCTATGGAAGTCATTGAAATCATCAGGCATTGCTCTCTTATCAGCCAAATGCATTTCATTCAGCATATCTCTACCTTTAGCCCTACACTTCATTTTATACCTATCATGCAGTAATCTCTGTTTCTTTAGAAGTTTCTTTACAGTGAGTGTATACCATGGAGGTTCCCTTCCATTATATGAACTGTTCTATTGGGTACATATGTGTCCAGTGCATGGTCAACAACTCTTTTAAAGTTGAATCAGAGTTCCTCTACATGCTTCTGCCCTGTGCTGAAAGTTTTGAGTTATTCATTGAGATGTGACACTGCTTATTTTATATCTAGTTTACTGAGTATATATATCTTTCTGCTTCTTTTAGTTATCTTTTGTTCTTTGGTAATCATTGTTGCAATTAAGGCATCATAGTCACTGAACCTGTTTTGATGCCAACATCCTCAGAGAGGTCAGGTCTATTGTGCCATTAGATAAGGTATGTTTCCATCATGAATGGCGTTCCTAACTATCTGTTCTATGTAGTTTTCAAAGAATGCAATTAGTAAAATTTCACAGGATGTCTTATCGTGCCCACCACTAACAAAATGTTTACAGTTCATTGTTGGATGATTAAAGTCTTCACTGATGATAACAGCATGATTGAGGAACTTACATACAAGTGAATGGAGGTTTTCTCTAACGTATTTGGTTACATCAGGAGATGAATCAGTGGCCAATAGAAAGATCCAGTTATCATTTTATGCCCAACCCTGATACTTGCCCCAACCACTGTCACATTTGGCGTCAATTACAATATTTTGCCACTCGGTGGTGCATGTAGCCACTTCAGATGCATGAGCATATCTGAGTCAGAGGTCACGTTACTTTACTTTGCTGGCTATACATGGCTGCTGGTATGGTATATTTATGCTCATTTTATTTTATTTTAGTACTATGGAGAAGATTATGCTTGCATTAATGCTCTGAGAATGGTCGCTATCAACAAAATAATATGTGCAGTAATGATATACCTAATGTGTGATGTCCTGGAACAACATTGGAACTAGAAGGTTAGTACTTATCAAGAAAAAAAATAGTACCCCATATTTTGCTGTTTACATTGATAAAGCGAGTGAAAAATTGAGATCTAGTTATTACACATATTTATTTTCTTTGTTAAGGTTGTACTGTGCCTATTCAACAAGCTGGACATGGATTAGAGCCTAAAACTGAAAACTTATATATATTGTAATGCCATTTTTTTGGTAGACTGAAACTAGACAGTAACAATGGAATCTTTAGATTTAGAAAAAATAACCACTGAAGAAACTCATGAACTTGTTGCATGTGTAACATGCAAAAAAAAAGAAAATATATCTTAAACCACCAAATATCACATGGTGTAGTTACCTCCTGCCTCTCCAGCAAATTTAGAAACTCCTGTCATGTATTTCAAAACGTTTACTACACATGTATATAAAATAAATCTGTGTTCGAAGCAACTTCTATGCTCTTCAAAAAGTTGAAGAGGTACTCAGCTGTGTGGAGGTCAAAATTGAACAGCTTCTAGGAATTTTACCGTATTTACTCGAATCTAAGCCGCACTTTTTTCTGGTTTTTGTAATCCAAAAAACCACCTGCGACTTAGAATCGAGTGCAAAGTAAGCGGAAGTTCTGAAAAATGTTGGTAGGTGCCGCCACAACTAACTTTTGCCATCGAATATATGTAGCGCTACACAGGCATACTTTGCAGGCACAAAGAGAAATACTGGTGCCAAAACCTCTGCGTCAGTAAATAAATTAAAAAAAAAGGTGGAAGATGAACTTTTTTTCTCCACCTCGAGTTTCGACCATGGCATTTTCATACATTATCCAACGAAGTAAATACAAATTTCGTATTGTTCATCTTCGAATGTAGCAGCATTTCAATGTACTACGAAAATCCGACTGGCAAGACTGTTTGGGATGTTTGTCAATATGGCCAACTCTACGTTCTGAATTTTTTCCTACCTGTGAGAAGAGATGGTTGCTAGTAGGAACTTTTATGAATTGTGAATCACATGCAATATTCTCTTCACCATAAGTATAATAAGAATATAAGCATTTTGCCATGTATTCTTTCATGTTTGTTGCTATCTCATTTAAATCCTGTCTGCCTAATAAACTACGAAACTAGAGTGAGACAACAGCAAACGCAGAAGAATATACATATCATGTCATGTTTATATTCGTATTATTCTTATGCCTAATAGTGATACAGTCAGAAATGAAGCACGGCAATTGACTAGATTTTTAAATCTAAGATGACTCAATTTCTATGCAAAATGTAATGTACTAAAGAGGCGTCTGCAAAGATTTTCAAACGGAGAAAAATTTTCGCTAAACTCTTTTTCAGAACATCTTCTATCATACGCAGTCTATTATTTGGTTCTTGTTGATCATTATCAAAGAAAGCAGCAATGTAAGTAACAAAAAATAGCAGTCCCTTGCCATTGTTTTGCTAATGAGACGATTCCTCTCCTTTTTGTACTTTTTCTTGTTTTTATTGTAAGCGGCGGTAGCGCGCACAAAAGCAAGCCACGCCGCGAGCGGCGACAGGCCATAAACACTCATTATCAGAATGCGACAAACAATGCATGACACAGTACAGTAATGCATTTTCAGCTTAGAGTGTCGTAAACACCTATAACAAAGAGACCGGCACTTATCAGATCAAAGAAAAATAAGCAATCAGTTCAAACCAGACGAAGCACGTGAAAAAGGAAGAGTACCCGTATAAACAACAACAAATTGTCTCTTGCCATTGTTTCGATAATGAGACGATTCCTCTCCTGACGGCCTGACGCATAGCAATGGCTACCTGGTAAATAAAGCTTAACTGTTGATCTTACGACTCGAACCAAACTACTGTAGCTGTATCGTCATTCGTTCGACCTAAATTGTGTCTCATATTACAATGGACCAACTTTGTTTCGATTTGTAGGTGCGGCATAAAACTTTTCTCTCCCCTTGAATTTCGAGTCTAAAATTTCAGGTGCGGCTTAGATTTGGGAAATTTTTTTTTATTTCCTTGATTTCGAGTCTCATTTTTCAGGTGCGGCTTAGATCTGAGTGCGGCTTAGATTCGAGTAAATACGGTAGTCTAACTGGTGTAGTGTTTCGAGAATTTCTGTGTAAATTGTAGAACCACTCAGCCTTCTACCATCTTGAACACATGATATTTTAGATGTGAGTGTGGGTTGTTGGAATCCTACCTACTGCACATCACATATTTGTGTGTGCAGGTTTGAAATTCAGTCGCGAGAAGAATGTAGACGTGGCAGTCGAACGGCAACAACAAGTACTTGTCGGGCAATCCCCCGGAAGTGTTAATGAAAGTTTATGGAAGAACCAAGGAGCATCTATGTTATTCTGTGCTAATTGTGTCAGTGACCATTGTTATAGTAACGAGAACTGTTGAGAAGGTACTCTTGAGAAAAACTCTTGTCTTAGCCTTGTTGAAGGGAAGACTTGTATTATGGTTCATGTTGAGACTGGACATGAGAGGCTTACGATGCAGTATATACTTATATGAAGAGTGAGATTTGTAAAATGTCTGAAGTTCAAATATATTCATTAGTTGAAGTGAATGAAACTTTATATGTCTACTTACTTTTATAAGCAAAAAGAGTCTTCAGAGATTCCTGTACGGAGCAGCATACTTCAGAGAAGAAGTGAAAGAGAGTTTGCAGCAGCAAGCTAGCCAGCAAGGAAGGTCAGCCGAGCATTTCAAGTAAGTCATCTCACAAAAAAAGTGGAAGTTTGGTTATCTACTTCACACTGAAATTGTCTTCCAAAGCTGTTAGAACATGGCGATCAGTGAGAAAGGACTGAAGAAACAGGAATTCTAAGACCAAAAAATGAGGAAAGAAGCTGTTGTATGTTGCCATAGCAACCAAACTAAATACGACAAAGAATTTACTCCAAGGCAACAGAACATACTCAAGTACTTAAAGGAGCAAAATTTTGAATTGAGAAATAGAGAAGAAGATTCCAGTGTGTTTCTCTAAGAAGAAATATGCCTAGAACACTGGCACCAGCTGCTGTTCTCTGTTGCTGACCTGCCTCCACATCGGCTCACTGACGCAGCACAGATTGTCCGCCAGGTAAGCGGTAAAACAGAACTTCACTGTTTTAGTACAAAGTGGTACAAACTGTTCAGTGAACTTTATTAGCATAGTTACCACACTTAAAGTTAGTTAAATGCTAGCAAAAGACTGCAAGAATATGGATAACACATGACAAGTCAAGGAAACTCAAGGACCAGCTATGGCTACGAAAGTTAGTAAGGGAGAGCCTGACTGGTCTGAGTTAGTAAATTTAATCAAAACTCAAAATGGAAAAACTAGAATCAGTAAATTCTCAATTAAGTACCCAGAGAGAAGTTTTGAATGCTGAGAGGGAAACTCTAAATGCCCAGAGTGAAACTCTAAATAGTCAAATGACAAATCTGGGATTGTTAAATGACAAAGTCATCTCACATAGCAAAGAATTTAGTAATCTATGTGAATGCATGGATGCTTTAAACACTGAATTTGTGCCTTAAATAGTAAAGTAGGAAATTTGAAATTAGATTTAAAGAATGAATTGATTAGTTCCTTGACTATTCATGTAAATCAAATGTTTACTGATTTCAGCCAGAAACAGAATGATAATTTTCAAAATTTGATGTAAAGGTTAGAATTGAATATTGAAGAGAAATGTAATAGCGTAGGATCAGAATCTTTGAAAATGTGTGCAATATTAAATTTAATGCTGTAAAGTAAGGGTTGAGTACTTTGAAAGAGTGTTGATAAGCAGGATAATTTATTGCCAATAATTCAATTGCAAATTACAGGTTTTAACACACAAGTAGATGATGTGGAAAGGAACTTCAAAGAGAAATTTCCAAATTTGATAAATATAAGTAGTTTGGAGGAACAGGTTGAAGAAATTATAGATTGAAAAGTTACCAAGAGAGTAACATTCAGAAATGCATCTTCTATTCTATCTTCCAAACTTAATGATACCAGGAAAGCTATAGATGACCTGTGAAAAGAATTCAAGCTTATCCAGGATAAAAGCAGACAAAAGGGTAACTTCACCTAATGTGGTATTAACTAGTGTCATGATGACTGATCTGCAAGGGGGGCTAATTTAGGATTATCCAGGCAATTCCCCAAATTTAAGCCCAATGGAGATGTACATCTGACACATTTTTTGAAAAGATTCAACCAAGCTTTGCCAAAGAATTGGGAAGATCCCAAAAAGATCAAGTTTGCTGTGGGGTACCTTCTAGGGGAGGCATCAGAATGGGGAACTGTGAATACTGAGAATTTTTCTTCTTGGGGAGACTTCCAAAAGAGAAATACTGGTCTGTCAGAGCACAAGAAAAGTTAATATCAGATCCATGGGACCCAGGCTGGGTCATATATTCCCCCATATATTAACATTCTGAGTTAACGGGCAGAGTGACAACCGTCGGATCCTGAGTTGTTTTCGGTGTTTCTTCCAAAATAGTTTTCCTACACCAAATTCCTTTAAAATCTTAAACTGTTCTATCATTGTTCCTAACATCTTAAACTATCCTATAATCATATGCTTAGAAAACTGGATATGACTACAAAATAAAGAAAACTGAAGAGAATCACAGAATAAGAAAGAAAGTGATATCAACATAAAATAAAATGAATAGAGTATTGTATTCATGGATAATATAATATGAGGTGAATAATTAAACAGCTGTGATGCCATAGTGTATAAATTTTCTATTTTGTATAGAGTATTTTATACCTTTTATGAGCTGTGATGTAAATGGGAGGGTTTGTATAAGTTTTGAAAGGAGTGGGTATTGTAAATAAAAGTGTGGTTTACAAGAGCAAATAAATCATGGCTAACACAAAACACACATCACCCCTTACAGACAACCCTCACAAACAAGTGTGCCTGATTCTTCACCATTTGCTGTTTCCATAGGGTGGCTAAGATTTGCTTCGGGGACCTCAAGGGTGAAGGTAGGAATGTCCATTCTGTAGGAAACGATTTAACACCAAACCTTCTCCGGCATCTCACTCCAGTACCTGAGGGGTAGGGATCCTGGGGAAGGGGGATTGGATGGGTTTCCTGTCTTTGTGGCTATCTTCTTCCTCTTTTTAGGTCTTAGCAAGCATATCTATTTTTTTTTCCTATCTTACTTCTCATTTGTGGACCTATCTATTTTCCCCCCCTTGCATATTCACAAACTTCTATCACTGAAGTCCTTCTTTGTTTCCTTGGTTTCAAATAACCTACATCTTATCTTTAGATAAGAAGGCTGATGAATCAGACTACACGAACACCAATATGAATATACACAAAAATACATTTAGTCACAAAAACTGAAATTACAGACAAAAAAAGCCTGTCATGGTGTGAGAACTGCCAGGTATTGTAGAGAAAAAGAGTATGTGTACACAGGGAAGTATGCACACATACATATAGAAACTATGACCATTCCACAAAACATATGTATATATGAACTATGACAGTTCTACAACATCGTTTTTTTTTTATTTTTACACACACACACACACACACACACACACACACACACACACACACACATGAAGAGGTGTATTTAAAGAAAGAATAGTGGCAAAGTGCTCATGCGCAATGAGGGAGACAAAAGCATGTGAGTTGTGGGATAACTATAAAGCAGTAATGAGCAGGAGATAGACAAGGAAGAGACATGAGTAAAGAAAGAAAAAGAAAGCAGGAGTGGCATTAGTCATGCTGATCATTAGGAAATGTCAGTTTAATAAATACTCTGACAAATTGTAGGATAGTGGGACTTGAATAGTATGTATAGACATAGTATCTACTAAGAGCATAGAAGTTTAGAAGTAGAGGAGGACTCTAGGGAGCAAATTAAGCAGTAAAAAGTGAATGCAAAGTGTAAAATAGATTTTTATTTTTACCAGAGAATACTTAATTATAGTATACATAGGAATGTATACTAAGGTAAAGAACCATGAGGCCTACTCAGAAAGGATAAGGGGGGCATATCTGGCATTTGCTAAGTATATAGGGCAGGCGTACCTACGTGGAGATAGGACGACCTGTGCCCTAAAAAATGGGGATGTTTTATAAGGGGCATACCTACCAGAATGGAAAGAGGAAGTGATCTCATAAGGTCAACCCACAAGAAAGGTATAGGTACTGATCCTAGGAGAAGGGGACAGTATCATTACAAAAGTCACAAATTTTGTAGGGATTATTCTGGAAAGTTTGAATTTCATGCACAACTAGCATTGTTACACTTCATGTAAGTTTACGAGTGTCAAAAAGAATACTTTCATTTTGCCCAGAGTTCCTCCAAACTACAAAAAATAGTAAAAATAATATATACTAAGGAAAAGAAGTACAAAAAATGAGAACAGAAAGTAGATTAATCATTTGTCATGAATAACTGAAGTTTACAATTGAAAATAAGGAGATTCCTTACAATTCCTAAATACTAGGGAAGCTGACTGAATCACAAATAAATGTTCATGTCTGGATATCAAAGTAAAGTAATAACAGAATAAAGAAACGCTCAGCTAAAGATTGTTCTAGAGAAGAAAAAAAAGATTGTTGTTGAAATGAAAGATGTATGTATAAACATGTATAAGAAAAGTATATTGTTATGATATGAAATGTTGTTATGAGAGATATTATTTACATACTGATTGTGTATAAATTATCGCGGGTCCAATCTGAGGGGGGGAGATATGTAGTGTTATGAGAATTTCTGTGTAAATTCTAGAACCACTCAGCCTTCTACTGTCTCGAGCACACCATGTTTTAGATGTGAGTGTGGGATGATAGAATGCTACCTACTGTGCATCACATGTTTGTGTGTCCAGGTTTGAAATTCAGTCGTGAGAAGAATGTAGACGTGGCAGTCGAATGGCAACAACAAGTACTTGTTGGGAAATCCCCCGGAAGTGTTAATGAAAGTGTGTGGAAGAACCATGGAGCTTCTATGTTATTCTGTGCTAATTGTGTGTGACCATTGTTATAATACTGAGAACAGTTGAAAAGGTACTCTTGAGAAAAGCTCTTGTCTTAGCCTTGTTGAAGGGAAGACATGTATTATAGTTCATGTTGAAACTGGAAATGGTACCGAGCGAGGTGGCACAGTGGCTAGCACACTGGACTCACATTCAGGACAATAGTTCAATCCCACATCAGGCCATCCTGATTTAGGATTTCCATGATTTCCCTAAACCACTCCAGGCAAATGCTGGGATGGTTCCTTTGAAAGGGCATGGCAAACTTCCTTCCTCATCTTTCCCTAATCCTATGAGACCAATGATCTCGCTGTCTGGTCTCTTTCCCCAAAAACAACCCAACTGGGCATGGTGTTTAAGCCAACTTTCTCTTATATGTATATTATTTTGTTTCTGATGTTTGGAGACACGAGAGACTTACTAAACATTATATATTTATTTGAAGAGTGGGATTTGTAAAATGTCTGAAGTACAAATATATGTCGTTAGTTGAATAAAATGAAACTGGTATGTTTAATTATTTTTATAAGTAGAAAGAGTCTTAAGAGATTCCTGTACCTAGCAGCATATTTTAGAGAAGAAGTGGAAGAGAGTTTGCAGCAGCAGGCTAGCCAGCAAGGAAGGTCAGCTGCGCATCTGAAGTAAGTCATCTCATAAAAGAAGTGGAAGTTTGGATATCTACTTTGCACTTAAATCATTGTCCAAAGATGTTAGAGTACTTGGTTCATGACTAGCATTAAGTCCATGTTTGCTACAATTTGTGGTCTATATAATGACTGGTTATGAATGTTCTTATTAGACATGCTCTAGGTACAAAATTAATCCTTAAACAGGTAAATACAGTGACATTTCACTCACTGGTGACACATTTAACAAGGGGATTCATATCCTCAGAGACTAAATCCTAGATTACTATTAACATTACATAAAAGAACACACTAGACACAGCCTCAGTTCTATGATATTTCTGATCCAGGTCAAAAACTTGATAGTGGTGGCCCCGCTCCCCATCTCTACCCCTTCAAGCATTTGAGATAGGACATTAAAAATAAAATTTAAAAAATCAGTTTTTCAAAAATATGTTCATTTTGTAGTAAACATCTTTCTGAAGAGTTTGATATACAAAACATGTTGTTGTTGGGGTCTTCTTCAGTCCAGAGACTGGTTTGATGCAGCTCTCCATGCCGCTCTATCCTATGCAAGCTTCTTCATCTCCCAGTATCAACTGCAACCTACATCCTTCTGAATCCTTAGTGTATTCATCTTTTTTGGTACCTTTGTATGTATCTGAAACAAGAATATGTATTAAGCATTGTAGTCACCTGCTTAAGGTTTAGGTTATTTGTAAGTTACTCATATGCTAATTATATCTATGCCTTATATATAGTGTCTGGAATATTAATATTATTTTATGTACTGACGAAGCCTATTTCATCTTGCATGATCAATGGCTAATAAAGAATCTTGAATCTTGAATCTTGAATCTTGGTCTCCCTCTACAATTTCTACCCTCCATGCTGCCCTCCAGTACTAAACTGGTGATCCCTTGATGCCTCAGAACATGGCCTACCAACTGATCCCTTCTTCTAGTTGTGCCGCAAATTTCTCTTCTCCTCAATTCTATTCCATACCTCCTCATTAGTTATGTGATCTACCCATCTAATCATCAGCATTCTTCTGTAGCACCACATTTTGAGAGCTTCTATTCTCTTCTTATCTAAACTATTTATCATCCACATTTCACTTCCATACATGGCTACACTCCATACAAATACTTTCAGAAACAACTTCCTGACACTAAAATCTATACACGATGTTAACAAATTTCTTTGTTTCAGAAAAGCTTTCCTAGCCACTGCCTGTCTACATTTTATATCCTCTCTACTTCAATCATCATCAGTTATTTTGCTCCCCAAATAGCAAAAATCATTTACTGTTTTAAGTGTCTCATTTCCTAATCTAATTCCCTCGGCATCACTCGATTTAATTCATCTACATTCCATTATCGTCATTTTGCTTTTGTTGATGTTCATCTTACATCCTCCTTTCAAGACACTGTCCATTTCATTCAACTGCTCTTTCAGGTCCTTTGTTGTCTCTGACAGAATTACTATGTCATCGGCAAACCTCAAGGTTTTTATTTCTTCTCCATGGATTTTAATTCCTACTCTGAATTTTTCTTTTGTTTCCTTTACTGCTTGCTCAATATACAGATTGAAATAACATCAGGGATAGGCTGCAATCCCAACCACTGCTTCCCTTTCGTGCCCCTTGACTCTTATTACTGCCATTTGGTTTCTGTACAAATTGTAAATAGTCTTTTGCTCCCTGTATTTTACCCCTGCCACCTTAAGAATTTGAGAGAGTATTCCAGTCAACATTGTCAAAAGCTTTCTCTAAGAAACATATGTTTGAGGAACTGTGAGATATGTTATCTGGTCTTAAGTGTGCCACAGTGCCACACAGCATTCTTCTATCGCACCTCCCTATATTTCGCTTTGTGGAATTCAAATGTGTATATTTTGTAAGGGAAGCTATGATAACTAAATTCAGGACAGTAGAAATTAAAATATCCTGTGGTGCTTCTTCAGCTCCCAGTAACCCTGTTTGTTATCCTACCCCTCTTTAAAAAAAAAACTCACAATTAATACTGGGTGGGATTATTTGTAACTGGGAGAATAAGAACGTTTCAGACAATTTGCACTATTTATTACCTATTAGCTAATAAGATACTCTTTTGTGTCATATAAAATTAAATATAGGAAACATAAAACCACTAAGGACAAGAGACAAGCAAGACAGTACACATTTCTTCAATTCTTAGGTACCAGCATTTTCTTCTTTTTAATCTTGCTACAGCTTTACATGGCATGCTTTCCTTTCTGCAAAAGAATCTATTATCTTTTCAAAATTTGTCAAAGTTTTTACTACATGAAAAACAATGTTGGTGTCTGATATTGGAAAAGCTGTTAATACAAATAGTACCCAAGACTGGTGCGGTTTCTTGATCTGATTATATCTGTTTTGTCACTGTCTGATAGATAAGATGAAACAGGCCTTTCTAATATTGCAGCAGTTCTAACACATGCCAAGTAAGAGAGACTGTTTTAGTGCAAATGATCATTTTCATGTACCCTATTTACATATGCATACTAGAAGCAAATAGTTTTATGCTAGGAAGTAGTTTCACATTTCATTCATATGCTCCAGTTTCTCAAGCATCAGACTGAAAAGGATTAATATGAAATTTTCAAATAAATTTGGAATTGTCATATTCTTCCATATAATTTGTGTGCTTCCCCTGTTTCCTCTCCTTCCTCATTCTAACAAACAATCTTGTCATCACTAATTCTATAATGAATCCTACCATTGTCAAAACTTATTCTCTGGTTAACTTCACCAACCCTGCCAGAATCATTGGTTTAGTTATCCCACATTATTCTCCAGTGAGGCATTATTATGTGTTCATACAACACATTTTCCACAATATTCGGAGAACAGAACCTAAGCAGCTGCTAACCAGGGACTGTAAAACTACCCCATAGTAGTGCAGTGATCTGGCAAAAAGTTTCTGCCAAAATTTCATTTTCTTGGATACATTGAGAAAATAATATGTAATCTTTCTTACCTGTTATTTCTGTTAGTTGTTTATGTCCACTCTGGTAATAATTATAAAAACGCTGATCACTTGGATACCCAGTCAGCCACATAAACAGTGATTGGCATTCACCTATTTTGTATTTCTAGATGCTATGGGGATTATCCTGGTACACACATCATGTAACTATGGGCACATTCAAAAATAAACTTATGATTTGTTCAGAAATGAACTTAGATTGTGTTCAAAAATGTTTAAAAACCAACAGGGATGCATTTCAAAATCATATGAATAAGCAATAGACCAATGTGCACTGGATGCTTGGGGCTTAGTGAAATAAGATTTTTTTCTTCAAGAATATGAATTTGGCACACCCTGAAATAGCTGCCTAGGGCAGATACCATGGTTTGCCCCCTCCCATAGATCTGGGCCCTGACTAGCAAATGACAACATAAAAACTATTAGCTTGAATTCACTTATCATACTAAAATTTGTAGTGCACAAGGCACTAGCTGGTGTGTAAAGGACACAATCCTCAAAACATGAATCAGCATTATAATGCAGAAAATCTGGTATCATTTTAATTTAATAGTTTACTGCTTGCACAAGCCTTATTTTCATTCAGTATTTCAAGAGACAAGCTCTATTGTTCATGCATTATTTGACAAAATTTCAAGTCCTTTTACTAGAGGTTCTGCTGAACAAGATCAGTACACTAAATATGAAGATAGTGCTTTGTGGGGATTTCAATATTGATTTTTCAAAAGACAGCAGCAGCAGAGATGCTTTGATAAATATGACCAACACATTCAATATGATCCCAGAAATACACTGTCCAACAAGATTAACAGAATGCACAAATTCCATTATTGACCAAATATTCATCTCAGAAACAACTTACAGATTCACAAGCAGAGTACTGAGCATGGGTTATAATGATCATGAGGCACAGCCGCTGTGTATAGAAATGCCAACAAGTCGTAGCAGTTCCAGAAAAGTAGTTGAAAAAAAGAACCTTTTCTGAAGATAACATTAGAATTTTTAATCTCTTACTGGCGAAGGACAACTAGGAAAGCATTGCCACTCAGAACAATGTTGATAGCATGTACATGAGTTTTCAGAGCATCTTTCTTCACTATTTTAATGTAGCATTTCCAAAAGTAGTAAAAACAGTAAAACCTAACAATAATAAGCAATGGGTAACTAAAGCCATAAAAGTTTCCAGTGAGAGAAACAGATTTCTGCAGTACTCTTGTAAGAAATATAGAGTAACACTAGAATTCGCAGATTATTCAAAAGCCTACAAAAGAATCTATGGTAGAGTAGTCAAAGAGGCAAAAATTATGTGGAATGACAATTTGATAAGAAACTCATCTAACAAAATGGGATCCACGTGGAGAGTTATAAAGAAAGAAACTTGTAGTTCAGTGCCAAAGAAAAAAAAATGTATCATTAACACTAGAAGGCTCAAAAGTCATAGACCCAAATTCAGTTGTGGAAAAATTCAATGAATACTTCACCACACTAGCTTGCCACAAGACCTCATTCAAGTACACTGTCAAGGACCAGTCCCAAGTTTCTCCAGCAAGTCAGTGACCTTCAATGCTTCTATGTATGTGTATGAAACAAACCCCAATGAAATTATAAGTAAAATTAAATCATTAAGCAATAAAATGTCAAGTGGTCTTGATGAAGTACCTGATTTCATATTAAAAGCATGTGCTCACCACATAGCAAACCCCTTGGCAAAAATTTTCAACCACTCTTTAAAAACTGGTGTATTCCCAGATATTTTTAAAATAGCAAAAGCTTCATCACGGCTAAAAAAAGGTTCTTCTGAAAAAATATCAAACTACCGACCCATGTCACAATTAAGTTCCTTCTCAAAAATTCTAGAAAAACTCTTCTATGACGGGCTTTTAAGTTTCATAAATAAATATGCACCTCTTACAGTACAACAACATGGTTTAAAAAAGTCTAAATCTACACAGACAGCAATTTTCGAATTCTTAGACTGCATTTTAAAATCCCTTGAGCAACATAAATTAGCTGCAGATATTTTTCTAGATCTATTAAAAGCCTTCGATGTCGTGAACCATAACATTCTGCTCGAAAAATTAGAAAGACGAGGAGTAAGAGGTGTAGCACATAGCTGGTTGTGTTTATATCTAAAAAAAACTGCAGGCAGAAGTTATCACTTCAGTATGAATTCAAAAAAATGAATAAAACAAGAAACATCTCCTTTCTTTCTAGGGAATTACCAATAAAATATGATGTACCACAGGGCTCAATCTTAGGTCCACTACTCTTCTTGATTTAGTGGACACCTAGTTGAATATATGAGTCCTACAAAAACTATCCTGTTTGCCGATGACACCAGCATATTGCTCCCTGGATCCAATCCAGAAACTTTGTGGTCCACAGCAGAAAGTTCTATGAAAAGACTTTCTGAGTGGTTCACAAAACACAAACTCATTATAAATACTGAAAAAAACTGTGTGTGTCGATTTTCATTTAATTCCTCCAACTAATCTAATGTCTATTCAAGCCCAATTAACAAATGATCCCCTAGAAAATGTAAGTGTCACAAAATTCTTGGATCTTTGGATTCATCAACACTTAAAGTGGAACACACATATAAATAACTTGTGTAGAAAACTATCATCTGTGTAGTATGGCCTAAGAATTTTAAAGGCTACAACAAGCAAAACAACAGTACTGCAGGCATACTATGCACAGTTCCACTCACTAATTCGACATGGGATCATTTTCTGGGGATACTCAACTCACAGTGTAAAGGTTTTTAGAATGCAAAAAAGAGCTTTAAGAATAATGTGTGGCCTTAAAAAGGATGGAGTCCTGTAAATCCCATTTTACTGAGCTTGGTGTTCTAAATGTTCCAAGTTTATTCATTTATGAAACCATCTTGTTCACTAGGGACTACCTCCTGAAAACAGGCAAACTGCTACAGAACAAAAGTGTACACAGCTATAGTACCAGAAGGGAATCAAATATACATCAAAAATATCACAGAACAACCACCTATCAGAGGAGCATAATTAACATTGATGTAATACTGCACAATAAGATGTCAGAGGAAATAAAAAATACTACTCATCCAATATTTAAAACTAAACTAAAGGCATTTCTGATAAAGAACTGTTTCTATTCTGTCAGAAAATTTCTGAATACGTAATAAAATTAATTGTAGTAGGTACCTAATTTTAATTGCTAATACTATGTATTATTGTAACTTATCTTTGACCTGTCCAATATCAGTTGTACAATTTGTGCTATACGATAAAACTGGACCAATAAAAAATCAAATCAATTCACATATTTTACTTTGACATACTCGCATATACAAAGTACAAGATAAAAATGCATCACAGATGAAACAAGTAAAAATACAGCTATATACAATAATGAAAAACTTTATAACTTTCCTTAGGCCCTGGTGGTGATAAAGCCCTTTGACTTTACATGAGTTCTGATAAGCTAAGAGGAAGCATTCATCATGCGAAATTTTCACTATTTGGTGTGGGCCACTTCTTGTTTCTTTTCTTTAGAAGGGATTGCTTAAGATGAGACCTACATAGCACCCTCTCATCTAGCACAAACTACTGTGTTTGGCCCAGCTTTTTATTATATGCTCTTTTGTGTTCTACAGCACTGGCATTCAAGGACACAAGCACTTGGTGTGTTTTCTCTTCCTATGAGATATTACATCTTGGGAAGAGTGGAAACAGAGCCACATACTCATTTTTCTCAACTTTGTTTAATGTAATTTCATTTGGTGTGTATGTCAAAGATCATTAATTATCTCCTCAAAGAGAGTAATGATATCAACCCACTTTGTGTGTTTATGTGGTGTATAGGTCTGAATAAAATGGTTGAATTCTTTGAAAATACGTTCTGTACAATTACTTTAAGGATGCAAACATGAAACCAGAATTTGTTTGATGTTATGCTCACACAGAAATAAGTGTGTTATGCTCACACAGAAATAAGTGCCAAACTCATCCAGTATAATTTGATGCTTTATTCGATAATATTGCATCCAGATTTCTGAAGTGAGGTAAGTAGTCATCCCTTGACCTCTTGACTATTGGTGTGACATGAGCAGACTTAGACATATTTACAGATATGTTTTAACAACAAGTATTGCAACCAGGTATTTTTAACCTTTTTTGAAACCAAGTATTGCAACTAGATATTTTTACACCTCAACTTCTATGAGGGTATGGTCCTGCACTGTAAATGGAGATGCTCTCTGTAGGTTTAGTTGTCAGAATCAGATGCAAGGGAATTTTATTTTGGCCAGTTTGTGGGTTTAGACTTTTGACAGACAATGCATGCTTGCAACAAATGATGGACGCATCTGTGCAGTTGTGGCAAGTAACAGTATCTGACAATTTTCTATTTACACTCCTCGATCTCACGATATCCACAGGCCATGTAAACATGCCAGATCAGATGATTCTGGTATGCATGGGATATATACACACATAACTCATTGTCTGTATTGCTCCTATGGAACAACACAGCATTATGCAAGGTGTAATACTGACTCTGTCTGCTATTTGGCTGCTGTACCGTTTTGGCTGAAGTACCAAAACTTTTGACCATTTAGGATCTTTCATGTTTTTACACATCTCCAAATAATATAATTGGTTAACAGGGTCCCTCATAAGCAACACTTTGTAATCTGTTACCTGTCCCACAAGTTAAAACTTAGACGAACCACAGGGTAACAGGATAAAGCATCAGCAGTAATGTTTTCACTGTCTTTTATATAAACATTTCAAAATCACTTTCTTGCAAGAACAACCCCCCCCCGCCTCCCCCCCGCCTCCCCCCCGCCTCCCCCCCCCCCCCTCCTGCTTTGATCTCTGGTGGAGTAGCCTGCAGGTTAAAAGAAAACTTAAAGCTTCGTGATTGTAGATCACTTTAACACGCTGACCACAGAAAAAGTAATTAAACTAATTAAAAGACCAGTCCATGGAGAGGGCCTCTAATTCTGTGGCCAAGTATGGCCTTTCACACTCTGTCAACACCATACTAGTGAAGCTGATGACATGAGCTTATGTTCGTCCATCAACCTCAACTGTCTGAAATAAACAAGATGCGTGTTCTGAGTACAACGTCCCTGAGGTGATACAAATATTCTTTTGCATGTTGGGATGGTGCAAGATCTCAGTGTGGACTAGCACATCTTTAATTTTGCCAAAAACTTCCTGGCACTGGGGATACCAGAACCAGGGAGCGTTTTTCTTTAACTTGGTTATTTACAGGTTAATTCAAAATGAATTGCCTGAAAAATGATGTCATGGCCATAAACATTTTCAGCTGTTTTCATAATGTTGGTGGTGAAAATTTGGCCATAGCTTGCATCTTTTCCAGATCAGTTTCTGTACCTGCTGGAGATATGATATGTCCTAAAAACTTGATCTGTTGTTTACCAATTTTCAATTTACCCAAGTTCACAGTCACTCCTGAGTCAACAACATAGATGGTAACTCTGTCTAACAAACTTGGCATGAAAACTGTGTCAAGGGTGATAATAAATATGCCAGAGCTGACATTCAAACCAAACAGTAGCACCTTAAACTGGTACAATTGTCCAGCAAAGACAAAAGCTGTATATTTCCTAGAATCCTCTGACAATAAGAGCGTCAGCATGATGTCATTAGGAAGTTCATTTTCAAAACTTTTGCAATAACTCTTTGAGAGCTTCTGGATGGGTTTGTATAGACATGATGATTTTGTTTATGTTAAGTGTGTCGAGAACTGAGTGCATGCCACCTCCTAGCTTCACTAGGCTAACAATGGACTGCAGTAGGGAGAGAAAGAGACCTCAATAATGCCCCCCCCCCCCCCCCCTTTTCTTTTGAGTCGTCAGTCTTCTGACTGGTTTGATGCAGCCTGCCACAAATTTCTCTACTGTGCCAACCTCTTCATCTCAGAGTAGCACTTGCAAACTATGTCCTCAATTACCTGCTGGATGGATTCCAATCTCTGTCTTCTTTTACAATTTTTGCCCTTTACAGCTCCCTCTGGTACTACAGAAGTCAGTCCCTGATGTCTTAACAGATGTCCTATCATCCTGTCCCTTCTTCTTGTCAGTGTTTTTCATATATTCCTTTCCTCTCCAATTCTGTGCAGAACCTCCTCATTCCTTATCTTATGAGTCCACTTAATTTTCAACACTTGTCTGTAGCACTACATCTCAAATGCTTTGATTCTCTTCTGTTCCGGTTTTCTCACAGTCAATGTTTCACTACCATACAATGCTGTGCCCCAAACGTATATTCTCAGATATTTCTTCCTCAAATTAAGGCCCATGTTTGATGGTAGTAGACTTCTCTTGGCTGTGAATGCCCTTTTTGACAGTGCTAGTCTGCTTTTAATGTCCACCTTGCTCCATCCATCATGGACTATTTTGTTGCCTAGGTAGCAAAATTCCTTAACCTCAACTACTTCACGACCATCAATCATGATGTTAAGTTTCTCTCTGTTCTCATTTCTGCTACTTCTCATTACTTCGTCTTTCTTCAATTATTCTCAGTCCATACTCTTTATTTGTTAGACGGTTCATTCCATTCAGCAGATCATGTAATTCTTCTTCACTTTCACTCAGGATAGCAATGTCATCAGTGAGTTGTATTATTGATACCATTTCACCTTAATTTTAATTCCACTCCTGAATCTTTCTCTTACTTCCATCTTTGCTTCTTCATTGTACAGATTGAACATTAGGGGTAAAAGACTACATCCCAGTCTTACATCCTCTTTAATCTGAGCATTTCGTTGTTGGTCATCCACTCTTATTATTCCCTCTTGGTTCTTGTACATATTGCATATTAGCAGTCTTTCTCTATAGTTTACCTCTATTTTTCTCGAAGTTTCGAACATCTTGTACCGTTTTCCATTGTTGAATGCTTTTTCCAGGTTGACAAATCCTGTGAACACATCTTGATTTTTCTTTAGTCTTGCTTCCATTATCAACTGCAACATCAGAATTGCTTCTCTGGTGCCTTTGCTTTTCCTAAAGCCAAACTGATCATCATCTAACACATCTAAAATTTTCTGTTCCATCCTTCTGTCTATTATTCTTGTCAGCAACTTGGATGCATGAGCTGTTAAGCTGATGGTACGATAGTTCTCACACTTGTCAGCTCTTGCACTCTTCAGAATTGTGTGGATAGTATTTTTCCAAAACTCAGATGGTATGTTGCCAGACTCATACATTCTACACACCAATGTGAATAGCCATATTGTTGCCACTTCCCCTAACGAGTTTATAAAATCTGATGGAATGTTATCGATCCCTACTACCTTATTTATCTTGAGTCCTCAAAAGCTCTTTTAAATTCTGATTCCAATACTGGATCCCCTGTCTCTTCTAAATTGACTCCTGTTTCTTCTTCTATCACATCAGACAAATGTTCCCCCTCATAGAGGTTTGCAATGTACTCTTTCCGCCTATCCGCTCTCTGCTCTGCATTTAACAATGTTACCACCCTTGCTTTAAATTTCATCAAAGATTATTTCGCCTTTCCTATATGCTGAGTCAGTCCTTCCAACTATATTTCTTTTTCAATTTCTTCACATTTTTCATGCAGTCATTTTGTCTAGCTTCCCTGCACTTCCTATTTATTTCATTCCTCAGCGACTTGTATTTTTGTATTCCTGAATTTCCCTGAACATTTTTGTACTTCCTTCTTTCATTGATCAGCTGAAGCATTCCTTCTGTTACCCATGGTTTCTTTACAGTTATCTTCTTTGTACCTATGTTTTTCTTCCCAGCTTCTGTGATTACCCTTTTTAGAGATGTCCATTCCTCTTCAACTATATTACCTACTGGGCTATTCTTTATTGCTGTATCTACAACCTCAGAGAACTTCAAGCATATCTCGTCATTCCTTACTACTTCTGTATCCCACTTTTTTGCATGTGTATTCTTCCTGACTAATCTCTTAAACTTCAGTCTACTCTTCATCACTACTACATTGTGATCTGCATGTATATATACTCCTGGATATGCCTTACAATCCAGAATCTCATTTCAGAATCTCTGTCTGACTATGATGTAATCTAACTGAAATCTTCCTGTACCAACCAGCCTTTTCCAAGTATACCTCCTCCTCTTGTGATTCTTGAACAGAGTATTCACTATTACTCATTGAAATTAATTACAGAACTCAGTTAGTCTTTCTCCTCTCTCGTCCCTTTTCCCAAGCCTAAATTCTCCTGTAACCTTTTCCTCCACTCCCTCCCCTACAACTGCATTCCAGTCCCCTATGACTATTAGATTTCCATCTCCCTTCGTGCATTGTGTAACCCTTTCAATGCCCTCATATGCTTTCTCTATCTCTCCATTTTCAGCTTGCGATGTCGGCATGTATACCTGTACTACCGTTGTTGGTGTTGGTTTGATGTCGATTCTGATAACAATAATCCTATCACTAAACTGTTCACAGTAACACACTCTATGCCCTACCTTCCTATTCATAATGAATCCCACTCCTGTTATACCATTTTCTGCTGCTGTTGATATCACTCTATACTCATCTGACCAGAAATCCTTGTCTTCTTTCCATTTCACGTCACTAACCCCTACTATATTTAGATTGAGCCTGTGCATTTTACTTTTCAGATTTTATAGCTTCCCTACCACATTCAAGCTTCTGACATTCCATGCCCCAACTTTTAGTGCGTTATCCTTTCATTGATTTTTAATACTCTTTCTCATGGTCACCTCCCCCTTGGCAGTCCCCTCCAGGAGATCTGAATGGGGGACTGTTCTGGAATCTTTTGCCAATGGAGAGATCATCATGAAACTTTTTCAGTTACAGGCCACATGTCCTGTGGACACATGCTATGTGTCTTTAATGCAGTGGATTCCATTGACTTCTGCACCCTCATGACGTTGATCATTGCTGATTCTTCCACCTTCTGGCAGTTTCCCACCCCAAGGGCAAGAAAGTGCCCTGAACCTCTGTCCATTCCTCTGTCCTTTTTGACAAGGCTGTTGGCAGAATGAGGGTGATTTGATATGTTGGAAGTCTTCGGCTGCCAATAATGACTATTAATCAAAATTTAAGTGGTGCCGGGTCTCAAACCCGGGACCAAAGGAATTTTGATTATGAACCAAAGATGCTACCCCTTGATCATAGGCATATTGTGTAGTTCTTGTGTCACCACCTCCCTTCTGGTTCACGGGATAGCATAGGTTCGATTACAATAAGTGTCACACGTTTGCGAGCATTGCTGTTCTGGCCCCTATTGTCATGGCTGCAGGAATGTACTGTTGGCATACCACAGCTTCTGTTCATGTGTTGTGTGTCATCATGGATTAAAGCTAACACATGGACAACAGGCTAAAAACCCTCATTCTTATTTTCTGGCATGTGAATTAACTTTTCACACATGTCCACTGGTAATTTGCCTTTTAGTATCACAATCATATCCTTGGGTGTGATGGGATTATCCCAATATTATATCTTATTAATGTACCACTCAAAATATTTTTGAAAGCTCCCTTGCTTAGGGTGGTAAATTTCAGGAGTGAAAACTTCCATCATAGGTGGGCTTGTATGTGTGGTCACCAATACTTGGCCAAGAACAGTCGCTTGAACTGATCATATGTAGAACATTGTTTGGTGGATGCAGTGGCCCACAGTGCAGGTTTGCCTTGCATATAAGCTGGCATGAATTGTATTTTCTGGTGATCTCTCAATGATGTATGCAACACGCCTCTAAAACTTCTTTTAACACAACATAGTGTGGTAATAAACACAACAGAGTGTGGGAATTTCTTTCCAAGAATGAACATCTGAAATTGGCAATGTTTCAGTAATTCTTCTTCCTTCCAATGAAGTCATGGTTAAAGTCATTGCCACTCCTGTGGGTTCCAGAGCAGAATTCCCATACAGACTGTAATATCCAGAATGTTTTGATACATTGTTTTCTCTCACCCCCACCAAATTATCATGCAAAAACAGCAGTGGAGATGATGTCACAAGCAGCGACTCTTGTATCTTTCAGATTTCCCACTTTTATTGACTTGTTGCCACCAGCCAGGTAACATGTTAGTTAAAATATTTTGTTTCTGATCAAGTTCATTGCAAAAAGATCCGCCCAATGTTCCTGGTTCAGACAATACTTCCACACTGACAGCTTGCATTGAGGAGCATGTTTCTTACTCAGCTTTCTAAAGTATGTCTGTATTTCATTCAGAAATCCATTCATCAAAAACTTTATTTAATTTTTCAGCTTGAGCAGTGAGATTTGCTGCATCTTGTGATTTGTTCAAGGAAAAGTTCTTTAAATTGCTTTGTCAAATGTGACATTTTTGTTTGCATAGCTGTCTGAGTATCTTTCAGCTTTCTTACATCTTCAGCCAACCTTTTAACTTGATCAGGAATCTCACAGTATACCTCCATGACCCTTGTGATCTTGGTTCTGATCTGTATGAGATTTGCATTTAATTGACCATTCAAGTCTGTCACCACAGTATCAAATTTCTCATGCATATTTTTGGACAACTGTGATCTAATTCATTGCTCTGCTCACTAAATCTTAAATATGATTGATTACTTACATCTTATGACACACTATCAAATTTCTCTTAAATATTCCTCATTAAGTGTTCAAATTTTAAATTCAATTCAGTACTTGTGTTTCTTGACATCTTCGTAGCCAAGTTGGTACTTTGTTTTGTAGTACCCACAGTCAACGTATTTGCTAGCATTTGGTATAAGTCATTGAATGATGCAATCAGTTGCCAATATGAGCAGTTGCTTTACTCATTCTCAGTTGTATATTCTCTGACTCAAATAGGTTGTAAACATTTGTGACTCCAGTTTCCGAAATGTCCATTTTGGAATCCATGTGTGTCATTACTGGATCAGCAGCACTGCCACCATTAACATGCATTTGTCTTTTAATTTCATCACTGGTATTTGTGTTGGAAAATTTTCCATATGTTGATATTTACAATAGAAAACACTTTAAAACTGACATTAAAAATGGTAATGAAATTGAATTACACAGTGACAATATAATATTACACACAGCAAGAATAATGTGAAACTGCAAAGACAAGTTGGATGCCTGAAGGGCAGTGCAGAAAATTAGAAAAAGAAGTGCAAAGGCAGAGATGTATAACAACTTTTGGCAACAATTAAAACCAACTTTATAATGAAAGTTAACAATATTACACAACTGCTTGAAAAAAAAAAAGCCAAATCATGAGCCGCCACCAGAAGGTGGTTGCATGTATTGTAATCTGCAATGCGTACAGCTCAGTGCAGTAATACAGCCAATGCTTTGTGCCAAGTTTGGCATGAAGCTGAGAATGCAGCACATAAGAGAAATTAACCACCATCAAAAACTTTTAAATTTTTGAGGTGGATGACCAAATCATTCTTTTCATACCTTATGTGAAAATCCTGTTGTTGTTGTTGTGGTCTTCAGTCCTGAGACTGGTTTGATGCAGCTCTCCATGCTACTCTATCCTGTGAAAACTGCTTCATCTCCCAGTATGTACTGCAGCCTACATCCTTCTGAACCTGCTTAGTGTATTCATCTCTTGATCTCCCTCTATGACTTTTACCCACCACACTACCCTCCAATACTGAATTGGTGATCCCTTGATGCCTCTAGACAAGTTGTGCCACAAACTCCTCTTCTCCCTGATTCTATTCAGTACCTCCTCATTAGTTATGTGATCTACCCATCTAAACCTCAGCACTCTTCTGCAGTACCACATTTCAAAAGCTTCTATTCTCTTCTTGTCCAAACTATTTATCATCCATGTTTCACTTCCATACATGGCTATTATCCATACAAATACTTTCAGAAACGACTTCCTGTCACTTCAATCTATACTTGACATTAACAAATTCCTCTTCTTCAGAAACGCTTTCCTTGCCATTGCCAGTCTACATTTTATATCCTCTCTACTTCGACCATTATCAGTTATTTTGCTCCCCAAATAGCAAAACTCCTTTACTACTTTAAGTGTCTCATTTCCTAATCTAATTCCCTCAGCATCACCAAACTTAATTTGACTACATTCCATTATCCTCATTTTGCTTTTGTTGTTGTTCATCTTATATTCTTTTTTCAAGACACTGTCCATTCCGTTCAACTGCTCTTCCAAGTCCTTTGCTGTCTCTGACAGAATTACAATGTCATCGGTGAACCTTAAAGTTTTTATTTCTTCTCCATGGATTTTAATACCTACTCCGAATTTTTCTTTTGTTTCCTTTACTGCTTTCTCAATATACAGATTGAATAACATCAGGGAGAGGCTACACCCCTGTCTCACTCCCTTTCCAACCACTGCTTCTCTTTCAAGTCCCTCGACTCTTATAATTGCCATCTGGTTTCTGTACAAATTGTAAATAGCCTTTCGCTCCCAATATTTTACCCCTGACACCTTCAGAATTTGAAAGAGAGTATTCCAGTCAACATTGTCAAAAGCTTTCTCTAAGTCTACAAATGCTAGAAACATAGATTTGCTTTTTCTTAATCTAGCTTCTAAGATAAGCCGTTGGGTCAGTATTGCCACAAGTGTTCCAAGATTTCTACGGAATCCAAACTGATCTTCCCCAAGGTCAGCTTTACTAGTTTTTCCATTCATCTGTAAGGAATTCATGTTAGTATTTTGCAGCCGTGGCTTATTAAACTGATAGTTTGGTAATTTTCACATCTGCCAACACCTGCTTTCTTTGGGATTGGAATTATTATACTCTTCTTGAAGTCTGAGGGTATTTAGCCTGTTTCATACATTCTGCTCACCAGATGGTAGAGATTTGTCAGGACTGGCTCTCCCAAGGCTATCAGTAGTTTTAATGGAATGTTGTCTACTCCCAGGGCCTTGTTTCGACTTAGGTCTTTCAGTGCTCTGTCAAACTCTTCACACAGTATCATATCTCCCATTTCATCTTCATCTACATACTCTTCCATTTCCATAATATTGCCCTGAAGTACATCACCCTTGTATCGACCCTCTATATACTCCATCCACCTTTCTGCTTTCCCTTCTTTGCTTAGAATTGGGTTTCCATCTGACCTCTTGATATTCATACAAGTGGTTCTCTTTTCTTCAAAGGTCTCTTTAATTTTCCTAGTGAGATAAGCCTCTACATCCTTTCATTTGTCCTCTAGCCATCCCTGCTTAGCCATTTTGCACTTCCTGTCGATCTCATTTTTGAGACGTTTGTTTTCCTTTTTGCCTGCTTCATTTACTGCATTTTTATATTTTCTCCTTTCATCAATTAAATTCAATATTTCTTCTGTTATGCAAGGATTTCTACTAGCACTCGTCTTTTTACCTAATTGATCCTCTGCTACCTTCACTACTTCATCCCTCAAAGCTACCCATTCTTCTTCTACTGTATTTCTTTCCCCCATTCTTGTCAATTGTTCCCTTATGCTCTCCCTGAAACTCTCTACAACCTCTGGTTTAGTCGGTTTATCCAGGTCCCATCTCCTTAAATTCCCACCTTTTTGCAGTTTCTTCAGTTTTGATCTACAGTTCATAACCAATAGATTGTGGTCAGAGTCAACATCTGCCCCTGGAAATGTCTTACAATTTAAAACTTGGTTCCTAAATCTCTGTCTTACCATTATATAATGTATCTGAAACCTGTCAGTATCTCCAGGTTTCTTCCATGTATACAGCCTTCTTTTATGATTCTTGAGCCAAGCGTTAGCTATGATTAAGTTATGCTCTGTGCAAAATTCTACTAGGCGGCTTCCCCTTTCATTTCTTACACCCAGTCCATATTCACCTACTACATTTCCTTCTCTTCCTTTTCCTACTATCGAATTCCAGTCACCCATGACTATTAAATATTCGTCTCCCTCCACTGTCTGAATAATTTCTTTTATCTCATCATACATTTCATCAATTTCTTCATCATCTGCAGAGCTAGTTGGCATATAAACTTTTACTACTGTAGTAGGCATGGGCTTCGTGTCTATCTTGGCCCCAATAATGCATTCACTATGCTGTATGTAGTAGCTTACCCACACTCATGTTTTTTTATTCATTATTGAACCTACTCCTGCATTACCCCTATTTGATTTTGTATTTATAACCCTGTATTCACCTGACCAGTAGTCTTGCTCCTCCTGCCACCATACTTCGCTAATTCCCACTATATCTAACTTTAACCTCCACACTCCGATCCGTAGAATGCCAGTTTTCTTTCTCCTGATAACGACATCCTCTTGAGTAGTTCCCGCCCAGAGATCCGAATGGGGGACTATTTTACCTCCGGAATATTTTACCCAAGAGGACGCCATCATCAGTTAACCATACAGTAAAGCTGCACGCCCTTGGGAAAAATTATGGCCGTAGTTTCCCCTTGCTTTCAGCTGTTCACAGTACCAGCACAGCAAGGCCGTTTTGGTTAGTGTTACAAGGCCAGATCAGTTGCCCCTGCAACTCTTCAGGAACCACATGTTTGTCTGGCCTCTCAAGGTCTATGGTTCATTGGGGGGGGAGTGAAAATCCTAGAAGATACAAATGAAATGACCAGTCCAAGTAACACATCCTACAAATTAAAAATCATATAAAAGTGATGTGATTTTTAGGGAAGGAAAGATGCTACTCACCATATAGCAGAGATGCTGAGTTGCGATAGGCACAACAAAAAGATTCACACAATTATAGCTTTTGGCCATTAAGGCCTTTGTCAGCAATAGACACACATATGCACATGCACACACACGCTCATGCAAATGCAACTTGCACACATGTCTGCTGTCTCAGACAACTGGAACCAGTTGTCTGAGACAGCAGATGTGTGTGCAAGTCGTGATTGTGTGTGTGTGTGCATGTGTGGATGTGTGTCTATTGCTGACAAAGGCCTTAATGGCCAAAAGCTATAATTGTGTGAATCTTTTTGTTGTGCCTATTGTGACTCAGCATCTCCGCTATATGGTGAGTAGTGACTTTCCTTCCCTAATATTGTTACATTACATCCTGGATTTTCCATTGTTTGATATGATTTTTGTTAGAAATAAAAGGCAGAATAAATTTAACCTCCTACCACATTAAGAAAACCTAATCATCATTTACATAATAATCTTTACAATGAGTACAGCAGAAAATGAAATGATCATATGGCATTGCTGGCTGGGAGGCCCCATCCATGGAAGTTCGGCCTCCAAGTGTGAGACTTATTGCAGTTGACACCACATTGGGCAACCCACGTGCCATTGATGAGGATGAAATGATGATAAGGGCAACACAGCACGCAGACCACGAGCGGAGAAAATGTCCAACCCGACTGGGAATCGAACCCGAGCTCGCTGCATGGGAGGGAAACACATTACCATCCAACTAAGCAGGTGGACAGCACAGCAGAATGACATCTGTACCTTACAAGAGTGAGACAATGAAAAACAAAACTCACAATAAATAAAAAAATATCTGAAATATGAAAATTTCACACAGATGAAATTAGTCCAGCAATTAGATATGAGGTCTTAGGAGTTGATACACTCATGTAAATGCATAAATTTTAAGTAAGAGCACAGGTGCAGCATTTACAGAGTTATTTCACAAACAGTTCATACATACAAAATACAATGAAAAAAGTAATAATACAACACATGAAGTTTGGCATGCCTTGGCCAGCCCTGTTGTACAACAAATGGACATTAAGGATGTTGGACAATAGTTTTGTGGATCACTCCTGCTGCTCTTCTTGTAGATGGCTGTGACCTGTGCTTTTTTGGTTCAAGAGATCTGTGTTAGATTATAGTGAATAGAGGGGCTAACTCAGGCACAAACTGAATAGGGATAGAATCTGATATGAATTCCATCAGGTACTGGGACTTTGTTCAGTTTTAACAATTTCATCTGTTTCTCAATGTCATTGAAACTGATATTTATTTCACTCACCTTTTCAGTGATGCAAGAATTAAATTGAGGCAGAACTCCCAGGTTTTCCTTTGTAAAGGGCACTTGGAAACAGAGTTGATCTTTTCAGCTTTTGCTTTGCACTTTAAATTTCAGCTCCTGCCTCATTTGCCAGTGATTGGACACTAAATTTAGTGCCACTAACAGTCTTTATGTACAACCACAATGTCTTTGGCTTTTGACAACATTCTACTACTGTAGGCATTGAAGGCTTCATGCATTGCTCTCTTGACTGCTAAACATATCTTATTCAACATCTATCAATAGCCTTATGCTTTGTTCTATTGAAGTTTCTTTAGACTGACTGTAAGCCATGGAGGGACACTCCCACCATGAATTGTTCAACTGTTAACATATCTTTCCAACACAAGAATGAGATTTTCACTCTGCAGCAGAGTGTGTGGTGATATGAAACTTCCTGGCAATTTAAAGCTTTGTGCTGGGATGAGACTTGAACTTGGGACCTTGGCCTCTCACAGGCAAGTGATCTACCAACTGAGCTATCCTAGCATGAATTATGACCCATCCTCACAGCATTACTTCTGCCAGTAGCTCATCTTCTGTCTTCCAAACTTCACAGAAGTTCTCCTATTAAACTTGCAGGACTAATACTTAAGGAAGAAAGGATATTGTAGAAGTATGACTTACATTAGCCACAGTCTTGGGGATGTTTCCAAAATGATTTTTTTCACTCTGCAGCAGAGTGTGCACTGATATGAAACTTCCTGGCAGATTAAAACTGTGTGCTGGGCCAGGGTTCTATCAGTCATGCTTGTGTATCTCAGTTGGTAGAGCACTTGTCCTTGGAAGGCAAAGATCCTGAGTTTGAGTCTTCATCTGCCACACATTTTTAATCCACCAAAAAGTTTCATATCAGTGTGCTCCCTGATGTAGAGTGAAAATCTCGTTCAGAGAACATCCTCCAGGCTGTGGCTACGCTATGAATCCTCCTTCCAGGAGTGCTAGATCCTCAAAGTTTCACAGGAGAACTTCTGCAAAGTTTATAAGGTAAGGGATGAGATACTGGTGAAAGTAAAGCTATGAGGACAGGCTGTGAGTCATGTTTGGGTAGCTCTGTTGGAAGAGAACTTGCACGAGAAAAGCAAAGGTCCTGAGAAATTGCCTTGTGGTTACTAGTAGTGACATAAAAAGTAGACTGGCACAGCTACACTATCTGATTAAAAGTATCCGGACACTCCCAAAAACATACATTTTTCATATTATGTTCATTTTGCTGCTGCCTACTGCCAGGTACTCTATATCAGCGACCTCAATAGTCATTAGACATTGTGAGAGAGCAGAATGGGTTGCTCCATGGAACTCATGGACTTTGAACGTGGTCAGGTGATTGGGTGTCACTTGTGTCATACATCTGTACGCAAGATTTCCACACTTCGAACATCCCTAGGTCCACTGTTTCTGATGTGATAGTGAAGTGGAAACATGAGGGGACACACTGCACAAAAGCGTACTGGCAGACCTCATCTGTTGACTGACCGAGACCGCTGACAGGTGAAGAGTGTCGTAATGTGTAATAGTCAGACATCTATACAGACCATCACACAGGAATTCCAAACTGCATCAGGATCTACTGCAAGTACTATGACAGGAAGGAGGTGAAAAAACTTACTTCTCATGGTCGAGTGGCTGCTCATAAGCCACACTTCACGCCAGTAAATGCCAAATGATGCCTCGCTTGGTGTGAGGAGCTTAAACATTGGATGACTGAACACTGGAAATACATTGTGTGGAGTGACGAATCATGGTACACAATGTGGCAATCTGATGGCAGGTTGTGGGTATGCCAAATGCCTGGTGAATGTCATCTGCCAGCGTGTGTAGTGCCTATAGTAAAATTCAGAAGCAGTGGTGTTATGTGTCGTCGTGTTTTTCATGGAGGGGGCTTGCACTCCTTGTTCTGCATGCCACTATCACAGAATAGGCCTACATTGATGTTTTAAGAACCTTCTTGCTTCCCACTGTTGAAGAGCAATTTGGGGATGGCAACTGCATCCTTCAACATGATCGAGCACCTGTTCATAATGCACGGCCTGTGGCAGAGTGATTACATGAAATAACATCCCTGTAATGGACTGGCATGCACAGAGTCCTGACCTGAATCCTATAGAACACCTTTGGGATGTTTTGGATTGCCAACTTCATGCCAGACCTCACTGACTGACATCAATACCTCTCATCAGTGCAGCATTCCATGAAGAATGGGCTGCCATTCTCCAAGAAACCTTCCAGCACCTGGTTGAACATATGCCTGTGAGAGTGGAAGCTGTCGTCAAGGCTAAGGGTAAGCCAACACCATATTGAATAGTAGCATTATCGATGGGGGGGGTGCCACGAACTTAGAAGTCATTTTCAGCCAGGTGTCCAGATACTTTTGATCACATAGGGTATATACTGCAATTTGAGGTGAATGATGTTTTGAATGGGGTTGCTACTACCAAAATTGCATAAAGCACAAATATAGATTACAGCTGATGCTTTAGCATGAATATGTTTTCCATGACTCTATGTTCTAAAATATACTACATATAATGATACACATAGGAATTTAATAAAATCAACATGAAAAGCACATAAAATTTTATGTGAAGTTTAGGCTCTTCATTGCTGAATTGAATTAAAAGATATTTGGTTTTTACTCTGATGCAAAGAAAGTACAGGAATTCATCTTACATAAGCAAATGTATGTAAATAAATGGGAGAAATGCGAGTATTTTGCAGTTAGTTGTTTAGTGATCCCTTCTACACTAGTTTATCAAAGATGAACATTTTAGCATTAGTATTGTCTCACTAAAAACAATGAAAATTTAAGATTACAACAAAATGCCTCTTCTGCATGAAACGTAAGTTTGTTTCCCTACAGTGGTCTTTGATGGACTCTTCCATAACTATAATTTTTACTAATTACAAAAGCATACTAGTCAAAGTTCAAAACTCAACCAGACCAGCAACAGCTCAAACGGCAGGTTAAGATGTACCAAAAATGACTGAGGAAGCAATTCAAGTGTGATAGCATTGTGACCAATTCAAGTAAACCATATGGGAAAAAAGTCTTTGGAAATGAGACAGATCAAGGAATATTATTGCTACTGTTTAAGAAACCAAATGAAAAAAACGCTAATCTCCTGAGGGGCTATAAGACACTCTCAAAGAAAAGGAAAGAAAAAACATTCCAAAACAAGACCTTGTGTACTGCTAAGGACAGCCAAAAATTGGAAATCTCAGAACAGTTATAACAAGTAAAATTGAACTCTATGCAGACAGCCAATGCTGAGGTATAGCCATTGAAATTAGGAGTACAAGCAGTCATAAGTTAACTTGCATAATAAAGCCAGGAGTGAAATTTAGTGCAGTCACATAACTGAGTACAGAAAAGATATCTTTATTAATTAATAAAGACTCTTCTGTCTTCCTGGCAGCATCGAATGAAGAAAAAGAATAAACTCACTCAAAAGAAGACTATTCGAGCTGAAAGGAACAGATGTCATTGTTTTTTCAGTAACATGTTGACACAGCCTGGCAGAGTGGTTCTATGTCAAGAAAGAAACTGAAAATGCTAATACAGAGACATGAAATATGTTCAGTCATTTTTAAACTGAAACATTTATTGACATCAGTAATTTGGAAAAAGATTCCATACTATAAATGGATTGTATCTAAATAAACTAGGAAAAAAGGTTATAATAACAAAGATTTTAGAAACAGTAAATAATATCTTAAATGAGCAGGGTGATGCTATGGTCATACCTCTTATGGACAGAAAGTGTATGTTACCTGGAGAATAAAATGTAATTTCTGCTGCCAGTGAAGCTACATCACACTCAACTAATTGTTAAGTATGTTGTTAAAGGAAGGAAACATTCCAAATTAAACCAGTTAACAGAGAAGAATCAGAAGAACAAGGTCAGATAGTGTGCCTGAAACAACATATAATGGGCTACCAAGTATGAAGGTTTCTCAGCCTCCAGAAACATCTCACAGGAACACCAGAAATTCACAGAAGAGTACAGCAGTATTGGTAGATCAAGGACCTGAGGAGTCTACAGAACAGCACCATCAACAGTGAAAGCAAAGATGGAAAATACAACAACAGTAGTAAGTTACTCACCACAGCCCAGAGAACAGCCCATGGGGTGCAGGAAACCTGTGCTTCTCAAGGATTTTTGAAACCTCGCCAGGGCACAGGACATAACATGACACTGAATACTGTAAATACGACCAAAGCATCAAAATTTTAATAAAACACTGTGATGCAAGTGAATTTGTGTGACATTAGGAATAAATTGTTAGAACTGGAACATTTCTGCATTGATAAGAAGGTAGACGTTTTATGTGTATCAGAGTATTGGCTGAGGAGTAATGAGGTAGATTTCCTTGTTCCTCATGGATATGTTGTTCCAAATGTAATGTTTTGGGAACTGAAGAAGATGGAGGTGCAGCGGTACAAGATTCACACATTAGCTCATACTGTTCCAAAACAGATGCTGAATTCAGCTGCATAAATCTTATGGATCATAACCTGACCATTATAAGTTTCTACAGATCTCCTAGCAGTGACATTTTTTGTGAGAATTTTGAATTAATAATGAAAAAGTTGTTAAAATCTAGATCAAAAATTACTATCTGTGGGGACTTCAATACAGAAATGGGAAAAGAGAGTGAGCAAGTCATCATGTCATTTTTCATCTCCTCAGAATGTTCCATCTACATTGTAGCTACAGAAATGGCACACGTGATGGGGCATGTATTGATAACATAACTGTAAAGTTTGAAAGGGAGTTGTACACTATCTGTATTGTTGGTGGGGGATTTGCAGACCATGATCAAATACTTCTTAGGCTTAACTGAAAAAAAAAACTGAAGTACTTGCCTCTAATGCAGGTAACAATGCTAAGGAAAAGATGACATGGGCCGGAGGTTAGCAGAAAGAAGTAGTGCACCAATTCATGCAGAAACTTAAAAATGTTAAAGGGGGCTGTATATAATAATGTCAAAAGAGTATAAACGAAACTGCTTTTCAGAGATCCATTACAATTTACTTATATTTGTTCTCCTCTTATAAAAATCAGTCATAAAAGTAAACCTATAAAGAACAACATTAAGTGGTATACAGATGAACTTATCAAAATCAGGCACAATACGTTGCCTTTGTAACACATGTATAATAATTATTTTAAATGTGGAACAGAGCAGAAAGATAAATTGTACAAAGCTTGTCTTGAATGTAAGAGAACATACAGAACTAAGCTTAGAATGGCAAAAAGAACAGTGTGTGAAAGGTACATTGAATGTACTCCTAATAAGTACAAAGCTGCATGGAATGTTGTTGCACAAGAAAATTGCATGCATCATGAACATAATATAGCTCTTAACCCAGATAAAGTCAATATTTTTTCATGGATTCTGTAACCAGCACTGGGAACAAAATTAAAGCTACAAGTACTAACACAACTGACCTACTTAAGCAACACCAATATTGGAACTATTGCTTTAAATGGAGGACAATCACACCTACTGAGATTACACAACAGTGACTTAGTCCTGAAACTCCAAGAGCATGGACTACACTTTGTCATCTAATTACATAATTAGAAAAACAGTATGTATGATTGGTGAACTATTGCCCTTTCTTTTTAACAGGTGTCTAGAGTTTGGAGTATTTCCTACACTACTAAAATTATCAAAAGTTATTCCAGTGTACAAAAAAGGCAACAAACATGATCTCAAAAATTACCAACCAGTATCAGTAGTTCCTATTCTCTCCAAAATATTTGAATCTCTTACTTATAACCAACTAAACAACTACGAGGGCAGTTCAATAAGTAATGCAACACATTTTTTTTCTCGGCCAATTTTGGTTGAAAAAACCGGAAATTTCTTGTGGAATATTTTCAAACATTCCCGCTTCGTCTCGTATAGTTTCATTGACTTCCAACAGGTGGCAGCGCTGTACAGAGCTGTTAAAATGGCGTCTGTAACGGATGTGCGTTGCAAACAACGGGCAGTGATCGAGTTTCTTTTGGCGGAAAACCAGGGCATCTCAGATATTCATAGGCGCTTGCAGAATGTCTACGGTGATCTGGCAGTGGACAAAAGCACAGTGAGTCATTGGGCAAAGCGTGTGTCATCATCGCCGCAAGGTCAAGCAAGACTGTCTGATCTCCCGCGTGCGGGCCGGCCGTGCACAGCTGTGACTCCTGCAATGGCGGAGCGTGCGAACACACAAGTTCGAGATGATCGACGGATCACCATCAAACAACTCAGTGCTCAACTTGACATCTCTGATGGTAGTGCTGTCACAATTGTTCACCAGTTGGGATATTCAAAGGTTTGTTCCCGCTGGGTCCCTCGTTGTCTAACCGAACACCATAAAGAGCAAAGGAGAACCATCTGTGCGGAATTGCTTGCTTGTCATGTGGCTGAGGGTGACAATTTCTTGTCAAAGATTGTTACAGGCAATGAAACATGGGTTCATCACTTCGAACCTGAAACAAAACGGCAATCAATGGAGTGGCGCCACACCCACTCCCCTACCAAGAAAAAGTTTAAAGCCATACCCTCAGCCGGTAAAGTCATGGTTACAGTCTTCTGGGACGCTGAAGGGGTTATTCTGTTCGATGTCCTTCCCCATGGTCAAACAATCAACTCTGAAGTGTATTGTGCTACTCTTGAGAAATTGAAGAAACGACTTCAGCGTGTTCGTAAGCACGAAAATCTGAACGAACTTCTCCTTCTTCATGACAACGCAAGACCTCACACAAGTCTTCACACCCGAGAGGAGCTCACAAAACTTCAGTGGACTGTTCTTCCTGATGCACCCTACAGCCCTGATCTCGTACCGTCAGATTTCCATATGTTTGGCCCAATGAAGGACACAATCCATGGGAGGCACTACGCGGATGATGAAGAAGTTATTGATGCAGTACGACGTTGGCTCCGACATCGACCAGTGGAATGGTACCGTGCAGGCATACAGGCCCTCATTTCAAGGTGGCGTAAGGCCGTAGCATTGAATGGAGATTACATTGAAAAATAGTGTTGTGTAGCTAAAAGATTGGGGAATAACCTGGTGTATTTCAATGCTGAATAAAACAACCCCTGTTTCAGAAAAAAAATGTGTTGCATTACTTATTGAACTGCCCTCGTATTTTGAGATGTATAATCTATTTTCTAACAGTCAATCTGGCTTCAGCAAAAGAAGAAAAATTACCACTGGTGTTCTCTCAGTTTCGAATGAAGTAATAACAGCCTTTGAGAATAAGACTAAAGCTTCTCTTCTACTGTGTGTTTTAAGTAGAGCATTTTAATGTATTTCTCATGATATATTACTTGCTAAACTCAAATTCTATGGTGTACAAGACTCTGCATTGCCAGCAATTGTATCGTACCTAAACAATAGGAAATAGTTTGTCTCTGTCAGAAACAGGCACTCACAGCTGCAAGAAGTTAAAACAGGAGACCCCCAAGGTTCTGCCATCGGGCCCTCTTTTTTTTCTTTCTTTTTTCTTTCTTTCTTTCTTTCTTTTTTTTTTTTTTAATTGCAGTCAACAGTTTACCCCACTGCATTCCCTACTCTGTTATTTGTTACACTGATGGGACAACATTGCTAGCTCAGCATGAGAATACATTAATTCTGCAAGATATGGTGCAAGATGGCATCGAAGCAGTACTAAACTGGTTCTTATCAAATACACTGCTTTGTAACCTTAATAAAAACCAACAGATTATACTAGGATTGCCAGGCAGGTAGAGGTGAAAGCAGTTAAAATTCTAAGAATTCATGTAGACCGTAAGTTAACTTGGCAAACACACATCAACTATACCTGTAAAAAATTATCTCGAGTTACCTATTTAGTGTAGGAACTGAGAGTCTTAGTACCAAAAGAATAGTTAAGAGCTATTAACTTTGGAGTCCTTCAGTCACATATAGAGTGTGGACTGCTGATCTGGGGACATTCTTCCCACATCAGCAAAATTTGAAAAATTCAGAAGAAGGTGGTGTGAGTAATGAGCAGTGCTTGTAGATTAGAGCACTGCTGGCCGCTGTTCATACAACTCAGAATATCAACAGTCATTAAACTCTATATATATGTCACAGAACTGTCTGTAAAAAAATGTAGCAGATTTCGAAATGAGGGAAAACATACACCATCATAACACAAGGTGGAAAATAAAATTAGATATACCAAGACACAGGCTGACAAGAACAAGAGATTCCCATCTCATCAGCAGCTTAAGAATATTTAATAAACTTCCATTTTCTGATTGGTCAGCTCACACAACTAGCTACAGCAGCAAGCTATTAAACTGGTTACATTTTAACCCTTTTAATGATGCAACTGAATTTATGAATATAAAATCAATTGATATTCATTTTTAAGGTTTTCATTATGTGATGTCATTGACTGTATTTATTTATTATTTTATTGTTCATCCTATCATTTGTAGGTTCTATCTGGAATATGTAATGCTCATTTAGATTTAAGGTACTATTGTAGGAAAATGTAATATGCTATCAATGTAAAATGCCTCTTACACACCAGGTGGTCAATGGTAAATAAAGAATCTGAATCTCACTCTGGTCTTAATGTTAGGAAATTTATATAATACATCCTCATTCAAACAAAAATAACCTCCTAGTACCAGAAGCAGATTCCAGTGGGAAACAATATATGTAAATTTTGTTGTAGACAAGCTTGTTAATAAATTAATATCAAGCCAACACATGCATAAACTAATGAAAAAAACTCAGTGTAGCCTGTTTTCAATAGAAAAGTTTTTTCACTGTGCTAAGCTGTGAATAAAGGTGCTAACTTTGGCCACTGGCACCTTTTACACTAGTTTGGTTGAGAGTCTGTATGCGGAAGCTGCCAAACTACCACTGTTATACTGAAGCAATGTTCTCCTTAGTGGATATGCAGGCCATTTGTTTGCCATGCCTGGTGACCCATCCTATGCCTCCTTCTTTGATATCCTTTGACCACCAGTATGGTGTGCTCCCTCTTCTCTGTTACCTCCTGGAGTTCACTTTTGGCTATTGCTCCGGCAGCTTAACTTCATGCTACCTGCCTCTTTCCCAATGGGTGTGAACCCTTCACAACCTTGACTTGTGCAGCAGCCCATATTCACCTTGGACTTCATTCACTTCCTAAGGACATTATTCCAGCATCACTTTATCACTGTAAGTATCTCAACCTTTGTGTGAAACTCTGTGATTGTACCTTCATGTACACTGATGGCTCTTAGACTGACTGTGGTGTTGGGTGTGCCTTTGCCATTGGCGCCGTCAGTTTTCAGTATGAGCTTCTGGAACACTGCTCAGTACTTACAGTGGAGCTCTTTTCCCTGTATCAGGCCATACAGAACATCCATCAACACAGGTTTTTTTCAATTGTGCCATTTGTTCTGACTCTCTCTGCGCTCTTCAGAGCCTGTGTCTGCTGTATACCATCTATCCCTTAGTGCAACAGGACGAGGAAAGCTTTTTCTTGCTTACTCTTGATAGAGCCACTGTGATGTTTATGTGGATCCCTGATCATGTTGGTCTGAAAGAAAATGGGGCCGCTGACACTGCTGCCGAGGCTGCAGTACTCGTACCTTGACCCACTCGTTCTTCCACTCTTTCTGATGATCTCTGTGTTGCCGTCTGTCAACAGGTGGTGTCACTTTGGCATCACCACTTGTCTTCTCTTCATGGTAATAATCTACTGGTAATTAAACCTCACCCATCAGATTGGCCGACCTCCTCTCGGTCTTCTTGCATGAGGAGATCATTTTTTGCTAGGTTGCATATTGGGCACTGTCTTTTTTCACCATCACCATTTGCTAAGTGGTGATCCTCCACCATTCTGTGCTCATTGTCCTCAACCTTTGACGGTTCATCATTTCCTCATGGAATGTCCTTTTTTTTAACTACTTGCATTTTGATTTATTTTTGCTGTATGAGTTATTGGATGTCTTAGTAAATGATGTATGGGCTGTTGACAGCATTTTACTTTTTATCCATTGTAACAAAATGGCAAAGGAATTTAATCTTCAGTTCAGGACCTCTGTTTTTAGATTGGATTAGATTTACTTTCATTCCAATTGATCCATAGTGAGGAGGTCCTCCAGGATGTGGAACATGTCAGAAAAACAACAATACAAGAGATCTGCTAGGAGAAGAAGATTTTCAGATAGTTTTACTATTGGTGTTTACAATAGATATGACCAACTGTCAGAGTCTAGTGGAGAGGAATTTCTAGTAGCTGTAGATGTAGGAAGTATGCAGCAGACCTCAGTAGTTACTGTGCCTAGAACAGTTGCAAAGTTGAAGAGGAAGAAGAAGGTTCTGCTGTTAGGTAGTTCACATGGCAGAGGTGTAGGCCAGCAGTTGCAGGAAGTGCTGGGAAGTGAGTACCAGGTCACCAGCATTGTGAAGCCTAATGCAGGGTTGGCTCAGGTGACTGTTAACATAGGGGGGTTATGTAGGGATTTTACTAAAGAGGATCAGGTAGTGATTGTGGGTGGGGCTGGTAATAGTATTGGTAGGGATGGGGAGTATAACATAGATGGTGACCTGGAAAAGATAGCCACTCAGACTGGCAACACGAATGTGCATTTCGTGGAACTGTTTCAGCGTCACGATCGGCCTCATCTTAATACAGCCGTCAGGCGTAATAACATGAGACTTGGGGGTGCGCTGATGACAGAAAGCATGGGTCACATTTCAGTGGTGTCGGTGGAGTCTATCAGCAGGACGGGTTTCACTAGACACGGCCTGCACCTCAACAGGTATGGGAAGGGGGGGTTGGCAAAGCTTATAGGTGACAGCATAGGTGGGGTTGGTGGGATCACTCATGGGAAAATTCCTGCAGTAGTGTGTGTTAGAGCTGCACCTTTTTTAGATTGAAGTCAGCTGATAGGTATTCCTGCTTAAGGGAAGTCTCTCTAACAAGGGAATCACTTTTGACAAAGCTTAGGTATCCGAGTAATGAGGGAATTAGTATATTTCATCAAAATATACAAGGTATTAGGGATAAAGTTAGTGAACTGCTTATAGATGTTGACTCTGAAATTATTGGTATATCTGAACACTTCTTAAATAAGGAGATAATTCAGAGGCTTCCTTTACCAGGATACAGGTTGGCTGGCTGCTTTTCGAGGAGCTCTTTGCGGTGTGGGGGAGTAGCCATGTATGTGAAAAACGGCATCGCATTTGAGTCAATTGATGTTTCAAAGTACTGCACTGAAAAGGTGTTTGAATGTTGTGCAGGTGTGGTTAAATTTAACGGAGTTAAACTTGTAACTGTTGTTATTTATAGATCCCCAGACTCCGATTTCACAGCATTTTTGCTAAAGCTAGAGGAGGTTCTTGGTTCACTTTATAGGAAATACAAAAAGTTAGTTATATGTGGTGACTTCAATATTAATTGTATAAGTGATTGTGCAAGGAAGAGGATGCTGGTAAACCTCTTTAATTCATATAATCTTATGCAAACCGTATTCTTTCCAACGAGAGTGCAAGGGAACAGTAGAACAACCATAGACAACATTTTTGTTCATTCCTCATTACTAGAAGGGCATTCTGTTAGAAAAAAGGTGAATGGCCTTTCAGATCATGATGCGCAAATTTTAACTTTAAAAGATTTTTATGCTGCAACTCGTGTTAAATATAGTCATCAGCTGTTCAGGAAAGCTGATCTGGTTGCTGTAGAGACCTTTGTAAACCTTATCAAGGAACAAGAGTGGCAAGATGTTTATAGCGCTGAGATAGTAAACGATAAATATAATGCTTTTCTAAAGACCTTTCTCATGCTCTTTGAAAGTTGCTTTCCATTACAACGTTTAAAACAGGGTACTAGCACAAACAGGCAGCCTGGGTGGCTGACTAGAGGGATAAGAATATCTTGTAGAACAAAGTGGCAATTATATCAAAACGTTAGAAACAGTCAAAATCTAAATGCAGCAGCCCATTACAAACAGTATTGTAAGGTGCTTAAAAATGTTATTAGGAAGGCAAAAAGTATGTGGTATGCAGATAGAATAGCTAAGTCTCAGGATAAAATTAAAACCATATGGTCAGTCGTAAAGGAAGTTGCTGGTCTGCAGAGACAGGTCGAGGATATAGAATCAGTGCGTAGTGGGAATGTCCGTGTTACTGATAAGTCGCATATATGTACAGTATTTAATAATCACTTTCTGAATATAGCAGGTGAACTAAATAGAAACCCAATTCCAACAGGGAATCATATAGCGCTCTTAGAAAAAAGTGTTCCGAGACTGTTACCTGAAATGCTCCTCCATGATACTGACAAGAGGGAGATTGAGTTAATAATTAAATCACTAAAGACCAAGAACTCTCATGGATATGACGGGGTATCTAGCAGAATACTGAAGTATTGTTCTATGTATGTTAGCCCAGTACTTAGCCATATCTGTAACTTTTCCTTTAGGAGTGGTCGGTTTCCTGATCGATTAAAATACTCGGTAGTGAAGCCACTTTATAAAAAGGGAGACATTGATAATGTTGACAATTTTAGACCTATTTCTATGCCATCGGTGTTTGCTAAAGTTATCGAGAAGGTTGTATATACAAGGTTACTGGAGCATTTAAATTCACATAATTTACTGTCAAATGTTCAGTTTGGTTTTAGAAATGGTTTAACAACTGAAAATGCTATATTCTCTTTTCTCTGTGAGGTTTTCGACGGATTAAATAAAAGGTTGCGAACGCTAGGTGTTTTCTTTGATTTAACGAAGGCTTTTGACTGTGTTGACCACAAAATATTACTGCAGAAGTTGGACCATTATGGAGTAAGGGGAGTAGCTTACAATTGGTTCGCCTCTTACTTTAAGAACAGAAAGCAGAGGGTAATTATCCGCAATATTGAGAGTGGTAGTGATGTTCAGTCCCAATGGGGCACTGTTAAGTGGGGCGTTCCCCAAGGGTCGGTGCTGGGGCCACTGCTGTTCCTTATTTATATAAATGATATGCCTTCTAGTATTACAGGTGATTCAAAAATATTTCTGTTTGCTGATGACACCAGCTTGATAGTGAAGGATCTTGTGTGTAATATTGAAACAGTAACAAATAATTTAGTTCATGAAATAAGTTCGTGGCTTGTGGAAAATAATTTGATGCTAAATCACAGTAAGACTCAGTTTTTACAGTTTCTAACTCACAATTCAACAAGAACTGACATTTTAATCAGACAGAATGGGCATGTTATAAGCGAGACGGAACAGTTCAAGTTCCTAGGCGTACGGATAGATAGTAAGCTGTTGTGGAAAGCCCATGTTCAGGATCTTGTTCAAAAACTAAATGCTGCTTTATTTACCATTAGAACAGTATCTGAAATAAGTGACACTTCAACACGAAAAGTAGTCTACTTCGCATATTTTCATACGCTTATGTCGTATGGTATTATTTTTTGGGGTAATTCTTCTGATTCAAAAAGGGTATTTTTGGCTCAAAAACGGGCTGTTCGAGCTATATGTGGTGTAAGTTCGAGAACCTCTTGTCGACCCCTATTCAAAAATCTGGGAATTCTGACATTGCCCTCACAGTATATATTTTCTTTAATGTCGTTTGTTGTTAGCAATATTAGCCTATTCCCAAGAGTTAGCAGCTTTCACTCAGTTAATACTAGGCAGAAATCAAATCTGCATGTAGAATGCAGTTCCTTGACTCTTGTGCAGAAAGGAGTGCAGTATTCTGCTGCATCCATTTTCAATAAGCTACCACAAGAACTCAAAAATCTTAGCAGTAGCCCAAACTCTTTTAAGTCTAAACTGAAGAGTTTCCTCATGGCTCACTCCTTCTATTCTGTCGAGGAGCTCCTGGAAGAGCTAAAAAATTAAGCAAATTCCAGTGTTACATTGTTGATTGTCTTCATTTAAACTTATGACTTGTCACCTGAATATGTTTTTTTTTTTCTATATTTCATTTTATCTGTTTCTAATATCGTGTTATAATTTCATGTATTGACTCGTTCCATGACCATGGAGATTTCTCCTTTGGTCCCACGGAACAATAAATAAATAAATAAATAAATAAAAACATGACAAATATTTACAACTAAAACAAATAAGCTAATGTACCATTCCACAGGTCCCAAGTGGAATGATCGTCATTTTTTAATGAACACTAAGAGTCATTTTACAAATACTAATGCACTGAATTTAAAATAAAAAAGTTTTTTATTTATTTATAAGGTAATACAACTACTGTAATACTTATTTACAATGAACACATTACTGCACTGAAATGGTGCAGAAGTTAGATTATACTAACACACACACACACACACACACACACACACACACACACACACACACACACACACACACACAGACACAAAAATTTTCAAAGAACACATTACTGCACTAAAATTGTGCAGAAGTTATGTTGTACTTATATACAAATCAGTTGGTTTTACTAAGAAATTCATCAATGGAGTAGAAGGAGTTAGCCACCAATAAATCCTTTAGGCTTCTCTTAAACTGAATTTCATTGGTTGTTAAGCTTTTTATGGCTGCTGGCAAGTTATTGAAAATGTGTGTTCCTGAATAATGCACACCTTTTTGTACAAGACTAAGTGACTTTAAATCCTTGTGAAGATTATTCGTATTTCTAGTATTGATTCCATGAATTGAGTTGTTGGTTTGAAAAAGTGATATATTTTTAATGACAAATTTCATTAAGGAATAAATATATTGGGAAGCAGTAGTTAGTATCCCTAGTTCCCTAAACAGGCTTCTGCAGGATGTTCTTGAGTTCACACCACATATAACTCTCACTGCACGTTTTTGTGCCTGGAAAACTTTAGCTTGGATTGATGAATTACCCCAAAAAATAATCCCATATGACATTATGGAATGAAAGTAAGCATAGTATGCCAGCTTTTTCATTTTTATATCCCCTATGTCTGACAAAATTCGCATTGCAAACAGAGATTTGTTAAGACGATTCAGCAGTTCTGTGGTGTGCTCCTCCCAGTTGAATTTATTATCAAGCTGTAATCCCAAGAATTTAACACTGTCCACTTCTTCTTTCTTCTTGTCATTGTATGTTAGACATATACTCTTGGGACACCGCTTACAAGTTCTGAACTGCATGTAGTGTGTTTTTTCAAAGTTTAGTGACAAAGAATTGGCTAGGAACCAGTGATTAATGTCCACAAATATTTTATTGGCTGATCTTTCTAAGACTACACTTGATTTGCTATTTATTGCAATGTTTGTATCATCGGCAAACAAAACAAACTTGGCATCTGGTAATGTTACTGATGAAAGGTCATTGATATACACAAGAAAAAGTAAGGGCCCCAAAATGGAACCTTGTGGGACCCCACATGTAATTAGTTCCCAGTTGGATGATGGCATATTTTGTGGCCCTTTCTCCATGTCCCTACTTTTAGTTGCATTTTCTTCCATCAAATGGGCTTAACGTGTAATCACTTTTAACTCCTTTTTCATCTTCATGTTCTACATTTCTGACATGGATGCATATGACCTTTATTGTATTTGCACTCAAAAAAAAATTGTGTGGTAAGTTAATAAATACTGCTTTGCAGAAATGTATTGGATTTCCTACAATAATTCTCCATTACACTTTAACACTTGATCTTATTGATGGCTAATAGTAGAAATTATAAGAATGAAAACAATCAATTATTGACAAAATAATTTAATTGGATGGATAAATATAAGGGAAGCTTTCTTTCTCATCCCATACAGTAAGAACTGCAGCATCAAAAAGTGAACTAAACAGACTTGGATGGTAGAACTGAAGCACCAGAAATTGATTTGAGCAGTAACATTGATGCCACAAAGAATGAGTTAAAAGTGCTGAAGAATGAAATTTTAAATACTATTGTTCAAGTAACCAAAAATGTGAGTATCTCAATAAATACAAGTTAGCTGTAGAGCACAAAAGAACCAGTGCACAGGTTAGTACAGTGGAAGGTGAACTAACAGTGATGGCTCATGCAAACTTTTGTTAGTTAGGACCAGCTAAAAGTTAGTAAACTTTATAATGGAATTGTTTTGAACTGTTCATTACATAACCTTGATTTATGTCATACTGATTAAATTTATTCTGAAGATAGTAAATAAGCAGTTATAAATATAATCCATGAAATACTACAGCTAATGATAAAATATATATAGATGTGAATTCAGCATTTGTGTGTGTGTAGTATTGTAGTTGCTTTTCCATGTACTATTGTAGGTGTGTTGGGTAATGCTGTGGCGACACTTTTATTGAATAACTTTAGAGGTATGGAGCTGTTTTGTTTAAAACCAAAGTTCACCACCTCTCTTTCTCCTGATGTGTTCTAGTTGTGTTTCTATAATCTGACTGTGGAAGGACTCCCCCAGCTATCAGATACTTCCACGTACAAACCTTGCCACAGTGACCCAATTCCAGTGATCCAGCAGGATCTCCAGTCACTACTAAAACTTAGTCACTACTTAGACCCATCCCAGAAAGTCTCCCTGGGGTCCATCTCTCTACTCATTCTTACCACTTCCCACACTTCCCACATTCTTCCTAAAGTTCATAAACCTAATCATCCAGGATGCCCCATTGTGGCTAGTTACTGTGCCCCCACCAAGAGAATCTCTGCTCTTGTAGACCAACACGTTCAACCTATTACCAAGAACCTACCCTCCTATATAAAAGATACCAACCATTTCCTCCACCAACTCTCCACAGTTCCTGTCTCTTTACCATACAGTGCCCTGCTCGTCACTATTGATGCCAGCTCCCTGTACACTAACATTCCTAATGCGCATGGCCTTACTACTGTCGAACACTACCTTTCCATATGCCCTATGGATTCCAAACCAACAACCTCCTTCCTTGTCTCCATGACCAACTTTATCCTCACCCACAATTACTTCTCCTTTGAAGGCATTACCTACAAACAAATCAGCAATACGGCTATGGGCACCAGCATGGCACCACCCTATGCCAACATATTCATGGGCCATCTAGAGGAATCCTTCCTAAAAAAACAGAATCCTAAACCCCTCACCTGGTTCAGATTTATTGATAACACCTTTGCTATCTGGATTGAAGGTGAGGACACCTTATTCGCATTCCTCCAGAACCTCATCAACTTCTCCCACATTTGCTTCACCTGGTCCTACTCAACCCAACAAGCCTCCTTCCTAGATGTTGACCTTCATCTCAGAGATGGCTACATCAGTACGTCCATCCATATCAAACCTACTAACCACCAGCAATATCTCCACTTCGACAGTTGGCACCCATTCCATACCAAGAAGTCCCTTCCGTACAGCCTAGCCACCTGTGGTCGTCGCATCTGCAGTGTCGAGCAGTCCCTCTGAAAATATACTGAGGGTCTCACTGAAGCCTTCAATGACCATAGTTATCCTCCCATCCTTGTACAAAAACAAATCTCCCATGCCTTATCTTTCCAGTCTCCCACCACCTCCCATAGTCCCACAGTCCGGCCACAGAGGAGCATTCCCCCCGTAACTCAGTACCATCCACGACTGGAGCAACTGAATTACATTCTCTGCCAGGGTTTCGATTACCTCTCGTCATGCCCTGAAATGAGAAATGTCCTGCCCACTATCCTTCCCACCACTCCTACCATGGTATTCCACCGTCCTCCGGACCTACACAATATACTCGTCCATCCTTACACAACACCTGCTCCCAATCCCTTACCTCATGGTTCATACCCCTGTAATAGACCTAGATTCAAGACCTGTCCCCTACATCCTCCTACCACCACCTACTCCAGTCCGGGCACTAACATCACCTGTCCCGTCAAAGGCAGAGCTACCTGTGAAGCCAGTCATGTGATTTACAAGCTAAGCTGCAACCTCTGTGCTGCCTTCTATGTAGGCATGACAACCAACAAGCTCTCTGTCCACATGAATGGCCACCGACAAACTGTGGCCAAGAAACAAGTGGACCACCTTGTTGCTGAACTCACTGCCAGACATGATATCCCTCATCTTAATGACTGCTTCAGAGCCTGCACTATATGGATCCTCCCCACCAACACGAGCTTTTTTGAATTGCACAGGTGGGAAATTTCCCTGCAATACATCCTATGATCCTGTAACCCTGCTGGCCTCAACCTTTGTTAGTCACTGTCCTCACCCATGCAGCCGCTTCTCTGTTCCTGTTCCAGCACTACACAACCACCGCACTCTGTCTTTTTATTTCTTTACTTTCCCGCTACTTCCTTCCCCCCTCCCCACCTCTCCCCAGCCCACTGCCTAACCTGCAGCACTTCACTGTCCACCAGCCCCACCATACTATCCCTTCCCATCCCTCCCCCCAGCCTCCTCCTTACCCCACCCAGTTGCCACTCCCATCATGCACTGGTGCTGCTGCTCACAGTGTGTGTGGTTTCAGTTGCCTGAGACTGCAGTCGTGTGTGAGTTCCATTTGTGTGTGTGTGTGTGTGTGTGTGTGTGTGTGTGTGTGTGTGTGTGTGTGTATGTGTATGTGTGTGTGTGTGTGTGTGCGTGCATGCATATGTGAGTTGACGAAGGCCTTAATGGCTGAAAGCTTTAATTATGAGAGGCATTTTGGTGCCTATCTGCGACTCAGCATCTCCGCTATATGGTGAGTAGCAACTTTCCTTCTCATAATATTGTTGTGATCTGATTGTGGTGTAAAAAGAAAAAAAAGGTGTAACTGTGGAAAGAAGCATTTGACTTCTTCCCCACTGGGAATGCACCAGAGTGCAAGTATAAAGACCCTCCTGGCTATTGCCTTATTGCCAATGGCAAAAGCTCAGGGGAAAATCTTGGCTAGTTGTGGTTTCACACATACTTTACCCAATGGGCATGTTAACTAAGATCTTTATCGTGGCAGGTTACTTATACTGTAGTTGTGCATGCCTATTCTCTTGACTGGCAAACATATCAATTACTCTGTTGGTATTTCACTAATTTCCTCCTTATGAATGGAACAAACAGTCACCAAGTTCCTTTCCTGACCCTTACTGTTCTTGAGGAAGGTTTTAATTCCTTTTAAAGTGCTGAAACTGTGCTCTGTTTTTGCTTTTGAAACAGGTGTACATAGTGGAATTTGCAATGTTTTGCATACCTCAGGAAATGATTCTTCAAAAGAAGGTTCCACAAAACAGGTGAACAGCTCACAAACCAATGTAATGCCTTTCAATGTATCATTGTGATAAATCACTGACAGTTCATTTTTCAATTTATCATGGCAAATAAAGGGACTGTAACATAAAGAAGAAGTATTGTCTAAAGTGGCTGTGAAATGTTCTTTGAAAGAAGCAAATGTTTTTGGATCAATAATTTCGAAACTGCTGAGTACGTGAGAGTTTTGGAATCTTCTTTTCAGTTGGTTGGTCACAATGTAACACACTTCTTTGATGTTTGCTGTCAGATTAGATTCAGTGCTATACTTGGAATATTTTCTTGAAGGAGCAAAACATCCAGCTTCAGAAATTTGATGCCTTTCAATATTCTCTCGTATTTCAGTAACAGCTATCTCAAAATGACATAAAGCATTATGTAAAGTGATGGAATTTGCACTCTGCATCTGAACTGTGTGACACAATATGTCAATATGTTTCATAATCTTGTAGAAGAATTTTAGAAGGAACAAAAGCTCTGGATTGTGAAGTAAATTTCTTAAAGCAAATGCTTCTCTTATTGTAATATTATCCTAAGAATCTTCTTTCTCAGTATTGTCAAAACATTCCAATAAGTTAATTTGTTTTCTTGAACTATTATGTGACACTGGAAGTTCCATCTATTTGAAGAAACTGAAGGAATTCTCCTGTTGGAGAGACTCCATAATAAGTCACTTTTTGTAGGCTATGAAGAGAAAAACATTGCAAATCCAGAAATATTTGTGAAGAACGACCTAACAGACTTTATGCTTTTACTACAAGCATTCAGAAAAACCAAATTCATTTGATGCACATAATAGTGGACATACTTGGCATATGGGAAAGTACTCTGCCGCTATTACTGGAACACTATAGAATGCCTGAGTAATGAGTTTTTCTTGAACGTTGAAAGGTTCCAGACTTCCTTTTTAAATCTTACTAAGCCCACATGTTGTCCCATCATCAACATGTTCAAAGGAAAGCAATCCTTCAACAGATTTCTTCTCCCTTAATATACTGCAGTATAATGAAGAATTGATTTCTGCATGTAATATCTGTTGTATCATACGCCTGCATGGAAACAAAAGTGGCAGCACTAATGTCTTTAATCAGTTCTTCAACATAAACTTGATACATACAGTGTAAAAGTTCATTTTGTACTAGAACTGCTTAAGTGGTAATCTAACATGCTGTCAAGATTTCCTAGAAGAGATAACAGATCTAAGAAATTGCCAAAGTTTGCTGACTCCTGTTTTTCACTTTGAATCCATAGTGCTAACTTATGAGTTTCACAAAATATTAAGTAATCTACTATTCTATTTAATATGTATCTATTTTTTGTAACTAATTCATTATGTTTCTGAACTGACATTTTATACATTGAATCAATCTGAGCAGCAACATTAACTGAACCAAACACTTTGTATTTACAAGCATTTTCTAAATGTAGTCCACTTTCTTCATGTTTCTTAATTCATTTACTTAAATGTTTTAGATCCTTACAGCTGACTGTTGTCCATAATCATTCACCACCAAATAACATAAAATAGGAACAAAATACACTCATATTCAGAAAAAACAGAACACCTTGAATGACTAGAGATAGGATCAGAGGACATTCACATTAATATGTTCTGCAGAAATAATTAGCATTTCAGTCACCTTGGTTCAGCAAATATCTTGTTGCATAAAAGGCACAGGATCTGCCATAGGCCCTGATAACTTGTTCCATACATGATGGCATTGACGCATATAAGCTGTGAATGGCGTCCTGTTGTACAGCCATCCATGACACGTTTATCTGTCTCCAAACTCTATCTGTCATCATTGAGTCACAGCACTGCACCATTATTTCACCATATCCCACACATTTTCAATTGGTGATCTGATGGGCCAGGGCAGGAGGCTGACATCTTGTGACACCAAGAAGGCCATAGGGTGTCATTCAAGTAGGTCACATTGGTCACAGTGTCCTGGACATGCACCAACTGTGATTTGTGATTACACTCAATAGTGCCGCACACCATAAGGCCTTGAGTTGTCACTGTGTGTACAGTGTGAATACAGTCACTGTGATGCTGCTGATGTGGTGAACCAAAATGCGGTCATCATTTTCAAATAAACAGAACCCTGCACATTCATCATAGGTAGGACGAGAAGTGAATGACATGCACATAACCCATGCCATAATAAATGACAATGAACTGTCACTTCTGATAGAGCACAATTTGTTCCACTGTTCCACTGCTGTGCCAGAACTGAGGAGGATGCAAATCTGTCCTGCAATGGCATTTGGGTAATGTGTAGGTTTTCTCGGGGGGTTGGTCTCAGTTGTGCAACTTCACCCATGTTGTGTTTTACTGCCTTCTGTGAACCATTTTGCACGCACCCACTGCACTGCTGAAATACTTAATCCTATATGAGCAGCAGTTCACTAGCTGGATGCATCACATTTTTCTCATGCCAGTAATGCACCCTTTTTCAAACTCACTAATTAGATGGTACAGTTTGTGCATGCATCTGCAAGGTATCCTGCACTTCTGCTCAAGTTACACTCAACCATTACCTATGGTTTATAGTGACAACATGAGCCACAGGCTCATTTTACTGGTAGGTGGTGTTGTGCTGCAATATCAATGTTGACCTTGAACCAGCAGGCTGACTTTGTTCATGTTGTATCCTGCCTACTTGTCAAATATGCTGTGCCTAGGAAACGTGCTTTCTCAGATCGCTAGACAACAATTCAAGCAAATCATATTAATGAATATTATTACAGAAAATAAATGATAATGCTTAATTTTGAGACTTACAGAGGTGTCACAAGAAAAGGGCAACAGACAAATCAGAAATCTCTTCAGTATATACAATCCGTAATACAAGTGAGGTAATACAACTGATGCTCCTATCCAGATCATTGATCATCATGCTTCTCATAAAACTTGGAGAACTGGGCTGCAGCCAGGTGTTGCAGCACTTATGTCCTCTTCATGTAGAGGGTGCTGCCATTGCGTTGTTGTCGTGGAGAGGGATCGGTCAGCTTGCAATTGGCTGACATCGTTTCATAACCCTCTATGCTCTAACGTTCCCGTCTGGCATGCCAGAACTTGACTTTACACCAGAACAGTTCAAATGGTAACCAATTTAGCAGAACATACTAATGTAGATGTCCTTTGAATATGAACATCATACCTCTAGTCATTCAAGATGTTCTACTTTTTTCTGAAAATTAGCGTGATTTTTGTTTCTCTTCACCCACTGTTAACAAGACTTTACAGAACCATGTGTTGCATAAAGTTCTCTTCTTTCCATTGAATGGAGACATCAAGAAATCTGTTGGTTGTATGTGCACCTAACTGCTCGATTTCCAACTTCTTTCCCAAACTTAAAAAATGTAACGGCATTTTAAGGAAACAATCTACTTTACTCATTTTAAAATCGCTGTACAAACACTTGAATATCAGCCACATGGCTCCAGAGTATGGGACTCTACTGAGACATGGCCTCATTTTCTGATTTATGTATTTAGCATTGGTGAATGACAGTGGACAGGAGGAAGGAATGCATTAAGGCACATGACAGCAACTACAGTTAGGACAATACACAATAACAGCAATAGCAATTTTTTTTCTTGAACTGCTGAACAGATTGGATAAAGAAAAGAAATTTATTGCGACTTTTCTAGATTTGTCTAAAGCATTTGATTCTGGGAATCATGCAGTGCTATAATGCAAGTTAGAAACCTGGTATATGAGGAGTAGCACTAAAATTCGTAAATTCATATCTCAAAAAAGACAGTGCACTAAACTAAGTCATAACAACGAATGTAAGATCCTAAGAGTAATAATGGCATACAGAACTCTCAACTGTCAAGACCCACAGGGAAGTATACTTCAGGTATTCTTGTTTCTTGTATAGATTAATGAGAAAAACACAGCCACAAAGCTCAAAACTAGCAAACGATGCTGATGATAATACATTTATTAGCTGGGGTCACACTGAGCAGGTAGCATTCCAAAGCAATAAAAAGAAGTTTGAAATCATCACATTATATTTAACAATGAATAAACTTACACTGAATAAAGACAAGACCTTAGTAATAAAGTACTTCTTAAATTATAATAATACTCATATTAACCACTTTCTACAGTTTAAAAATCTGATAAACACCATTTTTTGGGCATTTTGATTGGTGTACATCACACATGGGAAGAGCATATCAGCTACATCTGTAAAAAGGTTACCAAAAATATTTACTTACTAAAACATGTTTCAAATATAATGCTCTCCTGTCCCTAAACAAGTGTACTATGGTTTAATCCACTCATGTTTGCAATATGGGACTGAGATTTGGGAGGGGCACCCATAGTCTATGTGGACAGGATTTTCAGGCTTCAAAAGAGAGCAATTAGGATAACTGTTAATATAAGCAAATGCCAGTCCTGTAGGGCCTACTTCAAAATTATAATTTACTGACTGAGTATTCATTGTACATCCTTAAAACTATACTGTTAGTGAAAAAGAATAATGAAATGAGTGTAATGGATAGAGACATCTACAGTTACAAGAGACAAACCACATATGACTATCACAGGATACTAACTAACAAAAGAGCTACAGATCAAAGTTCCCTCAAAACTGTGACAGATCTATAATAAGTTGCTAAATAATGTGAAGTAACTCCATGGCAATCTTTTTAAGAGCAAGTACAAATTGAAAGATGTTTATATTCACTTAAGGAATTCTGAGCTGCAATACATGAAACTAAGGCTAAATGCGAATTTTCAGCTTTCTGAATCTAATATTTAGCAGTTTCAGTTTTTCATAAGAACACCACTTTCAACCAAGATATTGGTCTCATCAAGTTGAGACTTGTAACTTTTAATTGTGTCATACATTTGCATTTTCTGGCCAACTTTTAGCTTTCTGTTTTTATTATTTAGTGTGGCTTTCATTTGATGTCTCTGAGACTCCACAATGTTAATGTTAATATATTTAAGCATATACTGATGAAGTCTGGAAAAGTTATTTTAATTTTTAATATCACTCTAATTATAGTGCTATCCTTTGTATGTTAAGCACAGGCGTGTTATGATGATGTGTCACTGGTAGCAGTGAACTGAGGTAAGTGTTGGTGTACTTGCTCGCCTCTGTGTTTTTTTTTTATTGTTAAAAATTTATTCCTTAATTATGTTAAATACTATAAACTAGTGATATTACTATAGCTGATGTCTTTTAAATGAAATTGATTTTAGCTAAATTTTCCTTAATACAATCCCCACAAAATTAACTATAAATGCATAAATATTAGTTGCTACTCACCATATAGTGGAGATGCTCAGTCGCAGACAGGCACAACAAAAAGATTCTCAAGATTATAGCTTTCAGCCATTAAGGTCTTTGTCAACAATAGACACACACACACACACACACACACACACACACACACACACACACACACAGTTATATATAAAAACCATACTCTGTCCCACCCTGTGCAAAAGACATCATGTGTCATGTAGCTACCTCCTTACTTGCACAACTCTACAATATTAATTAATTCTATCCGAACAGGCTCTGTTAAGTCCAATGGAACCAACTGACTGCCATGTCATCCACAGCTGATAGGTGCCACTGTATGTCGATATGGGGGGGGGGGGGGCATGTTGTCACCACACCACTCTCCCTGCTGTTGTCAGTTTTGTGACTGGAGCCACTACTTATGATGCAAGTAGTTCCTCAATTGCCCTAATAAGGGCTGAGTACACCCTGCTTGCCAACAGGCAGATATGGACAGCCACTCATCCAAGTGCTAGGTGAGCTCAACAATGCTTAACTTTGGTGATCTGATGGGAACTGGTTTTACCACTGTGGCTAGGCTGTTGACACACTATAATATTGGGTTATAGTGTTATGGGTGGATTTATAGGCATAAACATTTTTACCACATTTTCTGATAAAACTTGCCAAGATTAATGTAGAAACAAAGACTCATGTTTGAAATAATTTTCTAATAGGTATTCCCAGTAATAGCATATACTCTGATGTTCAGAAAAATTGATGCTAAAAAGTAGTAATGCTTGACATTTAAATGGTTTAGTGTCTACAAATAGAACAATCCAATGTTTCTTATGAGAACAATATTTTTGGATAGTTATATTTCCTAAGCTAAAAAATTCTGAAACACGAAATGTTCTTTAATCAAACAATGGAAAATCCAGGAAGGAATGTAACATTATTATGAAAAGGAAAGTTGCCACTCACCATATAGCAGAAATGCTGAGTCGCACAACAAAAATACTGTCACGTTTGTGTGTGTGTGTGTGTGTGTGTGTGTGTGTCTGTTGTCTATTGTTGATGAAGGCCTTAATAGCCAAAAGCTGTATTTGTGACAGTCTTTTTGTTGAGCCTATCTGTGACTCAGCACCTCCGCAAAACGTTCTTTATGTAGATGTAAAGGAGGCTTTTAAAATATCATTCCTGAATCTGACATTTATTAGCAGGTCAAAATTCTGAGTGCATATCATTTAAGTGAATCTTTAATATTTTATTTTTCTGTGAGTAAAGTGTTTTTGCACAGAAAAAAATAAAAAGATATATATATATATATATATATTTAAATATGTCTGCTTGTGTCTGTATATGTGAGGATGGATATGTGTGTGTGTGTGCGAGTGTATACCCATCCTTTTTTCCCCCTAAGGTAAGTCTTTCCGCTCCCGGGATTGGAATGACTCCTTACCCACTCCCTTAAAACCCACATCCTTTCGTCTTTCCCTCTCCTTCCCTCTTTCCTGATGAGGCAACAGTTTGTTGCGAAAGCTTGAATTTTGTGTGTATGTTTGTGTTTGTTTGTGTGTCTGTCGACCTGCCAGCACTTTCATTTGGTAAGTCACATCGTCTTTGCTTTTAGACATATTTTTCCTACGTGGAATGTTTCCATATATATATATATATATATATATATATATACGCTCCTGGAAATGGAAAAAAGAACACATTGACACCGGTGTGTCAGACCCACCATACTTGCTCCGGACACTGCGAGAGGGCTGTACAAGCAATGATCACACGCACGGCACAGCGGACACACCAGGAACCGCGGTGTTGGCCGTTGAATGGCGCTAGCTGCGCAGCATTTGTGCACCGCCGCCGTCAGTGCCAGCCAGTTTGCCGTGGCATACGGAGCTCCATCGCAGTCTTTAACACTGGTAGCATGCCGCGACAGCGTGGACGTGAACCGTATGTGCAGTTGACGGACTTTGAGCGAGGGCGTATAGTGGGCATGCGGGAGGCCGGGTGGACATACCGCCGAATTGCTCAACACGTGGGGCGTGAGGTCTCCACAGTACATCGATGTTGTCGCCAGTGGTCGGCAGAAGGTGCACGTGCCCGTCGACCTGGGACCGGACCGCAGCGACGCACGGATGCACGCCAAGACCGTAGGATCCTACGCAGTGCCGTAGGGGACCGCACCGCCACTTCCCAGCATATTAGGGACACTGTCGCTCCTGGGGTATCGGCGAGGACCATTCGCAACCGTCTCCATGAAGCTGGGCTACGGTCCCGCACACCGTTAGGCCGTCTTCCGCTCACGCCCCAACATCGTGCAGCCCGCCTCCAGTGGTGTCGCGACAGGCGTGAATGGAGGGACGAATGGAGACGTGTCGTCTTCAGCGATGAGAGTCGCTTCTGCCTTGGTGCCAATGATGGTCGTATGCGTGTTTGGCGCCGTGCAGGTGAGCGCCACAACCAGGACTGCATACGACCGAGGCACACAGGACCAACACCCGGCATCATGGTGTGGGGAGCGATCTCCTACACTGGCCGTACACCACTGGTGATCGTCGAGGGGACACTGAATAGTGCACGGTACATCCAAACCGTCATCGAACCCATCGTTCTACCATTCCTAGACCGGCAAGGGAACTTGCTGTTCCAACAGGACAATGCACGTCCGCATGTATCCCGTGCCACCCAACGTGCTCTAGAAGGTGTAAGTCAACTACCCTAGCCAGCAAGATCTCCGGATCTGTCCCCCATTGAGCATGTTTGGGACTGGATGAAGCGTCGTCTCACGCGGTCTGCACGTCCAACACGAACGCTGGTCCAACTGAGGCGCCAGGTGGAAATGGCATGGCAAGCCGTTCCACAGGACTACATCCAGCATCTCTACGATCGTCTCCATGGGAGAATAGCAGCCTGCATTGCTGCGAAAGGTGGATATACACTGTACTAGTGCCGACATTGTGCATGCTCTGTTGCCTGTGTCTATGTGCCTGTGGTTCTGTCAGTGTGATCATGTGATGTATCTGACCCCAGGAATGTGTCAATAAAGTTTCCCCTTCCTGGGACAATGAATTCACGGTGTTCTTATTTCAATTTCCAGGAGTGTAAGTCCCAAAATAAATACAAAGCAGCCTGGACTGTTATCAAGACTCATCTGGGTAGAAATAAAGATGTTAACAAAAATAATTCATGTGATGCTTGTATCACACCAGATGATGTCAACACCTTCTTCATTAATGCTGCCAGTATGAATAACAGTGCTGCAAATGAACATATCCATAAATGTGACAACAACCATATCTCAAATAATAGAAATTCGTTTCTACAAAATTTTGAGGATATGGCTCCTGTGTTTAAATGGAAAGAAGTAAAAGTAACAGATATTAAAACTGCAATAGCAAAATTAAGTTGCTCAAAATCAGAAGACAATTATGGTCTCTCCAGTTTTGTAAGAAAAAAAAACAGCAGATGTAATAGCACATCCACTCTGTTCTCTTATGAACCAGATGTTTGTCAGTGGCTGTTTCCCTTCATCCTTAAAAATGGCAGTCGTTACTCCACTGCACAAGTAAGGTGATAAGTCTTGTATTAATAATTACCGTCAAATCTCCCTTGTACCCATCATATCAAAAGTAGTGGAATATTGCATACAGTTCCAAATCAGTCAACATCTGTCTGTGAATAATATTCGTAGTGACTCTCAGTATGGCTTCAGGTCCGGCCTGTCAACGGCAAATGCAGTTGAAGATGTTGTTTCATAGATATTGTCATCATTCGAATCAGGATTATCGGTTAATGCCACTCTTGTGGACCTCAGCAAGGCATTTGACTCTGTCAGTCACAGGATACTACTAGAAAAACTGCACTGTTATGGTATTAGAGGCTCAGAACGATCTCCGATCAGATCCTATCTGAGCAACAGAAAACAAATTGTGCATTTCAACAATATGAGGTCAAGTGTCTTGGCTATCATGCAGGGTGTACCACAAGGCTCTGTGTTTGGACCTTTACTTTTTATAATATATGTAAATGACTTTCCCAGCACCATGTTATGTAAATCCACACTCTATGCAGATGATACAACTTTTGTTACAACAGGGAAAGATTTAGGAAATTAAACTAGGAAAGTGAGGTTCATCTCAGAGCAGCCATCAAGTGGTTCCAACTCAATGACTTACATATAAATCATGATAAAACTGTAAATATTCTCTTTAGCTTGTGTGTTAAGAGTGTTAAGATTGATTGTGTCTCAGCTAAACTACTTGGGATCCAACTTGACTCAAAATTAACGTGGAAGAGTCATACCGATTATATTTGTACTAAGTTAACACGTGTGACATATTTGTTAGGTAAACTAAGGTCATGTGTTAGTGGTAAGTTATTACTCAATGCATACTATGCCTTTTTCCACACCCATTTAACATATGCCACTTTGTTGTGGGGAAACTCACCTGGAGCAAAACAAGTTTTCATTTGGCAAAAGAAGGCAGTCAGATGCATCCATGGAGTCAGAAATAACGAGTCTTGTAGACCATATTTCAAAAATCTAAAAATACTAACAGTTGCAGCCCTCTTTATATTAAGTTGTCTGATACACACAAAAGAAAACCAACACAGTCACAAACTACGACAATCTATCCATCACCATGATACACGTATAAAACAGCAAATTGACATCCCAGTTGCTAGACTAAAGAAAACTCAAGATAGTTACAGGGACATGTGAGTAAAACTATTTAACATGTTGCCAATAGAGGCACATAATGTGTCACTGAATGAGTTTAAAAGTGTCACAAAGAACTGGCTTAGAGAAAAAGCTTTTTATACAATAGAACAGTTTATAATGTGCACTAAAGATGATCTTAAGTACCGGTACTAATATAGTTTCACTTAGATTAAACTTATACATGTAAATATAATGCAAATACCTTGTGCAGCATCAAGGACAAATTTTTGTATCTTATTAGACAACAATGATCTACAATATATTACACCATTTCTGTTAGTTATGTAAACTGTATATGTACACAAATGACAACATCAATTGCATTTTTAATGCCTAAAGATGGATAGTAAAATAAATAAAAATAGAAATAAATAAAATGGGTTCAATAATAAAAAGGAAGGAAGAATAGCATTTATGTTAGGAATGAGAGCAAAGCAAATAGAGCTGTTCCATAGTGCTATGTACACAGTTCACAAACCGAGTTGTCAGAGATGCTAACAGGTGAGACGAGAGACTGGTGGCATAGATGGCGATGACTGGGAAGGTATGGGTAGATGTTATTAGTGCCATTGGTGAGTGGTGATGTAACATGCAACTGGCAGAGGCCCAGTGTACATTTTTGAATGGAAGTGTAGCAAATAACAAGGAAACATTGTGTATACTGTACAAAGTACCTCTACAGCAGTAGCATATGTAATTATAACTTAGTTTAATATTGTTACAGTACCAGTTAGTAAGACAATAGTCTGGATGGGATTGTTCTGACTCTATGTTTTGCTGATTCACTCAGAAACTCATGCCTGCCATGAATTCCTCTTCTGAGCTAACATTTTCATCTCAGGGTTTAGATTAGATGTACTTTCATTCCAATTGATCCATAGTGAGGAGGTCCTACAGGATGTAGAATATGACAGAAAAACAATAATACATGACAAATATTTACAACTGAAGCAAATAAGCTAATGTACCTTCCACAGGTCCCAAGTGGAACGATCATTTTTTTTAAATTGTAAATTAACACTATACAAAAGAATCATTTTACAAACACTCATTTACTACGATTGCACTAATGCACTGAATTTAAAATTTTTAAAAAAATGTTTTTATTTATTTTTAAGGTAATAAACATATAACAGAACTACTTCAATACTAATTTACAATGAACACATTACTGAACTGAAATGGTGCAGAAGTTAGATTGTACTTACACACACACACACACACACACACACACACACACACACACACACACACACGACACACTTATATACAATAAACACATTACTGCACTGAAATGATGCAGAAGTTGGATTATATATATATATATATATATATATATATATATATATATATATATATATATATATATATATATATATATATATATATATATATATAACAGAGGGAAACATTCCACGTGGAAAAAATATATCTAAAAATATATCTAAAAAGAAAGATGATGAGACTTACCAAACAAAAGCGCTGGCAGGTCGATAGACACACAAACAAACACAAATATACACACAAAATTCAAGCTTTCGCAACAAACTGTTGCCTCATCAGGAAAGAGGGAAGGAGAGGGAAAGACGAAAGGATGTGGGTTTTAAGGGAGAGGGTAAGGAGTCATTCCAATCCCGGGAGCGGAAAGACTTACCTTAGGGGGAAAAAAGGACAGGTATACACTCGCACACACACACATATCCATCCACACATACAGACACAAGCAGACATATTTAAAGACCAAATATGGTATATTTAAAGACCAAATATGGTCTTTAAATATGTCTGCTTGTGTCTGTATGTGTGGATGGATATGTGTGTGTGTGCGAGTGTATACCTGTCCTTTTTTCCCCCTAAGGTAAGTCTTTCCGCTCCCGGGATTGGAATGACTCCTTACCCTCTCCCTTAAAACCCACATCCTTTCGTCTTTCCCTCTCCTTCCCTCTTTCCTGATGAGGCAACAGTTTGTTGCGAAAGCTTGAATTTTGTGTGTATATTTGTGTTTGTTTGTGTGTCTATCGACCTGCCAGCGCTTTTGTTTGGTAAGTCTCATCATCTTTCTTTTTAGATATATATATATATATATATATATATATATATATATATATATATATATATATATATATATATATATATATAAACAACACACACACAAATCATTTGGTTCTATTGAGAAATTTGTCAATTGAGTAGAAGGAGTTGGCCACCAATAAACCCTTTAGGCTTCTCTTAAAGTGAATTTCATTGGTTGTTAAGCTTTTTATGGCTGCTGGCAAGTTATTAAAAATGTATGTTCCTGAATAATGCACACCTTTTTGTACAAGAGGAAGTGACTTTAAATCCCTGTGAAGATTATTCTTATTTCTAGTATTGATTCCATGAATAGCACTGTTCATTTGAAAAAGTGATATATTTTTAATGACAAAATTCATTAAGGAATAAATACATTGGGAAGCAGTAGTTAGTATCTCTAGTTCCCTAAACAGGCTTCTGCAGAATGTTTTTGAGTTCACACCACATATAACTCTTATTGCACATTTTTGTGACCAGAAAACCTTAGCTTGGCTTGATGAATTACCCCAAAAAATAATCCCATATGACATTATGGAATGAAAGTAAGCATAGTATGCCAGCTTTGCCCTATGTCTGACACAATTCGCATTGTAAATAGAGATTTGTTAAGATGCTTCAGCAGTTCTGTGGTGTGCTCCTCCCAGTTGAATTTATTATCAAGCTGTAATCCCAAGAATTTAACACTGTCCGCTTCTTCTATCTGCTTGTCATCGTATAGGCATATACTCGTGGGACACCCCTTACAAGTTCTTAACTGCATGTAGTGTGTTTTTTCAAAGTTTAGTGTCAAAGAATTGGCTAGGAACCAGTGATAAATGTCCAAAAATATTTTATCAGCCAATATTTCTAAGACTACACTTGATTTGCTATTTGTTGCAATGTTTGTATCATCGGCAAACAAAACAAACTTGGCATCTGGTAATATTGCTGAAGAAAGGTCGTTGATATATACAAGAGAAAGTAAGGGCCCTAAGATGGAACCTTGTGAGGCACCACATATAATTAGTTCCCACTTGGATGATGCCTGATAGCTCAATACATGTCTCTTTCCTAATAACACCCTTTGTTTCCTGCCAGAGATATAAGATTTGAACCATTTTGCAGCATTTCCTGTTACACCATAATATTCTAATTTACTTAAAAGGATTTTGTGATTTACACTGTCAAATGTATTTGACAGATCACAAAATATACCAGTGGCTGCAATTTTTTGTCTAATGAATTAAGTACATTTTCACTGCAAGTGTAGATAGCCTTCTCAATCCGAACTACGACTTTGACAGTATGTTATTTGTGATAAAATGGTTATAAAGCTGACTGCACATTGCCTTTTCTAAAATTTTTGAAAATGCTGGCAAAAGTGAAATTGGATGGAAATTTGATGCTATTTCTTTATCTCCCTTCTTAAACAGTGGTTTAACTTCAGCATATTTCAACCATTCAGGAAATATTCCCCATGATAAATGACTGGTTACACAGCTTGATATGCTACTTAACTCAGAATCACATTTTTTAATAAACTTTGTTGATATTTCATCATACCCACTAGATGTTTTTGATTTTAAAGATTTTATGATGGATATTACTTCATCTGGGGTAGTGAGAGTCAAATTCATATTATGGAAGTTACTTGAAATGTCTAGTCTGAGGTATTCCATAGCAGCATCTACAGTACCTGACAACCCCATATTTTCAGCAACAGTTATAAAATGTTTGTTAAAAAGTTCTGCAACACTATACACATGTGTAACAAATATATCATTTACTCTTAATACTATTTGTCCCTCTTCATGTCCGGTTCTACTGGTCTCCGCCTTCACTGTATCCCATATTATCTTTATTTTGTTATCTGATATGACTATCTTTTCCTTGTAATACGTTTGATTGGATGTCCATATTACAGTCTTTAATATTTTGCAATATTTCTTGTAATGTGCTATAGCATCAACATCAGCACTGTTTGGGATTGACAGATACAGTTTTCTGTTTGTTTTACTAGATATCTCTATTCCTTGAGAAATCCGTGGTTTCTTTGTAGACTTTGCTCTAACCTTGGTTAGTTTTGGGGGAAAACAGTGTTCAAATAAGGTAAGCACTTTATTAGCAAAACTGTTATATTTTTCATTCATACCATGAGCACTGTAAACATCACTCCATTGAATGTCTCTGAGGAGTGTCCTAAAATAATACATTTTTGGCTCATTGATTACCCTCTTGAGCTCAGATTTTATATCCTGTTCAGTATTAACATTTAACAGAAGGAACTGCATGTCAAGGTCTGAGAGGCCATTGACTACTGGTTTTGTAATGTAATTTTGTTCATTGGACTTTTCTATAAATATATTATAAATGGCTGTTTGTGAGCAATTGGCTACCCTAGTGGGGAACTTTACAGTGGGAATTTAGTTCAATGATAGTGGTACCAACTCAAATAAGTTTTTATTGGGAGAATCTTTAAGGGAATCTACATTGAAGTCACCAGCAACCACCATTTCTATGATTTTAGTTGTTAAATGGGCCATTACAGCTTCAAGGTGGTTTATGAACAGATTAAAGTTACCTGCAGGTGCTCGATATACACTTAATATTATGAAGAATTTGTTGTGGAATTCTACTTGTGTTGCACATGCTTCCAAATGCTGTTCTAGGCAAAATTTATGAATGTCTATGTTCTTAAATTTATGACAGTTCTTGATGAATGTGGCAACTCCTCCTTTCTCCATTTCTGCTCTACAAAAGTGAGATGCTAATCTAAATACTGTAACACTTAAAAGTTGTATACCAGTGGTCACATGATGTTCAGAGAGGCAGATTATGTCAGTTGGGTTTCAGGACTCTTAATTCATCTATGGAGATAATTAATTCATTAATTTTATTTCTCAGTCCTCAAATATTCTGATGCAATAAAGGTAGCTGACATTTCACAATGACTGAGCTAAAATTTCAATCTACATCCTCAATTATTTGCTGGATGTCTTACAATCTCTGTCTTCCTCTACAGTTTTTATCCTCTACAGCCCCCTCTTGTTATCAATGTAACATATCTAAGCACTATACATACAAAATTATGGTATCTGTAGAACCATATTAGACTGTGCTGGTTAAGACTTAGTGAGCTACTGTAATGATCCACTGCAAACAGTCTAATAAATTTCTGTTTTCTGGTTATTTTAAAAGCATATTACAAACTCCAAATTGTATAAGATTGTTACACTCCAGATACTTAACCCTTGACCATGATGTCATTAATGGATGGCAATAATCGTTTCACAGCAGGCAGATAGCATGAAAATTCCTGCCCCTTGGATCTATTCAGTGGACTCCCCAAAATAAAGATGGGACAGCTATATATGCAATTTGACTCTATATTTCCTCTTTTTTTAAAGTTGAAAGATAGCTTGTCACAGTATGTGGACTTTATGATAATATAATCACAACTTCTTCAGCACGAAACTGGAACTAAACTGGCAGGCACAGATGCACTAAAATCACAACAGTTGCAATAGTTCATACTATTTATTTTTGTATACTTGCTGTTAAGTTATAATGTGTAAACTGCTTTCATTAGCACTACATAATTAGAGCCAACAATAAAAAAACATGTAGATGACAGCCAATGTAATGATTGTAGTGTGTGACCTGCATTAGATACGTGGGAATTCCAGTTGGGAAAGCTCACAGGAAGAAGCAGAATGACAGTAAATGCAATTGACACACACTTCAATACTAAACAAGGACATCCAAAGAAATGCATGCACATGATGCAACTGTAAACAATGAACTGTATGAGTCAAAGATATTCTCTCTTCAGGATGCTAAACTCACTGCTTGAGATTCTTGTTTTCTAATATTTTACACTATTGATGGTGATGTCTCCATGGATACATGAGAGGGCAGGTTATTGGTAAGTAATACCTAAGTAAATGATAAATTTTCTTTGAGAAATACTAATGGAATCATGCCAGTATTATGTTGCAAGTAGAAGACAAACAGTAACTGTTTAATATAAATGGAGAAGAACTATCTTCAGAGTAGCAGATTTCCTGCCAGTATACTAAGTTACATTTAGATGGTGAAAGCACAAATGGTGTAAGTATCTATCAATTATTTATCTTCAGAAATAGACAGTAGAGTTGTGCTAGCATGCAGAGGAGAATGATGTGACTCAGAAGTTTGAAAAGTAGCCAGAGTGCTAAGTATATAAGAAGAGAAGTGTATATTTTTATTAATCATTTGTGACCAGAAATAAGTGTTCAGTGAAATAACAAGTTTTTATTTAACTATTGTGTTCTAAAGGGTTATGGCTCTGAATATTGAAAGTAGTATGGTGCACATGGCACATAACAATTCTGTACTTGCTTGCCTCCACTGATATTTCATAAAATGCATTTAGTGCAAAAACTGTCCAAAAATTTACTCACAATATTGTTCTGTGAGCAAAGATAATTATTTTAGGAGTAACTAGAAGAGACATGAAAATAAACTAAATGGTTCAGCAGATAGGTTGGAGTGGAAGATTAGTTATGACTGCAATGAAACTGAAATGGAGGCTGGCAGAACATGTAACTACATAAATGTATGGATGATAGACCATGGAAGCTCTCTGTTGGATCCAAAGAAGTAAGAAAAGACTGAGATGATGACCTAATGGATGGTGAGTAGTTGACGTTGGGAAATATGTTGAAGTATTATGGATGCGTATTGTTCAAGACCATAATGCATGGGGAATTCTAGAGGAGTTTCATTTAGCACTATACTTGAAATAGCTAAGAAGAAGATGTAGAAAGTCATAAATGATATTGCATTGCAAGTGGGACTAGATATGTTCATATACAGAATTTTTAAAAGCTGGCGTCTCAATGATACATAAACTGGGGTTTTGTAGAAATTCCCATTTAGTGAAAAGTACACCTTTTTGCTCAGTATTTTTGTAAATTAGCTGATGTTTTTGGATACTATATTTCATACACACACACACACACACACACACACACACACACACACACACACACACACACACACACACATACACAGGGAGGAAGAGAGAGAGAGAGAGAGAGAGAGAGAGAGAGAGAGAGAGAGAGAGAGAGAGAGAGAGAAGAGAGAGAGAGAGAGAGAGAGAGAGAGAGAGAGAGAGAGAGAAACATGGTTGGATATGAATGTAACTGTGTACATGTACACACTATTGGCATGTATGTAAATTCCTTGTGACAGATAGAATGACCAATAGTGTGCATTAATGTTGTTCATTGGTTCATTTTTAGTGTTGTTGTTGATAAGCCTGTTAGGGTACATAAGAGGCTTCAATAGCAAGTGAACACTGTGAGGGACACAGGGATGCCATGTACTCTTGTGAGACAGCATTACCACGCCTGACAGAGTTTGAAAGGAGCCTCACTGTTGGTCTCCATTTGGCCAGATTTTTGGGGTATTCAGATGTGACAGTGGCTCAGTTTTGGACTTGATGGGAACTATCGCTTCTGTGCAAGTGCTATTTGGAATGTGCAGAGCTTGTTTGAGGGTAGCAGTTGGCTAAACTGCTGCTCCTCACAAGCAACTGCAGTTTGCACAAATCTGACGTTATTGCCATGCTCATGATGGAAGTGAAGTACATAAACATTAAAATAATGAAAAGAAGAGGGGAGTTATAGAATTATTGTGACAATGTCTCCTAGATATATAATGCTTCCCTAGTATACCTTGATTGAATCCTGCTGATGCTGAAGTCAGTAGACCTGAAAAAGAGCATTGGAGACAAATAAGTGAATCCTGCATTGCAGGCTCAGGTAAGGGTTCAGTGGAGGTGGTTGTCATTGCCTTCCCCTGACCTGTTGTTTAGGGTGTATCTACTTACATGAATGTCTGTGATAAGAGCCCATACTGTGTTGTTGGGTGTGTGTTTTTTAATGAACGAAAGGAGAGGTGAGGAGGAACCTACTTCTGTCAATGAGCTACAGTGTATGTATTTCATAAATTTTCTTATTTGATGGAAGCCTGATAATGTAAAATCTCTAAAAGCAAATTAATTACAGATTCATTCTTCTGTCATTGTATCTCTAAATCAGTACAAAAAAAAAAAAAAAAAAGCCACCGCACATAAGACCTTTGTGTTGTTTTTTGTTTACACACGGCCAATCTCACATCCTTGAGAAATTTAAAACATTCTTTAAACTTAATTATTCTTTTAAAACTGACCATGAGTGAGAAATGTGGGAGCTCTGTTACAGCGTAGTGTGTAGATGGATTTGTTGCCAATCTTGTAGGAAATATTTTCACTGGGGGGGGGGGGGGGGATGCAATGGGGAGAATGTTGGGAGAACAGAAGAGGCTCTCTCCTGAAACTGCAGAGTATGCAGTAGGAACATTTTGATTGGGGAACAGGAAAGGAAAATCTGTGCCCTTCAGGCACAGTTGGAGGAGGCAAGGAAGGAACTAATAAGGATCAAAGGAGATAGGAGGAAGGAGGGTGGTTGGGAACTGGCAGCTGTTAGGAGGATAGGAAGAAAGAGAACGCGATCTGACAGTTTTAGCATCAATACCAAAAACAGGTATCTACCACTACCAGATTTAAGTGGAGAAGAGTCTCAGGTAGAATGAGTAGCAGGAAATGTGCAGCACACTTCAACCGAAGCCAAGAAGCCTAGGAATGTACAAAGTGTTTGGTAGAAGAAAGTGCTGCTGCTAGGTAGTAGCCATGGGCAAGGTATAGGCCCTCAGTTACAGGAAAGTTTAGGGGCAGCATACCAGGCCACCAGTATCTTCAAGCCAAGTGCAGGGCTAAGTCATGTGATAGAGGACCTAGGGTCTTTATGCAAGGACTTTACAAAAGAGGACCATGTAGTGATAGTGGGTGGGGGAGGAAACAGTTCAGACAGGGATGGGGCATGTGACATTGGTGGTGACCTGGACAAGATAGCTTCCCTGACTCATGGCACCAATGTACACTTTGCTGAGCTGTTCCGGCATCATGATTGAACACACCTTGATGGAGCTGTGAGGCGAATCAATGTGGGTTTAGGGATGGCTCTGAGGACAGCCAACTTTGCTCATGTTTCTCTCGTGCCCATCAGGACTATCAACAGATGGGGTTTCACTAGGCATGGCCTACACCTAAACAGGACTGGGAAGGGAAGATTGGTACAGCTGATTCATGAAAGTATAGGGGGTGGATCTCGGGCCACACATGGTGAAATATCTGTTGTCATAGGTAGGAAAAGCAGGTCTTTTTTAGGATAAATCCAGACAACAGGTTCCCCTGCCTAAAGAGTATCTCTAGCACTTTAAAAAAATACTGAAACAATCACTCACAAGACAGATTTTAACACCTCAAATATCACATATACCAGATGTCACAAAGAAAAACAAACCATTGAAAAGAGCAACATGGGGAATTTCACAGACTTAACAATCCTTCATCAAAACATGCAATCAATAAAAAATAAAATACAACTATTAGAAGTTGAGCTCCAATCTTTGAACTGCACAGTAGTTTGTATTACTGAGCACTGGTGTAGAGACACAGAAATCCAACATGTAGTAGGCCCTATTACCATTGTCGACCTTTGTACCATGAGTGAAGAGAAACACTTTGAAATATCAGTTATTGAATTAACAGGGCTTGATATTTTGTGTGTGTATAGATCTCCCAGTGGTAGTGTGGACACTTTTTCAATAAGTTAACAGAAGTTCTAGGTAAAGTCTCAAGTACAAAGGTCAACATAATTCTGTGTTGGGACATTAATATCAACACTAACATCATAAATGAATCCAGCAGCACCTTCATAAACATCCTTCGGAGTTTTGGCATGTCCCTATTGGAAAATAGTGCAACAAGGGTTACCACAATGACTTAATCAGTAATTGACTATATGGCCACAAATATGGACAGGGAAAAATGTGATGTAGCTGTAAAAGATCTCAGACTATCAGACCATCTCTGTTAAATAACAACAGTAAAGTTGAGCATTGAATCATTTCTTAAACTATGAGCCTACAAACAACATCTATCAAAAATCAAAATAAAAGATTTTTCAAAAGAACTAGAAAAATAAAGCTGGGATGAAGTGTATAAGGAAACCAATGTGAATATGGAATTCTCTAAATTCTCCACATTGTTTAAATTGAACTTTGAAAAGGCATTTCCAAAAGTATGCATGTCTGTATCAACATCTCGCAAAAACAGATGAATAACAGCAGGTATTAAGAAGTCCTCCCAAACCCTTAAACACCTCAGTTCCATGAAAAAGATTTGCAATGATCCAAAATTCTTAAATTTCTATCATAGAGACAAAAAGATCTATAGGAAGGTGCTGACTGTTGCAAAAAAAGTCATTTAATGACAAAATAATATATAATGCAGAGAATAAAAGCAAAGTAGTCTGGGATGTTATAAAAAAGGAAATGGGGAGAGGCAAACAAATGCAGAATAACATACTGCTAAGGGAGGGGGATAAAGTAATAAATGATCCACAGCACTTAGCAAACTATGTAAATGAGCATTTTTCAAGTATTGCAGAGAAGTTGCAGCTAAAATTCCCCCAAACAAATATAACACCTGTAAATAATGTTGCACTAAATACAATGATGTAACTACAGAGAATGAAGTCAGTAAAACAATTCTAAAACTAAAAAATAAAAAGTCAGTAGGCTTAGATAAAGTACCAATGTGTGTACTGAAACAATGCATAGGGATTATACAAGGCCCCTTAACAAATATAATAAATGAATCCTTCACATCAGGGACATTTCCAGAGCAATTAAAACAGGCAAGAGCTGTACCTTTGCTTAAAAAAGGTAATGCAGAAGACATAGAAAAATTACTGGCCCATTTCCCTGCTGTCAGTATTCTCAAAAATAATAGAAGCAATTATGAAAGACAGATTAATGAATAACCTGAATAAATACAATCTTTTAAGTGAATCACAGTTTGGTTTCCGAAGAGGCAAAAATACGGAGTCAGCCATAGTCAAACTCACAAAAGTTGTACTTGATGCTCTTGATAAAGATGAGTGTGTCACAGGCATATTATTGGGTCTTTGTAAGGTGTTTGATACAGCTGACCACAAGATTCTATTAAATAAATTAGAAGCATTAGGAATAAGAGGGGTAGTTAATGACTTGTTTCAATCATACCTAACAGATATGGTACAAAGAGGAGAGACAACACTTCAAATAGATCCAAACATTTAGTAAAACACTTATCAGAACCAAAATACATTAATATAGGGGTTCCACAAGGTAGCATATTAGGTCCAATATTGTTCCTGGTATACATCAATCACTTTCCAAGTAGTATTACTCATGGTGAAAAATCCTCTTTGCTGATGAAAACAAGAGAACTCCTTGCCAAGAAAGCAAATGAAACTCTCAAGGAAGTTAATGATTGGTCAATAAGTAATAAAGTGACATTGAACATAAAGAAAACTAATGCCATGAATTTCAGTTTGAAGAGGAAAAATGAAAATGTTAAATTAAATGTACATGGCACCTCTATAGACTGTGTAACAAATGCAAAATTTCTAGGAATGAATATTGATTCTCAGTTGAAGCGGTGTCAACACACAAAGTTACTTGCCAACAGAATGTCATCAGCATGTTATGCCCTTGGAGTCCTATCATCAGTGTGTAACATGCAGAGTCTTTTAGTTACGTATTATTCATGTGTACACTCAATTCTTAGCTATGGAATTCTTTTTTGGGGAGCAAATGCACAAAATATGAACACAGTTTTCAGACTTCAGAAAAGAGCCATAAGAATAATAACCAAAAATACTAGTCGAGCTCATTGTAAAGATCTGTTCAGAACACTGGGGATTTTAACTGCTCCATGTGAGTACATTTACCAGTCAGCAGTACACACCAAAAATAACATTACAAAATTGTTGAGGCTTTCGTGGCCACTTGTTGACAAACTGCCTATTGGCTTCTGTCTCGGGTTCTTCGGCCGACGTTCATCTAATGATTTTTCTGACGTTTTGCCAGCACGAGTGGCTGGCATTGTCAAAGCTTCACCCTCCATTGCCGGTGGACTCGGCGACTTGCAAACCTAAGGTGTGGTACAGGTACGTCGATGATACTTTCGTGGTGTGGAGCCATGGTGAAGAACAGCTCAGTGACTTCCTAAGACACTTGAATAGCCTCCATGCCAACATAACATTTACCATGCAAGTAGAAAAGGACAAGAAACTGCCATTTCTAGATGTTCTGGTCACAAGGGACGGCGAAGATCTGGGACACAGCGTGTATCGAAAACCGACTCACACGGACCGATACCTGCACAAACTGTCAAACCACCACCCGAGCCAGAAAAGAGGCATGATTAGTACGCTCATAACGAGAGCAGGACGAATATGTGAGCCGCAACACCTCAAACGAGAAATGCAACACCTGGAAACTGTCCTGAGGAGCAATGGTTACTCCACAAATTATATCAGAAGTGTAACAGAGCCCAACCCTCGGCGAAGTAAGGAACCGGAAAAAGAATTGTCGGGTACGGCCTTTCTGCCATACATTCCCAGAGTGACGGACAGAATCGGCCGTATATTGGGCAAACATGGCGTAAAGACGATTTTCAAACCGACAAGGAAGATCAAAGAGTGTCTTAGATCGGCAAAGGAGAAAAGAGACCCACTTGCAATGTCGGGAATATACCGCATACCATGCACATGCGGAAAAGTTTATGTCGGAATGACTGGACGATCCATTAACACCAGGATCAAAGAGCATAAGCGACATTGCAGGTTGGGGCAGGTGGAGAAATCGGCCGTGGCAGAGCACGCACTGAATGAGACCGACCATGTAATAAAATTCGCCGACACGGAAGTTCTGGCTGTAGAGAAGCACTATCACACGCGCTTGTTCAGAGAAGCTGTAGAAATACAAAAACACGCGAACAATTTGAACAAGAAAGAGGAAAGCCTTAAGGTCAACGGATCCTGGCTTCCCGTACTGCAGCGAACGACCGTCGCAGGTAGCAAGAGGAGAACCGTACCGGAAATGACCGCGGAGAAGCCCTCGGACGTTGGCGCGCCAGGTACATATAGCCTGCGCCCGCGAGCTCGGCTCCAGTTCACCACCGGCAATGGAGGGTGAAGCTTTGACAATGCCAGCCACTCGTGCTGGCGAAACGTCAGAAAAATTATTAGATGAACGTCGGCCGAAGAACCCGAGACAGAAGCCAATAGGCAGTTTGTCAAAAATAACATTGGTAATTAGTGCACAAACACCTGTCCATGAACATGCAACAAAAGATAGACTTAACTTACATTTACCAAGAAAAAATAAACATAAAACTCAAAATGGCATTTTCTACCAAGGAATAAAACTGTGCAACAAATTACCAAAAGAGATTAAAGAAATTGCCAAAATACACTCATTTAAAAAGGCAGCTAAAAAGTACCTGTTATGCAATACATTTTATGCATTGAAGGATTACTTAGCTCAAACAGAGTAGGGGGTTGATGAAAAATGTTATACAAATAAATAATATAGAAATACTTACCGCCAAGCTATGCATAGCACAATACTAACACCTCTTCCTATTTCTGAGCTCAACATCTCACTCATTATGGAGGGATGTTGACTTTTTTTTCAGGATAGCAAACAAATGGGAAGTTGCGGTACAGAAAATGGCACAGAGATTACCAGTGTGTGTGTGTGTGTGTGTGTGTGTGTGTGTGTGTGTGTGTATGTGTGTGTGCGTGTGTGTAGTGAGTGAAGTGTTATGAAACAATGTGTGTATAGTGTGTGCAGTGACTGATAGTGAGATATGAGTGAACAATGTGGCCTTACATTATTTAATAAATTATTTGTAAAAAAAGAATTGTATACCAGGAGTAAATCTAATGATTGTCTCTAACTAGAAGTCTGTAAAAATATGTGTATACGAATTAGCTTATTTTAAATTGATCTAAATTTGTAAATATTTTGATGTGTCCTATATCCTTGTAAAAAGAGATCTACAGATGAATTAGAAAAAAAGGTTATCAACAGTGTCACACATCCTCATCTACACCTGCAAATACATTGCAAATTATTGTGAATTGTAGGGCAGGGGATACTCAGCATTGGACCATATGTTAGGGTTTCTTGCCTTTCCAATTGTGAATGGAGCAGGGAAGAATTACAGCTTAAATGCCTCTGTGAATGCTGTAGTTAGTCAAAATTTCTCTTCATGGTCCATATACCAGCAAAATGTATGGGGAAAAAGAATATCTCTTGATTCTTCACTTAAAACTTCCATTGAATGGAGTTACACACAATAAAATTACATATTTAAAGCAGCTGAAAAAGCGAAGTATTTCTATGTTCAACCTGTTATATAGCATTTGTATGTCAGACCATACGTCAAATATCACCTGGCTACACATACGGTCTGGCAGCATAGAGATAGACTGTGTTTCCCATAACTATGACGACAGAAAGAGCCTAAAATCCTGATCTTTTCTGAAGCTTGAATGTAAGTAAACACCCTTGAAAGCAGCTGAAAAAGAGTATTGCTATGTTCAACCTGTTATATAGCATTTGTATGTCTGACCATATCTCAAATATTTTTTCACTGAAACTGGTGTCCTACAAAAGATTGCATGCAGTAGAAGTTTAATACTGGTTTTTGCAATTTTGTAAGTAGGTTTTGTGGGATTATTGGCGTCTATCTTCAAGTGTTAGCCAGTTCAAGTCTTTCAGTATTCTCTCTAATGCCCCCCCCCCACGGGTCATGCAAACCTATGACCATTCAAGTCATCTTTCCTTATATGTTCAATATCCCCTGTCAGTCTTATCTGGTATGAAACCTACAATTGAGCAAGATTCTAGGATAGGATACATGAGCATCTTGTAAGCAGTATCCTTTATAGACTGATTGCATGTTAGTAGGATCCTGACAATGAACCTAAGTCTGCACCTACATTACCTACAACTGAGCCTCTGTGATCATTCCAGTGTGTAGCACTAAAAACTCTTACATCCAGGATTTGTATGAATTGACTGATTTTAATTTTCTTTTACTTCTGTTGATTACCTTCCACCTTGCTCTGTCTTGCCTACAAAGATATCCTCAATCCTGTCTCCTAGGTGGCACAAAGAAGTTTGAAAGTTCAAAGTTTTCTGACTCAGAGGAAGTCTTGCTGGAATGATAATGACCACTGCAATTTTCTTATAACCTTGGGACTGAAAGTACTGACTAACAGCCTCATAGTGGTTCTTTAGGCTAGTTGGAAAGATTTCAATTGGATTATATATTGCTATAAATCATGGTGAGATTCTGGTTCTTCTGTGCTGTTGTCAGTGGCTGAATTATAGCCTGCTGTTTTCTTAGATGGGGTGAGACTCATTTCCACAAGGGGCTGCTAAAAAGTTGTAGACAGAAGTGTACCAGGTAAACCCTCATGACTTGCTTGTGGAACTTGTTTAACCATATGACTGAACAATGCTAATCTGATGAATAAACCAAGGCCAGTGCTGTTGTTCTCAGAATGTTTATATCGAGATTCCATAAAATTCCTTTTAGCCTCTGCAGATAATAACTGCCACTTTCAGCTGTTTACCAAAGATGGTATCAGTAGGTAAATGACCTATCAAAAGTGATCCACAGTTATTTTTGAGTGCTGTTGCACTGTAATGTATTTGTACACTCCTGGAAAATGAAAAACAAACATCATGAATTCATCCCCTCAGCAGGGTAAATTTTTTTTACATGTTCTTGAGGACATATACAACACACAATCACACAGGAAGAGTCGTACACATGTGAGTACAGTCAACAGGGCATGCACAAAGTCAGCACTAGGTCCATCTATACCCTCCTTTTGCAACAATGCAGGCAGCAGTTCCTCCATGGTGACGATCTTAGAGGTGCAGAATGTAATCTTGTGGAATGGCCTGCCACACAGTTTCCACCTGGTGCCTCAGTTGGGCCAAATTTAGTGCCTGACATGTAGACTGCGCAAGATGATGTTTCATCCAGTTTGAAACAGCTCAATGATCTGAGGATCATGCTGGCCAGGATAGTTGACATACACCTTCAAGAGCATGTTAGGTGGCATGGTATACAGCACTGTCCTGTTGGAAAAGCACATGAGCTTGATGGTCCATGAACAGTAACATGATGGGTTGGATGATGGTTTGAATGTGCCATGCACTGTTCAATGTTCCCTTGATGTTCACCAAATGAGTATGGCCAGTGCAGGATATTTCTCCCCACACCATGATGCTGGGTGCTGGCCCTTTGTGCCACTGTCATATACACTGCTGATTTTGGCACTCACCTGCATGATGCCACACATGCATACAACCATCATTGGTACCAAGGCAGAAGTGACTCTCATTACTGAAGACAACACATCTCAATTTGTCCTTCCATAAATGCCTAGATTAGATTAGATTAGATTAGTTTTCGTTCCATAGATCCGTGCTGAGGAGATCCTCGTGGATGTGGAACATGTCAATTTTTTTTTTTTTAAGCTGAAATAACAATACTAATAGTATGAATATATACAATACATCATTTGTTTCTATTAAAAAATTCGTCAATGGAGTAGAAGGAGTTGGCCACTAGTAAGTCTTTCAGGCTCCTTTTAAACTGATCTTTATTTGTAAATAAATTTTTTATGTTTACTGGAAAATTATTGAAGATGAGTGTTCCTGAGTAGTGGACCCCTTTTTGAACTAAAGTAAGTGCTTTTAAGTCCTTGTGCAGATCATTTTTGTTCCTGGTATTGTATGTTTGAACTGAGCTGTTTGTTAGAAAAAGAGATATATTATTTAGAACAAATTTCATTAATGAGTAAATATACTGAGAGGCAGTAGTTAGTATACCCAGTTCTTTGAAGAGGTTTCTACAGGACGTCTGTGAATTTACTCCACAAATAATATGTATTACACGCTTTTGGACTCTGAAAACTTTTGTTTGACTTGAAGAGTTACCCCAAAATATTATACCATATGACATTATGGAATGAAAGTAGGCAAAGTATGCAAGCTTTTTTATTTTTATGTCGCCTATGTCTGCTAACACTTGAATTGTAAATACAGATTTGTTAAGGCGTTTCTGCAGTTCTGTGGTGTGCTCTTCCCAACTGAATTTATTATCAAGTTGTAATCCCAGGAATTTAAGACTGTCAACCTCTTCTATCTGCTCTTCTTTGTATTTTATGCATATGCTGGGTGGAAACCTCTCACAGGTTCTGAATTGCATGTAGTGAGTCTTTTTGAAGTTTAATGTCAGTGAGTTGGCTTTAAACCATTTATTAATATCCATGAAAATACCATTAGCAGATCTTTCTAGAACTACACTTGACATATTATTTATTGCAATACTTGTGTCATCTGCAAACAAAACGAACTCTGCTTCTGGCAGTGTAACTGATGAGAGATCATTAAAGTACACAAGAAAAAGCAATGGTCCTAAGATGGATCCCTGTGGGACACCACATGTAATTTCTTCCCATTCTGATGATGACTGATGACTTAATTCACTAGTCCCTTGCACTGACACCCTTTGTTTTCTGTTAGTGAGGTATGACTTGAACCATTTTGCAGCACTGCCCGTGACACCATAGAATTCTAATTTACTTAAAAGGATGTTGTGGTTCACACAATCAAATGCCTTTGACAAATCACAGAAAATACCTGCTGCTTGTAATTTGTTATTTAATGAATTAAGTACATTTTCACTGTAGGTGTAAATAGCCTTCTCGATATCAGAACCCTTCAGAAATCCAAACTGTGTTCTTGATAATATGTTATTTGTGGTCAGATGGTTGAGCAACTGCCTGTATATTACTTTTTCTAAAATTTTTGAGAATGCTGGCAAAAGTGAAATCGGTCTGTAGTTTGATGGTATCTCTTTATCCCCTTTCTTGAATAGAGGCTTAACATCTGCATATTTTAGCCAGTCAGGAAATGTCCCAGTTGTAATTGACTGGTTACACAAGTAACTTAGAATTGAACTAAACTCACAAGAATATGCCTTAATTAACTTTGTTGATATTTGATCGTACCCACTAGAATGCTTTGTTTTTAAAGATTTTATTATGGACGTTATTTCTTTTGGTGAAGTGAGTGATATATTCATGTACTTGAAGCTATTTGTGAAGGCTAGTTTCAGATAATCAAGGGCATTATTTACTGATCCTGAAAGTCCCATTCTATCAGTAACGGATATAAAGTACTTGTTAAATAGATTTGCCACACTATGCCCATCAGTTACTAATGTGTCATCTACCCTTAGTGCTATTTGCTCCTGTTCCTTACTGGTTCTACCAGTCTGCTATTTCACTATATCCCATATTGTTTTTATTTTGTTCCCTGACATTGCTATCTTCTTCTCGTAGTGCATTTGTTTAGACGTCTGAATTACTTTTTTTAATGTTTTACAGTATTTCTTGTATTTAGCTAAATCATCAGCATTGGAGTTATTCTTGGTTGATAGATACATTTTCCTTTTTTTCTTACAGGAAATCTTTATTCCTTGTGTAATCCATGGTTTTATTATAGACTTCTGTTTAATTTGAGTAACTTTTAGAGGAAAACAGTTATCAAACATGGTACTGACATTGTTCATGAATGTGTTATATTTTTCATTCATGTCATGAGCACTATAAACATCTTTCCAGTTCATATCTTTGAGCAGTTTTCTAAAACATTCAATTTTAGGTTGATTGACTACTCTCCTGTACTCAGATTTAGCAGTCTTGATAATCTGCTTAGAATTTACATCTAAAACAAGGAGCTGCATGTCATGATCTGATAGTCCATTTATAACAGGTTTTATGATATGATTTTGTTCCTTTGATTTGTCTATAAAAATGTTATCAGTGGCTGTCCTTGAGGATTTAGTGATCCTAGCTGGAAAGTTTACAGTGTGAGTTAGATTGAAAGACAACATTACTAACTGCAGTGAATGTTTACTGGAAGATTGCATTAGAAAATCTGTATTAAAGTCACCAGCAATCAAAATTTCTTTGTTTCTTCCTGTTAAATAACCCAAAAGAGCTTCTAGATGATCTAAGAATAGATTATAATTTCCTGCAGGTGCTGGGTAAATAGTTATTATTATATAGGATCTGTTATGGAACTCTACTTCTGTTGCACATGCTTCTAGATGCTGCTCTAAACAGAATTTATTAATGTCAATGTTCTTGAATTTATGGCAGTTTTTGATAAATGTGGCAACTCCTCCTCCATCCATATCCACTCTGCAGAAGTAGGAAGCTAGCTTAAATCCTGAAATGTCTAACATATCTATATCAGTGGTCACTTGATGTTCAGAGAGGTAGATTATGTCAATTTGGTTAGATGAATTCATTTCATCGATACAAATGAGTAGTTCATCAACTTTATTTCTAAGTCCCGGAATGTTCTGGTGTAATAAAGATAACTGATACTGCATACTAATGGGATTGTAATTGCTTTGGCGAAGATGAACTGGCAGTTTCTGATTACTTTCTGTTAAACACTGTTTAAATGGAGGCTGTATGATAAAATCTGACTCCTGTTCATCTGTTTTCTCAAACTGAGTGTGTCTGCCAATCTCTCTTAAAACTCGTTTTCTTTCCCCCTTCCCTATCCTAAAAAAGGCATCCCTCTGACACCTGTGACCACTGGTATTTTACCACTTCTGCCAGTGTCCCCCCCCCTTAAGTTTTCTGCAATCAACCCAGACAGTTTTCCCTTCCCTTTCTTATTGAGGTGAAGGCCATGCCTAGTGTAGTCCCACCTATCGATAGCATCCACAGGAATCAAACCAATATGGGACCCTATATCCGTCCTAAGCAGCCACTCCAACTCCAAGTTCACCCTCCCTACGGAAGAGTTCAAATGAGGCCGATCATGGCGTCTCAACACAGACACAAATCCCACACTCGTATGCTTCGTTGCTGATGCTATCTTCACCAGGTCACTCTCTACGGAATATTCAGAGTCTCTGCCAATGCTATTTCCCGGACCAGCCACTATAACCACGGCATCCTCCTTTGTGAAATCCTTGCATAAAGCACCTACATCCTCTGTTACCTGACCCAGATCTGCACTAGGCTTGAAAAAGTTTGTGATCTGGTACTCTGGACCTAGATTTTCCTGCAGTAGTTGGCCAACACCTCTACCATGGGAACTACCTAACAACAGAACTTTCTTTCTCTTTACATATTTCCCTACCTTTTTCAAGTCCTTGAAAGCTTGTTGTGCCCTTTCTACAGCTTCAGCTACATGAGGCTCATCCGATTCTGACTGAGGCAACAGGTCAAATCTATTGTCAAGATTTATGACAAAGCTGTCTGATGCTCTCCTTTGCCTATTCCCCCTATTACCTGTTGCCACTTCCCACCTCTGTTCACCCTTCTCCCTCTTTAACCTGTCCAGATCCTCCCTTGCCTTGTCTAGGTCAGCTTGAAGAGCTGCAATTTTCCCTTCCTGTTCCAGTATTTTCCTATCTCTACTACAGATCCTACAATACCACTGGTGAGCCTCATTTATGTCCCCATTTCCCACGCCACTACATTCGCCCCAATGAAAGAAACTACAGCACCCATCACACCATACCCCGGAACTAACGATCCTACGGCATGTCACACACTTCTCACTCATGGTAAAAACAGAAATCGTATAAGCTGATTTAAGTAGTGACTAAAACGTAACAAAGGACCCTAGAAACTATTCAGGCAGATATAAATAAATTGAAAGAGTACTGAATAAAAAAACTGGTGATTACATATAACTCACTGTTTACTTACGATACGCGCGCGTGAAATTAAGCCTAAAATCCGTGCTATAGGAAAGGAAAATAAACTTCTTACCCCGTTTAATCTTCTTTAACACTTCACTAACACTTCCACTAATGTAACAACACTTATATTATATTTATACCAACTGGAAACGTTTATCTATAAGTTTAATTCACTGCTTACTTACGATTCGCGTGCGTGAAATTAGGCCTAGGATTCGTGCTACAGGCGCGAGAAGAAAAATATGCTTCTTACCCCGTTTAATCTTACTTTATACTTCACTAACACTTACACTAATTCAAGAACACTTATATTATATTTATAACACCTGTACACGTTTAAAAATAGCTTAATAACAACGCTTTTTATAATTATTTAGTGCAGCAAATACTCGAAGAGTTCGCGTCGGTGCAGTGTTGCAACACCACTGGAGGTGGGCTGAAGTGCTAACAGTATATGGGACCTTAGCCCTGTTTCATGGAGATGGTTACAAATGGTTCTCACTGGTAACCCTGGAACAACAGTGTTCCTAAGTTGTGAAGAGACAGTATGGTCCAGTACGTCACTTCATAGGATGTGACAGTCTTGGCATACGTTGTCACTGTCCGGACCCAGTTCAACAGGAATGAGCATCTTCCGCTGACCACTGGTGACAACACTGTGGAGATCTCACACCCCATGAGTTGCGCAAATCTACGGTATTCCACCTGGCCTCCTCCAGGCCCACTATATGCCCTCACTCAAACTGCCAGTTGCACAAATGATTCACATGCATGCTGTCGTGGCATGCTAACAATGCTTCAGACACAGACAAGCTCTGTATGCCATGGCAAACTGGCTGCCACTGGATCTGGCGGTGACCAAACACTGCACAGCTAGCAACATTCTATGGCCAATAATCCATTTCCAGGTGTGTTAGCAGTGCTGCACTTTTGATCATCACATGCACCACCCTCTAGTGGTGTCCAGTGCAAGTATAGTGGATCTTGGATCTTATTCAATTGCATCAGTGCGTTCATTTTTCACTTTCCATGGGTGTATTTTTGACCTTATCTGTACACAGCAGTTTGCATGTTTGTTACTTTTGCCTTCAATTGGTTGGTTTGAGATTCCATCCCCTGAAATACTGATCCATACCTGCAGATCCTCTGTCATAAGTCTTTTGATCAAGAACCAAAAGCATGCACAAATCCCTTCCATTTACCCATAGTTGAAACATGCTCATACAAACATCAGTTTTATTTATTTGGTGCAAGAATCAGTTTTTAGTACATTGTTTGCACATATGATATAAGCCAAGGGTAAACATAATTTATTTGCAATTACAGTAGTCACAGTGACTACATGGTCAACACAATCAGAGTGCCTAAAAATATAAACTGAGATAAAAATGGCTCTGAGCACTATGCGACTTAACTTCTGAGGTCATCCGTCGCCTAGAACTTACAACTAATTAAACCTAACTAACCTAAGGACATCACACACATCCATGCCCGAGGCAGGATTCGAACCTGCGACCGTAGCGGTTGCTCGGCTCCAGACTGCAGTGCCTAGAACCACATGGCCACTCTGGCCGGCAAACTGAGATACTACATTTAAATGTTCCAACATTGGGCATTGATGGCATACTCTATTTGCCCACTTTTGGTTATGATGAGAAAAATAACAAATGAACAAATGAAAACAGAGCAGGAAACATTGTATATGCTGCAAAGGCAGATTAACTAAACAAAATATTTATTCCAAAATTTATTCAGAGAGTTAACAGTGTATCCAAGCAATTAACAAAATTATCTTGGGATGTACATAGAAATATGTTTAAACCTCCTGTTACTTATAATTCCTTTGAATTAAAATGCAGTCATGAACTATAAGACTATACAAAAGACTGACATAAATTTTGTGGTTTCATCATCATCATCACCTTCTTCTTCTTCTTCTTCTTCTTCTTCTTCTTCTTCTTCCTGGCACTACAGCCCTTGACTGGCCTGCTCTAGGACATCATTCCATTCACCCCCATTCAATGTCTTGTGTCTCCATCCTCTGACATTAGTAATTTTTAAATCTTCTTGTATGTCATCCAAGTGTCAAAGTCTCAGTCTTTCCATGCTTCTTTGTCCCACTGTGTTTTGGGGCAGTGCTATTTTTGTTTAGTTCTCATATTCCATACAAAAATCATGGCCAAACCATTTCAGGCAGTTTATTATAATGAGCTTCAAGTCTTCAAGATCTTTATATAATCTTTTGAGTTCAAAATTATATCATTTATGCCATACTCCATCTTCATTAGTTGCCCCTCAGATTTTGCATAACTCTTTTCATTTGAAACATCCGATCACACTGTTCTGGCAGTGTCCATGCTTCTGAGCTATAGGTCAATAATATATATATATATATATATATATATATATATATATATATATATATATATATTAAAGTTTTATACAGCTGACACTTTGTTCTTCTGGACAGATTTCTGGACTTCAGCTGTGGGGTCAGCCCATAACACCATTTATTTGCTAGGTGGATGCGCTGCTTTATTTCCATACTAACATAATTCTGTAATGTTCCCAGTGTTCCCAGACATACAAATTCATTCTATGTTCTATTTGTGCCTTTAGTTCTGGTCACATTATTTGTGTGTATCTGGTTTTATTGATATTCATTTCCAGTCTCATTTCTATTGCTGCTGTCACCAGTGCCCTAAATGTTTCTTTATCAGCTAATTCTGTTCTTGCAATAATGTCCACATCATCTGCAAAGGCCAGAAGCTGCACCATTCTAATGTATATTGTATCTGTTGTTTTGATTTGAGCTGCCCTTATTACCTTCTCTAGTTCTACGTTAAAAAGCCTACACAAGAGGGCAGCCCCCACCTTTCTCCAAAGTTAATTTCAAAACTTGGAGTTAGCTTTCCTTGTATCTGTGCTTTACATACTACTGTTTCCATAGTCAAACTTTTGAAGCATTTTAAATGTTGTGCTATGCTCATTTCATTCATGGCTTCAATAAACTTATTTCTTTTTATGGTGTCATGTGCTGCTTTAAAATCAACAAATGTATGATGTGTTTCTATATTGTACTCCCCTGTTTTTTCTAGTATTTGTCTCAGGATGGATATTTGGCCAATAGCTGATTTACCAGATCTAAAGCTTCCCAACTGCTTTTCCTCCAAAACGTTTTACAGGGGTACAAAGCAAGGAGAAGAATATTTTATACCATTATGCAGTGTTCAATAATGTAATTTTCTACAGTTTGTACATCCAGGGTGTCGCCTTCTGTATGTATTGCACATACACACCAATATTCCAATCATCTGGAATTATTTTTTGCGTCCATATTATCTAAGACTCTATGTATCTAAGATCAGGGCATGGATGTATCCAACCATATGCTCTCCACCATTCTTAATAAGCTCAGTTGGCAGGTTGACATTGGCAGGTGGCTTATTGTTGGCTAGTCTCTTTATTGCTAGCCAAATCTCTTGCATCGAGGGCATCCCATTTTTCTCTTCTTCCACTTGTTGGTTTTCAGTTAGTTCTCATGCTTGAGCATCTCTGATTATGATAATTCCTCAAAGTACTCTGCCCAATGATATAAAACACCTTCCTGTGATGCTACTAGTTCACTATTTTTTTCCTCTAAATTGTGTTGTTTTTGGTTGAAATTCCTTTCTAAGGTTATTGACCCTTCTGTAGAATTTCCTGCTTTCATTAGTATTATTCAGTAATTCAGTATCCTGCAATTGCCTTTCAAAAAAGCTTCACTTCCTTGCTTTCAGAATCCACTTTTCTGTGTCCCTTTTTTCTCCATAGTTGTCGACAACCATTCTTGTTTTTCTGACATGTACCTTTTTACATGCTTCATTCCTTATTCTTGTTGCCTCCTCACATTCTTCTTTGTACCATTCATTCCTTCTGGTCTGTTGTTCCACACCAACCACATCCTCTGCTGCAGCCTGTATTTCATTTCTGATTTTATTCCATTGCTCATTTATCTTATGAGTATAGTTCTGGAGGATTTCTGTCAATCTATTTTTTAAATTAATAGCTAAGTGTTCAAACTTCCTTGGGTTCTCAGTTTCTGAGAAACTATACTTATTTTGCCTTTCTCTTTTAACTTGTTCTTTTGAAATTCTCCGAGTTCATATTAGCCCCTGTGAAACTGGCAGTCTAATACATCAAAGCCATGCCTGGTATCTATCAATATATGATCAATTTGGTTCCTAGTTCTGTTGTCTGGTGACATGTAGGTCATTTCTTATGCTGGCACCATGTTCTAGAAACTGTCATGTTAAGTGATGCTACAAAATTTTTCAAGCAGAGTCCATTGTTGTTACTTCCTTTATAGAGCTTTATTTACCAATGGTGGGGGAGAAGACCTGCTTCTGCCCTACCTTACCATTCATACTGTGACATCCCCATTTGGTTTAATTTATTTTATACTAATTAGGATGTAATAATTGCTTTATTAACCAAGTGTGGCAATCAGACTCATAAATTACGGGAGACAGTGTGCAGTAGATTCTCTGCTATGTGATGTCTGGTCACTCTCTTTTGCCTGTGAAGTCTGCAGTCTACCACACAAATTAGTGTGAGTGCTAGTAAACAGATGTTAACAGGAAACAACTAGAGGAAACTTAGTAATTTTATTATTAACTGTATTTGAGGTGACAATTGTACAGGATGTTAGTTCAACATGGATCACTGAAATTCACAGGAACTCCTAATATTAATGTGCCTATATTCACAAATATGTAATTACTTTAAATATCACTGCATTTTTCAGTAAAATTAATGTAGTAAGCTTTTAAGAATAACCTGATAAGAGCTGAAGACACTTATCTACTGTGGTGCTAAAATATTTAATATTGATATTATAAACATACTTCAGAAAAGGTACGGAAAAGCATAAGTCACTTAGCAATATGTAATCAGAAATTACATAATGGGTCTCAGTTACCACCTATAACTGAAATTAATTAATGCAAGATCAAATTTCCTCACTTGCCACTGGTTTCAATTTGCAAAGTACATAAGCTACCATAGTTTTCTAATGAAAAGAAGTTTCACTTTATCTTGTGGTGACTTCCTCTGAACAATAATGGTGACACGCAGTATTCATTGACAAAATTTGGCTGATTTGTTATTTATACAGGGTGTTTCCACAAGCGTGTGCAAACATGTAACAGGGTATAGAGGATGCTCCACTGAACAATTTGAGGTAGGGAACCTGGGGGTCAAAGAACCAAGCTTAAGGAGATAACAGGATAAAATCACAATACTGTGTACTTTCTTATTGACATTAGTTGCAGTTAAATGCAAATACCGTCATTGACACAATGAACATACCATTTGTGCTGTATCTTACAAAATGTGCTGAAACTCATGGTGATCAACCTGAATGCAAGCATGATATCAGTGAAAAAGATTCTGAAGCCTCCTGACAAATAGCCGTAGTGTGTTTGGAATCACATCACAGGCAACTACAATTCTGGCAAATAATTCCATCTCTGTATCCACTGGGTCTCACACACAAGTGACTTTAGATATCTTCAAAGGAAATAATGAAGGGGTTTCAAGTCAGGTGAACTCACAGGCCATGGAATAGGACCTCCCATTCCAATTCAGTGACCTGGAATTACTGCACTGAGATAGTTGCAGACATCCACACTGATGTGAGGCAGTGCAGCATCATGTTGTATCCACATCCTCTCAAAAAGAGCCAAGGGTACATTCTCGAACAACTCAGGTAGAACTCTTTGCATGAACCTCAAGTACAGATGGCCATTCAAATGTCTAGGTAGAAGATGTGGCTCAGTGAGATTGTCGCTTACAATGTCCATCCAGGTATTCACAGAGAAACATACTTGATGGTGTGACTCCACTACAGAGTGATGGTTTTCCTCATCCCACACATGGCTGTCCTCGATGTCTGAAGTAGTGTCATGATTAAATGAGACAGTGTCAGTAAACAGAACGATTTGGAGGAAATCTGTTTGATCAGTCCATTGTTGGAGCAACCACTGACGCAATGTGACCCTTGGTGCAAAGTCAGTCACAAGCACTGCATGAACTTGTTGTGGGTGACAGGGCTGTAATTATTCTTCATAGATTACTCAACACAAGCTAGTATGTGGAGTGCCTGTTTCATATGCAATATGATGAGTACTTATAGTGGGGTCTGCTGCAATATGTTACAGCACCTCCTCTTCAAAATCACTTGTGTGAGTCGTCCTCATACTGCCAGATCCGTCGTTTCTTTTTACAGTGAACCAATCTCCCACATTCATCACCTGAGAGATATAAACTCTTGCCTAGATTCATGACGCCTGTTAGAAAATCATTCCTTGTACTGCCTTTCAGCAGTGAGAGCATTGTAACATACTTCCCCACGCATAAGGTGCAGGTCGGTGAGTTCTGCAAAACTGTACTGGTACTGCTCCATTGTATTGTACTGTATACCTCTGAACAGCACTGAGTAATGGATAGGTCTGTTGTTGATTCATAGGATGTTGTGTCATGGGACAATGTAAATACAATACAACAGAGCCACCGTATGGACAAGTAAAATAAGCAAAACCTGCATCATGACTTCCTAGTAATCAGGCTTGTCCTCCTTGTTTCCTTGCAAAAAATAAAGAATGTACATGTAAATAAACAGCACAGCACATGTAAACTTGTATGAATGTTAGTTTATTTAAGCTGGGAAACAGTAATCCTTGACGAAGTGGTAGGCAAGTTTACTTCCATATCTCCTTAAGCTGGCTTCTCCGACCCCAGGTTCCCTGCCTCAAATTGTTCAGTGGAGCACTCTCTATGTCCTGTTACATTTTTGCACGCTCTTACAGAAACACCATGTATATGAAACCTCAGTGTAAATCAGCAAACAATATTGTATTCAAATACCAGTTTTTATCACTGTAAAAACTTTGGTTTAAAACATTGAAACTATGAGGGTGTGATTTTTAAATACATCAATAAACACATGAATAAGCATTTGCTTTATAAATAAGAAATATATTATTACTCAACTTCGAGTTCCAATTATGTTATGGCTCTACATGTTTTGCTAATAAGGCTTACCTGCTAAAAGTCAACTTTATGCTAGCACAGTTAAAATAAGATGTTACATGTTGTAGTACAGACCAAATAAAGCTGTAGCATTTCACATGATGGCGACCTATCTCAAAGCCTCTTCAACAAATGGTACTGAAATGTGAAATTGCAGTTTACTACTTGTGGTTCTGAATGCTGCCGGATCTTCAGTTGTACGTGTAGCCCATAACATGTCTCTTGCAACTTGCAGAGCCCCATGATCCACAATACAAATAGCTTTTTACTCCACAGTAAGTCAGAGCAAATCTCTTCTTCCATTATACACAGTTTAGCTGCAACTTTTATAAAATAGTAGCATCACTCAGCAGTCATCCAAGGCAAATTTTACCAGTGCTCGATTTCCACCACGCAAGCACCATACATACTGACTACTTCGACAATCTTCTCAAAAAGGGCGGGATACCACTACTCAGATTAATATGCAGGATTTCTCTTACTTCTTATTTTTAAATCCATGACCATTTATAATACACAATACATAGCTCTACAGTCCTTTTAAGACTAAGCATTTTATCAAAATAAACACACATGAAGAAAGGTTTTGCATTATCCCGGTTCCCAGAACTTCTGAAGATAGACGTTGACTGTGGATATTGTATTATAGACACAGTCACTTTGACTGTTCAGAGATGTCACTAAACCCCCCCCCCCCACACACACACACACAAGGACGTAAACAGCCATGCATGAGCAGCGCCTATTAGATGGGGGTGTCTGACAGCCGATCAGTTCCAGTCATTCCACCAGGAAGGAGGTTTATGGCTCGTTTTGTCTGTAGTTCAACCATGCCTAGACGGTTCGATCACACCTGCATTGTTACTATGTGCCAGGAAAGGCTCTCAACAAGGAAAGTGTCCAGGCGTCTCATAGTGAACCAAAGCGATGTTGGTCAGAAATGGAGGAGATACAGAGAGGCATGAACTGTCGATGACATGCCTCGCTAAAGCGCCCAAGAGATACTACCGCATTGGATGACCGCTACCTATGGATTATGGCTCAGAGGAACCCTGACAGTAACGCCACCATGTTGAATAATGCTTCTCGTGCAGCCATAGGACGTCGTGTTACGACTCAAACTGTGCGCAATAGGCAGCATGATGTGCCACTTCCCTTCTGACGTCCATGGCGAGGTCCAACTTTGCAAACACAACACCAGGCAGCGCGGTACAGATGGGCCCAGCAACATGCAGGATGGACTGCTCAGGACTGGCATCACGTTCTCTTCACCTATGAGTGTAGCATATGCCTTCAACCAGACAATCTTCGGAGACATGTTTGGAGGCAACCCAGTCAGGCTGAACGTCTTACACACAATGTCCAGCGAGTGCAGCAAGGTGAAGGTTCCCTGCTGTTTTGGGGTGGGATTATGTGAGGCCGACGTACGCTGCTGGTGGTCATGGAAGGTGCTGTAACGGCTGTACGATATGTGAATGCCATCCTCTGACCGATAGTTCAACCATATCGGCAGGATATTGGCGAGGCATTCGTCTTCATGGACGACAATTCGCGCCACCATCGTGCACATCTTGTGAATGACTTCATTCAGGATAACGACATCTCTCGACTAGAGTGGCCAGCATGTTCCCCAGTCCCAGACAAGAACCCTATCAAACATGCCTGGGATAGCTTGAGAAGGGCTGTTTATGGATGACATAACCCACCAACCACTCTGAGGGGTCTACGCTGAATCCCCGTCGAGGGGAAGGACAATCTGGACCAACACTACCTTGACGAACTTGTGGTTAGTATGCCACGACGAATACAGGCATGCATCAATACAAGGGGATTGCTACTGGGTATTAGAGGTACTTGTGTGTACAGCAATCTGGACCACCACGTCTGAAGGTCTCGCTGTATGGTGGTACAACATGCAATGTGCGGTTTTCATGAGCAATGAAAAGGGCGGAAATTATGTTAGTTTTCTGTACAGGTTCCGGAACTCTCGGAACCGAGGTGACGCAAAACTTTTCTTGATGTGTGTAGTTCATTAAATGTGTAACATAGGTTGCCTGCCATTTTCACCACGAGATGGCAGCACGTTATAGCGCTTCATAACCCATCTGATTTTACAACCAGATTGCGTCATTGCAACCGGTAGATGGCATGAGTCTCTACATTTGGCGTGTCTCACACAGCGCCTCATTCAATGCCAGCGGACCACTGCTTCTTCTGTGCCAAACTTTCCATAGTTACGACACATAAAGACGAACAATTTATCTGATCGAAATTTAGTAATTCTGCTAACAAAGATACTGTTTAGTGTTGTAATGATAACTGTATCGTTACAATGTCTCCTAACACCACGTTTATTTAATTTTTTGGACACTGTCGATAAGCTTGCTCCAGTTCCTCATAGTAGATCTCCTTCTCTTCTGTTGTCTTCTCCTCAGGAGGGGCATATGTGTTTATCGTTTCTTGCAGCCAGCAAAATTTGTGAAGACCTCAGAAATGCATGTACAGAGTGTTCAGTACCTGTAAGGTGAAACTTCTGCAGAGAGCAGAGTATTCGAAGTTAAGTACTTTAAGTTGAGAAACTGATGATCAAAAATGAATAATTTATGCAAAAAGAAAAAGAAATGAAAAAACTACTTATTGCATACTGCAATAACTAAGCTCATAACAGCCGTTCGAAGTGATGACTGTCAGCCTCAGTATTTGCGCTACAAAATACACAGTTCAGGATCCCATACTATCTTTGCGAATCCGATCGTCAAGTTTTAGGAGACCCCGTGTACACATCTGTAGTTCAGAAATTTTACATACTATGTTGGCCATTAAAACTGAAACACTATGAAGACAGCATGCGAAAATGTCAAATTGTCATGAATTGTACTATGTACCTGGGTATGATGATTTTACCCGATAGACGATTTGACAGGAAATTTACCTACATTAACTAGTGAGGCCATTTCCACGGCCTGATACAATCCGTGATATTTGGTCAAGAGCTTCTACATCGATCCCTTTGGTACAGCGCTCGCCAAACTGCGGCGTGCAGACCGCATGCTGCCTAAAACAGGTATTCCTGCAGACCGCGGTTCTCAGCCGTATTTTATAATAATGTGCATCTAGCCAGGAATAGCCGAATCCAAAAACGTCAGTGAACTTTAGGAGCTTCTGAAGAGTGTAGTTCTATCCCAGTGACAAATAAAAATAGAAATGGTTCAAATGGCTCTGAGCACTATGGGACTTAACTGCTGATGTCATCAGTCCCCTAGAACTTAGAACGACTTAAACCTAACTAACCTAAGGACATCACACACATCCATGCCAGAGGCAGGATTCGAACTTGCGACCGTAGCGGTCGCGCGATTTCAGACTGTAGCGCCTAGAACCGCTCGGCCACACCGGCCGGCTAATAAAAATACAGAGACAGTAGTATTTTAAAACGCGCTTAATTTTAACTAAAGTAGTTTCGGCTGTGAGGTAAGTAAAGGGAGTCGTTTACCTTAGAGGCAGAGGGGTAAGCGGCGTGACCACTGCAGGATCAGTGGATGTGCGAGGGGGAATATCTTATTGTCTGTCTTCCAGTATTGACAACCTAAGTACGTGGGCTACTCGTACCGATTGGTTGCTATGGTACAGCCCTTGACAGGAATAGTGAATGCGCGCTATAGAGATGGTCATCTTCAGATGCGGTACAGATTTGTAGCACGGAATATGAAATTAAACTAAGGCTGTTGTAATACAATGAGCAGACGAAAAATGGTATTCAACACTTAGTAAACATTTGTAAATTGTGTCTCATATAGCGTAATGTCTTGAAAGATACAGGGGTTGGACAAAAATAATGAAACACGAAAAACACAACGCATTACCAAGTCCAAAATGGTCTAGAAAGCCAGTAGGCGTTCAAAACAGCTCCCAGTCCTCTCGAAATCTATAAATACAGGTCCTGTATAGTTTTGAAGTGAATCTTATACCATTCTTCCTGAAAAATAATGGCATGTTCAGTAACTATGATGGATGTGGACACCGCTCACCCACCCTTCTCTCCAAAGCAGGCCACGGAGACTCAATAATGCTGAGTTCTAGTGTCTGTTGCGGTCAGGGGAGATGCAATAATTCATTCTCGTCCTCAGGAAATCACTCCTGGCCGATGCGAGCTGTGTAAACATTTGCCCTGTCGTCTTGGAATACATCACCAATAGGAAACAAACATTGTACCAAGGAATGGACATGATAGCCTAAAGGGTCATATAATTCTTGCCAGCAGCACGATCTTGCAGAGTAACCATGGGGCTCCTTGGAATACCACGATATGGCTGCACAAAACATCGCCACATACTCGCCATGTTTCACTGCCAGGACGTAAACTAGACCAAAAGTTGGAGACAATGTGAATGAAGACTCGTCTGGCCAAATGCCTTTCTCCCATTGCTCCATAGTCCAGGTTCTATGACATCAGCACCATGTCTTCCTGTTATGGGAACTTACATCACTGACGAATGGTTCTGGATTTCCAGCTAACCCTGCAATCATCTGCTTATGAAGCTTCCTTCGCGTTATTTTGGTTCTGACAGCGATAGCGAGTGTGACATTCAGTTTTACCGTGACTTTTGCAGCTGTCGGCCCCTTATTTTTCGTTACAATACTCTTCAATGACCCTCTGTCACGATCACTCAACACACATATTCGTCCGCGTTGTGACTTAGGGGATGATGTTTTTCTGCTTTCCCTGTAAGCGATACAAATCTTCAGTATGCACTGAAGAGCCAGAGAAACTAATACATCTGCCTGATTTGGTGTAGGTCGCCCGCGAACACGCGGAAGTGCCGCAAGGCATTGACTCGACTAACGTCCGAAGTAGTGCTGGAGGGAATTGACACCATGAATCTTGCAGGGCTGTTTATAAATCCATAAGAGTACGAGGGGGTGGAGATCTCTTCTGAATAGGACGTTACAAGGCGTTCCAGACATGCACAATAACGCTCATGTCTGAGGAGTTTCGTGGTCAGCAGAAGTGTTTAAACTCAGAAGAGTGTTTCTGGAGCCCCTCTGTAGCAGTTATGGACGTGTGGGATGTTGCATTGTCCTGCTGGAACTGTCCAAATCCATCGGAATGCACAATGAACATGAATGGATGGAGGTGAATCAGACAAGATGATTACGTACGTGTCACCTATCAGAGTCGTATCTAGACGTATCAGGGGTCCCATATCACTCCAACTACACACGCCCCACATCATTACAGAGCCAACTCCTGCTTGAACAGTCACTTGCTGACATGCGGGGTCCATGGATTCATGAGGTTGTCTCCATACCAGTACACGTCCATCCACTCGATGCAATTTGAAACGAGACTTGTCCGACCAGGCAACATGTTTCCAGTCATCAACAGTCCAATGTCGGTGTTGACGGGCCCAGGCGAGGTGTAATGCTTTGTGTTGAGCCGTCATCAAGGGTATACGAGTGGGCCTTCGGCACCGGAAGCTCGTATCGATGAAGTTCCGTTGAATAGATCGCACGCTGACACTTGTTGATGACCCAGCACTGAAATCAGCAGCAATTTGTGGAAAGGTTGCATTTTTGTCACGTTTAACGATTCTCTTCAGTCGTCGTTAGTCCCGTTCTTGCAAGATATTTTTCCAGTCGCAGCGATGTCGGAGATTTAATGTTTTGCCGGATTCCTGATATTCACGGTGAAATGGTCCTACGGGAACATCCCCACTTCATCGCTACCTCGGAGATGCTGTTTGCCATCGCTCGTGCACCGACTATAACACCACGTTCAAACTCTTATCTTGATAACCTGCCATTGTAGCAGCAGTAACCGATCTAACAACTTCGCCGGACATTTGTTGTCTTATATAGGCGTTGCCGACCACAGCGCCGTATTCTGCCTGTTTAGGAGTACATACCTCTACATTTGAAGACGCATGCCAATACCAGTTTATTTGTGCGCTTCAGTTTAGTACCTCTTGAAACACCAGACAATTCGGCTACTTTGGTTACAGAAGCACACACCAAACGAGAAAAAACAGTTTGCCCATATTAGAATTCATTTAGCTTCGACACTGCACTCTCAACAACACACAGCTCTGTTATGGCTACGACTGATACTTGCAACGTATTAAGGATATTTCACAGGTGCAGTTTGTGGTCGAGAGCAACCTACAAGTTTGACTAGCACCTGCGTTTATGTTCAAGCATGAATTTCTCGCTCTGTTTCCTTATTTTCGTCGAGCCCCAGTAAGGAAAATTACTGTTATCGATATATTAAACATCCGCTCACACAGACGACACAGAATACTTCGTCAGGCAACTACAGTGTCACAACTTTAGTGTCGCTGAAGGTGGTATCAATTTGCCTGCGCTTCAGGAAGAAAGGACAGTAATTCCCCCAGTGACATTCAGACACCTAATTGAAAATATCCTCAGCAGAGTTCACGGCGTCAAAAATGCGAAGAGTGGACACACCCATATCAGTGTCCACTAATAAGTGTCCCGATACTTTTGGCGAGAGTGTACATTAAGGAACTTCTGGACACCAACTCGTAGGTCATTTAAATTTCTGTAAGAGCACACTGGCACCACAACTGCGGCGGCGAACTTCAGTCGAGTATCAATGAATACCGCACGTGCCGCCGCGCTGCCGAAATCGCTGACGACCTGCCGCCTCTCTGTCGGCGACCGCGAACAAGAGCGTGGCTGATTGCATCACTAAGCGTCCGTAATAAAGCGTGATGGTCGGCTAGAGCATAAATCAACACAGCAGCGCAGGCAGATGCAGCAATCTTGGCACCACCTGGCGATCTGAATAGTAAGTTGGAGGCCGGGAGGGAACCACTGACGCCGTTCTCTTGCAGACGATATGTGAGGAACGTTATTGATACTGTGTAATTTCGAAGTTCTTGTTGCGTTTTCTAGCGCTTGCAGTAACCCGAGATGCCAAAAGTTGTGAGATACTGTACCTCCTAATATCTTGTCGGACCCACTTTTGCCTGGCGCAGTGCAGCAACTCGACGTGGCATGGATTCAACAAGTCGCTGGAAGCCCCCTCCAGAAATACTAAGGCATGCTGCCGCTACAGCCGTCCATAGTTGAGAAAGTGTTCCCGGTGTAAGATTTGGTGCATTATTATATCCCATAAATGTTCTATGAGATTCACGTCTGTCGACCTATGGGGCCAAATCATTCTCTCAAAATGTCCAGAATATTCTTCAAACCAATCGCGAGCAACTGTGGCCCGGCGGCTTGTCGGATTGTCATCCACAAAAATCCAATCTTTGAATGGCTACAAATGGTCTCCAAGTAGTCGAACATAACCGTTTCCAGTCAACGACCTGTTGTGTTAAACCAGAGAACCCAGTCCACTCCATGTCAGCATAGCCCACACCATTATAAAGCCACCATCAGCTTGCACAGTGCCTTGTTGACAACTTGGGTCCATGCCTTTGAGGGGTCTGCGCCGCACTCCAACCCTACCATCAGCTTTTACCTACTTAAATCGGAACTCATCTGATCACGCTGCGGTTATCCACTGTCTAATGTCCAACCGATGTGGTCACGAGCCCAGGAGAGGCGCTGCAGGCAATGTTCGTGCTGCTCGCAAAAGCATTCGCGCCAATCGTCTGTTGCCATAGCCCGTTAATGCCGATTTAGCCGCACTGTCCAAACGGATACATTCGTCGTAAGTCCCACATCGATTTCATCGATTATTTCACGCAGTGTTGCTTGTCTGTTAGCACTGACAACTATTCAACTGTTTTAAATATTAAGATTTGCATGTATATCATGTACTAGGCCACTTTGAGCTCCAATCATTTTATAACTATTAAGACCAGCATTTACAGGGTGTTTCAAAAATGACCGGTATATTTGAAACGGGAATAAAAACTAAACGAGCAGCGATAGAAATACACCGTTTGTTGCAATATGCTTGGGACAACAGTACATTTTCAGGCAGACAAACTTTCGAAATTACAGTAGTTACAATTTTCAACAACAGATGGCGCTGCAAGTGATGTGAAAGATATAGAAGACAACGCAGTCTGTGGGTGCGCCATTCTGTACGTCGTCTTTCTGCTGTAAGCGTGTGCTGTTCACAACGTGCAAGTGTGCTGTAGACAACATGGTTTATTCCTTAGAACAGAGGATTTTTCTGGTGTTGGAATTCCACCGCCTAGAACACAGTGTTGTTGCAACAAGACGAAGTTTTCAACGGAGGTTTAATGTAACCAAAGGACCGAAAAGCGATACAATAAAGGATCTGTTTGAAAAATTTCAACGGACTGGGAACGTGACGGATGAACGTGCTGGAAAGGTAGGGCGACCGCGTACGGCAACCACAGAGGGCAACGCGCAGCTAGTGCAGCAGGTGATCCAACAGTGGCCTCGGGTTTCCGTTCGCCGTGTTGCAGCTGCGGTCCAAATGACGCCAACGTCCACGTATCGTCTCATGCGCCACAGTTTACACCTCTATCCATACAAAATTCAAACGCGGCAACCCCTCAGTGCCGCTACCATTGCTGCACTAGAGACATTCGCTAACGATATAGTGCACAGGATTGATGACGGCGATATGCATGTGGGCAGCATTTGGTTTACTGACGAAGCTTATTTTTACCTGGACAGCTTCGTCAATAAACAGAACTGGCGCATATGGGGAACCGAAAAGCCCCATGTTGCAGTCCCATCGTCCCTGCATCCTCAAAAAGTACTGGTCTGGGCCGCCATTTCTTCCAAAGGAATCATTGGCCCATTTTTCAGATCCGAAACGATTACTGCATCACGCTATCTGGACATTCTTCGTGAATTTGTGGCGGTACAAACTGCCTTAGACGACACTGCGAACACCTCGTGGTTTATGCAAGATGGTGCCCGGCCACATCGCACGGCCGACGTCTTTTATTTCCTGAATGAATATTTCGATGATCGTGTGATTGCTTTGGGCTATCCGAAACATACAGGAGGCGGCGTGGATTGGCCTCCCTATTCGCCAGACATGAACCCCTGTGACTTCTTTCTGTGGGGACACTTGAAAGACCAGGTGTACCGCCAGAATCCAGAAACAATTGAACAGCTGAAGCAGTACATCTCATGTGCATGTGAAGCCATTCCGCCAGACACGTTGTCAAAGGTTTCGGGTAATTTCATTCAGAGACTACGCCATATTATTGCTACGCATGGTGGATATGTGGAAAATATCGTACTATAGAGTTTCCCAGACCGCAGCGCCATCTGTTGTTGAAAATTGTAACTACTGTAATTTCGAAAGTTTGTCTGCCTGAAAATGTACTGTTGTCCCAAGCATATTGCAACAAACGGTGTATTTCTATCGCTGCTCGTTTAGTTTTTATTGCCGTTTCAAATATACCGGTCATTTTTGAAACACCCTGTATGTGTGTAGGAAGGCTACTTGGAGGCTCTGATTGATATTTTCTCTACGGTTGTTTTAGTTATCTTAACTTTGCATTTATTGCAGGTAGAAGGCCACTTGGAGCCGTTCAGTTCTTGATTTTACTGTTAGGTTTTCTTAAGTAATTATGTCACAGTATCGCATAAACAAGGCCACTGAGAGCTAGCATTCTAATTTTCATGACTTTTATGAGGAGTTTGTGTAAATATTTATTTCAAATGGCCATTGAGAGCTAGGAACTTTAAATTTACACTGCAATTTCAGATAGCTACGTACGCATGCATACTCTATAACGGCCACTTGTAGCAAATCTATGACCTTCCATTAATATGCATACTTTATGTAATGGTTACATGCAGCCATACTATGAGTATTTCTTACTACCTTCTTAAATATTTTGCAATGATGTTTACTGTGTAAAGTGAGCTTGTATCCATCTCACTATTTTTCTAATATGTCTAACCACTGCTATATGCATTATGATAGGTATAGAGGCCACTGTGAGTCATTATGAAGGATTATCCATTCCCAATAATATTGTCTCGCCTTGTTTGCTTAAATCTTCATGTCTTGTTTATTTAGCATGTAAGCTAGTATTGATATGTTCACAGACAGACTGATGCAACATTTCTTGAGAATTATTATACTTACAGGCAGAGTGTTGTCACATTTCTCATTATATTGTATAGAATTGACATGTTGTAATGTACAGCACTATGGCTTAGTACAGTTCATGGTTTTATTAGGATATTGCATCTTTACTGTTCACTGTTACCACATTTATTAGAAATTGTTATGTTGTACCAATCAGTATAGTATGATTTAGAACTTACATAGACATTTGGCTACATTTTTTAGGATATGTTAGACTACCTTGCCAGTCTTATTGCTTCCCACTTTCCATCATCCAATTTCCTCCCTCTGCTCATGGCATTGGAGCTATTGGATATCAGCATTCATACTTCAGTGTGGCTATGCACAATATGGATCGATGAAGAATTTTCAATTTCAAATGTAGTGATGATGATCATCACAATACTGATGTACTGAGAACAACCAACTTTCGGTGTTGTTAAATATGGCACGAGGTATCAACTGTACCTTTTTACTGTAGTGAGACTATGGTGACTTGTTTAGCTGTTCTTGGACGCTGGACCAACCTGCTACGGCTAATGCTCAGATGTGAGACTGCAGCGCAATGGACTTTATAATGCAACCACGTCTACATGGTTACAAGCTTCAGCCATGCACCAACCTTTCCTTAACATTTTCCCATTATTTTCTTGACAACTACGGATATATTTTACTCTTAGTATCACCAATGTTATGCATCTTCTAACAACATGATTTTAGAACATTTTGTATATAATCAGACTTTACATTTACTACTTATGGACCAGAGCAACCAACTTGCTCAAGGGCTCAGTGATTTGTACTGTCTTTAGGGCTATATTGTAATAATTATGTAACACCAATTATTCGTATTGTAGATTCTGATGTAAAAAGATGTGCCCTACATTTGGTGTCCACTGCACATCCAAACCGCACGGCAAATTTAACAAACCCCGCTAGAGGGTTATGTGAGGTGTCAACTTGTACGCTGAGCCCGATTTTGTAATATATTTCATGAAAAAGACATGAAATGGTTATCGCATGTAGAAGAGATTGTATTTTTGACAAGACTGAACCAAAGATGTTGCCTTAGTGGCAGAATCGATTTAAGTAGGGGCGTGCGGAGCGCAGAGTTAGTTGCCGTTGCACACTGTTAAAGGTAGGATGTAAGACTTAAAGCTAGTGGCTAGCTGTGAGAATTTAATTGTTGGCCTATGGACGCAGCATAACACAGCTTTGTAAGGTAATGAAATTTTGTATATTTAGTTTTAAGTATGCAGCAATGCACTGTGGATTTTGCTAATTCTAGCAGTACCGATCCCTTTAATGTAGGAACCAAGTATTTGCCATCAGATTTAATGTATAGGTTTATTAGGTATACCCGCTTTGTAACATAAAGCGTGTTTTGCAATCCTGATACAGAGAAGTTAAACTTTGGAATCTATTTTGTCAAACGATGTCAGACCTTTTGTCATGTAACAATCCAAGTATTTTTAATTACGTGAGTGAGAATTGTAGAACAGATGAGAAGGTCACTGATTTTGAAGTTAATCTAAAATGTTTCGTATAAGATTTTTTGTGAAGGAGAAACTTTATTTTGAATACAATTTTTAAACTGACGGATTTTGTCTTAGGATATACCCTTATTAGTAACTCGTCCTCTTCCATGTCGTGTTTATTTTAATCCAACGAATATATTTTAAAAGAAATGATTTTTCGATCAGAGTCAGAAAAATTTTAATGTGCCGGAATCAGAGAAGTATTAACGTTTGTAACAGTTTCAATGCGGGCAGCATTGCACAGCGCCTAGCCAATATCCAAAATTATCACTGAACATTTGCAAGGTTAATCATTTATCAACTAATCTACTGACATTATTTGTATGATGCTATTTTACGGCCGACCTTGCACTTCGCTGAGCCAAGATTGATTATTTTGTATGCCTACTGTGAAGAGAACGGAATACCAAGATTACATCCGTTGCGACTCAAGGGCTAAGGAAAATGTACTTCATTGTTTATTTGCATAGGGAATTTTATCAGTTTATTGCACGAGGCCATAGAACTCGGTGCTCATGAAACTGATTATTTTGCAGAGGGACTGATTTCATTATAGGAATTACAAACTGATTTCTCAGATTAAGTTGTTTAATTTTTCTTTGGATTACAGTAAATGTGATTAAGCACACCATTTGCTCAACAACACATTACACAGAAAATTTCCGTAAGATAAACATTACGCATTGTATATCAATTAACAAACACAAATAACATAATAAAAGAACGTTACAAACTCTACTCAAACGCCGCTGCTCTCGGTCGTTAAGGAAGACAGTCAGCCACTGCATTGCCCATGGTAAGAGGTATTGCCTGAAATTTGGTACTCTCGGCACTTTCTTGACACTATAGAACTCGGAATATTGAATACCCTAACGATTTCCAAAAAGGAATGTCCCATGCTTCTAACTTCAGCTACTATTCCACGTTCAAAGTCTCTTAATTTCCGTCATGCGATCATAATCATGTCGGGTCGGACGGACATCTTTTCACTTGAATAACCTGAGAACAAATGACAACTTCGCCAATGCACTGCCCTTTTACACCTTGTGTAAGCGGTACTTCAGCGTATTCTGTCACCTCAGTGTATTTTGAGTAAGTATTCATAGGAAACATCAGCACAGCGGACAAAAAATTAGTCACCCCCTCTAAAGAGCACAATAGTCTCTTTGGAATGCTGTACCTGGTGTAGAACTGCTACCAGGCTGTCACGTAGTCCACCATCGCCAGCGTAAGCCATCGAATGAAGCGGTGCCTACCTGCCACTCGAATGTTTGCTATCAACGCAGCAGGATGAGTCGACGTTGTGACGTGACAAAATGACTTATCATTTTTGGACGCACCCATGACTATACCACGAATGAAGTTGCCAGATTTGTTGGTGCATCAACGCGGACTATCAACCTGAAAAAAAAAAAAAAGTTCAAATGTGTGTGAAATCTTATGGGACTTAACTGCGAAGGTCATCAGTTCAAATGGCTCTGAGCTCTATGGGACTTAACATCTTACGTCATCAGTCCCCTAGAACTTAGAACTACTTAAACCTACCTAACCTAAGGACTTCACACACATCCATGCCCGAGGCAGGGTTCGAACCTGCGACCGTAGCGGTCGCGCGTGTGTTCAGACTGAAGTGCCTAGAACTGCTCGGTCACACCGGCCGGCTAAACAGCAGTGTTTTGATGAATTCGGCTTTGAGTCGTGATAATGTACGTGTTTTTTATTTTTACACGAGAGGAATCGGATCCTTATTGTCGTGGTTGGTAATGGCTTGAAACTGATATCACTATGTTCTTGCCTTTTGAGATTTTTAATGCATCTCACACTACTCTCTTACGTGAACAATAAATTTCGTAACGGACATAGCAGGATGCTCCCAGAGACCTTGCATTATCATACTTTTTCTGACCTGGTCCGAACTGGAACGATGTAAAAATCTAAGTGACGAAATAAATTAAGGGACTGGAGTCGTATTTACGAGGTAGGTATCCAAATTACAATCCAGTCATCCATTTTAGTGTGTCAAATACATGGATGGTTCGTTACGTGGATCATGGCATCTTCCATTCAACAACTTTCTGCTACTGAACAAATGCACTATCTCGAAGTTCTGTGTGCTGATTGGCACATGATCTTACGTGCAATGGACTTTTTTTATTTTATTTACTTCTACTACAGTATGCATTTTTGTTACCATTAAATACGTGGCAAACTGCCATGATTTTCAGTTCACCTTGCCATCTGTCTTCTAAAATGTTACTCCAGATCCACATTAATAGTTTCACCTATCGCTGTAACCTTTTGTACTTTAAAAATCAATCCCATCAAAATCCAAGCAATAATTATGAGCTGTACTATCCGTTGGTGTATCTCATTTCCACTTTGCCATCCTATCCATCTCACTAACAAACTGAAACTAAGTGAAGCAACCATCGGCCATCATCTAACGTGGCATCTCCATCTACTAACTATCCAACAAACACCCACAAGGGACTAAAATTGCTAAAACTACTAACAGGCAGTACATTGTGTTTACATCCTTCCACTTTCTTCTAGCCATACGAAACCGTGACCGACCTATTCTCATCTTCGCTAAAGTAGCTTGGATCGCCACACCGTCAAAATTGTACCACTCTTTACATGTCTTAGAATACAATCCACTCTGGCTACCATCGGTGACCATCTGCCCTCTTCTACGTGCATCCTCTACTTGGTGGTGATGATGTTTGGTTTGCGGGGCATCATCATCACCAAGTAGAGGATGCACGTAGAAGAGGGAAGATGATCATCGATGGTGAGCCAGAGTGGATTGCATTCTAAGACATGTAAAGAGTGATAACATTTTGACGGTGTGGCTATAGCTACATTAACGAAGATTTGGTTTGCGGGATCGTGGTGGCCGAGCGGTTCTAGGCGCTTCAGTCTGGAACCGCGCGACCGCTACGGTCGCAGGTTCGAATCCTGTCTCGGGCATGGATGTGTGTGATGTCCTTAGGTTAGTTAGGTTTAAGTAGTTCTTTCTAGGGGACTGATGACCTCAGATGTTAAGTCCCATAGTGCTCAGAGCCATTTGAACCATTTGTTTGCGGGGCGTTCAACCGCGCGGTCATCAGCGCCTGTACGAAGTCCCAATTTTTTGCACATCCAATCTAGCCACTGTTACGAATGATGATGATGATGAAGTGATGAGGACAACACAAACACCCAGTCCCCGGACAGAGAAAATTCCTAATCCGCCCGGGAATCGAACCCGGGACCCCGTGATTCACAGGCAGCAATGCTAGCCCCTAGACCACGAGCTGCTGACCCTCTACTTGGTGAAACATTCTCTCTCCTCCACCTCCTCTCCTCAAATTTCTTGAACATTTTCGCAAATCCTATCCGTCCTGTAAATGTGAAGATCACAACCACATTACCTTCGCAAACCTCTCCAATTCCGAGATGCCGCCATTTTGTCTATTAACGCATGTTGCCCCCTTCTTGCCAACTCCACACCCCTCATGTCCTACGCCTAGGTAACTTAAACAGGCTCAGAAGACGAGCTTGTCATACTGACAAAAGATTGAAATTCAAGAAGATGAAGGAAAAGTAGTACGCAACGAAATGGAACAGGAGAAAATGTTGTACCTGGAGGACAGTGTTGGTAGGAACACATGGCGTTTCACGGTCGGTGTTTCAATGTAGCAGCTAATTTAAGAATCACTTGAAGTTAACAGCCGTAAACAGTTTGTGGCATTTTCTACTGTTTTATTTCCTTTTTTATTCGCTAGACACGAGTTTGTGATCTGCGCAGTGTCTGTAAATGTTACGAATTTTCCGTATTAAATTGTTACATAATATACGAAATCTATCTAGAGGCACAGGGTTTTATCGTGTATAAAATTTTCTATACAGGGTGAACATAGATAAAACCGAAAAACTACAGGGACATATTCGTGACTGGCAGTGGAGGAAAAAAGTTACTATGAACATGTGCCCGGAAATGCATCGTCGCTAGTGTAGACGGCGTTGACGGTTGGAAGTTCCTCAGACCACGTACTGTGTGAGTTGCAGGCTGTGTGATGGACGCAGCGTACTTAAGCACCAGAATGGTCCGGTAGTGTCGGGAACAAGCCGACGTGGTGTTGGTGTACGACCAAGCAGATGGAAACGGTCGAGAGGCAGCACGGCTGGATCAAAACAAGAATCCTGGCAGACACCGACCACATCACACAACATCTGTTCGTGTAACCATGCGTTCTTTCACACAGACGAACCTGCAGGGAGACGGCGGACTGTGCGTACACCAGATTTGGAGAACCTGGTTCTACAGGATATTGAGACGTAGTCTAGCAGAAGCTCCAGGCAATTGGCCTGTCAACATGGTGTAAGTCAGAGTACGATTATATGTGTCCTGCATGACAACCGCTACTATTCCTATCACCTGCAACAAGTGCAGGGATTATCAGCAGCGGATTTCCTTCTACGGGAAGAGCTTTGTCGATGGTTTTTGCACCAGAGAGAGAACGTGCGAAAGAGTGCGGCAAACCATGATGCTACGTGTAAACGCGTGCATTGCATCCCATGGGGGCCATTCTGAACATCTGTTGTGACGCGGATGCGATGCAGCTCTGTACTTTGTTCTGGGATGACTCGTTGTCGTTGTACACACATCATCCATTTCCGGACACATGTTCATAAGACTTTTATTCCTCCATTTTACAGACAGGAATTCGTCCCTGGAGTTCGTCAGTTTTATTAATATTCACCGTTTATTTTTAAAACTAGTTACATAACGTGTGGACGATTAAGGCATACTTTTGTCTATTGTGCATCATTTTCTATCTTAAAAGGAAGAAGGTCTTCTGCCACGGAACACGTGATATTTGCAAACGAATTGCGATTTTTAGTGTCTTAATAATTTTCCCCTGTCTTGAAAACGGAAATTGTGTTAGTAGCCAGCAGCTACTATTCCAGAACGTTTTAAACTCCTGTTTTTTTAAAATACTTCTTAATGTAATTTCACCTACTGGCTGTTGGTGTGTAGTAGAGTAATAATGTGACACGTAGACTATTAAATACAGCAGTGACAAGGTTGTTTTGATTGCAGCACTTTTAAAATCGAACAGAATTTCTGTTCCTCGGGACATGGCCATACTGTTCCTGGAAAAGTTTCTCACGTTCTCAAAAACCTTACTTTTCCGGAGTTATTTTTGTAATTTCAGAAAAAGACTGCAGCATACGTATGCTATCATTCCAAAATGGAATAAAAAACATATTAAACTTCTATTACAGGGTTGACTTGAGACGAAAGTCTGAAAATTGTTCCAAGGTGCAACACTCTCTCCCACTGAAAGCTTAAGGTAGAAGAAGAAATTCTCAGAGACAGTGACAGCGGCCTAAGCAAAAGGGTCAAGAGTAGTTCAGCAGAAGAGGAGTGGAGTACAATGAAGAAGAAAATAATTACAGCAGGACAGAGCACCACAGGAATGACAGAAGTAGATGCGGAGAAGACGTGAATGGCTCAGGAAATACTGTAGTTTGTTGATTAAGGAATAAGACATAAGAATCTTACGCATGAGGTAGAACGCAGAAACATAGGTTTATCTGAGAGTGGAATTGACTGGAATTGTAACGAGGGTAAATCAATGGATGAGAGAAACTTGTAAAAATACTGAAGATAAGGTTGTAAGAAAAAGTGGAATGGCGTGGATTAAACATAACTTTTGAGAAGTAAAATCTACAAATGTAAAGATTTTTTAAATGCAAGAATGGTATGAACACTCTAATGAGTACAGAATATGGAGTGAGAGTAAATCGAAGAAAGAAGAAAGTAATGAGAAGTAGCAGAAATGAGGACATCGAGAAACTTAACACCAGGACTGATGATCACGAAGAAGATGAAGTTAACGAATTCTGCTACTTAGGCAGGAAAATAACCCATGACGTATGGAGCAAGAAGAACATGAAATGCAGACTAGCACTGGCGGAAAAGGCATTTCTGACCAAGGTAATAATTTGAAGAAGAAATCTGTGAGAACGTGCGTTTGGAGCGCAGCATTGTATGGTAGTGAAACGTGGACTGTGGGGAAAACCGGAAAAGAAGAAATCGAAGCATTTGAGATGTGGTGCTACAGAAGAATGTTGAAAACTAGGTGCCCTATTAAGATAAGGGAAGAGAAGGTTCTCTGGAGAATCGACAACGAAAGAAACATATGAAAACAATGATAAGGAGAAGGGGCAGGACGGTAGGACATCTATTAAGAAGTCACGGAATAACTTCCTTGGTACTAGAGGCAGCTGTAGAAGGTAAAAACTGAAGATGAAGACAGAGACTTGAATACAGCCAACAAATAATTGAGGACGTAGGTTGCAAGTGCTACTCTGGGCTGAAGAGCTTGGCACAGGAGAGGAATTTGTGGCGAATCGCATCAAACCAGTCAGAAGACCGGTGACAGGAGAAAGGGCAGATAGATATGCGTCAGTGAAAAAGACCAATAAAAAGGTGTTAGCATGTGGACGTAATGTGCTGTTCCAGTCTCTTCTGTACCTAAGGTCCATCACCGTTCCCTTTGGATCCCTACGTAATTCGGTGCTCTCCGAAACACACGATCGAACAGCGGAGGAGTGGTACTCAAGCGTCAACTTTAGGTTACAATATCTCCGGATGTAATTAACATTTTACAATGCAACAAACGGCACTGATTACGTATTTGTTTATATGTTCAGATGTGCTAACAAAATTAACGGGGTTCCATTTAAAAAAACGTAGGTTTGTGTTAAAAAACATACTTCTGTGCATTTTTTTATGGTTTGTATTAACCAATTACACTAGCCCCTCTCCTCACGTTCGGTCTGTGGAATCGATTCGTCAGTATTTGATGTGGTTTACGAAATATATCCAGCGGTAATGTTAGGTGACTCACCCTGTATATGACAGCTACAATACCATTCCCAGCCTCTTGACTGCGATAACCCCAATTTCACTCCTGTAATGTTGAGCTCCAGAGAGTCAAAAATATCCACCCTCCTTCCAGAAATAGTGATACATCCCACTTCTTTCCATCTCTCAATCTTCCCTCCCCGCCCTTACGGAACTTACCAGGAGTTGACAGCCATGGACCTGCCAGAAGCAGCGTCGTCTTCTGTATTGAAGAACCATCCAACTCATCGCCAACTTTGCTTCTTATTGCAATACCATTACATGGAAGCATTTTTATCGTTTTGTAATCCCATTATTTTGATTTAACACGAAACAACGTGTCTATTTTTCGGCACCATTAAGTAGAAGATTGGCAATATGATCGCTGCAAGCCTTTCCTCAGCGTGAGGGTGGAACTGACAAACAAAGAAAAAAAATGGTTATTCGGTGTATGACAGGCAGGGCTAAGAAGTTTTTGGACTGTGACGTGTGTATATAATCACTCTTAATTCTAGTCATTTAATGTTGCGCAGCTATGCAACCATATTGTTTCATGAGGATGTGTTATTCAAAAGAGATTTCTTGTCTCCGAAGTTAGTCGTTTGGTAAATGTTATGGTCCTGTAGTTATGTTCGAGTGCCATTTGAAATAAAAATATCTCTAATTCCAGCCTCGGCACAGTTCACGGAATCCGGCGCGAGACGCAGGAGATGCAACCACTTCCGGCTATTAACGACTGGCGCGCGCCTTGGCGGCACGCGTCTCAGGGGGTCGCGGCTTCGATCCCGGGCCGGCAGGGGGTCGTCGGACCCCTCTCCACAATTAATTCGGCTGACTCGGCTCGGCTTGGCTCGTGGAACCAATCAGCGGACGTATCATTAATCTCAGCCGAGCAGGTGGAGTCGCTCCCAACGCGAGCTCACCGATGTTGGCCTTGTTTGAGCCTTTACTCCCACCTCGTGCACTTCACTGCCGCTTACCTAGCACTAGGGACTTTGAGATAATCTGCTTTCATTACCTATAACATCTATATCAATTTTTCGATAATTTTATATCATCACACGAGATACTAGGGTGTTAGTATTGGAAATATTGAATGGTGTTGGGAGGAAAATGACGTCTGTATTTAAGCCTTTTGCTAGAAATTTCATGTAAATTAAAATGCATACAGTATCTACGAGTATATACACTGAAGAGCCAAAGGAACTGGTACACCTGCCTAATGTCCTGTAGGGTCCCAGCGAGCACCTAGAAGTGCCGCAGCAGGACGTGGCATGGACTAGACTAATATCTGAAGTAGTGCAGGAGAGAACTGACGCAATGAATCCTGCAGGGCCGTCCATAAATCCGTAAGAGTACGAGGGTGTGGAGAACTCTTCTGAGCAGCATGTTGCAAGGCATCCCAGATATGCTCAATAATGTTCATGTCTGGCGAGTTTCGTGCCCAGCGGAAGTGTTTAAACTCAGAAGAGTGTTCTTGGTACCACTCCGTAGCAGTTATGGACGTGTGGGATGTTGCATTGTCCTGCTGGAATTGTCCAAGTCTGTCGGAATGCACAATGGACACTTATGGATGCAGGTGATCAGACAGGATGCTTGGGTACGTGTCACCTGTCAGAGTCGTACCTAGACTATCAGGGAACCCGTATCACTCCAACTGCACACGCCCCACGCGATTATAGAGCCTCCACCAACTTGACCTGTCCCCTGGGAGATAAAAGCGCTCAGTATGGGAACAGGGAGGATTATAAACAATAAAATTAAAAAAAAAACTATAATACGGGAGATCTCGGGAAATACGGGAGAGTTGGTCACCCTATGGGAAGGGCATCTGGCCGCTCTGTGCCACTAGCAATGCCAAATTTAGATTAACATGTCGACTCAGTGACGAAAGAAGAAGATATCTGAAGCTTCCGAGGTGCAAACAAGTGTTAGACGGGAAGACTGTCTATTCCATATTTTGTTCAGCTGTGACGTTGGAAAGGTGATCCGACAGTGGGGAGAAGAACTCAAAAAATGTGGAATAAATTAACAGGTGCAGCTGGGCTATAAAAACAAAAATTCTAGAACTGAGTGTTTAGATTTTGCCAACGATCTTGCAATACTGTCCGGAGACAGCACTCGCGACAAGAAAGATCACGTTTTGAATAGAACTGCAGAAAAAGGGTCTTCAAATATTTTACACTGAAACAGTATACGACAAACACAAAAGTTTCTCCAAATTTCATGAACGCAGATTACGGAAAAATTAGAAGATTTAATAAATTTCAATATCTATTCTTCGGGTAATACAGAAGAACGGCTGTGACGGGGAGGTTAATAAACTCGGGGAAAGGATAGTGGAAATGGCCTTTTAGTTGACTACAAATGTGCACAACAAGAGATCTATCTCCTTTCAAGCAAAGTTGCAGCATTATGCTACAGTAACAAAAGCAGCAAACTTATACGCGGCTAACGCCTGGATTCAACTAAGACAGGAGAAATAGAAAACATGGAAAAGAAAGACAAAAAATTATTGAGGCCATTAAAACACAACGGTGGATACAAAAATAGCAGTAGTGAAGATCTGTTCTGGAAAGAGTACAATTTAATGTAACGATCAGAAAACGTAGAATGATGTTTTATGGCCGTATGGTTCGGGCGAATGAAAACAGGATATGCAAGAGAATCTTTGAACACTCCAACAGGGAAAAAAATCCTAGTGCATGTGCCTGCAAGGAATAAGAAATGACAACAAAGATATGTAGACTGAAAAACATGAAATTCTGAACAGTAATACGTTTCGAAATAAAATTGTGGATTCCCATCTCCAACAAAAACCACAAAAGAAAAATGGAGTCAAGTGGGCAGCAGTTTGGAAGCAATATCACCTTGATCAAATGCAATATTATTGCAAAAAGCGGAAGCTGAAGCCGAAGTATTTATTTATGTGGTTCATAGGAGGTTCAAACACGTTAAATTGAAATATTCGCAGTCACACCGTTCCGACCGATACCTTGGCTGTAAGGCAAATACCAACTGATAATCCCAGTTGGGATCCCCTCTGCCCTAGCCGGACCCGCAGCCACGTCTGCTCAAGTCCGAAAAGAAAATGTTAAAAAGAAAAGAAAAACAGGGGTGGAAAAGCGCTTCCAGTGTAGAGAATAGGATTAAGGGCAGCATTTTCTCCAGAATAACCGAAAGACCTTCTCAACTACCATTAACGGCATCAGTGTGAATGTGCGTCCTTCGCACCTGCGAATTCTTATGAGGAATCAGATGCCGTAATTACTACCGGCAAAAAGCCGTCGGTGAAACTGTGGTGTCCCTACGCGTGGTGCGGAGCTGGTGGAGGGTAACGCACCTTGATGGACGATGGGAGATAGCCCGAGCCGCAGATTTCGGCGACGTCGTTTCCCCCGCAGCCAAACAATGGCCGCTAATGTGATGGTTGCGGGCGATAAGCCACGCGCCGCTGCCGCCGGGCCGGCCTCCTCCTGCCGCTTGATTAGGAACAGGTTTTAATTCTGCAAATTAACCTCCGATGCGCCACATAATGGCAGCGGGTTAACTTTCTTTACCTGCTGCAAATTATCTGAAGCAATCAGGCGGCGCGAGCGCCATTGTGCCGAGTCTCGCCTCAGGTGTCTGCGGATGGCCGTTGATTTCTTCGCGCCTTTCGCCACGAGTCGGATGCCTGCTGCCTACCGAGTCTTCCCACTATCGTCAGGCGTTTTTTTAAGGAAGAGCAGCTTCCGAGAACGCACGTGGAAGTGTCGAGTTGGCTTTCTCCTGTCTGTGTGCGTCACAGAAATCCGTGATGGCGTAAGAAGCGGCTTGAACGTTTTAGTAATATCGTTGTTGTAGCGCAAGGGACGTTAAAGTCTTCTGTCAACAACAACGAAGGAGAACCTAGAAGCGTAGTGAGAAAATGCGCGCCGACTACGTGTGTGCGACGGCTCTCGAACAGATACATACGAAGGTTATTCGGAAAGTAAGAACGATCGTTCGCGAAATGGAAACCATAGTGAAAATCCCATCAACAAAAGCAAAACGAGGATAATGGAATGTAGTCGAATTAAGTCGAGTGATGCTGAGGGAATTAGATTAGGAAATGAGACACTTAAAGTAGTCGAGGAGTTTTGCTATTTGGGGAGCAAAATAACTGATGATGGTCGAAGTAGAGAGGATATAAAATGTAGACTGGCAATGGAAAGGAAAGCGTTTCTGAAGAAGAGAAATTTGTTCACATCGAGTATAGATTTAAGCGTCATGAAGTCGTTTCTGAAAGTATTTGTATGGAGTGTAGCCATGTATGGAAGTGAATAGTTTGGACAAGAAGAGAATAGAAGCTTTCGAAACGTGGTGCTACAGAAGAATGCTGAAGATTAGATGGGTAGATCACATAACTAATGGGGAGGTGTTGAATAGAATTGGGGAGTAGAGGAGTTTGTGGCACAACTTGACTATGAGAAGGGATCGGTTGGTAGGACATGTTCTGAGGCATCAAGGGATCACCAATTTAGTATTGGAGGGCAGCGTGGAGGGTAAAAATCGTAGAGGGAGACCAAGAGATGAATACACTAAGCAGATTCAGAAGGATGTAGGTTGCAGTAGGTACTGGAAGCTGAAGAAGCTTGCACAGGATAGAGTAGCATGGAGAGTTACATCAAACCAGTCTCACGACTGAAGACCACAACAACAACAGTGAAAATCCGATGACGTTTTGCACAGGTGTGTTGGGCAGTGTCTCTAGTATGCCTGTCGATCACATTACGTCGTTATTTTTAATTCTGAGCACACAGGGGGCACATAAAGATACCTAGAACAATAGTGTCTCCCGCCAAATACTTGGGCCTGGTGAGAAATTTCGCCTGAAGATATGCAGCCAACATTACATAAGTGTCGTGCCTATCCTTCTTCAAGACAGTTCTGATCCGCATTCTGCGGGGGCAATGAAGATGCTCCTGCATCGCTTTCGACTGGAAATGTTTGATTACCAGCAATACAGCCCGTAATTGTCTCCCTCTGAGTTTCATCTCTGCTCACATGAACTGCTTGCTATGAAGACAACATTTTGGCACAGACAACGAGCTGTAGGCCAGCGTAGAGAATTGGCAGAAAGCACTGGCGGCTGCTTTCTATAACAAGGGTATTGGAAAGTTGGTACAACGCTACGACAAACGTATGAAGTCGGATCGGTGACTGGAGATAAGTAGCTGGAAGTTGCAGTTAACGTTTGCAAATAAAACAGTTTTGATTTGCACTTTGGTTTCCATTTCGCGACCTATCGTTCCTTACTTTCCGAATAGCCGTCGTACAGAATCATGTAGGTGCGCCACAACCACAAAATTTATAGTTTGATAAAAACAAAATAAAATAAATATTTCTCAGTTGCCTTTATCAGAAAGTAATGAATTTTAAAAACACTGAGATGGAAGTTAAAATTTCAGACCTGTAAAATATATCTGTTTGTTTGAGACACCTTTGGGCAAAGGCAACGAAGCAACACACGCCCCGTTAAAGGCACTCCCCTAACAGTCGGACTAAACTCTGAACGGAATCCCATCTTTTCGGCTTGCCTTCATGTTTCCTTACAACTGAAACGCTACAGTACACCAACTCCATTCGTCACCAATTGTTTGAAAATATCTACTTTCCAGTATTGAGCAATAACAAAGAATAATCCAAGATAAGAGGAAGCCGACTGTTACAGACTACCTCAACAGTTATTTATTTTTAAACATAACAGCGGTGTGGTTTAAGATTTCAGTGAAATTGTTTCCTCTTAATCTGCATTGTTATCGTTTTGTTTGTTGACACAATGGCTTCGAAGGAGGCGGGAGCTTATATTGTACTCTGAAAGGGTGATGCCGCATTAATAGCTAACAGAAAGAAGAACGTCTACTGAAGGGATGCGTGGAGCAAAAGCTCTTCGCTGGGCCAAAATTTTCAGTTTTCAGACGCTGCGCGTGTGCAAAGCTGAAAAACAACGTTGAGTATTGCTTCTATACATTCTTTCGACTTGAAACAGTTTCCTAGCCGCTATGGATAAATTCGACATACGTTTGTTGTCATCATTGCAGGTGGATATTACTAATACCGAAAATAGTGAAAAGCTTGTTCAGCCATATAATAAGGAACCCGAGAATGTATCTTCTGCCATTTCCTGTAGTACGTCAGCAAGAAGTGTTAAGAAATCGTCAAGAAGGTCATACTATGAAGGATGGAAAACATATTTCCTTGGATTTGTCACGACAAAGAATTGGACAAAATGTTCTGTAGCGTTCTAGATTAATCTACAAAATTTTGCCTGTTTTTAACTATTCCTGTTGCTGTTTCTTCGTTTGAACGCTTGTTTTTTAAGCTCGTAATTATAAAGAACTCTCTGTGGAATTCTATGACAAGACAGAGCTAGTGAACTGAGCCCCCACATTATCCAAAGTGATCTATTGATGCCAGTGAAATAATCAATACCTTCCATCACAGAAAGTACACCGCATGGTCCACATTCACTTGAAATAAAGATGAGCACAGTGAGGTTTCATAAGTACAAATAAACCAAACAGCCTGTGATTATTGATACTGACTTCAGTTACTATAACGTGTTTAATTTTTAATAACAATTATCGGGATTTCTTTGATACTTTGAATACAGTAAATGAACGGTCTCTTTGTTTATATTGCAAGGGATTTTACAACATACTGCATTAAATTTCTGTAATGAAATTGACGTTAATTGATGTTAGGTTCTACATTTTGAGCTAGGGGATCAGTATTCTCATTTTTGCAGGCGGGCCCGCATCGCGTACGTTACCCTTCTGGGTCTGTGGGTTCGTCCAATTAGTTTGTATCCGTATTTGATCTCATTTTTGTTTCTCTTAAGTCAGCTGTGTTACCAACTGAGCTAGGGCAGTCTCAGCGTACTCTTATAGTGCCGGTATATTTTACTTGATGACAGCTCGGATCTTTTTGAAACTGCTTGTGTTTATAAAAGATTATAAAAGAAAGATAATCATTTTAAAAAATATCTAGACTCCCCAGAAGCCGTGTACTACATTCTGCCGTTGATAAGCGCCCACAGAAATTTTGGAAAGTCGGTGCTCTTGAGTGAGAGTCGTGTAGAGCACTTAAATGACGAAGTGTAATTCAGCTGTGAGTGTAGCAGTTACAAGAACATTCTAGTCAGAGGAATGCAAACGACCGTTCTCCCATCACATAGTGTCCACAACATTTGGTTTTATGGGCTTTTAAATTATTTGTTTAGCACTTTCGACTCTTTGGTATGGCACAGCTTCCCACCTGTTCCGTCGCTTCACCACTGTCTTCAGCTCTGCACATCTGTAATATCTATCGCCCTTAATAATCTGTCACACGACTTCTTATGCTTTCCAGCGCTCATGATTATTTGACTCTTTTCAGCATCGTCATCTGTGGTACATATAGCAATTTTTCTCCTCCCTACAATTGGTGTCTTCAGTGCCAAATTAACAGCAGTTGTTATAACTAACCTGTACCTCTAGTATGACTGCGTGTTTCAACATTATATGTGATTTTAACGTAATGATGGACAGTGGAGCCACTTAAAACGTTTCCATCACACTTCTGACGTTTGCACTCGAAAGTAGTAGGCTAAGTGAAGTGCGTCACGTGTAAAATGTACAATAAACTATTGTTACAATGTTAGTCCGCACAGAATTTTGATAGCTACCCAATAAATGGTACTCGAAAATGGCGAAATGCCGAAATTCTGCTGTAATGCAAAAACAAACTACAATTCCGAAGCCTAAGGCTGCCTGGAGTAATTTAATAAATTCGTGGCAATTGTGGTCCCATCTTCAGAGAAAATCATCGAAAGTAATTTATTTTGTGTCGCTATACTTGGGTCTACGTTGATAAGGACCTCAAAATATTGCACACTGTACAAGACAAGCTTAAATTGTTATCCCCATTTTTACTGTTAAAGCGATGGGAACAAAGGGGATATTTAAATTTTCTAAAAGGAAAAAGGTGACATGACAAATATTCAATTTTTTTAAAAGGAAAACTAATTCTGATATGCTTACACGTAGATCACACTAGGCGGCAGAGTTATAGCTAGCTAAACGGAAATATTTTATAGCGAGTAACGCACTGGAAACAACGTTCTTATGTTAACCTGCATGTGCAATCGGAGTAGGTTTCGATTCCCATAACAGTCTGTATCTCTATACTTCCATTTTTTCCTTTCAGCTACGGAATGAAGTTGTTCAATATATTACACTGACTGTCTTTTTACTGGAACAACAAGTTTAAATACGGCATTTATATTCCCTCCTCTCATGTGTTGAATTATTTCGAGGGGGCACCGTTCTGTACCCAGTTTGAGGTGCATCAAAAATTCATGCGAGAATATCTGACTTCACAGCCACGTTCCCTCTTTCAGTTATGAGTGAGCGCGTTGAAGATGCGGTTAAAGCACTGGACTCAAATTGGGTGGGCTTATCTGGTGCAAGATCTGTAACCACATGTCAGTGCGACGGCGTTTGGAGCACTGTGGACTGTCAACACGACGACCACTGTTGCAGCTTCCGTTGACGTGAGATTAGAGAGAGATGCATCGAGAACTGTGCATCCAGCGACAATGTTGGACACAGGGGTGGCACAACATAGCCTTTTGACACGAGTGCCAGTTCTGCGTACAGCGTCATGATGAATGAATCTGTATGTTTCGTTCAAGGAGAGCGAACGCTGCGCTGTTACATCCGTCATCATCATACATGCTCAGCCTTTTGACACGAGTGCCAGTTCTGCGTACAGCGTCATGATGAATGAATCTGTATGTTTCGTCCAAGGAGAACGAACGCTGCGCTGTTACATCCGTCATCATCATACATGCTCAGCAGCTGGCGTGATGGCATTGAGTAGCACAGGGTACACCTAGTTCGCATAGCCGGCAGTGTTGGCAGCAGCCGTGACGCTATCTGTCAACAATATAACAGAAAACCGCATGTTGTCCGTCCAGTCGTGACCTACCTCCATACGCGAGTTGAGGTGGCCGTCACTGAAACAAAGGCGGTTTTCTTTGCGGTGAGATCTATTTACGAAATTTCAATTACCAACTTTCTCTTCCGAATGCGAAAATATTTTGTTGACACCCACCTACGTAGGGAGAAATGATCATCATAATAAAAAAAAGAAAAATCAGAGCTTGAACGGAAAGATTTAGGTATTCCTTTTTCCCACGCGCCATTCGAGAGTGGAATCGTAGTGAAGAAATATGAAAATGGTTCGATGAACCCTCTGCCAGAGGTGAATTGCAGAGTAACCATGTAGATGAAGTTGTAGAGGGTATTCAACTGTTGACCTGGCCAGCTAGCTCTGTGCACATTGATGTGACAAAAAATCGCAGGATAGCGATATGCACATAGACTGTTGGCGGTAGTAGCGCGTACACAAGGTATAAAAGGGCAGTGCATTGTTAGAGCTATCATTTGTACGCTGGTGATTCATGTGAAAACTTCACGAAGTCATTATGGCAGCACGACGGGTATTAATAGACTCTGAACGCGGAATGATGGTTCTAGGTAGACCTATGGGATATTCCAGTTCGAAAATCGTAAGGAAATTCAATATTTCGAGATCCAAAGTGTCAAGAGTGCGCAGAGAACACCAAGTTTCAGGCATTGCCTCTCACCACAGGCAAGACGGTTGCCGGCGGCCTTCACTTAACGACCGAGAGCAGCGACGTTGTTTACGTTTAGTTGTCAGGGCTAATAGACAGGGAACACTGCCTGAAATAGCCGCACATATCAAAGTGGCACGTATGATGAAGGTATGCATTAGGACAGTGCGGCGAAATTTGGCGTTAATGGGCAGCAGACGACCGATACGAGTGCCTTCGCTGACAGCACGGCATCGCCTGCAGCGCCTCTCCTGGTCACCTGACCATATCAGTTAGACCATAGACGACTGGAAAACCGTGGCCTCGTCAGATGAGTCCAAATTTCAATTGGTAAGAGCTGATGGTAGGGTTACAGAGTGGCGCAGACCTCCACGAAGTCGTGGACCCAAGTTGTCAACAAGTCACTGTGTGAATTGGTTATGGCTCCATAACGCTATGGGCTGTGCTTACCTGGGAACTGGACTGGGTCCTCTCGTCCTACTCAACCGATCATTGACTGGAAATGATTCTGTTCGGCTACTTGCTGGATAACAGTGCGTCACGTCACCAGACCAGAATTCTTCGCGATTGGTTTGAAGAACATTCTGGATAGTTCGAGCGAATGATTTGCCACCCAGATCATCACCCGACATGAATCCGATTGAGCATTTATGGAACATAATCGAGATGTCAGTCCGTGTTCAAAAGTCTGCACCGGCAACACTTTCGCAGTTATGGACGGCCATTGAAGCAGCACGGCTTAGTGTTTCTGCAGGAGACTTCCAATGACTTGCTGAGTCCTTGCCACGTCGAGTTGCTGCACTACGCCGGGCAAAAGGAGGTCCGACACGATATTAGGAGGCATCCCATGACTTTCGTCACACAGCGTATCTCTCACCCAATGAAAAATCCAATGGATTAATGAGACTCTCAGTCACCACTCGCCAGCCACTACGATTGATGAAACGTGGCATAGAGTTGAAGCAGTACAGTTGACGAAGGTGTATCTATCAACCAAGCTCATTTAGACTATGTACCCAACCGGTTAGAGCTATGGTTTCTTCCAGAAAAGGCAGCTCTGTATACTAAATTTTTTGTCGCTTATTGGATGTGTGTGAGAAAAGTAAGCTATAAATCGGCAGAGTCGTTGTTCCCAGTCTTGTCAGCAGCGCTTGAAAGGTCTTAACTGGTAGGGGCTTTAACATACCGGTCATATTGTTTTGAATGTTCCCCAGCACCCCAAAATGACATCCTTTTAAGACATTTTTCAATTTAGGGAAAAGAAAAAATGTCACAAGGACTCAAATCAGATGAGTAGGGATCTTATGGAAAAACAGGAAAGCCTTTCGAGGCCAAAAATTCCATGAGGGAAGTAGCTATGTGACGCGGGGCGTTGTCACGATACATCATTTACTTGTCTGCAGTGTCCAGTCTCACTCTATTCACCCTTTTCCTGAGCCTTACAAGGACGTCTTTGTAAAACACTTGGTTGATATTTTTTCCACGAGGAACAGATTCTCTAAGTACAATGCCCTACCGTAAAAAAAGCAAATCAGCATTGTTTTGATCTTTGATTTGCTCATTCGAACTTTTTTCGGTCGAGGATGTTTCAGTATGTCACTGCTCACTTTGACATTTGCCTCAGGATCGTACTCCAAAAATCCAGGTTTCATCACCTGTGATCACACGATTCGCGGTCGTTGGCAGTCCTCTCAAGAAGACCAATGGGGACGTTTCGTCTATTGTCCTCCTGCTTAGTTCAAAATGTGTGTGAATTCCTAAGGGGCCAAACTGCTGAGGTTCTCCTCCCTAGACTTACACACTACTTAAACTAACTTATGCTAAGAACAACACCTACACCCATGCCCGAGAGAGGACTCGAACCTCCGGCGGGATGGGTCGCATAGTCCGTGACATGGCGCCTCAAACCGCAAGGGTCACTCCTCGCGGCTCTGCTTAGTTCTGAGGTTTTCGGCACCATTTTGGCACAAAACTTACGCATGTGCAAGTCTTCAGTCAAAATTTGATGAACGGTGAAAGTATTTAACAGGTCATGCATCTTCCTTACTAGTTGAATTGAAGCTGTGAGGACGGGACGTAAGTCGTGCTAGGATAGCTCAGACGGTGAGTTAATTGATCAACGATGAACTTGAACAAGCGTCATGGGACGTCCGCCCCGAACAAATAGAACGAACAATAAAGGACAAAATGAGATTAAAAAAATACGGTAGAGCACTTGCCCGCGAGAGGCAAAGGTTTCGAGTTCGAGTCTCGGTTCTGCACTACGGCAAGAAAGGAAGAATGAATTGACTGTTGGTGTTAATAACGATCATCCTCCTTTACCTCCCCTGCATTACTACAGATGACGTCTCACTGAGCACATTTGATCCATGCATGCAGTACACGTGAGGCGCCCGCCTAGTTGTTTCCACTGCACTGTGTGGAATACAAAGGTTCTGTTATAGTTCACTAACCTGCTGTCTTCAAGTCGATGTCCCCAGCGTAGAAAACAGCACGCAGGTCGTAGGTTCTGTATCTTGAGGCTGAAACTTACTTTTAGCTAGGTTCTGTTCTGAAATAATGTATCACTTCATTGGGATGCGTATTTTAATATAGCCACACGAGAAGACTACATGATCTTAATAAAACACCTTTTGATACAGCAAACTATATGATCAAACACAATACTTACGAAAATGTATCTTTACACTATTTGTGGCACGTGTCTGTGCCTCATGAGTCTATCTTTTAATACTGAATACTGGCAAACACATCCTGCGACAGAAAACATGTCTGCTCTTCTCGACAGCCTAATCCAGAGTGACGAACAGCCCGAAACACTTCGCGCGTCATACCAGAAAAGGCGTGACCCGAACGCTTCCGAAGTGCTTCGTCTGCAATTTCGTCAGCCTTTTGTTTTTGATATAAATTGTTTTTAATAATTCTAAAATGGCTGACTGATAGTCAGCTGTTGATAGATATTTATATTAAAAAGGGAAGTCATTCCAATGAGTAGTTTAACTAATAATAATAACTATAACGTTTTGGCGCCCTTGCTCCGAACACTGCAGCCAATCACAGAGCAGTAGCATTATGCAGGCGGCCTTTCTCACGGGAATGGTACCGAATCTAACATCTGTCACAGGTACCCCACACCACATTTCGTCATCTATATACTTATTGCATCTCCACTGCTCTGGGAACAGCTTCTTGGAGCCTAATATGATGGCTGACTAAGCCATATATATTACAGTACACGGTTTTAATCTGCCACGAAGTTTCATATCAGCGCACATTCCGCTGTAGAGTGAAAATTCATTCTGGAATCATCCTTACTGTTAAACGCCGGTCTGACCTTACAAGAGCACGCTCAGAGTATAAATTTTGGTCGGTTTTTCAATTTGATGGTTTCCTGAGCGAGGTTAATCTTCAACATGTTCTCGGCCTTCCAAAAACGATTAGTGCCAGCGAAAAGCATGTGCTCTTGATGAGGAATGTTCCTCACACTCGCGGATTTCCCAAATTTAACACAAAACGTGATGAGGTAACTTCGCTCTAAACTCCGATGTTCCATTTTCGTAACACAAAAAGAAGATACAACTTCACTAATGGCACTGTGAAGAATCACGTGACGACCACCGTACGGAGCGGAAACTGGGCTGAGAATCTGGAAGATCAAAATGGTTCAAATGGCTCTGAGCACTATGGGACTTAACTTCTGAGGTCAGCAGTCCCCTAGAACTTAGAACTACTTAAACCTCAATAACCTAAGGACATCACACACACCCATGCCCGAGGCAGGATTCGATCCTGCGACCGTACTGGTCGCATCGAATCTCCTACTTTTTTAATGAAGTATTCTATCTACTATAATGTATACGCATCTTAAGTAATTATGCGCATCTTAAGTAATTCGCTGTTCTTCCAGGTGAGGCAATTTTAACGGCGAGCAGTGTACGCATCGAGTACGATATTGTATAGATGTCATTCGAAAGCAAGTTATAAATAAACTGCTTCATATTTGAGGAACTTAACGACCTTTATCTATATAAGGTTGGTGCCGGTGGCGACACCTACAACGTGCTGACATGAGGAAAGTTTCCAACCGATTTCTCATACACAAACAGCAGTTGACCGGCTTTGCCTGGTGAAACGTTGTTGTGATGCCTCGTATAAGTAGGAGAAATGCGTACCATCACGTTTCCGCCTTTGATAAAGGTCGGATTGTAGCCTATCGCGATTGCGGTTTATCGTATCGCGACATTGCTGCTCGCGTTGGTCGAGATCCAATGACTATTAGCAGAATATGGGATCGGTGGGTTCAGGAGGGTAATACGGAACGCCGTGCTGGATCCCAACGGCCTCGTATCACTAGCAGTCGAGATGACAAGCATCTTATCCGCATGGCTGTAACGGATCGTGCAGCCACGTCTCGATCCCTAAATCAGCAGATGGGGACGTATGCAAGACAACAACCATCTGCACGAACAATTCGACGACGTTTGCAGCAGCATGGACTATCAGCTCGGAGACCATGGCTGCGGTTACCCTTCACGTTGCATCACAGACGGGAGCGCCTGCGATGGTGTACTCAACGACGAACCTGGGTGCACGAATGGCATAACGTCATTTTTTCGGATGAATCCAGATTCTGTTTACAGCATCATGATGGTCACATCCGTGTTTGGCGACATCGCGGTGAACGCACATTGGAAGCGTGTATGCGTTATCGCCATACTGGCGTATCACCCTGCGTGATGGTATGGGGTGCCATTGGTTACACGTCTCGGTCACCTCTTGTTCGCATTGACGGCACTTTGAACAGTGGCCGTTACATTTCAGATGTGTTACGACCCGTGGCTCTACCCTTCATTCGATCCCTGCGAAACCCTACATTTCAGCAAGATAATGCACGACCGCATGTTGCAGGTCCTGTACGGGTCTTTCTGGATACAGAAAATGTTCGACTGCTGCCCTGGCCAGCACGTTCTCCATATCTCTCACCAATTGAAAACGTCTGGTCAATGGTGGTCGAACAACTGGCTCGTCACAATACGCCAGCCACAACTCTTGATGAACTGTGGTATCGTGTTGAAGCTGCATTGGCAGCTGTACCTGTACACGCCATCCAAGCTCTGTTTGACTCAATGCCCAGGCGTATCAAGACCGTTATTAGAGCCAGAGGTGACTGTTCTGGGTACTGATTTCTCAGGATCTATGTACCCAAATTGCGTGAAAATGTAATCACATGTCAGTTCTAGTATAATATATTTGTCCAATGAATACCCATGTATCATCTGCATTTCTTCTTGGTGTAGCAATTTTAATGGCCAGTAGTGTAAGAAATGTTTTTGCTCCTGCTCTTTTATGGTTTGTAATTAATTTGTTGAGCACAACAGTAATGAAGAGTTTGGAGGCTATTGTTACCGCCATGGGTTACGTAGCGCTAATTTCGCCGTGTTGCGGCGGATGACAGGAGCGGCAGCACGCGCCAGCTAACGGCGCACGCTTCTTTCCGAGCGTGCTCACAATTGCGCTAATGCCGAGGCGATCACGGCCGCCGATGAAGAGCTAGAGCGCGCTCGGTGCCCCGACGCTCACCTCGCAGGAGGCCACTGGTCTCACAATTCGTTGAATTAACCTGTCGTGCATACCGACCTGACTGTACAACGTACACGTTGAGCACATACTTCCGTGAGAGGGAGGTGAGCTAAACACGATTGGAAACTCTCACTGGATTAACAGCATTCACTGTGGTCATCCTAAATCATGGACGGTTTTCCACAAACGCGCTCTGTAGAAAATCATAAGAAAGTTTGATCTCGTTTAAGATTGTCAGTGGAACGAAAATCACTGTCCAGACACAAGTACAGGAACCATAATACAAAATAGCGTAACAAAAACGCAATGTTTAACTCTTCCTCAAATGAAAAAATCATATCAAAGGAAAATCAAGGAAAGTTCCCATCGTTCAGAAGCCGAATCTAGTACTGATACTGAGGTAAGTGATAAAGCAGTCAGTGGTGTGGAACACCAGGTTCAGTCGTTAAAGGTCTATAAGGCTCTAGGGGCTCATGTAGTTCCTGTCAAATTCCGTATAAAAGTTGCAAATTAATTAGATCCACTCTTGACCATAATTTACAGCACATCCCTGACGCGTAAGTATGCAGGGTGGTCAGAAAAAAATGCAAAGCTTGTAAAGGTGTTGCAGGTTAGGTTGTGCTGAAAAATAATTGTTAAGAAAAAAGTCGATACCTAGTGCCATTTTGGAGTTAATTAGCACTGAAGTTAGCCAATCATGCCGTTGCGAGCACAAATTTAAGCAGCACCCATTATATAACTAGCGGCAGCTGTTGTCATAGTGTAGATGATAGCACACGAGACTGCTCAGCCTTTGGCACGGGTTTAGTCCTTACTACAATTGCTGTGCAACTCTCTTGTTCGGTTTTAGATAATCGAAAGAAGAACCGTCTGGCGACACTGTCCTTGGCGGGCCGCTTGAATTTGCAGGCGCAACAGCCTGATTGACTATCTTTAATGCTAATTAATTCGGAAATGGCACAACGTATAGAATTTTGTTCTTAACAGGTATTTCTCAGCACAGCCTACTCTGCAACACAATTAACAAGCTTTCCAGATCTTTACTGACCTCCCTGTGCATGTTACCCTTGACAAGAAAAGAGCATAGGTCACTGCCATTACAAAAAAGGAAGCAGAACTGACCCATAGAACTACCTTTCTACGTCAATCACATCTATTTGTAGCAGAATTCCAAAACCTATTTTGTATTCAAACATTACTATTTACCTGTAACAAATTAATCCTATGAAAATCCATATCGGCCCACTGAAGCATCGACCTTCCGATGGAAATCTATTCAGTAAAAACTGCAGTAATATCCACCTACATTTTGATAAAATAACCGTCCAATGTAGCCTGACAACTACTTCTCACACTAGAGAAGTGCAAAACTGTGTATTTCCCAAATCTACAGGATTAATGAGCCACTACAGTCCGATCCACAAACGATGGCTGTTCACGCATGTCGAGACACGGATGCGGGTTGCATTGTCGAAAGAAGAAAGCACGTGTCCTGCAAATTACTTCTATCGCCTGCTTATCCAGAGTTTATCACATGTCCTGCAAATTACTTCTCTCGCCTGCTTAAGCAAAATTTATCTCTTACCACCACAATCGACGATGACAACCCGCAACAAATGGAATCGAAATTCTAAACAGCTCGCTACGATCACGTTTAATGCTTGCATAAGCTGCGGCATTCACAGCAGAGCGCTGAGAATATGTTGAACGCTCATTGGCTGGAGGGGAATGCATGATGTAGGTGCGCAGAACAAGTCTAAACTCGGCCGCTATGGTTCGTGACTCCAACTATATGGTTCAAATGGCTCTGAGCACTATTGGACTCAACTTCTGAGGTTATTAGTCCCCTAGAACTTAGAACTAGGTAAACCGAACTAACCTAAGGACATCACAAACATCCATGCCCGAGGCAGGATTCGAACCTGCGACCGTAGCGGTCCTGCGGTTCCAGACTGCAGCGCCTATAACCGCACGGCCACTTCGGCCGGCACTCCAACTATAGTATTCAGTTACGCCATACAGATGTTTAGGATTAACAATGAGTGGAAGTATGAAGCATAGGCTCAATTGTAGATAAAGAAAACGGCAGGCCGCTATTGATTTGTCGGGCAATGGCAAACTGCAGTTGTACAGCCCATAGCTGAAGACTGCTAGAGTGAATGGGACCCATGTCAGTAGGGTCGACACAAGGCATCGAGCAAATTCATAGGCTTGTTTAACTGACGAGAGTGTGTAACAGAAACTTTGAAAAATCTTAGCCGGGAGATAGTCGAAGAAAGACGCCATACATTTTGCTATAATCTGTTTAGAAATCTTTGAGAATATTCATCTTAAGTGATCTCAGCCATGAGCTTCCCAATGATTTGCAGTGTACTGAGTATATTAAAATTAGAAGAGGCTAGATAAAAACTGTTTCCTTTTTTCGCTTTTCGTTTCACATACGTAGTGCAGGAAAAGAAATATATATATATATATATATATATATATATATATATATATATATATATATATATATATATATATATAGGGTGAGTCACCTAACGTTACCGCTGGATATATTTCGTAAACCACATCAAATACTGACGAATCGATTCCATAGACCGAACGTGAGGAGAGGGGCTAGTGTAATTGGTTAATACAAACCATAAAAAAATGCACAGAAGTATGTTTTTTAACACAAACCTACGTTTTTTAAATGGAACCCCGTTAGTTTTGTTAGCACATCTGAACATATAAACAAATACGTAATCAATGCCGTTTGTTGCATTGTAAAATGTTAATTACATCCAGAAATATTGTAACCTAAAGTTGACGCTTGAGTACCACTCCTACGCTGTTCGATCGTGTGTATCGGAGAGCACCGAATTGCGTAGGGATCCAAAGGGAACGGTGATGGACCTTAGGTACAGAAGAGACTGGAACAGCACATTGCGTCCACATGCTAACACATTTTTATTGGTCTTTTTCACTGACGCACATGTACATTACCATGAGGGGTGAGGTACACGTACACACGTGGTTTCCGTTTTCAATTACGGAGTGGAATAGAGTGTGTCCCGACATGTCAGGCCAATAGATGTTCAATGTGGTGGCCATCATTTGCTGCACACAATTGCAATCTCTGGCGTAATGAATGTCGTACACGCCGCAGTACATCTGGTGTAACGTCGCCGCAGGCTGCCACAATACGTTGTTTCATATCCTCTGGGGTTGTAGGCACATCACGGTACACATTCTCCTTTAACGTACCCCACGGAAAGAAGTCCAGAGGTGTAAGATCAGGAGAACGGGCTGGCCAATTTATGCGTCCTCCACGTCCTATGAAACGCCCGTCGAACGTGTACCTCACCCCTCATGTTAATGTACATGTGCGTCAGTGAAAAAGACCAATAAAGAGGTGTTAGCATGTGGACGTAATGTGCTGTTTCAGTCTCTTCTGTACCTAAGGTTCATCACCGTTCCCTTTGGATCCCTACGTAATTCGGTGCTCTCCGATACACACGATCGAACAGCGGAGGAGTGGTACTCAAGCGTCAACTTTAGGTTACAATATTTCTGGATGTAATTAACATTTCACAATGCAACAAACGGCACTGATTACGTATTTGTTTACATGTTCAGATGTGCTAACAAAACTAACGGGGTTCTATTTAAAAAAAACGTAGGTTTGTGTTAAAAACATACTTCTGTGCATTTTTTTATGGTTTGTATTAACCAATTACACTAGCCCCTCTCCTCACGTTCGGTCTGTGGAATCGATTCGTCAGTATTTGTTGTGGTTTACGAAATATATCCAGCGGTAATGTTAGGTGACTCACCCTGTATATATATATATATATATATATATATATATATATATATATATATATATATATATATTAGAAGACGAGTAAACAACATTGTGTGAGTTTATATTATGAAGAACATATTGCCGCAGAGAGAACTACCATGTCCCACGACGAAAGAACGCGTAGGCCTATGAGAAACAGCTGCTACTCACGAAGTTGGGAAACAAGTGCACCTAATAGCTTCCAGACGCCATATTGGCCTACAAAAAAAGATAGTAGGCATACACTACTGGCCATTAAAATTTCTGCACCACGAAGGTGACGTGCTACAGACCTGAAATTTAACCGACAGGAAGAAGATGCTGTGATATGCAAATGATTAGCTTTTCAGAGCATTCACACAAGGTTGGCGCCGGTGGCGACACCTACAACGTGTTGACATGAGGAAAGTTTCCAACCGATTTCTAATACAAAAACAGCAGTTGACCGGCGTTGCCTGGTGAAACGTTGTTGTGATGCCTCGTATAAGTAGGAGAAATGCGTACCATCACGTTTCCGCCTTTGATAAAGGTCGGATTGTAGCCTATCGCGATTGCGGTTTATCGTATCGCGACATTGCTGCTCGCGTTGGTCGAGATCCAATGACTATTAGCAGAATATGGGATCGGTGGGTTCAGGAGGGTAATACGGAACGCTGTGCTGGATCCCAACGGCCTCGTATCATTAGCAGTCGAGATGACAGGCATCTTATCCGCATGTCTGTAACGGATCGTGCAGCCACGTCTCGATCCCTGAGTCAACAGATGGGGACGTTTGCAAGACAACAACCATCTGCACGAGCAGTCTGACGACGTTTGGAGCAGCATGGACTATCAGCTCGGAGACCATGGCTGCAGTTACCCTTGATGCTGCATCACAGACAGGAGCGTCTGCGATGGTGTACTCAACGACGAACCTGGGTCCACGAATGGCAAAACGTAATTTTTTCGGATGAATCCAGGTTCTGTTTTAGCATCATGATGGTCGCATCCGTGTTTGGTGACATCGCGATTAACGCACATTGGAAGCGTGTATTTGACATCGCCAAACTGGCGTATCTCCCTGCGTGATGGTATGGGGTGCCATTGGTTACACGTCTCGGTCACCTCTTGTTAGCATTGACGGCACTTTGAACAGTGGACGTTACAGTTGAGATGTGTTACGACCCGTGGCTCTACCCTTCATTCGATACCTGCGAAACCCTACATTTAAGCAGGATAATGCACGACCGCATGATGCAGGTCCTGTACGGGCCTTTCTGGATACAGAAAATGTTCGACTGCTGCCCTGGCCAACACATTCTCCAGATCTCTCACCAACTGAAAACGTCTGGTCAATGGTGGCCGACCAACTGGCTCGTCACAATACGCCAGTCACTACTCTTGATGAACTGTGGTATCGTGTTGAAGCTGCATGGACAGCTGTACCTGGACACGCCATCCAAGCTCTGTTTGACTCAATGCCCTGGCGTGTCAAGACCGTTATTATGGCCAGAGGTGGTTGTTCTGGATACCGATTTCTCAGGATCTATGCACCCAAACTGCGTGAAAATGTTATCACATGTCAGTTCTAGTATAATATATTTGTCCAATAAATACCCGTTTCTCATCTGCATTTCATCTTGGTGTAGCAATTTTAATGGCCAGTAGTGTATGATGTGATGTGTTACGACAATGACAGGAACCTGTGATCACTGGAAACAGTGCCATAAGTTCCTCTATAAAAAATCGTAACACATCACACACACACACCAACACACGTCGTATTAACAGATGTAAATACACCTGATGATGGAGGTTTAAACCTTTGAAACGCATCCGGAGATAAATAAACAGTGACTGGTAACAGTAAACATGTTTCATTTGATGTCAATAACAGTCACGGTATAGCCTAAACTAAAACGTTTACTTTTAGAGTGTTTTTGCTCATGTCACTCATAAAATACTGCGAACAACTCGCAAGGTTAGAAAAGATACCACTTCGTATCGGAATACGTCATCGGTCACGAACTGCACTCAAAGAAGCGAGAACACGAACTATCGCGAGCCCCGTGAACAAGGCGCAGTAGCTGAAGAGTGACGTCACGCCTCGCCAGGCATTTTACCATCATAAAACCAAATGAAAAATTTAGGACCAGTATATATGACGGTAGGATCTGTTACCGTTGATGATCATGCAGCTTTCCTAGAAATGAAATAATAATTAAATGAACACCCTAGCTGCAAAGAGGCGTTGATATACTTCATTTGGGACATGTTGAAAATCTGTGCCCCGACCGGGACTCGAACCCGGGATCTCCTGCTTACATGGCAGACGCTCTATCTATTTGCCTTGTAAGCAGAAGATCCCGGGTTCGAGTCCCGGCCGGGGCACAGATTTTCGACATGTCCCCAATGAAGTATATCGACGCGTCTTTGCAGCTACGGTGTCCAGTTAAATATCATTTCATTTAGGACCAGTGCCTATTTAGGCCGTCTGTACACGGAAATTGACCAAGTGGCCAAAAAGTTCTTACATTTGTTGCAAGAAGAGTAAGATAAGGTAAGCGCTATGCCATGTTTTTACCATCGCTCGAATTATTGGCGAGCAGAACCGATGGATGCCTGGCGTTTCAGGTTCTGACTTCGGTAGACTGTTTCGAAACTGCAGGGTCTGCGACTGTAGGTATCTGTGAAGCAATATTTAGCAGTAAGACTTTAAAATCTCAAATGCGACGTCTGTGAGTTGCAAAACGTTTGGGATTTATAACGGACACCTGGTCGTTCAGTAATTAGCATGCTCGAGCTCCTGTGTAAGCGTGTGTGTGTGTGTGTGTGTGTGTGTGTGTGTATGTGTGTGTGTGTGTGTGTGTATGTGTGTTTAAGAGAGCGGGTCATATTGCAGCATAGCTACACGTGTCAGACTTCATCTGCCATGGGTTTCTGGAGCCCTCGTCTAACGGCCTGGAGATAGATTGCCCTGCATGTGGGAAGACAAGACCGGAGATAAGACGGGACCAAACGACGGAGATGGATGGCGGCGCCAGACAAAAACTGGGGATTTCGCAACAGTGCTCGGCCAGCGCCGGTTTCCATCGACGAGACACACTCATTAACATTCTAATGTTGATTAATGCACCGCCGGGCTTATATTAGTCTGCGCGGTGTTCGTGCTGTCACCTGCTACATGTTGCGCGCCCATCAAAATCGCTACCAGCTGAGTGGAACACCGTGGCGTTGTCACGCTGAGCCATAAGTTGCGCGGGACATTCGGTTTCGGAAACGCATTCATCGGCTGGTAGGAACAGGAGTGTATGGTGAGTACTCAACGAACTCCAGTGGCATACGCTACACGAGAGACGTTTTGCCTCACGAGGGACTATTGAAATTCCGAGAGTGTACGTTCAGTAGACCGTCGGACAAGATATTACTTCTCCCACATACATCTCGCGAAATTACCACAACGAGAAAATTCGAACAGTTACAAGTTAATACAGAGGTTTACAGACAGACATTCTTCCCACGCGCCATTCGCGAATGGAACAGGGAAGTGGTGGTGAGAGGAGGGAGGGGTGGGGGGTTGAGATAGAGAAGCAAGAAGTACACTCTGCCATCCACCCTCAGGTGTCTTGCAGGATATAAACTTAGCAGTTGTGCTTCCGTACAGTTTTGAAGCTACAGCAGTGCAAATAACGATGAGTGTATCCCAAGAAGGTGTAATAGGATCTGTATATAGGTAAACAACCTCTAATGTTTTCTATACGTATTCAATTTATCAGCAGCACTATAACGTTCTTTGATGACGACGCTGTTATGCACAGGATTGTACTGTTGTTAGAAGATCATAAGGAGCTGCAGAAAGATTTGGACAAAATCGGCTCTTTGTGTAATGAATGGCAGTTCTCTATAAACGTGTATTGATGTGATTACAAGATTAGTGATGAACATCTTGAGCTAGTCCGAGAAGTTTTGAGGATAGATGAAAAAGAATAGTGAAAAGTTTATGATTTTAATGTTTTAGGAGTTCTATGTAGTCTCCTGCATAGAATGAACAGGGTGGGGAAAATACATATTATGAAGTGTTTGTTTACCGTGGTTTAATGGTATGCCATAAGTGATTCTCCGTGTGGTATTGTTGTCCTGTAGTTCCGAAAATTCTATAGTTCACACACTGATGTCTCAATTCAACAGCGGTACTGTACAAGCTGCTGCTGCACTCCAACCACAAAAGGTCACTGCTTGGTACGCAGTCTGTGCACAGTGCATCCTTGGGCTCATTGTTATTGAGGAACCTGAGAACCTGCCACATGTAGACAAGTCCTGGAACGTGAATTTGTACCGGCTGCATGCTGCTATGGAGCGCTGTAAAACAACTGATTCAAACAGCATGGAGCACGTCCACAACAGACTGCAGACGTCTTCGCTTTCTTTCAGGGGAAATCCAGACATCGGATTGTCTACCTGGACACCTTAGCATTCAGTGAAGTACGATGAGGAATGGCATCTTTACATTCACGATCTGAACCCGTGTAATTATTTCTTATAGATTTATGTAAAAGACAGGGTCTTCAAAGATGTCCCTACAACACTCCACGATCTTCGTATTGCAATTTACGGAGAGATCCGTGCAGCCGAAACTGATACCCTTCAGAAAGTCAACACAGAATTAAGTTTAAGGGTCTACACACTCAATGCTGCAGAAGGAAACCACTTTGAAAACTTTCTGCATTAAATTTCATGGTATCTGCTACAGCATAAATATGATAACAGGAACGTAGCACTCCTTATTATACTGTAGTAGACAAAACTTTCTAACACCCATTTAGCGTAACCCCGTACATAAAACCACGTGTCCTTCTTTGGGACGTTGTTCAACTGGCATGTCACATTGGTTGGAATGTCGATTATATCGTCAAATTCATGTAAATTTCTGCACTTCGTCATTTTGTGGATGGTTCGTACTGATAACACCAAGTTTTATCACACACGACGATTTTTCCAGAAAAGATTTGTCATCATTTTGCATTTTAACCACGTCCGTGCATTGTTGTTTTTATGTGGGAGTGAAGGTGTGTAGCACAAACTCTTCACACACTTCCCTGCTCCTCAGAACATTCTGCAGAATGCCTTGAACACTTCATTTAGAAATGTCGCTTCATAGTGATTTGTGACAGAACAAAGCTGACACGCTATGACCGCATGTGCACTACTTAGAACTGCTTCTTCATAACTGAATGGTTGAATGCACATCTGTTGTTTACATTTGTTACTTCAGGCCGCTACCATAGTTCGTGCGCTGAAATTGCTTATAAGCGAGAAAGAAATCAGTTTCGGAAGTTTCTGGATGGACAGTGTAAGTATTTAGGGGTGGTACTCAGATGCAATATGAAAACGGACAATCGCGTAAAAACATTGTCAGGCCGCGGTCAAGATTTCGCTCGCGGGCTGTGCCCAGGCACGAGTGCCAAAGTGCTCAGCCTCGCTTCACATTTCCTTTACCGCCACGCCACGATGTTTGAGCGCCAGTAGGGGAAAAGAGGGGAAATCTGCGAACACGGGGCATTTAAATGGCTGTGCAGTCGCACTGCACACGACTTTGTTTTATATTTCTCATTTCTCAACAACATAGGTCACAAACAAAGCAAATTATCAGTATTATTTAATTATTTTTGGGGCGATGACGCCATAATATAACCGTTATCTGGTACAAACTGCCAGCGTACGCACAGACGCAGACAATTTCACAGAGTTTATCATTGATGTTGCCACGTAATTGTGATTTACTTATTTTCATAAAGCAGAAAAGGTATTCCCGCAAATATGTCGATCGAAATACTTTAGCACTTATGTAACTTCATTATGTAGATGTGGAAACTGTCCCTGAGGCAAGCAATATAAACATCCTCGATTATTTTAAGGTAAAAAGATTTATCATAATTAGAATTACCTTGCAGGTCAGTCAGTTACATCTGCACACGCACAGGTGCGCTATCAACTGAAATGGCGAACGGTCTCGTAATCAAGTCGGAAACTGATGTAAGATTAGGAGCGTCCTCAAAATCTTTATAAAACTATCCTTGTGATTCTTTCCAGGCCACAATGAATTCTTCAGAACTCGCATTTTCTTTAATGCCAGTGAGCTTAGGTAACAGGACTGTCTTGGTCAGAATGTGTCCCTTCTACAACGCGACTTTCTTTTTAAATGCATCCCCATCAAATAAGGAAGAAGATACCTATCAGTGTCTTACTATGGGCAGTGTGCAGTCAAGTCCACTTAAAATGCGAAGTCTGCACTCCATTCCGGATGTCGTAATTTTCGTTCCTGCATTTCTTTTTACTTCATAAATTCAATAGTAGCGATTTTTAAACCGAAAAATGCCTTAGCTTAACCTAGGTACTTTGTGGTTATATATGAAGTGTCCATACTCGTCGTTCAGTTCGATTGAAAACTGTTGCAACTGACAATGGAATAATGCGTGCAGGCCTGCAAATTTAGCAAAAAGTGGTTTTGATGTCGATCTTTATAATTTTTTGCTTTTTCATTATCAACCAAATCTGTAAATTCTTTCTGTATCGTATTGTAATGTAGTTTCATCACAAATAAGCACTATCTGTCACTTATACGACTTAGAATTCTCATCCTTCTCTTCTGTCATTCTCATTCATTTTAAAGGTATCCGAGGATAGATCGTAAGACCGCTTCTTTTGTGCAAACAGCCACTGGACCTGTGAACGTCCTTCATACCACGAACATATAGAGAATGTTAAACAGCGCTGTTCTGCCGGGCTAAAGAGACTTGTGCCGACCGAAAAATACAGCACCGCAATGCTAAATGATATGTCGCCCTTTTTCGGGTAATTCCGAGAAGGACCGAGCAAAGCCGAATGACAGGCTGGGCTTGGCCCGTCAGTGGCCCTCACAAGCTGTACACGTGAAGTTTGGCATGCCAGGGCCGGCCTTGGTGTTACGGTAGCTGAAAGGAAGGTACAGATTTGATTGAACGGTTCCGTAAAAGTGCAAGGAGTTTGTAAAGGGAATCACATACGAGACGCTTGTATGACCAAGTCTAGAGTGCCATTCTACTGTTCTGAGTTCTTTTGAAGTAGGTATGATAACAAAAAAAAAAAACAAATGCATTTAGTGACGTACTGTTACGACATATCGGTTTGGGCTTTATAGATGTGATGTCATTCTGCTCCAGGGTCTTAAATGGCAATCTTTGAAGAAAAAAAGGCAACGTTGTTTTCGCTTAACCCCGTTGAGTAAATTTAGAGAAACGGCATTCCACAAAAGTACTTGACAACAATAGATCATCCTGCATGTATCCGCCGCAAGCCATTGTACAATGTCTGACGGATATTAGTTCCTACCAAAATCAGCTATTTTCTGTCCTATTACTTTCGGGCATTGAACAAGGGGTAAATTAATCTTTATATGCTTCTGTAGGGGCCCTAATCTTTATTATGCACATTAGCCTTACGAGCAATATACGAGCATCAGAACTATCGTACAGTCATCTGCGAAATTATCGAATAGGGTTTCGCGGGAAGGTCCCGGCGGAGGTTCGAGTCCTCCCTCGGGCATGGTTGTGTGTGTTTGTCCTTAGGATAATTTAGATAAAGTAGTGTGTAAGCTTAGGGACTGGTGACCTTAGCAGTTAAGTCCCATAAGATTTCACACACATTTGAACATTTGTTTTCGCGGGAACAACATTACCTTTCTTTTACAGATTCAATTTAAATTCCCGAAGCGTCTCTTTTACACCTTCGTATGATGTATATCGACCTGTTAATATCCGAGTACGTTGGCCGTCTGCCGTCACAGGTAACTGATAAAGTCCAAGAGAACTGGTCGCACTAGGTTGTGTACGCTATTTACTTTACAGATGCATTACAGTTTCCTAGGGTATTTCCATCAAATTTAAAGTATTCCATTAGCTTTCCCTGCTACTAGTTTTGCGTACTCGGCAGATTTCATATCGTTTGTTAGTAGTACTGTCAAATAATTATGAAGTGTGACGGGCACGTGATGTTGGAATTAGTTCTACAAGCTAACCCAGCACTAGGTAAAGCTTTCATCAGCCTGAAAACTGGTTTGAAACCGCAGTGCTTAATAAGGCAAGAGCTGGTATGTAACTGTCTTTTTCTGACATTCTAACTGATTTACTCCGCCATTAACAAGGTAACTACATCACGACGTGCATTTCGAACCATGGTATAACTAGGCATATTTCACACTAACAAACATTGCCAGAGATGAAAGAAGTAAGAAATGTCAGATAAAAAACCTATGGCTAAATGGTGATTGAACTCGAGTATTCTGGATTTATAGTCTCACACTTTACATTTTTGCGAAATGCATTCACTAAGATGAAATGCTTGTGCGGCTAATTCTTACCACCGAGCCACCGAGCTAAAATAGTATTAAAAATATTATGGGATGTTCGCCCAAAGATTTACCCAAAAACGCACTTTCTAGAATCTTCACTTACTATCACACGCACAACACTAGAACATATACTGAAGAGCCAAAGAAATTGGTACACCCGCCTAATATCTTGTAGGGTCCTCGTGAGCAGGCGGAAGTGCCGCAACACGACGTTGCATGGACTCACCTAATGTTTCAAGTAGTGCTGGAGGGATCTGACAACATGAATCCTGCAGCGCTCTCCATAAATCCGTAAACGAACGAGGGGGTGCAGATCTCTTCTGAACAGCACGTTGCAAGGCATCCCGGATATGATCAGTAATGTTCATGTCTGGGGAGTTGGGTGGCCATCGGAAGTGTTTAAACTCAGAATAGTGTTCCTGGAGCCACTCTGTAGAAATTATGGACGTGTGCGGTGTCGCTTTGTCCTGCTGGAATTGCACAAGATCAGACAGGATGCTTAGGTACGTGTCACCTGTCAGAGTCGTAGCCAGACGTATCAGGGGTCTCATGTCACTCTAACTGCACACGCTCCACACCATTACAGAGCCCCCACCAACTTAAACAGTCCTCTGCTGACATGCAGGGTCCATTGATTCATGAGGTTGTCTCCATACCCGTTCACGTTCATCCGCTCGAAGTAATTTGAAATGAGACTCGTCCGACTAGGCAACATGCTTCCAATCATCAATAGTCCAGTGTCGATGTTGACTGGCCCAGGCGAGGCGTAAAGCTTTGTGTCGTGTAGTCATCAAGGGTACACGAGTAGGCCTTCGACTCCGAAAGCTCACATCGATGATGTTTCGTTGAATGGTTCGCACGCTGACACCTGTTGATAGCCCAGCACTGAAATCTGTTGTAATTTGTGGAAGGGTGGCACTTCTGTCGCGTTGAAAGATTCTCTTCTGTCGTCGTTCGTCTCGTTCTTACAGGATCTTTTTCCGGCAACAGCTATGTCGGAGATTTGATGTTTTACCGGATTCCTGATATTCGCGATACACTCGTGAAATGGTCGTACGGGAAAATTCCCACTTCATCGCTACCTCAAGGATGCTGTGTCCGATCGCTCGTGCGCCAACTTAGCACAACCTTCAAACTCACGTCTTGATTACCTGCCATTGTAGCAGCAGTAACCGATCCAACAACTTCGCCAAACACTTTTTGTCTTATATAGGTGTTGTCGACCACAGCGCCAGTTCCTGCCTGTTTACATATATCTGTATTTGAATACTCATCTCTATACCAGTTTCTTTGACGCTTCAGTGTGTAGCTGGATTTTGAGTTTTATAAATAACTAAAAGATTTACAGAAAACCTGCATTTCAAATTTTAGTAGACATAAAATCCTTGGCAATAATACCAATTGCATTCCAGTTTAAAGAAGGACAACAAACATGTGATTCGTGTGTTTGGAAGTCTCTGTTACTCATTTACTCGAATCTGCTGCGCACGTTTATGTGAAGTATAGTAGCTTTGAACTGAAATTAATAACCACCTTAGTGTTGGATGGTGCGTTCGGTGTTCAGTTTTCTCTTGGAGCAGCTGCCCGTGGAGAGGGGTGCTCCTGCTCTCGTCCCCCCCCCCCCCCCCCCCCTACCCTGCCTCTGATTATATTGTATTATATTACCTTCACTGCCTGTCTCACTTAGCGACCCTGATAAATAGAGAAGAGATATTATAGCGCATTATTGAACAGTATAAACATTCAGTTATCCCTTCATATGTGAATGAAATAGGAACGAGAGTGGGTAATAACAAGCCGAAGTATCCTGCATCACGCACTATACAGTGGCTTAAGGTGTCTAGAGGCTTAACCCGAACTCCACCAACGAAATTTCGGAGATTGTCCAGGGATATCTTCTGAATATTTTGATCAAAAGAATTCGAGGTCTCCAACGGCGCTTTACAGATTAATAACGTAATTATGATTTATTTGTTTTTTTACCCCAATTTCATCAAGAATACTTACGAACCAGTGGGAAAACCTGTAATATGCAATCACCAAAAAATACAAGACAAAACATAGAGTAATGCAACGAACCTTGGATGCAAAACTTCTATAATGTGGTTCCAACTGCAAGACGAATGGTTAAGCAGAGAAATACGACTATGATTACGGCCTAATGCCCATAAAACAAAAATCACTATGGAACAAGTTCGTTTCCAAAAGAAGACACAGAATGCAATTCGTCAACATTTGCACTGTTCTGCAGATATTTTCAGTGCAATAAAAAAGATAAACGATGGTAAATACAATATACGAAATGGAATTTCTATGTAATGAGGAACTGAAGACCAAGTGTGCATTGTACCAAAATATTCAGAAAATAGTGAACAACCTTCTAAAATTTGCCGGTGTTGTTCGGATTCATCATTTATGTATAGATGTAGATAGTAATCATCGTAATATTCACTTGAGATGTTTATATTCGAAAACAGCGTTTCAGACAAGGTACGAAGAAAAAACCTCAATGTCTTGGCAGGGATCTGAACACGGTCACTTCTGAATAGCGATTTCATTAAGTACTTTCCCGTTTCTATAGGCAGGATGAAGTGTTATTTGTAATGGAGCTCATTAACAAGCAGGAAAACATTTGACACAGTACGACACGTCGTTTGTGTTTGTGCGACAGCGCCTGACGTGGGATGAAGACGTATCTGATTGCTTGTCTGCTCTAGCTTTAGATCAACCATTACAGCGCCTCATACTAGGCATTCACGACCTGTAACTGGTTTCATTTAAAGGTCATAGCAACCTGGCAAAGCTCTCCAAAGAATGAATCACAGTCTTTCATGAGCGGTCATACTGCAGCACACTTAAAGGTGAGATTACATCTCCGACTTGCGCGTCAGGTCTGACAATTTTAGCCGCAGCTGCACTGGAACGACTTAATGGCGACATTGCGGCGACATAATGGCTAATGGCGACAGTTTCTCTTCTTGATACAGCTCTGTGGGAGACATCTGACTGTAGATCTAGAAGAATTTTAAAATTTCAGGTTTCAGTAATCGAAGCCTTAAGACGAGAGAGTTTGTAATCTTGCTGAGAAATGGTCTTCCTAAATTTTCTCAGGGCGAACGCCATTGCGTAAAACGAGGACTGTTACTGACTAGAATTCTGTTTAAACCTGTAGTCTTGTTTCCTAAGTAGCCAGTGAAGTCCATTCTGTTTCGTTTTCACAGTACGTGTACATGTAGATGGAAATATGGAAAAGAACTGCCCAGTTTCGCATGCTTGTTTAGTCTAAAACCTTTATAAGCCCAAATTAAATGCCGGCGTCACGTTACATGCCCGCATAGCCATGCGTGTTAATGCGCCGTTTGCGGGAGTGGGAGGTGCACCAGCCGTGGATCAAATCCGCCTTGACGGACTGACGACCAGTCGATGTGCCATCTAGTCCGGCTGTGGTTTTTAGGCGGTTTTCAACATCCCACTAGGTAAATACGGAGCGGTTACGCAAATCTCCCCATCACTTACACGATTCGAGAAAATTTTGATAACTTTCGGTCACTTTTACGCAGGCAGCTGGGGTACACCTACTCTGTCCTGCGGGGTTACGGGGTAGTGGTAGGAAGAGTATTCGGCCATCCCATAAATTACCATTCCAAATCCGTTAATAACGATGCTGACCCTGCGTCGATGCGGGGAAAGGGCACTAAAAAATAAGTAGTGCCGATGTTATGCTGACTGAAGAACAGAAAATTTCGTGCTGGTGATCCTAACATAAATAAAATTGTGTGATGTTTTCGGATATTAGACTACAGACGCCTAACTAGATTTACTGATGTATTTTTCACCTCTGTATAATACACTATTCTGTCACTTCAAAGTGCAACACTGTTTTTTAAAAAAAAAGTAGCACATATTTTCTATATACTCTGATATTTCTCAATTGGCAGAATCATAAATTCTATTGGAAAACAGGATCTTACTATACATTGCTCCATAAGAATAATCTCTTCTACACGGAGACGAGACGCAAAAGCTCATTTACTTTGTTTTCACTGTATTGTGCCCCATACTGTAATATTTATTTTCCATCTCTGTGCGTTCGCAAAGAGGGCTCTTGTCCCAGAAAAGGGCAATTAGAACGATATACGTTATGAATTCATGAATTTTTTGTATGCAGGTTTTAATTATCTCATAATTAAAACTCTACAACCTCAGCGCAGAAGGGTGGTTACAGATAAACTTTCGCTGCTTGAGAGAGCCTCCACGAGAAACGAGTGATCGTAAGACAATGAAATTTTGTGGAAACATTTATACGGACATGCGGAAGAGAAGTAATAATAAACCACTGATAGAAAAACATTTTAATTTACGCCTGAGAGAGTAACATTTGCTAAGTGTTGTAAGTAGGCTGTTTAGTTTTCTACACTCCTGGAAATAGAAAAAAGAACACATTAACACCGGTGTGTCAGACCCACCATACTTGCTCCGGACACTGCAAGAGGGCTGTACAAGCAATGATCACACGCACGGCACAGCGGACACACCAGGAACCGCGGTGTTGGCCGTCGAATGGCGCTAGCTGCGCAGCATTTGTGCACCGCCGCCGTCAGTGTCAGCCAGTTTGCCGTGGCATACGGAGCTCCATCGCAGTCTTTAACACTGGTAGCATGCCGCGACAGCGTGGACGTGAACCGTATGTGCAGTTGACGGACTTTGAGTGAGGGCGTATAGTGGGCATGCGGGAGGCCGGGTGGACGTACCGCCGAATTGCTCAACACGTGGGGCGTGAGGTCTCCACAGTACATCGATGTTGTCGCCAGTGGTCGGCGGAAGGTGCACGTGCCCGTCGACCTGGGACCGGACCGCAGCGACGCACGGATGCACGCCAAGACCGTAGGATCCTACGCAGTGCCGTAGGGGACCGCAGCGCCACTTCCCAGCAAATTAGGGACACTGTTGCTCCTGGGGTATCGGCGAGGACGATTCGCAACCGTCTCCATGAAGCTGGGCTACGGTCCCGCACACCGTTAGGCCGTCTTCCGCTCACGCCCCAACATCGTGCAGCCCGCCTCCAGTGGTTTCGCGACAGGCGTGAATGGAGGGACGAATGGAGACGTGTCGTCTTCAGCGATGAGAGTCGCTTCTGCCTTGGTGCCAATGATGGTCGTATGCGTGTTTGGCGCCGTGCAGGTGAGCGCCACAATCAGGACTGCATACGACCGAGGCACACAGGGCCAACACCCGGCATCATGGTGTGGGGAGCGATCTCCTACACTGGCCGTACACCACTGGTGATCGTCGAGGGGACACTGAATAGTGCACGGTACATCCAAACCGTCATCGAACCCATCGTTCTACCATTCCTAGACCGGCAAGGGAACTTGCTGTTCCAACAGGACAATGCACGTCCGCATGTATCCCGTGCCACCCAACGTGCTCTAGAAGGTGTAAGTCAACTACCCTGGCCAGCAAGATCTCCGGATCTGTCCCCCATTGAGCATGTTTGGGACTGGATGAAGCGTCGTCTCACGCGCTCTGCACGTCCAGCACGAACGGTGGTCCAACTGAGGCGCCAGGTGGAAATGGCATGGCAAGCCGTTCCACAGGACTACATCCAGCATCTCTACGATCGTCTCCATGGGAGAATAGCAGCCTGCATTGCTGCGAAAGGTGGATATACACTGTACTAGTGCCGACATTGTGCATGCTCTGTTGCCTGTGTCTATGTGCCTGTGGTTCTGTCGGTGTGATCATGTGATGTATCTGACCCCAGGAATGTGTCAATAAAGTTTCCCCTTCCTGGGACAATGAATTCACGGTGTTCTTATTTCAATTTCCAGGAGTGTATATTGGTAACGCCACGTAGCGGTCTGTATTAAAATCACTGGCTGTGCTGTGTGCAGTCTGTGGCTGGTTAGCATTGTTGTAATATTCGCTATTGTAGTGTTGGGCAGTTGGCTGTTAACAGCTAGTAGCACTGCGCAGTTGGAGGTGAGCCGCCAGCAGTGGTGGATGTGGGGAGAGAGATGGCGGAGTTTTGAGAGCGGATGATCTGGACGTGTGTCCATCAGAGACAGTAAATTTGTAAGACTGGATGTCATGAACTGGTATATATAAAATGACTTTTGAACGCTATTAAGGTAAATACATTGTTTGTTCTTTATCAAAATCTTTCATTTGCTGACTATGCCTATCAGTAGTTAGTGACTTCAGTACTTAGAATCTTTTATTTAGCTGGCAGTATTGGCGCTAGCTGTATTGCAGTAGTTCGAGTAATGAAGATTTTTGTGAGGTAAGTGATTTGTGAAAGGTATAGGTTAATGTTATTCAGGGCCATTCTTTTGTAGGGATTATTGAAAGTCAGATTGTATTGCGCTAAAAATATTGTGTGTCAGTTTAGTGTTTATCAGAATAGGTGAAGAGCGAAATATCTGAGTACGTTCAGTTCTGCTCAGCTGTTTGAAAATCAAATAATGTAAGAGGTTTATCAGCACAGTAATTCACTAATTTTTTAAGGGGACGTTTCATATGTCGACGCTTAGCCGAGGATACCTTACTGGAATCTTCTGATTTTTTCTTGTAGTTTCTGTAATTAGTGTAGCTATTGTTTATTGCTAGCGCGTAATTATAGAGAGAATTTCCTTTGAAGTTGTAGTTTTTCATTGTTGTACAGTAAAACAGTTGTGGCATGCTTGTAGATTTGCACCAAGTATTTCGCAGCTGCGCTTGCAATTAACGAGATATAATTTTCAATGCAATGTTAATGTGTTTTCTTATTTTGCTCTTCAAATTGTGCTTTTCTGTGTTATCGTGTGAAATATTGTGACAATAATGGCGTGTGAAAAACGTAATACTAGGCTCCAAAGTAAACTGAGAAATGACAGTGAAGACGAAAGTAGTGTGTTAGCGCCATCGCGTAATGAATTAACTAATGTTCAAACTAGTAATTTGGTAGCTGTGCATAGGGAAATGGAGCGGGCTGCAAATAATGATGTAAACAGTGAAACAATTAGTGAACAGGGGAGCATTATCGATCGATCGGTCGGCAACAGCTCGCCTCAGGAAACCGAAATAACAGGACGCAATTTCGCAAATACTGTAGATTCAGGTTTTGGGTCCTCACCGTTTTCTCAAATAAGTCAAGACACATTTTCTGCTTGTCAAAATGTGAATGTTGCTGGTGCAAATTCACTGCCGAAAAGCACTGAGGAACATGTTTCAGACACCAGCGCATTCTTATTACAATTAATACAACAAATGGGACAAAAACTTCATAAGTTAGACACAATGGAACAAAAACTTCAGAAGTTACACTCAATGGAACAAAATCTTCAAAAGTTAGACACGATGGAACAAAATCAGAGACAAACACAGCAAAAGCTTCAAAAGTTAGACACAATGGAACAAAATCTTCAAAAGTTAGACACCACACTTGAACAGACACGTGAAGATTTTACTACTGAGTTACATAACATAGAATCGAAATGTCAAAAAGTCTGTAATGACGTAAAAACACAAATTTGTGAGCATTTTCAATCTCTTTTTTCACGGCATTAAAATGCATTACAGAATCACGAAGCAGCCATAAAAGAACTGCAAACTATTGTTCATGAAAATCACGAGACCTTGCGGGCTAAAATTGACTCAGTTGCATCTACCGATTCGGTTACGCTACTTGCAAAACCTCAGGAAAACTTAAAGGACACAGTAGATACTCTGAAAATTGGTTCAGAAAGACACATGGAGGAAATTAGTTCATTATCAGATAAAGTAGTCGAACTTTCGGATTAGCTAAATAATTTATCTACGAAAGTAGATGATAATCTGAATGACAAAAGACCTGTAACATTCACTGACACAGATGAGTGTGAACAAATTAAGAAATTCAAACAAAATCAGAATCAAATTAATACGCAACACCAAAGAGAAATCCGGGAAGTACAAGATCAGTTGACACAGGTAATACAAGAATTACATATTTCAGAGGACACTCGCGCTCCACTACGGGAAGAGGGACATAGAAATACGGAACACCCACAAAATAATAACACAAGGCACTTCGGAAATTATGAAAGAAATTGGCAAGGTACACCGAATTTTGAGATGGAACCGCCGAAACGACGTAACATTGACCGACATGCGACTCGCCGACAGGATGATTTTGACTATAAGCTGTTTATTACTACACGTAAATTAAAAACATTTCAGAATTCCGGCAACGACATTCATCCACAAGCGTGGCTTCATCAATTGTCTCATTGTTTTCTTCCCAACTGGTCATTAGAGCACAGATTAGAATTTATGTGTGACTATTTAGAGAATGAACCAGCTGTAAGAATGCGATCGGTCATTCACGATTGTCACAGTGAAGGAGAATTTTATCATGCCTTCCTCTCAGCATATTGGTCTCAAGCTACACAAGACCGAGTAAAACATAGCATCATAATGATGAAACATTTCGAACAATCTGAATTTTCCACTCTTGTGAAATATTTTGAAGACATGTTGCACAAGAATCAGTACCTGTCAAACCCTTACAGCTCCTCAGAACTCATCCGCATTTGCTTAATCAAATTGCCTGAACATTTACGACATTTTATTTTGGCAGGACGTTGCAAAGACGACATTGAAGCTTTTCAGGGACTGTTACAAGAATTGGAAATTGACAATGACAATCGCGGAATGCGAAAACTGGAACACAACAATTACAGATCACATCCGTCACAATTTCGCGATGAAAGAAATAATAACTGGACACGACAAGGCTATTCTTACAACGTAAATCGTGACCAATACAGACACCACCCGTATGACAACCACTGGCAGAGTAATAGTTACAGAGAAGGATCGCATTTCCGTAGTAATGAATATGACAGAGACAATCATAGAAACAGACAATATGGCAACCAGAAGTATTATTTTCACGGGAGACAGAATAACTTCAGACGCAACGGTCCACCGTGCAATGATAATTCAGGGAGAAATTCTCCACCACTTAACCGACAAGAAAGAAAGTACAGGAACTACCGACAAGACGACAGACGGTATAATCATAACGACAGACCTGAATTTCATCAGAACTGGCGGGATTCAAACAGGGCTGGGCCCTCTCGGAATCCAAATAACGAGGCACGCCAACAAAGAGATAGCAGACAATGACTCGCACCGCAGGCAGCCACGTGCGCCGGTTGGCTCAGAGAAAAATAACATAGACGCTAACCTTGAGAAAAATTTGAGCATTCTTTACCGATGTACCATACACCACATGATAATTCCGTTGAAGCTGGAGCTCTGCATAGTAGGAAGAGTAAGGGGTTGCACCACATTTGACATGTAAAACCGTTTATTGAAAGATAATCTGCTTTTTAACTTAGTCTTTGCCATAAAATTTTTCATTTCACACTACTAGTAAAATTTGCCACACTGAGAAACTGTTAACATGCAACAATGTTTTGAAGAACCTAGGGAACATATTTAGACAGTATTTACGACTGCATTGTTATAGTGAACAGATGACACAGTGTTATTGTGTGTGTACATTCTTGCTTGTTAGTTGCATGATTACGTAATGACTATAAGGCTCACATACTTAGAACATATACCGGTACTGCTAATAAAAATTTAATGCAACATTTTGGTTTACTTGAAAATACATTCTGGATTTAAAGTACTTTCTGAGAGATACCAGATGACACAGTGGTTAGTTTATTTGACAGCTACACAATTAAATCACGACGCTACTAATGTGTGACACAATTTACATTGTTGCTTTTGCGGTGGATCTGCTTTATCTCTGCACAGTTTTTCTGAATTCTTCTGAAAAGGAAAACATGTCTTAGTAGTAACTTTGTGGTATAGCTACAATGAGACAGCCTTTTCCATAGCACAACAACACGTTACAGTACAGTACTTACTTCATCATCGCAATAAGCGTAATAATTAAGATATCTATACGCATAGCATTTCAATTTTGTTTATTATGAAGTAAGTACATTGGCTTCTACAGAACTTCGCTTATGGACGACGATAATTACGACACTTGGCACATTTTTACCGTTAAAACATGTTTTTTTACTACGTCAGTGACAGATGTTTACGCAATTTGGGTTGGATAACTTCACACTTATGAAATTGTATTTTGTCTGTACTTTGTGAACTGTTCATATTTTTTCGGAACCATTGTGATACTACGAGAGCTTTGAATGATGTATTTGGTATGGGATCAAGATTTTTAAAGTATATTTGAGGTAGATGACAGTATTGAAATGAGCAGAGAATTTTTTTTAGGTTTTGAAATTATTGCAGAAAGCTACGACGTTTTTGAGATTTGACTGAGGTGTTATGATGTTATTATTATGACGACGATGTGTATTATGCTGTTGAGGTATGTTTATGATCAATGAGATGATGCTATATGAGGAATCTGATTATGCTATGTATTTATTATGATGAAATATTGAAGATGTGTTGATGAATATGTATATGTGTAATAAGGTAAGGAATAAGGAGTAGTGGTTAGGGACTCTGATTTATGAAAGGGATGTTGGAAACCAAGAATTGTACTTTAAGAGTTATGAAATGTGTGTACATACGTGAATGTTAGTTACCGCAATGCTGACAAAACTTTTTGGACACTGTTATATATGAGATTTTGTTTCTACACACTTCTAATGTAAATTTCTAACCTTTGAATTTTTTTATGAGACTTTTTTGTCACTGTAGTGGAAACTGCTGCCGTAAATATTTCAGTAAAGAAGGTAGATGACCTTGACGTAATGTGCTGTGGAGGCCCATCTGAGTGACAGTCACCTGGAAAGAAAGCCATTAGTGTGTGCCTTTCAGAGGCACAGGTGGAGAAAAAAGGAGGCCATTATCCTCGCTATTGCCATTTCTTTGTAGAAAGCATAGGAAATACGACACACTCCAGCTTGAAAACGTATGATTACACTGTGGAGCTCTTAATTTACGATATTTACTAAATTGCCTAATGAAATGATGAGAAACATTTTACATCTATTGTCTTTCTAGTTGAGAGATTTTTTTACTGCCTTTGGAGATGCCATTTGCCTCTTGCAGAGTCTGCCACTTGAGTTTGCTAAACATCTCCGTAACGCTATCACGGTTACCATATAACCCTGTGACGAAACGCGCCGCTCTTCTTTGGATCTTCTCTATCTCCTCCATCAACCCGATCTGGTACGGATCCCACACTGATGAGCAATACTCAAGTATATGTCGAACGAGTGTTTTGTAAGCCACCTCCTTTGTTGATGGACTACATTTTCTAAGGACTCTCCCAATGAATCTCAACCTGGTACCCACCTTACCAACAATTAATTTTATATGATCATTCCACTTCAAATCGTTCCGCACGCATACTCCCAGATATTTTACAGAAGTAACTGCCACCACTGTTTGTTCCGCTATCATATAATCACACAATAAAGGATCCTTCTTTCTATGTATTCGCAATACATTACATTTGTCTATGTTAAGGGTCAGTTGCCACTCCCTGCACCAAGTGCCTATCCGCTGCAGATCTCCCTGCATTTCGCTACAATTTTCTAATGCTGCAACTTCTCTGTATACTACAGCATCATCCGCGAAAAGCCGCATGGAACTTCCGACACTATCTACTAGGTCATTTATATATATTGTGAAAAGCAATGGTCCCATAACACTCCCCTGTGGCACACCAGAGGTTACTTTAACGTCTGTAGACGTCTCTCCATTGATAACAACACGCTGTGTTCTGTTTGCTAAAAACTCAACCAGCCATACTGCTGGTCTGATATTCCGTAGGCTCTTACTTTGTTTATCAGGCGACAGTGCGGAACTGTATCGAACGCCTTCCGGAAGTCAAGGAAAATGGCATCTACCTGGGAGCCTGTATCTAATATTTTCTCGGTCTCATGAACTAATAAAGCGAGTTGGGTCTCACACGATCGCTATTTCCGGAATCCATGTTGATTCCTACAGAGTAGATTCTGGGTTTCCAGAAATGACATGATACGCGAGCAAAAAACGTGTTCTAAACTTCTACAGCAGATCGACGTCAGAGATATAGGTCTATAGTTTTGCGCATCTGATCGACGACCCTTCTTGAAGACTGGGACTACCTGTGCTCTTTTCCAATCATTTGGAACCTTCCGTTCCTCTAGAGACTTGCGGTACACGGCTGTTAGAAGGGGGGCAAGTTCTTTCGCATACTCTGTGTAGAATCGAATTGGTATCCCGTCAGGTCCAGTGGACTTTCCTCTGTTGAGTGATTACAGTTGCTTTTCTATTCCTTGGAAACTTATTTCGATGTCAGCCATTTTTTCGTTTGTGCGGGGATTTAGAGAAGGAACTGCAGTGCGGTCTTCCTCTGTAAAACAGCTTTGGAAAAAGGTGTTTAGTATTTGAGCTTTACACGTGTCATCCTCTGTTTCAAATGCCATCATCATCCCGGAGTGTCTGGATATGATGTTTCGAGCCACTTACTGATTTAACGTAAGACCAGAACTTTCTAGGATTTTCTGTCAAGTCGGTACATAGAATTTTACTTTCAAATTCACTGAACGCTTCACGCATAGCCCTCCTTACGCTAACTTTGACATCGTCTAGCTTCTGTTTGTCTGAGAGGTTTTGGCTGCGTTTACACTTGGAGTGAAGCTCTCTTTGCTTTCGCAGTAGTTTCCAAACTTTGTTGTTGAACCACGGTGGGTTTATCCCGTCCCGCACAGTTTTACTCGGCATGTACCTGTCTAAAACGCATTTTACGATTGCCTTGAGCTTTTTCCATAAACACTCAACATTGTCAGTGTCGGAACAGAAATTTTCGTTTTGATCTGTTAGGTAGTCTGAAATCTGCCTTCTGTTACTCTTGCTAAACAGATAAACCTTCGTCCCTTTTTTATATTCCTATTAACTTCCTTATTCAGGGATGTTGCAACGGCCTTATGATCACTGATTCCCTATTATGCACATACAGAGTCGAAAAATTCGGGTCTGTTTGTTATCAGTAGGTCCAAGATGTTATCTCCATGAGTCGGTTCTCTGTTTAATTGCTCGAGGTAATTTTCGGATAGTGCACTCAGTATAATGTCACTCGATGCTCTGTACCTACCACCCGTCCTAAACATCTGAGTGTCCCAGTCTATAACTGGTAAATTGAAATCTCCACCTAAGACTATAACACGCTGAGAAAATTTATGTGAAATGTATTCCAAATTTTCTCTCAGTTGTTCTGCTACTAATGCTGCTGAGTCGGGAGGTCGGTAAAAGGAGCCAACTATTAACCTAGCTCGGTTGTCGAGTGTAACCTCCACCCGTAATAATTCACAGGAACTATCCACTTCTACTTCACTACAGGATAAACTACTACTAACAGCGACAAACACGCCACCACCGGTTGTATGCAATCTATCCTTTCTAAACACCATCTGTGCCTTTGTAAAATTTTCGGCAGAATTTATCTCTGGCTTCAGCCAGCTTTCTGTACCTGTAACGATTTCAGCTTCGGTGCTTTCTACCAGCGCTTTAAGTTCCGGTACTTTACCAATGCAGCTTCGACAGTTTACAATTACAATACCGATTGGTGCTTGGCCCCCGCATGTCCTGACTTTGCCCGCACCCTTTGAGGCTGCTGCCCTTTCTGTACTTGCCCGAGGCCATCTAACTAAAAAACCGCCCAGTCTACGCCACACAACCCCTGCTACCCGTGTAGCCGCTTGCTGCGTGTAGTGGACTCCTGACCTATCCAGCGGAACCCGAAACCCCACCAACCTATGGCGCAAGTCGAGGAATCTGCAGCCCACACGGTCGCAGAACCATCTCAGCCTCTGATTGAGACCCTCCACTCGGCTCTGTACCATGTTGCAATTGCTTTGCTAATTTAGATGTACTGCTGCTTGCTTTGCCAATTTGCATTTTTTTTGTTATTGCTGTTTGTGTTAATTGTTTTGTGCTGCTGCATTTGCCTCGTCCCTTAGTTTAGCATCTGAGCTCAGTAGATTTAAGTTAGCTTAAGAGGAGGTAGCTATATAAGAGAATGAGTTGTGATGAATTGGAAGAAATGCATTGACAAGGTATAAAAAAAAAGGTGAAATAAGAGGCAACATCTATGAAATGAAGTTTTGGGTTGGACTGCAGTACCAAATGTCACACTGAAAACAAACCCTGTCCTGCCCTTTTGAGTTATTCTACTATGTGTCTGTGTACCTTGTGTATTTGTGTTCTTCCTGTCTTTATGTGTTTATCTGATAAGACTTATGTTGTAGAATTTTTCTAATACTCAGCTACAGTCACTATGATGAGGAATACTGTTATCCTCAAATATAATTTGCATTTATAATATGTTATTCACTTTGTAAAGATGTTCAGACATTATTTATTCTGTTTGGTTTTAATGCTCATGTGTGAAGTTGATGTTTCGAAAGTTATTCTGACCTTTTATGTATTTACTTATGTCATAATTCCTGTAACACTGATGTATATGTTATTTCGATTCTTTTGTACAGCCCGTTATCTGTATTGTTATGTTTTTTAATGATGTTTTATGTACCTCTGTAATTGTATTCTTATGTTGTAAATTTATAATTGTATAGACACTAGTTCTTCAAATTAAGTTACGTTTCAGTGCACAAGTTTCTGTTGATCATAATATATGCACAGTATGAGAGAAGTTGGGACTGTTAGTGCTTGCAAGTGTGCTAATATTGCAGCAAGGGACTGGTTAACAGCATTGCTGGTTCTAAGGACAGTTCCAAAAACGTTGTGAGTGCACAAGTGGTGGTTATGGACTTGCTATATTGTCCTCAAGACTCTTTGATGGTGATTGGGCACCTGCACAGTCGCAACAGATGGCTGCTAGCCATCTCTACAAGGACTGCAGTGGATCTGCACCTTTGATGACCCACCAATACCATTATTTCTACAAGGACTGCAGTGGGTCTGCACCTCTGGTGGCCCACTAATACCATACTCTCTACCAGGACTACAGTGGGTCTGCTCTGTGATGACCTACCTACTAATATTCTTCAAAACTTCGACTGACTCTGCTGTGGGTTTGCTCTGTTGTGGCCCATTACCTGCCCGCATGTCAAAAGTCAGCACTGTCTTTCCGTTGGAAGGACAATACTACTTCTTCAAGACTGCATGGAATTCCACTACTTCCGTTTGAATTTTCTTTTCTTAATGAGACTTTGTGAAGAAAACTGTAATTACTATTGTGATAAATGATCAGGACAGTCTTTATGAGAACAATTTTTGCTTTTGATCAACAGTGTATCGATAAGTGAGTGCATTTGATATCTTTGTTATTGTAATTATGAAAATTTTTTTTCAAATCTGTATTGGCCACTGCCCAAAACAATTTGTAAAATTTTTTGTGGGGAGCATGGGGGCTATGTAAGTAGGCTGTTTAGGTTGTTATATTGGTAACGCCACGTAGCGCTCTGTATGAAAATCACTGACTGTGCTGTGTGCAGTCTGTGGCTGGTTAGCATTGTTGTAATATTCGCTATTGTAGTGTTGGGCAGTTGGCTGTTAACAGCTAGTAGCACTGCGCAGTTGGAGGTGAGCCGCCAGCAGTGGTGGATGTGGGGAGAGAGATGGCGGAGTTTTGAGAGCGGATGATCTGGACGTGTGTCCATCAGAGACAGTAAATTTGTAAGACTGGATGTCATGACCTGATATATATATATATATATATATATATATATATATATATATATATATATATATATATATATATATATATGGGTTTGGACAAGGCGAGTTGGCCTTTACTTGTAAGATGGTTTTATCAAAACTACAGCAATATTGCTGCTGCTCTCCGCGATTATCGACGTGTTAAAGGAATATAAAGAGGTCCTGTTTCTGCACAGGGATATATATGTGTGTGTGTGTGTGTGTGTGTGTGTGTTATGACTTTTGAACACTATTAAGGTAAATACATTGTTTGTTCTTTATCAAAATCTTTCATTTGCTAACTATGCCTATCAGTAGTTAGTGATTTGAGTAGTTAGAATCTTTTATTTAGCTGGCAGTATTGAAGTCAGATTGCGTTGCGCTAAAAATATTGTGTGTCAGTTTAGTGTTGATCAGAATAGGTGAAGAGCGAAATGTCTGAGTACGTTCAGTTCTGCTCAGCTGTTTGAAAATCAAATAATGTAAGAGGTTTACCAGCACAGTAATTCACTAATTTTTTAAGGGGACGTTTCAGTGTGTATAATGTTTACGTCCCAGCTACACAAGTTGCTCAGTGCAACTACCATCTGCATCCTTGACAGCCTGGAAGTTAATACGGATACCATTGCACACGTACTTTTCGAACAGTGACTCATGGAATGTTAAGCTATTGTGACACAGTTCGTGCTTTACTTGAAGATCGCAAAATGGATCCAACATTCTCAACTATGGCAACAGAACTTCTTCAACAATTTGTGACACAAATGGCAGTCGGGCTCTCCCAGGAGCAATTCCCAAATCACCAGTTAATTCGAATTGCTGAATCATGTTCTTCATCCCTGTGCAGAAACAGGACCTCTTTATATTCCTTTAACGCGTCGATAATCGCGGAGAGCAGCAGCAATATTGCTGTAGTTTTGATAAAACCATCTTATAAGTAAAGGCCAACTCGCCTTGTCCAAACCCATGTTAACTGTCTGCAACTGTAATGCTCTCAGATGCCTGTGTTTCGACCCTATGTCCCTGTACCAGTACTGGTGCGTAACAGTGTGTTATGATACCAACACTACTAACAACGCGAATCTCGAAGTCCGCAGTCTGAGCATTGTTCCTATTAAACTGGCTACCTAGACGGCAAATACAAAGCGCAACAAAGTTGAAGGTTCACGTTTCCGAAATCCGATAATTGTCTCCGAAAGTACGACCCGTTAGTTTGAAATTTGGCTCAAAGGCGCCTACAACCGTTTTCTGTAATGCTGCAAAAGCATGGCACCCCTCGACATCACACTCCAGCTCGGCTATGCTTCCAACAGCAGGGTGTCGACACATGGGAGCAAGGCCATACGCCAGAAGTTCGTGTGAGCTTTAAGGTGTGTTAATGATGTTACTCCTCCCACACACGCCATGAAGGCCCAAAGGTACCAGCTGGCCGCCGTGTCATCCTCAGCCCACATGCATCAATGGATGCGGAGACGGAGGGGCATATAGTCAGCACACCACTCTCCCAGCTGTTGTCAGTTTCTGAGACCAGAGCCACTACTTCTGAATCAAGTAGCTTCTCAGTTTGCCTCACAAGGGCTGAGTGCACCCAGCTTGCCAACAGTGCTCGACAGACCGGGTGGTCACCCTTCCAAGAGCAATTAGAACGATATGCGGTATGAATTCATGAATTTTTTGTATGCACTTTTGAATCATCTCAGAATTAAAACTCTACAGTCTCAGCCTGTAAAGCCCGACAGCGCTTAACTTCGGTGATCTGACGGGAACCGTTGTTACCACTGCGGCAAGGCTGTTGGCTTAATGATGTTACCATTGGCACCAAGTTACATGAATAAAACAGTAAAGACGTCAAAGGATCCAGCTAAGACCCCTCCCCCTCCCCCGCCCCTAGTTAGGCAACACCCTCGGTGCCACCCACGCATTTTGTCAAGCATGTCCAATATATACCTGTCAGAAACTTAAATTCAGCCTTGCGATGCTCTTGCACCTGAAGGGAGGCAAACCCCACTAACGGATGTCAGTAGTGTGCCTAACCTTCAGGCGCTAGACCAGCCACAAGCTGAACTAGTATCGAAATTTCTGACAGGTATATTTTGAAACGTACTCAACAAAAGTGAATGGGTGGCACGAAGTATGCTGCTTAATGGTATAGTACGAGGGCAGTTCAATAAGTAATGCAACAAATTTTTTTTCTGAAACAGGGGTTGTTTTATTCAGCATTGAAATACACCAAGTTATTCCCCAATCTTTTAGCTACACAACACTATTTTTCAACGTAATCTCCATTCAATGCTACGGCCTTACGCCACCTTGAAATGAGGGCCTGTATGCCTGCACGGTACCATTCCACTGGTCGATGTCGGAGCCAACGTCGTACTGCATCAATAACTTCTTCATCATCCGCGTAGTGCGTCCCACGGATTGCGTCCTTCATTGGGCCAAACATATGGAAATCCGACGGTGCGAGATCGGGGCCGTAGGGTGCATGAGGAAGAACAGTCCACTGAAGTTTTGTGAGCTCCTCTCGGGTGCGAAGACTTGTGTGAGGGCTTGCGTTGTCATGAAGAAGGAGAAGTTCGTTCTGATTTTTGTGCCTACGAACACGCTGAAGTCGTTTCTTCAGTTTCTGAAGAGTAGCACAATACACTTCAGAGTTGATCGTTTGACCATGGGGAAGGACATCGAACAGAATAACCCGTTCAGCATCTCAGAAGACTGTAACCATGACTTTACCGGCTGAGGGTATGGTTTTAAACTTTTTCTTGGTAGGGGAGTGGGTGTGGCCCCACTCCATTGATTGCCGTTTTGTTTCATGTTCGAAGTGATGAACCCATGTTTCATCGCCTGTAACAATCTTTGACAAGAAATTGTCACCCTGAGCCACATGACGAGCAAGCAATTCCGCATAGATGGTTCTCCTTTGCTCTTTATGGTGTTCGGTTAGACAACGAGGGACCCAGTGGGAACAAACCTTTGAATATCCCAACTGGTGAACAATTGTGACAGCACTACCAACAGAGATGTCAAGTTGAGCACTGAGTTGTTTGATGGTGATCCGTCGATCATCTCGAACGAGTGTGTTCGCACGCTCCGCCATTGCAGGAGTCACAGCTGTGCACGGCCGGCCCGCACGCGGGAGATCAGACAGTCTTGCTTGACCTTGCGGCGATGATGACACACGCTTTGCCCAACGACTCACCGTGCTTTTGTCCACTGCCAGATCACCGTAGACATTCTACAAGCGCCTATGAATATCTGAGATGCCCTGGTTTTCCGCCAAAAGAAACTCGATCACTGCCCGTTGTTTGCAACGCACATCCGTTACAGACGCCATTTTAACAGCTCCGTACAGCGCTGCCACCTGTCGGAAGTCAATGAAACTATACGAGACGAAGCGGGAATGTTTGAAAATATTCCACAAGAAATTTCCGGTTTTTTCAACCAAAATTGGCCGAGAAAAAAAATGTGTTGCATTACTTATTGAACTGCCCTCGTATTTATGACGCCTCGGTAGCTCAGTGTGTTCGGTCAAAGGGTTATCTGCCCTCTGTAACAAAAAACTGAGTGAATCGATCAACGATGAACGTAAGAGGGTGTCATTTTGGACATTCGCCCCGAACCAATGCAACGAACGATTATGAACAAAATGAGATCAACAAAAAAAGAAGATATATAGCGGGACCCTTTGCCTTTTTATTCACACACGTGCTATTGGTTGCAACCCTCCTTCAGCTCCCCCTGCCCCCAGCCCTGTGATGATGCCACAGGAGGTCTGAAAAAGCATAAACACCATTTTCTGCTTCAGATCACGTTCGATTTTCGTCGAGTGGTTTTGAACGGCCCCTAGTATAACAGAGCAAAAATTGCGGTCGCACTACACTCCAAACGGGTCTGATCACTTTCAATGGGATTGCAGCCCCACGATGTCCTTGGAGTAGGCTTCAAATGCTCAGGGGGAGGCAGCACTGTCGAATGTTGTCAAGAACATCGTCAGATTGCTAATCGAGTTGTTGACTGACGTTTTCGACCGCGAAATGTGCGGGAATAAAGCCACAAGGTAAGGGGTGGTTGTATTGACTCGCTTTATGCCACCCCTTGATGCCTTTTCGTGGCGATAATAATACGTGGTGTGTCTGAAATTTTTTCCTTGGCCGCCCAAACTAAAACCGCGTGATTTCAATGCTGAGTGTCACAGTTTTGACCTCCATCGCAGAGACGTCAAATTAAAGGGTCAAATGGTAAGAGGGAATCTGACGACCTGCCTATCGTGTAACATATCGTGAAATCTGGTGAGAGTTTGTCATTGTTTACGCACTTTACTTACAGATCACGTGGACTTCTGAGCTGTGGGGCACAATTACGGGGTTTCGAAAAAGTGATCCTTTATTTGTGTTGCGCTGTGTAGGTTTTCGTCTACGCTGGCTCAAGTAGCGAAAGTTTAACTTTAATCACCCTGCATCTTTTGTTATCTGAATTGTGATTAAATGTGGATTCATTCAGTGGGAACTTCAGGATTCACTCAGTTAGCAAAAGTAAGAAAAATGATTAATAGCTGGATGACACTATCGCAATTAATGAACATGAAGGTGTACAGTTCACTAGAGGTTCTGTTACCAGTAAACTTGTGGAAGAAATGAGAATGTGAGCGATAGCCCTCAGATTTTCAATCCTAAGTGTCAGAGGTTCTTTGGATGTCTTATTCTATACGTGTGTTTTGTCCACTGTAGTTCAAAGCCCCTCACTACCTGTTCAGTAAATAGTTTTTAAGATATGTATTTGTTAAAATTTTTCTCATGTCGATGGAGATTCATATAAATCGGGACGAATTTCTCCTTGTTAACATTTTTCTTGATGTCTGCCAATTAGCTGGGTCATCGAGTGTGTAGTATTAGGTTTGCTTTTACTGTCATAGATGTGAGCTGCTGGGCCTAAGAGGTCATCTTGTTCCAGTTCTCCCAAAAAGTAAAAATTACTGGGAGTACTGGAATTAAACCCGTATCCTCTACATAGCTGTCAGACAGCCTCACGACTCGGCTGGACTGTCATTCGTTACAACAAATGGAAATATGTCCTAGCTTTTTTCTTTTTTTTGCATTGCATTACGATCAACCATTGGTGCTACTTCCCTGTGGACAGCAGCATCACCACCGCGTCCCCCAGTGTCAAGGCGAGTGATCGTTACAAAGGAGGAGCTATGCAGGATACGATGAGAGAGAAGTGTGTGAGCACCCATCGCAAAAGCTCCGTGTCATCGCTGAGTCGCGTAATCGCCGGTTAACCTCCTTAATGCCGCACGGGCGACGCCGGTCAGTGATGGGCGGGCAGGAAGTTCCGGCGGCTGCCCGTGTTTGATTTCCGGGCAGCGCGTCAATATTGGACGACGGCGAGGGCCGCAACCGCCGGCGCAGCTGACCTCACCGACCGCCTAATGGGCAGCCGGGAGCTGCTGATGGCACTGGGCGAGAGGCGGCGCGCATGCGCACGTGCCCGACACGCGCGCACCCATCTGCCTCTCCCCACCCGCACTGTGGCCGTCTAACGGACGACAGGTCCCTCACCCCTGAGCTGTCATCCATCAGAAAGCGGCGCTCCGCAGGGAAGCACATCCCGCGACGCCCTGCCTCAGCCACCTCGGGCGTTGATTACTGATTTAAATATTAATGTCGCTTCGCTCCGTTATAGAGACGTGGAGACGGATCGTGGCGATTGACAAATTATACCGCTCCGTCTATTGTTAAACACCTGCGGTCTCAGGTCAGTCTCTTTGTGTTCGTCGCTGCAGGACGTGGCTGTAGCGTAGGTGCAGTATAGCTAAATTAAGATGTCGTATAAAGCAAAGTAAATCTTTCATGTCAAATCGATTTTAATCTCGGTAAGACAAAGAACAACATTGAAACGAGTCGTCTATGACGACAGTTAATACGCAATTTTATCATCTTCTACCCGAGGGAAAAAAATAGCAAGAAATTTTTCTTTTCATATGTTCCAACAAACTAATAATCAAACATGACTAAAATACAAATGAAATACTTTTCTAATGATTCAGTAGGGCATAAACAGGCTCATATAAGTGGACCTCAAGTCTCACTTATCATGAAAACGTAATAGTTTTTGATTTGTATATTTTTCCTCATTTCTTCAATAAAAATGTTTAGGTTTGTTTATAAATAACTCATCTACTACCAGTAACGATTTTCTTTATTTTATTTTTCGCACGACGCGCTTCGGGAAATGATTCCCATTTTCAAGTGCGTTTTTAGTGTTTGTTATGTGATTCCTATGTGATGTTGTCGATGTGTGAGATTCTGCTTCATTTCGTTGACTTTACTTCAATATATAAGAAAACACGCGATTTTTAGTTGGTTGTCGATCTTCCTGTGAAGTTAGTGGCTGGTAGTATTGGAACAAGGCCGGTCCCATTCCATTGCCGGTACCATTCCAAAGTACCGTTATCCATGATGGCGGCCATGGCGTCAGAGACACCCCCCCCCCCCACCTACATATACGCGCTAGGCATGAAATGTTTTCATAACACCGCCACCATTCCAAAGCATTGTTATTCGACAACAACAAGGTCGCACCCAGTGTATCCACCACGTGGTGCGTGTCTAGTCCCTATTGCCGTGGCGCGATGCGAGAGAGAGAGAGAGGTAGCGTCATCTCTTTAAGTCACAACCCCGCGCTTACATACACGCGCTAGGCAGGACCTATACGAATCAGTGCACGGTCCACCTCACTCTCACACTGCTCGTATACTTCGTTCGTCCAGTACTTGTCACGTCTTCGTAATTAAACGTGCAAAAATGAAGCGTTCACAATCCGCCAGCGGCAGCAGCAGCAAACGTGCTCATGTGGACGAAGTTCCCTCGTGGTTCTCGTCTGCTGTCCCGCTCGTCGTCAGCTGGCCAGTCAGCGCCACAAAGTGTAACTGCACTCACTACGGATACGATATTTTATACATGATTACTTATTGCCTAAGCCACTTCCTCTTACGTCATCACGTACAATACATTACAATTATTTTACAGAAATACATTTCTTAAACAAAATTTTCAAAACAAAATTATAAAAACAGTCATGATGGTCTGTTCCTGTGGATAAAATAAACGTTTATTAATTTAGTCATCCCATCACCACATGGTCTCTAACTACTAATTTCTCTATTTCTACTTTCTACAGTTGACGTCAACATGCTACTACTACATGCCGTGACCTTGCATGGGGGCTTAATAAAAATATTAATGCAAATAATTTTAATTTTTTTTTTTTTGCTTTAGTAGCTGTCTGTCCGTTTACGAAGTCTCGTAAACGGTTGGCCCTGACTGTTATTATTACGCAATCTGACTGCTTAGAACAACAACAAGGAATGAAATGGAAATTTTCATTAACACAATTAATTAATTAAGTCCCCAGCAACTATAAAACCTACGAAACCAAAGCACAAGTGTAACTGTTCTGTGTGTGGGAGTATGACTCAACGTACGCATCTGGCACGGTTCTTCTTCAACAACACAAGAAATTTTAGATATCATTTATACTGAATTAATTAAAGAAAATAGAAATACCATAATTACTCAAGAAAACCAGAATTACACTCTAATACAAGAACACAAGCCAGATGCTTTGTTGACTGAACCTGTAATGACGCATTATTTAAAACATGGAAATAATGAAAAATAAATCAAGTTTCGTTACCTTCATATATTGACCAAAATCACTCTATACAGTATATCTCCACACCGACTCGCTATTACCACATCTCAACAAGAACTTTTCAGTACCACATCTCAGCAAGCACTCCCTACTAGCACATCTGAACACGAACTGACTACTACGAGCTCTCCCCAAGCAGTGACCTCTAGCACATCTCAATAATGACAGCCCGTGGAGGCGGCGGAACAATGCTCTCTAGCGATCTCTGGCGCTGTGGCTCAGTGTAGCCACCTTTCATATGCCCTTCCTCCACGGCTAGAATTTGATGGTATTTTTGCCAGCATTGGTGGTGAAAATACCACCAAATTCATCAAAAAAATACAGACAAAAATAAAAGATAATATTAATACGTAAATATCATATAACTAGATAAAATTTTGGCTTTGCACTGACCTTTCAATAACCTATTATATAGAATACAGTAAGCAATACAAATTCTTTCATACATGTGACTTTACATAACAGTTTATACAAGTATTATGTGGTTAAACAGTTCAATCAATAGCGTCAGCAATGACGAATATGTGCAGGTAAGAGTCTCATAACTTTCCACAAACAGTAATACACAATAAATCAGTTTATACAAATATTCACATAAACGCTTTCCATAGCCCAAGAATAAGCAGTTGACAGTTCCAGCAGTAGCACCCAGCAATGGTCAACAGGTGCAAATACCACAAGTAACATTTTTTCAATAGAAACAGTCCATCAGTGGCACCCAGTACTGTTGAATAGGTGCAGACACCAACAAGTAACACCATTTCAGTAGAAGCAGTCCATTAGTGGCACCAGCAATGTTGATCAGGTGCACACAGCGACAGGTGACTTCATTTCAGTAGAAGCAGTCCATCAGTGGCACCCAGCAATGTTGAGCAGGTGCAGACATCAACAGGTGACATCTTTTCAGTAGAAGCAGTCCATCAGTGGCACCCAGCAATGTTGAGCAGGTGCAGACACCAACAAGTAACACCATTTCAGTAGAAGCAGTCCATTAGTGGCACCCAGCAATGTTGATCAGGTGCACACAGCAACAGGTGACTTCATTTCAGTAGAAGCAGTCCATCAGTGGCACCCAGCAATGTTGAGCAGGTGCACACAGCAACAGGTGACTTCATTTCAGTAGAAGCAATCCATCAGTGGCACCCAGCAATGTTGAGCAGGTGCAGACATCAACAGGTGACATCTTTTCAGTAGAAGCAGTCCATCAGTGGCACCCAGCAATGTTGAGCAGGTGCAGACACCAACAAGTAACACCATTTCAGTAGAAGCAGTCCATTAGTGGCACCCAGCAATGTTGATCAGGTGCACACAGCAACAGGTGACTTCATTTCAGTAGAAGCAGTCCATCAGTGGTACCCCGCAATGTTGAGCAGGTGCAGACATCAACAAGTAACACCATTTCAGTAGAAGCAGTCCATCAGTGGTACCCAGCAATGTTGAGCAGGTACACACAGCAACAGGTGACATCTTTTCAGTAGAAACAGTCCATCAGTGGTACCCAGCAATGTTGAGCAGGTACACACAGCAACAAGTCACATTTCTCAGCAGAAGCAGTTCAATAAAATACACTGTCACTGATCACACTGTTCATCAGAGTTTATAAGCAGAAATTAAACATGTCCTAGTGGCACCAATATTGTAGAAAAGGTACAAGTAACAGTCCATAATTTTTTTTTACAATCACTGATCACACAGTTCATCAGCAGAAATTAAACATGTCCTTGTGGCACCAATCATGTAGAAAAAGTGCAAGTAACAGTCCATACTATTCACCATAACTACTGAGACAGTTCAGTCATGAACAATAGTTTGAATGCACATACAATTTCTTTAACAAAATATAATCAATGCTCTTACACTAAACATACAAATCATAATAAACACACAAATGATATCAGTTAATTGTCACATTAACTATTACAGTACACAATAACAGTTAACCTATAATATTTATGGGTGTCAGTGCAAGCCACTACCAACAAATAAAATAATATTTAGGAGATAGGTGGGTAGGATTAGGAAAGGAAAACACACAAAACACATCCACTCATCTTTCATCCTCATTAAGTGCTACTGTGTAATTGAATAGTGTTAACTGTGTAAATGTAACTCTGTCCAAGATTTGATGTTCATCATGTGTACCAAGTAGTAGTGGCAGCAATGTATAACAGTCAATAATAGTTAGTCAACGTCATAGTCATCATGTCAAGACCAATGTTTGCCAAGCCAGATCAAATTGTACTGTTGCTGAACAACTGTCAGTGAGCCAAGATATGCAAATACTTCCTCTCTTCAAAAAAAAATGTATACTGCTTATTGATTTAACAAAGTGTGTGTGTAGGCAATCTTCTTTCTACTTGAGTGTTCTAGTCTGCCATCTTCATCCTCCTTGTTCCATATGGACCAACAAAAAAAAAAAATATGCTCCTCACTTACTTTACCTCTTATCCACCAAACTCCAATAATCATCACTTAATCTTAATACTTCAATAATACGTCGATACATATAAACCTCAGCACCAATATCATTTCACTTCCATAACAACTCTTTCCTCTAGTCAGTCTCCTCGAACAAGTACAGATAAAATCCTAGTGCAACTTCAATTCAGCATCCCATACAATCCGAAGACACATTGTCCACACACAACCTCTGTGTATTCCATCTGACCCAAATTTTCTACTCATTATAAATTATAAGATACATTTTGGTTCCTTGTCCATCATTAAATAAAAGAAATGCATACATGACCTCTAACAGACTTAGTTCGAATAACTCTCAGTAATTAAGTACGATTACGGAGTGTGAATAATCATAATATTTCACAGTGTGTACACCACTTCAAGAATCATGGCAGAAGCAATCATGTGGAGTATTCCTTGTGTCAAGTGTCACTTCCTATTTCAATTGCTCACGAAAAATGCAGTGTAATACTGTCAATGGTCTAAACCTAGTTTTGGTCTGTCATGTCGTTAGCTTCCTTCCTATTAGCATAAATTTATACAGCTTCCATAAAACCTCAGCTCATGTGACTTCTATGACTTTCTTTTACTAATGTCGTTCGTCGAATTATAGCAGTTCATTTTCTTATCTTAAAAATATAAGGCACTGAGCGTAAGCAAAACATTCAATAGCGAGTAAATATACCAGTAGAGAACAGAATGTCAACAAGTGGATGCAGCACAATCCCTACAACGAGGCTCTGCCAAGTGAACAATCTATAATTAATACCACAGTGTAACCTAAACTCTATATTTGTACACAGTATATCAGCATTTCTATATACCAGATTGAAGAGTAGTTATGACAACAAAACAGAAATGTGTAAATATGCAATCCATACGCACAGCAGCAAACATGCCTTACACAATAAACAGGTCATTAGAATCACATCGCCATAAGCAAATAAATCTTCATATGTAATCTTAATAAGTAAACATGAAGGCGCAAGCAGATAAATCACAAAGTATAACTTACATATCTAACCACATCAGCACAATTAATCAGGTGACAATTATAATTTAAATAACTAAGCACAGCAGGCACATAATAAAAAAAATATGACGTCAGTGAAAAAGCATAGCAGCCAAGCGATGCATAATATACGCAAGTAATAACACTGTTCATTAATCAATAATTGTCAAAATCAGTAAATGTACACAAGCACGTCGCTTCACAAGTAATTTCATAGAACATAAAATTTAGCACAAAGTATGAGTCACGTAATCGCGAGCAGCAAATTACGTCTAAAGTACGTACCTAAGTGAAATTATGTTACCTGAAAAATAAACTCAATTAATAGTTACCCTTTTTAGTTTATTAGTTTCATCTTCGAAATGACCTTCTTCCTGAAAATTTTCTCCAAAGCAAGTCGTCTTAACGTCGGACACGCACAGAATTTACCTGAAGGTCTTAAATACTTTATACAACCGTATCCTGAAAAATACTGAACGTTAATAACATAATTTATGAAGTCCTTATAGCTTTATACAGAATTTAGTCGGAGAAATTAGACTGTGTATTTGTTTACGTCTGTCAGTGCATTCGCACTGAGCGCTTGATCAGCTGTAGGCGCGTGACGTAAGAAGGTAATTGTTTGCGGTCAACGACTGCCTTGTGCGGCGCGCAGACTGACTGTTGCTTTGAGTATGTGCCGCCGCCAAACACAGCGCGGTATCCTTGTACTCTCTCCATGTTTACGTAAACTGTTGGTTTCTCACAAGTATGTCATTCCACAAAAATTTTTACGTTAGATATGTGATGTATTCCCTTAGAGCGTCGAGATTTAAGAGTTTCTACTTCAACAGTGTTATCATGTATAATTTTGCGAACTCTATATGGACCGTTATAAAGCAGAAAAAATTTGCGACATAAGCCTTTTCCTTTATGAGACAAACGGTGGGACTTAATTAACACCTTCTGGCCAACTGACAAGATTTTTAAACGACCAGGACGTTTCGCTGATTTCTCTCTTCTAGCAGCCGCCGATGCAATATTTTGTAGAGCCAGGTTGACAACTTCAGAATGCCGCAGTTTCCGTGAAGGCGGAAAAGGAACGATTTCAGAAATGCGATTTGTCGGTGCTTTATTCTTTAATATCAGTGTAGGCGGTAAAGAAGTTGAATCATTAGGAAGTTCATTCAGAATGTTTTGAATAAGATGAAGATACTGATCCCACGTTCTGTGATTCTGATGACAATAAAGACGACACAATTTATTGATTTCCTTCATCCATCTCTCTGAAGGATTAGATTGAGGGTGAAAAAGTGAAATGAAAATTGGTTTAATTTTACGACGCCGTAGAGTACGAAGCCAAATTTTAGAGCGAAACTGTGATCCATTATCTGATATAACCTTATCAACATGACCAACTTCCTTAAGAAAATGTTTGATGAAAGCATTAGATACTGAACGAGCTGTTGCTTTGCGTAAAGGTGTAAAACACACATATTTTGATGTTAATTCCACTGCTACGAAAATATACGCAAAACCATTAGTAGAACGAACCACTGGACCGAACAAATCGACTGCAGCCATCTCCTTTAATTTCGCTGGAATGATAGGAAACAACGGTGCTCTGTGAGAAACTGTTGGCGGCTTAGCCTTTTGACATAATTTGCATTTGGCAAGAACAGATCGAATACGTTTTTCCATATTACTGAAGTAGCAATTTTCTCGTAATTTATGAAAGCATTTTCTGGGACCAAAGTGCGCATAACTGAAATGTGTGTACCAAATCAATTTATTGACCCACTCATCAGGAATACAAACTAACCAAACAGAGTTGTCGACCGATTTTCGTTTGAGAAGAATATCATTGCGAACTAAATAATACTGTCTGATCGCTACGCTTTCCTTTCTCCTCCACTTCTCCTTAATGTCCTTCCAGATTGGATCCTTATTTTGCTCCTTAGCGATGTCCTGGAGCGAAGACGAAATAAAGTTCTCAAACGCAACACCTTGAATGTACATCAAACAATAATGGTTTTCTTTGCCGTCCTCTTCGGCACTTTGTTTCAAACCCATAGGTGCACGTGATAAAGCATCAGCAACAATATTTGAAGATCCCTGTATGTAAACAATACTAAAATCAAATTCCTGTAGGTACAACGCCCATCGTGACAATCTGCCATGAGTTAATTTTGTCGACATAAGAAATTCCAGAGCTCGATGATCGGTGTAAACCTTAGTATGTCTGCCAAACAAAAATGTGCGAAATTTTGTGAAGGCCCATACAACAGCCAAAGCTTCAAGTTCCGTAATCGAATAATTCTTCTCTGATTTAGAGAGAACACGGCTTCCAAAGGCAACAGTTTTCTGTACTACAACGCCGTTTTCTTCTATCTCTTGAAATAAATGTGCACCTAGGCCTTTGTATGATGAGTCCGTCGCCAAACAAAAATCTTTAGATAAATCCGGATGTGAAAGAAGTGGGGCAGCAACTAAAGCATCACGAAGTTGTTCAAATTCTGACTGAGCTTCCTCATCCCAACACCAATTAGAATTTTTTCCAGATAATTCACATAAACGAGGTGTGGCCAAATTGTCCAATCTAACAAAGCGTCTAAGAAAATTACAGACACCAAGGAAACTACGAACATCACGTTTTGTGGTAGGAACAGCATAATTATGAATAGCGTCTAGTTTCTCTGGATCAGGGAGAATACCTTCTGTAGAAATAATGTGACCGAGAAATTTCACCTGAGAACGACCAAATTCAGATTTTTCCAAGTTCACTGTCATGCCAACTCGTGCAAAAATACGTAATAATGAATCCAAAATTTTGTTATGCTCACTCCAAGAACGTTTAGCAATAAGAATGTCGTCAACATAAGAAGTAATATTGTCACGAAGATAAACAGGTAAAATTTCATTTAAGCTACGAATGAATGCTGCTGAAGATACAGTAAGTCCAAACGGTAATTTCCGAAACTGGTAACAGTTACCAAAGGCTAAAAAAGCAGTATATTTTCTACAATCAGGGTGGAGTTCTATTTGCCAAAAACTTGCGCGCATATCAATCGTGGATAAAACTTTAATTCCATGGAAATGTTGAAGAAGTTCATCTAAATTTTGTGGACGGTCAGTTTCAGGAATAATAATATTATTTATCTGTCTGGAATCCAGAACCAAACGAATTGACCCATCCTTTTTAAGAACAACGTGTAATGGGCTGGTATAAGGACTGACTGCTGGCTCAACAATGCCCTGATCTAACATGTATTGAAGTTCATTCTTAACCTTGTCTCTGTAAGCCAAAGGAATAGCGTACGTTTTTCCGCGAAATGGTGTGTGTTCTTTTACTTTAAATAAATATTGTAAGCCTTGTATAGTTCCTGTGTGATGACTAAACACTGTAGCATGTGAAGTCAAAATATGGTGCAGCTCTTCTCTTGCAACGTCATCTGGCACTTCAGCTTTCTTAACCTTTTCATTAATTAATTCTTCGCTATTAATTACATCATCCATCGCGTCCCTGTATCTATTGTCATTGTCATGAATAAACACACTGTCGTCATAATGCTCAACAAAAGCATCAGAAGTAAGAAACCTTAAACATTTTGTATCTGATTCAGATCTTGCTAAACACTCGAAAAATTTCAAACATTTCAGCATTCCGGCAACAGTCAAATTCACACTTCCTTCTTTAAAGTTCAAAATTGCCTTATGTGCGTTAAGAAACTCCATACCTAAAATAATCTGTGTACTGAGTAATGGAACAATAATAAAATTAGCAGAAAATTCGTATCCTTGACAAATGAAATTTAGGTTGGTCTGTTGTTTAACTTCCACACCTTTTCCAGAAATCGCTCCTCGAATTGTAGTTTTAGAAATAGGTAACACGGGACAGGCAATAGTTCTTTCACATATACGAAAAACTGATTCACTAATGACGTTCAATGGGCTCCCAGAATCTAAAACTGCAGTGAACTTATTCTTACCCACACATACTTCAATAACAGGATGTAAAAATGCGTCTACATTAGTTTCCTTTTCGTCTAACAAAATGTCTCTCATGTCTTCCAGTCGTACGTAGTGTAAAGTCGAAGTGTCATTACTTTCTGAACCGTCTATATTGCTGCCAGAAGCCGAAGCTGCTAGTCATTGTCGATTGTTTGCGTCACGTCTTTGATTATTCGCGTCATTTCGCGGATCAATTTCTACTAATTGCACTTGTCTCTCTGAAGTTCTGTCACGTGGAGGATGCCAATTAGGTCCTTCCTGTCTGTTAGATGCAAATTCTTGGTTGTGTCTGTTATTAAAATTTCTGTTTTCCTGTCTGTCTGCATAACTACTTCTTGTGTAATTTCGACTGTCACTTCTGAAATTATTGTTGTATCTACTACCCTGGTTATTTCTGTAGTAAGAATTTCTGTTACTGTATGAATAATTTCTATCTTGATGATACCGATTACTGTTTCCGTATGGTTGATCATTCCGGTAGGAATTACCGTTATTATAATTGTCTGTGTAATTTCTGTTAGAACGTCTGTTATTGTCATAAGGCTGGTATCTATTGTCCTGTCTGTTACGTCTGTCATTCTCAAAGTTACCCAAATAACGTCCGTTCCGATCACTATCCCTTTTCTCTGAAAATGTATTGTAATTACTGCTACTGAAAAAATTACAAGAAGTCCCGTCGTCGTTGTCATACTCAAGTTCTTGTAGCAAAGTCTTAAAAGTCTCAATGTCGTCTTTACATCTTCCGGCTAAAGCAATTTGTCTTATGGATTGTGGCAGCTTAGTTAAACAAATGCGAATTAATTCAGTCGGACTGTAAGGGTTGGAAAGGAACTGATTCTTTCGAATCATGTCTTCAAAATATTCTGCTGGCGTGCGGAATTCAGACTGTTTGAAATTACGCTGCATAATAAGACTGTGTTTGACTCTGTCTTGCGTGTTTTCGGACCAATATGCCGATAGAAATGCATGATAAAAATCATTCAGATGATTACAATCTCTAATGAGTGCACGCATCCGCGTCGCCGGTTCGTTTTCTAAATATCCACACATAAATTCCAGTTTGTGACTTAGTGGCCAATTTGGTGGGAGTGCATACATAAATTGATCTAACCATGCACATGGATGTATGTCATTTTTAGAATTGCGGAAGATCTTAAATTTCCGAACAGTCAAAAAGTGTTTATAGTCAAAGTTTTCGCCTCGTGGCGACAAAGACCTACCGCGTCTGTCCCAGTTTGAATGTCGATTATTGTCAAGTTCGCGCGCCTGGCGCTCTCTTGTTGTGTCCCGTAAATGAAATAAATTACTTTCTTCAAACCCCTCTGCTATCTGTGATTCTAAATTTCTTCTGCTGTCTTTTCCTACGATTTCGCCTTCAATTTGTTTGACTTGCTTTCGTAATGCCTCAACTTCCCTTTTAACGCGTTCATTAAATTTTCCCTGATTTTCAACATGCTTATTTATGTTCTGGTACTCTTCGGTTTCTGCAAATGGTAATGGGGCTGTATCATCTGAATCTCTATCCCCATTTAAACTAAGACTTGTCAATTTATCTGAAATCTCCTCAACTCTTTCCGATAAATCACCTATTTGTTCTTTCTGTCTATTTACGTCTTCCGTAAGTGTCGCGACTCGGGTTTCAGTATTAACACATTTGGTAGTTAACTGTTCATATTGTTGTGTTAGTTTATTTATTCTGTCATTTGGTACGGATTCCTCGATTCTCTCAAATATTTCTTCCTTATCGTGTGCACGTTGTAAATTTAACTCTGAAAATTTCTGTACTATCACGCGATCTCTCTCCTCCTGTTCTCTATCCTGTTCCCTTTGTCTAATCTCTACTGCAATTAATCTATTATTGTGAGCATTCAAAATCGGTTGTACTTCTTCTCTGATTTCTTTCTTTAATTCATCTTTCATATTTTTGAAACATGTCCCTATTCGTGAATCTAACCGTGTTTCCATTGTTTCCATCTCTGTTTTAATTGTGCCTATTTGTGATCCCAACTGTGATCCCAGTGAGTCTAACCGTGTTTCCATTGTTCCCCTATCTGTTTTTAATTCAGATCGTAACTGTGATCCCAGTGAGTCTAACCGTGTTTCCATTGTTCCCATCTGTGTTTTAATTGTTCCTATTTGTGATCCCAAATTTAATATTGCACCCATCAACTGCTCCATATTAGCTTGTTCGCAATTCCTTTCGCCCCTAACATTTCCCGCAAAACCAGTTTCATTCGTCATAGCTGTAAAGCTATCTGTGTTTGATGCTATTCCAGAATTTTCTATCGTTAATCTCGTATTCTGTGAATTTTCTGATTGAGAAAAATTTTGAAATGGTTCCGGACTACTTTCCCGACTTATTAAATTGATTTCCACTTCATTATTCAACATACTGTTCTCCTGTGTTGACGAGTTCGCCATGTCAACAATTTCGTCATTCTCACTATTCATCATTTTTGCCTTTTTCATTGATCGCGTAATCATTTACAAAATATACAAAACTCGTCACTATATGAAAATTACACACAATGACTCTTTATCTCCAACAATACCCTTCACACGAAATGCTTCCCTCAAACACGATTAACGAACAATTGAAATAATTGCATTAAATTGTCAAACGCGTATACAAGGCAATAAAAATTAAATTTTGAAAAATACCATTAGAAGAATGCTAATTACCACATCTACACATGCAATATAGACTACAATTACTAACTACAAATTACTACAACAATCCTACTGTCTACTATTTCTACAATCAGAAGAATTCCAAGGGACGATCCGAAGCAGTGGACGCCACGTGCATGGGGGCTTAATAAAAATATTAATGCAAATAATTTTAATTTTTTTTTTTTTTGCTTTAGTAGCTGTCTGTCCGTTTACGAAGTCTCGTAAACGGTTGGCCCTGACTGTTATTATTACGCAATCTGACTGCTTAGAACATCAACAAGGAATGAAATGGAAATTTTCATTAACACAATTAATTAATTAAGTCCCCAGCAACTATAAAACCTACGAAACCAAAGCACAAGTGTAACTGTTCTGTGTGTGGGAGTATGACTCAACGTACGCATCTGGCACGGTTCTTCTTCAACAACACAAGAAATTTTAGATATCATTTATACTGAATTAATTAAAGAAAATAGAAATACCATAATTACTCAAGAAAACCAGAATTACACTCTAATACAAGAACACAAGCCAGATGCTTTGTTGACTGAACCTGTAATGACGCATTATTTAAAACATGGAAATAATGAAAAATAAATCAAGTTTCGTTACCTTCATATATTGACCAAAATCACTCTATACAGTATATCTCCACACCGACTCGCTATTACCACATCTCAACAAGAACTTTTCAGTACCACATCTCAGCAAGCACTCCCTACTAGCACATCTGAACACGAACTGACTACTACGAGCTCTCCCCAAGCAGTGACCTCTAGCACATCTCAATAATGACAGCCCGTGGAGGCGGCGGAACAATGCTCTCTAGCGATCTCTGGCGCTGTGGCTCAGTGTAGCCACCTTTCAACCTTTTGTAGTAAACTCCTTTCCCTGGCGTCGCTCAGTTGCTGCTATTATCTGCGAACAATTAAAAACATTTGTTGCACATTATTGTAGGTTACTGTAACTCCGAATTTCTCCGATACCCCTTTGATGTTGTGCTTGTTTGACTGGTTATGGCATTGGTCTTCCGCTCCTAGTCTGCTTCTGTCTGTAACGATAGGCTCAATTCAACGTCATGCTTATCTGTTGAACAAAACAAGAGTTAGTTTTGCATGTTACAGCAAGTAAAAATCAGTGATAGTGCTCAAGGTTCATGGCTGGACTTGAGAGCATCTATCTTTTGTGGTGACCTTCATTATCATCCTTTAAACTGACTGGCGTGTTGTTTTAGCGTCTCTGCTTAACTCAAATAGTTAAGCCCAGACTCGGCTAGCGTCGCTAATACGCCTCTACAACACTCCTACGGCCCAAATCATCAATAAGCTCTGTCGATCACGCTATTGCGTGCGACCAGCCACCTGATTTACGTCTTTCTATGACGGCTCAAAACTCGCCTTTTCACACAACATCCTCATCGCACCCATTACGAATTATCCATGTTTGGTGCGTCCCTATCGCCTAATTTCGATTGACTGGCCACCGGATAGTCGTTTTGATCACCGTACTCACACTATGAACACAATTGAGATAACAGGTGCGTCTCGAACACTACTGCGTCGGACAGACCACCTCATAATTATCACCCGAAACACCCACAATCGCCATACGCCGATAACGCAACGGGTGGGTCCTGAACACTACCGCGTCGGACATCATACCCTGCACTCGTCTCAAGAAACGCAACACATTCGGTGGGACGCAATATCCACCTACCACATCACAACACGCTCAACACACCCCAAATCCATCCACCACAGATCCAGATTTTATCCTGAAAGCTCTCCTGTCCAATAGCCTTGCCATAAAATTTTGTATAGGAAGTTATCTACATAAGATAACCCCTTCTATAATTAATCTAATACTTCTAAATATTGTTTGTGTCATAGCTGAAGCAAATTTTCTATACTAAGCGACTCAGTGGTCCCCATACAACAAAATTTAACATCAAGCACATAATATACACACAATCCATACATACGAAAATAAGACAAGCACATGAAAATAGGAAAATAAATACACACAACATAAAGCAAATAATCACAAAACACAAATAAAACACTGCCTATACTAATACAAATAAACATCGCCAACAAATCACAAAAATCTAATCTAATTATACACTACTTTGTTCCCGGCCGCGTTCTTCCGCTGCCGAGTGTGCCGCCCTGGTCATTCTTGTCTGTTTTGCGCAGTTTGCGTACGGCCAGGGTTCGCCGGACGTATTTCGATTATTTGTGCAGGTTCTGGATTGCGGTCTTCACTCGCTCTCCAGTTCTGCACTGGTTGATCCCTTCCATTTCGATTGGCTGGTTTCCAGTTATTATTACCCTGGTTCCACCTACGTTCCTGTGGCGGAAAATGTTTGTCCTCTATTATCGCGCCACTGTGGGTTGTTTCCCCTATTGTTACCGTTACCGGCATAGTTATTCCTCATCTGGTTTCTGTTTCTCTCTATATTCGAGTCTTGGCCTTCCTCATGCGGTCCCCTTTGCTTCTTCTTCTCACGCACCTGCTGGTCGTTATAGGCAAACTCCAGTTCCCTAAGAATGCCCTTAAATGCTTCTGCTTCATTTCCGCATCTGCCAGCTAGCGTCTGCTGATATGTAAGTGGCAACTTCATATAGCATACGCGTATAATGTCACCAAGGCTGCACGGTTCGTCCAGATACTGATTCTTTTTCAGCATGTTCTATAAAAATTTCACAACACTTCGGAAACCTGAGCTCTCGAAATCGCGTGTCATGAGGATTTCTTGTTTAATTCTGTTTTGGGTCTCCTTTGACCAATATCAGCTCATAAATGCGTCGCGGAACTCTTGGTATGTTCTGCAACCTTTAGCAACACTACGCATACTTCCCGCTGATGCACCTTCCAAGTGCGCACACACAAAGTCAAGTTTGTACATTAACGGCCACTGTGGTGGTAACGTTAGATCAAACTGTCCAATGAACGTTTTTGGATGTAACGTATTATTATCATCCTTATAGTGCTGGAACTTGTGTACCGACAGGAAGTGTTTATAATCAAACTGCCTAGTTTCATTTTTATGCTGTGGCGTTTCGATGTTTTCATAAACTACCTCCGTGTGCGCCTCCTGGATATCCTGTGGCTCTTGCAAGTGCGAGGTGGATCGCCTAAGTCGGTAGCAATTGCTTGCGCCAGTTGTTCTGCTACTGAACTCCGCCTCCGGCAAATCACTTACTACACGTACTACTCCGTACGTGTGCCTCGCGGTTCATAGCTGCCATGACGTTCTAACGGTCTGGTTTCCAGCATGCGTGCTTCATTATCACGTCGGTTCACAACTCCTGTGACAGATACTGTGTCCCGTTGCCGTACTTCCGTGGTTACCTCTTCCGTGGATACTGTCTGAATATCGGCTCCAGTTTGTCCTATATTTGTAGAAGTTCTGTCGACTGACAGTGCCTCTACCCTGCTCTCGATTTGTCGTTTAAATTCGGCAAATTCTGCCATCAGTGGTGCCTCTCCGGCTTCCTCCTTCCTGCTCGACACGGTTTCTTCAATCTTTTTCACTCGTGTCTGCAGCATATTTATAACAGTTTTGCCGACCTTGGTCTTGTTCTCTGTGACCTCCTTCGTTTCTCTCGCTATTCTCTTGGCTCTCCGCGCAATTAATTTCGCCTCATTGGCGGTTCTTTTTGCTTCGGCTATCTCTCGCTCTAACTTCTCACGCAACGCTTTTACTTCATCCTTCACACCGCATGTTTCACACTTTATGATGGCAAGCTGCGCCCGGGTTTCCTTTCTACACTCCTGTATGCTGCTGTGTGTTTCTTCGCTGATTCTTTCCAGACTAGCTTGCCTCTCCTTTCTACACGTTTAAATTATTTCCTGCATCACTTTCGTACTAGCGTCTATCTTCTGCATCATACGCTCCAAGAATCCAGCGATACCTGAACCGTCTACCGCCAAGTCTCCCCTTTCCGCATGATAACTACTGTCATGACTTGCAGGTGATCCCCTGCTCATTCTTCCGTCTCCTGTCGAGTAAGGTCCAAACCCTGCTCGGTACGACACTGTCGTTATCATGGATAACGGTACTTTGGAATGGTACCGGCAATGGAATGGGACCGGCCTTGTTCCAATACTGGTGGTAGCAGATGAGTTATTTATAAACAACCTTATTGTTTTCACAGTCGCAGGCTTTCAGAACCATTTATAATGGATCAGATCAGAATAAAAATGTTTTATTCAGCGATATATAATCTTACCTGAATGGTAATACACGTAGAAAAGAGGATTCTTAATGTTAATTGAACCGTTCCGCGATCGATAGGTCGCGCCACGGGGTCTAGTAGAATATCTTTGCTTTAGGAGGGTGTGGTTTGGGTGGAGATCGGAGGAGTGAGGGCAGTGATAGTGAGACCGGGAAGGTGAACCAGTTCGCCGGGGTAAGGCGGCCGAGTTCGAATCTGGCGACGAAGCGAGTAGTTTGCTGGCAGTTGATGGCTGGTACAATTCGGCAGGCTCATAGGCTCTGACCATAGCAGCGATTCCAGGAAGAGACACTCATCCGGGTTTATGGATCGCGAACCATTGTTACTTCGGTTGCGGCCGTCTGCAAATCTTACGAAGAGTGGGGCGCATACCGTGTTGTGCGCTTCAGCGACCGACTGGATCTGGAGGCGGACGGCAGACCGTCTCTGTGTTGAAGCTGTATGTTTCACGCTGTCCTTCATGGATCGTTGTACGGATATGTTTAGTGAACTTCCGACTACTCCAACCTGAGGTTAATATACTCCAAGCCATTATAAATAATAAATGTCGTGTGACTAGGGTCTCCCGTCAGGTAGACCGTTCACCAGGTGCAAGTCTTTTGATCTGACGCCACTTCGGTGACTTGCACGGTGATTAGGACAACACAACACCAGATCCCTGAGCGGAGAAAATCTCCGACACAGCCGGGAATCGAACCCGGGCCCTTAGGATTGACATTCTGTCGCGCTGAGCACGCAGCTACCGGGGGCGGATCTCCAAGCCATTGATCTGCAGGTGATTTCGCTATCAATGTAATTACGATATTATCAGGGAATGAAATGTTAATTAGTGGTCCCATAACAAACCACTAGACTGAAATATAGCAGCTGACGTAGTTTTGTTTAAGGATCGCTAGCCTCTCGGGAAATATTGCAAAACACCCTGTGTGAAAAAAGATATCCGGTCCCAGAAAACTAACTGTGAGCCGGATATGTCTTTAAGATCGAAGTTAACAACTGTAATGGATAACGGGATTTCCACGGTCCCAGAAGATACTAAACTGGAGATTTACAATACTTTATTTGAATATGAATAGAAGGTGTCGAACAGAGACAATCTTCCAATAAATACAATAATTTATTCACTAAATCGTAGAAAAAATGAACAGATTATTCTAGATTGCCGAATAATTTATAAGCTCAATGCATATAACTTCAACTACTGGATTTTAAATCATTTGTAGAGTTATTTTCCCCACTCAGAGAACTAAGACCTTCTAACCCAAAATACCAAACACTAATTTAGTCAGAAAATTCTTTAAACTCAGAAGGGCATGGTCACCGTACACCTGCTGGTTAATCAAGAAGCTCATGAGCTCAAAACAACAACTACGAATCTGAGACAGGTTATAGTAAAGAAATCTACAAGTGCGGACCAAGAATATCCATAACAAACTGATGCTGCATCTTATGGTCACCATAATTATTCTTGGAGAGCAGTGCTGGACACTGCTGATATGCAGGTCCGACTGCACGCTCTGAAATCCGTATAACTTGAACTCTGACCACCGTCTTCCTATTTTCTAGCCTTTTCCTACTCCCAGAGTTTTTTTTTTTCTGGCAACCCGTACATGTTGTCCAATAGCGAAAAACCGAGCGAGGTGGCGGATTCGGGAGGACGACGGTTCAATCCCGCGTCCGGCCATCCTGATTTAAGTTTTCCGTGATTTCCCTAACTCGCTTCAGGCAAACGCCGGGATGGTTCCTTTGAAAGGACGCGGCCGACTTCCTTCCCCATCCTTCCCTAATCCGATGGGACCCATGACATCGCTGTTTGGTCCCCTCCCCTCCCAAATCAACCAACCAACTAACAGCGACAAGTGCAGACATCTTAGCCCATTAGCATGGATTCCCGTTAGTACTCAGATTCCCGCCAAGACAATGTGTCATGATACCAATCCAGTCATACTGCAAAATCACCTTCCCACTTCACCCGGAATGTAAAATAGTTTGTTCTAAGAAACAGTCGCTTCGGCTCCATCTCCATGACGTCGCTGACTAATTTACCAATGGCATAGTTTAACACCCAGCACTGGCCCTTCATCGGAGGTCCTCTGACATTAGAGAGCCCAACCTACAACGTCCGACATCTGTTAATGAGGGATGGTCGCCCAACCCCACGACGTCTGTACCAGGCTTCACCTTGGTTTCGCCATGTATTGAAGACACTCACCACAGGACCCCTCGAACACCCGACAAGTCGTGTAGTTTCCGAAATGCTCGTTTTGAGCCTCCAGGTCATCACAATCTGCCCTCGGTCAAACTCAGATAGATCGCGCGCCTTCCCCATTCTACTCACGGGCAACATGCACACTGATACTACACGCTCCGTGCGTGTGTCTGACGCAATCATTTCTGGCCAGGGCATGCGCTATCACCTGGACAGATTTATATCGATAGTAGGTCACTGGTCATAATGTTCTGGCTGATCAGTGTAATACTGTGGACATAACACCAGTACTCAGGTTCACTAATAGGGTCCAAATCAGAACATGTATGATACATAAACCAACCCACAGTTCACGCAAACTTTGTTGTAATCTTCCAGTGCAACCAGCCAACTGAAGTACTAGCCATCTGAACAATATCCGGTTTTGCTCCAGAGGAAGTCGGTCGTTTCTGGCCAATGACTAACTTAATTCTTCTGCCATTTCCGCTCCTACATTTAAGTCAATGAAACTGAGGGCACTTGCAACAACCCGATTTACGCATGTGGGAAATGTATTTTCATCCGTACTTGTCCACTTTGCCACGGTCGTTTCACTTTAGATTACACATCAACCCGAAAGCGATCTTTCAGGATCTTCGTAACTTCAAGTTGTGGCGCCTAGCTGAGTTGCTATGCCTGTTGCCTTCCGTCTTTTCTGCCCGTACAAAAGAAGGTCAGTATTGTCTCCCTAGCTGGTTCGTACTGCCGAGACAACACGCTTTCGCCCGCACCCTTGACAAATCTTGGGTACCGTTTTCCACTCTGACAGAATAAAATGGTAACTCCGTCAGGTGCCGGAATGGTTGCGCATAGTTACTCGTGACACATCATGAACTCCTGGCACAGTGTTCCGACACTTGAGCTTCCTACCAAGTGATGCTTGTTTTAAGCATACGGAGTGTGCCTCAAACTAGCCGAGTTGGTGGACACTACTTTGTCTTCCATTGGCCGTTGTGTATGAACTCACGTGTGGATAAAGCGAGTCTTGGTATTGTTGTTGCGAAACGACATAATCGGAGTGAGTGCGAGGTGCATGGCTGTGTTGGAGGGGGGAATCCGCCCCTTTAAGAGACGACCAAGTGTTTCCATGGAGTACGAACGGTGCAGGTATATGAGAGACGCGGAATAAGTCGCGAGTATTTTCATAATGATTTAATCTTCGGTGAAACTGATCAGAAGTATCTGGACACCCTTGTGTAATACAGATTGACCGCTAGAAGATGCGATGAGAGGCGGACAGTCCCCCCACCCCCCGACGGCCGGTGTGTCCGTGCGGTTCTAGGCGCTTCAGTCTGGAACCGCGTGATCGCTACAGTCGCAGGTTCGAATCCTGCCTCGGGCATGGATGCGTGTGATATCCTTAGGTTAATTAGGTTTAAGTATTTCTAAGTTCTAGGGGACTGATGACCACAGATGTTAAGTCCCATAGTGCTCAGAGCTATTTGTACCATTTTTGAGTCACCCCCTCCCCCCCCCCCCTTAGTATACAAAGTTGTCAATAGAGAAGCAGTAACAGCATAATGGGTCGGTCAGGAGAGTTCACTGACTTCGAACTTGGACTAGTCATTGAACATCAGCTGAGCAACAAATTATTCAGGGACATGACAAACTTTCGACTGTTTGTAATATGATCGTGAAGCGGAAAGGCAAAGGAACAACCACAACTAACCCAAGGCCAGGCATACTTCGTGTACTGACGCACAAGGACCGACGAGCCTTGCGGAGGGTGATTGTAAAGAGTTGCATAAAATCAGCGGACGGAACCGCTCGTAAGTTTCAAAGTGCAACCAGCAACCCAGCCAGCACATGGACTGAGTAGGAAGTTAAAAAGAACGAGGTACGATGATCGAGCAGCTCCTCATAAGCCACATGTTTTTGTAGTCAGTGCTAGCGACACTTGAGGTGGTATAAAGAGCGATGCCAGTGGACAGTGGATAACTGCAAACGAACGATTTGGAGAGATGAATCACGCTACACCGGGTGGCAGTCCGATGGAAGGGTTTGGGTTTGGCGACTGCGTGGAGAATGTCACATGCCATCGTGTGGTGGCAACAGTAAACTTCGGAGGAGGTGATGATCGAGTATAGGGACGCATTTCGTGGTCAGAATCTGGTTCCCGTATTGCGTTTAAAATAACGTCAAATGCGAAACGATATGAGCACATTTTACAGCATCATGTGCTGCGTACAGAATAGGAAGAGTTCAGAGGTGATGATTGTTTCAGCAAGACAATGTGCATTGTCGAAAAGCGGCATCTCTAAGGGAATGGTTTGTTGGCAATAATATTTCTGAAATGGACTGGCCTGCCCTGAGTCCAGGCCTGAACCCCAATGAAAAACTTATGGCTGAGTTAGAACGTCTATTTCGCCCCAGATCCCACCGTCCAACATCGCTGCCTTCTTAGGTTTGAGCTCTTGAGAAAGAATGGGCTGCCATTCCTCGACAGACAGTCTAACACTTCATTGAAAGTGTCCTCAGCAGAGACCAAACCGATATAAAGGCGAAGGGTCTAGATACTTTTGATGAGATAGTGTGTATTATGATGACGGAATTGGCGCTACCAGAATTTATTACAAATGTACCGAGTTTCAGGGGACTTAACTGGAAATTCTTATTAACTGGGAGTGCATATAATGGCCTTAGAATGACTACTGAACATAATTAAAACATTTACCTTTTGAGACGCTAGTGAGAGGAGCAGGAAACCGAACTCACGTTAAATTAACATTGGGAAGAGTAGGCTTCACAATATCATGTTTCTACTAATTTACAACTTAGAGACAAAACGTGTGTGAAATCTTATGGGACTTAATTGCTGAGGTCATCAGTCCCTAAGCTTACACACTATTTAAACTAAATTATCCTAAGGACAAACACACACACCAATGTCCGAGGGAGGACTCGAACCTCCGCCGGGACCAGCCACGCAGTCCATGACTTAGAGAGAAACGTGCGATTGTGATGTATTGACAGGGCTTTTGAACGAATATTTGAAAATCAACGTAATGAATAGAGAAATTAAATGTGAAAACTGTTCTCACTTCAAGTTATGCTCTCGTTCATGGCATATAATTTAAAACATAAAATCTGGGTGTGATGGTACTTGGTAGGGCACACAGTCACTGTTAGCAGCAAATGCGATGTACGTAGGTCATCCTTCTATTTCTCGATCAGTCTATGCCAGATATTGACAAACTGTAACAGTAAAAACGGAAAAAGCACTTACACTTTGGAGACTAACATGTTCCTTGTACCACAGTTGGAAAGATTCCTCCTTTAAAAACTCGTTAGTTAACCGTGTCATAGACTAGAAAATCGTGATTCTTATCCTTCATCATTTCTTTCGATTCACTAGTTTTCCTTTATGATTCGGAAGAGGCGAAGGCTCAATACTCAGGCTTGAAAATACCTGCAATTTATTAAAATAATTCTCATTTATCGTTCCACCTCAGTCACACATTTTTTGAACTGGATTACATGTTTCGATCACTCTGGATCATCATCAGATCTAAGAAGTTGCATCAGCAACCTGTCTTGTCTACTCAGAACCACGTATCAAAGTACTACTGCTATCTCGTTCTGAACAGACAAGACCACTTAATATTATTACATGTCATCTAGATCATATTAAGCGCCATCACATTCAACATAGTCCCCCTGGGACCGAAGACACGGGTTCCAACATTTCTACCAATTTTGGAACGCATCTTGGAAATCTTTCTTCGTTAAGATATTCACTGCTTGATTCTCCAGTGTATCAAATATTCGGCCCGTCAACGTAACATTCGTCTTGGGGCAATTAAGAAATCACACGGATCTAAGTATAGTGAGTACAGTAGATGGGGAACAACCGTCATCTCGTTTTTGATCAAGAATTCCTGTATAATGTAGGCAGTGGGCAGTCGTAAATTATCATAACAGGATACATGGCCATCCGTCAGCCAGTTCTGTTGACGTTTCCTCCACTTATCCAACCTCAACTGCCTTAGAATATTGTGATAGAACTCTTTATTGATCTTCTCACGGGGAGGAGCAAACTCCTTATGAACAATCCAGTTAGTATAGTTTTCTTAACCTATATTATTCTTGATTTATAGAACAATTCTTGGCCAATCTGAAGAAGGACTTTTACGTTGCTTTTCAGATTCATTGGCATAAACCCACCTGTCATCACCAGTGGCAACTCTCGTTTTTGTTTGGATTGTCTTTAGCCATTTGTTTAAGTTCCCTGCAGACTTCCATGTGATGCTGGTCCTAATCATCTTGAAGCAGGCATGGTACAAACTTCGCCGCAGTATTCCTTGTGTTAAATTTTTCTGACAGAATACGACTGCATATTACACAACTACCATAACTATCTGATGATGATCCAGAGTAATGGAAACATGTAATTGAATTAAAAAATGTGGAACTGAGGCGGCACAATGAATGAGAATTATCTTAATCATCTAAAACAGTTGCTGACGATTATGTCGACCGCAGTGCACCTGCTATTGGTTGGGGAATGATCAAGCGGAACATCGGTCTCCGAGAAATCCGCAGTGATCAATGAGATGATGCGCTCGACGAGAGCAGTTCCAGATGAGGTTAAGCGCGTGTGTCGCTTTGAGTGGGTGAGCAGTCAGCCACACGCAGCACTCGAGGACACAGGCAGGGCAGGGCGCCTGTGGCTGACAGTAGCCCACAAGCCCTGGATGGCGGCACAGTGTTTGCCGTGGCGGCTGCAACTGTAGCCTCCTTATTTGGCGAGTGCTGCGTGGCAGGCACGTGTCACGGGCACGTGCGGCTGTCCCACTGGCACTGCGGTCACCTCTTCCCACGTGGCGCTGCGCTGCGCTGCGTGACTCAGAATCACAGCGGCCACACACCGGCCGGGCCGGCGGTTTAATTAAGAGCGGACCTGGCCCCCCTTACGCACTACCTGCTGCGATCGGACAGCTGAAAAGACCACCGCCGGCAGGCTGCCGCTCAGTGCTAGCACAGTCGTCTCACGCACGGCCAACCAAAGAGACCTTTCATCCGCATTCAGCCTTCACAAGCCACCGTACGGTGTTTTGTCAAGGAACAAAACACAGCACATTGAGGTTCTGCCACAGAACTATCGAAGCGGTGAAGTTTTATTTTTACAAGATTTTCAAATAATCAGTAACGTCAAGAGTTTTAAATTTTCATGATCGGAGGTAGACGGCAAGCTTTTCTTGGAAGTACAAGGTAGTATCCAACCGAATGTTTGAACTTTTTTCCTGCAAATGCTTACTAGTAACTGCAATACCGCTAGTTGTCTCCCCATAGAGCCTGCTACTAGTACACAGAAATACCGCTAGTTGTCTCCCCATACACTCTCCTCGGATCAGTGTGGTATGTGACTGCGAGCTGAGTCATTTCGATCGTTACTGGTGAACACATTTCCTTTATCGTGTTTTTTGTGAGTCTGTTGTTTTGCGATGGCTGACCTGAAAGAGCATACGGATTTGTTTCAAATTCGAGAAAGCTGCTGCAGAAACGCACCAACTGCTGAATAAATATTTTGGAGATAAGCTTTAAGTCAAATACAGACGTTAGATTCGTATAAGGTTTCTTGAAACGGGCGAACATCGACAGATGATGATGATGATGATGATGACGAGTGTTCCGGTCTGCCGTCATATGGCTTCGTATGCTTGTGATATATGCAGTCATATTCTGTCAGAAGAATTTAACAGAAGGAATACTGCAGCGAAGTTTGTACCACGCCTGCTTCAGGATGATTAGGAGCAACATCACATGGAAGTCTGCAAGGAACTTAAACAAATGCGTAAAGATGATGCAAACAAAAACGAGGATTGCCACTTGTGATGACAGGGGGGTTTATGGGAATGAGACTGAATAGCAACGTAACAGTCCTTCTTTAGATTGGCCAAGAATTGTTCTATAAATCAAGAATAATATAGGTTAAGAAAATTATACTAAAGGGATTGTTCATAAAGAGATCTCTCCTCCCTGTGAGACGATCAATAAAAAGCTCTATCACAATATTCTAAGACAGTTGAAGTTGGGCAGTTTGAGGAAACGTCAACAGAACCGTCTGAAGGATGGCCATTTATCCTATCATGACAATTTACGACAGCCCACTGTCTAAATTATACAGGAATTCTTGATTAAAAACGAGATGATGGTTGTTCCTCATCCGCTGTACTCACTACACTTAGCTCCGTGTGACTTCTTAACTGCCCCAAGACGAAAGTCAATTTGACAGACCGAATATTTGATACACTGGAGATTCAAGCATAATCACAGACAGTAGTGAATATCTTAACGAAGGAAGACTTCCAAGATGCACTCCAAAAGTGGTAGAAATGTTGGAACCTGTGTTTTTGGTCCCAAGGGGACTATGTTGAATGTGATGGCGCTTAATATGATCTAGATAACATGAAATAATTTTAATTAACATTTTTCATGAACATTTGGCCATGACATCGTATCATAGTCTGGATCATATTGTAGTGGGAAGAGGTAGAAGGCGCCGTATTAAGACTCGTCTGAGCTTTTCAAGTGATTTATTTGTTTCTACTACAGTGCCCCGTTCACCTCAGTCCATGTCACAGGGTCCCGCAATGCTGAGGCCACCATCCCAGCAACCCAGTGCAATGCGATGCTGTGTCGAGTCTTGTATGCCAGCGGAATTGCGTCGTCGTCACAATGTCGGCAGTTGACTCGGCGGTATGTGTCCCTGCCGACTCAGCTCTGCTCGATGTAAGCCGCAGGCGGCCAGTTGTGTCCTTCTCACTGGCATGGCTGAAATCGCGGCGACAACGAGCGCCTGCGATCTAGTTTCTGAGTCTGCAGCCCTCACCCTGGGATGCCTCCGGCGTGTGTTGGAAGCCCGGACGACTGCCCACGGTAGCGCGCCATGGAGTTGCCTGCCACTGGCTGGCTGGCTACGGACCCCGCGTCGGCCTCAGAATGTCGAACCAGCGACCCGCCATGGACTGGAACGCTGGCGCCCCATCTGCTGCTGCGTGTAGTTGGTGGTGTGACACGCCCTGCCGTCCAGGAGAGCTGCCACACTTGAATGATTCTCGTTAGAAAACGGCACCTATTTATACTCGACTATGCGCCCCTGTTTTACTAAGGCGCCACTCCAAGTGATGTAATCGGTTGCGCCAGTGGGCCCTTCTGCCTGTAGCTTGCGCCATGCAAACTGCTGCGTTTACACTTTTCAGTGGTTGGACAGCCCTGTGGCCTCCATTCTGCTTCACAACCGTTGGTATGCATAACTCACTGCAATCTGGCCTACATGTGGCTGTAACTTGTGCTCAGAATATTGCACAAAACTAACTTTCCCTATCCTAAATGGTGGTGCAGATACATTATTCCTCCCTTCGAAAAGACCTGGGCCCCAGGTTGACCCATAACTAGCTCTTAACTTGTTTGGGTCGGCAGCTATGGCATATTTCCTTACTATTAGAAAACTTAAATGCGTTCTAGTGCCCCATAAAATCATAACATGAAACAAAACGTAACAATTCCTTATTGGAGGACCACTGCTCGATCAACCCCTTACCTACTCGTCTCACGCCATCAATATCCAATCCACTGGGACTATCCGTGGTTCCCTCTTGGAATTAGCTCTCCACCTGATCAGAAAAAAACACATAACAAAGTTAAGGCTATGATGACACTTGGTACATAGGCAGTTGTTTCTCCTTCTTCCCTTGCTCGGTATGTGAGTGGTACAAGTTGCCATCTGCTGCTGACTTGCGAAGTGTATACATGGTCACTCCACCCAAATATGCCCGAGCGATGGGCAGTTCAGCCACTTTACATACTGGTTGTTTCTAATACACATTTACTACGCTGTCCTTTAAGATGTCTGGTTTGCTCTCTGTACTTTTGGAGACTGTAAATACTTCTGTCGTCAGTTAGAAAGTAAGACTTCTCAAATGCAGTTTTCTATTTAAAAATGCACACTATACATACAATGAACTTTTGCTTGGATGGATCAGTCGTCGTAATACAATCGTATTCTGCACCTCGAAATCCATTGTCACATAAATCTACTGGAGTCACCTTAATGGTATGGCGTCCAATTTTTAAATTATACTCCTCAGTAACTTTTGGGAGAAAAGCCATGTGTATGGACAACGAAGATGAAATTGCATCCACATATATGTTTTAATGCATCTGTTCAGACGCCACACAATTCTCGCTTTCTTGTGAGAGCATCTACATCTACATCTACATCCATACTCCGCAAGCCACCTGACGGTGTGTGGCGGAGGGTATCCTGAGTACCTCTATCGGCATGTTCAGTAGTAGTTTATTCCATATCACTCCATTATCCATTTCAAATACTTACTGTAAAATTCACGTCCATGGTCAATCTGTAGGTTGTCAGGAACCGATTCGTCCCAGTATGCAGCAATTGCTCAAACACCTGCACAGCGTTTCTCTCAGTCTTTGCCTCCACAGGAAGGGCCCTGGCTAATTTGAAATATGTACTCTATGTGATCAAAAGTATACGGACACTCCCAAAAACATACGTTTTTCATATTAGGAGCATTGTTCTACCACCTACTGCTAGGTACTCCATATCAACGAACTCAGTAGTCATTAGACATCGTGTGAGAGCAGAATGGGGCGCTCCGTGGAACTCACAGACTTTGAACGTGGTCAGGTGGTTCGGTGTCACTTATGTCACACGTCTGTACACGAGATTTCCATACTCCTAAACATCCCTAGGTACACTGTTTCCGATGTGATAGTGAAGTGAAAACGTGAAGGGACACGTACAGCAAAAAAGCGTACAGGCCAATCTCGTCTGTTGACTGACAGACACCGCCGACAGTTAAAGAGTGTCGTAATGTGTAATAGGCAGACATCTATCCAGACCATCACACAGGAATACCAAACTGCATCAGCATCCACTGCAAGTACTGTGACAGTTAGGCGGGAGGTGAGAAAACTTGAATTTCATGGTGGAGCGGCTGCTCATAAGCCACATATCACCCTGGTAAATGCCAACCAACGCCTCTCTTGGTGTAAGAAACGTAAACATTGGAATAATGAACAGTGGAAAACGTAGTTTGGAGTGATGAATCACGGTACACAATGTGGCGATCCGATGGTAGGGTGTGGGTATGGCGAATGCCGGTGAACGTCCTCTGCCAGCATGTGTAGTGCCAACAGTAAAATTCGGAGGCGGTGGTGTTATGTGATCGTGTCTATCATGGAGGGGGCTTGCACCCCTTGTTTTTTTGCGTGGCACTATCACAGCACAGCCATACGTTGAGGTTTTTTCAAGCACATTCTTGCTTAGCACTGTTGAAGAGCAATTTGGGGATGGCGATTCATCTTTCAACACGATCGAGCACCTGTTCATAATGCACGGCCTGTGGCAGAGTGGTTACACGACAATAGCATCACTGTAACGGACTGGACTGCACAGAGTCCTGATCTGAATCCTATAGAACGCCTTTGGGATGTTTTGGAACTCCGACTTCGTGCCACGCGTTACCGACCGACATCGATACCTCTCCTCAGTGTAGCACTCCGTGAAGATTGGGCTGCCATTCCCGAAGAAACCTTCCAGCACTTGACTGATCGTATGCCTGCGAGAGTGGACGCTGTCATCAGGGCTAAGGGTGGGCCAACACCATGTTGAATTCCAGCGTTACCGATGGAGGGCGCCACGAACTTTTAAGTTATTTTCAGTCAGGTGTCCGGATACTTTTGATCACATAGTGTATCCATGATTATTAGAATATATTTGACAACTTTATTCGATCGTGAATATTCTATCATAACCACATGATTAGCCTGCCATGAATCGTCGAAACTACGTATTACGACTCATCTGCAAGCGAACATTTTGCGAGCAGGTCTGTGGAGTTCATAGACCATTGTCTCCATTATTATTGAATAACGCATCTTTCTCAGACTTCCAGAATGGCTGATATTGTTTTGTTCGTGTGACCTGTATTCGCTGTTGTGGTTGATGTTGTCAGTAGTCATAGTCGGTCTATGATTTCGTTAGGATCCGGGCGCTGATAACCTCGCTGTTGTGCGCCCTAAAACACTAATCATCATCATCATCGTTAGGATCGTCGTAAAATATATGCTCCAGAGGTAATGTGTTGAGCTTTCTCCGCTGAATGGCCTTGACCTTCGCTATTTTCACCGCTTAACACTTGTATCACGTATGTGTCTTAGTCATATGTTTTATTACGGCATATTATCTTTTCTCTTTCGGCAAATGCTTTTTGAAGCTCCAGTCTTTTAGGATAAACCAGTCGTTTGCTCAAACTTTCTATCACCAACGTGTATGACGCACTTGCCTCTTCCGGATAATAGGTGCACCGCACTCACACTCCACGGTGGCTTCGTTACTTAAAAGACACCGCCCTCCAGCGCCAGCACCTATACCTAGACCAACATGCCATTAAAAGAAGCCGCTGGGCATAATATCCAGCCATTCTTAAAAAAGGATCTAAATATTTTTGATTACACGTATCAGAAAAACCCAAGAAGCTTTCCAGTAATGAGTTGTTATTGATATCATTACATCACAAGCAAGCAAACGTCCATCAGTGTACTCTTCCTTATCTGTTTTCCTCAAATTCATTCCATAACTGCGAGTTTTCTGGATTCCTATGATTTCTGAATGCAGCGAAGAATCGCTATAGATACTCATCCCTCGTTGAATATAAATACATAAACCACGCAATCGCTCCTGTCTTGGAGGCAGGAAACGCTTAGTCGTCCATATACATCAATTTCTAGGTTTTTATTTAATCATCACTCACTGATTTTAAACTATATCAGTCTCCACAGACATGTCACGTGCACGCCGGCGAAAGTAGTAGAAGTCGACAGCATTGGCTATAGACTCGCTGAGCGACTAGTAGCAGAGGAGAATGCCACTAATCATAAAGAAACGATCAATTTTTTTTATTACGTGTCTGTAATCACCAAGAATATTTTTCCCAGAAATGAAGTTAACTAACATTCCACATACTAGGAAAGTTCTCCAGTACAGTAGCAAGTTTTCTTTTTTTAACTCGATTGTTGCTTGTGGAAATGTGAAATGCTGTAACACACTACTTACGTACTGATGGCCGGCTTTATAGAGAGCTTTTTCTAAATCGATGTTCAGCAGCCGCAAAATTTATTCCTGACATGGGGATAAGGCTGCGTCTCTTGAAGAACAAATTCCATTTATGATGGTAACTGCTGAAACCTACGACCAACTGTATTCATCTCTTGGTGTCTCTGCACCATTTTTACCCCCACACGCTTCCCTACAGTATTAAATGGGTGATCCCTTAATGTCTTAGAATGTGTCCAATCAACCAGTCTCTTATTTTAGCGGACATGTGCCACAAATTTCTTTATCCTCACTTCTATTCATTACATCCCCATTAGTTAAATGATCTACCTATCTAATCCTCAGCACTCTTCTGTAGCACCAAAACTCAAAAGTTTCTATTTCCTTCTTATCAAACTGTTCATCATCCATGTTTCACTTCCGTACATGTTTATACTCCATAAAAATACCTTCAAAAAACTCTTACTAACACTTAAAACTATATTCGACGTTGTAAGTTTCTTTTCTTCAGAAAAGCTTTTCTTGCCATTGGCAGTCTACATTGACTGGTGCCGTCAACAACTATTCAGCTGCCCAAACAACATCTTCTACTTAAACTATCTGGTTTCCTAATCTAATCACCCCAATGTCACCTGATTTAAATCAACTACATTCCATTGTCCTTGTTTTCTTTTGTTGATGTTGTAAGAGGTATGCGCCATATGCGCTGCCTGCAACAGACAAGACTTAGGAGAGTCTCTGACCAGAGAGCAGTATGTAGTTAGTTGTTTGTCGCTAGTCGGCATTAGCAGGGGGGCGCAGAAAGCGATGCGCATAAAGCAACGTGTTTTCTGAGTTGTGCGCATGACGTCACGGTGGAAGCAGCTGTGCCAAACAGTACACAGTTCGAATTGTGTGTGATTGTTTTTCTTGTGTTGTTTTGTGTTTGAAGGAGTATTTTGATTGAGTTCTTTCTTCTTAGGTACTCTGTCAACAGCGGAAACATTCGGAATTCGCGAGTGTTAACGGTTTTTGCTGTAATTGATATTTGATTCGGAAATGAAATAGTTAGCGATAGTGGACAGCGGGATCAACATTGTGTTCGCCAGCTCTATAGTTTATGGTTCGTCCTGTGAAATCCTTATTGGAGAATCTACAAGTGAGTGAGAAAATTAATTTTTACAATGCCAGGCTGTGCTGTTACGGGCTGTTTTTCCTACAACCGGAACACAAAGGAAACTGACGTAATGTATCACAGTTTCCCGCGTAATGAAACATTACAAAAACTATGGTTGTCGAAATGTTGTAGGAAAGACAGTGTAAATGTTGCGCATGCACGAATATATTCTCGCCATTTCGCAGAAACAGATTACTTAAGGGATTTACAGTCTGAATTGCTTAATTTGCCCCGAAAAAGAATGCTCAAGCGAGATGCAGTTCCTTCGTGCAATTTGCCGTGCAGTAGTGCGACTGTCAATGTGTCACCCGCAACAGAAGACAGAACCAAACGGTATAAGAAGCGAGAACTACATAAGAGATCTCTGGAAACTCTGGAAAAGCTGTCACCAAATAATAAACATCATAATAAGAGCACATGTACAGATGACAGTTTTTTTTCAGACACAGATAAAGTTACTTTGATGAATACTATAGCGGCTTTAGAAAGAAGGAATGCTGTTCTTACAAACAAGTGTGTGCAGCTTCGAGCTCTTAAGTAAATTCATTTCAATGCGATTAAATGAATAGTTTCTGATTTATTTGAGCCGATGTTTCGAATTTCAAGTGTGTGTCAGTGTGGTTGTGATCTGATATTTTACCGATGTCATCATTTCATCCCCATCGACACGCAAGTCGCCGAAGTGGCGTCAACTCGAAAGACTTACAGCAGGCGAAAGGTCTACCCGACGGGAGGCCCTAGCCACACGGCATTTCCATTTTTACCGATGTGTGAGGAATAAGCTGCGAAAGAATATAACTCATAAGTTTTAACTGTAATATTTTAGCAGCAGAAAAGCAGTTTAGACATCTCAGTTCTGGTATAAACAAAATCTTCCGCCAAAAACTTGACGTAAACGCGCATGCCGTGTCGTCTGCTTGTGAGCGCTTGCTTCCACGATGACGTCACTGGGCCAGCCAATGGCAGAGCAGAGCGCTTACTGCCCAACCTTATTATTTAGTAACCTTGGCCATTAGTCTTCAGTAGTCGACAGTAGTCTTCAGTAGACTGCGTGAGTCGGCGGTAGTCCGCGCGTGTCTGCGCTTGTGTGCAGTCTATTCTGGTCGGGACTCTGGAGGATGAGTATTATTGTAGAAGGTAAAGAAGCAGCCTTGCGCATATCTAATAATGTATGTTAACTGTCATTTAATTTCTTTCAAAAAAATGCCCCAATAATAATTTTTATAATATAAAGTAATTTTTTTTAAAAAAAGCATTCATTTCAATTTAAAGATATTATCCAATGAATAATTAATTCCTTTCACGAGTCACAAAGTATAGGCCAGCATTGCACGGAGCTGTGCCGAAAATTTTTTATGTAAGAGCAGATATATTCGCAGTTTTTACTGAGGTAAGAATTTTTGCTTTTTTATTCAGAATACAGGGCCGAGGCGCAGCGCTGCTGTCGTCATAAAATTTACCAGGTTAGTGAATTTTTTTTTATTATTTTGGTGTTTAGGAATTTTTCTGTTTCGAACTTAACATTAAATGAGAAAAGAATTTTGTGGGAACATTAAATGTGAATGAATTTCTGCACAGAGATTATAAATGGGAGCCAATTTTGTTCTGAGGTTACAATATTTAAAATTCATTTAATTATTATTTCCGTGGGGAGTTTACACATGGTTCATATTTTTTTTTAAATAATTTTGTGGGGAGGTTACACTTGGCGACATCCGGCCAGGATCGTATTTCTTTGTGAATCTGCTGATAAGTAGTCATATATCTGCTCTTATTTACTTAAATGTAGTTTGCATCTGGCGCAACGCATTTACTAATTTGTCACTCTTTCTTTCACAGATCATCGGCAATTTGTTGCTCTCTGTTGTAATTGTGTTTGTTGCATTTTTGCATTGTCCTTGTTTCATTTGTGCTTAATTTTGATTTGTGGAAAATGCCGCGAAAAACTGTTAACAGTACATCGCGATGTGCAATAAATGAAATAGCCGATTCGAATATTTTGACTGATAATACTAGCGACAGTCAGTGTCTTAATGATAATCCTCCATTTACTGACAATCAGTGCGTACTGATCACTAGTAATGATTTTAATGCTAATGAGCAAAGAAATTCAATTGTGTCCTCTGTTAATTTAACGACAATTGATGACGCGGGACGTTCTGTTACAATGAACGCTGCCCAGTTCGACACGCCCGATTTGCAAAATTTACATAGCGAACAGATAATTGTTTCTAACGAAAATGAACAGTGTACTCAAAGTAGGACAGATTTATTTGATTCCGAGGTAGTGACTAACAGTGCACATTCAAGTGGCGAAGCTTTTCAAGAATCAGAGAATGACCAACTGGTTACACAAAACGCGACAGCACAGAGAATAGAGTTGCTAATTTTAGCTTGGATCAAATTATGGCATTGTTGCTACAAATTAGTGAACATAATGAAAAACAAGACAGCAATTCCAAACAGTCGAAGAAGGAACAAGACAACAATTTTAAACAACTTAGTGAAAATCTCAAACAACAACTTAATGAAAATAATGAAAATCTCAAACAATGACTTAATGAAAAACTAGACAACAATTCCAAACAGTTGAATGAAAAATTAGACAACAATTCCAGACAGCTTAGTGAACAGATTACAGCCGTTGCCGCGCAATGTCATGATAATAAAGAACAATTACGTAAGGAAATTAAGGCTTGTGCTAGGAAAAGTAGTGAAGAAATTAGATCTGTGCTCAAGAATTAAGGAATACGCAAGCAGCTACAACAGAATCACTTAGAGACGAAATTAGTGCAGCCGCTAAACAATGCTCTGAAAATGCAACACAGTTACGCGACGAGTTTAAATTAATGTCAGCAGAACTTTCGCGCACACTGGATGCAAAAGTAGACGCGAAATTTGACCAACAGAACAGTCAAATTGACGAACGTTTTAATCACCACCTACAAAACAGTGAAACGCTTTACCGTAAATTTATACAGGAACAGAATAAAGTAAAGCGACAAGTCATGGAAACAATTACCGCACAGAGACAGGAAGATAAACGTAAATTGTTTACGAAAGCAAAAACATACGTAGACAACAATATTGCTAGAGTATCAGATCGCATTCAGGAGGACGACGGTTCAATCCCGCGTCCGGCCATCCTGATTTAGGTTTTCCGTGATTTTCCTAAATCGCTCCAGGCAAATGCCGGGATGGTTCCTTTCAAAGGGCACGGCCCGTCCTTCCCTACTCCGATGAGACCGATGACCTCGCTGTCTGGTCTCCTTCCCTAAACCAACCAACCAACCAACAATATCAGACGAAATTAATACTATCAAACAGTTGAACACCGAACTGCGTAATGAAATTTCCGATCTTAAATCAAAAATAGATACACACACAATAGACTTTCAGACAGTGACCGACAGACTTGAACAATTAGAACTAATACAGGATAACGATGCCATCAACCACACGTAAAATACAAAAACAAATTAATGCTTGTGACACTAAAAACGATGAACAGGTAAAAATACTGACTGAAAAATATGATGAATTGGCCAGTCGTATTGACGTTATTGATAGTAATAATGACAGCAAATCAGACGATACTTCACCGATTTCGTTTAATCAAACACCTGAATTCCAAAATTAACAGCAGACGATCAGTGAAATAGATTCGTCCAATAATACATTACGTAGAAAATTGTCAACTTTACAGCAAGAAGTGACAGAGATGAAAAATGTTTCGGTCAATAACACGTCACAGCATACGGCACATTCCGAACATTTGTCACACTCACACAGCCAGTATAATTTGGGTAATTTACAGAGAGTACGCGACTTAGATTCCGAACAGTCACAGACAAATAGATTCTCATATAATCCTGAACCTGTTCAGACGTACAGAGACGATAATTTTGATTACAAGCATTTTCCATCAGTGAGAAAATTTAAAGTATTTAAAAATGACAGAGCACAGGTACACGCTTTGAACTGGATACGTCGATTTATTTTTGTACTTTCACCAGCTTGGCCTGTAATGCAGAAACTAGAATTGGCATGTATACAGCAATTTGCTTTTGAATTTTCACCGGCATTGCCTGTAATGCAGAGACTAAAATTTATTTGTAGCGCGCAATTGACCTCAGGGGTTTCATTACGCTTCGATGAATATGTGCCGTAGCGTGCACAGGGCCCTGAGCCGTAGTAGTGCTATTTCATCTTTAGTTTTCTGCACTGCTGCCTTCTCTTCTACTATCCTTTATATCTATCAAAACAGCTCTTCAACTATCGATCTATCTAGAATTAAGAGTGAGTAAAGAAAACCTGATATGACAAATTTTACCGAAAGTGACAGTTCTCTTTAGACAGTCCCGAAATGACAAGAAATACCAGTATAATTTTAATAACAGATAAAATTTAATTATCAGTATCGTCAAAATTATCAGCAACAGGAACCACATTTTGGTAACAATAGAGGTTTTTCTCCGCAACAGCATGAAAGCCAACCGGTTAGCATACCTAACCAACAATGTAATGTACAAGGTCAACCAAGCTTTAATGTTTCGCCGCGTGCACGTATAGCATCAGGTCCAACAAATAGTAACGCACAGCAACAAGGGAATCAGTACGTACAGAAAACACACCATTTCAATTCCTATCGCAATGCGCCGTATAGAAATGACTATCATGAGAGACGTAAAAGTAATGAGCACAATTTTCAGCGTACGTTTAATAACAGTCGGTCTTACCAACAGTAGAATCATCCGCAACAACATATTATCATGAATGAACCAGACAGTAGGTATCATACCGTACGCAATACGTCAGGAAGAAATAACAGAACAGTACAAATAGTGGAAACGCCGCAGCATCCTCCAGAAAATAATAGCACGTCAGATAGAATTTGACTAGATACAGTACAGGCTGCATCTTCCAGCAACGTAAGCAATACTTCAGATACACAGAATCTTGTTCACGAGAATGTTATTTGAAACATGCTTTGTTGAATGCACCACTTTTATCACATCCAGATCTTACTAGAAATTTTTCCATTGCCACCGACAGTTCTAACACCGCTTTAGGCGTACACATTTTTCAGGAAATTGAAGAAGATGGGACTACAGTAATTAAAAACATCGCCTTTGCGAGTCGCATTCTGTCCCCTGCTGAACGCAATTATTCTGTTACAGAACTTGAAACACTATTTGTTGTATGGGCATTTACGAGATTTCGGCATTTTCTTTATGGAAGACATACGACCGTTTAGACAGACCATAGAGCGATACAGTTTTTACTTTCCGCTAAATTTACACACGACAGATTAAGTAGATGGAAACTTTATTTGCAGGAATTTAATTTTACAATTGTTCACATTCCCAGTACACAAAATATTGTAGCAGACGCACTATCCCGTTCTCTCAGCAACAATCAGCAAGACATCGCAACCAACTTCTGCAATGCAAATTTCAGCGTCATGTACATTCAACAAGTTGCATTTGAGAATTTCATTTCGTCGTCATTACAAGACATAGCACAAGAGCAGAGTAAAGACAACGTGTGGAGAGAAATTAAACACCTTTGGCAAGATAGGAATAATGTTACCATTAGAAGCCCTTACACTGTACGCAATGACATTTTGTTTCGCCCCTCTCACCCTGACAGCAACAATTGGTTATTATGCATTCCTGACGAACTTGTTAACAAATTAATCTGGTATACTCATTTAAGTTACGCACATTACGGAGCCAGAAAATGTTTTCTTATACTGAGACAGAACTGTTATTTTACCAACATGGAGAAACGTATTCGACGAGTTTTAGCGTCATGTAAAATCTGCCAGAAAGCTAAGTCAGATACGACGTCACATATTCCTCCGTTACATCCCATTGTACCTGTTAAATTGAGACACATGGCCGCTGTAGACATTTTTGGTCAGATTCCCAGAACTAATAGAGGTTTTTGCTACATCTTTGTCGCTGTTGAACTCACTTCGAAATTTGTTACCTTCACTCCATTACGCAAAGCTACTGCTAAAACTGTTTCGAAAGCATTTGTAAAACATTTTCTATTTCATGTAGGGCATGTATTGAAAGTAATTTCCGACGATGGATCACAGTTTCGATCTGCTATATGGACACGTATGTTACGAGCTAGAAACATTTCTCCGATCTATATATCCAGGTACCATGCTTCTTCGAACCCTTGTGAACGACTAATGAAAGAAATTGGTAAACTGTGTAGAATATACTGCCATAAAAAACATATTGATTGGGACACACACATACTCTCATTCCAGGATGTAATTAATTCCATACCAAATGAATCTACTATGCTATCTCCGTCTGTTATACTGAAAAATGTTGAACCACCTAGCAAAATTAAAGAATTAGTAACCTTTCCTACATCTCGTCGAATACGACATGAAATAATTGACATTGCGCTGAACAACATCAAACGTGCCGCAGAGCGCCGGAGAAGACAGCAAAAACAGGTTTGTACACGCCGTGACTTTCACATTGGACAGAAGATATTAGTACACACATATTATTTATCTAATAGAGGAAAAAGGAGATGTAGTAAATTTGAGCTTCTATATGCAGGTCCATATCGAATTCGCAGCATTCCTCACCCCAATGTAATACACGTCGAAACTTTGAGAACCAGAAAAACCTAAGGCAATCACCATATCTCCAAATTCAACCCTTTTATTGAATGAACATACTTTATGATTTATCACACTGTAATACCATTTCCTGATTTTTTTTATGACCACTTATGCAATTATATTCACATGAACACTTACTGATGATTATCGTATTTTTTCTTGGCAAGTGCCCGGCAAGGTAAGGTTAGCAGGTCGCTTTTCTTGTCGTTACACAACAGACCGTGCACATTTTTCCAGATGAACTTACACATTTTATGACCACTTATGCAATTATATTTATGTGATTACTTACTGATGATTATCGTATTTTTTCTTGGCAAGTGCCCAGCAAGGTAAGGTTAGCAGGTCGCTTTTCTTGTTGTTACACATCAGACCGTGCACATTTTCCATTTTTTATGTATGTATGATTTTTTTACTGTTTTGTTTATATGCACTATGAAATATTTAAGATATAACAAATACCAGTTGACTTTGACATCATATGATATCTCAACATCGTGACTATTTTTACATTTTTTTTTTTTTTTGCTGCTACATTGTGATACTCTGTGTACATTTTTGCATCTGAGCACTGTCTATGTTTTTTGAGATATTACGTTTTCTGTCATGCTATGCTGTATGCTCAATTATATCACTAGAAACCAGCTTTTATTTAATGGGTATATGATTTAAATGCAAGACATTAATCATTGTTCATCATTTTCAGAAATAAATAACGTGTAAAAGAAATAAATTAAACAGAAATGGGAATTTCACCTTCAGAATGAACGAAAGAAGATACAATACCTCGTCACGAAGAGTAAATGAATCAGAATTAACAAGCATTAACAAGAATTTACTATACACATCATATGATAGCAGTCTTAACTAATTTTTTCTTTCAGAATACGAGGCGATTGATGCAGGCTGTCAGACAGAACTACACATCTTAGTTTTAGTGATGAAATATGCTAGAAATAAGGAACTCTATACTATGAATAGTTGTATAATGAAGTGACTTTTTTCTTGCAGATGAATAGTGATGCAGAATATTCTAATATGGATAATGAAGTTTTTCTTTACAGCTGATGATAATAATGGAGTTATGATGATATGGATAATGAAGTTTTTCTTTGCAGATGAGGATAATGTTGAAGTGTATGTATTAATGCTATGTAGTTATTTAAGTATTTGTTGCAGTTCGTTTTGACAGTATGTCTTATGTCACATGGTATGATGACTGAAGGTTTTGGAAAGGACAGCTAGAGAATATATATACACTCCTGGAAATTGAAATAAGAACACCGTGAATTCATTGTCCCAGGAAGGGGAAACTTTATTGACACATTCCTGGGGTCAGATACATCACATGATCACACTGACAGAACCACAGGCACATAGACACAGGCAACAGAGCATGCACAATGTCGGCACAAGTACAGTGTATATCCACCTTTCGCAGCAATGCAGGCTGCTATTCTCCCATGGAAACGATCGTAGAGATGCTGGATGTAGTCCTGTGGAACGGCTTGCCATGCCATTTCCACCTGGCGCCTCAGTTGGACCAGCGTTCGTGCTGGACGTGCAGACCGCGTGAGACGACGCTTCATCCAGTCCCAAACATGCTCAATGGGGGACAGATCCGGAGATCTTGCTGGCCAGGGTAGTTGACTTATACCTTCTAGAGCACGTTGGGTGGCACGGGATACATGCGGACGTGCATTGTCCTGTTGGAACAGCAAGTTCCCTTGCCGGTCTAGGAATGGTAGAACGATGGGTTCGATGACGGTTTGGATGTACCGTGCACTATTCAGTGTCCCCTCGACGATCACCAGTGGTGTACGGCCAGTGTAGGAGATCGCTCCCCACACCATGATGCCGGGTGTTGGCCCTGTGTGCCTCGGTCGTATGCAGTCCTGATTGTGGCGCTCACCTGCACGGCGCCAAACACGCATACGACCATCATTGGCACCAAGGCAGAAGCGACTCTCATCGCTGAAGACGACACGTCTCCATTCGTCCCTCCATTCACGCCTGTCGCGACACCACTGGAGGCGGGCTGCACGATGTTGGGGCGTGAGCGGAAGACGGCCTAACGGTGTGCGGGATCGTAGCCCAGCTTCATGGAGACGGTTGCGAATGGTCCTCGCTGATACCCCAGGAGCAACAGTGTCCCTAATTTGCTGGGAAGTGGCGGTGCGGTCCCCTACGGCACTGCGTAGGATCCTACGGTCTTGGCGTGCATCCGTGCGTCGCTGCGGTCCGGTCCCAGGTCGACGGGCACGTGCACCTTCCGCCGACCACTGGCGACAACATCGATGTACTGTGGAGACCTCACGCCCCACGTGTTGAGCAATTCGGCGGTACGTCCACCCGGCCTCCCGCATGCCCACTATACGCCCTCGCTCAAAGTCCGTCAACTGCACATGCGCTTCACGTCCACGCTGTCGCGGCATGCTACCAGTGTTAAAGACTGCGATGGAGCTCCGTATGCCACGGCAAACTGGCTGACACTGACGGCGGCGGTGCACAAATGCTGCGCAGCTAGCGCCATTCGACGGCCAACACCGCGGTTCCTGGTGTGTCCGCTGTGCCGTGCGTGTGATCATTGCTTGTACAGCCCTCTCGCAGTGTCCGGAGCAAGTATGGTGGGTCTGACACACCGGTGTCAATGTGTTCTTTTTTCCATTTCCAGGAGTGTATTTAATACACATTTCATTACCTGTTAATTCGAAGTTCATTACTTTTCAGCATAATATGCGTTTCTTCTTTCAGTTTAATAATTCATTTTGTATATTTTGCTGGAGAAATTATTCATGAAATATAATGTGCTATAAGCAGTTGGTCATTAAATCTGTGTCATTCATGAATGTGATCACATATACTCCATTTGTTTCATAACCTTGCTACAGCTGACTCATGACGAATGACATTACACATCTTCATTTGCAGCAATAAGTCAAATGCAAATATTGTTATGCCCCCAGCAATTAATTATCGATCCCAACGCAATGCATTGCTAGCACAAAAAAAAAGAAATGTATTACCAGTCCCAAATAATGCTACCAATTTAAAAGAGTTATGAGTAATACTGAATGATGCTTTCTAATCACAGACTTTGAGTAATAGTTACAGAGTGTTACATTTTTAAATATGTCATATGTCACTTGAATGATGAGTTCTGAGTAATAGTGAATGATATTTTGTAATAATGCATGCATGCTCTACACTCATTAGCTCGTGTTTTGAATGATGATTTCTGATGATTTGTAACTGGCCAATGAGTGCCAATAATTATTTTTAAATATGTCATATGTCACTTGAATGATGAAAAATGTTTTGTAATATTCAATACTTGCTGACCAACGAATGCCACTGTTCCTTATACTTTAAATTTATATTATGTCACTTTCATGCTATATATATGAATACCAGTAGCTTGATGCTACACTCTTTAACTCCTGTTTTGACTGATGACTTCTGATGTTTTGTAACTGGCCAATGAGTGCCAATAATTATTTTTAAATATGTCATATGTCACTTGAATGATGAAAAATGTTTTGTAATATTCAATACTTGCTGACCAACGAATGCCACTGTTTCTTATACTTTAAATTTATATTATGTCACTTTCATGCTATATATATGAATACCAGTAGCTTGATGCTACACTCATTAGCTCCTGTTTTGAATGATGACTTCTGATGGTTTGTAACTAGTCAATGAGTGCCAATGTTCTCTGTAAACAGATTACTTATGAACATTATTCTGTAATATTTCATCCATGGTACAGAAATGTTCAGTAACTGGCAATGAGTGCCACGAATTCCTCAAATCAGTTGTTAGACTAGTGTAATTCTCAATGATGACTGGCATAAGACTTAATGTCCTTCACCTTCTGACCTAATTAGCAGAAATTACTGCAATATCCGTTTGTCCTGTCTATCCTCATGCTCATGGAGCACTATATTTGGTTTTTGCACTAATTCTACGTTGGTGTACCTTACAAGAACGTGGTGTTGACACGACATGCTGTCCACCACCTTGAACGATGGTGATGTTGTTATGGTCCCAGTGTTTGGTGTACCTAATGTACTACCAAAATGATAACAGGGAATATTACTACGACATTTCAGTGTCTTGGCTACACTGATTAATACTTCAGGGGAAAGAACTTCAGATTGTCTCACTTGGTGTTGTGCTTCTGTAGAAAGATATGGACTTTCAGTGCAGCTGCGTGCAACCTAATGTGCTACAACCATGATGCAATCCTTCCCTTTCCTATCCTAGTTCTTGTAAAATAGTAAAAAAAAACTACAGTGCGTGTGCACTTTTGATTTGTATTCATTGCGTATACATTTTGTGATTTGCTGATATATTCTGAACTACAGTGCGTGTGCACTTTATGTCATTTGTTAATATGATTTGTATTAATTGCGTATACATTTTGTGATTTGCTGATATATTCTGAACTACAGCGTGTGTGCACTTTATGTCATTTGTTAATATGATTTGTACTCATTGCCTATACATTTTGTGATTTCCTGATTGTTCTGTACTACAGTGCGTGTGCACTTTATGTCATTTATTAATATGATTTGTACTCATTGCCTATACATTTTGTGATTTCCTGATATGTTCTGTACTGCAGTGTGTGTGCACTTTTGCCATTTGTTAATATGTTTTGTACTCATTGTGTACACATTTTGTCTTTGCTTGATATGTTCTGTACTCAGTGCATGTGCTCTATATTTTATTTCATGTTCTGCACTTATATATATGTATATATTCTGTGATTGTAAACTTAATTAATTAGGAAAAACTTGTTGCTCATGGCAAGTCCAATTGACTCACCATCGCTGCCAAATTTTTGCCCCCCCCCCCCCTCCCCCCAGTGGAGGGTTATGTAAGAGGTATGCGCTGTATGCGGTGCCTGCAACAGGCAAGACTTAGGAGAGTCTCTGACCAGAGAGCAGTATGTAGTTAGTTGTTGCTTGTCGCTAGTCGGCATTAGTCTTCAGTAGTCGACAGTAGTCTGCGTGAGTCGGCGGTAGTCTGCGCGTGTATGCGCTTGTGTGCAGTCTGCTCTGGTCGGGACTCTGGAGTATGAGTATTATTGTAGAAGGTAAAGAAGCAGCCTTGCGCATATCTAATAATGTATGTTAACTGTCATTTAATTTCTTTCAAAAAAATGCCCCAACAATAATTTTTATAATATAAAGTAATTTTTTTAAAAAAAAGCATTCATTTCAATTTCAAGATTTTATCCAATGAATAATTAATTCCTTTCACGAGTCACAAAGTATAGGCTAGCGTTGCACGGAGCTGTGCCGAAAATTTTTTATGTAAGAGCAGATATATTCGCAGTTTTTACTGAGGTAAAAATTTTTGCTTTTTTATTCAGAATACAGGGCCGAGACGCAGCGCTGCTATCGTCATAAAATTTACCAGGTTAATGAATTTTTTTTTATTATTTTGGTGTTTAGGGATTTTTCTGTTTTAAACTTAACATTAAATGAGGAAAGAATTTTGTGGGAACATTAAATGTGAATGAATTTCTGCACAGAGATTATAAATGGGAGCCAATTTTGTTCTGAGGTTACAATATTTAAAATTCATTTAATTATTATTTCCGTGGGGAGTTTACACATGGTTCATATTTTAATACAAATTATTTTGTGGGGAGGTTACAATGTTCATCTTATTTCTTCCTGTCAAGGCTCTGTTCACTTCGTTCAGCTGCTCCTTCAAGTCCTTTGCTGTCTCTGACAGAATTACAACGTAATTCGAAACCTCAAAGTATTTATTTCTTCTCCCTGACCTTTAATTCTTACTGTAAATTTTCCTTCGGTCTCCTTTACTGCTTGTTCAATATATATTGCGAATATTATCGGGGATAGGCTACAAGCATGTCGTACTCCGTTCTCAGCCACGTCTTCCCTTTCATGCCCCTCAACTTATAACTGCTAAGTTGTTTTTATTCAAGTTGTAAATAGCTTTCCGCTCCCTGAATTTTATCCCTGCTACCTCCAGAATTTCAAAGAGAGTATTCCTGGCAAGATTGTCAAAAGCTTTCTCTAAGGCTACAAATGCTATAAACGTAGGTTCACCTTCCCTTAGTCTGTCTTCCAAGGTAAATCGTAGTGTCAGTATTGCCGTTCGTATTCCTATGTTTCTCCGCAATCCTAACTGATTTTCCCCTAGGTCGTTTTAGTATTTTGCAGCCATGACTTATTAAACTGATAGTTCGGTAATATTTACGTCTGCCAGCATATACTTTTTTGGAATTCGAATTATCATATTCTTTTTGAAGTCTGAGAGTGTTTCAACTGTTTCATACTTCCTGCACACCATATGGCATTTTTTTTGTCATGGCTGGCTCTTCCAAGGCTATCAGTAATTCTGACGGAATGTTATCTACTCTAGGGACCTTGTTTCGACTTAGGCCTTTCAGCGCTCTGTCGAATTATCCCTTCTATAGCATTGCCCTGAAGTACATCTCCCTTCCATCAGTCTTGTTTATACTCCTTCCACTTTACAGTTTTCCCTTGTTTGCATACAACTGGTTTTGAATCTGAGATCCTGATAATCATACAACTGCTTCTCTTTTTCTCAGAAGGCCTCTTTAATTTCTGTAGGCTTTATCTTTCTCTTCCCTATTGATATATGCTTCCGTATCCTTACATCTGACTTCGAGCCGTTCCTGCTTAGGCATTTAGCACTTCGTGCCAATCTTATTTTTTAGACGTTTGTATTCTCTTCCAACTGCTTCATTTTCTGCATTTTTTTATTTTCTCCTTTCATTAATCAAATTCAGTATCTCCTGTGATAGCCAAAGATTTCTATTTAACCAATTTGAGCCTCTGCTGCCTTCACTATTTCATATCTCGAATTTACTCAATCGTCTTCTACTATATTCCTTTCTCTTATTGTTGCATCGTTGCCTAATGGTCCCTCGGACACTCTCAACAATCTCCTCTGGTTCTTTCATCTTATCCTGGTCCCACCGCATTAATTCCCTATCTTTTTGCATTTTCTTCAGTTCAGTTTCAATCTACAGCTCATGACCAGTAAAATGTAGTGAGAGTCCTCATACGCCCCTGGAAATATTTTACAATTTAAAATTTGCTTTCGAAATCTCTGTCTTACTATTATGTAATCAATCTGAAAACTTTCAGTCTCTCCAAGTCTCTTCTACTTATACAATCTTCTTTCTTTATTTGTAAACACAGTGTTAAAATGATTATTATGCTCTGTGCAAAATTCTATCACGTAGCTTCCTCTTTTATTCCTTCTCCCCAGTCCATATTCACCTGCTATTTTTCCCTTCCTTCTCTTGGGTTACCACTATTTGACTTTGTATATGTAACTGTGTATTCGCATGGACAGAAGTTCTATTCCTATTGCCAATGAACTTCACTAATTCCTACTATATCTATTTTCAACCCACCCATTTCCCTTTTTAAATTTTCTAAGCTACTTTCCCGGTCAAGTGATCAAACATTCCACGCTTCTACCTGTAGAACTGTAGTTTCTCTTGATGATGATATGGTTCTGATGATGTCTGATTTGTGGGACACTCAACTGCGCGGTCATCAGCGCCCGTACAAAGTCCCAATTTTTACTCATCCCATTTTGTACGCAGTGCAGTCTAGCCACTGTCACAGATCATGATGATGATTATGATGATGATGATGATGCAATGATGAAGACAACACAAACACGCAATCCCCGGGCAGAGAAAATTCCCAACCCGACCGGAAATCGAACCTGGGTCCCCGTGATTCAGAGGCAGCAACGCTTGCCACTGCAGCACGAGCTGCGGACACATGGTTCTGAGTAATCCTGCCCAGAGATTCAAATCGGGGACTATTTTACCTGTGGAGTATTTTACCCAAGACGATGTATCCTCATTTAACTGTGCGGTGCCGGCCGCGGTGGTCTTGCGGTTCTAGGCGCTGCAGTCCGGAACAGCGGGACTGCTACGGTCGCAGGTTCGAATCCTGTCTCGGGCATGGATGTGTGTGATGTCCTTAGGTTAGTTAGGTTTAAGTAGTTCTAAGTTCTAGGGGACTGATGACCTAAGATGTTAAGTCCCATAGTGCTCAGAGCCATTTGAACCATTTTTGAACTGTGCGGTAGATCTTGCCCTCAGGGAAAATAACGACTGTAGTTTCCCTTACTTTCAGCCGTTCGCGGTACCAGCATAGCAAGGCCATTTTGCTTGGTGTTACAATGCCAGATCAGCCAGTCATCCAGATTGCTGGGGCAGCCTGTTACTACTAAAAAGGCTGCTGCCCCTCTTCAGGAACAACACATTTGTCTGACCTCTCAACAAATACACCTCCGGTGTGGTTGCACCTACGGTAAGGCTCTCCATATTACTGAAGCACGCAAGCCACCCCACCAACAGCAAGGTCCACAGTTCATGGGGGTGTATCATTGTGCTATTTCTTCGTTATTTTCCTAAAACTCATTCCAAAAATACGAAATTGGTAGTTTCCTATGACTCCCATATGACGTCAGAGAACCGTTAACAAACGTAAGAAATGCCGGATGCACACGTATTTTTGTAACTAGTGGCAGGGTTACAACTCCATTTCTGTGGATTATTTAACAATCAATTTTGAGTGCGTTTACTCTATTGTAAAATTTTATATATTTTGCATGAGAAACCACGAATCATAAACGAAAAAAGCATTTCGCAAAATGCACTCCGGCCGGGGTGGCCGTGCGGTTCTAGGCGCTTCAGTCTGGAACCGCGCGACCGCTACAATCGCAGGTTCAATCCTGCCTCGGGCATGGATGTGTGAGATGTCTTTAGGTTCACGTAGTTCTACGTTCTAGGGGACTGATGACCTCAGATGTTAAGTCCCATAGTTCTCAGAGCCATTTGAACTATTTGAAACAAAACGCGCATTGTATCTGATAAATAATTTGAGTTTTAGATCAGTCTGGATGGGTAATCTTGTGTATTTTAGTGTGGCTTGTTACCAATAACGTAGTGTTGTGTGATTGAAACACATACTGTTACGTGTTTGTATCAGGCAGGCAATTTGTAATGAAAGTTGAATATCTTGAAACATATCCATGTTCATCTTCACATTCCTCGTGCTTTTCGTCTACTACAGTAAAATCACCATGCAACTTCACTAGTACTTCTTCAGATTTAAAGTGCTGGACGTCAACATTTATTTTAAATCCTCCTTTCCTGTTTGTCATGTGTCTGGCTTGTATCGTTTGAGCAGTAAGGATCGATGCATACGGATGAAGTGACATCACGATCCAGCCACGTAAAGCGATTTTTTTTCAGGCGTGTCATTATGTGTTCTAATTTTACTTATCAAGGCAACGCAAACATGGCATGGATCGGAAGGTGGTTCAAAAAATGGTTCAAATGGCTCTGAGCACTATGGGACTCAACTGCTGTGGTCATCAGTCCCCTAGAACTTAGAACTACTTAAACCTTACTAACCTAAGGACATCACACACATCCATGCCCGAGGCAGGATTCGAACCTGCGACCGTAGCAGTCGCACGGTTCCGGACTGCGCGCCTAGAACCGCGAGACCACCGCGGCCGGCCGGAAGGTGGTGGTTTCGGAAAAGCTGTAGGGCAGGTCTAGGTTAGTTCATGCATTGCGAGACGTAAGTGGGAGGAAGTAATACGTTGCAGCTGTACAGATGCTTTTAGTCTGGCTAAGGTCCATATTTGGGATTCCTAGAACAGCTGCCTTAGCAACTAATGAACCATTACTCATTAGCACCTAAGTTACTCACACTAACGGGAACTACTCTCGTGCCGTCTGTATCCTGTACGTATACGATACTTCTACGTATAAAACACTGTGCTGCATAATTATCGTCGAGCGGTGCTACTGTGTAATGTAACTCGAGCTTGAGTGATTTTGCCTACAGTTTAACTGGATCGTCCTCCATGACGTACAAACCTTGGACAAATATCTGACGGCATTAAGGAGAAGAGTGACCAGGATGGAGTAAAATCTCTTTCTCCAGCTTTAATATAGCAATTATAAATAATAATACGTATATTGTCCGTGTTAATCTCCTCCTCCTGGTTTATGAGTTTACATGAGTAATCAAAACCAGAGACAGACAGAGAAACCACAGACAGACAGAAAATCACCCTAGCAAAGAACCCGCAAAAAAGGAAGTAGAGTAATACACGCACCTTATTCTGGAAATCTTTAACACATTGGTTCATTTAGCTATTAATTGTCTCAATGCAGAATATCAGTGTGCGGTATATCATGTGTGGTATATCAGTTTATCAAGATCCTGGATAGAGAAAAAACATGTTTCCCCAGATTTGCAAAAATAAGCGTCTACTATATGCCCATCAATCCTCTTTTTTAAAGTAAGGTATTGCTGTGTGTGTTTAGTTGTAGACCTCAGTAAGGCGGCTGCTTCCGAGCCTACACCAGCACAGGCGAGTACAGCGTTCGTTTATAAATTATTTTTACGAGCTCCAAACTGTAGCGACTTATTTTCAGTTGCCTGTGTGCTTAGTAGGTAAATTCTCAAATTTCTTTCATGTTCGTGTGCTGAACAGGTACAGACCAGCGTTTCAATATCCGTGTAGCGCATTTTTAATATAGACAGAGACTGTGATTGCTGTGCTTGGATGCAGTCCGAGCTGGTGACCCTGGGCTCACAGCTCCATGTGCTGCTGACTTTGGTCAAGCCGACTGAGGTTGTTGCCAGTGGGCATCACTGAAGAACTTCCAACACATCTTCCATGTCCCCTGATCAGTCCACTATTGTGACTGCAGCGGTTACTGCCTGCATGGAGGTTGACCCCTAACCGGGGTCAAGTGGGAGATCATTCCAAGGTGTAGGAGAAAGCGAAAGACTTTCGAGGAAGCCGATCGAAAGGCCTCCACAGTTCGTCTGACAAACAGGTTTCAGGTGGTACCTGTGGCTGACAAAGCCACACGGAGTGGCCGTGTGGTTAGAGGCGCCATGTCACTGACTGCACAGTCCCTCTCACTGAAGGTTCGAGTCCTACATTATCCCTAGTCTACATTATCCCTTTCTCCCTTTTTATAAAGCGGCTTTACTACTGAGTTCTTTAATCGTTCAGGAAACCGACCATTGCTAAAGGAAAAATTACAGATATGGCTAAATACAGGGCTAACATGTGCAGGCACTTCATCATAGCCATGAGAGTCTTTAATCTTCAGTGATTTAAATATTAACTCAATCTCCTCCTTGTCTGTATCATAGAGGAGCATTTCAGACATTTATCTCGGAGAGGCATTTGCCAAGAAAGTTATATGATTCCCTGCAGAAACTAAGTTTTTATTTAATTTACCAGCAATGCTTGGAAAATGATTGTTAAATACTGTACATATATCTGATTTATCAGTAACAGAATTATTTTTACTGCGAACTGGCTTCATATCGTCGACCTTGCTGCTGACCAGTCGCTTCCTTCACAATCGACCATATGGTTTTAATTTTATGCTGTGAATTAGCTATTCTATTTGCATACCACACACTCTTTGCCTTCCTAATATCATTTTAAGCACCTTACAATACTGTTTGTAATGGGCTACTGTAGCTTGATTGTGACTACTTCTAACCATTTTGATACAATTCTCACTTTGTTCTTTCCTACATAGTTTGTAATTATATGTGACATTTGTTTGAGTACAATAGCCTTTTGTATTAAAACTTGTGCATCATGGTCTGAAAGGCCACTCACCATTTTACTAACAGAATGCAAATCTAGTAATGAAGAATGAATAAAAATATTGTCTATGGCTGTGCTACTGTTCCTCTGCAACCTAGTTGCAAAGAAACGCAGTCTGCATCGGATCATATGAATTTAGGAGATCTACCAACATCATTTTTCTTTCATCATCATGTACAAAATTTATTTTGAAGTCAACACATATAACTAATTTATGGTACTTCCTACAAAGTGAATCAAGAACCCTCTCTAGCTTGAGCAGAAATGCTCTGAAGTCAGAGTTAGGGGACCTATAAACAACAAAAATCAGAAGTTTAGTTTCACTAAATTCAACTGCTCCTGCACAACAGTCAAATATGTGTTCAGTGCAGTGCCGTGATATGTCTATGGATTCCAATGGCATACAGTTTTTTACGTACATAGCCACTTCCACACCCTGCAAGGAACTCATTGAAAAACAGCCAACTAATCTGTTTCCTGGCAAATGAAGCCTCTGAACTGTCAAATAATTTAAGTGGTGCTCCGACAAACTACTAATTTCAGAGTAAACATCTATAAGCAGTTCACTAAATTTCTTAGCATGAGTTAGTTAAAGTTAGTTTAAGTAGTGTGTAATTCTAGGGACCGATGATCTCAGCAGTTTTGGCGCATAGGATTTCACATACATTTGAACATTTCTGGCTGAAAAAATAATGATCCAGATACAGTCGCTTGTCCCGTTTCAGAGGAAGCTTCTCTGCCTACAAGATCTGGACAGTCACACAGGGTGTAATTATTGGTGACAGAGAGTTCCAGTGACAGTCGCGTAAATGGGAGACATGGTTTCCAAGTAGGGGAAGAAGTCCAGTGTGCACTCTGTGTGCATACAGGCGGGGGTGGGGTCATTTCAGATGTGGAACGGGTCCTTCCGGATGCCATGAAGAGCACAGGGTGCAGCTAGCTGCTGGTGATGGCTCGTGTCAATGCTTATTTGAATCGGAAGAGATTCTCTCTGGTTTTGGGCAGCTATCTGAACAGGTAAAGACAGTCTTACTTGTGAGATCTGTAGCATCATCGACAGGAGCGTTTGCGGAGAGAACCGAGTGGAGGGTCTGAATCAAATGCTCAGACGGTTCTGTGACTGCGTAGGCTGCAAACTTCTAAACTTGCGCTATATAGGGTGGTGGGGTATCGATTCTCGCTAAATGCGTCAAGGTTTACCACACACCGGAGGCGGCTCCATTGTTAGCAATAGTTTCGTGGAGAGGACTGGGTGGTTTTTTAGGTTAAAGGCTCGCGGGAAAGAACAAAAACGGTTTCAGTCTCAAAGGATGCACGTCAAACACAGTACAAGTGTAGACCTAGGAACGACATATATTATTCCAGTAAACAGTCGTAATTGTGTTGGAAGAGAACCAGAGCTCGAGGAATTAGCAGAGCGCAATTAATTACACATCGTTATAGGAACTGAAAGCTGTCTAAAGCCAGAGATAAGTTTAGAAATTCTTAGAAAAGATGTAACTGTGTTCAGAAAGGATAAATTAAATGCAGTTGGTGGCGGTGTTCTGTTAGAAGAAGATAATTCCTGTGAGTTAGTGCGGGTAGAGGGTATACCTGTTAATAGGAATAAATCAATAATTGGTTCCTTTTACCGACCTTTCGACTCAGATGATATTGTAGCTGAACAGTTAAAATACGAGTTTAAAGTCGGAGGCGGGCATAAAACATCATCCGAAAACGTATTAAATCCTTTCTCCGATAATTATTTTTAACAATTAGTTCAGGATGGTACTCTGAATGTAAATCGTTGTCAAAACACACTCGACCTCATAGCAACAAGCAATCTTGAGAAAATAGGTTGCATTAAGACAGATATGTCGATTAGTGACGACAAAGCCGTTGTAGGGAGACTGAATACTTTAACATCCAAACCCATAAAAAATAAACACAAAATACATCTATTTAAAATATCAGATAAAAATTCGCTTGACACCCTCCTAAGGACAGCCTCCATTTCTTACGAACTAACTATGTTAGCGTAGACGAGATGTGGCTTAGATTCAAGTAAATAATATCGACAACAGTTGAGAGATTTATATCAAATCAGTTAATAAGAGACGGTGCAGTATGGGATCTTTACAGGTAGAACATCGAAATGTTTGAAGATGGGCAGCTCGTTTACTGCGTAATAGAGAAGAGGCTATCACATATATGTTAGTGATATATGTTAGATAGTGTGGCAGTCATTAAAAGGAAGACATTTCTTTGCACGACATCGTTTCGAGAAATTTCACTATCCAACTCTCTCCTTCGAATTCAAAAATGTTTTGTTGATACCTACGTACAGTATACGGGAAGAAATAAAATGTAATAAATAAATAAAATGTAATAAAAAAAAGAGAAGCCAGACCTGACACAGAAATATTTAAGTGTTCGTTTTTCCTGTGCACTGTTCAAGAGGGGAACGGTAGAGGAATAGAGAGAAAGTAATTCAGTGAACCCTCTATCAGGCACTTACGTGTGAATTTGGTAGTAGTCATTTGGACTTAGATGGAGATGGTGCTGCCTCCCTCCATTAACAAATGTTCCATTAAGAAACTACTCTTCCATGACATATACATCCCATACTGATTTTGAAATGTAATTTGCTTACGATAAATGATCAGATGTCTAGCAGAGAAGTGGAATCAGATTTGTAACATTTATTTCCTCATAGTCTGCAATACACCTGCCAGTCCTATATTTTCAGTAGAGAAATTCTGTGAGCAGCACTGCCTCCTGCTAAAGATTTGGTGAGCAGAATGTCAGCAGCACTACATATATGTTTTTACACGTGAAAGCAGCTAATCCTAAGCCAACTTCACTTTGGAGCAAGAGTGTATCTGTTGCACCATACTAATTGCTAAATATTAAGATCCTAGGACACTAAGAAATGCCCATTGGCATTTCATCCACACGCCTCAGAATGCCAACGTTGTCTGAGGTAGCTGGACTTCCCACATATCAATGCAAAATGGGCAGTATTTGTGCGAACCATACATTTAAATATTTCCGAGGAACTGTGAATGTGCATCTCTAAGTAATGTATAAAAAAAAAAAGCTTCGATGTAACCATGTCCAATGTATCATTCAAATTAATGTGAATGTAGTTAAACCGAAATTAATGGCTAAAACTATGATAAATGACTTGCAAATAGGCAAAAGCCAAACAATGGTATTAGCTGCTAAGCTAGGTCATGGAGATGAAGATAAACAAAATACGTGTGATACTTACAACACAGCCTGTTAGGAGGGTGGAAAACTATTGTTTGTTCGAATTCATTTCAATATATTACTGTCAGTTGCAGTATTGCAAGGGGCATAACCTATTCTTTACTGGTATATAATCTAGGACAATAGGAGCTGAGCTATAACTTCAGTACATCTTAATAGGCGTTACCGACTGTGAATAGCATAACTGTCTCCCTGGTACTCTTCTTGTGGTTAGATGTTAGGTGGCCACACATCTATATTTTATTAAAACCCCCTGCTAACTCTAAGTTATACCCAGGAAGCTGATGCAATAGTCCAAGCTGTCAATCCTTTAGAATATGCATTTTAATTCGCTATTAAGATGCAGTGTTCCTTTGGACATGCATGCCTGTATGCCTGCACTGCGGCGACTGCAGCCGTTATGGAATACATGAAATGTGTTCGCAGTGGCGAGTGTGGATAACCGTCAGCTGTATAATGAAGTGGCGACAATGAAAATTTTTGCCAGACCGGGATTCCAGCACGGATTTCCCCATTATCGCGAACGGTCGCCTTATCATTTTTGCCCATCCGAGTGCGACATAAGGCCATACCCAGACTTCCATATGTCGTCAACCATGTGCCTGCAACCTGTGCTCGTACATGATATTGCAGTACCTGTGTTATTCTGAATTACGATGCAATGTTCTAGTACAGGTTGTAGACACATTGTTAGTATTATTAATTCCTTTAACTGCTTATGTGGAGATGAGGGCTGGAACAAAGAATGCCATCTTGTTCCGTCTTTTGCTAGTATTTTCACTTCTTACCATCTATTCCTTGCTGTTGAACTTTTGTAGTCACGTGGTTGATGACATGTGGAAATTTGAGTCTAGCTGTCAGCAGTGGTCGGATAGCCTAATTGTAAGGCAATCGCTCGTGATAAGCGGGAAATCCGTGTTCAAGTCTCTGTCTAGCACAAATTTTCATTGTCCTCTGTCCATTATACGGCTGACGGATGTATATATTCGCAATTGCGAATACATTTCATGCAATGTAATGACGCCTAACTCAACTTTATATGACAAGGCATAAGCTTTTTTGTATTTCCTCAAAATGTCTTTCAGTGCTTCGCTGCTAAATATTTTCCGATATTCGTATTACCCATGCAGCAAGGCAAACGTGTAGGCGAATGTGGCAGTGTCGTCTTGACACCACGCCTCTTGAATGTCCCATACTTGTGCTATTAAAACACATATATGTGGTGTCATTCCTCCTCCACATCTATCTAGTGGTTACATTACAAGCGCTACCACAAATTCTGATTACTTCCTCTGTATAACGCTTTTTTTCAAGTGTATGTGTTGTATCATTCACTTTCTGTACATCCATGGCTAACCCTGCAAATTTTTCGATCACTCCCGCCGTATAAATATGGAACATCCTCTAATACAATTTCATATCCATATTTTGATCTACATTTTACATATTTAGCCTTTTCTCAATATTTTCAATACTTTCTACATGTTTTCCATATTTTTGCATGTTTTCCATGTTCGTCGTGTAAAAATACAAGAATATTTATGCTCTTTTGCCTACCCTATCTAGTTTCTTTACCACCCATTAGTGGTTTGGATTCCCCAAGAAGCCAAAGAGAACGAAATGTCTCGAAGAACATTTGCTCCTGTTCTTCTTCTAAATGCCAACCCAAAGAAACCTCAATCATCACACAGTACTAGCTGCCAAAGCCAATCCTTATATACGCTGTAACACACACGTGGATTGCTTTGGAGGTGGAGTGCTGACTATAGCTATCATAAATACAGCTTTATGCCTACTGAATCTTTCAAAATAATTCGTGGTTTGTTGGGCTAAATATACCGGGTGATCAAAAAGTCAGTATAAATTTGAAAACTGAATAAATCACGGAATAATGTAGATAGAGAGGTACAAATTGACACACACGCTTGAAATGACATGGGATTTTATTAGAACCAAAAAAATATAAACGTTCAAAAAATGTCCGACAGATGGCGCTTCATCTGATCAAAATAGCAATAATTAGCATGACAAAATAAGACAAAGCAAAGATGATGTTCTTTACAGGAAATGCTCAATATGTCCACCATCATTCCTCAACAATAGCTGTAGTCGAGGAATAATGTTGAGAACAGCACTGTAAAGCATGTCAGAAGTTATGGTGAGGCATTGGCGTTGGATCTTGCCTTTAGCATCCCTAGAGATGTCGGTTGATCACGATACACTTGCGACTTCAGGTAACCCCAAAGCCAATAATCGCACGGACTGAGGTCTGGGGACCTGGGAAGCCAAGCATGACGAAAGTGGCGGCTGAGAACACGATCCTCACCAAACGACGCGCACAAGAGGTCTTTCACGCGTCTAGCAATACTTGTTCTTTTTTTTTTTTTTGTTCTAATAAAACCCCGTGTCATTCCAAGCATGTGTATCAATTTCTAACTATCTGTCTACATTATTCCGTGGTTTATTAAGTTTTCAAATTTATATTGCCTTTTTGGTCACCCGGTACAAGAGAGAGTAACCGAACACAAATATGATTGTTGAATAATTGACACACTCTGAGTTGTACGCCTACCACTAGTTACAAAGATACGTGTGCGTCATGTTTTTTAGAGTTGTTAAATGTTATTCGCTGTCACGAGGGAGTCGTAGGAACCGACAAATTTCATATATGTGGAATGAATTTCAGGAAAATGACAAAGGAATAGTGTACCGATGGGAAATTAACCAAATGTGATGATTTGCTGTAACGTCGAAGATATGAGTGTAGTCTATATGCCGTATCATGTTTGCAGATGGCCACGAATTTGTTAGCTGGGAGGGAAAATAAAAGATCATTTCCAATACTTGTATGGAGCACAAGCTTCAGATGACATATAAAATACTACAGGTGCTACCAGATTGTACATACACTAATGACCATTAAAATTGCTGCTCCAAGAAGAAATGCAGATGATAAACGGATATTCATTGGACAAATATATTGCACTAGAACTGACATGTGATTACATTTTCACGCAGTTTGGGTGCATAGATCCTGAGAAATCAGTATCCAGAATAACCACCTCTGGCCGTAATAACAGCCTTGATACGCCAGAGCATTGAGTCAAACAGAGCTTGGATGGCGTGTACAGGTACTGTTCCCCATGCAGCTTCAGCACGATACCACAGTTCATCAAGAGAAGTGACTGGCGTATTGCGAAGAGCCAGTTGCTAGGCCACCATTGACCAGACGTTTTCAATTGGTGAGAGATCAGGAGAATGTTCTGGCCAGGGCAGCAGTCGAACATTTTCTGTATCCAGAAAGGCCCGTACAGGACCTGCAACATGCTGTCGTGCATTATCTTGCTGAAATGTAGGGTTTCGCGGGGATCGACTGAAGGGTAGAGCCACGGGTCGTAACACATCTGAAATGTAACGTACACTGTTCGAAGTGCCGTCAATGCGAACAAGAGGTTACCGAGACGTGTAACCAGTGGCACCCCATACCATCACACAGGTGATACGCCAGTATGGCGATGACGAGAACACGCTTCCAATGTGCGTTCACCGCGATGTCGACAAACACGGATGCGACTATCATGATGCTCTAAACTGAACCTGGATTCATCCGAAAAAAATGACGTTTTGCCATTCGTGCACCCAGGTTCGCCTTTGTGTACACCATCGCAGGCGCTCCTATCTGTGATGCAGCGTCAAGGGTAACCGCAGCCATGGTCGTGGAGCTGATAGTCCATGCTGCTGCAAACGTCGTCGAACTGTTCGTGCAGATGGTTGTTGTCTTGCAAACGTCCCCATCTGTTGACTCAGGGATCGAGACGTGGCTGCACGATCCGTTACAGCCATGTGGATAAGATGCCTGCCATCTCGACTGCTAGTGATACGAGGCCGTTGGGATCCAGCACGGCGTTCCGTATTACCCTCCTGAACCCACCGATTCCATATTCTGCTAACAGTCATTGGATATCGACCAACGCGAGCAGCATTGTTGCGATACGATAAATCGCAATCGCGATAGGTTACAATGCGTCCTTTATGTAAGTCGGAAACGTGATGGTACGCATTTCTCCTCCTTATACGAGGCATCACAACAACGTTTCACCCGGCAACGCCGGTCAACTGCTGTTTGTGTATGAGAAATCGGTTGGAAACTTTCCTCATGTCAGCACGTTGTAGGTGTCGCCACCGGCGTCAAACTTGTGTGAATGCTCTGAAAAGCTAATCATTTGCATATCACAGCATCTTCTTCCTGTCGGTTTAATTTCGCGTCTGTAGCACGTGATCTTTGTGATGTAGCATTTTTTTATGGCCAGTAATGTATATTATCACACAAAAGTATAACTGCGTTGCCAGAACCAATATCCGAAGGCGTAATCTAATCAGTCAGCAAGGAGTAATTCACGGAAGTAGCGAAGGAGCAAAAGTGCTGCGGACACATACTCTGAAAAAGAACCTGGAGTAATCTCACTGGTTCCTAAGAGAAAGAAAACCTAGCAAGGATACAGGATTTCAGGTCGATAACCCTGTTACGCGTAGCTCGAAAACCGTACCTCGTGTCATAGTGACATCGTTAAATCAATTCCAGATATCCTCGGACTGAAACAGATATGTAGCGTACCCTGTAAAACAATCATAAATGGAATTTATTCTTCGAGAGACGCAGCCTTATCTTATTGGTACCATCACTCACAAACATTACGGCTAAAGAATCGTTTTAAAGGAAGCTCTCGATAAAAGTCGACCAGCAGTACAAAAGGAGAGCGTTAAAGCATTTCAGATTTTCACAAGCAACAATCGAGTTGAATAAAAATAGGACAGGAGAACTTCGCTAGTATGTGGAACTTTAATTACACTTCATCACTGGGAAAAATGTTCTTGGGCCTTAGAGACATGCGATACAAAATCCTAAGTGGCTTTTTAGAACTGGTTGCATTCTCCTCTGTTCCTGGCTGGTTATCGTGTCTATAGGTAAGGGTTTGTTTCTGGCCTGTTTTAGTCGTTTACGAGGACAGTGTTAAAAGATGCGTACAATCTCCACTACCAAACCCGACTTCGGGCTGGAAGTCTCTGGAGGAATAGGAAGGGGCTGAAAGTACAGCAGCATTATAACACAAATATAGTGGACACTATGTACTGCAGCTCAATAAAAGCATCTAGTTTAGTAAAGCTATTTAAATTAACTGACACTTGTTTAAGACAAACATTGGGTATTGATAAATTAATTCACCGGGCGAAATGCGCGTACTTACAGCCATGAGAAATGCACTACTGCTACGGACAAAATACCAGCCTTCACTCCCAATTGGTGGTGCCTGATGTATACAAAATCTATAAGTAAGTTATATAACCGCTACTGAAAAATCGATAACGCTAGTAAGTTATGCCCCCCCCCCCCCATGAACCATGGACCTTGCCGTTGGTGGGGTGGCTTGCGTGCCTCAGCGATACAGATGGCCGTAACGTAGATGCAACCACAACGGAGGGGTATCTGTTGAGAGGCCAGACAAACGTGTGGTTCCTGAAGAGGGGCAGCAGCCTTTTTAGTAGTTGCAAGGGCAACAGTCTGGATGATTGACTGATCTGGCCTTGTAACAATAACCAAAACGGCCTTGCTGTGCTGGTACTGCGAACGGCTGAAAGCAAGGGGAAACTACAGCCGTAATTTTTTCCGAGGGCATGCAGCTTTACTGTATGATTAAATGATGATGACGTCCTCTTGGGTAAAATACTCCGGAGGTAAAATAGTCCCCCATTCGGATCACCGGGCGGGGACTGCTCAAGAGGACGTCGTTAACAGAAGAAAGAAAACTGGCGTTCTACGGATCGGAGCGTGGAATGTCAGATCCCTTAATCGGGCAGGTAGGTTAGAAAATTTAAAAAGGGAAATGGATAGGTTAAAGTTAGATATAGTGGGAATTAGTGAAGTTCGGTGGCAGGAGGAACAAGACTTTTGGTCAGGCGAATACAGGATTATAAATACAAAATTAAATAGGGGTAATGCAGGAGTAGGTTTAATAATGAATAAAAAAATAGGAGTGCGGGTAAACTACTACAAACAACATAGTGAACGCATTATTGTGGCAAGATAGACACGAAGCCCATGCCTGCTACAGTAGTACAAGTTTATATACCAACTAGCTCTGCAGATGACGAAGAAATTGAAGAAATTTATGATGAAATCAAAGAAATTATTCAGGTAGTGAAGGGAGACGAAAATTTAATAGTCATGGGTGACTGGAATTCAAGAGTAGGAAAAGGGAGAGAAGGAAACATAGTAGGTGAATACGGATTGGGTGTAAGAAATGAAAGAGGAAGCCGCCTAGTAGAATTTTGCACAGAGCATAAATTAATCATAGCGAACACTCGGTTCAAGAATCATGAAAGAAGTTTGTATACATGGAAGAACCCTGGAGATACTAAAAGGTATCAGATACATTATATAATAGTAAGACAGAGAATTAGGAACCGGGTTTTAAATTGTAAGCCATTTCCAGGGGCAGATAAGGACTCTGACCACAATCTATTGGTTATGAACTGTAGATTAAAACTGAAGAAAATGCAAAAAAGTGGGAATTTAAAGAGATGGGACCTGGATAAACTGAAAGAACGAGAGGTTGTACAGAGTTTCAGGGAGAGCATAAGGGAACAATTGGCAGGAATGGAGGAAAGAAATACAGTAGAAGAAGAATGGGTAGCTTTGAGGGATGAAGTAGTGAGGGCAGCAGACGATCAAGTAGGTAAAAGACGAGGGCTAGTAGGAATCCTTGGGTAACAGAAGAAATATTGAATTTAATTGATGAAAGGAGAAAATATAAAAATGCAGTAAGTGAAGCAGGCAAATAGGAAAACAAACGTCTCAAAAATGAGATCGACAGGAAGTGCAAAATGGCTAAGCAGGAATGGCTAGAGGATAAATGTAAGGATGTAGAGGCTTATCTCACTAGGGGTAAGATAGATACTGCCTACAGGAAAATTAAAGAGACCTTTGGAGAAAATAGAACCACTTGTATGAACATCAAGAGCTCAGATGGAAACCCAGTTCTAAGCAAAGAAGGGAAAGCAGAAAGGTGGATGGAGTATATAGAGGGTCTATACAAGGACGATGTACTTGACGACAATATTATGGAAATGGAAGAGGATGTAGATGAAGATGGAATGGGAGATATGATGCTGCGTGAAGATTTTAACAGAGCACTAATAGACCTGAGTCGAAACAAGGCCCCGGGAGTAGACAACATTCCATTAGAACTACTGACGGCCTTGGGAGAGCCAGTCCTGACAAAACTCTACCATCTAGTGAGCAAGATGTGTAACACAGGAGAAATACCCTCAGACTACAGGAAGAATATAATAATTCCAATCCCAAACAAAGCAGGTGTTGACAGATGTGAAAATTACCGAACTATCAGTTTAATAAGTCACGGCTGCAAAATACTAACTCGAATTCTTTACAGACGAATGGAAAAACTAGTAGAATCCGACATTGGGGGAGATCAGTTTGGATTCCGTAGAAATATTGGAACACGTGAGGCAATACTGACCCTACGGCTTATCTGAGAAAATAGATTAAGGAAAGGCAAACCTATGTTTCTAGCATTTGTAGACTAAGAGAAAGCTTTTGACTATGTTGTCTGGGATACTCTCTTTCAAATTCTGAAGGTGGCAGGGGTAAAATACAGGGAGCGAAAGGCTATTTACAATTTGTATAGAAACCAGATTGCAGTTATAAGAGTTGAGGGGCATGAAAGGGAAGCAGTGGTTGGGAAGGGGGTGAGACAGGGTTGTAGCCTCTCCCCGATGTTATTCAATCTGTATACTGAGCAAGAAGTAAAGGAACCAAAAGAAAAATTCGGAGTAGGTATTGAAATCCATGGTGAAGAAATAAAAATTTTGAGGTTCGCCGATGACATTGTAATTCTGTCAGAGACAGCAAAGGACTTGGAAGAGCAGTTGAACGGAATGGACAGTGTCTTGAAAGGAGGATATAAGATGAACATCAACAAAGCAAAACGAGGATAATGGAATGTAGTCGAATTAAATCGGGTGATGCTGAGGGAATTAGATTAGGAAATGAGACACTTAAAGTAGTAAAGGAGTTTTGCTATTTAGGGAGTAAAATAACTGATGATGGTCGAAGTAGAGAGGATATAAAATGTAGACTGGCAATGGTAAGGAAATCGTTTCTGAAGAAGAGAAATTTGTTAACGTCGAGTATATATTTAAGTGTCAGGAAGTCGTTTCTGAAAGTATTTGTATGGAGTGTAGCCCTGTTTGGAAGTGAAACATGGACGATAACTAGTTTGGACAAGAAGAGAATAGAAGCTTTCGAAATGTGGTGCTACAGAAGAATGCTGAAGATTAGATGGGTAGATCACATAAGTTATGAGGAGGTGTTGAATAGGATTGGCGAGAAGTTTGTGGCACAACTTGACTAGAAGAAGGGATCCGTTGGTAGGATATGTTATGAGGCATCAAGGTATCACCAATTTAGTATTGGAGGGCAACGTGGAGGGTAAAAGTCGTAGAGGGAGACCAAGAGATGAATACACCAAGCAGATTCAGAAGAATGTAGGTTGCAGTAGGTACTGGGAGATGAAGAAGCTTGCGCAGGATAGAATAGCATGGAGAGTTGCATCAAAACAGTTTCAGGACTGATGACCACATCAACAACAACCTACTGTTGCGTTACCCGCGTTTTATTTGGTATTGACAACCCTGTACTTATCTGACCGAAAGTCCTGTTCTCCATACCACCTCACTTCACTATTCTCCATCATAGTTAACTTCGACCTTCTCGTTTCCTTATTTAAATTCTCTGGTCTACTTACCTGACTGATGGCCCCATAGAATTTGAGGACGACATCGTCCTGAGTTGTCCCATGCCATCCTCCCTCCCCACAGACATCCGAACTGAGGCTATTTTACCTCTGACACATTTGACGCAAGAGAATGCCTTCATCATTAATTCCTAAAAAAGAGTTGCATGCCTGCAGGAAAAAAAGCTGCAGTTACCCCTTGATTACAGTCGCATGCTGTACCAGCACAGCAACTCCAAGTTGTCTATTTTTAAAGACCAGAACGTTCAATCATCCAGACTGTTGTGCTTACAACTAATGATAAGGCTGCTGCTTCGCTTTAGTAACCACGCTTTAGTCTGGCCTTTGAGAGGTGGCATGAGCCCCCTCTCATATTTCTATCTTACGATTCTCCTCTCTAATTGCATGCGGTGGAAAGTTGCTATTCCTTCACACGTGGACTTCCCACACAGCGTCTCTCGTCACCCAGGTGGTCCGGTGACAGGCGGGCTCCACTGATCTCGAGAGGGTTAAGCCGACGTGTGTGAGGCAGTCGAGTGAATGCTTTCCAGACGCCGACATTGTCAACAGACACGCCAGGAGGGGTCTGAAGTAGCGGCTGGGCTAGAGGTTCCGTTACTTCGCAGAATCTTAGCGAAAACACTTTCTGGCGGGCTACCAGCGAGGCGTGGGAATGACTTGTGTACCCAGGCAGTTGTGGCGGGAAAATTCCCGCGCTTTCTGCAAAATAGTAACTGTGATTGGCTTGCTCAGGGCATAGCTCCGTGACGTAGCAAAATCAGCGCAGAAATTGGCGCCAAGAATCTCCATTGGTGGAATGGTAGTGCTCCGGCAATGGAGTGGAATTTTCCGCCGGTTTTCGAGTTGCTGATTGGAACGTTTAACCACGGCCACTGTGGTGTGGGCGGGAATGTTGTGTGTTCGGCCTGTACGGGTGCTCGGGGTAGTCGGCTGTCGCCGTTCGGTCGAGGACGTCGAAGCAACCAGCCACCGCCTCCGAGACGCCAGATCGTGTTCTGGCAGTTAAGAAGACAGTTTTGGTAATGTATGTCCGCAGCACCGGCAGATAGGGATTTTCCTAGGTGATAATCAGAGCTCAGCAGAGCGTGCCTGTTCGTCTTTTTCTAACTTTGTTCCGTCTTGAGTAGCAGCAATTAATGTTGGGTTAGCTGTGTGTCTCTCTTAAGATTTGAGTGGCAAGGAATTGGCTCCACATACCACTTCGTCATAAACCTCACAATCTAGTTTAGGGACAACTTCACCTTCACAGTGTCTGTTTGTGTATCCAATTTGAGCCAATTTGATGTATTATAAATTAGAATTCATGTGTTTTTGTTTATTATTTTGTGTTTAGTCTTAATAAATCATATTGTTATTTTGGACAGAACTTTCATTCTGTTAATCGGTAGAGCAACCCATCATTTCTCACTACATTTATGAAACTTTCCTTTATTTAACTTATTTATCATATTAAATTATTGCAGGTGCCAAACTCTTTTCTACTCCACTTGCAGGGTTGATTACAGTCAGTTCGCGTATATTTTTTAATCCTTGTGCAACAGCAAAAGTCGGAGTTAGAATAGGGGGGGACTTAAAGCATCATTTACATATGTAGATTCTAGAATTTAGTGTCAAATACACTGCTAGCCCCGGCACCTCGCATAAAATGGCGACCTTGCCAGGATCTTTCCTGTGCATCACTGATAAGCCAACAGGATTCTTAGTAGGAACATTCAATTGTTTTTCTCTATTTTTTTTAATGAGTAATACCCAACTTGTTTTTCTTGTAGTTCCGCGATTAGTTTTTAAGTAGCGGCGCATGTTTACTGTTTTTGTTTTCAGCGTATATATTTGTTTGTTTGTTCATTGTTTTATATGTTTCTTTGATGTGGTGTCCGTACCACTTCACACTTTGTCGGGTTTGTGTGCAGTTTCTGTGCATGTAGTTACAGCATTGGAACGGCGTTGTTGAAATTTTGTGTCTATGTCGAAGAATATATGGAGTAGATTATTTTTATTGTGCATCTTAGATAAAATTGTTTTTCATGAATGATCACGAGAAGTAAGGCACGACTATTATCGAGCGAAGTTAAACCAAAAGAGAATTGCATAATGGATAAGGGGCAGTTTACTGACGGGGATAGGTTCGGAGATGAGATGGGCACATTTTTAGCAGGACAGGACGAGAGGGTCATCGATGAGGAAGGTGATTTGGACGCGATCTTAGAGCAACGTCGCCGCCGTGATTATGATAGTGAGGTAGAGGATGAAACAGAGACAGGCACACAGGTCGAGACGGTAGTAGAGGTTTATAATCAAACGAATGAGAGCAGACAGGGGCCAGCTCGGCCACGTCAGAGCTCTAGCGCCCAGGTGTCCAGAGTTACATCACCCATGTGTGACGAGGATCAAAATGATGACATTAACCCAATACTGAGCTTCCTACGATCAATGAAAGAAGAAGCTGACGAACAGCGTAAGAAGGAGAAAGAAGAAGCTGACGAACAGCGTAAGAAGGAGAAAGAAGAAGCTGACGAACAGCGTAAGAAGGAGAAAGAAGAAGCTGACGAACAGCGTAAGAAGGAGAAAGAAGAAGCTGACGAACAGCGTAAGAAGGAGAAAGAAGAAGCTGACGAACAGCGTAAGAAGGAGAAAGAAGAAACTGACGAACAGCGTAAGAAGGAGAAAGAAGAAGCTGACGAACAGCGTAAGAAGGAGAAAGAAGAAGCTGACGAACAGCGTAAGAAGGACACGGAGGCAATAATTTCGCATATAGGGGAAATTCGTGGGGAATTATTAACAATAAAGAATGTGGAGAAGCAAAACAAATGTCACTGGTAGCACAAAAAGTAGCAGGCCTAGCCAAAACGGCAGCAACAGGGGCAATGAAAATCGCAAAAGTAACTTCTCAACTCGCAGGTCGCTTGCGACGTGCGACACAAGCACACTCAAAATCCCTATCGGTCTTAAAGACTCAAGGTAATATTGTGGTTACGAACATCACGAAACGAATGAAAGAAGTAGAGAGTCGGATAGCAAAACTAGAGCGAAACGGGCACACGAGCACTGCGCGTTCGGATACAAATGATGGAGTACACAGAATTGTGTCTCCGAGGAAAAGCCCGCCGTGCTCTAGCCCAGTGACAGAGTGCGGAACAAACAATGCACACGCAGAAACAGAGAGTAATAGCTCCAATAATTGCAGCCCACTTAGAAGAGTGAATGCTGAATGCCACGTCCACTGTAATACAGAGGTAGCAAATCACAGTTATCAGCAAGATAGATCAGGACACTCAGCAGACGTGCAAGTATCGGAAACGAGTGACAACAGAAGTGCGAGGATCGGACAGGATTTTGATCACAATCACTTCCTGTCGATACTAAAATTCCAGAAGTTCAAAGATAATGGAGGGTCGATGCATCCGAAGAGCTGGGTGATGCAATTTACAAATTCATTACCGTCGTCGTGGCCAACCCAGGCCAAATTAGAATTCATGTGTGGACACATCGAAGGCCAAGCTGCGGAAAAGATGCGGGGCGTGGCCGCGACTTGTCGGACCTATCAGGAATTTGTTGGTGCATTCCTGCGGACCTACTGGTCAAAGGAAACGCAAGACAGGATTAAAGAGGAAATAATATTTTGTCCTGAACTGGAAGTGTCCGGGCATAGGAGCGCAACCAAATTTTTTGATGAATTACTCAAGAAGAATCAGTTTTTAGATAGTCCATATAGCAACGGAGAAATCATTAAATTTTGCTTTTCGAAATTGCCAGTTAGGTATCAACAGACACTTGTCGGGAAGTGTGGATCTGACATAGATGCATTCAAGAGTCTACTGCTCGAACTCGAAGTAGTCTTCGATAAACAAGACGCAAAGGACAGGAAGAAGGCGCAAAATAACAAATACCACGGGCCAGCAAGGGCAGACGACAACAGATCGCATAATCGCACTTGTCAGTTAGGAAACCAGGGTTACGGAAGTCAAGGTTACGCTATTCAAGGTTATGGAAACCAAAGACACGGAAACCAGAAAGTCAGGGAGCAGGGTCAATCTAGACAAGGAATCTGGGATAGGAGGAATAACGAACGGCAAAGCGACCGTAATTGGAGAGAGCGAAACCAAGGACAACAGTGGAACCAGGAGATTGAAACTAGACCGGCAAATCCTAATGCACGTCAGAGGAGTGGGAGCTTAACTAGGGATTGACGCCAGACTAGTGCGAACACAGGCCGCCGGAATTTCGCACGTAATCTCGGACCTGGCCAACTACGGATGATACATTACGAAGATTTATCAGAAATCCTGCTCGAGGAACATAAAGCAACTCCTCGACATGATCGGCAGCCTCTTATCACAGTAGCAATAGCTGAAAAGAGTCTGAATGCGATAATAGATAGTGGAAGCTACATAACAGCAATATCTGAGGCAGCATACAAGAGGTGCTCTCAGGAGATGGACTGGCCTGTCCTATCGGTTAAGAAAACCAAAATAAAAGGGGCATTAGCGGGTAAATGTACGGAGGTCACCCAACAAACAAGACTGGAATTCTCCTGCCAAGGACACAAAATAGAGTCTAACTTCTGTATCGTGCCAAATCTGGCGATCGACATGATAATAGGAACGGACTTCCTAAATGAACATGAAGCGATAGTTGATCTAGGACGAGGTGAAGTGGTTTTGAGGAAAGGGAATCCCATCCACATTAAGTTCGACGACCAGCTGATCCCAGCTCAACTACCGTCTAACTGTGTTCGGATAAACTATGCGTGTCTGAAAGACAGAAAGGAAGAACAGGTCGACGTTGCGAGTAGGGGAGAGGACACGGATGAGAATGAAGTCGGAATAATGGGAGAAATAAAGGAGAAAATAGGAGAAAAAGTGGAAGCAATAAAGAATATAAGGTGCGACCACCGCAAAGAACTTCATAAATTACTAGTAGAACATGCGGAGGTCTTCCTTCCCAAGACAGGATCAATAAAGAACTTCCAATATGAATTTCGTGTATGTCCGCACAACCAGTTTCGTGTGCCACCCTATCCAATCCCCTTGGCATATCGACAGAAAGTAGCAGCTGAAATTACGCGAATGCTGAGTGAAGGAATAATAGAACCTACGGCTTCAGCCTATAATAACCCGTTAAGAGTAGTCGAGAAGGCAGATGGTAGTATTCGTTTAGTCTTGGATTCGCGACAAATTAATACCATAATAGAACCCGAAACAGACAGACCGGAACGATTAGAGGAACTCTTACAAAAATTCCATGGAATATCAATCTTCTCATCAGTTGATCTAAAATCGAGTTTCTGGCAGATCGAGCTCCATCCAAATTGCAGACAGTACACAGCCTTTTTAGCATTTGGAAGATGTTACCGGTTTCGTCGTCTCCCATTTGGTTTGAACATTTCATCTGCTGCATTCATTCTGGGGCTGGACGGCATACTAAGCGATAATTTGAAACGTCATGTCACCAGCTATGTGGACGATTTGCTGATCGCGGAGAAATCTTGGGGAGAGCACAATGCGGTCCTCGGTGAACTCCTTGCGACATTCAAGGAATACGGAGTGACTATCAATATCGAAAAATCGAATTTTGGGACGTCCTCTGTCAAATTTCTAGGACATATCATCACGGGTGAGGGCATTGCGCCAAATCCCGAAAAGATCGAAGCGATTGAAAAGTTTCCAATTCCTACGACAAAGAAGCAGTTAAGGGGGTTCTTGGGGATCATAAATTTTTACAACCGCTTTATACATGTCAAAACTCAGAGCAGTCCTAGGTTGCATCAACTTACAGGAAAGAAGATTCCTTGGGAATGGGATGAGGCGGCCGAATCCGAATGGAAAGCATTAAAATTCGCATTATTACAAGCACCCATCCTATCACACCCTAATTTAGCAGAAGAGCTTTGCATAGTAACGGACAGTTCATACTCAGGTCTGGGTGTCATGGTGTTCCAAGACTATGTACATGAAGGAAACAGGGTGTGGAAGACAATTGCGTTTGGTAGCAGAGTACTAGCCAAGAGTGAGAGGAATTACTCAGTAACCGAGTTAGAGGCGCTGGCTATTGTATGGGCGTTTGAAAAATTCAGATACCTTCTGTTTGGTCGCAAGACGAGGGTCTACACAGACCACAAGGCACCCGAGTTCTTGATGACTGCAAAGCTTAATCACAGGCGGCTCATTAGGTGGGCATCATATCTGCAGCAGTACAACTTTTCGATAGAATATATCCCCGGCAGTCAGAACATTATTGCAGACGCCTTATCACGGTCACCGATCGGATTTGAGCACAACATGGAAGAAGATCTGGAGGAAAATCACTACTGCCTTTTCTATATGCAGAAAGTAGCCTTTGAAAATTTTATTACCTGTAGTATGCAGGACATCAAGAAGAAGCAAGACAAGGACCCTGCCCTAGTGTTATTGAAACAGAAATGGATAGACAGAAGACACGCCACCATCAGGCAGTTCTACCTCTTGCGGAAAGGCATAATTTTCCACCGAAATTATGCAAATGACACTGAATGGGGGGTATGCATCCCTGAACACCTAATAAACAAGGTTATATGGCATACTCACCTCAGCTATGGACACTTCGGACCACGCAAGTGCAATCTCAAGCTAAGGACCATGTGTTACTTTCGAAACATGGAGCGTCGAATACGGAGGATACTGTCGGTGTGTAAAGACTGCCAAAAGGCTAAGCACACCACTGTGAGCATGCAGGCACCATTATACCCAATCGTACCGACCAAATTAAGATAATTAGCAGCAACAGATTTGATGGGACCTTTGCCAAAAACAAGAAGAGGATATACTTACGTATTAGTGTTTGTTGAACTAACGTCCAAATACGTTACCTTTACGCCACTGAAGAGGGCGACAGGACGAACTGTATCACGAGCCCTAATCCGGGATTTCCTACCACAGGGTGGTCATGTGAGTAAAATTATTTCTGATAACGGGCCACAGTTTAAGTCAAAAACATGGAAGGAGACGTTGCGTGGATGTAAAATTGATCCCATTTTTATATCTTCACACCATCCGAGCTCGAATGCTGCAGAACAGGTTATTAAGGAACTCGGAAACTTGTCCCGGTTGTACTGTAACAAACAGCACACGACATGGGACGTTTTCCTTAAAGACTTCCAGGAGGTGATCAATGAGGCACCCCATGGGATAACAAAATTGGCACCCATTACAGTACTGAAAAACCGGATTCCTAAGGACTTGATAACCGAGGTCGTAAACTTCCCACCAAGGGCGCGAACGCAGCACCAAGCCATAGTGGATTTGGCTCTCAAGAGGATACGGGCTGCAGCAGAGGTCAGGAAGAGACGTGCCGACAGGGGAGCTCGTCTACGACACTTCCAAATTGGACAAAAGGTGCTCGTGAAGTCTTTCCGACTTTCGAAGAAACAAAAAATGAAATGCCAAAAATTCTATTCTGTTTACAACGGCCCGTACCATATAAGGAGAGCAGCTCACCACAATGCTTATGAATTGGAGACGCTGAAAGGAAAGAAGTCCATAGGACTCCACCACATCTCTCACATAAAGGAGTTCGTGGAATAGTAGTAGTGTAAGTGGTGTATATAATAGAATGGGCAAATACATGAACCTTGCTATAGTAGTAGTGTAAGTGGTGTACATAGTAGAATAGACAAATATATGAACCTTTCTTCGGGGAACGATAATCGTTGCAGTAATAGATTAAGATTGCTAAAGTATTAACACGCTGCGTTGTCTCGCATAAGAATTTACTGCTGCTATCCTTTTTTTTGTCTATGTTCGGGATCTCCTCTGTCGTTGCGATAAGAGGCACTACCTTTCCATGAGCAATGTTTTTGTCCTTTCCTATCTGGTGTCCATGTTAAGGGATAAAGATGAGTGACGAGATGTCGCACAAACGGGCGCATACAAGAACGTGCTCTTAGAAGCGTTCTGAGAAGTCGTGATATGCTCCATAGCGGCCACAACCAGTTCGTGAGACGTTCATACCAATGCTTGCAGGCACGCGTCAGTGCACTGCAAGATTGTGGTATATTGCGTGATTTCGAGGATGAACATGTGCAGTATAGTTTTTACAGTGATGCGCCAGGATCGTTGTCTTGCAAGTCGGGATGAACTTGTGAGCGTTTGACTCCAATGGTGCCCTAGGGCCTAGACGGTAGAAATGCGGGCATAAAGCCTACCATGCCAATGTGCTGGTTGGGGATTTAGCGTGCTGCTTGTGACTGTCACAGATGAATAACCAAGGAATTATACTTGGAAATTCGTGACATACTGTGTAGCTGATGTGTGGTGGGCGACGGAATCCTCAACAGGAACCAGTCCTGGCTTGGTCACATTACATTGCCTCTGGAAAGGTGTGCTTTGATCGCGAATACTGCATAACAGAAAAAGAAGTTGCAACTATTAATTTATTGTCTTGTATAGCCATGGCTAACCCTGTCTCTGGAGTTTCAGTGAGGCGTAGTGAGAACTCGGAGGCCATGTCGTATGGCGCGCACATCACTGTCGTCAATAGCGGCGAGCAGCGAGACATCTCAGCGTAACAGGAATTATGTAAGAGTATTGTATAAGGTAAACAAAAAATAAATAAATAAATAAATAAAATAAATAAATAAATAAATAAAAGGGAAAGTACGATATACTAGGATAAGTTAAACTGTAGGATTTAACAATAACTAGATTATTATTGTGGGGGTTTTCTACCACAAGTGTGGCGCGCGCCTGTTGAGATGCTATTTTTCAGGTAACCAAACCACAGACCCGAGATGGAGGGACGACGGGCGAGCGAAAGTAGCATAGTTGCATGTTCTTTATAGCACAGTAAAACTTAGACCTGCATAACAACATAATTTAATTAAAAGACATAGAATGTAGATCGTTGGCATATGGTAGTTAATTCTTGAGCATGTCTACTGTCGATCTATATAAGTAATAGTAATATTGGTGCGGGCCCGCACATTTAGTTGTTCATCCATTACATAGCATCAGTTATCCACACCATGTACAATACTGAGATCGGTCTCTACACATATATCAAAATAAATTATTTCCATGTCTAGATTAGATGTTATAATGATAGCTACAGATAAATAACTATAAAAGTAAAATAAGAGTGTCTGAAATGACAGACCATCAATGTGTCATTATGTAAATTTATTATAACATAGAAGGTCATGGGAAAAACTTAGGCATAAGATTTTTGTCAGAACTGTGCAGATGACGGGTATCGTGGCAATGCAGAGGCCAGCCAGCGCAAAAACAAGAGGTCTTCGGCTACCTGCTAGAGGGCGAGCGTCCGGTCCTGCAAGCTGACAGTTAACGGGCCGTATACCTGAGGGATTAGGCGGGATCCTCGCCGGGCCACAAGCGAAAGTGAGGCTGGCCATTGACCCTGACACGCGACCCACACGCGACAGCCTGCTAGCTCTCCGGACGCGGCAGCCGTTTGGAGGGATTCCCTACGGCAGACCACGTTGTCGTGAGTACACGAAGAAGATCACATATCGTGTCAGAACCTGCGCCTCATGTGCCTCAGGACAGAAAGGGACGCTCTATACTCACCTGTTTGGGTTTTTACAACTCACTAGCATTGGCCGATCTGCATACACAAAGCAGTATCGTGCCACACTAACAAATGTATGGCTTCATTTCTAACTTCTCCTCTCTATTAGAGAGCAGTTTTAGCAATCGTCGCTCCTAGTTCGATCCTGTATGGATGACCTCACACACTTGTGGAGTCACTCCACGTGCCATCATCCCTCGTCGAACTGCAATATTGGGAAACGTAAAGTACTGTCCAGCGAGAGAAGAGACCTAGACTAGTATCCCAACAAATAGACCTCAGAGACAATTAATCGACGTGAGGAGAGCCTATCACTGTGTCTTCCTACCCTATTGCTGTTGCAACAACGTAGCAACAACACCCGACGTTTAGCCCTATGAGATGTCAGTACTGTCGTATTTGTGAAGTGCTTCGAATATTTCTAACAATGTGATTTAGTGCCTCATTCTCAGCACAGTCGTGAACTTTGTGCAATGTGCACGCACAACTTGATGCCCCATGAACCTTGTTTTTTTTCTTAAATTTCTTTCTCTAATGTTGTTTTTGTAATGTATGTTATACCTTGTATGTGTTTGTGTTTTACACTGTAATTCTTAGTACAAATTACTGTATTGTTCTCCACACCATGTTTTTTTTTGTATTTTGTATTTATTGTTGTGTGTATGCAAACAGTGTGCCTGAAGTCCCCATAAACTGAAGCAGATACCACCACTGTCATTGTGAATGGACCATCAGTTCAGGGAACATTTTGTAAAGGTTATTCTTGCTGCAGGGAGACAGAATGAATCGGAGGTTGTAACTAGATTCTGAAAGCTCACAAAGAGATTGTTAACTTAAATAGTATCATGTGTGAGTGAGTTCAGGTTAGTTTCATGATTCAAATTGTTGTAAAATCTTGGGCATTTAATTGCGGAGCACTCCAACTCTGATTGTAAAGAATAAACTGCTCCATATTTGGCTCACATGCCCGGGCCATATTTAGAGCGTGAATGTCTGTGTGAATCGGTGTTTGGAAGGGGCTCCCTGGGTATGGATGTGTGATGTGAGTGTTAGTGTTCCATATTAAGAAGGTGAAGTTGGGTACATCATAAATAATCCTCCCTCTATGAGCTGCACTTTTCGGTTGCAATGGTTTTTTTTTATAGATTGCGGCATGTGGAGTCTGTTTGCAAGATTGTTCTTGGGCGATTGACTCACTATCTTGCTCCTAAGTGAGCCAACCGCTCACCAATTACAATCTAAAATGGCGTAGGGGCAAAGAGAGGTGGCATGAGCCCCCTCTCATATTTCTGTCTTACGATTCTCCTCTCTAACTGCATGCGGTGGAAAGTTGCTATTCCTTCACACGCGGACTTCCCACGCAGCGTCTCTCGTCACCCAGGTGGTCCGGTGACAGGCAGGCTCCACTGATCTCGAGAGGGTTAAGCCGACGTGTGTGAGGCAGTCGAGTGAATGCTTTCCAGACGCCGACATTGTCAAAAGACACGCCAGGAGGGGTCTGAAGTAGCGGCTGGGCTAGAGGTTCCGTTACTTCGCAGAATCTTAGCGAAAACACTTTCTGGCGGGCTACCAGCGAGGCGTGGGAATGACTTGTGTACCCAGGCAGTTGTGGCGGGAAAATTCCCGCGCTTTCTGCAAAATAGTAACTGTGATTGGCTTGCTCAGGGCATAGCTCCGTGACGTAGCAAAATCAGCGCAGAAATTGGCGCCAAGAATCTCCATTGGTGGAGTGGTAGTGCTCCGGCAATGGAGTGGAATTTTCCGCCGGTTTTCGAGTTGCTGATTGGAACGTTTAACCACGGCCACTGTGGTGTGGGCGGGAATGTTGTGTGTTCGGCCTGTACAGGTGCTCGGGGTAGTCGGCTGTCGCCGTTCGGTCGAGGACGTCGAAGCAACCAGCCACCGCCTCCGAGACGCCAGATCGTGTTCTGGCAGTTAAGAAGACAGTTTTGGTAATGTATGTCCGCAGCACCGGCAGATAGGGATTTTCCTAGGTGATAATCAGAGCTCAGCAGAGCGCGCCTGTTCGTCTTTTTCTAACTTTGTTCTGTCTTGAGTAGCAGCAATTAATGTTGGGTTAGCTGTGTGTCTCTCTTAAGATTTGAGTGGCAAGGAATTGGCTCCACATACCACTTCGTCATAAACCTCACAATCTAGTTTAGGGACAACTTCACCTTCACAGCGTCTGTTTGTGTATCCAATTTGAGCCAATTTGATGTATTATAAATTAGAATTCATGTGTTTTTGTTTATTATTTTGTGTTTAGTCTTAATAAATCATATTGTTATTTTGGACAGAACTTTCATTCTGTTAATCGGTAGAGCAACCCATCATTTCTCACTACGTTTATGAAACTTTCCTTTATTTAACTTATTTATCAAATTAAATTATTGCAGGTGCCAAACTCTTTTCTACTCCACTTGCAGGGTTGATTACAGTCAGTTCGCGTATATTTTTTAATCCTTGTGCAACAGCAAAAGTCGGAGTTAGAATAGGGGGGGCTTAGAGCATCATTTAAATATGTAGATTCTAGAATTTAGTGTCAAATACACTGCTAGCCCCGGCACCTCGCACCTTTACACAGATATTGCATTGTGGTGGTTGCATATATTCTACGGCTTTATGTATTGTTGAGGCACGCAATCCACCCCACCTCGTCAAGATTCGTGGTACATGGGGGGGGGGGGGGGGTGATGCCGGCCGTTGTGGCCGTGCGGTTCTAGGCGCTACAGTCTGGAACCGCGAGACCGCTACGGTCGTAAAAAAAAAGGTTCAAATGGCTCTGAGCACTATGGGACTTAACATCTGAGGTCATCATTCCCCTAGAACTTAGAATTACTTAAACCTAACGAACCTAAGGACATCACACACATCCATGCCTGAGGCAGGATTCGAACCTGCGAACTTATCGGTCGTGCGGTACCAGACTGAAGCGCCCAGAACCACTGGGCCACACTGGCCGGCGCTACGGTCGTAGGTTCGAGTCCTGCCTCGGGCATGGATGTGTGTGATGTCGTTAGGTTAGTTAGGTTTAAGTAGTTCTAAGTTCTAGGGGACTAATGACCTCAGAAGTTGAGTGCCATAGTGCTCAGAGCCATATTTTTTTTGGGGGGTGGTGATGGTGGTGGAGTGGCTGTAGTATGTTATTGGTATAACTACAATATCAGTGACTTACGCTTGGAATCAGTCAACTCAAACAAATACTTGCGTGTAAGAATTTCAAATGATACGAAATGGAACTATCCCATTGGCTTACACGTATGTAAAACAGGTGACAGGTCTCAGTTCATTTGTAGAATAATAGGGAAACACTTGCAACCGTGCGACTCATTCAATAGTATTGTCCAAGTGTGAGGTTCCATAAAACATAAGTCTAACAGGGATATTGAAAGTATATAAACGACGGCAGCACGGTTGGTCACAGGTTTGTTTGATTCACAGGAGATTGTCAGTGAGATGTGAAAAATGAAGAGACGCTTGATGGCAGATAAAGTATCCGGTGGAAGCTTTCTTGATAAAGTATGAACAGGCAGCAAGAAATGAGGAATCTGTGAGTGTGGTAACACCAACTACATATCGTGGAGGCAAGATTAATGACGGGTCGCACGGAGGCGTTTAAGGACTCATTCTTTCTGGGCTCCATATGCGAATGGAGCGGGAAGAAACCGTAATAACTCGTGAAAGTCCAGCCTTTCATGCACTTCACAGTAAAGGAGCGGGAAGAAACCGTAATAACTCGTGCAAGTCCAGTCTTTCATGCACTTCACAGTAATTTGCAGAGTATAGCTGTATATGTGAATTAGGAGAGATATACCATTGCATCAAACTGTTTGATTATAGTGTAGGAACTAATAACGTTAATGACGATTGCGAAAATGTAGACTGGAATCGAGTGCCTTAGACAACGCCGAAGAAAACGGATAAAATAAATGACAGATATTACCATCTGGCGTTATGATAACACCAGTTTTGTGAGCAGAGAAATGTAAGTAGTCAGAATTATTTAAGAACACGCGTGGAATGAGGTACTAAATCGCTGCCAACGATAGCAGTACAAAATATGAAATAGTGGTAAGGTACTGTATGTATGTGGTTGGATGCTGGCATCTATGCGTATATCAATGACAGTAAATTTCCATTACAAAATGATAACGACGGAATTTTGATGCTCTAAGTGACACAAAAAGTGTTGGTTTAAGGTTTTTTGTAGTTTGCTCAAGAACTGTCGTCAACGTAAAGCAGTTTCCAATTCAATGAATCTCGTCATCAGTTACACCTACATTCTGCTTGAAATATCAGTGTTTTTTGTAACGTCACACATGAACCGTGTGAAGCATTTTAATAGTAAAAAGTGACGCTGAAATCATTGTGAAACTGTAGCACTCTTAACTGGATGTCGCTGAATAGGTCAACAGAAATGGACAGCTACAGGTATTCCAGAGAAAAAGGAAGTTCGTTACAGGATCATTTATTAATCGCGAAAGCGTTACGGAGATGATAGATAAACTCCAGTGGAAGACTCTGCAGGAGAGACGCTCAGTAGCTCGGTACGGGCTTTTGTTGAAGTTTCGAGAACATACCTTCACCGAGGAGTCAAGCAGTATATTGCTCCCTCCTATGTATATCTCGCGAAGAGACCATGAGGATAAAATCAGAGAGATTAGAGCCCACACAGAGGCTTACCGACAATCTGTCTTTCCACGAACAATACGAGACTGGAATAGAAGGGAGAATCGATAGAGGTACTTAAAGTACCCTCCGCCACACAACGTCAGGTGGCTTGCGGAGTATGGATGTAGATGCAGATGTAGATGTAGAAGTTCTAACTCTCTTCTTTCATTTACGCACTGTCACATATTCATATATAGACAGCGAGTGCTTCTTTTCCCCCACCCCATGCACACATAGGAGTTAGAGAGAGAGAGAGAGAGAGAGAGAGAGGGAGAGAGAGAGAGGAGAGAAAGAGAGAAAAGAAATTGGAGAGTCTGTGTGAGGGGACAGAGAGAGAAAGAAGTATACGTGAAAACAAACAGGTCAATGGGGACACGATATGAAACAGAAATATAGCATAAAACAGTCTGAGACAAAATATTATCGCTCGACATATTTTAGTATAAGTGCTGCGTGACAAGTCTACAAACGGCGGGCATCCATCTCCATTGAACTGAGTGTAAAGGCCAAGTCTGGGGCGGCATCGAACCGATATTTCGCAGGCTGACAGGGGAACGAAGTCCTAGCGTGCCAAGCGTCCGAAGAAAGACGCGCTGCGCAGCCCGAGGAAATCAATCAGGCTCTGCCCACCGTATAAAGTACGCTTAATTAATCCAGAGGTCAGAGATTTACGGAGCAGGAGGTTGGCGATGCAATAATGAAGTCCAAAATTATACGATCTCAGTAGCAGCTTAAAGCGATCGTGTTGCGTCTGGAAAGAATAAACGGCGACGATTAATGTGACGCGTTATTAAACGAGTTCGAAATTTGTAATAGCTTTATTGGCTTAATTTGTGAGTCGCGTAAATAACGCCTAGAGGTCGAAAGGATGTGTACTCGAATAATGTGGCGAGATGACAACGAAGCGTGCCTGGAAAGGTAAACAGGACGAGGCAGCACCGGGAACGAAGCTGCTCCGCCGAGGCAACAATAGTTCGTGTCAGCTGGCGATGATCCATATTCCGTGCGGATGCGTGGAGCGTTGTACGAAACAATTCGTTATATTCTTGCCCGGTGCTTTAATTAAGTCCGCTATGGAGCTCATGAGCGTATCACGGCCTCGCGCAGGAAATGTGATTATTGGTCACGCGAATTACTGTCAGCACGCAGGGTTTCCCGCCCCCGGAGGCGAGCAGCGTCGCCAGGCGTCGCGCCGCCCGCCGATGCCGGCGCGATAAGGTGCCGTGCCCTGCCACGCCCCTGGTGGGCGTCGCGCGAGTTATATTTCCAGACGGCACACGCCCGCCGCCACTCAGCCGCCATGCTAGGTGCCACGGACTCAGCGGAAGCCCTCGAGCATACGTAATGAGGGGAGTGTCACACCAGTCTGTGCCCAGGAGGAGGAGAGCAATAGTCCTGGCAAGCGACCAGTGTGCCTAAACACAAACAGGATCTGCTCACAGTGTGGGGAGTACCTTATGTACCAGCTGTAAGATACCACGGGTGTCGCCAAAGACTCACTTGGTTTCACAAGACTACAATGAGGGACAATACCTCCTAATATCGGATCGAATCTCCTTTTGTTCGACGTAGTGCAGCAACTCGACATAGCGTGGACTCAAAAAGTCGTCGGGAGTCCCCTGCAGAAATACTGAGGCACGCTGCCTCTATAGCCGTCCATAATTGCGAAAGTGTTGCCTGTGGAGGATTTTGTGCACGAACTTACCTCTTCATTATGTCCCATAAAGGTTCAGTGGGATTTACCGGGTGATCAAAAAGTCAGTATAAATTTGAAAACTGATCACGGAATAATGTAGATAGAGAGGTACAAATTGACACACATGCTTGGAATGACATGGGGTTTTATTAGAACCACGAAAATACAAAAGTTCAAAAATGGTTCAAATGGCTCTGAGCACTGTGCGACTTAACTTCTGAGGTCATCAGTCGCCTAGAACTTAGAACTAATTAAACCTAACTAACCTAAGGACATCACACACATCCATGCCCGAGGCAGGATTCGAACCTGCGACCGTAGCGGCCGCTCGGTTCCAGACTGTAGCGCCTAGAACCGCACGGCCACTCCGGCCGGCTACAAAAGTTCAAACAAATGTCCGACAGATGGCGCTTCATCTGATCAGAATAGCAATAATTAGCATAACAAAGTAAGACAAAGCGCCGGCCGCGGTGGTCTCGCGGTTCTAGGCGCGCAGTCCGGAACCGTGCGACTGCTACGGTCGCAGGTTCGAATCCTGCTTCGGGCATGGATGTGTGTGATGTCCTTAGGTTAGTTAGGTTTAAGTAGTTCTAAGTTGTAGGGGACTGATGACCAAAGCAGTTGAGTCCCATAGTCTCAGAGCCATTTGAACCATTTTTTAAGACAAAGCAAATATGATGTTCTTTACAGGAAATGCTCAATATGTCCACCATCATTCCTCAACAATAGTTGTAGTCGAGGAATAATTTTGTGAACAGCACTGTAAAGCATGTCCGGAGTTATGGTGAGGCATTGGCGACGGATGTTGTCTTTCAGCATCCCTAGAGACGTCGGTCGATCACAATACACTTGCGACTTCAGGTAACCCCAAAGCCAATAATCGCACGGACTGTCTGGGGACCTGGGAGGCCAAGCATGACGAAAGTGGCGGCTGAGCACACGATCATCACCAAACCACGCGCACGAAAGATCTTTCACGCGGCTAGCAATATGGGGTGGAGCGCCATCCTGCATAAAGATCGTACGTTCCAGCAGGTGTTTATCTGTCACGCTGGGGATGATGCGATTCTGTAACATATCGGCGTACCTCTCACCCGTCACGGTAGCAGTTACAAAACCAGAATCACGCATATCCTCGAAGAAAAAAGGCCCGTCAACGGTAGATGTGGTAAATCCAACCCATACCGTGACTTTCTCGTCGTGCAATGGAGTTTCCACGACAGTTCTAGGATTTTCGGTAGCCAGAATTCTGCAGTTGTGGGCGTTGACAGACCCTCGGAGCGTGAAATGAGCTTCGTCGGTCCACAACACGTTACTCAATCAATCGTCATCTTACGCCATCTTTTGAAACGCCCACACCGCAAATGACCTCCGCTTCACTAAATCGGCAGGTAACAGTTCATGATGCCGATGGATTTTGTACGGATAGCATCGGAGGGTACGTCTAACTGCCAACCAAACAGTAGTGTATGGAATGCCAGTGCGACGTGCGACTTCCCTGTGCATAGACAAACCCGCATTTGTCGACGGACCTTTACACGTTCGAATCTCCTTCCTATAGCGATAGGATCGTAACGTTGAACTAGCACATTCCCCATTCTGATAATACAGCTTCACTAAAAGCGCCTTTTCAGGTAACGTCAACATGCTGCGACTACTGGCGCATCGGCTTCTCTCTCTCATTACAGCTCCTTTTATACACGATTGTCATGCGCAGCCACTGCCGTTTTGCTGTCCAGCGCCATCTGTCGGACATTTTGTGAACTTTTGTTCTAATAAAATCCCATTTCATTCCAAGCATGTGTGTCAATTTTTACCTCTCTTTCTACGTTATTCCGTGCTTTATTAAGTTTTCAAATTTATACTGACTTTTCGATCACCCGGTATTTCGGGCGATCTGGGTGGCCAAATCATTCACTACAATTTTCCAGAATGTTTTCAAACCAATCGCGAACAATTGTGGCCCTGTGATACGTCGCATTGCCACCCATTAAAATTCCATCGCATTTTGGGAACGTGAAGTCCATGAATGGCTGCAAATGGCCTCCAAGTTGTCGAACATGATAATTTTCAGTCAGTGATTTCAGATGGAGCAGAGGACCCGGTCCATTCCATGTAAACAGGGCCCACACCATTATGGAGCCAACTAGTACAGTGCCTTATACACAAATTGGGTCTGTGACTTCATGGGGCCTGCGTCGCACTCGAATCATACCATCTGCTAGAGGAGGAGGAGGTTCTGAGCACTATGGGACTTAACATCTGAGGTCATCAGTGCCCTAGACTTAGAACTACGTAAGCCTAACTAATCTAAGGACATCACACACGTCCATGCCCGAGGCAGGATTCGGACCTGCGACCGTAGCAGCCGAGTGGTTCTGGAATGAAGCGCCTAGAAGCGCTCATCCACAGCGGCCGGTGCCATAGCCCGTTAACGCCAAATTTCACATCACTGTCCTAACAGATACGTAGTTGTACGTCCTACAGTGATTTCTGTGATTATTTCGCGCAATTTTGCTTGTTTGTGAGCACTGAAAATCGACACAAACGCCACTGCTCTCGATCTTTAAGTAAGGGCCGTCGGCGACTGCGTTGTGCCGGCCGGAGTGGCCGAGCGGTTCTAGGCACTACAGTCTGGAACCAGGTGACCGCTCCGGTCGCAGGTTCGAATCCTGCCTTGGACATGGATGTGTGTGATGTCCTTAGGTTAGTTAGGTTTAAGTAGTTTTAAGTTCTAGGGGACTGATGACCTCAGAAGTTAAGTCCCATAGTGCTCAGAGCCATTTAATTTTCACTGCGTTGTCCACGGTGAGAGGTAGCGCCTCTCGGCACACTCTTGATATTGTGGATTTCGGAATATTGAACTGCCTGACGATTTACGAAATGGAATGTCTCATGCGTCTAGCTCGAACTACCATTCCGCGTTTAGAGTCTGTTAATACCTCTCGTGCGACAATAATTACGTCTGAAATATTTTCACATGAATCACCCCAGTACAAATGACAGCTCCATCAACGCACTGCAATTTTATACCTTAAGTATGCGATACTACCGCCATCTGCGTACTTGATGTCGCTATCCCATGACTTTTGCCACCTCAGCGTATATTTTCTACATTTATGAATATAGAAATTTAGGGCAAATTTTAACTTGTGTATAACACTACAGAGTTTTGAATTCCAAGAGAACTACCCATTTTATAATGCTGTATCATGTTCAATGTGCCCTGTAACAGACATACGGCAATCAACCAAAAGATAATGAAAATCGTCTCATAATTTTGATAGCACCAATGGAGTTAACGTACTCACTGCTGTCCCATGCAGCTTATCGTTAAGAAATACTCTTCTGTCCAGGTACCAGTGCAGGGCTATCAAGGCACGTGATTAATGATTTCTGTAACCACATTTTTCGCAAAAATGAACAGTACATAAATTATTTTAGGGGAAAAGACGCAAAAACTGTGATACCTTTTAGAGACTCTCTTGTGCACGTCTATGGTGTATGGCTGCTACGTTCCCATGTTCTTAAGGTTGCGTTGGTTCTCTTTTCCACTTAAATAGAATTTAGAGCCGTCAATGGCAACGGTCTTGTTGCAGTTGTAACACAGGTTCCCGTCAGTTCACCGAAGCTAAGCACTGTCGGCCCTGGTAAGCAGTTGGATGAGTGACCAATCTGGTGTGCCAAGTGCTCAGCCCTCGTGAGACCAACTGAGCAACTACACTATGTGATTAAAAGTATCCGGACACCCCCAAAAATATACGTTTTTCATATTAGTTGCATTGTGCTGCCACCTACTGCCAGGTACTCCATATCAGCGACCTCAGTATTCATTAGACATTGTGAGAGAGCAGAATGGGGCGCTCCACGAGACTCACGGACTTCGAACGTGGCCAGGTGATTGCGTCTCACTTCTGTCATACGTCTGTAAGCGAGATTTCCACACTCCTAAACATCCCTAGGTCCACTGTTTCCGATGTGACAGTGTAGTGGAAACGTGAAGGGACACATACAGCACAAAAACGTATAAACGAATAGGCAGACCTCGTCAGTTGACAGACAGAGACTACCGACAGTTGAAGAGGGTCGTAATGCGTATTAGGCAGGCATCTATGCAGACCATCACACAGGAATTCCAAACAGCCTCAGGATCCACTTCAAGTACTGTAACAGTTAGGCGGGAGGCGAGAAAACTTGGATTTCGTGGTCGAGCGGCTGCTCAGAAGCCACACGTCACACCGGTAATTGCCAAACGACGTCTCGCTTGGTGGAAGGAGCGTAAACATTGGGCGATTGAACAGTGGGAAAACGTTGTGTGGAGTGACGAATCACGGTACACAATGTGGCGATCCGATGGCAAGGTGGTGGTATGGCTAATGCCCGGTGAACGTCACTTGCCAGCGTGTGTAGCGCCAACAGTAAAATTCGGAGGCGATAGTATTATGGTGCCATCGTGTTTTTCATGGAAAGGGCTTGTACCCCTTGTTGTTTAGCATGGCACTATCACAGCACAGATCTACACTGATGTTTCAAGCACCTTCTTCCTTCCCACTGTTGAAGAGCAATTCGGGGATGGCGATTGCATCTTTCAACACGATCGTGCACCTGTTCATAACGCACGGCCTGTGGCGGAGTGGTTACACGACAGTAGCATCCCTGTACTGGACTGGCCTGTACAGAGTCCTGACCTGCATCCTATTGAACGCCTTTGGGATGTTTTGGAGGGATACCATTCCCCAAGAAACCTTCCAGAACATGATTGAACATATTCCTGCGAGAGTGGAAGCTGTCATCAAGGCTAAGGGTGGGCCAACACCGTACTGAATTCCAGCATTGCCGATGGAGGGCGCCACGAACTTGTAAGTCATTTTCAGCCAGGTGTCCGGATACTTTTGATCACATGGTGTACTTGACTGAGAAGTAGCATCTCTGCTCACGATAACTGACAACAGTCGGGAGAACGGTGTGACAAGCACATGCTTCTCCACATACGCTTCCAGTGACGTTGACGTCTCTTGGTTGAGGACGTCACGGCGGTCGGTGGGTAGACTTGGACCATCCGAAGCCTATTCATACGGAGTTATTTGAGGGTCATCAATAACGTTATCATTATCTTCCGTGCAGAGAACGAATACAGAAATCTCTACTCGTCTCTGCTTGTCTCCATCAGGAAGGACTAGCAGTAGTTGCATCCTGTATGGCTAGAAACGCAAACTTCGGTGCCATGATCACGAAACACATCAGGAATGGGTAACTTTACTTAGTGAGGTGGTTAGTACACCGAACTCGCATTCGAGAGGACGACGGTTCATTTCTGCGACCGACCATCCAGATTTAGGTTTTCCGTGATTTTCCTAAAAGAGTCCAGGCAAATTCCGAAATGGCTCCTTTGAAAGGGCAAGGCCGATTTCCTTAAAATCCTTAAAATATAACCTGAATTTTTACTCCTTCTCTAATGATCTTGTTGTGGGCGGGACAGTAAACCCTAATATTCTTCCTGTCCTTCCTTTCGCTTCTTTGTGTTGGCACTTCTGTGGACTACGTGAAAGACTCTATTGGCTACACTTTACGTCGCGAACGAGCACAGGAGACAATCTTTGGATTTCCGCATACATAAATAAATGGTGTCTAGAAGCTGCTGGTGCCATAGTTGATCGTTTATGAGCTATACAATGTGCAATGTTGTACTCTCTACGTAAGACACGTAGCACAGTTGTAACTGAACTTCACCTGTTGAAGTGGAGAATGCAAAACAGCTTTCGTTGCTCTGTTATAGCCATTTCGATTCCACGCACATTGGATAACCAATGAGCCAACGAGATAGCCGCACCAGGGAGATCCCTATCGGCAATGACATGAAACGGTTATTTATACTAGGAGCACGGTATACTCTTAATTTTGATGCTTAAGTAAAGATACTCACTAAGTTTCTTCACTCATGTAGAAGATACTCTGACGAACTGAAAACAGGTGCTGGTCCACTATTGGAACAGAGTACAACAGCTATTCTGCATAACAAGAGTTCGACAAGATCTCGCTTGATTCAGAGGTATATAGCGCCAGACATCTACGCAATGTTCACTCCCGATAGCGCCCTAAATGTGTCCCATCACTTTCATCTTAGGAGAAATTAGTAGCCGAGACTTCAACGTGAGTTTATTAAGATGCTCCTCAAATCAGGTTAGTAGGATTCTGGCCTTGTGAAGTGGAAAGTTTTCCTGCTGAAAGATTCCACCAGGATTGGGGAAGACATAAAACATGAAAAAATGCAAGTGGTCGGCAATAATCTTCAGGTATCCCACAGCTGTTATGGTGCCCTGATTACTGTGACAGGTCCCGTGGAAGACCAGGTGAATGTCGTTCATAGCACAGAACTGTTCCCACCGACCTGAGTCCATGGCACGGGGCATGTTTCAAGCAGACACTTGCCGAAGGAAGGTGTATTCGGACAAATCCATCGATCTGGTGTGATAAGAAACGTGATTCATCCAACCAGGCGATAAGTTTCCATTGAGCTGTGGCCCAGTATCGATGATGCCGTGCGCACTGTTTCCGCGACTAACCATGTCAAAGTGTGCGTCGTCTGTTGCGGAATCCCATGTTCAGCAACGTATGTTGAATTGTGTGCTCCGAAACACTTGTGCCGGCATTAGCATTGTACTCTGTCGTCAGATCTGCACAAATCGTCACAAATCCCGCTTTGCAGAGCGAGCAGCCTGTCGACCTCCACGTTCTGTGATGAGACGTAAAAGTCTAACACTTTTTCTCTAGTCATGGTTTCACCGGCCTTCAACAGCTCACGACAGTAGCCCGTGAACGGCCAACCATCTTCGCCGTTTCCAGGCGCCAGATGATACCAATGTGCTCTTTTTCAGAGTAGCTTATGTCGGTGGGTATCTCCTTTTGCGGTCAATATCTTCGATAGAATGATTTCCCATTCGCATATTTTCCACTTATATATTTTCCTTACGGTGTCACGTGATTCAACATAACTAGGCAGCATTCAGTTTTGCGGTGGGCTTTGGTTATATTATTTTAGCTCAACATTGTATAGTCTTGTGAAATAGGATGTATGTACCTGAAACGCCCTGTGTACGTCAAGATGGCTGCGTCATTCTCGTTTTAGGCATAATGACACATTTGCAGCAAAATGAGCTTTTCCGCAACAAGCGGCGTGGTCTCTGAGAAAACCACCTGTGAAAGCGAATTTGCGGTCTTCGTTCACTGTATCATAAGAATATTTAAGAGAGTTAACCGAGTCGATTCGGTGCCTCTGGATTTTCGTTTCAACTGAATAATCCTTCGACGCCTGTTAAGGAAAATGCGCCCATGCGGTATATATATGGTTATTCAGATTAGCCGTTCACCTAAAATATTTTCGGAACGGTTTAAAATACCATATGTTATTTTAAATCAAATGAATTGTCAGAGTGTTCTCTCTAAATGACGAACAGTCCATTTTCATACCTATATTACTTACTCAAATGTATGTATCAGTTTCACTTTCTCAAGTGGAACTTAAGTCATTTTTGGTGCTGGTATGACATTTCTAAAAGAAAAGAGTTCAAGGACGTTTAACTCTTGAAAATAGGAACAGTAGTTTCAGAGTAATTGCAGTATTTATAACATAGATTGTATCTGTTCTGTACATGAAACTGATTGCCGTCTGATACGGAAGTTCGTGATCTGAAACGCAAATAAGGAAATGCGTCACGTCTGATAAGGAGGAGACTGAGCTGCGCCACCACGATCCAGTGTGAAAGAGGTGCGGAAGACATGTTGCTCTATTCTGTCTGTGGCGCTCATTTGTGACGGGTGCTAGTTCGTTTGCAAAAAAGAAAATCTTTCGCCAACCAAGAGAAACTACGTATGCTACTTCGTTACATAGAATGCAGAAGGAGTGGGAAGAGAATAGTTGAGTTTTGCATACAAAGGTATCCCGACAGACTCTCCACCAAGGAACTGGATGAAATTTGACAAGACTATGATCGTTGCCAACACTTCCGGTTTTTAGAACAGTGTTTATTACGAGGAAATTGAAATTGGGTTGGCAGGCAATTTGATTAATACTGACAATGATGAGATGGCTCTAAGCACTATGAGACTTAACATCTGAGGGTATCAGTCCCCTAGACTTTGGACTACTTAAACCTAACTAACCTAAGGACATTTCACATATCCATGCCTGAGGCAGGATTCGAACCTGTGACCGCAGCAGCGCGGTTCCGGACTGAAGCGCCTACAACCGCTCTGCCACAGCGGCCGGCAATACTGACAATGATTTTCCTCTTAGCAGGATGGGGAACCCAGTAACATTAGGCGTCAAAACAGAAGGTTCTTTGTTCTGTTTCGTTTGAAAACAGTATCTGAGTGCGATATGTCGACGACGCCCATGTTATATTAAGGGCATCGCCATAACTCCAACCTTGGACGACGGGAACTGTGATGAGCGGCGCATGCGCCGTGTGCGGCACGGACGCCTTTATAGGACGACGATTTGCAGCCGTAGCATCAGTTTTTGTGGGACTCAGCAGCAGCAGCGCTTTTCTGAAGATGGTGGACAGGTGGATCGCCGAAATACTGAATCATACCGAGAAGACTTGCAGGACTTATTACGTCGGGAAAGCCTACGTAGTAACAAGAATGACGAATCAACGAATATGCAAAAAAATATAGTATGGGAAGGATCTAGAATACTACACGAAGTGCATAGAGCAAGACGGCAACGAGTAAATCGAACGATGTAGATTTTATGGCAGCTATTGTTCATAATCCACGTGCTGGCTCCAGAGAAACTGCGAATGCGCCTGGAATAAGTCAGCCCAGCTTTGTTCGCATCTTGCTCGTCTACAGCCTCCGTCCGTATCGTGTGTCACTTCACCAGTAGATTAACTAGAGGGATTGCAGAGTATGCTTTGAACCCTGGCTGTCGGTTGTGAGCCGACATCAGGGTAACAGATTCTTCCTTCAAGTAATTCTCTTTACCGATGGAAGAACCTTCACAAACCATGGGAAACTAAATGTAAGAAATGCGTTACTGGGAGGCTGAGAGTTAACATTGACTGAGGCAGGATGAACATCAGATGCAGTGGAGCGGGAACGTGTGGTGCAGTATTATTGGAGACAATGTGGCTGGTCATTACTTCACTGAAGAAACCGTAATGGGTAAAAGGTATACACGGTTTGGCAACGAAGTGCCATCAGCTTTCATACAGGAAGCATCAATTGAACTTCTTAGATGTGTGTGGTACCAGCAGATACCTACCGGGCTCCCAGTTTGCTTGTGGCTAAGAAAGCACTTACCCAGGTGTTTCCTGGTCGCCGGATAGGACTTGAAGATGTTAAGAGTTTGCTTACACGCTCGCTTGATTTCATGCCACTGGACGTTTTTGCGGTGAACTCTAAGATGAATACTATGCACTAGTTCCGACTACCTAAAGTGGTTTAAAGTATCGCATTATTGCAGCATGCTCAATGACATCAAGTGAATAACTGCAATCTGGTCACAAGACCGTGCACCAGCAACTGTTAACGTGTATTACAGTAAACGATGGGCATTCTGACCACTGGTTTATATAAATGGAATTTGAGGGATGTGTTTTTGGCCAATTACTTTTGTGATTTCCATTTTCTTATTTCTCATGCAATTTTGCATTGTGAGTGCATATCTCTCTACTCACATCAAAAAGTTCGTTTTGAAAATCCCAGTCAGCAACGGAGTGGTCCTAAGTGACACGATCTCTCCGAAACTGGTCGCCTTTGCATCGAATGATGTACTCACACCAGCACACTGCAATAATAGAGAAATAAAAATCAGTGGCTTATATCTGAACCATTTGCGCATTGTCAACGATGTTGTACTCATAAATGAAGATTTGGAAGAACTTAAGAGTCTGATCCAAGAACTAAAACTTGTGTCTGTAAAGGTTGGCTGGGAAATGAACGTCAATGAAACAAACCTAGAAAACCAAACACCTAAAGTAGGAAACCAATCTAAAGACGAAAGTGATGAATACAACTGCCTTGGACACAAGATTAAATTAAGAAAAAACAACCAAAATGCTAAAATTTCTCGCAGAATAAGACTGACCTGGACAGCATTCTGAAAACCAAGTTTCATCCTGACCAACAAGGATGTCCCATACAAGCTGGAGGCTATGATCTTAATATTTACATACTACGAATTACAACCTTTAGTCTGCAAACTATGTTTCTGACTAACGCAAATGGTCGTGAACTGCAGCGCACACAAAGGGCCTTGGAGCGACAAATGCTAGCAGTGAGCCTCATGGATAAGATTCGATTAGAGGACATGAGAAAGAGGACTAAAGTAACGGACATCCTAGAGAGAATTGGGAGATAACAGTGGAGCTTGACAAGATGGCAACAGGTGGACCCCTAGAACTGTTGAGACCGTGGGACCACAACAGAGGCATTGGAAAACCGCAAAAAAGAGAGCTTGATGACACGAAGCAGGTGGCTGGAACACCGTGGCACCAGATAGCTAAAAAACAAGACAGTGGAAGCATGTGGAGGAGATCTTTATCCAGCAGTGGACTGATATAGGCTGAAACAGAAGAAGAAGAATAAGGAGAAGAAAAAAAGAATTATGTTGGCATTAAACTCAATACATCAAGTTATAATAAAACAATATTTGTAACTCAGTTCCCTGTCTTACATATACATTCAGTTTTTGACATACACCTTTTTCAGGCTCTGGCGGAAACAAGAGCCGAAGTGTTGGCAAAACTAACTGGTGGATCATCCTTAGATGCCATGTCCTTTGCCTTCCGGTTGGCGTGTCGGTCCAATCCCCTGTAACCAAGTGTGATTAGTATCAGTTTTAAATTAAACTTTCCTGCAGTATTCCGCTTTTGTAAGTAGACTCATCTGCCTCAAGATTCGGTGATAATTCTGTATAACAGCACAACGTAAGTCAGCTATCGATTTCGTGTTCGAAACAGATAAACCCAAGTTATAAATACTATAATTTCTCCGGAAATATTAATCAGATATTGGAAAGTGAAATGCTATTGAATTGCTGCATTTTAGAACGATAGTAGTAACAGAAATTACTATAGTTCTAATTGAAAAAGCAGGGGTTCACACCGATATCTCTGTGATTGATACAGGTATGAAAAGAGTCTATACATAATTTACTGAGAAATTTTTCACAATTCATTTTTCACAATTCATTTGAGTGGAGACAGGATTATCATATATTTTCGGTTAGCTGAGTCACCAAGTGTAACCAGATCTGAGAGTGGCCTGAAAACTTGTTGCCAGGCAGTACAGAGCACTTTATCCTGGATGAAGAGTCATTCACAGACATAGCAGTAATTTCGAAACGTCGAAATGTCATATTAGCAAAATTCCTCACTTTAAATACTAACGAATTGAGGGCTTGTATTACACGTAGCCTTCGTGATGAGTAAGCGTTATCACACAGAAATTGTAGAAGTGGACAGTCAAATCTGAAAAAAACATCCACCTACTTGAAATATGGGTAGTCAGTTGATACCGTAGAGACATTTAAAGTTCTGAACTTCATTAACCTAGCAGACATACCAGGCTTTGACTGCGGCGTTAATGAGCCTCTAATGGAGTGAGTGGCAAACGGCCTTGCCACAGTGGTAACTTCGTTTCACGTCATGTCACCGACGTTAAGCGCATGAAATACAGTCACAGTGTGAATATGGACCGCCATCAATTGTATAATTGAATGACGAAATGAAAATTTTTACCGGATCGGGACTCGAACCCGGATTCCCCGCTTAACCTGAGCGGTCACCTTACCATGGCCAGACCCATGTGTTAACAAACTGTACTCGTACATTCATTATGTGTATTCCCGTACAGGGGAGGCATTTAAACCGAAAATCACCTGCCTGGTATCTGCGGAAAAATCAATATTTCAGTGCCTCTGTTGTCCCCAAACAAGTTTCAATGTTCCTTCGGACATGCATGCGTTTCACGTATTTCATGAAGCCTGCAGCCGCATATACATGTCCGAGGTAACTTCGGATTGTATTTCTGAACAACACAGGCACTGCAATATCATATTTATCCGCCGACACCGGGCAAGCAACTTAGAACTGAAATGTCTCCCCTGGACGGAAATACACATAATGAATGTAAAATTACAGGTTGTAGACATATGGCTGACGATAACAAAAGGATGTTTTGGCATGCCCATGAGTCATGCTCGAATAGCCTAATGGTGGGGAGATCGCTCGTGATAAACTGGAAATCCGTGTTCGAGTCCCAGTCTCTCACAAATTTTCATTGTCGTCATCCCATTATACAGCTGATGGTTATCAATATTCGCAACTGCGAATACATTTCCTGTGTTTCATAACAGCTGTAGTAGCTGCAGTGCCTGTTCCTTCGGAAGTGCATGCATGTCTGAAGGAGCTTTCCGAAGAACGTAGGCCCTGCAATATCGAAATTAAGCAGTGTCGGGGTTGGCTTACCGCTGGGATGGGTAACTGTGCAGGCTTGCCAGCCGCTGTTAGTAAGGGGAGCATTCAGCTCTTGTGAGCTACTTAACTGAGAAGTAGCGATTCCGATCACGAAAACTGGCCGCTGACCACTAATGAGGCTTATCGGACGTGGATGATACGGCGAACGGTCGATACAGCAGAGCCGTCCGAGGTCCGTTCGGGCGGAGTTTGGAGTCAGTCATATAAATACCTGGGAGTAACAATGCAAGGATCTATGAAATAGGTCCAGCTGCAGGTAATACAACTAGGCATTAAGTTTTTAATGTCCAAACAGGAATCTTCTTTCAAAGGACTTATACAGGGTGAGTCACCTAACATTACCGCTGGATATATTTCGTAAACCACATCAAATACTGACGAATCGATTCCACAGACCGAACTTGAGGAGAGGGGCTAGTGTAACTGGTTAATACAAACCATAAAAAAATGCACGGAAGTATGTTTTTTAACACAAACCTACGTTTTTTTAAATGGAACCCCGTTAGTTTTGTTAGCACATCTGAACATATAAACAAATAAGTTATCAGTGCCGCTTGTTGCATTGTAAAATGTTAATTACATCCGGAGATATTGTAACCTAAAGTTGACGTTGAGTACCACTCCTCCGCTGTTCGATCGTGTGTATCGGAGAGCACCGAATTACGTAGGGATCCAAAGGGAACGGTGATAGACCTTAGGTACAGAAGAGACTGGAACAGCACATTACGTCCACATGCTAACACCTTTTTATTGGTCTTTTTCACTGACGTACATGTACATTACCATGAGGGGTGAGGTACACGTACACACGTGGTTTCCGTTTTCAATTACGGAGTGGAATAGAGTGTGTCCCGACATGTCAGGCCAACAGATGTTCAATGTGGTGGCCATCATTTGCTGCACACAATTGCAATCTCTGGCGTAATGAATGTCATACACGCCGAAGTACATCTAGTGTAATGTCGCCGCAGGCTGCCACAATACGTTGTTTCATATCCTCTGGGGTTGTAGGCACATCACGGTACACATTCTCCTTTAACGTACCCCACAGAAAGAAGTCCAGAGGTGTAAGATCAGGAGAACGGGCTGGCCAATTTATGCGTCCTCCACGTCCTATGAAACGCCCGTCGAACATCCTGACAAGGGTCAGCCTAGTGTTAATTGCGGAATGTGCAGGTGCACCATCATGCTGATACCACATACGTCGACGCGTTTCCAGTGGGACAGTTTCGAGCAACGTTGGCAGATCATTCTGTAGAAACGCGATGTATGTTGCAGCTGTTTGGGCCCCTGCAATGAAGTGTTTGTTACAACAAGCAACTGATCGTCGGAGGTTTCAAGCGTCAACTTTAGGTTACAATATTTCCGGATGTAATTAACATTGTACAATGCAACAAACGGCACTGTTTACGTATTTGTTTATATGTTCAGATGAGCTAACAAAACCAACGTGGTTCCATTTTAAAAAACGTAGGTTTGTGTTAAAAAACATACTTCCGTGCATTTTTGTATGGTTTGTATTAAACAATTACACTAGCCCCTCTCCCCACGTTCGGTCTGTGGAATCGGTTCGTCAGTATTTGATGTGGTTTACGAAATATATCCAGCGGTAACGGTAGGTGACTAACCCTGTATTTCTCGTAGCGGAAAACGTCGTAAGTTCGTGGGGTCCGTATCAGGCCTGAATGATACTGAGCACGTAAAAGGGAAGGCAATGCGATCGGCTACTACCCTGTTCACTTCACATGAGAGAGTTACACAAATGCTGAGAAATTTGTACTGGCAGAAATCCGAGGAAAGGCGTCAAATATTTACTTAGTAACTTACAAGGAGGCGTTTTCAGAATGGAATCTTCAAATATCCTTCTAGTTTCTCCATACAGATATTTCCTTCTTAATTACCACGAACATATTCAAGTAAGTTAGACTGATAATACCTTTCAGGTAGGCGTATGATAGGACTTCCCGTCTCCATAGTAACCACTTTCTAAAAAAAATGAAGCTTTTAAATCTTTGAACATCGGAATTACTTTTTCCACTACGAGCTGTGCTGTAGGTTACCCCGAAAAATTGGAAGCAACTCCGATTCTGCAATTTCCAAAATTATTGGCAGTGGAGCCCCGTCCAGTATATAGGCCAGACTGGACGCAACGCCAAGATCCAGTGTAGAGAAAACATCAACGCCATCCGATACTGATCACATGACGGATTATCAAAAGTGACACACAGCAGAGTCGCAGCACTTAATTTGAATATCATAAATAGTAAAACAAAAATTTTACATAAATTATAGGTTGTACTATTAGATGGACCTAGGTGAAGAGCCTGAAATTTTCATACACAACAAGCAGATTGAACAAAAATTACGAAAGAAAAAAAACTGGATCAAAATCAGTCAGTTTCTTTAAAAGCTTCAAAAAGATGTTAATATGATAACAATGAACTGCAATGAAAGTTTAAGTATCCATTAGATGCTTATCTTAACACAAATAATATTTGTAGTTGGAGTAAGTCAGCTGATGCAATAATATAAACATGGCAAAATCTATGGATCCATGTTATTGTTTAGTATAAACCGTTTCATTATATTTTAAGGTTAAAATAATTAAATTAATGCTACTGTTTTGTAATTATTTGAATAGCGCTTTTGGAGGGTACGGTAAACCAGCTTTGTCTATGCTTCCTAGTGCTTAACTTCCTTCGCTCCCAAACTCAGTTACTGTGTTACGTTATCTACTTTGTTCATTCTAATTACAGTATTTTTCAAAAACTTCATCAGTTTCTGTTAACTTTGTGGGCTTAGGTTTATAGTGGTTTTGTGAGTTGACTATCTGCTCGTTTTATCTGTTTCTATCTATTCGGTATATGTATTCATAAAAATGTATTCATAAAACAGTAGTCTTCTTTTCTCCGCTATATCACCTAGTTTTACCATGTTCAAAGAGAGCTGTCTGACCTTAACTAGTATTCAGTATTATTATTAATTTTAGCTCCTAGTACTTCCTTCATAATTATTCTTTCAGTCTAAGAGTTTCTCAAGATCCTCATATAGTGTTAGTGTAATTGTTTCTGCTGCTTACAGTGTTTTGGGCCTTGTCACTGCTTGATAGTGTCTTAGTTCTGTGTTACTGGACAAAGCTTTTTGTTATATATGTTTGTTGTCGTATGGAATGCCCTTTCCATTCTACGTACTCTATTTAATGTTACTATCGTTTTTATGGGTTGATCTTTATCCATTCTCCTAGATATTGGAAATAATTTGCTTTAGGTACTGAGTTGTCCTAAAATTAGAATTTTGGTGGATATGCCTGATATTTGTCATTTTTCTAATGACTTTTTAGGACTAGTTTGTCAGCTTGTTTCCGTAGTTCTGTGATTTGTTCTTTGGCACTGTCCAGTCAATCAGTGATTAACGCCATGTCATCAGAAATAGCCAGACAGTCTGTGGTGATTTTATCTAGATTTCTTCCTGTTTTAACATCGTTAGTATTGATGAATTTCCCCCAGTCTCTCACTACTTTCTCTGACGCACAGCTGAAAAGAACAGGTGACACCATCTCTTCGTCTCACGCCTGATTTCATTTCAATAGATTTTAACGGTTTTCCTGTAAATTTTATTTCCTAAGTTGTGATCGTTACATTTCCTTCAATAATTTCTGTTGTTTTCGTATCAAGTACGAATTCCTCAATAATGTTAGTTACCGCATTTCTGTCGATTGTGTCACAGGTCTTTCTCAATTGTGCAAAGCTTCTCACATATTTAAAGTTTTTGACTTCTCTCATTTCTATTATGTTATTTGAATTTAGTAGTCCCTTCTTGAATCCTGCTTAATACGAGGATAATCCCAAAAGTAAGGTCTCCTATGTTTTTATAAGTACATATACCTGTGTATTCCTACAGTGGTTTACCTCAGTTTACAGTTTGAACATTTTGCTATTTTTCGACATAATCCCCATTTCTGTCGATGCATTTTTGTAGACGCTGTGGCAGTTTTTGTATGCCCATGTCATACCAGCTCGCCGCCACGCTGTTTAGAAAGTTATGAACCTCTTCTTTCACCTCGTGGTCGGAGCTGAATCGCTGGGACCACAATTAACGCTGACAGGTACTGTGAGACTCTGAAAAAATTCAAACGGACAATTCAGAACCGGAGAAGAGGAATGTTGACCAAGTGCGTACACATTCTCCGTGACAACGCTCGCCCACACATCGCTCGGCAAACCGTTGCTCTCCTGCAACAGTTTCAGAGGAACATAATCACCCACCCATCCTATAGTCCTGACTTAGCGCCCAGTGACTATCATCACCTGTTCCCTAAGTTATACGAACATTTGGCAGGAAGGCGATTCAGCTCCGACGACGAGGTGAAAGAAGAGGTTCATAAAAATCTGAACAGCATGGCGGGGAGCTGCTATGACATGGGCATACAAAAACTGCCACAGCGTCTACAAAAATGCATGGACAGAAATGGTCATTATGTCGAAAAATAGCTAAATGTTCAAGCTGTAAAGCCGGCCGAAGTGGCCGTGCGGTTAAAGGCGCTGCAGTCTGGAACCGCAAGACCGCTACGGTCGCAGGTTCGAATCCTGCCTCGGGCATGGTTGTTTGTGATGTCCTTAGGTTAGTTAGGTTTAACTAGTTCTAAGTTCTAGGGGACTAATGACCTCAGCAGTTGAGTCCCATAGTGCTCAGAGCCATTTGAACCATTTCAAGCTGTAAACTGATGTAAACCATTGTAGAAATTAACAGGTCTACGTACTTATAAAAAATAGGAGACCTTACTTTTGGGATTACCCTTGTATTTCCCTTGTTGTGGATAGAATATTTCTTCAGCTCACTTCAAAAGCTCCACGGATAAGGTCTTATACGTCACTGGTAAGAGGGGGATTATCATTTCTAGAATCTGTTGTCTTCCCCTTTTTATATAGTGGACGTGTTAATACCGAGTTCCAGTCTGCTGTGAAGGTGTTTATTGTCCACATCTGTTTAATGATGTCTGCTAAAGGTGTAATAATTTGTCATGTTAGCGTTTCCATTATTCACCAACCATACTGTCTTCTCCAGATTCTTTGTTATTTTTAAATTTTTTAAATGTTTTCTCTGATTTCTGTTATTCTCTTTGAGTGTAATTGTATTTTATTTCTATTAAATAAAATTTTTCTTTTGGTGACTCGCAGAGCAGTTGTTTGAAGTAATCCGCAAGAAATCTGCAGTTCTCAGTGTTGCACATACCAAAAAAAGTTTTGCCTCATCTCGGTTACCAGAGCTCCTGAAGACAGACGTTGACTGTGGATATTGTATCACAGACACAGTCCCTTTGACTGTTCAGAGATGTCACTAAACCCGCCCAAAGATGTAAACAACCATGCATGAGCAGTGCCTATTAGACGGAGGGGGTCTGACAGCCTATCAGTTCTAGTCATTCCACCAGGAAGGAGGTACACGACTCGTCTGTAATTCAACCACGCCTAGACGATCAATATCGCGGTTCTATCACGTCCGCATTGTTACTTTGTGCCAGGAAGGGCTCTCAACAAGAGAAGTGCCCAGGCGTCTCGGAGTGAACCAAGGAGATGTTGTTCGGACATGGAGGAGATACATACAGGAACTATCGATGACATGCCTCGCTCAGGCCACCCAAAGGCTACTACTTCAGTGGATGACCGCTACCTACGGATTATGGCTCGAAGGAACCCTGACAACAACGCCCCCATGTTGAATAATGCTTTTCGTGCAGCCACAGGACGTCGTGTTATGACTCAAACTGTGCGCAATAGGCTGTATGATGCGTAACTTCACTCCTGACGTCCATGCCTTAGACACACTGTCCAGCGAGTGCAGAAATGTAGATACATGAATGCCATCCTCCGACCGATAGTGCAACTATATCGTCAGCGTACTGGTAAGGCATTCGTCTTCAGGGACGACAGTTGGCGCCCACGTCGTGCACATCTTGTGAATTACGTCTTTCAGGATAACGACATCGCCCGACTGGAGTGGCCAGCATGTTCTCCAGACGTGAACGCTATCGAACCATCCTGGGATAGATTGAAAAGAGCTGTTTATGGACTACGTGACCCACCAACGACTCTGAGGGATATACGCCGAATCTCCGTTGAGGAATGGGAGAAGCAGGACCAAGAGTGCCTTGATGAACTTGTGGATAGTATGCTATGACGAATACAGGTATGCATCAATGGAAGAGGGAGTACTACTGGGTATTAGAGGTACCGGTGTGTACAGTAAACTGGATCACCACCTCTGAAGGTCTCGCTGCATGGTGGTACAACAGGCAATGTGTGGTTTTCATGAGCATTAAAAAGGGGGAAACGGTATTTATGTTGATCTCTATTCTAATTTTCTGTCAGTTCGGAACTCACGGAACCTAGGTGAAGCAAAACTTTTTTTTTATGTGTATGTTACACCTGTAGTCTTCGGTGTTTTTGGACAAAAAAACTGTGAATTTGGTTTTTCTATGAAACTTCCTGGCAGATTAAAACTGTATGCCCGACCGAGACTCGAACTCGGGACCTTTGCCTGCGAAAGGCAAAGGTCCCGAGTTCGAGTCTCGGTCGGGCACACAGTTTTAATCTGCCAGGAAGTTTCATATCAGCGCACACTCCGCTGTAGAGTGAAAATCTCATTCTGGTTTTTCTGTATTTCTTTGCACTACTGTTGAATATTTTATGGAAATTTATTATGTTGTTCTGCTTGAAATATGACTCAATTGATTTTAGTTAATCTGTCGCATATGGTACTCTGATCTTTCTGAGGGCTTTTTTTTGCAATTTTTCTGGTTTATATAATGTTTTCCCTGTTCTTATCATTTTTATTTGCGTTTAGGTGCTTCAAGATCACTGTGTTCTCTAAATTAACTTATCTCAATCGTCACATGACCGATGACTATATGTTTTCAGTTGGTAGTAGATCTGGAGAATATGCTTGTCAGGGCAACAGTCGAGAAAGTGCTTGGCAGGGGAACAGTCGAACTCCCCCTCTGTTAAGATAGATTAAGATAGCAAGGAAAATCTTGAATCTTGTGTTATCTGTCGAGAGATAACGGCATGGATATCTGGAAGATAGAGCTCAGTCACAGCCCTTAACGCGCCGAAATGTAACGCCAGTTGTCCAGACTACCGGCTACGCGAACCAGTGTTGATCTCCTTGTGTACTGAATGTCATCCCTTATCATCGCACCAACTGCTGGACCCGTATTGAGTGATTAATGCAAATTGGTAACATTAGTACTCGACGGAGCCTCCACGACTAGGGACTCCTCTGAAAAGATTCCAACGTTGTCGATGGGAGCTCCACTGTCGGTGCACCTCTACATGTTGTCCCGTCAAGGAAGACCACAACAGTGGCCGCCGAGTAGACGATCCGTGGTGCTCCAGACGCCGTAGCACTATCCATATGGACACCTGTTCTGCTCTAAACAAACTCATTTCGTGACTCAAAGTAAGTGACGTGGTTGTACCACCCTCCAATGGCGAGTGGACTATGCGTCTTTCTTCCAAGACGCTTTCTCTGTGACGTTGAATATGACCTTCTTGAACCCATCGATTCTTTATTCGTTTTACAGTGTTGGGTGCCCGACCAACGTTAACAGCAATGTCACGAACGAAACGATAAACAGCAGCCTCAACAGACTACGATCCTGCAACTGTAGAATTCCGTTACTCACAGGTGGGCGTTTCTCGTTGTTACAAGAGGCATAACACAATGTTCTGACAAAAAAGCAACCTTCAAATGCGGATTCTGAATGAAATACCTGACGAGTAAAGTTTCCTTATGTACTGTCACCTGCTTTGTGTAGTTAGTAGAAACTGATGTTTGTTGAACGCCTTTTTCGGGTGTTGCTACTTCAGTGTCCAGCAGTATTCATGTAAAAAACTTTTCACTGCTGTAATTACTGTAAATGTGTAGTAAGTAGCGCGAGATAACTTATAACCTAGTTGTCACATCACGGTCTACCAAAGATGTGACGTACGTGCGTGTCACAAGCATATTCCAAAGTAAATAAAAAATAAAACATGACTATGATGATGTGACCCTTGCAACACATAAGAAAATGAACTGGTAAATCGATGACCTTTTTTGTGAAGTAATTGGTATTTGGACACATTAAATCACATATCAGGTACGTCATTCAGTCATTAAATCTGAGTACACTGTCTGAGAAGAAAAGTGAAGCACACAGGTAACATTGTCTGGTATAAGAAACCATCATAGTTATAAAGCCAAAGACGAAATTATCCTGCAGAGGGTACATCTCCATGCTCGTAATACGATGTGTGAATTTCGATAGTCAACTGTTACAAAAAAAATTGATGTACGCCTTACTCTGTTGTTTCAACTCTTGTCTTGAATGTCTGTTGCCTTTCTCTTTTCGGTCTAGAGATGAGAAAGTCCTAAAATTATCCTTAATATGTGTATTAATGAAATAATTATTCAGTTTTTAAGACTGTATTATGTTTCATTTATTAGCACATTAATTATTATCCTACTCTAATTATTTTGAACTTTTTATTTGATTTCAGTTAATTAAGACATTTGGAAGGTGTCTGTTTATCGACGCGACGATTGCGTGCTGTCACAGTGCTATCTTATGTACATTTACATTTTCACAAGTCGAGTCTGCAGTCTATATTTATTAAAAAGGTTCGATTACCATTACTATTTGACACTAAAGCAGACCTCTTGCATTAACGGGAACAATTACACGGTCAGGTACCACCAAGCTTTTCGCACGCCAACCGTCTATGACTGACGAAAATCAGATGTAATTTCACAGGTACTACTTAATCTTCAGACTATTTGACGAAGAAGGAGAGGTTTAATTCCATCAATTAATTTCAAACCTTACGATATTTTTTACGATTATGTTGTTCTTCCGCTGTCGTCAATGTGATGCCGTTTTATTTTGCAAATATTTCACTTCCAGTGAAGCCTGACATTGTCAGGGAGGAGACGGCGGTCTTAATGTGATTTATTAACCAAAAAAAAATTAAAGGAAAAACTTTTAATACCTAGATCGCAGTACGCCTGTCACAGTTAAAGTACGATAAGTATTTTAGATTGCTAACTGCCGCCTTCAGATAGTTCCAAATATTAAAAAGCGGTGAATATGCACTGGAAAGAAACATTAGCTACAGTCATGCAATAACATAAATTCGTAAATACCAAGGGAATAACAGCACGTCGTTTAAAAAACATCACCGAGAGCAAAAAAAAAAAAAAAAAAGGTTCAAATGGCTCTGAGCACTATGGGACTTAACATCTGTGGTCATCAGTCCCCTAGAACTTAGAACTTATTAAACCTAACTAACCTAAGGACATCACACACATCCATGCCCGGGGCAGGATTCGAACCTGCGACCGTAGCGGCCACGCGGTTCCAGACTGAAGCGCCTTTAACCGCACGGCCACACCGGCGGACCTCACCGAGAGCAAGCCAGGTTTCAGACCACAAGCTCGCAGGATGACGATAATATCCAGTCTTATGCACAATGGAACGAGCTGAAGATTGTAGCTGACAGCGATCGAAACTACACTCCCGGAAATGGAAAAAAGAACACATTGACACCGGTGTGTCAGACCCACCATACTTGCTCCGGACACTGCGAGAGGGCTGTACAAGCAATGATCACACGCACGGCACAGCGGACACACCAGGACCCGCGGTGTTGGCCGTCGAATGGCGCTAGCTGCGCAGCATTTGTGCACCGCCGCCGTCAGTGTCAGCCAGTTTGCCGTGGCATACGGAGCTCCATCGCAGTCTTTAACACTGGTAGCATGCCGCGACAGCGTGGACGTGAACCGTATGTGCAGTTGACGGACTTTGAGCGAGGGCGTATAGTGGGCATGCGGGAGGCCGGGTGGCCGTACCGCCGAATTGCTCAACACGTGAGGCGTGAGGTCTCCACAGTACATCGATGTTGTCGCCAGTGGTCGGCGGAAGGTGCACGTGCCCGTCGACCTGGGACCGGACCGCAGCGACGCACGGATGCACGCCAAGACCGTAGGATCCTACGCAGTGCCGTAGGGGACCGCACCGCCACTTCCCAGCAAATTAGGGACACTGTTGCTCCTGGGGTATCGGCGAGGACCATTCGCAACCGTCTCCATGAAGCTGGGCTACGGTCCCGCACACCGTTAGGCCGTCTTCCGCTCACGCCCCAACATCGTGCAGCCCGCCTCCAGTGGTGTCGCGCCAGGCGTGAATAGAGGGACGAATGGAGACGTGTCGTCTTCAGCGATGAGAGTCGCTTCTGCCTTGGTGCCAATGATGATCGTACGCGTGTTTGGCGCCGTGCAGGTGAGCGCCACAATCAGGACTGCATACGACCGAGGCACACAGGGCCAACACCCGGCATCATGGTGTGGGGAGCGATCTCCTACACTGGCCCTACACCACTGGTGATCGTCGAGGGGACACTGAATAGTGCACGGTACATCCAAACCGTCATCGAACCCATCGTTCTACCATTCCTAGACCGGCAAGGGAACTTGCTGTTCCAACAGGACAATGCACGTCCGCATGTATCCCGTGCCACCCAACGTGCTCTAGAAGGTGTAAGTCAACTACCCTGGCCAGCAAGATCTCCGGATCTGTCCCCCATTGAGCATGTTTGGGACTGGATGAAGCGTCGTCTCACGCGGTCTGCACGTCCAGCACGAACGCTGGTCCAACTGAGGCGCCAGGTGGAAATGGCATGGCAAGCCGTTCCACAGGACTACATCCAGCATCTCTACGATCGTCTCCATGGGAGAATAGCAGCCTGCATTGCTGCGAAAGGTGGATATACACTGTACTAGTGCCGACATTGTGCATGCTCTGTTGCCTGTGTCTATGTGCCTGTGGTTCTGTCAGTGTGATCATGTGATGTATCTGACCCCAGGAATGAATCAATAAAGTTTCCCCTTCCTGGGACAATGAATTCACGGTGTTCTTATTTCAATTTCCAGGAGTGTAGTTATTGTACTTTAGTTGTGTTAGGAAAGTTGCGATCTGGACATTAAAAGTGTTTAAAATAGCTTTTATTTAATTTTATTTTCAGTTCTGAACATCTATAAAATCCACATAGATGCGTGTATAAGGTATTGCTTTTATTTAATTTTATTTTCAGTTCTGAACATCTATAAAATCCACATAGATGCGTGTATAAGGTATTATTGCCATGGCGACAGCGTGGAAGGACGAAATTTTCTTGTACGGTGTATGTAAATTTTATTGTCATTATACCGTTAACAGTTTATTTGTGATATTGCATGCAACATAAAACTGATCTATCATGGAACAACAACTTTGTAAGTGAAGAGATAAAGAACTGTTAGAAAAGGAACTTCAGTAAGCAAAATTAGAGGCAAAACAAAATTTTAAAATAAAAATAATGTACTGAGTACAGCGATATACGCTACGAAACCACAAAAAAGGTAAGGGCAATATTGTTCATTCCCCTTTGCTTATGAGTAAAGTACATTCTGCTTTACGGTTATAGTCATTCATGGTCAGTTTTTTACATTTAATTATTTTCCAAAATATCAGTAATAATTAGTTTTAACAACACTAAAAATTCCAGCTTGTACAAGATGGCTGAGTTTGCACTGTGAGTACGCAAAATGGCACAACGCTTCATTATCGTCTCAACAGAGTAATGTTGTCTTTCCAGACGTTCTCGTTCAGTAAAACGGTTGTCAGTGAACTGCTTTCACAATTAAAATACGTGATTTTTTACACACCTGACTTAGCCACCTTTTATGTTACAGTAAAAATACTGAAGCCGACCACAATGCAACCGAAACGCATAACTAGAAAATTAATCCAACCTTCAGATGCAAACAACGTCAACTCGCTGCATTTTATCGTACGTCAGAAGCATCACTAAAGACAGGTTTTAACACATATGAATTCAGTGAGATCAAATGTCATTAAAGCGAGATGAAAGATCAAATCAGTTGTCATCTGATATCTCAAGCATAAAAACTGAAATGACAAAAATGTCAGCTAAATTAAAGATTGCATTTTTCAGTGAAATGTCATCCATGAGGAAACAGATGTCATCTTCCGTAAATGAAATGTCATATTCCATTACTGAAACGTCATCTAAATGTAATGAAATGTTGTTTGCCACAAATGGAATGTCCACAAAATGTAATGAAACGTCGACGAAGTACGAGGAAATGTCATCCGTATGCAGTAAAACGTCATCCAACACAAAGAAAATGTTAAAATGTTAAAATGTTAAAATGTTAAATAAGACAGAATTGTCATCTAAGGTGTTGATTAACTATAATGAACTACTAGATTCGAAACTGCCACAGTCTGTGCAATATTCAGCTGCTGAAATCACATTTCAATTTAGTAGCGTACAGCGGGAGCTGTCAAATGTTAAGCGAGCAGTACTTGATATGACGCCCTCTGTTGTTACGAACAGTGAGGAAAATATTAACCCCACACTACAAAGCGAATTGTTTAGAAGTAAGAGAAATCACGTTAGTCTGTCACTCAAGTAAATATCGTATGGATGGGGTGGGGCAGCACTTTTGTTACAAACTAATTTATTACGTGAATACTTCCTCGAAAACGAACAAATTCAGGTGTTCACAGTCAACATCAATAGAATAATAACAACAGCATTACTCTGTTCTCTCTAAACTGCTTGAAACTTCGCAGTCATAGCACGTCAAAAGACTACAGCATTGATCTTGTGACACAGCCAGCGATGCCTCCTTTACAAAATGGTCGGCATACCGAATGCAGCACACCAAGTCTTACTAAGATGAAGAGGGATGGTAACAAATTCCAAATCGGGTGCCATCGTGTCGGTCTAGGACAATGCCAAGGACAAGACAAACACAGTCATCGGAATGTAGAAAGGACTTAGAAACACCTGTTTAGTTTTAGTGCCCATCATGTAAGTCTATTCGATTGAATCTTTAATCACAATAACCTCTTCGGGTAGTACACCTAATGTAGGGGTCGCCACTGCTTACATTTTGAATAAAAATCATCAAAAATGGCCCCAGAAGACTTCCAGCATAAGAAATCACACCTATACTGCCAATGGCCTGATGGAAAAGGGCGGAGGAGTGTACACAGGGTCAGAATACTCTCTGCCCTTGAGGTGGAAAACTGCACCTAAAACCGGAACAATCAGCGATGATCAAAGGCATGAAGATGCAGAAGGCAATGGGAAGCATTGCATCAAAGACTCTTAATATGTATCCATAGGACTTGTGGCCTGTAATTTAAAAATTGTCATAATAAACTTTCAGTTGGCAAAAGATTCCGGAATAGTCCCCCATACCGATCTCCGGGAGGGGACTGCCAAGTGGGAGGTGACCACGAGAAAAAGAATGAATAACCAACGAAAGGGTAACATTCTAGAAATTGAGACGTGGAATGTCACAAGTCTGAAGATGGTAGGAAAACTAGAAAATCTTAAATGCGAAATGCTAGGGCTCAATCTAGAAGTAGTGGGGGGTCAACGAAGTGAAATGGAATGAAGACAAGGATTTCTGGTCGGGCGACTGTAGGGTAATATTAAGAGCAATAGAAAACAGAATAACGGGAGTGGGATTCGTTACGAATAGGAAGGTAGGGCAGCGAGTGTTACTGTGAACATTTCAGTTATATGGCTATTCTCATCAGAATCGACAACAAACCAACACCGACAACAGTAGCTGAGGTAAAGCTGCCGGCGTTGCAAACAGAAGATGAAAGTAATGATCTTGATGTTGAAGCTCTTTTGTCTGTGTTTGCTTTAACAATAACAGATGTTTTTTCGAGTGGGGTCTGCCTTTAGCAAAACACTATTTTGTTTTTGTCCCAGACATGTTTCATTGTCCCAAACATGTTTCACTGCAGTTGCAGCATCGTCAGTGTTTTTTTTTTATTGTTATGGCTGTTAAACATAAGGAATGTTCTTTACTGATTAAATAAACACGAGTATTACTTTCTAAATCGTAATTACAGGTTTTTAAGGAGCACATAAAATTGTGTATTCATACCTTCTTACCACATGGTGTGGTTTTCCTGCTGTATTACGTTTTTATAGTGTTTGTTTTTCTTTACAGTTTGTCACCTGCAACTATACACATCTTAATGTAGGCAACTCATTTACGCAAAAATTACGATTTCTAAACTGTTGTGGCTATGCCTAGTGTGTGTGTGTGTGTGTGTGTGTATGTGTGTGTGTATCTATTTACATTTTGTTTCACTTACGGTTTCGTTTTTCGTCATCTTCTTCATTGCCAAGTTCAGTGTTTTGAGTTGTCACTGTCACTGTCTATCAGCTGTAATAACAAGGTGGCGGACAGTGAAAACACACACACACACACACACACACACATACATACACACTCTCTCTCTCTGAGAAATTCAAAATAACCGCTAATGACATCTTCAACTGTTCCACTGTCTGCCATCTTGTTTTCATACCTTGTACTGTTCCACTGTCCGTCATCTTGTTATCACAGCTGATAGACAGTGACAGTGACAGTGACAACTCAAAACACTGAACTTGGCAATGAAGAAGATGACGAAAACAGAAACCGTAAGTGAAACAAAATGTAAATAGACACACACACACACACACACAACCTTTCACATAAATTATTAATCTCAGGCATAGCTACAACAGTGTAGAAATCGTAATTTTTGCGTAAATGTTCTGCCTACATTAAGTTGTATATAGTTGCAGGTGACAAACTGTAAAGAAAAACAGACACTATAAAAACGTAATGCAGCAGGAAAACCACACCATGTGGTAAGAAGGTATGAATATAGAATTTTATGTGCTCCTCAAAAAACTGTAATTATGATTTAGAAAGTAATATTTGTAAGTATTTAAACAGTAAAGAACATTCCTTATGTTTAACAGCCATAACAATAAAAAGAAACCCACTGATGATGCTGAAACTGCAGTGAAACATATCTGGGACAAAAACAAAATAGTGTTTTGCTAAAGGCGGACCCCACTCAAAAACATCTGTTATAGAAAATGAAGAGATAGAGGACGTGTATGAGGACACTGAACAGGTAGTTCAGTAGGTAAAGGAGATGAAAATCTAATAGTCATTAGGAACTGGAATATGGTTATAGGAAAAGGAGTAGAAAAAAAGGTTACAGGAGAATATGGGCTTGATAGCAGTAATGAGAAAGGAGAAAGACGAATTCATTTCTACAGTAAATTCCAGCTGCTAATAGCGAATCTGTTCGAGAATCACAAGGGGAAGAGGTGTACTCGGATAACGGCGGGAGATACGAGAAGATTCCACTTAGATTACATCATGGTCAGGCAGAGATTTCTAAATCAGATATGGGATTGTAAGTCATAACCATAAGCAGATACAGATCACAATTTTCGTAAAGATGAAGAGCAGACTAAAGTTTAAGACACTAGTCAGGGAGGATCAATACTTAAAGAAGAAAGAAGCAGAACTATTCAGTTATGAAGAAATATGCTTGAATTTCAATAAGGCTAAAGATACTGCGATAATGACTAGCTAAAAGACAGTTCAGTTTGAGGGAAATGTGACATCTCTAAAAAGGGCAATCGCAGAAGTTGTGAAGAAAAACATAGGTGCAAGGAAGGTAACTGTGAAGAAACGTTGGGTAAGAGAAAAAATACTTCAGTAGATCGACGGAAGAGCGAGATACAATAATGTTCATAGAAATTCAGGAATACAGAAATACAAGTTACTTAGGAATGGAACAAGTAGGAAGTGCAGGGAAGCTAGGGCGATATGGGTGCATGAAAAACTTTAAGAGATCTAAAAAGAAATGATTGTCGGAAGGACTGATTCAGCATACAGAAAAACTCAAACAACATTTGGTATAATTAAAAGCATGTGCGGTAACATTAAGAGTGCATTGAGAATTCCACTGTTAAATACAGAGGGCAGTGCTTACAGGTGGAAAGAGTACACTGAAGGCCTCTACGAGGAGTAGGATTTACCTGAAGACGTGATGGAAGAAGAAACAGTAGGTAGGGAAGAGATACAGTAGCCAGTATTAGAGTCAGAATTTAAAAGAGCTTTGGAAGACTTAAGATCAAATAAGGCAGAAGGGATAGATAACATTCCATCACAATTCCTAAAATCATTGGGGGGAGTGATAACAAAAGGACTATTCACGTTGGTGTCTAGAATGTATAAATCTGCCGATATACGATCTGACTTCCGGAAAATATCATCCACACAGTTTCGAAGACTGCAAGAGCCTACAATTAAGAAATATCGCACAAGCAGCTTAACAGCTGATGCATACAAGTTGCTGAGAAGAATAATGCATAGAAGAATGGAAAAGAAAATTGAGGATGTTTCATGTGACGGTCAGTTCTGCTTTAGGAAAGGTAAAGGCACCGGAGAGGCAGTTCTGGCGTTCTTGTGGATAATGGAAGCAAGAGTGAAAAGAAATCAAGACATGTTCATAGGATTGGTCGACTTTGATGAAGCGTTTGACGATGTAAAATGGTGCAAGGTGTTCGAAATACACAATTTGTACAAGAACCAAGAGGGAACAGTATGACTGGAAGATCAAGAACCGAGTGCTTCAATTGAAAAGGGTGTAAGACAGGAATGTAGTCTTTTGCGGCTACAGTAAAATCTGTATAGACAAGAAGCAATGACGGAAATAAAACAAAGTTTCATAAGTGGGATTAAAATTCAAGGGTAAAGCATATCAATGATAAGATTTGCTATGACATTTCTATGCTGACTAAAAGGGGAGAAGAGTTACAGGATCTGTCGAAAGGAATGAACAATCTAATGAGTGAATAATACTGATTGGAAGTATATCAACAAAAGTGGCGAAATAGGAACAGCGGGAAACTTAACCACAGAATTGGGGATCACGAAGTCGAAGAAGTTAAGGAATTCTGCACAGTAGGTAGTAAATAATCCATGATGGACAGAGTAATGAGGACATAAATGGAAAACTAGCAATGGCACAAAGGGCATTCCTGTCCAGTAGATGTCTACTAATATGATAGACATAGGCCTTAATGGAGGGAAAAATTATACGGAATGTTCGTTTTTAGTACAGTACTGTATGGTAGTGAAACAAGGACTGTGGGAAAAGTGGAAGAGAAGGGAATCGAAGCATTTGAGCTGTGGTGTTATAGACGAATTTTGAAAATTGGGTGGCATGATAAAGTAAGGCATGAAGAGGTTCTCTGCAGAATTGGTGAGGAAAGGAATATATGGAAAACACCGACGAGAAGAAGAGACAAAATGATAGGAAATCTATTAAGATATCAGGAATAACTTCCATGGTGGTAGAGTGAGCTGCAGACGGGAACTCTGGAGATGAAGACAGAGTTTGGAATACATCCAGCAAATAATTGAGACTTTAGGTTGTAACTGTTACTCTGAGTTGAAGTGATTGGCACAGGAGAGGAAATGACCTTATTTAATCGAGTTATACCAGCAGCTTACTCTTGATAAGGGTTTAAATGCATCCCGTCTATATCATCTTCTTCTGAAACATCTAAATTGGTGACCAATAATCAATTCGACAAATCTATGTCTTTAGTCCGAAAATTGTCTCTACTCGCTCACCGGTATAGGCCAGTATGAGTTTTCAGAATGTCTGTGTGCACAAATGTGGTGTTTTGTGTTACGAACTGCATCACATTTTTGTGCCTACAGCAACTGACAGTTGTTGCCAACAACTGAGATGCTTTGTGGTCGCTATATGAGGAAACTCGCCAAGCAAACTATATCAAATATTGCTACTGGGCAAGAACGCCTGCCTGCATTTCGCTGATTTCACAAAAAAGTGTTCAGGAGTTTGGATGGAAAGCCACCCCCATCACACTTATTCTAATCTTGTACCTCCAAACTTTAATCTTTCTCCCCCATTATCGAACAACCATGCAGAAAATTTCTTTGTGGTCAAAAATGCTCTTTAAATTTGGATTGACGACACCTTCATTTCACAACCAATAGCATTCTACATTTTTCTCGAGAATCATCAGACAGTTTTAGTTGGAGAGAATATATTGTTGATGATTAATTTTTCTTTTAAGCTTTACTGTCAAACCGAACAAGTGCTATAAAGTGTGCATTGTTGTACTCGTAATACAAATGAATTACAACTTACCATGGGAACCTTATGATAAAAGTCTAGTGTAACAAGCGGGATGAATTTGTTACATGATCCTGTCCTCAACTTCACACCTTTGTAAGGTATTACAAACTTTCGACCTCGATATGATCTGTGACAACATTAAGTCTGTATATTCGCCAAGAAATATTTCAGCATTACCCCACAAAAATATGTAAATACAACACTGAGAATAGACCCAAAAATAAATCCAGTTAACAACTTACTCAACTCCACACGTAAATCAAATTGTGTTTTCATAAAAGCTAAGAATTGTGTCGGTACAAGTAGAAATATAAATTTTAACAAGGTTGCGAAATAGCAATTTCCAAAATTTTCCACCTTTAGATTTAGCAGCTGCTAAATCAAAGTCGAGTGAAGACTTAAGATGGAGAAAAGATTTTCTTACTGATTATTGGTTTGGAACCTTGTAGCTCGATTGAAGAAGAGATAAAAATAGGACAAATTAGACAAATTATCACTTGCTATGGCGTGTGCAAAGCCTGAAGTACGCTCTCATTGCTATAGTGATTGATAACACAGATAATTCACATCGTAAAATATGAGGTTAGTTGTAGATTTTGAATGGAAGTCCCTTTCTGGAATGAAATCATAAGCGATCTCAGGCCTTTCCAACTGTTCCAAGGATGAAATAAAATTGCAGTTAGCGTTTTCTCAGAGTCAGATTCGGCTACAAGTAACATATACTGAGGTGGCAAAAGTAAACGGGTATCTCCTCGTATCGTGTTGAACCTCCTTTGGCCTGACGCAGTGCAGCTGCTCGACTTGGCAGGGACTCAGTAAGTCGTTGGATGACCATTGCAGAAACAATGAGTCACGCTGCCTCTACAGGGTGGAGAAAAATTTTGTCACGAAATTTTAACCCTGGATAGCTGATGCTAGTAGGAACCAAAATTACTAACGTTGTGTGGGACAATAACGCACAATTTTTAAACTATGGGAACTTTGCGCCACGAGTTCCGATTGGCCTCGGGATTGGCCTGTTGCCCTATTCGACAAGTGTACGTATCACTTTGGGGCAGTGAAGGGGCGAGGGACGTTTGTATGAGTGAACTGACAACCACAGCGCTTCCCATCAACCAACGAACGGCAACAGGGCAATCCCACGGTCAACCCGAGCGCGTGGCGCCAAGTTTCCGTAGTTTAAAAATTGTGCAATGTCGATCTACACAACGTTAGTTATTTTGGTTCCTACGGGCATCAGCTATCCAGGGTTAAAATTTCGTGACACAATTTTTCTCCACCCTGTATAGCCATGTAGAATTGCGAAAGTTGCAGGTTTTGTGCACGAACTGACCTTTCGATTAGGTCACAAAAATGTTCGATGGCATTCATTTCAGACCATTGGAACTGTCTGGAATTGTCCAGAATGTTCTTCAAACCATTCATGAACAATTGTAGCCTTGTGATATGACACCGTTGTTTGGAAACCTGAAGTCCATGAATGAGTGTACATGGTCTCCAAGTAATGGAATATAACCGTTTTCAGTCAATGATAGGTTCAGTGCTATCCAGTACACACCATTATGGATCAAGCACCAGCTTGTACAGTGCCTTGTTGACAATTTGGGTCCATGGCTTCGTGGAGTCTGCGCCACACTCGAACCCTAGCATCAGCTCTTACAAGCTGAAATCGAGGATGATCCGGCAAGGCCACGGTTTTCCAGTCGTCTATCGTCCAACCATATGCTAATGAGCCCAAGAGAGGTGCTACAGGCGATGTCGTGCTGTTAGCAAAGGTACTCGCGTCGGTCGTCTACTGCCATAAAGCACTCCGTCTTCATGCCACAAGTGGCCCATCGGGACCATCCGACCGCCGTGTCATCCTCAGATGAGGATGCGGATAGGAGGAGCGTGTGGTCAGCACACCGCTCTCCAGGTCGTTATGATGGTTTTCTTTGGCCGGAGCCGCTACTATTCGGTCGAGTAGCTCCTCAATTGGCATCACGAGGCTGAGTGCACCACGAAAAATGGCAACAGCGCATGGCGGCTGGATGGTCAGCCATCCAAGCGCCGGCCACGCCCGACAGTACTTAACTTCGGTGATCTCACGGGAACCGGTGTATCTACTGCGGCAAGGCCGTTGCCCTCGTCTACTGCCATAGCCCATTAAAAATGGCTCAAATGGCTCTGAGCACTATGGGACTTAACATCTGAGGTCATCAGTCCCCTAGACTTAGAACTACTTAAACCTAACTAAACTAAGGACATCAGACATATCCATGCCCGAGGCAGGATTCGAACCTGCGACCGTAGCAGCAGCGCGGTTCCGGACTGAAGTGCCTAGAGGCGCTCGGCCACAACGGCCGGCCATAGCCCATTAACTACAAATTTTGCCGCACTATGCTAACGGTTACGTTAGCCGTAAGTTACACACTGACTTATGTTTTTTCACGCAGTGTTTGTCTATTAGCACTGATAACTCTACGCAAATGCTGCTGCTCTCGAGCGTTAAGTAAAGACTGTCGGTCACTGCGTTGTCCCTGAAGAGAGGTAATGCCTGGAATCTGGTACTCTTGGTAAGTTTTTGACACTGGGTATCGTAATATTGTAATCCCTAACGACTTACGAAATGGAATGTCCAATGCGTCTAGCTCCAGCTTCCACTCCGCGTTCAAAGTCTGTTAATTCCCATCGTGCAACCATAATCACGTCGGAAAACTTCACACATGAATCACATGAGTGCAAATAACAGTTTCACCAACGCACTGTCCTATTATACCTTGTGTACGCGATACTACCGCCATCTATAAATGTGCATGTCGCTGTTCCACGACTTTTGTCACCACAGTCTATTCTAACAATCACACTTGAATTATTCTCATATGAATGTTCTGATAGCCTAGATGCATCGTTAATGTGAACACGGAAATAAAACATGGACAAAATGTGCTAGCTGTGAGGAGGTGCACACAAATTCTATCTCACAATCACCTGTTGAGCCTCTTCCTGTTACTTTGGTTTCTCTCTATTATCTTAAGCTGTCTGAAAATTGAAAAGCCCTTTCATCAGGCGACTTTCGCTTTTATTGACAATGCATCACCTGCAGCTGCATTGAAATGGTTACAAGCAGACGAAATGTTTCGTTCATTTGGTTTTTCTAGACTTGCAATGATGGTTATGTTTAAAGATTACATATTCGAGACATTACTGTCAGCGATTTTTGTTCTTTATTCCAGATTCTCATCGTGACTGCGTCTCCTTTCATGTTATCAAAAAATGGAATCAAACTTGTGCTCTTTTCACTCAACTGTTTAATTTTATTCATGCTTTTTGGGTACAATTTTTCGGCCTCTGTACAAGATTTTCTTGCAGAGTTTCCTTTTACGATTTGAGTCTGTATTTCACACAGCTCCTGAATTTTCTTTGTGGATGTTCGCATTTTGTTATCAGTGTTGTGTTATGTAGTAAAAAGCGAGTAGCATGTAGTGAATGGGTTTTGTGTTTTACAGTATGTTTGAGACAGACCAACAGGAATAACTATGTGAGCTACTAAATAGGAGGGCCACCTAAACAATAAACCCTGCTCTTTAAAAAAGTTTGAGTTGCGGCTGGTGCAACTGGATACTATTCATAACCATGTCTTGTATCAAAATGTGAATAAACTCATTGCCCTATACTTGAGGTATTTCAGTTCCTAGTCAACACAAAGGAACCCGCCCCCACCACTTCTTCCAAGCGCGAGCTTACCGTGTACTAACCAGCCCAAGAAACGGATCGGTTGTGTGTCATCCTGACCCTAGTCCAATGGAGAAACAGCAGCAATGTAGAATATTTTTGGTAACTGCCTGACTTCGATTTACTTCCGAGAAATTCAACTGATGTTTTCTTGTTGTATCCGTTGTAGTCAGGACAAGGTTTATTTGAAAGAAAATTTTTGGAAATCCCAGCGGAGAATTCGGAAATTAAAATCAGTTGGGAAGGATCTTCACTTGAAAAAGGCTCTACCGATCTGGTGTTCGTCATTGTGGATAGTAATGGTATTTTTGGCATGAAAAAAATAAAAGAAACTGTATTTAGTTTGACACTTTTACTGTCACAGCTTTTCAAAACAAAATAATCTTTTTGTCAGTTATAATATATATATATATATATATATATATATATATATATATATATATATATATATATATATATATATATATATATATATATATATAATTCACCAACAGCGGTAACGTAAACCGGCGTATGCACTATTGGGCAACGGAAAATATACGATGGCTGCGACAAGTGGAACATCAGCGACCTTGGCAAGTTAATGTATGGTGCGCCATTATGGGAGGAAGGATAATTGGCCCCCATTTTATTGATGGCAGTCTAAATGGTGCAACGTATGCTGATTTCCTACGTAATGTTCTACCGATGTTACTACAAGACGTTTCACTGCATGGCAGAATGGCGTTGTACTTCCAACATGATGGATGTCCGGCTCATAGCTCGCGTGAGGTTGAAGCGGTATTGAATAGCATATTTCATGACAGGTGGATCCGTCGTCGAAGCACCATAACATGGCCCGCACGTTCACCGGATCTGACGTCCCCGAATTTCTTTGTGTGGGGAAAGTTGAAGGATATTTGCTATCGTGATCCACCGACAACGCCTGACAACATGCGTCAGCCCATTGTCAATGCATGTGCGAACATTACGGAAGGCGAAGTACTCGCTGTTGAGAGGAATGTCGTTACACGTATTGCCAAATGCATTGAGGCTGACGGACATCATTTTGAGCATTTATTGCATTAATATAATATTTACAGGTAATCACGCTGTAGCATCATGCGTTCTCAGAAGTGATAAGTTCACAAAGGTACATGTATCACATTGGAACAACCGAAATAAAATGCTCAAACGTACCTATGTTCTGTATTTTAATTAAAAAACCTACCTATTACCAACTGTTCGTCTAAAATTGCGAGCCATATCTTTGTGACTATTACAGCGCCATCTATCACAAAGGAAAAAAAGTGGTCCAACTAAAACATTCATATTTCTTATGTACTAAACGAATATGTAATAAAAAACGCAGTTGATATCCGTTTGTCCTATGGCAGCGCCATCTAGCGGGCCAATCATAGCGCCACCTGGTTTCCCCCTTCAAGCTACACAAGTTTCGTTCTTTGTAGTTTTTTCGTTTGACACTTATTTCGTGAGATATTTGGCCCGGTCACGATCAATGGACCACCATGTATAAATACAGGGCGGTCATATTAATTAAGCATTGAAATATCTCGAGAAGTACACATGGGATCAAAAAAATTCATAATTCCAATTTGTTTGTCTCGGATGGGGACAACCAACGATACCACACTCGACCCCCCACCTCACCCCGTGCGTGCGTGGCGGGATGCAACTTTTAAACTTTCAATGGGAACCTCTGTTTTTTCTTGCGAATTACAATTCTAAGGCAAAATATACATACATTTCATCTGAAACATTTTCTTTTTTCCTCCACTGATGGCGCTGTAATCGGAGAAATAGAAATGGATACACAATCGTAGTTTACAACATGCTACTCAATGGCGATTGAATGTCCAATGACACATAGGATTCCACCTTCATACTGCGAGGGTAGGTCAGGCCAGTATTTCATAACTTCTCATTAGACACCCCATTCGCAACGTCGTATTCCTTCAACATATCGAAAAGGCGGCCATTTGACGCGCGGCAGAGTACTGAACTGCGACGCATAATAACAGGCGAAACACTGCGACTGGAACATATATATCATATCTACCACTTGATCAATATGGGTTCCATTTCAGGTTTCAGCTCCACTGCTTTATGTAGATCTCAAATATGTGCCCTACACCCAACTTCCTTTCTTGTCAGATGTGTGTGAGATAACACGGTTTGTATCGTAGGATTCGGTTCTTCACTTCAGGTTCAGCATTCGCCATTGTTTCCTTAAATCTGACATCCTTTTAGTCGTGTAGCATGACGAATTTATCATTATTGCGGCTGCCAGTTGATATCTTTTCTGTCTCTTCATCTTGGCCCATGCGCAGCACCTTAATGCTTTGTGCTATCTTCGTTATCGAATGCGTGTACTCTTTGTGATCTGTGGGGTTTTATCGTCGCGGTTGATTGATGGAGTACTTCGCGGTGTTACCGGAGCCGATCTTTCATTTTATGCAATGGAAACAACTTGGAAACACGCTGGAGTACACCATTAGTGCATTTACTATTGACGATCGTTAGTTACAGCTTTTCTTCTTTCTTTTTAATAGCTCTTGGTATTTTATTGTATCTTTCCAGTCCACACAAGGTGTTTACCTCGAAGCACGCTCTTTGGAAGGCTTCTAAATTTTGCTCTTGGCGTCTTTTCAATGTCATGCGAGCTACGTCAGCTGAAATTCGGTGATCCGAACATCCGAATTAACGTAGAAAAGGAGACCAGTTAATATCAGACGGGGGACTAAGAAAGTAGAGAAGAAACCCGGTTAGGATGCGTTGCGGGAAGGGAGATCGCCTGCCCTGTAACCAGAAGCTGTGCCGTGGAGGCGGGTTGGGCTGCAAGTCACTGCGACTGGAGCTCACTTACCGTGCAGACGTAGAACAGATAAAAATGGTTCAAATGGCTCTGAGCACTATGCGACTTAACTTCTGAGGTCGTCAGTCGCCTAGAACTTAGAACTAATTAAACCTAACTAACCTAAGGACATCACACACACCCATGCCCGAGGCAGGATTCGAACCTGCGACCGTAGCGGTCGCTCGGCTCCAGACTGTAGCGCCCAGAACCGCACGGCCACTCCGGCCGGCGTAGAACAGATAGCGGCCCTAAACATTACGACACTTGTGTAATGTTTATTGCCTGCACACCTACGTATTACTTAGAGATCAGACGCGCAAGTGGACGACGAATGTTGCTGCCACAGAAGGAAAAACTGAAATGATCCTGTTTACGAGAGTGTAGAAGAAACATTGAGGCTGCTGTTGCCTTATATGCCGAGCGTTTTCCAGAGAAAGCACCCTCTCGTTCGTTTTTTTACAAGGTTGTGAACGCCTTTATGTCTGATGGTAGCGTCCAGAATAGCGAAAGGAAACGAAGCAAACTTATTACAGGAGAAGCTAACAAAACAGCTGTGCTAGCGGCAGTGCAGCACAACGGACGTATAAGCGCTCGGCAATTACACCGCTATTCCGGTATGTCCGTAACTAGTACTGTCACATACCATGCGTCATTGCATCAAGAACTCCACGGCGCCGATTTCCATAACCGGGTAGTGTTTTGTGAATGTACGCAAATGCCGAACTACTATTTTTTATAAGTCTACATTCTCATATTATGGTAGCGTTTTTTTTTTAAATGGTTCAAAATGGCTCTGAGCACTATGGGACTTAACATCTGTGGTCATCAGTCCCCTAGAACTTAGAACTACTTAAATCTAACTAACCTAAGGACATCACACACATCCATGCCCAAGGCAGGATTCGAACCTGCGACCGCAGCAGTCGCGCGGTTCCGGACTGAGCGCCTTAACCGCGAGACCACCGCGGCCGGCTATGGTAGCGTTAATCAGCATAATATGCAGTAGGCAATCTCCACTGGTTACGGTAAGTTGACCACCAGTCCTTGGTCGGTTAACGTATGATGTAGTATCATGGGAAACAAACTCAGTGGTCAGTATTTTATCGATAGACCGTTGAATGGACGCTATGGACGCTATTATCGAACGTTTCTGGTAGATGAATTACCTGTTCTACTGAAGAATGTTGCCCTGAACGTTCGACAACATACTTGGTTTCAACATGACGGTTGCCCAGCACATTACGCAACCGAAGTACGGGAGGTATTAGACCGTATGTACACTGATCGGTGGATTGGCAAAGGTGACCTGTTAATAAAATGTCCCGTTAGGTCATAGGATTTGACGTAGCCGGATTTCTTACTGTGGTCATATTTAAGAGATAAGGTTGGTTGGTTTTTGGGGGAGGAGACCAGACCGCGAGGTCATCGGTCTCTTCGGATTAGGGGCGGATGGGGAAGGAAGTCGGCCGTGCCCTTTGAAAGGAACCATCCCGGCATTTGCCTGGAGCGATTTAGGGAAATCACTAAGAGATAAGGTGTACCAGGAAGCGCCAATAGGCCGTGACGACATTGTCGACCGCATCAGAAAGCCTGTGCTCACATTCCCGTAGATATGTTTCTGTCCTGTGTACGGTCATTTATGAAGCAGATCATTAAGTGTATTGTAGTTGGCCGGCTGGTGTGGCCGAGCGGTTCTAGGCGCTTCAGTCTGGAACCGCGCGACCGCTACGGTCGCAGGTTCGAATCCTGCTTCGGGCATGGATGTGTGTGATGTCCTTAGGTTAGTTAGGTTTAAGTAGTTCTAAGTTCTAGGGGACTGATGTCCTCAGATTTTAAGTCCCATAGTGCTCAGAGCCATTTTGTATTGTAGTTTGCGGTACTATGTTTGAACAATTACTGTAACTGGAAAAGTAAAGTAGCGTTCGTCTCTAGCCACGGCCACAGTGGCGCGTCGAATAGCCCCCTGTTCGATATATCGAAGGAATACAACGTTGAGAATGGGATTTCCAATCAGAAGTTATGAAATACAGGCCTGTCCTACCTTCGCAGCGTGGAGGTGGGGCCCCATGTGCCATTGGACATTCAATGTCCATTGAGTAGCATGCCGTAAATTACGATTGTGTATCCATTTCTATTCCTCCAATTAGAGAACCATCTGTGATGGAAAAAAGAAAATGCTTCAGATGAAACATGTGTAGATTTTGGCGTATAATTGTAATCCTCATTAAAAAACGTGGTCCCTCATTGAAGATTTCGAAGTTGCCCCCCGCCACGCACGCACAGGATGGGGTGGCGGGTCGAGCGTCGAATCGTTAGATGCCCCCTCCGAGACAGACAAATTGGAATAATTATTTTTTTGTGATTCTATTGTGTTTTTCGAGATATTTCAGCGCCTTCGGTTAAAATGAGCACCCTATATAAGTACATATCATATGTATGTAGGGGCAACGTTGTTGCCAGAAATCTCCAAAAATTGCTCAGGGATTTACTACAAATTTGTACACGACACATTTGAAAAGATCTTGCCCAATTTACTTCACATTTTTACACGATTCTCTAATGAACATTCAGACGGAAATGGACATAGAGAAATAGGGGAATGAGGAGATGGACAGTGGGAGGGGGAGGAAGTTATTCACAGAGAGATGACGTGGGAAGGAAATGCGTGGAAGGAGAGAGGGGTGATGAGAAGATAGGCAGAGAGAGGGGGCAAACAATTTAGGATGTACCCTGATGAGCCAAACCTTTATGGCCACTTGTTTAATAGCGTGTTGGTCTACTTCTCAAACCACATTACAACAGCGGTTCTGCTTGGCATGGATTCTAAAAGTCCTTGATAGGTTTCCAGAAGTATGTGGTACTAGATATCTACTCACAGGTCATGCAAGTCCCAAAAATTACAGGACGATGCTTTGTCGGCACGCAGCTGGTGCCTGGTATGTGTTCCAGTGGGTATAGCTCAGGAAAATTTGTAGGCCAAGACGTTGATCCAAGTTCACTATTATGCCCCTCAAACAACTGTAGCACGAATCTGACCTGTCGACTCTGGCAGATATCCGGCTGGAAAATTTCGTCATGGTAGGGGGGGGGGGGGGGACTTCAAGCATGAAGCGATGCGGGTGGTCCGAAGTAATGTTCATGTAGTTCATTGCTGTCACGATATCTTCGATTACCACCAAACATCCCATGGAAGCCCCACTCGGTGTGCCCCATAGCATAATTCTGCACTCACCGGCCTGCATCTGTGGCGCGGTGAACGTATCGAATACACGGCGTGTAAGGACTCAATCATCTAGCTGGTGTAACAAGAAATACGATTAATTCGACAGGTGACACGTGTCTATTGATCCACAGTGAAAACTCATTGATGCCATGCTAACTGCAGTCAACTGACGATGTCGTTGGGTCAACACAGGAACACGTAGAGGTCGTGTGACGTGCAGTTCCATATTTGACAGTAGCCTTTGAACAGTGTACCCCGAAAACCGTGTGCCTGCACCAGCATTGTACTCTGTCGTCAGATCCGCCACAGATCGCTGCCTATCCTGGATTACATAGCCGGAGATTGTGGTTGAGGCGTTTCGTCCAAAGCCATAAGGCCTACCCGTTGTTTCACCATGTTTCAGTAACTTTCCGTAGGGGGTCACGACAATATTAAGTGAAAAGCCGACCAGCTTAGCCTTTTGAGAAATTCTCTTTTTCAGCCCCAACATCACAACAACGCGCCCTTTGTCGAAACCGCTTACATCAGTGGATTTTGCCTCGTCAGTATATACGCAGTTCCCCGACATATTTAGCAATTGCGAAGCGTTGCAGGGTTCGCGAGTCCTTTATATTTTCTTCAGCTGGTGGTAAAAGTACTCGCTTTGTACTCTTGCACCACAGCATGGGGTAAGAGTACGCAATTTTTTTTGTTTGTTATATTTTCAAATTGATCAATGAGGATTATGCAACAACCTCAGTTCCTCCTCTTTCCTTGTCGTTTGTTATTTTTACCGTACATCTACATCCACACGGATACCCTGCAAATCACACTGAAGTGTCTGGCAGATTGTTCATCGACCCATCATCACAAAAATGATCTATTATTCCACTTTCGAACAGCGTGTGGAGGAAACGAACACCTATATCTTTCCGTGTGAACTCTGATTTCCAGTTTTGTATAATGATGATTGTTTGTCCTTGTGCAAGTCGGCTTCAACAAAATATTTTCGCATTCGGAGGAGAAAGATGGTGATTGAAATTTCGTATGAAGATCCCGCCGCAGCGAGAATGCGTTTGTTTTAATGATTTCCACCACAAATCCCGCATCACAACCGTTGCAGTCTCTCCCCTATTTCTTGATAATACAAAACGTGCTGACCTTCTTTGAACTATCTCTCTGTACTCCGTTAACTTATTTGGCAAGGATTCCACACCGAGCAGCATCACTCCAATAGTGGATAGATAAGCATAGTACAGGCAGTCCCTTTAGTACATTTGTTGCATCTTCTAAGGGTTCTGCTAATAAAACGCAATCTTTGGTTCGCCTTCCCCAGAACTTTTCTACGCGTTCCTTCCAATTCAAGTTGTTCGTAATTGTAATTCCTTGGTATTTAGTTGAATTTACGGCCTTAGGTTTGACGGATTTATCGTGCAACCAAAGTTTAACGGATTCATTGTAGCATTCATATGGATTACCCCACACATTCAATTTTTAGGGTCAATTGCCAATTTTTTCAGCTTACAGATATCTTTTCTAAATCGTTTTGCAATTATTTTTTATATTCTGATCATTTTACTCAACGATAAACGACAGCATCATATGCAAACAGCCTATGACTGCCGCTCAGATTTTCTCCTAATTCGTTTATTTAGATAAGATATTACACTACCGTGGAGAACGCCAGACATCACTTCTGTTTTACTCGATGACTTTCCTTCAGGTACTATGAACTGTGACCTCTCTGACAGGAAATGACGAATCCAGTTGCATAACTGAGACTATATTCCATAAGCACGCAATTTGATTAGAATCAGTTTCTGAGGTACGGTGTCGAAAACCTTCTGGAAATCTTGAAATACGGAATCAATTTGAAATTCCTTGTCGATAGCACTCAACACTTCATGCGAGTAAAGAGCTAGTTGTTTTTCACAAGAACGATGTTTTCTAAATCCGTTTTGACTGTGCGTCAATAGACCGTTTTCTTCGAGGTAATTCATAATGTTCTAACACAGTATATGTTCCAAAATCCTGAATGAGATTTTCACTCTGCAGCGGAGTGTGCGCTGATATGAAACTTCCTGACAGATTAAAACTGTGTGCCGGACCGAGACTCCAACTCGGGACTTTGGCCTTTCGCGGGAAAGTGCTCTACCGACTGAGCTACCCAAGCACGATTCACGGCCCGTCCTCACAGCTTTACTTCTGCCAGTACCTCGTCTCCTACCTTCCCAACTTTACAGAAGCTCTCCTGCGAACCTCGCAGAACTAGCACTCCTGAAAGAAAGGATATTGCGGAGACATGGCTTAGCCACAGCCTGGGGGATGTTTCCAAAATGAGATTTTCACTCTGCAGCGGAGTGTGCGCTGATATGAAACTTCCTGGCGGATTAAAACTTTCTTTCAGGAGTGCTAGTTCTGCAAGGATCGCAAGTGAGCTTCTGTTAAGTTTGGAAGGTAGGAGACGAGGTACTGGTAGAAGTAAAGCTGTGAGGACGGGGCGTGAGTCGTGCTTGGGTAGCTCAGTCGGTAGAGCACTTGCCCGCGAAAGGCAAAGATCCCGAGTTCTAGTCTCGGTCCGGCACACAGTTTTAATCTACCAGGAAGTTCCAAAATCATGTTGCAAATCGACGTTAATAATATGGGCCTGTAATTTAGTGGACTACTCTTACTACCTTTCTTGAATATTGATGTGACCTGTGCAACTTTCCTGTCTTTGGGTACGGATTTTTCGTCGACCGAGCGGTTGTATACGACTGTTAAGAATAGAACTTTTGCATCAGCATACTCTGAAAGGAACCTGACTGACATATAGTCTGGACCTGAAAACTTGCTTCTATTAAGTGATCTGATACACTACTCCGAGGATATCTACGAGGGCGGTTCAGAAAGTAACCTCCGATTGGTCACAGTGCGGGTTGTGGGGGGAGTAGCGACGCCATCTGTGCGTTCACGCACTCAACAGGTCAGTCGGCATCAAGCCGTGGTCGAGTGATTGTCGTACCTGCGCTAGTTTAGTTTTTGTGGCAGTTTGAAATGTGTGCTGCAATAGAAAACCCCGCCAAATGTGAAGTGTGTGCTGTCATAAGGTTTTTTACAGCCAAAGGATATTCTGCAGCAGCTATTCATCGTGAGCTTTGTGCCGTGTACGGACCAAGAGTTATGAGTGAAGGAGTTGTCCGTGAATGGGTACGTTTATTTAAAAGTGGACGAGAAAACGTTCATGATGAAGAGAGGAGTGGTAGACCATCATTGGTGACTGACGAACTCGTTCAGACAGTTGATGCAAAAGTTCGTGAAAATCGACGTTTCTCAATGTCGGAGTTGTCTACTGGTTTTCCACAGATTTCTAAGACTCTCTTGTACGAGATAGTGACAGCAAGATTGGGTTACCGTAAGTTCTGTGCACGATGGGTGCCCAAAATTCTTACCGACCACCACAAAACTCAAAGAATGGCCTCTGCATTAGACTTTCTGTCACGTTATGAGGACGAAGGAGAACCATTGTTAAACAGAATCGTGACCAGTGACGAAACCTGGATTAAGTACGTGAACCCTGAGACAAAAGAACAATCAAAGATGTGGGCACATTCAAATTCGCCTACCAAACCAAGAAAAGCCTCGCAAGATTTTTCTGCCAGAAAACTGATGGCAACGGTGTTTTGGGATGCCAAAGGGGTGTTGTTGGTTGAATTCATGGAACGTGGTACGACCATTAATATAGACGTGTACTGTGAAACAATAAAAAAGTTACGACGGGCTATACAGAACAAACGCCGTGGTATGCTGACTTCCGGTATCGTTTTTTTGCACGATAACGCCCGTCCTCACTCTGCTCGCAGAACAACGGCCCTTCTTGAGTCCTTCAAATGGGACGTTATCAACCATCCACCTTACAGCCCAGACCTGGCGCCAAGTGATTATCACCTCTTCATGCATTTGAAGAAATGGCTCGGGTCACAGCGGTTTGATGACGACGAAGAGCTCAAAGATGCGGTCACAGGCTGGCTCCAGGCACAAGCGGGTGATTTTTATGCATAAGGAATTTCAAAGCTTGTGAAGAGATACGATAAGCGCCTCAATCGCTATGGAGACTATGTAGAAAAATAGTGCAAAGATGTAGTTGTAAGATGTATATATTAAAATATTTTTATTTAACTTGGTGTATTTTTTTAAATCAACCGGAGGTTACTTTCTGAACGGCCCTCGTATTTCTAAGTTACTCTGGCTGACAGCTGCTCTTGATTCGAATTCTGAAATATTAATTTGACTATCTTTGGTGAAAGAACTTCGATTTCGGAAGTTCAAATGGTTCAAATGGCTCTGAGCACTATGCGACTTAACTTATGAGGTCATCAGTCGCCTAGAACTTAGAACTAATTAAACCTAACTAACCTAAGGACATCACACACATCCATGCCCGAGGCAGAATTCGAACCTGCGACCGTAGCGGTCGCTCGGCTCCAGACTGTAGCGCCTAGAACCGTACGGCCACTCCAGCCGGCGATTTCGGAAGGCTGTGTTTAGTAACTCTGTTTTAGCAGCAGTATCGCCTATAGTTCTTCCATTGCTATCGCGCAGAGAAGGCACTGACTGTGTCTTGCCGCTAGCATACTCCAAGTACGACCTGAAACTCTTTGGACTTTCTGCCAGGTTCGAGACAATGTCTCGTTGCGGAAACTGTTATAAGAGTCTCGCGTTGAAGTCCGCCGTAAATTTCTAGCTTCCTTATAAGAACGCCGTTCTTGAGGATTTCGCGTTCGTTTAAATTTGGCATGCTTTTTCTGTTGTTTCTAGAAAGGTGTTCTGACCTGTTTTGTGTATCATGGGGGATTTTAATTAAATGGTATAAATCTCTCAACTGCTGTCGATAAGGTTTCTTTGAATGCAAGCCACATCTGATTTACACTGACATTGTTAGTGTGGAAGGAGTGGTGATTGTCTCTCAGGAAGGCGTAAAGCGTATTTTTATCTGCTTTTCTGAATAGATTTATTTTTCGTTTATTTTTGGAGGATTTGGGAGTAACGGTATTGTCTCGCTGCAACAACCCTGCGTTCATTAATCCCCGTATACGGTTTGATGCTCGTTGTTACCTTAGGATTATTTGTTGCTAAGAGGTGGTATGTTTTCACAACCGTTCACTATTCGAATGGGCTCATGAACTAACTACTCGAAATAATTTTCAGAGAATGCTTTTATCACAGTTTCGGATGATGTTTTATGTGTACCTCAATATTTAAACATGTATTTTCGCCAACATATGGAGGCTAAAATGAAGTCACCACAACCGTAGTTGTGTGAGTCGGGTACGTGTCTGAAATTAGACTCAAGTTTTCTTTGAACCTTTCAAAAAAATGGCTCTGAGCAGTATGGGACTCAACTGCTGAGGCCATTAGTCCCATAGAACTTAGAACTAGTTAAACCTAACTAACCTAAGGACATCACAAACATCCATGCCCGAGGCAGGATTCGAACCTGCGACCGTAGCGGTCTTGCGGTTCCAGACTGCAGCGCCTTTAACCGCACGGCCACTTCGGCCGGCCTGAACCTTTCAGCAATTGTATCATCTGACATGGGAAGTCGGTAAAAGGAACCAATTATTATTTTATTCCGGCTGCCAAGAATGACCTCTCCCCATACTAACTCACAGGAACTATCTAATTCAATTTCGCTAGAAGATAAAATACTTCTAAAAGCAACAAACACGCCACCACCAACTCTTTTAGCTTGTCCTTCCTGAACACCGTTATGTCTTTCGCAAAAGACCTATTTCCGGCTTTAGCCAGCTTTCAGCGCCTATAACGACTTGAACATCTGTGCTGTCGCTTAGCGCTTGGAGCTCTGGTACTTTCTGTACACAGCTACGACAGTTTATAACTGTTATACCGATGGCTCCTAGATCTAAGTTCTTCTTGTATTCAAGCTGCACCCTTTGAGACTGAAGCACTTTTTGTGTTTCCCCAAGACCCTCTAACCTAAAAAACCATTTAGTCCACGCCACACAACAGCCTCTACCCTTGTAGCCGCCTCCTGCGTGTAATGAATTTTGACCTATTTAGCGGGACGCGAAACTCCACCATCCTGTGGCGCAAGTCGAGGAATCTGCAGCCTACACGGTCGCGGAACCGTCAGAATCCCTGATTCAGACCCACCAATCGACTCTGTACCAGAGGTCCTGTCGACTATACTGCAAATGGTTAGCTCTGCTTACATCACGCTGGCGAGACTGGTAACCTTTACCACTTCTGATAGCCGTCCGAAAAAAAGAAAAAGAAAATTCCGATCGAAAGCGACTGAGGTGAGCCACCACTTACAGATGGCTGCGCTCTGTGCTCTCATGGCATCCGGAGCGACCCGTTCCACGTCTGGAATGACTCCACCTGGTATGCACACGGAGTGCACACTGGCTTTCTCCCCTCCTTAACAGCCATATCCTTAAGGGGCCCCACAACACTATAACAATGGAGTTCCCAACTACCAGTAATCCTACCCTCCACGATTGATCAGCTCTTGCAAGCTGAGACATTTTCTCTGAAACAGTACAAGATACTGATTCTGGCTGAGGGAGTCTATCAGGCAAACATAGCAAAAAATGGCTCATATAGCTCTGAGCACTATGAGACGTAACATCTGAGGTCATCAGTCCCCTAGAACTTAGAACTACTTAAACGTAACCAACCTAAGGAGATCACTCACATCCATTCCCGAGGCAGGATTCGAACCTGCGACTGTAGCAGCAGCGCGGTTCCGGACTGAAACACCTAGAAACGCTCGGCCACAATGGCCGGCCAAAAACAGCACCTGGAACCTGTTTCTCAGTCTAACAGCGGAGGACTTACGTTCGGCTGCCTGCCACACACCGACCGCGGCCAGCCTCAATGCGAGCAGTAATTGGAGACCGATTGGCGGATGTCGGTTGGGTACCCACAGCCGGCCCCACAACAGTGATGCCCAACCACTGCAGCTTCGAGCTGTGTAACTGAAGCCAACACGGCCTGGAGCTGAGAATGAAATGTCACCAACTCGGCTTGCATCCACTCACAGCGACCACAGTCCCTACCCATGTTAAAGAAAGTGGAAAGCTACACTATTCAAACACGGGAATATTGATACACACTGTGGAACTCTATTGTAGATACTGACGAAAACACAAAAACTGTGTGTTATAAATTAGATTAATATGCAGAGACTCAAAAACTAAACTACCAAAGTGCATAAGTGAGACTGAATAATTTGCTCCTGATTAGCAGCATGTAAAATGTCACAAAATAAGTTTACTTCCCGACAAACGTAAACTTTACTTTCCGACAAACGTAAACGCGAGAAGTGTGGCTAGTAAACATTAAACTAACATGCAGAAATTCAAAAACTAACCTATCAAACCTACCAGAGCACTCAAATGATACTCTGTAATTCGCTACTTCTCCCCATTTGTCTCTTCGTTTCTTCTATCCATCTAGTTCCAGCTTTATTATTGCTTCTGCACTGAAAACCTTCTAAATTTAATATTTGTTCCTAAAAAAAATTCTGTGTGGTATTTCTGAGTCTTTGATGTTGTTTCGTCCTAGATATTTTCTTATTTCTGTAATCCATGCTATTGTCTATTTCTTGTTTCAGAAATTCAGGAATATTGGCTTTGTAAGCCTCTTCCAAGAAAGATTAATCTTCTTTCAGTCATTACTTCTAGTATTTACTCTATATTTTTGTAAATCTCAGTATTTCTCATTTTCCAGCCATCTGTAGTTTTTATTGCCCCAATTATTTTTATAACTACTCGTCTTTCAAGTACCTGTATTCTGTCCAGCTTATAGTTCGGTGTTAGGCACTCAAATGCAAAATTGCTAATAATAACCGGATGACAATGAAACGTTTACAGAAAGTTATGAAGATGACAGACTAGGTGCTGCTTGGGTCGCAGATTCGAATCCTACCTCGGGCATGGTTAGTTAGGTTTAAGTAGTTCTACGTTCTAGGGGACTGATGACCTCAGATGTTAACTCCCATAGAGCTCAGAACCATTTGAACCATTTTGATTGTTCTCTGTTAATTTTTGGGTACTGTTTCGGAGACAAAGATAGTGTCAATACAAGCTTAAAGTGTATATGCAGTTGCTTCCACCAAGAAATTTTCTTGTTGGTTGTCCGCTAAGGAGCAAGGAAGGTAAAAGTTTGAGGGTACAAGATTAAAATTAGTGCAGTAGAGATGGTTTTCGATTCAGTCTCCTGAATAGGTTCTTTTGTGAAACCAACAAAGTGCAGACGAACATTCTCACCTCGTAGCAACACTTGGTCCAGCTTTCTTGGTCACTTTTCTTATACTGCGACCACAAGGAGTAACAGTTGCTGGCAACGGACGCCAACTGCGATGGACACACCACTGGAACTCAATTCGTAACACAAGACAACATCTTCGTACTACCCGATGCATAACATTACATTTTAAGGGCTCACATTGGACTTTGCTTTAGACATGTTTTGTTAGGTCCAATCGTTCTTTTCTTTTTGTGAAGTTAACACAAAGTGATTCAAATGACCATCTGGTCATCCCAAGTTAAGTTTTCCTTTATTTCCTTAAATCGATTAAGACGATTGCTGCGACCGTTGCTTTGAAAGGGCACAGTCGAATTCATTCCCCATCCTCCCCAATCTTAGCTTCTGCTTTGTCTCTAACGACCCATTAGTCGACAGTACATTAATCTTAATATTCCTTTCTTTCTTTTTGCCCTCAACATTGCCCACCGAATGCGTGTCCCACGAGGGATAAATGGTCACAGTTCATAATGGTCACAGTTTCCAAAGTCGTGTATCAGGAGATCAAACTTTTTTTTTTATAGCGGGCCGGATAACTGAAAAAATGACGAGCGTGGGTGTCATCGTTAGGCTGTACAATACTTGGAACCTAGAAGTCCGGAACGAAAGACTGGGATAAAGGACAGAAAACTAAGTTCAGCATTTTGTGTTATTCATGGACGAATGGCAGGCGATGCGCAAAGAACAAGGACCACCAACACATTTATTTACTAAAAAATGTCTTCAAAGAAGGCGGCATTATCCAAAAGATAGTCATATCAGACCTAGTACGCACATATCAGAATCTCACAAACTAAGCAACAAAAAGCATTAGTGATATTTGTGAAACTGACATTTGGCATTCAAGATATCATCAATGTTCGATTTGGTATTGCTGCATCCAACATACCCCATTTTCGAAATCGTTTCCTCGCAGACACAATTTGTTTCAAACACTGATGCCATAAAACTGGTAAATTTTTGCAGCTTCGGAAACTCAGCATTAGGTAAGCAGCGGTAAAATTTAACAAATTTTTCTCCTTTGTGTCTCTCTTTCCACAAGTCGTTTACTCGAAAATTACTGAGTTCCAGTTGTAGTTCAACTGGCACATCTTCTTCAGTGACACAATCAAACGGTTTCTGGAGCAGGTTAATGTCTCCCTCACTTATGTCAAGCTGTGAAAATCTCTCCAAACAATGCTTCACATCACGATAACTTTTTCGGAAAATCAAGGTTGACATCTCCGGAGATTGGAGCAAAAAATACTTTGAACCAGAGGCAGTGAGAAGAGTTTTGTCCATCCATTCGTGCTTCAAACAATGACGGCTTTCTCCAAAAATTTTTGAGAATTTTGTAGAGATCACAGACAAAGTTATACTTTCCCTGAAGTTTCAAATTCAGTCATTTATGAGGGATGTGATTTTGATCACAAGTGACAGCTTTGAGAGGCAGGTAGAATCTGACAGCTGTGGAACAACTCTGTCAGTGAGATGATCATCTGTTGGGTTTCGGATCTTGTAAAAACGAAACAGGACTTTATCCCAGCTGAACCACGTCACTGCTGTGCGGTAAGGCAAGTCACAGAACTGAGAATCAGTTTCTTCAGGAAAAGCCTGGAACTGACGGTGACTGAGTGCATGTCCCTGAATGAAGTTCATAGCAGTAAAGACTGGTTTAAATTTACAACAATTATCTAAGTCTTTCTCACAGAGTAGTTGCTGATGTAGTCTGCATTTAGTGAAGAGAGCGCCCGGAATTTGCAAATCCTCAAATGAGTACTGATCATGGAACATAGTAAATTTAAGGCACATAGCGAACAGTTGATGTGAAGATATCCTAGCGTTATAAACAAGACATTTAATTTTAAATTGTATCACAACGTCTCGTTTTACACACTTTTTTTTCAAGTAGTAGTAGATTACATACTTCAGTATCCTTCACGACACATTCTGCGCGCCCTATGATCACAACGCTGTTGCCTAAGCAGTTATATCAGACCAAGAGAGACGAATGTTCTCCATGTTCTGGCATATTACATATAGCACCAGAGCTTCTTACGAGTTGCTTAGTGGAAAGCAATAGAGAACAGGAGAAACGTTCACTTCCTACTATGTTGCCAGTTCTTGCAGACGGCTGAAATGTGATTTTATTTTAATGATTTCAATACCAAATCGGAAGCACCCACTGGGTACCCCAGATAGCTTATGAAGGCGATGCGGGTGAACAAGGAAATAAAAGTTTTGACAGGCTGCAGTTTATCTCCATGGAGTCAAAATTTTCATCCCTTGTCGAGCATCCTCAGTTATGACAGATTATAAGCCGGCAATATGTGTAGATCGGATTATGCATTGGAACGATTCTGAATTGATGAGCCAAAACACTATGAACAACCATATGCTTAATAGCTTGCTTGTCCGTCTCTGGAACGAAATACATCGCTGATTCTGTCTATCTGGGATCCGACAATTCGTTGGTAGATTTATGGAGGCATGTGGTATTAGATAGGTCATGTAATTCTCATACGAGGTGCGGCTAGAAAAAAACCGGACTGATGCTGGAAAAAACATTTATTTACAATTATTTACAATTTCATGTTATCTCCTTCAATGTACTCTCCTCCTCGGTCTCTACACCGCTCCATACGAATTTTCCACTGTTCATAGCAATGCTGCAGATCATTTTCGGTAAGTCCGTACATTACTTCCGTCGCTTTTTCTTTTACTGCTTCAACAGTCTCAAATCTAGTTCCTTTCAAAGCTGACTTGACTTTAGGGAAAAGAAAAAAGTCACAGGGGGCCAAATCAGGTGAGTAGGGTGGATGATCTAAGATGGGAATGTTGTGTTTTGCCAAAAGCGTCTTCACTGACAACGCACTGTGAGCTGGGGCATTGTCTTGGTGAAGGATCCATGACTTTTTTCTCCACAAATCGTTCCGTTTTCTCCGTACTCGCTCACGTAGGGTAGCCAGGACGCTAATGTAGTAATGCTGATTCACTGTTTGTCCCTCTGGTACCCATTCAATGTGCACAATCCCTTTGATGTCAAAAAAAAAAAAAAAAAAACAATCATCATTGCCTTGAATTTCGATTTTGACATTCGTGCTTTTTTTTGTCGTGGAGAACCAGGAGTTTTCCAATGCATCGATTGGCGTTTAGTTTCGGGATCGTAAGTAAAAAACCACGATTCATCGCAAGTAATAACATTTTGTAAGAAGATGGGATCACTTTCAATGTTTTCCAGGATGTCAGAACAAATCATTCTTCGGCGTTCCTTCTGTTCAATTGTGAGACACTTTGGAACCATTTTTGAATATACTTTGTTCATGTTGAAACTTTCATGAAGAATCTGCCTAACACTTTCCTTGTCAACTCCTGTTAACTCAGACACTGCTCTGAGTGTTAAACGGCGATCTTGTCGAATAAGTTTACCGATTTTTTCAATGTTTGCATCAGTTTTTGCTGACAATGGTCTGCCAGTGCGAGTGTCATCACTGGTGTCTTCGCGGCCATCTTTAAATCGTTTAAACCACTCAAACACTTGTGTTCGCGATAAACAATCATCGCCGTACACTTGTTGTAACATTACAAACGTTTCACTTGCAGATTTTCCTAGTTTGAAACAAAATTTGATGTTAACACGCTGTTCTTTCTGTACACTCAACATTTTCCGACGCACAGACAAAACGTCAACTACTTAAAACAGACGCCACGGGCAGACTGAGTGCAGGAGGCAGATGAAACTCGAGCAGTAGGCGGAGCGAGAGTCACGTGACAGGCCACGCGACTTTCAGCCTTATTGCATTCGTTTTATTGTTTCACCAGTATTAGTCCGGTTTTTTTCTAGCCACACCACGTAAATAAGGGGCCGCTGATTTGCGTACGCGGTGGAAGCGTCCGATAGCGATCCAGGCTTTACATCAGACCAATTTGGTCTCCGGGACATCAGCGTGAGTTCTCTATATTGGTACTGAAACCACTGTAGCACAGTTCTGGCTTCGAGACACTGGCAACTAAACTGCCGAAAGATGACATCGTGGTCGGGGAAGACATCAAGCATGAAGGGATGCAGGTGTTCCGCAGTTGTCAGCATGTCTTCGGTTACTACCACAAGAGAATGTCTGCAACGCCATAATCCCGCTCCCACCAGCCTGCGTCGTGGGGTGCTGCCCGTTTCGAGGCGCCATTTACTTCGATCACGGCGTTTGTGGAGAAAGCCAGCGATCTAGCGCAGCAAAAATGTGATTCACCTGAAGAGCCGACACGTTTCCATTAATCGACGGTCGAATCCCGATCGTCCCGTGCCCCCTGCAATCGTAACTGACGACGTCGTTGGGTCATTAAGTAAACAGCAAGCGGTTGTCTGTTGCGGAGTTCCATGTTCAACAATGTAAGACGAACGGTGTGTTCCGAAACACTTGTGCGTGCACCAGCACTGTGCTCTTTCGGCAGAGATGCCACCACTCACAATCTGTCCTACTTCAGAGAACAGACAAGGCTCCGAATGTCGTGTTCTATGAAGAGTCGTGGACGTCCAACCATTTAGCGCCTAGTGGTAGTTTCACTGTCTTCTACCTCTTTCCGTAGTTGTTCACGACAGTAGCACTTGAACATTCGACATTAGCCGTTTTGTGGGTACTCGCTCACAGATTCTGCGTAATAATAATCTGCCTTTTCTCAAAATCGCTTATCTCAAGGGACTGCACCTTTGCAGCCCCTATCTTCGCTAGTGTAATCCTCTGTCCGTGTCTGCTACGTTTACACACATTTGTTACCGCGTCACGCGACCACAACGGCACCAGGCGGCATCTAAATTCGTGGTGGGCATTATATTTGTTTCCTTAAGGTCTGGGTTCAGTTCGCATTTCGGGCAACAATTCTTAACAAGTTAGAATCGACATCAATCACCTGTGCTAGCGCAAACCGAATAACGTAAGGTTATAAGACGGCTCCAAATCCACATAAAAAATGATGGCCGGACAGTATCGACTGGAGATGAGTGACTGTGGGCTGGGCCATGAATGAGGTGGAAGTCGTGACAAGTAGACACTCCGCCGCCACTAACCATTCCTATGCCAGAAATTTCGTTTTTTTACTGAACCAATAGTCATATAAGGTTACAGGGCGTTTCTTATCGTATTTGAACTTGATTTGTTGAAATAAGCCTGACGGAGTAGCAGAGCGGTTCTAGGCGCTACAGTCTGGAACCGCGCGACCGCTACGGTCGCAAGTTGGAATCCTGCGTCGGGCATGCATGTGTGTGATCTCCTTAGGTTAGTTAGGTTTAAGTAGTACTAAGTTCTAGGGGACTGGTGACCTCAGAAGTTAAGTCCCATAGTGCTCAAAGCCATTTGAACCATTTTGTTGAAATAATTATTGATGCTGGTTGGAATTCAAACTCTGATCTCTCCTTTCATTGGATGTATCCCCTCCGGGACGACACAGTTCCATCGTTTCGTTGTTTCTCCAAGATTCCAAACTCCTCAAGGTCTCCTTGTAAGGCGTGAGTCTGGATTCAAATCCTGGTCGAGCATGAAACTTTTCATCACGTCTTTTCAAGCTGTAACTTGCACAGACCAAACCACAGATAAAAATAGTATTGATTTTATCATGTGTTCGTACGTTGTCTACAATAACAACTGGTGCCGGTTTAGACGCCCAGTCACCTTATTTCTGATTCAGACATGTGCACATTTCGCTACTGGTGATTAAACCGATATTTAACGTCAAATTCGTGGCTAAAAAACGGCGTCGATAGGTACCGGCTTCGAATCAGTTTCAGTCATCTCACTATTGGTGAAAAAATTCAATATGGAACGGTTGACTGTGCTTAGTTAACAATCAGATTATGTCCAATACAAACGTTGTCACGTCGTTTCAATTCGTTTCACTTTGTTACTACAGCCCACCTGGCTAGCTGACAGGAACAATAGTTGATGTGTAGGAGTCCTGAGTCCCGGGCCGGTACAAAAATTTTAGTGATGTAATTTCAAGCTGTAACTTGGTTTCAGATTCTATTTATTGTAATAAATTTGAGTTTACTTGCGTTAAAGCCTGTGTCATCTCTGATAATACGTTTTCTTATATTTGCATTGTCATGCTACACTGCTGGCCATTAAAATTGCTACACCAAGAAGAAATTCAGATGATGAACGGGTATTCATTGGACAAATATATTATACCAGAACTGACATGTGATTACATTTTCACGCAATTTGGGCGCATAGATCCTGAGAAATCAGTACCCAGAACAACCACCTCTGGCCAGAACAACGGCCATGATACGCCTGGGCATTGAGTCAAACCGAGCTTGGATGGCGTATGTAGGTACAGCTGCCCATGCAGTTTAAACACGATACCACAGTTCATCAAGAGCAGTGACTGGCGTATTGTGACAAGCCAGCAATTCGGCCACCATTGACCAGACGTTTTCAATTGGTGAGAGATCTGGAGAATGTGCTGGCCAGGGCAGCAGTGGAACATTTTCTGTATCCCGAAAGGCCCGTACAGAACCTGCAACATGCGGTCGTGCATTATCCTGCTGAAATGTAGGGTTTCGCAGGGATCGAATGAAGGGTAGAGGCACGAGTCGTAACACATCCACTGTTCAAAGTGCCGTCAATGTGAATAAGAGGTGACCGAGACGTGCAACCAATGGCACCCCATACCAACACGCCGGGTGATACGCCGATATGGCGATGACGAATACACGCTTCCAATGTGTGTTCATCGCGATGTCGCCAAAGACGACGCGACCATCAGGATGCTGTAAACAGAACATGGATTAATCCGAAAAAAATGACGTTTTGCGATTCGTGCACCCCTGTTCGTCGTTGAGTACACCATCACAGGCGCTCCTGTCTGTGATGCAGCGTCAAGGGTAACCGCAGCCATGGTCGCGGAGCTGATAGTCCATGCTGCTGCAAACGTCGTCGATCTGGTCGTGCAGGTGGTTGTTGTCTTGCAAACGTCCCCATCTGTTGACTCAGGGATCGAGGCGTGGCTCCACGATCCGTTACAGCTATGCGGATAAGATGCCTGTCATATCGACTGCTAGTGATACGGGGCCGTTGGGATCTAGCACGGCGTTACATATTACCCTCCTGAACCCACCGATTCCATAATCTGCTAACAGTCAATGGATCTCTACCAACGCGAGCAGCAATGTCGCGATACGATAAACCGCAATCGCGATAGGCTACAATCTGACCTTTACCAAAGTCGGAAACGTGATGGAACGTATTTCGCCTCCTTACACGAGGCATCACAACAACGTTTCACCAGGCAACGCCGGTCAACTGCTGTTTGTGTATGAGAAATCGGTTGGAAACTTTCCTCGTGTCAACACGTTGTAGGTGTCGCCACCGGTGCCAACCTTGTGTGAATGCTCTGAAAAGCTAATCATTTGCATATCACAGCATCTTCTTCCTGTCTGTTAAATTTCGCGTCTGTAGCACGTCATCTTCATGGTGTAGCAATTTTAATGGCCCGTAGTGTACATGGACTGGCAGCCATACAGACAGGGCTCTCTAGTAGTATGCATTTTGTGTAGCTAAATAATTGTACCGAAAAGAGATTAGGGGACCTGAAGGAAAGTTACGTTATGTGGGTTGGACACAAATCAGGGGGAAAGCAATTAAGGTCGTTCGGATACTTATGTCACTTTTCAGAAGTCATGAAGCAGCGAACGAAGCAAGTGGCAAGTTCAGGTACATGTACGAGTCAGTTAAACGTGTTCGATTCCTCATGCGGAGAAGTCCTGCCCACGGGTCGGAGTGTCCGGGTTCGATTCTCGGTCCGACAGACAATTTTAGCTTGTCTCAGAAGCTCACCCTCCAGTCCGTGTTTCACAACAGTGTTTGCAGTGAAAGATAACCACAGCTGCCACGGACGGTGTCTCATAGTGTCGCAGGAGTGCCGCGGCGGTGTATCGCGTTTCGCATCTGCCCGCAGAACACGGCCGGTGGCTGAGTGAGCGCGGCCTGCTCGGGGCTCGCGTGTGACGCGCACATCGGGCCGCGTCGCGCCGCGGCGTGCAGCCGCCCACGGCAGCGGCGGCGGCGGCGGCGTGTTGCGCTGCCGGGCTGGCATGCGCGCCTCCCATATATCTGCCCAGGGTGCTGCGGGAGCCACCCGCCGGGAGACTCGCAGATAAATCCCGCCTTTTTAGAAGCTGCTACCAACTCGAATCCGGTCGCTATCACTGTCAGGTATCTCAGACTGTAGTAGGGCTACATGCACAGTCATAACCATGATCGTATTTTAATTGGAACCGATTTTTGTGAAAAACAAAATAATTTGTTTAGATGTGGCCATGACCTCCCCGTCAATGAAGTTGGCAGATTGGCTAGTGTATAAACGCGGGACTTGTAACACTTCTCTGCGCTACTACTTTACCATAACCTCAAATCTTAAGGCAGTTCTTATGATGAAATTATTCTTGTTAAAGCAATTATGATATACAGCAACCGAGCAGTGTTACCCTCTGAGAGGAATTTTGTTATGTTGACCGTATTGTACCTAACGGAGGTGGCTTATCGGAAGTGAAAGTCAGAATTACGTAAATATTTAAACAGTAACAAACAATATTTTAATGTAGGTTAATTCTTACAGAGAAGAAAACAGCAACCATCCACTACTAATACTGCTATTTATTTAGGTAAATAGCGCCGTTACCGGTTTCGAACTGGCAAGTTCATCATCAGACGGCTGTTCACATGATTTTGGTTCAAATGGCTCTGAGGACTATGTGACGTAACTTCTGAGGTCATCAGTCCCCTAGAACTTATAACTACTTAAACCTAACTAACCTAAGGTCATCACGCACATCCATGCCCGAGGCAGGATTCGAACCTGCGACCGTAGCGGTCGTGCGTTTCCAGACTGTAGCGCCTAGAGCCGCTCGGCCACCCGGGCGGCTACATGATTTTCAAGATACACTTTACATTATCGTCCGTTTTCGATTTTTATTATTCCACTGTGGCGAAGTAGTTTTGGTGTGTTGTTGCCGTCGAAAATTCCGCGCTATTTTGTTGTGAAGTTGCAGGATTCAATTTTTCGCATATTCTTAAATCCATCCAGCACTTACGTAACATGTACATCACCACATGTGGCAAATTCTTTTTGGTGTGTGTGTGTGTGGTGCTTTGCACAATATGGTGATGTACATATTACGTAAGTGCTGGTTATATTTAGGAATATACGAAAAACATAATCCTGCAACTTCGAAACAAAATCGCGTGGAATTTTCGACGGCAACAACACATCAAAAATACTTCGCCACAGTGGAATAATAAAAATCGAAAACGGACGTAAATGTTAAGTGTATCTTGAAAATCATGTGAACAGCCGTCTGATGATGAACTTGCCAGTTCGAAACCGGTAACGGCGCTATTTACCTAAATTAATAGCAGTATTAATAATGGCTGGTTGCTGTTTTCTTCTCTGTAAGAATTGACCTACATTAATTTTACACAGCCACGGTCTCACCATGTCAGTTTTAGACAAAATAGCAACAATATTTTACCTATCTACACTGTTCAAAGAGTAAGGAAAACGGTCGCCAGCCTAATTAGGCAAGAGAATTGTTGACAATCTTGTTTAAGAAAATAAGTATGGGTAACTTTAACGGACAAACACACCTATATTTTGTCACACATAGAATAAAATCATGACATCAAAGTTTTAATGAAGAAAGGAGTATACAGTTTTGTGTTGTCGATTCAAACACATTTACAGAAGCTCAACGATGTAACACCTGCTTATCTTCACGTTAAGAAAAAATGCTAACAGTTATAAGATAACATGGATATTTGCATAATCGGAACAGAAAACGACATATACTTTTGCCTTCAAGGCTTATTCAAACTGAATGGTCTTTAAGCAGTTTTAATAGGGAAATTATTTTCAGCAAGCATCATTTACTTTAACTCACTCTCTTGCCGCATTAACTTTAACTTTCTTTTTACTAGGTTCAAGAAGCATTAATTAGCAAAACACTGGGCTTTAATGTTCTTTCAGTAAGGACACTCGTAGTCACTTTAGTTCAAACAGAAAGGAACCTGAGAGGTGTTATGATATAGAAAAAAAAATCAAGGTAGGTACATAAATTCAGTTATAAATTGCCTTATATTTGAGCACACTAACACATCGAAGAAGCTGACCCTTCACTGTACATTATTATAGTGTTCCGTTACAGTGACTGCGCAATGTGGTGGCAGCTGCTCGTTGGTAGGCGGATTTGCAGGCAGAATTGCTGGACTCTGTCCTTTCTTGGTGGCGATGATAGATACAAATTCCAGAATAGTTCCAGCTATTTATCCATCCATCCGAGGCATTGGAAGGCGTCAGGAAAAGCCTCTCTCTCGGAACCAGCACAATATACAAATTTTACATGGGCAGTGCACAGTTTGGTAGTTCGTCCCCGACTGACAATCAGTTCCACCGTTTCTACCTAGGCTCAAAATGGTTCAAATGGCTCTGAGCACTATGGGACTTAACATCTATGGTCATCAGTCCCCTAGGACTTAGAACTACTTAAACCTAACTAACCTAAGGACAGCACACACATCCATGCCCGAGGCATCACACAACACCCAGTCATCACGAGGCAGAGAAAATCCCTGACCCCACCGAGAATCGAACCCGGGAACCCGGGCGTGGGAATACAATTTGAGCGCTACACAGTTCCGTTCCCGAGGGGAACCACACACATAACTGAGAATCCGAAGTGAAGGGCAGCAGTTTACATAACAGCAAACAAACAGAACATTTGCACATGTTAGTATTTCTATAAAAAATTATTCACACAAATTCCAAATTGAGACAAAGAATTTAAATGACAGATATACTACATTGCATAGAATCAAATCATGACATCTAAATTTTAGCAAAGAAAGGAGTATACAATTTTGTGTTATCGATTCAAACGATGTAACATTAATTAAAACAAAAGGCAAAATAAATCAGTAGAGCATTAGAGCTATGGTGTTACAGACTGACCGATGTGTCTACAGAAATGGCGCAGCAATGTAACACGCTGTAAGAAGAGTGGTCGTAAAAAGATGGTAACCGAGCGCGACTGGGGACGAGTGTCATTTCTTCTCAACTAATGTAGCCAGTGAACACATGTATACTGAGATGAAAAAAGTCTTGGGATACCTCCTAATATCGTGTCGGACCTCCATTTGCCTAGCTTTTGAGTGCTATTGACAAGGGATTTCAGATCGATTCCGTATTTCTGGATTTCCGGATGGCTTTTGACACTATACCTCACAAGCGCCTCGTAGTGAAATTGCGTGCTTATAGAATATCGTCTCAGTTATGTGACTCGATTTGTGACTTACTGTCAGAGAGGTCACAGTTCGTAGTAATTGACAAAAAGTCATCGAGTAAAAGAGAAATGAATTCTGGCGTTCCCCAAGGTAGTATTATAGGCCCTTTGCTGTTCCTTATCTATATAAACGATTTAGGAGACAATCTGAGCAGGCATCTTCGGTTGTTTGCAGATGACGCTGTCGTTTATCGACTAATAAATTAATCAGAATATCAAAACAAACTGCAAAATGATTTAGAAAAGGTATCTGAATGGTGCTAAAAGTGGCAGTTGACTCTAAATAACGAAAAGTGTGAGGTCATCCACATGAGTGCTAAAAGGAACCCGGCCGGCCGCAGTGGCCGAGCGGTTCTAGGCGCTTCAATCTGGAACCACGCGACCGCTACGGTCGCAGGTTCGAATTCTGCCTCGGGCATGGATGTGTGTGATGTCCTTAGGTTAGTTAGGTTTAAGTAGTTCTAAGTTCTAGAGGACTGATGACCTCAGATGTTAAGCCCCATAGTACTCAGAGCCATTTGAACCAAAATGAACCCGTCAACTTCGGTTACACGATAAATCAGTCTAATCTAAAAGACGTAAATTGAACTAAATACCTAGGTATTACAGTTACGAACGACTTAAACTGGAAGGAACACATAGAAAATGTTGTGGGGAAGGCTAACCAAAGACTTGGTTTTATTGGCAGGACACTCAGAAAATGTAACAGACCTACTAAGGAGACTGCCTACACTATGCCCGTCCGCCCACTTTGAGAATACTTCTGTGCCATGTGGGATCCTTACCAGATAGGACTGACGGAGTACATCGAAAAAGTTCAAAGAAAGGCAGCAAGGTTTGTATTATCGCGAAATATGGGAGTGTGTGTCACAGAAATGATACAATATTTGGGCTGGAAATCATTAAAAGAAAGGCGTTTTTCGTGGCGACGGAATATTCTCACGAAATTCCAATCACCAACTTTCTCCTCAGATTGCGAAAATCTTTTGTTGACACCGACCTACATAGGGAGGAACGATCACCACGATAAAATAAGGGAAATCAGAGATCGCACGGAAAGATATAGGTGTTTATTCTTTCCGCGCGCTATACGAGATTGGAATAATAGAGAATTGTGAAGGTGGTTAGATGAATACTCTTCCAGGCACTTAAATGTGATTTGCAGAGTATCCATGTAGATGTAGATGTGGATGTAGCTAGTGTATCAACTCGAATTGGCATGGACTCAACAAATCGTTGGAAGTCGCCTACAGGCAATGCTGCCTCTACAGCGGTCCATATTTGCGGTGCTGGAGTTTGTGCACCAAGTGACCTCTCGATTATATCCTGTGTCGGGCGATCTGGGTGGGAAAATCATTCTCTCGAACTCTTCAGATTGTTCTTCTGACCAATCTCGAACAACTGTGACCTGGCGGTTGGTGAACTGTCATCCATAAAAATTGCATCGTTGTTTGGGAACATGAAGTCGATGAAAGGTTGAAAATGGTCTCCAAGTAATGGAACATAATCATTTCCAGTCAACAATCGGTTCAGTTCGACCAGAGGACCCAGTCCACTCCATGTAAACACAGCCCACACCATTGTGGAGGCTCCACCAGCTTAGACAGTGCCTTGTTGACAAATTGGATCCATGGCATCGTGGCATCTGCGGCGCACTCGAACCATACCATGAGCCCTTGCCAGGTGGAATCGAGACTTCTGACCAGCCCAGCCCACTGTTTTCAGTCGTCTATGGTCCAATCGATATGGTCGCGAGCTCAGGAGAGCCGCTACAGGCGATGTCGTACTGTAAGCAAAAGCACCCGCGTCAGTCGTTTGTTAACATAGCCCATTAACGCCACATTTGGCCGCACTGTCCTAACGGATACGTTCGACATACGTCCAACATTGGTTTATGCGGTCATTTCACGCAGCGTTTCTTGTCTGTTAGCACTGACAAATCTATGCAACCGTCGCTACATTCGGTCGTTAAGTAAACGCCGTCAGCCATTGTATTGTTCGTGGTGGGAAGTAATCCCTGAAATTTGATACTCTCGGCACACTGATGACACTGTGGATTTCGGAATACTGAATTCCTTAGTAGTTTTCAAGTCGGAATGTCCCATACGTCTAGTTCAAACTACCATTCTGCGTTCAAAGTCTGTTAATTTCCATCACGTCTGGCATCTTTCCACATAAATGACCTGAGTACAAATGACAGTTCCGCCAATAAATATTCCTCTCACAACTTGTGTACGCATACTACCGCCATCTGTACACGCGTATATCGCTATCCCATGCTTTTGCCAACTCAGTGTATATCTCAAATACAATGGTGTTCAAAATTTAAGGAAGACGATAACTTTCACATGACGTGTAACTGCCAAGGAACACATGTCGATGGAACTTGAACCATAAATAGAAGGAAGTGCTGCATTGTAGCACAGAAGATAACTGAAAATAATATGCAATAAGACGAAAAAAATGACGCTTTTATTCAAAGAGAATAAACATACTGAAGACACGGCGATTCGTAATGTCCCTCTGGAGTTGCAAAAGGTGGGACTTGGTTGTTAAGAAGGTGTGCGATCACCATGGACGGCAGTGTATGATTTGCAACGTGCTTCCATACTGGCCATATTGGTGGAAAGGATTTATTGTGGTAGGGCTTTCGATTCCTTTACCGATGCGATTGTCAACTGCTGGATGGTCATTGGTGCGTGTGGACGTGCTGCAATACGTTTCCCCAACGCATCCCACAGGCACTAGACGGGATTTAAATAGGGGGAACGGTTAGGTCAGTCCATTCGTCGAATATTCTCTCGTTGCAAGATAGCTCCTGCTGTTTGATTGTCAACCATAAAATGAAGTCAGGGCCGAATGCACCCCTGAAAAGACGCGTGTGGGAAAGGAGTAAAGTGTCACAATAACGTTGGCCAATAAGTGCAACACATTCCAAAATTTGGAGGCCAGTATATCCGTGCAACATTACGCCTCCCCACACCGTAGCAGCTGGACCACCAAAACGTTCATAGTCGACAACGTTCGTTGGTACATACGAGTTCCCAGCTGTCTTCATATAAGGCTATGCCCAGAGTAGTCGGACAAGATCATTTTGGTAGTCCAGATGTTATGATATGGAGAGGCATAATGTTTCATGGGTGTACTCACCTCCAAATCTTTGAACAGGATAGACGCACTGGTCGTTGGGAAACGTTGTACAGCATGCATTGCGAACTGGGGTGATTACAAATCCTATTAAGAACCATGTCCCGCTTTTGTAATGTCCAAGAGACCGTCATGAAATGCGACGAGTTCAATGTGGTTATTGTACACTCCTGGAAATGGAAAAAAGAACACATTAACACCGGTGTGTCAGACCCACCATACTTGCTCCGGACACTGCGAGAGGGCTGTACAAGCAATGATCACACGCACGGCACAGCGGACACACCAGGAACCGCGGTGTTGGCCGTCGAATGGCGCTAGCTGCGCAGCATTTGTGCACCGCCGCCGTCAGTGTCAGCCAGTTTGCCGTGGCATACGGAGCTCCATCGCAGTCTTTAACACTGGTAGCATGCCGCGACAGCGTGGACGTGAACCGTATGTGCAGTTGACGGACTTTGAGCGAGGGCGTACAGTGGGCATGCGGGAGGCCGGGTGGACGTACCGCCGAATTGCTCAACACGTGGGGCGGGAGGTCTCCACAGTACATCGATGTTGTCGCCAGTGGTCGGCGGAAGGTGCACGTGCCCGTCGACCTGGGACCGGACCGCAGTGACGCACGGATGCACGCCAAGACCGTAGGATCCTACGCAGTGCCGTAGGGGACCGCACCGCCACTTCCCAGCAAATTAGGGACACTGTTGCTCCTGGGGTATCGGCGAGGACCATTCGCAACCGTCTCCATGAAGCTGGGCTACGGTCCCGCACACCGTTAGGCCGTCTTCCGCTCACGCCCCAACATCGTGCAGCCCGCCTCCAGTGGTGTCGCGACAGGCGTGAATGGAGGGACGAATGGAGACGTGTCGTCTTCAGCGATGAGAGTCGCTTCTGCCTTGGTGCCAATGATGGTCGTATGCGTGTTTGGCGCCGTGCAGGTGAGCGCCACAATCAGGACTGCATACGACCGAGGCACACAGGGCCAACACCCGGCATCATGGTGTGGGGAGCGATCTCCTACACTGGCCGTACACCACTGGTGATCGTCGAGGGGACACTGAATAGTGCACGGTACATCCAAACCGTCATCGAACCCATCGTTCTACCATTCCTAGACCGGCAAGGGAACTTGCTGTTCCAACAGGACAATGCACGTCCGCATGTATCCCGTGCCACCCAACGTGCTCTAGAAGGTGTAAGTCAACTACCCTGGCCAGCAAGATCTCCGGATCTGTCCCCCATTGAGCATGTTTGGGACTGGATGAAGCGTCGTCTCACGCGGTCTGCACGTCCAGCACGAACGCTGGTCCAACTGAGGCGCCAGGTGCAAATGGCATGGCAAGCCGTTCCACAGGACTACATCCAGCATCTCTACGATCATCTCCATGGGAGAATAGCAGCCTGCATTGCTGCGAAAGGTGAATATACACTGTACTAGTGCCGACATTGTGCATGCTCTGTTGCCTGTGTCTATGTGCCTGTGGTTCTGTCAGTGTGATCATGTGATGTATCTGACCCCAGGAATGTGTCAATAAAGTTTCCCCTTCCTGGGACAATGAATTCACGGTGTTCTTATTTCAATTTCCAGGAGTGTATTTGCATAGGAGTGTCATTTTCGTTCGTCTTACTGAGTATTTCTTCTGGTTACGGTCTGTACTGTACTATAGCAGTTCTTTCTGTGTAAGGTCCAAGTTTTATCGACCTATATTACTTGTCAGTGACAAATCATGCGAAACTTACTTTCGCATTTAAGTTTTAGACACCTGCGTGGTTGCCAAGCGGGAGTTGCGAAGAGTACTGCATACAGTGGTCAGTTGGAGTCTGGTATCTCGCAAGGATACAGGCTTGCGAGATGAAATTTCAAAGAATCAATGCCACAATAAAGATACACGCCTTCAGTGAGTCACAAGACACAGAAACTGGACAGTATCTAAATGGATATGTGTAGTATGATACGATGAATCGTGATTTTGTTTCTTTTCAAATGAGGCAAGACGTGGATTACAGCGAAGACCGAATAAGGCTTTTGACCAGCAGTGTAACTCAGGCCAGAGGTGGTTCTGTGATGTTTTAAGGTGTTTTTCGTACCATGACTTGCAGTAGGTCAGTGATATAATGGCGAGCATAAGCCAGCATGTTTATTTCAACATTCTCGGTAATCTAGTGCTCCCCTTTATACTACATTTTCATGAAAGGAAGAAAGAAAGGAAGATTAGTATTCAACGTCAAGGTCATTAGAGACGGAGCACAAGCTCGGATTAGCGAAAGAGCGGGAAGGAAATCGACCGCGGCCTCTGAAAGTAACCATTCCGGTATTTGCCTTACGCGATTTAGGCAAATTAGGGAAAACCTAAATCAAGATGGCTGGACAGGGATTTGAACAGTCATCCTCCCAAATGCGAGCCCAGTGTGCTAGCCACTGCGCTACCTCGCTAGGTACATCTTAATGATAAGTATGCTGCGGACATCTCCGTGTACTAGAATGATAACAGCCTGGTTCTCTTGGCTGTACGCATACGGTCCTTGTTTTACGAACACTCAAACACCTTATCACACCTCAGCTGTCCCCGCTGGATCATCCAATTTTAAACGCATAAAAGAAAACTGGACCAGTCCGGAACAGCCAATGAAACGTGGCAATCAGCATCCCTGCAGTCCAATGTATTCCACTCTCTTTCTTCATCTACAGTTTTCCCCTCTGCAGCTCCCTCCAGTACCATTCCATGATGTCTTAACAGATGTTGTGTCATCCTGTCCCTCCTTCATGTCGGTGTTTTCCACATTTTCCTTTGTCCTCCATCCCGCGCAGAACCTCCTCATTCCTTACCTCACCAAGCAACCTAATTTTCGACATTCGTCTGTAACACAACATCTCAAATACTTCGTTTCTCTTCTGTTTGGTTTTCCCCATAGTCCATTTTTCGCTACCATATAATGCTGTGCTCCAAACGTACATTCTCAAACATTTCTTTTTCAAGTTAAGGTTATATTCGATACTATTAGACTTCTCTTGACCAGGAATGCCCTTTTTGCTTGTGCTAGTCTGATTTTAATGTCCTCCTTGCTCCGTTCGTCATAGGTTATCTTGCTGCCTAGGTTTCAGAATTTTTTAACTTCACCTACTTCACGAATTCTGACGTTAAGTTTCTCGCCGTTTTAGTTTCTGCTACTTCTCATTAGTTTCGTCTTTCTTCAATTTACTCTCAATCCAAATTCTATACTCATAAGACTGTTCATTTTATTCAGCAGACCCTGTAATTCTTCTTCACCTTCACTGAGGACAGCAATGTAATCAGCGGTTCTTATAGCTGCTGGGATCCTTTCACCATGAATTTTAATTCCACTCTTGAACCTTCCTTTTGTTTCCATCATTCGTTCTTCGATTTCCAGACTGAACAGTAGCGGCGAAAGATTACATCCCTGTCTTACACCCTTAATATTTCGAGCACATAGTTCTTGGTCTTCCATACTTATTATTCCCATTTGAGTCTTGTACCGTACGTGTTGTATTTCCTCAGAATCTCGAACATATTTCACCATTGCACATTCTCGAGCGCTTTATGCAGATCGATAGATCATAAGAACGAATCTTGATTTTTCTTCAGTCTTTCTTCCATTATCAACCGCAACGTCACAATTGCCTCTCTGGTGCCTTTACCGTTCCTAAGGTCAAACTGATCGGTATCTAGTAAATCCACAATTTTATTTTCCATTCATCTGTATATTATTCTTGTCAGCAACTTGGACGCATGATCTGTTAAGCTGATTGTGCGATAATTCTCGCACTTGTCAGCTTTTGCAGTCTTCGGAATTGTGTGTATGATATTTTTCCGCATGTCAGATCGTATATCGGCAGACTCATTCATTCATCACACCAACATGAATAGTTGTTTTGTTTCCACTTGCGCCAATGGTTTTAGAAAGTCATTTAATTGACATGTATCCCTTCTCCCTTATTGGATCTTAAGTCTTCCAAAGCTGTTTTAAATTTCTTCTTCTGTCTCATCAGACAAATCTTTCCCCTCATAGAGGCCTTCAGTGCACTCTTTCCACGTACCTGCTCTCTCCTCTGCATTTAACAGTGGAATTCCCGTTGCACTTTTAGTGGTAACACCCTTGCTTTTAATTCCACTGATGGTTGATTTGACTTTCCTATATACTGAGTCATTCCTGTCGACAATCATTTCTTTTTCTATTTCTTCGCATTTCTCATGCAGCCATTTAGTCTTAGCTTCGCCGCTCTTCCTATTTATTTCATTGCTCGGCGATTTATATCTTTGTATTCTTGAATTTCCCTGAACATTTTTGTACTTTCTTCGTTCATCGATCATCTGAAGTATTTCTTCAGTTACCCATGGTTTCTTCACAGTTAGCTTTTTCGTACCCATGTTTTGCTTTCCAACTTCTGTGATCAATCTTTTTAGTGATGTCCATACCTCTTCAACCGAACTGCCTACTTAGCTGTTCTTTATTACAGTATCTACAGTCTCAGAGACCTTCAGGCGTAGCTCTTAGTGATGGAGAACATCACTGCTCTTTGTCAGTTACAGGCAGAATGAAGGTGACATCTTATGCCGGAAGTCTTTGGCTGCCGATGTTGATGATTTTTATTCAAAATTAAAGAGTTGGCGGGGTGCGGACCCGGGACCGATGAGGTTTTGATAACTGGTCAAAGACCCTACCTCTACAGGGGGGGGGGTGGGGTTACAGAGTTTTAATGTGATTTCTCTTTGGGTGACTTGTTTTGTGTCCAGTACGCTTATAATTTTGACCCAAAGGTATGGGACGCCCTGCGTAACTGATAATGTAGTCTATGTGACAGTTTCTTTGCTGTCACTTGGGAGTGTGGGACAGTGTTGGACGCCTTTAGGATGTCTATGAAGCCCTAGTTCCCGAAACGAGTAACATGAAGGATACGTCAACTACGAGGCTAGTCTGAATATAATGGTGACCTGTAAGCCCTGGGAGAAACTGGTGGGACAGTATAGATTCAGATTTAACGTAAATAAATGTGAATTCAAATTGAATGTAAATAAATGTGAAATGATAGTGATAAAGAGGAATAAGATGAGAATGGCAAAGGATATAATTGTGTGGGGGCAGGTACTAAATGAAGTAAAATATTTCAACTACTAGAGGAGCATAATAGAAGACAGTACGATAAGGAGATTACTGAAAGGGGAAAACAGGTACATACAATCCTGCGGAGTGTAAGGTCAGTGTCATGGGGCTATAATGTACCATTAATAAACAAACGTTTTACCGAGCATCTCAGGCTCGAAAAATCACAAGTACATTGCAAACGTTGGCAATGAGAAGAGGCAGGTGAGAAGGATACAGTCTTGCAACATGAAATTTTAAAGAAGCAGGATAGGTCCAACTCGAACTGATAAAGTAAGGAATGAGACGGAGAGAGAAAGTACCTAATGTAAAAGACTACAGAAAAGGGAAACGATGGTATGAACATGTTAACAGAACAGAAGTCGGCAGGTAATCAAGACAGGCTCACTAAATGACATTAGGAGGTAAGAGATCTAGAGGAAACCAAGAGACCAATGGATCGTTGGTGTGAAGGGCTTCTGAAGAAGGGAGGAGAAGACTGGGCCAGAGGGGAGACGGAAACATATTGCAAAGACAGGGACCGATGAAGTGGGTTATGATCCAAGCAGACGCAGCCAGGTGCTGCAAACTGTACATACATTGATGAAGATCTCATTATTATTGCATCATCAGCGTTCTCCTGTAGAATCACATTTCACAGGCTTCTATTCAGCATTTGTTTGTGCTGTTCATCGTCCACGTTTCACTTTCGTTTAAAACTACATTCTGGACAATACTTTCAGAAAGTAGTTCCTAACACTTAGATTTATATTCGATGGTGACAAATTTCCTTTTTTAAGAAGACTTGTTCCCAAACTGCTTTTTATTTTTTCTCTCCGCCTGCCGTCAGTTATTTTACTGTCTAAATAGGGCTTTTAATGCATCTTTTCTTAATCCAATTCCTTCAGCAGGCCATGACTGAATTCGAATACACTCCATCACCCTTGTTATACTTTTGATTATGTTCGTCTTATAAATTCTTTCCAAGCGGCCTAGAGGTTACGTGAGAAAGGCGTCTGCATGAAAAGAGCGACTGGAAATGTGTTTGTATAACATCTTTTTTCAGGATCAAAGAGAACAGATTTTTTATATTTTCGTAAAGTATGGAGAGTGTGGATGCATTATCAGCAGCCAAGGGCGCCGCTGGGAAAACGTTGTGCACTACAAAGGATATGTAGATGACACCCTTATTTAATCAAAAATATATACTGTAAAACAAATTTACCTCAAAATATGAGAAAATAACGGTATAAAGTTCTAGAATTCTGCACTGAAATCAAATTAACAGGCCAATATCAAGATATAAATGAAAAGTACAGTGTTCATCTACACAGTTCCTACAATACCATGTCACCCAAATGTACTTAAGGAGGATACATACAAAACCATAGTATATAGAACCAACAAACGTCCTCGGAACGAAGGAAATAGGAAGAAAGAAGTAAAGACCACAAAGTAAATTGCAAGGGTTAGTAATATTCCGACCTCAATGACAAACAAAATGAAGAGGGAGAAAGGAGTGATTTAAGAATGCTAAGGTAGATATGGGAGCAAACGCAGTGAAGGAAATGAGCTATAGGAATAAATTTGTGACTAGCATTCCTTTCGCAGGTAACATTTTCTAAAAGTAGTACACCTACTCAAATCTCATTAAGTGAAAATACGTTTCTTCACAACCAAAAAATAAATTTAACTAACCAAAACTTTCCCAGAACTTATACAAGTCAGAGAATTTATTAAATTCAAGGATACATAAAAATATACGTAAAGTTTAAGCACTGCCAGAAATTTTCACGCCACATACCTAGAACACACAAATACAGATAAACAGAGCCTTTAAAATACTCCATCACCTCCATAAATAGAAAAGCAGAAAAACTGTTTGTAAAGCCGTGAAATTTACATAAAATAATTATTATTGTAAAATCAGCTGTAACGGAAGGTTTAGTGCAGACATTCTTTGTCTACATTCTGATTCAGGGGCTAGCAATACAGTCTTAGTATATTTCTTTTACGATATCATCTGACGTAAACAAACGCTATAAACGTACACTGATCAGCCAGAACATTATGACCACCAACCGACTATCGCTATAAACCTGTCCAGGCGATAGCAGTGCCACCTGGCGAGGAATGACACGTACGGCGCATGTGGTATTAGTGAGTGTGCTCTCCATGTATAGAATGTCGAAAACGCGCCATCTATCTGAGTTTGATTGAGGGCAGATTGTGATTGGCCCGGAGAATTGGCACGAATATTTCGGAAACAGCACGACTTGCCGGGTGTTAGAGGAGTGCAGTGGTGAGTGTCTTCAACTCTTGGCGAAACCGAGGTGAATCCTCGTCCTGACGTCGTAAGTCTGGGCGGCCATCGCCCATTACTAATGTCGGACGTTGTAGGCGAACCGTAGCGGAAGTAACATCAGACTTTAATGTTGGGCAGTGTACAAGTGTCTCTGGCCACGCAGTACACCGAACACTTCTAACGATGGACCTCTGCAACCGACGAACCATGCATGTGCCAATGTTAACACCATTGCATCGGCAACTACTACTGAAATAGACATCGGTGGTGGACTTTGGCGCAGTGGCAGGGCGATGTACGGTGTGATGAATCCCGATACCTTCTTCGTCTTGCCGATTGGAGGACGCGAATCCGTCGTCTTCCCGGGGAACAGCCCTTGACACCCGTACGGAGACAAGCTGGTGGCGGCTCCAATGTGCTCTGGGGAATATTCACGTAGGCTTCCATGAGTCCACTGGAGCTTATGTAAGGCATCATGACGCCCAAGGAGTATACCACACTGACTGCAGACCAGGTACACCCATTCAGGACGATCACGTTTCCTGAGGCAGTGGCATTTTTCAGCAAGATAATGCGCTATGTCACAAGGCCAGGAGCGTGATGGAGTGGTTCGAGGAACGAGTTGCGACTTTCAATTGATTTGCTGCCCCCCCCCCCTCCTCGAAAGATCTGAACCCGATCAAACACATCTGGGATATGACGGAACGTGGTGTCATAGCTCGTCCCCCCTCTCCCTAGAATTCGCGGGTGTTAGGTGACTTGTGTGTGTGGATATGGTGCCAATTCTCTCCAGTGACCTACCAAGGCCTCAAGGATTCCATGGCACGACGCGTCCCCGCTGTTATCTCTGCCGAAGGTGAACATACTGGCTATTAGGTCGATGGTCATAATCTTCTGACTGATCAGTTTATACCAAGTGCGTGTGAATTTTTAAGTGTAGCGGGGGACACAGTGGCTGTACACAGATGTAAAAACACAGTATTTTATGAAATAATATTCGAAGACGTAAAGCTCTGGTATCCCAGATTGTAGTGGAAGTGTGGAAAGACGACTGCAGAGAGAGAGAGAGAGAGACAGAGAGACGCAGGCGTTATATTAAAAATGACGTAACCTGCCACAGCACTTAAAATGTGTATAAATTCCTTAAACACATTGTGCTACTCACAAAGAAGCTAATTGCGTTAATGGCTTTATTATTTAAGTCATTATTGGCAAAGATGCAGACTTTCTATAAACATCATTTATGATAGATTAAATTAAGACACAATAACTCTGTTGATGGTTGTATAGAAACACCTATGGCTGAGCAGAAGTTCTGCTGTGTCACTGTTGATGGCACATGTGCGCCGAATGCTGTAAGACATTCAACTTACGAGGTGATAAATGTTCAAATGTTTCACAAAAACTCTTTTTCTGTCAAATAAAAGGCCGACTGATTTTGAGATACACACACACACACACACACACACACACACACACACAAAGGGAACAGAAGTGTGAATTTAGTTCACCTGCTAAACACAGTGTGTAGTATTCTACTTTTCACTCATCTGTTCGACGGACAACCATAATGAAAAAAGAAAAACAACTGCATGCAACACAGATCCCACAATGCATTGCCTCCACGTTACTTTACACTGACCCTTCTTCAGATGCCTCATGCGTTAACGCTTTCCTTTCTCCTGGACGAGAATCCTTGCTGCGCGATTAGAAAGTCTTTGAGAAAAAGACTATTAACTCTTTGTCAGCAATACCTCACAACGCTAGAATGTTAGCAATGTTGCTGCGCTCACAAAAGTGATTAAGACATGCGCGCTGGATTGCGAAGCCGTACAGCTAGCTGATCCGCTTACTGTGATTTATAACTGACAGTTGTGTCGCTTTAATTGGGACTCAGAACCATATTTTGTGCTATCGACACTTAAACGACAAGGAAACTCCTTATTTGTAAGCTAATTCCCAATCGATTCCAACTAAGTTCCCGATCGAGATATTCTAGTGTCGAATGGAATGACAAGATAAAATATAATAATAACAAGCGTATGGCTGTATTATTTGTACATTCATTGACGATGCTGGTAATGAATCTGTCGAAGAATTAAAGACGAGATAGCACATTAAGTTAATTAAGAACGATGTCGTCATTGACAAACTGCCTGGTATCCATAAAATTATTTAATATTCAAGAGCAAACTGCGCCTGAGACTTTCAGAGAAGGAAACGACATAAACATTTTTCTTTGCTGTGGGTATTTTCATGACTTTAATGAACAGCTAGTGGTTTCCCAGGAATTGGCCGGTTACTTATTCACCTCAGTCTTTTATTTGTAATGAAGTATAACGTCAGTTCATATTGTAAACTGTGACTATTGCTGGTTTTTAAGAGAGACAGTACAGTACACGAACTGCAAACTATAATCCTTTTACAAATTTACTGTAACATTCGTAATTCCTAACTTGATGACCAACAATATTTGGAGCAGAAATGACTGTTTTATTTTCTTTTACCAGCCTCATTTATTTGCCAACGAGCTTGCCGCAGTGGTAACGCCGGCTCCCGTCAGCTCACCGAAGTTAAGCGCTGCCGGGCTGGGCTAGCACTTGGATGGGTGACCATCTGGTCTGCCGAGCGCTGTTGGCAAGCGGGGTGCACTCAGCCCTTTTGTTTGTGAGGCAAACTGAGGAGCTACTTGATTGAGAAGTAGCGGCTACGGTCTCGTAAACTGAGAGAGCGATGTGCTGACCACATGACCCTCCATATCCGCGTCCAGTGACGTCTGTGGGCTAAGGATGACATGGCGGCCGGTCGGTACCGCTGGGCCTTCCAAGACTTGTTCGGACGGAGTTTCGATTAGTTTAGTCTCGTTTATTTATTTTATGTTTAATTTAGCATATTTCGATGCATTTCACGCACATTTTGTTCGTCATCAGGCGTTTATGTACACAGAAAAAATATTGCCGTAGGTACGTTTTCTGCAGGAAACACCACTGGACGTCGATATTTGGCCTTCCACCTCCTTCACCCCGTTCACCCGCCTCTCCCCATTCGCCCAAATAATCCAACAGCGGGAAACAGTGAGAAAAACAGCTCTTTGTTAATTTAGATTAAGACAATATATCTTTAAGTAACGTTTTTCCGTTAATTGTTCCACACAGCCACGGTTTTTAAACCAAGCCAACATTGGTAAGTTACTGAAAATGACTAAGTTCGTCTGTGATCCTACCATTGATCAAGCAACATACAGCAGTTGGGCTTAGCAGTAATTAGTAGACCGTTTCTGTGACATTCTCACGACGGTCAAGAACACAAGTCCCACTGTGATGATTTGTATACTAGCGATAAAAACTGTTATGCCTTCTACAGAAAGATTTATTTACTTAAGTGTATAAATGAATCTTTTTGTACTGGGTTAAATTTTGAGACATAATATCATTGGTACACAAAACAAATAGCACTCATCACATCTCAGTGTAATGTACATGGGACTGTAATTCACCTTATGATGGTAACATGCTGCCGAAATAAATAAACACAAGTAAAAATGATTGTAGCGTTAAACAATATTTCAAAAATCTGTGAAACTGTCGCTGACAGCAATCACTTCAATACGGCATGGATAAATTTGAACTAAATCTTTATTGTTGGACAAAGATTTGAACCAAATTCCTCATGAAATCCAGTTCACTGTGTTAACCACTGCACTATGCATCTCGGTAAAAAAAGGAGAAAAGAAAGACCACAAAGTCTCGAACTAGTGCGTCCTATTTTTAAGGGAAGTTGGATTTTAAAAAGTTCCAAAAGATTCTAGCGGATTGTATTTGTTTTATTCGACAAAACTTGGATTAAATGTCATTACTGTTGCCAATCGTTTTAGCTAACCTGGCAAATATAGATTGAACACTGATATCAGTCGTTTTAACTTACTTTTAATCGCCTCTTCATATTTCATCTCTACCTCCAAAACTGTTTTCTTTCGAACTAATAAGTCATGTATGTAACCAGTTTGATTGAATTTGTTCCAGGAATTATACAAGTCCTAATCGTAGCGAGCGGTGGAGCCCATACCCTGGTACTTACGGAGTTGCAGCACATTGTGCTTTTGCTCCTGTGTGGTGGCTGTGCCGGAACAAGCTGCATCTTCTCTGTCGCTTATTGCGGTGTCCATACTACCACAGCTCTAGCAATGCATGAATGCCGTCCCCCGTTTTATCTGCGCAGTAATTAATATGTCTGCTAATTTTGGATGAAATTTCTCTATTATTTCCAAATTAATTGTCATTTTTCACATCACTGTCTTTGAACCCCAGTTCGCACCAACGGGAATGGTACTGCCTCACTGTGTAATTTAAAGTGGAACGACAGTATAAGACTGTTCATAAGAAAGACAGGTGCCAGGCTGACATACAGTAGAAGAATCGAGTAGTCCACCAACGAATAAGGTAACTTAAATCCTCGTTCAGTAGACACTTAAGGATTGCTCCTCAGTCTGGGACACTACCACGTAGAATTGAGTAAGGAAATAGAGAAGATACAAAGAAGAGCAGTGGGCCTATTACTGTTTTTGAATTCATCTGTCTTCTGATTGGCTTGTTGTGGCCCGCCAGGAATTCTTCTCTTTTGCCAACCTCTTCATCACAGAACAGTACTTGCGCCCTACTTCACAAATATTTGTTGGCTGTATTCCACCCTCTGTCTACCCATGTATGTTTTACCCTCTACAGTCCCCTCCAGTACTTGACAATCATTCTCTGGTATCTTAAAACATGTCTTATCATCCTGTCCCTTCTTGTCAGTATTTTCTATGTGTTCCTCTCTTCGTCGGTTTTCGGATAACTTCTTCATTTCTTATGAGTCCATCTATTTTTGAGCATCATTTCGTAGCACCACATCTCAGACGCTATGATTCTTTTCTTTTCAGGTTTTCCCACAGACCACGATTCAGTACCATACAATGATGCAAATGTACGTTCTCAGAAATTTCTTCCTCAGGTTAAGGCCGATATTTGATACTAGCAGATTTCTCTTGGTCAGGAATGCCCTCTTTAGCTGTGCTAGTCTGCTTTTTACGTCATGTGTTCTTCGTCCGTCATGTGTTATTTTGCTTCGAAGGTAGGAGAATTTCTCAACTTCAGCTATTTCTTGGTCCCCAACTGAGATGTTGAGTTAATTGATAATCTCATTTCTGTTACTCCACATTACTGACGCGTTTCTTAGGTTTATTCTCAATCCATGCTCTGTACTCACTAGACTGTTCATTCCGTTCAACATATCTCGTAATTCTTTTTCATTTTCACTGAGAATAATAATGTGGCAAGCGAACCTTGTCACTTCTATTCTGTCATCTCGAATTTAAAACCCACTCTTGAACCTTTCTTTTATTTCCATCATTTCTTCTTTTATATGCAGATTGAACAGTATGAGGAAAAGATTGCATCCATGTCTCACACACCTTTTAATTTGAGCACTTCGTTCGTGGCCTAATATTGTTACTGTTCCCTCTTGCTTCTTGTACATATTCTCTATTATTTGTCTCTCCCTGTAGTTTACTCGTACTTTTTCAGAATTTCTAACATCTTGCACCATCTTACATCGTCAAATGCTTTTTCCAGGTTGAGAGATCCCTTTAAGGTATCTTCTTTTTTTGTAAAGTCTTACCTCCGTTATCAATCTCAGCGTCAGAACTGATTCTCGGGGCTCTTACCTCCGCAAAATCTAAACTGATCGTCATTAAGAGAACCTCAGGTTTCACTTCCATCCTTCTGTATATTAGTACCGTCTACTACAACTTGGATACATGAGCCGTTAAGTCGATTGTGCACTATTTGTCGTACTGACCTCCCTTTGCTGTCTTCAGGACTGACAGGATGATATTTATCCGAAAGTCTGATGGCTTATATATCTAAACTCATATACTTTACACACCGTTCTGAGAAGTTATTTGGTTGCTGCTTTCCCCAATAGGTGAATGAGGGTTTCAACCACGGATATTGAAGCTTCCAGCAAGGAGCTATTATTACTGACGAAATGAAGTGCAACACAGTCCGCAGCAGTGACATTCAAATAATGATGTCTGTTGAAAGGCGACGAAAACAGGGAGCGAGGTCCTGAATTTTCTGTGTTAAAATCATGTCCATGGTCCATCAAAGAAGACGATGCGTTGGGGAAAGTAAAATGCTAACTACGCTCTTTCGGATTCGCAGTCCTGTTAAGGCCACCTTTAGACATGGAGAGAATTGTGCCGAAGACCCGTTGTATTAGCCTGGTCAAATTAGTCTTGGAAATTTGACTGTCAATAGTGTAGTGGTCAGTTAGTTAACTCCAAAAATTCGGCGTCATTGAGTTTAGAGATGCCTTTCTTAGAGTTCACAATTGGCGCCATTTATATAGTGTGTACGTTGTTAAGCTTAATATTGCGAAGTTAATTTGTGTTAATCACAATAAATATTACTTATCGAAATAACCATTTAAAGTGCAGCATTTGCAAGAAATATCAAAGAAAGTAATGGGGAGTGGCAGCAATGAGATTAGCAATAAACGGACCATCAAAATCAGTGGCCATGACGTACACAAAGTGAAGGAATTGTGCTACGTTGGAGGGAAAATGACGCGTAAGGGACGAAGCAAGGGGATGTAAGAAGTAGATTACCATGAGGGCATACGTTACTAAAAGAAGTCTACTAATAACAAATATGCCCCTTAATCAGAGGAAGAAATTTCGGAGAACCTACGTCTGTAGCACAGAATTGTGGGAAGTGATTTGCGGACAGTGCGAAAATTGGGAAAGAAGAGTATCGAAGCATTTGAGACGTTTTGCTACACAAGGATGTCAAAAATTATATGGAATGATAAGTAGTGCAGTAGCGAGTCGCATATTTAGTTTTCATATTTGTTTTGTAGTTTTATTCTTGATTTCTTTCCGAGTGTTTGTGCGCTTGCATATTTAATTACACAAAATCCTTGCGTATTCTCGTATTTGAGAGGAGTAATATTGCTTATTGGTAGATGTAGAGTATAAATTCGTGGAGTCGTTAGATATTAGCAGTAGGATGGATAGGGTGTGTGCGTGCTGTGGGCCGGCGCAGGAGGAACTGGCCGCGGTTCGCGAGCAGCTGAGCGTGCTGTTGGGCACGGTCAGCCGCCTTCAGACTGCTGCCTCGAGGTGCAGCGACGGCGGAGGGTCTGGCGCGTCGCTTGAGACACCCCAGGTGTCGCTTCCTGCGTCCGCTAACTCACTCGGCGCGTTGGGGCCGCCCTCACCTCAGGGTGAGTGGCGGACTGCAACGCGTTCGCGTCGCTCGAGGCGGAGGGTCAATGTGGAGGCTGTCCGACTGGCCTCGCCCGTTCGTCGTGTCAGTGGGCATGTGGCCGCTCCTTCAGCAGGGTCCGAGCAGGCACACTGGGGCAAAGGCTTGCTGGTTATTGGGAGCTCCAACGTTAGGCCGGTGATGGAGCCCCTTAGGGAAATAGTCTACAGGGCTGGAAAGAATTCCAACGTGCACTCGGTTTGTCTGCCGGGGGGCCTCATCCAAGATGTGGAGGCGGCCTTGCCCGCGGCTATCGAGCGTACGGGGTGCAGCCGTCTGCAAGTAGTTGCTCACGTGCGCACCAATGATGCCTGTCGCTTGTGTTCTGAGGCGATCCTCAGTTCGTACAGGCGGCTGGCGGATTTGGTGAAGACCGCTGGCCTCGCACGCGGGGTGCAATCAGAGCTCTCTATTTGCAGCATCGTTCCCAGAGTGGATCGTGGTCCTTTGGTTTGGAGCCGAGTGGAGCGTCTCAACCAGAGGCTTCGTCGACTCTGTGACGGTCTTGGCTGCAGATTTCTAGACTTGCGCTATTGGGTGGGGAATTATAGGACGCCCCTAGATAGGTCAGGGGTGCACCACACAAAGGAAGCGGCTACTCAGGTAGCAGAGTACTTGTGGCGTGCACATGGTTTTTTTTTAGGCTAGGCAGTAGTGCGAGGTGTCCTGATGAACACTCCCCAGTCGACGTGCAGGCAGGGAAGTCAGGACGCGCTCAGTGTAAAGACACTTCAGCTATCAAGATATTAGCAGTAAATTTTCCGAGTGTTCAGAATAAAGTTCCTGAATTTTCTACCCTCCAGAAAGCGTGTGGCGCGCTAATTATTCTCGGGACTGAGACCTGGCTGAACCCTGAGATAGGAAGTTCTGAAATATTTAGTGAGGGTTGGAATGTGTATCGGAAAGACAGATTAGACACCGTAGGAGGTGGTGTCTTCATTGCAGTTGACAAAAATATTGTGTCTACAGAGGTCGAAGTAGAGTGTGATTGTGAAGGTATCTGGACACGTTTAACAGGGCTAGGGGAAATAAAGTTAATTGTTGGGTGTTATTACCGGCCACCAGGTTCCACCGTGACAGTTCTAAAATCATTCAAAGGGAGTCTACATTCTGTATCGCAGAAGTACCCGGATCATGCTATATTAGTCGGAGGCGACTTCAACCTACCTAGTATAGACTGGGATATCTACTGATTCATTACAGGTGGTACAGACAAGCCGTCGTGTGAATTACTTTTGAACACATTATCCTACAACTGTCTTGAGCAGCTAAATCGACAGCCAACGCGTAATGGAAATATTTTAGATCTGGTAACCACGAAACGACCAGACCTCATCGACGGTGTCAGTGTCGAGACAGGGATTAGTGATCATGATGTTGTCATTACGACTATGGTTACGAAAGTTAAAAAGTCAGTCAAGAAGGCTAGGAGAGTATTCTTACTAGAAAGAGCAAATAAGCAGTTGTTAGCATCCCACTTAGTAAATGAATCGACTTTATTTACTTCCGGTACGATAGACGTGGAAGAATTATGGGCAAATTTTAAACACATTGTAAATCACGCATTGGACAAGTATGTGTCGAAAAAGTGGGTTACGGACGGAAAAGACCCACCGTAGTTTAACAGTGCAATTCGGAGAATGCTCAGGAAGCAAAGACAGTTGCACTCGCAGTACAAGAAAGATCGGGAGAATGAGGACAGGCAAAAGTTAGTAGAGATTCCTGCTGCTGTAAAAAGAGCGATGCGCGAAGCATACAACCACTACCACCGTCATACCTTAGCAAAACAACTTGCTGAAAACCCAAGGAAATTCTGGTCTTACGTAAAATCGGTAAGCGGGTCGAAGGCTTCCATCCAGTCACTCACTGATCATTCTGGCCTGGCAACGGAAGACAGCATCTCGAAAGCTGAAATTTTAAATTTAGCTTTTGAGAAACCTTTCACGCAGGAGGATCGTACAAACATACCGCCGTTTGAGTCTCGTACAGATTCCCGTATGGAGGACATAGTGATAGACATCCCTGGGGTTGTGAAGCAGCTGAATGGGTTGAAACAATAAATCGCCATGTCCTGATGGGATTCCAATTCGGTTTTACAGAGAGTACTCTACTGCATTGGCTCCTTACTTAGCTTGCATTTATCGCGAATCTCTTGCCCAACGTAAAGTACCGACGACTGGAAAAAAGCGCAGGTGACGCCTGTATATAAGAAGGGTAGAAGGACTGATCCTCAAAATTACAGACCAATATCCTTAACATCGGTTTGTTGCAGGATTCTCGAACATATTCTCAGTTCGAATATAATGAATTTCCTTGAGACAGAGAAGTTGCTGTCCATACATCAGCGCGGCTTTAGAAAGCATCGCTCCTGCGAAACGCAACTCGCCCTTTTTTCACATGATATCTTGCGAACTATGGATGAAGGCTATCAGACGGATGCCATATTCCTTGACTTCCGGAAAGTGTTTGACTCGGTGCCCCACTGCAGACTCCTAACTAAGGTAAGAGCAAATGGCACTGTTTCCCAAATATGTGAGTGGCTCGAAGACTTCTTAAGTAATAGAACCCAGTACGTTGTCCTCGATGGTGAGTGTTCATCGGAGGTGAGGGTATTTTCTGGAGTGCCCCAGGGAAGTGTGGTAGGTCCGTTGTTGTTTTCTATCTACATAAATGATCTTTTGGATAAGGTGGATAGCTATATGCGGCTGTTTGCTGATGATGCTGTGGTGTATGGGAAGGTGTCGTCGTTGACTGACTGTAGGATGATACAAGATGACTTGGACAGGATTTGTGATTGGTGTAAAGAATGGCAGATAACTCTAAATATAGATAAATGTAAATTAAAGCAGATGAATAGGAAAAAGAATCCCGTAATGTTTGAATACTCCATTAGTAGTGTAGCGCTTGACACAGTCACGTCGGTTAAATATTTGGGCGTAACTTTGCAGAGCGATATGAAGTGGGACAAGCTTGTAATGGCAGTTGTGGGGAGGGCGGACAGTCGTCTTCGGTTCATTGGTAGAATTTTGGGAAGATGTGGTTCATCTGTAAAGGAGATCGCTTATGAAACACTAATACGACCTATTCTTGAGTACTGCTCGAGCGTTTGGGATCCCTATCAGGTCGGATTGAGGGATTTGTTACTGGTAGGTTTGATCATCAAGCGAGTGTTACGGAAATAATTCAGGAACACAGGTGGGAGTCTCTAGAGGAAAGGAGGCCTTCTTTTCGTAAATCGCTACTGAGGAAATTTATAGAACCAGCATTTGAGGCTGACTGCAGTACAATTTTACTGCCGCCAACTCACATTTCGCGGAAAGACCACAAAGATAAGATAAGAGAGATTAGGGCTCGTACAAAGGCATATAGGCAGTAATTTTCCCCTCATTCTGTTTGGGAGTGGAACAGGAAGATAAGATCTAGTTGTGGTATGAGGTACACTCCGCCACGCACCGTATGGTGGATTGCAGAGTATGTATGTAGATGTAGATGAAATGAGCAAGTTCTCCACAGAATCAGCGAGAAGGGACAAGGAGAAAAAACATGCATTAAGACGTCAAGCAAACACTCCATGGTACAAGGGGGAGCTGCAAAGAGCAAAAGCCGTGTAGGAAGACAAAAACTGGAATAAAACAACAAGTAATCATGAATGTTGGATGCAAGTTCTGATCTTAGGTGAAGAGATTGTCAAAGGATTGAGAAGACTGATGAACCTTACCCCCCCCCCCCTTTCCAGAAAAAAAGGAATCAAATAAAAGGAGTGAATGTGTTCACTGCAGAAATACAATTAAATTATAATAACTTTCATTTCTACAAAAGTTACCTTTTCTGGACCCTAGTTAGATTGATTTTGATTATTATTTCCAAAATAATCTGATATAATTAACAATACTCTATACACAATAAATTTAAAAATAAATAAACCGTCCAATGTGTTTATAACTCTCTGAAGGTCTCCTTGCTCTTTAAAATTAAACAGAACACTGTCAGGTAGACGTTTATGGAGGAATGGCAGTAGATTCATCAGGCAGTGTGTAGTGGTGAGCTGATGCTGAGAAAGTCATGGCAATGAACGCACTTTGGCAGCATATGAGGCAGTGAATCTGCTGAATTGGCACCCTTGACTGATATTCTCTTTTGGACTGGAGATACTGAACTGTTAAGATCCTAGCACCATGTTTTTAACTCCTCATTTTTTAAGGAGTCATATAAAATTATGAATAATTAGGATGAATCCAACCACCACCCTTCTTAATTTTAACATCAGTTTTCTTATTAGTAAGATATGACTTATTTCTTGTATTCTCATTAACAGGAAATGAATAACATTTATAACTTTCGATTTGGTTCATGATTTATTAAGGGAAAGATTTATTAATTCATTTCTAAAGAAACTGTTACATAAGCACCCTTAAAGTCAATCAAATTATCTTTTTCATTAACCATAGTTATTTCTTAATTTTGAATTGTATCGAAAATTGGAATTTTTATAGGATGATTCGGTTCATAAATTATCAGTCCACCATATTCGGAATGGGTTTAAATCAAGCAAAAATATTAGTTTCTCTACCAAAATGGTAATTATGTTAAACAAACATTCCATCAGCTAAATTAAAATTTACAAATGGAATAATTTTAGGAAAATCTTTAGCAACTGTTTTTCTATCCGATTCATTAATTCGATTATTAAATCCTAAAATTTGACCAACACAATCTTCTTTAACCATAGGTAATTTAACATCTCCTTTAATAATAGTTCTATTTACAATTATACCTGCTTTAATTTGAATATTTGTTTTTTTTTCGAATGCACAAATTGTTCTAAATTTTTTGAACTACAGGATGCTTCAAAAAATGTATAAACACTTTGAAGCATGATAGAAAATTTATTTCCTGTTCTACAATGTTACATTTCTGGAAATGGAAAGCTTAAAGTCCAATTGGAAAAATAAATGTACTTTGCAAATGTGATTAATGTTCAATCTGGTGGCCTTCAGCATCAATACATTTCTGAGAACGAGTCACCACTGATTCCGTATATCATACTAAAGTGTCCAATGAGGTTTCTGCGCACACTACCTGAATCTCATTCCAAAGTTTGTCCAGGTTACGTGGTTTACGTTTGTACACCTCATCTTTTACTGTGCCCCATAAGACGAAATCCAGTGGTGTGAGGTCTGGAGAGCATGCAGAAAATTCGATTGGTCCCCTGTGTCCTATCCACTGGCTGGCACATTGTGATCCAGGTATGCTCATACGTCCCTATGATAGTGTGGCGGGGTGCCATCATGTTGGAAATAAAACTCATCATTACCGTATAATGCATGAATGGCAGGGAATATGGAGTCAGCAAGCATTGTTAGGTACGTTTCTCCAGTAACAGCACCTTGAAAGCGGAAAGGCCCAATGAGTCCCCTTGCACGAAAACCACACCACACATTTACACCAGGCAAAGTCAGAACCTTTTCAACTGTAATTTGAGGATTATCTTCAGCCCAGTACACACACTTGTGCCTACTGATAGTTCCATTGAACCTGAATTGGGCTTCATCCAACAAAATTATGCTACCCATAAATCCCGTTTCACGTCTCACCATCTCTTGAACCCATTCACAAAATTCTAACCTTCGATCTGGATCGTCGTCACTTAGCTGTTGCGCCAGCCTTGGAATGTACACACGAAACTTGCCATTCTTCAGAATGCGTAGCACACTACTAGCACTCAGCCCAGTACACACACTTGTGCCTATTGACAGATCCATTGAGTTTGAATTGGGCTTCATCTGACCAAATTGTGCTACCCATAAATCCCAGTTCACGCCTCACCATCTCCTGAACCCATTCACAAAATTCCAACCTTCGATCTGGATCGTCATCACTTATCTGTTGCACCAGCCTTGGAAGGTACACACGGAACTTGCCATTCTTCAGTATGCGTAGCACACTACTAGCACTTACATTACCCTCACGTGTCACTTGCCTTGAAGATTTTTGGGGCGAATGCTCAAACACTTCCAAGACCGCAGTTATGGAATTATCAGTTGTAGCTGTACGAGATCGCCCTGATCAACCTTTATGCACATCACACACTGTTCCACGAATTTCGAATTTGTCTCATAGATGTGTAATTGTTAACCTTGAAGGTGGTTCTGTATCATACTCACTTCTCCACTGTCTTCGAACCGCAGCTACATTCTCCAACTTCCAGTACCACTTAATTATCTGCATCCGCGCTTCAAAGCTCAAATGCACCTCCGTCATGTTGCAGTTACTTCCTTGCCACTGCTTCCACCTCTTGAAGAAACATAACATTACTGTCTCACAGATACTTACCCTTGTGGAATGGGAAATAAATTGTCTATGACAGTTCAAAGTGTGTATACATTTTTTATGCACCCTGTATATTCATATAGGAAATTCTACTGGTTTTCCAAGACAGTAAATTTTATTATTTTGCAATGTAATATTTGAAGTTAAAAAAGTTGTATAAAAACCAACCCGTGAACACTGTTTAAGTTTCTCTTATTGGAATAATTGATCTTCCTTCAGAACAGAAGAATTACCACTCAATTGAAACCATCTATTTATTTATATTAGTGAAAATTTTGCAATTAAAGAACAGATTGGGAACCAAATATAGGAATACAAGAAAAGAAGTTAAGAAACAAACAATATAATCTTTTACCAAATTCTATTCGATGTGCAGTCAGTGCACCAACTGGTTGTGGAAAAAAAAACATTAAGCATTGGTAATTATGTTTTAGTAACAGAATCGTTATACTGTAAAAAACTGATCATTTGTGTGTTTATTCTATAAATTTACCTCAACAAAATATTAAAAACTTATAAAAACATCTGATAGAATTAAGTATAAAATTAATGACAAAATTTGTACTTTTATAAAAAATAATGATTAAATTATACCATTAGAAGAATGTGAAGATGATTCAGTTGTAGTTTTTGATGATTTCAGTCTTGAAAATCAAGACAGAGTTACAGAATATTTTGCTGGAGGAACACACAAAGAAATTCATTGTTTTGACTACAGTCAAATATATTCAGAAATTGCTAAGGAATTAGTTGCAGATAACTTCAATTTTTTATATATGTTGAGACAAGATGGTACAAATTTATATCCTATGTGTCATGAACTAGATAGTGGTGATATAAAGTTTGATGAGTTTAAAGAGTTGTATAGCAAATGTTGAAATAAAGATAAATTTGGTTTTTTATGATACATATAAAAAGAAAAATTAATGAACGTAAATATAGAGAAAAGATTAAGAACTCTTTAAATGTCAAACATGAACATTGAACATAAACATTGAACATAAGCATTGAACATGAATGTTAATCATTGATGTTGAATGTAAATGTCATACATAAAACGTTGAACATAGAAATGTTGACCATAATCTTTGAACATTAAAATGATTATAATATTTTTATTCTAAATAAATGTCTGCAAACTATGGTTTATAAACTGTTAAAAAAATGAGACAAAACAAAAGCTAACTACCAATCAAAAGAAGATTTTAAAAAACGAAAAAGACAAGAACAGAATATGAAAAATTTAGAAAAGATCAACTGAATATCGATACAATAGAAAAGGTTACCCAAGGAATTGCAGGATCAGGAGAAAAAGTTATAAGAGCAATTGAAGGAAATGGAGAAACTGAAAAACAAATGGTTCCTTACAATCAAAATTATGTGAATGAATTTAGTGATATTAGAACAGTTAAACAATATGAAAGTCCACAATTCGACAGTACATTAAGTCAATGAAAAATATATAACGTGTTAGTGAATTATAAAAAAGAAAGAAAATTAGAAAACCAAGATGTTAAAGAAATAAATATCAGTGAAAGAATTTAAAATTTTGTTAATCATAGTAAGATAATGTTTTGGGATTAAGACCAAGTGGCACTTTTAAATACATTGGAAAATGTAGAATTCAATGGTGCAAAATTCAAAATTGGTGGTAAACATTATGAATAAACAGATTGACTAATTAAACTTTTAACTAGGAAACAAATAACTATGGATGATTTAGGGCCAGAATTTGATTCTATTGATTTACAAAGCTGTGCAAGTGTTTTATACGATTCAAATGATGTGTACAATGATAAAGCAACAAAAGGTATTAATATACTAATTTGATTAAAACAACTGTTAAAGAATATTTTCCTTGTTTTTCAGAAATAAATCTTGCTGATTTCATTAATAAAGTCGGTGATGGTTTACGAAAAAAATATTCAGAAAAAGCTGTCTAATATATTTGGATGAATGATGTTAGAGATTTAATTGGTAGATTAACAGTAATTCATGGTAAGAAACTAGCACGAAATAAAAATTATGATAGTGATGTAGTTAGACTACAGCAGATGTTAACAAATAAATTTAGTGATGTTATTATCAATGATCCAAAAGCAATTCCTTATTTAATTTGGTCTTTTAATAATTTACACTTTTCATTTTCGATAAATGAAAGATACTGAAAAGAATTTGTTAATAATTAACTAACAAATTACCATTTGTAATGCACTTACCTGGTTATAATAATTGTGGTCAAGGAACAAAATTAAAGGAAAAACTAGTTTGAAATGATAAAGGAATTAATTCATTAGATTAAAAATCTAAGGGACATGAAATTATTTATAATAAAATTTAGAACAAACTTAGGAAGCACATTAAAACATCAATTATTTGTAAAAGAAAGAATGTGTGCAAACGGTTCATCATTAGGAGAAAAAGCTGCTGGGACTGCAGTTAGAGGAATTATGTATCGAAAACGAAAATTAGGATTCAGTTTAAATCTTAACAAAAGCGGATGGGGTTTATAAAAAAAATTCATTACTTTTCAGTCTGTGTAAATGAATAACTTTTCAGTTGATTATACTTTGTTACCTAGTGGCAAAATTAAAAGAAAAACACTTAAACCCAATAAAGAAATATTAAATATTATTGAACCATTTTTAAACCGATGTTAAAAAAAAGAAAGAAAAAGAAAAAAGTGGTAGAAATTTACTTGTTTCGTTAACTATTCCCTTTGTGAAAAGATTGTTGAATATTTAACGAATAAACAAGAAAAAATTTGTAGGTGCATATTTACCATTATCATTAGCTGCATTACATTATTTACAAACAACTGGTTCACTTGCTGCAGGAGCCGCAGCAATTGCATATGTTGTTATAAATCAGAAAGGAGGTGGTAAGGAATTAGAACAAAAAACGTAATTTGGAAATGGAAAAGAAAAGAAAGGGAGGGAAAAATGTTCAAATATAATTAAAAATTTAATAACGCTTTTCCTGGTTTTGGCATTGAATAATTAGTTAAACAATCAAAAATTAATTTATCTTGTGGCGTATGATTGATGAATGGCCTATGAAAAAAATTTTGAATTTGGAATAGTAAATTTAGACAATTCTGATAATTAGTCTTGTTATTACAAAAATAAAGATGTAAAGTTTGTTTTTGATTCATATGGAGGAAAAATTCGTAAACAGCTTTTAGCTATTTGGAAAAACTGTTGTTTAATATGATTTCGAAAGAATACAAAACTTTGATGATGTAATTTGTGGTTAATTGTGTTTATTTGTTTTGAAATTATTATGTATGAGCTTTAGGCTTATATTTTAAATTTAATAAATATAAATCCTTCTAAATAAACTCAATAACGATTTAGGAAAAAATAAATTTTTTCAATCATTAGATCCTAAATTATTAATGTATTAAATTAAAAAATCAGAACAATGATTCTATCACTTTCCTCAAAATAGTTACTGTAATTAAACAATTTCCCATAGAATGAAATAATATTTTTTAACTAGCTAAATACTATTAATATTTTTTTAAATGGAAGAATAGTTGTTATTAACGATCCACTTGATGATATGGATGCAGTTACTAAAAGATATTGGCAAACCAGACTTTTAGAACCTAAACAACAATATGTTAATTATGTTTGTAAGTTATTGTTCCATGAAAGATATTAAGAAAAAATTATCAAATCTTCTTACAAAATATGAATACAGCAAAATGCTAATAGTTTTAGGCAAGGAAGTTTTGTTAATGATCTTATCATTGAAAATAATAATAAAGAAATACATAACACGAAAATAAGTACCTGTGAAGCATTAGAAAAATAATGTCGCTATATAGCAATCTGAATTCATTAGTTTCGAAAATTGTAATGTAGAGTAGAGAGTTGACATATATCTTGAAGTACTGAAGTCTATAGAAACAAACAGTTAAAAGTAAATTAATTAGTTTTTATTCTATATAAATGAAGAATGATAACCATATTTGTTGTTTGAAGTGCAAAAAGTTTACCAAAACACCTGAGTGTCATTGATTAATATATAAAAACGGAAGAGAAAGGGTGAAGGGAATTGGTTCACTTTGTAAAACTAAGAAGTGTAATTTATTTTATAACACCTGGAGATGAAGGAATAAATATTTATGAACAAATTATTACTGAATTACATAAACCAGTCAGAAAGAATTTTAAAATTAAAAAGTTATGTCTTTTGGAATAGATGATGTATGGTAGGATTATGTAGTTGAGATGGGTTCTGGCAATCTGAAGAGAATTTAAAAAATAACTACAGGATTAAGAATTTTTTTAAACTGATATAGATGTCATTCAGAATGTGCTTGAGGAATTCCATTTATAGATGAAACAGGTATGAATACAAATGATTCATTCCAAACAATATTCGACTCGAGAAAACCGTAAAATTTATAAATAGATAACAGCAAATTACTTTAAATGGAATATTTGAAGAATCAATGAAAAAATTTAACATGAATCGTTATTCATATTTTACTAAATTAATAGCGACTTTTGATGAACAGTTTAATAGAACATTCAAAGAAAAAACGTGGAAAAAATTTTCTCTTCAAGGAATTATAAATGGGTTACCTTTGTTTCGGTATTCAACTATAAAAATGCGACCAAAAGAAGTAAGTAAAGAAACTGAATAAATCGTATTGAAAACAGTTTTTGTAAGGAATGTGCTAGACACTGGATCTAAACATAAAATTGGTGATAAAGTAAGAATAAGTATATTGAAAGAAATTTTTGAAAAGCAATATAGATCAAATTAACAGTAATTTTTGAAATTGAACATCTTATTCATTCCAATCCAGTCATGTATAAATTTGAAAGATTTATATTTTGAATAAATAAAAGTAAATTTTAATGAACAAGATTACTGAAAAAGAATTTCAAGATGTTTATCTTGTTGAAGACGTTTTGACTAAGAGAGGTAATAAATGGTTATAGGTGTCGGAAATTCACGCAACAATTGTGTAAATAAGGGAGACTTACTTTTAGAGCTTTTTCATCAATAAATAATGATGATTTTTTTCATCACCTTCATATTGGAGTGGTTTTAATCTTTTTTACTAACTTAAAATTTTCTATATAAAAATGGAGTCAGTTATTGAAAATTTAAACATGTTGGGCACTGAAGATAGTATTCATTATGGTTATTGTTTTGGTAAAAAAGATAAGGTTTACTTTGATATATTGTATTCTAAGAAACGTTTGCTATTTTATTTATATTATCATAAAAAAACTATCCAAACTATTCTAATAATTTCGATGTCAAATAATTCTTAAATTTTCTTTCAATCATTAATATAAATTTACTGATTTTTGTATGTAACTAAATCCAAAAATTATTCATAATTTTAATAGTCTTCCAATAACATAATTTCCTTAAATAAAATCATATAATCATAAAAGAACAAAGGTTGGTATTAAATTTCATCATGTAATGGAGGAAAATAATGAGGTTATAATGTATTAATCTTATGATTTCCATCATTTAGTATTTTTCAAACAATATTAATGGTTTCCTGAAAATATTCTATAGGTTTCCTTTCCAATTCTATGACTTTTTCATTTCTTGTATTTATTTTTTTAGTTGTTCTTACATAATTTTATGGTCGATCTTTTCCTTATAAAAAGTTAATTCTTTATATTCTGCATATTTTCAAAATTGTTGGTGTAACATCTTTATAAATTCAATCTAAAAATTTTCTGCTAATCTCATTATCTATTTCATTACTCAAGAATGTAATGTTCATTTAAAATATTTGTATGTGATTTGAACTGTAATTTTTGATTACACTTCAATTCATTGTATTTTTTATATGTTTACTGTTAACATGATGATTTAAAGCTTTTCTGGAATTCGAATATTCATAAATATCAGAGATAAATTTATCTTTAATCCATTTATTATTTTTTTAATCAATGATTACTAAACTTGGTTGTTGTAAATATAAGTTTATTATTTTTTGTCCACAAACGAATCCATTTATATATAACAGAAGTTTTACATATTTTTTATTTATTAATTCTAAGAAATGTTTTCTTTATAAAAGTGAAAATTAAACCATTTGCTCATTGTGGAATCAAAGAAAAGAGAGTCATAGAGGAATTAAAAGAACACGACATAATTTTTTTCCAATAACAGGTTGTAAAGTTTGAACAGAACTTCATAATTTGCATATTAAAACATTTACTGTAAAAATGTGAAAAGGACATTCAAAATAGTTCTAAATGTATTCATACTTGTGACCATTCAATAGGTGAGATAATAGCTCTAATATATCAAAGAGAAACAAATCTATTTTATCAAAAATTTGAATGTTTTGTGGAAATTTTGTTTCTGAATTTTATTTTAAAAGTTAATAAAACTACCATAACACGAAAGAATATAAAAAACTAAGTAATTATTTTTTTATATAAGCTTCTGTGCTATTGCTGCATTTTTTTAAAATTACAATTTTATATTTTTTATTGACTTGGATTTAGTTTATAATGAACATACAGTAGTGTATTAATTCCGTCTAGTAATGAACCACATTTATTATCACCAGAACATAACGTAATTTTATTGCATTCAACTGTATACACTTTCTTTTTAAATGATTTGAACAAATTCATTTTATCATATTGTCTTATTTAATCAGTTAAACATTTTTTATAATCATTGAATGTAAATTCATTTTTCACAACTTAATTCTCAACTCCTTTACATTTTTTCTTCATTTTCACCAATTTTACAAGTATACATTTTCGATTTTAAACTAAAGTGATCTAACACAACTTTTACACAATTTTCATCTTACATTTTCCTAAGACGTTCTTATTTATTTGCGGAGGTCCATAAATAATATCTTTTGGATAATCACTTGAATCAAATTCGTTTTTCATTAATTCAGTGTCTTAAAATATCTGCTATTCTTATATCCTAAATCACAGACTCAGTATATATATATAACATAAACCAATATTTTCGCCGTAGTTTGAGCTCTTAACATTTTCATGATAATCATGCATTTGTATTTTCGATACATGAAAATGCTTAATTAATATAAATAGCTTTATGAAACATTGTTTAATTTTCTTCATATGACTGCAACTAAATTTTCTGAAAGTAAAGTAGTATGTTTAGAATTTACTTTTGAAGTATAATTCTTCATTTCCTTGGCGTTGTTATTATTTTATTTTTTGTCTACTTCTAATATTTTCTATTGTGCTTGCAATTACTGAATTATTCAATAACTTGTAGAAGTTTTTTTCGAATTCATTTGCTGCATTTTTTCTCATTTATGTATTACAATTAATTTATATCTTCAACTAATCTGATTTTTCAAGTGATTAGATGCAATGCAATTTCTTAAATTTTAATCCTAGATATTAATATTGTTTAAAATTTCGGTAATAAGTAAGAATTTTCTGTTATTACATATTTCCTCCTTTTGATGCTAAAAAATATTTACAAATATTATCAAATTTTCTTACATAGTCCAAATAAGGTTTTAAATTTTAATGACATGGATAATCATATGGCATTTTAAGTATTTTTCAGAACCAAAACATTCTGGTTCTACCTAAATGTTTAAAAAATTTGACCTTGCCAAACAATATAAATAAATTGCATCTAAATAAGCAATACAATTTGACTGTTTTCTTTCGGCAAAAATTTTCAAAAATTTATTATATTATCTTACCTATCAAACTCCGCCAAAGCCGGTCCCAAGCCCGGTTGAAAATGGAGGAGGGGGAGGTGTAACAACCTCGTTAAAAAACCTTGGTTCACCTGGCCCGGGTGATAGTACCTCGTAAGGGTCCCTTGCCAGGGTAACGGTGAAGACCTCAACGGCAGTGAAGGCGGAGATGAAGATCATCGGAACGGCGGAACTGGCGGAAAAGGTGAAGATTAACCAACGGTCCAGAAGGCGGAAGAAGACACTATATGTCCCAACGGCTTTTGGAGCGGAAGAGTTATCTTCAATCAGCAGCGTCTGTACTTCAGAGAAGCGGCTGCGAAAGGCGTCTGTACTCCAGAGGAGCGGCCTGAATTAACTTCTTAGTGTAGCGAGCTAAGTCTTAGTGGAAGGAGGTGTATACCTCTGGAAACAACAGCTTTAACCAAGTATCAGAAATGGAAGGTGCAATGAGAAAGTTTCCTCCCCGTGGTGGTAATACCACCGAAGCTGGGCATTCGGATCCGGGGGCCCAGCATCATTGCGCAACAGACCAGTCGGAGGGTCCTAGGATCCCTAACGCTAAACATAGGAACAGACATCAAACGTTCATAGGAACACTGAACGTGAACTCAATGCTGAGAACAGGTAAACAAAAAGAACTGACAAAACTAATGGATGAACACAAACTAAAAGTTCTGGCTATACAAGAAACAAGATACCCAGATGAGGATACAGTACAGGCAGACCAGTACAGGATTTATAAAGGGAAACCAGCACAGATAGTAAAGAATACAAAAGGTCTTCGGGTATATGGCACAGCATTTGTGATACATAACTCATTCTCTACTAAGGTACTAGAATTTAAATCTAAATCACCAAGAATATCATTGATAACATTCAGAAATAAAAATAAAAAGTACACACTTATAAATGCCCATGCACCAATAAATAAAGACAACCAACAAAATCCAGAGAAAGTGCAGACATTTTGAGAGGAACTGGAAGAAACAATAGGGAAGATCCCTGAGCAACACACTACAATTCTGTTAGGAGACTTTAATGCACAAATTGGAAGAAACGAATTATCAAAAAGCACAGGGAGGTTTACAGCACACACTAAAACTAACATGAATGGCCAGAGATTAGTAGAGTTTTGTGAGAAATTCAAATTGAACATTATGACAACTAAATTCCAGAAGAATCCCAAAAAACAAACAACATGGAAATCACCGAACAAATTACTTGGCGAATTCCAGATTGATCACGTGACAATAAGTTATGATAATTCAAAGGACATTCAAGATGTACAGGTGGTGAAAGGGGCCAACTTTGATTCTGACCATTATCTGACCAAAATTAAGATGAAATAAACACCAGAAAGAAGTCACAAGAGTGACGAAACAAAAATAGCCAAATATAGAGTACAGGACTTAATGCTCAATCAGCAAGTCTTAGACGACTACAAGGAAAAGACAGATAAAATCAAAAGTCACAAATGGGAAGAAATTGCAACCTCAATACGAGACGTAGCAGAACAAACAATTTTACTAACCAAAAAGAAAAAGCATCCCTGGTGGAATGAGGTCTGTGAGAAAGCACTACAGAAAAGAGCCAGAACTTGGGAGAAATACAACTCAACCAAAAGGCCAACTGACTGGGAGCAGTTCAAAACGCAAAGACGTGAAACGACGAAAATCATTAAAAGTGAACGAAGGAAATATGACACACAACAAATACAGAAAATACAAGATGAATTTTCTAAGAACAATACACGCAATTTCTTTCAAACATTCAGAACTACAATAACAAGATATAAACCACCGACACTCTGCTTCAAAGATGAAAAAGGAAATCTGATCACCAGTGTGGAACAAAATTGCCAACACCTAGCGAACTACTTTGAAACGCTGCTAAGCTGCAAAAGACCTGATGAAACCTTGACATTTGAGAAGCCTAAGAATAAGCTACCAGACTCTGAACCACCTAATAAAGAAGAAATTAAAGAGATCTTGAAAGGATTGAAAAACAATAAAGCATCTGGTAAAGATTCGTTAGTCGCGGAACTACTGAAATACGCAGGAGAAAACTTAATAAATAATTTCGAGGCGCTGTTTGAAGAAATTTGGAATACAGAGAAGATTCCGGAGGAATGGAAGACAGCATTGATTCATCCATTACATAAGAAGGGTGCCAGGACAAATGCAAATAACTACAGAGGTATCTCATTGTTATCAGTGGCCTATAAGATCCTATCCAAGGCACTACAAAACAGGATTGAAAATCAAGTAGAGAAAGAACTGGGTGAATATCAGGCTGGGTTTAGAAAAGGAAGATCATGCAGTGAACAGATATTCAGTCTACTCTCCATAATACAACTTCGCGCACGCACATCGAAAAATCTAGTAATTACATTCATAGACTTCAAAAAAGCATATGATTCTATTGATAGACCAACCTTGATTAACACATTAGAAGAATTTGGGATTGATGATAAAAGCAGAAGTCTAATCCAGGAAACCCTTACGGGAACAAAATCGCAAGTGAAGTTTTTGGGTAGATTGTCACAACCGTTTGTAATTGGAACAGGTGTTAGACAAGGGGATGGACTCTCCCCACTGTTGTTTAACATTGTCCTTGAAAAAGTGGTCAGGGAATGGAGAAAGAAGATGGCAGAAGCTGGAGTGAAAAATGGGATAACGTTAGGAAAAAATAAAACAAAAATTGAATGTCTGGCATTTGCTGATGACATGGCAATATTGGCAGATGACATCGAAACAGCAAAGATTCAGATAGAAATGCTGCATGAGATCGCTGAGAAGACAGGTCTACAAATATCGTATGAAAAGACAGAACTGATGATACAGGACAAAACAGACCCAACACAGACATTGCAAACTAAGTATGGAATAATTAAGAGAGTCCATAAATTTAAGTATCTAGGGGAATGGATTACACCGACAGGGTTACCAAATGTTTCACTACAGGAAAGAGCAATAAAGATGGAAACGGCATACCAGCTATGCCGAAATGTATACAATAAAAAGTCGATCTCCATCAATGCCAAGCTCAGGCACTACAATGCGGTAATAAAACCAGAAAGTTTGTATGCGATTGAATGCATCCCACTGAACAGAAAACGTCTGTTGGAGAAATTGGAAATAAAAGAGAGAAAAATACTGAGAAAGATCTTAGGACCTAAAAAGGATGGACAAGATTATAAATTGCGATCCAATAAAGAGTTATACGAGAAAATTGAAAAACTGACAACATCCTTTAAAAAGAGAAGACTGAGTTTCTATGGGCATGTCAAAAGAATGGCACCAGAAAGAACGGCAAAGAAAATCCTGGAATACATGGAAAGCAGAAAGACACAAATTAACTGGCTGAAAGAAGTAAAAGAAGACATTGCAGAAATGAACATTATATCAGAGACAGTTTACAACAGAATGGAATATAGGAATGCCATCAACAAAATACAGGGATTCAAAGACCGAACGCAATCAAAGAAGACGGGAACAACCTGGTCGCAAGAACGTAAAGAAGCCCACTCAGAAAAAATGAAGAAGTACTGGGAAGAACGCAAGAAAAAGCACAAGAAATGACTGATGCTTAGCGTAGTCCAAAGTTGACTGTAACGAATAATAATAATAATAATAATAATCTTACCTATCACTTAATACTTTGAAAATTTCCAACACTAACGTTTTTTTGAAAGAAATAAAATGATATCATTACCTTGTAATAAATCTAATTTATTTTTTGTCATTTTTAACATAGTATCTGTAGAAAAACCTGTTGCAGTGAAATACCATGATAGAACAAAGCTTATAAGATTTAATACAGGTGTTTCCAAAAATTTCAAAATTATCTACTAAAACTAAAACATCAGACTTATTGTATAAGATTTAATACAGGTATAAGAATTAATACAGGAATTTCCAATAATTTCAAAATTATCTATTATTACTAAAACATCAGATTTATTGTATAATTTATACATTAATCTAAATTTAATATTAAATTTTTTCCAGGCTGTGTTTGCTCTTTTCTAATCTTCATCAGAAATATAGTCTTTAGGGAGTTTCAAATAATAACATACCATTTTGGGTAATTTCGTTTCTTGTTATTTTTCTTCAAAATTCATGTGATTGTAGGGATTAACTACTTTTTTAATTTTAAATCTAATTGTTCAACTACAGAATATTTTGCTCTTCCTCTAAATTGTTCTCTTGCAAGAACAGAAGATAATTTATCAATACTTGAAGCCATAAATTTAAATTAATCCAAATGCACCTTCAACATGGAAGAAATATATTCTTGTTAATTAGCTGGAATTGCATAATTATCTTTGCTATCAATTACGAATACTTGAATAAACAACTGAACATCTCTTACTTTCCATTACTCAAAAGGATATTCTTTTTAACAGATTTGAGAAGTTTCTGAATTATTAAAAATAGATTAAATCTTCTTTAGTCATTTTCATTGGAATATTTCGTTCATGTATTCTAGGAGATCTTTTACTGAACATTCGAAATCTGAATAAATTACAAAAGGTACATGTAATAAATTATAATAATTTTTAATTTCAATTTTTGGACCTTTTAGAGCCACATCTATTTTTACTTCTTTACCTTCTTTACATTCGTTTGCTTGAATGTATAATTTTTTTCTAAATCAAAGTAATTTCAGCATCTGTCACAAATATAAATGTTTGTATTGTGTTTCACTTGCTTGTGAACTAATTACTCTAGATAAATTTTTCTGATAATTTTTTGGTTTGTTTCTTGGTATTTATCTACTAGAATTTTTTGAAAATGATGCTCATTATCATTATGAATTCACTTTTATTAGAGTTATTATGAATTTTGTTCTCACTTAAAGATATTTTCTCAAATCGTTATCATAATTAATTTTACCTTCATTCTTATTCATAAGACCAGTTAATTGACTTTTTCTAATTTTAGCATATTTTTAATTTTTTTATTTTACAGATTTGTTGAAGTTAATTTAATTTAATTTAATTTTATTTAATTCAGTATTGTTGTCATTATTATTAATACTGCCAACAGGATTTACAAAATCAACTCATTTTTGTTTATTAAGTTCCGCGTATGGTCGTAAATTTTAAATTACTCTTTGCTATTTATTTTGGTTTTATTTGCGTTATTATTATTATTATTTGCGTAACAACGCATATACGAAAAGCGCCGCGAAATACCTTTTAGTAGTGCTGTGCCAAAAATTTCTTTATAATCATTAATTTTCAACAAATCAGAATATATTGGGTTCTTATTGTTCTGAATCTGGCTTTCTATTAAAGGAACATTTTATGGTCACTGTAACTCACTACAAAAATCAACATATCTTCCCTACATTATAGTTATTGAAAATGAAAATTACTTTGTTATGAAATACTGATGTTACAGTTCGCAAAGATTGTTCAACATTTTGCAGTGGATTTTTGTTAAGCGTAAAACACCAATAATTACCACGACTAGCACAAGAACATGAGACTATTGTTGGAGAAAAATACGTTTTTACTATAAGGTTTGCCAGACAAGAACTAAGCACAGCAAAATTCCTATTATGTTACGAAGGTAAATTATCTCTTTTGTACTGTTAGCAATATATTATCAGCAGCCCGCGTCAACCTGCAAAACACATCATAAAATCTGCTGCTCTGCTCTGCAAGTCCGGAAGCTGAAAGAGATAATTTTATTTCACTGTTACCTTCCCGCTTCTTTGCGGTATGATCAATTCCTTTTAATGCAGTTTGAATGCTCCGCGGCAGCGGCTTGTTCCTTCGTAGCGCAGCTCTGCACCACGGATAATATTTAAATAACTGAAAAATGTCTCAACAGGATGGGATAATAGGCAAGCAAGCTATAACAATTAATAATGCAAGTCTTCATTTAAATAACTCTATTTAAACATTCAAATATGTTAACTTATCTACAATACACACCTTTTTTAAACATGAGTACGTAATGGCATACATCGATTAACCATGACAAAAGAAGACTACGTTAGTATGTACAACTGCGACACATGCTATCTTACTCCCGTAACTTCAAGAAGAAGACAGAGAAATTACTGCTCATTCTGTATTATTTATACTATTGACATTTTTCATCTTTGTATGATATTTATCGTCTGTGCGGTTTCCGTACTCACCGACACAGATATTATCTAAAATAAATAATAATAAAAAAAAATACATAACTCCATACAATAACAGAATACGATGCACAATATTTTCTCTTTACTACAAAATATGTCTTTTTCTAAGGGACGTTACAATGCCCCCTGGCAGCAATGACTAACGTTAAGAATGTTTGGCAATATGCTGCCACTAACGTCCGTTTTGTCATTGTCTATCACCTTGTTTGGAATATTCACTGTTCACTTCTTTCATCTTTTACATTATAGTTTTAATTACCCTTTTTATAGTTTTTCACACTTTGCGAGGTGACCGTAAACCTAGTCCCAGGGTCATTACAGTTTTCTGGCTCCCCCATTTGGGCTACGTGCGATCAGAAAACCTGGGAAAACTGCGCCGGAGCCAAGGTCATCTCGCCTGGTTTGTCTTAACACACGGTTTTGTTCATCAAACAAGGGTGGACTTTATCCAATGTTCACAGATAACAATGATTATTTATGTCAAAATGTTAAACCTTCTAGTCTCTCTATTAAAAATGTACCTTCTACACTTTTTCACCTTTGTGTTCTGTGTCACAATTAAGGTCAATTATTAAACAGTTCGATAGCAATGTAAAGGATTGTCTCTACACTTATTCACGACAAATGTTCTACCATTGTTTTGCATTCGTGTCAGTTTGTTTCACTAATATGACAAAAACGTATCACATATATTATTGAACTAGTAAATGTTTTGAGTTTATATACAGGAAACTAAAGGAAGAAAAAATGTCACATAATTTCGTGTCCAATAAATCATTTTCATATTAGTACATGAACAACGTAGTTGTTAATGTTCGGTTGAACGTCAACAATGTCGTACAGAGCGGGCGGCGTGAAGCAATTGTTGTGTAGTGTCGTCTGGAGCGCGGCGTGCCAGCGACCGCTGAGGTCGACGACCTGCTAGCAGCAACAGCGACGGCGTGCTGCGGTGGCGCCCAAGCAGTCGCGAACCGCGCCGAACCATTCACCAATGTCGGCGTGTTGCAGTGGTTTCCTGCGACCGGCTGGCTGGTGGCACGGCACCCGTCTCTGCTTCTCCGCATGCCTCCCCGTCGTAACGCATGAAACAAATATTCCACAATGGTGTACTGTCTTTAAGGATACAACTTATTAGCTGTGGAAGAAAATGCACTTTGGTTAAAAGCGTTTATTGTTCATTACGCCGTCGCTTCGCTGGTATGCACAGGACAGTTTGGCGTGATAACAGTTTTCTTGTGGAGTGGTGACACTGGTATTCAGGGTTCGTCACACGCACATTGTACTACACACTTTCCCTTGTTCTCACGGTTGATACACTGCCAGAGCGTCTTTCAACACGCGAAAATGTTTCGGTACACACATACTAAATGTCTCCGTCGAGCGATGTTTGTTTGAATCGACTCCGAACGGATCACTAACTACCGTTTTTACTCACAGTGTACTGTTCGTTGCGCACTGCACTTTGACAGTTAGTCACTCAACACTTAACTTATACCGACGTATATATTGGTGCAGATACAACAGTCATTTTCTGTCCCTACTACACACAATATTCCGTCCTTTCCTAGATTGTTTATGCAAACAGTTTATTTTTAATGCATAACAACTGTTCTTAGCATAATCACTCTCATCTACATTGAGTCCATTATGTTACCTTCTCATTACACACTTTTAATACTATTACTATGCATATATTGCTTTTTTGTAATTATTTAAAGGTGTGTGATTTTTTTGTACATAGCTTTCTTTTCCTCTTTTAGTGTAACTTGCCAGGTTATTACCCATCTAGCAAACAGATTTTACCATGTGCATGACAGCTTGACTTGGGCATATTGTTCAATAAATACTTGATTTAGTACTAGTATTATTTTCGACGGTCTGTCCTACAGGACTACAGTGTAGTTTCCGCGTAACTTGATTCGCGTACCGCGTAATTAATTTTCCAGAACGTGTACCAAGTACACGGTCTTCAATTGAAGCATTAATACATACAAAGCATAGGTTACACGGAACGGTTTTGTTTTTTATTGGATTCTGCTCCAGTGTCGTTCTCAGATCACTATTGGCAGTAAACATTACATCACATAATTATTTCGTACTACAAAGTCAATTTTTGGCTAGTATAGACTCTCTCTCAGGGTTCCTTAATTCTAACACAATTACATCTGCTACATATTTATATGATATTTCATCATTAATTGTACTTACTTACTACAAAATGATTCAAGAAATTCATCATTATTTTATCAACAAAAGATTATTCACTGCTTGAAGAGCATATAGTATTTTAATGACACTAACTGTCTGTAAACAAAGTCTTCCATTTGCGTATTATTGCTCAGTTTACTGATTCTACTTCCTCAAAATTGTAACTATACACAAATTCTTTCTTAAAACTAACATACTTATACTCTAAAACACAATTGAAATCTTCTTACTACTACTATTTACATCAGACATGTCACTGAATAAATAACTCTACTATTCCATTCCAACATCCTTCAAATCTCTTTAGCCACTACCTCCCTCCTCGACCAAGGGATGGAGTAAGATGCGCAACAGTATGTTTTGTGAGGTATCACCTCTATGTGATAGTGGTACCCTTTGACTATTCCTGGTCGGTCGGTAAATACCATGGTATACTCCGATAACAGCTGCGTCAACTGTTGCTTTTGTATGTTACTTAAACTTTCAGATTCCTGTACTTTGGTTCGAAATTCATCAACATTTGGTTCAAAATTTCTATCTCCTATATTCGGATAATAAAGATCCGTCACAGGTGAATAATCATTAAGGTGTAGTACCCATGGGTTCCTACCTTTGATATTAATTCGATTGCAACATGGCACAAGTACCTCCTTCGATTTCATCATAGATAACTCAATCCTCCTACCTTTATTAACTATACTTAGTTTTCCCGAGGAGAGGTCGATCACTGCGTCCCTCTCACGGAGAAAATCTACTCCCAGAATGCAGGCCACCTTTAACCCTTTAACAATGAGGAACGAGCTCACTATGGCTTCGCCCTCCTTACAAATCTCCACCTGCACCTGGTACTTAACTAACTGGCTCTGTGCACTTATAGCTCCAGACACCTTGCAATTATTAACCGGGAAAGTCGGTATCCTACGTCTCTTCCCTAGCGCTTTAAATCTATACTCATTACACTCACTGAGGCACCTGTGTCAATGATTATATTCACTGCAACGTCATTGATTTTCGCTTCTATTATGGCTTGCACATTTTCTTTGCTATCTTTCTTACATTCATGCGGTTCGGTCAGTAGATCTTTATCCATACTGATACCGTCGTTGTATCGCAGCATATGTACTCCAGGGATATTCTAGTCATTCGTGTTGCTCTCACTCCACCCCTCGGCCAGCGATGGAGAGCATATCGAGGCCGATTCTAGTTTGTTGGATGGCTTGCTTGCGAGGTACTTGGACGGTTATTGTCCGCGACCTCTACTATGTTTACGCTTTGGTTTGTGGGCCGCCACGACTGCGCAATAGGCGCGTTCTGCGGTGGTGGTCTGTTGTTATCGTACCGGTCATTACCCTGCCGCTCTGGGCTTGGTCGCTGATTCTGATTCCAATTACGATTACCGTCATTGTAATTGCTATGCCACTGACCTCGCTCATTTTTCCAGCGGTTGGTCCCTGGCAGTCCGGAATCGTACCGGTCGTCAAATCGACGCTTTTTATTATGGGACGGCTGCCCATACCCGTTCTGACTTCTACCATTATTACAATTTTGCGAATGCTCTTACCGCTTGTTACCACCCCCACCATTTCCATGGTTTTGGTTTTGTGCACTATTATTTCTGTCATGTTTACACCCTGATCCATTATTCCGCGAGTGATCACACGCTGCTTTCGCGTCTTCCTGTATTAAGTCTATTGAATCTAAAACAGACAGGAAATGTTCCATGTCGCTTTCTGGTACGTGTATTAATTTCTCTTTGATATGAATGGGTAAATGTGATTTTAGGAGTCTTATTATGTCTCTTGGTGAGATCGGCTCGTCCCAGTAACGCGTTTTGTTTATGTACTTCTCGAAATACCGCCTCAGATTCCCGAGACGGGGTGAGTACGGTTCGGGATTGTATACTTCTTTTCTTAGCCGCTCTTGTATACAAGGCGACCAGTATTTCGACAAAAACGCCCTCTCGAACTGTTCGTATGTCATGCAGCTGTCTGCTACTTCTGTAGCCCACAACGCTGCATCATCCTGAATGTATGACATTACGTATTGAATTTTCTGTGCTTCGTTCCACACACTAGGCAAGATATTTTTAAAGCTTTTTATGAATACTACTGGGTGTACTGACTTTCGTTCAGTAGTAAACGTTTGAAACTGCCTATTTTTGATTAAACTTTCTTCAACTAATATTTTTGGACTATACTGATTTGCTCCTGGGACATAGGCTGTGTGCTCCGAACCGAAGCTACAGCTCTTCGCATTATCGCCTAAAGATTCACCATTGTTGCGTCGCATGTAACTTTGTGCGTTGGCAAAAACATTGGCTGATGGCGACATAGTTTCATGTTCAAGATGTTTGCTACTTTGTGCTAAACCCTTTTCCAAGTCGGATATCTGTTTGTTAATATTCACTTGCCACTGCGGAATATCCTCACTGAGTATTTGTTTGATGGTTTGCACGTCGTTCTGTACCTGACTATTTACTGCGGTACTGAACGTTTCGGAATCTCTATTTGCTATGGCTGCTTGTACCTTAGAATTAATATTTTTGTCAATCTCACTCTCCTTCACTTCTAGCCATGAGTTGAATTCGGTCTCAATTTTAGTTGCTTGTTCGTTCCACTTCTGCTCTACAAGCTGTGTGGAATCTATTTCTAGCTTTTCTACTCGGTTGGCTAAGACACCTATTTCGTCTACCCTATTAGTGTTTGCTACTTGCAGGTTGCTGACCTGTACAGTCAACTCCTGCACGGCCTTAGGTATCGACTCATAATTCTGTTTCATACAGGCAATCTCTTTTTTCATATTTTCTAACGATTGCACAAGTTGCTGGTCCCGCTCAGCTTGCTGGCGATCTCGCTCAGCTTGCTGGCGATCCCTCTCAGCCTGCTGGGCAAGTAAATTTTCTGTTAACTGCCGATCTCGCTCAGCTTGCTGGCGATCTCGCTCGGCTTGCTGTGCGAGAAAGATTTCAATTTTTTCGTCCTTTTCAGCTTGTTGTTGCGCAAATTTTGCCTGGTAATCCAGCACGCGCTCTAATATCGCCTGAAGTGAATACCCACCAGGCAGATTACCACTCTCTGGTTCCTGCTTTTCTGGAGGTGGTGTAATTTCTTTATCTACCTCTCCTTGAGCACTGGTGGGCGGTGGCACCACTTCCTGTGCCCCTGCCCCCACATTTTCGCATGGTACATCCTCAAAGAGAGTACTTGTACTGCTTAATGCACCCGTTTCTACATTTCCTGCACTAACTAATGGCTGTTCCTCAGTATCCATATTGCTCGGTCGTTGACTACGCAATTTAACCATATTCATAAATTACCTACCCGAACACAAGACCTGACAGTTTTCACTTGCACACAAAATATGTTAGTTTATAGACAATACACTGCACACTAAAAATTGCTATCTACAATCAACTTTGTCCTGTCATAAACACTAACATCAAACTACACACCACTAGCGATATGAGATCACTTCACTGGAGTTAAGCTTCTACAAACAGGACAACTACACTGTAGTCTTACCTTTTATTTATCTGATCTCGGGGATCGGCTGCCCCCGGATTATGTAGTCGTTACAGTTTCTCAGTACTATCAGGATCGTTTCCTCTAACTTGCTTGCAGTGGTGTGGTTTTTCATGAAAAATTTTTGTACATTCATTAATACATAGCATTAATCATGATACACATACATACATTTATCACTAAATACATACATATATATAACAATAGACACTGAAAGAAATTACATAAACATTTATTTTAGTGGCCACTGCAAATTTGGGCCCCACGTTGGGCGCCAATTTCGCGTAACTGGTAAATTTTAATTACTCTTTTCTCTTTATTTATCTTGGTTTTGTTTTTGTTATTGTTATTGCGTCATAACGCATGTACGAAAAGAGCTTCGAAATACCTTTTAGTAGTGCTGTGCCAAAAATTTCTTTATAATCATTAATTTTCAACAAATCAGAATATATTGGGTTCTTATTGTTCTGTATCTGGCTTTCTATTAAAGGAACATTTTTTGGTCACTGTAACTCGCTATAAAAATCAACATATCTTCCCTACTTTATAGTTATTGAAAATGAAAATTACTTTGTTATGAAATACTGATGTTACAGTTCGCAAAGATTGTTCAACATTTTGCAGTGGATTTTTGTTAAGCGTAAAACACCAATAATTACCACGACTAGCACAAGAACATGAGACTATTGTTGGAGAAAAATACGTTTTCACTATAAGGTTTGCCAGACAAGAACTAAGCACAGCAAAATTCCTATTATGTTACGAGGGTAAATTATCTCTTTTGTACTGTTAGCAATATATTATCAGCAGCCCGTGTCAACCTGCAAAACACATCATAAAATCTGCTGCTCTGCTCTGCAAGTCCGGAAGCTGAAAGAGATAATTTTATTTCACTGTTACCTTCCCGCTTCTTTGCGGTATGATCAATTCCTTTTAACGCAGTTTGAATGCGCCGCGGCAGCGGCTTGTTCCTTCGTAGCGCAGCTCTGCACCACGGATAATATTTAAATAACTGAAAAATGTCTCAACAGGATGGGATAATAGGCAAGCAAGCAATAACAATTAATAATGCAAGTCTTCATTTAAATAACTCTATTTAAACATTCAAATATGTTAACTTATCTACAATACACACCTTTTTTAAACATGAGTACGTAATGGCATACATCGATTAACCATGACAAAAGAAGACTACGTTAGCATGTACAACTGCAACACATGCTATCTTACTCCCGTAACTTCAAGAAGAAGACAGACAAATTAATGCTCATTCTGTATTATTTATACTATTGACATTTTTCATCTTTGTATGATATTTATCGTCTGTGCGGTTTCTGTACTCGCCGACACAGATATTATCTAAAATAAATAATAATAAAAAAAATACATAACTCCATACAATAACAGAATACGATGCACAATATTTTCTCTTTACTACAAAATATGTCTTTTTCTAAGGGACGTTACATAAGTATAGAATAATTGTTTAAATTTTCTGTTTTAGCAATTGATGGAAGTTCCTTTAAAGTTTTATGTTTTAGTTCTCTGTTCTTTATTTCTTTATTCATTTCTTTTCTATTAAAATAATCTATAAACTGCAACAGATCTTCTCTGGTTACATTTAAGTTAGCAATTTCTGTACAATAATTTTTAAACCTATATAACTCAATCTATAGTGGACTTTACTATAATTTTTGTATTTCTAAAAAATAGCTAAGCTTTGTTTGCCATTTTTGTTTTCATTGTATTTACATACAAGGAAATACAATTTTATATTTTTATTACTACATTATTGGTTAAAATGTAGCTTTGAGTTATTTGGATTTATGCTTCTGATTTATAAAGTATAAAATGTAATATATTTGAAAATTTTTGCACGAGAAAATGAGAGTTTGCATTTTTTGATATAGGAAAATGAGTTGTTTTGATTGGGGCAAACTGTGAAATTGAATACTTGGTTTGAAAATATTCTTGGCTTGCAAACCAGAATTTTTACTCGAAAATGCTCTTTGTCCCAGAACTAAAGTGTATACATTACTAATTTTTTCTTCTTTTTGATCCTTAATTGTTTTCTTTGATTTCTATATTTTGCGTGGATGTAAATTATTGACACCAATAAGAAGTGATCTAATCCAGAAGCCACTCCTAGATATAATCTGGTATCTCTAACCTGTCCAAGAAATTCGTCATTTATTATCATATAATCTATAATAGATGTATATCCTCTTGGTAAGCAGGTAAACTTTTGTGTGTCTTTCTTCTGAAGAAACTGTAAATAGTTTTTAAATATTGAAAGATAGCAAAAAGTATTTTTCCATTTTCATTACATGTTTTCTCCAAATGTGGCTACTGATTTTGGAACTGGCGTATTTCCAATTCTAGCATTGAGATATCTCATAAGTAAAATCTGATTTTTATTCTATCTGTTAAAGATCACCTGTAACCATTCGTAAAAGGCCTTGGAGTCATCAATTTTTCCTTCTCCTGGGGCATAAGTTGCTATTATTCTTAGGATTGCTCTTGGACCTTTAATTCTAACTAGCAAAATGCATTCATTTACATTTCATACCCACCTTCACTTGCTCTTTGTTCCTGCCTTATCATAATGTAGTTGTCTATATATTTCTTTCTTATTATGTAGATTATAGGTGGAAGGGGAGACAAAATGGAAGGAATTCATGATGTCAGCTGCATCGTGACTTCGTATGGAGTCAGTGGCGATGAGTGAAAATATGTTTTGGACTGGGATTCGAACCAAGACCTCCATCTTACTAGGCAGTCTCGTTAACCATGCAGCACTGAGACAGATTGTTTGTGGCATTTGTGTGGACTATCTGGATACGTCCCTCAGTCAACCCACATTACCACCTAGTGCCAACTACTCACAGTCGTTGTCCAGGTCTCCCTCGCTTGCTGCTTTGAGATTCTCACACGAGATTGAACATCATTGTGCATTCTCACTGATGGTGGCGAATTCATAGCCCATCAAAGCAAATCAATTATATGAAAGTGTGGTGTCTGTTCTTTCAGACATGTCCAAAAGAACATACACCACAGATTCCAAGGACATATCCAGGATTTTGTGAAAGGTGGAGGCAGTTAGATTTGTTATTTAGTTAGTTAGCCAGTGATTTTCATGTTGCATGGGATCATTTTGCATGTTACTTCGTTATGATGTGGAACATGTCACTTTAGATTCACATTTCAAATTAATTTGTGCATCTATTTGTACTCTAAACATCACCATATACAGTAGAGCGTCGATTATCCGAAGTAATTGGGGGACATGGGTGTTCGGAAAACTGGTTCGTTCGGATAATCGAACTGTACATGTTTATTTGCCAAAAAGAAGTACTGTACAGTAAATTTATTCATAAAAACAGGCATCTCTTTTAGTATTACAGAGTAACATACAAAGGCAACTTCAGTAGGAATATATAGTATGTGGTACAGTTTATTAAACAAAAATATTTACGTATTATGTACGCATTTTGCATGAACAATACACACAGTATACAAAATTAACGTTTAAAAAAATCTCTTTTGTGTAAACCACTTGAAAACTCCATCATCCAGATCTGTGTTAGTGGCGAGTTTCATAGTTTTACGGCTTGTTGATCCATCAGTAGAATCAAGCATAGCTATAAAATTTGCTATGTTCATCTTTTGTTTTTTTATATCCGTAATTGTCGACTTCCCCACCTTGTACTCATTGGAAAAAGTGGTTGTAGATTTACCTTCTTCTAACATTTTAATGATCTCATACTTGTCCCTCATAGAAAGGACAACACGTTTACGTTGAAGCATTTTGTATTGTCAAGTTCACTTCTTCATGCAGCAGCACACAAGTGGTCGTAACAGAGAACAGAAAGTGACTGTTTGCACCGTGAGAAGCTGTTCTTGGGGGCGCGCAATCCTTCAAACTGTGCGGAGTGGCACGCCTCAACTCTAAGCTGGCGCAGCTGTTGCTGTGAACAGCTTTGATACTGCCGCTACTTCTACTGCCAGTGCCAAGCCAACAGAAGTGTGCTGATTGTTGAAACACAGCGACTGGCGGCTTGGCCGGTCAGCAGCGCCTATTGAAGGCCCCATTAGAAGCAATGTTCTGCCAGCAGTGGCCCAGTGCAGCGACTGCTGTGGGAAACTTGGTTTGGGGAGTGAGGGGGATGTGGACGGTAGGGTGGGAGAGTAACAGTGCGAGCAAGTACACAGTTCGGTTAAGCAGTCGTTCGGTTGACCGACGTTCGGATAATCGACGCTCTACTGTAATTGCTTTTTCCCTGAAATCAAAACAAGATTTACAGATTGAGTTAGCGGTTCCTACCCACCACCTTTTACACATTACCAACATAGAAATTCTTCTACGGAATAGAGGGAGTTGTCACGGAGAAACTTTCCCAATTTATTTTCGAATTTTACCTTGCTCTCTGTTGGACATTTTATATCACTGGGTAAGTGAACAGAAACTGTCGCTGCAGCGCTTTGCACCTCTTTCTGTGGTAAAGACAACCTTAATGTTGAGTATTGAATGTAATATTTTCTTCTAGTATTGTAATTATGTACCTTATTGTTCCTTTTGAACTGTAGTGGATTGTTTAGAACAAACTTCATGAGAGAATAAATATACGGTGACGCAGTAGCCAGAATGCCCAACTCCTTAAACAGATTTCTACAAGATGATTGCAGCTGAGCACCATGATTATTCTTACAGCACGTTTCTGGGCAATGAAGACCTTCTTTCTTAAAGATGAGTAACCCAAAAATTATTCCATATGACATTACTGAATGAAAATAAGCAAAATATGACAACTTACTGATTTCTCTGTCCCCAAAATTTGCTGTGATTCTAAGAGCAAATGTGGTTGAACTAAATTGTTTTAGGTGTTCCAAAATGTGTTTTTTCCAATTTTAATTCTCATTAATACGGATACTTAAGAATTTTGAGGTTTCTACCCTATGTATTATTTCATCACCATGTGTTACACTTGGTGCAGTACCCCTAGAGGTGCAGAACTGAGTATGATGTCTCTTTGTGAAATTCAGGGTGAGACCAGTCAATGATACTTTTGAGAACTTTGTTCACCATTTCTTCCATTTCAGCATGTAAAGTGGGAGTGATAACAATACTGGTGCGCCCCCTGTTCGAAACCATGTGATTACAATTAATTTAGTTTATAGAACCAGGTCTGTAGATGATTACTACATCAGTGTTTTCCAATGTATATTGATATCATGTGTCCTTATTCGCCGATTAGTTGCATGTCACATAAATGAATAACAAAAAGAATTAGAAAATTAATTGAAATTGTTTTCAATGAAATTCATTTAGTGTATTTTGATTCATAATCGATTGCAACCGCCAGTTTTCTTAAAAGTGATCTGTTACACAGGTTCTGCCACGAAATTATTGCCAACACCCGAAATTTTCAACAGTGTTAATGGCATTGGTTTCCCGACTGAGATTTATGCAAGAAAATGTTACTGCGACAGACCTGCCTGCGCGCGATGCTCGTGGTGTTCGCAATATCGGTTTTGAATGTTTGTATGATCGGTATCATCCAAAGGAATCACCAAATTTCCCTGAAAAATAAATATACAAATAAAATATTAGAATTAACATGAGAATTGATTTGAGAATGAGATTTCAGAATATGAAAATTTAAAGAAAGATTATAACTCAACATACCACACACACATACTATAAAGTAAAAGTATGACACTTATTGTGAAATCCAGTGTTTATATAACACCCCTGATTTTATAAGAAACATTTATGTAGCGACCTTCTACGAACATGGGTTAGTTAAATGAAAACAATAAAATAAAATTTCAAATAAAATAAATTGAAATAAATGAAAAGTATAGTCGGGTTTCGAAAGTATTTTTAACATTGACATTTTCATAAGGAAAACAACTTATTAAAGGAAAAAATCTTTATAACTCCTATTGTACTTGATTAATAGCGCTAGTATCACAAAAGAAGGTACATTGTGTTCCATAATTGACAATATCAGGCATAATTTTTCAAAATTACTGTAGTTTGACAAAAGTCATGTTACAGCTTAAAAACCTTGCAGAATTCGAATAAGAGCAGTGTACGTAACCCTTAGTACATGGTTGCATAACCTTTCGACATAATTACAGCTGCACAGTGTGATGACATGGAGTCGAGAGCCGCAAAATGATGCGAGTTGATTTTTTGCCATTCTTTAACGAAAGATCGCAATAATTGGTCGCATCTGGAGAATTTTCGTAGCCTTAGCCTTCCATCGTGTTCCTCCCACAGATGTTTAATCGGATTGAGATTTGGGCTTTGGCTAAGGTGCTTCTTATAGATGGATGTATCTTCAATAACGAACCGTAGCCCGGAACTTCACTTGGATGTACATGACGACGGCCGACGATCTTCCGAAAAAATTCGTTAAAATACTAACAGTATTGAGTTTCTTCAGTGGTGGAGCTTCTGTCTGAGGAGTACTGTTTCGGCCACTGCCACTACCATTACTACCTTAACCACTATTAATCGCGTTATGGTCTATAAATTTGTTTGCTTCAGCCGCTATCGTATCTATTGTTACTTCAACTGAGCAGTCTGATGAATAGTCATGTTTCTGAATCATCAAATCCACCAAAAACATCGCGAAAGTTTCATCATCCTGTACTACACCGTCTTCCATTGGATAATGCCTTTTTAACCTGGATTCCACAATATTTAAAATGCGCCAAAAGATAATGTTTTCGTTCGAATAATGACAATCGTGTACTACACACCTGAATTATGCTGAGCAGCCAGAACATAATGACCACCGACCTACTGTCGATATAAACCCGTCCAAGTGATAGCAGCGTCACCTGGTGATGAGTGACTGCTAGTCAGACACATGCATGGTGCATGTAGATCAGAGAGCGTGCTGTCTGTCTTTACGTAGATTGGGGAAGGCGCGCCAGTTTGACCGAGGCCAGATTGCAATGGCCAGAGGGCTCAGCACGAGCATTTCGGATACCGCAATGCTTTTCGGGTGTTCGAGGCGTGCTATGGTGAATGTATTCAACATGTGGGGAAACCGAGGTGAAACCACCTCCAGACTTTGTGGGGTTGTGCTGTCAGCTCACGTTACAGATGTCGGATGTCACAAATTTTGGAAATTTGTGGTAAGTTCTATGGGACCAAACTGCTGAGGTCATCGGTCCTTAGGCTTACACACTACTTAATCTAACTTAAACTAACCTTCGCTAAGGACAACACACACACCCATGCCCGAGGGAGGACTCGGACCTAGGGAGGACTCGGACCTCCGACGGGGGGATCGGATGTCACAGGCAGGGCAGACTGGTAAAACAGGACAGGCAGCTATCCGTGGCGGAACTAACATTAGACTTCAACGCTGGGTAGAGTACAAGTATGTCTGAACACGCAATCCACCGAGTACTCCTAACGATCGGCCTCCACAGCCACGACCCATGCATGTGCCAATGTTCGGCCTCCGCAGCCACGACTCATACATGTGCCAATGTTAACCCCACGACATCCGCATCTACGACTGAAAGGGGGACACTACCATCGGCACTTGACATTGGCGCAGTTACAAAGCGTTGCATGGTCTGATAAATCCCAATATCTTCTTCACCGTGCCGATGAAAGGGGGCGAAACCCTCGTCTCCCTGGGGAACAGTTCCTTGACACCTGTATGGCAGGACAGAGACAGGCTGGTGGCGTCTCCATTATACTTTGGGGAACATCGAGTGAACACCCATGGGTTCAGTGGAGTTCATGCAAGACACCATTACGGCTAAATAGTATCATACACTGGTTGCAGATAACGCACGCCCCTTCAGAACCATCATGTTTCTCGACGGCAATGGCATTTTTCAACAAGATAATGCGCCCTGCCACAAGGCCAACAGTGTGATGGAATGGTTCGGTGAACACAGTGTTGAGTTCCAGCTCGGCAGGCCTGAGCCTGACTAAACACATCTGGGATGTGACTGAATCTGGTATCTGAGCTTATAACCCCCGCCCCCCTCCTGTAATTTACGGGATTTAGGCTTCATTGCTTGCATGCCACTACGCGTCGTTGCTGCTATCCGCGACGAAGGCGGACAAAACTGCTATTAGGTAGGTGGTCATAATTTTCTGACTTTTCCGTGTACTTCGTAAGGTAACTGACTGACTGTCGTGTTACGCCCTTCTCCTGAAAGACTGCAAGGGCTTTTATGGATAATCCAAAAGCAACACAATGGCACGCCGTCGCAGGCTTGGTTAGAAATGTGAGATAGGTGTATGTATAAATTTTTACCAGGTGTACCGGTATGAAATGAGCTTTTTTGTTAAAATAAAAAGTAAAAACATTTTATTCAAAGTACTGACCATTGCTTTCTATACATTTTGACCACCGTTATGGCAATTTGTGGACACCACGCCAATAGAAATGTTCGTCTTTTGAAGCAAACCAATCAGAAACCCAATTTTCGACTTCTTCGTAGGAATCGAAGTATTCCTCATACAGTGCGAGTCCCATTGATGAAAACAAGTGGTAGTCGGAAGGGGCCAAGTCTGGTGAATACGGCGGGTGGGGTAGCACTTCCAGCCAATTGTTTTGATTGTATCCTGAACCAGTTTTGCTTTGTGTGCAGGCGCATTGTCGTGTAAAAAAATGACTTTGCCATGTCTTCTGGCCCATTCTGGTCTTTTTTCGATCAATGCATTGTTCAAATTGATCATTTGTTGTCTGTAGTGATTGGTATTCAAAGTTTCACCGGGTTTTAGAAGCACATGATACACCACACCTTTCTGATCCCACCAAACACAGAGCATTGTCTTCTTGCTGAATCGATCTGGTTTTGCAGTCGATGTTGATGGTTGTCCCGGATTAACCCATGATTTTTCCCATTTAGGATTCTTAAAATAAATCCATTTTTCATCGCCAGTAACAATTCGATGCAAAATTGATTTTCTTTCATGTCTTTGAAGCAAAATTTCACAAATGGTTTTTCGGTTTTCCATCTGTCTTTCATTCAATTCATGTGGGACCCATTTTCCACACATTTGGGTCTTTCCCATAGCTTTCAAACAGTCAGAAATTGTTTGCTGTGCAACATTTAGCATTGTTTCCATTTGCTTCTGACTCAAAGTATCATCTTCATCCAATATTGCTTGCAACTTTTTGGCGGTCTTCCACGTTCTTCATTTCTTGCATCAAAATCATTATTTCTGAACCGTTTCTAACAACCCTACCACAACAAAGGTCAAAATTTAATAATGATTGTGGTGTTGCTCACGCTGGAAAATACTGCATTTCGGGCAACAACTAAGTTATTATGTGGCAGGTGTCATTGGAGCACAGTTAATAAAGTCATTTCATATAATAATGAATAAACTAGGCACTCATCTTTTCGTGTTTCCCACGCTGGTCTCGTTGTATAATCATGGCTCAATCGTCGAAAATCTAGGTGGTTATGATTCCAACCTCGGATGCAGAGAGGCCTAGGTTTTATTCTACTATATTCAAAAGTTTTATAGATGTGTTTCACAAACCATTCTTGAAGATTAAACTTTTGAAAGTTGGTACAATGGTGATGTAAAAAATAATCAGCACTCCGAATTTAAGTTACACTTCCTTTTTATTGCTTTTGTTGCAATATCACGTAACACACAAAACATCACTTCACAATACAAAACATACTTGAAAACATCTTCCACACTGTTAAAGTTCGCATTTTATAAGCTGACTACAATATGCTTCTTTCCAACACGACGTCCAAGACTTCGCCTTCTCAAGGTCCGACTCTCTAACTGCTTACGCGCCCAAAAATCAAGAGTTACAAGTACGTCAAAGATCATAGTGACAAAAGAAAGAATACACGTAAGAATAATATCATTTCAATACAAGCATATCGATGTAACAAAGTACCTCTACATTAATAAAATCAAATCTGAATGTTGTCTCAGAAATATGTTAACTACTTTACGGAAACACAGTAGAATATTACTGGTATCGAGAGGTTAAGTTGAGGTGCCGTAATGGTTACGTAATTGAAGTATCATTACACGTTGAAACCATCTTTTGCATATTGCTTCTGATAGAGCATGATCACCATATGCCTAGACAAGCATTCGATGCGACTCTGCAGCACTTTTTTTCAAATGGAAAAAAAAATTAATTGTTTCCGCAAATCATCACTTTCTGGTACAAAATACGACACTGTTAACACGATGAAAACATATAATATTGTTTGTTCCTTGAGTTGATGTATACTAAATATCTTTGACAGGTGTCATACCAACCAAACAAAACACATTAACGATCGTTCACAACAAACGTTCCCTATCGACACATTTGTATCTTAACGCTCATTTCATACCGGTATATCCGGGAAATACGAATTCCTGTTCGAACCCATAGATGTCCCTAGTGAGTGATGTTACCGGGAGATTTGGTGATGGCATTCGGTGTGTTCTCCTCGTCAGAGTGGTTCTGGTTGTGCGGCCCTGTAGGATGACAGGATTTCCCGCGGTCGCACAGTGGCGAGGCGGGCGGATCGGCAAACACGGCCGCTACCGCCGGTCGGCGCGCCGTTCGCGGCTCGGCTGGCGCCGTGGCTTGATTGTGATGAATGCGCGCTCCGGCCTGCGCGGTCGTTAGCGGGCCATACATCGTATCGGCGGCGCAGCCACCGGCCAGCGCTGAGCCGCGGGGCCCCCGCGTCGGCCGCGGCGCCAAAACGCGCGCCCGCCTGCCTGCCTTCCTCCTTTAATTGGCCGCCGGCGTCCGCTCCGCACTTTCTCCACGCTTATCACCGCCGTGATTTAGGGAGCTATCTATAATGGGATCGCCGCCGTTCTAATTTTGGGCGAGCGAAATGGGAGTCGGCCGTAAGGTGGGTGGGAGACGTGCCGGACCGGACCGCGCCGAAGAGATTTACTTCGCGAGGACCAGGAAGAGCCGTCTTCCGGTGATGAACGAGCCGACCGTGCAGCCTAATACAATTATCCTGTTGACACTCACTTCAATCGGCGTGAGTTATTGCCGGAGGAGGCCATCAGACGAACGGTTTGGGCTGTTTGTTTGACCTGAGCTGTGTGAAACTTTCTCTTTGAACGATGCTCTCCACAAGTAATTAATTTTCTTTCTCCGGCTGTCTATTGGTGGCATGAATTACTGCTTTTGAATTGCGGTACAAATAATGATATAGATTCGTCAGATAATAGCACCGAAAGAGTTCCCTACTGACAATTCTTCTTTTTTAATAAACTGTTTCCTGAAAGCTGCCTATCGGCAAGAGACGCGTACCAACTACAGTGCCGGAAAAAAGATTTAGTCACTCGGAAAGACGACGTCGGATTTGGTCTGATGACGTAATTTTACACCTAGAGGACAGTAGATGTATGATAATGGTTTCAACGTCGTTCGCCAACAGATAGCGTAGTTGTACAGTACCTACTGTATCTACCCATAAATAGGGAATGCTCACTGTAGAAGGCTCTGTGTGGTGCCAACGTGTGAAGCAAGCAGGCAACCGTGCCCCGGAGATACTCTCGTGCTTCCTGCAGCCAACTGAGCGAGTTTGAAAGGGTTCAAATTGTGGCCTTCCGAGTGGCGGGATGGTTCTTTCCGAGAATTGCCACACAAGTTGGAAGTGCTGTGCAGGTTGTGCAACGATGCTGGCATGAGTGGTCACGTGAATATTCTCCCACCCGTAGACGAGGTTCTGGACGTCACCATAGCACAGACATCCGCGAGGATCGTCGTATTGTAAGGACAGCAGTGGCCTATCGTACAGTTACCACAGTACAGATAAGAGGGCTTGTGAGTCCAGACGTGTCAACACGAACTGTTGCGAACCGGTTATTAGCAGTGGGACTAGCGGAATGCACTACTCTGCCCGTCTTCCACTTACTCGACAGCATCGACGTGCTCGGCTCACTTCAAAGAGGAAATTCAATTGAAAGATGGAATGAAGCGCCGTGGTCTTCAGAGGTTAAAGCAGATTCTGCCTGCACGCAAATGATGGTCGTTTGCGCGTACAATGTAGATCTGGGAAGTACTGTTCCACAGAGAACATTAGTCGGAGAAACACTGGCTCCACCACAAGCCTTATGGTCTGGGGTGCGATAAGCTACAACTCTCGTTCACTGTGTTTCTAAAGGGACGCTAACCAGCCCTCGGTACGTGTAGTGTGTTGTTAGACTCGTTCTCCCGTTCTTTTGCCCTACTTGCAACGGGTAGGTGAACTGTTGTTCCAGCAGGATAATGCTCACACAATCGCTGCTGGTGAAACACAATCTCCTCTGCAAGATGTGCAATAACTGCCCTGGCCAGCACGGTCTTCAGACTTGTCACCAGTCGAGCACATGTGAAATATGACGGGATGAGAAGTGACTTGTGCAACTCATCAACTAAAAACTGTTAAAGAACTACGTGAACAGGTCGGGCAGGCGTGGAATCACATATCCCAGGACAGTATTCGCCATCTGTACGATCGACTTGCTGCCAGAGTCAGCGCCTGCATTTCAGCCCGTGAAGGCTACATTAGTACTAACACGGGTGTTTCGGTGTGGGTCGATACCTGGTACCCCAGAACCGTTTGTGCTATTGATCTGTAAATGTCATCATTTCGTTACTCCATGTGCGCTGTTGCAAAAATAACCTAGAGTCAATTGGAAACCTGTAAAAGGGTGAAATAATTTTTTTATCGACCGTGTATAAAATGAAATAAAAGAAACAGAGCATACTTACACACACGCACGTGTAACCTAATGCCATTTACACAAGTTGTTCCGAACCTACGGGGGAAAAATTGTGCACAGGGCTTCATTTTGAGATAATGAGTCAATGCTCATAAAGACCTGCAGAGGAACGATGATTGGTTCAGCGACTGATAGCTGACGTTGAACTAAAATAAATGTAAAGTGTTGCGCTTAAATAGGCGATATATTGGCTACTGGTCTATTATACTTTTGGCGCCAAATCACTGGAAACAGTACTAATGTAACTAAGAATAGCATAAAGTGGCATTAGCAAATAAAACAAATTTTAGGATAAGCGGCTATGCTAGGCTGATTTGATGCATGAATCTTCTTCCTTTTCTTGTGCCTTTGTGCCACTTTGGCTCAGGGCAGCATGGTTATCAACGCTTGCTTAGTTTAAGGGGTGGTCGGATGCCCCTCCTGTCGCCACCTCGTTACCCTCGAGGCGAAATACATATTCCCTAACTGTCTGCGTGTAGTATTGTTCTTGAGGAAGTGAGCGAAAGTCTTATAAATCTTTGTGAATCGCGTATCGGAGACCGGACTTGACTACCAGCCTGGTTTTCACCTAGTGGGACGTGGGAAACCATCTCGACAGGCTGGCACAGTGACACTCGTGGTTACTCCGTCATGCGGATTCAGTCCGGGGCTGACGCACCTCCCCCTCTTGTAAGCGGCGCCTTGACACACATGGCTATCTGAGAGGGTAGTTTGATGAATCTTAAGAAAATGCAATTCTTCCACTAAGAAAATGGATTATAATCACTTATTTAGCCGGTCCTTGACTACTAATCAACACTCAGGGGTGCACACCACGGTGGATTAATAGAAGAGACACGACAGATCCAACGAAGAGCTACACTTTTCGTCACGGAATAGGAGTATTACGGGGGATACTCATTCATCTCCAATGACAGACGCTACAAGAGAGGTATTGTGTATCACACGTAGATTTACTGTTGGGGAATAGATAGGCATTATATTACTTCCCCAAATGTACGTACGTAGGTTTACTGATAATCATTCTTCCGTCACATCATTCTCGATAGCACCAGCTACCGATAGTGGGAATATAGGTACCCTCCTACACCATAAGCTTGCTTGCGCAGTGCAGATGTAGAAATCAATATTTCATGTGGGCCAGAAACGAATGATAAACGCGTCCGACGCACGTTTTTCTACACCACATACGATTCAAAAGAAACTGGCTGTCGCGTCGTCTGTGGTGACTTTACCCTTAAAAACTATACACAGTCACTGGTGATGTGTCCATGGAGGAGTTTACTAGTGTCTACAGTTCGTGGCTGGTCGTCGAACATTGATCATTAATCGTTATTGCTTAGCTGGTTGATTGAGATGGGGTAAGGGACAAAACAGCGAGGTCATCGGTCTCATCGGATTAGGGAAGGACGGGGAAGGAAGTTGGCCGTGCCCTTTCAAAGGAACCATCCCGGCATTTGCCTGGAGCGATTTAGGGAAATCACGGAGAACCTAAATCAGGATGGTCGGACGCGGTTTTGAACCATCGTCCTCCCGAATGCGAGTCCAGTGTAATCGCTACTGAAACTTACAGACATGCATTTTGTGCGTGGTGCAGAAACATCCATTCGAAATGTTCTGTTACACTTGTTGGATAGCGAACCTCCTACTTTTCACGAATTAATGTGATTTCAAAGGAACGGTTCACCATCCTACTTCCATACTGATGTCCGCGGGTACTGAAACAACATAGATACTCATCGCTGGACTGGAACAGGAATGCTATCAGGCAACAAACAAAACAAAAGATACAAACAAATGTTCTTTATTGCCTTACAAAGTAGTCACCACCCGCTACAAAACACTGTTGACAACGTTCGTACAGCTTCTGGCCGCTATCAGCAAAGGTCTCCTGTGGAATCTATCGCAGAAAGGATGACACACGATCTTTGATGGCATTCACGTCCGTACTGCGTTCAGGTTTCATGGCAGCCTTCAATCAGGGAAACAGGAGGAAGTCCGCAGAAGCCAGATCAGGGGAGTACGGAGGGTGTTCTGACTCAGGAATTGAGGCACACGGATCGCGCAGTGTGCAGGGGCATTGTCATGGAGCAGCATCCAATTTCCAGTCCTGTGCAACTATGGCCGAACCCGCCGGGTACGCTGTAGCGATCGGTTCAAAACGGACTGGTTGGTTGGGTTGGGTTGTTTGGGGCACGAGACCAGACAGCGAGGTCATCGGTCTCATCGGATTAGGGAAAGATGGGGAAGGAAGTCGGCCGTGCCCTTTCAAAGGAACTATCCTGAAATTTTCCTGGAGCGATTTAGGGAAATCACGGAAAACCTAAATCAAGATGACCGGACGCGAGATTGAAACGGCCTGGTAAGATGCAACATTAATGGTTTGACCTCCAGGAAGAAATTTCTTGACGGCTCTTTTTTTTTTTTTTTTTTTGACGCCGAGAAGACGGTGAACACCGTGACATCGAATGCCGTTTTGACTCAGGATCGAATTGGTAGCACCAAGTTTCATCTCCTTTGACGATGGTGTTCAAAAGCAATGGATCCCAGTCACACATGGAAATGAAATCGCCAGAAGGCTCCATCCGTCTTGCTTTCTGCTCGTCTGTGAGCTTGTGCTGCAGAAATCGGGAGCAGATCTTCCGCTTACCCACATCATCGCGGATGATGCTGTGCACCGTGTTGCTAATTTGGGCATTTGCTAATGCCCAATTCCTCCGCGATCCATCTGAGAGTCCGTCGCCGATCTTGCGCCAGCATTTGTCGCACTTTCTCGATCTTTTCTGGGGTTCTGCTTGTCGATGGCAGACCTGAACGTGGCTCGGTTGTTTCCTTCCCTTCATGGAAGCATTTAAATAATTCGTAAACACATTCTGCTCACTGCTTTCCTCCAGTTCACCTGCACCAACAAGCCGGCTGGAGTGGCCGAGCGGTTCTAGGTGCTACAGTCTGTAACCGCGCGACCGCTACGGTCGCAGGTTAGAATCCTGCCTCGGGCATGTATGTGTGTGATGTCCTTAGGTTAGTTAGGTTTAAATAGTTCTAAGTTCTAGGGGACTGATGACCTCAGAAGTTAAGTTCCATAATGCTCAGAGCCATTTGAACCATTTTTTTGCAGCAACATTCCACGTGTCTTCGTTGCAGTCTTCTCCAGTTTGTAGCAGAATTTGATGTTTACTCGTTGCTCCGTTGCGCTGTGAAATTTCCCCTCGCACTGACTACGCTCAACTGGTCGCAGTCTGTTTACACAATCAGTCACATGCAGTGCATGCCGTGTATCGATTCTCCTCAAGTCTCTAAAGACCCAGGCGCATGCTCGCACACATGCGTCAAGTTGCCTTTCAGATATGACACTACTCACCGAACTTTAAGACACACCACTTAGGTTAAACGGTGGAGAGTGTTCTAAAGTGAGCTTAGGCCGAAAGCCTACATTTTGTAAAGAACTGTAAAGGACAAGAAGAAAATATAGCTAAGATGTGTTATTCTTAGGAAAGACATTTTATAGAATGTCTTCTATAGAGTTGAGAAGATTAGTATATGCAGACGCTGAGGCAAATAATATTGAGCATAATTTTAACAAATCATCTAAGATCACTGGACAGGATTGCCGCTCTGGCGCTGTTACTAGAAATCCATCAGTCAGTATTCGGAAACTTGAGGCTACAGGTCTTACTGATGTCTCAGCTTTCAATTCAAACGCAGTTAAAATTTTCTTCTATCACCTTCTCTGTGTTGGAAGTCTATAAATTGATGCCCCTAGGATTTATAATTTTGATGAGATTGGGATATCAACAGTTCAAATGCCAGGAGAAATTTTAGCACCCAAAGGAGATAAATAGGCTCAGAAATAAGGTGGTAGCGTGGTAAGAACATTACAGTGTGGTGTGCTGTGAGTGCCAGTGAGGCGTATGTGCTTACCGTGCTTATTTTCCTGCGGCTTACGATGACCCCCGCTACGCAGTGAGGGGGCCACCAAATTCAATATACGACTGTAGCAAGAATGGGTGGATGACTGGGGATCTCTTTCTCAAGTGACAAAAGCATTTTGCTGACTCTACTAGGGCATCCAGGAGGCATACGATTCTCCCGATTCTCGACGATCACACTCTCTAGCAGCCTACAGCTTTCGCAGGACAACGGAATAGTAGTCGTTACTCCACCACCTCACCGCTCCCACAGGCTACAGCCCTTAGACATGACCTTTTTCGGCTGATTAAAGGCTTCATTTAATCAAGACTGAGAAATTTTGATAAAGCCTATCTCCACTAACAAATAACAACCTATGACATTTGCCGTACTTTCAGCAAAGCCTTCCCGAGGACTGAAAATATAGAAAAGGGTGTTTCTGGCTCCAGTAAAACTGAAAGAACTTGCAAAATTTAGTAACGACGACTTCATGGTTTTGCACACAGAAGAAGAGACAATGCCTACCAGTGTCTGAGAGCGTTAAAATTGATGACAAAATGAGAAATTTGTCCTTGTGCTTCAAAGAAAGGGACTGATATCCTAAACAATGTAGTAGAAGACTTACTAATTCAGCCTTCGCTTGGGCTACAATTCAAAGACATATCTCCATTACCAGGCCCTCTCAAATTGAAGAAAAGCGCTAGACAACACTCCTCAATATTCACTTTGACTCCTAACAAAGAGATTTTAAAAAATCTGGACAGATTAAAGCAGCTAATTTAAGGAAGAAAGAAGAAAAAGAATTATCTTTAGGAAAATTAATGTTTTTTAAGATAAAGCAAAGAGCCAGTTCAAAACGACTGGGTTTAGGGTAGGGCCTCAGCGATCTGATATTAAGAAATGTAATCGGAATAGATCTTTAAAGTCTTCATCAGATGATGAACCTAAGGTTATCCAAAATCTGCTGTGGTGATGAGATGAATAACACTGACCCTCAGAATTTCGGAGGAACTGCTGTCAAAAGAGACAGTGGAACATTTGTTGATAACGTTTCCGCTTGCCTGCTCTGTGAAGAGTTTGGAAAAACAGAGAACTGTGATTTATATGTGTGTTTTGTAGTGGATGGCTGCAGTGTGAGTGAAGTGAATGTGATATCGCTGAAAAATATGTTTGTGGCCATTGCCCGAAACGTCAACCGAGAAAAATTAAGATCATTTTGGTCATGTTTTAATTTTCCTAGTGAAAGGATTTTTATTTATTTTGATGCTTAATAAATACTTACATTTTACATTTTGATGTTACAAATAAATACTGAAGTTCAAATTTGTTCAGTTCTTTTATTTTACTCAGTTCTTGCCGTTTTATAGTGCATGGTATTAGCCTAGACCTTGGGGCAATACCGTGCAGAGTAACAATTTTGTAAACTCGTCAGATATTCAGAAACAGACCATGAGCAATGACAACATTCGGGCTTTCTGTAAGCAGAGCCTACAGGCTCTAGATGCAGACCATATTATTGTGCTTCATGTAGGCTGGAGTGTTTCATCTCTATGGCTTATAAGGTGACCCACAATTATTTTATATTTACTAGCATAGACAAAGAATTTTATCCCATATTATGATTTTAAATAAGCCTTTTACAAATTTTTGTCTAAATGGCTCTGAGCACTATGGGACTTAACTTCTGACGTCATCAGTCTCCTAGAACTTAGAACTACTTAAACCTAACTAAGCTAAGGACATCACACACATCCATGCCCGAGGCAGGATTCGAACCTGCGACCGCAGCGGTCGCGCAGTTCCAGACTGTAGCGCCTAGAACAGCTCGGCCACCCCGGCCGGCCTTTTGTCTAAACATAGCAACTATGTTCCAGTTTACACCGATTGGTTTTAGCAGAGGAATTCCATGAACTGTGCAGTGTTGTTTCCAGAATATGCCCTCGAGATTTGCTTCCATAATGCACTCATTGTAAATGATAATGTATTAAATGCGATCTTGAGGGCGCATGAGTTGATAAGGTGTAATCCTTCCCTGAAATACCTCGTCTGCATCAACTCCTTTAGGCTGTTTATAATATGTACCCAACAATGAGATGTTGTTCTATTGGGTAACTTGACACGTAGGAATTTATTTAATTATTCCTTATTTACCATAACCAGATTTCAGGTAATGAAGCAGCAGTTGGCATAGCTAAGTATGCAGTTTCCAGACGTGTTGTTCCTCTAAACGCAGTTACCCCGCTGTTGAGACACAAGATCATGCATTCATGGGAGAAAGGGTGGCTGAGGTTGAAGAGTAGTAAACTGATGTCAGTGAAGCGAACGACATGGCTGTGGCGTTCCTATTCCTTGTCGCCGAGGCAGGAGGAAATACATTACTTTTAATGCGTCTTTAAGAAGGCGACCGACCACTATGCATTACTTGTGGTATAAATGTCTCTGTACACGACATTTTAACACAATGCGTCTTATTTCAAAATTTGAGGGCTGCAACTAGCTACTGTAACCTGATGTGTTCTCTATTTTAGACGATGAAAGAAATGTGATTCATGTTTTACGATTCCGTGAAATGTCTGACTTTTAGATCGGCTATTAGATAGAAGATTTTATTGTGTTTTCCGGCTGTCTGGTTTATGCTATCTTTACCAGTTATCAGACAGTGAAAATTACCGGTTACATCTTTTTTCCTACGTTGTGTCATAGTACGCTTATTTTAACAACGGGTCTTACAAACTACAGTAACTGTGAATGTGAGTGAGTAGGAGTGGAACAGATTGCATCAAATACAAACTTCATTGTTTATCTTTTGAAACGTAAAACTTTAGCCACATTCATATCCCTATAGAAACAGCCAAACAACAAACCAATCACATAAAAGTAGCAAACAATTTTTTTTGTCAAAAAGCCAAGAAAAAGTACTACAGGCACATTGCATTTTCACCTCCGTTGGTATGTAAATATAGCTCAAAGAACAGAAAATTCGTCGTGTTCACTGCCTTGAGTGATCAAACTTACCGCGACTCATAGCCATTCTTTTTCTAAATTATAAAAAATTTAATATCATTAGGTTTCTGTCTCGGAAAAATGAAGGGTGCCGTCATGAAAAGCAGGGAGTTACAAAAAAGAAAGTAATACTAACTCTACAACAAAAACGCTCGTTCTGTTGTGTACCATCAGTGATTGCATTATTTATTTGTACGTACTAAAATGTTTATGAGATGTTGAACGGCTCCACGTTACTTGACGCGACACTGATATGGTTTGTTTCTTTTGCCCGTCGTATCACCTCTGTATTTTTTCACCAAAGGAACATACCAACAGTAGCTTCCACAAAAGATCTTCAGGGTTGTAGACCACTTCAAACGTAAAATGATCAGTCAGCGTTTCGTCCACTTTTGGAAGTGGTTTTACATAGCTCGATCAACTCCGTAAGCAGCAATGACCGAAAAATTTGATCATCATTGTACAATACGACGTGGTGCGCAACGCAGAACATTTTCATGGAAAATCCTACTAACAAGAACTCTTGAACGTTCGTGTGGTAAGTTAAACACACAGGCAATGTCCATCGTAGTAAAAATTTGTTTTACTGAACGGTATATCTTAGAACGCTGATCTAGGTTGATGATGACATTTGTGTGGACAATATTTCAGCTATTACTTTTCCTTCATTTGCATCTGAAGGTTATATTAGTTGAACTCTACTAGAAAGTATTTGATTCATCTTTTCATTTGCGCCGTAGGGTGGTGGGGTTTCAGGTTCCGCTGAATAGGTCAGGAGTTCACTACACTCAGCTGGCGGCTACACGGGTAGCGGAGGCTGTGTGGCGTGGACTGGGCGGTTTTTTAGGTTAGAAGGCCTCGGGAAAGTACGGGGTGGGCTGCAATCTCAAAGGGTGCATGGCAAATACTGGACGTGCTTGGATCAAGAAACAGTCGGAATTGTAGTTGTAAATTGTTGTAGGTGTGCTGGGAAAGTCCCTGAGCTTCAAGCGCTAATAGAAAGCACAGACGCTGAAATCGTTATAGGTACAGAAAGCTGGCTAAAGCCTGAAATAAGTTCTGCAGAAATTTTTACGAAGTCTCAGACAGTGTTCAGGAAAGATAGATTAGGCAGAATTGGTGGTGAAGTGTTTGTGTCTGTCAGTAGTGGTTTATCTTGTAGTGAAGTCGAAGTAGATACTCCGTGCGAATTGGTATGGGTGGAGGTTATACTTAACAGCCGAACTAAGTTAATAATTGGCTCCTTCTACCGACCCCCAGACTCCGATGATATAGTTGCTGAACAGTTCAGAGAAAATTTGAGTCTCGTAACAAATAAATACCCCACTCATCCGGTTATAGTTGGTGGGGACTTAAACCTTCCCTCGATATGTTGGCAAAAATACTTGTTCAAAACCGGTGGTAGGCAGAAAACATCTTCCGAGATTGTCCTAAATGCTTTCTCCGAAAATTATTTCGAGCAGTTAGTCCACGAACACACGCGAATTGTAAATGGTTGCGAAAATACACTTGACCTCTTAGCCACAAACAACCCAGAGCTAATAGAGAGCATCATGACTGATACAGGGATTAGTGATCACAAGGTCGTTGTAGCTAGGCTCAATACCGTTTCTTCCAAATCCACCAGAAACAAACGCAAAATAATTTTATTTCAAAAAGCGGATAAAGTCTCACTAGAAGCCTTCCTAAGAGACAATCTCCATTCCTTCCGAACTGACTATGCAAATGTAGACGAGACGTGGCTCAAATTCAAAGATATAGTAGCAACAGCAATTGAGAGATTCATACCTCATAAATTGGTAAGAGATAGAACTGATCCCCCATGGTACACAAAACAGGTCCGAACGCTGTTGCAGAGGCAACGGAAAAAGCATGCGAAGTTCAGAAGAACGCGAAATCCCGAAGATTGGCTAAAATTTACGGACGCGTGAAATTTGGCACGGACTTCAATGCGAGATGCCTTAAATAGGTTCCACAACGAAACATTGTCTCGAAATTTGGTAGAAAATCCGAAGAAATTCTGGTCGTATGTAAAGTACACAAGCGGCAAGACGCAGTTAATACCTTCGCTGCGCAGTGCCGATGGTGCTGTTACCGACGACTGTGCCGCTAAAGCGGAGTTATTGAACGCAGTTTTCCGAAATTCCTTCACCAGGGAAGACGAATGGAATATTCCAGAATTTGAAACACGAACAGCTGCTAGCATGAGTTTCTTAGAAGTAGATACCTTAGGGGTTGCGAAGCAACTCAAATCGCTTGATACGGGCAAGTCTTCAGGTCCAGATTGTATACCGATTAGGTTCCTTTCAGATTACGCTGATACAATAGCTCCCTACTTAGCAATCATATACAACCGCTCACTCACTGATAGATCTGTACCTACATATTGGAAAACTGCACAGGTCGCACCAGTGTTTAAGAAGGGTAGTAGGAGTAATCCATCGAACTACAGACCTATATCATTGACGTCGGTTTGCAGTAGGGTTTTGGAGCATATACTGTATTCAAACATTATGAATCACCTCGAACGGAACGATCTATTGATACGTAATCAGCATGGTTTCAGAAACCATCGTTCTTGTGCAACGCAGCTAGCTCTTTATTCGCACGAAGTAATGGCCGCTATCGACAGGGGATCTCAAGTTGATTCCGTATTTCTAGATTTCCGGAAAGCTTTTGACACCGTTCCTCACAAGCGACTTCTAATAAAGCTGCGGGCCTATGGGGTATCGTCTCAGTTGTGCGAATGGATTCGTGATTTCCTGTCAGGAAGGTCGCAGTTCGTAGTAATAGACGGCAAATCATCGTTTAAAACTGAAGTGATATCAGGTGTTCCCCAGGGAAGCTTCCTGGGACATCTGCTGTTCCTGATGTATATAAATGACCTGGGTGACAATCTGAGCAGTTCTCTTAGGTTGTTCGCAGATGATGCTGTAATTTACCGTCTAGTAAGGTCATCCGAAGACCAGTATCAGTTGCAAAGCGGTTTAGAAAAGATTGCTGTATGGTGTGGCAGGTGGCAGTTGACGCCAAATAACGAAAAGTGTGAGGAGATCCACATGCGTTGCAAAAGAAATCCGTTGGAATTCGATTACTCGATAAATAGTACAATTCTCAAGGCTGTCAATTCAACTAAGTACCTGGGTGTAAAAATTACGAACAACTTCAGTTGGAAAGACCACATAGATAATATTGTGGGAAAGGCGAGCCAAAGGTTGCGTTTCATTGCCAGGACACTTAGAAGATGCAACAAGTCCACTAAAGAGACAGCTTACACTACACTCGTTCGTCCTCTGTTAGAATATTGCTGCGCGGTGTGGGATCCTTACCAGGTGGTATTGACGAAGGACATCGAAAGGGTGCAAAAACGGGCAGCTCGTTTTGTATTATCACGTAATAGGGGAGAGAGTGTGGCAGATATGATACGCCATTTGGGATGGAAGTTATTAAAGCAAAGATGTTTTTCGTTGCAGCGAGATCTATTTACGAAATTTCAGTCACCAACTTTCTCTTCCGAATGCGAAAATATTTTGTTGAGCCTAGCCTACATAGGTAGGAATGATCATCAAAATAAAATAAGAGAAATCAGAGCTCGAACAGAAAGGTTTAGGTGTTCGTTTTTCCCGCGCGCTGTTCGGGAGTGGAATGGTAGGGAGATAGTATAGATGTAATAACCCGACGAAGACCACAAGTAACACTGACCGAAAAATTTGGTCATCATTTTACAATACGACGCGTTGTGCAACGCAGAACACTATTATCGGAAAATCTGCTAATAAGAATTCTTAAACATTCGCGTGGTACGTCGCACTCATTGGCAATGTCCATCACAGTCAAAAACATTTTTACTGAACGACATATTTTAGAACGCTGTTCCAGGTTGACGATGGCATTTGTATGGACAGTATTTCAGCATCGGAAGGTGGTTTTAGTTAGACTCTACTAGAAAGTATGTGATTTATTTTTTAATCTTTAAAATGTCATAAATCACGTCACTTTATAGTTACTGATTGGACTACGGCAGTATTCACTTAAATACGACATTGCAATGATTATGTTGTTCCGAAGTACGACGCAATTTCACTTCGGTCATGTATTGCAGCTACTACAGTGTTATGAAATACACGAAATGTTTTCGCAATTGCGAATATGGACAACCATCAGCGGTATAATGGAATGACGACAGTGAAAATTTGTGTTCGACCGAGACTCGAACCTGTATTTCCCCCTTATCGCGAACAGTCGCATTAACATTTCTTTTTAATCGAAATAGAAATAATTTTAGCAGGGCGTGGTTTCGATTGGCGGACCTCTGGGTTAATTTTTTCTGTTTCCTGTTTTTTTCGTTGCCGTTAACATTGTTCTCTCTGGAACCGTGAAATAATAGACTAAGTTCTTCGATCATAAATTGAAACAGAAACTAAAAAAAAAATCTCCTTTTCTTAACAAAGAGTCCAATATCCTTAAAACAGAATAAATAAGACATTTCCTATATCTTTTTTCCCATATTGTGGCTTCCGCTGGAATTAGTTTTCCTGAGGCACTATGACTTGGCTTAACAAGAAGACACTGTTGGCAACAATAATTTCTCGTGATTGTAAGAGGGTAGTTAAAATGGTGTAAAATTTATAGCAACGCTCTCTTAATGTGCGTCAACCAAAAATTACCTCTTCTCTATGGTAAAGTGTGAAATAAAAAATTTGGAAACAATGCTTTGTATTTCGGACGCTTTGTAAGATTACGATGCTCTTCCATCATATACTACTGTATATACTTATCTGTACTCGCATTTTTAGTTGTAGTTGCAAAATAGGCGCACTGGCTGATAATCCAAGCACAGCTATTATTCTTTGTTTCAGGAAAGAAATGCCAGTCTGGTTGAAGGGCTTCTTTAAGTGTTATAACACATCCTTTAGTGTTAGTAATCGTTGCGAGATAGTCCAGTACCTTATATGGAATCGGTCTCGACAGATTAGGATGGGCGCCAAGCTGTCTACAGTATGGCAGTGATCGCAGTACGGACTCTGCTTCACTTTAATCTTGTGCAGATTTTCATCTGTGGGGACCCTCTCTTTTACTATGTCATACCACGTTATTTTGGAGTGGAGAATGGAGTTGTTGATATTTTTCCAGACTTTTTGCAGTTGACCGCTGGATATTTCTCTTCCATAGGGTTTGGCTTATGCTGTCTCGTGAGGTGGCATTAAGTCCTTCTGGCGTTAAGCTGCTGTGGATTGTTATCTTGAATATAGCTCATTTCTAGGTAGTAAGTCAGGACGTAATCGAGTTGAGTGCTGATGTGGCCAACGACGACTGGAGTCCTTTAGTTCGTTGAGGCTAAGCTAGTATGGGGTGTCTGCAGTATTTTGCGGATACGGTTCATATATATTGTAGTGCATTGTTCCTGGACGCCTTTGACACCCCAACCACCAGCTATGCGGGTTAGTACTATGGTTGGTACGGTGGTCTTAAAGATTTTTCCGCTGTAGATGAACAAATACACTGCAGATAGAATCTTGTGCGCTGTATCCTTGGATGCTGGTAACACTACCGTGATGCGATATATTTTGCTTAGAACATAGCTGTTAATCAATAGTGCTCTCTGTATACGGTTTAACATTCTAGTTTTATGTTCATGGAGAGTAGCTATCATATATTGAGTTTATATTCACTGTTGGCAACAATAATTTCTCGTGAATTCGACATCAAAATGCCACCTAAGTGGTTCCTCTTCTCTGTATTTGGAGCCATGTTACTTGCATGTTCTGAATTTAGGGTACGAACGGTAATATCTTTGACTTGTGTTGATTGAGCTTGGCTCCAGCAGAAATAACATAAGCATGGATTATTTCTCGAACAATTTAGATTTCAGATTTCGTGTTAACTGTTACACTGATATCATCAGCATAAGCCTGACGCACGGTTTTTGTACCCAACATCCGTAAACATTGTAACCTGTGATGCAGGCTTAACAGTAACAGTTCTACGGCGATTGCGTACAGTGCCGTAGAAAAGGGGCAGCCTTGTCTCACAGATTGCTTAATCGGGGCTGGTGAACTTAGTTGGCCATTAATTTTGATTCCCCGTCGGAGGTTCGAGTTCTCCCTTGGGCAAGGGTGTGTGTGTGTTGTCCTTAGCGTAATTTAGTTTAAGTTAGGTTAAGTAGTGTGTAAGCCTAGAGGACCGATGACCTCAGCAGTTTGGCCTCATAGAACTTACCACAAATTTCCCATTTCCTAATGTTGATTCGAGAGGAAGTTCCGACTATACATTTGCGTATGATCTGAATAAAATCATCGCTGAACCCCATCCGTTGGATTACGGTTAGAGAAAGTGGTGACTGATGCGGTCAGATGCCTTTTCAAAGTCCAAAAAATGAGACCAACTTTGCATTTACATAGCCACGACAAGTCCCTATATTCACCTAAAGCATTATACATAGATCTCCCTGGGACAGCAATCATTTGATAAGGACCAATAACTATCAGAAGTACTGACATCACTCTACTATTTATGAATATGGATACGTGTTTTTTTTTCTTTTTTGGGGGCAGAGGAGGGGGGGGGGGCTCAGGACAATCAGTCCTTCCGTCACCTGAGGTGGCATCTGCACGTCCCCCAATAATTCGTTGTACATTTTGTTGTGACGCTCCAAAAGCAAGCATAAAATTCTGTGGGCAGGCCATCTTTGCTACAAGGTCGGCGTTGTCATTCAGACTGATCGTGTGTTGAATGTAGGATAAAATCAGCTCATTTGCCGTGTAATCCGTTACTTACTGGGCGTAAAAATCGGTAATGCAACGGATTGTATTTAGTGATAATTTTATTCAGATAATACGCAAATGTATAGTCGGAACATCCTCTCGAATCGAAATTAATTGCCAAGTAAGTTCACTAGTCCCTAGGACAGTCTGTGAGACACGGCTGCCCCCTTTCTACGACACTGTACGCAATCGTCGTAGAACCATTACTGTTAAACCTGCATCACAGGTTACAATTGCGCCACGTATTCTTTTTTTTTTTTTTTTTTTTTTTTTTTTTTTTTTTTTTTTTTTGTTGCGGCATGTTGATAGTATTCAAGCTTCCGTTCGTCGTTGAGACTATGGCCTAACTTTTGTTTACATCTCTTGGCTTCCCGGATCATGTGGTGTATTGATGTATTTTCCCGCATCAGTTCAAACGGAGAACACGCTCGAACTTCTACAGAGACAGTTGTACCAACGCTGTGATTCTTGGTTTAGTGCGTTTTATTCTAGAGCTGTTTACTATTAACCCCATGGGGTCGTCATATACACTCCTGGAAATTGAAATAAGAACACCGTGAATTCATTGTCCCAGGAAGGGGAAAATTTATTGACACATTCCTGGGGTCAGTTACATCACATGATCACACTGACAGAACCACAGGCACATAGACACAGGCAACAGAGCATGCACAATGTCGGCACTAGTACAGTGTATATCCACCTTTCGCAGCAATGCAGGCTGCTATTCTCCCATGGAGACGATCGTAGAGATGCTGGATGTAGTCTTGTGGAACGGCTTGCCATGCCATTTCCACCTGGCGCCTCAGTTGGACCAGCGTTCGTGCTGGACGTGCAGACCGCGTGAGACGACGCTTCATCCAGTCCCAAACATGCTCAATGGGGGACAGATCCGGAGATCTTGCTGGCCAGGGTAGTTGACTTACACCTTCTAGAGCACGTTGGGTGGCACGGGATACATGCGGACGTGCACTGTCCTGTTGGAACAGCAAGTTCCCTTGCCGGTCTAGGAATGGTAGAACGATGGGTTCGATGACGGTTTGGATGTACCGTGCACTATTCAGTGTCCCCTCGACGATCACCAGTGGTGTACGGCCAGTGTAGGAGATCGCTCCCCACACCATGATGCCGGGTGTTGGCCCTGTGTGCCTCGGTCGTATGCAGTCCTGATTGTGGCGCTCACCTGCACGGCGCCAAACACGCATACGACCATCATTGGCACCAAGGCAGAAGCGACTCTCATCGCTGAAGACGACACGTCTCCATTCGTCCCTCCATTCACGCCTGTCGCGACACCACTGGAGGCGGGCTGCACGATGTTGGGGCGTGAGCGGAAGACGGCCTAACGGTGTGCGGGACCGTAGCCCAGCTTCATGGAGACGGTTGCGAATGGTCCTCGCCGATACCCCAGGAGCAACAGTGTCCCTAATTTGCTGGGAAGTGGCGGTGCGGTCCCCTACGGCACTGCGTAGGATCCTACGATCTTGGCGTGCATCCGTGCGTCGCTGCGGTCCGGTGCCAGGTCGACGGGCACGTGCACCTTCCGCCGACCACTGGCGACAACATCGATGTACTGTGGAGACCTCACGCCCCACGTGTTGAGCAATTCGGCGGTGCGTCCACCCGGCCTCCCGCATGCCAACTATACGCCCTCGCTCAAAGTCCGTCAACTGCACATACGGTTCACGTCCACGCTGTCGCGGCATGCTACCAGTGTTAAAGACTGCGATGGAGCTCCGTATGCCACGGCAAACTGGCTGACACTGACGGCGGCGGTGCACAAATGCTGCGCAGCTAGCGCCATTCGACGGCCAACACCGCGGTTCCTGGTGTGTCCGCTGTGCCGTGCGTGTGATCATTGCTTGTACAGCCCTCTCGCAGTGTCCGGAGCAAGTATGGTGGGTCTGACACACCGGTGTCAATGTGTTATTTTTTCCATTTCCAGGAGTGTATTTAGCGGAGGCGTAAGAAGTGATTCTCTAAAATGCGTTTTCGCCAGTACGCTTTCATGCGAGCATGTTGTACGATGCCTTTTTTATCTGCAATTTTAGAAACTGTAATCACCACATAATTCTGCGTCCTCCAAAAGTGACCCCTTTAGATGCCACACACCTTTTACCACGAATGCTTTTTGTGTAATGTGCTGCGCTGTTATATGAAATGCGCAGGGATTCGAGGAGTTAATGGGCCAAATTTCACAGTCAGTTACATTACGGATAAAGTCTTTCGTTACACACGGTCTGTCTAGTCTGCTTGCCGAACTACTGGATATGTATGTGTATCCTATTGGATGTGAACACCAAGTATCTTTTAAATCTAGTCCATTTGTTAACAACAACAGCTCCTTGAAAAAGTTGAAGTTCGGAACTTGATAGTCTTGAGGCAATACGGAGTTAAAATCACCATTCAAAATTATGTTCAACCGAGAATCCGTTATAATGGGAAATTTAATCCCGGAAGAGGTTACTCCTAGGACGTTTCCCACTAGATCCGCAGGAAGTGTATGGTTAACAGGAAGTATATCATATATTTTTGCAGTTATTCATTGTCCAGATTGCCCTGCACATGGTATGCCTTTTTTGAACAGTACTTCTGCTCCACACTCACAGCCTGTTTTCTAGAGTGCTTCATATCCGTACACATCCACTACTTTCGTCGTAACTACCTCTTGTATCATCGCTACATACTGTCGGCGGCGAATAAGCTGACTTTTAGAGATTGCAACTTTTACATCAACAGTGGCAATTTTATGCGCCTGCGTCATTCAGTGGTACTACTAAACAGACTCAGTGTCATCAGACCACGCAATACCCGTATCAGGTTCATGGTGGTCCCCCTTTTCCATCGGTTTTTCAGTTGGAGAGGCCAGGTTCATATGTACATCCTCATTCAGGTTCGGGATGTCTTTTTTCGATGTCTGCAACGTCATGCTATTCACTTAGATCTGCTTTGAGAATTTTCTTGGTACGTGAGAGTTTCTGCTCCAGTTATTGAATCCTCTCAGGGATCTGTTTACATGTTTGGCTTTTGGGTTTGACCGGCTGCTCAAATGGTTCAAATGGCTCTGAGCACTATGCAACTTAACTTCTGAGGTCATCAGTCGCCTAGGACTTAGAGCTAATTAAACCTAACTAACCTAAGAACAGCACACACATCCATGCCCGAGGCAGGATTCGAACCTGCGACCGTAGCGGTCGCTCGGTTCCAGACTGTAGCGCCTAGAACCGCACGGCCACTCTGGCCGGCTGATCGGCTGCTGTTTGAGGTTGTCTTTCTTAGTATCCTTCAAATCTCCTTATAGGGTGGTGTTTCGAGTCAAATTTTCACTCATCCTCTTACTGGATGACGGTTTCAATAGAGGAATGGGTTCGCTATGGGGTTGCTCATTCAGGGTTGGTTCTTGCAAAAAATCATTCTCAACAGCGTAGGAGTTGATGCGTATCCCATCATCTTTCGGGGTCTGTTGTGCTGAAAGCGTTACAGCTGTTGTGATTTCCTTAGGTTCACGTGGTCTCGATTCTATTGTGTCAGCGATGGTCTTCTGGGCTTCTTCTTGGGTCGTATGGTTGTCCGTATTCACATTAGGACTTGCGCCACCCATCGCTGTAAACACTCACCGGGGACGTGGCCGGGAGAGTTGAACGCCGCGGACGTTCTCGGCTCGCCGTCACATATAACGATACTTCGGTAACCACAGATGCTGGTGTACGATGGTAAATGCTTGTACAAATCAACCCTTAATTGTCTCACTCCGTTGAGCACTTGGAATTTCCGTGCATTGGACCACTGTTCGGCAACATTCTTCAGATTCTAGCTGGTACATCATGGGGAGCTGACGCCAACACATTGAGAACATCTACTCTAGCACTCGTCTATTCCGCAGCAGAATACTGCTCTGCAGTATGGCTTAATAGCTGCCATACTCACCTTGTGGACATTCAACTTCGTCACACTATGCGTACCATATCGGGAACATTACTTGCCATTCCAGTCAAGTGGCTGCCGGTGTTGTGTAACATTTTGCCATTCCAGTCAAGTGGCTGCCGGTGTTGTGTAACATAGCACCTCCTCGCATCGGAAGACAAAAACATCTTGGTCATCTGTGGTCAAGAATACTGAATAACGCGTCTCTCCGAATTCACGAAGATGTGAGACAGCTAGAATCATCCAGGTTGAAGTCCCGTATACCGGCATGTAAAACGGCCATGGAATTGTTAAGCAACTATTTCGACCCCAAAGATAGCTGGCGGAAAGAATGGACATCTACTCCACAGGGCATCTTGAAAGTTGAAGATCCAACAGTAAGGCTCAATGGTTTCTGTTTGCCAAGACACACTTGGAGCAGGCTTAACCGTTTCAGATGTGGTGTGGGAAGAAGTGCTTCGATTCTTCGTAAATGAGGTTGAGTGGACACCCCAAACTGTGACTGTGCTGACGTTCCACAAACAATGAAGCATATAGCAGTGGACTGCCCCCTCCGTGCCTTCCCTGGAAATCTAGTGGATTCGAACCTGGTTACTTCAGAAGTGGTGGATTGGATCAAATGCTTTAGATATAAAGATCTAAACTGTATTTTAATGTGTCTGTGGCACTGTATTTTAAGTGTTATTGTGATTGTTATGTATCTTACACTAAATAAATAAAAACTGAGGACCTTCGGATACGGCGCTATCACTGCATTTATCTTTTATGCTGGTATGGTAGTTCGAATATAGCTGACCCGTCCGTACTCCAAATCCTGCATGAGTTTTGGTGACTTCGTCTATGTTCCCTTCAAAGTGTTTAAAATTCATAATTTCCCCTCAAAAAGCAACTACTTTTTCACATAAGTTAGTATCCTTCAATTTGACAAAAATATCACTGCTCGTTATCGAAAGATGTGTTCCAATAACAGCCTCTAAATCAAGTTTTACATCGTATTGTAACAAATATTTGGTTTCTTGTAGGTTGCGTCGGACGTAACTATGATCAAACGATAACTCCAAAGTACCTTTTATTTTCAAGTGGGCCATCGCAATATCATTCTTTAGATTTCAATACGCACTCCAACTTACCACGCCGTAGCACAGAAGATTGCGGCGCACGATACAACAGCACAGTTCTGCACAACACCGCTAATGCGGTGAGACTATACCATTGGGCTATCCGAACACGCCGCACAGCCAGACTCAAACTGCAGTATGTCATCAAATATGTGTCTACAACCTGCGCTCGTACATTCATTATGTATATTCCTGTACGAGGGAGACAGTTTAATTGAACAAGAATATATATAATTAATGTACGAGTGCAGGTTGTGGACACAAGGTTGGCGACATATGGAAACTTGGGTCCGGCCATGCAGGAAGCTCAGATAGCTTGATGACAAGAATATCGCTCGTAACAACAGGAAAATCTAGGCTGATTCTCTGTCTGGCACAAATTATCATTATCGTCATTCCATCATGCAGCTAATGGTTGTCCATATTCACAATTGCGAATGTATTTCATGTAATTCTCGTAAATATATTTCGCGCCAATAACCTTATATAAACAGTGTGCAGTAACATTGACTGGTACCGATTTACGTGAATGATGTTAACGCTGGTAACATTTCATCTAATTTACGTCATTTCACGACAGACAGAGCTCGACATTCGTCTGATGCTACTGCATTTCTACAGCGAAAACACCTATTTTTGACTATAGCTTGTGTACATGTCAGAGGTTTTTAAAGTTTGACATTTGCTGAAGCAAAATATTTTGCAGTACCTCTTGAAAATGACTGAAAGCCCGAAATTGCAATAGTAAAATAAACAATTTCTGCAGTCAATGGCGAATATGGCGATATGTTTCATTGTTCGACAATGCCTAAATTTTCACCTCTGATGTTTATAGTCCAGTTTGTGTCTAAAGCGCATATCATCGCGTTTGGGCAGTGATGTTCTTGTCACGTTTGGTGCATCAGTTTATACGAATGTTGAAAAAAAAATGTTTTTCTTCTTTGTCGTGGCCACTGTCAGGAAGTTCGATATACCAACAATCCGTAACGGTTGACCTACAACTTCAGCGAATGAATTACGCGCGTATTACGTTCGTCGTGAGGTCACCTCATCCCAATTCGGCGCTGTTTGTTTATGGGCGGAACCATTAATTTGTCAAAGCGGCACCACATAAATTCTTGCGGGCTCACGCGCGGCCACAATTATGCCGGACCAACATTAAACTGCCATTTAAAGAAAATGTATCGCATCTTTTAGAAACCCAATATCCATTCATCAATAGTGAAATACGTGTCCGCTAAAAGATACGAGGTCGCTGACCCAACATTCGGCGACTATGCGTATTTATGCGAAGTACGAGGAAATAATAGCTGCATGAATAGTTGTTTTTTAGTACCGCGCAGCGCCTGTCACCGTGTTATGAACGGCGGGGAGAATACAGCGTGGACCAAAAGGAGCTGCCCATTTGGTTACGCCCAACTTGAGGAATATTTTCGTAGGTGACGGCGAAAATTTGATTATACAACTGCTAAAAATTTCGGAATCCGCAGAGATACGAAAAATATCTCGTTTTTGAGATAACAGAAGGAGATCCTGTATGAGAGAATCAAGAAAAAACTAGAACTGGAGTTCGGGGAAACGAGGAAGGTTTCCGACCATGGAAAAGCCGCGCAGAGGAGATCATTAGTTTAAAAATGATTATGGCATACTGCAGGAATCGGAACAAACGTCTGGCAATAACATTTGTAGATTTTAAGAAGACATATGACTCTCTTCATAGACCTACAGCATTAAAATTTTAAGGAATCTGGGACTCCATCCAAAACTAATTTAAACTAGTAGGACTTACTCAAACCAACAACAAATCGAAAGTGAAGTTCAGAGGAGAACTATCCGAACTATTCCTCAGAAAAAAAGGCTTAAGACAAGATGACTGGCCGTCACCATTACTGTTTAACTGTGCGCTGGAATGCATAATGAGAGAATGAAACAAGGATAACCTAAATTGGATGAGCGAAAAATGATAAAAATTTGAACTGCTTGGGATCTGCTGATGATCTTGCTTTCCTACCCATCATTGTCCAATACATCAGGCAACAAGTTAAATCACTACAAGAAGCAGCTCAAAAAATTGGCGTCGGAATATCATTCGCAAAAATAGAGATTATGTTGACTGACCCACCACTTGCAAACAAAATTACGAAAGGAAAACAAGAAGACAAAACTGTTGATAAATTTAAATATTTAAGCGATATCGTAACATAAATCTAAATGAGAAACTATCATGGCAAAATAGAAAAAAACTGAACAAAGCAAATTACTTTACCAAAAATACACACAAGGAGAAAAGCCTATTCATAGATGCAAAATTAGAACATCGTAAACAACTTTCGCAGATGAAACCAACTTCATAATATGGCAGAAATTGAAAAAATTCTAAAGACAGAAAGAATAATAATTAGGACGTGCATAAATACACAATATCAAGTAAATGAGTATTGGAGAACAGCTTCAAATGAAATAGTGTACAGGAAAATAGAACCAGTAATGAGCACAATGAGGCAGAAACTTATCTCATTCTTTGGACATCTGATGAGAACATCAGGAAACAGAATTAGTAGGGCAATAAATATATTGTGGAGCACTAAGAGCAATATTAAATGGATAAAGGAAATTAAGGAAGATATAAGAGAACTCTCAATTACGCTAGATTACTTAAAAAACAAAACAGAGAAACCATAATGTTGAAAGACGCATGAACCGGACTAGAAATGATCAACAGAACAGCTAGAGGAAGAGTGATCCCAGACGAAGAAAGAAAGAAATTAGCTGAAAGAATGAAGAAGAATTGTGTAGACAGAAGAGCAAAACGCCCTAATTATAATAATCCTTGTATAGCCACTGTACTATTCAACCGCTTCTTGAATTACACAAGCTAACGAAAAATTTTTTTGAGTAACGTTTTTTACTTTGATAGCTGATCTTTATAGATTTTTATGAGCTGAATCCAAATCTAGCCTTAGTTTTCTTGTATCACCTATAGTTTTCGAGCAATATGCTTTTTATTATACAGCATAAAAATCCTATGCCATATGGTAAACGAGGAAATTAATGAAACGCTTTGTTACAACATAAGCATTGTTTGTATTTACAGTAAGCTACTTAAAACAATGATATGTGTTAATAGAGGTTTCATTTGCCAGCTGGAATTGGTTTGTATTTCATTTCTCTTTTTACTTTGAAGCTTCTTGTGTAGCTTTTTCTACGATGAGTGAGTTGCTGAACTTCTCGGTGGAGTATCCAATAGTAGTCCCCCATCATGTTGGTGTTCCAGCGGCCTTGGTAGCGTTTTTCCACCACTTTAATGTCCTGGTGAAAACGCTCTCCTTACTCCTAACTAACGTCTCCCATATTGTCCGCGAAGTAGTCAAGGTGACTGTTCAAAAAGTGAACTTTGAGGCTCATAAAACATCCTGAAGTCTTAAACTTCTTTAACATTGTAGCTATAATAGAAACGTATTCTGGTTCTTTTTCATGTCCTATGAGCTTTGTAACAACTTGCTTGAATGATACGCATATTTCTTTCTCATTTTAGGCCGTTATGGAATCAAAGTTAACATCAAACATCATTTTTTTAATGTCAGGTCCGACAAAGACACATTCTTTTAATTTAGCTTCTGAAAGGTGTGGAAAATTTTGGCAGAGATAGTTAAAACATGGTCCATTTTTAGGCAAAGCTTTCACAAACTGTTTCATTAGGTTTATCTTTATACGTAGGGGTGGTAGGAGTACGTTTTCTGGATCTACAAGGTTTTTGCATAGAATGTTCTTCTCACCAGATTTTAAAGACTCCCTCACAGGCCATTTCATTCTGCACCAGTGTTGATTCTTAGCCCTACTGTCCCATTCACACAAGAAACATGTAAAACTTGGTAAAGCCACCTTGCTGACCAAGGAGCATGCATGTTACTTTTAGATCGCCACATATCATCCAAACATGAGCAGAATAGCCTATTTGATTTAGCATTATTTCTAGGTTTACATAGCTTTCTTTCATATGTACAAAATGTCCAACACGTATAGATGTTACCATCGGTATAAAACAGCTTTTAAACTAGTATTGGATGAATCAATAAACAGCATCTAATCTTCTTTTTTGTATTCAATAACAAACTCATTCATCAGAGTGGAAAAGTCTGAGCAGTATACTTTCTTGTTGAAAAAACTTGGAAATTTGCTGCTCTCTCCTTCTATACATGTATATGCTGGTTCCAACTGCCAATAAGCTCTTTTCTTTTAATCTAGATCCAAGCAATTCAGCTATTTCTTTCGTTAAGCCCAGATCCTTAACCAAATCGTTAAGCTCGGTCTGAGTAAACAATTGGGCCTCTAGACTTTCTGTATTGCAATGGAATTCATCTCGTTCATGTAAATCAGATTGTACATCAGAAAATACTTCTGTTGGAGTAGAATTTAAATCATCTGGTGGTTTAGGAACCAGCAAATCTACAGCATGCCCTACAGGTCGGACGGCGGACGGAAAGTCAGGGTAGCTTATTACCTTCGTGTTTTTCGAATTATGACCAGTAATATCAACACTGCGAAAGTAGCAGTCACCGGAATGATTTCTTGGCCCCCTCCATATAATAGGAACAGCAAATTTAAATGCTTTTTTCTACTTTTTGGACCATTTTCTCATATCTTCAACACACACGTAACGTACCTTATGCGGCGCCCAAGATTTATCCCGATCACCAAGCTTAGATTCAAAGTATGATAGATAAACATTTCTCACAAAGTCTGTACTGTTTCTTAGCTATTTTTAATCACAAATTCAGCACAAATATAACAAAAACTGTCAGCAGATTTTTTACAACCACGATTAGACATTGTACTGAGCACAAGTACAGGAAATAAGTTTAGGTTGACAGTAAACAAAACACCATCTGTTAACAAAAAATAGAATCGACCTTTTTTGCCAGCAAATGTTTTTCAGCAGTGCTACCAACGTTATCTACATTCATTACGCCTCGTTCTTAAATTATGTTAACTACATAAAAGGTGTTAATTTTTTTTTAAAATTCGCTTAATTTAATAAATTTAATTGTATTTAATTGTAAAATGTGAAGAAATGGTGGGTAATACAGTTTTTTAAGTATCATATTCGGATTTCCCACCCTAAAAAACATAAGAATAAGGTATTTTCAGCAAAAAAGTTTTTCCATCGTTGGCCTGTGTTATCACTGAACAGAACTGCATCACTGAATAACAACAGCTTGTATAAACCTTTACACAGAGTTTCTCGAAAGAAAGTTTATATTTGATGCGTCAAAATAAAATAGAGGTTGAATTCCATCGCCAAAAATCTTTATTTATTATTGAACTAGACACCTTAAGAGCTTACTTTTTAAAAATAGAGTAACTTACGTACAATCCAGCACGCCTACGGCACTCGTTTAAACGATGAACAGAATTTTTCATGACGGCTCGGCATTTAAACACTGGGATGGCTGCCACTTCTCTAGGTATATTTTCTTTCAGTTGATCCAGAGAAGTCGGATTATTGACACACACTTTAGATTTGACGTGTCACCATAAGAAAAAAATCCATGGGGCTCAAATCTGGACTGCATGTGGACCAACGTATGTTAACCTTCCTGTATATCAATTTACCAGGGAAAATTTCACGATCTTGCTGTACAGACCTATTGAACGTGTGTGCTGTGGCACGGTTTTTCTGAAACCATGTTCTTTGGTTATAACGAGGAAAGGTCTGCAATTCAAGCATCAAACATTCATTTAAAGTCGTCAGATAACCTTCCGAACGCACTGCAACTCCTCCACCGCTCTTATCCTAGAAAAAGTACGGGCCAATTATTCCTCCAGCCGACATCAGAGCCCATACAATAACTTTTGGGGGATGAAGGGGTTTCGCATGCCTCTGTTTATGATTAATTGCATTCCATTAGTGGTGGTTTTACTTATTGACGTGACAGTTCAGGTGAAAAGATGTTAGTAAGTGAAGGGCACTCAGTCACACTATTAACGAACTGCAGCATATTTCTGGTATCTTGAGGCTGCTTACACCATTTGGATTTTGTAAGCGTGCACTATTGCAGAATTCGGTGCTGTGATGGATGGTCTATCCTCTAGAGTCCTGAACGTTGGTCCGAAGTCTGATTTTATTGAAACTGATATTCACAAGTGATAAGGACACAAATAAGTAAAAAATACAGAGAAAAAAATTATTTTCATTTTAGATATATTTTTCAGAAGGTATCATATGTGATACGTGCGGTCTACGTTAATAAAGAGTAATACATATGAGTGTTACAACAAAATTATTGTTAACATAAAAAATAATCCTGTTTTTGTGTGAGAAACGTAACAAAAGTTCAAATACACTTCTTGTGAAAATGAGCAAAACAATTTCTTTCAGATGTAAAGCACAGGAACATTTGAAATGTGCTACATTGTTGTACAAATGTTAGACCTCTACAACCCTTTAACCTGCAATTTGATCTATTTTTCTGATGGCTGTTCATCATCTGAGGCATTTGCTTAGCATCTGATACCCTGAATGGCAAAGATGGCTTTTGGTGCTCTTCCCCGATTTGCTGGTGGACCTTCATCATACTCACCATCGTCATCATTGCTCGAGTCTGATCTTCAAGCTTGAAAGCTTGAAACTGCATGATGTCTTTTCTCGTAAATTTATTACTTTGCGCTGCTTGCCTATATTCTACCCAAGCTGCTGCAACAGCAAAATCTATGAAGTGGTGGATCATGTATAGTGTCCATTTCTTAGTTCTGCTTCTCATTGATGTGAAGTATCTATCAATGTATGTTAGTGATAAAGGTGGCAAGGAATCTGAAAGCTTTAGAAAAACACACCCTCCAATATCAAGGTTGTCAGGTACCGGAATTTTGCCAGGCGTGATATCTTTACCCTTTCCCTGGTATAGCAAAAAGTCAAGTGGTATACCGTTGGATGTAGCTAGCACAAAGTTCTTCAAGCCAATTAGGTGAGGTTTACCCATAACATACTGTCTTGTTCTTACTTGACCTGTAAACGGTATCATCTGCTCATCTATACACGCATGGGTTGGTCACAGATGATTTCGAAATGCATTTCTTAGTCTGTCAAGGAGTGGTCGTATCTTTCAATAACTGCCACCTCGTTTGGTTTCCTCTAATAGTGCATTGTCATTAATCAGCTTCAGATTATTTCTTATCAGGTAAAACTTGTCCCTGCTAATTGTATCTGCAATCAGTGGATTACGTGATCGCCTTTCCCAACACATTCTCAATCTAGGGAACCCCAGTAATGCAATCAGCACACGAACCCCCCCCCCCCCCCCCAAAAAAAAAAAAAATTTCTTAATCGTGGTCCACTACAGTCCACTGACTTTCCTGCTAGTATAACATGACGTAAATTTATATATTGAGACATATCATCAAACAATGTTTGGTCGATATATTGCGTGACTTCACATTTGGAATTTCAGGTGTTGCAAATTCTGGTACTTCAGGATTAAACCTAGAAATTAAAGTAAAATAACATAAATCTTTGCAAACTATACGTTAAATATGCTATACAAATTTGTATCTAGTAACTACTTACTCAGTCGTGTGTTTTCATTATGTACCTCTGTGTTGGATCTCACTCAAGGGTACCCCATCATCATCTGATTCGGATGATGAGTCATCATCTGTTGGAGTTTGCGATCTGGCAGCTATATCAAGCTCATCTTCTTCTTCAAAAAAATGGCTCTGAGCACCATGGGACTCAACTGCTGTGGTCATAAGTCCCCTAGAACTTAGAACTACTTAAACCTAACTAACCTAAGGACATCACACACATCCATGCCCGAGGCAGGATTCGAACCTGCGACCGTAGCGGTCGTGCGGTTTCAGACTGTAGCGCCTTTAACCGCTCGGCCACTCCGGCCGGCTCTTCTTCTTCAGATAGCTTAAATTCAGAAATATTTGGATCTTCCACTGCGAAAAGTTCCGCTATTTCTTCATCAATTAGTCTACAGCAGGGAAAAATGCGATTACTGGGTTCATTATCTTCATTAAAGTAATACAATAAATACCTAATATATTTACAAGCAAGGGAAACACGTAATTTAATACAGGATAACGACTGCAAACACAAGGACAATTAGCAAAAAATGAAGAAACAAATACACGCGCCATTATAACCAAGTAAACAATGACAGGAGATTTATGGTAATAGAGTCCCGAGGTATCAGGGATGATACCTGCAGTGAAGTAGAACATTTTGTTCATGAAGAGATATTTATTTACAGTATAAATGTACCATATGCGAAAGTAAATATGCTTCTCAATGTGTGAAATTGCAAAAGATAAGAATATTAACCTTTTTTAATTCCCGATATGGTGCATGCTGTCGTAACACTCACTTTTCAGCTGCTGCTGCCACCTCTTGATGGCATGAAAAAGTTTAAACAAATGACGAACAGAATGCGCTGAAAGTATACTCTGTGATACCGGCAGGCGCTCTCGCTAAAATGGTCGAAAAACGCATAAAAAATTTTAGACTAGAGATATCACATATGATACCCACGGATACTAGAGGTTTGCAGATTTAAAGAACATGCATTCTTACGAATGGTGAGGTTAAGATCGTGACAAACAGACCGATTTATACTCTGCAAGGATTCGCCCGTTCTTGATGACCTTGGTCCCAGCCCAGGTTTCGGTTTGGCCAGTGTTGAGTCGATCTCCTCGAACATTGTGTTCCATTTGTATACAGAAGCACTGAGAAATTTCCTCCGTGCTATAGTCGCCGAATCACCGTTTTTGTAAAATTCTCGCACCCGGAACGTACGGTTCACTCCCTAGAAGCGCTCCATATCGACTCAGTTCAAATGGTTCAAATGGCTCTGAGCACAATGGGACTTAATATCTATGGTCATCAGTCCCTTAGAACTTAGAACTACTTAAACCTAACTAACCTAAGGTCATCACACAACACCGAGTCATCACGAGGCAGAGAAAATCCCTGACCCCGCCGGGAATCGAACCCGGGAACCCGGGTCGACTCAGTTCCCAAAAGTCAAGTAAGCGATGAACGTATTCCCTACCCTCCTCCGATTTGTTGCACATACGCAGAGAGCTCTTCAGGTATATAAAAAAAAAGTTCAAATGTGTGTGAAATCTTATGGGACTTTACTGCTAAGGTCATCAGTCCCTACGCTTACACACTACTTAACCTAAATTATCCTAAGGACAAACACATACGACCAAACCCGAGGGAGGACTCGAACCTCCGCCGGGACCAGCCGCACAGTCAACGACTGTAGCGCCCCAGACAGCTCGGCTAATCCCGCGCGGCTCTTGAGGTATAAATTTCTTTTGAGACACTCTGTATGACTGACTAGAGTCGTCCAATGAAGGCCATAAATGTGAAATAAACAAATAAACAGAAGGAGAACGATTGGGTGAAATCATAAGAGTTTCTATCGCGTCATCCTGTACCTCCTACTTACTCTCGACTGAGAGCAGCGGTTGCTATTCGCAGTGCCTTTTCCTGGACGTTCTTTTAATCTGCTACCCATTAGAGGGACAGGCAGCCTCGAAATAATAGCAGCAGAAAAAAAAGAACGATAGCGCACGAGCCAAGCAATGTACCGTGGCCGGCCACCGCTGTACAAAGAGGCTATTCATTGTGTGTCCGGGACCGCCGCGAGCACTCCGCGGCGACCTGTCGCGCCGGAGTTATGGATGGACGGGGAAGCAGCGGAGGGCTCGCGGCGACTTAAATGCTCGTGGCCGCGAAACCGTACCGGCGCGCAGGCTCTCCGCCAATGGCCGCGGCGCGTTTAATTTGAGCAGCAGCCTCAGCAGCAGCAGCAACAGACGAGGTAGAGGGAGGGAGCCGGCGTGCCGGGTAGCTCGCGGGCGAGCAATAAACAGGGGGAGGAAGGAGAGCGCCATTACTCGCGCTCCTTGTTTACGAGGCTCGCGGCCCGGCCGCCCCGCGCTCATTACTGGCTACAGGCCTGCCGGTTATGAGCGCCGGCGATCTACCGGTCTCTTAGAGTATCCTTGAGCTACTGGAACTCGTTTAAGAATGTGGCGGCGCGGTGCGGCGCGGCGCGAGTCAGGTGCACGGGCTGCGGGCGGCGGGCGCGGGGTTACTGCCCGCCCTGCCGTTGTCAGATCCCCGCGGCGCCGAGCGGCTAGGCCCGTAGCCGGTAATTGGACGAAGCCGACCTGGGCGTCGGCTGCGCTTTTCGGGGATGCGGTTTTCGCCGACGGCACCTGCGTCCCATTTGCAGCTAAAGCGACTTTTCACGTCGCTGACGCGCGGAGTAGGGATATATCTTGAAGTCGGTGATCCACTTGCGTTGTCGACCCGGAACCGTTGCCAGCTTGCGCTGACGTACCAAATGCGACGTGTAAATAACCTAGTGGAACCAGTCCGTTCACTTAGCGGAGCGCGTCGGTGATCATGGTAGTGGCAACAGTCTATCCTGTTATCATCGACGGTAAACCCTGTCCTCCTACTAGTTTAGTTTCCATTTATCTGTGTTATTATTAGCAGTTAAGTCCCATCAGATTTCACACACATTTGAACATTTTTTGTATTACTATTTTTCGTTTACCAGGGGCCCTGGGCGAAAATTTCACAGTTTTATAGTTTCAAATATTGACGGTATTTGGAATAAGTGTAGTAATTAGAATAAGAGTAGTTGTGGGAATGAAGAGAAAATATATTTAGAAGGCCGGCCGGGGTGGCCGAGCGGTTCTAGGCGCTACAGGCTGGAACCGCGCGACCGCTACGGTCGCAGGTTCGAATCCTGCCTCGGGCTGGATGTGTGTGATGTCCTTAGGTTAGTTAGGTTTAAGTAGTTCTAAGTTCTAGGGGTCTGATGACCTCAGAAGTAAAGTCCCATAGTGCTCAGAGCCATTTGAACCATATTTAGAAATGAACCGAAGTACGTGAAATAATAATCATTAATTTCTGGTTGGCTGGTTGTTTTTTTTGGGGGGGCGGGGGGGGGGGGGGGCGAGAGAGTACCAAACAGCGAGGTAGGGAAAGTAATCGGCAGCGTTCTACCAAAGGACCCATCCTGGCATTTGCCTGAAGCGATTAAGGGATATCACGGAAAACCTAAACTAGGACGGCCGGATGCGGGTTTGAACCGTCGACCTCCCAAATGCCAGTCCAGTGTGCTAACCACTGCGCTACATCGCTCGGTTTTAATTTATGATACATTCTTTTTTGTACTTTACGAAACACATAATTTTGTACAAAAGTCTTTACAGAGCACTGCAATACCTCGGTGTAAATAATTTTTGTGTACTACCTGTTTTTCATTTTCTTTAAGGGACACAAAAATGTTAGATGAAAAGGCTACATACAATTATCCGTGAGTAAAGAGGGGATTTGGTAAATACAATTCTGCTCTTTGAAGCGTCCGTCGCTGCGAAATGCATAGCTTATAACGTAGTGTTCGCTTCTTAGCTGGTATTTCACAAAGGCCACAATAAACTCTACCCCCTACTTTGAAACTTTAATTGCACATCGTACTTTATGCTATAGCAGCAGAATGTAAGTGCACTATAGAAGCAAGAACTACAAATATATATATATATATATATATATATATATATATATATATATATATATATATATATATATATATCTGTGTCAAAAATGTGTCCAAAAACGTGTTTTGCTTTCGGAATACTTGCCCTGGCTTGTACGACAGACCGTCAGTAGGGCCACATAACTTATAACTTTAACTCGGCAAACATTTTCAGGTATTGCAAGCATGTTACGCCGGAGTAGCAATAAGTAATTAAGGAGACAATGACAAATATGTTTGAAACTTCCTGGCAGATTAAAGCTGTGTGCCGGACCGAGACTCGAACTCGAGACCTTTGCCTTTCGCGGGCAAGTGCTCTACCAACTGAGCTACCCAAGCACGCACTGGCCCGCGAAAGGCAAAGGTCCCGAGTTCGAGTCTCGGTCCGGCACACTGTTTTAATATGCCAGGAAGTTTCATATGAGCTCACACTCCGCTGCAGAGTGAAAAGCTCATTCTGGGAACAAATATGTTTGTCGTTTCCGAAAGTATATTCGTGTAGAAAAGCTAACTTGTACGACGGGCAGGGATAATAAACTACCACAGTTGTCACACGTATTACCTGTGACGATGCTATATACAAATACCCAGTTAACAAGTACTTTAAAAGAAAGAAAATGGTATTTATAATAAGTTGATATGAAAAGGGTATCTCTTAATCGTGGTAATAAGTTAGCTTCGTAAAATATACGTATGAATTTGGGTATTCATGACGCCCTTTTGCTTATGATTGTTAAGGATTTCTTCAGTCTGGAACCGTGAGACCGCTACGGTCGCAGGTTCGAATCCTGCCTCGGGCATGGATGTGTGTGATGTCCTTAGGTTAGTTAGGTTTAAGTAGTTCTAAGTTCTAGGGGACTGATGATCTGAGATGTTAAGTCCCATAGTGCTCAGAGCCATATGAACCATTTGTTAAGTCTTTTTTCATGTTAAAATTTTCCACAAACAGTAAGTTTTAGCGCAGAATCGTAGTGAAACGTCAGAAGACGGTCTCTAAAGATACCTCATTCGTCCATATACGATTAGTATGTGTTGAGAAAAAAATGTTGACTTGAGAAACAATACAGGGTGATTCAAAAAGAATACCACAACTTTAGGAATTTAAAACTCTGCAACGACAAAAGGCAGAGCTAAGCACTATCTGTCGGCGAATTAAGGGAGCTATAAAGTTTCATTTAGTTGTACATTTGTTCGCTTGAGGCGCTGTTGACTAGGCGTCAGTGTCAGTTGATGCTACGATGGCGACCGCTCAACAGAAAGCTTTTTGTGTTATTGAGTACGGCAGAAGTGAATCGACGACAGTTGTTCAGCGTGCATTTCGAACGAAGTATGGTGTTAAACCTCCTGACAGGTGGTGTATTAAACGTTGGTATAAACAGTTTACAGAGAATGGGTGTTTGTGCAAAGGGAAAAGTTCTGGACAGAGCACTTCATCACTGGCCTCCAAGAAGCCTTGATCTTACCCCCTGCGATTTTTTCTTAGGGGGTATGTTAAGGATATGGTGTTTCGGCCACCTCTCCCAGCCACCATTGATTATTTGGAACGAGAAATAACAGCAGCTATCCAAACTGTTACGCCTGATATGCTACAGAGGGTGTGGAACGAGTTGGAGTATCGGGTTGATATTGCTCGTGTGTCTGGAGGGGGCCATATTGAACATCTCTGAACTTGTTTTTGAGTGAAAAAAAACCTTTTTAAATACTCTTTGTAATGATGTATAACAGAAGGTTTTATTATGTTTCTTTCATTAAATACACATTTTTAAAGTTGTGGTATTCTTTTTGAATCACCCTGTATATGTGATTTGCTATCGTTTCGAAGCAAATACTGCTTTATATTCACGGTCTGTGATTGAATTGATATACCAAAACAACTATATTCGAATATTGCACTCCAGTATCCTCTGGTTTGGTAATTGTTGGTATTACACTCAAGTTACGTATCCTCTCATGTACTGCACTTACATACCTGTAATGTACTCCAGCATCCTCTGGTGTGGTAAGTACGGTCCTCTCTCTTCACCCGTGTTCCTCTGTCTGACTCGTTGCGGTTAATTGAGGTTAGGTTTGTTGCTGAATTAACTAATCTCTTTCGGTATGTGTTGACATCCACTTACTTTTTATTCAATGACCAGAATTACGAGCAGACAGATGGAGTTGACATGGGTAGTCCGTTGTCTCCCGTGAACGCAAATTTGTTTACGGAAGACTTCGAGGAACGTGCATTGGTGTCGGCACCTTTGAAACCCGCCTGTTTCTTCAGATGTATTGAGGATACTTTTATTGTTTGGCCTCATGGCAGGGAGAATTTGAATGTCTTTTTAGAACATCTGAACTCGATTCACTCGAACATGCGTTTTACGGTGTAGGTGGAAGAGGATGGTTGCCTTCCCTCTCTTGACGTTTTGGTTAGGAGGAAGGAGGATGGATCATTGGGACATGCCGCTTACAGGAAAAGTACTCACAACGACTTGTACTTATAGGGGTACTTCGTACCTTGGCACACACGGCCATGTCATTTCCGAGACTGAGACTTTGCCAGTTCAGTTGTCCCATCTTGAAGCTACGTTTCGTCAAAACGGTTATTGTGAAAGACAGATTGAACGTGCGTTGCGCTATCGACTAACTGTGCATCGGGTGATTGATGATAATACTGAGTCGACACCTACGTCTACTGCCTTTTTGCCTTACGTAGGAAGCTCTTCCAACAAGATCGGTCATATTTTACGTAAATACGTAGTGAAACGTGTTTTTCGACCTCCATCTAAAATTAGAGTGCTTTTGGTCTCTGTTAAGGATGATCTTGGTTTGCGTAGGGCGGCTGTACACCGCATTCCTTGTTGCTGTGGCATGGCATATATTGGTCAGACTATCAGGACCGTGGAGGATCAATGTACTGAACATAAAAATTGCTTAGATAATGGTCACTCTATGTTATATAACAATACCGAGACATTGACATGCACGTCCAGCTATTGGGACCGTGTTATTAAAGAGGCATTTGAGATTAAATTAGCGAGCAACCTTGTAAACAGGGATGGAGGTTTTTGTTCAAACTCTGCCTGGAACCCTACTCTGTCCGCTGAAAAAAATAAAAAAATAAAAAAGGGGTCAGAGTCAATGTTACTTCACCTGCTAGTTCGTAGTCTTTCACTATCTATATTCCGACTTTGGTTATCTTTGGTGGCACTAGTATTCAGTATGTGTGTGTGTTATCTTTCCTGAATTACTCTAAGAACCGAGGTTTTAAATTTGCCCGCACATCGCCTGTCCATTGCAGTTTATGCCTTGAAAATGGCGGGGTGTACTCCGGCTGAAATAGCGGCGGTTGCTGTAAATATTACCTGGCTGAATTTCCGTTAGTTATTTGAAAATCACATTGTACTCTAAAATACTCTGATGTGAACAGTACAGTTAGTTAGTAAGTTACTTTTGGGTTCCATGGATCATTTCTACAATTAATCGCAATGATGTGGATTGAATCTTATACTTACACTGCTCACAATGGAACCTCCATATCGCACCTCATTCAAATTTAGTGGTGAAATGGCCCAGTGAACAGTGATCGTGAAACTGTGGCTTTTATTTCTTGCAGCTCATGTGACAAACTATTATGTTTTCATCATTTCCTTGGGAGCGATCACATTCACATCCATGTTGTTGTTGTTGTGTTCTTCAAAGTGATCTCTCAAGATCTGACGCTGTTCACGCTATTCGCGTCTCCCTTCTGGCACAGTAACAACGCTAAACACGAACAACTAAAATGTACAGGCTAAGACAAAAGTCGCAGTATACCCTCTTATGTCAAAAACCTCACAGGAATGGGGGTTGTTGTGGTCTTCAGTCCTGAGTCTGGTTTGATGCAGCTCTCTATGCTACTCTATCCTGTGCAAGCTTCTTCGTCTCCCAGTACCTACTGCAGCCGACATCCTTCTGAATCTGCTTAGTGTATTCATCTCTTGGTCTCCCTCTACGATTTTTACCCTCCACGCTGCCCTCCAATGCTAAATTTGTGATCCCTTGATGCCTCAAAACATGTCCTACCAACCGATCCCTTCTTCTAGTCAAGTTGTGCCACAAACTTCTCTTCTCCCCAATCCTATTCAATACCTCCTCATTAGCTACGTGATCTACCCACCTTATCTTCAGCATTCTTCTGTAGCACCACATTTCGAAAGCTTCTATTCTCTTCTTGTCCAAACTATTTATCGTCCATGTTTCACTTCCATACAGGGCTACACTCCATACAAATACTTTCAGAAACGACTTCCTGACACTTAAATCTATACTCGACGTTAACAAATTTCTCTTCTTCAGAAACGATTTCCTTTCCATTGCCAGTTTACATTTTATATCCTCTCTAATTCGACCATCATCAGTTATTTTACTCCCTAAATAGCAATACTCCTTTACTACTTTAGGTGTCTCATTTCCTAATCTAATTCGCTCAGCATCACCCGATTTAATTTGACTACATTGCATTATCCTCGTTTTGCTTTTGTTGATGTTCATCTCATATCCTCCTTTCAAGACACTGTCCATTCCGTTCAACTGCTCTTCCAAGTCCTCTGCTGTCTCTGACAGAATTACAATGTCATCGGCGAAACTCAAAGTTTTTACTTCTTCTCCATGAATTTTAATACCTACTCCAAATTTTTCTTTTGTTTCCTTTACTGCTTGCTCAATATACAGATTGAATAACATCGGGGACGGGCTACAACCCTGTCTCACTCCTTTCCCAACCACTGCTTCCCTTTCATGCCCCTCGACTCTTATAAGTGCCATCTGGTTTCTGTACAAATTGTAAATAGCCTTTCGCTCCCTGTATTTTACCCCTGCCACCTTCAGAATTTGAAAGAGAGTATTCCAGTTAACATTGTCAAAAGCTTTCTCTAAGTCAACAAATGCTAGAAACGTACGTATGCCTTTTTCTTAATCTTTCTTCTAAGATAAGTCGTAAGGTTAGTATTGGCTCACGTGTCCCAACATTTCTACGGAATCCCAACTGATCTTCCCCGAGGTCCGCTTCTACCAGTTTTTCCATTCGTCTGTAAAGAATTCGCGTTAGTATTTTGCAGCCGTGACTTATTAAACTGATAGTTCGGTAATTTTCACATCTGTCAACACCTGCTTTCTTTGGGATTGGAATTATTATATTCTTCCTGTAGTCTGAGGGTATTTCTCCTGTGTTACACATCTTGCTCACTAGATGGTAGAGTTTTGTCATGACTGGCTCTCCCAAGGCCATCAGTAGTTCTAATGGAATGTTGTCTACTCCCAGGGCCTTGTTTCGACTGAGGTCTTTCAGTGCTCTGTCAAACTCTTCACGCAGTATCTTATCTCCCATTTCGTCTTCATCTACATCCTCTTCCATTTCCATAATATTGTCCTCAAGTACATCGCCCTTGTATAAACCCTCTATACACTCCTTCCACCTTTCTGCCTTCCCTTCTTTGCTTAGAACTGGGTTGCCATCTGAGCTCTTGATATTCATACAAGTAGTTCTCTTCTCTCCAAAGGTCTCTTTAATTTTCCTGTAGGCAGTATCTATCTTACCCCTAGTGAGACAAGCCTCTACATCCTTACATTTGTCCTCTAGCCATCCCTACTTAGCCATTTTGCACTTCCTGTCAATCTCATTTTTGAGACGTTTGTATTCCTTTTTGTCTGCTTCATTTACTGCATTTTTATATTTTCTCCTTTCATCAATTAAATTCAATATTTCTTATGTTACCCAATGATTTCTACTTGCTCTCGTCTTTTTACCTACTCGATCGTCTGCTGCCTTCACTACTTCATCCCTCAGAGCTACCGATTCTTCTTTTACTGTATTTCTTTCCCCCATTCCTGTCAATTGTTCCCTTATGCTCTCCCTGAAACTCTCTACAACCTCTTGTTCTTTCAGTTTATCCAGGTCCCATCTCCTTAAATTCCCACATTTTTGCAGTTTCTTCAGTTTCAATCTGCAGTTCATAACCAATAGATTGTGGTCAGAGTCCACATCTGCCCCTGGAAATGTCTTACAATTTAAAACCTGGTTCCTAAATCTCTGTCTTACCATTATATAATCTATCTGATACCTTTTAGTATCTCCAGGATTCTTCCAGGCATACAACCCTCTTTTATGATTCTTGAACCAAATGTTAGCTATGATTAAGTCATGCTCTGTGCAAAATTCTACAAGGCGGCTTCCTCTTTCATTTCTTCCCCTCCAATCCATATTCACCTACTATGTTTCCTTCTCTCCCTTTTCCTACTGACGAATTCCAGTCACCCATGACTATTAAATTTTCGTCTCCTTTCACTACCTGAATAATTTCTTTTATCTCGTCATACATTTCATCTAGTTCTTCATCATCTGCAGAGCTAGTTGGCATATAAACTTGTACTACTGTAGTAGGCATGGGCTTTGTGTCTATCTTGACCAGAATAATGCGTTCACTATGCTGTTTGTAGTAGCTAACCCGCACTCCTATTTTTTTTGTTCATTATTAAACCTACTCTTGCATTACCCCTATTTGATTTTGTATTTATAACCCTGTATTCGCCTGACCAAAAGTCTTGTTCCTCCTGCCACCGAACTTCACTAATTCCCACTATATCTAACTTTAACCTATCCATTTTCCTTTTTAAATTTTCTAACCTACTTGCCCGATTAAGGGATCTGACATTCCACGCTCCGATCCGTAGAACGCCAGTTTTCTTTCTCCTGATAACGACGTCCTCAGAGTAGTCCCCGCCCGGAGATCCGAATGGGGGACTATTTTACCTCCGGAATATTTTACCCAAGAGGACGCCATCATCATTTAATCATACAGTATAGCTGCATGTCCTCGGGAAAAATTACGGCTGTAGTTTCCTCTTGCTTTCAGCCGTTCGCAGTACCAGCACAGCAAGGCCGTTTTGGTTAATGTTACAAGGCCAGATCAGTCAATCATCCAGACTGTTGCCCCTGCAAGTACTGAAAAGGCTGCTGCCCCTCTTCAGGAACCACATGTTTGTCTGTCCTCTCAACAGATACCCCTCCGTTGTGGTTGCACCTACGGTACGGCCATCTGTATCGCTGAGGCACGCAAGCCTCCCCACGAACGGCAAGGTCCATGGTTCATGGATGGGAAATTCACATCCATACGAACACCAAAATCAAGCAAGAAAGTATATCTCACTCACTCTCCGGGCGTACATATTATATGCGTAGATAAACGATTCCTGTCATATAATCCGGCTTTTTAGCTGAATGATAACCAGCTTGCTTCCCATGCAAGCGGGCCCGCGTTCGATTCCCGGCCGGGTTGGAGATTTTCTCAGCTCGTGGACTGGGTGTTGTGTTGTCCTCATCATCATTTTATCCTCATAACACGCTAATATGCCAATGTGTTGTCGACTGAAATAAGACTCGCAATCGGCTCCCGAATTTCCCCGGATGCCCCCCCCCCCCCCCCCCCCCCCCGGCAAGCAATGCTATAAGATCATTCCATTTTTTCGTATCATATGACGCATATACTGTCACTAATGCCGTGTATGACACACCAGACGTGTATTGTGGTAGAGGGTTCGGATGACTTGTCATCGAAAGCTTGTAGTTTCCATTCGAAAGCCACTTCCTTTCGGTTGCTAATAGAGCAGTTGTACAGAATCAACTTTCATTGTAGGTCCGTACCTTCTACCTCATTGTTGCAAACGGAAGTTACACCACGACACAGACACAAATATCAATAAAGGAAAATAATAATAATAATAATAATATTAACAATAATAATAATTGGCACGAGTGAGCATTGGGCACTGCTCGCTCGCTTCGCAGTCGAACACCGTGGTCACTTTTCTTTTTTTTTTTCTTTTTTACCACTAGGGGCAAAGTGGTTACGGGCCGCCGTGTACTGTTTCCACCCTCCAGGAACCAACGAAAGCGTAGGGAACGTGGAGCAGAGGTACAATGAACATCAATGATTTATTTATTTCTCTTGGTTTTTTTTCAAGTTATCATTAATACCACCGAGAATAGCAGGAAACTGCGTCGCGAGGAGGTCGCAGCAAGACGTCAGACTCATGGAGACAATTGACATATAGTTTTTCCGAGAAGAACATTCTGATGACCCGGGAATATATCGGTTCTAAGTGTGGAAGGCATGGGGATCAAGCCTTCATAACTGGGTGCAAAGTGAATTGGAGAAAAATTGTCCGTATTTTGGATTACGGACAGCTACATAATGGTATTAGTGAAGGAACTGCCAAAAACCAGTGATAATTTTCTCGCCATCAGCAAACAAGTAGTGAGCTGTGTGTCCTCAAATCCAGTTCACAGAGTTCATCTCTTCTTGCGGTATCACACGCCATGGAAGAGGACCAGTTGAGTAGGTATCTGTTGAGGGATTGTACAAGTAATTAGGGACAACATCTGTCGCACCAGACACCTCTTGCCGACATGTACACCAGGCGATGCTCGTTCGTGTCCAGAACATAGCAGGCTACACACAACGGGCAGCCTGCGAGGTGAATCCCGTGAAGGGGTGTCCGGCGTGCTTGTTTCTCATTGACAGTAAGGTGCCATGCAACTGGACGTCAGTGTCAAGATAAGGGTCCCACACCGATCGCGAAACAGCACGCCAGTCGACGTGGAGAAGCTTCCCCTCAACCACGTTCGGTGACCTGAGCTGTTGAAGAAAGCCATAGATCGCCTTCTTAGATGTCAAGTGCGCTCGGATAATGGCAGTACGGACGTCCCTCGGTTCAAGGAAAAAGGGTGACAGGACTTCCGAAAGTGGGATAGGTGCTGAGAGAGAGAGTGTGCAAGGGCCTCCAGCAATAGGTTGGTAAGGCACGAAGGACAACGGCGCCACAAAGCCAAGTGAAAGGCAATGAAAAGGGCTATTGCTCTATCATGCACGTGATACAGACCTAAACCTCCCCTGCATCACTGAAGAATGAGGGTCTCGTACCTTACCTCTAACAGCAAGCCGTGGCAAGCAAATGAACCCAACACCATTGGTATGTGGCGGGCCATGGATGGCGGAATAGGAAGTGTCTGTGCCACGTGGGGGATATGTGACGCCAAATTTACATTTACAAATTGTGTCCGTTGCAGAAGATCGAGTGATCAATCACGACGCCCTGTGTACAAGTTTTCCACTCTGCCCTCTTACCACTAATCTGAGGGTGGTTTGGTGGGGAGTTTTCCTTGTCAGAAGAATTAGGAAAACATGTGTAATGTAAGTTACGTTAAATCTAATTTGATACAGCATGTACCCCTGGTCGTACTGCTTAGCTTGAGATCTTCGCTTTCAACGTATGCAACAACTAAAGTCAATTGCCGTCCATCGACTGTGCTCTGCATTACAGTTTCCAGTGGCCCGTCAGAACATAGCGTACCAGTGTCGTGTAATGAGGTACTCAGACGGCAGTTGTCATTTGTGGTCGTTTTATTCAACCACACACATGCATCGCGACTTCTTAATGCAGAGCATGTTGCAAGGGTGTCATGTTTGACCCAGAAAGGATGGAATTCCCGTCGTGCTGCTACAGATGATAATGTCTCTCCCTGTGTCATCTACAGATAGATGACACGGAGCAGGGACACCGATCAGCCCCAAGTGAAGACTGATATCGTCATCTCTGCGTTGTGGCGTTGTACCTCCGCTACCAGAGCACTGCAAGGCTATCTCAGGAGGACCACTGAAGCCGCAGTGACTGACCAGACTGTAAGGAACAGGTTACGAGAAAGGACCCTACGATTCAGACCTGTTCGAGTACCTCGCTTAACACGGCAACATTTCGTAGCTTGCATTCAGTTCTGCCGTTCCCAAGTCAACTGGCAATTTCGACACTGGCAAAATGTGTAATTCACAGACTAATCTGTATTTCGTGTGACTCAAGGTGGTAGCCGTATCCGCGCGTGGAGACGCCATGGTGAGCAGTACGTACCAAATATTGCCCAGGAAATCAATAGTGTTCTTTGATGGTGAGAGGAGGCATCATTGTCGACAGCAATGTGGATCCTGTTGTCCGTGGTCGCCTTACCGCCAAGCAATGCATACGGTGCTGACCCTGAATTCATTCTCATGCACGATAATGCCAGAGACGTATTGTGAAGTCTCGACATTGAAGTAATGGGACGGCTTGAAGTGAGTCCCGACCAAAATTCCATCTGGGAAGTGTAGGACCTACTTGACAGACGTATTCGTCATCCCGTTCCACCACAGACTCTCCCAGAACTCCCAAGGGCTCTCATTGAGGAATGGGAACGGTTACCACCTGGTGACCTCTGCAAACCTATACAGAGCATGCCACATAGGTATCAGGCAGTGATAAACGCCCACGGAGGGCATACACTTTATTGAAGCTCTGCCAGAAATTTCAGATCTTCTTACGTGAATGAACGAAGATGTAGAGATGTAGTGATATTTTGTTGTGTATTCAACTTGTGGAAGATAATGGGATAATTTGGTAACATATTCACTCTTAAATTATTTCTCAATGCAGTGTGGCAGATACAGTCACGTCCCCCTAATTCCCTAATTCTTTTCATGAGTATATAATGTACTCCAGCTTCCTGTAGCGTGGGAAGTGTTGTCCACAGTTATAGCATTCTGCAGCATTCTATGACGTTGTCACTACACTCCTACAGCCACGACGTACGTCAGCATTCATTGATACACTAAATACAGGGTTATTACAAATGATTGAAGCGATTTCACAGCTCTACAATAACTTTATTATTTGAGATATTTTCACAATGCTTTGCACACACATACAAAAACTCAAAAAGTTTTTTTAGGCATTCACAAATGTTCGATATGTGCCCCTTTAGTGATTCGGCAGACATCAAGCCGATAATCAAGTTCCTCCCACACTCGGCGCAGCATGTCCCCATCAATGAGTTCGAAATCATCGTTGGTGCGAGATCGCAGTTCTGGCACGTTTCTTGGTAGAGGAGGTTTAAACACTGAACCTTTCACATAACCCCACAGAAAGAAATCGCATGGGGTTAAGTCGGGAGAGCGTGGAGGCCATGACATGAATTGCTGATCATGATCTTCACCACGACCGATCCATCGGTTTTCCAATCTCCTGTTCAAGAAATGCTGAACATCATGATGGAAGTGCGGTGGAGCACCATCCTGTTGAAAGATGAAGTCGGCGCAGTCGGTCTCCAGTTGTGGCATGAGCCAACTTTCCAGCATGTCCAGATACACGTGTCCTGCAACGTTTTTTTCGCAGAAGGAAAAGGGGCTGTAAACTTTAAACCGTGAGATTGCACAAAACACGTTAACTTTTGGTGAATTGCGAATTTGCTGCACGGATGCGTGAGGTTTCTCTACCGCCCAGATTCGCACATTGTGTGTTCACTTCACCATTAAGAAAAAATGTTACTTCATCACTGAAAACAAGTTTCGCACTGAACGCATCATCTTCGATGAGCTGTTGAACCGCTCCGAAAATTCAAAGCGTTTGATTTTGTCATCGGGTGTCAGGGCTTGTAGCAATTGTAAACGGTAAGGCTTCTGCTTTAGCCTTTTCCGTAAGATTTTCCAAACCGTCGGCTGTGGTACGTTTAGCTCCCTGCTTGCTTTATTCGTCGACTTCCGCGGGCTACGCGTGAAACTTGCCCGCACGCGTTCAACCGTTTCTTCGCTCACTGCAGGCTGACCCGTTGATTTCCCCTTACAGAGGCATCCAGAGCCGGTCGCGGTGGTCTCGCGGTTCTAGGCGCGCAGTCCGGAACCGTGCGACTGCTACGGTCGCAGGTTCGAATCCTGCCTCGGGCATGGATGTGTGTGATGTCCTTAGGTTAGTTAGGTTTAAGTAGTTCTAAGTTCTAGGGGACTGATAACCACAGCAGTTGAGTCCCATAGTGCTCAGAGCCATTTTTTAGAGGCATCCAGAAGCTTTAAACTGCGCATACCATCGCCGAATGGAGTTAGCGGTTGGTGGATCTTTGTTGAACTTCGTCCTGAAGTGTCGTTGCACTGTTATGACTGACTGATGTGAGTGCATTTCAAGCACGACATACGCTTTCTCGGCTCCTGTCACCATTTTGTCTCACTGCGCTCTCGAGCGCTCTGGCGGCAGAACCCTGAAGTGCGGCTTCAGCCGAACAAAACTTCATGAGTTTTTCTACGTATCTGTAGTGTGTCGTGACCATATGTCAATGAATGGAGCTACAGTGAATTTATGAAATCGCTTCAAACATTTGTAATAGCCCTGTATGATCCTACAGTTATAATGCAGTCCAATATCTTCTGTTCCGATAAGTACTTCAGCATCATTTGACGTGGTAAGCGTGAGCCCATAATTATAATGTAGTCCAGCATCCTCTGTTATGGTATCATAGTCCTATATTTATAATCCACTACGCCTACCTCTGTTGTGGTAAGTCTAGTCCTAAAATTATAACCTACTGCTCAAATCTCTGGTGTGGTGACTATAATCCTATAGTTTTATTGCACAGCAGTATCAAATGGTTCAAATGGCTCTGAGCACTGTGGGACTTAACATCTGAGGTCATCAGTCCCCTTGACTTAGAACTACGTAAACCTAACTAACCTAAGGACATCACACACATCCATGGCCGAGGCAGGATTCGAACCTGCGACCGTAGCGGTCTCGCGGTTACAGACTGTAGCGCCTGGAACCGCTCGGCCACTCCGGCCGGCACTGCAGTATCATTTGGTGTCGTAAATCTAGTCCTACAATTATAACGTACTGCAGAGTCTTCTGATGTGGTAAATATACAGTTTTAATGTACTCCAGCATCCAAATATATTTGCGGCGGTATATTTGGATCACAGATCTATAATATCAGAAGATAAACTCGTAGTTCTTAGAAATCTGCAACTTATAAACACAAAAAGAAATAAACGGCTGAAATGAGAGTAAATAGCATGAGAACAGGGGTGATGACGTAGAGCCCCTGATCACCCATCTTTGCGCCAATGTCCTGGATTAAATTCCAAACCTCTCCGCAGCGTTCCAAGAAACGAGTGCATGTGATATTGCTGTTGGTGATACACCTGTCGGACGGGAACGCTAAGCTCGGCGATCCCCATGGTACGATGCGAGAGTACTAGGCTATGTTCTGCCGTCTCACACACACACACACACACAATTACAGGCACCTACTCTTAACAGATACACTCAGATACACTCATCCACATGACTCTCATACTTGGGAAGGAAAAGAATAAGGAAAACCTTTCCAATTAGGTGGCTAGATCTGCTGTTTGGTTGTCTCAGCCGTTCATGCTTTACGACTTTACTTAACAAGACTGCCCATGCTACTGCAGTAGCAAATTGTTATTGTAGGTTTCTGTTGGTTAATTTGACGTTGGAATTACTGCTGAGTACCATCTGTAGGTTTTAATTGGCTAGTTGGTACAAGAGACGAGTGTTTTATATCTCTTGTATTGTACATAAACTCTCATAAATGTATTTGCGACGGCCCTGTTCATTTCCACTTCGTATTTTGTCGCAAGTGTAACGTTTCACCTGACACGCCAATTAGAAAACTTATAAAAATACTGAAACATCCTGTCACTTTCTTCTCTACATGCATATTGTATGTCTGGGTTGCTAACCTCACTTCGTATTCAGAGCCCCGCGAGACAAATACAGTCAACCTTACATAGTGTACTAAGTCGTTTGACTACGCAATTCATTGTACAAGATCTTCAGTTAGATCGTTAAATCATAGATCGGAGAAGACCAGTCACAACAAAAAAGATCCACTAGCATTAAAATAACAAAGGGACTTTAATGAAAAATGTATTATTAATCAAGGTTTTACTTTGCTTATGAGCGCAGCCCCAATACTGATAACGCGCCACTCTCCAGTCTATTATCGAAAACTTAGCAAACTATTCCCCCCAAAGTTTGCTATTCATTTCGAACGTTCACTTCGCTCCCCTGTCTGCACACGTTTGTAGCTTCTTGACGCGGCACCATCTCCCTTCGAACGCCCACTCCAAATGTCTCTGTTGTCCTAAATTATGTATTCATTGGTGATCAATAATGTGCTTGCCATACCCTACAGTAGATCCTTTTGATTATTTGACTTGGGATTTTTCACAGCTGTCGTCCAAGACTGGTTTTCCATCCCTGCAAAATTATGCAGACATAATCGTTGCTCTAAACCTGGAAAATCTCCTTGTTAGGGTCCTCCCGATCACTCACGCTGCTTAAGCGTTGTTAGTCAGCAAACTGAAGAGCGAGAGCCCCCACTCTCCTTCAACTGCTTCGTCACGAGGAACACGAACAGCAGTTAATCCGACAATTCAGTTGCTTTGAAGGCAATGACGACGCAGTGAGTGTCGACAAAGACATCCAAGAGATACTTGTTTTTCACTACTGTTAACTGCACTAACAGTAACCGAAATGAATTATGCGACTGTGTTCTTTCAGACCACAGCGTTACAGAGCAAACCACACTAAAAGAAGAACCAAAATCAGAAACTTAATAAATGTAAACGTGGTCTGTAGGACGCTGTAGTGGGATGTTTATTTAATCATGCGATTAGCAAACTGTCAAGAACATTTGTAACATCCATATTTCAAGTCATTTTCAAATCACTCTTAATTACAAGTTAAACGTAACCCTATTCCGGCATTTTACGAAAAGGATCCTTTCTTAAAATGACGAAATAAGACTACTTTTTATCTGTAATCAAGAGTGATTTAAAAATGACACGAAATACAGACAGTAAAAATTAGCTAATCGAACGATTAAATAAACAGCGTATTACCGCCTACTATCGACCACGTTCAGGTTTATTAAGCATCTGGAGCTTGTGAATCCCCACAAATATAAAATTTCAAAATCACAAGATTGAAGAAATTTAAAATAATATTTATGTAGCCACTACAAATACAGAACTCAAAGTTTGTCCGTCTGAACGCATATACAGGTGATTCACGAAGATATGTAAAATAAAGAGAATTTAATTGTGGGGAGGAATGACAGTTAGGTATAATGGCACTAACGCAAGTTTTCGGGAGGAATAGTAGTTATGTATGCCGGCCGCGGTGGTCTAGCGGTTCTAGGCGCTCAGTCCGGAGCCGTGCGACTGCTACGGTCGCAGGTTCGAATCCTGCCTCGGGCATGGATGTGAGTGATGTCCTTAGGTTAGTTAGGTTTAACTAGTTCTAAGTTCTAGGGGACTGATGACCATAGATGTTAAGTCCCATAGTGCTGCGAGCCATTTGAACCATTTTTTAGTAGTTATGTATACTGGGAGTAAGGTGAAACTAGTACTCTGTTGGATGAGGGACCCGCTCAAGCAGGGGGATATTTATTATTTTTAAAGTTGTTTTCATAGACATACTTAATTACTGACAGTTTAATCAGTTAAAATGCGCAAAGAGAGTGAATTTCAGTTAAATGTATATTTAATTTCTCCAGTGTTTCAACTTTCAAATGTGTGTCTTTCTTCTCAAGACATCGTATAGAATGCCGAGAGCTCTTATTCATTTAAGTGGTCTCTGTGTCATTGCTTTTAGAAATTGGGATCTTGGGCTGATATCTGAGAATTTAAGCCAAAAGCAAGGACGAACTGGAGCCGTATCTGGCGAGAACCGGGGTGTTGGCAGCTTGTGATTACGTTGTTTTCGGTGATATTGCACTAGTGGAGTGTGTAGTGGTGAACCGGATACTGAGGCTTGCCGAAGTGGCCGCGCGGTTCTGGCGCTGCAGTCTGGAACCGCGAGACCGCTACGGTCGCAGGTTCGAATCCTGCCTCGGGCATGGATGTGTGTGATGTCCTTACGTTAGTTAGGTTTAACCAGTTCTCAGTTCTAGGGGACTAATGACCTCAGCAGTTGAGTCCCATAGCGCTCAGAGCCATTTGAACCATTTTGATACTGAGATGCGAATACATCTGATAATATTTACATTGTCTGACGCGAAGGAGTTCAGGGACTATGTAGTATACACTCATCAGCCAGAAGATTATGACCACCGATATAATATCAATATAAACCCATCAGGCGATACCAGCGTCATCTGACGAGGAATGACTGCTAGTCAGACAAACGCACCGTGCACGTAAAGTCAGTTAGCGTGTTGCCCGCTTGTAGAATGAAGAGGGCGCGCGATCCATCTGAGTTTGACCGAGGACAGATTGTGATGGCTTGGAAGCTCGGCACGAGCATTTCTGAAACTGCTCGACTTGTCCGGTGTTTGAGGAGTGCTGTGGTGAGTGTCTTCAATATGTGGCGAAACCAACGTGAAACCACGTCCAGACGCCACGGAGTTGGCTGGCCACCTTCCATTCTAGATGTCGAAGTGTATATGAACACACAGTGCACCGAACGCTCCAAACGATGGGCCTCCGCAGCCGAGGACCTTTGCGTGTGCCAGTGTTCACACCACGACATCGGCAGGTACTACTGAAATGGGCACGGGACGTTCGCGCAGTGGCAGAGCGTTGCGTGGCCTGATGAATCTCGATACCTTGCTCAACGTGCCGATGGGAGAGTGCGAATCCGTTGTGTTCCAGGGCAACTGCTTGGCAACTGTACTGCGGGACGAAGACAAGTTGGTAGCGACTCCATTATGCTCTGGAAAATATTCATGTGGACATCCATGGGTCCAGTGCAGTTCGTACAAGGCATCATGATGACCAAGGAGTATCGTACACAGGCTGCAGAGCACATACGTCCCTTCATGACGATCGTATTTCCCGACGGCAATGGCATTCTTCAGAAACATGATGCGCCATGTCACAATGCCAGGCGTGTGATGAAGTGTTTCGAGGGACCCAGTGGCGAGTTCCAATTGATGTGCTCGCACCCAGCTCGCCGAAGCCAAATCTGAAACCCATCGAACACAGCTTGGATGTGTTAGGACGTGGCGTCAGAGTCATCGCCCCCACCACAGGAATTTACGGCAATTAGGTGACCTCTGTGGGCAGATGTTGTGCCATCCCCATCCAGCAACCTATCAAGGCCTCATTGCTTCCATGCCATGACGCATCGCCGCTGTTATCCGTGCCAAAGGTGGACATACCGGCAATTACGAAGGCAGTCGTAATGTTCTGGCTGATCAGTGTATGTGTTGTCAATGCGCAAAACCTGTAATTATGTAGTCAGCAATAAGGCCAAGGGAAGTGTAATGTTAAGACTGCAATATTATGATTTAAGTCGTTAATGAAAAAAAAGACACCAGGACACAATTTTGGCATCCGCCTTTCATCTGATCCCTAAAAAGACATGATGGTGCATTTCCCTGAAGATTTTGGAAGTTAATAAGCGCCATATCTCTAATGACTTGGAAGTAGACGAATCGTTTGACTCTAATATCTGTCATGGCACTTCTATTTGGATGTTGGTACCACTACATTACTTGTTCTGTGGACTGTTACTACGCTTTCGACCTCTGGTATTGAAGTTTTTTACATGGTGCGAATCGGCTGCATTTCCAACATTTTCGTTTGAAATACTCTGAGCGATGTGCCGTGATGATAAGGTAATGGGATATTACTGGGGAGGCCGTCGGTGAAGTCCCCATCTGCCCATCTGCCCCATCTGCCCATCCAGATTTTCTGCGATTTCCCATAATCGTGTAAGGTGAATGCCCGGATGATTTCTTTGAAAAGACGCGTCTGATATCCTTTCCCGTCTCCAGTGACATAGTCGTCCTTGAGATGTTAAACTCTGATGCTCAGATGTGGTAATATATGTGCTGAGGTGAAAGAAAAGGACCCTGGTTTGACGGGTGGGGGTTACATTTTGTCTAGTTCTACAGACGAGTTCATTAAAGTTTCCTGTAATGAGATTCTGCTTGTTCTTTACTCTTTTCCACAACGTTCAACAGTATTAATTTCAGACGCCACTCTTTTAAATATGGTCTTCTGATTACATTTACCATTTACAGCGCTTCAGTGATCACGTTTCACTTGTTAATGGTACACGTATAGTTGTCGATTCCACCCTTCTGATACGCAGACCATAGTCAGCATCAAACACAACAGAAGTTGTCTGCCATCCTGCTACTGAATGGTACCACGTGGCAGTATCCCCGCGACGTATCATGATACAGGTCTTCACGTTCGTCGTTCTCGACAGACTAGCTCAATCTCAATTACTGTACTTGTTGTTTACTTGGTACGCGCGCCCAGCTTCGAACAATGGTTCAAATGGTTCAAATGGCTCTGAGCACTATGGGACTTAACATCTATGGTCATCAGTCCCCTAGAACTTAGAACTACTTAAACCTAACTAACCTAAGGACATCACACATCGCCCAGTCATCACGAGGCAGAGAAAATCCCTGACCCCGCCGGGAATCGAACCCAGGAACCCGGGCGTGGGAAGCGAGAACGCTACCGCACGACCACGAACTGCGGACTCGAACAATGCTCTATTTAAATAATTATACCTTACTCTGGCCTTTACGTAAGTACGGTGTTTTAAAATAATTTCGTAATATTATCGTGTTTACAGGTTTTTTAATAACGAATTATAAATCGAAAAATGTCATATAAAAGCTATCATTGCAGACGGAAATATGAGAAAGTATTTGTGCGGTAAAACCATATGGCTAATTTTTCTGCAGACGGGAGCACCATCCAGACTCAGCATACTCGAGCACTGGCTCGTCTCAACAGATACGACTATCACTACAGTACAGATCAGCCACAAGTTACGATTACTGAAATAGGAGAAGAAACAAAGTATCTGTAGACATCGGCAGCACTACACTACAAAGGTTAGAGCCTAATATTTCGTCGGCAGTGATATAATTACAGATGGAGCACTGCTAAGGTAGACAGCGACCTTTCCAAATGAACTTAATTTCTGTAAGCAGTAAGTAGAGTAACCAAATTTCGAGAAAACATCAGGCGTGCCCTGCACTAACTCTTTTGTCCAACGTGCGAGAGGAATTTAAGGAAAATCCTTAAGGTCCCACATTCCGATGAATTTTATTATTGTTGCTGTTATCATTAATGTTAGTGGAAGAAGTGGAAAAGAAATTGTGTACTAGAATCAAATATGACGGTAATACGTAAGACAGTGGCCACGGCTAAATTTGTAAGTGTTGCAGTCGGGGAAATCTTATCAACATTGTATTTAAGGGTCTGTGTGTTACGTTAGTAACCCACTCCTCCCCCACCAACCTCGATCCTAGCTCAAGGGGTGAAACGTCATCGTGACTGTCATCAATAATCTCCATATCCTGAAAAGTATGTATTTGATACTAATATGGGTCGTTTTCGAATATTTTTATACTATCACATGCTCTCACGCCCACCCTCACTTCTAGTGGTGGTTCGGATACATTACTCGCACAATATTTTATGCAAATAATTATACAAATAATAAATCATGTGTATACAGATTTTGACTGAAAATGCTCTAGACGTTTCTGAGTTCTGCGTCATCCTAGTTCATCCACACCCTATGGTTGGTAGGTGGTTATCACCACACACAAACCTTTGTAGGCGGGCGCACAACAACTCGGCAATGTTTCATCGCCACGGGATGAATGGCATAGGAATGCATAGAAGAACGAAGAAGTACATGTTCATTTTTATATCTATAGATTTTAAAGGAAGCACAAATATTTGCATGAAAAGTAAGCAAGGCACATATGTTTTAGTATAATAAAACAGTGTGATATCAAATTTTAGGTTTTAACATTTAGTCATCTACAGTGTCACAGTGTTCTTTATTACATGAGACATTTTTTATCTCCATGACCTACGTTTACCTGTAATTTTCTATATTTTGTCTTTCATACCCTGTCATTAAAAGATCTGGTAAGACTTGCTATCAATGGCGTGGAAAACAGAAGACGAAAATGGGCCTACTTATGCTTCGATTATAAGCTTGTACATATTACGTCACATGTCGTGTGTAATAAAATTGTTGCTTAAGGTACAACTGACAGTCAAGAATTAATCGCCGCAGCAATTATTTTACAAATGAAAGCAATCTTAAACACATCCATTATGAACTATACTATTGGGACTGAGGGAACATTGACAAGTTATGCTTGCGGTGGTATACCATGTTGATAAGAATTCTAAAGTGCCTGAAGATGAAGCCATATATGATATGAAATAGATTGTAAAGATATTGATACAGTATACATGGATGAGTGGAAGTGTAGAAAGGGAGAAATATTTTACTCTCCATAGCTAAATATTCCACAGCTGACGTCACTGAAGCAAGAGAACATTCTTAGTTGTCACGCTCTGTTAATTAAAACAAGTAAATACATACAACCCTGCATAATTGACTTTCAGGCTTAGTATAAGATACGGATCGCTCATGGAATGCACAGTAACTTTGTATCTTAACAAAAATCTTTGAAATCGATTGTAAATGAATTAAGACAGTAAACATAGTTGAGTGGAACAGTTGTAAGGAAAAACATTTGTTCTCGATAGCAAAATATTTCACAACTGAATTCCCCAGTTTCCTGCGTTAGTGAAGCAAAAAGAACATCTTTAACTGTAACAAAGAAATAAATTTTACCATGGTTGTTAAAGTGTCCGCTTAGACTCAACAAGTCTTAGTGTACACTACACTGAGAAGACAAAAGTCGTGGAATACCTCCTCATATCGTAACGGATCACCTTTTGCTCGGCGTAGTGCCGCAGCTCGACGTGGCATGGACTCAGTAAGTCGTTGGAAGTCCCTTCCAGGAATATTGAGCCATGCTGTCTGCATAGCTGTCCACAACTGCGCAAATATTGCCGGCGCAGGACATTGTGCCCGAAATGACCTATCGATTTAGGCCATATATATGTTCGACGAGATTCATGTCAGGCGACCTGGGTGGCCAAACCATTCGCTCGAACTGTCCAAAATGTTCTTGAAATCAGTTACGAGCAATTGTGGCCCGCTGACACGGTGCATTGTCATCCATAAAAACTCCACCGTTGTTTGGGAATATGACGTCCATGAATGGGTGCAAATGGGCTCTAAGTAGTCCAACATCCAGAGGACCCGGTCCATTCCATGTAAACACAGTCCACATCATTATGGAGCCACCACCAGCTTGCACAGTACCTTTTTGACAATTTGGGTGCGATGCATAGGTCTTATAATTAGATTTTCCTTGAGACATTTGAGACTCATCTTTATCTGCGATAACGATGGAATCTGAAAAAATGAATTAAAATCTCTACCATAGCTGGGACTTAAATCCGGGTCTCTTTGCTTATTAGGTAGGAATGTTAACCATTACACCACTGCAGTGCTGTGGTTAACTTTGTATTGTATTGTATTGTATGTTAGCCGGGGAGCTAGAAACGACGGAGAGGCTCCGTCCCCACCGCAGCCGCAGTGGTCCACAACCCCACGACGACTACGGCAGTCCCCTTCACCCCTCCACCGCCCCACACCGAACCCAGGGTTATTGTGCGGTTCAGCCCCAGGTGGACCCCCCAGAGAACGTCTCACAGCAGACGAGTGTAGCCCCTACGTTTGCCTATGTTTGCGTGGTAGAGTAATGGTGGTGTACACGTTCGTGGAGAACTTGTTTGCGCAGCAATCGCCGACATAGTGTAACTGAGGCGGAATAAGGGGAACCAGCCCGCATTCGCCGAGGCAGATGGAAAACCGCCTAAAAACCATCCACAGACTGGCCGGCTTACCGGACCTCGACACAAATCCGCCGGGCGGATTCGTGCCGGAGACCAGGCGCTCCTTTCCGCCCGGAAAGCCGTGCGTTAGACTGCACGGCCAACCGGGCGGTCTGTGGCTAACTTTACTGCACGAGCTACTCAAATCGAATGCCCTCCCCAACACAAACTTCAGTACATGTCTCCAGCTTATTTTACCCTTGTTAGATCGTCACTATTCTCGGAAAAAATCTAATTATAAGATCTATAGATTACCTACACCTGAGGAACAGGATTTCCTAATTACATTTAACGCTGGAGTTCTATTCCAATGCCGGAGAGCCTCGGCAGTAGTGACCATCTAAGAAGGGGAAATAAGCTGAAGATATGAAGGTTGTCTTGTGGAGGGCATTGGACTTGGGTAGACCATACTGCAATGTTAGCATAGTGCTGCAGTGGTGTAATGGTTAACATTCCGCCTAGTAAGCAAGGAGACCCGGGTTTAAGTCCCGCCCATAGTACAAATTTTAATTCATTTTTTGAGATGCCATATCAGCGTTTTGCACAGAGCACAACTTAATCATAGCTAACACTTGGTTTAAGAATCATGATAGAAGCTTGTATACATGGAAGAACCCTGGAGATACTAAAAGGTATCAGATAGATTATATAATGGTAAGACAGAGATTTAGGAACCAGGTTTTAAATTGTAAGACATTTCCAGGGGCAGATGTGGATTTTGACCACAATCTATTGGTTATGACCTGTAGATTAAAACTGAAGAAACTGCAAAAAGGTGGGAATTTAAGGAGATGGGACCTGGATAAACTGAAAGAACCAGAGGTTGTAGAGAGTTTCAGGGAGAGCATAAGGGAACAATTGACAGGAATGGGGGAAAGAAATACAGTAGAAGAAGAATGGGTAGCTTTGAGGGATGAAGTAGTGAAGGCAGCAGAGGATCAAGTAGATAAAAAGACGAGGGCTAGTAGAAATCCTTGGGTAACTGAAGAAATATTGAATTTAATTGATGAAAGGAGAAAATATAAAAATGCAGTAAATGAAGCAGGCAAAAAGGAATACAAACGTCTCAAAAATGAGATCGACAGGAAGTGCAAAATGGCTAAGCAGGGATGGCTAGAGGGCAAATGTAATGATGTAGAAGCTTATCTCACTAGGGGTAAGATAGATACTGCCTACAGGAAAATTAAAGAGACCTTTGGAGATAAGAGAACCCCTTGTATGAACATCAAGATCTCAGATGGAAACCCAGTTCTAAGCAAAGAAGGGAAAGCAGAAAGGTGGAAGGAGTATATAGAGGGTCTATACAAGGGCGATGTCCTTGAGGACAATATTATGGGAATAGAAGAGGATGTAGATGAAGATGAAATGGGAGATACGATACTGCGTGAAGAGTTTGACAGAGCACTGAAAGACCTGAGTCGAAACAAGGCTCCCGGAGTAGACAACATTCCATTGGAACTACTGACGGCCTTGGGAGAGCCAGTCCTGACAGAACTCTACCATCTGGTGAGCAAGTGAAAATTACCGAACAATCAGTTTAATAAGCCACAGCTGCAAAATACTAACACGAATTCTTTACAGACGAATGGAAAAACTAGTAGAAGCCGACCTCGGGGAAGATCAGTTTGGATTCCGTAGAAATACTGGAACACGTGAGGCAATACTGACCTTACGACTTATCTTAGAAGAAAGATTAAGGAAAGGCAAACCTACGTTTCTAGCATTTGTAGACTTAGAGAAAGCTTTTGACAATGTTGACTGGAATACTCTCTTTCAAATTCTAAAGGTGGCAGGGGTAAAATACAGGGAGCGAAAGGCTATTTACAATTTGTACAGAAACCAGATGGCAGTTATAAGAGTCGAGGGACATGAACGGGAAGCAGTGGTTGGGAAGGGAGTAAGACAGGGTTGTAGCCTCTCGCCGATGTTATTCAATCTGTATATTGAGCAAGCAGTAAAGGAAACAAAAGAAAAATTTGGAGTAGGTATTAAAATCCATGGAGAAGAAATAAAAACTTTGAGATTCGCCGATGACATTGTAATTCTGTCAGAGACAGCAAAGGACTTGGAAGAGCAGTTGAACGGAATGGATGGTGTCTTGAAGGGAGGATATAAGATGAACATCAACAAAAGCAAAACGAGGATAATGGAATGTAGTCGAATTAAGTCGGGTGATGTTGAGGGAATTAGATTAGGAAATGAGACACTTAAAGTAGTAAAGGAGTTTTGCTATTTGGGGAGCAAAATTACTGATGATGGTCGAAGTAGAGAGGATATAAAATGTAGACTGGCAATGGCAAGGAAAGCGTTTCTCAAGAAGAGAAATTTGTTAACATCGAGTATAGATTTAAGTGTCAGGAAGTCATTTCTGAAAGTATTTGTATGGAGTGTAGCCATGTATGGAAGTGAAACATGGATGGTAAATAGTTTGGACAAGAAGAGAATAGAAGCTTTCGAAATGTGGTGCTACAGAAGAATGCTGAAGATTAGATGGGTAGATCACATAACTAATGAGGAGGTACTGAATAGAATTGGGGAGAAGAGAAGTTTGTGGCACAACTTGACCAGAAGAAGGGATCGGTTGGTAGGACATGCTCTGAGGCATCAAGGGATCACCAATTTAGTATTGGAGGGCAGCGTGGAGGGTAAAAATCGTAGGGGGAGACCAAGAGATGAATACACTAAGCAGATTCAGAAGGATGGAGGTTGCAGTAGGTACTGGGAGATGAAGAAGCTTGCACAGGATAGAGTAGCATGGAGAGCTGCATCAAACCAGTCTCAGGACTGAAGACCACAACAACAACAACATATCAGCGTTTATCAAATGAAATCGGTACTCATCTGACCAGGTCACGGTTTCCCAGTCGCTATGGTACAACCGATACGGTCACGAGCCCAGCGAATGCGCTGCAGCTGATACGCTATTAGCAAAGGCACTCGCATTGGACGTCAACTCCCATAGCACATTAACGTCATATTCGGCCGTACTGTCCTAACGGATAAGTTCTTCGTACACTCCACATTGATTTCTGTGGTTATTTCACGCAGTGTTGCTTGTCTATTAGCACTTACAACTCAACGGAAATGCCGCTGCTCTCGGTCGTTAAGTGAAGGCCGTTGGCCACTGCGTTATCCGTGGTGAGAGGTAATGTCTGAAATGTGGTATTCTCGGCACACTGTTGACACTGTGGGCTTGGAAAACTGAACTCCCTAACTATTTCCGAAATGTAATGTGCCATGAGTCTAGTTCCAACTACCATTCCGCGTTTAAAACCTATTATTCCCGTCGTGCGGCCATAGTCATGTCGGAAACCTTTTCACGTGAATCACCTGAGTTCAAATGACAGCTCCACCCATGCATTGCCCTTTTGTTCTTTGTGTATACGACACTGCCGCCATCTGAATATGTTCATATCGGTACTCGATTGCTTTTGTCACCTCAAAGTGTAGCAATCATGATAAAATTTCTTCACTTGTTACTTTTGGACTTAGAACCAATCACAGATGGCTCACGGAATACACATTAACTTTCTTTCGTTAGCAATAAGCTAGCTCATTATCAGACATCCTTCATTTCCAGATATCCATAGAAAGACGTCTTTAGGTAATTAACATTCTTGGCGTCCTAAGAGGCAGTCATAACTGCGTCCTGTGGCTATGATTTATTGCTGCTTTGCCTCTGAAGCAGGCACTGCGGAGACCATTAGCAGAAATAAATACGTACAAGCCGCTGCTGGCAGATGAGGGGACTCCCACTATTAGGAAACGATGCCTTTTAAGTTCACTCCAGCCCAAAAGTGAAGCACGCGTGAAATGTCACCGTAGTAAATCTGTTCGAAAAGTTGCAAGTGTGAACTGGTACCATGGAAAATTGTTTCGAAACTGTAGTAACACAGCGATCTTACTTCGTAAAAATGGCATGCTTCTGTAAAACAGAGTGATTTTTTTTATTTATTCCTATTCAATATAATTTACGAACGTAATCAAGCACTTTACCCTTAGTCAGAGGATTAACAAGGATGTATATAGCTGCTTCGATGTGGATGATTCTTCTCGTGTGAAGAGATAAGAGTTTAACAATTAACAGTTTCGCTGGACGTAATGTAAGTTTTGTTGAATGACCGTTGATACTAAAAGAATCCAATACACGCCAGTAAACGTAACGGAGTATTTCAGTTGATTGTGACACGCCAGGGTGAAAATCAGAGCGACGCCATACCAAAGACGAAATTTTTGTCGTTCTTCATTTCATTCCCTCATGACAGGATGCACTATCAGTTGGATCTTACGGTACTCTACAGCCAAAATGAGTCTTAGTACATGCAGGAATATTTGAGGTTATTATTATATGAGTTAAAATACATAATATTTGACGCAGTGAAATAAAATTCCACTGTGCCACGTATTTCTTTATTCATAACGGTGCCAGTTATCCAGAATTTGGCTGGAATTATCTACGTGAAAAGGTCTGAATGTAGAGCATTAATCCTTCGAAACTGGTAGCTGAAATGTTAGGGAGCTATGATCTGGCAGTGGTAAGCTGTTGCACGTACAAGACTCAAAAATTTAATGCTTTTATTATTAGTTTTTCATTTACAATTTTGAACCAATGTGATTTCTTGAGGCTAGTAAATATTTATGAAATTGTCCCCGAGGCACTCAAAACTATTAATAATTATTTTGAGAAAAGAAAATTCTTTTGAATGGCACTTCCATTCCAGAAACAATTAACGAAATATATACTTAAAAGATGAAACACCAAGGAGACAAAATCAGAGGTATTTGCGTACAGTTTCGAAAGACATTGCAAGGAGCTTTCAACACAGACATCAGAATAACCATCACAGAGAATGTTTGACAGATTATTGCACTCAGAGCTATATTCTGCAACAAATGATGCTATTAAGTATGGTTTTCGTGGTTAATTTTTGCGATTTTTCAAGAAGATGCACATAAATACAGGATTCTTGGATACTTTTTGATTTTTCAAGAAGACACGTAGATATGGGTTTTTAAGTTCAACCACGATAGCTGTTCTGCAGGCACCTTAATATATGACGCTGTTTACACTTTTGAGGTAGGAAAACCGCACGGTTTGGCCGCGAGGTTAGAGGCGCCATGTCACGGATTGCGCGGCCCCTTCCGCCGGAGGTTCGAGTCCTCCCTCGGGCATGGGTGTGTGTCGTTCTTAGCATAAGTTAGTTTTAGTAGTGTCTAAGTCTAGGGACCGATGACCTCAGCAGTTTGGTCCCTTAGGCATTCACACACATTTGAACATTTGAAGTAGGAAGTTCGGAAATTTGTGTTAAGTTCCTATGGGACCAAACTGCTGAGGTCATCAGTCCCTAGGCTTACACAATACTTAATCTAACATAAACTAACTTACGCTAAGGACAAACAACACACACATGCCCAAGGGAGGACTCGAACCTCCGACGGGAGGGGCTACGCGAACCGTGGCAAGGCGCTCGAGACCACACGGCTACCCCGTGCGGCGGTGTTGAATTGGCAGTAATATTCCTCAGAGAAGGTCCATGTGTATAGTGCAGTGTGCTGAAGCTATTCTATGTTATCACAATGGGTGTGGGTTTGTTTCCTCTATGCTAAAGCCATGTTAGTATTTTTAATTTTATGCTGTGATGGTGACTGATTTGTATATGCCATAGAGAAAATTATTTTATTATAATTATGCTATGAGCATGATTCATTTTATATGTGTCGTTCAGAAAATTATCGCGATGTTTAAATTTAAATTGAAGGGGATCACTGCTGTCAGCTGTTGTGGGACTTTACGCAGAATCGGAGGTAGTGAGTAAAAACGTGTGCTGGACTGGGATTGGAACATGGGATCTATCTAGGCAGGTGCGCTGACAACTGTGCCATCCGGGCCACAGAGTTACCGCCACTGCGGGGACTGTCTTGGCACGCTTCACGACCGATCCACACTCCCACCGAGCGCCACCTATCCACATTCCCTGTCCATTGAATCCTGTTCGCTACTTACCTTCCACCATGCATTGGTATATCTTGATGTTATTACGCTGTAGTATGACATTTTGTAATACTGGAAAATATCATGGAAATGGAAGAGGATGTAGATGAAGCTGAAATGGAAGATACGATACTGCGTGAAGAGTTTGACAGAGCACTGAAAGACCTGAGTCGAAACAAGGCCCCGGGAGTAGACAACATTCCATTAGAACTACTGACGGCCTTGGAAGAGCCAGTCATGACAAAACTCTACCATCTAGTGAGCAAGATGTATGAGACATTCGAAATACCTTCAGACTTCAAGAAGAATATAATAATTCCAATCCCAAAGAAAGCAGGTGTTGACAGATGTGAATCTTACAGAACTATCAGTTTAATAAGTCACAGCTGCAAAATACGAACGCGAATTCTTTACAGACGAATGGAAAAACTGGTAGAAGTCGACCTCGGGGACGATCAGTTTGGATTCCGTAGAAATATTGGAACACGTGAGGCAATACTAACCTTACGACGTATCTTAGAAGAAAGATTAAGGAAAGGTAAACCGACGTTTCTAGTATTTGTAGACTAAGAGCAAGCTTTTGACAATGTTGACTGGAATACTGTCTTTCAAATTCTAAAGGTGGCAGGGGTAAAATACAGGGAGCGAAAGGCTATTTACACTTTGTACAGAAACCAGATGGCACTTATAAGAGTCGAGGGGCATGAAAGGGAAGCAGTGGTTGGAAAGGGAGTGAGACAGGGTTGTAGCCTCTCCCCGATGTTATTCAATCTGCATATTGAGCAAGCAGTAAAGGAAACAAAAGAAAAATTCGGAGTAGGTATTAAAATCCATGGAGAAGAAATAAAAACTTTGAGGTTCGCCGATGACATTGTAATTCTGTCAGAGACAGCAAAGGTCTTGGAAGAGCAGCTGAACGGAATGGACAGTGTCTTGCAGGGAGGATATAAGATGAACATCTACAACAGCAAAACGAGGATAATAGAAGGTAGTCGAATTAAGTCCGTTGATGCAGAGGGAATTAGATTAGGAAATGAGACACTTAAAGTAGTAAAGGAGTTTTGCTATAAAATGTAGACTGGCAATGGCAAGGAAAGCGTTTCTCAAGAAGAGAAATTTGTTAACATCGAGTATTGATTTAAGTGTCAGGAAATCGTTTCTAAAAGTATTTTTATGGAGTGTAGCCATGTATGGAAGTGAAACATGGACGATAAATAGTTTAGACAAGAAGAGAATAGAACCTTTCGAAATGTGGTGCTACAGAAGAATGCTGAAGATTAGATGGGTAGATCACATAACTAATGAGGTCGTATTAAACAGAATTGGGGAGAAGAGGAGTTTGTGGCACAACTTGACAAGAAGAAGGGACCGATTAATAGGACATGTTCTGAGGCATCAAGGGATCACAAATTTAGCATTAGAGGGCAGCTTGGAGGGTAAAAATCGTAGAGGGAGACCAAGAGATAAATACACCAAGCAGATTCAAAAGGATAAAGGTTACAGTAAGTACTGGGAGATGAAGAAGCTTGCACAGGATAGAGTAGCATGGAGAGCTGCATCAAACCAGTCTCAAGACTGAAGACCACAACAACAACAACAACAACATGACATTTTGTATGTGCCTTTGTACAGAAAATTGACAATGTGAAATTTGTGAAGGAAGTATTGTAATGAGTTGGTAGTAATGTTACTTTTGTGAGTAATTGGTGATGGGAGTTCTCATAAATCTAAACTTAGGTAAATGCTAAGTTAAGCAAGCTCTGATTAAGTCAGAGAGCTGTCCCGAGTTTTTGTTTGTTCCAATTGGTTATTTGTGGTAACTATTTCCACTCTCAGTTTGGTGCTTAGCCATTGGCTGTATACTATGAACTTTTGTTGTCCCCGTTGCCCCCATTTTCCTCTAATGGGGCGAAGCCTAATTTAATTTCTTTTCCTACTGCGCTGAAGAAATTTTATGTTGTTTTCCTCTTATATCAAGCCCTACCTTCGAGAACTGTAATAGGGCTGTAGTTTAAGTCTAATTGAATTTACCTGTTGTCAGTTGCCAAGAAGGATATTTTATGTTTAACAGAATGGTTTGCAAATTGAGCCCACGGCAGCCTGAACCCTAGTACTTCCAATTTCTACGTTTATGCGTTAAGGGAGAGAAAAAGGGTTTATTTGGGATGGTCTGGCGGAATAAAAATAAAATATGAGTGACTAATGAATGAATCTGCTTTTCAAACCGTTGGTAGACTTACGTATAAATACAGACGAGTTGGGGAGAAAAGAATGAGGTCGCCTGCTTGTGCTGTTTGATCTGTGAAGCATCCAGACCATCATTATTTCCGTACGAATCTCGTCGAACACATTTCTTGTCATTCCTCGCAATAGGTATTTTGTATCATCGCTCGCGGAACTCCACACCCATGCAGGCTGTGAGCGACGAAACACGACCGACAAGCTAAGCTCGTTAATCAGTATAGCCGTTTCCACACCCTCTGAATACAGTCATCAGGCATCGGACGCACTGTCATAACGTATTGTCTACAATAACTCAGAGCGCGTCCGTGGCAGACGCAAATGGCCTGTCCTTCTTCTTGTCAGACTAATGAGTCGCTCCGAAAGCGCGACCAATAGTTTATCGCCGGCCCGCGCTGAGCTGGCGCCTCTCACAATGGCGGGAGTAAACACAGGCGTCGGCAGAGCGCTGTGACAATGGCGAGAGCGCCGCGGTGGGCGTCTGCGGAGCCGTTTGCGCAACGCGCCTGCCTGCCCACGTGCCGCTTACTAGGCCAGCTCTCGTGACCCTCCTGCACGGCGCCATTCGCTTCCTTAGACGTTGTCTTCCGTGGGCACCGGCCGAGACAGGTCACTGGGACGGGAGCCTACTACACCTCCGCTGAAGTCCTGTTTCAGCTTGCTGTTTCACATATTTATTTTATGGCTTATTTTACCTGCTCAGGCTTCTGGCTGTGTGTTACACTCTGTCAGGAGGTATACACGTCAAAATTAAAAAGAAAGACACTTAAGCTCTTTAATTTCTATAAGGCCTTGTATATTAATAACCGTGAAGACAATATCAGTAGTTTCAAATCAGCGCTCACTCCGGTCTTGAGTGAAAATCTCGTTCTGCAAACATCCCCCAGGCTGTGGCTAAGCCATGTCTCCGCAATATCCCTTCTTCCAGAAGTGCTAGTTTCGCAAGGTTCGCGGAAGAGCTTCTGTGAAGTTTGGAAGGTAGGAGACGAGATACTGGCAGAATTGAAGCTGAGACGACAGGTCACGAGTCGTGCTTGGGTAGCTCAGATGGTAGAACATTTGCCCGAGAAAAGCAAAGGTCCCGAGTTTGAGTGTCGGTCCGGCACACAGCTTTAATCTGCCAGGAAAGTTTTAATATTAATATCAGCCTCACACTTCTAGCAGATAATGCAGTTGTCTGTAAGAAAAAGCTGTGCAAGTATTTAGGCGGGTCTAGATAAGATATCAAAATGGCAGTCCGCAGCTCGTGGTCGTGCGGTAGCGTTCTCGCTTCCCACGCCCGGGTTCCCGGGTTCGATTCCCGGCGGGGTCAGGGATTTTCTCTGCCTCGTGATGACTGGGTGTTGTGTGCTGTCCTTAGGTTAGTTAGGTTTAAGTAGTTCTAAGTTCTAGGGGACTGATGACCATAGATGTTAAGTCCGATAGTGCTCAGAGCAATCAAAATGGCTCAGCCGGCTCTCAGCCGTATTGCGAAGCGGACGTGTGCACAAAAAATGGTTCAAATGGCTCTAAACACTTTGGGACTTAACATCTGAGGTCATCAGTCTCCTAGACTTAGGAATACTTAAACCTAACTAACCTAAAGACATCACACACATCCATGCCCGAGGCAGGATTCGAACGTGTGACCGTAGCAGCAGCACGGTTCCAGACTGAAGCGCCTAGAACCGCTCGGCCACAAAGGCCGGCGCGGACGTGTGCGGCGCTCCGCAAGCGGGCCGTTGTTTACTCGCGAGGGTAGTGGTATTGCAGGGTAAACAGATCACGTCGAACGACGATGACGCTTTCTTATAGAAAGGGCACGATTAAATTAACGTTCCATGTACAGTACGAAAGACCTAATGCATAAGAAGTAGAGCGTTTCCTGCATGAAGTAATGTACGTCGATCCACAGGAACTTCTCGCTATACATTTTTCGATCGTCTCCAGCACAGTTTACCTGAAATTTGTCGATGAAGCAGCATGCGAACGGCTTATTCGCCGTTCCGCCGATGGATATCGTTTCCACCACTCGGACGGCAACGTGTGTGTAATAACCGTTGACCATGCAGGACTCGGCGTTCGGAACATAGGAATCTTCGAACTGCCGTTTGAAGCTCAGGCCACGCTTGTAAACGCGCTGCGGCCTTACGGGGAAGTACTAACAAGGGAAGCTCCCCATCGCACCCCCCTCTGATTTAGTTATAAGTTGGCACAGTGGATAGGCCTTGAAAAACTGAACATAGATCAATCGAGAAAGCAGGAAGAAGTTCTGTGGAACTATGAAAAAAATAAGCAAAATATACAAACTGAGTAGTCCATGTATAACATATGCAACATCAAGGATACCTGAAGACCATGAGTGCCGTGGTCCCGTGGTTAGCGTATGCAGCTGCGGAACCATAGGTCCTTGGTTCAAGTCTACCCTCGAGTGAAAATTTTAATTTTTTATTTTCGCAAAGTTATGATCTGTCCGTTCTTTCAATGACGTCTCTGTTCACTGTAAGAAGTTTAGTGTCTGTGTTTTACGACCGCACTTCAAAACCGTGCGATTAGTAGACGAAAGGACGTGCCTCTCCAATGGGAACCGAAAACATTTGATCGCAAGGTCATAGGTCAAACGATTCCTCCACAGGAATACACGTCTGATATATTCTATACGACACTGGTGACGGCATGTGCGTCACATGACAGGAATATTGTCGACCCACCTAACTTGTACACTTCGCGAATGGGTAAAAAGATTCTTCTACCTTGCCCGATTTAGGTTTTCTTGTGGATGTGATAATCACTCCCACGAAAGTGATGAAAATAAGAGTTTGTCACATAAACTGCAACAAACGAATGCAATAGTTTCACAGTCGCACAGTTTTCCCTGTGCTCTGTCAAAACATTTGTTTTTAACGTTTTCAAATTTTTCCGTTTAGGTGTACCGTCCCCATACTACGGCGCAGTTACCTCGCATCGGACGGACGGACGGACAGATATTAATTGTCTGAAAATAAAAAATTAAACTTTTGACTCGAGGGAAAACTTCAACCAAGGACCTCTCGCTCCGCAGCTGTTCACGCTAACCGCGAGACCACGGTGCTCATGGGCTTATACTGTCCTTGGTGTTCCCTATCTTGCGCATGGTCTACTCAGTTTGTATATTTTGCTTATTTTTTTTCATAGTTCCACACAACTTCTTCCTGTTTTCTCGATTGATATGTGTTCAGTTTTTCAAGGCCTATCCACTTTGCCAACTTATAACTAAATCTGAGGGGGGTGCGATGGGGAGGTTCCCTTGTAAGTCACGTGGAATAAAAGTGGCAGACATTCGAGACGTATCCTGTACTGAATAGAGTGCGGCAGGTGCGAATCGAACATCCCATCGTACGTGAACGTTGGTGGCTGTCGAGCGATCGTCATTTTTGACGGTCAACCGCGGTCTTGCTCAGGGTGCGGGCAGGAAGGGCATGTGCGCTCTGAATGCTTGCAGCGATGCGTAGTGCAGATACCACGTGCAGACACGACGCCTACATCGCAGCCGACAACGCTGCTTATTACATACGTTGAGGCAGCGAGGAACATGACGGACGCGGACGTTGTTCCGTTCGAGTTAGCGACCCCCGCGGGCCCGGTTCCCGCCACCACGACGTCGCAGCCTCCATCGAAAACGTCGTCATGTTCGACAGCAGCGGCTGCGTCTGCACTCCAGCCGTGTGAGGAAGGAGAAAACAAGAAGATCGATTCGAGCTCGGACACGGAGATGCGGGAGGTGCCTATTGCTAGTCGTGATCCACAGGACGCGGTCACGCGTTCACACAAGCAGAAGCCGCCCAAGCGACCAAAGAAGAGGAGGCTGTCTGCAGGAAATGCTTCACAAGATGCTGACACGTTGCCCGGGCGGTGGCGCTCACTCCAGCAGTTCCCGGTTCGCTGCTGGGAACGTCCGCCCAAGGACAAAACCAAGTTGACGATTCTCAATTGACTGACGAGTCCCCTGGAGATTTTGAGGCTAAGACATCGGATGAACGTTTTGCGTCGCCTAACGTACCACCCCTCAAGCTTGGTGATTGGGCGTCCGAGACGGAGATGGAAAGAATGATATCAGACTCGAGCGACAACCAGGACATCTTGTCTCAGCCGATCAATAACAAATACGGTGCGGGTGGCAGGGAAGGTCGGAAGGGTGACGTGGCACTTACTGGCTTAAACGACTGCAGGGTACGTCATCGTACTATCAGATGACCCAGGTGTATCGGATAGGCACAGTCAATGTCAACGGCATTAGTGCCACTATCAAAACCCCGATGTTAAAGGACATGATTCGGGCGGCTGACGTTGATATTGTGTTCCTTCAAGAGTTTCGCCTTGATCTGCGCCTGGATGTTCATGGATACGCGTCTTACGTCAACAGAACTTCCGACGGATGCCATTACTTCTACGTAATGGCATAGAACCAACGGATATTCAGTATTTGCCATCAGCGAGAGGCTTTGCGCTCACCATCGGCGCAGTCCGCCTTGTGAATGTGTGCCCTATTCTGTTACTGCAAAGCGTCGAGAGCGAACACTCTATTATTCCACTGCGGTAGCTCCATTGTTTCAAGGCGCTACAGAATAGTTCGTGGTGGGCGGGGACTTTAACAGCGTCTTACGCCATGAGGATCAGATCTCTCACCGTGTCGCATGTCCAGCCCTTCACACTATGGTCAGGCCTCTCGCTTTGCTTCGTACATGGACATTAATCCACGGTGACCGACGCGGATATACACACTTCACCAGCCACCCGGGCAGCAGGTTGGACAGGATTTAGGTCTCCGAGGTCTTCGAGCAGCGACTGTCGGTGATGAGCTGTGGCCCACTGCTTTCACCGACCATCAGGCCTTCATCTGCGCCGTGACTCTGCCACGACAACAGACGAGCCGTAGCAGAGGACCTTGGAGTCCTAACGTCAACATTCTCTGGGAAGAGGCTTGCCGTGGAGACACACACATGTGAGCGACGGTACCACACCTATGCTTCCACGACACGATGGTGGACATACACCGCCAAACCAGCTCTTCGCCGTACACCCACGACGCGTGGACGAGACAGCGCGTTTTGGCTCCGATCGACCTCTGAGTTTTACTACTCGGTCTTGCGACAACTAGCGTAGCAACAACCTTCGCCAGAGCGCCAGATGGCCATCCATCGGACACAGGCACGGCCTCTGCAGATCATGGCTGACAGATAGGTCGGCATGTGGTTTCGAGTGGGACTGCAAGATTCCATCCCAGAGGACCGTGCTTTGTTTATCACATCGTCAGAGAACGGAGACGCCGTAAAAGACTACTCATCACGGCAGTTATTTCTGTGGACGGCCAACGGGCAAAGACACACAAAGCGATCTCCCGTGCCCTCATAGATTATTACCGCTCTCTCTGTCAAGCAGATCAACGGCGTGACAATGACACTGAGGACGTTCTGCACGACCTGCCACCTTCAGGTAGGGGCAAGACGACGCCACATTCCTGGAGGCCGTCACGTGCGAAGAAATGCACATTGCCCTGTAGCGGGGCGCGAGAAACAAACCACCTTGACCTGATGGTCGTCCGCTTGAATTTTACGACACCTTTTCTGACCTGATGGGGGAAATTTGGCGACAGATGTGCTACGAACTCATGGATGTGGACTTCCGCGACCCCCGCCCCCCCCCCCCCCCTTGAATTTTTGGAGGGCATTATCATCCCTGTGCCAAAACCAAACGGGGTGTGCAGACCGCAAGACTTCCGGCCGTTGACGTTACTGAATTCGGATTACAATCTGTCTGCCCGCATTCTTCGTGCTCGTCTCCTCTCTGTTGTCAAAGATGCCATTCATGCCAACCAAACATGTCTAGGAGGTGGCAGTAACATACACACGGCGTTTAGCTCTTATAGAGATGTGGTGGCGCTCATGTCGGCATGCCGCTTAGAAGGCACCGTCGTGGCTGTTCGCCTAGTCACGCATTTGACCGAGTTGAGCACCAGTCTTGCAGGCTTAGAGAAGATGAGACTGTCCTCAATATCGGCAGGTGTGGTTCTCCGTCTCATCCACAGAGCCCCTTCCACAGTCCTGGTCAATGGCTACCGCTCCTGTGTCAGCCTTTCTCTTCGCCGTTGTCCTCGAGCCTGCACTTCATGGTCTACGACAGCGTTTGGAGGGCATTCACTTCCGTAAGGTGCATTTTAAATTTTGTGCCTTTGCGGAAGATGTAGTTTTCTTAGCGAGGTCGACAGAAGACGTAAGTACAGCGATTGCGTGGCGTCAGCGGTACGGCGAGGTGGCCAGAAGCCGTATCAACGTGCGAAAGTCACGCTACATGGATGTGGGCAGAGGATTGAATGTGAGTACGCTAGTGCCCATTACTAAAGTCCCGGCGATGAAAGTTTTGGGAGGCGGCATCGGAATGACAAACGTACACAAATGGTTCAAATGGCACTGAGCACTATGGGACTTAACATCTGAGGTCATCAGTCCCCTAGAACTCAGAACTACTTAAACCTAACTAACCTAAGGACATGACACACATCCATGCCCGAGGCAGGATTCGAACCTGCGACCGTAGCGATCGCGCGGTTCCAGACTGAAGCGCCTAGAAACGCTCGGCCACACAGGCCGGCTAAACGTACACAACAGGGAACGCGCTCTCTTGCTGCGGACGATGAATCGCCTACGTACTTCGGAGAAGGACACCCTCCCTGATACACTGATTCAGGAGATGATGCCTCAATCCCTCCGGCCGCCGATTCCCGTTGGGCATATAAGACCAGCACTGTGTCACCTTCACACCTATCTGGTCGACATGAGTTATCTGTTGGATGTCCTGCCGACCACGCGGGATCCTAGAAGCAAGGACTTCTACCGCTACTTTCAACGGACGCTGCCTGTTAATGTGTTTGAACGCCCCCATCCGGTGGTTGGATTGAGACGGGTGTGGAGTAACATCCACTCGCCTTTCCTTCCCACCACGGTCAAGGCGCTGAGGCATGTTATAACGACTGAAAAATTCCCCACCCGACAACGCTTACACATGCTTCATCTTGCCGAGGACCCTCTCTGCCCCGATTGCGCCGCTGTCGACACCGGCATGCACCGTTTTGTTTATGGTACGACTTCCGACTGCTGGCTTCTCACATGACACATGTTGGCACTGTTCCTGCGACGGACGCTTCATTCCGTAGAGCCCACCGAACTGATCCACCTCAGCGGCCGCGGTGTTCTAGCGGTTCTAGGCGCTCAGTCCGGAGCCGCACGACTGCTACGGTCGCAGGTTCGAATCCTGCCTCGGGCATGGATGTGTGTGATGTCCTTAAGTTAGTTAGGTTTAAGTAGTTCTGAGTTCTAGGGGAATGATGACCTCAGATGTTAAGTCCCATAGTGCTCAGAGCCATTTGAACCATTAGTGTGGAAGTGTGTGATGTCCTTAGGTTAGTTAGGTTTTAAGTAGTTCTAAGTTCTAGGGGACTGATGACCATAGATGTTAAGTCCCATAGTGCTCAGAGCCATTTGAACCATTTTTTGATCCACCTCGACATCACTTACTTCCCTGCTACTCGTCACAACGCCACGATGTATGTTCAGCGTATGGCATTGTCGTACTTTTTTAGTGATAGCGTTGCAGGGTTGTTAGATTTTTGGCATTATTTAACGAGCAACTACACGGTTTTACGGTGCAAAGCGTCGTGCGATTCGCTTTTTGCGAGTTACTTGGTGCCGTTGTTTACGCGCACTCCTGACCGTGTGTGAGAAACTGAGATATAGCACTTGACGGACTAATAAGAGATATCAACGGTAACTACAGGGTGTTTCACCCTCGCTGAACGAGAACACGACCAGGACATCCCGCAGCCTGGCGGCTGTGGACACTCCCGAAAAAAGATAAAGAAACAAAAAAAATACAAATATGACCATAACAAAACAATTAAAAACCTATACAACATAATAGAAGTATTGTACCCCTTCCTTTATCCTTTCTTTTTTTCACAAAACGATCAGAGGTGTATTTAATTTTTGTTCTTGGGCGGAGCCTAAAGTGGTGGCAAACAACCATCATAGTTACCTGTTAAGGTGAAAGTGTCCGTGGCGCTAGCTTTTTTTTTGTTTTTAGTTTAGACAGATTTTAGGGGGTATTATGGGTGATAGGGGCCAACACCTGAAGTGGAAGCTGTCTAAGGAATAGAAAAATTGGAGTCCCATTTATCTTGACCACCCTATATAACTGTTTGGCCAAATACAAACTACAAAATGTTTCAAGCAAACGTTCTTTAGCTGTCAGGGGACATCAATCAGAATGATTTCCTTCGTTGTAGCTTTGTCTTTTACAAAGATGTGAACAGCGGTATGACTTTTTAAAATGGCACCCTGTATTTTTTATTTGGTAATTCATTTCCTCTCCTAAAGTCCTATTCAAAAATGTATCACAATTTACCATTCACTGAAACACAACGTTATTAATTACGTAATACAACATTGATGTTGACGCTCCCAGCGCTTGGTGCAAGTACTCGGGGTAATGGAACACATACACGTGCTGATGTTGACAGAGGACAAACGTAAATATAATTAGAATGCACACCCGTCATTCCGTCAACCATCGTCAGTTGAAGAGTTGTGCGAGTAGAATGTACATAAACGAAGAGAAGATAGAAATGCTACTCATCTATGGGGAATGTAAGTTAACAAAACAGTAATTGCAATACTGTTTTCTTATATTCGGGTATATTTAGTACAGTAGTTTAGTCCTTTTAAATACTATTAAAAGAGTAGGCATATCCCAAAGGCTGTCCTTGCTACAAACTGCATCGACATAACGTTTGTTATATTGTTGTTGTTGAAGGTAGGCGAAGTGGTACGCAGGCAGCGGAACTGTACAGAGCGCGATACCCTGACAAGAACCCACCTTCCCGACGGATGTTTTCTCGTCTTGTTGCGACGTTTCAGGAAACGGGAAGTTTCAACCCACGACAACGCAATCGTCGTAGCATTCGCACAGACGAAGCTGGAAGCTGCAGAAAGTTACTGTTCTCACTTCCATTGCTATGAATCCACATGTGAGCACACGACAGCTTGAAGACGAGACTGACATTCCTAAGACCAGTGTGCACCGTATTCTTAAACGACACCGGTTCCATTCTTACCATGTACACCTACATCAAGAATTGCATGGGAATGATTTCCAGAATCGTGTACAGTTCTGTCAGTGGGTACAGCAGCAGATCCTCACCAACCCGAACTTCTTCTCCACTGTTCTATTTACCGATGAATGTTCCTTCTCAAACAGAGGACAGGTAAATACAAAGAACATGCATCATTGGTCCTTGGCGACAACCTACGATGTAAGACAGGTGGAACAACAGCGTCAATGGAGAGTTAACGTCTGGTGTGGTATGCTTGGTACCACAATTATTGGCCCTTAGTTCATCAATGGCAGTTTAAACGGCACAGCGTATGCCAACTTCCTCAAACGAATTCTTCTTCCTCTTTTGGATGAAGTGCCATTAAGAAACAGAATGCTTATACGGTGTCAACACGATGGATGTCCAGCATATAATGCCTTGCGTGCACGTCGTGTTCTAAACCGAAGGTATCCTGCCAGATGGATTGGTCGAGGAGGAACAATTACTTAACCTGCTAGGTCTCCTGATTTAAATCCTCTGGACTGTTCTCTTTGGGGATGCATTAAAGACATTGTCCAGAGGACATGCAGGAACGTATCGTGCTTGCTTGTAATTCTCTGCAGCAGGCGACACTGGAAGCAGTAAATAATTCTTTCTTTCAACGAGTGCACCAGTGTATCGGTGTCCAGGGTCACCACTTTGAGCACATTTGAATGTTCCTCTCCTGGGCATGGTACAGGAGTGTCAAAGACAATTTTTTGTTATGTTTCTACTTGGTTTTCATTTGTTTTGTGACAACTCCAGCACGTGGACGAGTTTGTGATCCCGGGCTTAATGTCAATGTTGTATTATATAATTAATAACGTTGTGTTTCAGTGAATGGTACACTGTGATACATTTTTGAATAGATCTTCAGGAGAGGAAATGAATTACCGAATAAAAAATGCGGGTTACTATTTAAAAAAGTCATACCGCTGTTCATATCTTTGTAAAAAAGAAAGCTACAATGAAGTCAATTATTCTGATTGATGTCCCCCTGAGGGCTAAGAAACATTTTCTTGAAACATTTTGCAATTTGCATCTGGACAAACAGTCATTTAGGGTGCTCAAGATAAATAAAAACAAAAATACGAAAAAATAGAAAGAAAGATGGTAGAGCACTTGCCCGAGAAAGGCAAAGGTCCCGAGTTCTAGTCTCGGTCCGGCACATATCTTTAAGCCGCCAGGAAAGTTTTAATATTAGTAGCAGCCTCACACTTCTAGTAGAGAATGCAGTTGTCTGTAAGAAAAAGCAGTACAAATATTCAGGCAGGTCTAGATAAGATATCAAAATCGCTCGATGTTGGCAGCTATTCTAATGTTCAGAAATGTAAAATAGTGCACTTTATTAAACAAGAAAACGTAGTATTCCATGTTTACAATACCAGTGAGTCATAAACGAAATCAGACTATTCATACAAATACCAGTGTGTAAAAATTTGTAGGGATAAGGAAGGCACTACTGAAAAAATTGTACACATGGAAAAACGACATCGATTTTGATCAGATGATGGCATATCCCACATGTTGGCAGTGCACGTACTGATACTGGTTTCAACGTGTCCGCAAACAGACAGGGTAGTCGCTGAGCGCCATCTATGTCTACCCTTTAATGGGAAATGGTCACAGCCAGAAGGCTCCGTGTGATACAACCGTTCAGGAGGCCGAGTGTGGTGCAAATGTGTGAAGCAGACAGGCATCCATACCATGCAGATGATCACATGCTTCCTACTGCCAATTGAGAGAGTTTGAAAGGGATCAAAGTGTGGCCTAGCGAATGGTGGAATGATCCTTTCGGAGAATTTCCACACACCCTGCACGTGCTGTGACAGAGCAACGGTATTGGTATCAGTGGTTGCTTCAACAATCCCACACCTGTAGACGATGGTCTCGACGTCCACGCAGCACAGACGCCCGCTATGATAGCCGTGTGGTAAAGGCAGGATTGGCAGATCGTTCAGCTACCGCAACACAACCTGTGAGCCCAGATGTGTCAACAGAAATTATAGCGATCCGTTTATTAGTAGTGGTAATGCGGACATACACACCTCTAGCCTGACTTCCACTCACGCCACAGAATCAATGTACATGGCTTGACTGGTGGCTTGCAGAGTGCATTCGTCCGAGTCGCACTGACCCCAGCCCAAGCCTTAGGGTCAGGGGTGTGATAAGCTACAACTCTCGTTCATCTTTGGTATTTCTTAAGGGGCTGCTAACCAGAGTTTGCTACATAATGTTGTTAGACCCATAATTTTGCTGTTCTTGCAACAGGAAGGTGATGTTTAGTTTCGAAAGGATAAAGCTATTCTACACACTATCCAACATTTCTGCCCAGCACGATCTCCAAGCTTGTCTCCAATCGAGCATGTGTGGGACACGATGGGACTATAGTCAGCCAACAACTCTTACAGAACAATGTGAACAGGTCGAGCAAGCATGGCATAACGTATACCAGGACTATATTCACTATGTGTACGATCGACTGGATCGACAGCACTGCTACTTGTGGAGGCTACTTTACATACTAATATGGGCGTTACAGCATGGATCGATACCTGGTACCTCATAGCAACTTGTGCTATTGATGTGTGATAATTCGGGAGGACAATGGTTTGAATCCCCATCTGGCCATCCAGATTTAGGTTTTCAGTGATTTCCCTTTATCGCTCCAGGCAAATACTGGGGTGGTTCCTTTCAAAAGGAACAGCCAATTTCCTTCGCCTTCGTTCCAGAATCCGAGCTTGTGCTCCATCTCTAATGACCTCATTGTTGGGGGGAAATTAAACTCTAATGTCCTCCTCTTCCTCCTGTAAATATAATCATTTCATATCTCCATATGCACTGTTGCAACAACAAATTTGAGTGAATAGGAACCCTCGAAACGAGTGAACTCATTTTTTATTTTTTCCAGCAGTGTAGCTCAGTTGTAGGTGAAGCAGATGGTGGACTTCGGTTCATCGACAGAGTACTAGGAAAATGCAGTCAGTCTACAAAGGAGACGGCTTACAAAAAATATGTACGATGCATCCTATAATATTGCTCAAGTGTGTGGGACCCATATCAAACATGGCTAATAGGCCACCTCAAGTAGTCATACATCTGTTTGACCTGTGGGAGAATTTCATTTAGCTACTGTAAAACTAAACTGACAGACTCTTGAATATACATGTAACGTACCTCGTGAATGCATACTAACAAGTTTTCAAGAACCAGTTTTAAGTGACTAATACGGGAATATAGTATAATCCAATCGACTATTGTATTTTTCCCGCATATATCGCGAAGACAAGAGGAAAATAATTACGGTACGCACAGAGACTATTAAGTAAACATTCTTCCTGTGGGCCATACGTGAATGGAACGGAAAGAAACACTAGTAAATGGGGCAATGGAAAGTATTCACTCCCATGAACTTCACAGTGGTTTGCTAAGCCTGAGTGTAGATGTAAATGTCATTCAGCTGTGGATACGTTAGTGAAATAAGATGACAATAAATATAATTAAGCCAGCCGCGGTGGTCTCGCGGTTCTAGGCGCGCAGTCCGGAACCGTGCGACTGCTACGGTCGCAGGTTCGAATCCTGCCTCGGGCATGGATGTGTGTGAAGTCCTTCGGTTAGTTAGGTTTAAGTAGTTCTAAGTTCTAGGGGACTGATGACCACAGCAGTTGAGTCCCATAGTGCTCAGAGCCAATTGAACCATTTTTTTAACTATAATTAAACGATAAATAATGAAACAGACAAATGATAACAATAACGTTCTTTAGTGGCTAGGATAGCTGGGTCTTCTGAAAGCATAACACTCACCTAACGAACAATAACTGGCCATTGGACGTAACCCATCCCCATGAACGGCTGTATTAGACTTGCTAATAAATGATTCAGAACAAAAGTCACACCATATTTTACCCATCTTTCGTTTCGATGGGCTCCTGGAAACTAATACGGAGTTTCGGTTATGAGTGAGGGTTGCTCTCAATTCCGGAATGCTGCGAACGAAACTGTGAATATATGTTTCCTTATACGTCATTTATTAATTTCTTCAGTTTTCATCATATACTTGCACTGACATCCAAAATACGACTTTTAGCCACGGACCTCAACTTCATTACCATGCTCTGTTTAACTTCAGACGTGTTCGATAGGCCACACGCCATAGAAATATTTTACACCATGTTGTTACGGGCAGATGTGACCTTATCGACGGCTTCAGTAGAGGGAAGTGATTTGTGATCATGACGTGATCACAGCGACTATGGTTAGTGAAGTTAATAAATCAGTAAAGAAAGCTAGGAGAGTATTCCCGCTAGAAAGAACAGATAAGCAGTTGTCAGCATCTCACATAGACAATGAATTGGCATCATTCAATTTCAGTATAATGGACAAAGTGAAATTATGGACAAAGTTTAAACGTATTTTAAATCGTGCTCTGGAGAAGTATGTGCATAGTAAGTGGGCTAAGAACAAAAAAGACACACCGTGGCTTAAGAATAAAATTCATAAAATGCTAAGGAAGTAAAGGCTGTTGCACTCTTGGTTCAACAGAGAAAGAACAAGTGACGACAGGGAAAGGTTAGTAGAGATCTGTGCAACCGAAAAAGATCTATCGTGAAGTATACAGCAGCTACCACCCTCATACCTTAGCAAAAGATATGGCCGAGAACCCGAGAAATTCTGGTTCTATACAAGATCGCAAGGTGGGTCTAAGGTTTCAGTCCAGCCACTCGTTGACCAGTCTGGTGAAGGTAACGAAAGGAAAAATGGTTCAAATGGCTCTGGGCACTATGGGACTCAACTGCTGTGGTTATCAGTCCCCTAGAACTTAGAACTACTTAAACCTAACTAACCTAAGGACATCACACACATCCATGCCCGAGGCAGGAGTCGAACCTGCGACCGTAGCAGTCCCACGGTTCCGGACTGCGCGCCTAGAACCGCGAGACCACCGCGGCCGGCTAACGAAAGGAAAGCCGAAGTTTTAAATTTCGAGTTTAAGAAATCGTTCGCGGAGAACCGATTTACGTACGTACCGCCGTTGGTCTATCCAACAGACTCCTCTATGGACGACGTAGGAATGGGCATCCCTAGCGCAGAGAAACAAATGAAACAGCTTAAATAAGTCACCATGTCCGAATGGAATCCAACTTTGGTTTTACAAAGTGTACTCTATGGCACTGGCACCTTACTCAGCTTGCAAATCTCTTGCCCAGTGCCAAGTCCCGGGTGACCGAGAAAAGCGCATGTCACTCCTTCATATAAGAAGGGTAAACGGACAAAGAAAATGTTCAAGTGTGTGTGCATTTCTAAGGGACCAAACTGCTTAGGTCATCGGTCCCCAGACTTATACACCACTTAAACTAACCTATGCTAAGAGCAATACACACTCATGCCCGAGGGAGGACTCTAACCTCCGGCGGGAGGGGCCACGCAATCAGTGACACGGCCCCTCTGACCGCGCGGCCACTCCGCGCTGCGGTAAACGGACAGCCCCGCAAAATTACAGACATATTCTTAACATCAGTTCTCTGCAGAACTCTGGAACATATTCTCACTTCGGATGTAATAAATTTCTCTGAGACGGAAAAGCCTCTGTCCACGAATCAGCACGATTTTAAAAAGCATCGCTCATGTGAAACTCAGCTTGTCCTTTTCTCACACGATGTACTGCGAACTATGGATGAAGGGCAACAGCCAGATTCCATATTTGTAGAATTCCGAAAAGCATTTCGCACGGTGCCCCATTGCGGACTATTTACGAAGGGTATTGGCAGGAGTGCCCAGGGAAGTGTGATTGGACCGCTGTTATTTTCTATATACAAAAATTATCTGGTGGGCAGTATGAGCATCAATCTGCGGTTGTTTGCTGATGATGCTGTGGTGTACGGGAAGATGTAGTCGTTGAGAGACTGCAAGAGGATACAAAAAAACTTAGAGAAAATATATAATTGGTGTAATGAATAGCAGGTAGCTCTGAATGTAGAAAAATGTAAGTTACTACAGATAACTAGGGAAAAGCAAACCCATAATGTTCGAATACAGCTTTGGTGGTCTCCTGCTTGACACAGTCATGTGGCTTAAATATCGGAGTAACGTTGCAAAGTCATATGAAATGGAACGAGTATGTAATAACCGTGGTAGGGAAGACGAATGGTCAACTTCCGTTTATTGAGAGAATTTTAGGAAAGTGTGGTTCATCTATAAAGGAGACCGCATACAGGACACCGGAGTGACCTATTCTTTGGTGAATTACGGGTATGTATTGCCTGTCCTGTTTTAATGACCACTATCATACCAAGAAATGACGTCTGGTTTATTTGGATTGCGAATGATGTAAGAAATACAGGAAGGAGGGAGTGATTTGTCTCTTGATGATATTGACCTCATAGATAAGAGGGAATGGTGTGTAATATCAAGGGTAGGGCACCGACCTGTTGAAGTGATGTCAAAAATGTAAACAATGTGGATCGGAACTCCTACAGTCATGCTATTTTTAGGTTCCTTTCAAAATCTGTTCTTGTAATTTTTTTCTCGATGAACAACTTGAATGACGTGGTGAAGAATTTACAAGCCTGTCTCACGGCCTTCTCAATTTCACATCCTTCAACTCTTTCAACTGCATTCTGGTTTCTGTACAATTTGTGGAAGGGCCAACGCTCCCTCTGTTTTACCCCTTGTACCTCTGTAACTTTAAATACTGCACTCGAATCAAAATTGACAAAAGCTTTCTCTAAATCTGCAGATGCTATGAATGCAAGTTTGCCTTTCTCTTACCTATTTTATAAGATATATAGTAGGCTCATGATCGAATGCATGTCCCTACATTTCTCTATTTCTCTGGAACTCAAACTGATCTTCCCAGATATCAGCTTCTGCTAGCTTTTGCATTCGTCTGTAAATAAGTTGCTTCAGTATTTTACAACAATGACTTATTCAACTAATGATTATGTCAAACACCTGTCTGTATCTGCCTTCTTTTAAATAGGAACTATCCAATTGATGATTAAGTCAAACATTTGCCAGTATCGGCCGTCTTTGAAATAGAAATTATTTCATTTTTCTTTAATTCTGAGTATATTTCGCATATTTGATGCATCTAGCGTACACGGTGAGAAAGTTTTGTGAAGCCTGTATCTCAATAAAACTGATGGAAAGTCGTCTAGTCAAACGGCGTTGTTTCGACTTAAGTCTCTAACTCTTGTCGCAGCGTCATTTCTCCCTTCTCATCTTCATTTGTTTCCTCTTCCCTTTCTATAATATTGCCTCTATTTTCCTTGAGTCGCCCCTCCATATATTAGTCCCACTTTCAAGTTTTCCTTTCTTTGCTTAGTGCTGGTATGACATTTGAGCTCTTGATATTCTTACAGCTACTTCTCTTTCCTCTAAAGGTCTCTTTAATATTTCTATTGTAAGAGTGCAGATATCGCTACTACTGCTACGTATCGAACATTCTCCTTACTTATCCCTGGATCGAACATTACAGGTAGTTCGGAGATGCCTCGTCAGATGAGGACTAGGGTGAGCTTTTGGCGCATGAAAGACGCGTGCAACTAATCAATCTACGGAGTGAGAACTTGGAGTGAATACGTACAAGGCCGATGCAAGCCTGTTGGCAGGAACAGTATTTATTCGAAGTAACATTGTGTCGTCGGTGTCAGTACACATTTTTAAACGGGAACTGAATTGAATTTAAAAAGCGATGGCTGATTCCAGAGAAAAAATGTGGATAATGTGTGTGAGTTGAAATAGGTTGACTGAACTTTAGATCTACGTAGGAAGCATAATAGTGAACTGATGATATAACAAACTCAGTGTCACCTAAAAACCGTTTCTTCAAACGATCTTTATTCACCAATAGCGTATTTACTATGAGCCTATGTGACACGTGTCCTCTGCATATCTTCCTTTCTCTCTCACATTTATATTAATGAGAGGAAATAGGATGTAGAGAGGTTCAAATGGCTCTGAGCACTATGGGACTTTACATCTGTGGTCATCAGTCCCCTAGAACGTAGAACTACTTAAACCTAACTAACCTAAGGACATCACACACATCCATGCCCGAGGCAGGATTCGAACCTGCGACCGTAGTGTAGAGAGGTTACAAGTCACATAGGCACATGGATATGAAAATCATTATAATGATGCGTATATCTCAGGTGCAAATGCATCAGGTAACACTGCACGAGTCTAATCCGATGCCGAAGGAAAACGACAGCAAACCATATAACAAGTAAAGAACAAAACAAAAAATAGTCGAAATGACAAGACAGCTAACAGCATAAGGGGCATATACCTTTCTCCTAGTTATGCATGCTTCTACCACCTTGGATTCCACCTCTATCCATTCCTGTTCAGCCATGTTGCATTCTCGTATTTTAGACCTTCAATTGGGCTTTTGGCGCCTGCAAACGAGACACGCAACTAGGCAGTCTACGTATGTCATTTGCTGGAGTTTCAGGTTTCCTCCTTTCGTTAGTTAAATTCAGTATCCCTTGTGTTATCTATAGATTTCTATTAAGCCTCGTATTTTTACCTAGTTAATTTTCTGCTGTCTTCAGTATTTAATCTCTCCAACCTATATACACACATCAAAAAAGTTTTGCATAACCCCGGCTCCAGACCTCTTGAAGATACACGTTCACTGTGGATATTGTATCACAGACACAGTCCCTTTGACTGTTCAGAGATGTCACTAAACCAACCCAGAGGTGTAAACAACCATGCATGAGTAGCCCCTATTAGACGCAGCGGGTCCGTCAGCCGATCGGTTGCAGGCAATCTACCAAGAAGGAGGTACACGGCTCGTATTGTCTGTAGTTCAACCATGCCTAGACGGTCAATACCGCGGTTCGGTCGCCCTTTGTGCCAGGAAGGGCTCTCAACAAGAGAAGTGTCCAGGCGTCTCGGAGTGAACCAAAGCGATGTTGTTCGGACATGGAGGAGACATGTCGATGACATGCCTCGCTCAGGCCGCCCACGGGCTACTACTACAGTGGATGACCGCTGCCTACGGATTATGGCTCGGAGGATCCCTGACAGCAACATCACCATGTTGAATAATGCTTTTCGTGCTGCCATAGGACGTCGTGTTACGATTCAAACTGTGTGCAGTAGGCTGCATAATGGGCAACTTCACTCCCGACGCCCATCTTTGCAACGACAACACCATGCAGCGTGCTACAGATTAGCTCAACAACATGCCGAATGGACCGCTCAGGATTGGTATCACGTTCTCTTCACCGATGAGTGTCGCATATGCCTTCAAGCAGACAATCGTCGGAGACGTTTTTTGGAGGCAACCCGGTCAGGCTCTAAGACTTAGCCACACTGTCCAGCGAGTGCAGAAAAGTGGAGCTTCCCTGCTGTTTTGGGGTGGCATCATGTGGTGCCGACGTACGCCGCTGGTGGTACGATATGTGAATGCCATCGTCCGACCGATAGTGAAACCATATGGGCAGCATATTGGCGAGGCATTCGTCTTGATGGACGACAATTCGCACCTCCATCGTGCACATCTTGCGAATTACTTCCTCTAGGATAAAGACATCGCTCGACTGGAGTGACCAGCATGTTCTCCAGACACGAACCCTATTGAACATGTCTGGAATAGACTGAAAAGGGCTGTTTACCGACGACATGTCCCACCAATCACTCTGAGAGATCTACGCCGAATCGCCGTTGAGGAGTGAGAAAATCTGGACCAACAGTGCCTTGATGAACATGCGGATAGAGTGCCACGACGAATACAGGCATGTATGAATGCAAGAGGACGTGCTGCTGCGTATTAGAGGTACCGGTGTGTACAGAAATCTAGACCACCACCTCCGAAGGTCTTGCAGTAAGGTGGTACAACGTGCAGTGTGTGATTTTCATGAGCAATAAGAAGAGTGGAAATGATGTTTATGCTGATATCTATTCCAATTTTCTGTACAGGTTCCGGAACTCTCGGAACCGAGGTGATGCAAAACATTTTTTGATGTGTGTATTTGTCTTTTATTGTATATCTTTCCCTTGTTTCAGTCAAACAGAGGCAGATGCTCTCTGTAATACTCTCAGCAATCTCTGGTTCCTTTAGTTTATCCTGTTCCCATTTGCGTAATAATATCAGAATAACTAGAGAAATGAAAGCATCACCACTGGGAACGAACGTTGTTCCACGGGATGGACCTGATCGGCCACAACAGTCACATAATACTTGGTAGTAAGACGACCAAACAAAGTAACTATGGGGCCCACGCAGAACCACGATGTGGCCGCCCAGATCATCACAGAACCTCCCACATGCATCACTCATGGGTCGTAAACTCGGCCAGAAGTTGTAAACAACGTGAAACAAGGCTCACCCGACTAAATGACTTTCTTCCATTGCTACATCACCAAAGTTTTATGGCTTGTTGCTACAAGCGTTAGCATCACCGATGCCCTGCAGTTCCGTGTTTATGGAGCTCTCTTCGTGTTGTTTAGTTGCTGATAGGCCTCGTTATTGCGACATGCAGTTCTGCAGTGACTTTCACAGCCGTCATTCTCTTATTTTTCGCCACCATCCTTTTAAGTAACCGCCTGCCACAATCAATCAACACACACTTTCTTGCAGAATCGATGACTAAAGTTTAGCAAATCTAAAGACTGCAGATTCTTAAGATTCACATATGAGATCTTCTTTAGCAGAAAGCTAAACATTTGCTTCAAACTATGTATATTAACACATGAAGTACTTACAAAGCCATATTTACCAGAAAAGAAGTTGTTGTGTTTTCGTAAATTCTCCGTTATTCGACATACAACGGTGAATGTGGAGTTTCTGCAAAACACAGTGTAATGGTTAAAACATAGTCTAATCAAACAGTATCCACACGTGGCAAGGCAACATGTTGACATGCTACAACAGTTTTCGTGTATCTCCACTACAATAGTGTAATACCAAAATACGACACTGATTACATTTTCCAGATTTTTGTAAAAAAATCGTTATTTGGTTGTTCACTATAACTGGCATTGTGCTGCAAATCCTACAACGATTCTGATCTGAAAATGGAATTCTCTGGAAACTTATAACCAATTCGTAAATAAAAGGTGATTGTGTGGGCAAAAACAAGCAGAACATTTTTGTTTCAAGTCGTGCAGGAACGACCTCTGCTAAGATTCTGGTGCTCCACCGTGACATTGTTTTGACAATTGATAAATGAATGGCAGTAATCCATATTGACGATGTTGTGACTGGTTAGACGGGGTGTGGCGCGCATTGATGTGTTTGACAGATGAGAAAAAGGAATAACGAGAGCCTTCATACGGCAATACGGCAACGACTCACGAACAGAAACGTGATTCTTTGGATCTCCCAGCGCATCAGTTGATCGAATGGTCCATGGGTGTACTGCCGTTCCGTAGCGCCTTGTGAAGGCTTATTTAGTTCGCTTGCTTTCACTCTGTTACCTCGGATGGTGTTAAATATTTGGGCACGTCTGTTCAATAATCAAGAACTTTCGTAGCTGGGTCTGATCTGCATTGTCAGAACTTCGCATTGGGCGTTGTTCTAATGTCTCCGAATTCTAAATCTGCCGTCGCTGTACGTATTTTCCACCATGCGATTTGTTTTTAACAATATCGATTCACTGAGAAGAAACCGCTACGTTTGTGAGCAGTACACCGAAAAACGATGTGCAACTGGATAACACTTGTTTAAGCTTTGTACAGAAAGTTGTGTACTTTTCGGCTGGTTTTAATTTCAACTGGCCTCCAGAAGCACTGAAAGAAATAAGTGGTAAACTCCACGTACTGAAATCCAAATTGAAAACTTTCAGTGTGGCGTACCACGCACAGTAGTAGAGAACTGCTCTCTGTAATGTTACTTATTCGTAAACTTTCTCATAATTTTTTCGTCGTTTATTAAATATTTAAATCTTTTAATAATAATTTTAATCAGTATTCAGCAAACTATGTGTTGATTTGTTCCATGCATAGTCTACCAGGATCAGATAAATAAAAGTAAATTAAAAGAAGAGAACCTCCTAAATGTGTTGCTGGGACAAGAGATCTACCGCTCGGCTGAAGAGCTTAAATTTCGTCAAAGTTCTGCATTAACACAGGCCAATGAAGATCCGCTATGGTGATAAAAATGATATTCTGGTCTGCTTTGTCTTGAGGTCGCAAGATTTTTTCCTCATCGCTAACGAATCTATTTTTGTTTAGTGGCGTTGTGATTGGCATCAGCATGGTAGTATCTTGTTACTCGGCAGCCGTACGGGTATCTGCGAGTTCGAACAGATACCAAGCTAATTTTGTACATCTACGTCTTTACTTCACATGGTACCTTAAAGAATGTGGTAGGAGGCACTCTGGTTAGCACTGTCATGTTCTCTTCTTTCCTGTTCCATTCGGGAATGGTTACTGTTGCTGGAGGTATGACTAATAGTAAGATTACGTATGAGTTCTGATTTCTCTGATTTTTCCCGTCATGGTCTTTTCGATAGATAAATGCTGGTGAATATAAAATTGTAACTGACTTCTTCGAACATAAATACTCGTATGTGGAGAGGAAAGCAGTCTTGGTTGCGATGTTGAAATTATTCTTATTTATTTATCAATGACGCGCTTTTTTCCTACATTAAAATACGGTCGAATTTTAAAGGCTTGATCCTACCTTGGGATTTGGTTAAAATTCAGAAAACTAAAAATTGCACTTACCGATAAATGTTGATAAGCAAGTTATGGGATATCGCTGATAAAGCATCGGCAAAAATAAATTACCCTTGTCATGAGCAAGAAAAATAATCGAGCAAAATATATGCCTCCGTCATGTGTTAAAGCATAACAACCGATAAACCTTGAAATAAGCGGAATGAATTAGAAAACCAAAAACTGCACGCGGTCATTTTCATGAAACTTACGGTGCACAAAGTGAAAGAGGAAACAGCGGAAAAATGAGAAGTAACTACCCTGCCAAGTCACGTAATGTGATCCAGTGAATAAAAGGCAGGGTCAGGCCTGTAAAATATGTTAAACAGTAAACATGCTGGAAGCGTCGTTCTACATCCTGCGACCTCAGACACAGTACTGATTCGAATTATTCAAATGGCTCTGAGCACTATGGGACTTAACATCTGAGGTCATCAGTCCCCTATAGCTTAGAACTACTTAAACCTAACTAACCTAAAGACATCGCACATATCAATGCCCGAGGCAGGATTCGAACCCACGACCGTAACGGTCGCACGGTTCCAGACTGTAGCGCCTAGAACCGCTCGGGCACAACTGCCGGCCAGACACAGTACTGAACGCCGAGGCACATCAGGTCTGTGGCAAGTGTGCGCTGACCAAGGCAGATGACGTTAGCTCAGCATGAGTTATGAAATGTTATTTTTAAGAATATTATTTAGAAACTTTTATAAATAACAAACAACATAAAGTTGAAAAAAGAGTCACAAAAACGTTCGATACGTGAAGCAAGAGTTTCTTGGTAAAAATCTGTGTCAGCTGAAATACAAGTTAAAATTATGTGAAGGACATAAAGTCATAGGCAGATTTTTATCAGAAAATAGAAAATAGATAAAGCCAGAAGATACATCCTAGGTACAAACGGTCACATAAACTAGAAACTGGTTCGCAGATCATTTCATAGCGCCGATGCAAGGGCACATAAATTAAAATCCTGAATAAAGTTATGCCAGAAACAAACTAATGTTTAATAAATTACTGAAATTACGTGAAGTAGCCTGTCTCACGTGTAGTTTTGCCATCAAAATAACAAAAGCATGGATAATAAGGAACAGCGAGAATCGTATATGGAAGGGCACACAAACTAGTAACTAGTTACTAGTGTCCATGAAAGAACTACTTAAATGATACATAATTACAACAAAGTACAGAGTCTGATGTACATTCATGGGCTGATTTGTAGCGCCGATACGGATGCACACGCTGAAATAGTATGAAAGGCGCTAGGACCTCGACGCACGGAAAATATAAGATTGACATAATTAGCACGGTAGAATATGAGAGGATGAAAACTAGTGAAATAAGTAGAGGGTTAATTACTACGGATACGAAAATTTTTCCCGAGGGCATGCAGCTTTACTGTATGATTAAATTATGATGGCGTCCTCTTAGGTAAAATATTCCGGAGGTAAGATAGTCCCCCATTCAGATCTCCGGGCGGGGACTAGTCAATAGTACGTCGTTATCAAGAGAAAGAAAACTGGCGTTCTACGGATCGGAGCGTGGAATGTCAGATCCCTTAATCGGGCAGGTAGGTTAGAAAATTTAAAAAGGAAATGGATAGGTTAAAGTTAGATATAGTGGGAATTAGTGAAGTTCGGCGGCAGGAGGAACAAGACTTTTGGTCAGGTGAATACAGGGTTATAAATACAAAATCAAATAGGGGTAATGCAGGAGTAGGTTTAATAATGCATAGGGTTGTATAGTGCGGGTAAGCTACTACAAACAGCATAGTGAACGCATTATTGTGGCCAAGATAGACACGAAGCCCACGCCTACTACAGTAGTACAAGTTTATATGCCAACTAGCTCTGCAGATGATGAAGAAATTGATGAAATGTATGATGAGATAAAAGAAATTATTCAGGTAGTGAAGGGAGACGAAAATTTAATAGTCATGGGTGACTGGAATTCAACAGTAGGAAAAGGAAGAGAAGGAAACATAGTAGGTGAATATGGATTGGGGCTAGGAAATGAAAGAGGAAGCTGCCTGGTAGAATTTTGCACAGAGCATAACTTAATCATAGCTAACACTTGGTTCAAGAATCATGAAAGAAGGTTGTATACATGGAAGAACCCTGGAGATACTAAAAGGTTTCAGATAGATTATATAATGGTAAGACAGAGATTTAGGAACCAGATTTTAAATTGTAATACATTTCCAGGGGCAGATGTGGACTCTGACCACAATCTATTGGTTATGAACTGTAGAACAAAACTGAAAGAACGAGAGGTTGTACAGAGTTTCAAGGAGAGCATAAGGGAACAATTGACAGGAATGGGGGAAAGAAATACAGTAGAAGAATAATGGGTAGCTTTGAGGAATGAAATAGTGAAGGCAGCAGAGGATCAAGTAGGTAAAAAAACGAGGGCTAGTACAAATCCTTGGATAACAGAAGAGATACTGAATTTAAGTGATGAAAGGAGAAAATACAAAAATTCAGTAAGTGAAGCAGGCAAAAAGGAATACAAACGTCTCAAAAATGAGATCGACAGGAAGTGCAAAATGGCTAAGCAGGGATGGCTAGAGGACAAATGTTAGTATGTAGAGGCTTATCTCACGAGGGGTAAGATAGATACTGCCTTCAGGAAAATTAAAGAGACCTTTGGAGAAAAGAGAACCACTTGTATGAATATCAAGAGCTCAGATGGAAACCCAGTTCTTAGCAAAGAAGGGAAAGCAGAAAGGTGGAAGGAGTATAATGAGGGTCTATACAGGGGCGATGTTCTTGAGGACATTATTATGGAAATGGAAGAGGATGTAGATGAAGGTGAAATGGGAGATTTCATGCTGCGTGAAGAGTTTGACAGAGCACTGAAAGACCTAAGCCGAAACAAGGCCCCGGGAGTAGACAACATTCCATTACAACTACTGACAGCCTTGGGAGAGCCAGGCCTAACAAAACTCTACCATCTGGTGAGCAAGATGTATGAGACAGGCGAAATACCCTCAGACTCGCGGAAGATCAGTTTGGATTCCGTAGAAATGTTGGAAAACGTGAGGCAATACTGATCCTACGACTTATCTTAAAAAAAAAGATTAAGAAAAGGCAAACCTACGTTACTAGCATTTGTAGACTTAGAGAAACCTTTTGACAATGTTGATTGGAATACTCTCTTTCAAATTATGAAGGTGTCAGGGGGTAAAATACAGGGAGCGAAAGGCTATTTACAATTTGTAACAGTGGTTGGGAAGGGAGTGAGGCAGGGTTGTAGCCTCTCCCCGATGCTATTCAATCTGTATATTGAGCAAGCAGTAAAGGAAACAAAAGAAAAGTTCGGAGTAGGTATTAAAAGCCATGGAGAAGAAATAAAAACCTTGCGTTTTGCCGAAGACATTGTAATTCTGTCAGAGGCAGCAAAGGACTTGGAAGAGCAGTTGAACGCAATGGACAGTGTCTTGAAAGGAGGGTATAAGATGAACATCAAGAAAAGCAAAACGAGGATAATGGAATGTAGTCGAATTAAATCGGGTGATGCTCAGGGAATTAGATTAGGAAATGAGACACTTAAAGTAGTAAAGGAGTTTTGCTATGTGGGGAGCAAAATAACTGATGATGGTCGAAGTAGAGAGGATATAAAATGTAGACTGCCAATGGCAAGGAAACCCTTTCTGAAGAAGAGAAATTTGTTAGCATCGAGTATTGATTTAAGTGTCAGGAAGTCGTTTCTGAAAGTATTTGTATGGAGTGTGGCCATGTATGGTAGTGAAACATGGACGATAAATAGTTTAGACAAGAAGAGAATAGAAGCTTTCGAAATGTGGTGCTACAGAAGAAGGCTGAAGATTAGATGGGTAGATCACATAACTAATGAGAAGGTATTGAATAGAATTGGGGAGGAGTTTGTGGCACAAATTGACTAGAAGAAGGGATCGGTTGGTAGGACATGTTCTGAGGCATCAAGGGATCACCAATTTGGTACTGGAGGGCAGCGTGGAGGGTAAAAATCGTAGAGGGAGACCATGAGATGAGTACACTAAGCAGATTCAGAAGGAATGTAGGCTGCAGTAGGTACTGGGAGATGAAGAAGGTTGTACATGATAGAGTAGCATGGAGAGCTGCATTAAACCAGTCTCAGGACTGAAGACCACAACAACAACAACATGAAAATTAGTGATCTTTGAGTAAGCTAACAGTGCTGTTTGGAGCGATTAGCGTTCCCCTGCTACTACGAGGCAACACTATGGGGGTAATCCGCTGCATTATGCACAACGTCACTCTCATAGCGTCTGACACAGTCTTCTAATGAACATTAGGTGGTTGTTGTTCTTCATGTTTCGTTTTTCTGTGTGTTACCCTTAGTTCGATTTCATTGAAAAGCAACGACAGAAAAGAATGTTGCGTCTTTTTGGCTCCTTAGGAAAAGGGGAAACCAATCCTCTAGTTCTCGACTGTTGAAAAAAGTCGTATAAAAATCTCATTTACTTTTTGTCTAAAAATGTTGTACTCAAGCAGCTGATTAATCAGTTACTTTCTACCTACTTATTAAATTTGTTGCATTAACTGTAGTAAACCAGTCTATTACAGTACCATGTACAATGCTTGTGAGGCAAAGAAAATGAGAAAGTCGAATTTCCTTTTTTTTTTACAGTTTCATATTCTTTGATAGTCTTTTAGATGTACTGGAAACTTACAGCTATATTATGATATGTGATGCCACTACCTTTCCAAATTGACATCTGTTACCTGCAGCCAAGCAGGCAGAAATCTGTAGCAGCATTTCACTGACAGAAGCAGCGAAGGGGCCGAGCTGACATGACAGAAGTTTCCACCCTGGCTCTACAGCGAGTTTGGTAGCCGCCTGTGTAGCCCTGCTGCCCACTGCGGGTGCTGAAACATCGTGGACGCAACAAGTACCAGGGCCAGGCCATCGCAGTGGTGACCTGGAATACACCAAGGCTGGACGTGGCACCGCAGGGTCTCCGTCGTTTGCATGATCAAAAATAATGTCCTGTCAGAATAGGGCTGGATCAAGCAGCCGTAATTACTACCAGGTCCAGCTACAGAATATCTGCCATCATCCGCAGCCAACACTGAACAGTACCCCACGCCAGTCGTCGACCTGTTGTGAGACATCTCGCGTAACTGCTACGGGGCTAGCTGCAGGACAATGGGCTGTACCTAGTTGCCGCTAGTTCTCGTGCTGCTGGGAGCTGAACTAGTGCCTGCTAGCAGGGGGCCAGCTGGTGTCTAACTTCAACAGAGTTCAGGACGTAAGCCTGGAGGTCCTTCGTTCACTATCCGCAACCGGATGCTACCTGCACCGGATCCTCCCAGGGCCGTTAGCTGGTCGCACATTTACTCCAAATGATATGACCAGCTTCAGTGGCTTGCCTTCACCTTTACATAGCCGAATTACTGAATATTATGTTATATATACACTCCTGGAAATTGAAATAAGAACACCGTGAATTCATGGTCCCAGGAAGGGGAAACTTTATTGACACATTCCTGGGGTCAGATACATCACATGATCACACTGACAGAACCACAGGCACATAGACACAGGCAACACAGCATGCACAATGTCGGCACTAGTACAGTGTATATCCACCTTTCGCAGCAATGCAGGCTGCTATTCTCCCATGGAGACGATCGTAGAGATGCTGGATGTAGTCCTGTGGAACGGCTTGCCATGCCATTTCCACCTGGCGCCTCAGTTGGACCAGCGTTCGTGCTGGACGTGCAGACCGCGTGAGACGACGCTTCATCCAGTCCCAAACATGCTCAATGGGGGACAGATCCGGAGATCTTGCTGGCCAGGGTAGTTGACTTACACCTTCTAGAGTACGTTGGGTGGCACGGGATACATGCGGACGTGCATTGTCCTGTTGGAACAGCAAGTTCCCTTGCCGGTCTAGGAATGGTAGAACGATGGGTTCGATGACGGTTTGGATGTACCGTGCACTATTCAGTGTCCCCTCGACGATCACCAGTGGTGTACGGCCAGTGTAGGAGATCGCTCCCCACACCATGATGCCGGGTGTTGGCCCTGTGTGCCTCGGTCGTATGCAGTCCTGATTGTGGCGCTCACCTGCACGGCGCCAAACACGCATACGACCATCATTGGCACCATGGCAGAAGCGACTCTCATCGCTGAAGACGACACGTCTCCATTCGTCCCTCCATTCACGCCTGTCGCGACACCACTGGAGGCGGGCTGCACGATGTTGGGGCGTGAGCGGAAGACGGCCGAACGGTGTGCGGGACCGTAGCCCAGCTTCATGGAGACGGTTGCGAATGGTCCTCGCCGATACCCCAGGAGCAACAGTGTCCCTAATTTGCTGGGAAGTGGCGGTGCGGTCCCCTACGGCACTGCGTAGGATCCTACGGTCTTGGCGTGCATCCGTGCGTCGCTGCGGTCCGGTCCCAGGTCGACGGGCACGTGCACCTTCCGCCGACCACTGGCGACAACATCGATGTACTGTGGAGACCTCACGCCCCACGTGTTGAGCAATTCGGCGCTACGTCCACCCGGCCTCCCGCATGCCCACTATACGCCCTCGCTCAAAGTCCGTCAACTGCACATACGGTTCACGTCCACGCTGTCGCGGCATGCTACCAGTGTTAAACACTGCGATGGAGCTCCGTATGCCACGGCAAACTGGCTGACACTGACGGCGGCGGTGAACAAATGCTGCGCAGTTAGCGCCATTCGACGGCCAACACCGCGGTTCCTGGTGTGTCCGCTGTGCCGTGCGTGTGATCATTGCTTGTACAGCCCTCTCGCAGTGTCCGGAGCAAGTATGGTGGGTCTGACACACCGGTGTCAATGTGTTCTTTTTTCCATTTCCAGGAGTGTATATTGAAATAATTATACATAATATCAATTTATATTACTATAAGGAACTTTTACTGAAAATAACTAGTTTATGGCTTTACATTCACTCTTGACGCTTCCGTAGATCACATCTGCATGGTAAACAGAACTGAAATTCCATTCTTCCCTCCTGGGAACCAAATTTGACAACCACTTCTACAAAGCAGTGTTTCTTCTTTCTAAATCCTCCTAGTAGGCGAACATCGACTGAAATAATTCCAAGACAAGACAGTCTGACTTCTCAGTAAGCTTTCAAGAGTAGATTTTGATTCTCTCCAGCGCTGAGAATGACCTTTCTGCTGAATACGTTCATCCATGAACTGTACGCAGCAATGACACTAACTAAGGAAACTGCTGAAAACTTTTGTTTAACATTAAATTACTGCTCAGTAGTTTTTAATTCAGTCATGAAAAACAATGAAGGAACATTGGGTTTAACGTCGCGTCGACATCGAGGTCATCAGAAACGTAGCACAAACTCGAACTGTGCAGTGTTGGAGAAGGAAAGTGCCATGCCCTTTCAGAGGAACCATCCTGGCATTTGCCTTAAGCTATTTAGGGAAATCAAGGAAAACCTAAATCTGGATTTCCGGTCTCAGGGCTGAACCGTCGTCCTCCCAAATGCAAGTCCAGAGTGCTAACACTGTGCCACCTTGCTCGGTATTCACTTATTGTTTTATCTCTAAGCTCTTGAATACTGTGCACTATAGTCAGCTCATTTTTCAATCGAATGGCTTCAAAGAACTTTCCATATTCATCTAAGGCCTTTGGAAGCTGCTTTCGAGGAACTGGTAGAATATTGGCCATAATTTGCATGTGACAAAAGTTTAAAAATTTCAGTTAACAGTAATATTGAAATCTAAAATCCAAGTGGCTTTCGATGTTATCAATCACTTTGCAATCGATCCATTTATAGTTAATCCTTTTCTTCTTCAAGGCTTTCGTACTTGAGACACGGTTTACTGGAAAAATTGTTCAGAATCGTCACGTATTCCGGCTATGGAGCGGTGAGTTCCTTGGATTTTCTCTTCACAGTACAAAATATCACTTGCTTGGTTCTGAAGGATGTTGCAGAACATATCGGTGAAGGTAAATATTTTGTCAAATGTATTCAAGATCAAAACTTATTTGAAGGTTTCTAAAAGCGCCTAAAAGCTATTAATTAATGCCAAAATATCTGAATCATCTTGAGGCTGTACTATCATACAGCATACTCTTAATCACATCCAAAAGTTTAGCTCTGTTCCTGCACTCAGTGTTTACTGATCCTGAAGATGAGCCGGCCGCGGTGGCCGTGCGGTTCTAGGCGCTCCAGTCCGGAGCCGCGCTGCTGCTACGGTCGCAGGTTCGAGTCCTGCCTCGGGCATGGGTGTGTGTGATGTCCTTAGGTTAGTTAGGTTTAAGTAGTTCTAAGTTCTAGGGGACTGATGACCACAGCAGTTGAGTCCCATAGTGCTCAGAGCCATTTGAACCATTTTGAACCTGAAGATGAATTCCATTACGTTGGATGGAGGTGTGGGAGACGACGCTCAAAAAATTATGAAACGATTTAACACCTTTCGATGATCTTCAAAAAGAAGAAAAAGTCCATTAAGTCCTTAAGCGAACCAAAACATATTTTACGTTCAAGTATTGCCTGGTGCTTTGAGACAAAACAAGATTCAGTACATGAGCATAACACTGAAAAAATAAGACCTCGGGATGCGTGACTTGAGCCCAATTTCACTAGATATACCACCGTCGAACGTTGTTTTCATTACATTTGAATTCTGATAAGAAGCGCCGGATAAGGTCTGCAGTAGCCTGGACCTGTTTGTCACTACTTATATCACAGACGCCAAGAATCTTTTCTTCATCTCTCCTTCATATACATAATGCAGGACAGTAAAAAACTATGCTTTATTTGCCTCATCTGAAGTTTCGTCAACCATGATGGCTGAAAGAGGAACATTCACAATTTCTCACTTTATTCCACAATAAATGTTCTAACCTACGGCTTGCATTAGGTAATTTTGAGTTCGATTACAAATTCCTTTAAACACAGTAGTGGTTTCTATGTGCTCCGCTAAAAGAGGGTCATACTCTGAAGAGTACTTCAAAAATTCCAAATAATTTTCTCGTTAATAGAATTTGTTTCCAAATGTCCTTGAAAATCCAACTCTTGTGTCACCAGAAAGCACACTGCATTAGTAAGGATGTCGCTATACCGCCATATCTTTAGATTGTCTAGACATTTCGCCTTTAACCTGGCCACCAAGCGCAGTTTCTATTCTGTTTTCCCCAAAAGCAGCCATAGCTACAGACGCTCACAGACGCTCAACAAACACTCCGGGCTCGGTGGCGACTTCACAAAATTTCCCAAATGCATGTACACAGTTTTGGTCCAAATACACTCCTGGAAATTGAAATAAGAACACCGTGAATTCATTGTCCCAGGAAGGGGAAACTTTATTGACACATTCCTGGGGTCAGATACATCACATGATCACACTGACAGAACCACAGGCACATAGACACAGGCAACAGAGCATGCACAATGTCGGCACTAGTACAGTGTATATCCACCTTTCGCAGCAATGCAGGCTGCTATTCTCCCATGGAGACGATCGTAGAGATGCTGGATGTAGTCCTGTGGAACGGCTTGCCATGCCATTTCCACCTGGCGCCTCAGTTGGACCAGCGTTCGTGCTGGACGTGCAGACCGCGTGAGACGACGCTTCATCCAGTCCCAAACATGCTCAATGGGGGACAGATTCGGAGATCTTGCTGGCCAGGGTACTTGACTTACACCTTCTAGAGCACGTTGGGTGGCACGGGATACATGCGGACGTGCATTGTCCTGTTGGAACAGCAAGTTCCCTTGCCGGTCTAGGAATGGTAGAACGATGGGTTCGATGACGGTTTGGATGTACCGTGCACTATTCAGTGTCCCCTCGACGATCACCAGTGGTGTACGGCCAGTGTAGGAGATCGCTCCCCACACCATGATGCCGGGTGTTGGCCCTGTGTGCCTCGGTCGTATGCAGTCCTGATTGTGGCGCTCACCTGCACGGCGCCAAACACGCATACGACCATCATTGGCACCAAGGCAGAAGCGACTCTCATCGCTGAAGACGACACGTCTCCATTCGTCCCTCCATTCACGCCTGTCGCGACACCACTGGAGGCGGGCTGCACGATGTTGGGGCGTGAGCGGAAGACGGCCTAACGGTGTGCGGGACCGTAGCCCAGCTTCATGGAGACGGTTGCGAATGGTCCTCGCCGATACCCCAGGAGCAACAGTGTCCCTAATTTGCTGGGAAGTGGCGGTGCGGTCCCCTACGGCACTGCGTAGGATCCTACGGTCTTGGCGTGCATCCGTGCGTCGCTGCGGTCTGGTCCCAGGTCGACGGGCACGTGCACCTTCCGCCGACCACTGGCGACAACATCGATGTACTGTGGAGACCTCACGCCCCACGTGTTGAGCAATTCGGCGGTACGTCCACCCGGCCTCCCGCATGCCCACTATACGCCCTCGCTCAAAGTCCGTCAACTGCACATACGGTTCACGTCCACGCTGTCGCGGCATGCTACCAGTGTTAAAGACTGCGCTGGAGCTCCGTATGCCACGGCAAACTGGCTGACACTGACGGCGGCGGTGCACAAATGCTGCGCAGCTAGCGCCATTCGACGGCCAACACCGCGGTTCCTGGTGTGTCCGCTGTGCCGTGCGTGTGATCATTGCTTGTACAGCCCTCTCGCAGTGTCCGGAGCAAGTATGGTGGGTCTGACACACCGGTGTCAATGTGTTCTTTTTTCCATTTCCAGGAGTGTAGTTTTTCTATCTTTTCGAAACAACAAACATTATCAGCAAAACTCCGCATTTAGATCACAGCTACCGGATAACCAGTCAAATTTAGTATATGCATTACAATGGAAATGTCTAGTGTATTTATTGGTCTTTTAACTGTAGTTCGTTAATTCTGGTGTTGGTCATCCATTTTAATTATATCCTTTTTCTGAGAAAGAACGCCCAGAAAACGGCTTGGACAAAAGCTCCTTTATAACTCGTGTAGACATAATTCTGAACTCTATTACAGGATACTACGTGGCACCTTCACATACATACGGCAAACGAGTCAACTGAGCAAAACAATACCATATTATTATTGACGCACTCCGATACGCTGTTGCTGTATTACATGCCCACACTCTGTCTCTGTGTTATATGCCCGACAGAAGCTAGCATCGCTTGTGGCAGAAAAACGCGATCACGGCCCACGACCACGAGAGATGTGCACGCACGTCTCTCGCTGCTCAATGATGCTACACGGATATTGCTTTCGGTTTGTCTCACATCGCTCTTTCAGTTATGTGACATAATGGACGTATTAGTTCTATGATTTTCGAAGAAATGTAACTGTTGGTCCAGATATTGGAGAATAGGCGTGTGATTCGGAGCCTACAAGAAATACGGGCTCCGCAACAAATTTGTGACATCACACTAGTTGCGTTGCCCGACATATATCGCGAAAGCTTGGCTACCTCCGGGGCCGAGCACGAAATCAGTATGTGAATGAAAAGGTACCAGCTAAAGTCCTTAACTTTGTCATGTGTTATCGAGAGCTTGACTGTACGTAAAGGTGGAGCTACGAATATTAACCAGAGACGTCGCTGCAACTCGTAAGACCTGTAGCGTCATGCGCTGTGACGCACAGCACAGTGTCCGTATATCTGGTTGGCCCCAGTGTGATTGTTATGACGTAATAAGTTGTTCCAATTATTGTTAACCGAAGTGGTGCTTAGGTTGCTTCCCTTGAAAGCACGCCACTGTCCAGCTTACATCGGAGTTCGCTGTCGCAGTGTACCTACAACCTGTCCAGGCCGGATGCAGCTCCTGCGTTTGCCGGTGTGCTGAATTGAGCCATTCAGACACCGTGACATATTGGACCTGAAGCACCTACTTCTTGCGTTTATAGTTTTTGTAAATAAATTATTATAGTCCTCCGTGAGCTTGCTGCATCTGTCTGTAAGGTCATTTAGAACTTTCTGTTATTGACTAACAACTTGCTCAATTCCCTTATAAAGAGTCGCTGACGTCACATTACCCTCTTTGTTACAACGTAAATTACGTTTATGACTACCTTTCGATTTTTGCAAATAAAGCAAAACTGTACGCATATTTAATGACAGCTCTATTTTATGCAAACATACGCCTGCAAACTACATCGATCAACTCATTCAAGTCAGGTTTGGTTATAAATAGTCCTGTTTTATTAGAAAGAAATCGTTCCCATTATTGACGATGTTTGGTATTTGATCGAGTCCTACTCGCCTCCTTTTAATATTTTTATCTGTTGTTCTACTTCACGATCCAGTGCATTGTCCATTTTTATTTTCGAATGAGAAGACAAATTAGGGCAAAGAATGCGAAGGCAACAGATTTTTTGGGTTTTGTAAAACAACTTCAGAAGTACCACAATTGAGAATGCGACATTTACATTGTTTTGAGAAATACTGCTATTTTTTTCTACAGAATGGACAGAGAACCTCTTTTAGACATACTCATCGAAAGGAAAATGCAAAAATAATTAATTGCAAAACACTTCACTAGATAATTTTTCTCTAAGAAATCCTGTAGCTATATCCAAAATCCTCTGCAATCTTCTCCACGTTAATGTTTTCTCAAAGCGTCTCGAACAAAAGAGCATATTCCAAGTGTTCCTTGACTTTTCCACAGTGAATTTTAGTACGGAATCTCTGACCATCAGGTCGAGTCCATTCGTTTTGAAATTTTTGAAAGAGATCATCTATTCACTAGAAACACGTTTGAGAATGATTTCATATATTTGGTACCTACAAGGTAAATACTAGAGACCTTTTTCTAAAAGGTTTTCGATCTAAACACATACACCACTAGTAGCTCTCGTATTGCATATCCTAACATGGCACTCATTAGCTGCCCCCTTTCTCTCTACAAATAAAGTTAACGTTAAAAATTACGGTCAGTTAAACGTGTAACTTGATACAAATTTTGGCTCCAATACATGTCTAACGGGTACTTAAACATCGGCACTTTCTTCATCCTCTGACCAGCTTAGCTGTGGCACTGTTAGATTTTTTTACAGAGTTTTCCAGCGATGTATGAGAATTGCTAAAGAATGGTAACATTTACAAGTAAAATTAATAAAATAAGATAGTTAAGTAATTCAAGATGAATATTTATGACTGAAATTGAACAAATTTTTCTTTACTAAATAAAATTGAATTCATATACAAATGATGGCCTCACGATAAATTAGATATATTAAAAACTGTTTTGCCAAACTCACTTCATCAGTTAGATTCATATAAGCATGCAATAAAGTTAGCAGTACATATTTGTGAACAAAGCGAACTCCCATACCATGCATCCCTCACAGACGGACGCTCAATTTCAGAGTCCAAAAGCACCTTAATTTTGTGCAAATTGGATATTAAAGTTGTTTTATTAATTCTGTAACCAGTGAAAAGTGGGAGCAGAACTGCCTACTAATATCTATGTATTTTTCCATTAGCGATGGAAGGTCTTGACATATTAATTGAAATGGGCTTTTGTTCACTGCTTCACACTCCGCACGGCCAGTACAGCACATAAAATCTCTCTCCAGCACAACCTATTCCCAATTCACTGGCGAGTGCCCTGGGCCACGACTAATGCACCTAAGGCTTACGCCACTTGCTCATTTCCCTTATAAAGAGTCGCTGACGTCACATAACCCTCTTTGTTACAACGTAAATTACGTTTATGATCACCTTTCGATTTTTGCAAATAAAGCAAAACTATATGCATATTTAAAGACAGCTCTATTTTATGCAAACATACGCCTGCAAACTACATTATAACCTTTTTGGTTCTTTTATTAATGAACAAATAGAAGCTGAAACCTTTTTACAACATTAGTTCACTCAAACTTAACACATTTGTAAATTAATATACATATTAAGCAGCCAGTTATTCCGAATCCTCTTTCAATGACCTTTCACCTAGTGATCCCAGAATTTTCAGTAATTGCAGCATACGCACATGGCAATATGGCCGATTTGAATAAATTTAATATAGCTATCAAAAATACTCAATGTTATAAATAACTAAAACATTGTCCAGGTAATCCATGTGCCTACACTGTGCTGACTGCATAATACATGTTATTATGGGCAATTGTATACTCTGACTCAATTTATTTAACTACAAAATTGTTGTTTGTAATATTAAAGCTATATAGTATATCAAAGCATGAGGCTCACAGGTTATAGTACAAACAAGTATATTTCATTTGCCACCTCATCTCGTTTTTTAGGACATGCAGTCCTCATGCAATTAATGTTAAGGAAACTTGCATAAAAGACAGTTGTTAATATTTCTTTAGCTTGTGTAGTTTTTGGCATATAGAATATTCTAAGAGTCTATGAACATTAACACTGGTAGTAATATACCACCCCAATGAACACTAGCAGTCTGATTTTTTCGTGGAGTTTCTCTCAGGACTTGTGAAGAGAACTTTTAAGTGATAAATCTTTGATGTCTTGACACAACACATCAATTTTCAATAACTGACACGTATTACTTCTCTGCCGCCGATCCTGCATTTAACACTGGCTGAATTAAGCTTGGGAGTGATTACTCCTTGCCATCTTCATCCCTTTTTGGGTGATAGTGAAATTTTTAAGGTAGTGTTATTAGTTGATGTCCCTCGAGATCCTTGAAATCAAGTAACTGATGCAACACTACTTGTATTCAACATGACCAATTCGACAAGCTGGTCTGAGAAAAGATTATAAGGAAGGTTTATTAGGAAGGTTTGAATAACAGCAAGCTAAATAGTAGTAAGTGGGACTATTGAGCACACTTTCTAAAATTTTCACACGTAATCGTTTCTTACAAACTTATTACATTATAGATATAACATAGTATAATATAATATAAGTGGCTAACCATAAACAATATTGAGAAAGAAGCTTTTGAAATAAGAGTGAAATGGATGAACATCGCATTCTAGACCACCAGAAACATATTCAAGAAGAAGACATTATCATGGGACACCAAAATTGAACCCTACAATACACAGGTGAGAACAAAAGCTCTGTATGGTGCCAGAACTCTAACCCTAGTACAAAAAGGTGGGATAAATACAGTAATGAAAATACAAAGGATAACAGAACAGAATACAACAGATTATGACCCAACAAAGAAGTCTATGAACATGTAGAGAGTATAATATACATTATGCGCCAAATAAGAATGTACTTCCTTAGACGTTTGGCGAGAATGAAAAAAGACCAGCTCACAAAACACACCTTTCACAAAATAATGAAACTTAACGGACAACCACTATACGCCATCTTTAAATGACCTCAAAGAAAAAACAGTGAGATAATGAACACACATAACAGAAACTTGTACAGGAACAAATTTCAGAAGGTGATCTTCAAGAAAGGACAAGAGAGAAAAAGAATGCAGCCTTGTCACATTGAGAAGCTCCGAACACAGAGATCAGAATGCATGAAATTAATGTGGGCAGAAAGGGGGAAGAAAACAAGAATTGATGTATTGATTTAAAGGGAGAACCTACAACATATACCCACAGCATTAAATTTGCAAAATTGATGACCCATTATCTCATAACCTTTGACAGATATAAATCTGAAATTTTTGGGAAGTGTAGTTTTACTCCTGTGATTACTGAATCAGAATCATAATATACAAACAAACAATGAGTTAGATTTCATTCTTTTTTTCAAATTTATGTTCGATTTTTTTAAAATCCACTTTTGCTCTGTAAGAAAGAACCATTAGGTAGAACTGTGTTGGTCGTTCAGCAGCAGCAGTACACTAAGAGGTAATTTAGAGTAAGTAAAAGACTGCAAAATTAGGTATACATATCTGTAATAGTTACTGAGATGGGTCAAATATTAGAAAAAAGGTTTTTCAGGAAAGCAAGTTTAAACAATTCATTTGATATTAACTGACATATGGAGGCATTCCAGCCCCTAGAAACATTCTGCAAACCTAAAAGCTTCTTTCTTCTCTTACCTCTTGCTTCTTTAGTCAATGCCTATGCTGTGCACTGGGCTTTTATGATCCTACGTTGATCCATTTGCTGGAAGACCAGCAGTGTGTTGGCTCCTGGAGTGTTACCAAGCTGTTCCAGTACCCTAATTTCCTCTTATTGCGATCATTAAACGTTACCACAGTGCCAGAAATACTCAGGCAAAGAGTTTTCCTTCCTATAAAGACACTTTTTGGTATGAGGAACCAATTGACTTTAGTGAAAGACTGATTTGGGTTTTGCATTCGACTATGGAGATAATTGGAAAGAAGGTCAGGATGAGCTAACTCTCTATATATTGGCTTAATAGTTTCCATCACTGCAGATGGTATGCTTTTTTGTGCTTAAATTGTACCTGCCACCTGAGCTTTGTGGTACTTGTACCATATCTTAGAACCAGGTGGACAAAGACCATGTATAGGTGAATCATCAGTGGATAGCTTGTGGAAGAATGTAGCTCACACTGGTCTTTCAATCCCTTGTAGGTCATGTGCATTGTTCCTTATTGCCATTTCATAATATTGCTGGAGTTCATCATTGTTTTTGTCTGTAAGTCTTCCTCTAGAGTCTCCACAAAATTCATGTGCAATACCGCCATTTCTCTTCACACACTGCATCCAGCATTTTAATTTGGACATTAACATGAATTCAAGGCGTAAATAGCTGAAAACCACAGCCTTCTAGATTGAATAGTTCTGGAGATAGAGATACTTAACGAAATCAATGTGGAATGGCTGTACCTTTATTACACTGTCACTATTAAATCTGAAGTAATACCAACTACACTTCCAATTGAAATTAATCGACAAACAGTCCGTCAAATTATTCAGAGGTACCAAATATTATTAAGAGAAAACAATCGGAAAATGCCACTTTTTGACCAGTTCCAGTGTACTTACTCTCCTTAATGTGCTATGTACAAGTTTCATTCGAATAAGTGAATAAATAATAATGTAATGTTGTTGTTGTTGTGGTCTTCAGTCCTGAGACTGGTTTAATGCAGCTCTCCATGCAACTCTATCCTGTGCAAGCTTCTTCATCTCCCAGTACCTACTGCAGCCTACATCCTTCTGAATCTGCTTAGTGTATTGATCTCTTGGTCTCCCTCTACGATTTTTACCCTCCACGCTGCCCTCCAATGCTAAATTTGTGATCCCTTGATGCCTCAAAACATGTCCAACCAACCGATCCCTTCTTCTAGTCAATTTGTGTCACAAACTCCTCCCCAATTCTATTCAATACCTTCTCATTACTTATGTGATCTACCCATCTAATCTTCAGCCTTCTTCTGTAGCACCACATTTCGAAAGCTTCTATTCTCTTCTTGTCTAAACTATTTATCGTCCATGTTTCACTACCACACATGGCCACACTCCATACAAATACTTTCAGAAACGACTTCCTGACACTTAAATCTATACTCGATGTTAACAAATTTCTCTTCTTCAGAAACGATTTCCTTGCCATTGCCAGTCTACATTTTATATCCTCTCCACTTCGACCATCATCAGTTATTTTACTCCCTAAATAGCAAAACTCCTTTACTACTTTAAGTGTCTCATTTCCTAATCTAATCCCCTCAGCATCACCCGATTTAATTTGACTACGTTCCATTATCCTCGTTTTGCTTTTGTTGATGTTCATCTTATATCCTCCTTTCAAGACACTGTCCATTCCGTTCAACTGCTCTTCCAAGTCCTTTGCTGCCTCTGACAGAATTACAATGTCATCGGCGAACCTCAAAGTTTTTACTTCTTCTCCATGAATTTTAATACCTACTCCAAATTTTTCTTTTGTTTCCTTTACTGCTTGCTCAATATACAGATTGAATAACATCAGGGAGAGGCTACAACCCTGTCTCACTCCTTTCCCAACCACTGCCTCCCTTTCATGCCCCTCGACTCTTATAACTGCCATCTGGTTTCTGTACAAATTGCAAATAGCCTTTAGCTCCCTGTATTTTACCCCTGCCACCTTCAGAATTTGAAAGAGAGTATTCCAGTTAACGTTGTCAAAAGCTTTCTCTAAGTCTACAAATGCTAGAAACGTAGAGTTGCCTTTTCTTAATCTTTCTTCTACGATAAGTCGTAAGGTTAGTATTGCCTAACGTGTTCCAACATTTCTACAGAATCCAAACTGATCTTCCCCGATGTCCGCTTCTACCAATTTTTTTCATTCGTCTGTAAAGAATTCGCGTTAGTATTTTGCAGCTGTGACTTATTAAACTGATAGTTCGGTAATTTTCACATCTGTCAACACCTGCTTCCTTTGGTATTGGAATTATTATATTCTTCTTGAAGTCTGTGGGTATTTCGCCTGTCTCATACATCTTGCTCACCAGATGGTAGAGTTTTGTCATGACTGGCTCTCCCAAGGCCATCAGTAGTTCTAATGGAATGTTGTCTACTCCCAGGGCCTTGTTTTGACTGAGGTCTTTCAGTGCTCTGTCAAACTCTTCACGCAATATCTTATCTCCCATTTCATCTTCATCTACATCCTCTTCCATTTCCATAATATTGTCCTCAAGTACATCGCCCTTGTATAAACCCTCTATATACTCCTTCCACCTTTCTGCCTTCCCTTCTTTGCTTAGAACTGGGTTGCCATCTGAGCTCTTGATATTCATACAAGTGGTTTTCTTCTCTCCAAAGGTCTCTTTAATTTTCCTGTAGGCAGTATCTATCTTACCCCTAGTGAGACAAGCCTCTACATCCTTACATTTGTCCTCTAGCCATCCCTGCTTAGCCATTTTGCACTTCCTGTCGATCTCATGTTTGAGACGTTTGTATTCCCTTATGCCTGCTTCATTTACTGCATTTTTATATTTTCTCCTTTCATCAATTAAATTCAATATTTCTTCTGTTACCCAAGGATTTCTATTAGCCCTCGTCTTTTTACCTATTTGATCCTCTGCTGCCTTCACTACTTCATCCCTCAGAGCTACCCATTCTTCTTCTACTGTATTTCTTTCCCCCATTCCTGTCAATTGTTCCCTTACGCTCTCCCTGAAACTCTCTACAACCTCTGGTTCTTTCAGTTTATCCAGGTCCCATCTCCTTAAATTCCCACCTTTTTGCAGTTTCTTCAGTTTCAGTCTGCAGTTCATAACCAATAGATTGTGGTCAGAATCCACATCTGCCCCTGGAAATGTCTTACAATTTAAAACCTGGTTCCTAAATCTCTGTCTTAACATTATATAATCTATCTGATACCTATTAGTATCTCCAGGATTAACTCACAAAGATAGGTTATTCACTAAAAACATGCTAAGTGTGCTAAACATACGCTGTAGAAGTACATATAAAAATTCAAGCCTATTTTGAGCTCAGTAGAATGAAATACAATTTTAGTTGAGAATAATGGGCATTTTGAGGACACAAGAATTAATTTAAAAATTAGTTTTTTTGTTTGTAACTAAAATCTCTATAGAACAAAACAAAAGTTTTGTTGAAAATACTGTGCATTTTGAATGTTCTGCAATTAATTTTACAAATAATTTGAGCTTCCAAATCATTATTCATTCCTTTATATACAGTCAACAAGGTTACAGGAAAATCTTTCTTCGCAGTTTGAGAAAAAACCTGGTGGGATTTATTTCACTTCATCAGACTGGCTGGCGGAACCAGTCCTGTAGCTATACAGAAGTGCCCTACAGGGTAATGAAATAACATTCACAGATCGTGTATATGGTTGGTATTTGAGGTTGATTCCAGAACAAAACTGGGAATGTGTCAGCCATTTCCTGAGTCAGATCCAGCTGCTAAAGCAGTCCAGGAAACGGTGGCTTGATATCAAGGACCGACCTTCTGACCAAGCCAGATAGCGACAAAAACTTCAGTCAGTTGTGAGCCACTGCAGAGGCAGGATCTATGCAATATTTTCTGCGAGCTGGCCTGTTGAATATATCGATTTTCGTTAATTTTGCATCCAAATATTAAACGATTTCAGCATACTCATATCAAATTTTTCTTACCATATAGGACTATATTGAGAAACGGGTCTTTTGGAATCTTACCATTAAATGCACCACCAATTTTATCGCTGTCTTTTGACTTGTAACAATATTTCTTCTATATATCATTTTAATAACATGTATAGGATGATTTGTTATGAATTTATAGGGATTTATATCAACATATCCTTTCAGTTGAATAACTCTTCAAAATCGAGAAAAGCATCATGAGCTTTAAAAAAATATCAGCTGGTTTTAAATTCCATGCTTTGTGAGGAGTATTACGTTTCTTCTGTTTTTCAAATATACATTACAAAGCTTTCCACATCATTGTGATGAATCAGCCAGTTGGTAATTTTTTCGATTAATGTGAAACACAACGAAAATAAAATAAGGCATTTCAAATGCTATTTCGTCATACCAAGTCATGAGATCTAGCTCGAATTTTTTCTTTTTACCTTAAGCAGCAAACTTCACAGTTTGTAGATCATAGAAAAATAATATTATTTTAGGATTTTCAGTATATTTTCTCATTGTTCATGCTCATAATTCGAGTTATATTTCACAACAGGTGCACGAATTTCCATAGATTATACTACAATTTTACCTTCTTTTAAGTGTATCTATTATTTCAACTCCAGCATCGTTATAGTCAGCCTATCCAAGGAGAGCATCTTCAGATCTGGAACTCCAAGTAAAAATTACAGTGTGACCACTTCCCATAAAATTTATATAAAGTCCGTAAGGAAACCTCCAAGCATATTCAGTGGATAAAGCACTTCATTTTTTTCTCTTACTTTACCATTATTAAGTGTATGTCCTTCAATACTTATTTTATCATTAAGAGATGAAGTCAGCTACAACAAAACTGTTGATGAAATAGAGAGATGCTCTATTCTAGACGTCACATTATTCCCTTTCTTTATGGTTATAAAAAAATAGCTTTGTCATATAATTATCAATTATTTTTATAAGATTTTCCATGATAAGTTAGATAATCTATACAATCAGCTCAAATAATACTGAAGCTCATCGACAGTATGACTCAGATGAAGCCATCAATATGCTGTATTTATGTTACTTAGTGTATCCTTGTTAGGAATATCCAGATTATTTTTTGATTTCTCATTCAAAGGGAATCAGTAGAACTGGTAGCCCTCTATTTTGTTGATTATGTATTAAAAACAAATCCTTATTAAGCCATTTATAAAATAGCTATTTCAGTAGCACCATTGAAGTCAATAAAATTACTTTGTTTATCAGTTACCATTGTTTCTAATACCTGTATAGTATCAAAATTGGAATATAAACAACATATTGTCATACATGAGTTATTGGTCCACAAAATTCAGGATTACGCCTGAGTAGGCAATAAACTGATTGGGAACCAAAAATGAGAATTCCAGAGACGAAATCAAAACACTAACACTGTAAGCTTTTACCAAATTCTATTCCATATATTTGTAGACAAGATGACACAAATTTAAATAATACCTACCATGAGTTTGTTGGTGGTGATTTAAAATTTGCTTTTAGCGAAATGTGTAGTAAATGATGCATTGACCATTTTGTATTCTTTTTACAACAGATATAACTAGGAAACCTAATGAAGGGAAATAGAGGTATCGTATAAAAGGGTTCCTTATTAAATGAGTTTTTTAAAAGATGATGCTGCATATCTGTTAGATCATAGTGATCGTATTTCACATGAACAGGTGAATGAATCTAAAGAAGCTCTGAACTATATAATAGAATATTAAAAAGTATGAAAAGTTTGTCAACATTATACTAATTGTTCATGGGCTAGTGAAGAAACTAAATGTGGGTCAGATGCATGCAGTTCTTATTTTTTTTATAAGTGTAAAAGCGGAATGCATTATCTTTCTAATTTTTAAATCCATATACAAGAAATATATTTCGTTAATGCTTTTATCCTTAGTATATGTTTTCGAAATATGACCCAGAGGTTACTAAAGAACTAAAAAGACAATGAAAAACTGAAAGAAGGAGTCAAGTTTTGGAAAAACAATCAATAACAGATTATGAAAAATGTAAGAAAGGACATCAATCTCTTATCGAAGATATCTGAAAAGTTCAAGAACGAATCAAAGATTTAGATGATTATGTATTGAAAGCTATTGGAGAAAATAGAAAGGTCGAAGAATCAAATGATTTCGTATCATCATTGAGACGTACCAGGATATGTAAGTCCAGAGTGTGAATAGTCTGATGCTCATCCAGCTTTATATAAGTATAAATTACGTGTATCAAAATGCAAAATCCTCTGAAGAGATATGAATAAGGGATTGAAGATAGAAAAAAGATAGCTCAAGTTCAAGGTGAAAGTAGAGAAATTAATATAAGTGGAAAATGTTTAAGTATATTAATCACAGTGAAGATAATTTTTTTGGACTGAAACCTATTGGTATGCTATAAATATGTTGGTACTTTACCAGTAAAATAATTTACTAGTAGAATTGGAGCGAGATGATTAAACGTTGGTGGAAAAGAACATGGAGGTAGAGAAGGGTTAATGAATCCGTTAACTGAGAAAAACATTTCTATGGACAATATGGGTTAAAAATTTGGTGCTGTTGACTTATTTAAGTATGCAGATATATTATTCACTTTATGAGCATTATTTTCTAGTAATAATTAAAATAAAATAAGATCAAGTAAAGGTAAAAAATACCAAAGTTTGATAAAAGAAATTGCCAAAGATTAATAGAACAATTTTCAAGTTCAGATTTTTCAGATACAAAAATTTTGGAGGCTTAATAAAAAAATATACAGAAAAACCAACTGAGTAGACACACATCAAAAGAAGTATTGCATCACCTTGGTTTCTGAGATTTCTGGCACCTGTACAGAAAATTGGAATAGAGATCAACATAAACACCATTTCCATTCTTTTTATTGCTCATTAAATTGCGGAGATGGTGTTCCAGATTGCTGTAACACCACTACCTGTAGTACCCAGTAGCATGTCTCTTGCACTGATACATGTCTGTAGTTGTCGTGGCTTACTATCCACAAGTTCATGAAGGCACTGTCAGTCCAGGTCGTTCCACAACTCTACAGCGATTCGGTGTAGATCCCTCATACTGGTTGGTTGTCACGTCATCGATAAACAGCCCTTTCCAATCTATTCCAGACATGTTCGATTGGGTTCATGTCTAGAGAACATGCTGCCCCTCTAGTCGAGTGATGTCATTACGCTGAAGGAAGTCATTCACAAGATGTGCACGATGGGACTCGAATTGTCGTTCATGAAGGGGAATGCCTAGCCAATATGCTGCTGATATGGTTGCGCTATCGGTCAGAGGATGGCATTCACATATCGTACAGCAGATACGGCGACTCCTATGATCACCGCGGCATATGTCAGCCCCACATAATGCCACACCTAAACTGCAAGGAACCTCCATCTTGATGCACTCGCCGGACAGTGTGTCTAAGACGCTCAAGTGAACGGATTCCCTCCAAACACATCTCCGACAACTGTCTGGTAGAAGCATATGCGACCCTCATTGGTGGAGATAACATGATGCCAATCCTGAGTGTTCCATTTGGCATGTTGTTGGGCCCATCTGTACCGCACTGCATGGTGTCATAGCTGCAAAGAAGGACCTCACCGTGGACGTCAGGAGGGGAGTTGCGCATCATGCAACCTGCTGCGCACAATTTTAGTCGTAACACGACGTTCTGTGGCTACACAAAAAGCATGATTCAGTAAGGCGGTGTTGCTGTCAGGGTTCCTCCAACCCGTAATCTTTAGGTGGTGGCCATCCACTACAGCAGTACCCCTTGGGTGACTTGAGCGAGGCATGTCATTGACATTTCCTATCTCTCTCTGTATCTCTTCCATGTCTGAACTACATCGCTTTGGTTCACTCCGTGATGCCTGGACACTGCCTGTTGAGAGCCCTTCCTGGCACAAAGTAATAATGTAGACGCAATCGAAACGCGGTAAGGACCATCTAGGCATGGTTGAACTACAGACAATATGAGCTATGTACTTCCTGCCTGGTGGAATGGCTGGAACTGATTGGATGTCAGATGCCCTCAATCTAATAGGCGCTGCTCATGCATTGTTTTTTACATCTTTGGGCAGCTTTAGTGACATCTCTGAATAGTCAAAGTGACATTGTCTGTGGTACAATATCCACAGTCAACGTCTATCTTCAGGAGATCTGGGAACCAGATTGATGCAAAACTTTTTTAATGTGTGTATTTGGATGAATGATATTAGAGATTTGATTAACAGATTAGCAGTCATTCACATAGAAGAATTAGATGGAAGTAAAAATTATCATAATGAAAATGTGGGAATAACACAAATGTTAAAAAACAAATATAGTGCTTCTATTATCGACAACCCGAAAGGAGCCTCATATTTGATTAGATTTTTAAATAACTTGCCACTCACTTTCTGGGAAAGTGAAAACAATGTAAATGGGTTAGCTAACGCAATAAATTAAAAATTTACTTTTGAAATTCATCTACCTAGCTGCAGATTTTGTTGTTCAGGGACAATACTAGATGAAAGTTCATCTCGAAACCATCAGGGAATAAATCCACCATGTGAAGGCTACAGAAAATATGATTTTGCATACAGGGATAATAAAGATTTAGAGAACATATGTGAACCAGATAAAGAATTTCAGCCAGCTGCAAAAGAAACAATGCATTCTTCTGATGCTTCAATTGGACAAAAATTAGTAGCAACTACAGCTATAGAAGTAATATATGGAAAGAGAAAATTAGTAATGCTCATTGGCATGATGTTAATGATTGGGGACTATAAAAATTTTAAAACTTTTAAAAAATTTTATATTTATAAATGAATAACTTTGTCATTGATTACAGTTTGCTACCCAGTGGTAAAACTAAGCCAAAATCAATTAAAATTAAGCTCAGTAATGAAGAGTTAAATAGTTTTGACAAATTTTGTACTGATGTACAAAAAAGAAAAGAGATAAAGGAATGGTGGTAATTTACTAATAGCATTAGGTATACCAGTTGTGAAAAAAGTATCAGATACCTAAAAAAAAGAAAGATGGCCAAGACTAACAAAACATGAAGCAGGATTTCTTCATTTATTGTTGGCAGCATTGCCATGTGCAGCAACTATTAGTTCACTAGTTGGTGGAGCAGATGACATTGTGAAAGTAGTAATGGGCAAGAAAAAGGTGATAAAGAATTAGAATAACAAAGAACACATAGTTTAGCAATGGAGAAGAAAGCTGGTACTGAAATAAATAAATCTGAAAAAATAGTTCATATGTATTAATATGCATTAAGTCCTTAGTTACTCAGTAATTAAAAATCAATTACTTTCGTGTTGTTCTTATGATTGATGAATTACTTAAACATCCCAGAGAATGTGAATGGAGAATAGTAAATTTAGATACATTTGCTCACACTGGCTCATACAGTATCCGTTATTAAAATAATAAAGATAAATTAATTGTGTTTGATTCATTTGCAGGAAATATTCCTGGTTAATTTATTGAAAAGAGTGAGTTGTACTACAACAGACAATGAATACATTATTTTTAAAAAGTGGTCTGTAGTCATTTGTGTATATTTGGTTTAAAATTGATGCAAGATAATTATAAGTTTAATGAAATTTTGAATATAGCAAATGGACGTTTTCAGAAATAAGATAAAAAAACAGAGTACTGAAAATATAAAGTAAAAAATCAAAATAAAATCCAAGGAATTAAATTCTTTAGAATTAAAAATACAAAAAATGCTTAAAAATATGGTATCCAAAAATAGATAATTTAATTAAATAAATTCAGAAAGCAGTAAGTAAGATTTTTAAAGCAACTGAAGATAACATTAATTTCCAAGGTAGGAGATTACTGGATATAAAACACCCTTTAAATGGTTATGATGCAGTTAGTAAACAATACTTGGAAATATATCATGTTTCAAAATCTGAATATAGAAGTTTTCGAACACACATTAATCACTATATCACTAAAACAAAAGAAAAAAATTAATTCTTACAAATTACTTCACAAAAAAGAAAACAGAAGAAACTTTTACAAATTATTTCTCAAAATCACATTTATACCATGCTTAAACCAGGTGAGTAATCTTCAATCTAGAATGTGTGACAAACAGCAACTGAAATTTAATTGACTGAAGGAATTTGTTCAGCATGCACAACTAAACCGAGCAAATTTATTAAAATAAATTTATGAGTGTAAGGGTGAATGATTCGCCCAGACCTGAAATTATTAATGAATTACATAAATCGATTAGAAAAAGTTTTAAAAGTGGAAATGTTGTTCATTTTGGTACAAACGATTTATGGCAAGTAGATTTAGTAGAAATGAATTCAGGTAATTTAAAACGAATTTCAAAAATAAATAAAGGATATAAAAGTTTTTGAACTGTTTTCAATGTTTTTTCAAAATATGCCTGCGCTATTCGTGTTAAGGATGAAACTAGTAAAAACATAGTTGATACATTTGAAAATATATTTAGAGAGAAATTTAGAAAGACAATTTAGAAAGAAAATTAGAAACAGATAATCATAAAGGATTCTGTAATAAACATCCTCAAGAACTTATGAAAAGATATAATATTTATCATTAGTCAGATTTTGCTGAATTAACTGCATCTGTTCTGGAAAGATTTTATAGAATACTTACATAGAAGCGATGAAAAATTTGATTTATAAGGAAACTATAAATTGATAGGACTAGTTGAAATACTAGTTGATGAATACAGTAATACAAAACATCCAACAAAAAAAAATGGAGACAACAAAAGTTCATGACAAAAATTGTAAGCCAGACATCATTTATCTAATGCTAATGTTAAATATAAAGTTGCCAATAAAGTTACAGCTAGTACACTTAAAGGAATTTAAAAAAAAGTTCTTATAGCTAATTTGTCAACAGAAATTACTGAAATTGAATATGTTATTCATTCTAATTGAAACCACATGTAAATTAAAGGCACTGGATGGGGACAAAATAAAATGAAATTCTTATGAGTTTGAAGTACAGAAGAAAAAATATCGAGATGGCTATCTGATTGAGAAAGTTGTATGAAAGAACGGAGATAAAGTATGTGTTAAACGGTTGGGATTTGTTAATTCACTTAACAGTTTGGTCAGTGAGGATAATGTTATTTTTCAAACAGTGTGTTTTTAGTAAAATTAAAGAATATAGGTCTGATTCATTAACAAATACATCTATTATACCCAACTTACAGTTTGGTCCAAAATTTTTTTCCATAGTTTATTTTACATTCTTCATTGACATTATTTATTATTGCTTTATCTGGATATGTTTAGTCTAATTATTCAGCAAGATGCTTTTCTTTAAACCCTGGATTATTTCCTGTAACAACTATCACAAGCATTTTCTTATTGTTATAAGCAATCCTGTAATATATATTATCAATGCTGTGAGAGCTGAAGCAGATGAACTTGGAAGTGGTTCCATTTAACAGAATTTTTTTTAATAAGTTCCCTATTAGTAATTTTGTTGTATATATTTGTTTTGTACAATAAGAATGAATGAATTAACATTTTAATATTTTCTGTCTGTATATTATCCTGATGATGAAGTATATACATTCATAGATCAATTAAATGATGAGAATGTGAAGTATCTATACAATCTAATTGGAGAACTAAATGTATTGTTTATGAGTACTTTGAAAAACAGATCTAAGATTTTAAGAAATATGTAGTCATCCTCTTGAGTACTGTAATATAGTACTACAAGAAATTTTATTTGATCTTTTTTTTAAAAAATGTTATGAAAATCAGTTATATTGTATGCAGGTAAATTTTTACCCCTTGCAAGTCAAACTAATCTCTCTTATTTTCTTAAGCTTTGCATGTTATGGATTGCCAAACACTGTAATTCCATGATGAAAGATAGATAAAGTACCATTAGTAACTAACACATAGTTTCTTAAGTAATAAATAGTTTTATATTTTTCTTATAAAATATTTATCATCACTGAACAACCTAAAAGTAAGAGAATTAAAGGCTAAAGCCAAACAGATAAGTATAAAAGGTTGTTCTAAGCTTAGAAAACAGTAAATTACTAATCTTATTTATGACAACAGTCAGCAGGATGCAAATACTGTGGAGACTGCTTCTCATATAAAGGAACTAAAAACTTAAGTGGCAGAACTCGGAATTTAAGGCTATTACAAACTAGGAAATGAAGAACTTATTATACTGATTAGTTCAATTTTAACAGTTTGTGTCTTGAGGAAATATATAAATTATGTTCAACAATAGCGAAATGTATAGGTTATGAACTGGTTGATTATATTAAAAAGAATAATCAGTATAACAATACAGAATGGAAACATATATCTGGACGTAACTGAAGAGTTTTTATGAGAGAACTTTAATATAAATTAGATTTGGAAATGTTATTAATACTGTGACGAAATTTATTATAAGGTTTTGTTGGAAAGTTCAAGATAAAATTAATTGGTACACTTTATCACACACACGAGATTATCCCAAAATTTTATGAGAGAATTTCAAGACAAAGGAGAGTGGTATGATATATCATATGAAAACTTGACTAAAAATTCCATAAGACAATTTCAATATAGATTTGATTAGAGTATTATGTCAAATAAAGAAAAGTTATCTGTAGGTTTTATTAGAGATATCCAAGATAAATTAAATTTGAAATGCTTATCAGTTGACCAATAATTATTTGAAGACATCCTGTCACAATTTCAAGATAAATTAGATTGGTATAATGTACCATATTGCCGAAAATTATCTGAAGATTTTTTGGGTGACTTTCAGAATAAATTAAATTTTGATGGTGTATCATACACAAAAACTAGCTGAATACTTCATAACAGAATTTAAAGATAAAGTTAATTGGAAAAGTATTTAATCTGTCAAAATTTAAATGAATCGTTCATACAAAAGATAATGAAACTAGATGAAATAATGGAAAACCTGAAGGAAGCAATTATTATGAATGCTTAATTAATCAAGATTATCAATTGCATAAAGAACAAAAGTTTGCATTAAATTCTGATCGAATATTTGAGAAAAAACATGAAGTAATAAAGTCTGTATTTCTCTGCTCCTTTCTAATACAGTTACTTAAGTGTAATCCATTATTCGATCTAAATTTTCTGTATGTTCATCCTTATTTATCTTTATATTTTCCAGATGAGTTATTTGACCCTGATACATCTCTTCCACTTCGTTTTTAATTTCATAATCTCCCTGATTACAAACTAATGGTAAAACGTCTTCATAAACCCAGTCTTGAATATCTTCTGCAGAAGGTACCTTGTATCTCATCCAGAAAGAATATATACCAGATTCATTAATGAATTTTAGTGATTTTTGTATATTTTTAGGTAGTGTCATTTTACTGCTACTGACATTTTCAGATCTTTTAGTACAATCATATAACTAAAGACATTAATACTAAAAATTTAATCGACAAGCAACTTAAGAAAGAACTCTCAGTATGACAAAAGAATAGTTCTAGAAAATTATGGTACAGTACCATAAGGATTTTAAATCTATTAATAAATATTTATTCTATATCGATGGAAGCCTTACTGAAGAAGCTGAGCAACCCTAGCATTACCAATTTGTTTAAAAAGATTTGTGAGCTACAGGTAAATTTTTAATGTAACACTACGAGTTTTGAAGATTTGAATACTAATCATGCAGATAAATTATGCTTGGAACTGAATAATGAATTTAAAATTATTTTTCCAGACAGATATTTCAACTTCATTTGTGGTTGGGATGTAAAGAAACAGAGAAACACGGAAACAATTTTTTCTCAGATTTTTTAACGGTAATCTTGTGAGGAATAGCCATATCCTGCTGAATTTAATTCGCCAAAATGGGTAAAATTTAAAATATAACAGTAACTATAGCCTACATCCATTAAATATGATTTATTTTTTACACTTGACATTTGATTGTTTTTATATTTGTTGGTAATTCATGTTGGATTACAATCTAGCTGGTCATTGATATATAATAATGATTTTTTGAATTCCCCAGGGAAGCGTCCTGGGACCTCTGCTGTTCCTGATCTATATAAATGACCCGGGTGACAATCGGAGCAGTTCTCTTAGGTTGTTCGCATATGATGCTGTAATTTACCATCTAGTAAGGTCATCCGAAGACCAGTATCAGTTGCAAAGCGATTTAGAAAAGATTGCTGTATGGTGTGGCAGGTGACAGTTGACGCTAAATAACGAAAAGTGTGAGGCGATCCACATGAGTTCCAAAAGAAATCCATTGGAATTCGATTACTCGATAAATAGTACAATTCTCAAGGCTGTCAATTCAACTAAGTACCTTGGTGTTAAAATTGCGAACAACTTCAGTTGGAAAGACCACATAGATAATATTGTGTGGAAGGCGAGCCAAAGGTTGCGATTCATTGGCAGGACACTTAGAAGATGCAACAAGTCCACTAAAGAGACAGCTGACACTACACTCGTTTGTCCTCTGTTAGAATATTGCTGCGCGGTGTGGGATCCTTACCAGGTGGGATTGACGGAGGACATCGAAAGGGTGCAAAAAAGGGCAGCTCGTTTTGTACTATCACATAGTAGGGGAGAGAGTGTGGCAGATATGATACGCGAATTGGGATGGAAGTCATTACAGCAAAGACGTTTTTCGTCGCGGCGAGATCTATTTACGAAATTCCAGTCACCAACTTTCTCTTTTGAATGCGAAAATATTTTGTTGAGTCCAACCTACATAGGTAGGAATGATCATCAAAATAAAATAAGAGAAATCAGAGCTCGAAACAGAAAGGTTTAGGAGTTCGTTGTTCCCGCACGCTGTCCGGGAGTGGAATGGTAGATTGATAGTATGATTGTGGTTCGACGAACCCTCTGCCAAGCACTTAAATGTGAATTGCAGAGTAGTCATATAGATGTAGATGTAGATGTAATTGTAGTGCACTCAAAATACACATAATATTCAATTAAAATTTTATTTCATTCAAGTGAACTCAAAACTGGCTTGGGTTTTTATATGTAGTATCAAGTAGGCATTTGAACACATTTGGCTCGTTTTTAATGTGTAACCTTTTTTTACAAATTAATAAATAATATAATATAATTAATTCATAAATAAGTTATATATTAAATACCTGCCAAGTGTGTTCATTGTATCCACTTACTACTGTGAATGACTGTAATATGAGTAGAACTGATTGACAAGCACATTTTTCATTTATTTTCAAGTGTATTTATGTAGATAGGAATGTTATAAATTCATAAATACATGATTTACCAAATTTAAGAATTTTGAATTCGTTTCACTTTCACCTCCTTCAGCTGCTCTGCTGATTCAGATGCTCTTGTTTCTTTTTGAAGCGTCTGGTGATCGAATCAATGCATGAAAGCTGGCTGTCATTTCAACCACTGATTTATCAAAAATTACTTCAACAGTAAGGATATTAAAAGCTTTGGAATATGGTGCGTTAAAAATTTCATCAATGGTTTGAACAAAAGTAGTTTAATTTCGCTTACAGACATGGAATGATTTCCTCATATATTTTTGTAATTGCCTTAATTGTCAATGCAAGTTTCCAGTAATGGAACACAGTTTTCCAGTGTGTATACGACAGTTTGCGGTTTACCTCAATAAACCATCATTTCATGAATTTAAATTCCGTTAATTTACACACTCACAAATTATAAAAGAAGAACTTCAACATATTCATACATATTACTGTACTTTACATCCAGTTATTTCATGAAAATAAAACATGAATAAATAAATTTGCTCCCATAACTGCTATGACTGATACCTTCCAACAAAAGTGAAAGATCACAGTTGGGTCGTGAAAGGTGTTAGGCTGTAAAAAGTGTTGGGGCTCAAAAGGTTAGTATTTTCTATTTTCTCAATACTATGGTTTTTGTCACTGCCCTGTAACATCACCCAAACAGTGTAATCTTTGATGTGAAAATGCATTCAGTTAAGAAGACTGAAAAATTGTCAGCACTGGATAATTAATGAATTTCTTATGGACAAGTAACGTTTTGCAAAAGTCATAGTTTTGTTTATAAAGATTTAAGAATTTATAATGCCCAGAGGCCCCTATTCCCCTTATCCTACTGAGCTCAAATTTCAGACAGCTCATTTCTTCATGGAGTAGAACTAAGGTATGGGACAGACGACGAAAAATTACTAAAAAAGAAGTTTCACATAACAACCACAATAATGAGCAACCTTGTAATGCTCTTGCACCACTGAACAAAACCTGTCCAAAACCATGCCGCTCTTCTTTGGATATCTATTTAGTACATTTATGATAACATGTAAGAGTGTCAAACTCACTAGAAATTATCAGAAAACAGTGAAACGATTATTCTGTAAGTCATTTATTTAGAGAAGAGATCATGTTTTCTGTAGGCTTATTTCAATGAATTTGAACCTTTTTATCCTAACATCTGCTTTCTGTACAACTTTTTGCTATATTGCGTTTACCTTCAGCTCATTCCAGACGGTGCTTCTAGATATAACTATCATGTATGGTAAAAAACTTCCTAAAACCACGATGACGTAAACATTTCTCTATTTTCAACAACCAATTTCAACCGACTTTGCTGTCATCTTCAGGTCTTCAACCTTTTTGTTGAAAATCGTGTTCTTTATGAGTTGGAACCTCACGCCGTGCTGTGATGTTAGTGGATAAAATGTAGCAACTTATATAAAGGTTTGTCGATAATAGAACATTTACGGTAAAAAAATCACCTTGTGTACATGGCCAGATCCGTATCTGTAGCGCTCACAGATGGTTGTTACGCCATAAACACGACAATATACAGTAAAATGCACAGTAGCTCATATATTTACGTTAGCCTGACATGTTCCATTAACTGCTGATGGTCCTTAGAGGGCGTATATGGTACCATATACGTCGTCTGAGGTCATCTCATTATCTCCTTCCAAGGATATGTTGTAATCATCTTCTGCGATCTCTATCATCCATCCATCTATCTCTTACGGTGTCTACATAGTCCTCTCTCTTCAGTCAGCCAATGATGCATTATTTTTTATGGCAATCTATTTTCTGTCTGTCAACGTGATCCATTTCGTCCTATTCTCTTTTATCTTGTCATTAACTGAAAAAGATTTTTAAATATAATCTTGTTGGTTCATTCCTTATTTCTTCTATTTCATTACAACCTCTCATACGTCTCACGAACTTCATCTCTGCTTTTTGTGTACATGATTTTTCTTATCTTTTCGTTACTTTCCATGATTTGGAACCATGTAAAAGAGTAGGTATAGACTTGACTTTATAGAACTTCATTTGAGTTTCTTTCTTTGTGTTTCCTCCCAATGTTCTTCCAGGTGTTCCGCAGATAGATTGATATTTAGGAACCTTATTCTCAATGTCTTTGCCGTAGTTAATGAAACATATCAAGCTAACGTATACAGATGTGCTACTGTTCATTAAATTGTATATTGTGGTTTTTATGACGTAACAATCATCTGTGATCGCTACATACACGGACATGGTCACGTACACAAGGTGTTTTTTGATCGTAATCGTTTTATTAGTGACAAACCTTTGTGTAAGTTGCTACATTTTATTCACTAAGTCGATAACTTGCCGTGCATTTTCAATCCACAACAAACACGTTTTTTACAAAAACTTTTAGGACTTGAAGACAACAAAGTCGGTCGAAATCGGTTGTTGAAATGAAGATATATTTATGCGATCTTGGCTTGCGAAAGTCATTTTACCAAGTGGAACAGACCGCTACTCACTTCTCAACATGAGAAAATTCCGTCATATCAAAGATGGGTCTTCCACTTCGAGCGCTGTGGTAATTCCTATAACTGGAACAGGCGGTTTTCGGTTACATAGATTTTTTCCACACCAGTTTAAACTATTAAAACCGGTCAAAATAAACAGTTTCTGAAATAACAGATTTACGGTTTCCTATTCCTTTTATTTCCGAATGCGAAAATATTTTGTTGAGCCCAACCTACACAGGTAGGAATGATCATCAAAATAAAATAAGAGAAATCAGAGCTCGAACAGAAAGGTTTAGGTGTTCGTTTTTTCCCGCGCGCTGTTCGGGAGTGGAATGGTACAGAGATAGTATGATTGTGGTTCGACGAAACCTCTGCCAAGCACTTAAATGTGAATTGCAGAGTAGTCATGTAGATGTAGATGTAGATGTAGAAACGTAGAAATCTAGCAAGAACTGAAAAATTTTGACTGTCTCAGTTTCAAGATACACAAAATCGAAATATTAAACGAAATAGGCAAATAGAAGAAAATGTAGTCCACCCATCATTTGCTGGTTTTCTTGAAAAGTAATTAGTGGCTAAATAATACAAAAAACCAAGAGTATTCTCCAAGTTGTAACACTGCTCAAAAATCGTATTCTAATCTGGGAAAATACCACTATTTTGTCATTAGAAACAGTCAGTGCTATAAGGCGAAAACTGAGGTTGAAAAACTCTGCTTTTCGTGTTAATCTGTCCATTTTCAATTGCTACAAGCAAATAAAGGCATATTACGTGAAAACAGGCAGTAGATCAGCTACTTTCTATTTTTATTGTATGCTGTGAATGAATTGTTATTAAGCTTTTAATTTCTTATTCTTAGCGTAATTCTCTTCCTCTTTTATTATTTCATGGAAACGCCAGACAAAAGTTTAATATTTGGAAGCAAACGTAGCACTGTGTTTCATTCTACGTCTCTTCGTGAAAATTTTCACAAACCAGGGTTGGCACCATTCTGGAATGCAACAGACATCCGGCGACGACAGCAAGAAACTATCGTATAGACAATGTGGCGTAAAGTTTTGCACACTGCAAGTACAGATGTATCTTAATCAGCAACATAAGGCGAAGGATATTATTGTCTTAGCAACGCTGTAGCAACCCTTATGCAATGTCGGCGTTGTTATTAAAGCAGCCCCGATCGTTTTTCCCATTTTCTATGATAACGAGATATTTCAAGCCAATGTAAATTTTACTAACAAAAATTACTCCTTCTTTGAAAATGGTTTATTTAAAAACAAATTCCGAAAATTATCGGTAATTCAGAACTGAAATGCAAGTATTGATTTTAACTGGTCGGTTTTTCCCAATTACTTCTGCACATTTCCCGTAGAGATACGCTTGTTTCCGAATCGTAGTCGGGGACATAGTTGTAGTGACTCGGAAGATCCACGCCAGCATGAAATCTGCAGACACATCCCGCAGTGTGCTGTCAGGTATTTTCTTGCTGGTTCGGCAACTTTCCCACAGTGCACCCAAAAAAATGAACAGTCAGAAAGAAACGACACTGACAACTTTCAAATGCGCTATGCAGTGTCAAGCATTAATTGGCCTATGTTAAACGGCAATGCAGGCCCGACAAAATGCAATTACTCGTCGACCACTTTTCCATAAATCACGCAAAAACAATGAGACTTCTCAGCTGCGCTGCGTCCGGGCGTCTGTTTCCAGCAGGGGCCGGGCGGCGACCCCGCGCTGGAAGGCGCCTCGCCCGCTACACGGGAGGTGTCCGCGTCCTAATGAGAGGCGAAGTCCTGTCTGACAGAGGCGGCGCTTGATTTACACCTGGCCTCCGCCGGCCCACCTGCTAATAACGCACGCGTGTGCGTACGTTTCGCACCCCACGCTACTCGCGCCCACCGCTCACACCACTGAGTCATCTTGCACCTGCCTCGGACGCCTCCTCACACACCGGCAACTCGGTGTCTGAAGAGGCTGTGTGCGATGCCACAGAGGCTGCCGCTGGAAGACTTCCTTGCCAAACAGTGGAGTATCTATTGTGTTTTCCATACTTTGTATTAGTCTCGCCCAACAAAAAACGATATAGAAAAATAATCCAATCGTTTCATGTTTAAGTCAACAGGAAACATGATTTAGAAGTTCTACCCACCAACACTCTTCCCCCCCCCCCCCCCCCCCCCGCCACAAACACACACTGAAGACTGTGAATCTTTCTGAAACAAAGGAAATTACCTTACATTGCGGCGAATCGTGTCAGACCTCATTTTGCCCAGCATAGTGCAGTAGGTCGACGTGGTATGGAGTCGCCGGAATTCCCTTGCAAAAATATTGAGCCATGCTGCCTCTATAGCCGTATATATCTAAGAAAGTGTTGCCAGTACAGCATTTTGTGCACTAACTGACCTCTCGATTATGTCCCATAAATGTTCGATGAAATTCAGTCGGGCTGTTTGCGTAGCCACATCATTCTCTCAAGTTATTCAGAATGTTCTTCAAACCGAATCTACTATTCTAGGCACACACTTAACGCTGTGGATCTCGAAATAATGAATTCTCTAACGATTTCGGAAATGGAATGTCCCATGTGTCCAACTCCAACTAACCACTCTGCTTTCAAAGTCTGTTCCTTCCCATTTTGCGGTCATAATCACGTGTGAAACGTTTTTACATGAATCACCTGGGTACATATGACACCTCCGCCAGTGCACTACCCTTTTTCACCATGTGTATGCGATAGTACCGCCATCTATATACGTGCGTATCGCTATCCCATGACTTTTGTCACCTCAGTATCAATCCTTCTGAGGACTTTTCTTGTTTCTATTAATGATTGCATGTACTATGCTGGATATAGTGGTTTGAAAAAAACAATATCGCCTTTTCAGACCAACAGTTCAGTTCATAGAATCAGTATCACAAATAAAATCTACCTTTACATAAAATTAAAGTCACTTACTTTGGTCCACAAACCTGTCCATTATTCAGAAACGCGCATTTTCAATAACTTTCCAGTAGCGTTAAAGGGTTTAACTAATAATAAAGTTCAGTCTAAGAGGAGCCTGAAGGATCTATTGGTGAGGAGTTATTCGTGTAAGAACCCATTGAGGTGAAACTTCCTGGAAGATTAAAACTGGGTGCCGGACCGAGATTCGAACTTGGGACCTTTGCCTTTCGCGGGCAAGTGCTCTACCAGCTGAGCTACCCAAGCACAACTCACGACCCGTCCTCAGAGCTTTACTTCCGCCAGTATCTCGTCTCCTACCTTCCAAACTTTACAGAAGCTCTCCTGCGAACCTTGCAGAACTAGCACTCCTGAAAGAAAGGATATTGCGGAGACATGGCTTAGCCACAGCCTGGGGGATGTTTCCGGAATGAGATTTTCACTCTCCAGCAGATTGCGGCTGTGGCTAAGCCATGTCTCCGCTTTCAGGAGAGCTAGTTCTGCAAGGTTCGCAGGAGAACTTCTGTAAAGTTTGGAAGGTAGGAGACGAGGTACTGGCGGAAGTAAAGCTGTGAGGAAGGGGCGTGAGTCGTGCTTGGGTAGCTCAGCTGGTAGAGCACTTGCCTGCGAAAGGCAAAGGTCCTGAGTTCGAGTCTCGGTCCGGAACTTTCGTCTCAGCGCACACTCCGTTGCAGCGTGAAAATCTCATTCTGGACCTATTGAGGTGTATATATTATTATTAATATCAAACGATGTCAGCTTACGAAAAATCTTTGACACATCTTCTAAGCGGTAATGTGATCAATGTAAGTGGTATAAAGTGATTTCCTCTTTCGTGTTGTGTGGCTTCAATAGTCTAAGACTCATCATATACATAGCAGTGTGTGTTGTACATTTACATGTTTTGTGAAAGTCTTAAATGTAGACATATGTGCGATTTTTGAAATTGTTCCACATCCTTGAGGACTATGTCACTTGGCGTATGTGGAAGGGATAGTAGCGTACCTTTAAGTACATACGTATTAAGTACTTTTGTTTTATGACATGTTCTACTTCCTTGTACCTTCTTGTTCTTATACATTTCACGGTTTAGGCACCTATACCTGTTCTGCCTTCACGTTTCACTCCCAACACGTGGGATTCTCTCTACTCCCATTATTTGCCCATTATTTGTGAGTTTTCTATAATATTTTTATTTTCTTCAATCTGTTCATTAGTATTACAAATGTCTAGCTGATTACTTATATCCTCATTCTTATGTGGATTTCTCAGGTACCACTTCTAACTTTCCTGAGAAATCTCATTTCTGCTGCTTATATTTTAGTTATATCAAGTTTTTTAGGAACCCGCGATTTACTTCATTATAGCAGTTCACGAGCAGCCAACGTTTTATAAAATTTTAGTTTTGTTTCCTTCCATATTTTATTTTGGAATGTTTTGTTTATCGTGGTGCATATTCATTACTATCTTTTAATCTTATTTTGTGTATCCTTGTCCTTACCATAGCACATACCACATCCTAAAACATTAAAGCTGGGATACCTGCTCAGGTGATGTATTATTAATTACTTTTAAGCTAGTAGGATATTTCCCATGATAAGCCATGATTTTAGTTTTCTTTATTGATATGCGAAGGTTGCATTCCATTTTCCCGAGTAGGTAACAGCCTTATTTTTGCAGCTCATTTTCACTTTCCTCCAAAACAGCTGCATCGTTGGCCCACATATTTACGTATACTTATTTCTATTAATTTGTATACCCAGATATACTTTGTATCACCAGTTTCTAATCAGATCATTTACATACACATCAAATGATGTTGGTGACAGGTTACAGCCTTGATTAAGTTCCTTTTTGGTAGTCATTTCTTCAGTTTTACTAGCGGCAGTTTTGCTATCATTTTTGTGTGCTTATATAAGCTTTTTGTATATGATATTCAGCTTCAGTCGTTATGTCCCACAATTTCTTTCTATTATCACTGTTGAAAGCTCTTTTTGAAATCAGTATAAGCTAGATGTGTCCATAGACTGACTTGTCGTCGTTTTCCAAAAATATTTTTCTGGTAAATATAAGGAGCCATCAAAAGTTTCCTTTGCTGCAGCGTATATGCCACTTGGCGTGACTCCGATGGGGGTATACAAGCACCGTCAAACAAGCAAGGGATAAGGTCGGCATTCAAGTCTTTCCGAAGGGCGCGCCCTAAATGCGGAAACGCGAACTATGGCGACGTCATTACAAAATGCGTCCAAACAGGACCAACGTGCTGTTATTCTTTTCTTGTCTGCCGATTGACAAACACCGGTAGACATGCGTCGGAGAATGAAAGATATGTATGGGGTAGCATGATTGCTAAAAATCACCGCCGTGAAAAGTTGCGCCAAGTTCCGTGCTGGGTACTGCTGCTTTATCACAACTCACGTCCCCATATCGAATATATGTCGTAACGCGCAAGTTACGCCACCGCAAGTGGGGGACACTCGAGCACCCACTCTGTAGTCCCAATCTCTCCCTATGCGACCATCAAGCCTTTGGTTACTGAAAAATAGCTTGAACAGTAGACGAATTCCGTCGAACGACGATGTGCAAGAGAGCGTTAAGGAGTTCTTCATGGTGCAGGACATGTTGTTTTGCCAAACGGTTGTCTTTAACTTGGTGCGTCGGTGATACGATGGCTTCAATGACCGTTGTGATTTTGAGTGATTGACATACCGATTCAGGGCTGTACGGCCTCTGAACGGAAAATTTTTGATCGCCCGTTCATACTGTCGTTGAATGAACGGCTCCTCCAGAACCCTATTAGTCGTTCTAAAAGGCGTGTCTCTGTTATACAAGTAGTTTTCAAGCGGTTGTTAATTATTTCTGCAAATATTCCAAAGGCTAAGTTTACGAGATTAATTCCTTTGCAGTTTCCTTTGGATTTAAAAAAAAAATTGATATCAGTTCTGGAATCTCCCAAGAATTTGGTATTTCACACCAGAGTCAACATTTATTAAGTTAATGGTCCATATTAATTCAATCTGGTCCACACGCTTCCCTGTTTGTCATACTTTTTAGAATTGTATGTAGTTCTTCTGCTGTAACTGAATACAGGTCATGTGATCTCCTCACTCGTCAATTCTGAATGTATTGGACATTTTATGTTAGCCTTTACCTCGTACTGACACGGAGATATACAAGAAACCACACGAGTGTCCGATTCCATGTTAAACTGTAGGTGCCGTTTCGCCGACAAGGTTACTGAGTTCCGTTAAGGGAGAGCAAGTCACTGAGGTGGCGGTCAACTGAAACAATTTTCAGTGAGTCAATCATGCCAGACGAATTTACTTTAGTTTAACAAATGTGGCTTTCCTGACGTTTGGCAAGATCATAAACATTTCTCATGTTTTAAATTTCTATTATTACTCAAGATTTTTTGGTTCTTCTGTATACAGGTGTTCGATTATATGACACTGCTCTTCAGTGACAGGATACGTTATAGTTATCGTTTTCATATTTTGTAAATCCACATCCATCTGTAATAAACGAGAAGAATGTGGATTTACAAAACATGAAAACAATAACAATTTTTTTTCGGTCGCAACTGCGTCAGTTTACCATTTTAAGTACATATCGGTGCTCTCTGCTGATGTAATTGCGCTGTAACGGAATACCAGCTGCTTCTTTTACAATCGAAATGCAACAATTCGTCATCGTGTGGTGACAAATTCTCTTTTCTAGTTTTAAATTACATCCATTCTCCGTGCATCTTTTCGTCACGGTTAGCTTCTACTTTGAATCTACTTACATACTCTGCAAGCCACTGTACAGTGTGTGATAGAGGGTATCTTGTACCATTGCCATTATGGTCGCAAATGGAACGAGGGAAAAGCGACTGCCTATACGCTTCAGTACGAGCCTTGGTTGCTCTTATCTCGTCATCGCGGTGCTTACGCGAGATAGGTGTTAGCGGCTACAGAATCGTTGTGCAAGCCGTCGCGAATGCCAGTTCTCTAAAGTTCCTCAGCAGCGCTTCGCGAAAAGATTGTATGCTTCACTCCAGTCATTCTCATTCGAGTTTAAATAGCATTTCTGTAATACTCGAGTGTTTATCGAACTTACCGGTAACAAATCTAACAAATCTAAATTGCTGCGATGTCTCCCTCGAATACGACCTCGTGGGGGTGCCAAGCACTTTAGCAATACTCAAGAATGGCTAGAAAAAGCCTTCTGTACGCCGTCTCCTTTATACATGAGCTACCATTCCTAGGATTCTGACAATAAACTGAAGCCGAACATTCGCCTTTCCTACAGCTGACTTTACGTGCTTGTTCCGTTTAATGCCGCATTGCATCATTACGCCTACACATTTAACAGGCGTGAATGTGTCAAGCTGCAAGTCACCAATACTGTTTTCGAACACTATGGGACTATTGCTTTTTTTTCTACTCATCTGCATGAAATTGAATTTTTCCACATTGAGAGCAAGCTGCCATTTATCATGCTAAAGAGAATTTCTGTCGAAGTCGTCCTGTGTCCTGCTACAGTCACTTAGACATAACACGTCCCGCATACTTCTGCGTCATCAGCAAACATTCGTAGATTGATATTCACCCTGTCTGCCAGATCGAGAACAGAAGCCGTTCTGTCACACTTCCGTGGCTCAACCCTGACGGTGCCTTTGCCTACGTCCAGGACAGTGTATTAGATTCTATTACTTAAGAAGTATACGATCCACTGACATATCTGGCAACCTGTTCCGTATGCGCGGACCATTCTTAACAGTCGAACGCTTTCCTGAAGTCTAGGAATATGCAGTCTTCCTATTGCCTTTCAACCTTGGTTCACAGTATATTGTGCGAGAGAAAGGCAAGCCGAGGTTTGCACGGACTATGGTTTCTAAATCCGAGTTGATTTGTGGATAGAAGCTTTTCTTTATCAAGGAAATTAATTATATTTTAACTTTAAATATGCTCAAGAATTCTACAGTAAACCGATGTTAAAGATTTTGGACTACTTTTTTTGCGGATCTGTTCTCCAGTATCTATGGAAGTAACTTGGGCATTTTTGCGGTCCCTCGGGGCTTTCCGCTGGCTAAAAGTTTCATGAGAAATGCAAAATAAGAATGAGACCAATCCCATTAATTACGGCGGCAGCGGTGGCCGATTGGTTCTAGGCGCTTCATCCCGAATTGCGCGACTGCTACGGTCGCAGGTTCGAATCCTGCCTCGGGCATGGATGTGTGTGATGTCCTTAGGTTAGTTAGGTTTAAGTAGTTCTAGGTTCTAGGCGACTGATGACCTCAGATGTTAAGTCCCATTGCGCTCAGAGCCATTTGAGCCAAAAATTACTCTGTAAAAGCGAATTGTGATTCAATGGAACTGGCTACTTAGCTGTTTTCAACTCTATAAGCAGTTTTCAAGGGCACAAATTTCTGTGTCTATGTCTTCCACATAGTTCTCGAGGTATTAGCAAATCCTGGTCGCCACTGGCGAACCGTGTCAATACAACTTTAATACTTTCTGGCAGCGGCCCATGCTTCTTCGTTGCTCCAACTCAACTGGTCCTCGCGGCATACGGCCGTGCCACGTGACAATGTGTCGCCAACTCCCCACAACGACAACATCGAAAGCACGTCACGTTACAGACTGACTCGGCTCATGCGCGGACCCACTCTCCTCGCTGCTGCTGCCTGACAGGGACAGATGAGCCCCTGTGGGCCGATGGAGTCTAGGCCGGAAGGCTATTCCTCCAAACTGACGGAGCGTGTGATGTGGCCTGACTTCATGTGTGATGTCCTGTCAGTCTGCTGGGACGGTGTTCTGGACGTGCTGGCAACACAGTGGTTGCGAAGCAGGTGGGGCCATCTGGTTGCGTTAAGACGCTGCACCCGGTGGCCCAGGGGTCGAAGGAGCGGGTTTTCGGACTGCGCGGACTTCTCGTAAAAGAGCCGTGCAGCCTGACGAAACCTGTCTCGAACAGTAGGGATGTTGGAGATTCGGTTAAGGTCGTCCGACGGGAAGTCCCGAGGGAGGTGCAATGCCAGACGTAGAATCCGGTTCTGAAGGCGTTGCAGGCGATCGACGTGGGTCGCTGCAGCATTGCCCCAAACCACAGCGGCGTAGTCGATAAGCGGACGTATAAGCGTTAGATAGAGCGCAACACCCAGTTCTGGCGGGTGCGCAGGCGTCGGATTGAGAAAGAGGTAGAGTTGAGTCAGTCTACCCCTGACCTTTTTGACGATGTCGTCGATATGGTGTCTCCACGTGAGCTCTCTATCCAGCGTCACACCCAGGTACTTAGCGGTATTGCCCCAAGGTACGGCGGTTCCCCTGATGGTGATCTGCGGGAGGTCGGCTGGAATATGCTTCCTGGTGATGAGGAGGGCTTGCGTCTTAGCCCCATTGAAGCTGAGGCGCCACCTCCTGGCCCACTGACTAAGTGTGTCAACCGCTGCCTGCATGCGTCGTTGGAGCAGAGCTGCATTCATGCAGCGCGTGTCCATCGCCGTATCATCCGCGTACAGGGCGAGGTGGACCCTGTCCATTCGCGGCATGTCTGCGGTATACAGGATGTACAGTGTGGGGCCGAGGACGGAGCCTTGGGGAACTCCAGCCCTAACATGGCGGCGCGTCGACAGGTCCTCCGTGCGTACATGAAAGCTTCTGTCGGCGAGGTAAGATTTTAAGAGACGGACGTGCGGCAGGGGCACACCGAGGTCCAGAAGCTTGAAGAGAAGCCCCTCATGCCATACAGAATTGAACGCCCGTGAAACATCCAGGAAGATGGCTCCGAAATATTCCCGCTGTTCGATGGCATCAAGGGCCTCTTCAACGAGGCGAAGCAGTTGGTGCGTTGTTGCGTGTCCAGGGCGAAAACCACATTGTTCGTCCGGCAGGAGACGTCCTTCCCTGATGTGACGCAGGAGGCGGCAGAGATACAGCCTTTTAAAGACTTTGCTGACAGCTGGCAGCAAACTGATGGGCCTGTAGCTGCTCGGGAGACGAGGGTCCTTCCCAGGCTTGCGGATGGGGATGACCTCGGCGTGTTTCCACTCCTGAGGATAGCAGCCAGTGCGGAGGATGCTGTTGAAAAGGCGAGCCAGGTGTTCAGCGGTTGCCGGTGGCATGCGTCGCAGCATTTCATTCGTAATCTGGTCAGGGCCGCCTGCCTTGCGCGTGTTGAGCCGTCGAAGTTGATCGGAGACTTCATCAGCATCCACCTCGTCGATACGTTCGTCACCCATAGGGGCAGCGAGGAACACTGGGAGACGTTGAGCAACCAGGCGAACGTGATCCGGATCCATGGGGTCTGTGACGGGCTGGAAATTTTGTTCAAAAACGTCAGCAATGGCGTTGGCTTTGTCCACTGGGCTGCTGACGATGTTTCGACCAACTTGTAAGAGCGTAATCTTCTGACGCTGGCGGAGGAAGAGCTGTGTGGCTTTCCAGGAGGTACCATCGTCAACCCGAAGAGTGGCCAGGCGGTTGGACCATTCCTGATGGCGGTGGTGTGCAACGGCAACTGTTATGTCCCTCCTCATCCTGTTGAGAGCCCTCTTCGTCGCTGCGTTGCGGGTCAGCTGCCATTCACGAAAGAGGCGGTTTTTGGCAGTTATCGCCTCCATGAGATGCGGTGGTAGTTGCCGGGATCGGTCAGGGTGGCCAGATCGCGGCCGCGGCGTGGCTCGGAGTACCGCGTGTAGAGTACAGTCGTGGAGGAATCGGGCACAGCCATCAACCCCAACACCGTCTGCGTCAGGTGTGTCACGGAGACCCTCTTCCAACAGCGCCTGATACTGGTTCCAGTTGGTGTTCCTGTTTGGGATGCCTCTCCGCGTCACTGGCTGGGCATCGACGTCGATGTCAAAGAGAACTGGGACGTGGTCCGAAGATAAGGCAATGCGGGTGCTGGCCGATATAACATAGGGCACCCCCTTGGCCACTGCAATGTCGAGCACGTCCGGAGGCCCACCGTTGTTGGGAAAGTGGGTGGGTTCGTGAGGTCCGAGGATGACGGCGTTCCACCGCTTGGCCACTCGGAGAAGTTTGCGTCCGTGGTTTTTGGTGACACGGGAATGCCATTCGGTGTGCTTAGCGTTAAAGTCACCACCAGCAAAGACCTGTCCAGGTAATGCCAGCAAATCTTCAACGTCCTGGAGGAGTAACTGTCGGTAGACAGCAACAACGTGATGCGCCCATGCGAGGTGTTGACAGCTACAGCAGTGTCCTCCATCGCTTGTAGCTGTGGAAGAGGAACTTGATGGTGCACCAGGACTCTCTTCGACTTGCGCACGCGCGCCACCATAAATAGCCTGCCTCAAAGACGCAAAGAGAACAAGGCACAGGGACAAAGATCAAAGATAGAAGTAAGAATCGATATCGCCCGGTGCCAGAAACCCACCGGCTCACCTATCGATAGCACTCATAACTTCGTGAGAATGAAAACGTAGTTGTGTTTCACAAGAACGACATTTGCTGAATCCCTGTTGGCTACTTCTCAATAAAGCGTTTTCTCCGAGGTAATTCACAAGCTTCAAACACAGTATATCTTCTAAAAACACAGTATATCTTCTAAAAAAAATCGATGTAATTGATGTGTTTCCATAATTCAGCGGATTGCTCATACTTCCTTTCTTGAACATTGGTGTGATTTATGGAACTTCACACTCTTTAGATACGTATCCTTCGATGAGCGAGCGGTTGTATCTGATCAATCTGGACCGGATGCCTTACTTCTATTACGTGATTTAAGCTGTTTCGCTACACCTATGATCTACGTCTCAGTTGGGAGTTGTTCACGATTAGAAATCTGGAATATTTTCTTCCTCTTCTTTCGTGAAGAAATTTCTGGAAACCTTGTTTAGTGTCTCTGCTATAATTCACTGTCATCAGCAACATTACTGTTGCTATCACGCAGTGAAGGTGTTAACTGCATCTTGCCGCTAGTGTACTTTACATATGACCAGAATTTTCTGCGGATTTCGAGACAGAGTTTCGTTGTGGAAGCAACTAAAAGAACTCCGCATTGAAAATAGTGCTTAATTTTTAGCTCCTGTAGAACTTTGCCACTCTTGGGGATTTAGCGTTCATTTAAGTATGCCATGTTTATTTAGTCGCTTCTGCACCGGTGTTCTGACCTGTTTAGTGCACCGTGGGGCCAGCCATCACGTATTAATTTTTGTTGTTGTATGCCTCTAAAATGATGTCGATACAATTTCTTTGAATTTAAACCAGATCTGGTCGACACTTACATAGTCGGATTGGAAGAATTGGAGACTGTTTCTTATGAAGCTTCAAACGAATTTTTGTATGCTTTTTTTAAAATAGATATGTTTTGCGTTTATTTTTTGTGGATTTGGATGTCACGGTACTCAGCCATGCTACAGTGACCTTGTGGTCACTGATTCCTGTATCCATGTTTCCATGTATTCCAGCTTTGGACCGCTTTCACATCCGAGTTCTTCGCAAATCTGGACACCGCACGATTCGAGCAGCTGGTGAAATTGAGACCCACAATGAGGCCCCTTTTAAAATATTTGAGGTGCTGGTAACGCTGTATCACACGAGAACACGGAATCTCCGTATCCTTCACAACTATCATTCAACATCTGATGCTGTTCATGTCTCTTATGTATCCTACCAGTCCTGGTAAACATAGACAACACTAAAGCACTCTTTCGGCTGCTCTACCTGTCTCAGAGAATTGCACCTCGAAGCATTTGGATACCCTCCGACGGTGTGTACGTATATGTACGAAGTTAAAATTGACATCCAGCCATGTTTTATCCTTAACGGGACCTACCTAACATTTCTCGTATCTTCGAAATGGGCTGAAACACCGTTGTCAATCGATGTCTTTAGAGTACAATCGCTAATTTCCCAGCCGTCATGCGCAGTCAGAAATGAATTTACTGCCTAATCCTTTCCACGCCGATTAAGTCTGAAAGCGGCTGACTGTCTTCCTCGCTTGAGCACTCATCTTAAATGCGTGAACTCGCACTTAATTCAATATAATAACGTACTCTGAAAGCTTGTCATACTCAAGTCCCCAAGCTTGGAAAAGGAAGAAGGAATTCGTTTTGATGAGATATAACTGAACGATCTGTTTTTACTCTGATGACATCTGTACTGTTCGCCTATACTGCAAAAACTAATGAGATTTCTTAACAGAGTAAGTTAAAAAGTAAACATCAAATCAGTCAAAAGAGGAGTAATGTGTAGAGAACAAGTCGGAATTAAAAGTATAAATTTTCAGTGAAGTCATAGCACTAGTTAGCTTTTTGTTCAGTGGAGATGAAGATAACGACATGATGGGCTAAAAAATAATAACTAGAAGAGCAAAAACGGCTTGAATACATGGGGATTTCAAATGACAGATGATGATTACAGCTTCGCATCCAGTCTAGCAATCACCTTTTAAAGTCTGTCGAATGCGTCAACTCCCGTCTGGTCAAAGCAAGTTTTTGTAATATTTGTCCGCGATCCTTGCGGGGGGTGATGACAAGTTTGTCTTTTGCTATCGCTAACAGATGGTGATGAATAAGAGCCAGGTTGGGAGAATCACGTACCGTGTAGCAATGAGAAATTTGTTATTCATTTCTTATTTAATGCGTAACGGACGGCGGCAGCATGCGAAGTCTGGTCTGCGATATCATTTCTGCCATGAGACGTACTGCATATGTTTTCTAGCTGAGTGACCTCGTATCCTGTTTCCATATTTGTGGTGTGTGTGAGTAGTGATGGCGGGTGAGGATCGATTAAGACATCAACACTGACTTACGCACAAGGTTATCTTGTAGTGATTAATAAATACCACTTGCAGTGGTACGCGAGAAATGTTGCCCTGGAAACTGAGACGAGATTTTATGTGCACGATATCGTGCAGTACCACGCGATTTAATGCTTCAGCAGTCTTAGGCGATTTAATCTAGAAGACATCTGGGCAAAAGCTAAATCTCTTAAAACCGGAATAATAAACAAGGTATTATTGATGTATCTCAGTATGATTAGCGGAATAATTTCCTAACAAGTAAATACAGCTTCAAGTTGTTTTATAAAAACGTGGACTGAATCTCCGAGGAAGACAGATTTCGAGTACGTTTTTAACCTTATATCATTCTTCTGACGGAAGACAGGCAAGAGTAAGTGAAAATTAATCATCGTATGCATAAATGAAGTATATTTAGAAAAAGAACCATCTCTGCCATCGATTCCTAAAGAGTTTATTTTAGATTCTCAGAAAAATACGATCAGAAACCAAAGAACTGAAATAAATGCAATATCACAGAGAGACCGAGTCTAAACGGAGGGGAAACAGTTTTCAATCTGCACAAGACAGCTAGATGATCCATCGCGCGAACTAATATTTAAAAAAACTACACAGGCATGTAGCAGTTTATACCTTATGTATGTAGGCTGTTTATGTTTTCTTATTGGCAACGTTACGTAGCGCTCTGTCTGAAAATCACTGGCTGTGCTCTGTGCAGTCTGTGGCTAGTTTGCATTGTTGTATGCCACTGTAGTGTTGGGCAGCGGCAGCTGGATGTGAACAGCGCGTAGCGTTGCGCAGTTGGAGGTGAGCCGCCAGCAGTAGTGAATGTGGGGAGAGAGATGGTGGAGTTTTGAAATTTGTAAAACTGGATGTCATGAACTGCTGTACACCTTATGACTTTTGAACACTATTAAGGTAAATACATTGTTTGTTCTCTATTAAAATCTTTCATTTGCTAACTATGCCTATCAGTAGTTAGTGTCTTCCATAGTTCGAACCTTTAATTAGCTGGCAGTAGTGGCGCTCGCTGTATTGCAGTAGTTCGAGTAACGAAGATTTTTGTGAGGTAAGAAATTTGTGAAAGGTATAGGTTAATGTTAGTCAGGGCCATTCTTTTGTAGAGATTATTGAAAGTCGATTGCGTTGCGGTAGAAGTATTGTGTGTCAGTTTAAACACAGTCATGTAAAATTTTTCTAAGGGGTCGTTTCATATGTCGACCCTTAGCCAAGGATACCTCACTGGAATCTTCTGATCTTTTTCTTGTAGTTTGTGTAATTAGTGTAGCTTTTGTTTATTGCTAGCGTGTAATTGTAGAGAAAATCTCCTTTGTAGTTGCAGTCTTTCATTGTTGTACAGTAAAACAGTTGTGGCATGCATGTAGATTTGCACCAAGTATTTCGCAGCTGCAATTAACTAGATATTATTTTCAGTGTTATGTTAATGTGTTCTCTTATTTTTGCTCTTCAAATTGTGCTTTTCTGTGTTATCGTGTGAAATATTGTGACAATAATGGCGTGTGTAAAACGTAACACTAGGCTCCAAAGTAAACTGAGAAATGACAGTGACGACGAGAGTAGCTTACCAGCACCGCTGTGTAATGAATTAACAGACATTCAAAGTAGTAATTTGGTAATTGTGCATAGGGAAATGGAGCGGGCGTCAAATAATGGTGTAGACAGTGAAACAGGTAGTGAACAGGGAAGCATTATCGATCGATCGGTCGGCAACAGCTCGCCTCAGGAATCCGAAATGACATAACACAATAATGCAACTACTGTAGACTCAGGTTTTGGGTCCTCACCGTTTTCTCAATTAAGTCAAGACACATTTTCTGATCGTCAAAATGTAAATGTTTCCGGTGCAAATGCACTGCCGAAAAGCATAGAGGAACAGATTCCAGACACTAATACATTACTATTGCAATTAATGCAGCAAATGAAACAAAATCAGAGAACAAACACACCAACAGTTAGACACAATGAAACAAAATCAGAGACAAACACAGCAAAAGCTTCAAAAGTTAGACATGATGGAACAAAATCAGAGACAAACACAGCAACAGCTTCAAAAGTTAGACTCATTGGAACAAACTCTTGAACAAACACGTGAAGATTGAACTACTGAGTTACATAACATTGACTCGAAATGTCAAAAAGTCTGTAATGACGTAAAAACTCAAATTTGTGAGCATTTTCAACCTATTTTTTCGCGCCATGAAAATGCGTTACAGAATCACGAAGCAGCCATAAAAGAACTGCAAACTATTGTTCATGAAAATCATGAGACCTTGCAAGCTAAAATTGACTCAGTTGCATCTACCGAACCGGTTACGCAACTTGCAAAAACTCAGGAAAACTTAAAGGACACAGTAGATATTCTGAAAATTGGTTCAGAAAGACACATGGAGGAAATTAGTTCACTATCAGAGAAAGTAGTCGAACTTTCGGATCAGCTAAATAATTTATCTACGAAGACAGATGATAATCTGAATGACGCAAGACCGGTAGTCTTTAATGACACAGAAGAGTACGAACAAATTAGGAAATTCAAACAAAATCAGAATCAAATTAATACACAACACCAAAGAGAAATCCGGGAAGTACAAGATCAGCTGACACAGGTAATACAAGAATTACGTATTTCAGAGGACACTCGCGCTCCAACATGGTAAGAGCGACTTGGAAATACGGAAAAACCGCAAAATAGTAACACAGGGTATTTCGGAAATTATGGAAGAAATTGGCAAGGTGCACCGAATTTTGAAATGGAACCGCCGAAACGACGGAACAATGACCGACATGCGACTCGCCGACACGATGATTTTGACTATAAGCTGTTCATTACTACACGCAAATTTAAAACATTTAAGAATTCTGACAACGACATTCATCCACAAGCATGGCTCCATCAATTCTCTCATTGTTTTCCTCCCAACTGGTCGTTAGAACACAGATTAGAATTTATGTGTGGCTACCTAGAGAATGAACCAGCTGTAAGAATGCGATCGGTCATTCACGATTGTCTCAGTGAAGGAGAATTTTATCATGCCTTCCTCTCAGCATATTGGTCTCAAGCTACACAAGACCGAGTAAAACATAGCATCATAATGATGAAACATTTCGAACAATCTGAATTCTCCAGTCTTGTGAAATATTTTGAAGACATGTTGCACAAGAATCAGTACCTGTCAAACCCATACAGCCCCTCAGAACTCATCCGCACTTGCTTAATCAAATTACCTGAACATTTACGACATATTATTTTGGCTGGACGTTGCAAAGATGACATTGAAGCTTTTCAGGGACTGTTACAAGAATTGGAAATTGACACTGACAATCGCGGAACGTGGAAACAGGAGCACAACAATTACAGGTCACATCCGTCGCAATTCCGCGATGAATGAAATAATAACTGGACACGACGAGGCTATTGTCACAACACAAATCGTGACCAAAACAGACACCACCCGTATGACAACCACTGGCAGAGTAATAGTTACAGAGAAAGTTCGCATTTCCGTAGTAATGAATATCACAGAGACAATCATAGAAACAGACAATATGGTAACCAGAACTATTATTATCAAGTGAGACAGAATAATTTCAGATGCAACAGTTCAGCGCGCAGTTACGATTCAGGGAGAAATTCTCCACCACGTGACCGACAAGAAAGAAACTGTGGCATCTACCGACATGACGACAGACGATATAATCATAACGACAGACCTGAATTTTATCAGAACTGGCGGGATTCAAACAGAGCAGGGCACTCTCGACACGGTGAATTTGTAGAATTAGGTATCCTAATCCTAATAACGATGCGCGCCAACAAAGAGACAGACAATGACTCGCACAGCAGGCAGCCGCGTGCGCCAGCTGGCTCAGAGAAAAATAACATAGATGCTAACCTTGAGAAAAATTCCAGTATTCTTTACCGACATATACCACATGATGATTCCGTTGAAGCTGGAGCTCTGCATAGTAGTAAGAGTAAAGGCTTGAACCACATTTCACATGTAAAACCGCTTATTGAAAGATAATCTGCTTTTTAACTTTGTCTTTGCCATATAACTTTTCACTTTACATTACTAGTATGCTTTGTCAGACTTAGAATCTGTTAACATGCAACAATGTTTGAAGTTAAATATCCAGTCGAGAACCAAGAGAACTTATTTCAACAGAAATTACGAATGCATTGTTATAGTGAACAGACGACACAGTGTTGTTATTTGTACATTCTTGCTTGTAAGTTGCACTATTACGTAACGACTATATGGCTTACATACTTAGAACATATACCAGTACTGCTAATGAGATTTTAATGCAACATTTTGGTTTACTTGAAATACATTCTGGACTTAAAGTACTTTCTGTGAGATACCAGATGACACAGTGGTTAGTTTATGTGACAGCTACACGATTTTATCACGACGCTACTAAAGAGTGACAATTTACAATGTTGCTTTTGCGGTGTATTGTTTTATATCTGCACAGTTTTTGTGAATTCTTCTGTAAAGTAAAACATGTTTTAGTAGTAACTTTTGTGGTATAGCTACAAGGAGACAGCCTTTTCTGTAGGACAACAATACGTTACAGCACAGTACTTTCTTCATCACGGCAATAAGCGTAATAACTAAGATATCTATACGCAAAGCATTTCACTTTTGTTTATCATGAGGTAAGTACATTGACTTCTACAGAACTTAGCTTTCGGAAGACGATAACTATGAGACTTCCACAGAGATTATCTTACAACATGACGCACAGTTTAGCGCTACAGTACACGTATTTGAGTGATTAATTTTGTACTTAAAACATTTATTTTTAAAGATATTTGAAGTAAAATGATACAAAGGTTTTCTGTGATACATTTCATTCCATTGCTGTAATCTGTAACACCTGAGGGTATAATTACATTAATCCTCAGGGGGGTACACGCTTACTTTGTGTATCATGTGTGTGGCAAGCACAAGGAGCCCTAGCTAATATGGTATTTGCTTATACAACTTTACACTTCGGTACCATATTTCTCTAACACATAAAATACACAGCTATCTGATCATTTAACTGAGAGATAAACATTTTTTTAGTACATCAGTGACACATGTTTACGCAATTACACAGTTGGGTAACTTCACACTTATGAAATTGTATTTTGTCTGTACTATGAGAGCTTTGAATGATGTATTTGGCAAGGGAGCATGATTGTAAAGTACGTTTGAGGTAGATGACACTATTGAAATGAGCAGAGAATTTTTTTTAGGTTTTGACATTATTGCAGAAAGCTACGACGTTTTTGAGATTTGGCTGAGTTTTTATGATATTATTACGATGGCGATGTGTATTATGCTGTTGAGGTATGCTTACGATCAATAAGCTGATGCTATATGAGGAATTTGATTATGCTACGTATTTATTATGATGAAATATTGAAGAAGCGTCGACGAATATGTATATGTGTAATAAGGTAAGGAATAATGAGTAGTGGTTAGGGACTCTGACTTGTGAAAAAGGTTGTTGGAAACCAAGAATCGTACTTTAAGAGTTATGAAATGTGTGTAAATGCGTGAATCTATCACAATGCCGGCGAAAAGTTTTTTGGACACTGTTATATTTATAGGATTTTGTTTCTACACTTTTCTACTGCAATTTCTCGAATTGTGAAATTTTATTTGTATATGAGACTGTCACTGTAGTGCAAACTGGTGTCGTAAATATTTCGGGAAGAAAGTTAAGTGACTACCTGCACGTAATGCGTCGTGGGCACCCAGCTGCGCGACAGTCGCCTGAAAGAAAAAGCCATTAGTGTGTGCCTTTCAGAGGCACAGGTGGAAAATAAAAAAGGGAGAGGCCATTAACCTCGCTATTGACATTCCTTTCTAGAAATCATCGCAAATACGACACGCTCATTACTTGGAAAGATCTGTGCACCTGATTATGACAAGTGTCTTTCTACGAGAGTTGAGAGAATTTCTAATAACTTATGAAATGCCACATGACTATTGAATGATATTTTTATGCTTCACTTTGTACTTAATTGCTTATTTCATTTGATATCTAGTTTCTAGCTGCCTACAGATCCAGTAAATAATTTTATGATCTACTTCAAAAAAACGAGGGAGCACAAAAGACATTTCCCTTCACAGTAATTGCATGCATAATTTTTTTCACTGACTGGTAAATGTTTAGTAGTGTAAGTTAAGGTGATGCATCACTCTAGTATTAACATGTGACATAGGTATTAAACATGGGCATTTGTACTGTAATATATTTTCTGCTTGAGCTTTGTCATGTTTAGGTATAAGTTATTGCATTTGCTGCTGCTGTTTGCCAGGCATAGTGTTTCTGAATTTCACTTTGTATTACTCTCTTAAGCCAGTTTTACTACAGATTTATTTTTCTTGTTTGCTGCGCATTGCCTTATATTAGTTGTAATATTGCAATTGCTTTGCTAATTTATGCTGCTTGCTTTGCCAATTTGAATTTTTTTGTCATTGCTGTTTGTGTTAACTGTTTTGTGCTGCTGCATGGCCTCGTCCCTTAGTTTAGCATCTGAGCTCACTAGGTTTAAGTTAGCTTAAGATGAGGTAGGCTATATAAGAGAATGAGTTGCGATGAATTTGAAGAAATGCACTGAGAGGCTATACGAGAAAAGTACAGAAAGCAGGTATAGATAGGACTTTTGGAAATAATGAAGAACGAAGGGAGATCTCCGAGAAGTAAAGAAAGTTTTGTTTGCAAAATACTGCAGTAAAACAAACCCTGTCCTTTCCATGTGTTATCCCACTATGTGTTTGTGTACCCTTGTGTATTTATGTTCTTCCTGTCTTTATGTGTTTATCTGATAAGACTTATGTTGTAGAATTTTTGTAGTACTAAGCTACATTCACTATGATGAGGAATACTCTTATCCTCAAATATAATTGGCATTAATAATATGTTATTTACCTTGTAAATATGCTTAGACATTATTTATTCTGTTTTGTTTTAATGCTCATGTGTGAAGTTGATGTTTCAAAAGTTATTCTGACCTTTTATGTATGTATTCATGTCATAATTCCTGTAACACTGATGTATATTTTATTTCGATTCTTTTGTAAAGCCTGTACTACAAATGTCATCTGTATTATTATGTTCTTTAATAATGTATTTTGTACCTTTGTTATTGTATTCATATGTTATAAAATTGTAATTGACACCAGTTCATCATACACTCCTGGAAATGGAAAAAAAGAACACATTGACACCGGTGTGTCAGACCCACCATACTTGCTCTGGACACTGCGAGAGGGCTGTACAAGCAATGATCACACGCACGGCACAGCGGACACACCAGGAACCGCGGTGTTGGCCGTCGAATGGCGCTAGCTGCGCAGCATTTGTGAGCCGCCGTCAGTGTCAGCCAGTTTGCCGTGGCATACGGAGCTCCATCGCAGTCTTTAACACTGGTAGCATGCCGCGACAGCGTGGACGGGGACCGTATGTGCAGTTGACGGACTTTGAGCAAGGGCGTATAGTGGGCATGCGGGAGGCCGGGTGGACGTACCGCCGAATTGCTCAACACGTGGGGCGTGAGGTCTCCACAGTACATCGATGTTGTCGCCAGTGGTCGGCGGAAGGTGCACGCGCCCGTCGACCTGGGACCGGAACGCAGCGACGCACGGATGCACGCCAAGACCGTAGGATCCTACGCAGTGCCGTAGGGGACCGCACCGCCACTTCCCAGCAAATTAGGGACACTGTTGCTCCTGGGGTATCGGCGAGGACCATTCCCAACCGTCTCCATGAAGCTGGGCTACGGTCCCGCACACCGTTAGGCCGTCTTCCGCTCACGCCCCAACATCGTGCAGCCCGCCTCCAGTGGTGTCGCGACAGGCGTGAATGGAGGGACGAATGGAGACGTGTCGTCTTCAGCGATGAGAGTCGCTTCTGCCGTGGTGCCAATGATGGTCGTATGCGTGTTTGGCGCCGTGCAGGTGAGCGCCACAATCAGGACTGCATACGACCGAGGCACACAGGGCCAACACCCGGCATCATGGTGTGGGGAGCGATCTCCTACACTGGCCGTACACCACTGGTGATCGTCGAGGGGACACTGAATAGTGCACGGTACATCCAAACCGTCATCGAACCCATCGTTCTACCATTCCTAGACCGGCAAGGGAACTTGCTGTTCCAACAGGACAATGCACGTCCGTATGTATCCCGTGCCACCCAACGTGCTCTAGAAGGTGTAAGTCAACTACCCTGGCCAGCACAATCTCCGGATCTGTCCCCCATTGAGCATGTTTGGGACTGGATGAAGCGTCGTCTCACGCGGTCTGCACGTCCAGCACGAACGCTGGTCCAACTGAGGCGCCAGGTGGAAATGGCATGGCAAGCCGTTCCACAGGACTACATCCAGCATCCCTACGATCGTCTCCATGGGAGAATAGCAGCCTGCATTGCTGCGAAAGGTGGATATACACTGTACTAGTGCCGACATTGTGCATGCTCTGTTGCCTGCGTCTATGTACCTGTGGTTCTGTCAGTGTGATCATGTGATGTATCTGACCCCAGGAATGTGTCAATAAAGTTTCCCCTTCCTGGGACAATGAATTCACGGTGTTCTTATTTCAATTTCCAGGAGTGTATTATTAACTTGTAAGTTCCATTTCACTGCACACGTTTCTGTTGGTCATAGTATATGGACAATATGTGAGAAGTAGGGACTCATAGTGTTTTCACATGTGTTAATAATTCAGCAAGGGACTGGATAACAGCATTGCTGGTTCTAAGGACAAAAAAAAATTTTTTTGTGAGTGCACAAGTGGTGGTTTATGGACTTGCTATATTGTCTGCAAGACTCTTCGATGGTGATTGTGCACCTGCACAGTCGCAACAGATGGTTGCTGGCTGTCTCTGCAAGGACTACAGTGGGTCTGCACCTCTGGTAGCCCACCAATACCATAATCTCTACCAGGACTACAGTGGGTCTGCTCTGTGATGACCTACCTACCAATACTCTTCAAAATTTGGACTGACTCTGCTGTGGGTTTGCTCTGTTGTGGCCCAATACATGTCTGCATGTCAAGAGTCAGCACTGTCTTTCCGTTGGAAGGACAACACTACTTCTTCAAGATTGAATGGAAATCCACTACTTCGGTGTGCATTTTCTTTTACTGCTCAGCCTTTGAGAAAAACACTGCAATTTTACTGTGATAAATGATCAGGACTGTCTTTATGGACTGTAAGAAAATTTTAACTGTTGACCAACATTGTATCAATAAGTGTGTGCATTTGATATCTTTGTTATTGTAATTATGAAAAATTTTATCAAATCATTATTGGCCACTACCCAAAACAATTTGTAAAATATTTTGTGGGGGGCATGGGGGCTATGTAAGTAGGCTGTTTATGTTTTCTTATTGGCAACGTTACGTAGCGCTCTGTATGAAAATCACTGGCTGTGGTGTGTGCAGTCTGTGGCTAGTTTGCATTGTTGTCTGCCATTGTAGTGTTGGGCAGCGGCAGCTGGATGTGAACAGCACGTAGCGTTGCGCAGTTGGAGGTGAGCCGCCAGCAGTGGTGGATGTGGGGAGAGAGATGGCGGAGTTTTGAAATTTGTAAAACTGGATGTCATGAACTGCTGTATACATTATGACTTTTGAACACTATTGAGGTAAATACATTGTTTGTTCTCTATTAAAATCTTTCATTTGCTAACTATGCCTATCAGTAGTTAGTGCCTTCCGTAGTTTGAATCTTTTATTTAGCTGGCAGTAGTGGCGCTCGCTGTATTACAGTAGTTCGAGTAACGAAGATTTTTGTGAGGTAAGAAATTTGTGAAAGGTATAGGTTAATGTTAGTCAGGGCCATTCTTTTGTAGAGATTATTGAAAGTCGATTGCGTTGCGCTAGAAGTATTGTGTGTCAGTTTAAACACAGTCATGTAAAATTTTTCTAAGGGGACGTTTCACTTAAACGTTGCGGAAGGTCGGAACCTATGGTCCTTGCAATAACACAAGAAAATAAATGTAACATTACTGCTAATTTATGAACTCCAGATGAATAGAATTGGGAACAATTTCTTATACAGGGTGATTCAAAAAGAATACCACAACTTTAAAAATGTGTATTTAATGAAAGAAACATAACATAACCTTCTGTTGTACATCATTACAAAGAGTATTTAAAAAGGTTTTTTTTCACTCAAAAACAAGTTCAGAGATGTTCAATATGGCCCCCTCCAGACACCCGAGCAATATCAACCCGATACTCCAACTCGTTCCACACTCTCTGTAGCATATCAGGCGTAACAGTTTGGATAGCTGCTGTTATTTCTCGTTTCAAATCATCAATGGTGGCTGGGAGAGGTGGCCGAAACACCATATCCTTAACATACCCCCATAAGAAAAAATCGCAGGGGGTAAGATCAGGGCTTCTTGGAGGCCAGTGATGAAGTGCTCTGTCATGGGCTGCCTGGCGGCCGATCCATCGCCTCGGGTAGTTGACGTTCAGATAATTATGGACAGATAAGTGCCAATGTGGTGGCGCTCCATCCTGCTGAAATATTAATTGTTGTGCTTCTTGTTCGAGCTGAGGGAACAGCCAATTCTCTAACATCTCCAGATACTGTAGTCCACTTACAGTAGCACCTTCGAAGAAAAAGGGACCAAAAACTTTATTGGCTGAAATGGCACAGAAAACGTTCACCTTAGGCGAGTCACGTTCATACTGAGTTGTTTCCCGCGGATTCTCAGTGCCCCATATACAGACATTGTGACAGTTGACTTTCCCGTTAGTGTGGAAAGTTGCTTCATCACTAAACACAATCTTTGAAACGAAAGATTCATCTGTTTCCATTTGAGCAAGGATAAAATCACAGAAATCGATTCTTTTAATCTTATCAGCTGCAGACAGTGCTTGAACCAATTTCAGACGATAAGGTTTCATAACTAACCTTTTTCGTAGGACTCTCCATACAGTTGATTGTGGAATTTGCAGCTCTCTGCTAGCTCTGCGAGTCGATTTTCCTGGGCTGCGAACAAATGCTTGCTGGATGCGTGCTACATTTTCATCACTCGTTCTCGGCCGTCCAGAACTTTTCCCTTTGCACAAACACCCATTTTCTGTAAACTGTTTATACCAACGTTTAATACACCACCTATCAGGAGGTTTAACACCATACTTCGTTCGAAATGCACGCTGAACAACTGTCGTCGATTCACTTCTGCCGTACTCAATAACACAAAAAGCTTTCTGTTGAGCGGTCGCCATCTTAGCATCAACTGACGCTGACGCCTAGTCAACAGCGCCTCAAGCGAACAAATGTACAACTAAATGAAACTTTATAGCTCCCTTAATTCGCTGACAGATAGTGCTTAGCTCTGCCTTTTGTCATTGCAGAGTTTTAAATTCATAAAGTTGTGGTATTCTTTTTGAATCACCCTGTATATTCAAAAGTACAGAAAAATTAACACACATAGACAACACTATTATAAAAATTTTTGACTTGAGGAACGAAAATACAATTTTGGCACTGTCATCCCACTTAGTGTCATAATACATGTGCAGTACAGGAAGCAAGAGACAACTATAGGTATCAGTGAAGTAAAGTTTTTCATCTGACACACGTACGTAGTTATACCGACAAAAAAAATCAAATTTACTTGGTAAAAGACAAGGGTATACAGATAAGTTTTGCGACTTAAAAATATTACGAATCCTAAAACAACATTAAAAAAATTGCAAAAACCATTGGTGATTGGAGTCAACTTCCTTTCCAGTATTGTAAACGAGGTACATGACATTACTCATACATTATGAGACGTGACATTGCATCGCATACATGACGTTAGTCATACTTTATGAGACGTGACGTTACATGACATTTGGTGCTACAGACAGCTAAAAAACGTACTATACAGTTCATTAGAACAGAGTGGCTCACCAGAGAACGAATAACGCATGATATCCACGGAAAGTGGAAATTTACCCTCTCTAAGAATACGGTAAAAGACAAATGCAGGAAGACTGCGGCTGCAATGTACAAAAATTATGTATCCAACACATCGTTAAGAATATTAAAAATCTCATTGGCCACTGGAGTGCAGTTGTTCATCTGCACTGTAGATGAATTACGTGACGGGTGCATATGGATCTCTATCTCTTCCAGAATACCCAGCTCTCGCCCTTTGGGTTCGAAAAGAAGTATATTCGATTGTCTGTCAATAGGAAGCATAGAATGCCTCTTCCTGCAGCAAACTGCAACGAATAGCCGTATTATTTTTGTACGTATGTTCCCTGAATCTGATAGCAATATCCCTACCTGGCTCTCCGACATAAATACAATCACAATAACTACATCTAATTCTTTATATCCGAGACTTTTTTGGACGTTGTCTACTTTCTCGTCCACGGAATTGCGCAAGGACGACCTAAACTTTTTACCAATGTGAAAGCCGATTTGCGCCCTTGCCTTTTTAAAGGCGTGTGTGATTTTTAAGCAATGCGAGCTTAGGAGAAAAGGAGGGCTACTCTTAATCACCGTTTTCTTTCGCTATTACAGGCCGAGATTTTGTCTTGCCAGGCACCTTTCTCCCAATAACGCGTACAAATTTTTCAGAGTAGCCGTTGCCCAATGCAACCTGCACGATTGTACCAATTTCCATGTTCGTATTCTCCCTACTAATATCCAACCAAGGTAATATGTTAGACATCGAAAAGAAATAGGCACAATTGCTTCCAAGTGAGTGGCATGAATCAGTACTAATGGTGACGTCTGCAGTTGTAGGTTTGCGAAAAAGTCTTTAAGAAGCGTTGACGCTTCCGCTACAACTTTTAGACCAAGAAAATTTAGGTAGTAGTCTTTCCCTGACCCTAGAGTGAACAGGATATTCCTCTCTACTTGGTTCAGAGCCTACGCAAAATTATGTTTATCCTGATCATACTGCTTGTCTGGAGAGAAACTCTGTTCTAATGATCGCCAAAGTCAAGTTTTTAATTCTATTTAGCACGGGTATTATAGCACCAATGTATCACATTTGCTAATGTAATGTCATGTACCTCGCTTACAAAACTTGGAGGACAGTTGACTCCAAGAGCTAATGTTTTTTTAACATTACAGCCTTGATCTTCCTACTCTTACCTTTTACTATATAAATTTAACCTTTTTTCGTGGATGTCACGACGTATCGGTTGTCAGATAATTTTATTTCAGTGAACCCTATAGTTATGTCTCTTACTTTCTATATTGAACATGTATTCTGACATCAAATGTAATGTGATTACCAAATCTGTACTTTGATTCTTCAAGACAAAAACTTCTATAATGTTAGCGTCTAATGTATGTTAACTTTTCTGTACTTCTGAACGTATAAGAAACTTGTAACCGATTTTAAAGCCTATTGATCTGGCGTTTATAAATTAGCAGTGATTGCTTGGACCATTGTTTACGTTCTGTCGCGATCTATAATGAATAAACAGTTACATGTCAGTATAGTTTTTTTTTTAATTTTTATTTTACTGCGCTTATCAAAAAGTGTTATCGACAGTAAAATGTTCACACAGTAGAATTTGAGGAGACGCTTTCGGATCACGAGGAAGAAACTTCATTAACTCACACATATCTGGTTGTTTCTTGTATCTCTCACAGATTTCAGTACCCATTTACTTTTTACACAGACTCCTGTAGATTGATTTAAGTTCAGATACCTTTACTCCGTCTAACTCATACAACATTATTTCACCGCCTATTTCTTTGACATCAGATTACTCCTATCCACAGGTGACACTTCTTTCTTATCGTATATACCTTCGATGTGTTCCTACCATCGGTCTCCCCTTTCTTCCGTATTCCACATAGTTTTTTCCATTTGTGGGTAGTACGTTATCACCTTCACATTTTACTTATCCGAAATTACGCTTAATCTTGCTGTACGCCATTTTGCTTTTGTCTACAGTCATCTATCTCCCAATATCTTAATATGTTTCTCTCATACGTTCTGAGTTAGAAAGAACAACATATTACGCTTGAACCTATTCACCACGCTTACACTTTCGGTCTATTATTCCACTCTCAAGCGATAACTGCACAACATAAATAGCTTAGAGAGCAATTCTACTTTAAGAATACGTTCTTGTCTGAAAATATTTTACAGAAATAAAATTGTCAAAAAATTTAGCTGGCTCGTAGGTAATTGTTTAACGTCTTTAACGTATTAGAGTTAGTTCGATCGGGCCAAAGAAACTAAAACCTGTCAGCCTACAGTGATTGTGCAAACAGAATTAACGGGTAGTTCACAGAGATCGACGCTATCAGCTAGTGTGAATGCACTGTGAGACATGTCGGTCTTGATGATGCGGAAACGCATGGAGCCGGATCACTGGGGCCGGGCTATTAACTACTCGGTTAATATGTTTCCCAGCAGTGTTTGTAATAGGTTCAATCGTCCAAGTCTTCAGCTGCGATCGCTAGGCGCCGATAAGGAACAATAATCAGATGAGGCTGCGCTCGAGAGCGGAAATGACATGCAGGTTACTGGGCACAGTTAATTAAATAAAGGCATAATTACACATCATGTAGGGGATATAATATGCATTAAGTGTATTAATTAGGAAAACTCTGGCTATCTTGATTCGGTGGATGTCGAATGCGCGTTTAATTATATCATCGGGCATTGTGGGGGCGGCGGCAGCTGAGTCACGGTGCGGCCGTGGCGCCGTCTCCTTAATGACGTCTGCAGTCCCCACACAGCGCGGTTCTCCGGACCTGACGTGCTGCCTATTTTTGTACAATCGACCTGCAGCGCGCATCGACTTTCCAATTCGCGAGGCCCACTGCCAGCGTCGCAACTTCTCGTGCAGTGACGCTGAAAGGCGAGCGGTATTGGCACCGCAGGAGCCCGTCTTACAAGAAACGGTTCCGGCTACCAGGAACCGAGCCTCTCGTGCTAGGGTAAAGTGGCACTGCGCCTTCTTGTGTAATGTACGGCCTAAGGTCTTTTTCCCTGAGAAGATATGCAAATGCAGTCCGATGACCTGGAGCAGGTTTAAGTGGTTACCCTTGTTGCTGTGACAATGCATGGACCTTACGTCTGACTTAAAGGAATCGGTATGCGTATGTGGACTAAATCGCTTGACCATCATGCATGTCTATAACACATTTCCTTTCCATCCTCACTTACTCTATAGTTTCAAGGATTTTCGCCCCTTCCCCCACCCCCCTCCACCTCCCCCGTCCCAGAAGTTCTATTGCTCTCTTCCCATAGTTGAAGATTATGCACTCTGCCTCAATTCCAGTAGCAGTTTCTCCTCCCCACTATTACCATGATAAAATTCCTAAATCTCCTCAAACAAATGTAATAATCACACCTGATCGATACTGCCCACAAAACCGAACACCCGTCTTGAAAATTCGATCTGATACTATGCCTCTTATCACTGTGTCTCACACACTCCTCATGTTACTCCCCAGCGTAATTTTAACGACTTTACTCTTCCAGACCTTGAAATAATACCTGAAATCTCTCCTCCCTTTCAACCAACTCTACCTGTTCAACACCAACCCTGCAGGGTTAAAGACTACACACACATCAATAACATTTCAAATTACCGTTTCTCTTCTTGTCAATACGTTTTATACATTATATATTCTTTTATTCAAAGGCTGGAGACGGAAACACTGCCAGCTCTCCGCCTACTAGAAGAATTTAAATTATATTTAAATAGAGAAATCGTGAGCACTTGCCATAAATAATAACCACGTGACTGTTTATTTCGTCAGTTGTACAACTTCTTCAGCTCACTAGATTTCCTGCGTCGCATTTAATTACATCTCTAGAGATGAGACGTTAACAGAAGTTCCCCAAAGAATTGATGCTAGCAATAACTGCATCAATTTTGAAGAATGGGAGTAAAACTGACCCAAAACCTTTGAACTTTGCTGATCACAGAATGTAATTTCTCTGCCAAAGTAATTACAGTGTGAATGACAAATATTGCAGATGGTACCTGTGGTGTCACCGCCAGACACCACACTTGCTAAGTGGTAGCTTTAAATCGGCCGCCGTCCATTAGTACATGTCGGACCCGCGTGTCGCCACTGACAGTGATCGCAGACCGAGCGCCACCACACGGCAGGTCTCGAGAGACTTACTAGCACTCGCCCCAGTTGTACGGACGACGTAGCTAGCGATGCACACTGACGAAGCCTCGCTCATTTGCAGAGCCGATAGTTAGAATAGCCTTCAGCTAAGTCAATGGCTACGACCTAGCAAGGCGCCATTAGCATTACATAGCTTTTATCTAAAGAGTCTCACTTGTATAGTCAAAAGCGATGTACCACAAGGATGGATTAAAGTTAAGTATTCCCAGAGCTACGTACTTTTCTTTATAGCATTCATTACGTATCCTGTTTCAGACCTATCTACTAGCCTGCGTGAGTTAACGCGTGCCTTTCGGCTACTTCCGAGTGGCGTGGCTGTCTTGTTACGCCACAACAGTACCTTGAATGAAGACGAAAATGTATTCCACAAATGTCGTTCGCGTATAAATTTTGCACGAGTATACGCCAGACAGCAGGGAAGCACCAAGAATTTCATTTGGGAGCAATCATTGCATTCACTGACTACGCAAAAGCGTTCGATGGAATTAACTGTTGGACATTTCAACTCATATCATGGAAGTTCTGGGAAGTACGCACAGATGCATTAATACTCAACAGCATTGATTACCATGTAACGAAATAATAAGCAAGCAGTTGCATAAAAGAAATCTGATTTCCTTACCGGTTTCGGGCAGCTAGTGCCCTTCGTCAGATGTCATACCTAACGCATTATTTGCGATTGTCAAGAATAAGAGGCACAATTCCGCGGTTCTAAAAAAAATGCAGGAGCTCCTGCATTTTTTTAGGACCACGGCATCTTCATTTTTATGGATGACAATGAGCGACCGCATCGAACGACGCAGATGGAAGAGCTCTATTATGAACGAGTGGATGTTCAGCGAATGGATTGATCTGCCCATTTCCTACCCCCCCCCCCCCCCCCCACACACACACACACACTTAAAACCCATCGAGCACGTGTGAGATGGTATGACAAGACATATTGCAGCACGTCCACAGGCACCAACATCCACTCAGCAGTAGTTACCAGTACTGGTGGAAGAATGGACTGCCTTACCACAAGAACTCCTTACCAACCTTAGGGCCAGCATGGCAGCACGTTGCAGACCACGCACTGGTGTCCATGGTGATCACACGCCGCATCAAGAACCAAACCTCGCATTTTGCATTTTCCAGGTGGGTGTAATAAGTCGTAGTGACTTCACTGCAATTACTGTCATTTCTGTGCAAGTTTCTCACTTTCAACTGCAATCACGACTTTAATAAAAATGGCAAAGGTAATGTTAATTAGAGCACTGGGAGGAGTTATCATCTAACAATAGATTCATTCATTCTTAATATCACAAGAGAAAAAAAATGGCTAAAGAAATGGCACTCAAACATTTTTATTGGAAAAACGCTTTCAATGATATGTGGTCTATGCCGACCATAGTGATAAGCTAGGAATCAATACACGACACTAACCAGAACTAATGGCCTTATCTGACTTGATACATGTGAATCCGTGGTATGGCCCAATAACTAACCTACTATCAGAGATCTGTACTATTCCATAAAGAAAAACATTATTCTAAAGAACAGGGTGCTGAGAAGCATATATTGGAGCCCTACGCCATAGTAGCGAATACTTTACCCTTCTGCGGGTCAGGGCAGGACACCCCGATGCGCTCGGCGACTGCAGTCTTGGACGGCGGCAATCTGTTATCAATGGCGCGCGCCCGAAAAAATAATGCAAGTACGCGATCTCGTGTTCGGCAGATTTGGAACGCAGATACTTCCATATGAGCCTCTGAAACCCCAGTGGATTCCAGGGTGCAGGTGGACCCGTTTGCTGGTCTGCCAAACCAATTTGAGTCCATGCCACGACTAAGCATGGCAGAATATGTCAAATGTTTCGACGGCCGACTCAAAACAAATAAGTACACCGATGCGTCACTCGCTGTGTGCTTGAGGCTAGAAGCAGTACCTCTGATGGTTCAGATGGTGACTGGCACAGGCTCTAAGTGGCACACTTGCAAAGGACAGAAGTCTCAAAGTTTAGGTAAACACCTGGAGTTCTGTACTAGCGAAGCGCCAATACAAGAGTGTCTTCTTCTCTTTCTCTCAGCTTTCCTCGCCAGTTCGGTAGCATTGCACATTTACATCTTATACTTCTCCCACTTTTGCACAAGCCAATCACGACCTGGAGCACAGCATTCGAAGCTGGGAGAGCCCCCCCCCCCCCCCCGCCCTTGATCTGCATATACAGGTTTGACCAACCAGCGACTTTAAAAGTTAATTAGGAGAAAAGGTGGAAAGATCCAGCAGCGCGGCCTCTTTCCTATTCGTTTATGCTGTTTCATTTGGTAATAGCAACACCTGGATGGAACTATAGAACCACAGCCCTCCATAAAAAGATTGTTATCTCCCCTGTTGCGTCCATTTCGAAATTACCAAGGAATGGTCATAAACTCCCTAAAAGGCTAGTGCATTCACAGATATGTTTTGTACTAGAGTATGGACGCTTGGGCGCCAGGCCTGTCCCACGGAAATTCGCAGAAACTCACAGTCGTCTCATGGCTTCCTACCTAACAAGGGCGCGTCCTGTGCTTCATTGCCAGTCATCAATGCTCTGCGCTCGTCAGCCTACCTGGACTCGGCCCCGACTGACCAGCGCCATCCAACGTGTCTGCACTATCAGACCGAAGAACTGGGCAGTCGGAAAATGTTTTTAGCCAGGTTCTACCGAAAAAAACTCACCTCGACGCTCAGCAACCTATGCTTTCACTGCAGTCATTTAAATCGGTACCCTCTTCCTTTGAAGCCACGTAAAGCTTACCGCTATTCCTTAACTAGAGCACAGAAGCAAGAGCATCAACTACTGCGAACCATTTAATTATATGAATGAATTCAAATGGTATCCAGGTATAGCAACCAAGTAATAAATATCACCTTCCCTAAGAACATTAAGTGGCATGACACCATATCAAAAGTGAGAGTGCCCTACCATCTCTCATCTGTTCGTATCATTGCTCATTTCCTTCAGTTTCCTTAGGTAATATGTACATATGATTGAAGTCTCATAAAATTATGTTACTTGACAGCGACACGTCATGCGAAACTTACTTTCGTCATTAAGTCTTACACAACAGTGTAGTTCGCCAAAAACGAAAGTTAAAACTAATTATCACCAAATTTTTGCACTCTGTGAGGGCCGGCTTTGTAGTAAAACCATTTTAGGACCGTGCATCTATTGGAGATAAATACACTACTGGCCATTAAAAGTGCTACACCACGAAAATGACGTGCTACAGACGCGAAATTTAACCGATACGAAGAAGATGCTGTGATATGCAAATGATTAGCTTTTCAGAGCATTCACACAAGTTTGGCGCCGGTGGTGACACCTGCAACGTGCTGACATGAGGAAAGTTTCCAACCGATTTCTCATACACAAACAGCAGTTGACCGGCGTTGCCTGGTGAAACGTTGTTGCGATGCCTCGTGTAAGAGGAGAAATACCTACCATCACGTTTCCGACTTTGATAAAGGTAGGATTGTAGCCTATCGCGATTGCGGTTTATCTTATCGCGATATTGCTGCTCTCGTTGGTCGAGATACAATGACTGTTAGCAGAATAAGGAATCGGTGGGTTCAGGAGGGTAATACGGAACGCCGTGCTGGATCCCAACGGCCTCGTATCACTAGCAGTCGAGATGACAGGCATCTTATCCGCATGGCTGTAACAGATCGTGCAGCCACGTCTCGATCCCTGAGTCAACAGATGGAGACGTTTGCAAGACAGCAACCATGTGCACGAACAGTTCGACGACGTTTGCAGCAGCATGGACTATCAGCTCGGAGACCATGGCTGCGGTTACCCTTGACGCTGCATCACAGACAGGAGCGCCTGCGATGGTGTACTCAACGACGAACCTTGGTGCACGAATGGCAAAACGTCATTTTTTCAGATGAATCCAGGTTCTGTTTACAGCATCATGATGGTCACATCCGTCTTTGGCAACATCGCGGTGAGCGCACATTGGAAGCGTGTATTCGTCATCGCCATACTGGCGTATTACCCGGCGAGATGGTATGGGGTGCCATTGGTTACACGTCTCGGTCACCTCTTGTTCGTATTGGCGGCACTTTGAAAAGTGGACGTTACATTTCAGATGTGTACGACCCGTGGCTCTACCCTTCATTCCATCCCTTCGAAACCCTACATTTCAGCAGGATAATGCACGACCGCATGTTGCAGGTCCTGTACGGGCCTTTGTGGATACAGAAAATGTTCGACTGCTGCCCTGGCCAGCACATTCTCCAGATATCTCAGCAACTGAAAACGTGTGGTCAATGGTGGTCGAGCAACTGTCTCGTCACAATACTCTTGTCACTACTCTTGATGAACTGTGGAATCGTGTTGAAGTTGCATGGGCAGCTCTACCTGTACACGCCATCCAAGCTCTGTTTGACTCAATGCCCAGGCGTGTCATGGCCGTTATTACGGCCAGAGGTGGTTGTTCTGGGTACTGATATCTCAGGATCTGTGCTCCCAAATTGCGTGAAAATGTAATCACATGTCAGTTCTAGTATAATATATTTGTCCAATGAATACCCGTTTATCATCTGCATTTCTTCTTGGTGTAGCAATTTTAATGGCCAGTAGTGTATAAAGCAGACGGTCGGAGAAAGGTAGGAACACACCATCGACAACCCAACAGGACAATGCAATGTTCAAACCAAGCTTCGAGTTTAGGAGAGTTTAGACGCTTACATTTATAAGCAGCAGGACAGTGACTTAGACACTAGAATACTGACTGATCTCTTTGGTAATAGCTAATTTCATGTTCGTCAGTGTTATCTTTCACTGGTACTGTGGTAGCTGTTAAACCTTATTTGCAAACTTATACTACTTTTTTTCTTTGGAAATGCCAGTTAGATTTTTCAACGAATCAGGCATACTTCTTTATCGTATGGAAGAGAAATGAAATGGTCAGGCACGTGAGGACAGGTAAATATGAAACTTGGCAAGATACAAAGGTTGAAATAGGATAAATCTCCCATTTAGGAAGCTACAGTGTAGCTCTTATGCAAGTGAGCCGAGGAAAAAGGTGCGAAAATTGTACCTTGGAATACAGTGGAACTGCGGTTTCACTAGCACCTGATTAGCGTAAGCTGAATTTATTAAAATTTAGAATTTACTGAACATCAATGAAATTTAGGTGAACCAGTAACATGCGAAAAAATATATCATCCAAGAATAGTAATGGGTTGCTTCCATGTTGTTGTAACGTGAAGCGGGTAGAGATAAATAACTTTCTCTAATTAAATCTATTTTAGATTATTGTTAGATAGGTAATTCAATCTTCGTTGTGGCCTGAACGTATTACAGAAAGCCTGATTATGTTCGTAATTGATTTCATAGCATTCGTTGCTTCTCAGCATTCCTTTCTTCGTACAGAAATATCAAAGCATGACACTGCGTCGTTGTTAGGACGTGCTGACAATTGCAGTACAGAGGATACGCTCCGTCACGCGCTTAAAGGACGTGTGTGTCACACCAGCCGACAGATCGCAGCAGCGACTGGGAATTTCACGCACGAGTGGCGCGCAGCCTCGGCATCACTGCCGGGGGAAGCCCGGCGTGTCTTCACGTCCCATCTGCAATGGGCTGGAACGCGTAGGAATTGCAAAAATCGCCAGCGCTTTGCAGCCGCCATAGCACCGCTAATGTTCCTGGCCTTGGAAACTGATGTTTATCAGACCCGTACCTTACATTACGGAACTTTGCGCGCTCCCTTGCCATAAACGACACTATCTGCTCAGATATGACTCCACGATCGAAATTCTCGCATCAGGTGTGCTTCGTGGACAGAGTCGTTAGCTTAGTAATTTTTGAAAGGACTCTTTAAAGTGTCCATGATTCCCACCGACCATTTACCTGACTTCAGGTTTATAGTTGCATTAAACTACGCTTTGGACATAGTTTCAAACAGAATCATGGTAGTCTACGTCTATATTAAATTCGGTGACAACAGAAACTGGAGAGTGCCTGTGGATAATTAGATAATCAGCATAACAGAGCAGTGCATTGAATGCAACAGAAAAGGAAAACCTTAAGAAATGGCTTGGCTGACAGCACACTGCAGGTCAAACACAAACAAGAGAGAAGAAATATTAAAAGTGATACGTTTAACTATGAAATGACACCACGCAGAGTTTTATAACTGTGTTAAATGCCACATCAAACTCCTTGGCAGGAAGACTGAAATGCGTGCAGTTGTTTAAGACGAGATCCCATCGCATCCTTTATTGCAAAAACTAACTACAGCAGAAGCAGCAGTGCTAGCACAACACGGATCCAAGTCATCTGCATCGGCTTGGACCTTATGAAAGACCTTACGCAAACATAGAACTCGAGCAGATACCGGTTTCAACTTCGAATTCCTCTCTTGTTAAGAATTCAACTAGAAAAGCTAAGAATGCAACAAAGGAAAATGTACTTCTTCCTGTGTTCACCACTTACCATGTGGGTCCGAACTGGTTGTCATCTGTGACCCAACTTGAACTGTCTTCACAAAAACTGTTTGTGTACATACCTGAAATCAATGTAAAACCAATAAAAAATTATTAACAAATACAAGTATGGTACTTATGATATGTATATACATAGGTACAATTTTTAATTGTTTTCTTAGTGCCGGACGATTCTATTTTAGATGTTCATTGCTACATGACTTGCTCATTGCGTAAATGAAACTTATTATTCTCATGTTGTATTTTCTATAGCTCTGTAAGCAGAAGTTAGTTATACATTCAGAGTAGGAACGTAAAAAAAAATCAATCAATCCTTATAGTCACTGTGGTACAGAAATGCAATGAATAAATAAGTTTTACGCATCATCGTCGTTCATTAAAGCATACTGAACTCTGAAGACCAGCTAGTCGGAAAAATCCAAGGCCTAGTCCTGACCTAATACCAGACTACAATCCGTCGGCCGGCCGCAGTGGCCGAGCTGTTCTAGGCGCTTCAGCCTGGAACCGCGCGACTGCTACGGTCGCAGGTTCGAATCCTGCCTCAGGCATGGATGTGTGTGATGCCCTTAGGTTAGTTAGGTTTGATTAGTTCTAAGTTCTAGGCGACTGATGACCTCAGAAGTTAAGTCGCATAGTGCTCAGGGCCATTTGAACCAAACTACAATCCATCAAGGGGGAGTGATCTCACGCTAATTTGTTTAATCTGCTCAAGGAAAATTCTCTATTTAGAATTTTACTAAGTTTTCCCTGCTACAAAAACTTTTGATCGCAGCTTCACCGTAAAGACAAAAGGCGGCCACCAAGAAAGGAAAGTGCTTATTGTAGCAAGGAATGTCAATACATGCATCGGTGCTAGGTCCATGGTGGCCACGACCGCACTATCTCATGAACTCGACTAAAACGAAAGGTTGATCGTTGAAGGCATGTGTAACGTCTTTCCGGAAAATTAATGATAAATACCAATGATTTGCGTGAAGTAAGAGCGCATGATCATTTTGACACTATCAACTAGAGCAGACATGAAAAGTAGAGCTGAGTGGTGACTAGGAGATGTAAAATTGTAAGTTTCTATGTTCACTGTAGAATTGCTAAGAAAGTTAGCTACGTTGATGAAAAATCCAAATTATTTACGTCAAAACTAGGTGAAAGAGTCTCAAAATGTGGTTCGAAGAGAGGACACAGCTGGGCATAATGCGTACACAGATAAGATCATGCATAAGTGTTCTAGATACCAAATTTAGAAGGTGCCTTTCCAAGCGAGTTTTTTGTGTAAATGTACCTAGATCAAAAATTGTAGCGTTAGTACAGATTCTGCATTTTCACCAGCTATGCGAGTAACAATGTGAGTAAACTCCTCATAATTATGACTTTTGGGCAGTATCTAAGATGAAACAGCAAGCGTCCCTTTACACTTGTGAGAAGCAAGTAGACGGGTGCATCTGGATGCTCGGAAATGAGCAGCTTGATATGTTCCACGACTTTCATTATAAAAGAGTGAAGCAATTCTTCCAAGCAGTTATTACGTCTGTTGCGGACTATTAGAGCTCCATTTCCAGTGGTAACTAGTCATTTTGGATTGTGCATGTGGTGTGCATATGCCAGATCAGGATGATACGGCACTGAGAATGACGAAAGAGTGTAAATACACCATTTAGAAATGTAAAGAGGCGAAACACTAACGGCCACAGACTCATTATAAGAAATCATAAGAATAGAATATGAGCTCCTTGACTTGGCACGGAGGTAGATTCTGTAATTGACTCTTTCATTACTTGTGTATTCTACTTAAACGATTGGTTTGGAATGCAGACTCTCCTACTGCGACGAGCCCAGCGTATTTTCTTTTCTTTTATTTATTTATTTTACTATCGTTTTTTGGCTTTCGTAATGTACCCATACAGCCAGTTAATCACTGGAAATGTTATACTGCAATTGGTTTCAACAGTTCATGGTAGACATTATTTGAGTTGTACCATGGTACGATGTAACACAGGATGAACAAAAGACTGATTCGCCATGAAACAAGATTTACACTCAAAGTATACGAAAACGAGTAAAACAGACGTCAATGGAACACCAGCTACACAGTGATAGTATACTACAAAATCATACTCGTGAGACAATAAGAAGTGATAAATCGCCTTTGGTATACATTTGGGATATTCCCAATTCAGTCCACATTAATGACTATGTATCTAAATTAACAATAAAATGTTCTCTGTGTGTCGAGTGAGGTTAGTTTCACAAGATGGGGACAGAGCATTGAATATTTGTGTACGCGTATGAGTACCATCAAGACAAGACCGGAGAATAGTTTATAAGAACCTGAGTTGCGTTTTACAGCCACATGTGTAGATACACAAGACAGAAAGATATAGGAGGTACATAGTAACATACATTTAGAGGCTGAGCGTTTCATATTCTGCAGAATACCTTGTGCTGATATAGTCACTTAATAAAGCTTTGGCCTTGTGACATTCTAAGTACCAGGAACATCATATTAGTAGCGCAGGGACCTATCTCTTGATTTCGGTACCATTGACGAACACATACAGTATAGCTTATAAGTTGCTATGTTGTTGGATGTTAACAAGGTCCGCAGGCTCTTTTGGAACTGATGACCAGGAGCCCGAAGATTACTTGCAAGTACCTTTATGTGATACGTGTTCCGAGGACACAGTAGAAATATATCATTTGCATCTTCTTCCTCTCCGCAAACACACAGAGCGGTTGTGCTTAGGTTGAGCAGATAGAGGTGATTGTTGAACTTCCAATGATTAAATTTCGGCCGTGCTATAATTTTCGTGACCCTTCTTGATGTTTGCGCCTTATTATACCACGGTACTCATGGAATCATGGGATGAAGTAGTGCATAGTGAATGCCTTTAATTTTAGATGGGATGAAGTAGTGCATAGTGAATGCCTTTGATTTTAGATGTCCGCGACCATTCCTCTTGCCAGTGATAGGACAACCACTTTCTGACCATGGGTATCATTTCTGTGAGAGGACATTAATCATATCTAATAACTCCGTGCATTAATGACTGAAATGAAACGAGTGTATGGTATCGTTGGCCAGGAGTCCCCATTCGGGTAAGTTCGGCCGCCAAGTGCAAGTCTTATTTCATTCGTCGCCACATTGGGCGACTTGCGCCAGGTGATGATGGAATGATGATGAGGACAACACAACAAATAGTCCACGAGTGAAGAAAACCTCCAACCCGGCCGGGAATCGTACCCGGGCCCGCTTGCATGGGACGCAAGCACGTTACCACCCATCTAAGCAGATGGCTGCTTTGTTATGACATCTACTGATTCAAAAAAAAAAAAATGGTTCAAATGGCTCTGAGCACTATGGGACTCAACTTCTGAGGTCATTAGTCCCCTAGAACTTAGAACTAGTTAAACCTAACTAACCTAAGGACATCACACACATCCATGCCCGAGGCAGGATCCAAACCTGCGACCGTAGCGGTCTCGCGGTTCCAGACTGCAGCGCCTAGAACCGCACGGCCACATCGGCCGGCTCTACTGGTTCATTTTGAAGTGTATTAGAGCGGCCATTCATCCATTCCAGCACAATATTGCGACAGTTCTTCTGCACTGAGGCCCACGAGAAAGACAGGCCGTGGCGTGTACATCACAGCACTTGTCACTAGAGGTCTTAAGAGTGCCGGAAACCGTCGCCGGCGGAAGCGAATAACTGTTTCAGACGAATTTAGTAATTCTTGACTGCGTATTTAAATGCTTGGAAGTTACCGATAGGACACGAAAAAATTAAGACTTTTACTGTGAACATTTTCTATTAAATATTGATTTCGCCTGGGCCCTGCACAGAAAGGAGCTTTCACAAAGTGTGGTGGAGAAGCCGACTAGTGTGACGTCACAAGTTCGTTACGGGCCTTCTACATCTCGTTTGTCCCGCTCTGTACCCGAAACAACAACTTCGACAACTGCTGCACCTATGGGGCTGGTCTGAATATTATGGTGCTTTGTAGGGCTGACATAAAGCTCTGCTTATGAAGTACTCCTCTTCGTACCACGTTTGGCATTTCAAATACGGGAGCTGTGTAAGACTAAGTAAATGCTCTGTCTATGCGCCACGGTTTTACTGCTGAGCCGAGATGTCACAATGACATGTGAGTCCGAGAATCGCTGATCTGCCCATCGTTTTCGGGCTTCCGGTTACTCTTCTTATTTCCCTTCGGCGCGAAGAATTTTGAACAAACAAAATGGTATTACTGGCTAGCGAGTGTCGGGTAACGAGACGTTCCCGTCCACCTGCGCCGAGCATACACACACCACACACTTGCAGCTACAGCAGGCGAGACCTCCTGCCGCACTGCGTCGCTCCTCGCTTTCATCCTGTGGGCCGGTAGCGTTCACAACGAGCCTACCACCGCCGACGAGAGAAAAACAGCTAATTACGATCAGCTCGAGATAGCCCCGACAATTAATAACCCCTTCGGCCTTTCATCTCCCCGTCCGGCGTGGGCAACATCCCTTCCCAGCGCAGGTGTGAAGTGGGTCTCTTATTATCACGCCAAGAACAGAGGAGGCGAGACCAGAGCTGGCAAAAAAGGAGGAAATATATATAAACGCTGGCACCGCACACCCCTTTGACGCGTCGGCCGGCCGCGACCAGAAATGCGAATTGGCCCTCCAGGGTTAGGCGAGGGTCTGGAGGCTGCACAGCCGCAGCTGCTTCGTAATTGAAAGACTGTAGTCTGGTGTTCCGCAGACGGACGCCTGCTAACTGCCCAGAACAGCGAACCGCCTGCGGGGAAGCGCGCGATTAGCGCTGATCTGGGGAGCGGCGAGACGCCGTATTATACGGTGCAACTGCCCATTACCTCTTTAGGTTTCACGTCTTTACTTTTCAGCTGGCGGCCGCCGTTTGGGTGTGCTCCAGCTACAGAACCAGACAGCAGTTTGCAGAAATAAATCGTCTGCTTCCGAGTCAAGGGCTGAGAAGGTTAACTCCTCTCCACGAAATGGCATTCCTTAGTGCCCACTGCGTCTGTATTATAGGGAACGCAAGGTGTCGCTTTAGAGGATTATAATAAGAGGTCAGAGGCAAAACTGTACAAAACGTAAGCGTAGGCGTACGAACCGTATTAGAATACTCAATTGTTTCTCCCGTTTTTATTTGTTCTCTCACTATGTTAGTGACCTCAAAGAGACGTAGCTTCAATTTTAATTGAACCAGACAAATTAACAATACAATTTCATTATATAAAGAAATATCCCGTTTTAGTCGCTTACATGTGGGCCTACATGCAGCTGCATAAGGTGGAATCAGAACAGTTTTTGAAAATTCTGCTTCCCAACCATCAGACACTGAAGAAATAATTTTTTTCAGGCAATAAACATTAATACTCTAGGGCTGGAGGTTAATCATCGTTTGTCAATCATCTCCATGAAAATAAAAGTGCTGCAGTTAGTTAGAATCAGTTAGTTACATACTTCGTGGCTCATTTGCACGGAGTACGGTGGTCACATGTAACTAATTGGTTTAACGCTTACGAACTTAATTTTTTATTTAAATACAGCTGCATGCGGAACATTTACAAACATGTTCATGAAACAGAAAATGCTTAATTCAGTCACGGAAATAAGTGTGTGATATATTGTAGTAAATAACTTGGAAGTTTTAAAAACAAATATTGTCCGGTGGATAATAGGGTATTGCCGGATGGGACTTGTTTTAACTTACTCCCAAATTCGGTTTTGTTATTATCTGACTGGCTTTTAATACCATTGTGAAAGCGATCAAAAAAGATTTTCGTTGCAGCATCATTTAACCCGATCAAACACGAAGTCGATTGTAATGGTGGGTAATGAAGAACCTGTTTGTTTTTACTTTGTGAATATCAACGTCATTGTTCATTCTCAATGCTATTTGATTCCTTACAAGAAATTTCATGACAGAAAGTATGTTAACCTTATTCACTGTGGATGACGGTCTGCAGCGGTGATTTAAATTATCTATTTATGCAATTGCTCATTACGTCACATAAACGCCAGAAAATATGTGCTGCAATGTTGTATATAGACTTACTATCTCCATAAACAGTTGTCTACTAGAAAAACGTAGTTGAACACCACGTATTATTCCTTCGATACGCTTTTGTGCAATAAAAACATTACGTCTTGGAAATGAGTTACTATAAAAAACGTTATGATATTAAAAATTTTTTGAAGGCAATTTCCAATAGTTATAAGTGTTTTCTTAAACGGATAACACGTGGCTGTTTATATGTCCTTTTACACACATCAAAAAAAGTTTTGCATCACCCCGGTTCCCAGAACACCTGAAGATAGACGTTGACTGTGGATATTGTATCACAGACAAAGTCCCTTTGACTGTTCAGAGATGTCACTAAACCCGCCCAAAGATGTAAACAACGATGCATGAGCAGCGACTATTAGACGGAGGAGCTCCGACAAACGATCAGTTCCAGTCAGTCCACCAGGACGGAGGTACACGGCTCGTGCTGTCTGTAGCTCAACCATCAATAGACGGTCAGTGCCGCGGTTCGGTCGGGTCCGCATTGTTACTTTGTGCCAGGAAGGGCTGTCAACAAGGGAAGTGTACAGGCGTCTCGGAGTGAAAAAAGCGATGTTGTGCGGACATGGAGGAGATACAGAGAGACAGGAACTGTCGATGACATGCCTGCCTCAGGCCGCCCAAAGGCTACTGCTGAAGTGTATGACCGCTACCTACGGATTATGGCTCGGAGGAACCCTGACAGCAACACCACCATGTTGAATAATGCTTCTCGTGCAGCCACAGGACGTCGTGTTACGACTGAAACTGTGCTGTATATGCCTTCAAGCAGACAATCGTCAGAGACGTGTTTGGAGGCAATCCGGTCAGGCTGAACGCCTTAGACACACTCTCCAGCGAGTGCAGCAAGGTGGGGGTTCCCCGCTGTTTAGGGGTGGCATTATGTGGGACCGATGTACGCCGCTGGTGGTCATGGAAGGCGACGTAACGGCTGTACGATACATGAATGCCATTCTCCGACCGATACTGAAATCATATCGGCAGCATATTGGGGAGGCATTCGTCTTCAGGGACGACAATTTGTGCCCCCATCATGCACACCTTGTGAATGACTTCCTTCAGGATAACGACATCGCTCGGCTAGATGTTCTCCAGACATGAGCCCTATCGCACATGCCTGGGATAGACTGAAAATGACTGTTTACGGACGACGTGACCCATCGACGACTCTGAGGGATCAACGCCGAATCGCCGTTGAGGTGTGGAACAATCTGGACCAACAGTGCCTTGATGAACTTTTGGATAGTATGCCACGACGAATACAGGCATGCATCATTGCAAGAGGACGTGCTACTGGGTATTAGAGGGACCAGTGTGTACAGCAATCAGGACCACCGCCTCTGAAGGTCTCGCTGTATGGTCGTACAACATGCAATGTGCGGTTTTCATGAGCAATAACAAGGGCGGAAATGATGTTTATGTTGATCTCTATTCCAATTTTCTGTATAGGTTACGGAAATGTCGGAACCGTGGTGACGCAAAACTTTTTTGATGTGCGTATATCACGATCGGTTTTTGTTAGTAACCGTCGTCACTGTGTAGGAGTTCATATATACCTACCCTATCACGTCATATTGAAATGATAATATTAATAATACATCCCCATCAGGCCGGCTTTCAAATCTGAGACACCATCTCTTCAGTACCGACTCCTGTTTGATCTTTCCTAGGTTAGATCTTCTGATGGGGTTGCGATAGTAACATTGCCGTATTGATATGAAATGAGGTGATCCTTAAATAATATATGAACGTTTATACTGTGATGATGATCATTAACTGAAGCCGAAAATTGTAATAAAGGACGTACAGACAGTTGCGTGTTATACATTTCATTAAATATGAAAGGAAACAATGTTTGCTGATTTGTTTTTTTATAAGTATTTTCAACCATACGAAGTGATTTAACAGCAGTATTTAAGAAACTCTAAAAAAATTTTGCTCTTTAGTTATAATCATCAGAATTTTTTTAGGTTTTTTATTACTGGCTCTAGATAATGCATTAAATTTATCATTGATTTTCAGATCTTAACACGCTACGTTTATTTACAAGTAAGAGGCATTTGCAGAAAACTAGTCACTAATTCTTTTAAACACGTTATTCACGATTTCCTGTGTTGATGTACGTCTAGTGAAATTGATTACAATGATTATATCATCAGGAAGAATAAATAACTTTGCTGGGTGTGTATTGCACAGATCATCGTATACTTTTGCGAGAAGCAGTTGTGTGAGCTAATATCGAACATTTGGGAGTTCTGTTAATGATTTTTCCCAAACAAGAAAAAAACGTTCATGATTATAGCTGTTCAGTTTCGTAGCAGAGCATCCCTTTATGTGTGGCGTGATATATTTATTAACTATATCATTAATTCTATAAAGAACCAGTTTTTCTAACGAAACGTAATTCACACAGTGTAATAAATTTTGGTAAGTCACAGAAAATTCTGTGCATTCTATCAGAATGTGAAGGTACCGTTTGTTGTGAGGAAAAGGGGCAGTTCTGTGTTTCAAAGGCATGCGAAATATTCCGTTTCTCTCATGAACACGAATAGTCATGTCCTGTGAAGTATTGTAGTCACTAATTCGAAAGCTGCTATGGTTGACTCGTTCTGAGAGATAAAAAAATAGCGTTGTATGATAATATGCCGTCCTCTTTAGATGCTGAGTTTTACTGGTGGACTCCAACCAGACTGTCCACTGTCGTTGCTCTTGCCAAGATATCGCTATGAACTCAGTTATAACTGTAGGGTGAGACCAACAATGATTACGTCTGGCTGGAGTTTACGCAGCGAGTGCACATAACAGGAAAAGTCGCAGTACCTGACGAAAACGGCTCGCCCAGAAGTCGAAATATTGTGTATAAAATGAAATAAAAAACTACGCAGAAAACCCGGAAGTACGTCAAAATCTCCTTTTAATATGTTGCTGCAGCCTCCCGTAGGTAAAATGCAGAAACGTAGGCGTTCGTAAACAGCATCATGCAGGTGTCAGAACTCATCTTACGGTACAGTGAACTACGCTAGTTGCCCCTTTTGTCTTAATTGGTAAAGAGATTTTACAGGTAACGTATTTGGATTACATGGCGTCATCGACGAGTCATGGGATTTACCCACACCTCCTACCTCCACTGCCGGCCGAAGTGGCCGTGCGGTTAAAGGCGCTGCAGCCTGGAACCGCGAGACCGCTACGGTCGCAGGTTCGAATCCATGCCTCGGGCATGGATGTTTGTGATGTCCTTAGGTTAGTTAGGTTTAACTAGTTCTAAGTTCTAGGGGACTAATGGCCTCAGCCGTTGAGTCCCATAGTGCTCAGAGCCATTTTTTTTCCTCCCTCCGCTCTCTGACAAAGGTAAATTACCCCATGCATAAAAAGGCGGAAAATTCAAACTTTGGGGGGAAATTAAAAAATGGCGGAAATTCAGAAATACGAGTAGCTCATTTGCGTTAGTGTCTAGCCCACACTCCCTCACCCGTGACGTAGGGCTATTCACATAAGCATGAATCAGTGGGAAAATTTAAATTCACACTGACACATTGTCATGCTGGTGGTAGACCACTTGTACTAAGTACAGAATGCAAGATGGCTGATCAGGGGTGCTGGTGCAGATCCATAACGCAGAATCTGGGATGCTAGGACAAAGGGAAGTAAGTTGCCTGTAGTGAGCTGTAGAGCTATTTTTACAACCATTGGGCCAATTGACAGAATTCCTACATACTACTTCTCCATGTCTGGATATTTCCACTTTAATACTATACATGACAGCTACACCGCCGCCGCCATCGCTGCCGCTGCCCCTGCTGTCCAATATAACTGACTGAGTGCCACGAGTAATGGCACCCCTCTGCAAGATTGAGGGGGGAAGCTGTCCTGAGTGCTCACCGCCATTTTGCACCAGGGCCTGCTTGGACTCAGAACAAGCACTAAGTGCACTGCTGTTTAGGTGTAGGTGTACACTATGTGATCAAAAGTATCCGAGCACCCACAAAAACATACCTTTTTCATATTAGGTACATTGTGCTGCTACCTACTGCCATGTACTCCATATCAGCGACCTCTGGAGTCATTAGACATCAGGAGAGAGCAGAATGGAGAGCTTCACGGAACCCACGGACTTCGAATGTGGTCAGGTGACTGGACGTCACTTGTGTCACACACCTGTACGAGAGATTCCCACGCTCCTAAACATCCATAGGTCCACTGTTTACGATGTGATAGTGAAGTGGGAACGTGAAGGGACACGTACAGCACAAAATCGTACAGGCCGACCTCGTCTGTTGACTGACAGAGACCGCCGACAGTTGAAGACGGTCGTAATGTGTAATAGGCTGACATCTATTCAGAACATCACACAGGAATTTCGAACGGCATCAGGATCCACTGCAAGTACTATGACAATTAAGTGGGTGGTGAGAAAACTTGGATTTAACATTTGATGCAGATTTGTGCATCTCCCTGTATAAAGGAATTGAACTGTGAATGAATTCCTCCTTATAGAAAAGACGCATGTAGGAAGTGTCACTATACATTATTAACAAATAGCTGTGACGTGGCAGAATGAAAGAAAACGAGTGACTAGTGTTTTTTCATTAAGATAAATTGCAGGCAATAAGTTTTTTCTTGGAAAAAATATGGCCCACATGTTGGGATATTTCATTTTTCATCTATTGGTTCCCAACACAGAAAAAACAATATGGTAAAAATAAATTGTATATATTTTCTCACGACAAATATGTTACACATATTGGACTAATTCATTTTCCCACAGAATATATTTGTTGTCAATATAGATAAACCATATGCCTGACTTTTTTACGTAACACACAGAAGACACAAGGCAAAAAATCTGTTTACATACACATAATATTTACAAAAAGCAAATTCAGAGATATATGTCCAAAATATCTCTCACAGGTTAGGAGTATATTTCCCTCCACAGCTCATGCTTTTTTCGCATTTTTGAACATCCATTGCACATTTTAAAAACAGTTGATCTATATTTATTCTTTCAACAGCTTGGAATATGCATAGTACAGTTGACAGAATTACACATATTAATTATACTGGACATGAGATCTTGATTTACAGTCCCCCTGCAGACATAACACTAAACTAAATACGATCTCTTTTGGTACGGCCAGCAGCAGTGAAACTTAATCTACCATGCAGATAATACACATATGGCATGCAAAAAACAGTTTAACTTGCACATATGATGTGCACTCAAACAAACTGTGTGTAAGAAACATTAAAATAACTCGCAGAAATGGTGTGAAAAGAAAAAAAAACAAGTATTCAATCACTCACACATTCACTCACATACACAGTCAAACACACAGACACACACACACACACACACACACACACACACACACACACACACACACTCACTCACTCACTCAGCCACTCACATGTATACAGGGTGGGCAGAAAATGTCTGGAACACTTTTAGGGATGTTGCAGGGCAGGTTGTACTGAGATATAAATGTTAAGAAAAAAATTCGACACATTAAGCCGTTTCAGAGATATTTAACATTAAAATTAGCCAATCAGGGCATTGCATGCTAATATTTAAACGGCCTGCGAGTCACGGTGTAGTCAGACGAGTGTTTTGTTTGGTTAGCTTAAACGTGACTCTTTACACACGGTGATTGACTGACTCCAGTCCTGAATAACTCAGAAACGGCGCAATCTATCGAACGTTTTTCATGACATTTGTGTCTCAGTACAACTTTCCCTGCAACTTTCCTATCAGACGTTTCCTGACCACCCCATATATACACCTGTATACACTATGATAAGTGAGTCATTCTATTACACACACACACACACACACACACACACACACACACACACACACACATACTTGTTTCACCATATGTGCAACACACAACACAAACACACACCATCCTCCAAGTGAATAGTGTGTGGTAGGATTTCAATCGTATCAGTACAAATGTCCCACTTATCACGTCGCCAATGTTCAGCTGTGTTACAGTGTGCACCTCATATATTCGTGACTGAATGCTACACCGTATGTGGAGAGAGGGACAGAGCACCACCAACACCACGGTGCAGGCACATAAGATTGTCTTCATTTGTGATAGGCATTGATGCCATACGTTGCACACTCTTAGCCTGTCGTCGTGTTGTACCAGTGTCTGTACTGTGTTGTTGTTGTGGTCTTCAGTCCTGAGACTGGTTTGATGCAGCTCTCCATGCTACTCTATCCTGTGCAAGCTTCTTCATCTCCCAGTACCTACTGCAACCTACATCCTTCTGAATCTGCTTAGTGTATTCATCTCTTGGTCTCCCCCTACGATTTTTACCCTCCACGCTGCCCTCCAATACTAAATTGGTGATCCCTTGATGCCTCAGAACATGTCCTACCAACCGATCCCTTCTTCTGGTCAAGTTGTGCCACAAACTCCTCTTCTCCCCAATCCTATTCAGTACCTCCTCATTAGTTATGTGATCTACCCATCTAATCTTCAGCATTCTTCTGTAGCACCACATTTCGAAAGCTTCTATTCTCTTCCTGTCCAAACAATTTACCGTCCATGTTTCACTTCTATACATGGCTACACTCCATACAAATACTTTCAGAAAAGACTTCCTGACACTTAAATCTATACTCCATGTTAACAAATTTCTCTTCTTCAGAAACGCTTTCCTTGCCATTGCCAGTCTACATTTTATATCCTCTCTACTTCGACCATCATCAGTTATTTTGCTCCCCAAATAGCAAAACTCCTTTACTACTTTAAGTGTCTCATTTCCTAATCTAATACCCTCAACATCACCCGACATAATTCGACTACATTCCATTATCCTCGTTTTGCTTTTGTTGATGTTCATCTTATATCCTCCCTTCAAGACACCATCCATTCCGTTCAACTGCTCTTCCAAGTCCTTTGCTGTCTCTGACAGAATTACAATGTCATCGGCGAACCTCAAAGTTTTTATTTCTTCTCCATGGATTTTAATACCTACTCCGAATTTTTCTTTTGTTTCCTTTACTGCTTGCTCAATATACAGATTGAATAACATCGGGGAGAGGCTACAACCCTGTCTTACTCCCTTCCCAACCACTGCTTCCCTTTCATGTCCCTCGAATCTTATAACTGCCATCTGCTTTCTGTACAAATTGTAAATAGCCTTTCGCTCCCTGTATTTTACCCCTGCCACCTTTAGAATTTGAAAGAGAGTATTCCAGTCAACACTGTCAAAAGCTTTCTCTAAGTCTACAAATGCTAGAAACGTAGGTTTGCCTTTCCTTAATCTTTCTTCTAAGATAAGTCGTAAGGTCAGTATTGCCTCACGTGTTCCAGTATTTCTACGGAATCCAAACTGATCTTCCCCGAGGTCGGCTTCTACTAGTTTTTCCATTCGTCTGTAAAGAATTCGTGTTAGTATTTTGCAGCTGTGGCTTATTAAACTGATTGTTCGGTAATTCTCACATCTGTCAACACCTGCTTTCTTTGGGATTGGAATTATTATATTCTTCTTGAAGTCTGTGGGTATTTCGCCTGTTTCATACATCTTGCTCACCAGATGGTAGAGTTTTGTCATGACTGGCTCTCCCAAGGCCGTCAGTAGTTCCAATGGAATGTTGTCTACTCCGGGGGCCTTGTTTCGACTCAGGTCTTTCAGTGCTCTGTCAAACTCTTCACGCAGTATCGTATCTCCCATTTCATCTTCACCTACATCCTCTTCCATTTCCATAATATTGTCCTCAAGTACATCGCCCTTGTATAGACCCTCTATATACTCCTTCCACCTTTCTGCTTTCCCTTCTTTGCTTAGAACTGGGTTTCCATTTGAGCTCTTGATGTTAATACAAGTGGTTCTCTTATCTCCAAACGTCTCTTTAATTTTCCTGTAGGCACTATCTATCTTACCCCTAGTGAGATAAGCCTCTACATCCTTACATTTGTCCTCTAGCCATCCCTTCTTAGCCATTTTGCACTTCCTGTCGATCTCATTTTTGAGACGTTTGTATTCCTTTTTGCCTGCTTCATTTACTGCATTTTTATATTTTCTCCTTTCATCAATTAAATTGAATATTTCTTCTGTTACCCAAGGATTTCTACTAGCCCTCGTCTTTTTACCTACTTGATCCTCTGCTGCCTTCACTGCTTCATCCCTCAAAGCTACCCATTCTTCTTCTACTGTATTTCTTTCCCCCATTCCTGTCAATTGTTCCCTTATGCTCTCCCTGAAACTCTGTACAACCTCTGGTTCTTTCAGTTTATCCAGGTCCCATCTCTTTAAATTCCCACCTTTTTGCAGTTTCTTCAGTTTTAATCTACAGGTCATAACCAATAGATTGTGGTCAGAGTCTACATCTGCCCCTGGAAATGTCTTACAATTTAAAACCTGGTTCCTAAATCTCTGTCTTACCATTATATAATCTATCTGATACCTTTTAGTATCTCCAGGGTTTTTCCATGTATACAACCTTCTATCATGATTCTTAAACCAAGTGTTAGCTATGATTAAGTTGTGCTCTGCGCAAAATTCTACCAGGCGGCTTCCTCTTTCATTTCTTAGCCCCAATCCATATTCACCTACTACGTTTCCTTCTCTCCCTTTTCCTACACTCGAATTCCAGTCACCCATGACTATTAAATTTTCGTCTCCCTTCACTATCTGAATAATTTCTTTTATTTCATCATACATTTCTTCAATTTCTTCGTCATCTTCAGAGCTAGTTGGCATAGAAACTTGTACTACTGTAGTAGGTGTGGGCTTCGTATCTATCTTGGCCACAATAATGCGTTCACTAAGCTATTTGTAGTAGCTTACCCGTGTTCCTATTTTCCTATTCATTATTAAACCTACTCCTGCATTACCCCTATTTGACTTTGTGTTTATAACCCTGTAGTCACCTGACCAGAAGTCTTGTTCCTCCTGCCACCGAACTTCACTAATTCCCACTATATCTAACTTTAACCTATCCATTTCCCTTTTTAAATTTTCTAACCTACTTGCCCGATTAAGGGATCTGACATTCCACGCTCCGATCCGTAGAACGCCAGTTTTCTTTCTCCTGATAGCGACATCCTCTTGAGTAGTCCCCGCCCGGAGATCCGAATGGGGGACTATTTTACCTCCGGAATATTTTACCCAAGAGGACGCCATCATCATTTAATCATACAGTAAAGCTGCATGCCCTCGGGAAAAATTACGGCCGTAGTTTTCCCTTGCTTTCAGCCGTTCGCAGTACCAGCACAGCAAGGCCAGATCAGTCAATCATCCAGACTGTTGCCCTTGCAACTACTGAAAAGGCTGCTGCCCCTCTTCAGGAACCACACGTTTGTCTGGCCTCTCAACAGATACCCTCCGTTGTGATTGTACCTACGGTACGGCTATCTGTATCGCTGAGGCACGCAAGCCTCCCCACCAACGGCAAGGTCCATGGTTCATGGGGGGGGGGGGGTCTGTACTGTATGTGACTATATTTGGGCAGAGACATACAGGATCCACAATCGGCCACCGACTTGCCTCGTCTTTCATCAGACCGACAATCTTGGAGGGTTTTATGCCATAAGGATTATTCGCCACACATCCAAATGTGTGAAATGCAGGGATGGTACATTATTACTTCATATGTACTGCAATCTTTCACCCGACAGACGAAACTGTCTGTATCCATATAAAGTAACTTTGGAGTTGTAAAATGAGTTTTTGTCAGATAATACTGAACTGGTGCATGTGGAGTTTGGAAGGTCCAATATACTTGTACACAAACCAACACAAACAGGTTTTTTGTACTCTACTGAAACCTTTCCATCTTTGTTGACGATTGTGGACCATTAAAATTTGGCCTGGAGATATAACATGCTGCACCACCGCCCCTTCTAGAGAGTAACTAAGTGAATTTTCCGATGTCCTTTGACATTCTGCATAGTTTCGCCGAAAGCTGCATTAATCATAAGTTTGTAAACATCTTCCTCAAATGTATATGTCTGGAGGGCCCTCTTTGTGGTTTTTAAGTATAGTTTTCTTCAACTGGAGAGGGTGGTTGACAAAAATAGTGTGAATGAGTCTATCCAGTTTCAACCCCAAATTGACATATTGATTGCGATTACGACAGTGTAATATGTCCTTTGTTTTCCCTTCAGTGTTGTCATCATCTCTGAGTGGGAACCGTTTTCCAGAACTTGGTGCTCTGGACATTGCAATAAATGGATGTGCTTCTCATGCAAACTGATAAGGTAGATTAAATCTACCTCCAGAATGTACCCCATTTGAAAATACATGTTGGATTTTTTTTACCCAATCTAATTCTTTGCTTATCATACAGACACTGAAACCACTCATTAGATAGAGGTTGTAGCATGGCTTGTCTGTTTAATCTGCTTGCATCAAAGTACTTGATGTAACTTAAATTACCAGATGCACTAAACTTTTCATGTATTAGCAGGTTGTCTGCCTTGGCACGCTCATGGACACAGTGACAAAGCCTGCTGTGGATCCTTCATTCACAAAACTGTAACATGTAAACATCAGTCAATCATTCAGTGTTGACACATAGCTTTTTCAACATAGTGTCCCACAAAAGCCCTAGCAAGGGGTAATAGTAGACAGTGTACAACTCGTATTTTTCTGGCATACACTCCATAATAATTCGTAAATATCTCCAATTAAGTGCACATCTGTGATGATATGAATTATGTATTCCTTTGAATTAGGAATCTTGAACTGATGCCACACTCTCACTGCATGGCCATACTCCACATCCGATAGGGCAATACCTGAAACTTTACTGGATAATGCTGTTATGTCAGTCAGAGTGGTTTTGTTGCGTTTCTCCCATAAATCCAGATGTTCGTATGGGAAAAACCCCTTCACTGTTACAAGGTGAAACTTGACATCATCGGGAAATGCAGCTCAAGTGAGGTGTAAGTCGTCCTGATGCATCATTTTAGCAAGTTTCTGTAGTGATGCCTGCATGAGTCTCTGTGAGCTAAAGAACCTCAGTGTAACTTTCTTGGTGATTTGATTCTCTTTGAAAACGTGATGTATCTCTCAGTGCTGTGAGGTAGGACACTAACCTGATCCCTGTTCTTTCTTTAATCAACCAAGTACTGGAATAGGCCCGGAGTGTCATATCTGCTTAAATTATGGATGACAATGGGTTTATGCCCTGGGAGAGAGTTATTCAAGTTGTGTACACAGTGTGCAGCACTGTTGAACTTGACAGTTTGATGGCATTGATTCCTTCAAGGTGTTTCTGCTTCTTTATCCATCGGCTGTCAGAAAATATAATAATCAACTGAATTATTGTACAGTAATTTATCCTCCGGCCTTTTGGAACGATGTTGTCATAAATTTCATCACCTTTCCTTGCAAGGTTTTCATACCCACAGAGCAACCAATTAGCAACATTATTCCTAACATACGAATTAAAATGATTAAAACTTGAATCACACGCACATACAACTTCATAGGCAGGTGCAAAAGGTACATGCAACTCTGTGAGAGTGAAATGTGAAGCAGTAGGAGCAATTTCACAGCCCACCACAGGAGGGAGAATACATTGAAAGTCGGCATATACGGTAAAGGGTATTCGCTCCTTGCTGACAAAATCATTAAGCCTTAAGACACAATACAACATGAATCGGCTCTGTGGTAGAGAAATCCACCACATGCTTTGTGAAACTCACACTCACCAGGCACCTTGAGCAAAAATGCTGTGTATCCTTATGTTTCGACGTATGGGAGGAGAGAAGATGGAACATGCTCTGAACCCATCAATAAAGTTGTCCGTCACCCTCAGAGATTAACAAACAATCTGCATGTGTCGCATGGTGACCAGCGACTTTAGAAAAGTAAAGGAGTCCAACGATCATTTGTGTAAGAACACCAACATCTGACTTGCATTCTCTCTAGCGATATAAGTGAGTAGATGTATGGTTTACCTCTCAAATTTACTGATGTTCTGAGGGTTCAGGGGGAATTTAAGTATCATAGTGTTTATAACATCTGCTAGTATTCGCATGGTATTTCTGTAGACGCTCAGAGATTTTTTATTTTTTATTTTTTTTATTTATTTATTTATTTATTTATTTTTTGCGGGCCAGAAGGAGCCACAGAAATCAGTACTTGCCTTTATTTTATTTTGAACATTAATAATGGCCTAGTTATCAGCAATATCCCTTGGAAGGCGGATATGTGAGGCCCCATCCCATGGATCATAGACATGATACAGAACCCTATGGAGAGCTTTACCCGAATCTCTCCGTTGGTAAACATAAGATCTTCGGAAGTTCTCTTTCCAGAAAGGGCAGACAGCCACTCATTTAAAAATTTGGGCCTTGGCACCCTACCATGTTACTGATGGTCTCGAAGAGCACCTCGAATCACTGAAAATGATAATTCTGTGCAATATACCTGGACAGTATCTTCGGTTTCAGAATGGGCAGAGGAGCTGCTGCTGGCCAGTAGATGATCGCTGCTGTTACTACAGAGGTCTCACCTCAATAAAACAAGTGTCGGGCATAGTGATGCTGCTGCTGCCTGCGACGTCCTGGTTGCTCACGATCGTCCTGCTGCTGGCAAAGATATGACTGCTATGGACTGGGGCCAGGTCACTCATAATGGCTCGGCCACTGGTGCTGCTGCCCACAGCGATGGTGACGCTAATGTTGATGGTGCTTGTGACGACCCAGGTGACAGAGATGGAGCTCCAAGTCAAAGAACAATTATGAAACATCACGGAATAACAGTTTATAAGCATTAGAAATATTTTTACACATATACATAATTAAGCTATTCTTAAGCATTCTACACTACTGGCCATTAAAATTGCTACACCACGAAGATGACGTGCTACAGACACCATATTTAACCGACAGGAAGAAGATGCTGTGATATGTAGATGAGTAGCTATTCAGAGCATTCAACCAAGGTTGGCGCAGGTGGCGACACCTACAACGTGCTGACATGAGGAAAGTTTCCAACCGATTTCTCACATACACACAGCTGTTGACCGGCGTTGCCTGGTGAAACGTTGTTTTGATGCCTCGTGTAAGGAGGAGAAATGCGTACCATCACGTCTCCGACTTTGATAAAGGTCGGATTGTAGCCTATCGCGATTGCGGGTTATCGTATCGCGATATTGCTGCTCGCGTTGGTCGATATTTAATGACTGTTCGCAGAATAGGGAATCGGTAGTTACAGGAGGGTAATACGGAACGCCGTGCTGGATCCCAACGGCCTCATATCACGAGCAGTCGAGATGACAGGCATCTTATCCGCATGGCTGTAACGGATCGCGCAGCCACGTCTCGATCCCCGAGTCAACAGATGGGGACGTTTGCAAGACAACAACCGTCTTCACGAACAGTTCGACGACGTTGGCAGCAGCATGGATTATCAGCTCGGAGACCGTGGCTGCGGTTACTCTTGACGCTGCATCACAGACAGGTGCGCCTGCGATGGTGTGCTGAACGATAAACCTTGGTGCACGAATGGCAAAACGTCTTTTCTGTGATGAATCCAGGTTCTGTTTACAGGATCTAGATGGTGGCATCCGTGTTTGGCGACATTGCGGTGAAAGCACATTGGAAGCGTGTATCCGTCATCGCCATACTGGCGTATCACCCTGCGTGATGGTAGGGGGTGCCATTGGTTACACGTCTCGGTCACCTCTTGTTCGCATTGACGGCACTCTGAACAGTGGACGTTCCATTTCAGATGTGTTATGACCCGTGGCTCTACGCTTCATTCGAGCCCTCCGAAACCCTACATTTCAGCAGGATAATGCACAACCGCATGTTGCAGGTCCTGTACGGGCCTTGCTGGTTACAGAAAATGGTCGGCCGGTGCCCTGGCCAGCACATTCTCCAGATCTCTCACCAACTTAAAACGTCTGGTCAATGGTGGCCGAGAAACTAGCTCGTCACAATACGACAGTCAGTACTCTTGATGAACTGTGGTATCGCGTTGAAACTGCATGGGCAGCTGTACCTGTACTCGTCATCCAAGCTCTGTTTGACTCAATGCCCAGGCGTATGAAGGCCGTTCTTACGGTCAGAGGTGGTTGTTGTGGGTACTGATTTCTCAGGATCCATGCACCCAAATTGCGTGAAAATGTAATCACATGTCAGTTCCAGAATAATATATTTGTCCAATGAATACCTGTTTATCTGGAACTAACGGTTACCTCATTGGTGGTGGTACAGGTAGGGGCAATACCGGAGGATTTTAAGCGTTTCTATGAAGCAATACAACAGTCTGTAATTATTACCTCGTGATGACTGGGTGTTGTGTGATGTCCTTAGGTTAGTTAGGTTTAAGTAGTTCTAATTTCTAGGGGACTGATGACCATAGATGTTAGGTCCCATAGTGCTCAGAGCCATTTGAACCATTTTTTTTTGTAATTATTAGATACAAAATTTATAGGTACGTACACACACACACACACACAACACACACACACACACACACAAATAAATGAGATATCTGCATAGAAAATCAATTTGTCATTGCCGTCATCGCCATTATGTCTCATCCTGGCTTGCACATAATACATGCTCTGCTGCTGCTGCATCTCGCTCATTGGAACAGACAATGTTTCGTTAAAACGATAAATACGGAGAAAGCAGCAAGAACGATACACTGGTTATGCAAAAACATGCACAAGAGATAATTACATGGAGAACTGTTACTGTCATTGCCGTTAGTGTCACTGTACGCCACTAGCCTTACAGGAGCGTTTATGAATTACTAGAGGTCTGTGATGGCATGGCCAGTGTTTGAATACATGGGGTAATGTTTGCCCACCAACCTCAGATGCTGGCGATGCCAAAATTTGGGTAGAGCTTGGAACAATAATCAATTCTGAAATACCTAGAAAAACATTGGTTAAGTAAAAAAATATAGACAATAACAAATGTATACACATTCAAGTAAAAAAGATCATCATCATTTTCAGCCCTCTGTGAGGGGATGTCTAACATCTGAATACACGGGGTAATGTTCACACACGTCCGCAGCTCGTGGTCATGCGGTAGCGTTCTCGCTTCCCACGCCCGGGTTCCCGTGTTCGATTCCCGGCGGGGTCAGGGATTTTCTCTGCCTCGTGATGACTGGGTGTTGTGTGCTGTCCTTAGGTTAGTTAGGTTTAAGTAGTTCTAAGTTCTAGGGGACTAATGACCATACGTGTTAAGTCCCATAGTGCTCAGAGCCATTTGAACCAATTAATGTTCACACGTCAACTTTCAGATGCTTGTTATGCCGGAAACAGGTTGGTTTTGGGACATTAAGCGATTCTGGAAACAACAAGAACGATATTGTTTAAGTCAAATACGTGAAAAATACACAGAAATTCCTGCATATATATCGGGAGAAAGTCGTACTACCAGCAAGTGCTACAGCATCATGCTCTTGTGATCGTGTACCCACACAGGTCACCCTTAGGGTTGTGTCATTCAGCAGCTCTAAGACAACAATGTAATAGTCTGCGAGTATCGAAAATACAAACACACTTACAAGTTTACAGAAATGGTACTTACTTTCAAGATTCTCATCCTTTCCAAAATCCTGCACTAAAGCAGTAAACTTCCTGTCATTGAAGAGGTTCGATGGTACACCGTCCTCATCGGCGACCTTCTTGAAATGATGGCACTTGCCACTGCTACAGCTGCTACTGCTGCCTTATCTCTTCATCTCAATGAACTCTACGACATAAGCACACATGACACCAACAGATGCTACAAGCAGACTGAGGAGAAAGCACACCAGCTGAGCTATCTTATATAGTCTTGGTCAGTGGAGAGGTGGTGAAGGTTGTAATTCTTTGCCAAATGAGTCAACGTAATAAACGCTATTTTGTGTTCTTCTTACACCACACAGTGAGTTTCTAGTCTTCCTGCAGTGTCTAAATTTAGAATTCCACATTAATTTGACTTCCACATATCTCAGGTTGTGTATTATGCATGAGCACTCCACGAAATCTTGGGATAGAGAACTTTTTGACTAATTTAAGCAGATCATATTAGTAATGGTTTGTTGGGTACTCCAGACAATAGTTTTCTTAGTGAAGCCCTTTACTGTGAGGTTTTAAATAAAGTTCTTTCCTAGTGGCCACATATTCCAATAATTTATTACGCCTTTTAGACTCAAAAAGTTGCTGCTACGCGTTTTCCGCTTTTTGCACTATTCTGGCGACAGCTGCCGCACCTCTGGACGGGGAACAAACCGTTGAAAGCCCCAACAAGGCTGGTTTTAAGAACAGAAGGAATCCACCTAATGTGCTTGCAGTGGTAACACTCCAGGCGTTTTAATCAGGTTTCATTTTGAGGCTCCTTTAGCTCCAGACAATGACAGCTGAAAATTTTTTCTTAAAGACCCTTATATCCCCTTCCGCTTCTTCTTATTCTTTTTGTTCAGTGGGCAATGAGAGGCATTTATAAAATATAAATTTAAGCCTATGCCAAAATTAAGTTTTGTACGCATTGCTTTATCTACTAAAAGTGTAGCGATAGGCTGACCAACCCTGATATCTTTTCCTGATCGCATTTGCTTTGCTTGGTCGGCTAATATTCCATATCCTACGTGACATCCTGCGAGATACTTATGTGTATATGATATTTTGAGGTCTAAAGGCTTCATCTATAAGACTGATCCTATTATCACCAAGCACGAGTTGCTTCTCAGGCTTAGTTCCAGGTCCACAGTACTTACGTATAAGGATATAAATTTCTGTTGGCAGATTACCGAAAATACCACTATCTGTGTTGATGTGCTTCCTGTCATCCATGCTATGCTGTTTCAGATTTGTATGTCTTGTTATCCAGCAAATCAGAGTCATACACCCAGCTGCTATGTGATGAATGGAGTCACAACCATTTAACAAGGGCCTTTTTGCCTCGTCTGCTTATGACAAATTCTGTGAGCAAAACGTCTAGTTCGCTGTTCCTCTGTAAATCTCCGTAAAAATTACTACCAATTTCAATAATGCTGCCATTCTTTAAGGCATAAGTTCTAGGTTTTGTTGGTTCCACCTTGCAAACTGTAAATAACTCGGTTGATCAGTTTTGGAGGTATGATTTCTCAGAGCAGTTGTAAATGTTAATGATATGTGGGAAAATATCAGTCCATTTAAAAGAACTGTGAAAGTTAAAATGCATCCACATTTGCCCTTTTACAGTCCAGTTCAAACGGTCCACAGTACTTGCTCCCAAATGTTAGACTGTAGTGTAGTGATGTATTCCATACAGTCACATTAACGCCTTGAAATACTGACTATAACTCACCACCCTCGTATGTTTGTGGGGTATAGTTGATTCTTGTCTGTAGCAATTCTTCAAACACATGTGCAGTAGCCTTTCCCATCTTTGTTTTCACAGGTAAAGTCCAAGAAAATGTCAATGACCATTAAAATATATTTGAATGTTTTATTCTCCTGTCAATATTGTTACATATGTTGGAGACCTGACTGCCGTATGTCACCAAAACCTGTGATTCTTACCCGCCTACACAGCAAGTCAACGGCCTTGCCACAGAGGTAACACCGGTTCCCGGCAGATCACCGAAGTTAAGTGCTGTCAGGTTGGGCTAGCACGTGGATAGGTGACCTTTCGGTCTGCCGAGTACTGTTGGCAAGCGGAGTGCACTCAGCCCTTGTGAGGCAAACTGAAGAGCTACTTGATTGAGAAGTAGAGGTTCCGGTATCGTAAACTGACATACGGGCAGGAGATTGGTGTGCTGACTGCATGCCCCTCCATATCCCCATACAGTTGCCGGTAGGCTGAGGGTGACAGGGCGGCCGGTCGATACTGGGCCTTCATGACCTGTTCAGGGTGAGATTAGGGTGTTGTTACATTGGAAAGTCCTGTGTGCTGGTTTATGGGGTTCTTGAACAAATTTCTCCATAATTAGTCAGTTATACATCTTTCTCTAAGTTCTGAAATTATCTGAATGATTTCATGCAAATATGATGTATTTCCAGCTGCAGAAGATGCTGTAAGCAACTGTGATCTTTCAACTATTTCATTGGGTAGATGTAATAGATATTTTGGTGTGGTGTGTTGTTAATTTTATTGTTCTGAATTTCGATAATGCCACTGCCAGGTACGTCTGCCAATGCTTGTTAAATAATGTTTTCGTATTTCGTGCTGTTCGTGCATTTTTCTGCTACTCCATTGACTTTCTTGTATATCTCCATCATACATAACATCTGATCCTTATTCTTTTCAAAATATTTTGGTGAGTAGCTGTTTGTTCTGTAGCTTTGAGGAATACTAGATTCAGTAAACTGGGTAGTCTTTCGAATTCTCTGCCTTTGATCTGTACTGCATTCCTTGTTGAACTTACAAGCTGAGTGCCCAGCATATATGATTTCTCCTTGCTTACCATGTAAGTTCTAGCCATCCAACTATCACTGTAATGTTTAATGAAATCACCAAAATCATCTTCATCATCCCCTTCTGTAGCCATCGAGAGCAATGTGAGACACAGGGCTAAACATGTCTCTGAGAGATTGGTCTCTTTCCAAATGCCGTAACTTCAGCAGTCGCAGTTTTCCTCGGACAGCCTTTTGTGCTTGAACGACTTTGTCTGTGGTAAGTTCCTATGGGGCCAAACTGCTGAGGTCATCGATCGCAACGACCTTGTTTCGTCGACATGTTGACATATACTAAGCAGACTTCAGAGTGGTACACCACTTATATAAACTCACGTTTGCCTTTTTTCAGTCACATCAACCTGTGCAGTTGACTCATTCGTCTTCTTTTCAATTAAATCAACCCTCGCTATTAATTTGTTGATAAACATCAGAACAGTTTGAGAATCAATTACTTAATACCTTTGTTGAGTGCTTGAAGTCTAATAGTATCACGCTTAATACAGTCTTGAGCTTCTGAATTTTCGTGTTAACACACAGACGAATGTTCCGTCTCTCCCTCACAAACTTGTCCATACTGTGAAGTTTAATGACGTCATTTCCCAGTGTTTCACTACATATACACATTTCCATTATCTTTTAAAGACATCCTGAAAGCTCCAACGTCATTCAACTGTTTTGTTTTATTGATAGGTACAAATCTATGATGTGAACGATCCCAGCAATCTCTACATAAAGTTGTAAATCCATCTAAAGTCATGTCAGTTCCTACATGTGCCTAGTAAATGTGTATAAGATTCATGTTACCCGTTTGAAGGCAATAATAACATAGCGTTACCTATTATCAGTTGTTTTGGGATTCTTGAATATGCCTGGCTTGGATAAAAGGTATCGAGACCGCTTTGTCGGCAAAAAGAGAAGTATTTGATTATTTGGTGCCGATTTTCCACTATGAGATTGTTCTATATGAACACCATATGAGGTTTTACTCCTTCAGGTGCTGGGACGTCTTCACATTGAGGAAAGTCTTTTATGTAATGCCGTCAACACATGAAAGTATTTCCCCAAGTAGCCGGCACTTTTGAAACAGTGTTTTTGAAAATACATATGCATTCTCATGAACACCATTTTGATTCATTAGTAGGGACATGAGGATATTAGTTTACCCTACAAACGATGGACAACTGGGCTTTAGTGCTCCATCCTTGTTATTCAATTTTTCTGTAGTAGTCTCAGACCAACTAGTTTCAGAGAAGTGTTTGTAAAGAACATTCTTTGTCCATCTGCTCTTGTTGAATACTACATGGCTACACTAGCATTCAAGATGTTTGCTACGATAAATAACACAGATGTCTTATACATGATTCATTTTATTCTACAGATAGCTGAATATATACAGAATGAAGAAAAAAAGGCCGCACTTGGTGGTCGGCATGCGATTCCTTATCCCAGTTCAAGGCAAAAATGTTTGTAACAGAACTTAACTGCAGCAATAGATTTAATGGGAGTGCGATTTTAAGAAACGAGTCTGTGACAACGCTGTAATTGCGTGCAGCAGGGTCAAGAACAGGTAGCAAGAACTCGGGGGTGTGCTGGAGGTGTCCCTTCAGGTCAGTGAAACGAGGGAATATCGCGGGGAACTTATATGCAGACTCATCGATGTTTGAGTCGTGTTCGGACCAATTTTTTTAGTTAATGCAATACATAACTTGAATCTGAATACTCCAGCTTCAAAGATGAAAGTGACATCTGATAGTTACACTCACAGCTCAGCGCCGCGCGCTACGACGCGGTCACCTTGTCGGACGGCACTTGTGCGGTGGCGAGTGACGCGTGGACGGTCGCCGGTAGCCAGTGGCCGCGGGAGGGTGAGGAAAGTCTAGACCATAGGGTGTGGTGGTGGTGCGGAGGTAACAATGATACCAGTAGTACCCTGCGCCGTACACCCTTAGGTGGCTTGTAGATTCTACTGGGTGTTTCTTTAGAGCGTGCAAAAATGTAACAGGACATAGAGAATGCTCCAATGAACAATTTGAGGCCGGGAACATGGGGTCGGAGAAGCCAGCTTAAGGAGATATGAAGTAAGCTTGTCTACCGCTTTGTCTAGCATTACTGTTTTCCAGCCTATTTACAACTAACATGCGTACAAGTTTACACGTGCTGCTTATTTACAAGTACATTATGTGATCAAAAGTACCCGGACACCCCCAAAAATATACATTTCTCATATTAAGGGCATTGTTCTGCAGCTTACTGCCACGTCCTTCACATCAGCGACCTCAGTAGTCATTAGACGTCGTTAGAGAGCAGAACGGGGCGCTCCATAGAACTCACGGCCTTCTAACGTGGTCAGGTGATTGGGTGTCACTTGTGTCATTCATCTGTATGCGAGATTTCCACGCTTCTAAGCATCCCTAGGTCTACTGTTTCCTATGAGATAGTGAAGTGAAAACCTGAAGGGACACGTGCAGCACAGAAGCGTACAGGCCGACTTCGTCTGTTGACTGACAGAGACCGCCGGCATTTGAAGAGGCTCCTAATGCGTAATAGGTAGACATCTATCCAGACCATCACACAGGTATTCCAAACTGCATCAGGATCCACTGCAAGTACTATGACAGTTGGGCGGTAGGTGACAAAATTTGGATTTCATGGTCGAGCGGCTGCTCGTAAGCCACACATCACGCCGATAGATGCCAAACGACGCCTCGCTTCGTGTAAGGAGCCTAAACATTGGACGATTGAAAAGTGGAAAAACCTTGTGTGGAGTGACGAATCACAGTACACAATGTGGCGATACGATGACAGGGTGTGGAATGGTGAATGCCAGAACGTCAGTAGTGCCAACAATAAAATTCGGAGGCGGTGGTGTTATGGTGTGGTCATGTTTTTCATGGAGGGAGTTTTCACCTCTTGTTGTTTTGCGTGGAACTATTACAGCAGAGGCCTACATTGATGTTTTAAACACCCTCTTGCTTCCCACTGTTGAAGAGCAATTCGGGGTTGGCGATTGCATCTTTCAACACGATCGAGCACCTATTCATAATACACAGCCCTTATTGGAGTGGTTAAACGACAATAACATCCCTGTAATGGAGTGGCCTGCACAGAGTCCTGACCTGAATCCTATAAACACCTTTGAGATGTTTTGGAAAGCCGACTTCGTGCCAATCCTCACCGAACGACAACGATACATCTCTTCAGTGCATCACTCCGTGAAGAAAGGGCTGCCATTCCCCAAGAAACTTTCCAGCACCTGATTGAACGTATGCCTGCGAGAGTGGAAGTTGTCATCAACGCTAAGGGTGGGCCTGCACCAATTCCAGCATTACCGATGGAGGGCGCCACGCTAGTCATTTTCAGCCAGGTGTCCGGACACTTTTGGTCACATAGTGAACATCTTTATTTCCTACTCTATTCAGAGACGTACAGTGGAATACGCTGGAGCTGTACCGGTACAATTTCGCAAAACTCACTGACATGCACCCTGTGTACGGGGAAGTATACGTTGCAATACTATCGCTGCACAAAGGCTATACAGGAAACGATTTCCTAACAGGAATCATCCGTTATGACGAGTTTTCATTTCTATCGATCGACGAATGCAGGTGATTGGTTCATTGGAAAGAAGAACATGAGGACCACTCGCACACCCGGTCGTGAAGAGGAGGTGCTGTTGCAGCGGATCCACTACAAGTACTCATCGTATTGCATATGAAATGGGCGTTGCACATAGTACCATGTGCCGAGTACTGCACGAACAACAATTACATCCATATCACCCACAATGAGTCCATGCAGTGCTGGTGACTGACGTTGCACAAAGGGTCACATTGTATCAGTGGTTGCTGCAACAATGGACTGATCGACCAGATTTCTTCCAAATCGTGCTCTTTACTCACGAGGCCTCTTTTGATCGTGACGGTGTTTCGAACAGCAGAAACATCCATATGTGGGATGAGGAAAACCATCACGCCCTATTAGAGTCAAACCGTCTAGTATGTTTTGCTGTGAATATCTGGGTCGGCATTGTAAGCAACAATCTCATTGGACCATATCTTCTACCTGGCCGTCCGCGTGGCCACAGGTACTTGCGATTCGTGCAGAGAGTTCTCCCTGAGTCGTTGGAGAACATACCTTTTGCTGTTCCTGAGAAGATATGGATGCAACATGACGGTGAACCGCCTCACGTCAGTGTGGATGACCCCAACCATCTCAATGCTGTATATTCTGGTCGCTGGATTGGAAGGGGAGGTCCTATTCCACGGTCTACGAAGTCACCTGACCTGAATACCCTTGAATACATCCTATGTAGATATCTAAAGTCACCTCTGTGTGAGACCCGAGTTGTTACGGAGATGTAATTAGTTGCTAGAATGGCTGTGATGTGATTCGAAACACACAAGAGATACCTGTCAGGGTGTGTCAGAATCTTGTTCGCCGATGTCAAGCTTCCAATGATGCTGATGGCCATCAGTTTTGTAAGATATAGTACAAATGATAAGTTTATTGTGTCAGTGGTGGTATTTGCAGTTAACTGTAAATAATGTAAATAAAAAAGTATACAGTATTCCTATTATTTTAAGCTGTCTTCGCCGAACTCACGTTCCCTACCTCAAATTGTTCAGTGGAGCACCCTCTTTGTCCTGTTAAATTTTTGCACGCTTTTACGGAAACACCCTGTATATGTAGAGGTGGTAGTGAAGACTACTGACGGCTTTGTTCAGGGGAGGGTCAGTGAGACAACAGCAGCCGGCCGCGACACAAGCAGCAACAGGGAAGTCACCGATTTTGCAACTTTTACGTGTTCCTAATTAGGAGTGGATTTTATAATGTAATCTGTGTGCTTTAATAGTTTAGTTCCTTGAGTTTCTGCGTGTTAATTTAATATCTAATAACCACGCTTCTCGCGATTTCGTTTGCGTCGGAAAGTAAACAGATTTTATGACATATTACAAGTTCCTAATCAGGCGAATTATTTAGTTTCACCTGAGTGGTTCGGTAGTTAGGTTTTTGAATCTCTGCATATTAATCTAAGTTGTTAGAACAATTCCTGCGTTTTCGTCAGGGTCTACAGTAGAGCTGTGCAGCTCGTGCCGGTAGTCCGTCTATCTGTATAGTTTAGTTTTCCACGGTCTTAAGTACGGACGGGACTGCGATTGTTGCGTGCGGTCCGAGCAGAGTTGGTGACACTTCGATCTCAGCTCCAGGCTGTGGTGGCCTCGGTTACACAGCTTGAGGCTGCAGTGGATGGGCACCACTGTTGTGGACCGGCCGTGGGGATCAAACGGACGTCCAGCATGTCCGAGTCCTCCATTCGGTCCCCACCGGTGGCCAGCCCAGTTACTGCTCGTACTGAGGTTGACCCCTCTAGTGGGAGGTCGCCCCGGGGCGAAACAGGCGGCGAAAGTCTTCCCAGCCCACCGCATGTAAGGCCTCCCCAATTCGTCTGACGAACAGGTTCCAGGTGCTGGCTTTGGCTGACACTGTCGCTGAGCCAGATGCTGTTGCCTGTCCTGCTTCAGAGGAAACCTCTCAGCCTGCAAGATCCGGACAATCACAGAGGGTGGGTTTATTGATAGTTGGAAGCTCCAAAATTAGTCGCGTTATGGGGCCCCTTAGTGACATGGCTGCCAAGAAGGGAAAAAAACCATTGCGCACTCCATGTACATACCGGATGGAGTCATTCCAGATGTGGAACAGGTCCTCCCGAATGCCATGAAAAGCACAGGGTGCAGCCAACCGCAGGTGGTTGTTCTCGTCGGTACCAACGATGTGTGTCGCTTTGGATCGGAAGAGATTCTCTCTGATTTCGAGCAGCTAACAGAAGTGGTGAAGGCTGACAGTCTTACTTGCAAGATGAAAGCAGAGCTGACCGTTTGCAGAATAGTCGACAGGACCGATTGCGGACCTCTGGTACAGAGCCGAGTGGATGGTCTGTATCAGAGGCTCAGACGGTTGTGCGACCGAGTGGCCTGCAGATTCCTCGACTTGCGCCAAACGGATGGTCGGCTTTCGGGTTCCGCTGAATAGGTCAGGTGTCCACTATACTCAGGAGGCGGCTACACGAGTAGCAGGGGCTATATGGCGTGGACTGGGTGGTTTTTTAGGTTAGAGGGTCTCGGGAAAACACAAGAAGTGCTTCAGTCACAAAGGGTGCAGGCCGAACACAGGAAGAACGTAGATACAGGAACCATTGGTATAACAGCTGTAAACTGTCGTAGCTGTTTTGGGAAAGTACCAGAGCTCCAAACGCTAATACAAAGCACTGGTGTTCAAATCGTTATAGGCATTGAAAGCTGGCTAAATCTGGATATAAGCTCAGCCGAAATTTTTGCGAAGAACCTAACGGTGTTCGGAAATGACGGGTTAAACACGCTTAGTGGTGGCGTGTTTGTTGCTGTTAGAAGTAGTTTATCTTGTCACGAAATTGAAGTAGACAGTTCTTGTGAGTTAGTATGGGCAGAGGTCATTGTTGGCAACTGGAATAAAATAATAATTGGATCCTTTTACCGACCTCCCAATTCAGGTGATACACCTGCTGAAAGGTTCAAAGAAAACTTTGGTTTGATTTCAAACACGTACCCGACTCATACGATTGTAGTTGGTGGTGACTTTAATTTACACTCGATTTGTTGGTGAAAATACATGTTTAATTCCGGAGGTATCCATAAAACATCATCCGAAATTGTGCTAAACGCATTCTCTGAAAATCATTTCGAGCAGTTACTTCATGAGCACACGCGAGTAGTAAACGGTTGTGAAAACACACTTGACCTCTTAGCAACAAATAATCCTGAGTTAATAATGAGCATCAAAACCGAGATTAGTGAACACACGGTTGTCGTAGCGAGACTGAGTACTGTCAACCCCAAATCCTCCAAAAATAAACGAGAAGTATACCTATTCAAAGAAAGCAGATAAAAATTCACTTGACGCCTTGCTGAGAGACAATCTCTACTCCTTCCAAATTAATAATATAAGTGTTGACCAGATGTGGCTTGAATTCAGAGAAAAAGTGTCGGCAGAAATTGAAAGATTTATACCAAATAAATTGACAAACGACGGAGCTGATCCTCCTTGGTACACAAAACGAGTCAGAATACTGTTGCAGAAACAGCCAAACAAACATGCCAAATTTAAACAGACGTAAAATTCCCAAGATTGCCGATTTATTACAGGAACTCGAAATTTATCGCGGACTTCAATGCGAGATACTCATAACAGTTTCTACAACGAAACTTTGTCTCGAAACCTTGCAGAAAATCTAGAGAAATTCTGGTCGTATGTGAAGTATGTTAGCGGAAAGAAACAATGCCTTCTCTGCGCGATAGCAGAGTTGCTAACACTGCCTTCCAAAATGCCTTCACAAAAGAAGACGACGAACATATTACTGAATTCGAATCAAGAACAGCTGCCAACATGAGTAACGTAGAAGTAAATATCCTCGGAGTAGTGAAGCAACTTAAACCACTTAATAAAAGCAAGTCTTTTGCTCCAGACTGGATACCAATTATGTTCCATTCAGGGCATGCTGATGCATTAGCTCCATACTTAACAATCATATACAACCGTTCTCTCGATGAAAGATCCGAACCCAAAGACTGCAAAGTAGCACAGGTCACACCAATATTCAAGAAAGGTGGTAGGAGTAATCCACTTAATTTCAGGCCCATGTCATAAACGTCGATATGCAGCAGGATTTTGGAATATATATTGTGTTCAAACATTGTGAATTAGCTCCAAGGAAACGGTCTATTGACAGACAGTTAGCATGCGTTTAGAAAACATAGTTCCTGTGAAAAACAACTAGCTCTTTATTCACAAGAAGTTTTGAATGCTATTGACAAGGAATTTCAGATTGATTCCGTATGTCTGGATTTCCGGAAGGCTTTTGACACCACACAAGCGGCTTGTAGTGAAATTGCGTGCTTATGGAATGTGCTAGTTATGTGACTGGATTTGTGATTTCCTGTCAGGGAGGTCACAGTTCATAGTAACGACGGAAAGTCATTGAGTAAAACAGTAGTGATTTCTGGCGTTCTCCAAGGTAGTGTTATAGGCCCTTTGCTGTTCCTTATCTATATAAACGATTTGGGAGACAATCTGAGCAGCCGTCTTATGTTGTTTGCAAATGACTGTGTCGTTTGTCGACTAATAAAGTCATCAGAAGAAGAAAAAAAATTGCAAAACGATTTAGACAAAATGTCTGAATGGTGCGAAAATTGTTAGTTGACTCTAAAAGACGAAAATTATCAGGTCATCCACATGAGTGCTAAAAGGAATTCGTTAAACTTCGGTTACACGATAAATAAGTTAAATCTAAAAGTCGTAATTTAAACAAAATACCTAGGAATTGCAATTACGAACAACTTAAATTCTAAGGAACACATAGACAATGTTGTGGGGAAGGCTAACCAAAGATTGCGTTGTTATGGAAGGACACTTAGAAAATGTAACAGATCTGCTAAGGACACTGCCTACACCGCGCTTGTCCGCCCTCTTTTAGAATACTGCTCCGCGGTGTGAGATCCTTACCAGATAGGACTGATTGAGTATATCGAAAATGTCAAAACAAGGGCAGCACTTTTGTATTATCGCGAAATATGGGAGAGAATGTCACCGAATTGATACAGGATTTGGGCTGGACATCATTAAAAGAAAGCCGTTTTTCGTTGCGACGGAATCTTCTCAGGAAATTCCTAGCACCAACCTTCTGCTTCGAATGCGAAAATATTTTGTTGTCACCGACCTACATAGGGAGAAACGATCACCACGATAGAATAAAGGAGATCAGAGCTCGTTCGGAAAGTTATAAGTGTTCGTTCTTTACACGCTGTACGAGGTTGAAATAATAGAGAGTTGTGAAGGTGGTGTTGCGTCCGCACTATAACACAACAAATATTCCGTGATAACCAAATTTATTTGACCTTCTGTCACTCAAAACAAAACATAAGTTCGACTACACAACACTTCGCTGGCTGTAGCGCCAAGGAGAAATCAGAGTCACTAGTAGAGAATACAAGTCCAAACCACTGCCAACCAGTCGACACGGACTCGTCGCAAGTTTCCAGCCAGGGAGGCCACAGTACGGTTCGGTCGTCGTGAATCCAGCAGCCGGGTAGTAACACAGTTATCGGCGAAGATCGAACTGGTTAAACGGGCTCAGGGAGCTCGCTTAAATCCGCAGGTCCGGCCAATCAGAGTGTTGGTAGATGGCGCCCTTATACGGTTCCTCACTCTGGTGGCAAGGGCAGCGCCGCCAGGGTAATCCGTATCGATAGTGGTGTGTACGCTGCCGCTAACCCCGCGATGACGCGTTCACTTGCGCCAGTTGTTGACATCGTGTGCTGCGCCAGCGGTACTCAGTGTGTGCCACGCGTGTTGTAGCACGCCGCGCCGAGTTGACGGCTGCTGTGCGGCGGCCGATACGGCAGGTGGTTCGATGAACCCTCTGCCATTCACTTAAATGTGATTTGCAGAGTATCAATGTCGATATTTATGTAGATGTTGTTGAACATTAATAAGTTTACCATTGGCAGGCGTGATCTGGAGCAAGTAGGAGGGAGATTTGCTAGCCGGCTGGTGTGACCGAGCGGCTCTAGGCGCTTCTGTCCGGAGCCGCGTGACTGATACGGTTGCAGGTTCGAATCCTGCCTCGGGCATGGATGTGTTTGATGTCCTTAGGTTAGTTAGATTTAAGTATTTCTAAGTTCTATAGGACTGATGACCTCAGATGTTAAGTCCCATAGTGCTCAGAGCCTTTTGAACCATTTTGAACCAGTGAGGATTACTCTTAGGTAGTAGGGTAGTGGTAGGAAAAGAGGTAAGAGGCCGGGAATTTCTCAGTTTTAAATATGTCACACTGCATTTGGCAAATTGATTAAGAGCGAGTCTGTTCTTAGTAATTTTTTTAAGCATTAAATTGAAACCAGTTTTCAACACCCCTCCTTTGAGTCACCATTCGACAATGATAGTAAATAGTGTGTTGAAATAGGTTTATCTTGCTGACTGACAAATATTGCTTACAATTTGGAAGAAGTATTTTCTCTCTAATACATGCTTAACATAGGTTAAGTGCAATTAATTACCTCTATAAACTTTATTTAATTTGGAAGTAATGAAGAAGCTGAGATGCATACAAATTTATTGAGTAAAACTGCGTTTAAATGAACAGCCATAGATCGCTAGTACAATACATAAAGAAAACAATAGTTCTTTAATTCAAACTTAATATTTGCTTGTAGAGACTAAGGCTCAATTTTTTTCATTTATTGAAAAATTAATGTATCGAAATATCAATATTTTGTATCCGATATAACTCCTGCATCGACCCATATCTGACGATTTATTGAAAAGTCGGCGTATCGATACTTCGGAATACTGCGCCATCTCTAATAGAGGGGTTGCTAGAGTTCATCTGAGAGGCCTCGGATGATTTCGTGTCTCACCCACCCTCAGCTTAGGCCACAAATGAAGCATATACCCTGACGTTGGTGAGCTCGTGGAAGTCTCTCCGGCAAGCGTTGCCGGCAGGTGACACGTTCGTTGGATGTGTGAGGGAGGCAGCGAGCCGCCGCGGCTCGCGCTCGGGCTGGCTCACGGTGACTCGGCGCAGCCTTTGTTTTGGCAGTCCGGGTCCCAACAGCGGCCGCGGCGGCGCCTGGCTCTGCCGGCGGCTGACGGGAACACAAAGGAGGCGTGTAGCGCCGTGGGGCGGCGCCGGCTCATCTGCCGGCCACGGCAAGGTGCGCGCCTCGCCTCCTGCCCCGTGTCTTTCGAGTGGTACCAACTGTCAGTGAACTGCCCACCCAACTCTGTGTGACAAAAATGTGTGATACTTTCACGCAGTTGTCTTCATGAGCGGTCAAGTATCCACTCATCTACTGTAACTTAACAGTCCCCAATCAGAAATTAAAATCTTCACGTAGTAAAATTACCTTTTGCCTAATCCTATTTTTAAAGCCACTGAATCTTTAGGGTTGTGTTGTTGTTGTGGTCTTCAGTCCTGAGGCTGGTTTGATGCAGCTCTCCATGCTACTCTATCCTGTGAAAGCTTCTTCATCTCCCAGTACCTACTGCAACCTACATCCTTCAGAATCTGCTTAGTGTAGTCATCTCTTGGTCTCCCTCTACGATTTTTACCCTCCACGCTGCCCTCCAATGCTAAATTTGTGATCCCTTGATGCCTCAGAACATGTCCTACCAACCGGTCTCTTCTTCTTGTCAAGTTGTGCCACAAACTCCTCTTCTCCCCAATTCTATTCAATACCTCCTCATTAGTTATGTGATCTACCCATCTAATCTTCAGCATTCTTCTGTAACACCACATTTCGAAAGCTTCTATTCTCTTCTTGTCTAAACTATTTATCGTCCACGTTTCACTTCCATACTTGGCTGCACTCCGTACAAATACTTTCAGAAACGACTTCCTGACATTTAAATCTACACTCGATGTTAACAAATATTTCTTCTTCAGAAACGCTTTCCTTTCCATTGCCAGTCTACATTTTATATCCTCTCTACTTCGACCATCATCAGTTATTTTGCTCCCCAAATAGGAAAACTCCTTTACTACTTTAAGTGTCTCATTTCCTAATCTAATTCCCCTAGCATCACCCGACTGAATTCGACTACATTCCATTATCATCGTTTTGTTTTTGTTGATGTTCATCTTATACCCTCCTTTCAAGACACTGTCGATTCCGTTCAACTGCTCTTGCAAAATTGCCAAAGGTACAGACCAGAAAAAGTATTTACTGTAGTGGCAGCTACCTCGGGTTATAACACTCCCGTCTGCTACTGTTATACCATAACCTCAATGCTAGAAACAGGTTGTGACATAAAACTATTTTGTAAAAGCAATTATGGTACAAAGCAACAGAGCAGTGTTACCCTCTGAGAGGAATTTTGTTATGTTGACCGTGTTGTCCCTAACGGAGGTGGCTTATCGGAAATGAAAGTCAGAATTACGTAAATACTTGAACAGTACCAAACAAAATTTTGTTTATCTGCACTGTTCAACGGATAAAGAAAACGGCCGCCAGCCTAACTACGCAAGAGAATGATTAACATTCTCGTTCAAGAAAGTAGTTATTAGTAACACTAATGGACAAACACAACCTAGACTTGGCCACACGCGAATGCAATGAACTCTGACACACATATGTTTTAAGATTGAAGCTAACAACTGGAGCAGCACAAACTATTTGCAAAATTATAACAGGTACAGAAAAAACTATCACTTTCAGGGCTTACACAAACTGAGTGGTCTTTATACTGTTAATATGCACACAAGAGAGACAAGCACTTAGTAATCATGAACATATAATTTCCTACTATGCAGATTTCTACTTTTACTACCGTGAGACATAAAATTAACATTAATGTAAGACACTGACCCACTTTCTGAGATCAACAACAGGCAGTAACGTGATCATTTACTAAGCAAAACTCTATAAGCCTCAGTCTTGAGAGATTTTAATTTGAAGTTGGCAACAACACATTAATAAGCATTTTTACTAAGAATGTTATTTTCAGCAAGCATCATTAACTCTAACTCACTCTCTTGCCACATTAACTTTCACTTTACTATGTTCAAGAGGCATTAATTAGAAAACTGGATTTTTAACGTACTTTCAGTAAGGACACTCGGTAATCACTTTAGATCAAACGGAGAGGACTCTGAGAGGTGTTATGATGAAGAGAAAAGTCAAGGTAGGTACATAAATTCAGATATAAATTACCTTATATTTCAGCACAATAACACATCCATTAAGCTGATCCTTCAATGTACATCATTATAGTGTTACGTTGCAATGATTGCGCAATGTGGTGGCAACTGCATGTTGGTAGATGGAATTGCAGGCAGAATTGCTGGACTCTGTCATTTCTTGGTGGCGATGATAGATACAAATTCCAGAATAGCCCAGCTATTTATCCATCCATCCGAGGCATTGGAAAATAACAGAAAAGCCTCTCTCGAAACCAGCACTATGCAACTTTTACACGGCAGTGCACGGACTCGTAGCTCATCTCTGACTGCTGGCTCGTCCCCGACTGACTGTTCGTCCCCGACTGACTATCAGTGCCACCTATTCTACATATGCCAACCACAATTTGCGCGCGCTACACAGTTCCGTTCCCGAGGGGAACCACACTACCTTTTACATACAGAATAACTAAGAGCCCTAAGTGAAGGTCAGCAGTTTACATAACAGCAAACAAACACATTAAATAAAACAGAACATTTTCACATATTGACACTTCTACAAAAAAAATTATTCACACAGAATTACAATTATATACAGTAAGTATTGTTCCCTCCAAATGGGACAAAGTATTTACAGTACAGATACACTACTTTGCATTGAAACAAACTACGACATCAAAGTTTTAACAAAGAAAAGAGTATACAATTTTGTGTTATCTATTCAATCAAAAACATTTACAGGTTCTTAACGATGTAATATTAAATGAAAAAAAAATAGATGAGTATAGCATTAGAGCTATGGTGTTACAGGGTGGAGTCTGCCATGAGCAAGGTGACCATTTTCTTTTTGGTCAACAGTCTTATGACTGGTCTGCCATGAATCCCTCTCCTGCGCAAACCTCTTCATTTTAGAGTTGCACGCTACATCGTCAATTATGTATTACAGTCTTTGTTTTCCTCTTCAGATTTTACTCTCTACAGTTCTCTCTAATACCATGGAGTGTAATCCCTGATCCTTTAATAAATGTCCCGTCACCCCGTTCTTTCTTCATGTCAATTTTTTTCAAATGTTCCTTCCTTCACCGACTCTGCAGAGAACCTCCACTTTCCTTTTCTTATCAGTCCATTTGATTTTCAACATTCTTATGTAGCACCACGTCTTAAGCGCTTCTATTCTCCTCTCTTCCATTTTTTTCCAGTGTCCATGATTCACTACCACGTTCTCCAAACGTACATTCTCAGAAATTTCTTCCTGGAATTATGGACTATGTTTGACACCGGTAGACTTCTCTTGGCCAAGTATGCCCTCTTCTACATGGACTAATCGGCTTTTTGTGTCCTCCTTGCTCCGTCCGTCATAGATACATTGCTTCCAAGGTAGCAGAATTCCTTAACTTCGTTTACTTCATGATCACCTGTCTTGGTGTTAGGTTTCTCGCTATTTTCATTTCTGCAGCTTCTCATAGCTTTCGTCTTTCTTATTCTCAATCCATATTCTGTACTCATTAGACAGGTCATTTGATTCAACAAATTCTACAGTTCTTCTTTACTTTCACTAAGGATACGAGTGTTATCAACGACTCTTGTCACTGATATCCTTTCATCCTGTAGTTTAGTCCAACTCTTGAACCTTTTTTTATCTTCGTCATTGCTTCTTCGAAGTATAGATTGAAGAGTAGGACTGAAACACTGCATGTCTCTTTTACACCTTTTCCAATCCAAGCACTTCGTTCTACGTCTTCCTGTTCCCTCTTGGTTCTTGTGCACAATGTATATCATCCGTCTTTCCCTATAGCTGACTCCTATTCTTTTTTCAGAATTTCTCGAACGTTTTGCACCATTTCTCAATGTCGAACGCTTTTTTTAGATGGAGAAAATCCTGTAAGCGTCTTTTGATTTTTCCTGTCTTGCTTCCATTATCAAGCAAAAAGTCATCACTGTCTCTATCGTGCCTTTATTTTTCGTAAAGCCCAACTGATCGTCAGCCATAAATACTTTCTCGTGAATTTTTCGGTAAGGCAGCCACAAATCACCGTCCGCCATCGTTCCTTCGTCGACCCGCAGAAGCGTATGACTATCTGAACCCAAGGACATTTCGCTCTGTTCATCGTCCTTCTGGAACTCCATTTACTGAGCATGTGTGAGGTTACAGCAGAACATGGACTGCAACTTAATCCCTGCCCTGGCTAAAGCCCATGTATTCTGCGCAAGGACATCTGCACAGTACATAGGAACACAGAGACATTGCCCATAGTGGCTATTATTTCTTGAAGATGACACCTCAGTCATTATCTCCTTCTCTGGCCAAGTGACTAACGTGTTCTAGACCATTGTTTTACATCTCCCTTTCATGAAAGACAAATCATTTTTTGATTCGTGCATGTGATTTCCTAGCAGCCGCATTTCATTTGTATAACCTATCGATGTGGATGGAGTCATAAAAAAAACTGGCGTTTTACAGATCTGAGTTTGTAATGTTAGAGCCCTTAATCGAATAGTTGCAGAATTCAGAATGGAAAATTAATAGTTTGAAATTAGATACAGCGTGACGGCAGTAAGATCAGGACTTACTGTCAGGTGAAAAAATTCAAATTGCTCTGAGTACTATGGGACTTAACCTCTAAGGTCATCAGTTCCCTAGAACTTAGAACTACTTAAACCTAACTAACCTAAGGACATCACACACATCCATTCCCGAGGCAGGATTCGAACCTGCGACCGTAGCGGTCGCGCGATTCCAGACTGTAGCCCCTAGAACCGTTCGGCCACCCCGGCCGGCTATTGTCAGGTGAGTACAGGGCTACAGTTAAAAATGAAATAGCAGTAATGCAGGAGTAGGTCTAATAATGACTAAAAAAATAGAACTGTAGATATGCTACTGTCAACAGCTTAGTGAACATATTATCAGAGACAGAACAGACACGAAGCCAACTCTCACCACTGAACGTTTATGTGCCTACTAGCTCAGCAGATGATAAAGCGCTCGAAACAATGTTTGATGAGATAAACTAGCAGATTTAAACTGGGTGCCTGATAAGGACTCGAACCTGGAATCTTCGTCTTTCGACTGAGCTATCCAGGCACAATTCACGACACTCACCACAGCTTCTCTTTTCAAAAGTCCTCTTCCCTACCTTCTAAATAAACAGTTCTGTTGCATACCAAGCGTGACTGACGCTAATGGAAGAAAAGATACTGCGGCGACGTGGTTTAGTCATGGTCTGCGGGATTGTTTCCAGAAAGAATGTTCATTCTACAGCGGAGTGTGAGCCGATTTAAAAATTCCTAGTAGATTAAAAATGTGTGCTGGACCGGGAATCTAACCTTGGACCTTTACGTTCCGAGGGAAAATACTTTCCGACTGAGCACTCCAAGCATAGAACTTTTAAAAAGCACCGTCCAGGTTTCTGTAGCTCTGGGGAAAGTTCCACGGTAACATAGAGCGACTTAACTACACTCCTGGAAATTGAAATAAGAACACCGTGAATTCATTGTCCCAGGAAGGGGAAACTTTATTGACACATTCCTGGGGTCAGATACATCACATGATCACACTGACAGAACCACAGGCACATAGACACAGGCAACAGAGCATGCACAATGTCGGCACTAGTACAGTGTATATCCACCTTTCGCAGCAATGCAGGCTGCTATTCTCCCATGGAGACGATCGTAGAGATGCTGGATGTAGTCCTGTGGAACGGCTTGCCATGCCATTTCCACCTGGCGCCTCAGTTGGACCAGCGTTCGTGCCGGACGTGCAGACCGCGTGAGACGACGCTTCATCCAGTCCCAAACATGCTCAATGGGGGACAGATCCGGAGATCTTGCTGGCCAGGGTAGTTGACTTACACCTTCTAGAGCACGTTGGGTGGCACGGGATACATGCGGACGTGCATTGTCCTGTTGGAACAGCAAGTTCCCTTGCCGGTCTAGGAATGGTAGAACGATGGGTTCGATGACGGTTTGGATGTACCGTGCACTATTCAGTGTCCCCTCGACGATCACCAGTGGTGTACGGCCAGTGTAGGAGATCGCTCCCCACGCCATGATGCCGGGTGTTGGCCCTGTGTGCCTCGGTCGTATGCAGTCCTGATTGTGGCGCTCACCTGCACGGCGCCAAACACGCATACGACCATCCTTGGCACCAAGGCAGAAGCGACTCTCATCGCTGAAGACGACACGTCTCCATTCGTCCCTCCATTCACGCCTGTCGCGACACCACTGGAGGCAGGCTGCACGATGTTGGGGCGTGAGCGGAAGACGGCCTAACGGTGTGCGGGACCGTAGCCCAGCTTCATGGAGACGGTTGCGAATGGTCCTTGCCGATACCCCAGGAGCAACAGTGTCCCTAATTTGCTGGGAAGTGGCGGTGCGGTCCCCTACGGCACTGCGTAGGATCCTACGGTCTTGGCGTGCATCCGTGCGTCGCTGCGGTCCGGTCCCAGGTCGACGGGCACGTGCACCTTCCGCCGACCACTGGCGACAACATCGATGTACTGTGGAGACCTCACGCCCCACGTGTTGAGCAATTCGGCGGTACGTCCACCCGGCCTCCCGCATGCCCACTATACGCCCTCGCTCAAAGTCCGTCAACTGCACATACGGTTCACGTCCACGCTGTCGCGGCATGCTACCAGTGTTAAAGACTGCGATGGAGCTCCGTATGCCACGGCAAACTGGCTGACACTGACGGCGGCGGTGCACAAATGCTGCGCAGCTAGCGCCATTCGACGGCCAACACCGCGGTTCCTGGTGTGTCCGCTGTGCCGTGCGTGTGATCATTGCTTGTACAGCCCTCTCGCAGTGCCCGGAGCAAGTATGGTGGGTCTGACACACCGGTGTCAATGTGTTCTTTTTTCCATTTCCAGGAGTGTAGAACCCTACAGTTCATACCGTGGGCCGCAAATGTTACGTTTGGAATAACTGACAGGAAATGCAGGGTAGCCAAACACGGGTGGTAAGAAGATAAATGCACGGCTGCTGGAGCGTGCAAGACTATGGGAGTACCAATTATTGGAGAATTAAAGAGATCGGTGGAGAAAAGATAAGTAGCTGTAGGAATATCAATAGCTCAGATAGCGAGCTAATAATAAGCAAAGAAGGGAAACCGAAAGGTAGAAGAAATGTGTAGAAAAACCACAAGGGAAATAGAGTCAATATTATTGAAAGGGAAGAGGAAATAAACGAATTTGAAATGGGTGATGGAACACTGCGATAAGTATTTGACAGAGTACTGGAAGACATAAGGTGAAATGAGACACATCGAACACAAGACATTCCCTCAGAAATATTGAGATTCTTGGGGGAGATATTCATGAAGAAACTATTCCACCTGGTATGCAAGATGTAGGAGGCGGAGAAAATACGTATGTGCCTTCACGCTTCAGGAAGAATGTTGTAATTCCAATTCCAAAGCAGGAAGTTGTGCATACTAAACAACTATCAGTATAAGAAGTCGTGTTTGCAAAATAATGACAAATTACTTACATGAGAGTGGAGGAATTGGTGGAGGCCGACCCTTGGAAAAATATTATTGGATTCCGGAGAAATATGCGAGGCAATGTTAACCTTACAGCTTATTATAGAAGATAAACTGAAAATGGGCAAACCTACGTTTTAAGGCATTTGTAGATTTAGAAAAAAACTTTTGATCGTGTTAACTTGGATAAATTCTTTGAAATGCAGAGAGTAGTAGGGATAAAATACAGGGAGTGTAACACTATTCACAACATGTAGCGAAATTAGACTGTAGCCACAAAACACGAAGGGTATGAAAAAGAAGCAGTATTTGAGAAAGGAATAAAACAGGACTGTTGCCTATTCCCAACTTCATTCAGTGCGCAAGCAGTAAGAAAAAGCAATGAGAAGTTATGAATTAAAGTTCAAAAAGAATAAATAAAAACTATGAGGTTCACCCACGGCATTTTAATTCCGTCAAACAGCAAAATACTTGGAAGAACAGTTGAACGAAATGGGCAATGTCTTGAGTAGAGGATATAAGAGGAACAGCAACAAAACTAAAACAAGGGTATGCGATGTAGTTGAATGAAATCAGACATTGGTAAGGGAATTATGTGAGGAAACGAAACACCTAAATATAGTACATGTGTTTTGGAAATTTGTGTAGCAAAGTAACTGATTATGGCCGAAGTACAGAGGATACAAAATGCACACTAAAGATAGCAAGAACAGAATTCTATGTAAGAGAAACTTGTTAATATCCAATATAAATTTTAACGTTATGGAGTTTTCTACGGAGGTATTTGTCTTGGATCCAGCGCTGTACAAAAGTAAAACGTGGCCAATAAGCAGCTCAGACAATAGAAGGTTTTGAAATGTAATGCTACGGAAGAATGCTGAAGATTAGATGTGTTGCTCAAAAAACTGATGAGGTGGTACTGCATCTAATTGTGGAAAAAAGAAATTAATGGCTCAACATGCCTAAACGAACGGATCAGTTGACAGGACACTTCATAAGGCATGAAAGAATCATCGATTTGGTAATGAAAGGAAGCGTGGGGACTAAAACCTTAAAGTAAGTTCAAGGCTTGAATAGTGTCCATACTTGTTTATAATAGCTCAGGGACACGGCTGTGATCTGAACGCTGTTGCTGCTAGTAAAAATCGGTAACAAACAACCATTTTCCTGTTTACAAGAGAACACACTCCAATCCAATCAGTATGTTATACTATTATGTACGTCGTTCCTTGTCGCTAGATCCAGTGAAATTTTATCCACTCCTTTTGAGTGGTAACGTGTGTCTGTATTTAAGGTCTTCGCATCACTATGAAGTGCGTGGCAGGGATACGTTTTTCACTGCACATATTAAAATTTCTTCCTGTTCCATTTGTGTGTGCGTGTTTTGGGTGGAGTGGCCTCGGTTCAAGTGGAGACTGAGACAAGACTAAAGAAAGCAGGTTCGAATGGATGTGGCTGTAGTAGTGATACAGAGATAAAACTAGAGCGAAGGGTTGCAACAAACCAGTCTTTAAGTTCAAGAACACTAAAAACCACAATGACAATCTATTGTCTGCCCTAAAGATCTAATCATTGTTTATCTTCAGCGGTATGGCACTACATATTATTGCGGAATGGATAAAATTATCTAGACACAGAATCACCATGTTGTGACTATTAAAATCCAGTATGGCAAATTTTGTATGGCCCCAATCTCCATTGCTGCCAAATTTATTCAAGATGGCGGATCCAAGACAGCAGTTAGAGATATTGCAACATTGCAATGACGTCATGGCGGGAAGTTAAAATTTTGGCAGGAAGATAGGTCAATTGGGTTACCTCGACTAACCTAAACATCCTCCCCCTCCCACCCCCCCACCCACAGACACACAAAATAGTGGGAAGTTCAATTTTGGATGTGAAGAAAGGTCACTTGGGCTACCTCCACTAACTTAAGTCATCCAACCGCCACCTCTTCCTAGGGATTCGTTGGGAAAGGACTCAGCATGTGTTGGATAGGATGGATGTAAGTCTTTATTTTCAGTCTTATTCAAACAATTTGAGGCAGTAGCTCCATCTAGTGTGTGCACCATGAGTTCTGGAGTCCAGCTGAACTAGTACACAGTATTGCAACCCTCTGTGATACAACCAAAGATGGCGATCTGGAGGGGAAAAATGGCAGGAAAAGGATTCAGCCTGTTCTGGGGTGCTGGAGAGAGGAATGAGTGTATTTGGAATGAATGTATTCGGAAACGGATTAGACATAGTACACTCCTGGAAATGGAAAAAAGAACACATTGACATCGGTGTGCCAGACCCACCATACTTGCTCCGGGCACTGCGAGAGGGCTGTACAAGCAATGATCACACGCACGGCACAGCGGACACACCAGGAACCGCGGTGTTGGCCGTCGAACGGCGCTAGCTGCGCAGCATTTGTGCACCGCCGCCGTCAGTGTCAGCCAGTTTGCCGTGGCATACGGAGCTCCATCGCAGTCTTTAACACTGGTAGCATGCCGCGACAGCGTGGACGTGAACCGTATGTGCAGTTGACGGACTTTGAGCGAGGGCGTATAGTGGGCATGCGGGAGGCCGGGTGGACGTACCGCCGAATTGCTCAACACGTGGGGTGTGAGGTCTCCACAGTACATCGATGTTGTCGCTAGTGGTCGGCGGAAGGTGCACGTGCCCGTCGACCTGGGACCGGACCGCAGCGACGCACGGATGCACGCCAAGACCGTAGGATCCTACGCAGTGCCGTAGGGGACCGCACCGCCACTTCCCAGCAAATTAGGGACACTGTTGCTCCTGGGGTATCGGCGAGGACCATTCGCAACCGTCTCCATGAAGCTGGGCTACGGTCCCGCACACCGTTAGGCCGTCTTCCGCTCACGCCCCAACATCGTGCAGCCTGCCTCCAGTGGTGTCGCGACAGGCGTGAATGGAGGGACGAATGGAGACGTGTCGTCTTCAGCGATGAGAGTCGCTTCTGCCTTGGTGCCAATGATGGTCGTATGCGTGTTTGGCGCCGTGCGGGTGAGCGCCAAAATCAGGACTGCATACGACCGAGGCACACAGGGCCAACACCCGGCATCATGGTGTGGGGAGCGATCTCCTACACTGGCCGTACACCACTGGTGATCGTCGAGGGGACACTGAATAGTGCACGGTACATCCAAACCGTCATCGAACCCATCGTTCTACCATTCCTAGACCGGCAAGGGAACTTGCTGTTCCAACAGGACAATGCACATCCGCATGTATCCCGTGCCACCCAACGTGCTCTAGAAGGTGTAAGTCAACTACCCTGGCCAGCAAGATCTCCGGATCTGTCCCCCATTGAGCATGTTTGGGACTGGATGAAGCGTCGTCTCACGCGGTCTGCACGTCCAGCACGAACGCTGGTCCAACTGAGGCGCCAGGTGGAAATGGCATGGCAAGCCGTTCCACAGGACTACATCCAGCATCTCTACGATCGTCTCCATGGGAGAATAGCAGCCTGCATTGCTGCGAAAGGTGGATATACACTGTACTAGTGCCGACATTGTGCATGCTCTGTTGCCTGTGTCTATGTGCCTGTGGTTCTGTCAGTGTGATCATGTGATGTATCTGACCCCAGGAATGTGTCAATAAAGTTTCCCCTTCCTGGGACAATGAATTCACGGTGTTCTTATTTCAATTTCCAGGAGTGTATATTTATTACACTGATACAAAACACTCATCCTCACATGCTTGGGATCACAATACACACGCTACAGACCTGCAAACTACACGTGAATAATGCAGTACACTGATGTGCAGAGATGCAAAAAACATGCTTACTAATTGTCAAAATCATGCATTACACGGTCTGCACACCTGTTCACAAAATAATGCAACAGACACGAAAACAACTCGTAAATTCAAAAGATAATATGTGTGTAATGCTTTCAAAACCGCTCAAAATGCTTAAACACCAGAAAATAATGTAGTGCACAAACACTCAGTGCATGTAAAAAAACGCAACGTATCAGCAAACTGTTCTAGTGCGCGCACGAGCTTTGCAGGGCCAACCGGATGCAAGACAGAACTGGAGTGCGAGCCATTGCTATCGTGTCACTGCCAACGGCAGGTGAAAGTCGCATCTATTTTCAGGTGTACAGTCATAGTTCTTTGAGTGTTATGCTGATGTCACATGTCTATGTTAATAAGCCCCAAATCACCCTCTGGACTGTATGCGTGTGTTCACATTTGGTGGTGCAATCCCTCTCTCTATCTGCAGCCCAGTGAAGACCTGATTGTCGAGCGACTCACCTCGCAGATGCTGCAGAAATCCATTCCATTGCTTCCCCAAATAGCACAGGCTTCATTGTTCCTAGCGATCCTAACAGGACATGCGAACTGCGTCTAGCCGTGTACGCATTTACCAGCCAAGTGTGGCTGACACATCGCTTCAATTACTTATGTAATTACACACTATCACAAGTGAATCTAAAAGGTTCTCATTGTTATACTCATGTCACATAGCTATGTAAAATAAGAGCCAAGTCGACCTCTCAGAAATTGTATAGTGTCCCAGAGATAGTTAACGGCTGCTTTTGCTTTTGTAAGAGCAGGGAAGTTCTTGCCCTAACAGAAACCGTTTACGAAAATAGTGCAGAATAATTCCGAATGCATTCTTCATGATGTGGCACTCCATCCATCACGTGTTACCCTTCCTGGAAATCATCAAGTCCTGTTTTCAATTAACACCTCCGAAACTCAAACGTTCTCACTGCTATGTAGAGGCTCCTACGTCCCGGCACAAAGGATGTCTTGTAAATGAATGGAGCATTAAAATTGGCTCTTATTGAATTTATGCGCCGAAATACTGATGATGCCAGTGTGGAAGCACTGTCCACCTTTCTTTTTTCTTTCTGTAGATGAGATTTTCAGTGGCATAATGTATTTTGTACAGATCACCATACTGAACCGACAATTAAACCCTGCAAAGTGGCCAACAGATCGTCAGATACAGAAAGACACTTACTCAATTACGCCGCTCTGACACAGATGGTGGGAGCTTGAATATTAGGGCGTTAAACCGATCTCCAACGCAGCAATATATCACCGAGTACCATGTCGATGTAGTAAACACACAATTCGTATCCTGCTCCATACAGAATCGCCCCTTTTACATCATTCGTTTAGCTATCGTATGCCAGACGCTCATACATATAACGCGAAGACAGACAGCATATACACATGCTCCATAGGTATACTCCTCTCTGCACTAGATATTTCCCGCGAGGTCGGGCAGTCATCCACCCCAAATGCGTGGCAAGAGCGCCCTCAGTGGACCGAAGGCACTCTCAGAACTGTTCTAAAAATTCAGTTTCGACTCACCTCGGCACAAATGCGTTACTGTTTCTGGTCCCAAACTGCTAGCTTTTCTACACCCATCTCCAGAGTCTGAGATTACAGGAACATATGTAATTTCGCATGGTTTGCAGGAATATCATACCATTTTCGCGATAATTGTCGATATCAAGCACATAGCAACATCGCTTGCATAGCATGCAAGAACTTCCTCAATTTCCCCTCATTTCAGTGTATTTTCTATTAATTTACGTCCGAAGATGTGTTCTATGTTCGAAGTTGGGTCCATCAGCGACAGGACCTGGTCCTGGGAGCCATCTGTGACACATGCACATGTGCAGACATACATAAAACAGAGCAAGCGCACTGCAGATGTGGAATATGTTGTTGGAGGCGTCTGGATGCAATCTAGTACAGTGCTATACTACACATCCCGATCAGTGCATTTGCGCTAGGTGTTGGCAGTTGTACTACATTTACAAGGAATTTCAGAACATGGTACTAGAGATGATATCATGATTACATGGGTAGAAGTGACATAGAAAAATCGATAGAATTGCGAAAAATCATGGAAAATATGTATAAATTGATAGAAAATACACTGAAATGTGGGGAAATTAAGGAATCTCTTGGACGCCTTCTGCTTGGCGCAGAAGATTTCTTCTGCTAGGGAACAAGTATGCAACAGCAAGAAGAATATGAGCAAACATTACCATCAAAGTATCGGGAACCAGGGAAGCAGTCACTATTTTTTCTTTTGGGGCAGCATTCTATTGTATGTATATTGAGGTAATAGTGATACCCTTGAGTTGACTGTTGCCTTTGATGATTTTCTGGAAAAACAGAGAACCATCTGCTTCTAGAGTTACTTGAATCTGCAATAAAGGATGACATAGAGTGGATGGGGTAGTCGGTTGAGATGGAGATGTAATGAGGTAGGATTTAATGGTAGACTGATGATGCATTCTAGAGAGAGAGAGGGAGACATTGCTGCAGGTGAATTTTTCCAATGTTGTGTCGGGATGCAATGGTCGCATGACATAGCCTGTATTCAACTCGTATACAACTGCATGTTCTGTGTGGGTCTTAGAGCGGTGTGTACTTGCGATCGTTAATGGTAAACCTCTCGGTCATCAGAGGACTACCATCTCATGTGTGATGAAACATGACACAGTTCTCTAAACGAACCAAGATTTATGCAATGTACTCCATTCCCCTATCACATACTGGGTATAAAATCAAGACTTTAGTTTCACTACTAAGATGATTCTAAGTTAGCGATAGGTGTTTGTGAGGCACTGCAGTCCCCATGTATACATTTGCCTGACAGATGTCTTGTTTACAGAGTTAGTGGTGGCATGACGTATAATTCTACATGTCAATCGCCTCTGCTATGTGTTTACCTGTTTCCTTCTAAGAGATATTCTCCATTACTAACGATCATTTTATAAAGGACAGACGCAGTCATAGTATAATTTCTGAACCATGATTGGATGTGAACAGTGGACGCTACACATCTCTGTAAAGCTATATTGTGCATGTATCAAACAGAACCGATATTTTGAGGAAGTAGTTTTTTCATTTTACGGTATGTTACAATAGTTAATTGTAGAGAAACCAGCAAGAGGGATGTATGTCATGTGCTGGAAATATATTTCTTACATTGGATTATTAATTTTAAGTGCAAAACCTTGTAGCCTTAGGAGTCCATTTGCTTATGTCCTCTCTCACTAGTATCTTCCAGATACTGATCCCAGATCATAGAATAACACTTTCGAGTGGACAGCATGGTAGATTTTCGTAAAAATGTTTCAAACTCCAGTCACGTGGAGCTCCAACTTGCACAAAAATCAGCAGGTTCTTGTTCTTCTTAACCATCTGCTATTACATCACAACACATTCTAATCTGTTACTGTACACAGATAAGAGCCGCTAATCCCCTCGACATGGTCGCATCTGGAGAAATCTTGTGTACTTTTACAGGCAATGACTCAGCTAGTTCCATTTATTCACGAGATGTAGAATGTAATGGTATACTTCTGGTCAGCTGCAGACTAAATTGGTAATAGTGCTGCAGGGCAGGCTGCTCAAAGAAAGTTCAAGGGGTTCTTTCAGTCTCTAATTTTATCCTAAGACTGCGTGAATGCCCTATGGCTCCCATCTTCATAGAGATAGATTGTAAATTAAGCATTATGCTCGAGGTGCTAGAAATATGTAGGTATACTTTGATGATGTATGTTTTTGAGAATTAACAATGAATGGACATACTGCACAGTCATCTATCTACATTTGCAATGATACTCACAAAATAGAGAAGAGGTGGTTTAGCTATGATACTGAAATTGGGAAACATGCTGTTTTATCATTGGTTGGTGTTGTAATTACTGTAAAATTGTTCGCAAAAAAGGGCTCTGAGCACTATGGGACTTAACATCTGAGGTCATCAGTCCCCTAGAACTTAGAACTACTTAAATCTAAGTAACCTAAGGACATCACACACACTCATGCCCGAGGCAGGATTCGAACCTGCGACCATAGCGGTCGCGCGGTTCCAGACTGAAGCGCTTAGAACCGCTCGGCCACAACGGCCACCAATTGTTTGCACCATCAGCTGTGATGCTTATTATTACAGTACATCGATGGTGCCTTTTCCACCACATCTGTCTACTGTACGCTCTGGGTTATCACATAATGATTGACTGACATCGCTTGTTTTGAGATGGACAAAGAGTTTTGTTGTGGGCAACACCTTCTAGGGATGGCTAGCACTGAATCACTGAATGCATACGTGACTGCAATATGAGGAATCAGTCAAAAGGGAATGCAGAGCCATCAGCTATTCCATCACTGTGACAGATAAGTTTAAATATAGAGGTCGTCAATCACCTTCAGACAGCAGTTTGGAAACTCTTCACAATGCCACCAAACTCTTCCAGTTTCCATATGTTGTAACTGTCTTTTATTTAAAATCATCCACTGTGTGTGGTGTGTTATGGTAGCAGCAGTAACAACACGACTTATACCGTGCGACATCTAGTTTTCTGTGAGAGGCAATAGATCAGAATGTGTAAATGTCAGACTAGACCCTGACACATACCTCGAAGCAGTGTTGGAAAAACAAAATGTATGGCAGTGGACAAAGCGTTTTACAGCAGAAAAAAATCAATGTTTCAAACAACATCACAGGGTCACAGAGAGGATCTCTTCGACTTGTAGCATGGTTTGTGGGATACAGTCATCCTCCTACAGTGCAGGCAGTGCAACTTTACACTGGTCTGTGCAATGGATCAATAGCTGTATATTTAATAGGACGTCACATGTGCTCGATTCCAGCATGCAGACGGTATTTGTTTCTGATATATGGAAGGAGAGAGATGCAATAAATGTCTTATCGAGTTCTCTTGCAAATAAAATTAGTGGAGCATTTGTAGTTCGTAATGTTTCTCTGTTGGATGGTACAGAATAATGAAGAAACATGTTGATGTGATAGATGTGAATGAGCTCTGAGTTACGTGGATCTGCTATGGACAACAATAGTTGTATGTAGTTTAGGGGTGCACCACAATGCAGTAGCAAAATCTTCATTCTCCCCCCAGTTCCTGTACTGTCTTTTATACTACCTGGTATTGTAGGAGCAGGCTTCATTTGGTGCTGACCTTAGACATCGTACATTGTTGGCAGAGCTATGACAATATGTTCCCATTTCCACAGAATGTTCAAAACATGATAATGTCGCTCTAACTCCGGTCACTCTGTGTCTAGGTTGCAGAAGGTGGTAGACACAGCTCTCCCCGACTTCTGCTCAGTTTTTTCTTAAATTGGAACGACCACATGTGCAAAGCTGCAGAAATGGCGGCAGTAGCATGTGGCATTGGGACTATCTAAAATTTTACTGTGGCTGATAGGTTCGAAAAAGCTGACTTGTTTCGAGGTTTGAGAGTGCCAGCAATATGATTCACTACTGGCTGTAATCATGAAAGGACACCCACATTGGATCCAATGCAGGTATATGGTAGAATGGAGAGACTTGATTCCAAATGCCAGACAGAATTTCTAGCAGATAGCGTTCCAATAGAGATCTGAAAAGCTATTGTACATTTCTTATGACCTCAATCAGCACACCATCTGCTGTTTGTGATCCTTCTCAATCAGCCATCACCTATAACCCAGTCGATATATCACCGAACCTCTGACATGGTATCGAGACAAAATGCATTACAAATACTGGAAAAATATCTAGCGGCAGTGGTGTGAGGGAGTTACAAATAACAGTTTCATGCCATGTTCCTTAGCGGAATCACTTTCTAAATTCAGTAATTCTATAATGAGGTTGCACTGTCAGTGGCATGTAACCACTCTGTTGTCTGATAATATACAGTTTGACAATCACCGTCTATATTCAGTGTCACGGTATTCATCTGGGAAAACCACTTCATATGGAGGTAATGCCATACCTCGGTTTATAAAGCCAGTATAGCCTTTAACATGAATATATGTGTGCCCCCGTAGAACCAAGACCGTTTGCAATAGTTATGTGGCCATGTTGTTTTAATCATATAATGGTTTGTAAGACGATGACAGCAGTCTTTCTAAGACACAGTGGTAGCACTCGCAAGAAAAACTTACGAGACACGTCCACCCATTGCTGATTTTCTCTCAGTATTATTTCGTATCACCAGCAATCAGTTATTGGCGAAGTATTATACTTAGTAGTAGGGGGTGCACCTTGTGCGTCAAGCTTATAAAAGTGTGTGTGTGTGTGTGTGTGTGTGTGTGTGTGTGTGTGTGTGTGTGTGTGTTCTGACATGTGCAAAGGAAATGACTATGTCCACTCATAAGGAAGGTATAGTTTGATGTGTAATGCTGTGATAGCGAGGGGGAAAGTATGTGAAATCATAAGAATGATACAGATCTTTCTACTTCCAGAGGCACAGCTGTCAGCAGGGAGTATTTCCGATACTTCGCTCATTGTTGAATGTCGTCCAATTGAGAGCGGGATCGTAATATTTAATTGTAAGTACAGCTATAAAATATACATATGTGGTCAGCTTCCTAGGCTAATGATTCTGCCTATGCATGCTTGGCATGTAGCGCCAGTGCACTGATGTGGGAATGATTCACGTTTCTAGCTAAAGATAAGAGCTGTCCAAATGGGGAGATCTGTTGAGGTGCAGGAATGTAGCTGACATGACCATGGTGATCATATGGAAATTCGAGGAGATTCAATATGGACGTGTGTTTACGTTGAACCATTATTCCCTCTCATGTAAATTGTCCACTTGACTTCTTCTGCACATTTCACACCTTTATTTAGTTGAGGGAACATCTATTGTGGTGTGCACATCGAGCAGGTGAAAGACAGGTGGAAACACGTTTGCTGGTTCTCTAGACATGAGAAATACCTTAGCTGACTTTGTAAATTATAGGGATGATTTGGAATCTGTTACATCACTGACATTGGGATTCACGAGTGGAAATATCTGTTTCCTCTATTTTTTTTTCTTCGAGTTTTCACGTTTAAGGTCTTCACATATGGGATATGTGGTGTCACCGCCAGACACCACACTTGCTAGGTGGTAGCTTAAATCGGCCGCAGTCCATTAGTACATGTCGGACCCGCGTGTCGCCATTGTCGGGATCGCAGATCGAGCGCCACCACACAGCAGGTCTCGAGAGACTGACTAGCACTCGCCCAGTTGTACGACGACGTTGCTAGCGACTACACTGACGAAGCCTTTCTCTCATTTGCCGAGAGACAGTTAGAATAGCCTTCAGCTAAGTTAATGGCTACGACCTAGCAAGGCGCCAATTGTACCATTTCATGAATCTAAAGAGTCTCACTTGTATCATCAAGAATGCTGTATACCAAAGGACGAGATAAAAGTTAAGTGTTCTAGTAGCTATGTTCTTTTCTTTATCACATTCATCACGTATCCTGTTCCAGACTTAACGCCAGACGGCGTGAGTTGACGCGTGCCCTTTCGGCTACTTCACTGTGGACTGGCTGCCTGAACAGTCCACTACAGGATAAGTTTCTAGTTACTCAGTGGCTTACAGCATGATCCACCTCACTCAAGTTTCAGGTTTGTAGAGAAATAAAATCCAGTCTATATTTTTGGAATTATGTTGTGCGAGTGATTGGTAGGATCCTACAGTGTGTTTGATATCGAGAAATACCACAAAAATTGTATAATATTATGGCAAAACATGCGAAAATACATATGTTCTTGTAATCCCAGAGTTTGGAGATGGGTGTAGAAATGCAAGCAAGCAATCAGGTGCAGACCAGAAACAGTAATGCGATTGTGCCAAAGGGAAACAAGCCCCGAATTTGTAGATCTGTTCTGAGAATGACTTCAGTCCTCTGACGGTGCTCTGGTCACACGTAGGGAGTGGATGACTTGTGACTGTCAGCTGTGGGAAAATATCTAGTGATGCTGTCTATCTTCACGGTATATGTACGAGGGTCTGGTGGACACTAGCTAGACGAATGATGTAAAAGTGGCGATTTCTGTATGGCGCAGGATATGTATTGCATGTTTACTAGATCGACATGGTATGTGGTGATATATTGCTGGGTTGGAGATCGGTTTCTCACTCTAATATTCAATCTCCTGTCCTCAGTGGCAGAGCAGTGTAATTAACGTATTTGATGATCTGTAGGCCACTTCGCAAGGTTTAATTGTCGGTGCAATACGGTAATCCGTGCAAAATAGATTTTGCTTCTAAAAGTCTCGTCTGCAGAAAGAAAAAAAGGAAGTCGGAAAATGCTTCCACCTACACGACATCAATAATTCGGCGGGTAAATTCGATAAGAGCAAATCATAATGCTCCATTCACTTCAGAAGACATCCTTTGTGCTGGGTCGTTTTCTTTTTGGTCATCAGTCTACTGACTGGTTTGATGCGGCCCGCCACGATTCCTTTCCTGTGCTAACCTCTTCATCTCAGAGTAGCACTTGCAACCTACGTCCTCAATTATTTGCTTGACGTATTGCAATCTCAGTCTTCCTTTACAGTTTTTGCCCTCTACAGCTCCCTCTAGTACTGTGGAAGTCATTCCCTCATGTCTTAGCAGATGTCCTATCATCCTGTCCCTTCTCCTTATCAGTGTTTTTCACATATTCCTTTCCTCTCCGATTCTGCATAGAACCTCCTCATTCCTTACCTTATCAGTCCACCTAATTTTCAACATTCGTCTATAGCATCACATCTCAAATGCTTCGATTCTCTTCTGTTCCGGTTTTCCCACAGTCCATGTTTCACTACCATACAATGCTGTACTCCAGACATACATCCTCAGAAATTTCTTCCTCAAATTAAGGCCGGTATTTGATATTAGTAGGCTTCTCTTGGCCAGAAATGTCTTTTTTGCCATAGCGAGACTGCTATTGATGTCCTCCTTGCTCTGTCCGTCATTCGTTATTTTACTGCCTAGGTAGCAGAATTCCTTAACGTCATTGACTTCGTGACCGTCAATCCTGATGTTAAGTTTCTCGCTGTTCTCATTTCTACTACTTCTCATTACCTTCGTCTTTCTCCGATTTACTCTCAAACCATACTGTGTACTCATTAGACTGTTCATTCCGTTCAGCAGATCATTTAATTCTTCTTCACTTTCTCTCAGGATAGCAATGTCATCAGCGAATCGTATCATTGATATCCTTTCACCTTGTATTTTAATTCCACTCCTGAATCTTTCTTTTATTTCCATCATTGCTTCCTCGATGTACAGATTGAAGAGTAGGGGCGAAAGGCTACAGCCTTGTCTTACACCCTTCTTAATACGAGCACTTCGTTCTTGATCGTCCACTCTTATTATTTCCTCCTGGTAGTTGTACATATTGTATATGACCCGTCTCTCCCCATAGCTTACCCCTACTTTTTTCAGAATCTCGAACAGCTTGCACCATTTTATATTGTCGAACGCTTTTTCCAGGTCGACAAATCCTATGAAAGTGTCTTGATTTTTCTTTAGCCTTGCTTCCATTATTAGCCGTAACGTCAGAATTGCCTCTCTCGTCCCTTTACTTTTCCTAAAGCAAAACTGATCGTCACCTAGCGCATTCTCAATTTTCTTTTCCATTCTTCTGTATATTATTCTTGTAAGCAGCTTCGATGCATGAGCTGTTAAGCTGACTGTGCGATAATTCTTGCACTTGTCAGCTCTCACCGTCTTCGGAATTGTGTGGATGATGCTTTTCTGAAAGTCAGATGGTATGTCGCCAGACTCATATATTCTACACACCAACGTGAATAGTCGTTTTGTTGCCACTTCCCCCAATGACTTTAGACGTTCTGATGGAATGTTATCTATCCCTTCTGCCTTATTTGACCGTAAGTCCTCCAAAGCTCTTTTAAATTCCGATTCTAATACTGGATCCCCAACCTCTTCTAAATCGATTCCTGTTTCTTCTTCTATCACATCAGACAAATCTTCACCCTCATAGAGGCTTTCAATGTATTCTTTCCACCTATCTGCTCTCTCCTCTGCATTTAACAGTGGAATTCCCGTTGCACTCTTAATGTTACCACCGTTGCTTTTAATGTCACCAAAGGTTGTTTTGACTTTCCTGTATGCTGAGTCTGTCCCGAAAATCATATCTTTTTCGATGTCTTCACATTTTTCCTGCAGCCATTTCGCCTTAGCTTCCCTGCACTGCCTATTTATTTCATTCCTCAGCGACTTGTATTTCTGTATTCCTGATTTTCCCGGAACATGTTTGTACTTCCTCCTTTCATCAATCAACTGAAGTATTTCTTCTGTTACCCATGGTTTCTTCGCAGCTACCTTCTTTGTACCTATGTTTTCCTTCCCAACTTCTGTGATGGCCCTTTTTAGAGATGTCCATTCCTCTTCAACTGTACTGCCTACTGCGCTATTCCTTATTGCTGTATCTATAGCGTTAGAGAACTTCAAACATATCTCGTCATTCCTTAGTACTTCGGTATCCCACTGGTTTGCGTATTGATTCTTCCTGACTAATGTCTTGAACTTCAGCCTACTCTTCATCACTATTATATTGTGATCTTAGTCTATATCTGCTGCTGGGTATGCCTTACAATCCAGTATCTGATTTCGGAATCTCTGTGTGACCATGATGTAATCTAATTGAAATCTTCCCGTATCTCCCGGCCTTTTCCAAGTACACCTTCTCCTCTTGTGATTCTTGAACAGGGTATTCGCTATTACTAGCTGAAACTTGTTACAGAACTCGTCTTTCTTCTCTTTCATTCCTTGTCCCAAGCCCGTATTCTCCTGTAACCTTTTCTTCTACTCCTTCCCCTACAACTGCATTCCAGTCGCCCATGACTATTAGATTTTCGTCCCCCTTTACGTACTGCATTACCCTTTCAATATCCTCATACACTTTCTCTATCTGTTCATCTTCAGCTTGCGACGTCGGCATGTCTACCTGAACTATCGTTGTCGGTGTTGGTCTGCTGTCGATTCTGATTAGAACAACCCGGTCACTGAACTGTTCACAGTAACACACCCTCTGCCCTACCTTCCGATTCATAACGAATCCTACACCTGTTATACCATTTTCTGCTGCTGTTGATATTACCCGATACTCATCTGACCAGAAATTTTTGTCTTCCTTCCACTTCACTTCACTGACCCCTACTATATCTAGATTGAGCGTTTGCATTTCCCTTTTCAGATTTTCTAGTTTCCCTACCACGATCAAGCTTCTGACATTCCACGCCCCGACTCGTAGAACGTTATCTTTTCGTTGATTATTCTATCTTTTTCTCATGGTAACCTCCCCCCTGGCAGTCCCCTCCCGGAGATCCGAATGGGGGACTATTCTGGAATCTTTTGCCAATGGAGAGATCATCATGACACTTCTTCAATTACAGGCCACATGTCCTGTGGTTACACGTTACGTGTCTTTAATGCAGTGGTTTCCATTGCCTTCTGCATCCTCATGTCGCTGATCATTGCTGATTCTTCCGCCTTTAGGGGCAATTTCCCACCCCTAGGACAAGAGAGTGTCCTGAACCTCTATCCGCTCCTCCGCCCTCTTTGACAAGGCCGTTGGCAGAATGAGGCTGACTTCTTATGTCGGAAGTCTTCGGCCGCCAATGCTGATTATTTATCAAAATTTAGGCAGTGGCGGTGATCGAACCCGGGACCGAAGACGTATTGATTATGAATCAAAGACGCTACCACTAGACCACGGTTCGTAGCAGCTTCTATATAGCGGCGAGGACGTTTGTGTTTCAGAGATGTTCATTGAAAGTAGGTCTTAACGATTTCCAGGAAGGGTAACATGTGATGGATGAGGTGCCACATTAGGACTATCATGAGGAATACATTCGGCATTTTTCTGCGCTATTTTCGTAAACAGATTCTGGCAGGACAGGAATTTCCATGCAGACAAGGTGAGACATCATAAAAGCTCCTGAAAAAGCGACCGTTAACTATTTCTGGGCCAGTCTACAGTTTCCAAGAGATTGACTTTGCTCTTATTTTATGTAGCCATGTGACGTCAGTATAACACTTGAAGAACTCTAACTGTGTACCCAAAAATAGACGTGACTTTCACCTGCCGTCGGCAGGGACGCGATAGCAATGGCCTGCCCTCTGGTGCTGGCTTATGTCTGGCTGGCTCTGCAAAGCGTGTGTGAACATTGGAACAGTTTGCTGATACTTTGCGTTTTTTACGTGCACTGAATGTTTGTGCACTACATTATTTTCGGGTGTTGAAGTGTTGTGAGCGTGTTTGAATAGAGTTACACATGCATTATCTTTTGACAATTTACGAGTGTTTTTCGTGTCTGTTACATTATTTTGTGAACAGGTGTGGAGGCTGTGCAATGCATGGTGCATGGTTTTGACAGTTGACAATTAGCAAGCATGTTGTTTGCATCTCTGCACATCAGTGTAGTGCATTATATACGAGTAGTTTGAATGTATGTAGGCTGTGTATTGCGACCAGGAGCAAGTGAAGGTTAGTGTTTTGTATCGGTGTAATAAATATACTATGTGAAATCCATTTCTAAATACATTGTTCTGAAATAAAGAAAGTACACTCCTTCCTCCCTCCAGTAGCCCAGAACAGGCTGAATCCTTTTCCCGCCATTTTTCCCTCCAGACTGCCATTTGGATTATGTCACCAAAGGGATGAAGTGCCCTCTGTGTACTAGGTCAGTTGGACTCCGGACCTCATGGTAGACACACTGGATGGAGCTGCTGCCTCAAATTTTTTAAATAAAGACTGAAAATAAAGACTTATGTCCATCCTATCCATCACAGGCTGAGTCCTTTCCCAGCAAATTCCTAGGAAGAGGTGGCAGTCGGATTACTTAGGTTAGTGGAGGTAAGCAAAGTGACCTATTTTCCTGCCATTTTCTTAGGTTAGTGGAGGTAGCCCAAGTGACCTTTCTTCGCCATCAAAATTTGAAATTCTCAACATTTTCTGGGCGGATAGGTGAGAGGGGGGAGGGGAGGGGTTATGTTAGTGGAGGCAGCCCAATTGACCTATCTTCCCGCCAAACTTTCAACTTCCGACCATGACGTCATTGCGATGTTGTGATCTTGGATGCACCATCTTGGATAAATTTGGCAACAATGGAGAGTGGGGCCATACATTGTTTGCCCTACTACTTCCAGTTACACATCGTCAAGCTGTGGCTTGTTATGTATGTTATTAAAATGTGTATGAATATTTGAAGAATAGAGAGTCTCATTACAATGGCTTTAGTGAGATAACTATACTGAACGATGAATTAATTGAGTCTTTGCCCTAAGTGTTATTGCTCCCTGTCTCCAGATAAAAGTTAGCTTACATGAGAATCTCTGGCCATGTTGTAAGGCACCTCCACTGCAGAGAAGTTAAGATGCCTTTCTCTCTCTCTTGTACTAGCACCCTGAACATTTCTCTCTCGTGTGTGTGCGTGTGTGTGTGTGTGTTTGTGTGTTTATGTGTTTCTCTAATGACAAAACTCACGTATTCATACTTTTTTGAACATGTCTGTGTCCACACAGGAGATGAAATGTTGTGATGAGCAGAGGTGGAAAGTGAGAGAAAGAGACAGAGAGAGAGAGAGAGAGAGAGAGATGATGATGATGTAGCAGATGCGGAAGTAATTTGTGCACTCAATCAATTGACAGCAAATTTAAGGATGAGACAGGTGGAATGTTATTCCAATATGTATTTTATACCATGTTTTTCTCTTCTTTGATAACTCTCATCTTCAGCCATTACTTGTTACTTGGCTACCGAAACAGCAAAAATCGTCTACCACCATCAGTTTCTCATTTCGTAATGTATTTCCCTAACCATCGCCTGATTTTGTTTGATTACATTCAGTTATCGTTAGTTTACTTTTGCGGATATCTTCTTATAACGTCCACTCCATCTCACTAACATTCAAAGCCTTGTTCCGTCTCAGAGAACCACAGTGACATCGGAAAATCCAATAGTTTTTATTTCTTCAGCGTAAACTTTGTTTCCTTTGATTTTCCTTACTGATTTCTCAATGTAGAGATTGAATAACGTTGAGGTAAGGTATAATCTAGCTCCCTTTCGTTTCCGACTCTTATATCTATGATCCGGTCTCTGTGCACGTTATGGACAACTTTTTACTGATTGGCGACATAGTTCTACAGTGGCCCACCCAAATTTCAAGAGTAGGGAATGAAATCTGCAAAAAAAAAAAAAAAAAAAAAAAAAAAAATTCTACATTTTTGTAATCAAGTTATTTCCCCTTATATGAATCGTGTATGTGTACTTTTCCATTTCTTAGTCTTCCTTTCTTTGCTTAGTAATGGGTTGCCATCTCAGCTCTTAATATCCAGACAAGTGCATCTCGTTCTGCAATAGGTCTTAGTAATTTTTCTATATGTGGCCTCGATGTTCTCCATAGTGAGCAAATTAACCCTTACCAACAGAAGGGACAAGGTAATTGGACAGGTGCTACAGCCTCCAGGAAATGTTAACATGATGCAATGAGCATTAGTGAGGAAAAGCGGAAGAGGCAGATGAAAGGTAGAATACGCAAAAGAGATTGTAGCTGATGTTGAGTGTAGCAGTTATGTAGGGATGTAAAGTTTAGCACAGTATATGAAAAGGTAGAAAACGGCCTCAAAAAAAGGAAGATTACTTACTTACGTGTGGCAAGGGCTATGTCGACCATACGCCTGCTCTACAAATCTCTTCTAGTTCTTGCCGTCTAGTGCGTTGGCTGCCCATTCGGAGTTGATGTTCACACTAGCTGTCTCATCCCGGATTTTGTCGCTTCTCGTAATTCTTGGTCTTCTTGGTCTAATTACGGTTTTAGAGAAGGCTAGTGCAGGTAGACTATGTGATATAACAGTCATATGTCGCTACGAGATGTTTATTTTCTTATTTAATAATTTTTTATTCTTCTTAAGAAAAGCACGAAGCTGGCTAGATATGGAGGATGTTTTCAACTTGCCTTGGTGGCAAGCGAGCTGGCTGAGTGGCCGCATAGATGTTGCAGCGTGACCTCAGGAGGTATCTGTCACAATGGCTGTGGTGGAAAGAGGTCGAAATCATGGGTGCTGCTTTTCGCAGAAGCGTCTGTAGTAAGCCCCTGGCCGTCCGTTTCTACTATGAATGATTTTTTTTTTCCCTTTTGAACGGAGTCACCGACTAGCTTCCAGAGAATTGCCGTGTGTGACGCATTCACCTTTCGGTACACAGAGCGCAGAAGACAACGATACGGCGCCGCTAGCCTACCGTGGGAAACTCGTTGCCTTCCCGTCAAAATTGAGGTTGTCCAATCATTTGAATTTTTAACGACACAATACTTTGTCGCGAAGGACTCGACCAACGAGTGGAACCTATCTAGTAGTCAGTACCAGCCTTGTTCATTCTGAAATGCATTCAGAAAGGCAAGGATGGAAAATAGAAAATTTGGGCAGGGTTCACTGTGCTAGAGAAGAAGCGAATTTCTCGCTGCTCACTGTGGCGACGCCTGGAGATTTTTCAAGAGGTATAGAATTAGGAGGAGACGAAAATTCCATTTCGGGACCTGCCATCGAGAAGTTATCTGGACCTGAGTAGTAGGATAATGGCGGCATGTTAGTGAAGGCTGCCTACGTCAGGGGCTAGTATACATTGAGAGGCAAACCGATTGTTCTCTTTAGATTGACAGGTACTTAACCTATAGCTCTATTAAGCAAAGTATGACCCCTGGAGTTAATCCATCTATTCAAGAAATCCCCATCCCTCCCCCACCTCCTTCCCCTCGCCCTCCTTCTCCCCCACACATCTCGCAACTCCTTTCGCGAATAAATGTACACTTTGGTATCAATTGGATTGGCTGTTTTATTAAAGCAGTCAAATAATTAACCCTGTCCCTCTGGGAAACCCCCAGACTTCCATGTCCCTTCCAGTACCTGGAAAATGGTGGGAAAAACTGAGTTGATTGGCCATTTGTTGGGAACTCGATTGCATTCTATGGAATATTGTTTAAACAATTTAGTCAGGGGGGATGGAACATTGTTTATTTAAAAAATTTATGAGATATATGGTGGTGTAGGGAATACAGTTTATTTACCAATTTATTTAAAGTATTTGGTGGAAATCGACTGCAGTGTTGCAAAATTTTTTAAACAATTTCTGACAGACATAGCAATGTGTGGAATATTGCTTATTTAAACAATTCATGGGATACTAAGCACTGTTTGGAATATACTTTATTTATTTAGTTAAATAATTTGTCAAGAAATTAACTGCAGCGTATGGAATACTGTTTATTTAAACGATTTGTGTGTGATAAGGCAGTGTGGAATGTTTAAACAGTAGAGGCCCTTTTTTATTCTGATCGCGCATAGAAATGCTGAGTGGGCTTAGTTTATATTTGATGCTGGAGTCAGGAATGTTAAGGTTCCTTTTTTTTTATTTTCCTCACTTTTCAAAGGACACAGATGTCTAAGCTTAGATGGGAAAATCAGAACAAGTTAAAGACGTATTTCTAAACCCGCAACAGATCGTGGAAAAAGACACACACACACACACACACACACACACACACACACACACACACGTACGCACGCACACACATACACACAGACACACACACACACACACATACACACACACACACACAAATAGAATTCGGAACATGTCGTACAGACGAGAAAAATGTCTGGTGTGGGAACACTGTATGCCACTTTCTGCAGATGCACAAATTACTGAAATTTCAGCACCAAACTATTTTGTAGAGATAGAAAAAAATACAGGAGTCATATTTCATTGACAGTTAAACCCTGCAAAATTGGTCTACAGATCATGAATGGAATTAAGTGCGATATAGTCTCCCGCGTCTGTGTCTATTGTCAGGGCGTCGCCACATAGGTCAAAACCGCCCAACGTCCTAGTGACAGATCAGGTTCTTAAATAACACCGATCAGGGACCAGATATGGGCCTCCTTTGAACTTGCAGCCGCCAAATGAAGCATGAAGTGATGGCATTCTGTTGCTCAGGAGATTCTAGACTCGCTTCCTGTCTCTGTCTTTCTCAGGAGATCAATTCCTGCGTCATTGTGAACCAACATCTCGAAACACACAGACGAAGGTTTTCATCTCTCCTCAGAATATCATCATCTTATTGGCTATGATTGGAGACAAGGGGAGAACTGACCCAGTTTCGATATCAAAACTAGAGTGAAATAATCCATTTGTACTACCCTATCAGATTAATGATTTAACAATTTACAGGAGTCAAATAGATCGCTTAAAACACTCACCTCCATCTCACAGTGATCCTTCTCCACAATAAAACATAATTTCAACGTTTGAGCAATACACACAAACATTTTTTAGTTGGTTGGTGTATAACATCCGAAATAATTTTCGTAGAAAATCAAACAGCACATGAGTATGTGAGCAATATGACCATACACATACGAAATACCGTAGAAAAACTTGAAAAACGACATAAAGTTCGTAAAATTCGACGAAAATCTGGTATAATCAGGAGAAATTGAGGGAAATATGACGAAATATGTAAAATCGCGAAAACCTAGAGAAACTGCAGAAATTGACTGAGAATAGATAAAATTAGAGAAAAATACTATGAAATGAGTACTGAGCAAAATCTATAAAATTTCATGTTTTGTTTGAGGAGGGGAGTAGACTGATGCTACATATACACGCCTTAATAGTGGAGAGAGGAGGCAATCTAGAGATGTTGCGTCAAGGTGCACATGAGCCATACAACCTAACATCGGACCATGACTTCTGTGTGAAAGAGAAAGGTTGTCAGGGGCAGTGTTGAACTACGATAAGACTGTTACATCACCTCTGGCTTCTGGGCATGGTGTTTATTTCCTCGTAAGATGTCACTGTTTGTTTGTATGTCTTTTCAGATGCGGAAGATTATTTTATAGAAGTGTTGTTAACATACTATAATTTCCGAACCGTAATCTGGATTTAACTTCATAATCAGCAGGAATCATACAATTTACATTTCGTCACCATAGTTTATCAGATAGTAACTTGCAGGGAGGGTGTATGTTATGCAAGGGAAATATATTTCTTACATTGGAATATTGACAGCGCTGCATTCCACAGGACTAATAGGTCGCAAGCCGCACCACTCTAGCATTACAGCATGTTTAAGTGCATAACCGTTTAACCCTTGGAATGTGTTCATGTTCCACGATCATATCTCTCTTCCAAAGGTCTTTTTGGTAGGGGCACCAACACCAGAACACTACTTCAGAATTAATAGCACAGTCGATTTACGTAAAATCATTTCGAACTACGTCTGTCAGGAGTTCCATCATGCAATAAAACACACGTTTCTTCGTAACCGCCTGTTATATCATTACAAGACTTTCATATCTTTCACACACCGATAAGGGCTGCTAACGTCCTCGACATGCACGCATCTGGAGAAATCTTGTGCACTTGGGTGGGTGCTGTGAGTAAGATTGGTGAGGAACAGTAGTTATGGACTCGACTCGCTCTGTTCCTTCACGAGACATGGAATGTAGCAGTCTGTTTCTGTTCAGCTGAGAATGCGAGAATGCCCTGTGACTTCCATCCACGTAGGGAAAGATGGGAAATCGTAATCGTAAATTACGCCCTATGATTGAAGTGCTAGAGGTTTGTAGATCGCGATGTGCTATACGTTGGTGTATATGTTCCAGAATTAACAATAAATAGGCGTACTGCACAGTCATCTGTCTACATTCGCAATCTAGCATATGGTATTCGCAAAGTAGTGGACAGGTGGTTTCATGGTGTTACAGAAATTGGGAAGCATTCTATCGTGTCACTGGTCGGCATTGAAATTACCGAAAAAAATTGCTAAAACTGATGGCACTATCAACTGTGATGCTTACTGCAATACATCGCTCCATGCCGATAGTGCCTTTTTCATCCAGTCTGTCCACTGGCATGCTGTTGATTACCACATAATGATTGACTGATGGCACTTGTTTGAGATGGAGAGACTCTTGGTGGGAGTAGCACTATTCAGCGATGGCTTGCATGAAACAGTGATCGTGTACATGACTGTAATATGAGGAAACAATGAAAGCGGAACACCTTGAGATATACTACACCCTCACTGTGGAAGATGAGTTTAAATGTAAGGGGTCATCAATCCGAGTAGCTGTTTGGAATCGGCCCAAAATGCCGCAAACTCTTCCAGTTACTATGTGGTATGATGTCTTACTCTTCTTTTTCAATAAGAAACACAATCTCTGTCTTTCATTACAGGCATCCTGTGTGTTGTGAGAACAGCAGGAGCGTAATTTACACTGTGCAGTGTCAGAGCCAATGGATCGACACGTGTTAATGTCAGTTTAGCACCTGACACAAACCTCTAAGTCATCGTAGAAGAAACATGTAGGCCTCTTTAAAATTCTGAAGGTGGTAGGGGTAAAATACAGGGAGCGACAAGGTATTTACTATTTGTACAGTTACCAGATGGCAGTTACAAGAGTCGAGTGACACAAAGAGAAGCAGTGGTTGAGAAGGGAGTATGACAGGGTTGTAGCCTGTCCCCGATGTTGTTCAATCTGTATACAGAGCAAACAGTAAACAAAAGAAAAATTGGGAGTGAGAATTAAAATCCATGCAGAAGAAACAAAAACTTTGACGTTTGCTGACAGCATTGTAATTCTGTCAGAGACAGCAAAGGAACTGCAAGAGCATTTGAACGGAATGGACAGGGTCTTGAAAGGAGGCAATAAGATGAACATCAACAAAAGCAAAACGTGGATAATGGAATGTTGTCAAATTAAATGAGATGGTGCTGAGGGTATTAGACTAGGAAATGAGACACTTAAAGTAGTAGATGAGTTTCGCTCTTTAGGAAGCAAAATAACTGATGATAGTTGAAATAGAGGGAGGTAAAATGTAGGCGGTCTGTGGCAAGGAAAGCGTTTCTGATGAAGAGTAATTTATTAACATCTAGTACAGATTTAAGTGTTAGGTAGGCCTTTCTGAAAGTATTTGTGTGGAGTGTAACCATGCATGGAAGTGAAACATGGAAGATAAATAGTTTAGATAAGAATAGAATAGAAGCTTTTGAAATGTGATGCTGCAGAAGAATGCTGAAGTTTAGATGGGTAGATCATGTAACTAATGAGGAGGTACAGAATAAAACTGGGGAAAAGAAGAATTTGTGGCACAACTTGACTAGAAGAAAGGATTGGTAGATGGGACACGTTCTGAGGCATTAAGGGATCACCATTTTAGTGTTGGAGGGAAGTGTCGAGGGTAAAAATCGTACAAGAAGACCAAGAGATGAGTACACTAAGTAGGTTTAGAAGGATGTAGGTTGCAGTAGTTACTCGGAGATGAAGAGGCTTGCACAGGATATAGTAGCATGGAGAGCTGCAGTAAACCAGTCTGTGGAGTGAAGACCACAATAACGCTAACACGGCTATGTACACACCTGCAGTCATAAACTGCTTTAATGTGTTACAGCAAATAAGCTAATGTATCCGAAAACAACACAGGGACCTTCTCTTGCAACTGGTAGTCTGTGGAACATGATCCTCCTATAGAATGGGTGAAAAAACGTTACACTGGTTTGTGGAAGCGACTTCGATCATTGGTCGCCTGCTCCAGTGGGCCAACACATGTATGTTTAATGGGATCATCACATATGGTCAATGCCAGCATGCAGACGGTATTCGTTTTTGATATATCGGATGAGAGGGGCGTCGTAATACCTTATCGAGTGCTCTACTGGGTGACATTAGCGGAGTTTTTATAGTTCTCTGTTGGATGGTACACAATAACGAGAAGGGACAGAATGTTTGGGTGACAGACTTGAATGCACTCTGAGAGACGCAGATCTCCTTTGAACTACAGTACCTGTATATAGTTTGCTGACGCAGTGCAGTGCAGCAGGAAAATCATCATCTTTCTTCCAGTTCCCATATGATGTGGAATTTCCCAATAAGAAATACCACCGTAACTGCCAGTACTGTCTTTTCTACTACCTCGTGTTGCTGAAGAGAGATAGCTTCTTTTGTAACTGGTCTTACACATCGTACATGGTTGGCAGAGCTATGAAAATATGTTCCCATTTCCACCAAGTTGTCAAAAGATAGTCCTATTGCATTAACTCAACTAACACTGTTTCTCCAGCGGTTGCAGGAGGTCTTAGATACACTCCTGGAAATGGAAAAAAGAACACATTGACACCGGTGTGTCAGACCCACCATACTTGCTCCGGACACTGCGAGAGGGCTGTACAAGCAATGATCACACGCACGGCACAGCGGACACACCAGGAACCGCGGTGTTGGCCGTCGAATGGCGCTAGCTGCGCAGCATTTGTGCACCGCCGCCGTCAGTGTCAGCCAGTTTGCCGTGGCATACGGAGCTCCATCGCAGTCTTTAACACTGGTAGCATGCCGCGACAGCGTGGACGTGAACCGTATGTGCAGTTGACGGACTTTGAGCGAGGGCGTATAGTGGGCATGCGGGAGGCCGGGTGGACGTACCGCCGAATTGCTCAACACGTGGGGCGTGAGGTCTCCACAGTATATCGATGTTGTCGCCAGTGGTCGGCGGAAGGTGCACGTGCCCGTCGACCTGGGACCGGACCGCAGCGACGCACGGATGCACGCCAAGACCGCAGGATCCTACGCAGTGCCGTAGGGGACCGCACCGCCACTTCCCAGCAAATTAGGGACACTGTTGCTCCTGGGGTATCGGCGAGGACCATTCGCAACCGTCTCCATGAAGCTGGGCTACCGTCCCGCACACCGTTAGGCCGTCTTCCGCTCACGCCCCAACATCGTGCAGCCCGCCTCCAGTGGTGTCGCGACAGGCGTGAATGGAGGGACGAATGGAGACGTGTCGTCTTCAGCGATGAGAGTCGCTTCTGCCTTGGTGCCAATGATGGTCGTATGCGTGTTTGGCGCCGTGCGGGTGAGCGCCAAAATCAGGACTGCATACGACCGAGGCACACAGGGCCAACACCCGGCATCATGGTGTGGGGAGCGATCTCCTACACTGGCCGTACACCACTGGTGATCGTCGAGGGGACACTGAATAGTGCACGGTACATCCAAACCGTCATCGAACCCATCGTTCTACCATTCCTAGACCGGCAAGGGAACTTGCTGTTCCAACAGGACAATGCACGTCCGCATGTATCCCGTGCCACCCAACGTGCTCTAGAAGGTGTAAGTCAAGTACCCTGGCCAGCAAGATCTCCGGATCTGTCCCCCATTGAGCATGTTTGGGACTGGATGAAGCGTCGTCTCACGCGGTCTGCACGTCCAGCACGAACGCTGGTCCAACTGAGGCGCCAGGTGGAAATGGCATGGCAAGCCGTTCCACAGGACTACATCCAGCATCTCTACGATCGTCTCCATGGGAGAATAGCAGCCTGCATTGCTGCGAAAGGTGGATATACACTGTACTAGTGCCGACATTGTGCATGCTCTGTTGCCTGTGTCTATGTGCCTGTGGTTCTGTCAGTGTGATCATGTGATGTATCTGACCCCAGGAATGTGTCAATAAAGTTTCCCCTTCCTGGGACAATGAATTCACGGTGTTCTTATTTCAATTTCCAGGAGTGTATAACGCTTTCCGACTTCTGTTCAGTTCCAACTGAAACTGGATTGATCACAGAGACAAAGCTACACGGTGGTAGGAGTGCGGGGGGGGGGGGGGGGGGGCAGGGCAGAGACTTAGGAACAATTACAAGATACAGACGGACTGGCTAAAAAAAACCACATTTGAGTTTTGCTGCAAGGGATCCTTAGCAGATAGGTTTGAAAAATGTGACTCGTTTTAAGATATGAGAGCGGCACGAATATGGTTCGCCAGGGGCTGTAACCATTAAAATACCTCTCCATAGTATCCAATGCAAGTATGTGGTTGAATGTATAGACTAGATTCCAAATCGCAGACAGCATTTCTACCAGAGAGAGTAACACAATCAGCGACTCTTGTGTGTGCCTGTAGAACCAAGACCGCTTTTTATGCAGGCTGGCGGTAAAATAGTCACTGTGATCGTGCGGTCCTTATGCGAAATGTGTGTTGCTGGTGGTAGACTCCTTCTGCGATCATCTTCAAATATTGGTTCCCAATACTTTTCCCGTTTCAACTACCTGGCGAGTATAATCCCAATACTCAATTAGAAAAATTACTCGCCTTGCAAAGTTACTCTCATGATCAATTTCATTAAGTAGTTACTTAATCAATTTGATATCAATGATATGCCACCTGCCGGGTGGAAGCGATGGCCAGAATACTATGGATGTGATTCTTGAGGTGGAGGAGTAACCAGGCGTTTTCTACGTTGTGGTGATATCTTTTACCAAAATTTCAGCCTCCCACCTACACAGGGAGAGATAACCATCGAAATGAAATCAGATGTATTACAGAATTTATGAAGTGATACCTGATACTTGTAAAGTCTCTGTGCTGTTACTTTAAGACGTCTGACGAGGTATTTGGTTGCTTTAAGATAGAGTTCGAAAGTGAGGAGGCATCGTGTGACAGAGGTACAACATACTCTTAGCTCACCGTCATGAGCCAAAAATGAGTTTAATGTTCTATCCCTGTGACACAGAACGTAACATATAAGAGAAGATTTATCCTACCTGAGAGAGAATACTCAGGGGAGATATAGCATATGCCAAACTGCTGTACAGGATTTTCACAATAAGTAACTATAATTTAGCTATGTAAAAACGTGTGTATACACCGATTTCTTCTGTCTTCAAAAGTAACTTGTATAAAAGGGAGAAACTTCATTTCGTGTGAGAAATTCGAGGCGTATGGCCTACAGTACCGCTGTCTCGGATTGGGTAGAGTGGATTTTTTTAAATTGGAGGATCTATGTCAGATGTTATTGGTTTGAACTACTGTCCACATCTAAGCCACAGCTGTTTGTTTCACACTGCAATGCGGCTGGCTGCAAGGGCGGTCACGAGCAGTCGGCGACCAGAAGTAATGTATTAGCTCAGCCTGTGACAGGATGTTAGGAACAAAGAATGCACTGAGCTGCCTGCTCTTGTCTGTGGCAGCATCGGCCAGCAAAGTGAGCAATGTGTTGGGTGGGCAGCGATAGAAACCGACGCGTGTGTTTTGTGAGAAGATTCAAAATGACAATGTTCGCGCTGCACGATTATTCCACCCACGCAAATTGATTGGTTGATTGCTTGGTGAAAGTCTCTCTCTGACCTCTGAGCATTTGATAAGGCGGGCATGTGGTTGTCGGGGGACTGGAGTGTGACTGTCGGCATATCGGATACGTGTGGAGGTCTTTCCTCAGCGGCGGTCCCAAGACATTGCGATATCCCGGCCGGAGGCGGATGGTGCGACTTCGGCTCCTGGCAGTTGGCGGACAGCGCACTCTTCACGGTCGCGAATTTAGGTGATCGGTTGGTTTTCTCACCTGATATGTCTAGTGGAAACCTTGTAGTGGAGAAGGGTGTTTGTGCCATCAAACATCCGTGCATACAAGACCTCGGATATATTTAATGCTATGATCTATTTGTAGCGGAAGTTTCATAACTTGTTTTACATAATGTTTGTGTGAGACGCTTAAACGTTGAAAGTGTGTTTTATTATGGAGAAGGGTCATTGTAAGGTGGCGGGGAGTGTTTTAAGCGATCTAGTTGACTCCTGTACATTGTTAACCAATTAATCTGATAGGGTAGTACAAATGGATTATTTCACTATATTTTTGATATCGAAATTGTATCAGCTCTCCAGTTGTCTCCAGCATCAGCCAATAAGAACACAATATTCTGAGGAGAGACGAAAACCTTCGTCTGTTTGTTTCGGGCGTTGGTTCACATGAAAAAACAGGTAGTGGCCTCTTGAGAAAGACAGAGACAGGAAGCGATACTGGAATATCCCGATCAACGGAATGCAATCACTTGATGCTTGATTTCGGGGCCGCAAGATTAAAGGAGGCCGATATTCGGTCCGTCGTCGTTGGTATTTAGGAACCTGATCTGTAATTAGGACGATGGGAGATTCTGACATTCGTGGTGACGCCCTGACGATAGATACAGATGCGGGAGACCCAAAACAGTGGGTCCTATGACTCACTTCGTTCCATTCATGATTCATAGAACACTTTTGCAGGGTTTAGCTGTCAGCGCAGTATGACTGCTGTGTGTATCTCAATCTGTACAAAATAGTTTGCCGCAAAAATTTTCGTAATTTATGCATCTGCAGAAAGTGGCGGACAGTGCTCCCACACCAGTAGCAGCAATGGGGCGCGTAAATTTAGTAAGAACCAATCAGAATGCTCTATTCACAGGAAATTCCATGACGTCAGAGAGTCACAAGAGATCCTTTGTGGGTGGGCGTAGGAGTCTCTATAGATTGGTCGAAGAAGACGGAGGGAGAGCAATGTATCTACAGAAAGTTATGTGACCTAAGAGATTCGTCTTATGTCATCTTCGTTCGAGTGTTCAGAGACAAGTCCAAGCAGGACAGCCTCCTCTGGTTTGGCCAGAGGGGATACTGTCCCTCGGGTCGCCATTGTGGCTTTAGAGCATATCCAAACCAGTATTTGTAGGGCATCACAAATTCACCGAAAAATCCAGACATTTTTATTGTCTGGAGGACAGTGCTTCGAATTCTGTTAGAGATTTTTTCTTTTACGATCTCTTGTCGGTTTCGAAATATGTGATGAACTTTTACATATGTAATTGTTCTGATTTTCTCGCCTGTGCTTAGATACCTGTGTGCTTCGAAACGTGCAAAAAATAACAAATAAGAGCCTTAACATACCTGACTCCCGGATCAGATATATAATAAGCCCACTAAGCGTTTCCATGTGGGATCAGAATAAAAAAGCGCCACAGTTGTTTAAATATTCTATATTGCCTTGTCACCCACAACTTTTTTAAATAGACAGTATTTCATTCACTGCTGTCAGTTTCCCCACAAATTCTTTAACTTAGTAAATAAACTATATTTCAAACGCTGCCTTGTGTCCCATAAACTGTTTAAATAAACATTATTCCACTCATTGCCATTTTCCCAGCAATTGTTTGAACAATACTGCATGAACTGCAGTAGATTTCCCACCAAATTCTTTGAATACACAAATAAAGAAATAAACTCTGTTTAATAAACTAACTTGCATCGGATAAACTATTTAAATATCCTGTAAACTATATTCCATACACAGCAAACGATTTCCCACCAAATGGCAAATCAACTGAGACTTTTTCTCTCAATTTCCAGATGAGGGGAGAGCTGCGTGGTTTCCCAGAGGGGAATGGGTTGATTAATTTATCAATTTCGATAATTAGTCAAATTGATATCAAATGTGTGCTACTATCAGCAAGAGGAGTTCCCAGAGGGATGGTGGAGGAGGAGTGAGAGGGGGAGAGGAAGTGGGAGAGATGATGGTTTTTTGGAAGGATGGATTGTCTCCAGGGAGATCTGTTTAGCAGAACAATAGGTTGACTTGTAGTCAAAAGAGAATAGGTTGCCCCTTGATGTAGGCAATTTGCACTAACAAATTGTGTTCGTCCCGCCAAGTACTGACCCAAGTATTGACCTGCCCTGATGCTTGCCTCAGTTTTACCCGTCCGACATCTTAGTTATTTAGCATTTGCTGCTTACTTGTGCGTTGGAGCACATGATCGTTTAGTTCTAAGTAAGTTCCGCTTTTCACAATTAGTGCAATTGTTATATGAGCAGCTCACAATTTGCAGGATTTGCACTTATTAACTGTCAATTTTTTTGGCTCACATAGAACCTTATTCACAATAAACCGATATTGTTCAGTGCATTCTCGCTTTCCAGCTATAAACCCTATTGTCCTACGACTAATCCTAACTATGTGACCTGTAAATAATAAATGTAGTTAGTTACTTGCATATCTAATACGTTGTCTCACTCTTAAGGTTATTTCCGTTGCATTGCAAATGCCCACGCTTCGGAGATTTTGATTAATTTGCTTGAATTAATGTACAACGAGCGCTGTATTCGCTCGTCTGGCATTTAGATGTTGAAGTCATCAGTCAGATAGGCAGACGGTACCCACATCTGCCGAACCCGGCACGACTTAGGCATAACGTCTCATTGGGACGCTAACAGTTTAACACTGTAAAGGGGTTAAATGTTAAATATTCTCCGACATTCTTGCAATGTGACCAGCCCTGCTCAACATTCTCTTCCCTAGAATTTCGACGATGTTACAGTTATTGTACGACGCATGTAGTTATTAATTTTTTTCGTATCCTCCGTTCAACGTTATTATCATCGGTTACAGGTCAAAATATATTCCTTTCGAATATCAACAGCCTGTCTTCCTCTTTCTTTCTCTACGTTTATGCTTCTCACTCTTATAATATTACAGCAGAGATTGTTGACGCAGAGACGAATTCTGAAGTTAATGCTAATTGATCACTTCCTTAAGATAATCTATTCGGTGTCCTTTCCGTTGTCTATATGTACTGCTTGAAGTGTTGCCAATGGTTCTGCCTCGTGAAAAGGCTGGTTCTCGCCCGATATCCAGAGGCAAGCAACGTCGGGCACTGTTGCACTTCGATGGATGACCGTTCATGGACCACACAAAAGACTACATTTAAACTCGTGTACATGAACACTACTGCATGCAGAGTAGCTGTATAAAAAGATGTGTCCTCAGTCACGGATAAAAAACTGCAAAGAAAATATATGACGCAGTCAGAGGCAATCCTCTGAAGGATACCACTGAGCCAAAATTTCCGAAATACTGGTGGAATATCATGTGGCAAAAGGACTCCACGCGTTTTTTATCGCTAGAAGTCCGCACGACGTAGTACAACGTTGTTAAAAGACGTTACTGACCAGTGAAAAACTAACAGGCATACAGATGATAGGGACAGACGCATGCGAGCCGCGCAATGGACTACACATTCTGGAGCACATGATTCTGTGTCGAAGGGTCCTAGATATTTGGAAAACTAGTAAATTAATACTCAGATAAACAGAACTGCATCAAAACATTGACCCACCGCAACAATCACGACAGTAGACTTAAAGCCAGGGGTAGTCAATCTTCTGAGACGAATGCCACGAAGTGGTTCCTTCATCTTCTGAATCAAATCAAAGTCACAACGACAAGTCCAGGAAGTATGGTGGATGGTACAGTACTTCCCAGTCCCATCGACCGAACAGATGGTTCAAATGGCTCTGAGCACTATGGGACTTAACATCTATGGTCATCAGTCCTCTAGAACTTAGAACTACTTAAACCTAACTAACCTAAGGACAGCACACAATACCCAGCCATCACGAGGCAGAGAAAATCCCTGACCCCGCCGGGAATCGAACCCGGGAACCCGGGCGTGGGAAGCGAGAACGCTACCGCACGACCACGAGATGCGGGCGACCGAACAGAGCAGCCACAGCTTGCGCTATATGCACCCGGGCATTGTCGTGCAAAATGATAGGTAGGTTGCGCAGAAAGTGTCGCCTCTTCTTTCACAGAGCTGGTCGCAGGTGATGCTCCAAAGCCCGCATCTCGTGGTCGTGCGGTAGCGTTCTCGCTTCCCACGCCCGGGTTCCCGGGTTCGATTCCCGGCGGGGTCAGGGATTTTCTCTGCCTAGTGATGGCTGGGTGTTGTGTGATGTCCTTAGGTTAGTTAGGTTTAAGTAGTTCTAAGTTCTAGGGGACTGATGACCATAGATGTTAAGTCCCATAGTGCTCAGAGCCATTTGAACCATTTGATGCTCCAAAAACGAACAGTAATACTGAGCATTGAATGTATGCCGTGGAGGAACGTAATGCGTTAGGATAACACCATCACAGTCGTACACCATTCGCACCATCAACAGAACAGGCACTGCTAACGGTATACTATGCCTTCCACATCGCTGGAAACGGGTTCTGCACCCCGCTGGTGACTACTTTGAAGGACAGTAACAGGTGCAAACATGTAACTCTTTTGTATCGGTTGTGAATAAATAGTTTCCACTATTTAAGTTCCAACCCTCGTAATTTATACTTTAGCATACGTGAATTACTAAAGTTATTCCATAGATTATAGATAATATTATTCCAGTATGAATCCCGTTGCCGTAACTTGGACATAGTTTAACATAATTATTCTACCTCTTTCTTAAAAGGTACGTTTTCTACAATCAATATTTTGAAATTCTGATTCAGTTCGATTAGCTGACCTTCATCACCACTGCTTTGAAGTAATCGAGAGAAAATGTCGGCTATAATATTATGTTTACTTTTAATATATTTTATTTCTATTTGGCCTTCCTGTAATAGTAAAGCCTGTCTCATCAACCTTGAATGAAGAATTTTGCATGTCATAAGAAAGGTCAAAGCCTTGTGGTCAGAATATACTACTACAATTTTTGCATATACAAAATGTCTTAACTTCTCGAGAGCCCACACCACGGCTAATATCTCCCACTCGCTCGTAGTGTACGCCCTCTCGCAGTTGGAAAGTGTGCTGCTTGCAAATCAGATGACCTTAATATCTTCCGAATTGTCAGGCTCGTTGACTTGGAATAACATGGCACCTTCACCCATTGCTGATGCCTCTGTCATAATGCAAAATTCTTTATTGATGTCAGGGTGACACAACAGATTAGCCTTTAACAAAGCTTCATGTACATCGTCAAAAGCTATGCTACACTTGTTATTCCATTTCCAACGCGCACTCGTTTTTAATAGCCCCAGAAGCACATCATAGTTTAGTAAGCAACTGGGTAAAACTTTCTGAAAAAAGACGATATATCTAGAAAAGATTTTAATTGCCTCTTTGTTTGAGGATATGGACAGTTCCTAATCACATCCAATATCTTTGGATTAGATACTATCTCATCTGTTGAGATAATATGCCTGAGAAATTTGATTTTATCTCGTCCAAATTTAGATTCTTCTAGATTCACAGTTACATCATATTCACTGAACTTATCTAAAACCCTCTTCACCAAATCAACGTGCTCTTCCCAAGTAGCAGTGGCTATTACCAATCATCGACATAAGTGGTTACTTTCCCAACACCGTGTCGAGCATGGTGATAAAAACACATCCACTTACGTTTAACACGAAGGGCATCACTCAAATTGAAAGCTCCTTCTGGCAAATATAAGAGCAGTATATTTTCTAAAATTTTTGGCTAGTTTAGTTTGCCATAAGATCATAAGTCCAGAGAAGTTAAATAGTCTACCCAGTGAAAACTCTGCACTAATTCTTCTAAATTTTATGTTCTGGTATGTACAAGTTTGATGAGTTTATTAATACATTAGGCGTCCAGAACCAAACACTAACTACCATCTGATTTAACGACAGCTACTAAGTGACTGCTGTACGGGGGAGTGAAAGGCTCAATAATGTCCCAGTCCAACATCCTTTGAATTTCCTTCGCCACCTTTTTCTTTTCCGCCAAAAGTATTGAGTATGATGCTTTACAGAAAATCTGATGAGGGTATATTTCTATCTCGTACTCATAATCCCTTATAACACCAGGTTTTTTTTATCAAAAACATTACCATGATTCTGAAGTACTGCACCTAGTTCGTACCTTTGCCCATTAGTTAGATATTCAGATTCTACCATTTTAACTCTTATAATTTCGTTGATGTCTGACACTCCTTGATCGGTTAACAAATATATGGGTTCCTTATTATTGAAGTAGAGTAGTTTAGTTTCATTAATTCTTATTTTAATTTGATTCCATATTTTGTTTTGAAATTCCAGTATTTGTACTAATGGTAACTCAACAACCCATCCACAACTGTTTAAGGAAAACACGCCCATCTCAGTGTGGAGTATTATGTCTCGTTCACGCATAAAATTGCATCCCCAAATGCATGGGTAAGTTAAATTAGGAACCAACAGGAAGGTGCTAATAAGTCGTTCTCCTTGCGCTACTATTTCTACTTTTACTTGGGCCTTCATGGGTACAGAATGGGTTCCTAATGCTCCATACAAATATAGTTGGCCACCTGTAATAGTAGCAGCTTCTGTTTGCTATTGTAATATTTATAAAGTCCCATATTCATCACACTAAATGTTGCGCCAGTATCCAACGGATGCTAATATCTTCATCTGAGATTTTAACTTTAGCCATAGCTTGACCCACTTCAAGAGGATTGTTATATAATTTTCTCGATTATATAAGAGTTGTTTTCTAATATACATACCATCATTATAGCTCAATACACACGCCTTTAAGATTTTATTAACTCGTGTCTCTTTGCCAGCTATACTGGAAAGGCTCATGGCAGCTGGTTTTAGTTTGCCGGGTGGTTACCCGTTTCATCAAGTACTACTCGAACCCCAGAATTTTGACCATTCCATTCATTGTTACTGTCAGAAGAGATATTCTCAGGCACAGACATTATGGGTGTTGGTACAAATGGTCTGTTAGCTGTAATGACATTAGTGGGAGCTCCCCATTGAATATTCGGCCCATTACCCCACTGAACACGCCTGTCTCGCGCTGGTCCTTGATGTTCCAACTGCTCTTCGTACTTTCGTTTTCTATTAAAACAGTTTGAATTGTGTCCATTCTGATTTTGGTGATTAGTATTGCTATATTCGGCGTTATTTTGTCCATTACTTCCCTAACAGTTATTAGAATTATTCTGTTTATAATTTTTTATCTCCAGACTGATTACCATTATCTTGATCGTTATACTAACCATTCTGATTTCGATTAACATAGTGACCTTCTTCGTCGTCTAGCTTTTTACTATTACTGTTATTGCCACTACAACAATTATTTTGTTGAGAGTTGTTACAATTAAAATTAAACTCCTCCAGAACAGGCCAAGAAGGCCCAACGGTACCGACCGGCCGCCGTGTCATCCGCAGCCCACCGGTGTCTCTGGATGCTGATATGAAGGGGCATGTGATCAGCACACCGCTCTCCCAGCCATATTTCAGTTTCGGAGACTGTGTTACAATTAGTACAGTGAAACTGATTCCCCATGCTCTTACCGTGTCCCTGAAATACGTCCAGGGAATCAATAACACAAAAATTGGTCAACGTCGTCATCTGGTACGTTTATTAATTTCTCGCATAAACAAATAGATAATTTTCCCTTGAGAATTCTAATAACCTCTCTGTGACTAATGGGATTATGCAGTATGGAGTTCTATTAATGTAGTTATCAAAGTATTTTTTTAAAGTCCCTATTTTAGGATTGTAAAATTCCGGAACATAAATTTCATTTCTTGATCGATTTTGCTTGCTTTCCGGCAATATTTCGCGATGAATAATTTTTCAAAATCCCTACATGTTCTGCAACTTTCAGCTACTTCCGATGCCTAAAATGAAATTTCTCCACTGGTCCTTGACACTATAAACTGTATTTTATCTTGTTCCTCCCAATATCGAGGAAATATCTACCTGAAACTTTTTATAAACACGATTGGGTGTATACAATTTTTGTCGTTCGAAAATATTTGAAATTGCCTAGCTATGAAAATACTGTATTCGACGTTAGAGGATGAGACAGTCCTCTTGCGATCGTAACATCGATCTCCAAGATCGGACTCATCGCTACTGCTACTACAATCGCTCTCTTGCCACTTTCACTTCCTAACGGGCGATTGATTTCTAGAATATGGTTCTCGATCTCTTTCAAATTGTTTTTTGTCTTTTAGGACTACCTTCACCTTTTGACAAACGATTAGTTACATATTCCTGCAACATAGGATTCTCGTATAAAGCTTTCTCCTTAATAAGAATGAATTACGCTTTCATTTGATCCATGCTATCTACCTCCTCGCGTCACAGTGCATTTGATTTATTCCGTTGCACCGCGTTCTCGATAGCATTCTGAACTTGCGTGTAAACTTCTCCCGTCTTTGCTTCTAACCATTCTGACAAATCCTCCACTATCTTAGTCGTTTGTTTACTAAGACAGTTATCAATAAACACCTTCCCTGTGATTTTTAAATATTTAACTTGTTTAATTACTTTATCGATCTGTTCAGCTGTTTCAGTCTGTTCTGTATTTATTGCCACCACATGATTTTACATTTAATGTTAATTTATCTCCGTTTTCTTGGTACGTGATTCTAGGTAATCCTTAATACCTCTTTCTTAAACTCTTGGTCTTGATGATCCCATTGTTTCTGTAATTCTAACATCTCCTCCCGAAAAGCTTTTCCCCGCAAGTTCGCGTTGTTTCGCTTGTTCCCTTTCTCTAGATTCGCATTGGTTTTCTTGTTCCCTTTCTCTAGATTCGCATTGGTTTTCTTGTTCCCTTTCTCTAAGCTCGCGTTGTTTGCTTTTCTCTAAAATTTCCGCTGTTAAGGCCTTATCTTTAAGATCACGTCGTTTATTTAACTCCATTTCTCTGACTTAAAGTTGTTGGTTTTGCTCTAATTGTCCCTGATTTCATTTCAGTAGAAATTCGAACAGCTTATTGATACTGGTATCTCCAGATGGCATATTGACAACACTGGTAGCATTACTTTCCCCACAGGTATCTATAGTTTGAAACTCGTGGCTTTCGGTATGGTCATTGCTTCTTACCAAACTAGTTATGCTCATGTTTGACATTTCACGTTCCAACAAATCCGCTGTCCTATTAATATCTAAATTTTCCACACGGTTTTCTCCTCTCTCGTATCTTCTCTCTCCAAAGTCACTAGACTTGTTTCTAGATTCGATCTTAAATAGTATTCCCGTTCCACTGTTATCAACATATACTCTCAGAATAACACCGTAGTAATAATACACAATAAATAAAATATAACTCTAACTAGTTATACAGTTTTTGTGGCTCGGACTGGCTTCATTTATCCACACAATTCCAATTAAAAGGAAGCACAATGAGGTACTGTGCAGCCAGTAATAATATTTCTTTACACTTACAAGTCCGAACCGCAGTAACACAAGTCAATTATTTCCTACCTTCCGTACAGATTTTAATGTCTTGTACTTTCCGTAGGTAGGCTCCTCGTTGTCGGCCGCACTTCACTATCAGCTCGCGCCGTTGGGCGTGAGTCGTGGGTTGTCGTAGCGGAGAACATAAAACATATAATTGGAAGTTTTCAGTCACTGTTCATTACGTAATCACCAAATAATTGTTTTTTCATACCTTTTTTCGAGTCCCAGTTTGGGTGCCAGTTGTAGCCGCCCTCCATCGATCTACTGTAGTCGACTTCTCTGACGTAAGAGACTGATGTTGTTGTCTACTGTATATGCTGGACTTTTCGTTATATATACACACCAGATGGAGCAGCCACAAACATCTTCACTGTAACGGCGACTAAATTTGGGGTTTTCATATTAATAATTAATATTCACTTTTTGCACAGTCAATGTTGCTCCGTTACCGAAGACAAGATAGTTAATAACGTCTTTGGAGGTTAGTTATTATTTCAACTTCCTATTTCCGACGCTACTACTTATCCCCACTGTTTCTGATTTTACATTATATCTGTCCGATAGCAAATGAAGCGTTAAATAATTTTAAGTCACAATTTACGCATCGTAATATTTCATAATCGAACCTTCCGTCATCCAGAGATATAGTTTGCAGCTTGACTATGATTATCGTTGACTAATACGCACGCCATTGTGGAAATCAGTTTAGTCTTTTATTAACAACATTTAATAATAATTAAATGATTATGAATGATGGCGTTTTGTATATAAAGAAAAGGAGGGTTGATCCTACAATTACTCTCAGCAATTACGGCAACGAAAATGTTCGTGATTTTTATAGTTGGTCACTCCAAGATATTATAGCAAGCAGTATGGTCCATTACTATACTTGCATACAGGCATTCAAACCTCGTACGCGTTTACTTTCACAAAACTAAGTGTCCAATTCCGTTCTTATATTCAATTTAACGTCTCTTCTATAGTCCACAGATCCTGTTATCGGTTATTCGGCAATGTAATAGAGTTTAACACTGAGCGCTATTTTCTCTCACGTACAGAATTCCTCAGATATTCTTAGTGCGTGACCTTATGGCAAAGATCTACCTAGACCTCAGTATAAGTTTCAACGTATCTTCCGTATAAATTAACTACAGTCACTTTCCTTGCAGTTTAACGGAAGAGGCCTGGTGCCTTCTGTAGCATATCACACAGAAATGGCAGCTATATCGCACGCCGCAGCTACGTAGACTTATTCAGAACGCAGACAACACGGCAAGAGAACTAACAATACCCGCGCTTGGTTTATATAATAAAATTTAGACACAAAAGTAGCCGCGTTGAACACTCTTCCCTTTCCCTGAGGCGTTACTTTGCTGCGGGCGTTATTCTGATGAGTGATTATATATCGATAATTGTAGTTAAAACTTTTTCAATGCTATTAGTTGATCTTATATTATCGATCACCTCTCCGCTATGTGAGAATAAGCCTCTCAATTAAAAACGGTTATACCTGTAAACGACCATCATTTGCTTGCAGTCAGATTCTACTTTCATCGCTGAAGACCACGGTGCGCCATACCATCCTCCAAGTGATCCTTTGACGGCACCTGACGATACGTGCACCTCGATGCTGTGGCGTGAGTGGTAAAAGGGTTAGAGGTGTACGTACACGTAGTCCCACCGCTAATAATCCCTTCGCAGTAGTTCGTATTGACACGTCTGGGCTCACAAGTACTGTTATCTGTGCTTGGATAGCTGTAAAATCTGCCACTGCCGCTCTTACATTACTACTTTCCTGGCGGCTGGTCCTACATGAACTGCCGGCCGGAGTGGCCAAGCGGTTCTAGGCGCTACAGTCTGGAACCGAGAGACCGCTACGGTCGCAGGTTTGAATCCTGCCTCGGGCATGGATGTGTGTTATGTCCTTAGGTTAGTTAGGTTTAAGTAGTTCTAAGTTCTAGGGGACTGATTACCTCAGAAGTTAAGTTCCATAGTGCTCAGAGCCATTTGAACCCTACATGAACTTCCAGGACCTCGTCCACGGCTGTGAGAAAGTTCACATGATCACCGATACCTGCATCGTTGCACAATCGACGCAGCATGTCCAGCTTGTGCGGCAGTTCTCCAAAAAGACCATCCCGCCACTCGGAAAGCCACAATTTAACCTCTTTAACGCTGTCTGTTGGCTGTAGGAAGCACGATTGCGTCTCCGTGGCATGGTTGCCTGCTTACTTTACACTGACTTCTGGTTGTGCGCATACCCTGTTAAAGGGTAGACGTAGACGGCGCTCTGGTAACTATGCGACTGAGCTACCTGTTGGCGGACGACCTTAAAACTATTATCAGTACACATACTGTCCTTCAGATGGTATACGGCATCATCACATCAAAATAGACGTCGTCTTTCTAAGTTCAAATGGTTCAAATTGCTCTGAGCATTATGGGACTTAACTTCTGAGGTCATCAGTCCCCTAGAACTTAAAACTACGAGGGCAGTTCAATAAGTAATGCAACACATTTTTTTTCTCGGCCAATTTTGGTTGAAAAAACCGGAAATTTCTTGTGGAATATTTTCAAACATTCCCGCTTCGTCTCGTATAGTTTCATTGACTTCCGACAGGTGGCAGCGCTGTACGGAGCTGTTAAAATGGCGTCTGTAATGGATGTGCGTTGCAAACAACGGGCAGTGATCGAGTTTCTTTTGGCGGAAAACCAGGGCATCTCAGATATTCATAGGCGCTTGCACGATGCCTACGGTGATCTGGCAGTGGACAAAAGCACGGTGAGTCGTTGGGCAAGGAAAAGTTTAAAGCCATACCCTCAGCCGGTAAAGTCATGGTTACAGTCTTGTGGGACGCTGAAGGGGTTATTCTGTTCGATGTCCTTCCCCATGGTCAAACGATCAACTCTGAAGTGTATTGTGCTACTCTTCAGAAATAGAAGAAACGATTTCAGCGTGTTCGTAGGCACAAAAATCTGAACGAACTTCTCCTTCTTCATGACAACGCAAAACCTCACACAAGTCTTCGCACCCGAGAGGAGCTTACAAAACTTCTGTGGACTGTTCTTCCTCATGCACCCTACAGCCCCGATCTCGCACCGTCGGATTTCCATATGTTTGGCCCAATGAAGGACGCAATCCGTGGGAGGCACTAAGCGGATGATGAAGAAGTTATTGATGCAGTACGACGTTGGCTCCGACATCGACCAGTGGAATGGTACCGTGCAGGCATACAGGCCCTCATTTCAAGGTGGCGTAAGGCCGTAGCATTGAATGGAGATTACGTTGAAAAATAGTGTTGTGTGGCTAAAAGATTGGGGAATAACCTGGTGTATTTCAATGCTGAATAAAACAACCCCTGTTTCAGAAAAAAATGTGTTGCATTACTTATTGAACTGCCCTCGTACTTAAACCTAACTAACCTAAGGACAACACACACATCCATGCCCGAGGCAGGATTCGAACCTGCGACCACAGCGGTCGCGCCGTTCCAGACTGTAGCGCCTAGAACCGCTCGGACACTCCGGCCGTCTCTTTCTAAGTGTACTAATTATTTTCCGGTAGTGCATTTGTCCCTGACTGTTCGGACATAGGATACATTACAACTTTCCAGGCAATTGTAGTAAATTATCGAAATATTGATGTTTGGAAATGTCGCATTTCCCCACTCATTCTTTATCATCTGCATCGGCCCTGTAGACTGCTTACTAAATACCTGAAAAACCTACTGTAAATGAGAATGGTCGTGCCATTACAGACTGGTGAAAGACGGAAGCGAGGAAGAACATACGAGGTCTCGACCCGCGAACACCTGCCGTGCAACTCTAGCCACCAGGAAAGTAGCAGGCAGTTAGCGCACGTGCTCGCTGGACGTGCGGCGGCAGCGGCGGCGGCAAGATGCGGGAAAGCGAAAGCTTGGCGTGTACGCACGGCGGCGCAACTGGTCCGGCGGCTGGGGTCGGGAGGTCGGCTGCTGCCCAGCCCAGTCTGGAACGACTGCAGCCACTACCAGCACCGCCACGGCGCCGGCAGCGGCAGAACTGGCAGCGCGCGCCATTTCCCTAAATCTACGCAGCCGGCGTCGGCCCGCACGAGCCGACAACCGGCTTTCGCCGCGGCAGTCGGGCGCCTCCTCGGCTCCGGCCTGCTCCTTTTTTTAATTATCCCGGCGAGATGCTGGTTATTCAAATAACTAAATTATCGGAGCGGCCACGCCTTAATGGGCCATTAGGCGGCTCCACCTGCGGCCGGCAGGCGCCGTCGTCCGCTGGGTGTGGCCGGCCCAGCCGCCACTGCAGCCAACCTGGGCCGTGCCTTACCGGCCGGCGGAGCGCGTTATAAACTGCCCGGCCTTGGTGGGCGCCTCCTTCTCGGCTGCCGGCGTCCCCATCCAGCTGCCAGTGCCGCCGCTCCCTATCGCTCTCGAGTGCCGCGAACTAACAGGACGCCTGCTTCCGAAGCATTTCATTTACGGTACTCTCAATTCTCGGACGTGTTGTGGACTCACGTTTAGTTTCTATCAATCAAACAGATCAACAGCTTTGTCTCTGCATCGGTAACAAGGCTAAAGATACGAAGACGATGAAGACATTGAATACTTTAGACACGTTGTAAGTAGGCTGTTTAGGTTTTTATGTTGGTAACGCCACGTAGCGCTCTGTATGAAAATCACTGGCTGTGCTGTGTGCAGTCTGAGGCTGGTCGGCATTGTTGCAATAGTCGCTATTGTAGTGTTGGGCAGTTGCCTGTTAACAGCGCGTAGCGTTGCACAGCAGTGGTGGATGTGAGGAGAGAGATGGCGGAGTTTTGAGGGCGGATGATCTGGAATTGTGTCCATCAGAGACAGGAAATTTGTAAGACTGGAGGTAATGAACTGATAGATATATTATGACTTTTGAACACTATTAAGGTAAATACATTGTTTGTTCTCTATCACAATCTTTCATTTGCTACCTATGCCTATCAGTATTTACTGCCTTCAGTAGTTAGAATCTGTTATTTAGCTGGCAGTATTGGCGCTCGCTGTATTGCAGTAGTTCGAGTAACGAAGTTTTGTGTGGTAAGTGATTCACGAAAGATATAGGTTATCGTTAGTCAGGGCCATTCTTTTGTAGGGATTATTAAAAGTCAGACTGCGCTGCGCTAAAATATTGTGTGTCAGTTTAGTATTGATCAGAATAGGTAAAGAGCGAAATGTCTGAGTACGTTCAGTTCTGCTCAGCTGTTTGTAAATCAAATATTGTAAGAGGTTTATCAGCACAGTAATTCATTAGTTTTTCTAAGGGGAAGTTTCAACGTCTACACGTGTTTCCTTCTCTGAGTGAGCGACTTCTGTCTTGCTCTGCAGCTTCTCTGTTGACGAAGATGTTCGCGATTTATGGGAAGGTACAGAAACTCCCAGTTTACGTTCCAAATGGCTCTGAGCACTATGGGACTTAACAGCTGAGGTCATCAGTCCCCTAGAACTTAGAACTACTTAAACCTAACCAACCTAAGGACGTCACACACATCCATGCCCGAGGCAGGATTCGAGCCTGCGACCGTAGCAGTCGCGCGGTTCCGTACTGAAGCGCCTAGAACCCCTTGGACACCGCGGCCGGCCCAGTTTACGTCAAACGCACAACAAACTATTGCTTACTCCCAGAGAGTACATTTCTTTGATTTGACTGAGTGACGTGGGTGAGTCTTGCTATCTGTCCCCCAGGCGAACTAATGTCAACATGATGTTTATGATGCTTGAAGTCGAATCTCAAGTGCACTACTTTTTTTTGGTCATCAGTCTACTGACTGGTTTGATGCGGCCCGCCACGAATTCCTTTCCTGTGCTAACCTCTTCATCTCAGAGTAGCACTTGCAACCTACGTCCTCAATTATTTGCTTGACGTATTCCAATCTCTGTCTTCCTCTACAGTTTTTGCCCTCTACAGCTCCCTCTAGTACCATGGAAATCATTCCCTCATGTCTTAGCAGATGTCCTATCATCCTGTCCCTTCTCCTTATCAGTGTTTTCCACACATTCCTTTCCTCTCCGATTCTGCATAGAACCTCCTCATTCCTTATCTTATCAGTCCACCTAATTTTCAAAATTCGTCTATAGCATCACATCTCAAATGCTTCGATTCTCTTCTGTTCCGGTTTTCCCACAGTCCATGTTTCACTACCATACAATGCTCTACTCCAGACGTACATCCTCAGAAATTTCTTCCTCAAATTAAGGCCGGTATTTGATATTAGTAGACTTCTCTTGGCCCGAAATGCCTTTTTTGCCATAGCGAGTCTACTTTTGATGTCCTCCTTGCTCCGCCCATCATTGGTTATTTTACTGCCTAGGTAGCAGAATTCCTTAACTTCATTGACTTCGTGACCATCAATCCTGATGTTAAGTTTCTCGCTGTTCTCATTTCTACTACTTCTCATTACCTTCATCTTTCTCCGATTTATTCTCAAACCATACTGTGTACTCATTAGACTGTTCATTCCGTTCAGCAGATCATTTAATTCTTCTTCACTTTCACTCAGGATAGCAATGTCATCAGCGAATCGTATCATTGATATCCTTTCACCTTGTATTTTAATTCCACTCCTGAACCTTTCTTTTATTTTAATCATTGCTTCCTCGATGTACAGATTGAAGAGTAGGGGCGAAAGGCTACAGCCTTTTCTTACACCCTTCTTAATACGAGCACTTCGTTCTTGATCGTCCACTCTTATTATTCCCTCTTGGTTGTTGTACATATTGTATATGACCCGTCTCTCCCTATAGCTTACCCCTACTTTTTTCAGAATCTCGAACAGCTTGCACCATTTTATATTGTCGAACGCTTTTTCCAGGTCGACAAACCCTATGAAAGTGTCTTGATTTTTCTTTAGCCTTGCTTCCATTATTAGCCGTAACGTCAGATTTGCCCCTCTCGTCCCTTTACTTTTCCTAAAGCCAAACTGATCGTCACCTAGCGCATTCTCAATTTTCTTTTCCATTCTTCTGTATATTATTCTTGTAAGCAGCTTCGATGCATGAGCTGTTAAGCTGATTGTGCGATAATTCTCGCACTTGTCAGCTCTTGGCGTCTTCGGAATTGTGTGGATGACGCTTTTCCGAAAGTCAGATGGTATGTCGCCAGACTCACATATTCTACACACCAACGTGAATAGTCGTTTTGTTGCCACTTCCCCCAATGATTTTAGAAATTCTGATGGAATGTTATCTACCCCTTCTGCCTTATTTGACCGTAAGTCCTCCAAAGCTCTTTTAAATTCCGATTCTAATACTGGATCCCCTATCTCTTCCAAATCGACTCCTGTTTCTTCTTCTATCACATCAGACAAATCTTCACCCTCATAGAGGCTTTCAATGTATTCTTTCCACCTATCTGCTCTCTCCTCTGCATTTAACAGTGGAATTCCCGTTGCACTCTTAATGTTACCACCGTTGGTTTTAATGTCACCAAAGATTGTTTTGACTTTCCTGTATGCTGAGTCTGTCCTTCCGACAATCATATCTTTTTCGATGTCTTCACATTTTTCCTGTAGCCATTTCGTCTTAGCTTCCCTGCATTTCCTATTTAGTTCATTCCTCAGCGACTTGTATTTCTGTATTCCTGATTTTCCCGGAACATGTTTGTACTTCCTCCTTTCATCAATCAACTGAAGTACTTCTTCTGTTACCCATGGTTTCTTCGCAGCTACCTTCTTTGTACCTATGTTTTCCTTCCCAACTTCTGTGATGGCCCTTTTTAGAGATGTCCATTCCTCTTCAACTGTACTGCCTACTGCGCTATTCCTTATTGCTGTATCTATAGCGTTAGAGAACTTCAAACGTATCTCGTCATTCCTTAGTACTTCCGTATCCCACTTCTTTGCGTATTGATTCTTCCTGACTAATGTCTTGAACTTCAGCCTACTCTTCATCATTACTATATTGTGATCCGAGTCTATATCTGCTCCTGGGTACGCCTTCCAGTCCAGTATCTGATTTCGGAATCTCTGTCTGACCATGATGTAATCTAATTGAAATCTTCCCGTATCTTCCGGCCTCCTCCTCTTGTGATTCTTGAACAGGATATTCGCTATTACTAGCTGAAACTTGTTACAGAACTCAATTAGTCTTTCTCCTCTTTCATTCCTTGTCCCAAGCCCATATTCTCCTGTAACCTTTTCTTCTACTCCTTCCCCTACAACTGCGTTCCAGTCGCCCATGACTATTAGATTTTCGTCCTCCTTTGCATACTGCATTACCCTTTCAATATCCTCATACACTTTCTCTATCTGTTCATCTTCAGCTTGCGACGTCAGCATGTATACCTGAACTATCGTTGTCGGTGTTGGTCTGCTGTCGATTCTGATTAGAACAACCCGGTCACTGAACTGTTCGCAGTAACACACCCTCGCCCTACCTTCCTATTCATAACGAATCCTACACCTGTTATACCATTTTCTGCTGCTGTTGATATTACCCGATACTCATCTGACCAGAAATCCTTGTGTTCCTTCCACTTCACTTCACTGACCCCTACTATATCTAGATTGAGCCTTTGCATTTCCCTTTTCAGATTTTCTAGTTTCCCTACCACGTTCAAGCTTCTGACATTCCACGCCCCGACTCGTAGAACGTTATCTTTTCGTTAATTATTCATACTTTTTCTCATGGTAATCTCCCCCTTGGCAGTCCCCTCCCGGAGATCCGAATGGGGGACTATTCCGGGCCGGCCGGTGTGGCCGTGCGGTCTAGGCGCTTCAGTCTGGAACCGCGTGACCGCTCCGGTCGCAGGTTCGAATCCTGCCTCGGGCATGGTTGTGCGTGATGTCCTTAGGTTAGTTAGGTTTAAGTAGTTCTAAGTTCTAGTGGACTGATGACCGCAGATGTTAAGTCCCATAGTGCTCAGAGCCATTTGAACAATTTTGACTATTCCGGAATCTTTTGCCAATGGAGAGATCATCATGACACTTCTTCAATTACAGGCCACATGTCCTGTGGATACACGTTACGTGTCTTTAATGCAGTGCTTTCCATAGCCTTCTGCATCCTCATGTAGTTGATCATTGTTGATTCTTCCGCCTTTAGGGGCAATTTCCCATCCCTAGGGCAAGAGATTGTCCTGAACCTCTATCCACTCCTCCGCCCTCTTTGACAAGGCCGTTGGCATAATGAGGCTGACTTCTTATGCCGGAAGTCTTCGGCCGCCAATGCTGATTATTTATCAAAATTTAGGCAGTGGCGGGGATCGAACCCGGAACTGAAGACGTTTTGATTATGAATCAAAGAGGCTACCCCTAATCAACTACTACAGCGACAAAATATATTTATGAACCTTAGTATATTACAACAGATCCCATGTGAACAGGCATGTGAACAGGTGACTGGAGAACAATCCTATTGCTGTCAAAGTATATTTCGCATACCGAAATTCGCTCAGAGAAATTAGGGCTCGTGAGGGAGGCTTATAGGCAGAAGTGTTTTCCCTAGCTCCATTTGCAACTGGAACAGGAGAGGTTCAAAAATGGTTCAAATGGCTCTGAGCACTATGGGACTTAACATCTGTGGTCATCAGTCCTCTAGAACTTAGAACTACTTAAACCTAAGTAACCTAAGGACATCACACACATTCATTGCCGAGGCAGGATTCAAACCTGCGGCGTAGCGGTCACGCGGTTCCACACTGAAGCGCCTAGAACCGCACGGCCACACCGGCCAGCAACAGGAGAGGAAATGACTAGTAGTGGTACACGTATGTTGTGTCATACGCCATATGGTGGCTTGCGGACTTCGTTTTAGATGTGGATGTAGATGCAGAATGTCGCTTATGCACACGCGATAAAACGTCCCCTTTGAAAAATTAAGAATGACAGTGCTGGAAAACCTCTTACGTTATTTGATTTTCAAACAGCTCAGCAAAACTGAACGTACTCAGACAGTTCTCTCTTTACTTATTCTGATCATAACTAAACTGACACACAATATTTTTAGGGCAACCTAATCTGACTTTCAATAATCCCTACAAAACAATGGCATTGACTAACAATAACCTATACCTTTCATGAATCACTTACCTCAAAATATCATCGTTACTCGAACTACTGCAATACAGCGAGTGCCAATACTGCCAGCTAAGTAAAAGATTCTAACTACTGAAGGCACTAACTACTGATAAGCATAGTTAGCAAATGAAAGATTTTGATAGAGAACATGCAATGATTTACCTTCATGGCGTTCAAAAGTCATATATATATATATATATATATATATATATATATATATATATATATATATATATATATATATACCTGAGGCAGGACTCGAATCTGTGACCGTAGCAAATGCGCGGTTCCCGACTGAAGCGCCTATATATACAGGGAGAGTCACCTAACGTTACCGCTGGATATATTTCGTAAACCACATCAAATACTGACGAACCGATTCCACAGACCGAACGTGAGGAGAGGGGCTAGTATAATTGTTTAATACAAACCATACAAAAATGCACGGAAGTATGATTTTTAACACAAACCTACGTTTTTTAAATGGAGCCACGTTAGTTTTGTTAGCACACCTGAACATATAAAATAATACGCAATCAGTGCCGTTTGTTGCATTGTAAAATGTAAATTATATCCGGAGATATTGTAACCTAAAGTTGACGCTTGAAACCTTCGACGTTCAGTTGCGTGTGGTAACAAACACGGGCCACGGTCGGCGAGCAGCATCTGCAGGGATATGCCCAAACAGCTGCAACATACATCGCGTTTCTACAGAATGATCTGCCAACGCTGTTCGAAAATGTCCCACTGGAAACGCGTCGACGTATGTGGTGTCAGTATGATGGTGCACCTGCACATTCCGCAATTAACACTAGGCTGACCCTTGACAGGATGTTCGACGGGCGTTTCATAGTACGTGGAGGACGCATAAATTGGCCAGCACTTTCTCCTGATCTTACACCTCTTGACTTCTTTCTGTGGGGTACGTTATGGAGAATGGGGTACGTTAACAGAGAATGTGTACCGTGATGTGCCTACAACCCCAGAGGATATGGAACAACGTATTGTGGCAGCCTGCGGCGACATTACACCACATGTACTGCGGCGTGTACGACATTCATTACGCCAGAGATTGTAATTGTGTGCAGCAAATGATGGCCACCACATTGAACATCTATTGGCCTGACATGTCGGGACACACTCTATTCCACTCCGTAACTGAAAACGGAAACCACATGTGTACGTGTACCTCACCCCTCATGGTAATGTACATGTGCGTCAGTGAAAAAGACCAATAAAAAGGTGTTAGCATGTGGACGTAATGTGCTGTTCCAGTCTCTTCTGTACCTAAGGTCCATCACCGTTCCCTTTGGATCCCTACGTAATTCGGTGCTCTCCGATGCACACGATCGAACAGCGGAGGAGTGTACTCAAGCGTCAACTTTAGGTTACAATATCTCCGGATGTAATTAACATTTTACAATGCAACTAACGGCACTGATTACGTATTTGTTTATATGTTCAGATTTTCTAACAAAACTAACGGGGTTCCATTTAAAAAAACGTAGGTTTGTGTTAAAAAACATATTTCCGTGCATTTTTTTATGGTTTGTATTAACCAATTACACTAGCCCCTCTCCTCGCGTTCGGTCTGAGGAATCGATTCGTCAGTACTTGATGTGGTTTACGAAATATATCCAGCGGTAATGTTAGGTGACTCACCCTGTATATAAACTCTGGCATCTCTCTCTCCACATCCACCACTGCTGGCGGCTCACCTCCAACTGCACAACGCTACGCGCCGTTCACATCCAACTGCCAAACACTACAACAGCGAATATTCCAGCAATGCCAACCAGCAACAGACTGCACACAACATAGTCAGTGATTTTCATACAGAGCGCTACCTGGCGTTACCAACATAATAACCGAAACAGCCTACTTACAACGACCATCAACTGGCGTAACAAGAAAAGTGACCAGGTAACACGTTTCCGTCGATGGACAGTCCAGTCTCAAAAATATCGTGTCAACTGCAGTCGTAATTGGCGGCGTCGTTCGGTCAACATGAGAATTTGCAGAGGTTTGCTGCGGAGCCCTATGTACAACACTGCCGGCTTAACGGTGAGCTCAGAAATACTTGTGTCGGCACTAGCATTGTTTCCTTCCACACATCGCCGCCTGTCTTGCTTTACAGAACGGGCAAGTTTCCACTTCTATGTTCTGTGATCCGCATACATCCAACTCTTCGTCGGCCACTGGTAGTCTCACCATCCTTCAAACACTTTTCCATAGATGCTCACAACAGCAGCAAGAGATCAGCCGTCCGAGATTCTCGTTCCCAGTCGTCGGGCCATAATAATCTGCCCTTTGCCATAGAAACTTATGTCGGTGGATTTACTCATTTGCACCGTATCGTCCCTAGAGTAATTCTCCATTCGCCTTTGCTTCGCTTATATAGATTCATTACTACGCTACGTTCCTGTAGTGCGCCAGGCAGCATTCGTAATGTTTTGGTTCATCACTGTATTTTACTGTATCTCATCTTGTGTGCTATTAATTATGATCATGCGCTATTGGATTAGACACTTATTAGTGAATAGCAAAGATGTGTTGTGGCATCCTGTGGACACCAAACGCGTAGAGGAGTTTACCTAATGCATGACCGCTCAAAGATCACGTCTCTCATCTGAAAAATGCGTCACAGTTGTGCTCTACGGAATAAGAGGTCCTGCAAGACCCCCACGTCCATTTCTCAAAACCCTTCTGATAAAATTTGAGGAGGATATGGTGGTGCATTGTCTTTCTGAAGAAACAGGTTGTCTGCAGGCTGATGTTTCCGGATAAACAGGTACGTATGACTGAAGAGAGGTTCCGGCTCGTCATTAAGAAATGATGGCAGACACATCAGGAGCCTCATATCATTTCGTGAAAATATCCTTTATACCTTTACATCTGCTGAGTGGCACCGCGTTGGTAAGAGAAGCTCATCGCCTAACTTTTGGTTCTCAGTGTCTTCGTACCGGGTGTACGAATGGTCATACTCTATACTGGAGACTTTTGCTCAAATTTCAGGCGCCCAGTGGTGAAAGTTTTGAGCTGCTGCTACTCACTGTACATAATCATGTGCGTGAGCACGGCTATATTTATGAGAGTGTAGCTTCTCTATTTGTAACGAAGACATGGTTTTGGATTATATGGGTGCCGTCTGGTTATTGTGAATTGGAGAGTGTTCTGCTTCACTGTGGTCGTTATATTCGCTAGTATAATACACGATAAACGACGGTGGTGGCTGCCATCGAATCGTATTCACTCATTTGACTCTGGTAACAGCGGTTTGGCTCGAACAGGAGTAATTGCTGTACTCCCTTGACACGATGGCATAAAAAAGCACCTCGGGGATGAAGTGTTCATGCGTCAGGCACCTACGGTTTTGTCGCTATCAAATCCACTGAAATTATGCGCCTTTCCCATACTGCGCTATAAGCTACACTCACGGAGATTTCGTACGTTGTCTGACGACACCCAAGTGATGTGAAATCGCAATGTATTCCACACACACCGCATTAAATCAGTTAGTGACTGGTGTTAAAATATCTACTCAGGTTTCAGTTGTGTGATATACTGATACGTCATTAGCAACAAGCAACGCGGTCACGGCAGAATGGGAGAAAATAAGTAAATTAAATTACTACTGAGCGGTTTTCTTGTCACAGAGAGATCCCCTGTATCGTTGGGTCGTTGCACTGATATATTGCAGTCTTGTTTCTTGGCATTTTGTGTTCGTAACATCTCCTTGATTATCCAAATATCGTGAGAACTTCCAAAACAAGGATCAAAAGCCAAAGTACCAAGATATTTACGCATACCATCATCACGTCCTCACGGATTAAAGCTGTTTTGCCAGGCAAGAAACCAAGTGCTCGGAATCAAATCCAATTTACTAGCTACGCAGCTTATATGAGTAAGGAAGTTTCGCAACACCTCACACTCTACTGCTAAATTAAGGATTTCTTCTAGTACCGATAGAATTCGTTCGGTGCTGTGGTTGTTGACATACAACTTATTCATAACTGAAATGTTTTACTGCCAATAAAGCTCTCTATAATCCAGACAGAACTCAATATCTCCTTTTGGAACCGTCAAAGGATTTTTTAAACTTTATCTTTAAAACTTTTAAGTATCCATATCGATTAAAAATGAGGTTTACAGAAGCATGTCAACCACATTTGCAAAAAACCAACTCCCGAATAAATTACCTCATGTGTAAACCAAAAAACATAATGAACAGTAACGTTTTAGAAGGAATTCTGTAATTGTAGCACAGCGATCGGTATAAAGTGCTAATAATCAAATAAAAACAGTCTCGATCGCTATTTCAGATTCTTTTATTTGTTAGCAACCGGTTTCGGCCCTTTCCTCAGACCATCTTCAGGCTTTTTTCACTGCAATACAGTAATAACACGTATTCAGTACAGAGGGACGAAAATATGGCTAAAGAACGCCTAAAACATAAGCTACAATAATTAAAAATTATGATGTTATACCCATTATGGCTGCTGGTGGCAGCATACGGGACGAGATGCTTTGAAGTAAGGTTGTCACGGCTGAATAAGGCAGCTTTGTTCGAGATTATATTCTATAAGCTCCGCCCATCACCTACAGCGTTACATCATTGTGAGATATGCTACATTGATTGGTTTAGTTGAATTTATGAGGAAAATAGGTACAGCAATAAAGACATAAAATTTCACGTGACTCATTATATCACGATTGATTTAAGGAAAAGAAACAAAAAGACAGGAATACTGTAATCGCTATGTGTGCACAGTGCCCGCTGTGGGCATTTGTATGTACTCGCTGCAGCAGAGACCGCTATAACTGGTTGCTTTAGCACTGGATTGCCAGTACCGATAGTTTTACTGCAGCAAGGGGTCCAGAGATACAATGGCGGAGGACGGAATCCTGAGGAGGCAGTGAATGAGTGTCTGCTATCTTGGAAGTCGATCTTCGTGCTTCAGTTTTGTTCGACGGTAACAACGAAGGCTAACAGCCGCAATATTGGCTCCTGTGGTCAGAATAAATCGCTTAACGTATGATTTGCATGGGTTGTACATGTCTGTCGAAGATCCTGGTTATAGACCTCGACAATATTGCCTTCCAAATCTCTATGTATTATTTAGTATTAACGAAATATTCATACAATAAAATAATCAATTGCTCTTATAAATAAAATCGTGTGAAATGACACGAAAGTGAAGTTCTCTAAAAATATAACTATAAAATAAAAGTTGTCTCCACAGTAACTGGCGACGGAAAACATGTAAATGAAAGAAGTACGTTTAGTATCTGCAAAATAAGTGTCAGTAACATCAGTTAAATAGTAAATAAATGTTATAAAAACAGTTGGTCAGAATTTGTAGTATATATCAAAATTATTAAAATGCTTAATATTTCGTTAACTGCAAAGAAATTGTGTGGCTATCTATGGGTATAGTGTGGTACAATAGTATTTACACTCAAAATCTTCTTAGCTAGTATTGTTTCCAATGTTAATTACCACTGAACATAGCTCCTGAGTTCTTTATTATAAAATTATAACGAAAAGGCTGCAGATATCCTAAAGTAAATCGTCAAAAAGTTAAAAAAATTATCTTTCTCTAAAATCAGACTTTTCGTTCAACAACGATAATGGTTTATTTTTAAAATGCGCATAAATTTTCATTTCCTGAATGGTGTTTAGCAGTAACCCCTTAGGTGTGTTATGTAGTATTCTCAAACTATTATCAGTGGAACATTCTGAATGCTTACTCTGCATCAAACGCCGGCCGAACAGTGATATATTGCGAGAGGTACCTACTTTTCTTTAAACCACAAGGCAAAATTTCTTCCTGTTTGGCCAATATATTGCTTTTCACAGCCTTGGAATGATATTTTATACACCCCTGAATTTAAATGCCTATTACTCCAATTGACAACCGTGTACCTCGGTTTAGTTCGTAGTAGGTTGTTAGTAGTGAACGCAATAGTCACTTCAGCGGTTTTAAATGAACTGTTTATTCAGAGGAAAATTGCTGACTGATAGCTTTAGTTTTGCAAATGATCTCGACGTCTCTAATTGTGACAATAAAACATCCTAGGAACTAACTGGACTCATACAAAACAGTAGAAAAATTAGTTTCGCAGACTTCATTTCAATGGACATGGAAACAAAATATGGCGATATTAAATAAGTCCTACAATTTAAATATCTTGCTGCTCCAGATCACGAAATGGAATAAAAAAGGAAGGTAACGAGTTTAGATGAAAACAGGGTACCAACTCATTCAAAATATATATACAACGAGAAGTGCTCCTACAGACACACAAAACTAAAACATTACGATTACATAATTAAACCGGAAGACCTCTTTGCTACAGAGGCACTAATTTCGAATAGCAATCTGAAGCCTAAACTTTCGAAAAAGGTAAAGAAGTATTATGAGAAGAATCCTGGCAACAAAGTGCAGATGATGTCATTTCAGGCTGAGAAGCAACCAATGAATCAAGTGATAACAATGTTTGACGCTGACACAAAAAAACGAAGATTAACATTTTACAGTTACATGAAGATGGAAAATCCATGGACGTACAAGAAAAATAGTTGACATTTATTTAAACAGCAGGAAAGCAAAAATAGACATTGAAATTGATTGAGGAAATAAAAAATAAAAAATGGTCGGTAATGTCGGCGGCGCTCGCACAGAACGGTGTCCAGAATAGGCATATTTTTTGGAGATGAAGTTTAAAAACGGTAAGGTGACCAGGCGAAAAAAAAAAAACTGCCTAAAGGACCTGGAGCAACTTGATCTGAAAAGAAGAAAAAAGCCTGAAGCAATATCACGAAAGATATATGGGCACAGATGAAGTAAAACCAACGTTTGTAAGCATTTTGTGGATTCCTAAATTGACTCATTTGCATAAAAAAATCATAAAAGTAGTAAAAAACGTCAATTTTCGATGTTTATTTTCTGTTAATCACTTTTATCAGGGTGTGTGGACTGTGTAGGATGTAGCCATAGCTGGGCATAAGACCGTTGATCCATTAACCGTTAATTAACGAAGTTAACTTTTCAAGTAAAGGATAACTGGGTGTTGGCCGTTTGTTGTTGTCAGTTTACTGAATTCGCTTTAAGTACCAATTTTTGTTAGTGGATTGACAGTGGAACCTAAATCATGGAATCGTACTATAGTTGTAACAACAATCTAAAGAGAAGCCTAGCAGTAGAACATCTGTAAAAAGTAAAGCCTGGATACAAGTTAAATATGGCTGGACATGAAGTCGAAAGACTCATTTAACTAAGCGGTCTTTGGGAAGAGGTTTTAGTAATCCTCCATTGCTGCACTCAAACGACTTTTTCTGAGGGCAAAGGCATTGGGTCTCCTAATTGAGCCTCGCTCTCAGATGGAAACCTTAACATGGCATTTTTATGAAGGAAAATATGCACCTTATGTTTGATATTTTCTGATTCTCCTGTATTTTGATTCTCCCGTGATTTAACATGGATAAGTATATAATTATAATATTAAATTATTAAATGATTACACTGTTTTTTTTATTTTCTTCGATGTGCTACCTAAACCTCTCCAACCAAAATATTTTATTCAAGTAGCGGTAACACGTTTGATTCACTTACTTATTTCACTTTGCCTTCCAAATAATGTATACTATTACGAATTTACGATTAATTTTAACTTCCTATAAATCTCCTGTGAAGTAACGCTTCAACGTTTAACGAAGTTAACTTTTTCAGTAACGGATTAAGGATTAGGGAAGTTAACTTTTTGATTAACGTTGCCCAGCTATGGATATAGCCTGTGGTTAAGAACGATTCAAGTATTTGACTAGAGTGACTTTGTCTAACCGAAAACAATACTGACTTTTTGTTATGAAAGCAATATCTCCCACATTCAAATTGCTTTATTAAAAATCACATTTAAATTAGCCTAACACATTCCTGCAGGCAGTCAATTGTTTCTCTTTGTTTCAACCACTGAATGTACAATTTAGCTAGTCTTTTCTACCTCTTTTCAAACGAGTAAATGTTAACAGAAACAAATCTTATTGATAATTAAACGTACTACGATGTGAATGACGCAAACAGCCACAAATACATTTTAGATGTTTTATTTTAGTGCTGTAATTACATACGTTCCAGTAGATGGTGATTTGTTTTTGAAGACAGCTATTTTGAATCATGTATATAAAAAGTCAATGATGTTTGCGTATTTTTATTAATGAAACAACTGATAAAGTGTCTGTAAATACTCAAATATTGTTGTGCAGCGTGGAACAGTCGACATACTGTTGCTCAAAACGTCTATGTACCGAAAAATATTGGCCATCTGAAGATAGGCATGGTAGCCCGAAACGGATAACGGCACTAAAACAAAATATTTACAAAATATTTGTTGCTGGTAGTGCTATTCACCAACTATCATCAACCGCCGCCGAGTTCACAAGATCCAACATGGATAAAATAACATTAAAAATATTGTTTCGTGTAAAAGTGTGTAGATTTCTTTTCCAATTATTCATCTATTCGTCATACCGGACAGAGATTCCGTTAATAGCTTATGCTTTTCGAAACAAATTCCGTATTTCTTTATACTTTCTGTAGAGATAATAAAAATGGATAGACATTACTGAAATGAATAGCAACTGCATTATAAATTTTCTGTTGAGAACTTCTTGAGACAACAACGACGCTGGCACTCTCTTTTGGTTTTGGGTAACTTATATGTCGGGAGACATCTGCCTATAATGCGACTGCGACGGCAAGCCCTAGTGTGCCATGTTCTACCACTACTCACCAAGCGCCGGGCTTCACTGAGTCCCAGCAGACCTCAACTCGCTGATAAGAAGTCAAGACGTTGGCAGGTAATAAAGTTTCCGAAACGTCGCACTTTACTTGGGCAATATCACGAGAAAGAGCCCTCTGAAACATTATATGTTTGCCGACATTGTGAGGTTATATGAGAAGTTTAATGATCGGTTCCCATGTAACTGTCACACTCACATCTCATCAGGAAAGAGATTCTAGTCGTATCATCTGATACTGACCACCGAACTATCGGCGCACGAAGAAAGGTTCTCTGCAGGTAACTCCCTTTTAATGCATGCAGTGTTCCACCCTGATATCGTGTAGGAAGGGACTGGCTCATTAAGGAATTAGCGTCGGCCGGTTGGCAGGCGTGCCTTTAGCCTTGGACGCTGCGCCATCCGCCAACGCTTCATCTCCTGCTCACGCCAGTTATGCGTCCCGAAATACAGCAGGAAGAAAGAGGCCGTAATGCTGCTCCGTCTGACTACATGTCTACATATTATCTGTACAGGTGTCTGTACAGAGATCACTGGTGATCTTGCAGCTCTCGAAGAATGAAATTATACCTAAAATTATACAGACCCGTAAGCAGCTAAAGGTCTGATTTCACTGTAATTTCAAATGTCCACTTTGTGGCCAGCTAGTGAGTAAAGAATAATTAGGAAATAGGAAAGTGACGAAAAGTCCTAAAATTTCTTGCAAGTGAATTTGCTGTTGGTTCTCCCGAGTTATTGAGGTCTGTTATGTAACTGACAGAATGCGAATCCATAGCTTAGTCTAAGATTAGTGGGCGTTTAAAGAGAAGCCCAAAATGCTGTCTTAACAGCAATTACGGAGTTTGAAAGACTCAGTAGTAAGGTGGAGATAAAGGCAGGCTGTCTAGGGCTGAAGATGTTTCGAGAACGAAGTGAAAAGATAAACGCAAATAGCCATGTAGAACTTTGCAGACAGTGGTTGTGTTGTGCTTTGTGTAGCACGTTTTGGGGCATGAAATAGCCAAAGACTGGGAGGTAATTGTGAGAGCTGTGTAATCGAACACCGAGAAAGCATGATCATTTCAAAAATTGCTGTTTGTTTGATACTTGCGTTTAACTGTCAGCGTTAGAGTATTTACAGGCAAGCGTGCTTTACCTAGCGTCCGGAGTAACAGTACTTCGCTTCACTTAATCAACCCTCTGTTGCGAAACTACCATAGTCTCGTTGCATTTAATTCATACATCAGATGCAGTACTCAATAGGAGGAAAAGAAAGTTTATGTTTTCATGTAAACCACCTGCAATTCTTTTATAAAATTATTCTTTAAAACGAAGAATGGAACTTGTGTCGTAGATGTCGTCATCATTACAAACGGAGCACCATCTTGCTTCGGCAAAACTGCGCATTATCAGTGCTGGTGTATTTTTATTTCCTTGTGACCTTACCTTAAGCAATAGTGTTTGATATGAAGAAAGCATACCACAATGTAACTCAGCTATAATGTTCTAAATAGTATTAAGACTGTTACCACAAAAGAGAGGTAATACATAGTTAAGATTTTATTTACTACTCACCATTACTTGCCGTAACAACTCGAAGGAAGTGTTCTAACTATTTAAAGTACTTGTTTATAATCAACATTTTTCATTTCCTTAACCGGGTTGTATACTTTCAAATTTTTTCGCTCGAGGGCAAGCTACCGTGAGCGAAGCCGGAGTCTATGAGATTGATGCCGCAATATTTTATTGTCCTTGCGCTTTGTTACTTGTAAAACTGTAGGCTGACTTGATTGGAAACTGCAGTCTTTTAAATTTAAATGGGAGTTCAGTAGAGGTAACTGGTATTCTGGGGAGAAACAGTGTGTGTCCTTTGTACTTTCCAGTCATAACTTCTGCTTCGATTATGTTATTCGATAGCTGTTTGACAATTAACTTTGGTCCATTACATACTTTTGTTGAGTTGAGAATTCTGAGTAGTATGGTTGGAGATCCATTCCTGGTACTTGCAGAGAGTTAAGAAATCTTGTAGGAAAGTTCACACTTTCTTCAACCTAAACCATCGTGTCGATCGATTTGTACATTACCTCTTCACCAGGAATTATCTTTTGAATATTAAAGTTATTGTCACCGACAATATTATTTTTATTTGCCAAAATTGCCGTTACTAATAACCAGTCCGGATTGGTGTAGTTGTGGACGATGTTTGGATAAAGTTGATCGATGGGTTCGTTTCCAGCAGTGACTATGTTGCAGAAATAATTGTTGAGTTTAATGAGGACAGTCGTCTGGTCAGTACGATATGTGCCTTCGCCTATTTGTAAAAGTTTCCCAAAACATACCAAAAACGCTTCGAATGGTCCACAATGTTCCAAAACATTTCCTAACATTCGAGAGTGCCCTGGTCCGGATCACTGTGGAACATTTCGGAACATTCTGGAAAGCTGTGGAATGCTCTCGAATGTTCTGGAATCTTCTCGAATATTCTTGAATGTTCTAGAAGTTTCTGGAAGGCAAAACTTCCCAGCCTCTGTATCTTCGAAAGCACGCCATTCAGGTAAAAAAAAGGAACCTTCTTCATTGTTGGGGATAGAGGACTACCACACCATGTAGCTCCCTTGATCGTACTGACACTCGTTTCTGAGTTTTAGCGACATGCACACTGTACACTCAGTTGTATAATACATAATGATTACTTGGTTTCGTACAATTCAGTATAGATTTAAAACAGCCAATCAAGTCCTCACTTCAACAAGATTTTTTACGGTTCCTTTCTCGTAACAACTCAACGTTTTGTTTAATGAGCGGTAGTTTTTACAGATTCTGTTATTCTTTACCTGTTAATTTCCTACTTTGAGTAACCCTCTAGTACGATAAACTACTATTCTGTGCAATATACTGAAAACGTCCAATTTATTTATTCCAGATTCTCGTTTCGCCATTCTTGCACTGCTTGTCGGAGACCAGAAGCGTTTGATATCCGACTGGTAATACAAATGAACCAGCGAAGGTAATTTATTAAGCGAACTGTAAACTGCTATTCGTTCTGGCTTCACATTGGCCACCTTGGGAGATGGCACGGTGGCTTCGAAAATGGACTCATATCCAGGAACTAGGGCTTCAAACTCGCTCCAACCTCCTGGTTAAAGCTTTCTGTGGTTTCTCTATGAACGACTCCGCCCTTATCGTAGACAGGACACTGAACCCCTCACTTTACGTTTGTTTATCGAATTCGCAATTACTATTGTTGAACGCGCAACATACTGGTTTATTGGTTTTTACTAGAGCCATTTGTTTACTGACCATGGCGTATACACTGAAATGTTTTTAACAATATTGTGTTAGAAGTACGGGTAACGCAGGTTGTGTACCGTCTTTTACGACTGTAACAAAAGGCTTGTTAAGACCATGTACGTCTCGCTTTAGTTTAAACCATCTTCAGTGCTCATCGCAAAAGTTTTAAATTACTTCTATTAAGCAATATCAAATTACTTTTATTACTCACGATTATACTTTTGTTTCCTGTTTCATTCATCTGCATTGTATACTTTGATTGGTGTTGCGGAATGCATTTATCTTTTGTTTCCTTTTGTACCGATGGAAGAGTCTGCTACTATTGCTTTGAGTATGTCTTTATATTTTTCGACTAATGTGCGTGTGCGTGTGTGTGTGTGTGTGTGTGTGTGTGTGTGTGTGTGTGCGAGCATGCGTGATTACATGTCGCTATGTAACCTAGATTATGTGGTATTGTTTTTATGCTGGCTATAGGGGTTGTTACTTATCCACAGTATGTTTTATTCGTTTAAATAAAGATTTGCTGACAATGTTTGTTTGGTAATTTATTATGTGCTTCTTTTCTGTCATTGCCTTCTGATTTTGGAAGTTTCCTTACAGCTTTAAATGTTGTTTGTTACTGAGTCTGATTGTTTTCACGTCTGTTTCTATTGTGGTAGGATGGTAGTTACCTTGTCAGCGTTGTTATTCAAATGTTGCATGGCTGGCGACACATTTCATAGCTCTTTTATGCTGTTTGTGTACTATTTCGAATTTTCTGTTGGTCTGTACTAAGTAGGGAGCATCACAGCCGGAGTTGGTAAAGGCCAGTTTTTTATGTCTGTCAATGACATACTTCTTTAAACATGTCTGTATTGAGCTATTCCTCGTTTCTTAAGGATGTTTTATTCCTCGTTTCGTAAGGATGTTACCAATTCTGTGTGAAGTGTATTCGAAATTATGGCCATCCGAACAGGGTACACCTGCTTGTGTTAGAATATGGACACCGTTTCTGCTGTTCTGGTAATGATACATGGGATTCCCAGAATTTATTGTTATAAATATACTGAGGACCATCACAACTGTTTTAGGTTCGCTGTTCACATTTTCTACACAAGCTAACTCATGTCACTGGCTGTGACAATAAATTCAACATGAAAATTACGAGTCACAGCTATCGCAGAACACGATCGACCGAATACTTTAAAATGTGTCGAACGGACCTATAGAAGGTAGCACAACTCAACTTGAAAACTAAAATACTTACTTCGTTGTGATGTATGTTTACACGTTCCAGCGTTGTTGAGCACCTTCAGAGGTGTCTTCCACAACTGTTATCTGAATCAGAGAAACCCTTTTGGACCCGCAATGGTGACTAGGGATTTATCGTAGGATGGACTCTATTTCCGAGATCCCCTGGTGTTTCGTAGCGAACCTGATAGCCTGTGACTCACCTCTCTAAAAATACGAGCCATAACATTTCAATTTATGCACTTTGTGTGGTCAACGACACCGACGGCGCGTCGCAGGGTCGTTGACAAATACGACCGGCGCCCACACGGGACGGGTTTCGCAGTCCAGCGACACTGGACCTGTGGCGGGTGAGACCATTTGGGGAGACGGCGGCTCCTCTAATTTCGTGACACCGCGTCCACAACTCCTGCCGCTAAAATAGTGAACCGGCGCCGGGTGTCAAAGGAGTTAGGTCCGAACGACAGGGAACCTGTTCTCTAATCTTGATCACCCAAAGAAACCGTGCTTTGTGTCAGCGGTCAGGTACTCTTCAATGTCGACGGTATCCCTTTTTTCAGCCCTTTATGCCTCATTCATCTCGGTATAGGAATTAAAGTTTTGGAGTTGGTGGAACACTTCAATTTCTTCTGTTACTTAAATGAGGTCGGTTATATACATCTGGCTGACATTCAACGGGCCACTAAGCTCCTTTCACAGACTGTATATAATGTTAAGAACCACCAATGCTGAAATGCAGTAGAGGAGTACTTCCTGGAGCTTGTTTCTTATTTATATGTAACGTACTATAGCACCCGTTGAAGTTCTCTGGAAAGCCAATACATTTCCAACTAATGTGCAGTGTTGAATGATCGTGATACCGGATCGATTTTTATTTTATTTTTCTACTTCTCTCTCTCTCTTTTGGTTGCATGCAGTCCGCAACGACTGTCTCTCCTGTGTCAGTCTCTTCATCTCAGAGCAGCATTTGAATCCCACTTCCACAATTATTTGTTGTATGTGTTTTAAATTCTCTCTTTCGCTATAATGTTTATCCTCTACGACTAGCTACGGTACCGTGGAAGTTATTTCTTGACCTTGGAGACGTCCAATGGAGTCCAGTTGTATTTGGAACGTCAGTGGCAATAGTTGCTAATACATTCATCTACATCTACACGGTTATTCTGCAGTTCACACTTAAGTGCCTGGCAGATGGTTCATCGAACCATTTTCATACTACTTCTCTACCATTCCACTCTCGAACGGCGCGTGGGAAAAAGGGACACTTAAATCTTTCCGTTCGAGCTCTGATTTCTCTTATTTTATTATGATGATCATTTCTCCCTACGTAGGTGGGTGCCAACAAAATATTTACGAATTCGGAAGAGAAATTTGGTGATTGAAATTTCGTAAATAGATCTCGCCGCAAAGAAAATCGCCTTTGTTTCAGTGACTGCCACCCCAACTCGCGTATCATATCAGTGACACCCTCACCCTTATTGCGCGGTGACACGAAACGAGCTGCCCTTCTTTGCACTTTTCCGATGTCCTCCGTCAATCCTACCTGGTAAGGAGCCATAAGTGTTTATATGGAGAGGGCTTTAAAGGCACGACGAATGGGACAGTCCGGCATTTTACATGCCTGGGACACTGTCAAACCTTGTGACAACCCTTCGGCTTCCTCCATAGCAGGATATAAAAGACAGTGCCGCGCGGGATTAGCCGAGCGGTCTGCAGTCATGGACTGTGCGGCTGGTCCCAGTGGAAGTTCGAGTCCTCCCTCGGGCATGGGTGTGTGTGTTTGTCCTTAGGATAATTTAGGTTAAGCAGTGTGTAAGCTTAGGGACTGATGACCTTATCAGTTAAGTCCCATAAGATTTCACAGACATTTGAACATTTTTTTAATAAAAGACAGTATCGACGTAACATAACGGCCACATCATGGGTGCCCAAAGCATGGGACTTCCCGTTTGAACAGTTGTGCAGACTGCGGGGGACGAACTATTGAAGCGCCACTGTGTCGAGGGTGTACCGAGACCAAAGTACCTCGAAACAAGAAATACCTCAGCCTCCATACTCAGCTGGATAGGTAGCAAAGTCTATGTTCCGTTCAGAGTGTAACAAAAAGTTTTAAAGACGTGTGCTATGATAAAACGCAGTGACTACTGCCACAAGTATTGATGATAGGCAAGGCACGAATTCTTGAAGCTGTGCAAAAAGTGTATTTCGTATGCCACAGAAAAGAATTTATAAACGCTCTCTGTCTCGTCAAGTGTAGTAGAAATAGTTACACACACAAGCATTTTCGTAATTCAGCGTATCTGAAAAAAGTGGTAGGCGTAGCTAGTATTCGAATATTACACAGTGAGTAATGATTCATCAAGACAGAGATCCAAAACTGAATAAGTGTTAGCTTCCTGATTATAGCGTCCAGCTGCGCACTGAGGATGCTTCCTCGGTTTTGTAATCACTGGTTTTAAATACAAAGAATAATTGAACCCTCAGCACCAATACATAATTCGTGGATATTTTTTTCACGCAACATCATAGCATTGTGCGAGATCATTCTGCGCAACATTTATCAACCAGCAATCATCGAAACAGCAGCGGTTGACCTACCTTATCTGCATCTGAAAACTGGTAGCATCCACAGGAAAGCTACTCATTCCTAAAGGTTTGTGACTACAACTCAATTTGTGGTTTCCGATACTCCAGAGTATTTGTACAATAGGACGCGAATCCACAGCACGTAACACGTTGGTGGCCATGCATCAGTAACAAGAAGTGATGTGGTTTACATCGAAATAATACCGGAAGAGTTAGACCGATAACTGTACACAGTGGACCAAGAAGTATTGCCGCAGACACCTTTTCGCATCTAATACAAAATGTATAAGAACTAGGAACATTATATGTAACCACTAACCCTGACTCACTAAAGGAAATAACTTTTATATTGCAATATTTTCCCAACGTAACAGAAACACAGGTATTCAAGTAAATAGGGGTTTCTCTGTGTCAAATAGGTATTGGCACACTGTACAACGTTTGTTATTGTGTTTGACGGACAGCGTCGCGCGTACCAGATTTATGCAACCTGAGCTGCCAAACAGTTCAGTCACTTGCCTGTCGGCCAAAAATATGGCTCTGAGCACTATGGGACTTAACATCTGAGGTCATCAGCCCTCTAGACTTAGAACTACTTAAACCTAAGGACATCACACACTGAAACGTGCCCTGTGGAAAATTAATGAATACTGTGCTGGTAAACCCCTTACCTTAATAGCGTTCAAAAGTCATAATATCAGTTCATGACATCCAGTCTTACAAATTTACTGTCTGTGATGGACACACGTCCAGATCATCCGCTCTCAAAACTCTGCCATCTCTCTCCCCACATCCACCACTGCTGGCGGCTCACCTCCAACTGCCTAACACTACAATGGCGAATATTCCAACAATGCCAACCAGCCACAGACTGGACACAGCACAGCCAGTGATTTTCATACAGAGCGCTACGTTACCAACATAAAAACCTAAACAGCCTACTTACAACACATTCATGCCCGAGGCAAGATTCGAACCTGCGATCTTAGCAGCCTCGCGGTTCCGGACATAAACGCCTAGAACCGCTCGGCCACAATGGTCGGCGCCTGTCACGATGAAGTCTAAGGGGAAGGACCATTCCTTGGCGTTCCACAAGAAGGCGGTTCTATTACACTCGCAGGGTAAGAGTTATCGTGAGACTGGTAAGAAACTTTCTGTTAATTGTATGACAATGCAAGCAATTATCAAGAAATTTCAGGAGACTGACACAACAGATAATAAACGCAGATCAGGACGTCCAAGAGTTCGTACATGTAGGGAGCGTCGGAGAACAGTTCGTCTTGCACAAAAAGAGCCTTTTAAAAATGCAGGGTCGCTTGTGTCGGAGATACAGTCAACGTCCAACAAACAGGTCAGTGCTCGAACTGTTGGGGAATGTTTTGAACGCAGCTGATATTAATGGCAGATCTTCCAGAGAGAAGCCATTTACTTCAGAAGTTAACAGAACAAAACGCACTTGCAGTTGGCCAAAGATTATGTCAATAAATTAGCTGAATTGTGCAATACGGTGACAGTTTCTGACGAATCCAAATTGTTTGGATCTGACGGAAAGGGAAAAGTGTAGCGTAGACCAAATACAGAGTTCCAGTTACAACGTGTTCTACCTACAGTGAAACATAGGGAAGGAAACGTAATGGTTTCAGGATACATGGCAGCTTCTGGTGTTGCTGACTTGGCAATTACTGAAGGTGTCATGATTAGCGTAAATATACCGATGTGTTGCGAGGCCATTTAAGTAGCATCGCACAGATGCTGGCGTCTTTTACCTTCAAGAAGACAACAACCATAAAAATACGGCTCTGAGAACTCGGGAGTGGTTATTATCTAATGTACTAAGAAGGGTTTTCACTCCACCACAAGGTCATGATCTTAACCAGTTAGAGCATCTTTAACCACACTGGGATACAAATGTCTGAAAACGTCGCTCTACGGAAAGCGGGAGTTTCAGACGGTATTGTTAGAGCAATGGCTGAAGATCTCACCAGAAATTACTTGCAACTTTGTTCAATCCATGCCAAGATGTTTACAGGCTCTCATCAGTGCCAACGGAATGCACACAGGCTACTAGGATTGAGCTGCGTGAATTAGAGAGACTTTAACTTCACTTTTATATAGTTGTGCCATTACTTTTTTGATGTGTAGAGTAACTGATTTCTTTTTGTATTATTGTTAAGGAAATACACTTAAATAAATATGATAGTGTATCGGTATCATCTTTATTTGTTTGTAATGTGTGTATAATAGTAAATGTGGCAGTACTTCGCGGTGCCACTGTATATTACTACCAAACAAGGGTAACTCATTTACAAGCCCACATGGATCCTCAAAATAGCAGCTACAACATTAAAATACACGAGAAGTAATCGGAACATCACATTTCCAGTCCACTACTTTGAACAAAGAAATAACTGTTTCATAGTTTATGAGAGGGTGACAACTTATATTTAGCGTACGACGAACTGAAAGAGTAATATGCGGCGCTACACTCTGCTCCCATTCAATCAAGTTCGACAATCTACGAGTTACCAGATGCAAGCACACTGCAGGATGCCTAATAGTGTATTAATCGTGACCAAGGAATGCCGAAATAACCTAAGAACTTCACCTAAACTTCAATAGGGCAAATAATAATTGGAATTTCACCGAGTGCTTTCATAGTTGTAGAACCTCCACAATAGCACCCATCTCCACCAGAAAAAGGCAGTGTTTCTCCCAAGGCGGGACACAGAAAAGGACTCCTGAGACACGGCACCATCAACTATAAGAATGACGAAAGACCTTCCAAATGGACCAGCCTCGTGACTCCCAACTTGTGAAGACTTCCCACTGATAGAAGCAAAAGACTCCCCAAAGATGTGAAATCACGCACAACGACCATGGAAAAAAGTTGCTCTCAGTTTAAAGTATACCATTGATAAATGTCACGATCTACTAGAAGCAAAATGGCATGGGAAGAAATGAAACTGCCGAATGAACAGGCAATTATCAAGGAGCGGACAAGTTTTCAGGACTCAGTGCTCATATAAAGAAGGAGAAAATAAATTTTATGGTGGTGGACTGGCAACGCTTTATTTTCACCTTAGAATTAATATACTACGTCGGAATGACATGGTAGCAGAGTTTATCAGCGTACTGGTTAAACTCTTTCTTACTTGAAATTATCATACTACACTCTCACCAGCTGCGAAATCATAAGAATATTTCAAGAGAGGCCTTAACAGATACCGTATTCAATGCGACGGTGGGATGATGCACGTATCGTTGATAACCGACGTCATTTTCAACACAATGTAAGAAAGTGTTATGCTGATACTTTGTGTGGGATTCTCATGAAATCTGTACACTTTTGTTACATTGTTTGTAGAGTGTTAGCAGTAACGCCAATCAGCAGTCAACTATATAAGTAGGTGGGAAGACCAATTACTCTTCGATTATATTATTGGTGACAAGCAGCTGGAAAGAATAACGACCGTAAAATTCCTAGGAGTATCCATCCGCAGCAACCCAAAGTATAAAGATCACAAAAAGCTAAGTGTAGGAAAAAATAAATGCAAACTATATAAGTAGGTGGGAAGACCAATTACTCTTCGATTATATTATTGGTGACAAGCAGCTGGAAAGAATAACGACCGTAAAATTCCTAGGAGTATCCATCCGCAGCAACCCAAAGTATAAAGATCACAAAAAGCTAAGTGTAGGAAAAAATAAATGCAAACTAGGATTCAACAGAAGAAACCGATGGGAATGTAATTCACCCACGATGTAAGTGGACTACAAAATATTCGTTCTACCTATTCTTGAGTCAGGGTCCTTTCCGGGCAGACTTAGCAGAGGAGATACAGATCCAAAGAGAGCGACGCATTTCGTCACAAGTTCGTTGGGATAGCGAGAGGACGTAACAGGGATGCCCATACAACGAAGAGTGGCGTGTTTCGTCACAAGATCTTTCAATAGGCGAGAGAGTGTTATGTAGACTTTCAACAAATTACTGTCGCCGACGCTGCGAGAGAGGTGGTGTGCATCAGGGTCAGGTTTATCACTGAAATGCCGAGATTACGTTCCTAGAAGAGTCGGGTAACAACCTCTTCCTCCCTCATAAACTTGCAAAATAACTACGTCAAAAAATATAAATTCAAACGTGGGCTTTATGGACAGTAGCTTTTCATAGCAACATTGTCAAGTCAGGTGGAAAAGGAAAGTTAGGGAACGACGGTGATACTGGACGTACTCTACGAGACAGACCGTAAGACGGCTCATCCAGTTTCGCTGTTGACGTATTTACGTTTGTCAGTGAATATGAATTAGGTTGAGCCATTTACGAACAATGGACCGTAGATATTCCTGTTGCACACTCACGCACTAGTAACAAACCTTCATTAGCGTAATGTAGTCCTGCTACTGTGTTGATAATCGTACACGGGCTTACAACAGCTGTAACCAAAGCCGTTAGCGAGCAAAACTAACCAGTAGACTTAACAACACATGTAGCCAAGCTCTGTTAATATTAACAAAAATACACTCAATTATACCTGTTAAAAAGACCTTGATTTAGATTCAGTTACGCGAGTTCACAAACATAACAATTCCTTCATCGACTTCGAGGTTGTTACAGATGAAACACTATAAGAGCTGGAAACGATTGATGACGAAACCGGCTATAATCTGTGTAACTTTTCTGGAAGTCATTTGAGAGTGATTCACGAAAACCAAACTAAATCAAAAAGACTTGACGGTTAATTGAATCTGCACCTGTTACTACAAGACGAATACATCTAAAATGGAGCTACTCCTTCAAGTGCCGAATGTTTGGAATTCGTACAGTGTGGGAAATTTGCAGCACAAAATTTAATCTCACAGTAAATTTACAAAACTGCACATCACTTTCAAAAATGTGGCTTTCCGTGTTAAGTAGCCCCGTACTATATGCAGAACGGCTACCAAATCCATGTAATATTATGTCAGCACCGACGTGTTAAAATTACGTGAGTCTCCAGCCACGGTATAGCATCGGGACATGTTACTTCAGGTTACGTATGCATAAATGCTGAAGTGATAATATTTGAGATGTTATGGAACGCAAGAGAGAGGAAGTGTTCATTTGTCCGTTGGGAATATGTCAGTGGAATAGAATGGGAGGCAAGTAATTACGGAAGTTATCCAGATTACACGGTACGATACCTTGCAGGAAATAAATACTGAGGTTACCAAATGAAAGATAACGCCATTTTAGATGGTGCATCAGTTTCAGAAATCGAAAAACTGATTTTAGCTGGTGAAATTTTATATTGCATTGCTCTAGTTAATAAAAAAAATTAAACAGTTCTTTTTCACAGTCCAATGTTTATGGAATGTAGTAAGGTCGCTAGCATTAACAAATGTGTTGTGTCGCAACAAGAGCATCGATTCGCCTTAACAATGCCGTGTATCTGACACTCCGTTAACATCTCGAATAGAAGGGTATAAAAGGAAAGACAAGTATAAAATTAGATGAAGAGTACGGAGGATGAAGTGGGTGAATTAAGTGCAAAATAAGAGGAACTGTAAGTTACAATAAAATAGATAGCCTCTTTGAGAATGCTGTGGAGTACCAACGCTGCTGACATAATGACCAAGACGATTAACACCTTTCTTCAATAGCTGTAATACGTTCTCGTTAAAACCAGGACACAGCCTCCATGATACAACCGGTTTTATTCCATTTAGCCTCCAGAAAATTGATCGGCAGAGGCTCTAAACGTTTCAAATCGTCTCAGACCGTAGGTGTATCACGGAAAGAATAGAAATACTTCACTTGTCATATTAAGAACTTTCCATTAATAGTGAAAAGCTTCATGAAACAAAAGATTATTACCTATTATCAGTCTGTCGTAGACGCTGTAATAAACCACATTCTGCGGACTGTTAAAGAATTATACTGTATGACAAATCAGATCCAAAATCGCCACTAAAGGCCATAATGTTCTACGTCTACATCTACATGGATAATCTGCAAATCACATTTAAGTGCCTGACAGAGGGTTCATCGAACCACCTTCACAATTCTCTATTATTCCAACATCGTATAGAGCGCGGAAAGAACGAAAACGTATATCTTTCCGTACGAGCTCTGATTTCCATTATTTTACCGTGATGACCGTTTCTCCCTGTGTAGGTTGGTGTCAACAAAATATTTTCGCATTCGGAGGAGAAAGTTGATGATTGGAATTGCGTGAGAAGATTCCGTCGCAACGAAAAACGCCTTTCTTTTAACAATGTCCAGCCCAAGTCCTGTATCATTTCAGTGACACGCTCTCCCATATTTCACGATAGTACAAAACGTGCTGCTCTTCCTTGACTTTTTTCGATGTACTCCGTCAGTCCTATGTGGTAAGGAACCCACACCGCGCGGCAGTATTCTAAAAGAGGACGGATAAGCGTAGTGTAGGCAGTCTCCTTAGTGGAGCTGTTACATTTTCTAAGTGTCGTGCCAATAAAACGCACTCTTAGGTTAGCCTTCCGCACAACCTTTTCGATGTGTACCTTCCAATGTAAGTTGTTCGTAATTGTAATCCTAGGTATTTAGTTAAATTTATGGCTTTTAGATTAGACTGATTTATCGAGTAATCGAAGTTTAACGAATTCCTTTTAGCACTCATGTGGGTGACCTCACACTTTTCGTTCTTTAGAGTCAACTGCCAATTTTCGCACCATTCAGATATCTTTTCTAAATCTTTTTGCAATTTGACAAACTGCCTATTGGCTTCTGTCTCGGGTTCTTCGGCCGACGTTCATCTAATGATTTTTCTGACGTTTCGCCAGCACGAGTGGCTGGCATTGTCAAAGCTTCACCCTCCATTGCCGGTGGTGAACTGGAGGCGAGCTCGCGGCCGCAGACTATATGTACCTGGCGCGCCAACGTCCGAGGGCTTCTCCGCGGTCATTTCCGGTGCGGTTCTCCTCTTGCTACCTGCGACGGTCGTTCGATGCAGTACGGGAAGCCAGGATCCGTTTACCTTAAGGCTTTCCTCTTTCTTGTTGAAACTGTTCGCGTGTTTTTGGATTTCTACAGCTTCTCTGAACAAGCGCGTGTGACAGTGCTTCTCTACAGCCAGAACTTCCGTGTCGGCGAATTTTATTACGTGTTCTGCCACGGCCGATTTCTCCACCTGCCCCAACCTGCAATGTCGCTTATGCTCTTTGATCCTGGTGTTAATGGATCGTCCAGTCATTCCGACATAAACTTTTCCGCATGTGCAAGGTATACGGTATATTCCCGACATTGCAAGTGGGTCTCTTTTCTCCTTCGCCGATCTAAGACACTCTTTGATCTTCCTTGTCGGTTTGAAAATCGTCTTTACGCCGTGTTTTCGCAATATACGGCCGATTCTGTCCGTCACTCTGGGAATGTATGGCAGAAAGGCCGTACCCGACATTTCTTTTTCTGGTTCCTTACTTCGCCGAGTGTTTGGCTCTGTTACACTTCTAATGTAATTTGTGGAGTACCCATTGCTCCTCAGAACAGTTTCCAGCTGTTGCATTTCTCGTTTGAGGTGTTGAGGCTCACATATTCGTCCTGCTCTCGTTACGAGCGTACTAATCATGCCTCTTTTCTGGCTCGGGTGGTGGTTTGACAGTTTGTGGAGGTATCGGTCCGTGTGTGTCGGTTTTCGATACACGCTGTGTCCCAGGTTTTCGCCGTCCCTTGTGACCAGCACATCTAGAAATGGCAGTTTCCTGTCCTTTTCTACCTCCATGGTAAATGTTATGTTGGCATGGAGGCTGTTCAAGTGTCTCAGGAATTCACCGAGCTGTTCTTCACCATGGCTCCACACCACGAAAGTATCATCGACGTACCTGTACCACACCTTAGGTTTGCAAGTCGCCGAGTCCAGTGCCTGTGCTTCGAATTGTTCCATGAAGAAGTTGGCCACCACTGGACTGAGAGGACTACCCATGGCGACGCCTTCCAGCTGTTCGTAGAAATCGCCATTCCACGTGAAATAGCTCGTGGTGAGACATGCATGGAAGAGCTTTTTGATGTCTTGCGGGAACATGGAACCGATGTGCTCCAGAGCGTCGCTGAGTGGCACTTTCGTAAATAACGAAACAACATCAAAACTGACCAGGATGTCGTTTGGCGCAAGTTTCAGTTTCTTCAGCTTCTCAATGAAATGTCCTGAGTCCTTAATGTATGTGTCGGTCTTTCCCACGTGTGGCTGTAGCAGAGAGGCCAAGTGTTTCGCCAGTTTATATGTTGGTGAGCCAGGAGCGCTAACGATCGGTCTCAGTGGAACGTTGTTATTGATCTTGGGTAATCCATACAGCCGAGGTGGTAGGGCTTCTGTGTTGCGCAGGTTTCTCTGTATGTCCGACGGCAGAGAAGACGCCTTGATTAATCGATTCGTATTCCGAGTGATACGCTGCGTCGGATCTGCGCTTAGTTTTCGGTACGTCGTCGGATCTAATAGGTCTCGGATCTTTTGCTCATAATCTTCGGTCTTCATTACGACGGTCGCATTCCCCTTATCGGCAGGCAGTACCAATATACTCTTGTCGGCGTTGAGATTCTTAATGGCTTGTTCCTCTTCTTTCTTCAGGTTGCAAGCTGGTGGTTTTGCTCGGCGCAGTATCCTGGCTGTTTCAGTGCGTATTTCCTCTGCCCTTTCACAAGGAAGGGTCCGAATGGCTGCTTCGGTGTTGGCAATGATGTCCTCCATAGCTATAGTTCTCGGGATGATAGCGAAATTCCCTCCTTTTTGAAGGACTGACACTTCCTCTTCGGTCAATTGTCGTTCAGTGAGGTTGACCACTGTGTGTGACATGTCGGGAATCGCCTTGTCGGTCTGCGTCCGGCATCTTTCAAACTTTTTCTTTTGCCGCTCGAGTTCGTTCTGCATGCTCCTGTGAGTGATGCTGTCGATCTTGTCCCAGTCGTCTCGATGCATTCTCATACTTAGTTGATAGAAAATGTCCAGAAGTTCCTGATCCGTTCTTGCCAAGTCTCTCCGTGTTGTATGTATTCGCTCACGAAGAAAAGCTCGTTCCATTCTGTCGTAGATACGATGTGCTTGGGCGGTGGTGAATAGGCGCTTGCATCTCAAGAACTTCGGTGTAGCACATTCATCTCGGCACCGTGACAGAAAGGCGAGAGAGGACGTTCCACTGAGACCGATCGTTAGCGCTCCTGGCTCACCAACATATAAACTGGCGAAACACTTGGCCTCTCTGCTACAGCCACACGTGGGAAAGACCGACACATACATTAAGGACTCAGGACATTTCATTGAGAAGCTGAAGAAACTGAAACTTGCGCCAAACGACATCCTGGTCAGTTTTGATGTTGTTTCGTTATTTACGAAAGTGCCACTCAGCGACGCTCTGGAGCACATCGGTTCCATGTTCCCGCAAGACATCAAAAAGCTCTTCCATGCATGTCTCACCACGAGCTATTTCACGTGGAATGGCGATTTCTACGAACAGCTGGAAGGCGTCGCCATGGGTAGTCCTCTCAGTCCAGTGGTGGCCAACTTCTTCATGGAACAATTCGAAGCACAGGCACTGGACTCGGCGACTTGCAAACCTAAGGTGTGGTACAGGTACGTCGATGATACTTTCGTGGTGTGGAGCCATGGTGAAGAACAGCTCGGTGAATTCCTGAGACACTTGAACAGCCTCCATGCCAACATAACATTTACCATGGAGGTAGAAAAGGACAGGAAACTGCCATTTCTAGATGTGCTGGTCACAAGGGACGGCGAAAACCTGGGACACAGCGTGTATCGAAAACCGACACACACGGACCGATACCTCCACAAACTGTCAAACCACCACCCGAGCCAGAAAAGAGGCATGATTAGTACGCTCGTAACGAGAGCAGGACGAATATGTGAGCCTCAACACCTCAAACGAGAAATGCAACACCTGGAAACTGTTCTGAGGAGCAATGGGTACTCCACAAATTACATTAGAAGTGTAACAGAGCCAAACACTCGGCGAAGTAAGGAACCAGAAAAAGAAATGTCGGGTACGGCCTTTCTGCCATACATTCCCAGAGTGACGGACAGAATCGGCCGTATATTGCGAAAACACGGCGTAAAGACGATTTTCAAACCGACAAGGAAGATCAAAGAGTGTCTTAGATCGGCGAAGGAGAAAAGAGACCCACTTGCAATGTCGGGAATATACCGTATACCTTGCACATGCGGAAAAGTTTATGTCGGAATGACTGGACGATCCATTAACACCAGGATCAAAGAGCATAAGTGACATTTCAGGTTGGGGCAGGTGGAGAAATCGGCCGTGGCAGAACACGCACTGAATGGGACCGACCACGTAATAAAATTCGCCGACACGGAAGTTCTGGCTGTAGAGAAGCACTATCACACGCGCTTGTTCAGAGAAGCTGTAGAAATCCAAAAACACGCGAACAGTTTCAACAAGAAAGAGGAAAGCCTTAAGGTAAACGGATCCTGGCTTCCCGTACTGCATCGAACGACCGTCGCAGGTAGCAAGAGGAGAACCGCACCGGAAATGACCGCGGAGAAGCCCTCGGACGTTGGCGCGCCAGGTACATATAGTCTGCGGCCGCGAGCTCGCCTCCAGTTCACCACCGGCAATGGAGGGTGAAGCTTTGACAATGCCAGCCACTCGTGCTGGCGAAACGTCAGAAAAATCATTAGATGAACGTCGGCCGAAGAACCCGAGACAGAAGCGAATAGGCAGTTTGTCAACAAGTGGCCACGAAAGCCTTAACAATTTTTGCAATTTGTTTTGATCTTCTGATGACTTTGTTAATCGATAAAATACAGCGTCATCTGCTAACAACCTAAGACGGCTGCTCAGATTGCCTCCGAAATCGTTTATATAGATAAGGAACAGCAAAGGGCCTGTAACAATACCTTGGGGAACGCCAGAAATCACTTTGGTTTTACTCGATGACTTTCCGTCATCTACTACGAACTGTGACCACACTGCGAGGAAATCACAAACCCAGTTATATAACTGAGACGGTATTCCATAAGCACGCAATTTCCCTACAAGCCGCTTGTGTGGTACAGTGTCAAAAGCCTTCCGGAAATCCAGAAATACGGAATCTATCTGAAATCCCTTGTCAATAGCACTCGACGCTTCATGCGAATAAAGAACTGGTTGTGTTTCACAAGAACGATGTTTTCTAAACCCTTGCTGACTGTGTGTCAATAGACCGTTTTGTTCGTGATAATTCATAATGTTCGAACACAATATATATGTTCCAGAATAATGTTGGATATCGACATTAATAATGTGGACCTGTAATTAAGAGGATTACACGTACTAACTTTCTTGAATATTGATGTGACCTGTGCAACTTTCCAGTCTTTGTGTACGGATCTTTCGTCAAGCGAACGGTTGTATATGATTGTTAAGTATTGAGCTAATGCATCAGTATACTCTAAAAGCCACCTAATTGGTATACAGTCTGGACTAGAAGACTTGCTTTTACTAAGTTATTTAAGTTGCTTCACTACTCCGAGAATATTTACTTCTACGTTGATCAAGTTGGCAGCTGTTCTTGATTCCAGATCTGGAATATTTACTTCGTCTTCTTTTGTGAAGGCATTTCGGAAGGCTGTGTTCAGTAACTGTGCTTTGGCAGCTATGTCTTCGATAGTATCTCCACTGCTATCACGCAGAGAAGTCATTGATTGTTTCTTGTCGATAATAAACTTCACATACGACCAGAATCTCTTGGATTTTCTGCAAGGTTTCGGGATAAAGTTTCGTTGTGGAAACTGTTATAAGCATCTCGCATTGAAGTCCGCTCCAAATTTCGAACTTCTGTAAAAGATCGCCAATCTTGGGGATTTTGTGTCTGTTTAGATTTGACATGGAAGAAAAATTTCGAAGATTCCATTCTAGAGATTATTTACTCGATTTAATTCTAGATCTTCATAAGGATAGTGGTGCAGTAAAACTTCGCTTCGTAACTGGAGAAGAGTATGAACTAAAGCTGTTCTCGACCTGAAGGTGACCATGAGCATACAGGACGTACTGGGCATGAACATAGTGGCCGTGGTATTTATTTACGTTTCTCCAGTCTCTGGACTAGGAGAACCAGCCATTTACAGGAAACCTACAGTCTGAGTTGGACTGCAAACCACGATACAATATGACATTTTTCATGTAGGCTACTCATTGTGAAGGAAGAGAGAAGCAGTAAGAGGCCGTGGACTCCTGGCAGAATTTGGAATGAAACACATAGGTACAAAGAAGGTAGTCACTAAGAAACCAGCGGTAAGAGAAGAAATACTCTAGCTGATCTATGAAAGAAAGAAGTACGAAATGTTCAGGGAAATTCCGGAATACAGAAATACAAGATCTCTTAGGAATGAAATAAATACAAAGTGCAGAGAAGCTAAGGCGAAATGCATGTATGAAAAATGTGAAGAAATCGAGGAAGAAATAATTGTTGGAAGGACTGGCTCAGCATATAGAAAAATCAAAACTACTTTTGGTGATATATATATATATATATATATATATATATATATATATATATATATATATATATATATACAGGGTGTTTCAAAAATGACCGGTATATTTGAAACGGCAATAAAAACTAAACGAGCAGCGATAGAAATACACCGTTTGTTGCAATATGCTTGGGACAACAGTACATTTTCAGGCAGACAAACTTTCGAAATTACAGTAGTTACAATTTTCAACAACAGATGGCGCTGCGGTCTGGGAAACTCTATAGTACGATATTTTCCACATATCCACCATGCGTAGCAATAATATGGCGTAGTCTCTGAATGAAATTACCCGAAACCTTTGACAACGTGTCTGGCGGAATGGCTTCACATGCAGATGAGATGTACTGCTTCAGCTGTTCAATTGTTTCTGGATTCTGGCGGTACACCTGGTCTTTCAAGTGTCCCCACAGAAAGAAGTCACAGGGGTTCATGTCTGGCGAATAGGGAGGCCAATCCACGCCGCCTCCTGTATGTTTCGGATAGCCCAAAGCAATCACACGATCATCGAAATATTCATTCAGGAAATTAAAGACGTCGACCGTGCGATGTGGCCGGGCACCATCTTGCATAAACCACGAGGTGTTCGCAGTGTCGTCTAAGGCAGTTTGTACTGCCACAAATTCACGAAGAATGTCCAGATAGCGTGATGCAGTAATCGTTTCGGATCTGAAAAATGGGCCAATGATTCCTTTGGAAGAAATGGCGGCCCAGACCAGTACTTTTTGAGGATGCAGGGACGATGGGACTGCAACATGGGGCTTTTCGGTTCCCCATATGCGCCAGTTCTGTTTATTGACGAAGCCGTCCAGGTAAAAATACGCTTCGTCAGTAAACCAAATGCTGCCCACATGCATATCGCCGTCATCAATCCTGTGCACTATATCGTTAGCGAATGTCTCTCGTGCAGCAATGGTAGCGGCGCTGAGGGGTTGCCGCGTTTGAATTTTGTATGGATAGAGGTGTAAACTCTGGCGCATGAGACGATACGTGGACGTTGGCGTCATTTGGACCGCAGCTGCAACACGGCGAACGGAAACCCGAGGCCGCTGTTGGATCACCTGCTGCACTAGCTGCGCGTTGCCCTCCGTGGTTGCCGTACGCGGTCGCCCTACCGTTCCAGCACGTTCATCCGTCACGTTCCCAGTTCGTTGAAATTTTTCAAACAGATCCTTTATTGTATCGCTTTTCGGTCCTTTGGTTACATTAAACCTCCGTTGAAAACTTCGTCTTGTTGCAACAACACTGTGTTCTAGGCGGTGGAATTCCAACACCAGAAAAATCCTCTGTTCTAAGGAATAAACCATGTTGTGTACAGCACACGTGCACGTTGTGAACAGCACACGCTTACAGCAGAAAGACGACGTACAGAATGGCGCACCCACAGACTGCGTTGTCTTCGATATCTTTCACATCACTTGCAGCGCCATCTGTTGTTGAAAATTGTAACTACTGTAATTTCGAAAGTTTGTCCGCCTGAAAATGTACTGTTGTCCCAGGCATATTGCAACAAACGGTGTATTTCTATCGCTGCTCGTTTAGGTTTTATTGCCGTTTCAAATATACCGGTCATTTTTGAAACACCCTGTATATATATATATATATATATATATATATATATATATATATATATATATATATATATATATATGAGACATCCATCTCTACAAATTTCCATTTTCTGGCAGACACACGTCCAGATCGTCCGCTTATAGTAACCTCTCAAAACTCTGGCATCTCTGTCTCCACATCCGCTACTGCTGGCGGGTCACCTCCAACTGGCCAGCGCTACGCGCTGTTCACATCCAACAGCCCAACACTACACAAGCGAATGTTCCAACAATGAGTCCAACCAGCCACAGACTGCACACAGCGCAGTCAGCGATTTTCATATAGAGCACTACGTGGCGTTACCAACATGAAAACCTAAACAGCCTACTTACACCATAACCTAAAAAAGCAGATGCGAGGACATGTGAACAAAACCGAACATTGAGCCTGGTGTGTCCTGCATCGAAAGTAGTCACCAAGAATAGGAAAACAAATACAAGGACTATTATCTAATACCAGTGAGGTTTTAGAGAAAATGTGGGAATGAGAGATGCTATATAGGCACTGAGACAAGTGATAGAGAAACAACTGAAAAATGGCAATGATACATTCATTGCACTTGTAGATCTTGACAAAACATTTGTCAGTGTCAACTTGAATGTATTATTCAGTATCCTTCACCAATCAGGTATCAGCTTTAGAGATACATAAAACCTAACTATGTACAATCGGAGTAATTCACTGTGGTAATAAAGAAGAATCAGCTAGCACTGAAAAGGGAAAAAAGCCAAGTTGCTCTCTATTTCCACACTTATTGAATCTGTGCAAACAAGAGCCAATCGACAAGGTGAGATATGAAGAAAACATTGGATTAACAGTTCATGGAGATAAGGTAGACATGTTGAGTGCTGCTCATGATACAGCGCTAATTGCAGAAAGTGAAGGAGACCTGCATAAAATCCTGAACGCAATAGATAGAAAAATGGAGGAGCAATTCCATTTGACAATAAACACACATAAAACGGAAGTTCTAGCCTGTAGTAGCAAGAAAGAAAGCAAGACAACCGTAATGTTGAAAAATGAAACAGCTGAGGAAGTGAGTGAGGTTAATTGGCTGAGAAGTAAAAACAAGAGTGATGGGAGAAGCTACAAGGAGACTGTACGCATATTTCCCCAGGCGAAGAAAAAATATCCATAATAAAGAAAATGAGCCTTGATGTGAGGAAAAAAGTTGAAGATCTATTTGTGGAGCATTAAAAACATATGGCAGCGAATTTTGGAAGATAAACGTCGCTTCATGTAACATCAGTAGTGGTGTAAAGGGGATCTGAGGACACTTGTAATTTGTTCATGATGGCTGACACTCCTTCCTCCCCCTCTGGGAAATCTGCAGCTTTAACCCAAATTTTTTCCCTTCCCATCGCACTGATGGCATCATAGGTTTCCTGCTTCCTGTCTCACGTCACCTGCCCCCCTAGCTCCTGTTCCCCATTTTCTTTCCCATCTCCCCTCCGCCACTAGGAAATTGGCGAGAACAATCGCTCAGCCTGTCCTAAGCTGTTTGTGTGGAAGAACATATTGTAGCTTATTTTCTTTATTTTGGGTGTTATCCTGCTGGAAATAGGCAGAAAAAGCTCAGCCCCTCCCCTTCCCCCTATTCCCTAACCCCTACTTGGAAAAATGGCAACATTAAATTGAAATCAATGTCAGTTACATTGCAGAGAATATAATAATATATTGTTTACATATAAAAGAATGGACGCTGAAGATGTTGGAATATATTTCAGAAAAAGTATCGAGCTGTCAAAAAGTAATTAAATGCGTGTATAGATCGCTGTTTTACCGATCGCACATCCAATATCGCTTCGAAACTGATGTCAACGTCAATATGGCTCTGAGCACTATGGGACTCAACTGCTGAGGTCATTAGTCCCCTAGAACTTAGAACTAGTTAAACCTAACTAACCTAATGACATCACAAACATCCACGCCCGAGGCAGGATTCGAACCTGCGACCGTAGCGGTCTTGCGGTTCCTCAACGTCAATATAAGACACTGCAGAACGCACTAAAGAAATCTGGAAAAGCAGTGATATTTTTATGTAAATCATACGTATCAACAAAAGATGGCAGTTAAAAACAACTTCACAGGTATGTAAAACACTCACTGCATATAATTACACTGCAACAGATTGCAGTCATGTCCCACTCTAATTACACAGCTACTGACTGGCGGGAATAGCATATAAAGATTCAAAAACATCGTAAACACAGCTCTAAATATACTATGAAGATCCCAAAAACTTCGCCGAACATGCACCTCAAATAGAGCCTATAAAACGTGCACCCTCTACTAAAAAACACCGCGCTGACTGAGAGGTCAGCACCAGCGGTCAGCGATTGTGTCTCTACAAGAGTCAGACACGCCAATGGCATAATTCCTTGCGCTGCCATCAGTGGGCAGGCTACCAACGCTGTCTACCTGCCTGCGACACCCGACGATCCCACAGAAGTCACTGCGCTGGTTGAACAAAGTACACCTCGCGGCATCTTTGATGTTGAAACTGGGGAAAAATACCGAGATGCTTCCTGTGTAACTATCTGGGATCACCTGGGCACTTGACAATATGCTTCAAATGCTCTGTACGTGTACCAACCTTGTGAACAATACCTATCGCTGGGATTATGCACCAACTTTGCTGTAGCTGACAAGAGATTTTCTTGGAGCATGGAGCTTCTGAATAATAACGCTTCCAGAGGATTTACACTTGTTTTTATTTTATTGACGAAGAATTCTCCATTTCTGTCGTCCCATCCATGTTCTGTATGTGGGTGGTCCTGAAGGATAAGAACTATACCACTCCCAGAGGATTTCGACTAGCTTTGATGTAGTCAAAATCCAGTTTTCTGGGAACGGCTGGCAAATGCTGACAAAGTCATTCTCTGCCTTCCCATCTGCATTCTGTGTGTGGGTGGTCCTGAAGGATGTAAACAGTACCTAATGTGTCTGAATCTGCAGCCTGGGTTTCCCCTCCCACCACCTGTAAATTGGTGGAAGACTAGTTCACAGCATCGCATCAGAAGGGAGCTTGAAATTGTAATATCATACGTTTTCCCCACTCTTTGTCCTATCCATTCCCCTTTGGAAAACTCCCGACCCTCTCCATCACTCGCCACCCCTCTCCTCCCCTCCTGTTCTGCCCCCACCAAATGGAGACCTGGGTTTATGAACTTTCTTATTGGTTCCTACCAAATTAGTGGCAGGGGGGCTGAAGTCTGTATAAACCCTATCCCCGCCACAGTCATCTTCATTCTGTTACAGTCTGTATTTGTGTCTCATCATTGTTAGGGACCTCATCCAGCCCAGTGAAGTGAGCGGGAAGCAGTAACAGTGACAGCCTCAGCCCCAAACACCTGAGAAAGTATTTGGAGAAATTGCCCTCTAAATACGTATTTTATACCATGTATCCTGAATGGTGTGTGTGTGTGTGTGTGTGTGTATGTGCACACAAGTTCCTCAGCAGGTATTTCACTTGTAGATTGGTAGAAGGCAACTATTCCTGCACTTCAGTGATGGTTTGCTGCCCAGTCACTTGATACCATGTATGTACAGGGTGTTTCAAAAATGACCGGTATATTTGAAACGGCAATAAAAACTAAACGAGCAGCGATAGAAATACACCGTTTGTTGCAATATGCTTGGGACAACAGTACATTTTCAGGCAGACAAACTTTCGAAATTACAGTAGTTACAATTTTCAACAACAGATGGCGCTGCGGTCTGGGAAACTCTATAGTACGATATTTTCCACATATCCACCATGCGTAGCAATAATATGGCGTAGTCTCTGAATGAAATTACCCGAAACCTTTGACAACGTGTCTGGCGGAATGGCTTCACATGCAGATGAGATGTACTGCTTCAGCTGTTCAATTGTTTCTGGATTCTGGCGGTACACCTGGTCTTTCAAGTGTCCCCACAGAAAGAAGTCACAGGGGTTCATGTCTGGCGAATAGGGAGGCCAATCCACGCCGCCTCCTGTATGTTTCGGATAGCCCAAAGCAATCACACGATCATCGAAATATTCATTCAGGAAATTAAAGACGTCGACCGTGCGATGTGGCCGGGCACCATCTTGCATAAACCACGAGGTGTTCGCAGTGTCGTCTAAGGCAGTTTGTACTGCCACAAATTCACGAAGAATGTCCAGATAGCGTGATGCAGTAATCGTTTCGGATCTGAAAAATGGGCCAATGATTCCTTTGGAAGAAATGGCGGCCCAGACCAGTACTTTTTGAGGATGCAGGGACGATGGGACTGCAACATGGGGCTTTTCAGTTCCCCATATGCGCCAGTTCTGTTTATTGACGAAGCCGTCCAGGTAAAAATACGCTTCGTCAGTAAACCAAATGCTGCCCACATGCATATCGCCGTCATCAATCCTGTGCACTATATCGTTAGCGAATGTCTCTCGTGCAGCAATGGTAGCGGCGCTGAGGGGTTGCCGCGTTTGAATTTTGTATGGATAGAGGTGTAAACTCTGGCGCATGAGACGATACGTGGACGTTGGCGTCATTTGGACCGCAGCTGCAACACGGCGAACGGAAACCCGAGGCCGCTGTTGGATCACCTGCTGCACTAGCTGCGCGTTGCCCTCCGTGGTTGCCGTACGCGGTCGCCCTACCGTTCCAGCACGTTCATCCGTCACGTTCCCAGTTCGTTGAAATTTTTCAAACAGATCCTTTATTGTATCGCTTTTCGGTCCTTTGGTTACATTAAACCTCCGTTGAAAACTTCGTCTTGTTGCAACAACACTGTGTTCTAGGCGGTGGAATTCCAACACCAGAAAAACCCTCTGTTCTAAGGAATAAACCATGTTGTCTACAGCACACGTGCACGTTGTGAACAGCACACGCTTACAGCAGAAAGACGACGTACAGAATGGCGCACCCACAGACTGCGTTGTCTTCGATATCTTTCACATCACTTGCAGCGCCATCTGTTGTTGAAAATTGTAACTACTGTAATTTCGAAAGTTTGTCCGCCTGAAAATGTACTGTTGTCCCAGGCATATTGCAACAAACGGTGTATTTCTATCGCTGCTCGTTTAGGTTTTATTGCCGTTTCAAATATACCGGTCATTTTTGAAACACCCTGTATATGTGTATGTAAGATCCAGAGCAACTATTTCACTTGAGGCTTGGCAGGAGGCGACTCTTGCAAGACTTCAGTGATAGTTTGGTGATCTATATTTTTGTACATCAGTGATCAGATTTCCTAGTATACTTTCGTAGTTTGTGTTTGTGATCTGATTTTGCAGTATGTTTTTGTAGTTTGCGATCAGAATTCGTAATATATTTTCCTAATTTGTGTTTGTGATTAGGGTTCATAGTATATATTTGTACTCTGTGATTAGATTTCATAGTATAGTTCTGTAGTTTGTGTTTAGATTTTTGTTGTATATTTTCACAGTTTGCGTTCAGATTCCGTAGCATGAGACAATTATTCTTCTTTTTGTTGTAGCATAAATACTACAGATGCTGCCTGATCTCGATCAGCAGCTCGAGGCCACGGAAGAGCAGCAGCAGCAGGCCGCCCCAAAGAAGTCTCCTGTGATAAATGATTTCCCATCACAGCTCGAGTTATCTGAGTACATATTCTTGTTTTTTATAATAATTTTCATGTGTTTACCACCACAGTAAAGACTTTTTTCTAAACCAGTCTGTTGTTTCTCTATCAGTAGGCGATTGTGGGAACTCGCTTCAAAAACGGTGCAAATGGCTCTAAGCACTATGGGACTTAACTTCTGAGGTCATCAGTCCCCTAGACTTGGAACTACTTAAACCTAACTAACCTAAGGACATCACACACATCCAAGCCCGAGGCAGGCTTCGAACCAGCGACCTCACCAGCAGCGCGGTTCCGGACCGAAGCGCCTAGAAATCCTCGGTCACAGCTGCCGACGGGAACTTGGTAATTGGATCCATACCAACTCTGACATTGTGATACCTGAGTGGGTGGAAGAGATGGACCAAGAGTTGTGGTCATGTGATACTGAATCACCTATGCCTGGGTGGATGGAGGTGGTTGTTGAGGCGGGGTTTTGGGACACAATAACATCAGGGAGATTTCGGTAATTTATGTACCTGCCTCTAATATTTTTGTAGTGCATATAACTCGTGTTATTTCTTTCTTTGAATCAACAGGTGAGTTTATAACGTGTTTGTACTTATTCTTTGTCTCTCTCTGTCTCTCTCTCTCTCTCACTCTGCAGCTGCTCCTTTATTGCCACTATGCTGTGGAATGAAAGTTGGGAGTAACAAAGAACTGTGATCCATATAAAGTAATGCATTCGTAACATCTTCCTACATTCTCGATAATCCTTACAGTGTTGTTACACAGAACAAGAAGGTTATCAGCCTTCTGAAAGGTGAGGCGAATGGATTGCCAACGGTGGAGGTTGTGTATCTTAAATCCGAAATGTAAGCATATTGCACACTGGGAGGTGCCACCCAGAGGCGGACAAAGCATGTGCGTTGTGTGACATCAAGAGCCTTCATGACAAGATTACTTGCAGTTCACCACAGCCACAGCAAATGGTACAGTAAGTGGGATTCAGTCACATGAGCACAAGGAGTACACTGTACTGCAGTCTAAAATTGATGTGACACCTCATGCAATAAGTAGATCATTTGAATTTATGGGATTGAAACTTACCTGTACTCGTGCTATTCACTTGATGAGAATGGTGTGAATAAGAGAGTGTGAATAAGAGAGTGTGAGAGTTTGTGTGAACAGTGGTTGTATGTGGAATGGGAAGACCCATTTACCATAGTGTAAATATTTCTAATATATATCCCATGTGTGCTGGCATAGTTGTGCTCTTGTAAGTTTATATGCACACCATGTGTGAAATGATAATGCAAATAGATGAAAATATCATGTAAAATATATGTACACCATGTGTGCTGACATAGTTGTGCAATAAGTGCACTTGTAAATATATGCACACCATATGTGTGTGACAGTGTAAATAGACCAAAAATGGTGTAAAGTATGTGCACACCATGTGTGCTGACAAAAAGCATGCTTGTAAATAGTCCTTTCAGATGCATACACTTGTAAATAATCCCTGAATGTAGTGTGAACAGAATAGTTTTTCAGTTTCACCTGCTGCTTGTCATCCAAGTCTGAATAGTTTTTAGTATACATATGTCTTAAACCCCAGACCATCAAGAAAACTATCAATATTTTTAATCGAAAAAATTGTGAATATTTTTAACCACTGTTTCTGAGCTCCAAAAATTGTAAATGTGGAAACATTGTTACTGTTGGCTGTACTGTGGGGTTTTCTTGAGTCATAGTTATTTGTATTAGTAATAGTGTATAAATAAAAACGTTTGTCTGCATTGAAAAATATTATGTGAAAAAGATCCAAGCTGTGTCTGTGTTGTGAGCAAAACCAAACTGTATCATAACAACAAAACAGTGTCAGTGCGGCGAGAAAAAAAAAGTATCTGAACAGCCAAATTGTATCTCAAGAACCAAAATGAGATATATTGTGAAAAAAAGAAAGAAATCGTATGAACTGTTTTTCAAGAACCAAATTGTATCTATATATCTGTGGGCATTCAATAAATGAAATTCATTACCATATGCCATTGTCGTTGACATTCACAGACAATCTATCTCCCATTGCGTTATTTATGTACAGGGTGTGACAGACACACACATAAAATTAGTTTGCAATTTGAGCATGAAATTTAAGATGTTGAATAACTATATATATATATATATATATATATATATATATATATATATATATATGTATATATACACTCCTGGAAATTGAAATAAGAACACCGTGAATCCATTGTCCCAGGAAGGGGAAACTTTATTGACACGTTCCTGGGGTCAGATACATCACATGATCACACTGACAGAACCACAGGCACATAGACACAGGCAACAGAGCATGCACAATGTCGGCACTAGTACAGTGTATATCCACCTTTCGCAGCAATGCAGGCTGCTATTCTCCCATGGAGACGATCGTAGAGATGCTGGATGTAGTCCTGTGGAACGGCTTGCCATGCCATTTCCACCTGGCGCCTCAGTTGGACCAGCGTTCGTGCTGGACGTGCAGACCGCGTGAGACGACGCTTCATCCAGTCCCAAACATGCTCAATGGGGGACAGATCCGGAGATCTTGCTGGCCAGGGTACTTGACTTACACCTTGTAGAGCACGTTGGGTGGCACGGGATACATGCGGACGTGCATTGTCCTGTTGGAACAGCAAGTTCCCTTGCCGGTCTAGGAATGGTAGAACGATGGGTTCGATGACGGTTTGGATGTACCGTGCACTATTCAGTGTCCCCTCGACGATCACCAGTGGTGTACGGCCAGTGTAGGAGATCGCTCCCCACACCATGATGCCGGGTGTTGGCCCTGTGTGCCTCGGTCGTATGCAGTCCTGATTGTGGCGCTCACCTGCACGGCGCCAAACACGCATACGACCATCATTGGCACCAAGGCAGAAGCGACTCTCATCGCTGAAGACGACACGTCTCCATTCGTCCCTCCATTCACGCCTGTCGCGACACCACTGGAGGCGGGCTGCACGATGTTGGGGCGTGAGCGGAAAACGGCCTAACGATGTGCGGGACCGTAGCCCAGCTTCATGGAGGCGGTTGCGAATGGTCCTCGCCGATACCCCAGGAGCTACAGTGTCCCTAATTTGCTGGGAAGTGGCGGTGCGGTCCCCTACGGCACTGCGTAGGATCCTACGGTCTTGGCGTGCATCCGTGCGTCGCTGCGGTCCGGTCCCAGGTCGACGGGCACGTGCACCTTCCGCCGACCACTGGCGACAACATCGATGTACTGTGGAGACCTCACGCCCCACGTGTTGAGCAATTCGGCGGTACGTCCACCCGGCCTCCCGCATGCCCACTATACGCCCTCGCTCAAAGTCCGTCAACTGCACATACGGTTCACGTCCACGCTGTCGCGGCATGCTACCAGTGTTAAAGACTGCGATGGAGCTCCGTATGCCACGGCAAACTGGCTGACACTGACGGCGGCGGTGCACAAATGCTGCGCAGCTAGCGCCATTCGACGGCCAACACCGCGGTTCCTGGTGTGTCCGCTGTGCCGTGCGTGTGATCATTGCTTGTACAGCCCTCTCGCAGTGTCCGGAGCAAGTATGGTGGGTCTGACACACCGGTGTCAATGTGTTCTTTTTTCCATTCCCAGGAGTGTATATTGGTTACATGGTATTTGCCTACCGTGCTGGGTTATGAGAGCAGATGGCACATGTCTGTGTCTGTTTCCAGAGATATATAGCAGACGTGTCTAAAATTATATCACCTGTGCTTGAGGAGAGCTGCAGACGCAGTATTTGGACAACCTTGCACAGTATATGACTATCAAAGGGTGAGCAGGGCGAAATCAGTAACAAAAATTACACAGATGCAATGTAAAAATTATTTCATTTCTTATCCAACTTAAAAGTACTTCATTTTCATAGGCAGACACAACACTACTTTGCCACATGTTCTCTTTCTTCTTGAACTCGTAGAGAGCAGGGCATCCATATAATTCCATGTCTTGAACAGCTGATTATTGAAGATTCAGTGCATTCATGCGATCTTCTCTTTCCCTTTAATGTAGATGATAGTATCTGTGTAGTCAAATGAAGGAAGCGATGTCACTATATCTTTATAGAGTATACCAGACTCGTCCCAATGAATTCCATGGAAGAAACGTGATAACCAATTTGCAACCCTCTGCGTTTTAGCAACTTCAAATTCTTAGAATCAAGCAGTGCTTGCTGAGAAAATCTCTATTACAACAACATCTTCTATTAATGCTGTGAATGCAATAACGTTTTAAATACACTGAAGAGCCAAAGAAACTGGTACACCTGTCTAATGTCGAGTAGGGCCCCGCAAGCACGCAGAAGTGCCGCAACACGACTTGGCATTGACTCGACAAATGTCTGAAGTAGAGCTGGAGGGAACAGACACCATGAAGCCTGCACGGCTGTCCATAAATCTGTAAGAGTACGATGTGGTGGAGATCTCTTCTGAACAACACACTGCAAGGCATCCCAGATATGCTCATTAATGTTCATGTCTTGGTAGTTTGGTGGTCAGCTGAAGGGTTTAAACGCAGAAGAGTGGTCCTGGTGCCACACTGTAGCAATTCTGGATGTGTGGGATGTCGCATTGTCCTGCTGGAATTACCTAAGTCCTTGGAATACACAACGGACATGAATGGATGCAGGTGAAGAGACAGGGTGCGCATGTATGTGTCAGTTATCAGAGTCGCATCTAGATGTATCAGGGGCCCCCATATCACTCGAACTGCACACGCCCCACACTATTAGAGAGTCTCCTCCAACTTGAACAGTCCCCTGCTGATATGCAGGGTCCTTGAATTCATGAAGTTGTCTCCATACCTGCACGCGTCCATCCTTTTGATACAATTTAAAACGAGACTCTTCCTACCAGGCAGACTTTCAGGACATGTAGGAATTATTATGAACGTTAAACAGGAGCTTGTTCTGGTACAGAGTGCAATGGGTAACAACACTTACATTCAAGGACCCCAAGAGGATAACGAGATCATCATGAGTAAAATAATATGGAAAATGCCTAACATCACCTTTAATGGATAAGGAGTGTTCCAAGCTTTCAAAACTTCTGACTGCCAGTGCATATCTGTCATTAAATTTCTGTTCATCAGAACGTTTTGGGTACCCAGTCTACCAGCACCCTTAAAAAGTTTTACAGGTACGCAGGACTGTAAATCTCCTGTACTCTCCCACTGTTCTACCCACTGGTTGGTCCACGAACCCTCCTGCATTGACTAAACCTTCCAAAGCTGTGGGCAAGGCACAGACATATGTTTAAAGGTCGATGCTGTGCCTACATTATGTGTACAGTCAATCTCAAACCCGTTAAGTTCATATCGTATCTCCTGAAACAGAAATGCTAAAGCGCTATGTATAAGCTTCGACGCCGCCACTGTGGTAGAACCATCGTTTTTCCTAAATACCGTATCCAAATATATGAAACTCCTGCATGGGAGGGTTAAAGCATCTTGGTGCTGGATGAAAATCTTGTTAAATGTTTTTTACACATAAAGTTCATGCGATAAATATTCCTGGTGCATAATTCGCTCATCATATTGTGCTAGGACGTTACAATGAGCGACATCATTGCAGGGTTTTAGGCCTACTGATTTAAGAAACTCTTAGTTCACACATGTCAACATGCAATTCTGCTGTGAAGTATTTTAATGTGCGTTGTGCGCACTGCTTTTATACCATAAGCCCATCCTGTCTTAAATGAAGTCACACAGTGATATCGTCACCACGAAAGCCAGCAAGTTGATTGTTCTGGTCCATAATATGCAGCTACAGATAGGCCGACATTTGAAATGTCACTGAGAGGTATATAGCGTTGGTGGGAGTCTCAGAAATCGATACCCTAGTCCAACTAATATGAAGAATCCGTAAATTATATGAAGCACGCAAACGTTGAGATTGTACTTCCTAGCAATGTTACACTCGACACGGATTGAATTGACGGGGAGTATATTCACAGTCCGATCAGTTCTGTGAAAGTTATTAGAACCCTTCTTCAAAAGCTGTCCTTTGTGAAACGCAATAGCGTCCTGTTGTGTCTTTTTCGTTAAAGTCAGTCGTTGCATTCTCCATCCTTATTTGGGAATTATATGTATTGAGCTTTGCATATAGTCCGATCTCTTTTCCAGACTGTTTTAAATTTTCGTTTACATCGTCAGTATCATTACACCAGGCTCTATTCCCACAACTACTTTTTTAGCATTAAGTTATAGATGCAGTTTATTGTTAGCCTCAATGATATTTGGTATGCCGTTGTATGTCTCCAGGCCAATCAGGGGAATACTCCATTCTCCAACACTTCTATCAACTGGTGAGAAGTAATTAACGTGTAATAATGAGGATCATTATTTTAAATTTCAGAGTATGTGGCACTGCATGTGAAACTCAACTGGTGAATGGATGCTTAATCCACCTCTTAATGTATCCTTCTTCATAAATGTTAGGAGGAAGATGATGCAAAGATGAATACCCAGGTATGTATTTACGTTTTGATAGCGTTGAAAATTGTAGAACACATTTCTCCGCCTGGCAAAGAATCGTTGTAATTCTTCCAGAAGTTGCAGGTCACCAAATGCGTCGTAATACTAGACATTTTTTATATTTTTTTTTTCTTACAGACGCCACAAAGTGGATTCCAGCTTCTCCTGCAACATATAAATTGTAATTCCACATTCTCGGGGCCGGCCGTGGTGGTCTAGCGGTTCTAGGCGCTCAGTCCGGAACCGCGCGACTGCTACGGTCGCAGGTTCGAATCCTGCCTCGGGCATGGATGTGTGTGATGTCCTTCGGTTAGTTAGGTTTAAGTAGTTCTAAGTTCTAGGGGACTGATGACCACAGATGTCAAGTCCCAGAGTGCTCAGAGCCATTTGAACCACATTCTCGGGATTTTTACGTGGTCTTTGATAATGTATCCCGCATAAACACATGCGGATTCTTGGAATGTCGAATTTTTTACTAACAAACCTAAACTGATCTGTATTTCTAATCGCTATAGCCGGTAGGATGTTTAAGCGCCTTTTTTTATTCGTGAATACTCTAGTGTTTGTAGTCTACTTCCAGGTATTGTACTTTCCCGATGTCTGCCGGTTTCTTCATGCCATTATATCTTCTTGCCTCCTCAAGTCGCTTCTGGGAGTACTGTGAGTTACTGACAGTCTTGGCAGTACCACCAGCCAGCCAACTCAATGCTGCGAGACCTGCGAGGGCCGGAATGAGGAAGGGAATAATTCCACCTGATGTCTTGGGTATTGGCAGAACCCTGGGTGCCTTAACCGCTCCTTTATGCTTCAGAGCGGTTTTAGCTGAATGCATCGCTCCAAGAATACCGTTCTTTAAACATACCTGCTCTATCGTCTTCATCATCTTCTTCTTCTTTTTTAGTGCGCAAAGTATTGCATTGCTGAAAATATCATAACGGGCTCTCCTCTCCAGTGTCCCATCTTGCATGCATTGTCTTGGCTTTATAGTTAAATTTCGATCTGCAGAGTGACATCCTGGGAGATCTCTATGTTTAGCACGTGCAGTGTCATTCCATACATGCCTTTTCAAACAGATTAATGCCCTTATCACCATATGCCAACCATTTTTGAAGCTTTGTTTCGGTCCACAGTAATTATACCTGGGAATTTGTAACTTGACTGGCAGTTAGTCGAGAGTACTATCACCTCCTTTAATGCATCTCTTACCACGCATGTTACGTTACTGTGGTGGCTGTGGTCTGCAAACCCTTTTATAAGCAAATCGTCGTATTGAATACAACTGTTTTGTGCTGCAGGAAAACCTAGCCATTTGACTAGCACGCTGCTCCGTCGATGTCTTATGACCTTCCCTACAAGAAACACATTTATTTCAGTGCTTTTCTGCAGTTTATCTGTGTAAAAGCATCCTCCAATTCCAGTATCACTGCTGTCTTTTAGATTAAAGTTACAGAATTTTTCCGTTGCACTGTGAAAACTGCAATATTTTTGTTGACCAGTTTGGCAGATATTACCTCTCAAATGCCGCATTGTGCTTTACATATTAAATCACGGACATTAAAGTTTTGTTTGCACGAATCCAGCATGTTAATGTGATTGTATATTGTATCAAGGAGTCCTTTGTCACAAACATCAGTTGGTCTCATTTCTATGTTGTTATCTTTGATTCGAAATTACTGTGCAATTATTAATGAGAGAATGGATACCTACCTGTGTGTATGAACTGTGGAGGTTAAAACACATCCGCATTTGACCCTTTATTGTTCTGTTCAGACATTCCACGGTACTTACCTTCCGGTGGATGAATGTTGAATAGTGGTGTCTTCCAGACTACCCCATCTATTGCAAAACTCTCCACACATAATCAGTTTGAAGGTTGTCTGGACATCAGTTCGCTTCTGTCTGCAACAAACGATCAAATCCCTTTGCGATATCTTTCCCCGTTTCTGTGTCGACGGGTAACAGTGCTTTTGTTTTTTGGTACTCCTTTTCCATTCTTATACAGATCAGCCAAATGTGGTACTTTACCACACATTTCTATTCTTCAGCTGAATACGTTAGGGTTTTCGTAGGTTTTAGGAAAATAAGGTTAGGTAGACCTGGTATTCTTTCAAATTCATTGATTTTCAATTGCATTGAGCTTTACAGTTAAGTCGTTTACTTCCTTTTCTATTACATTGACCGCCGGCCGCGGTGGCCGTGCGGTTCTGGCGCTGCAGTCCGGAACCGCGGGACTGCTACGGTCGCAGGTTCGAATCCTGCCTCGGGCATGGGTGTGTGTGATGTCCTTAGGTTAGTTAGGTTTAAGTAGTTCTAAGTTCTAGGGGACTTATGACCTAAGATGTTGAGTCCCATAGTGATCAGAGCCATTTGAACCATATTACATTGACCATATCTACTTCTATACCTACATCTACGTGATTACTCTGCTATTCACAATAAAGTGCCTGGCATAGGGTTCAATGACCATATCATTTAATGTATTGATCCAATCTCATAAGAGCCTGACAAAATATCAGCAGTTCCTTGCTTATACGCCTAAATGTATGTTCGAGAGCCTGAATTTTTCCATCCATGTACAAGCGAATGTTCTGTCTGTGTATAGCCATCCTGTCAGGTTGAGCGCTCGAAATCGATGTGAACTTGTCCATGGAGTGACATATGCTGATGTAGTCAGCCCTTGTCATAACTATATATATCGAAAGACACATCAGTTTCATGTAAACTTACCATTAATCAGCTTTCTTGTTTTGTCAGCATCAAGAAACGTGCACGGGGTCTAATTCCAGTAATCTCCAGGTATCTTTCCAATTTCATCGAATGACATATCAATTTCTACATGTAATTGATAAATGTGCTTTAAATTCAAATTGTGTTGTTTGATGACCATAATCAGTTATGGACTGCCTCTCACCAACCGTTTTTGGATTCTGAAAAATGTCCGATTCCAATGAAATATGTCAACAGCCATGTGACAACCAAAACAGAGATATCTTAGAATATGATCCTGGTTTTCACAGCAATATCGTCAAATATTAACACAGTATTTGGCTTTACTTTTTCTGGAGGACGGACAGCACTGTTTTCAGTGAATGCCATGTATGTCACACCATCGACACCTTGCAGTATCTCCCGTAATAGTTGGTATTTGGCCTGAAACAGTATTTTTGAAAATACGCTTTTGAGATCAAAGCAGACTCCATCCAGGTGTCTTAGCCGTGACCATCCCACAGCTGGATGGATCTACAATTATCGCTCATTATTAACAGGAAGGATTATCCCATTCTTCTTCTGGTCTTCCACGCCATCACAGGAACACTGACTTACAACGAAGTCCCTGTGATGAAAGATGCTTCATCCATCCTACGATGCTCCCTACCACATCAGGTATTGGTGTGTTATGAGCTTTTATAAAAACAAAAACACTTGTAATAGTATATGTAGCCACTATAGTGCAATCAGCTTATAAGCTGGGCTACAATGGCTACATTATAATGAGAGGGTTATCGAGTAAAAAATGACAGATTATTCGCAATAATATACATATTTTATTTACACTTCAGCAATGGTATACAGGATACATTACATTAAAAAATCCATTGGTTCATTTTTCCAATGTTGCTTGTATGTACTAAATTCTGCATGTTTTCCCCTGAAACTGATAGAAGCATAAGAAAAATTGGGTATTCCATCTGTAAATTTAATGTGGATGGACTCTTTAGTTATCGGAGTGACTTTAGCACTGCATTGATGCATGAACTGAAGCATTGTTCTAAATCATTAACATGAACACTATACAAATACAAAGTAGCTATCGCTCCTGTCCCTCTAACATGAGAGATAGCACCATCCTTAGTACAAATAAGATAGTAACAATAGAGTTCAAATGGTTCAAATGGCTCTGAGCACTATGGGACTCAACTTCTGAGGTCATTAGTCCCCTAGAACTTAGAACTAGTTAAACCTAACTAACCTAAGGACATCACAAACATCCATGCCCGAGGCAGGATTCGAACCTGTCCCATTCTTGCGGTTCCAGACTGCAGCGCCTTTAACCGCACAATTAAATAGGTTGTTACTTATCATTGAAGTCACCAGCGGTATTTTCTGCCTTGTGGCCGTTAATGCCCCAGTAACCTGCCCTGGTCGTTAGTGTAGTTTTCTGGCAGTGTGGTTTTCCTTGCCTTGTTGATGCTGTCTGTCATGGCGTGTAGTTCAACACTTCGGCCGGCTGAACAATAGAGTACCATTAGTAAATGGATCATTTCCAGATTTCTCCCTTGAGCTTCATCATGATACTGAGCCACGTGCGGCACATATTCGTGCTGTTATTGCTTGACATCTTGTCTTGGCAGTAATCCCATCTCGTTTCTTAAGCGATTTACTGGCGTCACTAAGTTGCTGGCTTGCCTGCTCATGAGTGACAGCAGCAGCGATTATCGATAAGAGTACTGTCGTACTATCTTTGGACCGACCGTTAGTATTTCCGGGTCATTGTGTGTCAGGAGTTTAATGGGAGACGGAGCACCAGTGAGGTCCGGACGGCCATCACTCGCCCGATCGTTGCTGGCACACAGAACTTCAGTGGAGACGACCTTGGCTGGTCGTTCAGTCGGTCGCCTCATCGGACGACGTGTATTTGGTCACTGACTGCTTCCGGTTTCTCTGTGTGTGTCGACTTGTGATTCCTCCTAGATGTCCCACAGCGACTGGTTTTGGTATAGTTAGAGTTGTTTGTGGAAGTATTTCGTGGAACCGTGTGCTGATTGTGTGGTATTGACTGAGCAGTTATTTTAATGCAATCCGTGTGCTGTATTGAGTTGGCCAGATGGGACAGAGCAGCGAGGAAGTCTCTGCGGTGCAAGGTCACGCCAGGACCGCTGGCGGCGAGCACGCGCGGTCTCATTGTGAGGCGCTAGCTGCGAGAACTACAAATTTCATTGCCCACCGAACCTGGACAACGAAGTTGAGTGATCAGTTAACCTGTTATGAAACCTCAACTGCTGTGACATCTCTTCATTAATTGTCAGTTGTTGCTTCCTGGGCCGTTCCGGTTAGCAGCAATGCTTGGTGTGTTGGAGTCGGCGAAATTTTGCAGCTGTCTTCCTATGTGGTCTTTAACAATTAAATAGGTTGTTACTTATCATTGAAGTCACCAGCGGTATTTTCTGCCTTGTGGCCGTTAATGCCCCAGTAACCTGCCCTGGTCGTTAGTGTAGTTTTCTGGCAGTGTGGTTTTCCTTGCCTTGTTGATGCTGTCTGTCATGGCGTGTAGTTCAACAGCCTTCTACTTGTTTGTTCATATTTTTTCTTAAGTGTGGTTATTGTGACTTGGCTGTTTTTAGACACCAATTTTGAAGCCGTAGTGGTGCTGGTATACTCGTCCCCGACTGATATTTTTCGTTGTCATACCGTTGGTCAGGTGGAAGGGAATTGATTAGGTTGTTGGTCTGTCGTTCAGCCATCCCTGGGTTGAGTTGCCATCCGATTATTTAATCTTACTCTTGGCTGCCTGTCTCACCTCACCTTCCATTAGAGCTACCTCCTCAGGCCGACCCTTGGAACACTTCGGAGCACCACCGTTCTGTTGGCTTTAGATTGTGATTTTCATTTTAGTCTGATGTACTATGCGAAACCTTCAGCTGTCTATTAATTCAGTTTATTTAAATTTTAAAAAGAGGCCTTCAGCTGACTTAAATTAAAATTTGAAGATTGATTTGTTTAAAAACTAAATTGTGAAAGTTTGTTCTATGTGAAATTCTTGTTATCCAGGCCCTAAGGCCTGAGTTGTTCAATGCCCAGTGTGTGGCCTTCAGCCGAGTCTTTACAGGAAATATTTTTAAGATAAGGCCTTCAGCCGACTTAAATTAAAGTTGAAGAGTTATTTGTTGAAAAACTAAAGTTTTGAAAGGCCATTCTATCTGAAATTCTTGTTGTCCACGCCCTAAGCCTTGAGTTGTTCAATGTATTGTGTGTGGCCTTCAGCCCGAGTATTTACGTGAAACATTCTTTTTTTTTAAGTAAGGCCTTCAGCCGCATGTATTCTATAAAGTAATTCTTATAACTTGTGTTCAGGGCTTCAGCCATTATTCTTTTCGGTATGGTTTTGGGCCTTCAGACCAGGAGGTATCTCAAGTTTTCTTAACTAAGCCTTCAGCCATATTGTTATAATTTGATACTTTTAAGGCAATGTGTAATTAAGTGGTTCTTAGAAAAATAAAGTTTGTGTGTTTTTTGCAACTAACAGTAACTGATTACGGCCCCCTCCACAACCATAACCTGATCTGTTCTGTTCTGCCAAACCAGATTTCACATACTTTGATGTTATAGACAGTGTCAAGTGAGTACAATAAACGTCCTGAGGCAGACAGATACTCTGTAGTCATTTGAACATTGATGTAGGCTATTGCACAACATAGTTCTTCCTATCCAGTTAAACACTCTTCATCACGTTCTGAATCTCCATCATCACATGCCACTCACTGTCTACTGCTTCTATGCCTCTTTTCAGATGTTTTGATCCACTAGAGGTTCAATTATACATGAAAGTGAATTGTAATAGTACACAGGGAGCAATATGTGTCTCATCATCCCCTACAGCCACACTCTGTCCTTGTAGTGTCACTGGAGCGCTTGGGATGATTTGTATGTTGAAGTACGGTACTGACCTGCACCATACTGTTTGAAACCCTCAGCACATTTGTGTGAGTCAGGGCATGTTATGTGTATTCATCGATGAGCAGTACAGACAAGAGCAGCTCTTTGTCCAGCTCCAACATGTTGACCATGAGTGCAACAGGATCCCATATGGTGGCAGTCACTGCAGTTTCTGGCATGCTGGAGGCTGCATCCAGTAACAACAAGCTGGAGGCCACTGCCAATCATGCAGGTCCTGACAAGCTGGAGCATGCTGTTGCTGAAGGTCCAAGCTAACCAGAGGTAGTGTCCACTGGTCCCAACACGTTGGAGACCGCTGAACAAAAGGGGAGAAGAAGAATGACTGTTAAGTGCGGTAATAATATTAGTAATAGCAACTATGGACAGACAAATAATACATTTAATGAGTAATTTCTTTTCTACATCTTCTTAACCCGATGAGAGGCCCTGCATGTTCTTATCATATGCTGCTCTTGATCTCATGATTCTTCCACTGACTGAGACTAGAGAACTACTGTGATCACCTTACATACCTGACATCACGACCTTTTGACCAGATGCATCATTATCGTTGGTTTCCACCAGTTTCTCACTCATGATGTCACAAGTGTGAGTGCATCTGCTAGCAATATTGTGAAATAGGACAGTCAAGCTTGGGTCTTTGAAGAGAACACTTTCGTTTCCGGCATATCGACTGGCTATTTCAAAAAAGCTTGACAGTTCCAGCACAAGGAACAGTCTGCATGATTTGTGAAATGGATCTTCAAACCCTCCCACTGCATCACCATTATTTTCTGGAAGGTATTCTTCTTCTTACACTCATTCATTATCTGTAATTTCCAATCCTCATGTAAGGCGTTATGGACATAGACCTCAGCTGCGTGCTTACAGGTAATACATTTATCAGATTCCTCTCTGAGCAACGCCAACATCTCATCAATTAAGCAAACTGTGAGCTTTTCTTACCAATTTCCAACAGGATCACACCCTGAAAAACTATCCAATGTCTTTCCACACCAACAGCTCAGAACAGACATAGATTTTTCCCACAAATTTCCAAGTGCAGGAGGGGAATGGAGGTGTGGGACAAGAGATGGGGAAGAGGGGATAAGTGGGGAAAATCCATAAGGCCTTCAGTGTGACATTGCCATATCTACACCTTGGGGCAGCGATGGGGGAGGGCTGGGGATTTCCCAGAGGAGTAGGGGAGGGGAGACGGTACCTCATCTTGAATAAACTGAGACTGTCCTCATATGCCCCTTACTCCATTACTAAGACCTAGAAAGAAGAAGAGATAAGCTGATTGCGATATAGTCTGACAAAGTGGTCTATTGAAAACAAAAATTGAGGGGGCATTAGAAGGCAGAAATTACAGTGGACGACCCATACTGGAGTTGTTGTTGTTGTGGTCTTCAGTCCTGAGACTGCTTTGATGCAGCTCTCCATGCTACTCTATCCTGTGCAAGCTTCTTCATCTCCCAGTACTTACTGCAACCTACATCCTTCTGAATCTGCTTAGTGTATTCATCTCTTGGTCTCCCTCTACGATTTTTACCCTCCACACTGCCCTCCAATACCAAATTGGTGATCCCTTGATGTCTCAGAACATGTCCTACCAACCGATCCCTTCTTCTAGTCAAGTTGTGCCACAAGCTCTTCTTCTCACCAATTCTATTCAATACCTCCTCATTAGTTATGTGATCTACCCATCTAATCTTCAGCATTCTTCTGTAGCACCACATTTCGAAAGCTTCTATTCTCTTCTTGTTTCACTTCCATACATGGCTACACTCCATCCAAATACTTTCAGAAACGACTTCCTGACACTTAAATCTATACTCGATATTAACAAATTTCTCTTCTTCAGAAACGCTTTCCTTCCCGTTGCCAGTCTACATTTTATATCCTCTCTACTTCGACCATCATCAGTTATTTTGCTCACCAAATAGCAAAACTCCTTTACTACTTTAAGTGTCTCATATCCTAATCTAATTCCCTCAGCATCATCCGACTTCATTCGACTACTTTCCGTTATCCTCGTTTTGCTTTTGTTGATGTTCATCTTATATCCTCCTTTCAAGACACTGTCCATTCCGTTCAACTGCTCTTCCAAGCCCTTTGCTGTCTCTGACAGAATTACAATGTCATCGGCGAACACCAAAGTTTTTATTTCTTCTCCATGGATTTTAATACCTACTCCAAACTTTTCTTTTGTTTCCTTTACTGCTTGCTCAATATACAGATTGACTAACATCGGGGAGAGGCTACTATCCTGTCTCACTTCTTTCCCAACCAATGTTTCCCTTTCATGTCCCTCGACTCTTATAACTGCAATCTGGTTTCTGTACAAATTGTAAATAGCCTTCCGCTCCCTGTATTTTACCCCTGCCACCTATAGAATTTGAAAGAGAGTATTCCAGTCAACATTGTCAAAAGCTTTCTCTAAGTCTACAAATGCTAGAAACGTAGGTTTGCCTTTCCTTAATCTTTCTTCTAAGTTAAGTCGTAAGGTCAGTATTCCCTCACGTGTTCCAACATTTATACGGAATCCAAATTGATCTTCCTCGAGGTTGGCTTCTATCAGTTTTTCCATTCGTCTGTAAAGAATTCGCGTTAGTATTTTGCAGCTGTGACTTATTAAACTGATAGTTCGGCAATTTTCACATCTGTCAACACCTGCTTTCTTTGGGATTGGAATTATTATATTCTTCTTTAAGTCTGAGGGTATTTCACCTGTCTCGTACATCTTGCTCACCAGATGGTAGAGTTTTGTCAGGACTGGCTCTCCCAAGCCTATCAGTAGTTCTAATGGAATGTTGTCTACTCCCGGGGCCTTGTTTCGACTCAAGTCTTTCAGTGCTCTGCCAAACTCTTCACGCAGTATCATATCTCCCATTTCATCTTCATCTACATCCTCTTCCATTTCCATAGTATTATCCTCAAGTACATCGCCCTTGTATAGAGCCTCTATATACTCCTTCCACCTTTCTGCTTTCCCTTCTTTGCTTAGAACTGCGTTTCCATCAAAGCTCTTGATATTCATGCAAGTGGTTCTCCTTTCTCCAAAGGTCTCTTTAATTTTCCTGTAGGCAGTATCTATCTTACCCCTAGTGAGATATGCCTCTACATCCTTACATTTGTCCTCTAGCCATGCCTGTTTAGCCATTTTGCACTTCCTGTCGATATCATTTTTGAGACGTTTGTATTCCTTTTTGCCTGCTTCATTCACTGCATTTTTATATTTTCTCCTTTCATCAATTAAATTGAATATTTCTTCTGTTACCCAAGGGTTTCTACCAGCCCTCGTCTTTTTACCCATTTGATCCTCCGCTGCCTTCACTATTTCATCCCTCAATGGTACCCATTGCTCTTCTACTGTATTTCATACTGGAGTGCATTAAGCAAATAATGGATGATATGAATTGATCTTCATACTAGGAGCTGAAACAGAAAGCGGACAGCGAGAAGAATGGTGAGACGCACGGCATCTTAGAGAGAGAGAGAGAGAGAGAGAGGGGGGGGGGGAGAGAAAGATGGAAGAAATATCGATGGCATTAAAATCGCTTGTCGAGAACTATTTCCAAAACAGTATTTGGTGTTTATACAGAACGAGTGAACTCGTAATGAAATATGAAGAAATGGTATATTACTCCGATTCGTTGAAAGATACTCTAATGTGTAGTAGTGGTGAAATCATTTAATTTTGATTTAACTGATAGCACAAAAATCCAGTGATCCAGTGGTTAAGTGAGCGCTATATCAAACACAGTCACTGATTGTCAAAGCTGCAATTAAGGTTGCTTTACGATGAATTTAATGCAAATTTCTAACAAGAAACCTTGATATGTTAAACCTCTCTCTTTTTCCTGAAGAAGACGAACCTGCTAAATAATAAACAGTTAACAAATACTAAGAAGTAGTGGCGTAAACGTAGCTGTACGCGGTCGACGGAAACATTCGCCATGCTTCGGGTTTCCGTGAACTGGTGGCGATTCAGTGCGCTTATATAGCACGTTTTTACTTCAGAAAGTCAATTCTGTAGTGTCTTCAACTGCTTCTGGTTCAAGGCTGCAGTAGACATCCTGCGCTCGACTGTCACGCAAACATGGAGGATGAATCCTGAGGACATTATGGTCACGTGAGACATCGAAGGATTCATTTTACGTGTGCTCATTTGCTAATTCACGTATTTGATTCCTAACCACTGAAATGATCTTCACCCGTTTGGATGGATTATTTGTATGTTGCTGTGTCTCTTTGAGAGAAGTGTTTTGTGAAGCATTTTCTTTCCCTTAGCTCTCGGCCGGCCGGGGTGGCCAAGCGGTTAAAGGCGCTACAGTCTAGAACCGCGCGACCGCTACGGTCGCAGATTCGAATCCTGCCTCGGGCATGGATGTGAGTGACGTCCTTAGGTTAGTTAGGGTTAAGTAGTTCTAAGTTCTACGGGACTGATGACCTTGGAAGTTAAGTCCCGTAGTGCTCAGAGCCATTTGAACCTTAGCTCTCACTTTACTTAATAACAGTGGTTGTCATACTGTAGGGTGTGACCACTGGAAGGAGGGTGGGGAGCCAATGGCGTGCAAGGGAGGCGCCGTATATTAAAGAAAAAAAGAAAAGACTATTGCGTTGGTCTCGATTACATTTCGCCCGACGTCAGTGTTGTTGCATCGGACGCGGTTGACGACAGTGAAACCGCGGTAATATTTTTGGCTTTATTTGAAATGATCGTAGCAGCTAGGAGACGTTGGCCGTCGAATGAATTTCCCGATGTTGGCTGCACTGTTACTGTATCTGCAACTATCGCATGCGGTACAAGCTTTGGTTTGTGACTCTCGACGCCTCCTTACAGTCTTTCAGACTTCACGAGGAAGACTTGACTGCAATATAAAGCGGTTCCTGGTTATTGGCAGAGATTAGGACACCAGTGGTCAATCAACTGCCGGAGGGGAGAGAGGTACTCCAAAGGAGAAACCGAGAAGGTGTGATGAGTGTGGTGTCACCCAAGGCACCACACTTGCTAGGTTGTAGCCTTCAAATCGGCCGCGGTCCGTCAGTACACATCGGACCTGCGAGTCGCCACTGTCGACGCTAGCAGAGCGAGCGCCGCCACTCGGCTGGTCTTACGAGACAAGCTAAAGCACTGCCCAGTTCTACAGCCGACTTGAATAGGAATGGTTCACTTGATATAGCTTCAGAGATCTCATTTGCAGAGACGCTAGTTAGTATAGCCTTCAGCTACGTCAGTAGCTACGACCTAGCCAGGCGCCACACACAATTTATGCACTGAACTTTGATTTATATTTGTGAAGCAATCAGAATTGTAAAGAAGTATTCGCAGTTCAGTCTATAACTGCACTTGTAAATATTATTGTACAAAGTCAAGACAGATGTTCACCGCTGATGCTGAACTAAAGCTAAGTATTTAATTGTATTCTTGTCTACATTCTCATCACCTAAGATGTTCCAGATACATCCCGTCAAGTATAGTTCATTGATACTCACGGCAGCCTACATGATCAACGCGTGAAATTAATGGCCACACCTCCTGATCAGACTTAGAGTCAAATTGCGTGACTCAGACGGGTCACCCTTTTTCCATGAGGCCCATAGTTCCGCCTCATACACAACAATGAGAATTATTCGTTGTTAGGCATCACGAAATTTACAATGGTCAAGAACGTCCGCAGTGTGTAATATGTTTAATCAGTTCAGCTGGTGATACCGTGAACAAGTTAAATAATCATCTTGGAACCAAACATCCTGAACTAATAGGAAAACCAAAATAATTTTTTGTCATGAAACTAAATGTTTTATTGTATAACCAGGAAAGTTGTTAAAACGATGAATGTGACAAATCAAACATCATCATTGTTCATTCATAGTTTTTGAATGAATGAAAATATGACAAGGATAAACAATTTGTTCGGTTTTAGAGTAGTTTCGACTACTGTTGCGTAATATCTTTCTATATTGGATTTGGTCAAACAGAGAATAAGGCAAAGAAAAAGTAAGAAATTACTATTTTATGAAATAGGCTGAGTGGTTTGGGTTGCCTCATGAAGGGGAGTCCAAAGAAAAAATGTTTGAGAACCAATGATTTGTAATAAGTGGGTACTTCTTTACGCCAATAGCAGTAATCCTGATATTGACCCATACCGACAGGGGTGGCACAATGCTTAGCATAGTGGACTCTGCCGGTCGGAGTGGCCGTGCGGTTCTAGGCGCTACAGTCTGGAACCGCGAGACCGCTACGGTCGCAGGTTCGAATCCTGCCTCGGGCATGGATGTGTATGATGTCCTTTGGTTACTTAGGTTTAAGTATTTCTACGTTCTAGGGGACTGATGACCTCAGAAGTTGAGTCCCATAGTGCTCAGAGCCATTTGAACCTTTTTTTTTTCGTTTTTGAACCATAGTGGACTCGGATTCGGGAATACGACCGTTCAAATCCATGTCCGGCCATCCAGATCTACATTTTCCTTGATTTCCTTAAATTGTCCCAAGCAAATGCCGTGATTGTTCCTTTGAAGGGGCGCGACCGATTTCCTTATCCACGCTCGAAACCTTCCGAGTTTGCGAAATGGTTCAAATGGCTCTGAGCACTATGGGACTTAACATCTGTGGTCATCAGTCCTCTAGAAGTTAGAACTACTTAAACTAACTAACCTAAGGACATTACACGCATCCATGCCCGAAGCAGGATTCGAACCTGCGACCGTAGCGGTCGCGCGGTTCCGGACTGAGCGCCTAGAGCCGCTAGACCACCGCGGTCGGCTCCGAGTTTGCGCTCCATCTCCGACGGGACGGGGCGTTAAACCCTAATCTTCGTTCCTTCCTTATTTAATACTGACCCGTGAAGGCTCCTGAAACATGCACTATATTATCCTGATCGGAGCGTTACCAATAATGGCTAGTATTCATCGGAGTCAATGGCAACGCCCAGCAGTGGCCCAGGGAAGGTCGCAGAACTGCACCCGTTCTCCATGTACGTAAACGAGATGTCCTAGCGGATGGGCAGCGCTTTGAGTCCTTTTGTTAATAACACATGTTCTGTTCGTGGAAGTGTCGTAGCTTATTTACTGCAGGACGTTTCAGGATTACTTGGACGGAATTTCGATTTGGTGCAATGGACAGCAGCGTGGATAAATGTAAGTTAATGCTTGTGGATAAGGAAAATATTCCTCTCATGTTCGAATGTGGTGCTAATGGTTTTCTGCTCGAGTCGATTAAATATCTGCCGCAACACTGCGAAAAGACTTGAAACGAAACCAGCACATAAGGTCAGTTGTGGGGAAGTCAAATGGACTCTTATGGTCCACTGTAAAACTTTCGTTAAGTATAGCACACATATTAATGACATTGCTTACTGGCGGCTTGTCAGTCGCTTTCTTAAGTCCAGTCGTGTTTCTGATCCACAGCAGGTCAGATTAAAGGACGACCTCGGAGCAATTCAGGTGAGTGCTCATGGATTTGCTACAAGTCTGCCCGAACAATGCGGGAGTGCTAGGGAAATTTGCCGTAAGCACTCAGAAATTGTGACAGATTACGGAATGACTCTACTGACTCCGCATGCTTAAGTACATGAAGGAGAAAATGGAGATTACGGGTCGTTCAGTTGTAAGGGCAATCGTTCTCCTCCTGTTCCATTTGCGAGTGGAAAGGGAATGACTAGCAGTCGTGCGTAAGTATAACATGTCATTCCTTGGCCCTGCCTGTGTGCTTCTACTGTTCGCTACTGTGGACGCCAGGGCAAGTTTCCGCAAGCTGGAGGGAAAGAACTTTTGTCCGGCCTAAAGATGTTGGCCAGTCAACTCTACGAAGTGGTCTGTAATCTGCGCTTAGCATCCTCGCTTAGTGGTGAATAATTTTCTCATGACGGCCAGTGTTTTCCAGCACCTCAAGGAAGCAAACTTCTGAAGGTCCTGGCAGGCTGCTGCGCAATGTACACTAGACATAGTAGCGAGAGCGGGAAGCGGCCAATGCAAATGTCAGATGCCAGAAAGGGTCGGATATTAAATAGTTTCAATGGACGATTAGGAGCTCGTGAAATCGAGGAATCGGCTGGCAGACTTCGTGAGGTGTATAAGTGGAGTTTACTCTGCGGTGAAGGTGGTGTTCGCATAGTGTATTTCTAAAATTCGGTGTTCGTTTTCTTCCGTGATCAACCAAATTATTAATTCATGACAGGAAACCTCGAGAATCCGAAAGCACGTGCCCATGTGCAGACGTGGATTTTCGGTTGTCACATTTTTCTTTTTCTGGACCAATGTTGCCGTTCAGAGAGTGTAGACACACTCCTGCGAGAGATTTCGAATTATATTGCGGAGCCAAGCAGCTTTCAGGACTGTGGTGTTTAGTGTACGAGACGGACTTTGTGAGATTTGATTGAAACCAATAAATTATATTCGATTTCGTGAATTCTGATGTGGTATGTTTGTGTGGTTGTTCCTCTGCTGAATTCGGAGTATATTAATGTTCTGATGTCGCGGAGACTGAAGTCGGATGTTGCCAGAAACCGACCAGAGGCGGTGTACGAACTACAAAATCGTTAAGGCTTTCGTGATCACTTGTTGAAAAACTGCCTGAAGGCTTCTGTCTCGGGTTCTTGGATCATTATTTTTCTAAGGTTTCGCCGGCGTGAGTGGCTGACATTGTCAGAGCTTCACCCTCCATTGCTGGTATTGTATGAGCTGTTTGCGAATCATATTCGAGTGCAGTGGTCTGATCTCGGAATCTTCCTGATCGGAATTATGAGCTGATAGGTTTAACACGATCTCGCGGGTCCAAGGAAAACTGGAAACTCTTATTTAGACAGATTTTACGTGTACAGAAATGCAGAGAAATAATCCGAGTCAGTGAACAGAAGTTTGTGAGAAAAATCTGTAGAGCAGTGCGTCATGTAATTTGCTCTGAGCGCCGTTCTACGCAAAGAATGCATGGTTTCTCGTCACGGATGCTAGTGGTACCTCGCATGATACTCCGGGAGCAGCGAGGATGGTCGAAAGATGTCATAGACAGTATACTGAGTTGCGGGGTCTGCTTATACGAGCGTCGTTCAATAAATAACACCGCATAATTTTTCTTTCATAGAACATATTTCTTCTTAAGATTTAGATTTTGGGGACTATATCCGTCAGCATGTTTTTACATGTGCAGTTTTTGTACACAGTATCCGTTACGTTCTGATACCTTACGCCTGACATGTTTAAGAACATGAATTCACTGTTAGCAAAACCTCTTGTCGTGCTCCTAACCTCATAGTCACTGCATGAGTTACGCTCGCATCATGCTCAGAGTGCTTCGCTCGTAGAGAATCCCAAAGTAACCCAAGCAGATCCACCATATCGGGAACGGTACGTGTGATAGGACATGGAGCCCAGTTTCTGCACTTCCTGACGCTTCAACTATCTCTACTCATTCCATGAAGTATACACGTACCGTATATATATATATATATATATATATATATATATATATATTTCCAGGAGTGTATTTCAATTTCCAGGAGTGTATATATATATATATATATATATATATATATATATATATATATATATATACTCCTGGAAATTGAAATAAGAACACCGTGAATTCATTGTCCCAGGAAGGGGAAACTTTATTGACACATTCCTGGGGTCAGATACATCACATGATCACACTGACAGAACCACAGGCCCATAGACACAGGCAACAGAGCATGCACAATGTCGGCACTAGTACAGTGTATATCCACCTTTCGCAGCAATGCAGGCTGCTATTCTCCCATGGAGACGATCGTAGAGATGCTGGATGTAGTCCTGTGGAACGGCTTGCCATGCCATTTCCACCTGGCGCCTCAGTTGGACCAGCGTTCGTGCTGGACGTGCAGACCGCGTGAGACGACGCTTCATCCAGTCCCAAACATGCTCAATGGGGGACAGATCCGGAGATCTTGCTGGCCAGGGTAGTTGACTTACACCTTCTAGAGCACGTTGGGTGGCACGGGATACATGCGGACGTGCATTGTCCTGTTGGAACAGCAAGTTCCCTTGCCGGTCTAGGATTGGTAGAACGATGGGTTCGATGACGGTTTGGATGTACCGTGCACTATTCAGTGTCCCCTCGACGATCACCAGTGGTGTACGGCCAGTGTAGGAGATCGCTCCCCACATCATGATGCCGGGTGTTGGCCCTGTGTGCCTCGGTCGTATGCAGTCCTGATTGTGGCGCTCACCTGCACGGCGCCAAACACGCATACGACCATCATTGGCACCAAGGCAGAAGCGACTCTCATCGCTGAAGCCGACACGTCTCCATTCGTCCCTCCATTCACGCCTGTCGTGACACCACTGGAGGCGGGCTGCACGATGTTGGGGCGTGAGCGGAAGACGGCCTAACGGTGTGCGGGACCGTAGCCCAGCTTCATGGAGACGGTTGCGAATGGTCCTCGCCGATACCCCAGGAGCAACAGTGTCCCTAATATGCTGGGAAGTGGCTGTGCGGTCCCGTACGGCACTGCGTAGGATCCTACGGTCTTGGCGTGCATCCGTGTGTCGCTGCGGTCCGGTCCCAGGTCGACGGGCACGTGCACCTTCCGCCGACCACTGGCGACAACATCGATGTACTGTGGAGACCTCACGCCCCACGTGTTGAGCAATTCGGCGGTACGTCCACCCGGCCTCCCGCATGCCCACTATACGCCCTCGCTCAAAGTCCGTCAACTGCACATACGGTTCACGTCCACGCTGTCGCGGCATGCTACCAGTGTTAAAGACTGCGATGGAGCTCCGTATGCCACGGCAAACTGGCTGACACTGACGGCGGCGGTGCCCAAATGCTGCGCAGCTAGCGCCATTCGACGGCCAACACCGCGGTTCCTGGTGTGTCCGCTGTGCCGTGCGTGTGATCATTGCTTGTACAGCCCTCTCGCAGTGTCCGGAGCAAGTATGGTGGGTCTGACACACCGGTGTCAATGTGTTCTTTTTTCCATTTCCAGGAGTGTATATATATATATCCTGACCACCCTAAATAACTGTTTGTCCAGATGAAAATTACAAAATGTTCAAGCAAATGCCCTTCAGCCGTCAGGGGGACACTAATCAGCATGATTGCCTTCGTTGTAGCTTTGTTTTTACAAAGATATAAACAGTGGTATGACTTTTTTAAATGGCACCCTGTATTTTGTATTCGGTAATTCATTTCCTCTCCTAACGACCTATTAAAAAATGTATCACAGTGTACCATTCACTGAAACACAGCGTTATTAATTACACAACACAACATTGACGTTGACACTCCCAGCGCATAGTGCAGGTACTCGGGTTACTGGAACACATCCACGTGCTGACGTTGACAGAGGACAAATGTAAACATAAGTAGAATGCACACTCGTCATTCCGTCAACTATCGTCAGTTGAAGAGTTGTGTGAGTGGAATGTACACCAATGAAGAGAACGTAGAAATGCTACTCGTCTATGGGGAATGTAAGTTAGCAGAACAGTAATTTCAATACTGTTTTCTTATGTACGGGTACATTTAGTATAGTAGTTTAGTACTTTAAAATATTGTTGTGTAGAGTAGGCATACAGTAAAGGCTGTCCTTCCTACAAATTGCATCGGCATAACGCTTCTTTTATTGTTGTTGTTGAAGGTAGACGAAATGCTACGCAGGCAACGGAACTGCACAGAGAGCGATATCCTGACAAAAACCCACCTTCCTGTCGGATGTTTTCTCGTCTTGTTGCGACGCTTCAGGAAACGGGAAGTTTCAACCCACGACAACACAATCGTCGTAGCACTCGCACAGACGAAGCTGCCAAAGTTACTGTCGTCGCATCGTTGCTATGAATCCACATGTGAGCACAAGCACACGATAGCTCGAACATGAGATTGGAATTCCTAAAACCAGTGTACATCGTTATCTTACACGTCACCGGTTCCATCCTTACCATGTACATCTACATCAATAATTGCATTGGAATGATTTCCAGAATCGTGTATAGTTCTGTCAGTGGGCACAGCAGCAAATCCTCGCCAACCCGAACTTCTTCTCCAATGTTATGTTTATCGATGAATGTTCCTTCTCAAACAAAGGACAGGTAAATACAAGGAACATGCATTATTGGTCCAGCGGCAACCCACGATGGCTTAGACATGTGGAACATCAGCGTCAATGGCGAGTTAACGTCAGGTGTGCAATGCTTGGTACTACAATTATTGGCCCTTATTTCATCAGTGGCAGTCTAAACGGCACAGGGTATGCCAATTTCCTCAGACGAATTCTTCCTCCTCTTCTGGAAGAAATGCCGCTAAGAACCAGAATGCTTATGTGGTATCAACACGATGGATATCCAACACATAATGCCTTGCGTGGACGTCGTGTTCTGAACCGAAGGTATCCGGCCAGATGGATTCGTCGAGGAGAAACAGTTACTTCGCCTGCTAGGTCTCCTGATTTAAATCCTCTTTTTTCTTTGTGGATGCATTAAAGACGTTGTCTATATTCCAACAACTCCAGAGCACACGCAGGGACGTATCGTGCTTGCTTCTCTTCAGCAGGCAACACTGGAAGCAGTAAATAATTTTTCATTAAAATAGTGCACTTATGTATCGGTGTCCAGCGTCAATACTATGAGCAGCTTTGAATTTTCTGCTCCTGGGCAATGGTACAGGACGGTCAAAGTCAGTTTTGTGTTATGTGTTTACTTGGTTTTCATTTGTTTTCTGACAACTCCAGCAAGTGGACGAGTTTGTGATCCCGGGCTCAAGGTCAATGTGTTATTAATTAATAACGTTGCGTTTCAGTGAATGGTACAATGCGATACATTTTTGAATAGGTCTTTAGGAGAGGAAATGAATTACCGAATAAAAAGTACAGGGTGCCATTTAAAAAAGCCATACTGCTGTTCATATCTTAGTAAAAAACGAAGCTACAACGAAGCCAATCATGCTGATTGCTGTCCCGCTGGCGGTTAAAGAACATTTGCTTGAAACATTTTGTAATTTGCATATGGAGAAACAGTTATTTATGGTGTTCGAGATAAATGAGACAGCATGTATACATAAATTTTCCAGTAAAAATTTTTGCAATATGCTTATATATATATTGTTTCAAAATTTTCCAAGGTTTGTTGAATTTAAGGGATCTGTGGCACACAATATAGCTGGTACCAATTAGAACCTGGAAAAAACAAAAAATCTATGTAATCTACGAAAGAGCAGCTAGTGCGCCACGTACGTAATTTTGGAAATAATGATTTTTGTATAATTAGCGGTTGTTTGAATAAAATCATTCGATTTTCACCAGAAAAGGACTCATTTCTTAATAAATGTTGTTTAAATTAACTAATCGAAAATCCCCTAATGTTTCACTTTGAAACGTTACTTAAAAGCTCTCATTAAATTTTCAAATAAAAAGATTGAAAATTGTTAGAGTTATGCTGCGTGACGTTTTGAAATATCATGTTCCGAGAAAAATACTTTTGAAGTTTTGAAATGTGTTAGAGACATGAATAAAAAAATTCCTTTTAGAAAACTCTTACCATTAATCTGTTATCCCAGGACTGGCCTGTGACAATGTTTCCGTTGCGATCGAAATCGTATCCACTAGTTTACCAAAAAACGATTGAAATATCGGTCATGGCAATTCCATGATCGCACAAAACTTTACTATTTCGTTTTGCCCTAGGACGACTTGACGGTTGATTTCATATACGTTCCGTACAAACTTACTACTTGGTATAATAACTTCTGGATAGGTTTGAGAGGCAATAAGCATTGTGAAGCCTAAGCCGCGACGGCTCCATTCGGGCAACGCAATGTCTGTACTGTACGTTTTTATAGTTAACGCTTTAAGAAATAACAGAGAAAGCGGCAAGAAAATTTATATCCTATAGCTCACTCCGTAATTCACATCAGACTCCTAGTCAGTCTTTCAATTTCTAAACGGAGGAACTGACTCCTCCCGAACTGCTCTCAGCCTCATATCTGTTCTTTGGACGCTTCGGCACGTTGGATACGTTCTTTTCGTACCTTTCCTGCATGACTACACTTTCTTACCAGCCATTCAGACTTTTGAAAGACAAAAACATATAACATAAGACAACAAACTATCAAAAGCACACAAAAATCAAGATCCGAGGTGAAAGAATCGTCTTTTTCCTGCAAATACTGACTCTTGCTGATTCCAAGCTAACGTATTATTATTCTGAAATGCTTCTAACTATTCCCAGATACTACAGGGGGTATCGAGCTGGCGCAAATGGGACGTTTTGAGTGATCCGAAGCGCTAGAGGAGGAGCTTGGCATTCCATACAACTAATTTCTTTTGTCAGACCTTTCGTCCCATGGCAAAAAAGCTGCAACACCAAGAGGCAGCTGTGCGACAGTAGTGGGGCACAGCCATTTCTGTGTCGATTTCGATATCAAATTGACATTAAATTAATTATGAAAATTAATTAATTGATCAATTGATTACCCTACTCCCAACCCCCATCCCCAGATGAATTGGGTTTTCCCCAGCCAGCACATGAGTCCCTTCCCCTTACCTTCCACCCCCCCCCCCCACCCTTCACCTCCATCCTTGGAAATGGCAGGAAATTGAAGTTTTGGAGGGACATTTAAAAATGGTGGGAAAATCAAATTTGTTGGTGAGAATATCAACCTTCAGGTTCAGAGACCAGACCCACTAGTTCACAACACCACTGGGAGACGGCACTGTTGGCCCTAATGCACACCCCCCCCTACCCCACCCCATATGGAAATTGGCTGAAAAAGGACTCAATGTGCTAGGCTGCCAGATAGGACAGATGTAAGTCTTTATTATTTTGTATGCAGTGCGCTATTTTGTTTATTTAAACGAATTGACTTGCCATTGATCGAGCACTAGACAGTAGCTCCGTCAATAACTGATGGATGTGGAGTAAATACTTTCGATAATAGTCTAACACTATAGACTTGCTCCAGCCAGCCTAGAAAAAGTGGCCATATTTGGGAAGGATAGGTGCTAATAATAATGAGACAGGAAGCTGTCACTAAAGTACAGGAGAGCAGGCTCTTGCCGACCTACAAGTGAATAATTGCTGGATGCGGAGAGGATACTTTCGCTATTAGACTAGCACTAGAGAGCTCCTCCAGACTGTCTACCACCCAACAGCCCTACACGAGAAACATGGATAATAATAATATGACAGCAAGCTATCACTGAAGTACAGGCAAGTAGCCTCCTGCCAGTGAATGGCTACTGCTTGGAGAAATTTAAGGGTGGGTAATAGTAATATTACACTACTGGCCATTAAAATTGCCACACCACGAAGATGACGTGCTACAGACGCGAAATTTAACCGACAGGAAGAAGATGCTGTGATATGCAAATGATTACCTTTTCGGAGCATCCACACAAGGCTGGCGCCAGTGGCGACACCTACAACGTGCTGACATGAGGAAAGTTTCCAACCGATATCTCATACACAAACAGCAGTTGACCGGCGTTGCCTGATGAAACGTTGTTGTGATGCCTCGTGTAAGGAGGCAAAATGCATACCATCATGTTTCCGCATGTGATAAAGATCGGATTGTAGCCTATCGCGATTGCGGTTTATCGTATCGCGACATTGCTGCTCGCGTTGGTCGAGATCCAATGACTGTTAGCAGACTATGGAATCGGTGGGTTCAGGAGGGTAATACGGAACGCCATGCAGGATCCAAACGGCCTCGTATCACTAGGCATGAGTGTATGGTCAACATGAATCATGACGCACGTGCGGCCGCACATGTGCGTCGATTCGTTGACCATACACTCGATCTCCCCCCCCCCCCCCCTCCTGGGTCCACTGGTCCCAAGGTCGCCATGGCGCCTATGGCTGTGGTGCTGAGATAGTTGGCTTTTCAAGCCAGCTATCTGGGCAAGCATCCATGCCAGCAAAAGGTTGGCGACAGAAAGAAATCGCGCATAATCGGTCACAGCCATTTGCGCCATGCACTATATGTAGGGGTATGTTAGGGTCTCAGTAACCATGTCTTCTGACAACGTACTGAACACTGCGTCTACCTCTGACCTCGCCGAAGCTACACTTAGTGAATTTTTCGTAAGTGCATTACGAAATGGTTTCTACTTTGTACAAATTGAGCAGATTTGTAATAGTAGGACACCTGGACAATGTTCTCCATTCAATTGACTTAAATATTCCGGATCTGTTGAAAGAGGATGTTACTTTACATTTTAGAAATGAAAAAATCCGTTATACTCTTTCACGTTATCGTTTATCACCAGATTACATTTTTCACAACTCAGAAAATGTACCTATGTTGCGAGAAATTGTAATAGAAGCTTCTATGTTTGGAAGAAAGTTTCGTAATTCAGAAAGGAAACCTTGGAATGAATTATGTGTATTAGCAATGAGTGATATGGAGCCTTTCAATTTCTTCAACAGTGTTTTCAAAATAAGTGTGCAGTATTATTGCATTAAGATCAATAATTCATACCTGAAGAATTCAAGATGGAGAATAAATATTTGTGAGCGGTGTGTAAATGAAATGCTTTCTGTATGACCCAGAGATCTAATTTATAAAATGTTTTGTGTCGACAACATATCATTAGTTGTTAATCCTTTGGAAGTTGTGGAAGGTGTATTTGCACCACCCATTGTAACTAAATATAATTATTGGTGCTCATTTTGTGCAAACACCCCACTATTTCGTAGTGTACGTTGTGCAGGTTGTCTAGCTGCAGTTTCCGATTCGGATGGATATGATGAGTTAATGTTTGATAATTTGTTTGCAGAATTCTGGAAATGGAACACATAGTGGAGCAACCTTGATGTGGACTATGCTGGAAGCCGAAGTGAAGAAACCATCCCTGAAGCTCCTCACATACCTGGCAACGAGTATCCTGTCATCACTGGGAGAAGACGATGGAGCTTTGTTAACGTGCTTGAATATAACCATGAACTATTTGACAAAATACGAACTGACTTCCTACTCTCATGTTCCCATGGTTTACAGGATTTATTAAACTATGTGAGGACTCGACCAGGTGGTACTAAAGTGACGTCATTGTCACATAAAGACCGGGAGATGCTGACATCTTGCATAGCAAACTTACTGAGTTCTCAAAGAGATATCCTGGAGAAATTCTCTTCTGGAGAAAAGACGGAGACCACTTACACGTCATTCATGACTGTGTCTATTCCTCGAGGAGATGCAGATGTTGGTTCCGAAATGATGCATTTATTTTCTCCAGAATTAAGAAGCTCCACAGACGGAAAGGAGCAATTGCAGCAATGTCAGATATCGACTGGCTCAATGTACTGTTATACCTCTATGTGCAAAAGGGGTATGGCCGTGGACAAATTTGGATTAGAGGAGCCATTAAAAGACTACCTTATCCAGCTGAAATTGTACGATGGGAAAGTTGCCTCTCAGGATACCAAACTATACTGGAAGGGGAAAGTAGTCGATCTGATGGTGACAGCGAACAGAGGCACGCAAATAATGCACCATGTAAACAGTCTCATTCGAGACGCAAACAGATCATTACAGGAAAAGGGTGCAACCCGACAACAATCGCGCGCCAGGTTCTTTCCGTACTAAGTCAGTACAAGTGTATACCACCCGAGAACATTACAAACTTGCTTCCAATTGATCATGGTTACTTCATGAATTTTATTGATCCTAAATTTAAAAGATCTTTCGATATGGGATTAGAGTTATACAAGAAAACCATTAACGATTTAGATCTTAGGGGAAATGAATCACTTTTATGTTCTGGTTCACAGGATAGTATATTTTATGCTACCTCTAACAATGTGTGAAATACTATTACACTTTGGGCGATTCTTTAACTTGGTTAAACAAAATTCTATTATGACAAAGCTACAGAATTTGTTAAATTTAGTTTCATGGTTCAGTAAGAATGGATTGTATTATTGGAATAATGATAATTATGTCCAGTCAAAAAAGTTAAACACTTTATGTATTGTGGGTCCTCCAAATAGTGGTAAAAATTGGTTCTTTGATTGCTTTGTATCTTTAGCTCTTAATGTTGGTCATATAGGTAGATGTAATAACAAAACGAATGAATTAGCAATGCAAAATGCTGTTAATAGAAGATTAATTGTTGGCAATGAAATTAGTATTGAAGAAGGAGCCTTAGAAGATTTTAAAAAAGTGTATGAGGGAATTTCATGTAACATTCGAGTGAAGTATAAAGGCGATGCAATTTTAAAGAGGACACCACTTTTATTAATTTCCAACAGTCAACCTATAGTTTGCAGCCACGTGTGAAAACTGTAAGGTGGCGTAGATTTGAAGATTTGAAAAATGCAACAAGAAAGCCTTATCCCTTAGCTTTTTTCAGCTTATTACGAATGTATAATGTGGAATATTAAATGAAAACCAATTGCAATTTTGAAATACATATATTATCAATAACTTGTTTACAAAGGTAAATAAAATATTACATTATGCAAAATAAATATTACACTTGTTTTATTTCATATTGATCCTTGTACACTGATGATTCCTCATTCCTTTTTACATTAGACATATATATCATATCAGAAACTTGAATATTTGATACTTTTGAGCGAGGATAAAGAGTTTATAAACCATCTAAGTATACAGAACATTCAGCTATCACTTCAAATAACATTTGAGTATCTGTATACTTTGTAACATCACTGTTCAAACTACTCGTACTTAAAGCATATGTAGGATTTATGCCTACATGAAGATTCGGCTGAACATTGATATCATGAAGTCTAATATTATACCCAGCAGAAGCAATATCAGCTTTTTCTATTAAGTTATTATATACAGATGAATCAGTGTTTGTTACTGGAGAAATAACTCCTAGTAATTGTTCATGAATTTGTGCTGGTTCAAATGGTGTTGTAGGAAAATTATCACATGTTACGAATGGAGTGAAGTGCTTATTACCAGTGATTGTGTACCGTTGAGGTACACCCTGAGCAGTAGATGTTATTGGGAAAATATCAATATTAGCTGGTTTTGGGATTTTAAGAAAACCTAAAGTAGGTTTGTATTCGTAATTAACAATACTACTGCCAGTACGAGCATCTGCATCTGCCTTGGAAACACATGATTGTACACATTTCCAACCCCAATTGTGTAGACCTTTTTCTGTTGTACTTGTTACACATGCATAATAGTATTTTAAGTTAATGGGTAGCCCAAATTGATGTGCAGGAACTATAGTTAAAAAATCGCCCTCATCATTTTTATACCTATACCATGATTTCCAAATAGGCGAAAAATCACGTTTATGGTCTATACTAGTTGTTTCCATAGGAGCTGAGTTACCAAATGTAGTAGGCTTTACTTTAACACCAGGTATTTTTAAATTAATACCCACACTATTAATCATATTTTTATTTTTATTTAAAGTTGCAAGTTCTGTTTCACTGGAATTGGTAGGAAAAGCAATCCTCGGATTTCGGGCAATTACTTTTGCTGAACAGTGAACAATTCTACTACCATTTGGCAATAAATCGAATTCAGGCGGTGTCATGTACAAAAATGGTCTATCAACAGGAATTTCAGCCAAAGGAGTAATCATAAATACAGCATCAGAATGAGTAATAACTTTATATGCTAAGCCATATGTAAAAAAATCTGTGCACTTTTCTAAACGTAGTAATATTTCCAGTATCTAATATTGATGGTGCAGGTAACGGCACATCACGTGTGTTAGCCGAATCACCGATTCCATTAGCTGATGGCGCTTCAGTACCAGGAAGCGTCTTTTTACTTTTCTTTGCTCTGTTTCCCTTTTGCGAGTGTCCTGCACGTTTTCCTGAATCTACATCCATAGAACTCATATTTGTATCAGAGTCAGAATATGGAACTAATGGAACACCTGGATTGTGATCTTCTGATTCGTCTTCGGAATATTCGATGTCGTCGTCGTCGTGATCCGTCCCACCGTCGCTCGTTGATGTTACTGACGTTGATGGCCGCTCCTGATCTATAGGCAAACTACGACGTACACGCGACATTAGCCACTGTTCATAAGCATAACGTTTCTGGCCTTCATGCATTTCATTCCAATTTGGACGTTACCAAGGAGGCCAATCGTAATTCCGGTGAAGGCAAGAAACGTTATTATTACTATTATCTGAATATTATATATACATTATATATGTAAAACATAAATAAATGTACATACCTTGTTGTTTAGCATCAGGTTTTTTCGGTTATAACACTTTGTCAAGTTTCTTTTCCACAAATGTTTTCAATTTCAATCTGTACTTTCCTGCAAAAGAATGCCAGTTGCATGTATGACTCCAATCAATAGCAAAGTCTACAATGTCTTTAGCATACAACTGCTGCACTCGTCTAAATTCTTCTTCCGTAAAAACACGTTCTCGACCTTCCTTCAATAAACGATAGTACCCAACGTCGTGTTCTTTAGCAATGACATCAGCTCCACTTCATGGTGCGTCTATATTAATACACTCCTGGAAATTGAAATAAGAACACCGTGAATTCATTGTCCCAGGAAGGGGAAACTTTATTGACACATTCCTGGGGTCAGATACATCACATGATCACACTGACAGAACCACAGGCACATAGACACAGGCAACAGAGCATGCACAATGTCGGCACTAGTACAGTGTATATCCACCTTTCGCAGCAATGCAGGCTGCTATTCTCCCATGGAGACGATCGTAGAGATGCTGGATGTAGTCCTGTGGAACGGCTTGCCATGCCATTTCCACCTGGCGCCTCAGTTGGACCAGCGTTCGTGCTGGACGTGCAGACCGCGTGAGACGACCCTTCATCCAGTCCCAAACATGCTCAATGGGGGACAGATCCGGAGATCTTGCTGGCCAGGGTAGTTGACTTACACCTTCTAGAGCACGTTGGGTGGCACGGGATACATGCGGACGTTCATTGTCCTGTTTGAACAGCAAGCTCCCTTGCCGGTCTAGGAATGGTAGAACGATGGGTTCGATGACGGTTTGGATGTACCGTGCACTATTCAGTGTCCCCTCGACGATCACCAGTGGTGTACGGCCAGTGTAGGAGATCGCTCCCCACACCATGATGCCGGGTGTTTGCCCTGTGTGCCTCGGTCGTATGCAGTCCTGATTGTGGCGCTCACCTGCACGGCGCCAAACACGCATAGGATCATCATTGGCACCAAGGCAGAAGCGACTCTCATCGCTGAAGACGACACGTCTCCATTCGTCCCTCCATTCACGCCTGTCGCGACACCACTGGAGGCGGGCTGCACGATGTTGGGGCGTGAGCGGAAGACGGCCTAACGGTGTGCGGGACCGTAGCCCAGCTTCATGGAGACGGTTGCGAATGGTCCTCGCCGATACCCCAGGAGCAACAGTGTCCCTAATTTGCTGGGAAGTGGCGGTGCGGTCCCCTACGGCACTGCGTAGGATCCTACGGTCTTGGCGTGCATCCGTGCGTCGCTGCGGTCCGGTCCCAGGTCGACGGGCACGTGCACCTTCCGCCGACCACTGGCGACAACATCGATGTACTGTGGAGACCTCACGCCCCACGTGTTGAGCAATTCGGCGGTACGTCCACCCGGCCTCCCGCATGCCCACTATACGCCCTCGCTCAAAGTCCGTCAGCTGCACATACGGTTCACGTCCACGCTGTCGCGGCATGCTACCAGTGTTAAAGACTGCGATGGAGCTCCGTATGCCACGGCAAACTGGCTGACACTGACGGCGGCGGTGCACAAATGCTGCGCAGCTAGCGCCATTCGACGGCCAACACCGCGGTTCCTGGTGTGTCCGCTGTGCCGTGCGTGTGATCATTGCTTGTACAGCCCTCTCGCAGTCTCCGGAGCAAGTATGGTGGGTCTGACACACCGGTGTCAATGTGTTCTTTTTTCCATTTCCAGGAGTGTAGGATTTCCGGGTCCCACATAATAACTGCCAGGTATTGTTAATCCTTTATTTTTTACTCTTTCAACTAATTTTGTAGCGCCGTACGCTACTCCTGCACCTGCTAAAGCTGTTACACCAACAGCTCCAGCTATTTGCCCTGTAGCTAACGACGTGCTTATGGTCGCACCATCAACTGCTGTTTCAGCTGCCCCAGATAAAAGTGGCGTACTTTCAGATGCACCTATTTCTATTGCTGTGTGACCTTCCTCATCGTACTGATATGGACGACGCTGGCGCAATCCAGTTTTTAGGTCTTCTGTTGGCCTTGGCTCCATTTCAAATTGAACAACTTCTTCGTCTAAATCATCGTATGCTGGATTTTCTCCATACCTAATTTCATCTGCAGCATCTTTGCGAAACACTGTCCTTATACTATTACTCCTATTAACATTAAAAACGTTTCCCCGATCCACCATTTCAATATCGTACACTGGTCCTGGATATGAAGTTCCTCCGTCGTACTGTATTGAACCATGTTGTCCAGTGCTTAAATACTCATTTAACCAAGACAGTGTGCTGACTAAATAAATGTTACTAGTTTCTGCTTTTATATACGTAACAGCAACATCTGTCACTGCATGGCGCAAATTTCTGTGACCGACCTTTTGCTGGCGTGGGTGCTTGCCCAGATAGCCGGCTTGCAAAGCCAACTATCTCAGCACCACAGCCACAGGCGCCATGGCGACCTTGAGACCAGGGGTCTCAGGGGGTGGGGGAGGGGGGGGGGAGATCGAGTGTATGGTCAACATGAATCATGACGCACGTGCGGCCGCACATGTGCGTCGATTCGTTGACCATGACAGGCATCTTATCCGCATGGCTGTAACGAATAGTGCAGCCACGTCTCGATCCCGGTGTCAACAGATGGGGACGTTTGCAAGACAACAACCACCTGCACGAACAGTTCGACAACGTTTGCAGCAGCATGGACTATCAGCTCGGAGACCATGGCTGCGGTTACCCTTGACACTACATCACAGACAGGAGTGCCTGCGATGGTCTACTCAACGACGAACCTGGGTGCACGAATGACAAAACGTCATTTTTTTGGATGAATCCTGGTTCTTTTTACAGCATCGTGATGGTCGCTTCCATGTTTGGCGACATCTCTGTGAATGCACATTGGAAACATGTATTCGTCAACGCCATACTGGCGTATCACCCGGCGTGATGGTATGGGGTGCCATTGGTTACACGCCTCGGTCACCTCTTGTTCGCATTGACGGCACTTTGAACAGTGGACGCCACATTTCAGATGTGTTACGACCCGTGGCTCTACCCTTCATTCGGTACATGTGAAACCCAACATTTCTGCAGGATAATGTATGACCGTATGTTGCAGGTCCTGTACAGGCCTTTCTGGATAGAAGAAATGTTCGACTGCTGCCCTGGCCAGCACATTCTCTAGATCTCTCACCAATTGAAAATTTCTGGTCAATGGTGGCCGAGCATCTGGCTCGTCACAATATACCAGTCTCTACTCTTGATGAACTGTGGTATCGTGTTGAAGCTGCATGGGCAGTTGTATTTGTACACGACATCAAAGCTCTGTTTGATTCAATGCCCAGGCGTATCAACGCCGTTATTACGACCAGAGGTGGTTGTTCTGGGTACTGATTTCTCAGGATCTGTGCACCCAAACTGCGTGAAAATGTAATCAGAAGTCAGTTCTAGTATAATATATTTGCCCAATGAATACCCATTTATCATCAGAATTTCTTCTTGGTGTAGCAATTTTAATGGCCAGTAACGTAGACAGCGACCTACTGTTATTTCTGTATTGTTTTTTCATACCCCTGAACCATGTGGCGAGGGGTGGGCTAGCAGCGGTACAATTCGCCACTCTTCACCCAAGAGACTATATAAAATATCACAGGAGAATGGTACATACATAAAATACAGGGATAAAAGGTGAAATTTATGCATGAGAGGGGGAAAGAATTGGATTTAAAATATACAAAAAGGGATAGTTTGATGAGGCACATTTACATAAAATCCACATATAATTAAAATGGCACTCGACAAAGACATAGCTCATAAACACTGGTGGAACGAATAGCACAGTATGATATGACTTTCACAGTATGATATGACGAAGGAACCAGATGATGTCTTTGACTGTGAGAATGGGCAGCGGGAACTGTTGCGGTGGAAGGGTTGACCAATAGCATGAACGAGGCATTGAATCTGGTTTGATGGGTGGGTGTTTTGCCTAACATTTAGAAGAATAGATGGGGTGGGCTTCATTACATGTACTGCAGGAAGGACGGAAGGCGATGCTGAGACACTGTTTGGGAAAATGAGGGGCTTTGCAGTGGGGGAAGGTAGGAGGATTTTTACAGAGGGAGGTAAGGTGATCGTTGTAAAACAGGCACTTCTGGCACCCGCAGGATTGGTAAGGGGAGCAGGAAGGATCAACAGGGAGGCAGCGGTTATAAATAAAGGCTCCTTGGGTGGGTAGGTGGTCGATGGAGGAGGGGATCACTGCAGCTGTAACATCCTGCCCATCTGTACAGGACACCTGTCGCAATGTCATCTGGAAGTGAAACAAACTTTTATTTATTTATTGATCGCAACTCGCATCCGAGCCAACAGAAATTTGGAAATTATATCGAACGATATTTTTTACGAATATAGCTCTCATTACCTTACCCGAACACAGCATCTCAATATGAAAAAGAAAACCGACCTGTCACTTCCTGGCTAGTCCAAAGTCGTCTACTGTGTGTACAGTGTATCTGAAAAGCCAGCCGACCGAGAAACCGCTGCTGGCCACGACCATAAGCTGCGACTTCTCATTCCGCGATATCTTCGTGACCATCGTGGCATGAAACGGTGCGACATGGACTAACAGAAGTCTCACCCAAAATTCCTCCTATACGCCTGTTCATATTGCTAAAGTGTCGTTATTTGTTGTGGAAATCCTGTACAACACGATGGCATAGGCTTTATTTCCACTAAGTATTCTCGCATCAGTTTAGAAAAATTTGTGCTTACCTGCCCCATCCTGCATCATAGGATTAGAATATTAAACTCATTTTTGCCTCATAAACGAGTGCTAAAAGCATGCTCTACCTCTCTCACAGGATGCCTCCTCACTTTCGAATTCTCTTAAAGTAAACAAATGTCTCGTCACATATGAAGTCTCTCAATCTAACAGCACAGAGAAACTGTACATACTGTGCGGCTGGTCCCAGCGGAGGTTCGAATCCTCCCTGGGGCATGGGTGTGTGTTTGTCCTTAGGATAATTTAGGTTAAGTAGTGTGTAAGCTTAGGGACTGATGACCTTAGCAGTTAAGTCCCGTAAGATTTCACACACATTTGAACATTTTGAAACTGTACATAACAGTTTCATACTACATTCCACTTTCCAAATTCGATAGTATAGCTGGGTTATTATGATGAACATCTCTCACTGTGTAGGTGGGAGATTGAAATTCCGTCAGAAGATCTCATAGCAACGAAAAAACGTCTGATAACCGCTATAACTCTTGAATCAAATCTGTGGTACTCTCACCACGCTTCCTCCGACCAGCCGGCACATCATTAATATCAAAGTGATATGCTAACTAAATTGATCAAGAGAGCCCCTTTGCATGGCGAGTAATATTTTTTCCTACAGTCGGATTACATTCGCCAGGTAACTGTAGCAGACACTTCCGCGATGTCTCTAAAGTGCTCCCTCAGACTAGTAGCGTCCAGTGCTCAAATCCGATTATGGTTCAGAAATTGTGCTATGCTCGCATCAGTCCTGTAAAATGATCGCTAGCAATGGAAATTACATCTTATTAGGTAACAGACAAATGCATCGCAGTGGTGTCTGACATGGGAAACTACACACCACGCAGCATTAACTTCGTAAAGAGGTCAACTATCAAGCAAATGTACACACACGGGGTTTGCAGTACTTCACAAACCTCTGTTAGTGATTTAGAAAAGAGATTTGAAACACTTTACGTAAATAACTTGTGCTAACAATTCTGAAGTAATGTTCTGGTGTTCGGTGTCCGTTCCAAGAAGACATCGGAAACAGAGAAAAGGTAATGGAAATAAACACATTGCAAGGGTTACACGGTTCAGCACTTAAAGACGCTATAACGCTAGAGCTATGCAGTTTCCGGCCTATTAGTAGTGTGGAATGCGACGTTGTTAATATTTCAATGTAAGAAATATATTTCCAGTGCGTGACTTACATTCTCCATATAAGTTCCTCTCCGATAAATTATTATGACAAACTGGAAGATGATAAAACAACTACCTTTCACACCAAAGAAAACATCGATTCTTTGTAACACGAACACGGTATTAGCGAAATACCATCCACGTTTCGTGTTTCTTAAACTGAGCAGTCAGCTGAGGAGAACCTATGACGTCATCCAGGTGGTGGGGGTGGTTGGCTGAGTAAATTACTGATCAATTAATTAATTTGCATAGTTTTTTTGATGTCACTGTGTTCCACTACTTGCGACATAAACGGAGTTTAGTAGGCGTTTTTATACATCTGAAACGCGATGTCTATTACAATATCATGCCATTGGGGAGATGCTACTAGCACGAGTATGAGGATGAAAATCATGTTTCTTTTAAGTGCATGCTGTAATTTTCGTGAGCTTTAGCTACCTTTGATATTGGACGTAGCGACAAAGTTGCCGTTATCAGCATTTCAATGACTTTGAATGAGGCCGTGTAATAGGGCTACATGTAGCTAGAATTTCCTTCTACGATACTGCAGACAGACTAGGCAGGAATGTAGTAACTGTAAATGACGGCTGGCAGCGGTGGTCGTGGGAATGTACTGTGGCATGAAGACCGAGCCCCGGACGGCGACGTGGCACTACCGAGGAGGAAGACCCTCGTGTTCGGCGTACGGTTCTCGAACATCGCACTGTACCTGCTGCAGCATTGTAAGCAGCAATTGGAACGACAGTGACGCAACGAACTGTTACAAATCGAGTACTTCAAGTAAATCTCCGAGCCTGACGCCCTGCAACGCGAATTTCACTGATTCCAAACCACTGCCATTTGCTATTCAGTGGTGTCAAGCAAGCTCGTCGTAGGGCAGAGTGGAGCTCTGTTGTGTTTTCTGATGAAAGCTGGCTCTGTCTTGGTTCCAGTGTTTGCTGTGTGTTGGTTAGAATAAGGCCAATTGAGGGCCTGGAAATAGCCTGCTGTGTGCTAGGCACACTGGACCTACGCCTAGAATTATGGTCTGGGATGCGATTTCGTGTGACAGCAGGAGCACTTTGGCAGTTATTCCACACGTCCTGACTGAAAATTTGTAAGTCTGTCTGCCGATTCGAGCTGTTGTGCTGCCATTCATTAACAGCATTCCAAGGAGTGTTTTCCATAAAGTTAACGCTCGCCCACATAACGCTGTTGTGACCCAAGATGCTCCACAGTGTGTCGACATGTCGCCGTGATCTACTCGATCACCAGCTCTGTCTCAAATCGAGCACATATGGGACATCATCCGACGGCAAATCCAGCGTCGTCCACAACCAGCATTAACCGTCCCTGTGTTGACCGACCAAGTGCGAGAGGCATGAATCTCCATCCCACAAACTTACGTCTGGCATCTGTACGGCACAATGCGTGCAGGTTTGAAATCTTGCAGCAACATTCTGGTGGATACACCGGTTATTAATGTAGCAGCATTTTAAATTTGCAGTGACCTGTCTCGCGCTTATATTAACCTGTAACCTTACAGCGTGAATCACTAAAATACAGGGTGAGCAAAAATCGACTTTACAACTGTGGAATGATGTAGAAATTGATTGAGGTAACTTACTGAAACGGCAGATGTGTCATTTTGTAGCAAACAATCAAATTCACGTAGTGCATTAGTACCCCGTTTCACCACTAGGATCGCCAGCGTAGGGCATAGACAAAATGGTTGATTTCATGGGTGTGGAGAGTGTTCTCTGTGTGTTTTGGTTTCATGTAACGAACTTTGCAACAGCAATTCGGCGCCAATTTCGCAGGCTGACGAAGATGACCGACATGGGATGGTTTGCTACCGACAAGACTGTGCACTACCTTATTTTCTCATGGAAGTTCGGGGTTTCCTTGATGATCGCTTCCCAGGTCGGTTGATTGGCCAGTCGCATGACAACCTCACTCCCCAGACTTGACACCACTGGATTCGTTCCTTTGGGGTTTCATTAAAGATTGTGCGTATGTGTTCCTCCCCTACCAAACAATTTAGCTGACCTTAAAAATCGAACCTACGCTGCCGCTGCAAAAGTTACCTTCGATATGCTGCAACAAGAGTGGGAAGAAATTCATTACCGGTGGGATGTTTGCCACATGACAAGTGGTACTGACATCGATCCAAAATGAAACTTGAAATTTTTGTGTGAAACTTCAGGTTGTTGACTAGAAAATGAAACATCTACTGGGTCTGTAAGTTATCTTGATGAATGTCTATATCATTTCAAACTAGTAAAGTCCTTTTTGACTCACCTTATATGTTACCTAGACAAATGCACTCACGAAATTTCGTTATCCTATATTAATTTTTTTTGGTGTTGTGATCTCTTTTGCCGGCAGTATATTTTAGGAAGTTCAAAGCATCTTTTAAGACGAAAAGAAATTTTTTTTGTTTTTTGGAAGTTCTATAGCGATATTAACCCTTAGGCCGGTTTCACACTATAATATTTCTTTGACAAAGATTTAATCAAAGATATGATCAAATATTCGCCAATTTTGTTTGATAAAGATATTTGACATGGCACTAAAAACGAGTATTACACTATCATCATATTTTTTGTCAAAGTTCAAGATGGCTGACAACAACAACTTGTTATTATGGACAGCAGTTGCATGTACCACAATTGCACTGTGTGCGCATTTGGAAGAGAAGTGGGGAAAAGAAAAAGAAACGTACCTGGGTGAAGCCATGGGTTTTAACACGAAACGATAAAAGTATTCAACAAAATTTGTTACACGAGCTCCTAGGGAAGGACGTCAAGTCGTACATAAATGACTTAAGAATGGATGAACATGCATTTCAGTATTTGCTCCGAGAAGTGTCTCGTCATATCACAAAGCACAATACTCACTTAAGAACTGCAATATCTGCAGAAGACAGGCTCACAGCTGCTACAGGAGAGAGTTACTCTAGCTTACAGTACAGCACTCGAATACCACAATGCACATTAACTAAAATAATACCTGAAACTTGTGAAGCAATTTATAAAGCGCTAAACGACCGCCAGCCGGAGTGGCCGAGCGGTTCTAGGCGCTACAGTCTGGAACCGCACGACCACTACGGTAGCAGATTCGAATCCTGCCTCGGGCATGGATGTGTGTGATGTCCTTAGGTTCGTTAGGTTTACGTAGTTCTAATTTCTAGGGGACTGATGACCTCAGAAGTTAAGTCCCATAGTGCTTGGAGCCATTTGAACCATTTGAACTAAACGACCAAGATCTGAACCTAAATAAATGTTCAATACACTTTATGTGCATTAAGAACAATTTTTTTTGTAGATCAAACTAATAATTACATTTTATCTCCCATGACCACAAAATTAATAGAAATTTGTGAAGCTGATGAGACGCTTTCCAATGTGAGGCACCCTGAGTACAAAAATACACTCCTGGAAATGGAAAAAAGAACACATTGACACCGGTGTGTCAGACCCACCATACTTGCTCCGGACACTGCGAGAGGGCTGTACAAGCAATGATCACACGCACGGCACAGCGGACACACCAGGAACCGCGGTGTTGGCCGTCGAATGGCGCTAGCTGCGCAGCATTTGTGCACCGCCGCCGTCAGTGTCAGCCAGTTTGCCGTGGCATACGGAGCTCCATCGCAGTCTTTAACACTGGTAGCATGCCGCGACAGCGTGGACGTGAACCGTATGTGCAGTTGACGGACTTTGAGCGAGGGCGTATAGTGGGCATGCGGGAGGCCGGGTGGACGTACCGCCGAATTGCTCAACACGTGGGGCGTGAGGTCTCCACAGTACATCGATGTTGTCGCCAGTGGTCCGCGGAAGGTGCACGTGCCCGTCGACCTGGGACCGGACCGCAGCGACGCACGGATGCACGCCAAGACCGTAGGATCCTACGCAGTGCCGTAGGGGACCGCACCGCCACTTCCCAGCAAATTAGGGACACTGTTGCTCCTGGGGTATCGGCGAGGACCATTCGCAACCGTCTCCATGAAGCTGGGCTACGGTCCCGCACACCGTTAGGCCGTCTTCCGCTCACAGAAGCTGGATTAATCCGAAGAAATGACGTTTTGCCATTCGTGCAACCAGGTTCGTCGTTGAGTACCCCATCGCAGGCGCTCCTGTCTGTGATGCGGCGTCAAGGGTAACCGCAGCCGTGGTCTCCGAGCTGATAGTCCATGCATCTGTAAACGTCGTCGAACTGTTCGTGCAGACCGTTGTTGTCTTGCAAACGTCCCCGTCTGTTGACTCAGGGATCGAGACGTGGCTACACGATCCGTTACAGCCATGCGGATCAGATGCCTGCCATGTCGACTGCTAGCGATACGAGGCCGTTGAGATCCAGCACGGCGTTCGGTATTACCCTCTTGAACCTACCGATTCCATATTCTGCTAACAGTCATTGGATCTCGACCAACGCGAGCAGCAATATCGCTATACGATAAATCGCAATCGCGATAGGCTACAATCCGACCTTTATCAAAGTCGGAAACGTGATGGTACGCATTTCTCCTTCGTACATGAGGCATCACAACAACGTTTCACCAGGCAGCGCCGCTCAACTGCTGTTTGTGTATGAGAAATCGGTTGTAAACTTTCCTCATGTCAGCACGTTGTAGCCACCGGCGCCAACCTTGTGTGAATGCGCTGAATAGCTAATCATTTGCATATCACAGCATCTTCTCCTGTCGGTTAAATTTCGTGTCTGTAGCACGTCATCTTCGTGGTGTAGCAATTTGAATGGCCAGTAGTGTAATAATGACTGTAGGAAAAAGGTTCAGTATTTATTGATGGACACTCGTAGGTAAGCTGAACCTTGAGGAACTGGGGACAGTACCGATTTCCAATGCGCCGCCTTCGTCATCTGCCGGGTACGCGAGCGACCGTTGAGGGCGTCGCATCGCGGTTGCCGCCGCGCCGCAGGACGGGGCCCGCCGCTGTTTTATGGCGGCGGCAGCGGCGGCGCTGTCCCTGCCTGTCGCTGCCTGCGATAGCGGCGCCGCCGGCCGACTGCTGCCTGCCGCCTGCCGCCTGCCTACCTGCTAAAAGCCGCCAGAGTTACGGCCCGAGATAGCGCGCGCCTCTTCGGCCTTGTAATACATAAATAGTGTTAGCGCGGTTCGCGTCCGGCCGCCCTAAAGAAGATATCCGCTGGAGATTTGTGTCCGGATCGGAGCATTCGCCGCGCCGTGAGCTGTCCCCTATATGTGTGTGTGTGTGTGTATCGTCTTGTATCGGCAATCGGAAATTCTGAACACCTCGGAATGTGGTCTGCAGCAGCATTTAGTACGCAAGCAAATGCACAACTAATGGCGCCTGGTTCCAATCGGAATCCGCGCTCCCTCTCTGCTCTCTTTTTTCCTCCGCGCCCGCGCGGTGTCTACGCGAAGCGTCCCCTTTTTCCGCGTCCCGAGTGCACTACCGACAGTGAGCGTAATTTATCTGCCGATCGTGCCGCTGGAAATATTATCTCTCCCCTGCCCCTTCCCTTTTAATCGCCCGGCGCGGCAGAACGGAGAGCGCTGTGTTAGGACGCGCAGCCAACATAAAAAGGAGACAAGAATTGCCGCGAATAAATAACTGTAATGAAACGGAGCAAAAGTATATTGTCCAATAAAACGACAGCAGCAGTGCGGCCTGAGTTACATACGCTCTGATTTAGATTCTAGGCTCTCTGTTCTCCGTAAGACGCTGCCTGTTCTACGTCGTCGGGTACGGAGAGAGGGATGTAATTTCAAAGTAATAAATTTGTGACTTCTTCGGGGAAAGGACGGTAAATCTGCGTAATATAAGCTGTAAGAAGCGGCGCTCCGGGCGAGCGCAGCCCGTGCGCTACCTGGCCGGCGCCATGCTGGCGCGCCGCCCGCCGCCACTAAAAGTTCCGCACTGTGCAAAGACCGGGGACAGCCGAGTGATATACGAGCGCCGCGGCGGTGTCGAATACCCGAATGAGGTCCGCGTTGCTATGCTTCACCGAAAGCAACGTCTGACACAACGCCCGCGTGTCTGTGTGAAACATTGCTAATTCGCAACAGTTGGGTCCCGACTGTCACGTGACGGTACGTGCCGAATTGCGGGACCGTATCACCCAGTTAAACAAAATCACGTCCTTCTTTGATTAAGAGTCGTGCGTGAAATTTGCAGTGCGCAGTTCCCGATAAGTTATATGTCGTCAGAGTCATAAATAAAGAGTAGTATTTTGTCAGCCTGTTTTGCTTTCCCTCCTTATACCCTTTTCGAAAAAAATATGAGGGGTGAGGTGTGGTATCATTAATTCGTTGCGTGTGCTAAGAAAAATATGTCGCAGCCACCTGCGACCTCCACGTTAGGGATATATCCTTGTAGAAAACCTATTTTCCTCGTCTTAGGAATAATTTATGGCTCTTCCTGTGGATTCAACCGATTTACACCTGCAGTAGTAATGTATCGGGTGGTTATAATTAAACTTTCCCTATTTAAAAGGTTTAACTTGGAAACTAATTACAGTACGAGTACCAAACTTGACAAAATTAATGCCCTGAGTATAGGGTGCATGATTTCCATCCATCACAGCGCCATCGTCCAGTTCCAACTATGACCACCAGCTGCCGTAATCTGTCACCGCGCCGGCCAGACTGGCCGAGCGGTTCTTGGCGCTACAGTCTGGAACCGCGCGACTGCTACGGTCGCAGGTTCGAATGCTGCCTCGGGCATGGATGTGTGTGATGTTCTCAGGCTACTTAGGTTTAAGTAGTTCTAAGTTCTAGGGGACTGATGACCTCAGATGTTAAGTCCCATAGTGCTCAGAGCCATTTTTTTTCTGTCAACGCGATTCACGAGCTCACACACGTGACCAGTCGCAGTGCACTTGTTGACGTGTCAACATGAGCTTCAATAAAAGCAGCAGGGAATTATTGGTGAAGTTCTAGTATCAAAACAACAGTAATGCTGAAGCTGCACTTCGACAACATCGCCAGCCGAAAGGATTATGGGAGGGTCCTCTTTCTCCACTTGCTGTGTGGAGTATGATGAAGAGGTTCGAATCAACTGGAGAACTGGGCGCCGCTCCGGGAAGGGGCCGACGACCGGTTGCACCACAGGTGGTTGATGAAATCGCTGTTGCTATGGCAGACAACATTGCGGGCAATTCCGGATCGTCAGGCAGTACGCGTGCCGTGCCACGACAGTTGAACATCCCGTGGTCCACTGTACGGAAGGTGCTTCGAACCATTCTCAAATGGTATCCGTACAAGATCCATATCGTACAGCAGCTTGCATCACAGGACACACAACGACGTGTTGACTTCGCTCTCCTCTTTCTCGGAAGGAGTGAAGTTGACAAGGGCCCTGAACCATCCTATGAACAGACGAAGCTCATTTTTTCCCTGACGGGTGAAGTTAAAACTCAAAATTGCCGTCTGCGGGGATCTTCATTTCCAGTCACTGCGCATGAAGTTCCTCTGTAAGGTAAACGTATCATTGTGTGGTGTGTGTGTACGACTACGTTCATCATTGCCCCATTCTTTTTTGAACAGGCTGGCGCTCAAGGACCAAACACGTGCAGTGTGACGACATAGTTACTGCGATATGCTTCGCCAGAATGTCATACCCGCCCTACTGGAGAGAGACGCATTGAACTCAATAGTTTTCATGCACGATGGGGCCCCACCGCACATCGCTCGTGAAGTTCACCTGCTTCTCCGAAACACATTTGGAAACGATCGAATTATCAGCCGATCGTTTCCAATTGCTAGGCCGGCACAGTCATCTGATCTCACTCCCTGTGATTTCTGGTTGTCGGGCTACCTGAAGGACAGGGTTTAGCAGGGGAACATTCACACATGTGCTGATCTGAAGCGCAGCGTATCAAGGGAGTTAGCCAGCGCTCCTATAGACATGCTTGGTATTGCTGTGCAGAATCCAATCCTGCGCTTTCAGACTCTTCTGAACACTGATGGGCGCCTTATTGAGTCCTTTTCATAGTAATAATGGTAATGGTACCGGTATGTAATGGTACGATGTACCTCTGCAGCACGTTAAGAGAGTTGCAACTGAACTGATTCTCCATTATTTCTGTTCCCCATGCCGTTGATATTAATGCTACCATGATCGGTACGCGTAACGAAATTTGTTTCCGTGTTATAAGATGTTAAATACGGAAAGTTTAATATAACCGCCCGGTATTATCACCGTGCATATGTTTACCTTTTTTGTTGTAGAAGTATCATCAGTCGTTTGTTATATTCAGAACACTCCAATATTAAGAACGTTCAGTTCCCATTTTGTTAAGTCTTATACTAATGACTAATAAAAATATTGATCTAGTGTACGCCCCAAACTGAGGAACATATTTATAACTAACGCTCCGCTTCAGTTACCATCGGCCTTGCCGCAGTGGTAACACCGGTTCCTGTCAGATCGGCAAAGATAAGCGCTGTTGTGATTGGCTAGCAGTTTGATGGGTCACCCTCCGCGTCTGCCAAGTGATGTTGGCAAGTGGGATGCACTCAGCCCTTGTGAGGCCAATTGAGGAGCTGGTTCACTGAGAAGTAGTGACACCGGTCACGGGAACTGACAACGGCCGGGAGAGCGGTGTATTGACCACATGCCCTTCCGTATCCGCATCCCGTGGCGCCTACGGCATGAGGATGACACGGCGGTCGCTCGGTACCGCTGAGCCTTCAAGACCTGTTCGGCTGATGTTTGCTATTTTTTCCGTTTCAGGGGAGCCGGAAAATGACAAAATTAACGTTTTTTGGGTTTTTTCATTAGAAAATTATTTGGAGTTTTTTGAATAAAACAAATCAAGTTTCGCCCCTCTAAGTGAATTCTAAGTATGTTTTTTATCGCTGCAAAATTGATCCGCCGCGTAAACGGTTATAGCGACTTGGTGAGTCACCACTGACGGCGCCGCTCGCTGGCCGCAAGCAGGGTATCTCTGCGGAATAGACAGTCTTTTGTTTTCCAACGTTGTATGGCTTTATCTCTGTGACAAATGACTGTTCAAATCGGTAAACATAAACAATATACCGTGTGTGTTGACTTGTGGGGTTTGCTTTGTGTTCTTTAGTTGTTCAATTTTGCGTATTTGATGAATTTCGCTCGTACCTGTTTTACGTATTTGGTTTGTGGATACCAATATGCCCCGTTTCAGCAATCGAGTGTTTAAGAAAAGGCACAATGAGTGGAGGAAGAAATATTTTGTTGTTTCTAAGGGAGATTCTGCTCAGACTGCTTCACCGACTACTCAAAATGAATGTTATAGAACGTCTTCCAGCAAGAATCTTTGTGAGAGCAAAGAAAAATTTGAACACTATGAAAGTGACAGCAAAGATGTGAATGAAATAATTAACATTTCCTTGCTCTCTAATTAGATCTTGAAACATAACGTATTATGTCAAGTTTTCAAAGAAAGAGGACTGGAATTGAAAATAAATTCACACATTGGTTTGGCATGTAAAATGTTATTGAAGTGTAACAAATGTGCTGCAGAAGTTTCGTTTTCTAATTCTAACAGTATTCCTCGTAGTTGTAATAGTGGAAAGAAGGTGTATGATATAAATGTTAGGCTACTGTATGGCTTGCGTTGGTTGCATTGGCAAGGGCAGTGCTTCAGGGACAATGTTATGTGGAATTATGAACTTGCCAAAACCACCAACCAAGTTTGGATTTATAATGAATTGGTTGGGTCTTCTGCTGAAGATATTGCTCGAGCAAAAATGAAGAAAGCAGTTGCGACAGTTAATGGGAATTGTAGAGATTTAACTGTTGCTTTAGATGGATCTAATCAGCTTTTGCACCACACAAAGATATCAGAGAACGAAACAATTTCTCGAACTCGACAGTAAGCAACTGACCAAGAGACCGAAACCACGCTCTGCTACCAGAGTTGACGCACACAGTGGTTACGGTTACTACAAGCCACATCACAAGTTGGGAAACAGGGCCAAATTTCTAGTAGTTTACTGTCGAGTTGAGATTTTCACAAATGTTTTATTCGTATCTTACAGAAAGAACACCTTTTAAACCCGCCGCTAAAGGCAATACAAAAATTAAAAAAAAAAATTAAAAAAATTAAAAAAACTCAGAAGCTAGCAGTACAGCAATAAAAAAAGCTTTTAAAACACGCCGCTAACGGCACTCAAGTAATTTGTAGCAATACAACAATTTAAACAAATTTAAAGAACATTAGTAAACAGGCTACTAAAGTAAATACAGAACTTTGTTAATAAGGTACGGTGAGGTAGTGAAGCTACCAACACCGCCATTAAAAAAATTAAACAGGTCTCAGAAAACACACAATTAAAGGCAATAAAAGGAATTTACTAACTTGGAGGAATTTAAAAAAATTTTATACAAAAGTGTCCTGGAATATCATTAGAACATAACAGATATGACGGACCCGTGTAAGGCGACCACAAATCACCCACTCAGGGATGCTCAGGCTAGACAGAATACTGACCAATTTAAATAGTCCCGTAAACACAATTGCCTCTCTGAGGATGGTCACTGTACCGACTTTTAGCCAGCGAAAACTTGTTATAAGATGGCTTAACTTGCGGACAGAATTAGAGCTAACCTCGTGCAAGGAAACATTACACCACACAGTCCTGAATGAGCGACCACATCATCAACCAACAAGAAGCATGAATTTACTCATAACCCACGACAGAATAGCGAAACAATTAAACTGCCAAAAATACACCTCCCATCGGACACTAACGAGAGGAGGAGGAAAGATCACTGTCTTCAATTACACCGGTGCCAGGGACAGGAAACCGGCTCGCCGGAGGCCACAAGGCAGAAAAGACGCTGGTTCCACAAAATTATTACTTAATGATTAAACCTTCCACGAACTTAACTTGCAATTATGCTCGAACAGGCAGTTCACGACCTCCGATGGCAAGGATCCACACATCCGACCGCGCACGCGTCGCCAGCGTATCCAACACGCCACGGTCACGCGAGACACGCTCTGTCACCGGAGTTCACGTCTTCTCTGCAACGTTGACGGGTAGTGACCGCTCCTTCATGTTAGGTGTCTCCTTTTAAACTCCAGTGTTGAAACGGAGGATTTAAAGACGCTTGTTAACGTCCCACCAAGGCGAAATGATCAGTAACCCCTCGTGGGGCGATTCTGTATACAACCAACACGCGGGGAGCTCTTCCGTCAACTAGACCCGCTCGTTACACACAACCAACATACATCACGTGGCGACTCGGTACAACCGACCACGCCTGCTTCTCGTTGGAGAGCCACACTGCCCTCCCGTGTCCACCACACTCTCTGTGCGAAACCCCCTACTTCCGCGTCACCACACGAGGTTACCACCGGTCAAAGATCTCACTTCCTCCATAGCAGTTTCCCGGAAGCAAAAACGCAGATATCGATAGCAGAGGGAAAAGACAACCAAGCAGCCACTTAATGACAGACAACATATCAAACAAACATGTCGGGGGAAGAAAAGGAAAACCAATGCAATCTAAACACAAGGTGTAGCACGAGTCGATACACGGCTCGGTCCTGCACGGTTTGTAACTCTCAAGGCGTTTGGCTTTGTCATCACTGTGATGCGCCATTTTTCATTCGGTGTTCGTGGCGCAAGTTAATGATTTGTTTTGAAAATTTCTCGAATGTCGACGGTGTCCATTTTGTGAAGTGTAATACATAAATCCAATAGAAGTTTGATCTCTGCACCTCCCAAACACTGATTTTCTGATGAACATGGTGTGTCAATAGCATCTAATATTTTTCCTGTAGTCATTGTTAACACAACACTTTCAAATGAGCATTAACAAAGATTGAATTTGCGACCTCTCACTCGGGGTTCCTTGTAAATATTCTGCGGCTGGACGAGTTGTCCGTTATTGCCGTAATTTTGTTTACGGGCCACAGCGTACTGATTAAAAATCATAGGGAAACATTGTATAACTGAATATTAACTCTAAATTCTAGTGTTGATAATGGCCGTATAAAAAGTCGAAAAAATTATTGCAATCAGAATCCAGAAGAAGTCATTAAAAGCTTACAGTTTTTTACTGGTGGTCCAGTAGATACGTTTCACGCACGTAAAATATTTCTTGGTACACCACATTCATAAAATCTTCAGGATTAGGTGCAAAAAACGAACATATTACGTTCTGATGTCACACGTGATAGGGCCACGTACAACTGCTGTGTGCGCCGGCCGAAGTGGCCGTGCGGTTAAAGGCGCTGCAGTCTGGAACCGCAAGACCGCTACGGTCGCAGGTTCGAATCCTGCCTCGGGCATGGATGTTTGTGATGTCCTTAGGTTAGTTACGTTTAACTAGTTCTAAGTTCTAGGGGACTAATGACCTCAGCAGTTGAGTCCCATAGTGCTCAGAGCCATTTGAACCATTTTTGAACTGCTGTGTGAAAAACACTGCACGCTTACAAGGGCAATCGGATTTATGTATTTTTTATATTTATGGCACGTGAAGTTGAGAACTCAAAAATCAGTCAGCAGCTGTACTTAGACGCAACTCTCAGAAATTCTATATAAAATCAACTTTGAAATTTTCGGACTAGAAAAACGACTTTGAAGTTTTCGGACCGCTTTTAATACGTTATAGCAAGGTCAATCTTGTCGATATCTTGCTTGGCTGTGTAGTAGAATGCTTGCTTACCACATACATGAACTGGATTCGATTCACAGATTTTTCAAAATTTTAAACAAAGGTGCGTGTTGTAATTTTTAATTCAAAACAATCTGTTATAAAATATCATCAATTAATAATTTATGTTTGCAATGAGAGCTGGATTTTTGTGTGCGATGTATAAATAGAAAAAGGAATAAGAGCATTGTTCATAAAACAGTAATTAGATATCCGTTAATCAGCGTATATTTGATGAATTTAATATTTGAATGACTTTGGGATTCGAACTGAACGGAAAAAACTGAAAAAATAACGACTGAAACGAGAGCCTAATTTGTGATTAAATGTATTTTAAACTCCACGGACTTGCTAGCAGAACTTGCACCTATTTTTAAAAATAAGCCTCAGCTAGGAGTGGAGCTTCCAGAGAACACACGAGCATTCTACCACACCGCCACACGGCCTTCATAAACTAACACAGCTTGCCTTACCAGATTTAAGACGATCGGGAAAATTCAAAGTCGATTTCCTCGAGAATTTTTGAGAGTTATATATAATTGTTCTGGGCGTATCAGCAGAGTAATAAATTTGGAACGGGCACTTCATACTTGGTTTATAAAGAAACAAGTATAATTTGTCAATTAATACCGAGGCGTTTAGTACCGAAACACAGACATTATTATAATTATTTAACTGACTATGACTTTAAATTTACCATTTCATATTATGATCAAGTTGTTAGCAAAATGTGTGTTATCTCGTCTAAAAGACAGAACTTTCCTATTACTTTTAAGTTCCAGTTATATGCAGCCGTAGGTATTATCTTCTCGAAGAAGCCTTGACTTCAACCGCTGTCGTCCCTCTTGAGACTACGGGTAGAATTTGGCAGAAGTCTCCAGAGAACAAAACGTTGCAGTCGCCCATAGGGTAATTGTTGTTACTCTAATCTAGCGTTGTACTTTCGAACACTCCAAAGAATATTTTATGTGACATCGAAATCTCAATACAAACAATAAAGGTGCAATCATGCATTACTTTACCAGTAGTACTTCGTTCATAAGCACTATAGACCCTGTAGGTCTCGTCATTACAAACTTTCAGGAGAAGTCTGAATGTAGACTGAGCAAAAAAAAAATGGTTCAAATGGCTCTGAGCACTATGGGACTCAACATCTGAGGTCATCAGTCCCCTAGAACTTAGAGCTACTTAAACCTAACTAACCTATGTGCCTAGAACCGCACGACCACCGCGGCCGGCTGTAGACTGAGCAGATCGGCCACCTTCTAAAAGTCTGGCAGCAGTGCCAGTCAATGCCACGGTGAGGGCAATGTTTCCACCAGATTTCACTTTTCGAGCTTTTCAAAAATGTCTTACCTGTGCCTCCCTACATCAGCATGTCGTAAACATTTTTTCCTCGTGGTTTAAACGACAGTCATTTTGTATGGTCTGTAAAAGTCGGCAACTATCGTAGTTTGTTTCTCGCAAATACTCAGCATTAGTTAATGTATTTATATTGGAGTTTATCGGTACGGAACGTCTAAAATGTGCTACAGATTTTCCTCAGAGAGAGAGGCAGCCTATTTATTCAGTTTAACAATGCTTCATCAAACATATTTTGGTTGTAATCTGTATCATCTAATGACAGTTCTTGTCGTTTCTGATGCAGCATGTCTTGAACCATGCTTTTGGGACGATTTTGTCAAAGGAGCATTGGATCAGTAATTGCACAAAACAAAATAATGATAACAAACGGATGTCTCAATGATTTTGCTGAACAGCATATCGGAGATCAGATTTTTTTGCCAGTGAGAATAGTCTCCTAGTAGAACCATGGTTTTGCGCGCTCCTTGCACGGTATCGTAAGTCATCTATCACCACTAGGTGTCAAGGGTATCGTTTTCGGAGATTATGGTAATAATAAGTCAATTCCCCCCCCCCCCCTTCCCCCCTGAACCATAGACCTTGCCATTGATGGGGAGGCTTGCGTGCCTCAGCGATACAGATAGCCTTACACTAGGTGCAACCATAACGGAGGGGTGTCTGTTCAGAGGCCAGACAACCGTGTGGTTCCTGAAGAGGGGCAGTAGCCTTTTCAGTAGTTTCAGGGGCAACAGTCTGAGTGACTGACTGATCTGGCCGTGTAACATCAACCGAAACGGCCTTGCTCTGCTGGTACTGCGAACAGCTGAAAGAAAGGGGAAATTGCACCCGTAATTTTCCGGAGGGCATCCAGCTCTGCTGTATGGTTAAATGACGATGGCATCCTCCTGGGTAAAATATTCCGCAGGAAAATAATCCCCCATTCGGATCTCCGGGCGGGGAATATTCAGGAGGACGTCGTCATGAGGAGAAAGAAAACCGGCTTTCTATGGATCAGAGAATGGAATGTCAGATGCCTTAATCGGGCAGGTAGGTTAGAAAATTTAAAAAGGGAAATGGTTAGGTTAAAGGTAAATATAGTAGAAATTAGTGAAGTTCGGTGGCAGGAGGTACAGGACTTCTGGTCAGGTGAATACAGGGTTATAAATACAAAATCAAATAGGTGTAATCTAGGAATAGTTTTAATAATGACGAAAAAAATAAGAAAGCGGATAAGCTACTACGAACAGCATACTTAACGCATTATTGTAGGCAAGACAGACACGAAGCCCACGCCCAACACAGTTGTACATGTTTATATGACAACTAGCTTCGCAGATGAGGAGGAGATTGAGGAAATGTATGATAAGACAAAAGAAATTATTCAGATAGTTAAGGAAGTCGAAAATTTATGGTCATGGTGGACTGGAATTCGTCAGTTGGAAAGGGAAGACAAGGAAAAGTAGTAGGTGAATATGGACTGGGGGAAAGAAATGAAAGAGGACACCGCCTGGTAGAATTTTACACACAGCATAATTTAATCAGAGTTAACACTTGGTTTAAGAATCATGAAAGAAGATTATATACGTGGAAGTTACCTGGAGACACCGGAATGTTTTAGATAGATTATATAATGGTTAGACAGAGATTTAGGAACCAGATTTTAAGCTGTAAAACATTTTCACGGGCAGATGTAGATTCATCAGTTCCATATAACCTAGAACTACTTAAACCTAACTAACCTAAAGACACACACACATCCATGTCCGAGGCGGGATTCGAACCTGCGACCGTAGCGGACGCGCGTTTCCAGACTGAAGCGCCTAGAACCGCTCGGTCACACGTTCCGGCCGTAGAGGTCAAATCTAATGATGTAGAAACATATATTACTAGGGGTAAGATAGATACTGCCTACATGAAAATTCAAGAGACCTTTGAAGAAAAGAGAACCACCTGTATGAATATCAAAAGCTCAGATGGAGAAACAGTTCTAAGCAAAGAAGCGAACGCAGGAAGGTGGAATGAGTATACAGAGGGCCTATACAAGGGCGACGTACTTGAGGGTAATATTACATAAATGGAAGAGGACGTAGATGAAGATGAAATGGGAGATATGATGCTGCGCGAAGAGTTTGATAGAGCACTGAAGAAGCTAAGTCGAAACAAAGCCCAGTGAGTAGACAACATTCAATTAGAACTACTGATAGCCTTGGGAGAGCTAGCCCTGACAAAACTCTACCGTCTGATGTGCAAGATGTATGAGACAGGTGAAATACCCTCAGACTTCAAGAAAAATATAATAATTCCAATCCCAAGGAAAGCAGGTGTTGACAGGTGTGAGAATTACCGAAGTATCAGTTTAATAAGTCACGGCTGAAAAATATTAACACGAATCTTTTACAGAAGAATGGAAAAACTGGTAGAAACCGACCTGGTGAAGACCAGTGTGGATTCCGGAGAAATATTGGAACACGTGAGGCAATACTGACCCTACAACTTATCTTAGAAGATAGGTTAAGGAAAGGCAAACCGACGTTTATAGCATTTGTTGACTTAGAGAAAGCTCTTGACAATGTTGACGGGAATAGTCTCTTTAAAATTCTAAAGCTGACATGTGTAAAATATAAGGAGCGAAAGGCTATTTACAAGTTGTACAGAAACCAATGGCAGTTATAAGAGTCGAGGGGCATGAAAGTGAAGCAATGGATGAGAAGGGAGTGAGACAGGCTTGTAGCCTATCCCCAATGTTATTCAATCTATAGATTGAGCTAGCAGTAAAGGAAACAAAAGAAAGATTTGGGGTAGGAATTAAAGTCCAGGGAAAAGAAATAAAAACTTTGAGGTTTGCCGATGACATTGTAACTCTGTCAGAGACAGCAAAGGACTTGGAAGAATAGTTGAACGGAATGGACAGTATCTTGGTAGGAGAAGATGTACATCAACAAAAGCAAAAAAAGGATAATGGAATGTAGACGAATTAGATCAGGTGATGCTGAGGGAATTAGGATAGGAAATGAGGCATGTGAAGTAGTAAATGAGTTTCGCTATTTGGGAAACAAAATAACTGATGATTGCCAAAGTAGGGAGGATACAAAGTGGTGAATGGCAATGGAGAGGAAAGCGTTTCTGAAGAAAAGAAATTTGTTAACAACGAGTATAGATTTAAGTGACAGAAGTGCTTTCTAAAAGTATTTGTGTGGAGCATAGCCATGTATAGAAGTGAAACATGGACAATAAACAAATTAGACAAGAAGAGAATAGAAGCTTTTGGGATGTGGTACTACAGAAGAATGCTGAAGATCAGATGGCAGAGCACATAACTAATGAGGAGGTACTGTATAGAATTGGCGAGAAGAGAAATTTGTGGTACAACTTGACTAAAAATGGATCGGTTGGTAGGACACATTCTGAGGCATCAAGGGATCACCAATTTAGTACTGGAGGGAAGCGTGGGAGGTAAAAATCGTAGAGGGAGACCAAGAGATTGATATAGTACGCAGATTCAGAGGGATATAGGTTGCAGTAGTTACTCGGAGATGAAGAGGCTTGCACAGGATAGAGTAGCACGGAGAGCTGCACCAAAGCAGTCTTTGGACTGAAAACCACAACAAAAATTCCACGTGAGTCAACGTATAGGTGCAAGTCTTTCAATTGGACGCCGTTTAGACGACTTGAGTCTCCCTAACCACTTATCCAACTGGAAAAAAACGGCCTACATGTTACTGAGAAGTGATTGCCAGGATTAAAAAAAAGAATGAATATCTATGGTCTGACCGAGATCGGATTTCGCGACCTTCTTTTTTTCAGACACGTGCTTTACCGCTACGCCACCATGCCCGACTTCTATTTCGCGCAAGCTTCGCTGTTCTCTGGCGTCGTGGCTGCTGTACTGCTTTGATGGCAAAAAGAACCTTTTCACAGAGACGGCGCACTTTAACTCATTATATTTCAGCCAGTTTCCAGGAAGTATTTATAATTTTCCCCTTTTGTTTTTGTAATTTAATATATATGCTCTTTTTCGTGAATCAGTCAACCTGTTAGTTAAAATCAGATCAAAATCCGTTTAGTAGACTCCGACATCATTTCAAACATACAGACGGAAGCAAACAGAGAACCTCAGTTCATATATACAGTGAGGTGATAAAAGTCGTGGGATACCCCCTAATATCGTGTCGGACCCACTTTTGCACGACATAGTGCAACAACTCAACGCAGCATTGACTCAATATGTCTCTGGAACTTCACTGCAGAAATACTGTGTCATCCTGCCTCTATAGCCGTCCATAATTGCGAAACTGTTTCGGTGGATGATTTCGTGTATGAACTGACCTCTAGATTATGTCCCATAAATGTTCGACGGGGTTCATGTCTGGCGACCTGGGCGGTCAAATCATTGTCTCTAATTATCCAGAACGTTCTTCCGACCAGTCGTGAACAATTGTGGTCTGCTTACAAGGAGCATTGTCACCAACAGAAATTCCATCGTTGTTTGGGAACATGAAGTCCATGAATGACTAAAAATGATCTCAGAGCAGCCGAACATAACTGTTTCCTACCAATGATCGGTTCAGTTGGACCATAGAAACTGGTCTATTCCATGTAAACAGAGCCCATACCATTATGGAGGCACCAGCAGCCTCGTTGACAACAGGGATCCACGGCTTCGTGGGGTCTGCGCCACACTCGAAGCCTGTTATCAACTGAAATCGGGACTTATCTGACCAGGCCACGGTTTTCGAGTCGGCTATTATCCAATCGATATGGTCACGAGCACAGGAGAGGCTCTGTTGGCGATGTCGTGCTATAAGCAAAGTCATTCGCGTTCGTCGTGTGCTGCCATAGCCTACTAACGCCAAATTTCGCCGCAGTATCCTAACGGATAAGTTCGTCATACTTCCCACATTGATTACAGCTGTTTCTTCACGCAGTGTTGCTTGTCTGTCAGCACTGACAACTCTACGTAAACACTGCTGCTCCAGATTGTTAAGTGAAGACCGTAGGCCAGTGCGTCGTCCACTGTGAGAGGTAATGCCTGAAATGTGGTATTCTCGGTACGCTCTTCTACATCTACATCTACATTTATACTCCGCAAGCCACCCAACGGTGTGTGACGGAGGGCGCTTTACGTGCCACTGTCATTACCTCCCTTTTCTATTCCAGTCGCGTATGGTTCGCGGGAAGAACTACTGTCTGAAAGCCTCCGTGCGCGCTCTAACTCTCTAATTTTACATTCGTGATCTCCTCGGGAGGCATAAGTAGGGGGAAGCAATATATTCGATACCTCATCCAGGAACGCACCCTCTCGAAACCTGGCGAGCAAGCTACACCGCCATGCAGAGCGCCTCTCTTCCAGAGTCTGCCACTTGAGTTTGCTAAACATCTCCGTAACGCTATCACGGTTACCAAATAACCCTGTGACGAAACGCGCCGCTCTTCTTTGGATCTTCTCTATCTCCTCCGTCAACCCGATCTGGTACGGATCCCACACTGTTGAGCAATACTCAAGTATAGGTCGAACGAGTGTTTTGTAAGCCACCTCCTTTGTTGATGGACTACATTTTCTAAGGACTCTCCCAATGAATCTCAACCTGGCACCCGCCTTACCAACAATTAATTTTATATGATCATTCAGCTTCAAATCGTTCCACACGCATACTCCCAGATATTTTACAGAAGTAACTGCTACCAGTGTTTGTTCCGCTATCATATAATCATACAATAAAGGATCCTTCTTTCTATGTACTCGCAATACATTACATTTGTCTATGTTAAGGGTCAGTTGCCACTCCCTGCACCAATTGCCTATCCGCTGCAGATCTTCCTACATTTCGCTACAATTTTCTAATGCTGCAACTTCTCTGTATACTACAGCATCCGCGAAAAGCCGCATGGAACTTCCGACACTGTCTACTAGGTCATGGTTCAAATGGCTCTGAGCACTACGGGACTCAACTGCTGAGGTCATTAGTCCCCTAGAACTTAGAACTAGTTAAACCTAACTAACCTAAGGACATCACAAACATCCATGCCCGAGGCAGGATTCGAACCTGCGACCGTAGCGGTCACGCGGTTCCAGACTGCAGCGCCTTTAACCGCACGGCCACTTCGGCCGGCTACTAGGTCATTTATATATATTTTGAAAAGCAATGGTCCCATAACACTCCCCTGTGGCACGCCAGAGGTTACTTTAACGTCTGTAGACGTCTCTCCATTGATAACAACATGCTGTGTTCTGTCTGCTAAAAACTCTTCAATCCAGCCACACAGCTGGTCTGATATTCCGCAGGCTCTTACATTGTTTATCAGGCGATAGTGCGGAACTGTATCGAACGCCTTCCGGAAGTCAAGGAAAATAGCATCTACCTGGGAGCCTGTATCTAATATTTTCTGGGTCTCATGAACAAACAAAGCGAGTTGGGTCTCACACGATCACTGTTTCCGGAATCCATGTTGATTCCTACAGAGTAGATTCTGGGTTTCCAAAAACGACATGATACTCGAGCAAAAAACATGTTCAAAAATTCTACAACAGATCGATGTCAGAGATATAGGTCTATAGTTTTGCGCATCTGCTCGACGACCTTTCTTGAAGACTGGGACTACCTGTGCTCTTTTGGAATCATTTGGAACCTTCCGCTCCTCTAGAGACTTGCGGTATACGGCTGTTAGAAGGGGGGCAAGTTCTTTCGCGTACTCTTGATGCTGTGGATCTCGGGATATTGAATACCTTAACGATTTCCGAAATGGAATGTCCCATGCGTATAGGTCCAACTACCATTCCGTGTTCGAAGTTTGTTAATTCCCGTACTGCGGCCGTAATCACGTCAGGAATCTTTTCACAAGAATCACCTGAGTGCAAATGACAGCTCGGCTAAAGCACTGCCCTTTTATACCTTGTATATGTGATACTACCGCTATCTGTATATGTGCATATCGCTATTCCATGACTTTTATTGTCTCGGTGTGTATAGAGATTGGTGCATCTGCACAGCAGTGAAATGTACTTTGATTTATAGTTCTTTTATAGGAAAAAATAAGTAGCTCTATATTTATTTATTCACGTGAAGTAATATAAGACTAGCATCACATTTTCGTAATAAGTGAATTTGTTCCGGAAATGGCCAGATATTTCGGGAATTTCAGTTACAAATCTGCATACTGCCTCCTAAAGCATCCCTTGCGTCAAAACGACTGTAGAAAGTGGCGCTACTTGTGAATATTATTTTGTACATATATTTAATTTCTAAAATACGTTTCGAGCCGCGCACACTAGCACACGCCAACGGATAGCGTGCCATCACTCGAGCCTACTTCAAGCAATCGACAATCGCCAGGTGCTCCTGTTGGAGTGCTCCATACAACTGGATAACTTGCTGTAAATCGATCTCTTAATGATCTGTAATGCTTCGGCGACACACTATAGACTGTTAGTAGCCAAGGTGTCAGTTGGGATACCTTTGACTTCGAGTTGTTTAATGTTCAGGAGACTGACAGTTTCTTTGTGTTGGATTTTTGGAGGCTAAATTTTGTAAAAATTGGTCTATGATCACATATAGCCTGCTTTTTATTAAGATATAATCGTGGACGTTTGTGACATTAAATTGTGTTCATTTTTCAAAATATTTTGGCACAAATATTTTCAAATAAAAGTTTTATTTCAAGAAAAATACTACCGGTAGCCCCAGTATGTCTTTGAGTTCTGTGTCTGTTTACCTGTACGATGTAAAATGAAAGTAAGAGTGTTAAATATTCACTTTTTACTGGAAACTGAAACTTGAATAACATTTACCGCAAAATGTGCTGGGATAGTGTACGTTTTATTGCCGATAAAGAAATAGAAATACAGTCTCATGAGGCAGCACGACTTCTTCGATGAAACTGTCGCGGAATAAAAATGCGGTTTGTCAGGAGGATTTCATTCCACTCCGTTTAGACACGCATCCTAAGAACATCGTGCACACTAGCATTAACACGACACACTGACACTAACTCTGAAGTATTCACGTCTTGGACTGCTTTCCACTGTGCTTCCGGTAAAAGTGACGTTTCTGGTCAGATATACGTGGCACTACTGAACCTATGCTCATTATCCTCGTGTAATCGATACTACTTTTTACGAGGACACTGTTCTCAGCGTCATCCGATTTGGATTAATTCGGGCAGTGGTTTCTGGCGCAATTTTTTACATATATTGTCATACGTCATCAGTTAAAATGAGTTTAACCCTTAAACCGACAGTGCGGATGGATTTAAACGCCGTCTCATAATGCCACTAATATTGAATAGGGGGTCAATGACCAGCATGGCACATAGTAATAATAAAAATCTGAATTAACCGTAAAAGTTGTTACAAGCATAAAAAGCCGACCAAGTTGATGACGATCAGACGTTTCCCCAGCTATAATTTTATGTTACTGAATACTCGACTTTGAGGTACGATCGTGTTAGGATACCTCGCAAAGTTGAGAGAAAATTGGCAAACACAATCAGTTGCAGCCTATGGCCTTATAATCGAAAAGAAGCATTATATGACATACGAGAAAAACACAGTTATCCGCTTCAACTGGGGTTTACACTCTCGCTTTGCAGTCGTCTGTGTAATTATCGCCTCCGCTGAGTCACTTGTTGTTTATACCACCAGCGAAGCGATAACTCTTTCTCCTCCACTTACTTCGCATCACCGGAGACGAATTACCTTCTCAGCTATAGATCGCGGTGAGGATAACTATCTTCGGTACACTGTTCTCTAACGAGACCCGCGCGGCTTTCTCGGCAAGTGCAGATATCATATCGCTTCACCTAGCCTTCAATTTGAAGCCCCAGCCAATTAGTGCAAAAGTTTTATCAGCAATTAAAGTTATGTGAACTGTAACGAGCGGAGACGTTCCTTACAAAAGCTGTTCAGGAATTCCGTAACCCTGCGAACTACGCCCAAGGTGAAGTAGAAAGCTAGGGAGAACTATAAGGAATGTTGCAGAAGGCTAAAAGGTCTGCAAGGAGAACTAAGATAAACTGCGCTCTTTGTTATTACATGGCAGAGAACGAAAAACTTGTACCTCTGAGTTTATAAACGCATGCTGGAGAACTCATTTTGTTACAGGGAATGTTCAGAATCTCTTGTATCAAAACTGTGCCTATCGAAGTGCCATTACAAATTAATAAATAAAGATCCTCCCCCCCCCCCCCCCCCCAGGGACCGATGACCTCACAGTTTCGTCCCTTTCCTCCCGTTTTAAATCCCCCCCCGCCCACACATCATCCTCACCGTGTTTTATGACCGTAACTACTGTAGAGATTTTCACACGGGTTTCAATAATAGACAGACCGATTCAGGAGGGGGGTTTTTGCACAAAATTTATAAATAGTTCGTGCAAATTTGCTGTACTATGATGAATTAAAGACTGCTACCACTTTTTTCTCTCTGTGTGTGTAAGTAATGGATTATTTAAAGCTTGGACTGTGATGATTCCCGCACCGTCACTTTACGCCAATAACGGTTTTCGATAACGGATGTTCCCATTACATTAGCGTACACCACATAACGCTAGAACTTGAAATCCCTTTCGTGAGGCACAAAACATTGAAGATGTACCGCGAGGTGGTTGCCCGCTTCCAGCAGCGTCTCTTATCGCTGCCAACAAATTATGACTCATAGTTACCTCGAGGAGATTGGAACAGAAGTACGAACTCCCTTCTTTGGGACAGCTGGAAGATGTTGGTCGATCCAGATAATGCGCAGTGTCTCCACGCGACAAATCTGATCTCTAGACGTCCACTGCGAACAACTGCGCAAACCCCATTCACCGTGGTGTTTGAAAGACGTTGATCAAAGCAACACCAGTGAAGGAACCTGGTTCAGTGGCGTCGTATTCTCTTGACCGATTTACAGAGGATATATATGACGCCTGGTGATCGTCGTGAAGAGCGTGAAGGCACCAATGGACGCCTCAGGCATGAAATAACTCGGGTTCAGCAAAGAGGTTGCTCTGTCATTTTTTTGTATGATATTATGTGTGAAGGTCGGACATTCATGTCACCATTCGTTTTCCGGATAGGAGCCTAGTGAAGCATCGAAACCAGTTGCTTAAATAATGAAATTTTTAGGAACAATTGCGGCTGTTGGTATCCCTTTCCTGCGAGTTATTGATCAGCAGCAGTTACACAGCTGGTGGCCAATAGTTCAGTACGAGATCAGATGACTCTTAAGGCTGATCCATCGTTGAGGAAGCTCGTTGTGAGGATATGCTCTACGTTAAGGAGCCAGTGCGATGGTGCTCCGCCCCGCAGAAAAATAAAATTTTCGGCATGTTCTCGCAGTGGTGGAAAACGCAAAATCACAAACGTATCCAGGTTCCTGGTTATCGTGAGCGTATTTTCCTCATAGAAGAACAGGCTGTCAGTACACTGAAGAGTCAAAGAAACTGGTACGCGTGCCTAATATCGCGCAGGGCCCTAGCGAGCACACAGAAGTGCCGCAACACGACGTGTCATGGACTCCACTAATGTAGAGTGTAAGCAGTGGTGGAGGGAATTGACACCATGACAACCGTTTATCAATCTCCAGGTAAGTTTACACTGGAGATTTCTGGTGCACGTCGCTTGCTTTTTACCGAAAACTGGTGAGGTGGCGCATGTGCGTAGGGTTTCACTGCGTGGCCACCCTCTGTCGAATTCAGCGCTCTCTGTCAAATATTGCCCCATCTTTGGGACGCAGGTGCATGCGAAACGTTGATTCTGCGTGCACACCACCTGTTGAACTGCAGGTCTGCAGAATTAAAGTTTAATTGGCAAAATAATAAAATTAATTATCGTCGGACATATTATTATGCGTAAAATGTTGTCCTTCTGAAGTTATAGGAGTAATAACTGCGTCCCAGGACTTTTCAAATAGAAAGCCACCGTCACCATGAATATGGTCGTCCGCCAAAAGTATTTCCAAAGACTCCTTAATAACGGAATTCCCGAAGGATCAATCCTTGACCAAAATTTTCGTGGCTGAATAATCCATATGATGTTCTGTGGAAATAACCTAGGACGTTCTGTTATGGCTGACATGTTGAAAATCATGTTCTATCACCCTTCACGAACTGTGCGACTGGTCTGACAAATGTAGGCTTTTCCACAATGACGTGGTGTTCGTGAACTCACCTGAAGATGGATGAAGGGTTGTTGGCCGAAACATTGGGCTAGGACGTCATCGTTATTCGCCTGCAAGCCCGAAACCTTATGGAAGATTACGGCCTTGTCGGTAGTGTCGATGAACTACAGCAACACAAAGTGACAACGTGTCAGTGCGCGGATGGTTGTCAGTGCATAAGGAAAATCTTTGTGATGTTTGAACATGCACGAGGATCGGTGAGGAGGCAAGCAAAGGCCTGTCTTCACATGGGAGGTGGCCATCTGGAACACTTAGAGCAAGGTGTTTGTCCTCACGTGCATATCTGCACTTCGGTTACTCGGAGTCCCCCATAAGGTAGTAACAGCTGCACGTTTTTTAAATCACAAAGCAACATGATTCCATTTTGATACTTCGGTGAAGGTATAATAAAGGTTGTAAATGAGTAGCTTTGTACCAAACCCGAACATCTGTTCTCCAAGTTGAAATTTAGTTGTCAGTCGATTCCGACGGGGAATTTTCCGCTCTTTTCATTGGTGAAGCCCGTTCGTTTCAGAAATGGACGTAAATATGATGGATTACACATTGAAATTCACCGTTCACTTCAGAAGTGGACACCTACACAATGGCTTGGCATTTGATGGAACCAAATGTAAGACCGTATATGATCACACGACCTCCAAAATCAGACATGGGAACCATCTGTGCAAGATAATAAACGTGCTAACCTGCTCTTCAGGTTCTGAAGAGTTTCTGCAGTATTACTACCAAAAATTAATAGTTAATGAAATGGAGCAAAATGTTTCACCAGCCACAGAACGAAGAGAAATCGGCAACCTGAAAAGCGTAAAGGAAACAATGAAAAGAGACGACGAATGTAATGATAGCTTGTAATCCATGCTGTTCCATTTGTATACATATTGCACGTAATTGTCAATTATTGGAAAGTATTCTGCTGTCAGAAATAGCGAAAGAATATATAGAGAGGAATCTGAAAGGAATTTTAACTGGCCATTTCCGAGATGCAGGGCCATGAAAAGTAGTAGTACAGGCTGAAAAACTGACGAATTCTTGTTCGTCACTGATTGTCACTGCTATTTTGGTGATTAAATCTGAGGTTGTGGGTTGAATTGTCGGCTAAAGGGGCGTAAGGAAAGGAGTGAGAGATTGACTTACTGAAATAAATAAATAAATATTAAAATGCAACACTTCAACCAACAGAGCAAACGTGTTTCCAAATTCACTGCTGTCAACATAATCTTATAATTACTATATTAATGCAGAATGTTTAGTGCTATTTTTATGTGGTACTGACTACGTTTCGAGTAATTTATTCAGCTGTTAAACGTGCCTACTGTCCTTCTATGGCAATATAAAATAACCAATAACCAAGCACAGGATCACAGGTGTGTTCAAAAACTTCAAGAAAGGCAATTCTCATGTTCCAGTAGAACCTCTAGATGGAAATCACAAGGAGATCAATTTTGGCCACTTACAGGAGCCCTGAAGACCTTCATTTTCAATCTAAGTGACCGTGAAATGTATTATTCAAGAGAACAGGCATCCCATGTTTATCTGTCAACAGATCTACGGAGAATGTTCAATGCATAAAAAGACTATCAAAAGAAAGACAATCAAGCTGTTTTCAGAAAACAATTTTTCTGCACACATTTTAACACAGGATTTTTATGCCCAAGTGTAGATGAGTGTAACAAATGTATTGAACTGCTAAATAGAATCTCAATGGAACAAAATGCTACTATGAAGTCAGGACTGAAAATTAAATTAGAGCTACGTAAGAAACAAGCACAAGTTTTTCTCCAGCACTGCGTTTAAAACCAACAGGCTGTTTCCTCTTGAGCTTTGACTATCAAAAGAACCTTGTTCTTCCTAAGGTAATGGGCCAAATTGCCTGCTGCTCCAGACAGCTTTACTGCTACAACGTTTTAGTTGTTCAAGGCTTGTCAAATGATTATCTAAAGTCTGATAATGTATCAATATACAGCAGGACGGAAGGTGAAGGCAAGAAATCATCGAATGAGGCTTCCATCATATTCAGTGAGTTAAAAGCTGTTGGTTTCTCAGGCTATAACAACATCCGTCTGGTGGCGGATGGATGTGCAGGGAGAAACAAGAATATCACCAGGTTTATAACGTCGAACAAGTTTCTAGCTAGCTATGCACCAGTAAACATAATAAAGATTGACGTAGTATCCTCAGTTACTGACCAATCTTTCCTGTCTTGAGATAGTGTTTGACCTAATAGAAAGAGATCTAGGAGAAAAACCTACCATCATTAATATAGCTGATTGGAAAGAGAAAGCCAAGCGGCATTTGAGGTCAGCATATCAGCTCCACTTCAAACTATCAGCATGCAAGTGCATAATTTTTCGGAAAACGAAGTCGAGAATAGTGGTGGTCAAAGAAGAACTTGCTTAAAATATAGGCATGGGAGCGGAAAGGCAGTTTCTGAGCCAAACCCCAAACGGGAAGACATAAACTTCCAGAATATTCCCACTGCTATAGTAATCAAGGCAGAAAAACGTGGACATGTTGACAGGTTGCTAGTCAAACGTATTGGAGAAAATTGGAAGAATCTTCCCACTGTTGAGAGGTACAAAAATGTACTACAGAGACCAGCTCCTGACTCAGAATTTGAAACGCAGCAGAATGATTTTGGCAATGATGTTGTTTTAATGTCTATTTGAAATCAGATTTATGTCTATTTGCATATAGATTTTCAAATATAAGTCAAAATTTTAGGTTTCTCTGGCAATTTTCTCATAATGTAAGGACTTTAAGATACAAACAAGTTTCATTATTACTCAGGATTCTTAAAAATCTTAAAGATCACTAAAATACGTATGCATCTTATTTTGTATATTGCACTCACATTATTTTAGTTTTTGCTTTCTTCAGTAATGTAATCGAGTTTAAAAGTTAATGTCTTGTAAAAGATTCACAGTATTAGGAAGTGAATCAAGAACGGACACGTGCAAGCAATTTCGCGTCAAAAGTGGACATCGGCACATAATAGTTTTAAAAATGAACCGATGTATTTTCAAAGACAATTTTACTAGTTCGTCTGATTAAAATGATATTGGGTACTCTGCAGCACCATTTCAGCAACTCTGAAGTTAATAACATTATGGAAATATATTAGAGCCACACTACGTAATAAAAAAATGACGTTTATTTCTGTTTCTCGCAGACGACAGATGTCCGTCTTTGATGATAAGCTCTTCAAAATATTCATTAATGTTTAAAGCCCTTTAATTTATTTGATGCTTTAGGGTGAACGGAATGTAATACATCATACTGTTTTATAGCATTATCTTATTTAAATTTCATTGTATGTAATTTGCGCGTAAACTATGTACGCTTTGCCCCGATAGGAAAAAACTCTTCTATGTTAAAATTTTGCAATAGGGAGAGTACCAAGTAAACTCTGTTAGTCTAACTCGGAACTCAGAAGTAGAGAGATGCACAGAAGGCCGGTCGGGGTGTCCGAGCGGTTCAAGGCGCTACAGTCTGGAACCGCGTGACCGCTACGGTCGCTGGTTCGAATCCTGCCTCGGGCATGGGTGTGTGTGATGTCCTTAGGTTAGTTAGGTTTAAGTAGTTCTAAATTCTAGGCGACTGATGACCTCAGAAGTTAAGTCCCATAGTGCTCAGAGCCATTTGAACCATTTGATGCACAGAAGAGTCATGTCAGGTTGTTAATGAAAAAAAAAAACCTGTTTGTGTGTTTGTGAATTGAAGGGGGACCCCCTACTATCAGCTCCAGTGGAACATTAAGCGGAATCAACTACGACGAGCGAAAATGTGGATCGAAACGGAATTTGAACCCGGAATCTGCTGCTTATTAGGTACATCCGGTAACCACTGCGCCATCGGAACACAGCTTTGTCGAAACTGCACGGACTATCTCGATACGCCTCACGGTCGATCGACACTCCCACCGAGTGCCAGCTATTCGGAGCCCCGTCCACTGTACTAGCAGTTCGCTACTTCGAGATTCTCACTGCAGATCGGAGGTATTTGTGCATTCTCGCTGAAGAAAGTGGATGCATTGCCCAGGCAGGCTTATCAATTATTTCAATTCATATAGCATTTCACAGCTGCGGGATCTGCGTGTTGTCTGTTCTTTCGAAGGAACGGACACCAGTGGGAATCTCTAGGAAGCGAACAGGCGTATAACGGACAGGGACTGCGGACAGATGGCGTTCGATGAGAGTGTGGAATGGCCGTGAGGCGTATCGAGATAGTCCGTGCAGTGGCGGTAACGCTGTGTCCCGCATGGCATCCCACACACGCACACACACACACACACACACACACACACACACACACACAGAAAAAAAAAGACCACGACGATTACTCGGAGAAAGAAGATGGCGGAGTGGTTACCGCATCTACCCAGTAAGCATAAAATCCCGCGTTCGAATCCCGGTCCACAATCATTTTCCCTCGTCGCCTTTGATTTCGCTTAATGTCATGTTGCAGCTGATAGCTGTAATTTACCTTCGCTTTTCATATATTGTTCTGGAGCTGCGTGTTGTCTGTTGTTTTGAAGGAACAGACACTATGTTTTCAAATAAAAAATCTATTAAATTTTGTAGGAAGATGTTTTCGTGTTGTAGTGGACGAGGTAATGTGGAGAAGAGAACACGAAAGTTTGAAGTATAGTGTGTGCTGTCACTCGTTCACGTAAGGGCGAATAGGCGTAAACGTAGTGCATTAGCCGAACAGTAATAATTTAGTGTAAGGAGTAGTGGTTGTCGTGGTAGTAGAAATCGGACAAAAGAGCAAAGAGAGGTATTGTACTGAGACGGACGCAACACAGAACCTTCCAGGTAAAGTACTGCAACGATATTGCTGCAATAAAGCCACGTTATATGTTCACTCACACATATGTCGAGAGCCACCACCATATATCACAAAGAAATACTATGCTGAGGACTTTGATCCACATAATTCCTGCGCTGCTAGACAAGGGTACATTTGTCAGTTAAGATATCCATTATCGGCTTTTCAAAGAAATCTGTGTTCAGGTAACTAACCGAACGGGTGCTATGAGAAAAATCAACAACGTCTAGGAAGGAGGTAGTGGACTGAAAGAAAAAAGAACCTATCAAGCGCCACAGATCTGACAAAGTTGTGTATGATCAGGACAAAGTACATAAACTGACCAATCAAAAGAAAAGAGGTACCGTGATGAAATTTTGCAGAATGCCAGTGGAGACAAGACGACTGAAATATGCTTCCTGTGTAGCGCTTCATACTACACCTAGCGTGAGACACTTTAACATCTGCTGGAAGGTCAGTCAAGACTATGGTCATGAGTGCAAGCAATAACGATATGCAAGTCACGACTGATAGGCGCCATGTCCAAATCACAACACTGCCTGCCATCTTACACACATAGTACGACCGCCACGTGTCGTTCAACAGTACCACTTCAGCAGCACGTTACCTGATGAGCAAATGGACTTATGATGCACACTAACATGCCTGTCAATGTAACATTGTCTCCAAATAAAAATCAACACCCAGGAAAGCGACTTTGCAAATCTAACTTAAATCCTAGAGTGTGAAGAAAAAATGTTTGTTGCTTCGTATCAAGAACTTCCGAGTAAGTCATTAAACCTCATCATCCACCTCACTGGTCAGAAATGCAGGCCTACTCCAATGTACCAGTCCACTTCTTCCTTGGTCTTCTCAAGTATCTTCTGGAAGGCGGTATGAAGTAACTTGTTTAGGTTGCTGCAGATTAACCATTTGAAAGACATCGCTGGATACGTTTGCCCGTATTTGTTGACTTTCCCGATATTTCCGACTTCCGAGGCCTTGTAAAGACTAAAATGGTTTCACTGCAGAACAACTCTATATTGCGTTTTCATTGAAGATGTGTTCTACTCTGTTATAATTGATTGCTCTCAGAAAATTCATGTATGTTGCTCGAATTCGACTGCTGTCAGTTTCCCCATGTGAGAGTTTACACCCTAGAAGCAGTTTCTGAATCAGAAAACCAGTTTTTACGTTTACCGCTGTGTCAGATTTTTTTTTGTAATTTAGCACCACAACTGTTTTACTTGGTGACGCCACCACAGATAATGAAAGAACCCCATGGAAGCAGGTCTGACTGGAGCCGGCCTGGTGAAGTCAAATCGGGAGCGACCTGCCAACACAAGTAGCGTCTTCGAAGCGTCGGACAGTTGCTACGCAGCCCAGCTCAGTAAAAAGGGAGAAGACGAGTAACATCCTCGACGTAGTTGGAAGGCAGAGCCGCTGTGGTGTTGATGACCTATTTGCTACACAACCGAACTAGGGCTCTGTTGTGGCTTGTTTGATGGGAGTTGACGTCTTGACTAAACAGGGACGAGTCTAGCTCATATAAGCAGAGGGTAACACTGATCCATGCCTTAGACGTTGCAAGTATTATTATCAAACTAAACAAAGAGAATCGCACGTAAAATAGTAAATGACGCGTTTGTTAAAGTTTTTGTCTTCTTTAGCACAAGTGGGCTAGCAAGAACCTTTGAAGAACTGCGTGTCACCCAGGATTGTAATACCCAAAAAACGAACATTCTGTGTGGCTCGATGGTTCACGAAATAAAAAAGAAGTGTAGGTAAGACACGGGATACAAATCGAAAGGTCCGGCGTTCGATTCCAAGTCGGTCCAAGCAATTTATCTGTTAGTTACTTCTTTCACTGCTAGCACTGATTTGTTGAAGCGAAAATTGATAAGTTGCACGGTCAATGGAGCTTACATTTAATTGTAGTTTTCCCTACAACTGGGTAAGTAACTGAGTTTAGAAGAGGAGGATGGCAAGGGCATATAACCTACAACAAGATCACCCTTAGTAAAACACGTCCTTTGGGCTGATGACAGGCACATTTTTATCAACAAAAAATTGGGAATAGAGTAGAAAAGTTTTAAGTTCTTGGGCGACCACAGTGACCAAAAATTAAGTTCAGCTACTTTTATCATAAGAACAATTGGTAACGTTGAGAACAAAAAAATCTATAAGTTAACAACCTGTTTTGGTTATTTTTAGTCACTGGTGCCTTACTGCATAATTTTCTAGGGTAATTACTCACTTAGGCAAAAATATTCATTGTACAAAAGAAAGCCGGCCGCGGTGGTCTAGCGGTTCTAGGCGCTCAGTCCGGAACCGCGCGACTGCTACGGTCGCAGGTTCGAATCCTGCCTCGGGCATGGATGTGTGTGATGTCCTTAGGTTAGTTAGGTTTAAGTAGTTCTAAGTTCTAGGGGACTGATGACCACAGATGTTAACTCCCATAGTGCTCAGAGCCATTTGAACCATTTGAACAAAAGAAAGTATTTACAATTATATGTGATGTTGACATACACCTTGTAGGCCTCCGTTTAAGCAATTGAGAATGTTAAAGGTAGTCTAACAGTGCACTCGTTGATGAAATGTTGTCAACAGCCCACTGCAGTCTGAGAGTAATAAAGCTATTCGCAAATACAGTACCGTAAGCAGAACTAATCCTTAAACCCTTCTAATGAATTTTGGTCACAGAAAGAACGATATGTCTGGAAAATAAAATTTCGACAGATGTCAGACGTTGTTATAAGTGTAAGCACTCCGTCTTCAGGCCACAAGTGGCCCATCGGGACCATCCGACCGCCGTGTCATTGTCAGATGAGGATGCGGATAGGAGGGGCGTGTGGTCAGCACACCGCTCTCCCGGTCGTTATGATGGTTTTCTTTGACCGGAGCCGCTACTATTTGGTCTGGTAGCTACTCAATTGGCATCACGAGGCTGAGTGCACCCCGAAAAAATGGCAACAGCGCATGGCGGCTGGATGGTCACCCATCCAAGCGCCGGCCACGCCCGACAGTGCTTAACTTCGGTGCTCTCACGGGAACCGGTGTATCCACTGCGGTAAGGCCGTTGCCTGTTATAAGTATAGACTAAAGTTATTTCTATTTAACAAGTCCTTCTCTAGCACAGAGGGTTTTCTGAATAGACATCAACAGTTAGTTAAATACCAGTAAATGGCCAGTGTGTATCCATGTAAATATAAATATTTTCTTAATCGTCTATGCCAGCTTTGGTGAAACTGACACATTCTTCATGATTATGTTTATTGTAAACATGGTATCCGCAACACGGAACTGGCTAAGTAGGTAACTAAGAAAAAGATTACATTAGGTCATGTCCCCTCTCCCCAAATACGTGTATGCATAATACAATGAAAGGAATTAGGCGCGCTATCTGTAGGAATGGTAGTGAAGTACATTATAATTCCCTTAATGCCCTCAAAATTGACAAATTTTCGACGACAGCTCGCTATACTTAAATGGCACCTGTATAGAATAAATATCAAACTTTAATTATCCAGGTGTAAATCGATATGTGTGTATAGCCAAGATATCAGTGGAAGATTAGTAACTTTCTCATCGCTGTTTGGCAGAATTAGAGCATTTTCGAAAATCTATTCTGTCTGAAACTCAACAGTGGTAGTGCCATTTCCTTTGAAGTTATACAAATAAATAAAGAATTAAGGTCACCAACACAAATGTAATTACTGTAACAGCATATATAATTTGTAAAGTTTAACGATGCTGCAACTGTGTTTTACCTTTTACCTTGTTGGTATTGCAGGCATTAGAAAATGTCCCCAGGGCCTAAATTGGCAAGTAATGTAGTATATGATGAAATGAAGCACATCTCTATTGTTGAGGCCGGGAGTGTTTGACCTCTACAGTAAAAAGATGGAATGGGTTCTCAGTGGTTAGGAAGCCTGCAGGTCACCACCTTGGGACGGGTGGCAGTGGAGTGGTGCGTGGATGCCCGGTATTTGTCGTAGTGTGATGAAACTACACAGTGAAACATTCATTTTATTGCACAGCAAACTGCAACAGATGTGTCACTGATCGGAGGTGCCAACGCTCCCAAAGCGTGAGCTTGGAATGGTCGTCGAGAAGGTGATGCCGTCAGCAAATGGCCTGTTGTTACTGGTAGCTAGTGGCGTCGTTAGGCCAGTGAAATGGTGACGCCGGAGATTCGGCAAGAGCGGTGATTCAGGTAGCGGGCAGCTGTCCACGACGGCAGCCACACAGATTAGAGGCAGCCACGCAGATCAGAGCAGGGCGGCTCGGAGCACAGGCAAAATCATGCCGTGGGGCCGCTATGGAGAAGACGGCTCACAGCAACAGGGCCTGCTCACGCAGGCGGAGGTGGATGGCAGCAGAGCTTCCCCGTAAGGCAGCTGAGCAGTTTGCTCGACCCCACTCTGGAAGTGTAGATTGCCAGGGCAGGAGGTTAACAGAGACTGGAAGTAGTCCTACTGGTGACCACCGGTTGGAGGGTGCTAAGTCAGCAGCGATGACTTAATACGGATGATAGTCCCGTGGCTAGAGGAGCGAAGTCTTGTGGTGGAAGCTTACTGATGTACGTAGACTCTAAAACCTGCGTTTACCTTCCATCGAAGCTGGCCACTGCCAGACTGCACATACCTGTTATACATACGGTGTGTTTCCGTGCAACAGGACGTAGAGGGTGCTCCACCGAACAGTTTGAGGTAGGGAACATGGGATCAGAGAAACCAGCTTAAGGATATAATAGGAATAAAATCACGTTACCGTGCACCTTTTTATTTAGGTTAGTTACAGTTAACTGCAAATACCTTCACTGATACAATGGATATACCATTTATACTGTATATTACAAAATGCGCTGGAAATAACAGCCTTCAACCTCAGCGCAAGCATGACATCGGCGAACAAGATTCTGACGCACCATGACCAATACACCTGTTGTGCTTCGAGTCACATCACAGGCAGCTACAATTCTGGCAACTAATTCCATCTCCGTATCCACTGGGCTCTCGCACACGAGGGTCTTTAGATATCCCTACAGGAAATAACCAAGGGGGTTCTGGTAAGGTGGCCTCGCAGGCCATGGAATAGGACCTCCCCTTCCAATCTAGCGACCAGGAAATACAGCAATGAGATGGTTGCAGACATCCACACTGAAGTGAGGCGTGCTACGTCATGTTGTATCCACCCCGTCTCACGATCAGCCAAGGGTACGTTCTACAACAACTCAGGTAGAACTCTTTGCACGAACCCCAAGTACGGGTGACCATTGAGACGGCCAGGTAGAAGATGTGACCCAGTGAGATTGTTGCCCACAATGCCGGCCCAGATATTCACAGCAAAACATACTTGATGGTATGACTCTAATACAGCGTGAGAATTTACCTCATCACACACATGGCTATTCCTGCTGTTCGAAATACCATTACGATCAAATAAGACCTCGTCAGCAATCAGTACGATTTGGAGGAAACCTGGTCGATCAATCCAATGTTAGAACAACCACCGACACAATGCGACCGTTGGTGCAAAGTGGGTCACAAGCTTTGCATAGACTCGTTGTGGGTTATATGGATGTAACCGTTGTTCGTTCAGTACTCGCCACATGCCACTATGTACAAAGCCCATTTCATATGCAATACAATGAGTACTTGTAGAGGAGTCATCGGCGGCCACGGTGGCCGAGCGGTTCTAGGCGCTTCAGTCCGGAACCGCGCGACTGCTACGGTCGCACGTTCGAATCCTGCCTCGGGCATGGATGTGTGTGATGTCCTTAGGTTAGCTAGGTTTAAGTAGTTCTAAGTTCTAGGGGACTGATGACCTCAGATGTTAAGTCCCATAGTGCTCAGAGCCATTTGAACCATTTTTTAGAGGAGTCATCTGCAACATGTTCCAGTACCTCCTCTTCACAATTGGGTGTGCGAGTGGTCTTCATGTTCTTCTTTCCAATGAACCAGTCTTCTGCATTCGTCGTTCGAGAGGAATAAACACTCGTCGTGACTGGGGATGCCAGTGAGGAAATCGTTCCCTGTACAGCCTTTCAGCAGTGAGACCATTGCAACGTACTTCCCCATACACAAGGTGCATGTCAATGAATTCATCGAAACTGTACCGGTACTGCTCCATCATATTGTACTGTACGTCTCTAAATAGCATTGAGTAATGAAGGGGTCTGTCGTTGATTCATAACACTTTCTGTCATGGGACAATGTAAATACGATAGAACAGGGCCATATTATGGACGAGCAAAATTAACAAGACCTACATCATGACTTCCTAGTAAGCATCCTCGTCCTCCTTCTTTCCTTGCAGTAAATAGAGAAAGGAGATGTAAATAAACAGCACAGTATGTGTAAACTTGTACGCATGTTAGTTGTAAATAAGCTGGAAAACAGTAATGCTAGATAAAGCGGTAGGCAAGTGTACTTCCATATCTCCTACAGCTGTCTCTTCCGAACCCAGTTCCCTACCTCAAATTTTTCGGTGGAACATTCTCTATGTCCTGCTACATTTTTGCACGCTCTTACGGAAACACCCTGAATAATGAACATTTTAGGTTAGTTCCTTTCTGCACACTGTCCGCCCCGATAGCTCAGTGGTCAGCGTGACGGATTGCTGTCGTACGGGCCAGGGTTCGAATCCCGGCTGGGTCGGGGATTTTCTCCATTCAGGGACTGGGTGTTGTGTTGTTTTCATCATTATTTCATCCCCATCCGGCGCGCAGGTCTCCCAATGAGACGTCGAATGTAATAAGACCTGCACCACGGCGGCCGTACCTGCCTCGTAAGGGGCCTCTCAGCCAATGACGCCAAACGCTCATCTCCATTTTTCTGTACACTCATATATCAATGCGACATAATTTTCTCAGTGATGGATGGTTTAGTGGAGATCTTCGTTGTAGGAGTCAGCGTCATGGCTGCTCAAGAAACGTTCTAACATGAAATTTGTCTCATCGTAGTTCTGAAAATGCATCTATGCAACAGTTTTTCATCCGAGGAAAGAAATTGAAATTTCTGGCTGTCACATCAAGAGAATACAGGAAGCAAAGGAAACATTTATAGCCCAAACAAGCAGCATGTGTAACTCGGTGCCATACGGAATAACCTAGCGCGTTGTGGAGCAAGAACATCCTGTCGTAAAAGTTCCCGCGACACTCCGTCTTGAAAGCCTCCACTAACCTCGTGAGAAGTTTCCGGTGGTGTGCTCCTCTGACGATTTGTCTGCAATGAGTCCAATCAGTTAGCTCCACACTACTGTATTTTCTACGTATGTACTCAGCGTCAACTTACCCGATGATATTTGGATCTTCGCCTGTTTTTTTCAATGGAGAATCTTCGTGTTTCCACTGCTTGCTTTTCTCCTGTCGGGGACACAGTGATACACACAACGTAGAGATCAAGCAGCTAAAGCAGTCTTCTGGATGGGCCTGACACAGCTGAAACCTCTCCGCTGCTGCATCGGTTGGACGGGCTTCTTGAATGTGTGTTGGCAGTCGCGAACCCAGCAGGCGGCGACCTTCTCATGTTAAAAATGTCGTGCAAAATACTGAAAACTTATCTGTCACTGATTTTCACTTTCTCGACCATAACCTCAACTATGATACTTCTGTCATGGGAGCCCAACGTTCTGTCACTTTGTTCTTCATCATTCACACTTTAAAGAACGCACTGCAAGCGTTTGAACGGCCTGAAGGTGCGTTTTCGACGTACAGTTTCACTGACTACGGGGATTGTAGCAGCACTGTGCCTCCTGAAATACAGAACAACAAATCACCGCACAACAGTCCTCTGTATCAAAGGAGTCTTCTATTTTGTTTTGGTTCTTCTAACGCCACGATTCGGTATTGTGACGCTAGGATTTAAATTTTCACTAGGACAGCAGACATGTACCTGCAAGTGTATGCATGTATCTGCCACTTAACTTTATTCTTTCGAGGTGCTATTTAAAACTTTAAGACTAGACCCCCAGCGTGATCAACATAGGTGAAAACTTGTCCGATGCTGCGCTATTAAATAATTAAGTAAAACTTACCTGAAACTCGCATTTAAATCTCTAATCGCACAAGATGACTGGTGAAACACGTAGCAAATAATCGAGTAGGTGTAGAAAGAACAGGCGAACAACTTGGCTGACGTAAGTTAGGCCGTTGCATGGTCTCGCTGTGCCCCGTTCCTACTGCTAAAGCGTGGCTTTCCAGCCTCGGAGAGCCCGCGGGCTCGCTGACACCTTTTTATTCCCGACCCCGCTAGTAGCGAGCGTCGTGCCTCGGTTTCTCTCCGCCCCCCCCCCCCCCCCCCCGCCACCTCTCTCCCGCTGGTACTGGACCTGCAGCAGCCGCCGAGCACGCGCCAGGCGCTAGTAGCGAACGCTCGCGCCTCTCCGCCCGCGCATGCCCTGTAGCTAAACGTAATTAACACAGACTCGCGTTACGGCGCCATTGTAGCGGGTAATTACTCGGCGGCCGGGTAACGCTATTAGCAGCGTGCTGCGCGCTGCTCTCGCTTCTTTCTCTGCCCAGGCGGCAGCAATGTGGGCGGCTGCCCGCGCACTTCGCGTTGATTCGCCGGGACAGGCAAGTGGTCCACCTAGTCTGGGGTGGCGGGCAAATAATCAAATGGTCTCTGTTCTTCATAATGTCGTTGTGGAAATGCTCCTAAATTGTCTGTGCCTGCTTTCCGTCTACCTTCGCCGTCTACATGAGCCTGAAAACTACACTCATGTAAAAAAATAAATAAAAAAATAATAAAAAAAGTCTTGAACGACTCGACGTTCATATTGACAGGACATTAGTACGTTTTGCAGAAATGATTAGGATTTCAATCGCCTCGGTTCAACACGAGTGCTGTTGCCTAGTGGGGACAGTGTCCGCCATGGGCCATGGTAACTTGTTTTATTCATGATGGCATCCACGTATATAAGGCGAGAATGGCCTCATGTGGCATAGCCATCCACGCTGCATTCACCTGGTTCCGAAGTTCATCTGCGGTGGTTGGCATTGGGTCACAGCGCTGCAACCGTCGTTTCACAATGTCCCACACATTTTCGATCGGCGACGAGTCTGGTAATCTGGCAGGCCAGGGTAAAAGGCTGACATCCTGTGACACCACGAAGCACGTGTCCGTGCAGCGACAAGTGGTCGTGCATTGTCTTTCTGAAAAATGGCGCCTGGACTGTTGTGCAGAAAGGGTACGGCTACGAGTCGCAGGACGTCATTCACGTAGGTCAAACTGGTCATAGTGCTCTGTACATGCACCACCTGTGATTTGTGATTGCATCCAGTAGCACCGTGCACCAGAACGCCTTAGTTTGGTGTCGTATGTCTTGTGCGAAAGCTATCACTGTGACGCCGCTCCTCCTGACTGCGGCGAACCAAAATGCGGCCATCATTTTTAAACAAACAGTACCTTTATTCTCCCATAAACAGTAACTGATGCCATTCCTGTCCCTAGAGACGTCGTTCCATTCACCATTGCCGTATAGCGTGTTTCTGCACATTCGCCAAAGGTAGGCCGGGAAGTGGACGACGCGCACGTAACCGCTGCCGCAATAAACGGCGACGGACTGTCACTGCTGACAGTGTACGATATGTCGCACCAGAGTCGACAAGGCTGCTGACCCGTCCTGCAATGCCATAAGGATGACGTGTCGATCTTCACGAGAAGTGGTATGGGTGGCGACCTGACCCACCTCGTCGAATTCTACGACCTTCCGCGAGCCATTCTGCAGACACTCGGTGCACTGCCGATGCGGTTAGTTGCACTCGAGCAGCAGTTTCCCGGATGGATGCTTCACATCCTCTCATGGCAATAATGCGCACTCTTTCAAACTCACTGCCGGCCGAAGTGGCCGTGCGGTTAAAGGCGCTGCAGTCTGGAACCGCAAGACCGCTACGGTCGCAGGTTCGAATCCTGCCTCGGGCATGGATGTTTGTGATGTCCTTAGGTTAGTTAGGTTTAACTAGTTCTAAGTTCTAGGGGACTAATGACCTCAGCAGTTGAGTCCCATAGTGCTCAGAGCCATTTGAACCATTTTTTTCAAACTCACTGATTTGAAGTGCGTTTCGCGCATACGTCTGCGAAGCATTCTGCACGTCTGATCATTTCACACTACGCATTACCTTCGGTTTATAGCGATATCGAGAGCCGCAGACGCATTTTATCAGTAGGCGGTGTTGCAATGAAATATCGATGTTGACCTAGAACTCACAGTCTGACAGGGTTCAAATGCTAGTAATTTCTGCAGAGCATACTAATGTCCACGTCCTGTGAATATGAACGTCGTATCTCTTGTTGTTCAAGGTGTTCAGTTTGTTCTAAACATGAGTGCATTTTTGCGGTCAGTCAGAAAGCGATCTAGAATATACTGACCATAATTTCCAGTCTGCGAGTACACATTACTCTTTGCACTCACTATAAGAAAATGTTCCTACTTGCTATTCACTCAGCGGATCAGGAACTGCGACTATAAATGAAAGTTTTGAGTTTTTACTGATTAATATCGTTTGTAAAAGTTCACACTCACAAAATATTGCTCTTAGAATACTAACCTATATCCCCATCGGAAACATCTGTATTAAAAGTTCAGAGTCCCAAGTAAAATGGTCTAATCGCCTTGACTTATAATCACAAAAGTCAATTACTCGCCTTAAAAGTGGAAAATAGTCTCACCACTTTTACCGAAAAAGCGTTCAAGTCTAACCAACTCTCACGTCATCCAACGCACGAAGCACGCGCCTGAATGACACGGACAGATTGATATATCGGTGAGAAGTAGGTCTTACCACTGCCTCCCTGGCTGTATTTAGGGTATAGGGGCGCAGTGGAGCGCCAAACGGAACCTCTGCTATCAGCCGCCTTAGGCACACGTAGCATTATCTAATTGGCTCCTTTCTCGGACACGTATTAAATAATAGTTCAGTCGTTCAACAATTTAAAATATACTTAATTTTTATATAAATTAAGTTTGCTTCAGCTACTGAAAAAGTTTTAGCTCGAGTGTATTTTAACTTTATCGGCTAGAGGTTTAGAAGGGAAGCTATACAGAACATGACCTCTGAACTGCCTCTTTAAGATTCCTTGTAACCATTGTTGTTTATAATGTAGTTTTGAAACCTGGTGTAGCTGTATTATTGCGTGAATGTAATCGAGTGCTGTAATTAGAACTTTCTATTGCAAATACAAGTGATTCTTAATCCACCACGAAGAAGGACGTTTTCGTTCCAAAATGGTTTTCAGTAAATAACTTGAAAAGCAATAGAGATAGCTTTTTGATGTCACATATTTAGTGTTTTTACACTCCTGGAAATTGAAATAAGAACACCGTGAATTCATTGTCCCAGGAAGGGGAAACTTTATTGACACATTCCTGGGGTCAGATACATCACATGATCACACTGACAGAACCACAGGCACATAGACACAGGCAACAGAGCATGCACAATGTCGGCACTAGTACAGTGTATATCCACCTTTCGCAGCAATGCAGGCTGCTATTCTCCCATGGAGACGATCGTAGAGATGCTGGATGTAGTCCTGTGGAACGGCTTGCCATACCATTTCCACCTGGCGCCTCAGTTGGACCAGCGTTCGTGCTGGACGTGCAGACCACGTGAGACGACGCTTCATCCAGTCCCAAACATGCTCAATGGGGGACAGATCCGGAGATCTTGCTGGCCAGGGTAGTTGACTTACACCTTCTAGAGCACGTTGGGTGGCACGGGATACATGCGGACGTGCATTGTCCTGTTGGAACAGCAAGTTCCCTTGCCGGTCTAGGAATGGTAGAACGATGGGTTCGATGACGGTTTGGATGGACCGTGGACTATTCAGTGTCCCCTCGACGATCACCAGTGGTGTACGGCCACCAGTGTAGGAGATCGCTCCCCACACCATGATTCCGGGTGTTGGCCCTGTGTGCCTCGGTCGTATGCAGTCCTGATTGTGGCGCTCACCTGCACGGCGCCAAACACGCATACGACCATCATTGGCACCAAGGCAGAAGCGACTCTCATCGCTGAAGACGACACGTCTCCATTCGTCCCTCCATTCACGCCTGTCGCGACACCACTGGAGGCGGGCTGCACGATGTTGGGGCGTGAGCGGAAGACGGCCTAACGGTGTTCGGGACCGTAGCCCAGCTTCATGGAGACGGTTGCGAATGGTCCTCGCCGATACCCCAGGAGCAACAGTGTCCCTAATTTGCTGGGAAGTGGCGGTGCGGTCCCCTACGGCACTGCGTAGGATCCTACGGTCTTGGCGTGCATCCGTGCGTCGCTGCGGTCCGGTCCCAGGTCGACGGGCACGTGCACCTTCCGCCGACCACTGGCGACAACATCGATGTACTGTGGAGACCTCACGCCCCACGTGTTGAGCAATTCGGCGGTACGTCCACCCGGCCTCCCGCATGCCCACTATACGCCCTCGCTCCAAGTCCGTCAACTGCACATACGGTTCACGTCCACGCTGTCGCGGCATGCTACCAGTGTTAAAGACTGCGATGGAGCTCCGTATGCCACGGCAAACTGGCTGACACTGACGGCGGCGGTGCACAAATGCTGCGCAGCTAGCGCCATTCGACGGCCAACACCGCGGTTCCTGGTGTGTCCGCTGTGCCGTGCGTGTGATCATTGCTTGTACAGCCCTCTCGCAGTGTCCGGAGCAAGTATGGTGGGTCTGACACACCGGTGTCAATGTGTTCTTTTTTCCATTTCCAGGAGTGTACATGCAACTGAAGCTACATACGAGTTTCCAGCTTTCTGAGTCTAATATTTAGCGGCTTCAGTTTTTCGTAAAAATACCGATTTTGACCAAAATATTAGTCTGATGAAGTTGAGACTTGTAACTTTTAATTGTTATATACATTTACGTATTCTGACCAGATTTTATCTTTCTAGTTTTATTATTCAGCAGTACTTGTTTATTTCTTAAGATCGTGTATTTTGCCTAACATACTCATCTGATCACTCTGAGGCTTTACGTTGTTGACATTAATATACATAAGAACACACTGACGAAGTCTGGAAAAGTTATTTTAATTTTTGATTTCACTCAAATTATGTCGCAGTCCTTTCTATGTGAAGCACAGGCGCGTCCTCATGATGTGACGCTGATAGTAATGAACGGGGGTAAGCCCCTGCACACTCGCTCGCCTCCGTTTCCTCTCACAACGATACAGGTCTTATTTCGTGTAACAAGGACGCCAACATAGTCACTCAGGTGTAGCCTGCGTGTTTACCTCGGTACTCTGAAACCCAAAGGGATGGAGATTTTACAAACGACAGATACACGGTGCTGTTAACATGTGAGACATTACTTTTGTGGCTGTGGTCTTCGGATTGCAGACTATTTCGGTACAAATGGTTCAAATGGCTCTGAGCACTATGGGACTTAACATCTGTGGTCATCAGTCCCCTAAAACCTAGAACAACTTAAACCTAACTAACCTAAGGACATCACACAACACCCAGTCATCACGAGGCAGAGAAAATCCCTGACCCCGCCGGGAATCGAACCCGGGAACCCGGGCGCGGGAAGCGAGAACGCTACCACACGACCACGAGCTGCGGACTATTTCGGTACAACTCTGCACGCTTGTCTGCCTGTAAAAGCACCTTCACCTATGCGAAATTGCTACAACCTTCACTAATTTAAACGTGTTAACACTTCACTTCATTACCAAACTGATGACTACTTGATGCCTCTGGATGTGTCCTATCGAGTGATCCCTTCTATTAGCCAAGTCATACCATAAAGCTGTTTTCTTGCCAGCTGTATTCAGTATCTTTCCATGTAGTCTCCAGCATTCTTCTATAGCAATACGTTTTTTTGAGCTTCTTCTCTCTTCTTGTCTGAACTGTTTATCTTCTCATTTCACACTGACGTAAAGGCTGCACTCCACACAAATAACCTTCATAAATGATTTCTTAACACTTGGATTTGTATTCAGTGTTATGTACATTTACATGTATATACATAATCCGCAAACTACTGTATGATGCATGGTGGAGGGTACCTTGTACTACTACTAGTCATTTCCTTACTTGTTCCGCTCGCAAACGGAGCGAGGTAAAAGTGACTGTCAATATGCCTCCGTTACAGCTCTAATTTCTCTTGTCTTCGCTGTCCTTACGCGAAATGAACTTTGGAGGTAGTAGAAGCGTTCTGCAGTCAGCAGAAGTTGCCGGTACTCTAAATTTTAGGCGTAGTGTTTCACAAGAAGAACTCGTCTTCCCTCGAGGGCTTCCCCTTTGAGTTTATGAAGCATCTTCACAATAATAGCGTGTTGATCACCCTACCTACCGGTAGCAGCACATCTCTAAATTACTTTGAAGTCTTCATTTAATCCGACCAGGTGTGGGTCACAAACACTTGAACAATACCCGTAAGTCAGTCACACCAGCGTCCTACACGCGATCTCTTTCCTTAAATCCCTCCAACAAACCGAAGTCAACCATTTGCATTCTATACCACCCTTTTCACTCGCTCGTTCCGTTCCGTGTCGCTTCGCAACATTACGTCTAGATATTTAATTTACGTGACGGTGTCAAGCATCACACCCCCTACCGTGTTAGAAGATTACATGATTGTTTTTCCTATTCCTCTGTATTAACATACAATTCTCTACGTTTAGAGCAAACCTTCAAATCTGTTTACGACAAGGCCAAACCTGCGCGATTGCGGGACAAAGGCCCAATAAAAAGAAAGAGAAAAGATGTTTCTTCTACAAATTCATTTCAACATACTGTTGTTGTTGTTGTGGTCATCAGTCCTGAAACTGGTTTGATGCAGCTCTCCATGCTACTCTGTCCTGTGCAAGCTTCTTCATCTCCCAGTACTTACTGCAACCTACATCCTTCTGAATCTGTTTAGTGTATTCATCTCTTGGTCTCCCTCCACAATTTTTACCCTCCACTCTGCCCTCCAATGCTATATTTGTGATCCCTTGATGCCTCAGAGCATGTCCTACCAACCGGTCCCTTCTTCTTGTCAAGTTGTGCCACAAACTCCTCTTCTCCCCAATTCTGTTCAATACCTCCTCATTAGTTATGTGATCTATCCATCTAAGCTTCAGCATTCTTCTGTAGCACCACATTTCGAAAGCTTCTATTCTCTTCTTGTCCAAACTATTTATCGTCCATGTTTCACTTCCATACATGGCTACACTCCATACAAATACTTTCAGAAAAGACTTCCTGACACTTAAATCTATACTCGATATTAACAAATTTCTCTTCTTCAGAAACGCTTTCCTTGCCGTTGCCAGTCTACATTTTATATCCTCTCTACTTCGACCATCATCAGTTATTTTTCTCACCAAATAGCAAAACTCCTTTACTACTTTAAGTGTCTCATATCCTAATCTAATTCCCTCAGCATCACCCGACTTCATTCGACCACATTCCGTTATCCTCGTTTTGCTTTTGTTGATATTCATCTTATATTCTCCTTTAAAGACACTGTTCATTCCGTTCAACTGCTCTTCCAAGTCCTTTGCTGTCTCTGACAGAATTACAATGTCATCGGCGACCCCCAAAGCTTTATTTCTTCTCCATGGATTTTAATACCTACTCCGAACTTTTCTTTTGTTTCCTTTACTGCTTGCTCAATATACAGGTTGAATAACATCGGGGCCGGCCGAAGTGGCCGTGCGGTTAAAGGCGCTGCAGTCTGGAACCGCAAGACCGCTACGGTCGCAGATTCGAATCCTGCCTCGGGCATGGATGTTTGTGATGTCCTTAGGTTAGTTAGGTTTAACTAGTTCTAAGTTCTAGGGGACTAATGACCTCAGCAGTTGAGTCCCATAGTGCTCAGAGCCATTTGAACCAATAACATCGGGGAGAGGCTACTACCCTGTCTCACTTCTTTCCTAACCACTGCTTCCCTTTCATGTCCCTCGACTCTTATAACTGCAATCTGGTTTCTGTACAAATTGTAAATAGCCTTCCGCTCCCTGTATTTTACCCCTGCCACCTCTAGAATTTGAAAGAGAGTATTCCAGTCAACATTGTCAAAAGCTTTCTCTAAGTCTACAAATGCTAGAAACGTAGGTTTGCCTTTACTTAATCTTTCTTCTAAGATAAGTCGTAAGGTCAGTATTGCCTCACGTGTTCCAACATTTCTACGGAATCCAAACTGATCTTCCCAGAGGTCGGCCTCTACCAGTTTTTCCATTCGTCTGTAAAGAATTCGTGTTAGTATTTTGCAGCTGTGTCTTATTAAACTTATAGTTCGGTAATTTTCACATCTGTCAACACCTGCATTCTTTGGGAATGGAATTATTATATTCTTCTTGAAGTCTGAAGGTATTTCGCCTGTCTCATACATCTTGGTCACCAGATGGTAGAGTTTTGTCTGGTCTGGCTCTCCCAAGACCGTCAGTAGTTATAATTCAATGTTGTCTACTGCCGGGGGCCTGTTTCGACTTAGGTCTTTCAGTGCTCTGTTAAACTCTTCAAGCAGTATCGTATCTCCCATTTCGTCTTCATCTACATTCTCTTCCATTTCCATAATATTGTCCTCAAGTACATCGCCCTTGTATAGACCCTCTATATACTCCTTTCACCTTTCTGCTTTACCTTCTTTGCTTAGAACTGGGTTTCCATCTGAGCTCTTGATATTCATACAAGTGGTTCTCTTTTCTCCAAAGGTCTCCTTAATTTTCCTGTAGGCAGTATCTATCTTACCCCTAGTGAGATAAGCCTCTACATCCTTACATTTGTCCTCTAGCCATCCATGCTTAGCCGTTTTGCACTTCCTGTCGATCTCATTTCTGAGAAGTTTGTATTCCTTTTTGCCTGCTTCATTTACTGCATTTTTAAATTTTCTCGTTTCATCAATTAAATTCAATATTTCTTCTGTTACCCAAGGATTTCTACTAGCCCTCGTCTTTTTACCTATTTGATCCTCTGCTGCCTTCACTACTTCATCGCTCAGAGCTACCCATTCATCTTCTATTCTATTTCTTTCCCCCATTTATGACAATTGTTCCCTTATGCTCTCCCTGAAACTCTGTCCAACCTCTGGTTTAGTCAGTTTGTCCACGTCCCACCTCCTTAAATTCCTACCTTTCTGCAGTTTATTCAGTTTTAATGTACAGTTCATAACCAATAGATTGTGGTCAGAGTCCAGATCTGCCCCTGGAAATGTCTTACAATTTAATACCTGGTTCCTAAATCTCTGTCTTACCAATATATAATCCATCGTAGACCTTCTAGTATCTCGAGGATTCTTCCATGTGTACAGCCTTCTTTTATGATTCTTGAACCAAGTGTTAGCTATGATTAAGTTATGCTCTGTGCAAAATTCTACCAGACGGCTTCCTCTTTCATTTCTTTCCCCCAATCCATATTCACCTACTATGTTTCCTTCTCTCCCTTTCCCTACTCTCGAATTCCAGTCACCCATGACTACTAAATTTTCGTCTCCCTTCACTACCTGAATAATTTCTTTTATCTTATCATACATGTCATCAATTTCTTCATCATCTGCAGAGCTAGTTGCCATATAAACTTGTACTACTGTAGTAGGTGTGGGCCTCGTGACTACCTTGGCCACAATAATGCGTTCAATATGCTGTTTGTAGTAGCTTACCCGCACTCCTATTTTTTTATTCATTATTAAACCTACTCCTGCATTACCCCTATTTGATTTTGTATTTATAACCCTGAATTCACCTGACCAAAAGTCTTGTTCCTCCTGCCACCGAAGTTCACTAATTCCCACTATATCTAACTTTAACCTATCCATTTCCCTTTTTAAATTTTCTAACCTACCTGTCCGATTAAGGGATCTGACATTCCACGCTCCGATCCGCAGAATGCCAGTTTTCTTTCTCCTGATAATGACGTCCTCTTGAGTAGTCCCCGCCCGGAGATCAGAATAGGGGACTATTAAGCATTTCATTCTACCTAGTCCGCAGCTCGTTGTGTATTGCAGTCGGCTTTCGGCCGTGGTCCCGTGCGGACCGGCTCCGCTTGCCGGACAGCGCACCGCAGTTGTTTACTTCCGCGGTGCAGTATTTCGTATTGTGTAGCGTCCATTATTACTGCAGCTCATGGCGCACTGTTACCGCCGAGCGACACTTATAGTAACATTCCAAGCCGAACATGCACGACCAAGCGCTTATGAAATTGAGCAATTCATTCGCGAAGAGCTACGTCTGATCCCCCAGGAAGTACAGGTATTTACTTCTCTATCACTGGCAGTATCCTCTATATTAAAATGACGACGGAGGATGCATGTGCTGAGGTAGTTCGACAACACGCACACGGCCTCAACTTCAAGCATTCTGACGGCATATTAGAGAGATAACGGTAGATCACAGTGGTTTCGGTCTTACAACAATTCGGGTCTTGAGCTCCCTTTCGAAGTGCCACAAGATGTGGTCGTCGAAGCTTACCGACCCTACGGCATGTTGTAGGGCACATCATGGCTGACTTTCACGACATACCACATTTTGAATGGTGTCCGCCAAATCAAAATAGCACCATCCTATCTGCTTATAGGTGGCGTGCGAGCCATCGTTCTCTATGATGGCCAGCCGCGGACGTGTGCCGGTTGCGGACGAAAGGGCCATGTTCCGTCAGACTCCGCCGACGTTTGCTCCAGGTCCCGACCAGTGACTCAGCTACCAAAGCGACGGTCACTTCTTTACCAGACAGCTACACCACAGCCGTCCGCATCCCCGATGCGTCACTTCAGGAAGCGACTGTTCTCCCCCGCCCTGCACTCCCCACTCGAAATGACGGTGCTGCGACCTCACCGGCACCATCTCCTCCGACGGCTACGAGACCACCACCTCTCTAGAGCTCGATGACCAGCCTGCCCGCTTCGATGGACATCGATGCGATTGCGGTGCCTACCTCTCCTTTTCTTCAGACGAGCGCGACCTCGGACATTCAACGTCCACATTCTGATACAGAACAGTACCTCCGAAAGCAGCGGTCGCCCCGAAAACGGAAGAAGAGAAGTCAGACCCCATCCGACGGCACACTTCTACATGTGGCATCACAGGCAGTGGAGCGGAAACAAGACAGTGATCTCCCATCGAGCGCCCTGAGGACAGGAGTAGCCGCTCCTGATGTCCCATTTCAGGAACAATCCCAACCGACAACGATGGATCCCATGAAGGGAGTGTCCCTGGACCCCGCTACAGCAGCGTCACCACAACTCGTCCTCGATGAGTGCGACAGTCGCTTGCCACCTGGTCCAGTCTCCTGGGCTGATCATGTAGACGATGGAGTAGATCGAGAAGGTGGCCGTTCCATCAGGCAGTGCCCTTGGAGGTGACTGACCACCTTCCACCCAATGATTGCGACTACAGTGACTGCGCCGGATGTTTCACGCCAGCCAGACATCTCTGCCAGAACATCTGTGCCAATGGTGGGAGCACACCCACAACACCACCGCATTGCTACGATGAATCTGGCCACCATTCGGGCTTCCCACAAAGTGGCGAAGTTCCAAGAGACGATTTATGCTGCTGATGTCGACACTGCCCTTCTCCAAGAAGTGATCGTTGCTGATTTCTACGCCCCCACTGGCTACACGGCACACATCTACCATGTTTCTGACAATGGTAGTGGAGTCGCCATCCTCCTCCGTTCTGGACTCCGTGCTCTTTGACATCATCAACAGACTTCAGCTTGTTAACACGTGGACAAAGGTTCATGGCACACATGCAAGTTTCACATACTACACGGCCCATTAGTCCAGTCGCCTCGACCGCATATACCTCACACGTTCTCTTGCTGCCGACACTCGACATGCCGAAGTATGGCCTCTGACTTTCTCTGACCACGACGCCTACATTTGCGATGTCGTCCACGCCCGCCAACAGGTGTGCCACTGTCAAGGGCTGTGGAAGTTAAACGTTTCCCACCTGACTATCCCCGATTGCCGACTGATCGTTGAGGATGCGTGTGCCCTCTGTCGTCGACGTCACCCGGCATACACATCCACCTTATCCTGGTGGCTATCCTCCGCGAAACCAGCTCTACACAGGGCACTGATGGGATATGGCAAAGACTTCAAAGCTTGGGAAGCGAGCACCATGGACTTTTATTATGCGGTGCTTCGTGACTGCAGTTCGATGGCATTGTCTCCTATCCATCAGATGACAGTGCATCGTGCTAAAGCGCAGATCACTTCACTCATGCGACGATGCTTGGAAAGGGCCCTTGTCAGATCCTGAACACATGATCATATGCCTCACGAAACCTCATCGATGTACCATCTTCGCACAGAACGCTTACGTCGTCGTAGAGCTCTCATCCACGACCTCTCCGATGCGGAATGACGACGATACACTACGTAATGCGCCATTGGTCACGCTCTCTATTCTAGTTTCCGCCGGCTGTACGCTGCTGTCCCACATTTCCCGGCCCTAATTGAGGAGGTAGCAGCACTGACTATCAACACCATGCCAGAGGATGTGGCTCAATAACTTCAGGAGCAAGTGACCTCCGATGGAGTTCTGGATGTTATCGAGGTCGGAGCTCCGAAGAAGTCCCCTGGACCTGACGACCTCCCCCTCGAACTTTACAATTGTTTTAGCTAGCTTTTGATACGTACTTGGACGTCCATCTGTCGCAAACTGATGTCATCCACCACGACGATACCAGCCACCTTCCTTGATGGGGTCATCATCCTGGTCCCTAAGCCACATGGGCGATCAAGGATCTGTGATTACCGGCCCGTCACTCTGCTCAACAGTGACATGAAAATTTTTACCCATTTGTTGGTCTCCCGACTCAAGAGGGCAGCAAGATACGTCACCTCCCTTAATCAGACTTCGCTGGGCGGTGACAAAAACATCCATACGCCCCTTTGCCGTTACAGGGGGCATGATCGCGCTAGCGGTCGCAACGCTTATCTGGCACCTTAGCATCGCTTGACTTGTCAGGCATTCGACCATGTCGACCATACCTTTCTGAAATCGGTCCTCCAACACATGGGTTTCCAGTTCGTATAGTAACAGTGGTAATGCGGCTGTTGAGCGACGCGACTTCAAGAATACTCTGTAACGGTCGCCTCACCGCGCCTATAGCGATCGAGCGGTCTGTCTGACAGTGTTGCCTACTTTCCACGATACTGTATGCTTTGGCATTAGAGCCCCTACTCCAGGGGCTTCGCCAACGCCTGGTGTGCCTGACATTGCATGGGCGCCCCTTCTGTTGTACAGCCTATGCTGACGATTTAGTCCTCTACCTCCGCAAAGAAGATGATGTTCGCCTGGTTCTGACTTGGATGGCGACATATGGGGAGGCATCCGGCAGTTCTATTAACATTTCCAAATCGAAGGTTCTGCTCATTGACGAGAGATATGTCGCTCCTCTAAGTGTGGCCACCAGCGTCCGCTGTTTGAGCGTTGATTTTATGAATAACCTCCGTCGTTCAGCGGCAACCAACAGTAGACGTCTCCTCCTAGCGATCAGGGACCACCGACTTAGATCCCTCGACACTGTACAGCGTGCGCGACTCACAAATCCCCCATGTGGTACAAGCTTTCCTGGTCCCGATTACCCTCGCATGTCATTTGTTAATGGCGATGGGATCCTTTGTCTGTACCGGGATGTTATTTAACGTTCAATATTCCTCCCTTGCCCTCCCGCGGAGCGTGGTGGAGTGGGATTATTCCATGTGCCAGACACAGTTACGGCCCTTTTCGTTAGCTCCCAACTGAAAGTCTGGCGTCGCTGCCCGACGAGCCTGAGCGGACTGCTTTTGCATGAATACGCACCAGTCTCCATTTCAGCCCCAGTCATTTTATTAGACATTCCACCGCCCCCCCCCCCTTTTTATCACTTTCGGCACTTATTTATTGAATTAAGTTACATCCTGCACTCCTTACCCCTTTCACGCATACTCGGGACAAAGACTGTACATGACAAAATACAAATGTGTCGAACCCCCAACCCGTCGAATACAAATTTCCCCAGATCATATGGCGTCGTGCGTGGAAAGCGGTGCGTGCTGGTTATCACGACACCAGCGTCCAGTCCACCAGGTATATCACCGTCAATGGCAAACAGGTCAACCAGTTTCGTTTGCACCGCATCCGCCTCGCAGATACGCGTCTCTGTGTTCAATGTAGTGTAGATCACATAGACGCTCATCGATTCGATTCTCATATAATCCGTCGTCTGACGTCTGGAGGCTCGCGAAACGTGTCTTGGCTTTCCTTACCCGACAGACACCTGCTCCGATCACTTTCCTGACTCATGTATTCCCGGATGTGATTCATTACCCCCCAACAAAAACTAACGCTGTGAATTGGATACGCATAGAAATTGAAAAGGACTTCCGTTTACTTTCTAGGACATTATTATTATCCTTTTTCTCTTTGTCCATTTATTTGATTTCAAATGGTTCAAATGGCTTTGAGCATTATGGGACTTAACTCGAAGGTCATCAGTCCCCTAGAACTTAGAATTACTGAAACCCAACTAACCTAAAGACATCACACACATCCACGCCCGAGGCAGGATTCGAACCTGCGACCGCAGCGGTCACGCGGTTCCACACTGTAGCGCCTAGAACAGCTTGGCCACCCCGGCCGGCATTTATTTGATTTACGATACTTATTTTACCTACTCGTGAATGACACTAATTAACCTATATTCTGGTAACAAATACATTTAATAATAAGTGATTAGCATACCAGATGAAAGATGTTTCTGTCGAAACACAAAAAGGTGAATACGCTCCTTTTAAAAGACTCAGGCAGAAAAATGAGGAAACAACTGTCTTATTTCTCATTCTTCCCGCCTTGCCAAAAATTTTGGTACGCGAACACATTCAAGCTAATTTAACACAGAACATCCTAGATTCTTTTACCCATTCTCTCTCTGCAGTGAAGCCTTCGTACTCAGCATCTCACTTATCTCTCTCTCTCACTGCCAGTGTATATGTATAGCTCTCCCCCATTGTCTCCTTTTCCTCCCATTAGCACTTTCTCCTGTCTTTCTCCCCCAATGTCACTGTCTGCATCCCCTTCTCTGGCTCTTCCTGTACAATGTCTCCTTCTCTGCGATTTTCACTACCTCCTCTATCCCACTGACATGATCTTTGTCCCATTTTTTCTGTCTCATTGTCACTATCTCATTTTTCTCGCTTACAGTTTGCTGTCTTTCTTTTCAACCACCATTCTCTCTTCTCCCCACATGTCCTTGGGAATGGTTTGCTCAGGGCTTTGACCCCTAACCTGTGAAACTTTAACACGTAGATACGGGGGATAGGGGCAACTGAGCAGTTTCTCACATGTTAAATTTGACTCCCTCTATCCTATGTATATTAGCAATTCACGTCTCTTTTTCATTTCCACTGTCTCCCATCTCTTTTTTCCCTACTTCTATTATCTCCATCCAACTCTGTTTCTCTTTTACTGCCACTGCCTCTCAATGACCGTCAAATGTCCTCTCTCTTCAGTTCCCACTGCTGTTGTTTCCATCTGTCCCTCTTTCTCCTTCAATGCCACTTTCTCTCTTCCACCGTCACTGGCTACTCTCTCCTGGTTCAAATGGCTCTGAGCACTATCGGACTTAACTTCTGAGGTCATCAGTCCCCTAGAATTTAGAACTACTTAAACCTAACTAACCTAAGGACATCAGACCCATCCATGACCGAGGCAGGTATCGAATCTGCAAACCGTAGTGGTCGCTCGGCTACAGACTGAAGCGCCTAGAACTGCTCGGCCACTCTGGCCGACCCTCTTACGCAATTAGTGTCTCTCTGCTATTTTTTTGCAGCACAAAAAGCGCTAATATTTTCACATGCCATAATGTTTGGTGCGGAAGGCGGAATGTGGACTGAGAAACCTGCTTCCCCATTTTCCAGTCACAGTGTTTTAAAGAAGAGCATATTTGCCTTTTTTGTGCTCCAATAGGAGCATTTTTCAGCTGGTTCCCTTCTTTCCTCTGTTTTCTCTGCTAATTTTATCAAGCCTATTATCAGAGCGGTAGAAACAGAAACCGTATATCGAGAACAGGCTCAGAAAATAATTTTAAATGTTTCCAGAATGAAATTTTTCAGTCTGTGTGCTGATACGAAACTTCCTGGCGGATTAAAACTGTGTGCCGGACCGAGATTCGAACTTGGGAACTCTCCGCAATATCCTTTCTTCCAGGTGTGCTAGTTCTGCGAGGTCTGCAGGAGAGCTTCTGTGAAGTTTGGAAGGTAGGGGGCGAGGTACTGGAGGAAGTGAAGCTGTGAGGAGGAGTTGTGAGTCGTGCTTGGGTAGCTCAGTTGGTAGAGCACTTGCTCGAGATAGGCACCGTTTGCGAATTCGGTTCTCGGTCCGGCACACGGTTTTAATATGCCAGGAAGTTTCAATTTCAAACTTAAGTTAAAGGTAATCTTCAAGAAACCAAAATACTGTCTTAGTGGTTTTGTCACTGTATTTAGGAGCTTGTAAAAAAAGGAAAAGTAAATGAAGGAAAATGTTCTATCCCCGATCCTTGATCTTTGACGAGTATCGAACGCGCTAGCTTACGAAAAACCAGTGCAAAGAGTTTCGCTCGTTTCGTCATAGATGACTCGCCCGCCTCCCGAGAACACGCTGACAACAATGGGCTAGTCAGGAGGGCCGGCGGCTGCCCGCTGCCGGCCCTCGCAGCTCATTCACGAGCCGGACTTGGAGAGAAAGTACAGCGCAGCACGGCACGGCACACGCACCATCATTAGGGGCGCCGGCACCTCACGACGCCGCCACACAAAGCCACTTTGTAGCGCTCAAGAGCCCACCGCCGCCACCGGCCCTGTACACGCCTGGCGCTAACTGCCCACATTGCTCAAGTTATTGCGACAAGAGCTCTCGAAGAACCGTGACCAGCGCGAAATTTTAATCATAGCGCATTAAAAAGCCTATTCCCACATACTAGATATCGGCCTGGTTCCGTACATCATTTAAACAGTTCCCGATCATGGCTGCTTGCGTAAGATTATTTTAAACTTTTCTATACATACACTCTCACAGTAAGTGTGCATTTTAGCATATTTCAGGAAAGCCCGGAGCATTTTCAACCATCAGCGCACACCCCGCTGCAGAGTGAAAATCTCATTCTGGAAACATCCCCCAGGCTGTGGCTAAGCCATGTCTCCGCAATATCCTTTCTTTCAGGAGTGCTAGTTCTGCAAGGTTCGCAGGAGAGCTTCTGTAAAGTTTGGAAGGTAGGAGACGAGGTACTGGCAGAAGTAAAGCTGTGAGTACCGAGCGTGAGTCGTGCTTCGGTAGCTCAGATGGTAGAGCACTTGCCCGCGAAAGGCAAAGGTCCCGAGTTCGAGTCTCGGTCGGGCACACACGTTTAATCTGCCAGGAAGCTTCATATCAGCGCACACTCCGCTGCAGAGTGAAAATCTCATTCTGGAAACTTGTAAAACATACGACTTAGTTCCAGGAGACAATCGCCGTCATGTAGGTAAGACACTCTTTGCACACACTCTTTGCACTTGTGAAGGTAGGAGGGAGGAGAGTGTTAAATGTAATTGTATGTCTGAAACATTTGGAGTCATTTTAACGAAAATTGGTTCTTATTTGATTTACTATCTGGAAAAATCTATTGTTGAGGTAAGACGCCACTAGCTGTCCTAACGACGGGCGTGGGGATATGGAGGGAAATAGGTGGCATGTAAGCGTAACTATCGAACGCCTGTGAAATTTCAGCTAAACTTGTATCAGATATGGCTTGGATCTACTATCTAGACCAAAATACTGTGGGAGCAAGTCAACTCAGCCTCCTCTAAAACGGGCTTGGGGACGGGAAAGCAGTTACACGTAAAAATGATCGAAAATTATTGATGTTAGTGTCGAATCCATGATATTCTGTGTTGCTAGTCTGACTGGTGAACATCCTGATAACAAGTCTGCACGCTTTCTTGGTCACTGCCATTGAAACTAAAATCTGGGTCGTTGGGCCGCGTCAGATTCCTCTTCAAACTTCATCAGAACTCGAAGTTTCGATTCCTGCTGCCAGCATCATCTTCAGAATTCCACTGGTGTCTCCGGACGACTGAACACTAACGAAAGATGGCGTCGTATTCACTTATAAATTGCTGAAACAGTACAGGAAAGTAAGTTTTTTTAAGTGAACATAACACAGTTTTTCGGAAGTGTTTAGTCATCCAGACACACCAGTCTCTGAAGATGATCCCAGCAGATGGGCTCAAACGTTGAGCACCGAAGAAGTTTGAAGAGAAAGATGACGGAGTCTAATAGATCAGATTGTACCATCAATCCTGATGACATTTGGCCCATAGGGGTAGAAGTGGGAAAAGGATTGGTATGAAGAGCATAATTTAGGGATGTGACGAGCAGTTACAACCAATGTTGGTAATGATATCACTTACTACACGGAAAAACCACTGGGGAGTTAGACATGCCTAGCACCACTAGGTGCGACACTGGAATAAATAAGCTGACGGGCAATACAGAGTAATAAGGTATTTAATAATAACAATATCATATTAATTTCTCTTCTTCGAAACAGCAAAAATGAATCGTACCTCTCGAAGCCGATTTCTAAACAGCCAGAAAACTGTCACCCCATATGCAATGTGGATATGGGTGCATTACAAGATCTGGAGGGCACATAACGGAATATGAAAGGTATGAGCTGAGCTACTGAATTACGGAGGAATTATTCGATTATCTCTGAGCGCTCCATTTGGAAAGACCTGATTGTGAAGGCTCTGCGGAAACAACGATTAACGTATTAACTAGCAAACGGCGAGATTCGCTGAATGTTCAGGTTCGACTGCCAGTAGTACCGATTAGAAGCAGAGATGAGGTGGGAAAGCACTATCAGCTGACAAGGTGTAAGAACATGTACGGCTGCGGCCTGTGCGCTTGTATAGCGAATTACTGGACAGCTAAGCAAAGAACGTCTCTGAAAAAAATACCGGTAATCCCACTCATATCGTCCATCACAATGAGTCGCAGCATGGAACTATCCATAGATGTACTTTTCTTGATACACCAATATCGTCATTTAAGGTTGTAGTGATAAGAGCGTCAAAAAATGTAAGAGGGTCAACTAAGTCAACCTAACCACGCCTCGCGTTACATATAAGGTCACTAATCGTTAAGGACACCATGTCTTCGAAGGGAAATCCTGCCCGACTCATGCAGAAATTTTGTCATTTAAGGTTGTAGAGATAAGACTGTGGAAAAATGTAAGATGGTCAAAAAAGTCAACTCAACCACGTCTCGTGTTACATATAACGTCCATAATCATTAAGGATACGACGTCTTCGAAGGGAAAAGCTGCTCGACACATGCAGATAAGATGCAAAAAGATTACATGTACCGCGTGTACTGTGCTGGAGATTGTATGCCAATTACCCCTATAGCGTTTTTTTTGTTTTTTTTTTCTTATAAATACAAATCGAAACAATTTTAACGTCCTAAAGATCAAACAGTACATCATTGAACAATGATTTTGTAATATTGACTTTTGCAAATCACAAAATGTTTTTTTTTTCCTTTTTCAAGCCAAGATATGTTTCAGCACGTGTGTGCCATCTTCAGTGGATCTTCCTGTATTTTTCTTAAATGTGGTCTGGCTGGTTTTCCATGTTATTATTTTAGGCTGAAGGACTGAAGACGTTAGTATTTTCAGGAACTATACTCTCATACAACTTTGGATATCTTCAAATGGTTCAAATGGCTCTGAGCACTATGGGACTCAACATCTTAGGTCATAAGTCCCCTAGAACTTAGAACTACGTAAACCTAACTAACCTAAGGACATCACACACACCCATGCCCGAGGCAGGATTCGAACCTGCGACCGTAGCAGCCCCGCGGTTCCGGACTGCAGCGCCAGAACCGCACGGCCACCGCGGCCGGCTTGGATATCTTCATTCGCGCTTATGCCTATCAACAAATATTATTGTTTGCAATTGAAATTTCGGCTGGTTGCCTTTATCAGGGATTCAAATGGTTCAAATGGCTCTGAGCACTATGGGACTCAACTGCTGTGGTCATAAGTCCCCTAGAACTTAGAACTACTTAAACGTAACTAACCTAAGGACAGCACACAACACCCAGCCATCACGAGGCAGAGAAAATCCCTGACCCCGCCGGGAATCGAACCCGGGAACCCGGGCGTGGGAAGCGAGAACGCTACCGCACGACCACGAGATGCGGGCTATCAGGGATTAATGACGCAGATAATGCCATAAATAATTTATATTGCCAGATACAAATCTTTGGCAGTAAAAATACAAATGTCTGAAATAATGCAGCTTAATGTTTGAATTTCGTCACTCATGTTATCTGCTTTACCGTCATAAAGGAGGATCCGGCACACGTAGCTCATTGTGTGCTATAATATCCATTATGTATATTTGATAATGACAGTTAGTTGAAGTTGTAACTGGAGAGTGTGTAACTTGTTGACAGTCGTAAGTCCCTGAGCCGATGTAGGAGAGGGCCCGCTGGCACTGACGAGAACAGGTTAAAAAAATAAATAAATAAAAAATGGACAAGTGATGTGATCTAGTTCACAATTTGTATTTTAGTTCGAACTGCTGAACTTGGCAGTTCATTTAACATCTGGTTGATTTTTGGGGCTTTTATTTCTTTTATTCCTGCAGATGAATTTTTTTTCTAGCACTATCATCTGCAATGCACTAACGAATTTAACAAAGTTCGTCTAAGTAATAGTAAAGTTCTGAATTGTGTAAGAGTCAATGCATGTGTTACAGTTTTTAGACTTACGGATATAAAAGAGAAAACCGTTAGAAACTGTGTCATGTTTTAAGAGGTAAAGCTAAAGCCACTCAAGAATGCGTGTTAGTGGTAAAACGCATACGGGTAAAAGCAGGGATAGAAATATCTTGTTTTGTAAACACAAAAACGCTGGAGCAAGAGTTCCCTATTTCAACAAGATGATGATACACTTTTGGTTGATAATGACAATTTAGTGACTGATTAGTGTTGCTGAGAATGTTAGACGGACGTAATCGAATTGAATATATTTTGACACGTACAACTTAAATTTTATCTGTGTCCTTACCTAGTGCAATGTTACAATTTGCTCGATAAGCTCATGGACAGACAACGAGACGTTCATTGCAGACATCGCACTCCGCCGAAAAACATCAAGTATGGAAAGTGAAGAGCCAATAAGCATGAAGTTTCTGAATTGTGTAGCAGATTATCTGATGGCAAAAACTCGGGGCAATGTAAGGATCAACGAGGCCAGGCATACAAAATACAGAATCTACATCTTCAGACATACTTCTCTGGCCACCGTAGAATATTTTTTGAACAAGACTTCGGATCAGTGTTAGCGATTTATTGTTCTGTTCCATTCGCATACTTATCAAGGAAAGAACGACTGTCTACAGGTCTCGTCACGCTGCCTATTCTCCCTTGCTCTATTCCTATGGTTCCTATGCGATGCATACGACGGTAGGAAAAGAATTATTGCACACTACTCGTCGAATATAGATTCTCTAAATTTACCCAATAGGATCTCTGGAAAGTAATGTGGCCCTTCTCCGACAGATATCCATTTAAGGTTCATGGATATCGCTGTCTAGTAGTTCATCCTTGGATCAATTTTACAAGAATATTTGAGATGTCAGGGTAATTCATCTACAGTAAAAACTATAGCGATACTCTACAAACCACTGTATAGTTCTTGGCAGACGGTTTCCACGTTTCATTCAAGTATCAGGTAGGAAAGACTGAATGCTTAAATGCCTCTCTGAGCACTGTAATTAATCTAATCAAGTCTTTGCAATCTCTGTGGGAGCGATACGTAGGGGATACGAGGGGGTTGAGATACATTCCTAGATTTGTCGTTTAAAGTTGGTTCTAGAAATTTTCTAAGTAGATTTTCGAGAGATCGCTTGCGTCTCTCTTGAAGCGTGTGTCTGTTCAGTTCAATCAGCATCTTCGTGACACTCCCCAATGGGTCGAATAACGCTGCTACTAATCGTGCTGCCTTTCTTTGCATCCGTTCAACATCTTCTGTGAGAGTGAGACTAGTAACGAACAGGTCCTACAGAAACATCAGCATAGCATTCAATTTTTTTTGTTGAAGCTACTGCAATCTAAAACTGTGACATTTTGAGGGAAAGTTCCTAGAATAAGTGCTCATCATAATGTTGTAGGGTGCTTATGTACGACATTAAGTAACAGAAAGACGAATTTTAATCGTTTTACTTACTATAGAGAAAGAAGAAGTGGTGGTGGGGTTGATGGTTGTTAGCTGCAGATCGTATACTGTCGTCCATAAGATGTGTTGAAGTGAATGACAAACGGCACATAGTTGTTCAGTCATCGGAGGTGATGCGGCACATTATTAGAGTTAGTTACCAATGGAAGGATCAGTTGAACACTAATGTACTGTTAGACCGTTTTAATGTGTTCATGTACTCAGTCGGAAAACCTGTTACCCATGATTGGTAGGGTTATTTGCTCGTTTCACTGTCCTCTTCTCCTCCCTTTCGTTCGACCTCATAATTGTCAGAAACGTTGACAGATAGTCAGAATTCGTTGACAGTCAAAACACCGGTTAGAAAAAAGGTTACAAAGTGAATAACTTTTCAAATTTTGAAGGGCACTGTGTGGAGTGGGGGTTAGAGGAGCAAGAGAGAGAAGTACGACCAACGAGCAGTGACAGAGGAACACGGGGGCGCCTTACTCATCCTGTAGGAGACCGTACCATGGTATGTAGCTGCAGGCGGCGGCCACGCGGTTCGTCCTCCGGCCGCGAAAGTAATTAACATACGATTTACGAACGTTAAGCGTTTAGGAGCTGCTGTAGAGGCTCGCACTGACCTGAGGGTTTGAATTCTCCTTGTGTAAGACTGCCGTCAACGTGACACCTCACACATGTTCGTTCTGGTGGACGCTGACTACACGACGAGGGCGTTATCGTGCTGGCTGCTTCAGGAAAACTGACAAATCTGAGACTGTGTGCTCCTGCTGGGTCGTATTTAAAGACTCGGTCCCAGCAATAAAACAACATACTGTCGTCGTTGGTACCATTTTCTGTAGCTATCACATACGGGCAACCCTACGAGGAACTAGCCCACACAGGAAAATTTACAGATCTGTTATGTTAACTTTACCAGGCTGGTACTAACCGCCTCTCATTCCATCCTGTACTTTTCCACCCATGGCGTCCTTCTTGCAAGGGAACCTAAGTGGCGGTCACCACCATCTCACTGACGGTTCATGACTACAAAGCCGTCGGTGGTAAGTAACAACAATATTTCCGCAACTAGAAAATCATATTTTCTAATTTCCGTCTATCTCTCGTCTCGGCACAATGGGAAGTAAGTGTGTGAAGTTGAAGACTCGCCATTAAGCCATAAACAATGTTGAAGTGGAAAGGTAACGCTACGGTCGCAGGTTCGAATCCTGCCTCGGGCATGGATGTGTGTGGTGTCCTTAGGTTAGTTAGGTTTAAGTAGTTCTAAGTTCTAGGGGACTGATGACTTCAGAAGTTAAGTCCCATAGTGCTCAGAGCCATTTTTTTTAAGGTAACGTCGTAAGAACCAAATCGGTTGAAGTTAGCATATTCCGCTTTTGGGTAACGTAATGAGACATCTAGGAACGCGAATGTAGTGTCGTCACTTCCCGCTAGAAAAGTCAAAACTCTGTCCTCAGCAAGCAAGGTGAGGCTCACCGTATTTTTCGACGTCCGAGCTCCAATATTCATCGACTTCCTCGAGCACAGAGTAACCATTAACAGGGTCGTGTACTGTAAGGCACATGTACTGAGAGACATTCCGTAGACTACGCATATTCATCAAGAGCAAACACATGTCCAAGGTCACACAGAGTGTAGTGGACAAGTTCAAGTGGGAGCAGCTTGAGCGTCGAACCTATAGGCCAAACATGTCCCCCTGTGACTTCCACGTGTTTGGTCCAATAGACACCAAAAAGGATTGTTTCGTACCATTTCTTTTGAACACGCCTCATATGTGTCACACTTCAAATAAATTAAGTGCCTCTTTTTATTTGGGCTGTACAGTCGTATTAAGATGAGACCCTGTTAAGTTTTTACAAATACGATGAAAGAAAGATTTGTTTCGTACAAATTGTTACATTTATAATTAAAATATTCGCGTTTAAAATCTTATGCATTTGTATGCGTTTAAACCAGTCCTATCCACTCTGTTGTTGATACCGAAAAAAATTATTGTGCAAGGATTCAACAGTTTTCTTGTCATGATCAAAGACGCTACGCATTTTTTGTTTTAAGTAACGGAACCGAAACAAGCTGATAGGCAACAAATGAAATGAATAAGTGCAATTAGATGTTAATTCGCTCTTTCCACTGTCAGATAATCCATTATTTGACATATAGTGCGACAGGAGGCATTGTTTCGATAATTTATAATGCCACATTTTCGGTGACTTCTGGCTCCCTCCAAACCAACCATCGCCAGTTCAGTAAAAAAAAAATCATGCGATCATTTTGTTGCAAGTTCATTGTGAACGAACCAGTTATATCAATTTCGGTTCATTTTGGAACACCAAAGCAGTTGGATGCTGTTCAGTTTCCGGATCGTAGGTATTCATCCAAGTTTTGTCCCATGTTACGATTCTGTGTACAGACTTTGCATTCCCTCCGTCCTGTTTTTTGAATATTAGCTTACACGAACTGAGATGAGCCTGATTTTGAGATACATTTAAAATGTGAGGAATCCATCAGGAACAAATATATTTCACATCCAATTATTAATGCAAAATCTAACAGATACTTGTATCTCTCTGTGAGTCACACGCCAGTCCTATTTAACCATATTGCCAGTAGCATTTATAGGTTTTATAAACAACAACCGATGTTTGTCGAGCTTCGCAAAATTTATTTCTGATGAAAGCACAACGATAAGATTATACGGAAGTATTGTAAAAAAGACAAACAAAGCGTTTCGAGGCGCTATTGCTGAGTTAGGCCCCTATGAAAATCGTAAGACGTTAACCTTCAAGTCGAATTTCCTTTTTCACACTACTGTTGTCATCGTTTCAACAATAAAAAATGACGAATTTTGAAACAACAAGAATGCTCTGAAGGTAGCGAGCGGTAAGTTATCTACAGCTTGTGCGAAGACCAGACTTCAAATGTAAGAGTCGAAGGACATGAAAACGATGATGTAGTTGAGGGAGTGAAACAGAGTTGTAGGCAATCAGCGATGTTACTCAAACGGTAAACTGAGTACGAATGGAAAAATTTAGAAAAAGAATGAAGTTTGTGGAGAAGAAATAAAAACTTGAGGTTTATCGACGTCTTTCTAATTTTGTCATAGATGGCAAAGGACTATGGAAGTTGGTAGAATGGATGATGATGATGATGATGATGATGATGATGATGATGTTTGGTTTGTGGGGCGCTCAACTACGCGGTTATCAGCGCCCGTACAAATTCCCAATCTTTGCTCAGTCCAATCTCACCATTTCCATGAATGACGAAGAAATGATGAGGAAAACACAAACACGAAGTCCCAGGGCGGAGAAAATCTCCAAGCCAGTCGGGAATGGAACCCGGGACGTCATGGTCCAGAGGCAGCAACGCTAGCCACATTTTTTTAATGAAAGTTTATTTTATAGGATTTCTTTGTTTTTTGTTTTTTGCGTATTTGTGTGTAATTTTTCTTTTTCTTTTATTTCGTTATTTATTTTTTACTTTTTTAAATTAAATTCGTTTATGTACCAAAATTCTAGGAGTCGCTAGGGCCTTCCGTTTGACGGAACATCCAAACGTGTCTTCTCGAAAATTTAATGGAAATTCCGTTTGTAGTGCGTTCAGTACATATGTCGGCAACAAAATATCCGCATCTCATGGCTTGGACGTTCCAGCTGGAAGGCGGGTCATGAAAGGCGCTCCTTAGGAAATTGGAAAAGGATTGCTTGTATCTGGGGCTGCGAGCAAGTGCACAGCGTCGATCGTTAAGGTATGTCCAATAACCTAGTTCTGATTTCTGGTCGGGGCCAAAAGGATAGCGGACCTTAGTTAGGTTTAAGTAGTTCTAAGTTCTAGGGGACTGATGACCTCCGAAGATAAGTCCCATAGTGCTCAGAGCCATTTGAACCATTTGAAATCAAATAAATGGACAAAGAGAAAAAGGATAATAATAATGGCCTAGAAACGAACGGAAGTCCTTTTCAAGTTCTATGCGTACACACAAAAATATCATCCACGTTATTCCTTCGAACGTACTATGCAAAAACGTTCAACTTGTCCTGATGTTAGCACAGAATTAAAGTGTGAAAACAAACACTGCCAACTGCCCTATTCGTTTTAATTCTAATAAACGGTTTTCGATTTACCATGTCATCTGGTAATGAATAATATTGGATATCAGGAAAGTAAGACATAATTTTTTTTAAATACTTATGTTTTAATGAAAATGTAATGTCAATGTACTTCCACAATTAAAGTATTAGAAAAAAGATTGGAATATAAAAATGTAAAACGTTAAAAAAATGAGTTAAATTGCACTAAAATTTGTGCGAGAACTGAATTACCGATTCACATGGAACTGTGACAACACTGGACTAGTATTCAGAAAGACCGGGCTTCACATTCCAGTCCACCTCTCCAGATATAGAAATTATGTGGCTTTTTCTAAATCAAGCAAAGAAAATGTCACATTTGGTTCATTTTCTTCCCTGCCTTTCTCCAATGCAATTACATTGTTGTCGATGGAATATTAAGTCCGAATCTTTCGTTCTTCCTTAAAAGTAAAGTGGAAATGAAACGCTTCCTAAAACCCTTCATACTCTCGACCTTTATACAGAAATGCATATATATCGATTACCAAGTTCAGGAGATAGCGAAACCAGGTAAACAGATTTCAGAATGAAGTGGCGAAGTAGCATTTGACTAAAACAGAATAACAAGACGATGAAGAGAACAATGCTGTCGTCCTCCAGATCATGTCGACATCTACATCTATGTGATTACTCTGCTACTCACAATAAAGTGCCTGGCAGAGGGTTCAGTGAACCACCTTCTAGCTGTCTCTCTACAGTTCCACTCTCGAACGGCCCGCGGGAAAAACGAGCACTTAGTTTTTTCTGTGCGAGCCCTGATTTCTCTTATGTTATCGTGATGCTCATTTCTCCCGATGTCGGTGGGTGCCAACAGAATGTTTCGCAATCGGAGGAGAGAACTGATGATTGAAATTTCATGAGAAGATCCCGTCGCAACGAAAAACGCCTTTGTTTTAATGGTTGCCACTCCAATTCACGTATTATGTCTGTGACACTATCTCCCCTATTTCGCGATAATACAAAACGAGCTGCCCTTCTTTGTACTATTTCGATGTCATCCGTCAGTGACACCTGATGCGGATCCCACACCGCACGGAAATACTCCAGAATAGGGCGGACAAGCGTGGTGTAAGCAATGTCTTTAGTAGACCTGTTGCACCTTCTAAGTGTTCTGCCAATGAATCGCAGTCTTTGGTTTGCTCTACCCACAATATTATCTATGTGATCGTTCCAATTTAGGTTATTTGTAATTGTAACCCCTAAGTATTTAGTTGAATTTACAGCCTTCAGATATGTGTGACTTATCGCGCAATCGAAATTTAGCTGATTTCTTTTAGTACTCATGTGAATAACTTCACACTTCTCCTTATTCAGGGTCAATTGCCACTTTTCGCTCCATATAGATATCTTATCTAAGTCATTTTGCAAGTCGTTTTAATCATCTGATGACTTTACAAGTCGGTAAATGACAGAATCATCTGCAAACAATCTAAGACGGCTAGTCAGATAGTCTCCTATGTCGTTAATATAGATCAGGAGCAATAGAGGGCCTATAACACTTCCTTGGGGAACGCCGGATATTACTTCTGTTTTACTCGATGACTTTCCGCCTGTTACTACGAACTGTGACCTTTCTGAAAGGAAATCACGAATCCAGTTGCACAACTGAGGCGATACTCCGTAGGTACGCAGTTTGGATAGAAGACGCTTGTGAGGAACGGTGTCGAAAGAATTCTGGAAATCTAAAAATATGGAACCAATTTGACATCTCCTGTCGATAGCACTTATTACTTCATGAGTATAAAGAGTTAGTTGTGTTTCACAAGAACGATATTTTCTGAATCCGTGCTGACTATATGTCAATAAAGCGTCATCTTCGAGGTACTTCATAATGTTCGAATACAGTATATGTTCCAAAACCCTACTGCAAATCGACGTTAGTGATATAGGCCACTAATTCAGCGGATTTCTCCTACTTCCCTTTTTGAGTATTGGTGTGATTTGAGTAATTTTCCGGTCTTTAGGTACTGATCTTTCTGTGAGCGAGTGGTTGTATATAATTGCTAAATATGGAGCTATTTTATCAGCATACTCTGAGAGGAACCTGACTGGTATACAATCTGGACCGGAGGCATTGCCTTTATTAAGTGATTTAAGCTGCTTTTTTCCACCGAGGATATCTACTTCTATGTTTCTCATTTTGGCAGTTGTTCTTGTTTGGAATTAAGGAATATTTACTTCGTCTTCTTTGGTGAAGGAGTTTCGGAAAACCCTTTTTAAGAACTCTGCTTTAGTGGCACTGTCATCATTGACTTCACCGTTGTTATCGCGTAGTGAAGGTATTGACTGCGTCTTTCCACTGGCGTGCTTTATGTATGACCAGAATCTCTTTGGGTTTTCTGCCAGATTTCGAGACAGAATTTCATTGTAGAAATTATTAAAAGCATCTCTCATTGAAGTACGCACCATATTTCGAACTTCTGTAAAACTTTTCCAAACTTGGGGATTTTGCGTTCTTTTAAATTTGGCATGCTGTTTTCGTTGCTTCTGCAACAACGATCTGACCCTTTTTGTGTACCATGGTGGATCAGTACCATCACTTATTATGTCAGGACATAAAACAGCAGGGACAAACAATCACAGTCTATTTTTGTCTAGGATTTTTATTAATGGAGTTGTTTGATATCAAACAATAGTTTAGACTGTATTTAGGTACTAGGAGAGAAGGCATCAGAGGAATTAGGTCGGTAAGATAGGGTCGTGAGTCGAATCGAGTCGGTGTGTACTTACATAGGAAAGACATAGTCGAGAGATAAAGAAACCAGGTAAGCAGATTTCAGAGTGAAGTGGCGAAGTAGCATTTGACTAAAACAGAATAACAAGGCAATGAAGAGAACAATGCTATCGTCCTCCAGATCATGATGGGATGTGAAGCAATCGGTGGAAGCAAGGACAGACAAGCACAGCCTATTTATTAGCTACGATTTTCGTTAATGGAGTCGTCCGGCACACTGTTTTAGTGCCCCAGGACGTTTCTGTATTCCAGACGTTATGCTCGGCTATACAATTCACCGAAACTGTTTTCTGTACACCACTTTGTTGCCGTAATGAAGGATTATATTCTTTACGCTCTCTAATTCATCACTCCATCTCAGATCGTTTTTACGTATTCTGACGCTTTCCAGAGATCTAAACCTTTACGTTTAATGTTTATGAAATAACGTTTTCTATTTTTCGTCGTGAAAAAGTAGAGAGAGAGAAATCGATGTGAACGGTTTATCTGTAGAGATACCACATACTAATTTTGCAAAATCTGCTTCATATCTGTGCACGTGTTTCATATATAACAACCTCAACATCACTCATACTCGTATTATTTATGCCATATATCACGTATACCCTGCTCCAAACGAGTTAGTGTTGCATTAATACGACGTGCGTAATATGTAGTAAAGCACCAAACTAGTCGACATTGCTAAATCGTCATAGCATCCACTGAAGTAAATTCTCCAAAGCCAGTGCTTTATGATCTCTTACATGACTGAAATATGCGAAAAAGTACACAATATGAAGTGAATAATTTCCGAGACGCGGTAAACTCTGCAGTGGCTGTCATAATGCGGAAACGAAACGATTCATCTGACGTCCAAAAGGGCACGACCATTGGCTTTCGGGCCAAGAGTGGAAGCTAACCTAGTAAAATGTTCGCGTGCCACCTTGGTTAAAATATACCGTGCATGGAAAAATGGTGCTATATTTGTAATAATTGGGTCACTGAAACACTTTAACATTTCTGCCTATCATTTTCTGATTTAGGAATAGAGAAACCAGCTTGAGTATACCCTTGCAGTCTCGAGCACATAGTATTAATAGAACCTCCCGCTTCATAACTCAGGGAAGGGAATATAATTGAAAGTTCGTTTCGAAGTGTTCTCACAGCCTCTACTCAACTTTTTATCCCAGACGCTGCAGTGCGACGAATGCATTTCTAGGCGCACTAACTGAACACTATTATCATAACAGCAGTGGCGGTGCATCAGATTTATCTGAAGCGTAATTATGAATTACGATGGGAATATTGAGCATTCAAGAAAAATTCACTTTGCAAATAACACTGTTTTGTGTGCAAGTGCGTCCTGATTAGCCAGGAGAGAAATCGTAGCTGATAGTTACAGGAGGAATGCAAAGGAACCAGGGAAAATTCTGCGCTGTAAGCAACACCGGTTGTTGCGGCTGTATGTCCTCTCTAGGCAGCGGCGAGACCATGCATATTTCATGATCGTACTTAGCCGTTAGATTCATGAATATACCTCCTGACCCCTGAGCAGAGTCGACATCTCTCTCCAACGAAAATAACTGATCAACACTGGAGTTATTCCAAGGCTCACGTGCTCATGTGAATTAATAAGAAATGATGAAGTCTACACAATTTTTTCGAGGTTTAATTTTACAGTAAAAAGGCAAAGTTATACTTGGACAGCATATTCTGAGACAATTTTTTTTTCTTTTCACTCATGAATAAGACAGAAATTTTTCGTTTTACTATATAGTTCAAGGAATTTTCAGGGAACTAGCTGTACGACTTGCATCCACACATCAAGAAGCAGATGTGCTACAAAGGAATACGTACGTCATCGTATGGAACGTACGTCATCGTATGGTTTCGGTAGAAATGAGGGATATCCTCATTGTTCTCTAAATCCTTTTAAGGGTTTCTGAACCTTCTACCAGACCGAATACGACTTGTTCTACATGCAATTTCATACTGAAAACAACTTGTAACAAGCAAACACACGAGTGCCAAGGCAATAAGGGCTTTTATTAGCGTACACCCTAAATTGAAGTGAAAGCTAGACGATAGGCAAGAAACGCACAGACGATCTGCAGGCAACAGAAGTGAGACTACAGAGAAAACTAATTAAAACGAGCTGGACATAAAATAAACCTAACGAAGAATTTTTTAAAGAAATAGAGCGATAGAAATCAAAAATATGTATCATATCATCAGTCACAGCACCTTTCTTGTATGGGAATACTTGGAAAACACCAAGAGGTAAACCTAAAAGACGTTGATAATATTCAGGAACTACCAAAAAAAGAAGTACGAGGCAGAAGACAGAATGCGATGCTGGCAATAAGGGGGTTTGGACTTTAGAATATGACATGGCCTGGTGACAAACAACTGGGAACAGCGCTCAGTAAACGTATTGTGGGCTAAGTGGTGTTATAGAAATGAGAGGGCGTCTGATCTGTTGCTGGTTCATAACGTCCACTTTTCGTAGACTGTCAATGGAACCCCTGAACTTGAAGCCTTCGTCTTATACCAAATCACAAACCACGGTATTCTAAGCTTTCGCTCCTCACAATCTTACAGAAAGGGAATACTTTTATGTAGAATATTTGTAAACGTAGAACCAAGTGACATCAGTTACCTTTATTCCTACTGATGCTTAGAGGATAACGCACAATATCTAGCCGCAAATATCGTTCGCTGCCGTCCTGCTTCTTTCGTTTTGTACATCTTTCATTTCCTGCCCATGACAGCAGGGTAGACTGACCCAGACATTCTTTTTTCTCACTCAAACCCGGCAATCTGTGACTGGAGCAAAGGGATTCTTAATTGAGAATGTTTGCGAGAATATTTCCAGTTCTGACATTCGCCTGACAGCCAAGGAAAACGTTCCGCAAGCTGTGGTCCGAACCATACAATGGGAACTTTTGGTTTTGTTTCAGGAACATTGTCCTACACAAAATTAGAGGTGCGCACTTACTTGTGTGTGTGTGGTTTGGCGGGAGGGGGGGGGGTCGGAGGGGGAGGCTGTTTGGGGGAGGAGACCACCAGACAGCGAGGTCATCGGTCTCATCGGATTACGGAAGGACGGAGAGGGAAGTCGGAAGTGCCCTTTCAAAGGAACCATGCCGGCATTTGCCTGGAGCGATTTAAGGAAATTAGGGAAAACCTCAGTCAGGATGGCCGGACGCGGGATTGAACCGTCGTCCTCCCGAATGAGAGTCCAGTGTGCTAGCCACTGCGCCACATCGCTCGGTGTGTGTGTGTGTGTGTGTGTGTGTTTGAGAGAGAGAGAGAGAGAGAGAGTGAGTATGAGATTAAGGATAAACAGAGAGGAGTCTAAACGGACTAGAACCTTTTTTATATACTTTTGATTTTCTATGTACACCCATATATTTAAGCCAAATACGAGGAGAGATGAGCAGAGAACGAACCTATTACGAGTCTTTGGGAGGGGATTTCCTTTTTGGTATTTTCCTTACAAACAAAAGAATCCTCCCGAGTACCTTAGTCAGAACTGGAGAATGGGAACTATGTAGTTTAATTCTGGAACAATTTGTCCTAGACAAAAAGTTTTAAAGCCTAGTGTGTGTGAAAATGTGCGTCTCTCTCCCTCTCTCTCTCTCTCTCTGTGTGTGTGTGTGTGTGTGTGTGTGTAAAGTAAAGCCGATAGCTTGCTCGGCATGTAAAGTGGCTCTATCTAGGGTAAACAGTGGCATCTTACTTCATTGTTTCATCCTCCACGCCCCAAGTCGTTGGGGCAGGGGAGGGTGGGGAGGGAGTGGAGGGAGGGGAGGGAGGGGAGGGAGGGGATCTCAGCCTGCTTTTCAGCCAAAGAGCACGTAACTTACACAAAGGCGAACACAAATTAAAATGTAAGATATTTACACATGATTTTAAAATTTGTAAAGAATGATTTTATGCATATTTTATATAAGAAAAATTGATTTTCTTTGTTTTTTAAGATTGTAACAGGAAAACTAAAGGTAAAATTAAAAGAATGACAATACTTTTGAAGCACGTTGTAAAAGTGGTGATCTTAAAAAAATGAAGCACAGGACTTCCAACAAAAACTGAGGTAGGTGAACGGCGGTTAGTGTGGGTCAGAGGGTAATATGAGCCAGTCGGTGTTTCTCGGGTTTGCTGCAAAACAGCGGAATAAGACGCAGACATCAGTCTAATATTTTCTGAGCTTGAGTGATGGAGCTGTTAAGTGAGTCACAAGTAAATTTTGTTATTGAGTATCGAAGCTGGCGAAAGACGTAGTTTTCAGAATCGGTTTATGGTTTTAAGGGTAAGAATTAATATTACCAAACTAGTATTCATATTTAAGTAGTCTAATGTAAATTGTAACATAATAATGAAATTCCATTCAGTCAAGACGGTTTTTGTTTCTACCATGTTCAAACCTGCAGTCTCAGTCGGGTAGTATGGGCTACACCAAAGTCGGGTGGGATGGGCCATATAAGTAGTCATATTTTGTTTTTAGGGCACGATGCCAAGTTACTACAACAAGTCTGCCCGTAAGGGTAAACCAGTCTACTTGCTTTCCTCATTTTTTTCACGATTCATGATGTCAGCGTAATTAAAATTGTTTATTTGAGTTTTCATTTACCATATCAAAACAAATAGAGATTCAACAAGGGAACTTTGTGTACGTAACCAGGCGATGTGAAAAATGAGCAGCAAGTAGAGGTATAAATTAGAAACACTGGCATTGATAGTCTTTCCTGAGGGGCGCAGAAAAAGACGCTTATCTTGATAGGAATGTGTAGTGCAATCATAGCTTATAGAAAACATTCAAAGTGAAACTGATTGTATAGGTTGTCCGTAGTAGTAGTTATTGCAAAAATCTCGCAAAAACTTAAATCCAGACTTTTCCCAAAATGAGTGAATATTAAGTGCTATGAATTTCTGTTTGATACTCCAGGAGATGCACACAGTAATCGTGCACGTATCCAGATATGAAGTTCATTGCCTATATGTCCCAAAAGGGTCCACCTTTATCGGACGATATGCTTTGAACGAGAGTGGATTATTCCAGAACTCTGAATCGAATGTACGAACTGAAAGATCAGAAATGTGTACCCTTCCACGTCTACAGAATTCCTCAACTCGCTGACTTTTCGGATCGCTCTTTGTATGACGGCGAAGCAAGATGGCACAATGGTTAAAACACTGGACATGGGAGGAGCGGGTTTCAAATCCGCAAGTCACTTCATGTGACCACCTGGATTGTTCCTCGAAAATGGACACGATCGATTTCATTCCACATACTAAACCATTCCGAAGTTGTACTTAACTCCTAATGATCAAGCCGCCGTCGGGACGCTAAATCCATATCTTCCTTTATTATTTTCCTCTATAGACAAAGAATGAAACAGGTGAAGTAAAAACAGTTCCATGTTGGTACCAGGAAAAGAAGAATTGATTGGATGAAGGAAGAAAGGCTTTATTTTATTGATGTTCGGTGTAAAAAACATACAGACAACACAGTATTACATATCTGGTTCACTTAATAACTAACAATTTATGTGCTTAGATACAGAGGATATAACAACTGATAAGAATTCATAATAACGCATCATGGTAGAGGTCAACAAATACAGTTGACTTGGGTTATTTAGGGTAAGAATGTAAAAAACGGTATAAACAACAATTTGTTCAGAAGTGAGATGGGATTAGAGACCAAGTTACATATGCACGTTAGAATCTCTTATGACGTTCACTGTGTTTTTGTAAGTTACCACATTTTTCTATGATAGTGGCGATGTTAGTCTGAAAGTGGTATTTCAAACTGTCCAATCACCTGCTCCAAGATATTTATTTATCGCGATACTACTCACGCGAAAAGCGTATATGATTTAGATCACTTTCTGATGTTGAATCACTTTCTGATGTTGAGTTGCATGGCCAAGATGAGGAGTCTCTAACGCCTATCCGGTGGTTACTGGGAAATTTCCGTAGTGAAACAACATCCTTTTCGTAGGTACAGTTTGCAGCATGACCAGACAGTAAAATATTGTATTCTGGGGGAAGAGGCTGCACGTTTATTATCCTGGTGGCCTCTCTGCAATCGCGCTACCTACCAGTCTTCTTTTCATTCGTTATTTGCTCGTCTCAAGTTCAGTGAGGCAATGAAATAAGGTAGAACAAAGTGGCCATTGTGCGGTACACATACTGACAAGATCGCTGCTCAGCCACATCAGGAGGTGAACGTTGTGGTCCTTCAGCAATGCTAAGACGTTGAGAGTTCATAATACACTTTAAATGTAACATACGCTAGAGATATCGTCCAATGCAAGCGGTCTGAATAAAAGTAAAGAGATTTTGTGACGGCCGCTACCTGTGTTCTGAGTCGGCCAATGATCGTTCTCCTTGTATATTAGGTCAAAATTAACTGATACCCTCAAGCGACAGACTGGTAATTTTCTACTCATCAGTGAGTATTTTAATCTTATCCGGTCATTAAACTTGACCTGGTTTGAATATGTTGTTTATGTTTAAAGGCGGCAGTGTTAGAGAACAAGCGGGTTTTGCACGAAGTGAATAGCTAAGACAAGTGACGTTCAGAGTGTTTTCTTAACGTAAAAATACAGTGCCGGGCAAAAACACCCTGAAGACAGAATGTAATACACTGAGGTGACAAAAGTCATGTAGTACCTCCTAATATCCTGTCAGGCCTCCTTTTGTGCGGTGTAGTGCAACAATTCGACGTGGCATGGACTCAACAAGTTTTCGGAAGTCCCCTGCAGGAATGCTGAGTAACGCTGTTTCTACATCCATCCGTAATTGCCAAAGTTTTGCAGTGGAAGGGTTTTTACAGTAACTGACCTTTCGGTTTTGTCCCGTAAATGTCCGATGGTATTCATGTTGGGCGATAAGGGTGGTCAAATCATTCGCTGGAACTGTCCAGAATGTTCTTCAAACCAATCACGAACAATTGTGGTTCGATGATATGATGCATTGTCATCCATAAAAATTCCATTGTTCTTTGGGAACAAGTCGATGAATGGCTGCAGGTGGCCTCCAAGTAGCAGACGGTAACCTCTTCCATCAATGCTCGCCTTAATTGCATCACAGGACACAGTCCTTTTCTCAGAAAAATGTGCGGAATGAACTAGTAGCTGGTGGCTGGAACGATTGTCAGTTGCGGGGAGCGAGAAGGGTTTTCACAGGTACCTGGAGACAGGATGTTGGCGCCGTGTGGCCGCCTGTGCCTGTGGAAGGTGCGTATGGAGTGTGTGCAGCGGATTGGCTGTACATGTTCGCAAAACTTTCGACGTGATTCATAGGAAGTGGCTCCTTGAATCAAAAAAGGAAGCTGCATTCATCAGGATGAAATCAAATAAGGAAAGGAATCTAGATGAAAGTGGGGAGGCTGGCGATGTATCCAATCAAACTATGGATGGTTTAGAAGGAGGAACGAATCCTAACTTGGTAGAATTGCTTAAAGCACTCTTCGTACAGGTAAAAGAAGTTAACGAAGAACTTGAGACAAGATTAGTGCAAAATACTAGTGAACAATTAGGTGCAAAGTTTAAAGGGAACAATGAATAGCTCCGTATGCTTAGGGACGGAAATACCGCACAGCTTCGTGTGTCTAGGAGGAAAATAACGAACTTTAAATAAGATGGCTCTGAGCACTATGGGACTCAACTACTGAGGTCATTAGTCCCCTAGTACTTAGAACTAGTTAAACCTAACTAACCTAAGGACATCACAAACATCCATGCCCGAGGCAGGATTCGAACCTGCGACCGTAGCGGTCCTGCGGTTCCAGACTGCAGCGCCTTTAACCGCACGGCCACTTCGGCCGGCCTTTAAATAAGAGAAACATGAAAGGTTAAGTAAAATGTAGAGGAATATTGTAGCAAATACTGCATAAAAAGAACAGGTAAAAATATTTGTTGAGCCTAGCCTACAAACCAAGTATGTCAGAGTAGGTACTGTTGAAAATAGAACTGTTAATTTGGATACTGAATTTGTAAAATAAACCGTAAATGGAAAGAAAAGTTAGAGCATATTATTTCTGCAATTAAAGAGGAGAATGGAAAAACGTGGAATGAGTTGCAGAGCGTAAGAAACGCTTGTGAAAGTTCTCGATGAATATGATGTTTGGTTTGTGAGGCGCTTAAATGCGCGGTCATCATCGCCCGTACGAAGTCCCAGTTCTTACACAGCCCATGTTGTTTACTCTGTCCAATCCAACCAATGTCACGAATGATGATGATGAAATGACGAGGACACCACAAACACTCAGTCTCCAGGCAGAGAAAATCCCCAAACCGGCCCGGAATCCAACCCGGGACCCCGCGATCCAGAGGCAGCAACGCTACCCACTAGACCACGAACTGGGGGCAGTAAAAGGTCTCGTTGATGCGTTATTGTCTTTCATAGTAACTTGTCGCCAAGTGTAGTGAGCCGTAGTAATTAAGTTACAAGGTTGGCAGTGTAACAGACTTGTAGCGAACTGTTTATGTTATTTATGTACCTGTTTCAAGATTTTGCCAACTTATATGCATATATTTCTGAGGTTTATGAATATGAAATTGCAGTTCGCAATAAAAAGTGTGAAATTTCAGGAAAAGTATTTTAGTAACTCCATAGGGAGCCAGAGCCTCCTTTCCAGCGTATCTGAATGGAACGTAGCTGCCTCTGGACAATGACGCGGCAATGAGATAAGTTAAAATGAACTTTTTTGTTCTGTACCAGCGCTACTATTATTATATACACGTCATTACAATCAGTCTGGTATACACATACACTCCTGGAAATTGAAATAAGAACACCGTGAATTCATTGTCCCAGGAAGGGGAAACTTTATTGACACATTCCTGGGGTCAGATACATCACATGATCACACTGACAGAACCACAGGCACATAGACACAGGCAACAGAGCATGCACAATGTCGGCACTAGTACAGTGTATACCCACCTTTCGCAGCAATGCAGGCTGCTATTCTCCCATGGAGACGATCGTAGAGATGCTGGATGTAGTCCTGTGGAACGGCTTGCCATGCCATTTCCACCTGGCGCCTCAGTTGGACCAGCGTTCGTGCTGGACGTGCAGACCGCGTGAGACGACGCTTCATCCAGTCCCAAACATGCTCAATGGGGGACAGATCCGGAGATCTTGCTGGCCAGGGTAGTTGACTTACACCTTCTAGAGCACGTTGGGTGGCACGGGATACATGCGGACGTGCATTGTCCTGTTGGAACAGCAAGTTCCCTTTCCGGTCTAGGAATGGTAGAACGATGGGTTCGATGACGGTTTGGATGTACCGTGCACTATTCAGTGTCCCCTCGACGATCGCCAGTGGTGTACGGCCAGTGTAGGAGATCGCTCCCCACACCATGATGCCGGGTGTTGGCCCTGTGTGCCATGGTCGTATGCAGTCCTGATTGTGGCGCTCACCTGCACGGCGCCAAACACGCATACGACCATCATTGGCACCAAGGCAGAAGCGACTCTCATCGCTGAAGACGACACGTCTCCATTCGTCCCTCCATTCAAGCCTGTCGCGACACCACTGGAGGCGGGCTGCACGATGTTGGGGCGTGAGCGGAAGACGGCCTAACGGTGTGCGGGACCGTAGCCCAGCTTCATGGAGACGGTTGCGAATGGTCCTCGCCGATACCCCAGGAGCAACAGTGTCCCTAATTTGCTGGGAAGTGGCGGTGTGGTCCCCTACGGCACTGCGTAGGATCCTACGGTCTTGGCGTGCATCCGTGCGTCGCTGCGGTCCGGTCCCAGGTCGACGGGCACGTGCACCTTCCGCCGACCACTGGCGACAACATCGATGTACTGTGGAGACCTCACGCCCCACGTGTTGAGCAATTCGGCGGTACGTCCACCCGGCCTCCCGCATGCCCACTATACGCCCTCGCTCAAAGTCCGTCAACTGCACATACGGTTCACGTCCACGCTGTCGCGGCATGCTACCAGTGTTAAAGACTGCGATGGAGCTCCGTATGCCACGGCAAACTGGCTGACACTGACGGCGGCGGTGCACAAATGCTGCGCAGCTAGCGCCATTCGACGGCCAACACCGCGGTTCCTGGTGTGTCCGCTGTGCCGTGCGTGTGATCATTGCTTGTACAGCCCTCTCGCAGTGTCTGGAGCAAGTATGGTGGGTCTGACACACCGGTGTCAATGTGTTCTTTTTTCCATTTCCAGGAGTGTAAAACGCAATGTGATAACTCATCTACGATATTCATTGTTAATTATTGCTAAACAGTAGTCGTAGCTTTAGAACCTGTTAAATATAGGTTTCACCATTCGTTATTGTATAATGACTACACTAGCTAGAGCACAAATGCCCCCCTCCCCCCTCCTTCCACACGACCATCGACAGATTAAATTTAAATTTGGAGGTTTCAATATTTTTTTCTTCTACTGCGAACAGGTCATCTGAGGTCCAAGTTCCAATTTCAGTTCTTCATTATTTTTTTCTTTTCTTTTCTTCCAGTATGGCTTCATCTGTTCACTACGTTCCTTCTTCTTGCATTCAAATCATTTTGAAAAAGTCTTCCATTTTCAGTAAATTTTCCCGAAATGCTTCTCTGTCGTTTATAGCTTCTGATTTTATATTATTTCTTTCTAAATCCTTTTTTCTACTTTCATCCAGCTTGTTTCGGCTTCTTACCACACAAATATTTGAAAAAAATAGTGATTGTACTGTGTTGCGTTAGAAATAAATGTTCAAGAAACATGAGATTTTTTTCTCATTACGTTTGAAATATTTTCCATATTTTTGTATATTTCAGAATTACTTCGTAATTTCCAGCTTTCTGCTGTGCTTTGTGGCCCTAATTATTTTCCTTATAATTCGCCTTTCCAGTACTTCTAACTTACCTAAATTGTAGTTCAATGCCAGGGATTCGCTTGCATATAGGCGTTCTGGCTTCATTACTGTTTTGTAATGTCTTGTTTTTGCATTTTTGGATAGGCACTTTTTATTGGAGATGTCTTCGGTGATACAATATGCTCTCCTCATTTTATGCAGCCTTTCCTCTGTTGCAGATATATGCTCTCCTCATTTTATGCAGCCTTTCCTCTATTGCAGATCTGTACAAAGCATTTTCATCTGATCTTCATTTATACTGTCAATTTGGAAGGAGTGGAGATGGCCCCTCAGGAAGGTGTCAAGCGAATTTTTATCTTTTTCTTGTGCAAGTATATTTTTCGTTTATTTTTGATGGATTTGTAAGTTACAGTTTTCATTCTTTCTACGACAACCCTGTGTTCCCTAATCCCTGTATCCGTTTTGATGCTCGTTATTTCTAAGAAGATCGTGTTATGACAAGTGCAAGAGGAAGCATGTGGTAATATGACAGCGGGAAGAACATGGCCAACCGAGACTGCCGTTTATCGTTCCGTGTCACTGCTACAGGTTCCCAACGTGGAAACTGTGACCTCAGGAGGCTCATACTCAACGACATCCAGGATCTCAAAATCCGTTAAGCTTGGCCGTGGAGGACAGTAGAGCAACATCACGCACCTGGACTCAAAAAATGTGCTTGTTTACAACAAGGCAAGTATCGACATGGACGGAGCGATGTACGTTTGGAGCACGACAGACTGGCAACCATTGTTGCGGCTTTCCTTGACGAGCCAGAATAGAGAAGAACATATCGACAATGGTACGTCCAACAGCAACATTGGACACAGGAGTGCCACCACGTTGTCTGCTCAGATGAGTCCTAGTTCATTATACTGCTTCACTATGGGCGGACCCGTGTGTGTGTGTGTGTGTGTGTGTGTGTGTGTGTGTGTGTGTGTGTGTGTGTGTGTGTGCGTGTGTTTTTGCGTGTGTGTATGCGTGTGCGATTCATACAGCCAATCATTTGGACAACAGGTTATTATTTCAAACGTGGTACGGCCAGTTGCTGAGCTGTTCTGATATACGACAGTACTGATATTCGACTATTTCCTTGGCACGTCCTCCAAATGTCACACCCATTGAACACATCTGGTCCCCGACTGCCGAGAAACTCGTAGACGGCCGAGCGGGGTAGTCGCGCGGTCTTGGGCGCCTTGCCACGAGTTGCGCGGCTTCCCCCATCGGAGCTTCGAGTCCTCCCTCGGGCATGGGTGTGTGTGTGTTGTCCTTAGCATAAGTTAGTTCAAGTTAGATTAAGTTGTTTGTAAGCCTAGGGGCCGATGACCTCACCAGTTTGGTCCCATAGGAACTTACCACAAAAAGACTCGTATACCACCACCTGTCAGCGACAAAGACCACCATTAACGAAATCAGGCACCGAGCTGAAGCTTGGAATGACGTCCTCGTATCTGTCATAAAAGCTCAGATTGTCTTGATGCCCAGACTGCTTCAAATCGTTGTTGCTCCAAGTGTAGCAGCTCTGTGTACTAAATTCTGCAATCTGGGTAGCCCGAAATCACTCGCAAATTTAATTATTCGTTCTTCCTGCTATCCAGCCTACAGGTATTGAGATTTGAATGGACAGTACTGTACAGGGTGGGCGAGAATTCCCAGTAACCCTGTAACCCCTGTTTAGCGTCAGATGTTGCTACACAGGATGGAAGATATTAATTCTCATCAATTGTTGAAATGCCTGTTTCCATATTTTGCAGTCGCAGTAGCAGTAGAGTTTTAATTTATAGCCATGGCAGATGTGAGCGGTCATACAGGGTGACACAGAAAAACGGGAACATTTCCACAATCCAATCAAACTAGAAGTATTGAAGGAAAGCAATTGCATTCATAGTAATTGAAACCTTACAACTTTGTCATTTACGAAACGTTGATGGCATTTATCATTATTTTTAAATTACGTCCTTTAGATGGCGCCCTGCTGTACGAATGTATTCGTGAAATTTGCTTTTGAGATTTCTCATTGACAACTACAACATCTCACCTGGGATACTGTGAATTGCATCTCGAATTCTCTGTTTTAACTCGTCCAGGTTTATTTGTCGAGCCGTATAGACTTTGCTCTTGAGGTAGTCCCACGAGAAAAATCAGAAACGGATAAATCAGGAGATCTAGGGGACCAGGGAGTGTTACCGGATCGTGAGATGACACGGTTGCCAAACAATTCTCGCACATATGCCATTGATTGCCGTGCAGTGTGTGGTGTCGCCCCGTCCTGTTGAAGCCAGGCTTCTTGGACGTTTGGAAAGTTTTTCAATGCAGGTGTAATGAAAGTTCGAAACATCTTCACGTAACGATCGGCACGGGCAGTTATTGTGTTTCCCCTGTTCATTTGGGAAAAAATATAGTCCGATATCCCCATGTGATGAAACACGACACCACACTGTTACTTTACTAGCCTTAAAGAGCGCTCATGAACGTCATTAGGATTTGTGTTTGCCTCGTAACGGCAGTTCTGTTCAAAATGGCTCTGAGCACTATGGGACTTAACATCTGTGGTCATCAGTCCCCTAGAACATAGAACTACTTAAACCTAACTAACCTAAGGACATCACACACATCCGTGCCCGAGGCAGGATTTGAACCTGTGACCGTAGCAGTCGCGCGGTTCCGGACTGAGCGCCTACAACGCGAGACCACCGCGGCCGGCGGTAGTTCTGTTTATTCACATAACCCGTGATATGAAAATGTGCCTCATCTGACATCCACAACTTGTTTAGAAATTCATCGTCATTGTTTATTTTTGTTACCATTTGTTGACAGAATTCTAATCGTAACCGGTAATCGTTGTCCCTCAATTGTTGCACCATCTGTAGTTTGTATGGATGAAATTTTAAATCACGATGAAGAATTCTACGAATACTCTACCGGGACATTACAACCACTGCTGCTTGCTTACGAATTGAACACCGTCGGCTTTGTAAGATAGACTCCTATACAATATCAATGTTAGCTGGAGAACGCACTCTTAGGCCTATTGGTCGTCCTGTTGTTTTATTCTTGAGGACAGATCCAGTCTCTTCAAAGTTATTAATCCAACATTTCGACGGAGCGGCATCATCACGTCCTGAATTATAAAGGCGTGTAAACTCCGTCTGCACCGCTACCAAACAACCATTGTGTTTATAAAACATTTTTATAGCTAATGCACGGTATTGTCCGTTCCACTGATACATGATTGCCGAAATGGCGGACTGTTTACTCGCTAACTGTCACGAAGCCGCCGTGCTGCCACCTGCCCATGGGTGCCACTACTCATTTCAAACATTCGTGTTATTGTGTGTCACCTTGTAGTTACACTATTTAGGAGCGTTTACTGTCAACCTTGTGGAAGTACGAACGACAACGAAGAGTCCAGACAGTGAGACAGATTATGGAGGCATTCCAAGAAGGATTTAATAAAGTTCCATCGCGAAAGGCAGCACTTCTGGATTGAGAGAGATGTGCTTTTTCCCTTGTCAGTGTTAAAAGCAGGCCGCCTAGTGGAGAGAAGAAGACATGAGAAGAAACAGCTACCGGAATCTCTCCTTCGATCGAACAATAAACGTAACCGGGGTTCGAACTTGGTATACCGAGGACACCAATGCGAGATCACTCGAAAAAGGACCTTAAGGTCAGACCTTTTGGATCGACCTTCGTAAACGAATTATCGGATACAGACTGGAATGAGTGCGTTTTAGCATGTCGTGCTCTGTTAACTCAGTTTCCAAATGCAGTGAAAAGTGTCAAGTTTAGGTTTTGACATGAATGTGCCATTTATCACAGCTCATGTCCTACAAATATTGTGGTTTAGGCCAAAGAGAATCCTCGTTACACATTAGTGTTAGAAAGGACCCTCCTCTCGTAACTATATGGGCAGCGGTGACATGACAGCATCTGTTTGGACGGCACTTTTTTGAAGGGACTGTGAATGCCGCAAATCATTGACACATGTTTGAAATATAGTTAATACCTCAGCTTGAGGAAAGGGCCTCACAGAACGCATATGGTTGCAGCTAGACGGAGAGCCTCCTGCTTTGGCGTTGTGGCGTTCGCTGTGTTATTCAGTGGTTTGGTATTTAACTAATTTGTAAATGAAAATGATAATCTTATTTTATTACATTGAGTAATTACTAAATAATTTTTCTCCCGGCTAAAGATTTGGTCAAGAACTCCAAGTTAACGTCGTGTTAAAGTGTTGTCTGTAAGTTGAGTAAGTGTCACTAAATCACAGTTCATACAACAGATTCCTTACAACTATTGATTAAGATGGAAGCAGTTATCTTCAGCAAAATGATCATTAAAACCACCGAATATCAGCCGCGCAAAACACTGACGTATGTTACCTGAAACAATATTCTTCGCAACTCGTGCTCCATACATCAGCTAGAAAAGGTTGTTATAACGATCGTGCTATGAGCACTGCTTTTAAAGAACCAATCTGATTCGAATCATTTTCATTAAAATGAGTTCGGGACAACCGGTGCACATTTATTTTTACACACTTGTATTACGATTGGCATTTACGTCTGCAGAGTTGCGTAATTTGAATTTGCCGCTGAGATAATTGTTAAGATGGCGGCAGACAACTGATAGAGACTTTCTATTGTTAGAGCAAATAAGATAAGTATTTGACATGCTTATTAAACTCTACTTTCGTATTGTGCACTATTTAGACTTCATCAAGCAAACATTTGATTTTTTTCTAAGGAAAACACAGACAAAAACGCGATACAAATCGCTATGATCAATGGCTGCGCTATTTGCAGCGGAAGGAAATAATTAACACAGATAATGCTTACTGAGAGAGGAGTTAAAGTTACAAATAATTATTCACTCATATTTGTAATAATAATGAACTCTATGCTCAAGCAATAATTAACAAATAATTATAATTTCTTAACAGGCCTCAGTTTGATATGCGTCCGCAACCTACAAAAGCCAACCAACGAAAGGTAAAAAAAACAAAGGAAGACAAACGCAGATCATAAATGGAATTTACAATTATCATTGTCTTGTTATGATACACATCGATATGTCCAATTACATCATAGAATATTATATAAATAATTAATATTTATCATCGTTTTCACTATTTTTTTCATATGTCGAATAGATTCTGTTTATAACTGTTACACACATAATTTCCTCTCGTAGCACTGTAGCTAAAATTTATCTCGTGGATGTTACAGCGTTCCTAAATGAGCAGTTCCCAGGACGGTGGATAGGTCGTTGTTAATCAGCAACATCAGTTTTCTTGAAATGGCCACCAACAAGTTCTGACCTCACCACAGCTAAGAATTCCTTATGGGAGGTTATTAATGGGCATGAATGTGGACGCCGTTATTTTACAAACGAAGAACTGCGCAATAATGGTGAGTACATACATATTTCGCACTGTAATACCGGACATGTTCAAAAATATCTTACGAATAACATTGAGGCTCACGGAAATGTGTTTACAGCATCATGCGGTACGTAGCGATGTACTGGATACTTAATACGTAAGTAGGTACTTGTCCTAAAACTAATGAATTCATTTATCATTCGATCCTAGGAGTGCGCGAACTTTTCGCTCACCCTGTACGTACTTCCGATTGTGTTGCGTTTTCTCGAATGACGTCTTTTCACTGAATAATGCACAGCAACCTTACGAAATTCACTTGACAGCTTTAACGTGGGCGAACCTTGTCAGAAAGATCAGATAAGATGTGCTACATCCCGCGAACGAACCAATTATTGACCATTTGCATACACTAGCGGCCGGCAAGGCCCGCAAAGAACGGAGGAGCGGGACACAATAACCAGCTGCGACAGTCGATCCACAGCGCCCTGTGTCTGGTGGAAACACGACAGGACATTAGCTGTTGCATCAACACGATATTTTACGCTCATCTTAACACATACTCAAAACTGACCCGCCGGACGACAATAAAGCTGTTCGTTAAAGCGGACAGGACACTTTTCTTTCCGAATTACGTTACCGAAACACAATCGGCGGGCCGTTCCTCGGGCGACGTTATCTGCCGGCTCGGTGATGTAGCGGCGTACCGGGAACCTGTTCTCGGCGGGCGGGACCAGCGTCGGCGACACGCGCCGCGCCGCGCCGCGCCGTGCTGTGGAACCGGCGGCGGACCGCTCGCGCATGCGCAGATTTACGCGCCTCCCCTAAAGACACATTAAGTTATCCCAATAAATAAATGGATAAACAAGTGGCACGTGTCGCGGGCCCCGCCCACTCTCGGCCGCAGGCGTGGCCGCTCCTACCTGCCGCGGCCGTCGCGTTGTGAAATGCCGAAAAGCGCAGCCGGACGCTGGAGCGCCGCAGCGCCTCCGGTCTTGGGAACTTTCTCTCTCTCTCCGTGCGACAATTACTGTCTCATAGTGCTACTCGTAAATCTGGCTTGTAAACTAAAAGTGCACGCTCGAGACCGCTGGGATACGCCCACTAGCACCGACGTTATCTCAGCACACACACACATCGACACACACACGCACGCCCGCACATATACACATATACATACACATACGCACACACACACACACACACACACACACACACACACACACACACACGCTTTAACGAGTACAGTCTCCGGTGGACAAAGAGACAAAGGCGACGCAATGGCAAGGCGGTAAACCGCTAGTCCCATGGTTCGGGTCCCGTTACGGCAAGTGTCACAGTTTCTCTACACTATGTAATGGTGCTTGAATTACGTAACCATTACGGCAGCTCACCTGAACCTCTAGATACCAGCAATATTCTACTGTGTTTCTGTAAAGTAGTTAACATGTTTCTGAGATAACATTCAGATTTGATTTCATTAATGTAGAGGTACTTCGATACATAGATATGTTTATGTTGCAATGATATTATTCTTATGTGTATTCTTTCTTTTGTCACTGTGTTCTTTGACGTACTTGTAACTCTGATTTTTGGGCGCGTAAGCGATTGTTAGTTCGTTAGAGAGTTAGAGACTGAGAAAGTCAAGTCTTGGACGTCATGTTGGAAAGACGCATATTGTAGTCAACTTATGAAATGTGAACTTTAACAGTGAGGAAGATGTTTTCAAGTATGTTTTGTATTGTGAAGTGATGTTTTGTGTGTTACGTGATATTGCAACAAAAGCAATAAAAAGGAAGTGAAACTTAAATTCGGCGTGCTGATTACTTTTTTTAAATCACCATTGTCCTGCAAAAGTGTAATCTTCAAGAATGGTTTGTGAAACACATCTATTAAACTTTTGAATGTCGCAGAATAAAACCTAGGCCTCTTTGCATCATAGCTTGGAATCATCACCTAGATTTTCGACGATTGAGCCATGATTTTACAACGAGACCAGCGTGGCATGATTGTGTGTGATGCCCATATATTAGTTAGGTTTAAGTAGTTCTAAGTTCTATGGGACTGATGACCTCAGAAGTAAAGCCCCATAGTGCTCAGAGCCATTTTGAACCTTCAAACATGAAGGGATGCAGGTGTTCAGCAGCTATCTGGTCCCATGAAAGCGCAGGAGAATGTCTTCCATAGCATAATACTGCTCAACCAGTCTGCGCTCGTCATGCTCTGCACGTTTGAAGCCGCCGTTCACCCCGTTGATGGCGGTTGTGGATACGACCACCGATCTAGTGTAGCAAACGTGTGATGCACCGGAAGAGCCGACACGTTTACTCTGATCGACGGTCGAATCCACTGCAGTAGTAACTGACCATGTCGTTTGGTCAACACGTAAACACGTAGGGGCGGTATGCTGCGAAGCTCTTGTTCAACAATATACGACGAACGGTGTGCTCCGAAACGCTTGTGCGTGCACCAGTATTGTGCTCTTTTTGCGGAGCTGCCATAGATCGCACTCTATCCCACTTTACAGAGCAGACAAGCCTCTGAAATCCACATTTGTGAGGAGTCGTGGACGTCCAACCATTTAGTGCAGAGTGTTCTTCTACCTCTTTCCGTAGATGCTCACAACTGTAGCAAGTGAACTTTGACCAGCTTCACCGTTTTCGAGTTATTCGTTCACAGGCTCTGCGTAATATTAATCTGCTCTTTGTCAGAGTCCCTTATCTCAATGGATTTCCTCGTTTGCAGCCCATATCTTGGTTATGGTGATCCTCTGTCCGTGCCTGCTACACTTACACATGTCACCTGCCCCAATTGCACCAGTCGCCATCCAACGTCACGGAGGGCAGTGGTCATAATGTTTTGGCTCATCAGTGTAATTTTTTTTCTTTTAACGACTTGTACGAAACCAAACGAGAGCTCTGTGTCTTACGTTTTGGCTTGCTACACTCCTCTCTCCGCCTGCAATAGCAGTTGCAGGGCCGGGAGAGAGGTCATCCACTAACTGTTCAGACTCCTATCGGCAGTGGAAGCAAGCATGCTTACGTTATTGTGCTCTTCATTTGCATACGCTGGCAGGTCTACGACCGTGGTTTGGGTCCTGTACGGCGTCAACAGGGAAGATAAAGTGTCACTAGGAAAAATTCCTTGTTAAGGCTTCAGTCTTTATCCGAATGACGAATACCGGTATGTGACAGAAATATTTTTACATTTTTTTAAAATACTAAAATCTTATATAAAACTGTTTTGGTGGCCGCATTAGCTGTTTGCAGTTTCTCTATTACAGGATCATACACAACCGGTTTCGCGATGTTTTAATAACATCCTCAAGTGTATACATCTATGGAAAAATGTAATATGAATTAAAATGTATGACAATGATAAAAATAACGCACTTAATCTGAAGGACAGGGAACAAACGCTCACATAACTAATTTAACAGTGGATCGTTAAAAATACACTGTCTCCCAATATTTGGACGCCGTTAGAATTGTCAGAACCGCCTGAATTGGATGGTTACACGGTGGAACATCAAAAATTCCATTGGACTGCTGGCGCCGGCAGTGTACATAAGCACTGTGAGCAGCGGGTGTGAACATAAAAAAGGAGTTGGAATAAGATTACGGAGGGAACTATACAGAATAAACCCGTGTTTGGACAGAAAACATAGAGGTTCAGCAACGATTAAAAACCAACAACTGTCACAAAAGCCAGATGTTGGAGACATGGCTATGCCTGAAGTGTGAAGGCTAGGCCGTCTGGTGTTACTGAAACTTCTGGCGTGCAGTGTGCCCGGCTCCCACGCGGTTCCATCTCACCAAACGAGATGAGGACTACGGTTCAAGCCCGTGTCCTACCATCCACATTTAGATTTTCCGTGGTTTTCCCTAAATCACTCCAGCCGAATGCCATGACGGTTCCTTTGAAAGGCCATGGCAGATTTCCTTCCCCATCCTTGACACGATACGAGCTTGTGCTCCATCTCTAAAGCTGTTATGTTTGCTTGCTGATAACACAAGCATTGGTATAAACAGCAAATCAGGAATAGTTTTGGAAAGAGGTGGTAACGGCAGTTCATGGGTTTTAAAGATTTCTAGCCAATTCACTACCACTAAACTCTGAAATAAAAGCCCTCACATATCCAGCTTACACCTACAAAACATGACTGCACATCATGTATAAGAAATACAGGAGCGTAGAGAGAGAGCAGAAGAACAGAGTTAAGCGGTTCTGGCGCTGCAGTCCGGAACCGCGGGACTGCTACGGTCGCAGGTTGGAATCCTGCCTGGGGCATGGGTGTGTGTGATGTCCTTAGGTTAGTTAGGTTTAAGTAGTTCTAAGTTCTAGGGGACTTATGACCTAAGATGTTGAGTCCCATAGTGCTCAGAGCCATTTGAACCATTTTTTTTTTTTTGAAGAACAGAGTTAAATATCTGAGATTAAAACTTGATGATAAATTCTTTTGGGAGAGGTATAGAACAGAAGTACTGAAACTCCTAAATCAGTCATTGTTTAAAATGCGAGTATTGTCCTACAGAAATAACTCATAAACGAAAAAGACGGCTGGCATTCTTCTCTTACTTTCTTTTCATTTTGGGCTCCTCATCTATCGAAACAAAAGTTTCCAAATTAAAAAGAGCCTTTAACGGATTACTTGTGGTGTGAGTTAATGTACGTGCTTATACGAACTTTAATTTTTTTGTTTTCCGGACGTGTTCGAAATTCTCGAGGATCCCTCACTATGGGTCTATGAAACGCCACGTTGTATGTAATCTAACCTAATTCACAATAATTACAAATCTATCTTTAAAACTTCATAAAGGGTAGCCAATGGGAGTATTCCCGGAAATCGTGCCTCTTAATCTTTCCCTCACTGGGTGTACTGCAACAAAGTAGGCTATTACGTTCTCCAGCAAACTTTCGGGAGCCGTGCGGGATTAGCGGAGGTTCGATTCCTCCCTCTGGCATGGGTGTGTGTGTTTGTCCTTAGGATAATTTAGGTTAAGTAGTGTGTAAGGTTAAGGACTGATGACCTTAGCGGTTAAGTCCCATAAGATTACACACACATTTGAACAAACTTTCGGGAAGTTTGTAGCAGGCATACATTTAAATATTCTTAGGCGGATAAAATCAGTTACACGAATCTCTTAAAGATTTGAAATGAATTACATAGACTGCAGTGAAATGGACAGACCAATGCGGATGAAGTCAGTGAAGGTACAACAACATAAAATGACATCAGCGTACATCTTTCACCTACACAAAATCTGCAGTGCAATGAGTCCCGGCCTGAAACTGATTTTCAACTGTCGCCACATATATATTACACTGCCAGTTTAGCATATTTTGACGGATGTGCTGATATAATTTGATGTTAGCGCATCATGTATTTCATCCCGATCGATCTTTTCATTCATTTTGTCTCATTCAATTCATTTCATATACAAATTATATTCTTTGTGACAGGGAAATCCACGATCCTCCATGGCCTCCCACGTCCCCTGTTGAGAATTCTGGCAGTCATGTTCGAAAATCACAGTTAGAAACATCAGTGACAATAAAAATCCCAGTCAGGCCTGGATACGTTTTGAGATAGCCTAGTAGTCGCGGCGGCTGCTTACTGTAAGTGGGAAATTCGGATTCGAGGCAATGTTTGTCAGACATTTTCCGTTGTTACTATATATGTTAAGGGATTGTTTAATAACATCACAAAACCTGAAGCCAGTAATGAAACTCAAACAGTTTAAGCACACTCCACTAAACTTGATGTATTTTGTAACTCCATCTGCAGTCACAATCCAGTGAACCGAAGGAGATTGTCTTTCTCTCCGTATGCTACGTGTATCCATCTCGTCTTAATACTGCATGAACGACTTATCTTCTACTTCGTTGCAGCTCTATCTTCAGGTTGACCCTGTGGTATTGTGTGTTTCCTCATACCCAAAGCCCATGAGAAACACATAATTTTCTTCCATTTATTACCAGTGAGGCAAAGCCTCAGACCTCACATTTCTTACATTGGTCGTTATCTGAAGCGAAATCTATTTCCTTCGAGACCCCCTTTCACAGATGGACCCAAAGTCTTCTCTTTTGCCTGTTGTAACCTGGCCTCTTTCCTAAATGTTCGGAAGAATTAGGTGACGTTCCTTTGTGCAGTTTACACTCAAAGCCGACATGACGGGGGCTACCAAGTTGAAAATTCTTGTGGACAGTGACAGACTCATGTGTCCAATATCCGTTATCATCAGGCCCGTTACCAGCTCGACTTGTCTAGGGCAAGAGTAGTTACGTGCCCACAACAAGATATTAAATATTCTTCATGTAATATATACTATTTACTGTAACATTCTGCTAAAACTGACATTTTCTTAATCAGCAGTGGAGGGAACTGTGTTAAACGACGAGGAACGGAAAAACTATCTATGGGAAAGACAAGTCATGACGACGTCTAACTGTCTATAAAAAAAAAAAAAAATTAGAATGCAGGTAGCCTGTCTATGTTATTATACAAAATCTAGCCGAGACCTTAAAGGATGTGTGTGATGTCCTTAGGTTAGTTAGGTTTAATCAGTTCTACGTTCTAGGGGACTGATGAGCTTAGAAGTTAAGTCCCATAGTGCTCAGAGCCATTTGAACCATCTGAACCTTATAGGAATGTGGTGAAACGACAATAAGAAATACATAACAAAATCTTTGATATTTACAGCTGAACACGTCAAGCGCAAAGAAATCCGCATTTGGTTCCAAGGAATCAGAAGTGATCAAAAGATATAGAGAATGAAGAACATAACACTATAAACAGATATATCTTTCGAAAGAAAGTTTTATATTCCCTTAAGCTAGAAGGAAGTGATCAGAAGTTCGAAACGACAGCAATCCGATTGAATGAAAAATGGAAAAACCGGTAATTAAATCAGAAGTATTTATTAACGTGGAACTTAGGAGGCACAAACTCAATGAAAAATGAAGAGGTCGTGGTAATGTTCAACAGCTGGATTACGTATATCAAATGGAGACGTGTTTTCCAATGGATCACACTGTTTCTGTTTTAAGACACTTGTTGCCTTCCTGTAGATGTGTAACAGTATATTAAGTGGTTTTTCAAGTCGGTGAATGATATGAAATGTGATTAGTATTATCATACGAAGCAGATGGTGCAGTAACGAAACCGACTCTAATAAAAGTTGTTTGTCATTCATTTGAAATATAATACTGCTGTTGGAACTTAACTACAAAAAATGTTCAAATTGTTTGATTGATCGACAATGGACGTGACTCAAAAAGAGAACATCCTATAATTTACTCGAAGTGATACAGAAAAACTTCGGGAAACCTGAATCAACGTGGCTCAATAGGAGTATGAACTTAACCACACGAACATGTCAAGAACCTCTGTCACTTCGCTCATTGCTTCCCCATTAATTATGTATCTGAGATGGCCTTATGTTTACGTTACGTGGCACTATAACGGGTACTTTTAAGGGTGGCCTAAAAGCGTAGGTGATGGATATTAAACTTTCTATATTATTTCGGCTACCTATTATTATTATGCATAAAAACTATTTTTGATGTTCAAATAAGAAATCATTTATCGTTTGCGCCATGACCACATCACGGCGGAAATATTCATAATAGCATCCGTTTCAAAGATCGCTACTGCTGTCCTCAAATATGTTACACATTACTTTCCTTTTATTTTTTACTTTCTTTCACTTTTTCGTGTTATTTTTAAGTTTTTGTGTAGTTCACACGAACAACGTTCCTCCTAGTTTATATGGAAAGAAGCTTCTGTGGAAAATCAAAATTTGTAGCAGTAAGCCTATATCTTACACTCATTAAGACATTCGAAGAAATGCTTATGGCGATTGTATACAAGGGTGCTCTATAAAGACGATAGACCGAATCGAATCTAAAGATGTACACGACTCAGTTCAGTTTGACAGGGAAATTCGGTACTGGGTACTAGCATTTGAACGTATAAATACATTAACAAAACTTTTCAGCAAACAGTTAATAAACAAACACATAAAACTTAATAATATTCCTAATTTTTTGCATATTCATGTTACTTGAAAACCTTTACAGTAAGAAGAACACGGTAATGCACCTTCTTCATTTACTTTACCCGAGGTATAATCCAAATATGTATAAATAAGATACAAGTGCCTAGAGCAAATAAATACCTACTCAAAATATTTTGGTACAGCTACAATCATGAAAACTTTAGTATCAGTAGCATGAGATAAAGTTAGTATAATATAATGCATTACTGTGTCAAGGTATTACGAGAGCTAGCAATATCGGCATTCTACCACTTTTGATTCGCCAAAAAAGAAAAAAAGTTCATTAAAATTCATTTTCTGAGACAAAGTTATGTAATGCTAGTGAAAAGCTTCATTGCTGTCTACTCCAAGTAGAGATGGAAACTGGAAATGTTTGTGCAGAAAAATTTTGGCTACATTATATAAAATATTCATGTAAATATTTTTTTTTCAACAGCGGAAACATTGTCATGGTCAAACATTGCAATAGGACAGTCAGTAGACTACTACGCTTTAAAAACAACAATAATTTTATTTGAATTATCTATTCCAGACATAAACGCATGTATTTTTTTGGTAATTTCCACAAGCAGCGCATTTAGGACTACGTCTACATCTATATCTACCTCATACTTCGTAAGCCACCTAATGGTGTGTGTCAGATGGTACTTTTAGTACCACTAACTAAGCTCTCCAACCCTGTTCCACATGCGAAGAGCGTGTGGGAAGAATTACTGTCGGTAAGCCTCTGTACTGGAGCTTATTTCTTGAATTTTCTCTTGGAATTAATGAACAGATTGATTGCATTTTCGTGACTGACTACGGATCTGTGTATCAACAATTTTGTTGCTTCTGGTGAATTAGAGAATGCTTTCAAGTGTTGTAGTTGAGTTTTTTTCTGAAATACACTGTAGATAATAATCTTTCGTTTAAACTGTAACGGAAAACATTCGTATTTTTTAGGAAAGTGAAAGATGTTAAGTACTTGTCATGCTTCAATGTACACTCGACAGCAAAAAAAGTGGGTAACCCCTGAATTCCAACGTGTAGTCTGCACCTGAATGTATGCAACCAACAAAGCATATCTGTGTTGCACATAGTCGCAACCCTCCACAGTACAGTCGTTGTAAGATACACAATGGGTACCGCTAGAGACTACTAGAGAACACCAGTCTTTATGACAGTCCGTACAGATGTAAAGTAAAACCACGATAGTACAGAAGAGATCAGACAGTCATTAACGTTTGTAAACTAAACTTAATTACAATACGTGACATTTCAAATGTTATGGGACAACTAGTTTTGTCACATAAATCGTTCAGTAATCCTTAAGCACAATTAAATATTTGAGACAGTAAATGGATTTATAAAGTTGTATGGCAATTGGATACAAGTTCTTTGCTGTCTGAAAGGATTACCCAGCACATGCTGAACGTCATTCAACGTTCAACAGGGAGTGGTTTCGCATCAACTTTATGTAATACTAAGCAGTTACAAGAAAACGTGATTAACGGCGGCAACCACTCTACGGAAATCCCAACATTAACAGCGAATCACAAGTAATATCATTGTTCACATTACTCATCGACAGTTACTTGTACACGAAGTTGTACTTTAAATGACATGACCAACGTCTTCGTTCTGGATCCGGATGCAAACCCAGAACGTAAAGCCATTGTTAACCAAGCAAAGCTTTGTACCTTATCGAGACTCGATCACTAGGCAGAAAGAGACGTCAAATATTGACGTTTGCACCAGTATCAGTTATCAGTTCTCAACTTGAACGTAAATGACGATAATGTTTGTACGAAAGCAGGAATCCTAACATGACAATTACCTTCTTGATAATTAACCTCGAAAGACGTTGTATACTGTCGCATTGTCAAGGAATAAAGGATGCACATGTTTAAAATTGAAATGCCATCATGTAATGCTGGGGACAAGGATGCGAACCCAGCACCTATTCGGATTGTTGAATAAGTACGTAAAATCACAATGTAGATATCACAGTTTGTCACCAGTAGTGGGGTTGGAACCTTAAATGACGACTGAAGTTGTATTGCCTGACCGGGATTCGAACCCGGCGCCTACCGCCGTCGTTGTCTAAACAGGAACAGACGAGAAATGTCCAATGGTGGTTCACCATCAGCGAGATGTGCACACGTCTAACTAGAAATAAGGTGACGAAAACGTCTATGCTGACTGAGAGTAGAACGCCGCACATATGGTTATGAAGACACGTTAATAATCAACTTCATATTCAGTAGTAGCTAGGAGAAACATGTTTAGTTGCAAACCTTAAGGCCTTACTCATCCCTAGTAACGTGTTGCCTAATATCTGCGATATCATGATGTTAATTTACAAGTGGATTGACTGCCGTAAAGAGCAATGTTCTCTAGTAGTCGTGTATCATTGAGATGTAAATGAATTGCCTCAGCAGAAAGTAATTTCCGTCGTGCAGCACGTATTGTTTCAGACACACTGAGAACATGTTATAAGTGCACAAAACGTGTATTGTATACTAAGTATATACTATTATTTGGAGAAGTTGCCGCCAAACCTGTTTACTTTTACATTCCGCTCAGTTGTCCTGGTTGAATACAGGTTTTCTTAAGGCTACATCTAATGCACAGCGCTTGCAAGAAAGTATAGCTTCCTGTGTCATGCTATTGCTAGCTAGGTGAAATATTTTGTGGTAGCTATGTTTAAAATGAATGTATTTTTGAAAGTATTGTTCGTCAAATATTTGAATAAATCGTCAACTGTAGGTGTGTCTGCACATGTTATAGCATAATAGCTGTAGCTGCGTTAGTTTGTACTACAGACTTGGGTAGATTAGGTGTAACTTTTGATCCTTCAAGGGGTGATCGTGGCCCTGCGGCCCAGGTCTGTACTAGCCGCGGCTCGCGAGCTACGGGCCAGCCAGGCTGGCCGAGGCGAGACGGAAGTGAGCGATCTGGCGGTGGCGTTGGGGGGCCAACAGTCCGGGACGAGCCAGCACGGCTGTGCCGCATGCCTCTGCCACTGCCGCTCCGTTTGACGTAAATATGTTTACCTCCTCTCCTGGAATCAGTATAAGAGCGGCAAGCAGAAATACACATCAGGCTGTCTGCCGTAATGACTCACTGGGAGAGGTCTATTCGAGGTAGAGTCAAAAAATGGTTCAAATGGCTCTGAGCACTATAGGACTTATCATCTGAGGTCATCAGTCCCCTAGAACTTAGAACTACTTAAACCTAACTAACCTAAGGACATCACACACATCCATGCCTGAGGCAGGATTTGAACCTGCGACCGTAGCGGTCGCGCGGTTCCAGACTGAAGCGCTTAGAACTGCTCGGCCACTCCGGCCGGCCGGGGTAGAGTCGTCGCTCTCATTGAGGATGGAGGATGTTCCATCAGAGAAGCTGGCAGGCGTTATGGCGTCTCACACACCACTGCAACGAAATGGTGGATGTCTACCTTGAAAGAGGCACCACCAACAGGGCTCCTGGCTCAGGCAGGAAGAGTGTGATCTGACAGCAGGAAGACAAGGACCTAGTGTCTAGGAGCAGAGAAAATCCCTTTCTGAACGCGAAGCAGTTGCGGCGGGAGATCAACTTCCCCGGCTCCAGTGACACGATTCGCCGAAGGCTGAGGGACCCTAGACTGCATGCACGACGATCCGCCGTGAATCAAGGGCTCAGCGAAGACAACGTTTTATACCGGCTAGCATTTGCGGAGCTCCATCTGAGGGCGTCGTGGGACAACGTCATTTTCACTGATAAGAAGGTGTTTTCCACCAATAACGACGGTCCACGAATCGTTTACAGGCCGCAAGGGACTCGCCATCGACGCGAATATGTAACCACGACGAGAAGAAGTGGCCGGCTATCTGTTACCTGCTGGGGTTGGAATTCTCCGAGAGGGGCAGGAATTCTTCACAGGATAGAAAGAACTCTGGACAGCGCGCAGTATGCCCACATATTGGAAAATGTGATGCTTCCGTCAGTGCGAATGCTGTACGCAGAAAGGGACGTCACATTGGAAGAGGACAATTCTCCCATTCACAAGTCTGCATTTGTTCAGCATGTATTGTCTTTACTCTCTCCCAAATCCATGATTGGGGTCAACGTCACGGACTGGCCGCCACGGGCGGCTGATATGAACTCCATGGAAAACATGTGGGCTGAGGTCGCCAGAACATTAAAAGAGAACTGGCCACGAAACCAACCAACTGCTGCGGACGCTCTTTGGAACTGCGTCCTGGAAGCCTGGGAGGAAGTTGCTTCTTCAGGCTGTTACGTCCGACGGCTTATACATTCTATGCCAAGACGCGTGATAGAAGTACAAAATAATGAAGGATTCTGGATAAAATGTTAGAGTTCTTAAAATGTTTTGTTATGTCTTCTTTTTCGTCATTTTTCCTCAAAATTCAAATGGCTCTGAGCACTACGGGACTTAACTGCTGAGGTCATCAGTCCCCTAGAACGTAGAACTACTTAAACCTAACTAACCTAAGGACATCACACACATCCATGCCCGAGGCAGGATTCGAGCCTGCGACCGTAGCTTTCGCGTGGTTCCAGACTGTAGCGCCTAGAACCGCTCGGTCACTTCGGCCGGCCATTTTTCCTCATTGGAAGCTAGTGGAAGATCGCGTGGCAACAGAAAAGACACAATATGGGTTAGCTTTCCTTTGAGTTGCCCTTTTAATTCAAGTGGGTTTCTTTTGAATATACAGTTTGTTAAGTATTCTACACTCCTGGAAATGGAAAAAAGAACACATTGACACCGGTGTGTCAGACCCACCATACTTGCTCCGGACACTGCGAGAGGGCTGTACAAGCAATGATCACACGCACGGCACAGCGGACACACCAGGAACCGCGGTGTTGGCCGTCGAATGGCGCTAGCTGCGCAGCATTTGTGCACCGCCGCCGTCAGTGTCAGCCAGTTTGCCGTGGCATACGGAGCTCCATCGCAGTCTTTAACACTGGTAGCATGCCGCGACAGCGTGGACGTGAACCGCATGTGCAGTTGACGGACTTTGAGCGAGGGCGTATAGTGGGCATGCGGGAGGCCGGGTGGACGTACCGCCGAATTGCTCAACACGTGGGGTGTGAGGTCTCCACAGTACATCGATGTTGTCGCCAGTGGTCGGCGGAAGGTGCACGTGCCCGTCGACCTGGGACCGGACCGCAGCGACGCACGGATGCACGCCAAGACCGTAGGATCCTACGCAGTGCCGTAGGGGACCGCACCGCCACTTCCCAGCAAATTAGGGACACTGTTGCTCCTGGGGTATAGGCGAGGACCATTCGCAACCGTCTCCATGAAGCTGGGCTACGGTCCCGCACACCGTTAGGCCGTCTTCCGCTCACGCCCCAACATTGTGCAGCCCGCCTCCAGTGGTGTCGCGACAGGCGTGAATGGAGGGACGAATGGAGACGTGTCGTCTTCAGCGATAAGAGTCGTTTCTGCCTTGGTGCCAATGATGGTCGTATGCGTGTTTGGCGCCGTGCAGGTGAGCGCCACAATCAGGACTGCATACGACCGAGGCACACAGGGCCAACACCCGGCATCATGGTGTGGGGAGCGATCTCCTACACTGGCCGTACACCACTGGTGATCGTCGAGGGGACACTGAATAGTGCACGGTACATCCAAACCGTCATCGAACCCATCGTTCTACCATTCCTAGACCGGCAAGGGAACTTGCTGTTCCAACAGGACAATGCACGTCCGCATGTATCCCGTGCCACCCAACGTGCTCTAGAAGGTGTAAGTCAACTACCCTGGCCAGCAAGATCTCCGGATCTGTCCCCCATTGAGCATGTTTGGGACTGGATGAAGCGTCGTCTCACGCGGTCTGCACGTCCAGCACGAACGCTGGTCCAACTGAGGCGCCAGGTGGAAATGGCATGGCAAGCCGTTCCACAGGACTACATCCAGCATCTCTACGATCGTCTCCATGGGAGAATAGCAGCCTGCATTGCTGCGAAAGGTGGATATACACTGTACTAGTGCCGACATTGTGCATGATCTGTTGCCTGTGTCTATGTGCCTGTGGTTCTGTCAGTGTGATCATGTGATGTATCTGACCCCAGGAATGTGTCAATAAATTTTCCCCTTCCTGGGACAATGAATTCACGGTGTTCTTATTTCAATTTCCAGGAGTGTATTTTGATTTCATTTATACCATGTCTACATACTTACAAACTAATCAGCGTAGATGGACTCTGTCACAGTAGTTTTTGATATTTCAAATACGTCTCTCTCTTCCCCTCCATCCGTGAATACACCCTCCGTCCTCCACACAATACGCCAACGATTTCATATTATGTTTACTCGCCGCGCGGGATTAGCCGAGCGGTCTTAGGCGCTGCAGTCATGGACTGTGAGGCTGGTCCCGGCGGAGGTTCGAGACCTCCCTCGGGCATGGGTGTGTATGTTTGTCCTTAGGATAATTTAGGTTAAGCAGTGTGTAAGATTAGCGACTGATGACCTTAGCAGTTAAGTCCCTTAAGGTTTCACACACATATGAACATTTATGTTTACTCGTTGTTAATATCTCTTCTGTTCTCTCTCACACTGTCTCTCTCTGTCACTATCGCCGCAAGTGCCCTTCTATTACACTCCCCCAAAACTTTGTAAACAAATCTAGCGGTTTCCAATGACGCTACATTTTCTCTTTTAATTGCTGCTGTCTTTACCCTCTAACATTCCTCTCACCACCTATGAAACCGTATTCGTTGATCTCCCCATCCCTGTAACCCATTCTTCGTTCTGAGAACAGTCCTTCCTTATCTCTCGGTCCTAAGATAAAACGAACTGTGGCACACGTCTAAATAAGCAATACTTTGCAAGAATTTCACGCTTATATTTTGCACTTCTGCACTTCAATCCATTCCCAGATCCCGCCCTCCTTCCTGCTATGCGTCCCTTGACATATGCATCTACATCTAAATTAATACTCTGCAATTCATAATTATGTGCTTGGCAGTGGGTTCTGTGGTCTGGTGGATTAATATTGTATTGAGGTGTAAAAAGTGTAGGTTCACATCTCACGTCGGGCGTAAATTTCTAACACACACAAGTAGCTCTCCTTCACCCCTAGTAACGCCAAGTGCAGAACGCCTTTAAGCTCCGTAGTTCAATATCCGCAGTAAAGATAATATCCCTTCGCTGCCGACTGGGCATTCGTTTGAGCTGTGACAGATGGAGAAACCCCGTAAGGCAGAGACTCTGTCACCAGCAAGCCGTCGTAAAGTAGAAAACGTATTTCATTTTAATGAACCAATGGCCATGTAAGTTCACAAGGGTCTTACTTGATTTGAAACTGAGACGTTGGAAATTGTGGTGCTGGACTGGGATTAGAATTCGATTTCACTATGTTCCCGAAGATTGCAAACTCTTCTAGGCGTCCTCGAAAGGCACCTATCTGGTTTCGAATCCTGATCAGCACAAAATATTCACTATTTCATTTCAAGCCCTAGCATGTGCACTCCGAACTACTGGTGAAAAATAGTTGCATTTTCAACGTCTCTTCGTGCGTTGTCAGCTGTAACGTGTTCGTTTCAACACACAGCCACATGATGAGCGTTTTATCACAACATTACAAGATCAAACGTATCCTTACATCTTTTCAAGTTCAAACATTCCTCTCCATCCTACTGGTGAAAACGGATTTGGGTTTGACGTTGTGTTCGTTGTGATCACCAACGACGACATGTTGTGGATTCAACTTCTAGCCAGCAGAGTATTTTCCATCACATCATTGACAGTACAAACATGCCATTCCTAGCTATTATTGGAAAAGAATTTGATAGTTAACGTTTCTTCATGACCACGTGTGCGCGGTTTGAATTCCATTCAGCACAGAACTTTTCGTCGCCTTATGTCTAGCTAAACATGCGCCCATCTCGCTGCTGGTGAACCAACAACAGCTATTTATCGTCTGTTCCTGGCTAGAAAACGACGGTGCTAGATGCTGGGCTCGAATCCCAGTCAGGCAAAAACAATTCTATCGTCAATTAAGGTTCCAGCATTTCGCTATTGGTGAAAACATTTGATATTTAACTTCTGATTTTATGTACAGTCGTGCACAAAAGTATCCGAACGACCTGAATTGCATTTCACCTGATTCCCATGCGACCTACATAACGCAGCTGTCTAGCAGGTCCTCTAATCGCTCCTTGGTACAGTCGTTTGACTATTGAAAATGGTTCCAACAAGTCACCACTAGAAAACACTGCTCTGTATCGCAATAACTCAGGACGTAAAGTAATACCACGATACTAAAAATATCAGGGAACACCTCATCACGGGTAAGACTGTCCTTAAGGCTTGTAAGCTCGCATTTACTGCAATAACTTACATACATGAAATGTTAACACTCTCATTATTACGTCAGATAGGTATTGCATGTAGTAAGTTAGTCGTATTCATGATTTCCTCTTCAAAGTCACATACCATACATGTTATTTAACACAAAATGTCATTAAAAATTTACGTTATTCACGGGCAGCTAGTTGAGAATATGTATGAACTTCAAATGCCACGACGAACCGCCTAATTCTGCATATGGATTCAAACCCAGGTCATGCAGGCTAGGCCGCAGTGGCCGTGCGGTTCTAGGCACTTCAGTCCGGAACCGCGTGACTGCTACGGTCGCAGGTTCGAATCCTGCCTCGGGCATGGATGTGTGTGATATCCTTAGGTTAGTTAGGTTTAAGTAGTTCTAGGTTCTAGGGGACTGATGACCTTAGATGTTGAGTCCCATAGTACTCAGAGCCATTTGAACCAATCACGCAGCCTAAGATTTCGTGGCTAACGGAAATTAACAGACATTCCGGACCAGGCATAAAGAGAGTGATATACCTCATTTTTGGACAGTATCAGTTAGCAAATATCAATTTTAAATTACATAATGTAACATTTTTAACGGACGCGAATTCCTATTCAGCATCTATTGTCCCTGTTAACGAACTACGAGAGATGTTAAATACTGCTTCTTCACAAGTAACTTACTTGAAATGCAGTGAGGTAAAGCTTTGTGTTGGACAAGGATTCGAACCCAGAATCTAATCGCATTTTTATCGAAGCAGAATCAACTTTGACATATCGGATTTTCTCGGCAGTAGCTAGATGTATTAAATGAAATGACGAGACGAAACATTAATTTTTCCTTTCCAGGACTCCAACCCGGCACATATCGCTGTTATATTCTAGAGAAAAGGAACGTTAAGTATGGGTTTGTTACACCAGCAGCGACATGTGAGCATGTTTGAACTAGAAATAATGTGACGAAGTGTTCAGTGCTGACTGAGAATCGAACCCCAAACAAATCATTGTTGACTACACACAAAGAGGCGACACTTACCGAATTTTTCACCACCAGCAGCTCGGAATAGCATCCCTGAACTTACAGTGATCTCGCAAATAGTTCTGTGTCTCACTGGGAGTCAAAAACGTCAGATATCGTTAATGTTGACAACGAATGAAAATGCATTAAAAATAAAAATTATTATCCACCAGCAGATAGGTGTTCTCATGCTAGAGCTTGAGAATACATAGTGAAAAGTTTAGTGCTGGCCCAGGACTCCAACCAATTCATGCGCAATATGTGGAGATGTTAAGGAATCTGCAGTTTTGAACAAACAAGTTGTAGTCGAGCTGTATTGTCACGAAGGGGTCAAATTCCGCGTTAAGGGCGGTCTGAGTTGCATTCCCAGTTCAGAACCAATTTTATCGACATACAGAAGCTCAAATAAAAGGCGGAATAAATGTCCTGTGACCATACACAGTGTTTGTTTCGTCACTAGAAATAAATAACTAGTATAAGAAAATTTACTGGTGATAGAGTTTCTACATGTCGCTACTCCTTACTTTATTGTGGTTCCACCTAACGTCTACTTGGTAGGGAAGGAATATCATGTTTAATGTAATTTTCAGACCGCAATGCCATTATACCTTCTTCACTTGGCGTAGCCAGAAGAGAATAGAATCTACCTCTCCTTATCAAAAAACATCGGCAGAAGTTGGAATCGATCTGAGACCAACAGCATATGAAACTATCATCAGTCCAACAGACCACCACACGCACTTCTCTACGGCTCATTTCTCTATCATAACACCGTTGCGGCACACAAGATGAGAATTCCGACACACAGGCTCCCTATAGTGGTTTGCAGGATGTTCAGTACATTCATTTACTTGGTTGACCGAATCGCCGTGAACTAGCTGCCTTGGCTACCCATTGCATACATTCGACTCTATTTTGTAATCACCGAAATAAAATAACGTAACTGCCACCTACACAGAACTGCCAACAGTGTAGGATGCAGAAATTTAAATAGGGAGTGTTCCTTTCGATTTGAGCTACTCTATTGCGCTATCTGTTTGTTGAAACCATCGTGCAGTGCAAAATAAATGCTGTAGCTGTCTGTCTCTCAGAAGTCTATATCCAGCTATATGCATTATCTCACAGCACTGTGGAATGCCGAAGTTCTGGAGGAACTGTTGTTCACTTCCAGAGGTGCTGCACCTACGTTACAGCTAATAGCGTAACGATAAGTGTCGTGCACTGATGGTAAGACGTCGCGTGTTTTATTACATTCGCTACTACTTTTTTTTAAACACAATTCTGCTGTCTGCCAAAGTATTCAATTTAATGGAACTTTGAACATAATTCTCTTCACTTCTCAACCCAAAATAGTCGCATGTGGAAAAAAGGCTAACTTCTGCGTCATTTTGTTCTTTTCAGGTTTAATAGACGGCCAGGCAGCAGATGCGCTCGAAGATTTTGTATTATGTATGGGGAGAGCGCATCGTGCCAAAATAGTCAGAAAAGTATTTTCTACATTAGCTGTCGTCTGGTAGTGGCATTTTATTATTCTTCAAACCTTGTTTGACAGCGTTAACTCAGAACAAGTTTTCTACATGCATGTAATCAATAAACTGCATGTGCATTGTCAGACTGTTATAGATAACATCAGAGAATTCGCATATATCGTTGATGATTAATTTCTCTCTCATGTTTAGCGTAGTTTTAACAACACTAAAAGAAACCTTACGAAAACTGTGAACTGTATTGTAAGAAAGGAAATAAAACTACCCACGATAACCTTACGACGAAAGTCTGTTTTAACAAAACTGAGTGTCTGTCCAAAAGCGTGCCTCTATCTGCACGAATTAGTAAAACACTATTCACTTAGATTTCGATTGGGTCTGTGTTTAAACGGTATGCTGTGTCATACTCAACAGGTATGCAAACGTGGCATTTCATAAATAAAGTTACGTATTCCTAGAAACCCTCAAATTTGCTTGTCAGCAGCGGAAAGAGGCGTTACCTGTTGTGCAGCATTGTAAGATTTTCACCATTGCACTATGAGCTGAAAGTATTTTCTTACGATTTGCTAATCAATTTATTTCCTTCATACTTATCACCCTGGCATGGGAGTCTTAAGTGAAGAACGATATTGAATTTCGTATCGTTGACGGTCGATTCGAATTTTTTCAGAGACGCTTGTATTGTATAGCAGCTTGGCTGTCAGAAAGCCGAGATCTACGACCATTAACACAAGTTACTGAGTCTAGCTGCCAAGAGGATTTGACGTGTAAAGGTTTTCTTCTGATTTTGTTACAGAATTTTTTCTGGGAATTCGCAGCTCCATGAAATAATACACAAAAAAACTCGAATGTTCTGCCCCTACCACAGTTAGAACTGACGATTTTCTTAACCGGTGGAACACGAGACACGGACGGTACCACGGGGCTACGTACACGCTGCTGCCAGCACGCCACTCTCATCATGGTATTGGTCGCTCAACCTCATAACGCATCGTGAAAGATGTTAAAAGTTGTCACTTATGTGAAGAATGGCATTTCTTAAGACAAAAAAATTGAAATTTCTGTCTCAGTGTCTTAGTTTACGTGAGGATTATATACCACGAGTCATTCAAATGGAAAGGGAATATGAAGTGAATTTAGCGAGTCAGTTCAGTACCATACGCGGAAGTAATTGCACTGTCACAGTGTTGCCAAATGTTTGGGACGATGTTGCCAATTCTCAGCTGTGCTAGGAACAGCTCTGTAGCGTTATAGGAGGAAAATCCTGTGCTCGTGTCATAGGAGGATACGGAGAGGAGGCGCGGGGTTTGGTTAATATGCAGCGTTTTCTCCTACCAGCTGTGTCAAACATTTAGGTGTGTAATCTTCCATCACGATTACAGTTTCCCACAAAATATATACGAATAAAACGCTTACCTTGCTACTTTGTTACAAAAGATTATTTCAGTAGAATAAAAAGTCTTTGGAAATCAACTTTGCCAACCTGTCACGAAAATTAAGATAACAAACATTTTGAACCTCGAAATCGATTGCATCTATGTGCAGTCTTGTGATCATACAAGTAGAATTTCATGAATTGCACGAGAATGTAGAAAAATGTTGGTGCCAATGGAAGCTGTAAGAAACACAGTTACCTAATTATTCTGTACCACGTATTAATCAATTCATTTGCTAATTCAGAAGAGAAGAAACTAAAAATTATGGCCATTAAGACAGAAACTAAAGTGCAGATGCGGGCACTGTGCAGATCTGCGCTTTTTCATCTTCAGATCTATACAAATAATGTATACTAACCAGCGGGATTTTCTCTGCCTCGTGATGGCTGGGTGTTGTGTGCTGTCCTTAGGTTAGTTAGGTTTAAGTAGTTCTAAGTTCTAGGGGACTGATGACCATGGATGTTAAGTCCCATATTGCTCAGAGCCATTTGAACCATTTGAACTAACCAGCGTAGTCTTCTTATGATGAACTTATGATGAAATGGATCCACACCCATAAGTCTTTTTCTTTGTATCCTTCCATCTGCTATCTTTGTGTGTTATTGTTCGGTGTTCAAAAAGCAAAATATTATGCCTGCTTCCACGAAGTATTAAAATGAGGTCGTAAACTGTGGGAAGTTTGTTTTAAAACCATTCTGCCGCTTTTCGCTGGTTCGAAGGCAAAAAGCTTACTGACAAATTTCACAGAAGGAAAAGGGGGACGAAATGTCTCCCACTCGAAGATCATGTTGTTTTACTTAAATGATCACAAAATCGGGTAAAACGAACAATGAGGTTGTCAGTATAAGCACATTACTGTTGTCAATATGATGTTGCACCGCCCAGGGACTGTAATGATAAAGGGCGCGTTTAGGTCAGGCATATTGTACACAGAAGTGGAAGAGAGAGCACCACTAAATTCTACAATCCGTATGCATTGCATACACACAGAAATTACTGTTACAGTGTACTTATGGAGCCCAATGAGTGAATTGCATATTTTCCGGTGAGAAAGAGCACTGGCAAACACTCTTCGCTACATTAGGTTACTCAAACTGGCGTCACTTTGAGCTAGAATTTATGGCCAGCGACTAAGTGTAAGGACAGTGAGTCGGATGCGGGTTTTGCAACTGTGAAATACTTTCCTTACATTATGGAAGCGAATATTAAATTTGAACTAATATTGCGAAAATTTTGGACTTGGATAGCTTAGAATGAAAATCTTTCTGTTTATTGCAAAGGAAAACAATTGATTTTCTAAAACATTCTGTGTCATACACAACTTGAAACAGGCCACGTCGACCAAATCATACCGAAGAACCAACAGTGACGTATATTGGAAGGCAGTAAGATCCCTTGGCTTTTGGTTTGGCAGTATTCGACAGCCATTTCTAGGCGCAAGTAAATGAAGAAAGGCAGCGCGTTTTCGTTATCAAGTAAGGTCTTCATCAATTGCTTTAGTTTTAATGTAATCTACGAGTAATTGCTGATGTTTGATATTAACATGAAAAGGATTCCGTAGACAGGGAAAGAACTTTTTCTTGGGCAACTACTTCTATAATGACCAAAAGGCCTTAAATGATCTTCAAGCACATGTGTTCCAGCAGCGGTATGAAGAAAATGATAGTAATAATGACGGTGATAATCGAATTATCCGGTAACTTCACACTTCACAGTGGATTTTCTGGAACTAAGAAATTTCCTGAATTAGTGAAAATTTCCAAATGGCTTCAAATCGAGGCTATGACGCCTGCTGACATGAGAATAGCATAATCTCCTCGTCAGAAGCTTGCTTCTACTTAACCATTGAATAAACTCGCGTCTTTTCCACCGCGACTAGTTTAGTAAGATAAGCACATCATTCATTACAGCACACTCCTGGGGCTGGGAAATGTGGCCGCAATGGTCTGGTGGAACGAACTATCACAAGTGCAATGCGTGGGTTCAGGCATTTACTTTTAAGAGGCACAAACAGATTTACTTTACCTCTGGTAACCTCAAGAGAAAGCTGTTATAATCCAGAATCCGCATTAAACATCACGTTCCTTCATTCCAAACTGGGCAGAGCCGGTTTACCTTGGAAAATGACATAGGTGGAGGTCAGGGTAAACAGAAATACTGTCACCAGTAAACTTACTTACATTAGAAAGTTTTATTTTATTTGATGAACTGATAGCCGCCTAAAGGAACAAGGCTCTTATTTTACTTGTACTTGATTGAACTAGAGACGTTGAAAAATTTGGTACTGGACTGTGATCCGAATTCGTATCTCCTCTTCCGAGGATCTGAATCTCTCGGAACAGTATAGTTCCATCATTTCATTCCTTTTCCCAAGACTACAGTCTTCTCTAGGTCTCCTCCAAAGGTAAATATGTGGGTCCGAATCCTGATCCAGTACAAAAATATTCATAACTCCATTTCGAGCCCTATCACGTGCACACCGGCCTGCTAGTGAAAATTAACGTGCATTTTTAATGTCTGTTCATGTTGCCAACAATTTATGGACAAACACGCACACATCTTACTGTTGGTGAGTAAGCAATTGATACTTAAGCAATATTCGTGGACAATAAAGAAGAACGATAGGAGTGCGGTTCGATTGTCGCTGAGGCACAAAAATTTGTGTCCTTATTTTAGATTAAACACCTAGTAGCTGGCAAGAAAAACCTATACGTAACATTTGGTTTTACTTAGTTAACAATCCGATTACGTCTTGGGTTCGTATCTCCGTCGCAGAACTTCACATCATCCGCTTCATCTTTAAATTCATACACACCTCGTTACTTCTGATTTGAGGTATATGAGGCATCTTTCATGGTTAGTTAACAGGGATGAAAGGGTCTTGATAGGAGTCCCGGTTTATTACAAAAACTGTCGTCTTTTATTTTCAAGTTTAGATTTGGTTACTGATATAGGCGAAAATTTCGGTACTTCATGACTCATCATGGATAGTCAGCAATATGATATGATTAGATTAGATTAGATTACACTTGTTCATAGATCATGAATACGACATTTCGTAATGATGTGGAGCGAGTTATTTTAATGAAAGATTTCTTTACATACCAGTATTCAATGTCTTTACAACAATTTTTTACCCTCTCTCTCTCTCTCTCTCTCTACCTCCCTCTCTCTCTCTCCCTCTCTCTCACACCCACACACCCACTCACCCACATTCTCTTTTTATTTTTATTTGTTTGTTGTGCTCGACTATCTGCGAGTCACGAAAACGTCCGTGAATGAATATCTTAGTTTTGAGTACAGTTACGAAAGAAATATAAAAACAACTATGAGAGTTACTGATTTATGATGCTTAGTAGCAGTCAGTTCTGAGCATTATTAGCAACTAAGCTCCAGTCCCTAAACCTAGTTACAGAAATGCGAATCAGACGCATTACGTATTCCAGGCCGTAGCAGTCGCGTCTTTGAGGCGCCAGCTATGGTCACTTCCCAGCCCGCTGTAGGATCACATCGGTTCGTCTTCTTCCTGCTGGTAATGTAACTGAGATTTGGCAACGACGCAAGGTATGTTTGACAACTCTGTGATCGACGAGTTACTTCCTGGTGTGCACGGAATTAAGCCTCAAAGTTCAATTGATTTCTCGTGTCATTTCCATTGAATAACCTGAGTTGTTATGGCTTGAGATGTAACAGAAGATTGTAAATTTACGGTTTTCAGCCCAGAAAAGTCATTGAACGTGGCAATACCAACTAATCTCGTCCTGGAAATAGCGGTTTACGAGTTGTAACGACTATTGACCTAAGAGGATGGCGCAAACCATATCTATCCGCTAGCTCTGTATTGACAAATGCGACTGTTATGGTTCGCGGTTCCAGCCTCGCTGAATGTAACGTTTTTATCCCTTCTGTGTAAGAGCTGCAAGCAGTTAGATCAAACATCGATAAGCAAATCATAAGAAAATACTTTCAGCTCACAGTGCAATGAGAAAAACTTACAATGCTGCACAACAGGTAACGCCTCTTTCCGCTGCTGACAAGCAAATTTTGGGTTTCTAGGAATACGTAACTTTATTTATGAAATGCCACGTTTGCATACCTGTTGAGTATGAGACAGCATACCGTTTAAACACAGACCCAATCGAAATCTAAGTGAATAGTGTTTTACTAATTCGTGCAGATAGAGGCACGCTTTTGGACAGACACTCAGTTTTGTTAAAACAGACTTTCGTCGTAAGGTTATCGTGGGTAGTTTTATTTCCTTTCTTACAATACAATTCACAGTTTTCGTAAGGTTTCTTTTAGTGTTGTTAAAACTACGCTAAACATGAGAGAGAAATTAATCATCAACGATATATGCGAATTCTCTGATGTTATCTATAACAGTCTGACAATGCACATGCAGTTTATTGATTACATGCATGTAGAAAACTTGTTCTGAGTTAACGCTGTCAAACAAGGTTTGAAGAATAATAAAATGCCACTACCAGACGACAGCTAATGTAGAAAATACTTTTCTGACTATTTTGGCACGATGCGCTCTCCCCATACATAATACAAAATCTTCGAGCGCATCTGCTGCCTGGCCGTCTATTAAACCTGAAAAGAACAAAATGACGCAGAAGTTAGCCTTTTTTCCACATGCGACTATTTTGGGTTGAGAAGTGAAGAGAATTATGTTCAAAGTTCCATTAAATTGAATACTTTGGCAGACAGCAGAATTGTGTTTAAAAAAAAGTAGTAGCGAATGTAATAAAACACGCGACGTCTTACCATCAGTGCACGACACTTATCGTTACGCTATTAGCTGTAACGTAGGTGCAGCACCTCTGGAAGTGAACAACAGTTCCTCCAGAACTTCGGCATTCCACAGTGCTGTGAGATAATGCATATAGCCGGATATAGACTTCTGAGAGACAGACAGCTACAGCATTTATTTTGCACTGCACGATGATTTCAACAAACAGATAGCGCAATAGAGTAGCTCAAATCGAAAGGAACACTTCCTATTTAAATTTCTGCATCCTACACTGTTGGCAGTTCTGTGTAGGTGGCAGTTACGTTATTTTATTTCGATGATAACAAAATAGAGTCGAATGTATGCACTGGGTAGCCAAGGCAGCTAGTTCACGGCGATTCGGTCAACCAAGTAAATGAATGTACTGAACATCCTGCAAACCACTACAGGGAGTCTGTGTGTCGGAATTCTCATCTTGTGTGCCGCAACGGTGTTATGATAGAGAAATGAGCCGTAGAGAAGTGCGTGTGGTGGTCTGTTGGACTGATGATAGTTTCATATGCTGTTGGTCTCAGTTCGATTCCAACTTCTGCCGATGTTTTTTGATAAGGAGAGGTAGATTCTATTCTCTTCTGGCTACGCCAAGTGAAGAAGGTATAATGGCATTGCGGTCTGAAAATTACATTAAACATGATATTCCTTCTCTACCAAGTAGACGTTAGGTGGAACCACAATAAAGTAAGGAGTAGCGACATGTAGAAACTCTATCACCAGTAAATTTTCTTATACTAGTTATTTATTTCTAGTGACGAAACAAACACTGTGTATTGTCACAGGACACTTATTCCGCCTTTTATTTGAGCTTCTGTATGTCGATAAAATTGGTTCTGAACTGGGAATGCAACTCAGACCGCCCTTAACGCGGAATTTGACCCCTTCGTGACAATACAGCTCGACTATAACTTGTTGTTTGTTCAAAACGGCAGATTCCTTAACATCTCCACATATTGCGCATGAATGGGTTGGAATCCTGGCCCAGCACTAAACTTTTCACTATGTATTCTCAAGCTCTAGCATGAGAACACCTATCTGCTGGTGGATAATAATTTTTATTTTTAATGCATTTTCATTCGTTGTTAACACTAACGATATCTGACGTTTTTGACTCCCAGTGAGACACAGAACTATTTGCGAGATCACTGTAAGTTCAGGGATGCTATTCCGAGCTGCTGGTGGTGAAAAATTCGGTAAGTGTCGCCTCTTTGTGTGTAGTCAACAACGATATGTTTGGGGTTCGATTCTCAGTCAGCACTGAACACTTCGTCATATTATTTCTAGTTCAAACATGCTCACATGTCGCTGCTGGTGTAACAAACCCATACTTAACGTTCCTTTTCTCTAGAATATAACAGCGATATGTGCCGGGTTGGAGTCCTGGAAAGGAAAAATTAATGTTTCGTCTCGTCATTTCATTTAATACATCTAGCTACTGCCGAGAAAATCCGATATGTCAAAGTTGATTCTGCTTCGATAACAATCAGATTAGATTCTGGGTTCGAACCCCTGTCCAACACAAAGCTTTACCTCACTGCATTTCAAGTAAGTTACTTGTGAAGAAGCAGTATTTAACATCTCTCGTAGTTCGTTAACAGGGACAATAGGTGCTGGATAGGAATTCGCGACCGTTAAAAATGTTTACGTTATGTAATTTAAAGTTGATATTTGTTAACTTACAGAAGAATGCTGAAGATTAGATGGGTAGATCACATAACTAATGAGGAGGTGTTGAATAGGATTGGGGAGAAGAGAAGTTTGTGGCACAACTTGACTAGAAGAAGGGATCGGTTGGTAGGACATGTTTTGAGGCATCAAGGAATCACATATTTAGCATTGGAGGCAGCGTGGAGGGTAAAAATCGTAGAGGGAGACCAAGAGATGAATACACTAAGCAGATTCAGAGGGATGTAGGTTGCAGTAGGTACTGGGAGATGAAGAAGCTTGCACAGGATAGAGTAGCATGGAGAGCTGTATCAAACCAGTCTCAGGACTGAAGACCACAACAACAACAACAACATTTGGTAACTGATACTGTCTAAAATCGAGGTATATGACTCTCTCTATGCCTAGTCAGGAATGACTGTTAATTTCCGTCAGTCACGAAATCTTAGTTCGTATGACCTGGGTTTGAATTCATATGCAGAACGAGTCGGTTCGTCGTGTTATTTGAAGTTCATACATATTCTCAACTAGCTGCTCGTGAATAGCGTACATTTTTAATGACATTTTGTGTTAAATAACAAGTATGGTATGTTACTTTGAAGAGGAAATCATGAATACGACGAACTTACTACATGCATTACCTATCTGACGTAATAGTGAGAGTGCTAACATTTCAGGTATGTCAGTTATTGCAATCAATGCGAGCTTACAAGCCTTAAGGACAGTCTTACCCGTGATGAGGTGTTCCCTGATATTTTTCGTATCGTGGTATTACTTGACATCCTGAGTTATTGCGATACAGAGCAGTGTTTTCTAGTGGTGAGTTGTTGGAACCATTTTCAATAGTCAAACGAACGTATCAATGAGCGATTAGAGGGCCTGCTAGACAGCTGCGTTATGTGGGTTGCATGGGACTCAGGCGAAATACAATCCAGGTCGTTCGGATACTTTTGAGCATGACTGTACTTCGTTAACAATCCGATTAGGTGCTGGGTTCGCATCCCTGTCACAAGCTTTATATGGTGGCATTTTAATTTTAAACATGAGCATACCTTGTTCCTTGTCAATGACACCATTTTAAACGTCGTTGGGGGTAGTTCTCAGGACGATAACTGTTATGACAGGATTTCCAGTTCTGTACAAACATTTTCGTCATTTATTTTCAGGATCTGAATTGATAACTGATACTGGTGCAAACGTCTGTACTTCACGTCTCTTTGTGCCTAGTTATCCGGTCTCAAGAAGGCACAAACAAAGCTTAGCTTAGGTGGCAATGGCTATAGGTGCTGGGTTTGAATCCAGGTCCATAACGACGACGTTGGTCATGTCATTTAAAGTTCAAATTTGTGTACACGTAGCTGTTGATGTGTTACGAGAAATGACTGGTGATTCACTGTTAATGTTGAGATTTCCTTAGAGTGCTTGTTGCCGTTAATCGCGTTTTTCTACTGGTTCGTCCAATATCCAGTTTCCAGAGCCACTCGCCGTTGAGCGACCTTCAACATGTGGATGGAAAACCTTTTAGAGAGCGAAAAACTTTTTCCAATTGCCGTACAGCTTTGTAACTTCATATATTGTCGCAAGTAATTAATTTTGACTAAGGATTACTGTACGATATATGTAAAATAATCCGTTTTCTCAGAACTTTTGGAATGTCAATTGTTGTAATTAAAGTTAGTTTATGAGTGTTATGGGGTTTCTTATCGCTAAAAACGTGTTTTCTAATATGTTTTGTATGATGATATTAGTTGACGCTTAGACTGACTGCCATAAAGACCTTTGGTCTCTTAATAGTCTCTTGCGGTACCCATTGTGTGTAGTCAAACGACTGTGCCCCATGGGGTTTAGAGGGTCTGCAACACAGCTACGTTATGTTGGTTGCATTCGGTAGTGACCCACTTTTTTTGCTGTAAAGTGTACATGTTACATATAAAAAAGTTATTTCGTGATGTCTCACCACGATAAGTGAAGGAGGACAATTATCTACCAGCATGTATCGACGAAAAATGTATGCAACTTTGTGGGTGGATTACGTACTGACTCTTACTGTTATTTAAAATTTCGTGCCATTGGTCCCACTGTCATCAGTATTTTCGCGCTATCCTTTGTTTTGTAGCAATTACATGTCAGTAATGGAGGATACATTTATTGCACAACATTTTTTTTTTTTGTAATCTGCTAACCTAGGGCCGCAGACAAAGCCAACAAGAAAAGGAGCGACAAGAGCGTCCCTAGCTGCTGCAAGACCCTCATCAATGTAATGTCCGTGACAGGCAGAGTATTAAATTCTAAGACCCCCCAGCAACTGCCGTTTGCCTCCAGCGGCGTCATAAGTCAGATTCCAGTTACTTGCGCGTGAGATAAGGATCGTTGCCACCACCCAACGCTGGCCACCCAGTTGGCGTGAAATTCTGTTTAGACGCGATTTAGTCTCGGATCTGGTGGAGGTATTTCGCGCAGGGGAAAACTTGTAATAAATGACGCACTGCCAACACGGATCAAAAGATGATGCAAGCAGTCGCAAGTTGGCGTGCAGTGGCTCCTGGGCGCCGTGTAAATCCTGCTATACTAGCTGTGATTAGCACAGGCGTCGGAATAAAAGCAAAGCAACAATAGATGTTGACACCAGTAGGCGAGCGCAGTTGTCACGCTGGTGTTACATTTGCGTCACGAATTATTTTTTTTTTTCCTCGTCCCACTCACGGTCTGCAGCCCTGCGCGCCAGTTACCTATGCTCACTGGTTACTTTCAAGACTGTAGCCAGATCACCGAGGAAGCTGGATCCGCAGTTAAGGCATTGCACTCGGGTTCAAGAGGAATGGAGTTTAAATTTCTGTTCAGAAATCGAGATTTGTGATTTTCAGAAATCACATGCTCAACATCCATATTCTTAATGAGGCGAAAACATTAGACGTAACAATAGGTTCAATTTTATCCCAAGAGAGTGTTGGCAGTGTGTTGTATAGTGACTCGGAGTGACAAATGAATGAACGGTGAAGTATTAGCCTTCTGCATTATTAAATAACTTCTGTCTAAAACAGTATTGTACGCTAGGGATAAACCGTATGAGATAGCACTGTTTCAAAAAGACTGCCGTTTTATTGGGAGGAGTGGACGTTCCAAACTTCATCCAGCTATTTTGATTTAGGTTTTCCGTAGTTTTTCTAAATTACTTTAGGCATATGCCGAGATGGATTGTGCTTCACTGACTGGCACGACAAACACAACACGTAATAAGCGTTTAGTTATCTACTAAATAAAAGTGCAACACTTTATTGTGTATTTTTAGATGATGTATGCTGTTGGAGTGCTATTGCATTGTTTAGCGAGTAAACAATGAAGAGTCGATTGTTTACTACACTAGCCTTAATCAATGTATGTATGTTTGACATTTCTTCAATCGTTGGGGGCGATCTGAAGGTTGTATTGTTCTCGAAGAATCAAGTCTGCCACGATCGGTAGTAATTCTTTTTATTACTGTCACTAGCTACCTTGAGAAAATAGATTTTTTTAAGAATAATACTTAATTACAGTATTCTCGCACAACCTGAAAAAATACGTCATTGGGTGTGGGGCTGTAATATTTCCTTGCTGTTGTAGCACTTGTGTTGTACTTTGTATTCTTCTCATTTTAAATCACAGGCGTCTGCAGGATCTTCCTGTGATTATCCCAATCATTTTTCTGTAGCATACATACCGTTAACCCCTTAAGATGTCGTGAAAGCTGTTGCTGTAATGGAAGATGGTCACAGCATGCATTACTTTGCAGAAATGATACGAAATACACCTTCCACCATTTCCACAACCGTAAGAAAGTACAGGGAAATGGAGACTATGCAAGGAAACAAGGAACCGGCTCGAGAAAAGGAACGTCGGCAAGAGATGACTACATCTTAGAACTGGAAGTTGTCCGGAAACTTGGCACCACCGCCGTTGAAACACGAAATCTGGCCCCTCCAAATTCTAGGGGCCAATATTAGTGAGAAAACCGTCCAAAGAAGACAGGAAGAAAACAATCTTCAATACAGAAAATTTTATACACGCCTAGAACTCGCGAGAGAGCAACACACACCTCGGCTACGTTTCGCTAGTGAATATCAGGGCTGGAGAGTACAACAACGGGAGGGAGTATTGCTCACCAACGAGTCGCGATTTGACCTGCGAACGCCTGGCAGTGGACATGGTTTGTGGAAAAGGCCGGGGAAAAGATGTTTTCCTTCACAGTCTCTTTCAGGACGTCTTTTCAAGGTGGTTCCCTGATGGTATGGGCAGGAATCTGTCTGACTACAAGGGCGGATTTGGTCTTCACGGAGCATGAGAGGCGTACAGGAAATCGGTATACACTTCAAGACTTAATCGTTGCACCATGATGGAGGACAGGAAACAGAATAATCCCCTCAGACTCCCAGAAGACTGTCACCGTGACTTAATAGGCTGAGGATGCTGCTTTGAACTTCTTTTCTGACGGGAGGTAGTGTGGGGTCGCAAACTGGATTCCCGTGTTGTTTCATGTTCGACGTGATGAATCCATGTTTAATCGCCCTTGACGATGTTTGACAAAAAATTGTTACGATCAGCATCATAACGCACAAGAAATTCCGCACAGATGGCTTTCGTTGCTCTTTATGATCTTCTGTTGGTCGCCGAGGAATGCAGCGGGCACAATCCAATTGGTGGTCGCGCGTGTCAGAACTACCAACATAGATATCCAGTTGCGCAGTTTGATTGTGATACGTCGATCACCTCTCTACTTTCCAACATTTCAGGGGTCACAGCTGCGTGCGGCTGGCCGGAGCGCGTGAGAACAGACAGATTTGAGCGATCTTGTTGCGATGATGACAGCCGCCTCGGCCAACGACTCACCGTGCTTTTGTTTACTGCCAAATCTCCATAGCCACTCTGTAAGCGCCTATGAATTTCTGTGATGTTGTGGTTTTCTGTGAAAGAAACTCAGTGACAGCTCTCTGCTTGAAATGCTCCTCCGTTACAGACGCCATTCTGAATGGCCGTCACCTATTGGAACTTCATAAAACTATAGGGGCTGAGGTGGGAATATTCCAGGATGCCCTACAACAAATTCTGAATTTTTTGACCAGAAATTGGTCGAGAAAATAAGTATTGCATTACGTACTGAACGCTCCTTGCACTATGAGGTGAAGCCAAGGCGGATAGGTATCATTATTACACCATGTGATCAAAAGTATCCGGACACCCCTCAAACATACGTTTCAGGTGCATTGTTCTGCCACCTACTGCCAGGTACTCCATATCAGAGACCTCAATAGTCATTAGACATCGTGAGAGAGCAGAATGGGGAGCTCCGCGGTACTCACGGACTTCGAACGTGGTCAGGTGATTGGGTGTCTCTTGTGTCATTCTTCTGCAGGCGAGATTTCCACACTCCTAAATATCCGTAGGCCTACTGTTTCCGATGTGATAGTGAAGTGGAAATCTGAAGGGGCACGTACAGCCCAAAAGCGTACAGGCCGACCTCGTCTGTTGACTGACAGACCGTCGACTGTTGAAGAGGGTCGTAATGTGTAAGAGGTAAACATCGATCCAGACCACCACACAGGAATTCCAAACTGCAATCAGGATCCACTGCAAGTATTGTGACAGTTAGGCAGGAGGTGAGAACACTTGGATTCCATTGTCGAGCAGCTGCTCATAAGCCACACATCACAGCGGTAAATGCCAACAACCCCTCGCTTGGTATAAGGAGCGTAAACACTGGACGACTGAACAGTGTAAAAACGTTGTGTGGAATGATGAATCACGGTACATAATCTGGCGATCCAATGGCCGGGTGTGGGTATGGCGAATGCTCGGTGAACGTCATCTGAAAGCGTGTGTAGTGTGAACAGTTAAATTCGGAGGCAGTAGTGGTATGGTGTGGTCGTATGTTTCATGCAGGGGGCTTGCACCCCTTGTTGTTTTATGTGGCAATATCACAGCACAGACCTACATAGATTTTTTTAAGCACCTTCTTGCTTCCCACCATTGAAGAGCAATTCGGGGACGCCGATTGCGCCTTTCAACACGATCGAGCACCTGTTCATAATGGACAGCCTGTGGCGGAGTGGTTACACGACAATAACATCCCTGTAATGGACTGGCCTACACAGAGTCCTGACCTGAATCCTATAGAACACCTTTGGGATGTTTTGGAACGCCGACTTCGTGCCAGGCCTCACCGAGCGACATCGCTATCTCTCCTCAGTGCAGCACTCCGTGAAGAATGGGCTGCCATTGCCCAAGAAACCTTCCAGAACCTGACTGAACGTAAGCCTGTGATAGTGGAAGCTGTCAACAAGGCTAAGGCTGGGCCAACACCATATTGAATTCCGGCATTACGGATGGAACTTGTAAGTCATCTTCAGCCAGGTCCGGATACTTTTGATCACGTAGTATATGTATAGTGGACATGTTTGAAAGAATATGCATCACACACTTCGGGTTCTGTGGCTGTCTGTATACGTGAAGAAGACAAATACCACCCGACTTTTACCTTATCATTTACGATTGTGCTATCATCTTAACTGACACACTAAAATACCTCAGATTAACACTTGATCGCCAATGGACGGGAATTGGATATGAGACCGAGATGAAGCAGCAAAGCAATCGGTGGAAACAAGTGGATTCATCGCTGCCGAAACATGTGAAAAACAGAGAATCTTTGGGAAAGGTGATGCCGAGAACTTTTTTGACTACCATGACCTGGACTTAACAGATAATGCTCGTTTTGGGCACATCACCCAAGGCTCTTAGTGAGTTTGCTGGAGACTGTCAAGACGAAGCGTCACGGGAAGCTGTTGAAAGGGATATGTTTGCTCTCCGACAACTCCTGTGCTAATTGTGCTCAGCTAAGTGTCCTCCAAGTCATGCATCGATTTCTTAAATGTGAATATGTGGAGAAGGTCTAGTACTAACATCAGCTTCCATGGTCGCAAAATTGATTTTCTGTTGTGACAATTAAATCTTAATGACTACCGCCATTACTTTCGTGTGGATACAATACATAGTCACATTCGTAATTTTGGTCATAGTTCACCATCTTATTCACAGCTATCCCGTCTACGTACAGTTAACAGCTGATATTTCCTTAGATTCTTCTAGAGCCTGATCAACGTGTACAGTTCCTCTTACTTAAAAAGTTCAGAGTGTACATTCGTTTCCATCAGAACAAAACGATCTCTCTCCATCAGGTTAGCTTCCATTCGGACATTTGGTGTACTCAGCGACTGTTATGTGACTTATAAATCATAGAGTGCATCAATCAGTCGTCCTTTCTTAGATTTTATTACGCAAATCCAGATTTGGGCTAGTAGCTAGCCATTCTCAATGCACTATTTTCTATTGTCAATGCATGTAATTCCCTGTTGTTCGGGCGTCAGTCACAGTTCTTTGAGTCAACCCGACAACTTTCGAAGCACCTAAGGAGCTCTAATAGGCCTATAGATGGTGGTATGACGTAATAAAACGTACCCCTTAAGCATCGCTGGTTCTCTGGAATATCCGTAGCTGGAGGTCAACATTTTTCTAGCAGGGGCACTACTGTCTTGCTGTTTTATTTAACAATGCCAAAGCCCGAACAGCCACACTCCAGGATGCTAGTATGTAGTCGTCGTTATTATTAGAACAGTTTGGTGATGTGATGCAGTATAAGTTTGGAACTTTTTCGTCCTTTGGTAGTGCAGCAGTGAGTAATTTATTCGGTTTACCAGCGGGTTTATCATAGTTTTTAGTGAACATCATCCATTCTTAGGAAGTGTGTTACTTACGAAATCAGTACAAAAAGTAAAGTGGTATGTGCTATTGTTCTAGCAAACCACAAATTTTCCACCTAAATTCGAAGAACTCTAATATTCGTGAAGCGAAAGGGACTGGTTTTCGTTTTAGGCAACAACGTCAGAATTCGAGAAAAAGCTTGTTCTCTATGTTAACCACCCTTGCCTAAGTCTGATCAGTGCGAACTAAATTACTGCTATGAAGCATGAGCAATGTTGGAGAGGAGTTTTACAACTTCCTTAGCTTTGTTGATATGTCAGGTCTATTGCGTCGAATAATTCGGTCAGTTAATTTCGAGTTTTTCAAAATGGTTCAAATGGCTCTAAGCACTATGGGGCTCAACATCTGAAGCCATCAGTCCCCTAGACTTAGAACTACTTAAACCTAAATAACCTAAGGACATGACACACATCCATACCCGAGGCAGGATTCGAACCTGCGACCGTAGCAGCAGCGCGGTTCCAGACTGACGCGCCTAGAACCGCTCGGCCACACCGGCATCCCGAGTTTTTCATTTTCTGCACCAGGGAGAGTATTCTATCCGTTCTGTGGAAAAGAAACTCTTTCATTAATTGTTACTAATGTCTCAAGTTCTTGCGGATTATTTTGTAGAATTCATCATAGCCCTTTAATGTGTGTGTGTGTGTGTGTGCACTAGAGTTTTGGATCCAGATGTATTGTACGCTATTATCTCCTCCTGATCTCACACCTCATGCATTTCACCCATCAATTCCTTGCACCTTCGGGATACACTCCTCACATGTATATCGTCGCATAACGTGAACCACTATCGCTGTCAATTATCCCTTGCATTGTGCTTGAAAAACCGCTAGTTTCGTTCGATGTTTGCTGTTATTATTACATTGAAAATAGAATTTTGTAGCCAAAAGAGATGGGAATAATATGGTATATTGGAACCCAGAATAAAACCAACCTGCTTTCAGAAAAACATGTGTTGCATTACGTTTTGAGCGCCTCGTACATCTTTAGTGCAGATGCATTCTAGCGACCTCTTACGGGCATCATGCTGAATGCTACGAGCAGTGAGGGTGGTAGACAAGAGGGCACCATGGCAGTGGTGTGGAACAAGTTGAGAATTTATGGTGGACGGGTAGCGTGTTCGGATAGCTGAAGGGGTTAATGTGTTCTAGTCCAACACCCTGAAAATTCGGACTCAAGCCTTGCTCTAACACAATTTTTTACTTGGTGCCATTGAATTATTACAATTCCCTCATGCAGCTGACGTTGGTATTTCTCTTTCATCAAAACAACTGCACCATATGAAGATGCATTGGTGCGGTAAATGTCCACCACTTCAGCACTGATGGTTCAAATGGTTCAAATGGCACTATGGGACTTAACATCTGAGGTCATCAGTCCCCTAGACGTAGAACTACTTAAACCTAACTAACGTAAGGACATCACACATATCCATGCCCGAGGCAGGATTGGAACCTGCGACCGTAGAAGCAGCGCGGTTCCGGACTGAAGCGCCTAGAACCACTCGGCCACCGCGGCCGGCTCAGCACTGATTTTATTTCTGTTGGTGCCCAACAAATGTAAAAACGAATCACCACACGATTCTTCATTTTACCAATGGGCGGCACCGTTTTATTTTTGCTCCTGTGGCAGCATGCTACGGTGCTGTGGGTCGGGGATTCACCGTCTCCAACAGGAGAGCTTCTGTAAAGTTTGGAAGGTAGGAGACGAGGTACTGGCAGAAGTAAAGCTGTGAGGACGGGGCATGAGTCATGCTTGGGTAGCTCAGATGGTAGAGCACTCCCCCGCGAAAAGCAAAGGTCCCGAGTTCGAGTCTCGGTTCGTCACACAGTTTTAATCTGCCAGGAAGTTTCATGGACCCAAGTTGTCAACAAGACACTGTGCAAGCTGGTAGTGGATCCATAATGGTTTGGTCTGTGTTTACATGGAATGGACTGGGTCCTCTGGTCCCGCTGAACCGACCATTTATCGGAAATTGTTATTTTCGGCTACTTGGAGACCTTTTGCAGCCATGCATGGACTAGATGTTGTCAAACAACGATGGAATTTTTATAGAGGTAGCAAGGCTCAGTATTTTTGCAGGGGGCATAGAACGACCTGTTGAGTACACGCCACGGCGAAATGCTGCACTACTCCAGGCAAAAGGAGGTCCGCCACGGTATTAGGAGTTATCTCAAGACTTTTTTCACCTCAGGGTCAGAATTAAAACTTTAGATCACCTCCGTAAGCGCGTCTGGGCAGGCTTCTTTTCGACTTCGGTATTTCTGTAATTCTGGCCTCCGGCGGTGTGCGGAGGACTCGCGGCTTCAGATGATGAGCGTGCAGGAGCCACTGAGCGCGTCTGCTGGGACGGCGGCGCGGCGCAGGCGCAGTGCGGTCGCTCCTCAGTGCGTGGCCCGCCCGCTCAGAACTGGAGCAGCGCTGACAGCACAATGAGCGGCGGGGGCCGGGGCGCCGCCGCCTGCGTCTTGTACCGGCGATTCTGCCGCGATGCTCCGCTATTGTAATTTATCTAAATGATCCAGCATAAACCTGGCCCCTATATGGAAGCCGCGGCCTGTTAAGGCTCGCCGCCTTTGTAATAAACGTCGCATATATCATATGTGGGGCAGACGCAGCGGGAAAGGCTATACGCCGCCCGCGTCTGTCAATTTGCGAATGACGTGCCGGACGGCGCGGCGCAGCGTTACGTAGCGTTGCCTAGCAACGGCCTCTTTCACAATGCCCGACGCACGCTTACAAGAACGCCTAATTGTCACTTTTTTGGCGAACGAGCTAGAGTACCTGACGTTCTAAATTACGACACGAACACGTTCCGTTACATGGGCAACAGGAATAATACCTATACCAAACGTGCAGCCGAACTGGTTTTGCTTAAAATCTTGTTTCAGTTAGCTAAAATGCATGTGTAGACTTAGTTATTCTTGGAATTACAATGAAGTGAAAACCCTTAGCTGCTTATAGGCGTTCGTCAACGGGAACAGATGAAAATGTGTGCGCCGATCGGGACTCGAACCCGGGCTCTCCTGCTTACATGGCAGACACTCTATCCATCTGAGCCATCGAGGACACAGAGGATGATAGTGCGATTGCAGGGATTTATGTCTTGCGCGCCTCCCGCGAGACCAACATTCTCAATGTATTGTCCCGCACAACATTCGTAGTGCCCCCGCCCATTATACTCATTACTCGCGGCGCGTTGCCGATTCCCGTGAGTTCGGGCAGTGTTTGTGCATCCGCACAGAAGAAGAAGATGGTCAAACGGCCGGTGAGCCTTAATTATATATGTATGAAGATGGTATCTGTTCTTTCGGACATGTCCGAAATAATAGATACCGTCTTCGTATATATATAGTTAAGGCTCACCGGCCATATGACCACCTTCAGTTCCATCAAATACCATCTTCCTATGTATTTAGTTATTCTTATCGCAGAAACACGTCTGTTTTCTAATTTTCAGTAATTACTTTTTTTTTCTTTTTGTCATCAGTATTCTCACTGGTCTGGTGTGACCCGCCTCTCCCGTGTCAACCACTTTACCTCAGCGCTGCGATTACACCTAACGCCCTTTTTTTATCTGCTGCATACACACGTTTTAACTTCTAAGTCTGCCTCATACACCGTGGAAATTATTCCCTAAGCTGTTAACACATGCTCTGTCATCTTTTCCCTTCATGTAGCTGGTGTTTCATGTGTAGTTCTTTCCTTGCGATTCTAAGGGGCACTCCCGCCATTTATTATTAGTCTAATTAACTTTCAGCATCCACATCTCAAACTTTTTTTCCCGTTCTCTTCCACTACCTATGATTCACTTTCATGAAATAGTGTGCTCTAGAAATACTATCTCAATTTTTTTCCTCAAATTAAATTATAAATTTGATTTCCTTTTGCATGGAGTGCTCTTTGCTCTTTATGTCCTCCTTGCATCGCCCGTCATGCGGTATTTTTCATCAAGGCAGAAAAACATCGTCCACTTCGTCTACACTATGTAGTTCACACTTTTCATGTAAAATTATCTATCTATGTTTTTTTCGCTTCTTCTTGCGTTTCACTCTCTTATTTCCTGTGCTTTGGAGACTGTCCAGTCCATTCAGCAGGGCCTGTAATTCTTCTTCACTTATATCAGTATACAAACGAAGCAGTGTTGCAGTTAATTACGTTACCTGAAAACTTTTTTTCTTTCCTAATTTAGTTCTAGACGTTTTTATTTTCATTTATCACCAATAGATTACAGTAACAACGAGAACAGACTCATGCGTTATGTTCCCTTAAGTACTAGCGCTTGTTAAACTATCTAGTTGATCACTCACTTCAGTCAACCTATCCCTGAATTAAGGGATGTAAACGTTGCTATGCATGGACTGCATAGTCGGTAAAGAGGATGCGAAGTATTGTTTGATATTTTAAATATTCACCCCTGTGTTGCTGATCGCAGCTATGAGTATCGTGCTGGGGCCCGGTAGTGGAGAGTGCTGCCTAGCTGCCACACGTATTCAACTCAAAGACGATATCCCGACTGGCGTAAGCTTTATATTGACTTATCAAACTAGTAATCACAGTTATTTAAAAAGCTCTGTGATATCAGGACTGTATTGAATGCGAAGCAGTTCTTATAAGCCATTTGTGCTACAAATTAAGTAAATCTCCTGTCACACATATTATGTTCCACGTAGCGGCACCTGCTTTGCAACAGAACGCCGTCACAGTAATAGCACAATTAAGTTCTGCAGAAGAAATAGCCCATATTTGCTATTTAATAAGGGTCGCCTGACATGAATTGTTTTAACACGGTAAAAGGGGAAAACAAATCGATTCTCACAAACAATGGATTCATTTTCTCTAGATTGATTTACAATAAAAATCATATTTCTTTATAAGTGAGGCAAAAATAATTACTTGAAACTCAACGAAAGAGCAATTAACTCTGAAAACTTTAAAAAATTATTTTCCGCAATAGAATGCACTTTGATGTTCTTAAAACTACAGTAAGCGATTGCCTGAAAGAAGCTTACTTGGGAAAAATGTTCTTTTAACAAGTGATATATCTCTCTAATTGAATAGAAGATTGCTATCGAACCGCAGCTGGCTTTCCAAAGTCTGTGCAGCCCTCGGACACAAGTTAAAACCAGATCCAAGATCGAAATAAGTAAAGGCACTGAAACGCAACGTAAGTTGCGGAACTATTCTCGCAAATTGTGATCTGGACAGATAAAAAGCAGCTGTAGGGATGAAAAAGCGACAATTAGTCGATAGATTCACCGAAAACTGCGCCACGTTGCCATCAGGCGCCTCTCTGTCTCTCTCTCTCGACGTGTCCTCTCGGCCACATGTCACCGCACCGACTGCTCGCCTCATTGCAGTTCCATTCAGTTACCAGAAAACCACCGCTTAGAGAGGACGATTCACAACTTTCGCCATAGTGACGACAAAGAATTCCCCTCAGCACGGCGAATCGCAGGTAAGCATAGCAAAAGTTGTTCACTATGGCTTACAGTCTGCCCATTAACTGGACAGAAGTTGGTACACTGTAAATGCTGTGTGGCCACTCATTGGTTCAGAAATTCGCGCTACAGCTCCTATGCTGATGAACCTTCTGACTGGCTGAACGTCTTCTAGATGAAATGAAGGACTCTCACACCAGTATTGCTGAGGGGACCTGTGGTCACCATGCTTGAATTTCGAAGACCATGCTGCCTTGAGGATAACGGAAACGGGCCAGCGTGCAGCCTCAGCACTCCCACGAACCAGCTGCCCAGTGGAGGGGTAGCTGGAGCTGTCCCGTGTTCAAAGCGCTGCAAGCACACAGATCCGTACCGCATTCTCTCAGGCCTGCTTCAGTAAGTTTTTTTTTTTTTTTCCTTTATTGATTTTCAATTCCCCCCGAAGGGGGCGGGCTGGCAACAGCTTAGTACGCTGCTCTACAGCCTACAGACTTTTATTTTAAAAAACGGAAGAAGAAAAGAAACAAGAAAAACAGGCGATAAAATGGTGACGTCAAGTGTAAAATGGCGGAAAAATGCGGAAAGTGAAAACAGAAAGCAAAAGGGGTTGGCAACGTTAATAAAAGACACAGGAATCAGACAAGTAACATAGTACACACACAATTAAAAAACACGGCGACAGTCTGGTTTCTGTTCGCAAGAGATAAAAGGCACACCCAGCGACAGTATGATGGCCGTTCGCAACACTTCCCAAAAAACACAACACGGAACACTCGCTGTAAAACACTCACTGTAGAACACTCACTGTAGAACACTGGACGAAAGTGGTGGCACAAAGATGACACTCCCGAGCCAAAGGCAGATGGGGTGGGGGAGGACCTGGAGGAGGGGGAAGAACAAGGAGGGCGGAAGGAGAAAAACGAAAAAAGGGGGGGGGTGGAACCAAGGAGGGAGAGGACTAATAAAGGGGGAGAAGGGCAGATGCGAGAGGGAATGAAAGGAGGCAGCGGAAGGAAATGTAAAAGGACTCAGGGGAGAGAAGGGGGCAAAGAGAGGGGAGGTGGGGAAGAAAGAGGATGGAAGGGGGGGAGAGGGAGCCCGGGAAAAGGACAGAGGAAAGGAGGGGGAGTGAGGATCAGAGTTGATAAGAGGGATAAATGGAGGGAGAGAGGGCATCATCCGGGAGGGGGAGTTGATGGAAGCCACCTTGGGAAACTTCAGCAAGGGAAATTCATGGTCATTATTTATGTGTTTTCTACTAACATGGCTAAGAACATTAAGCTGCTAAGTTTACTTACTATCGCAAAAGTGATACAGGGTGTCCAGAAAAGGACTCCCTGATTTCAAAATTAAATATCTCGAAAACAAAGATCGATAGAGGAATGCAGTAAAGCTGTAAGAAGTTTGTACAGCAGTTTGAAATAATAGTTACAAAAGCTGCTAACAGATGGCGCTCTAATCGCCATACGTAATGCCTAGTATAAATAGTGATCCAAAGCCCAGAGCGATTAGTTCCGCTATTGAAACGTGAAAGGAGGTTAGCGTACCGAAGGAAGAGATTAAAACCATGTACTCCATTGAACAACGCGTTTTTCTGGTGCTAGAGTACCACAGGTTAGAAGAGAGTCCTACGGCAACAAGGCAAAGTTTTCAAGCACGATTTAATGTTCCAAAAAGACCCGATGCGAAAACCATTCGTACGCTCTTCGCAAAATTTCAACGAACAGGCAGTGTAACTGATGATCTAGAGGGGCATGTTGGCAGCAAGCAAACCGCAGTTACACCTGAAAATATCGCCACAGTTTCTGGAATTATTCAGCGAAATCCAGTGTCATCTGTCCGTAGAATTGCATCTGAGACTGGTTTGAAGCGTTCCAGTATGCAGAAAATACTGAGAAAGAGCCTACACATGTTTCCATTGAAAATTCAAACGCATCAGGCCATACCCGTACGAGCTGTGCAACAAAGGGTTGCCTTTGCTAATCAGATGCTCACAATGATTGATAGTGAAGGATTTGATGTTGGCTGCATCTGGTTTACAGATGAAGCACACTTCCACCTGAATGGATACGTGAATACGCAGAACTAGCGACTTTGGGGTTCCGAAAAGCCATATTGGTGTGAAGCGAAACCCCTGTATTCTCCTAAAGTTACTGTGTGGGCTGCAGTATACAGCAGAGGCATTATTGGCCCTTTTTTCATTCGAGAAACGGTCACTGGTGCACGTTACGTTGAAATTTTGGAACAATTTGTCGCCATACAGCAAGCGTTAGAGGATCGACCAGGTACTGAATGGTTTTTGCAAGATGGAGCCCGACCACATCGGACCGGACAAGTGTTTCGCTTTCTTGAGGAATACTTCGGGAATCGAGTCATGGCTTTGTAATATCCCAAATTTACTGGTGCAGGCATGGACTGGCCTCCATATTCGTCGGATTTGACTCCCTGTGACTTTTTTTGTGGAGCACAGTGAAAGACATGGTCTGGACGAACTTAAATCGGCGATCTCTGTGGCATGTGAATCCATTTCGGCTGAGACACTACGAAATGTGATGGCGAATTTCATTCTTCGTTTGTGCTACCTCTGTAGTGCCAGTGGTGAACATTTTGAAAAATTGTGATGTGATTGTTTGCAAATATTGTTTTCATACGATTATTTCACTTATGTATGCTGATATGAGCTGTACAGCGTACAGTGCCATCTGTTAGCAGTTTTTGTAACTATTATTTCAAACTGCTGTATAAACTTCTTACAGCTTTCACAATAAACATACCGTTTACTGCATTCCTCTATCGATCTTTGTTTTCGAGATATTTAATTTTGAAATCAGGGGGCCCTTTTCTGGACACCCTGTATATGTGGTGTTATTGTCACATGTTATATAGAACTGAGCAACAACTGATTGTAAGTGATGAATATTTTCTGCCAATTCTGATATTAGTACAAATCTGTTTCAATTGTGAAGGTAGAGAGTTAGTTTTTTTTTCTTTATTGTTATTTCACTCCCCAAAATGGGGCGGGCTGGCAGTAGCACAATACGCCGCTCTTCAGACAAGAGAGTTACAGAAAAAAAACATAGTCAAATGAGAAAACAACACATGACATAGAATGGTGTAAAGTGATGACTAAACAAGAACAAATATAGATGAGTGTAAATGGTAGATTTAAAAACAACATAGACGAGAGCCACGCACACATGCAGAGAATGAACACTGTGAGTCGACACAAAAACAAAGAATACCCCACAGTGGGAACAGAAATGAATGATACTGGTGACACTTCTGATGCTGGTGGAAGGTAGCACTGCACACGACACTGATGAAACACTGACACCACAACGTAAACGTTAAATATCGGTGAACTGAAGGGGACCCACCACTGGGTGAGGGGTGGAGTGGGGGGGGGGGGGGAGAAAAGGGGGGGAGAGACGGTAGAGGGAAACCAGGTGCGGGTAGGAGGGAGTCAGTGGAGGGGAGAAGGAAAGGAGCCAGAAGTCCCGGGGGGGGGGGTGAAAAGGAGAAAGATGGTGTTCGGCAGGGAAAAGGGAGGAAAAAGGGAAGGGTAAGGGGGAGGGAGAGAGGGAGCCCTGAGGAGGGGGTGGGGGTGAAGGAGGAATTAGATCTGGTAGGAGGGGTAGATGGAAGGCACGAGTTCATCTGGGATGGGGAGTTTGTGGGAGCCCCCTTGGGCGAGGGTATGCAGTGTGTGGAGATGGAGACCAGGCAGGACACTGTAGTACAGGTGCGGCAGCGGACTGGGGTGGGAGAGGATGGGGGAAACCAAAATGTCCGTATTCGTTCAAGGAACAGGAGGAGATGGGGGAAGGGAAACAGATCATAACGGATCCCCATGGGGGACGGGAGACGGATGAGGTAAGTGAGGCAGAGTGCATGGCGCAAAGAGAGAAAATGATCCTGTATTTCAAATTGCTACACAAACTAGGCATTTACAGGAACCAATAGAGCAAAATCAATGTGTGGTGTCTGTTTTCCAGACATGTCCGAAAGAACAGACACCATGCATACATATAATTGATTCAACTCGATGGACAATGAATCAGTTAGCTCCAGTGTGGATGCAAAATTACTTTCGAGCTCCTGCAGGAATCTCAAAGAACCAAGCATGAAGGATATGGACGGGGACTGTGTATAGATGGCGTTAGGTGGGAATGTGGAGTGCCAAGGAGGCGTGCCGAGATAGTCCACACAGTGGCGATAAACATTGTGTCCGTATGGCCTAGTATGGAGGGTATCCCCGATTCAGATCCCGGAGTGGCATGCATTTTCACTCTTTGCCACTGGTGCCCCATCAAGTCCCGATGCAGCTGACATCAATGGTTTCTTCCCAGTCCTTTCCTTTCTCCTCTCTACCTTCTATTTTGAAAAGTGTTTCGGTGCACAACAAAAAGCTATTTAATGTCCAGAAAGAGAAGAATACTGCGTTGTTCAGATAGGGAAGTTTGTAAGAAAATCGTTTACAGAAGAAAACGAAGCCCTTTTGTAGGTGACAGAAGCAAGAGCAACTGGATTTAACTCTTGAATTGGAATACAACGAAAACTTATGGATATCAAGAAGCGTGGACCTCTGATGCTATATAGGCCATTTGGAAAGCGAGTCCTACAGAAAGTCTGACAGATACACGTCCATATCCATATAAATTCTGTGAAAGTCATTGAAATGTGAAACCTTCTTATCTTATAGATAATACGTAGACTTCCTTCCATTTGAGTGACGAAGGAAATGTGATACGTTTAGGTGCTTACATTTTCCGATACTTCGATTCCCTGGTTCTCAGTGAATAATTGCGGATCGGTGATAAATTTCTCATTTCTGCATAAAAAATTGCTTTCCGTTTAGTTTCGTAAATATTTATCCACATAATAATCGACATCTCATATAGAGTGTGTGACAGACTTATTGTTCTCTAATTGCGTAGGGTTTGTAGTGACACTTTCAGAGCCCCACAAAATAATTTGTATAGTGAGGCGGTATTGTGTTGTCCAGATTCATCACTAATTTACATTAATTGCATAAATTACCTATAAAACTGTACTTAAGTGCTATATTTAGCATCAATAAAAGTAAATGTGTTAGATGGGCTAACTGCAGAACTCTAATTGAGGCCTATTTTAGTGAGCGATGAATAAATTTAGTAGGGGCTACTGTACTTTTTTTCTTTTCACAACTTTGAAATTACTATTACTCTCACAGTATTTTGTCTAGGTTGGGATAACCATTAAACTGAATGAATTTAGTCCTTACAATGTTACTTAGAAGACTGTTTCCCAGTAGTTAATATCTTGCCATCACACACTATGATTAAAAATTTAATATGACCGTTATGAATAATTCAGCGTCACTTTTTTGGTGGTAGTTATTAAGACAAATGCGAATAATAAAGTGCCTCTGTAGCTTATTGTTGGCATGAATCACTTTAATCTTCACAATTAACGGGCAAAGAAGCTATTAGGATGGCATAGACGAATCAAACATTATAACGGAATTGATAACTGATGTGCCAAGATCTGAAGATGACAATCACGATTTAAACCTATAATTTCATTTTGTTTTCGCCAGAAAATTAACTATTTTCGAAATGAGTATCTGGATAGTCACTGGATCTCCAATAAGACTAAACTGTCTTTCATCCAAAACGGAATACTGCGGTCCAATATGCACTGAGGGGCGTTAGTGCATTTCATTACCAGACGACGTGTAGATGGAGAGGCAGCCCCTCCAGGAAGTGAAGGGAAAAACTGACCGGTTAAAACCGATACGAGGTCTTATAGTTCTGAATAACCGGTATTTTGCTGTATTTTTCTGGTTTCGGTTATAACAAGTGTTTTTTTTTATTTTTTCCAACAAGAGCGTAAAATCAACGAAATATCAATTAGCCATAGTAGCAGAGCTAAAATTTTTGATTTTCGTATGAACCTTTTTTTAAAAAGAAACGGAGGAATTTTTATTTGTAAAATTTCCATTGGTCTGAAATACGGCTTTATTATAGAAAATGGGGAAAGCGATCTGTGCTGTTTTCATAAGAATGCCCACAGAAACGAGCAACAGACACGTGGTATAAGAACTGGTACAGCTTTACTATGACCATAATATACCTGTTACCATGTTGCGTGGCCTATTGGATAGTACGCTTGTGCATTCAGGAGTGTGCGGAACTCGCTCCGTCTGGTTCTGTATGGTAATTTCTCGCTATTATAGCCGGGCATTAGTGGTACGTAATGGACCATCCCTAATCTGGAAGTATTATACGAAGTGCATTATCAGTGAAGTACACTGGCCCGTTTGCCTTAAAAGATTAAGAACAGGATGAGCCACAACAAACTTGTTAGGTCGTAATAAGGAGAAAAACCTTAGCAATTCATTCATAAAAATAAAAAGTAGATTGTCTGTTTCCAGTCTGCATAATATGCCTGTAACTGCTTTTAGCTTTTGAAAAAGGACTTATTAACATGAACAATACGGTTTTCCAACCTCAGTTTTACCCTTCAGACGAACTATTCGTAATGCCCAGATAGTGACATTGCAACATGACCTCTGGGCAGTGTTTCAAAAAATCGGGATCAACAGGAGAATACTGGTGATGTTTTGAAGTATTCAACCACTTATCACTTTTAGAGAAAAGCAATGAACAGTGTACTGACTAGGTTTTCTTTCATTTGTCTATTTAATTAAATATTTTGATTCTATATATCTTGAAACTGAAGCAGCCAAAATTTTTCAGTGTTCGATTTCTACGTTTATCGCAGGAAATAATGGGAATAAAATACCGAATCGGTTATTTCGGAAACCGGTTATCTTGAGTGGTTTTAACACTCAGATTAAACTGGTATTGAAAAAAAAAATGATATACCGATAACCGGCTGTTTCAGCGATAACTGCCGTCTCTATCTCTAGGCAGCGTGCGTGGGTAGTACGGCGGCGGCTGGGTCGAATGGGCAAAGCGTCTCACAGAAATAACACTGACCCATAGCGAACACCGTCACGTATAGGCTGACGTGCCCACAGCGGATGATGAGCAAATAAACTGTAATACATTATAAAACACGTGAAGGGGTATGAAAATTTGATATGTGTAGCTTGCTGGAACGTATTATAGGGGAGGGAGTGGAAGGTAGTGCCAAGGGTTTCCATAGGTTACAACTGAATTTAGCAAACATCCGCTTTCAAATCACAAGAGACAAGGGTATTTTTGCAAAAGACTAGGTGAACGGGTTTCTTATCTCCTTTCATCACACACATTACTTCGCTTCTTTCTCAGGATACTAGGATACTAAGTTTGTTTTTCGTTCTCCATAGAATACAGTTTGAGATTTCCGGACAAATGGTTAAAATGACTCTAAGCACTATGAGACTTAACATCTGAGGTCATCAGTCCACTAGACTTAGAACTACTTAAATGGGTTCAAATGGCTCTGAGCACTATGGGACTTAACGTCCGAGGTCATCAGTCTCCTAGAACTTAGAACTACTTAAACCTAACTAACCTAAGGACATCACACACATCCATGCCCGAGGCCGGATTCGAACCTGCGAATTCGAACCTGCGACCGTAGCAGCAGCGCGGGTCCGAACTGAAGCGCCCAGAACCGCTCGACCACAGCGGCCGGCGTTTCCGGACATTTGAAACAAGTTTTCATTCTTTGTACCTCTTTCAAATCTTGCCAAGTTCCGTCCGAATGTCTGTGCAGCTCTTTTCAGATCTTGAATTATAAGACCTATACGATCACCTGAGTTACAGGATTTCCCCTTTACGTCCAACGCTGGGGTGCTATTCTAATGCCGGAGAACCCTGACAATACTGACGATTTAGTGGGAAAATAATGGAAGATGTGAATTGAATTTTGTGCTTGAGAGGGCACCCCACTTGGCTAGTCCGTGTAACAACGTTACCCACAGTGCTGCGTTGATTTACTGGTCAGTATTCCTGCCTAATATTCAAGAAAACCCGGTTCAAGTACAGACCGTGGCAGTAATTTTAATCCATTTATTCAGCTTCCATCATTATCTTTTCAGATAGCACTTCATTACAGATAAATGTGACATCAGTGAAAAATCTGAGGTTACTTTTAATATTATCTGCAATATCATTAATATACAGCAAAAACAGCAAGTGTTCGAACATATTTCGCTGAGCCACACTTGAAATTAATTCTACAACTTTTGGTGACTCTCCACCCAAGATAACACGCGTCCTCCCAACCAAGGAATCTACAATTCAGTCACAAATTTCCCGTGACACCGTATACGACAGTAATTCCATAGGTGTGATAGTAAGAGGAATGCTCTTCTAGTATCAGGAAATACTGCACTGCTATGATCCTTGGTTCTCAGGGTGTCATGTGAGGAAAATACGAGTAGGATATCGGAATCCATGCTGATTGGAGTGGAGGATGTTATCCTGTTCGAGATTTATTCGGTGAAGCGACCCAGAATTTTACGTCGGCGAACCATGTAGTCGACTGTGAAAGAGAAAGAGACAGATCGAATCTGGCTTCCGCCTGGCTTCTGCCTGGGCTCAGCTCAGCTCCCGTATTTATAATATCGTTGGTGTTAGTTTCATTTTGAAGTTCCATTACGGATAATTGTTGTGTCAGAAGAAGTCCAGCTGATAATTCTTTGTAATCCATCTTATTGTTCATGGATGCGTCTGTGTTTTCCATTTACGCTGCTATAGTACACTGATGCTATCCTACATTTCTAGCAACTGTGTAGCATGTATATCTGCTTTTCTTTCTTTGAGAATATTTCAATATTGCGACTGACTAAAACTAAAATAGCTGAGAGTGGATTTTCGATGTACTTCATGTCACATTTTGACATAGAAACACAATGTGACGTCTATTGGATTCAACCACATTTGTGAATAACTTTTAAAACTTTGTTCAGACTGCCTTACGCAGGATATATTCTCCGACCTACTATCATAGCTTCAGTATTGACTCTAGTGGTTTCTTAATAATCAGCAGTTGATTCACGCGTAAATATAATAACGCATAACAGTGTAATGCGCAGCGTGATATCAAGAGAGACGGTAAGGTGAGCGAGGGCTCGTCTCCAATCGGTACCGGTCACTGGACAGACTGAATGCAGTTTTTAGGCGGTTTCCTACGGTCGTTTAGGCATGTGCTCGATTGGTCCCCAGTTTCCACCTCACAAACAGTTAAAATACGGTACCTTACAGAAAAAAGTTTGCACGATTCATAGTCAGATGGCGCACGATTTCGCTCCCATAGCATACCTTCACGTCTGCGGCATCAGGAAGGGCATCGTATTCGGCAGCAAAGTTAAATATTAAAATCAAATTTGCCAGTTCGTGAAACGCGGACCCCGCTCTAGACGGGATAAACGTTATGGATAAGAGATATTCACTTACCAGCATCCTACGGACTGTTACTGTCTTCAGTTTCTACTTTGATGTATTATGCGAAACCTATACTCTGACCTCCAATTTCTACTTCTTTTTACAAGGTTTCCAGCAACTTGCAATTTTCTCAGGGTATTTGTGTGGTAAAATAATTATTCTTGTGGATCTTATTCAATTTTGTGCTGTTCGTGAAGATATTTTGTGGGTTTGTTTTCCCTGTGCGAAAAGTTTCAAGGTTTAGTATACCTTGTTATATTATAAATTGTAATTACTGTTTCCTGTGAATAACTTTACCTTATGTTTCTCGCTCCGATTATTAAAATTATTATGTAGGCAAATGAGTGACTGTATACATTCAGTCACGAGGATTTATTTAACTTTTTTCACCTTTTTTACAGCCATATCTCTCAGAAATTTCTGGTATGCAGAAAATCGACACCCCCTCCCCCCCCCCCCTTCCTCTGTTTTCTGTTCTTATTTGGTGCCATGTGTGACTTTCGCTTGTTATAACTGTAAATGCGATATATTTTAACTTATCAGTGTTATTTACATTTAAGATAACAGAGGGTATCAAATGGTTCAAATGGCTGAGGTCATCAGTCCCCTAACTAACATAAGGACATCACACACATCCATGCCCGAGGCAGGATTCGAACCTGCGACAGTAGCAGCAGCGTGGTTCCGGACTGAAGCACCTAGAACCGCTCGGTCACAGCGGCCGGCCAGAGGGTATCAGGAAATCCTTCTATTCCATTCAATGAAAGTGAGAGATTGCAGGGCATTCTCACTTCTGATACGGTGTTATACTTCTTAACGTTCTTAGGGAAGATGATCTTTTTTATTCGGTTGCTATACATGGGTACGATCTGACTTCACCCATGTGATGAAATGGTTGAAAGTAGTTAACGCTCTTGCTTGTGTGCTCTAGTGAAGGAATAGCGGTAAGTTTTATCTGCGTTCAAAGGAAGAGGGTGCCGATTTAAACGACCGCAGTAAAAGCGTACGGCAGATAAGGGCCGAGGGGAGCGTTTTTTTTTTCTGCGGAACCTAGGTGAAAATGTTGAAGAATGCCCAGTTCCTCCGTCTCATTGTGCAGACACGTTGGATGGCGCCGGTCGGTCGGCGACCGCGTCTATGTAGGTTGACTAGCGCCGAGGAGTCGCTGCTGCTATGGGTAGAGCAATGATGACCAATAAAGCAATGAAGCCGATGATGGGACTTTGTTAGGTAGGAAGCCGATGAGACGACTGTGCGTTTCTTTGAATTTCTTTGGGACACGTCAGTGGCGCCCAGACGTCCATACTCTGATGCAAAACAAATTTGTGAAGGCACGATGCTCTTTGCGCGTTTATGGCCGGCCTTTGGAAAGTTCGAAATGACGCAGTAGGGGTGGTAACGATCTTTTAATGGAGGGCGGTGGTTCCATCCAGATCGCGATTTTAGCAAAGACACGGCTTAAATGCGTGAGAAAGAGGCCGCAAAGCTGTACCATTTTTTCTTTTTCTCCCAATTAATTTTTAAAGTCGCTGGTTGGTCAAATCTGGGTATGCAGTGCAAGGGGTGGTCTCCCAGCTTCAAAAATGGTTTAAATGGCTTTGAGCACTATGGGACTCAACATCTGAGTTCATCAGTCGCCTAGAACTTAGAACTACTTAAGCCTAACTAACCTAAGAACATCACACACATCCATGCCCGAGGCAGGATTCGAACCCGCGAGCGTAGCGGTCGCGCGGTTCCAGATTGAAGCGCCTAGCCACAGCGGCCGGCTCTCTCAGCTTCGACTGCTGCACTCTACCTCTTGATTGGCTTGGGCTGCAGTGGGTGTAGTCTAAGCATGTAAATGTGCTATGCTACCGAGCTGGCGAGGAAAACTGAGAGAAAGAGAAGAGGTCACTCCTGTACTAACAGTTCGCTAGTTGAGAACTTCAGGTTTTTACCTAAATGGTGAGACTTGTGTCCTTTGCTAGTGTTCCACTTAGAGTCCGTGCCAGTCACCGTCTGAACCATCAGAGGTACTGCTTCTAGCATCACGCAAATGACGAATAATGTGTGGATGTACTTATTTGTCTTGAGTCGGCCATCTAAACATTTGACATATTCCGTCGCGCACAGTTGTGGCACGGAGTCAGATTGGTTTGGCAGACCAGCAAACGGGTCCACCTGCACACTGGAATCCACTGGGGTTTCATAGGCTCATAGGGAAGTATCTGCGTTCCAAATCTGCCGAACGCGAGACCGCATACTTGCATTATCTTTTCCCATCGCGCGCCATTAATAACAGATTGCTGTCGTCCATGACTCCAGTCGCCGACTGCATCGTGGTGTCCTGCCATGACCAGCAGGACTGTAAGTTATTCACAGCTACGACGTAGGGCTCCAATATATGCTTCTCAGCACCCTGTTCTTTGGAACCATATTTTTCTTTGTGGAATAGTAGAGCATAGAGGCTTGATAGTAGCTTAGTTCTTGGGCCGTACCACAGATTCGCATGTATGAAGTCATGTAAAGCTATTAGTCCTGGTTATTGTCCTGTGATGATCCCCACCTGATCATTTTGTTCACCATAGACCGAATATTAGTGAAAGCGTTTGTCAAATAAAAATGTGTGTGTGACGTTTCTTTAGCCATTTTTTTTTGTCTGGTGATATTAAGAATAAATAAATCTATTGTTACTTAGATCACAACTCCTCCCAGTGTTGTGATTAACATTACCTTTGCAATTTTTGTTGAAGTCATGATTACAACTGAAAGCTGGAAGCTTGTAAAAGAGTCATAGTGAGCCAGAGTGCATATATTTCTGCCCCAGCTGCGGGGAGATTCACAGGAGGGAAAAAGGTTATTTAGTGATATCTAATGTACAATGCAGACAAAAGAAGCAAAGCATGTAGGGAGATTCCAATAAATCATTAAAACATACGGATAACAGATGGAGGTACAGTAATAAATGATCTACATCAGCTACTAAGCTTTTTAAGTGGGCGGTTTTGACGTATTGCTGAGAAGTTACAACAAAATTCCCAAAACTACATATGTAACAGATGTAAACTCTTATGATCCAAGGAAGATTATATTACCAACTACCGTGGATAAAGTCAGTAAAAGGGACAGAAAGAGAAGAGGGTTTCATTAGTCTCAAAGGCAACTCACCTTTTCAGATCCCAACTTTGCGACGATATCTTGAACAGACTTATCTCCAGACTGAAGATATTCTATGGTTTCCGTAACTGAAATAAAACTAGCCAGTTAACATCCATTGCTGGATTACAAATAATCACTTTGTTTATCTCTTTCGGGTTCCTGTCCACGACTACGAGAGACCTCTCTGCAATGCCGACCCTACCACTCTTGGTAAGTTTGATCTGATCTATGTTGTACAGTAAATTTTTTATTATTGCGAACTGCAATAACAAAAAAATGAAATTATAATGTAACTATAACGTAAGAACAATTAATTCCAGGAGTACTCGATTGTTCAATTATTTATTTTCATATTATTATAACTTCGTCAGTAGTATTTGGTTAGCTGCATTTATATTTTTTAATCACATTATTTTGTCTACCAGAATTGTTCACTATTAGAAATTCGCTGGATTAGGATATATTATTTAGTCGTACTTTTGATAGGTTTTCCTTCAGCTTATCACAGAAGAATTAGAGGAAAATATAGTTTTTCTAGAATGTTCTCGTAGATTTTACTTGTATAGTGTAAGCTGTTAAATATTCGAGAACAAGTGTTGGTTCGTATTTCTATGCAATTCACTAAGAGACGGTTCAGCTCAATTTGGCTAAGTTTCACAAAAAACCATTTCTGTCAGCCATTGTCACGTAGGCCAGTGTAACGATTTACTGTAATGGGAAAAAATGACAACTGAGTCAGTGCGGTTTTATTTTCGGCAATGAAAGCGTAAAACTGAAGAAGGGCAAAGAGTAACGAAAACGCTACAGTACCCAAGCACGACTTTCAGCCATCCGCGCATCACTATGCGATTTCTATAAACAGATTTGAATACACGGCTCAAAAATGTGGAAAGTACTCGGTTAATAAATTTTTAGGAGCTGTATCTCACTGTGAAACATTGTCTCACAGCACCTACTGAGCACCTACTTTGCGCATGTTACGTCACAACAAGAACGACATGTGGCCAACACGTGAAACCAGTTTACTATGCTGGGACAATTTTGCTCCACCAATACGTGACTTTGGAAAAACATTTAGTTGACGATTTTCGCTACGGCTTTTGTACTGTACTTCATGGAACACAGAAATAAGATAAAGATATATTTCTTTATAGGCTATTTGTCAAAGTATCGAATTTGGTCAAATTTTTTCAAATTTTTGCGACCATACAGCAAAGAACATTTATACGCACAACAATTTCTATCTGTTTGGGGTTCAATGCTTCTTTAGATTCCATAAAATTTCTTTGTATCCAGCAAACAGCAATGAAAAACGATGGTGAGTTACCGTAGGCAGCAGTTTCAACACAAGCCGTTGTCACGGACTCAGATTATATTAACCCGCAATTTTGCTGTTAGCGTTCACTATCCGAGTATGACAAAGCCATTATTTATTGCGAAATATTATTACATAAGACAGTTACGATACAGTACTGTCCTTTCCCTTCTATGTAGCTAGTAAATTACTGGAGCTTAATACCGAGTTACAAAAATAGGATACCGGAACACGGCAAAAAGCTTGAACGCGGTAAAAAGAGCAAGTTACTTGGCATGACGTCAACGCTGTGGGAAAACATTAATCACCCTTCGCCTGGGAATAATTAATTTCTGAGCGTGGCCGTCAATACCGATAGGCAGACAGAGGCACGCCTGCCGGCCGGGCGCCCACGCCTCTTCGTGTCCTCGCCAAGACCTTCCGCCGCGAGGCGAAACGAAACGAAAGGACTCTTACACGAGCAGCAACAGAGGCAAGTTACTCTTTCTTTCTGGAGGCGCTGTGTCCTTCCACGCACAAAAATGGTTCAAATGGCTCTGAGCACTATGGGACTCAACTGCTGAGGTCATTAGTCCCCTAGAACTTAGAACTAGTTAAACCTAACTAACCTAAGGACATCACAAACATCCATGCCCGAGGCAGGATTCGAACCTGCGACCGTAGCGGTCTTGCGGTTCCAGACTGCAGCGCCTTTAACCGCACGGCTACTTCGGCCGGCTTTCCACGCACATGTCATACGAATAATCAAATCAGAATCAGCAGCCGGCCGGGGTAGCCGAACGGTTCTAGGCGCTACAGTCTGGAAACGCGCGACCGCTACGGTCGCAGGTTCGAATCCTGCCTCGGGCATGGATGTGTGTGATGTCCTTAGGCTACTTAGGTTTAAGTAGTTCTAAGTTCTAGGGGACTGATGACCTCAGATGTTAAGTCCCATAGTGCTCAGAGCCGTTTGAACCAGAATCAGCATCTGTAATTTATTCCTCCAAGTGTCATTGTACGATGATGTAGAATGAGTCAGCTTAACACGACGAAGTCGTAAGTAATATATACGGACATACGAATGTCATAACAGTATGTACGTGTGTTTAAGATTGATAGGGTGGCCGTGGATTTACTGAAGGAACCGTACCGGCAACTGCCAGATGTGATGCGGGAGAAGTACTCAAAATCTAAACCAGGATGGCCAAGCAGAGCATGAAACAGAGTCCTCCAGAACCTGAGGCCCTTGTCTTGCACTATCGCAGTCAGTTTTACCTGGCGTACAGTCAACTTACGTCCTTACATACCTGAAGCGAATTAGTTTAATATAAGGGGCGATCAAAAAGTTTGCGTTTGAGGGCGTCGCAGCAGTTAGTATGCAATGTAGCGCGACTATGGTGCGGGTATATAAGTATTGACATACAGGGAAGAATTAGTGTGCCATTCATGTCTTTCCGATGTGCGTGTGTTAAAAGCGGGAACGACGACCGTCGTTTTTGGTACAACAAGCAATGTGATTCATCCGCTTACATGACACGTTTCCATTGATTCATAGTTTAATATCCCTGATCCCGTGCCCTGTAAAGTGGTAACTGAAGATGCCGTTGAGTGAGGATGGAATGTGTAGTAGTCATCTGCTGCAGAATTGAGTATTTTCGCCGCAACATTTGTGCTTGCACTAGCGTTGTGCTCTCTCGTCAGACTCCAGTCTCCATGTTATGTGTTGAGGTGTGAACATCAACCACCTTGTCACCTAGTCGTGCTTTCAACGTTCCTCAACCACTTTCCATAGATGCTCACAATAGCAGCACGATAACTGCCGACCATCCTCGCCGTTTCCGAGATGTTCGTTCTCACCTCCCATACCACAACTCTCTGCCCATTGTTATAGGTGGCTATGCAAGTGGATTTCCCAATAAGCAACCCACATAGTCGCTAGGATGTCTCTTCGTTCGTCTTTGCTCCCCTTCATGCATTCCTTACATCATCACGTGACCAGAACGCCACGAACAACATCTAGTCTCGTGGTAGGCAGTGAGAATAATGTTTTCGTTCATCAGTGTACGAGAGAAAGACAGTTTTTTGTTAGGAAACTGCTGACATGCGCCGGTATCATATAAGCGTAAAATACTTCTTCTCTTATTCAGCTAATTTTCATTCCTGTACAATAATCCGTAAATGAATAGCCTGAAATATTTATAAAAATGAAATACCTTTCTACATTATTACAATACATCCTGCTAACGAATCACAGGACTTACCATTTTTTTATTCATCAGTCTTAAGACAAGTTAGATGCTGCGTATTATAAATTCCTCTCCCGTGCCATCCTCTTTGTCTCAGCTTACCACTTGCACACTACGTCCTCTGTTATTAGCTGGAGTATTCCATTCTCGGTTTCCTCTACGGTTTTTGTCCCCTACAGCTCCATTCCGTACCACAGAAGTTATTCCCTGATATCTTAAAACAAGTGTCGTTCCATCTAGTCCTTCTTTTGTCAGTGTTTTACGCATATTCCTTTCGTTGCCGATTTTGCAGAGAACTTCATCATTCCTTAACTCTTTGACGGTCAGATAAGCGCCATAATATTTACCCTAGAGGGGCATGAATAATAAATTATATAGAATGAGAAATTTCACTGTGCAGCGGAGTGTGCGCTGATATGAAACTTCCTGGCAGATTAAAACCATATGTCGGACCGAGACTCGAACTAGGGACCTTCGCCTTTCGTGGACAAGTGCTCTACTATCTGAGCTGCCCAAGCACGAATCAATACCCATCCTCACAACTTCAATTCTGCCAGTACCTCGTCTCCTTCCTTCCGAAATTCACAGAAGCTCTTCTGCGAAGTTTGGAAGGTAGGAGACGAAGTACTGGCAGAATTGAAGTTGTGAGGACGGGTCGTGAGTCGTGCTTGGGTAGCTCAGACGGTAGACCACTTGCCCGCGAAAGGCAAAAGTCCTGAATTGGAGTCTCGGTACGGCACACAGTTTTAATCTGTCAGGATGTTTAATAAATTACATATTTCAAACTTAATCCGTCTGCAACGCATTAGTGTTATTATTGTAATGTGTCTTTTGGAGTAGTTTTGTAAAAATTGCCATTAACAACAACAAAATATTTGAATAAAATGTTGTCACCACTGTTAACCGCCGGCCGCAGTGGCCGAACGATTCTATGCGCTTCAGTCTGGAACCACGCTACCGTTACGGTCGCAGGTTCGAATCCTGCCTGGGGCTTGGATGTGTGTGATATCCTTAGGTTGTATTTATTGTATTGTATGCTAACCGGGGACCTAGAAACGACTGAGAGGCTCCATCCTCGCAGTAGCCGCAGTGGTCCACAACCCCACGACGACTACCGCAGACCACTTCACCCCTCCGCCGCCCCACACCGAACCCAGGGTTGGAGAACTTGTTTGTGCAGCAATCGCCGACATAGTGTAACTGAGGCGGAATAAGGGGAACCAACCCATATTCCCCGAGGCAGATGGAAAACCGCCTAAAAACCATCCACAGATTGGCCGGTTCACCAGACCTCGACACAAATCCGCCGGGCGGATTCGTACCGGGGACCAAGCGCTCCTTCCCGCCCAGAAAGCCGTGCGTTAGACTACACGGCCAACCGGGTGGCCGATATCCTTAGGTTAGTTAGGTTTAAGTAGTTCCAAGTTCTAGGGGACTGATGACCTCAGAAGTTAAGTCCCATAGTGCTCAGAGCCATTTGAACCATTTGAACAAACTTTTGTTCACCTTTCGACGAGTCTTTATTGGAGAACAGCTCCATTTTAATATCGATTTTCGTCAGATAATATTCGGTAAAATTCTTCCTCTGTTATTCTTTCTTGGCGAGACGTACTGTATGGAGAAGAAAATATACTTGAGGGCGAAAAACGGTGGTGGTCGGCGCCCACAGCCACACAGAAATCCGTCTTTGAAGTATAAACAGTTCTTTTGGAATACCAAGTAATATTTCTTGAAGAGTTATTGATGGTCAATATATAAATATAAACCATTACTTACCAAAAATAGCCATCTGAAGAAAAGCTACAGAGCGAAATGCACAACACTTCCACAAACCATACCAGTGAAGCATGAAATGGCAACCCCTTTCGTAAATATGCGACAAAAGTACTGCATTGTGATTCTCCTGCCATCTAGTAAACTTCAGTCAGTTTGTATGGTAAACTGAAAAACATATTTTTAGCCACAGTGACCACCGCTATTTCAAGACGTCTACATAGGTGGTAGGTTTCATTGATGCTCACACTTCAAACAATTAACTTATCACTCCACTCAGTTCATCCAATTTTTAACATTCTTCTATAGCATCACATCTCGAAGGCATCGATTTCCTTCTTTCCCAGTTTTCCTGTAGTCTGTGAGTCACTATCATGCAATGCAATGCTCTGAATTTATATTTTCAGAAAGTCCTTCCACAGATTAAGGTTGATGTTTGATGCTAGTAGACTGCTTTAGGCTTGGAATGTCCTCTTTGCTGTGCTTATTTGATGTTTGTTTCCCACTTGCTTCATCTATCATTTGTTATTTAGCTTCAGAGGTAGCCAAATTACTTAACTGCAGGTGAATGTTCCAGATTGTTCATGATCCATGAAACTTTTCCATTCCACAGGGTAAGGACCTCTCAATCAAAAGGAAGGATTATTCATAGGGGGTCATAACCAGTGAATAAAACCAATGACTTATATCCAGAGGGTCTTAATTCTCTTAGCAGAACTATAGGTTAAGGACCTGTCAATCAAAGGAGAACCAGAAGTTTGCCCCTAAATGCATACTTGCCCTGGAATGTAGGCAACCCACACTAACAAACTGTGCTAGAACATAGGCTAGGTTAGTGTTTTTTTTAACGTCCCGTCGACAACGAGGTCATTAGAGACGGAGCACAAGCTCGGGTTAGGGAAGGATGGGGAAGGAAATCGGCCATGCCCTTTCAAAGGAACCATCCCGGCATTTGACTGAAACTATTTATGGAAATCACGGAAAACCTAAATCAGGATGGCTGGAGACGGGATTGAACCGTCGTCCTCCCGAATTCGAGTCCAGTGTGCTAACCACTGCGCCACCTCGCTCGGTCTGCCAGAACATAGTTTGCCCTACTAGTTATCTCTATTCTCATCTCTTCTCCTCCTCAGTACTTTCGCCTTTGATGTACTCTCAATCCATATGCAGTACACATTAGACTTATCTAGTTCAACATGTCCTGTTGGTCTTCTACACTTTCACTTACAACAGTAATGACAGCTAAGAATTATCTCTCCTGTTCCATTTGCGAATTGTTCACAGGAAGAAAGAGTTCTGGTAAGCGTCTGTGTGAGCTTCAGTTTCTCTAATATTACCTTAATGGTCTTTTCACTTTACTTTAAGAAGGTCACGTTCTAGTAATTTTAAAAATAAACCACACTGTGATGCACAGTGCCTTTCATGCGAAGTCTGGCACTGAAGTTGGGTGAGTAGTATGTTGGCGAACCTTTCGAGATTACCAAGGAACTTGTGGGGAAACTTGCTGCTTTTCTTTGGACCTTCTCTAGTTCCTCCATCAGTCCTACCTGGTACAGATCCAAGACTGACGAGCAATATTCAAGTACTGGTTGGACGACAGTTTTGAAAGTTACCCCCTTTGTGGTTGGACTACATTTCCTGTGTATTCTTTCAATGGGCCTCAGTCTGTTATGTGTATTACCTGCTATTAGCTGGATGTGGGCACTCCATTTTGAATCACTCCACACTCATACGTGCAGATACTTAACAGATGTTACTGCTTCCAGTGATTTTTCTGTAATCGTGTAACAGGATAACAATGAGTCTTCATGTGCAACATGTTACATTTACTTATGTTGTCGGCAAACTTTTAATCCTTGTACTAAATGCAGATTCTTCGCAGGTCTTCCTGAATTTCGCTGCAATTTTCTACGATTGGAATTCGTCTGTATATGACAGCTTCAGCCACGAAAAACCCTCATTGAACTTACAATGTTGTCCACGAGCAGTTTATTTATATTGTGTAAAGTGATGGTCCTTTAGCACTCCATCGGGGTCCGCCAGAAATTAGTTAAAAAAAATCTTAGCAATTCAGTAACGCATTTTTCCACCTCTGACCCTTATAAATTGATTTGATGTAGTTATTGGTGGTCCTTCTGAGGGACATTGTGCCAAATTAGGTCCAACTGACGCGAGAGATCGTCAAAAAGCCGAGGTGGCTTGAGGTGCCTGCCCATAATCGTCCAAACTTTCTCATGTTGGGAGAGACACGGCGACCTTGCTGGCTAAGTTAGGATTTGGGAGCAAGACGACAAGCAGTAGAAAATTTCGCCATGTGGGGGCGTGCATTCTTTTGCTGGAATGTAAGCCCAGGATAGGTTGCCATGAAGGACAACAAAATGGGACGTAGAATATCCTCGACGTACCCATGCACAATAAGGGTGAAACGGATAGCAATCAAAGTGATTTTGCAATAAAATGAAATGGCCCGCCAGATCATCGCTCCTGGTTATCGGGCTGAATTGTGAGCGACAGTTGACTGGGTAACCCACCGCTGTCAGGGGCGCCTTCGCCTGGAGTCTCATTAACTGCAGTAGAATCTTCTCCAGTGAAGAGTCTCGCATCGAACTGAGCTCCGATGACCAGCCCTGTACAGCGGTGGGTTCCAGTCTGAATGTAGCCCGCTATACGGCCCGACAGCCGGGAGTGATGGTCTGATGGGCTATTACTTTTCATAGTAGGACCTCTTTGGTTACCATCTGCGGCATCATGTCACCACACCGGTGTGTCGACGGTATTCTACGGCCCATTTTGTTACCCTTTGTGGCAAGCCATCCTGGGCTTACATTTCAGTGACATAATGCCTGTTCGCACAAGGACGGAGTTTCTGCTGCTTGTCTTCTTGCTTACCAATCCTCTCCTTGGCCAGCAAGGTCGCCGGATCTCTTTCCAATTCAGAACGTTTAGAGCATTAGGAGCACGACCCTTTTACCAGCTCAGGATTTTGGCGATCTTACTCACCAGCTGGACAGGATTTGGCAAAACAGCCCACAAAATACATACAACAACTCTGTCAATCAATGGGAACGGGATAACTCTTTGCATAAGTGCCAGAGGTGTACCAACGCGTTATTGACTTGTTCAATTTGTGAAACTCTTTCTCTTTAAAAAATTATCTTCAAACGGTAATGATTTGTTTGTCTGTACATGTACATAACATCCCCTGATTTCCTTGTCTTAGTGTGTAGCTACCTCCATGAAGACTGAATGCTATGTTTTCTTTACTTGGGACTCTTCAATAAAATCAAAAATCTGGTCTGATATTCCCGTACACTCGTACTTTGTTCACTGGTGGTAGTGTGTAACTGTATCGAAGCGTTTCTGGAAGTCAAGGAACACTGCATCAACGTCGGCGGCGGTATCTACTATCATCTGTGTCTGGAGGACAGACAGAGCGAATTGGATTTCACACAAATCAAAGACTTTCAGTCCCCAGAAATGTCATTAAACGCGATCATAAAACATTTCCCAAACTTCGACAACAGAACGATGTCAGCGAGTTAGGTCTACAGTTCTGTGCGTCTGTCCGACGACCGTTTCTGAAAACGGGAATGACCTGCACAAATTCACATTGCTTCGTTCATGCACGAACTCTCGCAAGCAGCAGATCCTCTTTTCGACAATATCGTTCGTCACTATACAGCGTCGTCGAATACTAAGGAAGATACAGTCGTACGGAGTATCTTAACAAATGTATGGTTGGTTCGATGAATAATTGGCTGATAGAGCCTATTACGTTATACTGGACGCTAATTTCTTTTGTTTCATTCATTCAACATGCTCCAGTACAATATCTGTAATACTACATGTTTAGGTGGCAAGATAGATAAAGAAGAAGTCTAATTATAACGAATTACAATATCACAAATGAAAATTATTCACATTAGAAAACTTCTTTAACATCTATATAGTTTTCTTGGTGGGACATCATAAAAGTATAGCGTGTTAATAATTATATTCGCAACAGTAAACTTTGTGTAATCGATATAAGGTTTTCAGGTAAACCATAACTTTTTAAAAGTTTTAGTAACATAAATATTCAATTGCTGGAAAACGTGATTACATTACCAAATCTGTGAAATTCGTTCACTTATAGCTCTGTTAAAACTGGTTTACCGACGGGCCGGCTGCCTCCCTCTCCTGTAATACTCTTCCTCATGGCATCTCTCTCTGTATTGAGTTCACGACACACCCACAACAGGTGATCCCCGGTTTGATCACCTTCTCCGCACGTACATGCACCACTTGGGGTTAGCGTGAGTCGATGGTAGTAAGACATTAATTTTCCTTTCCCGGTTAACATTGCCGTAACATTATACGACTGCGGTAACTTTATGGAAAAGCGATGTTGAACAGGCTGAAGAAAATCTTTTGTGATCGCCCCTTTAGTAGTTTCAGCCCATATTCTTTCCTATTGTCTTTCGCAGTGCATCTTAACTTTCTTCTCGATCACATACAAACGGATTTTGTTGTACCTTTCTGTTGCTTTTTCTCGAGCTGTTAATATGGGAAGCTTGTCTGCCAGTTCATTCCCAGGAGTTCCTACATGTGCTTTCGTCCATGCGAAGTTAATATGCCATTTCCTATGCCGCAATTCCCTAATTTTGTTTCTGGTCTCTTCTGCTAAATATTTATCAGTCCTGGGATTTTTTTAATAAATCCAGCTCAATTTTGCTGCCTTCCGTATTACAGAAGCCATTTTAATTTTTTTCTCGTAAGTTTTCGAGTTCCTCTACGGCTCGCGACATTGCTAGTTTTTGTGTTTCGTTAATGATACACCCATTCCTTACTGCGTACTTTAACTGATAAGCAGGTGTGCCATTAATCATTGTTACCATTCCTGAATCTGTTCCGTTTTCTGAACAACTTCCATCTATTTAAATCTGTATAGAATATTCCTTGAGTTTGTAGGTTTCTTCTAAAGTTTCCATACTTGCTGGATGGGGCCCGCTGTTTGTAATCTAAATGATTGTCTGTACGATGGACCGTGTGTTCAGTTTTCGTCATTTTGTGTTGCCTGTAGTTTAATAATTATTGGTGTACAGTCTGTTAGAATGCACAACGCCTTAGTAGACGTCATTCTGTAAGCCTTATCCATCTTTTAGTTGACGAAACGATGGATTTCGAATCTTCATACAGTTATATTTTCTTCTTAGTGAATGAAACCAAACTGGAGCTGCATATGCCAATATTGGTAGAATAGTGCCTTTGTAAATTATTTTCATTATTCCTGAACAACGTCCCCAGTTGAAACTTGCTAATTTATATAAAGAATGAATAAATTTCGTGTATTTTTCAGTCATGTATTGTATATGTAAATGGTTCAAATGGCTCTGAGCACTATGGGACTCAACTGCTGTGGTCATAAGTCCCCTAGAACTTAGAACTACTTAAACCTAACTAACCTAAGGACATCACACACATCCATGCCCGAGGCAGGATTCGAACCTGCGACCGTAGCGATCGTGCGGTTCCAGACTGCAGCGCCTTTAACCGCTCGGCCACTTCGGCCGGCTATTGTATATGTACATTGAACATAAATTTAGAATCAATAATTATACGCAAGTATTCTAATCGTTCAACTTGTAGCAAATGATTATTGTTTAGAACGATATTAACTGTTGCTTTGTCTTTACGCCTTCTGGTTGTTATTAGCATAATTTTCGAGTTTTCCTAATTAAAACGGATTTTTTTGTTTTGGGCCAAGCTGTGATTTTATTCCATTTCTCTGTGGCAGAGCTCCACAGCAATAATGACAGTATCTGCTTCGCTCAACACGAAAAAGTCATCTGTAGATTCTACCGTTTTTACGTTTGTGTGGATTCAAATTAAGAAAATAATTATACTGTATCGTCCAAAGACCTGTACAGCATCTTTTAGTCACCTTCATTTCTAGTTTGATGCTGCTAAAAGCCATCTATCATTGAAACAGTTTTTTGCTACATTATGAAAGTTGCTAGGACATTAAAATTATAGTACCGCTTTAAGGACGCTGGACCCCATTATTGCATACTTTCCTTGTGATATGCTTTCCTCTACGACGCTCTTAGTAGCCAAAAACGCATCGACTGTCTCTTTCTGTGGAGTAAATCCACACTGACTGTTGCTTAGGAGATCCTTAGAGAAGACAAGGTGGATAGTTCTGTTTACTAATAGCTTTTACAGTACTTTTTCTTTCCGTATACAGAGGGCTGATGGGTCGAAATTTGGACCCTTCCATGTTGTTTTCTTTACCAAGTTGGAAAATAGGTACAATTTTAGGTCCCCGAAAGCAACCGTTGTTAAGGTACTTGTTATGTAAAGCGGTAAGATAGGAAGAACGCTACACTATGGACGAAGGATCTTACCAGTAACACCATTTCCCCCAGGAGTCTTGTTTTCAGCCAAGTTTATTACTATTCCCACCCCTCCCCCCTTATTTCTGTCATTGTAAAAGATACATCGTCTACCATTCCGTTGGGTAGTAGCATTTGAGATCTTATTATTTCGTAATATTCCGTGCCTTGAGAGTTTGATCGTCCTCAGGCACAAAATATTCGAGGATATAGGCGGAAGTTTAGGTTAAATCCGTTGTTGTCGTGTTATCACTTTTCCTTAGTGTTGTCACGTGAACATTATTTCTGATTTTCCCTAATGCGATTCGAGAGACTGTTCGTCAAAATTCCCAGACTTTCAGGGGACAAGCTACAGTATTGCTTCCTTAACGCGGTTTCTTTCTTTTTTGCTGTTAATTCAGATGTCCATCAGGGGACATATTTTCTCCCAATTTTCTATTTCAACTAGTTTTGCATATTGAACGTTTTTGTTATATATGGTGACTAGAACTTCTTCAAATTCTGTGATAACAGTTTCAGTACTTATTTCCGCTCGAACTTTTGCTGCCAAATCCTGGTCTATTTCTTTCAGGTTGTGTAAGTCCATGTTTGGTAAATATTTGTGTACCCATCACAATATCAAGTTTTCATCTCTAACAATATTTTTTTTAGTTTCAATTATGCTTTGAGCATATTCCGTTGGGCATCCTTCTTGCTAAAAGTAATGATCTTAAGGTCGGTGAACTCTTTTCATCACCACACGTTAATTGGCTTAGCATCGGCAATAGATGAAATGTGGCCATAGTTAAATGAATATCTATCTTTACATTACAATTTTCAAAAGTTTTTCTGTGACTCCCCTTGTTCAGTACGCACAGATCATATGAAGCCAGAAATTCTTCCTTCTACTTCCCTCTGGAGTTCCTTACTGTATCTTGCCACATGCTAGATCTTGCATTGCTCTCCCCAGTAATTACTAAACCAACTCCTTTATTGTATCCAGAATGAGATTTTCACTCTGCAACGGAGTGTGCGCTGATATGAAACTTCCTGGCAGATTAAAACTGTGTGCCCGACCGAGACTCGAACTCGGGACCTTTGCCTTTCGCGGGCAAGTGCTCTACCAACTGAGCTACCGAAGCACGACTCACGCCCTGTACTCACAGTTTTACTTCTGCCAGTACGTCGTCTCCTACCTTCCAAACTTTACAGAAGCTCTCCTGCGAACCTTGCAGAACTAGCACTCCTGAAAGAAAGGATATTGCGGAGACATGGCTTAGCCATGCGAAAGGCAAAGGTCCCGAGTTCGAGTCTCGGTCGGGCACACAGTTTTAATCTGCCAGGAAGCTTCATATCAGCGCACACTCCGCTGCAGAGTGAAAATCTCATTCTGGAAACATCCCCCAGGCTGTGACTAAGCCATGTCTCCGCAATATCCTTTCTTTCAGGAGTGCTAGTTCTGCAAGGTTCGCAGGAGAGCTTCTGTAAAGTTTGGAAGGTAGGAGACGAGGTACTGGCAGAAGTAAAACTGTGAGTACCGGGCGTGAGTCGTGCTTCGGTAGCTCAGTTGGTAGAGCACTTGCCCGCGAAAGGCAAAGGTCCCGAGTTCGAGTCTCGGTCGGGCACACAGTTTTAACCTGCCAGGAAGTTTCCTTTATTGTAGGTTATCATGTAGTTAATTTTTCTCAGGTTATCTTCGATCGACTTTGTGATACCTAAGTACACGCTAGATGTGAAAAATCGCAAATTTTATTTTACTATTTCTACAAATTCTGTATCTTTTTCGGACAAGTGGCTGATTAGTACAGAATCAATATGTTTGTTGTTTATCAGTATTGCTGCCCTTTTTCTTGTATCACCTGCGCCAAATGTCTTTTAGCCTCTAGTAATTCCACCAACAACAATATTGCTAACAATATAATTCTTGTATGAAAGCAATGTCTATCTGATATAGTACAATAAGCTGCATTAGGTTAGCTGTTGCAGCTCTGGAGGTGCTGTGCATTTATTTGTGTGCACCTGATTTGTTTTTGTAGGGACTAAGTTGTTTGGCTTTTATTTGGTGTTGCCATTAATGATAATCAGTGTTCGGTTTGCGATGTGTACTTTTTACTACGGACGTATCCACGCTACTACTTTGTTTTTGCTTGAACACAGAGGTAATAATTATAAGCGGCCGGGAGACATCTCGCGATGCGGTTAGGCCGCTGCGCCACAAGTTCATTAACGCCACTACGGCGACTTGCGAGTGAATGAGGATGAAATGATGATGAGAGACACACAACAACCAGTCATCTCAATGCAGAGAAAATCCCTGACCCCCGGGAATCGAACCCGGGACCCCGTGCGCGGGAAGCGAGAACGCTACCGCAAGACCACGAGCCGCGGACAACACAGAGCTGACGAACACGTTTTTAACCTGGTGTTCATTGGAATAAATATTGTTATTAGTGACGACTGATCTGTTGACAGCATCCTTATTAAGATCGAGATCAGATCGGCTTCTTTTACTGTATTTATGTGATATTTCTAGAACGGTAGCGCCAGAGTCAGACGTATGTTGCTTTTTTTCCAGACCATGTGGGAGGAAAAGGAATGTTAGGAACGAAGAGGAATTTTAGGAACTACTTCTTGAACCGATGATGATGTTTCTATAACTGCAGTAAAAGAGTTAAAACGTCCCCTTAGAAAATTATGAATTACTGTGGTGGTAAACTTCTACGTAATTTAATACAAAGACAGCTGAGTAAAACTGAACGTACTCAAACAGTTTTCTCTTTACTAATTCTGATCATCACTAAACTGACACACAATATTTTTAGCGCAACGCAATCTGACTTTCAATAATCCCTACAAAAGAATGGCCCTGACTAACAATAACCTATACCTTTCATGAATCACTTACCTCACAAAAATCTGCGTTACTCGAACTACTGCAAAACAACGAGCGCCAGTACTGCCAGATAAATAAAATATTCTAACTACTGATAGGCATAGTTAGCAAATGAAAGATTTTGATAGAGAACAAACAGTGTATTTACCTTAATAATGATCACATCTCCAGCAGTGGTGGATGTGGAGAGAGAGATGCCAGAGTTTTGAGAGGTTGCTATAAGCGGACGATCTGGACGTTTTCTGGCAGAAATACGCCCAGATCGTCCACTTATAGCAACCTCTCAAAACTCCGGCATCTCTCTCTCCACATCCACCACTGCTGGCGGGCTCACCGCAACTGCCCAACGCTACGCGCTGTTCACATCCAGCTGCCCAACACTACAATAGCGAATATTCCAACAATGCCAACCAGCCACAGACTGCATGCAGCACAGTCAGTGATTTTCATATAGAGCGCTACGTGGCGTTACCAACATAAAAACTTAAACAGCCTACTTGGGCTATGTAAGTAGGCCTCCAGCGTCCCGGCTTCTGTGAAAACAGACACCCTAGTCGCCAGGCTGCGCTGACGTCAAAGAACCGCTTCTTTCGCACCATTCCCTGCCCGACCTGTCTCCAATCCAATGCGGTGTGGTTTCCCACCCACACAAAAATAATTCATAAAACAGCCGGCCGAAGTGGCCGAGCGGTTCTAGGCGCTACAGTCTGGAGCCGCGCGACCGCTATGGTCGCAGTTTAAAATCCTGCCTCGGGCATGGATGTGTGTGATGTCCTTACGTTAGTTAGGTTTAAGTAGTTTAAGTTCTAGGGGACTGATGACCCCAGAAACTAAGTCCCATAGTGCTCAGAGCCATTTGAACCATTTCTCATAAAACAACACATCCGAGCTTCATGTTAAATGAAAGGAAGTGAACACAGGAAGAGCGGTGTACGACTAGTCACTGCCATTCGACGCCATTAAAAAAAACGTCAGTCGATGAATGTACATCATTACCTCTCTTTAATTACCTAATCACTTTCAAACTGAATGAAAAAGACATGTGAACTTGTTTGCCGCGTTTGAACTTGTGCATCACATAGAATGAGCAGTTCTTCCCACTATTCCAGAATCCACGTCGATACCAACATAGTAAATATGTATACAAAATGCTAACAGTACACAGGTATAATCTGTCTTCAATAGACACAGCAGAGGTGTTTGAAATTTTAAGTATGAAGTCGGTGAAACGCCTTGCAGCGTCCTCCTCACTAAACACCTAAAGATCAGTATTTGACTTTAAACAGCTACTTCAAGTGCCAACGCACCAAGTACCTTAGGTATGTGTGTGAAAAAGAAATTCCGCTGCTCGTTTGAAATCCCACCTGTCCAGATGGTAGTGCCAGCATGTAGCGGCGCTGAAATAACGCCAGTGGGAGCGTGTGTCTACACCAAGCTATGCTGCGGTTGCATGACAAAGTGGTTGGGTGAGTGGTGGTACAATCTGAAAGCTGCAACAGCACGAACCACTTGAGGGTCCCGTGGGCAACGGAAGCGGACAAGATTTTGCATGTGGCACTGGGCAATTATGGGGTACTGTTGGTATTGTTGCCTCCCGGAATTGCTCACACTGAGTTGCACTCCGAACAGCAGAGCCTAAGTATATGACTGGAAACTGGTTGTGTGCAGGCAATTGCAATGAGACTTTGTGTTGACTGTACAGAGCAGAATCTGGCACATCAGCTTGGACCATGCTGGGAACTGCTGTAGGCAATGATGCACGAGCCTTGGTTTCGATGGTAGTTTGACTGTGCTTGACTTTGTGATCAGTGGGGCAGGCCAAAGGGTTGGCCACAGTCGTTAGCTAAATGTGCTGTAGTGGAGTTGGCAGTTTATACTGGCCAAATTAGATGGAACCTGGAGAAATAGCACAGTACCATGCAGTCGGGGAGACAGAGCAGTGGTACTGCAGCGATCGACTTGGGCTACGATCGGTTGCATGTGGACCTCGTGTGGGTGGTGCAGCAAACTGTATTTCCTAATAACTCCCACTGCAGTTATGAGCCAGTGACGGGTTGTGGAAGCGTGTTTCCATTACGACAATTCTAAAGCTGACGAGAACAGTGACTGACTGTTGAGTGTGCCTATAGTTGCGTATGTGCTGACATTAGCATGTGACAGGGGTTTGCATTTTCAGAACAAAATGGGGCCTTGTTATGCCAGTATTGGTCAGTAGTGCTTACATAGTGGTACTTCAGTTGAAAAGGCGTGGTGAGGCAGTGGAGTGTTCTGACTTTATTACAGTCGCAATTGAATCAAAAAGGCATGCTGAGGCTGGGGTGTGTCTAATTATGTCGTAGAAATAAGGTTTCTAATTCTATCACCAGCTGATGTTAAATTCTATCTTGTTGTGTCAGGATACAATGTGTTCCTCTTACGTGTTGTCCATCCAGTGTGTGGTTAAGGTGTTAGTTGTAGTTGGCTGATGTATTTTCTGACTAGCCTGTGTCGTTGACAGTATTATTTTCTTTGCATCTTGTAAGGTTAGCTGCAGGCCGCTGTGGCCGAGGGGTTCTAGGCGCTTCAGTCCGGAACCGCGCTGCTGCTACGGTCGCAGATTCGAATCTTGCCTTGGGTATGGGTGTGTGTGTGATGTCCTTACGTTAGTTAGGTTCAAGTAGTTCTAAGTCTAGGGGACTGATGACCTCAGATGTTAAGTCCCATAGTGCTTAGAGCCATTTGAAACATTTTGTAAGGTTAGCTTCAGCAGGCGTATATTTCTTATGAATGATATGTATATTTAGGCTAAGTACTATTTCATATTCTTAGTGCCCGCTTGTAACTTCTATGATTTTATCACTATGGAGCAGTAGCTTTTTAATCATAGGTTTATTTGGTGTTAATTTGTGGCTGCCTTGTTTATGTATGCTCTCTAGTATTGTGATTCATCTTAACAAAACCAAGTAATCAGTCAGAAGACCACACTTACACATTCCCTAGCCAAAAACCACCCCCACTGAAATCCTGCGCCACAGGTACTTTGGCTAACGTAGAGCACGAGACTGTAGTTGACCACCAGTCAATCTATATGTTTATGAATGTTTGATTTGCATTGCCTTTCACTGTTGTAGTTGTTACATTCAGTCTGAAGGCTAATGTCAAGCAGCTCTCCGTCCTAATCTGTCTTGTGTAAACGTGTGCAAACTACATCCATTTGAAACTGCTTGCGTCCGCAGCTCGTGGTCGTGCGGTAGCGTTCTCGCTTCCCCCGCCCGGGTTCCCGGGTTCGATTCCCGGCGGGGACAGGGATTTTCTCTGCCTCGTGATGACTGGGTGTTGTGTGCTGTCCTTAGTTTAGTTAGGTTTAAGTAGTTCTTAGTTCTAGGGGACTGATGACCATAGATGTTAAGTCCCATAGTGCTCAGAACCATTTGAACCATTTTTTGAAACTGCTTGCTACATTCAAGTCTTGCGCTCTACAACGTTCACCGCCGACGCTTTTCTCGACTACCAAACTGACAATTCCTTGACACCTGTCAGAAGAACTGTTCTTTTATTTATGTTGAGCCACTAATTTTTTCTAATTTCCATTTAGTACTTCCACTTGAGTTTTTCGTTCGACACATCTAATCTTCAGGGTTTTCTCTAACATAAAATTTCAAAAGCTTCTCTATTCCCTTCTTGCCTGAATCTCACACTTTATCTACTACTTTTAGTATGCATGAAGATATTGCTAATTATGAGAGATTTTTTTTTTCTTTTTCGTCTTTCTTTCTTCTGATTCATTTGTTCTGTGAGTATATCTTTGATGGTCTCGAATAGTTTTTTGTTTTGTTCTGTAATATGAAACGTTATTAAGTTTTGCTTTATTTGTATTGCTACATGAATCTCTATTTCATTTAGTATACGGAAGTTTCAGTGCGTGTTTCATTTTCTTTGTAATGTTTCTGTGTAGTGCACTGTGTAAAACTAAATGTAATGTGTAGCATTTTTGCGAGAGCGATAGCAATACTTGCAGTCGGACAGTCAAGTCAGTCAATTAAATTTGAACGTAGATGTTATGGAACAAAACGATTGACTGTGTAAGTGTTAGAGAGTTTCGTGGATCTCTATAAACAGCAGTGACAATGCTTGCGCGAATGACTGTGATTGTCGTTGTGAGAACGGAAGTTGACTGTGTAAGTGTTAGAGAGTTTCGTGGATCTCTATAAACAGCAGTGACAATGCTTGCGCGAATGACTGTGATTGTCGTTGTGAGAACGGAAGTCTCTGCAGATAACGGAACTGCACAAGCTAATGTACTTTGAATTTATTATCTCGTATGCAACTTACTGGCATGCCACGTGCGTTGAAACAATAACAGAGGCCGTGGAGACTTACAAACTGATTGTGACATGTGGCACCATTTCCGGCAGAACTTTAAATTCGCGATCTTGGCGTTCATGCAAAAAGTGGACGGACTGTGAATTCGTGATGGGCGAGCCAGAGTGACTTTTATGCTGTTTTCGAAGCTATGTACTAGACGTTGACAGCGGAGCCGTGAGTGCATGAGACGTCATTGCCGAGCATATACGAACTTGGATGTACACAACAACTACGCCAAACCGCCAGGAGAATCATAAACTAATCAAGAGGGTGTATCCATGGCAATTTCATGACTAGTGGAGCCATAATAATCGAGCCACCAGCACGGACGAGCTACCACTGACGTCACGACGCATCGTCTGCAAAAAGATGAGCTGGAACGCCAAGCGCTCTCTCCTCCTAAAAACTCAAAGAATTTCGAGTATTATGAATTTAATGTCTTTCTTTTGTGACAAACTTTTCTTCATACATGCTCTCTTTAGAAATATAAGTAATTTCAGTGAGATTTATTACATTCTCTGTTGACATTGTTGACTTACCATCAACAATAGTTATTCCTTTTTCTACTTCTATCTCCCTCTTTTATTTCATTGCAGTTCTTGTTGTTTGTGTTTTTACGCGTTCTTTTCGAAGGCTGTGCTTTTACGTATGTGCATAGTGTTTGATGGTGAATTCACTTATTTATCGTGATATGAGCCAGCCCAAGAAGTTGCGGCGTCCGTCATTTGATTCCTGGCACCGACTAATCGTAGCAAAGCTGCTCGCTCGCCATTGGTGCAAGGCACGCTGTCGCCGGAGAGCTTGATTTTGACAGCTGTCAAGTGCGTAAAATGCGTTTACATTCAATAAGACGTCATATTACTGCATTCTCATTTCCGAATGCGAGTTTATTTAGCTCTTTCAGTTATAACTGAACAAAATTGTAGCCATTTCCTTAATTATTTTTTTACAGGAGTTTTCGTGTTACATGTCCTTCTGGTATTTGTTGACGAACTTTGACGTGGTTACTTTCGATCAGTTTGGAAGTAAAACGGGATCTCCTGGATTTAAATAATCGCAATTACACGAAGTAGATCACTGAGAACCGTTTCCTTCACATGTCTGATTTCCTAACCTACTTATCTCAGCAAAGCCTGATTTAAATCTGTTATATTCAGTTACTTTTGTTTCACTTTTGTTGACTTTCATCTCACAAACCGTTTTCAAGACTCTATCCATTCCATGTAACTGATTTTCAAACTGCTTTCACGTCCCTCAACAATAAAATTTTATTTCTTCCCCTTCTGTTTATTTCCCTTTCCTAACTTCTCCTTGATTTAATTTGTTGCTTGATGAATATACAGATTAAAAGACATCTTGGATACGCTATAACTGTTTCACGACCTTCTCAATTATAGTTTTCTTTTCATGCTTATGGCTCCTTAACTGCAGTCTGGTTTCTGTAGAAGTTGTAGACAACCTTGCGCCTCCCGAATGTTGTTCCCCCACCCTTAAGAATTTCTAAGAGTTTATTACAGTCAACATTGTCTAAAGCTTTGGATCGCCGATGGAGGAGACATTTCTGGAGAAATGTTGTTGCCTGCGCTACCGGAGTGGCCGTCAGCTTCCGGAACATCTGAGAGCGTGACTCACCGTGGAGATGTGGAACGAGGTTCCACGCACAGTGGAGAACAGAAGACGGCGTGGGCGGCGGCGGGTCCTTGAAGAGAGCGCCGGTGACGCGTTAATCAGCCGTGGCAGCGCGGAGCCGCGCTGCGTTCTCCGGCGGTTCGGCACAGCACTTGCCGCGCGCAGGTTTCCCGGAATCGGATTAGTCATCGCGCACGCACGCTCCCGTCTATTTCGCCTCATGAATATGCTTATGTGACAACGGTGCTCCAAGCCACTCGAGCGCGCCTCGATTTAGCACGGCGGTGTAATTCATATCATTGTCTGTACTGGACTACTTACCACTGTCATATTAAGCCTCCAACTTGCACGCCTGCCGCCAACTCAAATGGCACTGCGTTTCTCTTACCTTTCTAGTTTGCTTGTGAACAATTGCTGCCATTTACTGTAACAACTAGACATTTATTCCAGTTCTCGTCTTTCTCTTGAATATTCTGGCATTTTTTGCTTTCTTCTACAAAGAAAACTCGAGACGCTCATTTCAATTTTTTTTTTATTTTTGCACTGAGCAGTCTATGTGCCGCCACCACCAAACCTTTGGAGAGGAAAACATTGAAGTGCAGCAGACGCATGGGATTTAATAGGATGTACATTAACATAAACATGTAATTACAGTAGAATCATATTAAGAAGTGAGCTGCTCTTCAAACAAAAATGGGAAAAAAGGCGGATATTTTCGAGACTTTCCAGTAGAGCAGTACGGTGACACATGTCGGCAAAGAGCAGTCACTGGAGATAATAAGTACGAGGTGATTTGTAGCGGTGGTAGCCAAAAACGACGTATTTGAAATCGTGTTCTTCACTGCAGTCGCACAATGGGGATGCGACCACACCAGTGCGATATAGCTGCTTCTTGTGACAGCCGTGGTTGAATGTAAGGCACCTTGTTGTGTTGGTCATTTAAACTGGGAAGGTGAATGCCTCGTCAACGAGGAGGAAACTAATAGGCAGGCACAAGCTCAAGTCGAGGAAGGATGTTATCTGTGTCCTAATCAAGGGGACCATCTCGGCACTTCTCTTTAAGGATTGAGTCAAACCAAGGAAAATCTAAATCTGGAAGATCTGTCGGACAATCGTTTGAGTTGTAGTCAAGAGTCTCAAGAAAATGTACCATCTTTCTCCGTGTTTAGCTCTCTCTCATAGCCATCTGTGATTCAGTATAACCTATTTTCGTATACTTTCAATCTGCATATTGTTTCGCTTTCATTAAATTTGATTTCTCCACTGTTTCGTTGGTGATATTAAGAACAATTGTACCATTTAATACTCCATTATTTCCTTCAGCTTTTTGCAAGCCAATCACATCTTCAAATGTTCATTTGAATGTTAAATACATTGTCGCAAAGAAATTCAGATTTTATAGTATATATGCCAGCTTAATGAGACACGGCTGTAAAATACTAACACGAATCCCTAACAGAAGAATGGAAAAACTGGTAGAAGCCGACCTCGGGGAAGATCTGTGTGGATTCCTGAGAAATGTAGGAACACGAGAGCCAGAACTGATCCTACGACTTCTCATTGAAGATAGGTTAAGGAAAGGCAAAGCTACGCTTATAGCACTAGTAGACTTAGATAAAAATTTTGACAACGTTGACTGGAATACTCTCTTTCAAATTCTAAAGGTAGCACGGCTAAAACACAGGGAGTACAGAAATCAGATGGCAGTCATAAGTAGTGATTCTCCACCAGAAAGAGGTTCCTATCAATGGTCTGAAGATGACTACAGTAGTGGTCGAAACCGGTCACCTTGTTAAATAAATCGTGATCAAGAATGTTTTTAATAGTAATTATTTATAAGACATTGATCACTGCTGTTCCCATAATGCATCCAAAAGCAGTCATAAGAGTCTAGGAGCACGAAAGGGAAGCAGTAGTTGAGAAGAGAGTGAGACCGGGTTGTAGCCCATCCCCGATGTTTTCAGTCTGTATATTGAGGAAGAAGCAAAGGAAACAACGGAAAAATTATGAGTAGGAATTAAAGTCCGAGGGGGAAGAAATAAAGACACTGAGGTTTTTCTGATGGCATTTCAATTCTGTCAGAGACGGCAAAGAACTTGGAAGAGCAGTTGAACGGAATGGACAGAGTCTTAAAAGGAGGATATAAGATGAACATCAGTGAAAGCAAAACGAGGATAATGGAATGTAGTCGAATTAAATCAGGTGATGCTGAAGGAATTAGATTAAGAAATGAGATACTTTAAGTATTAGATGAATTTTGCTATTTCGGAAGCAAAATAACTGACAGTGGTCGAAGCAGGGAAGACAGAAAATGAAGATTGGCAATGGCAAGAAAAGCGTTTCTGAAGAAGGGAAATTTGTTAACGCTGAGTATAGATTTAAGTATCAGGAAGTCCTTTTTTGAAAGTATTTGTATGGAATGTAGGCACGTATGGAAGTGAAAAATGGACGATACACAGTTTAGACAAGAATGGAATAGAAACTTATGAAATGTGGTGCTACAGAAGAATGCTGAAGATTGGATGTGTAAAACACGCAACTAAGAGAAGATACTGAGTAAAATGTGGGGTAAGAGAAATTTGCGGTACAATCCGACTAAAAGAAGGGATCGGTTGGTAGGACGCATTCTGAAGCATCAGGGGATCACCAGTTTAGTATTGGAGGGAAGCGTGGAGGGTAAAAATCGTAGAGGGAGACGAAGAGATGAATACAGTAAGCAGATTCAGAGGGATGTATGTTGCAGTAGTTGCTCGGAGTTGAAGAGCTTGCGCAGGATAGAGTAGTACGGAGAGCTGCAGCAAACCAGTTTCTGGACTGAAGATAACAGCATAAACATGCCGTAATGTACCGATCATACTGAAACACATCGAATCATAGACGTCTAAAGCTCGAAACAAACATCAAATTTATAAATTCGAGAGTGAAATTACCACAGTTTCAATTCACTATATATAAAGACTTTCTTAAGTGGAAGACACTCAAAACTACAAGGTGTATTGGAAATCTTGAATGATGTAAAACGAAAACAGGTCAAAATAGCACAATCTGAATACAAGCAATGGTTAATTATTGGACTTGCGTTCACGAGGATCCGGCATCAAATTCGTCAATTAGCTTTTTCTCTTTTATTACGTTAAATAACTCCAAAAAGTAGCCACCCATTTATAAAACGAAAGCCAGTTATAACCCTGAATGTGTGGTACGTTGTACAACCAATTCGGTTTATTACTCTACATATTTTACCTATTTTACAATTAATATAGGTTTCCATGCTTAATAAACTACACAGGTCAGTTTCTAAAGATCTCCAAAGAACTGTAATGGTCTTTAAGTCTATTTTCACGGATACTGTATATAGAGAAATAACGAACGTGAACCGGGCTTTCCTGCAAAAGTAAAAATCTGAGTCCCGTTAAATAATGTGTTTTACCACATCATCAACTGACACAACGTCAGTTACAGCAGGGATAAGCAGAAATTTAGTGCAAAGTATTGTATAATCCCACGTGATGTAAACAAAAGGATTACTCGTTCACAAAATAGTATTAAAAAAGATTATTGACACTGGTAAATATTATAAAAAATTACATACATTATATTGATCAGCAGTCAGCATCAATAAGCATAGGCCTATACTTCTGTCTGTCGCCTGATGTACTTATATTACTTCATTGTACTAGCCTTGACCTCTAGTGCAACTAGATCCTGTGGCGTGCTTTCTGTGGTGCAAAGTTATTTACGACTCCACTGACATCACTTTCCATACTGAGAATGCTGGGGTCACTTAAATCTGTCATAGATTTCCGTAGATAGTCCCTTATAAGCTTCAGCTTAGAAAATATGTGTTCAGCGGACAAAACAGTAACAAGAATAGTCAAAAACAGGTAAACTGTTGTGCATAAATATGGAACACTAGCAGTTACTCTATTATTAATTGTTTTGTTAAGTCGTCTACAGATGTAAAGAAGGCAATTTTTTTCAGAGATTTTTTGAATCCTATTATCTGATCCGGGAATTCGCTAGATGAATCGTCCTCATATTCGTTTTGAAGAATTGCTGCTGCACTGTGAATCTCTTCGTCGGAAGAAGGATTTAGAAATTTTGGGAGAATATTTCAAAGTAATAATTACCTTTATACATACCCTCCCCTTACCCCTATTTACTGACTGATCTACTCAATGTACGAACATTCGTTAACAGCAGTAGTTCTGAAATACATATTTTGATTCATTAGCAACTCGTCCTGGCACTATTCATCAAAATAATTTTTCTCTTTTCGAATTCTTTTATTTTGAAACGGTTGTGAAATGCGTCATTTCGTTTCCAAAGATGTAGCTCATGGTATTGCTTCTCCAAAAGTATTTAGATAGCAAGATGAATTATCAGTTGCATTCTGAACACGAGAACACGCTTTATCAAGCTATACATTTTCCGATATGCATTTTTCGATTTGCACAATTTGAGATGTTAAGTTCGTACATCCCCCCCCCCCCCTTCCATGAACCATGGACCTTGCCGATGGTGGGGAGGCTTGCGTGCCACAGCGATACAGATGGTCGTACCGTAGGTGCAACCACAACTGAGGGGTATCTGTTGAGAGACCAGACAAACGTGTGGTTCCTGAAGACGGGCAGCAGACTTTTCAGTAGTTGCAGGGGCAACAGTCTGGATGATTGACTGATCTGGCCTTGTAACATTAACCAAACCGGCCTTGCTGTGCTGGTACTGCGAACGGCTGAAAGCAAGGGGAAACTACAGCCGTAATTTTTCCCGAGGGCATGCAGCTTTACTATGTGATTAAATGATGATGGCGTCCTCTTGGGTAAAATATTCCGGAGGTCAAATAGTCCCCCATTAGGACCTCAGGGCGTGGACTAATCAGGAGGACGTTATTATCAGGAGAAAGAAAACTGGCGTTCTACGGATCGGAGAGTGGAATGGCAGATTCCTTAGTCGGGCAGGTAGGTTAGAAAATTTAAAAAGGGAAATGGATAGGTTAAAGTTAGATATAGTGGGAATTAGTGAAGTTCGGTGACAGGAGGAACAAGACTTTTGGTCAGGTGAATACAGGGTTATAAATACAAAATGAAATAGGGGTAATGCAGGAGTAGGTTTAATAACGAATAAAAAAATAGGAGTGCGGGTACACTACTACAAACAGCATAGTGAACGCATTATTGTGGCCAAGATAGACACAAAGCCCATGCCTACTACAGTAGGCTCTGCAAATGATGAAGAAATTGATGAAATGTATGATGAGATAAAAGAAATTATTCAGGTTGTGAAGGGAGACGAAAATTTAATAGTCATGGGTGACTGGAATTCGAGAGTAGGAAAAGGGAGAGAAGGAAACATAGTAGATGAATATGGATTGGGGGGAAGAAATGAAAGAGGAAGCCGTCTGGTAGAATTTTGCACAGAGCATAACTTAATCATAGCTAACACTTGGTTCAAGAATCATAAAAGAAGGTTGTATACTAGGAAGAATCCTGGAGATACTAAAAGGTATCCGATAGATTATATAATGGTAAGACAGAGATTTAGGAACCAGGTTTTGAATTGTAAGACACTTCCAGGCGCAGATGTGGATTCTGACCACAGTCTATTGGTTATGAACTGTAGATTAAAACCGAAGAAACTGCAAAAAGGTGGGAATTTAAGCAGATGGGACCTGGATAAACTGACTAAACCAGAGGTTGTACAGAGTTTGAGGGAGAGCATAAGCGAACAATTGTCATAAATGGGGTAACGAAATACAATAGAAGAAGAATGGGTAGCTCTGAGCGATGAAGTAGTGAAGGCAGCAGAGGATCAAATACGTAAAAAGATGAGGGCTAGTAGAAATCCTTAGGTAACAGAAGAAATATTCAATTTAATTGATGAAAGGAGAAAATATAAAAATGCAGTAAATGAAGCAGGCAAAAAGGAATACAAACGTCTCAAAAATAAGATCGACATGAAGTACAAAATGGCTAAAGAGAGATGGCTAGAGGACAAATGTAAGGATGTAGAGGCTTATCTCACTAGGGGTAAGACAGATACTGCCTACAGGAAAATTAAAGAGACCTTTGGAGAAAAGAGAACCACTTGTATGAATATCAAGAGTTTAGATGGAAACCCAGTTCTAAGCAAAGAAGGGAAAGCAGAAAGGTGAAAGGAGTATATAGAGGGTCTATACAAGGGCGATGTACTTGAGAACAATATTCTGGAAATGGAAGAGAATGTAGATGAAGACGAAATGGGAGATACGATACTGCATGAAGAGTTTGACAGCGCACTGAAAGACCTAAGTCGAAACAAGGCCCCCGGGAGTAGACAACATTCCATTAGAACTACTAACTGCCTTGGGAGAGCCAGTCATGACAAAACTCTACCATCTGGTGAGCAAGATGCATGAGACGGGCGAAATACCCTCAGACTTCAAAAAGAATATAATAATTACAATCCCAAAGAAAGCAGGTGTTGACAGATGTGAAAATTACCGAACTATCAGTTTAATATAAGTCACAGCTGCAAAATACTAACGCGAATTCTTTACAGACGAATGGAAAATCTGGTAGAAGCCGACCTCGGGGAAGATCAATTTGGATTCCGTAGAAATGTTGGAACACGTGAGGCAATACTAACCGTACGACTTATCTTAGAAGGAAGATTAAGAAAAGGCAAACCTACGTTTCTAGCATTTGTAGACTTAGAGAAAGCTTTTGACAATGTTAACTGGAATACTCTCTTTCAAATTCTGAAGGTGGCAGGGGTAAAATACAGGGGGCGAAAGGCTATTTACAATTTGTAAAGAAACCAGATGGCAGTTATAAGAGTCGAGGGGCATGAAAGGGAAGCAGTGGTTGGGAAGGGAGTGAGACAGGGTTGTAGCCTCTCCCCGATGTTATTCAATCTGTATATTGAGCAAGCAGTAAAGGAAACAAAAGAAAAATTTGGAGTAGGTATTAAAATTCATGGAGAAGAATTAAAAACTTTGAGGTTCGCTGATGACATTGCAGTTCTGTCAGACACAGCAAAGGACGTGAAAGAGCAGCTGAACGGAATGGACAGTGTCTTGAAAAGAGGATGTAAGATGAACATCAACAAAAGCAAAACGAGGATAATGGAATGTAGTCAAATTAAATCGGGTGATGCTGAGGGAATTAGATTAGGAAATGAGACACTTAAAGTAGTAAAAGAGTATTGCTATTTAGGGAGCAAAATAACTGATGATGGTCGAAGTAGAGAGGATATAAAATGTAGACTGGCAATGGCAAGGAAAGCGTTTCTAAAGAAGAGAAATTTGTTAATATCGAGTATAGATTCAAGTGTCAGGGAGTCGTTTCTGAAAGTATTTGTATGGAGTGTAGCCATGTATGGATGTGAAACATGGACGATAAATAGTAGGACAAGAAGAGAATAGAAGCTTTCGAATTGTTTTGCTACAGAAGATTAGATGGGTAGATCACATAACTAATGAGGAGGTATTGAATAGAATTGGGGAGAAGAGGAGTTTGTGGCACAACTTGACAAAAAGAAGGGACCGGTTGGCAGGACATGTTTTGAGGCATCAAGGGATCACAAATTTAGCGTTGGAGGGCAGCGTGGAGGGTAAAAATCGTAGAGGGAGACCAAGAGATGAATACACGAAGCAGATTCAGAAGGATGTAGGTTGCAGTAAGTACTGGGAGATGAAGAAGCTTGCACAGGACAGAGTAGCATGGAGAGCTGCATCAAACCAGTCTCAGGACTGAAGACCACAACAACAAGTTCGTACATTCTAGAATCTTCGATAGCAGCACTATCTGAAAAATGAATTCAAATTTCTCTGATTGGTTTTTCGAAACAATTGCTTGTTCTCTATCTTCCTTATCATAGATACCAATATAATATTCAACTGATCCTTTAAGTCCAACGAAATAAGCACAACGAAGGCCTTTAGCAGAGTAGTATCCGGAAGACCAACGCGTTGGGCGAAGCTTTTTTGACCTACTAGAATATACCGAAAGTTCCCCTCTTTTAATACTACGACTGAAGAAAAGATACAACATTCCTAATGTGACGTAAAAGAACCTAACTTCTTGAATTCCATATGCAGTGTCGTCATGTAATAGATTTAAATCATATGCTGCGCAATGCACATTGTTGTCTTTATTGAACTGGCGTTCTAACAGCTTTGTATATGCCTGACACATTGATACAACCGTCATTACCGTGATCAAGGCATTCAATTAAAAAGAGTCCCTTTTCGTCTATTGCACTTAGTATTTCCTTTTCTATTCCTAATGCACTCTGATTTTTTATTTCTTGAAAACCTAAAAAGTTTTCATTTATCTTCAAGTCACAGTGCTTTTCAGAGACACCATGTAAAACTGTAACATATCTAATTATCTCAGTTGATTGACTTTTTTGTAATGTCTTGTGTTTTATCTGTAATAGTAGAAAATAATGAGGCTTCTTTAATGTCATTAATATCTTTCTCAGTTGCACAGGATAGGAAATTTAATAAATAATTCTGAATAGAAGGGATAAGTTACTTTTGTTTACCAGGTCGTACTTTGCGAGAAGTTCGATGATTGATAAAAAGTCTGATTTTCCAATTTCCTCCTTACGTCCCCGAAAAGTACATTCACACTACGCTCAAGGAGCTGTTTCCGTATGTTCTCACTTCTCCCTAATTGTGAATCCATACCCGCGTCAACAGTTGTATTCTTATGACGCGAACTAAAAACATCGCATGCGTTCGAAAAGTGCATAACTAATTTCATGTCGCACTATACTTCTGGTTAGCCACCTGCAATCTCGAACCTCTTCCCTCCAAGCTGACAACAATTTCTTTCCTCCAAAGAGCCATTATGGTTTTCAGTAGACTGTGTAGTTTTTAGGTGAATAACAATACCATTATTTCCAAATTTTTTGTCTTATTAATTCGAACTTTTCGTAAAATTTAATGGAGAAGGACCTGATTTCCTGTTTAGCGTCTTTAGGAAATGGACTCGATGGGTTATAAGGATTTCGTCTAAAAAGAACTTTTTAGTTTCATCATCTACAAATAACTGATAATCTGCACGATCATCCGAAATGTCTGCGATATTAACAGACCAAATTACATTTATGGCAATTTTGTTATAATCTACATTTGCACTTTCGTAATTGGTGTTATAACTTTCCACTTCACAAGCGCAATCACTGGTGACATTGCAAAATAAGAAGACGAAAAAATTACTTATTTTCACTACCTTGTTTATTCCTTCTTCTAATTTTCGCTTCTTTCTTATGCATCATTAGATTTCCGTACCTTTAACAGTTTTCATTTATCTGTAACTGTACACAGATTAATGTGAAAAAATTTAAAACTTTGAACTGTTCAAGTTCGAAAAATGTTGCATCACTTAACGATAAACGTATTATTAACTTCTCCAGGAAGGTATAATACGGGCAGTTGTGGCATCACATACCTGTAGCCGACGTCCGTCATGTTACTCACCCCCAAAAAAGGTAGCTTCTGGTGGGTGTGATTTGATCAAAAATTGCAGTTTACATCATTTGTACATGTACTAATCATTCTTATTATAGCCTCAAGTGTAAAATAATCTGTAAAAGGATCACATATCATTCGTAAGTGAGCTCGTTCAAGCGTCGAAACAAAGCAAAGTGTATTCTTAACAGTTTCGGGTAGAGGATACAGACCGAACGTTAGTTTCGTCAATCCGTGTTATGAAATCTTCTGGATTACAAAAGCAGCCTTTTCGTATCACTTGCTTATGTTCATGCTTATTCGAAACCATATAAAAGAAAGAAAGTTACATCAGCGAGGCGAAATGCGCCTTATTACTGGGTAAAATACGCATTTGAGACCAGAAAAACATTTGAAAATGTGTTCCTGATGGAGTGTGACTCCTGAAAGTAGTGCAACATTTTCAACTATAGCAACTGCTGCGTGCAAATGACAGAAATTAGGATCTTGAAGCAATCATTAACAGCAGCCTGATATTGTTTTCGTGCTTTTAACTTAGCAGCAGCGGCTTCAAAGCAACTTACAGAGTAAGTCCGTAGCGCCATCTCCCATTACTAAACATCGACGAACTTTCCGTTAGTCGTTACTACATGCAACATCTTGCTGGATAACAAACAGTGTTGTTGAATAAAAGTTTTACAAAAGTTAAATGTCTAGCAAAACGGTGCGTAGTACAACCTCAAATACACTACAAATCAGAATAATTTTCTGCCTGAGTGTGATATTTTGATATTCGTTTTCATTGTTGCCACTGTTTCATAATAACTAATGCTGCAAACCAAGTGTTACAAGAGGCGACAAGCGCAAGCATTGTTTACAAACTCTTACAACTATGTTAAACTCAAAGTTTCCTGATTCTACCAAATCGTTTTGATTTGACCATTTATGTGAAAAGGGGCATTTTCCTTGACTGTTTATCTTATGTACATTCTTGTATTTAAATTTGTATCCAGCCTAATTTTGTATTTTCATTTTTAATTTCAATAATAATGACAACAGTAACAATAATACTTTATTTGCTTTTCTGTGGGCCTCTGAAGTGCCACGACCTCTCGCTTTGCAGGCCGTAACAGCATGACCCTGGCTGTGGCCAAAATTATGGTTTATCATACGCTATTAAACGTCTGTCAGAGTTACAATGTTCAACAACAGGAGACTTGACTTGCTGCAAAAGGCGATTTCAGTGTTCTTCCATGGTGTGCCTCGTCTGGCCAATGTAAGCCCTGCCCCATTTGTTGCAGACGTGATGAACCGTGTTAGCGGGTTCCAAATGGAGCATACGGTGAACCAAATCATTTACACAGTTTTCTCCAACGAAGCCGATGGATTACGCCGATGGCCACGGTTGTCGGTGACACTGAGGACATTTGAGTTCAACAATTCAACCAGCGATGGTGCTGCCCAGGCCATGTGGAGCGCTGCACGTTTATCAATCTTTCATCGCCGCGTTTTCTTATTGAGAGATTTGAAGTTTTTCACACAGTAAACTGAAGACGATTTCCTCGCATTGGGTTCCTGATTCCGACTTTTTGTGTTTATTGCATTCTTAGAATTGCATTTTAAGTATATTTCTCATATTCTGCATGATTTTTTCTTGATCCATAACACTGAATGCAGTAAATGATCCCATACTCGTATTTATTTTGTTTCATATAAAACAGAAGGTGGTTTTGCAGCTTCGTTTCCTGTGGATATACATACACTGAAACGCCAAAGAAACTTGTATAGGCATGCCTATTCAAATACAGAAAATGTTCAAATGTGTGTGAACTCCTAAGGGACCAAACTGCTGAGGTTATCGGTACCTAGGCTTACACACTACTTAAACTAACTTATGCTACGAACAAGATACACACCCATGCCCGAGGGAGGACTCGAACCTCCAGTGGGACGGGCCGCGCAGTCTTAACAGAGATCTGTAAACAAGCACCATACGGCGCTGCGGTCAGCAATGGCTATAGAAGACAAAAAGTATCTGGCTCAGTTGTTAGATCGGTTACCGCTGCTACAATGACGGATTATCAAGATTTAAGTGAGTTTGAACGTGGTGTTATAGTCGGCGCGAAAGCCCATGGAACACAGCATCTCCGAGGTAGCGATCAAGTGGGGATTTTCCCCACGACCATTTCACGAGTGTACTGTGAATATCAGGAATCCGGAAAAACATCGAATATCCGACGCCGGCCGATGTGGCCGAGCGGTTCTAGGCGCTTCAGTCTGAAACCGCGCGACCGCTACGGTCGCAGGTTCGAATCCTACCTCGAGCATGGATGTGTGTAATGTCCTTAGGTTAGTTAGGTTTAAGTAGTTCTAAGTTCTAGGGGACTGATGACCTCAGATGTTAAGTCCCATAGTGCTCAAAGCCATTTGAACCATTTGAATCTCCGACATCGCTGCGGCCGGAAAAAGGTCCTGCAATAACGGGACCAACGACAACAGAAGCGAGTTGTTCAATGTGACAGAAGTGCAGCTCTTCCACAAATTGCTCCAGATTTCAACGTTGGACCATCAGCAAGTGTCAGAATGCGAACCATTCAATGGATCATAATCAATATAGGCTTTCGGAGCCGAAGGCCCACTTATGTACCCTTGAGGGCTACACGACACAAAGCTTTACGCCTCACCTGGCCCGCCAACACTAGCATTGGACTATTGATGACTGGAAACATGTTGCCTGGTCGGACAAATCTCGTTTCAAATTGTATCGAACGCATGGACGTGTACGGGTATGGAGACAACCTCATGAATCCATGGGCCCTGCATGTCAACAGGTGATTGTTGAAGCTGGTGGAGACTCTGTAATGACGTGGAGCGTGGGCCGTTGGAGAGATATGGGAACCCTAATACGTCTAGATATGACACTGACGGGTGACAAGTACGCAAGCATCCTGTCTGATCACCTGCATCCATTCATGTCCACTGTGAATTCCGACGGACTTGGGCAATTCAAGCAGGAGAGAATTGCTATAGAGTGTCTCCAGGAGCAGTCTACAGAGTTTGAACACTTGTGCTGGCCACCAAACTCTCCAGAAATGAACATTATTGAGCATATCTGGGATGCATTGCAACATGCCGTTCAGTAGAGATCTCCACCTCCTCGTACAGCCCTACAGGATTCATTGTGTCAGTTCCCTCCAGCACTGCTTCCATCCCACGTTGTGTTGCGGCACTCCTGCGTGCTCGCGGGGTCTACACGATATTAGCAGGAGTACCAGTTTCATTGGCTCTTCGGTATGTATTTATTCCTGGTTACGAAGCCGTGAGTGAACTGCTCGAATAACTTCGTTGTAGGTACATTGCTCGTATTATACTTTACTTTTGGTTTGCAACAGTTTTTCATATTTTCTTCAGTTAATGGAAAACTTTCGACAGAATCTGTATTCATCTATATGTGTGTAATTCTGCCTTGAATGGAATTGAATCAACAAGTTAAAATCTTCTTGGTTGTTAGGCCGTATCATATTTGCTCAAAAAATCAACGTGTCAAACCCTCTGCTGGAAACTTCTCCAGGGCCTTGTGGTGTCCCTGCGCTAGGAGAAAGATCTCCAATCTTAGAGATAGAATAAGTAGTTTTATGCCAGGTGCTATTACACAATAAAAATATTCAACATCGAAGTACATATTTGTAAATAAGATTGTAAGGCCAAGTGTAAATGTAGCGTTACCATATTGAACGCTGATGAATTTAGTAATTCTGTTTATACAGAATCGTTCGTACAGAACTGGGTAGGAGATCCAATGACCGACGCATGAGAATGGTGTATTAGTTGCTCTGAAATTTTCATTGGAGAGGGAGGATGATAATATTGCGTTGTTTTCTGCTAAAACCTGTTGTGTTTGGTACTTGTTAATAACACGTGAACACGTTTGAGGAACTGCTGTTGCATTTTTAATATTTGAAAGAAAGAATACTTTGTTTTCCTTTAAAGTGGGATATCAACTGGACCTCAGTGCTGTTACATGTTGCTCCTGAGTTTATCTGTAATTGTAATGTATTACATGCATTTGTTCTATTTCCTTTCTCCTGGAATAGATATACTGTACAGTACATGACTGTAATTCTAGTTAAAAGGTGTTTGTTACTGACTATTGAGAAAGACAGTAATCTTGTTAGAGCAATCAGTAACACAATATCCTCTCTTCGAAAGCCACACAAAGCAGACCCTTTAACTACAATGACATTCGTACATATTGTTGTGGTAAAATGCAGTGCAGTGGAAATATACTTCCACTGTAATACTCAGTATAATGTAGCAGAATGGTTTAATACAGAATCACAGTGTTAACTATTTACCATGATATATAGCTGTATTTGGTCTTTATCATTATATGTAGTGCTATTTACTTAACCCTCCATGTATGAAGATTTTCCGATTTTTCTGTATAAAATCGCAAACCAATTTTTTTTCGATAATTAAAACTGTTGTGATTACATTAAACGAGTGCAACAACGAAAGGTAAAAATGAATTTAGACGCGATTATCAATTGACATTTAGGGTATATAATTCGGGAAATGCGAAAATCACCTGAAAGGTTGTAAACACAGGACAAACTTACTGAGAATTTTTCAAAGTTGGGTATACCTTGAAGCATATAGAATCTCGCGAAAACGGTTACAAATTTATTTGCTCACGATTGTATATGTCTAATTGTGTGGATAAGACTTGATAACGCGTCAAAGCAACTCGCTATGTTCCACAGCAACATAACAAGTTTCGACAGGAAATTCGTGAATTTCGATATTCCAGAGAAACAAAAAAAGGATCAACGGGAAAGAACGCGACTTCAGATGTTCCGGAGCTACAGAAAAAGGTTCGATGGTAAAACAGCAACTTCCGACTTACAAACAGCCCAGTAATTATATCCGACGCGATAAGAGCATACGCATCGCCCGCGGCTGGAGTATTAAATGGCACAATTTACAGTGTTACAAACTTCGCTGTATCGTCGAGCCTATTTAATGTAATTCCACTGTGGTGTGTTCTAGAACAAGCTACGGTAACAGTAAATACAGTGGAAGTATGCTTACATTGTAATGACTAGCAGAATTTGCAGATGTTTAGTAAAAATAAGATACATGATTTAAAAATTTTTATCGTAGTTTGTAGTACCAATACTTCACGAAGATTACAAGCCATAGGCCTACATAGTGACAACAACCAATGTCTATATATGTAGGAGAGTTGCATGTCCCTTCAGCGTTAAATAAACTCAGGATCAATTTTTCCACTTTTTCCAAACTATTTGCCCTTTATTACACTCCACTGCCACTAAAAATAATCACTGTCTTACTCATTCTGCACAGCTACCTCTCCCTCCGTAAAAAACTTACCTTTCCATTTTCTCCGCCTTAGGAAGCACTACATGTGTAAACTGAAATCCTTTTTATAAACGCACAAAAATAAAAGTCTTTTTGTGAAGCATGAACAGACAGCAGTTAAATTCGTGTAAATGTTATTAACGTCTTTCTAAAAGGAGGGTTACCTTTCTTAATAGTAAACAAAGCACAGAAATGAAATTGGTTTGTAAAATCTGCTTAGAGCGAACTCAATGTGGAATTAATTAATCATTCATGTGAGCTTCATCTTTGTTTCTCCTTTAAGAATTTTTGATCTGAATGAGATTTTAGAGAAGTGAAGATAGATCATATAGGAAAGGATTATTGAAGTTTGAGATTGAAATACTAATGTGAACTTCCTGAACGCAGAAGTAATTATTATTTAAATCTAAATTCAGATGCAGAACATAGGAATAAAAGTGTCTACCCAATTAGTACCTGCACCAAAAATGAGACATTAAAAATGTGGAAATTAATTCGCAAATTACCTGAGGACATAAACTGCAGTTATTACGTGTGTGCAATAATTTTTGCTAAGCAGCTTTCTCTAGGCATAGATATATCCTGGTGTTAATTCAAAAGACATGGAATTAGTGCTATACCAGCTCTCTCCGCATTTATATTACACAGCTGGCGATGGTTATGGTGGTGAGGATGGAGCTGTGGGGATGGTGGGAGTCGTGATGGTGATGATGGTCGTGGTGGTAGTAGTAGTGGTAGTAGTGGCAATGGTGGTGGTGGTTGTGGTTCCATTGACAATGTTTTAACCACAAATAGTTGTGCATTATGCTCATTGCTGTGCAAACTTTAAAACATTAGTAGAGCCACCCAGGCCCCTTTTTCAGTACACAGATGATGGTGAGAACAGTTTCTTATAAGCACCGATCTGTAATGTTAAAACTAGTATGTGTGTAACGGCATCTGGACACCGATCTATAATAGGATATGGAATTCCAAAATGTGGAGTGCCTCCGAGAAAAGAAAGAATGTATGAATTATACACTCCTGGAAATTGAAATAAGAACACCGCGAATTCATTGTCCCAGGAAGTGGAAACTTTATTGACACATTCCTGGGGTCAGATACATCACATGATCACACTGACAGAACCACAGGCACATAGACACAGGCAACAGAGCATGCACAATGTCGGCACTAGTACAGTGTATATCCACCTCTCGCAGCGATGCAGGCTGCTATTCTCCCATGGAGACGATCGTAGAGATGCTGGATGTAGTCCTGTGGAACGGCTTGCCATGCCATTTCCACCTGGCGCCTCAGTTGGACCAGCGTTCGTGCTGGACGTGCAGACCGCGTGAGACGACGCTTCATCCAGTCCCAAACATGCTCAATGGGGGACAGATCCGGAGATCTTGCTGGCCAGGGTAGTTGACTTACACCTTCTAGAGCACGTTGGGTGGCACGGGATACATGCGGACGTGCATTGTCCTGTTGGAACAGCAAGTTCCCTTGCCGGTCTAGGAATGGTAGAACGATGGGTTAGATGACGGTTTGGATGTACCGTGCACTATTCAGTGTCCCCTCGACGATCACCAGTGGTGTACGGCCAGTGTAGGAGATCGCTCCCCACACCATTATGCCGGGTGTTGGCCCTGTGTGCCTCGGTCGTATGCAGTCCTGATTGTGGGGCTCACCTGCACGGCGCCAAACACGCATACGACCATCATTGGCACCAAGACAGAAGCGACTCTCATCGCTGAAGACGACACGTCTCCATTCGTCCCTCCATTCACGCCTGTCGCGACACCACTGGAGGCGGACTGCACGATGTTGGGGCGTGAGCGGAAGACGGCCTAACGGTGTGCGGGACCGTAGCCCAGCTTCATGGAGACGGTTGCGAATGGTCCTCGCCGATACCCCAGGAGCAACAGTGTCCCTAATTTGCTGGGAAGTGGCGGTGCGGTCCCCTACGGCACTGCGTAGGATCCTACGGTCTTGGCGTGCATCCGTGCGTCGCTGCGGTCCGGTCCCAGGTCGACGGGCACGTGCACCTTCCGCCGACCACTGGCGACAACATCGATGTACTGTGGAGACCTCACGCCCCACGTGTTGAGCAATTCGGGGGTACGTCCACCCGGCCTCCCGCATGCCCACTATACGCCCTCGCTCAAAGTCCGTCAACTGCACATACGGTTCACGTCCACGCTGTCGCGGCATGCTACCAGTGTTAAAGACTGCGATGGAGCTCCGTATGCCACGGCAAACTGGCTGACACTGACGGCGGCGGTGCACAAATGCTGCGCAGCTAGCGCCATTCGACGGCCAACACCGCGGTTCCTGGTGTGTCCGCTGTGCCGTGCGTGTGATCATTGCTTGTACAGCCCTCTCGCAGTGTCCGGAGCAAGTATGGTGGGTCTGACACACCGGTGTCAATGTGTTCTTTTTTCCATTTCCAGGAGTGTATAAATTAAAAACGAAAAACAGTTACAGAATGTGGAAAGTAATTGAAAATTCTAAAAGAACTGTATAATGACAAGAAATTTAAACTAACTGAAGAAGAGTTAAATTTGTGATCAAGACATTTAATAACAGCCAATTAAGGAACACCAATAAATCCACAGCAGTGTAATGGTCTACACAAGATAAGGCATTTGCTTTTTCCATTTATTATCATACAACCCGACTGGACAGATACTTGGCCGTGTACTTTTTCTTCCTGTCTGTCTGACACCTGAAATCACTCTTGTACTGGCGCTTCGCTAGTAAAGAACTGCAGGTCTCTACCTAAACGCTGAGACTTGTGTGCTTTGCTAATGTGCCACTTAGAGCCTGCGCCAGTCACCTTCTGAACTGTGAGAGGTACTGCTTCTAGCATCACGCACACAACGGGTGATGCTTATGCGTGGGTGTACTTAATTGCCTTGAGTTGGCAGTCTAAACATCTGACATATTCCATCACGAATAGTCGTGGTAGAGAGTCAAATTGATTTGGCAGACCAGCAAACGGGTCCACCAGCACACTGGAATCTACTGGCGTTTCAGAGGCTCATAGGGAAGTACCTGAGTTCCGAATTAACCGAACGCGAGACCGCGTACTTGCATTTTTCGGGCGCGCGCCATTAATAACAGAGTGCGGCCGTCCATGACTTCAGTCGCTGAACGCATCGCGGTGTGCCGCCCTGAACAGCAGGAGGGTAGAGTATTCGCTGCTACGGCGTAGGGCTCCAATACATGTTTCTCAGCACCCTGTTCTTTCGAACCATATTTTTCTTTTTTTGGAATAGAAACCAGATGGCAGTTATAGGAGTCGAGGGGCATTAAAGGGAAGCAGTGGTTGGGAAAGGAGTGACACAGGGTTGTAGCCTCCCCCCGATGTTATTGAATCTGTATATTGAGCAAGCAGTAAAGGAAACAAAAGAAAAATTCGGAGTAGGTATTAAAATTCATGGAGAAGAAGTAAAAACTTTGAGGTTCGCCGATGACATTGTAATTCTGTCAGAGACAGCAAAGGACTTGGAAGAGCAGTTGAACGGAATGGACAGTGTCTTGAAAGGAGGATATAAGATGAACATCAACAAAAGCAAAACGAGGATAATGGAATGTAGTCAAATTAAATCGGGTGATGCTGAGGGGATTAGATTAGGAAATGAGACACTTAAAGTAGTAAAGGAGTTTTGCTATTTGGGGAGCAAAATAACTGATGATGGTCGAAGTAGAGAGGATATAAAATGTAGACTGGCAATGGCAAGGAAATCGTTTCTGAAGAAGAGAAATTTGTTAACATCGAGTATAGATTTAAGTGTCAGGAAGTCGTTTCTGAAAGTATTTGTATGGAGTGTAGCCATGTATGGAAGTGAAACATGGACGATAACCAGTTTGGACAAGAAGAGAATAGAAGCTTTCGAAATGTGGTGCTACAGAAGAATGCTGAAGATAAGGTGGGTAGATCACGTAACTAATGAGGAGGTATTGAATAGGATTGGGGAGAAGAGGAGTTTGTGGCACAACTTGACTAGAAGAAGGGATCGGTTGGTAGGACATGTTTTAAGGCATCAAGGGATCACAAATTTAGCATTGGAGGGCAGCGTGGAGGGTAAAAATCGTAGAGGGAGACCAAGAGATCAATACACTAAGCAGATTCAGAAGGATGTAGGTTGCAGTAGGTACTGGGAGATGAAGAAGCTTGCGCAGGATAGAGTAGCATGGAGAGCTGCATCAAACCAGTCTCAGAACTGAAGACCACAACAACAACATAGATGCTTGATAGTGGCGTAGTTTTTGTGCCATAAGCCGGATTCACGTGTATGAAGTCAGATAAAGCGATTAGTGTTTCGCTTAGTGTCGTGTGTTGATCCGCAGCTGATCACTTTGTCCACCATAGACACCATGTTAGTGAAAGCGTTTGTCAAATGAAAATGTTTGTGTGACGGTTCTTTAATCATTTTTGTTGTCTTGTGATGTTAAAGATGAATAAATCTATTGTCATTTAGATCACAACTTCTCCCTGTCTTCTGATTTACAGTACCTTGCCATTTTTATTAATATCCAGATTCTAAAAGAGAGTAACAAGCTTGAAACTATACTGTTTAAATGAAAGAATTTTACTGTATAAATGTTTATTCTACTGTACAGTCATGATTTCACTCTTTGGCCATTTTCAAGTACCACAATAAAAGAGATATTTATAAAGAAAGTGTGAAAAGTACACTGGATCTAAACCAGAAAACATTATCCCAAAGGACCATAAAGTTTTTCAAAACTTTTTAGAACTTAAAAAAGCTTTGAAACCTCGTTAGTTACATGCTGTGCTGAACATGATTGGACTTCTGTAAATGAAGCATCGTCGAAATATATTAAACTTGATAATATACTGCAGATGTCACGCGTATAAATCAAAACGTACTCACAACGTGTGTGGCAGGAATGGAACAAATATTTCTGACGTACTTTGAATAACTGTGCCGTAAAATTATTAACAATAACAGTTATTACATTTACAGGGGCAATTACAAGCCAACGATGATCATCGTAGGCTGTCAGTTTATGCAGTGTAATTTGTGGTTGAATTCAGAGAAGTGTTGTAGGCAATTGACCAGAGTTAGATCTTTCAAAAGTCGTAAAATGTGAATACGTTGTGCGAACAAATGCGCATGTACCAAGAAATTTAACAATGCTAGGGAAGGACTGCTGTACACTAGTGGGTGACTATAATTAAAAGTGCAGTTTTAAAGAGCTGCAGAAAGAAAATCGTTTTTAAGAATGACGTCAATTTTGAATAGTATGTTATTGAAGCAGGAGGAAATATCCCGGAGGGAAAAAAATAAGTTACCAATAGATAGTACAGTAATCGTATTAACCTAAATGCGGTCGGCAACAAATGAATTACAATACGACGGCTATGGTCTGAGTTCCACATTACACTGTTCAGTGTGCATGACTGCAGAAGTTCGGCAGTCAACAGTTGCGGCGCAGTTAGATAAGCCTACCCACAAAGGCAACGTCGTACTACATCGGAGACGAAACTAAAAAGAGCATAAAAACCATTATGACGTGGGTATTTAATTGTCCTGGAGCCATAAACAGCATAAAAGGCAAATTGTTTCAGTTATTAATTGTTCTGGAGCCAAAAAAAGCATAAAAAGTAAAATGACGTCGGTTTCTAACTGTGAGACTGGTGCGTGACGTGTTTAATATGCTTTCCGCCGTTTTCTGAAATCGAGAAACAGCATGTTCCACAACATATAGGAGTATATTGGGGGTCACGTTCAGAATGCGTTGCGCAATGCGCGTCTTCAATTTAGCTTCGTTTGCAAATGGAGCACTGAAAGCAACATATTTAAAATAACGCCGCCGCCAGAAGTCACTCGGAATAAGAACAGGTGCGATAGGCTGTTGGGAAATGACGGTTGATAATTCTGGCACTTCCGAAATAGATTAGAGAAGCTAAACTTCTTTGCCGGGATCGGTAATAATAACTGAAACGTTTCAGCAGGAGCCGCTTCGCCACCTGTGCAATGTGTGGAGTAGCACCGTATTGCATAAAAATGCTCCTGCCCACACATCGGTGTTGAACTATCGTAGCGTTTGCCAGTGACGGTACAGGTAACAGGTCCCGCAAGACTGATGCACCCCAAAAAATACAGACCCTACGATGAACGATACCGTCAAACCGCGCCACACAATCACTTTCGCAGAATGGAGCTACACCGATTGATATGCGTGCGGATTTTTCGTTGCCCATATTATGCAATGCTGCGTACTGTCATGGCCTTGGAGGTGGTAACGGGCTTCGTCTGTCCACAGAATGTTCCAGGGCCGTTGACTGTCGACTTCCATGCGAGCAAGAAATTTCAGAGCGGACGTTTGTCTGGCTGGCAGGTCAGTAGGAAGCAACTCCTCAACATGAGTGATTTTGTATGGACAGTAATGCAGGATGTTGCGTACGATTTCATGCACCCAGGTCGCAAGCATGTCCAACGTTCGGGCCATTCCCCGTGCACAGCATGTTTGCACTCCACCGCTTGATTTCCTCCTGCAGAGCAGTGGCCACATCTTCGACAGATGTCAGATCAGCTACTTTCTCTACCTAACACATTGCACTTCAAAAGAACCTGCCTTTTCGAATTCGGTTATCATTTTCTCTAGATCCTTAGCAGATATCGGACCAATGCTCTTTTTCATACCCTTTACTATATGCATGGTCACTGGCGTAAAGCTACCGTTATTGTAAATGAGCCTTACCAGTAGCATGCGTTACTTCAAGGAGACAGTCGGATAGGTCGTCTCGGACGCAAACTAACGAACAGCCGCCCGAATGTTGGAGTTTATACACTGACGCTTACAGCGCCTGCTGTTGGTCAAATTTTCGTTAAATTTGTCTTTGTACCATGACGTTTTCCTGCATCAATAATGTGCTGTTCAAATTTGACGTCATTCTGAGCAGCGGTTCTCTTTCTACAGCATTTTGAAACTGGAAATTTATTATGGACACATTGTACAGTGAATATGAAATATGGGTATACTTTATTGGATCGTAGATCACTTGTAAAAACAACATAACGTAACCATCTGTCTAAGTGTATTATGAAGTGGACCATACCGTGAAACATCCAATGAATGTTTACCGTAAGAACATGGTGTACCACAACATATGTGTATATTATACAGCAATTGCGTACATGTTGTACATGCTTAAAAGGGAAAAAAAGTGTTTGATGTGAAATCAAGGGGAGGGGAGGGGGAGGGGTCTCGGAGTTGCAGTTAAAGTTGGGGGGGGGGGCGGAGGGGTGATAGCACGGAGGGAGTGATGGAAGGGAGGGAGAGTAATAAGATATAAGTGCATTTCTTGTTCTTCTTTTCTTTTCTGCGTTATTTATTGGCGAGACTGGGCCCAGCATCCTGCGTTACTTGCCTACAGAGGAGTAAGGAAAGAGCTGCGTGTTGATGAACGGTGCAGTTCAGTGCCGGCTGGGAAATACACTACAAATGAGAGAAGGGATTTTCCGAAACTCGATATGAATAATATGTTCGTCCATTGGGTTTAATTATTTCATTAAGAAAAGCGTAGTTATAGGTGGTATTGTAACGCCAGTTAGTGGCTAGTGATCCTCATTACGTTGTGAACAGCCTAGATTAGTCATTCGCGAACCACTAGCCATCTTTAGACTTACTAAGTACATCGCAATTACAACGATTGCCACTGTACTACCGCTACGTCTGCGCCGCAAGATACTGACTCTGAACGGTCGCAGGTTCGAATCCTGCCTCGGGCATGGATGTGTGTGATGTCCTTAGGTTAGTTAGGTTTAAGTAGTTCTAAGTCTAGTGGACTGATGACCTCATCTGTTAAGTCCCATAGTGCTTAGAGCCATTTGAACTATTTCTAATTAATTTGTGAATATTGAGATGAATTTGTTTACAATTTGTGTACCTGTGTAACACCTTGAGGCAAACTTTTCTCAGTAACTATGAACATAGTGCTCAGAGACCTTGGAGTTCTATCTGGAGTTAGAATCGAATATAACTAAAGTAACTAGTTACAGTGCAGGAGCACATCTTTCAATCTGAAATACGAGTGCACAAAATGGTTCAAATAGCTCTGACCACTATGGGACTTAACTTCTGAGGGCATCAGTCCCCTATAACTTAGAACTACTTAAACCTAACTAACTTAAGGACATCACACGCATCCATGGCCGAAGCAGGATTCGAACCTGCGACCGTAGCGGTGGCGCGGCTCGAGACTGTAGCGCCTAGAACCACACGGCCACTCCGTCCGGGCCGGCCGCGGTGGCCGTGCGGTTCTGGCGCTGCAGTCCGGAGCCGCGGGACTGCTACGGTCGCAGGTTCGAATCCTGCCTCGGGCATGGGTGTGTTTGATGTCCTTAGGTTAGTTAGGTTTAAGTAGTTCTAAGTTCTAGGGGACTTATGACCTAAGATGTTGAGTCCCACAGTGCTCAGAGCCATTTGAACCATTTGAACCACTCCGTCCGGCACGAGTGCACAGATTGTACTATTAACTGCAAGTCACCTGTCCAAATACCGATCTAGCCTTTTGACAAATATTTTCTCCTGATTGGACCTATCTAAAAAATACAGTGTGCTTCGAAAACATTCGACAACGGCTTGATTATAACGTCTAACAACTAATTTACTTACATTATGATTAGTAATGAAACTAAAACCCTTCCCTGAGGCGCACATAAACTTCCCGATGGCGACTTGTTGAAGTGACATGCTCCGTTAGATGGGAAGGCTGAGAGAGTTAAGACTGTTAAAGGCCAATCTAGCTGCTGCAATGGCAGACTGCAGTACCGTGTATAATTCTGACACGCCAACGTGTAAACAACAAGTTTGTGTTAGTGGTGATATTTTCTCGCGGAGCCTCATCGAACTGACAGGAACGAGTGTTTTAAAACAGCGTCTGCCGCCGCGTGAATCAAGAGACCGGAGCGGTCGCCGCGGCCATTGAGGGCGGCGAGCGGCGGGTCGGGCGTGGCGATGTAGTGCGCGATAGCGCCGAGTGGCGCCAGTACTGTGGCAGCGCCAGCGCCAGCGCGGCGCAGCCAGTGCGCATGCGCCGGGCGCCGGCCGTGGGCGCGCAGCCGCTCCCGCTCGCCCACCTGCGGCCGCGGCAGACAGACGTTTGCGTCACCTTGACTGATGGCGGCACGGTTGACTCAGGCCTGATAGCCGCGGATACGCGCCCTAAAAGATAGTCCAGGCGCCGCCCGCCAACACGCCCCTCCCTTTATGGACCATTCACAGCCATAACACGACACTTCTCGCTCATCCATTTCACTCCTCTGAGGAAACTGAGACCGTGTCGGAGCAGCGCGTTATGCTTGTATTTCACTTCTTCTATGCCTTTTTTCACCCCACACTCTCGCTACCGATGACGTCTGTTTCCTCTGAAAGGGAACGCGCTTACTCAACACAGTGAAAGCGTGAAGACAAGTACTTTGGTGACGAGCTAGTTTATTTCTTTTTTTTACGTGTGTAACAAAGGCAAACGATTAATTAGTCGTTCTTATGGGCGACAGTTTGGATATATTCAATCTCGAAAAGGACTCACCAAGACAATGGTGGTTTTCTAATGCAGAAGAACTGACACTGATTAAAACATCATAGAGAGACACCCACGTATTCCCAGGATAGCTGTCCGTAGTCGTTCTTAATACTTTCAGAAACACACCTGGTTTGAATGTTGTGGTTGCAAGCAGAAATCAATAGTGGACAACGATTTTTATTCCAGAATGAATTTTCAATCTGCTGCAGATTGAAACTGTGAGCTGGACCGGGACTGGAAAGTGGGTCCTCTGGATTTTACAAGCCTTCTATCGACTGACGAGGTCAATTAGGGCTCAAAACCCTTCCTCGCGGATGTACTTTGACAGTACCTCATCTCCTATCTTCCAAAGAACGCAGAGGTCTGATTGCATACCTTGTTGGACTGGTACTACTGGATGAAAGGACGCTGCGGAGAAATGGTTTAGCCATAGCGTAGGGGCTTCCGACATAAGAAGTCACCCTCATTCTGCCAACGGCATTGTCAGAGAAGGCGGAGGAGTAGACAGAGGTTCAGGGCACTCTTGTCCTTGGGGTGCGAAGCTTCCCCTAAAGGCGGAAGAATCAATAATGATCAACGGCTTGAGGATACATAAGGCAATAGAAACCACTGCATTAAAGACGCGTACCGTGTATCCACAGGAAATGTCGCCTGTAACTGGAAAAGTATCATGATGATCTCTTCATTGGAAAAAGATTCCAGAACAGTCCCCATTCGGATCTCCGCGAGGGGGACTGCCAAAGGGGAGGTGACCATGAGATAAAGATTTAATAACCAACGAAAGGATAACGTTCTACGAATCGCGGCGTGTAATGTCACAAGCTTGAATGGGGTACGGAAGCTAGAAAATCTGGAAAGGGAAATGCAAGGGCTCAATGTAGATGCAGTATCGGTCAGTAAAGTGAAATGAAAAGGCAAGGATTTCTGGTGAGATGAATATAGTGTAACATCAACAGCTGCAGCAAATGGTGTAAAGGGAGTATGGTTCATTACGAATAGGAAGGTAGGGCATAGAGTACGTTACGATGAATAGTTCAGTAATAGGGCTGTTCTTATCAGAATCGACAGCAAACAGATTCTGAAAACGATAAGCCAGGTATACATGCCGACGTCGCAAGCAGAAAACGAAGAGTCAGGGGAAGTATATGAGGATATTGAAATCGTAATATACAGCCATAAAGGGAGATGAAAATTTAATAGTCACGGGGGACAGGGATGAAGTTGTAGGGGAAGGAGTGGAAGAAATGGCTGCAGGAGAATATGGGGTTGGGACAAGGAATGAGAAAGGTGAGAGGTTAATAGAGTTCTGCTACAGATTTTAGCTAGTAATAGCGAATAGTCTGTTAAAGAACCACAACTGGAGGAGGTATACTTGAAAAAGGTCGGGTGATAACGGAAGATTTCAGTTAGATCACATCATGGTCAGACAGGGATTCAGAAATCAGATACTGGATTGTAAAGCGTACGCAGGAGGAGACATAGATTCAGATCACAATTTAATAGTGATGAAGAGTGGGCTGAAGTTCAAAAGCTTCGTCAAGAAGAATCAATACGCAAAGTAGTGGGATACAGAAGTTCTAAGGGATGACGAGATACGTTTGAAATTCCCGAAGGCTACAGATACAGCAATAAGGAAAAGTTCACAAAGCAGTACAGTTAAAGAGGAATGGACATCTCTAAAAAGGGCAATCACAGAAGTTGAAATGAAAAACGTAGGTACAAAAAAGATAACTACGAAGACACCAGGGTAGAAGGAGAAATACCTCTGTTGATAGATGAAAGAAGGAAGTACAAAAATGTTCAGGGAATTTCAGGAATACAGAAATACAAGTCTCTGAGGAGTGAAACAAAGAAGAAGTGCAGGGGAGCTAAGACGAAATGGATGGATGAAGAATGTGAAGAAATCGAAAAAAGGAAATCCTCTCTACTTCGACCATCACCAGTTATTTTGCTCCCCAAATAGCAAAACTCCTTTACTACTTTAAGTGTCTCATTTCCTAATCTAATTCCCTCAGCATCGCTCGACTTAATTCGACTACATTCCATTACCCTCGTTTTGCTTTTGTTGATGTTCATCTTATATCCTCTTTTCAAGACACTGTCCATTCCGTTAAAATGCTCTTCCAAGTCCTTTGCTGCCTCTGACAGAATTACAATGTCATCGGCGAACCTCAAAGTTTTTATTTCTTCTTCATTGATTTTAATACCTACTTCGAACTTTTCTTTTGTTTCCTTTACTGCATGCTCAATATACAGATTGAATAACATAGGAGATAGGCTACAACCCTGTCTCACTCCCTTCCCAATCACTGCTTCCCTTTCATGTCCCTCGACTCTTATAACTGCCATCTGGTTTCTGTAGAAATTGTAAATAGCCTTTCGCTCCTTGTATTTTATACCTGCCACCTTCTGAATTTGAAAGAGAGTATTCCAGTCAACATTGTCAAAAGCTTTCTCAAAGTCTACAAATGCTAGAAACGTAGGTTTGCCTTTTCTTAATCTATCTTCTAAAATAAGTCTTAGGGTCAGTATTGCCTCACGTGTTCCCACATTTCTACAGAATCCAAACTGATCCTCCCCGAGGTCGGCTTCTACTAGTTTTTCCATTCGTCTGTAAAGAATTCGCGTTAGTATTTTGCAGCTGTGACTTATTAAACTGATAGTTCGGTAATTTTCACATCTGTCAACACCTGCTTTCTTTGGTATTGGAATTATTATATTCTTCTTGAAGTCTGAGGGTATTTCGCCTGTCTCATACATCTTGCTCACCAGATGGTAGAGTTTTGTCATGACTGGCTCTCCCAAGGCCATCAGTAGTTCTAATAGAATGTTGTCTACTCCCGGGGCCTTGTTTCGACTCAGGTCTTTCAGTGCTCTGTCAAACTCTTCACGCAGTATCTTATCTCCCATTTCATCTTCATCTACATCCTCTTCCATTTCCATAACACTGTCCTCAAGTACATCGCCCTTGTATAAACCCTCTATATACTCCTTCCACCTTTCTGCCTTCCCTTCTTTGCTTAGAACTGGGTTTCCATCTGAGCTTTTGATATTCATACAAGTGGTTCTCTTTTCTCCAAAGGTGTCTTTAATTTTCCTGTAGGCAGTATCTATCTTAACCCTAGTGAGATTAGCCTCTACATCCTTACATTTGTCCTCTAGCCATGCCTGATTAGCCATTTTGCACTTCCTGTCGATCTCATTTTTGAGCTGTTTGTATTCCTTTTTGCCTGCTTCATTTACTGCATTTTTATATTTTCTCCTTTCGTCAATTAAATTCAATGTTTCTTCTGTCACCCAAGGATTTCTACTAGCCCTCGTCTTTTTACCTACTTGATCCTCTGCTGCCTTCACTACTTCATCCCTCAAAGCTACCCATTCTTCTTCTACTGTATTTCTTTCCCCCATTAGGAGGTATTGTATAGAATTGGAGAGAAGAGAAATTTGTGGCACGACTAGGAGAAGGGATCGGTTGGTAGGGCATATTCTGAGGCATCAAGGGATCACCAGTTTAGCATTAGAGGGCAGTGTGGAGGGTAAAAATCGTAGAGGGAGACCAAGAGATGAATACACTAAACAGATTCAGAAGGATGTAGGTTGCAGTAGGTACTGGGGGATGAAGCTTGCACAGGATAGAGTAGCATGGAGAGCTGCATCAAACCAGACTCAGGACTGAAGACCACAACAACTCCCATTCCTGTGAGGTTTTTCACATAAGAGGGTATACTGCGACTTTTGTCTTAGCCTGTACATTTTAGTTGTTCGTGTTTAGCGTTGTTACTGTGCCAGAAGGGAGACGCGAATAGCATGAACAGCGTCAGATCTTGAGAGATCACTTTGAAGAACACAGAGGTGCCGCGTAACTCTTGTGGGACATCTAGGCGCTCAGTCCGGAACTGTGCGACTGCTACTGTCGTAGGTTCAAATCCTGCCTCGGGCATGGATGTGTGTGATGTCCTTAGGTTAGTTAGGTTTAAGTAGTTCTAAGTTCGAGGGGACTGATGACCACAGATGTTAAGTCCCATAGATCTCAGAGCCATTTGAACCAATTCTTGTGGTACAGAGTTTTCAGCACTTATCAATGCTTGAAAGGGGCTTCATTTTGAGTCTTCACTCGGCTATCTTGTCCAACGGACGGTTAAACGGACGTCCTGTGTTCTTCTGTGCTACCTCTCATGCGACGATATCAACATGGCATTTTTCAACAGGACAGTAAATGTCCACAAATTGCATGTCTCTGTGAAAAGTGTCTCTGTGCTGTTGACGTACTTCCAAGACCAGTAAGGTCCCCAAATATTTCTCCTCTGGAACAAGTGTGGGATGTGCTCAGATGTCAAATACGTCCCAGTGCTAGTATTCAATACATCATGAATCAGGTACAGTAATTGTGAACCAGCTTGCCTCAGGAGAGGATACACCGGCTTTATGACACCATTCCCATCTGAATGAATGCATACGTCTAGGCCAGAGGCGGTGCAACATTTTACTGATAAGAGGACTCATGTTGCTAAGTTCTTTGTAAATTTGATTCCATTTTTTAATCTCTGGAATAACACCACACACCCCAAAAGCCGCGAAGTTTCATTTCGTTTCCTCGTCCCATTCTAAGTATTCTAATTTTTCTGTTAGGCAGTGTATAACATAAGAAAACGAAAATGCTCTGAAGGAAGAACAAAAAAATTTAATGCTGAATAATAAAATATATTTTCCTGTCGTTATAAAATGTTCGCTGCTGCAGCAGGCCTTTATCATCATCATACTAGAATTTTGCGAGAAGGGGATGACTTGAGAGGTTCAACAATGCAGATGGTTATAACGTAGCTGCAACCACAATGGAGTGCTATCTGTGGAGAGGCATGACATGTTGCTCCTGAAGTGGAACAGTCTGATCTGGCCTTGCGACGTTAATCAATAAACAGGACCTCACTGTGCTGGTACTATAAATGGCTGAAAACAGGTAGACTCTACAGCTGGTAATTTTCATTTTTCCTGAGGAATGCTACTCTTCCGTATGGTTAAATGATGATGGCGTCGTTTTGGGTAAATTATTCCGTTACATCCCATAATAACCTTCGTGTAGGGACCATTCAGGATTACGCCAACATAAAAACAAAAAACAAAATTGGCGTTCTACGGGTCGAAGTGTGTAATGTTACATCCCTAGAGAATATAAAAAGGGAAATTGATAGGATGATGTTAGATACAGTGAGAGTTAACTAAGTGTAGTGCCAGGAAAAACAGGACTTCTGGTGACTTGAGTACGGAGTTATAAATTAAAAACCACATAGGGGAATGCCGGCCGAAGTGGCCGAGCGGTTCTAGGCGCTACATTCTGGAGCCGCGTGACCGCTACGGTCGCAGGTTCGAATCCTGCCTCGGGCATGGATGTGTGTGATGTCCTCAGGATAGTTAGGTTTTAGTAGTTCTAGGTTCTAGGGGCTGATGACCTCAGAAGTTAAGTCCCATAGTGCTCAGAGCCATTTAAACCATTTTTGAACATAGGGGAAATGCATCAGTAGATCTAATAATAAATAAAAAATAGGAACGTGGGTAACCGACTACAAACAGCACAGCGTGTGTATTATCGTAGCCAAGACAGACATGAAGCCAATAACCACAACAGAAGTGCAAGTTTACATGCGAACTGGCTCTGCAGATGAAGAGATTGAAAAAAATATATGTTGACATGAAGTAAATAATTCAGATAGTCTAAGGAAGGAGATAATTTAGTAGTGATTGGAACTCGATACTAGGCAAAGGGAAAGTAGGAAAAAAGAGTAGGAGAATATGACTGGGGAAAGGAGTGAAAGAGGAACATGCCTGCTAAAATTCTGCACAGTGTGTCAGTTAATCATTGCTAACTGTTGGTTTAAGAATCATGAAGAAAGTCTGTACATGTGGAAGAGACCTGAAGACGCTGTAAAGCTACCGACTAATTATTTAATGCGGCTGGTCCCGGCGGAGGTTCGAATCCTCCCTAGGGCATGGGTGTGTGTGTTTGTCCTTAGGATAATTTAGGTTAAGTAGTGTGTAAGCTTAACGTCTGATGACCTTAGCAGTTAAGTCCAATAAGATTTCACACACATTTGAACATTTTGAATTATTTAATGGCAAGACAGAGATTTCGGAACCAGATTTAAACTGAAGAAATTGCTGAAAGGTAGAAAAATATAATAGGATCCGGATAAGGTGAAATCCCAAGAGGTTATGGAGAGTTTAAGAGGGAGCATTAGGCAACATTCGACTGAAACAGCAGGTGATGCTCGTCACGTTCGTTGTATTTTCGATAAAATCACACGCTCCCCCTGGGTTGTTGTAAATGGCAAACACTTGAGGGAGCTCAGCACTGTTTGCTGGGTACGGGATTGTTAACCTGAGTTTCCTGAGCTGGGGAATAATGAGCGCCGCCAGTTCTCTGTTACCGCAAGCAATGGACATGCTTCAGTGACCACTGTGCAGTGCAGCGGAGGAACGTTATGTTTCACAGGGAACAGAGATCCTGTCTTAAATACCCGGATCAGAAAATGGTAGAGACCTCTATTAGCAAATTTTTAGTTTCATGAAGTGCATTCGAATGAGATGCATGTCTGGTGAAGAACAGTCGTTAGCGGGCAACCTCTCGGGAGCCTGTCGTACTTCAGTTTGAATCTTACTCAGGCAAGTGGGGCTCTGTCTGGATGGTCGCTTGCTTCCCAAGCTATTCGTGGGACTTCCATGGAACCTAAATCTCTTTCTTCAACTTCCAGTAGTTCGGGTGGTCCGCTGAGCAGTATTAACCCTCTGTCGGGCGCAATCGGCCTGACAGGCACAGCTGATGTGTTTTTCTCTCTCTCTCGCCAAGTAGGCGGCGTGGGATTTCACCGCCACTAGTAGCTTCATATCTTCAGGTGCTGTTTACAACTCACTCCATTAGTGTTCGCGTGACCATCGTGGAGAGGAGGTGTGACGTTCGTGGCCTCTCAAGATCATTGCGCCTGATGACGTCTCACTTATGAAGGTGCGTATTTTTTGTTCTTTTTCATCAGAGTGCTTATTTTGTTCATTTAATGGATGAGTAACGTGAATTTTGTGAATTATTTACTCAAATATATACTATTTTGAGCTCAGCCTTTCAGGCACATTGCGCCTGAACTCGTAATTACCCTTGAGTTTTTTCTTTTACGCCCCAGATTTTCCACAAATATGGCTCGGAACTACTATGATCTGTCTAACCCAAGTCATCTTGTGGTAATACAGGATTTGCTGATGTTCGCTGAAGAGGAAGACCCCATGCTGATTGAGGATCTTGAGGATGAGAGTGACACTGATTCTGAAGACGAGGTGGAAGAATGTGAAGGCGATTCTGTAACAGAGCAAGATGGTGAGGAGACTGATGAAGATGAAGAAAGAAGGGACAACAAAACAAATAGGTTTTATTTAGGAACAGATAATAAGACCATGTGGGCCAAAAAGCTACCTGGGAAAAGAAAGCGCAAGGAGTCTCACAACGTCATCACTCACCTTCCTGGAGTCATAGGAAATGCTAAAAATGCTAAAACTGCAGTTGAATGTTGGAATAATATATTCACTGATAACATCCTTGATATGATCATTAGATACACAAACCAATACATGGACACTATCAAGGATCCTTTCTCCAGAGAGAGAGACATCAGTTCCACAGATGTAATCGAACTAAGGCCCTTTATTGGCTTGTTGTACCTAGCAGGAGCATACAGAGGGAGCCGTCAAAGTGTGGAGGAACTTTGGGGAACTGAAGGCGACGGCGTTGAAAAATTCAGCCTCGTGATGAATCTCAAACGATTTAAGAGTCTGATACGTTGCCTTCGTTTTGATGACCGAATGACCAGAACCCAAATGAAATAATTTGACCGGCTAGCACCGATTCGTGAAGTTTTCGAAACGTTGGTGGAAAATTGTCAAAAGAGCTATTCCCCTGGTCAAATCGTCTCAATAGACGAAATGATTCCAGGTTCTCGTGGAAGATGTGCTTTTCGGCAGTACATACCATCAAAACCAAACAACATAGGAATAAAACATTTTGCTCCTGTTGATGCTAAAATGATGTATACAGTCAACATGGAGATTTACGTTGGGTTACAGCCATTGGGTCCCTTCTGTGTCAGCAACAAGCCAAGTGAAGTTGTCAAGAGAATGGCTAAGCCTTTGTTTGGATCTGGTTGCAATATTACGGCAGATAACTGGTTTTCTGATATTGAACTCATCGACTATTTGAAAACAACTGTCAGACAATTGCCATCAGAATTTGTTGAAGTAAAAGGGAAGGAACGATACAGCAGAATGTTTGGCTTTAATGATGGGAAGGGTTTGGTTTCCTACATACCACGCCAGAACAAAAATGTGATTCTTGTATCTTCGTTGCACAATGACGCTGCTATTGATGCCGAATGTGGAGAGAAAAATAAACCACAGATTGTTACTTTCTACAATTCAACAACCGATATAGGTACTCAAGGTACCCTCCGCCACACACCGTCAGGCGGCTTGCGGAGTATGGATGTAGATGTAGATGTAGATGTAGATGTAGATGTAGATGTAGAAGGTGGTGTTGATACTGTAGCTCAGATGTGTGCTACTTACATTGTCAGCCGAGACACAAAGCGCTGGTAATTGATAATTTTTTTCACAATGCTGAATGTGGGTGGTATCAACTCACAGGTAACTTATCTTGGAAATCAACTGGAGAAAATGCGTAGAAGAGTGTACCTAAAATCACTGGCACATCAACTTCTTCCTGGAGAGCTACACAGAAGAAGTATGAAAATGTTGGAATGCCCTCCAGCCTGCAAAGTCGGCTCAAAAGGTTTATCCCTACTTAAGATAGATAGGAATCACCACGTTTCCCACGTCCAAAAAGACGTAGATGCACCACCTGCACTACAGGAACGGGTTTCAGAAGGATGTCTAACTATGAATGTAAAAACTGCTATAACGCAATCTGCCTATCCCACGCAAATATGGTATGTCAACTTTTCTTAAACCTTGGTGATCGATTAAGTACGATGGGTTGCCTATCTTAAGGTTCATAAAATATGTACCCAACCAGTTTTATGTCGCCCACGCAGTATGATGGCGATGTGTATAGAAATGAAGCAATGAAAAATTAGACTTTAAGAAGTATCAGCCTTCTAGTCATCATGTTAAGTAATAACTTCATTACATTCATGTCGAATGTAAGGAGTGATCTGCAACAGAAATATATGCCAGTAGGATAGAAGGAATAAGTGTGGATAAGAAGTTTATCAGTCAGAAGCAAACCGAGAAAATACAGAGTAACATTAATAGATAAAATAGAAGGAAGGAAATAGAAAAAGAAAGGTATCAGGGAACCAATGATTGTTTACAGTATGACAGAAAAACTGATTCCCTGCTGGCCAGAAAGAAAATTGCTGGGCTATTCCTATGAAAGCTTAGACGATGGCAGCAGATAAAGTTTTAGTTACATTTTGAATGCTGAGTGGTTTTGCATAACATTCTGATTATAGCACCGTTTTTTCATAGTCGTATGACAGAAGCAGGGAAGATGGAGGAAGGCTATGTGTTACTCACTGATACACACAAGACAGTTGGTATGTTCTATATGGTACCAGAGTTTGGAAGTGATGACGGTATGGGGCTAATGGTTTTCCTTATGTGACTGCAACAGGCATGTCCGAGTTCCTTTACGCCCCCCAAAACGCGCCCCAAAACGTGCGAAAATGCGAACTAATTACGATTTTGTTATAAGGGACATGATGTTGCTGGAATATAATATAAACAAATTAAGTGTTGCCTATAATGGTAGCCACTAGGCTTTACCTACTAGAAAAGAATGAAAGAAAAATTGGATGTCTTTCACGTCCAAGTCCGAACAGTGAAGTTGCACTCCCTTCTACGACGTATTATGGTGACTGCACCATAAGGATTAGTAAAACATATGGAGAACAAAATGCATTTTATTACTTTGAGAGCACATAATACCAACGAAAGTTTCCGGCTATGACGAGCCTAAGACTATTATACATGTTACGTCTATAACCAGATGTCTACATTGGCTGATATACAGGGTGAGTCACCTAACGTTACCGCTGGATATATTTCGTAAACCACATCAAATACTGACGAACCGATTTCACAGACCGAACGTGAGGAGAGGGGATAGTGTAATTGTTTAATACAAACCATACAAAAATGCACGGAAGTATGTTTTTTAACACAAACCTACGTTTTTTTTAATGGAACCACGTTAGTTTTGTTAGCACATCTGAACATATAAACAAATACGTAATCAGTGCCGTTTGTTGCATTGTAAAATGTTCATTACATTCGGAGATATTGTAACCTAAAGTTGACGCTTGAAACCTCCGACGTTCAGTTGCGTGTTGTAACAAACACGGGCCACGGTCGGCGAGCAGCATCTGCAGGGACATGTTTACGATGACGACCGTGTTTACGAGTGTGACTGTAGTGCACTGTTGTGGTTTGGTCTAACTGTCGCAGTGTCCGCATGTAGCGCTTGCTGCTATTGTTATTCTGCATTCGTCTCCGCACGCAGACCGTGTTACCAGGCGTCTGTGATAGTGTAGTGTTGTAGGAACTGTGACCATGGTGTATTCGAACTCTCAAAAGGCGGAGATGATACTCATCTATGGCGAGTGTCGACGAAATGCAGCTGAAGCCTGCAGGGTGTATGCAGAACGGTACCCGGACAGAGAGCATCCAACGTGCCGCACATTGCAAAACATCTACCGCCAACTGTATGCAACAGGTATGGTCGTAGCACGCAAACGGGTCCGTAACAGGCCCGTCACAGGAGAAGCGGGTGCAGTTGTTGTGTTAGCTGCTGTTGCCATGAACCCACACATGAGTACACGGGACATTGTGAGAGCCGGTGGACTGAGTCAAAGTAGTCATACGCATACTGCATCGTCACCGCTTTCACCCGTTTCATGTGTCGCTACATCAGCAATTACATGGTGATGACTTTAATCATCGAGTGCAATTCTGTCAATGGGCATTAACAGAGAATGCGTTGCAGTTCTACCTGTTTACCGATGAAGCGGGTTTCACAAACCACGGGGCAGTGAATCTACGGAACATGCATTACTGGTCCGTGGACAATCCTCGCTGGCTCAGACAGGTAGAGCGACAGCGACCGTGGACTGTAAATGTATGGTGCGGAATCATTGGCGACCACTTCACTGGTCCTCACATCATTGCAGGGGCCCAAACAGCTGCAACATACATCGCGTTTCTACAGAATGATCTTCCAACGTTGCTAGAAAATGTCCCACTGGAAACGCGTCGACGTATGTGGTATCAGCATGATGGTGCACCTGCACATTCCGCCATTAACACTAGGCTGACCCTTGACAGGATGTTCGACAGGCGTTTCATAGGACGTGGAGAACGCATAAATTAGCCAGCCCGTTCTCCTGATCTTACACCTCTGTACTTCTTTCTGTGGGGTACGTTAAAGGAGAATGTGTACAGTGATGTGCCTACAACCCCAGAGGATATGAAACAACGTATTGTGGCAGCCTGCGGCGACATTACACCAGATGTACTGCGGCGTGTACGACATTCATTACGCTAGAGATTGCAATTGTGTGCAGTAAATGACGGCCACCACATTGAACATCTATTGGCCTGACATGTCGGGACACACTCTATTCCACTCCGTAATTGAAAACGGAAACCACGTGTGTACGTGTACCTCACCCCTCATGGTAATGTACATGTGCGTCAGTGAAAAAGACCATTAAAAAGGTGTTAGCATGTGGACGTAATGTGCTGTTCCAGTCTCTTCTGTACCTAAGGTCCATCACCGTTTCCTTTGGATCCCTACGTAATTCGGTGCTCTCCGATACACACGATCGAACAGCGGAGTAGTGGTACTCAAGCGTCAACTTTAGGTTACAATATCTCCGGGTGTAATTAACATTTCACAATGCAACAAACGGCACTGCTTACGTATTTGTTTATATGTTCAGATGTGCTAACAAAACTAACGGGGTTCCTTTTAAAAAAAACGTAGGTTTGTGTTAAGAAACATACTTCTGCGCATTTTTTTATGGTTTGTATTAACCAATTACACTAGCCCCTCTCCTCACGTTCGGTCTGTGGAATCGATTCGTCAGTATTTGATGTGGTTTACGAAATGTATCCAGCGGTAATGTTAGGTGACTCACCCTGTATAACTGCGCCAATAGGCGATCATCAAATCCTCCGGCAAAAGCCAGGCCTCTTCCCCTTGTTGGAAAGAAATAACATTTCATTATTTTTTAGTCAGTCTTCATTAGGACTCTTCATATGGCCTTTGTTATTTTCTATTTATTAAATCAGATGGCTTACTGTACTTATTACTTGCAGTGTGAGAACTTTTCTTATGGTCGTGTCTCACGATCAAGCTGGCCATCTGGAAATCTCTCTCCTTTCGAGGGCCAACGGATGTGAGGAGTTGCCTACCTGTCCAGCAGCCCTGGTGTCTGCCAGAAACTGTTCCCGCCAGACCGGCGACACCCCCTATGCACATTCCTCGATTTCCTTACCTTACAATAGGTATATCACACATGAGGGGAGGCACTAAACACATCAGTGACTAAGAAACCGATAAAGAAAACAGTTTCAAAATAGTGTCGTCCATCCGTTCGCGGCTTGCCTGAATATAGGAAATACTTATATTATCAAACAACGAACTCTTACACACATACCCTCATGGAAAAAAATCGCAACAGCAAGAAGGAGTTGTGCGACATAAATTAAAGACGGTAGGCCTGTTTATACATCTGGAAGAAGATGTCTAATTACAGTTGAGAGCAGAGCTGGTGAGCTGATGTTAGTCAAGAATGCCTTTAAGGCAACAAATACGTCGTAATAAACAGCGCACCGAGTTTGAACGAGATCGTGTAATAGACCTGGATGTTCTTTCCACGATATTGAAGGAAGACTTGACAGGAATGTAGTCGCTGTACATGATAGCTGGTAGTGGTGGTCACGGAAATGTACGGTCGCAAGAAGAACGAGCTCCGGACGGCCAGTAGCACTACAGAGAGGGAAGATCATCGTGTATGATTCCGTCACATCGTACTGCATCTGCAGCAGCCATTTGAGGAGCAGTTGGCGTCACAGTGGCCCAACGAACTGTTAAAAATCATTTACTTCAAGGAGAGGTTCCGAGTCAGACGTCCTGTGGCGCGCATTCCACTGACCCCAAACCTCAGCCATTTGCAACTTCTGTGGTGTCAAGCGAGACCTCATTGGAGAGCAGAGCGGAGGTTTGTTGTGTTTTCTAATGGAGGTTGCTTCTGCCTTGATGGCAGTGATAGCCATGTGTTGGTCACAAGAAAACCAGTTGAGGGCTTGCAGACAAATTGTCTGCGTGACAGGCACAGGGGAGCTACACCTGGAGTTATGGTCTGGGCTGCGATTTCATATGCCAACAGGTATCTCACGTGTTTTCCCATGCACCGTGATAAAGTTGCTCGTCGATCTGGTGATTCGCCCTGTTGTGCTGCCATTCACGAACGCCAATTCAGGGAGCATTTACCAGCTCTCGTCCACGTGCCAATGTTGTAGCAAGACATGCTCTACACAGTGTCGACATGTTGCTTTGGCCTGCACGAGCATCACATCTGTATCCAGTCAAGTACATATGCAAGATAATTGGATGACAACTCCAGCATGAACCACAACTGGCGTCAGCTGTCCCTCTATTGAGCCACCTATTGCAACAGCCACGGAACTCCATCTGACAAAGTGACCTCTGGCACCTGTGCAACGCAATGCATACAAGTTTTCATTCAACATTCTAGCTATTACACTAGTTATTAATGTACCAACGATGGATATTTATAATGGCGTATCTCGCGTTTACATCAGCCTATGATCTTGTAATATTAACCAGCCGCGCAGAGTGGTCGCGTGGTTAGAGGCGCCATGTCAGTGAGTGCGCGGCATCTAGCGCCAGAGTTTCGAGCCCTCCCTCGGGTGTGTGTGTGTTGTTCTTAGCATAAGTTAGTTTAAGTTACTGTACATAGATTGTAAGTCTAGGGACCGATGGCCTAAGCAATTTGGTCCCTTAGGAATTCACACACATTTGAACATTTTTTTACTAACCACTTAAATATGTTGCCCTCCATACGGCGTCGGATGACGCCACCAGCGGAGGGTTAACAGGGGACTATCGGTACCGTTGAACTCTCCGGAGTATGTGAGACTGAGTATAGTTTTAGACCAGGAACTGGATACCTCTAACAAGTATTGGAGAATCTATTTCATAAGATCTTCAGTTAAAACTTCCGGGCTCAGAGGCCGTAGTCGATGTATAAAATTTCCACCTCATCCGGATGACCTCAGAAGATGTCTGCCGCAGATGGAGACGAAACGTTAGGTGGAAATTTTGTATATCGACCACGGCCTCTCAGCCCGGAAGTTTTAACTGAAGACAACACCGGCCATGCAAGCCTACATATTATATTTCATAAGATATTCGCTAATGAACTTTTGGTTTGTTACGAGGATAAGTGAAGGGTGATACTGGTATAAACTGCACCCAATTAAGCAGGTTGCAGTGCATTCCTAAGTAGAGTTGCATGGTTATGACAAAGGGAGTTAAAGGTAACTGATTTATCGCTGAAAGAGCGGTCCTGCTGCCACGGAAAGCGGAACAGATCAGGCCGTCGCATCACTGAAAGAAAAGAGAAAAAAAGAGAAACAAAGCATTTACGATGTGGTGCTACAGAGGAATGATTAATATTAAGTGGACTGGTAAGGTAAGGTATGAGGAGGTTCTCCGCAGATTCGGCTAAGAAAGGAAAAGATGCTAAACACTGACAAGAACAAGGGACAGGATGATAGGAGATGTGTTAAGACATCGGGGAATAACTTCCATGGTGCTAGAGGGTAAAATCTGTAGAGGAAGAAAGAGATTGGAAGGTATCCAACAAATAATTGAGTGCATACGGTGCAAATGCTACACTGAGATGAATTGGTTGGCACGACTGACGATTGAAAGAAACGTGACTGTCGTACCTTACGGGTCTCGAACGCTAGATAAGCAAGAAGCACGAAGCCGTAGCTTTTCATCAAGACGGGGTCTCCAAGCTCGTGGACACCACGGGCATTTCACATACAACGACGTGAAAAATATACTTCGTGAGTACCTCGATTCGATCAAAACGAAGCCTCCAGAACCAACTGTCTAGGCAACAACGTGTCTACGACAGACATCCCAGACGACTGAAGAGGGTTTTAGCAGGAGATTAATCGGCTATAAGGCAGCAAAGCACGCGCCAATATAATGCTTAATAGCAACCGGTAAACAGCCATGCCACCCCGTAGCACACCATACCATACCCAACTACACTCCTGGAAATGGAAAAAAGAACACATTGACACCGGTGTGTCAGACCCACCATACTTGCTCCGGACACTGCGAGAGGGCTGTACAAGCAATGATCACACGCACGGCACAGCGGACACACCAGGAACCGCGGTGTTGGCCGTAGAATGGCGCTAGCTGCGCACCATTTGTGCACCGCCGCCGTCAGTGTCAGCCAGTTTGCCGTGGCATACGGAGCTCCATCGCAGTCTTTAACACTGGTAGCATGCCGCGACATCGTGGACGTGAACCGTATGTGCAGTTGACGGACTTTGAGCGAGGGCATATAGTGGGCATGCGGGAGGCCGGGTGGACGTACCGCCGAATTGCTCAACACGTGGGGCGTGAGGTCTCTACAGTACATCGATGTGGTCGCCAGTGGTCGGCGGAAGGTGCACGTGCCCGTCGACCTGGGACCGGACCGCAGCGACGCACGGATGCACGCCAAGACCGTAGGATCCTACGCAGTGCCGTAGGGGACCGCACCGCTACTTCCCAGCAAATTAGGGACACTGTTGCTCCTGGGGTATCGGCGAGGACCATTCGCAACCGTCTCCATGAAGCTGGGCTACGGTCCCGCACACCGTTAGGCCGTCTTCCGCTCACGCCCCAACATCGTGCAGCCCGCCTCCAGTGGTGTCGCGACAGGCGTGAATGGAGGGACGAATGGAGACGTGTCGTCTTCAGCGATGAGAGTCGCTTCTGCCTTGGTGCCAATGATGGTCGTATGCGTGTTTGGCGCCGTGCAGGTGAGCGCCACAATCAGGACTGCATACGACCGAGGCACACAGGGCCAACACCCGGCATCATGGTGTGGGGAGCGATCTCCTACACTGGCCGTACACCACTGGTGATCGTCGAGGGGACACTGAATAGTGCACGGTACATCCAAACCGTCATCGAACCCATCGTTCTACCATTCCTAGACCGGCAAGGGAACTTGCTGTTCCAACAGGACAATGCACGTCCGCATGTATCCCGTGCCACCCAACGTGCTCTAGAAGGTGTAAGTCAACTACCCTGGCCAGCAAGATCTCCGGATCTGTCCCCCATTGAGCATGTTTGGGACTGGATGAAGCGTCGTCTCACGCGGTCTGCACGTCCAGCACGAACGCTGGTCCAACTGAGGCGCCAGGTGGAAATGGCATGGCAAGCCGTTCCACAGGACTACATCCAGCATCTCTACGATCGTCTCCATGGGAGAATAGCAGCCTGCATTGCTGCGAAAGGTGGATATACACTGTACTAGTGCCGACATTGTGCATGCTCTGTTGCCTGTGTCTATGTGCCTGTGGTTCTGTCAGTGTGATCATGTGATGTATCTGACCCCAGGAATGTGTCAATAAAGTTTCCCCTTCCTGGGACAATGAATTCACGGTGTTCTTATTTCAATTTCCAGGAGTGTATGATGAGTGCAGCAGCCGCTTACAATTGACCACGTGCAACAGAACAAAAAGTGTTGAGTACTGATGCAGAAAGACTGCCACTGAACTAATAAGTCAACTGCTCGGTATAAGAATGTCAAAAAACCACATGATGTCATGGATTCCACTCCCCAGCAGGACACCGCTCAGGCAACTGATCGATGTACTCTCGAAATCGTTTATTCCCTTGGTTTGAAACGGGTCCAGTGATAGATGTCTATCGTCTCTCAGCTGCCAACGTACAGTCAAATACTAGTTGGTCGCTTATGTCAACTCACAAGCGAACTGAGCCAGGTGGCGCAGTGGTTAGCACGCTGGACTCGCAGTTGGGAGGACGACGGTTCAAACCCGCGTCCGGCCATCCATTTAGGTTTTCCGTGATTTCCCTACATCACTGGAGGCAATTTTCGGGATGGTTTCTTTGAAAGAACACGACCTACTTCCTTCCCCCCATCCTTCCCTGACTGGAGCGGTGACCTCGCAGTTTGGTCCCTTCCCCCAGACGAACCAACCAACCAGCCCACAAGTGAGCGGTATCTTCAGGATGGCAGTACACCACTAGATAGATACCGGGTTGTGAGGGTGGCTCGAGGAACACTCCATGGGCCTCATGCCTCATGCCCATCGATCCTTTGGGACATACCTGGTACGCCAGAGAGAGAGAGAAATGTGCTTGCCTTGGAGCTCGATTCGGTCAACCTGCTCGACTTGCAGACGATGGACGAGGAGTCAGGTATAAAGACAGCTTTCCAACGTCTTCGGTGCCTCGTGTAGTACATGGCTGATGCGTCCCAGCACAGGTCACTCCACCGACACAGAGTCTTCGCGGCCTGCGTGTAGCAATCAGGAAGTTAACAGCAGTGTGAGTGACATCCAGTTACCCGGCCAAAACAATAGAATGTCTCGCCATCATCCTGTATGTGCATCGAAATCTCTCTCATTCCTACATGCAGTCCATGCGATCCAAAAGCTTAGAAACGTAACTCCAACTCAAACCAAACATAAATTAGTCAATTCTTTAGTCTTGCTAAGTCTTTACTACTGTGGTGTAATTCATTATAGCAGAAATAAGAGAACCCCAGACTGCTGTAGTCAGCTATCAGCTATGAAGGCTTTCGTAAGATAGACTGACAAAAAAAAAATCGCAACACCAAAAAATAATTAATGAATGGTAATGAAATTTCAAGAATGCACTGTCGAGGTAATATACGCACGTGGTTAACATTACAATGTAACAGGCTAATGTGAGCGCGAGATAAACTGTCGTAAATAAGAAATTCTGGTACATTAATAACCGGCGTAACCGCTAGAATGTTGAATGCAAGCGTGCAAACGTGCATGCATTATGTTGTTATACAGGCACTGGAGGTCGGTTTGTCGGATGGAGTCCCATGCCTGTTGCACCAGGTCGTTGAACGGAGGGCAACTAACGTTGGTTGTGAGTGATGCTGTAGTTGTCCGATGATCTCCCATATGCGATCGATTGGAGACTGATCTGATGGTCGAGCAGGCCAAGGCAACATGTCGACTCCCTGTAGAGAGAGATGTTGTCTTAATTATTAAATTTGGAGAAGATGTAATAGTCCAGTTCCTGTTCACTTCTATTGATTTCCGATTACCGGTTTCAACACGTAAGACAGTCATTTTCTGATTTTTAAAAAGCTTGTGAGGTGACAGAGTCATGTTATACCGATATACACATATGCAAATGGTTGTTATGTAGCGTACACAAGGTATGAACGGACAGTGCATTGGCGGAGCTGTCATTTCTACTAACAAGGGAACCTCCCCATCGCACCCCCCTCAGATTTAGTTATAAGTTGGCACAGTGGACAGGCCTTGAAAAACTGAACACAGATCAATCGAGAAAACAGGAAGAAGTTGTGTGGAACTATGAAAAAATAAGCAAAATATACAAACTGAGTAGTCCACGCGGAAGATATACAATATCAAAGGGAATGTTGGCCCAGGAGAGCCGTGGTCCCGTGGTTAGCGTGAGCAGCTGCCGAACGGGAGGTCCTTGGTTCAAGTCCTCCGTCGAGTGAAAACTTTAATTTTTTATTTTCAGTTTATGTGACAAACTCTTATGTTTTCATCACGTTTTTGGGAGTGATTATCACATGCACAAGAAAACCTAAATCGAGCAAGGTAGAAAAATCTTTTTACCCATTCGCCAAGTGTACAAGTTAGGTGGGTCGACAACATATTCCTATCATGTGACGCACATGCCGCCACGAGTGTGGTATAGAATATATCAGACGTGTTTTACTTTGGAAGAATCGGTTGACCTATGACCTTGCGATCAAATGTTTTCGGTTCCCATTGGAGATGCACGTCCTTTCGTCTACTAATCGCACGGTTTTGCGGTGCGGTCGCAAAACACAGACACTAAACTTATTACAGTGAACAGAGACGTCAATGAACAAACGGACAGATCATAACTTTGCGAAAATAAAGCATGTAAAATTTTCACTCGAGGGAAGACTTGAACCTAGGACCTCACATTTCGCAGATGATCACGCTAACCACGGGACCACGGTGCTCCTGGGCTCAAACTGTCCTTTATATTGCCTATGTTAGCCATCGCCTACTCACTTTGTATATTTTGCTTATTTTTTCATAGTTCCACACAACTTCTTCCTGTTTTCTCGATTGATCTGTGTTCAGTTTTTGAAGGCCTATCCACTGTGCCAACTTATAACTAAATCTGTGGGGGGTGCGATGGGGAGGTTCCCTTGTAAGGTGATTAACGTGAAAAAGTTTTCCGGCGTGGACATGACCTCACAATGGGAATTAACAGAATTTGAAAGCGAAATTGTAGTTAGAGCTAGACGTACCGGACACTCATTTTCGGAAATCGTGGGACAGTATTCAGTATTTAGAGTTCCACAATGTCAAAAATGTGCCAAGGATAGCACATTTCAGGCATCACCTCTCACCACAGACAACGCAGTGGCCTTCACTTAACGACCATGAGCGAAGACGTTTGCGTAGATTTGTCAGTGCTAACAGACAAGTAACATTAATGAAATAACGACAGAAATCAGTGTGGGACGTGCGAAGATCGTATCCGTTAGGACAGTGCGTCGAAATTAGTCGTTAATATGCTATGGGAGCAGACGACCGACGCGACTGCCTTTGCTAACAGCAGATCATAGTCTGTAGTGCCTGTCCAGGGCTCGTGACACTGTCGGTTTGACCCTAGATGACTGCATAACCGTGGCCTCATCAGATGAGTCCAGATTTCACTTGGTAAGAGTTGATAACGTGGTTCGAGTGTGGCGCACACCCTACGAGGCCGTGGACTCAGATTATCAACAAGGCATTGTTGAAGCCGGTGGCTTGGAATGGACCGGGTCCTCTGGTCGAACTACACCGATCATTGATTAGAAATAGTTATGTTCGGCTACTTGGAGACCATTTTCAGCCATTCTTGGACTTCATGGGATTTTATGAATGATAATGCGCCATATCAGAACATTCTGGACAATTTGAGCGAATGATTTAGCCACCCCGATCACCCGACGTGAATCCCACCGCCCACTTTCGCAATTATTGACGGCTGTAGAGGCAGCATGGCACAATATTGTTGCAAGAGGCTTCCAACGACTTGATAAGTTCAGGACACGTTGAGTTGCTGCACTACGCCGAGAAAAGGAAGTGCGACACAATATTAGGAGATATCCCATGACTCTTATCCCCTCAGTGTCCGTCCTGTTTCATTATGGATGTATCACACAAACCATGTTGATATTCTAGTGGATATTATATACCACATCGCACACAGGTTTGTTTTTTACAAATTTGTGTGGAATGTGCTACATAGTGTTCAGTAGAATGACAACGTTGTATGCGTGATACAGTCGTAATGGAACAGAACTTATAACAAGTTTTTTGAAGATCAGAATATGACAATCATAACTTTTGAAACCTGTAATCAGGAATAAATAGTACTGAATGCTATCTTGGTCGTTAAATTTTCTCCAAAGCAGTTACGAATCGCTCATTCTTAAGTCTAATTATGAGAAATTTCCATATCGGAGAAGAGAGGGAGCAGAATCTCCTCGGCTGCTTAGGACTGCGTTGAACAATGACGTCAATTAGTTTTGGATTTGGCCAAAATGGTTTGTCGGAGTATAATTTACTATTCTTCATACAAATTTGGTTGTCTGTTAGACACATTGATATATGAGGTGTAGGACAACTACCCCTTGTTATAATGTCAGACTATTTCGTATATGTTTCATCAGAGGGCCTTTTCAGGACCCTACTATCAGCACCCACTAGTTATAATATCTATACAGAGGCGACTGCCATTACTGCCCCTCGTTCTGTGAACTACTGGCCGCTTCGCCTAAGCAATCAACCAATGGCCATTTGACCAATTTTACAGAAGACAAGTACCAAGCCGCGACTTGTTCCTGATATTAATTTAAATCTTCAATGGTATGTAATTGAAACAGAAAGAGGCAGTCTTTCTTCAAACCATTCAGCCGAAATTGTGAAGTGCTGTTTATCTCAATGCTGCAACTGTCTCCAGCAGTCTACCACCGTCTTCTCGTATTTGAAGTTTCTATACCTCCATCATCATCTGCTGCTGAACATCACTGGCCTAGGTTACTCAATTCAGGAAGTCACTATTCACTCTCTAATCTGCTCATGGATGATCGTTGAATATCGTTCGTAATGGACTCCGGTTGCACACGACCCTCTTTCTGGAACAATCCGTCTACATGTGCTCGCCTTAACTTTAGATTAACGTTCCAAATTCTACCCTGGTTTCCTTCCGTCGTGCACTTCGGAACATTTCCTATTACGCGTTTGCCCTCGACCCTAGGGTCCTTTGACGAGGTAGCGATTGTTATACTTAAGTTGGCGTACTAAACTACCTTCTGGCGACAGCTAGTTTCCAGCTGCGTCAGACACGTACATCGGCTCGTGAATAGAGCCCCGTGTAGCCTTTTCTCCTTATGATCTGACATGTAATTAAAATATTAAAATCTTCCAAGGTTGCGGATATGCAAGCACACCTCGCCACTGACATGAAACTGAAATGAAGTGTTACAGGTTAACAGGTGGGTGGCTAATTCAATTACTCGTTTATGTTAATGTAACAACAGAACCAAGAAGATTTAAAACAATATAAAGGAACAAGGAAGCTGAAGTAATTCAAAAGAGAAAGAAGCAATCTAGCGTAAGTGTAAAGTCATACGAAGAAGACTTATCTGTGTCTGCACGGATAACCTAATACACAAGCAACTGAAAATACTCATGATTTACCGCAGACTTCTATTTACTATATCTGCAGAACACATCGCATGTGATATTTGAACACCCCGCTGTATTACTTATTCCTTACGATTTAATGGACAGAAACTGAGGACTTAACAACGAAATTACACACGAAATACACTGTGTTTCATATCACCTGATTTCAGTTCATTTTCGGGAAATAATAGCCAAATAATTTCCGTTTTTGCTTTTTATGCTCTTTTTCCTGTTGGTCTCATTTGCAGTAGAGTCAAAGCATCGGTATAATAAAACGACGTTTCTCCAGCATTAATAACAGATCATTGCGTTTCATTGGATTGGTATTTGTGATAATGGTTTCCTGATCACCTCGTGTTCGCTGTCTTCCTCTGTCGAGGACTTCAGTTTGATCATATACCAAAGCAGCAAGCTCCCGTTATCAGGGTATGTTTTAGGGATCAGCATTGTCTTGTGGCAGAAAAAATCAAACAAATATTTAATAGTATCTCTTATTGTAAAAGATAATATTGTTTGTAGTTGTGTCAGTTTACTTCATGCTTTTTTTTCTATAAAACCATCCGGAATATGTACGGATAACTGGCAAACCGGATGATCGGTACTCAGATAGTCGGGATATCGCTGTACTGGAATCGTGAGCTCGCATTTAACTTGTGGGTACACCGTCATAAATGAAGAAATTCCTATAGAACTGAAAGAACTTACAACGAAACAGAAAACAGTAACATTCCCAAAAGGAACAGTGGTCTAGAATACCGTGTTGAAAGGTGTTTGGTTTGTTCTCCAGAGACCACAGCCGAGCAGCTAGTTTACCGACCTTATACCACCTACAGTGTTTGCCTCTTGACCTTTCTGCACTCACTAGATGCTGACTTTCTTGACCTGTCTATAAATAAAGCGCAGCAGTTGCCAATGAAATTGTAATTTTTCTCGCATAACAGGTTTCGATTCAGTTACGAATCCTTTCCTGTTGTGTTAAGTGATCAGTCGTGAACGGCAGGCGTGTTACGTGTGAGTAGGTGAGTCAGTGTTTCCCAGGCTTCCTTTCCTCCTGCAGTGGAACATAGTACCATTGCGTAACAACAAACGTTGAATCACACTCAGATGAAATTATTTTTTTCCTCTTCTAATAAATAATGAGGGCGCTCCTCACCATCAACAGGATCAAAAAACCTCGTATTATGAGTTATCGTTGTGAACTCTACAGATTCGGCTTCGTTGGTCAATATCATTCGCATAGTTTTAATCGCTCGTGGGAGGATGTTGCTGCGTAGACAGAGCGTAGAAGAAATTCGCTCACTCGTATTTCAGAGTGGGATTCTTTGAATACTAGCGGGTCAAAAATTTCCGTACCAAATTTTCGCCCTGTAAATACTTTTTGTAATGGACGTGGAAGAATGGCAAAGTGGGAACATTATAATATTAGTGACTACTGTGTTTATTCAGTAGTTGCTCCTGTCGTGTTACCGTAGTGAATAGTTCGTTGAATTTGAATGCTCGTCATTGAAGCTCTATTTCAGTTGTAAGGGTTGGCTCTGAGCACTATGGGACTCAACTGCTGAGGTCATAAGTCCCCTAGAACTTAGAACTAGTTAAACCTAACTAACCTAAGGACATCACAAACATCCATGCCCGAGGCAGGATTCGAACCTGCGACCGTAGCGGTCTTGCGGTTCCAGACTGCAGCGCCTTTAACCGCACGGCCACTTCGGCCGGCGGTAAGACAGAGTGAATGATTAAAGGATCATACGTCTCTTAACGTGAAATAATGGAAACAATTGTATTTTCTTTTATACGCTAGTGTTAAGTAATTGCAGGTGTTTTATATGAGAGTTGCTACAATTGTTATAAAACGGAGAAGCTACCCAGATTAGGAAATCAGGGGCCTCTGCTGACACATCTTCGCAGGTCATTGGGGCTCAGTTGGAAGCAGGACTCATCAATGAACACAATTCTACGTCAGTCAGCGACATTACACTTCGAAGACGTGTTTGAAGACGTCCCAGACAGGAGTGGGATAGCAAGCTCATCGTCGGCTTCCATACGGCCCGACAACTAGGAATGATGGTCCTTTTGGATGTCATCAGTGGCACCCTTATAGCACAGCGATGCGTCTATGATATTCTACGCCCGTTTTATTGCCTCTATGGCACGCCATCCTGGGCTTACGTTTCAGCAAGATAATGCCCTTCCGCACACGGCGAGAGTTTCTACTGCTTGTCTTCGAGCTTGCCGAACCCTACCTTGGCCAGCAAAGTGACCAGATCTCTCGCCACCTGAGAACGATTGCAGCATTATAGGCAGAGCCCTCCTACGTGCTCGGGATTTTGACGAGATAACCTGCCAATTGGACAGAATTTGGCTCGATGTCCCTCAGGAGGACACCTAACAACTCTATCAATCAATGCCAAGCTGAGTAACTGCTTCTGTAAGTGCGAGAGGTGGACTAACGCGTTGCTGACTTACTCAATTTGTGAAGGTCTTTCTCTTGAATAAATCGTCCAGTTTGGTTGAAACTGTTATCATTTGTTTGTTTGTGTACATCACATCTAGGTGTATCTGTCTCACTCGGATAATTCCTTCGCGGTGCGTCGTTTTCCTGTCTTAGTGTGTATTAAAATAAAATAACTGTAATGTTATTTTTTATACGAATGGTCCAATTCTGTAAAATTTTTGGTTATAGCTCTTGTGATTACTGAGTTTTGGATTTTGCAGTTGGGTATCTCCATTTAATTGTATCCTTTTTCGAATCTGTCTGTCTGATCTCTTCATTTCTGAACTGATGACTATCTCGCCGCATCTGTAGCGCTTTAAGCAAATAATTTTATGTGCTGTTACCAGTTCTGGTGTTGTTGTACTAAATAGAAAATCCATTCTTGAATAGGGTGACAATCTACAAAGTGTAGTGTATGCAACGCCCTGTTAATCAGATTTAACTGCTGTATTTTGTATTTGCAAATAATTTTCATTCTAGTCGAAATATACACGAGATCTGTTTCTAGGGGAGTAGTCTCGGTGACTATTATTAGCAGGCCGCTGCGGCCGAGTGGTTCTAGGCACTTCAGTCCGGAACGGCGCTGCTGCTACGGTCGCAGGTTCGAATCCTGCCTCGGGCATGGATGTGTGTGATGTCCTTAGGTTAGTTAGGCTTAAGTAGTTCTAAGTCTGTGGGACTGATCACCTCAGATGTTAAGTCCCATAGTGCTTAGAGTCATTGGAACCATTTGACTATTATTAAACGAAAAAAAAAAATATGCCTTGGAGTTCCTACGGAGTTCCCTTAATAAGGACTCCGTTGCTACAGCACACAGCGACACAGAACGGGGTGGGCAATCTTGTTTCTAGCTCTTCATACTGTAATGCCTTATTTGACGGTGTTATTTATTTTAATCCTAGTATGTGTGCTATATTTACAAATTGTAAAGCCGTTACCGAATACCTCCGCAAATCTCAGTATTGTCATAACTTTGAAAAAGTAGCTGTCTTTCATTCGGTCATATTCCTTCCACAAGTCCAGGAATCCAAGAGTAAGTAAATTAGATTGCTAGCACGTGGTGAAAAATGATACCTCCGAGGCCCGCCCGGTTGGCCGTGCGGTCTAACGCACGGCTTTCGGGGATGGAAGGAGCGACTGGTCCACGGCACGAATCCGCCAGGCGGATTTGTGTCGAGGTCCGGTGAACGGGCCAGTCTGTGGTTGGTTTTTAGGCGGTTTTCCTTCTGCCTTGGCGAATGCGGGCTGGTTCCCCTTTTTCCGCCTCAGTTACACTATGTCGGCGATTGCTGCGCAAACAAGTTCTCCACGTATGCGTAAACCACCATTATTCTACAACGCACATAGGGACTCGTCTGGTGTGAGACGTTCCCTTGTGTGTCCACCGGGGACCGAACCGCACAATAAGCCTGGGTTCGGTGTGGGACGGCGGAGGGGTGATGTGGACTGCGGTAGCCGTCGTGGGGTTGTGGACCACTGCGGCTGCGGCGGAGACGGAGCCTCTCCGTCGTTTCTAGGTCCCCGGTTAACATACAATACAATACCTCCGAACTTTTTATGCGAAAACTCTACGAACTTTTTAAATAAACAAAGGTTATTAACATCCCACATCTCTGATCTTCTTGTCTACATATTTCTTTCTCAGTTAATCATCCTCGCAATGAGCAGTTTCTCCCAACGAGAGACCAGTATGTTGATACCGCCACTGTAGAAAGTTTAACTTCTTTGACGTAGCTACGACGTCACCTCTGCTTGCACCACTCCATCGTTATCAAAGTGAAGTCATGAAAGGTTTTCTTTAAGTTTTGTAAACAGATGAAAATCGGATGGGGCCACCTCGGGAACGTGTGGAGGGATAGCGAACTCGAGGCGTCGTATTGTCGTAGATGTCGCAGCGCTGATGTGTGGTGTGGTATTGTCATGCCGACACGTGGCATTAACCTAAATCATGTGTTTAAAAGTGTAACCATCCTGCAGTTATTTATCGAAGTTACCTTTTTCACCAAAGCTGCTACTGCAGCACTGAAGACATTTTGCAGCTGTATTCCTGTTAATATTTGATTGCAAATAATAATTACATCTCTTCCTACGATATGCCAAAATTCGAGATAAAACGCTATGAGAACGCATTTTTTTTTTGCAGCGCTGCTTAAAGTTCGTCACATGTGTGTATCCGAGCTCTGGCCAACAGGATTGGAGCCACAGACTCATTCAACTAAATTTCATAACGTTTGAAACCGCAAGTCACCTAAAGAGATCTGATGTTATTCCTAATATACTGTACACACACAAGAAGTAAAATTACTTTTGTGCTATCCTTCCTTGCGCTGAGATTTTAATGGCCAACCAATCTGCTGCGCTTCTTTAGTGGTAGCTCAGCAGACGCACACATGGCTATTGATTACGGATAAATGTCTGCTGTCTGGATCCACAACGCTTCCTCCTGTGAATAAAGAATTCGCACCGCCGCCGCGGTGTTTAATTCACGAAAGCGGCTCTTCCTGTACGCAGTCCACATCGGCGCCTGCAGCAACGGACAAGCAAACTGCGCATTGTCCCCTCGGCCTGAGGAACGCCCCGTACTACCAGTACCCTGGGTGCGCGACAAGTCCCGCGCTTCTGCCGGCGTCACTCGTCACACCTCTGCGTAAATTAGCGGCCGTCAGAGAGGCTTCCAGTTGGAAGTCCAAGCCGTGTTCGTCGTCTGTCGCAGTAGTCGGAAGCGAGCCGCAGTCACAGGAAGAAATAGGAAAGGCAAGGGCAGTGGCCACCTAAAGGTGTTGGGTCAGCGGGGGTCACCTTCCGTCGCTGACTGATTCATGGCTATGCTCGTTATGGGAATTCTACCAAGAACCCAGAGGTCGGGGAGAGAGCGATGTCCTCTCCAGCTGATGGGCCGTAAGTCCAAAATCAGCAGCAAAGGTTTTCGTTTTACACAGACAAAAACGGAATATCTTACACCATGAAGGACCGGTCCAATATTCATCAAACTTTCTCCTGCTGTTCATCACACAACGGGTATTAAAGGAGTAAATTTTAATTTCATTCTGAAATGATGTCCACTGTCCACATCAGAACGAAGCGTGACGCTCACTGATGTGAACACACACTTCCATTCGCTGTAGCGTGGAACCAGAAAGCCTCTGAATGACATCATCAGAATTTTTTTTCAGGTCTGAACCAATTCATGAAGACACTTGGCTGGAGGTCAATGTTAAGGTACACGTATTCTCATCGCATCTCAGGTGTTGTGTGCGACGCGACCAGGCGAGGCGAGCGAGTTTTGTACTATCGTAAAAATAAGCTGTTTACAATGTAACAACAGTTAATTCCGTACAGATTACTTATTAAATACGTGGATTAATGTGTGTTTTGCTCTTAAGGTTTAACTATTGTTGACGTATCAAAACAGAAAACGCGAGAGGATGATAAAGTCGATTTGTACTCGTATTTTAGTTCCAATTTTGGTGCAGTAAACTTGCACAATCTCCTTTAATGGTTTGTTTTCTTTCCACGATTTTAAGTGGACCGTATCTTTCCATTATTTAGTTTATAATTCCTGAATTTCTAAGTTATTTGCTTCAGAAACTTCGCACAAATTGTTTGCTTACATACAACTGCGTGTAGGCTAAATTTTTGTAATCGTGTTTCCTTGTTTTCCGGTAATTTAACTGGCGTAATGTCATTAAATTACTGTTGTTCAATGATTGAAAAGTGGCTGGCTTGCTGTACTTATTACTGCTGGGGTAGGATGTGATGGAAGCTGTCGTTTATTCCATTGGGATGACTGTCTTGGTACTTAAAGTAAACGAGACTCTCCCTTACTTTTGTAGGATGTGAAGCCTGTCCTTCAGGCCGAGTTACATAAAGCTAGGAAAGGTCAGAACAGTTGAAGGAGGCACAAGTGTAAAGACAGTTTGAAAGAGACAGCAAATACTAGAAGTAAGGCATAGAACGTCATCTGACAGCTTTGTGGTGGATGTGAAACATTACGCTTGACCTGTTACTTCAGTTAGAAACGGAGGTGCCTCGAGCAGATGTGAGTGTAGATAGAGCACAATAAACTTTCAACACAGATGTGAAAAGTCGAAATGAAGGGAAATCAGTTAACAGAATGAAAGTGTCTTGTTAGGTAATTCTCATATTGGAGTTGTAAGCAAACTTTTACAGCGTGGACTAGAACTAGAAACCTTGTGCTGGTCCAGGTCTGATGACGGAGAATTGAGGTCACTTTGTAATGATTTCGCCGAGGAAGACATAAGTTTTACAATGGCCTTGGCAAAGGTATTGTCAGAGAACGTAGGTCATATTACAGTGCAACTTGGTCAAGATTACGTCAGTATCGAGATATACTAGTGTTGGACTTGCATCTGTCCGTAGATGTCAAACCGACCTCATTTGAACATTTCCGCCAGGAGAGTTAGATTGGAGATAAGACGGTTGCCTCTATCTGTAAGGTCATATACTGACGTGATTCTTGTTGATCCTGTCAGTAGATAGAATTATACTAGCCATGGTCATCATTTCAACTCGAAAGGATGGGTAAATGACATCCATATGGCAGAAAACTTAAATGAGCGAGGCACTGTCATTAGTGGTAATATAGCACTTTTTCAGGAGTCAGAGCAGCAGGGTCTTTTAGAATAGGAGGGACGGAAAGAAGCAAAATTTGACGACGTGCTAGGAATGAAAAAAACCTTCACTTTGAGAAAGAAGTTACACAGTATCTCCTGGCGAACTGCATCACTATAAAATTGAAAATTAGCAGCAATCACCGCAAATTTTATTTTCATCCAATTTTATCTCAGTCAGCGTGAAACGACCATTATCTTTATTGCATCTGCATATACTAGGAATGTGAAGTAAAATTAATAAATTACTTACCTGAACTGATGAATTAGAGTCATGAGACCCAGCTAATATAATCTGTTTCTCTGAACATCATGTGACCACTGGTATAAATATACTAAGTTTAACATGATTTAAGTTCACATTTCTGTAGAGGAGAAATGGAGAAAGGAGGTGTTGCCACTATTATCAGGAATTGTCATAAATTTAAAGACACAGACATCTAAACATTTTGCTTAGGGTAACATATGGAAGCACGTGCGACAAAATTTGAATCTATATCGGGCCTAATCATAAAGCTGTAAAACTGTGGCGTCTTTTTGTCTGGTTGAACACACTTGTTCAAAACTACTAAACGGAACTTTATGAGATTTTGACAGCTAACTTGAGCACAGGTAACTTGGGCACAATTTGGAGTAACGTATAATCTTTATTTTATTAAAATCAGATCAGGGCAAAACAAAGCTATGTATTTGAAAATTTTTCCATACGAATATTATAAATGCGAAAGTAACTCTGTGTATTACGTTTTCACGACCAGCCTACAAAACAAACTTCGATGAAATTTGTTATGGAAATAGCGTGAACACTAAGGAAGAATACAGGCAACTTCAGAAAGTGTGTCGTACAAGACTTATTGATTTGAAGAATGTTACACGAATTAGGGGAAAATATTTACTCTTTGAGAAAAGCTATCTGATTTTTGACTTTCGATCTTTTTCATATCATACCTGTAAAAATACTTTTATTGGTTGATATGTACTACATGATACGATTCAAAGTAACGAATACAATGGCTACACAATCTTCAGTGTGTTTAATCCATACTTCCACACTATTTGTTGCATAATGTACATGTTGTATAATGTATAGCTACTTCAACAACACGTTGCATTGATGCAACCTCCTGCCCATGGCGTTCTGTATTCGCTGCTCAGCAGACCCTGTGACTGTCAACGAACAGTGCATTGGGACAGCATGAGAGGGGGGAGAGAGGGGTGCACATCACGAGCCTTGCTTGACGTAACAGACAGACACGTGAAGGCATCTGACGTTATTGCACATACAATAGATTATGTTCTCATCATCAATCATTAAAACAAAACGACTGTTATGCGAACGCAGCTGTAGGTAACAGCTAGTTTTACAATAAATCCTTTAAAATATATCATTTATAATATGCCAAGCATCTGGAGATTACGTGCTCATAAATCACCTACTGACTAGCCTTTTTAACAGTAAATAGCAATTAAATAAACAAAAATGTTGTTTCTGGAGATTTTAATGAAGAGTTTCTCATAAACTCCTCCAGTAAGAAGTTGTAATTATCAGTAGCAATATCAATCGACTTACATCGTATTGCTAACTGCTCAAAAGCAGCCACTCATATTATGTTTAGAGAAAAGCATCAGACAGAATTACACTACCAATCAAACAGCGAACAGCCTTTTAGATATTGACATGGAGCTCCTGTAAGCCAACAACTGACTGTTATAGGGAACTCAATTTTAGGAAAAGACATGAGCTGATGTATGCAGTGTTCACGGCATGACTGAAAAATACAGTGCTTTTATTAATAAAATACGTACCTTCTTTGAAAGTTGAACGACCAAAATAAACTGTTTTTATACCCAAGTCTGCAAAGAAGCAGTTGATTACTTAATGAATAAAGGTATCTTGTAATACAAGAAGGAAACCTTATCTATCAGTCAAAAACACCTCTGATGTTTACTCTATAGCTCATTACAGGACATGCTGTAAAATATTGAAGATAGAAATACGGCCACAAAGCAAAGGCATTGCAAAAAGGAGATAGTCACATCAGGTAATAAACTCAGGTTATGCGAATTCAAATGATACAAATTTCATTGGAATAAATAATAATAAAATGATAAAAAATTTCACATATATGCCAGTGAATAACTGATGTGGCCAACACCAAAGATTTTAGTTTATAATGAAACGATGTTCATATAAAAACCTAAAAGTGAAAATGACTTAAAATGGTGGTCCCACAGTTATTGTTTAACCAGAAACTAAAAATGAAATACTTTCAAATGCAGTAAAGCTTACGTTATTGCGTATTTAAAGTGGTGGCGGATTCCACATTTACTATTGAAACGTCACTGGTCCACAATAAAACAGAGATCCACTTCGTTTTGTATCACAAAGTATTAACCAGCTCACAGATATCACTAAGGTGATCAACTTATCAAATTCGCATAACCACGGATGTTTTTCGTGTCATTAGTGCTTCCAAATTTACAGCAAAAAACAATGTTCAACGCTTCACATCACCTATCATTGGCGAAACGTTAGTTCCAACTGGCTTACTGGTTCGAAGTTCCATTTGACTCTATACTTTTCTTAGTGCCAACAAATTTTAAAGCATTCGAGCAGTTGCTTGTCGCCCAAAACCTGTCACTTCACATGTCCTAAGACCATACTGTCAGCACCCCAGTACCCACAGAGCGTGACTGCCCTACACGGAATGACCAGAGCTGCTACCATTTGTTCTCGCTTACATGCCTTCGGTTTGCCCACCAATTTTTTTTTTTTTTAATCATCAGTCTGCTGATTAGTTTGACGCGGCCCGTTACGAATTCCTCTCCTGTACCAACCTTTTCATTTCAGAGTAGTGCTTGCAACCTGTGTTCCCAATTACTTGCTGGGTGAATTCCAATATCTATCTTCCCCTAGAATTTTCACCTTCTTCACCTCTCTTTAGTACCGTGGAAGTTATTCACTAATGTCTTAACAAGTGTCCTATCATCCTGTCCCTTCTTCCTGTCAGTGTTTTCCATATCCTCCTTTCGTCGTCGGCTTTGCGGAAAACGTACTCATTCCTTAACTTATCAGTCCACATAATTTTCAACATTTTCAACATTCTAGAACAAAATTTTCACTCTGCAGCGGAGTGTGCTCTGATGTAAAACTTCCTGGCAGATTAAAACTGTGTGCCAGACCGAGTCTCGAACTTGGGACTTTTGCCTTTCGCGGGCAAGTCGTAGAGCACACAGTTTTAATATTCCAGGAAGTTTCATTTTCAACATTCTTCTGTAGCACCACATCTCAAATGCTTTAATTCTTTTCCTTTCCCGATTTCCGACAGTTCATGTTTCACAATCATAAAATGAAATTCCCCAAACGAAAGTTCTCAAAAATTTCTTCCCCAAACAAAGGCATATGCTTGACACTAGCAGACCGCTCTTGGAGATGAATGCCCTTTTTGTCAGTGCTAGTCTGCTTTGTATGTCCTTCTTGTTTCGTCCGCCATGGGCTGTTTTTCTGCCAAAAGAGAATATTACCTTGACTTTGTCTACTTCGTGATCTACAATTCTGACGTTAAATTTCTTATACTTCTCATTTCTCCTACTTCTCATAATTATATCTCCTACTTCGATTTACTCTCAATCCATTAGACTGTTCATTCCATTCATAAGACCCTATAATCCCGCTTCACTTTCTATGGGGTAGCAATGTCATCAGCAAATTAATTTTAATCTCGCACTTGATTTTTTTTTCTTTCTGTCATTTTTCCTTCGACGCATTGATTGAACAGTAGGGGCGTACATCTCTGTCTTATACCCTTTTTAGTCCGAGCACTTCGTTCTTTTTAGTCCGAGCACTTCGTTCTTCGTCTCCGACTCATATTGTTCTCTCTTGGTTCTTGAACATATTACGTATTACCCATCTTTCACTATTGCTTACCACTACTTTTATCAGAATTTCAAACATCTTGCACCATATTATATTGTCGAATGTTTCTTCCAGGGCGACAAATCCTATGAACGTATCTTGATTTTTCTTCAGTCTTGCTTCCACTATCAACCACGTCAGAATTACCACTCTGGAGCCTTTACCTTTCCTAAAGACAAACTGATATTCATCTAACAGATCTTCAATTTTCTTCTCCATTCTTCTGATTATTATTCTTGTCAGCAACTCGGATGCATAAGCTAATAAGCTGATTGTGAGATTTTCGTACTTGTCGACTTTTGTCGTCCTCGGAATTGTGTGGATGATGTTTTAAAGAAAGTCTGGTGGTATATCGCCGCCTTATACATTCCACACACCAACGTGAACAGTCGTTTTGTTGCCACTTCCTGCAATGATTCTAGAATTTCCGATGGAGTATTATCGATCCTTTCAACTTTATTTCTCAAAAGCTATCAAACTGGATCCCCAATCTCTTGGCTGGCGACAACTGTTTCCTCTTCTATCACGTCATCAGACAGGTCGTCCCCATCACAGACACTTTCAGTGTGCTCTGTCCACCTATCCGCTCTCTCCTCGCATTTAAGAGCGGAATTCCCATTGCACTCTTAATACTATCCGGCCGCTGTGGCCGAGCGGTTCTAGGCGCTTCAGTCTGGAACCGCGCTGCTGCTACGATCGCGGGTTCCCATCCTGCCTCGGGCATGGATGTGTGTTATGTCCTTAGGTTAGTTAGGTTTAAGTAGTTCTAAGTCTAGGGGACTGATGACCTCAGATGTTAAGTCCCATAGTGCTCAGAGCCATTTGAACCATCTTAATACTACCCCCTTGTTCTTAATTTCACCAAAGGTTGTTTTGAATTTCCTATATGCTGAGTCAATTCTTTCGACAATCGTTTATTTTCCGATTTCTTACATTTTTCATACAGCCATTTCGCCTTAGCTTCCCTGAACTTCCTATTTATTTCATTCCTAAGCTATTTGTATCTCAGTATTCCTGACACACCAGAATTTGATTCCGGGATCTCCACAATGTAATCTAACTTCAATCTCCTCGTCGTATCTCCTGGCCATTTACAAGCACAGCTCCTCCGCTTCTGATTCTTGGACAGAGTATTCGCTGAAACTGATTGCAGACCTCAATTAGTCTTTCTAATTCTTGTTACCAATCCCATATTCTCCCGTACCCCTTTCTTCTACACCTTCAACCGCATTCCAACCCCCCATGACAGAGTTTCGTCTCCCTTTACATACAGAACAGCCTGTTCAATATCTTCTTATACTTTCTCTATCTCTTCATTCTCTGTTTGCGATGTCGGCATGTATACCTGAACTATTGTTGTCGGCGTTGGTTTGCTGTCGATTCTGATGAGAACAGCACTATCACTGAACTGTTTACAGTAACTCGCACTCCGCCCTACCTTCCTGTTAATTTCGAATCTTACCCGTTGAAGCATTTTCTGCTGCTGGTGATATTACCCTCTACTTATCTGATCAGAAATTCTTGTCTTATTTCCATTGCACTTCACTGTCCCCCACAATATCTAGATAGAGCCGTAGCATTTCCCTTTCCAGTTTTTCTAACTTCCCTGTCAAGTTCATACTTCTGACAGCCCATGCCTCGACTCGTAGAACGTTATCCTTCCGTTGGTTATTCGACCTTTTTCTCATTGTCACATCCACCCTGGCAGTCATCTCCCGGAGATCCGAAATGGTGACTAGTCCGGAATCTTTTTGCAAAGGAGAGATCCTGATGACACTTTCTCAATTACAGGCCACATATCCTCTGGATACAAATTACGTGTCTTTAATGCAGAGGTTCCCATAGCTTTCTCCATCCTCATGCAGTATCACTGCGGGTTCTTGAGCCACTTAGGTGCAGTTTCCCACCCCAAGGGCAAGAGATTGCCTTGAACCTCTGTCCGCTCCTCCACCCTCTTTGACGAGGCCGTTGGCAGAATGAGGATTATCCTATGTGTTAATAGTAAATGCACAATTAAATAAAACATGAAAATGGTGCACAAAGCTAACGATAAATGAACAAGAAACTGTTGCTAAAACGTGTTAAAAAATATGGATGGCCTGTTTAATAGAAGCGTCTGTTTGTGCTCTTTCAATGTGGTTATCAAATATTATATCCAAATTACCACTTTCTAGTAACGATAGTACTAAAGGTCAGAGTTAATACTTAATTAAATAAATTAGATATCATTTAATAATCTATACATATGACAAATGGGCACATAGGGAAAGGTACAAGGGCTGCGTTCGTGTTGTGTGTAAGTGTGAAGAATATGATGATCTGTCACATGAATTTTTGTGATTATGGTTAGTATTGTAATCTTTCATTTAATACGTTGCTTAACAAGATCGCATGAAGGGTTCAACAATTATGAATTTTTAATGATTTCTGTAGGAATATAAATTTGCTATTAATGATGTAACTTTTGTAGTTTTTGTGGTATTCCAGTACGTGGTGTCAGTCGTCCAATGTTTACGCTTCTTGCACCAATCGAGGCGTCGTTTGGCATTTACCGGCGTGATGTGTGGCTTATGAGCAGCCGCTCGACCATGAAATCCAAGTTTTCTCACCTCCCGCCTAACTGTCATAGTACTTACAGTGGATCCTGATGCAGTTTGGAATTCCTGTGTGATGGTCTGGATAGATGTCTATCTATTACACATTACGGCCCTCTTCAACTGTCGGCGATCTGTCAGTCAACAGACGAGGTCGGTCTGTAGGCTTTTGTGCTGTACTTGTCCCTTCACGTTTCCACTTCACTATCATATCGGAAACAGTGGACCTAAGAACCTCTAGGAGTGTGGAAATATCACGAACAGACGTACGACACAAGTGATACCCAATCACCTGACTACGTTCGAAGTCCGTTAGTTCCACGGAGCGCCCCATTCTGCTCTCTCAAGATGTCTAATGACTACTGAAGTCGCTGATATGGAGCACCTGGCAATAGGTGGCAGCACAATGCACCTAATATGAAAAAAGTATGTATTTGGGGGTGTTCGGATACTGTTGATCACATAGTGTAAAAACATTGCAATAAATGGCAAATCAAATATAGTTTTACCAAAATCTTTTAATAAAATTCTCATGGTTCCCAGACAACTCTTTGTCAAAAGTTCAGATATTATGCAGTTCAGAACTTGTAAATGGTCTCGCCCGGTACTTGCCGAAATTAGACGACATGTAGATAAACGAGGCTGGCAGTGTTAAATTTTTGGATTTACAGCTCGACAGTAAATTCATGTAGGTCGAGAATTCCACAGAACTGGTGAAGAGCCTAAACAAATTTATATTTGCAGTGCGGATGTTTCCAGAGATAGGTGATATAAAAATAAACAATTTAGCACACGGCGCTTACTTTCATTCCTTTTTTGGGGTAACTCATCAAATTTTGCGAGTCCAGAAACGTGTCCTACGAATTATTGTGGCGTGAACTCAAGAACGTTCTACAGAGGCCTGTTCAAGGTACGTCTCTGTTTCAAACCAACGTCGCAATTCACGGAATCCATACCAGAAATAAGAGAAATCTTCACAAGGATTTAAAATCACTTGGGTCTAGAAAGTATCCATTACTCAGGAACATACTTTTCACAGCTTTCCAGCACCTATAAAAAGTTTAACTACTGAAAGTTCAGTTTAAGAGCACTTGGGGGATTTACTGGTGGCCTACCCAGTAGTAGCGAGTGATATGTATATGTGTGTATGATGTGACTTCTGTGCGACTTCACTGCAGTAATGTGACTACCATAAATAAGTGATTTAAAATTATTTTGATTTTTCTCTCTAATGGTAAATGCTTCCCCCATGAACCATGGACCTTCCGTTGGTGGGGAGGCTTGCGTGCCTCAGCGATACAGATGGCCGTACCGTAAGTGCAACCACAACGGAGGGGTATCTGTTGAGAGGCCAGACAAACATGTGGTTCCTGAAGAGGGGCAGCAGCCTTTTCAGTAGTTGCAGGGGCAACAGTCTGGATGATTGACTGATCTGGCCTTGTAACATTAACCAAAACGGCCTTGCTGTGCTGGTACTGCGAACGGCTGAAAGCAAGGGGAAACTACAGCCGTAATTTTTCCCGAGGACATGCAGCTTTACTGTATGATTAAATGATGATGGCGTCCTCTTGGGTAAAATACTCCGGAGGTAAAATAGTCTCCCATTCGGATCTCCGGGCGGGGACTACTCAAGAGGACGTCGTTATCAGAAGAAAGAAAACTGGCATTCTACGGATCGGAGCGTGGAATGTCAGATCCCTTAATCGGGCAGGTAGGTTACAAAATTTAAAAACGGAAATAGATAGGTTAAAGTTAGATATAGTGGGAATTAGTGAAGTTCGGTGGCAGGAGGAATAAGACTTTTGGTCAGGTGATTATAGGGTTATAAATACAAAATCAAATAGGGGTAATGCAGGAGCAGGTTTAATAATGAATAAAAAAATAGGAGTGCGGGTTAGCTACTACAAACAGCATAGTGAACGCATTATTGTGGCCAAGATAGACACAAAGCCCATGCCTACTACAGTAGTACAAGTTTATATGCCAACTAGCTCTGCAGATGATGAAGAAATTGATGAAATGTATGACGAGATAAAAGAAATTATTCAGGTAGTGAAGAGAGACGAAAATTTAATAGTCATGGGTGACTGGAATTCGTCAGTAGGAAAAGGGAGAGAAGGAAACATAGTAGGTGAATATGGATTGGGGGGAAGAAATGAAAGAGGAAGCCGCCTTGTAGAATTTTGCACAGAGCATAACTTAATCATAGCTAACACTTGGTTCAAGAATCATAAAAGAAGGCTGTATACCTGGAAGAATCCTGGAGATACTAATAGGTATCAGATAGATTATATAATGGTAAGACAGAGATTTAGGAACCAGGTTTTAAATTGTAAGACATTTCCAGGGGCAGATATGGATTCTGACCACAATCTATTGGTTATGAACTGCAGATTGAAACTGAAGAAACTGCAAAAAGGTGGGAATTTAAGCAGATGGGACCTGGATAAACTGACTAAACCAGACGTTGTACAGAGTTTCAGGGAGAGCATAAGGGAACAATTGACAGGAATGGGGGAAAGAAATACAGTAGAAGAAGAATGGGTAGCTCTGAGGGATGAAGTAGTGAAGGCAGCAGACGATCAAGTAGGTAAAAAGACGAGGGCTAATAGAAATCCTTGGGTAACAGAAGATATATTGAATTTAATTGATGAAAGGAGAAAATATAAAAATGCAGTAAATGAAGCAGGCAAAAGGGAATACAAACGTCTCAAAAATGAGATCGACAGAAAGTGCAAAATGGCTAAGCAGGGATGGCTAGAGGACAAATGTAAGGATGTAGAGGCTTGTCTCACTAGGGGTAAGATAGATACTGCCTACAGGAAAATTAAAGACCTTTGGAGAGAAGAGAACCACTTGTATGAATATCAAGAGCTCAGATGGCAACCCAGTTCTAAGCAAAGAAGGGAAGGCAGAAAGGTGGAAGGAGTATGTAGAGGGTTTATACAAGGGCGATGTACTTGAGGACAGTATTATGGAAATGGAAGAGGATGTAGATGAAGATGAAATGGGAGATAAGATACTGCGTGAAGAGTTTGACAGAGCACTGAAAGACCTGAGTCGAAACAAGGCCCCAGGAGTAGACCACATTCCATTAGAACTACTGATGGCCTTGGGAGAGCCAGTCATGACAAAACTCTACCATCTGGTGAGCAATATGTATGAGACAGGTGAAATACCCACAGACTTCAAGAAGACTATAATAGTTCCAATACCAAAGAAAGCAGGTGTTGACAGATGTGAAAATTACCGAACTATCAGTTTAATAAGTCACAGCTGCAAAATACTAACGTGAATTCTTTACAGACGAATGGAAAAACTGGTAGAAGCGGACCTCGGGGAAGATCAGTTTGGATTCCGTAGAAATGTTGGAACACGTGAGGCAATACTAACCTTACGACTTATCTTAGAAGAAAGATTAAGAAAAGGCAAACCTACGTTTCTAGCATTTGTAGACTTGGAGAAAGCTTTTGACAACGTTAACTGGAATACTCTCTTTCAAATTCCGAAGGTGGCAGGGGTAAAATACAGGGAGCGAAAGGCTATTTACAATTTGTACAGAAACCAGATGGCAGTTATAAGAGTCGAGGGGCATGAAAGGGAAGCAGTGGTTGTAGCCTCTCCCCGATGTTATTCAATCTGTATATTGAGCAAGCAGTAAAGGAAACAAAAGAAAAATTCGGAGTAGGTATTAAAATTCATGGTGAAGAAGTAAAAACTTTGAGGTTCGCCGATGACATTGTAATTCTGTCAGAGACAGCAAAGGACTTGGAAGAGCAGTTGAACGGAATGGACAGTGTCTTGAAAGGAGGATATAAGATGAACATCAACAAAAGCAAAACGAGGATAATGGAATGTAGTCAAATTAAATCGGGTGATGCTGAGGGGATTAGATTAGGAAATGAGACACTTAAAGTAGTAAAGGAGTTTTGCTATTTAGGGAGTAAAATAACTGATGACGGTCGAAGTAGAGAGGATATAAAATGTAGACTGGCAATGGCAAGGAAAGCGTTTCTGAAGAAGAGAAATTTGTTAACATCGAGTATAGATTTAAGTGTCAGGAAGTCGTTTCTGAAAGTATTTGTATGGAGTGTAGCCATGTATGGAAGTGAAACATGGACGATAACCAGTTTGGACAAGAAGAGAATAGAAGCTTTCGAAATGTGGTGCTACAGAAGAATGCTGAAGATAAGGTGGGTAGATCACGTAACTAATGAGGAGGTATTGAATAGGATTGGGGAGAAGAGAAGTTTGTGGCACAACTTGACTAGAAGAAGGGATCGGTTGGTAGGACATGTTTTGAGGCATCAAGGGATCACAAATTTAGCATTGGAGGGCAGCGTGGAGGGTAAAAATCGTAGAGGGAGACCAAGAGAGCAATACACTAAGCAGATTCAGAAGGATGTAGGTTGCAGTAGGTACTGGGAGACGAAGAAGCTTGCACAGGATAGAGTAACGTGGAGAGCTGCATCAAACCAGTCTCAGGACTGAAGACCACAACAACAAACAGCAACAAATGGTAAATGACTACAATAGCCCAAGAACTCAGTGTATTCTACATTTCCATATTTTGTGGCAAGTGTGTTATTATCTTTCAAGTGAAAATGTGTTTAAGATTTTTTGACATGCTGCGAGTTTATGAGGAATATCTCACTTGGGATGCGGAAGGTGCATAACCATACTTCTTTTTCTCTGTAAATATCGATTATTTATTCTTGTTTCTTGATATGTTACACATCCTTGAGTATCTCCTCACTACTTATCTAAGGAACAAAAAGTACTTTTAATCTGATGTAAAATAAATTGAGGGCCCAGGCATCACGGTGGAGTATCTCTTACATTCATCAATACGTTTGTGGTCTGAACTTCTGCGTCCAATATCCTGGTGGTATATGTTATTTGTTTTAGGTCCTATCACTCTTGATACATACTGGCGAACATTCATACTCCCTTTAACAGTTGCCACAGTAGTGCTATCGTCGTACCCAATTCCTCCCGGTGAGTCTAAAAAGGTAAGGATACTGAGAACCGCCGCTTCCTGTGACCTTTCCCCAGGTGGTGTAGAGACACACTGACGCCGATGTTCAAAAAATGGTTCAAATGGCTCTGAGCACTATGGGACTCAACATCTTAGGTCATAAGTCCCCTAGAACTTAGAACTACTTAAACCTAACTAACCTAAGGACATCACACACACCCATGCCCGAGGCAGGATTCGAACCTGCGACCGTAGCAGTACCGCGGTTCCGGACTGCAGCGCCAGAACCGCTAGACCACCGTGGCCGGCACTGACGCCGATGTGACCTCCACAAACCAAATGCTGGAAGCTTTTGGCGGATTATTTTACATGATAAGACCTGAATCGATTAATCTAGCCCAGTAAAAGTTCGGGTTTCCAGTCATCAGCTGTTTTACAAGTACAACCTCTTGAAAACAGCTTTTTCAGTTTGATTTAGTCACCACTACGTACGGCTGTTACTCTTGGAAGAAATTTATGAGATGAGTAAGTTATTGCTCAGTGTAACATTTCATCTTCTTCACAAGTACTCACTGTGTCCAGATGACCCGACATTTTTAAAAGCAAGAATGAACCTGACAGTCAATGCATGTTTCAAAAATGGCATGGCATTCACATTGTGTAATTATAAATCTGGTGGTTATGGTGGCATTTCCATAATATGTGTTGGATTGTTTATACAAATAACCAGAAGTGGTAGTGGGAAGTATGCACATGGCAACTGGATATAGGCATCCTTTGTAGACCTAGTGACAATGTTCAACCTGAGGACAACATTGCCTCGAGATGTCAGTCTAGTCTTCTACAGTCGCCATATACAGTGTTGCTGGTGTGCATGGCAATGATATGGGGAACTCAGCTGCATATTTTCATAATAAATGCGTGTAAGTTCATAATGCTCCAAATACGACATGGAAGCATGACCGTAGACAATAGTGGAATAAGAGAGAGAAGGAAGGTCGCGATCTGGGAAATACAATTTCTGCGCCAAAATAAAGTCATTTATCAAAATAAGTAAGACTTCTAGCACAAAATACGTGTGGCTCTACTGTTGTAGTTTATAGTTTTGTGACATAAAAAATACACATGGTTTGCATATCGGCACTACTCAGTTTAACTGTAGCTTACAAGGGGAGGCCGCCAATTGTGAATTTCAGATTCGATTCATACTGCGCATAATAAAAGCTCATGGCCAGAGGTGTGATGTGGCAAAGCACCAAGATGCACTTCTCAGCCGTTGTCGAGAAAATCGACAGTTAAAAGAAACCGTTGCGGTGAAATACTCTCTACGATTACTAATATTCCACAGTGTCGTGGCGCAGCAGTAAGCGCTCGGGTTTGTAATCCGAAGGTCGCCGGATCGAATCTCGCACTATGCAACTTTTTTTTAGTATTTGTTTTTTGTAATTCATATATATATATATATATATATATATATATATATATATATATATATCCCGGCAATCAGTTGCAACAATTATGCATATAATAAGTTGTTGAAAGTCGTTTGTTGTGGAAAAACTGGCGACTTCGAACATCATTATGTTTTCCGCAAACAAAGTCCTATTTCACAAATGTTATTAATTATCTTCATAATGTTAACCACATATAGTTAACGGAAGACGTAGAAACGATATTCCGAAACGAATACGTATAACGTAAGTCAAACGTTCGAATTAGAATAGAGACCCCACGAACACAAATTCGCTGTGGCAGGTATGAAATATAAACTCCGTTACTCGCTCGTTACACTTGAAGGACAGATGTTGAATGGGCCGAAACGAGCCGCCGCATAACAGCGTAGTTGCCTGCTAACTTCGAAAGAAGGTAGATGCGGTCCCTAGCGCAAATTATAACATCGTCGAAAATCAGTGCGGACGGGAGAGCTTTGGTACACCCTGATAAACAAACGGAGAAATGGAGGCGGTACAATTGGAGAGCGATCCGCCTTCACCAACATGCATAAGCAATTCATTAATAGTTTATATATATATATATATATTTAAACACAAAAAACTAATAATAAAAAAGTTTGCACAGCGCGAGATTCGATCCGGCGACCTTCGGATTACGAACCCGAGCGCTTACCGCTGCGCCAAGACGCTATAGAAAACTATTAATCGTAGAGAGTACTTCACCGCAACGGTTTCTTTTAACTGTCGATTTTCTCGACAACGGCTGAGAAGTGCATCTTGGCGCTTTGCCATGGCCTCTGGCCATGAGCTTTTATTATGCGCAGTATGAATCGAATCTGAATTTCACAATTGGCGGCCTCCCCTTGTTAGTTGAATCTCTGTACCTCACATTAAATTTATAAAAAAAGTAAAAATTTGCTATATAACATTACAAAACACACATCAGCACTATTGATTATAGGGCTTAAAGTGCACTTTTGATGAAAACAGTTTGATCTTTGTATCAAAATGAACAATGTTATTCCCTCGTCTAAATTTTGGTAGCCGCGTCGCGGGTTCCTATCGTCATGAGACAGTTTCCTCCTTTTGGACTAAGCTGCTACTTGTATTCTGATTGTGGCTGAAGTTATACCGACAGTGGCTTATGTTTGTTGGACTGACGTTGGTTTTGGCAGCCACACACTATGCACACGGTCTTATGGAATGCCATGTCGACGTATTTGGTCTATGTGTTGTTATACCAGAGAGGTGCTGCATTCTCTGCTGCGAAGGAATATAGTGTGAGAGTCGATATTCTTAGAATTTGACGTTGAGCTCTCTACGTCGTGTCCGATGGTACTATTAGTCACAAATACTTTTCCCTCAATGTTTTGATGGTGGTTCCGAAATGCCAGCCTCCTGTCAAGTCAGATGCCGAAATATTTCGGCTAGTCATTATGGTTCCTGATCCTGCCACATAACTTTCAGTAGTCTACGTCCATCTTTATTTTTAAGATGGAAGGCACACGCGGGAGTTTACACGAATTTTACTTGAGGAAATTTTCTCTCTAGTAGACAGCTAGGTCTCCCAGAGTCCGCATGTTTCCCACGAGCTGCGAACCCACCTATGTACCTAAAATAAATAAATGACTATTAGATTCATATACGTTTCCTTAATGCTCCACCACGTGATTCCTGTGGCCACCACTTCTTCAATCGACGTTTAAGTGAAGGAGCAGTGTCTCACGCAGACCTACGAATGACTGATTCCTCCTCCGTCACCCTTTGGATCACTTTCTGAGACCAACATTCTGGTGTGAGAAGCTGTTGCTGCGTAGTCAACAATGTGGATGAAGAACTGATATCTGACACCCCGACATTCTGGTATCAGAAATTTCCCAGTGTCATCTGCTGCCATCCGTCAGGAGGATTCTACAGCAGCTCCATCACCCAATTAAAGTTGCATTATGAGCGTGATGAGTGAACTTTATGTTTTATGGCTTCACCTGTTCTTGGATATCGCCATACTACAGAGAACTGATGTGCAAGAAATCTACTTAGACTGTCTCAGTTTGAAGCGAGATAGCAGCAACGTAATTTGCCAGGCCACGCGTTGCCTTGTGCTCATTCTGTACCGGCTACATGTAAATACCTGCAGATGTAATAGGCATGAGGTGCATCAGTGTTCAGAACTGACGTTGGTGCCAATTCAGTGCAAGCATCGAGCTCATTCCTTGTTGTTATGTCTAATCAGATAGTGCTAATTTTTGTTTCCTCAAATTTTTCAGTATTATAAGTGTATAGGATTCTTTGGCCAGTATACTTCACACAAATCCCAGGATCACAAACGTGAGCGATAACCACTCAGGAAACGATTGAGAGCCTAGGTCAGCAGGTAGGTCAGCTAGTTCAGGATACATAATTAAGAACGTTTTATGGTAGACCGTATGCGAATACAGTGTGAACTAATGGGGGTGACAGAAAGAAAAGGTTAATCAAATATATCCACTACTTTACTGAATTTGGCTGCAGATATTCTGGTGACCACTTTCTCAGGTAAAGCAACTGAAGAAATCTCATCAGTTATTGATAAATTAGAGGCTGCCGCGAGCCTGGCTGGTTGCTTTTATGAAGTACGTTTTCACATGGCGAAATTAGGGTTAGTAAGCAAGCAAGCCAAAGACGTAAACTACTATCACGGGCTAAATAAGGCACATGAGTTTGAACAATTAATTGATGATATTAGGTTTGTGGGTCGCTCAACTGCACGGTTATCAGCGCCCTACAAATTCCAAATCATTACACAGTCCCGACGTGCCACTCTCATGAATGATGATGAAATGTTGCAGACAACAAACAACCAGTCCCCGAAAGGAGAAAAACCCTCGACCCGGTCGGGAATCGAACCCGGGACCCCGTGATCTAGAGGTAGCAACGCTAGCCACTAGACCACGAGATGCAGACGAAAAATTAAAGAATGGACTGAAAACAGCACGACCGCATACATAACAGATAGTTTTGGGGGCAGCACAGTGGAGTATTTCAGAAATGGAATGATTCAGTGGAGACATTCTTCGACGAAATTAAGAAAAAAATACAAACTTATCAGTTAATGGAAAATGAGGCGCTGCAATATGCGGGACATACAGTGCTCGACGTATTTTTGAGGGGACTTCCAACATCTATGTTCGGGAGAGGATGGACCGAAAAACCAAAGTCTGCAGCGGACAAGGTTGCTATGTAGCTAGAGGAAGTGCATGGAGCAGTGCGAGTAACGGGTAAGTGAAGTATTTTTTCCCGGGCCGTAAGAAGTGTGGGACACATTCAGAAGCAAAGCCAGCAGCACAGTGCTATGAGTGGGGTAGGGAGGGTGTATGACATCACACATAGGAGTGTAAGGATAGAAAAGGGAGGGAACGATGGCATGGTAGGAGGGCTGTTAAACAACGAAGTGGATTCTGTAAATACTGGATGCAGCTACAAGTACAATTAAATGCTATATTTGCAGAGACAGAATATTGTTTAGCAGGCATGACAAATGGCACAGAACGCGAGTTTTTAATGGAAGCAGAGGCTCATGTGTCGGTAGTAACTCTGAACCTCTTGCGTTGGAAAAGACTAATTCGCCTGGTTAGAACCAGGTACACGGAGTAGGGAACAATGATGTGGGATCACTAGGATCAATTCTTGCAATGGATCAAAGAATTCTCCGTTGTAAATGGAAATACTGCCCAATATCAGTGAAACGTACTGTGCAGTCCTGGAGTTGCAAGACAAGTGATTCTTCGTAGCACCATGTCAAACTTGGTGGATCGTTGTTCTGAGTAGGAGAGACCACAGCAAATGAAACACTTCTGCAAGGTTTTCCTAGTATGAAAATGGAACCGAGTAAGCTGCAAACGCCGTATTAATGCTCAGTTCGCATGAGAAAGTAGTGACAGGCACAAGAAAACTATGGGTAAGCATAGGTACTGACCTACCAAATGACAGTTTCTGTAGTATAGAGTCATGGAATTCCAGTCACCACCACCTCCTCAACCCTCGTTCGCAAAGGAACAGCACCTTATCCAGACCTACAATGGCAGATTCCTCATCCAATTTTTGTTTCATTTGCCAGTCATTTCCCAGCCTCCATGTTAACTTTACAAATACTTTATAAAGCTAGCCAAACATTACAGTGAACTCGTGTTACGGTAAGGTTATATTACAGTACAAAGGGTCTCATCTTTAGGTATCACAGAGTGGAGGCTAGATCACACTTTACATTGTAAATCATCACTCTGCAACCAAACATAACAAACTGCCCCATACTTCATCAACCTGTACTAGATTGGGGTGATGATGGTCAGAATACTTGTAAAAAAACTGGTTGAAACCAGAGAAAACATCTAAAACCAGTTACAACAAAGTAACAAATTACACCATGATACAGCAAAAATGGTATAAAATTGCTCCATGTTACAGCAAAAAACTGCAACAAATTGACCCCCGTTACGGTAATAATTTTAAGTTATTCTTCTACGCTAATGGAAAAGTTGTATCATATTGCCTCGCGTTACACCAAATTTATAACAAATTACTCCATTCATCAACATTTGCACTAAGCTGCATATGTATGAGGTGTGCGCACGCGGTTATAGTTATGCTGCAGCATCGATTTATTTGTTATAACATTACTGTAACAGTGGGCAATTTGTTAAAATTCTTGCTCTAATGGGGCAATTCCTTACAGTTTTTCTGCAAAATGGGGCAACTTGTTACAACTTTGCTGTAAGAATGAGAATGTATTGGGTGAAGTTAATGCTTTAGCACTGCTTCGTTACAGTGTTTGAGTACCTTTGAAAGTATTTGGAATTCATAACAACCCATGTTCATACCTATACAAATGTGTATTAATACTGTTCATCAGGGTGTCCGTAGTCTCCACAGTTTTTGTCAAATTTAGACGTGGAAATAACAGTGTCTACTTTGACACAAAGACAAAACTATTCTCGTCTACAATTGCACTTTTAGCTGGAATTTAGATCAGCAGTAATGCCAATGTGTGTTTTGTAATGTTATAGTCTGAATTTTTATGCATTTTGACAATTTTAATGTTCGGTACGATGACGGAAATGCATTTGTTGCCTAACCTATAATTTATTTTAGTAATGCCAAAAGCAGGTTTTGTGTATTTGTATAAGTAATAGAGACAATTTGGTTGTGGAAGTATTAAATTGGAGGATGCATTATGCTTGCCAAATGTGGTACAGACATCAGACATGAGGTGTCAACAAGCACTGCTTAACCTGTAAGTTTATCGTTATTGCCAATATGTGAGACACGTGTAACTTTTTTTTTTTTCTTTTTTTTTTTTGTTACAGAACAGTTAAGTTCTGACAGTAGTGTGACATGTGTTTTGTGCTCAAAGTCTTACATATTTCGAGAAATAATTCTATTTTCATGTAAATTTCTGATTTTCTTTCATTATAAGAGGGCTATACTTTTTATTACAATAAGCAATCTGTGTGTGTTTTTATACTCTAACTCTACTCATTTTGAAGCGAAAAAAAGAAAAAAAGTAAATGTAACGGGAAGCAAAGGTTGTAACTTCAAGAGATCGAGCTTTTATCTTTGTCTAGTTCCAACATTTTCTTTGACCGTCTTTCATGCCGCTCTTGCTCCGCCGTAATATTTGCATATTACGAAGATGTGAAGCTTAAGTGATACATCACCATACTGGTATCATCGAAGTGCCTTCTTCACTCCTAACATTATACTTTGCCAGTTCATTATTTTCTGGCTATGTTGAATGTTTTTATATAATGCATTTTGAAGAAGCATGCTTTTAATTTAACATTATTTAAGAGCTGATTATGGAAATACAGTCTGTAAACGATTGGAGGGCCTAGGCGCTGTAGTTCCTATAAGTAAATATTGGAGCCTTCCACAAAATTCATTTTTGTTTATAATATGAAACAGGCTCTAATTTAATGTAATAAAAGTAAAATTAACTAGCCAATACCGTCAGTTATATTTTTATAGTGTTGAACGTGGTGCATAGGCTTTTCCCACCCCCGCCCCCCTCCCCCTCCCTAAAAATGATGCTTGCTGAGGTGGTACGTTACTGAAAAAAAATGTCAGTTGCTTACAGTTCAGTCTTTGAACCACGACTATCGCAGCCTCTGATCTGCATGCCAACACATTATATGTATTATGACAGACATTTTAGATGTGCGGATATCACTGTAACAGTTGACATAAACACTGGGTGTGTGTGTTGCTGACGTATTTTCTGACAAGATGTGGAAATGACATTCACGTAAACATTGTGTTGCTGATGAAGTTTACTTATTTTTGTTGAGATCTGAAATGAATTCAACTTTACGGGATTGATATGCACATTACTACAATTTAGTTGAGAAAATATTAAATTTGAGGGTTTGTTGTGCTTCACACCAAGTATGGTACAGAGATCGAACTGAAATGTTCACAAGCGCTGCTTAACCTGTAATTTCACTGGATAAACGTTGCATGCGAAAGTATGTTTTCCTGATGATGAAGTTCATTTATTTCAGATGTGGAAATACTGCAAGTTACACCATACACAGAATTATTTTGTTTATTTACTTATTTATTTATTTGATAAACACTTCTGAACATGGCACAAATATTTAAGATCATTCACATATTTATGTGCACTGCCAAAATGATCATGAAAATACTAAGCTATGATGGGCTACTTCGTTTTAATTGCAGGTAAAATACGAGGGCTCTGACTGAAGTAAAGGATGGGCAAGAATTATGACGAAACTGTGATAGTTAGCAACACTTGCGGGTTTGGAACAGTGGTTATACAGACGCAATTGCAATTAGGTTGGAGGGATAATTTGCTTAATGGAGACAAAGGGTCTTTACCTATCAGGACGTGGAACCCAGTACTAACCCGCATCAAAACAGAATGTTCTTCGGTGCAGCCAGTCCGAATGTTCGAAAATCGTCTCTGAGTGCGATATATCCTTGCCGCCGGTTATTCTGGTAAGGGCGGCGCCATCTGCCCTGTCTTGGAGGGCTGAACTATGATTGGCGGCGCATACGCCGTGTACGGTGTGGAGGCCTATGTATGACTTCGATCTGCTACCTTGGCATCAGCTCTCAGCGGGACTGAGCAGCAGAAGCAGCGTTCTCATGAAGGCATTAAACCCGAAGAGACCTTCAATGCGATATTTCAGTGCCTGTGTCGTTCAGAAGTACGATGTAGACACATGGTTAACGATATAGGGAACTTTGGGTCTGGTTGTGAGTCGTGGCCAGATAGACAAATGGTAAAGCGAACGTTCTTGATAAGCGGGAAACCCTTGTTCGTGTCCCGTACCGGTATAAATTGCCATTGTTGTCATTCCGTTATATAGTTAACGGTTAACCATAATCGCAACTGCGAATACATTTCACGTACTTCATAACGGATGTAGTCACCAGAATGTCCGTTCCTTCGAACGTATATGCATGTCTGAAGGAACAGTGAGTTGTACTTCTGAACAACACAGTCACTGCTATATCGTACTCTTCTAACACTGTTTTAGCAACACACTCCACGCCTTCTATCAGTGTGTATCTTGTCAGCCCCACCTTCTCTGGATCAAAGGCGCCAAGCATCGTCCTTTTGCAACGACGGAAACTGATGCCTCATTTTCACAGCAAGCCAGTTCAAACTCAGAGCCCAGGTTGCCTCCACCGCTTTGATGCACCAACTTCCTGCCCCGCCTCGTCCTGCTGACAGCCTTCCCTTCTTAGTTACTCGTTTGCTGGCCATCTTCATACTGACACGTCTTCACTGACGCTCCTCCCCATCCCCGTGATAGTGGTCGCCCCATCCTCCAGATACACAGGGTTGCGAGCACCAACTGTGTGCAGTATAGTGCCACCCATTCTCCCAGGTGTCACCAAGCACTGGCGAACTCCTTCAGACCAGCACACACATAAGACTGGACGACGCACCAAACATGGCCCAGTGCAGCATGCGAAGTATTTTTCCCACTGCTGCACGCGTCTCCCGCTGCTGGATCTGAGACGGTGCCAGTTCCGTGTTTCACTACCGACTCCTTCTCCACTGTCTCTTCGGTCCTCTCCTCACCCATCCTCGGTTTCATGACGCAGTCAACAATTTTGCAGTAACAAGTGTGCTCTGACATAGCGGGAATGGAATACCAGTGCTGGCCCCCTCTGCCATGTGGGTTGTAACTTGTCATGAATCGCTAATTTGGTACAATATTGACAAGCTTTTGTTTCAGAGGATCAGTTGTTAGGTGCCAGCTTTCACACACTAGGGCACAATGTTCGCTCTCAAATCGGTCCCCTGATTTTTTTGTTGCTTATTTCTTCATTAACCTCTGACTGAATTGGTAAAGTGAGTAATACAGCTTTAACGTCGGAAGAGTGGGTGGAGGGGGGAGGGGCAAAGCAGAGGCGACATGATCATGACAAATAAAATACTGTGGTGTTCGAAGGCATCGTGAGAATGAGAACAGCTTTCCTATCCTACGTCAAAACAAAAATCAGAACAGTAACAGTAATCTGATTTGGTCCATTAGAAATGAAAGCAAGCGGCTGTGAAAACAATGGGTTTCTCGATTAATAACGATTCTCCTATCAGTCACGATATTCGTTTATTTATAGAAACAATTCTGTTGAAAGAACATCCGCAACTGGGCATTATACCAGAGGTTGAAAAAACAGCTTAAGTTGTAAAGTTCTTTTATTATCACACGAGGGGTTTCGCGGGCTTGTATAAGCGTCCTGTGCCCCCCCCCCCCCCCCCCCCCACACACACAAGCACCGCTGTGGAAGTGTACTAGGCGCTATGTGCCACCTATGAGTTTATTTATAATTTGTACGAATCGTTTACAGAATTAATTCCCGTTTTCAAGTACGTTTTTCTCTGTGTCCTGTTCCATTTTTTCTTACTATTCTTTAATGCTAGAGATTCTGTATTATTCTCTTGACGTTCTTGCCAAACATAAAAAACGTGCAATTTTTACTCGGTTATAGATGTTTAAACACAGGAGCGCCAAAGAAACTTGTATAGGCATTCGTATTCAAATACAGAAATATGTAAACAGGCAGAATACGCTGAAGCGGTCGGCAACGCCTATGTAAGACAACAAGTGTGTGGCTCAGTTGTTAGATCGGTTACTGCTGCTACAATGGCAGGTTATCAAGATTTAAGTGAGTAGTCGGCGCATCTCCGAGGTAGCAATGAAGTCGGGATTTTCCCGTACAACCATTTCACAAGTGTACCGTGAATATCAGGACTCCGGTAAAACATCAAATCCCCGACATCGCTACGGCCGGAAAAAGATCGTGCAAGAGTGGGACAAACGTCGACTGAAGAGAAGTGCAGCGCTTCCGTAAATTGCTGCATATTTCAATGTTGGGCCATCAGCTAGTGTCAGCGTGCGAAGCATTCAACGAAACATCGATATGGGCTTTCGGGGCCGAGGGCCCACTCCTGTACCCTTGATGCCTGCAGGACACAAAGCTTTATTTATTTATTTATTTATGCATTTATTTTACCTGGCAAGATTAGGGCCTTCAGGCCCTCTCTTACACCTAACCAGGCATACTCAGATTCAACAAATTTCAGGTTCTACAGAACATTAAGGACATATAACATGTTATACAGTATTTATGTTAAAGAAAAAATAGAGATTATAAACGTAGTACAATGATAATTATACCAATCAAAAAATAATTATAATAATCAATAATAATAATAATAATAATAGTAGTGACTATGTATATGAAAGTAAACATATTTTTCTTTTATGAATGTCAGTCCTATTGCTAGTTGGGAATTTTCTCGTTATATTCTTGCAGCTTGTGAGTTATTCTAAAAAATGGTTCAAATGGCTCTGAGCACTATGGGACTTAACATCTATGGTCATCAGTCCCCTAGAACTTAGAACTACTTAAACCTAACTAACCTAAGGACATCACACAACACCCAGCCATCACGAGGCAGAGAAAATCCCTGACCCCGCCGGGAATCGAACCCGGGAAGCCGGGCGTGGGAAGCGAGAACGCTACCGCACGACCACGAGATGCGGGCGAGTGAGTTATTCTCATCAAGCAGAGTCGTAAGACGATAGAATGGGGTGAAAGAGATATAGAAGAGGTAGATAGGTTAGAGGAAGAGAAATAGAGTGGTAAAATTCTAAGCTATGATGGAGAGGAGAAAGAAAGAGATCAGAGGGGCACAACAATGGTGGCTATACCGTCCCTAATACGTAAGTTTTGAGTTCTCTCTTGAATGTTGAGTGTTTCTGGATAAGACGCAGATCACAGGGGAGCGCGTTCCATAGTCGTATGGCTGAGATGGAGAATGACATGGAGAAAGATTTTGTGTTATGTAAAGGTACAGCCAAGATGCTAGACGTATCCGATCTGGTATTGCGGTTGTGGAATGATGATAGGTATTTAATGTGAGAAGATAAGTACTGGGGGCACCAGCGGCTAAGAAATCGATGAAGTAAGCACATCGTGTGGAGATCGCGTGCCTTATGTGGGCGTATCCAACCTAGCTGGGAGTATGAAGGACTAATATGATCATACAACCGTATATTGCATACGTATCTAACGCAAGCATTCATCACTAGCTCGAGGCATCTCGAATTTTCACTATTTGTGCCGTGTTGAACTACATCACAGTAGTAAAGATTAGGCAAGACTAGTGTTTGGACTAATTTTTGTTTAACATGGGTTGGAAATAGTTTTCTAAATTTTTGAATTGCATGTAGGGAGGAGAGAGATTTCCGGCAAGCTGTGACTGTTTGTTCTTCGCAGTTTAGGTGTTCATCCAAGATTATTCCAAGGTCTTTTACTGTTTTTTGGTATGGTAGTTGGGTACCATTGAGGAGTATTTTTACGCCTTGCCTGGGCCCGTCGACATCGTCATTGGACAGTTCATAACTGAAAACATGTTGTCTGGTCGGAGGAGTCTCGTTTCAGATTGTATCGACCCCATGGACGTGTACGGATATCGAGACGACCTCATGAATCCATGGTCCTGCAAGTCAGCAAGGGTCTGTTCAAGCTGGTGGAGGCTTTTTAATAGTGTGGGTCGTGTGCACTTTGAGTGATATGGGACCACTGTTACGTCTAGATACGACTCTGACAGCTGACACGTACGTAAGCGTCGTGCCTGATCACCTTCATTCATTCATGTCCACTGTGTAGTCCTATGGAGTTGTGCAATTCCAGCAGGACAATGCGACACCCAACTGGTTCATAAATGCTCCAGGAATACCGTTCTGAGTTTAAACACCTCTTCTGGCCACCAAACTCCCCAGACATGAATATTATTTAGCACATCTGTGATGCCTTGCGACGTGCAGTTCAGCAGAGATCTCCACCCCTCGTACTCTTACGGATTTATGGACAGCCCTGCATGGTTCATGGTGTCAGTTCCCTCCAGCACTACTTCAGACATTAGTCGAGTCCATGCCACGTCGTGTTGTGGCACTTCTGCATGCTCGCGGGGGCCCTACACGATATTAGACTAGCACTTGGATGGCTGGCCGTCCAGTCTGCTGACCGCTGTTGGCTAGCGGGATGCACTCAGCCCTTGTGAGGCCAATTGAGGAGCAATTTGATTGGGAGGTAGAGGCTCCGGCTAGGAGAGCTGTGTGCTGATCACATGCTCCTCCACATCCGCATCCAGTGACGCTTGTCTTCTGAGGGTGACACGGCGGTCGCTCGGCAGCGTCGGGTCTTGAAGGCCTGATCGGACGGAGTTTAGTTTCGTTTTATATATAGTAAGTGGCGAAATTTGGAAGCACTTGTTCTTACTATTTTCTTATGAACAAGTTCTTTCAAATTTCGCCTTTATCTATGTATAAAGATTGATAATGAACTAAAAATTGCACTTTCTTGTATACTTTAGTGAAGACAATGGAACAATGCAGAATCTCAAACATCTAAAACATTACAAAAAGATATAACAGTAGATAGAGAAAAAGGCTGCTGAAAATGGGAATCAGCACCGGAAGCACGTCGTGTAAAATATAAATAAACGAAGTTCATGACTAGTTGCGGGAAAGTTACTTATAAATACACTCTCAGTAGCAATAGTTTCAAAAAGCAGAGAAGTAAAATTCCTTTCACTGTGTTCTTTTAAACTCAGTCGCTATCTTCCTTTTATTGTGTTCTTTCAGTCGCTTAAAAAACAAAATTACCTTGAGACTTCTAAGCATAAAGGAAGTTTATCACATAAATCACTATTATGAATTTCGACGTATTCCCATGCGTTCAGAATATAGCAATAGATAGTAGAGAGACGCGCAGGATTAGCCGAGCGTTCTAAGGCGCTGCAGTCATGGAGTGTGCGGCTGACCCCGGCGGAGGTTCGAGTCCTCCTTCGGTCATGGGTGTGTGTGTTTGTCCTTGGATCATTTAGTTTAAGTAGTGTGTAAGCTTAGGGACTGATGACCTTAGCAGTTAAGTCCCATAAGATTTCACACACATTTGAACTTTTCTTTATTGTAGACAATTTCCTTCTTATCAGCGTGTCTAATGCCTCTGAATAAAGTCCCATAGTGCTCAGAGCCAGTTAGTCTGAAGTACCCAACAATACGATAAATTTTGAAGATTTTTATATTCAAATGTATTAAAAAAAGAAAGAAAGAGTCCAAAGGGAGAGCAAGGTAGTTAATTCGATCCATATAGTAGAACTCTCCGCGTTCCCGCGTAGCCGGATCGAGTCGGAGTCGGTAGACCGGTAGCAAAGTAAAATCCGCTCCGTGAGGAACACTACAGGCACCTGACGGTGGAGGCGAACTACACTTTCGAAATAACGTGCCGGCAACATACACACGTGTGTCTTTTCTAATTGTACTGTGGGGTTAGGGATCATTCTCACCTGCCTGTAGCGAGCCACGCATTTGTTTGGTGACCGAAGAAAGCCGAGGCACCTCGGCGAACGCCGGACGGACCTCGATGTCGGGAATCGCGGCTCGATGAGGCGCGTGTGTAGCGGGTAAGCAGGCGGCAGGCCCCCACAAAGGCGCATCATTACACGCCCACAAAAGGACTACAGACCGCGCCGCGGCGCTGGGGTTGGGCCTTCATTACATCGCTTTTCTGGCTCTCCGGCTCGTCTCCGCGCGGTGCGTCTGCCGCATTAATTCGTGCCCGTTGTACTGTTTGTACACCAGGCGCCGCGTCCGTCCTTCAACCGGAGAGAGCTACTCTGCTCCAACCGACCGGAGAGGCCCCGTTGTTTCACAGCTCCCGACAGAGGCCGGTGTTAGGGGGAGGACGGTCAGTGATCCTAGCATCGAATTGCAGCCAATAACGGCCAGATGCACCGAACTGCTTATTATATATTCGAGCGCAGGTCTTATTGCCTACCGTTTGGCACTGTTCCATTAATAATAGCCTCTTATTTCTTTTCGAGTACTCGCGGGCATCAGTTCTCATTCTGAAGCAAGTACATAATCTATTTCCTGTCTGGTGCCTGGTAGAGAGTACTTCTGTGTGCTGTTTACTGTTAGTCGATCGACTTGTAACAAGCAGGACTGATCCCGGAAGCTCCGAGTTCGTGCTCACATACCATGTGTGAGGCTATGATAATGGAAGGTGTAAAATATAAGATCGTCGAAGCACTATGTGTGGACTGGGCTCTAAATTATTGCCATTCAATTTGGATGATATTTTTTATCATCGCACAGTATGATTTTCTACCGGACGCAACCCTGAAGTATGCAGATATTAGTAAAATCTATCTCCATAAGTTCCACCTCTTAAAACTGAGTGGTAAAGCAAATCTCTGAAGCCTACGTGACTTCCTGGAAATAAAATTCTCAAGCATATGGTTTAACAATTCGAAAATATTATTTAAAATGTATATGGACTTTTTTGGGTTTTTCACTGTACAGAAAAACTTTTGGGGATCTATTGAGCCAGTCTCTTATAAATTAAATTCAAAAAGAGTTGTTAGTGCCAATCATATTCCAACTACACACATCGCACACACATACGTACACATAGCCTACACACTTACAGAGAGATGGTTCAAATGGCTCTAAGCACTATGGGACTTAACATCTGACTTCATCAGTCCCATAGACTTAGAACTACTTAAACCTAACTAACCTAAGGACATTACACACCTCCATGCCCGAAGCACGATTCGAACTTGCGACCGTAGAAGCAGTGCGGTTCCGGAATTAAGCGCCTAGAACCTCTCGGCCACAGCACCAGGCCTTACAGAGAGAGAGAGAGAGACAGAGAGAGAGAGAGAGAGAGAGAGAGAGAGAGAGAGAGAAAATCATATGCTTACAACTTCTTGATTCTGAGGTACTGAACTTCAGACTATTGTGTCACTATTTGCTCAGTGACTGAGAAATTGTATGTTTATAATCGCCACATTGTCCATTTTAATCAAGTGGTTACACAAGTAGATAACTGCTGTCCACACTTAATATTCGGGACCCTTTCTCCAACATGTCTATTCGTGTCTAAGTTAGTTTGCTGCTTCAATCGGTTGGGGTCAGTAGCCGTACATCCAGGAGTACGTCTAAATGCCAAGCATGGTGATGTTTCTTGTATCTATGCGAAGTGATTTTTCCACAAGGTGCTGTACAGTAGCGTAATGGCGTGTAGCTGGACTGTGAAACAGTGCAAAGGAGTTCGGGTGAAATTCTCACCGTCTCAAAATTGTGTGGGCCCACGCAGTTTACTTGCAATGCTTCCCGTGTGAGGTTCGGACAAATGGTTCACGTATGAAGAACGATTTACTGTCGTACCAACGGGAAAAGGAAACCGCTTACTACGTTTGTTCATAAGGAAACCATGGTGAATATAAATTTTCATCTGTTCTGTACCAGTGGTCAGAAGTAACATGTTTTTCCACATGCGAAGGAAGCTGTTGTTAACTTTTCCCACTTTATCAGCGATTCTTTTCCGCCTGCGTGTCTAAAATACCATCCTGAGCGGTTTTCACCGGTTCCAGGCGCCATAGATCTTTTCAGACTGGGAACATGGGCACTATAGTATGCAACATAAAACTGCAGGCGGTATAGAGCAGGTGTTTAGTATCTTTATACCTGCACAGATCAAAAGCAGTTGTAAGGGCTAAGAGGACGAGAGCTGCAGCAGATGTTTCCTTGTGACGTTGGCTACAAAGGGTCATGGGATTCAGCGGGAATCGAGAGTCGAATGTTTGTGGACGATGATTTTATGGCTGCCTTATCAGGGAGTTTTTGAACCGGATTTTATGAGTTCCTTGCAGTAAACTGGAGCGACCTGCAAGCCAGGCATCACAGTAGTGAATTTAAAATTCCTGACCGATTAAAAATGTGAGGTGAACTTGAAACCGAATTCACTTCTCGCATTTTGGAATCTACCAGAAAGCAGTATTGGAACAAGGGTGATCCGACGACAAAGTACTGTTATCCAAGATGGCGGCCGTGAAGACACAGACACACGCCAGTGGCGTCATCCAAGATGCCGGCCATGATGTCACAGATACACCCCCAGTGACGTCAATCAACATGGCGGACTTTGGCGGGAAGATCGAATTTTGGCGGGAAAGTGCCACGCCCCCTCACCCAGCAAAATGGCGGGAAGTTCAAATTCCAACATGATAATGCGCCACACATAAGAAAATCGTGGGAAGACAGGGTACTTGCGCTTTCGCTAACAACCTAAGAAAATTGTGGGGAAGAAACGCACTTGTACTAAATTCAGCCTACCGACCGCCACTTCCTCCTATGAACAGGCACCAAGTCTGAATCCTGGCAGTAAAGAAGGGTCACTTCCGCTTTCGCTAACAGCGTAAGAAAATTGTTGCAAACCTAGCTCACCGCCACCACTATCCTAAGTCACCAGGCCGCCACCTCTTCGTAGGGGTTGCTGGTAAATGGACTCAGCCTGCACTAGGCTGATGAAGAGAGGAAGGAATGTACTTTATTTGAGGGGGCAATTTATTTAGGGGTGGAGTATATTTACCACAGAACACACGCTCTGACATTTCCCACAGCATACAGACCTGCAAGCTACTCTTACACAACTCATGTATAAGACTCTACACACACACGCTTGCTAATTGTAAACAGTAAAAAATAACCCCATTGCACAGCCTACAGACATGCGAACCACTCGTAAATAATGCAATACATTTACGGCCATATAGTCAAACAACTCTTAAATAATAATAATAATAATAATTCATCTAAAAGACTCTGCTTGCTAACTGTCAACTGTCGAAGTCATACACCATCCTTTACTTAAAGAATTAGAGGCAGCACCACCACCCAATGTATTCGCTATTGAGACCAGAGCCCAACTGACTTAGTTCATATCTATGCCGCTAACGGATGCTGTAGTGACATCAGGTGATGAAACAAACAGAGTAATCTAAGATGTCGGCACCTAGAAAAATGGTTCAAATGGCTCTGAGCACTATGGGACTTAACATCTGTGGTCATCAGTCCCCTAGAACTTAGAACTACTTAAACCTAACTAACCTAAGGACATCACACACATCCATGCCCGTGGCAGGATTCGAACCTGCGACCGTTGCGGTCACGCGGTTCCAGACTGACGCGCCTAGAACCGCATACCCACACCGTCGGCACCTAGAGCGTTCACCACGAGCTCATGACTTCAACTGTCTTAATACAGTTCGTCGACACCAGAGGACGCCTCTGTGACACCAGCTGATGACGTAAGTATGGTTATCCCTGATGGCCACAAAAGTGTGTTCTCTACGAGGTCTAGAACTCAGTACCACCAGCAGAAGACGCTGTCATTCTTTTCGTGATGTAAACCAAGATGGCGAGGGATATCCCACCACAATCAATCTAGCATTCTGATTGGCTCTTGTCGAATTTACATGCCAAACTAGTGATGCAGATGGCATCAAAGCATCATCCAACTTCTCTTTCTGGGGCTTTCTGTCGTTATTTTGCACAGATTACTAAATTGCACTGACACTTAAACACGCAAAGTTGCTTACATATTATCAAATGCATACCAGCTTCACAAGAATGTTGGGAGCGATGAAGATACTAAAATTTAACATTACCATTGCTGCTACATTCTGACATCGGACAATGTACAGTTAATGTCTCCTCTTGACGACTGCGTCTCAGTATCTATGGCGCATATAACTTTCCACGTAAAAAACCGCTCGCCGTTATCCATGTACTCAATCTATACGTGGCTCACGATAGGACACACAGTCATCCTCTCCAGTCATCCCATAACATAAACAATAATAACTTTACAATGCAATATACACACAGTTTACACAGCGTAAGCCACACTGACTTTAAAATACAATATATGCACATTTTACACATACAGCGCAGTTATCTTTTCTATCTGTACAGCAACCGAAAAAAATATTGTATGCCCACACTCACACTGCCTATATGTCACGATGCTCCCCCAGTCCTAGGCAAGCACTGTCATCCTGTTCTTTCTTTCTACAGACGCTACACTCATCCGTAATAAACTATTTTACACTGATCACCACTTTGCACCGACAACTAAACATCGCAATGTTGTTTACAGGTCATCAAATACATATCAGACTCGCAGGAATGTTGGGGCGTCAAATCGATCTCCAACCAGGGAATATATCACCGAGTACCGTCTCGATCTAGTAAACATGCAATTCATACCCCCATCATACCAGATCATCCCCTTTACATCAGCGAAACGAAGTCACTCCCAGAACTCAAACGCAAAGAGACGCTCGTCTCCCCTCGGTACAAACCCGTTACTCTTTCCGCTTTCTTGCTCGCATTTCTACAGACATCTCCAGACTCGTCGATTACAAGAACACCTATATTTTCGCTATAATATTGTGCCATTTTAGCTGTAGTTCCCGATATCAAGCACCGGGACCATCCTACCGATCACTCACGCAACATAATTCCGAACATATAGACTGGGAATTATTTCTTTACAAACCTGAAACTTTAGCTAGGTGGAGCGTGCTCTAGAAAACTCAATAACTGGAAACAAACAGACCATAAGTGACATTTGCACTCTCGGATTCCATTGTCGGTCATGTAACATATTCCAAATCATCGCTGTAATTTACAAGGTAACTAAGGTCTTTCCCAGGTCTAGAGAACAGGCAAACGTGAGTCCAACACACCACAATCGATCCTCCCTCAACTAAATAAAGGCACGAAATGTGCAGAAGCAGTCAACCGAGCAATTTACATCCCAATCATACCATCTTCTCAAAGTTCCACTTGATCGCGAAAGCCGTCCTACATATACTAAGTATTAGATCGCTATCTGTCCGTCTAGATAAGGGCAAAATTAACTCTCATACATTCCTACACTCGAACAGGCCTCTACATTCGGAAGACTGCTACCAATAACATGGGAACCCGAATCAATCAGACTTTTCATACCCGAGTTCGTTCCTGGAAACGGGTTGCATATATATCTTTATCATTATACTTACAATTAAATGTTACGATCGCGCTCTCAATTGAATAGCATCCGGCAATGACCGAAGTATCGGAAGTACTTTCTGTTCACCGCTATGGCTCTGGAAGTACCTGTACTGTCCTTACAACTGGGCATACTCTTCCTTCGCTACCACAGTACTCCAAGTCAAATCCTTACCTTCCCTACAAGAGCACATGGGCATTTCCGTTACACAAAAACATATACTTTATAAACCTGATGCCCAAATGCGAACATATCACACACCCAGCACTAATACTAATTATAATATTACCTCGACAATAACTGGATGCATACGATACCAAATAATACTGACCGAAAATCAACGATACGTGTGCTTGCCTCTTATGTTCTTCCTGCGAGTCATACCACCGTGTCATAGACGTAACCGAGCGGATGTTAAAGAAAACATCCCGATCGCAACAACTACTGCATGTTACTCTCGCAAACGCTCTTCATTCTACACATGCACCCAAGTATCCACGTTAAAACCTATAACCGCTTTACGAATCGTGGTACGACATTACCTCTGATTGAGATGGTGTTTTCCGCACAAATACCGTGACGACGATCGTAGGAATAAGTATTATCAGCCAACGATGCAGCCTAGGGATAAAATCACTGAACTTTGAAAGTGATTTGGTTAAGGAACGTGGTATGAACGCGGTATTTGCGACTCCATCACACTGCATCCAACTAGATAATTGAGTAATTTTTGTAACGCATTCTGTCTCGAGACCATATCAGAGGATCTGCGATATAGCCACCGAGTTAGAGGCGATGACAGACAGTAGTAGTTGATGATGTGCTGAGGTGTGTGACGTCGTAAGAAGAAAAATACACACTAACTTCTCAGAACTGTGAAAAATGACGAAGGAATAAGTATAAATTGACAGAATATAGACCCAAATGCGACGAAATTGAGGAAGTACTTTGCTGTCCGGAGGAATCCGGGAAAACCTGGATATCAAAACGAAGGAAATAAGGGGGCAGTCAAATTTTTCCCATTGAGGCAGCATTATACTGTATGTCTATTGAGGTGCCGGTGATACACGCAAGTTGACTACTGTATTTGATACTTTTTGGGATGGCAGAGAACTAGAGAACTATTCATTTCTAAACTTATTTCCATCTGCGTAAATGGATAACAGAGAGTGGACTGGGTCATCGATTGAGATGCAGTTGTATCTAGGTACGAATTAATGTCTGCCAGATTCATTGTAGGGAAGGATAAGTTGATGGAGGTCATTTGTTTTTTCAAGTGTTCTGTCCGGATTCATCAGACACGTGACATAGCCTGCGTTCTATTCGTATACATATACATGTTTCGTATGTGACGGTGGATGATGGATGGTGCTTTGATGCCATCTGCATCACTAGTTTGGCATGTAAATTCGACAAGAGCCAATCAGAATGGTAGATTTATTGTGGTGGGATATCCCTCACCATCTTGGTTTACATCACGAAAAGAATGACAGCGTCTTCTGCTGGTGGTACTGATTTCTAGACCTCGTGGAGAAAACACCGTTTGGTGCCATCAGGGATAACTGTACGTAAGTCATCAGCTGGTGTCAGGGAGGCGTCCTCTGGTGGCGACTAACTGTATTAAGACAGTTGAGGCCAAAGGCAAAATACTCAGACTAGTGAGCTCGTGGTGAACGCACTAGGTGGCGACATCTTAGATTACTCTATTTGCGTCATCACCTGATGTCACTACAGCGTCCTCTAGTGGCATAGATATGAACTAAGTCAGTTGGGCTCTGGTCTCAATAGCGAATACACTGGGAGGTGGTGCTGCCTCTAATTCTTTAAATAAAGGATGGTGTATGATTTCGACAGTTGACAATTAGCAAGCAGAGTCTTTTAGATGGATTATTATTATTATATGATAGGCGAAGTAACGGTGTTAAACTGTTCGCTATGATCCTGTGCCCATTACACATGTTGTACAAATGGAGATGATGTTTTAAATTACTGACGACGCCTTTGGCATAATTGTTTTATTATTCTCCATTGCATGATGTAATTTTAGAAGTTTTACTTCTGATGAAGGTATATTTATATGTACCGAAACCTTGGTCAAGAATTTTAATAAAAAATTCTATCCTGCAACTGTTTTTAGCTGTCATCCTTTATTGTGAACTTTAGATCTTTTTCTATTCCATCAGTGTTTGCTAAATTTATTGAAAAGGCGGTGTATGTAAGGATAACGGATCATTTTATTTCACATAATTTGCTATAAAATGGACAGTTCGGTTCTACAAGTGGTTTAACGTCTGAAAATGCTATATTCTCTTTCTCTGTGGGGTACTGGATGGATTAAACAAATGGTTTCGAACGCTAGGCATCTTTTTCGATTTAACTAAGGAGTTTGATTGAGCTGATCAGCCGGTCTAGGCGCTTCAGTCTGGAATCGCGCGACCGCTACGGCCGCAGGTTCGTATCTGCCTCGGGCATGGATGTATGTGATGTCCATAGGTTAGTTTGGTTTACGTAGTTCTAAGTTATAGGGGATTGATGACCTGAGATTTTAAGTCCCATAGTGCTCAGAGCCATTTGAACCGAGCGAGGTGGCGCAGTGGCTAGCACACTGGACTCGCATTCGGGAGGACGACGGTTCAATCCCGCGTCCGGCCATCCAAATTTCTGTGATTTCCCTAAATCACTCCAGGCACATGCCGGGATGGTTCGTTTGAAAGGGCACGGCCGACTTCCTTCCCCGTCCTTCCCTAATCGGATGAGACCGATGACCTCACTGTCTGGTCTTCCCCAAAAACAACCCAGCCCATTTGAACCATTTGAGATTATCACAAAATGTTCCAGATATTGTGTCACTGTGGAACATGGGGAATAGCTCAAAACTGGTTCACCTCTTACTTTAACAACACACAGCAAGGGGCTATTATCCACAGTGTTGAGAATGGCTCTGATTTGGGGCCAGAGTGGGACACGGTCAAATGGGGTGATGCCCCAGGTATCACTGTTGGAGTCACTCCTGTGCCTTATTTTTATAAATGATATGGCCTCTAGTATTGCAGGTAATTCTAAAATATTTCTGTCTGCTGATGACATTAGCTTGATAGTAAAGGATGTGTGCAACATTGACTCTTTTTCAAATAGTGCAGTTCACGACATAAGCCTTTTCGAAAATAAACTAACGCTAAATCGCACTAAGACTCAGATTTTACAGTTTATAACACACAATTCAACAAATCCGGACGTATGAATGATACAGAATGGGCATATGATTAGTGATCAGTCGGATGTTACCGTAGTTCGACACGCGTTAGCAGTCCTTAGTGGCTTGCCTTCTATGTATTCTGTTTCAAAATTTTGTGACTAAAACTTTATCGCTTGATATTTAGTTTTGTGCATGACATGCCAGTCTGAGTGTTTTACTTCTCATGAAGGCACTCATAGTGACCGAGAGATGCAATTGCTTTAATTTTATTTTTTATTGAAGCTGAACAGTAACAAATTTCTAAGTGTTCAGATAGATAGTAAACTATTATGGAATGCCCACGTTCAGGATCTTGTTCAAAGACTTAATGCTGACATTTTTACTATTCGAACGGTATCTGAAGCAAGTGATCGTTTGACACGAAAATTAGTCTACTTTGTTTATTTTCATTCGCTTATGTCGTATGGTATTATATTTTAGAGTAAGTCTTCTCATTTTCAAAGAATATTTTTGGTTGACAAACGGGCAGTTCGGGTAATAAGTGGTGAAGTTCGCGAACTGTCGACCGCTGTTCGCTAGTCTGAGTATTCTGACTTTGACCTCTCAATATATATATATATATATTATTTACTGTCGTTTCTTGTTAATAATACTAGCTTATTCCCAAGAGTTAGCAACTTTCACCTAGTTAATTCTAGGCAGAAACCCAGTCTGCATTTGGATCCTGGTTCCGTACGTCTAAAGAAGAAAGGTGTACAGTATACTGATGCATCCATTTTTAATAAGCTACCAGAAGAATTCAAAAACCTCAGCAGTAATCCACGCGCTTTCTAAACGAATCTGAAGAGTGTCTCATGCGACACTCCTATTCTGTTGAGGAATTTGTCGAGAAATTAAGTTGATTCCTATGTTATATTGTTGACTGCTTTTAAAATTATGGCTTGACATTTTTGGTTTCATAAACACTTTATTTTATCTGTTATTATTTCTATCTTGTAATTTCATGTACTGAAACGTTCCATGACCTTGGTTATTTGCTCCTCAGTTTAGTCCTACGGAACTAGATGTTGTAAATAAAAAATCAATAAAATAAATTTGAAACGAAAATCGTTGGTGTTTACAGGTGCCCTTGTGGTCATAACATACAGCATGATGTCTGAATTGTCCCTAAGTATTTCAAAAGATCGTACTCTGCACGAACCTTTCACCTGATATAAGATGATATTTCCACCATAATTGTGCGACACTTTTTTTCGCGGTTTGTTTGACGGCCTTCACAATGATAATTTGTTAGCAGATTTGCATTATAGAAGTGACTCAGATTCTACGAGAGCTACGAGTGCGTCTCGCTGTAAACTCAGTTTGCTACTGCGTCGACTTGCCGCACAAATCATACGTGGCGCCAGAGCGGTGAATGGTCTGCTCCAAGCACATAATTTCGGTGTTCAAACGCAAAACTGCAGTATATCAGAAATGGACCTTTTGTACCGGTCATCTGCTGCGTGAGAAATCTAAATAAATAATCGACAAGGAGTGTTCCTTTGTTGGTAGATCCACTGTGCTTTTGCTTCCCCTTTAGAAATTTATGATCGATATTTATGTAGTGCAGACGTACGGGATTAAATCGGCTACGAGTACGCAAACGTTCAACAATGGGGCTGTCATAGGTAGTAGATTATCTGAATGTTGGAATAAACAAATTTTTGAGGTACTCGGCACAATTATAGTGTTTCTTTTTACAGTGTTTCCCCGCCATAAACTTGTCTCAGAAACCATATTTTGATCAGATGGAGAAATTTAGTTTCTCTCATGTTGTAATGGCATACCTGAAGCTCGGTCTCAAACAAGGAAACCGATTTACAACGCGTGGCTATTGTTAGCCACTTGCCATGTTTAAGTAAATGGTCGGCTCTAACTGTTCTTGTTTTTTTATATCCGCAGTTGCCGTTGAAGATTCTGTTTATATGTTTCCAGCAACGACTCCAAAAAAAAAAAAAATCGGCCCGATCATGTTAAAGGAATCTTCGCTGACTTTATATGAAATCATTTAACATAACTGCAGTTGAACCATATGACATCAGAAATTTTGAAAAGAACGATTCGTCATCTGAGATGGACTCTACAACCGCGGCAAATAAAATCTATAGTCATGTTTATAAGATATTAGGATACCATATAGTTTTGTGGCTCATCGATTTAAGGAACCATAGTTAAATGAGACCGACTATAATTTCCGGCAATTCTCAGGAAACGTGTAGAAGGACTTGTAAAACTATTATTCAGTCAGTCATGCAAAGACTATACGGAGAGTATAATACATGTAATGTTAGAGTGCTTTGCCAATGTATGATTGTAACTTATATAAATAAATGTGTGAAATGTATCATTTCCTAAATAATATTTCATCATGGATTAGTGAAATGAAAATGATCGTGTCTGGAATTTTATATATTTTATATTTGTCCAAACTGTCATTTATACTGTATAGAAGTTACCGCGGGCAGTGTGAAACATGGCTTGGATTTTTGGCGCGCTACATGTAGAGCGAACGGGAAAGAGACGACTCAGTCCGGAGGCAGCAAAGAAAGAGGCAACACTCGGACGGAGCAGGCGATGTCTTGCCTGAAAATCGTTGCACAATAGCCTCGGATAACGAATGCTGAATTGCTAGTTTTTGGGCTGTGTTGTGGACGTTAAAACGATGCCAAGAGGAATTAATTAGTCCATCCTTCAAGAAACTTGTACGCCGTACCATGGGCAGTGTAGTCGCCATTACTAGCGGCCTCACCCAACGACTACAGCCAACAGGCTGCAAACTATACAATTAGAATTGTAAAAAGTGAGCCATTAATTCAAAATTAACTTTTTTTGAATAATTATTGTGTTAAACATAATATTTGGTTCACCCTGTCATCTTATTATTACTACTCGCGTATGGGCCCAATAGGGCCACGCGGGGTACAATTAATCAATATCGCTTTTGATGGCTTGCCTTCCTATGTGTCCAAATTTGTTTCATACTTTCAGAATGAAGTCTCTATCTTTTGTCAGCCCACGGTGTTCCAGTCCATTTCCAATTTCCCTCTCTCGAAGTTTCCAATCAGATATCTTTCATCTAGTTCTGCACACCTGGTCCAGATGAAGCGTCTTTGATTCCTCGGTTCCGGGTTCGAATCCCGCCACTATTCAAATTTTAATTAATAATCAGTATTGGCGGCCGAATACTTTCGGCATAAGAAGTCACCCTCATTCTGCCAACGGCCTTGTCAAGAATCAGCAATGATCAACGGCATGAGGATGTAGAAGGCAATGGAAACAACTGTATTAAAGACACGTAACGTGTATCCCCAGTATATGTGGCTTGAAATGGAAAAAGTGTCATGATGATCTCTCCAATGGCGAAACATTCCGGAATAGTCCCCCATTCGGATCTCTGGGAGGGGACTGTCAAGGGGGAGCTGACCATGAGTAAAAGACTGAATAATCAACGACAGGATAACGCTCTACATGTGGGGGCGTGAAATGTCAGAAGATTGAACGTGGTAGGGAAACTAGAAAATCTGAAAGGGAAATGCAGAGGCTCAATCTAGGGATAGTAGGGATAAGTGAAATGAAATCCAAAGAAGACAAAGATTTCTGGTCAGATGAGTGTAGAGTACTATCAACAGCAGCAGAAAATGGTATAACGGGAGTAGGATTCGTTATGAACAGGAAAGTAGGGCAGCGAATGTATTACTGTGAACAGTTCAGTGAGAGTTCAGCTATACATGCCGACGTCACATGTTGAAGATGAAGAGATAAAGTATACAAAGATACTGAAAGGGTAATGCAGTACGTTAAGGGAGATGAAAACCAAATTGTCGTGGGGGACTGGAATGCAGTTGTGGGGCAAGGAGTAGAAGAAAAGTTCACAGCAGAATATGAGCTTGGGACAAGGAATGAGAGAGGAGAAAGACTAATTGAGTTCTTTACTAAATTTCAGATAGTAATAGCGAATTCTCTGTTCAAGAACCACAAGAGGAGGAGGAATACTCTGAGAAGGCCCGGTGAAACGGGAAGAATTCAGTCAGTTTACTTTATAATCAGACAGAGATTCCGAAATCAGATACTAGATTGTAAGGCACACCCAGGAGCAGATATCGTCTCAGATAACGATATAGTATTGATGAAGAGTAGGCTGAAGTTTACGACATTAGTAGGAAGAATCAGTACGCAAATAAGTGGGATACGGAAGTACCAATGAATGACGGGATACTCTAAGGCTATAGATATAGCATTAAGGAATAGCTCAATTCTCTAAGGCTGTAGATATAGCGATAAGGAATAGCTGTGTAGGCAGTACAATTGAAGAGAAATTGATCTCTAAAAAGGGTAACCACAGAAGTTGGAAAGAAAAACATAGGTACAAGGATGGTATCTGCGAAGAAACGATGGGTGACAGAAGAAATACTTCAGTTGTTCGATGAAAGGTGGAAGTGCAAAAATGTTTCGGTAATATAAGGAATACAGAGATACAAATCGCTAAGAAATGAAATAAATAGGAAGTGCAGGGAAGCTAAGACGAGATGGCTGCATGAAAAATGTGAGGAAATCGAAAAAGAAATGATTGTCGAAAGCACAGACTCAGCATACATGGAAGTCAAAACACCCTTCGGTGACATTAAAGGCAAGAGTCTTAACATTAAGAGTGCGACGGGAATTCTACAATTAAATACACAGGAGAGGGTGGATAGGTGAAAAGAATACATTGAAAGCCTCTATCAGAGGGAAGATTTGACTGAAGTGATAGAAGAAGAAACATGATTCGATTTATAAGAGATACGGGATCCGGTATTAGAATCAGAATTTCAAAGAGCTTTGGAGGTCTTAAGATCAGTTAAGGCAGAAGGGATCGATAACATTCCATCAGAATTTCTAAAATCATTGTGGGAAGCGGCAACAAAACGACTCTTCACGTTGGTGTGTAGAATTTATAGGTCTGGCTACGTACCATCTGACTTTCGTAAAAATATCATCCACGCAATTCCTAAGACTGCGAGAGCTGAAAGTTGCGAGAATTATCGCACAACCAATTTAACAGCTCACGCATTCCAGTTCTTGGGAATAATAATATAAAGAAGAATGCAAAAGAAAATAGAGGATACACTAAATGACGATCAGTTTGACTCTAGAAAACGTTAAGTCACCAGAGAAGCAATTCAGATATTGTGGTTCATAGAGGAAGCAAGAGTAAAGAAAATCAAGACACCTTCTTAGGATCTGTCGACCTGGAAAAAGCCTCCGACAATGTGAAATGGTGCAAGATGTTCCCAATTATGATAAAAATAGGGGTAAACCATAAGAAGAGACGGGTGATATACAATAACCAAGAGGGAATAATAAGAATGGACGACCAGGAACGACGTGCTTGCATTAAAAAGGGTGTAAGACCGGGATATAGTCTTTCGCGCCTACTGTTCAATCTGTACATCGGATAAGCAATGACGGAAATAAAAGAAAGTTTTAGGATTGGAATCAAAATTCAAGGGGAAAGGATGTCAGTGGCACGATTCGCTTATGACATTGCAATCTTGAGTGAAAAAGAAGAAGAATTACATGATCTGCAGAACGGAATGAACAATCTTATGAGTACAGATTATGGATTAAGAGTAGATAGAAGAAAGGCAAAAGTAATGAGAAGTAGCAGAAACGAGGGCAGAGAGAAACTTAACATCTGGAGTGACGGTCACGAAGTACATGAAGTTAAGGATTTCTGCTACCTAGGCAGTAAAATAACCAAGGTGTCCAAGAAGGACATCAAAAGCAGACTAGCAATGGCAAAGAGGGTTTTCCTGGCCAACAGAAGTTTGCCTGAATCGAACATAGGCCTTAATTTGAGGAAGAAATTTGTGAGAATATACGTCTGGAGTACAGTGTTTTATGGTGGTGGAACATGAACTGTGGGAAAACCGGAACAGAATATAGGGGAAGCATTTGAGATGTGGTGCTGCAGACGAATGTTGAAGATTAGGCAGACTGATAAGATAAGCAATGAGGAGATTCTGTGCAGAATCGGAGAGGAAAGTAATATGTTTAAAACACTGAGAAAGAGAAGGGACAGGATGATAGGACTTCTGTTGAGACACCATGGAATGACTTCCATGGTAGTAGAGGGAGCTGTAGAGGGCAAAAACTGTAGAGGAAGACAGAGATCTGAATACATCAGCAAATAATTGAGGACGTAGTTTGCAAGTGCTATTCTGAGATGAGGAGGTTGACACAGGAGAGAAATTCGTGGCGGGCCGTATCAAAGTAGTCAGAAGACTGATTATCCTCCAAAAAAATTTTTTGTCTGATTGTTTTTCTGTCTGTAACGTCTGCCTGAGTTATACAGTCTGCTTTAAGATCCTCCTTAATTGCAACGATCCATTTAATTTCTCAGTTTTGGCCTTACTTCTTTGTTCGTAGAATTCTACTATGTTTTGTCAACCTAGTGGGTTACATTCTTTCAATGTGTCCATAAAATTTAAGTCTTCGTTTTGTCATGTCACCATGAATATCTGTGTATTCCTCTACTTCCTTATTACTTCTCAGGCCATAAGTTTCTCCATCAGTAATTTTGGGACCCAATATTTTCCTTATAATCTTTCTTTCTTTCTTTTGAATCTCTTTAATATCCCTCATTCTGTTTGAAATTAAAGTTTCTGCTCCATAAAGACATTCAGGTTTAATTATAGTGCTCTAATGTCTAAGTTTACTGAATGTAGATAGTCATTTTTTATCATAAAAATTTTGTGTTAATCTGAGTGCAATTGCCCTTTTTTGACAGTGGACATCGTTCGCAGCTTTTTTTAGATTTTTTTCTTGTATGATTTCCCCAAAGTATTTAAATGGAGAAACCCTTTTTATTTTTCCATTTTTCGTGTTCCAGATCTTTGGTGCTCGTTTGTTGTATGTCATATATTCCGGTTTTTCGAATGATATTTGTAATCGGACTTTTTCCGCAACTTCTTTAAGAATTTCAATTTGTTTCTGAACTGTGGTATTATCCCTAGTTTAAACTGCCACATCATCTGCAAAGGAGATTACTTCCGCCTATCTTGATCGATTGATCTATATTTTAACGCGACTTTTGCTCTTGCCATTTCGTAACTATCTTTTCCAAAACACAGTTAAACAGTAATGAGAGAGTCCATCTCCCTGTCTAACACCAGTCCTTATGTCAAATGGTTGAGAACTTTCTCCTATGAATTTGTCTTTAAAGCTGGTATAGGTTAACGTTTCCTCAGTCAGTGTTAGAGTTTTATTATCTAGCCCTTACTCCTTTAAAATTTGGAAAAAAGGTTTACGATCAATTGAGTCATAGACCTTTTCAGAATCCACAAATGTACATACAACATTGTTATCAGAAATCCTATGATGGGTAACGATTAGTTTTAAATTAAGTATTTGTTCTGCACAGGATCTGTTTGGTCTGAAACCTGCTTCTTATGCACAGATTTTAGGTTCTAAATGCTCTTGGACTCGATAATATAAACACTGCGAGAGAATTTTGTATGTGATCCGGAGAAAAGAGATTCCTCGATAATTATTAACATTGGTCCTGTCACCTCTTTTATGCAATGGATGAATTGCGGCAGTTCTACAGTCCTCACGTATTTTCTGAGTTTGCCATATACACTCCTCGAAATTAAAATAAGAACACCGTGAATTCGTTGTCCCAGGAAGGGGAAACTTTATTGACACATTCCTGGGGTCAGATACATCACATGATCACACTGACAGAACCACAGGCACATAGACACAGGCAACAGAGCATGCACAATGTCGGCACTAGTACAGTGTATATCCACCTTTCGCAGCAATGCAGGCTGCTATTCTCCCATGGAGACGATCGTAGAGATGCTGGATGTAGTCCTGTGGAACGGCTTGCCATGCCATTTCCACCTGGCGCCTCAGGTGGACCAGCGTTCGTGCTGGACGTGCAGACCGCGTGAGACGACGCTTAATCCAGTCCCAAACATGCTCAATGGGGGACAGATCCGGAGATCTTGCTGGCCAGGGTAGTTGACCTACACCTTCTAGAGCACGTTGGGTGGCACGGGATACATGCGGACGTGCATTGTCCTGTTGGAACAGCAAGTTCCCTTGCCGGTCTAGGAATGGTAGAACGATGGGTTCGATGACGGTTTGGATGTACCGTGCACTATTCAGTGTCCCCTCGACGATCACCAGTGGTGTACGGCCAGTGTAGGAGATCGCTCCCCACACCATGATGCCGGGTGTTGGCCCTGTGTGCCTCGGTCGTATGCAGTCCTGATTGTGGCGCTCACCTGCACGGCGCCAAACACGCATACAACCATCATTGGCACCAAGGCAGAAGCGGCTCTCATCGCTGAAGACGACACGTCTCCATTCGTCCCTCCATTCACGCCTGTCGCGACACCACTGGAGGCGGGCTGCACGATGTTGGGGCGTGAGCGGAAGACGGCCTAACGGTGTGCGGGACCGTAGCCCAGCTTCATGGAGACGGTTGCGAATGGTCCTCGCCGATACCCCAGGAGCAACAGTGTCCCTAATTTGCTGGGAAGTGGCGGTGCGGTCCCCTACGGCACTGCGTAGGATCCTACGGCCTTGGCGTGCATCCGTGCGTCGCTGCGGTCCGGTCCCAGGTCGACGGGCACGTGCACCTTCCGCCGACCACTGGCGACAACATCGATGTACTGTGGAGACCTCACGCCCCACGTGTTGAGCAATTCGGCGGTACGTCCACCCGGCCTCCCGCATGCCCACTATACGCCCTCGCTCAAAGTCCGTCAACTGCACATACGGTTCACGTCCACGCTGTCGCGGCATGCTACCAGTGTTAAAGACTGCGATGGAGCTCCGTATGCCACGGCAAACTGGTTGACACTGACGGCGGCGGTGCACAAATGCTGCGCAGCTAGCGCCATTCGACGGCCAACACCGCGGTTCCTGGTGTGTCCGCTGTGCCGTGCGTGTGATCATTGCTTGTACAGCCATCTCGCAGTGTCCGGAGCAAGTATGGTGGGTCTGACACACCGGTGTCAATGTGTTCTTTTTTCCATTTCCAGGAGTGTATGACCTACTAGTTAAGTGATCTTTTTTATAGTGTTAGGGGCAGCTTATTTGAGTAGTTCTGCAATTATACAGTCTCCTCTGGATGCTTTATTGTTTTTAAGTATCTTAATTTGTTTAGTTGTTTCCATTTTGTGAGGTTCTTTAGAGTAAGGGTTGGTATTACCAGTTTCGTATGGTTGGAATTTATTCGCTGGTTCTGGAGAGTTTAATAGTTTTTCAAAATAATTAGCAAGTACCTTAGAATTTTCCTGATTCTTAAGAGCCAAACCGTCAGTTTCATTTTTGAAGCAAAGACTTTGAGTTTGGTAATCGGTTAGTTTTGTTTTGAATGTTTTATAAAAGTCTCTTGTATTGTTTCTTTGGAAGTTTCTTTCGATTTCAAAAAGTTGGACATTTCCGCAGTTTCTGTTCGATGTTGGATTAATTTAGATTTTCCTTTCCTTACAATTAGAAAGGTGTTGTACGTATTGTCAGTTTATTACTATTCCAATTGTTGAATGCCTCATGCCTAGACATAACTGCTGCTGCACAATCCGCGTTCCACTAGGTTTTTTTTCCTTCGAACTGCAAATGAATTTTGTGCTGTTTTGATGAAATTTTCTTTAAGGCTTTGTCAATTGTTGGATCATTTTTCATCAAGTTCATTAGTTAGGGTTAGTTTTATTTTAGCAGTGTCAAATTTTGGGGCTAAATTTTTTGTTTTGAAGAGTTTTTGAGGCTTAAGTTTTACTTTTATTAGCGTAAAATAATGGTCAGAACTTATATTAGCGCCTTTCCTAGCTTTGACATTTATAATTAATTTGGAATCAGAGTATGCAATTGCTACATGATCTATTTGAAACTCCCCTAAGATGTTTGTTGGACTTCCAATCATTAAATTTTAGTTGTGCTATAACTGTCGTGAAGCTCCACAATGTTCGTCTGTTATTATGCCATTGTACTCTTGGAATAGTGGGCTGAATTAGTGCATAGTAAATGTCATTGCTTTTAGATGTCCTTGAGCATTCTTTTATGCATTACGAGGGCAGTAGCTTTCTGTGCATAGGTATCATATCTGTGAGAGGAAGTTTATCAACTTCAAAGCCTCAGAAATGTTCAAGTTTTTTTGTTTAGATGGGTTCTTTTTAAAATGTGTTGACTTGATTTTAAGGTTAAAACTTTTGCACGTTTCAGCAAGTCTTTGGCCATTTTGGTTTGTCCAGGAAATCCACCCACCGCTTTCTTATACGTTTTTGCTTTACCTAATTGAGCATTAATATCACTGATTAAAAATTTAACATGGTTTGAGGGAATTTTTGGGATGATGCTTTCTAACGTTTCGGAAGCTTCCTTAATTTCTTCAGGTTTTCTATGATTGCGTCACTGACTGACATTTATTTTTTATTTATTTATTTATTTACATGTCAAGTTCCTTAGGACCAAATTGAGGAGAAAATCTCCAAGGTCATGGAACGTGTCAGTACATGAACTTAACAACGTAAAAGTAATAACAGATAAAAATAAATGTTCATGAACCTGAAAGAAAATCAGTCCATAAGTTTAAGCAAACGCTATCAGCATTACAATGAGAATCAGCTTAATTTTTCAAGGAACTCCTCGACAGAGTAGAAGTAGTGACCTATGAGGAAACTCTTCAGTTTCGATTTGAAAGCGCGTGGATTACTGCTAAGATTTTTTAATTCGAGTGGCAGCTTATTGAAAATGGATGCAGCAGTATACTGCACACCTTTTTGCACAAGAGTTAAGGAAGTCCGATCCAAATGAAAATTTGATTTCTGCCGAGTATTAACTGAGTGAAAGCTGCTTATTGTTGGAAATAAACTAATATTGGTAACAAGAAACGACAATAAGGAATATACATATTGAGAGGCCAATGTCAAAATACCCAGACTCGTGAACAGAAGTCGACAAGAGGTTCGTGAACTCACACCACTTATTGCCCGAACCGCCCGTTTCTGAGCCAAAAATATCCTTCTAGAATGGGAAGAGTTACCCCAAAACATAATACCATAGGACATAAGTGAATGACAATATGCAAAGTAGACTAATTTACGTGTCAAAATATCACTCACTTTCGATACCGTTCGAATAGTGAAAATGGCAGTATTAAGTCTTTGAACAAGATCCTGAACGTGGGTTTTCCACGACAGCTTACTATCTATCTGAACACCTAGGAATTTTAACTGTTCAGTTTCACTAATCATATGCCAGTTCTGTGAGAGTAAAACGTCGGGTTTTGTTGAATTGTGTGTTAGAAACTGTAAAAACTGAGTCTTACTTGATTTAATGTTAGTTTATTTTCTACAAGCCATGAACTGAGGTCATGTACTGCACTACTTGAAACCGAATCAATGTTGCACACAACATCCTTTACTACCAAGCTAGGGTCATCAGCAAACAGAAATATTTTAGAGTTACCCATAATACTAGAGGGCATATCATTTATATAAATAAGGAACAGGAGCGGCCCCAACACTGGTTCCTGGGGCACCCCCCACTTGACAGTACCCCACTCAGATCCCACATCACAGCCGTTATCAACATTGTGAATAATGACCTTTTGCTGCCTGTTGCTAAAGTAAAAGGTCAACCAATTGTGAGCTACTCCCCTTATTCCGTAATGATCCAACTTCTGGAGCAATATTGTGAGATCAACACAGTCAAATGCCTTTGTTAAATCCAGTACCTCACAGAGAAAAGAGAATATAGCATTTTCAGTTGTCAAACGACTTCTAAAGCCGAACTGTACATTTGATAGTAAATCGTGTGATATAAAATGATCAATTAACCTTACATACACAACCTTTTCGATAACTTTTGCAAACACTGATGGCATAGAAATGGGTCTAAAATTATCTACATTATCCCTTTCTCCCTTTTTATAAAGCGGCTTTACTACTGAGTACTTTAATCGCTTAGGAAACTGACCATTCCTAAAGGAAAAATTACAAATATGGCTAAATACAGGACTAACATGTGCAGCACAGTACTTTAATATTCTACTAGACACTCCATCATAACCATGAGAGTCCTTAGTCTTCAGTGATTTAATTATTGACTCAATCTCCCTCTTGTCTGTATCACAGAGGAGTATTTCAGACGTCAATCTCGGAAAGGCATTTGCTAAGAAATTTATATGATTTCCTGTAGAAATTAAATTTTTATTTAATTCACCAGCAATGCTCAGAAAATGGTTGTTAAATACTGTACATATATCTGATTTATCAGTAACAGAAATATTATTACTGCGAACTGACTTTATATCATCAACCTTGTGGTGCTGACCAGACACTTCCTTCACAACTGACCATATGGCTTTAATTTTATCCTGTGAATTAGCTATTCTATTTGCATACCACATACTTTTTGCCTTGCTATTAACATTTTTAAGCACCTTACAATACTGTTTGTAATGGGCCACCGTAGCTTGATTGTGACTACTTCTAACATTTTGATATAATTCCCGCTTTGTTCTACACGATATCCTTATCCCACTAGTCAGCCAACCGGGCTGTCCATTACTGCTAGAACCCCGTTTAGAATGTTCTAATGGAAAGCAACTCTCAAAGAGCATGTGAAATGTGTTATGGAAAGCATTGTATTTATCATCTACATTATCGGCACTATAAACATCTTGCCACTCTTGTTCCTTGACAAGTTTTGAAAAACTCTCTATTGCTGTTGGATTAAGTTTCCTACGTAGTTTGTAATTAAATACGACGTTGGTTTGAGTACAAAAACCTTTTAATGTTAAAATTTGCGCATCATGGTCTGAAAGGCCATTGACCCTTTTACTAACAGAATGCCCATCTAGTAATGAAGAATGAATAAAAATATTGTCTACGACTGAGCTACTATTCCCCTGCACCCTAGTTGGAAAAACACAGTTTGCATCAGATCATATGAATTTAGGAGATCTACCAACATCCTTTTCTTTGCACAATCATGTACAAAATTAATATTGAAGTCACCACATATAACTACTTTCTGGTACTTCCTACAAAGTGAATCAAGAACCCTCTCTAGCTTAAGCAAAAATGCTTTGAAGCCAGAGTTAGGGGACCTATAAACAACAGAAATTAGAAGTTTAGTTTCACTAAATTCAACTAATGCTGCACAACTTTCAAATATCTGTTCAGTGTCGTGATACGTCTATGTACTCAAATGAAATACTGTTTTTTTACGTACAGAGCCACTCCCCCACCCCGCCACGAACTCCTTGAGAAACAGCCAGCTAATCTGTAGCCTGGTAAAGGAAGCCTCTGAATTATCAAATTATTTAAGTGGTGCTCTGATATACCAATAATATCAGAGTTAACATCTATTAGCAGTTCACTAATTTTATCTCTAATACCTCTTATATTTTAATGAAATATGCTAATTCCCTCTCTACTTGGAAACATTACATCCTCAGGAGGTGAGCCCTTAGTTAGAGGCACTTCCTTTAAGCAGGCATACCTATCAGCTGACTTCAGTCTAAAAAAGGTGCAGCTCTAACACCAACTACTACAGGAATTTTTCCATGAGTACCACAAGCGCCACCACCCACTACACTGTCACCTATAAGCTTAGCCAGCCTCCCCTTCCCATACCTATTGAGATGCAGTCCATGCCTAGTGAAACCCCATCTACTGATAGACCCAACTGGCACCACTGAGATGTGATCCATGCCCTCCGCCATCAGTGCCCTCCCCAGCCCCACATTAACGCGCCTAACAGCCGCATTAAGGTGAGGCCGATCAGTTGCAGTTGCACGAAATGCACATTAGTGCCACCAGTTTGAGTAGCTATCTTAACCAAGTCACCACTGACATCATATTCCCCGTCCCTATCGAGACTGTTCCCTGCTCCACCCACTCCCATCACTACCTGATCCTCTTTCGTAAAATTCTTACATAACTCCCCTAAGCTTTCAGTCACCTGAGCCAATCCTGCACTAGGCTTCACAATGCTGGTGACTTGGTACTCACTCCCCAACACTTCCTGCAACTGCTGGCCCACACCTCTACTGTGGGAACTACCTAGCAGCAGAACCTTCTTTCTGCTAGACTTTGCAACTAACCTAGGCCTCCTAATTGCTGAGGACTGCTGCAAGTTACCTACTGAGGCTGAATCGATATGCTCTGAATCTCATAACGCACTTCATGTTGTTGCAGCAATGATTAGCGAGCTTTGTCGAGTAAGCGACGTTCTATCTTACGGCGTGAAAGGCGGAACTAATTTGGGTAATCACTACAGCTCTTCTCCCAATCGACGTAATGTACACTTAAGTCCTAAGATACTCTTAAATAAGTAATTTATTATTAGTTACAGGTAGTAAAAGATGGATTGGAACTATTCTCGTGTGCGGATGCAGATAGGAGCTGCGCTGTCCATGGTCATGCGCTAACCATGGTATACGGACTTCAGGTAACGACCCTGGGCTGCAGTGGCTTTCGGGTCCCTGCGGCGAATGCCGATGCCGCTGGAATCCTCTAAGAGTACTGATAACTACTGCTCTTTCTGAAGCACCGGAGCGTACTCTTACAATCGTGATTAAAAGACTCGGGCTGGATGACGAATGAGGGTAGAGGTGGCCTTAACAACAGACAAGTGTGCTTTGAATTGCTGGGAGCATATCTGAGCCAGCACAGGAGGTTTAGTCTGTTGGAACTGTGGCGTATCTTCCTATAAGGTCTGAACAAGATCAGAGAATTGGTGCAATGATCATTGGGTTTATCAATGTTAGATGGGTCACTAAGACACAAGCAATTTTTTGAAAATTTGGAAGGAAACCCAACTACGTTTTCATGTTTCCTGTTGCGGGGAGGGTAGAAACTTTTTTTTTTTGGGGGGGGGGGGGGAGGGGCGGGAATGGTCGAGGGTGTAATCCGAGGGTAGCAGCTAACGGATACTGAACTCAGTGGGTGTTGCTGGTTAAAAATCATAATTCATGTCAGCATTAAAGGTTTTTAACGCCTGGGATGAGAGAGCATTCTCAGTTCTTTTAGGTGTTACTGTTACAACGAATGTTATATGCTATTACGTCAATAACACGATGTTTCCGCTGGTCTAAGCGACTGCTGTTATTGCTACCCTCTTTACAAAAAGGTCCTGCTGGTGTGACTTTATGAGAGATCGTATTGTGAATGAGGACTGTCATTCAACTACGCCCGCGACGCACCTCTGGGTTTGTAGGGCGAGGTCCGGTTGCACCCAGTCAGTGGTCTGTGGGCGGCTGATTCACCAGTCCGACGCATCAGGCGGTGTCGGGTTCGCCGAGTGCAAACACGGCCACCGAATTACGGTCCAATTTGACGTTGCGTTATCCGAAACTCATCGCTTCTGCACGCGCTTGTGTTTGCACTGAGCAGCATGCCATATGTGGGTTAATTGGAGTAGGTTCGCGGCAGGGTTTGTCCCTCCGGCATCCCTACAGAAACCGTCCGTCAATTCGCCAGGCTGTTCCAGTCACCGAAGGAATTGCTACGAAGAGATTCTTAGTGCAGACGTCACTTGCATTAACCCAGATCTGGGCCAGGGAAACACTACTGGGACCGAAGACCTCGCTGTTTGGTCCCAAATCAACCAACCAACCAGGAAAACACTATCTTAATGTTCTGCAGTTGAAATAGACTGTGAGCCAAAACATAATTATCATCTGCTTACTGGCGTATGGTGCATCTTTCGAACGCAAAGCAGCAGAGATTCTGAATGGAATGTATTCGACAAGTCCTTCGTATATGAATATGGTATCTGTTCTCTCGGACATGTCCGATAGAACAGATACCATCGGTGACCATGCAGCGCTCTAGAATGAAATGATAATTAAATCAAGACCCTAAGCTGCCGACAGGCGTTGATATACATCAACGGGGACAGTTGAAAATGTGTGCCCTGACCGGGACTCGAACTCGGGATATCCTGTTTCCATGGCAGACGCTCTATCCATTTCAGCCACCGAGGGCAAAGAGAATAGTGCCACTGCAGGGACTTATCCCTTGCATGCTCCCCGTGAGACCCACATTCCCAACCTAATGTCCACATACTCCATTCGTAATGCCCCTGCCCGTTATACTCATTACTCGCGGCAGACAATCTTACCGAGTCCCGTAAGAGTTCGGGCAATACGTGTGCATCCTCACAGAAGAAGGTCAATGGCCGGTTAGCCTTAACTATATGAAGATGTTATCTGTTCTGTCTGTGCTCTCGGAAGAGACTCTGTGGTTGGTCGGACTAGCAGTAGCGACTGGATACAGAAGTGTATGGACATCTTTGTTCTTAGTGGAGCCTCTGTGTTGGTACGACATGCATTATAAAATGAGACACAAGGAAATGTAGGATGATGGATGTTGTTGATAGAATTTGAGTAGCGGCATTATTGACTATAGTTGTTTTGGAACTGAATGTCACATGAATAAGGTAAAATTTTGTAAATACATTGTTTGCTCTTTTGTTAACCATGTGCCTCCTAGTAGTTAGAGACTATAGGAGTTAGAATCTTTTTATTTAGGTGGCTGTAGTCGCTGCTTGTTGTAATTACTATAGTTCCTGTTATGAAGATTTTCTGTGAGGTAAGTGACTTATATAAAAAAAGGGTTCGTGATTGAAATAACCTTTGGCAATTAACACAGTTGGAGGTAGTTTCCTATTTCTTTAATTTCATATTTTTTGGAGTTTTATCATTGTTAGGATTTCTTGCAAATTCAGGGCCATTTTTTGTGTTAATTATTCGAAGTCATGTTGTCACTGTATAGCAGTCGGATTGCATTGGGCTTGTATATTGTGGGTAATAAATGAATAGATTAAGCTTGAGTAGTCTTTATCAGTGAAAATTCTGTAGGTCACAGTTTAAATGATAAAAATAAATTAGTTTCACACTTGTCACAGTGAAGAAACAGTTTTGGCTGCGGGATCGTTATTGTATATTACTGGTTGCTGGTTGGAAAACTTTGTCATAGTGTTTTTACTTGCTAGTACAAGTCGCACGGAAATCCAGATTATACGTCCTCCATAGCATTATACTACATCCACCTGCCTACATCCGTAGCGTGGTGCATGTTTGGAGCAGCCGTTCGCTTGGATAACGACGTATCCGAACACGACCATCGACATGGCTCATTCGATCACGAGACCCACTCCAAATGATCCACGGCCCAATGTCGGCTTTTGCGTGCCCACTGTAACCTTATGTGGCGATACCGTTAAATCAGCATGGGAACAGGTAAAGGTAGTCTGCTGCGGAGCCTACCGTTCAACAATATGCGGCAACAGTATCGTACGAAACACTTGTGCCTCCTCCAGCAATGACTTCTGTCATCAGATACGACACAGAATGCCACCTACCCTACTTTACCGGATGGGCAAGCCTCCGACCACCACATTCTATGACGGGGCATGGATTCGACCCTTTTTCATTTACTAGAATCTTTAACAACCTTTCGGCAAATTTCTTTAGCTTCTCCCGACGTTAGGACGTGAACAGATTTCGAGTTGCTCATCCCTAGGCACCAGCCCATGGAAGTCTGCCTTTAGTTGGTTTCCGCATTTGCGATCTGTATAGTGGCTACAACGGTACTCCATTAGTATCCGCTTCACCCAATTACTTCCCTTACGGCGTCACGTCCCTACAACGCCACCAAGCCATGAACACTTGTTATAAGGTTTCCGATTATCAGCAAATAGCGCGAAAACGAATAACAAATACAGTAAGTAATACACTACTGGCCATTAAAATTGCTATACCAAGAAGAAATGCAGATTATACACGGGTATTCATTGGACAAACATATTATACTAGATTTGACATGTGATTACATTTTCACGCAATTTGGGTGCATAGATCCTGAGAAATCAGTACCCAGAACAACCACCTCTGCCCGTAATAACGGCATTGATACGCCTGGGCATTGAGTCAAACAGAGCTTGGATGGCGTGTCCAGGTACAGCTGCCCATGCAGCTTCAACACGATACCATAGTTCATCAAGAGTAGTGACGCGTATTGTGACGAGCCAGTAGCTCGGCCACCATTGACCAGACGTTTTCAATTGGAGAGAGATCTGCAGAATGCGTTGGCCATGGCAGCAGTCGAACATTTTCTGTATCCAGAAAGGTCCGTACAGGACCTGCAACATGCCGTCGTGCATTATCCTGCTGAAATGTAGGGCTTCGCAGGGATCGAAAGAAGGATAGAGCCACGGGTCGTAACACATCTGAAATGTAACGTCCACTGTTCAAAGTGCCGTCAATGCGAACAAGAGGTGACCGAGACGTGTAACCAGTGGCACCCCATACCATCACGCCGGGTGATACGCCAGTATGGCGTTTAGGAATACCCGCTTCCAATGTGCGTTCACCGTGATGGCGCCAAACACGGATGCGACCATCATGATGCTGTAAACAGAATCTGGATTCATCCGAAAAAATGTCGTTTTGTCATTCGTGTACCCAGGTTCGTCGTTGAGTACACCATCGCAGGCGCTCCTGTCTGTGATGCAGCGTCAAGGGTAACCATGCTGCTGCAAACGTCGTCGAACTGTTCGTGCAGATGTTGTCTAGCAAACATCCCCATCTGTTCACTCGGAGATCGAGACGTGGCTGCACGATCCGTTACAGTCATGCGGATAAGATGCCTGTCATCTCGACTGCTAGTGATACGAGGCCGTTGGGATCCAGCACGGCGTTCCGTATTACCCTCCTGAACCCCCCGATGCCATATTCTGCTAACACTCGCTGGATCTCGACCAACGCGAGCAACAATGTCGCGATACGATAAACTGCAATCGCGATTGGCTACAATCCGACCTTTATCAAAGCCGGAAACGTGATGGTATGCATTTCTCCTCCTTACACGAAGCATCACAACAGTGTTTCACCAGGCAACGCCGGTCAACTGCTGTTTGTGTATGAGAAATCGGTTAGAAACTTTCCTCATGTCAGCACGTTTTAGGTGTTGCCACCGGCGCCAACCTTGTGTGAATGATCTGAAAAGCTAATCACTTGTATATCACAGCATCTTCTTCCTGTCGGTTAAATTTTGGGTCCGTAGCACGTCATCTTCGTGGTGTAGCAGTTTTAATGGCCAGTAGTGTATTTTTTCGTATTTGAGAAGCAAAAATTGAGAACTTAAATAAACCTAAGGTCTGTAGACACATAAACAATCTTGTGAATGTATCACTACAACTTCATATTGAAATCTCAATTATCAATTGGAATATATTATTACTTGTAGGGTTGTGATTAGAAATAGAATTTTCCACAGTGATGTCTAGGTGATCTGCACAGTCAGAAGCACTAAAGTGGTGCGTGAATTGTATCTAAGAACCTATTTGTACTCCTTAGCTACAACCTCAACTAAATCCTATGACCCGTACAGTATTACCAGCCTCCACACTGCAAGCCTTTGTTTCTATCTTTTTTCTCTCTACATCTACTTATACATTTATACTCAACAATTCACTGAACTGTATAGAAAAGGATACTTCACACTGTATCAGTTATTAGGGTTTCTTACCGATCCACCCACGTACGGAGAGCGATCAGTGGTGGAATGACTGCTTAAACGCTTCCGAGCGGGCTGTAATGAGTGTAGTCTTGTCTCCGGAATCCCTACGGCTGCAACCTCTAGGGTGTTGTCTTGGAGAAGTTGAAGCGAATCCCGCACTGCAATACCTTATCCATACGACAATTTTGTACCTTTTTAATACAGAGCATAGAGTAATGAGATGTTGCCCGTTGGATATGGTGTTTGATTCAACGTACAGCCGGTACAGGACCCAATAATCGTTCTTTGAAGTGATTACTTTCCGTGCCAAATGTTCGTTGTTAAGTGTGGCTTCAGTACGTCCGCACATAGCATCAAGTTCATGTAAGGTCCCCTGAACGTGACAACAAGCATGACTCATTAATTGACATAAGAGTAAAAGAACGACAGGATGAACAGCGAACGCGTAAGGATATAGTTTCTTCTATTACTTAATTTTTACTAGACGTGACTTTGTCATGGAAGGCTCAGCATAAATTATTACCACAATACAAATCTTAACGGTGTTCGCATGTCTATGACATCTGTCTGCTAAATTGTTTATTGATTTTAAACTCTACTTGCGTGTTCCTGGAGCTGTTATGCTAAATCGTTGCGTTAACGGACACGAAATGCGTTTGCTGTGTTCATATTGCACAAAGCCATTAGAGCGTTTCCTCACGCGTTAAACCAACGTACGAATACACCTCTCCGTTTACAAAGGAGTGAAAACAGTATTAACGGCGTGGTCGTCTTCTTGGCCCGATGGAGTGTACCGGCGCTGAACTACGACAATAATACTGCATACCACTCTCTTTCTTCCTCACTTAGGGGTGTTCTGTCTTCACAAATTGTGTATTCATTTCTTATTAGGTCTCCTGCATCTTTTCTAGCAGCCAGTTTATGAAGCAATATTAATTTGAGAACCCGTATGTTATGCATCCTCTGTACGTGTTCGTAACAGGTTTTGCAGCATTTATTTGTTTTAGATCGAATTTTTCCTTCTTCCAGCTGAGTCAACATGTTCTCGTAATATATTTGCGCTTGCGTAACCTCTTTTTCCTGTCAGTGGACTTGCATTTCGGGAAGACGGCGTTTAAAATCCCTGTGTGGCCACCCAGGTTAACATCTTATCTGGTTTACCTAAGTTGCTAAAGGAAAATGTTGGAATTGTTCCTGTGATAATGAGATGACCGATTGTCTTCGTTCTCATCCCTCTTACCCAGTCTTGTGCTCTGTCTATGATGACATCATCGTCGATGGGACGTCAAATCGAAATCTTCCTTCCTCCAAACTTCTAAAAAAATACATTAATGCTCTTTATATTTTACCGAAAGTTCTTTTCGTAGTTTTCCATCATTCGTTCATAAGACGGAGTATTCGAAGATCCTAGGGCATCCTTTCTCGTCTGGATCACATTTTGTGCATCTTCTCTATTCTGCTACATACACTTCCAGATCTAGTCAATTTTATATCTGCATTAACGATTGGCTAGTTTGGTAGCCCACAGATAGCTGAAGGATCACACTAGTTGCAAAATAAAATCTACATTGATTTTCGTACTTCCTATATCTAACTCTCAGAAAGTCATTGGTTAAGTCTTGATTTTCAAGATTTCACCAATTCTTATTTTCACAGTATTAAAGTCATGAAATGCACATTCAGAGTTATTATCTTTTCTTGTAGTACCAACAAATCACGAGTGTAAAGAAAAATATTTGAAATAGCGTCTTTTGATACCTTTGTGTATACTTTCTCCTAGTTTTTGAATACCATCATTACTATCGATATTAAAAACACTAGACCATACTGGACACCCATGTATTGCTTTATTATTAACAATAGATAGGTTTTTGTTTCAGCTGAATCCTCGAGTATTTTAAAAGGGTTTTTATTGCTTTTATTAGCTCGTTGGGATATCCATTTTGTTCGAAGTTTATATCGGAATTTCATTATAAAATGCTCTTATGAAGTCTGTTTAAGGGGGCCTGTTGAAGCGGATATGTTTTAAAATTTAGTTATCATCACTTCTTTTCAACTGTTTACGGTAAGTTTATAGCGATTCAATCACTGATATGTTCTTATCACATGCATTTTCTGGATGTCTTTCTTATCTTATTAATATTATTTAAATGTTATTGGCGACTTTTCTGTGTACTATGAGTATAATTTTACATTTATCATGGAATTTGTCTGAAACAGCTCTTCGTGCTTCTGTAAGTGGTTTCGTAGCATAGGTTTCAATTTATTTTTTACTTGCCATATTCTAAACTTATTTGCAATTGTTATATATAAGGAACGTGATTTTCTTACTACTTCTTCAATCTGCTTATTACAGATAATCAGACCTCCTCTGATGTTTGTTTTTTCTTCTTTGTGGGCGGCTCTCTAGACTGCATTTTCTTTGCAGCTGCAAAAGTTTTACCACTCTGTCTCCAGTTCGATTCCATACCAATAAGCACTCTAACAGCCCGTTTTCGCAAAGATGTTTTATACTTTCTTCTTGTAGAAAGTACACTGGTCTGCATTGTCTTGACTTGCACATGCCTGAACCGGAGTCTTAGTTGATTATTTAGTAAAAATAGTCTATTATTTTTCTATAACCATTAGTATTGTAACGGTTATCCTCAGTTTATCAACCACTGCTTCTATTGCTACGTTACTCTTGATTTAAAAGTGTCACATCTAAATAGATGTCCTTCCTCAAATACACATTCACTACAGTGACAGGATAGACGACATCTATGGAGTAAGAAAGTTTGTAGTCCTTTTAAAACTCTAGTTAACATTAATTATATTCATTAACTATAAAATAATTTGCTGTTAAGTACGGTAGTTGCACTGGATTAAAAATAGGGGTTAAATGTACTAGCTGCAAAAATCCAAGTATAGAGCGATTGTTTCAATTCCAGTCCGATGAGCATGATGGTACAGGTTTCGGAACTGTAGGAATTATTTGGAAACAAATAAAGAGTACCAGTTTGCAAGTTTAGTTTCTAGCAACACGGCCTGTTCGAGCCATTATTACATCATCGACATACCTCTTATAGCAAAAATTGAGAGCTATTCTGTAAGATGCAACAAATCTCATGGGAATAAGGAACTCATTGCACAGGTAGTTGCGGAAATGTGTGCCATGCCTCCCAAAATATAATTTACTTCAGAATTAGAGAAAGATAATTTCCTCGATTATCTTGACTTATTCCGAAAGCTAATGGTAACCACAAATTCTGCTACTATAGGAAACCGATGTCCACCAATACTATAATCCTAGCGAAATAATGCCATCCTTCGTGGTATGAGGAAGAGTACTTTCGCACAATGTTGTGTATAGGAAACCGATGTGCACCAATACTATAATCCTTGCGAAATAATGACATCCTAAGTGGTTTGAGAAAGAGTACTTCCGCACAATGTTGTGTAGGACGATGTGACTGCCTTTAGCACAGGATTAGGTCGATAAGCAAATTGTTGAAGCAGATCATGGGGGCAAATGGGTACGACCGCTTGTGTTCTAAAGTAAATGCATTAGTTTACACAAAAAAACCACTTCATCATAGAACATTTTATATAATAAACAAAGTGAACCAAAATTAAGGATGCAATGTAATTTTGTCAGCATGACGTACTGTGGCATAACTTCTGATATAGTTGCCTTTTGAGACTAAAATAGTTTGGACACAGGGTCAGTCATGACTTCTCACGCGAAAAGAATATGTATTTACACTCTTATTTTTTATAAGTTAACATATAATAACTTTCAAAATACCTATGATGGACAGACCGCTCCAATGATCATATGCTCACACAAAATAAAACTTCATCATCATATAGCCATGAGATCAATAATGTTGACAATAACATACAGATATTACATAGAACAAAAGAGGGACAGTATATCTGTGTGCTTGAAGAACTCGAAATTTATAGTGACAAATGAAAAGAACCTAGTATGTATCGTACAGAGCAAAATGAAATTTTCCATAATGCTTATTTTAATATGTACAATAATGTCTGATAAATACGAAATGCCTGCTGTTCTTCTTAGTTCCACCCACCACGATATGTTGACATTTTAGCCGGCCATGATGGAAGATACGCGGTGCAGACAGCAACCTGTGGCATTAATTAACACAACACTGCATCGCTCGTCCCTCAGTCAACTGTGATAGGTGGCGTACGGCAGCGATCACTGCTTTGCCCACACTGTTTTAACTCCCTTATTAATTTCTAGTAACTATATTCTAAACCTATAGTTATTTATGCAACTATAGCTCTTTTTCTCTTCATGATCTGACTCACAGTAAGAATCAATGTATTTTTATGTTTATTTATTGATTTAAGGCAAACTGTTTAAACTGTAGTTTTAACAGCTGTAGGAGTCAAGCTGTGCAAATTATGCATGTTTGTTAATTTTGGCAATATCTTTGAAAATGGATCAACAACGACAAAAATGTACGCTGCACCCTGTACTGTGAGGTTTATTTTTATGTTTATATTTTGTCTTTTAATTAAAAACACATCATTCATACTTTAATGTGTTACATTAACATGTCTTTTAATTCTTCATTTTTATTAATTGTTTTTATTTTATTTTATGATGGCAAGTGCCTTTTATGCTGTTTTAATGTGATAATGTCACATAACTGTAGTATAATTTAACTAGGCCACATTCTTTGTACTTTACATAAGTTTTACACCTATGACAGACTGCACTTTGGGCAATCAGGTGTGAGGTGGTTCATAATATTTTGTTGTTACTTGTACAGCCTTTGCTGGTAGTCTTTCCAGTACCTCATTCATACAATTTTTCATTATTGCTGCCTCTATTTCCTGTTCCAACTTAGACATGAAGAAGAACTGCAGCACAGGTTGAAATCTATACTCTGTAATAAAAGAAGTGATTCAGGCAGTGTTTGTTTATTTACTAGCTCCAAAGCTATGGACCCCTCCAAAAATTTGTGAAAATTAATGTCCCCATCAGACCGGTTATCATTGCTATGAATCATCCAGCGTAAAAAGTTATGAAAAATCTACATTCAATTTCAGAAAACCAATGTAAATTTCAAATCCCTTATTTAACAAAAAACTGTTATGAAACAATTCAAGACATCAAAGAAGCTGAGATTACATTGAATGCTCAGCTTCTTTCCTTAGATATAGCACACTTAAACAGCAGCATTTCTGTCAAAGACTCCATTGGTATAATTAAATATAATTTGTTAAAATACCAGACAATGTCTACAACTGAAATTTCTGAATTCACAGAATTATTGGACCTTGTTCTCTCTGGCATCTGCTTCACATTCAGCAGCAAGATGTATAACATGATGTAAGCCTAGAAGTGTGCAGTCCACTCAGTGGAATGAATAGAGAAATCTTTACTAACCAGTTGGGAAATACAAATTTTAAGGACAATGGCAACGTTACCTAGAGCACTACTGCACGTTTGTAGATGACACATCCATAGTTTATAATGGGACTGAAGAAGAAACAGAAACTTCGTTAGGTAAATTCAGTAGTTTACACAAAAAATCCACTTCACCATAGAACACCAAAAAGATAAATAAATAATTTTTTTTAGTATATAACAATGAAAAACACAAACAAGGCACTGAATATCAGTGCACGCAGAAAACTAACAAACACAGACACAGTTATTATATTTGTGATATCTGCTCGTGTATAACATATCTGAATGAAAATTTTCTGATATGCGGCTATGTATCTATCTATATAAGAGAAATACAGATCTCAGCTGCTAATGGGCGACAAGTGAAAATTTATGCTGTAAAAGTGCAATAAACAGACTCATAAATGAAACAGCAGTAACCAGCATAGAAAGTAAAACTGAATTCAGCATCTAACCGTTATGGGAAAGTTGCCAGTGTTTTGGTTATAAATGTCTCTGTATTTTGTACAGACATGAAGAATAATACGAAACTACTACTGAGGCAGACCTGAGGAACTGTGTCTTGTTCTGGGTAATGTAGCATATCCAGTAGCATATCCATCCTTTCGAGGGCGTAATTGTATGGGCATGAGTGGTGTATTGCAGCTGCACAGACAGCAGACGAGCCTGGGATGTTGTCACTGTAATAATAATTCAACAAGGCTTACGCAACATTGTGAGGCAGCTTAGCTTGCTGAAACAATGGACTCAGCAGTACTGCACAGACTCATACAGCAAAGAGCAAGGCAGATTTCTACAATGACAGTGCTAGTTGTGTTTTAGGACTGGTAGTGGTGTATATGCACAACAAGTGCAACGCTCCCGACTATGAGTACAATACATTCTGTAAAGAAATGGTTCTCAGTCTTCAGCGCTACCAGGACGACAGGGTTGCACTGGACGAGGTCGCCACATGTCCCTGCCAGCAGAAGCCACAAGTTTCACTCTATGGCAAGGCAACAGCTCTATCGGCTAAGTCCTTCCCATGGTGCAGCAGACCATCGAAGATCTACTTGAGCGTTGCAGCCGACTCCTGCTCAGTCACTCAAGGTATATTTCACCATCGTAGGACAGGTGCCTCATCGCGGTGGATTTTCCCCGCCATGATGATGCTGCGTGCTGCCTGGGTACAGAATAGATATTCCAGCGTCGAGTAGATGCCGCTGGCGCTAGAGCTCCGCTCCGGCTTAAGTAATGACGCCGCGGGCAAATGGCTGAGACTGAGCGTCAGCTTGGTAGGGCGTGAGAGCAGCCCTCCTAGCAGAATGCACCAGTCAGATGGCCACTCAGCTGGTATACTGCACACAGCAGATACTTCAATAAAGGAGTTGTCACATTTTCAATTGGACTTCCAACAACCGGTCACATCATCCTGGCTCATAGCTGCCCACCAATTCATTGGGGAGGAGGGGGGAGGGGGGGGAGGACGCTATAGGGAGATGAAAATGTAATAATCATGGAGGAAAGGAACGCTGTGTAGAGAGGCAATAGAAACCAGAGTTGAAGGAGAATATACACTTGTTAGTGCTAATAAGGAGAAACATACATTGAGCTCTGCAGTAAATTTCAGTCCGTAACAGCAAATATGTCGTCCAGAGTGCTAAAAGGCCTGAAAAGCCTGGAAGACTGCAGTTGGATCACATCATCGTCACATATTCTGAAGTCAGGAGTATGTACAAACTATTATCACAGTTTATTTAGAGTGAAGTTTAAGAGAGTCATCCGGAAGGATTAATCTAAAAATAAGAGGAGTGCTGAAGTACTGAAGAATATTAACGTGTGTTTGATGTTTTCTGTGGTTGTAGAAATTACAGTAATTGATTATACAATGGCTAATTCAGTTGAAGAACAACGGATGTCCTTCAAAATAGCAATCATGACTGTTGGACTCACAAATATAATGTAAGGACGGTGAGCTTAGGTAACAGAGAAAGTACTTCAGTTGATGTATGTAAAAGGAAGTACAGAAATTTTTAAGAAAGATAGGAATACAGCCGTTCAGTGATGCTTAGAAGAAAATGATGCAGGGAAAGTATGAAGAAGTCGAAAACTAAATGACGATTGGAAGGTCCAATTCCGCTTTGTGAGGTTTCTCGTACCAGGATGTGTGTAAGAATATTTTGAAACTATCCATCCACGCTGTAATGAACTCTCTGACTTAGGTGAAACTACCTGCAGCAGACGCTGAATATTAAAATCCCCATAATAATCGAAGCAGATTATTAACCATAGCAGTACCAGCGCATTTTCAATAATGTATATTTCCGAGGCGGAATACTTTATGCCTACTTTGAAAAATTAAAAAAATTCGATAAATGATCTTAACAACACACTTTTTAAAGAGTTACGGATGTGTAAGTAGGGTCTAGAACCTTATAAGATCTTTCAGCACACTCTCTGCAATACTAACACCCTTGCAATAATATGTCCTAGCTACCAAGGTGGTGGGGAGAGAGGGGAAGGGAAGGGTACTTCTAGACTCCACAAACAAATATTACAAAATTTTGTTAACTGTTGTTGACTATCATTCATAACATAATTTTTAAAGAGCTGTTAGTGTATAAGTAATGTCCTGAAACCTACTGCTGAAATTCTTGAAACATTTATTTTGACTTGATTAAAAACAAGACAAATTATTTTGAAAATTTTAAAATATAAAGTACCACCACATAAGATTATAATATTTTGTAGACGGGTATAAAGGACACCCCCGCCCCGTTCTCTGCCCCATGGTATCTCTAGGCTTAAACTGAAATGTTGATACTTGGGCCTGGGTTTTCATCTGACTGCATGAAATTCACTTTTAGCTTCTTCAAGGAATATGAATATTTCACTAAACATTTCTCAAATCAAACTAATTGTTGAAGTTGTTATTAATTACCATTGATACTCAATGTTCTTGACTAAAACACAAATGCCAGATGTAAAATACCTGAAATGACTACAAGCCCAAAACCGGTGCATGTTTAATAAAATAGCCTCCTATTGTGATTGGTAGTGGATATTATTCCACGCCCTAATTAATATCCTTGTTTCTAGTGTGTCTGTGCACCATTTTCCGTATAACTCCCTGCATAAAATATAGCGAATAAGGTTTGTCAGCTAATAAGTCCAGAAAGAAACGGAAAATATCTTAATCATAAGGCAAGTTTGTTGTAGGTCTAATAAATCTTTCACGCAGTTCCATCCACTCCTTATCTTTTTGCCAAGAAGGTCTTCAACGACTCTAGAAATTTAATGACAACACATAGTTCTTTGAACAGTATTGACCACTCCGTATCTATGCAAAATTACATCACATCACAAAATTATGTGTCACATGTAAGCTGTTATGATGATCGGCACTTGGATATAGAATCGCTCTCTTCAATACGTGGAGCCTCTTTCTTGCAAGCCAACAACTGCATTCTTCGATTCTTTTGCTTTATATGCATTATACTTACGAGAAAATACTTAATAGATTATAAAACATTTCATAAATGAATTACAATAAGACAATTCTTTTGTGTCAAGACAGATTTAATCAGTTACAGACTGGGAATCAAATGTAAAGGAATACATAAGTGTATTTGTAGTGGCAATACGAACAAGCATCAGTTGTATAATTTGTACCAGACGGGGACACGAACTCGGGTTTCCCGCTTTACGCGAGGAGTCGCCTTAACCGCTTTGGCTATCCGTGCACGTCTCGCGGCCAGACCCAAACTTCCATATGTCCTCGTACTCGATTAACAACCTTTACACGTACTCTTATTATGTAATTCACGTACGGGGTGGACGTTTCAATTGAAAGTCGCTGCCTGGTATCAGCGGATAAATGCAATATTGCAGTGCCGGTGTTCTTAAGACGAACGATGTAATGTTCCTTTGGACATGCACGCAGGTGCTTGGTTCATAAGTGAAGTTATAGTGCGACCTCCAGCACGTGACCAAATGAGAGGAAACGCAGATGCCAGTCAAAAACACGAAGAACTATTCCATTGAAGCTGCCTTAAAGCAAAAGGAGAAACGCGTCTGGAAGAGGTGAAATACATTGCAGCAAGAATAGGCGGGTTTTACTTACAAAATGAATTTTTCTGTGGTTTCTGGGGATGATGGTCACGGAAACAAACGTGATATATTAGTATTGCTAACATTTTCTTCGCAAGGGTAGCGGCTACTGGAATAAGTGCAGCCTATTAGCATCCTACAGTATGACGCGACAAACAGTAGAATATCAGAACCAGGGTAGTACGCTGGCTGCTTACAGAACACGGGGTCCTCGGGCGAACGGTTGCGCACAGCTGTCTCTGTCTTGAATAAGTGAGCGGCCGCACGCCGACTGTGCATGTTCGATCAGGCATCTGGCGTCCTAACCGGCTGTCGATTGTAATCGACTACTGGCCCTCCGGTCACGAACTGCATTTATTTATCAACAGAGCGCAATGTAATCACCGCAGAGATGGATTGTGATGTCTTGGGGCGTGATACTCGCTGGATGACGCCATACTTCACCATCGTAGGTCGCAGCCTCAGCGACCGTCATGTTGATTTTGGAAGGAAGAGTCTCAGCATTTTGCTTTCAAGCAATTTAGGGAAACCACAGAAACCTAAATATAGATGGCCGGACGACCTCTTTGAAGAGCAATTTTCCCGAAAACGAGTTCAGTGGTTTACAGCTGCACTACTCTGCTCGATTCTTTCTTTAGTACAAGATTATAACATTTATCATAACGGATGTAATACTTACTTCCATGCCCTGCTAACGCCTTTGAAAGGGAACCAACAGGTGTTTCTCATTAACAAAGTTTTCGCCAAAATGGTCAGTAACGCGTTTATTTGCATTTATTTGCATTATAGATTCACAGAATTCTGCACCTTATTAACAAATGACACTTTGCGACAACATTCGTCTGGTTGAAGATCTTCATCACCTTTATAATTGGCATATCCCCTCTTTTCCTTCTTTAGAATATCCATACTGCTGTTGAATCAATGACACATCACAACCACAGAAACCATTGGCAAAGTAATTCAATTGATCCTGACTGTAAACACAGCAAAACAAAAAATAAACATTAGTCCTAATTTGGGGAATGGCCTCTTATGTACTTGATTGCAGGTCCCGATGGTTTGTAGCGCCGCCACCAGAACCGAATTCGTGCATGTCATTTGCGTCGTGATTCTGATGCTTTTCTTCCCCCAGATTCACGCCCTCACGGGTCAGCGTAGCCTCCGCAGCCGCCAGCTGGTGCCACCAGAGCACTCCAGGAAGAGCGGATGGCCGATGTGCCCTCGGTCCCAGCGTCCCCACTCACCGAGCCAATGGACGTGGATCCGCCATCGCCGTCGCCGTCGCCGTCGCCGTCATCGTTTCACGACGCGCCCTCAGGCCTGGACACGTGCCCTGGCAGCAGTTTCCCGGATGATGTTTCTGTCGCTTCGCAAGCCAGATGGGGGTTACGGTCGAGAGTATGCCGTCGTCCACAGTCACTGCTTCTGGCTCATCTCTACGTCCAGTGTCCTGTCTCCCTTCCCGATTTCGTTCCCAACCTCACCACACCACAACGGTGCGGCATTTCGGGGAGGAGTAATGTGTTGGACTAAGCTGACGACGGGAGGCAAAAAATTGCGAGAAGATTGATAATAGACACCGGAGCAAGTGATTCTATCACGAGAGAGGCCAAAGACAAACTCGCAAGCAACGGGCCGCAAACGCCCTCTCGACCGCCAGTATTTAGATCGTTACCGCGGACCGGAAGACCCACTCAGTTAGTTATCCAATGAACCAACGAGTCGAGTCATCAGCCCTTTCGGAGTCGCAATCGCAGTTAGCTCAACTCAACCTCTAGCTCAGAGTCAGTCAGTACCCAGCGACCACAGTAGTGTACATAGCTGACTTGTATTTCACTAGCAGTGAGGCTAACGTCAACTATTACGGAAGAACTTGTACCACATCATCTGGACCATCTTAAGTTAAGTAACGTCTTGTTCTTATGAATAAAGAACCCAGCTAATGCTTGCATGCAGTTTGTGTTATTGAAAGAGGATACCTGCCACCAAACAACATCCTTTCCTTGCGTCCCATGGTGCAAGCCTACAGTGACAAGCCTAACAGCACTTTAAGGGAGACAAGCAAACAAATATTTTAAGTTATGGAAAGAAAATGGCAAATATAAGCTTCTTCTTGTTCATAATTCACATGCACTGCTACCTCGTACTACAAATGTTGGAAGTTGATTATGAACCTTTACAGCCGCAGACAACTGATCCAAAAGCACCATTTTATTAAGATAACCAGCCATTTTTGCTAAAAATTCTCTCACGTAATAACGCTGCTAGGTTTGCGAGGTGCTGGGGTGGAGAAGTGTGTGTAACACTTGGATGTAACTGAGTTTACACGAGAGTTGCTCATACTCTTAATATGCCCCTCTCCCGTCTAACTACCACCTTAACTTATGCACAACGGAGAAATGAATGCTAAGAGAATAAAATGATCCTGTGCATGGGTAGTAAAAATGGTTGCGCCCACACGCTATAATTTAGTAAAGTTACTAATCAATCTCTATACTCAACAGCTATTAAAATAAAAAAGGCAGGAAATGAAATTTAACGTCTGACTACTAAATGCTAAACAAATTATCATAGAGATTTATTTTATCTAACAAATATGTAAATATACGATTCCATGGACAGTGCCTTAAAAGAACAAGGGCACAAAATAATGGTGTTGAGAATAAGTACGAGGGCAGTTCAATAAGTAATGCAACACATTTTTTTTCTGAAACAGGGGTTGTTTTATTCAGCATTGAAGTACACCAGGTTATTCCCCAATCTTTTAGCTACACAACACTATTTTTCAACGTAATCTCCATTCAATGCTACGGCCTTACGCCACCTTGAAATGAGAGCCTGTATGCCTGCACGGTACCATTCCACTGGTCGATGTCGGAGCCAACGTCGTACTGCATCAATAACTTCTTCATCATCCGCGTAGTGCGTCCCACGGATTGCGTCCTTCATTGGGCCAAACATATGGAAATCCGACGGTGCGAGATCGGGGCTGTAGGGTGCATGAGGAAGAACAGTCCACTGAAGTTTTGTGAGCTCCTCTCGGGTGCGAAGACTTGTGTGAGGTCTTGCGTTGTCATAAAGAAGGAGAAGTTCGTTCAGATTTTTGTACCTACGAACACGCTGAAGTCGTTTCTTCAATTTCTGAAGAGTAGCACAATACACTTCAGGGTTGATCGTTTGACCATGGGGAAGGACATCGAACAGAATAACCCCTTCAGCATCCCAGAAGACTGTAACCATGACTTTACCGGCAGAGGGTATGGCTTTAAACTTTTTCTTGGTAGGGGAGTGGGTGTGGCGCCACTCCATTGATTGCCGTTTTGTTTCAGGTTCGAAGTGATGAACCCATGTTTCATCGCCTGTAACAATCTTTGACAAGAAATTGTCACCCTCAGCCACATGACGAGCAAGAAATTCCGCACAGATGGTTCTCCTTTGCTCTTTATGGTGTTCGGTTAGACAACGAGGGACCCAGCGGGAACAAACCTTTGAATATCCCAACTGTTGAACAATTGTGACAGCACTACCAACAGAGATGTCAAGTTGAGCACTGAGTTGTTTGATGGTGATCCGTCGATCATCTCGAACGAGTGTGTTCGCACGCTCCGTCATTGCAGGAGTCACAGCTGTGCACGGCCGGCCCGCACGCGGGAGATCAGACAGTCTTGCTTGACCTTGCGGCGATGATGACACACGCTTTGCCCAACGACTCACCGCGCTTTTGTCCACTGCCAGATCACCGTAGACATTCTGCAAGCGCCTATGAATATCTGAGATGCCCTGGTTTTCCGCCAAAGGAAACTCGATCACTGCCCGTTGTTTGCAACGCACATCCATTACAGACGCCATTTTAATAGCTCCGTACAGCGCTGCCACCTGTCGGAAGTCAATGAAACTATACGAGACGAAGCGGGAATGTTTGAAAATATTCCACAAGAAATTTCCAATTTTTCAACCAAAATTGGCCGAGAAAAAAAATGTGTTGCATTACTTATTGAACTGCCCTCGTAGTTGGCAACGTTTTTAAAGGGACACCTACTCCGAAATACTGAATTCGGTAATCTATTATGAGTGGGTCAGTTAACAGATATAATGACAAAACCTGACCGTGCAACGGAATGCCAATAAGAAATGACAACTCCGTGATAAATGCACATGCGAAACCGCGGGTACTGTAGCACCAAGATGACAGGGTACGCTGCTGAGGGCGTCAGAGAGGAGTTATACGTTCCTAGCACACTGGTGCTGCAGATACTTTACCACCAAGATCTCAGGCCCTGTGTAGACAGCAAACAGCTGTCGGATGGGACAACTGTTCTCTGATGATCGATGATCGCGGATAAAATGCGATGAGATAAATTCTGGAAAGAATCTAAACTCCTGTCCGGATCATCGAGACAGTCTTTCTCTTTAGTCTGCGCAGGAGTATCTCCAGGATAAGACACTGTCAATACACCTGTTCTACCTGGTGGTCTAGACGAGACTCCGTATCTCATACACAACGCACTGACACAACAAACTAGTGCTTTCCAACCCACCACGCTCAAATGTTTCCAATCTTAGGAGGGTGCGGAAAACTGCGGCAGTCATCTGTGTTCAGTGCAATCCACAAAATCCACACCAATCTGGATAGCAACGTTTTTGTACTTATCGCGGTCATTGCCGGCAGTTTTGAGTCGGCAAGACTCAGTGGAGGAGCAACACCTCTGAAGATGTCCAACGCAGTTCTGTACAAAACGTTAGGAACAGAGAATTTCGTGGACCACGACCGTATACTCTGAAAGGCTTACCAGTAGCAATGTCATCCGCTCGAGAAAACCTTTATTCTACCAAATATTAGGCTTGTATTAATTTTCAGTACTTAAGCGTTAGGATTTAAGGTATAAAGCAAACATTCTGTGCCGCTTTCACGAGTTTATCTAGTGCTAGTTTAAGAAACTTCATTTATTTTAAAGAAAAGCATTGTGCGTTTTTGCCGGCCGCGGTGGTCTAGCGGTTCTAGGCGCTCAGTCCGGAACCGTGGGACTGCTACGGTCGCTGGTTCGAATCCTGCCTCGGGCATGGATGTGTGTGATGTCCTTAGGTTAGTTAGGTTTAAGTAGTTCTAAGTTCTAGGGGCCTGATGACCTCAGATGTTAAGTCCCATAGTGCTCAGAGCCATTTGAACCATTTTGTGCGTTTTTAATTTTATGAGTATTCACAATCGTCCTTGCATTTAATTCGGGTATTATATAGACAGTATGACTCCTTATTGTGTGACGTTTCGGATGTGTGGTCGTCCCCTGAACTTGCCAAACAAATAGCCGATCACTCATGTAGTACTTTCTAACACTTTAGACAACAATTGGAGGCAGGTATACCGCAAGTGGCAATATTTGATAGAATTTTCTTGGTTGTTTTTCTTACACTAAAACTACAAGGTGTTTCAGTTGAAATGGCAGCTGCAATGGATGTACCTCTTCCCTTACCATCTCTAATGAGTTTTTTGTTGACAGGTCGTTAAACCATAAGCTTCATACCTTCTCTTTTCCACAACGTCTGATCACTGTCGACTTAATATGGCAATAATTCGCATCAAAAAGATAGTGTTTCAAAGTTCAAAAAGTTTCATCCCTCTCCTATACAGCCTTTCTCCCCTCCTAATCGCTCCCCCCCCCCCAAAAAAAAAAAGAAATCAATACCCAAAGTAAGTAAATGATTGCAAATGTTAGACTTCTTCCACTTGACGCTTCGTTTTCTGCTGCATAAGTAACACTCTTAATAACCTTCAGATATACAGCACACGTGGCTGGTCCCGGCGGAGGTTCGAGTCCTCCCTCGGGCATGGGTGTGTGTGTGTTTGTCCTTAGGGTAACTTAGCTTAAGTAGTGTGTAAGCGTAGGGACTGATGACCTTAGCAGTTAAGTCCCATAAGATTTCACACACATTTTTATACAGCACATGATGTGCCAGCACAAGAACAATACTAGAATCTCTAATAAATATGGAAGTTGATTTACACATTTTTTGCAGCCTTCGAGACAACACAAACAAGTCTGGGACTTTAAACAGCAATCTATTTTTTTCACGTACAATTTGCTGGTAATGGTACATTACATATTCAATATTCTTCCGTAATATCCTGCGTGGGCAATGATAATACATTGTTGTTAGTTAATGCACAACGTTTACTTAGTTTACCGAAGATATTTAGAGTGGAGAACCAAACCACAATAATAAATAATTTTGTGCCCGACACTCTGAATGCGGCAACTTGCACTGTGAATCATAGACGGAACGAGTGAAACACGGATCACTTCGGCAGAGGCCGGCTGCCGTCCGGTGCTGCTTATAAGCTGCATCGAGAGGAAGCTTTTCAACAAAACTGTTTTGATCAGGGTGGACAGCCGTGATATATTTTCGGGAAATACTTTTTAAAAATATTGTTATTATTGTCGAATTAGAAAGCGAAGAAAATAATTTTTTTGATTCCATCAAACTCATTCATTTAACAGACGAAATCTGGGTTAAAAAATTAAGGAAGCAGTGGTCTCACACTCTCAACTAATTTCGACGTAAGTCATGGTCGATGTATCTGTATTTCTGCACATTGTTTCTGTGAATTTGGATCGTTTGATAGATTGGTTATTTCTCTATATTGTGAACGTCTCTTACCCCATTCTCACCAAAGTAAAAACTTTTATCAAGCTTCAAAGACGTCTTTCAGCCCCGAGAAAGCGAAAGGAAGAACGCCAGACCCACCGATGTTCGAAATCCCATTTAAACATAATGTCTCTCGCTACCAGCTGCGGTGAAGTTTAGATTGAACTATGACAGAGGAGAAATGACAGTAAATGAGGACTGAATATTTCTTACACACGAAATTTAGTTTTGTGTCCTATTGACAGCTAAGAAATAATAAAAAAAATCATTTTCCATTTGCGAACATATGGTTTTGACAAAATTTTCGGTGTTACACGGTTTAACGTTTCTTTTGGTACTATTCAATTTTTTGAACGTTATGGAACAGGACCTTCGGTCCGGCCAAGTTGTCTCGGATAAACCGACATTAACAAGTATCTCACAGAAATCTGAACAACGCATGGTCGCAAACTATCAGCTCCCGAAAGACACAGGTTGGTAGAAAGAAAACACAGATTCTCATTAACAAAAATGTGGAATACATGGCAACATATGGAAACTGGAAAACTCCGCGGTATTGTAGAGCGTTTCCTACAGCTATCCGAAGCTGTACGGTTAATTTCATCTTCCACAGTGACAGGGTAGCGGGTGCCTCGGTATTCCGTTTCCAAGAGCATTGCTTCCTCATTTTGCAGTCATGTACATGATAACTGTTCCCGTGTTGACCATCGACGGAAGGAGCTGTTCACAACACGCTCGAGGTAGTTCAAATAAAAACAGGTACTGTTATCTTACTGGAGAAGAAATAGAAAAAAATAAAAGTAAAAACATGTGGAGGGCATCGCAACATATGGAAATAGGACGAATCTCCAGCATTGAGGAACGCCTCCAAACACCTATCTTTTCTCCCCATGCTGAACAGTGACAAGTAGCAGATATCCAGTTGTTCCGCAATTTCAGTGCCAGTCAGTGACACGGTAGAGTGCTTCCCAACTTCTGTATCATCGCTAAATCACCACTACTCTGTTTTGCAACTACCATATGCTAGATTCCGAATGCAACTAGATGACTGTGCAGTACATCCGTTCGACCATATACACGAAAGTATACCAGAGAACGTTCCATACCGATGCAATGTGGTTATCTAAATGTTTCCAGCACACCGATCATGGTGCACAATTTAAGATTACGACTGGCCATCTCTCCCTGCTTGCATGGGCGTCACAACGTTTTGTCGCATTCGTAGGATAAAGTCGGAGGTTGACACATCCTCGCCACATTGTCCTTGAACAATTCTCCCTGAAAATCGTTTTTACCCACAGCACCCATCCAAACGCAGAAGATGTAACGAGATACGTGCATGTCGAGGAGGGTAGCACCTCTCATCGGTGTTAAGTAGACAGAAGACAGTTTCGTTGGTGTAACAGACTGTTAAGACGGAACGTGTGGCTTATATATGATGGTGCTCAAGACGGATTGAGTTTGAAACTTTTCACGTAAACCAACCGTGCCATAAATTATGAAGTATTATTTCTCTGTCTGGAATCAGTATCAGGAAGGTACCAGCTTGAGAAAAGTGATCGTGGAGTATAAACGCACACTCCGATGATAACACTGTTCTGCACCTAAAAGTACTGCATTGTCAAAGCCGTACGGTTTCCGAAGTATTAGTTGTGCGGAATGGTTCAAATGGTTCAAATGGCTCTGAGCACTATGGGACTTAACATCTGAGGTCATCAGTCCCCTAGACTTAGAACTAACCTAAGGGCATCACACACATCCATGCCCGAGGCAGGATTCGAACCTGCGACCGTAGCAGCAGCGCGGTTCCGGACTAAAACGCCTAGAACCGCTCGGCCACAAAGGCCGGCGTTGTGCGGAATGCAGTGCTCTTAATACTCTAATGTAGGATATATTAGTCCAGCATCTGACATACAACCAACACGCACATTACCTACCGCAATCACTACGGTGGCAAACTTTGAAATGATATAACTGCTTCCTTTTACACTGTTCCTGTGTCCTAGAATGGCATCGTCAGTGTATATCCACCGCTCGAACTGCTTATAAACCAACTAGAACGAATTCTGGAGACTGTTGTTCCGTCTCTTAGGAAATTAATATATTCTATGTCTTTTTAAGTCGGAAACGTACGTACCCTCAATCACACTTCCCATGTCAGCCGTGCATATCGTTAGTTGTAGTAGTAGTAGTAGTAGTAGTAGTATCCGTTTTGATGGATGCGTCTGTGTCTAACTAGGAAATAGAGCAAAGAAAAACCGACTTGAATATTCTCGGTATCTGACACCACACACACACTGCTGCAGGAAACTGTGCACGAAGAAGCGTTAACTTCTTACCAGGTACTAAGCATCACAATATAGAGACAAAGGAGATGTAACAGTCTTATTGCTGTTTACAGCAGCATCAGCACAGCTCTTGTGGCATTCATCTTGCATAAAGAAGTGCTGGTCTCACGTTAGATAGTAGGATAATATGGCAATTTCATTGTAACACCATATCTCTCGAGTGCACCCCGCTCACACTGTTAAAGGTGATACATGTGACATCGGTTCACTCTCCTATAGAACACTCTAGGGAATGGCTTCAATCTCATAAAACCAATGATTCTTTTTTTATGCTTAAGGAATAACACTGTGGGAACCAGACGTAACTCGGAAATATATATATTTGACTGCATATGTGAGAACACAGTTATGGATCGGGACGCATATGTTTTGCCTGCTTTAATATGGCACCTCTGTGTAACACATATGTCGCCTTTCTTGGAGTATGTGCTACGAAAAGCCACGTACTTTACAATGGGAGCGGGAGGGTTAAAAGTGAACGCAGTCAGAGCATAATTTTTTAAGATTTTCTCGATCTTGAGTGACCTGGTACCCCCAACCCTCCTCAATTCCCCGCATTTCATGATACTTCTTCTCTAATTTCATGTATTCTCAGTCAATTTAAGTAATTTTGCAAGTTTTTTCGCAGTTTTACATATTTCGTCGTATTTTCTCAATTTTATGTATTTCTCATCAATTTGTCGCAAGTATACTAGATTTTTATCAATTTTTATAGCTTTTATGTCTTCTTGCAACTTTTTGAAGTTTTACCGTAGGTATATGGTAATTTTTTGTACGCCCCAAAAACCCTGTCAGGATATCTACAAACTCTAGGCATCTGGTACTTTTTTATCCTGGTATTAAGTTATTTGTTAGCTGACAGTGTGTCCACTGCACATAACGTCCTCGACCGTGAGAGTTCCCCTCCCCGTACCTACAGAGTGCGCGTCGTAGGTAGCGTAATTTGTAGACGAACAGTTAGCAAAGTAAGCATTCGAACCATCGCTGACAGCATGCCTATTACCAATCACGAAGTCACGATTTCAACCACTTGTACGTTATTTTCGGCAGTTCTACAGCCCCGCAAATAGCGAAAAACTGTAGTGGATGTAAGCACATTTAAACATCCTGCTAAAGAGCATAACATCTTCGATGCATGTTATATTACCGATATTTCGTGACAATATTGTCGAGCTCCGCCTATAATAATAACAAACCATGGCATCCTGCTGTGCCTATCACGCCTACTTCTATACTCTTAAAGATACACGATGATGGAACATAATCATCCCAATTCCGCTATTTTGTATGCTAGATGTCCATCAGATGGAGGGCGACATTTCTTCGTGAGTATTACTGTTAGGTACGCGTACTGAACAACATATTAGTCGGACGATATTACACCAGAATCGTGTAGAAGGAGGCAGTTTTATCATTTCAAAGTTGGTCACCGTAGTGATTGGGGTAGGAAATTTGCGGGGTGGATGTATGTCAGATGCTGGACAAATATATCCTGGGGTATTAAGTTCGTTGCATTCCGCACGACTAATACTTTAGAAATCATATGGCTTTGTAGGTACAGAATGGTGTTATCATCGGAGTGAGCGTTCATGTTCTACTATCATTTCTCTGAAGCCGGTACTTTCCTGGTACTGATTCCGGACAGTGAAATAATACTTCAGAATTGATGGCACTGTTGATTTACGTGAAATGTTTCAAACTCAAGCCGTCTGGAGCTCCATCATGTATAAGCCACACGTTTCGTCTTAAGCGTCTGCTATACCAACGCAGCACTCTCATGTCTACTAAACACCGATGAGAGGTGCTACCCTACCCGATACGTACAAATCTTGTTAGATCTTCTGCTTTTGGATGGGTGCCATGGGTAAGAACGGTGTTCAGGGAGGATTGTTGAACGACAATATGGCGAGGATATGTCAATCTCCGACTTTATCCTACGAATGCGACAAAACTTTGTGATGTCCATTCACACAGGGAAAGATGGCCGGCCGGCCGTAGTGGCCGGGCGGTTCTAGGCTCTTCAGTCTGGAACCGAACGACCGCTACAGTGGCAGGTTCGAATCCTGCCTCGGGCATGGATGTGTGCGATGTCCTTAGGTTAGTTAGGTTTAAGTGGTTCTAATTTGTAGGGGACTGATGACCTGAGACGTTAAGTCCCATACTGCTCAGAACCATTTGAACCATTTTTTGAAAGGTGGCCAGTCGTAATCTTAAATGATCGGTGTTCTGCAAATATGTAGATAACCTCATTTTATCGATATGTATCGTTCTATGGTGTACTTTGGTGTATATGGTCGAGAGGATGTATTGCACAGTCATCTAGTTGCATTCGGAATCTAGCATATGGTACTTGCAAAATAGAGCAGTGATGCAGAAGTTGGGAAGCACTTTACCGTGTCACTGACTGGCGCTGAAATTACGGAACAACTGGATATCTGCTACTTGTCACTCTTCAGCATGGGGAGAAATGTAGGGGTCATCACCTTCAGATAGGTGTTTGGAGGCGTTCCTCAATGCTGCAGACTCTTCCTATTTCCATATGTTGCGATGCCCTCCACATGTTTTTTCTTTTATTTTTTCTATTTCTTTTCCAGTAAGATAACAGTACCTGTATTTATTTGTACTACCTCGCGCGTGTTGCGCACAGCACCTCCCGGCGATGATCAACACCGAAAGAGTAATAATGTATGTGACTGCAAAATGAGGAAGCAATGCTCTTCGAAAAGGAATACCTGGGCATCCGCTACCCCTCAGCTGTGGAAGATGAGATTAACCGTACAGCTTGAAATAGCTGTAGGAAACGCTTTACAATACCGCAGAGTTTTCCAGTTTCCATATGTCAATGAAAAACATCGTCTTCTTGTTTTATTTCTACCAGCTTGTTTGTTGTGGGAGCTGTATAGTTTACACCATGCGTGGTTCAGTTTTCCGTGAGTAACGTTAATGTCGGCTTAGGAGCAGCTCACACAGATCTCGAAGTCATGGTAGAAAAAACAAAGTGTATGGCGGTGCACACTGATTGGATGTGTTACAAACGAAAATACAGTGTATTTAACTGCTCTTAATGGAACTATGCAGGAACCCTCTCTTATGGTTTATAGTCTGTGGCATAGGTCTTCCTCCAGTACAGGCGACAAGATTTTGTGCAAATCTGCGCAAGGAAGCAGCATGGCCTTCAGCTTCAATGCAACGATACGTTTATGTGTAATATTCTCCATGACAACACGCAGACGGTAATTATTTTTCGGTGTATCGGAAGAGACGAAGGTTCTATTACAAGTTGTGCCATAACTGGCTAAAGTTTTTATGCAGATAGTTCCCTCAAAACTACACTGATTTTGCTCATAAAACTAATAGGAATCGGCTATAACTATACTCTTGGAACCATGACAGTTTTTATAATATCGCCATGATTTTGTATTTAAAAAATAGGCGTTACCGCCGGTCCTACGTTATGTCACACTACATAACCTCTAATTACACTACTGGCAGTTCAAATTGCTACACCAAGAAGAAATGCAGATGATAAACGGGTATTCATTGCACAAATATAATTTACTAGAACTGACATGCGATTACATTTTCACGCAATGTGGGTGCATAGATCCTGAGAAATCAGTGCCCAGAACAACCACCTCTGGCCGTAATAACGGCATTGATACGCCTGGGCATTGAGTCAAACAGAGCTTGGATCGCGTGTACAGGTGCAGGTGCCCATGCTGCTTCAACACGATACCACAGTTCGTCAAGAGTAGTGACTGGGATATTGCGACGAGCCAGTAGCTTGGCCACCATTGACCAGACGTTTTCAATTGGTGAGAGATCTGGAGAATCTGCTGGCCAGGGCAGCAGTCGAACATTTTCTGTATCCAGAAAGGCCCGTACAGGACCTGCAACATTCGGTTGTGCATTATCCTGCTGAAATGTAGGGCTTCGCAGGGATCGAATGAAGGATAGAGCCACGGGTCGTAAAACATCTGAAATGTAACGTCCACTGTTCAAAGTGCCGTCAGTGCGAACAAGAGATTACCGAGACGTGTAACCAGTGACACCCCATACCATTGCGCCGGCTGATACGCCAGTATGGCGTTGACGAATACACGCTTCCAATGTGCGTTCACCGCGATGTCGCCAAACACGGAAGCGACCATCATGATGCTGTAAACAGAACCTGGATTCATCCGAAAAAATGACGCTTTGCCATTCGTGCACCCCATTCTGTGATGCAGCGTCAAGGGTAACCGCAGTCATGGTCTCCGAGCTGATAGTCCATGCTGCTGCAAACGTCTACGAACTGTTCGTGCAGATGGTTGTTGTCTTGCAAACGTCCCCATCTGCTGACTCAGGGATCGAGACGTGGCTGCACGATCCGTTACAGCCATGCGTGGTTCTAGGCGCTTCAGCCTGGAACCGCGTGACCGCTACAGTCGCAGGTTCGAATCCTGCCTCGGGCATGGATGTGTGTGATGTCCTTAGGTCAGTTAGGTTTAAGTAGTTCTAAGTTCTAGGCGACTGATGACCACAGATGTTAAGTCCCATAGTGCTCAGAGCCATTTGAACCATTTTTGAACAGCCATGCGGATAAAATGCCTGTCATCTCGACTGCTAGTGATACGAGGCTGTTGGAATCCAGCACGGCGTTCTGTATTACCACCCTGAACCCACCGATTCCATGTTCTGCTAACAGTCATTGGATCTCGACCAACGCGAGCAGCAATGTCGCGATACGATAAATCGCAATCGCGATAGGCTACAATCCGACCATCAACGTGAACGTGATGGTACGCATTTCTCCTCCTTACGCGAGGCATCAAAACAACGTATCACCAGGCAACGACGGTCAACTTCTGTTTTTTGTATGAGAAATCGGATGGAAACTTTCCTCATTTCAGCACGTTTTAGGTGTCGCCACCGGCGCCAATCATGTGTGAATGCTCTGAAAAGCTAATCATTTGCGTATCACAGCAACTTCTTCCTGTCGGTTGAATTTCGCATCTGTAGCACGTCATCTTCGTGGTGTAGCAATTGGCCAGTAGTGTATATCACATATGATGATTCCCGGAAACCCACTCAACAAAACCTGCAGATTCCTTCCCATTGATCTAGAATCATGAAATTTGGCAACAAACAAGGTTTCACAGTACAAGTGAGGGAAGGAATCCGAAAATTATTAATTTGTAATTTTTTTTATCGAGTTGAGCCTCTATGGACTGCGTGGTAATAACCAACTTCATTTTAGTTTCTAGGTCTTGTTCTCGTTCCAGCTTTGACTTCTTGACAGTGTCTTCTGAGCCCATCAGGAAGTGCCTGTTTATGCTCTTCGTACAAAGGTCCCCTCCGTCTTTTGGACTTTGATGCCATTTTAAAAACTTGCTAATTGTTCACCAAATTTCTAAATTTGTTCCTGTCAGGAATTTCTCTCTCTGAAACACTAATCTGCCTAAGATTTTTCTCACATTCTTTGAACCATCTTGGTCTTGTTTTCTTAGATTGGATGAAACTCTATTCTTTTTTTTAGTCGATCACTGTTCATCCTCGTGAGATGACCGTAAAATAACAATCGCCTCTTCCTAATATATTTATAATTATATTTGTAATTATATCAAACAAACAATTTCTTTTGTCAGTTGCTATCCGGCGTCGGACATTGAATTAAATCTGTCTGTAGTTGTGCATTCAGGCTGATTGGGTCGCAACCGTAAATGTCAAACATCGTGCAAAGAGTGACTTCATTGCTCATATGACGCGTTTCAGAATTTATCCCTCATCAGATAGTACGTGAAACGCCATATCTATGTGCAGTAATCGCTCCTAGGTATATTATGAGGGATTAACTTCGGAACGCGTCATATGAACAATAAAGTCAATCCTTGTCTGATGTTTGACTTTTACCACCGCCTCCCAGTCATCCCGAATGGAGAACAACTGGTTATTATAATAATGGTCGCCTACCTCCTGCATGACTTTGTATCAAACTTATATTTTTGAACAGTTTCGAAAATCTTTGAATCTCTGGGACTGATATATTGCCAAAATTAATGTCGACAACAGGTAAAAATAGTCGAGATTCTCGATTCCCGAAATATATATATAAAGTTTTTACGAAGCCCTAAGTGCCAGAGTTTCTCCCGAACCTGCCATTTTTATAATAATAATACGAGTACGGCTCTTACTAACTGCTGCAACAAAAATTCTTTATATATATGACGATTGTTTACAGTACTCGTTCCTGACGATACTTCTGGCACAGTCATCTTGTACTTGTTGCAAAAGAAATGAAACGAAACTATCGACATGCAAATCTGTTTGAGCAGTAATCCGTTTATGGGTAGGTCTACGCCGCAAGTTGGGACGGCGAGATGGAGAGAGAGTAAATACGTTCCGCATAATGAATCATTGGTCTGCGACGTAAACACAACCTGAGTTCCGTGTGGCGCCGTGTTGGCTGTCTAACTCTGCATACGAAATGTCTCCTGACGCAGGTAATGTATACAAATGTCGCATTCTGACAAGTCACTTCGCAGTACTCGTTTGAAAGTGCTAAAAATACTTGGTACAGACATTTTCGTACGTAGGCGTCCATTTAAATTTTGATGTTTAAATAAAAGAAACATACAACCTCGAAAAATATTCTGTGATAATGGGCATTTTATAATACCAATTATGTATTTCGTATAGTTTTTATTTCAGAATTGTTATGAAGTAAATTACACGATAAACTATGGCGGTTTCTCAGTTAGAGCTTTTAGGTAGTATCACAATTTAGCGAGCACTACAAATGTTAGATTAATTACAAAGTTGAATGCAGCGTATCCAAAAATGTTGCTTTTCCATAAAAGGAAAATTTAGAATAATTGATTTCGTTATTAGGCTCCAAGAGATCAAAATGTACCATACATACTGAACGTGCTTCCGGGTATCAAGAAAGGATAATGCAGCTTCATTCGACTGATCTAGTTTACTTGTCTCTAATGCTGAAACCACTTCAAAAAGACAAAAATAAATAACTGAATGTATTAATTTCGGTTGTCTTGCTCATGTCCTCTCTCGTATCTTAGGAAAGAAAAGCATGTGTAGCGTCTACGGAGCAATTCGTCGCTGTATGTTTTACCTTGTAATACCTCAACAATTGTAAAATTTTCAAGTAAGCGCTGCTTGTTTCAACTTACCAAACTAAGTAATTGTCAGACGTTTTGACAGGTAAAGGAAGTGCAAACCAAACCTTAGCAAATTGTTACCTAAGCTCGTGCTTATGTTGTATCAGGAAGAGATGCGTTGTCCAACTTAACAGGGGAAGAATGAAATTAATTATCCAATTCTGGACAGTTTTTTTTTTGTTTTGGATCAAGATTTTCTTCGCTACAAAATAAAATTAAATATACAAGAATGGGCCACTATAGCAACAATACAATGTAACTATTACAAATGACGCATGTAGCTGAAGTAGGACATTATAACTCATCATTAGAAGCGTTTTGTTTCACATTTGGTCTAGAAAAGAAATAAGTTTCTTTACACACGAAATCTACAGTAAATCGATACCTTACCGAACCTAAATTGGTAGGGATGTGTGTCCAGGGCTACTCAGTTGCTCTGTGTTGTGACTCTTTGATATGTTTTCTCTCAGGTTTCGTGAGATGGTATAAGTGAAAGTTACATGGTCACTCTGCAAGTCACAGTAGACTGCTGATAAGAAAGTAAGTAAAAGACAATATATCAGGTAGTATTACAAGAGTGCGAACCTCTAATTGCATCTTAGGGAGGACTGATGTGGCAAACAGTGTATATCTCAATGTCCAGACCCGACGTTCACGCCATACTATTGTTAATAGCCTCATAGTAATACTTTTAATAGATGGCACGGTAGAGACACGTGTGGATGAGCTGTTGCACCATATACAGTGCAGACGACGTAGTGAACCAATGTTTTTAATCTTCCACATTAGAAACAAATGCATTTGCAAGTCACACAAAAACTGAGTAACTGCTAACTTGAGAGCTTCGCTGGTATGTGGGTAGTTGTGCTGACGTTTAATACTATTCACAATCCCCGTGAAATTTTTAGAGTCCTGACAGGCTATTGTACTACAGGGTTTCTTGTGCGTGTTACTGCGACTTGACTGTTTCGGCTCGGGAAAAAATTTGGGGATATTGTTCGGAAGTAGGTCAGGCAGTGGCGGAGAACTGTAGGTCAGGCCTTGCTACTACATCAGCGACAATTTACAAATAAAATGCGAAGTTGGCTAAACAGAGAGTATAAATCCTATTGTTTCTACAATTTTTTGTTTAAGATGTTGTATTTGAGAACTTTACGACCTGCAGAATTGTTAATGGAAATGGAAAAAGTGTTAAATAATATAAAATACTATGTAAGGTGTATGCTTCGCCGGCGATGGGCGAGGCATGACAGAATCTCTGACCAGAGAGTAGTTTATTGTTAGTTGCTGCTTGTCGCTAGTCTGCGCGAGTCGACAGTAGTAGCGAGTGGACGGTAGTAGTCTGCGGGTGTCGGCATGCGTCGGCTGTGTGCTCTGGTCGCGACTCTGGTCAGGACTCTGGAGGATGAGTATTGTTGTAGAAGGTAAAGAAGCAGTCTTGCGCATATTTAATAATGTATGTTAATTGTAATTTAATTTGTTCAAAAAAAATGCCCCAATAATAATTTTTTATAAAGTAACTCTTTTAAAGAAAAGTATTAATTTCAATTTAAAGAATTTTTCCAATGCATTATCATTGCTTCCAAGAATCCAAATATATATATATATATATATATATATATATATATATATATATATATATATATATATATATATATATATATATATAGGCCAGCATTGCACGAAGCTGTGTCGAAGAATGTATACATAAGAGCAGACATATACGAGGTGTGGCTAGAAAAAAACCGGACTAGTACTGGTGAAACAATAAAACGAATGCAATAAGGCTGAAAGTCGCGTGGCCTGTCACGTGACTCTCGCTCCGCCTACTGCTCGAGTTTCATCTGCCTCCTGCACTCAGTCTGCCCGTGGCGTCTGTTTTAAGTAGTTGACGTTTTGTCTGTGCGTCGGAAAATGTTGAGTGTACAGAAAGAACAGCGTGTTAACATCAAATTTTGTTTCAAACTAGGAAAATCTGCAAGTGAAACGTTTGTAATGTTACAACAAGTGTACGGCGATGATTGTTTATCGCGAACACAACTGTTTGAGTGGTTTAAACGATTTAAAGATGGCCGCGAAGACACCAGTGATGACACTCGCACTGGCAGACCATTGTCAGCAAAAACTGATGCAAACATTGAAAAATCGGTAAACTTGTTCGACAAGATCGCCGTTTAACAATCAGAGCAGTGTCTGAGTTAACAGGAGTTGACAAGGAAAGTGTTAAGCAGATTCTTCATGAAAGTTTCAACATGAACAAAGTGTGTTCAAAAATGGTTCCAAAGTGTCTCACAATTGAACAGAAGGAACGCCGAAGAATGATTTGTTCTGACATCCTGGAAAACATTGAAAGTGATCCCACCTTCTTACAAAATGTTATTACTTGCGATGAATCGTGGTTTTTTACTTACGATCCCGAAACTAAACGCCAATCGATGCGTTGGAAAACTCCTGGTTCTCCACGACAAAAAAAAGCACGAATGTCAAAATCGAAATTCAAGGCAATGATGATTTTTTTTTTTTTTTGACATCAAAGGGTTCGTGCACATTGATTGGGTACCAGAGGGACAAACAGTGAATCAGCATTACTACATTAGCGTCCTGGCTACCCTATGTGAGCGAGTACGGAGAAAACGGAACGATTTGTGGAGAAAAAAGTCATGGATCCTTCACCAAGACAATGCCCCAGCTCACAGTGCGTTGTCAGTGAAGACGTTTTTGGCAAAACACAACATTCCCATCTTAGATCATCCACCCTACTCACCTGATTTGGCCCCCTGTGACTTTTTTCTTTTCCCTAAAGTCAAGTCAGCTTTGAAAGGAACTAGATTTGAGACTGTTGAAGCAGTAAATGAAAAAGCGACGGAAGTAATGTATGGACTTACCGAAAATGATCTGCAGCATTGCTATGAACAGTGGAAAATTCGTATGGAGCGGTGTAGAGACCGAGGAGGAGAGTACATTGAAGGAGATAACATGAAATTGTAAATAATTGTAAATAAATGTTTTTTCCAGCATCAGTCCGGTTTTTTTCTAGCCGCACCTCGTAATTCAGAACTTGGAACATTATGTGTTGTATGGGCTTTTAGCAGATTTCGGCATTTTCTTTATGGAAGATATACCACCGTTTACACAGACCATAGAGCGATATAGTTTTTACTTTCGGCTAAATTTACACACGACAGATTAAGCAGATGGAAACTTTATCTACAGGAATTTAATTTTACAATTGTTCACATTCCCGGCACACAAAATATTGTAGCAGATGCACTGTCCCGTTCTCTCAGCAACAGTCAGCAAGACATCGCAACCAATTTCTGCAAAGCAAATTTCAGCGTCATGTACATTCAACAAGTTGCATTTGAAAATTTCATTTCGTCGTCATTACAAGACATAGCACAAGAGCAGAATAAAGACAACGTATGGAAAGAGATTACACACCTTCGGCAAGATAGGAATAATGTTACCATTAGAAACCATTACACTGTACGCAATGACATTCTGTTTCGCCGCTCTTATCCTGACAGCAACATTTGGTTATTATGCATTCCTGACGAACTTGTTAACAAATTAATCTGGTATACTCATTTAAGTTACGCACATTACGGAGCCAGAAAATGTTTTCTTATACTGAGACAGAACTGTTATTTTACCTACATGGAGAAACGTATACGACGAGTTTTAGCGTCATGTAAAATCTGCCAGAAAACTAAATCGGATACGACTTCACATATTCCTCCATTACATCTCATTGTACCTGTTAAATTGAGACATACGGCCGCTGTAGACATTTTTGGTCCGATTCCCAGAACTAATAGAGGTTTTTGCTACATCTTTGTCGCTGTTGAACTCACTTCAAAATTTGTTACCTTCACTCCGTTACGCAAAGCTACTGCTAAAATTGTTTCGAAAGCATTTGTAAAACATTTTCTATTTCATGTAGGGCATGTGTTGAAAGTAATTTCCGACAATGGACCACAGTTTCGATCTGCTATATGGACACGTATGTTACGAGCTAGAAACATTTCTCCAATCTATATATCCAGGTACCATGCTTCTTCGAACCCTTGTGAACGATTAATGAAAGAAATTGGTAAACTGTGTAGAATATACTGCCATAAAAAACATATTGATTGGGACACACACATACTCTCATTCCAAAATGTAATTAATTCCATACCGCATGAATCTACTATGCTATCTCCGTCTGTTATACTGAAAAATGTTGAACCACCTAACAAAATTAAAGAATTAGTAACCTTTCCTACATCTCGTCGACTTCGACACCATGAAATAATTGACACTGCGCTGAACAACATCAAACGTGCTGCAGATCGCCGGAGAAGACAACAAAAACAGGTTTGTATACGCCGTGACTTTCACATTGGACAGAAGATATTAGTACGTACACACTATTTATCGAATAGAGGAAAAGGTAGGTGTAGTAAATTTGAACTTCTATACGCAGGTCCACATCGGATTCGCAGCATTCCTCATCCCAATGTAGTACACGTCGAAACTTTGAGAACCAGAAAAACCAAAGGGAACCACCACATATTCAACAATAAACCTTTTATTGAATGAAAATACTTTATGATTTATCACACGGTAATGCCATTACCTAATTTTTTTTATGACCACTTATGCAATTATATTCACATGAAAAATTACTGATGATTATCGTAATTTTTTCTTGGCAAGTGCCCGGCAAGGTAAGGTTAGCAGGTCGCTTTTCTTGTCGTTACACATCAGACCGTGCATATTTTTCCAGATGAACTTACACATTTTATGACCACTTATGCAATTATATTTATGTGACTACTTACTGATGATTATCGCATTTTTTCTTGGCAAGTGCCCGGCAAGGTAAGGTTAGCAGGTCGCTTTTCTTGTCGTTACACACCAGACCGTGCATATTTTTCCAGATGAACTTACACATTTTATGACCACTTATGCTATTATATTTATGTGACTACTTACTGATGATTATCGCATTTTTTTCTTGGCAAGTGCCCGGCAAGGTAAGGTTAGCAGGTCGCTTTTCTTGTCGTTACACATTAGACAGTGCACATTTTCCAGATAAAATTACATATCTTACGAATAATTATGCAATTCTATCTAGTGATATATTAATTTTATCAAATTTTCTCTCTATTAAAGTCTTCAATTCTCGCCTCTATTAACTACACAACATACAAGCTGTACACAAACAAGATCACATTTCTTGTCGTTATACACCCTAGACCGTGCATATTTTCCATTTTCTATGCATGTATGATTGTTTTCCTGTTTTGTTTGTATGTACTATGAAATATTTAAGATACAGCAAACACCAGTTGACTTTAACATTTTGCCTTATGATAGCTAAACATCGTGACTACTTTACTTTTTTTTGCTGCTACATTGTGATACACTGTGTACATTTTTGCTTCTGAACACTGTCAATGTTTTTGACATATTACGTTTTCTGTCATGCTGTGCTGTATGCTCAATTATGTTACTGTAAACCAGTTTTTATTTAGTGGGTATATGATTTAAATGCAAGACATTAATCCTTGTTCACCATTTTCAGAAAGAAATAACGTGTAAACGAAATAAATTAAACAGAAATGGGAATTTCACCTTCGGAATGAACGAAAGAGGATGCAATACCTCGTGATGAAGAGTAAACGGATCAGAATTAACAAGCATTAACAAGAATATACTATACACATCGTAGAATAGCAGTCTTAACTAATTTTTTCTTTCAGAATACAAGGCGATTCATGCAGGCTGTCAGACAGAACTACATATCTTCGTTTTAGTGATGAACTATGCTAGAAATAAGGAATAGTTGTATAATGAGTAATGAAGTGACTTTTTTGCAGATGATAATGAATGGTGATGAATAATGATGAAGAATGTCCTACAATGGATAATGAAGTTTTTCTTTACAGATGATGATAATAATGGAGTTATGGTGATATGGATAATGAAGTTTTTCTTTGCAGATGAAAATAATGATGAAGTTTATATATTTGCTGTTAGTTAAGAGATGCTATGTAATTATTTAAGTATTTGTTGCAGTTCGTTTTGACAGTATGTCTTATATCGCATGGTATGATGACTGAAGGTTTTGGAAAGGACAGCTAGAGAACATATATATTTTTATACACATTTCACTACCTGTTAATTCGAAGTTCACTACTTTTCAGCATAATATGCGTTTCTTCTTTCAGTTTCATAATCCATTTTGTATATTTTGCAGGAGAAATTATTCATGAAATTAATGTGGTATAAGTAGTTGTTTATTAAACCTATGTCGTTTATGAATGTGATCACATATACTCTACTTGTTTCATAACCTTGCTACAGCTGACTCATGACGAATGACGTTACACATCTCCATTTGCAGCAATAACTCAAAAGCAAACAAAGTAATTACCAGTCACAAATAATGCTACTAGTTTAAGAGAGTTCTGAATAATACTAATCAGCTCTGAACAGTATGTCACTTCAATACTGACTTCTGAATAATACAAAAAAAAATGCTTTGTAACTGGCCAATGAATGCCACTGTTTATTGTAATAAGATTACCTTTGATGCCTATGATTACTATAATTAAGTGAATTATGTTAATACTCTGCCATTCATTAGCTTCTGTTTTGAATGATGACTTCAGATGGTTTGTAACTGGGCAATGAGTGCCAATAATTACTATATTCAGATAATTTTATGAACATTATTCTATAATACTACATACATGGTACAGAAATGTTCAGTAACTGGGCGATGAGTGCCACCAATTACTCAAATCAGTTGTTAGACTAGTGTAATTCTCAATGAAGACTACTATGTGACTTAATGTCCTTCACCTTCTGACCTAATTACCAGAAATTACTGCAATATCCATTTGTCCTGTCTATCCTCATGATCATGGAGCACTACATTTGGTTTTTGCACTAATTCTACGTTGGTCTACTTTACAAGAACATGGTGTTGACACGACATGCTGTCCACCACCTTGAGCGATGGAGATGTTATTATGGTCCCACTTTTTGGTGTACCTAGTGTACTACCAAAATGATAGCATGGAATATTATTACGACATTTCAGTGTCTTGGCTACACTGATTAATACTTCAAGGAAAAGAGCTTCAGATTGTCTCACTTGGTGTTGTGCTTCTGTAGAAAGATATGGACTTTCAGTGCAGCTGCGTGCAACCTAAAGTGCTACAACCATGACGCAATCCTTCCCATTCCTTTCCTAATTCTTGTAAAATGATAAAGACATATACTGTGCGTGTGCACTTCCTTTCATTTGTTAATAAGATCAGTTGTCCTGAAAATACTAAAGACTTCTATAGTGCATGTGCACTTTATTTCACTCCTTGATATGTTAATTTGTTGTAAAAAAGTGCTAGAGAGTTTTACAGTGCGTGTGCACTCTATGCCATTTGTTAATATGATTTGTACTCATTACGTATACATTTTGTGATTCCCAGATATGTTCTGTATTACAAATGGCTTGGTTCAAATGGCTCTGAGCACTATGCGACTTAACTTCTGAGGTCATCAGTCGCCTAGAACTTAGAACTAATTAAACCTAACTAACCTAAGGACATCACACACACCCATGCCCGAGGCAGGATTCGAACCTGCGACCGTAGCGGTCACGCGGTTCCAGACTGAAGCGCCTTTAACCGCACGGCCACACCGGCCGGCTGTTCTGTATTACAGTGTGTGTGCACTTTCGTCATTTTGTTAACATGATTTGTATTCATTGCTTATACATTTTGTGATTTGCTGATATGTTCTGAATTACAGTGCGTGTTCACTTTTGTCATTTGTCAATATAATTTGTACTCATTATGTTTATTTGTTGTAGAAATATTAGAGAGTTTTACAGTGCGTGTGCACTTTATGCCATTTGTACTCATTACGTATACATTTTGTGATTCCCAGATATGTTCTGTATTACAGTGCGTGTGCACTTTCGTCATTTTGTTAACATGATATGTATTCATTGTATATATATTTTGTGATTTGATGATATATTCTGTACTACAGTGCGTGTGCACTTTATGTCATTTGTTAATATGATTTGTACTCATTACGTATACATTTTGTGATTTGTTGATATGTTCTGTACTACAGTGCGTGTGCACTTTTGCCATTTATTAATATGTTTTGTACTCATTGTGTATACATTTTGTCATTGCCTGATATGTTCTGTACTCAGGGCGTGTGCACTATATTTTATTTCATGTTCTGCACTTATATATCTGTAAATATCCTGTGATTGTAAAGTTAGTTAATTAAGAAAAATTTGTTGCTCATGGCAAGTCCAATTGACTCACCATCGCTGCCAAATTTTTGCCCCCCCAGTGGAGGGTTATGTAAGGTGTATGCTTCGCCGGCGATGGGCGAGGCATGACAGAATCTCTGACCAGAGAGTAGTTTATTGTTAGTTGCTGCTTGTCGCTAGTCTCCGCTAGTCTGCGCGAGTCGACAGTAGTAGCGAGTGGACGGTAGTAGTCTGCGGGTGTCGGCATGCGTCGGCTGTGTGCTCTGGTCGCGACTCTGGTGAGGATTCTGGAGGATGAGTATTGTTGTAGAAGGTAAAGAAGCAGCATTGCGCATATTTAATAATGTATGTTAATTGTAATTTAATTTTTTCAAAAAAAAAAATGCCCCAATAATAACTTTTCATAAAGTAACTCTTTTAAAGAAAAGTATTCATTTCAATTTAAAGAATTTTTCCAATGCATTATCATTGCTTCCAAGAATCCAAATATATATATATATATATATATATATATATATATATATATATATATATATATATATAGGCCAGCATTGCACGAAGCTGTGTCGAAGAATGTATACATAAGAGCAGATATATAATTGCAGTTTTATTGAGGTAAGAGTTTTTGCTTGTTTTATTCAGAATACAGGGCCGAAGGTCGGCGCTGCTGTCCCTATAAAATTTACCAGATATTATTATTTCTGTTAGGAGGTTACATTTCGTTCATGGTTCATTATTTAATTTATATTATCGTGTGGTTTATGGTCAATTTCCATTTATCAATTTTGTGAGGAGGTTACGCTTGGCTCCATTTCCATTTTCATTTAACAAAATTTCTGCTGGGAGGTTACAACTATACAGTAAGATTATTAGAAATGTTGCATGACAACAAAATGCTAATATAATTGAAATTAATATACGTATTTTATTAAAGAGGAACAGAGGAATGAGGAAATTACAGAGCAGTCCATATAGTGATAAAAATATATTATATTCCAGGAAAACTGCAGACAGAATAGCAAGTTTCTTCTATTTTATTTATTAAGTTGTATGGAAAAAATACAAGTCTACGCACCAACGTGCTCATATACGGATCAAGACTAAAAGGGCTCTATAAAATCTTTCTGAGACTTAAAAATGACAGCAAAGCCCATTGTAAGATGATAACTGTGGATTTTTATTTATAAAGGAAGACCGACATAAAAGATCATCTCTTCCATGGGAAACGCGGGGTATGACAAACAGATTAAAGGTCTGAAAAAGGAAACAACTGATAATCATACGAGTATGAAGAACCAAAGTGGAATGTTATTTCGGGTTGAGATTACATCTCATTTATTAAGATGACACAGTTTTTAGTACTCGATAACAGATAATAAGACTTGGATTCTAATATTTCTGTTTCATTTAATAAAATATATTCGTACTTAGTGAACAAAATAGTGACATGCCGTAGGTAAGTCAGATGAGATGTATAAAGCTGGTCATGGTATGACTAAAGGAAAGGCTCCATAAAATGGTATTTACTTGACATGATTACATGTAATACAAAAGTTACGTATTTTGTGCGGTTGAAGACAACCATAGGCAATGAAAAGGCGAGGAAAAGAACCGGACAAGTGTGAGTGGGTCTCGCGGCCTGAGAGTTCCGTAAGAACTTAAGAGTATGTCTACAGGCTCTTATGAGTGGGTTTGCCAGTATCAAAATATATGATATAAATGGCAGTAGCTTTTTGTTGAATCGAGCTAGAAGCTTAAATTTTTGACACCGCGAAGGGAGGTAGACCATAGCATTTGATATAAATTTCAACTTGATACTTGTACCGGCTCCTGAGGAACAGGTGTCTTAACAGATGGGCAGACAGACGAACAACAAAGTGACCCTATAAGGGCCCCGTTTATTGACTGAGGTACGGCACCCTGCAAATGGCCTGGAATGAAATTCATCAACTAATTAGACTTCTCAAAATATATGAAATGCTAAGCTGCACTTTCTGTTTTGACTTGTGTGCAAGACATAGACGTATAACAGGAGATTATTTCGAGAAGCGAGGTTTGATCATCGAGTAATGGAGTCAGGACTAGCCAGGAAAATAATATACAGATCAGCAAACAGAGTGTAGTGGGAATCGTAGTTAACTTTATGAAGAAAAGGAAGAAAGATAAGCTTTAACGTACCGTAGACAGGAAATCTGTCGTGCCCTTTCGGAGGCCATTCCGGCATTCGCCTTAAGCGATTTAGATAAATTAGATGAAACTTTTAACGTAATGAACTGAAATGAAGGTGGGAAGGACATGTGGATCCTAGACGAAGGAAACTGTATGCTATATTTGAAATAAAGAAATGCAGAGAATGTGTTTTAATGGAAGGTGGGTAAGTGACGTTAGAAAATAAGCAAGAACCACACAGCAACGTACTGATGAAGACCATGACGCTTGGAAATGTGTGGAAGTGCTGCTTATCCAGTAAACCAAGATCTGTTGATGCCACAGCTGTTACTACTGACTACGAAGCTGATGGGTGTATGTGGCTGAAGAGTCGAACATGATCCGAATGAAATCTATTTTGGGAATTAAAGCAGAAGCAAAGGGTAACATACTAATATTAAGTCCAGTCAGTGATAACTATTATCACCCTAGAACAAATTTGCCCGTTTGCTGTAACTTTATTATTGAGAACGGATTAATCGACCTGTTAACGACATGTGAACATGAGTTCACAAATTATCTTGCTCCAGTCTCACGTGGCAGATACAATTGTGCAGTTATACACTCCTGGAAATTGAAATAAGAACACCGTGAATTCATTGTCCCAGGAAGGGGAAACTTTATTGACACATTCCTGGGGTCAGATACATCACATGATCACACTGACAGAACCACAGGCACATAGACACAGGCAACAGAGCATGCACAATGTCGGCACTAGTACAGTGTATATCCACCTTTCCAGAAATGCAGGCTGCTATTCTCCCATGGAGACGATCGTAGAGATTCTGGATGTAGTCCTGTGGAACGGCTTGCCATGCCATTTCCACCTGGCGCCTCAGTTGGACCAGCGTTCGTGCTGGACGTGCAGACCGCGTGAGACGACGCTTCATCCAGTCCCAAACATGCTCAATGGGGGACAGATCCGGAGATCTTGCTGGCCAGGGTAGTTGACTTACACCTTCTAGAGCACGTTGGGTGGCACGGGATACATGCGGACGTGCATTGTCCTGTTGGAACAGCAAGTTCCCTTGCCGGTCTAGGAATGGTAGAACGATGGGTTCGATGACGGTTTGGATGTACCGTGCACTATTCAGTGTCCCCTCGACGATCACCAGTGGTGTACGGCCAGTGTAGGAGATCGCTCCCCACACCATGATGCCGGGTGTTGGCCCTGTGTGCCTCGGTCGTACGCAGTCCTGATTGTGGCGCTCATCTGCACGGCGCCAAACACGCATACGAGCATCATTGGCACCAAGGCAGAAGCGACTCTCATCGCTGAAGACGACACGTCTCCATTCGTCCCTCCATTCACGCCTGTCGCGACACCACTGGAGGCGGGCTGCACGATGTTGGGGCGTGAGCGGAAGACGGCCTAACGGTGTGCGGGACCGTAGCCCAGCTTCATGGAGACGGTTGCGAGTGGTCCTCGCCGATACCCCAGGAGCAACAGTGTCCCTAATTTACTGGGAAGTGGCGGTGCGGTCCCCTACGGCACTGCGTAGGATCCTACGGTCTTGGCGTGCATCCGTGCGTCGCTGCGGTCCGGTCCCAGGTCGACGGGCACGTGCACCTTCCGCCGACCACTGGCGACAACATCGATGTACTGTGGAGACCTCACGCCCCACGTGTTGAGCAATTCGGCGGCACGTCCACCCGGCCTCCCGCATGCCCACTATACGCCCTAACGGTGTGCGGGACCGTAGCCCAGCTTCATAGCGACGGTTGCGAGTGGTCCTCGCCGATACCCCAGGAGCAACAGTGTCCCTAATTTACTGGGAAGTGGCGGTGCGGTCCCCTACGGCACTGCGTAGGATCCTACGGTCTTGGCGTGCATCCGTGCGTCGCTGCGGTCCGGTCCCAGGTCGACGGGCACGTGTACCTTCCGCCGACCACTGGCGACAACATCGATGTACTGTGGAGACCTCACGCCCCACGTGTTGAGCAATTCGGCGGTACGTCCACCCGGCCTCCCGCATGCCCACTATACGCCCTCGCTCAAAGTCCGTCAACTGCACATACGGTTCACGTCCACGCTGTCGCGGCATGCTACCAGTGTTAAAGACTGCGATGGAGCTCCGTATGCCACGGCAAACTGGCTGACACTGACGGCGGCGGTGCACAAATGCTGCGCAGCTAGCGCCATTCGACGGCCAACACCGCGGTTCCTGGTGTGTCCGCTGTGCCGTGCGTGTGATCATTGCTTGTACAGCCCTCTCGCAGTGTCCGGAGCAAGTATGGTGGGTCTGACACACCGGTGTCGATGTGTTCTTTTTTTCCATTTCCAGGAGTGTATAACTATACACGTACATTTTAAAGTTCTTATTTTAAACTGTACTGGATTGTCACAGCAGTAAACAACGTTATTAAAGAAAGTACATACGTCTATTATAAATGGGGAACCTACATAGATATCTAGAGAAATTTACTGTTTATGCCTGCTGTGAAAGTAAGTTCTTAATGCTTGAATACGGCATGTGTCGGCAAGGTTCTGTATGAACTGCTAATTCTCTGACTTCGTTCTGCGAGATGTACGTGGGAAGGCAACAATATGTGCAGACTCGTCTTGGAACATAAGCTCTCGGAATTTTAACAGTGTACTCCACCATAATGCACAAATCCTGTTTTTGTACGTAGTGCTTTCCGTTGTGGTATGGTGCGCATCCCTGTCACGCTCTCGCTCTTACTTAACTTCTACGTGACGTAACGCGCCGCTCTTCTTCGGATCTTATCTGTCTCCTACCTGTCTCCTACCTGGTTAGGGTCCCAGATTGGCTAGCATTATTAAAATATCGATGGATCGAAGGTTTTGTAGAGTATATCATTCGTCGTTGAATCATATTTCCAATGAATCAGATTTTTCTACATCTAGTTTTACGGGGTACTTCTAGTTGAGGTCGCTTCGATCTGGGGACAGTGACTCAAAAGGCTTCAAGACTGTAGAGGAAATTAATTTGTAGTTGAGAAGTTGGAAAGAATTTGTAGTTAAGAAGTTGGATTGCCTTGGTCATGTGCCAAAGCGCATGAGTGCACGGCTTCGAAGGCTCAAACAAATTTTGGATTCAAGTAAGCTTAGTGATGGAAAGTCAGTATGAGGAGGCTTACTAATGAGATGATTGAACGTCTATAGAGATACTATGGGTATGCTACAAGGCAAAATGCTAGTAATATTAGTGACATGTCAAAATCGGAGGGGGCATTGGTCATTCATACTGTCTCCTCAAACGAATGCCCATAATACAGCCTGTGGTGGTGCAAATATAATGCCAAAAAGGACTATGATCACAAGCATGGTTTGTCAGCAGCTGTGATAAAAGCAATAAAATCAATTTTTATGACAGCACAGCCAGAATTGTTACACAAATGTCTACACCAAAACACCCAGAATCCTAATGACAGCGTTAACAATTTAAGGGTGTCTGTAAGCATAAAAACACTGCATAGGGACCATTATTTTCAAATTGACCAAGTTTTTTTTATTACCAGGGCCAATTTCACATCAATTATATTTCATCAGATTTAGTTTTCGTATTACGTAAATTCATGCAGTTTTGGCTTGGTTAAAGTTATTGACAGTCTACATTCTCGCAGCTACAATAAATCTACATTCTCGCAGTCATAAAAGTTCAGTACAGGGCAAAGCACATAAGCGACGAGATAAAATACACGTTCAAATGCCATTCCCATTCTAACAGCTGTGTTTCATACTACTGTTAATTACGTAGTTTCAGTTATATATCAAATGTACATGTTTCAGCAATATAGAATAAAAATAGAAATGAGTTGAGTTGCTGCTTTTGTATATGTTGCTTGCCTTTGTCCGCTTGTGGACATATTAGCTCCTCAGTTTTCACCCTTTAGCACTGACTACTTGTAACGCCATACGATCCACGACTACAACGTGATTTTTGAGTGGAGTTTCAAAAAAATTGAATTAATAGGAGTATACTGCTAATTTTTTGTAGTATTCAGTCACTTATCACGTGTCGAGAAAAGCAGAAAACGGTGCACGGAGTAAGATTTTCATTCACCTATTAAGTTTAATATTTTGATTCTTTGTATCTTGAAACTGAGAGAATCAAAATTTTTCGATGTTTATTCGATTTCTACGTTTGGTACAAGAAATGATAGGAATAAAAAAAAGTGAAAGTTGGTTATTTCACAAATCGATTATTTTGACTGATCTTAACAGTAAGGTTTAACTGGGGTGGAAAGAAACCGATAGTTTCAGCGATCACCGCCATCCCTACATCAGTAGAGAAGGAGTGCGTCGAGGTCAACGCCAGACAATGGCGGTGGCGCCAGACAAATGAGCGAGAGGCGCATGCGCGTGCGCCTGGTATAACGACGGCGCCAAGCACTGTGCGGGGGCGTGCTGGGTGGCGGCGCTGAGGTTAGGAGTAGGACGAGGGGAAGGGGGGGGGGGTGCGACACTGGCAGGGCGGTCTGAGCTCGCATCTGCAGCCTCGTGATAGGTGGGCTCGTAACCGAGGAAACGGCTGCCGCTACCTCGCCAAACCACTGCCGTCACAGGTTGCCTTTCGGGGAACCGTTTATCCGCCTGTTCCTTGACCACAAGGTATCCTAATTCTGAGGTACAGCTGCTTCTACAACACTGTGTTCCACACTTCTGAGAATCATTGTGTGCAGAAGGTGGAAATCGCTTCTCAGTAGCTCTGTTTGAAGCAGACGACAACGTAGATCGTACCAGAAGTTAGAAACCAGTGGAGATAGAGGTCTTGAACCATGTAATCATTGTAGTATCTACTGTAATACACCAACAAGTTACATTCCCTATTTAGACCGACGTGGTAATGCGGTATGTACTAGCATAAAATGCGTTTTCTGCTTGCAACCAACTGTTATTAACATACAACAAACGATCTAGTTACAGTATTGCTATTGCTCCGCTAGCTAGCTACCTACTTTTGGCATATTTCATTCTTTCATTACCAACTAGAATGATGTATCACACGGTGACTAGAGCTGGAGTACCTTATGTAAAGCCGGCCGAGGTGGCCGAGCGGTTCTAGGCGCCACAGTCTGGAACCGCGCGACCGCGACGGACGCAGGTTCGAATCCTTCCTCGGGCATGGATGTGTGTAATGTCCTCAGGTTAGTTACGTTTAAGTAGTTCTAAGTTCTAGGGGACTGATGACCTCAAAAGTTAAGTCCCATAGTGCTCAGAGCCATTTGAACCTTATGTAAACCGACAAGCACACACAATGAAATTATTTCTACTCGTTTATCAGTTTCATTGTAAAAAGCAGTATTTAAGTATTCCATAGTAGCTGTTTGTATTATTGTTTGCAATACCAATGTCGCTGCATTTTTGTAAGAATACCTACGGTCGCAGGTTCGAATCCTGCCTCGGGCATGGATGTGTGTGTTGTCCTTAGGTTAGTTAGGTTTAAGTAGTTCTAAGTTCTAGGGGACTTATGACCTCAGCAGTTGAGTCCCATAGTGCTCAGAGCCATTTTTTTGTAAGAATACTTGGTGTACTTGCTAAGAAACCGATTGACCCTGTGTTCAAAAAGCTGTAATGTATGCTTTGATTCTGAAAAGCTGTTCTCTTTCTTCCTGCCTTGCAATTACGTTATTACAGTGTTCATACAGTTGCGCCCCTTGGACCGTAAGCGGTCCGAATCAAGTATTCGTGTGGCCGGCGATTATCAGCTGTATTTTATAGTAATATGTATCTGGCGACTAGCAGCAGAATGTAACAACTTCAACTAAGGTGAAGAGCTTATTAAAGTGTGTAGTTTTACTATTCAGTAACAGATATAAGTACTTGCAGAGACAGTAATATTCATAAATATTTAATTTTAATAGACATTGATGAATTCGGTCGTGGACTAATAGAAGCTGGTCGCCTACCCCAGTTAGAGCGGGGTAAGTAATGCGGCCCCCCATGAACCATGGACCTTGCCGTTGGTGGGGAGGCTTGCGTGCCTCAGCGATACAGGTGGCCGTACCGTAGGTGCAACCACAACGGAGGAGTATCTGTTGAGAGGCCAGACAAACATGTGGTTCCTGAAGAGGGGCAGCAGCCTTTTCAGTAGTTGCCGGGGCAACAGTCGGGATGATTGACTGATCTGGCCTTGTAACATTAACCAAAACGGCCTTGCTGTGCTGGTACTGCGAACGGCTGAAAGCAAGGGGAAACTACAGCCGTAATTTTTCCCGAGGACATGCAGCTCTACTGTATGATTAAATGATGATGGCGTCCTCTTGGGTAAAATATTCCGGAGGTAAAATAGTCCCCCATTCGGATCTCCGGGCGGGGACTACTCAAGAGGACGTCGTTATCAGGAGAAAGAAAACTGGCGTTCTACGGATCGGAGCGTGGAATGTCAGATCACTTAATCGGGCAGGTAGGTTAGAAAATTTGAAAAGGGAAATGGATAGGTTAAAGTTAGATATAGTAGGAATTAGCGAAGTTCGGTGGCAGGAGGAACAAGACTTTTGGTCAGGTGATTACAGGGTTATAAATACAAAATCAAATAGGGGTAATGCAGGAGTAGGTTTAATAATGAATAAAAAAATAGGAGTGCGGGTTAGCTACTACAAACAGCATAGTGAACGCATTATTGTGGCCAAGATAGACACAAAGCCCATGCCTACTACAGTAGTACAAGTTTATATGCCAACTAGCTCTGCAGGTGATGAAGAAATAGATGAAATGTATGACGAGATAAAAGAAATTATTCAGGTAGTGAAGGGAGACGAAAATTTAATAGTCATGGGTGACTGGAATTCGTCAGTAGGAAAAGGGAGAGAAGGAAACATAGTAGGTGAATATGGATTGGGGGGAAGGAATGAAAGAGGAAGCCGCCTTGTAGAATTTTGCACAGAGCATAACTTAATCATAGCTAACACTTGGTTCAAGAATCATGAAAGGAGGCTGTATACATGGAAGAAGCCAGGAGATACTGACAGGTTTCAGATAGATTATATAATGGTAAGACAGAGATTTAGGAACCAGGTTTTAAATTGTAAGACATTTCCAGGGGCAGATGTGGATTCTGACCACAATCTACTGGTTATGAACTGCAGATTGAAACTGAAGAAACTGCAAAAAGGTGGGAATTTAAGGAGATGGGACCTGGATAAACTGAAAGAACCAGAGGTTGTAGAGAGTTTCAGGGAGAGCATAAGGGAACAATTGACAGGAATGAGGGAAAGAAATACAGTAGAAGAAGAATGGGTAGCTCTGAGGGATGAAGTGGTGAAGGCAGCAGACGATCAAGTAGGTAAAAAGACGAGGGCTAATAGAAATCCTTGGGTAACAGAAGAAATATTGAATTTAATTGATGAAAGGAGAAAATATAAAAATGCAGTAAATGAAGCAGGCAAAAATGAATACAAACGTCTCAAAAATGAAATCGACAGGAAGTGCAAAATGGCTAAGCAGGGGTGGCTAGAGGACAAATGTAAGGATGTAGAGGCTTGTCTCACTAGGGGTAAGATAGATACTGCCTACAGGAAAATTAAAGAGACCTTTGGAGAGAAGAGAACCACTTGTATGAGTATCAAGAGCTCAGATGGAAACCCAGTTCTAAGCAAAGAAGGGAAGGCAGAAAGGTGGAAGGAGTATATAGAGGGTTTATACAAGGGAGATGTACTTGAGGACAATATTATGGAAATGGAAGAGGATGTAGATGAAGACGAAATGGGAGATAAGATACTGCGTGAAGAGTTTGACAGAGCACTGAAAGACCTGAGTCGAAACAAGGCCCCGGGAGTAGACAACATTCCACTAGAACTACTGATGGCCTCGGGAGAGCCAGTCATGACAAAACTCTACCATCTGGTGAGCACGATGTATGAGACAGGCGAAATACCCTCAGACTTCAAGAAGAATATAATAATTCCAATCCCAAAGAAAGCAGGTGTTGACAGATGTGAAAATTACCGAACTATCAGTTTAATAAGTCACAGCTGCAAAATACTAACGCGACTTCTTTACAGACGAATGGAAAAACTGGTAGAAGCCGACCTCGGGGAAGATCAGTTTGGATTCCGTAGAAATGTTGGAACACGTGAGGCAATACTGACCTTACGACTTATCTTGGAAGAAAGATTAAGAAAAGGCAAACCTACGTTTCTAGCATTTGTAGACTTAGAGAAAGCTTTTGACAATGTTGACTGGAATACTCTCTTTCAAATTGTGAAGGTGGCAGGGGTAAAATACAAGGAGCGAAAGGCTATTTACAATTTGTACAGAAACCAGATGGCAGTTATAAGAGTCGAGGGGCATGAAAGGGAAGCAGTGGTTGGGAAAGGAGTGAGACAGGGTTGTAGCCTCTCCCCGATGTTATTCAATCTGTATATTGAGCAAGCAGTAATGGAAACAAAAGAAAAATTCGGAGTAGGTATTAAAATTCATGGAGATGAAGTAAAAACTTTGAGGTTCGCCGATGACATTGTAATTATGTCAGAGACAGCAAAGGACTTGGAAGAGCAGTTGAACGGAATGGACAGTGTCTTGAAAGGAGGATATAAGATGAACATCAACAAAAGCAAAACGAGGATAATGGAATGTAGTCAAATTAAGTCGGGTGATGCTGAGGGAATTAGATTAGGAAATGAGACACTTAAAGTAGTAAAGGAGTTTTGCTATTTAGGGAGTAAAATAACCGATGATGGTCGAAGTAGAGAGGATATAAAATGTAGACTGGCAATGGCAAGGAAAGCGTTTCTCAAGAAGAGAAATTTGTTAACATCGAGTATAGATTTAGGTGTCAGGAAGTCGTTTCTGAAAGTATTTGTATGGAGTGTAGCCATGTATGGAAGTGAGACATGGACGATAACTAGTTTGGACAAGAAGAGAATAGAAGCTTTCGAAATGTGGTGCTACAGAAGAATGCTGAAGATAAGGTGGGTAGATCACGTAACTAATGAGGAGGTATTGAATAGGATTGGGGAGAAGAGAAGTTTGTGGCACAACTTGACTAGAAGAAGGGATCGGTTGGTAGGACATGTTTTGAGGCATCAAGGGATCACAAATTTAGCATTGGAGGGCAGCGTGGAGGGTAAAAATCGTAGAGGGAGACCAAGAGATCAATACACTAAGCAGATTCAGAAGGATGTAGGTTGCAGTAGGTACTGGGAGATGAAGAAGCTTGCACAGGATAGAGTAGCATGGAGAGCTGCATCAAACCAGTCTCAGGACTGAAGACCACAACAAGTAATGCGGCCATTGCAGGACTAGAGAATGTGACAGAGGTAATCTTTTACCTTTGGTCTTCCAGTATTGTCAACTCACGGACGTGGGCGACTCATACCGATCAGCTGCTGTGGTATAAATTTTGACACTCTACTAGTGAATGAGCGTTACACAGATGGTCATCAGCAAATGTGGTACTGGTTTGTGATAAGGAACATTAAATTATTTAAGGCCTTTGTAATACAACGGCTTAAAAAGAGCAGAAGCCCAGGAGAAGATGGCATCAGTGCTGAAATAATTCAGGAATGGGGTGACTGCCTTGTCGCAAGGACTCACAAATTAATAGAGACCATCTGGAACACTGAAAATATTCCAGAAGACTGGAGAAATGCGCTGATCTGTTCAATCCACAATAAGAATGACCGAATGGCATGTGAAAACTACCATGGTATCGCTCTGCCCAATATTTGTTATAAGATTTTCTCAAACTGTCCTCTAGATCGAATCCAACCGTTGGCAGACACCATTATTGGACAATATCAAGGAGGACTTGGTCACGGGATGTCTACTATCGACCAGATAGTAGAAGAAAGGTGGGAGTTTGTCCAAGAACTACACATGCTGTTTGTCGACTTCAGAAAAGCATATGATTCCATTTATCGGGAAAGTATACTGAAGTGTCTAGAAGATTTCTGTTTTGCCAAGAAACTAGTGAACCTCACGAAGGCCTGCCTGATGTTTACTGCAGCAAAGGTAAAAATTGGAAATAAGGTGACTGAAGCATTCAAAATAAAAACTGGGCTACGGCAGGGTGATGAACTATCACCTGTTCTTTTCAATCTCGCTTTAGAGAAGGTAATGCGAGAGATGTCATCTAACGAACTCAGAGGAGTCCAGACCGGGGATGTGAACATCAAGTCCCTCGGATATGCCTGAGATATAGCGTTACTATCTGTGTCGCAAGAAGAATTAGGGGAAATGGCTGTCATTCTGGAAACAACAGCGAGGAAAATTCGACTTCAAATCAATCGTGGCAAGACGGAATACATGGTTCTACACCGTAGGCATAATGAAACTCAAGAACCACTTCCACCCTTACAGACAACTGAAGGTTCTTATCGTCAACTCACGGAGTTCAAATATCTGGGCGCAGTATTCAGAGATGAACCATCCAGTTAAATGGAAATACAGGCAAGGTTATAGGAAGGTAATCACTGTTACCACGGCCTTAATGCTCACCTCAAAACAGAAGTTTGTCAAGACATTTCAAAATAAAAACACTCCTACAGTCAGTAGTGCTATATGGATGTGCCACCTGGAGTACAACCAAGCAAAATCTGAACATACTGATGACATTTGAAAGGAAAGTCTTTCGGAAGAATTTTGGACAAGTTTACGATAGTGGAAAATGGAGGACTCGTCCAATACGGAGTTGTATGATAGTTACAAAGAGCCGAACATCGTGGCGATAATGAAGACACGACGACTCCCGTGTGCAAGGTATGTTGCTCGAATACAGGGCAACTGATGGCCGAAAACTGTACTCAGCACCAAGCCAACCGGCAGAACGCCCATGAGAAGACCTAGAACTCGATGGAGTGGCTGCGTATCCAAAGACCTACAAAGAGTGGGACTGCTGGAAGGATGACAGAAAGGAGCTGAAGATAGGCTGAATTGGAGGCAATCTCTTAAAGCAGCGCGCGGTCCATTGGGCCTGATCTCATAATGTAAGTAAGTAGTGTTGTAATACAATTAAGTGGATAAAAGAAAAATGGCATCCAAAATATTTAGTTAGCAGTTTTGGTCATGTTTCATATTGCATGAAGTCAATCAAACATTTGATTAGTCAGGTTATCTTTCCAACGCTTACTACGTTTGTTTAAAATGGCTGATGTTCCAGCTACTTGCATTGTTTTGCTCGAAAAACTAGGTTCTCAATACATCTATGATTTCTAATCCCTGTTTTGATTGTGTTTCCATCTTCTTACAAACTCTTAGCCTTGTCATTCTTCCTTAATGGTGTTTACTGTGAGGAGAACTTCTGATGAGAGTGACTGAAATTGAACAAAGCCCTATCGATACAAACATCTCATTATTTCAAAGTAAAACTGCAATTCTAAATTAACACTTTGTTTTTCTCCTTATTACCGCTGATTTCCTTTTGAGTAGTGTTAAGTAGGTTAGGGCACTAGATACACGAAAAAAACTAAATTTTTAAGACTGAATGATGGTGTAACTTTGTACCTACCACTCTGTAACTACAGGTGTAACATGTTGCAGTGTATGTTGTGATGTGTAATTCCTAATTCATGTTCAGGATTTTGAAGCAATTGAAAAAAGTGGTGCAAATTTAACCTGGTTAGCTGTAATGCATTTAAACATAATTTCGTTCTTCTTGTTCGATGGTTCAGGGAAGCCTGCAATTGTGTCATTCAGGATTTAAATGATGAAAGCTGCATGAAAAAATAGGTTACTGGTGCAGCTTTAATTATTTAAATTATTCATCCGCTTACATAGACAACAAAACAAGGCTTGCCATACAATTACAATGACACAACTTTGAGTTCGCTGCGGATGGCAGCAATCTGCAGCAGAAAACAAATGACACGAAGTGTTAAGATAACACAGTAATTTATGTAGGGTACCTGTTAATAATAAGATCGGTACATACGAGGCCCGAGTTAGCGCCCCACAGCGTCCATATTGGCCCTTAAGCAAAGAAGTCTCACGACCACTGCATCGTTATATCGGTTTTCTGGTGACTTTCTGGTATAACTTCTCGATTTTTTTTAGGCAGAGACACAGTAGACCACAATATCTTCCTGAAAAAATTCACATGATGTGGATAAGAGAATTTAGGATGGAGGGGGGGGGGGGGCGTGGGGGGAGATTCAATAAAGACATTTTGTGGAAGTAAAGTTGCAGTTTCAGCATTTGATTTGCAAACAAATTAATCTTCCTTGAAATTTTAGAAGAGGAGGGTGGGAGATATTTTTGAACCTTTATTTTTCCATTTTTACTCCAGTCCACTTGTAAGACTTGGAGGAATCTTCATTACATGGAGAACAATATACTGCATGTGAATGTGTCTGCAAAAATAAGTCTGGTGCATGTGCTAGTGAAGATTAGATTAACAGCATAAGAGCTACAGTTGCATCCAGTATGGATGTAGCAGAAGGTTGTGCTCATTAGGGTGACGAGAGCATTCAGAATCACGCCAATAGTCACTTCTAGAGCGTGATATTTAGCAAGGGGAACAAAACGAGTATTGTAAGGCCGAAGAGTACACTAAGAGCGTACAAAGAGCGTTTTCTAACGAGGCTCCATACTCATCTAGTGCATTTACATAAAATTTACTAAAAAGACTGAGAGGTACTTACCACTGCGAACAGTATGTACTGGAAGCTATTTACTATAAAAATACTTTCAAGGCACAGAAGCTACCACTGGAAAACTTGAAATATAGCTGCGAGTAAAATGTGCGGTAAACGTTATGAGATATTTACAGGCGTTATGTGGCGGTGTGAGCTATGCTTTCTGATGATACTTTCAGGTTTGTAGGTGACACCTCACAGGCAAAGACGAACACCTTATTTACACCGTAGCCTCGAACAAACGAAGACAGGGAAGTGGCAGCAGCCACGGGAACGGAAGATCGTCGTGGGGGTTCATCAAGTCGCCTAAGGTGCCGAAGGATGTTAAATCAATCATGTACCATTAACAACTCATAATTAAACATGAGTTGAAATGTAGGTACTTTATACCTTAGTAGTACAAATTGTAGAAGTTTACATAGGATGAAATAGTGATTAAATCAGTTCAGACAGGTAGAAACGTAGAAAATTAGACACAGTGCTAGACTCGACCTTATAAACATAAATCCGACTTGTTTTTCGATATTAGATGGTCTAAGAAAATGTATCCATAACAACAGTAATTTCATGTTGTTGGTGTGGTCTACATTCCGAATACTGGTTTCATGCAGTTCTCCACGAACCTGTGCAGACCCTTTCAACTCTGTTTAACTTCTGAAAACTACTTCCATTTGAACTTGCGTACTGCTCTCAAGAGTTCGCCTTACTCTACACATTTTACACGATGCACTTCCTTCCATTACCAAACTTACTATTTCTTGATCCCTCAGGATGCATCCTATCAACCGACCCCTTATTTTAGTCAAGTTGTGCCATAAATTTCTTTTTTACCCAGTTCGATTCCGTACCTCCTCATTAGTAACTCGATCTACCCACGTAATAGTCAGCAATTTCTTGTAGCACCGCATTTAAAAGCATCCTACCCTCTTCTTGTCTGCTCCATTTGCCGGCAAAGTGTCACATTTCATTTTCGTACACATTTCACTCCATACAAAAATCTTCTGAACAGACCTTCCAACAATCAGATTTGTAGTCGTTGTTAGCCGATTTATCTTGTTCGTAAACGCTTTTATCAGTATTTCCAGTATGCATTTTATGTCCTCTATACTTTTAATATCATTGCTTATTCTGTTGCCCAAATGACAAACTTCAAGATGCTTTAATGTCTCATATTCTAATCTAATTTTATCAGCACAGCTCGATTTTATTCGACTACCTTCCATTACCACATATTACTTGATGTTCACCTTACAACCTCTTTTGAAGACCTTGAACCAATCTTCGAATTCAGCGTCATCCAAAAACCTCAAGGTTTTTAATTATTTCTCCCTCAAATTTAACTGTCTTCCCACATTCATTCTTGGTATCCTTCACTGCTTGCTTAATGTAGAGATTAAATAACCTCGAGAAGATGTAACAAAACGGTCTCACATCCTTCCTCAACTAATTCTGCTCTTTCATGCCATTCGTCTGTTATAACTGCAGTCTGGTTTCTGTACTACTTTTAGATAACTTTTCTGTCCGTGTACTTTACCCTTCAATCCTTCAGCATATCGAAATGTGTGTTCCAGTCAACAATATCACAAGCTTTCTCTAAATATGCAAATGCTATTTGTAGATTGCCTTCCATGTTCCTACATTTTTGCGGAACCCAAGTCATTTTCTACCAGCATTCCTTTCTCCTTAAACTATTCTTGTCTGCATTTTGCACCCATTATTTGTAAAACTGATGGTTCGGTGATATTCGCACCTGTCAACTTCCGTTTTCTTTGGAGTGTGAGTTATTATATTCTTCCTGAAATCTGAGTGTATTTGGAGTGTCATATCTCTAATCTCATTGTATGCTTCCTCTTGTCCTTCTATAATTTTGTCTTCAAGTTTGTTTCCCTTCTTTACTTGGTACGGGTTTGGCATCTGAGCTCATAATATTCGTAAAATTATACATCTTCTTTGAATAGGCATCTTTAGTTTTCATATAGATGGCATCCAGCTTTGCTCTGATCAAGCATACTTCCAAAGCTGCGTATGTCTCGTCTACGCCAGATGGTATTTTGTCATTTTACACTGAGTGTCAGACTTATTTAGATGTTTAAATTCCCTTTTGCTTACTGCATTTTTATTTTATGCAAATTAGATTCAGAATCAGCCTTGTCATCCAAGGATTTCTTCTGGGCTTTGTCTTTTTGCCTGTCTATCTTGTGTTGCCTTCAGTATTTCAGTTCCCAAAGTCATTCATTTATCTTTTGTTGTATTGGTTTTCCCTGGACCATTCAGTCATTGTATCATGCTACCTTTGAAACTCTCGACAACCTCTGGTTCTTGCAGTTTATTCAGGTTTCATCGTCTTACTTCCCCACTTTTGAATTTTTTTGGTTTTAATCTGCAGCTCATAAGCAATAAATTATTTTTGGAGGCCGTATATCCCTTTGTAGACGTTCTGCTGTTTGAAATCTTTTTTACATATTTCAGGTTTACTGCTACAAAAGCTTCCAGTTCTTCCTGGTCTCTTCCATATACGACAGCCATTCGGAAAGTAAGGTCCGATCGATCGCGAAATGTAAACGACAATGAAAATCCGATTAACCTTTGCAGAGATCTGTTGGACAGTGTCTCTAGTATGCCCGTCGATCGCGTCACGTTGCTCTGTTAAGTTCTGAGCGCACAGTGAGCACGTAAAGATGCCTAGAAAACAGTGTGGGAGGGTCTGGTAAGAGATTTCGCCTGAAGCTATACAGCCCACGTAATATGACTGTCATGCGAATCCTTCTTCATGACAATTATCGTCCGCACTCTGCAGGTTAATGAAGATGCTCGTGCGACGTTTTCGACGGGAAGTGTTTGATTACCAACAATACAGCCCAAAATTGGCTCCCGCTGAGTTTCTTTCCTGCCCACTTGAACCGCTCACAAGGAAGACGACAATTTGGCACAGACAACGAGCTGCACCAGCGTAGAGATTCGGCAGAAAGCACAGGCGGTTGCCTTCTATGACTAGTCATTGGAAAGTTGGCACAAAACTGTAACAAATGTCTAAATCTGATCGGCGACTATGTAGAGAAGCTGTTTCAAATAAAATATTTTTGAATTTCACAGTGGTTTCCATTTTGCGACAGATCGTACCTTACTTTCCGAATAGCCCTCGTATGTAATCTCCTTTCACGATTCTTAAAAAACGTATTAACAATGATTAAATAATGCTCTGTGAAAATATGACCATAATAATCCTATTACCTCTGTATGTATCTCAACGCTGTCTGTCTAATCTCTATGTTTTGCAAAATAACACATTACATTTTCCTGTTACATGCTATTCACAGGAGTAGCTGGATGCCACAATTTATGCAGCAATGAAACTGAAGCATGCCATAGTCTCAATACAAGGTAAAGTAGGTGGCACACTTCGGTTCATTCGCAGCATACTAGGAAAATGCAATGAACCTAAATGAACCTACAAAGGAGACCCTAACAAAACACTAATGTGTTCCATCCTAGAATACTGTTAACGTGTGTGGGACCCACAGCCTCAGGCCCAACAACCCAGGAGAAAGCAATACCAGCTGCAACGATTGTTTATGTTTGTACAGCGTGTTTAGTTTAATGGTTTATCGCGAACTTCAGTCAAAAAATGAATAAAGCTGTGCGTTTATCTATGTCAGTTAGCATGTAATTACATTTTTTGGTGACCACGTATTTTTTCCCCTGTCTTGGCTTTTGTGTAATTTTTTTATGTTAAAACCAACAGTAGATTTAGCAAAAATATTTGTTTATTTATCGGTTACAGCTTATGTTGAAGACATCTTCAGAACTTTTGGCCCCTGTGTCCGGTGCTGGATGTTCCTCGGTTTTCTCGTGATACCACGATCGTACCCTTGTGTGAACTGACTTTATAATGTAGCTGAACAGTGTCATTAGCACTAATATCTCCCGAATTTAGTTCGTATTTCGTGACCGTGCTTGTGTAAAAGAAAACCGGGCTCGTGTATATCTACTTATTTACCTGTAGTTTTCATTTGAGCTTCAGTCGTAGGGTGGATAGGGAGTGTTTATGCTGCAGGCGGACGCAAGAGGAGCTGGCCTCAGTTCGGAAACAACTGATGGTGTTGGTGGCCAGGGTCAGGTGTCTGCAGGCTGCTGCCTGTGGCTGTAGAAGTGGTGGCGAAGTCATTGGTATGCAGCATGGGAGACCACAGGAGTTACTCGTTTCCCCACAGGCTCTGCTTGACAGTTATTGGGATCTAAGAATGACAGGCGCATTATAGACGCCCTTAGAGAAATAGACTCCAGGGCTGGAAAGAAGTAACATGTGCGTTCGGTATCACTCCAGGGCGCTTCCATCCAAGATGTGGAGGAGACACTCCCTGAGGGTCAAAGTGCAGGCAGCAGACATCTTCAAATTGTAACCCATGTCGGCGCTAATGGGCCTGTCGTTCTGGTTGTCCATTCTCAGTCGGTGCCGGCGGCTGACGGAAGACCGAAGACTGTTGACCTCACTCGCAGGGTCCAAGCAGAGCTTACAATCTGCAGTATCGTACCCAGAATTGATCGGCGTCCTTTAGTTTGGAGCCGAGTGGACAGTTTCAACTAGACGCCCGTAGATTCTGTGACGGTCTTGGTTCCACATTTATGGAATTCCTCTTGATAAGTACTGTAGCAGTCGTCGCATAAAATCTTTTTCAATCTAATTGTATAGAAAGTTTTTTGTGACGATGTAAAAGATATTATATTGGACAAACAGAATGAATCTTTAGTATATGATTTAAAGAATACGCGAGAGATCGTGAGAGCAACCAATCAAGTTTTCATCTACTCTTAAAGAAATAAAAACAACAGAGTGAACACAATCGAAAACTCTTTGATAATTCTACGTAGAGTACCAAATGGTCAAATCATGAACCTTTTGGAAGAACTAGAATTTTATGCACATACAAATAGATATCTGAATGACATTGCAAACGATCAAATGGACTTCAAACATCAAAATTACCTGGAAAACGTTATTCACATAATAGGAAAAGAAAATCGATGAGCACAACAGATTGAACAAAAAAACAATAGACAACATTATGATAGCACATCTACATAATGTAAAATTGTCTCTCGGGAAAAAAGTCTTTGACTACCTAAGAGACAGTTTACTTGTAAACATAATGCATCAATGGCACTATCTGTCATTTGGAAACTGTCAAAAAGTATCACGGAATTTCTATAGCACGTAAATACGTGGCCTATATTAACAACGCAATAAATAAAAGAAATTACGTTCGAAGATGTTTTATGAACGTCACTCCTTCTAGACGTTAAGTATATGATAAGATAAAACTATGTTAGTACTGTTGCGTAGACGTAGAATAAAATGTTTTATAAATGTAATGTGAACAGAAACACTTGAAAATGGCATAAATTCCGAAACAACTTTGTAGTGTACCTTTGTGAAACCATAAAGAAATAAAATATTTGCTGCAAATTTTGTAAAAATATAAAGATGACGGAATCTATTTGCTATTTAAAAGAAGATGCGCCCCACCGAATTGTCATAGGAAACGAAGTCCCTCACATATAAGTGTGGCTGATAGCCCTGGTTAAGCTACATTTCAATAGCATGGGGTCAAATAACTGCCGAAATGACATCAAGAAGAATCCAATTACCACAAGTTTATTGTACAAAGATCTACACACATGGGAAAAGCTGAACTTGGCTAACGTTTTCGTTCAAACTAACTAGAAATACATGAAATGTTAAACTGTCTCCGTTACAAGTAATTCACATAAGCTGTTTCCGTAAGGTACGTACTGGGAGACGCAGTGTACAAGAGACACTACTTCCAGAGATCGCGACTGACTCGACTTTAAATTATGTGGCAAAAATAAATGCGTTATTCATGGTGTTAAGGAGAGACTAGACATGCACCATAATTAGACATGAACCAGGCGAGTTGAATAGCAAGACAGCGTCAACTCAAGATTCACTGTAACAAACGTTGCACCCCGAAACATGAAATAAATGAAATGAAAAATAAAAAAACCATGACTGTGACTGTGAAACGACTGTAAATTGGCCACAAGGTCCCTAAAATTCACACGACACCGATTCCAATGAATGCCTGTCAGTGTAACGTGAATAAAAAGCATTCTGTCTGCCGTCTGAGATCTCGAACGAAGCCACCTGCTCTCCACCGATCTCAGGACAGAGTGTTCTACCACACTTCGGTGCCCTCCGGAACAGAATGTTCTCTGTGCTTCTTCGTTTCTCTGAATCTGGCATCTCAACAATAATAATTCCGCCAAAAACTCGCGTTAGCCAACTACGACTCATGCTTATTTGTTTCATCTGTTAGAAAAGAGAAAATTTTCCGTGCGAGTTCCCTTCTTTAGTATTAAGAACATCAGAAACTGTCTCACATATTAGCTCTATTACTGGTGTCAGCCTATGAGACATGAGCAAAATGCTCATTCTTCCCTCACCATCTAAAATATTTTTCGAACGTGTCTTAACTTTTCCTACACTTCTGGTAAACTCTATTTTTCGTACCTTCCTATTTAATCAGCAGGCTGTCAAATTTCTAATGGCGCCAGTATGTAGCCTGGGGGCGTACATGGTCATCAGCTTCTGAATTGTCTTTTCGGGGTTGGAGCCATTGTGTCTGCAAGAGGCATGTCTCCACCGTTAATCAGTGAAATATCCTCCCCTGTGCATTCCTCCATGAACGGACACAAGCGGGACCACCTTGCCGGAAAGTGCGCGCGATTTACGTGTAAAACTGTGCCCCCTAAAATTATCCCATATGAACGAAAAACAACTATTACAAGATCTGACTTCCTTTTTCCTTGACCTATTAAGAGTAGCACCATGCCGTCTATCTAGATTCTATTAAAAGTAGCTAATTACGAGGATGACTGCAATTGTTTCTGCTTAGTTCACACGGAAATCACTGGTGGAAACCAATCTTAACCGACTTATAATCACAGCAGGTGACGTCTTGGTTAGAATGCAAGTAGTGAGACACGCGCCAGCATATTCCTATATTAATTGTATTAATCTAAGTCCTCGTCGTTTGCGGTCAGATTGAATGTTTCATGTTAGTTGGAGTGGGAAGTAACTGAGGAATGCGGACACAGATTTTCATTTGCCAAACGTGCAAATCCAAAACGAACAGTGGCAAACTTCTTTCCAAGATGTAGATTATTTTGCCAAACATTAGCAAATGGCAGGATTCAGTAAACAGTTTAGGGGAAAAAAGGAGATACGAGAAGGACCTGACAGATCTCTGTCATCAGTACGAAGAGCTGGATGAAACCCGAAGTAGGAAGCCTCGAAATTGGACGAGGCTTTGGCATATATCTAAAACACAAGTGGGACGGCACAGGAACTGGAACGTTTATTGCAGTCGACAGAAATATTGTGTCTATCGAGGACGAAACTGACCTGACTGTGGAGCCATCTGGACGCAAGTAACTGGCTTAGGTGAACTCAGTTATAAGTTATTTTTACCAGCCACTCGATTCCGCTGTAACAGTTACAGAAATAATTCAAAAAAGTCTCAGTAGCGTAAGTTTCCCAGCCACGCAACGTTAGTTGGAGGTGTCATTAACGTACCGAGTATAGGGTAGGACGTCTATGGAATCACTCCGTGTGGTAAAAGCAGCCAGCCTTATCGTGAACTTCTCATCGTATGTTGTGAAATCAATTTAGAGAAGTTAGTTTGGCAATCCGCGTGTAGCGAAAATATTTTATACCTCCTTGCTAAAAAGAAACCGGACTTTATCGATAGTGTCAGTACACAGAGACAGGGATTAATGATCATGATCTGACCACAGCGACGACGGTTACTAAAGTTAATAAATCCACCAAGAAGACTAGGAGAACTATTATGCTTCAAAGAGCAGATAAGAAGTTCTTAGCATCCAACATAGATAATGAATCGATATCATTTAGCTCCAGCACTATGGACTTAGAAGAATTATGGACAAATTTTAAACTGGTGATAAATCGCGCTCTGGAGAAGTATGTTCCGAGTACATAGATTAAGGAGGAAAAGGACGCACTGCAGTGTAATAACAAAACTCGGAAAATACTTAGCAAACAGAAATTTATGCACTGTGGATTCAAAAAAGGACGCAGAAATGTCGACAGGCAAATGTTAGTAGAAATTCGTGCGTCTATGGAAGGATCGATGACCGAAGCATACGACTTCCATCGTTATACGTTAGCAAAAGATCTTGATGAGAATAAGAAGAAATTGTAATCCCACGTAAAATCACTAAGCGCGTTGAAGGCTTCTCTACAGTTAATCGTCGACCAGTGTGATGTATCAAAAGAAAATAGCTAAATAAGGGTAAAATTCTAAACATTTGTTTAAAAAAAATGTTCATGCAGGAGGATCGTACAAAGATACCATCGTTTGACCAAAGCACAGACTCTCGTATGGAGAATGTAGAAATGGGCGTCCCTGTCATTGAGAAGGAACCGAAAGAGTTGGAAACAAATAAGTAGCCATTTTAGAATTATTTTAACAGAGAAATTCACAAAACAGCCTTGCAAATTGAAAAATTATTTTATTGTATTTTCGCTACCAGTTTCAGCAATTCAGTATGCCATCTTCAGGCCCCATAAACACCTATCTTGGTATACTGGGGCCGTGTTTTACTGGATGTCGTGAATTCCCAAGCGCGTGTTTTTTTTTTTCAAAGATTTGAGCTGCAGTAAATTCTTTGAAAGAACTACTTCATTTTTCCCACGTGGTGCTCGAGAGGGGAACAGTCGATAAGTGGTATGACCGTAGTCCTATGAAGCTCTTGGAGGTGAATTGAAGGTTGGTGATGTAGAAAGGGAATAGTTGTTGTGGTTTAAAAGGTACCCTCTGAAATGCACCCTATGGCTGCCTGTGGAGTATGTATGTGTTACCATAACAAACAGGGGTAAGAGAGAGAGTGAAAAGTACTTGAAGATAGACGCAAATTATTCCACGAAATCCCACATACAGTGTTTCTAGGCCCAGTAGTAAGTCATGTTGGGATGTATTACTGACTCCTAGGTGTTAGCCTCGTTGTGACCGTAGATTAATTAGAGCTTGCATAAAACCATTTAAAAAGTCTTGCTCCCCATTTTCCAAACGGGAATGGAACCAGAGGAAGCGTTACTACGAGGCAGAAGGGGAAGTACCCTCTTGTATGCACTTTCACTATTGTCTGTAGAGTATTGATACAGATGTGGGTGGATAGTCCCTGCAGAAATTCAGCGTCCTCAGAGCCATGCCCATCCGTCCAACAGCAGAGTGGCGGCGGTGGCTATGATCTCGTAGTTCTCGCGGTCGGCCAGACCCCGCCTTCCGCCGTGGCCGCCACTTTGCGGGAAGCCTCCTTTGTGGCGGGCTGGCGCGCCGCAGCCGGACGCCTCTGGCACTAATGAAGCAGCCGCGCCTGGCCGCTGGTTGCTCGCGTGATTTATGGAGGCATCTTGCGGCAGGTGGGACTTTCACCGCTCGTCAAGGAGAACGCCGACTAATCGACAGCTCTCAGTTTGGGGGAAGGGAACGGATCCCTTTTGTATTTGAATAAAATTTGACCTCCCACGATCCAGGACGTAAAACGGGAAAGGCGAATGACTACCTGTGAAATCCTAATGATGTATTCCAAATTAAGCATCAACAGAGCGCGAAAGTACTCCTACATTAACTGAGATTATTACCTGTTCACCTGGCGTTGTCCATTTGTTTGTGTTTATGTGGTGTTTCCGGGAAAAAGGTTCCCATATTTACAAAATGGTTCAAATGGCTCTGAGCACTATGGGACTTAACATCTATGGTCATCAGTCCCCTAGAACTTAGAACTAATTAAACCTAACTAACCTAAGGACAGCACACAACACCCAGCCATCACGAGGCAGAGAAAATCCCTGACCCCGCCGGGAATCGAACCCGGGAACCCGGGCGTGGGAAGCGAGAACGCTACCGCACGACCACGAGATGCGGGCCCCATATTTACAGAAGATGTAGCATGTGAAAACTGGTTTCGCAGTACAGAGCGGATCAGGTTGTGGAAAGGGGCCAAGGTCAATTACTGTTAGTTTTACAAGAACACACACAACTTTATTGCCCAAACCAATGCACAGTTTTCTCTTTAAAACAACAAAGATCACTTCACAGCTGATTGCCCAAGTAACTTCTCCAGAATAAGTTTGAATGATTGATTTGAAAACACCAGGATTTAATGTAACGGCTGAAGGCCTTACTTTAACCAAAATTACAATATCTTCTCGGCTAAAGGCCGAAATAATATTTCAGATCAGCTAAGGAATTCTTTAAAAGCCACGCATTTACAAATTCCGGCTAGAGGCCATATTAAGGAAAATTGAAGTCAATTTTTCGGCTGATGCCCAATTAAAAAAAAATCTTTACACAATACAACAGAGGCTTTAAAGATAAGCTTTTGCACGGTATGTTGTCGGCTGAAGCCCAAAACAATTACTCAAGAATAATTAAAGACAACCTTAAGATAAACATTCACAGAACACGGCTGAAGGCCGTTTAAAGAATTCAAGATAATTAAAGGGAAACCTTATAGACAAGGATTTACATACTAAAGCCACAGATTCTGAAACAAACGCGGCTGAAGGCCTAAATACAGAGCAACAGGAACTTTAAATGAAACACGGCTGAAGGCCTAATCTTTAAGTTGTTATGAAGTTCGGCTGAAGGCCATATACTAAATATAAAACAGACAATATTAATACATGGCTGAAGGCCTGGCACAGTACGTGCGACCAAATAAAATGACAATCACAGACAACAAACAGTGGAGCTCACAAGTGTTCCAAGGGTCGGCAGGGGAAGAAACTCTAACCACAGTTTAGGTGAGACAGACAGCCAAGTGTAACAGCACGACCTGTGGATGGCTGACGAACCAACCAACTGCCTAATCAATTCCCTTCCACCAGACCAACAGCACGACAACCAAAAGAATCAGCGAGGACGAGAACCGCAGCAGGACTGTGTCTTAATAATTGGCGTATAAGCACAGTCAAGGCACAATAAACACTCAAAGAAAAGCAAATGGAGAACAATACCAAGCTGTCGAACTACACGCCGTGCCGGACAGCATCAACACGGCGAGGAAAACACACTTCTGCAAAACTACGCTAACGACCAGGGCAGGTAACCGGAATATTAACGGTCAGAGGGCCGAAGATACTGCTGATGCACTTCACTAATAAATTGTAATCATTTCTAAGAATAAACCCCATACAAGCAGACGGCTGCAAAATTTTGCCGACTCCAACACACCATCACGTTGCTGCTTGCGGAGACAGCCCAGAATGCAAAAACCAGCAATCAACGAAGAGGCTCACTGATTACTCAACTCCAATATGCATGAGCACTGGACGACGAACTTAGCAGTTATCGCAACTCCGACCGCGCTTGATTTCTACATCACCATCTATGGCCGTCCAATCGCCCTCACTCCCACCCTTAAGTACCTTGGCGTCACCCTCGACCATCGCCTCTCCTGGACTCCCCACCTCCGGACAATCCAAGCCAAGGCACGCTCCCGACTCAGTCTCCTCAAGCTCCTCTCCGGCCGTACGTGGGGTCTGGACCCCTCCACCATCCTCCACACCTATAAATCCCTCATCCGCCCTATCCTTTGTTATGCCCATCCGGCTTGGATCTCTGCCTCCCCTACCTTTTATAAATCCCTCCAAATCCTTGAACGCCATGCTCTCCGCCTCGCCTATCGCATCCGTCTCCCCTCCCCTATGCGGATCCTGTATGATCTCATCCCCTTCCCCCACCTCCTCCTTTTCCTTGAAAGGATACGGATCCTGTACACCTCCCATAAACTCGATCCTCCTCACCCGCTCGTCTCAGCGATCCTCTCCCACCCCCGCCCGCTGCCGCGCCTGTATTCCCACGTCCCACCCGGTCTCCATCTCTCCACCCTCCTTACCCTCTCCTGAGGTGGCTTCCACCAGCTCCCCCTCCCTGATGATGTCCTCCTTCCCTCCATCTACCCCTCCTTTCAACTTTGACCCCGCACTCCCCCACTTCTGGTGTCCTTTCCTTTCAGCACCCTCCCTCCCTGCTCTTCCCATCCCTTCTCTTTCCTTTTCCCCCGTCCCCTCCCTCCACCCCTCTTCCCCTGGGCTTCCCCTCCCCCTTCCTCCCTCCCCCTATCTCCCCTGCCCGTGGCATCTCTGCTCTCCCCTCTCGCTCTCCCACTCCCCTTCCTCCTCCTCTTCTCTTGGCAGGTCCCCGGACTCGCACATGCTCAGTGAACATTCGCGCGCCGGAGGTCATCGCCATTAGTGTCTCGTGTGTGTGCCTTCGTTTGTGTTTAGTGTTTGTTCCCCGAAACGCCGCCGCTGTTCACGTGTACCATCGCCATCATCCCTGTTTTGTGCGCCGGCAGGCGTGAACGGCTCCGTGTTTTTTGTTTTTTAGTGTCTACATTGTTTTGCCCGCCATTTTGATGGTATTCTCTGTGTCCCCTCTATTTATTACTTATTGTAAATCTCAAGGCTGAAGAGCGGCGTACTCAGCTGCTGACAGCCCGCCTTGTGTAAGGTGATAAAAATCACAATGAAGAAAAAAAAAATCCGACCGCGCGTGCACGCCGCCAGCAGGCCCGGCCTGATGACACGCCGCAGTGACTTCCTCCCTGCTTCGCCGCAACCGACCAACTGCAACACACACACCATGACACGGAAATACAATTGCCACACTACAGAAGTTACGGCAGTACAGTAGAACCCCTCTAATCCGACCTTGGATGGTCCGTCACTCCTGTTTTAGTCTGACCATGCTCAGGCTCACGAGCCTGTGCAGATTTGTCACTGACTGGACGCCTGTCGAGCCATTGTTGCGTAGTCTATCGCTGTACATATTGTTATACTGTACGTTATTGTGCAGTTTTATCCTTTGTTTGGATTAAAAACCGTCGTTGTTTACTTTATTCCGTATTCTCTACAGTACATATTACTGTACATTCATTGTGTACAGTTGTCTGTTTTTCAACATGTCTGGATTCAAACGTTAACACGTACCGGTAACTCTTTCACTAAACGAAATATTAACAGTGCTACAAAGACTGGACGAAGGAGAATCGCTCCAAAAAATTGCTAAGGAACTGAATGTAGGCGTTCCGACAATTAAGGATTGGAGGAAGAATCGGGAAGACATTGAATGCTATACAGTTAAGATTGATGGTGAAAACAGTCTGAAAAATCGCAAAATATTATAAAAGCCTAAACTTGAACTGCTTAATAACGCATTGTGGACGTGTTTTTGCCAAGAAAGAAGGAAATCAATATCCGAGCCAATTCTCAAAGAAAAAGCGATGGTTTTGCACAAAAAATTGGAAGACGAAAGTTAATTTGCTGCCAGTGAAGGCTGGACTGATCGTTGGAAAACTCTTCATGGTGTCCGATTTGTTTCTATTTCCAGTGAAAAACTATCTGTCGGTGCCGCAGCTGCTAAGGAGTTTTCTGTTACGTTTCAAGAAATTGTTGAAGAAAATGAACTGTTACCCTGCCAATTGTATAACATCGACGAGACAGGGCTGAACTTTAACATGTTGCCAGCAAAAACGCTCGCAGCTTCAAATGAATCCGTTGTAGGAACGAAACTTGTAAAAGATAGAATAACAGTCATTACTTGTAGCAACGCAGATGGTACCCACAAGCTCCCCTTGTTTGTCATTGGCAAAACTATGAAGCCTAGGGCATTCAAAAACATAAACTTGTCTTCCTTGCCGGTTTATTACCGCAATCAAAAATCTGCTTGGATGGACTGCAACCTTTTTAAATCCTGGTTTTTCGACGAGTTTGTGCCAAGGGTCGAAAAAGATTTGAAGCAAAAAAAAAAAAATCTGCCTGTTCGTGCTCTAATGCTGTTGGATAACGCACCATCACGCCCATATGAGGAAGATTTGGTGAAAGGGGAAATAAAAGCTCTCTTTCTGCCTCCTAATGTGACGTCACTCATCCAACCACTGGATCAGGGCATTATCGAATGGTTAAAAAGGCAATATCGCAGAAAGTTTATCAGCTCAATCTTGGAAAAATCTGAAGGAGGTCATAACTTAATTGAGGCAAATCCCTGAACATCAAAGATGCTATCTACACAATCGCGGCAGCATGGGATGAACCGAAACCTGACACACTTCGGAAATCGTGGCGTAAGCTTTGGCCACAAGTTAAGACTGAAAATAAGCATACCAAAGATGAGCAAAACAGCGACGCACTGGAAATCTTTGAAGATCTACAAAGTCTGCAGCCGAACGTCCCTGCCAGTGAAGTTGAAGAGTGGATCAACGAATGTGACAAAGACTGTGACACTTTTGAAGAGCTTGATGACGACCACATTGTTGCCGCTGTTAGCTAGGAAACTGTGAATGAGGACTCGGACGGCGAAGACTAGCCCCCCCACACGGATTTCACACAACGATGCAAAAAACGCTTTTGACATCGCCCGTCAATACATCGAGCAGAATCCAACTTCAACTCCAATGGACGTTTTGTGGATAAAAAATGGAGGAACACTGCAGCTACATCTAGAATAACATCTGCTAAACAAAAATGCATCACTGACTTTTTTTCCAAGTAATTTATTTTCCTTTTTACTGTAAAAACAATGCATATAGTATAATCATTTCTTAGTTTATACATACAGTAGTTTATTTCTTTTTAAAAAGTTTTTTTTTATATAGAGTGCTATGAACATGTTTTAGTTTACAGTATATATCGTTTATACGTTATTAAGTACACTACAGTACTGTAATTTGTTTGTAAAACCGATACATATTATAGCATGTTAGAGGCTTTTTAGTTAATATATTGTTTAACACTGTGTAAAAAACATCTTTTTATATTACTGTAGACGTCTTTTAGTTCTTAAATCGTTTAATTTTTTGTAGCAAATATCTTTTTATATTTGTTGCAATAAATATTAGGTTTTTCGGATAATCCGACCTTTTTTTCGTTCCGACCATGGTCCCGGTCCCGAAAGTGACGGATTAGAGGGTTTATACTCTACTAGTATCTATAAACGCTCTGCTGCTGCCACTGACGGAGGCAAGTGAGCAACTCATTCAGTCAGTAACTGAGGGAGGAATAAGACGCCAATGGATGGTGACAAAATGCCCAAAAGGAAAAGCCGAATTAGCGCGAGCCGAGCACGGATCAGCATGCATCAACGGAAGGAAAAAATTTCCTAGGAACATTAGCTGCATGTGTATGAGGAGCATATCTTTCGCACTGAGCACTTCGGCGCGAGACAAATGAGGAAACAATGTAAGTTCTAGGCATGTGTGCAACTCAACGTTTTTGCATTGGTATGAAACACGAAGCCAACATGAGAACACGTACAGAGTAAGTAGCGTACTACAGTACGTAGTGCAACTGTTTGCTACGTTAATTTGATCTGGTGTACCCGTGAAGTCCATATGGGTCATAGGTGCTGTGACACAGCAGTATATTACTGTAATTAGTTTCGTGTTTGTCATTGGACGTACAGCTCCCATTTCAACAGAGGAAATGGCAGATATGATCTTCAGCTACAGGAAAGCAGATGGAAGCAGAGAACGCATGTTCAATGCGTGCGACGCAATACCTCAACCACCTGGGGTGTTCCAACGAATGCGTGACTCCATGAGATATAGAAGCGAAGGCTCATTGCAATGGATGGCAGTCACATTACATTCCGGTAGATGCAGCGGATGGCAGTCACATCGCGTTCCGGTCGTTGCAACGGACGGCAGTCAAATCTCATTCCGGTCGTTGGAATGGATGACAATCACATCGTATTTCGGTCACATTCTTTAGAATGTTCTCCAAAGCCCCAGAATGGCATACTTTTAAGACATTCTTCAACTTCTGGAAAAACAAACTGTCACAGACTCAGGCCAGGTGTGTTTGCGGAACAAGAGGAATGTCGTATGAGGTCAAAATTTCCGTCGTGGAAGTACCCGTGTGACATGAGACGTTGTCACGATGCACCATCCACTAGTCGGTATACATTTCCCATGCGCAGAACCTCGGTCAAAATTTGATGTGCAATGACAATGTTTAACAGGTCACTCATCATACTATTGTTGAAAATAGGTCTGATCTCACAAGAGCACGCACACGTTCGACATCTTCATCAGTTCTCGAAGGTCTCCCCGAATGAGATTAATCTTCAACGTGTTCTCGGCCTTCCAGAAATGATTTGTGCCAGCGAAAGACTTGTGCTCTTGAGAAGGAATGTTCCCCATAGACATGTTTCAATTTGTCAATGGTCACACTCGCGGACTCCCAATGTTTAACAAGAAACGTAATGGCATAACGTTGCTCTAAATTCCGCTGTTCCATTTTCGTAGCGCTGAACAACAACACAACTTCACTGATGGCACTCCACAAAATCAGGTGAAGTCTGTACGGAGTTGAAACCCGGGCTGAGCACCTGGAAGGGATGAACACACCGGCCCACACAAGTAGAACAGCACAGCGCCGCAAGATCGCTCACAGTGTTGCCCGTCTCATTACTTTTCTCACACTCCTCGGGTATGAATGGAGAAAGAACGAAACCCGTCTATGATGTAAAGGAAAATTACTTCATACAAAAACCACTACATCCTGCTCCCATCGCCACTCCAATTGATAGTAGGAGAGTCTTACCTTTTTTTTCCAGAAACCAAACAATATGTTCGGTATGTTGTACTAAATTTTACCTGCGCACTATGTATCCCACATGCATCGTAACTGTAACCTGAAGCATCGCGACTCTGGAAACTGTTGATTCTACATTAATGTTTGTTTTAACTTCTTCTTAAATGTCACTTCATCGTATCTTCGGTCTATACTTGTTGGTGCTGTCGGTATCCTATTCTATACATGGTATGGCTGAAACTGTGCGGAGCTTTCCACAACTACACACATCAAAAACGTTTTGCATCAGCCCGGTTCCGAGAACTTCAGAAGATAGACGTTGTCTGTGGATTTTTTATCACAGACACAGTCCCTTTGACTGTTCAGAGATGTCACTAAACCTGCCCAAAGATGTAAACAACAATGCATGAGCAGCGCCTATTATACGGAGGGGGTCCGACTGCCGATCAGCTCTAGTCATTCCACCAGGAAGGAGGTACACGGTTCGTGTCGTCTGTAGTTCAACCATGCTAGACGGTCAGTACCGCGGTTCGATCGCGTCCGCATCGTTAATTTGTACCAGGAAGAGCTCTCAACAAGGGAAGTGTCAAGGTGTCTCGGAGTGAACCAAAGCGATGTTGTTCGGAACTGTCGATGCAATGCCTCGCTCAGGCCACCCAAGGGCTAATACTGCAGTGAAGGACCGCTACCTACGGATTATGGCTTGGAGGAACCCTGAGAGCAACGCCACCATGTTGAATAATGGTTTTCGTGCAGCCACAGAACGTCGTGTTACGACTTAAGCTGTGTGCATGAAGCTGCATGATGCGCAACTTCACTCCCGACGTCCATGGCGACGCCCATTTTTGCAACCACGACACCACGCAGAGCGGTAAAGATGGGCCCAGCAACATGCCGAAAGGACCGCTCAGGATAGGCATCACGTTCTCTTCACCGATGAGTGTCACATATGTCCTCAACCAGACAATCGTCGGAGACGTGTTTGGAGGCAACCCGGTCAGGCTGAACGCCTTAGACACACTGTCCAACGAGTGCAGCAAGGTGGAGGTTCCCTGTTCTTTAGAGGTGGCATTATGTGGCTCCGACGTGCGCCGCTGGAGGACATGGAAGGCGCCATAAGGGCTGTACGATACGTGAATGCCATCCTCCGACCGATAGTGCAACCATATTGGCACCATATTGGCGGGGCATTCGTCTTCATCGACGAAAATTTGCGCCCCCATCGTGCACGTCTCGCGAATGACTTCCTTCAGAATAACTATACCGACTCGAGTGGCCATCATGTTCTCCAGACATGAACCCTATCGAACATGCCTGGAATAGATTGAAAAGGGCTGTTTATGGACGACGTGACCCACCAAATTCTCTGAGAGAACCACGCCGAATCGCCGTTGAGGGGTGAGGCAATCTGGACCAACAGTGCCTTGATGAACTTGTGGATAGTATGCCACGTCTATTACAGGCATGCATCAGTGCAAGATGACGTGATACTGGGCATTAGAGGTACCAGTGCGTACAACAGTCTGGACCACCACCTGTGAATGTCTCGCTGTATGGTGGTACAACGTGCAATGTGTGGTTTTAATGAACGATAGAAAGGGCAGAAATGATGTTTATGTTAATCTCTATTCCAATTTTCTGTACAGGTTCCGGAATTCTCAGAACCGAGGTGATGCAAAACTTTTTTTTATGTGTGTGTAAGGGACAATATACACAAACATGACAAACAATGAACGCGATGTTTCAGCTTAGCCGTTCACTTTGGGTATTTCCTAAGCCATTGAAGATTTCGCAGATTTGATTTCACCCAAACGAATTGTACAAAAGTACACACTAAATGACGTGTGGTCTCTGTTCACAGATTTAGTAATGAGAGGGACATCACTTCGCGCTTTAAAATGTAGTTATGGTAATTTATGATGCCAGTATCGCAATTCTAAAAAGGAAGATTTCATCGGCGTTTCAGTCTTCAAAACTTGGATAGTAGTTTGGAAGAAATTACAACATTTAGCTCTTAGGATTTATCTGTTTTACACATCAAACTGATTGCTGTGTTATACGGAAGTTTATGTTGTCACACGAAACTGCTGCGTACGCTGATGAGATGCTCCAGCTGGTAGCAGCTGAGAGAGTCTAAAATGTTGAACAGAAGTTGCGTAGTGTCACCGAGAACTTTGCCACTTACACGAAGAGTGTTGTATGTAATTGTTCTCATGGGCTTATTATGATAAATCTTCGTATGTCCATAATTGAAACGGACGACTTGGGACGTCAGCTAGTATAATATATGTTAAAAAATGACTAAATTCCTCCAGCTGTATTAAGGTGTTGGTTTTATTGGCAACTAGTTTCGATGTTGTTACAACATAATCTTCAGGCCCATGCTTGTTGACAGTAACTGTATGTGTCTAACACTAGTAGTCAGTCGTGAGACAGGCGTGTTCCATGCGGAAGGCAGGTAATTTGTCCACTTTTTCTACTATTTAAGGTCCATTTCCACGTCTTACAAGTTCCTTTATACGTTTTTCTTTTTTTAAATCTGCTTATGGCTGCAAAACCTAAGTAGGTGAGGAATTTTTATATAGTAATGTGTGAACGGGATATTGATTTTTGTAATATTCCCCATTTTGGACGGGTGCTGATAATGAAATTCGAACGAGCCACGTCCATTTAAACTCTGACCCTAATGCGACGGATCTTCACTGAGTTGTGCATAAGTCTCCGGTTATTTTTGGAGTCCGCTAAATATAATTGTTTTTCGTATCATTTTTCATTCACTTATTTGTGTACGTCAGCTATTATCATCATCTTGTTATCCAAGTGGTTTGCTACCAACAGCACTACTCTCTTACACTACATTGAAACTCTGTAACTGCCCACCATTGTGACGCATACAAATGTGAAATTTGGTTCAAAGGTGCCTAAAAATTCCTCTATAATGGTACAAGAGCTTAGCGCCTGCGGTGTCAATCTCGGTTTCGACGGCGCTTGAAACAGCAAGCTCTCAACACATGCGAGAAAGACCAGAGCTCAGAAGTTCATGTGAGGTGTAAGATGGGTTAATGACGCTACGCTGGCCCGAATTTCGCCACAGTTCTGCCCAACGCTACATCAGAGATGTCACACAACGGCTGGGTCGTCACTCCTCTTCTTACCCACATTCAAGCCTTTTTTCTGACGCCTCATCCATGGAGGTAAGAACCGCGACGCCCAGCGTTGAAATCACGCGGTTTTCTTACGGGCAGTCGTGACACGGCACTGAGTTTTAGTCTTCCACTATGTTTCAAATCAGCACACCCTTCAGTGCAAAGTGAAAATGCATTACGTAAGCAAAACTTCGTCATCTAACGGTTGGTTTGCAGTACACGACCTCTCTGAGCCTACGTAACTGGAACGGATATTACACGAAAGCTGCAATTGCAGTGACTGATAGCGCCCTTTGTCTCTGTTCTATCTCTGGTCGTCTTAATCGGTGTCAGAGGTGGGCCTGGTGATAGCTCGCAGCCGGCAGGCAACCACGAGCCAGCGGGTGGAGTGAGGCGTCTGGAGGCGGCTAGGCTAGCCCTCGTCCAGCCTGCGCTAACTGGCTTTGTTTCTGCCCCCCACGGCGGCGGTGGCGGCAGCTGCGGTCGTGTTCTGCCTGCGGCGGTGCGGTGGCTCCTCCCCCGATTCGCAGCCATGATTTATGGAGGGATGCGGCGGGTGCCATATCGGCAGGTGATGTGGAGACGTGACGGCCGGCTGCCGCCCACGTGTCTGAGCACCTGGGCAGGTGTGCCCACTCACTACAACAAGTTGTGCACAAGGGAACCTCCCACCCTTATATAGGAGTTTTATACAACCAAGAGCATGTCAAAATGCATAGTGAACAATTGTAGTTCTGTAACCGCTGATACATTAACAGTGGATTGGACATGGAAGTCTTCTGCATCGTAAGGTGGGTCCAATTGTTTGAGTCTTGGAGATTCAGAGCACCTGGCTGAGGGTACTAGGCACACGGGCTGAAGCACTGATGGGTCTCCACCAGCCACCGAGCTGGCCACTGTTTCGCATAACATTTGACTGTAACCCTTATTAATGACAATAACTTCTACCTTTCACTGTGGTATAAAGTATACGGGCACTTCTGACACCAATTGTAAAGGTACATGATCTCACTTCTGGTCACCAATTGTAAATGTATACAGGGTTTGGAAAAGGGGGGAGGTGGGTTGCTATATATGCCTCGAGACGACAGGGTGCAGCAGGTCGAGCTGTCAGGATTAGAGAGTGGGCATCCAGGGCTGCCGTTAAATGAAAAAACGGGAAATTAGGTACAATAAACAGGATGTACTCGTATTTCAATGTACGGTGTACAAGGGGCGCGCATAGGGTCGGAAGTTACCAGGTTTAGGCCAGTCTAGGAGGTCGAAGAATTAATTGAAATGGACAACGGAAGGGGAATCGGTTCATGTTAACTTGCGTTGGCGGCCGGGCGTGAAAAGCAGAGCCAGAGGCTCTGCCTTCCAAAAAGACGTCTGTTCTGCTCGAGGTTTGGATTGTGTGAGAGAGAAGTAACTGTGTCCTGCACCGCAGAACACTGCAGCACCCACACACGTGATCACGCACGCTACTGGCTAAAACCAACGGCGTGAATTCGATAGCAGTTTCAGCAGAGAGCTCAATGCATCTCTTGTCAGGAGCTTTAACTGGACGGAACTGCCTCTGTTTTGAAAGACAGGCAAGTCCTGTCACGTAGACACGGCATAAGTTACTCGGGGAGAACACCAGTAAAGATTTCACTGGGCCTTTGAAATAAATTTTTAAACCAATTCCCTAAAATATTCCTTGACTGGCAGTCACCATATACAGTTGGCTTCTTCGGTTCCGATAGGGAGAGATATTAAACCCGAATTGCGATCTGAATCTAGTAAAACTGAAGTTAAATTGCCACGTAATAACGCTGGCAAGTTGGAAATTGTTTTGTTAACTTATATTTGTATTTGTTGCTTCATTTACTTGAAAATGTAGTACAGTATTTCTTAATTGGGTACAGCTGAGTTGAGATTCCACGTGATCTTCCTTCTGGACTCACTTTGACCAGAGAAAGAAAGAGATTTATTTCTATTTCGACTTCACATGCATTTTTCTTATATTTTTATGTCCTAGCGAGTTCCGAGGCGGCAGGAAAATACATCAAGCCGGGAAAATATAAACGGCACTGTAAATCACAAAACTAAACAGATCAGTTTACGTCCAAACCGTATGCACATGTCACTGCGGACTGTTCACCGATTCTGGGGACAGAGACCAGCCCTTACATCCCATGAATATCTGTGGGTTTATCCTCGAAGAATGCTGTAGATATTTCGTCTCAACGAAACTTTGTGATGACTTTTGTGTCTGTATTGTTACCCACATTTCGCAAAGCACTGTTAAATGTACTACTGCGGTAACTAAGTTTTACGCTCTCTCGATATCTGTGCGTGCTGTATTTACTTTAATCTCTTTCTCGAATGTCTGCGAGAGCGATACGCAAGGTGTTGCAGCATATTCCTAAGAGGCATGTTCAACAAGTAATGTAACACATTTCTTTCAGAAAGCAGATTGGTTTTATTCAGGATAACAGTACACCATATTGTTTCTCCAGTCTGTTGGCTACAAAACCCTGTTTCTCAACACAAGCTTTGTTCCATGCAATGGCTTTACGCCACATTGCTGGGAGGGCCGTGTGCATAAGTGTTACCACTCTCCTTGTCGGCGTCGGAGCCAACGCCTTGATGCACCAGTAAGCTCAGCATCATCCACGTACTGCATTCTGCGGAGTGCATCCTTCATTGGGCCAATCAGATGGAAGTCGGAAGGTGCGAGTTCCGGGTGGTAGGGTGGATGGGAAGGACAGTCCAATACAATTTTGTGAGCTCCTCTCAGGTGCGTAGATTTGCGTGAGGCCTTGCCATGGAGACCGAGAAGTAGGTTCGCATTTTTGTGCCGACGAAAGGAGACTGTACGATGAGGATTATGCTAGTTGTCACGGTATGTCAAAGAAGTGACGGTTACTGAAATGTAGCGTCGCTACATCATTTTAAGCAAAGCTTCTAAGAATTTGTAACAAAGACGCTGCGAAGCTTGCGTTACCTACGGAGTCGCTTCTTCAATTTTCTGAGCGTAGTGTAATATACGAGGGCGGTTCAGAAAGTAACCTCCGATTGGTCACAGTGCGGGTTGTGGGGGGAGTAGCGACGCCATCTGTGCGTTCACGCACTCAACAGGTCAGTCGGCATCAAGCCGTGGTCGAGTGAACGTCGTACCTGCGCTAGTTTAGTTTTTGTGGCAGTTTGAAATGTGTGCTGCAATAGAAAACCCCGCCAAATGTGAAGTGCGTGCTGTCATAAGGTTTTTTACAGCCAAAGGATATTCTGCAGCAGCTATTAATCGTGAGCTTTGTGCCGTGTACGGACCAAGAGTTATGAGTGAAGGAGTTGTCCGTGAATGGGTACGTTTATTTAAAAGTGGACGAGAAAACGTTCATGATGAAGAGAGGAGTGGTAGACCATCATTGGTGACTGACGAACTCGTTCAGACAGTTGATGCAAAAGTTCGTGAAAGTCGACGTTTCTCAATGTCGGAGTTGTCTACTGGTTTTCCACAGATTTCTAAGACTCTCTTGTACGAGATAGTGACAGCAAGATTGGGTTACCGTAAGTTCTGTGCACGATGGGTGCCCAAAATTCTTACCGACCACCACAAAACTCAAACAATGGCCTCTGCATTAGACTTTCTGTCACGTTATGAGGACGAAGGAGAACCATTGTTAAACAGAATCGTGACCGGTGACGAAACCTGGATTAAGTACGTGAACCCTGAGACAAAAGAACAATCAAAGATGTGGGCACATTCAAATTCGCCTACCAAACCAAGAAAAGCCTCGCAAGATTTTTCTGCCAGAAAACTGATGGCAACGGTGTTTTGGGATGCCAAAGGGGTGTTGTTGGTTGAATTCATGGAACGTGGTACGACCATTAATCAAGACGTGTACTGTGAAACAATAAAAAAGCTACGACGGGCTATACAGAACAAACGCCGTGGTATGCTGACTTCCGGTATCGTTTTTTTGCACGATAACGCCCGTCCTCACTCTGCTCGCAGAACAACGGCCCTTCTTGAGTCCTTCAAGTGGGACGTTATCAACCATCCACCTTACAGCCCAGACCTGGCGCCAAGTGATTATCACCTCTTCATGCATTTGAAGAAATGGCTCGGGTCACAGCGGTTTGATGACGACGAAGAGCTCAAAGATGCGGTCACAGGCTGGCTCCAGGCACAAGCGGGTGATTTTTATGCAGAAGGAATTTCAAAGCTTGTGAAGAGATACGATAAGTGCCTCAATCGCTATGGAGACTATGTAGAAAAATAGTGCAAAGATGTAGTTGTAAGATGTATATATTAAAATATTTTTATTTAACTTGGTGTATTTTTTTAAATCAACCGGAGGTTACTTTCTGAACGGCCCTCGTACTTCGTAGTAGATCGTTGTACGATGATGGAAGTAATTAAACAAAATAGCCCCTTCAGAGTCCTAGAACACCAACACCATGACTTTACCGGCTGAGCGTGCGGCTTCGATTTTTTTTGTTCGGAGGAGACGAGGTGTGGTGTCACTTCATGGATTGCCGTTTTACTTCCGACTGGATGTGATGAACCCTTATTTCATCGTCTGTGTCGATGTTCGACAAAAATTGTCACGTAATGCGCAAGAAATTCTTGACAGATGTCCTTCGTTGCTCTTTATGGTCTTCTGTTATGCTGCGAGGAAGCTAGCGGTCACACACCTTTGAGTACCCAAACTGGCGGGCGAGTGTGTCAGCACTGCCGACAGAGACGTCCAGTTGTGCAGCGAGGTGTCTGATTGTGATCCATCGATCACCTGATATGAGAGTGTCCGCACTTTCCTACATTGCAGGAGTCACAACTGTGTGTGGCCGGCTTACACGTGGGAGCTCGGACACGTTTGCGTAAACTTGTTGTTAGATGACAGACGCCTCGCACAACGACTCACTTTACTTTTGTCTACTGCCTATGAATATCTGTAGTTCTCTGGTTAAAAGAAACTCAGTGACAGCTCTGTGCTTGGAATTCACCTACCTTATCGATGACATTTTGAAGGGTATGTCTAGCGCGGTCAGCTGTCGTAAATTCATAAAACTATGGCGGTTGAAGCGGAAATGTACAAGTTCCGTATTTTTTAAACCGAAATTGGCCGAGGAAAAAATGTTGCATTACTCGTTGGACGTCCCCCGTAGATTCGTCACTTATAGATGGTTCTCGAAATTTTGTAAGTAGGCTTTCTCGGAGCAGTTTGTATCTGTCTTCAAGATCTGCCAGTTCTGCTTCTTTGCATCTGCGTGACACTTTCCCTTAGGGCAAAGAAACCTGTGGCCATTCATGCTACCTTTCTCTGTATACATCAGATATCTTCTGTTAACCTTATTTAGTATGGGTCAGACATACATGAGCAATATTCTAGGATGAATCACACGACTGTTTTGTACATAATGTCCTTTGTAGACTGGTTTCATTTTCCTAGTATTCTACCAATGAATCGCTATTTGCCACCTACTTTACGTACAACTGAGGCTATGTCATCTTCCCATTTCATATCCGTACAGGTTTTTACAGCTAGTCATGCGTATGATTCATTTGTGATTTGTTCATATTATCGTCATGGGTTACTGCATTCATTTCGTCTTGTGAAGTGCGCAGTTTATCATTTCTGAACGTTTAAAGCAACTGGCCTACATTTATCAAATCTCGACAGAGCGACCCCTGTTGTCTAATTTTGTCTGGAGGCTCTGGAGTGTGTTCAGATTAAGAAGTGTTTACCAAACCAGTATTTCTTATAGTTTATTAAGGTTGCAACTTTTGTCGAGTGCCAGTTACCGTGCCTTTGCTCTATTATAACTTACCGAACCGTTTGTAACTAAGGCAAGTCAGTCATAATTTTTTCTTCGCAATCAACGTTTAGTCCACTTTAATCAGCACGTTCTTAGCTATCTTTGTGTACTATGCAGTTAGAAAAATTTGTTGACGGTGGTTACTGAATATTTTCTTAGCAGATTTGCGTTTGGGGCAAAATGGTCTAATGGTATAGTCCGTTCCGCACCGGTCACCCTTTACTCTTCATGTTTTTGTCTTTCCCGTTTGAAGATGGTGCGTCATTACGACGGAAAATGGAGAGACAAAACTGGCCGAGAAAACACTTGGAACTTGTTGTTGAATCGGCAATTAATAAAACGGAAGACACACTAAAACGCAGAGAAAACAATCTGTCGTGCCTTTGATAACTTCGAAACGATACGTAAATAAATAAAACAACAATTGACAAACTTGCATAACATATCAATGTGTTTTCAATAAGGAGCAAGAGTTTGTTAAATACTTTAAGAATCTGCAAAAGCGACCCTTTGGTGTGATTACGAAAGAACTGCGGAGATTAGCGTATCGCAGAACAAAACAGACGTCCACTTCCATTCAACAAGGAAACGGAAATGGCTGGAGAAGACTGGGTCCGTGGATTTCTGGCTCACCATCTCACTTAAATTTTAGGTACCAGAAGCCACATCCGGTGCGCGTGCTATATGTTTCAATAAAGTTGCAGTTCATAGTTTTTTGACTTGTTGAGTAAAGTTATCGACGAAAAAAAAGTAACTATAGTAAGAATTTACACCTGCGACGAGATTAGCGTAATTGTTGTGCTGAAGCATCGCTGAAAAACTAATCCAAGTAAAGGACATAGTGGAGTTCGGGTGCTCACGTATACAGAAAGGTGAAAAAAAGTGACAGCTGAAATTTGTTGTTTAGCGGACGTAAGATTCATGTCTCCGATGTTGATCCATCCTAGGGATATGAAGTAGCAAGAATTCGAATCCTGTTCACCATCAAGAGGTTGGGCCGAAGCTCAGGAATCTGGATGGATGACAAGCGAAATATTCTCATGCTGATTCCACAAATTCATCGATATTTCTAATGCAAAGATAGAAAATCCTGTTCTGCTGCTCTTCATGTGCATTCCTCTCATACGAAAAACGTAAAGGTGATCGAACCAACTTAGAGCAACGGTGTTTTTTCACTATGCTCTGCATTGCAATACATTGCTCGCAAAACTTCAGGCCCTGGATGTAGAATTCATGAAGCCCTTGCGTTTATTATGAAGATTAAGCGAGAAGATGGTTAAGATCGAACCCAGGGCAAGTTGTCACTTTGTGGAAAAGTCATCCTTGTTTCAGAAGGATTTTTAGTAGCAATTTAATATTTCTTTTAGTGGTGTCAAGACGGACGGACCCAAGTGTTCCTGAGCCGTGGCTGGCACATGTTATGCGTTGGATTAAATCTTGGTTGCTATTCTGTGTTTAGTCACCCGCGGTTATCGCGATTATGCTGTTATCCTGCCTGTCCGTGAGTGGCAGCAGCGGTGTGTATCAATTTTTGCACCTTGTACTATCTTTGACCTGGCGCTTATAGTTCCGGCTTGTGCGGTGTGCTCAGAGTTGGTCGGTTGGCGTGGAGCAGCGACAAAATCACACGGCGCGTAGTTTGGCCGAGGCCGCTGGCGGCGTTCACGCACGGTCGGAGTGTGTGGTGTTGTTCCCATTGCTACGAAGTCAATGGCTCACCGACACTGGACACGAAAGTTGAGTTTTGACTTAATCTACCAGCAAGTTACGACTGTTCACATTGTGTCATTTGGATTTCATGTCGGCTGTTGGGACATTCCCGCGAGCAACACCGTGTGTTTTCAAGTTGGCAAATGTTAGCCACTGTGCTTGGTTATTTTGAATTGAAGTGCACCACGGAATCTTCTGCCTTGTGACCGTTAACGTTCTGGTTACCTGCCCTGGCCGTTGAGGTAAATTCAGGCAGTGTATTTTCCTCATCGTATTGTCGTTGTCCAGCACGGTGTGTAGTTTGACAGCTCAATGTATCATTGGTTGTGGGCGCCAATACCTTTTACGTTGTTCCACTGAACTCCCTGTTGTGTGCTGGTTGGGTGGAGCGGAAGTTATCTTGTCGGTGGGTCCGCTGACTGTCTGTTGGTTGGGTCGTCGTCGGACCGAGAATGGTTGCGCCGACTGCCTGTCACACGTAAGCGAGCGTTAGTGTTTGAATTCCAGGCCGACCCTGGGAAACTTCTGAGTGCCGTTGAGTGTACTGCCTTTTCTTATTTGTTCTTGTTGTTTGTATTTGTATCGCTTGTAGCCGATTTTTAAATTAAGGTTGGTTTGCCCTCAAGGCGTAAGATTGTTTGGGCCTTCATCCTAATTTAAAGAATTGTTTTAAGGTAAGGCCTTTTGGCCTTTTAAAAATTTATTTTGGTTTGAGTCTTAAGTGATGGGCCTTCAGCCGATTTTTAAATTAAAGTTTTTTTTTGCTCGTAAGGAGTCAGATTGTTTGGGCATTCAGCCTAATTGAAAGAACTGATTTAAGAGAAGGTCTTCTGCCTTTTAGATTTATGTTCTTGGTTTGAGTCTTAAGTTATTGGCTTTTGGCCGATTTTAAATTAAAGTGGTGTTGCCCTTAAGGCATGAGACTGTATGGTTCATTCAGCCGGTAATTAAGTTCCAAAAATTAATGCTGTGTCTTTTTTAAAATTTTCTTGCCTCTTCTAATGTTTGGTCAAATAAATGAAGTTGTGTGTTCGAGTGTAACTGACAGCCGCTTAATTTGGCCCCTTTCCACAATTTAAACTACCTGTCTTGTCCTGCGGGTTTAGCAGGGCTTCTCAGTTCCTAATTTCGCTCCAAGCCATGAAATTACTGACACACCACCAACTACTTAGTACTGCATGGTCGGCCGTCGTATAGCCATAGCGGCAGTGAGAGAATAACATCAGGTTTATTTATTAAATTTCATACATTAGTGTAAGGTGTCACCTGACTGCAGTCACCACCCAAGAGGCGTCCGCCAGCCCTGGGTGACAGGCTGGGTCAGCTTAGCACATGATCGCATGAGGCGGACAGCGGCACTGAGTCTCCAGGCCGTCATGCAGCACCGGTGAAGCAGCCATGGAAATGGAAACAAGCGTTTGGCGTCATTGGACGGAGGCCCCTTGCGGGGAAGGTCCTGCCGCCTTGGTGCAGGTCTTATTACATTCGACGCCACATTGGGCGACCTTCGCTCCGGGTGGGGATGAAATGATTATGAAGACAGCACAACACCCAGTCCCTGAGCGGAGAAAATCCCCGACCCAGCCGGGAATCGAATCCAGGCCCGTAGGACGGCAATCCGTCACGCTGACCACTCAGCTACCGGGGCGGACGGTGAAGCAGCCATGTCAGCACATCGGCGGGTGGGCAAGCTGCGTCAGATCTAGACAGGTGGCAGCTGAGGCAGGCCGACAGCTGACGAGTACTCCTCACTGTTATCTGCATATGCTGACAGATAGTGCGTAGCGACATCAGATGGTGTTTATGGCCGCTTGACTCGGCCTTGTTGTGATGCGACAAAATTTTTTATCACGTAGACACGTAAAGCGGCGCAGCTTAAGATCCAGGTCACAACTGCGATGGTGTGGCACTCTTACTACGATGCACCGAGAATGTTCCAGCCCCAGCAGTAGGCAACCGCCCTTACTTTCGTGCCAGAATGGAGAGTCGGCCTCATCACAACTTGTGGCAGAGGAGTGTGGGGAAAGTCTTCTGCTAGATTGGCTATAAGTTACAGACGCCAGTTCAAGAACTAGTCATGTAACATTCCTATCCTCTTTGGAAGATCTGGTCCACCAGACTGTAGAATGGCGTTACATCTGGAAATTACTTTACAGTACGTCTTGCATTTTTAAATTAAGACAACTTCTCAATCCAGCTGCTCTTATGCTAACCCAATCCAATTTACAATGATACTTCATCACTAGTTATTTTCTAAGGGTGATCCAGTTGGTCGGTATATGTTGTGCAGGGAGTAAAGGAGGCTGGGTAGTTTTCTGCCATTGACAGATATAGGCTGCACAGGTCAGAGTCAAAATCAAGAAGGTACGTGAAGTGGTAGCAATTTCAGCGATGTTGTTGCACATTGTGAAGCATTTGCTCCTCGCTAGTACGCCTGTTCTGTGCTCTTACTAATTTCAGAGAGTAAAGGAGGTTGGTTTCTAAGGTGCCGTTCATCAATTTCAAGTTTTGGGCAGCCAGCATGTCAAGACGTTCTGTCAGGCCAGTACAGTATTAGATATATTACAGTTAGAATAGTAGTCACTATTGTCATTGTTGGGAAATGAATAGATAGTCCAGAAATATCGCAAATCGTACCATTTTGCAATAAACGCTGCCTCTCAGTTGCAACAGTTCTGTCCCCTTTGGTTGCCCTGCTTGCTGCAGTTCACGATAACTACTACTGCACCACATATGCAATATATCCAACTTGAACATGGTCTTTGAATGTAGGATTGTGGTGCTAGGATGTCCCGCAGGTATCCTTCCAGCTCTGTTCCCCAAAAGAATAAATTTATCAGAATGCTTCTGTGGCAGTCTCAATCACTTTGGATACCTTTGTACAATATAATTCACTTCCACAATCTCCATAATGCTGCACAGAGAATGATATGCCTGACCTAACCCTATACTCTATTATTTACAACAAAATAAAGATCACCTCAGATATAAGGCACAACAAAAGAAACCAAACCTCAAACTCACTACACTAAGAAAAACAAACAGTATTCCGAGCAAAAATTACCACTGTTACCAAAAATTGAATAGATCATCCATCAGCCATTAGTGACTCCAATAATCCACACTCTCCTAAACACATAACCAAAAAGATTTCTACTGTGTGCCCGACCGAGACTCGAACTCGGGACCTTCGCCTTTCGCGGGCAAGTGCTCTACCAACTGAGCTACCGAAGTACGACTCACGCCCGGTACTCACAGCTTTACTTCTGCCAGTATCTCGTCTCCTACCTTCCAAACTTTACAGAAGCTCTTCTGCGAACCTTGCAGAACTAGCACTCCTGAAAGAAAGGATATTGCGGAGACATGGCTTAGCCACAGCCTTGGGGATGTTTCCAGAATGAGATTTTCACTCTGCAGCGGAGTATGCGCTGATATGAAACTTCCTGGCAGATTAAAACTGTGTGCCCGACCGAGACTCGAACTCGGGACCTTTGCCTTTCGCGGGCAAGTGCTCTACCAACTGAGCTACCGAAGCACGACTCACGCCCGGTACTCACAGCTTTACTTCTGCCAGTATCTCGTCTCCTACCTTCCAAACTTTTAGATTAGCGTTTAACGTCCCGTCGACAACGAGGTCATTAGAAACGGAGCACAAGCTCGGATTAAGGAAAGATGGAGAAGGAAAGCAGCCGTGCCCTTTCGAACGAACCATCCTTGCATTTGGTTTAGGAAAACTTAAATCTGGACCGTCGTCATCCCGAATGCGAGTCCAGTGTGCTAACCATTGCGCTAACCTGCTACCTGCTCGCTGATTGTGGTTTGGCATTCGCTGCCAAGGTAACCCAACAACCTGACATGGACCTTGATACCGTGTGTCGAATTTTTTATTTTCCTTTTTCGGATGTATGGGCTTCTCAGCATTACTCAATGGCAAACCCATTGGTAATTCAGTAGTTGACGGCTGCGTTGTTCAATTCTCTCTTGACTATCGAGGACCTTGGTATTGATTTTCTGTACTCGTTTCCAAATGATCGTTAACGTTTCAGTGAAATTTCGCACTGGATCATCATTTATTCATAATTTTGGTTTGATCACTTCGACTGCATACAACCTCGTAAGGTGTTTTAGAACTATAAGCCACTATCACGTATGGCAACGAAGTATCCCAAATATTGTGGTGGCTACTCACATAGTGACTTGACATTCTCCCTATCCTGCAAAGTAGATTTTGATGTTTGTTAACCTCCAGATGAACGAGCTTGCAAGAAATATTATCACAACTGCTTCACCAAATTCAACATAAAGTTGGTGGCCCTAGTGAAAGGTGTAAGTGTTAATTGTTGTTGGAATTTTTCTTCTGTTGGATGACTGAAATCGGCTCGTAACGTTTCAATCGCTCGACAGAGGTACGTCGCCGAACAAAGTTCACGGAGATTAAAAAAGGAGTTGTCATTATGTCGCAAACTTGAAGCCAAATCCGCCATCATACATAGCCAAAAACATTAATTTCACCCCATTAGTCCGCTGTCTTACATAGCTCAAAACATTACATTCACCGCTTTTATACGTCCATTGTTCACCGCGGTGTACTTCCTCGCGATGTCACTGATTTGCCCGTGTCCGGTTTCGACGAATGGGGATATCTGTCGACTTTTGTGGTAGTATTCTAAATAGCATCTGGTGTCATGATTGTGTGGAGACAATAGTTGTTTCATCAGAATGCCAGCATGCGTCTTTTACGGGTGTACTATTCGATCCGATCGTAATATGAAGTTTAAAGGAATCACCTTTCATTCGTAAGTGGAGCGGGTACAAGCAATATTTTCTCTTGCATACATGAACTATGGTTGTACTGGTCACTTTTATTTCTTCCTGTGTTTTTCATTGCCTTCCAAACCGGAAACGCTCCGACATCCGAGCCACATTCCATCAACGGTCTCATCCGCGTACAACACATGGTTATGTGACCGCGCTGATTGTTGGTGCAGCATCTCATGCCGTAAATTCCTCCCGCCGATAATTATTCGTTGTTCACATTTCCTCCCTCTTCGAATAAAAAGATTCTGGCTGGAATAGCTGGAGACAGTGGAAATGTGTGTGTGAGTTTTGCAGGTATGATTGTATGAAATTGTGGGTGTGCTTTGCTTCTTTTCTGAAGCAGGCTTTGGCCGAAAACGTATGTGAAATGTGAACACTCTTTTCGTCGTGCTTGCCTGCTGCTCGCTAAGTGAGCTTCACAGTACAGTTATACCTCCATGAAGTCTGTTGTACACTTAATTTCAACAGGAACGATGATGTACGTAATTACAATGTCAGAAGAAAAAAACATAACATTCCTTACGCCACATTAAGGTTATCTGAAGCAAAAACAGGGGTTCACGGTTCTGCAACCGAAAGTTTTGATAACTTATCCAGAGATATAAAATGCGTAACGGACAGCAAAGTAAAATCTGAAACTTAAAATGGAAACGTTTCTCTTTGACAACACCTACTCTGCAGAAGATTTTTACTAATGTAGAGTGTAAATGGTGATCAGTAGGAATTACTGACCAACGTCTGTCTGCCTTTAATCAAAAAACAAAACGCAAATAAGTGATGAGCATGAAGGTATATATACAAGAAAATGATTCGTTTCACACCCTTACGATTCATCATGCAAATGATACCCCGAAAATAAAACTAACTAACTAACTATTGGTTTGAAACTTCCTGGGAGATTAAAACTGTGTGCCCGACCGAGACTCGAACTCGGGACCTCTGCCTTTCGCGGGCAAGTGCTCTACCAGAGTGCTCTACCAGAGACGAGGTGCTGGCAGAAGTAAAGCTGTGAGTACCGGTCGTGATTCGTGCTTCGGTAGCTCAGTTGGTAGAGCACTTGCCCGCGAAAGGCAAAGGTCCCGAGTTCGAGTCTCGGTCGGGCACACAGTTTTAATCTGCCAGGAAGTTTCATATCAGCGCACACTCCGCTGCAGAGTGAAAATCTCATTCTGGTAACTATTGGTTTATCACAAAACGTAGTTATGATTTAGGCACTTTGAAAATCTCAAAATGAGATTCAAAAGGAAAATGAAGCAGATGATCAAAGTAGATGTACATTCCAATTGTGGTACGTTTGGTTATTTCCGAAAAACTCACACACACTTGCGAAAAACATTCCAGGAAAGGAAGCAAATATACCGTACCGTTGGGAAGCCAGGCCTATATGATGTTAGGCTATCATTACAAAAAAATGACTTACGTACATGTTAAAGCAGAATATCCATTTACGGATCTAAGGGTCTGAGATCGTTAGCTTCATCACATTTATAGTACTGCACAGTGCTGGAACTCGTTTAAAAAATATATCGTTTCTTCATCCTGTAAATTCTTATTATTGGTCACACACTGAAGGACGCATAATAGGTAAGATTTCAAAGTGAGAAGATGTCTAAACTGTGGTAAAAATAATGCACTGACAATCTAATAAAACAGGAACGGTAAGCGTACTGTCATATCGCTGGCTTGGTTGCGGAGTATCTTTGCGGACAGCCGCGTCTGTCGAGTCGAGCACGGGACACGGAACTGTTACGTTGTGTTGTGTGTAGCTCTGCATGTGATACGCTTTGTTAGTATGGAAGTTGAAGTATTGCTACAAGTGCTATTACAGTAAAGTGATAAAATAAGCAAATGATTCAGTGGAAAGTGCGTCAAGAAGTAATTTAAAAAGGAGCGGTGCTGCTGACAACGTATTTGCGTATCCTCTCGTTGCGTGTCGTGCCGTACGGTATCAATAATCCGCGCCGTGTTCGGTCTCCAAGAATGAACTAATGTGAATCAGTAATACTAGTTACCACAAAAGAGAGTATTTAAGTGCCAGTGCTTTGTAGCGAGCGTGTGAACGTGCGTTCGATCATTGCGTTCCGCATCATCAACAATCAACCGCGCTGCGACGGTTACACGCACGCTCGTACAAGTGAGAACTGAAAAATTTACTTTACGAACAGTGTTATATCATTACTAGTGTCAAGGAGGACTATAACCAGATATCTATCTGTATGTGTGACGAGCGTAAGAACTTTTGTTCGATCATTCGGCTTCCGCATCATCAACAATCACCTGCGTCGTGTCGGTTACGCGTACGCTCGTCTGTGTGATATTGTGGACATACAATAATCAAGATTGTTAACTGGGATAAACATTTATGAATTAGAACGTAAACAGTGCAACCTGCGATTTCCTTTTATCGTCTCAGAATATAGTTGTTCATACGAGACGTAGAACAGTGTTGTGTTTGACGTTGAGTGGCTCCCCTAACTCGCTTACGTATTTCGATAGATAATTTCAGCCAACAGCAGTGTGGAGCAGGACAATACGACCGCCGCGGGATTATCAGGAATGTTGTGTGGACATGGCGCACGGTCATGAAACGACAAACAGTTACAGTTAAAACGACCCTACCCATTTGTACCCCCGGGCGTGTTACTGAACTCTGTTCTGTCTGGAAGTGAAACTCTATGCAGTTCTGTTTCATCGATATTTCAGTAGTCGTTCACTTTGTTCAGATGCACAAGATACGATAGCATGCCTTGCTTCTTTCCTCATTGCGCGTGTTTATGGGCTAATGGTTCAAATGGCTCTGAGCACTACGGGACTAAAATTCTGAGGTCATCAGTCCCCTAGAACTTAGAACTACTTAAACCTAACTAACCTAAGGACATCACACACATCCATGCCCGAGACAGGATTCGAACATGCGACCGTAACGGTCGTGCGGTTCCAGGTTGTAGCGCCTAGAACCGCTCGGCCACCACGGCCGGCCTATGGGCTTAGCGCCTGATCTACAGCTGTATAGCTGTAATATACTCGCGTGAGTAGCGCTGTATACGACTTCGTCCACAACAGTAAGGAAAGGTGGGCTACAGAGTGATTCAGCAATTGTCGTATTAAAGCTGGACAGGAGCAGTTAACATAACGAACGGTAGATTTTCTTAATTTGTATTTCTCCGATCGAACGAAGACTCAATAGATATACTGCACCAGCAAACAAAGTTCAGCTCCTCAGTATCAACAAGAAAGCGTCTCGTACAAAGCACAGGTGTTGGAGCCGCGACTAGGCGGCGTCTGCGAAGCGTCATGTGGCCATGTGTCTCCGAGCGGAACAGGGCCGTTTCGCTGCTGTCCGCCTTTCCTATATTGCTTTGGCAGAGAGTAGTCGTGGCGTGGAGCCGCTGGAGTGTGGCTCAGCGGACGTGCACCACTGGGTCTGCCAGACCCCGCGCAACCACTATCGGCATCCCACGGAAACTTGCCATTCTGTTACCAATATAACGACTCCGATAGAGTGGTATCGATATGTGATACCACAAGTGCAAGTGGAAAAGATTTGTAAAGTCTTATTAGTGACTACCATGGAAAATATATGAAGATGAAAGAGTATGCCATTTAGTTACTTTTACTATATTACGTTTGATACATAGAGAGAAAGTGTGCACACCATGTTTGTGAATCGAACATGATTTCGGTCATATAATAAACTGAGTAAAAGTTTTTAGCATATCGTACTTACCTTCATGATAGTCACGCATGTAGGCACTGCGTGCTTCAGTTGCCCAGCCGGATGTTTCACACTACTCATGGACTGGGATCCAATGGAAAGTGCCAAGGGAATGGAGTCAGACCACTGAACTACTCACTGAAAACCATGCAGAGTCTCGACGATGATATCACTGAACAGAGTTTTGTGTTAGACAAGGACGTGTAAGAAAATCGGTCATCGGCCATTTAAAAAATAAAAAATTTCAGGTAAATCAAGGAAATCTAACAAATGGTTCAAATGGCTCTGAGCACTATGGGACTTAACGTCTTAGGTCATCAGTCCCCTAGGACTTAGCACTACTTAAACCTAACTAACTAAGGACATCACACACATCCATGCCCGAGGCAGGATTCGAACCTGCGACCGTAGCGGCCAAGGAAATCTAACTCTGAATAATCGGAAGAAGTTTTAACGTTATACATCATAAACTCGGATCCAGTGCTGGCTACAGCATCAGCATGCTCGGTAAATTCCAGGAAAAACGGGTGGTAGCTGATCTGGAATGTTGGTGAATAATTGCAAGGTAAGTCATTTACTGTCTTGGTCGCAATTAATACGTGACCAAGACATAATGTTAACGAATAGTTTAGTTTTCAAGGTAAAAGGTCTCTATCAAATTTACAAATCGATCTCATTTCATGTTACTAGATAATTTAAAAATACAAACTTAACAGATGTAGAAGCCTAAAAATTTTTCCTTCAGATAAATACAAGAATTGTAGTATAGGTGACAGATAATGAGGTAAAATATGGAAGTTTGTAATAAATGTGGACATTTACAATTTGTTAACGGAAGATATAAAGCACTTACAATACGCGATTTACTAACATTGAATTTGCAGTGATTAGTGACCGAAGAATAATTCAAGGCGCCGTGGTGTGGATGGAATGGGAACTTCGCTCTCAATATTAAAACGCTGAGCAGATGATATCTGGATTCGGCTTAGTGGAAGAGTGGGCTCTATTTACTTTCATCGGAAACGATGTTTGTATTTTAGAATGGTGCCGAACAACACGATTTGTGCTGTTGTCTGAATTGTGTTGTTGGCGTGCAGGGAGGTAGAAAGTCCTCGAAAAGAAGTGTTTAATACCTTGCACAGAGTCTTAACATTTTGGATACGGCTGCGCTTGAGCAAGTGTGCATGCAAGAGCTTCAGTGGACTGGAACTAACAGCCAACCAGTTGCAAAATACAGGTTTATTAAACCTTGATCATGGTTTCGGCACTTTTAAAAATGTCTTCAAGTACTGTACATAGAATCACATTATGTATATCCACTGTGGGAGTCGATTCTCTCTAGTACATGTGTGTATCATCCACTTATTCACCATATATACAGAGTCTTTTGACGTGTATCAGGGTTTGGTGGTTACAACAATTTACTTGTGCTCATCTTCTTGAGTATGATTGGCAGAGGTTTACAGATTTACAGCTGGACGGTCGTATTAGATTAAAAAAAAAAAAAAAAAAAAAAAAAACTTTAGTTGGCCACATGGTGATGCAAGTTCAAATCTGGACCGACGTTGCGCCAAAAGGGTCACCTGTAACCACCCCAAACCACTTGTAACCCCAACTACAAACAAAGATGCTGTTGGCCCTTATAAAGTCGTGGCGTATTGCTTAGGAGACTGGACTGACATTCGGCTATTGTAATCCCCTTCCAGACATCCTGATTCAGGTCTTCCACAGTTTCCGTAAGCTGCTTCAGGAAAATGACGAATTCTTTTCTTGTATTCTTCCAGTTCTAGCTTGTGTACGTTACTAAAAAGTTCGTCTGGACAAAGCTGTAAGTTGTAATCCCCCCACGTCTCATAAACCTGTGACATTCCTCCGATGAGTAGTGAAAGACACAACATTTGGGATACGCCTAAATCATAACCAGCAGATACGTGGGAAACTACGCACACTGTGTTGAAAACTACGCATACATAAACAAAAATGCTACAAGTAAAAATCAAATATAACGTCTTTTGAAATGAACCTTTGTCTTCGTCTTGAAGCAAAACGAAATTGTAAAAATGTTTCATTCCAGTCCACCGATGATGTCTGTATCGAATAAAATGAAACGCATGTTGTTGTTGCTGTGGTCTTCAGTCCTGAGACTGGTTTGATGCAGCTCTCCATGCTACTCTATCCTGTGCTAGCTTCTTCATCGCCCAGTACCTACTGCAACCTACATCCTTCTGAATCTCCTTAGTGTATTCATCTCTTGGTCTCCCTCTATCATTTTTTCCCTCCACGCTGCCCTCCAATACTAAATTGGTGATCCCTTGATGCCTCAGAACATGTCCTAGCAACCGATCCCTTCTTCTAGTCAAGTTGTGCCACGAACTTATCTTCTCCCCAATCCTATTCAGCACCTCCTCATTAGTTATGTGATCTACCCATCTAATCTTCAGGATTCTTCTGTAGCACCACATTTCGAAAGCTTCTATTCTCTTCTTGTCCAACTATTTATCGTCCATGTTTCACTTCCATACATGGCTACACTCCATACAAATACTTTCGGGAACGACTTCCTGACAGTTAAATCTATACTCGATGTTAACAAATTTCTCTTCTTCAGAAACGCTTTCCTTCCCATTGCCAGTCTACATTTTATATCCTCTCTACTTCAAACATCATCAGTTATTTTGCCCCCAAAATAGCAAAACTCCTTTACTACTTTAGGTGTCTCATTTCCTAATCTAATGCCCTCAACATCACCCGACTTAATTCGACTACATTCCATTATCCTCGTTTTGCTTTTGTTGATTTTCATCTTATATCCTCCTTTCAAGACACTGTCAATTCCGTTCAACTGCTCTTCCAAGTCCTTTGCTGTCTCTGACAGAATTACAATGTCATCGGCGAACCTCAAAGTTTTTATTTCTTATCCGTGGATTTTAATACCTACTCCGAATTTTTCTTTTGTTTCCTTCACTGCATGCTCAATGAAACGCATATCGTTAAATAAATACGTAATTGCAAAGAAGGATTTGAAATATCTTTAATAAACCAAGTTTTTTAACTCGATAGACAGATTTGATTGTTTTTCCCATCTAATATAGGATATAAGCAACTGACAACGCCAGTGAACGGCTATTAAACAGTAGTTTACCACAGAAGTCTATTACAGATATGCTGTGCTTACTGTAAGGGGTGATCACAAAGTTTCCGTCTCAGGGCGTTGCCGCAGTGTATATGCAATGTAGCGTGACTCCGATGCGGGTATATAAGGATCGGCATGTAGGCAAGGAATCAGTGTGGCGTTCATGTCTTTCCAACACGATTGCGGAAATGTGAACTATGCCGATGTTATTACCACATGGGACCAAACAGGACCAGCGTGCTGTTATTCCTTTCTTTGCTGCCGAAGGACAAAGATTGACACGCATCCATCAGAGAATGAAGAATGTGTATGAGATAGCACGTCTGCCGAAAGCCATCTTTGCGGAATGATGCTCCCAGGTCCGTGCTGATCGCGATTCGACTCAAGGAGCGCCCATATCGCAAATGTCGTAATGCAGAAGTGCCAACTCAAGTGGTAGACATTCGAGCACCCGTCCTATAGTCCTGATCTGTGTCCATGCGATTATTACACCTTCGGTCCCTTACAAAAGACCATGAACGGTCGAGGATTACGGTCGGAGGAGGATGTGCAGCAAGCGGTAACGAACTTCTTCACGTAGCAGGACACGGTCTTCTACGAAACGGATATCTTCAACCTGTTGCGTCGCTGGAATGAATGCCTCAGTCCTCAGGGCGATTTTGCCTGACTGGCATGCCACTTGCGGAGTGTACGGCCTTCGAATGGAAACTTTTTGATCGCCTCTTATATTAATGTAAATCACCGGCTTCTTATGTAAGTAGGAAATCGAAGCTGTTAATTCTGTTTTCAAGGAGCACGACATTTCGAACACGTTCCATCATCAGAGCTCAGCACAGAATTAATTAGCATACGAGGCAGGTAGCTCTCCTCTTCAAGCCGTTTTCAATCTTGATTACAGATGACATGTTTGTAGACTGGGACACAGATGTCAAACGAAGATGTAACTGTAGTCGAGACAGCTAAAATCGATGCTTTAAGACAAGATCAAGAACCTAAGAAAAAAAATCAATAATTTTCATATGGTCCGTCCGGTAAGACAGGGAATATAAATGGCCAGAAAGGAAAAGGTATTTCTTCGTTTCTCTACAGAAATATTTTACTATACGAACAACAATTAATTAAATGACATAACATGGGAGGAAAAAACCTAATTCGTAAGGACACAGTTTGAAAGAGCTACAATAATTTCCTGACTTACACTAGCGGGACACTAGATTATGATAGCATATAAGAGTTTTGGCGCAGAATTACAATTAAATGTTGGGGGAAGGAGGAAGAGTTTTGAGAAGAATGACATAATTTTTTTGAAAGTTCACTTGGCGGTAATATATCAGATTTTGAAAGAGAACGAAAATTAAACTGGGGTTCCAGACTAAAATGGTACTAGCTATGGCTGATACATAATTAGCTATCGAATTCCAGCTGTTGAAAAGTGAATTAGGTTTTCTTGTTGATACTACTGAGTACCCAACACTATCTTTTCTGACAGCTGTTTGTTATTTTCAAAGTTTTCAACATTTAGCAGTGTTATAAGTTGAATATCATCTTGAATAGTCAACTCAAGCAACATTTTAACTGCTGAAAAGTAAAGCAACTACAGTGCTTTTAGGGAATAACGTGAAAGATGTCTATAATTATGTTGGAATATGTAGGAGGAAGGGGAGCTATGTAGACATCCTGGAAGAGTGGACAGAAGAAATAAGTCTACTACTACCGAATATGAGGGGGGAAACTAAGCATCGTTACGGGATGAGACAAATGGAACAACGTGGGGAAGAAATAAATAAAAGTGGCTGATATTGATTCTACCAATGATTCAATAAAAGGATCGCCAGGCACCCGAGAATCAATGACTAACAGACATGCACCAACATTAATTCGTGCACCAGGTATGTTGACGAGCAAGTCAACGGTAGCTAAAGGCTCAGCAAATCGCGAAATTTAACTGTGAAAATCAGCGTTGTGTGAGACGAAACTGATCAATCTGGAGACTGATAGGAAGCCATCCGATTTAAAAGAAGTTACACTACGGAATCGACATGAGAAACAATGTTGCTCACTCATAACAATGGCTGACGGCCTTGATTAATATACATTCAAATGACATGGGATTATCTAATTACCGAAATGGTATCTAGAGGAATTCGATGATGCCATTTATTTTACCAGGATGTACGCGCATGAAGAAAGAAACATGACGAACGTCTTGGTTCAAAAACAACAAGAAATGCGTGAGGAATTAAACTGTCTCAGTTACAAGTACTGCACGTATGGTGGATCCGCAAGGCACTGGCAAACACGGTGTAAAAAGAGGCGTTACTTCCAGATATCGCGACTGATTCGACTTGAAATAACTTGTCAGAAAGAAACAGTGTTACCTGTGGTGTTAAGGAGAGGTTAGACATGCACCAACATTAATTCGTGCACCAGGTATGTTGACGAGCAAGTCAACGGTAGCTAAAGGCTCAGCAAATCGCGAAATTTAACTGTGAAAATCAGCGTTGTGTGAGACGAAACTGATCAATCTGCCAAACCTTCAGGACAGCGATGAAGAAAATAGCTTCGTACACGATAAGAATGGTCGTTATTTGAATTCGGCTGTACCTGACACTTGAATAAGAAGCCCGTCAGCTGCCGGTAACGTTGTAGTCCGTATTCCATGTGTGTCAAAATAACGAATGAATGAATTTACAAATAACTCAGAACACATGCAAATATTTCTGTGGTATATGCATTTTATTAAATGAATAGAATTTTTCAACAAATTGAACAGATATAAAGTCTTTAGATATGGATAACTTTCAAGTTCCATCACTGAAATGCTTCCAAGACAGTTTTCACTTATTCTCGAATTTCTGATGCATGAATATTGATATTGTCTTCTCATACTCGCAGAATCGGGTGTACTGCCGTGGACCACGTCTTCTCAATATGTAATGAAGAGGCCTAGTTTCGACTTCGAAATATCGTGATGAGAAGACGCGAAACCACCGGCAGTACACCCAGTTCTACAATATGTCAACGAATCGCTTGGAAAGTCTAGGAAACTGTAACACTAACATTGATTCGAAAAGTACATTACAGAGGCAAAATAAAATGCGTTTAGTACATGAGAATCCAATTTCATTATAAAATATTCTATGTTCACACAATTTCTCTAGCATGTAACTGAGGGTCGGGTCACTGTGACCATGCTGTACAGTTCGTGTGACGATTTCAGAGGTGTACACTACCAGGGTCAAAAATCATGACTACGGGTGTAAAACGGCTTTACTGATCGGAAGGGTCCTAAACTTCCACAACGCCCAGTTAAATCATAACAAAGCAGCGTGAATACTCACCATTCTGGCTTCCGCCTTGGATCTCGCGAAAACCACCGGCTCGCCATCGATCTCACGAACAGGAACTTGCTGTCCTCCGCCGCTCTCTGCTGCCCTCCGGAACAAAATGTTCTCTGTGCCGCTCTCTGAGAAAACATTAGTGTCGCCTATCCTCTCTCGTTTAGCTAACTCCGGCGTCTCAACAAAAATAATTCTGCAAAAACTCGACTCAGTTAACCAGGGATCGTGGTTATTTGTTTCATCTATGGGAAAGGGGAAAATATTCCACACGAGTCCTCTCCTCTTATGAGTACCAAAAACATCCACACCACATATTAGTGTCCAATGAGAATTCTAGTCTTGGGCTTAGCCTTTGTGACGTGAAGAAATGCTTATTTCTCCCTACACAATCCTGAATATTTTTCGAAAGCGAAGTCTTCCTTCGGTTTCGGTAAACATCTTGATGTAGATACGTCCCACAGAGGCGTAACTTCCTACTTAATCAGCAGGCTGTCAATCTTCAACTGGCACCAGTATGTTGCTTTGGGGCTTAAAACTGTCATTATTTTCTGTGCAGACTTTTAGAGCTGGACCCAGTGAGTCTGCAAGTAGTGTGTCTCCACCGTTAATCAGTGAAGTGTCTTCTGCATTGCATACTGCCGGAAACAAACGCTGACGAACACCTGTCGGGCTTGAAAAGCGACTGCGCCGGGAATTTGCTCTACTGATTGCTTGAGACACTATTGTTCATAAAGAACAATTGGGCCGGCTTGTTGGAATGGGAAAGCGACTCGCGCATGGAATTCGGCCATACGAACATTACCTCATACGAAGGAAAAACTGTTATTTCAACAAGGTATGGCTTGTTTGTTTCTTGACCTATTAAGAGGAGTATCAAACTGTCTGTCGAAATTCTGCTAGGAGGAAATAATTACGAGGGTGACTACAATTGTTTCTTCTGTGTCCACATTGAAATTACTGGTGGAAACGAATCTTAACTGACTTTGTATCACAGGAGACAGATGTCTCGTTCAAAGTGCATGTAGTGAAACACACGCCACATTTTCCCCATTCTCCTTTCATTAATCCACATCAATGTCGTCTGTTGTCAGATTGGATTTTTCATCAGCTGGATTAACAAGGAGGCGAGGAGTGCAGACCCTGATTTTCATTTAGTAAACATGTAAACCTAAGGAAGATAATAGCACACTACTTTCCGAGAGGCTGTTTATATTCTCAAAAATTCAACAAATGCAAAGGCCTGTGGACAGTTTAGAAAAGCAAAAGATGTAAGAAGGATCTTACAGATCTCTCTCAAATGTACATGTTAACGGCTTATAACAGTTCTTGAAAAGGAAAGAATAGTGACGTATCTGTCTCTCTTCAATATTTACAGTGAAAAATTTCGTAAGGTTCTATTTTGTGAATATGTGAACCAAGAAGTCACTTTGCGCAAAGTTAATAAAGCCACAGACACATTTGTTCTTTAAGCCACTAGTGTTGTACCTCATATTTTTATTTTAGAAAATCATGTTATGTACGTCCCGAAAGACATTTTCTTTAATAACCAGTCGTCTTCCTTCCTGACCAACATTTAAAGAACCGTGTTACCTGCTGCAGTTTTATCAGTCGTTATTTTCTGTGCCGTCATCTTAAATTATGAAATATGGTTTGTATCCAAGCTTATGTTTTCTTATACTTTTAGTGTTTTAGACTGTTTCTATTGTGACATTGGATTTTCGCGTACTGAGTTTAGGCTGCGCGTTATACAAAAGCACTCCGTCGTCAGGCCACAAGTGGCCCATCGCGACCATCCGACCGCCGTGTCATCCTCAGCTGAGGATGCGGATAGGAGGGGCGTGTGGTCAGCACACCGGTCTGCCGGTCGTTATGATGGTTTACTTTGATCGGAGCCGCTACTGTTCATTCGAGTAGCTCCTCAATTGGCATTACGGGACTAAGTGCACCACGAAAAATGGCAACAGCGGCCCGAATGGTCATCCATCCAAGAGCCGGCCACCCCCGACAGAGCTTAAGCGCGTTGTACAAAGCCTTGGGTTAATTTTAAATTTTATTTACAGTCACATATGTGAACGTGCAGTCACAAATAACGTCAACAGAAATGTCTTCAACACCAAAAATCAGAAATAAACAGTATTCTGCACAAGAATAAATATTTCTTAAAACAACAAAACAATTAAACTTATTGTAAACACGTCCAAATATTCCTAAACAATAAGCTTACACAGTCCAGGTGACATTACAAGTATGCGTCAATGAAGAGATAAATATCACAATATCATCACGTAATAGCTTCACATCTGGGCACTCAGAATCAGACTCTATAATGCAAAGTAGGAACTGTCACATAAAGACATACACTCTACCGGAATCAGCCTTCACTGGCTAATGGCTAATGGCAACAACTACACAGAGGTATCTATTATGCATACAAAGGAAAGCAGCACATATACAATGCATATATAAATGATTGAACAACACGCTCTGCCTGAGTACAGTAATCACAATGCAATAATGTTACAATCTTATACACTTACGACCTGCCGTGGAATACAGAATTTAACACAGTTTATTAGGCTTTGGGATGTGTAAAAACACCAAACCACGTATCAGAAAACGTCATCTTCAGTACCCGCCGCACGATAATTTACTCTGACAAAACCTATCCACTACTAGATATGGGCCACATAAACACAACGCTTTTTTCTCTGAATAGTTGTAGATAAACAGAACTCCCTCCATTCGTTGTCTCTGGCTCTGCACTGCTGCCTTTTCAGGTCACTGTGAAAAGACACCGTGAACTCTCCAAGTAGACGATATCCACGTACACGCTGTATGCGCCGTTCGAACTCTGCAGACATTCTGCCTGGCTCCACGGCGCCTAACGTTCGAGTCTCTGTTGCCCACTTGTTGTCCATCAGTGAGCTGCCCATTCCACCATGTCCGGAGCCCCTTTCACGTATACCTGTGGCAGCCCCATCGCCATCCGCACCGATACGCAACAAGTCCACATCCACAACAGTGGATCCTGGTGCTGGTACGCGAATATGTCCCCTCCCACTCCTTGCTACTGCCTGCGTCCTACGGTGACTCCCCAGCTAGCTATGTCGACACGTCGCGTGTGGCCAGATCCGTGGCGCTGCTCCACAGCTTGTCAGCGACTACCACAGTGAAAAGCCCGCTGTACCAAGTCGGTGTCAGCCATATGGACTGACATAGCAGACGCTCCTTCTAAATCTGGCACATCTTCGGTCAGCCTAACGATAGAAAACTTCAGCAGTAATTCCAGTGCCTAGCTCCCTGCAAAGAGCAGCAGGATTGTCAGCCACTTCCACAGCGGTCCTGGCGCAGGCCACTAGATGATGATGTCAGTTGCTCTCAGTACAACAGTCTGACCTCTACTCTGTCTCCCCGACTCCGACGCGTCCTGTAGTTCAACTCTGAAAACTCGAGTAGTACCGTAGCGTCCGGCTTGACAAGCGAAGATGCAAACGTGCCGCGAAATTCAATTTCAAGGCAAACTCTAATTAAAAATTTACGTTTTTTCTTCTCCCATCCTCTAGGGAACATTTATGAATGAGTTTCTTTAATTTAATACATTCGATGAAGTTTCTTGAAACTGTTAGGGCGTAAAGCCAAGTGCCGGCATGCCAGTCGAAAACGAGAGGGCTATGAAGAAGACGTCAGCCAATTGCACGCTGACCGACCCCTCTTCAGGAGGAGACAGCCCGACAGCAGCGGCCTCTATGCGAAGAGAACATAAGCGCCGCGCCCGACTGGTCACAGCAGCTCTACAGCAGCTTCAAGACTAGCAACTAGGACATAAATGTCAACACTCGTTACTTTGCTTATCCCTTCTATGTAGATCAAATTTGGAATTGTTATACTGAAGAAGTTTCTTGTTTTTCGCCTTTGTTTGCGAAACATCTGTTTAACAGAAAGTTAAGTGTTGTATTTTCTCCTTTTGTAATAAAACTCATAAACACGATTTGATTGAATATTGTCTAACGATCCGAGAAAGCAGGTTTCCCAGAAACCCCACATTTGACGACTAGGCGGGATTCAACATTTGGCGGCGAGTATTAAGAGGAACCCAATGCCTGGCTTCCACGGATTTTCTTTTGTGTTTTGCTGGCCCCTTAATTCTCAATTGTCTTCTTTGTTGCAGGGGTGTGTTTACTTGCCTTAACAGTATATCTTGCAGTGTTTTTGCTATTCTGTGTTTTCAGGTGGGCGTTGCTGAAACTTTATTTGCTTGTGTGCTTATTTTTATTGCTTGCATTGTCTGTTAATTGCATTTGCATAGTCTAAAATCAGCACGCCACCTCTCCCAACCTCTGCTCAGTGCCTCCGCTGCAAGCAATAGATGTTACTCAGCTAACACCGATGTTTCAGTTTCAAACCCCGCAAATTGCCTCATAGCTAAACATGGTACAGCAGCTCCTCACGAGTCATGCCACCAGTACAGTGCAAAATACAACAACTGTAGCTCCGAGTTCCATGCAAACAACAAAAAAAGGCAAGGAATGTCTCGAGTTGTTGCAACAATTTGAAGCCCACGTAATTGCTCACAGTGTACCAAGGACTGTGAAACAACACTACTTTTTGTCAACAGTAGGAAGTGCAGTGTGTGAGGTAAGGGCGAGTGTGGCGCCCTGAAAATATTCTAAGTTTGCAGTTGGCGTGGCCGTGCTGAGGCCTCTCAGTGGGCCGCGGCTCATCGGCGGCCACGAGCTGCCAAACGTTAGCCCGGGTCCAGCGACCACGTGGCGGGCAATTCCATGGTGACACTGTGTCGATGAAGGAGACATGCCGGGAGGGCCAAAGATGGCGGACATTGTGAAACCTTAATGGCAGACATTTCACAGTTCGCATAGAAATTAATAGTTGCCAGACGAAACATGATACCTCAAAAGGAAACATGTACATTACCATTATTCGCATGATGATTCCGATGGTGTAGTCAGATTTTTTAAAATCTTTATTAGTTTAAAGTTTAGTATCCAACAATAAATTATACAAGTAACACGCACCAAGGAATTTCCAAAATCTAAACGGTTCATCAGATTTTGTCTATCCACATGTCTTTAGAAAGGTATTAGTGTAAACCTAAATTGGTATAAATTACAGGCATTTAACCTGAATAATACATGAGTTACTGGAGGTCAAAGAGGCCGATTACTGTCGATCGCGTCAGCCATAACTAATCCACAGTTACACGAAAAAACGGTAGCAGCATCCTTATAAGTATACTTATTCATCTATGTCTGTGTTTATATCCGATATATACTATTCAGAAAGAAATTGGTCAATTATTTACTGTTTTTTAGAAGGAACAGAGACATTAAGCTACTGGCCTACTTCTGTTCTAGTCTTTTGATGTATGTTTATTTGATCTGTTTATGTACTTAATAACGTCTGTTAGAGCGTGTTTATGGTCCAGCCGTAGGAATATTTATTTAATTTCAAGTCATTTAAATGTAAGTTCAGAATTTCGAATGTGTTTCAAAATGTTTGTGAATGTGCGTTGGCTTGGAGACATGACAGGAGCGCTAATCGCCAATCACAACGTTCGTTACTAAGGGAGGCGACGACCGAAGTGAAAGGAGGGTGAGTTCTGAACAGGGCGTCGCAGGGGAGAGTCGCACAGGACACGGGGAGTCAGATTCTCTTTCCATGTGCTAATATGATCATATCATATTGTTGCTATTTATAGGCCAGTATCTTAGTGCTCCCCTTGCCCACTATCCTGTGCCATAGTAGAATTCTAATAGTTCGCATTTACGACGTGCTGCACGATGTGTTGGTTTCTTCGTAGTTTTGTATCTGTTTTTGCTGTTCATATTCTGTAAAATGTCTATATTATTTACTAAATTGTAATAGATTTAATTTTTATTTCCATTTGGTCCTTGATAAACAGATATCCATTTACTTTTTCTGAAAGGGTATATCAAGTACATCAGTTGGTGGTGTTGGCCAGAAAAAGCGCCCAGCTGCCTCTACTAACCCCTGGCTTACGACATTTGGCTACAAAGACAATAACGTGAAAACTCGATTATTTCTACCATTTTTCATGTAGAAAAAGTGCAAAACTCTAGAATTCGAGTTGGAAGAGGAGGTAAACAAGATCAATCGAGACATAATACTGTTTAAGAAGTATGGAGATAAAAAAGATGTTGGAATATAACTAAAATTGCGGCATGTTTTCATCGTACACACTATCAGATCTCAGAGGAAATTCAGGTGTAGGCTATATTATAAACAAGGAAATTAAAAACAATATTATAGACATTGAAGGAATCTTAAATAGAATAGCAAGTCTCATATTGAAAATAAACAAAAAATATTACATAGAAATCAATCTTGTCTATGTACTAAAGTGTTCATATTTTGATGAGGAGGCAGAATGCCTTTCCCTCCCTCCCTCCCTCCCCCCTCCCTCCCTCCCTCCCTCCCTCCCTCCATCCATCCCTCCCTCCTTCTCTCTCTCTCTCTTTCTTTCTCTCTCTCTCTCTTTCTCTCTCCCCCTCTCCCTGTCTGTCTCCAGCAAGTTCCTCTTCTTAGGACTTGGTGATCTCTATTTCCACACTAAGAAGCTTGTGAGGAAATATTACACTCGTCTGCATCATCTGCTTTCCATGTCTCCTAAGCCGGCCGAAGTGGCTGTGCGGTTAAAGGCGCTGCAGTCTGGAACCGCAAGACCGCTGCGGTCGCAGGTTCGAATCCTGCCTCGGGCATGGATGTTTGTGATGTCCTTAGGTTAGTTAGGTTTAACTAGTGCTAAGTTCTAGGGGACTAATGACCTCAGCAGTTGAGTCCCATAGTGCTGAGAGCCATTTGAACCATTTGAACCATGTCTCCTAAGCTTCTCTATCATAAATACATAAAGTTTTTGTTGTAACTGCATAAAGTTGAAAATTATCAAACATGCTAACATAGTCATGTCACACAAATAGAAAGATATCTTTATATGCTGTGTTATAAACAACTAAGCAACATAGTATGTAAACTGGTATCGTCAGTAAGTGTTAACTTCCCTTCCAGCTCCACAGCTGGGCACACGTGGCAAAGGCTAAAACTTTTTATTTCACTTTTGAATTGAGCCTAGCTGATCTACATTCTGACCATTGCTTTTTAATTGTGTAGTTTAGCAAAATTTCGTTCTGATGAAGACACCCCTAAAAGGTATAGAAACCTGGGTCAATGTGCCTAGCAGTCGGGTGCAACAGGTTGGCTGTATAATTCTACGTTGAATCTAGTATACGGTCTTGCCGCTTTGATACCACCGGTTCCTGTCAGATCACCGAAGTTAAGCGGTGTCGGGCTGGGCTAGCACTTGGAGGGGGGATCATCCGGTCTGCCAAGCGCTATTGGTTAGCGGGGTGCACTCAGCCCTTGTGAGGCAAACTGAGGAGCCACTTGACTGAAAAGTAGCGGCTCCGGTCTCGGAAACTGACAAACGGCCGGGAGAGCGGTGTGCTGACCACATGCCCCTCCATATCCGCATCCAGTGGGGCCTGTGGTCTGAGGATGACACGGCGGCCAGTCGGTACATTTGGGCCTTCATGGCCTCTGTGGGAGGAGATTTTTTGAATCTAGTGTACGGTTACTGAGTAACAGGCATGTTGAAAACTATAAATATTAGTGTCATCGAAAGTGTTCCAACGTCCAATACAAACAGAGAATATGACCTGTCTACTGGAAACAGTTGGTGATGAAACATGATTCTAAGGGTGGTTCATTTATCGGAATCGTAAGTCTCTTACGTTAAGAGACAGAGAAATGTTGTCCTTAAAAACCCTGACCCCATGTGCTTAGCAGCAAGTGCGTGGTATACACAATCCGGTTCCGATGAAACGTGCTGAGATCGGGTGTGTGACATCCGCGACCGAAACGAAGCCGCTGCAAGGTCTGCCGATATTGCCGCTGTGTGTCACACATAGCTAATCCAAGATGGCTGTCTCTTCTAGGTGGGCGCCACCCACAACTTTGTTGGTCGTATCGAACTGTTTGTTGTTTAAACTCTTCGCATTCTACGATTACAAAACCTTGTTTCTGACGCTTGTTTTTAATCATTCCGTCACTTCTTATCTCATTTGTTTACCTGCATCTCGCCGTTTCTCACATTTCTGTAGACGGGCTGTTCATTGTCTATATCACAGAGAACTTCAGCTTAGGATTGGTAATATGTTCCAAACCGAGCGAACTGAATGAATAGCATTTTTAGTTTCCGATTGCTCAATTACATATTTTATTAGGATAAGAGAATACTTAATCGAAAGTTTATATTTCAAATAATTTTATGGTGCCACAGTAGTTCATGCTGAAGAGAGTCATGGCTTATAACTACATTTTCGCCATTATCTGGTGAACGATTCGTATGGGAACCACCTTTGATGGAAACATTTTGCTTATATTATACATTCACCCTTTTCAGTTATCACTATTAATTGTGTTATACTAAGCGGAGTCATATGAGATTTCGCAGGTCGTTTTGGGATACATTCTGAATATTTTACTATGAATGACCGGTCGGCTACTGTGGCTCGTTATAGTGTAGTTATAATCTATTCGGTTTCTTACCCAATTTCATTTTGTTTCTGTGAAAATACCTCCACAACAACCAAAAAAAACCTGTAGTATGTAATCACCAGAACGTGCAACACAAAACAAAGAGTAATGTAACAACCCGCAGAAACAAAAGTACTGTGGTTTGGTTTCGGTAGCAGCGGGAACAGCACATCATAGTGTCGTTGTGTCACTTCTCCACTGCATTCAGTGAACCCATTCAGAGCCAACTCTTTATTTCATGCTGAAGTTCGTTCCGCCGGGGGTAGCCGTGCTGTCTAAGGCGTCCTGTCACTGTTCGCGCGGCTCCCCCCATCGGAGGTTCAAGTCCTCCCTCCGGCATGCAAGTGTGTGTTGTCCTTAGCATAAGTTAGTTTAAGTTAGATTAAGTAATGTGTAAGATTAGGGACCGATGACCTCAGCAGTTTGGTCCCATAAGACCTTACCACAAATTTCCAATTTCTGAAGTTCGTGGTGACTCGCTACCACACATTCGCACTCATCTCGCAAACGGTCCGTTTGCAGACAGGTATTTACTAGAATATTTTGGCTTCTGTTGTATTCTTTCACCCTTGTCAGTTTTCGCTAACAGTTGTGTTGTACCCCGTTTACATCCCGTCTGGCATGAGATCCAGAAAGATATACACAAAACGGAATCGTGAAGTGGACTTAAAATCCAAATATTTGCCAGAGTTGCCACTACACATTCGAATTTGCGCTTGTTCCGTACCTCGATAACTATGGCAGTCATCCCATACATACCATACGGTGTAAACTGTAATGGGCTGAGAAGCACGTCGTGGAAATGCAGGTATCTTGGTGCGCGCTCGTCGCTTCCTTCCTTCGCCTCGCAGGTTTCAAGATCAGCATTCCTTTCTTCGTCTGTGAAACAATGGCGGCTGTCGGCAGCAGGATACGACGCGGACATGTCCCGCTGTCACGTACGGTACCGCACACCGGTTGACCTCTTCCACAGACAATTCCAAGTTGTTCGCACCGTCGCCTGAAGACAATCAAGATAACGGCGTTTAGAAGAACTGGCTTGCATCGTGACCGGCGCCTTTTCGCAACTGCTGGATCCGTTTGTTCACGCTTCCAGCGCCGGACAAAGGCTGCTATCTTACCCGCCCTCAAATGATAAATGGCGCGACCGCTATAAGTGAGCAGTTAGCACCGCAAGAAGTAGATGTGATCTAGAAATTTTCTCTTCTCCCGCGTTTTGCGGATTATTTATTCGAAACGATCTTGTCGTACCTAATCATTTGTTAGCCACGATACTTGCGATAGGCGGGTGACATGGATTGGCGAGGGGCTCCTCGACTTTTATAGAGCCGCCGTTAATAGCTCACATTACTACTGACTGTAGTGTGGACAGGACTTGCAAACAACGCAGTGACTATAATCTAGGTAACATGTCTGAAAGTGTGACACTACATTCAACTCGAGACGTGTTCATTAGTAAAAATACAACGAGGAGCAATTCCTTTTGGAAAAGGAAATGCTTTTCAGAGTACAGTTACACATTCAAATCTCCAACGATATAATACCAAGTTTACGTACCGTAAGAAAATTAATTAAAATTATTTGTGTGATTAAATGTCCAGCTGTGTCAATAATGAAAATCCCAAGTATTTTCCTTTGTACTTCTGTTCATGACGCAAAAATATATCGTTTACGGTGACGTAAAAATAGATGAACCATAGATTATAAAGATTGAATCTAAACTGAGTCTTACAGTCCTTCGAGTAACAGAATAGCAGAACTGAGGCTTGTAGTTGATAAGGAGGGGACAAATCTGGATCTATCTTTCAGCGGAATATGCAACCGATATTGCTGCAGCATCGCCGTTTAGTAGGAGGAGGTAACTGCAACACGGAGAGCAGCAATGGTAATATGTAGCTGATGCGCAGGGATGGACGAACAACAGCTAACAGTCGTTGCACCAGAGAGCAGACGTGGCTCATAGCTTTCACACTAGGGAAGGCTCTGAATCTGTTACTATTCTCGAGAACCTGAGAGGCCTACGTACGTTTTTATACTTTTTAATTTTATCTCTGTATAGGCATTCTGGCCAGTTTTTTCTAACACACTAATAGAAAATACCTTAACAATGCACCTTAAGCAGAAAAATAAAAAAAACCTGTAAGTAACTTCATCAAGCAAACGCCGTTTAGAGGCAAGTAACTTGTTAGTAACCAAACGTATCGGCACATATTTCGCGGTCTTATCTATATCCCTAAACAGATAAAATGAAAACCCAATTCTGTCGCAGGTCGCCTATCAAAGGATTTCAAACGGCACAAAAATTTGATCTTCAGTATTTCGCATTATTATTGCCCAAATCTGAAAATCTGTCATAATCTAATCATGAAAATGTGTAACCCTGCGCTAAAAGTTTACCAAGCTGACTGTCTAACGGATTACAGGAGCAAGAAAAATTTAATTTTCAGCATTTCATATTATTATCAAACAAGTTTCAAAGTTTAAAGTGCTGTCATGATCTAATCATTAAGAGATATGATCTAACGTTATAAGTTTTACACAATTAGCCAACTATTACAGTTAGGAACTGTATATACGTCTTGAGGCAATGTAACACACGGCTCGCAAATTACCCAGACAATATTCACCCAGTATTTGAAATGAGAGCAAGTACTTTACACATAATTTCAACCATTTTCTAATTTTTTTTCACTGACACCACCCACAAAGTGAAGAAAGGATGTATCTAATTTACATTTTCATTGCTCATTCATTAAAGCTTCAACATCACGAACGACATTTTAATTTGTTACTTCTTTACTACTAACTTGAATCCCAGTACATTTAGCAGACATTATCCGCATATAGCAATGCATGTATCTGCGAAATTGTGTGATGGTACAACACATAATCCAGGATGTATGATGCCATAAACACTGAGATGCGTGAAAAACTAGCTTTTCTTGGAACAGGGTGGACATAGTTTAGTAGAAAATCAAGATTTTCGGAAAATAGAAAATAGTTCTCAATATCCAATTATGAAATTACAGGAACTGAATTGGAAGGCAGTTCACAGATAACTTTAAAGGATCGAGGGTGGCGTGTGGAGGTGTCAGTGATATCATGTAATCGTTCGTGAAACTCTCGCTAGGTGGTGACACTTGCAACGTTTATGTAAAAACGCCTGAATTGACGTTCAGAAATGCTTTAATTTTTACTACTGGTTGCGTTCATTGCACATCTTTAGGTGATAGGTGTCTAGGACGACGAGGTTTTGCATAAAACCATATGCTATCAGAATATCTTCATTAGTACCAAAGCTCTATGCGAGGTCCTACAGAGGCTCCGAAGCATAACAGGAAGACACGGAGATTCGAGATTCGGGATTGAAGGTCTTCGCAACCCGTTCTCTTTCCTTTTTCACCGAAAAAGCAGTAAATACGCCTTCTTGGGGGAATTTTTTCAATGACGAATCACTTTCACGCCCGGGTTAGATACGTTTTTCTTAGCTAATATATTGAACTACTTAAGAAGTTTGCTTTATTCAAGACAATTTTGCATCACAGTTATTCGCATCCAGCACAATTTGTGTATTATTATTCAAAATGTTTCAAATGGCTCTAAGCATTATGGAACTTAACATCTGAGGTCATCAGTCCCTTAGACTTAGAAGTACCTAAACCTAACTAACCTAAGGACATCACACACATGCATGCCCGAAGTAGGATTAGAACCTGCGACCGTTGTAGCAGCGCGGTTCCAGACTGAAGCACCTAGAACCGCTCGGCCACAGCGGCCGGCAGTTATTATTATTAATCGTAGATGGAGCTAAACCTAATTTTACGTCTAGACACCTTCAATTAAACTTAGAACTGTCAGTGTTCGTTCGCAAAAATATCTGATAAACGAAATTAATTTTCACCTCTTTGGCATGAGACTGTGAGGCATGGGCCCTAGGGATTGAACTCAGCGTTAAAAACAAATTATAGCTCGTCGAAGTCTCACGGCAACATCATGTTAGCTGGTTGATGAACGTGAAAATCATGTCGATGTTGGTACAACCCATTAGGCTCAGCTAGTAAAGCCTTTTCGAAGCCACTAAAGGCTGCACAGCTTGCCGATGTAGCCAGCCATCTCTGTTTCTCGCCAACTTTGCCCTTTCCTTTAGTTGGTGCACATTATTCCACAGATAATACTTTTTTAATGTCGATTTTACGGGTCTGCCTCCAGATTTTTTCCCGAAATTTTTCCTTGTCATATATTTCTGCAAAGCTGTTATGACAAATTATGTGTTCAGTTCATGCAGTTTTTCTTCTCTGAATCATGTTACTCAACATGTATTTATCTCTGATATCTTTCAACATTGGCCGTTGGATTTTGTCTCAGTCCTAGTCCTTTTCGAGACTTTTCTCCATATCTATATGTTTATTGCTTCTAACAAGTAAGAACCAGCGTAATATATAAACAAGTGACAAATTCATCACGACAATTACTTAAAGCACTTTAAGATATGGTTCTGAAGGATGGACAATGGAGAACAGGAAAAGAAAAAATTGGAAGCAATAAACATATAGATCTGGAGAAAAGCCACGAAAACGTCTGAAGACTTTCCAGAATGAGATTTTCACTCTGCAGCGGAGTGTGCGCTGATATGAAACTTCCTGGCAGATTAAAACTGTGTGCCCGACCGAGACTCGAACTCGGGACCTTTGCCTTTCGCGGGCAAGTGCTCTACCATCTTTTTTTTTTTTTTAATCTCATTTTGTTCGTTTTCGTTCGTTGTGTCTGCTCGGGGCGGACGTCGTAATACATCCGTTTAAGTTCGTTGATGATCGATTAACTCAGTTTTTTTTATTACAGAGGGCGCGTAACCCTCTCACCGAACACGCTGAGCTACCGTGCCGGCTACCATCTGAGCTACCGAAGCACGACTCACGCACGGTACCCGCAGCTTTACTTCTGCCAGTATCTCGTCTCCTGCCTTCCAAACTTTACAGAAGCTCTCCTGCCAGGAAGTTTCATATCAGCGCACACTCCGCTGCAGAGTGAAAATCTCATTCTGGAAACATCCCCCAGGCTGTGGCTAAGCCATATCTCCGCAGTATCCTTTCGTTCAGGAGTGCTAGTTCTGCAAGGTCCGCAGGAGAGCTTCTGTAAAGTTTGGAAGGTAGGAGACGAGATACTGGCAGAAGTAAAGCTGTGAGTACCGGGCGTGAGTCGTGCTTCGGTAGCTCAGATGGTAGAGCACTTGTCCGCGAAAGGCAAAGGTCCCGAGTTCGAGTCTCGGTCGGGCACACAGTTTTAGTCTGAAAACTTGTTTGGTCATTGCAATTGTCCTTTTAATATCTGTTGCATGTGTGTTGTCATCTATTATTGTTCTTCTGAAGCATCTTAATTAATTTATTTGCTTAAGTTTTATGTTCAAATGGTTCAAATGGCTGTAAGCACTATGGGACTTTAACGTCTGAGGTCACCAGTCCCCTAGAACTTAGAACTACTTAAACCTAACTAACCTGAGGACATCACACACATCCATGCCCGAGGCAGAATTCGAACCTGCGACCGCAGCTGTCGCGGGGTTCCAGACTGTAGCGCCTAGAACCGCTCGGCCACTCCGGCCGGCTTAAGTTTTATATTTAATGCCTTAACTTTTACCCTTAGTGGTGAGTTCGAGTGATCTCGCGCAATAGTTTTGTGTTGTTCAGTAGATATCAACAGTTCTAAAATGTTCACTGTCACTTTTTAAACCCGTGTGTGAAATATTCAAAGTGCTGGCTGGTAATTTCAGTTTTTTAATACAGAATGGCACCAGTACACTGTAAAAATTGCTCATGAGTTCGAAATTTGAGGGAAACGTATCATTTACGGTGGAAGTGTAGCTTAAAGTTGAAGTTACTGTAGGCGTTCGAAGTAGTCACCTTTAACCTCCGTACCCATGTGGTGTCGTTGAACTGCTCCACGAACTGCCGACTGCAGCTTGTCCGGTTGGATGTCTCCAGAGGAATGTTCGATGCATTCTCCAAGTTAATGATGTCCGTTAGTGTTCCCCTTACTTAAAATTCCAAAGGCGTTAAGTCTGGCCAACGGCCTCGCCGCATTGGTAACACTTGGATAGGTGACCGTCGTGGTTGCTGAGCATTTTTGGCAAACTGGGTGCACTCAACTCCTGTGAGGTCAATTGAGGGGCTACTTGACTGAGAAGTAGCAGCTCCGGTTAAGAAAACTGCAACGACCGGGAGAGCGGTGTGCTGACCAGAGGCCCGTCCATATCCTCATCCAGTAAAGCCTAACGGCTGAGGATGATTCGGCGGTCCGTCGGTATCTTGTGCCATCCTAGAGCTGCAGTCAGTCGGTACCTTGCGCCATCCTAGTCCTGTACGCACGGAGTTAAGTCTGAAGGACGCGGTGGATACTCTACGGCACCTATTCGACCTATCAAAAGTGCGGGAAGATTTCCGTTGAGGTACTCCCTGACATACGACTGTGACATTGTGGTGGGGTCCATCTCGCGGATGGCAGATAAAATGGATGTTTGAAGCTTCTCTAAATACACCTCACCCGCAAGTGTGGCATCAAAGAAGAAAGAATCAGTAAAACCCTTATAAACTACAGTACAACACACATTAAATCCCGGTAAATTTACGGCTTCGTCCACATTTACTTGCCGATATGCAGTTGCCTAGTTGACGCAATTGTGGCGGTTTACTGTAACGCTGAGTTTAAATTCGTCTCACCAGGCCACACAATCAACTCTGCAAACACTTCACTGTTGCGCACCACGCCATTAAACCAGTTGCAGTACTCCCACGATTGGGGTTCTCCTTGTTCATTTCGTGTAGCAATCTTGGGATAAAGATCTTAAACTTCGCAGTTTTCAAAATGCGTGGAACACTTGAGCGACTCATCCTGGTTTCAAGAGCACTTTATCTGACAGACTTCTTTGATGAGAAAACGAATTGATGTAAAACAGCTCGAGAACTTCGTGGAGCCTGCTGCTGTTACAGGTCGTCCAGATTTGAAATTTGTCTCGAATGTGTACAGCTGTTAAATGTGTCGGTGGCTCTGTCTCAAACTCGTTTCACCCTTGACGTTGAACCTCATTAACATCTTCGTGCTTAATGCTCCTTTTAACTTTCATCGAATATCAGAGTTGTACAACAATGTTCACTCATGTAACTGCAAACAAAACATGGTGACTATCAAGTAACACGCAAAATATCACAACACACATTACCCTCTGGTTCCTGTTGTTTGTCGTTTGGGTCCACTTAGAAGTAGGGCTCATGTGACGACCACCGACGACAACACAGATACGGTACACACGATCACGAAGCCCTGGTCCTCCAGCATCTGCCACATCTACCAGTAGGTAGGGTTCTCGTAAATCAAGGACTCCATGTGACCCCACTGGTAACAGTCTAGCGGGCTCAAGTCGGAAGAACGTGCAAGCCAAAACTTCGGGCCACTGTGACCTGTCCACTGTTGCCCAAATCGTTGCTTCAGATAATCTCGGACCATTGTGCTCCATCATTATGGAACCACATGTTTTCATGCACATGTAGTGGCGTATCTTCCAAGTGTCCATGCAGTACGCCTAGAGGGAATTGGAAGTACGCGGCACCGGTGAGATGTGATGGAAGAAGGTATCGTCCAACCAGGCGTCCTAAAATCCTACACAACTGTTCAGACCCTAACTTTCCTGAAAATCTTGGAAGGGTGGGGGGGGGGGGGGGGAGGGTTCATCAACCTACACATGACTGTTGGGGGAATTGAGAACAGCTGCCCTGTTGGACTTGCCAATATCGGTGATAAGGATTCACCGTTGGAAGTCAGGATCATCCACAGAATGGTGCAAGAACCACTTGCAAAAGTGGGCTGCATTGATTGTACGTTCTAGAGGTGGTACATGTGTGGCTCGAGGCCACGCAGAACACCCCAGACAGCTTGGTGTTCCTCTTTCAGTCTACCTGCTATGTTTCTGGTACTCATAGACGCGTCCTGTGCATAGAGAACAGCCTCTTCAAACTTTGGTGTGCGGCGCCGCCGTGGAGTCCACCAGCGTCCTCGCTGCTGATGAATGTACCCTTCTCCGAGGTCCGCTGGTGCACCGTAGCAAAAATGGAGTGTGAAGATGTCTGGCGGTGTGGAAATCGTTCAATATACTACTAACGAGCAGCGTTTCTACTCCACCGAGCTTCGCCATACGGTAACATGATGTCGGCACATTCCGCAAACGTGTCGTTAACCAAGGTCAGCATTATTACACTAAAAATGAAATGTACATACCGCTTCCAATTTGTACTATAGTGAATGATTTCTACTGTACAGTGGGGTAGTGCGAAAAAAAAGGCCACAAGCACGACAGCAAGTACAAACCTCTCTGACAGAAAGCAAGCTTAACTCAATGGCTTATAAACATACCTTTCGTGAGCATGGGACGTCATATGATTTGTGAGCGACGTGCGTAATACTCTAAGTCAGTGGTACCGAGAATGTGGGAGATTTCAATGTGTGTTGTAGTATTTCGCGTGTAGCATGAGCTCCTATGCTAAGCTTAACCGTCGTGGCCCCCACTACGAGTCCCGCAACGTCTGTAAAGTTACACCCAGCACACTCAGGTGACAAAAATCATGGGATACCTAGTAATATCGTCTCACACCTCCTTCTGCCTGGCGTAGTTAGCGTGGCATGGATTCCAGTTGCTGGTAGCCCCCTGCAGAAATAATGAGCCATGCAGCCTCTTTAGCCGTCCATAAATTCGACAGTGTTGCCGGTGTAGGATTTTGTGTGCGAACTGACCTTTCGATTAAGTATCATAAAAGTTCGATCGGATTCATTTTGGGCGATCAGGGTGCCAAATCATTCGCTGTAATTGTGCAGAATTTTCTTCAAACAAGTCGCGAACACCTGTGGCCTAATGACATGACATTGTTGTTTGAGAAAATGAAGTTCTTAAATGATTTCAAATGGGCTGCAGGTAACCAAACATAAGCATTCCCGGTCAATGATAGGTTCAGTTGGACCAGGGGACCAAGCCCATTCCAAGTAAACACAGCCCACAACAATGTGCCTGGTTAACAACCTGGGTCCATGGCTTCGCAGGGTTTTCGACAGGCTCGAACCCTACTGCCAGGTCTTACCAATTGAAATCGGGACTCATCTGACCAGAGCAGTGTTTTCTAGTCGTTTAGGCTTCAACCAATTTCATTACGAGCCCAAAAGAGGCGCTGCAGACGATGTCGTGCTGTTAGCGAAGGCTCTCGTGTCGCTCGTCCGCTGCCATAGCCCTTTAATGCCAAATATCACACGCTAAGGGAGACGTTCATCGTACATCGCACGTTCATTACTGCGGTTATTTCACCCAGTATTGCTTGCCTGTTAGCACTTATAACTCTACGAAAAGGCTGCTGCTCTCGGTCGTTAAGTGAAGGCCGACAGCCAGCGCATTATCCGTTGTGAAATTTGGTATTCTTGGCAAACTCTTTGTAAGGTGGCAGAATAAATGGTCAATTTCGCAACTTACATGAGAGCTTTATACATGGCAATGAGAAGGTGAATATGACAGCTAACGTAATTCGGTGGTTATGAGAACATTTGCCTGTCAGTATGTAATGCAAAAAGGGATGACAGTGAGTCAAAGGTAATTAACACACCATTCCTATACAATGCATGTCTTTGAGCGGAAGGTGGAACAGGCAACGTGAGTAGTTTTTAGTTTGAAAAGCCAGGCAGAAATGGAGTATCAAAGGCGCGCTGCAGGGGTTACGATGGACACCACTTAAAGGGGTGATAGGAGGAAGACCAGCGACCTGAACCAGGTGATTCAGGCGGAGTACCGCCTGTAGCGGAACATCTGCGCAAGGGACAGAGAAAAAGCTGTAGAAAGCTGAGTTTCGGAATTCCAAAGGGATGTGAACAAAAACTAGTAATGCGTTTCGATCACGTGTCCAGCGAGTGCAACACATGGAAAGGTCAATGTACCTTAGACGTCTAGAACGGGCACAAAACGTCCGATTGGAGGAAACGCACTAGGAAGCAGAAAAATACTGAAGATTCGACGCAGTTTGATAGAAGGGACATTGCGATTAGTAGAGAGAGTTTCCACAAAATAAGAAGAACGCTCCTATTGGTGGGAAAAGGCCATGAGGTGAAGAACGAATGAGCCCAAGTGGGGGAAGAAGTTCTGCCATGAGTAGGACAAGAGAGAAATTTTCGTGGCCTCTTCTCTGAACTGGCGTCAAGTGCAGAATGGAGCACTTAACGCTCTCTACGATGCAGAAAAGAAATTTGTGTGGACACTGCGTTCACAGCGGCTGCAATCCAGCTGGAGATTAGCTGTAGCAACGTTTAGCTCCAACTGTGGAGAAACGAACCAGCCAAATTAGTTAATTGTTCTTGCGAGAACTGAGAGGGCATATAATGTGCACGCTGCTCCAACCGTGAGCGTGTATATCGCCACATACTAAGCCTAGGGCTGAGTATATGTTTTCTCATGTAACGAGAAACATAGGGAAAGTTTCTGCTGGAAAGTTCAGTGGGAGAGAGCGGCCTTGCAGTCGGCAGCTCGTCGCAGTTTAAGGTAAATACTAAGTGCAGAGGCATATCTTTGTTGGTTCACCAACTTCCGTTCACTGTACATTCGAGCGGCCTTGGATAATCTTGCGCTCAAATTTGTCTCATAACTAACCATCCACTGTAGATTTGACTGTCATCCTAAATAGTACCGAACTTTGAACCGGAATCGGGCGATTTTCGTAGTACTGGCAACATCATAATATATGTGTAGGAGCAATTTTATAAAGAAACCTCCAATTAAATTTTCATATTATTGTGCTTAGGATTAATGTTCTTTAAGAGAGTTAATATTTAATAGTGTTGTGTATAGGACTATGTCACTTTTTGATGTCGTCGAGATGCATTATCCATTGCACTGTTTTTATGTCGTCGAGTTGAAAACTGTGTAAAAGCTGTAATTTTTGTGCTGAGATTTGCGTCATTAAACTTGTCTTTTCAACTTAGACAGATCTTCCCAATTCTAGAATAAGCACCCACGTTACATCCTGACGTTGTGGAGCTCGGAATATTGAAATCCCTAACGATTTCTAAAATGAAATGTCCTGTGCTTCTTGTGAAAACTTCCGTATCGCGCCGAAAGTCCTAACTGCCGTCGTGAGGCCATAATCACGTTGGTCACCGTTTCACATGAATCACCAGAGGACAAATGACAGTTCCGGCAGTGCACTGTCTTTTGTACCTCGCGTACGCGATACTACCGCCGTCTGCATATCTGCATATCGCTATCCGATGACACTTGTGACATCAGTGTATACAGGGTACGGCCAAACTTCCAGGAAACATTCCTCACACACAAATAAAGAAAAGATGTTATGTGGACATGTGTCCGGAAACGTTTAATTTCCCTGTTAGAGCTCATTTTAGTTTCGTCAGTATGTACTGTACTTCCTCGATTCACCGTCAGTTGGCCCAATTGAAGGAAGGTAATGTTGACTTTGGTGCTTGTGTTGACATGCGACTCATTCCTCTACAGTACTAGCATCAAGCGCATCAGTACGTAGCATCAACAGGTTAGTGTTCATCACGAACGTGGTTTTGCAGTCAGTGCAATGTTTACAAATGCGGAGTTGGCAGATGCCCATTTGATATATGGATTAACACGGGGCAATAGCAGTGGCGCGGTACGTTTGTATCGAGACAGATTTCCAGAACGAAGGTGTCCCGACAGGAAGACGTTCGAAGCAATTGATCAGCGTCTTAGAGAGCACGGACCATTCCAGCCTATGACTCGTGATTGGGGAAGACCTAGAACGACACCTGCAATTGCCGGCCGCTTGTGGCCGAGCGGTTCTGGCGCTACAGTCTGGAACCGCGCGACCGCTACGGTCGCAGGTTCGAATCCTGCCTCGGGCATGGATGTGTGTGTTGTCCTTAGGTTAGTTAGGTTTAAGTAGTTCTAAGTTCTAGGGGACTTATGACCTCAGCAGTTGAGTCCCATAGTGCTCAGAGCCATTTGAACCATTTGAACACCTGCAATGGACGAGGCAATTCTTCGTGCAGTTGACGATAACCCTAATGTCAGCGTCAGAGAAGTTGCCGCTGTACAAGGTAACGTTGACCACGTCACTGTATGGAAAGTGCTACGGGAGAACCAGTTGTTTCCGTACCATGTACAGTGTGTGCAGGCACTATCAGCAGCCGATTGGCCTCCACGGGTACACTTCTGCGAATGGTTCATCCAACAATGTGTCAATCCTCATTTCAGTGCAAATGTTCTCTTTACGGATGAGGCTTCATTCCAACGCGATCAAATTGTAAGTTTTCACAATCAACATGTGTGGGCTGACGAGAATCCGCACGCAATTGTGCAATCACGTCATCAACACAGATTATCTGTGAACGTTTTTTGATGTCTTGATTGGGCCCCATGTTCTTCCACCTACGCTCAATGGAGCACGTTATCATGATTTCATACGGGATACTCTACCTGTGCTGCTAGAACATGTGCCTTTACAAGTACGACAGAACATGTGGTTCATGCACGATGGAGCTCCTGCACATTTCAGTCGCAGTGTTCGTACGCTTCTCAACAACAGATTCGGTGACCGATGGATTAGTAGAGGCGGACCAATTCCATGGCCTCCACGCTCTCCTGACCTCAAACCTCTTGACTTTCATTTATGGGGGCATTTGAAAGCTCTTGTCTACGCAACCCCGGTACCAAATGTAGAGACTCTTCGTACTCGCATTGTTTACGGCCGTGATACAATACGCCATTCGCCAAGGCTGCATCAGCGCATCAGGGATTCCATGCGACGGAGGGTGGATGCATGTATCCTCGCTAACAGAGGACATTTTGAACATTTCTTGTAACAAAGTGTTTGAAGTCAAGCTGGTACGTTCTGTTGCTGTGTGTTTCCATTCCATGATTAATGTGATTTGAAGACAAGTAATAAAATGAGCTGTAACATGGAATGTAAGCGTTTCCGGACACCTGTCCACATAACATATTTTCTTTCTTTGTGTATGAGGAATGTTTCCTGAAAGTTTGGCCGTACCTTTTTGTAACACCCTGTATTAATGTTTCTTTTGGAGAGGTTACAGGTCAGACGCTCCGGAAACGTGCCATGCCTTCCAGAGACCGCGTGTGGTGGGCACAGTGGGGTGCATGGCTGTGCACACAGAGGTACTCGGAGTCTTCCGAGGCAGCAGCGGCAGTGGCAGCAGCGACGGCGGTGCGCGGAGCGGCAGGCGCGCCTTATAAATCGGGGCGTATCTCGGCGACATCGCGCGCAATTACCAATTTGTTGGCGGCGTTGTTGCCGCGAGGGCAGCGCCGCGATAGCGCCGTCTCATTACACGGCGTCGCGTCGCCTGGCGGCGGCGCCGGCCACACGCCGGCATAAAGCACGGCGGCGCTCGTTAGCCGCGGCGACAGCGTCCTACAAGGCCCCGCCGCGCCGCGCCGCTCCCATATCGCCGCGCGCTGAAGACATTGTTCCCGCGGGGCGCGTCGTCCGCCGGCGCGGGCCGTAAAGCCATGTTAATGAGGGCCTTCGCCGTTTCTGTGAGTCCGCGCCAGCTTTATGGGCCAGTTTAGAATTTCAAACTATTGGTGATTGTCTCGTACGCCGCGACTGAGGTAACGTACGGGGTGATTCACATTTAAAACGTACTAAAACCAGCTCCTCCTCGAGTGTGGACGCTTGTGTTTGGATACCGAACAACTCCTTTAGCACCTGTTGGTTCGTACGTATCAATTTCAGTTCTTTCGTTTTTGCTACACTGCACTGAATGGAATAACATCCGTTTTCTGCGAAGCGCCTGCGTATAACTTCGCTCGTAATCTAATATCGGTGTTCTATTCTGTGTAAAGCACCACCTGTGTAGCCTCTAACGCTCGCCTCGCTCCGCACAGAGACAGCCAGCTAGAATGTTGCAGTTCCAAGAGAAATCAACATGGATGCGACCTAAATGGTGTGCACCAGTGAAGCGACTACACACGTGTGCGAGCATTTGCTTTCAGCTCTAGTGCCACCGTGAAGAACTCTTGACTGTCGCTCCATTTCACCTATCTGTTTGGTTGTTGACTCGGGGATATTCTCTGGGTGCGTTTCCTTTTTATTTTTATTTGTTGATTTCCTTGTGATCGTTCGTCTGACTGGTTTAATGTGACACGCCACGAATTCTTCTCCTGCGTCAAACCTTTTATATCAGCGTACCACTTGCACCCAGCCTCCCCAATTGATTGTTTCATATGTTCCACTAGTTCTTTTCCTCTGTAGTTTTGCTGGCCGGAGTGGCCGAGCGGTTCTAGGCGCTACAGTCTGGAACCGCGAGACCGCTACGGTCGCAGGTTCGAATCTTGCCTCGGGCATGGATGTGTGTGATGTCCTTAGGTTAGTTAGGTTTAAGTAGTTCTCAGTTCTAGGGGACTGATGACCTCAGAATTTAAGTCCCATAATGCTCAGAGCCTATTCCCTGATATCTTAAGACATGTGGGACGAATCACACAATAAGCCTCGGTTCGCTGTGGGGCGACGGTGGTGTGAGTGGACTGCTGTAGCCTGTTGTGGGGTTGTGTACCACTGCGGGCTAAGGCGGGGACGAAGAAGCCTCTCCGTCGTCTCTAGGTCCCCAGTTACATACAATACAATACAAGTATTTGTTTCGTTATAATGTACTGAAGTTAATACAGGTACAAACACCCATAATCACTAACGCGGTTACTAGATGTCGTTGGTAGTCACATCACTCATAGTAGCTTGTAGAGCATAGGAAATGTGCATAAATACACTAGTTTAAAATTATACTCCCTTCTCTTTCATCCCTCTTCCTAAATACAATGAATATACGAGAACTCTTAGTTAGAATCGCTCCTAAAAGTATGTATAGTTTTAAATATATTTGGCGGCTGTATGAAGGCCGAATTCCGTCTTCCCACCGGGAAAACAACTGACGTGTTGCTCGCGCTGAGGTACTTCGATTGGTAAAAGTTTTCACGAGTTGTCGACGCTGTCTTCATTATCGCCTTCGTCGCTGATCATCACATTCGCCACCCTTTCATCGCTTTCCTGTTACCAAGGTTCTTTTGCTCTCGTAATATAAGGAGGGAGTTGCTGCCTCTGGATCACGGGGTCCCGGGTTCGATTCCAGCTGGATGGGGGTTTTCTCCGTTCAGGGACTGGGTGTTTGTGTTGTCCTTATCATCTCATCATCATTCGGGTAATGCGGAGACTGGAAACGAAAAGATTTGGAACACGTCTGGGCGGTGATGACTACGCTGTTCAGAGCCACACAAACCAATATCATCGTCATCATCATCATCCAAGGAGGACGAAGCAACGTAGGTTGAAAATGGAAAAAAGGAATTGCGACATATGTAAAAGTTGAACAAAAAATCAAAAATATAGCAACAAGCAGAGTTTTTGAGCATCAGGATCTAGAAGCACGTGCTTGTGAGTTGTTACAGCAGAATACTTCTCCTGTAATTGTGACACTCCACAGATCCTCTCTCGGAAAGTTCTAGCTATTTATGAGAAATGTGAATTCGCTACTCAGCTTCCTATCAGAAGGGAGGAAACAGTTTGTATTTTTGTAGATTTCAGTGAAGATTTCTTGAAAGATTATGTCAGAATAAATGACTTTACCAGCCTTGGAAACAAATCAATCAATTCCTAACTTGTGTTCCATATTTCAACTCAGTAAGTCTATGGAATAATTTTCTGTGGTAACTCATCACTTAAAAAGAAAGTAATGATTGCAAAAAAACGAACTATAAGAAAAATTATTTTCAAGGAGTTAAGAAATTTAAACACAACCTTACAGTATATATTCGCTAGGGAATATAATTATTATTTGTGTTATTCCCGTGAAGAGCGCATTTCGACTAAACTTCATGTCCATTTCTCTGTTGTTTTCTCTTTACGTACTGCCAAAACTTCCTTCATTCGTGTGCTGTGTCTCTGTTCCCTTTTTTCGGTCCACTTTAGGTCCTATGCTCTCTTCGGCTCCTCTGTTTTCCTATTCACCCAGTGTTCCTTTATTCTTTGGCTGTGTTCTTGTCGTCTCTGTTCGATCCATGGTGTTCGTTTGTTGTGTGGTGTTTCTTCTGATCAGGTTCCTGTTGTATTGTTTCCTTTGCGATGTTGAGTTGTTCCATGTCATTTCTTACTTCATTCATCCACTTGTTGTTTTTCCTTGTGCAAATGAGTCCAAGATCTGTCTGATTATCCTATGTAGTGCCATTCTGCTCAGGTGTCGTCATTGGCCTGTTATTTCCTCTGTGTGGTCGTATAGTTCTTCAGCTGGCCTCTTTATCCATACCCTGTCTTTTTGCGTCGCCCGGAATATTTTCCTGATTACTTTTCGTCCCTTCTCTATCTGTTTGATTCGTGTCTCTCCTAGTACTACTGTGGTCTCGGCAGCGTATAGTGCTTCTGGTAGCACCACCGTCTCGTAATGTCGTAGCTTGGCCTTTCGAGAGATAACTTTCTTATTTTAGTGATTCCAAGTCAGTTAGTAGGCCTTCTCTAGTTTCGCTCTTCTTTCTTCCTGTAATCTGTATTGTTTCTCCTAGGTACTTAAAATTTTCTGTTCTGTGTATTATCCCACATATTGTGTGTAGTGATGGGTGTTTTTGGGTGCTCATGAACTGTGTTCTCTTGTATGACATCTGTAGTCCGGTCCTGGCTGCTATTTCGTGTAGTTCCTCTATGGTTCTTATTGCTTCTGTTTCTCGTACCGTTACGATGGCTAAACCGTCTGTGAATGCTAGGCACTTGACTCATACTTTGCTAACAGGACTCCTTGCTGTGTCTTTTCCCATTCCTTCACTATTTTGTCCAGTACTATGCTGAACAGCAATGATGAGAGGCCGTCGCCCTGCCTCACACCTGTGCTGATTTCGAATGGTTCTCAGAGCTCTCCACAGAACTTCACTTTAGATGTCGTATTTGTTAGTGTTTGCTGAATTATGGTTAGTGTTTACCTATCTACCCTGTATTCTTTCAGGATTTTAAACAGGTTTTTCTGATTATTGAGTCGTATGCCTTCTTGAAGTGGACGAAGGTGATGATTATGTTCTGTTTGTGTTGCAGTATCATATTAAGGTTACATATATGTTCAGCACACGACCTGTGTTTACGAAAACCAGCCTGGTATTCGCCAATCAGGTGGTTTGTTTGCTTCTCTAATCTATGTAGCAGGACTTTTTAAAGTATCTTATATGTGACAGGTAACAGTGAGATTCCCCTATAGTTGTTTGGGTCCGACTTACCCCCTTTCTTGTGTAGAGGGTGTATCAGTGCTGTGCGTCATTCTTTCGGTATCTCTTCTGTTTCCCACATCTGTTTCATGATGTTGTGCATGTGTTCTGTGAGATCCGGGTCTTTTAGCTTCCAAAATTCCGCGATGACTCCATCCTCTCCTGATGCTCTATTGTTCTTGAGGTTCCTGATGATTTCTCTTACTTCTTCTATCAATAGCGGTTCGCTATCTGGGTTTGGTGGGGGTTCCTCTGTGTCCAGTTTTGTCTGTTGGTGATTCTGCGGTTAGTAGTTTCTGGAAGTACTTCGCTAGGAGGTTACATTTGTTCTAGGTATTGGTCTCTAATGTGCCGTCCTGTTTCCTAAAGCAGAGATTCGATGCTTGGTATTTCATCATGTTTTCTCTGAACGTCCTGTAGAAATTCCTCGTGTTGTTCCTTGTGACGTCTGCTTCTATCTCTAGTTTCTGTTTGTCGTAGTTTCGTTTTTCTTTACGGATAATTTTACTTGTCTGTTTCTGTGTTTTGAGAAATTCTTGCTAATTTTCTAGTATCTTGTTGCTATTGAACCTCTTACATGTGTTGATTCATCGTTTGATTGATAGGTCACATGTGTGATTCCACCAGCGTTGTTTCCTGGTTCTCGGTGCTACTGCTAATTTAATGGCTTCCGAAACTATCATGATAGCTGTTCCCAGTTTTGCCTTGTTCCCGCCGGCCGCTGTGGTCGAGCGTTTCTAAGCGTTTCAGTCCGAAACTGCGCTGCTGCTACGGTCGCAGGTTCAAATCCTGCCTCGGGCATGGATGTGTGTGATGTCCTTAGGTTAGTTAGGTTTACGTAGTTCTATGTCTAGGGGACTGATGACCTCAGATGTAAGCTTCGATCCATTTGATTTTGCGTTGTTCCTATCTTAATTTTCTCCAGTATTTTCTTGTTTCTTGTAGTGCGCAAATTTTGGTCTTGAAGTTGTCTAAAGTATCTGTGAGCTATTTCACCTTGCTCGTCTTGATTAGTGTGTTCACGATGAGTGTTGCGATGTAAGGTTTCCGTTTTGTCTTGAGGGAGTTTCAGAAGGTCCGATTCTTTTCATGATCTGCGTGAGCCCCCGGAATCCGATGCATACTTTGCTCATTTTCATTCAGTGTGTTGTGAAATAATATTCTAGAGTAACCCCTCATTTAGGCAAGTATGATTCAGTCCACAAAAGAAAATAATAAGAGTTATGTGTGGTGTTCAGACAAACATACATCCCACAGGCATCTATCTAAGTATTGGGAATACAAGCCACTCATTCACAGTACAGTTATTCACCTATGACGTTTGTTATCATCTAAACATTTGAGTATGAAAGTAACGGAGATATCCACTAGCACAATACTAGACGGAAATATATCTATTAGTCTTTCATAGATTTAACTTTGACACAGAAAAGGGTGAAATACTCAGCTGCAAAACTGTTTGATAATGTACCATTGAAAACAAAATCTCTGGCAGATAGAAGAATTGCTTTCAAATGTAGATTAATGTGGATTGAAGATGTTTCTCCAATAAATATCCGGTGCCATTGAGGAAATCTTGGGAAGAACTATTTAGTGTTACACAAAGATGCTGTAAGTGGCCTGCATGTGGCTTTAGAAATGACGGATCATTTCTACTCACGAAATCCTCTATGGTACAGTGAATGAAATGAAATGAAATGATCGTATGGCATTGTTGGCCGGGAGGCCCCATGGGGAAAAGTTCGGCCGCCGTATTGCAAGTCATTTTTAGTTGACGCCAATTCGGCGACTTGCGAGTCAGTGATGACGAAATGATGATGAAGAACACACAACACCCTGCCGGGAATCGAACCCGGGACCCCGTGCGCGGGAAGCGAGAACACTACCGCAAGACCACGAGCTGCGTACTATGGACAGTATATATATGCAAAGTGTTTAGTATGTTTATTCTGATTTCACATTCGACAACGCACAGTTTTCGCGTGAATATGAACTTAGGAACACATGACTCAGCCACTTACCTGCGTATAGTCGGGGAATAAGTCTAATATTCTAAGCTAAATCATTATCGTAAACCATGAACAGCAGTGGTCCTATTACACTCCCATGGGGGCACACTAATCGTTAACTGGTGGTGGTTAGTGTTTAACGTCCCGTCGACAACGAGGTCATTAGAGACGGAGCTCATGCTCGGGTTAGGGAAGGATGGGGAAGGAAATCGGCCGTGCCCTTTCAAAGGAACCATCCCGGCATTTGCCTGAAACGATTTAGGGAAATCACGGAAAACCTAAATCAGGATGGCTGGAGACAGGATTGAACCGTCGTCCTCCCGAATGCGAGTCCAGTGTGCTAACCACTGCGAATCGTTAACTGTCTGTAGACGACTCTTCAGCCAGTATAACATGCTGCGCCCCGCCAGCCAGGAAATTTCAATCCTGCCGCTACACTGGTTAGATATGAGAGGTGTAGAACAGTATTCAAGAATAATAATGAATAACTAATCATTGATTACAGTAATAGATTTACCTAGTGATTACCGAATTAGGCTGTTACGAGCCCTCTTCCAATGGTTCAAACTTAGTTACAACGAAATTAATCAAATTAGTCGTCATGTAGCGCTGACGAAGTTGACATGTTACATTGTACGCAAGCGAAAAGATCTAATCGACCGAAACCTACATTTCGCACCCAGATTGCTGCATCTTACTACACAGTTTGTCTACCCTTGTATGGCGGTAATTCATTTTCAAGTTCTATACGGAACTTGACAAGTGCTGCGTCGGATATCGGGCTTTTTCCCAAGCTAGCAGTAGAATCACAGCAGGTAGAACGGTGACTGCCAGGCTTAATCTAGTCATCGATGCAGGTGGGTGGTCCTCGCCGGTACAGAGAATCCTGAGAGCTTCTGGTCGTCCTTCATCGTGAGACTAAAATAGACTGCGGAGCAGAGCGTCGTTAGAGTACATCACTTAGGAAGGCAAACACATAAGTCTGGCGCCGCAAGTGTCCGCTCGTTACGCACTCTGGCGGCAGACAACGGTATAAACAACGGACAGTGTCAGCCTTCGCTGCGCCTCCGTCTGGTTATACCGTGGCTGGAGTTGACTTACGGCGGTGGGCGATCTGTAAAAAGCTCGTAGCGGCCGCTGGTCCATTAGTGCGACGTCGGTAGGGCTCCCTGTACCTGCCCTGCTGATATTATGATCTCTCATCGACCTGTTCCCTCAGCTAATAACTGCAAGAAGGCAATCGAATCGTTTACTTCACCAAACGGTGGTCATTAAGGGTGTATCAAAATGAATCATCCGATTTGGCACGTTTATATTTGTGAAACTTTGTAAGTAGGCTGTTTAGGTTTTTATGTTGGTAACGCCACGTAACGCTCTATATGAAAATCACTGACTGTGCTGTGTGAAGTCTGTGGCTGGTTTGCATTGTTGAAATATTTGCTATTGTAGTAGAGATGGGCAAACTGAAACACGTAACTGTTTCGAAACAAATGAAACAGTGCAATGTAATGTTTCGATACGCTGTTTCGAAACAGTGAAACAGTTTGTGTTTTTTATCATCTTGAATGTCTACTCTATGAGTATGTCCATATAAACACAAATGAGGTGCGAGAGCGCTAATGATACCGCAGAAAGCATGAAACTCACTTAGGCGTCTTGGCAGTTTCGTATTTCCTGCAGCAAATGCGCTGCTTTCGTGTCGTGTTACTTTCATACTTTTCAATTGGCTGAGGACAGCCATAGCTAAAGACAGAAGAACCACCACGAGCGGAACTAGAGGTGGGAGCAAACTGCAGAAACAACGGATATGCTACTGGGATTCCCATATTCTGTTAGTATGGGTAATATACCCATCCTGCTAATTTCCATTCACACAAAGGGAATCATTGTGGATAATAGGCACAGTGACTATAGACTCACAAATAACGCCAAATAATTCGAATAAATAACAAAATATAACAGAAAAATTTTTTGTCTTTCACCGAACCGTTACCATAAATTCACCATGCTTCCCATCCCTTCCCGTTCAGCATTACTCTATCAGTGATACGTCAAACAGATTGCTTGCAATTATACCTACATCCGATTTATGTATTTGTCTAATAACTGTCACTCTACGCCTTTTTTTTATTCAAATTGTTGTAGGCTTACTTGCGTTTCTTAATGTGATTACTGTACATGAGCAGAGAAGCGTATGTTATAAAAAAAGTGTAATTTAACTGAATGATTTTCACATATTTATTATTTTGAATGTGAATAGTATGCGTTGTTTTATTGTTTGGTTAGTGTATATAAAGCAGATGTTACGCCATTTCGTAATAGGACAGTCAGATAGAAATGAAGCTTTATTTTCGGATATCTTAAGCTTCATGGTATTGCTTGTCAAAAAGATTTCGACACTCTTGAAAGTGTTTCATGAAGTGTTATGTTGTGTTTCAGTACCTGTGCCGAGCCCGAATCTCGTCCGACACAGAGCTGAATGAAACATCACTGTTTCGATACAATTAGTCCGTTCCAAGCACAGCCTTATTTTGAAACAACGATACAGTTTCTGTGTCTGGCTCGAGATCGAATCTGGTCCGGTTGTCCGAGACAGGGGCGAAATGAAACACCACTGTTTCGAAACAGTGAACCACAGCCGTTCCGAAACAATGAAACCGTTCCACGTATCGATACACTGTATCGAAACATAGAAATAGTGGCCAAGTCTATATTGTAGTGTTGGGCAGTTGGAGGTGAGCCGCCAGCAGTGGTGGATGTGGGGAGAGAGATGGCAGAATTTTGAGAGCGGACGATCTGGACGTGTGTCCATCAGAGAGGGTAAATTTGTAATACTGTATATCATGAGTCCGCAGCTCTTGATCTCGCGGTAGCGTTCTCGCTTCCCGAGGTCCCGGGTTTCCGGCGTCCCGGGTTCGATTCCCGGTGGGGTCAGGGATTTTTCCTGCCTCGAGATGACTGGGTGTTGTTGTGTCGTCTTCATCATCATCATTCATCCCATTACGGTCGGAGGAAGGCAATGGCAAACCACCTCCACTAGGACCTTGCCTAGTAAGGCGGCGTGGGTCTCCCGCGTCGCTCCCCTACGCTCTGTAAAGGAGTATTAAGGTGAATACATTGTTTGTTCTCTATCTAAATCTTTCGTTTGCTAACTATGCCGATCAGTAGTTAGTGCCTTCAGTAGTTAGAATCTTCTATTTAGCTGGCAGTATTGGCACTCGCTGCAATGCAGTAGAGTTCGAGTAACGAAGATTTTTGTTAGTGATTCATGAAAGGTATAGGTTATTGTTAGTCAGGGCCATTCTTTTGTAGGGATTATTGAAAGTCAGATTGCGTTGCGCTAAAAATATTGTGTGTCAGTTTAGTGTTGATCAGAATAAGTAAAGAGAGAAATGTCTGAGTACGTTCAGTTCTGCTCAGCTGTTTGAAAATCAAATAACGTAAGGGGTTAACCAGTACAGTAATTCAATAATTTTTCTAAGGGGATGTTACAACTTATGAACTTATACAATGAATTTTGTTTTCTGATGAACGGGAAACTCAAAAAGTTTTTTCGTACATTTTCATAGGTATTCATTATGCCCCCCCCTTGAGATGTACGGCTTATGTTAATGCGGTGTTCATATCGCTCCCACATTGCAGCGCGCATGTCTTGAGTTACAGCTTCCGCAGCTACAGTTATGCGATGTCTCAGTTCAATCATGGTTGTTGGTAACGGAGGCACATAAGCAGAGTTTCTTTTAAACCACCACAAGAAATAATCGCATACAGTCATGTCCGGCGACCTTGGAGGCGGGTAATGTAACGCTGAATCCATTGTTCAGTAACGTTCTGAGTTAAAAATTCCCGCACTTTCAGATACCAGTGTGGCGGTGCCCGATCCTGTTGGTAAATGAAGTAGTTCGAATCGGTCTCCAACTGTGGGAAAATAAAGTTCGCAATCACGTCGACATATGTACTTCCAGTCACAGAGTTCTCGTTCAAGAAAAATAGACCATACACCTATAGTCCATCTCATGCTGTACAACTTCATATGGTTGTTCCGTACCCCATATCCTCACATTATGACGGTTCACCTTTCCATTTAAATGGAATGCTGCCTCGTCACTAAACACTAAGCGTGGAAGAAAACTGTCATCCTCCATCTTCCCAAGAATGAAATTACAGAACTCCACTCATTGTTGTTTGTCATCTTCACGCAGCAGTAACTGAATTTTGTATGGTTTCATGTGCAAACGTCGACCCAACACACGCAAGACTGAGATTGGGGGCTTGTTGAGCTGTCGAGCAGCACGGCGAACGGATTTCTGCGGACTCCTTGTGAAGCTATGGCGAATGCGTTCGACGTCTGTATCAGACCCCATCGATTTGGCCGGCCGGAGTGGCCATGCGGTTGTAGGCGCTACAGCCTGGAACCGAGCGACCGCTACGGTCGCAGGTTCGAATCCTGCCTAGGGCATGGATGTGTGTGATGTCCTTAGGTTAGTTAGGTTTAATTAGTTCTAAGTTCTAGGCGACTGATGACCTCAGAAGTTAAGTCCCATAGTGCTCAGAGCCATTTGAATCATTTGTTTCAGAGCCAAGCCCGTCGATTTCCCTGTACACAACAACCTGTTTCTCGGAATTGTGCGTGTCATTGTCTAATGCTCTGTTCTGTAGGAGGATCCACACCATTCCTAGTATGAAATTCATGCTGAACAGTTATTATTGACCCGCACTGCGCAAAACGTAGAACACAAAACGCTTTCTATCGTCCCGACACCATTTTTACTAGAACTGAAATGGGCGCACACTGCTGCTACCTAGCGGGAACCATGTAAAACTCGAGAGTTTGCTCTTTCCGAAAGTACGTTGTTGACGTACATACCTGTATCTCAAATAACATAATAGTTATGATTGTTTTAAAAATCGGATGGTTCTTTTTGAGGCACCCTGTATCTCTTCCCGGGCTATCCCTACATCGTGGCAATAATTTCATTTCCACTACATCACTGTCCGGATAATCTTTTCCATAAGTTTTAATTTTTCACTAGCACTACAGTTTTTCTCCTTCTCATGGTCATTTAAGTATTCCATGTAGCCTAGTTACTTCATTAGATGTTTTGTTTGTTGCTTTGTCAGTATTTAGTTCAGCCATTACACCGATGGATATGGCAAGTGTTATACTTACAGGCATCAGTCCGCTATTTATCGAATTTTGTTATGTTTGTAAAATAACGGCTATGGATACTTTTAGGAATTGATTCCTATCGTAATTAGTTTGATATATGATCCCACAAGCAGGAACACATTCCCGTGCAAACAGCCATCGAGTGTCATTTTGAGGAATTTCTTGCCATGCTAGAAACACACGGTGTCAGTTCATGGAGATTACTTCCAATTTATAGCCCACATCATATGAATACCTTTTATATTTTTCCACTACGAAACTAGTTAATAACGGAAGTACTGTACTGTTACCGGTAACACAGTTCAAGTTTACTGGCATCGTAGACTGTAATGACGCAGCATAGCGTATGGAGTGTTCTTGCTTTCTGATGGCGGATCGAGAGGGAGACAGAGTTAACACGTTTGTGAGTCCCCACAAATCATGTTTCTCACACTGGTGCACTGTTGCTGCCAGTTGAATCCAACGTTGTCAGATACAGATAGGTTTTGCCGCAGAGAATAGGCCCCTTGAAAGTGAGGTGGTGGATAGAGTCCATAGTTCAATGAGGATTTTCGCGTATGGTGGTGTACCGAAATGCAGGAATATTGGTTCAAATGGCTCTGAGCACTACGGGAAGTAACATCTGAGGTCATCAGTCCCTTAGAACTTAGAACTACTTAAACCTAACTAACCTAAGTACGTCACACACATCCATGCCCGAGGCAGGATTCGAACCTGCGACCGTAGCGCTCACGCGGTTCCTGACTGAAGCGCCTAGAACCGCTCGGCCGCATCGACAGGCTATGCAGGAATATCTGCACAGGATTGATACTTGGTGAACGGATTCCAGTTGACCTTCAATAAAAACAATTACAACATATTGCATATTAACGGCCTGGAAGATCCATTATTGCTTTATTATGTAACACCCCACCCTTCACTTATCTGGTTTTGGCGTGTGTTCACCCCAGCTAATTGATTAACATATCAACAGAGAGTGCAAAACTGCTGCAATATCGGATAATGTAAAGAAAGTAATAAGGCCCTGTGACTCTTGATTGAACTGCGGTGGCAGTGTTGACATTAATTGATTCACAATTGATCCCTTTTAATTAAAAAGGGGTGCACATTGATGTTATATTCAGCTATTGAACACCAGATGCAAATGTTGAACATAAAATTAATTAAGAAAGTGACCTGGGATTTCAACTACTTGATTGAAAACAGATGCAGTTGATTAGCACAAATTTATTTTAACTCACAACATTAAATCAACACATTACATGACTATCCTAACAGGCAGTGGGAATAAATTGCGTTTACATGGAGTAAAGAGCGATAAATCAAAATTAATTCCCATCAACTGACCCAGGCGTAATGCGAAATGTGAGAAGAATTCTACAATACACGGCCAATGAAACCCTCATGGAAACTTTGCCGACGTGATCCAACAAATTAATCAGTGGCCTAACTCAAGCTGGAGTGGACGCAATATCACCGAATTCAGGGTGGCGGGGCGGCATTGTTGTGCGGACGTCGGCCGGTCTCATGGTGCTGCAAGGCTGTGCTCGTCTATTCACTCCTAGCTATCTTGCTCAATACATAGCTGAACGAAAACTTTCTATCTCCAAGCTCAATCGTTCCGTTTGCTAAGTCCTAAATTGCAGAGATGCTCACTCTCTCTCGGGCAAGCTGAGTAAAGAATGCCACGTCCACACTCCATGCAAGTTGCGAAGGGAAGACCCCTACAGAGACTTCTGCCAGTCCTCTCTTCGCCTCGGTTTCCCAGCCAGTACAATCACTTATGCCAATTGCAGCGCAAGTCGCGTTAATTATGCGTCGCTTTCCAGCGCCGACCAATGCCTGCTCTGGAAAGTGAACAAATTCCCACAAAATTTCCCTTCCACTCAACTTCTGCTATTTAGCTCGTCCCAGGCCACCCATCAAGGTTATCATCTGCATAAAACACCAATTTTTCCGAAATTCTGACTCCCAGGAGAGTACTTGAAATTCCTTGGTCCTACAATCCCATCGGAGGCCGGGGTATTTCATTCTGTCGCTCTTCACCTGATTTACTTCAGACTCTGCGGACCGTGAATTCAGCGTGAAGTTGCTACAGTCAGGAATACGCATATTTCGGCCTCTGTTGACTGTTCCACCATAGCTTTGCGCGGCTTTCTCGCATGTTTCTCTGAAAACGGGATGGCGGACTTATCAACAGGCATGCAAGTTCTCTGTCTGCTTCCCAATACACCAGCATGGGGTCAACCACCCCCTTACTGTCACTCATCTTAAGGCAGCTGGAGGGCACGCCCGTTACCGCTTTCTCAGAGTTTGAACCACCCTAAGCTGCCTATTATCGCTTCTCTTCGCCCCTCCCAAGCCGCGCACCGCCACCTGGCCATGGTCAACTCTGAATACTTTCCTGGGATAAACTAGCCTTCAGTAAATCGACGCATTTCCATAAAGTTTTCACGTCGCGTGAATTACTTTAAAACCATCACCCAACATTAATTATTCCAATATGTCCATACTATACCCTCTATAAGATGCATTGTGCCTTGTCAGTCATTTTTGTTCAGCTCTACTGTTCGTTCAATGTGAGTTCGGTGATCTTTAATGACTTCATGTAAGGGGTATAGTTCTTGCCATCTTACAGGTTGGTTGGTTGGTTGGTTTTCGGGAAGGAGACCAGACAGTGAGGTCATCGGTCTCATTGGATTAGGGAAGGACGGGGAAGGAAGTCGGCCGTGCCCTTCGAAAGGAACCATCCCGGCATTTGCCTGGAGCGATTTAGGGAAATCACGGAAAACCTAAATCAGGATGGCCGGACGCACATCTTACATATCTTTAAGTACTTCATGTAAGGGACATAGTTCTAGCCATCTTACAATTATACTATGTGAGAATAATCACTGGAAAGAATGACACCCATAAATTATCTAGGTGTATGCGTGCGTATCTATTTGAAGCAGAAAAACAACATAAATCGTAGGTAAGGCAGATGCGACTGACTGGAAAAATCCAGACGGCGTGTTCTACAGCTACAAAGTAGGTAGCTCACGAGTCACTCTTTCGAACAGTACTTGAATAATGCTCGTTAACTTGGGATGGGCGCTATATAAGGCTGGTAAAGGAAAGAGACAAGACACAAAGAAGAGCAGCGTGTTTTCCTACAGGTTCATTCATTTAAGGCGAAAACAGTACATAGATGCTTAGCCAAGTCCAGCGTTATGCATCACAATGCTACACTACTGACCATTAAAATTGCTACACAACGAAGATGACGTGCTACAGACGCGAAATTTAACGGACAGGAAGAAGATGCTGTGATATGCAAATGATTGTCTTTTCAGAGCATTCACACAAGGTTGGCGCCGGTGGCGACACCTACAACGTGCTGACATGAGGAAAGTTTCCGACCGATTTCTCATACACAATCATCAGTTGCCCGGCGCTGCCAAGGTGAAACGTTGTTCTGATGCCTCGTGTCAGGATGAGAAATGCGTACCATCACGTTTCCGACTTTGGTAAAGGTCGGATTGTAGCCTGTCGCGATTGCAGTTTATCGTATCGGGACACTGCTGCTCGTGTTAGTCGAGATCCAATGGCTGTTAGCAGTATATGGAATCGGTGGGTTCAGGAGGGTAATACGGAACGCCGTGCTGGATCCCAACGGCGTCGTATCACTAGCAGTCGAGATGACAGGCATCTTATCCGCATGGCTGTAACTGATCGTGCAGCCACGTCTCGATCCCTGAGTCAACAGACGGGGACGTTTGCAAGACAACAACCATCTGCACGAACAGTTCAACGACGTTTGCAGCAGCATGGACTATCAGCTTGGAGACCATGGCTGCGGTTACCCTTGACGCTGCATCACAGGCAGGAGCGCCTGCGATGATGTACTCGATGACGAACCTGGCTGCACGAATGGCAAAACGTCATATTTTCGGATGAATCCAGGTTCTTTTTACAGCATTATGATGGTCGCATCCGTGTTTGGTGACATCGCGGTGAACGCACATTGGAAGCGTGTATTCGTCATCACCATACTGGCGTATCTCCCGGCGTGATGGTATGGGGTGCCATTGGCTACAACTCTAGATCACCTCTTGTTCGCATTGACGGCAGTTTGAACAGTGGACGTTACATTTCAGATGTGTTAAGACCCGTGGCTCTAACCTTCATTCGATTTGTGCGAAACCCTAAATTTTAGCAGGATAATGCACGACCTCATGTTGCAGGTCATGTACGGGCCTTTCTGGATACAGAAAATGTTCGACTGCTGCCCTGGCCAGCACAGTCTCCATATCTCTCACCAATTGAAAACGTCTGGTCAATGGTGGCCGAGCAACTGGCTCGTCACAATATGCCAGTCACTACTCTTGATAAACTGTGGTATCGTGTTGAAGCTGCATGGGCAGCTGTACCTGAACACGCCATCCAAGCTCAGTTTGACTCAATGCCCAAGCGTATCAAGGTTGTTATTAGGGCCAGAGGTGGTTGTTCTGGGTACTGAATTCTCAGCGTCTATGCACCCAAATTGCGTGAAAATATAATCACATTTCGGTTCTAATATAATATATTTGTCCAATGAATACCCGCTTATCATCTGCATTTCTTCTCGGTGTAGCAATTTTAATGGCCAGTAGAGTATTTACTATTAAAATTTCGAGAACGTACCATCATAGACGAGTTACCCGATATGGCGTTTCCTGCAGTATATATCTCGCGAGAAGACCATGAGGGTAAAATATGAGATAATCGAGCAGACACGGAGGCTTACCAACAACCGTTCTTCTCGCATACCATTCCAGAATGGAATAGGGTAGGGGGGGAACTGACAATGACTCATCCTATCGTGGGTTACGGTGTACAGATGTAGATATATTCCGTGGCAACGCCCGATTAAGGGAGCATTTTCCTGTCTCAAACCTGGCAACCCTGGTGATTCAGAGTTGAGCAGCCGAGCGAGTTTGCATACCGTACCAATCCTGTGACCTGCCCGCAGGAGGATATACAGTCTAAAGGCCGGGCCATCGACAGGGACGGTGAAGAGCGAGAAGCGCCGTACCTCGACTTCCCAAGACGGTATCTGCCGGGAGCAGCCACTACCTCTGGCCGCATTAAATGGCCGCCGTGCTGAGTGCGTGGGCGGAGGGTGACAGCGGGCAGGCAGTCCAGCTATTTGACTCGCAGGCCATTAGGCTGCGACGCGAACACGACGCACGCGTCCGATCTCCGCGCCGGCGTAATTAAGGGCGCGACGCGGGGACAGCGGGCGCTGCGCCGCGCTTCCGGCTACTCCTCCGGCGGTCGCAGGCCGTAGGTTGCTGACACCGTTCCTGCTAATGCAACGGCGGTGGTCGGTACGGCACGGCAGCGACCGCTTCCTGGTGGCCGCACTTTTCTTCAGATCGTGACTCGTAAAAACTCCGGTAATTGCGCTAACGTATGTGTATAGCGAACGTGATTAATATTTCACTGTTGCTCTAAGTAGTCGTAGATAGCTTTGTGTGAGATCGAGTCACGCTATGATGCTTGAATAATACGGACAGGGTTTCTCTATTAACTCTGCGCCCCAATAGTTCATAGCTTTTTGTGAATTATCGCCTCTTGGGTTGGCAGAGCAAGTTACAGACAACATTGTCCTTTTGGAGCCCCTTCCTCCCCACTCTTGCCGCTAACATCATGGCCGAATAGTGTGCACACTGCTGCGTTGCCGGATAGTATATCGCAGGAGTGCAGAAAGTAAAGCTGTCATCCCCTTAAGCTTGGCATGAACGCCACAGTGTTCTACTGGGCATTCTCTTTTTGGAGGTGATATAACAATCCCTTACTACTACCTTTAATCTAACTTACCTAGCCGACTACATTGGAACCTTTAACTTGGACTCCGAACCACAGTGCTACTCTTTACTATATACATAAAGAAAACATTGCCAGAGTTGAAAGAAGAGATAAGTGACACATAAAAATCCGAGGACTGACCAGGCATTAATTCCGGGACATTATCGTATCCTAAACCGGAATAGAATTCCTAGACTCAATGTTGCACCATAACTGTATTATGTGTATGATACAATGAAAGCTAAAGTTACTCTATTCTGTTAACTTCCTATGATCGGGATTTTTGTGGACATTATGTAGACTGCCAAACCAGTTGCAGATTTGCTAATTCTTTGCTATCTGTGGTATGTCGGTTCAGTGGAATACTAAAACTTAAGAAACGGGATTTCTGACCAAATTAGCCAGAAGCTGTAGAACAGCTACCATCTGAGCTTCAGGTGTGGCAACAGGGGAGAGTGTTGTTTCTTGGGACACTGTTCAGATTTTCAGCTCTAGCCAGATCTGTAACAAATTTTTAATGTATTTTGTTATTCAACTTTCAAATGAAGCCGTTCTCTTTTTATGTGTAGCAGTCTTGTTCTGAAATAAAAAAGTTTCTCTAAAAAATGTAGGGTTTTTGCGAAATTTAAAAAGAGATCCATGGTACTACACGATCACGTATCTAGGAACGAATGCTCTATTGAAATTTAAAAGCGTTGCAATCCAGAAAACCTTTTCAGTTCTGTATTTAGTCGCCTACCCGTTACATTATTACTCTAATACGCACTAATTAACGGTAAGTGAAATCAAATTAAGGAGATGTATCAAAAGCCGATCACAAGTTAATATATTTTGAAATTCAAGATATTGGGAAAAACACTATTTCCATTTTCAAGACAGACGAAACTGGTAGGACGTTAACGAAAGTCAGTTAATTTCCACACGTCCCTTATTCCATGGTAGAAAAATTTCTTCTGTTTCGGGGTACGTGGTGATATGTTACATACGAACTATGGCTTCAATGGCACGTTGTATAAGTACTTTTAGAAATTCATGGAGTTTTACTTAGCGGAAAATTTTGTAATCGAATAATTAACAGTAAACTCCAAATAGTTCTGATATATAAGACAGCATTTAAATGTGCAGAACCTGAAATATTTACAAAATCTGCACTAAACGCAACCTGATGTCTAGTAACAACAAAAAACGGCTGAAGAGGCGAAAACTGCTAATGGTGGTCTGTAGTCCGAGATGCTTCATATAATTCTAAAATGATTCATTATATTGAAGTACCGACAAAAACCATCATCTGCTCCTAAGTACACTATTTCCTGCGTACAACACCTTCCCATACTTAATGATCATCATCATTATGGTGGTTTTCACGGGATAAACCATTTGGCTTGATTAGGCTTGACAGTCCACTTCTTTGTGCAAGTGTTACGTCTTCCTGAGGGGGTATTAACGTCCAGTTAATTTCGGTATACAATTTATATAAATTCTTATGGATGTTTGAACAATTTGTTTCTATTTTATAAGATCTGGCTCCTACAGAATAGGTATCTTGCATTTTTATGACAGTCTTAGTTATTATGTAGCGTCTTTCGGAGTAGCTATAGTATAGGGACGATTTTTAGGACTAGTGAAGCCAACCCTCCCAGGGGAATAAAACAGAAAATGAAAAAAAGTTCTCCTGAGGTGAGGCTTGTAATTTTATTGAGCAATAGTCACCAGTAACTTGACAGCTGGTTTGTAACACCAGAAAGTTCTCACACAGTGGAATACATGCAAATGCTCGACACTTCATACGGAGACTGTCAGCTATCAACACAGTGGTAACGTATTTCCGATCACTGGATTAAAAGACTAGTTATAGTCTGATTTCATCACTGACGCTGAATCACCGGAGATATTCTATATCTCCATTTATACATCACTCTGTAAGCCATTTTACGCTACAAATTTTTAATGTTATGACGTTCCTTCATACTGCAGCATCATATGTAAATATGCAGCATCATATGTACCAGGGTAAGTCAATTATTATCCGCAATTATATTTTTGTTGATTTTGGTAGCACTGTCGTTTTACGTTGATGACTCATGCTTCATTTATTTGTTGTTATATCTTTGCAATTTTCAAGCTGCTAGGTTAGTTTCATTATCGCTGCCGTGCTGCTAATCATGGCTGCTCCGCTTTCTATTTGCACCAAAGAAGAGCAACGTACAGTGATCCGTTTTTTGTGGTCGGAAGGCGTATCAGGGACCGAAATTCATCGACCGAGTGTCTACGAATGGATTGAAAAATTCCGAAATAGTTGCACAAGTGTTACGCAAGATGAAGGAGCCGGACGACCGTTTACCGTCACAAATGAAGAAACCATTGAGCGTTCGCGTGATATGATTCTCTTAGACAGACGATTAACTGTTGGCGAAGTGGCACATCGTCTGAAAATTAGCCACCGTTCTGCCTTCGAAATCATCCACAACAGACTTGGGTTTCATAAAGTTTGTGCAAGTTGGGTCCCAAAACAACTCACACAGTTCCATAAACAAACGCGCTTGGACATCTGCAAAAAACATTTGAATCGCTATGGTAAAGAAGGGGACAACTTCTTAGACAGGATCATTACTGGTGACGAAACATGGATCCATCATTACTAGCCTGTAACGCATATCCACCTATTTCCACCTATTGCACTATAATTTTTTTTCCTTGTTTTGTTACCTCAAGATATAACATTTCTGTGTCTTTGTATATTGTAATTGTTTTACTATTTGTATATATATGCATTTATGTCGATGTATAATTGGTTTGTTTTGTAAATATTATTTGTATTTGTACGCTGGGTCTGGCCTAGGGAAAACTTTACTATCGATCGAATACATCGATAGGTCGTGTGGAGAACAAAAGTGTTTAGGATCTTTGGTAGTGTTAACTCTGTCGCGTGGTGCGCGGGCAGAGAGAGTCTGGCTGGAGTAGTGCAGTGGAGCAGGTGTGTTGTGTGACGCTCCCGCGAGTTGCCGCGCTTTCGGGGTTGGGCAGCATGTAATTGCGCTCGACTTGCTATGATAGTTTCTGACACGGTGTCGCGGACGGGACGCATTAGCTGGCGCACATCAAGAGCCCGTTTCGCCTGGTGACCGCGTCGGGAAGGAGGCGCGCCAACATCCAGCTTCTGCAACAGCGACGGCGGACAATCAGTGACTGTCGCCACCTCCTCGATCGACGGCTTCAAACCTTCAATCAACCAACAAGGAAGACTGGAAGCACGTAAAGTTTTAGAACTGTATGGCAGACCTCAGCTTTTAAAACTGTTCAAATCACAAAATTACAGCAACGTAGCATGAACCTTTGTTGCTCATTGTCCCAATTGCATTACCAAGCAGGGTCCCTTCCTTTTCCGGAATGAGCCCGAGTGTCGTGGAAATTCAAACGCCAGCATTAAAGCAATATTATTCTATTTCAATGCTTTAATTTCAAAGTTCAGTTAAGGTATTCATAGCTGGCTACAATATTTAGATTGCACAAGCACAAATTAAGAGTGCGAGTTTTGTTACCGTATTTTAGTTACCTGTGACTGCAGCTCAGCTTGATACGTACTAAATTTTACTATTGTTAATTGTTCAGAATCATTTAATTCAAGTTCAAAGTTAAATCTCTTATTTCTAAATTGCGTAGCTTCAAGTAGCTTTTGAAATGATTGTTGAGGTAGCTCAAGACTAACCGTATTTTACTGAATTTCGATGTGCTTCAGAAAGAAAGCTCACTATTAATTTCAGTCACTAAATTAACTTTCAATTTTCCAGTTTTATTAATTCTTTTGCTAAATTAAGTCAGAGTGCAGCGAAATTTATTACTTCTGACAAACTTTCAGTTTTCACACTACACGTGTCAACCTTCAGTTGCCACGCTTCTAGTGCTAATTATATGTGTAATAACCTTTCTTTTTCAGTCCATAGGACTGGCCACCGTAATTTCCCCCAAATCTCAAATATCTAATTACCGCTAGTTAATTGTTGACGTAACGGCCGCACATTTACTTTCTTTATTAACTTTACCCCTTTTCAAAATTAATTTCCACCAGTTTCATTTGCATTTTTCCTTTCATTTAAATGTAACCCTTTCCTCCCTCTTTACCGACAGATTAACTTCGGTGACTATTGCTTTTCCCAAATTTCCATTAGGTACACGCGGTTTAATTTTTCACTGTCATTAAGGTCGATAATTGAGGGGGAGGTTACAAGCCGGAGACTAAACGGCAGAGCATATAATGGAAACATCCAAATTCGCCGTGCAAGAAAAAGTTCAAGACCCAACCGTCCGCAGGAAAACTGATTCTTGCGGTTTTTTGGGACACACAGGTTCCAGTACTGGCACATTTTGGGGAAAGTGGCATAACAATAAACAGTGACATACTTACTGCCAGGCTAAGGCCTGCAATTCGAAGCAAACGCCGAGGGTTGCTGTCAAAAGGTGTTGTGTTGTTGCACGACAGTGCCCGTCCACATACTGCTGCCCACACTGCTCGAACGCTCCAGAAACTCAAATTTGAAGTACTGGATCATCCTCCATATAGTCCCGATCTTGCCTCTTCTGACCACTTATTTGCTCCACTCAAACAGGCATTAAGGGGCTGTCGATTTGCCTCGCACGAGGCAGTGAAAGAAGTGGTGCATTCCTGGCTCGCAGCTCATCCGAGAACCTTCTTTTAAGAGGGCATCAGGAAACTTGTATAACGATGGACAAAGTGCGCTGAAAGGCAAAGAAACTATGTCGAAAAATGATGTTCTTGTAACCTTCCTATTTGATTACAATAAAATTTTATAACTACTTTGCGGATAACAATTGACTTACTCTTGTAAATATCTAAGAGTAAGTGCCTGGAGCATTTTACGTGAAACGGTTACAGGAAAGTAAATGAAGAGAAGGTAGATCATTTACGAAAGGGATAACACCTGAGATACCTTTTCGATCGATTCTTGAATATTGTCGAGTGGTATTAATTGGAGAGATAGGGAAGATCCGAAGAAACGCTATGTGATTCATCACAGCATATCCACCTCCACTGACAGACGCTATAAGAGAACGTTTTTGTGTCACGGAGAGATTTACTGGTAGAGCTTTGAGTTAAACAACATATTATTTACTTTCACAGTATCTCAAGGAATGGCTTTGTACATGAAATTTATTCGGCCGTCTAAATTGAATGGTACGACAGTGGTACACAGAGTATCCTTCACCAAACACCTGAAGTTGGTAACTTTCAAGGTACTTGTGTTCCGTCTCTATCACGACGAGTCTTTGCATCCAGCTCTTAACTTCATTACCTTAATTCTCGTCTCACTTAGTTTCGATTTTGCTCGTCAGAGGGAGCTTTTCTTAGCATTTTCCATCATGGAGTGCTTCCAGAAAGTGCTCCGCCGTGTCAGCGATGTCCAGCTATAAACGACGGGCTCTGACTCAGCGCGGCCAGCGCGCGATGGCGCAACGGTAGGAACGGCTGACCATATCTCACGAAGCCAATCATAGAAACACTTTCTAGATCGGTATCGTGCCGAATAAACCGGCGAGATCTGTTTCGGGTCTTTTGTGCTGGCGCTCGACGGCGTGGTTCCGGAGCGGTCGCTCCCGGCGGCGTGGACCGTAACGACACAGTAATTCACTTTTAATACCGTGGCGACACTTCTTATTAAATGGGCAGCTCGGTTTAAGTTCCCCGCACCTTACATTGGAAGCCATTAGCGGATGTCGTGCGTGGGCTTTACGGCTTGTTGGCGTCGTAGGATCGACTCACTGGGCCGTTTAAGCCGACAGAAAATTGTTTTCCTTGCCTCCCCTTACATTTTTATGTCTATAGAGACGAACATCATTTTAAAACCGATTTCTACAGCCATATACTTACTCCGAACAGAATTTAATTAGAAGACCCAGCGATTGTACAGTGTGATTTACTTTGTTCTACCTTTGGAATGATAACGAGGGCCACAGCGCAGGTGAAATAAGTCAGCCACCAGCCTATATGAAACGGAAATACAGAACGTTTAACAAGCTCAGAAGGTGCATCGTCTTATGTCACTTTTTCCTATAATCCTTATTTAGATGACTGTTTTATCCCTAATATTAATACTGATACTTGACTAAACTTGTCATATTATTTGTTAAATTCGCAGGGTAAACAGTATCCTGCTGCATCGATTTTGTAAGTACAAGAACGATTTGTTATGTCAGTTAGAGCTAATTCAAAATTTTTAGTATAGTCATATTGAAAAACTATCTTCTTAACATATAAGTAAATGTGTAACTTACGAGAGAAGTTAACGTAAAATTACGTTAGTAAATGCTCTTATGAATTCTTAAAGTGAACTATTCTCAATGATACAGAATTCTACGTGTTTGACGTTTGTGATGGTATAAATTTCGCACAGCATTTAGGAATTCAAATGCTGTTACTGTGTTATGGTACGGCGTGCAGATTCCTTAATCTGTGGATTTCTGCAGGCCTAATCCTGATTTGTAATCCACAAGCACAACTGTGGGCAACCTATGCTATCACCTCTGCCCCTCTCGCGCAACGGATGCACCCAACACTCTTTGTACAGAATGTGCAGCAACAAGAAGAAGAACATGACCTAATAAAAACATAAGATCACCATCAGATTCCAATCTGAAATAAACGAAGCTAATTCAAGATATGTCTGTGTTTTATTACAATAATTTACACATCACACTCGATTTTAGCTTTTAGGAAGAACTTTACAGACGAATGGAAAAACTGGTAGAAGCCGACCTCGGCGAAGATCAGTTTGGATTCCGCAGAAATGTTGCAACACGTGACGCAATACTGACCCTACGACGTACAGGGAGCGAAAGGCTATTTACAGTTTGTACAGAAACCAGATGGCAGTTATAAGAGTCGAGGGGCATGAAAGGGAAGCAGCGGTTGGGAAGGGAGTGAGACAGGGTTGTAGCCTCTCCCCGAGGTTATCCAAGCTGTATATTGAGCAAGCAGTAAAGGAAACAAAAGAAAAATTCGGAGTAGGTATTAAAGTCCATGGAGAAGAAATAAAAACATTGAGGTTCGCCGATGACATTGTAATTCTGTCAGAGACAGCAAAGGACTTGGAAGAGCAGTTGAACGGAATGGACAGTGTCTTGAAAGGAGGATATAAGATGAACATCATCAAAAGCAAAACGAGAATCATGGAATGTAGTCGAATTAAGTCGGGTGATGCTGAAGGGATTAGATTAGGAAATGAGACACTTAAAGTAGTAAAGGAGTTTTGCTATTTAGGGAGTAAAATAACTGATGATGGTCGAAGTAGAGAGGATACAAATTTAGACTGGCAATGGCAAGGAAAGCGTTTCTGAAGAAGAGAAATTTGTTAACATCGAGTATAGATTTAAGTGTCAGGAAGTTGTTTCTGAAAGTATTTGTATGGAGTGTAGCCACGTATGGAAGTGAAACATGGACGATAAATAGTTTTGACAAGAAGAGAATAGAAGCTTACGAAATGTGGTGCTATAGAAGAATGCTGAAGATTAGATGGGTAGATTACATAACTAATGAGGAGGTATTGAATAGAATTGGGGAGAAGAGGAGTTTGTGGCACAACTTGACTAGAAGAAGGGACCGGTTGGTAGGACATGTTCTGAGGCATCAAGGGATCACAAATTTAGCATTGGAGGGCAGCGTGGAGGGTAGAAATCGTAGAGGGAGACCAAGAGATGAATACACTAAGCAGATTCAGAAGGATGTAGGATGCAGTAGGTACTGGGAGATGAAGAAGCTTGTACAGGATAGAGTAGCAAACCAGTCTCAGGACTGAAGACGACAACAACAACAACAATAAATTCCTACACAAATTATGCACTAGAATGGCAAGGTCACGAACTGATCCTGTTTAGAGAAAACGAAGGCTAATAGAGCAAGATAATTGCTGTACACCAGCGATGTAAGACTTGTTAGCGCCGCGGGCCGGAAACCTCTCATTATGCCTACGCAAGGGCTGCAATAAAGCTGTATACACAAATAGATCAAATAACTTGTTTCACAAATTTCCCCTTTATTTGACAAACACAGTAACAAAAACGAATTCTCAAATGAACTAAGTACTGCAAGGACCCACTCTCTTTTCCGGAGCGGAATGGAAGATGGGCAAAAAAGTTTACAAGATCGAACGGTGAGGAGTGATTCGTCATCCGATAGAGGGCACTGTGCTCAGACCTATCGCTTCATCCGTTTACAAAAGGATATTAAACGCCCTCTCCAGGTCTGGTGGGCTGCTTTCTCCCAGTCTTCGCCAACACGCCGAATTCCGACATTCTCATAGATCCTGACATTAAACTGATTGTGTCCATATTTATTTTCTCGGTTCCATTACACGTTATAAAAAACTGACACTGATCTGAAAACTGTATTGAATTGAAATTGGAACACAGTCAATGCGAATCACAATCGAAATTGCAATTTGTCAGTTAAAGGGATTAGCGGAAGAAACTGCTAATCCACAAGAGTCTAATTTTGTGTTACTTCATGCTGTAATTTGGTTATGTTCAAAGAGAAGGATACAGGAAGACAAAAGAGCTAATTTCCAGTTCTTTGTGTAGTGCTGAATAACAACACAACGGTAATATTAGGAAGGCCTAAGGCTTGGACAGTTTTTTTCTTTGTTACTTTTATTTCATCATTTGACAAAGAAAATTCGGTACGTATTTGGCATGTAGGCAAAGATTATCTACAGAAGACTGTATCGAGCTAATACTAACAGGAAAAGTTTTAATCTCTGTCTGAATGCAGCGTGGTTTTCGATTACACGAACTTTATAAGATTGATTGTTACATCCACATCTGATCTTCAGTCACAGTTATGGAAGTATTTAGCATGCGTTGAGTCCAGTGAATAAAAAACTGACGAACAACACAGTCAGTGCGAAAATTAAGTCGCACAATTTGTCACAACGTCTTTAACAGCGCAAAGGGTGTGTTAACGTGATGAGATAGTCGAATGGTAAGAATATATTTCAAACAAGTATTCATGACTAGGTTGACTAGATTTTTCACTCTTTGTGTAGTGCTGAATAACAACACAACGGTAATATTCGGAAGGCCTAAGGCTTGGATAGTTTTTTTTTTTGTTGCTTTTATTTCATTATTTCATACAGAAAATTCGGTACGTATTTGGTATTTAGGCAAAGATTATCTGCATGCTTTGATAGTCTGTTCGTTTCAGTTCAAGTGCCTGTCGAGGGATGTACCACGATTGTTTACTGTTTCTCTGATTATATAACGTGGAGGAACTGTTTCATGAAAATGTTTATTCATCAACTTTCGCTATGAGATATACATCACTATCTATGATGTATTATCGTTTAGTGGTAGAAGTATTTTGTTTGTCAGTCTTGCTAATCAATCAACGTCATTACTCGCACCTAAAAGGACATACATGGCTTTCGCAGGGTTGGTACAGATATGTTGCTTAAAGCCAACAGTATATAAGTGATAAGTGATGTTTCATTGGTGTACTGGTAGAAATGCTTCAGACTACGGAGAGAAACCTAACGAGCTTCTCACCAGAGATCCACGATTGACACTCTGTTACATAGACTACGTGGTAGATTTTTTCAAAAATAGTGTCAGAATCAACGGTATGTTACGTATTACTCAAATAGAAAAGCGACCAAAACTGCCCCTTCACCTCCATTTGGAGCTTGTCTGAGGTCACTGTGCGAGCTAACATTGCATAGATATTCGGGCTCACATGCGGTTCCTCTTCGTAGAAATATCTTGGCTCAAATTCTTCTAGGGGTTGAACCGCACGTGTCGCATTACACGCCCTAAATTAGACACTTGTGACCCTTTGGTTAACTTGTGTGGCTGATGGCAAGTTTGCGAAATTGTATGAAGTTAAGATGACATATAATAACAGTAATAGTAATATCGGGAACTAAATTAACGACTCATAAATGATGTAGGCCACACAGCTGCGACTTGGTTAGAATAATGTTTATTCAGAAAGCAAACTAGTAGCGAAAGTAGTTGTATTTAGAATTTCTATTACACTCGAGCGCATATCCATTTGACACAGTTTGATCATTCTCAATCTCATCGCGAAACACAATACTCCATCTCGATTTTTACACGAAAAGTTAGAGTTCACAGCAGGCTCGCGGCTGCTCACCGCTCAGAGGCTAAGTCCCATGATACCACACAACGCGAAACTTTCGAAGTCGTTTCACTTCCTACCTACCTAAATGCCGACCGTCCGCTTTCGCGTCTCCTTCAGCACCGTCTTTCCGCCCGTCTCCTACCGCGTTTCCCGCGCGCCGAATATCCTTGCTCAACTGACTGGGGCACTTCCCTTTCCTGAAGCCGTCCATCTGATTGACTACAGATTATTATACATTATTTTACAGTTTAACATATTTAAATAATCAAAGCTTGACCATTTTCACGTTGTAAATAAAGAAATAATAATATCCATAACATAATACACTCCTGGAAATGGAAAAAAGAACACATTGACACCGGTGTGTCAGACCCACCATACTTGCTCCGGACACTGCGAGAGGGCTGTACAAGCAATGATCACACGCACGGCACAGCGGACACACCAGGAACCGCGGTGTTGGCCGTCGAATGGCGCTAGCTGCGCAGCATTTGTGCACCGCCGCCGTCAGTGTCAGCCAGTTTGCCGTGGCATACGGAGCTCCATCGCAGTCTTTAACACTGGTAGCATGCCGCGACAGCGTGGACGTGAACCGTATGTGCAGTTGACGGACTTTGAGCGAGGGCGTATAGTGGGCATGCGGGAGGCCGGGTGGACGTACCGCCGAATTGCTCAACACGTGGGGCGTGAGGTCTCCACAGTACATCGATGTTGTCGCCAGTGGTCGGCGGAAGGTGCACGTGCCCGTCGACCTGGGACCGGACCGCAGCGACGCACGGATGCACGCCAAGACCGTAGGATCCTACGCAGTGCCGTAGGGGACCGCACCGCCACTTCCCAGCAAATTAGGGACACTGTTGCTCCTGGGGTATCGGCGAGGACCATTCGCAACCGTCTCCATGAAGCTGGGCTACGGTCCCGCACACCGTTAGGCCGTCTTCCGCTCACGCCCCAACATCGTGCAGCCCGCCTCCAGTGGTGTCGCGACAGGCGTGAATGGAGGGACGAATGGAGACGTGTCGTCTTCAGCGATGAGAGTCGCTTCTGCCTTGGTGCCAATGATGGTCGTATGCGTGTTTGGCGCCGTGCAGGTGAGCGCCACAATCAGGACTGCATACGACCGAGGCACACAGGGCCAACACCCGGCATCATGGTGTGGGGAGCGATCTCCTACACTGGCCCTCCACCACTGGTGATCGTCGAGGGGACACTGAATAGTGCACGGTACATCCAAACCGTCATCGAACCCATCGTTCTACCATTCCTAGACCGGCAAGGGAACTTGCTGTTCCAACAGGACAATGCACGTCCGCATGTATCCCGTGCCACCCAACGTGCTCTAGAAGGTGTAAGTCAACTACCCTGGCCAGCAAGATCTCCGGATGTGTCCCCCATTGAGCATGTTTGGGACTGGATGAAGCGTCGTCTCACGCGGTCTGCACGTCCAGCACGAACGCTGGTCCACCTGAGGCGCCAGGTGGAAATGGCATGGCAAGCCGTTCCACAGGACTACATCCAGCATCTCTACGATCGTCTCCATGGGAGAATAGCAGCCTGCATTGCTGCGAAAGGTGGATATACACTGTACTAGTGCCGACATTGTGCATGCTCTGTTGCCTGTGTCTATGTGCCTGTGGTTCTGTCAGTGTGATCATGTGATGTATCTGACCCCAGGAATGTGTCAATAAAGTTTCCCCTTCCTGGGACAATGAATTCACGGTGTTCTTATTTCAATTTCCAGGAGTGTAAGTGTTGAATTCTTTTACACAAAACGAATATAATTTCCTTCTTAGCTTTGAATGCTACGGCCAGTAGCCTTGCATCCATGTGTTTTATGATAAATAAATAAAGAACAAAAGTAACTAATATACACTATACAACAAATATTTCATCACGCAATGATTGAATAACGTGTCATGTTCTCATCGTACAATATTTTTGTGTGGAGGAAATGATGATCTGATGCTTAACTGTAAATACTGATAATTCAAATTTACTATTTCTTTTAAACAAATAAAATTACAGTGTTGATATTTACAATGTTTATTTTAATGATAAGGTTCTATATGAAATGTCAATCGTTAAGATCGAGCAGAGCGTTCAGATTTTAGCATTCAGGTTAATTTCACTGTAACAGTAAATACTGAACTTTTACAGATATGATCAATATTCAAGTTTTATTGGGTTCACCATGAAAATTTGTGGAGGATGGCAGATTAAAATTACTGTGGCTTGATTCCATGAATTACTACAGAATTAAGTAGTTTTGATAAATGTTTCTCTTTACGGCTGATCTTACTTTCGACATATTTAACACTTCTACGTCTCCTCGGATACAAAAGGTTTGTACGACTTTTCCCTATGACGTAGGTTCTCGACTGTCTCACTCACACACAACAGCGCTTAGGCCTCATTCAGCACAATAGACGGTTTTCCCATCTCGTGGCGAAGGTGTTAGTTTCACAATTCCTGAAGTCTGACCCTTTCGGCGATATATTTAAATGAGAGCGAAATGCTCGTTAACTCACAATTGATAGTTTTGAATGATACAGTTGCTCTGAAATATTTTTCGAATTCGAACTGGTATTTATATGAGATCACACACGAGGGATACTTTTGCAGTCCTGATCGCAGTACCGTAGCCCACCGTTAGAGGAACCAAAACAAAATGGCGCATTATATTGAAAAAGTGGATTATCATACGTTAATTTGCTTTTAGTATTTTCGGGAGAGTGACGATGCAACTATCCGTATGACACTAGCGAAGTGTACCGTAACATTTCATCATGGTGCTGTGCTAACAGACTGTGCTCGTGAGGAGCGTACTACCGAAATTTCTTGACGGGGTTACACAAGACGGTCAGGAGGAAGCTGCGAAGAAAGGTGGCGCCTTCGCTCCATGACGACGCACCGGTTGTTTTGTGTCGACAACCGATTTCTCGTGACATGGTACCCAGTTACTTATTTTTCACTAAGTGGAGAAACCACTGAGTAGCAGGTACTTTCGCAGTCACAACGAGGTGATCTTTGAAAACGGAGCTTTTCCCGAATGGCCAAAACATCTTCTACGACTGTGGTCTCCACACAGTGATCCATGTCCCAAGAAGCGAAGGGCTAAAAGATGCACTAATTTCATGATTTTATGAGCTGATAGTTAAAACTTTATGACTACTCGTAATACTCGTATGTGGTAAAGTACATTTACGGCAGTTTTGATGTTGCAGTATTCAGACAGGCTGAATAAAAATCAAGAGACGTTCGTAGGATTTGTCGACCTGGAAACAGTGTTCGACAATGTCAAATGGCGCAAAATGTCCGAAACCCTGAGAGAAATGTGGTTAAGCTACAGGGAAAAACGGGTGATATATATATATATATATATATATATATATATATATATATATATATATATATATATATATATACAAGGGCCAAACGGGAACAATAAGAGTGGAAGACTAAGAACGAAGCGCTAAAGTTAAAAAAATCTGTAAGACAGGAATGTAGTCTTTCGCCCCTACTGTTCAACCTGTACAATGAAGAAGCAACGACGGAAATAAAAGAAACGTTCAAGATTGGGATTAAAATTCAAGGTGACAGGATACTAATCTTAGGATTTGCTGATGACATTGCTATTCTCACTGAAAGTGAAAAAGAATTACAAGGTGCGTTAAATGGAATGAACAGTCTCATGAGTACAGAAAAGGGAATGAGCGTAAATCGAACAAAGACAAAGTAATGAGAAGTAGCAGAAATGAGAACAGCGCCAAACTTAACATCAGAATTTGTGATCACGAAGTAGATGAAGTTAAGATATCTGGGCAGCAAAATAAGCCCTGATGGACGGAGCAAGGAGGACACAAAAAGTAGATTAGCGCTGCAGAAAGTGTGTCCTGGCCAAGAGAAATCTGCCGGCCTTCAATCGAGGAAGAAATTTCTAAGAATGGGTGTTTTGAATACGGCATTCCATGGTACTGAGACCTAGCCTTTGGGAAAAGTGAAACAGAAGGGAATCGAAGCATTTGAGATGTGGTGCTACTGAAGAATGTTGAAAGTTGGATGGACTGATAAGGTAAGGAATGCGGAGGTTATTTTCAGAATAAGGGACAGGATGATAGAGCATCTGCTAAGACATCCAGAATAATTTCCATGGTACTAGTGGAAGTTGTGGAGTGTAAAAACTTTCGAGGAAGATAGAGTTTAGAATACATCCAGCAGATAATTGAGGATGTAGAGTGCAAGTGTTACTCTGAAATGAATAGGTTGGCACAGGAGAGGAATTCGTGGTGGAAAGCATCAATCTATAACTAGTGTAATCTTTTATTTGTTAGTGATTTTGATTCCACTTTTAATAATCAGGGATTTAACTAACACAGGTATGATTTATTTTCCATCCCCAGTCATTAACAAAACTGATACTAAGATTCGAATGTACAAATGCCTTAATACTCATATTCGACTCTGTACCTAGTTCGAACACGAACTTTAAAATGAATTCTGCCTCCAGCCGAAGCATCAATGAATGCGAAGAAAAACTTCAGTAACCTAAATATTTTTCAATTCTTTGCATATCTTTACATCTCGGAAAGTAGGCCTAAAACGTTGCTGTGACGCCGACACTGTGTGCTGTTTTCCAGACTATGTTTGATGTGAATGTTACACTTCTGTTCTTGTGTAGACAAACGTTACGCGTTCAATATGAGATTCACATCCTCGTTGCACCTGATCTGCCAATAAGCAAGCTCACCTATGCATTCATCAAACAAGGATACAAAACTTCGTGTAGTATTAGTAATCTTAACCTCACTCAAATATTAGTTCACGCCCCCATTTCTTCCCGTGGCGCAATGCAAGCATCTCCTATCTCTGAAAATTTCTAGGAAACTACTGTCAAATTCCAATAACAATTACTTCTCGAATCAAAATTTTTTACAAAAAGGGGCACAATTTCTGGGGATCGTACTGAAACACATTTTCATGTATTCATTTCTTACAAGGAGAAGTACGATTCTTACACACTCTACAAATTATTTAGGTTAACACAGTCAGGAAACCAAAATCAGGACCAGAATGTCGGTACTTCCATTGGTCATTTCCTGCTTCCGCTGGTACCGCTTCTGTGTGTTACTGTGTCTTGCCAGAATTTTCAGACGTTTCTTTCCTCGTCGGCTCCGGCCACTACACATTTACCCGATCACACCCTTGCTGAAACGAACCTCCTTTTCCCAGACAGATCTCTAGCAAACACGATAGCCACACGAGGAGCACTTAAGCGAGAACAGGAAATAATACATTACACATTTACCCCATCTTGCTCGTATATGACGTCAGGTTTCAGATATTACAATTGTTATGTAGCTAACTCTTGCACCATATCCTGGTAAGCATCATTATTGACGGCAGACTCGCTAAAAATGAGTGGACCAATAGTGCAATTCTGCGAACGTCTGAGTCACCCAGTACCCTTGGAACTATGTCCCTCCATTCCACTTGTTACATGACTATCTCATCCTTACGTATTCACGTTATGACGTTTCATTTTGCCGGCCAAATGAAAAGCTGACTCATCGGAGAAACAGATCACTTTCAGTCATGCTTACGTCAGTATTGGCTACCATATCCACTGCAAACTATTATATCTCTGTGTGTGTGTGAGAGAGCCTTAGTTCCTGAAGCAGCTGCACCTTGTGGGCATTAATGCGTAATCTCATGTACACGACTCTGCGCACTGTTGATAGTAGCATTTCCAACTCTCTGCCACTGTGTTCATTAACTTTGACTGACTCCTCGCATACGCCCGCCGTCCCTTTTCGACGTTAGCATGTGAGACAGATGGGTGACTCATCCCATGCTTCCATAAATGACGTGCCAAGAAGTATGGAAAGGTAGTTTCCCTCCATATTGTGTCCGACAATTCCTTTCCACTTCGTGATGGGACTTTTCTCTATGAACTAGGCTTCACAATGAGCTTTCTCCTGTGGCAACCTCATTTTTCGTTAAATCTGCAGCACCTGGAAAATCAAATAAAATTTACTTCAAGGGTTACCTTGTCACATGTTGTGAGTCGATTCCTATTACGTAGTACGTTTGTAAAGCTCCTAGTCTTAAGTTGAAACGAGAGTTTATTGACAGCTTATATAATATTTATAAACCTTTTACATGTCTCTCATCACACTCTGTCTTTGCAAATATAATTCACAAAACGCGCTACCAACTAAAGAAAACTAAACTCTTCAGAAATGTTGAAATAAAATTTCCAAGGCAGTTTATTTTCCACGCAACATGTATTTTGTATGTACTGTGCTACAGGATGAAAAACAAGAAAGTGAAGTCACAAATGTGACAGACACAGCAGAAGATGGTGGCTGATAGTTTGACTATAGGAACGAAAAACGATGTGACATCAATATGACCTTCATTACTCATTAATAACGGTATGTGAGGCTCGTAATGTAATTCGCCCCGCAATCACGAACATTTGTGGTTATTTTCCCAATAACACGAAGCCGGCCGAAGTGGCCGTGCGGTTAAAGGCGCTGCAGTCTGGAACCGCAAGACCGCTACGGTCGCAGGTTCGAATCCTGCCTCGGGCATGGATGTTTGTGATGTCCTTAGGTTAGTTAGGTTTACCTAGTTCTAAGTTCTAGGGGACTAATGACCTCAGCAGTTGAGTCCCGTAGTGCTCAGAGCCATTTGAACCAATAACACGAAATGTGTCATAGGTAGCAAAACAAATTTTAAATCGAAACTGAAATCATTGTCTTCTGGAAACCGCCTTTTACTGTCGAGATGAATATTTAATTGAAAATGGTATAACGAGTGGTGTAGTAGTCCAGTATCCTGAATTCGTTATTAGATTTGTGTTTCACTTTTAACGTCAGTCGTGACGAAGACTAATATATTCATTTCTATTAAATTTAACACACTGTTCTATTTACTAATAAGCGACACCGCATTAATCATACATATGTACTCTTAAAACTTCTCGTTTCACATCATTTCTATGCAATTCGTACAAATGAACTGTGGAATGTGTGATTAACTAACTACCACTGGCGATTTCACTCATTGGTGAAGCATATACAGGAGTGTTGCATATTTATCAGATTACACCTCGGTATTATGTTGACCCGAAAGTATAATGACACAGTAAAATGTAACAGATACTATGATCTTAACGGATAGGACTTCATGAATTACTTTCCACATTTATTATATTAATGTTAATCAGTTTTTAGAAAATTTGGTTTAGTACGAATGTCAAATTCTGCAATCTCCCCTCGATAATACAGAAGTAAACTGATCCAAATACGCAAGAAGTTGCGAGTCACTTGTAATGTCATTACTTTATCGATGAATACGCGTTCACAATGAACAGAAGGAACATGTGAATATCACCCAGCATGAATGTAGATCATTTAATTGAGTTACACTACTTCTTTCGCGAACAGACAATGAACGATGAGGATTCGTTCAGTCGATGAGGATTCGTTTAGTCAATTACTGTGTCCCGAAACGTTCATTTACAACGAAAACGAACTGTATAGATTTACGAACTAGGTACTTAATAATTAGAACTGATGAGATAGTTCTTTGTGTAACACTGTAGCTGGCAAAGAGGCGAAATAAAGGCCAGGTAAAGCACTGGCCGGCCAAACGTCTGTTCCCCTCTAAAGGCACCAAGCAGAATGCAGGACTTAACGCCTCAGTACCAGGGACCTATCACTACTAATAAACTCTCTTCCAGACAACATACGACATATTAAGAATGAATCTTGCTATCAGGAAGATGTTCTAACACCTCCGTCTTTCTTTGGTTCCCCTCCCATGTTTCAGTGCTGAAAATCGTCGAATTGGTGACACCAGGTTTAAAGTCACTGCGTCGTCAGTATCAGCAGGCTTCGGCCTCCGAGGTGAGCTGTACTACCAGTCCATATATCTCGAGTAACGGCTAAAGTTTTCATGGTACCTTTTTTTCTGTAGTTAACCAGGTACCCATCAAAGTCTGATTAAGGTAGACGGTGAGTGCGCTATTACGTAGGTGAGCGACGAAATTGCAACACCTCTATTTAAAGAATCGTTGAAGTATGCTAAGCTAATTAGGTGGTGAAGGGGTTGCATGACGTAGCGGAGGCCTAGCTGCTGCCGGTTAACTCGGCGGGCTTGTTAGGCAATGTTTGATGGCATTTTGATAGGTCACTGTGGAAAATAGAGGATACCGAATATGAAGACCGTTCCAGCCACCTCCTTTGTGAGGCTAGTAGTTGCCTGAGTATCACACAAAGGTTAGTCAGTTTGGCCATCTCTAATACACGAAGAATGCTGTAAAATATACCAGAAAATTATTCTAATCCTAACATTACAGCCAACAACGAAAAGTGAAAGGGGCCAGTAATTTTCCTTAAATGGAAGGAGGCCAGCACAGGCAGTATTACGTTCATGGTACGGAATACAGTCCAACAAATGTCGTTCACGATAAAAAGGGTCGTATTTCTCCATTTACATATTATTTACATCGTCACAGTAGGAGCCGGTATCGAAACGTTCATGATGCCGCTCTTAAGGATTTAAATAAAATTAAACAAAGTAAAAAATTATTGTTGAGGAAAAAAGACAGTAATGTAGGTATTGAGCCTCCGGAATACGACGTTTACTTACCAGCTATCTGACATGGTTTGTTTATATCATGTAGCTAAGATCATTGACCTAATCACATCATTAATATTACCTATGATGTCATCAGTGATGTTATCACTTATATCTTCCTTCTCAGTGGAACTCCATCACCCTTCCCCCTCCTCTCCCCTTCATCCCTCCCCTCCCCCTCCCACTATACTCCCCTCTCCCTATCGCCTGACAATCACAGAATAGTATTAAAAACGAAAGAGTCAACTGAAAATTCAAGATGGCAGAACCACCCCAAATGTATTAATGATAAATTAAAACCCTGTCTCCCTAACCTCCGCTCCCGCTCTCTCTTCCCAATTATTAAAAGTGCTGTAATAAAAATGAAACAGCAAATAAAATAATTGAAGACAGAGGAACTAACGCAGTTGTATTAATGGAAATTAAAAAAAGAAAAATCTCCGTCTCCCTGTTTCAAATCAACACTCTGTTCAGCCAATAACAACGAAACATTAAAAATGAAACAGCTAACAAGGAAACCAAGATAGAATAACAAGCTCAGGTCTGCTTTGAAACTCCCCTCATGCCCTTCCACTGCTCTTTCCAGCCATTCTGAGGTAGTAATAAAACAATAGGTAAAAATCAAACCAAGTGGTATTATTTCTGTGATATTTACACACACTGCATAGGGTACCACCTCCCTCCTCTCTCCTCCAATCAGAGAGTAGCATTTCATACATATTAAAATGAAAGATCAACTCACAGTGAAGCCTCATCATGCCTGTGCTCAAAAGCATCCGAACTACCAGAATTATATATATATATATATATATATATATATATATATATATATATATATATATATATCACACTCTTAAAATGGTATCTGATCTTCGTATAATGACGAAAACGTCAAAAACGTACACTGATGAGTTCAAAAAGTTGTTTATGACTGGATCCCAGTGTAATGGCTAAATTTCGTCAGGAGCTCTATGTAGCTCTTTACTAGGACAATAAACCTTCAAAATAAATGTTTCTACATCGATACTGTCTGTATTAATTATTCAAATACATACGGCTAGCACATTTATTAAAATACACAAAACTTGCTTATTGGCATTACTGAAAAAATCTTTTATGTTAAGCAGCACTCGTTTACAACGAAAGTTCGATAAGTGTATCACACTTGCAAGCCCTAAAGTGTCAGTATAAATTGTTGAAGTACACACAGCCTGAATGCTTATTGTAGTACACAAAATCTCTACGAAAATTCGAGCAAAATGAATTTGTATTATAGTTAAAACTTATCGCATTCAGCAAGCAATATAGACTTCCAAATCAAACATTTCTGCATCTAAACTGGCTGTATTAATTATTAAAATAAATGCAGTTTGGTTATCGGCACTAATTAAATAAATTATAGGTTACTACACAACAACGATCTATGTAACGTGCATTAAATTCATGTAAATCGATGGGAATTGGTGGCACATGGAACGACCGCAGATCTTAACTTACACCTTAAAATGCACCACATTACCTTCGCGTCTAAAAGTCACCGAAATTTCGCAAGCAAATTAAATATTTCCACACCTAAATTATATGTAAAACTTATTAAAATACACTCGTCCTGATTATTAACAACACTAAATATTGTACATATACAGCTCTATCGGTCAGCTGAGAATGACACGGCGGTCGGATGGTCCAGATGGGCTGCTTGTAGCCTGAAGGAGTGCTAAAGCGCTATCGGAGTCCTAATTTACAGCCTCTAGTGATACGTTACTATTAAAGATCCGTAGCTGACATCATCTGGTGTTAAAAAACTAGTTAAGACCCATAAACATCTAACACCTAATGCATAATGCCTGACACCTGATGCCTGATGCCTGATGCCTAGCACATAATGGCCAATGTATAATACGTAATGCCTTACGACTATTACGCCAAAGTTTGTAACTTACGTATCTCTGACATCATAATGCAATGCCATCAAGTTCAAAGATATGCAGAGTATATGTATAATGGTATAATGGGTATAGGTATAGATATTTGTATATGTGTTTGTTTTTCTGAATCAAACAGTCTTCCCAGAAATACGTCACATAATTAGTACCTCTGTTTTCTGCATGCTCGTAACTGCATGATCGTGACCGGACCAAATGTCTCACGAAATAAGCGTCAAACGTAAAAACTACAAAGAACGAAAGTTGCCTAGCGTGAAGGGGGAAACCAGATGACGCTATGGTTGGCCCGCTAGATGGCGCTGCCATAGGTCAAACGGATATCAACAGCGTTTTTTTTAAATTGGAACCCACATTTTTTATTACATATTTGTGTAGTACGTAAAGAAATATGAATGTATTAGTTGGACCACTTTTTCCGCTTTGTGAGAGATGGTGCTGTAAAAGTCACAAACATATGGCTCACAATTTTAGACGAACAGTTGGTAAGATGTAGATTTTTTAAATTAAAATACAGAACGTAGGTACGGTTGAACATTTTATTTCGGTTGTTCCAATGTGATACATGCACCTTTGCGAACTTATCATTTCTGAGAACACATGCTGTTACAGCGTGATTATCTGTAAATACTACATTAATGCAATAAATGCTCAAAATGTTGTCCGTCAACCTCAATGCATTTGGCAATACGTGTAAAGACATTCCTCTCAACAGAAGAGCGAGTAGTTCGCCTTCCGTAATGTTCGCACATGCATTGACAAAGCGCTGATGCATGTTGTCAGGCGTTGTCGGTGGATCACGAAAGCAAATATTCTTCAACTTTCCCCACAGAAAGAAATCCGAGGACGCCAGATCCGGTGAACGTACGGGCCATGGTATGGTGCCCCGACGATCAATCCACCTGTATGAAATATGATATTCAATACCGCTTCAACCGCACGCGAGCTATGTGCCGGACATCCATCATGTTGGAAGTAAATCGCCATTCTGTAATACAGTGAAACATCTTGTAGTAACATCGGTAGAACATTACGTAGGAAATCAGCATACATTGCACCATTTAGATTGCCATCAATAAAATAGGGGTCAATTATCCTTCCTCCCATAATGCCGCGCCATACATTAACCGACGAACATCGCTGATGTTCCATCGCGAAGTTTCCGTTGCCCAATAGTGCATATTATGCAGGTTTACGTTACCGCTGTTGGTGAATTACACTTCGTCGCTAAATAGAGCGCGTACAAGAAATCTGTTATCGTCCCGTAATTTCTCTTGTGCCCAGTGGCAGAACTGTACACGACGTTCAAAGTCGTCGCCATGCAATTCCTGGTGCATAGAAATATGGTACGGGTGCAATCGATGTTGATGTAGCATTCTCAACACCGACGTTTTTGAGATTCCCGATTCTCGCCCAATTTGTCTGCTACTGATGTACGGATTAGCCGCGACAGCAGCTAAAACACCTACTTGGGCTTCATCATTTGTTGCAGGTCGTGGTTGACGTTTCACATGTGGCTGACCGTTTCCTGTTTCCTTAAATAACGTAACTTTCCGGCGTACGGTCCGGACACTTGGATGATTTTGTGCAGGATACCGAGCAGCATACATAGCACACGCCCGTTGGGCATTTTGATCACAGTAGCCATACATCAACAAGATATCGACCTTTTCCGCAATTGGTAAACGGTCCATTTTAACACGGGTAATGTATCACGAAGCAAATACCGTCCGCACTGACGGAATGTTACGAGATACCACGTACCTACAGCGCCATTTATCACAAAGCGAAAAAAGTGGTCTAACTAATTCATTGGGGGTTCCTGTTTTAAAAAAAACGCAGTTGATATCCGTTTGACCTATGGCAGCGCCATCTAGCGGGCCAACCATAGCAACATCTGGTATTGCCCTTCAAGCTAGACGAGTTTCGTTCTTTGTAGTTTTTTCGTTTAATGCTTATTTCGTGATATATTTGGCCTGGTCACTATCAATGGACGACTCTTGGGAAAGACACCATTATATATAAAATGGTGTCTTTCCTAAGAGTCATCAGGTGCATTTTCTCTGGTATTTATGCCGGTATTTGCAATTTCGTTTTTGTAGCTTGTAGCTAGAGTCAGCCGAATGAACTAGTCTAGCCCGACGTTTGTTTCATCGATATTTATTAACAGGGACACTGAAACACGAAGAATATACAGAAATCCGGCAGCGACTCAGTAGCACTACGTGCTTGGTATTAACAGTTAGCGCGGGCCAGGTCAGCATTGTTGCTGCTGGAGTTTTGTTTATTCTGCCTGTTTTTTTTTTTGTTCCGGATAACACATATCGATAACATCGCACTAATCTGGGACAGCTCTATCAAACTTGCATGTAAAATTCCGCTTTATAACTAATTTTGTTTGTAATTAGGAACAAACCGACGTTTTATGTCTACACTTGGCGCCGCATGAAAGACGTGATGAGCGCTATTTCTTTTGGCTGATTCTAGCTACAGAATGCAAAAACCAAATTGCAGGTATCTGCTGAAGCATCAGAGAAAATGTGCCTAACAATCTTTTCGCCTGACATTTAATTCAAGTGATCCTATAGGGTTCAAAAACCAGTAGCTAGTATCTCTGTAACCTAAGTAGCTGTTCGTATGACAATAAATGCACATACACAGTGTCAGCTTCTGCTGTCTAGAATACTGTTTAAGATCTAGTAACTGGTCTTAGAATACTATTTAATACCCAGTAACACTTAACACATGACACATAATGCTTAACAGATAATGCATTATGCGTCCAGGTAACAATACTGTAATATATTACAGAGAGGAAGTACCATTTTCCTCCCCAATCGCTGACACTAACTGCAGCTACACACTGGCAGCTACTGGGGGAGGTGACAGCTACTGGTTATATGAGCTAAAGGGGTTGTGACGTACCGAGAGGCAGGTGTTACCTAGTAAGGGTGTTGTGTAAGCTATTGGAGGTGTTAGCTGCTAAATCTTTAATAGTATTGTATCACAAGCAGGTGACACTGTATATGTTCAGTGGATGTCACTTACTGGGTGTTAAACTGTACCGCATCACCTGAAGCACAAAATGTGTATGTACAGGGGGTGCTAGCTACTGGATTTTAAGCCAAGGCTCTGGTCCGCAAGATATTTCTGGGAGTTGAATCACCGTCAGACTGTTTCCGGATTCTGAGTAAGCCTCATACGTTAGAATTCTCCAGGATTTCGTGAGCTAATGTAAATAAATGTTCATGATTTGACCCGTCTCGCTATGATTAATTTTCCCTAACATTAAATTTAGTGAAGAATTTCTGCTCTAAGAGTTTAATCGCTTGTAGGTAATGTGAGAACAAACATACTTTCTAAATCATGTTCTTTCCAAGTGACGAAGAAACATGAGGCTGTATGTCTGGGAACTGGTGGAAATAAGCCCATTATAAACACGTTGCGCAAAGCAAATTATTCCTGTTTGTCCTATTCCTTTAATGGTGCAATCAGATCGCTTTACTGTATGAATTCATGGGTCTAAACAACGAATATCGGAGGACATTCCTATTGCGGGCATATTTCAGATTACACGTTTCTATGTAATCCGAATTTTATGAAAAGAACAGGAGCCTTATAATATTAAATCAGATCTTTGCCCTGAAGTTCCTCATTCTCTATTGTTTACGGTCAGATGCTCTGAGATGTCAGGACCTCATTGTAATCTAAGCCACCGTACGGTTTACGGTGCACAGTAACAAGTGTATCAGCCCCAACGTACCTGCAGGGAAGAAATAATTCGTAACATATAAGTATGAAGTTTTAAAAAATTAACGCTGTGGTAATTACGTAACATAAATATTAAATAAAGGTGGTAATGTATTGGAAAACTTGGCTGGCTCTGAGCACTATGGGACTTAACAGTTATGGTCATCAGTCCCCTAGAACTTAGAACTACTTAAACCTAACTAACCTAAGGACAGCACACAACACCCAGCCATCACGAGGCAGAGAAAATCCCTGACCCCGCCGGGAATCGAAGCCGGGAACCCGGGTGTGGGAAGCGAGAACGCTACCGCACGACCACGAGATGCGGGCAGGAAAAACTTGGAAGTTTGTGGTAAGGTCTTATGAGACCTAACAGCTGAGGTCATCGGTCCCTAAGCTTACGCGCTACTTAATCTAAAACTACATCATGAAGCTAGCAGTACTTGTAAACGTAAGATGGGAAAGTTGTTTTCGCATGCCTAGTAAGGCACTCACTAAAATTTCAGCCAGTTTGGACGCGAAGTTGTAGTCTGACAGTCGTTTTAGTGAGCCGATGCGCGTGTTTTTGTGAAAACTGATAAAATCGAGTATCGAGTTGACATTAGATTTTTCTTTTTAGAAGACAATAGGCGTACGTAATTTAAACGTAACTTGGACACAGTTCACAGGGAATCTGCACCATCATTTACTACCGTCGTACCAGCATGGATGCCGATGAACGTTCGCGAAGACCAGAAACTGCAACTACTGATGACAACATTACCCAAGTTCACCAAATAGTGCTAGAGCATCGTCTAAGTAAGGTGCAAGAGATAGCGGAGCCTATAAGCAATCTAAAGAACGTGTTTGTCACTTAATGATTGAAAATTTAGTGATGAGAAAGTTGACCGCACGCTGGGTAGCAAGATTCCTTACTCTGTAATGACTCACATCTCAGCGGTTGTTACAGCGAAAATCCACGAATTGCGAATTAATTGATCACCCTCCTTACCCACCAGATAAAGACCCCAAAGACTTTGTTCCCTTGGCTAAAACTTGAGCTGTAGGATAGAAATTTCCGTCGAATACAGAGGCCATCACATTCATAAACAACTATATTGCAGGAAAAGACACTATTTGGATGGTTTATAGAGATGGGTGCATCGCTAGGAGAAATGTATAGGGCTACAAAGAGACTGTGCTGAAAAATAAAAATAACTTTGAAAAATAAAGTCTTTTTTCTTTCTTGGGTTGGAAATTTTTCAGACTACCCTCTTACTATTTTGAGAATAAGGGGAGTGATGTACCTTGGAACCCCTTTCAGACTGCGCCTCTATCCAGTTCTGTAAAAGTATTTAATATATCTTCTTATTTTACTCCCGTCGCGAATACGAGTGGAACATTTCGTTTTGTTACACGACTAGGTGTGGTTAACAACTGTACTGGCGGTCGGCAAAACGATCGAGTGCAAGATTGGTAAGACTCGCTGCTCTTTGACATCCACCCTACGCACGGAATAAAACTACGCAAGCACTGGGCTCTGCACTTGTCAGGGTGACTTGAAAAGCTTGGTTCGCCAGGATTAGCGGCTGTGGGCGGCCTACTACAATGGCGGGTGTCGCTGTCGACATCTGGACGTACCGAAGCGGAGCAAGTCGCTTACACACTCAGTCCTGTGCAAAAATAACCGCTGAGTATTATTCACCACGAGATCCTTGTTTTGTGGTACTGAAGCCACCACAAGTTTGGCAGCTGCATGTCACGAGGCTTGGAAAGTAGACTGACACAGGAACAGCACCATTCGATGGTCTACGTATAAAAAAAGATCACAGACTGTTGTTACCGTAATTATTGGCTCATTGTAATTGCAGGAATACACCTCAAACGCGACAAAAGATACCATTTTCCCAATAGAGTACTTTTCAGCCAGTTGAGTGGGAGATGTATGTCTGGGCAGGGTTGTGCCCATGTTGGTACGCAATCTACTCTCTTCGGAAAGCGACACGGGAACGTACTGCTTATAAGTGTAGACGCGCATCAGCCTACTGCACGCTAAAGGTTTAGTGTACTTTCATTAAGATAAAGAATCACCATATGGTACGCGAATTGTGTCAAATTTATTTGAAGCGTATTCCATGGACTTAAGGGTCACCGCTTTGTTCTGGGTGAGACAATATATCACACGCTATTAGGCAGGTGCTTCGAATTCCATAAATGTACGTTTCTGTTCTGTTTCTCGACACTCCGTTCTAGCTAGTGTTGTTAATGAACACAGTTGGGGATTTAATGTATTAATCTGGTTAGACCGCACACATGTCCCTCTTCTGCCCACGTTCCACGTTAAAATTCTAGACCTACATACGGTATAAACATCCATCATTCCCATATAATGGGCCTGCTATGTCATTCTCTCAGCAAAAGCACTAAAAATACAATCTTACCACTTATTCTTATTTTGCAAAGTTATTTTGACGTTTTTCAGGACAGATGTCAGTATTTATATTTTACTGATGTAACAGTCGATATCAGATCAAATTGACAACGTGACGTAAAGTCAGTTATTTTAAAGGTATTTACCTTATTTTGATATCTCTGTCAGTGTTTGTCAGATTCACAGTTATCTAAATTAATTTACATTAATTTACATTTGCGAATTGTAGCTATTAATTTGAAACTATTTTACAACTAAGAATAGGAAACGGCGTAGTTGATACCTTGATTTATGAACTGTCTGGAAGCTTCAACAACTGAGCACAATGTATGTTCTACATGTTATTGGTACCCAGAGCGCCACTCTCGTGCTGTGACTGTAAACATGAGGAACCGTTCGACTGCTACGGTCGCAGGTTCGAATCCTGCCTCGGGCATGGATGTGTGTGATGTCCTTAGGTCAGTTAGGTTTAAGCAGTTCTAAGTTCTAGGGGACTGACGACCTCATAAGTTAAGTCCCATAGTGCTCAGAGCCATTTGAACCATTAGGTCGCTTCGGAAGGCTTCTCGTAGGTACCGCTACTGCACATTATACGTTTTTTCCTGTGATTTATCGCCAATAGTTGTGTAGCTGAACTTAGATTGAATAATATTCTTCCGTCTTTTTTTATTATTTTTCAAATAAATATTTTATGTCATTTTTAGAAATTAGCTAGACTTCACCTCCTAGGACGTTATCAAGCAGCATTTCATTAAAAATTGGTTTATAATTATACCATTTTATGACGTCTTCCAGTGGCAAAAGGAAGACGGGACGCCATTTCACAATAGGTATTTCAGCAGAACAATAATTATACTGGCTGTGTGGTATCTGTTCTGTTGGACATGTCCTGCAGAACAAACATCACTGTTTTTGATACAGTGGCACGTGTCCGACAGAACAGACCACTGTTTGTGGAACAGTGACCGTCCGAACAGATCAGACCCCATAATTTCATTATCATTGTCCTGTTTTTAAAAGAAATACGCTGTCACCAGCAGCGACTAGTCTCCACGGTAAATACATTCCAATCCAAATTTAAGACTCAGTTGATGGTCCCGCTTTCGCTTGCTGTCTGTACTTAACGCTACGTGAGCATTACTATTTTTAATGAGTGAGACTAATACAGGAACCCCACTATGGATGCCACTCTCCGATTAGCACAGGGTTGGAACGCTTGTTCGGAGTGGCATTCTGCGAAGGGTTATTTCTGAGAAGCCTGGGGCTCTTACTGAGAAAAGCGGCTTTTGGCAGGTAGCGCAAGGGCACATAAGAATTTGTTCCTCCTCTTGCAGTGTAGCAGAGAGCGGTGCAGTCTACGGCACCAGTTGCTCGAAAGTAGTTTTTGTATAAGTTAAAGGTTGAAAAAACTGCGAACAGTTACTCTTTATGATATTTTAATTTGTCTTTACCAGTTTCATGTTGCTTTGTCCATCTTCAGACTAGGTCTATGTGAGGTTGGAATGTGACAGCTGTAACTTAGTCAGAGGTCTATGTTAGGTTGTAATGTGACAGACTGGTTGTGAGTTGGCGAAGTCAACGAATGTGAAAGGAAAAATTTACCTGTAGTGTCTTGGGCTCCTAGGAAATGTCAACACATTGCATCTCCGTACAACTGTCAAAGTTATCAGTAACAATGAGAGTTCTTCTCTGAGGACCACATTTCTTCGATTACAGCAAGTAATTTATCACTGACCCTGTGTATGGATTCCTCTCATCTATGCCACATACTGCGCCGTGCGAGTAGCGATTTCCATTGCGGAACGAGGAATTCTATGAAAAATTAACAGTAAGTTACAAGGTGTCGAAACAGTTTCCTAATTCCATGCTTACGTACAATATTTTGACAAATGAACAACTGGCAAAATAACGTAAGTTTGTTCGGAACAGCAACGATGAAGCAAGTAAGTCAGCTTCTCCTGTTTTCCTTTCTTTGGTTCAAATGGCTCTGAGCACTATGGGACTTAACTGCTATGGTCATCAGTCCCCTAGAACTTAGAACTACTTAAACCTAACTAACCTAAGGACATCACACAACACCCAGCCATCACGAGGCAGAGAAAATCCCTGACCCCTTTCCTTTCTTTATTGCAATGTTATGCGTCACGGGATTGCTCCATTGTTTCTCCATTTTAAAACAATATCCTCACAGATGAAAATTTCGTGACACAAAGAACATAGTCCCTTTTTCGGTCCTAAAAGTGCTTCTTTTTTCCTTCAATACACATTGTTCGAACTAGTTTTAAATGCGGAAACAATTCAACTACATCTAAAACTAAATGATTACTCTGCAATCCACAGTTAAGTGAGTAGCAAATGGCTCATTGAAGTACCTTTCAGCAATTTCTCTACCGTTCCACTCTTGAGCAGAGCGTGGAAAAACGGACATTTAAACCTTTCCGTACGAGGTCAGATTTCTCTTATTTTATTATGACGATCATTTCATCCTGCGTAGATGGGCGCCAACAAAATATTTTCACACATTGAGGAAAAAGTTGGTGACTGAAAATTCATGAGAAAGTTCTACTGCAGCGAAAACCGCGTTTGTTTTAATGACTGCCGGCCCAAGTCACGTATCACATTCGTTGCACTCTCTCTCCTGTTTCGCGATAAAGCAAAACGAGCTGCCCGTCTTTCAACTTTTCGATGTTCTCCGTCACTCCTACTTGATGTGGATCCCACACCGCCAGCAATACTCCAGAAGATGGCGGAAAAAAAGCGGTGTAAGCAGTCTTTTCTAAGTGTTCTGCCAATATATCGCAGACTTTGGATTCAATTCCCCACAACATTATCTACGTGATCGTTCCACTATAAGTTATTCGTAATTTTAAAGCCTAAGTATTTAGTTGAGTAATACGTTTTAGATATGTGTGGTTTATCGTCTAGCAGTAAAGGAGTTTTGCTATTTGGGGAGCAAAATAACTGATGATGGTCGAAGTAGAGAGGATATAAAATGTATACTGGCAATGGCAAGGGAAGCGTTTCTGAAGAAGAGAAATTTGTTAACATCGGGTATAGATTTAAGTGTCAGGAAGTCGTTTCTGAAAGTATATGTGTGGAGTGTAGCCATGTATGGAAGTGAAACATGGACGATAAATAGTTTGGACAAGAAGAGAATAGAAGCTTTCGAAATGTGGTGCTACAGAAGAATCCTGAAGATTAGATGGGTAGATCACATAACTAATGAGGAAGTATTGAATAGCATTGGGGAGAAGAGAAGTTTGTGGCACAACTTGACTAGAAGAAGGAATCGGTTGGTAGGACATGTTCTGAGGCATCAAGGGATCACCAATTTAGTATTGGAGGACAGCGTGGAGGGTAAAAATCGTAGAGGGAGACCAAGAGATGAATACACTAAGCAGATTCACAAGGATGTAGGTTGCAAAAGGTACTGTGAGATGAAGAAGCTTGCACAGGATAGAGTAGCATGGAGAGCTGCATCAAACCAGTCTCAGGACTGAAGATCACAACAACAACAACATTGTATAACTAAAATTTTGCGGATTCTTTTTAGTGCTCATATGGATGACTTCAGACTTGCCATGTTTTAGAGACAATTTCCACTTTTTACACCATACAGAGATCATTTCCAAATCATTTTCCAATTTGTTTTGAGCATCTAATGACATTACTTGATGGTAAATGACAGCATCATCTGAAAAATCTGAGGACTGCTCAGATTACCTCTTAAATCGTTTATGTAGATTAGCTTCAACAGAGGACCTATGACACTTCCTTTGGGAAAGCCGGATATTACTTCTGTCTTAATCGATGATTTTCCATCACCTTTTACGAACTGTGGCCTTTCGGAAAGGTAATCACGAAACTAGTCACACAATTGAGACGATACTTCATAGGCATGTAATATCATTGGAAGTCACTTGTGAGGAACGGTGTCAAAAAGCCTACAGGTAATTTAAAAATATGGAATCAATTTGGCATCCCCTCTCGATAGCACTCATTACTTCTAGCGAATAAATAACTAGTTGTGTTTCACAAGAATGAAATTTTTTGAATCCGTGTTGGCTATTTTCATATTAATCTTCTTCTTCGAGGTGACTCATAACGTTCGAGCACAATATTTGTTCTAAAATCCTACTGCAAATCGATGTTAGTGATATGTGTCTGTAATTCAGCGGATTACTTCGGTTTCCTTTCTTGGGTACTGGTGTGACTTGTGCAAGTTTCCAGTCTTTTGGAACGGATCTCTCTACGAGTGAGCGACTGTGTATGATTGCTGAGTATGAAGCTATTTTATCAGCATACTCTGAAAGGAACCTGACAGAACAATCCAGACCGGAAGACTTGCTTTCTTGAGTGTTTTAACGGACTTCTCTGCACCGGGGATATCTGCTAAGTTACTCATTGTGTCAGTTTTTCTTGATTCAACTTTTAGAATATTTACGTGAAGGATTTTACGAAAACAATATTTAGTAACTCTGCTTTAGTGCCACTGTCATCAACAACATCACCATTGTCATTGCGCAGTCAGAGTACTGACTGAGTCTTGCCACTGATGTACTTTATATACGACCAGAATCTGTTTGGGTTTACTGCCATATTTCGAGGCAGAGTTTCATTGTGGAAACTATTAAAAGCATCTCGCACTGAAGTTCGAGCTAAATTTTGAGTTTCTGTAAAACTTTGCAAGTTTAAATTCGTTGCTTCTGAAATAATGTTCTGATCTGTTTCGTGAATCATAGGGGAACGGTACCATCTGTTATTTGTTTATTTGGTATGTACCTCTCAATTGCCATCGATAGTACTCCTCTGAATTCAAATCACATCTGGTGTACGCTTACACAGTCAGATTGGAAGGAGTGGAGATTGTGTCTTAGGAGAGTGTTAAACGAATTTTTGACTGCTTTCTTTAAAAAGATATATTATGCCTTTAATTTTACATCTTATGTACTTAACATCGTTTGACGTAAAACACTGTAGCAAACAACACTGAAATTTACACACTATTATTAAGAACCTAGTCAAAAAGAATAAAATAACAAAAGCCTTAAAACTTTTATGTATTCTGTTTCTGCAGGCACATTCTGTTCATTACCTACTCAAGTTGAAAGAAGCTTTTGTGCTTTTAGAATTTACAGAAAACTAAGTTGATAATCAAAATCATTGTTATCACATTAAAAGTCAAGATGTGCCCTCGATGCTCCTAATGATAATAGTCTTTTGCTTACCTTGATGCAGCAAATCAGGTGCAGCTTTTCTTAAGGTTCTGTGTTGCAGCTATTTATGAAATCTTTGAGAGTTTCAATCAAATTGAATTTCGAGCGTTATTCCTTCAAAATACGAGTTCCATGTTTCTAACTACATAGCTACACTGCTATGTCTTCACTTTTATTATAGTTACTTGTTTATTGAAACTTATTTACCATACAGAAACGAGGGCTTTTGTATAGCTTTGCTCGTTTTCTATCTTCCCTGAGGAACATTGGCTGGGACAGATATAATTTGAGAATATTCCATTTTCCTTCATTAAGCGTGTGTAGGGTACAATTACAACTACTTAAAACTGACTTTCAGAGGGTCTTCGTAATATATAACGGCAGTTGCTCCTTATCTATTTCCACTCATATGACAACGTGTAATATAGTCATGATGGTAAGATACGATTGCGTTCTAAGTATCTGATGTTAGTACCGTGTACGATTACTTTTATTATACGTAACTACATGGTGATTCAGTAGCTGAAGGCTCCAATCTATTGATAATAAAAATTTATGACTCTGTGGCAACAGCGTGAAAACTGATACACGAAAACCGGTAGGGATGCAAAACAGCCAGGACCTCCCACAACTGCAAAAAATTGTGTTGCCTGTCTTTATTTGCCCGTCTCTTCTGCATTTTCTGCGGCTTATATACACGTGTTTTGAGACTTAACGTGCACTTCAAGATAAAACAAGAATTCGTAATCTGAGCTAATACTATAATCCAGAATTTCGAAAATAAAATATTATATTCACAATCAGAACCCAAAACTATGTGATGTGTAGAAAAGATGTATCTTTTTTGATTTGAGCTCTTTGAAATACGTGATTGGCTGGCTGTTATCTTGACAGATCTTTCGAAGCGATAACGACTGGGACGACACTGAACCCCTTATCATTCATTCCATACTTTTTTCAGAGGTCTTAGCGAAACTTTGTGAGGTTTCCTTTTAGCTGAAACGTTTAATTGTTTCAAGATTTCACATTTACATCGTGTACACATGTCTACTGTGATTGCCTTCTGTCATGTTTTACTTGGGTCTTACTTGTTATTTGTAAACCGAGATTCAAGTTTTGTTAGATTAAAAACCTTGAAATTCACAAAACATTTGAGTGAAAGCTGCTGGGATGCTGGAGAATGATAGCTCCCACGCTAATTTTCGTCGATTCTTGTCTACGTAATATTATTTTCATGGTCTTAATTGACTCACAAATTCCCCTGGACGAAAGTCTTTCACTTTCAACGAGCGTGATACCTTGCACTTTACATCATCATAGGCTTAATACTAACTTGTCTCGAATTTTAGGTACAAGTAAATTATTATTTCATAACGGAATGAAGGCTGTACATTTCTCAAAAATGTGTAACGCTTGATATGCCTCGTGAGACTGACAAGGTTCGTTTTATCATATCACTTGGAGACCATAACTTAATCAGCAGCAGACTAAATTAAATAAGTGTTAAAAATGGCCATAAAGTGGAAATTGGAAATTTCCAGTAAGTTCCTATGGGACCAAACTGCTGAGGACATCGGTGACTAGGCTTACACACTACTTGATCTAACTTAAACTAACTTACCTTAAGGACAACATACACACCAAAGCCGAGGGAGGATTCGAACCTCCGACGGGAGAGCCACGCGAACCGTGGTAAGACGCCTAGACCATGCGGTTACGCCCGCGGCAGTGGCCTTAAATACATTCAGAAAACTAAATAGGTCTTTCAATGTTATATTTAAATTGTGTCTCAGATGGAAATCTTGCAATCAGTGCATGTTACCATTGCTGACTAATGGCAGGGAGATATAGTCTACTGTTGCCGAAAACCTTGTGTTTCGATTTGTAGTATACTCCTGAAGTAATAGTCCCCAGAGCATGCCAGTACTGCGTTTTCTTTTACACTGAAGCGCCTGCTTTAGGCACGCGTATTCAAATACACAGATATGTAAGCAGGCAGAATATGGCGCTGCAGTCGGCAATATAAAGCCTATATAAAGCAACAAGTGTCTGACGCAGTTGTTAGATCGGTTACTGCTGCTACAATGGCAGGTTATCAAGATTTAAGTGAGTTTGAAGGTGGTGTTATAGTCGGAGGACGAGCTATGGGAATCAGTATCTCTGAGACAGCGATGAAGTGGAGATTTTACCGTATGATCACTTCACGAGTGTACCGTGAATATCAGAAATCCGATAAAACCTCAAATCTCCCCTACATCGATGCGGCCGAAAAAAATATCCTGCAAGAATGTAGCTAACGGCGACTGAAGAGAATCGTTCAAAGTGACTGAAGTGCAACCCTTCCGCAAAATGCTGCAGATTTCAGTTCTGGAACATCAACAAGTGACAGCGTGTAAATCATTCAACGAAAAATCATCGATATGAGCTTTAGAAGTCGAGGGACCTCTCGTGTACCGTTGATGAGTGCACGACACAAAGCATTACGCCTCGACTGAGTCCGACAGCAATGACATTTGACTGTTGATGATAGGAAACATGCTGCCTAATCGGACGAGTCTTGTTTCAAATTGTTTGGAGATGGTGGACATGTACGAGTCCGGAGTCAACGTCATTAATCCATGGACCCTGCATGTCGGAAGGGACTGGCTCTGTAAAGGTGTGGGACGTGTGAAGTTGGAATGATATGGACCCTTGACACGTCTAGATACGACTCTGACTGGTGACGCGTAAGTAAGAATTCTGTCTGACCACCTGCATCCATTCATGCCCATTTCGACGGACTTGGGCAAATTCCAGCAGGACAATGGGACACCCCATGCGTCCAGAATTTCTGCAGAGTGGCTCCAGGAACACACTTTTGAGTTTAAGCACTCCCTCGAACTCTTACTGATTCACGGACAGGACTGTAGCATTCATAGTGTCAGTTCCCTCCAGCACTACTTGAACATTAGTCTAGTCCATGCCACATCGTGTTGCAGCACAACTACCTGCTTGCGTGGGCCCTACACGATACTAGGCAGGTGTACCAATTTCCTTTCCTCTTCAGTGTATATGTATCACGGCGGCAAACCGTGGTCGTGCGTGACGCTCACATCATGATGACATCACTGTAAACATCACTGCAAACTTTTAACCTGAGATTCATATGAAATGATTCTGTTAAATAAGAAGTCCAAAACTTTAATCATTTATGTGTTACAGATTATTATCAATGATTCAAATTCTCGGCACCAGCTGTTAATGTACAGAACTTGTACCAACTGTATCACTTTGGCGACCATTTGTATACTATCGTGATGTTGTTGTTGTGGTCTTCAGTCCTGACACTGGTTTGATGCAGCTCTCCATGCTACTCTATCCTGTGCAAGCTTCTTCATCTCACAGTACCTACTGCAACCTACATCCTTCTGAATCTGCTTAGTGTATTCATCTCGTGGTCTCGCTCTACGATTTTTACCCTCCACGCTGCCCTCCAATACTAAATTGGTGATCCCTTGATGCCTCAGAACATGTCCTACCAACCGATTCCTTCTTCTGGTCAAGTTGTGCCACAAACTTCTCTTCTCCCCAATCCTATTCAATACTTCCTCATTAGTTATGTGATCTACCCATCTAATCTTCAGGATTCTTCTGTAGCACCACATTTCGAAAGCTTCTATTCTCTTCTTGTCCAAACTATTTATCGTCCATGTTTCACTTCCGTACATGGCTGCACTGGATACAAATACTTTCAGAAATGACTTCCTGACCCTTAAATCTATACTCGATGTTAACAAATTTCTCTTCTTCAGAAACGCTTTCCTTGCCATTGCCAGTCTACATTTTATGTGGTGTCACCGCCAGACACCACACTTGCTAGGTGGTAGCTTTTAAATCGGCCGCGGTCCATTAGTATACGACGGACCCGCGTGTCGCCACTGTCAGTAATTGCAGACCGAGCGCCGCCACACGGCAGGTCTAGAGAGACGTATTAGCACTCGCCCCAGTTGTACGGACGACTTAGCTAGCGACAACACTGACGAAGCCTCGCTTATTTGCAGAGAATATAGTTAGAATAGCCTTCAGCTAAGTTAATGGCTACGACCTAGCAATGCGCCATTACAGTCAATATTCTCGATAACGTACCGTCAAGATCGATGTATTCAAATGATGGATTAAAGTTAAGTATTCCAGCAGCTACGTACTTTTCTTTACAGCATTCATTCCGTATCCTGTTTCAGACCTCACGCCAGCCTGCTTGAGTTTAACGCGTGCATTTCGGCCTTCTCTAGCTATACAACATTTTATATCCTCTCTACTTCGACCATCATCAGTTACTTTGCTCCCCAAATAGCATAACTCCTTTACTACTTTAAGTGTCTCATTTCCTAATCTAATTCCCTCAGCATCACCCGACTTAATTCGACTACATTCCATTATCCTCGTTTTGCTTTTGTTGATGTTCATCTTGTATCCTCCTTTCAAGACGCTATCCATTCCATTCAACTGCTCTTCAAAGTCCTTTTCTGTCTCTGACAGAATTACAATGTCATCGGCGAACCTCAAAGTTTTTATTTCTTCTCCATGGATTTTAATACCTACTCCGAATTTTTCTTTTGTTTCCTTTACTGCTTGCTCAATATACAGATTGAATAACATCGGGGAGAGGCTACAACCCTGTCTTACGCCCTTTCGTGTCCCTCGACTCTTGTAACTGCCATCTGGTTTCTGTACAAATTGAAAATAGCCTTTCGCTCCCTGTATTTTACCCCTGCCACCTTTAGAATTTGAAAGAGAGTATTCCAGTCAACATTGTCAAAAGCTTTCTCTAAGTCTACAAATGCTAGAAACGTAGGTTTACCTTTCCTTAATCTTTCTTCTAAGACAAGTCGTAAGGTCAGTATTGCCTCACGTGTTCCAGTATTTCTACGGAATCCAAACCAATCTTCCCCGAGGTCAGCGTCTACTAGTTCTTCCATTCGTCTGTAAAGAATTCGTGTTAGTATTTTGCAGCTGTAGCTTATTAAACTGATTGTTCGGTAATTTTCACATCTGTCAACACCTGCTTCCTTTGGGATTGGAATTATTATATTCTTCTTGAAGTCTGAGGGTATTTCGCCTGTTTCATACATCCTGCTCACCAGATGGTAGAGTTTTGTCAGGACTGGCTCTCCCAAGGCCGTCAGTAGTTCCAATGGAATGTTGTCTACTCCGGGGGCCTTGTTTCGACTCAGGTCTTTCAGTGCTCTGTCAAACTCTTCACGCAGTATCGTATCTCCCATTTCATGTTCATCTACATCCTCTTCCATTTCCATAATATTGTCCTCAAGTACATCGCCCTCGTATAGACCCTCTATATACTCCTTCCACCTTTCTGATTTCCCTTCTTTGCGTAGAACTGGGTTTCTATCTGAGTTCTTGATGTTCATACAAGTGGTTCTCTTATCTCCAAAGGTCTCTTTAATTTTCCTGTAGGCAGTATCTATCTTACCGCTAGTGAGATAAGCCTCTACATCCTTACATTTGTCCTCCAGCCATCCCTGCTTAGCCATTTTGCACTTCCTGTCAATCTCATTTTTGAGACGTTTGTATTTCTTTTTGCCTGCTTCATTTACTGCATTTTTATATTTTCTCCTTTCATCAATTAAATTGAATATTTCTTCTGTTACCCAAAGATTTCTACTAGCCCTCGTCTTTTTACCTACTTGATCCTCTGCTGCCTTCACTACTTCATTCCTCAAAGCTACCCATTCTTCTTCTACTGTATTTCTTTCCCCCATTCCTGTCAAATGTTCCCTTATGCTCTCCCTGTACAACCTCTGGTTCTTTCAGTTTATCCAGGTCCCATCTCCTTAAGTTCCCACCTTTTAGCAGTTTCTTCAGTTTCAATCTACAGGTCATAACCAACAGATTGTGGTCAGAGTCCACATCTGCCCCTGGAAATGTCTTACAATTTAAAACCTGGTTCCTAAATCTCTGTCTTACCATTATATATCTGATATCTTTTAGTTTCTCCAGGATTCTTCCATGTATGCAACCTTCTTTCATGATTCTTAAACCAAGTGTTAGCTATTATTAGGTTGTGCTCTGTGCAAAATTCTACCAGGCGGCTTCCTCTTTCATTTCTTAGCCCTAATTCATATTCACCTACTACGTTTCCTTCTCTCCCTTTTCTTACTACCGAATTCCGGTCACCCATGACTATTAAATTTTCGTCACCTTTCACTATCTGAATAATTTCTTTTATCTCATCATACATTTCTTCAATTGCTTCGTCATCTGCAGAGCTGGTTGGCATATAAACTTGTACTACTGTAGTAGGTGTGGGCTTCGTATGTATCTTGGCCACAATAATGCGTTCACTATGCTGTTTGTAGTAGCTTACCCGCATTCCTATTTTCCTATTCATTGTTAGAACTACTCCTGCATTACCCCTAATTGATTTTGTGTTTATAACCCTGTAGTCACCTGACCAGAAGTCTTGTTCCTCCTGCCACCGAACTTCACTAATTCCCACTATATCTAACTTTAACCTATCCATTTCCCTTTTTAAATTTTCTAACCTACCTGCCCGATTAAGTGATATGACATTCCACGCTCCGATCCGTAGAACGCCAGTTTTATTTCTCCTGATACCGACGTCCTCTTGAGTAGTCCCCGCCCGGAGATCCGAATGGGGGACTATTTTACCTCCGGAATATTTTACCCAAGAAGACGCCATCCTCATTTAATCATACAGTAAAGCTGCATGCCCTCGGAAAAATTACGGCCGTAGTTTCCCCTTGCTTTCAGCCGTTCGCAGTACCAGCACAGCAAGACTGTTTTGGTTATTGTTACAAGGCCAGATCAGTCAATCATCCAGACTGTTGCCCTTGCAACTACTGACAAGGCTGGTGCCCCTCTTCAGGAGCCACACGTTTGTCTGGCCTCTCAACAGATACCCCTCCGTTGTGGTTGCACCTACGGTACGGCTATCTGTATTGCTGAGGCACGCAAGCCTCCCCACCAACGGCAATGTTCATGGTTCATGGGGGGAGGGGAACACCATTTTACTATCAAAAACAGTCTTGATCAAAAATTATTTACTCCGGTGACCGGATTCGACCACAATTATGGTCATCTTCAGACCAATAAGTAAGAACTATCGTGATATTTTCACCTTTTTTACACACTCCACTTCTTCTTCAGTTTCCTGGATTTCATCTGGTTTCCGCATGTGTCGGAATGTTAGTCTGCTTTTGGAAATCTTAGTGATAGGGGTGAGAGACTGCAGGGCACTCTCACTTCTGATACTGTGTTATGCTTCTTAATGTTCTTAGGGAAGATGATCTTTATTACTTGGTTGATATACTGGATACTTTCTGACATCATTCATGTGATGCAATGCTCGGCAGTAGTTAACGGTCGCTGGCCGGTGTGACCGAGCGGTTCTATCGTTACAGTCTGGAACCGCGTGACCGCTACGGTCGCAGGTTCGAATCCTGCCTCGGGCATGGATGTTTGTGATGTCCTTAGGCCGGCCGCGGTGGTCTCGCGGTTCTAGGCGCGCAGTCCGGAACCGTGCGACTGCTACGGTCGCAGGTTCGAATCCTGCCTCGGGCATGGATGTGTGTGATGTCCTTAGGTTAGTTAGGTTTAAGTAGTTCTAAGTTCTAGGGGACTGATGACCACAGCAGTTGAGTCCCATAGTGCTCAGAGCCATTTGAACTATTTTTTAGTTAACGCTCTTGCTTGTGTGCCCTAGTGATGAATAGCTTCCAGGTAGGCTGACTAGCGCCGAGGAACCGCTGCAACTGTGTGCAGAGCATTGACGACCGACAATAAAGCAGAGGATGGGCACTTGTTAGGCAGGAAGCCGATGAGACGACTGTGTGTCCCTGGGAATTTCTGTGGGACAGGTCAGTGGCGCCGAGGCGTCCAGACTTTGCAAAAAAACATATTTGTGAAGGCACGAGGCTTTTAGCGAATTTATGGCTGTTCCTTGGAAAGTAAGAAATGGATGTAACAGGGGAGATAACGATCTTTTTATGGAGGCCTGTGGTTCCATCCAGGTCATGCTTTTAGCAATGACACAGCGTAAACGTGTGGGAAAGAGGCCTTGAAGCTGAATCTCTTTTTCCTTTCCTCCCAGTTAATTTTTAAAGTCACTGATTGGTCAAATCTGTGTATGCAGATCAAGAGGCGATCTCCCAGCTTCGAATGCCGCACTCCAGCTCATGACTTTCTTGTTCTAAAATGGGAGTAGTCTAAGATGTAAATGTGCTACGCTGCCGAGCTGATGAGGAAATCTGAGAGAAAGAGAAGCATACACTCTTATGCTGGCGCTTCACTAGTAAAGAACGACAGGTCTTTACCTAAACGGTGAGACTTGTGTCCTTTGCTAGTGTCACACTTAGTGCCTGTACCAGTCACTATCTGTACCGTCAGAAGTACTGCTTCTTGAATCATGCACACAACGATTGATGCGTGGTTGTACTGGTTTGTTTTGAGTCAGCCGTCTAAATGTTCGACATATTCCGTCATGCACAGTGGTATCACAGAGTCAAATTGCTGTCGGAGACCAGAAAACGGAGCCCCCTGCACACAGGAAACCACTGGGGTTTTAGTGGCTCACAGGGAAGCATCTGCATTCCGAATTAGCGTACATACATTTATTTTTATTTTTTTTTTTTAGGGCGCGCGACGTTAATAGATTTTTGCTGTCCATGACTGCAGTCGCCGAACGCATCGTGGTGTGCTGCCCTGACTTGCAGAAGGGTAAATAATTCGCTGCTACAGCGTAGGGCTCCAATATATGCTTCTCACCCTTTTCTTTGGGACCATATTTTCCTTTATGGAATAGTAGAGTATAGATGCTTGATAGTAGGCTAGTTTTGGGCCATACTACGGATTCACATACACGAAATCAGGTAAAGCCATTAGTTCTGGTGAGTGTTGTGTGTTGATTCACAGCTGATCACTTTGTTCACCATAGACCGTCTGTCACTGAAAGCGTTTCTATAATAAAAAATGTTTGTGTGCCGTTTCTTTAGCCATTATTTTTGACTTGTGGTGTTAAGAATCAATAAATCTATTGTTATTTAGATCACAACTCCTCCCACTGTTCTGATTAACAGTGCCTTTCCGCATTTTTATTAAAGTCTTGATTGCAATTGAAAGAGCAGACCCTTGCAGAGGAAAGCCTGATGCTCCAGTTACCTCCACTTTCTCCCCCTGTAATGGAATTTGTGGACTCCATGTATCAGTGTCTAGTGTTAACAAAGTGAAAGTGTGAGAACGTTTTCATAATATTTGCGATTCGTGTAACTGAGGCGTGACCTGGTTACCAGCCCAGTATTCACCTAGTCGGATGTTATAAACAGCCTAAAACCATATCCAGGCTGGATGCACACGGGCCCGCGTCGTTAACCTGTCAGGCAGTTTCGATCCGAGGCCACGGTGCGCCTTCTCGAAACCCAGAGGCAGCCTTCTAACGTGCACGGCTATTCGTTCGGGTTCTTACAGCCCCGACATGACTTTTAAAGTAGGCAGTTTTCGTCTATTCTGTGCATATTTTCCTGACGATAGACGCACGTAATTCACTGCTGCCTCTCCGCCCTGTCTTTCTGTTCTGTCTTCCCGTAACTGTCGCCATCCTCAGACTGCCACGCAGGCGTCAAACTGCCAGTCACGTTCTGATCACGTGAAAACCTCGCAAGAGTGAAAACCTCACAAGGGTTCGCAGTGGCAGATTCTTCTGAGCACTGTTTTCTGAACGATTCCTTTTTTTTCAAAAAAACATCTGTAACCAAAATATTAAATCAAAGGGGCACTGAGCTCAAAGACAAGTTTATATATTAAATGCATTCCGATAATTAAAAAAAATCTGCCTCAGTAAATACGTGAGCCGACTTCGGAATTTTCTGAGGATATGATCGGTCGCCTTATGATCGTAATTCTTGGAAGACCTGGCAAGGTGACTGAAGTGGCTGATGATGATGCTGCTGCTGCTGCTGCTTTTGATGAAAATGATAACGAAGAAAAACTACAAACCACAGCTAAATCGAGCAACAGCACGTAAAATAATACATGGTTATGCAAGGTGTTATTAACAAAGTATAATCAAAGTGAATGAAAGTCCATATGACCACATTAGCTGTTTATTGTCGTCGCTTCGAAGATCAACAACCGGATTCGCATCATAGAGGTGCATCCTCAGGTGCATTTCTGTATATAATAATTACTCTCTTTGTGTAATGAGAAATCGTGATTATGTGATTATGTGAAGGCGTACTTAAATTTGAAACAGTGTAACAAAGTGCCTTCTGTTAAAAAGAAATTGGTACGTTTAGTCATTTCTGATAGCACAGTAAATTTGTACAAGAAAAAAAGATGATATTAATAGTGAAGCTTACTGTATACACCTATTTTTAACAAAAGCCTTTAAAGATCTTTTTAATTTCCAAATTTACCACCTGTGGAATAGTATTAATGAATGGCTCTTTAATCGTAAAGAAGAAATTAGGACCAGAGATGTAAGAAAGTTGTTGAAGTTTAGTAATAGGGCCACAAGTAAAAATGTTAATATAGTAGACAATAGTGTCAAACATCAGTTTTACGAAAGAATACTGAATAAAACCAATATTACTTTTACGCAGGCTGAAAATGACTTGTTATGTAAAGGCCTTAAATATAATTGGCCTGCTCAACTCGATAAAGATCCAGTTATCTGTAATCTTATTGTAGATCTTAAAATCGGTTTGGAATCCCTTAAACTAGAGAAAACCGTTCAAGTCAAATGTGCCTACGAATGTAATAACGTAATAGAAAAAGAAATTAAACTACTTCCTAATGTTCAGTCGGGCGAATATAGAATAGTAAAAAGCATTAATCGTAAACTGAGAGAAGACGACGCCTTAGTCACTAAGAGTGACAGAGGGAACACTGCTGTTGCGGCTTTTAAAAACGAATATATTGAAAAGACTGTAAAGTTTTTTGAGGAAAATGACATCACTGAGGTTACCGTAGATCCAACCGCGAATTGCAAAATGAAATCCGGCGTACTTCAGCTAGTTCTGTCAGCTTGTTCAATAACTTCCAAAAGAAATGGCTTATAAATATGAACCCGAAACCACCCGTGCTCAGAAGTCAGTTTAAACTGCACAAACAAAATCACCCGATTCGCCCTGTAGTGAATGGAATAGGTAGTCCACATCACACACTCGCTAGGCGCCTCCATTTTAAAATTAAAGATGCTTTCATATTTGAAAATAATTTATCGGTTAAAAACAGCAAAGAATTGATCAACAATATTCAAACTATAAGATGTACACCTGACACTAGACTGGTTTCCTTTCACACCGTCAGTCTTTATACAAATGTCCCTGTCGATGTAACCATAGCCCTTGTAAAAAAGAATCTACTAAAACATAAAAAACTAAGTGAAATTCAGATTGAGGAACTGATTAGTTTGCTTAAAGTCGTTTTGAAATACAATTATTTCACGTTCAATGGGAAAATGTATTTGCAACCAGATGGTTTAGCAATGGGTAGTCCCCTCGCTGGTATTTTGGCAGATGTTTTCATCAACGCTCTGGAAATAACGTTCTTCAATTCAAGTTCAGAATTACGCCACAAAATCCGCTATTATGCACGTTATGTTGACGACATTATCATTGCTTTTGACGGTACTGATCATGAGTTAGAGCTTCTCTTCAATACTTTCAATGGCTTATATGAAAAAATTTCCTTCCCAAAAGAACTTCAGAATGAAAAAGGTGAACTTAACTTTCTTAATTTAACAATTTCTATACAGAATAGTTCCTTCAATTTCAACATCTTCCGTAAGGAAACGTATTCAGATAATGTCATCCCTGCTGACTCAACTCATCCAAAAGCTCATAAACTGGCGTTTTTTCATTCTGCCATTCACCGCATGGTAACTACTCCTTTATCACCCGCCGATCAACAAAAGGAATTTACCGTCATCAAAGCGATTGCGGTTAATAATGGGTACAAGCAGAATATGATTGATTACATGTTCAGTAAGAAAACTTCCCAAAACCGTTCGACTTTGAGCAACAACCTCCCCACTGATAGCAAAGGAGTTAAAAAACTTATTTCTATTCCTTTCTTGGGTAATATATCGTATAGGATAAAACGTCTTCTAATGAAAAAATATAACTGTAACTCCTCCTTCTCTACAGATAACAGTTTAAAGAGAAATCTTGTACATTCAGTAGAGATTGCCGGCGATTGGTTTTCCAATTCAGGGATTTACAACTAACCTGTAATAACTGTCATTCATATTATGTTGGTCAAACAGGCAGAGCTGTGAAAACGAGATATAAAGAACACATATCAGGTAAAAAAGGAGCGAATATACACAGTTCTACTTTTGCTGAACACCTGCTGATAGCCAGTCATACGCCTAAACATTTAGAAGACACTGTTATCCTACACAGAGAAGTCAAAGGGCGTAGATTAGATCTGTGGGAAGAGTTTCAAATTTTCAAACATATTGAGCTCAAGGACGGTAATATACTGAACGACCAGTAGAACCTTGCTTGTAGACAATTTTTGAAGGCTTTAAACCTGTACTGTTTATGGTATAACATTAATGCTGGTAATCTTAGTGGTTTATTTCCTCAGGGCGCTATGATGCAACTTCAATGCTTTAAGCTCACTACCCCTCATGTAATGCTGGTTTTCTCACGATGTATATTTGCTACTACATCGGCCATTATGTGGTTTTGTCTGGCTGTAAAATTTTGGTTTTCCCTGTGAATGTGTATTAACACGATCGTGTATCAGTGTTCGTAATTCTTTCTTCCCCCATGAACCATGGACCTTGCCGTTGGTGGGGAGGCTTGCGTGCCTCAGCGATGCAGATGGCCGTACCGTAGGTGCAACCACAACGGAGGGGTATCTGTTGAGAGGCCAGACAAACATGTGGTTCCTGAAGAGGGGCAGCAGCCTTTTCAGTAGTTGCAGGGGCAACAGTCTGGATGATTGACTGATCTGGCCTTGTAACATTAACCAAAACGGCCTTGCTGTGCTGGTACTGCGAACGGCTGAAAGCAAGGGGAAACTACAGCCATAATTTTTCCCGAGGACGTGCAGCTTTACATGCAGCTTTACTGTATGATTAAATGATGATGGCGTCCTCTTGGGTAAAATATTCCGGAGGTAAAATAGTCCCCCATTCGGATCTCCGGGCGGGGACTACTCAAGAGGACGTCGTTATCAGGAGAAAGAAAACTGGCAATCTACGGATCGGAGCGTGGAATGTCAGATCCCTTAATCGGGCAGGTAGGTTAGAAAATTTAAAAAGGGAGATGGATAGGTTAAAGTTAGATATAGTGGGAATTAGTGAAGTTCGGTGGCAGGAGGAACAAGACTTTTGGTCAGGTGATTACAGGGTTATAAATACAAAATCAAATAGAGGTAATGCAGGAGTAGGTTTAATAATGAATAAAAAAATAGGAGTGCGGGTTAGCTACTACAAACAGCATAGTGAACGCATTATTGTGGCCAAGATAGACACAAAGCCCATGCCTACTACAGTAGTACAAGTTTATACGCCAACTAGCTCTGCAGATGATGAAGACATTGATGAAATGTATGACGAGATAAAAGAAATTGTTCAGGTAGTGAAGGGAGACGAAAATTTAATAGTCATGGGTGACTGGAATTCGTCAGTAGGAAAAGGGAGAGAAGGAAACGTAGTAGGTGAATATGTATTGGGGGGAAGAAATGAAAGAGGAAGCCGCCTGGTAGAATTTTGCACAGAGCATAACTTAATCATAGCTAACACTTGGTTCAAGAATCATAAAAGAAGGTTGTATACCTGGAAGAATCCTGGAGATACTAAAAGGTATCAGATAGATTATATAATGGTAAGACAGAGATTTAGGAACCAGGTTTTAAATTGTAAGACATTTCCAGGGGCAGATGTGGATTCTGACCACAATCTATTGGTTATGAACTGCAGATTGAAACTGAAGAAACTGCAAAAAGGTGGGAATTTAAGGAGTTGGGACCTGGATAAACTGAAAGAACCAGAGGTTGTAGAGAGATTCAGGGAGAGCATAAGGGAACAATTGACAGGAATGGGGGAAAGAAATACAGTAGAAGAAGAATGGGTAGCTCTGAGGGATGAAGTAGTGAAGGCAGCAGAGGATCAAGTAGGTAAAAAGACGAGGGCTAATAGAAATCCTTGGGTAACAGAAGAAATATTGAATTTAATTGATGAAAGGAGAAAATACAAAAATGCAGTAAATGAAACAGGCAAAAGGGAATACAAACGTCTCAAAAATGAGATCGACAGAAAGTGCAAAATGGCTAAGCAGGGATGGCTAGAGGACAAAATTAAGGATGTAGAGGCTTGTCTCACTAGGGGTAAGATAGATACTGCCTACAGGAAAATTAAAGAGACCTTTGGAGAGAAGAGAACCACTTGTATGAATATCAAAAGCTCAGATGGTAACCCAGTTCTAAGCAAAGAAGGTAAGGCAGAAAGGTGGAAGGAGTATATAGAGGGTTTATACAAGGGCGATGTACTTGAGGACAATATTATGGAAATGGAAGAGGATGTAGATGAAGATAAAATGGGAGATAAGATACTGCGTGAAGAGTTTGACAGAGCACTGAAAGACCTAAGTCAAAACAAGGCCCCGGGAGTAGACAACATTCCATTAGAACTACTGATGGCCTTGGGAGAGCCAGTCATGACAAAACTCTACCATCTGGTGAGCAAGATGTATGAGACAGGCGAAATACCCACAGACATCAAGAAGAATATAATAATTCCAATCCCAAAGAAGGCAGGTGTTGACAGATGTGAAAATTACCGAACTATCAGTTTAATAAGTCACAGCTGCAAAATACTAACGCGAATTCTTTACAGACGAATGGAAAAACTGGTAGAAGCGGACCTCGGGGAAGATCAGTTTGGATTCCGTAGAAATGTTGGAACACGATAGGCAATACTAACCTTACGACTTATCTTAGAAGAAAGATTAAGAAAAGGCAAACCTACATTTCTAGCATTTGTAGACTTAGAGAAAGCTTTTGACAACATTAACTGGAATACTCTCTTTTAAATTCTGAAGGTGGCAGGGGTAAAATACAGGGAGCGAAAGGCTATTTATAATTTGTACAGAAACCAGATGGCAGTTATAAGAGTCGAGGGGCATGAAAGGGAAGCAGTGGTTGGGAAAGGAGTGAGACAGGGTTGTAGCCTCTCCCCGATGTTATTCAATCTGTATATTGAGCAAGCAGTAAAGGAAACAAAAGAAAAATTCGGAGTAGGTATTAAAATTCATGGAGAAGAAGTAAAAACTTTGAGGTTCGCCGATGACATTGTAATTCTGTCAGAGACAGCAAAGGACTTGGAAGAGCAGTTGAACGGAATGGACAGTGTCTTGAAAGGAGGATATAAGATGAATATCAACAAAAGCAAAACGAGGATAATGGAATGTAATCAAAATAAATCGGGTGATGCTGAGGGGATTAGATTAGGAAATGAGACACTTAAAGTAGTAAAGGAGTTTTGCTATTTAGGGAGTAAAATAACTGATGATGGTCGAAGTAGAGAGGATATAAAATGTAGACTGGCAATGGCAAGGAAATCGTTTCTGAAGAAGAGAAATTTGTTAACATCGAGTATTGATTTAAGTGTCAGGAAGTCGTTTCTAAAAATATTTGTATGGAGTGTAGCCATGTATGGAAGTGAAACATGGACGATAACCAGTTTGGACAAGAAGAGAATAGAAGCTTTCGAAATGTGGTGCTACAGAAGAATGCTGAAGATAAGGTGGGTAGATCACGTAACTAATGAGGAGATATTGAATAGGATTGGGGAGAAGAGAAGTTTGTGGCACAACTTGACTAGAAGAAGGGATCGGTTGGTAGGACATGTTTTAAGGCATCAAGGGATCACAAATTTAGTATTGGAGGGCAGCGTGGAGGGTAAAAATCGTAGAGGGAGACCAAGAGATCAATACACTAAGCAGATTCAGAAGGATGTAGGTTGCAGTAGGTACTGGGAGATGAAGAAGCTTGCACAGGATAGAGTAACATGGAGAGCTGCATCAAACCAGTCTCAGGACTGAAGACCACAACAACAACAATTCTTTCTTGACAAGAGCCATTATTGTCAATTTTAAAGTTCTGACATATATACCGTTTGTAGGCTTCACTAATATAGTAATGTAATTTTTTATAATTTGGTTGTATATGCCACTGGGCGTAAGTTTTTCGGCGTAAGCGCCACCTGCTTTTTTGATGTATAACTACGTTATTTGTACCAATGCTCAAATGGTTCAAATGGCTCTGAGCACTATGCGACTTAACTTCTGAGGTCATCAGTCGCCTAGAACTTAGAACTAATTAAACCTAACTAACCTAAGGACAGCACACACATCCATGCCCGAGGCAGGATTCGAACCTGCGACAGTAGCGGTCGCTCGGTTCCAGACTGTAGCGCCCAGAACCGCACCGCCACTCCGGCCGGCCTACCAATGCTCCCATACTGTTATAACTGGAGTGTTAATTTCCTTCCTTTTTTATTATTGCTTTACCTAAGGACGTTATTAATACTGATAATTTACACCTTGCCTTTGAACGCCAATTGGCACGTGTTTCTCGCCAAGAGCGCCACCTGCCCTGGTTTCAGAGTAACTACGCTCGCCGATTACACTCAGTCCGTTGTGAGCTCTGCAAGATCCATGTACTATTTTATATTTACGTGACAAACCCTACTTCAAGGGCTATATTTCATTTCTGACAAATGGATCTATGCCGACAATTGTAAAAACGGCGATGGTACATTAGTCGTTACTAGTGTAAAATTGTAAGTACCAGTCGTCGTTATCATATTTCTGTAATGCAAGAGTTATCTAACTTGTGTTAAAATTTATTCTTGGCTTAAGTTTCATACTTTTCTAACGTAAGCTATGATGTTCATTGCCCTTAGGCTACCTTCTGAAGAAGACAAATTTATATTTGTCGAAACCTAGGTAAAGAATTTCTTCATCCATTGCAACTGGTCGGCCGTTTATAATTTTATTAAATCGTGAACAACTTTTTTTCAGAAATTTTCACCACAAATGCTATTTTGTATAGGTACTGCTAAACTCTGCTGTGTAATAAATATTAAAAAAAAGCTTCTGTTAAAAATGCAGTGTTGTGTGGTGCTGTTGAAAGTCAATTTTCATATTTATTGCTTAAAACTAGTCACTTCATGCTTGATGCGTATTACAGAGTTCGAAGGTGTAGCTATAAACGAAAATGAGTGATCCACCAACGGTTATCATCAAACTAAAACGTTGTTAACCACCGATAGTGGCTGTCCTGAATAAAATCCACAAGTTGAGAAAATGTGGCTGTGGAAGTTGCTATAACGAGAGAATGCTGTCGGTTAAGAACGAGGAGCCATTAAAGTATTTAAAATAACTAGTCAAATGAACCGCAGTTTTGGGGTCAGTACCCATAGGGCAAGAGTGAGAATGCTACTCACTAATAAGCGGGAGGGCTGCTTGTGGCCTTTATGCCACGACCCCGCCCAAGTTTATACACTCCTGCAAATGGAAAAAAGAACACATTGACACCGGTGTGTCAGACCCACCATACTTGCTCCGGACACTGCGAGAGGGCTGTACAAGCAATGATCACACGCACGGCACAGCGGACACACCAGGAACCGCGGTGTTGGCCGTCGAATGGCGCTAGCTGCGCAGCATTTGTGCACCGCCGCCGTCAGTGTCAGCCAGTTTGCCGTGGCATACGGAGCTCCATCGCAGTCTTTAACACTGGTAGCATGCCGCGACAGCGTGGACGTGAACCGTATGTGCAGTTGACGGACTTTCAGCGAGGGCGTATAATGGGCATGCGGGAGGCCGGGTGGACGTACCGCCGAATTGCTCAACACGTGGGGCGTGAGGTCTCCACAGTACATCGATGTTGTCGCCAGTGGTCGATGAAGGTGCACGTGCTCGTCGACCTGGGACCGGACCGCAGCGACGCACAGATGCACGCCAAGACCGTAGGATCCTACGCAGTGCCGTAGGGGACCGCACTGCCACTTCCCAGCAAATTAGGGACACTGTTGTTCCTGGGGTATCGGCGAGGACCATTCGCAACCGTCTCCATGAAGCTGGGCTACGGTCCCGCACACCGTTAGGCCGTCTTCCGCTCACGCCCCAACATCGTGCAGCCCGCCTCCAGTGGTGTCGCGACAGGCGTGAATGGAGGGACGAGTGGAGACGTGTCGTCTTCAGCGATGAGAGTCGCTTCTGCCTTGGTGCCAATGATGGTCGTATGCGTGTTTGGCGCCGTGCAGGTGAGCGCCACAATCAGGACTGCATACGACCGAGGCACACAGGGCCAACACCCGGCATCATGGTGTGGGGAGCGATCTCCTACACTGGCCGTACACCACTGGTGATCGTCGAGGGGACACTGAATAGTGCACGGTACATCCAAACCGTCATCGAACCCATCGTTCTACCATTCCTAGACCGGCAAGGGAACTTGCTGTTCCAACAGGACAATGCACGTCCGCATGTATCCCGTGCCACCCAACGTGCTCTAGAAGGTGTAAGTCAACTACCCTGGCCAGCAAGATCTCCGGATCTGTCGCCCATTGAGCATGTTTGGGACTGGATGAAGCGTCGTCTCACGCGGTCTGCACGTCCAGCACGAACGCTGGTCCAACTGAGGCGCCAGGTGGAAATGGCATGGCAAGCGGTTCCACAGGACTACATCCAGCATCTCTACGATCGTCTCCATGGGAGAATAGCAGCCTGCATTGCTGCGAAAGGTGGATATACACTGTACTAGTGCCGACATTGTGCATGCTCTGTTGCCTGTGTCTATGTGCCTGTGGTTCTGTCAGTGTGATCATGTGATGTATCTGACCCCAGGAATGTGTCAATAAAGTTTCCCCTTCCTGGGACAATGAATTCACGGTGTTCTTATTTTAATTTGCAGGAGTGTATTTGTCTTACTGTGTTTTAATGACCGGTATAGGAAGATTACGCTACGGGAGGCTATCAAGAAGGTAGGATCACGAGGCAGACTCGTCGATCGACGCGCTAGATGGTCATAACATCGTGAGAACGGCCGGGTGAGCAAGAGCAGTATCGTACCGGAACAGACACAGTGGGGATTCACCTACAACTCTGGGCGCCAAGAAGCGAATCTTTTATTATTTATGTTTACTGTTTAAATATTAATATACAACACCAATTGTTCTGACGACGTTACTTGCACTAGAACTTATTAATAATAAGTCAATATCACTCAGTTAATCAGTAAATGCTAATTACAGATTTTAGTTACTGTCAGTCCTTATCGATGGAAAGGATGGACCAATCACAAGGGTGCACTGAGAGGGCAGATGCCGAACTCCTAAAATAGCTCACTATCACTCTACGATCAGTTTCCAAGGAGGTAATACATAAATCTGTGTTAATCCATGGTAGCCTACGATTGCTTTTAGGGGTTGGAAACACGTCGGCTGGTGTGTGAAGTGCAACTGCGCGTAAAGTCGGAATCAGTAGTTAAAGTTGCCTCGTAAAACAGGTTTGTGTGACCGCATGTGGATTCTAAGATCGCATGAAGCATTTTGTGACTTTTGCGGTGTTCAGGAACTAATGATTAACGGCCAGGAATCTTGTTATGAATTTTAACGACAGACTGGCTCTAAAAATCGTTTTACTAATGTTGCGATTGGACAAGTAAAACAAAATTAGTTGGCATGCTAACGTTTTAGGATTCTCACTTTGCTTAATCATTTGAGAGCACAAGCGCTAGAGCACGCGACCGACAGAAATGAAACCAACTGGGGCAATGTCTGCAGGATGTGAGGTGAGGCAATTGGCTATAACTGAGTTACGAGAAATGGGGTCTGGGGTGAACGTACTGGACTTTCTCATTTAAATCAGACGTAGAACCTGTAATATTAGTAATTTTCGCCTCACAAACATTAATTTACGGTCAACAGTAAACGCCTGATGGCCTAAAGTTATCGAACAATTGTAAAGTAAAAGAAACGAATCATTGCATAGCATCGACAGTATCTATTATTCTTTATCTTTGCCGTTCTTGCGCGTTGCCTGTAAATCTCTATGTACATGTATCATTGAATGATATAAAAAAGAATTCTGTTGTTTCAAAACAAATGAGGCATTGGGCGCCTCAGCTTTTACTGTTTGTGTTCCATGAAAGGCGGACTTGGACTTGCTACGTTCCGCATCGGTATTTTATATTTTATGTGAAAATATTAAATGAATGTGCTAATTGTTATTTTTCCAATCAGAAAACATGTAGTTTCTTGTAATTGACTACGAACAGACAGCATCAAGAGGACATTTTGACTGTTATGTATATTTAACCACAATGGTCATCTATTGTAATTTAATATGAAAAGGTACGTAGCATTAAAAAACGTATGTTAAAGATAAGTCTGCTTATTTTAGTCAATTAACCTTGATGATTTCCATCTTCTCATTTACTTGAATGATAATTATTGTGTTAGTTTATCACCAGAAATTACGATCACGCTGATGGGCTTACGCAGCATGAGGCAGAAGGAAAATTATCGTTTTCCTATAATTTTTGAATCAACTCTTTTTTTAATTGTGTAGTGTTGCATTTCTTTTAAAGTCTATAAGTCTTCCGGTCCCTTAGTGTTGTTTCGGGTATGACTACATCGCGACTATAAAAATGTACAGAAATGATAATATTTCTTCCGAACGATCTCAAATAAATCAATCTGCTGCTCTTATTAAGGTATTTAATGCTCAACGTATATAATTATAATAGTGCACCCTGATTCTGTTGCCAATTGCCCCACCAAAATATTCACTTTTCCGAGATTTTTCAAAAAAATATAAAATAACAATTCTTTTTCTTTTCGCCCCCTAAGAGCAACGCTACAAACCATTATGCGTCCCCGTGTACATACTGCATCAGACGATATTTCGAACATTCTGTCCCCTGTTTCTTGTGATAGTTTTACATGCATACTAGAATTCGCACAGCAACGCGTATCGTTAGTCGGTCAGCAATACGTGTTCAAATTTCGATAATGACCTTAGCCGCTTGGTTCAGGTCGGCCCATTGAGGACCTAACGGAGCTCTATTGTAGAAATAGACCGTGGCTAGCGCGTGTATTGATCCAGTACCGCACCTAACGTAGCGACAAAAGTTCATTTATAATTTCTTAGTGCGAAACCGGTCTTGGGTCATTCAACCGACTACGTTAAACAGCAAACTTTAATTTTAAATCTAATTTGCTAATAGTGCCTTGCGTAATACTGTGGTATTACAATTCCATGAAACTGAAATTTCGGTATGAGAGATAAGGAACCGTCAATCCGACGCGTACCCTTCAAGATCCGTCGCTTTCACATTTGGTGTGGAGTACAGCTGAGAGGCCGGGACGAGCGTGTAGCCCTGACCACCCCCACGGCAGCGGCAGGTGAGGAAGGCCGGTGCTTTACTGACCCACTGCCCCCGGACACGGACGCGCTCTTCTGTTCCGTCAGGTGTTCCCGCATAGCAGAGGACGCGTGATTACCGCGTCTAGACGGCGGTGGACCGCCGTGTCTTCCGGCAACAAGGCGCCTGCCGCCCCAAATCACAGGGTCCCGCCGGCCCACAAGATTGCAGGGGTGGTGCACACGCGCGAGCCGCGACCGCACCGAAAGGCCTCTCCACCCCGGCCCAGCAACCCCTAAGAAACCAATAAGCGCTTCTCGCCCCGTGGCTGCCCCAAATCGACCTCATTTAAATCTATTAGAACTCTTCAAAGTCCTCTAATGGGACGTCTCGGAGAAACCGCGAAACATCCGTCAAGTGATTACCGGCGTGGAACCGGCAAAGGCAGAGGCGGCTGGCGCGTCGGATGCCGTAAAAAGATAACGCCCGTAACGGCCTCGTAATGGGGCAGTGTGTCTTTCACACCTGCGTCGGTGGATCGGCACCGGTTTAGAAACGGACTGCTCACAAACGCCCACGCTACCTGTGCAAAGGTGGGACATGGCATCGTTTGCTGTCTCAGTGGTACTCACCTAGTACGTTTACATGGCCACCCAAATACCGTCTTCCGTACACCTATTGCCCAGTACCACTTCACCTCTGCATGTTGATGGATTATAAGACAAGAAAAGAGAAAGAAAAAGAAGCACCGCGGAGGAATTAAGCAACAGGACCGAAATTGGCGGGTGTGAGATTCATATACAGATCAACGAATGATTACTATTTCAGAAAAACTGAATGATTCTCTGGTCATCGGGCAACCAGAACTGACGCTCTGGGTTGCCATTTCACTTCCTAGTAATAACCCTTCGATTCTCATCCGCGGCACACCTACAGCACAGCGGTACGTCCACGATCTTATACTCCCCGTTTTGATCCCCCTTATGGCAAGCCATCCTGGGCTTACATTTCAGCAGGATAATACCCGCCCTCATAAGGCGAGAGTTTCTATTACTTGTCTTCGTGCTTCCCAAACACTGTTTTGGCCAGAAAGGGCACCGGATTCGTCCCAAACTGAGCATTACGGGCAGGACTCTCCAACAAGCTCTGGATTTTGAAGATCTAACGAGCCAATTGGATAGAATTTGCACTATATACTGGTGTGGCGATTGAACACTCTAACCTTGTATACCAGTAAAACAACCAGTTTGTAATTGCAACACTTCTTTATTGATTACACATACACATGAATTCATCAGCAGTAATACTCAATAAACATTTGCATATCAAGGCCATATCCACAATTAGTATTTAAAAATGCACAAAAATGAGTATAAAGAATTGTAGAACACAGGAACAGTTTCAAATACATAGTCATTTAAAAATGTTATACTGGAATGAAACTTACTGATGTAATGGAAACAGTAACTTAAATTAACTTGCAAATAGGAGGTATTTCAGTCTTGCCACAGCCATACTGTAATATGACTAAATCTTAAATTACTTTAAATATGAAACTTAGGGATAGGCACAACCGGGCTACAATTTGTGAGTTGATGTTCATACATTTACTGACTTCTTTCTGTTATCACTCAGTCTTACACTTATGCAAGCTTAAGGTAAAACGTCAGTTAGATGAACATGTGATCGAGCAAACGTTAATCTATTACAATTTCACAAATACACAATCCAAAGGGTGAACTTATATTCAGCATTGGGCAGTAGGAAATCTTCTGCCTAAAACAAGTCTCTCTTTGAATGGAATAGAGAAATCGTGCTCTAACGGGGTCCGGACGGCCCTGAGTTTAAATCCTGAGATTTCCGTCACACTGCAAGCTTGCGTTGCGAGGTTTTCTCGCGTCGACCACTATACACGTTTATGAAAACAGGAAAACATGAGCGGCAGACACATTGTAGTATATACAAGTTACACAAATATATATATATATATATATTGAAGTGCTCAGGAAAATCTACGAGAATTCTTCAGCTTATGTTAACATCGGCGAATCAACTCAAAAATTCCGCATCATGAGGGGTCTCAAGCAAGGCTTGAACATGAACCTTTCCAAAACACAAGTAATATCCAACAAATGGGTCCCAGCTGGAGATGTGAAACTCAAGGACAGTCTACTAGAAGAGGTCAGTGAATATGTCTACCTTGGCCAGATTATAAATATGAAGGGAGACATAAGGCCAGAAATCTATCGACGCATCAAGCTTGGCTGGCAAGCATTTGGGAAGAATTCAAAAGTATTCAGATCAAAAATGCCAGTAAATCTGAAGAAAGCAGTATTTGATCAATGCATTCTTCCTGTGATGACGTATGGCTGCGAGACATGGACACTGAACTCATTCACAAAAGGGAAACTTAGGACAGCACAGAGAGCCATGGAGAGATCAATGCTGGGCTATACAAGAAAGGACAGGAAAAGGGCAGATGATATCCGGTCTGTGACGAAGGTTAATGACATCTTAGAGAGAGTAGGTTCCTTGAAATGGCAGTGGGCTGGCCACGTTGCAAGAAGAAAAGACAACAGAGGGACGAAGCTAGTACTGGAGTGGAGTCCGAGAGAGCACCGGAGGCCTAGAGGAAGACCACCAGACAGATGGGACAAAGACATCAAGAAGATCGCTGGTAACACCTGGCAGAGAACTGCCCAAGAGCGTCCCACTTGGAGAAGACTTCTGAAAGCCTACCTGAATCCACAACTCGAAGAGGCCACATCATCTAATGATAGAATTGGCTGCTGCTGCTGATGATGATGATATATATATGCCGGTTTTATTTCTATCCACCCCACGTACTTTGTTAGACCAAACTGACATGGGCCCAACATATTCGAAAAATACTATAACAGAGCTGGTACAAATGTTGACCAATTCGTTCAGTGATTATAACCTGTTTCTCAAAATAATGACTGCTTCATCTGGGACTGACCATATGTGACAATTCAGTTTCATATCCACTATCTTTGTTACATGAATGTAATCTGAACTGTGTCATTGATGATCTAGTCAATTGCTTTCTAAATGAGCACATCCTTCCCTCTTTCTTCATTTATTTCCTGATTGCAGTACTTGTTTTATGTCGATTTGTGCTCAAAACCTAAAATCATTCTGTCATAGGTCTTGTGCAAATTTTTCTGATTCACTATAAGAAAGCTAGCCTTCTAACTTTTGTTAAAATTGGAGCACTATGGAAAAGAGCTGAAATGAATCCAGGCTTGGAGTGTGTGAAGAGAAGAGCAACAGTAATCTGTGGTAAAAGCAGATATTGTTATTCTTAGAATCCAGAGCCATATTTCATTTCATCATGGCTGCTGCATCTGACATCTTCGACCATCTACCATATATACTCGTATCTAGTTCTGCCCTTACCATTCTATCCTTCCATCAATCTCTCAACTAACGTTTTCAGCAACGACTCATGCCGTAAGGTGTACCCAAGCATTTTGTCCCTTCGTTTCATTATGTTCTTCACTACACATTTCTCTCGGTGAGTTGGTGTAGGAAGTCTTCATTCCATACTCAATCAATCCATGTGATCTCCAACCATTTCCAGTAAAACCATGTTTGTAAGCGTTCAAGTCATTCCATTTCTCTCCTCTGTAGTGTCCTCGTTTTGCACCCTTGTAAAACTGTCCCAAACATGTCTACTGATGAAACTTTTTCAGGTCTCAAGGTTCATAGTTTTAGATGTTAGCTGCCCTTCTATGTCTTTCTTGCGTCTCCCTCTTTTATCTATCCTATTTCCTAGATAGTAAAATTCGTCCTCCACGTCAGTGGTTTATTCTCCAAGTTTAATATTCAGTGGTGACCATGAGAAACACTGCCTTACACCTTTTCCGATTTTATCCTCTCGTGTCATTTCATCAGTGCCAGCTATTCCAGTCTGCTTCGTCTAAAGAGAATAGATTACCCTTCTACTAGTTCACTGACGAGGAACAGAAAAACGTTTTATTCCATTCTGGATAGGGAAAAATCTGACCACCCTATCACCATCACAAGTCATCGAACTTTTATGTGGAGGTAATACCGATTGTGGGAACTGATATCTGACAGCTGAAATCGCAAATTCGAGAACTGATACTGGAATACACATCAAGACATAAGAAGAAGCACATCGAAGAAATTATCTGAATGGGACGGAAATGGGTAGATATGGTGTACATATACTGTGAAACACATGATTACAATTTCAGGAAAATGGGATGGTTATTTAAGAGAAAGAGCTTTACGAGCTGAGCAAGTCAGTAACTCATGGGTCCCTTATGCAAGGAGTTATTCGGCTTGGCACTGATCGACGGAGTTGTTGGATGTTCTCCTGAGGTATATGAGCCGGTGGGTTTCTGGCGCCAGGCGATATCCATTCTTACTTCCATCTTTGATCGTTGTCCCTGTGCCTTGTTCTCTTTGTGTCTTTGAGGCAGGCTATTTATGATAGCGCGAGTGCTCAAGTCGAGGAGAGTTGGTGCGCGCATGAGCCGAGTCAGCCTGTGACGTGACGTGCTTTCGAAGTTGTCGTTGTGGGGAGTTGGCGACACCATGTCACGTGGCACGGCCGTATGCCGTGAGGACCAGTTGAGTTGGAGCAACGAAGAAGCATGGGCCGCTGCCGGAAAGTATTAAAGTTGTATTGACACGGCTGGCCAGCGGCGACCAGGATTTGCTAATACCTCGAGAGCTATGTGGATGGATGGCGTGTGAATTTCACATGAAGAAGAAAAAATTAATCGCCAAGCTTTCGTGGTGGGTTCCTCCTTCTATATATAGTGAATATTATTGTGTACTTAAGGACTGTTGACTGTTGCAGTTGCTCGGGCTAGTGGGCAGCAAAACATTCACTGCAGTGGTGGCGAGGCAAGTTATGTTCTGGAACGGTCATGAAATTACTTTACTTAAGTGGCTAGAAATAGCGCCTCGAATTTGTAAGTTTGGATTTGGTGCTTAGTAGCACGCTGAAGGTAACTGGTTCACTTGAACTTCATTTCTTAATTTAGTTATAGATTTAGAATTTTCTGGTTTTACGAATTAGTGGTAGTTGTTGTTTCTTAATAATTTCTTGTGTGTATGGATTGTCACGTTAGGTACTTAGTACCTCAATTTTTTTTTTGATCAAAGGAAACCAAGCTCCTTAATTCTGTTCATTTGTTAACTTGTAATATGTTTATATTAAGGTATTGTTTTTATATATATAGTATATATAACAGCTTTACATCGCTGAAATGACGAAAGTGGTGAAAAGTATAATGTCGCAGTCACGGAACAAAATACGCCAGAACTGACCTTCAAACTTAACGCCAAGTACGGAGCACGCAGTTCATTACCTCACGTCAACACTATAAAGACAAAAGTTAGATTAATGAGTCTCACTGAAGCATCGGCAATCGTCCATGAATGGGTTGGGACAATTGTTTAATGCGTGGGGTAGACTGTACGTTCCTTACTACTCGTGTTATTAACGCATTCGGTGATGGTTATATATATAAGAGAAATAACACGTTACAGAAAACGCAATGTTTTGGCAAACTTGTAGTTGGACTAGAGAAAAGCAGTATGAACAGAAAATACAATTGACTCCCTTCTGTTTGGCACATTTGCAGGGCTAGTATATATTTTCAAGGCAGTGAATAATTATATGTGACAAAAGCCTTTGATTCATGAAGTATGTTATACTTTTTGCGTAAGATGGAGATATATGGAACTAGGAGAAAGGATCATAAATGATACTTTTCGTACCTAGCAGACAGGAAGCAGAAATCTGTTCTACAGAGTCTTCAAGGGACAAAAATTGAAGTCAGTGAAAACGTGTAAAGTGGCCGGTGCTGCAGGTACACGGTCTTTCCGCTTTGGATGTACATCAATGACGTGCCTCCAGAAACGAGAGATAACTGAAAAAATATTATAACTTTGTAGTGCAAACCACCACTGTGTAACGCGCAGTAAAGACAGTAATGGAAGGATGAAGAGATGAAAACATAGACAGGGGGGGGGGGGGGTGGAGGGAAGAAGACAGAGACGAAGAATAGGTGGAATTAGAGAAAGGAGAGGATAGGAACAGGGTAAGGAACAAGGGAAGGGGAGCGTTAAGGCAAAAGAGAAAAGAAGTGTCTACCTGTTTCTTTGAACATGCTAACGTATCCGGAGGAACACTGCATCGTTTTCCTTAAGATGACAATTACAATGCCCCTTAACAACGCAGGAATGGGCTAAGGACAGGTAGAGGAGGAAACTACAAGAGACATGGTTCGCTACATCAGTAAATATTACAAACAAAGGGCACCAAACAGAGACTACTGAGAGGATGAGGGGCCGGACCGTAGGATCAGTTTGGACCAGAAGTAGGTCGAACACATATATAAAGCGATCAGGAGTTTCTCATGGGTACGAGACAGGAAGAACAGCTGAAGGATCACCAGCTAATAGCTTCCAGATAATGGCCATAAGTAAAGATATGGAAACAGATCCACTACGAGAGGAAAATACCGGATTAGGACAGATTTTACAGAAATCGAGGGCTATCGGTGTCTTAAAAGATACAGGTTGTTCTATCAGTTATGACTCTCAATACCCACACCGAAAATGACTAAAAAACGGAGATAATATTCCATGTCTTTCACTGACATGCATATCAGTATGCGCTGTAGTGAAATCTCCCAAAAGAACAGTGAAAGACCGGATGGTAATAGGTATGGTAATAGATCAGAGGCCGACCGGTGTAGCCGAGCGGTTCTAGGCGCATCAGTCCGGAACCGCGAGACCGCTAGCGTCGCAGGTTCGAATCTTGCCTCGGGCATGGATGTGTGTGATGTCCTTAGGTTAGTTAGGTTTAAGTAGCTCAAGTTCTAGGGGACTGATGACCTCAGATGTTAATTCCCATAGTGCTCGGAGCCAATAGATCAGAAACAATTTAAGTTCTTAGTGCTCGTTGTACCAGGCTATAACAAACTGAAATAACTTGCTGTGTCAGTCCGTAATGTGTATCTCTAAACAATGTTTATCAGTTATTACTGTAATTTAGCTGCTCTCAATTTTTTTGAGAAAAAACTGAGGGGCTAAAAGTCTCCTCACTAGCGAATTTTGTCTTCCGTCTGAGTTCATGGAAGAACACATTCCATTTTTACTCGTAACTTTATTAATAACGATGACGATATTTAAGTTCACTCATGCTTTTATTTAGTAGCCACTTGATTGAAATCCCTTTACTGATGCTATATTCAGAATTTATCTGTCAGCTATTTAACTACGTTGGGAAGTGATTGGTTTGCTGACGCATCAATTCTGCGCCATCAGCGAGACATCTTACGCATATTTGATTTCTCTGCAAGTTGGACATTTCAATCTAATTTTCTTATTATGAAGTCCAGTTACTGTTTCTGTGTTCTGCACGTCATTTGGATGCCATATTACCATGGTCCACCGTCACCAAGCTTTTCTGTTACACAATAACTGTGCACTTGACACTAAAAGAAAAGAAAAAAAAAGCATGTAAAGGAGCCATCCTTGGCCAAGTAAGAGTTATAATCATATTTAATAGCAAAATTCTAGTGATATATGTTCTTTAGTTTACTCCTGCTGTGTATCCCCCTTCTGAACAACTATCTTTCAGAAGATCCAAGATCAGTTATTGTAATAAACATTCATTCATATTCACTATTTTCATGGGATAATTACAACGGCGACCATGGCGGGACCACACATAATTTTTATATATACTATATGTAAACTTCATTATTATCATAACATTGTCATAAATTTTCTGGTTTTCTGTTGCATGAGTTATTGAAAATAATTTTAGTCCCGAAATTTAAAAATCAGATGTACAACAAAATACCAGACCACTATTGTAAACAAACCGTAAAACAGATAACTGGACAAATTAGGAAAATTTTGAACTATTGGACAACCGCTGTCTATGCTACACCGTAAAAGGAAAAGTAAGGAGCTATTGCCTCTTGTACCTGCCTGCGTATAGAGTGCAGTCATGCGTTATCTGTACTGATTCAAACCAAAATTTTGATTGGTAGATAAAAATTAAAAATTTTTACAGCAGTAAACTTTAACAATAGTGCGAATCTAATTTTTACAAGACGGCTGACATCATGAATCGATGTTTTAGTGTTCCATTTCGGTAATGTTGTCTTGCCAGAACAATCTTGCTCAGTGATATTAATCATTTGTGTTCTTATTTTAATACAAATTACATGAATTCACATATGTGATTTCAGCCATTTTACATTTTACATTAAAAATCAGGAAAATATCCAAAATGGAATGCAAAACAGTATGTGAAATTGAATTTAATGCTGTGAGAGACAATTTTCTGAAGTAGCTATACATGGTTTAGATACATCAGTACATGAAACAGAATCGTATGATGGTACTGAAGTAATGAGTTCTATAGTGAATACAGACATTAGCTGTTTACCAGATGCTAATACGGCAATTATTAGCTATTCAATGGATATGATAAAGCAAATGTCAACCAAACTAGATGAAGACCATAATGGAATTTCCTTTCCGCTAAGAAACTTAACCACGACTGTATGAAATTTAACATTACAGCAATATGCTATATTCACTGACACGAAAGACATTCATTAGAATGTGGTACATTACCTACTGAAATTGTAGCATTAAAAACTGTTTGTCAGGGCCTATCTGATGCGATGAAACAGTAGTCTGATGAAAAAGCACAATTCAGGAAGTCTGCCCGTAGACTAGGTTCATAAATAAAGATTATCACTGTGAAACCAGAAGCTAAGATTAAACTTCAATTTGAAAAACAATGAGAAAGTCTTGAGAAAGATTATTCTACATGGCTTTGTAGTGGGGAAACACAGTTTACTGAAAGATTGAAGTCAGAATTTCCACATATTGTTCATGAAAAAGGTATTATCTCAGGGAGGCGTATCAGGAGTCGTAATGAAGATGGAGGTAAACCAAATTAAAAAGGCGCTGGATAAGCAGTTACCAAAGTAGCGGATTACAGTACAGATTAACGACATCCAACAGAAGCTAATACTGGTTACACAAAAATTAAATGATTCGCCATCCATTGTTAGAGTAGCAGATGAAGATGTTAGTCCTACAGTATCCGATGGTATGGTAATGATCTTAGTCGCATAGGCATCTGTGTTCTTCGCGGTGGGGACACCAGCACCACAACTCTCATCTGTTCTCTTGGATGAAAGATTACTAAAGAATAAGCAATTTCAAGCGTTCACTTCAGTTAAAAAGGTATTCGTCCTGTTATCTTCATCAGGTCATTTAAAGTCTACTGCTGAGGTTGTGGACCTATCAACATATAATTCACTCATGTGCCCCTGGGATTGCAGAGAACTGTCGACATTACACGCAATCTGTGCAGGTCTTCTGCTCTAAGTACTGGTATGAGCTTGTCCAGGAAAGACTCCGAAAGAAGTAGACAGGATTCTTGCTGTTGTGGTCGGTCTCCAGTGGAAAGACTGGTTTGATGCAGCTCTCCATGCTATATTGTCCTGTGTGAGCCTCATTTCCGAATAACTACTGCCGCTTACAGCTTTCTGAATCTGTTAACTGTATTCATTTCCTGGTCTTCCCCGACGATTTTTTCCGCCGACACGTCCATCCAGTACTAAATTAGTGATCTCCTGATGTTTCAGAATTTGTCCTATCAACCAGTCCCTTCTTTTGTTCAAGTTGTGTCACAAATTTCTTGCCTCTTAAATTCTATTCAGTACTTCCCCATCAATTACGTGACCGACTCATCTAATCTTCAGCATTCTTCTGTTATCGTTCATTTTTCATTTGCTTATATGGCTACACTATAAATAAATATATTCCGAAAAACTTCCTAGCACTTAAATCTACATTCTACGTTAAGAAATTTCCCTTCTCCGTAAATGTTTTTCTTGCCATTGCCAGTTTGCATTTTATATCCCCTCTACTTCGTCCATCTTCAGTTATTTTGGTGCCGAAATAGCAAAGCTCATCTACTACTTTAAGTGTCTCGCTTCCTAATCTTAACGTAACTTGATTGTATTCTGCTGTATTCCATTATCATTGTTTTGCTCTTGTTAATTGTGATCTTATATCCGCCTCTCAAGTCATGGTCCATTCCATTCAACTGCTTTTCCAAGTCCTTGGCTGTCTCTGACAGAGTTACAATATCATCAGCAAACATCAAAGTTTTTAATTTTGCTCTGTGAACTTTAATTCCAACTCCAAATTTTTCTTTGATTTCCTACATTGTTTGTCCAGCACACATATTGAATAACATTGAGGACAGGCTACAAATCTGTCTCACTGTCTTTTCAACTGCTCCCTTCCGTGGACCTCCTCTCCTATGAATGCTGCCTCGTTTCTGAAAAAGTCGTATACAGACTTTCGGTCCCTGTATTTGACTCTTGTAGCTTCATAATTTCAAAGAGCTTATTGCAGTTAGCATTTGCGAAAGCTTTCTGTAACTCTACAAATGCTAAAAAAGTAGGTTTGCCTTTCCTTAACCTATCTTCTAATATAAGTCGTAGAGTCAGCATTGCCTCTCATGTTCCTGCTTTTCTTTGGAATCCGAATCAATATTGCCTGAGATCGGTTTCCACCAGTTTTTCCTTTCTTCTGTAAAGAATTCATGTTACTAAACTGATAGCTCGGTAACTTTTGATACCTGTGAGCTGCTGATTTCTTTGGAATTGAAATTGCTACGTTCGTCTTGAAGTCTGAGAGTATTTAGCCTGTCTCATACGTGTTGCAAACCAGATGAAAGAGTTTTGTCATGACTGGTTCTCCTAACGTTATCAGTAGTTCTGGCGGAACATCGTCTACTCTTGGTGCCTTGATTCGATAAGATCCTTCAGAGCTTTGCCAACTTCTACAAATGTCCCATCTCATCCTCATCTACATCCATTTCTCTTTCTATAATATTGTTTTCATTTCCCTTGTATACACCCTCTATATACCCCTTCCACCCTTCACCTTTCCTTTCTATACTTAAGACTCGTTCGCCATCTGAGCACTTGATATTCATACAGCTGCTTCTGTTTTCCCCAAAGACCTCTACAATTTACCTGTAGGCGATATCTATGTATCACATAATGAAGCACACTTCTTTACATTTCTCTTCTAGGTATTCCTGCTAAGCAATTTTACACTTCCTGTCATTTTCATTTTTATACGTTTTTATTCCCTTCACTTGCTGCATTTTTAAATTTTCTCCTTGCGTCTGAAACTCTAACCAATGTCTGGTTCTTTCAACTTATTCACGACCCATTTCCTTAATTTCCTATCATTTTCTTCAATTTTAATCAATAAATTATTGGCAGAGTTCACATCTGTCCATGGAAATGTCTTACATCTTAAAATGTGGTTCCTAAGTCTCTGTCTAACCATTAGACAAACAAGCCGAAACATTCCAGCGTCTCCAGGTCTCTTACATGAATACAGCCTTCTTTTATTATTCTTAAACCAATTGTTAGAGATGGTTAAATTACGCTCTGTGCAAAATTCTACCAAGTGGCTTCCTCTGTAATTCCTTTCCCCCAGTCCACATCCACCTACCAATTTTCTTTCGATTGCTTCCCTATCATTGAACTCTAGTCCTCCACAACAATTAAATTTTCGTGTCCTCTAATTATCTGAATAATTTCTTTCATGTCATCTTACATTTCTTCAATCTCTTCATCATCTGCAGAGTTAGCTCACATGTAAACATGTGGTTGGCATGGGATTTGCGTCTATCTTGACTACGATAATGCCTTCACTACGCTGTTAATAGGACCTTACCCACATTCCTGTTTTCTTATTCATGATTAAACCCAATCCCGCATTGCCCCTGTTTGAGTTTGTATGTACAACCCTGTATTCACATGACTGTAAGTCCTGTTCGTCCTGTCACCTGGCTTCACTAATTCTCACTATATTTAGCTTCAACCTATTCATTTCATCTTTTAAACTTTCTAACCTATATGCCCAGTTGTATCTAATATTCATGCTCTGATCTGAAGAATGCCAATTTTGTTTCTCCTGACGATGACATCCTCCTGAGTAGTTCCCTCCCGGAGATCTGAATGGGGACTATTTCACTTCCACAATATTTTACCCGAGACGATGCCATCATCCTTTAACCATAGAGCTGCACAAATTAAGGCTGTAGTTTCCCTCTTGCTTTGAGCCATTTGCAGTACCAGCACAGCAAGGCTGTTTTGGTTGATAGTATAAAGACAGATCAGTCAATCATTCAGGCTTTTGTCCCTGCAACAAGTTTGTCTATCCTCTCAGCAGATACCCATCTGTTGTGGTTGTTCCCATATTATAGCTGCCTGTATCGCTGAGGCACACAAGTCTTCCCACCGATGCAAGGTCCATGGTTCATAAAGCTGGGGTGGGGGGTAGATGGGGCAACCTCAGCAAATACTTTAGGTTGTTCGCAGACGATGCTCTAATTTACCGTCTAGTAAGGTCATCCGAAGACCAGTATCAGTTGCAAAGCGATTTAGAAAAGATTGCTGTATGGTGTGGCAGGTGGCAGTTGACGCTAAATAACGAAAAGTGTGAGGTGATGATCCACATGAGTTCCAAAAGAAATCCGTTGGAGTTCGATTACTCGATAAGTGGTACAATTCTCAAGGCTGTCAGTTCAACTAAGTACCTGGGTGTTAAAATTACGAACAACTTCAGTTGGAAAGACCACATAGATAATATTGTGGGGAAGGCGAGCCAAAGGTTGCGTTTCATTGGCAGGACACTTAGAAGATGCAACAAGTCCACCAAAGAGACAGCTTACACTACACTCGTTCGTCATCTGTTAGAATATTGCTGCGCGGTGTGGGATCCTTACCAGGTGGGATTGACGGAGGACATCGAAAGGGTGCAAAAAAGGGCAGCTCGTTTTGTATTATCACGTAGTAGGGGAGAGAGTGTGTCAGGTATGATACGCGAATTGGGATGGAAGTCATTACAGCAAAGACGTTTTTCGTCGTGGCGAGATCTACTTACGAAATTTCAGTCACCAACTTTCTCTTCCGAATGCGAAAATATTTTTTTGAGCCCAACCTACATAGGTAGGAATGATCATCAAAGGAAAATAAGAGAAATCAGAGCTCGAACAGAAAGGTCTAGGTGTTCGTTTTTCCCGCGCGCTGTTCGGGAGTGGAATAGTAGGGAGATAGTATGATTGTGGTTCGACGAACCCTCTGCCAAGCACTTAAATGTGAATTGCAGAGTAGTCATGTAGATGTAGATGTAGATGTACCTAAATAAAACCACATATTGGGATGGTCTAAGATGTAATCTGGACGTCCTGAGAGTGTTAACAGTCACTGAATCTTAGGTACAAAGTGGTACATTTACCCAAAATTGTTCTGAACATTTTATGCCGGTGCTGGACTAACTTGAACTTATACAAGAAGATTCAAAATCTAATAATTATAACAATAACATTGCGGCATGTTCCTCCACAGCTCTCGCACAGTGGTACAACAACAGCAAGACAAGAGAGAATCAGTTAAATTACGAAATGCTGAAGGCCACTTTCCACGTGTAAATCACAGTAAACTGATCATTGTCCACTGAACTCAACTGTAAAGTCACGAAATGGTTACTGCGATCACCCAGCTTATTATGACAATGGTAATGGAAATTGACTGAACCATAATAATAGCCCCAGCAACAATAGTTGGAATTCCGAAATGGGAAATCGCAACTAATCACTCCAGCAAAACAATAATCATAGGCGTGAGTTTTCCATGCAAAATCGTATTTTGGAAGGTGATTGACAGAGACAAAAACCCACTGGAAATGTCGGTCGTGGGGTGGACCACTTCAGTAAAACTATTACATTACAACAATGACACAGACATCAGGGAGGAGCTAACTGTCCAAACCACTGTGCATGCCATAGTATGTAGGAAAGATAATGACTACGTTTGTAATAGACACAAGCGCTTATAGTGGGCATTATGTCGTCCAGTTTGTTCAATAAAATTGAACAGGTCACTGAAGTACCCATATATCAAGTACAAAATGGTAAAATAGTAGGAGCTGCTGGTTTTAAATCATGCAATGTCGAGTTAGTAACCACCTTCAACACGGAGTACGTCCATATCTCACCACTGACATATAGTATAAGCCGCACGCAGTTGACGTTATCAAGTGTATGGGCCTGAAGATGACGTTGTTACAACTTTAAAACTAGTTGCCAAAATAAAATCGACACCTTATATATAGCTCCCCCCCCCCCCCTCCCCCCCGATGAACCATGGGCCTTGCCGTTGGAAGGGAGGCTTGCGTGCCTCAGCGATACAGATAGCCGTACCGTAGGTGCAACCACAACGGAGGGGTATCTGTTGAGAGGCCAGACAAACGTGTGGTTCCTGAAGAGGGGCAGCGGCCTTTTCAGTAGTTGCAGGGGCAACAGTCTGGATGATTGACTTATCTGGCCTTATAACAATAACCAAAACGGCCTTGCTGTGCTGGTACTGCGAACGGCTGAAAGCAAGGGGAAACTACAGCCGTAATTTTTCCCGAGGACATGCAGCTTTACTGTATGATTAAATGATTATGGCGTCCTCTTGGGTAAAATATTCCAGAGGTAAAATAGTCCCCCATCCGGGCGGGGACTACTCAAGAGGATGTCGTTATCAGGAGAAAGAAAACTGGCGTTCTACGGGTCGGAGCGTGGAATGTCAGATCCCTTAATCGGGCAGGTAGGTTAGAAAATTTAAAAAGGGAAATGGATAGGTTAAAGTTAGATATAGTGGGAATTAGTGAAGTTCGGTGGCAGGAGGAACAAGACTTCTGGTCAGGTGACTACAGGGTTATAAACACAAAATCAAATAGGGGTAATGCAGGAGTAGGTTTAATAATGAATAGGAACATAGGAATGCGGGTAAGCTACTACAAACAGCATAGTGAACGCATTATTGTCTCCAAGATAGATACGAAGCCCACACCTACTACAGTAGTACAAGTATATGTGCCAACTAGCTCTGCAGATGACGAAGAAATTGAAGAAATGTATGATGAAATAAAAGAAATTATTCAGATAGTGAAGGGAGACGAAAATTTAATAGTCATGGGTGACTCGAATTCGAGTGTAGAAAAAGGGAGAGAAGGAAACATAGTAGGTGAATATGAATTGGGGCTAAGAAATGAAAGAGGAAGCCGCCTGGTAGAATTTTGCACAGAGCACAACTTAATCATAGCTAACACTTTGTTTAAGAATCATGAAAGAAGGTTGTATACATGGAAGAACCCTGGAGATACTAAAAGGTATCAGATAGATTATATAATGGTAAGACAGAGATTTAGGAACCAGGTTTTAAATTGTAAGACATTTCCAGGGGCAGATGTGGACTCTGACCACAATCTATTGGTTATGACCTGTAGATTAAAACTGAAGAAACTGCCAAAAGGTGGGAATTTAATGAGATGGGACCTGGATAAACTGAAAGAACCAGAGGTTGTACAGAGTTGCAGGGAGAGCATAAGGGAACAATTGACAGGAATGGGGGAAAGAAATACAATAGAATAAGAATGGGTAGCTTTGAGGGATGAAGTAGTGAAGGCAGCAGAGGATCAAGTAGGTAAAAAGACGAGGTCTAGTAGAAATCCTTGGGTAACAGAAGAAAAATTGAATTTAATTGATGAAAGGAGAAAATATAAAAATGCAGTAAATGAAGCAGGCAAAAAGGAATACAAACGTCTCAAAAATGAGATCGACAGGAAGTGCAAAATGGCTAAGCAGGGATGGCTAGAGGACAAATGTAAGGATGTAGAGGCTTATCTCACTAGGGGTAAGATAGATACTGCCTACAGGAAAATTAAAGAGACCTTTGGAGATAAGAGAGCGACTTGTATGAATATCAAGAGCTCAGATGGAAACCCAGTTCTAAGCAAGGAAGGGAAAGCAGAAAGGTGGAAGGAGTATATAGAGGGTCTATACAAGGGCGATGTACTTGAGGACAATATTATGGAAATGGAAGAGGATGTAGATGAAGATGAAATGGGAGATACTATACTGCGTGAAGAGTTTGACAGAGCACTGAAAGACCTGAGTCGAAACAAGGCCCCTGGAGTAGACAACATTCCATTGGAACTACTGACGGCCTTGGGAGAGCCAGTCCTGACAAAACTCTTCCATCTGGTGAGAAAGATGTATGAAACAGGCGAAATACCCTCAGACTTCAAGAAGAATATAATAATTCCAATCCCAAAGAAAGCAGGTGTTGACAGATGTGAAAATTACCGAACCATCAGTTTAATAAGTCACAGCTGCAAAATACTAACACGAATTCTTTACAGACGAATGGAAAAACTAATAGAAGCCAACCTCGGGGAAGATCAGTTTGGATTCCGTAGAAACACTGGAACACGTGAGGCAATACTGACCTTACGACTTATCTTAGAAGAAAGATTAAGGAAAGGCAAACCTACGTTTCTAGCATTTGTAGACTTAGAGAAAACTTTTGACAATGTTGACTGGAATACTCTCTTTCAAATTCTAAGGGTGGCAGGGGTAAAATACAGGGAGCGAAAGGCTATTTACAATTTGTACAGAAACCAGATGGCTGTTATAAGAGTCGAGGGACATGAAAGGGAAGCAGTGGTTGGGAAGGGAGTAAGACAGGGTTGTAGCCTCTCCCCGATGTTATTCAATCTGTATATTGAGCAGGAAGCAGTAAAGGAAACAAAAGAAAAATTCGGAGTATGTATTAAAATCCATGGAGAAGAAATAAAAACTTTGAGTTTCGCCGATGACATTGTAATTCTGTCAGAGACAGCAAAGGACTTCGAAGAGCAGTTGAATGGAATGACCAGTGTCTTGAAAGGAGGATATAAGATGAACATCAACAAAAGCAAAACGAGGATAATGGAATGTAGTCGAATTAAGTCGGGTGATGCTGATGGAATTAGATTAGGAAATGAGACACTTAAAGTAGTAAAGGAGTTTTGCTATTTGGGAGCAAAATAACTGATGATGGTCGAAGGAGAGAGGATATAAAATGTAGACTGGCAATGGCAAGGAAAGCGTTTCTGAAGAAGAGAAATTTGTTAACATCGAGTATAGATTTAAGTGTCAGGAAGTCATTTCTGAAAGTATTTGTATGGAGTGTAGCCATGTATGGAAGTGAAACATGGACGATAAATAGTTTGGACAAGAAGAGAATAGAAGCTTTCGAAATGTGGTGCTACAGAAGAATGCTGAAGATTAGATGGGTAGATCACATAACTAATGAGGAAGTACTGAATAGGATTGGGGAGAAGAGAAGTTTGTGGCACAACTTGACCAGAAGACGGGATCGGTTGGTAGGACATATTCTGAGGCATCAAGGGATAACCAATTTAGTATTGGAGGGCAGCGTGGAGGGTAAAAATCGTAGAGGGAGACCAAGAGATGAATACACTAAGCAGATTCAGAAGGATGTAGGTTGCAGTAGGTGCTGGGAGATGAAGAAGCTTGCACAGGATAGAGTAGCATGGAGAGCTGCATCAAACCAGTGTCAGGACTGAAGACCACAACAACAAAACAACAATATACAGCTCGAGGAATTTCTTCATTTTAATATAAATAATTACAAACATGGTTTTAAATTGACGAACTCATCCATCAGAATATTTAATACTTTAAATCACTGAGTTATAGAGAGGGAATGATGCTTTATAAATGAAACACGAAAAGATCTCCACCCTCGTGCTTAACACTGATCACTCTAATTATTCAAATTATGCCTTGTTACTTATATTTATGTAAACTTTTACTTGTAATCTAAAAACGATTTCGTACAGTATAACCTGTGTAGGTCATACATTATGTAATAGTAATTCAAATGTACCACTATTTCATGTGACCTGACGATGCTGAATTAATCAAGGCAACCTCTAGAAGCCAGGAGAGCTGAGTGGATACTTCCTGTCTACTGTTCTGGTTGATGACCTTTCTGTCAAGAAACTGATCATTAAGAACGTGCCTACCACAGCTGACGACGTCGTCTGAATATTATTATTGGGCTTATCACACTAGACCATCACCAACCGCTACAGCCAATCCATTCAGAATTTGCTTACCTTTCAGCTGTTTAACTTCGTTGGAAGTGATTGGTTAGGAAGCTATTTCTGTTGGCGCAAAATCATATGCACATTTCCGTTGTCTATAAGTTGAAACTTGCAATCTAATTTTCTCATTTCGAAGTCCGATCACTGTTTCTATGTTATGTAAATCAGTTGGGTGCATTATAAACCATATTACGATGGTCTGCTCTAACTAAGCTTTTCTGCTCCGCAATGTCAAACCTACACTGGACACTAAAATAAATTGCATAAAATGCAGCTAACGGATCCATCTTTGGCCAAATAGAAGTTATAATAACATTTAATAGTAAAAATTATAATTATTTATGTCTTTAATGTGCTCAAGCCCTGGCCACTGTGATGCATCCCACTTGCGAACATTTTAATCACTATATTACACATTCATTCTCTTTCGCTCTTTTCATAGGATACATTACGAGGCCCAAGTGTACTGTTGATCCTGGGTGGTGAATGACTGAAGAAGTATGTGGCAAACGGATTCTGTGAAACTGCAATGATAAAAACCAAAGAGAATGCTCTCAGTGGTCCATTCAAGGACACTGTTACTATGAGGACGAAAGAAGAGAAACCCACTATATTTTATACAACTGCCACAAGCAGCGCTGATGAGATGCCAAACTTTAAAATCCAATACAGATGGGAGAATATCCCCAAAGAAGGTATACAAAGGTTAACAGAAATTTTAAATAAAAATTGAAACGTGTTATCTGGTGTACCAGTGTCGAGCTTCATTGAGCTTGAATCTTCCTAGTACTCACGTGCCCCATTCTCGAAACTGAATGTACTACGCATCAATGTTGAATATTAGTGCCATCTAGGAAAGTCTTTGTTGATTCGGTGTCGAATTGTAGCAGCTGTGTTGAGAGGAAGGTTGTAATTATTACGTTCAATTAGGTAGGAGCAAAATGACTCGTTCCTTACGCACAGACTTTTCTAAGGAGCAGACTGTACGCCTTTTAAAGGCATGTATAAGTGAAAACGACATTAACAATGATTTTGTTGACATTAATTTTGACGATATCAGTGACTCAACTATAAACAGCTCGAGTGAAGTGACGACGGAAACAGTTCATACTTGAGAGTTTCAATAGTACCACACAGCGAAAAGTTTTTATAGTAACACCTACGCAAATACATTTGAAGGGAAGTGCATTTTTTGTTTTAATGTACACCCTAATTGTTGGTCAGTGGCCTCATTGCTACCACAAAGAGTCACGCAGTTCTCTGTGGTGCGCTCACTGACAGGGTAGCTGTGATTTAAATTAATTTGCGCAAAGACGCCTTTTGTCTACGTTATGGAGTGGGAAGGATTAATAAAATAATACGAGTAACATCAATCACGGGTTTTACGGTTAGTGTTACAGAAATTGTGGGGAGCTCAAGTTTTTAGCAATGTTGATGTAAGGCCATTGTGCTGGCAGGTCCTACTTCATCAAGAATCAAAAAATATACTGTGTGTTTAGATTTGATGTCAGAAGCTGTGTTCTACAATATCTAGAAATATCAAATGTAGCATGCGTCAGATCTTTGGACAACGTTCTTAGGATGAATTATTAAAGGAAATTACAGCTTATGTGGATGACACTATGATCCCATCTGTCTCCAGGGAAGCACATAAACAGATATTAAACGGAGTTTTTACAGCATTTGAGAGAGCAAGAGAGACAATAAATCCCGAAAATTCCGAATTTCCTAAGTGTGGAATAAAAGTTTTGGGACACACAACTAGCTCAAAATGTAAGACAAAGTGAAAACTATAAAACAGTTTCTAAAGCCTCAATTCCAAACACAATTATATGTATTTTAGGATTATGTATATTCAAAAGCAGATTTGTGAATGATCAGTGGCTAAGTGAACCATAACTGGATTACTTTTTTTAAAAAAAGAAAAGAAAAGGTGATATTGGATTTCACACAGTCATGTCACGATGATTTTGCATTCACTGAAATCCATAAATATTAGTATACTCATACCTCGCAAAACATTTTTGCTTGGCCTATAATAGCTCAGACTATGGCACTGGAGTACATCTTGATCAGAAAGATCTGGTTGGTTCCATAGACACTATCGCATCTGTCAATAAAATAATGAGTAAATGAGGAACACAATAAATCATCACTGAATGAGAAGCCTTAGTTGCAAATTCCAACCCTTTTAAACATCACTGAAGACGAACATTGCGTACAGTAGAAATCGCCGTCGCATCTTCCTATGTAAAGTGAATGTACAGATCCACTGGCAAGACTAATGGAGCACTATCTAGTACCACTACCGACACATTCTGCCAGACGATTCAACGCCCATTGTTTTTTAATTTGAGATAAAACAAGGCTCCAGTTCTTTCTTATTGGATAACCCTTGTCTCTGGTAATAATGTGGTATGTCAGTCTAATTTTAATGGAATCCTTAGAAACATATCCCTAAAAATGAGACACAGTGGCCACCATTTGTATCTTGTCATTTAACGTGCCGTGTCACTCGCTAAGACAGTGCTTCTCCATTGTAGGTATTTCAGGTTCCAACACCCATGATAGACGACGGTGCTCAGTTCATCTATCGATAAAGGTGCGAACAGTCTGCCCAATAAAAGTTTTTCCACCATGGCAAGAGCTTTGACGAACGGTGGGCTTCCTCTATCCTAGGTCGTCTTTTACCAATCCAAGGAGCACTCAAATCTAGGCTGGCAGAGGAAGTATACTTTTGACATTACATCTTTTGGAAATCTGTCGTATCTTAGTATACATCCCCCATTACATGATGGAGAAGCTACTGATCCCCATGCATTTTCCACTGGTTCTGCCGAAGGTCCAAATTCGAAGGCCTGATACATCTGTTTGTCTGTGTAACCATTGAACACGAGCTTAAAGTGTTCAGCTCTTGTGTCAAGCTTTCTGTGTATGAAATGGCAGTAGACCTGTTTCCCAACTTCCCCAGGATCACTATGCATTGCTACGGTTGATGGCATTCTGTGTGTGTAGATACCGTTTATGTTGGCTTCCGTTTCCGATAAACCCTGTGTCCTAGAGACCCATCGTCCTTTCGGTAGACCATATGTATAAGGCTGGAAGTCTTCCATTCATTTCGACCTCCATTGTGAACAACAGCGTTCCTAGCTGAACGTGGTGGCCAGAAGGTCTGCAGAGATATTATGTCTAGATGATTGTGTAATCAGGCTGTAGAGCTGACAAGAATACAATCAAGTTTCACTCACGGTCAGAGTCTATGTCAAACTGAAGATCCCTCTGGAACTAGCGGATGGGTCAGGTCAAAAGCTGGAGGAAGGCAGATGAAATTACAGGCGTAGATGTTATGGAAGTAGAAGAAAGAGAGGGAAATGAACGTGAAACGTATTTAAAGAAAGAGACTCGTAAATCCGAAAAAGAAGAGGCGAGGGAGAAATGAAGAGCAGTAAGGATTGTGAAGGAGAAGAAATGCGAATAGAAGGAATGTAAAAGTGTGGAGGAAGGAGAAAGAAAGTGGGACAGCAGAAGCAGCTTGGTTACAGGCAAGCTGCTGCAGGAAAGTGAGAGATTTTCTTGAATTATGTACAATAAACTGCCATCGAGAACCGATTATAAATCCAGAAATAGTAAATTTAGTGTGGTAAAAAGTTATTGCAAGTTTTCCCGCAATTTCCGTTTTGACAGTCAAATAAATAGAAGGTTTCTAATAAATCAATTTTTCTTCAGTGCTATACTTCACAAATTTTCTAGAGGCCACTCTATTTCTTAGCCGTGTTATTCAACGGCGTTACTTCCCAAGAGCAACGTTTACGCATTAGTTTATTTTTTGCTCATACAAAGTAAACCTGCAGTGTTATTAGTTACTGCATGTCGTATACTACACGCTGTAAGTACTGAAACAATACGTTCACAAAACCATCATTCAGTGTTAAATATATTTTTTACATACTAAAAACCACCATCTAAACCCTCAAATCTAATCAAGTTCATGATATGTAGCTTTGGGTTAATATGCAATTTAAGTATGCATTGTAACCTGGTATTTGTGGAGCTACTGGTGTTATAGCACTGAGAGTCTACACTTAATTCAAGAACAATAGAGTATGACTAATTACCGTATAAATTTCTGCAGCGAAATTACTGCTGAATTATTGTATTTCAAAGTATGTCATCATGTTGGTCGTAAGTTTTCAGAGACAAAATATTTTCTCTATATATATAAAATAATCACTGTGTCGCCAGGTATATTTTTCCTTGCATTCGATCGGTGGCCACACGCCCTCGGAGTGGCATTATTGCAGCATCCAACAATCCATTCCTTACTTGACTTATCACAAGGCATTACCCAGGAATGTTCAGAGGGATGCTCGAACCCGACATGTCATTGACATTGAAAAAAATTGTCTCTTATTCAGTCTGCAATTTTTCGCAAATTGTTGGCTAATGATATTGGTGGAAAGTCCACTTACTGATCATGATGCTCTCGTAATTCCTAGTGAAGTTCCATCTTCTGCAGCAGTTATCAGACCATGCTGGTTTGTCGTTCCTAATGAATTTCTACGATCAGTGTTTATTTCAATTTCTTTTTGGAGACTTCTTGTAATTTGATACTCATGTAAATTAGTTTTCGATGTATTGCTCACTATAATATCAAACAGTTGCCACTTTTCCTAACTAATGACCATGACATACCAGATGGTTACGATTAAAGTGCAGCTACTCAAGGAATTCCAGTGTCGACAGTAATTATCGCATGGGAGTGAAACTCGGTATATATGCTAATGTGCTAATGCGGAACGGATCTACTCTGGAAACAAATCAGTTCCAGTTTTGGCCAGCAGATGCATATCTGGCGCTCTGAGTTCAAGGAAGACACGTAAATTTGTTGCCGTATGTAATGGACTAGGAATGGGGTGGCGACAGAAAAGGTTAAACAACTGAGAATGTTTTTTTCAAATTAGTAACCGTTATGTAGTCATATGACAGTGTGGATCACACACCATCATACAAACTGTGTACAGCGCCAGATTTTCACCTTTATTCCCGAGTTAATCGGTTGCCCATTAACGTATTAACGTATTTACCAAGTTTGGCTGCCATACAATAGTTACAGTCCGCCTTCGTCCTCTGTGAGTAGGTGCACATTAATTGTAACCAGCCGGTACATATATCAGAATTCAATTCCAGCCTACGTTCAATACATTTGTCACGTTCAAACAACACATGTTCAGGCATAGCTGTCAATCCTTAGTAGCATGTCTGGCACCTAATACTGTTATATCTGTATAAATATACAGACTATGAACTACCTTGGTAATGGCTTGAGAATAAACATACCACCCATTTGCAATTTTTCACGTATGCTTGCTATAACCGCATTTCTCCAGTTTACAGTACTAATTGCATGCCTGTCACGTTGCTACTCAGCAAGCATTTATTTTTTTAGCTGATACTTCCCAATGACGTTCTGGTCAGTAAAGTACTTCGGCTCGATTACCTCTGCAGAACCTATGACAACGTCCTAGATACCATAATTTTATGCTTGTGGGAAAATGCCCAACAATACCTGCCACTGCAGGATTAGCATTAACAGCTCCCTTCGTCCAGAATAACAGAGCAAAGTGGGGCAGTAGCAATACACTTGCATTTGAGAGGATGGCGAGTTCAAAACCCTCTCCATACATCCGGCCTTAGGTTTTCCGTGATTTTTCTAAATCATGTGCGATGTACGACGAACGTATGCGTTCGGACAGTGCTGCGAAATCTGGCGTTAATAGGCTATGGCAGCACGCGACCAACGCGAGTGACCTTTCTAACAGCACGACATCGTCTGCAGCACCTCTCCTGTGCCCGTGACCATAACGATTGGACCCTAGACAAGTGGAAAACCGTGGTTTGATGAGATGAGTCCCAATTTCAGTCGATAAGAGCTGAGTGTAAGGTTACGAAGCCGTGGGCCCAAGTTGTCAACAACTCACTGTGCAAGCTGGTGGTGGTTCCGTAAGAGTGTGGGCTGTATTTACACGGAATGGACTGGGTCGTTTGGTCTAATGGGACCGATCATTGACTGGAAACGGTTATGTTCACCAGCTTGGAGACCATTTGTAGCAATTCATGCACTTCATGTTCCCAAACAACGACGGAATTCTTGTGAATAACAACGCTCCATGTCACCGTGCCACAATTGTTCACGATTGGTTTGAAGAACATTCCGAACAATTCGAGCGAATGATTTGGACATCCCGATCGCCCGACTTGAATAATCAAGAGGTCCGTTCGTGCGCAAATTCCTGCACTGGCAAAACTTTCTGAATTATGGACGTCTATAGCGGCAGCATGGCTCAATATTTCTGCTAGGGTCCATACGACAATGACATGCTGCACACGCCGGGGAAAATGAGGTCCACATGATATTACGAGGTATCCCATCCGTTTTGTCACCTCATTGTGGGAAATGTGACGTTTAACCATTTAAATATGAATGACTTCTACTGAAATTGTGTACATGTTATCTAGATATTTTGTATAACAGTTATTATTACACGCATATTTCTAGTGGTGTCCAGCTTCAATCATATGATTTTTTTAAAATGACAATTGAAATCGTGGATAGTAGAACAACCATTAAGAATGATAATACGTAGATGTGATGGATACCAATATAGTGCTACCCAAAAGCCTATAAAACAAAAGAAAATCATATTTTCCAAGCCATATAACTGTAACGAACTATATTTGATTTTCCAATAACGGCGTTTGATTTTTCAGCACGATGTCATTCTGAAACTAATGAAATACATTGCAGAGTGAACAGAATGCAGTCAGATCACGATTCAGACACAAAAACGAAACTTAAAGCTTAGAGTCACGACGACAACGAGATGATTATAGACGAAGATCTTGCTCAGGTCTGGGAGGGATGTGGAAGGAAAGTCGCCGCGTTGTTTTAAAGGAAGAGCTCTGTTATTTGCCTTGTGGGACGCATTTGTCCGTGCGCTTAGTTCCAACTACAATTCCGTGTTCAAAGTCTGTTAATTCCGGTCGTGTGGCCATAATCACGTGAGAAAACTTTTCGCATGAATCACTTTAGTACAAGTGAGAGTGAGAGCTCCACCAACGCACTGCCCTTTTTATACCTACACACGTTACTACCGTCGTCTGCCTACGTGCATATCAATGGCCACAGACTTAGGCACCTCTGTGTACACCTCTCTCTGGTTGACAGGAAGAATACGACCGATTTTGGAAGGGGCATCGCTGAAATAACCGATGCTTGCATAAAATATTTTTGATGTGTCTCGTATCTAGTACACGAACACAGTTGATGGCTTACGTCCCACACTTCATTGCGTAAATAGCGTAATGGAGAGTCTTCTAATACTATTCTGAACACGTGGGCGGTCTGGGAAGTAGACACGGTTTGAGCGTATGCGCGTAATCGCTGTTATGAATTGCCTTCTCCTGTTCTAATTTAAGAGCCTGCCGGGTGGCTTTGCGAGATCCGCGTCCCACGGCGCGTCGCCGGTCGACGGAGCCTCCGGCGGAGATGTAAATTCCTGCGTGTGCGCCCCGGCCGCGCGCCTGCGCCATCAAGCCGTGCCGTGCCGTCCGCGTTGTAATACAGCGATTACGTGGGGGGCGCTGCGCTGCGATAATTCGGGGGCGCCCGGCGGTTATTTAATAACTCGCCCGTGCCGGGTAATGGGCTTGTTATTTGTAAATTGCAAGTGCGCACAGGTGGCTTACCCGCTCATTAGCGGGAGTTAGGCCGCGGCCGCAGCCATTAGGGGGAGGGCAGCGGGGGGCGAGGGGCGTATCTTGGCCGGCATCTAGCCCCGCCGGCACCCGGAGCGCCGGGGGACATTCCGGGCAGATCGGTGGTCCCGTCCCACCCCACCCCATGCGCCTTCGTCACGTCGCGGAACCGTGGGTCGTGGTCCTCGGGCTATAACAGCGCCACTTCCGGACACTGATCCATTGGGAGGCGTGTGAGCGTGTCGATTGCGATCGTTCGTCCAGAGTCATCTTGCTCGTGCAAAGCAGGTAACTGATAAGTAGATACATTTTTTCCTGGTGTACACAACATGCTGCTACTCTAGTGTCTGACTTGCTGCCTGTTGTTTTTAGTCACCAATCTTTCACTGGTTTAATTCGGCTATTCACGAATTTCCTATGCTGTGCCAAACTTTTCATGTCCACCCTTAATTACGTTTTCGATGTATTCCAATATCTCTCTTCGTCTACAGTTTTTACTCTCTACAGTTTTTACCCTCTACACCTTCCTCTGGTTCCGCGGAAGCTATTCTGTGGTGTCTTAACAGACGACCTACCATCCTGTCCCTTCCCCTTGTCAATGTTTTCCATATACCAGCCGACTCTGCAGAGAACATAATCGATCCTTAACTTATCAATCCAGCTAATTTTCAACATTCGTCTGTAGCACAACATTTCAAATGCTTTGACTCTCTTCTGCTCCGATTGTCCCACATACCATGTTTCACTGCTACACAATACTGTGCTTCAAATGTACATTCTCAGAAATTTCTTCCTCAGATGTAGGTCTTTGTTTGATACTAGTAGTCTTCTATTGGCCCAGGAACGCCTTTTTGCTTTTTAATATCCTGCTTGCTCCGTCTGTCATGGATTATTTTGAAGCCTAGTAAACAGGATTTCTTTAACATAATCTACTTCGATATCACCAACTATGACGTTAAGTTTTTCTCTGTTCTCACTTCCGCTACTTCTCAATAATGCCGTCTTTTATTAGATTTGTTCTCAATTCATATTCTGTACTCATTAGACCATTCATTGCATTCAGCACATCCTGTAATTCTTCTTCACTTTCACTGAGGATGCCACTGTCAGTGGCGAATCTTATCACTGATATCTTTTCACCTTGAATTTTAATCCCACCCTCGATCCTTGATCCTTTCTTTTATTTCAGTCATCGCTTCTACGATGTATAGATTGAACAGTAGGAGCAAACGACTGCACCCCTGTCCCACACCATTTTTAATTCGAGCGCTTGACTGTCCGTATCGGGTCTTACTGTTCCCTCTTGGTACTTTTACATATTGTATACTACCCGTTTTTCTCCACAGTTCAACTCTATTTTTCTCAGGATATCGAATATCTTGCACCATTTTACACTGGCGAATGCTTTCTCTAGGTCGACAAATCCTGTGAACATATCTCCATTTTTTCTCAGTCTTGCTTCCACGATCAGTCGCAACGTCAGCTCTGCCTCTGTCATAAAGACCATTCCTAATGCCCAACTGATGGTCAACCAACTGATCCTCAGTTTTCTTTTCCATTCTTCTGTGTATTATCCTTGTCAGTAATTTCGATGCATTAGCTGTTAAGGCCGGCCGGAGTAGCCGAGCGGTTCTAGGCGCTACCGTCTGGAACCGCACGACCGCTACGGTCGCAGGTTCGAATCCCGCCTCGGGCATGGATGTGTGTGATGTCCTTAGGTGAGTTAGGTTTAAGTAGTTCTAAGTTCTAGGGGACTGATGACCTCAGAAGTTAAGTCCCATAGTGCTCAGAGTCATTTTGAACCATTAGCTGTTAACCTGACTGTGCGATAATTCTTGCACTTTTGGCTTCGGACTTGTGAGGATGTTCCTTTCCTTGAAGTCTGTTGGTACATCGCTAGTCTCATACATTCCACATGCCTACGCGAATATTTGTTTTGTTGCTCCCCGCCCGCCATCCCCCCTATGATTTTCGAAATTCCGATGGAATGTTGTCTATTCCCTTTGCCTTATCGTCCAAACTTCTTTTAAATTCTGATTCTGATACTGGGTCCCTTATGTCTTCCCTGTCGATTCCTGTTTCTTCTGCATCACACCATCAAGTAAGTCCTCTCCCTCATATAGGCTTTCATTTTATCCTTTCCACCTATCCGCTCTATCCTGTGCATTTAACAGTGGAATTCTCATTGCACTTTTAATGTTACCGCCCTTCCATTTAATTTCACCAAAGGTTGTCTTGACTATCAGTCTTTCCGACAACCAGTTCTTTTTCGATTTCTTCACGTTTCCATGCAGCCATTTCGCCTTATCTTCCCTGCATTTCATACTTATTTCGTTCCGAAGTGACATGTATTACTGTACACCATGAATATTTTTTAACTTTCTTATTTTTGCACTTCCTTCATTCGTCGATCAGGTGACGTATTTCTTCTGTTCAAAAATGGTTCAAATGGCTCTGAGCACTATGGGACTTAACATCTATGGTCATCAGTCCCCTAGAACTTAGAACTACTTAAACCTAACTAACCTAAGGACATCACACACATCCATGCCCGAGGCAGGATTCGAACCTGCGACCGTAGCGGTCACGCGGTTCCAGACTGAAGCCCCTAGAACCGCACGACCACACCGGACGGCTATTTCTTCTGTTACCCTTCGTTTCTTTGCAGTTACCTTCCTTGTACCTATTTTTTTCCAACTTTTGTGATTGTCCTTTTTAGAAATATTCATTACTCTAACTGAGCTGCCTACTGAACTATTCATTATCGCAGTATATTTAGCCTCAGAGAACTCTCTTCATTACTCCGTACCACACTTCTTTCCCCACTGATCCCTCCTGTCACTCCCTTCAACTTTAGCCTACTCTTTATCATAAACAAATTGTGATCTGAGTGTATATCTGCTGCTGGGTACGCCTTACAGTCCAATATCTTGTTTCGGAATCTCTGCCTATGACGTAATCTAAGTGAAATCTTCCCGTATCTCCTGGCCTTTCCAAAGTACAGCTCCTCTTCTTGTAATTCTTTATCAGAGTTTTCGCTAGTACTAGCTGAATTTTATTGCAGCGATTCTTTCTCTTCACTCATTCCTACAACCGATCCCATGTTCTACCGTAACCTGTTCTCATTCCAATCGCCAATGAGCGCTAGATTTTCATCTCCCTTTACCTACTGAATTACCCGTTTAATATCCTCATATACTTCCTCTGTCTCTTCGTATTCTGCTTGCGACGTTGGCACGTATACCTGAGCTATTGTTGTCGGTGCTGGTTGCTGTCGATTCTGATGAGAACAACCCTCTCACCGAACTGTTCACAGTAACACTTCTATGACTTGACTGCCAACTGATAGCAAATCTTACGCCCGTTATACGACTTTCTGCTTCTAATGAAGTTACCGTATAGTCATCTAACCAGAAATCGTTGTCTTCTTTCCGTTTCACTTCATTCGCCCGCAGTAATCTAGACTGAAACTTAACATTTCCCTTTCCTGATCTTCTAGCTTCCCGACGATGTTCAAACTTCTGACCCTCCACAAACCGATTCTTAGAACGTTATCCTTTCGTTGGCTATTCAAATCTTTTATCATGGTCACCTCACCCTTGGCAGTCCCATCATGGGCATCTGAATGGGGGAACCAGTCTGGAATATTATGCCAATGGAGAAATAATCATGACACTTTTTGACTTACATGCCGCATGTCCTGTGGATACATATTGTATATTTTTATTGCAATGGTTTCCATTGCCATATAGATCCTCATGCTGTCGGTCATTGCTGATTCTTCCGACTTTTGGGGGCAGTTTCCCACCCTATAGGCGATAGAGTGTCCTGAATTTCTTTCGGCTCTCAGTGCTGTTTGACAATGTCTTCGTCGGATCGAGGGTGACTTTTCATTCCGGAAGTCTTCGGCCGCCATTACTGATGATTTTTGTCCAAAATTAATGCACTGGTGAGGATCGAAACCGAGATCCAGGACGTTCTGATTACTAGTCAATGACACTACATCCCCCCTTTCCTTTAACAAAAGGTGGAAGGACTTTTTCATTTTTTAACTCTCGTGCTATGGTATGCCTTATAATACCGAGCGAAAGGAAAATGGAAAACGGTCCTCTTCGGATATCAAATAGGATGAAAAACGTATGAGGCCGTCTCATTACGATCTGAGGTCGCTCCATGGTACTAGTCGCTGAGGAATTATCGATGCATGGGTTCTCGTATCAACATGGTTCCCGTTGACGGTTCAACCCCAACAAAAGAGAAAGTTTCGTCATTCACCTTCTTCTGTCATGGATAATCCGGCTCCGAGATGGATTATGGGACGCGCTCCGGAGAAAAGTTAAGAAGTATTGCTGGTACTTGGGATTCCGTACGAGGGCATAGTGTCGTTCGTTTAAGTAGTGCCAAATTCGAAGACCTTTTTCTGTCCGGTCGGGAGTCAAGCGTTTGAGGAAAGCCAACACCAGCTGCACCAAATGCTAAAGATCCTTCACCTTTACGCAGACAATACGATAGTCATCCGTATCAATCACTCCACAGGTGACACATAGTGGAGAGTCGGCGAGGTGAATTTGACGTAGACCAGACTAGCGCACCTGCTTCCGTTAATCGTTATGTACCAAGCGGACTGATTGGCCGTATCAAGAGCCGCAGCGCTCTCCACCTTCCACACGACTTGCCACTTTAAATGGTGGGATTTCCTGTCAGTCACGTTGGTGCCCTACTCAGTTGCAGGTTCGTATATATCGCTCTCGCCGACGTCAAGCATGTGGGCAGTAGTGCAGTGCGGATATAGATTAATCCAAAGAAGAGTTGATCAACTTAAAAGAAACGCGCACGGATGTCCGATAACAGCAGCAATGAAGACAGAGGGAGATCGGCACTGAGTACACCAGCAGCAGGGTTGTAAGGCATGTTGGACAACTTCGCCACATCTTCATGTGAGAGCTTACAAATGTGGCTTTCGCACTGTCCTAAACGGGAGCCCGTCTGTCCCTCGGGAGGGCGAGGTACTCTTAGCAATCTCAAAAAGCATGCCCATACTAATAAAGTATCTCAAAGCCACCAGCACGCGGCGGGTGAGACACGGCTGGATCGTAAGCGTCTGCGCAACATGGGGACCCTCAGAACTGCGGTGCCTGAGGCAGCCAAACTTTCCTAACATTAATACTTTGGCAAGATGTTTATAAAAGCAATGTCCTGTAACGATACTTTCGCGATGCCTACTCAACAACACACAGGCATTTGCTACTATTCTCTTCTGTTTGCACTTGCTGATAGTAAGAGCAGATATCAGGGCATCTGTCTTTCATACAGCACCCGTAATATTGTTGGCCATCGAACTTCCTTAACTGACACCTTCTCATAGTCGTAAATTTCTAGGACCAACGATTCTTTTCTGCACTTCTTGTTCTCTTGCAAGTTTTTTAAGTGTGAGCAACAGGTTAGACACATTACACTGGGGTACGTGCAAAAGAATTTCAGCCTGCTGCAGATTATACTGGACGCTGAGTTCACTGTATGAGAAGGTGTATGACACTAGGAAGTCTATGGGTAAAAACCCGCATATTTTTAGACGCTCTTGTGAATTACAATGTTCTCCTGAGGGTGTAAGTGAATCAGTCATTAAGTGAGAGGAAATCATAAATTTGAACGAGCAATAATTGGTTCACCGTTGGCGGAATTATATACTATTTCCGACCAATGACACAAAATTGAGGAAAACTGGTTACCAAAAGGTACTAAAGAGGGAAAACCGAACTGTTAAAAGAGGTCGCCGTACATGAAAGAAGTACACTTAATCTTGTGATCTCTTTGATGTAAGTCTGCGTTGGTCTCCATCTTATTTCTTCTCGATTCATTTACGCCAACTAAAGTTTCTCATCAGCATGATAAATGTAGGGAGGCTGACAACCTAATACGCTTACGAACTCAGTACATAACGCTGCACCACACGTGGAGGGGCGGTCTCATACCAGTCTGCTACCTATCTTGTCCTCTTGCAAGTTATTTTAGTGTGAGGAGAATAGATACTTACTTTTCACCAGAGGTTCACATTTCACTCCGCTGCACAGCGGCGGTAAGTAACGTATCATGCAGCTATACTCAGATGCCCACATACTCTAAAACTCTCCCATGCCAGGCGATTACGAGACGTACTAGGTAATTGTATAAAGTTTCTTGATCCGTTCAAAATACTAAGTAATAATGCGCATGTTTGTTTTAACGGCCTTGTTTTCCTTCTTAGCCGTTTCGCCTTCACGTAACGTGTTTCCAGCTCAGTAAATTACATTATTGATGGTTTACCGTCAACATTGTAAGTCATTAAAATGTTTGACAGGACAGAAGCGCCACTTCTTAATATTTGCCTCTGTTTGGGTACCACTAAAATAACTTTTTGTTGTACATTACGTAAGTCAGTTCTCACAGGTTTAGAAGAAATTCATACAAATACAAAGTAGCTTACAATAGTTCATAATAATACGTCAAGGTAATGGTCAATAAACAGTATTAAGAGGAAAAAGATAAATATGAATAAAATACATTGTCTTCCGGTTATCTTCATACATGTGTTCAAAACTGTGAAGCTTAAAGAATGCTTGGATATGGAACTGTCTTTGACAGGCAGTGTGTGATGTGGTACAGAAATTTCACTTGGAAATAGAGGGTCAAAGGTTTTTACAACACTTGGGATAATTATCTTATTTCTGTACTCTGTTGTGTACACTAATAAAAGTATATTAAGTGTATGAATGGGTGGGGGAAAAGGAGGGCTAAAATAATGTGTGTGACTTCGGGTTCGTTGGCAGACCGATGACAAGCGACCAGTGAAGAAAAGTGACAGTTTCAGGTGAAGGTTTGCAGTGTGTCAGATGTCATTGACCACCACACAGTGCAACATTGTTCCTTAACGCAGTTTCCTAAGACGATACAATGGCTTAATATATCAGCATCACCACCAGAAACCGGTGTTCTGTACAATGAATTTCAGATCTTGTTAAAGTTGTTGCTTCTTGATAAGTGCTAAATATACATATCAGTAGTTCCGTGCAGTAGTTTCAGTTGTTCCAAAAATAGGTTAATACAACAGTTGCCACAAAAAATGGCTCTGAGCACTATGGGACTTAACTGCTGAGGTCATCAGTCCCCTCAGTAGCCACATGGAGGAGAAATCACAGAAAGGAACGAACATTTCAATTAACAATGAATGTCCATTATTTTTATCTACGTCCTCAAATGCCCTCCTGACGTTTTTCGTAACAGTTAGAGGCGTTTCAAGGAATTAAACCAGCCGCTTCATCGGCAGTATTAGGGTCTATAGGCAGTGACAGGTTGTTGTGCTAAGAGATCACCTGTGAGAAAGCTGCTGTCATTTCGTGATCACGCTCTGCCCACGTCCAATCTGAGATGGTGATTACATTTCGATAAGAGCAGCCTATTAGTAAGTATATCACTGTGAGTAATGTAATAATATCGCTGTTATTACTGCAGCGTCGATAGCAGCGAGCAAGGAATGATAATCGACTCGATTTATATGCAGGGAAACAGGCGGCTTGGTCTGAAGAAATCTGTGGCTCTGTCGGAACATATAAACGGAGCTTTTATTTACGCCGCCTTCTTTAAAGAACCACCGCCCAGCTTAATTAATTACCTCTTGTGAGTGGTTGCCCATTTCGATTCATTGGTTAATTAACATAGGAAGGTCTGTAAGAAACTGGCGAAGGCGCCTGTTACGAGCGAGTTTTGTGGGCAGCTCAAGTAACTGTCATCGGGCAGGACATTATTATGAAAATCATTTATAGGTCTTGCATTCTGGTGGATTCTATGACACTGCACTTATAGGTGAACAGATCGAGCAACTCGTCTACTTTAACTACATTATCGTGATACGTTCCGAATAACATCGGATGATCTGGAAATTGCAGTGAGAAATTAATAGTAACATACCAGGTGTGCGTCGTAGATGATGCCTCAGTGGTGAATTGTATTTGCAGTAGAAACAGTATTAGAACTATTTCCTAGTGGCTGGAGACGACCACTAGATCAAATATACGACAAAAACTACATGCTAGCCTGAAAATTAGTTGGGCAAATCGAATAAACCCAAAGTAGTATAGTGACGCGGGAGGGAGGGGTGGGTGCGTTGGGAAAGGCAGCCCCTTTTTCACGGAGTGCTGCACTGAGGAGAGATATCGATGTCGGTCGGCCTGGCACGAAGTCGGCGTTCCAAAGCATCAGAAATGTGTTCCATAGGATTCAGGTCAGGACTTTGTGCAGGCCAGTACATTACAGGGACGTTATTGTCGTGTAACCACTCCGCCACAGGCCGTGTATTAAGAACAGGCGTTCGACCGTGTCGGAAGATGCAGACGTCATCCCCGAATTGCTCTTCAACAGTGGGAAGCAAGAAGGTGCTTAAAACAACAATGTAGGCCTGTGCTGAGATAGCTTTACGCAAAACAACGATTGGCCCCTCCATGAAAACCACGACCACACCATAACAGCATCACCTCCGAACTTTACTGATGGCACTACACACGCTGGCAGATGAAGTTCACAGGGCATTCGCAGTACCCACACCCTGCCATCGGAACGCCATATTATGTACTAATATTCGCCACTCCACACAGCGTTTTTCCACTGTTCAGTCGTCCAATGTTTACGCTCCTTCCACAAAGCGAGGCTTCGTTTGGCATTTACCGGCGTGATGTGTGGCTTATGAGCAGCCGCTGGACCGTGAAATCCAAGTTTTCTCACCCCCCCCCCCCCCCCCCGCCTGTCAAAGTACTTGCAGCGGATCCTGATGCAGTTTGAAATTCCTGTGTGATGGTCTGGACAGATGTCTGCCTATTACACATTACGGCCCTTGCGAGGTGCCGGGGCTAGTAGTGTATTTATCACTAAATTCTACTAGAATCCACATGTGTAAATCATGCTCTAAGCCCCCCCTATTCTAACTCCGACTTTTGCTGTTGCACAAGGATAAAACAAATACGCGAACTGACTCTAATCAACCCTGCTAGTGGAGTAGAAGAGAGTTTGGCACCTGCAATAATTTAATTTGATAAATAAGTTAAATAAACAAAGGTTTCATTAGCATAGTGAGGAATGATAGGGTTGCTCTATTGATTAACAGAAAGAAAGTTCTGTCCAAAATAACAATATGATTTATTAAGATTAAACGCAGAATAGTAAAAGAGACACAGGAAATATAAAACATCAAATCGGCTAAAATTGGAGATTCATACAAACACAGTAAAGGTGAAGTTGTCCCTAACTTAGATCGTGAGGTTTAAGACGAAGTGGTATGTGGAGCCAATTCCTTTCCACTCAAATCTCAAGAGAGACACACAGCTAACCCAATAGTAATTGCTGCTACTCGAAACTGAACAAAGTTAGAAAAGGATGAACAGGCGCGCTCTGCTGAGCTCTGATTATCACCTAGGAAAATCCCTATCTGCCGGTGCTGCGGACGTACATTACCAACAGTCTTCTTATCTCCCAGAACACGATCTGGCGTACCGCAGGCGAGGGCTGGTTGCTCAGACGTCCTCGACCGAAAGGCGACTGCTGACTACTCGGAGCACCCGCACAGGCCGAACACCGAACATTCCCGCCCCCACGACAGTGGCCGTGGTTACGTTCCAATCAGCAACTCGAAAACCGGCGGAAATTCCACTCCATTGCCGGAGCACTACCATTCCACCAATGGAGATTCTTGGCGCCAATTTCTGTGCTGATTTTGCAGAAAGTGCGGGAATTTTCCCGCCACAACTGCGTGGGTACACAAGTCATTCCCACGCCTCGCTGGTAGCCCGCCAGAAAGTGTTTTCGCAAAGTTTCTCTGAAGTAACGGAACCTCTAGCCCAGCCGCTACTTCACACCCCAGCGGGCGTGTCTCTTGACAATGTCGGCGTCTGAAAAGCATTCACTCGACTGCCTCACACACGTCGGCTTAACTCTCTCCAGTTCCACCGAGCCCGCCTGTCACCGGCCCACCCGGGTGACGAGAGACGCTGCGTGGGAAGTACGCGTGTTAAGGAAAAGCAACCCTCCACCGCATGCAACTAAAGAGGAGAATCGTAAGATAGAAATATGAGAGGGGGCTCATGCCACCTCTCATTGCCCCTACGCCATTTTAGATTGTAATTGGTGAGCGGTTGGCTCACTTAGGAGCAAGGTAGTGAGTCAATCGCCCAAGAACAATCTTACAAAGTGACTCCACATACCGCACTCTATAAAAAAGATCATTGCAACTGAAAAATGCAACTCATAGAGGGAGGATTATTTATGATGTAGCCAACTTCACCTTCTTAATATGGAACACTAACACTCACATCACACATCCATACCCAGGGAGCCCCTTCCAAACACCGATTCACGCAGACATTCACTCTCTAAATATGGCCCGGGCATCTGAGCCAAATATGGAGCAGTTTATTCTTTACAATCAGAGTTGGAGTGCTCCGCAATTAAATGCCCAAGATGTTACAACAATTTTAATCATTAAACTAGCCTGACCTCACTCACACATGATAATATTTAAGTTAACAATCTCTTTGTGAGTTTTCAGAATCTAGTTACAACCTCCGATTCATTCTGTCTCCCTGCAGCAAGAATAACCTTTACAAAATGTTCCCTGAACTGATGGTCCATTCACAATGACAGTGGTGGTATCTGCTTCAGTTTATGGGGACTTCAGGCACACTGTTAGCATACACACAACAATAAACACAAAATACAAAAAAAACATGATGTGGAGAACAATACAGTAATCTGTAATAAGAATTACAGTGTAAAACACAAACGCATACAAGGTATAACATACATTACAGAAACAACATAAGAGAAAGAAATTTAAGAAAAACAAAAAAAACAAGGTTCATGGGGCATCAAATTGTGCGTGCACATTGCACAAAGTTCACGACTGTGCTGAGAATGAGGCACTAAATCACATTGTTAGAAATATCCGTGGCACTTCACTGATTCCACTGTACTGACATCACATAAGGCTAAACGTCGGTTGTAGTAGCTACGTTGTGGCAACAGCAATAGGGAGTTCTGGAGTGTCTGCAGTACGCTGTTGAGATTGTAGTCAGACCCACGCATATGATCACGGCAGTACGGTAGGAAGACACAGTGATAGGTTCTCCTCACGTCGATTAATTGTCTCTGAGATCTCCTTGTTGGGATACATCACTAGTCTAGGTCTCTTCTCTCGCTGGACAGAACTTTACGTTTCCCAATATTGCAGTTCGACGAGGGATGATGGCACGTGGAGTGACTCCACAAGTGTGTGAGGTCATCCATACAGGATCGAACTAGGAGCGACTATTGTTAAAAACTGCTCTCTAATAGAGAGGAGAAGTAAGACATGAGACCATACATTTGTTAGTGTGGCACGATACTGCTTTGTGTATGCAGATCGGCCAATGCTAGTGAGTTGTAAAAACCCAAACAGGTGAGTATAGAGCGTCCCTTTCTGTCCTGAGGCACATGAGGCGCAGGTTCTGACACGATATGTGATGTTCTTCGTGTACTCACGACAACGTGGTCTGCCGCAGGGAATCCCTCCAAGCGGCTGCCGCGTCCGGAGAGCTAGCAGGCTGTCGCGTGTCAGGGTCAACGGCCAGCCCCACTTTCGCTTGTGGCGGGGCGAGGGTCCCGTGTAATCCCTCAGGTAGGCAGCCGGGTGACTGTCAGCGTGTAGGACGGGACGCTCGCCCTCTAGCAGGTAGCCGAAGACCTCTTGTTTTTGCGCTGGCTGGCCTCTGCATTGCCACGTTCCTCGTCATCTGTACAATTCTTACAAAAGTCTTATGCCTAACTTTTTCCCATGACCTTCTATGTTATAATAAATTTACATAATGAAACATTGATGGTCTGTCATTTCAGACACTCTTATTTTACTTTTATAGTTATTAATCTATGGCAATCATTATAACATCTAATCTAGACATGGAAATAATTTATTTTGATATATGTGTAGAGACCGATCTCAGTATGTACATGGTGTGTGATAACTGATGCTTTGTAATGGATGAACAACTAAATGTGCGGGCCCGCACTAATATTACTATTAATTATATAGATCGACAGTAGACATGCTTCAAGAATTAACTACCATATCCCAACGATCTACATTCTACGTCTTTTAATTAAATTATGTTGTTATGCAGGTCTAAGTTTTACTGTGCTATAAAGAACATGCAACTACGCTACTTTCGCTCGCCCGTCGTCCCTCCATCTCGGGTCTGTGGTTTGGTGACCTGAAAAATAGCAACTCAACAGGCGTGCGCCACACTTGTGGTAGAAAACCCCCACAATATTAATCTAGTTATTGTTAAATCCTACAGTTTAACTTATCCTAGTATCGTACTTTCCCTTTTATTTATTTATTTATTTATTTTATTTTATTTATTTATTTATTTATTTATTTATTTTTTTTTTATTTACCTTATACAATACCCTTACATAGTTCCTGTTACGCTGAGATGTCTTGCTGCTCGCCGCTATTGACGACAGTGATGTGCGCGCCGTACGACATGACCTCCGAGTTTTCATTACGCCTCACTGAAACTCCAGAGACTGGGTTAGCCATGGCTATACACGACAATAAATTTATAGTTGCAACTTCCTTCTCTATGTGAAGCGGTTTTCGCGATCGAAGTACACCTTTCCAGAAGCAATGTAATATGACCAAGCCAGGACTGGTTCCTGTTGAGGATTCAGACACCCAACACACGCCAGCTACACAGTATGTCACGAATGTCCAAGTACAATTCCTTGGTGATTCATCTGTGACAAAAACGAGCAGCACGCTAAATCCCCAACCAGCACATTAGCATGGTAGGCTTTTATGCCCTGATTTCTCTCGTCTAGGGCACCATTAGAGTCAAATGCTCACAGGTTCACCCCGACTTGCAAGACAACGATACCGGCGCAGCTCTGCAAAAACTATACTGCCCATATTCACCCTCGAAATCGCGCAATATACCACAATCGTGCAGTGCACTGACGCGTGCCTGCAAGCATTGGTATGAACGTCTCACGAACTGGTTGTGGCCGCTATGGAGCGTATCACGACCTCTCAGAACGCTTCTAAGAGCACGTTCTTGTATGCGCCCGTTTGTGCGACGTCTCGTCACTCATCCTTATCCCTTAACATGGACACCAGATAGGAAAGGACAAAAACATTGCTCATGAAAAGGTAGTGTCTCCTACTCCATCAACATTGGAGATCGCAAACATAAACAAAAAGAGGATAGCAGCAGTAAATTCTTATGCAAGACAACGCAGCGTGTTAATACTTTAGCAATCTTAATCTATTAATGTAACGATTATTGTTCCCCGAAAAAAAGGTTCATATCTTTGCCTATTCTACTATGTACATTTCTTACACTACTACTATTCTACGAACTCCTTTATGTGAGAGAAGTGGTGGAGTCCTATGGACTAGCGTCAATCCCTTCTTAGACTCCCCCTCCTCTGACGTGCATTAGGATTTGGAGGTCTAATTTCAATCTCCTGGTTCTCCTGTTGTCCTTGATTTCGCTCCCTCCAATTACGGTCGCTTTGCCGTTCGTCATTCCTCCTGTCCCAGATTGCTTGTCTGGATTGACCCTGTTCCCTGACGTTCTGGTTTCCGTGTCTCTGGTTTCCATAACCTTGAATAGCGTAACCTTGATCTCGGTAACCCTGGTTTCCTAACTGACCAGTGCGACTATGCGATCTGTTGTCGTCTTCCCTTGCTGGCCCGTGGTATTTGTTATTTTGCGCCTTCTTCCTGTCCTTTGCGTCTTGTTTATCGAAGACTACTTCGAGTTCGCGCAGTAGACTCTTGAATGCATCTATGTCAGATCCACACTTCCCGACAAGTGTCTGTTGATACCTAACTGGCAATTTCGAAAAGCAAAATTTAATAATTTCTCCGTTGCTGTATGGACTATCTAAAAACTGATTCTTCTTGAGTAAGTCATCAAAAAATTTGGTTGCGCTCTTATGCCCGGACACTTCCAGTTCAGGACAAAATATTATTTCCTCTTTAATCTTGTCTTGCGTTTCCTTTGACCAGTAGGTCCGCAGGAATGCACCAACAAATTCCTGATAAGTCCGACACGTCGCTGCCACGCCCCGCATCTTTTCCGCGGCTTGGCCTTCGATGTGTCCACACATGAATTCTAATTTGGCCTGGGTTGGCCATGACGACGGTAATGAATTAGTAAATTGCATCACCCAGCTCTTCGGATGCATCGACCCTCCATTATCTTTGAACTTCTGGAATTTGAGTATCGACAGGAAGTGATTGTGATCAAAATTCTGTCCGATCCTCGCACTGGTGTTGTCAGACGTTTCCGATACTTGCACGTCTGCGGAGTGTCCTGATCTATCTTGCTGATAACTGTGATGTGCTACGTCTGTATCACAGTGGAAGTGGCATTCAGCATTCACTCTTCTAAGTGGGCTGCAATTATTGGAGCTATTACTCGCTGTTTCTGCGTGTGCATTGTTTGTTCCGCACGCTGTCACTGGGCTAGAGCACGGCGGGCTTTTCCTCGGAGACACAATCCTGTGTGCTCCATCATTGGTATCCGAACGCGCAGTGCTCGTGTGCCCATTTCGCTCTAGTTTTGCTATCCGACTCTCTACTTCTTTCATTCGTTTCGTGATGTTCGTAACCGCAATATTACCTTGAGTCTTTAAGGCCGCTAGGGATTTCGAGTGGACTTGTGTCGCACGTCGCAAGCGCCCTGCGAGTTTAGAAGTTACTCTTGCGATTTTCATTGCCCCTGTTGCTGCAGTTTTGGCTAGGCCTGCTACTTTTTGTGCTACCATTGACATTTGTTTTGCTTCTCCACATTCTTTCTTTATTGTTAATAATTCCCCACGAATTGCCCCTATATGCGAGATTATTGCCTCAGTGTCCCTCTTACGCTGTTCGTCAGCTTCTTCCTTCTCCTTCTTACGCTGTTCGTCAGCTTCTTCTTTCATTGATCGTAGGAAGCTCAGTATTGGGTTTACGTCATCTTCTTGATCCTCTTCAAACATGGGCGATGTAACTCTGGACACCTGGGCGCTAGAGCTCTGACGTGACCGAGCTGGCCTCTGTCTGCACTCGTTCGTTTGACTATAAACTTCTGCTACCGTCTCGACCTGTGTGCCTGTCTCTGTTTCCTCCTCTGCTTCACTATCATAATCACGGCCGCAACGCTGCTCTGAGATCGCGTCCAAATCACCTTCCTCATCAATGCCCCTGGCGTCCTGTCCTGCTAAAAATGTGCCCATCTCATCTCCGAACCTATTCCCGTCAGTAAACTGCCCCTTATCCATTATGCTATCCTCTTTTGTTTTAGCTTCGCCCGATAATAGTCGTGCCTTACTTCTCGTTATCATTCATAAAAACAAATTCATCTAAAATGCACAATAAAATTAATCTACTCCATATATTTTTTTACACATAAACATAAAATTTCAACAACGCTGTTCCAACGCTGTAATCACAAACACAATTTGATGTGGTACAGAAACCGCACACAAATCCGACAAAGTGCGATGCGGTACAGACACCACATCAGCGAAACACAGAAAAAACAATGAACAAAAAAATATATACACTGAAAACAAAAACTGTAGTCATGCGCCGCTACTTAAAACTAAACGCGGAACTACCAAAAAAAACTTGGGTATTAATCATTAAAAAATAGAGAGAAAAAAAATTGAATGTTCCTACTAAGAATCCTGTTTGTTTATCAGAGATTCACAGGAAAGATCCGAGGCCAAGGGTCGCCATATTATGCGAGGTGCCGGGGCTAGTAGTGTATTTATCACTAAATTCTACTAGAATCCACATGTGTAAATCATGCTCTAAGCCCCCCCTATTCTAACTCCGACTTTTGCTGTTGCACAAGGATAAAACAAATACGCGAACTGACTCTAATCAACCCTGCTAGTGGAGTAGAAGAGAGTTTGGCACCTGCAATAATTTAATTTGATAAATAAGTTAAATAAACAAAGGTTTCATTAGCATAGTGAGGAATGATAGGGTTGCTCTATTGATTAACAGAAAGAAAGTTCTGTCCAAAATAACAATATGATTTATTAAGATTAAACGCAGAATAGTAAAAGAGACACAGGAAATATAAAACATCAAATCGGCTAAAATTGGAGATTCATACAAACACAGTAAAGGTGAAGTTGTCCCTAACTTAGATCGTGAGGTTTAAGACGAAGTGGTATGTGGAGCCAATTCCTTTCCACTCAAATCTCAAGAGAGACACACAGCTAACCCAATAGTAATTGCTGCTACTCGAAACTGAACAAAGTTAGAAAAGGATGAACAGGCGCGCTCTGCTGAGCTCTTATTATCACCTAGGAAAATCCCTATCTGCCGGTGCTGCGGACGTACATTACCAACAGTCTTCTTATCTCCCAGAACACGATCTGGCGTACCGCAGGCGAGGGCTGGTTGCTCAGACGTCCTCGACCGAAAGGCGACTGCTGACTACTCGGAGCACCCGCACAGACCGAACACCGAACATTCCCGCCCCCACGACAGTGGCCGTGGTTACGTTCCAATCAGCAACTCGAAAACCGGCGGAAATTCCACTCCATTGCCGGAGCACTACCATTCCACCAATGGAGATTCTTGGCGCCAATTTCTGTGCTGATTTTGCAGAAAGTGCGGGAATTTTCCCGCCACAACTGCGTGGGTACACAAGTCATTCCCACGCCTCGCTGGTAGCCCGCCAGAAAGTGTTTTCGCAAAGTTTCTCTGAAGTAACGGAACCTCTAGCCCAGCCGCTACTTCACACCCCAGCGGGCGTGTCTCTTGACAATGTCGGCGTCTGAAAAGCATTCACTCGACTGCCTCACACACGTCGGCTTAACTCTCTCCAGTTCCACCGAGCCCGCCTGTCACCGGCCCACCCGGGTGACGAGAGACGCTGCGTGGGAAGTACGCGTGTTAAGGAAAAGCAACCCTCCACCGCATGCAACTAAAGAGGAGAATCGTAAGATAGAAATATGAGAGGGGGCTCATGCCACCTCTCACCCTCTTCAACCGTCGGCGGTCTCCGTCAGTCAACAGACGAGGTCGGCCTGTACGCTTTTGCGCTTGACGTGTCCCTTCACGTCTCCACTATCACATCGGAAACAGTGGACCTAGGGATGTTTATGAGTATAGAAATCTCGCGTACAGACGTATGACACAAGTGACACGCAATCACCAGACCACGTTCGAAGCCCGTGAGTTCCGCGAAGCGCCCCATTCTGCTCTCTCACGATATCTTATGACTACTGATATGGAGTACCCGGCAGTAGGTGGCAGCACCAAGCACTTAATACGAAAAACGGATGTTTTTGGGGGTGTCCGGATACTTTTGATCACATAGTATAGTTGTCGATAAACATGTAATGAAAATACATTATTAGATCGTTTGCGATAGTTAACGAAATGATCTTGATTAGGTTTATGACAGCTTGTCGTGAGTCTGCGGGGCTGTCAAAGAAGCATCATTCTGGTAAGAGCTATGGCGCAATTCAGATACCAGATGCATGGCACCGGATGCCGCAAAGTTATAGAATGTAAAGATACAGGTTCAGGCTGTGAGTTCCATGAGAGAAAGAGGTGCCACTTACGGCACCACACTGCCCCAGTGTTGTGCAACAGCTTCCACTGGTCGTCGTCGTCTGCCTGCCAAGAGGATTACCATAAACAGGAAGCAGCGTTTGAGCTTGCGGAACACGTGGTTTTAACAGCTGTAGCACCACAACAGTCCAGCTTCGCAGAGAATAGACACTGGTCGTCTGGCCAGGCAGGTGATCAGAGCGTAGATCGGTTGAATCGGCAATTCATCGAGCCATAAACCAACGCCGTGCCGGCCTTCGTTAAGCCACCACCAATCTAAAGTCATCCCAACAGGAGTGCCTCCAAGAGGGTCCAGCCATTGCTGAATCGACGAAGGGTCGAAATGAGGCCCTCTCCACCTCTTGGCTGCTGGGTATCCACCAGAGCCAGCCTGTGCCACGCAGACACCATTGGCCTCTCCAGCAGCATAACACCAGTCAGCCGCGTGCGGACCTGACATATGTAACACTGCAAGAAACCCGAAAACCCAAATAAGAATTTTATGATAATTTAAAGTGGGGAACAGTGTTGTCCTGACAGGTATGTCAACTCTGACAATAATACAACACCTCAAAGTTTTGATGAACACCCATTTCAATAATTAATGAGTATGTCATGATATAAAGCTAAAAAGAAAGAAAGGTTATTTTTATTAGCTATCAAACATCTTAGTAATAATTGCAAATCAGTACGACGAAAGTTAAGTCCAAAGTAATGTGACGGTCAGAGATAACTTTTATTGTGAAAGAGAGTTGTAAACGCGGCGGAAAGGAAATTCAATGCGTCTACAATGCTCTATCATGGAAAAGTTTGCCGCTTGCTATCTTGCTTGATATCAAGTCGAGAGAGAGCACCGTTGGTTATAGTACTACAAACGGAACGCTACGAAATTGTTTCTATTAAAAAAAAGCAATATTGTGTGATAGAGATACGCAGACGTTGTTCTCACTTATTCTGACTTGAGAACTTGAAATGAAGTGATATTCTGATAGTGTACGACGAGTTAATGTACTTTAATTAGTGGAGATATTATTGTTGGGCTCATCTTTCATCAAATTGAACAGTTACAACGAAGAATGGACATAGTATCGAAAACTGCAATACCTGATTAGCCTGGGGTGGGAAACATTAATACGACCACACGAAGATAATACAAATACGCCGATGGTAAAAGTTGTCGTAATTGTCACGATCACCGAACTGAAAAGAATCGTAATTGATCTGATCTATCTGTGTGCGTGTGGTGTGATGATTATAAACTAACTGCTAAGAAGGAACAATAAAATTGTTCCTCAGAATTGGAAATCTCACGTGTTGGCTTCATCATAAATTGAACTGTGTGATAGTTGATGATCAAAATTAATTGTAAACATTTGAATTGAAAGAGTGACTTGATGAACATTGAGCATTGAAAGGAGTGCTTTGTCGAAATAATATCACAACGCACGAAAGCAAAATAGCATTATAGATTATCTCTTGATTTGCGTCGTGACTTGGTGAACAATTGTGCCTAGCAACGTAACAACAACTACCGATACTGAACCGCAAATAAATTTTTCCTCGCTTAAGTGGTGTGAAACGACGCCGGTGATGAGTGATTCACTCAATGCTGCAATAACTAAATAACCGGGCATAGCAAATCGTCATAAAATCATAACAGACAATTAAAATCAGCAGTTCGCATCGCTGAGGAGACTTTACCGGCTAGTAAACTGACTTTCATACGTTACGCGAGGAACAATTTTCTTTAGAGATTTTCAGGTGCTGTTCCACGTTAACTGGACTGGAACAACTATTACTGCGCGTCGTGTTTCCATTCCACCGACCGAGCTGTAGCAGTGTCGGCTCAACATCAACAGCGAGAGGGGACGTCACACATAGCGTCGCTGGGAAGTGTTTCCCACATAAGCTCATTCTGAACTTCAGCCGCGCGTCTGCTACGAACTTCTTGACAACACTCGGTGCCAAGGACTGAGAGATGGATGCCTGACCAAGCTGTTGGATCGTAATCTGGCTATTCCACCACATGTGCCTGTAGCTGCTCAAGCTTCTGACAGCACCAAAGAGCCATCTGTCCTGCTGGAGCCACTTTACGTCTTCGAATGCCTTCTGCAGCCTTTTACAACACATCGAAACCACAACACCGAAGTGGAAGAGCACATCAACCCTCTACATTCTGGTGTTAGAAGTGGTACTGGTAAAGGTGTTAAGGAAGTAAGCCATACAGGTAAGTTGCAGCGTGTGCATTTCATAAACTCTCTTGGAGTACCTGTTTCCATTTTGCCTGGTTTTAAGTCCATTGTTTTTATTTCCGTTTCCTGTGTAGAATTTGTCAGGAATCAAGGCCACACAGAGTGTATTGGGAAACAATCAATGAATTCAGATCTGAGAAGAAATTCATAATAAGCGGCTTTGCCTATTGCTGTTGGTTGTATATATCGTGCAGAGAGACATCGCTCATTACTGTGACGCTACCTGAAAGTAACATTCATGAATGATATTTTGATTCATGTGATTTACAGGTTTTTATATTATTGGGTAACAACTACAAGGCTGAGGAAATGTCCTCATGACATTCCTGGATGCTATAAGCAGGATGCTATAAGCGTCGAATTTAATTCATTGTCCTTTACGAATCAGTACTCACTGTGCAACATTCAAGTTGTTGCTATAGAAGTCTTTTCTTTTCCGTTGCACTAAATTATGAAAGTATGCATATGTGACTATTTCTGTTCAACTTGACGAGGCAAAAAGCACCTCCAAATAGTTTTCTGGTGGATGAAAATCAAACATTCTGCGCAACTTGACTGTTTCAGGGCTTGATTATCGCTACTTCCCCTTTCATCACAAAACCCCTCATTCAAATGTAAAGACAGTATTCTAGGCTGGTGGTCTTGATGTTGTAAAGCGAGTCACTTGCGCCAGTACACTACCCTGCGTTGCAGAACGATGTTCTTCGAGCGTCGCTGTCTGGCTGTCTGGCTGATAACCAAAAACTGGAAGCACATCTACATGGGGCGTATCAAGTTTAGCACTCACAGAGCTACGGTAGTCACCTTTGCGGCAGACAAATACTGCTCGTCCGGCAAGGCAGGTGACTGAAGCGTCGATCAGTTATCGACTCAATTGTCTTTGTTCTACCCTCCGGCGAGAGGTCACTTCCGCTCTAACGTCATTCTGACAGGACCGCCTGCGAGAGACTCCAGCAGTTGGGTCGCTGGATGGCCGCGTGGCCAGCTACCTCCAGCTAGACGTCGGTCGCCTCGGCCATATTGGACACAGCCACCACGATGTTTAATCATTACGACGTAGTACACCGAAGAACCAATAGATGGCTCTGTTGGATTCGTAGTACACCAAAGAAACAATGGAACACTCGGTTAATTTTTAACTCGGTGGCACATGTATTTTCCCAGGTTTACGCCAGTGACAATACAGCGTCGAAATTCTATCTTTACGAATACAAACTAAGAGCAAATTCACTTGGTTACTGATTTCGTTTTGCGTATTAAAAATTTAACGACATTGCATTCCCTCTTTCACTATATTTTATTTACATTTTTCGCGAGGAAAAACGAATTTATTAAGTTTGTGTAGCGATTTTGGAGCTTACTCATTACATTTTGATTTCGCTTCGTTTACGAGTAAAAAAGCTTCGAAAACGGTTGAGTCTTTCTGAATACACCAGAAAGGCTAAAAGACTGGGGACTATAAGGTCTCAAGACTCCAATGAAGATCATGCAGCGACACTGGCTGTGGATCGACAACATCGAGCTTTAAATCTGAAATGACTCAATGAGTTCACCTTTCTTTTCTTCTATAGTTTGCAAAACTTTGTTCCAAATAGTGGTGGCGTTTTAAGGGAATGGAAATAATACTGTAATTACGAGCAAAAGACTCGGTTGCTAACTGGACTTAAAACGCAATAACGCTGATTTATCATCTCCATGATAAAGACAAGACAATGTATATCGTTTTTGGTTCACTGCCTTTTAGACCTCTTTTGTGAGCGTTTCTTATATTTACCTCTGGATAGTAACTGAAAAATTGTCCAAGTAAGTTATGCTAACCTCCCTGTTGTGTTTCAAACAGAAACACACATATTGTTAGTGGGTCAGTTAAATAGTCTATTAAAAAAAACATAGTTATATTCTTATGTGGTACATCAAAATATGTTTCGTAGATTTTTTGTAGAAAACAGACATTGGGACTTGTCAACTTTTATTGAACACAATTATTACAAAATAAGAAATTATTTACAAGATTTCAGTTGAAAAATAAATTATTCTGGCATAGTGCTTCAAAATACATTTTTTGGCAGAAAAACGTACATTAGAGCTTAAATTTCAACATTTATTGTTGAATATAATTACTATAACATTTAAATTAAATTACAAAATTCGACTTTGAATAACTATATTCAACTCCATTTCTATGACTATCGCACTGACTTTTGCAATTCTTGCAGTAAATGTTTGCATGTTCTTTGCAGAGGAACGACTGACGTGTAATACACTTTCTGCCTTTCGGTCTTTCTTCGGTCCACATTCTTTGTACCGGCCCCTCTTCTGTTCTTTTGCGCCTGAACTCGTTCCTGCAACATTCTCCAAACTAACTTCTATATTCTTAGAAAAATTTTTGGCCATTCTTTCACTCGCTTTGGTTTTATTAGCTCATATCCAAGTTCTCTTGGAAATAACCATCTTTTGTACCATTTATTTTGATTGTACTCTGTCGATGTGTACGTACAACACATAGGCATTTACTGCAGCAACACCTAGCACGTAGTAGAACAAACAAACAGGCCGTCATTTGGTGCACATTTTTTGGGAAAAAGTGCTGGCGGGTTTATCTGTTGTGTCAACTCCTCCTTTCGTTTTGTTGTAATATAGTATTACTTTAGGGTTCTTATGCTCTTCTGAGGACACTCTTGAGTCATGATACATTGTAGAAAGTAATACTACTGCTTTATTTTTTATTTAATTTTATATATTTATTTATTATTATAACTTTTTGCACATATGAAACCAGTATTACTTCCCTCTGAAACCCAAAGATGGCTGAAAATAATGGTCTGCTATTCCTTCGAAATCTCTTTCTTCTTCTTTCTGAGAGTTCCTACTAATGTCAGATTTTTCTTGAGAAGTTCTTTGGACAGGGTGTAGGCCGTAAAGAAATTATAGATGGTGATTTTCCGCCCAATTTTCTCAGTACTCTCAACAAGCATCAAAACAACATTTCTGTTTCTCGTGGCCCCTTTTCCGGCTTTCATGTATACGCTTCTGCCCCAAAAACGTACCTTGTTTTTATGTCAGCTATCAACCATAGTTTTATTCCATATTTCCCTCTCATTCTTGAAGGTATATACTGCCTCAAGGGACACTTTCCTCTAAATGGAACCAATTTCTCATCCACTGGGAAATCGTAAGGAATGAACATTTTAAGGTACTGTTCCAGAAACATTTAACAGTCCCGATAACAGCCATTTTATCAAGACGTTGCCTAGCTTGTCGATATTTTCTGTTGTCAAATCTGAAAAATTTGCTGATTGTATGGAAACGCTGAAGTGACATCGTTGCACGAAAATCTGGCCGACCACTGATGTTGTCCCATAGCTCTTCAAGAGATTCTTCAGCACATCTGTACACACCAGCTAATATGCGGAGTCCCAAATAAGCCTTTAGTTCCTGTCTTGTAATAGGATTGAAAGGCACATCTCTGACTTTTGATATCCGTGTCATCCCTCTGTTGATTTCATTGAAAATCGCCATCAGCATGTCTTTAGTTATGAACAGTGAAAATGACGATACTCTCGTTTCGTCAATCCGTTGAAGGGCAAATCGCTTAGGTTCTGGTGTAGGATGGATAATGTTTCCAGCCCTAAAAAGAAAAAGTAAAATAAAGAAAAATAAACTAAGCTAGTACTAAATAAAATAAAATAAATAAATACAATAAATTACAAAGAAATACAGTAAAACATTAACGCAACAATAAGTAAAATGTAAAGATATACTGTGTAAGGTGTCATGGATGGTAGGGGTTTCCATTTTTCTAGACAATCGACAAATGAGGTGGTAAAGGGGTAACCGCGAGAAAGCCTGACCCAGCGCTGCGTTCCCCACTGAAACAATCAGTTGAGGCTGGACCGAGTTACGAACCCGGGAGCACAACAGTGTAAGCCCAACGGACTAGTTGGTAGACTGTAACATGGTTCGATTATAACAATACTATAAGCTTAAAATATAGTTAAGTATAATATATTTGTTCCGCTCACCTTGGTCTTGTCTCTACTGGAGGATTTGTGAACCACTCTGTACCATTACTCGACGTAATATCACTACATTAGTTTCTTCAGACAACAATACTCCGTCTTCATCGCCTTCAGCCACATCATTCTCCTCACTTACAACTAATAAAATTATCATCATCAATTGAGTCATCAAGATAATCTTGAAAATCAGTATCATTAATAAGATCATCTACCATTTCATCATCTGACTCACTCAAAAGCCTTTCTAACTGATCATCACGTAAAAATCTTCTAGCCATTTCGATACAAAAATTGGACTAAGGATGTAGTTGTTGTACTTTTACATATTCTTACAACAACGTGAAATGCCTCTGAAGCATTGTAGACCATACGACAACAGTCGCATTTATTTCAAATAAAATTTTCTTATAATTAAAATGACAATTTCTGGTTGGGTGGAAACGACTCATTCACATTGAGTATGTCAAAGCAGTGTGTCTCTCAAATTACTTCAGATTTTGAAATAAAAACTGAGGACAACATAGATTATTTTGTATATGAGGATTATCTAAGGTCGTGTTAGAGTATAAATATTAATCGCGGTTTTATATTAATTTTAGTGAACGAACTTGCTCATTTACACCCATTCATAATGGGAAAATTAAATAATAAGTTACGATGAAGTCAATGTACCGAGTTGCGATACATAATTTTAGTCCTATTGTTATGTTGTAACAGTTAATCTCAAGGAACAACTGGTATGTTTCAAGTGAACAGAATTACCAGCATGGTAATGATCTGTTTAGCCACGACTGCAGTCGCCTCATTGAGGTAATAATTATTTACATTTCTCACGTGGAACCTGCATTTTTTATTTGGCAAAGTCCAATGTACAAGTGCGAATAGAAATTGGGGCACTTATAATTTTAAATTTTGTGTTCGTAGGATTCTTTTAACTAAGCCTGGTAATTCAAGATATAATAGTTCGAGTTCAGTATCATGATTAACGGCATGAGAGAAAACTTAGCCTTCTGATGCATACGGTTACGGGTTCCTTCATAAGGGAATATGTTGTGCGGTAAGAGACTCCTGCGAGCAGAGGTGGGAAGGAAATGACACTTAAAAACATTAGAAAACGGCTAATATTTCTGTACAGTCCTCTTCTTGTCGAGTATAAAATTATAGCAAACGCTGAGGAATCTGGTAGTAGTTAATGAAGTTTGAATTGCACAGTATTATTTATCTTGAACGATTAATATCCATTCAATATTAAAATAAACCTATATATTTAAAATGTGAGTCTGCTTTCTACCATAGTAATGAAACAGTCGTGGAAAGTAGTGTATTTTATAATGAGATAAAACTAGAGAAGGTAGTTGGATGAATGTAGCTGGATTGGTACAGTGTCCTTGCTCCTTATATTGCATTTAGAATATAATACTACACTGTTAATTATTTACGATTTTAGATAAATTTTTGTTCCAAGTATTGCAAGCCCATTGTTACCGTTACTGAGTAAGACTTACTATGGAACTTATAACATCACAAGCGGCATGCCCACTAAGAATTTCATGTATATGCAGAATATTCCGTCGAGTAGTGTGTGGCTGGCAAGTTGTGATGACGTGGGTGGGCCACATAAATCAGACTTGACGACGGGCAGAGTACCGTGGCTATTGCAGCGAGGTGAGAGCGGATGGGGGTCCACTCGGCAGGCTGCAGAACCTCAGCAGCTTGAAAAATCCCGAAGTGAACAGGGTGTTAAATTTAAACCTAATACACTGACGGAAAAGAAATTGCAGCAGCAAAAAATTACTACTGTAGAGTAATGAAATTTCGGGAATACATTTGTCTAGGTAACAGGTGATTAACATTGCAAGATCGCAAGTTAATGTAAGCGCGCGAGATAAGCCATTCCAAATGTGAAATGGTGGTTCGTTAATAACCGGTGTAACCGCCAGACTGTTGAATACAAACATGCATTGTGTTGTACAGGCGTCGGATTTCGGTTTGTTGGATAGAGTTCCATGTTTGTTGCACTCGCTAGGTCAGTACTGGAACCTTTCACGCCGTTCGTGGATGCCACTAGAGTTGTCATCCGATGAAGTTCCATACGTGCTCGTTTGCAGACAGATCTGGCTATCTAACAGGGCAAAGCAGCATGTTAACACTCTGAAGAGCATGCTGTATTGGAACAGCCTTAATGGGCAATCGTTATCCTGTTGGAAAACGCCCCTTCGAATGTTTTTCACGAATGGCAGCTCAGCAGGTCGAATTACGAGACTGACGTGCAAATTTGCACTTAGGGCACGTGGGATAACCACGAGAGTGCACCTGCTGTCGCAGATCTAAACCCAGATTATAAGACCAGCTGTAGGTCGAGTGTGTTTACCACGCATACAAGTTCGTTCCAGGTCCTCAACTGGCCTCCTCCTAACCGACACACGGCCATCACTGGCACCGAGGCAGGACCAGCTTTCATCAGAAAACACAACAGGTCTGCATCGTGCTCACCAATGAGCACTCGCTCGACGCCACTGAAGTAGAAAATGGCGGTGGTTAGAGGTCATTGGAATAGGTCGTCTGACTCGGAGCTGTCCTTGGAGTATTTGATCTGCAACAGCTCATTATGTCACTGAGGTGCCAACTGCTGCTCATATTGCTGCTGCAGATGCAGTACGATGCGCCACAGCCATACGTCAAACACAGTGGTCTTCCCTCTTAGTAGTGCCATGTGGCCGTTCAGAGTCTTGCGACCGTACATTCTCTAGACCAGTGGCGCCAGCAGTCATGTACAGTGGCTACATTCCTGCACACGTCTTCCTGAAAAATCGCAACAGAAACATCTAGCTTCTCGTAGCCCTATTGCACGACCTCGTTCAAACTCAATGAGGCTTTTTGAATGGCGCCTGTGTAGCCTTAAATTCAAGTCCGTTACAGCGTGTATTTAAAGCAAACTCGATTTACAGCCTCATCGTGACGTTACTAGCGCCATTGTTACGCGAGTAGCCCGAAGTTTGAATAGACATCATCTTTCAGATGTAGAAACATGGCCATCAACTTTTGTTTATGTCCTTCTTAGTGTTGTGCAAACACGAGGTGCATTCAAGTTCTAAGGCCTCCGATTTTTTTTCTAATTAACTACTCACCCGAAATCGATGAAACTGGCGTTACTTCTCGACGTAATCGCCCTGCAGACGTACACATTTTTCACAACGCTGACGCCATGATTCCATGGCAGCGGCGAAGGCTTCTTTAGGAGTCTGTTTTGACCACTGGAAAATCGCTGAGGCAAAAGCAGCACGGCTGGTGTATGTGCGGCCACGGAGAGTGTCTTTCATTGTTGGAAAAAGCTAAAAGTCACTAGGAGCCAGGTCAGGTGAGTAGGGAGCATGAGGAATCACTTCAAAGTTGTTATCACGAAGAAACTGTTGCGTAACGTTAGCTCGATGTGCGGGTGCGTTGTCTTGGTGAAACAGCACACGCGCAGCCCTTCCCGGACGTTTTTGTAGCAGTGCAGGAAGGAATTGTTCTTCAAAACATTTTCGTAGGATGCACCTGTTACCGTAGTGCCCTTTGGAACGCAATGGGTAAGGATTAAGCCCTCGCTGTCCCAGAACATGGACACCATCATTTTTTCAGCACTGGCGGTTACCCGAAATTTTTTGGTGGCGGTGAATCTGTGTGCTTCCATTGAACTGACTGGCGCTTTGTTTCTGGATTGACAAATGGCATCCACGTCTCATCCATTGTCACAACCGACGAAAAGAAAGTCCCATTCATGCTGTCGTTGTGCGTCAACATTGCTTGGCAACATGCCACACGGGCAGCCATGTGGTCGTCCGTCAGCATTCGTGGCACCCACCTGGATGACACTTTTCGCATTTTCAGGTCGTCATGCAGGATTGTGTGCACAGAACTCACAGAAATGCCAACTCTGCAGGCGATCTGTTCAACAGTCATTCGGTGATCCCCCAAAACAATTCTCTCCACTTTCTCGATCATGTCGTCAGACCGGCTTGTGCGAGCCCGAGGTTGTTTCGGTTTGTTGTCTCACGATGTTCTGCCTTCATTAAACTGTCGCACCCACGAACGCACTTTCGACACATCCATAACTCCATCACCACATGTATCCTTCAACTGTCGATGAATTTCAATTGGTTTCACACCACGTAAATTCAGAAAACGAATGATTGCATGCTGTTCAAGTAAGGAAAACGTCGCCATTTTAAGTATTTAAAACAGTTCTCATTCTCGTCGCTGGCGGTAAAATTCCATCCGCCGTACGGTTCTGCCATCTCTGGGACGTATTGACAATGAATGCGGCCTCATTTTAAAACAATGTGCATGTTTCTATATCTTTCCAGTCCGGAGAAAAAAAATCGGAGGCCTTAGAACTTGAATGCACCTCGTAATACAACTGCTTACAGACATGCTACGAAAAATCTACAGACGGTGTGAGATTTGTGTGAGACAAGTTCACTAAAATTATTACCAAAGGTAAAAATTATTATTAAAAAAGTTGTTAGAATTTAGTCTAAAACTAGTTTATGATATCAGTAACATGAAACAGACGCAAAATGCATGCACGTTCCCCACGTTATGTATATCTTGATATCAGCTAGAGATTGACCATATTTCTAATACAGTCAAACGAATGAGTGGATAATTGTAAGTTATTCATGGAATAATCTGACTAAACATCCGAAAAACAGAGATTTCTCCCCTTGGACATAAACGACTATGGCCTGTATGAGAGAGGTGTTCCATTATCCTATTACTCCAAACGTTTATTTAATGATGTTTTCGTAACTTAATTTATATGAGATGGTGGAGCAGGAGATCAGTGTTTAACGTCCCTTCGACAACAAGGTCATTAGAGACGGAGCACATACTCAGATTAACGAAGGATGGGGAAGGAAATCAACAATGCCATTTCTAAGGAGCCATCCCGGCATTTTCCTGATCTAGGGAAATCGCGGAAAACCTAAATCAGGATGACCAGACGTGGGATTGAACCGTCGCACTCCCGAATGTGAGTCCAATGTGCTAACCACTGCACCACTTCTCTCGGTATATAGAGGAGATAGTCATTTCACTAATGTCGAACTACAGTGTCAGAGTGAGTAAAGTCACCATGTTTCTACAGTTCCGTTAGTGGCACATGAAAGTGAATAAAACCAGTTATAAGGACTATGTTTTAAACTGCGTTGCGTTATATGAGATTGTTACAATAATCGTAAATTCACGAATGATTGTTAGATTTTAAGCAGCTGTTTTGAGTCAGGTGGCGATTGCATGACGAAGTTTGTAAACAGGCAGGCAGAGCAGAGATCAGGGTCTTTCGTCTTTTGGTCGGTGAGGTTGGTTTTGGTAAGGGAGTTGCTTAGGTTTAGGTGTTAGTTGGACATAGATATATGTCGGCAGCTGGTAGTTCAGGACTCAAAGATATTACAATGTCGACCAGTTCGCGACTTAAAAATACACTCCTGGAAATGGAAAAAAGAACACATTGACACCGGTGTGTCAGACCCACCATACTTGCTCCGGACACTGCGAGAGGGCTGTACAAGCAATGATCACACGCACGGCACAGCGGACACACCAGGAACCGCGGTGTTGGCCGTCGAATGGCGCTAGCTGCGCAGCATTTGTGCACCGCCGCCGTCAGTGTCAGCCAGTTTGCCGTGGCATACGGAGCTCCATCGCAGTCTTTAACACAGGTAGCATGCCGCGACAGCGTGGACGTGAACCGTATGTGCAGTTGACGGACTTTGAGCGAGGGCGTATAGTGGGCATGCGGGAGGCCGGGTGGACGTACCGCCGAATTGCTCAACACGTGGGGCGTGAGGTCTCCACAGTACATCGATGTTGTCGCCGGTGGTCGGCGGAAGGTGCACGTGCCCGTCGACCTGGGACCGGACCGCAGCGACGCACGGATGCACGCCAAGACCGTAGGATCCTACGCAGTGCCGTAGGGGACCGCACCGCCACTTCCCAGCAAATTAGGGACACTGTTGCTCCTGGGGTATCGGCGAGGACCATTCGCAACCGTCTCCATGAAGCTGGGCTACGGCCCCGCACACCGTTAGGCCGTCTTCCGCTCACGCCCCAACATCGTGCAGCCCGCCTCCAGTGGTGTCGCGACAGGCGTGAATGGAGGGATGAATGGAGACGTGTCGTCTTCAGCGATGAGAGTCGCTTCTGCCTTCGTGCCAATGATGGTCGTATGCGTGTTTGGCGCCGTGCAGGTGAGCGCCTCAATCAGGACTGCATACGACCAAGGCACACAGGGCCAACACCCGGCATCATGGTGTGGGGAGCGATCTCCTACACTGGCCGTACACCACTGGTGATCGTCGAGGGGACACTGAATAGTGCACGGTACATCCAAACCGTCATCGAACCCATCGTTCTACCATTCCTAGACCGGCAAGGAAACTTGCTGTTCCAACAGGACAATGCACGTCCGCATGTATCCCGTGCCACCCAACGTGCTCTAGAAGGTGTAAGTCAACTACCCTGGCCAGCAAGATCTCCGGATCTGTCCCCCATTGAGCATGTTTGGGACTGGATGAAGCGTCGTCTCACGCGGTCTGCACGTCCAGCACGAACGCTGGTCCAACTGAGGCGCCAGGTGGAAATGGCATGGCAAGCCGTTCCACAGGACTACATCCAGCATCTCTACGATCGTCTCCATGGGAGAATAGCAGCCTGCATTGCTGCGAAAGGTGGATATACTCTGTACTAGTGCCGACATTGTGCATGCTCTGTTGCCTGTGTCTATGTGCCTGTGGTTCTGTCAGAGTGATCATGTGATGTATCTGACCCCAGGAATGTGTCAATAAAGTTTCCCCTTCCTAGGACAATGAATTCACGGTGTTCTTATTTCAATTTCCAGGAGTGTAGTTTGTAATTCTGAGCGCTAGTAAACATAGTGTCATAGGCAGGCTAGAAACGATTGAAAACTTCAACCGCGGTGGATTTGTTACACAATAAAGACTTGAAAGCAGATGTTGAGCTTCTAGATTTCGCTGCAGTTACAGTGATTCACTGCACTGCTCCAAGTTGTTAGTTCACACTCTTTACTGCCTGCTAATGCTCTGCTTGCACTGCAAAACGAATAATTTTGTCCTATTTTGAATCTACGTTGCGTTCAGTAACAGCCTATGCGAGACAGCCATTTAATAAATTAGTGAGTGATCTCAATAAACAAAGTTTAATCCTCTGATCGTATTTCACATTATTATCCTGCGGGATCTTATTACAGTTTTTCTTTTAACAATCACAGTCTATATATTGATTTGTTTAATTACATCACTATTTATCATTGTTAATTAATGTGCCTCACGAATGATCCATGGTTGTATAATGGCTTAAAGCATCACTGCATGATCGAACGTCTTTTGATCATATATATTCAAATCTAACGTCGTGTATTCTCCCTCGGGTGTTTAGCTGCAACGAATTGACACTGATTAGCAGTTAATTTCTCATTATTGTTACCTGTACCCTAGTAAAGTTGCAAATTTACTCCAAACAGAACCTCAACATTCAGGTTATACGTCTCAAATAAATCACTGATGATTTCTCTCATAATACTCTCTAATGTGTCCGCTCGGCTAGCCGTTCGCTCTAGGGCGCTGCTTCCCGAGCGGGACGGCGAGCTGGGTGCCTATTCTGTATCTTTCCGCCATTGTGCCGATCGTTTCGGAACTCAATAGCACCGAACGGTCTAGCACTCGAATTAGAGTCTCTGCTTTATTCAGTATGCATTTCGGTAGCGATACTGTTCGGGTCTAGAGAACCGAAGCACTGATGTCGGTTCGTCTCGTGCAAGCCAATCAAAAGCAAGCGGCCGCAGATCCGCGCATGCGCACTGCAGCGCGCACAGCGCCACGAACACAAAGCGGCTAGCAGACGACACAGGCGCGCTATTCTTCCAAGTACCGAAAATTGCGTTTAGGTTGCCACAACGCATGACGCCGCATTCCATCGAGCTGACGTGCCCACTTTCATCGGCCTTGCCTCCTCCTTAACGGTATCAGGTGCAGCATATCCATTTCCATGATTCTCAACTGAATTGCATAAAATTTTTTACAGTTTCTCTCACCTCATGTTTCCATGCATGCATAATAACGATAGCGTATATGACTGTATTCTGCAGATTGTCATAAATGCCGCATTGTCATCTTATTCTCATTCACACTGACATCATGTTTTGGATTTTACGTTTTGTAAAATGAGTCAGGAATAGTGTGCAGTACCACATCGTACTAATACATCTATAAAAACACCCAAAAATTGATTCTGAGAGTCTCAAAGAATAAGAAGATAAACAGAATGTGGTTGTAACACGCTACTAGGGATCCAGATGATTAAGTAGCCCACTTCCCTATATGATGCGTCAACGATTTGGGCCTTAAGGGGAGTAGGACGGCAAACGGGCCGACTTGGAGCAGGAGAGGCACCACAGAACATTTTATTTTCTACTGTCTATACTTTTACAAATAAATTCATAAAACTTTGTCAGCATGACCAGGAAGGATTCAGGATACACACTAATAGCAGTGGAAGTGCAAAAACATAGCAAAACAATATTTTTTAGATATGAAATTTCATCATTTTTTCACTCCCTGTAGGCTGCATTTGTTGCTGTAGGTACATTTTTCTTCACAAGTAAGAGAGATTCTTTGACGAATTTTGCACAGCATACAAACCATACTTACAGGTGTATGAAACTCTAGAATTTTCCAAATCTATTAAAAACTGTGGTAAAAATTGAGATAATTAACTACAAAATTAGATTTTTTTCGAAACATAAAGTTTAAAACGTAACAGCTCATTCATTTTTTCATAAATTAAATAGATTCTAGGATTTCAGACACCTGTAAGTATGGTTTGTATGCTGTGCAAAGACTTATGAAGAAAAGTGTACCTATAGCAACAAATGCAGCCAATAGTAAGTGAAAAAATGATGAAATTTCACATGTAAAAAAAATGTTTTGTTATGTTTTTGAACTTCCGCTGCTACGAGTGTGAATCCTGAATCCTTCCTGGTCACGCTGACAAAGTTTTATGAATTTACTTGTAAAAGTACAGACAGTGGAAATTAAAATGTCCTCTGGTGCCTCTCCTGCTCCAAGTCAGCCCGTTTGGCGTCCTAACCCCCCCCCCCCTTAAAAACAAAAATTGAAAAAAAAAACGCATTTTCAGGAGCTTCTGCAGTTCGTCGAAGTTTATAGCATGCATCTCATGAATAAAAATGTTTCGTATATGGTGCTACAGTCTAAAAGTATTACGACAGAGATCTTTTATCTCTGTCCACTGTGGTTGAGGATTCGATCGCAAATAAATACTTGTGACAAGCAAGATTATGAAGATGACTGCTGCTAGTTACATTACCAGTAATTTGTGTTCTTAGATTCCTGTCTAACAGCATACTCGGAAATCGCTATATATTCGGAAAAAATGGTGAATTATTTCTGACAAGAAAAAATATCAAGGTCACTGTCGGTTGTTTCACTCACAGCAATTTCATCTCCAACAATTTCATATTTCGTATTTTAGACACACAGAAATCACGAAATCATTACTGAGTAAGTACACCCTTACATGTAAGTAATAACGAATATTGCAGAAAAATCTTAACTTACACGAATAACGATGTCTCAGAACGTGTTGCATATATGAAGGAAAAAAAAAGTTCCATTCACCCATGCGCAATCCCGTGTTTTAGGTATCGCTGTCCCGCGCTAACCACTTTTTTTTTTTTAATCTCATTTTGTTCGTCTTCGTTCTTTGCATCTGCTCGTGGCGGTCGTCGCAAGACACCCGTTTCAGTTCGTCGTTGATCCATTAACTTTGTTTTTTTTTTTTATTACAGAGGGCAGCTAACCCTCTGACCGAACACGCTGAGCCACTCGGCTACACCAAACAACAGACACGTAGCGCTCATTTGTTGTAGTATTGTGTAGAGGAACGTAGGCTGACTTCGTTGCCAAACGGTGCTGCGTAAGTCATAAATGCGTGGTAGTTTAGAAGGTTTCCAATATCAGGTTTCACATAACTTGCTTTCCATTGTTACTTGAAAGTTGTTAACACGTTTTGATAAGTACGAACTAACCTATTTGTGGGAAAAAGTACACAAAGGCACTACTAGTAATGTCAGTTCACACTCATGTAATATACGTAAGCAGAGCCGATGTCTTGATATTTAATGATGTTTAAACTCTTATTTGCACACAAGTAACACGTATTTTGAGATAATATTGACCGAAAACGTTTTTCTTTGGTGTAATCATTCACAGTAACAACATAGCCTAACCATACTTCTAACAAAGGAAAATAGTCTGTTACGAATTCACTCTCCAACTGGATGCGTCCTCTGGTGATTCTTTAGTTACACAATCACTAAATTCAAAGCTAAAACCGCTAAATATGTTTAAAATAACAAATTATAGGTGTGCATAAACCACAGGTCACCGATCGACAGGGCCAGACCGAAATCCAAAACCTCTCAGTACAATTGTAAACTCGGTGGGAGGACCGTTCGGTAACAAGTCTCAGATGCTTACTGAATAGGATATTTCGATAAAGAACCGAAAATGACGTCACTACCGAGACTAACCTACTACACCGATCCGTATGAACGATACAGAATAGGGCCCCTGGTCCCCGGAACGAATCCACCCGACGGATTAGTGTCGAGGTCCGGTGTGCAGGCCAGCCTGTAGATACTTTTTAAGGCGGTTTTCCATCTGCCTCGGCGAATGCGGGCTGGTTCCCCTTATTCCGCCTCAGTTATATTATGTAGGCGATTGCTGCGCAACTCCACATACGCCTACATCATAATTACTCTACCACGCAAACATTTGGGGTTACACTCGTCTGGCAAGAGACGTTCCACTGGGGGCCGAGCCGCACAGTAACGCTGGCAGGATGGACTGCTGTAGCCTGTTGTGGGGTTGTAAAACACTGAGGGCTATGGCGAGACGAAGCCTCTCTGTCGTTTCTAGGTCCCCGGTTCCGTACGTAATACACTACACTCTCTAATGGAATTTGTTTTGTGTATTTTGAAGTATTGCTAGGAAACAATTTATTTTATTCTAATGCGCAAGACATCATCCTTTCTTCTCGTGACTGTTGATCTACTTGCCGAACATTCATGGTCAAAATGTATCGTTCACTGGCTTCCAAGTGCTACAGTCTGTTTACTCGTTGACATGCTAACGCAATTATGAAAAAAAATCACAGATAACATGCTGCAAGCATAGATATATCCAACGAAGTAAGTACAGAGTCAGAATGCGTGACAGTTTATATGGAGAAAAGTGCCAACACGGGGAGTAAACAGAAACTGGAAGTTTCTATCACCCATCCATAAATCAGTTATCGAACCAGTGGAGCTCTTCGGGGAAATCATAGAAACAATAGCACGTAAATTATGGTAATACCACAGTCATAGATGGAGATATCGGTCTGCCATCTAAATGCAGAGGTGTACGCAGCCAGGCACAAAGAATCTTTCGGTATTGTTTTAAACACATTTCCCGAAAATTACCTTGAATGGTTGAGGAGATAACTCCAAGGTAAGGAAAACACTGGATCTATTGACGAAATTAAAAAAACCTAAAGTATACATATTTTTGGTAATCAGCGCTGTAAAGGCTATTTATTGATGGCACTAAGTGAAAAATTAAGAAAGGTTAAAAAATAATTTTGCTAAACATGTATGACAATAAGCAGATATTGAGTTAAAAGAAACCAAATCACTACTATCAAATAAAAACAGAACAAAGCGAGGACAAGGGTGATAGTGGAATACTAACCAGAGTGATAAGGCTGTTGGCGGAATTTGTTGTATAAAAAGTTAAGAAAAAGGTAAAAGTATATCGGCTTGAGAAATAACTTTTGCCAAAAAATGTTCAAATATGTGTGAATTCCTAAGGGACCAAACTGCTGCGGTCATCGGTCCCTAGAGTTACACACCATTTAAACTAACTTATGCTGAGAACAACACACACATGCCCATGCCCGAGTAAGGACTTGAACCTCCGGTGGGAGTGGCCACGCAGTCCGTCACATGGCGTCTCAAACCGCGCGGCCACTCCGCTCGGCTGTTGCCAAGATAGAGGATACATGAACAGTAGTTAGTTTACCGTCATTAACTTCGTTAGTTTGACAACACTTACATAAAAAATAAGGAAAGATACACGAAGTGAACATACAGTTACGACAAAAACACTCACAGTTCTCGTACGAAAAATCAATAGTTTTAATCAAACAAGTAGTGGCGTTCCACAGCGTTTAGCTTACAAAATGTGAAAACTACAAAAAGATCGTGATGGGAAAACTTGTTGATGTTTTATAAGTTAGGTGATAATGGAATCTCCGACGACCACATTAGGAAACCCAGATTTCGGCCAGAAAAACGAATAATTGTAAGTGATAATTATTTATTAATGTAATAAATGTGGCGTGAACTCTTTTCTAGGTAGAAGTATCACATATAAAAACAAAACCGTATTATTTCAGATTAAATACACTCAATATGCCTTCATGTAAAACGCGGAACGTGTCTTCGACATAAATAAAGACTTTAGCAAGGGGAAGTCATTTCTATTTATAAAACGAATATTTATATAATTGCAGCTGATAACTGCCATGCCATTAAACTAGTTAGACGAAATATTTTGTCTTGGAAGAGACTTGCATCAAAAGACGTTCGATAAGTATTACACACAACTATGAGGCTGCTCACGCTTGTGTCCACAATTGGTTGGCTGGTTGATTTTGGCGGAGGGGACCTAACGGCGAGGTCATCGGTCTCATCGGATTAGGGAAGTATGGTGAAGGATGTCGGCCGTACGCTGTCAAAGGAACCGTCCTAACATCTGCCTGAAGCGATTTAGGGAAATCTCGGAAAACATAAATCAGGGTGGCCGGACGCGGGTTTCAACCAACACGCTCCCGAATGCGAGTCCAGTGTGCTAACCGCTGCGCCACCTCGCTCGGTACCCACAACTGAAGAAATATTGAAATTTTTCACAGGCAAAGTATGGATAGTAACTAGGATCTGTTAGACCAACTGGAGACTGCGGCCAAAAGTGCGAAAAATGGAAATATGTCAAATGAACAGATGGCATGCGCCAGGAATAACTTTTTAAAGATGTTTCGGTACTGCCAAAGTTCGAATTAGATTTCTTTATCAACCTCAAATACCCGTTGTATTAGTGACTGGATGCTGTATACGATGATATTCGAACTCTTGGTCACTGCCACGGAGTGGTATTCATTATCCTTATGTTTGGAGTGTCTCTGGTTTCTCGAATCTGTGAACAAGGTGTAAAGACATGCTGCATATATTTTTACGTCTGGAACACTTTTTCTGGAGAAAAAGAGACCGCGTGCACGAACTGCTTTTCCTGTAACACTGACAATGCAATGGATGAATTTGTATATCACCACAACAACTGAACTAATGACTAAAACATTCTGTAGCTTCCACAAAACGTGTACCCTACAAATTCGATATAACTATGAGATTAATTTTTTTCCCGTTCTAAACGCCCTACATCCACTGTCACGAATTAAGTGTGTTAGAATGTTACAGTAGTCTGTAATCGGCTGATTTTCCACGCGTTTGTGACGGAAAGTGCCGTTTCCTTGTAGCCTGTTAACAGAACAATGAACGCATAAGAAAAGGTAGGCCTTGTATACTCGGAACGTCTTTTTCACAGGTAGTAGATGTAACGGATAGTCATCTGTATTCATAACGTAGTATGAGAAGTTTTATTTACAGCTCCGCTTTAACTTTTCTATTAGCACTGGCTCATTTTTCCTGCTGTGGATAATCCCTTATTTTATGCAAATTTTATGGCCAAATAAGAGTTTTGAGTGGAAAAAACAAAAAGTCAATTTACTACCCATAGCGCAATAAGTTTCTCTACATGGGAGAGTTAATGTCTTACCTAGCCTACGGTTTTTGTCTAAATGTGACTGTCATCATGAATTATGACCGCTATAAGCTCACGACGCCGTAAACATGACGTCAGGCTTCCCAGTAACAAAAGTAAGTCTGTAAAACTCTGGGGAATGGATCTCGGCGACAGATAGTTGCATCTTCTGTGAAATAAATTGTGTTCGTACAGTGTGTTATTGTTGTGCCGAACGTATGTGCCTTCGTATACGCCGGAGATGCAGATTGAGAAGAACCATATAAGGCACCGGTTAGGTATGTGTTTATACATGTCGACATATCGATTCACATTAAGTTCAGTGGGGAAGACACCTACCGCGTTCGTTTATGAAAGGTAGTTTTCCTTTTCCATTACGGAAACTTTTCACCAACGGATGCGCTTTTACTTCCCTGGCAGATCACGTCGTAGTCAGTTGCGCTATGGTTGCCTGATGAAAAAAAACTTTCAGTAGCCAAAATTACGTAAGTATTATTTATTTTCGATAACACGTTTGGACAGATATTATTGTCATCTTTTAGTCTTTAAAATATTTGAGTACTGATGAGCGGAAAATGACAGGTGTAGCTGTTAAAACCGGTCGTCAAAAATAAAGAATAATTTATGCGATCTTGGCTGCTGAACATTTTTTACCAAGTAAAACAGATCGCTCCTTCTGATTCTCAACGTCAAAAAATTCTATCGAATAAAAGATTATAAATTATTTCTCTGTTGGTTCAGTATCAAAAACATTTTTAACTCTACGATTATTCCTGCTGTATCCCGTGGACACTGATTTCGAACTAGACTCGTGGTAAATACATGTTGGAAATCAGTGGTGTCGTCGTCAGCGAACTGTTGTTGTAATGCCCAGTACAAAAGTTCAAAATGTCATATGAGTGGAACGATACAAACAAACTTGCTCTTCTGTTTTATGCTACGACGGTGCAGCCATGGTCTAAGGATAGTGTCTTTGATTAGTCATCGAAACATGTCACTTCTTACATTTTGATTGATACTCAGCACTAGCGACCGAAGAATTCTGGCATAAGGAGTCACCCTCATTCTGCCAGCGGCCTTGTCAAAGAGGGTGAAGGAGCAAACGGAGGTTCAAGGACACTCTCTTGCCCCTGAGGTGGGAAACTTCAGCAATGATCAACGGCATGACGAGGCAGAACGCAGTGGAAACCACTGCACTCAAGTCACATAATGTGTATCCACAGAGCAACAGGCCTAGAACTGAAACAATGTGATGATGATCCCTCCGCTGGCAAAATATTGCGGAGTAGTCCCCCATTCGGATCTCCGGGAGGAGACTGCCAATGGGAGGTGACCATGAAAAAAAGACCGAATAATCACCGAAAGGATAACGTTCTACGAGTTGTGGAGTGAATTCCAGAAGTTTGAACGTGGTATGGAAGCTAGAAAATCTGAAAGGGAAATGCAAAGCCTCAATCTAGGTGTAATCGGGGTCAGTGAAGTGAAATGGAAAGAAGACAAGGATTTCTGGTCAGATGGATGTAGGGTAATATAAACAGCAGCAGAAAATTGTATAACGGGAGCAGGATTCGTTATGAATAGGAAGGCAGGGCAGAGTGTGTGTTACCGTGAATAGTTCAGTGATAGGGTTGTTCTTATCAGAATTGACAGCAAATCAACACCAACAACTATAGTTGAGGTACAAAGGCCGACGTCGCAAGCTGAAGCTGAAGACGTAGAGAAAGTATACGAGAATAACGAAAGGGTAATACAGTACGTAAAGGGAGACGAAAAACTAATAGACATGAGGCACTGGAATGCAATTGTAGGAGAAGGACTAGAAGAAATGGTTACAGGAGAATATGGGCTTGTGACAAAACAGTGAATAATCTGTTCCTCAATCGCAAAAGGAGGAAGTATACATGGAAAAGACCAGGTGATACGGGAAGATTTCAGTTAGATTACATCGTGGTCAGACAGAGATCCCTAAATCAGATACTGGCTTTTACGGCGTGGCCAGGAGCAGACATGCACTCAGATCACTATGTAGCAGGGATGAAGTTTAAGAAATTAGTCAGGAAGAATCAATATACAAAGAAGTGGCGTACAAAAGTACTAAGGAATGGAAAGATTTACTTGAAGTTAAATAAGGCTGTAGATACAGCGACACGGAATAGCTCAGTAAGCAGTACAGTTGTAGAGGAACGGACATCTTTGAAAAGAGCAATCACTGAAGTTAGAAAGAAAAATTAGGTACACAGGAGGTAACTGCGAAGAAAACATGGGTAAGAGAAGAGAATCTACAGGTAATCGATGATAGGAGGAAGTACAAAAATGTTCAGGGAAATTCAGGAATACAGAAAAACAAGACAGTAAGGAATGAAATAAATTGGAAGTGCAGGGAAGCTAAAACAAAATGGTCGCAATAAAAAAGTGAAGATATCGAGAAAAAAAAAGAAATGATTGTCGGAAGGACTGCCTCAGCATACAAGAAAGTCAAAACCACCTTCGGTGAAATTAAAAGCAAAGATGATAACATTAAGAGTGCAACGGGAATTCCACTGATAAATGCACGGGGATGTAAGGAAAGAGTACAAGATTTGTCTGATGTTATACAAGAAGAAACAGGAGTCGATTTAGGAGAAATAGGGGATGCAGTACTAGAATCAGAATTTAAGAGAGCTTTTGGACACTTAACATCAAATAAGGCAGAAGGGATAGATAACATTCCATCAGAATTTCTAAAATCATTGGGGGAAGTGGCAACAAAACAACTATTCACATTGGTGTGTAGAATGTACGAGTCTGGCGACATACCATATGACTTTCGGAAACATACTATCGACACAATTCCTGACACTGCATGAGATGACAAATGCGGGAATTATCGCACAATCAGCTTAACAGCTCATGCATCCAATTTGATGACAAAAGAATGGAAAAAAAATTAAAAGATGTGAATTTAAAAAAAGAGTTGGAATAATTTCTAAAATCATTGTGGAAAGTGGCAAAAAAATTATTATTCACGATGGCCTGTAGAATGTACCATCTGAAATTCGGAAATATATTATCCTCACAATACCGAAGACTGAAAGAGATGACGATTGTGAAAATTATTGCACAATCAGCTTAACAGGTGATGCATCCATGTTTCTGACAAGAATAATTCACAGAATAATAGAAAAGAACGATGAGCATGTCTAAGAAGGCCATCAATTTGGCATTATGAAAGGTACAGGCCCCAGAGAGGCATTTCTGACGTTGCCGTTGATGATGTAAGCAGGACTGAAGGAAAAGCAACATAGATTCTTATTATTTGTCGACCTGGAGAAACCGTTCGACGTGTCAAATGGTGCAAGATGTTCGAAATACTGTGAAAAATAGGGATAAGCTCTAGGGAGAGGCAGATAGTACACAATACGTACAAGAATCAAGTGGGAACAACAAAACTGGAAAACGAAGTACAAAGCGCTCGAACTAAAACGGTTGCAAGACAAGGATGTTGTCTGTTGCCAGTTTTCTTCAATCTGCATATCGAAGAAGCAATGACGAAAATCAAAGAAAGTTTCAAAAGCGCGAGAAAAATGCAAGGTGGAGGATATAAATGACACGATTCGCTGATGAAATTGCTATCCTGAGTGAAAGTGAAGGAGAATAACATAACATTATGAATTGAATGAACAACCCAATGAGTACGGAATATGGACTGAGAGCAAATCGAAGAAAGACGAAAGTAATGAGAAGTAGCAGAAATGAAAACAGCAAGAAGCTTAATAGCAGGACTGATGGTCACGAAGTAGGTGAAGTTAAGGAATTCTGCTACCTAGGCTGCAAAATAACCAATGACGAACAGTGCAAGGAGGACATCAGAAACAGACTAGCATTGGCGAAAAGGCATTCCTGGCCAAGAGAAATAGTCCTTAATTTGAGGAAGAAATTTCTGAGAATATACGTTTGGAGCACGGTGTTGTATGGTAGTGAAACATGGACTATGGGAAAATCGAAACCGAAGAGAAGCGAAACATTTGAGATGTGGTACAACATACGAATGTTGAAAATTAAGCGGACTGATGAGGTAAGGAATAAGGAGTGTCTGCATAGAATCAGAGGGGACAGAAGTATGCGGAAAACACTGACAAGGAGAAGGGGCAGGATGATAGGACGTCTGTTAAAACATCAGGGAATGACTTCTGTGGTACTAGAGGGAGCTTCAGAGGGCAAAAACTGTAGAGAAAGAGAGAGTTTAGCACACATCCAGCAAATAATTGAGGACGTAAGTTGCAAGTGCTACTGTGAGATGAAGACGTTGGTACAGGAGAGGAATTAGTGGTTGGACGCATCAAACCAGTCAGAAGAGTGGAGAGTCAACTTAAAGAAATGACTTTGGCGGTTGGTATGGCAGTGCTGTAGAAACAATGAGGCGATTAAGAATTTCAAAACAATGGTTCAAATGGCTCTAAGCAGTATGGGACTTTAACGTCTGAGGTCATCAGTCCCCTAGAACGTAGAACTACTTAAACCTAACTAACCTAAGGTCATCACACACACATCCATGCCCGAGGCAGGATTCGAACCTGCGACCGTAGCGGTTGCGCGGTTCCAGACTGTAGCACCGTTAACCGCTTGGCCACCCCGGCCCGCTAAGAATTTCAGACGCAATACTAAGGACTTAAGAATGGCGTGACCATTGAATAAGAAAATTGCCTAAGAAGTCTTATTTTATCGAAGTGGTGGAAAGACAAACTAAGAGAAAAAATAAATAAATAAAAACAGAGCACCACGAAGTAATTAAGGAAATGGGACGAAATCGGCAGACGTGATGTACATGTGCAACGAAACAAATGGCTACAGTTTCAGGAAAATTTGATGATCTATTCAAGAGAAAGAGTTTTGTAAAATGAGCAAGTCAGTAACGCATTGGTCCACCTCTGGCGCTTTCGCAAGCGGTTACACGGAGTGGAATTAATTGATAGAGTTGTTGGACGTCCTCCACGAGGGATGTCTTGCCAAATTCTGTCCAACTGGCGCATTATACCCGAGCTGGTTGGAGGGCACTGTCCACGGCGCTCCAAACGTTCTCAACTGGAGAGAAATCCGGAGACCTTGGTGGCCGAGGTAGAGTTTGGCAAGCAGAAAGACAAGCAGTAGAAACTGACGCCGTGTACGGGCGGGCACTATCTTGCTGAAATGTAAGCCCAGGATGGATTGCCATGAAGGGCAACAAAACGGGGCACAGAATATCGTCAACGTGCCGCTGTGCTGTAAGGGTGCTACGGATGACCACCAAAGGGGTCCTGCTATGCAATGAAATGAGAGGTCAGACTACCACTCATAGTCGTCAAGCAGTATGGCGGCGAATAGTCAGGTTGGTATCTCACCGCTGTCCGCGGCGTTTGCTGGTCATCTGGATTCTGTTCGAAGCGAGACCCATCCCTGAAGACAATTCTACTCTAGTCACTGAGATCCTAGGCCGAAGACCTGTCTGGAGACGCCCCGAACAGCATTGGGAAAGCAAACTGACGGTCGCCCGTCATACGTTCATGAGTAATAGTCCAGGGCGCCATTTCTTCTCGTAGCAGGACCCCTCTGTCACACGAGGCATCCTTACAACATAGCGGTACGACGACAATATTCTACTACGACCAGTTTTGTTGCCCTTCATGGCAAACCATACTGGACTTGAGGTAACGATCGCCCGCACACCGCAGGTGTTTCTTCTGCTTGTCTCCGTGCTTGTCATAGCCTATCTTGGCCAGAAAGATCGTTGATCTCTCTCAGATGGGAACGTTTGCAAAAAAATGGTTCAAATGGCTCTGAGCACTATGGGACTTAACATCTATGGTCATCAGTCCCCTAGAACTTAGAACTACTTAAACCTAACTAACCTAGGGACAGCACACAACACCCAGCCATCACGAGGCAGAGAAAATCCCTGACCCCACCGGGAATCGAACCCGGGAACCCGGGCGTGGGAAGCGAGAACGCTGCCGCACGACCACGAGATGCGGGCGGAACGTTTGCAGCATTATGGGCACGATCCTCCAACTATTTCGGGGTTTTTACGATCTAATGCGTCAGTTGTACAGTACTTTGTTCGATATCCCTCAGAAGGACGCCCAACAAATCTGTCAGTCAACGCTAAGCCGAATAACGGGCTGCACATGGGCCAGAGATGGACCAACGCGTTAGTGCTTTCTCTATGTGTAAGTTCTTTCTCTTGAATAAACCAACCAACGTTTATGAGATTGTAATCATTTGTTTATTTGTACATGTACAGCATACCTACCGATTTCATCCCATTCTGATAATTTCTTCGTTATGTCGCGAGTGTAATGTGGTGCTATCACTGACAAGGTTGCATGATAGCAGCTTGTGCTGGAAACGAAATGGAAACAATAAATGTTTACTCAAATGAAATAACTTTGCGCCTGTTATATGATTTAATCTCTTACCTAAGGACCACGACGGCAGTCAGATAAAATCATATGACTAGATATAATAATCCATTGCACATAGCGGGCCGGGGTGGCCGAGCGGTTCTAGGCGCTACAGTCTGGAACCGCGCGACCGCTACGGTCGCAGGTTCGAATCCTGCCTCGGGTATGGATGTGTGTGATGTCCTTAGGTTAGTTAGGTTTAAGTAGTTCTACGTTCTAGGGGACTGATGACCTCAGAAGTTAAGTCCCGTAGTGCTCAGAGCCATTTGAACCATTTTTTCCATTGCACATATAAACATTAAAAATGTATGACTTGAAAGTTCAAAAACATTAAGAGTGCCGTAGCAGGCACGTTACACTCGACTTTCCGTTCCACGATTTTAGCAGAAAGAAACAACATAAACAGTTCATAACGAAAGGAATCGCAATAGAGTCAGAAGAACAACATACTGCACCAGTTATCCCGAACTGTGTCAGAATTTCTGAATCCTCAGCGTACATGTGGGTGTTTCTGTGGCCCTTCAGATCAAGTCATTTTGAGCATATCTAGGGGACAACTGAACGAAAGCTTTTCGCCATTTTACTCAGCTCCGTCACTAATAAGCTTCTGATTAGCCTTCATTTACGGTACCCCAACGATTTTTGTGTCTCTTGGAGTCCGTGTTGCAGTTCCTCGTAATCGTAATCAGGAGCAGGAAGAGGCTAGAGGTTACCGTCGTTCGTGCGTCCAAACAGGAAGAATGAAAGTTAGGATTTAGCGTCTACTGACCACAGGCTCGGATGGGAAAAAGGTGTGGAGGGATATAGGCTGTGGCCTTCTTGCAGAAACCATCCCCCACTTGCTTTAAGGTATTTAGGGAAATCTGAATGGGTATAGCAGCACAGGTATTTGAACCCATGGCCTCCCGAGCTCTAGTACATTGTCTTGGCACTGCGCGCTTTGGTAGCTGTCTACATTCCATGAAACTAGACATTGCCTTTGGAGAACGCGAAATAATACTCACAATTTCATCTGCGAAACTGATCAATACCCTTTTTAATTTCTGCAATCGAAGCGTTTTGAATGAAAACATTTACTATCCATTTGTTCAACATGAAAACTTAGAGAGACTATAATGGAAGTAAATTAACTCATTAAGAGCAAGAGCAGTATATGGTCGGAATAAGACCATTCGTGCGAAAAAAATTGAATAAGGTGATTCAGCTGCCCCTACGTATGGGATTTATGCAAACCACAACGTCTTCAAAACCCACAAGGGGGGGTTTTCATTTTCTCTCGCTCGCTAGGTGCAAACATCTCGTATTAGCCCCACAGAAAAAATAAACAAGGCCTTTTTGTAGGAAATTTAATGTAGTTAAATTCTGTGCTGGTGCACGTTACCGTTGGAGGCCACAGGTTTAGAGTTACTCAAGAAAATCGCGTAGTAAGGTCGCTTTTATCCGATTTCTTCAGTAACTCTAAAACTACGTCCTTTAGCAAATACGTACCCCAATACAAAATTGAACTACATTATATTTCCTACAAAAAGGTCCTGTTCATTATTTCTGTAGGACTAACAATTTTCCTGGGAGAGAATATAAAAATCTTACTCGTGGTATTTGTGTTGTGGGTTGCATAACACCTGTGGGAGCAGCTGAATCACACTTTACAACTGAGTATTAAGTTTCTTATAAATATGAGATTACATCTGTTTCACGTTGCGAAATCCTTACGAAGGAGAAGCAGATCTTAGTTATCTGGTAGACGCTGGTCAACACTTACCACGTTACTTCACTGACATGGAACAAATCGTTCAGATACTCTTCGATCTATTACTACATAATTCGGAAAGATTTTTTTTCAGGAATGTTGCTATACTTAATACACAACATTCGTTTTGAATAGCATTTATTAACCGCAATTTTTACTGTTTACACAGGCTTTAAATATTTCAGAGCCTCTTGGTCCTTATTCTGGGTAGCATAGCTGAAATTACGTTGTATTTCAACGGAAAATTGTGCTGTACTGAAGACATAGAAAATATTATCCTTGGATCATTCATCAACAGTCCTCATCGCCAGATGATGAAGAGTAGTTATTTCACGGAAATATTTAGAAGATTCAGAGACAAAACGTCTCACTGATCAAGAGAATGAGTAAAACATTGTGCTTACTGTTTGAATTTTACTATCTTCAGTATCTGCGACTGTTATTTTTACAGTGATTGTCACAAATTAGGAGATATGACGAAAATAGAGCCCTGTAAATGTAAGTAAATTCAAGGTGCTGCCTCGGCAGTTCTGTACAAAACTTTCCACTTAAACACAATCTCATAATAGAGAAAAAGTTATTGCTAGAGTTCCAGTAAATCATGTTAAGTTCTTCACTGTTTGAGGAACTGAAGAATTTCGAAGAACGGTTAAGCTCAGAGATTCAAACGGTTAGGGTCTCAATAAGATGAAAAATGTTGCTATTAGCATAGCAAATTTTATTTGAATACTACCCTCAATTCTCCCTCCAACGTCAGAGTACGTTAACTGTGAAGAAATTTCGAAATGAAAATGAGATTTTCCTTTTTTTAGACAGCCTTATATTTAGCTATCCACTTCCTTCACAAAATCTCGTATCTGTTTATCAGTACATATGTTTTCATTCCATACGGGACAAACATAATATAGCTCCTGGAACGAACGACATTTTCTGCCTTAGAATACTCTGAACTTCCTTTCGTCTAGATATTGCCAGTGCAAACATTTTCGTGAGTAAACTCTAGTTGAGTATATCTCTTAACTACCAAAACTGAGAAATTTCACTGTGAATAAGAATCAGAGCAGCTGTATGCAGATACGTTTATTACGTCACGACCGGTAGCGTTCAATGAATCTCATGAGGTGACAATGACAATTCGCTAACAGTCTTCGTATCTGGTTGTCACAGAAATGTGCCGGTTTGTGACCAGAAAAGTTTGATCATATTATATAGATCAAGACGAGCGCACAGACACTTCAGCAACCACTTCGCACAAGCACGACCAGTAGCAAGCCCACAAAACACAGCACGCTGTGCGCAGTCTGTGTCAGTGGGCCTTTCCATTTTAAGGCCAGTGTTGTCGCTAGAATAAGTCTCGATTCTTGTCTTTATTGTTGTATTAGTTCCCCCCAAAGCGGATGGGATTACAGAATAAAATATCGCTCTCAGCCAAGGATTACATGAACTGCAGTGCAGGCGTGTGACGAGGGCCTCCCGTCGGGTAGACAGCTCTCCTGGTGCACGTCTTTCGATTTGACACTACTTCGGCGATTTGCGCGTCGGTGGGGATGAAATGATGATGATTAGGACAACACAACACCCAGTCCCTGAGCGGAGAAAATTTCCGACCCAGCCGGGAATCGAACCCGGGCCCTTACGATTGACATTCCGTCGCGCTGACCATTCAGCTACCGAGGGCGGACATTGGCATGAACTGATAGAATGTTATAAACTACTTCAAACAGATGATCCAAAATGATTGTTTTAAAAAAGCATTAGTGGGCAATTTTCATGATTTTTGAGACTTTGTACATGATTTTTTGTTGTGGTTAAAATACGACTGATGGTAATATGAATGATGCTATGGTGATGATGCTGGTATTTCATGACAGTGGGCATGGGCGTGGTAGGTTGAAATTAAGGCAGGAGAGGGTGGATAAGGCATGAAAGTTCATGGAAGGTGGAGTATGAATGTAGTGGTTCAGCAGGGTACCTGGATTGGCTATTAGGATACTGGGTAACGGAACTGGGTTTTAGTTCAATTACTTGATCAGAAGGTATGGGAAGTAGATGAGTTAGTGTAGGATGTGAGTTGGGAAAGATGGGCGGACGCAGAAAGTGGAGCGGAGTGCATGAAAGCGCATTACGTACTGTCACACATGCATCCTAAGTTGTGGAGATGAGAAAGCGGTGACGTGTATGGATAACAGAATATGAACGTCAAACAAGGTGTATATACATTTTACTATTACGTGTTTGCGAGGATTTCACGTGTGTTGTTAGATGTGGTTTCAGGTGGCCCTACTCACATACTACCGCCACCTTGTTTTGGGCTCTGTCACGCAACGGTTCAGCCAGAAGGAAGTTTCCGTAAACACCCGGCAAATTTAAAAGGGTCGCCAACATACTGTGACTGGAAGTGATATTAATATCTATCAGTGACGTTATGGGGCTTATCAAAGAATTAGAGGGTAAATACACCATTATAACTGTAGTTTTACTACATCTGTGGGTTTATTTCGGGGTCGACTAGCACCATCCACGCATACAATAAATTAAGTTTCAATACATAATGTACATTACACATTAACATTAATGTAGGTACCCTCGCCGTAGTCAGTAATCTAGTGATCAATCAAAGAGTGCACCGACCCTGACCCATATCCTACTAACCACACATTAACTACACTGACTAAAAGAAGACTTCTATCTCCTTTTCAGAATCTTCACAAAGCGTTCACTCGCTCTTGTCTAAGGTGGAGGTGTTCTCGCCAAAATCGAACCTAATTATCTGGCGGTTTTTGAAATTTTGATTGCAGTGGACGCCGATTAGCAAAAATTCATCCGCTTGGGTCGTTCGAACACAGGGCAGGGATGATGTTCCGTTTCGCGAAGAGTTCTTTTGTTTGCGAACGTGGTTGTTTTGTGCTTTATATTCGACATGGACGTTTCCGGCCAGCCTATGGTTTTTCAAAAGTGTGGTTCTTTCCCTACAGTAGTGCTGATTGTGAGTCTTAACTCTCCAGTGCAGTTAATAGCTGGACCTGTATAACCCTCTTGCCACTAGCAGATCGCTGGTGAGCCTTTAGATTTATCCTCGCCAACCACCTTTCCCTCTGCTCACTTCATACTTTACTTGTGCCAATTACTTTGACCTAATAGCTGTTCCCTCTTACTGCGAAAAAAATTCTATTAAGAAGAGTGGGATGCAGATGCGAATGGATCAGTATGGAAGAATACTGTATAGATTACATCTTTCTCGGAGTCACCATGTTGTCTACTGCCCATCGTGATGGCACTTCGTTGTGGGTGATTGTGCACTATAACACTGGATTTCTTGGAGAAATTTCAAAGAAACGTGTTACACATATAAGATACTGTCTTGCAGAAATAAATACTGTAGGACAAGGACAACCGCAGGATTCCTAGGAGTGGGGTTGTCTCAAGTAACTTGCCAACGCTGTGTAATTTGGTAGTACAGAATATAAAGATCACATTTGAACGTAATGATCAAATCTATCAGTGGTTAGAACCTATTCGCTAGGATTCTTTTTTCTGCAAAGAAGCTGCCGATGGAAGGAGAGATATAATTTCTCGACATTAATCATGACGCCCAGAACGCCAGCCGGCGCCTTGAGCGAAGCGCGACCCTTTCAGTCGGCAGATTAGCAGTGTGGGGCTCTTCCAATTGCTGGTTGCCTCACAGCCACATTGAAAGCCGCCTCCGATGGCAATAAATCTCCCTCCGTGGCTCCCATCCGTCACACTGCCGGCGACTTTGCCGAAACCGCACTTCCGAGTATGGATCACCACGGCCACAAGCTGCAGTCGGCAATTATGTTGCGAAATAAGCCCTTAGCTCTAATTGCCTGCTACAAAAGCGTGGCTCGGCAGCAGATAACAGGCCCGGCCTCCTGATGTATTGGCCAAAATTTCAGAGCTTCCAGAATTGCCGCCAGCGTTTTCCAGTTCCACCTCCAGCGACGTCTATCTGCATCTTAACAAGGTAGAGGCTTTTAACGGCACGGCCACATGGACCGGTAGACACACAAGGGAAATTATTACCGTTCGGAGCATGACTCATTTGCAGTTTGTCTCCTTCGGACGCGCATCCCGCAGGGAATTTGTCCTCCTTAATGAGGGCGTCTCGGACAAATGGAGACTCCATTATCTATAGCAGATCGCTGCCCCGCACCGTCGCGGAGATTCGGTAAAAGGGGAGGGGGCGGGGGGGGGGGCAGGCAGTATATGCCGACCTGACACCTCCTTATGTCTTTATGCTCAGGCATTGCGTATCTTTGAGAACCCTACTGCTTTCCGAGAGTCACTGGCTGGCAATAACGTTTCTGTTCAGAACCTAGAAGGTTCATTACTTAATGTAAATGTATGTTGAATTTTTAGTATCTGAATTATGTGATGTAGAATTTGTTACTCTGGTTTAAAATGTGTTTTCTTACCGATAAGAACACAGAACAATGTTAAGTTTCCGTTAGAGAGACCTGTATTTAGTTAAGTTGGAGGACCAACTAGTACCACTTTAGTGGAAGTACCAAATACGCAGCACTTGCGCGGCTCTAGTTCAAACACATCCAGTTTCAACAGCTTCTTAGATGACAACACTTTCAACCGTGAGCTAAAATCGTGTCTACAACTATTTGTCTCCCGAGTGACCTATGCTGTGTTGCTGCGTTAACACTTCTCCGTTCCCTACATTGACAGAGGCTATTTAAGTGGTCGCAGCAGTAGCCTCGTTTTTATTCATCGCCTTGTCTAGCGGAATCAAGCAGTAAGTGCCGCTTGGAAATACCAAGTTTATATTTTCTACACAGCGGTTACTTTCTAACCCAATCATTACGGCATTTCGTACAATGCAGTGACGTGTGCCCACGAGCGCATGCCAAGGTAACGTTCTAACACTCGCCAACAGTCTTGAGAAATTTTTAATTTTTTCCTTGTTGTTAATGAGACTATGCAAGGAATTACTACGTATCGTTTTTGTGAACATTCTCTTGAATTTGCGCTGTATACAGTTTGATTCAGCTGCCCGCTATGTTAAATCTGGTCTTGAAAACCACGCGCGAAATTTTCAAATTCTCTCGCTCTCTGCACGCTAACTACACTCCTGGAAATTGAAATAAGAACACCGTGAATTCATTGTCCCAGGAAGGGGAAACTTTATTGACACATTCCTGGGGTCAGATACATCACATGATCACACTGACAGAACCACAGGCACATAGACACAGGCAACAGAGCATGCACAATGTCGGCACTAGTACAGTGTATATCCACCTTTCGCAGCAATGCAGGCTGCTATTCTCCCATGGAGACGATCGTACAGATGCTGGATGTAGTCCTGTGGAACGGCTTGCCATGCCATTTCCACCTGGCGCCTCAGTTGGACCAGCGTTCGTGCTGGACGTGCAGACCGCGTGAGACGACGCTTCATCCAGTCCCAAACATGCTCGATGGGGGACAGATCCGGAGATCTTGCTGGCCAGGGTAGTTGACTTACACCTTCTAGAGCACGTTGGGTGGCACGGGATACATGCGGACGTGCATTGTCCTGTTGGAACAGCAAGTTCCCTTGCCGGTCTAGGAATGGTAGAACGATGGGTTCGATGACGGTTTGGATGTACCGTGCACTATTCAGTGTCCCCTCGACGATCACCAGTGGTGTACGGCCAGTGTAGGAGATCGCTCCCCACACCATGATGCCGGGTGTTGGCCCTGTGTGCCTCGGTCGTATGCAGTCCTGATTGTGGCGCTCACCTGCACGGCGCCAAACACGCATACGACCATCATTGGCACCAAGGCAGAAGCGACTCTCATCGCTGAAGACGACACGTCTCCATTCGTCCCTCCATTCACGCCTGTCGCGACACCACTGGAGGCGGGCTGCACGATGTTGGGGCGTGAGAGGAAGACGGCCTAACGGTGTGCGGGACCGTAGCCCAGCTTCATGGAGACGGTTGCGAATGGTCCTCGCCGATACCCCAGGAGCAACAGTGTCCCTAATTTGCTGGGAAGTGGCGGTGCGGTCCCCTACGGCACTGCGTAGGATCCTACGGTCTTGGCGTGCATCCGTGCGTCGCTGCGGTCCGGTCCCAGGTCGACGGGCACGTGCACCTTCCGCCGACCACTGGCGACAACATCGATATTCTGTGGAGACCTCACGCCCCACGTGTTGAGCAATTCGGCGGAACGTCCACCCGGCCTCCCGCATGCCCACTATACGCCCTCGCTCAAAGTCCGTCAACTGCACATACGGTTCACGTCCACGCTGTCGCGGCATGCTACCAGTGTTAAAGACTGCGATGGAGCTCCGTATGCCACGGCAAACTGGCTGACACTGACGGCGGCGGTGCACAAATGCTGCGCAGCTAGCGCCATTCGACGGCCAACACCGCGGTTCCTGGTGTGTCCGCTGTGCCGTGCGTGTGATCATTGCTTGTACAGCCCTCTCGCAGTGTCCGGAGCAAGTATGGTGGGTCTGACACACCGGTGTCAATGTGTTCTTTTTTCCATTTCCAGGAGTGTATGTTGAATTTTTAGTATCTGAATTATGTGATGCAGAATTTGTTACTCCGGTTTAAAATGTGTTTTCTGACCGATAAGTACACAGAACAATGTTAAGTTTCCGTTAGAGAGACCTGTATTTAGTTAAGTTGGAGGACCAACTAGTACCACTTTAGTGGAAGTTCCAAATACGCAGCACTTGCGCGGCTCTAGTTCAAACACATCCAGTTTCAACAGCTTCTTAGATGACAACACTTTCAACCGTGAGCTAAAATCGTGTCTACAACTATTTGTCTCCCGAGTGACCTATGCTGTGTTGCTGCGTTAACACTTCTCCGTTCCCTACATTGACAGAGGCTATTTAAGTGGTCGCAGCAGTAACCTCGTTTTTATTCATCGCCTTGTCTAGCGGAATCAAGCAGTAAGTGCCGCTTGGAAATACCAAGTTTGGATTTTCTACACAGCGGTTACTTTCTAACCCAATCATTACGGCATTTCGTACAATGCAGTGACGTGTGCCGACGAGCGCATGCCAAGGTAACGTTCTAACACTCGCCAATATTCTTCGGAAATTTTTAATTTTTTCCTTGTTGTTAATGAGACTATGCAAGGAATTGCTACGTATCGTTCTTGTGAACATTCTCTTGAATTTGCGCTGTATACAGTTTGATTCAGCTGCCCGCTATGTTAAATCTGGTCTTGAAAACCACGCGCGAAATTTTCAAATTCTCTCGCTCTCTGCACGCTAACTATTACGATTTAACGCAGTTAAATTTACGTTTCCGCTAAAGGCCGGTGTTTCAGAATTATTCAAGGAACGCTTACAAAAATGACCTTTAAACGCATCTCCATTCCTACCGGTCATCATTTCTACTATGTTATTCACTGCACTCTCTCCAACTATTGTACAAAAATTTGCTACTCCACGAATTATTTCCCGCATACGATATTTCTCCATCTTCATTCACTGCTCTTATTAAGACATAGGCTTAGTCGAGCACTAAAAATTTGTCAAATTGAAGTTTGTATAAATATTACAAGCTCTGGGATGTGCTGAACGCAAAAGGGGTAGATGAAGAGATAACACGAAAAGTCAGAAAAATGTATGAGGGAAGTGAGAGTTGTGTGAAAGTGGGGAGGGAACGTACTGCATGGTTCAAGCTGGAAAATGGGCTGCGACAGGGAAGTGCACTTTCGCCTTTATTGTTTATTATTGTTATGGATGAAATCCTACAGCAAGTATCAGATGCAATTCGAGATCATAAAATGAAAGCAGTGCTTTTTGCCGATGACCTGATGTTATGGGGAAATTGCGAGAAGGAGGTGCAAGAGCAGTTAGATGCATGGGAGGCAACGGCAGCTCAATATGGAATGCATTTCGCTGCAAAGAAAAGTGAAATAATTGTCACAACAAGGAAGAAGAATAGGCCAAATGTGGATATAACTTGTGGAGGGGAAAAACTACAAGTGGTAGAGAACTTCAAGTACCTGGGAAGCATGATTGAAAGTAAGGGGGGAAACGCAATGGAAATAAATGAAAGGTGCAGAAAAGCAGGGCAGTTCTACAAATGCATTAGGGGGCTTATTTGGAGCAAGGAGGTGCCACAGAAATCCAAGGGAATTATATACCGAACCTACTTTGTCCCCATATTGGCATACGGAAGTGAGACATGGGTAATGCACAAAAGCGACAAAAGTAGAATACAGGCTAGTGAAATGAAGTTCCAGAGGAGCAGGTTGAGTGTAACAAGACGAGACAGATTGCGAAATGTGTATGTGAGGGAAAGACTAAAGGAGGAACCAGTACAGGACAGGATAGAAAAATCAAGACTGCAGTGGTATGGACACATGAAGAGAATGGATGAGGGAAGAATTCCAAAGAGGATGTTTGATCTGCAACTGGAGGGCAAGAGGCCCAGAGGAAGACCAAGAGATAGATGGGTGAAGGGAGTGAAGGAATGTGTGACGAGAAGAGGAGAGAACTGGACGAAGGTGGAAGAGGGGAAATGGTGGAAAGACAGAACACGATGGAGAGGCTTGTGTTCCCGACAGACCCAGCCAGTGGCTGGAAACTGTCCAAGATGATGATGATAAATATTACCCATTAATATTGTGAATTTTAACAGCATAAAATAGACAATTATTCGTCAGGCCTTCTGACCACGAAACTACTGAGCTACTAAGGGATGGATCTGGATCGAACTGTCAACATAATTAGTTTAGCTTAAAGTTTATAACAGGCGTATTTCTTTCATTAGCCGCACGGGCACGTTTAAATGAACAATCTGAACGAAATGTTCGACTATACTGATGGCGTAATAGTCCAATCAATACAGACAAAAAAGATCGAATATCGGAAATAGTTCGTGTACTCGGAAATTTTTGTACAATGTACAAACATCATACTGGAAATCTTCACTGGTGAGGGATGAGTGTGGGGGCGCAGGTGCGTTTGAAGGTAACTTTTGTACGTTTTTCTTAAATAACTCGAAAACTGCGGCCTCCAGCGAAAACGTATCCCTGTCCAAAGTTTAACTACATAAAAATAATGTAGTTAAAATGATCTAGTTCACTGTTTCTGTATGAATAATAGTTTGTGTGCAGTGAGCGAGAGCATATGAAAATTTCGCACGTGGTGTTGGAAGATCAGACGTAACATTGTGAGTTACATAAAACGACATCGGCAGTGGCAGTTCAATAGCCCTGTATGTTACAAGTCTGAGGTTTAATGCTGAGCTATTTTTCTAAAATTTTGTTTAATTAGCACACTTATCCTCTTTCTGTGCCATGAGTATGAATTATTTCTCTGAGATGTCAAATTAACATTGATCCATAGTGAGCATCATAATACATTCTTCTGAGAATTCAGGTTGTTAGAATCAGTCACTTGTCACATTTTTATCATTCCAAGCTGCTATATTCATAACCACATAAAACTATTGAATCTAACTTGATTGCTGACATACACGGTGTCAGCTGATTTCTTCCTATAATTAATCTAAAATGAACTCTTTGCAACGATGTTGTGCACCTTGCAGGCAGCAGCAACGAAACGGATCGGTATTTCTTCAGGAAGCTAATTGTTTACCTAATAATGGATGGCTGCAAGGACACAGACCGTTCTGAGTTCTATATATCGGAACTTATCGTGTCATTCCTATCGTTTCCACTTTCAACGTTAAAGGTATGGAATGCACTTGGAACGTCCACATCCCGTAGTGTAAAGTAATGCTTCCGTGGTCGTATGATGCTGCATAGCACAGACACATATCGCCTTGGAAGTCGGTAATTGTTACAAATACTGCAATTATTAGCATGTCGCACAAACGGTAAAAGAAAAAATAAAAGATACTTCACCACGAGTGCAGATAAATATATTGTCATTAACATCAGTCTCCTTGGTTCGAGGTGATCGTTTCTTATTTTGTATTTGAGTCAATAGTAGGTAATTTATATTAATAATTTTAACGTCATTTGTGCTTAGCAGAAACCGCACTAAAATATATGATAAAGAGACTATGGACGGTACGGCAAAAAGCTATGAAACGCTCCCTTCCACTACATCAGACAAGGAGGAATTTTTCATACGTGGGTCCGAGAATGATGAGGTACATAGAACACTCAGAGAGAGAGAGAGAGAGAGAGATAAGAAATGAAGCGTCTTTTCCTATTCGCCACGTTAGGCTTGGAGTATCATCGAACACTATTATTTATATAATGTTTCCTGGATTTAAAATACCGGATTGTACAGTCACGCTGGATTAGATTTAACTCACACTTTCAGCCATCCTCGGTACACTAACCAAGAATGGAAAGAGATGTGGCAGAATTTTTCTCCAGCAAACTGTCATCTTATTACTGACCCTATATAAACTGTGAATGGATTTGGTGTTGTCACGAAAATGTGGACAGCGCTGAATCGATTCCGTACGGGGCGTGGAGGGTGCGGTGGCTGTTTGTACGAATGGGGAAATGAATGTATGTATGAAGTGCAAACTACGTAACACGTGACTGAAGGGTGTATTTTACGAAAATATCCTGATGGACTCAGTGAACAATATTTGATGATACCAAGATGTGTGGACTGGTCAAGAGACCCAGATATTCAGTCATACAATTACTGTGTGTTTGTTTCGTTACGTTACGTATTTTTATGTAGATTTAACTATTTCCATATGAAGTCTTTAAATAAGAATGTAAAATGTCTCCATGTAAGCTATAGGAAAAATAATAATAGTAATAGTAATAATAATAATGATATGTAGGCAGGCTTTGCAAAGGTTCTCAACATAACTAGTTGCTTATCCTTATTTTAGTTAGACCCACTCGAATTTGAAACGGAGGTACGTGTTAATTTTTACCTCCTATACCCATGTTTAATCTTTTCCTCTCTCTGCTCTAACTGCTTGAGGTGCCGCGAGTTGTGCTGTTGGGTTGGAGTCCAGCCAGTGAGTACACATAACAGAACAACTCGCACAACCTGTCTGAGGTAACTGGGGTGGTCATCGAAATATAGTGCATTAATAGGAAATAGGAACTTGACAGAACACCCGGTAGCACGCCAGTAATCAATCACACTGAGAAAACTGAGATACTACAATTCTGAACCTGTCGTTCTTAGATCTCACTTTTTTAAACCTCTGACGAGAGTCACATACATAAAACTGGAAAGAAAGAAAAACTATTGTTGTACTGGACAAAGACAAGTTGATTCTGGAAGGGAAAAGGTACCAGAGAATCAGTTGTGACAACGTGCTTAGTACTCAAAATCACATTTTAAAAAACTTAGGATCCTTCCCTAGCATTTGTAGACGTAGAGAAAGCATTCGACAACGTAACGTGGAGTAAGCAGTTCGAAATTATTAGAAGAATGGCGCTAAAGCGTAGAAACAGACGAATAATCTAAAATATCTACCATTCCGAAGCGGAGTAATATAAGCGGAAGGTCAAGAAATCAGCTTCAAGTCAAAGTAGATGAAGGAAGAGTTGTGGATTACCACTATTGTTCACCTTCCTCATAGATGTAGCAACGCCGCAAACAAAAGAAAATGTCGGAAGACTTGCTACTTTTTGAGTCCTCTGGTTCCATACGTCCCACCACAAATTCTCTCCTGTGTCAATTTTTTCATCTTAAAGTAGCACACTGATGTCTTAGCAGATGCCCTACCATCCTGCCTCTTGTTCTTGTCAGTGTTTTCCTTATATTTATTTCCTCGCCTACTCCGCTGAGTACCTCCTCGTTTCTTATCAGTCCATCTAATTTTCAACATTCTTCTGTAGCACAACATCTCAGATGCTTCGATTCTCTTCTGTTCCGGTTTCCCCATAGCCCTTTTTGCACTACCATTCAATACTGTGCTCCAAACGTACCTTTTCAGAATTTTCTTCCTCAAATTAAGGCCTATGTTAGATACTGGTAGACTTCTCGTGGCCAGGAATGCCCATTTTGCCAGTGCTAGTCTGTTTTTGATGCCCTCCATGTTCCATCCATGACTGGTTATTTTGCTGCCTAGGCAGCAGAATTCCTTAACTTCATCCACATCGTGACCATGAGTCCTGATATTTTCTTGCCGTTCTCGTTTCCGATTCTTCTCATCTTTCTTCGATTTAATCTCAGTACATATTCTGTACTCATTAGCCTGTTCACTCAATTCAGCCGATCATGTTACTCTTCTTCCCATTCACTGAGGATAACAATGTCATCATCGAACTGCGTCATTGATATCCTTTCACTTTGAATTCTTGTTCCACTCCAGACCCTTTCTTTTATATCCGTCATTGCTTTTTCGATGTATATACTGATGATTGGGGATGAAAGAAGTCTTACACCCTTTTTAATCCGAGCACTGGGTTCTTGTTATTACACTAATATAGCTGTCCACAGTTTCGAAAGTGATGGTGGTGCAAGATTTAGTGCACAAACCAAAATTTCGATGATGTCCCATAAAGGTCCTATGGGATTCACGTCGGGCGATCTGGGTGGCCAAATCATTCGCTCGTCGAGTGTCCAGAATGTGCGTTTAACAAATCGCAAACAACTGTGGCCCAATGATATGGCGTATTTTCATCCACCAAACTTACATCATCATGTGAGAACATGAAGTCTGTGAATGGCTGCAGATGGTGTGCAAGTAGACTAGCATAACCAATTCGTGTCAATGATCGGTTCAGTTGGACCAGAGGACGCATTTCATTCCAAGTAAACACAGTCCACACCGTTGCGGAGCCACCACTAGCTTGCACATTGCCATGTAGACAACTTAGGTCCATGGCTTCGTGGGGTCTGCACCACACTCATGCCCTACTATCGGCTATCGCCAACTGAAGTCGGTACTCATCTAACCAGGTCACAGTTATCCAGTAGTCTGTGGTCCAACCGATATGGTCACGAGCCCAGGAGAGGCTCTGCAGGCGATATCGTGCTATTATCTAAGGCATTCGCGGTGGTCGTCTGCTCCATAGCCCATTAACCCCAAATTTCTCCGTACTGTCTTAAAGGGGAACGTTCGTCGAGCATCCCACATTGATTTCTGCCATCATTTCACGCAGTGCTGGTTGTCTGACTACTCTACGCAAGCACAGCTGCTCGTGGTCGTTAAGTGAAGGTCGTCGGCCACTGCGTTGTCTGTGGTGAGAGGTAGTGCATGAAATCTGGTCTTCTCGGTACACTCTTGACTCTGTGAATTTCGTAATATTAAATTTTCTAACCATTTACGAAATGGAATGTACAATGCGTCTAGCTGCTGCCACGACTCCGCGTTGAGATTCTGTAAAGTCCGGAAGTGCGGCCATTATCATGTCGGAAAGCATTTCAATGAATCACCTGAATGCTACTGCTAGTCCCGCCAGTGAACTGCCCTTTTATACTTTTAGTACGCGTTACATCGCCATCTGCATATTAGCATGTTGCTATCCCTCGATTTTACCCTAGCTCAGTGTAAATCGGTATAAATAGAAATAGCTTGTTCAATGGCAAATGTTTTCGAATTGCTATGTTCGCATGCAGATGAGTTTATACTTCGAAATGTGTTGCAGCTTTCAACAATTTAAATAAGTTAACAAGATATTTGGACGGTCAGAAGTCTCCGGAAAATGTCTTCGTGAATTTTCACAAAGAAACAAACAATAACGGTCGAATAACAGTAGGTATGGGTTTAAGTTTGCAGTCAGATACTTTCTGTGTTCTGTAATATTGATACAGTTAATGGATGAAGTTGATGTATAGACGAAAAATCACGACAGTGTGTGCGTTCTGTAATTTTTGTCTTTTTTTACGCCTGTGAATGGCCTTTTGTTTGATCGAGTCTGTATGAAGTGACGTACAGCTATGGTGTAAAATCGAGTGACGTAAAAATGTTTCAGGGAAAGAAATCATCGCCCCTTAAAATAATGTATCAGTTTACTTATCAGGATGAGGGAAGATTAGAAAACTACCCACGCTCTGTTCTGTCCGCCGCTCGTGGTGTAGTGACTAGCGTTTCTGCCTCTGGATCATGGGGTTCCGGGTTCCATTCCCAGCGGATTGGGGATTTTCTCTTCCCGGGGACTGGGTGTTTGTGTTTTCCTCATCATTTCATCATCATCACCATCATTCCTGACAGTGACTGGATTGGATTGTGGCAGAAATTGAACTGTGTATAAATTGTGACTTTATCTGGGCAGCCGGCCAGAGTAGCCGAGCGGTTCTAGGCGCTACAGCCTGGAACCGCGCGACCGCTACAGTCGCCGGTTCGAATCCTGCCTCGGGCATGGATGTGTGTGATGTCCTTAGCTTAGTTAGGTTTAAGTAGTTCTAAGTTCTAGGGGACTGATGACCTCAGAAGTTAAGTCCCATAGTGGTCAGAGCCATTTTATCTGGGCGCTGATGATTAAGCAGCAGCGCGTCCCACATACCAAACATCATCATCACTCTCAGTTCGACGAACAATCGGTGAACCAGCGGGAAGTGGTGTGGGAAAGCCACAGACAACTTTATTTGGAATGTCCAGATGGGTAACGGAACGCCATTACTGTACCTTAGAAGCCAATGTCTTCAGCAGGTCCAAAGAAATTGCCTCGAGACTGAGAAAACATTGGTGTGGGATGGCGAAATGATGTTCTTCGATCAGAAAGAGGGTGTATTAGAAAGGGCGAGACCATTTAGCGAGACGACGTAACAGCTATATTTGACTGTACTCAGAGCGTTGTTAAGAGAGTTTTCCGGGTCACATTTAAATAATTCTCATTACGGCTCGGCACCTGAACAAAGGAATGAACAGCGAGGGAGATGGCGGCGGCCTATTATGACAGTCGGGCGGGTGGTGGTCCCATCTCGATTGGCGGCTGCCGGCTACCATGGGCGACACCACAATGGCATCAGATAGGCGGCCGGCCCACGCCGGCGCACGGTAGCCGCGTTCCCGTCTCTCTCTCCGTCCGTCTGCTCTCGCCCTCTCGCTACGGCTCGCCGCCTCTCATCGCCGGGTCCGTGATGGATGGATCAGGCTATCAATCAATTAATCAAGCTCCGCAATAGCCGTCAATTTCCATCCGCAGAGACGCAAACTCGCCGGCGAGGCCGTTTAGCGCAATAACCGGCCCCGTTGAATCAGCAATTAATTGGGAGCCCTGTGGAATACATTAAGAGGCGGAACGGGCAGGCTACCGGCGCCTTCCGACCGCGTTCTTCTCGCGGCAGAAGCCGGAAACGCGGCGTCAGCCGTCCCTCCGCGGGAGCGGAATCGCCGGCGCCGTTTCATTCACTTGTGGGCGGAATCGGATTTCCCCCGCAGACACATGAATGAGGCGGCCTGATAAACGGAGGCAATAACGGACGTCAGCGAAGAGTTATGGCGACGCGGAGTGGAGTAGATAGGGAGATAGACGTACATGGCGAGAGGCGCACGCACGCGACCGCGCACACTCTCACACAGCGGCGTCTGCGGGCACGTGCGCGCGGATCGCGGCCGCTTCGCAGTCTGCGCATGCGCGTTATAAATTGCCGGCCAGGCTGATGCCTCGCGTAGGCCGGCCGGCGGCGCCTCGCGGGCGCCGTGTCTCGGAGCTGCGCCGCGCGGCCATATGTCTGCCGGCTGTCCGCCGCTATCTGCTGCCTCCTACCGCCAGCTCCGGGACGACCGAAGTAGCTCTATCCACTGACAGGTACATCTGCCGGCTCTCCTGCTGAGTGAGTCACAGGTATCCTGATCACTGAATAAAGCGTCCAGGTGTGGAGGACAAGTCGTTACTACACCCACGGAAAAAAAAAATCGCAACACTAGAAGCTAATTGATGTATGGGAAAGAAATTTCGAGAATACTTTTGCCTAGGTACCATATTAAAGTGATTAACATTGCGAGATCACAGGTTAATGTAAGCGCGAGATAATCCACTGGAAATGTAAAATTATGGCATAATAACAACTCGTGTAACCACCAGAATGCTGAATACAAGCAGGTACTGGTTGTCAGTTTGTGGAATGGAATTCCACGCCTGCTGCACTTGCTCGGAAAATACGGGGACGGTTATTGCCGTTTGTCGATTATCCTGGAGTTGTCGTCCGATGATATCCCTTATGTGCTCGACTGGACAAAGATCTGGTGATCTAGGAGGCAAACGTAACACCGCACAGTATGTTACGTTACAACAGCGGTAAGTGGGCGAACGTTATCCTGCTGGAAAACACCCCCTGTAATGCAATTAATGACAGGTCGACTCCCCACGAGAGCTCCTACTGTCGTGCGAAGTCGCACCCCAGACTGTAACTCAAGGTGTAGGTCCAGTATGTCTAGCAGACTATTTGGTTGTCAGCCCTCTACGGGCCTCCTAACCACACACAGCCTGCAATGGCACCGAAGCAGACCCAGCTTTCATCAGAAAACTCTCCACACCTCCACTCTTTCCTCAAATGAGCTCTCGCTTGACAGCACTGAAGCGTCAAATGGCGGCGGTTTGGAGTCAGTAGAATGAACGCTACACGGTGTCTGGATAGGAGCTGTCCTTGAAGTAACCGATTTGTAACCGTTCGTTGTGTCATCATGGTGCCAACTGCTCCTCAAATCGCTGCTGCAGATGAAGTACGATGAGCCAGAGCCATACGCCGAAGACAATGATCTTCCTTGTACATGGTACCACGTAGCCCGGTCTTCTTGCCACCATACATTCTCGTGACGACCGTTCAAAAATGCTCTGAGCACTATGGGACCTAACTTCTGAGGTCATGAGTCACCTAGAACTTAGAACTAATTAAACCTAACTAACCTACGGACATCTATGTCCGAGGCAGGATTCGAACCTGCGACCGTAGCGGTCGATCGCCTGCAGACTTTAGCACCTGGAACCGCACGGCCACTCCGGCCGGCTAACGACCGTTGCCAGCTCCCATGTACACTGACTACATTCTGGACAAGTGTTTCTCCAGCATCACGCAGCATCCAGCTTCCCGTAGACCTATTAAACGACCTCGCTCAAACTCAGTCAGGTGTTTACAATGCTGTCTTTGTCGCCATAAAGGAATTATTGACATACATCAACTCACCACATCCAGTCTAAGAGGTAACTAACGCTCACGATCGTTACAGCGTGTATGTAAATCAAACCTGATTTTCATCCTCAAAGTGGCGCTAACAGCGCCACTGTTATGCGACCGGCGCGAAATTTGAATACACATCATCACAGGTACAAATACACCCACCAACTTTCGTTCATACCGCAGAGCTCCTTCTTGTATTTTTCCATCAGTGTATTTAAGCGTGAAACATTTGTTTCCCTCTCCCATGACGTGCATGAAATGAATTTAGACGATATTGCACATCAAACTAATATTATTTTCAAATTCACTCACCTAGTAGCCATTAGCAGGAGAGAAATAGTAACGATAAGCAGATACCAGACTGTTTCCCTGCAAGAAGATTAGAAACAATAGTTTTTCCACGAAAGGTGCAGCGTAGGAAACCCTAATTTGACCGATTATTGAGAAATGACCAACAGACTGGGTCCAAAAATCAAATGGCTCTGAGGACAATGGGACTTACCTTCTGAGCTCATCAGTCACCTAGAACTTAGAACTACTTAAACCTAACTAACCTAAGGACATCACACACGTCCATGCCCGAGGCAGGATTCGAACCTGCAACCGTAGCGGTAACGCGGTTCCAGACTGTAGCGCCTAGAACCGCTCGGTCACTCCGGCCGGCAACAGAGTGGGACTTACCAGACTGTGTTAATAAATGGGAAAGAGAAGATTAAAAAAGGGCGGCCTCGCTCGTCACTAGTACTTTCAGCAAGCATAAGGTGCTAAAAAGCTCCACAGCCAGCCGCTACGAGAGAGTTAAAATACAATTAAAAATTATAGAGAGTACGATCCACAAAGTCAGACAACATGTGGCGTTTCGCCAGCCTGTTGAAAGATAACACCACGGAGACCTAAAACGTCAGAAATGTAACGTCCACTGTCCAGATTACTGAATGAGCGAACCAGCTGAAATAGTGTCTTGTACCCAATAGGACTCTATCCCATCACAACAGGTGCCTGCCTCGTATGACGATGCTGAATGCAGTGTTGCACCTACAGTTCTCCTCTGAGACTTCACAGACGGATATGTTCACTGTGATGCTGAACGCAGGAAAAAGAGGCGTTTGAAAAGCCTTAGTGGGGTCGTTAACGTGTCCAACGTTCACGTTGAGCGCACCACACTCAGTGTGCCTCTCTCTGCTGCCACGTCATAGTAGGACACGCCAATGGTCACAGTGCACACAGTGTTGCTTCACACATCAGATCACTGTCTGGGTGGATACCTGTCTTGCTGCAAACAAGCCAATGTCCGTAACCAACCCACGTGACTTGGCGGCACGTTTCTGTGCAACTAAGTGAATAATGGGGCTCTCTTCTCGGGAGCTAGTCATGTGGGGGTGAACAGATGTGTGACAGTGTTGCGTACGGCTGTCCTGAATCAATGGATTACACATTCACATGAAGGTCGTGAGATCCCGACCAATGTGAAAAACAGTATCTCAGTATGATGATCGGAAGTCTCAGTGGCCACGATTACACTCTTCGAATTTCTTTCTTGAGGCATTACACAACCTTAACACAAATGGAGAATATTCACGTCCAGTTTCTGAGGAAGAAAATCGTTGTATAGTCTTTTATAGTATAGAAAATTTAAATGGCGTCATTACCACATACCTCGAGCCATTACTCTGAAATACATTGCCAGGAAAAGAATTTACACTTACTTTCAGAGCATTCCAGTTTACTCAAGCTTTATTGGTTGGTTGGTTGAGTTGGAGAGTAAAGGCCACTTAGTGTTGCAGCAGTGCATATGGGTATATAAAATGATTACATTTACAGATCAATAGCACAATCAGTTCTGCGGTACCAGGTATCGACTCATGCTGAAACCCCCGTATTATTACGCGGCGTAGGGTCGACAGGCAGCAATGCAGGCGCTGACTCTGCCATCCAGTAAGTCGCGCAGATGGCGAATACCGTACTGGGATACGATATTGAAATCTGGTTTCGTAGGACAGAGCGGATCAGGTTGTGCAAAGGGGCCCAAATCAGTTGCTGCTAGTTGCACGAACTTACAAACTTTATTTGCTAAAAACACTTTACCACACATGCCCTTAAAGGAATTCAGAAACACCATGGCTAAAGGCCAGAACACGACTTGCTAAAACTGCGCTAAGGAAAACACACGGCTGAAGATCTTATTTACAAAATAGAAGAATTGAGGCCTTAAGGTCTGGATAACTAGAACTCCAGTAAGGAAATTTTAAAGGGTTTCAGACAAAGACCTTTCAAATTTTAATTTAAGTAGGCTGAAGGCCTAATCTTAAAATATTTCACATATGGTTCATGTGAAGGCCATATACTGAACATAGAACAACTCAAGGCTTGTGGCCGAGCGGTTCTAGGCGCTACAGTGTGGAATCGCGCGACCGCTACGGTCGCAGGTTCGAATCCTGCCACGGGCATGGATGTGTGTGATGTACTTAGGTTAGTTAGATTTAAGTAGTTCTAAGGTCTAGGGGACAGATGACCTCAGAAGTTAAGTCCCAGAGTGCTCAGAGCCAACTCAAGGCTCTGGGCATCAAATTAAAACAGAGAGGAAAATTTTGAAATTTCATATGATTTCTTTTTGGGACCGCTGAAGACCGTATCTTAAAATACTTCACATAAAGTTCGGCTGAAGTGCATATACTGAACATTGAACAACTAAAGTCTTAAGGCCTGGATAATAAATTAAGATAGAGAGAAAATTTTCAAATGATTTTTTTTAATACTTCAGATGGCTGAAGGACGTATCTTAAAATATTTCACATAAGGTTGGGCTGAAGATCACATACTGAACATTAAAACAAACTAAATTGATACACGGCTGTAGGCCTCACACAGTACTAGAGACACAAGAGAAAATCACAATCAGAAACAACAGAATAGTGGTGCTCAGAAGTGTTCCAAGAGTCGGCCTGGGGATGAAACTCTAACTACAGTTTAGGTGAGACGGACAGGCAAGCCTAACTCTAAACAATCGAGTGGAAACACGACCTAGGGACGGCTGAAGAACCAACCAACCAACAACGACGAGGAAACACACAGTGCTTAAAAACTACGCTAACGACCAGGGCAGGTAACTGGAACGTTAATGGCCACAAGGCAGAAGAAACCGCTGGTGCACTTCGCTAATAAGTTACAATCATTTCAATAGTTAAACACCATACAGGAAGACGGCTGCAAAATTTGCTGACTCCAGCACACCATATGTTGCTGCTTGTGGGAACGGCACAGGAAGCAACAACCGGCAATGAACGAAGTGATGTGACAGCAGTTGATGTTTCCAAACAGGTTAACTGATTACTCAACTCCAGTATCCAGGTTTGGTGGGCGACGAACTTTGCAGCTCTCACAGCTAGTACCTCACAACTCTGACTAAGCGTGCATGCCACCAGCCGCCCAGGCCTGACCACACGCCATGGAGACTTCCAGGCTGCTCTCTCGCAACCGTCCGACCACTCACACACACCATCATACGGAAATATAGCGGTCACACCAAAGGTGGTACAGCAGTCATAGTATCCATAAACGCTGCAGCTGCCACTGACAGAGGCAAGTGAGCAACTTGTTCATGTAGTAACTGAGGGAGCAATAAAGCTCCACTTGATGGTGAGAAAATGCCAAAAAGAAAAGGAAAAAAAAAACGGCATCAACGCGAGCCAGCCACAGCTGAGATATCCCACGCCTGCTAAACTTTTCACATAGTTCTGTGAAAGTTGTTGGTTGACGAGCTGACCAAGTAACTTCTCATCCCATCATATTCCACAGGTGCTCCCTTGGAGACAAGTCTGGAGATGGTGCTGTCCAGGGAATTTGCTGCACTTCTTGCAGAGAACGTTTCGTTTCACAGGCAGTGTGTGAGCGAGCCTTATCCTGTTGGAACAATACACCATCTTCATGTTGCAAGAAGGGCGAAGGAACGAATCTGCACGTACCGAGCGCTGGTTTGCGTGCCTTCAGGAAACACCAAAGGCGAACAAGAATTGGCCTGGGATGTGGCCAGTGTGTCTTGCAGGAATGCACTCTGCGAGGCAGCGCTCATCAAATCTACGCCGTACGCACAGACTACCATCATTTACGTGCAGGTAGAATCTGCGTTCATGGTTTAAGACCACGGAGCGCCATTTCATCTTCCAAGTGAGCCTCTGACGGCACCAGTCGAGATGTGCATGTCGATGATTTTTCGTGAGTGGAAGACGGGCTAGAGGTGTGTGCCCGAAATCACGTTGCGAATAACCTGTTCGCAACATTTCATGTTGATGCCTTTGAGCTTACCAGTCCTCTTGTCTGTGCTGTGGTAGCTGCATGATCTGCCACTGCTGCTCTTACTGCGATTCTGGCTTGCGTCTGTGCTCTGTGGACGTCCAGAAACTTGTCCACAAGTGTGATATTGTTCACGTCACCGCTGATACCAACATCGTTGCACGACTGATGCAGCACGTCCAACGTGTATGACAATTCTCCGAAGTGACCATACTGCCATTTGGAAGACCACTATTTGGCCCCTTTCAAATTCGCTCATTTCGCTGCAGGAAGCAAGAGTAAGTCTCTGAGGCATGGTTGCCTCGTTGCTTCACACGTTTGCACTACACAGGGCTCTCTGGCTGTGAGCATTCCTATTAAAAAGTAGTCACAGATGGCGTTCTGGTAGCTATGCTACAACGCAGTCTGTTGGCATATGACGTTGAAACCATTATGTGTACCAGCCATATCGCATATGGCGCCATTGGATGAAAATCAACGTCGTTTTTCCAGCTGTACTAATTTTTTTCCGGCATGTAGTAATCACTTGCATATCCAAGCATCTAGTACACTTCATGTCACTTGGAGGTCTGTTCCGAGTCGCCGGCCGGAGTGGCCGAGCGATTCTAGGCGCTTTCGACTGGAGCCGCGCGACCGCTACGGTCGCAGGTTAGAATCCTGCCTCGGGCATGGATGTATGTGATGTCCTTAGGTTAGTTAGGTTTAAGTAGTTCTAAGTTCTAGGGGACTGATGGCCTCAGATGTTAAGTCCGATAGTGCTCAGAGCCATTTGAACCATTTGTTCCGAGTCATCTTCGTGGTACTGCGGTTGCAACTGCCAACAGTGTAGAAAGCGCCAGTCGGAACTTGTTTAGTATGACCCTAAATAGTTTCTCAGCCACTAACAGCAGCCATCTACGAGAGAGTGCGGCATTAATTCATACGCAGATGTAAATGCGTCAGATGAGACGGGAGGTCGTCATTTTGAACAATTGCTTCGAACATAAGAAGTGTATGTCAGTAAAAATACTGTAACTGGTGCAAAAAAACTGCATGTACAAAATTTTAGAGTGTTCACAAGATGAAATGCTTTTTATGTGGCAAAAATGGCATAGGTGCACCGTTTCGCCGTTATGGGTCCATGAAGTTTTGATGCTAGTGATATCCAGAGATGGTGTTGAAACTGCCATCCGATGAATATTGTTTTAGGGATGTTACCGTAAATGTCATCTAGTTACATATTTGCACAAGTGGCATGTACATGCTAATATTAGTCTAACACGCTCAAAACAATGAGGTGTAATTGTTGCGGCTTCAGCCAAACTGGCCTGGTTTTTTTCAGTGCGTTAGACTAATATTAGCACGCAAATGCCACTTGTGCAATAATGTAAATGGATGTAATTTTCAACAACATCTCTAAAATAACATTCATCTCTTGGTAGTTTCAACGCCGTCTTTGAACATCACAAGCGTCAAAACGTTTGAACCCATAGCGGGGAAACGGTGCACCTGTCCCATTTTTGCCACATAAAAACATTTCGTTTTATCTCCTCTGAATTCTCTAAAATTTTGTATACGTAGGTTAGTTACACTCTCTACAGTATTTTTCTCTAACATGCACTTCGTAAGATAGCAACAGCTGTTCAAAACGACACATCCAGTCTCATTTCACTCATTTACAACTGCTCGTAAATTAATACATCAGATGATTCCATCTCTCTCAACAAAAAAAAAAAAATTCTATAGGTCAGTAATATCTCTAACACAACAGTCATCACTCACCAGTTCGAACCCCGTTACTAACAAACAGTCCTGTTGGAAGAACATCCACAACTGAGCATTATAGCAGAGGTTGAAAATACAGCTTCAGTTGTAAATTACTTTATTTGCACACGACCAGTTTCGGACTGTTATAAGCCCATTCTCAGGTGTCGTAGCTGTGCTGTGTCCCCGAGCGCCGCGTGTACCAGGCGCGGTGTGCTGCCTATGAGCGCAGAACAGCGCTCAGAGACCACCGCACGGCTACCACACCTGAGAATGGGCTTATAACAGTCCGAAACTGGTCGTGTGCAAATAAAGTAGTTTACAACTGAAACGGTATTTTCAACTTCTCCCGTTACTAACGTTACTGGCCCCTAGAGAGAAAGCATTTCATCTGTGATCAAAATTTTGAACAGGCTTTCTAAAATCTTTTTTTTTTTTTTTTTTTTTTTTTACGTTCGATACATAACGATAGCTCACTGTTTCAGTCTCGGAAAAAACAAACACAGTTAAAAGGCAACTGCATGCAAAGTTGCCTTTGATTTAATTATAAAAATAGATGTCAAATGAGATGTAGATTACAAATTATTATTGGGAATTTAACAGCGTGCTCTGTAAAACATGTCATTTAATAAATAAATAAATGGAAAACATAAAATCCGGGCGGTGTGGCCGAGCGGTTCTAGGCACTTCAGTCTGGAACCGCGCGACCGCTACGGTCGCAGGTTCGAATCCTGCATCGGGCATGGATGTGTGTGATGTCCTTAGGTTAGTTAGGTTTAAGTAGTTCTACGTTCTAGGCGACTGATGAAATGTTAAGTCCCATGGCGATTGATAATGGAAGCAAGGCTACATAAAAATCAAGACACGTTCATAGGATCTGTCGACTCGGGAAAAGCGTTCGAAAATGTACAGTGGTCGAACGTCTTCGAAATTCTGAATAAATTAGGGGTAGGCCGTAAGGAAAGACGGGTAGTACGAGCCAAGAGGGAACACTAAGAGTGGAAGTCCAAAGACGAAGTGCTCGGATTAAAAAGGATGTAAGACAGCGATGTAGTCTTTCCCCGTTTCTGTGCAACCTATACATCGAAGAAGCAATGATGGAAGTAAAAGGAAGATGCAAGAGTTGAATCAAAATTCACGGTTAAAGGGCATCAATGATAAGATTCACTGATCACATGCCGAGTAAAAGAGAAGAAGAATTAGACGATCTGCGAATGCAATTAGCATCTAATGAGTACAGAACACGGGTTGAGAATTAATCGAACGAAGACGAAAGTACGGAGAAGTAGCTGAAATGAGGACCGCAAGAAACTTAACAACAGCACTGATGATTACGAAATAGATGAAGTTAATAAATTGTGCTACCTAGGCACTTTAATAAGCAATAACGGATGGAGCAAGGTGGACATCAAAAGCAGATTAGCAGCGAAAAAAAATGCTTTCCTGGACAAGAGAAGCCTACCAGTATCAAACACAGGCCTTTATTTTGGCAAGAAATTTATGAGAATGTAGATTTGGAGCACAGCATCATATAGTAGTGCAACATGGGCTGTGGGGAAACCGGAAGAGAACAGAATCGAAACATTTCAAATGTGGTGCTACAGAAGAATGTTGAAAATTGGGTGGACTGATAAGGTAAAGAACGAGGGGTTCTCCGCAAAATCGGCGTGGAAATGAATTTATCGAAAACATTGAAAGAAGAAGGGGTAGGATAGTACGCCATCTGTTAAGACATAAGGAATAACTTCCATGGTACTAGAAGGAGAAGTAGAGGGAAACAACTGGAGGGACAAATTGTTATACATTCAGCAATTAACTGAGAGGATGCAAGTTCTAGTCTGAGATGAAGATGTTGGCACATCGTCATCGGAACATGAAGTTCGTCTTTGGCTGGAAATCATCTCCAAGCAGCCTAACATAACCATTTCCACTCAGAGATCGATTCCGTTGGAGCAGAACACCCAGTCCGTACTTTGTAAACACAACCCACACCATGTGGAGCCATCACCACCTTGTAGAGTGCCCTGTTGACAACTTCGTGGGGCCTGCGCCACATTCGAACCCTACCATCAGCTCTTATCAACTGAAATCGGTACTCATCAGACCAGGTCACGTTTTTCCATTCGTTTAGGATGCAATCGATAAGGTCACGATCCAAGGACATGCGCTGTAGCAGATGTCATGCTGTACGCAAAGGCACTCGCGTCGGTCGTGTGCTGCCGTAACCCAGTAACGTCTAATTTCACCTCACTGCTCTAATGCACACGTTCGTCGTGCACCCCACATTGATATCTGTGGTTTTTCACGTAGTGTTACTTGCCTGTTAGCACTGAAAACTCTACACAAGCGCCGCTGCTCTTGGTTCTTTAATGAAGGCCGTCGGCAGTTGCGTTGTCCGTGGTGAGAAGTAATGTCTGAAATTGGGTATTCTCGGAACATCCTTGACACTGTGGATCTCGGAACACTGAATTCCCTAATCATTTCCGGTAGGAAATGACCCAAGCGATCTACAACTACCATTTCGCGTTTCAAGTCTGTTAATTCCCGTCATGGGGCCATAATGACGTCGGAAACTCTTCCACATGAACCGTCGAAGTACAAATAATATCTTCGCCAATGCACTGTCCTCGTGTACGAAATACTATCACCATCGTTAGCCCATGACTTGTCACCTCAGATGGTTCAAATGGCTCTCAGCATTATTGGACTTAAACATCTGCGGTCATCAGTCTCCTAGAGCTTAGAACTATTTGAACCTAACTAACCTCAGGTTCAAATGGTTCAAATGGCTCTGAGCACTATGGGACTCAACTGCTGAGGTCATAAGTCCCCTAGAACTTAGACCTACTTAAACCTAACTAACCTAAGGACATTACACACACCCATGCCCGAGGCAGGAATCGAACCTGCGACCGTAGCAGTCACGCAGTTCCGGACTGAGGCGCCTAGAACCGATTGGCCACAACGGCCGGCACTTGTCACCTCAGTGCGTGTTATGGACAATCTGCACGATACCGTTCTTACATAGAGTGTATCTTAAGGAAACTTTGTTTGTTTCCTTGTGGCTTTTTTTGGACGTACAACTGCAGAGTGTCTGTCTTTTGGCCGAGGAGCACCTCTACTCGACATTAGGACCCCTCCAACAGGCGGCGACCCCTGAGTCAGTCGTGCCGGCCGTCGGCTGTATCCTGGAGGAGCGGCCGGGACACGCAGCAGGTGGAGGCGACGTCGTGAGGGCCCGCGTCTGATCCGGCCGGCGCTGTTTTTGCCGCCGGATTCCTGGGCGCGCACGCCCGCTCGTGACGGCTCGCTTCTCCACGCGGCCTCCTGAGGAGCCGCTGTGTACACGAGGCGGGGGCGTGATGCTACTCAGGCTGCGGCTTCTGGGAACTGGTGACGTCACCTCGAGGTACAGTTCACTCGTGCTCATAAGACATGTCACACGAGATAGAACCGTTCACACTGCAGCGGAGTGTTGTGCAACTACATGGCAAATCAAAACTGTGTGCTCGACAGTCACCAAACCGAGGTGTTACGGACATTACAGAGCTGTCTACGAAGGATACACGACCCTCCCTCACAGCGTCAGTTCTACCAGTACTTCCTATCTTCTCCGCAATATCTTTTCCTCAAAACACTTCGATACGACCTAGAAAGAGAGTTCGACAATATAAGAGGGTGAAAAAAATTTAAATTAAAAAAATAAAGAAAAAAATACGTGTAGCCGGTGTATCTCGCAGAGGTGGCTAAAATATCGTAGGTATGTACATTTAACGTTCGCTCTACTTTGTACCACGTTGTTAGCGGTCAGAATGCGGTGTGGATACACAAAAAGGAGAGGAACGATCAGTCACAAGTGCATGGGGGCTTCATTAAATATAATGCAAATAGCTGGCGAAGAGTTCTCGTGCTTCCAGCCGGGTGGCGGTGTCTTCAAACTGCGACGTTTCGACGAGTGACATACTCATCATCTTCGCCAGAATATGATGAGTATGTCACTTGTCAAAACGTCGCAGTTTGAAGACACCGCCACCCGGCTGGAAGCACGAGAACTCTTCGCCAGCTGTATACGCCGGGAAAGCATACATTCACATAATGCAAATAATTTTTAATTTTTGGTAGCTGACTGTCCGGTTACGCAGTCTCGTAACCGGTTGGCCCTGACTAGTATTACTCCGCAATCTGACTGCATAGAATAACAACAAAGAATGAAAGAAAACTTCCGTTAACACAATTAATTAATTAAGTCCCCAGCAACTATAAAACCTACGAAACAACAAAACACAAATGTAACTGTTCTGTGTGTGGAAGTGTGATTCAACGTACACATCTGGCACGGTTTTTCCTCAATAAGATAAGATATTTTAAATACCATTTACACTGAATTAATTAAATAAAACTGAAATACTATAATTGCACATAGAAACCCGAATTACAGTCTAATACATGAACACAAGCCAGATGCTTCGTTGACTGAACCTGTGACCAAGAGACATTGTTAGTTAGGAAATAAAAAAATGTTTTTTTTTTACCTTCATATATATTGACTAAAAATCCACTCTGATCATTACAACATCTCCATTCGAACAACATCTGCTGTCTAGCCCATCAAAACAACTGCACACGACATGGCCTCAAAAAGTACAGCTATCAACATCCTTTCAGCAAAGCACAAACAACCACCACTTCTGAACAAGCACTGCCCACTACGACTTCTCGACAAGAACTACCAGTGGAGGCGGCTGAATAATACTCTTTGGCGCAATCTCTGGCGCTGTGACTCAATGTAGCCACCTTTCACATGATAACGGCGGTTCTGGGGTGTTTATTGGGATTTAGTCACAAGTTACAACATGTGGTTAAGATGATCTCCCGTCTCAGCACCATGCAGCATCCGTAACACGGTATGGGCAGCAGTTGCTCTCAGCATATCCAGTTTAATCAGAATGATATGTCATCGTCCAAATGTATCCCTGACACACAAAATGACTGAAGACTGAAGTCACATGGATTTAGTCGGGGGCCTGGAAGTCCACATATCTTGAAATTGCCTAGGGATGATGGAAGCGTTATCGAAAGTATCTGAAAGCTCATCTTTCACCTGGCAAGCAACATGTGATGTCAACCCAAGTTGTATGAAAATAGTGGCGTGGACACAACTGTTTTCTAGGAAAGCTCCAACCACGAGTTGCCCTAGGAGGTCTTTATAACGTGCAGATTTCTATACCTGCGTGTGACATGTCTTCTCCTAGAGGAAAAATGTGGTGAGAATAAACGAGCTTGTGAAACTACACCACAGACTCACATAAGCTGAGGATAGCGATGGATGTTCCTGCACAATATGTGGCGGAGTAGAACCGCATATGCGACAGCTCGATGCTTTCACGCCGCCGAGCAGAGCAAACCGTGCTTCGCACTTCCAAAGAGTATTTTCTGAACACATGCCATCCGTTTACAAGCGTATCAAGAAACGAAGAGCAAAGGTACGGCCTTGTAGTCTATCTTTCGGTTTCATTCGGTGCACCTTCTGAATCTCGTAGGAATACCGCTGTAGAATGCGTCGCAAAATCTTTCGAACTGTTGACGAGGTTAGACAGAATACGTGTGATACAGCTCGAGGACTGGCTGCACGGTTTGGGGCGTGTGTTGCACCGTCAACTATAGGCCTGCCTGCAGCAGCTTTGTTATCTGCCACGGGAATGGTTCAAATGGTTCAGAGCACTATGGGACTTAATTACTGAGGTCATCAGTACAAAAATGTTCAAATGTGTGTGAAACTTAATGGGACTTAACTGCTAAGTTCATCAGTCCCTAAGCTTACACACTAATTAACCTAAATTATCCTAATGACAAACACACACACCCATGCCCGAGGGAGGACTCGAACCTCCGCCGGGACCAGCCGCACAGTCCATGACTGCAGCGCCTGAGACCGCTCGGCTAATCCCGCCCGGCGATGTCATCTGTCCCCTAGAACTTAGAACTACTTAAACCTGACTAACCTAAGGACATCACACACATCCATGCCCGAGGCATGATTCGAACCTGCGACCGTAGCGATAGTGTGGTTCCAGACTCTAGCGCCTAGAACCGCTCGGTCACTATGGTCGGCCCACGGGAATGGACTGCCTCCCTCTCCCTCATGCAACGTCTACATCACCTCTTTCTTCATATTTCTTTATCAAATTCTTTACCTACCTATGGACTAGGGGCCTCTTCGCTGCTGTTTCTGTTGGAGACATTCCCGCAACGCACTGCTGTTATTGCTGCTATTCTGATAAAACAACTTTATCGGCAGTGCGCGGGCTTTTTTTCTCAATAGCCATTCCGTTTCGTACGGAAAACTTCAACATTCTTAATCGTTCACACCAACAATCACTTCACAAAAGAAATCAACATGCTTCGCAAAGTCACAAACAGCATACTGACATCAGGGAACATTTCGTATCCTGACCATTTACAGGGCCATATTTTCACCTACCGGCATAAAGTGGAACTATTATTTCCAGCATACTCGCAAGCGCACCGATTAATAAACATTCTCATGATGTTTCAGTGTCTGTGAGTTGTACAACCCACACTGTAGTACACGGAAGATCAATTTAATCATAATCGCAAAATATATGAGTAAGAACCAAGAGGGAACGATAAGAATTTAGAACCGACAAATACGTGTCTGGACTAGAGTGTAAGACAGGGGTGTGGTCTTCCTCCCCCACTGTACAGTTTAGTGTTGAAACTATACATCGAAGAAGCAATGAGTGAAATAAAAGAAAGAATCGCGAATGGGATTAAAGTTCAGAATTGACCGTTATCAAGGTTAAGGTTCTCTGACGACACAGCAAACTTAACATCAAAACTGGTGATCACATGGTGGACGAGGTGAATGAATTTTTGTGCGTTGGTAGCAAAATAACGCATGACGGACGAAGTGGGAAACGTGTACCAGTCAGGCTAGCACGGGATACGAGGACATTCCTCGCAAAATAACTCTACCAGTACCAAACTTAATCCCCAACTTTGCAGAAAAAATTATGGGAATATGAGCGTAGAGGTGTATGGGAGTTAATAGTGAACTACGGCAAATAAGAAAAAGAGGAGTATTGAAACGTTTGAGATGTCTTGTTGCAGAAGAGTGCTGAAATTCAAGTGAGCTGATAAAAATGAGGAGATTCACCACAGAATCTGTGAGGAAAGAGAAATAAGAAAATATTGATTAAAAGGAACGACATGAGATAGGACGTGAGTTTAGACTTCAGGAAATCACATCCCTGGTAATGGAGAGAGCCACAGATGGCGAAAACTGTAGTGGAAGACGGAGACTTGAATACATACAGCAAGTAACGGAGGACATGAGGTGTAAGTGCTACTCTGAGATGAGATTTGAACAGAGAAGGAAGTTTCGACCATTCTCAAGACTGACGACCCTTAAAAGAAAAGCTCTGTGCACAGGTCGTGAGGTGTGCCCGCAGAACGAGAGACAATTTGTCGATAAAGTATGATTTTCATTATCAAAGAGTGCTTTTATTTTCTTTTCTCAGCAGACAATCCGGTTTATATAAAGTTTCGTTATGGATTAATATGCTAAAGCTTTCGTGAGGTACCTTACACTATTAGATGTGAGAGTGATATATGAGAGTGCCCCACTGTCCTTCACGATCGTCAGACTCCTGTACTAAACCTGACGTTCCTCTTTCTGTATATACAGGGTGGTCCATTGATAGTGACCGGGCCAAATATCTTACGAAGTAAGCATTAAACGAAAAAACTACAAAGAACGAAACTCGTCTAGCTTGAAAGGGGAAAACAGATGGCGCTATGGTTGGCCCGCTAGATGGCGCTGCCATAGGTCTAACGGATATCAACTGCGTTTTTTTTTTAAATAGGTCCCCCATTATTTATTACATATTCGTGTAGTACGTAAAGAAATATGAATGTTTTAGTTGGACCACTTTTTTCGCTTTGTCATAGATGGCGCTGTAGCGGTCACAAACGTATAAGTACGTGGTATCACGTAACATTCCGCCATTTCGGACGGTACTTGCTTCGTGATACATTGCCCGTGTTAAAATGGACCGTTTAACAACTGCGGAAAAGGTCGATATCGTGTTGATGTATGGCTATTGTGATCAAAATGCCAAACAGGCGTGTGCTATGTATGCTGCTCGGTATCATGGACGACATCATCCAAGTGTCCGGACCGTTCGCCGGATAGTTACGTTATTTAAGGAAACAGGAAGTATTCAGCCACATGTGAAACGTCAGCCACGACCTGCAACAAATGATGATGCCCAAGTAGGTGTTTTAGCTGCTGTCGCGGCTAATCCGCACATCAGTAGCAGACAAATTGCGCGAGAATTGGAGATCTCAAAAACGTCGATGCTACATCAAACATCGATTGCACCTGTACCATATTTCTATGCACCAGGAATTGCACTGCGACGACTTTGAACGTCGTGTCAGTTCTGCCACTGGGCACAAGAGACATTACGGGACGATGAAAGATTTTTTGCACGCGTTCTATTTAGCGACGAAGCATCATTCACCAACAGCTGTAACCTAAACCGGCATAATATGCACTATTGGGCAACGCAAAATCCACGACGGCTGCGACATGTTGAACATCAACGACCTTGGCGGGTTAATGTATGGTGCGTCATTATGGGAGGAAGGATAATTGGCCCCCATTTTATCGATGGCAGTCTAAATGGTGCAATGTATGCTGATTTCCTACGTAATGTTCTACCGATGTTACTACAAGATGTTTCACTGCATGACAGAATGGCGATGTACTTCCAACATGCTGGAAGTCTGGCACATAGCTCGCGTGCGGTTGAAGGGATATTGAATAGCATATTTCATGACACATGGATTGATCGTCGAAGCACCATACCATGGCACGCACGTTCACTTGATCCGACCTCTCCGGATTTTTTTCTGTGGGGAAAGTTGAAGGGTATTTGCTATCGTGATCCACCGACAACGCCGCACAACATGCGTCAGCGCAATGTCAATGCATGTGTGAACATTACGGAAGGCGAACTACTCGCTGTTGAGAGGAATGTCGTTACACGTATTGCCAAATGCATTGAGGTTGACGGACATCATTTTGAGCATTTATTGCATTAATGTGGTATTTACGGGTAATCACGCTGTAACTGCATGAGTTCTCAGAAATGATAAGTTCACAAAGGTACATGTATCACATTGGAAAAACCGAAATAAAATGTTAAAACGTACCTACGTTCTGTATTTTAATTTTAAAAAACTACATGTTACCAACTGTTAGTCTAAAATTGTGAGCCATATGTTTGTGACTATTACAGCGCCATCTATCACAAAGCGAAAAAAGTGGTCCAACTATAACATTCATATTTCTTTACGTACTACACAAATATGTAATAAAAATGGGGGTTCCTATTTAAAAAGAAAAAACGCAGTTGATATCCGTTTGATCTATTGCAGCCCCATCTAGCGGGCCAAGGATAGCACTATCTGGTTTCCCCCTTCAAGCTAGACAAGTTTCGTCCTTTGTAGTTTTTTCGTTTGACGCTTATTTCGTGAGGTATTTGGCCCGGTCACGATCACTGGACCACCCTGTATACATAGCATCAGATTAAACAAGTCTAGGACTCGCAGGTGTCACCACTTGGACAGAATTTACTCTGAAATGTACAAACAGCGCGAAAGCTTTTCCACTATACGTAAAAACAAAGTGAATGTATCAGCGTCTACAATTAGTGGATGACAATTCTCAAGCCACTAGAATAATTTGGGGAAGAAAAGTACAAGCGTCTAAATCGAGAAACGCTATGATGAAGTTTATTCAGATCTGCGGAGAGTCGCCAGATGCGGTGAGATCCTACACACATTAAACTCTTTCGAATAAATCGTCAGGCGCATGCACCGGTCCATGGGTTACTCAAAAATTCATTGTTGCATTGTCGCCGAAATCCAATATCGTGATAATTATGCGCAGAATTAACCACACACCGAATCAGATACTTGAGACATGCGCCACAATCTACACAGGAGTAACATAATGAGGGAATGTGCACATAGCTTTATTTCTATTTCACAATTAATATCATCAATGTACAGGGACATCATTTACGACAGTCTTCTTTAATTCTGTGAAGTTTAAACGGACTTGCTTCTTGCAACATTGTTTTAACATTGTCCCGCTGCTCACGAGAAATGCATGAAAACCGAGAAAAAAATAAGTGGGGGAGGTGCAAAAGAATTATGGGAGGTGTATAATGTCTCACAGTTTTAGGTAAAGACTTTAACGTCCTATTGAGTACTTCGGTCCTGGAACACGTTTCGCGGCAGTCTTCTCATGCTGTCGTTCCCAAAAACTCTCAGAAACATCATGAACTGTGGAGACACATAAATCGTCACATCTCATCGAATTCAAGTTCAGTCTTATAGCGATCAGTATGCCTTGAAGACGGTGCGAGACACCTGCCCTGACGATTCCAGTTAATTGTCTCCTTGCAACATTATGAATACGTGCATGATGACTCTCTTAACAATACAGGGCCAGACAACAAATAATACGATCTTCCGCTATAGTTTCCTTGCAAATGTCTCCATCTTACATTATTACAAAGTATCGTATTCGTATAAAATACACTCCGTAAAAATATGGATCTAAATATCGCATTTTTTTTTTCAAGTAAGCTGGTCGTTTCGAGCAATATGTGTACCAGATAGTAAAATAAAAACTTAAGTATTATAGATGTGAGACAGTACTGTTCGGTTTGGTATGCGTATCTGCAATCCTCAAACCTGAGAAGCAACTCATTCTAAGTAGGCATTTGAATGGAATCGAGCCAGTTGAAGATTGCCGGTTTTCATAAACACAAAGCATTTTCAGTCTGGTAAGTAACACAAACGTTCCCGTCACTAACCTAGGATCAACCCTAAGTCTTGGATTATTATCCTGAAACCCAACAGAGTAGCTACTAACAATAAGTCACAATGTATACTATATGTGTTATCGTGTGAAGGAAGAGCGGAAGTTCAGAACTCAGCGTCCAGTCACCGCCTTAGTAATATGACACGGACCATTAGCTGATATTGGACGGACATCTGGTAAGCAACCACATATGACTTTATTTTAACTTTTTTGAAGAAAACGCCTCAGCGCTTCGCCTGAAATGATACAACTAAACTATAGAAGAACTAAATCTGAATGGCCAGACATCAATTTCAGTCCCTTTCCTCTGGGATGAGGGCTCACCGAATATCGTACTAGCTTTTGTCGGACTTCCTAGAGTTCCTAGCGGGAGAACTCAGCTATTCGTCCTTAACAGAGCGAAATCGTCGGATGTAAGAATAATTTATGGAGTACGCAAGGAAGTGTTACAGCACCCTTACTGTTCATATTTATATGTATACATATACATAGTATCGGGGATGTAAGTGCATATATTGTGATCATGGTTCTTTAACACTTACTCACTTCATTCTTTTAGTTGTTTTTTCACTGCGTCTAAAACTCTTCCCGAAAACGCGTAAAATAATTTACTACCTTATATTTTCTTCAAAGTGGTAACTGCACCGCTAAGCAGAGAACAACTATTCAGCATAGACTGACTGTTTTATGTCCACGGGCCAACACTTCAATATCTGCCCTGCTGTCTAGGGAAAGTATACTATATATTAATTTCTTGCTCTTGCTACATGTACAAGGAGGTACAAAACAATCTAAAAATATACTACTCCTAATAGCTACAATTATCAGTCTGAAGTCCGCCCCGATAGCTGAGTGGTCAGCGTGACGGGCCCGGGTTCGATTCCCGGCTGGGTCGGGGATTTTCTCCTCTCAGGGACTGGGTGTTGTGTTGTCTTCATCATCATTTCATCCTCTTCCGGCGAGCAGGTCACCCAACGTGGTGCCGAATATAATAAGACCTGCACCAAGGCAGTCGGACCTGCCTCGCTAGAGGCCTCCCGGCCAATGATGCCAAAAGCTCATTTCCATTTCCATCAGTCTGAAAATGAAGCAAAGAGTGATGTAATGTTGTGCAGTACACCATCCGCAATAACCAACAGAAATACCCGCACTTATATGCCTGACACGCTTTGTAACTAACTAGGTGAATGAAGTTGGAAGCTCCGTGAGAATAGTTGCAGATAATGCTGTTGCTGCTATGCCAGAAAATTGTGCCGAAATGCAGAAAGACTTGTTTACAATCGACGTCAGATATCTGGCAAGTGACCTTGAACCTAAGGCGAATATAAAGTATTGACCTTAGAAACAGAAACAATGGAAAAATATTTCAGAGCAGCGTTCCAGATCGATGACCACACATAATCAGTAGTGGGAAACGGAGATGCGAGGCAGGTTGACTTGAGGTGTACTGGAGGAATGTGTTTCATCCGAGAAAGAGTTGTTTTACAAAATCTCCTACCGGCCAGCATATTTCCCGTCAGCCGGGAATTCTTACCAGGTACAATTAATAGTGGTAATGAATATCCGGAGAAGAACGTTACGTTACTTCTCAATTTGCTCTATTAAAGGCGATGACGTCAAGGAGACGCTCCTCGCACACCAGTGGAAAATGCCATAGGAGGGGCGCTGACGCTGTAATCACGCGAAGAATTACTGAGCGTACGTTCGAAGAAGAGTCAGCCAACACATTACTTCCTCCTACGTACATTTTGCGAAATGACTGTGATGGGAAAAATTATGATCACCATTCACGACTCGGACAAGAACGAAGGTAAATCATAGTGATACCACAAGTATTCTTCGCGACACACCTAAAAGTGCCGTGTGATGCAAAGAGATAGATGCAGAAGAATACGAATCTAATATCTTAGAAGATTTTGCAATCTCACTCGGTGTGGTTGTGCTGGAGGTGTCTCCTTGCGCCACTACAACCCGGTTTGGAGTTCACCCAGACAGTTATTGTAATTTCAACAGTTAAAAGAGATCACGAACAAGATTCAGTTGTATGAAACGTATTTCCGGGAAGCAATTTCCCGTCTAAGAACCAAAAAGTTTCCTGGTAGTAATATCTCGGAGATATACAACTAGACACTTTATGGAACTGTTATTTGGTTCAAATGGCTCGCCGGCCGGAGTGGCCGAGCGGTTCTAGGCGCTACAGTCTGGAACGGCGCCACCGCTACGGTCGCAGGTTCGAATCCTGCCCCGGGAATGGGTGTGTGTGATGTCCTCAGGTTAGTTAGGTTTAAGTACTTCTAAGTTCTAGGGGACTGATGACCTCAGATGTTAAGTCCCATAGTGCTCAGAGCCATTTTAACCATTGAAATGGCTCTGAGCACTATGGGACTTAACATCTGAGTTCATCAGTCCCCTAGAGCTTAGAATTACTTAAACCTAACTAACCTGAGGACATCACACACACCCATGCCCGGGGCAGGATTCGAACCTGCGACCGTAGCGCTTAGAATCGCTCGGCCACCACGGCCGGCAACTGTTATTTATATGAAGATTCGATTGATCCTCCCTCGCCTCTTCTGTCGGCGTAAGGGGTTACATATCTACTGTCGTTACTCCGAAGGCACTTTGAGCGCTGACAGCTGTTTTTTGTGCTAGTTCAGTAGTACACCCAAATATAAAAAGCAGACGACAAGTGATCGATACATACTAGTATAAACACAGCTACAGTAACGTGAAATCAGGGAACTAGTTTTGCCAAAAGAGGTTTCAGCTGTAGTAACATTGCTTTATCAACGTTATCGTCAATAACAGAACTTTCCAGTCGATAGTTATTTTACCTTATTATCAGTATGTCTTTTAAATATTTTATTCTCATTTCTTGTTGTTCACACGTTTCAAAATGTAATCACGCGGTCGCACCATACAAACAATTAAATATGTTTGTATGATCAGTTGTAAGCAACAAGAGGTCACATTATCTAATGAACTCAATAAACGTTATTCATATATGTCGTAAAAAAGCGGTAGAAAGATGTAGAGCCTTGAATCATGTTACATGACAGTACGAACTAAATAGAAAACGTTTACAAAAATCGGAAAATAACTTCCAATGGTTAGCATGACACCTAGATTGTCAAAGACTACTACCTAGAAATATCAGTAACAAATCCACAGTGAGGCTGCAAAGACAACTATCATATCCAGTCAAAAATAGTTATCTCTGATACTCCCGTGTAATGCAAAGATGTAGAAGCAAAGAATAACGATTTAAGAACAACATTATTAAACCGCCAAAATTTACTATATCATTATAATATATTTTTAAATTTACGATTTTTTCAGTGATAGATAACCATTAGGTCAAAACAACATTATAATTCCACAATAGCAACAGTAGGAACAGTATAATATTATGTCGATCTGATGATAGCCTTGAACTGAAACTTATCGTAAAAAAAAGAAAAATATTTGTGCAGCAGGGTTAGGCGTTTCAAAGTGTGATTCCTGAATCATTCCATAGACCAGGAACACCACCTGCAGAAAGTAAACCTCTAAAAGGCTTCGAACGTACGTGTTATTGGAGCTTTAAGAGAACGCTGCACAGTATGACGATGAGAGATACAAGAGTAAAAATTTATGAAAAATGGTGGTACTTATTATGACACGTACTACACAGATTTTCTTTCAAACTGCTGGCTGCAAAAGGTAAGTAATGAGACTTGAATAAAATTAAATGCTATTAAAATTATAATGAAAAAAACAGCAAGACATGGAGCGATGATGTCAATAGAAGGACGAAAGAAAAATTTCAAAGCTGATACAGTAGGACAGATCAGGAATTTTTGAAATATTTCGGAAAAGGAGGAAATAACCCTCTTTATTAAGCCAGAGTATTCAAAACCTCACAGATAACCAACAGAGCTAACAAAGGGAACACGATCGAGTGAGACTTACTGGATCGAAAGCAAAAATTAATACGAGTATTCTAAACAGTTTTTAATCTCGGATAATTATCTGACGTTAAAGTAAGGATCAGTTTTTACATAGTGCGTGGCTGAGGCTTCGCGGACAGATAGGTAAACTTACACTGCAAATTTGTGACCACGGCCCGGTTTCCGTGTGGGAGTACGAACGATGGAGAGAGGAGAAGAGGAAGGGGGGGGGGGTTGGAAAGAGAGGCATTCCACAATAACTTTCTTTCATAATATGCTTTCCCTAGAAATACTACCGACTTAACGAGCAATATCTGTTATCCGCGCCTCCTGCAGCAGTTGCTTAAGTCGCCTGCGCGGAGAAATTGTGTTTGCCTTCCTTTAACCTCCTGTGACCCGCGAGCATTTCTACGTTTTTACGGGCATTAATTAATTTATGGTAGGAATTAAGCGAGATAAATGCCGCGCGCACCGCAGGTGTTATGTTTGTAATGAGTTTGGATGAGAGCCAGGCAATTATGAGGAAGGTCTCTGTGTTAGCCGATATCAATCACGTGTTCCAGCAGAGGGAGCTGCTTGTACGTGCGGCTACCGCCTCGCCTCGCCCGTCTTATCGTCCTACAGTAAATTAGTGAGATGTTTGCCGCGCGAGAGCAAGAAGATTCAGCAGCCGGCTATCTCTGTAATTATAAAATAGATTGCTACTGAAAATCTTAATTACGTGTCTTCGAGCGAGGAAATCATTTGTATTGATCACTGAGCCCGCTTTTACCGGTGGGAGGGGCTCTCGCTGTGTTTTGCTCCTACATGCCGTGCTGTGTACGTCCCAGATACGCTCTTTCTTCATACGGCAGTGCAGAAAACAAACAACCACAACCCATTCACACTTAATACTTGTTAAGTTACTGCAAAACGTTTTACACCACTTCCATGTCTGACAACGTGTGTGGACTCAAGGGGAGCAAGGATGAAACAATAAATCTTACATAGCTAAAACAGTAACTTCATTCTGAAATAAATACATGAAAATAATCAAAATAAAGGCGATCTCTTCGTGACTGTGACTATGGAACATTCAGTACCATGTTATTCCACCTCGCGCACTGTTACTTTTTCACCCTCTTTGGCACGCTACTCCAGCCTGCACTGTTCCTTGCTGCTGCCCTCCAGAGGTTATCAGACTTTTGAGGAGCGTTCCTGCGACAACCTGCTGGAAGATTCAACGTGAAAGGTGCTCACGGAGTGAACGCAGCGTGCTCTTCCATTGTTCTATTGAAAAAAGAACCCATCGCTGAAGCGTTGACAGGAGGCCTGCATTGTAGATTTGAGCGTCCTGTCCACATACTTCACAAGCCCCAAATTATCCCCGACAGCAATGAGAGGCATCCGACATCCGTACATGATACAGACCCACAATAATTCACCCACGTCTCTGCTTAACAAGCGAGGCTATATCCTCGTGGCGTTCATTGATACCTAGCCGTCTCTATGCTTCTACGATGACACTTGTCGTAAAAATCTACACTCGTCAATGAAAAGAATACATTGGCTCCACGTCAGGTGTCCCCTCACCCTTTCCATCCCCACTCTTTCATGCGCACCACTGTATGTATGTGTGTGTTTGTCTGTGTGTATGTGTGTGGAAGGGGCGATGTTGCCTTATAGCCAGGTCTGGACTCCTGCAGGCCAGACTTATAATCTGTAGATTGTTGCACATTGTTTGGCTCGATAGAACCATCCCAGTTGCTTCCAAGTACGCAGCTTGCTTACTGCTGCATTTTCCTGCAAGTCTGTAGATAGAAGGTACCAACAGGCGATGCTGTCCGACTGTTATTGCTGTCCACTAGTGACCTCTGTTTCGCAGATCTATGATGCTCCGTCTGTAGAAACGTTAACTAAATCTTCAAATGAAATTGTAGTTGTACGCAGTTTTGGCAAGCAAGATCACTTATTAACAAACCTTCTTGAGTTACAGTTACAATCCGCGCTAATCTTGGAGTAAACCTTCTAGTCACGTTGAGAAACTGAACAGCGGACGCACGCTGCAAGTCCCGAGTTTTAAAATCCTTCTTAGTATACGAAAAGCACTCTAAGCAGCTTTTGCTCTCCTGTTTATTTCTTTCGCTTTTGTCACGTGGTAGGTTGCAACTGTTCTAAATACAGGTCATCACTTGATTCCGCGTATACGTTCTTAATTTTCTGCTCTTTTCTTTTCAATATGTTTGTTATACATTAACTTAGTTATATTGCAATTTATTTTCAGGCCTACTTTCAAATTTGCTTTACTTTCTCCATTCGTCGTTGCAGCTTATTTGCTCCGAGAACAAGCAGTGAAGTATGTTCAGTAATAAGAAGGTGGCAGGATTAAGTTTCATTAGCAGCGATCCCTTCCTTATTTTTTTCCGGTTTTAAGTACAGACTCTTGTTAAGTGTGATATCATACTTTCAGTGAGGTGCTACATGAAAGATGAGACCCAAGTGTGTGATGTCCTTAGGTTAGTTAGGTTTACGTAGTTCTAAGTCAAGGGGACTGATGACCTCAGATGTTAAGTCCCATAGTGCTTAAAGAAATTTGAACCATTTGAACTAACATGTATAAACAATGCATGATGCATACAGAATAACCTCTGACCAAAGAACTCAGTGTTAAGTTACAGATTAAGACAGGTGAAGCACTTTTAAGTAACTTATCCCAATAGAATCAAACAACGAAACGAAACGGGAGCACAGATGAACATATAATTTAACAACACTGCTGTGTCTATTAAGGTTACACACAAGGGCACGTATTAAGATACACAAATAACAACACACAGTAAAAGCATACCCAAACCAAGTTCCAAAAATACCCGTCCGAGAGTAATGGCAATTTAATTTTCACTTGGCATATTCCCTTCAGTTAACACTCTTTCAGTTGAGTACACTAGGCCCAACAGCGATCTCATTGCGTTTCACCATGTAATGAAAGGGTGCTAAAAAGGCCATTCCTGCATCACTCTTATGGACTGTAGCCACTGTAGCGAGCACTCGTCACGGCAGACACTCACTCCTCTAAAAAGTGTGGTGCCCGGAAACACGCCACAGAAATCAGCTGTTAGCTCCAGCTGTGCAGCATTCCTTGAGTTCACGTAATCCAGCACCGTCTGCTGTACCAGCCAGAACTATGGCCCGTGTTGACAGCAAAAGCCTATTAGGGTCGACCGTCCGTCCAACAGACTGCCCTGCTTTCCGCCCCGCAACATCTTCCAACTTCTCTGTATGCCCATCTTTTCAGAGATGGTTGCGGGACAGGATGTCAAACACCTTTCAGCCACCTATTTTTTAACCTTATTTTACTTGGCAACCAGTTTCAACGTTTTACTACGCATTCTTCAAGCCCCTGACCGACTTGTAGGAAGATTCTACCTCGGTTGGTATCAAAACAGGGGCTAGCAGCACTGGTATAAGTAGATTTTTGCTGTAGCGATCTTTTCAGCCCTCATCTGCCGACTGAAAAGTAGGTTGCAAGTGCTTCTGCCAGAGGTTGGCCCAGAAGAGAAATTTATGTGGGGCTTCTTCAGCCCAAAAAAAAGTATTTCACTGGCCTCGATTTAACATAGTGTTTGAGTACTAAAAATATGGTTGCAGAATACGGTGGTTTAGATGGGCACTTTACCCCTTGTTCTGACACTTCCTGAGCTAGTCACTTGAACTCTTTCACTCGGGCTGATGAGAAACGGTAAGACGGCCATGCGACAGGCACCATAACCGTCACCTCAATACAATACTTAATAAGGGTCATAAGCCTCAACCGGTCAATGAATTCATTGCACAATTTAACCAATTGTTCCCTTTGTCCCGGAGGTAAATGACCTAACTGGACCTTCCTACCACTGCCTTCTTTCTGTCAGACGACAGCTACTGCGAATTCACAGTGCTGGCAAAAGGAGAATGTCCTGTTCCTGCAGGAGTCACAATTCTTTTATTTCACTTTCATCCAGTCCAGCATAAGTAACGAACTAGATTTAGCAGTAACATATGAAAGGGCCTCCTGACTCACTTTCTCTCATCCACAAACCGCTTCCCACTTAACACAGTTACCAAGCTACCAGTAACCAGAAGGTCACATACTGACACTTTACTCGTATTATCTCGCAACACACAAACGGAGTCACGTTTCGCTGGTATGTAAAAACGGACCTATTACCATGTGGGGCAGTGATCGATATAACGCCCAGAATCAGAAGCTTATGAAACCATCAGTTATCCATCCTAATATCCCCCTTCCTCTGCCTAAAGTGCTCCAATGCACCACGAAGGAAACAGCCACTTGACCTCACTTCATAAAACAATGAACCTTTCTGGCCAGCCACAACCTAACTACAATTCCTGAACACCACAACCAACGAGCACAGGAACACAAAACCAAAATAATCCTGTCTTAATACTAGTTCTAATGCCACACCAATATAAGTCACAACCCCACTCTGCTAGCAATGTGGCACTGGGAGTCGTAACTGGCTGCAGGTTTCTTAGTGCAATTGATCAAGCACATGCAAATCAGTTTTTGAATAGGTATAAAATATCAATATCTCTTGTAGAATAAGCAATGAGCAAAGAAATCAGTACTCAGAATAACAAAATCAAATTATTAAGAAGTAAAAGCAATCCAGAGCGCGTGCAGAATCAGCGATGACTAGAGAACACAGAACTCCATAAAAACAAAAATTATTTTTAAACTAAGACAGGTAAAATCAATTTGAATTAGCTACTCCCAAAACAATCAATCAACATTACAATTAAGTGGCACAAATGAATACATAATTTAACAACACAGTTGTACCTAATACCATACACAGAATGTCAATAAATCAGACCCTCTGAGGTCCTTCAGGCTGCACACAAGGCCATCAGTTAAGGTCCACGTATAACAACACGCAGTGAAAGCATACAAGACACTCAGTAACAGATCTCAGTCTAAAACAAATTACAAAAATGACCATCAAAAGTTGACTTCCTCCTTAATAGCAAAGAAACAGAACCAGAGAAACAAAATTCACAATGAGTGAATACATTCTGTAGCGTTCAGAATATCAGAATTGTAAATCAATGAAACACAGCTAGTACTCTTTCAGTTGGGTACACTCAACCCAACAGCTGCCTCCTTACGTTTCACTAAGCAATCAACGAGCGACTCGAGTATGTCAGTTCTGCCTCACTCGTATGTATTACAGCCAGCACTTACCACAGCAAACACACATTCCTCTAACTATTGTGTTTTGGATGCTTGAAGCCCAGCACCGTCCACTGCCACGGCAGAATTATGTCCAATGTTGAAAGCAGCCGTCCACCAGGCTGCCTCGTTTATCCGACACGCGTTTCCTGCTTCGTCTCTTCAAGAGCCGGTCCTCGCTCTCCAAGCTGCTGGTAGTCTTCCGTTCGCTGATCGATTTCCATCTCCTCCTTCACTACAACGGCCTGTCACCGATCGGTGGTGGCACCCGAAGCAGTTGCCGTGGTCATCCAGCGATCTCCTGTGTATTCCGACGACAGATCAATTGAAAATTCATATCCAACGGCGGGAAAGATGAGTATGTCACAATTCACGACACAATTAATACAGTACGGAGGGAACAATTGTATTTGCTGTTTACAATGTTTAATGTAACATCTGTACAAGAATTGTTCTCATACTTTACGCCGAGATTTGTAGCTTATATTGAAAGACATGAATTGCAATTTTTTGAGATTTAGTTATACTCAAGTCCACATATTTTGGTTTGCATCTTTCTACAGAACTCCTCACTACAGCCTTTGGTCCCAATACTTCCTTGCTTCCAACTGGTTCCTCATGCGCATGATACTTCAGCCTTCCCGTTGTCAACCCACACAAACTGCTGTTATCAAAGGAGCTGACCCCAAAATCACGGCATACAGGATGGAGCAAGCCCAACTTCAGCCCTCTGACTAGAAGAGGCCTCTACATCCACAACAACTTCGGTGCCCTCTGCTACCAGTGGCCATCTTAATGCCCACATACCCACAGTGCCCTCATACCATCGTTGAATCCTTCCATTCCCAAAACAGCATACTGATACCCACACTAGCCTACCTACAATGGCCACATAGTACGATAGTATTGTAATCCTTCCTCCTGTCTCCCCTGCAGATAACATCACATTTTAAAAGAATGCCCTAAGCTGTAATCCCCACCTCCATGTAGCACCCGTACTCAGTCCAATCTCACCTAATACCATACTTGTAACACCTAATCTCCTGCTCCGAAGCCAGAATTATTGTCCGTATCCACCCAACTGATAGACCATTCCACACTAACAACTTTCTGCGTTTAACTCCTACCACACTACACGTTATTCGTTTCGTACATGCAGTAGATGTCAAGCCTTGCTATAAATTAAATGAAATTTAAGATGATTTATCATGATCACTGAACTGCTCTTGAGAATGCATTTTTCTTCGAGCAGTGGTGCTCGGGCTTTATTGGGGTTGTTTGGGGGAGGAGACCAGACAGCGAGGTCATTGGTGTCATCGGATTAGGGAACGACAGGGTAGGAAGTCAGCCGTGCCCTTTTCAAAGGAACCATCCCGGCATTTGACTGGAGCGTTTTAGGGAAATCATGGAAAACGTAAATCAGGATGGCTGGACAAGGGATTCAACCGTCGTCCTCCCGAATGCGAGTCCAGTGTACTAACCACTGCGCCACCTGGCTCGGTTGGGCTTTATTATAAGTGGCTATAAGTGAAAAGGATTTGCTATTAAGTGTTCTGGTTATTTAACTGATGGTTAATTCTGAATCTTCTTGTGGGCGTCGTGCTGTGGTTTTAGTTATGTCGTCATGTTATATATGCTACTGAAATTTATTGAGTATTTCTAAATTCATATTGCTATCAGATGTACTATTGTTCAAAAACGTGTAAGTAAAAGAGCTTGCTGGGTGAGGCCTCAGGTCCTTACCTTTCTTTAACTTCCCTTGGGTATTTGTAAGAATACGTGCACTATCACTTCAGTCGCCATGGTTACATACAGTCTATCACTAGCCATATGTGTCACACAATTCTGGAAGAGAAGGAAGTTGTGCTGGAGTAAACGGTCGCCAGGACACAGGTTGGCAAAGATTAAGCACGAAGATCGAGTAGTGCGTTTATCACGAGAGAGGCCACAGACACAGCCGCCAACGCTCTCTCGACAGCAGGTATTTAGGTCACCGCCACTGACCGGAGGCTCACTCACTCACTCACTCATCCAGTCTGGAGTTTATAAGTTAACTAGCAGAGTGTGTTTAGTTCATCACAAGCTACGGCAGTACATAGCGACCATATTGGTGACTATAGTGGGACTAGTTTTATTGACAGTCCATCAATCTGCTAGAGGACTACTACTGATGAGCTTGCACCACAAAACATGGACTCTGTTCAAGTGAAGTAACAGGTTCCTGTTCATGTAAATAAATAACAGTATTAATCCATAGGTGATTTGTGTTGTGGAAAGAGGATACAAGCCACCCATAAAATCCTCTCCTTTGCTTCCTTGCGCTACAAGACTCTACGGAAGTAGTAGCTGCAAGACTGCTGTCAGAGAACTAGTTTGGCTAGATCAACAACCACAGTCGGTATTGTTTGGATGTTTTATCATAAAGTTTTCGAAGCGTCTATACCCGTTCGGAAGACATTAATGCAATTCCATTGGTATTTCCTTTTGAGCTGCAAGTATGCCCATCAATTGTTCTCATTCAGACATTACACTGCATTTCGTAAATTGAACGACTATTTATTGAAAGTAGCAACATACACTCCTGGAAATTGAAATAAGAACACCGTGAATTCATTGTCCCAGGAAGGGGAAACTTTATTGACACATTCCTGGGGTCAGATACATCACATGATCACACTGACAGAACCACAGGCACATAGACACAGGCAACAGAGCATGCACAATGTCGGCACTAGTACAGTGTATATCCACCTTTCGCAGCAATGCAGGCTGCTATTCTCCCATGGAGACGATCGTAGAGATGCTGGATGTAGTCCTGTGGAACGGCTTGCCATGCCATTTCCACCTGGCGCCTCAGTTGGACCAGCGTTCGTGCTGGACGTGCAGACCGCGTGAGACGACGCTTCATCCAGTCCCAAACATGCTCAATGGGGGACAGATCCGGAGATCTTGCTGGCCAGGGTAGTTGACTTACACCTTCTAGAGCACGTTGGGTGGCACGGACGTGCATTGTCCTGTTGGAACAGCAAGTTCCCTTGCCGGTCTAGGAATGGTAGAACGATGGGTTCGATGACGGTTTGGATGTACCGTGCACTATTCAGTGTCCCCTCGACGATCACCAGTGGTGTACGGCCAGTGTAGGAGATCGCTCCCCACACCATGATGCCGGGTGTTGGCCCTGTGTGCCTCGGTCGTATGCCGTCCTGATTGTGGCGCTCACCTGCACGGCGCCAAACACGCATACGACCATCATTGGCACCAAGGCAGAAGCGACTCTCATCGCTGAAGACGACACGTCTCCATTCGTCCCTCCATTCACGCCTGTCGCGACACCACTGGAGGCGGGCTGCACGATGTTGGGGCGTGAGCGGAAGACGGCCTAACGGTGTGCGGGACCGTAGCCCAGCTTCATGGAGACGGTTGCGAATGGTCCTCGCCGATACCCCAGGAGCAACAGTGTCCCTAATTTGCTGGGAAGTGGCGGTGCGGTCCCCTACGGCACTGCGTAGGATCCTACGGTCTTGGCGTGCATCCGTGCGTCGCTGCGGTCCGGTCCCAGGTCGACGGGCACGTGCACCTTCCGCCGACCACTGGCGACAACATCGATGTACTGTGGAGACCTCACGCCCCACGTGTTGAGCAATTCGGCGGTACGTCCACCCGGCCTCCCGCATGCCCACTATACGCCCTCGCTCAAAGTCCGTCAACTGCACATACGGTTCACGTCCACGCTGTAGCGGCATGCTACCAGTGTTAAAGACTGCGATGGAGCTCCGTATGCCACGGCAAACTGGCCGACACTGACGGCGGCGGTGCACAAATGCTGCGCAGCTAGCGCCATTCGACGGCCAACACCGCGGTTCCTGGTGTGTCCGCTGTGTCGTGCGTGTGATCATTGCTTGTACAGCCCTCTCGCAGTGTCCGGAGCAAGTATGGTGGGTCTGACACACCGGTGTCAATGTGTTCTTTTTTCCATTTCCAGGAGTGTAATTCTCGTTGGCGCGAACACAGCCTCTTTTAGCTTGTTACAGTTATCCCACTGACTCAAGCGAATAACAACTTTTTACTGCCTCCTAGATTTTGGTAGTGCATAGTGTCCCAGTTCTAGTGTCCCTATTGATCTTTACGTTGGCAGGGCGCTGAACTAGGTTCCTTTCGAAATACTACTACAGGTGCCAGGAGTCCCGCTGACGCTGGGTGCTGAAGCAGCAGCGAGGGTGCACCAGGCCGGCAGAAGGGTTGGTTGCCTGGAATGCTCGCAGTGTGTGCGAGTGTAGAGGGGGTGGGGGGTGTTGTTGGGGCGGCGGTTAGCGTCGTTATTTACGAGGCTGGGCGGCTGGACGCGCGCCGGCTGCGGGCGCTGATCCATATTCATCGCCGGCCTTGCCTCCTTTCCACTTCACACCTAATTATTTTATCACCGGCTAAAACACCGGCCGGCCTGCGCAGCCGCCGATTACTCGGCCGTAAATCGCGCCTCGTTGAGGTCACAGGCGCCGCTGAGGGGTGTGTGGTGTGGCCGCCCCACCAAAGCCCGTGCCGGCAGGGAAGCGCGCTGCGGGGGTTTTTTGCTTCCTGAAGCACCGAAGGGCTGCGTATCTGCCTCAGCTTGCTCGTAACGGCACGAGGGCATTTGGCGAAATGCGTAAAGGCGTTCTGCGTTACACGCTCGCCTACTGCAAAAAAGGCACAACAAACTGGTGAATTCTAACACAGTAACAAATTTTCCTCGTGTTATGTGGTTTTGAACAAAATTAAGGACACGAAAACTGTTTACAGTGTGTCCCTCATTCATGAAACGGCACGGAGCGGATTGGGAAGTGGTTTTGAACTAAATCCTGTGCAAATGACAAAAAAATCCAATCAAAAACCTTTACTTAACAATTTTTCAGAGCCAGTGTGCAACACAGACACATCAGAAGAGACACAACTAAGAAAACAGAAAACACACAAGCTTTAATAAATGGAGTCGTCCCACAATTAAAAACCTAATATCATTACATCTTTAATAAACCCTGTTAAGAAATAGTCGCAACGAAATATATTTACTTTAAAATTTCACTGAATGTTTGATGTATCCGCATCCATGCGGTGGTGCCACAACAGATTTAAATTTGTTTCCTTTTATTTTTCAAAAGAGTGTATGGTCGAAATACTACAAAATTTTACTTCCGCCAGACGGCCCTAGGAAGTTCTTAATATGCAAAACCGTTTATATTTAGAAATCCTTTTGGATATACCAAACAAGCAGTACTGAAGAATTTGATGAAGACAGTAAACGTAGGAACAACCTAACGTACAAATCTTAAGACTAGAGACTAGAATATGCAGTAAAAAGAAAATTAATTTTGAAAAATTACTAACTGAAATTAATACGCAATTACAAATTTACATTGTAAGAAAGCACCAGTTTTGTTCTGACCAAAGAGATAAACATCCCAAATTATTATTGTAACAACTTTTGAAAATTCGTTGCCTTTCGGTAAACCGTCTTCTGGACAGATTAGCTTGTAATCGTGGCCCGTCGGCGAAGTTAGTACATAGCCACAGTATACTAGAAACTAGTAAAGATGCAGTCTTATATTCTGAGGCAGCTTTACTGGCACAACGAAATCTGTAATCAATCGGCCGAGGCGAGACTTTAAGCAGTTCTGAAAATATTGGATAAATCAAAGTTGATATTTTTGACTTGCCTAGAAATTTTAATACAGCAAATAGTTCAAGTGACTTGATAGTTTAATTTGCGTGCCATAAATTTTCTTTCCACCGGCATGACGACGAAGGCATCGGGATTCATCGCATCATGCAACGCGATGTCACTGCACCAACGGTCAGTGCCGATGGTCATACGCCCATTTCAGTCCTAGTTGCCGATCTCGTGGTGTTAACATTGGCACGTGCATGGATCGTCGACTGAAGGGGCCCATCCCTAGGAGTGTTCGGTGCACTGTGTGATCAGCCACACTTTGCACAGCATTAAAGTCATGTTAGTTCCGCCACAGTTCGCCGTCTGTCCTGTTTCACCAGTCTGGCCGGCCTGCGACATCGGACATCTGCAATGAAAGGCGGCCGCCCAACACCACAACGTCTGGACGTGGCTTCACCTTGATTTCGCCATTTGTTGAAGGCACTCACTACCACTCCTCGAACACTCGACAAGTCGTGCAGTTTCCGAAATGCTCGTACCGAGACTTCGGGCCATCACTATCATCTCTCGGTCAAACTCAGAAAGGCCACGCGCCTTCCCAGTTCTACATGCGAACAGCAGCCTCAGTGATACTACATGCACCGTCCGTGTCTCTGACTAGCAATCGTTCCTCGTCACTTGCTACTGCTAACGCCTGGATGGTTTTATATCGATAGTAGGACGATTGTCATTATGTGTGTGTGTGTGTGTGTGTGTGTGTGTGTGTGTGTGTGTGAAATCTTATGGGACTTAACTGCTAGGGTCATCAGTACCTAAGCTTACACACTACTTTACCTCAATTATCCCAAGGTACACTAATGGCCATTAACATTGCTACATCACGAAGATGACATGCTACAGACGCGAAATTTAACCGACAGGAAGAAGATGCTGTGATATGAAAATGACTAGATTTTCAGAGCATTCACACAAGGTTGGCGCCGGTGGCGACACCTACAACGTGCTGACACGAGGAAAGTTTCCAACAGATTTCTCATATACAAACAGTAGTTGACCGGCGTTGCCTTGTGAAACGTTGTTGCGATGCCTCGTGCAAGGAGGAGAAATACGTACCATCACGTTTCCGACTTTGATAAAGGTCGGATTGTAGCCTATCGCCATTGCGGTTTATCGTATCTCAACATTGCTGCTAGCGTTGGTCGAGATCCAATGACTGTTAGCAGAATATGGAATCGGTGGGTTCAGGAGGGTAATACGGAACGCCGTGTTGGATCCCAACGGCCTCGTATCACTAGCAGTCGCGATGACAGGCATCTTATCCGCATGGCTGTAACGGATCGTACAGCCACGTCTCGATCCCTGAGTCAACAGATGGGGGCGTTTGCAAGATAACAACCATCTGCACGAACAGATCGACGACGTTTTCAGCAGCATGAACTATCAGCTCGGAGACTACGGCTGCCGTTACCCTTGACGCTGCATCACAGACAGAAGCGCCTGCGATGGTGTACTCAACGACGAACCTGGGTACACGGTTGGCAAAACGTCATTTTTTCGGATGAATCCAGGTTCTGTTTACAGCCTCATGATGGTCACATCCGTGTTTGGTGACATAGCGGTGACGCTCATTGGAAGCGTGTATTCGTCATTGCCATACTGACGTATCACCTGGCGTGATGGTATGGGGTGCCGTCGGTTACACTTCTCGGTCATCTCTTGTTCGCATTGACGGCCCTTTGAACAGTGTACGTTACATTTCAGATGTGTTACGACCCGTGGCTCTACCCTTCATTCGATCCCTGCGAAACCCTACATTTCAGTAGGATAATGCACGACCGCATGTTGCAGGTCATGTACGGGACTTTCTGGATACAGAAAATGTTCGACTGCTGCCCTGGCCAGCACATTCTCCAGATCTGTCACCAATTGAAAACGTCTGGTCAAGGGGGGCCGAGTAACTGGTTCGTCACAATACTCTAGTCACTACTCTTGATGAACTGTGGTATCGTGTTGAAGCTGCATGGGCAGCTGTACTTGTACACGCCATCCAAGCTCTGTTTGACTCAATGCCCAGGCGTATCAAGGCCGTTATTACGGCTAGCGGTGGTTGTTCTGGGTACTGATTTCTCAGGATGTATGCACCCAAATTGCGTGAAAATGATATGACATGTCAGTTCTAGTATAATATATTTGTCCAATGAATACCCGTTTATCATCTGCATTTCTTTTTGTCGTAGCAATTTTAATGGCCAGTAGTGTAATTTTCAACATTCGTCCGTAGCGCCACATTTCAAGTGCTTCGATTCTTTTCTGTTCTGGTTTTCCCACAGTCCATGTCTCGCTAACACACACTGCCGTTCTCCGAACGAATATTCATAGAAATTTCTTCCTCAGATGAAGGCCTATGTTTCATACTAGTAGACGCCTCTTGCTCAGGAACGCCATTTTTTCCAGTGCTAGTCTGCTTTTGATGTCCTTCTTGCTCCGTCCGTTATGGATTGTATTTGCTGCCTGGATAACAGAATTCCTTGGCTTCATTTACTTCGTGATCACCAATCATGAGTCTAAGGCGCTGCAGTCATGGACTGTGCGGCTGGTCCGGAGGAGGTTGCAGTCCTCCCTCGCGTATGGGTGTGTGTGTTTGTCCTTAGGATAATTTAGGTTAAGTAGTGTGTAAGCTTAGGGACTGATGACCTTCGCAGTAAAGTCCCATAAGAGTTCACACACATTTGATCATTTTCGAACCAATCATGATGTTTGGCCTCTCGATATTTTTATTTCTGCTACTTCCCATTACTTTCGTCTTTTTTCAACCTACTCTCAATTCATAAGCTGCACTGATTACCATTTTCATTCCTTTCAGTTGATCCTGTAATTCTTCTTCACATTTTGTATTGAGGTGATATCAATTTCACCTGCGTATCCTATCTCTGATATCATTTCACGTTGAATTTTAATTCCACTCTAGAACCTTTCTTTTATTTCCATCATTGCTTCTACACTTATACCGAACCGTAGGGGCGACAGACTGCATCCCTGTCTTACACCCTTTTTAAACTGATCACTGTGTTCTTGGTCTTCCAACACTTGTTATTCCCTCTTGGTTCTCGTACATGTTGTATATTACCCGTCTATCCCTATAGCTTAACCATGCTTTCCTCTGAATTTCGAACATCTTGCTCCAATTTACATTGTCGAAAGCTTTCTACAGGTCAGAAATTTCTATGAACGTGTCTTTGGATTCCTTTAGTCTTGCTTCCATTATCAACCGCAATGTCGTAACTGCCTCTCTGGCGGTTAATCTTTTCTAATGCCAAACTGAGCGTCATCTTACACATTTTTCACTTTCTTTTCCATTTTTCTGTATATTATTCTTGTCCACAACATGATGCAAGAACTTTTAAGCTGATTGTGCGGTACATCTCGGACTTTCCAGCTCTTGGAGTCTTCGGAAATGTGTGTATCAAATTTTTTCCGAAAATCAGATGATATGTCGCAGACTCATACATTCTATACTCCATCGTGAGTAGTCGTTTACTTTATTTTATTTATTTATTTATTTATTTAGTTTTCTTTCTTTTCGCACTTCCCCAGAAATTCTGATGGAATGTTATTATTCTTTTCTGCCTTATTTGATACTAATTCTTCCAGAACTCTTTTAAATTCTGATTCTAAAACTGGATTACTATCGCTTCTATATCGACTCCTGTATCTTCTTCTGTCACGTTAGACATGTCTTCCCATTCTACAGGCCTTCAACGTACTGTTTCCACCTATCCGCTCTCTCCTCTGCGTTTAACAGTGGAATTCCCGTTGCACTCTTAATTTTACCACCATTACTTTCAATTTCACCGAAGATTATTATGACTTTCCGTTATGCTGAGTCAGTCCTTCCGACAATCATTGCCTTTCCGATTTCTTCACATTTTTCATGTAGCCATCTCGGCTTAGCTTCCCTGCATTTCCCGTTGATACCATTCCTAAGCGACTTGTATCTCTGTATTCCTGAATTTCCCTGAACGTTTTTGTGCTTCTTTCTTTCCTCGATCAGCTGATGTTGCCAATACTTTCTTTCCTCGATCAACTGATGTTGCCAATACTTTCTTCGCTGGTATCTTCTTTGCACATATGTTTTTCTATCCAACTTTTGTGTTTGCGCTTTTTAAAGATGTTCATTCCTGTTCAGCGGAACTGTCTGCCGAGCTGTTCTTTATCGTAGTATCTATAGTGTAGGAGAACTTCAAGGGTATCTCTTCATTTCTTAGTACTTGCGTATTCCACTTTTTTGGGTATCGATTCTTCCTCACTAGTCTCTTAAACTTAGGCCTACTCTACATCACTACTCAATTGTGATCTGTGTCTATTTCTGCTCCGGCGTACGCCTTACAATCCACTATCTCATTCCGGAATTTCTGTCGAACCATGATGTAATCTAAGTGAAATGTTCCCGCATCACCTGGCCTTTTGAAAGTAAACCACCTCCTCTTGCAATTCACGAACAGAGAAGGCGCTATTACCAGCTGAAATTTATTGCAGGGCTCAGTTAGTCTTTTTTCTCTCCCATTCCTAGCAACATTCTCCCGTATCTCTTTCTTCTACTGCTTCCCCTGCAATTGCATCCCAATCCCCCATGAGTATTAGATTTCCATCTCCATTTGCATACTGAATTACCTGGTCTATATCCTCGTATACTTTCACTATCTCTTCACCTTCAGCTTGTGACGTTGGCATGCATACCTGAACTATCGTTGTCGGTGTTGCTTTGCTTCCTGTTCTGATAAGAACAGCCCTATCAGTGCGGTATTGACAGTAACACACTCTCTGCCCTACCGTCCTGTTCATAACGAATCTTCCTCCCTTATTGCATTTTCTGCTGCTGTTGATATTACCTTCCACTCATCCGACCAGAAATACTTGTCATCTTTCGGTTTCATTTCCTTACTTCCTATATATTCAGATAAAGTCTTTGCGTTTTCCTATTCAGATTTTCTAGCTTCCCTACCAAGTTCAAACTTCTGACATGCCATGCTCCGACTCGTAGAACGTTGTCCTTTCGTTGGACATTACATTTTTTTTCTCATGGTCACCTCACCCTTGGCAGGCCCCCCTCCCTGAGAACCGAATGGAAGACTATTCCGGAATCGGTTGCCATCATGACACTTCTCCAATTACTGATCACATGTTCTGTGGATACACATTATGTGTTTTTAACGCAGCGGTTTCCATTGCCTTCTGCATACCCATGCCTTTGACGGTTGCTGATTCTTCGCCTTTAGGGGCAGTTTCCTACCCCAGGGACAAGAGAGTGCCCTGAAGCTCTGTCTGCTCTTCAGCCCTCTTTTACAATGCCTTTGCCAGAATTAGGGTGACTTTTTATGCCGGAAGTCTTCGGCTGCCAATGCTGATGATTTTATTCAAAATTTAAGCAGTGGATGGATTCGAACCCGTACCCTTTACCAAACAAAGGCGCCGTTTCTAGACCACGGGTCCCCAACTTCCGCTTCAGGAAATAAGATTCAAAAGCATTTAAAATGTAATCACAAAGACACGCGCAACAAAGCTTACACAATTCGTAGACTGGTTGCGCACCCGACTTCCTTCCCTCAAGTAACTGACGATTGCGAAGGCACTAACGGCGTCCGCCAGGAAAGCTATATAAAACTATCAATTTGCCAAATTCTGAGTACAGCAGCCCTTTACTTGACGAGATCAGTGCAAAGGAGTAAGTAAAGTGGTTGGAATGGAGATGTGACTTCGGGCAAACGTCGTTCTCAATTCTAAAGCAACTTATCTACATTCATAAAAATAAATGTGGCCAAACGTTCAGTAGTTTCTGTCCCATTCATACTTTGAGGTTGCCAATGATTTATCCAAAGCAAAACTTCTCTTCACATTGGAACTCGAGGAAGAGAACAATCTAGTGTATTTGAAAAAAAATATACCACGCTGGCAGCCCCGTCCACAAGGAGAATTTGTGCGAAATTACTGCAGTCATTTTCACTGCTATAAGCAGTACAACTGTGGTAGCTCTGCAAACACATGCAGACTGTGAATGATGATGGTTATATCAATATAATTTTGCATTTTTTATACTACAATTATTAGTTTCACAGATTTTGAAATAAAGAAGAAGGTGATGAATAAGAATGACAAGGAAAATTGCGACTACTTTAACACCAAAATCTGGAATATACTAGTGGAAAAAATGAAAGAATTTCCTATCTCGGAGGTAATATCGCCGAAAATGGTCGAAGCAGAGAAGATATCGGAAGTAGATTGATACAGGGGAAGACAGCTTGCTTCAGTGAAGGAGCTCAACTGGAGAAAGATGTTGGTACAGAACTGAAGAAGAAGTTCCTGAAAATGTATGTATGCAGCACAGAATTGTTTCCTATCCCTCAGTAAAGTATTATTTTCAAACATGACCGACGAAAAATGTTAATTAAATATTGTTAGTGAGTTACTGAGACACTGGGGAAAAATGTTTTATTAACATTTGTGAGAAAATTTGTGATTCATTATTGCCGTTAAAGAAAATTCCGGGAATGTAGTACCTCGACGACAGCGACGCAGAACAGCCACCTGACAGCACAGAGTCCATTGCTCGCTGTTTCCGTGCCAAAACGAGAAAAATAATGCAAAACGTACTTGTTAGGCGTCGATTTGTACAAATTTTGTGTTAGATCCGCTCATTTTTAACACTGAGTTAAGAACAATCACTATTAAGAGGTGCACTGACTAATTTTCTTCAAAGATAATGATTTCATATGTACACAGTAGGTTATTGTTTTCTATACAAACTAAAAGAAGTGAAAGTGAGATTTTTTTATTTTCGTTGGATTGCTATTATTAGTAGTGGCTCTGTTGAATAATGGTATTTATTAATTCCATGTTTTATCAGTTAGTATTCTTTGGACGTTGGTCACGCCCGCAGAGGCGAAACTTTAGTCATTTAGTCAGATGCGTATAATAGGGCCGCAGATTTTTATGCTGGTAACTCAATATTTTCAGGCGATTTTTATTTTAGGCCCCAAAAAGCGGCTGCTCACCCGAGCCATACTTTATAGTTTATACAAAGAAGCTTAACTTAGGACTCGGGTTATGAATCCTTATTTCAAACTTAAAGGAAAACAGAGCCACTAAAACAGGAAAGATGGAAAAGCGGGAACCTGGTACTACCAAAATTAAGTAGACAGCTGAAATATGAAATGAACAGACTAGGTGACGAAAGAAGTATATGAAAGTGCCCAACCGAAAGAATGGATCAGTTAGTAGGACACGTACTACTGTATCTAGGAATAGTTGTTAAGTTGACGCTGGAAGTAGCAACAAAAGGGCCACTAGTTAGGGCAGACGCAGACTATGATACGTGAAGCATATCATAAAGGCGCTGGGTGTTGTGGTAGCAAAGAGATGAAAATATTAGTACGCACAAGACAGGGAAATGCGACCAGCATCATACCAGTCAAGAAAGTGACGAATTTTTAAAATATCTCAAGAGTGTTGGAGAAATATAACAATTCAATACTGTACAAGAGATAAACAAAGGAAATGAGTACACTGGACCAAAACTGCCTTTGCTACACGTGTTCATCACAGATATAAATTCTTGATATGCAGGTGAGACATCTTGGTGTAACAAAGGCAATACATATTTATTTCAGAATGCATAAACTATATAATATAACCACAATTTTTTTCAGTCTCTGGCGCAAGAATGTCATATTCGTCTTACTTGAATGAAACCCATTACAGTTTCATATCGAAACAACGTCACGTAACACTGGTCTATTAGTAAGTTAATACTTGACATCGAGAAACTACAGATTTCTTTATATCATTAGATGTCATCCAGTTTCGCATAGTGGAAGTTAACCTGCAGCAATGATAATTGATTTCAGTGCTCATTATTCGAACTATGGACGTAAAGGTGCGTGGGCTTGATAGAGCGTCTGTGTAGTGTGTGTATGACAGACAGATGTCAGACACTCACAGAGAGGGAGAGACAAAGTGCGTGTGTGTGTGTGTGTGTGTGTGTGTGTGTGTGTGTGTGTGTGCGTGTGTGTGTGTGTGTGTGTGTGTGTGTGTGTGTGTGTGAGAGAGAGAGAGAGAGAGAGAGAGAGAGAGAGAGAAAGAGAGAGAGAGAAATGTTCACTCGTACAGTTCTTAGCCATTACAGTAGAATTCGGGAGAACCTCTGTTCAAAACCATATCCGGCTATACGGATTTGGGTTTACGAGGTTTGACTGCCGAGAGATCACATGGAAAGCCCGCACTATGTAAAGAACGAGTCAAAGGTGAAAGGAATATACAGAAGCCCTATGCAAAAGAAGTATGGTACAACGTTATTGAAAAGAGGGGGGGGGGGGATAGATTAAGAGGAGATGGGAAATGTGATTCTGTGATTAAAATTTGACAGTCATTGAGAGTTCAAATTCGAAAAAAGGTATCTGGATAAGACGACACTCCTTCAGCATCATTGAGATCCTAGAGAGAACGAACCACGACAAAAATTCTCCACCCAGTATGCTAGAGATCCAAGATAGGCGAGATTCATTCACACTTCAAGAAGAATTGACAGGTGCTGACAAGTGTGAATACTGCAGAACTATCAACCATGACTTCAAAATACTAGCACGAACTATCTGCAAAAGAATGGAAAGACTAGTCGAAATCGACGGTGGAGTAGAGTAGCTTGGGAACGCGGGAACACGTGAGATATATGTCACAGTACGACTTACGTTTGAGAAAAGGTAGCACTACATTTACAGTACATGTAGGGATAGCATTTGATAATGCTTACTGAAATACACTCTTGGAAATTGTGAAGGCAGTAAGGACAAAATACAAGTGTCGAAGCGTTACCTGCAAACTATACAGAAGCTAGTCTGCAGTTATAAGATAGATCGACATGAAGTGCAGGCAGTAAATGAGAAGGGAGTTAAACATGTTTATAGTCTACCTCGCATTTTGGGATTTATACATCGAGCAACCCACAAAGGAGACGAAAGATAAATTTGGAAAGTGTTTTTAACAAAGGTTTCGAGAGATAAATCTGCAAAATTAAGAAAACATAATGGAATGTAGTCGTTTTAGATCAGATTATCCGAGGGAATTCGATTAGGAAATGAGGAACAGGAAGCAGTACTCTAGTTTACTATTTGGTGAGCAAAATAACAGATGACGTCGCAATCAGAGACGATATAGAATGCTGACTTTCAATACAAGAAAAGTTTGTCTGAAAAACGAAAATGTTTCAACACCTGACAAAAATTTAAATCTTACAAATATTTCATGAAAGTATTTGTTTTGAATGTTAACTTACACGGAAGACAAACGCGGACAATAAAGAGTTTAAGGAAGTCAGATAACTAATGAGGTACTGAATGGACTCGATAGAAAATAAATTTATGCCACAACTTGAGTGAGAGAAGATGTCGACTGATAGCTGACATGAAGAAATGGCCAGTGTGGTATGTTCTGATTACCAGTCAAATCATAATTCAGGACTGCTCTCGGTCATGGTCATACTTCTGCCACTAGGGTTACTACCGATATACAAGGCTCTTATCAGTTAGGTGAGGTTCCAAGATATATTTTTACGTTTCAGATACATATTTTAACGGTTTTTGTGATAATATTTACTATATAAGTGACTTATTAGTGGTTTCTTCATTCGCCTCTGCCTTTCTTGTGTTGTGACGTGATATTTGTGAGTGTTTCGTATCGAGCAACGTAACCTCTTAGCTGTGTTTACATTCCGCGTTGACCAGTTGCAGCTGTAGCGGTGCATCGAAAGCTAAGTACTGATTAATGGTTTGTGTATAGTGGTTTATTTAGGAACTTTAGTAGTCTTCAACCGGTATTTTTTGTGTTTTCTGGTGAAATAATTTCAGAAGAACCTTTTGGGAACTGCTTTCAGCTTCTTTATTGTGTCATTAGACGTTTGATTCTCTTTCTGTATTAGTCTTTTGTTATATTCACATTTGTTGTTTATTAATACTGTTAATAATAGTAGTTACTTCCCTTGTAGAGTAACTTTTTGATTATTGTAGTCAGGTTTTAACATCTTCTTACTGTAGTAGCGGAACTTAAAAAAAGTAAAATTTTACCGTGAGTGAGAAGTGTGGGCTTTGCCGTAGGTTCGTGATTAGTGGATTGCGGTGTGAGACTTGTTCGAAGTATTTTCACTGGGGGGAATGCAGTGGGGAAGCCAGTGGGCATTCTGGTGAGATCCTTTCCTGGAACTGTAGGTTATGTAGCAAGAGTAAGTTGATAGAGGAGCAGGAGCGTAAGATCTGTGCTCTTCAGGTGCAGTTGAAAAACGCACAGGAGGAGCTAGATAGGATGAGGAGGGAGAAGGGGGTTGTGGAACGGGAGCTGGCAGTTGGCAAGAGATCTGCTAAGAGAAGAAGATTTTCAGATAGTTTTACTATTGGTGTTTACAATAGATATGACCAACTGTCAGAGTCTAGTGGAGAGGAATCTCTAGTATCTGTAGATGTAGGAAGTATGCAGCAGACCTCAGTAGTTACGGTGGCTAGAACAGTTGCAAAGTCGAAGAGGAAGAAGAAGGTTCTGCTGTTAGGTACTTCTCATGGCAGAGGTGTAGGCCAGCAGTTGCAGGAAGTGCTGGGGAGAGAGTACCAGGTCACCAGCATTGTGAAGCCTAATGCAGAATTGGCTCAGGTGACTGTTAACATAGGGGGGTTATGTAGGGATTTTACTAAAGAGGATCAGGTAGTGATTGTGGGTGGGGCTGGTAATAGTATTGATAGGGATAGGGAGTATGACGTAGATGGTGACCTGGAAAAAATAGCCACTCACACTGGCAACACGAATGTGCATTTCGTGGAACTGTTTCAACGTCACGATCGGCCTCATCTTAATACAGCCGTCAGGCGTAATAACATGAGACTTGGGGGTGCGCTGATGACAGAAAGCATGGGTCACATTTCAGTGGTGTCGGTGGAGTCTATCAACAGGACGGGTTTCACCAGACATGGCCTGCACCTCAACAGGTATGGGAAGGGAAGGTTAGCAAAGCTTATAGGCGACAGCATAGGTGGGGGTGGTGGGATCACTCATGGGAAAATTCCTGCAGTAGTGGATGTTAGAGCTGCACCTTTTTTAGACTGAAGTCAGCTGATAGATATTCCTGCTTAAGGGAAGTCTCTCTAACAAGGGAACCACTTTTGACAAAGCTTAGGTACCCGAGTAATGAGGGAATTAGTATATTTCATCAAAATATACACGGTATTAGAGATAAAGTTAGTGAATTGCTTATAGATGTTGACTCTGAAATTATTGGTGTATCTGAACACTTCTTAAATAAGGAGATAATTCAGAGGCTTCCTTTACCAGGATACAGGTTGGCTGGCAGCTTTCGAGGAGCTCTTTGCGGTGTGGGGGAGTAGCCATGTATGTGAAAAACTGAATCCCATTTCGGTCAATTGATGTTTCAAAGTACTGCACTGAAAAGGTGTTCGAATGTTGTGCAGGTGTGGTTAAATTTAATGGAGCTAAACTTCTAACTGTTGTTATTTATAGATCCCCAGACTCTGATTTCACAACATTTTTGCTAAAGTTAGAGGAGGTTCTTGGTTCACTTTATAGGAAATACAAAAAGTTTGTTATATGTGGTGACTTCAATATTAATTGTATAAGTGATTGTGCAAGGAAGAGGATGCTGGTAGACCTCCTCAATTCATATAATCTTATGCAAACCGTATTCTTTCCAACGAGACTGCAAGGGAACAGTAGAACAACCATAGACAACATTTTTGTTCACTCCTCATTACTAGAAGGGCATTCTGTTAGCAAAAAGGTGAATGGCCTTTCAGATCATGATGCACAAATTTTAACTCTAAAAGATTTTTGTGCTGCAAGACGTGTTAAATATAGTCATCAGCAGTTTAGGAAAGTTGATCCAGTTGCTGTAGAGACCTTTGTAAACCTTATCAAGGAACAAGAGTGGCAAGATGTTTATAGCGCTGATACAGTAGACGATAAATATAATGCTTTTCTCAAAACTTTTCTCGTGCTCTTTGAAAGTTGCTTTCCGTTAGAACGTTCAAAACAGGGCACTAGCACAAACAGGCAGCCTGGGTGGCTGACTAGAGGGATAAGAAGATCTTGTAGAACAAAGTGGCAATTATATCAATACGTTAGAAACAGTCAGAATCTAAATGCAGCAGCCCATTACACACAGTATGGTAAGGTGTTTAAAAATGTTATTAGGAAGGCAAAAAGTATGTGGTATGCAGATAGAATAGCTAAGTCTCAGGATAAAATTAAAACCATATGGTCGGTCGTAAAGGAAGTGGCTGGTCTGCAGAGACAGGTCGAGGATATAGAATCAGTGCGTAGTGGGAATGTCCGTGTTACTGATAAGTCGCATATATGTACAGTATTTAATAATCACTTTCTGAATATAGCAGGTGAACTAAATAGAAACCTAGTCCCAACAGGGAATCATATAGCGCTCTTAGAAAAAAGTGTTCCGAGATTGTTACCTGAAATGCTCCTCCATGATACTGACAAGAGGGAGATTGAGTTAATAATTAAATCACTAAAGGCCAAGAACTCTCATGGATATGACGGGGTATCTAGCAGAATACTGAAGTATTGTTCTATGTATGTTAGCCCAATACTTAGCCATATCTGTACTTTTCCTTTAGGAGTGGTCGGTTTCCTGACCGATTAAAGTACGCGGTAGTGAAGCCACTTTATAAAATGGGAGGCAGGGATAATACTGACAATTATAATCCTATTTCTATGCCATCGGTGTTTGCTAAAGTTATCGAGAAGGTTGTATATACAAGGTTACTGGAGCATTTAAATTCAAATAATTTGCTGTCAAATGTTCAGTTTGGTTTTAGAAATGGTTTAACAACTGAAAATGCTATGTTCTCTTTTCTCTGTGAGGTTTTGGACGGATTAAATAAAAGGTTGCGAACGCTAGGAGTTTTCTTTGATTTAACGAAGGCTTTTGACTGTGTTGACCACAAAATATTACTGCAGTAGTTGGATCATTATGGAGTAAGGGGAGTAGCTTACAATTGGTTCGCCTCTTACTTTAAGAACAGAAAGCAGAAGGTAATTCTCCGCAATATTGAGAGTGGTAGTGATGTTCAGTCCCAATGGGGCACTGTTAAATGGGGCGTTCCCCAAGGGTCGGTGCTGGGGCCACTGCGTTTCTTATTTATATAAATGATATGCCTTCTAGTATTACAGGTGATTCAAAAATATTTCTGTTTGCTGATGACACCAGCTTGGTAGTGAAGGATCTTGTGTGTAATATTGAAACAGTATCAAATAATGTAGTTCATGAAATAAGTTCGTGGTTTGTGGAAAATAATTTGATGTTAAATCACAGTAAGACTCTGTTTTTACAGTTTCTAACTCACAATTCAACAAGAACCGATATTTTGATCAGACAGAATGGGCATATTATAAGCGAGACGTAACAGGTCAAGTTCCTAGGCGTTCGGATAGATAGTAAGCTGTTGTGGAAAGACCATGTCCAGGATCTTGTTCAGAAACTAAATGCTGCTTTATTTACCATTAGAACAGTATCTGAAATAAGTGACACTTCAACGCGAAAAGTAGTCTACTTCGCAGATTTTCATACGCTTATGTCTTATGGTATTATTTTTTGGGGTAGTTCTTCTGATTCAAAAAGGGTATTTTTGGCTCAAAAACGGGCTGTTCGAGCTATATGTGGTGTAAGTTCGAGAACGTCTTGTCGACCCCTATTCAATAGTCTGGGAATTCTGACATTGCCCTCACAGTATATATTTTCTTTAATGTCGTTTGTTGTTTGCAATATTAGCCTATTCCCAAGAGTTAGCAACTTTCACTCAGTTAATACTAGGCAGAAATCAAATCTGCATGTGGAATGCACTTCCTTGACTCTTGTGCAGAAAGGAGTGCAGTATTCTGCTGCATCCATTTTCAATAAGCTACCACAAGAACTCAAAAATCTTAGAAGTAGCCCAAACTCTTTTAAGTCCAAACTGAAGAGTTTCCTCATGGCTCACTCCTTCTATTCTGTCGAGGAGCTCCTTGAAGATCTAAAAAATTAAGCAAATTCCAGTGTTACATTGTTGATTTTCTTTATTTAAACTTACTTGTCACCTAAATATGTTTTTTATACTTCATTCTATCTGTTTCTAATATCGTGTTATAATTTCATGTATTGACTTGTTCCATGAGCATGGAGACTTCTCCTTAATTTGGTCCCACGGAACAATATATAAATAAATAAATAAAAATTGTTTTAGGAAAAGGAAAAATGCTTTGCCGTTCTCAGTGCCGCATGGTCTCACATGCGACACAGTAGCTTTTCGGTATCGAAGAGAATCGTCATAGATGCCAGTGGTGCTGGCTGTATAGAAACAAACGGGGTCGGTTACGTCCTGCCACGTGAATAACGATACACATGAAGCACCTAGTGCTCTGTTTGATTTCTGGGTAGTTGAACATACTATCTATCTTCCTGCTGTATCCGTTTTGATGCTCGTTATTAACTCAGGATTATTTGTACTACGAGGTCAAGTGTGTTTTCACAACCGTTTACTATTCGCTTTGGCTCAAGAACTAACTGCTGAAAATAATTTTCAGAGACTGCGTTTAGCAGAATTTTGGAGGATGTTTCATGCGTACCTCCGGAATTAAAAATGTACTTTCACCAACATATCGAGGGTAAATTAAAGTCACCACCAACTATAATTGTATGAGTCGGGTAATTGTTTGAAACCAAACTCAAGTTTTCTTTGAACCTTTCAGCATTTGTATCATCTGAATCGGGAGGCCGGTAAAAGGATCCAATTATTATTTTATTCCAGTTCTCAGCAATGACATCTGTCCATGCTAGCTCACAGGAATTATGTACTTCAATTTCGCGACTATGCTGCAAATGGACACCTCTGCTTTCATCTCACAAGCAAGACTGGCAGCCTTTACGACTTCCGTTAGCAGCTCTAGACCAGAGAGAACCTCTTCCGAGCCAACGTGACACACATGATTGGTACCGACGTGAGCCACCGCATGCAGGTGGCTGCACCCTTTGCTCCTCATGGCATCCGGGAGGACCCTTTCCACGTCTGGAATGACTCCACCCGGTAAGCACACGGAGTGCACATTGGCTCTCTTCCCCTTCTTGGTAGCCATGTCCCTAAGGGCCCCCATAACGCGCCTAACGTGGGAGCCTTCAACTACGGCTAGAGATTTGGCGATTTCGTATTACAATATCGATCACTTTCTTTCTCTTTGTTTCCTTCGATAATAGCTTCTACTGCATTGACCTTTATCCTTTTCATATCCTCTTTACATTCCTCAATACGTTTTTCAGTAAATAAGTTGAGAAACAATGGTGTAAAGTTACGTCCCTGGCGTAGTCCTTTTCAAAAGCAAGCCTCCTGTGCTACTTCACTTGTGTGTGCGACCGTGCCAGAGAAACGCTGCAACCGTATTCATGTGTAAGATAATTCTCATTTATTGTTCCGTCTCAGCTGCGCATTATTAATTAGATAACGTACTTCTGTCACTCTGAATGATCGTCAGACGCAAAAGACAGTAAAATAAAATATGTACATTATAATATTTCACAATAAGTAGGAAAGAAAAGAATTGTACTTAAATGTCCACTTTACCTAAGCAGACTAGTAGTTTGAATAGACGCAACTGCTTAGGAGAATTCTACATTAATATAAAATTCTTTTCTTTTGTATTTGTTGTAAAATAAAAGGTTCATATTTAGCTTTACTTTGTTTCATATCTGAAGATGATCCAGAATGATCGAAACATGTAGGAGGCGTGTTTTTTTAAGTAAGTACCGTTTTGAAATTTAAAAAAGACGTTCTAAGATATCTCAATAATTTTATTTTTACATAAAAGCTTGTACCTTAATCTACTCACTGAAGCCATTACAGTCTGATTCTTCCTTGTTTACGTTGTGTACTGAGTGTTTAGGATGCCTCCGATAGTCCCGGACTGTTACAAGATTTCTTATTGCTAAAGGCCTAAAAGCGATCGATATTCATCGTGAGATCTGTGCAGTTTACGGTGAAAACATTATGAGTGATGGAATGGTAAGAAAGTGGGAGAGAGCATTTAAAGATGGCCGGACAAATGGGCATGATGAACAACGGAGTGGGCTTCCTTCGGTTGTTAATGAAAGTTTGGTGCAGAAAGTGAAGAACAAGGTGAGAGAAAACAGACTCTTTACGATTTCGTCCTTGCGCGATGACTTTCCTCGATGTTTCTCGTACTGTTTTGTATGGCATTGTGACTGAGCACTTGAATTACCGAAAACTGTGCTCACGTTGGGTACCGAAAATGTTGACGGACGTGCACAAAACCAAACGTTTAGACAGTGCATTGACTTCCCTTGAGCGGTACCACAACGACGGTGATGCTTTCTTAAGCGAAATTGTAACGGGCATTGAAACATGGGCGGCCTACGTCTCAGCAGAATCAAAGCAACAGTCCATGGAAGTTGAGCAAGGGCATCGTTTTGCAGCAAGACAATGCCCGTCCGCATGTGGCGAATCAGACCAAAGATCTCATCACATCTTTTCGATGGGAAAATCTAGTTCATCCTCCGTACAGCCCCGATCTTGCGCCCAGTGACTACCATCTGCTCCTGCACTTGAAAAAAAAAAAACACCTGGGCAGTCAGCGTCTTCAAGACGAGAGGTTAACAAGTCAGGCGGCAGACTTCTATGAGGAGGGTATTCAAAAACTGGTACAACGATATGGCAAGTGTCTCAGTATTGACGGAAATTATGTAGAGAAGTAGATTAAGGTACAGGCTTTCATGTAAAAATAGAATTATTGAGATATCTTAGCACGTCTTTTTTTAAATTTCAAAACGGTAGACGATACTTACTTAAAAAACACGCCTCGTAGTTCAATTAAAAATGTGCAACTGAGACGGAACAATGGATAAGAACTGTCTTAAGGATGCAAACAGCTTCACAATGTTTACTGGCTGTGAACACAGCTGCCAGAAAGCTGCCGTACGGGACTGTGTGCACGTAGCCGGTGCACGTACGCACGCCGGGTGACTGGGCTTTGGCGGCGGTGGCGGGTGCAAGTCACGGTGATGGGGTCCGGTGCGGCAATATCGCCGGCGCACGACGCGGCGTGCCCACAAAAAGAGCGGCCGGTACACCACGCCACGCCACGCCGCAGCTCCGGGCCTGCTGCCCCGAGCCGAGCCGGAGCCGAGCGGCGATGACTCGCCACGCTCCTAAACAATCGACAGGCCACGGCGATTAACGCCGCCATTGGGTTTTAATTGCGATCGGCAATTAGTGCTATCGCCGGGCGATCGTGTTTGGTTTAGCGGCGCCGCGCCGCTCCGCGCTGTGAAAGCGCGCCATCAGCTCAGCTGCCACGCTGCCCGTCATGCGGCGCACGAAGCGTCCAGAGGCCGCGGCTGCTGCGCGATTACGTGCGCATGCGCGCTAAGCGCGGGCCTCCAGCCACGGCGCCGTGGCTGAATATTTGAACAGCGCGAATTACGTTGTGGGATAAGGCGGCCATCAATTTCGCGGCTTTTACGCTTTTGTCCTATTACGCGAGCGCAACCCGGAAGCACTCGGTTTCATATCGCACGTTTCACGGCAAAGAGGTTTCGGCCCTGAGGAGAGAACATGTGTAACTACGGCGTTGCGATCAGGTAGCGTAACTGTTTACACTCTTCGTGCGGGGAGGAAAGGGTAATGATTCACAGCGACCTGGCGTCTTCCGATGGCACAGAGGCGCCGGGTATATCATTTGCCGTAAGTAAACAAGGTGTAATTTTCAAAGGTAAGGTTTATTTCGATGGTTGATACTAACAACGTCCTGAGAACCTTAACGACGACAATCGTGGTATACGAGCTCCAGGCTGAATCCCACGTATAGCTGAGAAATTTACATCTACGCCTTAGAGGATTATTTTGCTCCTTCACTGTCCAGCTGATTCAAGGTCTAACAGATAAGCCAAGCAACGCAACATTTGTTACTAGTAACGTTGTAGCCCCATTTCCGGCAAATTTTGAGAGCACTTCACTCTCCTATTAGTAGCAGTGTATTTGTAACATGAAATTTTTTAGGCTTCCATAACCACCCAACACAACACCATACTAGACCTCAGGAGTTAACCGTGATGTTCTTGAAATACTAGACTCCGAATCGTGAACCTGTCTTCAGGAATCGTTAATCGTGGAGCAGCAAATCCGTTAAAAAAATACACTTTCCTGAACATAGTCGCTCTTTGACAACTTAGGTAGCCCTTTCCTCTCTCTCTCCCCCCCTCTCTCTCTCTCTCTCTCGCACACACACACACACACACACACACACACACACACACACACACACACACACACATTCACACAAACACACACACGCGCTCGCGCGCGTGCGGGCGCTAAATTTTGTGAACTACTATGCAGTCCAATACGCAGTTGTCGTCCTTAAAGATTTCCGGAAAGTGTTAGACCCTGAACCACACTGTAGACACGGGATAGGTTCTCAAATACGCTGGTGATCGAAGACATTTTGGGCGATGAGACCCAGTAGATTGTTCCGGATGGTGGTACAAATCATCAACAAAGGTAACGTCAAGTGTGCCTCAGGGAAGAACGATAGGGACTGTTCTTGTGCTCCACATACATCAACAACCTGATGGATAGGGAGAGCAGCAGTCGGAGATTATTTTTTGATGTAAGTGTTGCGAACGAAAAGTTGTCATCGTTGAGTGACTGTGAGGGAATTCGGGATGATTTGGATGGAATTGCTTGACAAGAAGCTTTTCTGACATCATAATTATTCTGTGGCAGAAACAACATAACGTTATTTGCATATTAAATCTAAAATATATCGTATACAGAAAAGCGTTCAATGCTTACTTCATGACTTCATGGTGTCGTTAAAAATTGGGAGCAAGTGAAAACGTACGATGAAGTCCTTGGTGACTTACGGTTGACTTATTATATGGCTACAGTTCTCGTCGCTTGTATTCATGCTACTTAAGGAGTATGTCTGGAAGATATTTGCGTCAATAAACACACAGTGTAGCATGAATCAATCGCTTCTGATGGGGAAGGAGCTCTACACTGGAATATACACTGCAAATGCGGCCTCAGAGCTCTAGTAAGCGTTAAGGCAAGAATAATCATTGGCAACATATTTGTTTAACCTTTTCACTTAGAAAGCTATGAGTATAAGCTAAAAGCATTTGGAATGAAGGTGAACCTTATTCCCATACACTGCATAAAATTTGCAAATGTTTTTTCCCTCATAGCCAATAGCGAAAACTATCTGCCAAATATGCTACCTCAGTTTCCAAGAATTCTGAAAACTTTCGATCTTGAAATGAACAGGAAGAATACGCAAAGAGGAGTCGGGAATACAACATCAAAACTGAAAGAAGTAAAATTCTGTTATTTAACCGCCACTGAAGACAAGATGTGGTGCATAGTAATGAGAAAAATAGTTGCAACAGATATGTGCTTTCGGCGATGTTATGTTCTTCACATTTTCTCTTTCAGGTTCTATGCACATTGTAGCATGTTTTAACCGGCTTGTAGTAACGTCGGTCTTTCAGTCAGTGAATAAATTGAACACTTTCAGCATAAATCAACACCATACAAATTAATTATTCTAATGGTTTACTCCTAAATGTGTATTTGATGAAACTGAATTATTTGTGTAAATAGAAACGTACCATTTTCGCACCGGACTGTGTAGAAGACTGAAGACGCATACAACAATTAGGGCAACATTCTGTAGGGCGTAAAACAAAGCTCTGACGCGATCAGAAATAGATAGACGAAATATTGCGAACAAGTCTTTCTGTAAACGGGTGTTGATGCAAACGTGAAGCCTCGTAGTCATTATCAATCTCGCCGCTGTACATGCATACAGTATCTGCTAGCCCACGTAACGAGAAGTCTGACACGGATAATGTGTAACGAGAAGTTTGGCATGGTTAAGCGGAACACTTATCAGGTAAAACACTTCTGCAAACGTTAACTCTCATATCAGACTCACTTGAAGTACATTGTCGTCAAATGTAAACGTGTCTTGAAACGCTCCTTACTCTTCATCGGAGCTTCATGACGTCGAGTGAAATCTCTTTCCCAGACGCGCCCAGAAGAAGCACACTCTTAGTGATTTGTGATATTCACGATAGATTGTGCGACATATTAGTCCAAAGATTGACAAGGGAAATGTTTATTGGTGGATTTGGATTAATTATGTGCCCTACACAAGGCAGGATATAAACTAGTCACATCTCCCAGAAACAACGATTAATGTCCTGTATCCATCTAAATGTATTCAGAATGGTTCCGAGATTGAGGACAGGACTGAACAACGAACGACAGTCAATGCACCACCTCCCAGTGGTTCCTAGTAACTTCTGCCAGTAATCTCCAATAGGATAAAACAAGAGTGCAGTCAAAGTCACAAGTTTCCAGAAGACTATTTCAACTGATAGCTTCAGTCAAGCCTCCCCAAGTCCATTCTCTTTTTAATCAACAAACTAGCCAGTAGCCCCGTGTTGTTCCAGAAGACCTTTTCCAACCCATGATGCGCACTCTCACCCGTGTGCCAGAATGTAGCCTACCCTCAATGATCATTTCGTGCTCCCACAAGCAGCACTTCTCTGGAAAGTCCTGCACTCTGTCAGAACATCTCCCAAGTTATTTTCAAAAGAGAGAGGAAAATGCCTACCATCATGAGAATGTCGATGGTCCCTAAGAGCATTACGCTTCGGTCACAATCCCCTTAGATGGATTACAGGAAGACTACCATCATCTGCAGGCTGTACAAAGACCACCTCCAGCGGAAGTCGTAAACGGGCGTTTGTGGCTTCAACATCCAAGAGGATGATCATAGACCTACGCTAACAACGATGTATTACAACCTCAGTATTAAACTGGGCGAACGTTCATAAAACCGACAAACTCCAGGGTCGCATTCCCGACTGGAAATGGAGGAGAAAGGTCCTATGAACATTTGTCCGGAAACGCATGGTGTGCTTGTAACGACAAAAAATAGTCCCGGATCACAGTACAGAGCTGCATGGCATCCGCGTACAATATCCCTTTCCCAAGTTAACTGAAATAATGCACTAATTCTCTCTTGAATGAATGTATACTCTACTGGGCGACTGTGCAAAAAAAAAAAAAAATAATATAAATACAGGGTGTTACAAAAAGGTACGGCCAAATTTTCAGGAAACATTCCTCACACACAAAGAAAGAAAATGTTATGTAGACATGTGTCCGGAAACGCTTATTTTCCATGTTAGAGCTCATTTTATTACTTCTCTTCAACTCACATTAATCATGGAATGGAAACACACAGCAACAGAACGTACCAGCGTAACTTCACTTTGTTACAGGTAATGTTCAAAACGTCCTCCGTTAGCGAGGATACATGCATCCAACCTGCGTCGCATGGAATCCCTGATTCGCTGATGCAGCCCTGGAGAATGGCGTATTGTATCACAGCCGTCCACAATACGAGCACGAAGAGTCTCTACATTTGGTACCGGGGTTGCGTAGACAAGAGCTTTCAAATGCCCCCATAAATGAAAGTCAAGAGGGTTGAGGTCAGGAGAGCGTGGAGGCCATGGAATTGGTCCGCCTCTACCAATCCATCGGTCACCGAATCTGTTGTTGAGAAGCGTACAAACACTTCGACTGAAATGTGCAGGAGCTCCATCGTGCGTGAACCACATGTTGTGTCGTACTTGTAAAGGCACATGTTCTAGCAGAACAGGTAGAGTATCCCGTATGAAATCATGATAACGTGCTCCATTGAGCGCAGGTGGAAGAACATGGGGCCCAATCGAGACATTACCAACAAGGCCTGCCCAAACGTTCACAGAAACTCTGTGTTGATGACGTGATTGCACAATTGCGTGCGGATTCTCGTCAGCCCACACATGTTGATTGTGAAAATTTACAATTTGATCACGTTGGAATGAAGCCCCATCCGTAAAGAGAACATTTGCACTGAAATGAGGATTGACACACTGTTGGATGAACCATTCGCAGAAGTATACCCGTGGAGGCCAATCAGCTGCTGATAGTGCCTGCACACGCTGTACATGGTAGGGAAATAACTGGTTCACCCGTAGCACTCTCCATACAGTGACGTGGTCAACGTTACCTTGTACAGCAGCAACTTGTCTGACGCTGACATTAGGGTTATCGTCAACTGCACGAAGAATTGCCTCGTCCATTGCAGGTGTCCTCGTCGTTCTAGGTCTTCCCCAGTCGCGAGTCATAGGCTGGAATGTTCCGTGCTCCCTAAGACGCCGATCAATTGCTTCGAACGTCTTCCTGTCGGGACACCTTCGTTCTGGAAATCTGTCTCGATACAAACGTACCGCGCCACGGCTATTGCCCCGTGCTAATCCATACATCAAATGGGCATCTGCCAACTCCGCATTTGTAAACATTGCACTGACTGCCAAACCACATTCGTGATGAACACTAACCTGTTGATGCTACGTATTGATGTGCTTGATGCTAGTACTGTAGAGCAATGAGTCGCATGTCAACACAAGCAACGAAGTCAACATTACCTTCCTTGAATTGGGCCAACTGGTTGTGAATCGAGGAAGTACAGTACATACTGACGAAACTAAAATGAGCTCTAACATGGAAATTAAGCGTTTCCTGACACATGTCCACATAACATCTTTCCTTTATTTGTGTGTGAGGAATGTTTCCTGAAAGTTTGTATATACAACTTGAAGAATCTCTGAAAATAATAACAATAATAATAATTATTAATACTATTGTATCAACAGCAATACAGATTCGCTGGAGGAAAAATTCTTCTTCTGAATCTCGGCGATGTCGATCCCGGGACTCCACAGCTGTGGTGATCGACGAATTATTATTGATGATTCTACACAATCTCAAAGGAAAGCAGGAGGGGAATGAAAAAGACAGCAGATCCTTACCGTTGTAGCGAGAATAAACCCACGTCCGGGCTACTGAATGTTACTTTTGAGAAAAGACGACAACGTTGCTCGTCGTTGGTTTTGATCTATTATAAATTCGATGTAGGCCATAGGACGTAAATCTTACTGGTAAAAGTTCAACATATATAATGTTCAGTGTGAAGTGTCGGAGTTTTAAAAGAATGAATTACCTTTTCCTGTTTTGTTGTCTTTGACAATTATTGGATTCGTTGTTTATTCATCAGGATGAGCACTTTCCAATTACGATGGTTTTTAATCCTTCCGCCTTTTCGATGCATGTACCAAACATTAAAGCCACACTTCTGATTGCAATGGCGGACTACCCCTTTCATACAACAATATAATATATATTATACGTCTCTCTCCTTCCACTAGGAAGACAACACAAAACAAAACAAAAATTAGAAATTACATCCAAGTCGGCTAACAAAGCCAGAGATACAATGTACAACAGCCTCTTTGAACATCGCTGCTGCCACTCGCAGCCACTATGTCTTTGAGTGCCAATATTACTGTCGCAGTCTTCGCTGTGCCTGTGTGCATTTGAAGCTTATAATACCAAGAGTCTTTGTTGTGTTTCACCGTTTGTTGATAGTGTAATATAGAGTTGGGCAACACGATTCTTGTTCTCGATTCGATTCCTACGATTCAATCTCACATTGCGAATCGATTCCTACGATTCGTTCACGATTGTTTCACGATTCATTCTAGTCTGCGATGGCACGATTCTTACGGAATGCGAAACGTTCTACATCTTACTCACAGATGGCAGGACATGTCTAAAATTGTCAATGGGGTTAGAATCGAACTGTCATGACAAGATGTCAGAAATAGTTTATTTGTGAGTAAACATGCATATGACGTCACAAGTGTGATTCACCATTTATACGTGTAATGCCTTAATTGTTGAAAGGTCACGTTTGATTTGATTGCATCTTTTGTTTTATATCAGTATGCCAGGAAAGAGGAGTCGATGTGTGTGGAAGGTGGTGCAAAATTACGTGGTATGCCAGTTTGGTTGTGTGGCTTGAACGTATCTAACTACAGACGTCTGTTTTATAGTAACAAAATCTAGCAGTGAGGCAGACGTGGTTTGGCTCATATCATCCTAAGTTTTTCTGTGCTAAGATGTTTTTCGAAGTCCACATCACCCTTGTAATTCATAACGCAGCTGACAGCCATCCCACACAGCAAATTTAGGTTAACTTTCATTTCTTCTAAATACAAAGCATACGTATTATGCTTTTAATTTGTCTGAGAACTTGCTGCTGTCACTATTATTTGCGTGAGAAGGCGACATACTTCTAAACAATAGGATTCAATCGTATACAGCGACATTACTTCACTAAAATTTAATATGAATCTGAACACGATAACTTTCGAAAACTCGAACTTGAAATTATTAATTAAAAAGCTTTTGTTTCAAGACGGTATTACACGGCGATCCGCTAAGAAAGGTAATGGTTAGAGAGCCTACATTCTCTCTATATAGGCTCTGTAATATTGGTCTAGTTCGACAGCCATTTAGTGGCGGCACTGGTGGAACTAGCAGAATTAGCAAATTAGCAGTGAAGTAATGTCGCTGTATGCGATTGTATCCTACACTTTAGGTGTATGTCGTCTTCTCACATAAATAGTAGTGGCAGAAGCAAGTTCTCAGACAAATTAAAAGCAAAATACCTGTGCTTTGTATTTCGACGAAACAAAAGCTAAGCTAAATTTGCAGTGTGTGAGTGAGGGCTGACAGTTGCTTTATTGTGAAATATAAGATGCTGTGGAATTGGAAAGAGCACAGAAAAATGTAGGACGATACGAATCCGCGCACGTGCACTACATAGGGATAGTAAATGGGAAATTCCTTTACGCTCATTCCCGTCAGCCACCGCCAAATGTCAGCTTGGTTTTCACGAGTAATAGTACGGCCCACAAACTTCGTTTGTTCCTTCCGAGCTCCTTTGTTCACACGCATCCTCCACTTGACTGCCATCTGGCGGTCGTAATCATTCGGCACGACTCGGCATGATTCGGAAGGTTCCTTCGAAGCATAGCGTACTAAGAATCGATGAATCGTTGGAATTTGGAATCGTCACGACTCGGAAACACGCAATCGTTCTTACGATTCTTTTGAACGACGATTCGTCCGTATCACGATTCGATTCTTACGATTCTTTATATAGAGTCGTTCAAATGAACGACTCATTCACGAATCGCCACAACTCTAGTGTAATAGCGATGGTGAACTACGTTGTTGCTACGGATGGAAAGAAAATTATGTGAAAGGAGGGATAGTAACTTTTCATGGGTACATTCCATAAAGCTCTAATTATAGTTTTCATTTTAGTAAGAGACACTGTATACGTTTAAAAATTTCGAGACGCATTATAATTAAGACTTGATTCTGTAGACCCATTTTACTACGATTTTATGACTATATAATAGATATTACGGCTCGTACAAAAGCTTACAAACAATCGCTTCCTCTCGTAAATTTGCTAGTGGAACAGGAAAGGGAAAGGTTAGTTGTTTCAGTAAATACTATCCTCCATGCATTTATCAGTGACTTGTCAATTATGTATATAGATTACTCCGTCTACTATTTATTTAATGAACTGGGAGCAAGTACTTAAAATGCGTTAAATAAATACCTCAATGTGCCACCAGTAAGAAAAATTGTGCTTTAGGTCGCAAAAACGAGAAAATAAATACGCAGAAATACAAGAAAAAAGGACGAATTAGCAGGGATATAATCGCTAACGTGTGGTAAATTCGGTGTTTTTCGGACACTTGCGAAAGTACTAACGTACTGTCAAGTCGTTTTGCAGGATTATCACTGCAAAAATGTACTTCAGGCTCTGTAATACTATAAAGTACGGCATCACACCAAAAACTACCAAAAATCGAGTGCATCTGAACTATGACACCTATCGCAAAGAAGCTGAATGTAATATCACTTGCCCTTAAAAGTTACGTAGCTGGTTTATTCCCGGTATCAAATGGATACTGTTAAAATGTCTTCGCAACATATATAAATAATCCACGACACGTACGAAAAGAATCCGTCTGTACTAGGGATGTAGCGACATTCTAAATATACAGGGCGCTATACGAACACACGACGTCCCGAGATGACGTGACCAGGCCGGCAATGTATGTTGACAACACAAAATCTGTTCTGCGCATGTGAGTGCTCACTCCAGAGATATTTACTCAATGTTTTTAATTTCCTCAGTTGTGTATGACTTTAAGAGTCTCTTTAGATTAAGCGTTAATACTTAAGTTGTGGATTATACGTCGAATTATAACAAGGTAAGAGTCATTTCTATCGCGCTGACATCTTTGCACACCGCCGTAAGATCGAAATTGCAATGAAATATCAAATTGTCTCGACATGATACTACACGCGTTACAACAGATGTTTAAAGCGAACTCCATGAGACGCAACGGACGCATTCACACGTCGTACTATGGATTGCCGCACTCTTTCTCACGTTCCGGCCTCTGTCCGAATAGCGTCACAGGCGTCTTGAACAAGCTGTTAAAGAGTCATCACCTCAAGAACTGGATCACCAGATCTCAGATGCCCCGAGAGATAAAAATCCAGGGGGTTTAAGTCCGATGATCTAGCAGGCCATGCTACAGGGCCTCCGCATCCTATCCAAAGTCTGGGGTAGATGTTATTGAGGTTTCTGCAAAAGTGTAATGCGGAATTGGGGTAGTGCTCTGTCATGCTGAAAACACATAATGTGTCGTTTTGCCAAAGGCAGATTCTCAAGCAAGTCAGGCAGAATATTCCGCAGGAAGTCCAGGTGCGGTCCTCCATCGAGGGGTTGTGGGACAATAACCGGTCCAAGTATGTGGTGGCCAAGAATACTTGCCCACACACTGATGTTGAACGGATGCTGATGACAAGACTCAACAATTTCCCAAGGATTGTCTGTAGCCCACACATGACGTTTATGCAGATTGGTGATGCCAGTTCTGGGAAAGATTACTTCGTGGGCAAAAACCATCGACAAAATCCTTCCCGTAGAGGAAAATCTGCTGGTGAAAATCCTCGCAAAAGTTGCGATTGACAGAGATAGCAGCGGTTGTCATGCAGGATACATTTAATCGCACTTTGGCTCACACCCTGTTGGCAGGACACTGGTTTGGAGCTTGTACTAGGGTTCGCCTCAATATCCTATACAACCTGATCCTCCAAATCTGGTGTACACATAATCTGCCACCTCCCTGCACGTTCGTCTATCTGAAAGGACCCATGACCACACAGGCCCCCAAAAAGAGCTTGATTTGTTGTGCTGTGTGGTTGGTGTCTGTGCACTTGTTTTGGTATAGCCGTGCTGGCTTTCGACCTTTTAAACCTGCTTGGCTGTACTATACAAACACCATCTCGGCTTGTTCTAGATATAAACACGGGATTATTCTGCTGCTTACAGTCCGCTGCATCAATGACACAGTCTGCAGCACACAAGGAATACACGGGATGTGTCAGAGAACTTCCATTTCTCATTGCCATCTACAGTGACAACGATTCATTTCTGGACACATGTTCATAGTAAGACTTTTCCTCTAATGTTGGAAAAGCGGCAAAGAAATTACCTTGTCGACGGATGTCGGATGTATGGCTGGTGCACCACTGAATACATGAGAGTCACAAGGTGAAATAAATTCGTCGGGCCGCTGATATGGAAACCATTTGTCACCTTGTCGAAGATTTCACAAAGGATGACACCACTGAACACGAGCTTCACGAATTTGTGCCGTGAAAGCTACAGAAAATGCACGACACGGAAACTCTGGCCTCGTACTGAAGATGTGAGCGCGATCTGAGTAGATAACTCAGGTTAAGCTGTACACGCATGCTTCACAAGCTAAACACTGTGCAGATGCTGACTGACAACAATGGGGCTTTGCGGCTACAGCAAGCACTTTGTTACGAGACAAAATTTATATACGTGTTAAAAAAAGCTGAAATGCCCATGTCAATTGATAATCATTCAGGATAACTTCAACGGCCGAAAATAAAGGCTATGCCCATAACCTCCACGATTATCAACCCCCGAAAAGGTAAATAAGCTCAGACACTATGCGCTTCCATATGACGTCAGTGCAAAGAGGGGGCAATTATGTTGAATTATATTATTTTTTTCGTTCTGTTCTTTTTATGCATGTAAGCTATATATACACAAAGCCAAAGGTAAATTAACAAGACGTTTTGCACCAATGATAATGTTTTAATACGTCTGCAAGAAAATAGGAAGAAATACGGTCTTCAATTTATTAATTCCTGTATATTCACCTGTTTGTTTCTATAAGTGGTGCGGACGTATGCTTGGATCCTTCGTACCATCATTTTTAAAACATGTGTGTCTCAATTGTGCATTGAAACTGTTATAAAAAGCTATTAGAAAGGTAAAATTAATTCGCATATGTGAGATGTATGTCCCTGTCTGTTCATCACTTCGCCCACCGCCGAGATCCTGCATCAGGAGTTTCGGAGCAGACAAGAGTAATTCGCGCGAGCAGTGAAGGAGCGATCCTGCATCGACATTGTTCTAATCAAGACTACGCACAATCGAATTACTGTGAAGCAATACGTATTTCAAATTATGAATATTGTTTCTTTAAAGTCAGTACCGCCATTAGACTGTTGTTTATTTACAGCGTTACATTTACACTTACACAATCATGATTTCGGCTTCAAAGTGCCATTATCAAGTGTTTTATGTGTTTAAATTGCCTAAGATGGCAAACTGCCGTATTAAAACACTCTATTACACACATTTTCTAAGAGTCAATGCTTCGGGCAGAGCCCACTGCTTTGTTTCGTAACTGAGTACACTATCTTGACTGGAGTACTTTGTATAGTATTTCTGAAGTTCCCAGTAAAGTTCTAAAATGACAGGGATGGAATCATATCCAAAGACGGATTAGACGAAACCGTGAAACTATGTAGTCGTAGCTGAAGTGAGTCATTGCTGCTTCTACGCACATTCTTCGATTTTTCTCTGTGTCCTTCTAGATCCAACTACATTCTTAACACAGTGTGGAGCATATTTTGAAAAATAAAACACTGAAATGAGTTTTAGATGCAAATAAGTCCACAACCAGGATCAATTTCTCTAATGATATCAGTTTTCCGCACTGGCTGATTTTATTAGCATTAAACCAGCCGTTGGTTTCATATTGTTCGTTACAATATAGTGTGGAGTCTGTACTCATTCTTTAGTGTATGCAGTACATGTCAGATATAACATAATTAAAACAGAAAGCATGAATCATCCTTTGGTAGTTTAATCGACAGAATAAAAACATAACTTGCAGAATATAGCCCGTTAACTACACATACTTGAATCACACTGTACTTGTCTGTGCTATACAATTCTAGAAACAGTGCATGCATGGCTATGTTTTTCATTACTGTATTTCATTCCGCCATATGAGGGACGAGATGGCAGCAACGATGTAGCTGCGCTTCCGCCTACAGTTTGTTTACTTAGAAGTGGTTTTAAAAACTTAGGAAGGTTAAGAAATGGTTCAAATGGCTCTGAGCACTATGGGACTTAACATCAGAGGTTATCAGTCCCCTAGAACTTAGAACTACTTAAACCTAACTGACCTAAGGACAACACACACATCCATGCCCAAGGCAGGATTCGAACCTGCGACCGTAGCGGTCGCGCGGTTCCAGACTGAAGCGCGTAGAACCGCTCGGCCACACCGGCCGGCACTTAGGAAGGTGAGGTGACATTGTGAAAAACAGACTAACGCTGATGCGCTGGACATACTGCGCCGAGCTGCTCGGAGGCGACAAACTGCTGACAGAAGATGCGAATGCCGTTTCTTGCTTGACGACTAGTTCTAGGTAATGTGCATCTCTATAGAGATCATGACGGAGAATGGGCGTACAATAAGGTTATGGAGGTGACATTAGAGATATAGATGAGAAGAAATGTTTATTTGGTGTGGTTTGCGAGAGTTGTGGTGTAGTTTCTAGACATGCTTAGACGCGGAGACTAGTGCTGTGCGGTTTGATGTGCTACACAAGGTTGAGCGGAAAATGTAAACAAATGTCTAGTCTGGAGTTGTTTTCGGAGTATGTGGCAGTGGCTTTTAAATGGAATACGGAACGAGCAGCCTGTATCACTTAAAAACGGATAAAATTAGAATTAAGTTAATACCTTCAGCTGCTGACGGGCATTGATACACTACACCACGAAGATGACATGCTACAGACGCGACATTTAACCGACAGGAAGAAGATGCTGTGATATGCAAATGATTAATTTTTCAGAGTAATCGCTTAAGGTTGGCGCCGGTGGCGACACCTACAACGTGCTGACATGACGAAAGTTTCCAACCGATTTCTCATACACAAACAGCAGTTGACCAGCGTTGCCTGGTGAAACGTTGTTGTGATGCCCCGTGTAAGGAGGAGAAATGCGTACCATCACCTTTCCGACTTTGATAAAGGTCGGATTGTAGCCTATCGCGATTGCGGTTTATCGTATCGCGACATTGCTGCTCGCGTTGGTCGAGATCCAGTGACGGTTAGCAGAATATGGAATCGTTGGGTTCAGGAGGGTAATACGGAACGCCGTGCTCGATCCCAATGGCCTTGTAGTCGAGACGACAGGCATCTTAACAGCATGGCTGTAACGGATCGTGCAGCCACGTCTCGATCCCTGAGTCAACTGATGGGGACGTTTACAAGATAACAACCATCTGCACGAAAAGTTGGACGACGTTTGCAGTAGCATGGACTATCAGCTCGGAGACCATGGCTGCGGTTACCCTTGACGCTGCATCACAGACAGAAGCGCCTGCGATAATGTTTGGCGACATCGCGGTGAACGCACATTGGAAGCGTGTATTCGTCATCGCCAAACTGGCGTATCACACGGCGTAATAGTATGGGGGCCAATTGGTTACACGTGTCGGTCACTTCTTATTCGCATTGATGGCACTTTGAACAGTGTACGTTACATTTCAGATGTGTTACGACCCGTGGCTCTACCCTTCATTCGATCCCTGCGAAACTCTACATTTCAGCAGGATAATGCACGTGCGCATGTTGCAGATCCTGTACGGGCCCTTCTGCATACAGAAAATGTTCGACTGCTGCCCTGGCCAGCACATTCTCCATATCTCTCATCAATTGAAAACGTCTGGTCAATGGTGGCCGAGCAACTGGCTCGTCACAATACGCCAGTCACTACTCTTGATGAACTGTGGTATCGTGTTGAAGCTGCATGGACAGCTGTACCTGTACACGCTATCCAAGCTCTGTTTGACTCAATGCCCAGGCGTATCAAGGCCGTTATTACGGCCAGAGGTGGTGGGTACTGATTTCTCAGGATCCATGCACCCAAATTGTGTGAAAATGTCCAATGAATACCCGTTCGTCATGTGCATTTCTTCTTGGTGTAGCAATTTTAATGGCCAGTAGAGTATATATCAGCGGTGACAGGTGAAAATGTGTGCCTCACTGGGGCTCGAACCCGGGTTCTCTTACTTACATGGCAGACGCTCTAGCCTTTTTTTTTTCTTTTTAATCTCATTTTGTTCGTTGAATCTGCTCGTGGTGGACGTCGCAAGACATCCGTTTCAGTTCGTCGTTGATCTATTAACTTAGTTTTTTTTATTACAGAGGGCAGCTAACCCATTGACCTATCACGCTGAGTTACCGTGCCAGCTTTTGCATTTTGTTCGTTGTTGATCGTTGTGTTTGGTCGTTGCAGACGTCACATGACATCGGTTCCAAGTTCGTTTTGTTGATCCTTCCACTCAGTTTTTTGTTACAGAGGCCAACCAGCTCCCTGACCGAACATGTTGAGCTACCGTGCCGGCGGACCTACTGAGCCACCGACGGCACACAGGATAGTGCGACTGCAGGGACTATCTCGCGCACTCCTCTCGCGACACCCACATTATCACCTCGTATGTCCACACACTACATTCGTAATGTCACACCCCAACACACTCATTACTCGTGGAAGACATTCTTACCAAGTCCCGTAACAGTTTGGGGAATATGTGTGCATCCGCACAGAAGAAGAAGGTCATGGCCGGTATTGCTAGAACTATATATTTATATGGATATGGTGTCTATTTTCGGACACGTGCGAAAGAACAGACAGTACACCCATAGAAGTATATTAAAAAGGATAAGTGGACTCTTAAATGGATAGATATTTTGAAGTACAGTGCTAATGAAGTGGGTAATGTCTTCAGCAGTGGGAGAAGGACGTAGGGAGTTGTTTGGGTGAAGTAGTGTGTAGGTAGAGCGGATTGGTGAATTCAGATTTGCTTTGAGGGGATTTATCTTTACATTTACAGAAGAAGACAGAATGAGACTGGTTCAGGTATCCCAGAGAGGCACGGACTTAAGGTTACGGTAGTACTAGTATAGGTCGTCCACTTTTCAGTGAGGCATGTAGGTGGGCTATAGCAATAAGGTGTTAAATGGTCATTATAGTTAACGAATTTTTAGCAAGAGTTGGCTTGGGATTGAGAAGAATATAAGTTGTGGTTTTGATGATGTATGTAGTCCTCAATCTGAAGTAAGTTATCTATGGTAAATGGATCATCGAAGAGGATGCAAAGGAGGAATGTGAGAGCTGCGTGGAGATGATTTAGGAGGTTTTTTCGAATTTGCAATTTAGCTGTCGCTCGACTTCCCTCACTGTACCTCAAAGTGAACTCCCTTCATCGCAGAAGCAATAGAATAAGCAGAGGGAGGTTGCGGCTGTCTGGGGTGTGGAGGAGACTTATGCAGGCAGGGCGATATGTGGACCCAAAGTTATGGCCAGGAGTCTGTGCAGCATGTGTGATTAGAAATCAGGGTTGGATGACTTGCAGATTATTGAAGCATTATGGGGCATGTGTTGTGATAAACTGAGGTTTCGAAACTACTTTTTTTTTTTTAATTTCGGACGACACCGTTTTACGATAGGAATCTATAGGAGATGTTTTGAATGGGATGGAAGTGGAGTCGATAGGTTATGTTTGACGGAAGGCCAGTTTAAGGTTTTGGGTCTGAGGGATGGGTTTGTGTCTCTGATAGATCGTTTGTGAAGATGATACTCTAGGATAGTATAGGGGGTAAGGGAGTAGGTCTAAGTGGAGGTAGCAGAGTAGTATAGATGATGTAGTCGTGGGTTCACACATCGTACATTGTAACCTCCCCGCAGAAATAAAAGAAAAGTCTATGATAATGAAATAGAGCCAAATGTTAGCTTTCCACAGGAATAAAACTCAATGATAATAAAAATGTGCAATAATGTTAAGTCCCCACAAAATTAACGTTAAGGTGAACCTGATAAATTTTATAAGGCCAGCTGCGCTGACCTTAGGCCCTGTGCAGTAATTAATCTGATAAATTGATTTTGGGAGGAAAAGCATAGGAAATATTGTTTCAGTTGGAATGATTCTTTTTTTTTTTTTAACGATTGCTTTGAAAACAAAATTATTATTGGGTCATTTCTTGAACAAATTAATTACAATTAACAGATGTTATTGGCTGAGCGCAATGCTGCTTCATTACCTTATTTAACAATATACCTCGTCCCGAATCGTGACCAAAGACCCATGTCGACGCCCGCCGACTCCTCACACACGACTACTGTCTCGCGCGCGCTACTAGCACTGACTGAGTGCAACTAGCTACAGAACTCTCGCGCGGTCAAGCGCAGACTAGCAACGATAAATAACTCTCTGGTCAGAGATTCTGTCATGCCTCGCCATCGCTGGTACATATGAGACGTACGCGTTTCAACATAATGAGAACAACTGAACTGGCACTCTTAGCCGAAAAATCTTGGCGATGACACTGACAGGCGGGTACTGAAATGGTGACCTAGGCGTTACACATTAGTGTCGTCGTGTTTGCCGTTGTTCTCAGGCTTAGCAGAGTACGTAAAGGACGTAAACAGAGTCCTATGATACGTCACCACTGTCAGAGACACAGTGACACCATGTACTTGTTTGAGACAGCGTTATTAGCAACTTGGAGAGTTTGCAAAGGGCCTCATTGTGGGCCTCTATTTGGCCAGCTGATCGAATCGTGAAGTATATAGGTTTGTGAGCCATTCGGACCAATATTGGATTACATGAAAACTTGAGAGCAGGCGTACTCGTCGTCAAGTTTCCGGTCTACCATGTCTGAACACCGCAAGAAAGAATCGCAACACTGTACACCGAAAAGTAATCTATCCGCGTCTGTGCCAGCCATCCGAGAACAAGTAATGGACTCCCTGCAACTTTCTGTGGCAACCTGCATCATTGGTCAGTAACTGGCAGCAGTTGGTCAAGAGAATTACTGTCCCATTTGCATGTTGCTGTTAACACCACAACACAAATGGTTGCTTTTGTTGTGGTGCCGTGACTGGGAAGATGAAATGCCGATAGAACTTGTGTGAGACAACTTCGGACGTCATCTCTGTCCCAGTGACTGTGACCGGGATATCGCGGACCAGTTACAGCATACAGTATGTGAGTCAGGTTGCCTCAGGAGAGGAAGCAACGGTTTTACGACAACACTACCAACCCAGTCAGTGCACGCACCCAGGCCAGATGGTGTGCGACATGCTACTAATAAGTGGGATAACACTGCCAAGTTATTTATATGTTTAACTCGATTTTGTAATCATCTAAATAACATCACATAATCTCTCAACCCGTGAAGTTTCATTTTCTCCTCACTTTTTGTAAGGCAATGTACCGTAGCTAAATTTATTACCGGATTTTGAATCATTGACATGCCACCAGGTGTTATGAAACCAATAATTGCACAGCATAGTGAGTTACAACTGTTAGGGAATAATTAATTATGAGAGGGACAGTTTGGGGCTGATTAGTCTCAAATAAAAGTTAGTGGATAATAACACCTTTTTTAATCTGTGATGACCATGTAACTGCTGTAGTGCTGGGTTGGGATTGGAATGGATGAGTTCACGGTCTGGAAGCAGAAGAGTGTTGGAAATCCTTGTGGACATCAAAATACGAAATATAGGAGTTTTCCAAGACAAACTTCGAATATCCTCAGTGAACAAACTGAACTGAAAAACAGAAAGTGTACCATTTTTCAGCTTGGTCTGGCAAATTCGGAGCTTAACAGAATTTCCTCTACAGCCTCGCAACTTTACATTGCCACTGTATTGGGCATATTTCTGTGCTGAGGCAGTGGTTAGCACACTCCTCGCATTCGTGAGGACGACGGATCAAAGTCGTGTCCCGCCATCCTGATTTACGTTTTCCGAGTTCCCTAAACTACTTTAGGCAAATGACTGGATGGTTCGTTTGAAAGGGCACGGCCGACTTCCTTCCCCATCCTTCCTTAATCCGACGGGACACGTGATCTCGCTGCTTAGTCCCCCCCCCCCCCGCCCACCCCACCCCCACCCCCCCAAAAACCAAACAACCAACCTCTGTGTGTCAATCCGTGTCGCGTAGACTTCAACGTCCTGTTCTGGTGCTGTGTTACCTATTACCTAACATTACTTATTACACAGCAATATTTCTGTATAATTAAAAAACTCCTGAGGTTGTTTCTTTCCGCATGTGTTTTTCACTTTTGATGTTGTCGTTCCGGATGTGTGGGATTCATGTTACGTATCGTACATAAGTCAATTCTCGTACAATTTTCTACTTCCCGATCTTGGACCCCTATCTTATCTGACTTGCACTGTGGAGTTGTGATAAATAATGATGGTCTTTCTGTAATATATAGCCGTTTGCCTTTTATTATTTATATTTTATTTTAGATTCTCCTATCTGATCACAACTGTTATTAAGACAAGAGAGAAATGAGTGGGGTCTTCCATGTTATTTCGGTATTCATGTTGGTGCACATTTTTCTTATTAAATCGTAATTTTTACATTTGTTTGTGGAAAAATATTAAAACGCCGGATACATTCGTGATAACAGACATGCTCTCAGATTTTATCTTGTTTCTATTTACCTCTCTACGAAATATCTGGATTAATTATTGTGATCTTGCTGGCAAAGTTTAAGAACTTTGACTGTGTGGAATAATTGTTTGTATTTTCTGTCCGTCACAGTCTTGCAATGTGTTAAATAAAACATAAAATAAATGAATGTGACTGGTAGCAGAAAATATAAATGAACCTCCGGATGTGTTTGTTACTTCTAAAAAGTCACAAAACATTTCCTAAGTATGTTTTCACATTTCAGCACAGTTCCCTAATTTTAGTAAAACTTATCACATACGAACTTTTAAATATGTGGTTAAAATGTGCCCAGTTTGGATAAGAGCATAAGTCCCCATTCTTTGGCTTTTTGTTTTTCATGACTGCTGTTGATAAAAACGAAATCAGTTCATGGCGAACTGCTTTACGTCTATTAGTGCTCAACGTGTAAAACACATGTCACACTAAATTAGTATCGCTTGTAAATTTATCTGGATACTTCTTGGGAAGAAAGGTGGGAAGTTGAGCTTCATCTTGCCATAGATTCATTAAAATACACTGTTTAAAATACTACACTAAAATGTTATTCTGTAACTATTAACTATTTCCTTGTGAAGATAGATGTACACAGGGCGGCCCTATGAACCTCGCACACAGACAGCAAGCCTCCATTCCCTTCAGCCTCTCTTCCACTCATTTTTATTTCTGACCAATTAGCCACGAGCTATCGCTGTTATAGTTTAGTGCTCCATTAAACACACTTGTAAGAGTCTATGGTCTGATTCAAAAATTGCGTGATGCACGCAAGTACTCTGACTATAACCCAACTATGTACATTTAATGGACTATACTCCATAATATCGGTTTTTATTCTCTCGACTAAACAATCGTTGTTTACTGTGCCGTGATTATGTGGTATAGCTATAAGTCCCGCCCCGCTCAGCAGTTGGCGCCAACGCTGGTGTTGTTTTTCTGCCACGGAGAGGGCAAGCAGGGCACCAGACCGGGGGAGAGCAGCGCCACCGCGCGTCTCCAGCGCGGGAGAGCGGCAGCAGGTAAGAAAGCCCTTCTGTGCGACAACGGAGAAGCCAGTGGTGAGTCGTGGACGGCAGCTGATGGCTAACAGTTCGTGAGTAGCTTCGGACGCATGGAGAACGCACTATCCAGTCTCATCTCCGTCGCGGACTGGTTAGCTCCGGAAATTTTTCGGCAAGCGGCGGAACAGCCCGGACTTGAAGCGTGCTCTTGGAGAGACGAGTCGCAGTTGGCGGCTGCCAACACATGTGAGCGGATCCGTAAGCAAGAAGCATGTTGAAAGAGACGCGGATTTAGTGGGGAAGTGGAGTGGACTGGTTGCATACCTAAAATCGAACACTCCTTATTAAAATAGTTTATTAATTTCCAGAAGTCAAACAACCTTATTTATACTTTGGCTGAACAGCCAACACCGTGTCCTTCCATTTCATTTATTTTGCTAACGGCAAGTGTTATTCCCTTCCTTTATTTAAGATCCAACAGTTATCAGTTAATCAGTTCCATCTTACACCGAAATCCTTTTGTTTTGTTTTCCAACATTCACTTACAAGACTTTATCCAAATACAATACTCAAAATAATCTAAACAACAATACTGAAACACTTTTTAAAACAACTTCTATTGAACAAAGTTTCATTTTAGTCCCTTAGGTTGAAATTTAAAAAAAACTCAAACAATACCAAAAGACAGTTCTTTTTCAATAATCTATAAACTAACGTACCAGAGGACACATGCCACTGAATTTCCACAAGTAATATCAGTGTACAAAAGCTTTTACGAGAGCAAAAAAATGGTTCAAATGGCTCTGAGCACTATGGGACATAACATCTGAGGTCATCAGTCCCCTATAACTTAGAACTACTTAAACCTAACTAACCTAAGGACAACACACACATCCATGCCCGAGGCAGGATTCGAATCTGCGACCGTAGCAGTCGCGCGGTTCCGGACTGAAGTGCCTAGAACCGCTCGGTCACAGCGGCCGGTTTTACGAGAGCACTTGATAACAAATAATTTAACCAAAGCTTACGCAAAAAATGATCAGCTTAAGTTCTCACCCGATCATTTACAGTTGAATTCATAAAATTCAGTTTACCAAGAACAGTTTCTAACATAGTGTCCTGAGAGCTCTCGATTGTTTCCGGTACACTGTTCCAGTACACACAGTCTTCAAACAAGAAAAATTCGAGTGTGCTATATAACCTACACAGTGAGATGTTACAATAACAGAAAAGACAACTTTTTATCAAAGTACCATGTGCAGACCTACCTCACTTAAAATTATTTAACATCAACCTTCCCTCCCCCCGCCCCCTTGGACCAGTGTACTACTCGTACCACACTTCTCAGGCCTGACTACCAGAACAACGGCTCCTTCTCGACCAATACAGCAGGTCAGAGTTCGTGCCTTACTTCCAACAAAGCAAATCAACCTATTCTTTACCGGCGCTGTCCATTTTTTTTTTTCTGGTAAGATCTAATGGGACCAAACTGCTGAGGTCATCGGTCCTTAACACTACACACTACTTATTCTAACTTAAACTGACTTACGCTGTGGACAACACACACACACCCTTGCCCAACGGAGGACTCGAACTTCCGTCGGGGGCAGCCGCACAGACCGTGAAAAGGCGCCTGAGACGGCGCGGCTATCCCGCGCGGCTGTCCATATGTCTCCCCTTCTACACTCCTGGAAATGGAAAAAAGAACACATTGACACCGGTGTGTCAGACCCACCATACTTGCTCCGGACACTGCGAGAGGGCTGTACAAGCAATGATCACACGCACGGCACAGCGGACACACCAGGAACCGCGGTGTTGACCGTCGAATGGCGCTAGCTGCGCAGCATTTGTGCACCGCCGCCGTCAGTGTCAGCCAGTTTGCCGTGGCATACGGAGCTCCATCGCAGTCTTTAACACTGGTAGCATGCCGCGACAGCATGGACGTGAACCGTATGTGCAGTTGACGGACTTTGAGCGAGGGCGTATAGTGGGCATGCGGGAGGCCGGGTGGACGTACCGCCGAATTGCTCAACACGTGGGGCGTGAGGTCTCCACAGTACATCGATGTTGTCGCCAGTGGTCGGCAGAAGGTGCACGTGCCCGTCGACCTGGGACCGGACCGCAGCGACGCACGGATGCACGCCAAGACCGTAGGATCCTACGCAGTGCCGTAGGGGACCGCACCGCCACTTCCCAGCAAATTAGGGACACTGTTGCTCCTGGGGTATCGGCGAGGACCATTCGCAACCGTCTCCATGAAGCTGGGCTACGGTCCCGCACACCGTTAGGCCGTCTTCCGCTCACGCCCCAACATCGTGCAGCCCGCCTCCAGTGGTGTCGCGACAGGCGTGAATGGAGGGACGAATGGAGACGTGTCGTCTTCAGCGATGAGAGTCGCTTCTGCCTTGGTGCCAATGATGTATGCGTGTTTGGCGCCGTGCAGGTGAGCGCCACAATCAGGACTGCATACGACCGAGGCACACAGGGCCAACACCCGGCATCATGGTGTGGGGAGCGATCTCCTACACTGGCCGTACACCACTGGTGATCGTCGAGGGGACACTGAATAGTGCACGGTACATCCAAACCGTCATCGAACCCATCGTTCTACCATTCCTAGACCGGCAAGGGAACTTGCTGTTCCAACAGGACAATGCACGTCCGCATGTATCCCGTGCCACCCAACGTGCTCTAGAAGGTGTAAGTCAACTACCCTGGCCAGCAAGATCTCCGGATCTGTCCCCCATTGAGCATGTTTGGGACTGGATGAAGCGTCGACTCACGCGGTCTGCACGTCCAGCACGAACGCTGGTCCAACTGAGGCGCCAGGTGGAAATGGCATGGCAAGCCGTTCCACAGGACTACATCCAGCATCTCTACGATCGTCTCCATGGGAGAATAGCAGCCTGCATTGCTGCGAAAGGTGGATATACACTGTACTAGTGCCGACATTGTGCATGCTCTGTTGCCTGTGTCTATGTGCCTGTGGTTCTGTCAGTGTGATCATGTGATGTATCTGACCCCAGGAATGTGTCAATAAAGTTTCCCCTTCCTGGGACAATGAATTCACGGTGTTCTTATTTCAATTTCCAGGAGTGGAGATCAGCCGCACAACACATTTCTACGACGTTCTAGAGCAAAATCACTTCATCGAGTGAATCCGAAACCGGCCCCCTCGTTTTTAATGACCAAAAGTTTGAAAAGCGACATACCAATAGCTTCAAAAGTTCCAAAAGCGACATACCATCATTCTACCATGCCGAGCCGTCTTCCTCCTCCGAACTAGCGAAAGTCAGGGCATGTGCCTTCCTTCACATACGCACGCTCCTTTGCTCCCAGGAGGCTCACCAAAGCCGTCCACCCTCTAGCGTTACGTTCGCAATCTCTTACTTCGCGTACAGAGTCACTCTCATCCTTGCCCTCACAAGCCCTCCCTCTCGCAGGCCTCGTACGCCCCATCGATGACACCAAAGAATTTTATGAAGACGAACCAGTCAGTCGATCACAGTGCAAATATCTAATCATATAACACGGTTTTGACTTGATGTCCTGAAATAGATGTTAATCACATAATCCCAGTCACTTGAAAATGGCATAAAAGTCTTAAACCTGGGTATAATTGAATAAACAACAATACAGTCAACTGGCGGTAAGCTCATTTATAAAAAAAATGACTGTTTATGTTGGCTTTGTGTCAGGTAGTACGCAGGGCACCAGCCGAACAGTAGAATTTGGACGCACACGTGAGGAGCCGAGTGGTGGTTAGTGGCTGGAAACATCAGAGAGCAGTCCTGTCGGCTAGAAGTACATGCTGGCAAGTTTTGCCTTGGTGACCGAACGTCTATTCGTTGGTGTTCCTGGGGAGAACGGGTGGAGAGGAGACTGGGGCTGGGTGTGTGTCTCGTGTGTTGTTGGATGTGTCTTGCATGCAGCGCTTCCCAGTGATACGTGCGAGGATTCTCTTTAGTCTGCGCAGTATACAAACGAATGTTTAACTGTTTCCTTATAGGAAATGTAGCTGGCTCTACTGCTATGTAGCCTACATGGGCAGGGGTTTCTACAAAGATTTAGTCTATTCTATGTTTGGTTACGCCTGCTCATGAGTCTCCTGGCTAAAATTATCTCGCAGTAGTTCCTGCAGTAGTATAGGGTGATGCAAATTTGTATTGTCATTCTATAATGCACTTGCGTCTGTAAGATAAAAGTGTTTTGACGTGAATTAATCTAATAGTGATGCTTGTATGTATTAATTCAGATTGAATTTCATTATTCATTTGTGGGGCTGTGGGGCTTTGAGAACGATAAATTAGAGTCCAATTATTCTATCGATGTGTGGTCAAGGTTCTACGTAAAAATTGTTCTACTGTTGCTTCTTTTCATTAACTAGTAATAATGACTTTTCGCTCGTAAAATTTTGATTTGTTCATTGTGGGTTAATTGAGAAAATCTTAATTACTGATTGGAATTATATAGATCCACTGTCACTCAGACGTCGTGTATCAGTTTTTGTGTGTTTATGAAGGAATTTTTAATTATTATTATTATTTCTGTATTTATTAGGGTAGCTTTTATTGTTCTTTGAATCTTAGTCATAATTTTCTCTCATTAAAAGCTGTTCTATTCACTGTGAAATAAAACTTTGATTTGCAATGTATATTTTAATATGTTTAGTTGTTTAGAATTATTTGCGGTATTTACGTTACCAATAAATTGTGTATTGTGATAAGAAAAGTATACACCCCCAAAATCCCCATTCAGTTCCGCTCCTCAGTTCATGTTGCTGCTAATTCAGCTGTAACATTGCTTTATGTTTTGTCTTTTGATTGAGCTTATATCTGATATGTATTGCAGGCATTTGAGAACTGCTACGCAACCCAAACTACGTATAAGAGAACAGTGTGAAATGAAATGATGGTTTAATCCTGACAGCAGCACCCATAGCGGCGAACCGATATCATTCAAGAAACAAATGAATTGTTGGGAGACGTGTGTTGGCGTCTCTAATAATGTGCCGTAGTGTAACCAAAATGTATCCCTCCGGTAGAGATAGTATCTAACTCCAAATCGAAGACCTCCTACCTCGATCTGCTGTGGTGCACTCTGGAAAGAGGCAGCTACAAGACGACGAAAAGAGCGAAAAATAAGAGAGAAAGTAATGAAATGAGGAGGGTGATCCGGCGTGCGGCTGTTCGCCACGCTCCCCGAGCCACCTGTGGGCTCTTCAAAAACGCTCGCGAAGGCCGCATCGGATTTCTTGTGCCCAGCCCGATGAAATCTGTGCCGGGCTTTGCTGTGTAAAGCAAACCCAATAATAATTCGTCTCGTCTCCGTCGCAGGGTGCCACGCAAATTGAACAGAATCCCTTTCTGCCTCTTCCGTGTTACGTATGCACCAAACAACAAAATGTTAGAAAAGCAGTAATCCTTCACGGACTTTGGGCACACAAAACTCAAGTGCGGACGTTGCCTAGCCTTGAATATGTGTGTCCTACGGATACATAGAGCCATTAAGGTCGAAGTTACTTAGTCTTGGACAGAGTGAGTACTTCTGGTCTACATATATACTCTGCAAGTCACTCTACAGAGCAGGGTACTTCATTCGAATATTAGAGAATTCCTGCTCTGCTCCATTCGCATAGTGTACGAGCGTATAACTGATGTCTGTAAGCGATCTGTTACGATGCTAGCAGTTCTACTTCTGCTATCACGTCTACTTGATAAGGCCGAGAAACGTCAGATAAATTCTCTAGAATTGGTAGGATCAGCGTCTGCTATCCGATTTTACTTCTCAGTATTGGCCCTCAACATTCTAATGATGTTACATACACCCCTAATCTTGTAATCGGATCTGTCGGATTTTTCTCTTTGCTTTGAATATTACCTTGCATTTGAAAGGAGCTGCTATTATTTACACATTTCCTGGTGATCATCCCGCGACGATATTTTCGTGTAGACAACAGCATTGCCGACGGACAGCTTTATAGTGCTGCTGATCCTAACTGGTGATTAGTTTAGATAATTTCCAAGTATGACTGCCTATCGAACACACGGATGTTTAACAATATATATAGAACATGCGACTCGATGTCTACCGCACGACTCTAGTCGCGCGAGTTACGGTAAATATTTGTCTGAAATGTTTACTATAGCTCAAAACATGGATAACGCAATCTGAAACTATCTAACACTGAATAGACTTTGGTGCATTTGATCTACACGGAAGTCATACTACGTTGGTGCAGCTGAGAAGAAATGGCGAAACTGTGATTCTGTTTGACCTAACACGCTGGAGGAGCAGTACTATGCCGTTTTATCCATGTGTAGCGCTGTGTCAGGTGACAGTCGTAGTTCAAGCGTCAGCAGAGCAGCGATGTGCGCCGGCCTTGGTGGCCGAGTGGTTCTATGCGCTTCAGTCCAGAACCGCGCGACTGCTACGGTCGCAGGTTCGAATCCTGCCTCGGGCATGGATGTGTGTGATGTTCTTAGGTTAGTTAGGTTTAAGTAGTTCTAAGTTCTAGGAGACTGATGACCTCAGATGTTAAGTCCCATAGTGCTCAGAGCCATTTGAACCAGCAATGTGTGTCGCCTTCGCCTGTAACTATCACAGGCACGAAATATGCAGATTCGCGGCTTGTGATCTGTTATATGGATTGCAATTACTCTCCAATGGCTTCCTGAAATCTCGGCCCATTCCAGCATGTAACACTGCCATTCTCCGGCACAACATGGACCAATTTGACTCTCTTATACGACATTGTGCACAAGAAAATCAAATGTCAAGGAAGCTGAATCAGATTTAAGAACAAGATTGACATTGGCACTGAGTTGTCGGAGATGAGTGAGGTATAAACTGTTGGTACAGGTAAGTCCTCACCACAGGTTCCCAGCCAAGACAAGTACTACAGTGAAGTGATGCTCAGGACAAGAGTCCCTTGTGTAGCCCACTCACAACAAAAGTCAAGACCAGAATCCTCTCCAGCCTGGAGTCTGAATGAAAAGACCCAATCAATACTTGAGTCTGAATCGGAAGAGCCAGTTTCTTCTCTCCTCACTTTCAATTAAAACCTCGCTAAACTCCACAAAAGCTTTACTGCAACAGACCCCTCAAGGGTTTTGCGCCTTTAACAAGACACCATGAGCTCCATGTCTCTACTCTAACTCGTTTGCTCTACCCATCGGTCAATCCTAACTAAACAACATTTCTCTTTTTCGAGGAGAAGCGGAGAATCTCGGACTCACAGATTCCCGTGCAGAAAGGATAAGCTGTTGTACTTCCGAATTGTTTGTTCCCACAGCCACTTTAGGTAGCCAGCTTTGAGTTTCTATACAGCTCTAAAGTGAACAACACATTTATCATGGAGATCACTATCTGGTCAGCCATGTTAAGCCTGTCCAGCCAGGGGTAATGGGTAAACTAGTGCTTCTGTGTCCCAACACAGATCTTTTCAGAGCCGCCGTAAATGTTGTGCTCCTTTTAAAATTGTTTTGAAGGCCTGAGGCTTCCCAAACAAACGCTGCAGGCAGACGGACGACGCCAACTGACGGCTCCCTCGACAGTGTCCAGTTCCCAATGAATATGGAAACTCAAGAATTCTTGTGACTGCTATCCCCGTTCGCAAAGGGCATTTGCGACACGGTTGGCCGGGCGACCTAGATTTCTCTCGTGCCCCTGCCTCAGCTGTGGCTAGAGACGCCTAATAGGTAGGTCTAGGTAGACAGTTGTCCTGCCTCTTTGGCTGAACGCATTGTCTGCACACTGGTGCGAGAAGTTCTTGGGACCAGCAGTCTGTCCCCAGCAAGTACTTCGAAGTGTTCCTTTATCTAATAGCTTTATCTGATGGCTTCGAAGCCCTAAAGTCCTTTGTAAGATTTACTGTTAAAAGACGAATCTGACTGCTTGTTCTCAACTCAAGAAAATATTATTCAAAGGAGGGCCACTATAAAGATCCCGCACGCATTAACAATGTACATGCTCCCGGCTTCTCGCGCTGATAACTCCCTGGTGTTTCACAGAAACAATGTACTGGGTGTAAAATCAACATTAAAGAGTAGCCTTGAATGTCAAGAATAGTGAGAGAGTGACTTGTCCCCTCTCAACTGGATGAGTGAAGTCCAGGGTTATTCGTGTACTGTGAGCTACACTACATTTTAACCATCACCCCTTTGATAGGTGAGTCGTTCTTACCCCCCCTCCCCCAACGATTATTTCCAATCAGTAAGTTCTTTTTATATTAAGCTTGGCTGAAATCGGTCCAGTGGTTTAGAAGGTGATGTGGAACATAAATATATAAACAAATTTTTATAATATGCATGGTTTCTTAGTATTGCAAAGTAATATCTATCTGAGGTCAGTATCGATGGTTTGCACAGTTTAACGAAGTAGACTCAGACCTTTAGGAATAGTGACACTCGATTTATTTACAGTGCAATTTATTATACCGTGTAACGGGTCTTGTGTAGTACACTGCTGTTTTTGCCCAGACCGAGAGAAATTCAGCTGACTCTGAATGAATTTTTCACCAAATACTGACAAAAGATTAAGTGGCTGGAAGATTATTATGAAAGAGCTGTGTGGTACTTTCAGAAACGAACCCCAAGTACCTTTGTGTACGCAAGAGCAGAAGGAAATGATAATAATAATAATTTCTGTACATGTAAAGCAATCTCCTGACTGAGTGAGTCATCATCGCCCAGACCAAACCGTTAAAGACAGAAGTTTGAAATTTGGCGAAGGTGTGGTTTCTACCCTGTAGGCTTCTTTTAAGAAGAGATGTTTCGAAATTACATCCCTAAGGGCGTGAAATATGGGATGAAGATCTTCCTTTAACGTCACTATTATGGAAAGTTTGAAGCTACACCTACGAAAATCGGCGTTTACTTTCTTGTTCACAAATAAAGATTTTCGTGTTCCAGCATTTTTGGAAATTTAACTCTATGGGGGTGGAATAGTCGATGAAAGCTTTTTGTGAAAATACACTCCTGGAAATGGAAAAAAGAACACATTGACACCGGTGTGTCAGACCCACCATACTTGCTCCGGACACTGCGAGAGGGCTGTACAAGCAATGATCACACGCACGGCACAGCGGACACACCAGGAACCGCGGTGTTGGCCGTCGAATGGCGCTAGCTGCGCAGCATTTGTGCACCGCCGCCGTCAGTGTCAGCCAGTTTGCCGTGGCATACGGAGCTCCATCGCAGTCTTTAACACTGGTAGCATGCCGCGACAGCATGGACGTGAACCGTATGTGCAGTTGACGGACTTTGAGCGAGGGCGTATAGTGGGCATGCGGGAGGCCGGGTGGACGTACCGCCGAATTGCTCAACACGTGGGGCGTGAGGTCTCCACAGTACATCGATGTTGTCGCCAGTGGTCGGCGGAAGGTGCACGTGCCCGTCGACCTGGGACCGGACCGCAGCGACGCACGGATGCACGCCAAGACCGTAGGATCCTACGCAGTGCCGTAGGGGACCGCACCGCCACTTCCCAGCAAATTAGGGACACTGTTGCTCCTGGGGTATCGGCGAGGACCATTCGCAACCGTCTCCATGAAGCTGGGCTACGGTCCCGCACACCGTTAGGCCGTCTTCCGCTCACGCCCCAACATCGTGCAGCCCGCCTCCAGTGGTGTCGCGACAGGCGTGAATGGAGGGACGAATGGAGACGTGTCGTCCTCAGCGATGAGAGTCGCTTCTGCCTTGGTGCCAATGATGGTCGTATGCGTGTTTGGCGCCGTGCAGGTGAGCGCCACAATCAGGACTGCATACGACCGAGGCACACAGGGCCAACACCCGGCATCATGGTGTGGGGAGCAATCTCCTACACTGGCCGTACACCACTGGTGATCGTCGAGGGGACACTGAATAGTGCACGGTACATCCAAACCGTCATCGAACCCATCGTTCTACCATTCCTAGACCGGCAAGGGAACTATCTGTTCCAACAGAACAATGCACGTCCGCATGTATCCCGTGCCACCCAACGTGCTCTAAAAGGTGTAAGTCAACTACCCTGGCCAGCAAGATCTCCGGATCTGTCCCCCATTGAGCATGTTTGGGACTGGATGAAGCGTCGCCTCACGCGGTCTGCACGTCCAGCACGAACGCTGGTCCAACTGAGGCGCCAGGTGGAAATGGCATGGCAAGCCGTTCCACAGGACTACATCCAGCATCTCTACGATCGTCTCCATGGGAGAATAGCAGCCTGCATTGCTGCGAAAGGTGGATATACACTGTACTAGTGCCGACATTGTGCATGCTCTGTTGCCTGTGTCTATGTGCCTGTGGTTCTGTCAGTGTGATCATGTGATGTATCTGACCCCAGGAATGTGTCAATAAAGTTTCCCCTTCCTGGGACAATGAATTCACGGTGTTCTTATTTCAATTTCCAGGAGTGTATATCATTATTAAAGAACCACTAAAGTATTTTTAAAGCTACCTCTATCAAAATTGGTATTGGACCTCTCGTTTACAAATAAAATAATACGTATTTCAGTGTTTTTGGAAACAGAACCCGTCACGGGTGAAATAGGGGATGAGATTCTTTATGAAACTATTTTATCATGAAAGCAAGCTTACAGTTAAATCTATGTAAATTTATATTTGACTTGGCAGATAGTAATAAGAAAAGACCTCTTATACTGTTTTTGAAAATGCAATCCCTTTTGGTGGGGGTTGAAGTGGGCATGAAAGTTTCTATGGAAGTATTTCATTGTGCAAGCATTTCTGAAGAAAACCTTTGAAAATCTGTATTTCGGCTTCTCTGTTACAAATATAAACATACAGGTATCACTGTTTTTGAAAATTTAGTTCCTAAGGCGGTGAAAGAGTTCTCAAAATGGCTCAAATGCCTCTAAGCACTATGGGATTTAATATCCGAGGTCATCAGTTCCCTAGACTTACAATAACTTAAACCGAATTAACCTAAGGACATCACACACATCCATGCCCGAGGCAGGGTTCGATCCTGCGACCGTAGCAGCAGCGCGGTACCAGACTGAAGCGCCTAGAACCGCTCGGCCACAACGACCGGCGGTGAAAGAGGGGGTGGAATTTTTAATCAAAATATTTCATTTTTAAAGTTACATCTTTGAAAATTGATGTTTGGCTTCTCGGTTGGAGATGAAAAATACGTGTTCATCTGTTTTTGGAAATTCAACCACTAAGGGGGCGAAATAGTGTCAGACTGATACACCTCTCTCATCATCGCCCAGCCCAAATTGGATTTTGGAGAGGGTGAAGATCTTATACTGTAGGCATCGCTTAATAAGGAACTGTCTGAAATTCCACTCCTAAGGGTGTGAAATAGCGGTAAAGGCTTTTTGAAAGTATGTCGCTATTGAGTGATTTAGGAGCTATAACTGTGAGAAGTGGTATTCAGTTTCTCAGTCACAAAATGAAAAAAAAAAAAACATACTTTGCAATATTTTTGGAAATTCAATCACTAAGATGGTAAATAGTGGTTGAAAGACTTTTTTAAAACAAATAACTACTAAACAACTGCTAAAGTGTTTTTAAGACTGCAACTATGACAGCCGGTATTTGTCTTCTCGGTTAGAAATAAAAAAAGTATTTCATTTTTTCTGGAAATTAAACTCCTAAGGGAGTACAAAAGAGGATAAAATTTTTAAGAAAATATTTCGTTACATTAAAAAAATTTTAAGCTTAATTTATGGAACTTGGTATTACATTTCTCCGTTATACGTAAGGAAACATTTGTCAGGGGATGAAGGTTGCTATGGAAATATCTCCACGAGAACGCAAAAGGCACGATTAACAAATACTTTAAAATTCCAGGTACGAGAATCGCTTTTTGGTCAGAAGTACATTCGAAAAAGACCGTGCTTATATGGCCTTAATTAGTGTGAAAAGCTTAGAAGGTGTTGTTGTTTGTGAATAACATAAAACCCGATTAAATAAAACAAAAGAAAAAAATTCTGCAGGCAATACAGTCTATGCAAGCGAAGCAGCAGGTGCTAAGCTTTTAATAAAATAAAACTTGCTTGATGACATATAAACTAATGAATACAATGAAATTCATCTGTGTATCAGTGAAGTTAACTTTTTTATTTGATGGATTAAGAATGTTATCACCAGTCGTAAAGAATGGTAACTTACTTTTTTCCGCATTGGCAAACGAGGTTACCATTGTATAAAGTGAAATACTGTACATTATAAAATCAACTATGGAATGCCAATACTTCATTTTTCATTCAGTTCTACTGGATTTGTTTCAAAACTGAATGATCCCACTTCGAACATTTTCTGCAAATTGTTTTATCATTAGCTCAAATCCCAGCGGCCCTGCCGCGGTGCATACATTGGTTCCCATCCGATCAACAAAATTAACCGCCGTCTGGCATGATTGGCAGTTGGGTGGGTGATCATCCGGGTCTCTATGCGCTGCCCACCTACCTGGTTGCACTCGGTCTAGTGACGCCAGTTAAGGAGCCACTTTACCGAATAGTAGCGGCTGCAGATCACGGAAACGCTTAAGGGCCCGGAGAGCGATGCCTAACTCATGCCCCCTCCTTATCCGGCGGTCGATGACGATGATGATTTTTGGTTTGTGGGGCGCTCAACTGCGTGGTCATCAGCGCCCTTACAAAGGCCCAATTTTAACACAGTTCAAGTTCTTTTACACAGCTCAGTCTAGCCACGGACACGACGGCGGTCGATCAGTACCACTGGGCCTTCAAAGTCCTTTCCGGACGAACAGACAGTATTAGCTTAAATAGTTATCCCAACTATTACAACTTAGACTTTTATGTTTTACCGACTGCAGGACGTGATTTATGTTTCCTTTTACGTCGTTATTTATGCCCCCTACAGTGTCAAAGGTTCATATGGTTCAAATGGCTCTGAGCACTATGGGACTTAACATCTGAGGTCATCAGTCCCCTAGAACTTTGAATTACTTAAACCTAACTAACCTAAGGACATCACACACATCCATGCCCGAGGCAGGATTCGAACCTACGACCGTAGCAGTCGTGCGGTTCCAGACTGAAGCGCCTAGAACCGCTCGGCCACACCGGCCGGCCAGTGTCAAAGGATTCAAGATTTTTGATGAGGATTTTCCTTGGATTGTAGCAGCATTGGATGACGTTGCGTTAACGAATTTTAGTTCCCATGTTTAGTTCATTTTCTCAGACATCTTTTTACATTTTTGGTCACACAACAAGTGCATCTTTTTTCATATTATCTAGGACGCATATCCACGATATCACAGAAAACGTAGCTATCGTCGAATAGCGTAAATATTGTGCGAGTCTATGACAGGCCAGTCTAAAAATGGCAAAATGGAGGCTGGTATTTCCGAAGCGAAATGTGGATGTCGTAAGGACGAACGTAGAAGACCCACATCCCCCAAAGGAAGTGAAGGCTAAGTGGAATATGACAGTCGCATGATCGCAACAAACGAGAACCTGCGTACCATCAGTTTCGTTCCATCCAACTTAGGCTACACACGCTACAAAAAAAAGTACAAGTTATGTGGCAAACAGCTATGTATATGCTCTCTCATGTTAACAGAGGCACTTCAGTTAATTTTTGTAAATACATTCCTAATTCGTGTGCTTGAATTTCTTCCCAGCACAAAAATAGCAACACCTATACTGAATACTGACCACACTGCAGACGCTATTTTAATTCTACATCAGACAGAACGGTTACACTTTCTTTTTTGTCTACGGCAACAGTATCAGAAGAACAAACGATACTCAAACCACACCAACATATTACGTTATTTCTAAACATCGGGCTACAGATAGCTTTTCAAAATATTATGACACTGAGCTTAGTTGACAACAAAGACGGCACCAAATGGAAGTCTAAGAAAAACTACAATAACTGAAAGGCTTTTATGAGCCGTGGGCTGTAACAAGCATCCCGTGAAGATCCAATGCAGAAGCAGCTCCAGAGTGGAGGCCAAAAGTTCTTTGTTCATATAGTCATACTTCACTGAACAATCAATCAAATTAATCATTAACTGTGAACGTCAAGACTGGATACAGAATTTGAGCAATTTATGTTTGAGGAGTTAACTGAAATAAATATCATTGTGAAGACCTTTCTGCTTTGTTCCACTTTGTTTTCCCATAGCGTATCCAGACGTTTTTCATTACCGTTAGTTTGAACTGTTAGTTAAAAGATACAAATTATCTTTAGAATATCGATAAAAGATCAAAAAAGGTGGGACAGGCCACCTGTCGACCAAGACGCGCGCTTGATTTACAGGTGATAGAGGAACATGACTTGTATAGTGTAGCGGGGGTGCTTGATGTACCACTCCCAAATCGGTCAGATATTTTTGATACACATGTACAGAAAAGCAATGATGATAAATTTTGAGGACTGGGGAGAAAGCCAAATTAAACCTTTGCAGCTTAAATAAAAATTCAGGGAACTTCTTAAGTTGTGAAACAGATAACGTAGGAGTGTTGTTCCGAATCAGTCGATTTCCAACAGCTTCGAGCAGTTAAGTACTGTGCTTCAACTCACCACTACCAGTTCCCGTAGAATCGGCGACCAAATGAGTTTCACCTCATTCGGCAATAAAATCGCTTTCGGATTGCGTATCCAAACTGTGAGTCATGAAGATTTCGCGTAAAGTGATATATTTATGTGTATGGCAAAACAGCTGCTGATAGTGCGTGTCTTTCCCTTTCAGTTCCGAAGTGTCGTACTTAAGTATAGTAAGATCACTACAACAATTAAATTTTTGACACACCGTCATGGGCTTCCAATGTCATTACTCATTGAGATCCAGCAAGAAGCCACCAAACCCTCATAATTGATGCTATGTCTCAGATGCGTAATATTCAATCAGTCAGTGAATCGCTACACGCAATGAAGAAGTCTCAACCACTTGATAATTTTGTGCACAAAGCTTCAGCGTCATTTGGAGGGGAGCAGGTAAAATAATTTTAGTGAGTGATTACAATAATATATTTACCTAGAACAACTGAAAGTTAACTGGTTAGGGAAAGCAAATTTGCTGCTCTTCCTAAAACACAGTGGCTTTGCGGAACTGGCGAGGTACAGGATCCTATTTTCTATTAGATACCTCAGTTGGAAACTTCCCAGAAGTGAAATATGCAGATGAGTTCTAACACAACAGATTAAGAAGAGAATGCAGTTTAGTCATTACGAAATGAGCGCCGATTGAAGCGATTTTCGTTACCACATTCATGACTGGGACCATTTGCAGCCGTGAGCTCGTCAGGACCTCCTTTGAAGAATGTGTACAGGTTTCGGGCCGTTATGATTCTCTGTAGCATCGTCCACACGGTCACTGAAATAGGGCGTGATGTAACTTACCGCCATTCCATCCCTTATAAGAAACGTGCACTAATTTGTTTCAAGATTAATTTAATTGATTGCTTTTTTCCCTCAGAAAGCAATCAGTTTCTAATATCCGCCTCGTAATTTAGAAAAGATTATGTTTTATTAATTGCATATGACCGACTTTTGCAGTGGCCAAAAATCTGTCCTGCACAATGATCCACTAATAGGCGCCATAAATCAAATTACGTTCTGCACCCAAATTAAAGCACGGTTTCATTAGGTGATACTGACTGGAATACGAAATAAGCTTCGTTAAACGCTGCCGTCGATCTAGAATGACCTCGTATCTCGCGGCGGCCAGAAAGCTTAGGTTCAAGAGTGATATATAATTACATGAAGCAAGTGTGTGGATGCCACTTTTCGGACACAGCAGCTTTTCTGTAACAGCCTGATAACCTTCCAACAGTTATTTTACTGTGAGAAAGACAGTATTTCCCTTTAATAATAGTTTCCCTTTAATGATGCCACCGTTTCCTAATTGCGGCAACGAGTGCATCATGTTCTAGATACCATCCACTGCTAGTGTTAACAACCCTGCCTGTGAGTGGTTACTGCACGTTGACATCGAACGTTAACGTGACTGGACAGGGTACTAATGTGAATTAACGTCAAATTATCATTACCGTTAAATCAAAATGGCTCACTGATACATCAGGTGGCCTGGTTTCGTCGTTTCCTTAGTTGTTTCCTCCAATGTGGTCAGAACATCGGCGGCAAAATTTTTTGATTAGTCACCTTGACACAGAGGCACTAAATATACTCTTCCCGAGTGTTAAGAAATGTTCGTCGTTTGCTACACACAGAGAGAATTTTCTGTCGATAGACTAGTCAAGCGTGACGCAAGAAAGGTTACGCAAGAAGTAGTAAGTTTATAGGCTCTAAGGGAGACAGGTTTCTGTAACGTAGTCCAATTGCTTGAAGAGTACAAAGAGAAGAATATGTATCTAGACGAATCTTTCACTCCTGCAGAAACCATATTGTTGTGTTATGACAAGCTACCAACAAAATATTGTTGGGGTTTCATTGGACAAAAGAAAGAGAGAACGAAGGAATTCAAGGTACGGTTGGAGGCATGTGGCCTATAAACAGAGGAAAGAAATAAAGAGAAGGAGATGTCCTAACTAGCGGTATGGATCATGAATATAGGGGCATAAAAAGTCAATTCGTGCGAGTTATGAGCAGTGTGAATACCATTATGAGGGACATGAAGATAAGGGTAGTGGAAACGAATGTAGTAGGGACTAAGGGTAACCGCCAACTGGGGCATATCAAAGACATGTAATTATTGAGCTGTCGAATGATTGTAGAGAAAGCAGAACAGCATGGTGTGTTTTTTCTAGGATTAAAACAGTACATAAGTAATTTGAATAAGTGATACTGGTCGTTAGAGTGATGTGCTAAATACATCAATGAACAACATTTGTGTAAAACTATAGTGTGAAGTTTGAGCAGATCGAGCATCTAAAATTGTTGAAGTCGTTCTGTCCACAGTTCATTAAAATGTAAATAGGTTAAGCATGGCCATTTTTTGTTGCATATTTTCCGTTCTTCTTTTGTTCCCTGGAACTTGTTCTTCTACTGTCCTGTTTTATTTTAGCGTAAGAGTACCTCGTAAAAGAATGTCCATGTTAGTTGCCGTCTGGTAATCGTGAAGTATTTTCGTTAATTTTGACATGAGGATAGCAAATACGGTTGCATTTCAGCGTGCACGTAATAATTATGTTTTTTCTGCGATGGATAAGTGCGTCTATGAGTGTGTGGTGAGTTAAAATGTAACCTCTGAGGGTACTGTGAAATACGAGATAATAAACTGCGATTGAATTATGTTAATTGTTGTTTAACAGCATTCAGCAGAGAAAGCAGGTAAGACAGTTGGTAAATTATATAATAGCGGGATAACAGGCATAGGTTACTGAGCTCACTAGATTGCAAATAATAAGGACTGTGTAAGTAAAAAAGAAGTGAGTATGCTCATATGGAGGTACGTACTTAAAGTGGTATGCAGAATAACACATTGAGCAACTCTGCTCGACTTCATCTGCAATTTTCAGAGTGATGTGTTGTAAATCTTTTTGTTTTGTGTTGTGCTATTTTAGTTCACATATAAAGCATGTGGCATGAAAAGCACTTGCGAAGAGGAACAGTATGTGAAAGAGGCATAGACGCTAATGTCACCCAGATACAAGTATGGTGCAATTAAGGGCACACCTCTGCTCGTACAGCAATCACGGATGTTGACATTCTCCATTACGCAACATTTGCTGTTTACTTGCACGATGTACATAAGTTACTGGACTTGTTGAGCTTGTAACTAATTAAAGTTGGTAAGTCTTAAGGCATGACATGATCAGAATATACAGATGAGCAATAACCAGCTATCAGCTTCACTAACCGTATACTAATATTAATGTGTATACCTTAAAAATTCACATGGACAATGCAAGATAATGATTGTGTTACCGTAAGAGACACAGACGGCTAATTTGATAACAGAACGATGTGTAATGGTACACATGACAATCTGGTAATAAGAAATCAGACAAGGGCATCTGTTTTGATAATAATATTAGAGAACATTTTATTTTTTACATCATCAAACAACTCCAAGGAAAAATTTGTCTTTTTAATGCTATCACGGAGAGGTACTTATATATTTTGTTTAATACTGTGCCAATGGCCCTGCCACCGTGGAACACTGCTTCCTGCCAGACCACTAAAGTTAAGTGCTGTTGGTCTTCGCTCGCATTTGAATGGGTGACAGTGTGGGTCTGCCGAGCGTTGCTGGCAGTGAGAGTGCGCTCAGCCCTTGTGAGGCAAATTGAGGAGCTACTTGACTGGTAAGTAGCGGCTCTGGTCAGAAAAACTGACAACAGTCGGGACACCAATGTGCTGACACTTACACGTTGCATCGAACAGCATACCCTATTAAGAATGAGATTTTCACTCTGCAGCGGAGTGTGCGCTGATATGAAACTTCCTGGCAGATTAAAACTGTGTGCCCGACCGAGACTCGAACTCGGGACCTTTGCCTTTCGCGGGCAAGTGCTCTACCAACTGAGCTACCGAAGCACGACTCACGCCCGGTACGCACAGCTGTACTTCTGCCAGTACCTCGTCTCCCACCTTCCAAACTTTACAGAAGCTCTCCTGCGAACCTTGCAGAACTAGCACTCCTGAAAGAAAGGATATTGCGGAGACATGGCTTAGCCACAGCCTGGGGGATGTTTCCAGAATGAGATTTTCACTCTACAGCGGAGTGTGCGCTGATATGAAACTTCCTGGCAGATTAAAACTGTGTGCCCGACCGAGACTCGAACTCGGAACCTTTGCCTTTCGCGGGCAAGTGCTCTACCAACTGAGCTACCGAAGCACGACTCACGCCCGGTACGCACAGCTTTACTTCTGCCAGTACCTCGTCTCCTACCTTCCAAACTTTACAGAAGCTCTCCTGCGAACCTTGCAGAACTAACACTCCTGAAAGAAAGGCGGGCGTGAGTCGTGTTTCGGTAGCTCAGATGGTAGAGCACTTGCCCGCGAAAGGCAAAGGTCCCGAGTTCGAGTCTCGGTCTGGCACACAGTTTTAATCTGCCAGGAAGTTTCATACCCTATTAAGTTCTAACTCTTAAATAGTGAGGATGTACCTGTTCACATTACGCTACAACCAGTTGGTGTTCAGCTCATTGAAGCAGTTGGCAACTCACTATAATGTACAATCGACGTGAGAATAAGAATTAGCAACACCATCAACAGCACATTGACCTTTGGAAAGAACCACAGACTGTTCTTGTACACAATTTCATGTTGCCACGAAGTCGACACTACGGGGAACTGAAACCACAGTTCTGTCAACACCGATCACGTGATGTATGACCTAGCATCAGCGACCCCCCTCTCTGGATTATGCCTGGGCAAACGTCTGCTAGATGCCTACTGCTGATGCTGAAGCTGCTAGATGTGCCACACCAACAATGTGAGCCACGGCCAGATGGACTTGCACCAAACTGATTTACTGCACTCACTCCTGAACATTTTGTGTCAATGAATCCCTCACCACATTCATGAATCAAATTGAATAACCCATAATTTTTATGTTGTGGTATAGAGTAATTCTATATGTAGGTCAGACTCACATTCAGTGTTACATGTTTTCTTTCAATGGAATTTGATGTTGGTGTCTATGTTTTTCGTGATTATCATACTTTCTATTTCTGGTTGTATTAATATATAATTCATTTACATAATAATTTTTCACTGCATCATTTGATGACACAATTAAAACCTAAATTTATGGTTGCCATTATCATATTAGAATTAGTTCAAAATGGTTCAAATGGCTCTGAGCACTATGGGACTCAACTGCTGAGGTCATTAGTCCCCTAGAACTTAGAACTAGTTAAACCTAACTAACCTAAGGACATCACACACATCCATGCCCGAGGCAGGATTCGAACCTGCGACCGTAGCGGTCGCGCGGTTATAGACTGAAGCGCCTAGAACCGCTCGCCCACCATGACCGGCGCCTCCTGTCATGTAGTGAATGGGCAAGGAACCACATTCTTGTGAAGGGCAGATTGACAAAAATAATTATTGTAAATTAACAACAACTTTGGACGCAGTAAAAATGTGAGTGATCCGTTTTGAAAAACTGGTGCTGAAATCCCTGTTTGTTTTGTGTACATTCATTGATTATTGAGGATTTGCCTTCAGCATCTAGTCCATCACTGAAGTGGGAACAAGTGATAATTATTGCCTTGTGGTTGTGTGTGCTTCTTTTTCTTAAGTAGCTTGAACATTAGTCATATGTTGTGGTTGTCAGGATTACCGTAAGTCGTTTCTTGCTGGTAACCATTGCTGTTGGCTGTCATATAGATAATCATGATGTTCTCACTAAATATGACTCACTGTAATTTGTAAACGTGCTGGTTGCTGACCACACACCAGTATTACAGAAGATCACCTCTGGTGCAAAATTTTTGGTGCAAGCGACTCTTATGACAGGCTTGTCGTTTTCCATTCGGTATGATAACTAGTTTAAAATGTAAGATAATAAGGAGGCAAGATCTATCAGTAAAAGTCTTGAGGCGTAAACATGAATGCAAACACTTAAGCACTGACTTCTTAATAACTTGCCTTAATTAGCATTTTCACATGTAACCCGGTGTGATGCTGTTCCTTGCTTTTCTGAGAGAGTTTGGGAGTCGCAGCTACAATGGACTCAGCACACGCGATGTGGGGTCTGACAGGAAAACGGGGCTTGGTATGTAGCAGGGACACAGGTGTTATGGTAGCTGCACAGCGCCAGGCAGCAGGCAGTCAAAGTGTGTTGCCCATGTGAAAGTTACATCTCCAGGTGGCGCCCCCAGAGGCTGAAAGCCTTTGCTTAGCTTTATGATATGTTTCTACTCTGGCTCGATGAGGAGAGCCGTGGGATGAGAGTAAGAACTTTTACCAGCCACAAGCTGGTGCTCTGCCATTTTCTGAGTTGCGCTTTCAGCAGACAAGGATCTACATCTTTCCAAAAAACAAGAAGAGGCTGCAAAATTAGCAGCTAGCCTCAGGTACTTTTTTAGAATTTTCAGAGGGTCTGGCAAGTGAGAGTAGCTTCTGGGTACAGAAAACGCTCCTTGGTAAAAGTAAATGTGACTTCATGAGCCGCGCGGAGTCTAGTGACCGATGACCTCAGCAATTTGGTCCCTTAGGAATTCACACACATTTGAACATTTGACTTCGTGAGGCCGTATCATGTAGAGGGAAGCTTTTTAGAGGAGCTAGGGGATTAGAGAAATCTCAGGCTTTCCTGGAAGGTTTTCTACTGAAGAAGCAATTATGCCATTGATGGACAGAAAGTGCTCCCAAAATGATTTGTGGTCATGTTGTCTTGGCGGGAAGGAATGAGAAGGTTGCTTATTTCTAATAGACAAGAGGGGACTTAGATATGAATCGTGACACTGAACGCATCTCTGCAGGTTGTGGTCTCCACCGAAGCAGCCGATTAGGGGTCCAGTATTCGAATCGACGGAAGTGCGTTATTGGCGGTATGCTTCAGAGAGTAGAGAAGGAACCAACACTCTGTTCATCTTCTGCTGAGAATTTATGTCGAGCAGATTAGCAGCATCAGCATGTCAAATATCTGTTCTATGTCCATCATTGCATTGGTGGATGTATGCGTCTTTCCAGTTTCATATTCAGCTAAGCAGTCGCTGCAATCGATAGTGATTTATTTCAACAAAGTCAAAGATTTTGAAGTGATAGTATCAACAATATGTTCTCTCACTGGGTGAAATGCTTTCGTCACCAAGGCGACTATGTTGAGAACTAAATATGTAGACAAGAAAAAGATGAAGAATGTTAATAACGTTTGTTATAATTAAAAAACTGCAGGAGTTTTCGCATAAAACGTCGGAGGCAGTTTTTTTCAGCACGTCCTCGTATTTCACGAAGTAAGTGCGATAATATTACCACTGTAAGACAATTATAACCTTGATCTGATATCACCGCATCTAAAACCCAAAGATGAATTTCCAGCGATGTGCAATGTTCATAGGGTACCTAATCATAAATGTGTTTCTCAGCAATACTGTAAAGAATCTTCAAAGCTGCACAGAGATTTGGCTTTATTAACTGATGACTGCTTTCGGATGTCTTGCGTATTTGTGCATAGCATATCTAGCTGCAAATCGTATTTCAACGTGATGAAAGTTGACGACAGAGATACGCACAAAGACGCACGGCAAGTTGTTTTTTGACGAGATTTGGACGATATATCCATCCGTTGGAATAATGCCCTTGAAAATGCGCCGTGCCCGAAACCGGTAGTGCACAGTAAAGTAACCTAAAACGCAGCCTAATGGAACACTGTTCTTGTTCAGATTTACTGAGGCTGTGGTGCATAACCATAAAAAAATGCTTTCAAGCGTTGGTGACTGCAGAAGCAGAGAAGGAGTGCAGGTAAAATATTGGTGAAAAGCTTAGCGAATGAAATTGGTTCTTAAAGGACATTTATTCGTAAAGAGGAGCTTACGCCTGAACTTAGTTAAATATGGAACGTATATAAACCCCCAGCACTACGGTTCCATAAGGGTAAACTGTATTAATCATCATTTTTCAAGGAGGAGTAAGTTTGCTCAGGGATGCGACATGAACACTCATGCGCTCACAAACAAAGAATCAGCAAACGTTCATAAAATAACTGGACATAATGCTCACGATTTTATAGAGAAATATGAATCATTAAAATTGGCTTGTGACTTACAGCGGAAAGAAAAATACACGAAACTCTGTTACGATCACAATGCATGAAGTGAATCGTGACCAGATGAGGAGCAAGATAGATCCCATCTCGATCTAGTTCAACCCTGGCAAAATTATCACTGTGATAACTCCAACATATGCTTCCAACACATGAATTTAAGATTACAGAAAGTTCCTAATTCGAAAAATATGAACTAAATCTCTTCAAAAATTGTCTTCTATGAGCACAGAAGCAACACAGCATACTCACGACCTAACAGCTCAGTGACTTTTCACCGACTCACTGCGTGCGAAATCCAACTTGCCTCGCCTCCGTGCCGAGAGACCGAAAAAAGTTTGAGGAGGCGAACTGACCATTCAACAAGAACGATTCAGATGTATCAGGTGCCTCTTCCGATCAGAAGACAGGAGACACAGCGCCGGTTTCCACTTGCACCAAATTTCCCATCGGTTTAACGTCTAAGATTTGAACAAAAGGTGTCCCTTGTGCGCAGTTGTGAATGAACGAATCGAGAGGTTGCCCGAAAATAAGATAACGTTAAACTCAAATGACGTTCTCGGGGGTCTGCTGCAAAGTTGAACCAAGAAAGTCCACCTGCATTCACCAAAGTACATGTATTTGCAGAAACAGCAACATTCATCCAATCCCGCAGTTGCTCATGTTCGGAAAAGTGGTTACAGGTACTCTGTGTACTGAATATGAAAAATACAAATAAAATGAAACACTCTTAAAGTCAGTTTACAGCACAATCTTCCTCCCTGGCATGAAAAAAAAAGTGAGAAATCACAGGCACAGATAAGATGCTTTGCACAACTTGATAAAACCATAAAATTATATGAAACTGACTGCCATAATTCACAGAAATGACCTCATTATCATTTTAGATAAAGTGGAAACTAAAATCAGCGATTAAGATAGTAAACCAATACACAAAAAACATACAGAACCATTTAGTTAGAAGTGCATAAACAAACCCAAACAGCGCTATTTTGTCGTATTTAAAGTCAGGAAAAATGTATCGCTAAAAACCTATGTGAAAGACAGCAAAAAAAATCAGTATCAAATCAGAGGATACCTGAAAAAATATACAATTATACGGCACTTCCGGATGCGACGCAAATCTGGCTCGAAAAATGCCGTACATAAAAATTGCACCCCCATACCTTTTCTAAGGAACTGTTTTTCGATCTAGAACGAAGACCAAAGTTACAAATATGTTTCACGTGGGACCAATGACTATGTTTAAATCAAGAAAAAGAAAAGCGAATGGTGAGATAAGTCTTTCTTTCTTTGTATTCAGAAAGGCTGACTTAAATACGTTTAACAATTTTAAAGCCACTATGTAAAAGCATCGCGATACAAATGAAGAAATACTGTAGCACATTATCAAAGTGTGTGTACACCAGCAATATATCTTGCTCAAATGCATCCTAGACAGAAGACAAACAAAGAATGGAGGCAGAAAACATGTATCCTTGTTGCATTTCATATCCAGCATAATAATAAGCCAACAAACACGCAGTCGCAGGATGAACAAGCCGTTACTAAGCAATTTTTGAATTCAAGTACAGAACGCATTTATGAGATTTGGTGACACATTTACTCGTTCGTCATATTTTGATTGGGTCACCCTGTTCATTCACCTGTCCAAGAGCTCAAGCGGATGAGAGTACCAAATTAACCGAACATCGGTAAAGTTCAAGCACAAGACACTTGATATGTGACAATGTCAAAAAGATGTGAGTAGAAAATTTCTGTAACCGCAGGTCAATATTCAAAACCAGTAGCAAAATTAAAACATGATATGCATAAGATACTGCGTGAAGAGTTTGACAGAGCACTGAAAGACCTGAGTCGAAACAAGGCCCCGGGAATAGACAACATTCCATTAGAACTACTGACGGCCTTGGGAGAGCCAGTCCTGACAAAACTCTACCATCTGGTGAGCAAGATGTATGAGACAGGTGAAATACCCTCAGACTTCAAAAAGAATATAATAATTCCAATCCCAAAGAAAGCAGGTGTTGACAGATGTGAAAATTACCGAACTATCAGTTTAATAAGTCACAGCTGCAAAATACTAACGCGAATTCTTTACAGACGAATGGAAAAACGGGTAGAAGCCAACCTCGGGAAAGATCAGTTTGGATTCCGTAGAAATGTTGGAACACGTGAGGCAATATTAACCTTACGACTTATCTTAGAAGAAAGATTAAGAAAAGGCAAACCTACGTTTCTAGCATTTGTAGACTTAGAGAAAGCTTTTGACAATGTTGACTGGAATACTCTCTTTCACATTCTAAAGGTGGCAGGGGTAAAATACAGGGAGCGAAAGGCTATTTACAATTTGTACAGAAACCAGATGGCAGTTATAAGAGTCGAGGGGCATGAAAGGGAAGCAGTGGTTGGGAAGGGAGTGAGACAGGGTTGTAGCCTCTCCCCGATGTTATTCAATCTGTATATTGAGCAAGCAGTAAAGGAAACAAAAGAAAAATTTGGAGTAGGTATTAAAATTCATGGAGAAGAAGTAAAAACTTTAAGGTTCGCCGATGACATTGTAATTCTGTCAGAGACAGCAAAGGACTTGGAAGAGCAGTTGAACGGAATGGACAGTGTCTTGAAAGGAGGATATAAGATGAACATCAACAAAAGCAAAACGAGGATAATGGAATGTAGTCAAATTAAATCGGGTGATGCTGAGGGAATTAGATTAGGAAATGAGACACTTAAAGTAGTAAAGGAGTTTTGCTATTTAGGGAGTAAAATAACTGATGATGGTCGAAGTAGAAAGGATATAAAATGTAGACTGGCAATGGCAAGGAAATCGTTTCTGAAGAAGAGAAATTTGTTAACATCGAGTATTGATTTAAGTGTCAGGAAGTCGTTTCTGAAAGTATTTGTATGGAGTGTAGCCATGTATGGAAGTGAAACATGGACGATAACTAGTATGGACAAGAAGAGAATAGAGGCTTTCGAAATGTGGTGCTACAGAAGAATGCTGAAGATAAGGTGGGTAGATCACGTAACTAATGAGGAGGTATTGAATAGGATTGGGGAGAAGAGAAGTTTGTGGCACAACTTGACTAGAAGAAGGGATTCGTTGGTAGGACATATTTTGAGGCATCAAGGGATCACAAATTTAGCATTGGAGGGCAGCGTGGAGGGTAAAAATCGTAGAGGGAGACCAAGAGATGAATACACTAAGCAGATTCAGAAGGATGGAGGTTGCAGTAGGTACTGGGAGATGAAGAAGCTTGCACAGGATAGAGTAGCATCGAGAGCTGCATCAAACCAGTCTCAGGACTGAAGACCACAACAACATGCATAAGAAAACTAATACTGCCTCTAGTTAGCCTGAATAGCTTGTGGCGATGAGGTATATCATCTCCAAGGTCGTTGGCGACGAGTAGGGCAGGTGGGATAAGTCGCGCACTTTTCAGTTTTTGTGGTCAAATAGCATTTTGTCTAATTATTGACTACAGAGCAATTTACAATTTAGGTAAAACGAAAATGTGGTGTTTTGCCCCACCAAATGGGTTAAACATCACAATGCGGGTTTGCTTCCCTTCGACATAAACGTGAATAAAATGGATGAATGCATAATAAAAACACTTGAAATAACGCTTTGTAACATTGTTGTATTGCAGCCAAGTTAACTAATATTAAAATCTAAACGTCTCGTAAAGTTGAACATAATTCTTAAAAATACCTCTACAAAAATTAAGCTCTCTACTTCAAGAAAGCAGGATTGGTAGCGTAACCTGAAAGAGTTCAGTTACTGAGGCTAAGCGGTCGAGGTACCTAGTAAATAGGCTTCCCCTCTGATTCTTCATTGTATTCCAGGGCGCTTCTGCTTATTCTTTTTCGGATATTTCTTCGCCAAATGCTAAGTCCGTTACAAAAAGGTATCGAGACAGATTTCCAGAACGAAGGTGTCCCGATAGGAAGACGTTCGAAGCAATTGATTAGCGTCTTACGGAGCACGGAACATTCCAGCCTATGACTCGCGACTGAGAAAGACCTAGAACGACGAGGACACCTGCAAAGGACGAGGCAATTCGTCGTGCAGTTGACGATAACCCTAATGTCAGCGTCAGAGAAGTTGCTGCTGTACAAGGTAACGTTGACCACGTCACTGTATGGAGAGTGCTACGGGAGAACCAGTTATTTGCCTACCATGTACAGCGTGTGCAGGCACTATCAGCAGCTGATTGGCCTGCGAAAGGTTTATCCAACAATGTGTCAATCCTCATTTCAGTGCAAATGTTCTCTTTACGGATGAGGCTTCATTCAACGTGATCAAATTGTAAATTTTCACAATCAACATGTGTGGGCTGACAAGAATCCGCACGCAATTGTGCAATCACGTCATCAACACAGATTTTCTGTGAACGTTTGGGCAGGCATTGTTGGTAATGTCTCGATTGGGCCCCATGTTCTTCCACCTACGCTCAATGGAGCACGTTATCATGATTTCATACGGGATACTCTAGCTGTTCTGCTAGAACATGTGCCTTTACAAGTGCGACACAACATGTGGTTCATGCACGATGGAGCTCCTGCACATTTCAGTCGAAGTGTTCGTACGCTTCCCAACAACAGATTCGGTGACCGATGGATTGGTAGAGGCGGGCCAATTCCATGGCCTCCACGCTCTCCTGACCTCAACCTTCTTGACTTTCATTTATGGTGGCATTTGAAAGCTCTTGTCTACGCAACCCCGGTACCAAATGTAGAGACGCTTCGTGCTCGTATTGTGGACGGCTGTGATACAATACGCCATTCTCTAGGGCTGCATCAGCGCATTAGGGATTCCATGCGACGGAGGGTGGATGCTCGCTAACGGAGGACATTTTGAACATTTCCTGTAACAAAGTGTTTGAAGTCACGCTGGTACTTGTGTTTTTCCATTCCATGATTAATGTGATTTGAAGAGAAGTAATAAAATGAGCTCTAACATGGAAAGTAAGCGTTTCCGGACACATGTCCACATAACATATTTTCTTTCTTTGTGTGTGAGGAACGTTTCCTGAAAGTTTGTCCGTACCTTTTTGTAACACCCTGTACAAGGGTGAGTCACCTAACGTCACCGTTGGATATATTTCGTAAACCACATCAAATACTGACGAATCGCTTTCACAGACCGAACGTGAGGAGAGGGGCTAGTGTAATTGGTTAATACAAACCATAAAAAAATGTACAGAAGTATGTTTTTTAACACAAACCTACGTTTTTTTAAATGGAACCCAATTAGTTTTGTTAGCACATCTGAACATATAAACAAATACGTAATCAGTGCCGTTTGTTGTATTGTAAAATGTTAATTACATCCGGAGATATTGTAACCTAAAGTTGACGCTTGAGTACCACTCCTCCGCTGTTCGATCGTGTGTATCGGAGAGCACCGAATTACGTAGTGATCCAAAGGGAACGGTGATGGACCTTAGGTACAGAAGAGACTGGAACAGCACATTACGTCCACATGCTAACACCTTTTTATTGGTCTTTTTCACTGACGCACATGTACATTACCATGAGGGGTGAGGTACACGTTCGACGGGCGTTTCATAGGACGTGGAGGACGCATAAATTGGCCAGCCCGTTCTCCTGATCTTACACCTCTGGACTTCTTTCTGTGGGGTACGTTAAAGGAGAATGTGTACCGTGATGTGCCTACAACCCCAGAGGATATGAAACAACGTATTGTGGCAGCCTGCGGCGACATTTCACCAGATGTACTGCGGCCTGTACGACATTCATTACGCCAGAGATTGCAATTGTGTGCAGCAAATGATGGCCACCACATTGAACATCTATTGGCCTGACATGTCGGGACACACTCTATTCCACTCTGTAATTGAAAACGGAAACCACGTGTGTACGTGTACCTCACCCCTCATTGTAATGTACATGTGCGTCAGTGAAAAAGACCAATAAAAAGGTGTTAGCATTTGGACGTAATGTGCTGTTCCAGTCTCTTCTGTACCTAAGGTCCATCACTGTTCCCTTTGGATCCCTACGTAATTCGGTGCTACCCGATACACACGATCGAACAGCGGAGGAGTGGTACTCAAGCGTCAACTTTAGGTTACAATATCTCCGGATGTAATTAACAAAAATGGTTCAAATGGCTCTGAGCACCATGGGACTTAACATCTGTGGTCATCAGTCCCCTAGAACTTAGAACTACTTAAACCTAACTAACCTAAGGACATCACACACATCCATGCCCGAGGCAGGATTCGAACCTGCGACCGTAGCAGCCGCGCGGTTCCGGACTGCGCGCTTAGAACCGCTAGACCTCCGCGGCCGGCTGTAATTAACATTTTACAATGCAACAAACGGCACTGATTACGTATTTGTTTATATGTTCAGATGTGCTAACAAAACTAACGGGGTTCCATTTATAAAAAAACGTAGGTTTGTGTTAAAAAACATACTTCCGTGCATTTTTTATGGTTTGTATTAAACAATTACACTAGCCCCTCTCCTCACGTTCGGTCTGTGGAATCGGTTCGTCAGTATTTGATGTGGTTTACGAAATATATCCAACGGTAACGTTATTTGACTCACCCTGTATATATATATTTGGGGGGGGGGGGGGGTTGAGGTAACGAAATGTAGCTTACGTCGTTTTGTTTTGTATGGCACGCCTTTCTCTTTCCTTTGCTCGTGTTTCCTTCTCACTACCAAGCTTTTCTTTTCCCATACATTCTTCTTCGATTCATTCTCTATTGGGTGTCAACGTTAGAATCACATTTTTCGTTGCTTTGCCAGAAAAATTCCCGTTAACTTTTACTTCAAAAATCGGAGTTATATCCTTAGGTCAGATAATCTCACAGAGTGTGTGTTGAATGTCATCTTTTGCTCGGTGTTATGCCTCAAGAACTGTCTTCACAGTTTTGGAGCCGTGGGGATTTACCCCAAAACACCTACGGAGATCTGCCCATTTTGCCATTTTCGAAAAATGCGCCATTGTTGATTATGGGGACCAACTGAAATAATTATTTGCACGCAAATGTGAAGCTTAAATTGTGTCAACAAGCAATTCGTTGATTCCTCTTTTCAAGCCATATATTATACAACGTTCAAATAAAACATCAGGAAAGTAACGTGTAAGTAGTAATAAAGAGACTCACCTAATTTTCTTTCTTTTGGAGCGAGCTTCGGGGACGAACGTGAATTGTATAAAAAGTTACAATACGACAAATCTGCTCTCGGTGGTCAGCACCTGAATCGATGGCAGTCAATTCAAAACCTCGGTGCGGGTTTTTACCCCATGCAGGGCTTTACCCCATCCACCATATGGCAGACTGTCCTGTTCCTAAGAACGTGCTTTGCGCAAGTCTTAGTTTAACTTAACGGTACGCAGTTCGTCTTCCAAATTTGTACAAACGTTCTCTTTCCGACTCTCATCACACGGCCTCAGTGGCTGATCCACGTGGAGAATATCTTTACCAAAGAGAATTTAATACACCATCGACGCAGTCGACCAGTCCCATCTGTGAAGGTGGAAGGTCAGGGTTTAGCGTCCCACCGATGATGAGGTCACGAGGAAAAAGATTAGCGTGGATTCGACAAGGATGGAACTCGCACATGTTGCAGCTTGCTTGTTGCACATGTGGTACTTTATTTCTGTACCTGGACGTTAACATTATTCCAGAATGAATCTTGTTGAGGTGTAACCTTCCTAAAATATAAAAGCATTGAAATCGGGTGTCGGAACAAGACATGAACCTACTGTTTTATCTTTTCCGAGCAGTGCAGTTACGGACTGAGTTGCCGACATGCGACTCTCAGTCGCGAATCACCATGGCTCCACTTGTGTCAGTACCTCCCTCCTACCTACCAAATGTCAGAGTTGGTTTACTGCGTACTGTATTAGACTTTGTTCCTTTGATATTACCCAGTGCGAAGCTCCGTACGCCACCCAAGCTAATTTCTTCCCACAACAGCATCTTCCGTTCATCCAAAAAATGGTTCAAATGGCTCTGAGCACTATGGAAATTAACATATGAGGTCATCAGTCCCCTAGAACTTAAAGTACTTAAACATAACTAACCTAAGGACATCACATACATCCATGCCCGAGGCAGGATTCGAGCCTGCGACTGTAGCGGTCGCGCGGTTCCAGACTGAAGCGCCTAGAACCGCTCGGCTACACCGACCGGCTCCGTTCATCCCCTCCATCATTCAATTGCTTATGGAGTCTTCAATTTTGGTTGTTCTTCAGTTGGACTACGAATGACATGAAAATACCTGACAGAGACTCGAACTCGGGACGTTTGCTTGTCGCAGCCAAGTGCTCTACCATCCGAGCTGCCCAAGCACGATTTAGGAGTCGTCCTGACAGATCTAACTCCTGCAGTACCTCGTCTCGTACCTTCCAAACTTCGCAGGAGCTCTCTTTCACACCTTGCAGAACTAGCACTCCTAGAAGAAAGGATATTACTGAGGCATGGTGGCTTAGCCACTGTGTGGGGGATGTTTCCAGTATGAAATTTTTACTCTGCAACAGAGTGTGCGCTGATATGAAACTACCTAGCAGATTAAAATTGTGTGCCGGACCGTAGAGCACTTGCCCGCGAATGGCAGAAGTCCCGAGTTCGAGTCTCGATGGGGCACACAGTTTTAATCTGCCAGGTACTTTCATATCAGCGCACACTCCGCTGCGGAGTGAAAATTTTATTCTACGAATGACATTTTCTTCTTTTTCGATAATGTTGTCAAATCCACATTACTTCATGAGACATCCGTCACAACAATATGTGCTCGACCTGACTCAAGATGATCGAGGCGTCTGTCTTAAAAAAGGAAAAAAATTAAAAAATACCGCTCCACTAAGTATCTCCTTCCTACCTATCAAACATCAGCGAAGCCTTACTTCGTACCGTATTAGACCTTCTTCCGTTGATAATCTCCAACACGAAGCTCCGTATGCCACCCACCTTAATTTCTTCACACAATAACATCTTCCGTTCATCCCGTCCAACATATAATTGTTTGGGGAGACTTTAATTTTGGTTCTTTTTCAGCTGGACTACGAATAACATTTTCTTCCTCCTCGATACAGTTGTCAAAGCCAGAATACATTATGGGACATCCGTCACAACAATAGGTGCCTAACCTGGCTCAAGCAGATCGAGGCGTCTGTCCTCAAAAGAAGAAAAATTAAAAAAAAACGGTCAAATAATTGGTATGTGTAATAGTAAGAAATAAAGTAAAGTAGAAAAACATTTCATGTGCCTTTGAAGGAAGGAAGGAAGAAGAGAAGATTAGTATTTAAAGTCCAGCTCACAACTTGGTCGTCAGAGGTGGAGAACAAACTCGTATTAGGGAAGAATGGGGAAGGAAATCAGCAGTATCCTTTCAAAGAAATCATACCGACATTTTGCTTAAGCGACCTGGAGAAATGACGCAAAAGTTAAATCTGCATGGCCAATGAACCACCGTCCTCCAGAAATCGAGTCCAGTGTGCTGCCACTGCGTCACTTCACTCCAATGTTCGAAATCATATCAAACAAATCAAGAGCGTCAGTTATTTCTTTAATCTGTTTTATTTCTTACTTTTAAACAACTCATTTCACGAAAACATTTTTCCTTTCTTTCAATTTTTCTTTTTACTTTCAAGTTTTCTTCAGAAAGAATGAAATATAATATATTTAAACTTCGATCGGTATTCTACTCCTATTAAGAGTAAGTACATCAAAAGAAAGAATAGAATTTTCAGCTTATGCTGTAATTTGGTACTTATTTTATTTTTCCAACGTACCAATGTAACATGTTATACACAAAGCACCTAAACTTTAGCACATGGATTTTTAACACTTCGTTTGTGTAACCAGCAGCAGCTGTCGTTGTTTCATTTACATTTTCCCTCAACTCACTAATTATATTTTTCTTTAGTACTCTGATTACTTTCAAACAATGAAATCTTATTTTGCAAAACTAGACCTCTCGCAAGTCAATTTGCTACCACATTTGTCCTTTTCTCACTGTTCCGTTTGGCTATGAAAATTGTGATAAAAATTTTCCGTCAAATCATTTACAGCCTGATTCTTTTCCAGCGGTTAAACGTTTATTAGCAAAACTGGACCTCACACTGGTCAATTTGATACCTCGTTTGTCCATTTCCCACTCTTCGTCTGTCTATGAAAATTTCTACAAAAACACATTACGTAATTTCTAGGGAGTCTTGTTGCCACTGCGTCCAAATGTTTGTCCAAAAGGGATTTATACAGCTCTTTTGTGGTGTAACTTCGTATTTCACTCAGCTCACAACGTAATTGCAAAAGCGCTCAAGATGTTACGAGCCTAATGCACTGCTGTGTCTCTAAAACGTACTCATTTCCAATTCAGACAGCCTGTTGTGTCTAAATGTTTATCATTTGTTTGGGTTTCTTACCTCGTTTCCTTTCAGATTTCTGTTTTCTCGATTACCTGAACTTTCAACTTCTAGTACGTCTCTTAGTGGAAGCACGATGGTTCAGTGGTTTTACCTGCCTCATTTATATGTGTTTGTGTGTGCTGGTGTGAGTGGAGGGGGGAGGGCGGGGAGGTAGGCTCCGAAGTTTGTTGGATGCCAGACATACGGACTGTAATTCTTTTCCACTGACTGGCAACGTGCTAATGGTATGCGCTACAGAATATCAAAGTAAAATAGACGGCGTTCAGCCTACATTTCATTTCGTGTGCGCTGAACGATTACGGGTGGTTGACGGTTTGACGCGGGAATAATGCAGTCGGCGGCCGCCACGCCTTGGAAGCCCCGGTTTCCCGCTGTTCCGGCACGAGTTATGCTCCGCGGGGATGGTTTATGCGCTGGCACCGCCGCCAAAGACTTACGGCGGCAGTCCGGGCGGACGGCAATACTGCGCAGGCGCAGTCGCAGGCGCCAAGCCCAGCAGGCATCCGCGTTACGCCGCCGCTGATCCACTGCCGCCCCCGCCGCCCCCGCCAGGAAATACGGGCCGCGTGTTGGGGCGGCGCCGCCCACACGACTGTCACTGAGACCCCGGCGCGTACTGCCTACGTAGCACGGATGTCGCGTCCAGACTATTGGAGGCTAAGAGGTCTCGGGGTACTCAGATGTAGCAAAACAAAATAAATTGTCATTTTTCCTTTATTGATTCTATTTGTTAGACGAGAATTTATAAGGCAGAGGAGATGAGCGGTTTTCACCCTGTGTGGACGTGACCATGTGATCAATAGGGACAACTTGAAAAAATGCGTGTAAAAGACATGTTAATCATTTGATAACAGCCGTAACGGCCGAAGTCAGATTATCGTTATCGTATACAGGGTGATTCAGGTGCTCCTACCGATCGGTTTTAAGCAATCCGCAGCGCCTTTAAACACAACATGCAAGATTTTCGTATTTCCTCATTGGGTACGCACAGATTATTAGTCCTACAGAAAAGAGAGAACGATATTGTTTTGTAGGAACCGTAATGTAGTTAAATTTTGTACTAAAATTTCGCTAGAGACTATACTACACAAATTTATCAAGAAAGTACAAATGTAACGTTCATATGCGCTTTTCTTAAATAACTTAAAGACAGCTGCCTTGAGAGGAAACGTATCCCAGTACAAAGTTAAGATACATTAAATTTCCTTAAAAAAGATCATGTCCATTTTTCCTCTAGGATTTAATAGTTTGCGTGCAGAGAGTGAGAGAATATGAAAATCTCACACGTGGTTTTTGAAGGCATTGTGGGTTGCATAACACCCACTGGTAGAGGCAGCTGAATCTCCTTGTATGCAGACTTCCTGACCACATGTGGGAACTTCAGCGATTTTTACTTCACGTTGTCATTGGATTTTAGTCCAAAGACTAGTTTGGTACAGCTCTCCACGCTTCCCTTTCCTATGCAAGTCTCTTCACCGCCAATTAACTACTGCAACCTACATCCTTCTGAATCTGCTTACTGTATTCATCTCTTGGCCTCCCTCCATGATTTTTAACTCCTCTCCCGCCCGCCTGCCCCCCCCCCCCTTCCCCCAGTACCAAACTGGTGATCCCTTGATGCCTCGGAATGTGTCCTGCCAACCGATCCCTTCTTCAGGTTCTACCACAAATTTCGCTTCTCCCCAATTCTATTCAGTACCTCCTCATTAGTTATGTGATCTACTCATATAATCTTCTGCACTCTTCTGTACCACTACATTTCAAGTGCTTCTATTCTCTTCATGTCTAAACTTCTTCTTTCACTTCCATACAAGGCTACACTCCATACAAATACTTTCAGAAGGAACTTACTGACACTTAAAGCTATACTCGATGTTAAAAAATTTCTCTTCTTCAGAAACGCTTTTCTTGCCATCGCCAGTTTGCATTTTATATCCTCCCTATTTTGAGCATCATCAGTTATTTTGCTTCCCAGATAGCAAACTTATCTACTACATGAAGTGTCTCATTTCCTAATTTAATTCCCTTAGCATCAAATGTTTTAATTAGACTACATTCCATTATCCTCGTTTTGCTTTTGTTGATGTTCATCTTATATCCTATTTTCAAGACAGTCCATTCTGTTCAACTGCTCTTCCTAGTCCTTTGCTGTCTCTGACAGAATTACGATGTCGTCGGTGAACCTGAAAGTTTTTATTGCTTCTCCCTGCACTTTAATTCCTACTTCAAATTTTGCTTTTGTTTCTTCTACTGCTTAGTTTCACTGATTTTACGTCCTATAAGAATAGAAAGTAACATTTTAAATGGCTATTTCTTTTCTTTCATTTGCAGTTATTATAGCTATGATGAATACAATTAATTTATCTGCACACGTGGAGTACCGGAATCGCTCTGAATTACCAAAAGCAAGTGGTAACGGATACCTACGATAGTATACAGTTGCTGCGAGCACCAGTTCCTCATGTGGCCTAGGTTGATTGGTTTCCGCCAGATGACGCTAATCGAAAGCGGTCACCACCAAGAGAAAGAAAAGAATTGCTGTTTAGACTGTTACTTCTTATCCTTTTATTAGTGTTCGTTTAGTAATTAATTTCAATAAACGAAAACGACGTCTCTTAATAATGTTTTTAAAAGCTATGGATACCATTCTAAGAATTCTATTGGAAATAACAAACACATCGAATATTAGCTAATTTACTTCTATAGAGTGATAGTTGTCTATTGTCTTTGAGTTGTGTGCCGAAATTGTGTTCAACTGAATGTCTCGATAACTGTCTGAAAAATGTCTAAAAATTCTAAACTTCCGATTACAGATTGAAATCTATAACCGGCTTACTTACCCAACTTTTGAAAATGAACCTTTTTTTAAGCAAATTACTTTTTACGAATATGATTTTAATTAAGACGAAATGCATGTGACTGTAAATTGTGAGACCTGAGTTTCTCCAGGCATATAAAATTTTCAAACAATTTCGGGAATTCAGCCAGGTAATATTTACAGCGACCGCCGATATTTCGGCAGGAGTACACTCCGCCATTTTCAAGGGACAAACTGCAACAGACGGGCGATGTGCAACCAAATTTAAAACCTCGGTTCTTGGAAAATGGCGGTGTGTACTCCCGCCGAAATATCGGCGGTCGCTGTAAATATTACTTGGCTGAATTCCCGTAAGTTGTTTGAAAATATCTTTAAATTATAATACACATATGAAGAAAAGTTTCGCATCACCCCGATTCCCAGAACTCCTGAAGATAGACTTGACTGTGGATATTGTATCACAGACACAGTCCATTTGACTGTTCAGAGATGTTACTAAGCCCGCCCAAAGATGTAAACAACCACGCATGAGTAGTGCCTATTAGACCGAGGGAATCCGACAGCCGATCAGTCCCAGTTATTCCACCAGGAAGGACGTACACGGCTCGTGTTGCCTGCAGTTCAACCACGCCTAGACGGTTACCGCGCATCCGCATTGTTACTTTGTGCCAGGAACAGGTCTCAACAAGGGAAGTGTCCAGGCGTCTCTGATTGAACCTAAGCGATGTTGCTCGGACGTGGAGGAGATACAGACAGACATGAACTGTCGATTACATGCCTCACTCAGGCCGCCCAAGGACTACTACTGCAGTGGATGACCACTACCTACGGATTATGGCTCGGAGGAACGCTGACAGCAATGTCACCATGTGGAATAATGCTTTTCGTGCAGCCATATGACGTCGTGTTACGACTCAAACTATGTGCAATAGGCTGCATGATACGCAGCTTCATTCCCGACGTCAATGGCGAGGTCCATCTTTGCAACCACGACACCATGCAGCGCGTTACAGATTGGCCCAATAACATGCCGAATGGACCGCTCAGGATTGGTTTCATGTTCTGTTCACCGATGAGTGCCGCATATGCCTTCAACCAGACAATCGTCGGAGACTTGTTTGGAGGCAATCCGGTCAGGCTGAACGCCTTAGACACACCGTCTAGTGAGTGCAGCAAGGTGGAAGTTCCCTGCTGTTTAGGGGTGGCATTATGTGGGGCCGACATACGCCGCCGGTGGTCATGGGAGTCGCCGTAACGGCTGTGCGATACGTGAATGCCATCCTCCGACCGATAGTGCAACCGTATGGGCAGTATATTTTCAAGGCTTTTATTTTCATGGACGACAATTCGCGCCTCCATCGTGCACATCTTGTGAATGTCTTCCTTCAGGATAACGAGATCGCTCGACTAGAGTGGCCAGCATGTTCTCCAGACCTGAACGTTATCGAACATGCCTGGATCAGATGGAAAAGGGCTGTTTATCGACGACGTGATCCACCAACCACTCTGAGGGATCTACGCCGAATTGCGATAGAGGAGTGGGACAATGCGCACCTGCAGTACCTTGATGAACTTGTGGATAGTATGCCACGACGAACAGAGGCATATATCAATGCAAGAAGACGTGCTACTGGGTATCAGAGGTATCGGTGTGTACAGCCATCTGGACCGCCAGCTCTGAAGGTCTCGCTGTACGGTGGTACAACATGCAATGTGTGGTTTTCGTGCGCAATAAAGAGGACGGAAATTATGTTTATGTTGATCTCTACTCCAATTTTCTGAAGTTTCCTGAACTCTCGGAACCGAGGTGATGCAAAACTTTTTTTGATATGTGTACATGGAAGAGCAATTCACAAGAATAATCAGAATGACTAGCTGCTAGGCGGTTTAAGTATGCCCAATTGCAAAAACATATCTTTTGAACTTACATGAAATGCTGTGCACAATATCTTTACAAAAACGTTTATTTATGAACCCCATAATAAATTCTTACCTAGAAATGGACAGCTTGAGTCTGCTTTAGCTGCTCTGCAAACGATGATCTGAAATAAATCGCTGCATGCCAGTTTACCTTTTTACTGTTATATCTATTTATGTCGCTGTTTTAGAAGTTTTTGTGACTTACTTTACAAAGTTATTATTTACAGTTCACGCAGAACTGCAAGACATGACAATGTAAATTCTGTTAAACTTTTTTCTTTTAACTGTTGAGATATGCTTTGTGAAGTGTCTACAGATCTTGGACAATCTCCAACAGAAATTTCTGCGCTGTTGATTCGCTATTCAAGCTGCTCACTCCAGCATGGTAAAACACCGTCCCTCCACGACTGCTAATGCGCAAGGCTGCACCTCGATTGGACTGTTACCCGCTAGCTTACCAGCAGTTTTTTCAATAACGCAACCTCTGCAAATCAGACATTGTGTGTCGCTCATGTGTTACCGCGGAAAGATTTTCATCGTGGAAATATTCCGAATAAAGAAATAACTCTCATTATACACTCCTGGAAATTGAAATAAGAACACCGTGAATTCATTGTCCCAGGAACGGGAAACTTTATTGACACATTGCTGTGGTCAGATACATCACATGATCACACTGACAGAACCACAGGCACATAGACACAGGCAACAGAGCATGCACAATGTCGGCACTAGTACAGTGTATATCCACCTTTCGCAGCAATGCAGGCTGCTATTCTCCCATGGAGACGATCGTAGAGATGCTGGATGTAGTCCTGTGGAACGGCTTGCCCTGCCATTTCCACCTGGCGCTCAGTTGGACCAGCGTTCGTGCTGGACGTGCAGACCGCGTGAGACGACGCTTCATCCAGTCCCAAACATGCTCAATGGGGGACAGATCCGGAGATCTTGCTGGCCAGGGTAGTTGACTTACACCTTCTAGAGCACGTTGGGTGGCACGGGATACATGCGGACGTGCATTGTCCTGTTGGAACAGCAAGTTCCCTTGCCGGTCTAGGAATGGTAGAACGATGGGTTCGATGACGGTTTGGATGTACCGTGCACTATTCAGTGTCCCCTCGACGATCACCAGTGGTGTACGGCCAGTGTAGGAGATCGCTCCCCACACCATGATGCCGGGTGTTGGCCCTGTGTGCCTCGGTCGTATGCAGTCCTGATTGTGGCGCTCACCTGCACGGCGCCAAACACACATACGACCATCATTGGCACCAAGGCAGAAGCGACTCTCATCGCTGAAGACGACACGTCTCCATTCGTCCCTCCATTCACGCCTGTCGCGACACCACTGGAGGCGGGCTGCACGATGTTGGGGCGTGAGCGGAAGACGGCCTAACGGTGTGCGGGACCGTAGCCCAGCTTCATGGAGACGGTTGCGAATGGTCCTCGCCGAAACCCCAGGAGCAACAGTGTCCCTAATTTGCTGGGAAGTGGCGGTGCGGTCCCCTACGGCACTGCGTAGGATCCTACGGTCTTGGCGTGCATCCGTGCGTCGCTGCGGTCCGGTCCCAGGTCGACGGGCACGTGCACCTTCCGCCGACCACTGGCGACAACATCGATGTACTGTGGAGACCTCACGCCCCACGTGTTGAGCAATTCGGCGGTACGTCCACCCGGCCTCCCGCATGCCCACTATACGCCCTCGCTCAAAGTCCGTCAACTGCACATACGGTTCACGTCCACGCTGTCGCGGCATGCTACCAGTGTTAAAGACTGCGATGGAGCTCCGTATGCCACGGCAAACTGGCTGACACTGACGGCGGCGGTGCACAAATGCTGCGCAGCTAGCGCCATTCGACGGCCAACACCGCGGTTCCTGGTGTGTCCGCTGTGCCGTGCGTGTGATCAGTGCTTGTACAGCCCTCTCGCAGTGTCCGGAGCAAGTATGGTGGATCTGACACACCTGTGTCAATGTGTTCTTTTTTCCATTTCCAGGAGTGTATTTGCATTCAAAGATACACCAACGGGTAATCTACCAAACTAACAGTGATTTATTATTATTCCATTTAATGTATGAACCTTTCAAGAGGTGAACCAGAACTTCCCCGACAAACTTTCAGATGTTGTTCAGGGATACCTCCTGCGTATTTTGGTATCAGGTACCCACGGTCACCGTGGGCTTGTTGCAGAGTAACAATGTAACTATGATTTAATTCAGTATGTTTCCACATTTACCTTCATGTCCGTGGAAATTCCGTCATAACAATGAAAAAGACAATAATAAGCAATTTCAAAAACATACAACACATCCTGTTTCTCGTAAAAGCCTATGTACAGACACAAAAGGACTGTGGTGTGGCTGTCGTCGTTGTGGGAGCAGTTCTGCGTATGCGTCTTTGTGCCGCCCTTCCACTGCATTCAGTGAAACCATACAGGAAGTGCATATCGGTAAATTCTTCGTCTGTCAACATATTCATGCCGGCGTGTATCGCCGTTAACATACAACTAACACTACCGGAAAACCAAATCCGAGACGGGACAGTGCAATGCTGACTGCAGTCAGTGAGGGTGAAGAGTAAAGTGTTGTAAACAGTGAATAGAACAAGTATCTTTCCAAACAAGATACACAGTGGACACCGTCGACACTTGGTCTGTTGGGCACCATTTTCATAGCAATACAGGTACGAAGCTAATTGGGGCATGAAACCAAGCGAAATGGAATAACCCTGTAACGATCCGTAAGAGACCATGGGTCCCTCATACCATAATATTAACAAGGCATCCCTGAATAACCTCTGAAAATTTGCCGGTAGAGTGTGGTTTAGCGAGAATATCGCTCCTAAATAAACGCTTTTGAGGAACATAGACAGGCAGCAAAAGTCCTATGTATAATATACGTTAGCTGCTTGATCGTAAAACAGTTTGACTTATGAGGGAAGCATTACAATTGCAGGTCATTACAGATAAACAAGTAAGCGCAAGAACATCGGCATCAAATCAGTTCGAAAAACTAGCCAACAGTGCGGCGTATAGAAAGAAAATTTGTAAGAAGATGCGAAACAACGAGCGGAAACAGTCTTAACTTCGGGGCGGTTATAATTAAACTTTCGCTGTATGAGAAACAGCTTTACGAGGAAAGCCCCACTCACCTTGTCCACACCGACATTCACTCTCTGAAATAGCAATGCACATTGACGTGTGTGTTTCAGCCCTATGTCGCCATACCAATACCGCCGACAGACGGAAATTCACGACACTAACACTTCCAACAGCGCAAATCCTGCAGTGCACAGTCTGAACATCATTCCCTGGAGAGTTGCGGTAAATAGTGAAATGGAGTACAACTTTATCGATCATAAGAATATTGCAGCACTGCACTGCAACCAATAGTCATCACTTCCAACACCTTCTGTAAATGGACGTTCCTGACTCCTTTGTGACCTTCGTTGACCTTCAAAGACCTTACTGTTACATACCATGGATTCGTCTCCATAAACGCTGTCAGAAAATAAGTACCAAACTATAGCATCGCATTTAGAAAAAAACAAAATGACCTTCATATCTCTGACGCGACCCCCAACTAGCAACAAAAAACCAACATCATGTTATGGTCCCCGCTGTCCCATGCAACTTTTGTCCCACAAACTTTTCAGCTCCTATCGTACTTTCGCACACACTTGATGGCAATGGTTAGTGACACACCCTGTATAAGACAACAAGCATCTGGCGCAATTATTAGATCGATTACTTCCGCTACAGTGGCAGGTTATCAAGATTTAAGTGAGTTTGAACGTGGTCTTATAGTCGGCGCAAGAGCGATAGGACACAGCACCTCCGAGGTAGGGATAAAGTGGGTAATTTCCCGTACGACCATTCACGAGTGTACCGCCAATATTAGGAATCCGGTAAAACATCAAATCTCCGACATCGCTGCGGCGGGGAAAAGATCCTGCAAGAACGGGATCAACCACGACTGAACAGAATCGTTCAACGTGACGGAAGTGCAACCCTTCCGCAAATTGCTGCAAATTTCAGTGTTCTGCCATCAGCATGTGTCAGCGTGGTGAACCATTCAACGAAACATCATCGATATGGGCTTTCGGAAGCGACTCTTTGTGTCGTGCGGTCATCAAGGGTACACAAGTGGTCGTGTACCCTTGATGGCCGCACGACACAAAGCTTTACGTTACGCCTTGGCCCGTCAACACGGACGTTGGACTGTTGATGACTGGAAACATGTTGCCTGGCCGAACGAGCCACATTTCAAATTGCATCGAGCGGATGGACGTGTACGGGTCTGGAGACAAACTCATGGATCCATGGACCCTGCATGTCAGCAGTCCACTGTTCAAGCTGGTGGAGGCTCTGTAATGGTGTGGGACGAGTGTAGTTGGAGTGATATGGGACCTCTGATACGTCTAGATGTGACACCGACAGGTGACACATAAGTAAGCATCCTGTCTGATCACCTGCATCCATTCATCTCCATTGAGCATTCCGACGGACTTGGAGTATTCCAGCAGGACAATTTGACATACCACACGTCCTGAATTGCTACAGTGTGGCTCCTGGAAGACTCTTTTGAGTTTAAATACTTCCGCTGGCCACCGAACTCCCCAGACATAAACATTACTGAGCATGTCTGAGATGCCTTGCAATGTACTGTTCAGAAGAGATCTCCACCCTATCGTACTCTTACGGATTTCTGGACAGCCTGCAGGATTCATAATGTGAGTTCCCCACAGCACTACTTCAGACATTAGTCGAGTCCATGTCACGTCATGTTGCGGCAGTTCTGAATGCTCGCGGGGACCCTAAGCGATATTAGGCAGGTATACCAGTTTCTTTGGCTCTTCAATGCATTGAGTCTCGTACTGAGGAATATAGAAAGTCTATTTTTCCTCTATCCATTTCCGAGTGGAACAGGAAAGGACAGAACTGGTAGCGGGACTAGGTACGAGTGTACGCTTTTCACCGTACGGTTGGTTGCAGAATATCTGTGTGGATGTAGATATACAGAACCTCCAACGCTAAAGGCTGTCGCAAGTAATGGCTATATTCTTCATCACCTTACAGCTTAGTGTAACCAAATGTCAAGACATTAGTCGTCATCAAGGTCGCCGGCCGGTGTGGCCGTGCGGTTCTAGGCGCTTCAGTCTGGAACCGCGTGACCGCTCCGGTCGCAGGTCGAATCCTGCCTCGGGCATGGATGTGTGTGATGTCCTTAGGTTAGTTAGGTTTAAGTAGTTCTAAGTTCTAGGGGACTGATGGTCACAGATGTTAAGTCCCATAGTGCACAGAGCCATTTGAATTTCAACAAGGTAGTCGTAAAATCATTATCGAGCTAAGTTTCTTCGTTAATACCTTCCGATATCCACCACGTACTGGAGACAAAAGCTATTCCTCGTCGTTCTGCCACCGATTCAGGTGTGAATAGATATCACTACACGAGATGATATTATAGTTCATCCCATTGTAAACTATACCGGACGCAAAGCACATTCACAGCGCTGGAAGACATATGTCACCCGACAGACATTGTTTACTATTAGACACCAAGGTCTGTTTCCAGAGACTGTGATTGCAGAAGAAAATAACGACTAAATGCCAGGAAATAGGAGACTCAAACGAGCAGTTACACCTTCCATTATTGTTGCAATGACGTGTTACTTCTGACTAACAACACGAAACAGGGGGAAACTGGTCTCCTAGGACGTGTAGGAAAGAGGTGACCAAAAATTAAAAGCGGTAGCACACAACAAGTTACATGATGCTCATTATTTCTCTAAAGTCAGTGATCGCTAAACTGCATAATCCGTCTCGGTAGCTGCGGGGTGTGCGTGACGAGATGTCAACCGGAGGGGCCCTGGTTCTATTCTCCGCTAGGAGACTGGATGTTGTGTTGTCCTCACCATCCTCACGTCATCACGGAAACTCAAGTCGCCTAAATATGGTCACCTAAATATAGACGGCGAAGTCATCACACAACAGGAGGAAAGAATTTTATACCTACATGCACCAGTGCCCACTGACAGTTGATCGCCGGCTGACTTCTACTATATTTTGTGGACGCGCTCTTCTACATCAACATCTACATCTACATCCATACTCCGCAAGCCATCTGACGGTGTGTGGCGGAGGGTACCCTGAGTACCTCTATCGGTTCTCCCTTCTGTTCCAGTCTCGTATTGTTCGTGGATAGGATTGTCGGTATGCTTCTGTGTGGGCTCTAATCTCTCTGATTTTATCCTCATGGTCTCTTCGCGAGATATACGTACGAGGGAGCAATATACTGCTTGACTCTTCGGTGAAGGTATGTTCTCGAAACTTTAACAAAAGCCCGTACCGAGCTACTGAGCGTCTCTCCTGCAGAGTCTTCCACTGGAGTTTATCTATCATCTCCGTAACGCTTTCGCGATTATTAAATGATCGTGTAACGAAGCGCGCTGCTCTCCGTTGGATCTTCTCTGTCTCTTCTATCAATCCTATCTGGTACGGATCCCACACTGTTGAGCAGTATTCAAGCAGTGGGCGAACAAGACTACTGAACCTACTTCCTTTGTTTTCGGATTGCATTTCCTTGGGATTCTTCCAATGAATCACAGTCCGGCATCCGCTTTACCGACGATCAACTTTATATGATCATTCCATTTTAAATCACTCCTAATGCGTACTCCCAGATAATTTATGGAATTAACTGATTCCAGTTGCTGACCTGCTATTTTGTAGTTAAATGATAAGGTAACTATCTTTCTATGTATTCGCAGCACATTACACTTGTCTACATTGAGACTCAACTGCCACTCCCTGCACCATGCGTCTATTCGCTGCAGATCCTCCTGCATTTCAGTACAATTTTCCATTGTTACAACCTCTCGATACACCACAGCATCATGTGCAAAAAGCCTCAGTGAATTTCCGATGTCATCCACAAGGTCATTTATGTATATTGTGAATAGCAACGGTCCTATGACACTCCCCTGCGGCACACCTGAAATCACTCTTACTTCGGAAGACTTCTCTCCATTGAGAATGACATGCTGCGTTCTGTTATCTAGGAACTCTTCAATCCAATCACACAATTGGTCTGATAGTTCATATGCTCTTACTTTGTTCATTAAACGACTGCGGGGAATTGTATCGAACGCCTTGCGGAAGTCAAGAAACACGGCATCTACCTGTAAACCCGTGTCTATTGCTCTCTGAGTCTCGTGGACGAATAGCGCGAGCTGGGTTTCACACGACCGTCTTTTTCGAAACCCATGCTGATTCCTACAGACTAGATTTCTAGTCTCCAGAAAAGTCATTATACTCGAACATAATACGTGTTCCAAAATTCTACAACTGCTCGACGTTAGAGATATAGGTATATAGTTCTGCACATCTGTTCGGCGTCCCTTCTTGAAAACGGGGATGACCTGTGCCCTTTTCCAATCCTTTGGAACGCTACGCTCTTCTAGAGACCTACGGTACACCGCTGCAAGAAGAGGGTCAAGTTCCTTCGCGTACTCTGTGTAAAATCGAACTGGTATCCCATCAGGTCCAGCGGCCTTTCCTATTTTGAGCGATTTTAATTGTTTCTCTATCCCTCTGTCGTCTATTTCGATATCTACCATTTTGTCATCTGTGTGACAATCTAGAGAAGGAACTACAGTGCAGTCTTTCTCTGTGAAACAGCTATGGAAAAAGACATTTAGTATTTAGGCCTTTAGTCTGTCATCCGCCGTTTCAGTACCATTTTGGACACAGAGTGTCTGGACATTTTGTTTTAAGCCACCTACTGCTTTGACATAAGACCAAAATTTCTTAGGATTTTCTGCCAAGTCAGTACATAGAACTTTACTTTCGAATTCATTGAACGCCTCTCGCATAGCCCTCCTCACACTACATTTCGCTTCGCGTAACTTTTGTTTGTCTGCAAGGCTTTGGCTATGTTTATGTTTCTGTGAAATTCCCTTTGCTTCCGCAGCAGTTTCCTAACTCGGTTGTTGTACCACGGTGGCTCTTTTCCATCTCTTACGATCTTGCTTGGCACATACTCAGCTAACGCATATTGTACGATGGTTTTGAACTTTGTCCACTGATCCTCAACACTATCTGTACTTGAGACAAAACTTTTGTGTTGAGCCGTCAGGTACTCTGTAATCTGCCTATTGTCACTTTTGCTAAACAGAAAAATCCTCCTACCTTTTTTAATATTTCTATTTACGGCTGAAATCATCGATGCAGTAACCGCTTTATGATCGCTGATTCCCTGTTCTGCGTTAACTGTTTCAAATAGTTCGGGTCTGTTTGTCACCAGAAGGTCTAATATGTTATCGCAACGAGTCGGTTCTCTGTTTTACTGCTCAAGGTAGTTTTCAGATAAAGCACTTAAAAAATTTCACTGGATTCCCTGCCACCCGTTATGAACGTTTGAGTCTCCCAGTCTATACCTGGCAAATTAAAATCTCCACCCAGAACTGTAACATGGTGGGGAAATCTACTCGAAATATTATCCCTATTATCCTTCAGGTGCTCAGCCACAACAGCTGCTGAGCCAGGGCCCTATAGAGACATCCAATTACCATGTCTGGGCCTGCTTTAACCGTGACCTTCACTCAAATTATTTCACATTTCGGATCTCCGTCAATTTCCTTCGATACTATTGCACTTCTTATCGCTATAAACACGCCTCCCCCTTCACTGTCCAGCCTGTCTCTGTGGTATACATTCCAATCTGAGTTTAGGTTTTCATTACTGTTTACGTCTGGTTTCAGCCAACTTTCTGTCCCTAGTACTATATGGGCGTTGTGACCGTTTATTAATGAGAGCAGTTCTGGGACCTTTCTATAGACGCTCCTGCAGTTTACTATTAGCACATTAATATTGTTATTCCCTGTTGCATTTTGCCTACTCCTACCTTGCTGCGTCTCAGTAGGCGTCTTGTCGGGCCTGGGGAGGGAATTCTCTAACCAAAAAAACCCACATGTGCACTCCACACGTACTCCGCTACCCTTGTAGCCGCTTCCGGCGTGTAGTGCACGCCTGACCTACTCAGGGGGACCCTACATTTCTCCACCCGATAGCGGAAGTCGAGAAATTTGCACCCCAGATCTCCGCAGAATCGTCTGAGCCTCAGGTTTAAGCCTTCCACTCGGCTCCAAACCAGAGGACCGCGATCGGTGTTGGGAACGATACTACAAATAGTTAGCTCTGATTCCACCCCGCGAGCGAGGCTTTCCGCCTACAACAATTCCGCCAACCGCCTGTAAGAACTGAGGATGACCTCTGAACCCAGACGCCAGGAGTCATTGGTGCCGACATGAGCAATAATTTGCAGTCGGGTGCACCCAGTGCTCTCTAACCCCGCCGTCAGGGCCTCCTCCACATCTTGGATGAGACCCCCCGGCAAGCAGACAGAGTGAACACTGGCCTTCTTCCCCGACCTTTCCGCTATTTCCCTAAGGGGCCCCATCACCCGCGTAACGTTGGAGCTCGCAGTAACTAATAAACCCCTCCCCCGTGTGCCTGCTCGGACCTTGCTGAAGGAGCGGCCACATGTCCACTCACAGGCAGAGCGGGCGATGCCACACGGCCAGCCTCCACATTGACCCTCCGCCTCGCGCGCCGTGAACGCCGCTGAACCCGCCACTCCCCTTGGGGAGAGGGTGGCCAAACCGCGCCCGGTACCCGCGAAGATGTCTCGACAGCAGGGACAGTGGGTGAAGCATGTAACACCTGGCGTGTACAATGGGACGCACCAGACTCCCCACTGCCGCTACATTCCGAGGCAGCAGCCTGAAGACGGCTGACCGTGGCCATCAACACGCTCAGTTGTTCGCGAAAAGTGGCCAGCTCCTCCTGCGTCCGTACACAGCAGTCACGCATCCTATCCATCCTAAGAAATCAATTTACTGTAGAGAGTTAATAAACTTTTAACTAGACTGCTAATTCACTAAAGGCGGCTGATTGTTGACTAAACTGTGATTGCCAGCCACTTCTTGTAGAAAACAATGAAAACAGCACTACCTGTCTTTGGACTGTATTGAAAACAAACACTAGCACTACTGGCACTATGGTTGACTAAAGGGATTCTCTCTGACTGTATTCAAAACAAACACGAAATCTGTGGTGTCACCGCCAGACACCACACTTGCTAGGTGGTAGCTTAAATCGGCCGCGGTCCATTAGTACATGTCGGACCCGCGTGTCGCCACTGTCAGGATCGCAGACCGAGCGCCACCACAAGGCAGGTCTCGAGAGACGTACTAGCACTCGCCCCAGTTGTAAGACGACGTTGCTAGCGACTACACTGACGAAGCCTTTCTCTCATTTGCCGAGAGACAGTTAGAATAGCCTTCAGCTAAGTTAATGGCTACGACCTAGCAAGGCGCCATTTGTACCATTGCATGTATCTCAAGATAGTCTCACTTGTATCATCAAGAATGCTGTATACCAAAGGACAATATAAAAGTTAAGTGTTCTAGTAGCTACGTTCTTTTCTTTATCACATTCATTACGAATCCTGTTCCAGACTTCGCGCCAGTCGGCGTGTGTGTACGTGTGCCCTCTCGGCTACCCGTCACTGTGGACTGGCTGCCTTAACAGTCCACTACATTGGCGACGAGTCTCAAAAGGGACTTTAGCGTTCGTATTGTATTAATTTGCTTGTGTCATGGCTTCGCCACATTCTCCAGATGTACTGTCCGAATTTTATCGCTTGCAGAATCAGCAGACGCAGGCCTTGTTGGATGCCCTTGGACAGCTGGTCCAGGGTCAACGTGCGCTGCAAAACGATGCGGCCGCCGCCGCTTCATCGCTACCGCAGCCACACCATGCTGTTGCACCTAAATTTAGGCCCTACGAGGCGGCCAACGAGACATGGCCGGAATGGTCACGACAATTTGGATTTCATCTCGCCGCATACAGAATTCAAGGTTGAAACGTCCCCTTTGAACCAATTTACACGACTGTCCTTAAACTGACACACAATATTTTTTTTTTAGCGCAACGCAATCTGATTTTAAATAATCTCTACAAGAGAATGGACCTGACTAACATTAACCTGTACTTTTCACAAATCACTTACCTCACAAAAATCTTGGTTACTCCCACTACTGCAATACAGCAAGCGCCACTACTGCCAGCTAAATAAAAGGTTCAAACTACGGAAGGCACTAACTACTGATAGGGATAGTTGGCAAATGAAAGATATTAATAGAGAACAAACAATGTATTTACCTTAATAGTCATAATATATATAGCAGTTCATGACAAATTTCAAAACTCCGCCATCTCTCTCCCCACATCCACCACTGCTGGCGGCTCACTTCCAACTGCGCAACGTTACGCGCTGTTCACAGCCAGCTGTCTAGCACTACAATGGCGAGTATTACAACAACGCAAAGCAGCCACAGACTGCACACAGCACAGCCAGTGATTTTCATACAGAGGTGGCGTTACCAATAAAAAAACCTAAACAGCCTACTTACATAGCCCCCATGCTCCCCACAAAAAAATTTTACAAATTGGTTTGGGCAGTGGCCAATACAGATTTGAAAAAATTTTTTTATGATTACAATAACAAAGAAATCAAATGCACACACTTATTGATACAATGTTGGTCAAAAGTTAAAATTTTCTCGCAGTCCATAAAGACAGTCCTGATCATTCATCACATTGCAGTGTTTTTCTCAAAGTCTGAGCAGGAAAAGAAAATGCACACGGAAGTAGTGGATTTCCATGCAATCTTGAAGAAGTAGCGTTGTCCTTCCAACGGAAAGACAGTGCTGACTCTCGACATGCAGACAGGTCATGGGCCACAACAGAGCAAACCCACAGCGGAGTCAGTCGACGTTTTGAAGAGTATTGGTGAGTAGGTCATCACAGAGCAGACCCACTGTAGTCCTGGTAGAGATTACGGTATTGGTGGGCCACCAGAGGTGCAGACCCAATGCAGTCCTTGTAGAAATAATGGTATTGATGGATCATCAAAGACGTAGACCCACTGTAGTCCTTGTTGAGATAATGGTACTGGTGGGTCATCAAAGATGCAGACCCACTGTAGTCCTTGTAGAGATGGCCAGCAGCCATCTGTTGTGACTATGCAGGTGCACAATCACCATTGAAGAGTCTTGCGGATAATAGAGCAAGTCCATAACCACCACTTGTGCACTCACAAAGTTTTTGAATTGTCCTGAGAACCAGCAATGCTGTTAACCAGTCCCTTGCTGAATTATTAACACACGTGCAAACACTAACAGTCCCTACTTCTCACATATTGTCCATATACTATGACCAATAGAAACGTGTGCAGTGAAATGTAACTTACAAGTTACTTAATTTGATGAACTGCTGTCAATTACAATTTTATAACATAAGAATACAATAACAAGGTACAAAATACATCATTCAAGAACATAACAATACAGATAACATTTGTAGTACAGGCTTTACAACAGAATAGAAATAAACATATACATCCATGTTACAGGAATGATGAGATAAGTAGATACATAAAAGTTCAGAATAACTTTCGAAACATCAACTTCACACATGAGCATTAAAACAAAACAGAATAAATAATATCTAAGCATATTTACAAGTTAAATAACATATTATTAAAACCAATTATATTTGAGGATAACAGTATTCCTCATCATAGTGAATAGTATTAGAAAAAAAATTCTATGAAACTACACAGAGACAGGAAGAAAACAAATACACAAGGGTACACAAACACATAGGGGGATAACACAATGGAAAGGACAGGGTTCGTTTTCAGTGTAACTTTTGGTACTGCAGTATTTTGCGAACAAAACCTTTTTTGTTCTTGGAGATCTCCCTTCGTTCATCATTATTCCCAAAAAGTCCTAGCTGTACCTCTTTTCTGTATTCTAACCATATTTGTTTCAAAATAAGTATGGCTCATTGTACAATACTCATTTAGGCCCAAATCGTTTTCATATAACTTTCAAAGCATTCTTTCCCTATTCTCCATAGTTAGGTTCTTACATAGTCTACCCCCTCTTAAGCTAACTTAAATCTACTGAGCTCAGATATTAAACTAAGGGACGAGGCAATGCAGCAGCACAAAACAATTAACACAAACTGCAATGACAAAAAAACATGGAAGTTTGCAAAGCAAGCTACAGTAAATCTAAATTACCAAGCAATTCACATTACAACTAATATGAGGCAATGCGCAGCAAACAAGAAAAATAAATCTGGCTTAGCAGAGTAACACAAATTCAAATTCAGCAACACTATGCCTGGCAAACAGCAGCAGAAAATGAAATACCTAAACATGACATAGCTCAAGCAAAAAAACTAGTACACTAAAGATAACAATGCAGATAAGGGAAATGTATAATCACATCTTAATGTCTAAGTAATTAAAGTGGTGCACCACAAGAAGTTATTCTACCAAAATTTTACCCAGTAGTTGAAAAGAAAATTCCGTATGCAATTCCTGTGAAGGGAAATATCGTTTTATGCTCCTTCGTTTTTTTTAATAGATCATAAAATTATTTACTGGATCTGTAGGCATAAAATATTTATATTAGTACATCTATTAAATTTTATTTTAACCAATGCTGCAGTACAGCTAGAAACTAGATATTAAACAAAATGAGTTAATAAATACATAAAGCAAGCCATATCGCATTTCTCTCAACTAGCACGACAATAGCCGTGAAATGTTTCTCACAATTTCATTTCAGGAAATATCATAAATTAAGAGCTCCACAGTGTAATCATATGTTTTCAAGTTCGACCGTGTCGTTTTTGCGATGCTTTCTACAAAGGAACGTCAATAGCGAGGATAATGGCCTCCCTTTTTTTTTTCTACCTGTGCTGCTGAAAAGGGCTCGCAATAATGGCTTTTTCTCCAGGCGTCTGGCACACCTGGCCGCTCAGCTGGGTGCCCACGACGCATTACGTGCAGGTGGTCACTGAACTTTCTTACCGAAATATTTACGACACCAGTTTCCGCTACAGTGACAGTCTCATATAAAAAATTTCACAGGCCAAGAATTTACATTGCAAATGTGTAGAAACAAAAATCCTATGAATATAACAGTGTTCAAAAAGTTTTCGTCGGCATTGTGATACATTCACGCATTTACACACATTTCATAACTCGTAAAGTACGATTCTTGGTTTCCAACATCCTTTTTCACAAACCATAGTCCCTAAACACTACTCATTATTCCTTACCTTATTATACATATATATATATTCGTCGACACTTCTTCAATATATAGCATCAGCTTACTGATCATAAACATACCGCAACAGCATAATACACATAGTCATCGTAATAATAACATCATAACACCTCAGTCAACTCTCAAAATCGTCGTAGCTTCCTCCAACAATTTCAAAACCTAAAAAAAATTCTCTGCTCATGTCAAAAGTGTCATCTGCCTCAAACGTACTTTAAAAATCGTGATCCCATGCCAAATACATTATTCAAAGCTCTCATAGTATCACAATGGCTCCGAAAAAATATGAACAGTTCACAAAGTACTGACAAAATACAATTTCATGTGCTCTCTACAAAGGAACGTCTATAGCGAGGATAATGGCCTCCCTTTTTTTTTCTCTACCTGTGCCGCTGAAAAGGGCTCACAATAATGGCTTTTTCTCCAGGCGTCTGACACACCTGGCCGCTCACAACGAATTACTTCACGGTCACTTACCTTTCTTAACGAAATATTTACGACAGCAGTTTCCGCTACAGTGGCAGTCTCATATAAAAATATTTCACAGGTCAAGAATTAGCGTTGCAAATCTGTAGAAACAAAATCCTATAAATATAACTGTCAAAAAAAAAATATTCGTCAGCATTGTGATACAGTCACACATTTACACACATTTCATAACTCTTAAAGTACGATTCTAGGGCTCGCAATAATGGCTTTTTCTCCAGGCGTCTGACACACCTGGCCGCTCACAACGAATTACTTCACGGTCACTTACCTTTCTTAACGAAATATTTACGACAGCAGTTTTCGCTACAGCGACAGTCTCATATAAAAATTTCATAGGTCAAGAATTTGCGTTACAAATCTGTAGAAACAAAATCGTAATCCTGGCAGGGTCGCCATATGAAATGTCCCCTTTGAACCATTTTACACGACTGTCCTTAAACTGACACACAATATTTTTTTTTTAGCGCAACGCAATCTGACTTTAAATAATCTCTACAAGAGAATGGCCCTGACTAACATTAACCTGTACTTTTCACAAATCACTTACCTCACAAAAATCTTGGTTACTCCCACTACTGCAATACAGCAAGCGCCACTACTGCCAGCTAAATAAAAGGTTCAAACTACGGAAGGCACTAACTACTGATAGGGATAGTTAGCAAATGAAAGATATTAATAGAGAACAAGCAATGTATTTACCTTAATAGTCATAATATATATAGCAGTTCACGAAAAATTTCAAAACTCCGCCATCTCTCTCCCCACATCCACCACTGCTGGAGGCTCACCTCCAACTGCGCAACGTTACGCGCTGTTCACAGCCAGCTGCCTAGCACTACAATGGCGAGTATTACAACAATGAAAAGCAGCCACAGACTGCACACAGCACAGCCAGTGATTTTCATACAGAGGTGGCGTTACCAATAAAAAATCCTAAACAGCCTACTTACAAGGTAATGAGCGGCAGGCGTTTTTGCTTTCGTGTGTAGGTGTGTCCACCTACCGTGTGATAGTGAAATTGTTTCCCCGACGCGACGTAGCAACTCTGTCATACGAAGAAATTTTGTCTGCTTTAGATGCCTATTTCAAGGAAACAGTAAATGTCGTTGCAAAAAGGTATGCGTTCTTTCATACAAAACGTACGGCCGGTCAGACTAATATGGAGTGGGTTGCAACTTTGCAAGGACTTACTAGGGATTGTGCATTTGAATGTGACTGTGGACTCCCGTATTCAGATACTATGGTGCATGATGCAATTGCACAGAACGTTTCTGATGTTCGCATAAGGGAACAGATTTTGAAACTAGTAAATCCCTCCCTTCAACAAGTGATAGACATATTGGACAGGCAAGACACACTTGACTTTGCTCAGGAATCATTTGAAACTTCGCCAGCCGTGTGTCACATTAACCGGCCCGCCGGGCGCGCTGCACGGGCCGCTACACAGCCCTCGCGCACGTCCGCGCAGCTGCGGCCTAGCTCTCAAACACGTGTGCCACGTAGGCAAGCAAATGCAGTGAAATCATGCCCGCGGTGTGCAACTAGACATTCGCGTGAGCATTGCCCGTCACGCCAAGCTATTTGCTTTTTCTGTAATAAGAAAGGGCATGTTCAAAGTGTTTGCCAGAAAAAGCTCAGATCAGACAATCGCAACCTTTTCCGGCCCTTTGCTTCGCGCCGGAATAGAACCAAGGACAATCAAGCTCGTGAACCTTCGCCCATGGACATTCATGTAGTTAATTCCACCCTGTCCAGTGCCGCTATCTCAAACAGTGACTGTGTTCGTCCCACAAAAAGTGTGCGTCGACGTCGCCGGAAATCCCGTAAAGTCCCGAGTGCTTCCGTACCTGTATCGGTTCAAATTGCACGTGAAAGTCGCTCTTGTCGTCAGCAGGACGGTAAACTTTTTGTAGATTTGGACTTTGCCGGACAAGTGATACCATTCCAGCTCGATACCGGAGCTGCAGTTTCATTGCTCAATCACGCCACGTACAAACAACTGGGCGCACCACCGTTGCGTGCTGCACGTGTTCAGTTAAATAGTTATTCTGGACAAGCTATCCCTGTGTTAGGACAGTGCACTCTTCTTGCTACATACAAGGAACAAACAAAACTCGTGTCATTTTACGTTCTTCGTTCTTCTACTGCAGTGAACTTGTTTGGTTTAGATTTATTTCAGTTGTTTAACTTGTCTATCGTCACTCAGGTCCTATCAGTGAATCCGGCTGTGCCTTCCGCCAGTGTTTCTCGTCTTTGTGAAGAATTTGCAGACATTTTTGCACCGGGCCTTGGTTGCGCTACGAACTATAAAGCACCTTTGGACCTGAAAGTCAACGCGCAACCGGAATTTTTCTGAGCGCGCAATGTTCCCCACGCATTGCGTTATGAGGTCGCCAACTGCTACGATATCTTGTATCGGTCCACTGCTAATCACGGAAACGCTGATGCGTTGTCCCGTTTGCCTGTTGCTGAGGATAAAGCATTCGATTCATCCGAACGTGCTTGCATGTTCATTGACTCGGAACCCGATGACATGGTCGAATCGTTTCCGATTGATTTTCGTCGTGTAGCTACAGCCACAGCTGCTGACCCTGTCCTTGCTACTGTTTTGCGTTTTGTTGCTACGCCATGGCCCTTGTCGAAGTCACGGTTCGAGGATCCGTTGGTTCGCCGAATTATTGCTCACAAGGAGAGACTTTTTGTACGACGTGGTGTTTTGTTGTTGCGTTCTGATAATGATCAGTCCAGAGTCATGGTCCCACGTTCGTTACAGTCCTCTGTCTTACGGCTTCTTCACCAAGGACATTGGGGTATAGTGCGAACGAACCAACTTGCTCGTCAGCACTGTACTTGGTTCGTAATCGATGCTGCGATTACGAATATGTGCTCTTCATGCATGGCGTGTGCCGAACAACAATCCGCGCCACCGCGGAAATTCTTTGCATGGCCGAACGCCGCTTCCCCTTGGCAACGCTTACATATCGATTTTGCTAGTCTATTCTGGAATGCTCGATGGTTGGTTGTGGTCGATTCTTTCAGTAATTTTCCTTTTGTTGTCCGGATGTCTGCCACGACGTCATCTGCCGCCATACAAACGTTATCCGCTATTTTTTGCGTTGACGGTCTTCCGCAGACTATTGTTTCCGACACTGGCCCACAATTCATGTCCGCAGAATTTCAGTCATTCTGCAAGGCCAATGGTATTCAACATCTGACATCCACGCCGTTTTCACCTCAGTCAAACGGTGCCGCTGAACGATTGGTCCGGACTTTCAAGTCACAGATGTTGAAGTTGAAAGAGTCGCATTCTTGGGAGGACGCGTTATTGCTCTTTTTGTCCTCGTATCGCTCTCAGCCCCGCGATGGTCGCTCACCGGCTGAGTTGCTCCACGGTTGTCCTCATCGAACCTTGATGTCTTTGCTGCATCCGCCGCATCAGGTTCCTGTGCAGCGGCAGACTCCTGCTTTTGCTCCTGGCGACGTTGTCTTCTATCGCAACTATCGAGGTTCACGGCGTTGGCTCGCAGGGCGCAGTCTTCGCTGCCTCGGCCGTGCGATGTATTTGGTTTTGGGGGCCTCTGGTGAGGTGCGTCGGTATCTCAATCAGCTGCGCCTCTGTCGTCGCCTGGGTTCTGCCGCTCCCCGTCTGCTTTCAGCGACGGTGCCGTCCGGTCAGCGCCCTGGCTCGCCTTATCCCCAGGTGTTACCGACGATGCCTTCCATTTTGCCCCATGGCGACGCGCCGCTGCCGCCGCCGCCGCCGCCTGTTCTCCCGCCGGCGCCGCCCGCAGTGGACGCTTCGCTGCAGCAGCCCAGCGCCTCCCTGGGTCCCGCGCCGCCGATCGCTCCCCGTGACCAGCTGTCCTCCGCCATGGAACTATTGCCCGCTCCCGCCCTTAGTCTGTCATCCGCCGTTTCAGTACCATTTTGGACACAGAGTGTCTGGACATTTTGTTTTGAGCCACCTACTACTTTGACATAAGACCAAAATTTCTTAGGATTTTCTGCCAAGTCAGTACATAGAACTTTACTTTCGAATTCATTGAACGCCTCTCGCATAGCCCTCCTCACACTACATTTCGTCATCGCGCGTCGGATTCCCCGACGCAATGGAGGTCGACCCTTCGGCCCCTCCTGTCTCATTACGGGCGCATACACCGCATGTTGACGTGCACCCTGGACTAGGTTTTCAGGCGTTTCCTAGCTCCCCTCGGACCGAATGGCAGGGTGCGGGTGGCACAGCCTCGCCTGTTGTTAGGCTCCCCACCCCATCGCATACGTCAACAAGGGGTCCTCCCCACGGCGGGCGGAAGCCTTATCACACGACCGTCCGCCGATTTGCGGGGGAGGAATGTGGTGTCACCGCCAGACACGACACTTGCTAGGTGGTAGCTTAAATCGGCCGCGGTTCATTAGTACATGTCGGACCCGCGTGTCGCCACTGTCAGGATCGCAGACCGAGCGCCACCACAAGGCAGGTCTCGAGAGACGTACCAGCACTCGCCCCAGTTGTACGACGACGTTGCTTGCTACTACACTGACGAAGCCTTTCTCTCATTTGCCGAGAGACAGTTAGAATAGCCTTCAGCTAAGTTAATGGCTACGACCTAGCAAGGCGCCATTTGTACCATTGCATGTATCTCAAGATAGTCTCACTCGTATCATCAAGAATGCTGTAAACCAAAGGACAATATAAAAGTTAAGTGTTCTAGTAGCTACGTTCTTTTCTTTATCACATTCATTACGAATCCTGTTCCAGACTTCGCGCCAGTCGGCGTGTGTGTACGTGTGCCCTCTCGGCTACCTGTCACTGTGGACTGGCTGCCTTAACAGTCCACTACAAAATCTATGGAACACTATTACTAGCACTCGACAATTAAAGCTTCCTAAAAGCAAAAACACACGGAAGAAGAAGTGACAAGTAAGAAAAATACAGTTAATACTTAAATTAAGGTAGCTCGCTGCACAGCAGACGTGAAGCGGACGGCGGTAACGACGACACTGACAGTATTGGCACTTTGGCTGACTAAAGCGACTCTCACTGACTGTGTTTAAAACAAACACGAAATCTATGGAACACTATTACTAAGCACTCAACAATTAAAGCTTCCTAAAAGCAAAAACACTCGGAAGAAGAAGTGACAAGTAAGAAAAATACAGTTAATACTTAAATTAAGGTAGCTCGCTGCACAGCAGACGTGAAGCGGACGGCGGTAACGAGACATTTATTTTTTTGACGTTCATGTGACTGGTCGCACCTTATTTTAACATGAGACGTGAACTGACCTATAGGTAAATGCAATTATTTGTAATACATGTCTTAAAGTTGGTTCAGACGACATGACGATACAGAGAGCCGCTGATAATGGGCATGTAGCACGATAATGGTCCGGCTAAACAATATTTTGAAAATAAATCCCATGTGGGAAATGTTGACTTTTTACCATCAAAAATGAAATTCCTGAAGGACAGGGGACGACTGTCTAACACCTTTTACCAACTCCGGCGCAGCAATGTACAGTGAAACCTAGTTCCTAACACCACAGGGCATTTTACTGGCGCTAGCCGATCCACGCTCAAGGAACTTCGTAATGTCGTAGTGCAGGCGCTTTGGAGTAATTAACAGCCAACAACTTTTTTGTGTTACGCTCGAAATATAAATCAGTAACGTACTTGTTCGCTTTATTGTACGTGGTTTCGTATTATCTGCTTTTCCTTTACCAATTTCATAAATTTGTTTGCTATTTGTTTACGTTCAGAGTTCCCCAACAACCATTAAAATGGCTCATAGGGTAAGAGGGTCGCTACATAACTCGACGCTTAGCATGAGCCGATTACAATAGATTTCACTTCTTTGAAGTATTGTGTAGTAGGTAATGATAGGCGAGAAACTGAGTGTGCAAATAACTTGTCGTAGATTTCATCACAATATGTGTGCGGGTGAAGAATAATCTGTACGCTGATAAATATACAACAGAATATGTTTCCTTCATCTGGTAAAGTTTGTTTTCAGCTTATCTAGCCACATTGAATACAATGGCTTTACAGGCTATTTTGTCTAGGTCTTCGTGCTCCGTGACATTATCAAGCAAACACCATCACATGCATTAAGGAACACGGGAAAAAGTAGACACGTAATTTAAAGAAGAAGAAAAGACTGTACAGCCTGTTTCCTTCCCAGCTGGAACAAATGTACTAGTGTTCTTTTTCTAACAACCACGATCAAACCCTAAACTCTGATATGGTACCTTCGTGTCATATTTTGCAAGCATTATCGGATCGTTGGAAACAATACTGGATGCCATCCACTGTGGTCCTGGAGTATCGCTGCCTTCGTACAGCTATTGTGAGGTGTGTTAAGCGTGGAATTCTATGGTGTGGATTATGGTACTGAGTACTTGTGCAATAAAATGTTATGTACGTGCTGTTAGCGACGAGAATAAGCTGTATCTTATGTGGTGCCGATGAAAGGCTTAGCTTATTTAATGCTGTAAAGCGTATTTTTCACTAAAGAGATTTAAAAGCAGACGGTGCTTTACTTTTAAAGCGACTCGGCCGTATTAACATTTTCCTTGAGACAAGCTGGGAAACGTAGCGGCTAGTTTAGTTATAGTGTTATTGTCTGGGAGGTGTACACGGCACAGCGGCATTGTGGAGCTAGCGTAACTTAACTCCTTTTAAATAGTGTAACGAGAAAACGCCGACAATGTATTTTACGCACTCGCTTCGTCTCTGTACCGGACACGGCCGCGTGTAGCCAGTGAAGGAAAACGGCCTCTGCGGGGAGAAATGGCGCACTATTTCGTGTCTGTGAGCGTTCGGCGCTACTTGCAACACAACGGCAGTCGTAAAAAGTGTGAACTCGGGCGTCCTTTAATTAGCGTAGCCTGATTCTGTTGTACACGCTATTCTTCCAGGAGCGTTCCGCTGCGCGGGGGGGACAAATAAAGTCGCAACCGCTCCGCTATATCACGGCTTACACGTGCTGTTGTCAGTACTGAGGCGCGGGGCTCACTTGTTACGTGCTGCATGGGGTGCAAGGCGCAGCATTCGGTGGAAGGTATCGTAACGCTCTGCACACTTGACCGTGCTTCGGTCACTGGCTTCGAAATACCGGTCATTTGGTTGCATTCGGAACAGTGCGCTTTTTAGTTAAAGAACATGTGATGGCAACACGATTAAAAGAAAGAAAGGTCGTTACTAACATTGGTTGCTGTTCCATATTTGAATATGTGCACACAGAGTGGCTTAATTGTAAAATTTAGACTTTCACAGCCGGAAATGTTGCGATTAATAAAATGCAACGGGCTATTGTGCCGTGATCGAATGGATTCTACATTAAAACCCAATGTTTCGTCCCCATCCGCCGAGGACATTTTCAAGGTGGACCGTAGCTTCTTTGAATGTCCGATTCACACCCGGGATCGCTACTGGCTGCAGCAAAATTGTGTGCTTCCGACTGGTGTCATGCCGTCACATGTTTTGAATACCCAAGCGCAGTTGGCCGTTGTCGATTTCCACCCCAGGGTGGAAGTCTAGTACACATCGTCTTCAGCACTGGAATGCAGACGTCATTCAACTTCACGCCCTCCTCCTTCCTATTGAAATTCTTGAGGTGTTTTGCAATCTTTACAGCCTCTGTGTACAGCCTTTCAAGGTATCCATTTGAGGCTGCCAGTCAAAATGAATGAGGTGGTGTCCTGTCTGCAAAGCATGTTCCGCAACAGCTGATCTATCAATCTCTCCTCCTTTGCAATTGCTCTTGTGCTCTTCTGGTCGTTTTCTGACAGTTTCTTTGGTACCCACGTACACCTCCCCAAAAAACTACATGGAATCCTATAAATTCCTGCTTTTTCCAGCAATTGGTGAGCATCCTTGGCCGATTTTAGGTGATCTTATATCTTCCTAGTGGGTTTGTAGATTACCACGATGTTCCTTTTTTCAAGATTTTTCATACGCGGACAGTCACGTTCTTAATGACAGGCAGGAAAACTTTCGATGTCACCCTTTCTAGAGCTGCTTAAGACGCGTGATACGACGTTAAACAACCTTGTTTTGCTGCTCTGGATCATGCATTAGATACGTGTAACTCGTCAGATCCAGAGTCACATCGTATCACGTGCGGTACAATAACACGTTTGGTTTCCGCAACTTTCATGGAGAACGATTACGAACGTCATTCTATACTACAAAACAGATAACATATCGTCAACAGTGTAGAAGTATATTGAGGTCAAGAGTCACAGATGTGTTGGAAAACCATATTCGTGACTTCTGTGCCAAGTTTCACGACAGTTAACAAAGTGAATTTAAGCCGCCCAGTAACGTAATAATATACGTGCCTTGGGACACTCCAGGTCACGTAACATGTTCACATAATAACTGTCTATAATTAGTCCTTGGAATGAAGCTCACGTTTCTTTTGACTCAGAGAAAACGCCCACTCACACCTTTAAGTGTGGAAGGCACGCAGACTGATTCTGGAGACTTCTCGTGTGCACGTCCCGTACTATCTTGTTTTGTCGTTGGAAATAAAGGGAAACATGGCCAGACGTACAATGTTGTTATCATTATTATTATTAATTCTTACTTGCATCATTTTCACCGTACTAACGGCTTTTCGGTGGATTTAAGAGGATGCACCTGAGTTACTACATCATCGGTGACGATTTATTTCTATGACACGATGTCCGCCGCACTCGATCTCTGTATCACGATCTTTATGAGGGTAAATTAGAGCGGTCTTTACGTCTAATGGAAATGGCATTGATTAATTTTATTTTTATTTTTGATGATACAAGATATGCAATTCCATAAATCAGGTGTTATCTTAAAATAGACAAAACTTTTCTTTATAAGACTATTAACGTATTTATTTTCGGTATGTTTCCGTAAATTGGATAAGCTATCATCTCGTGCTGTTACAAAGTCCTTTACTTTCGACGTCTCATCACCAAAGGAAATAGTAATGGTATGTCAAGTGTCTGTTCTTCCGTTTTCATCAGTTAAGAAATCAGCGACTGAATTAGACATGATCTTACCTCTTGGAAGCTGATCCACGTGAAGGATGCCAAAAACTTCAGGTACAAATTAAAACGTCCATGAAGTACACATTACGATTCTGGACCACTGATGACTAACGGTGCATTTGTTAGGTGAGACCATTTCCATATCTGAAGTAAGAGCACAATTCAGTTTGAATGCAAATATAATAAGATCAGGGCCGCGCGGGATTAGCCGGGCGGTCTGGGGCGCTGCAGTAATGGACTGTGCGGCTGCTCCCGGTGGAGGTTCGAGTCCTCCCTCGGGCATGGGTGTGTGTTTTTGTCCTTAGGATAATTTAGGTCAAGTAGTGTGTAAGCTTAAGGACTGATGACCTTAGCAGGTAAGTCCCATAAGATTTCACACACATTTGAACAATAAGATCAGGCTTTGAAACACACTCTTTGAATACCGATGGAAAGGAAATGTAAACGGGGAAAGTACGAGGACGTGATGACCGATTTTTTATGTGAGAATTCTGAAAATTTTGTTGGATAAAACAAGATTTATTAACATTCTACAGCTTTATTCTTCGTCTCAGCATATTTATTTCTCAACATAGGCACTCTGGCGTCGAATATATTTCTCTGAACGCGAGACAAATTTGTTGACACCATCACTGTAGAGTAATTAACTTTGTTGATGTAGCCACAACCTCTTCTCTGCTTACCCCGCTTCATCACTACGAAAGTAAAGTCCTAGAAGGTGTTCTTTAAGTTTTGGAAACAGATGGAAATCGGAAGAGTCGGGAAAGTATGGAGGATGGTCGATGACGTTGAACCAGGGCTCGGATTGTCGCAGATGTCAGAGCGCTCTTGTGTGGTCTGGAATTGCCCCTGTGTGGACGAACTCTCCGAATTTCGATGTATCTCGCGGGTTGCGGTACGCAGTCGTCCAGTCCGGGCTGTGCCACATACTCGTTTCCTTCATTAAGAACAATGGAGAGAAGTCTTCCGAAGTAAGAATGATTTCAGGTGTGCCGCAGGGGAGTCTCGTAGGACCGTTGCTTTTCACAATATACATAAATGACCTTGTGGATAACATCGAAAGTTCACTGAGGCTTTTTGCGGATGATGCTGTAGTATATCGAGAGGTTGTAACAATGGAAAATTGTACTGAAATGCAGGAGGATCTGCAACGAATTGACGCATGGTGCAGGGAACGGCAGTTGAATCTCAATGTAGACAAGTGTAATGTGCTGCGAATACATAGAACGAAAGATCATTTATCATTTAGCTATAACATAGCAAGTCAGCAACTGGAAGCAGTTAATTCCATAAATAATCTGCGAGTAGGCATTAGGAGTGATTTAAAATGGAATGATCATCTAAAGTTGATCGTCGGTAAAGCAGGTGCCAGACTGACATTCATTGGAAGAATCCAAAGGAAATGCAATCATAAAACAAAGGAAGTAGGTTACAGTACACTTGTTCGCCCACTGCTTGAATATTGCTCACCAATGTGGGATCCGTACCAGATAGGGTTGATAGAAGAGATAGAGAAGATCCAACGGAGAGCAGCTCGCTTCGTTACAGGATCATTTAGTAATCGCGAAAGCTTTACGGAGATGATAGATAAACTCCAGTGGAAGACTCTGCAGTAGAGACGCTCAGTAGCTCGCTACGGGCTTTTGTTAAAGTTTCGAGAACATACTTTCACCGAAGAGTCAAGCAGTATATTGCTCCCTCCTACGTATATCTCGCGAAGAGACCATGAGGATAAAATCAGATAGATTAGAGCCCACACAGAAGAATACTGACAATCCTTCTTTCCACGAACAATACGAGACTGGAATAGAAGGGAGAACCGATAGAGGTACTCAAGGTACCCTCCGCCACACACCGTCAGGTGGCTTGCGGAGTATGGATGTAGATGTAGATTCTTTGGTGTACATAGAGTCACATGATCTGGGTTCATAAGGACAGCGAAAATTATTATAGCGTGAATCCTCACACAGATGAGCCCTTGCATATAAACCTGAACATGTACACAAAAGAATTAAGAAGTCACTTTCTGATAACCCGTCATTTCCCCCAATTACGAAGCTCAAATTTTGAAATTGGGCTCAAAGATGTCTACAAACTTTCTCTGTAACGCCGCAAACGCGGGTGCCCTGCGATCTTATCCTTGGACTCCGCAACAACACACACCCCCACCCGATGGAGAATTCGAACGTCCGGCGGGAACTGCCACGCAATCCGTGACATGGCGCCTCTAACCGTGCGGCCACTCCTCCCGGCAGAAAAGTGCTAGTTTCAAAGAGTTTGTGCTCTGCTTTTCTAATGTCAGTTCATCCTTGCAAAATTTGACCTACATCTTTAGGGTTAGAAAAGCTTCATAACAAAACTTTCTTTCTTTTTACTGATTTCACTCCATTCTCATTTTTAAATTTACTTCTGAAAGTTTGTTGTGCCCTGAGTACACCTACATCAGCTTGAGGCTCATCAGTTCCTATTTGTAGCAACGGCTGAAACTTATTTTTCACATGCAGAACGAAACTGTCATACGAAGTTCTAAGCCTCTTCCTTTTGTTACTTACTGCCACATCCCACTTATCTTTAAACTTTTCCCTCCTTGACCTATCCAGATATTTCCCAGTCTTTCATAATTCAGTCTAAAGGGAAGTAAACTTTCCCCTTCTGTTCCACTATCTCGCTATCTCTCTACTACATAACATACAAAAACACTGAAAAGCCTCATTTAGTTCCCCAGTTCCTACACCACTGTAGTCACCTAAATGGAAAAAGCCTACAGCACCCATTGCACCACACCTCGGAACTAAAAATTCTACAGCAAGTCAGATACCTTTAACTCATGATAACTATAATATTTCAGTAAGAATAAGTCAATTAAATTATCGAGAAACAAGAGAAAACTCTTACAAATTTCTATGTAAACAAAATATTAGTGCAAAGTTTCTGAATAAAACCAATTAAAATTTACGCTTCTTTGCGAAAATGTGAGCTAAATAAAAATGGTTACGCTCTACTTAAATTACTGGATAGAAAAGGGAAGAATTAGACAAGACTCTATAAGTTAACTGCCTCAACACGTAAATAAAAGTATGTCAACAACTGGCCTATACCAACTTTTCGCGTTTTCGGGAATATCACGGAAAGATAAGTGAAACCTTTCATAGTAATTATGTAAAATGAAGTTAGAGGAGGGAAAAAGGAGAGGAAAGGGAAGAAACTGATGATACCAGGTTCTTCGGGACTTTATGCGCAGTCAGCGAGGATGAACGAAAATGTGTGCCGGACCATGACCCGTAGCCGGAATCTTCTGTTTACTAGGCACAGATTTAATCGCAAATGAGCGGACTACATCGGCACGTGTTCATATAATCATTCATATAATCTTTAATGTTGAATCTAAAAAGCACACTAATGCACATATTTTACGCGTAACCTGTACAAAAACGAACTGTTGTTACACTGTAAATGACTTATCTTTACGAGAGCACAAAAACTCGCGCGTCTCTCCTGGTGCAGGTCAGTCAACTGTCTTGGCACCCAGAAGCCGGACGGACTAAGATATTGCCTATACAGCAATGGACTGGACACCAGGTACGTGACAGGCTGTACACCTCTATGTAAGGACGGCAGCAACAACATGACAGTAACCACCTGAGAATGGCGAGGAACACTCGGCCGGAGATTCGTGGGGTTTTAACCACTTGACGCGGCTGGAAGCTCCAGAAAAATTTATCAGTTTATTTTGTCTCTTCTTTCCCTTCTTTAAGACGTCGTATTGTGTAGTTCTTTTGCATCGTAGCTCTTGAGATGGCTCTTCGACACTTAAGATCACCTTATATTACAGATATAATTTGTGATGTAATTAACACATGGAAATTGTTAACACCTTATTAGCAGTTATATTTTGTTGATGTTGCAGAGAAAATAAGGAATAGCAGTAGTTGCAAACCAATAACAATCCTCAATTTTCGTGCTAATTATTTATATTTTATGTATCGACTCGCCAGGATAGCCGAGAGCGCTAACGCGCTGCTTCTTGAACTCCGGTAGGCACACCGGCCCCGGATCGAATCCACCCGGCGGATTAACGACGACGGCCGGTGTGCCGGGCAGCCTGGATGTGGTTTTCAGGCGGTTTTCCGAATCCAACTTTGTGAATACCGGGCTGATCCCCACGTCCCGCATCAGTTACACGCCTCACAGACATTTGAAACACATTCACACTATTTCACGATTTCCATTAGACGCAGACAGTTGGGGTACGCTTATCCCGTCCTGGGGGGTACGGGGTGGCGGCAGGAAGGGCACCCGGCCACCCCTTACAATTAACATGCCAAATCCGGTTAACCATGGCCGACCCTGCGTAACCGAGGGACAAGGCGCAAGGAATAGAATTAAAAAAAAATTATTTTATGTATCATAATTGAGCTTAAGAGGTCTACTGTGAATCGATGAGTTACACTTTGTTTAGTTAGTAGAGAGCTATTTATTGACAGACTGTTTTGTAGAACAATCTCAACTTTGTTTTTTTTTTCCATGCTCCACATTTTGAATACAGTACAGTGTCCCGGTATTAACTACATTTCAAATGACTGTTGATGAACTGCCATGCACGTTAACAAAGTCCAACATGAGAAATCATGCCGTTGCTCTCTTTCCACGTAAATGATGAGTTCGTGACCTGTGAAGCAGTACTTCCCAGATTTGTTATCTGCACCTGTAATGACGTTGGGTTCCATAGTCAAATTCTGCACACGACAGCATAACAGAGGTCTAACAGTACAGTCTGTGGGGACAGTGTCACTTTCGTAAGATGGCCTACACTGTCCTCTTTCTTCTCAACAAGCTATTACACAAAACCACTGGTTCAACAAACATATTAGAAACACTTTTTGTCAACTAGGCCCCGCTAAGTTTAAGTACTGAATTTTACATACGGTAAAAATTACACAACTTACAACTGGGTTTTTATACTGGACGAATGAAGCAGCCTGTAAACTTTCTTCCCTGTGGTTACAGAAAGCACTTCACTTTCAGAACAGAACCATTTTACTGATATCAAGATTATTGGAAATGCAGCATTCGGTAAGATTTAACATGCATCGCAGTGTCTTAGCATAGAGGCACTGCTGAAGTAAATCTCCAATCATTCGTGTGAAGCAAGGTACTACATTTCCGATGACTGCGTTTGAGGATGCTGCCACTGAACTCCTCAACTATGCTAGAATGGGTAAGTTCATGATGTTTATGAAAACGACGATGTTATTGACAATGATGGTGACAAGGTAGTGATGCTGATGGTAGTAGTGGTGTTGGTGATATTGGTGACTATGATGATGATGATGATGAAGGTTATGAAAAACGAATTGGTGGAGAGAGAAGAAGAAGAGTTTAAATTAAAGCTTGGTGCATACTACAGCCATTAAACTGAAGCTTCAACGTCAGTGATACCAGTACTTTCCGAAGTTAACAAGATGTGTTTCAAGCGAATGCTCAACCGCCTCCTTAGCGAGCGTTAACACTTACCATCTGTCGCCAATACAAAAGAACGTCTCTCCCAGTCACCAGCCCTGCACCACCTGATTTCATGTACAGAACCATTTTTCAGTGAACGTAACTGGTGTGTCAGTTGCTGGAATGGATCCTGCCTGTAGCAAATCTGATTAGACCCACGGTACACTGGGCCATGACACGAAATTATTATTGTGACAAACGCAATGAAACTAAAGGCAGACATAGTAGCAGTAATTTCAATGCATAGTAAGTGTCTACACAAATAACAGCAGGTTCAAAAATGGTTCAAATGGCTCTGAGCACTATGGGACTCAACTGCTGAGGTCATTAGTCCCCTAGAACTTAGAACTAGTTAAACCTAACTAACCTAAGGACATCACAAACATCCATGCCCGAGGCAGGATTCGAACCTGCGACCGTAGCGGTCTTGCGGCTCCAGACTGCAGCGCCTTTAACCGCACGGCCACTTCGGCCGGCAAATAACAGCAGGTCTCGTCCTCTTAGTTATCATCGTTATCGGGAGCACAAGTTACGCGCTGCTGCTTAACGCCTCTGGGATGTTATCTCAAGCAGATGCACGCTACTGAATGGTTATAACTATAAACGCTCGTGTTTATAGCGGACGCAGTGACACTCCGGGATGGGGGCTTTTCCGTTGCTAGGCCAGAAGAATAACGCGGCCGGTAATGTGCGCGCCTGTTAATAGGCACCAGCTTAAACCGCGGCCGCTGGACAATGGGCTGGCGCTGGCGCCGTTTGTCTCGTCGGGCCGCCCACTCGTGGCCTCGTGGCCTCCTCAGGGCTCCGTTCCGGCGCCGTCAAACGGGAAGCGAACGCTACTGGCAGCTGCAGCTGCTGCACTCGCTTCTTCACAAGTCTCATCATTATCATTTTTCATCCAAGACTGACGCTAGGTCGATCTTCTTCTTCATCCTTTATGCAGTGCATGGACAGTTACATGGAAACACCGTAAAACATTACACTTTACCAGGCCTAGTACGGTTTGGGGCGCAGCTGCTATGGTCGCAGGTTCGAATCCCGCTTCGGGTATGGATGTATGTGATGTCCTTAGGTTAGTTAGGTTTAAGTAGTTCTAAGTCTAGGGAACTCATGACCTCAGATGTTAAGCCCCATAGTGCTTAGAACCATTTGAATCATTTGAACGGATAAATACTGACCCTGTGTGTTTTTTCCCCTTTATTGTTATTTCAACCCTCTCACCCCATGTGGCCTGATGATGGGGGGGGGGGGGGTAGGATGGTAGGATGGCAGCGCTGCGTTACCATCATCCCGATCTTCAGCCAATAGACATTATTCACTAACTCAGATGCTGAACACAAAATAAGAGAAGACACGTTTACCACGAATTTGAAGTTTTGTAAGAGGTAAAATTAATTTGGAAATTTGTGGCAAGGGATTATGGGACCAATCTGCTGAGGTCATCGCTCCATAAGCTTACACACTACTTAATTTAACTTATTAACTTAAACTAACTTACGGACGACACACATGCCCGATTGATTAGACATGGTGATGAGATGCGGCTGTTTGTCGAGGGACAGCTGGTATCGGGATCTATAAATTTGAAAGGAAAAGAGGGCGGGGAGCGACAGAGAAGGGGAAAAGGTTGAGGTATGGTACGGGGAAAGGACGAGAAGGGAGCCCTTGAGGGAGTAAGAGGTTTCAGTGGATTTAGAGTTGGTAGGTCGGGTATATGCTGGGGCAGTCTGTGGTCTGGACAAGGGAGACAGTTGAAATTTCTTTAGGAGAGGATGTGGAGGGTGTGCAGGCGGTGGGTGGTCCTGTGTGATTTTCAGGGGAGCCTCATACCATTATTCCTGCAAAAGAATGAGAAATTTCGGTAACGACGATGGAAACTGATAGCGATCAAGCACACTTCTCTCCAAAGTTGACCACGAAGGATAAGTAATATCGAGATCTGGTGACATTGGTGGCCAAAGGATATGCGACAGTTCATCTTCGTGTTCACAAAACCGGTCCTGGACAATACGAGTTGTGTGGACAGAGGTCCTGTCGTTTTGGAACACAGAATAACCACCACTTAATAAACATTGTACAATGAGGTGGATCTGATCAGCCAAAATGGTCACACAGGTTCGGGAGCGATCAACCATGCAAAACAACCATGGAGCCCATGGAATAGTACTATTTGGCTGCTGAAATCATCACCGGATCTCCGGCTTGTTTCATCCTTGGATCGTAAATTCGGTTAAAAGTTGGAAACTGCCTGAAACAAGACCCCTGTGACCTAATTGCATTCTTCGAATTCAATTTAGATTTTATGGCTTCGTCACACCGGTGTAGTGGTGCAGTGTTTAGCATACTGGACTCGCATTCGGGATGACAACAGTTCGAATCCCTGTCCGGCTTTCCAGATTTAGGTTTACTATGATATCTCTGTATATCTCCAGTCACTCTTCGGGATCGATCCATTGAAAGGATACGGCCGATTTCCTATCCCATCCTTTCGTGATCCGAGCTTATGCTTCGCCTCTTATTTCTACACAGTCCTATTTTTTACGCAGTCCAACCGAGCTACTGTCTTATATGATGATGATGAGGATGAAATGATGAGGACAACACAAACACCCAGTCCCGGGCAGAGAAAATCCTCAATCCGGCTGCGAATGAAAGCCGGGACCCCGTGATCCAGAGGCAGCACCGCTAGCCACTAGACCACAAGGTGCGGACCCGTTGTGCTGTGATTTCTACTCGGCAAGTGGCGCAAAGGCTCTATTTTTTGCTCGGCGCCGCAGAGATCGCGCGGAGCATCGAAGCAACTGTGGAAGCCAACGGTGTCGCCGAGTTATTGACCGCAACCGTCAAGGAGTCTCGTGCGCGGCAACCAGCGCCAGGGAAGACAGTGAGTGGCTGCTGTCAGACAACACACCTATAGCAGCATCGAATGCATGGAGGGCGTAATGTTAGGTATCGTCTTGCGTCCTGACAAGTTCGTCCCGGAGCCTGTTGGAGAGCAACGGAACAGCCTTCACTTGAAATGTGCGTCTGTCAACTGGCAGTGGGCGTCTGATAGCACAAGCGAGAGGTCACGAAGACATGTGTGGACGGGCCGGTCGGTGTTGTCTTGGTGTCCAAGGAGGCTCTTTCTGGCTGTTACTGGAGAGCAGGTACAGACTTGAGGTCTTGTGCTGTGTGTCTTGCATTCAGGGTTTCCCAAGGGGCAGTGCGAGATCGTTTTCATGTTTGCAGCCGTAGAGCCGACTGTATATTAACAGAAAATGGAGCAAGTACTGGAGGAACAGATCTTACATGGGTAGCGATTCTGTACAACTTGATCATGTGTCAGTACTGCCTTTGGCTGATTTACGGTCGTCGGCTGCACCTAGTTACTCAATAACGATGAATACTCTTCTGATACAAGATATCATTTCATTGCTTCATTTTGTGCCCGAGAGGTGAAACTAGAGCTAGATTTCTGTGGATCCTGTGGAGTAGGGCATGCCTGCTGTTTTTTGGTATCTCTGGAATTGACCTTTCAGTCATAACATTTTGTGCTATTCGTCCTGGATTTTATGGTCTCGTGAATCTTAGTAACAACGGCCAGGAGGATGGTGTGCTGGCCATAGGCCCCTCCTACCCTATCCGGTGACGCCTAAGGGCTGAGGACAACACGGCGGCCGCTTGATACCGGTGCACATTCGACGCTTGTTCTGGAGGCGTTTGTTTTTTAATCTTGGGCTTTGGCTTTTGATACTGAGTAAAATTGTCCTGTATTTGCTTAGTAAGTCGTTACATCCTTTGCCGGCCGAAGTGGCCGAGCGGTTCTAGGCGCTACAGTCCGGAACCGCGCCACTGTTACTGTCGCTGGTTCGAATCCTGCCTTGGAAATGGATGTGTGTGATGTCCTTAGGTTAGTTAGGTTTAAGTAGTTCTAAGTTCTAGGGGACTGATGACCTCAGCAGTTAAGTCCCATAGTACTCAGAGCCATTTGAACCATTTTTCGTTACATTCTTTGGTAATGGAAGCAAGACTGTAGAAAAATCGAGACACGTTCATAGCATTTGTCGACCTCGAAAAAGCGTCGGACAGTGTGAAATGGTGCAACATGTTCCAAATTCTGAGAATAATAGGGGTAAGCTGTAGTGAAGGACCGGTTTTTTTGTGCAGTATGCACAAGAACCAAGAGGGAACAATAAGTCTGGAAGGCTTAATCAGCATGGTTTCAGAAAACATCGTTCTTGTGCAACGCAGCTAGCTCTTTGACGCACGGAGTAATGGCCGCTATCGACAGGGGATCTCACGTTGATTCCGTATTTCTGGATTTCCGGAAGGCTTTTGACACCGTTCCTCACAAGCTGCGGGCCAATGGGGTGTCGTCTCGGTTGTGCGACTGGATTCGTGATTTCCTGTCAGGAAGGTCGCAGTTCGTGGTGATGGACGGCAAGTCATCGAGTAAAGCTGAAGTGATGTCGGGTGTTCCTCAGGGAGGCGCCCTGGGACCTCTGCTGTTCCTGATCTATATAAATGACCTGGGTGTCAATCTGAGCAGTTCTCTTAGGTTTTTCGCAAATGATGCTGTAATTTACCGTCTAGTAAGGCCATCCGAAGACCAGTATCAGTTGCAAAGCGATTTAGAAAAGATTGCTGTATGGTGTGGCATGTGGCAGTTGACGCTAAATAACGAAAAGTGTGAGGTGATCCACATGAGTTCCAAAAGAAATCCGTTGGAATTCGATTACTCGATAAATAGTACAATTCTCAAGGCTGACAATTCAACTAAGTACCTGGGTGTCAAAATCATGAACAACTTCAGTTGGAAAGACCACATAGATAATATTGTGGGGAAGGCGAGCCAAAGGTTGCGTTTCATTGGCAGGACACTTAGAAGATTCAACGAGTCCACTAAAGAGACAGCTTACAATACATTCGTTCGTCCTCTGTTATAATATTGCTGCGCGGTGTGGAATCCTTACCAGGTGGGATTGACGGAGGACATCGAAAGGGTGCAAAAAAGGGCAGCTCGTTTTGTATTATCACGTAATAGGGGGGAGAGTGTGGCAGATATGATACGCGAGTTGGGATGGAAGTCATTATAGCAAAGACGTTTTTCGTCGCGGTGAGATCTATTTACGAAATTTCAGTCATCAACTTTCTCTTTCGAATGCGAAAATATTTTGTTGAGCCCAACCTACATAGGTAGGAATGATCATCAAAATAAAATAAGAGAAATCAGAGCTCGAACAGAAAGGTTTAGGTGTTCGTTTTTCCCGCGCGCTGTTCGAGAGTGGAATGGTAGAGAGATAGTATGATTGTGGTTCGATGAACCCTCTGCCAGGCACTTAAATGTGAATTGCAGAGTAGTCATGTAGATGTAGACGTAGATGTAGAAGACTAAGAACGAAGTGCTCGGATTATAAATGTGGATTTGGCCCCCCCACCCTTCTGTTTAACCTCTATAGAGAAGAAGGAGTGACGAAAGTAAGAGAAAGGTTCAATAATTGCATCATTGTTCAAGGTGAAAGGATGTCGATAATAATATTTGATGATGACATTGCTGTTCTCGATGAAACTAAAAAAGGCTTTAAGATGCTTTAAATGTAATGAACAGTCTAATGAGTAGAGAATATGGTTTGACAGCAGATTGAAGAAAGACGGAAGTAACCAGAAGTAGCAGAAATGAGAACAGTGGGAAACATAACATCAAATTTGAGGATCAAGAAGTAGTTGAAATTAGGGAATTATGCTGCCATGGATGCAAAATAATACACGACGGACAGAGCAAGGACACAAAAACCTGAATACCACTGGCAAAAAGGGAATTCCTCGCCAGGAGAAGTCTACTAGTATCAAACACAGGCCTAAATTTGAGGAAGGAATTTCTGAGAATGTACTTTTGAAGCACAGCGTTAAACGTGGAGAGTGAGAAACAAGATCAGAAGAGAATCGGACTATTTCAGATGCGGTTCTAGAAAAGAATGTTGAAAGTGCTACACTCAGGTGAATAGGGTTTGGCCGAGGAGAGGAGCATGTGGTGGGCCGGCTCAAACAAATCAGAAGGCTGATGACTCAAAACGAAATCTTGAATATTAACCGTAAGTTACTCTCTAAGGATTCTAAAAAAAATCATTGTGCATTATTTAAAGATTTTCAATTAAGATTGTATCATTAGTGAGCACATTTCAATAGATAACATTGTCACTTTTTTGTAATTGTCTTCACGGTTGTGTTGGCATGTTTTTTTTTCTTTTTTCTTTTTTCTTCTTCCTCCTCCTCCTCCTCCTCCTTTCTAATAAGAAACATATACGCTTTTGCAACAACTCAGTTCCACTCCGTAACCTAGGCTGCTCCTAATACTGCCGTGCCATCGTCACAAGCCATTTGACATCCACTGCTGGTCAAAAATCATTTCTTCATGCAAATGTAATTATTCATTTTGTTCCTGTAGGTTTTATAATATCGCTTACTTATGTTGCTTACTTCATTGTCTTGGTGTCTTCTTGTCGAGCAGATATCTCGCTTCGCCCATGTGGAGTACTGTCCATTCGAAAGGTAACATGTCCGTATCACGTGCAATACTTTTTGTTTAGAACGTAATTACGTTTACAGATCCAATTCCGTACGGTATAGTCCTGTTTCTTCTTGAAATCTGCTGATATTCACCATACACGTATCCATTATTGGCTGTACAATCCTGACTGCTGTCTCATTGTTATAAATAAAAACTGAAAGTAAATTTTCAGCTTTGTCAGTTATACAGCGTGTCTGAAAAAGATTCATTTGAATTTACGAGACTTTTCATTATACGTTATTTAAGATATAAACTTGGGGCTGAATTTTAACTTAACTGTAGAAACAGTCACAAGTAGGGATGTCTTGATGCACCAGATTACCTTGTCCGTTTGCCCAGTGTGCATTGAATTGAGATACAGCTGTAATTCAGTTACAACTATGCAGCGGGATTTTCGTCGACGGTACGGATCTTGCATTGCTCCATTTGCCCTAGGATCACCTGACCTCACGGTATGCATCTCCACGCAGCAACACCTGTGAATGCAGTAACTCTAGACACGCCTGCAAGAGAAGTATGAGATGAGTTTGACTATAGTCCGCCTGTTTGCTTGCGACTCATTGAACATTGGTCAGATGCAAACTAAATCTTTGATCCTAAATATAATCGTAAGAAGTACTTCAAGGTTGTATGAGCATTTAAAAATGTATCATTTTAACATGGGATTTTTTTTTTCAATAAAAACTTCGTGCCCTAACGCACGAGTTAAAATTCATGCCGAGTTTCTATCTTCGTTCATGTGGAAGATATAGTCTAGTGAAACTAGATGAGTCTCTTTAAGCACCCTGTGTTACCTTCATACATCTGTAAAGACATGCTAACATTTTGTATTAAAATTTCTTATTATATACGTTTCTCCTGCGTGCTTCAAATTTTTAGTTTAAAAATATGAAAAAATGGATGGATAGGTTTAAACGTCTGGTATTTAACTTACAGAAGAAACTAAAATTGGAAGAGGTTTGGGAAGGAATTTCGCTGCGTTATTTTGGAAGAAACTGTTCAGGGTCTTGCCTTAAGCCAATATGGAACCACGAAAAACCTAAATTTGACTGACGGGAAGGGAATTTAAATCGTCCTTCTCCTGACTACCACTCTAGCGAGATGATCACTGCGCCACATCGGTCAGTTGCTGATTACTGTGAAAATGAATTCAGCGGAGAGTAATAGCATTTACCGTCTCTACGCGATCCCATACTGCTGTTGCTGTCATTTTCTGTTGAAGCGTGATCTTGTCTTGGTCATATGCCAAATTAAATCGATAATAGAAAACCATAGAATGTTAACCTGTTTCTCTGCAACGTTAATTCTTACAGGGCGCAGTAGTGGCAAGTAATAGAAAGAAAAGGGTTTGACAGTATTTTATGGGCAAGATATTTGTTGTCATATTAACGTAGCCTAAGGAAAAGAACTGAATTTTTTTTTCCAAAGCTGCACTAAAACGATAACTAAATTATTTACTCCATGTCCAGATACACAAATAGAAACTGAATGAAATAACGAAGTAATGAGATTTTTTAAATTGGAATCTAGATTTTGTTTCATTTAATTTTCTTGAATACTGTTGTTAATGTTTTGATGTAGAAAGCGGCCACGTTGCGAGATTCAGTTTCTTATTGAACTGATGACTAGTTTCTTGTTAGTAAAATTTTTGCTAAAAACAGACTTTATCGCATGAATATCGATTTATTCGATGAGGTTCTGTGAAATATCCCTAAGTCTTCCCATTATTAGTGGTCGTCTTCTAATTTTCTTTATACAGAGGGATTATTATTTTACTTAAGCCAATACATGTTTACATTTAAATGCAGTTAATACTGCTTCTGTCTTTACTTGTTAACATTTCATAGGTTACAGACTGCTTTGCAACTTCTTTTCTCCATGTCCATTATGCTTGTAGTGATGTACCTGTATCACAGTGGTAATGCTTCTGTTTTTACTCAGGCCTGTATTGGCAAGGTAATCATTGCAATTCTAGTATTTTACGTCAGTTATTCTTGTCAACACTAAACCAATTATGTAAATTAAGCGGGCAGCATTTAAATACGTGTCTGGACACATTGCTTCTCATCGTTTTCATAGCTACATTAGAATACTGGCAGCTGTTTCGTTACTTTTCATCATGATGTAGGTACCTTCTATGTAATTACTGAAATTAGTGTATATTGTGTGTACACGCCTTTCTTTTACTGGCAATGTATGCTGTAGTTTAATTTTATTTTAACGATTTAATTATGCTTATTTTATCCGCATCTTAACTATTTTATATGCAGATGTTTTGTTACCTTATTCGTCGTCTTGCAGCTACCTTTTACGTAAGAACTGACGTTAGTGTTTGTACACGCGTCTCATTTGCTGGTAATGTAGTCTATTTTTTAATTGTTAGTTATATACTTTTATTTTTATTTCAGTGATCTTGATATGCACATTTAATGAAAGAGCTAGTCCATAATTTCATAAGCGGATTTTGGCTGCATATTACAACATTATCTTTCAATTTCACGAGTGATCGATTCTTACATGGTCTCCATGGTTACTGGATGCCGTCCATAGCACCAGCCAACCTTCTTCTTTGGTCTATGCAGGTGTCGATGTAAGGTGTCGTTTCCATTGTTACCAAGCTGGCGTCCCACCGTCTGCCTATCACCTGCAGAAGGCAGTGAACGCTCACATGACCAGTATCATGATTAACGAAGTTTTTATCCATATTTTAACTGTTATATATGAATATTTAGTTTGAAATGAATAACTGTTCTAGTTTTTTTACTTTGATGGACGAAATCAGGGTAATTTCCAAGATTGATTCCCTATCGAAGTTGGAGCGCTCCAAACGATACATATCGAAGTTGTGATAGTAAATCGATTATGGCGGTCTCGTGGCGCGCGTTGCGAGTATGTTTGAAGGTGTCACTAGAGAACGACAAAAGAAAAGCGTTAGAGAAGCACTGGTAAATTGTAAGGAGACGACTTACCTTAGTCGTCGTCGGTGTTAGCGTCTTGTGACAGTCCGCGCGATGTATAAACTGCAGGGACAAGTCCTTTTTTGCCATACCCGTGGTAAACTCTGCCAATATCGAGTAGGAATATCGGCAGAGTGTCGCATACGTCGACTTTCCCCTGCAGACGCAAGTTGTGAAAGTATAGCTACTGGAACAAATAGAGTTCGTCCCTTTGTCCTGGACGGCCTTCTCTTTTTATGGTTGACTTGAGACTTCCAAAGGCGTTCTATGTTCTGGGTTTGGACACTGGCGTCATCTGAAGAGACAAACTCGACAGAGTGGTTCACAAATTCGTGCTCGAACCCTTCAGCTTTGAGACTCGGGTATGGTTGAAACCCGTCTGTGATGACTTTTGTTCCTGGCAGTATGAAATGCTTTATAAGACCCACAAGAGTCACCTTGTCTCGCGACAACACCCTGACAACGATCCACTTGGTGACTCCCTTTCTATGCCACCAAAAACCCAAATATGATCTTCTTCGGTTTTAGTAGGCCGCCCTCTCTGATTGTTTCGCCTAGCAATGTGAGACTCGTCTACTTCCACTATTTCATTCGGTCCACCAATTGGCACACTGTCGTTTGTCACAATGACGTAGCACACTTCTCGGCAAAACCCGAAGCAATCACAGACGGTATTCGTCTACAGCTCAGTTTCTGATGCTGTGGCTTGCAGAGTGTAATCACGAATCCAGCACGACACAAGAATTATGCTCGTCTCAATCGATAATTTAGAGGACTCGAACCACGTATTTTTCCCGATGCTGGTTCGCTTTCCACAAAGTCCGCAATGAAATTGCAATGGAATCTCAGTGTCCGCCCTCCTCTTACGCAGTTTCACAGACTTCGCAGCACCACAGTCAATACAGTCTCTCGTGTCGTCGTCGGGCAGAAGGCCATATTTCCGGGAAAAAGTCAAACATTTGTCTACACTGCATATGCATGGAATGAGAGTTCACCATGTGAGGCAATCCGCAGACGAAACTTGAGAGGCAGCACTCATTACGCTCGCTATGAAGGGAAAATGTCACACACAATTATGGCCGGAACGTAATGTACTGAAACTGAAGAAACAACGCAAAACTGATACAAATGACGATCACAAGTAATTTATCATAACGCGTGCCACGAGACCCCCATAATCGATTTACTATCGCAACTTCGATATGTATCGTTTGGAGCGCTCCAACTTCGATAGGCACTCATTCTTGGAAATTACCGAAATCAGTGTATTTTAGGAGTAGCTTTTATTGTCTGTACTGGAGAATCTTAGTCATATGCCAGTACTGACGCCATGCTGGAGGCAGCCGGAGGGGCTGTCATAATTTAACACGAACTGCTGTGCCACAGTCAGCAATCGATTACATCTCTCTAGAGGAGCCTGCTCAGCCAGCCCAATTCCTGTCACCATCGTGGATATAGTATTCATAGTAATTATATTTTGTAGCTATTTCGCTTTGTTATCGTAATGATTCTGAACCCATTTTCATATCATCCAAACAGAAAAATGGCATGTTCCGTAACAACTTGCAAAGCATATTAATATTATACATACACTCAAATCAACGTCAAGTTTTTAATGAACATTAGCAGTATTAGTTGTATGTTTGTATTCCCAATGTTCATTGGAAAATTTCACTTTGATATAAGTGTATGAACAATATTAACATGGTTTGTAAGCTACTACCGCATATATACAGTTTTCTCTGTTCGGATGATTTGAAAATGTATTCAGGGAACCAGAAACCAATCATTAATTAAACAAAAAAACTTAATCTTGCAACTTTGGCTCTTTTCTACATCAAAGTGGTTAACGCAAGTTGCTGTCCTGCTATTAATGTAGCATGCTGGAAATCCGTTAAAAATTTTATTGGTTTTATTGTAAGCTGCCTGTTGGTCGGATTTCTTGATTGACTATTGTCACGAGCCTATTTTTCCCGTAAGTGTAACCTTCTAGTGGAATCATATTAAACTAATACATACCTATAACTATTATGTATATATGCGCTAAGAATATCTTTCGTTTCACTTTTTACAGGCCGGCCAATGTGGCCGAGTGCTTCTAGGCGCTTCAGTCTGAAACCGTGCGACCGCTACGGTTGCAGGTTTGAATCCTGCCTCGGGCATGGCTGTTTGTGGTGTCCTTAGGTTAGTTAGGTTTAAGTAGTTCTAAGTTCTAGGGGACTGATGACCTCAGATGTTAAGCCCCATAGTGCTCAGAGCCATTTGAACCATTTTTGAACTTTTTACAGGTGTGTAGGTCTGATTCATACGCTCAGCTATATGTCATACATATATGAAATTACCGCCAATCACGATGTTGATTATTACTGATGTGTTTTCTTCTTGTTCTCTGTTCTAAGTAACTATAAAACTACTATTACTAACAAAGTGGACATTTTTCTAAACAAACTGCCTAGTTGGATCATGTTGTCAGTTAGAGAAGTATCGTATCATAAATAAGTTTTCTCTTCGATGTTCCACTTGCACTATTGTCTTAAATCGAGACTGTTGTCTCGAATTGCCACAACAGTACTAACATACAAATTTGGTGTTTCCTCTACAGGTTTCCTGTAGATCTGTAAAACAATAGACATACATACTCCTATTCATTAAGCGCATTTTGCATGCTCTGCAGATTCTGATTTCTCACTTTATAAATAATTTACATTGTAAAGTAGATGAGTTTACAAACCGCCATTATATGACATACGTGCGACTCTATCATATAAGTGGTTTGTTCGGACTGATAGAGATCCACAGTAGACGCTGGATTCAGATTTGAAGCTGGTGTACACTTGAATGAATTTTCATTCTGCAGTGAAATATGCGTTGATTTGAAACTTCCTGGCAAATTAAAACTGTGGGCCGCATAGAGATTCGGACCTGAAGTCTGGAAGATAGAAAATGTGGTACAAGTTGAACTAAAGCTGTGACAATTGATCGTTAATAACGATAGCACGTAGAGCACTTGCCTGCGAACGGCAAATGACCCAAATCCTAATCCTGGTTCAGCACATACTCTTAATCTATCAGGAAGTTTGAAATTGGAGTACACTTACTTCGACCTTGTTTCTTTATAATATTACCTGAGTTGCAGGGTATCGTGTCGTCATTGTATTTCGAGTGACTACGTGGATATGTGTTTGCATGCATATTTTTTATTCAAAACATTGTGCAGTGTACATGTGGAAAATAAGTTTACTATCAGAGAATTATATTTATTGTATTTTCTTTAGCCAGAGGAGCAGAGCTTTATTGATTTTTAGTTGTAAAATAAATTCATTTTCACTATTGTTCTCGCTCCATTGCATACATGGAATTAATCATTTTTGTTTAACGCATATATGATCATTGAGTATAGCATCACGACATTAGGTCACCACCTGATCGTAGAGTCGTTAACATTATTTCCATTTAGGTAGATCATCCCCTAGTATTGTGCTTTCTTTATGAAAAGGCAAGTAATAAAATATCTAAGAACATATTAGCACACTATTTAGAAGAAATTGGTAGAACCTAAATTTTGATGAGTAAGAGATTTCTTTCCGGAGGAAATTCGATCTACAGAGGCAATATTTATGAGAATGCCGAAAAATTTTATAAGCACTGTATCTAAACTGTTTTCTTGTTTCCATGACGGCGTCATCTTCGAATCTCTCAAGTGCGCCAATATTGTTCGCACTAGCAAATCGGACTTCGTAAATTAAAGAGCTGGCAGGTTCTAATTAATTACAATTGGCAGTGATCTTAGTGAGACAGCCGTAGTGGTATCTAGACAGACATCACGGAAGCCGGTTTTCGCCTTCACACAATCAGATTTGCCTGCACTTCCTATAAAAACTGTCAGTAACATACCAAGGGTATTTGTGGTACAGAATAAGAGAAGATTACACAATGTTGGGACAAAAATGTATAATTATTCAGGCTTAAAGAAGCTTACATTGGTACGTGCATCTTAGCAGATGGTAGTTGGAGAGGAAAGGTGAAGAGGGAAGTAACAAGTGAAGTATGTCAGACAAAAGACAAATATTGTTTTACAGGGATAACATTTCCTTAACTGAAACTCAAGACTTTAGCATTATGACTGCTTGTCTCATATACAAGTGCCTTTTGTTCATCACAAATAATACATTTAAAGTCAGACTACTATATTTGCACTAAAATAATTTTATTAAAACAGAAAAGAGAGGAAATTACTAATATGTCATTGCGGACTCTTTAAAAATGACGATTTTATGGTTTTTGTTTGCAAAGAAATAAATTCATTAACGCCTGTTGTTACCAGTACTTCTCTTTTATCAAAACTACTGGAAAACGACATTCTAATATTACGACCAAAAAAGAACTGCACAAAGTCTTCGAGAGTTTAGTGCCAAAAAGGAGTTAAAATCTTCAGTGAACGTGATTCTGGCGATATTCTGGAGCACAATAAATGTTTTTTGGCTAATGTAGCTAATTTTAGGAGTGAATTAAGTAAATTTATATTCTACAAATATTTTTACTCCATCCTAGAGCACATTCACCGGCACTGTTGGGTATTAATCAACTAGGTCATCATGTTATTATTATCGGCGCTGTGATGCTATAATGTTACGTAAATTAAATCATTCTACTGATTTATCGTACCTCCCTGCCGCACCATTTCTAAAGGTCTATATTGCTAAACAAAAGCATCTCCTCATACTAATGGTTTTGTGACTTCACAGCAGCATCGCCTCGGAGTTTTCTTGTGTCTAGGAATTCAGCAAAGAACTACTAATCCATTATCCAGTCTCCTGACATCTAGTCCCAATGAACTTGAACTCCATTTTATTTTTTACTACAATCATAACTTCGTGTTCTACCCCAGTCTACCCTCTCACCCATTTCGGAGACCCCATTTTAAATTGTGAATTTTCCACCATTTCGATGAAGTTTATTGGACGCTTAGCATAGATGTATGTATTCTTCATTATACTAACAAAGGATGAATGAATTTTTTGTTTCTCAAGGATTGATTGACTGTACTGAGGCCGTTGAAATTGAACTGAAAGCTTTCCTAAATCTATGAAGCACAGACAAAGTGACAATTGATGCTTATTACTCCAGCAGATACTTTCAAAATGGTCGATAATGCTATGGGAACCTTTAAAGGCAACTTATTATATTTGTTAATTAGACTCCAATTATTACTTTTACGTTTCTTAAATGACAAGATAAGGTTTCTAAGCAACAAGTGTCTGTTTTCTTCTTGGGTTGAAACAGTTGTCTCTATAGTGCCTACCTTGTTCTGAAATTTTCTTTACGGTTTCTTTTTTCGTAACTATAAGACCTTTGATTTATATACGTATTTTTGCTAATGACCTTTCGCCTTTCGTTTATGTCAGAATAATAGTTAGTTCTTAAGATAGTCATATTTTTTCTTAATTTGACAGTTTGAAATATTTAACATCTGTGACACGCTAGAAAGGGGTATGTGAAGATAATGTTGAAGGGAATGGTAATAACCTGAGGGTGGAGGAAAGAGAAAGAGTGAATGCCCAATCACATTTATTAAGAACTTTAAGTTAGTTGTAACGTTCAGTTGATATGCAGGTGAACAAATGAAAGGAGGTACAGTCAGTATGAACTCCCTGTCGGCAACAACATCACTAGACTTAGCACACTTGCGCAGTGGCAGAGTAATAGTGAGTGGGATCGGCCGTGGCCTTATTTTCAGGAATTGTACGTGAATACTCACCTGATTTGATTTAGCTAAGCCGCAGGGCAACATTCCTCTGTGCAATTCTTTTGCGAGGACCAATTATCATCTTGGTCTCTGACAGAAGTTGATATGGGAGTCTAGCCACAACTCTCCTGCACAGCTCACAATATGGCCCAGCAACAGTCTATGGGCGGGTCTTGAGGTACCAGACAATGTGACAATCACATCGAACGAATTACCATGCACGCCAAGGAAGGGTGGTCTAAAACACGGGTACAAAGATACGTTCGCATTTGGCATTACGTATCACTGAGTGTGACGTACATCTCACGTTATACACCATTGGCCAAGCCAACATTTTTTCGCTTTGTTTGATATATTAATGGTAGTGGAGAATGAAAAAATTAACACCCCGTAGCAAGGGTCTCATACGAATATAGTTCTTTTCTCGTATGATAATATTGTGCACAGCACTTATCTTAACGAATGGGTCATACATCCTTCGGAGAGGTAGCGTTAATCAGAAATACGGGACCAGTGTTAACCACTCAGTAATACAGAAAACCTTTCTGACAAAAGGGGTGGAGTCAGAATATAAAGTCATTTTCTTCACCATAACTGTGACAACAAGGCGTCGGTACCTTAAGCAATTGAGAATAATCTTTAAAGCCGAAAATGGCCACTCGTGTGGAACATAAAAATGCAGATACTTGTTAATTAAGGAACAGCGAAGGCGGTAACATGACACTCCAGAAAACCAAAATTAAGCACTAGCCTCAGATCCACATGACGTTGTACCTACTGTCCGAATAATATGAACATATCCAAACTACTATTAACCATATAATGAAACAGCTATCGAAGGCGGTCGCTGAAACTCATTCGGTTGAATGTACGAGATATCAGACTTAAAAAAATATTTTGTATGGAAGAGAAAGGCACAAATAGGAAGAAAAATATCATGTATCGAAAGTATATGGAAGTATTGTGGACGAACCCTGTTCAGCATTCCTTCAAATCACGGTGCCATACAAAGAAGACTAATAAAAGAGTTGTAAATTCCGTATACATATGAGATTTTATCAAGTATCATTCCGTACTCCTCTTCACCGAGTAAAAGTACGAAATAATCCTCACTATGAATAATAACTTACCGTGGCTCAATGATCCGTTACAGCGTAACGGTAGGAGATGTAAAACACATTTTCTTCGTACGTCTGCTTCGATACATCTGTTTTACATCAGGTGTCTACTCCAACACTATTAACTTCTGTGCTATGCCTCTACTTTTACCTTGTGATAACTTGGAGCAGTCTGAAAGCGACCCAGCGTTCCCAGTGTTCTGCTATCCCCTCAGTCTTAACCATTCGCAGAAGTTCTCTTTCCATTACTGCACTTAGGAGTACTTCTTCATTTTCATTCTGTCGCCCATTTCTCTTCCAGCATCCTTTCTTCAATTAAATTTTAAAGTTGTTCAAGTACTTTTCTCTTTCATTCGACTGACCATGACTCACAGCCAAATAACCCACTTTCCCGACGAAAGACACATAATGTCTTTCTTCGTTCCAGCAGAATTCTTTTTCCTGTCAAGAAAATTTTCGTATCTTCCCTTGTAGGTGGTGTGAAAACCAGAAAACTGAATTCTTACAAGTAATCAGATTTAATCAACGATCATTCTTAAATGTTTTTGGCTGGATTCCTGGCAGTCATCTTCCAGTGTGTCGGCAAATACTCAGTCTCTAAACATTAAGCAGCAGTACAGTCCATCTAAATAAAAACAGTTCTGGTGACCTTTAAAGGCTCCTGTGACTACAATTACCACAGTGCATTTCCGGAATCGTGTACTGACAAAATTATACAGGTATTATGACTCCTTTCCAGTAATAGCGTTCTGCGCCCCTCCAGCGTTTCTCATCACTGGCCAAAGGTGGTAGTTGACGACGATACTTACCTGACAAACGGCGTTCTACACACTGAGGTGACATAGACTGTGTGATCAAAAGTATCCACACACCAGGATGAAAATGACTTACAAGTTCGTGGCGCCCTCTATCGTTAATGCTGGAATTCAATATGGTGTTGGCCCACCCTTAGTCTTGATGACAGCTTCCACTCTCGCAGGCATACGTTCAATCAGGTGCTTGAAGGTTTCTTGGCGAATGGCGCCCATTCTTCACGGTGTGCTGCTCTGAGGAGAGGTATCGATGTCGGTCGGTGAGGTCTGGCACGAAGACGGCGTTCCAAAACATCCCAGAGGTGTTCTGTAGGATTCACGTGAGGACTCTGTACAGGCCAGTCCATTACAGGGACGTTATTGCCATGTAAACACTCCGCCACAGGCCGTGCATTATGAACAGGTGCTCGATGGTGTTGAATGACACAATCGCCATCTCTGAATTGCTCTTGAACAGTGGGAAGCAAGAAGGTGCCTAAAACATCAATGTAGGTCTGTGCTGTAATAATTCCCGGCAAAACAACAAGGGGTGCAAGACCACTCAATAAATAACTCGACCATACCGTAACACCACCACCTCCGAATTTTACTGTTGGCACTATACGTCTGGCAGATGACTTCACCTGGCATTCGCCATACCCACACCCTGACTTCGGATCGCTATAATGTGTACCATGATTCGTCACTCCACTCTGCGCTTTCCCACTGTTCAATCGTCCAATGTTTACGCTCCTTAGACCAAGGGAGGCATTTACCGGCGTGATGTGTGGCTTATGAGCACCCGCTTGATCATGAAATCCAAGTACTCTCACCTCCCGCCTAGCTGTCGCAGTACCTGCAGTGGATCGTGATGCAGTTTGGAATTCCTGTCCGATGGCCTGGGTAGATGTCTGCCTATTACACATTACGACCCTCTTCAACAGTCAGCGGTGTGTGTCAGTCAAAAGACGAGGTCGGCCTGTACGCTTTTGTGCTGTCAGTGTCCCTTCAAGTTTCCTCTTCACTATCACAGTGGAAACAGTGGACTAGGAATATTTAGGAGTGTGGAAATCTCGCGTACTGAAGTATGACGCAAGTGACACCGAATCACCTGACCGTCAATGTTAAAAAATATATCGGCTCAACCACTTGTTTATAGTGTAAAACATTAAGATTGACGCGTTTCGGAAGTCAAGTTTCAATCATCAGAATAATAAAAAGTAAAAGAACCTGTTAAAACTTGCTAAAATGGTACATGCACCAGGCATGTTCCATTTTAGCGCGTTTTAACAGGTTCTATTACTTTTTATTATTCTGATGATGGAAACTTGACTTCCGAAACGCGTCAATCTTAGTGTTTTACACTATAAACAAGAACCTGTTAAAACTCGCTAAAATGGAACATGCACCTGGCATGTTCCATTTTAGCGAGTTTTAACAGGTTCTATTACTTTTTATTATTCTGATGATGGAAACTTAACTTCCGAAACGCGTCAATCTTAGTGTTTTACACTATAAACAAGTGGTTGAGCCGATATATTTTTTAACATTGACATTCACAAGCACGACCTCTCATCCAGTATGGATAAAATCAAAGTTCACCTGACCGTGTTAGAAGTCCTTGAGCTCCGTGTAGCGTCCCATTCTCCTCACTCACAATTTCTAATAACTACAGAGTTCGCTGAAATGAAGTACTTTGCAGTAGGTGACAGCACGATGCTTTTAATATGAAAAACGTATGTTTGATCACATAGTGTAGTTAAATAGGAGGGGGGGGGGGGACTACAGACGACAGGAATATTACAATTTTTATCACTACCGGCAGATGAAATTTTATTGTAAATTTATTGGTAGCGGTTTTCAACGATACTCTTCCTCATAATCAGGCGCTCTAGACATATAGTGCCTGAATTTTCCCGAAAGACATCACTCAGAAAGTGCCACGTGAAAATAGCTGGTACCCGCTTATGCTGTGCTAGTAAGCAACCACAAGCGCTGGAGAAATTTCTGTTTCTGGTCTCACCGCGTGTGGTTGCTTACAACAATATCTGATGCGGATATCGTTTATTTTCACATGGGACTTTATGACTGACGCCTTTCGGGAAAATGCAGCCACTGTATTTTTATAGGGCCTGATGATGACGAAGTTAAAGTCGAAACCGATTGCCAATAAATTGATAATGAAATTACATCTGACGGTAATGTTGAAAACTATAATAACCATTTCCACTCAGTGATCCATGTAAAAACAGCCCGTATCATTGTGGAGCCATCACCAGCTTACAAATGCCTTGTTCATACCTTGGGTCCATGGCTTCGTGGGTCTGCGCTACACTCTAACCCTGCATCAGAAACCGGTACTTTTCTGACCACGGTTTTCCAGTCTTCTAGGGACCAACCAATGTGGTCAGAACCCCAATAAAGGCGCTGAAGGTTATGTGCCGATGTTAGAAAATGAACTCGCATTTCTCGTCTGCTGCCATAACGCAGTAACGCCATATTTCGCCGCTCTGTCCAACGCACACATTCGACGTATGTCCGACACTAATTTCCGCATTTATTTCAAGCAGTGTTGTCTTTTAGCGCTGACAACTCTGCGCAAATGTCCCTGGTCTCGCTCGTTAAATGAAGGCCGTTAGCCACAGCACTCGTGGTGGGACGTAATGCCTGAAATTTGGTATTGGCAACACAGTCTTGACACCGTGAATTCGCTAACGATTTGCGAGATGGAGTATCCCATGCGTCTGGCTCCAGCTGCCAATCTGCGTTCGCAGTCTGTTACTTCCCGTCGTGCGGCCATAATCACGTGGGAAACCTTTTCACACGAATCACCTGAGTGGAAATGTAACAGCTGCGCCTATGTACTGCCCTTTTATACCTTGTGCAGGGGTGTCTACAGTCATCTATACATGTGCACAACGCTATCCCATGACTTTTTGTCACTTCAGTGTGATTCCATGGCGGTACAGACCTGACTGACGCTCTAAACATGGGAATGTACGAACATGCTGTAGGTGGATAGTGCGAAAGTTGATAGCGTGCTTCCGAGTTTCCTGCCAGGGTGGACTATTCAGTTTTGTACAACCGTTCAACGACTAACCAAGAAGGTTCGTTTCACGCTGCTTGGGCACGGGCATTGTCCTACTTGAAGACTACACTTCCTTGAGGTTCAGTTAACGCCAACAGAATTGCTTGGTGTTAATTGTTTCCTCAACAAACAACGGAAGTTTACTACTTTTGTACGTTGTGCCTTGCATATGCAGTCACGCTTGTATTGGCCTGTTGGGAGAGACGCAGCGCATAGAAACGGCGGTCATTGTCGCTAAGGCGGAATCTCCTGCCATCACTAAACACAGTTTTTTACCATACGTGTCGTCAGTAGCATCATTCTCTATACCACTGAGGAGATGGCCCGGTATGCATGTCAAGCAAATTGCAAGGTGACTTTTTTGTTTTTGTTCCAACAGTCTTCTTACTCCTCTGATGCAGTCCTCCCCGAATTCCTCCCCTGCGCCAACTTTATCATTTCAAGGGTAGTAATTGCAACCTATGTCCTCAATTATTTGCTAGATATATTCCAGTCTCTGTCTTCCTCTACAGTTCATACCCTCTGCAGCTCCCTCTTGTACCGTCGTAGTTATTCCGTCATATCTCCGCACTGCTCGCCATATATTCCTTTCCTCGCCTATTCTGCAGAGAACGACTCATTCCTTACCTTATCAGTCTAATTTTAAATACTTGTTTAACAAGACGTCTCAAATGAATCCATTCTCTTCCGTACCTGTTTTTCCACAGTCCATTTTTTACTACCACACAATGCTGTGCTCCCAACGTAGATTCTCGAAATTTCATCAAAGTACCCTCCATTCGGAAATTGGGATGCGCTCAACGACTGTGACATGACTTTCAAAATTGTAGAGAGCAGCAATCAGTCTTCGTTTCCGTTCTAGCTTCAGTAAGGTAGGTCCAGATTTCGGCTGGTAACTAGCAATTATCAACGATAACAATACAAGAAGTACATAGAGTATAGCATATAAAAATTACGACCTATGACATAAGCTATATCGCTCGTACATTAAATTACATACCAATATTTCACAGTTGTTGCACATGCCCTAGTATATCTACACCATTTGTCCGGGCTGCTGTCACAGTTCATCAAAGAGTACTATGTAATGAAGGTAGCTTTTTCAGAGAACACAACGGTTAGCAGTGTGGCCCACTCCACGTGAACTACGTAGTAGGTAACCTTCTACATACATCCATACTCCGCAAGCCACCTGACGGTATGTGGCGGAGGGTACCCTGAGTACCTCTATCGGTTCTCTCTTCTATTCCAGTCGCGTATTGTTCGTGGAAAGAAGGATTGTCGGTATGCTTCTGTGTGGGCTCTAATCTCTCTGATTTTATCCTCATGGTATCTTCGCGAGATATACGTAGGAGGGAGCAATATACTGCTTGACTCTTCGGTGAAGGTATGTTCTCGAAACTTTAACAAAAGCCCATACCGAGCAACTGAGCGTCTCTCTTGCAGAGTCTTCCACTGGAGTTTATCTATCATCTCCGTAAAGCTTTCGCGATTACTAAATGATCCTGTAACGAAGCGCGCTGCTCTCCGTTGGATCTTCTCTATCTCTTCTATCAACCCTATCTGGTACGGATCCCACACTGTTGAGCAGTATTCAAGCAGTGGGCGAACAAGACTACTGTACCCTACTTCCTTTGTTTTCGGATTGCATTTCCTTAGGATTCTTCCAATGAATCTCAGTCTGGCATCTGCTTTACCGACGATCAACTTTATATTGATCATTCCATTTTATATCACTCCTAAAGCGTACTCCCAGATAATTTATGGAATTAACTGCTTCCAGTTGCTGACCTGCTATTTTGTAGCTAAATGATAAGGGATCTATCTTTCTATGTATTCGCAGCACATTACGCTTGTCTACATTGAGACTCAGTTGCCACTCCCTGCATTTCAGTACAATTTTCCATTGTTACAACTTCTCGATACATCACAGCATCATCTGCAAAAAGCCTCGGTGAACTTCCGATGTCATCCACAAGGTCAATTATGTATACTGTGAATAGCAACGGTCCTATGACACTCCCCTGCGCCACACCTGAAATCACTCTTACTTCGGAAAACTTCTCTCCATTGAGAATAACATGCTGCGTTCTGTTATCTAGGAACTCTTCAATCCAATCACACAATTGGTCTGATAGTCCATATGCTCTTACTTTCTTCATTAAACGACTGTGGGGAACTGTATCGAACGCCTTGCGGAAGTCAAGAAACACGGCATCTACCTGTGAACCCGTGTCTATGGCCCTCTGAGTCTCGTGGCCGAATAGCGCGAGCTGGGTTTCACACGACCGTCTTTTTCGAAACCCATGCTGATTCCTACAGAGTAGATTTCCATTCTCCAGAAAAGTCATTATACTCCAACATAATACGTGTTCCACAATTCTACAACTGATCGACTTTAGAGATATAGGTATATAGTTCTGCACATCTGTTCGACGTCCCTTCTTGAAAACGGGGATGACCTGTGCCCTTTTCCAATCCTTTGGAACGCTACGCTCTTCTATAGACCTACGGTACACCGCTGCAAGAAGGGGGGCAAGTTCCTTCGCGTACTCTGTGTAAAATCGAACTGGTATCCCATCAGGTCCAGCGGCCTTTCCTCTTTTGAGCGATTTTAATTGTTTCTCTATCCCTCTGTCGTCTATTTCGATATCTACTATTTTGTCATCTGTGCGACAATCTAGAGAAGGAACTACAGTGCAGTCTTCCTCTGTGAAACAGCTTTGGAAAAAGACATTTAGTATTTCGGCCTTTAGTCTGTCATCCTCTGTTTCAGTACCATTTTGGTCACAAAGTGTCTGGACATTTTGTTTTGATCCACCTACCGCTTTGACATAAGACCAATATTTCTTAGGATTTTCTGCCAAGTCAGTACATAGAACTTTACTTTCGAATTCATTGAACGCCTCTCGCATAGCCCTGCTCACACTACATTTCGCTTCGCGTAATTTTTGTTTGTCTGCAAGGCTTTGGCTATGTTTATGTTTCTGTGAAGTTCCCTTTGCTTCCGCAGCAGTTTTCTAACGCGGTTGTTGTACCACGGTGGCTCTTTTCCATCTCTTACGATCTTGCTTGGCACATACTCATCTAACGCATATTGTACGATGGTTTTGAACTTTGCCCACTGATCCTCAACACTATCTGTACTTGAGACAAAACTTTTGTGTTGAGCCGTCAGGTACTCTGTAATCTGCTTTTTGTCACTTTTGCTAAACAGAAAAATCTTCCTACCTTTTTTAATATTTCTATTTACGGCTGAAATCATCGATGCCGTAACCGCTTTATGATCGCTGATTCCCTGTTCTGCGTTAACTGTTTCAAATAGTTCGGGTCTGTTTGTCACCAGAAGGTTTAATATGTTATCGCCACGAGTCGGTTCTCTGTTTTACTGCTCAAGGTAGATTTCAGATAAAGCACTTAAAAAAATTTCACTGGATTCCCTGCCACCCGTTATGAACGTTTGAGTCTCCCAGTCTATATCCGGCAAATTAAAATGTCCACCCAGAACTATAACATGGTGGGGAAATCTACTCGAAATATTATCCAAATTATCCTTCAGGTGCTCAGCCACAACAGCTGCTGAGCCAGGGGTCCTATAGAGACATCCAATTACAATGTCTGGACCTGCTTTAACCGTGACCTTCACCCAAATCATTTCACTATTCGGATCTCCGTCAATTTCCTTCGATACTATTGCACTTCTTATCGCTATAAACACGCCTCCCCCTTCACTGTCCAGCGTGTCTCTGCGGTATACATTCCAATCTGAGTTTAGGATTTCATTACTGTTTACGTCTGGTTTCAGCCAACTTTCTGTCCCTAGTACTATATGGGCGTTGTGACCGTTTATTAATGAGAGCAGTTCTGGGACCTTTCTATAGACGCTCCTGCAGTTTACTATTAGCACATTAATATTGTTATTCCCTGTTGCATTTTGCCTACTCCTACCTTGCCGCGTCTCAGGAGGCATCTTGTCGGGCCTAGGGAGGGAATTCTATATCCTAAAAAACTCCCATGTGCACTCCACACGTACTTCGCTACCCTTGTAGCCGCTTCCGGCGTGTAGTGCACGCCTGACCTATTCAGGGGGACCCTACATTTCTCCACCCGATAGCGGAGGTCGAGAAATTTGCACCCCAGATCTCCGCAGAATCGTCTGAGCCTCTGGTTTAAGCCTTCCACTCGTTTCCAAACCACAGGACCGCGATCCGTTCTGGGAACGATACTACAAATAGTTAGCTCTGATTCCACCCCGCGAGCGAGGCTCTCCGCCTTCACCAATTCCGCCAACCGCCTGTACGAACTGAGGATGACCTCTGAACCCAGACGGCAGGAGTCATTGGTGCCGACATGAGCAACAATTTGCAGTAGGGTGCACCCAGTGCGCTCTATCGCCGCCGTCAGGGTCTCCTCCACATCTCGGATGAGACCCCCCGGCAAGCAGGCCAGTGTTCACTCTAACACTGGCCTTCTTCCCCGACCTTTCCGCTATTTCCCTAAGGGGCTCCTTCATCCGCCTAACGTTGGAGCTCCCATTAACTAATAAACCCCTCCTCCCGTGTGCCTGCTCGGACCTTGCTGAAGGAGCGGCCACATGTCCACTCACAGGCAGAGCGGGCGATGCCACACGGCCAGCCTCCACATTTACCCTCCGCCTCGTGCGCCGCAAACGCCGCTGAACCCGCCACTCCCCTTGGGGAGAGGGTGGCACAACCGCGCCCGGTACCCGCGAAGATGTCTCGACAGCAGGGACAGTGAGTGAAGCATGTAACACCTGGGGTGTACCATGCGACGCACCAGACTCCCCACTGCCGCTACATTCCGAGGCAGCAGCCTGAAGACGTCTGACCGTGGCCATCAACACGCTCAGCTGTTCGCGAACAGTGGCCAGCTCCTCCTGCGTCCGTACACTGCAGTCACACATCCTATCCATCCTAAGAAATCAATTTACTGTAGAGAGTTAATCAACTTTTAACTAGACTGCTGATTCACTAAAGGCGGCTGATTGTTGACTAAACTGTGGTTGCCAGCCACTTCTTGTAGAAAACAATGAAAACAGCACTACCTGTCTTTGGACTGTATTGAAAACAAACACTAGCACTACTGGCACTATGGTTGACTAAAGGGATTCTCTCTGACTGTATTCAAAACAAACACGAAATCTATGGAACACTATTACTAGCACTCGACAATTAAAGCTTCCTACCGAGCGAGGTGGCGCAGTGGTTAGACACTGGACTCGCATTCGGGAGGACGACGGTTCAATCCCGCGTCTGGCCATCCTGATTTAGGTTTTCCGTGATTTCCCTAAATCATTCCAGGCAAATGCCGAGATGGTTCCTCTGAAAGGGCACGGCCGACTTCCTTCCCCATCCTTCCCTAATCCGATGAGACCGATGACCACGCTGTCTGGTCTCCTTCCGCACCCAACCCACCTAAAGCTTCCTAAAAGGAAAAACACACGGAGGAAGAAGTGATAAGTAAGAAAAATACAGTTAATACTTAAATTAAGGTAGCTCGCTGCACAGCGGACGTGAAGCAGACGGCAGTTACGACCTTCATAGTAAAGTTATGGTCCCCAGCGAAACTTAAAATTTACATAGATATAAAATAAAATGAAATATAGTTAAAATTATTGAATTTGCTGTACTGACTTACTGCACATTTAACATGTTTTTTTTTTTTCAATTTCATCTCATTGCGCCTCATACGGGCTGAGGAGCGGGCTGTCAGCGGTACTAGCAACCCGCTCTTCAGCCAATGTACAATAAAAAGAAGTAAAGTAGATGAATAAACAAGAAACAGATAGTGGAGATATATAAACCGAATTTAAAGCTTTTTAAATGTGAAAAATAAAACCTAAGTGTTGAGATATATTATGGATGACTTTTTGCACTGGTAGGTAAAAACAGTAATAATGAAAGATAAATGAAATGCCATAAGGGTACGATTAAAACATTAATAAATGTTGCAGGAACAGTGATATGTGAACCAAATTAACGTTAGAAGACATAAAACATGTTAGATTCACTGCTTGTGAGCCAGTTACTATAATAATCTTTAAAAGCAAAGAAATTTCTTCCTCAGATCAAGGCCTATGTTTGGTACTAGTAGACTTTCTTTGTCCAGCAATTGCAAGGCGACGCTCTTCTCGTAGCCAGCATCCAATTTCTGCCAGGCGCAATGCCTGTATCACACATCGAAGTTCGTGCGGCGATCTCCATGCGACCAATAATGACTGCTCGTAGCTGGCAGACCACAACTGTTTTTGGCAATCTCCTTGACCGACAGGCTATCCTAGCACAGCTCCAGTCCTGCCTCAAACACTGCTTATCACTGTTTTTGATGCTATTATCCCAGATCAAACATAGAGGGTCCTCCGCTTCGAAGCAGGAGCAAGAGAGGACGAGACATGAAGTACCGATCTAGCGGAATCTTCCACTTGTTTTGATATGTACATTGTAGTTTTGTTATAGGTGCTCAGCACGAAAATCCCGCCGACAATGAGGTTATTTGAGAAGGCATTTTCCTGCTCAGCACGAAAATCCCGCCGACAATGAGGTTATTGGAGACGGATGAGGTAACGAAGCACTTTGCCCTTTTCTGTGGAACCATTACGGGATTTACCTTAAGCGGTTGAGGGAAACAGCAGAGAATTTGGATGGCCAGATGAGAATTTGAACCACTGTAGTCTCGAATGCGATTCCAGTGTCTTACCATTGTGCCCTGTCGCTAGTTCTTGGAATGACGTTCCTTCTTCACTGCTGCAAGACACCTCGGAACACTGCTCTTGCTGGTTAGTGATGACCATTCCTCATTCACTGTTACTGCGTTGCTGCGAATGTAGTACGAGGGCAATGCAGCAAGTAAAGAACGTTTGCGCATACAGTCCGTGCACCGATCTTGGGGCAGCCGCTCATTCGTTTCTGGTGCTCAGTGGGGTGCGGACAGTTACCGTATGCGGTTGTAAGTCAGGCCTGGTTGCGTGGTAAGTGCAGAGATCGCTGCGCGGACTGCGGATCCCGCTGACTGTGAGATGCGAGGTGTTGTTCGTTTTCTGCAGGCAGAATTGTTAGACCCTGTGACATTCACCATTTGTTACCATTCAAGGAAAAGGTATAACGAACGCGGCTAGTGTCCGGAAGTCTTGCACTATGCTTAATAATGGAAAAACAGATCTTGATGACGAAGAGAGATCGGTCGACCCTCCGTCACCACAGATGCTCTGAAGCAAGAGGTGGATATCGTATCATTCGAGGGAGTCGAGTATTTACGATTCACCACGTGCCTGAACAATGCCTGGAAGTGTCTCGTTTAACAGTGAATGGAGTGTCCCTCAGAACTTAGGTTACCACAAAATCTGTGCACGGTGGATGCCACACGTGTTCACGCATGACCAGAAAGCTGCGGGAGTGGGCACGACATTAGTAATTTTGGAACGTTAGGAAAGGGATGGCAATACATTCAGTGACCAGATTGTTACATGAGGTAAAACGTGGGATTCTCATAAAGCACTTCCCCACAAAATGGTTCAAATGGCTTCAAATGGCTCTGAGCACTATGGGACTTAACTTCTCAGGTCATCAGTCTCCTAGAACGTAGAACTACTTAAACCTAACTAACCTAAGGACATGACACACATCCATGCCCGAAGCAGGATTCGAACCTGCGACCGTAGCGGTCGCGCAGTTCCAGACTGTAGCCGCTAGAACCGCTCGGCCACCCCGGCCGGCGCACTACCCCACATCCACCTCTCCCCCCCCCCCCCCGAAAAAGGAAATGAAACGATAGTCTATGAAATGACGTCATCCACTGTATCCACAGGTCCCACGAAGTCAAACAAATTGCATCACCTCAAAAACTGATAGTTTGTGCATTCTGTGACAGTGAAGGAGCCCTGCTCGGCGACTTCATGCCCCGCAACACAACAACCAATAGTAATGCGAACTGTGCATCCCTTGAACGTATTCGTCGGGCTATCCAGAACCGCTGGAAGAAGACAAGCTCTCGCATGGAACTGTAATAATTCACGACAATGTACGTCCGCATACCGCCCGGCAAACATCTTTGAGCGTACTACCTACAGTCCATTCGTGGTACCATCAGCCTTTTTCCTCTTTGCACAACTGGAGGGACACATTGCTGGTAAATGCTTCACAACTAATGAAGATCTGAAGGATGCTGTCTTGACCTGGCTGAACAGCCAGACGGCTTCTTTATAAGACGAGGGTATACACAAACAGGTGGCAAGATACGACAGGTGCCTTAGTGTCAAAGGCAACAATGTGGAAAAGTAGACGAAGTATGTGTCAAATCGTGTATGTTTAGTTCCTGTATTAGTATTGAAGAGTATCTCGATGTAGCGAAACGTTATTTACTTCCTGGAAGAACCTCGTGGTTCGGGATAGAAGCTATTATGATCTCTATTGTCGTACTGGATTATTACTTCAAGGAATTTTAGGACAAAATGCATAACACACTACTGACAGCCTTTGGAGAGCCAGTCCTGACAAAACTCTACCATCTGGTGAGCAAGATGTATGAGGCAGGCGAAATTCCCTCAGACTTCAAGAAGAATATAATAATTACAATCCCAAAGAAAGCAGGTGTTGACAGATGTGAAAATTACCGAACTATCAGTTTAATAAGTCACAACTGCATAATACTATCGCGAATTCTTTACAGACAAATGGAAAAACTGGTAGAAGCCGACCTCTGGGAAGATCAGTTTGGATTCCGTAGAAATATTGGAACACGTGAGGCAATATTGACCCTACGACTTATCTTGGAAGAAAGATTAGGAAAGGCAAACCTACGTTTCTAGCATTTGTAGACTTAGAGAAAGCTTTTGACAATGTTGACTGGAATACTCTCTTTCAAATTCTGAAGGTGGCAGGGGTAAAATACAGGGAGCGAAAGTCTATTTACAATTTGTACACAAACCAAATGGCAGTTATAAGAGTCGAGGGACATGAAAGGGAAGCAGTGGTTGGGAAGGGAGTGAGACAGGGTTGTAGCCTCTCCCCGATGTTATTCAATCTGTATATTGAGCGAGCAGTAAAGGAAACAAAAGAAAAGTTCGGAGTAGGCATTAAAATCCATGGAGAAGAAATAAAAAGTTTGAGATTCGCCTATGACATTGTAATTCTGTCAGAGACAGCAAAGGACTTGGAAGAGCAGTTAAATGGAATGTACAGTGTCTTGAAAGGAGGATATAAGATGAACATCAACAAAAGCAAAACGAGGATAATGGAATGTAGTCGGGTGATGCTGAGGGAATTAGATTAGAAAATGAGACACTTAAAGTAGTGGAGGAGTTTTGCTATTTGGGCAGCAAAATAACTGATGTTTAATTTATTTAAACAAGTCACATCTTTGAGATCTGCATTACTACACAGCAATAAAACTATTCTTTTTCCCTCTGTTAATCTTCCATGTCTGTGATAATTAGAGTAATTCCTCTATTTCCATTTGTGTTAACTTATAATTTTGTTTAGCTACTCCATATGGCTAGAGGATAAATGTAGGGATGTAGAGGCTTATCTCACTAGGGGTAAGATAGATACTGCCTACAGTAAAATTAGAGAGACCTTTGGAGATAAGAGAACCACTTGTATGAATATCAAGAGCTCAGATGGAAACCCAGTTCTAAGCAAAGGAGGGAAAGCAGAAAGGTGGAAGGAGTATATAGAGGGTCTATACAAGGGCAATGTACTTGAGGACAATATTAAGGAAATCGGGAGAGAATGTAGATGAACATGAAATGGGAGATATGTTACTGCGTGAAGAGTTTGACAGAGCACTGAAAGACCTGAGTCGAAACAAGGCCCCGGGAGTAGACAATATTCCATTAGAACTACTGACGGCCTTGGGAGAGCCAGTCGTGACAAAAATCTACCATCTGGTGAGCAAGATATATGAGACAGGCGAAATACCCTCAGACTTCAAAAAGAATATAATAATTCCAATCCCATAGAAAGCAGGTGTTGACAGATGTGAAAATTACCGAACTATCAGTTTAATAAGTCATGGCTGCAAAATACTAACGCGAATTCTTTACAGACGAATGGAAAAACTAGTAGAAGCCGACCTTGGGGAAGATCAGTTTGGATTCCGTAGAAATATTGGAACACGTGAGGCAATACTGACCCTACGGATTCTCTTAGAAGCTAGATTAAGGAAAGGCAAACCTACGTTTCTAGCATTTGTAGACTTAGAGAAAGCTTTTGACAATGTTGACTGGAATACTCTCTTTCAAATTCTGAAGGTGGCAGGGCTAAAATACAGGGAGCGAAAGGCTATTTACAATTTGTATAGAAACCAAATGGCAGTTATAAGAGTTGAGGGGCATGAAAAGGAAGCAGTGGTTGGGAAGGGAGTGAGATAGTGTTGTAGCCTCTCCCCGATGTTATTCAATCTGTATATTGAGCAAACAGTGAAGGAAACAAAATAAAAATTCGGAGTAGATATTAAAATCCATGGAGAAGAAATAAAAACTTTGAGATTCGCCGATGACATTGTAATTCTGTCAGAGACAGCAAAGCACTTGGAAGAGCAGTTGAACGGAATGGATAGTGTCTTGAAGGGAGGATGTAATATGAACATCAACAAAAGCAAAACGAGGATAATGGAATGTATTCGAAATAAGACGGGTGATGTTGAGGGTATTAGATTAGGAAATGAGACACTTAAAGTAGTAAAGGAGTTTTGCTATTTGGAGAGCAAAATAACTGATGATGGTTGAAGTGAGAGGATATAAAATGTAGACTGGCAATGGCAAGGAAAGCGTTTCTGAAGAAGAGAAATTTGTTAACATCGATTATAGATTTAAGTATCAGGAAGTCGTTTCTCAAAGTATTTGTATGGAGTGTAGCCATGTATGGAAGTGAAACATGGACGATAAATAGTTTAGACAAGAAGAGAATAGAAGCTTTCGAAATGTGGTGCTACAGAAGAATGCTGAAGATTAGATAGGTAGATCACATAACTGATGAGGAGGTAGTGAATAGAATTGGGGAGAAGAGGAGTTTATGGCGCAACTTGATTAGAAGAAGGGATCAGTTGGTAAGACATGTTCTGAGGCATCAAGGGATCACAAATTTAGTACTGGAGGTCAGCGTGGAGGGTAAAAATCGTAGAGGGAGGCCAAGAGATGAAGACACTAAGCATATTCAGAAGAATGTAGGCTGCAATAGGTACTGGGAGATGAAGAAGCTTGCACAGGATATAGTAGCCTGGAGAGCTGTTTCAAACCAGTCTCCGGACTGAAGACCACAACAATAACATGCATAACACAGAGAAGGTTATACACGATGCGTGCGATGAGCAATTTAAACAAATGCGCCCTCAGGACAATAGCAGAGCAGACGACGAGGTCGTTGACCTACAAGGCACAAGTAGCCAGCTGCGCCGCGCTTCTGTTCTGCCCACGAGCCAATATGCTAATGCGCCGCAGTGGCGTTGGCGGGCGCTCTTTTAATTGGGCGCTGGCCGCGCGGTCCGCCGTAATTATACGGCAGGTACCGCGGAGCACGGGCCGCGCCGCGCCGCGCAGCGGTCCGGTGGGCGGCGTGGCGGGCCGTGGCCGCCACCAGGCTGGGCCACAGCAGACCGCGGCTGCGTAATCGCCCGCACAATGGGCCCCACCTACTGCACAGTGTCTCCTGCGTGCCAGGCTGTAAGCGACGCCGCTACCTGTTGTGGCGTTACCAGATTCTTCGAGTCATTTAAAACAAAGAATGTGACCCAAATTCTTTTTTTCTCTTTTTTCTTTGGTTTGCTGTGACCCGCCACGAATTCCTTTTACACCTCAGACAAGCAATTGCAATATACAGTACGTCTTTAACTATTTGCTGGATGTATCCCGATCTCTGTCTCCCTTCACAATTTTTGCCATCTACAGCTCCCTCTAGTACCACGGAAATTATTCGCTCGTGTCTTAAGGGCGGGTAGGACGTCAAACGGACCGACTTGGAGCAGGAGAGGCACCACAGGACATTTCAATTTCATCTGTCTACACTTTTAGAAATAAATTCATAAAACTTCGTCAGCATTACCAGGAAGGATTGAGGACTCACACTCATAGCAGTGGAAGTTCAAAAACATAGGAAAATACCTTTTTTTACATGTGAAATTTCATCATTTTTTCACTTACTACTGGCTGTGTTTGTTTCTGTAGGTACACTTTTCTTCCTAAGTTAGAGAGATTCTTCCATGAATTTTGCACAGCATACAAGCAGTACTTACAGGTGTATGAAACTCTAGAATTTTCCAAATCTATTCAAAACTGTGGTAAAAATTGAGATAATTAACTACAAAATTTGAGTTTTTTCTAAACAAGAAGTTTAAAATGTAACAGTTCATTCATTTTTTCATAAATTAAATAAACTCTAGAGTTTCATACACATGTAACTAGAGTTTGTATGCTGTGCAAAATTCATCGAAGAATCTCCCTCGAAAAGTGTACCTATACAGCAGCAAATACAGCCAGTAGTAAGAGAAATAATGATGAAATTTAAAATGTAAAAAATGTATTTTGTTACGTTTTTGAGCTTCCACTACTATGAGTATGAATCCTGAATCCTTCCTGATCGTGACCGAGCGAGGTGGCGCAGTGGTTAGCACACTGGACTCGCATTCGGGAGGACGACGGTTCAATCCCGTCTCCGGCCATCCTGATTTAGGTTTTCCGTGATTTCCCTAAATCGTTTCAGGCAAATGCCGGAATGGTTCCTTTGAAAGGGCACGGCCGATTTCCTTCCCAATCCTTCCCTAACCCGAACTTGCGCTCCGTCTCTAATGACGTCGTTGTCGACGGGACGTTAAACACTAACCACCACCACCACCACTTCCTGATCATGCTTTCAAAGTTTTATGAATATATTTGTAAAAGTATAGACAGTGGAAATTAAAATTTCCTGTGGTGCCTCTCCTGCTCCAAGTCGGCCCGTTTGACGCCCTACCCCCCATAACGGATGTCCTATCATTCTATCTCTTTATCTTGTCAGTGTCTCCTCCCCTCCCCCCCCCCCCCCTCATTCCTTACTTGACCAGTCCACCTAACTTTCAACATTCTTCTGTAGCATCATATCTCAAATGCTTCTGTCTTCTTCTGTTACGGTTGTCTCACAATCACTGAATGTCTCACTACCATACAATGCTGTCCTCCTCAAATTAAGGCCTACGTTTGATACTAGTAGACTTCTCTTGGCCAGCAATGCCCTTCATGCCTCTGCTAGTCTGCTTTTTCAGCCCTACCTGCTCCTCCCGGCATGGGTTATTTTGCTGCCTAGGAAGCACAATTCCTTAACTTCGTCTACTTCATGTTCCCCAATTCTGATGTTATGTAGCATATTACCGTCTTTACGACTTTTCTGATCGAGCCTTAACGTTATCTCGCATTTCTAGCTGCTTCTCTCACAAATAATGATAAAAATTCAGAAACTCAGGGTCGCCACTAGCCCAAGCCCTTCCTAACCATTTAGAAAAAAACGGAGCTGGAAAATTATTAGTTTAATTACTTTAATAATTTAATTACAAATACGCAAATTTCTTTAAGTAGCCAGATAAAAAGCACTCCATGTGGTGCATGAAGCAACTTGATTAATTCAGGATTGGAAATCGGAGTAAGTGGGTAAGATCTGCACCACAGAATTTATCTTTCACGTAGATTATTTATTGTATATAAGTATTTGGTTGCACATCCTAACTACACATAACTGGTGCCTCACTAGAAACATTTAAGAAAGAATTACGTGAGAATGTAACAGAGCACAATTTAACTACAGCAAGAAGAAACACAGAAAAAGGGGGTGGGATACATCATCTCCTTTGCATTCATACCATAAAAATATCTCACGGAGATTCCCAATACGATTCTACGCATGTACTATTCTGGACAGAGGTTTAACCAACGCATGAGGTGTGCGATAATTATTCAACATACTAACTGCGTCTGCTGCTTGCAAACGGCCGAACTAGAGCACGTGGTGCATTCCGAATCCAACTGTTGTGCTGTTTTGTAGAAAGCGTACGAAAGGACAGATATTCTTGCAGAAATTATAGCTCATTTTCTTGCAGAAATTATAGCTCATTAAGCAAGCAAACTGTTAAAATAAAGCCTATTGCGGTGCCGTGGTGGACCAGAAGGGTCATTGATTACCAAACACGTGGCACAAAAGCGACACACAAAGACCAAAGCAACTTTCACAAAGTGTAAGACTAAAATCATTAAAAATCATACTCGATTCACCACAGTATTACACTCACGTGTGGCTGAAGTGAACCTAACCAGCTTTTCCTAACCAGATTTACCGTTTGAAATTCTAATTCATTGTTGTTCAAAATGAACAAAGTACCTTCCACACTTTTAACTGAAACACCCAAAAATCGCCTATTTGAAGCAATATAATTATGGCACATTCGGAAAAATAACTCGCTCTACACGCTTCAGTTAAGTTGAAGTTCTTAAGTATTTCAACAGTTAAACATAACGAACTCCTAACTCAACCTGCTTCCTATCACCTGAAACCTCCGTTAAGAGCTACGATCCGTACTCAGCAAGCCCCTTCACCGAAGAGTGCAGCTTTCTCTTTCGACGTTACATAGCTACCCCGTAGGGGTAGCCCTCCGTCACCAACCTCACACACTAAAACAGCCTTCGACACAGCCTTCGACTGTTCAGGTATTGGAAACTTAAGTTGGTCATCCTGTGCTATCCTTCGAACGAGAAGCAACATCGTCTGCTCCCAGCAGACGATGGCCAACTCAGCGTTTCCCACAAAACAAAACTGAAACCCCACTTTAAAACACACATATAATATACAATAGGCGTTACTTGACTGCTCAGTCTTTCCGGAAGAGTTCATGAATTGAGCTAAAATCAGATAGTAAAGCGAATAAGTTGTACCGAATTAGACAAGCGTCTTATGAAACGACTTCACAGAGACGTTTCAGTTAATTGTCTCATTACTGTCATCTTTCTTCGCTTTACCCACGGTTCATATTCTGTACTCATTAGTCTGTTAATTCTGTTAAAGATATCCTGTAATTCCCTTTCACTTTCTAAGGATAGCAAAGTCATCAGGGAATTTTAATGGTGATATCCTTTCACGTTAAATTTTAATCTCTCTTAAACCATTCTTTTATTTCTGTCGTTGCTTCAAAACCTACAGATTGAAGAGAAAGTGAGAACGACTACATCCATGCCTTACACCCTTATTAATCCGTGCATTTCGTTCTTGATCTTCCACTCCTGTTGTTGCCTCTTGATTCTTGCATTGTGTACTACCCGTCTTTCCCTATAGCTTACCCCTATTTTTCTGAGGGTTTCCATCATCTTGCACCATTTGACACTGTCGAATGCTTTTTCCAGGTAGACAAATCCTATGAACGTGTCTTGATTTTACTTCAGTCTTGCTTCGATTATCAACCGCAGTGTCAGAACTGCCTCTATGATATCATCACCTTTTCCGAAGCCAGACTGATCATCATCTAACCAACGTAGCACAAGTATTCCACAATCCAACTTGTGCATTTCATGAGTGTCATGTGATAAATTTGATGGCTGTAATCGATTTCAGGTTTCTCGTCCCGCAGTTCACTTGTACTGTCAGATTTTACAGTTATGTGCAAAGCAAATATTGATAAATCGTAACGTATCTCCACACTTCAGGATTTATTTTGAAAGCAATTCTCAGCCCTGTGTCACATAACACAACAGCAACTCACTCTCAAGTGCTGCCAGGAGTCTACGCAAACTGTATTTAATACATCCTCCGCCACCCCAACCAATTTAAGTGATGCGATGACACAAAATAACTTTTTTTTTTTTTTTTTTTTTTTTTTTTTTTGGTCATCAGTCTACTGACTGGTTTGATGCGGCCCGCCACGAATTCCTTTCCGTGCTAACCTCTTAACCTCTTCATCTCAGAGTAGCACTTGCAACCTACGTCCTCAATTATTTGCTTGACGTATTCCAATCTCTGTCTTCCTCTACAGTTTTTCCCTCTACAGCTCCTTCTAGTACCATGGAAGTCATTCCCTCATGTCTTAGCAGATGTCCTATGATCCTGTCCCTTCTCCTTATCAGTGTTTTCCACATATTCCTTTCCTCTCCGATTCTGCATAGAACCTCCTCATTCCTTACCTTATCAGTCCACCTAATTTTCAACATTCGTCTATAGCACCACATCTCAAATGCTTCCATTCTCTTCTGTTCCGGTTTTCCCACAGCCCATGTTTCACTACCATACAATGCTGTACTCCAGACGTACATCCTCACAAATTTCTTCCTCAAATTAAGGCCGGTATTTGATATTAGTAGACTTCTCTTGGTCAGAAATGCCTTTTTTGCCATAGCGAGTCTGCTTTTGATGTCCTCCTTGCTCCGTCCGTCATTGGTTATTTTACTCCCTAGGTAGCAGAATTCCTTAACTTCATTGACTTCGTGACCATCAATCCTGACGTTAAGTTTCTCGCTGTTCTCATTTCTACTACTTCTCATTACCTTCGTCTTTCTCCGATTTACTCTCAAACTATACTGTGTACTCATTAGACTGTTCATTCCGTTCAGCAGATCATTTAGTTCTTCTTCACTTTCACTCAGGATAGCAATGTCATCAGCGAATCGTATCATTGATATCCTTTCACCTTGTATTTTAATTCCACTCCTGAACCTTTCTTTTATTTCCATCATTGCTTCCTCGATGTACAGATTGAAGAGTAGGGGCGAAAGGCTACAACCTTGTCTTACACCCTTCTTAATACGAGCACTTCGTTCTTGAACGTCCACTCTTATTATTCCATCTTGGTTGTTGTACATATTGTATATGACCCGTCTCTCCCTATAGCTTACCCATACTTTTTTCAGAATCTCGAACAGCTTGCACCATTTTATATTGTCGAACGCTTTTTCCAGGTCGACAAATACTATGAACGTGTCTTGATTTTTCTTTAGCCTTGCTTCCATTATTAGCCGTAACGTCAGAATTGCCTCTGTCGTCCCTTTACTTTTCCTAAAGCCAAACTGATCGTCACCTAGCGTATTCTCAATTTTCTTTTCCATTCTTCTGTATATTATTCTTGTAAGCAGCTTCGATGCATGAGCTGTTAAGCTGACTGTGCGATAATTCTCACACTTGTCAGCTCTTACCGTCTTCGGAATTGTGTGGATGATGCTTTTCTGAAAGTCAGATGGTATGTCGCCAGACTCATATATTCTACACACCAACGTGAATAGTCGTTTTGTTGCCACTTCCCCCAATGACTTTAGACGTTCTGATGGAATGTTATCTATCCCTTCTGCCTTATTTGACCGTAAGTCCTCAAAAGCTCTTTTAAATTCCGATTCTAATACTGGATCCCCAACCTCTTCTAAATCGATTCCTGTTTCTTCTTCTATCACATCAGACAAATCTTCACCCTCATAGAGGCTTTCAATGTATTCTTTCCACCTATCTGCTCTCTCCTCTGCATTTAACAGTGGAATTCCCGTTGCACTCTTAATGTTACCACCGTTGCTTTTAATGTCACCAAAGGTTGTTTTGACTTTCCTGTATGCTGAGTCTGTCCCGACAATCATATCTTTTTCGATGTCTTCACATTTTTCCTGCAGCCATTTCGCCTTAGCTTCCCTGCACTTCCTATTTATTTCATTCCTCAGCGACTTGTATTTCTGTATTCCTGATTTTCCCGGAACATGTTTGTACTTCCTCCTTTCATCAATCAACTGAAGTATTTCTTCTGTTATCCATGGTTTCTTCGCAGCTACCTTCCTTGTACCTATGTTTTCCTTCCCAACTTCTGTGATGGCCCTTTTTAGAGATGTCCATTCCTCTTCAACTGTACTGCCTACTGCGCTATTCCTTATTGCTGTATCTATAGCGTTAGAGAACTTCAAACGTATCTCGTCATTCCTTAGTACTTCCGTATCGCACTTCTTTGCGTATTGCTTCTTCCTGACTAATGTCTTGAACTTCAGCCTACTCTTCATCACTACTATATTGTGATCTGAGTCTGCTCCTGGGTACGCCTTACAATCCAGTATCTGATTTCGGAATCTCTGTCTGACCATGATGTAATCTAATTGAAATCTTCCCGTATCTCCCGGCCTTTTCCAAGTATACCTCCTCCTCTTGTGATTCTTGAACAGGGTATTCGCTATTATTAGCTGAAACTTGTTACAGAACTCAATTAGTCTTTCACCTCTTTCATTTCTTGTCCCAAGCCCATATTCTCCTGCAACCTTTTCTTCTACTCCTTCCCCTACAACTGCATTCCAGTCGCCCATGACTATTAGATTTTCGTCCTCCTTTACATACTGCATTACCCATTCTATATCCTCATACACTTTCTCTATCTGTTCATCTTCAGCTTGCGACGTCGGCATGTATACCTGAACTATCGTTGTCGGTGTTGGTCTGCTGTCGATTCTGATTAGAACAACCCGGTCACTGAACTGTTCACAATAACACACCCTCTGCCCTACCTTCCTATTCATAACGAATCCTACACCTGTTATACCATTTTCTGCTGCTGTTGATATTACCCGATACTCATCTGACCAGAAATCCTTGTCTTCCTGCCACTTCACTTCACTGAACCCTACTATATCTAGATTGAGCCATTGCATTTCCCTTTTCAGATTTTCTAGTTTCGCAACCACGTTCAAGCTTCTGACATTCCACGCCCCGACTCGTAGAACGTTATCCTTTCGTTGATTATTCAATTTTTTTCTCATGGTAACCTCCCCCTTGGCAGTCCCCTCCCGGAGATCCGAATGGGGGACTATTCCGAAATCTTTTGCCAATGGAGAGATCATCATGACACTTCTTCAATTACAGGCCACATGTCCTGTGGATACACGTTACGTGTCTTTAATGCAATGGTTTCCATTGCCTTCTGCATCCTCATGTCGTTGATCATTGCTGATTCTTCCGCCTTTAGGGGCAATTTCCCACCCCTAGGACAAGAGAGTGCCCTGAACCTCTATCCGCTCCTCCGCCCTCTTTGACAAGGCCGTTGGCAGAATGAGGCTGACTTCTTATGCCGGAAGTCTTCGGCCGCCAATGCTGATTATTTATCAAAATTTATGCAGTTGACGGGGATTGAACCCGGGACCGAAGAGGTTTTGATTATGAATCAAAGACGCTACCCCTAGACCACGGGTACCATCCTAAAAATAATTGATAAAATTTATTTAATAGTGGAGTTAAGCAATTGTATATTCTCATTACAAAATCTTTTCTGTTCCACATTAAGTTCCTTTGGATGTGTCTTAATGTATTAGTAACCATATTTGAGTCCACTAATGTATTCTTAAACTTGTCCGCCATGTTATAGAAAACAAAGCAAGTGAATGTTTTAGGAAATTTAAAATTACAGAAGGTTTATACATGTAATGTCAGGTCTTAAAGTAATTGTTGTGCGGATTCCAAAGCTGCTCTTAAATTTTTCGAGTTTGTGTGTTATTAAGGATTTAATAATCTGATTTTTTGTAACATGGCTGCGCTTCAGCAACGGTTAGAGATCAGTAAACGAATCCAAAACAGCCATCCAGTGGTGTATTTATTCAACCTTTGAACATTTTTACGACTGATGTAAACCCGTCTTCTTCAGAAAATAATTTAACTAAAATTTCACATTGGAAAATCACCAAATGATGAGGCGATCTGACATTTGTCCAACGACGGAGCATTTTCAAGAAACCAGAGTGCCAGGAAAAGCACTTCTTATTTTAGATGGGCATCTGTCACATTCTTCACTATCAGCCCTGGAATTGTGCCGAGAAAATAAGATGGTTCTGTTTACTGCCATGTGTTGTAGTCTTTGGACAGATGTGTTTTCAGGACCCTCAAAACACATTATTTTGCGACGGCGACAAAATGGCAGCAACGAAATCCCAACACCAAAATGGTCAAAGTTCATTTCACTGCGGAGCATGAATGTCAACTACGGCAGTCCGCTCTGCTGCAAGTGGATTTTCCTGTACCGGGATCTACCCATTTAACCCGGGTGCCATTGAGAACTCGCGGTTTTTTTTCTTCTGGAGCCCTAAAAGGAAACATGGAAACAGTCACAGGAAAGGGTGCAACAATCGGTAATTCTTCAACAGCTACACCAAAAGACTCCACTCCGGATATCCTTCCATCTCAAGTGAAACAATTTGAAAGAAAAACCACCAGAGCTGTAGCAAGCGCTCGTCATACAGCATCTCCAGAGAAAGTTGCTGTGGTGAGGGCAAAGAAGGAGTGTGGCCCACTGATGCAGAAAGTAGCAAAAAGGAAAGCTTCTGTACCAAATGATGACGAAAAAAGAACTGCCGGTACCAATAATAGAGAGCTAATGTAGACCTATCCATGAACACAGCTAACAAAATTTTAAAAAATTTTCAGACACCGCTTTAGAGTGCAGTGTCGACGATCTTGTGCGCCTAAGTGACTCTGAAGATGAGGCGATGGAATGGAAATGCTCACTTGTTGCAGATGAAAATAAACGTGAATGGATACACTGCCAAAGGTGTACCACCTGTTATCATGAGAACTGTGTCGGTGCTATAGATCGTAAACAATTTTTCTGTAGATGCTGCAGGTGATTTACGAGACCAGAAACATTTCACAAAGGCCACTTTCCATTAACATGAAATCAGTATTGTACTTGTTGTATTATTAGTGGTAAAGATTATTTAATATTTTCAGCTAACGTTCCATGTAACTGTGTAACTTATTTGTGTATCTTATTCGAATAGCCCCGACCACTATCCGATAGCCACACTGAAATGCACTTTTTTCCTATCGGAGGGTAAATCAAATAACAGCGTAATATAAATGTCTGATAGCATACAACCACCTTTCGTCAATAGGATAGGTATACCCATAGAAGCAATACTATACGCATAAACTAAAATTTAGTTAATAATTTTCCGGAAAAATTTGACGTAAGTTGAAACTATTTTTATTGCCCCGTGTACCCTATTTCTAGGCATTTTACGGTGTCTGAGAGGAGCCCTTCTGGAAATGTATTAATTTCTGTACAAAGCTTTTTGGGTTACTTTATATGATGCAGCAAACCGTAGGTGCCTATGTCTCGTAGTTATTTTTTTGTTTCGTTTTGAAAATCAGTCCATCCAAAATCCCTATAATGTTTTAGAGTCACTACAGGTATGCATCTAGAAGCAGCCGCTTTCAGAATTCATCCGTTTCGGGTGTTGAGTGGCTAGTGTGTACGATGACGGGCACGACTCAGCTGAGAATTTTGGTACTGCTAGGAAATATTCTTGATTGTCGGTTTGGAAAGGATTCTAAGCAGCCCACTGACGAAAGGAGAGAAGCTATTTGAAGGATGTGTAACTTAAATTTCACACTGAAAGAACTGTGAACTAACTACATGGCCTCCACAGCTAAACCTAATGATAACTTGGAAAGAGTACGACGCAGCAATTCATCGGAAATGTTGTTTTGTAATTATCATTATAGAGACATCATGAAGGGTGACCCAGGAGGAATGGTCAGTATTCAGGGATACGACAGTAACGATAATTCCAAGCAAAAACTTCGAGTAATCATGGGCTCTAAAATGCGTAACTAATGACCTACGAGCGCTTCTTTATCTTTGATAGTGTGAAACAAATATCTTCAACGACGAGCTTTTCGCTTTCCGTATTTTGGGAGGCTGTAGTATAGACCAAAACGAAAAAATATGTCCAGTGGCTTTGAAGTTTATACTTTAAGGGATATACGCACTTTTCATATTCGCTTCTGTGAAACACACCTCTTCTATTCAACAAATGCTCATAACTCTTAAGGAAAGCATTTAAGACTCCACGTGTACTTTACTTTATTCTTTTTGGTCCACATTACCACCTTCAAATACATGGAAAGCAAACAGCTTACCGTAGAAGAGATTTCTGTAACACATAAAGAAGAGCGTGTAGTTCTTCAGGTGTGCGTTTTACAGCCCAAAATTAGTAGAATTTTTTGATTCGAATGATCGTTCATGTCATATTCCTGAGGAGTGACGATTCCTCTTGGGACACATTTTATTTTATTCTTTAGGTGACTATACACTATGCGCTTCAGTCTGGAACCGCGTGACCGCTACGGTCGCAGGTTCGAATCCTGCCTGGGGCATGGATGTGTGTGATGTCCTCAGTCCCCTAAGTTGTAGGGGACTGATGACCTCAGATGTTAAGTCCCATAGTGCTCAGAGCCATATACACTATGATGACCTTTGTGACGACACTGTTTCAGACTGGAACGTCATTGTAACACCTTCCAAATACTCATTCTTTTAATACTAAGAAAAGGACAGCAACCAGGTACATAAATCGATAAGTAAGTACATAGCAATAACACACTAGTTGTCAAAAAATGACATAGATTCCAATGTGTCGGAGTACATACACTAATAAACGACATGGACAAGCGTCTGGCTGGCAGAGAACTCAGACCTTTGTTTACATCGTCACAAGCGGACATGAAGATAACAGTATGTGATCAAAAGTACCAGGACACCCGCAAAAACATAAGTTTTTCATATTACTTGCATTTTGCTGTCACTTACTACCAGGTACTCCACATCAGCAACCTCAGTATAATTAGACACCGTGAGAGAGTGGAATGGGGCGCTCCGCGGAACTCATAGACTTCGAACGTCGCCAGTTGATTGGGTGTCACTTGTGTCATACGTCTGTAAGCTAGATTACCACACTCCTAAACATCCCTTGGTCCACTGTTACCAATGTAATAGTGAAATGGAAACGTGAAGGGACACGTACAGCACAAAAGCGCACAGGCCAACCTCATCTGTTGAGTGTGTGAGAGAGAGAGCCGATAGATGAAGAGGGTCGTAATGTGTAATTTCGTGGTCAAGCGGCCGCTCATAAGCCATACATCACGCCGGTAAATGGCAAACAACGCCTCGCTTGATGTAAGAAGCGTAAACATTGGATGATTGACCAGTGGAAAAACTTTGTGTGGAGTTACGAATTACTGTACACAATGTGGCCATCCGACGGCGAATGCCCGGTGAACGTTATCTGCCAGCGTGTGTAGTGCCGACAGTCAAATTCGGAGGCGCTGCTGTTATGGTGTGGTCGTGTTTAAACTTTCAAACAGCTGTAGAAATAACACCACAGGTCAGAATGACGTCAAATTGCAACGAAATATTATCGGTGAAGGGGGAAAACGTACGGCAGAAGAAAAATAAATAGTTACAAAATGTAGCAATAGATGGCGCTGTAACCATCATAAATTAATAGTGGTTGACTCCAAATGGGAAATGCATGATACAACAATGCCTAAGGTGTGCGTTCGACATTAAACAAACTGTGCTACTCAGTGTGCATGGGTGTGCAGGTGTGATACTGTTAGTTACGTAAGCCTACCCACCACGGAAAATTGGTTTCACATCGGATGGGAAAAATCGGTTTTTAATAGTACTGAGACCAAAAACTGCATAAAAAGCTTCAATCACATTGGTTTTTTAATTGTTCTGAGGCCAAAAACCGCATAAAAAGCATGAATCAAAATGAAATCGGATTATTAATTTCCGTGTGACTGGCCATAAAACATTTTCAATGCACTGTCCACCGTTTTCTGCAGCAAGTTGAAACCGAGAAACAGATGTTCCACAACTGATCCAGTGTTTCCGGGGTCACGTTCAGAATGTGTTACGCAATGCGTGCCTTCAATGCAGCTAAGTTTGGCATCGGAGCACTGAACATAACATCTTTCAGATAGATCCATAGCCAGATGTCACACGGATTAACATCAGGTGATCGGGACGGTCAGGCTGTAGGGAAATGCCGGCTGATAATTCTAGCATTTCCGAAATGGCGCTTCACCAGCTGCTTAACTGGATTTTCGTAAAAATGATCCCATTCACACGCTGTTGGAGAGCTGGAATGACGTGGTTGCGCAAAAGACACTTATATCCCTTACCAGAGACATTACAGGTAAACAGGACCGGAACCACCTGTCTCTTCGAAAAAATATGGCCCTGTGATAAATGGTCCATAAACCTGCACAACAAAGTGACGTTTTTAGGACGAAGTGGTACTGGTTGATTTGCGCATGTGGATTTTCCGTTACCCATTTTCGACAATTCTGTGTATTAACATATTCCGTCAGACGGAAGTGGGCTTCGTCTGTGCTCAAAATCTTCCACTGCCAATCATTGTCCACTTCCATGCGGCAAGAAATTCTAAAGCAAAGATCTCTCTTGCTGGCAGGTCAACAGGAAGCAAGTCGTGCACATGGGTAATTTCGAACGGATAGCAAGGAGGGATGTTTCCTAAGATTTTACGCACCGTGCTCACGGGTATGTCCAATGTTCGGGCAATTCTCCGTCCTCTACACGTTTGTACACCACGACTTGTCTCCTCCTGCATTTCTGTGGCCACTGCTTCCACTGACGTCGAATCAATTCGTTTCATCTCTCTATCATGATTCACACCAAAAGAATCCGTCTTTTCGAACTTCCGAATCATTTTCTCCAGACCCATGGCAGTCATCGGACAAACGCCTTTTTTTCAAACCCTTCAGTGTCCGGAACTTCTGCGGAGCTACGTGTACACAGTCATCATTCTTGTAATACAGCCTTACAAGCAGAGCGCAATCCTGTATTGAGGCAGTCATGGCGAACGTCGCAGACGTGAAAGGAGGAAAAGCCGTGTACCCGGCGTGTTTATAACAACTTCCGTGGGTCGTGGGCATAACAGGTGTTTCCATTTGCGTAATCTGACTCATTCAACGCCATCTATCGATTAATTTTCACACTATTTTTTTGTCTTCTGCCACACGTTTCCCCCTTTTCCAGTAATATTCCGTTGCAATTTGACGTCATTCTCACCATTGGTGTTATTTCTACAGCGTTTTGAAAGTGTGATTATAATTATCCTGTATACAATTACAGTATATATATTAAAAGTCGATTTGCATTCCAATAGAGGACACCACTGGTTCCAGACAGTGCATCTTCATGCCGCTTCTGACGATATAAGTGAGGGCCTCAGTTCTTTGTCAGTCACACGCACACCCATGTCATTTATTAGCAAGCTGTAACAACTGCTATGTTATTGCTATGTACTTGGTTATGGATTCCTTTATCAGCGGTATTTGATACATATTGTATGTGTTGTTGATTCCACTTGTCTTTGTATTTTGCCGGCCGGAGTGCCCGTGCGGTTATAGGCGCTACAGTCTGGAACCGCGGGGCCGCTACGGTCGCAGGTTCGAATCCTGCCTCGGGCATGGATGTTTGTGATGTCCTTAGGTTAGTTAGGTTTAAGTAGTTCTAAGTTCTAGGGGACTGATGACCTCCGAAGCTGAGTCCCATAGTTCTCAGAGCCATTTGAACCATTTTTGTATTTTATAGAACGTATGATGACAACGTAGTAGTCGAAATCTAGATCGGCTCCAATACACGACGGATTTAGCGACTGGTTGGTGTCCTTTTCTTAACACAGAAAGTCTCAACTGTCACTGCGCACATAGAGATCTAGTATATTCCTATTTAATCAATTAGTTTTTATACTTATGCGTTATTGTTTCATTCTCACGAAAAGCTTCTGATCCATAATGTTAGTTTCACCAAACATGTAACCATTTATATCACTCGTGTGTCAATGCAACAGTATCAAGGGAAGTGGCAAACTACATTGATTATGTACTATTACAAATGCGTAAGTGTACTGATGTTTAATTTATTTAAACAAGTCACATCTTTGAGATCTGCATTACTACACAGCAATAAAACTATTCTTTTTCCCTCTGTTAATCTTCCATGTCTGTCATAATTAGAGTAATTCCTCTATTTCCGTTTGTGTTAACTTATAATTTTGTTTAGCTTCTCCATATGGCTAGAGGATAAATGTAGGGACTAGGGGTAAGATAGATACTGCCTACAGTAAAATTAGAGAGACCTTTGGAGATAAGAGAACCACTTGTATGAATATCAAGAGCTCAGATGGAAACCCAGTTCTAAGCAAAGGAGGGAAAGCAGAAAGGTGGAAGGAGTATATAGAGGGTCTATACAAGGGCAATGTACTTGAGGACAATATTAAGGAAATGGAAGAGGATGTAGATGAACATGAAATGGGAGATATGTTACTGCGTGAAGAGTTTGACAGAGCACTGAAAGACCTGAGTCGAAACAAGGCCACGGGAGTAGACAATATTCCATTAGAGCTACTGACGGCCTTGGGAGAGCCAGTCCTGACAAAACTCTACCATCTGGTGAGCAAGATATATGAGACAGGCGAAATACCCTCAGACTTCAAAAAGAATATAATAATTCCAATCCCAAAGAAAGCAGGTGTTGACAGATGTGAAAATTACCGAACTATTAGTTTAATAAGTCATGGCTGCAAAATACTAACGCGAATTCTTTACAGACGAATGGAAAAACTAGTAGAAGCCGACCTTGGGGAAGATCAGTTTGGATTCCGTAGAAATATTGGAACACGTGAGGTAATACTGACCCTACGGCTTCTGTTAGAAGCTAGATTAAGGAAAGGCAAACCTACGTTTCTAGCATTTGTAGACTTAGAGAAAGCTTTTGACAATGTTGACTGGAATACTCTCTTTCAAATTCTGAAGGTGGCAGGGGTAAAATACAGGGAGCGAAAGGCTATTTACAATTTGTATAGAAACCAAATGGCAGTTATAAGAGTTGAGGGGCATGAAAGGGAAGCAGTGGTTGTGAAGGGAGTGAGATAGTGTTGTAGCCTCTCCACGATGTTATTCAATCTGTATATTGAGCAAACAGTGAAGGAAACAAAATAAAAATTCGGAGTGGATATTAAAATCCATGGAGAAGAAATAAAAACTTTGAGATTCGCCGATGACATTGTAATTCTGTCAGAGACAGCAAAGCACTTGGAAGAGCAGTTGAACGGAATGGATAGTGTCTTGAAGGGAGGATGTAATATGAACATCAACAAAAGCAAAACGAGGATAATGGAATGTAGTCGAATTAAGTCGGGTGATGTTGAGGGTATTAGATTAGGAAATGAGACACTTAAAGTAATAAAGGAGTTTTGCTATTTGGAGAGCAAAATAACTGATGATGGGCGAAGTGAAAGGATATAAAATGTAGACTGGCAATGGCAAGGAAAGCGTTTCTGAAGAAGAGAAATTCGTTAACATCGAGTATAGATTTAAGGGTCAGGAAGTCGTTTCTGAAAGTATTTGTATGGAGTGTAGCCATGTATGGAAGTGAAACATGGACGATAAATAGTTTAGACAAGAAGAGAATAGAAGCTTTCGAAATGTGGTGATACAGAAGAATGCTGAAGAATAGATGGGTAGATCACATAACTAATGAGGAGGTGTTGAATAGGATTGAGGAGAAGAGAAGTTTGTGGCACAACTTGACCAGAAGAAGGGATCGGTTGGTAGGACATGTTCTGAGGCATCAAGGGATCACCAATTTAGTATTGGAGGGCAGCGTGGAGGGTAAAAATCGTAGAGGGAGGCCAAGAGATGAATACACCAAGCAGATTCAGAAGGATGTAGGTTGCAGTAGGTACTGGGAGATGAAGAAGCTTGCACAGGATAAAGTAGCATGGAGAGCTGCATCAAACCAGTGTCAGGACTGAAGACCACAAGAACAACACTCCATATTTAATTTGCTTTTGACGACACTAATAACATACTCGGTCACAATGTGCCATTGCTGCCTCCATTAACTTTCAACAATCCTGTCTTACTCATGTTCCTTTGTTTACAATCACTAAAGTACTAACAGGGTTATCACGCTGCAGTCCACTGTAGCACTTATTTATAGTGATATGCAAATAAGAAGGAGCGAGTGCGTGATGTGTTTTGGGCACAGAAGCATTGAGAATAGTTTGCGGTGTCTGTCTCCGTATCTTGGCTCACGCTCCAGCAGATTCCTACAGCTCACGCTGTGATATAAACGACATTGCGTCATTCTTTCTGTTTTCTCTCTATAGAAAAATTGGTATCATTGGCAAAATATCGTAGTGGCATGTTAACGTACTACTTGTCGTGTTTGCTGTAGCTAATTGTAATGAATGTTAAACTAACGAAAATAGAGACTAAAAGTTCTGGCCACACATCGAATTGCACGCTCCCGAGAGATGCGGCAGAATTTCGCTGCTGGCTGGGGCAAATTTTGGTGCACTGTCTCTGATCACTGGCTGTCGGCCCGCTCCCCTCCTTCATAGGCACACCTCACTATGGTTTAGGCCTATCCTTACAAACTATAAATCTTGATATTGTCACTTCTCTCTCTAAGGGTAAATCTACTAATTCCGTATTTAAGCCTTCTGTGATAAAAATACGTTACTCAGTATTGGGCTGCACGTTTACATGTTTATCACCAAAGAAATAACCTTTTGTGTTTATTGTTTTCGGGCATGAATGGACTGATAATTCAAATAATATTTTCTGTTTCTTCTTAATTCTGCCTTCTCTAACGAAGAACACCCTATACGTCCAAACATTTTGTTAAGAGCATGACGAGAATATTTGCGTCGAAAACATCTTGTGTTTCTATTCAAAAATGGCTCTAAGTACTGTGAGACTTAATATCTGAGGTCATTAGTCCCCTATACTTAGAACTAATTAAACCTAACTCACCTAAGACACCACAGGCGCTGCAGTCGTGGACTGTGCGGCTGGTCCCGGTGGAGGTTCGAGTCCTCCCTCGGGCATGGGTGTGTGTGTTCGTCCTTAGGATAATTTAGGTTAAGTAGTGTGTAAGCTTAGGGACTGATGACCTTAGTAGTTAAGTCCCTTAAGATTTCACACACATTTGAACATTTTGAAGACATCACACAAATCCATGCCCGAGGCAGGATTCGAACCTGCGACCGTAGCAGCAGTGCGGTTCCAAACTGAAGCGCCTAGAAGCGCTCGGTCACAACGGCCGGCTCGTGTGTTTCTGTGTTTCATGTATTGTGAACTTAGGCTTGACTTCGGATCAGTCTGTTTAGTTGCTGTATGTATTAGCAGGGTGAGACTAATTTACTGTTTGACTTTACATTTCTGGAGAAGTAGCGTTAATAGAGTCTGTCAATCACCGTTGTAAAGTGTAGCAACCATATGAGCATCCGTAATAGACTCTACGTAGACGAGCTTCATCAAATTCTGGCTTTTCCCAGTAGGCCAGTCGATAGCTGTCGGTAGTTGTTGCATCTGAATGGATTTCCTATTTGACTTCGGTTCTTCTATTCCGTTTCTATACACAAAGCAGCTGCCTCTGCATTTTCTAATAATATCGAGCGTAAAAGTAAGCTGCAGTTATACTGATCATGGAAGAAGTTAACTATCGTTGTTATTCTTCAAGATGTTCTTTATTCGCATGGGAATATCCTGGTTGACGGTGATATTTAGGGTTTTAATTTTCTTCGATGTCGGGTCTCTTAGGAATACGATGCCAGACAAATTGCGGAAGAGTGGATGAGGAGACTGATCTTGGTATCGGAGAGTCACACTAACATTTGCCAGAAGCTATTTTTATAATTTACGAAAAATCTTACTGTGGATGAACGTATTAGCACTTAAATTGCCCCTCCAAAACTTCGATAGCGTTGTACACACCAACTCGTGTTACTATTGTCATAAAACCATAATAAACTCTGAATAATGAGTAAATACAAATAATTTCTTAACATTTATATAAATGACATAATAACATATGCCGCCTTTGAGTAGTTATAAACACAGTGTTTACTATGATACTGATGTGTGGAGCAGAAAGAACCTCGGGCGTGCCTCTTTTATGCATGTTTCATGTCCTCGATTTTGACGGAATTACTTTCAATATCTGGATTGCCAGGAGAGCTTTTTTTGTGCCATAGCGCGATACAGTTCTCCATCAAAGACATGCCGACACGCTCTACGTCAAACATTTTTTTTCTCTGCTTCTATGCTACTACTTCCATTGTTACTCCGGAAAATCGCGCTGCACGAACGCAGCCGCTCGAATATCATGCGTAAAAAGGAGGCCGCCAGAATGTCGTGTGGAGAAAGGTCGTATGTTTTGAGACGCAACAAAAAGTGTGTTTCCGTGCTTATGTTTCGCAAACAATAACAATAATAAGGCAAGGAATTTTTTCCTTGTTAGTCCCGAAATCAAGGTGAACCATAGGTTGATTTTTTGGAAGGATGAAGAATGTCAAATCACGTGATGATGCAATTACTCGTAGGATGTGGTAATTCTAAACTTCTCTAATTACTTTAAACTCCATGATGTTTCTCTCGCTAATGATAATTACGAGGCTTGCCTATTTTAAGAAAAGAGAACATGGTTACAAGAAAAACATTATCTGCAAAGTTCGAGCTATTTTTGGACGTAATCCCGCCCTTGTCATCAGCTCTTGTAGTCTCGTATCGCAGAGGTCTGCCGCCTTGAATTGGAACCAGCGTGTGACAATTTGAACCTCTTCGGCACTGTGAAAATGCTGACAAGCACAGAAATTTCTTGTGGTAGCCGTTACTGTAAAGCGCTGAGAAAATTGTGATGGGCCATTAAAACTATAAGGCGTTGAATGTTCAGTGCATGTTTAAGTGGCCAAGTGTGTTTAGAACTGGTCTGCTAACAGGAGTAGACAGATTAAGCTCTGATTTATTGAATCTGTGCCTTGTTAAATGAATAATTGTGTCGTACGTTGAAACAAATAAATGCCTCTGGTCTGGGCTGCGAGGTCATTCTTGGGTCATTCCTGCGACTAGCAGAGAAGGGTTAGAAGACCAACCTGGCACATGGAGTTGCAACGAAGCTGACAATTTGCAGCATTAGCAGAGAAATACCCCAAAAAGCCGTGAAGATGGCATGTGAATTGCCGAAACTGCTAGTGAAAATAAAATAAAATTACTTTTCACTCTACACGGTTGTTTGGCGAATTTCTTTGTTAGATATTTCACCAGCCGCTGTCCCATGTCCACAATGGATCAATAGAGATTTCCACCACTGTCCCCAGAAATGCTCGTGGTCTATTGGTTCTGAGTCGAATGGAAGTACTGAACCAGAGGCTTCGAAAGTTCTGTGGCAAGATAGGCTGCGAATTCCTGGACTTGCGTCAGAGGTTTGAGAACTGTAGGGTCCTCCTAAATGAGGCAGGTGTGCACTACACAGCAGAGGCTGCCACTGTGTGGGTGCAAAGGGGTTTTTAGAGTAGGTGACTCTCCATGCAATCCAGATATCGATAGCTGTAGGAAACCCAGATATATCAGTGTAAAATTGAAAGACATCCCTCCCAAGGTGAGAGTATTAAAATCCTAATGGTAAGCCACCGAAGCATTCGCAACAAAGAGCCAGAGTTTGAAGCGCTCATAAAAAGCAGTGAAACTCACATAATACTTGGAACATAAAGCTGGTTGAAATATGAAATTCATAGTAGTGAGATTTTTGGGGAAAATTTAATTCTATATCGAAAGGGTAGGCAATTGGGAAATGGAGTGATATATTTGGGGCAGTATACAAGAAACTCAAATCGACCAAGACAGAAATTGAAGCTGCACGTGAGATTATTTGGGCGAGACCCATTAGCAGGGTGGGCATGGAATCATAATTGGATTCTTCTGTCGCCCACCAGGACCATCTCCCGATGTAACGGAGAACTTTAGAGAAAACTCCAGTTCACTTGTACGTCAGTTCCCAAATCATAGTGTAATCATCGTTGGAGACTTTAACCACCCAACAATAAATTGGGAAAATTACACTTTTGTTAGTGGTGGGCGTGAAACTTTACAAAATGCCATCTCTGAAAACTACCCAAAAGAGATAGTTAGGAACCCCGCTTATGATGTAAATATATGGGATCTAATCGCTCCTAGAGGATGTCGACATCGAAAATGGTATTAGTGGCCATGACGCGGTTGTGGCAACAATGATTACCAAAGTAAAAAAGACGAAGGACAACTAAATCAAGCAGAAATATTTCTATGTTCAGTAAGATAGAAAAAAAGTAGGCAGTGTCTTATCTCAATGAGGAACATGAAACTTTCAGCACAGGGCAGGAGCATGTCGAGGAACTCTGGTTCAACTTTAAAGGAATAATTGACCATCCACTTGATTGATATGTACTCAGTAGAGCAGTTCATAATGGGTGGGAACACCATGGTATGCAGTCACTGTAAAGAAATTTCTAAAGAAACAGAGATTACTGCATAATAGATGTAAGACAAAGCATAGGACTGTAGATAGAGAATGCTGAATGAAACGTGATTGGCTGTCAAGAGAGCTTTGCGTGATGCTTCAATGACTACCGTGGCAGAATATTGTCAAGTGATCTTTCACAGAACCCAAACACATTCTGGTCGTATGTAAAGGCTATTAGTGGAGCCAGAGTTTGTGTCCAGTTCCTAGTGAATGAGACACGGACTGAAATTGAGGGTAGCAAAGCAAAAGTTGAAATACTTAACTCCAGTTTCAAATGTTCCTTTACAAAGGAAACCGATTAGATTTTACCCGGTTTAATTGTCGTACTACTGGCAAAATGAATGAAATATGTATTAGTGTCAGTGGTGTTGAGAAACAGCTGAAATCAGTAAAACTGGGCAAAGCTCCAGGGTCAGAGGGAATCCCTATCAGATTCTATACTGAATTAGCGGCTGAATTAGCCCCTCATCTATCTATATCATAGATCCTTTGAACAAAAAATCATACCCAGTGAAGTGATCCACGAAACTACCGTCCAGTATCCTTGACATCGATTTGCTGTAGAATCTTAGAACATATTCTGAGCTCAAACATAATGAGGTATCTTGCACAGAATGACCTCCTCAAAGCTAACCAGCGTGGATTTCGAAAACATCGATCATATGAAACACATCGATGACATGACACACTGAAAGCCTTGGATCAAGGCAATGCAGCATTTCTTGATTTGCGAAAAGCATTTGACTCAGTACCACACCAAAACTTAGTGTCAAAAGTACGACCATATGCCGTATCAAGTGAAATTTATGACAGGATGGCACTCTTACTATTCATGTTGTATGTTAATGACCTTCCAGACAATATCAATAATAAAAATCAGGCTGTTTGCAGATGATACAGTTATCTATAATGAAGTACTATCTGAAAGAAGCTGCAGAAATCTTCAGCCAGATCTTGATAAGATTTCAACGTGCTGCAGAGATTGGCAAATTGCTTTAAATGTTCAGAAATTTAAAATTTTGCACGTCATAAACCGAAAAAACATAGTATCCTACGACTATAATATCAACGTGTCACTATTGGATCTGGGTGTAACGCTTTGTAGGGACATGAAACACAATGATCACAGTTGTTTAGCCGTGGGTGAATCAGGTGATAGACTTCGCTATATTGGGAGAATACTGGGGAAGTGCAATCAATCTACAAATCAGATCGCTTAAAACTCATTCATGAAACCCATTCTAGAATAGTGCTCAAGTGTGTGAGACCCGTACCAGATAGGACTAACAGGGGATATTGAACGTATACAGATAATCCTTGGGAGAGCGTCATAGAGATACTGAAGAAATTGAAGTGGAAGACTCTTGAAGATAGACGTAAACTACCACAAGAAAGTCTCTTATCGAAGTTTCAAGAACCGGCTTTAAACGATTACCCAACGAACATACTACTACCCCCTACGTGTCGCCCACATAGGGATCGTGAAGATAAGATTGGAATAATTACCGCACGTACAGAGGCCATCAATCATTCTTCCCGCGCCCCATACGGAATAGGACAGGAAGAAACCCTAATAACTGGTGCAATGGGGCGTAACCTTTGTCATGCATATCATGGTGGTTTGTAAAGTACAGATGTAGGTGTACATGTAGCTAAACCAAAGGAAGGTGAAGGTATTGAAAAAAAAATGTGATTCAGGATAAAATTAATACCTAAATTCGTGCTCACGTAGTAAACGAAGTGAGGGAGTTCGGCTAACTTGAAAGAAAAGGAAGCCATATCAGACGAAACAAGGAGGAGTGAGAGAGGAAGAAACACAAATATTGCACAGTAAAAGATAGCATTTCCCGCTACAAAATCAACTAAAATCAAAAATGGCCCTTAATTTGGAAGGCATATTTCTGAGAAAATATAACTGGAGAACAGCACTGCGTGGAAGTGAATCATGGATTTTGGGACAGCCGAAAATGATGAGAATCAAAGGGATTGAGGTGCACTGTTACAGCGGGATGCTGACTGATAATAAAAGGATCGATAAGAAAAGAGATGTGTTGATGAAGCTAACTACAAAATGGGACAGTGTGGTAGAAAAACTTTTAATACGTCAGGGTGTCTCTAGACTCAAGGAAAAAAATCGCGACACTAGGAAGAAGTTGTGCGACATAAACGTTGTTTGGTAGGCGTATTTGTACATCAAGAACGTGACGTCTATTCAGACTTCGCACCAATGGCATCTGAATGGCGCTGGTAGCGGCACTGTGAGAATGCATATCAGGTTAAATACACGTTGTAACGGTCGTGATCGTCAGTTAACTTTGAGAAAGGACGTGGTGAATTAATGTTAGCGAAGAATACCTTTAAGGCGACAATGACGGCATTACCAACACCTCGCTGAGTTTTTGCTAAGGGAAGCCTTGTGTTCCTTCCGCGATATTGCACAAAAACTTTGCAGAAATTTAGCCACTGCACGTGACTGCTGGCAGCGGCAGTCACGAGAATATACAGTCGCTAGAAGACCGGGCTCCAGACGGTCACGTGACACTACCGAGAAGGAAGACTATCGTGTTCGGCGTATGGCTCTGGCGCTTAGTACTACATTTGCTGCATCCAACTGAGCATCAACTGGCACCATAATGTTACAAGGAACTGTTACAAATCGGGTACTTCAAGAGAAGCTCCGAGCCAGAGGCCCTGCAGCGAGCGTTCCACCTATACCGAACCACCGCCGTTTGTAACTTCAGTGGTGTCAAGCCAGATCTCACTGGAGGGCATGGTGGAGGTCTGTCTGCTGGTGGAGGTCAATTGCGTTTTCTGATGAAAGTTGGTTCTGACTTGGTGCCACTGATGGCCGTGTGATGGTTATAAGCAGGCCAGTTGAGAGCCTACAACCAACCTGTCTGTGTACTGGAACCACTGGATCTACACCTGGAGTTATGGTCTGGGCTGCGATTTTGTGTGGCAGCAGGAGCATTCTCGTGCTTATCCCAAGTACCCTACCTGTAAAACTGTACGTCAGTCTGATTATTCGACTAGTTGCGTTGCCATCCATAAACAGCGTTCCAGGGGGCGTTCCCCAACAGGATAATGTAACCCAACATACCCTACTGAGTGTCGACGCACTGCCTTGGCGTGCTCAATCGCCAAATCTGTCTCCGATCGAGCACATATGTTTCATCATCGGACGACAACTCCAGCGTCATTCGCGACCAGCATTATACGCCACTGTATTGGCAGACGAAATGCAAAAGGCTAGGGACTCCATCCCACAAACTGACATCCGCCACCTATGCAAGACAATGCATGCACGTCTGCATGTTTTCATTCAACAGTCTGCTGACTTTTATTCATTTATTTTATTTTTTTGAGTCATCAGTTCTCTGACTGGATTGTTGCGGCCTGCCATGAATTCCTCTCCCGTGCCAACGTCTTCATCTAGAGTAGCACTGGCAATCTCCGTTCTCAGTTATTTGCTGGATGCATTCCAGTCTGTCTTCCTCTACAGTTTTTGCCTTATCAGTCAACCTAATTTTCAACATTCGTCTGTAGCACTACATTTCAAACGCCTTGGTTCTCTTCTGCTCCACAGTCTATTTTTCACTACCATACAATTCTCTGCACAAAATGTACATTCTCAGATATTTCTTCCTCAAACTAAGCCCTGTTTTGATACTAGTAGATTCTCTTGGCCAGGAACGCTTTTTTTGCCAGTGTGAGTATGCTTTTGATGTCCTCCTTGCTCTGTCCGTTATTGGTTATTTTGCTGCCTAGGTATCAGAATTCCTTAACTTAATCTACTTCGTGACCATCAATCCTCTTGTCAAACAATGGAAAACCCAGGACAGAATGTAATAATATTATGAGAAGGAAAGCTGTCACTTAGCATATAGCGGAGATGCTGAGACGCAGCTAGGCACAACAAAGAGATTCTCGTCATTAAGTCCTTCGTCAACAATAGACACATGCGTATGTGTGTCTATTGTTGACGAAGGCTTTCATGGCCGAAAGCTTTAATTGTGATAGTCTTTTTGTTGTGCCTTTCTGCGACTCAGCGTCTCCGCTTCTTAAACTATTGTTATGATCCTCATGTTAAGTTTCTCGGTGTTCTCATTTCTGCTACTTCTCGTTACTTCCGTCTTTCTTCGATTTACTCTCACTCCATGTTCTGTACTCATTAGATTGTTCATTCCATTCAGCATTTCCTGTAATTCTCCTTCACTTCCTCTCAGGATAGCATTGTCATCAGCGAATCGTATCATTGATATCATTTGCCTTGAATTTTAACCCCACTCTTGAACCATTCTATCATTTCCATCATTGCTTCTTTGACACACAGATTGAACAATAGTGGTGAAAGGCTACATCCCACTCTTACATCCCTATTAATCCAAGCACTTCGTTCTTGGTCTCCACTTTTATTATTAGATCTTGGCTCTCGTACATGCTGTATATTATCCATCTCTCCCTATAGCTTACCCCTATTTTTGTCGGGATTTCGATAATCTTGCACCATTTTACATTATCGAACACATTTTACATGTCGACAGATCCTATGAACGTGTCTTGATTTTCGTTTAGTCTTGTTTCCATTATCAAACGCAACATTAGAATTGCTTCTCTGGTGTCTTTACCTTTCCTAAAGCCAAACTGATCGTCATCTAATCAATCTTCGGTTTTCTTTTCCATTCTTTTCTTTATTATTCTTGTCAGCCACTTGGATGCATAAGCTGTTAAGCTAATTGTCTGAACATTCTTGCACTTGTCAGCTCTTGCAGTCTTCAGAATTGTGTCGATAATATGTGTCCGAAAGTCAGATGGTATGTCACCAGACTCGTACATTCTACACACCAATGTGAATAATCGTTTTGTTGTGAGCCCCCCACCCCCCATAATGATTCTAGAAATTCTGATGGAATGTTATCCATCCCTTCTGGCTTATTTGACCCTAAGTCCTCCAAAATATTAAATTCTAAATAGACTCCTGTTTCTTCTTCTATCACATCAGACAAATCTTCCCCTCTTAGGGGCTTTCCATGTATTCTTTCTACCCATCCATTCTCTCCTCTGCATTTAACAGTGGAATTCCTGTGGCACTCTTAATGTTACCACCCTTTCTTTTAATGTCACTGAAGGTTGTTTTCACTTTCCTGTATACAGAGTCTGTCCTTCTGACAATTATTTCTTTTTCCACAGCTTCACATTTTTCCTGCAGGGATTTCGTTTCAGCTTCCCTGCAATTCCTATTTATTTCATTCGTCAGTGACTTGCATTTCTATATCCCTGGATTTCACTGAACATTTTTGTACTTCTTCCTTTCACCGATCAACTGAAGTATTTCATCTGTAACCCATGGTTTCTTCGGAGTTACCTTCTTTATACCTATGCTTCTCTTTCCAACTACTGTGATGCCTTTTTTATAGATGCCCATTCCTCGTCAACTGTGTCATTTTTTAGTATGTACGTCTGTATCACACTTCTTTGCCTATTGATTCTTCTTGACTTATCTCTTAACCTTCAGCGTACTCTTCATAATTTCTCAATTGTAATATGAGTCTATACCTTTTCCTGGATACGTCTTACAATCCCGTATCTGATTTCTGAATCTCTATCTGAACGTGATATAATCTAACTGAAATCTTCCCGTATCACCAAACCTTTTCCAAGTATGCCTCTTCCTCTGGTGATTCTTGAACAGGGTATTCGCTGTTACAAGCTGAAACTTTTTACAAAACTCAGTTAGTCTTTCTCCTCTCTCATTCCTTGTCCCAAGCCCATATGCTGCTGTAACCTTTACTTCTACTCCTTCCCCTACAACTGCATCAAAGAAGCCAGTGACTATTATTCATCCCCCTTTACGTAGAGTATTCCCCTACATCTGCATTCAAGCAGCCCATAACTATTACATTTTCATCACCCTTGTAAGTAGGCCGTTTAGGTTTTTTTGTTGGTAACGCCATGTAGCGCTCTATATGAAAATCACTGACTGTGCTGTGTGCAGTCTGTGGCTGGTTGGCATTGTTGAAATATTCTCCATTGTAGTGTTGGGCAGTCGGATGTGAACAGCGCATAGCGTTGCGCAGTTGGAGGTGAGCTGCCAGCAGTGGTGGATGTGGGGAGAGAGATGGCAGAATTTTAAGAGCGGACGATCTGGACGTGTGTCCGCCAGAAAGAGTAAATTTGTAATACTGGATATCATGAACTGATATATATATGATGACTTTTGAACATTCTTACGGTAAATACATTGTTTGTTCTCTATCAAAATCTTTCATTTGCTAACTATGCCTATCAGTAGCTAATGCCTTCAGTAGTTAGACTCTTTCATTTAGCTGGCAGTATTGGCGATCGCTGTATTGCAGTAGTTCGAGTAACGAAGATTTTTGTGAGGTAAGTGATTTGTGAAAGGTATAGGTTTATGTTAGTCAGGGCCATTCTTTTGTAGGGATTATTGAAGGTTAGATTGCGTTGCGCTAAAAATATTGTGAGTCAGTTTAGTGTTGATCAGAATAAGTAAAGAGCGAAATGTATGAGTACGTTCACTGCTGCTCAGCTGTTAGAAAATCAAATAACGTAAGGGGTTTATCAGCACAGTAATTCAAAAATTTTTCTAAGGGGACGTTTCATATGTCGACCCTTGGCCGAGGATACCTCACTGGAATCTTCTGATTTTTTCTTGTAATTTGTGCAATTAGTGTAGCTATTATTTATTGCTAGCGCGTAATTATAGAGAGAATTTCCTTTGTATTTGTAGTTTTTCATTGTTCTACAATAAAATAGTTGTGGTATGCATGTAGATTTGCAGCAAGTATTTCGCCGCTGTGCTTGCAATTAACGAGATATTATTTTCAGTGCAATGCTGATGTGTTTTCTTATTTTTGCTCTTCAACTTGTGCTTTCCTTGTTGTCGTGTGAAATATGTGATAATTATGGCGTGTGAAAAACGTAACACTAGGCTTCAAAGTAAATTGAGAAATGATATTGACGACGAGCATAGCTTATCAGCACCACCGTGTAATGAATTAACAGACATTCAAAGTAGTAATTTGGTAACTGTGCATAGGGAAATGGAGCAGGTGGCAAATAATGGTGTAGACAGTGAAACAATTACTGAACAGGGAAGCATTATCGATCGATCGGTCGGCAACAGGTCGCCTCAGGAATCCGAAATGACAGGACACAATCTTGCAAATTCTGTAGATTCAGGTTTTGGGTCTTCACCGTTTTCTCAAATAAGCCAAGACACATTTTCTGTTCGTCAAAATGTGAATGTAGCCGAACTTTCGGATCAGTTCACTAACTTACCTACAAAGGTAGATGATTATCTGGATGACACAAGACCTGTAGCCTTCACTGACACAGAAGAGTATGAATAAATTAGAAAATTAGAAAAAATCAAAATCAAATTAATACACACTACAAAAGAGAAATCCGGGAAGTACAAGATCAGTTGGCACAAGTAATACAAGAATTACGTATTTCAGAGGACACCCGCGCTCCAACACGGGAAGAGGGACTTAGAAATACGGAAAAAGCCACATAATAATAACACAGGGCATTTCGGAAATTATGAAAAAAATCGGCAAGGTGCACCGAATTTTGAGATGGAACCGCCGACACGACGTAACAATGACTGATTTGCGACTCGCCGACACGATGACTTTTACTATATGCTGTTCATTACTACACGTAAATTCAAAACATTTAAGAATTCCGGAAACGACATTATCCACGAGCATGGCTTCATCAACTCTCTCATTGTTTTCCTCCCAACTGGTCATTAGAGCACAGATAAGAATTTATGTGTGGCTATTTAGATAATGAACCAGCTGTAAGAAAGCGATCGGTCATTCACGATTATCACAGTGAAGGAGAATTTTATTATGCCTTGCTCTCAGCATATTGGTCTCAAGCTACTCAAGATCGCGTAAAACATAGCATCATGATGATGAAACACTTTGACCAATCTGAATTTTCCAGTCTTGTCAAATATTTTGAAGACATGTTGCATAAGAATAAGTATCTGTCATACCCATACAGCCCCTCAGAACTCATCCGGATTTGCTTAATCAAATTGCCTGAATATTTACGACATATTATTTTGGCAGTACGTTGCAAAGACGACACTGAAGCTTTTCAGGGACTGTTACAAGAATCGGAAATTGACACTGACAATCGCGGGACGCGAAAACAGGAACACAACAATTACAGGTCACATCCGTCACAATTCCGCGATGAAAGAAATAATAACTGGACACGACAAGGCTATTCTGACAACGTAAATCGTGACCAAAACAGACACCACGCATATGACAACTGTTGGCAGAGTAGTAATAATTACAGGGAAAGATCACCTCTCCGCGGTAATGACTATCACAGAGACAATCAGAGAAACAGACATTATGGGAACCAAAATAATTATTTTCAAGGGAGACAGAATAACTTCAAACGCAATGGTCCACCGCGCAGAAATGCCTCACGAGTCCACTGCTTTACCACCTATTCTTGTACTGAAGAATGAAGAAGCACCGAACAGAATCAAAGAGCTTGTACCTTTTCCGAATACACGTAAACTTCGACACAAAGACATAATTGATTTGGCTATTAAAAATATAAATTCTGCAGCAGGCAAAAGGAGAAAACTACACGGTAAAGCAAATGCAGAGAAATTATATATTGGATAGAAAGTTCTCATTAAAGCTCATTCATTGTCACATAAGAAGAAACACTTGAGTCACAAATTATCTCTGATTTACAATGGACCTTACAGAATCCGACGTATACCACATAATAATTGCGTTGAAATTGAAACTCTGCATACTAGGAAGAGTAAAGGATTGCATCACATTTCACATGTAAAACCGTTTATTGAGAGATAATCTGCTTTTTAACTTAGTCTTTGCTATAAAACTTTTCACTTCGCATTACTAGTACTCTTTGTCACACTTAGAAACTGTTAACATGTAACTATCTTTTAAAGTTAACTATCCAGTCAAGAACCTAGGGAACTTATTTAGACAAGTAATTACAAATGCATTGTTATCGTGAACAGAAGACACACTGTTATTGTGTGTGTACATTCTTGTTTGCTAGTTGTACGATTACTTAACGATTATAAGGCTTACTAGTGCAACATTTTGGTTTACTTCAAAAGCCATTCTTTATTTGAAGTACTTTATGTGAGATTAAAGATGACTTAAGATTTGATTTCTTTGACAGCTATACGATTATATCACGATGCTACTAATGTGTGACACAATTTACATTGTTGCTTTTGCGGTGTATCTGTTTTATATCTGCACAGGTTTTGTGTATTAATCTGGAAAGTAAAACATGTTTTAGAAGTAACTTTGTGGTATAGCTACAGTGAGACAGCCTTTTCCATAGCACAACAGTACGTTACAGTATATTACTTCCTTGATCACGGTAAGGTACGTAATAACTACGATATCTATCCGCATAGCATTTCACTTTTGTTTATTACGAGGTAAGTACATTGATTTCTACAGAACTTTGCTTACGGACAACGATAATTACTACATTTGGCACATTTTTTACCCTTAAGTAATGACAGAGATTATCTTACAACAAGACACACAGTTAGCGCTACAGTACACGTATTTGAGTGATTAATTTTGTACTTAAGACATTTATGTTTAAAGATTTTTGAAATACAAAGGCACAAAGGTTTTCCGTGATACATTTCACTCCATAGCTGTAATCTGTAACACCTGAGGGTATAATTACATTAATCCTCAGGGGGGTACACGCTTACTTTGTGTACCATGTGTGTAGCAAACACAAGGAGCCCTAGCTAACATGGTATTTGCTTATACAACTTTAACATTGGTACATTATTTCTCTAACACATATATTACACAGCTATCTGACCATTTAACTGAGAGAGACAAACATTTTTTTTACTACATCAGTGACAGATATTTGCGTAATTACACAGTTGGATAACTTCACACTTATGAAAGTGTATTTGGTCTGTTCTTTGTGAACTGTTCACTTTCTTTTTCGGAACTATTGTGATATATTGAGAGCTTTGAATGATGTATTTGGTATGGGATCATGATTTTTAACGTACGTTTGAGATAGATGACGCTCTTGAAATGAGTAGAGAATTTTTTTTAGGTTTTTAATTATTGCAGAAAGCTACGACGTTTTTGAGATTTGGCTGAGGTTTTATGATGTTATTATTACGATGACGATGTGCATTATGCTGTTGAGGTATGTTTATGATCAATAAACGGATGCTATATGAGGAATTTGATTATGTGACATATTTATTATGATGAAATATTAAAGAAGTGTCGACGAATATGTATATGTGTAATAAAGTAAGGAATAATGAGTAGTGGTTAGGGACTCTAATTTGTGAAAAAGGATGTTGGAAACCAAGAATCGTACTTTAAGAGTTATGAAATGTGTGTAAATGTGTGAATGTATCACAATTCCAGCGAAAATTTTTTGACTTTGTTATATTTATAGGATTGTGTTTCTACACATTTCTACTGTAATTTCTCGACTTGTGAAATTTTATTTTTATCAAACTGTCACTGTAGCGGAAACTTCTGTTGTAAATTTCGGTATGAAAGGTAAGTGACCTTGATGTAATGTGTTGTGGGTGCCCAGCTGAGCGATAGTCGCCTGAGAAAAGAAAGCCATTATGTGGAGAAATAAAAGAGGCCATTATCCTCGCTATTGACATTTCTTTGTAGAAAGCATCGCAAATATGACACGCTCAAACTTGAAAACATATGATTACACTGTGGAGCTCTTAGTTTATGATACTTACTAAAATTCCTAATGAAAAGATGAGAAACATTTTACATCTATTGTCTTTCTAGTTGAGAAATTTTTATACTGCCTTTGGAGACGTCATTTGCCTAGTGAATGACGTTTCATGCCTTGCTTTATATATATATTTGCTCATTTTGTTTAATATCTAGTTTCTAGCTGCACTACAGCACTGGTTAAAATAAAATATAATAGATGTACTAATGTAGATATTTTATGCCTACAGATCCAGTAAATAATAATTTTATGATCTACTTCCAAAAAAAAAAAAAAAAAAAGAGGGAGCACAAGAAGACATTTTCCTTCACAGGAATTGCATACATAATTTTTGTCAATGACTGGGTAACTTGTTTCATAGAGTAAGTCAAGGTGATGTATCACTCTCTAGTGTTAAGATGTGACATAGTTATTAGACATTTCCTATCTTTACTGTAATTTTTTTCTGCTTGAGCTTTGTCATGTTTAGATATAAGTTATTGCATTTGCTGCTGCTGTTTGCCAGGCATAGTGCTACTGAATTTCACTTTGTATTACTCTGTTAAGCCAGTTTTACTACTGACTTATTTTTCTTGTTGCTGCACATTGGCTCATATTAGTTGTAATGTTGCATTTGCTTTGCTAATTTAGATTTACTGCTGCTTGCTTTGCCAATTTGCATTTTTTGTCATTGGTGTTTGTGTTAGTTGTTATGTGTTGCTGCACTGCCTCGTCCCTTGGTATATATATATCTGAGCTCAGTAGATTTAAGTTAGCTTAAGAGGGGGTAGACTATATAAGAAACTAACTACGAAGAATAGGGAAAGAATGCATTGAGAAGTTATATGAAAAAGATTTGGGCAAAAATGAGTATTGTACAATGAGAAATATTTATTTTGAAAGAGGAGATGAACAAAACAGTAGGGTTTAAGGACAACAGGCTGAGATAGTTTTTTTTTTTTTCCAGAATCAAATGTTGAAATAAGAGGGTAGATCTATGCAATGAAGTTTTGGGTTGGAATGCAGTACCAGATGTCTCACTGAAAACAAACCCTATCCTTTCCTTTTGTGTAATTTCGCTATGTGGTTGTGTACCCTTGTGTTTTTGTGTTCTTCCTGTCTTTATACGTATGTTTATCTGATAAGATCTGTGTTGTAGAATTTTTGTAATTATATGTTTTTTTCTTTGTAAAATGTTTAGACATTATTTCTTCTGTTCTGTTTTCATGCTCATGTGTGAAATTAATGTTTCGAAAACTATTCTCATTATTTTATATATTTACTTATGTCATAATTCCTGTAACACTTATGTATATGTCTATTTCCATTCTTTTGTAAAGCCTGTATTACTACAAATGTTATCTGTATTATTATGTTTTAATGATGTTTTCTGTATCTTTGTAATTGTATTCTCATGTTATAAAATTGTAATGGACACCAGTTCATCAAATTAAGTAACTTGTAAGCATTCATTTCACTGCACACATTTCCGTTGGTCATAGTATATGCACAATATGTGAGAAGTTGGGACTGTTAGTGTTTGCATGTGTGTTAATAATTCAGCAAGGGACTGGTTAACAGCATTGCTGGTTTTAAGGACAATACCAAAACCTTTGTGAGTGCACAAGTGGTGGTTTATGGACTTGCTATATTGTCCACAAGACTCTTCATGGTGATTGTGCAGCTGCACAGTCGCAACAGATGGCTGCTGGCCGTCTCTACAAGGACTGCAGTGAGTCTGCACCTTTGATGGCCCACCAATACCGTAATGTCTACCAGGACTACAATGGGTCTGCTCTGTGATGACCTACCTGCCTACCAATATTCTTCAAAACTTCGACTGACTCTGCTGTGGGTTTGCTCTGTTGTGGCCCATTACCTGTCTGCATGTCAAGAGTCAGCACTGTCTTTCCATTGGAAGGACAACACTACTTCTTCAAGACTACATGGAAATCCACTGCTTACGTGTGTATTTTCCTTTACTGCTCAGACTTTGAGGAAAAGAAACACTGCAATTTTACTGTGATGAATGATCAGGACTGTCTTTATGGACTGTGAGAAAATTTTAGCTTTTGAACAACATTGTACCAATAAGTGTGTGCATTTGATATCTTGGTTATTGTAATTATTAAAAAAATTTCAAATCTGTATTGGCCACTGCCCAAAACAATTTGTAAAATTTTTTTTGTGGGGAGCACAGAGGCTATGTAAGTAGGCCGTATAGGTTTTTATGTTGGTAACGCCATGTAGCGCTCTATATGAAAATCACTGACTGTGCTGTGGGCAGTCTGTGGCTGGTTGGCATTGTTGAAATATTCTCCATTGTAGTGTTGGGCAGTTGGATGTGAACAGCGCAAATGGAGGTGAGCCGCCAGCAGTGGTGGATATGGGGAAGAGATGGCAGAATTTTAAGAGCGGACGATCTGGACGTGTGTCCGCCAGAAAGAGTAAATTTGTAATACTGGATATCATGGTTCAAAATGGTTCAAATGGCTCTGAGCACTATGGGACTCAACTGCTGAGGTCATTAGTCCCCTAGAACTTAGAACTAGTTAAACCTAACTAACCTAAGGACATCACAAACATCCATGCCCGGGGCAGGATTCGAACCTGCGACCGTAGCGGTCTTGCGGTTCCAGACTGCAGCGCCTGTAACCGCACGGCCACTTCGGCCGGATGCATATCATGAACTGATATATATATATATATATATATATATATATATATATATATATATATATATATATATATAATGGCTTTTGAACACTATTAAGGTAAATACATTGTTTGCTCTCTATCAAGATGTTTCATTTTCGTAGTATGCCTATCAGTAGTTAGTGCCTTCAGTAGTTTTAACCTTTTGTTTAGCTGGCAGTAGTGGCGCTCGCTGTATTGCAGTAGTTCGAGTAACGAAGATTTTTGTGAGGTAAGTGATTCGTGAAAGGTATAGGTTAATGTTAGTTAGGGCCATTCTTTTGTAGGGATTATTGAAAATCAGATTGCGTTGCGTTAAAAATATTGTGTGTCAGTTTAGTGTTGATCAGAATAGGTAAAGAGCGAAATGTCTGAGTACGTTCAGTTCTGCTCAGCTGTTTGAAAATCAAATAACGTAAGGGGTTTACCAGCACAGTAATTAAAAAAATTTTCTAAGGGGATCTTTCACCCTTTACATAGTGTATTACCCTTTCAGTATCCTCATAGACTTTCTCTATCTCTTCATCTTCAGCTTGTGACATCGGCATGTATACCTGAACTATCTTTGTCGGTTTTGGTTTGCTGTCGGTCCTGATAAGAATAACCCTATAACTGAACTGTCCACAGTACCACACTTGCTGCCCTACCTTCCTATACATAACGAATCCTACCCCATGATATGGTTTTATTCTGCTCTTGATATCACTCTATACTCACCTGACCAGAAATCCTTGTCTTCTTTCCATATCACTTACCTGACCCCTACTATATCGAGATTGAGGTTTTACATTTCCCTTTCCAGATTTTCTATCTTCCCTACCAAGTTCAAGCTTCTGACATTCCACACCCAGACTCGTCGAACGTTACCCTTTCGTTGATTATTCAGTCTTTTTCTCATGGTCACCCCTCCCTTGGCAGTCGCCTTCCTGAGGTCCGAATGGGGGCTATTTCGGAATCTTGTGCCAGTGGAGAGTTATCATGACACACTTTCAATTACGGGCCACATGTCCTGTGGATACATTTTATGTATATTTATTGCAGCGATTTCCATTGCCTTCTGCATCTCCATGCCGTTGATCAACGCTGATTCTTCCACCTTTATGTGTAGCTTCCCTCCTCAAGTACAAGAGAATGGCCTGAATCTCTATACGCTCCTCCGCCCTCTTTGACAATTCCATTGGCAGAATGAGGGTGACTTCTTATGGCGGAAGCCTTCGTCAGCCAATGCTGATTATTAACCAAAATTTAAGCAATGGTGGGTTCTTAACTCTGGACCGAGGGCGTTTTGACTGCTAATCAAAGACGTTACCCTAGACTATGAGTTACACCGCTTATTGATGCACCAGCATTTCACATATGCAGTGGCTTAGCTGGAACTTACATTAACCTGTGATCTTGCAGTGTTAATCACTTAAATATGTTGCCTAGGCAAATATATTCCTGAAATTTCTTTACACTGCATTAATTATTTTTTGTTGTTGAGGTTTTTTCTTCGTCAGTATATAATTTCTGACTTAATCGCCAATGAAAACATTGATGCATGATGTGCATAACTTGTTCTTCAATTTCAGTCCATGACCAAAACTATCAATTTCAATCCTTAGTGACAGTCTTCAGATCTGTTTGAAACATATCCTAATACAACAAAGTCAAATTGGCTTTATTGTATTAGGATATGTAAAACATTATAAAAGGACAGAAACTGTGGGGAAAAGCAGAAATTAGAATATAGATACAACAACTAACTAAGTCGTTTACTAATGACACCCTGAGCATTAACTTGGCAGTTGCAGGATCAAGAAACTGTACAGTCATAATTCTACGGGCTTTCCACGTTTCGCTAAAAAGTAGTATTACATCGGCTAAAGTGCAACAGATAGACTTATTTACACAGTAAGGACAGATACACCGTTATCACTTGACGGTTCACAAAACCAGTCCCAATCGCGTCGTCGTGGAGTTATATACACCACAAAAGTACAATCAAGATATCCAGAAGTCACGCACGAGCTTCGCAATGTAAAAAACTCTCCATTTGAGATCCTATAAACAGCCTGGACACTTAAGCACAGTGTCAGCAGCGAGGCTGGTAGCAGAGCACAGCAGGATATAAAGTGGATGCGTGCTACCAAGGCGGCCTGTTTTATTTCCTGAACGACATGAGACCAGTCCTGTAACATTAGAGGCCTGGCTCATGTGACCGCTCGGATGCACCTCTCATCGGGCACAAGTGAGACCTTTGTGAAATCTTTGGCACCGTGTTCCACACACTGTCGACCTCCCTGTCTGAGAACACCTGTATAGCAGTTAGCTTCTGTTCAGGGGCCTGTTTGGAAGTTGCTACATTTTTAATAAGCTTCGATTATTACTGCTGCGAGTGCCCTTTTTGATGTACATCAGTATTATGCCTTCTTTTACGCATCATAACGTAGGTATGGAACAAGAGCTTGAAACGTATTTCGACTCTACATTTACACAGACTGTGCTTGTGAATTTGGCACTTAATTGGAATGTTGGTTGTTTAGCCTCCTAATTGGAAATTCTTGCCTCATTTCCGTGCAGATGCATCTTTACTTCACCAGGTGTGGGTATTGTGTGTGAAGTACATTTGTCCAGGAGGAAGGAAGAGGAGATTACTGTTTAACGCCTCATCGACAACGAGATCATTAGAGAGGCAGCACAAGCTCAGATTAAGGAAAGCGGCCGTGCCCTTTTGGAAGTGGTATCCGGGATTTTCCGTAATTGATTTAGAGAAATGACGGGTAATCTGAATCAACTTGGTCGGATTCGCATTTGAATCGTCTTCCTCCAGATTGTGAGTCCAGTGTATTACTCACTGCGTTTCCCCTCTCGGTATGTCCAGTTTAGGTGACTATGAGTACGTGTGAAGTATAATTTTATATTTGTGTTGTTGGCGATTTTGGGGCAGAGAAGCAAGTACGTGGCCTACTTCTCTCGAATAGCACAAAGGTGGCCACCAAGCTGAAGGGGTGAGAAAATTGATTTTTGTGAAATTCATTTTCGAAATATTTACAGTCTCTCGTTTAAAATTGCGTATTAAATATTGATGTGACGTGCATAGAGACATTTTAAATCACATTCAAAAGAAATTGTGGAACAAGATGTTCCACACTGTTTTTATGAAACGCGAAACATGGCTGATATAGCCTGCCTTGCCAGAGATATAATTGAGCCCAAGAGAGTTATCTTTTCTGTTGACTACACTGCAAGACAATTGACACTCGATTTTGCGCCATTTGTATTTTTTCCTTTGTGAGTGAATCCCTGTGCTTGTTGTGGAAGTCATTTTTGGTGACTGCTCATCATAGCAGCGAACTATCAGATGGCTGCCAGGGGAGTACTGGAGAGGGAACATCCGGTCACTGGGTATTGCTGACAGACTCGCAACCCACCCATGGCTGGTGGCATTCTCTCGGCATTGACGTCAAGTCTCAGGAGCCAGAGCGACGGACGCTCGCTATTTTTACAACGGCTTGGGGCAGTTTTCTCACGGAAACCTCGTGTTTTCGGCAGCAACACGGCAGCTAGGGGCAACTTTCTCACGAAAGTCTCATGTTTTGGGCAGGAACACAGCAGTTTTGCGCAACACCTGTGTTGTTATTGGGACGTTTTGGGGAAGTGGTCGCCGAGCTGCACGGGATAGCCGACAGAATGTCGCCACGCAAAGCACGTTCTTATTCCGTTGGCCGTTGGCGCCCAGCGTCAGAGCGCTTCCTGCGCGAAGTCCTGGCGGAGGCTGAGACAGTGGGGGCTTAATTAAATATAATGCTAATAATTTTAATTTTCGTCGCTGTCTGTCCGGTTACGCTGACTCGTAACCGGTTGGCCCTGACTGGTATTAGTACGCAATCTGACTGCATAGAATAACAACAAAGAATGAAAGAAAACTTCCGTTAACACAATTAATTAATTATGTCCCCAGCAACTATAAAACTGATTTTCAACATGCTTATTTATGTTCTGGTACTCTTCGGTTTCTGCAAATGGCAATGGAGCTGTATCATCTGAATCTCTGTCCCCATTTAAACTAAGACTTGTCAATTTATCTGAAATCCCCTCAACTCTTTCCGATAAGTCACCTATTTTTTCATTCTGTTTATTTACGTCTTCCGTAAGTGTCGCGACTCGGGATTCAGTATTGACACATTTAGTAGTTAATTGTTCATACTGTTGTGTTAGGTTATTTATTCTGTCATTTGGTACGGATTCCTCGATTCTTTCAAATATTTTTTCCTTATCGTGTGCACGTTGTAAATTTAACTCTGAAAATTTCTGTACTATCACGCGATCTCTTTCTTCCTGTTCTATGTCCTGTTCCTCTTGTCTAATTTCTATTGAAATTAAACTGTTATTGTGAGCATTCAATATCGGTTGTACTTCTTCTCTAATTTCTTTCTTTGATTCATCTTTCATGCTTTTGAAACATGTCCTTATTCGTGAATCTAAGCGTGTTTCAATTGTTTTTAACTCAGATCCTAACTGTGATCCCAGTGAGCTTAACCGTGTTTCCATTGTTCGCATATCAGTTTTAATTGTTCCTATTTGTGATCCCAGTGAGTCTAACCGCGTTTCCATTGTTCCCATATCAGTTTTAATTTCAGATCGTAACTGTGATCCCACTGTTTTTAATTCAGATCCCAAATTAAATATTGCACTCATCAATTGCTCCATATTAACTGGTTCGAAATTCTTTTCACCCCTAACATTTCCCGCGAAACCAACTTCTTCCGTCAAAGCTGTAAAGCTATCTGTGTTCGATACTATTCCAGAATCTTCTATCGTTAATCTCATATTCTGAAAATTTTCCGATTGAGAAAAATTTTGAAATGGTTCCGGACTATTTTCCCGACTTATTAAATTGTTTTCCACTTCATTATTCATCATACTATTCTCCTGTGTTGGCGAGTTCGCCATGTTAACAATTTCGTCATTCTCACTATCCATTCATTTTTGCCTTTTTCATCGATCGCGTAATCATTTACAAAATATACAAAACTCGTCACTATACGAAAATTATACACAATGACACTTTATCTCCAACAATACCATTCACACGAAAAGCTTTCCGACAAACACGATTAACGAACAATTGAAATCTTCATAATTGCACAAAATTGTCAAACCCGTGTACGAGACATCAAAAATTAAATTCTGCAAAAATACCATTAGAACAATGACAAGACAACTACAAATGTTCAATTACCAAATCTACACATGCAATATAAACTACAATTACTAAACTACAAATTACTTCAACAATACTACTGTCTGCTATTTTTACTATCAGAAGAATTCCAAGGGACGATCCGAAGCAGCGGTCGCCACGTGCATGGGGGCGTAATTAAATATAATGCAAATAATTTTAATTTTCGTAGCTGTCTGTCCGGTTACGCTGTCTCGTAACCGGTTAGCCCTGACTGGTATTAGTACGCAATCTGACTGCATAGAATAACAACAAAGAATGAAAGAAAACTTCCGTTAACACAATTAATTAATTAAGTCCCCAGCAACTATAAAACCTACGAAACAACAAAACACAAGTGCAACTGTTCTGTGTGTGGAAGTGAGATTCAACATACACATCTGGCACGGTTCTTCCTCAATAAGACAAGGTACTTTAAGCACCATTTACACTGAAGTAATTAAAAAAAACCAAAAATACTATAATTGCACATAAAAATCAGAATTACACTCTAATACATGAACACAAGCCAGATGCTTTGTTGACTGAACCTGTGATCAAGAGACATTGTTTGTTAGGACATTTGAAATAACAAAAATTTCTCTACCTTCATATATATTGACGAAACATACACTCTGATCATTACAACATCCGCAATCGAATAGCATCGGCTGTCTAGCCCATCAGAACAACTGCATACAACATGCTCACAACTAGTCACGACTACATCAGAACTCCTACTGCCCACTTCTCAATAAGCACTCTCCACGATGACTTCTCGACAAGCATTCTCCACCACCACATCTCAACAAGCACTGCCAGTGGAGACGGCGGAATAAAACTCTTTGGCGCAATCTCTGGCGCTGTGACTCAGTGTAGCCACCTGCTCGACTGTTACGTCAGCACACGTTTGCAGTCATCTTCGGGAATTGTAGGGAAGGAATAGTATTGGCACATCAGTTGACAGCGTACGGTAGTGTGAGTCTACGCGAATTTGTTGTAGGCCATAATTAGCGAAAGCTTTGTTTATCGGTGACGATTAGCCGAGTTCTGGTCCAGCGGAGCAACCTATCTCTGGGCAGATGGCAGGAGAAAATGAGAGAGATTTGATTTCTGGCCACCGCAGGAGACGGTCGCATAGTTTTCCGCCCTTGCTGTAGGGTAATTTCATTCTCAGGTTCACTTGTCCTGCCATCGGAACAAACACTTAGTTGTTTTCACGCTGACGCTTCGATTAGTCTCCAAATCGAGCGAGGTGGTGTAGTGGTTACTACAGTCGACTCGCATTCGGGAGTATGACGGTTCAAACACGCGGCCAGCTATCCTGATTTAAGTTTTCCGTGATTTCCCTAGATCGCTTCAGGAAAATGCCGGAATGTTTCTTTTGGAATGGCAGGGCTGGTTTCCTTCCGCATTCTTCCCTAATCCGAGCTTCTGTTCCGTCTCAAATGACCTCGCTGTCGACGGGAAGTTAAACAGTAATCTATTCCTCCTCCCTCCTGATTAGTCTCGGAGCCCATATCCATGCAGCGGAGCCGACGACTAGTAGGAGCCGTCATCAGCACACTACCTGGCAGCGTACTGCCGGTAATACATGCAGCTCGGCCTGTAGCGTTCCAGATAATTTTTCAGTACCCAAAATTTGAACTGAGGCTTATTAGCACTGGCCCTGTAGCACCACTTTGCCTCTTTGGTGTAATACCGTGGTACTGCATCCAGTTACCCACTTGTTTAACAACATTATAGATTTTACCTCTCTCTTTGCTCTCCATTCTCGTAGCAGAGAAGCGCACTAGATTCTATGCAGTGTCGTTTGTACTAGGTTCTTGCCAACACCTCTGTCAGGTAAGGATTATTTACATGTTTGCTAAATGTTTATATTCATGATAGTTCCTGGTACAATTTCACCAGCAATTTTGGGTTCCATTTAAAGAAACTAAATGTAATTGTAAATTTTTAGGACGGCATTTATTCGTTAAACAATCAGACTAACCACACCACTCTCCCATCATCATTTTTTTTAGGGGACTTCAGCCAATTAATTTAATGAATAAACTATGTGAGAAGCTAGCCACCCCACGTAATATTTATATCAGGGCTGTTATAAGAGTGCTTTATACACCATGTGCAGATTCAGTATATACCAGACACAGTGTACGATCGTGGTATGACCTGAAAAACCGAGGAGCCGCCAGTGTCTACAAGAGTGGCCCCAAAAAAATCTGAGAATGGCTTTGGAACATAAGTCGAAACCGGTCATAATAAACAAATGTTATTTCGATCTCTGTTTTAATTAAACCCACTTGGGTGTGACTTGCATAACATCATGATTCTGCACCTTGATTGCATATCAATTATGGGCCCCACAGTATTAAACTCGCTGCTCGTGTCCAATATATCCAGTGTGAAGTATGCTGTTTGAAATAATATTCAACTGCAAGATCGAATCTCTAAACAACATTAGGACAAAATGGTTCAAATGGCTCTGCGCACTATGTGACTTAACATCTGAGGTCATCAGTCCCCTAGAACATAGAACTACTTTTACCTCACTAACCTAAGGACATCACACACATCCATGCCCGAGGCAGGATTCGAACCTGCGACCGTAGCAGTCGCGCGGTTCCGGACTGAAGCTCGTAGAACCCCTCAGCCACCGCGGCCGGCAATATTAGGAGACGGAATGGCATTAATTTGGACGTTCTCAAAATTACAATATCAATTCGTCGTCCCTTATTGCGCTTAAGAAAACGGAAAATCGTCGGGGTATGAATACATTTTACATCACTGTGTGCTGCATTCAGTAGAGGAAAAGTTTGGAGTCTTGGTTACTTACATCAGCATCAGAATGCACCCTGTGAAAAAGCAGCATCTGTGGCATAATGGTTTGTGGACAATAACGGAACTGAAATGGATTGAGGTGTCGCGAGTCCCGAACTAAACCTAATGCAACATCTTTGGGATGAATTAGAACGTAGACTTCGTTTCAGACCCCAGCGTTCTGAAACACTGTCCTTCGTGGTTTCGGCTCTTGAGAAAGAATGGGCTACCATTTCTCCACAGTCCACCCACCTCATTCAAAGTATCCCTAGCGAAGTTCAAGTCGTCGTAAAGTCGAAGGGCTCACTTACCGCATATTAATGTCCACTAATAGCTGCCAAGACACTTTTGATCAGATAGTGCATTTGAAATGTACTTGGACAAACATTTTAATTTTGTTTGTCTGTCAACCTTCATTATATTAATGACTTTCAGGTTAGGACTGTCTGAGTACAACTGTATAACAGCCATATTTCTTTTGCGTAGTGTGTTTCTGCTTCAGTTCATTAAGACAGCGTGAGTGAATTTAAATACTCGCATACATTTTCATTTTTATGCAGCACTTTCTACTTACAAATACCGATCATGCACGTGTAAGTTCTGATCTGGGCAACTTTGATTCAATATACGTATTATTATTTACTTTGCATGTTGGTATTGCTCTTCATAAATTATTGTTGTACTGATGTACGAGGGCTGTTTGGAAAGTAAGGAACGGTAGTCCACGAAATGGATATCACAGTGAAAATCAAAACTGCTTTATTTGCAACGGTTAGCTACACCTTCCAGCTACGTGTCTACACAATCGCCGCTCAGTCTTAGACATCGGTCGTAGCGTTGTACCTACTTTTCAATTCCCTCGTTATAGATGACAGCCGCCAGTGCCTTTCGACAATTTTCTGCTCTGGACTGCAGCTAGTTGTCTGTGTCAAAATATTGTCTTCATAGCCAGCGGTTCATTTGAACAGAGATGAACCTCAGGGGCAGCCAATTATGGGCTGTATTGTGGGTGGTAGAACACTTCCCGTCGAAAACGCTGCAGGAGCATCTTCATTGCCCCTCCAGTGTGCGGCAGGGAATTGTCGTGTAGAACGAACCACATGACAGTTATGTTATGTGGATTGCATAGCTTCAGGCGAAATCTTTCGGCAGGCCATCATACTTGGTGGGAGACACTAATTTCTAGCCACCTTTACGTTCTCACTGAAAAGAGCGACGTGATGCAATCGATGGGAGTGCCAGACACAGTGCCCAATGCCTCTGTGCAAATCTTCATCAGATTGTCACGGTATTTTCCATTTCGCGACCGATCGCTCCTTACATTCCGAGTAACCCTTGCATTACAATCTTCACCAATTTTACTTTGAGGTTAAACGTCAAGAAAGCGACTTCGAATATGAACCTCAAACTAGTGATACTATTACCACTGAGAACCAAGTATACTGAAAAACTAAGCAGTTTATGCCTCTCAGTTCTCTCATAACTTCGAACAGGCACTCCATTACATGTTATTACTTCACAACTGAAATGACGCCAAGCACTAAACAGATTACCATGGAGGAACAGTGTGTGAGTAGTTTCTGTTCTGTGCAGAAAATTGTTTTTTGTGCTACAGCCAGACAAACAAGCATACGAGGGTTATTCGAAAAGTAAGGAACGATCGGTCGCGAAATTGAAACCACTATCAAAATCCGATGACTTTTTGCACAGGTGTATTGGGCAGTGTCTCTGGAGTATGCCCGTCGATCGCATTACGTCGTTCTTTTAAGTTCTGAGCTAATAGGGAGCACATGAAGATAACTAGAACAATAGTGTCTCCTGTCAAGTACAAGGGCCTGGTGAGAAATTTCACCTGAAGCTATGCAGCCAACATTACATAACTGTCGTGCGTTTCTTCTTCAACACAATTCTCAGCCGCATTCTGCAGAGGCAATGAAGATGCTCCTACATCGTTTTCAATTGGAAATGTTTGGTTACCCACAATACAGCCCGCAACAGTCTCCCTCTGAGTTTCATCTCTGCTCACATGAACTGCTGGCTATGAAGACAACATTTTGATGCAGACAACGTGCTGTAGGCCAGCGTAGAGAATTGGCGGAAAGCACTGGCGGTTGCCTTCTATAAAGAGGATATTGGGAAGTTGGTACAACGCTATGACAAACGTCGAATTCAGATCGGCGACTATGGAGATAAGTAGCTGGAATCTGTAGCTAACTGTTGCAAATAAAACAGTTTTGATTTTCATTGTGGTTTCCATTTCGCGACCTATCGTTCCTTACTTTCCGAATAGCCTTCGTAACTATTCCTTGGTGCTTTAGGTGTGTTCAGTCAATCCATCCTGTGGAGTAGTAGTGGCATGCAGAGCTTTTGTACCTTAGTCGATGCTATTACTTTCAGCTAAACACTTTCTGTAGATACTTATCTTCAGCAGTCTTCTTTAACACATTATTTCAATAACTTTAATCCTCTTCTCGTAATTATTGTCTGTCGGCCACGTTTCATTCCTACATACGGCTTTACTTCAAACAAATACTTATACAATAGACTTCCTTAAACTTAAATTCATATTCTCTGTCAACAAATATCTCATCTGAATGAAAACTTTTCTTTTTTATGTCAGTCTATATTTTGTACATTTTATACAGTTATTTTGCTGTCCCTATACCAAGACCACTTCCCCCTTAACTTTCAACGCAATATAATTGTCTCAGTATCTCCGGATTTTAACGCTACTACACTTATTTATTAATGTTGTTCTACTTCTGTTGATATTCCTCCTGTAACCTCTTTTTAAAACACTACCCATCCAATCAGCTCATCGCCTAAGTCCTTTGACGTGTCTGACAGAATTGCAGTTTCATCGGTCCATCGTACAGTTTTTATTTCTTCTTGAGGAATTTTAAGCCATTTTCCCAATTTCTCCTTGGTATTCTATACTACTTCTCTGTACGAGTACCCTTCACAATTCGTGCGCCGTTTTCATGTCCTGCGGCATTATAACAGCAGTCTGACTTCTGCACAAGTTTTAGATAGTCTCTCGCTCTCTCAATAAGAATTTCAAAGAACGTATTGTGGAGAATCATGTCAAAAGTTTTTTTTTAATGTATAAATGTAGGTTTGACTTTCTTGAATCTAAGATAAGTAGTATGAGTCAGTATCGTTTTCTACCGGAACCCAGACTGGCTCCTACCAGTGGTTCATCTTTCTGTTATAGCGGCTCTTCAACTTCTTGATGATTTGGTTTGATTTGTACTTGGTCTCGGCTAAAACTCGCCGACAGTCGGTAGAGTGTTGAGATCGTTATCAAGTTACGAAGATGACGTTACACAAAATAACAGTGCTGAACCGATATGTCGACGTGCGTGAGATATTTACTTCACCAAGAATCGTAATTAATCGTTAGAAATCGATGTTTAACTGATTAATGATGAAATATTAATGATAAAACCAATACAGTCACGTCCACAACAAATTCCCTACAAGCTGGTCGTAATTTCAAGTATCTAAGAAATCGTAACAGTGGGTTTGTTATTTGAGTCAAAGATTCTACACAAGCGCCGAGCGCTACAGTCAAATATTATCGCTGCGCGTAATTATTACTCGGGAGTTTCATGTCAATAGTTTGATCGAATTTTAAATCACAAATGCACGACTTGGCACGAGAGGGTGTTTTATTGCACAATATCAGTCAGTCACTTCCTAACCGAGCCTTGAGAAGAAAACTTTCCCAGGTGTTGGGGGGATTTCAATTATATGCTTCGGACCTATCACTGAAGTTCCATAAACCACTGGCTATTATGAATGGAAATTTTCTATCAGTGTTCGTTGCCTAAATCACTGTTTAGTTAAATTATCCAGTTAAAAGTTCACTTTATTCTAGTAGGTAAAAGTCCTCCGTTCGAATTATAATGCCGTGATATTTGAAGTCAGAAGATCGTATTACTGCGTCATAATAGATCGCAATTATTCAATCTCAAAAACAATCTAAGCGCGCCTACATGTATGAGCATTCAAATATATGACCTGCTTCGGCTAACTCTCGTAACGTGGTGACAATGCATTGAATTATACTTAGTCATTACTCACGATTCCCAAAGAGAACTCACACGGAGTATTCTTTGGGATCGTTGGTTCTACTTTGCGAATGTTAATTTATGCTAATTTTGCGATTCATTATGATTTTGATTTTAATTTTACTGAGATTTAATCTTTCTTTCGTAGATTGCTAAATTGTCAAGTCCTAGATTCCTGATTTAATTACTTGTTATTGTCCCAATAATAGTGATAAATGGAACTACATTCGCTTATTCACTTTTATGGGAATTTGGTGGGAAATCTTTGGGTTATTGGGAGCTAATTTTTGATTTTTATTTCTCGTCTGAGGAAGTGGCATTACACTGTGAAAAATTCGTGTTAGTGTTTCGCAAATTTTACATATTACACTGATGAACTCCCTGCCTTTTTGTAGTTCCTGCCCTTTGTGCCAGTGGGACCATTAAATTCTTTTTGAAATCTGCACTTTGTTCATAAGACTCTGTAATGTTACAGGCGGGCTTTGCAGGCGTACACAGGAGAGATTTGATCAAAACCTTTCTCGAACCTAATTTTCTGCCGGCAGACACCACACATGAATGGTGTCTGCTGTACTGTTGTTATCGATGAATGTCACAGTTTACTGTATGAGTCCAAATCAATTATTCATTTCCATTTCTGTGAAGAGAACGACTTTATGAAGCTGCCTCGACTTGCATCGACAGGTGTGCGAGTAGCCAACTCCGTTAAAATCGATGAAGGGAAAAACAGGTTGCTCCTTTGTCGCTATCCGCTTCCTGCCGCGATACACAAAATGTGCTCACGAAGTGTTCGGAAATTGCGAGACGCCTAGCGCTGCAAACGAGGTATCTTGATTTGTTTCCAGCGGCGGCTAATAAAAACGTTTAATAAATCCGCAGCCGGGTATCATAAAAGCGTCACCGGCCGTATATTTTAATTAGTCCTTATTTACGCGCGGGTTCCCGGTGATTAGCATCGCCTTCCTAATCCGCACCGTGATTTGCGGGCCGCCCTCGCGCTAAGTCAGGCGCGCCCGCGAAAGCTCGCCCCATATCTGTCATCGCGGCTCGGGACTCGGCCGCGCGCAGCCCGTTTAACGAAATTAACCAATAAGGTTTCCGTGGCTGGTATACGGGCATAATGCCCGCAGCGGCCGCCATAAACAAGGGGCCGGGCCGGGCTAGATAGCGCCACCGGCGCTCTGCGGTCCCTTTTTTTTTTCTTTATTGGCCGTCGATTTTCACGACCTGCTGCTGAGAACGTGTCCATTTTTCAGGCGGCATCCGCGAGAAAAGAGAAAAGAAAAAGCGAAGCTTCCTCGATAAAGTGACGAATGGATCCGAGCAGCCGGTGATTCGCTACGCCGGGCAGTCGCTGCCTTTTATCTCTTACCCCCCCCCCCCCAACTCCCTCAGGACGACCAACTTTCTCCACGGACGGCGGAATAATGTCTGCGCTTCAGTTCACACCCACACTGATAGGCGACAGCGGCTGTATAGGAAGAAAATAACTGTCCTCTAAAGAGGATTTTACCTTATACTGGATTTCAGGCGGACGAATAAAATGTAAACTTCTGCTTCCCAGTGACCATGGCCGTCAGATTTCGATAGTGTTTTCCGCATCCACGTGCGACGTGTGGAACATGTGACACATATCATTTATTACAGCTATTTCTCACTCTTCAAGGACGTGATGCTTTCACCGTGAACAAAACGATTAAATTACTTTGATAGGACTAGCGACGGAAGATAGCTTCAATAACCGCGAATCAGTACGATAACAGATATCTGATAAATATTTGATTTATCGTTTTGACAAAATTTTATAAATGGTTACTGATGCTCAGTATGAAAACGTACATACGTCAGTTAAAGCGTGGTAGCTCGTGTTACTTTTCGTCGCATTTTGCTACGCGCCTGTGTTTAAACCTCGAACATGGGTTTTACTGCGTGACGAGCTACATAAAAGATCACAACAAGGCAGTGGACGAGTGGAGGATGAGAAGTAGGACATTACTGTTTAACATCCCATAGACAACGAGAACATTACAGACGGAGTACAAGCTCGGATTAGGGAAGGATAGAGAAGGAAAGCGATCACGCCCTTTCTAAGGAACCGTCCCAGCATTTGCCTTAAGCGATTTAAGGAAATAACGGTAAACCTAAATCTGGATGGCCGGAAGCGAGTTTGATATGTCGGTCGACGAATGTTTACCATACACCTGTCCATACACCAAGTACCAATGCAAAAGCCGTTGACCTTCTGCACAGTTTCGCTTTAACGACTCACGGAAATGTTATGAGGAACGGAAAGAACGAAAGGAGACTCATTAAAGGCCACTACAATTAATGGAACATCTGCAAATACACCTAAATACATACTCCATAAGCCACCTTACGGTGCATGGCGGAAGACATCTTGTACTACTGCTAGTCGGTTCCTTTCCTGTTCCACCCCCAAACGGAGCGAGAGAAAAATGACGGGCATCCTCCGTACTATCCCTAATTCATCGTATATTTTCTTTATCTACGTCTGCATCTACATGATTACTCTACAATTCACAATTAAGTGCCTGGCAGACGGTTCATCGAACCAGCTTCAACTCCTTTCTCTAATGTTCCGCTCTAGAAGCGCTCGCGGGAAAAACGAGCACTTAAATCTTTCTCTTCGAGTTCTTATTTTTGTTATTTTATCAGGATGATCATTTCTCCCTGTATTGGTCGGCGTCGTCAGAATATTTTCCCAATCGGAGCAGAAAGGTTGTGTCCGAAATTTCACGAGAGGATCCTCCCGCAACGAAAAACACCTTTGTTTTAGTGATTACCACCGCAGTTTACCTACCATGTCAGCGACAGTGCTTCCCATATTTCGCGATAATACACAACGTGCTGCCGTACTTAGAACTTCATCGATGTGCTCCACCGGCCGCATATGACACGAATCCCACCTGCAAAAGAGTACTCCATGACAGGATGGACAAACCTGGTGTAAGCAGTCTTTTTAGTAGATCTGATGCACTTGCTAAGTGTTCTGCCGTCACGTTGGAAGCAGTACAATCGTTCAGCAGTCGGCTGCAAATGCAGTAATCTATTCTCAATAGTCTTTTAGGAAAAGACCGTCGGCTTCCCTCCAAAGACACCCATTTGAGTTCACGATGCGTCTCCGTTACACTTGCTTGGTGATCGAACCTCCCCGGAACCGTTTCTAAATGTGTTAGATGTCTTTCTGTAACGTAACATTAGGACTGATGGTCCAGAAGTAGATGAAATTAACGAATTCGGCAACCTAGGCAGCATTATAACCAATGACGGACGGAGCAAGGAGGACATCAAAAACGACTAGCACCGGCAAAAAGGGCATTTCTGGACAAGAGAATTCTACTAGTATCAGACCTTGGCCTTACTTTGAGGAAGAAATTTCTGAGAATGTACGTTTGGATCATAGTATAAATGGTAGTGAAACACGGACTGTGGGAAAACAGGAACAGAAGACAATCGAAGCACTTCACATGTGATACTATAGACGAATACTGAAAATTATGTTGACTGATAAAGTGAGAAATGCAAAGGTTGTGCGCAGAACCGCAGAGAAAAGGAATACGTGGAAAACACTGATTAGGAGAAGGGACAGGATGATAGCACCTCTGTTAAGACATTACGGAATGACTTGCGTGATATTAGAGGGAGCTTTAGAGGGCAAAAAGTGTAGAGGAAGACAGAGACTGGAATACACAGAGCAAATAATTGAGGACATAGGTTTCAAGTGCTCCTCTGAGATGAAGAAGTTGGCACAAGAGAGGAATTCATGGCGGGAAGCATCAAGTAAGTCAGGAGACTGATGAATCTAAATAATCAAGCAGTAGTATCTCATACTCAGTCTCACGTATAAACGACCTGCCCGTTCCTAGAATTCACCCAATGGACCGAAGTGGCTTTCTGCACTACCGACCTTAGGCGCTGTTACGCCTAGATATTATATCGCCTTGACTGTAAACCAGAACACCACTGATACTATATTCGAACATTGTAAGATTGTGTTTTCTACTCACCTGCGTTGACATTCATTTCTTGCACATTTACAACAAGCTGCTATGCACTGAACAAAGTAGAAATTCCGTCTGAATCATTCTGTACCCCGAAAGATGTTCAGCGCCAACACTTTTCCCGCGTACTACAGCGTCATCAACAAACAGCTGCATATTACTGTTCACACGATCTTTCATATCGTTTGTTTACTATCATGGTCAAAAGTAAACGAAGAAACCGAACTGCGTACCGCCTGATTTGTATGCAGTCCACGTAACATCAGCAGCTCAAATGGCAAGCAACAGTTGATGTAGAAATTTCCGCATCCTGCTGTTTTGGCAATTCATGCAGATGGCCGTTAAGTGATTTTACTTCAACAATTACAAAATGAAGTCGGTGGTACGCATTTGGCATCCAAAGCAGCTGATCGATTGCAGTGCAGATGAAGAAGAAAATGAACGTTTTGACAGGCTGTAATGCACCTTCAGAGGCTGAGATTATCCTGTGTAGCACTCTTCGTTACAACCAAACCATGCTCAAGTGCATAGTTCGGTATTATGTTGGAATGGTTGTAGCTTAGTATGGTTAAGGTCAGTCTTCGATTCATACCTCAGGGAACCGCTTTCAACTAGCGTAAACAGACCTCTTGGTGTCGGGGTAACGTCTTTGATTCGTAATCAAAACCTTTCGGTCCCGGGTTCGAATCCTGCTACTGATTAAACTCTTATTAAGAATCAGCATTGGCGGCTGAAGACTTCCGGCATAAGAAGTCGCCCGCATTCTGCCAACGACCTTGTCAAAGAAGGAGAAAGAGCGGACAGCGGTTCGGGGCACACTCTTGTCCTAGGGGTGGGAAACTGTCCCTAAAGGTGGATGAATCAGCAATGATCAGTGGCGTGAGGATGCAGAAGGCATGGAAACCACCACATTAAAGACACATAACGTGTATCCACAGGACATGTGGCCTGTAATTGAAGGAGTGTCATGATGATCTCTCTGTTGCCAAAAGATTCTGGAATAGTCTCCCATTCGGATCTCTGGGAGGGGACTGCCAAGGGGGAGGTTACCATGAGAAAGAGATTGAATAACCAACGGAATGATAACGTTCTATGAGTAGGGGCGTGAAATGTCAGAAGCTTGTACGTGGTAGGGAAACTAGAAAATCTGAAAAGGAAAATGCAAAGGTTAAATTTAGATATAGTAGGGGTCAGTGAAGTGCAAAGAAGACAAGGATTTCTGGTCAGAATAGTACAGGGTAACATCAACAGCAGCAGAAAATCGTGTAACATGAGTAGGATTCGTCATGAATAGCAAGGTAGGGCAAAGAGTGTGTTTCTGTGTACAGTTCACTGACAACGTCGTTCTTATTAGAATCGACAGCAAAGCGACACCGACAACAATAGTTTAGGAATACATGCCGACGTCGCAAGCTGAAGATGAAGAGATAGAGAAAGTGTGTTAGGATATTGAAAGGGTAATGCAGTATGTAAAGGGGGATGAAAATCTAATATTCGTGGGCTACTGGAATGCAGTTGTAAGGGAAGGACTAGAAGGAAAGGTTTCCAAGAGAATATGAGCTTGGGACAAGAACTGAGAAAAGAGAAGGACTAATTGAGTTCTATAACAAGTTTCAGCTAGTAATAGCGAATACCCTGTTCAAGAATCACAAGAGGAGAAGGTTTACCTGGAAAAGCCGGGTGATGTAGGAAGATTTCAGTTAAATTACATCATGGTCAGACAGAGATTCCGGAATCAGACACTGGATTGTAAGGCGAACCCAGGTGCAGATATAGACTCAGATCACAATATAGTGGTGATGAAGAGGAGGTTGAAGTTTAAGACATTAGTCAGGAAGAAGCAATACGCGAAGAAGTAGGATACGAAAGTACAAAGGAATGACGAGACGCGCTTGACGTTCTCTAAGGCTATAGATATGTCAGTAAGGAATAGCTCAGTAGGCAGTAAAGTTGAAGAGGAATGGACATCTCTAAAACGGTCATCACAGAAGCTGGGAAGGAAAACATAGGTACAATGGAGATAAGTGCGAAGAAACCATGGGTAACAGAAGAAATAATTCAGTTGATTGCTGAAAAGAGGAAGTACAAAAATGTTCGGGAAACTCGGGAATACAGAAATACATGTCACAGAGGAGTTAAATAAATAAGAAGTGCAGGGAAGGTAAGACGAAATGGCTGTAGGAATTCTGATACCTTGGCATTAAAATAACAAATGGCGGACGGAGCATGGAGGACATCAAAAGCAGCCTAGCTGTGGCAAAGAAGGCATTCCTGGCCAAGAGAAGTCTACTAATACCAAATATCGGCCTTAATTTGAGGAAGAAATTTTTGAGAATGTACGTCTGGAGTACAGCATTGTATGGTAGTGAAACATGGACTGTGGGAAAACCGGAACAGAAGAGAATCGAAGTATTTGAGATGTGGTGCTACAGACGCATGCTGAAAGTTGTGTGGACTGATAAGGTAAGAAATGAGAACGTTCTACGCAGAATCGGAGAGGAAAGCAATATGTGGAAAACACTGATAAAATGAAGGAACAGGATGATAGGACATCTGTTAAGACGTGGGAATGACTTCCATGGTACTAGAGGGAGCTGTACAGGTCAAAAACTGTGAAGGAAGATAGAGATTGGAATACATCCAGCAAATAATTGAGGACGGAGGTTGCAAGTGCTACTCTGAGATGAAGAGGTCAGCACAGGAGAGAAATTCGTGGCGGGCAGCATCAAACCAGTCAGAAGATGACAGAAACAAATAAAATAAAATAAAATAAAATAAAAATGGAGTTGATAGTCTCCCATCGGGCGCCTCCCCAGGTGGCGGATAGGGGAATGCTCTCCAGATATGGAGGGTACCGGGGAAATAAAATACCCGGGGTGGACCAAAACTATCAACCGAAATCCACTAACGTCTGCCTGGTATCCAGCGGTTAGGGGTCAGCGTCTGTTCGCCTAGATGGTGCGGCTGCAGCAACCTTCTTGATCTCAACAATCAAGTCGTATTCCTCGTGATCTTTCCTCGGAAGGACCACCACCAAGTTAGTTTTCAACTTGAAAACCAAACATGATGATAACACAAGGAATGAATCCACTACCCCGGGCACCAGTCGCAAGGCTGGCTTTACCTGGTCATCGGATTCCGGGGGACCAGGAGCATCATGTTACGCCTAAGGTTGAGAACCAGACGACGTCCAAATTATTACACAAAAAACAAAGACACTTCATCGGTACACTTAATACTAATACTCTTTTCAAACTGGGCAAGATCAAACAACTTACAGACGTGCTGCAAAAATTCCAGATCAAAATCCTTGCAATCCAGGAAACACGATTTACGGATGAAAACCATTTTGATACGGACAACTACAGGATCTACAAAGGAAAACCAGCAGTTAAAACTAATGAGAAAGGACTCAAACAGTTTGGCACAGCATTTGCAGTCCACAAATCTATCAGAGACTCTGTCATTGACTTCCAGTCTGCCTCAGAACGTATATCAACGCTCTCCGTCAAATCGGCCAACAAAGCATATACCTTGATCAACGCACACGCACCCACAAATAACTATAACAAGAAGAACTGCCAGAAAGTGGATGACTTCTGGAATGACCTTGAAGAGACGACAAACAAAATTGCCAAACACCATGTAATAATCTTGTTAGGCGACTTTAACGCACAATTAGGTAAAGAGAAAAAATACAGGAAAATCACCGGAATCCATACAGCTCACAAGAGAACTAACAAGAATGGGGAAAGATTGATAAACTTTTGCGAAAATTTCGGCCTCATAATTATGTCAACACAATTCAAAAAACCCAACAAGAAACTGTATACTTGGAAGTCGCCCAACACAATGTTGGGTGAATTCCAGATAGATCATGTGGCCATCTCCAAGAGTAACACAGCAGAAATTCTGAATGTGAAAACGAGAAGAGGATTTTTTGACTCAGACCACCATCTCCTACAGATAAAGACCAGATTACAACCCAATAGAAAAAAGCCAAAACTAAACAAAGTGCTGAGACCAGACCCCGAATACATAAAACTCAACAAGGAAAACATCTTACAGGAAATTAGTCAGACAAACACCACAAACTGGACAGAACTTGTGGACGTCCTCAAATCCACGATGAAATTGGGTCAACCCCCGAGAAGGAGAAAACACAGGTGGTGGAATATAATATGTGACCAAGCAATAGAAGAAAGGACCAATGCCTGGAAAAACTTCAATAGTCACAAAACATCAGAAAAATGGCAACAATTTCTAGTAATCCGAAAACAAACATCGAAAACTATTCGGAGGGAAAAAAGAAATTATGACAAACGGCGACTAGATGAGATAGAACAAGATTTTAAGAAGAACAACACCAGGAATTTTTATAAGACGTTTAAAGAACATATTGCAGGATACCAGCCACCCAATCTTTGTTTCAAGAAACCGGATGGTTCACTAGAAACTAACACAAAGAATAACTGCCAAATCCTCGCAGACTATTTCAACAAACTTCTCAACTGCGAAAGACCTACAGAGGAAATTCACTACGAGACGTCTACACCAAATCCTGACGCTAAACCGCCAACCATCAACGAAATAGTAGAAATTATCAAGACTCTGAAAAACAATAGAGCCCCAGGAGAAGATGGAATTATTGCAGAACTATGGAAACTAAATGACGAAAGATTAACAGGAAAAATTCACAAAATCATATTAAACATTTGGGAAACAGAACAGATCCCTTCTGAATGGAAATGCGCACTCATCCATCCACTCCACAAAAAAGGGGACAAAACTGAACCAAATAATTACAGGGGTATCTCACTCGTACCGGTCACATATAAAATCCTATCAAAAGTTCTCATGAATAGATTAGAAGAACAAGCTGACCCACAAATAGGAGAATACCAGGCTAGTTTTCGCAAGGGACGATCATGCATAGAGCAGATCTGGAATCTGAAAATGATTCTCCAGATGAGAAACACCCGAAACACAGTGGTTACTTTTGTAGATTTTAAAAAGGCCTACGACTCAATAGACAGAGTAGCGCTCTGCAAGACGCTGGAGGAATTCAGCATTGACAGAAAGACAAGAGCAATCATTCGGGAAACATTAACTGACACAATCTCCAAGGTTAAATTTATGGGGGATATCTCGGAACCATTTGAAATCCAAACTGGAGTGCGACAGGGTGACGGACTTTCACCATTACTCTTTAATATCATTCTTGAAAAAATTATCAGGACATGGGAAAAAGAAGTCAAAGGAATCCAAATTGGCATTAGAAAAGATAATAGATTCAATGTGAAGTGTTTAGCTTTTGCAGATGACCTTGCAATCCTCACAAATAATAGAAAAGAAGCTACTAACGCCATAGAGAAATTACACGAAATTGCACAAAGAACCGGCCTGCAAATCTCATATGAGAAAACCCAGTACATAGAAAGAGTGCCACAAGACAAATTGCCTATTGTGACAACCCATGGGAAAATTGTACAAGTACCACATTTTAAGTACCTGGGAGAAATCATCCAGCCATCAGGGATCAACCTAAAGGCCAATGAGGAAAGAATAAAAAAACTACAGAAAGCATATAAACTCACGTGGAACTATTATAACAAAAAGTCCATATCCATTAACGCAAAATTGAGGCACTACAACACCGTCGTACTTCCGGAGGCACTGTATGCATCTGAAACAACACAAATAGGTGGGCAAACTAAAATCAAAGAAATAGAGAAACAAGAAAGGAAAATTCTCAGGAAAATTTTTGGCCCGATACAAGAGCAAGGAATCTGGAAGAAGAGACCAACATCAGAATTATATAAATACACAGACAAGATTACAGATACAATAAGGAAAAGAAGAATGCAGTTCTACGGACATATCCACAGGATGAATGAAAACAGAATTTCAAAGCGAATTCTTAAAGTCATCAACTCAGGCAGGGGAAAAACAAAATGGATAAAAGAAGTTGAAGAGGACCTCAGACAAGCACACATAACAGTAAATTATGCAGAAAATAGAACTGAATTCAGGAACATCATCAAAAAACATAAATTTGACACCACAACACAGAAGAGAACAGGATGCAAATGGACAGCGGAGCGAAAGAAACAACACAGTGAACACATGAAGAAAATTTGGGCTCAGAAAAAACATAAACAATCATCATAAAGGAATTCAAGTTCAAACGCTCTCTTAAATGGGAATAATCGAAAATAATAATAAATAATAATAATAATAATAAAAATGACATAGGCGAAAGTTCCAGCTAGCAGAATCGCTTAGTTTTCTTATACCAGTAATTTTATTTCATAATGAACCAATCTTAATGTAAGGCTTCAGGGCACTTATCTCTTACTGTATTTGAAATTGAGATGTTGAAATTATTGGTGCTGGGCTGGGATTCGAACTCAGATCTCCCCTTTCCTCTGATCTCACCGCTTCGGGCGATACAGTTCCATCGTTTAGTTGTGGCCTCAAAACTTAAAAACCCTCAAAGTCTCCACGACCAGTACTGGTCTCGAACAAAAATTTTCAACATGTCATCTCAAATAGTATCATATGCACACCAAACTACAAGTAAAAATAATTAACAGACTTGTCTCTGTGCGCTGTCAATAAGGACTAGTGCCGATCCCAGTCAGACATAAAACTTTCCATGTAATTTCAGGTTCAAAAATGCCACTTCTAGCTACTGGTGGAAAAAAATTCGGTAGTTAACACCTCTTCGGGTGTAGTCAACAACTCCCAGTCAGCACACAACTGTTCATCGCTTCATGTCCGGATCAAAGCTACGCAAATCTCGCTACTGGTAAAAAACACCGACACTAACGCTTGTTCGTGTGCCTCATTTGAATCCGAACAAGGCACACCCTTTTCGTTTGATCATTTCGGCACTAGTGAAAAGTTTTGTCAACTATCATTTGATTGTGCTTAGTTAACCATCAATTAGGTGCTGGGGTCGACTTCCGGCCCAGCGCTAAACTTAACGCCACGTCATTTCCATCTTAAACGTGTGTACACTTCGTTATTTGTGACAAAAGTCATTTTTAAGCCCTAGATTGGGGTCTCACTCCTCGTCCAGAACACAATTTTCTTCATGCAATTTCAGGCTGACACTTGCTTTTTGAAATGTTATTTATTGTAACACATTTGAGTTCACAAGCGTTAAGGGCTCTCTTACCTCTAATAACGTGTTTCTTGATATTTTCATTATTGTGGTCTTAACTTGCAAGTGGACTGACTTTCATAGCGAACGAAGTTCTTCAGTAGTCTCCTGTAGTAACGATTTTGTACAGTCGAATGACTGTACCGAAAAGAGATTAGAGCATCCATGATATATTTAAGTTACTTGGGTTGCATACAAATCAGGTAAGTTTGTAGAGTTACATGGAATTATATATCTACGCACAGGTCATGTAATTCACGTAAATAACGGGCTGCTGATATGCGTACATGGTGATGGTGCCCGACAGAGACCCAGGTGAGTTCCATAGGATTTGTATCAGGCGAATATTGTCTTCGGGACGTCAACGTGAGTTCATTATAACGCTCATCAATCCACTTTATCACGCTTCTGCACGCCTGAAGATGACATCGCCATCGCGGAAGGCATCAAGCATGAACGGATGCAGATGGTTCGCAGTTGTCAGCGTGTCTTCGATTACTACCACAGGTTCCATGCAAGCGCAGGAGAATTCCTCCCACAGCATAAAAGTGCTCCAACCAGCCTGTGTCCGTGCACGGTTCGAGTCACCGTTCACCTCGATGGAGACGACGATCGACCTAGTGTATCAAAAACGTGATTCGGCCGGTGAGCCGACACGTTTCCATTGATCGACGGTCAAATCCAAATTTTCCCTTACCCACTGCAAGCGTAATTGACGATGTCGTTGAGTCAACATGTGAAAACGTTGTGATGGTCTGCTGTGGAACACCATGTTCAACAATGTACGGTGAACGGTGTTCTCCGAAACACCTGTGCGTGCACCAACACTGTACTTTTTCGGCAGAGATGCCACAGGTCACCATCTGTCCTACTTTACATATCAGACAAGCCTCCGATATTTTCACTGCCCTTCTACCTCTTTCATTGGAGTAGATGTTTACGACAGAAGCTTCAAATGGCTCTGAGCACTATGGGACTTAACTTCTAAGGTCATCACTCCCCTAGAACTTAGAACTACTTAAACCTAACTAACCTAAGGACATCACACACATCCATGCCCGAGGCAGGATTCGAACCTGCGACCGTAGAGGCCGCGCGGATCCAGACTGTAGCGCCTTTAACCGCTTGGCCACCACGGCCGGCCTTACGACAGTTGCACGTGAACATTCGACCGCCTTCGTCGTCTTCGAGATACGTAATAGCAATGTGCCCTTTGTCAAAGTCGCTTATCTCAATGGATTTCTCCATTTCCAGCCCATATCTTCGCTTACATACTTTTGTTACCGCGTCACGTGCTCGCAACGTCACCAGGCGGCATCCAATGTCGCGGTGGGCAGTGATCGTAATCTATTAGCTTATCAGTGTAGGAAACAGGCGCGGTACAACCACACATCCCTGGAGCACTCCTGACATACCTGCTATGGGAACAAATATTCAACGTATCGTTTCTTTGTACACGTCATTTTGTGGTGGAATATTGAGAAAATTCCTCAAGTGAACCGCTCGTCCACCGCTAATGACACTGTCGACACAGTTTGATTTGTCAAGGAGCACGGGCACCACAGAGGCTTGAAAAACTGCCACTCTGAAAGAAATGACGACAGATATTTTCTTATAAACGGGAGCAGTGTCCGTTGTTTTTGATAGGCCACTTATTGTTATCAAGAGAAAAGATTTTGAAACACATTCACTGCGATGCAAGTGTAGTCTTCATTCTACGATTTCATTCTCTTTAAAATGTTCACCAGGGTAAATCACCACAAATGTTCAAATGTGTGTGAATTCGTAAGGGACCAAACTGCTCAGGTCATCGGTCCCTAGACTTAAACACTACTTAAACTAACTTAACGCTAAGGACAACACTCACACCCATGCCCCAGGGAGGACTCGAACCTACGGCACGAGGGGCCGCACGATTAGTACGAGAACCTCCCATCACGTACACATCGTTCGGAATACTGATACAGGTGAACATAGGCTAGTAGCCCTCGACACTGCTGGAGTGCGGTCTGCACGCAAGGGCGTGTATGGGATTTTGGATGTTGTGTATGGTATGGCTGCTCAGATGAATATATCGGCGTGTTATGCATGAAAATGATCTGCAGTATGCTGTTTACTGAAAAAAAAACGTACAGGTGGTTTTGTTATTTTTCATAATGAAACATTCAGTGCCGCAATCCTAATGACAACTGACAAATAACTATTTTATAGTTAAAGGAAATACAAAGCATGTGACTGGCAGCGTCAAGCAATAATCCATATGGAAATCTCTATTACATGCTTACAACAGCTTCCACCGTATTTCCTTAGAGAAAGATCTGTCCGAGAACGCCACAAAATTCTAGTACACTAAGCACGTCGAAAGCTTCTATTCAGTCACTCGTTGACCATTGTGGTACGTCAACAGAAGAAGAATAGTTGGTTTTGAATTTCGCGTTCAGTAAATCATTAAAGAAAGATCGTACAGATATTTTACCGTCGGGCAAACTCTCATATGGAAGCTGGCGGAGAGAAGCCCGTGAACGAGTTAAGAGAAAACAAGTCGACAGGCCCCGATAGATTCCCGAAACGGTTTTAGAGTACTCTTCGAACCTGACACCTTCAGCTTGCGTTTATCCCGAATCTCTTGCGTAGCCCGTAGTTCCAAGTGACTCGATAAAAGCGCAAATGACTACTAAATGTATGTAGCGTGAAAGGACAGATTGGTTAAATCTCGGACAAATATCCTCAATATCGATTTCCTGCAGAACTCCTTAGCGTATTTTAAGTTCGAATACAATAAATTTCCTTGAGACAGAGAATCTGTTGTCCACAAATGAGCACGGATTTGTAAAGCATCGCTCGTACGAAGCTTAGCTTGCCCTTTTCTGATACAATATCCTGCGGGCCATGATGTTCCTAGATTCCTGGAAAGCGTTTTACACTTTGCCTCTCTGCAGACTATTGACGAACTTCCTAGCATATGAAATTGAAAAATGGTTCAAATGGCTCTGAGCACTATGGGACTCAACTGCTGAGGTCATAAGTCCCCTAGAACTTAGAACTACTTAAACCTAACTAACCTAAGGACAACACACACATCCATGCCCGAGGCAGGATTCGAACCTGCGACCGTAGCGGTCGCGCGGTTCCAGACTGTAGCGCCAGAACCGCTCGGCCACCAGCGGCCGGCATATGAAATTGATGTCGAGGTATGTGAGCGGGAAGACTTTTCAAGTAATACAAATTTCTTCGACGAGTGTTCCTCAGAGACAAGGGCATCAACAGGAGAGCATAGGGAAGTGTAAGAGGCCCGCTCGTGTCCTCTATATACGTAAATTATGTGACGGATAACATGAGAAGCGTCTGATGACGCTGTAGTATACGAGAAAGTATCATCGTTGAGTGCCTGCAGAAGGATACAGGTGACTGAGACACAACATAGATTTGGTGTGAGGAACGGCAGATTGATAAATAAATGTCGTGTGACTAGGGCCCCCCCGTCGGGTAGACCGTTCGTCGGGTGGAAGTCTTCCGATTTGGCGCCACTTCGGCGACTTGCACGTCGATGGGGATGAAATGACGATGTTTAGGACAACACAAAACCATGAATGACTTTCCGTTGCGCTGACCACATTTTTTTTATTTTTTTGCATTTTGTTCGTTATTGATCGTTGTGTTTGGTCGTTGCGGACGTCGCAAGACATCCTGTTCAAGTTCGGTGGTTGATTCTTCCACTCAGTTTTTTCATTACAGAGGCCAACCAGCTCTCTGACCGAACACGTTGAGCTACCGTGCCGGCTTTCACTCATCTACCGGGGGCGGACGGCAGATTGATGTAGATGATGAAAAGTGTAAAAAAATGGTTCAAATGGCTCTGAGCACTATGGGACTTAACAGCTATGGTCATCAGTCCCATAGAACTTAGACCTACTTAAACCTAACTAACCTAAGGACATCACACAACACCCAGTCATCACGAGGCAGAGAAAATCCCTGACCCCGCCGGGAATCGAACCCGGGAACCCGGGTGCAGGAAACGAGAACGCTACCGCACGACCACGAGCTGCGGACAAAAGTGTAATATAGTGCGGTGAGTAGAAACAACATACTTGCTGTGTGCTGCTTGACACTGTAAAGTCGTAACGTTGCAAAGCAATACGATATGGAACGAGCACGTAAGGAAATTAGTAGGGCAAATAAATGGTGGACATCGATTTATTAGGAGAATTTTGGAAAAGTGTAGCACATCTATAAAGGAGACACGTATAGCGCCCTAGTGGGACACAGACTTGCGGGAGTACTGCGCGAGTGCTTGACGTTCCCATCAGGTCGGTTTAAAGGAAGGTATCGAAGCAGTTCAGAGGAATGTTGCTAGATTTGTCACCGGTAGGCTAGATCAACACTCGAGTATTACAGAAATGCATGCTGAACTCAAATGGGAATCCCTGGAGAGAATGTGTTCTTTTCAGGAAACACTACTGAGAAAATCTTGACGATAGTCATTTACATCTAACTGTAGAACCACTCCACTGTTGCCAACATACCAGAGCTATTGCTTATTATGATTCGATCGGCCATGGAATGGAAAGCCCAGTGAAAATCCGTCGAAGTATTTCACGGATGTGTTGGCCAGAGACTCTTGTATGCCCACCGCAATTTTCAGTTCCGAGAGCACAGCAAGCTTGTAAATATGTCTGGAAAATACTGTCTGTCACCAACTATGAGTACCACCTGATTTCATGTAACCCGACATAATGTAACTGTCACGCATTTCTTTCTTCGTGACAATTCTCGGCGGCACACTGTAGGGGCAATGAGGACCTTTGTCCAGTGTTTTGATTGGAAACTTTTGATCACCCACTATAAAGACCGATTTGGCTCCCTCTGAGTTTCATCCCTACACACATGAACCGCCGGATTTGAAAGTAACGCTTTGGCACAGACAACGAGCTGCAGACCAGCCTGCAGAATGGGCGGAAAGGTGGCTGCCGCCTATGTTGTGGGTAATGGAAAGTTGGTACAACGCTACGACAATTGTCTCAGTAGGAGCGACTATGTACAACTTGATGATAAGATCCAAATTTACTGAAATGTTTTTCTTTTATACTTTTACCCGTGTGAATTTTTCGCTGTCATTTATAAAACGCCCTACATGTGTAGGGCTTCCATATGTTCGTTTTTTTTCTGACTTTGTCCTAGTTTTGAGCCGCGCGGGATTAGCCGAGCGGTCTGAGGCGCTGCAGTCATAGACTGTGCGGCTGGTCCCGGTGGAGGTTCGAGTCCTCCCTCGGGCATGGGTATGTGTGTTTGTCCTTAGGATAATTTAGGTTGAGTAGTGTGTAAGCTTAGGGACTGATGACCTTAGCAATTAAGTCCCATAAGATTTCACACACATTGTTTTCCTAGTTTTGAGGGCGGCCGGAGTCGTCCTGAAAGGTTTATTCATAGAACTGTTCGAAATAAATACAGTCCATTTTTGTGTCTGCTGAAATTCAGTTGATTCGAAACGAAAAGATTCAGTTACAGTTCACCAAACGATGACTGGCTCTTAGATAGTTTCGTCCGTTTTATATTAAAAAAACTTGAGGTAAACTATCTTAGATGCCCTCCTTGTACACATATATTCCATACTTCTCTATTGAAAACAATGAAAAGTACCTGAAAATCGATGATGGCAACGGCCGCTGTCCAGTCCGTCAGACAGTGGCGTGTAGGCAAACCAACTGTGTCCATGTACGTTCAACACGTGCCGCAAACATAATATCACCATGCTGCAGTACAGTTACGTAAGTTTTGTCATCCATATTCGTTAAGGCTTAACTAACTAGGGGTTTCTTTTGTCGGCTAACTTGTCGTCGTGAGCTTGTATGTGTCCGGGAATATAATCCGATTTCACATAGGTCGTCAATTTAAGTGAACGAATGGCCACCTATTTACACAGTTTCCATATGGGCGCTTCTGGTGCATCTGTCTCCGTTGTCGTTCCGTGTGGCCACTCAACAATGAAGTCCAGAATAAGAAACGGCACATCGCCTCAGCTAAGCTTCAGTGAATACCTTTAGCTTACAACTGGCTTACCTGAGAGATAGCTAATGGATTAGAAAACGCACTAGACCGAAACTTGTGGTGAATGTTGATGCACAAAGGGAATTCTGTGACCACGGAATGATCGCCAGGATCAACAAGAATATCTAGAACGGAGGTGTCCAACCTTTTAGCATGCCTGCACCCTATATATATGATTACAAATCGTAGAATTAATGCGACATTTGACTCCGAATTTGGGAAACTAATTTGTCAGTGTTAGGTTCGACCCAAGTGGTTGCTCTTCTCAGGGTGTTCTCAAGGTTAAATATTTCTTTTAGTTGGATGTGAAACTGTAATTCTATGTACTGCATCTGATAATCTTCTGACGGCGTGTCAATATTGTTAATACAAAGCATCGTGTAAATACAGAAATTTAGATTATTGTTTTTCGAAAATATTGAAATTGATTTTCATATTCTTGCATGAAATCGGAAAGTATAACTGCGTTTTTCATCCCGTCTTTCGGATTACGTTTCAGTTTACCATAACTTTGAATAAATGGAATTTTATGGACTTTTTTTTTAACAGTCGTGTGATACAGGTCGGCGCAAATAAAAGAAGCTCGTGTAAGTATAAAAGAAATACAGTGAAATTACAGTACCGAAGACCTGAAATAGACTTACCAGTTGTTTACAATGAGAAATACATTGATAGAAGACGTTGGAAGTGGTGCCTTGTAACATCAGTACAAGGATCCTGCGAACGTGATGGCCATAAATTTTTAGTGACAGTTCGTTCCTCAGTGAAGACAAATTGGGCTTATTCCAGGGATACGTTACACGTGTGACATTTTGCGCCAGCTTGCTAGAAGAAGGAGTACTGTCTTTCATATTCAGTACGTTGAGCAGAAAATGTAACAGAAATTTCCACATGTGCAACGGTGTTAAGGCTAGCATCAAAAAATTATCGGTCTAATGATGCACATTTATGTTCCACCACACGGAACGCTGATTATTTCGTCAAGGAGTATTTGATGACACTCCATGTTAGCGTCCTCCGTTGCCCAGATCCTCGTGTTCTGTGAATTCATATCACCGGAAAGATGAAACCACGCTTCATCGCTCATGATGTAATAGAAAGGGTCTAAGAAACCGCCGTTGGCGTTATTCGAAAGCCACATGCAATAATGTACACGTTTCTGACGAAATTGCTCGCATTAGAGAGGACGACTGTTCAAAGCCGCGTCCGGCCATCCTGGTTTAGGTTTTCCGTGATTTATTAAATCGCTCCAGGCAAATGAAGGGATAGTTTCTTTGAAAGAGCACCCCCAATTTCCTTCCATATCCTTGACACAGTCTGAGGTTGTGCCGCGTCTCTAATTACCTCGATGTTGACGGTACTTTGAACCCAATATTCCTTCCTTCCTTCCTTAATTGCTGCACGATCGTCACACGATATGGCTTCAGATCAAAACTTTTCAATATCCGCTGGCAACTTCTCCTGCTTAAATGCACTTGTTCGGCCATTTTACGTGTAGACTTCTTTGGGCTCTGAATAATTATTCAGAAAATGTCTGCAATAACTACTGGTGTACTGAATAAAGGAATTCTATGTCGTTTTTATTTTGCTCAGATCCGTAAGTGCGGCAATTTTAATACCAACTCTGTACTTGTCTCTTTGCTGATAGATCTCGATCCAGATACTTGACCTCGAAAATTTGGCTAGTTTTCTTAGTCGAAACTGTTTCCACATATTCTTTCACAATTTCAATTCTTTCCACTGTCGAAAAAGTCGTTTTGCAGACCGCAAAGAGAAACGTCTAACTTCACTGATGCAGTAAACAGAAATGCTGAGCCGCGCGGAGTGGCCGCGCAGTTTGGGGTGCCATGTCACGGATTGCGCGGCCCCACCCACCGGAGGTTCGAGTCCTTCTTCGGACATGGGTGTGTGTGTTGTCCTTAGCATAAGTTAGTTTAAGTAGTGTGTAAGTCGAGCGACCGATGACCTCAGCGGTTGGTTAGGTTGAGTTGTCTGGGGGAGGACACCAGACGCTGAGGTCATAGGTCTCATCGAATTAGTGAAGGACAGGGAACGAAGTCAGCCGTTCCCTTTCAGATGAACCATCCCGGCATTTGACTGGAGCGATTTACGGAAATCACGGAAGATCTAAATAACGATGGCCGGACGTGGGTTTGAACCGTCGTCCTCTCGAATGCGAGTCCAGTGTGCTAGCCACTGCGCCCGCCACCTCGTTCGGTCTATCAGTTTGGTCCCTTACAAATTCACACACATTTGAACATTTTCCTTTTTGTTTCTTTTTTTATTTCTTATTTCCCCCCAATGCTGACAGGAGAATGCGGACAGTTGATTGTGGCATAAAACTGTCCGTTGTTGTAGCTGTTTACTCTATTTCAGAAGTCGAAATGTTGCATTCGCAAGCTACTTTTAATTGCCCTACCCAGTAAATGCTCACTTCTTCGGCCGCATTGCTACTTGCCTTGTGCCGCATGGACCCCGCGGGCCGCGTGTTGGACGCCCCTGGTCTAGAAGTTTCTAGAAGACAAGAGACTGTGCACTGGTACGCTTTTATTCCCAACCATCCACTGTCCAGTAACAGCCTGTTGAAGTTGATAGTTTGTTAGGCAAACGACTTAAAGGAAGTTTTTGTTGCACTTGTCCGCGCTGCCCTTTCTCTCGCAGTAACGCGCGCCGCTCCCCATCGCTGCAAGATCTACGGAGGCCGTGTTCGGTATCGTTACAGGCCGGGCAGCTGGCGGCGTGCGCTGTGGCGCGCCGTAATCGCTGCGCCGTTGTTCGAGGAGCGAGGTCGCCAATTGGCGAGCAGGGCAGAGCGGCGGCACCTGCGGCCGGGGGCCGGGCAGAGCGCAGGGCAGCGCGGGCGAGCCGAGGTGACAGCCTCCCCTCATTAGCGGTCGTATCGCGCGGGTCGGCTGCCGGCTCGCGCCGCCGCCGCCATTATTTGTCCGCGCTGGCCTGCCGCGCTGCGTTTTGTAACATTAATTGCGCCCTCGGCGGGCATTCAGGCTGGCGGAACACCGCTCTGGAACGGGAACAGTTTCGCATTAGGTCCCCTCTCCACGGGCCAACGCCGATCGATATTTTCCCAATAAGCCGTATTAACCCGCTTCTGTAGGGGCTTAATAATAATCAGATGTGATTTAAGTGTCAAAATTGTGGCTCTCGAAGGATTATACGGCGGTAGTAATTGATTCCGGTGGCGTAAGATTACCTTGCCTCTAGACGGTATTACGTAGTACATGTCTTCGCTTGTAGCGCTTGCGGCAGGGTTAACGAGAGTGTAATTAGCGTCTACGCTCAACCACCTGTGACTTGCTCTGTGTCGCTAACTCAGTGGAGTTTTATAATGGATCTGATATGCTATGATAAATATTTACGGACGTTGCTATTTGGACTTGCGCTCGTTGCCGTTTGGAATGGCAAGGGCATTGTTTCGAAAATATCATCAAGTCACATTTAAGAATTTCGTGGACGATCAACTTTCAGGTTTGTAATCTTGCTATTCTGGAGTCAGGACCAGTTTTCGTTCAATTATGTGAATGGGTGCTGTCTGTTTTTTCGGGCACAGGCAATGAATCCACCAATTTCAGTGCGGATGTACGTTTACGTTCGAGCTCCAATGGGAATCTGACATTAGCGGGTATGGAGCACATGGACGAGGCCTGCCGGTAGGAGGCGCTAGATAGGAATGTGAGTCGGCTGGAGAGCATATCGGTATAATCCATCCATTTTCGATAAACACTATGGTGGAAACAGGAGATTCCAGGTTCGAATTCCCGTCCAGCGCACATTTTTCACTCATCGCTGCTAATTCCGAATGCGTTTCCAATGCAGCTGATATTACCAGTTCACTTCCTTTGCGCTCACTTCACCTTCAATTTACGTAATACTTGCATTCAGTACTTCGCGGACACAAACTGTTACCAATGAATTTAACAATAAATTGTCCGTCCCGATAGCTGAGTGGTCAGCGTGACGGATCGCCGTCCGACGGGCCTGGGTTCGATTCCCGGCTGGGTTGGAGATTTTCTCCGCTCAGGGACTGGGTGTTGTGTTGTCTTCATCATTATTTCATCCCCATCCGGCGCGCAGGTAGCCTAATGTGGCGTCGAATGTAACAAGACCTGCACCAAGGCGGCCGGACCTGCCCCACAAGGGGCCTCCTGGTCAATGGCGCCAAACGTTCATTTCTATTTCATTTACAAATTGCTTAGAAGTGATTAACTAAAATTATAAATTTGTAGGAATTCGGTGTATACTGCCATAAGTATGTTGAGCAATTCTGAGTTAATTCAGTTTTTGGAAGATTTGGGACTTATAATAACATGTGCCAAAACTTGAAGGAATCAGAGTGTGCAATTATAGTCTTGACATACTGTCTTGAAAATCAAACAATACACGTGTACAAAATCCCGATGCACAGGCATGCAAATAACACTCCTGGGTAGAGGAGCGGAATTACGATACTTCATTGCATAATTCGCCGAGCATATGTACAGAGAACATTTGCGTAAGAGGGATACGAAAAACCGACAAACACTAAGTTAAACTGCAATGGTAAACACAACGCAAAAAAAAAACTAGTCGCTGTGAGACAGTTGGGAACTATAGATAATGTTAGGGTGCGAAGTTCCCACATGACTTGCACAGACAAAAATATTTTTTTAATGTTAAATAATGTATGGCTAGACGATGCAATATGGACCTACTTTCAAATACTGAAAGAAGGTAGTGTCGGCCAAATCACACTCGCACAGTAACTAGATTCCATCCAAACAGGCCTCGGAAGGGCCAACAGTACCAACCGACCGTCGTGTCATCCTCAGACGACAGGCGTCGATGGATTCGGATATGGAGGGCTTTAGCTTCTCCATTTTCCTCACAAAGGCTGAGTGCGCCCTGCTTGCCAACAGCGCTCGGCAGTCCCGGACGCCCACCCACCCAGGTGCTAGTGAATGCTCGACACTGCTTAACTTCGGTGATCTGACGGGAACTGGTCTTAGCACTGCGGCAAGATCGTTGACGCATTAGCACATATACGAATGTAAAAAGCATCTCTTAATTTATCACGGATAGAAAATGGTAGATGTCTTAGTAATTTAACAGCTTAGTTACTGTAAGACGTCGTGGTCTCCTGACCTTCATTGCTTACATATTCCGCCCTCACAATCATATTCCGCACATCAAGACGCTTCATTGGAACCCAAACTCGATAAGATAAAGTCAATGTTGTATGAATTCATATAAATGATATGCAAATAACTAATAAATTGCAAGTGCGCACCGTGGTTGAAATACTGGAGGCTGGCGTACAGACATACATTCCAGACACGACGGTCGCAGGAGCTTTTAGTTTGAAAGAGGCAACCGCACGCCAGGAGGCCAGTCCCAACGCATCTACGTCAGCCGATGTCCGCCCATGGAGCGCACAGCATTCGCCCGAGGGAAACGAGGAATGACCCCGTGTTCGGCTTAAAAGCAAATTCCGTACATTGTGTGGGAGCGGCCAGCCTACACATTCTTTACACATAGCACGCAGTTTCAGAGATTTTCACACGGAGACAGCAAACGCCAAACGCCGATACTACAGATTTCCAGATTGGTCGCCTTAAACGAAACGTCATTCTCCCGTTTTAGAGGAGCAATGCTGATTGGCAGACAATATTTCTGACGCCTTGAGCTGAAGGAGTAATGGAAGAGACTGAAACATATACCCCTTCACATCTGGCGAGGAGAGGCGCCATTCCGTTGTCGCTCTAGGAGCGAGGAACAAGTCTCTCCTCAGTACTTCACTGGGAGAGCACCTCTGTCGAGAGCGAATCGAAGTGCTACTCTCTATATTGAGTCCTTGCGATTAAGCGTTGTTCACTGTGTTGGCCGATACACTTATTGTGCGGTGTGAACGGACAGAGTTATAGTTAAACGCCTGCGAGCGAATTTTTGAGTGGCATGGCAGTGGACTGGTTATCTGACTGGAGTACCACGCCAATAGTTCGACTAGGGGCGAATAGGAATCCTTGACTTCATCAAGGCGTAGGGAGAGTTTGATTGGCGAAGGTCAATCCAGATAGAATGAGAGTTATCTTATTTGTCAGCAGTGAGCGGCGCAGACAGCAGTCATCGCAGCTTATGGTATTGTGCGCTACAGCTATTGCGAGCCCCAATTTCCTCCACAACAGTACACTTCACTGAATTTCACAAGCGACAGCCTCGACCGTACCTAGCAACAATCTAAACCATAATTATTCAAGTTGAGTAGGCGCGCCTCTCAGCCATTCTGCCAAGTCAACAACAATCTTAAACTTTGTACAGAAATTTCATTAGCGAATCCTATCCTTGAGAGGTAACTTAACATTCCGAAAAGAAACAGTATATAACTTGTTCAATTCATAACTAAAAGTGCCATTGTGATTTCTCAGAATTTTTGCAAAATAAATAATAACTTTCGTTAGTTTCATGTTTTTCTTACACTAACTAGCACTACTCCACTACCCAAGTGTCCCACAAGTTATGTAAGAAATTTTGTGAATTTTTGTGTCATTTCCTTACAGCAGACGACTCCAGAAGATATTTATTGCTAAAAGTTTTTCAGGCATTTCTCTTTAGAACGTTAGGAGCGTCTGTCTGACTTCTGTAGTAGTGTGGGGGTGGAAATTGCATCTTGCAGGAGGCACAGGGTTAAGGGTACATCTCAGATTAATCCGTTGCGCAGAATGACCGAATATCAGATCAACCCCACGCTTACATTACTGTGGTAATAGAATTGTATGGAAAGTTATGAAAGAGAAAAGTGGGGCCGCTTTGTAAGGCCTATAACCGAATACCTAAATCAAATGCAACAGTCACGTTTTTATTCATTCACTGTGTGTTAACAGTTAATATCAGGACAAACATATTGATTATTTACTGCGCTGCAACTACGACCCAATTGAAACGAATAATTACTACGCCTCTTGCAGTCGATTTAACAAAGTTACCTTCACTTACATAAGGTAACCAACAGCACATAAATCTCTATTACAGAAGTTGCGGTAAATTTTATTGTCGCCTCAATGAATAAACGTAAACAAAGCAATATTTGACATGCGTGGATTTCTCAGCATAGCGAAAGACGTTGCTGAAGGCATTTGGAATATAAATACTAAAGTGTCACGTTTACCATGAAACTGAAAGATCATAGACTGTCAACCTATAATACACCGTCCACGAAATAAGTATATTTTATTAAGTCACACTTCATATTCTCAGCACTGTAATACCAGCATGTAATTACGGTGAATATTAGTTGTAGTTGTCAGTACCGAGCTGCCAATGAAGCGAAGTGTGTTATCCATGAATAACGACAGTTGTTCAAGACGTAATTACAGCGACGGTGCTGCGCTGTTGCACTGTTGCTTGTTGCAGGTACTTTACATTTCAGGTTCTAGTGTAGATCTAGATCAAGTCACTTGCAGCATTACACTGTGCTTAACTGATCACGGGCAGTGTGCTTTGGAGAAAACGTCTTACATTAACGTTTAGTGTAGAGACCAAATTACTATTTACTTACATTAACATATATTGTAGCCAGCGTTCCCTAGACATACAAGGTGCATCAGCTTAACTGGCATAGCGAATATTCAGACTCAACTTTAGCAACTTCTGCATTTGTTTGGGATAGGTGTTTATGATTAAGGACGATATTTTAACACCTAAATAACTTTATTATGGTCTGTCAAGCAGCATAGAGGTGTGGGTAGAAAAAAACCGGACTAGTACTGGTGAAACAATAAAACGAATGCAATAAGACTGAAAGTCGCGTGGCCTGTCACGTGACTCTCGCTCCGCCTACTGCTCGAGTTTCATCTGCCTCCTGCACTCAGTCTGCCCGTGGCGTCTGTTTTAAGTAGTTGACGTTTTGTCTGTGCGTCGGAAAATGTTGAGTGTACAGAAAGAACAGCGTGTTAACATCAAATTTTGTTTCAAACTAGGAAAATCTGCAAGTGAAACGTTTGTAATGTTACAACAAGTGTACGGCGATGATTGTTTATCGCGAACACAAGTGTTTGAGTGGTTTAAACGATTTAAAGTTGGGCTCGAAGACACCAGTGATGACACTCGCACTGGCAGACCATTGTCAGCAAAAACTGATGCAAATATTGAAAAAATCGGTAAACTTGTTCGACAAGATCGCCGTTTAACAATCAGAGTAGTGTCTGAGTTAACAGGAGTTGACAAGGAAAGTGTTAGGCAGATTCTTCATGAAAGTTTCAACATGAACAAAGTGTGTTCAAAAATGGTTCCAAAGTGTCTCACAACTGAACAGAAGGAATGCCGAAGAATGATTTGTTCTGACATCCTGGAAAACATTGAAAGTGATCCTACCTTCTTACAAAATGTTATTACTTGCGATGAATCGTGGTTTTTTACTTACGATCCCGAAACTAAACGCCAATCGATGCATTGGAAAACTCCTGGTTCTCCACGACAAAAAAAAGCACGAATGTCAAAATCGAAATTCAAGGCAATGATGATTTTTTTTGACATCAAAGGGATTGTGCACATTGATTGGGTACCAGAGGGACAAACAGTGAATCAGAATTACTACATTAGCGTCCTGGCTACCGTACGTGAGCGAGTACGGAGAAAACGGAACGATTTGTGGAGAAAAAAGTCATGGATCCTTCACCAAGACAATGCCCCAGCTCACAGTGCGTTGTCAGTGAAGACGTTTTTGGCAAAACACAACATTCCCATCTTAGATCATCCACCCTACTCACCTGATTTGGCCCCCTGTGACTTTTTTCTTTTCCCTAAAGTCAAGTCGGCTTTGAAAGGAACTAGATTTGAGACTGTTGAAGCAGTAAAAGAAAAAGCGACGGAAGTAATGTATGGACTTACCGAAAATGATCTGCAGCATTGCTATGAACAGTGGAAAATTCGTATGGAGCGGTGTAGAGACCGAGGAGGAGAGTACATTGAAGGAGATAACATGAAATTGTAAATAATTGTAAATAAATGTTTTTCCCAGCATCAGTCCGGTTTTTTTCTAGCCGCACCTCGTATCAATCTATTATCAAATCTGTTATCAAATAAGAACAGATAAAATTAATCGAAAGTAATGACAATAGTGTCCCGCATTGCTAGCGTACTCCCTGCGCTCTGAAGGAAATCAGAATGTATCCCTGAAGGAATTTTAAATCTATTGTTGGCATCAGATTTGGTAGTTTTTGTGACTCTGAAACCGTTCGTGAGTTTAAATAAACCACTTGCAACCAGGGGTATTGTGTTAGTTTGCGTACATATCCTCTGCACCCACCCGGTCAGCCGAACGGCCTTATGTCTGAACACTATGAAGAAACAGTGGTCGGGCGCAGGGAACTCACTCAGGCGACAACTCTTGGACATTTACACCCCGGCATCCGCCTCCTCCTCGGTGTCGGTAGGACATGTTGTGCCTCTATTCTTGCATCTGTCTGTCTTTTTCGTGGACCTTAGCTGAGCACGCACCGACCTCCCATGCACGCGCTCCTCACGTTTGAAGGATTTCTACGTTCAATGACAAAGCGGTGTACCTTCCAACGACGTTTGCCTCAAGTGTCCATTAACGATGTGGACTGCAGCGTGTTGCCACCTTCATCAGCCCCACCTCCCAACATCAGTCTGAGCAACATTGTATCACGTCACCCGTGGAATATTCGACACTCAACAGCATTTACATGCCATTGGTTTGATGGACAATCCTTTAAGCTCCACCTATCAATCGGCGGATTCTGACGCCCTCGCCTGACCTGCGCCGGTGTTCATGAAGTCTGTCTGGACGCAGGGGCGCAAATTGTCGCCTTTTCAAAAATGGTTCAAATGGCTCTAAGCACTATGGGACTTAACATCGGAGGTCATCATAGACTTAGAGCTACTTAAACCTAACTCACCAAAGGACATCACACACATCCATGCCCCAGGCAGGAGTCGAACCTACGACCGTAGCAGCAGTGCGGTTCCGGACTGAAGCGCCTAGAACCGCTCGGCCACAGCGGCCGGCGTCGCCTTTTCCTCGCGCCCCTCCATCCCTGGTCGAATCCTACGTTTTCATTCGCTCGGAGGACGTTTGTTTGCCTGCAGCCAAGGCTCATGCTACATAGTAGGTCAAAGAATGGACGGTTGCCTACTTTTGTAGAGACAGGGGCAAATCGCGCCTCGGTCTTTGCTCCCTCTTGCAGAATGAACATATGGTGATTGAACGATGTCCGCGCCACAGCGTCTCTTTCATCAGTTACCTCCTGGGAATTTCGTGCGATTCCTCGCTCAGCTGGGATGTGTCTGGCTCGACTGGTGTCGAGGTCCACTTCTAACAACCTCTGTCAGGCAGCGCCTGATATCACACTGTCCATTTCCATTTCCCCTCTCCCCTAGGTATCACTGCTGTGTGTCACACGATAAAATTTGATGATTACAATTGCGTATCTCCTTTCTTGACTGTTCCTTCTTGTCGACTTCCAGTTGGTTGGTGGTGTTGAGGTCATCATGGCCAGTCTTCGTGTGGTCGACCCTTGTCCACTCCACGCCAAACCCTGCCACCGACCCGGAGGAACCCGACACGTGTTAATCTGCCATTCTCCCATCATCCCTACCTTCTGTGTGTACCGAGCGAGGTGGCGCAGTGGTTAGACACTGGACTCGTATTCGGGAGGACGACGGTTCAATCCCGCGTCCGGCCATCCTGATTTAGGTTTTCCGTGATTTCCCTAAATCGCTCCAGGCAAATGCCGGGATGGTTCCTTTGAAAGGGCACGGCCGAATTCCTTCCCCGTCCTTCCCTAACCCGATGAGACCGATGACCTCGCTGTCTGGTCTCCTTCCCCAAAACAACCCCCAACCCCTTCTGTCTGCTTCCAAGGAACGGTCAGCATTCCTCATTTGCATTTTCTCCCCTTAACTCCACAAATACGCCAATTTTTTTTCAGTTAAAGCATTACTTTCAGGATTCGAGAAGGTGGGCCTACCCCGGATTAGATGGGCCTCGCGCATAAACGACGTGAGCTAGGGAGCCGGCCAGCCTGGGTGTAGTTTTCAGCGGTTTCTCACATCCAACTCGGTAAATGCCGGTCTGGTATCCACGTTCCGCATCAGAGACACGCTACGCGAACGTTTATAAAACATTCTCACATATAAAGCTACGTTTTATCCTAGAGTTAGGATGGATGGCATCACAAATTACGTCCCTGGCGTGTGGTGTTGTCAGGAAAGACATCCGACCACCAACTATCACTAACATTGTCAAATGCTATCAAACAATGGCGATCCCGTGGAAAAATGGGAAAGAGGCAAGGAAGATAGAAGATTAAGTCGACCATCTCCCACGGAGAAACCGTATGATTTATGTATCAGGATGTATGTGGAAGGGGAAAGCTGTTTTACTGATACTTAAAATTTTTCTGATTACAGATCAGTACAAATTCCTTGAGTACTACGTACTCTTCTTACAGTTTACTGAACTCACAGAACAAGAATTATCATTAAAGCTAAATGTGAAAATTTGTGCATTGCAAGAACTTTACCAAAACGAAGCATCAGTTTACGAAAACAAATATCGTATCTAAGATGTAAGTAAGTAATAACAACAACATACGAATGTGAATCACGTGCAGAAACATTTCATGCATAGAATGTATTAAATCCACGAAAAGTGTAGTTATAAGCATCCAGTATGTGATAACGAAATCAAATAATTTTCCTTACATTCCTGTGCTATTAATAATCATTAAGAGATCATTCACTTCAGTCTGGAATAGGTAAAGCACGATATCGCTGCAGACGACGTCGAAATTTTTATCCGCTTTGTTTTCTTTACCATTTAGCAGAATATTACGTCTCCATACACAGACAGAGAGTTAGCAAATTATTCGCTCCATGCAGATCCGCGATATCTATGAAATGTCTTCGCTTATGGCATACATCAAGTGATTATCTAAAACGTATCATACTCACAAAGTAGCTCTCCGGTCTATTATTTACATAAAAAGAGCGAAATGGATTTAAGAAATGAATCGTGACAACTTGACATTGTAATGAACAGATATGCTAGTGGTATAGTTTCCTTCAAGTGACGCTTTGTGTGCTACCATTAATAAAAAATGAGCATTGTGAGACATTTACTTGAACTTGGAGTCATACACTCCTGGAAATGGAAAAAAGAACACATTGACACCGGTGTGTCAGACCCACCATACTTGCTCCGGACACTGCGAGAGGGCTGTACAAGCAATGATCACACGCACGGCACAGCGGACACACCAGGAACCGCGATGTTGGCCGTCGAATGGCGCTAGCTGCGCAGCATTTGTGCACCGCCGCCGTCAGTGTCAGCCAGTTTGCCGTGGCATACGGAGGTCCATCGCAGTCTTTAACACTGGTAGCATGCCGCGACAGCGTGGACGTGAACCGTATGAGCAGTTGACGGACTTTGAGCGAGGGCTTATAGTGGGCATGAGGGAGGCCGGGTGGACGTACCGCCGAATTGCTCAACACGTGGGGCGTGAGGTCTCCACAGTACATCGATGTTGTCGCCAGTGGTCGGCGGAAGGTGCACGTGCCCGTCGACCTGGTACCGGACCGCAGCGACGCACGGATGCACGCCAAGACCGTAGGATCCTACGCAGTGCCATAGGGGACCGCACCGCCACGTCCCAGCAAATTAGGGACACTGTTGCTCCTGGGGTATCGGCGAGGACCATTCGCAACCGTCTCCATGAAGCTAGGCTACGGTCCCGCACACCGTTAGGCCGTCTTCCGCTCACGCCCCAACATCGTGCAGCCCGCCTCCAGTGGTGTCGCGACAGGCGTGAATGGAGGGACGAATGGATACGTGTCGTCTTCAGCGATGAGAGTTGCTTCTGCCTTGGTGCCAATGATGGTCGTATGCGTGTTTGGCGCCGTGCAGGTGAGCGCCACAATCAGGACTGCATACGACCGAGGCACACAGGGCCAACACCCGGCATCATGGTGTGGGGAGCGATCTCGTACACTGGCCGTACACCACTGGTGATCGTCGAGGGGACACTGAATAGTGCACGGTACATCCAAACCGTCATCGAACCCATCGTTCTACCATTCCTAGACCGGCAAGGGAACTTGCTGTTCCAACAGGACAATGCACGTCCGCATGTATCCCGTGCCACCCAACGTGCTCTAGAATGTGTAAGTCAACTCCCCTTGCCAGCAAGATCTCCGGATCTGTCCCCCATTGAGCATGTTTGGGACTGGATGAAGCGTCGTCTCACGCGGTCTACACGTCCAACACGAACGCTGGTCCAACTGAGGCGCCAGGTGGAAATGGCATGGCAAGCCGTTCCACAGGACTACATCCAGCATCTCTACGATCGTCTGCATGGGAGAATAGCAGCCTGCATTGCTGCGAAAGGTGGATATACACTGTACTAGTGCCGACATTGTGCATGCTCTTTTGCCTGTGTCTATGTGCCTGTGGTTCTGTCAGTGTGATCATGTGATGTATCTGACCCCAGGAATGTGTCAATAAAGTTTCCCCTTCCTGGGACAATGAATTCACGGTGTTCTTATTTCAATTTCCAGGAGTGTATGTGCTGGAATTGAGGTTGGTATGCAGACAATCTCGTGGTGGAATGACTCGTAAGCAGCCTATCTGTCGACCGTGATGGTGAGATTTTTTTCCCTCTTGATTGGATTTCGTTGCATAGGAGCCTGCTTCCGTGTGACTGTTGAACAAGGCGTATGCCCATCAGTCCAAGGACTTAAGAGACTGGATTAATAAAAAGATAAAGAAAATTTAAAATTGTTGTTTTAATGCTGGACGAAATCTACATCGTCCCCCCCCCCCAGTCCTCCTCCCCCCACAGTTGAGTATAAAGCATAGAACTTCTATACTATCATGAAAAACTGTCCGAAAAGTCTTTCTCTGAGATGACATTGGCTTGAATGTTGGTTAAGTCGACAAAACGTTGACCTATATGTGGCATTCTTCACTTTGTTGTTTTGTGGTAGGTTTGTATTTATAACAGTAGCCAGCCGGAGTGGCCGAGCGGTTCTAGGCGCTACGGTCGCAGGTTCGAATCATGCCTCGGACATGGATGTGTGTTAGTTAGGTTTAGGGTTAGTTAGGTTTAAGTAGTTCTAAGTTCTGGAGGACTGATGACCTTAGAAGTTAAGTCACATAGGGCTCAGAATCATTTGAACCACGTACGCAGTAAAGAGGATAAAAAACTGGTTTGCTTCTTGTTTTGTACTAATCATCGGTTTATTTCTACTTAAGAACTGAATCACACTAAAATAGACATGTAGAAATGAACGCCGCACGGAGTGGCCCCGCGGTTCGTGGCGCCATATCACGGATTATACGGCCCCTCCCGCCGGAGGTTCGAGCACTCCCTCGGGCGTGTGTGTGTTTTTTGTGTGTGTGTGTTGTTCTTAGCACCAGTTAGTTTACGTTCTTTTAACTAGAGTGTAAGTCTAGGGACCGATGACCTCAGCAGTTTTGTCCCTTATCAATTCGCCGGCCGCGGTGGTCCGCGGTTCTAGGCGCGCAGCCCGGAACAGCGCGACTGCTACGGTCGCAGGTTCGAATCCTGCCTCGGGCATGGGTGTGTGTGATGTCCTTAGGTTAGTTAGGTTTAAGTAGTTCTAAGTTCTAGGGGACTTATGACCTAAGATGTTAAGTCCCATAGTGCTCAGAGCCATTTGAACCATTTGAACCTTATCAATTCACACATAACTGAACTTTTTTTTTTTTTTTTGGAAATGAAAGGATGTTTTCGAATTATGCTAAGCATAGAGCAAACTTTTTGACAGTACCTCAAGAAAAGCGAAAAAGCTTGTTTGGAGTAGTAGAATACAGGCACGGTCGGAAATGGAAGTCCTATATCACAAACTGCCGACAGAAAGAATAACTGTAAAAAAGGTGCCTATGTAAATACTGAAAATACTCAATTAAGAATGCTGGATACGGTAATGATAGATATACTGTGAAGACCACAAAATATTCCACCTAGAAAGAACAGCGCACTATCGAACAAATAAAATTTGGTGAAATGAATCGTTCAGACAAACATCAGTAGCTGAATAAATTGCGTGAGGCACTGGACTAACACCTGAGCAACTCTACAAGAAAGTAACGTCGACCACAGCACCAACAAACGAAAACACGCACATCGCTTAATGCTTGGCTTAAGTGAACGTTGTAGTACAAAAAAAGAAAAAGGAAAGAAGCACCAATTTTAGAATGATTATTCGCCATTCGGAAAGAATACAACGTGTAAGCTACACGATCATTGATTTTTCTTTTAGTTGACTGATATGTACGCGGGATGTAAAGGCAAGGATATAATTGAATTGTGAGAGTACTTGCTGAGGATGAATCAATTGTAAGATTGGCAGTTATGGAAAAATAATTATACAAACAGCTGAAAATGTCCTTTTGCGATAGCGTGATGACAGAATTAACACTTAAGGTATCCTTAGATTTCCTGCAGCGGCGTTACAGGTGTTACATTGAGAGACCGAAAGAGATCATTAACTCCATGTGAGTACCAAGAGAACACAAGGGAAGAAGAGAATCCAGAAAACCCTATGGGTCATGCGCATGTGGCTGCTGCATGCTCACCAATGTTAAATGTGTTTTTAGAGGAGGCACAATTTCTCCAAGAAGTCTTTGATGCTTATTCCTCAGTTGGTATTCTTCTGAAGAGTAAATTTAATGCAGAAGGTTTCCAAAAAATGGTTCAAATGGCTCTGAGCACTATGGGACTCAACTGCTGAGGTCATTAGTCTCCTAGAACTTAGAACTAGTTAAACCTAACTAACCTAAGGACATCACAAACATCCATGCCCGAGGCAGGATTCGAACTTGCGACCGTAGCGGTCTTGCGGTTCCAGACTGCAGCGCCTTTAACCGCACGGCCACTTCGGCCGGCACAGAAGGTTTCCATTTTCACGTTAGAGTAAACAATCAATGACGTCCAACCCCCTCCCTAGCAACTAGTAAGTGCAGAGTAACACTAAGCACCTAGAACTTTACATGTACACCATAATCCCCAAGCCACTATCTGTGGAAGACTGTACTTCGCCTACCATCTATTTTCTCCCCTTTCCTTTAACATTTACTAACGTGAGCATGAAGAATTACTGTCCGTTAGTCTCCATATGAGCCACAATATCCCTGACTTTACTGTCCTGGTCATTTTACGAGAGGTGTATGGGAGAGAGTAGTATGTTGCCTGCCCCTTAGTATCTTCCTGGACAGCGTGTACTAAAAATTTTAACAATATTCTCCGTGATTCACAACATATCGTTTGTATCGTCTATCTATAGAGTCTGACGAGAAATGTCGTGAAGTTACAGCGCATATTAAACTAATTATTAGCAGAATTTGTTGTTCTTCTTGATGCTACGTGATTTGTGTCCCAAACAGAAGAGCTGTTCTCTAGAATCGGAAAAATGATCAGTTTGTAAGCTACCTTTTTTCCAGTCTGGGATTTGTATTTCCTGCAACTACTTTAATCTAGTTGTTCGAATTTCTCACTCCAAATTACGGTTATGACTGTGAGCGCCAAACGTATAATCGAATCATAATACATAAATCTTGCTGCCTATTTATGCGTAAATTGGTGCGCTAGTTTACGGTGAGGGTAGACGTGTTGTTCTTGTACGAAGAACCGATATATCTACATCTACATGTACATCCATACTCCGCAAGCCACCTGACGGTGTGTGGCGGAGGGTACCCTGAGTACCTCTATCAGTTCTCCCTTCTATTCCAGTCTCGTATTGTTCGTGGAAAGAAGGATTGTCGGTACGCCTCTGTGTGGGCTCTAATCTCTCTGATTTTATCCTCATGGTCTCTTCGCGAGATATACGTAGGAGGGAGCAATATACTGCTGGACTCTTCGGTGAAGGTATGTTCTCGAAACTTTAACAAAAGCCCGTACCGAGATACTGAGCGTCTCTCCTGCAGAGTCTTCCACTGGAGTTTATCTATCATCTCCGTAACGCTTTCGCGATTACTAAATGATCCTGTAACGAAGCGCGCTGCTCTCCGTTGGATCTTCTCTATCTCTTCTATCAACCCTATCTGGTACGGATCCCACACCGCTGAGCAGTATTCAAGCAGTGGGCGTACTAATACTGAATTCGCTTCACTTTGTTGGTCCTGCGACTTTCCTATATACGGTAGTGCGCCTAACTGTAATCACTAAAGCATGAATGTGTCTACATCAGCAACTGCAGTCTGGAATCACTATGAAACGAGTGACAGACTAACGGAGTTGGGAGAAATCTCTATTTTTAAACGTCTGTGCGACCTACTGCTTGATTAACTTTCAGCACGTCTTCTACAGTATTCGTAATTTTTACCATGAGTGGCTGTTCTTGAACTACTGTGCGCAATTCTCTCAAAATGCTGGGCGTCTTTGTTGGAGTGTCAGCCAGTTATAATTCTCCGACCTTTCTGTCAGGCTTGCTTAGCCAATCATTTGCACTGTCTTGTGCGTCCTCTGATGTTTCACCCTTATTTGGGTCCGTTAGACTTGAAAAGTATTAATGTTGGACCGTACAAGCATTTTGTAGGCAAACCTCAGTTCCGCCCGAGCATCTCGACGACAGCGGTTTGTTTGTCAAGACTCTGTATTCCAAGAACGGATGGGTATGTGTAACCGAAAATGTAACAACGCACGGAAGCAATGCAATTGAAACATTTTCAAAAAAAAAAAAACAAAAAAAAAAAAAACAAGTGAACGGATAATTACATTCCCTCCTTGCCAAGCGCTCTCTGTTTTACACACACACACACACACACACACACACACACACACACACACAAGCGCACAGGAGGCGCACATGTACAGGCTTTCCTTCTTAAAAGTCGTCAGATGTATTATCTCTTGTGTTTTTGGAGATATTCGCAATTTAGTTTTTTCAGCGATGCCCAGTGTCGATGCAAAGCGTAGGTTTTCCCGTTACGAACAAACTCATTTGTAAATCCGAATTTTATTGTCACAGTTCGTACCGGGAGACAAACCGACCCTTTGCGTGGATATTGGGCGTTGCATGACGGGCAGTACTGTTAGGTATGACTCCAGCTTCACGTTGCAAAAACGAAATAGCATGTATCTGCCGAACCACCATAGAAATCGCACCTGACGACTATTGATAGGGACACCCTTTCTGTAAAGGTACGTAAACAACCGCCAAAACCAATACGTTAAATCGATACTGTTCCGCACTGTCGCCTAAAATACACAATAGGAGCGTACGGAGTATCAAAACAGCTTTGAGAATTAATTGAAGAGTTTCTAGAAAACAGAGCGTAGCGTCATTCTCAGTGGAGAGAAATGTTCAGACGCAAAAGTAAATTCGGCCGAGGACCAAGAACCATAGTTTTTTACAGTTTTCACCTACCTAGTCGATAACGTCGGAAGATGGGTGCTTTTCGCGGATGATGCTGTTGTAGGCACAGATGTCGCAACGCAATAATTTTGCGTATAAAGATTTGCTTACACCATCTTGGAGTCAGTATTGTAACTTCGGAGCTTCGCACATCCTTTTGTATACTACACGCCCATCGCACGATGAAGATAATTATTCGTCGAAGCCTCTCATCTAAAACAGCAAGCGGTGTTACCGATTGAGAAATAGAAGCACCACTGCCAGCCGACCGAGTAACATCGCATAGATCCATCCAAGTGATCGGTGTTGATTTTGCAGGTCAGCTATACGCCAAATTAGGAAATATCACTGCTAAATGGTATGTTATACTATTTACCTGCTCTGTAACTAAAATCGTCCACCTTGGGCTAGCCCGCAATGCATCAACGGGCCGATTCTTACTGGTATTCCATGCGCCATTTTCACCGAAAGTGTTCAAATATTCCAAGCATCCAACAAAGAAAAAATGGAATTTTCTGATAAGACTGACCAATACTTGGCTCAGCAAGGAATAACTTGTGAATTTATAACTCTGAGTGCTGCTTAACGGGGAGGTTTCTGGAAAAGAGTGGTCAGCCCAACGAAAGGATGTCTGAGGAAAGCATTCGGATATTCGACTATAGATGTAGAAGGGCTTTATAGCGTGATCGTAAATACTGAAGGCACCCCGAACTCAAGACCAATTTCCCAAGTTGAGGACAAAGTACTCACTCCAGCACATTTCCTCGTGGGAGAGACACGGCATTGCCAACCGGACCTGTGCCACTTACCGCAGCACACGAGCGAGAGATTTCTGGAAGCGATGGAGTAAGGAGTAACTCATGCTCTAGCTTAACTTCACCAACTGAAAGCCCAAACGGAGTAGCGGTGAGAACTCAGTGACGTATTTCCACAAGAAGTTCTTCCACCGCACCTGTGGAAGAGAGCAAGAGAACAGGATCTGAAAGAGGGCAGAGACTGAATCCCGCGCACGCATCACTACACCTGTCCGCCTGGTTATACCTCTGGAAGTAGACCGGGGTGGGAGGATGTGCAGAATCACTGAAATGACGCTTCCGCGGTGCATTATATCTGTGAATTGTCATCGATGTGGAATCTATCGATGATTTAGATGCCCTCTGCCAATGAAGTTACTTTTGTTCGACGTTCAGAATTCACATTCTACATTTTCCTCGACGCATAGGAGTAGAGGAAAAGACAGGGCGTGAAAAGTTGCGAAGGGGCAGTGATCGCTACGGTAGAAGCGGAGTGGTGACACAGTACAAAATGGCGGCGGGCGCGTGCGCGCCTTTCTCCGGCCCGCTCGGCTCAGCTCGCGGGGGGCGGTGCCTGTGCGCGCTGAGCTGATTAATGCGCCGCCTATCGATCGGCGGGCCTCGATACGCCACGCCACGGTGCGCCACGAAACGGCGCACGAAAAATTGCGCCCCGCGGTGATTGCCATCGTCCGGTAGCGCTAGCTGTGTGGCAACCGCGCTGCGGCGAAAGTCGGCGGCTCGCGCTTCGTTGGCGGTGAAACCGGCGGCCGGGCGGGTCGCGCTGTGCTACGCAGCCCGGCAGCGCCTGGAAAGTGTGCCTAGTGCCCACTGCCCGCTGCCCCCTGACCCCACCCTGGGGGACAGCGAACAGTAGTGGGCGAAGGCGACGGCGGTGGCGGCGGCGGCAGGCGGGGCCGCCCGGGGTCAGCGCGCCTCGCGGCCGCTTCCGGAGTTACGCGCCGCTGACTCAGGATCGCGGCACCGTCAGCTCACGTCTTTTGAAGGTACTCGGGTCGCGGCCGGGACCGGTTTAATGTCACGATAGGGCCATAACACTGATCGAATACAGAGTCCCTTTACAGTACCATGTGCTCGCAGTTTTAAAACGCATTAATTCACTTCAGTATTGCCAGAGTAGCATACAATAATCTTTTATACAACCTCTATAGACAAATTATGCTAACCTGTCTTGTCAGCCATTCACTATGAATCAAAACACTTACACTGCATTGACTTTCAACACTTTCCCTTCACATGAAGATAAAATCAACTTCGCAGACAAGTAACTTTTTTATTTTATTTTATTTTATTTTATTTTATTTATTTATTTATTTTACGTCGCTTCGCAATAAGAAACTTGTGAACCCAATGAGATGGCCATGCAACATAATGTTGTTAGAGCCAGATCATACAGGCGAGTATGAATGAGATTGTCACTCTGCTGCGGAGTTGAACATCAAGAAGCACTTTGAACTAAATTCACAAGTATGCAGCACAAGAAGAAAGAGATTTTATGAACAGTAACATTTCTGAAGTCACACACATTACTCCACTGTCAGCAGCAACGGTTTGTGATGCAAATGAACGAAGAGTACGTAGACTTTACATGCTAATGCGAAGTACATTGTTTAAGTCAAAGAGCATACCTGGAACGAATTTTCGATTTAAAACTCGTGCTGGTAGGAAAATTAGAGCACCTGGAATGGGTTGCAGCCCTCGCATTGTTAGCTGACGTGATTGCACACTGCCTTCTGTAAGACACTGGAAACTGAGAAGCAGCTAATTTTTGGTGTAATGAGGATGCATTTAGAAAGGGAAAGGATAAATTATGACAAAAAAATCAAACACGCTGATTTCCGTAACGTCACTGGCATTAACGAAAACGCGAGGTTCGAGGAATCCATTGTGGCTATGAAAGAATTACAAGAATACTTTCCTAAACTTTTTGAGGACACTCCCAAACTTACATCCATTTTCGAGCTGTTTCGAGACCCTTTGCCGTTTCGATTGAAAGTGCCCCTGTGCATGGGCAGATGTAACTGACTGACCCTCAAGGTAATAGCCGTTTTAATGACAAATCGTTTTACGTTAAAACTGTCCAGGATGTCTATACTGCTTCACTGAGGAAGATATTCCATATCTCAATAACAAGGTTGCAAAAGTGGTACAATATTTCGATCGACATATTTGCGTAAAAGACAAATGCTTCAAACAGCTCTGAGCACTAAGGAACTTAACAAAGGTTCAAATGGCTCTGAGCACTATGGGACTCAACTGCTGAGGTCATTAGTCCCCTAGAACTTAGAACTAGTTAAACCTAACTAACCTAAGGACATCACAAACATCCATGCCCGAGGCAGGATTCGAACCTGCGACCGTAGCGGTCTTGCGGTTCCAGACTGCAGCGCCTTTAACCGCACGGCCACTTCGGCCGGCGGGACTTAACATCTTAGAACTACTTAAACCTAAGTAACCTAAGGACATCACACACACCCATGCCCGAGGCCAGATTCGAACCTGCGACCTTAGCAGTGGCGCGATTCCGGACTGAAGCGCCTAGAACCGCTCGGCCACAGCAGCCGGCCGTAAAGAAATTTTTTCAATTATGAAACTAAGTGAGTCACGATAACGTGACAAACTGAGTACGAAAACCTGCGAAATTATCCGTATGCCGACAGTTTGCACCACATAAAAATTATGTTATGTCGTCAGCGTGCCGAAACTGAAAATTTGTTTTGTTTGTTATCTGTGTTGTTGTGTAATGTGTAATACAAAACCAAGTCCTATGCAGAGCAACTTCACTGCCATTTAAATGCTGCGTGTTCGTAGTTCCTTTGTTCGCCATCCTCATGCTGAGACAGCAGTGCTTGGCGGTGGGGGAAATGTGCGGCGAGGCTGTATTACGGCGCTCGTGCACGGGCACGGTTCGTGAATCGAATTCTTGGCGCCGGCCAGGGTGACCGAGCGGTTCTAGGCGCTACAGTCTGGAATCGCGCGACCGCTACGGTCGCAGGTTCGAATCCTGCCTCGGGCATGGATGTGTGACGTCCTTAGGTTAGTCAGGTTTAAGTACTTCTAAGTTCTAGGGGACTGATGGCCTCAGATGTTAAGTCCCATAGTGCTCAGATCCATTTGAACTATTTTTTTGAATTCTTGGCCGCCGCTGCTTTACACAAATAAGAATATTGAGGTAAAAAACAAACGTCTATAGTAGAACACCAGTACTGTCTGCAGTGAGATATCAGCACTCGCATTTCCATATGTAGATTTAACCATTAGCAGTCATTTTCAGACAAAAATGAATAGAGTGTCTCCTTTGAAAAAAACTAAAAACAATCTCTCACGTTTCTCTTAACGAATCAGCCCCTCCCTTATTAAGTTCAAATCTCTGGATATAACAAAGTGATGCGACTCACTCCACAGTACCACTCCTGACAGTAAATCGTGCTGACACACCTGTTGGATAAACTAGAGTAACGCTGAACTGAGCAATGAGCTCACTGGTTAATCGAGTGCGGTAAACATTAAAGCGTACAACAAACCTGTGTACATTCCAAACCCCATACAGATAATCCCGAAAATTTCTGCTTTTGAGTTCTTAATAGCTGCGACAAGTAAAACTTAAAACGAAAACATGAGGTGCATGCAGTAGATAACTGATGCATGAACTGTTGGGCCGTCACGAACAAGGTTATTGCACTGCAAATGATATGAATTGTTGTGTAGTTTTTCTCAACGACAGCATATCTCTACTCCTTGCTGTTGTCTGTTACATGCGCCCCACGTTTCTTATTTCAAGTCTTACAAATTATGTATAAAAATTCTCAAACGCACAAATTTTCAGGACTATCTGTACGGTGATAGGAATCTGTACGGCACAAGGAGAAATTATGTCATACTCTTTAGTCTGTTTTAAAATGCTGTCAATTAAAACCGTTTTTCATTTAATGATTTTGGTATTTCTAGTCTTGTGCGTTTGCGAAATTTTCCAATCCATTTCAAACACCTTGATGACATTGCAAAGAAGGCATGTGAGAAATTTCACATTGGTTCTATTTCCTATTCACCTGAGTCAACCAATATTGCTTCCCCCTGCCCATATCTGGCAAAAAGACCATAAGGTTGAAATGAGAGAGGATCGATGGCGGAGGGAGCAGTCTTTCTTTCTGCGTAAGTTTCGCTGTTGGGACAGGAACAGAGGGAAATAGCAGTGGCGCACAAAGTATCCTCCCCTACACACCTGACTCAAAAGTGAATAAGTATTGCAATGTTATCCAGTCCTGAGCTATGTCGAAAGTTTCAGGTCTCTAGATCATTGGGGAGATAGTCTGAAATCGACAGCAAAATTTATAGAGAAAGAACAGACGGATAAGGTTGGTTGGTTTTGGGGAAGGAGACCAGACAGCGTGGTCATCGGTCTCATCGCATTAGGGAAGGATGGGGAAGGAAGTCGGCCGTGCCCTTTCAGAGGAACCATCCCGGCATTTGCCTGGAGTGATTTAGGGAAATCACGGAAAACCTAAATCAGGATGGCCGGGCGCGGGATTGAACCGTCGTCCTCCCGAATGCGAGTCCAGTGTCTTACCACTGCGCCACCTCGCTCGGTAGACGGATAAGAAAGCGAAGTAATAAAAACGCGTCAAAATATACTAAATGAGCTATGTTAATTCGCAAAAGAGCTGTCCATATTTGGGAGTATTCTAACTGCCCATACTTAGCCGTGGTTGGCTCGCGTTAATGCCGTTTTTCTTTTTGGGCATTTTGTCACCATCGAGTGGCGTCTTATTCCTCCCTCATTTACTATCTGAACGAGTTGCTAACTTGCCTCCGTCAGTGGCAGCAGCAGCGTTTATCGATACTAGTACTGCTGTAACTTCTTTGCTTCTCATGGTGTGTGTGGCAGTTGGTCGGTTGCGGCGGAGCAGCGAGGAAGTCTTTGTGGAGTGTGATCAGGCCAGGGCCACTGGCGGCGTGCACGCGCTGTCGGAGTTGTGTGCCACTAGCTGCGAAAACTGCCGAGTTCGTCGCCCACTGCACCTGCATACTGGAGTTAGGTAATCAGTGATCCTGTCATGAAAGCTCAACCGTTGTGAAATCTATTCTTTGACTGCTGGCTGTTGCGTCATGGGCTGCCCCCGCTGGCAGCAACGTGATGGTGTGTTGGAGTCGGCAAAATTTTGCAGCCGTCTCCCTGTATGGTGTTTAACCTTTGAAATGATTATAATTGATTAGTGAAGTGCCCAATGGTATCTTCTGCGTTGTGGCCGTTAACGTTCCGGTTACCTGCCCTGGTCGCTAGCTTAGTTTTGCGGCAGTGTTTTTCCCTTGCCGTGTTGATGCTGTCCGGCACGGCGTGTAGTTCGACTGCTTGGTGTTGTTCTCCTTTTCTCTTTGAGTATTTATTGTGCCTTGACTGTGTTTATACACCAATTATTAAGACAATCCCGCTGAAATCCTCGTCTTCGCTGGTACTTAGGGTTGTGCTGTTGGTTGGGTGGAAGGGAATTGATTAGGCGGTTGGTCGGTTCGTCAGCTGTCAGTAGGTCATGCTGCAACCCGATAGTTTAGTTTTACGCTTGGCTGTCTGTCTCACCTAATCTGTGCTTACAGTTTCCGCCCTAGGCCAAGCCTTGGAACACTTCTGAGCACCCTGCTTGTTGTTTGTGATTGTGATTGTATTTGGTCGCAGGCACTGTGCCAGGCCTTCAGCCATGTATTAATATTGTCTGTTTTTTGTTTAGTATATGGCCTGCATGACGACTTTAAGATTAGGCCTGTAGCCGTGTTTCATTTAAAATTATTGTTGCTCTGCATCTAGGCCTTCAGCCGCGTGTGTTTCAGAATCTGTGGCTCGACTGTAAGGTTTCTTTTTAATTATCTTGAATTCTTGAAACTGTAAGTAGGCTGTTTAGGTTTTCTTATTGGTAACGCCACGTAGCGCTCTGTATGAAAATCACTGGCTGTGCTGTGTGCAGTCTGTGGCTAGTTTGCATTGTTGTCTGCCATTGTAGTGTTGGGCAGCTGGATGTGAACAGCGCGTAGCGTTGCGCAGTTGGAGGTGAGCCGCCAGCAGTGATGGATGTGGGGAGAGAGATGGCACGGTGTTTGTTCTCTATCAAAATTTTTCATTTGCTAACTATGCCTATCAGTAGTTAGTGCCTTCAGTAGTTTGAATCTTTTATTTAGCTGGCAGTAGTGGCGCTCGCTGTATTGCAGTACTTCGAGTAACGAAGATTTTTGGTGAGGTAAGTGATTTCTGAAAGGTATATGTTAATGATAGTCAGGGCCATTCTTTTGTAGAGATTTTTGAAAGTCAGATTGCGCTCGCTAAAAATATTGTGTGTCAGTTTAAGCACAGTCATGTATAATTGTTCAAAGGGGACGTTTTATAAACGGCCTTTAGCCGTGTTCTGTAAATGTTTATCTTAAGGTTGTCTTTAATTATTATTGAGTAATTGCTTGGGGCTTCAGCCGACAAGATACTTCAAGTTTTTTAAGATGTTTTTCTGTAGTACTGTGTAAAGGCTTATCTTTGAAGTCTCTCTTTTATTATGTAAAGAAATTTTTTATTGGGCTTTCAGCTGATAAATTAACTTGAATTTTCCTTAATATGACCTTTAGCCGGAATTTGTAAATACTTGGCTTTTAAAGAATTTCCTTAGCTTAAATGAAATATGATTTCGGCCTTTATCCGAGAAGATAGTGTAATTTTACTTAAGTAAGGCCTTCAGCCGTTACTCTAAATCCTGGTGTTCTAAAAGAATCATTTAAACTTATTCTGGAAACGTTACCTGGTCCCTTAGCCGTGAAATAATCTTGGTTGTTTTAAAGAGAAATCTGTGCATTGGTTTGAGAAATAAAGTTGTGTGTGTGTATAACTAACAGTAATTGATCTTGGCCCCTTTCCAGAACCTGATCTGCTCTGTCCTGCGAAATCAGATTTCACACATCGTTAGGTGTGAGAATAATCAACAAATGAATTTATGAGCCACCCTTATAAACGAAAAATGTGCAACAAGCAATCTCCGACGATATTTTGATAAAGGTTCTGAGAGGTTACTACAGTTATCTTTTCCGATCGCAACTCTCCCACCTGTTGCATCTAGCAGTCAGGCCTACTAGATGTGTGGCCTGCCTAGTGAGTGATTAAATTTTTGTGCATCGGAAATGTTGATATGGCTTATCGTAGCCACTGCTACTGTACATAGATGGCAAAGCCTTTTCACCCACCTGTTTTGCTATATTTTTTTTCTTTTTAATTATCTCTATGCGACGGAATTAAACGTAACTGACTAATAAATTTTGAATATGACACTGTCTGTAAATATTTCCGATGGATTTACTCCGCCTTGGCAAGACCACATTCCCATTCTATTGCATTCATTTTAATCAGAGCATGGGTATTCCAATAATAGGGAGCTTATGGCTAAAATGTCTGAACAAAATGGCTGCCCTTTACTGAATGATCAAGACCACCCTTTTGTTTCATATCTCCTCTTTTATTTTCTGAGATTCTACCACCGCAATTATACAAAATTTGCTCCAATACATTTAAACATAAAAGAAAACAAGGAATTCTCTGCCCAATGGTCATGACATTACTTTCCATTTCAATATCCAATGGTCTCTGAACGTTTTTCCTTGTTACTACAATGCACTTTCTGGATTTGTACGGATATCCACTACTTCTCTCTCTCTCTCTCTCTCTCTCTCTCTCTCTCTCTCTCTCTCTCTCTCTCTCTTACACACACACGCACACGCACACACACACACACACACACACTCACACACACACACACACACACACACACACTAATAAGCTCATTCATTAATAACCTAGAGAATTTACTAGCAGTCAGGCTATTCAAAGAAAATTCCTGTTTTTTGGTACAGTACTTGTAACTCAGTCACCAAATTCAAATTACACAGATTGAAAACGTTATATAAAACAGAACAACCGACTTTAGCCAGTACGTATCAGATCTTCACCACAACAAAATTTCAACCCAGATTATCAAGTCACAGACCTTCTGATTAAATGTCACACGTAACCTTTCCTACGGACCTACCACACACTGTGGAGGATTTATGCTCATCTCCCACTGCAATGTAGCCCTCATTGTGTTGCTGGGCAGATGGCTACTCACCTTTCCCTTTCTCAGAGTATCCACATTTCTAACTTGCTCCACACGAATGTAATTAATAACGGTGATTTTGGTATCATGATTACTTAATTACTTCACACACGTATCCTCAACTGTAAGTCTGCACAAGCACTTCTGTTTTTCATTATCTCTTGGTCAGATTATGACAGTCAGTACTCACCATGTGGAAGTGGTTGTTCCTAATTCAAATTCTGCACACGCAGTTCTTAAATATTCTCTGTTTAAATTCACACAAGCAAGTATCTCAGCTTAAAATTACCACACGTGGTTTCACTGTGACAGATGGTCACTACCAAAAAATCCTAAGTTCACCATGATTTTTACCTGTGTACGTTCACATGAATCTCTCATCAGAAAGTTTTGATCTCGCCGATATTTTGAAAAGGGAAATCATTATTTCTAGCTACTCTTAAATATTCCACATACATACCATTCCCATATTCTGTAGTTTCACGGAGCACACCAGCGACATAGAGTGCCGGAATATGGCCGTTCACCAGGCCATCCCACGCTTCCTCACAAGAGGGAGAGGATCCTGTTACCGTACTGGTCAGCCATACTCCAGGCCCTCTAGTGCTCTGGAATACTTCCGTTCTTTGTTTCTGTCAAACGTGTTCAGAGGACTGTCTCAAAGCCAATTACAGATTCTACATCCACTATCTGTGGTCAGCAGATTTTTCTCTAACATCATAAAACTCTATATAGGGATCTATTTTTGAAGGAACTTCACATATAGATAATTGAATATACAAACAGTCCTTCTTTTCTACATCAGTATCTGGTTTGAGTGTCTTGAATAAAATTGTGTAACCATAAAACCGCTGTTCTGACAAAAACAACCAAGTATGTTGTTATACAACGGGTATTACTGTACCCAATGAGGCAAATCTTTTCTGTGTCGGGTAGTACTGTGCCCTTTCAGTTCGTAATTATTCACAAAAAACCAGAGTAGAACAGAAGATATACCTATGCACAGTACGTAAAATATCAACATTGTAATGTCTTCCATTATTTGCATTGCTTTAAAATACTGCGTCTTATTATTTTCAATTCAAAACTGTTTATTTTCTCCCTGAAAACTGGGTAAACCATGTCGAGTCACGACCTGCGGATACTAGAAAGTAGATACATTATTCCACAATGAAGAGGTGTCGCATAATATGATGTCACAACTGAGTGAAAGCAGGTGTACTATCCCATCATTTTGATATTTTAATCTCCAAAATCAACTGAATTATTAAAAGGATATAAATACTCATTATACAGCTAGTAAAAGAAATGTAAATGTCGCGTGACTAGGGCCTCCAGCCGGGTAGACTTTTCGCCGGGTGCAAGTCTTTAGATTTGACTCCACGTCGGCGACTTGCACGTCGATGGGGATGAAATGATGATGATTAGGACAACACAACACCCAGCCCCTGAGCGGAGAAAATCTCCGACCCTGCCGGTAATGGAATCTGGGCCCTTAGGATTGACATGCTGTCGCGCTGACCACTCAGCTACCGGGAGCGGATACACAGCTAATGACCGTTTTAAACTGCGCTAAATCACCATGTGCTTTGCACCATATAACTAAGAAATAATCGGAATTTAACTTACATAAAGGATGACAGTAAATCCACAACATTTTATCCGCCATAATAGATGCAGTTACTCGTCCTGACTAGCTCCAGCATCTGAAAGTGAGTGTATCAACAATATCATTTCCCAGACAAGCAACTGGAATATCAACCCCATGCTGACAACGTAAGAGTTGCTCAGCATAGACTTTCGGAATATTTCTTGATCAAAAGCCATTTGTCACCCACTGCTCGATAAAATCCATCTCTAAACTTTGCAACGAGTTATGCATATCACTGTCGCGTCTGTTTGTTTTCTAATCTCACCTACTCACCATCCATTAGGTCATCGTCTCGGTGTTTTCTTATCTGCCGGAACTCGACCGTGCACTTCCTTGGACCATCTATCATCTATTCAAGCTAGTTCGTCGTGTCGCTTGTTTCTTGTCATTTATTCAGTATTAACTTCTACTGTTTTGTTTTCATTGATTTGGATACACATTATTTAGTCATCCTTAAATTGCTTATTTATGCCTACAATCAAACTTACGGTCTAAAGTTCCTGCATTAGTGATTGAATGTCGTCTGTAATTGTTACATACAAGTATATGTTCCATAATACACATTGCTTCTTCATTATCCCAGTTAAAAGGATTTAAAAATTTCCTCCTGGGTGGTTGAGAATAGTTTTGGTGGTATGCAATGTACTTGCACAACTAAATGTCTCACTGTCTTGACGAAGTCTTACGGAATCTTTAGCACAGAACATGTGCATGACCTGTCTGCCACTTAATTCTAGTCAATATAAACATACAAGAAAAAAAGGACTTTTATTTATATATTTCCGACATGCTTGGCCGGCCGGGGTGGACGAGCGGTTCTAAGCGCTACAGTCTGGAACCGCGCGACCACTACGGTCGCAGGGTCGAATCCTGCCTCGGGCATGGGTGTGTGTGATGTCATTAGGTTAGTTATGTTTAAGTAGTTCTAAGTTCTAGGGAACTGATGACCTCAGAAGTTAAGTCCCATAGTGCTCAGAGCCATTTGAAGAATTTTTGAATCGACATGCTTTACCTTTATAGAACGGGGGATTGCGTGTATCCTATTTTAGCTACGTTTAATAATAATCCATTTTCAGAGTATTCCTGAGTAATTCCGAGTAAAACGTTATTTGCGTTACTAGTCTTGTACTGTATGCCTAAGGCTAGATTTTGGTCATCCTTATACAGCACTCTACCAACATCTTGCATATACGATGCCTGATTATTTATATTCAACAAGAAGTACTGGTCAGAAATCAATTCTTTCGTTCGTACACATTCTGAAGATACTTTTCCATTGGTACATTGAGTATGTTGATGAGTCAATCTCCGGTATCTTAATTCGAAAGAAAACAAATTACCACGAAGATGGCTAATATTTTAAATTCTCTCAGTGGCATTGGATTCGTATCTGGAGTTAAATTGTACTATTTCTCTACGGTAAATCACACCAGATGCAAATGCAGAAATGATACCTTCAACAGTAGTGCTTCTCTGCTGAACTCGATGTTTAAGGGCCCTTAAGCTCGTATTGTAGTATCTGTCTCCTCCACAAAGTAACAGAAAAATAAAATATTTTGATTGTGAAAAAGAACTCAATGATGTGTGAAATCCGCCAAAAGAATTAGACTTGAAAGTAAAACAACAAATTTCAGAACTGAGGAAGCTGGTATGAGCCGTAAAGATCCTAACACAACGTTCGAAGAGATTTCGAGAATTGCAGCTGGTCATCGTAAACTTCACTCCACGATATTTCGAATGGACACCTGTTGGTCACCTTCAGGTGAGCCTTCGAAGCCTGATGGCTTCTATGGCTCACCTGCAGATGAATAGAACGTGTCCCGTCCAAATATCGCGGAGTGCAGCTTACGACGACCGGCTACAATCCCTAAATCTCTTTGAACATTAATTCGTCTGGAAAATTTTAAGTTTCATAACCTATAACAACATCTTCTAGGCACTGCATTTCAACCTTTGTCAAACATGCACTTTTTGTGGTTACCACAGTCTTTCTGTCTTAGGGAAGTACAGTCTTTACTTTGTGTTTTCGTCTTCTGTTTTGTAGCAGCTGATGGACTAACTGGTTCGAGGTAAAGTGGATGTGCAGGCAGCCAATGTTTGGATTCCTATTAAGCTGTCTCAACAGGTGCGGGGTTCTCGGCTTCATTTGATGCGTAAGTGACTTCCGGCAGGTCATTCCATCGGTTCTGCTTGTAGTCGCTATTATGGGCCACAAAGTGGATATCCTGACATGCACGTTTCCTCACTGGAAACCGTCTTTGTAAATCTTGCCAGAGGGTTTTTCTTCGATCGTGCGTGAAGCGTACGCTATGTGCCTGCCTCGGAGAAGTGGCGGACCAAATCAGTTTCTTCTCTTTGGTCTATGCGTCCAATCTCTCAAAGAGTTTTTCTGTTTGAAACCATGCAATCGCAATTTACCACGAGCTCGTTTCTCGTTTCATCCGAAATCGACTTCGTAATTGCATCGTACATTGTTTAACAGTTTAGAAATGTGCGCAGTAAGTGTCGACACAGTAGACTGTTTTCTGATTGCCTGTGTTACTTCGAGAACAGAACAGGAACTAGGAAATACTTTACTGGTAAGTGGCTAGACGTAAAACTTCCTATTTGCCAAGCGACATGTAAGGAAATCAGAAATTTGTTGTCATCTGGCGGGAAAGGGTCCTTTTTTTTATCCTCCATTCACTTGGAAAACTCCTTGTGTGTAACTTTTAACCCAGCTGCCGCCGTCTCACAGAAGACTACTGGGAAAAAAATCGTAACAGATCTCCGTATCATCCTATTAAATGAGGCTGACCACGACAGTCTCAAGAATCTCTTTGATAAATCTTTGTTTTCTAAAGCTTGCTGTTATATCTAACAAATTGCTGCAGATGTTGTTGTTGTTGTTGTTGTTGTTGTGGTCTTCAGTCCTAAGACTGGTTTGATGCAGCTCTCCATGCCACCCTATCCTGTGCAAGTTTCTTCATCTCCCAGTACCTATTGCAACCTACATCCTTCTGAATCTGCTTAGTGTATTCATCTCTTGGTCTCCCTCTACGATTTTTACCCTCCACGCTGCCCTCCAATGCTAAATTTGTGATCCCTTGATGCCTCAGAACATCTCCTACCAACCGGTCTCTTCTTCTCGTCAAGTTGTGCCACAAACTCCTCTTCTCCCCAATTCTATTCAATACCTCCTCATTAGTTATGTGATCTACCCATCTAATTTTCAGCATTCTTCTGTAGCACCACATTTCGAAAACTTCTATTCTCTTCTTGTCTAAACTATTTATCGTCCATGTTTCACTTCCATACATGGCTACACTCCATACAAATACGTTCAGAAACGACTTCCTGACACTTAAATCTATACTCGATGTTAACAAATTTCTCTTCTTCAGAAACGCTTTCCTTGCCATTGCCAGTCTACATTTTATATCCTCTCTACTTCGACCATCATCAGTTATTTTGCTCCCCAAATAGCAAAACTCCTCATTTCCTAATCTAATTCCCTCAGCATCACCCGCTTTAATTCGACTACATTCCATTATGCTCGTTTTGCTTTTGTTTATTTTCGTCTTATATCCATGCTGCCGATGGAAGGACTATAATGAGTGTTTTATAATCCTATAGCATCAATTGTGCAAACAGAAATTCTCGGGTGCGCCATGTGAATAAGTTCCTGAAGAACAGATGTGTGCGATAAAGTAAGAAACTGGTTACTATGTTAAGTTAACTCCGTCTTCAGGCCACAAGTGGCCCATCGGGACCATCCGACGGCCGCGTCATCCTCAGCTGAGGATGCGGATACGATGGGCGTGGCGTCAGCACACCGCTCTCCTGGTCATTATGATGGTTTTCTTTGATCAGAGCCGCTACTGTTCGGTCGAGCAGGTCCTCAATTGGCATCACGAGGCTGAGTGCACCCCGAAAAATGGCAACAGCGCATGGCGGCCTGGATGGTCACCCACCCAAGTGCCAGCCACGCCCGACAGAGCTTAACTTCGGCGATCTTACGGGGAACCGGTGTATCCACTGCGGCAAGGCCGTTGCCAAGAAACTGCTGGTTATTCGTTATTAGTTGCTGCCGGAAGTAACCACAATGTTATATAAAAGTATGCAAACAAGTTGCTTTCGTCAGATTTGGGTAAACAAGTTTCAGTAAAACTATAAAGCCATGCGTTTATGAGAACGAAAATTACAGTAACTAATTGTAATTGGCTATATCATACTGACCAGACATATTTCTTTTTATGGTATAATTTGGGTCAGAAGCTACAATTGTTATATCACAACACTGAATCGCATACAAGTAAATGCGTTTACAAGAAAAAACAGAATTTATTGATAGTTGTCTTACTGCAAATCACTAAGTTGTTCATGAAGATTTCCTAAATGTTGGGTACTTAAACCATTCCGTGTATTTGTTTCGAATAAGTAAATAGCAAAATGAGTTGTGTGGCTCCTTACTATCTGTAAATTATAAGCATTGCGGACGAAGTATAATTTCCTATTTTCATAACATTAAATCGTTCTAGTGAGTCCAAAATATTAAGTTGATTTCCTCACTTTCTGAAAACCCCAACAATTTACAAAATGCTTTTGGAGACAATCCTTACGTTCTGAAATATTCTTTTCGTCCGTGCTTCGGAGTTTCCGTAAAGACACGCGAAATCACGCTCCCAGTCGAGGTCTGAATCCACGTAGTCTTGGCGTGCGAGACAAATTACGTGACTTACTGCGCGGCGGTTTTAATTCGAAACATTTACTGCCGCACCCGGACTGCCTGCACGCCTACGTTACCGAACCAACATAAATAAGAGTCACCAGTCTAGCTTTGATCCGTGAGTCTGGTCAAACGTCTCACAGCTCAGAAGTCAGTAGTTAACAGAACTACAGCCGGCCGCTGTGGAGGAGCGGTTCTAGGCGTTTCAGTCCGGAACAGCGCTACTGCTACGGTCGCAGGTTCGAATCCTGCCTCGGGCATGGATGTGTGTGATGTCCTTAGGTTAATTAGGTTTAAGTAGTTCTAAGTATAGGGGACTGATGACCTCAGATGTTAAGTCCCATAGTGCTTAGAGACATTTGAACCAATAGAACTACTTTCAGGAAAGATTTAGAGAACCAGCCACTGCGCTGGAGAAACAGTCACTGCTACCAGTTCTACACACCGCCTCTGAACTAGGTACTATCAACTCGCGACGATAACCCTCATAACAAGACGTGAATACCAGTTCATTGTCAATAATGCAGAAGCCTCAAAAAATGAACAAGAAAGAACTAACCCTACGCAATTCTGTCACTGCTGTCCAACCCACCTCCAGCTAGCTAATGACTCAACGATCTGTTCATAGCATTCTGCTCTTAGGTATCTTTCGGAAGTACAAGTCCACACTCACTAATCCAAAAACTCGCTGAGAGGAACAGGAACGTATCCAAACAGCGTTCGACGTCCGTGCACAGGAACGCACGTCTTAAAGGATGTCAAATTAAATACCTTTCAGCCGTCAATTTTCAACCTTTTTCTATTTGGCAACCAGTTTCAACGTTTTACTACCCCACTTCAGGCGTATGACCGACGTATAGGAAGAATCTACCTCGGTTGTGTTCAAAATAGGGGCCAGCAATACTGGTACTAGTAGATATATACTTGCTACAGTGATCCCTTCAACCATCACCTGCCGACTGAACGGCTGAAACTGATTGACAAACCAAATAAGGATGAAAATTGACGCCCGAAAGGTATTTAATTTGACATCCTCTATCGAACAGACGAGTGCCACAACCATTTTTAAAAATAAGGACGTACAGAGGCACGTCTTAAGGTGTAAGTAGGCTGTTTAGATTTTTATGGTGGTGACGCCACGTAGTGCTCTGTATGAAAATCACTGACTGTACTGTGTGCAACCTGTGGCTGGTTGGCATTGTTGGAATATTCGCTATTGTACTGTTGGGCAGTTGGATATGAACAAAGCATAGCGCTGTGCAGTTGGAGGTGAGCCACCAGCAGTGGTGGATGTGGGGAAAGAGATGGCAGTTTTGAGAGCGAACGATCTGGACGTGTGTCCGTCAGAAAAAGGAAGTTTGTAAAACTGGATGTGTTGAACTGATATATATAAAACTGGATGTCATGAACTGATATATATATATATATATATATATATATATATATATATATATATATATATATATATATATATATATATATATATAATGAATTTTGAACACTCTTAAGGTAAATACATTGTTTGTTCTCCATCAAAATCTTTCATTTGCTAACTATGCCTATCAGTAGTTAGTGCCTTCAGTAGTTAGAATCTTTTATTTAGCTGGCAGTATTGGCGCTCGCCATATTACGGTACTTCGAGTAACGAAGATTTTTGTGAGGTGAGTGATTCATGAAAGGTGTAGGTTATTGTTAGTCAAGGCCATTCTTTTGTACGGATTATTTAAATGCCTTGTGCATGGATGTGTGTGATGTCCTTAGGTCAGTTAGGTTTATGTAGTTCCAAGTTCTAGGGGACTGATGACCTCAGATGTTAAGTCCCATAGTGCTCAGAGCCATTTGAACCATTTTTGATTACTGAAAGTCAGATTGCCTTGCGCTGAAAAAAATATTCTGTGTCAGTTTACTGTTGATCAGAATAAGTAAGAGAGAAATGTCTGAGTACGTTCAGCTTTGCTCAGCTGTTTGAAAATCAAGTAACGTAAGATGTTTACCAGCACAGTCATTCATAATTTTTCTAAGGGGATGTGTCAAAAGCGCTGCAAGCTTTCTGTACCGGAAAAGTAATTTCTTTCGTCACGATGGATCGCCAACTGAAAAACTCCTTAACGATTACACTTCAAAACGCAAACTCTAGCCCAGAGGACCCACGACTTATCAGATCAATCGTCGAGGGCTTGTGGCCTACTCTTAGATTTCGTGAGTTCCGTACGTCTCCACGAAATTATTCTACATTTTGCCTCTTCATGTAGTCATAATCAGGAGCAGAATGTAGGCAATGTCATTGGGCATTCCCTACCCTGCCTACAACACTCCTGTACGGTGCTGTCTCCTGGCAACTTTTTCTGCAAGAGGTTTTGGAAACACCGACCGTTACTTGGGAAATACTCGCCATTTAAATCCGTCTTGCAGGCTCCAGAAACGAACAATTGAGGAGGGCTAGTGGAAAAACTGTCCAGTCAGCTATAGACTGAACGAAGCCTCCTTCACCTAGAAACACGAGCCCGTTGTAGAGAATGGAGAAAGGGCCTGGAAATGGTGTGTTAAACATTTAACTGTATTCTAGGGTAACAGTGGCCAACACTGTTTATGAAATATACAGTACGCAGAGCTGTATATAAAAAGAAAAGGATTCAGCGAATGAAACTACTCTTCGAGAGGTACAAGATGTTGAGGTAGGAGACGATATAATATTCTCCATAATTGTTGCTAACCAATGGAAACTAACATCTGAAAGAGATTTTAACGTGTTTGAAAATTATTGATAAACAGACCACGTTACAGACATTTCTATGTTTTTCACACATCTGTCCTTTCGTAGTCCACTGATTGTTTAATTAAGATTTGTTGTACTATCACTAAAATAAAACTTCAATTATATGACCCATTATCTTCAATATTGGTTTTTAATTACATTACATGTGCTAATGAGTAATAAAAATTAATTAATAATTTACTGTTTCCTATCAATTAAAGAGTATCATAATTGAGAAGTATTACCTTTAGAAATTCAGTCATCGCCTTCAAGTAGCGTTTGAGGCTCATTTAAGAGTATGAAGGTCATTTACATTGATAAAGTGGATTTGTATCATACCTGTAAGTCGGCAAGAGCACTGCGCGAGGGGAACAAGAGTTCATTTTCTAATGTTATTGAATTTCAACGTTTTAATCTCTCACGAAGCCTCTAATGTTTCAAAAACTCTGCTTAATAGTGAAGGTTTAGTCCTGAAAACGTGTATCAGGTTCGATTCCATATGGTATGGGTGTGCTCATCGAATATGTTAATTAAATTTGAGAAATATCAGCAATCGGTCGCCAATAATCTATTTACTGCAGATCTAGCTAGATTTCAACCACTGTGTGGCCATCACAAGGGCTGAAAGCATATAACAATACATCAAAATAAGAAACATATATGAATCAAAATGTATCGTAGTTGTTTGAGCTTTGTAAACGAATAGATGATAAAGTAACAAATCGATGAGATGTAAAACAAATAATCATAATATCTCCATTATATAAATACCTGCTACTATAATATCCATGGCAATATTTCAATTCACATTGAGCCGACTGTTTGCAATTACTAAACATTGAGAGTCGATGTACGTCTCGATAGTATGTAGAGCCCTTTAGTTTAGATCACAGAATTAACTTGCCTTTTTCCTTCAATGTTATCCAACAACTGAAAATCACAAACACAATAAACAAGAACATTGTTGAAAGAAAATAGCAAAGATATGTATCACACAAAAAGCAGTCGCTACTGATTAGCGGATCGGCCTGCCCCCTTGGGGCTACTGGGCGATCTAACAGTAATTTCTACATATTGCGTTTTAAAACGCGTATAAATAATTTAAAACAATATAATTACTCTTACTTGCAGAAATAAAACTTCACTAAAAACCATTCATTAAAACACAGTTGGTTTCATCTTAACACCATCTCTGATTAAAAACATGAACTAGAAGCTTCAGGAACTTAGGTACCAGTAGAGGTACCTTCTTAGGAACAGGACACATTACGCTTTACAAAGCATTTACACCCAGATTTCCATTAAGATCAGTTAATTATTGATTAAGTTTGGTGCTACGTTCATTAAGCTTTGGAGTACGCTAGCTATTGAGGTAAACAAAGCTTTTTCGTTTAGTATGGGAATCGTTCTCACATGTGAGCGTAGAGGCATACCATTATAACAGAACATTGCTGGGTGGCCGATGTGGCTGCTGGCTTCTCCTTTCACTGGCCGAGTTCAAAACAGATTTCAAAAAGTTACCCTCATTGAGAACTTCTTATTATTGTTTGTTCGTACAACAGCGTATTGTGGCAAAAAATGTGCACTCAATGATCCACGTAAAAACAGCCCACACCATTATGGAGCCGTCACCAGCTTACACAGTGTCTTGATGACAACTTGGGTCCATGGCTTCGTGGGGTCTGTGCCACACTCGAACCCTATTATCAGTTCTTACCAGCCGAAATGGGGACTCACCTGACCCCAGTTTCGCAGTCTTCTAAGGTCCAGCCAATATGATTGTACAAGGCAGTGAGGTGGTGTCCTGCTGTTAAACGAAGTCACATCGGTCATCTGCTGCCGTAGCCCATTAACGAGAAATTACTCCGCACTGTCCTAACGGATACGTTCCTCGTACATCCCACATTGATGTATGCGGTTATCTGACGCAGTACTGCTTGTCTGTTAGCACTGATAAATCTATGCAAAAGCCGCTACTCTCAGTCGTTAAGTGAAGGCCGTCGGCCACTACGTTGTCAGTGTTGAGAAGTAATGCCTGAAATTTGGTATCTCTGGCACAAACTTGACAATGTTGATCTGAGAATATTGAATGCGTCACCGATTTCCGAAATAGAATGTCCCACGCATCTAGCAGAATTACTATTCGGCATTCAGAGTCTGGTAATTCCCATCGTGCGACCATAATCGCGTCGACAGCCCTCTCACATGAATCACCTGAGTGCAAATGACAGCTCCGCCAATGCACTGCCCTTTTATACCTTGTATATGTGATACTACCGCCATCTGTGTATGTGCATATAACTGTCTCATGACTTTTGTCACCTCATTGTACGTCCTTTGTAGTAACTCTGACTACACAATTAATAAACGAATAGGGTGGAGATTTGAAGTTGAAAGACCAGATAGACTCATTTGTGGCTAAAGCAAGTTACAGGCTTTGATGAATTTATTGCATACTGGGAAACTGCAATGTTACTATAAAACAGTTGGCACACAAAAAGGATTTAGCCTTCGGTATACGCCTCCCGTCCCCCACGCAGATCCTCTACAACCTCATTCCTTTCCCCCATCTGCTCCTATTCCTCGAACATATCTGCATACTCTACACCTGCTGCCACCTTGATCCCCCTCATCCCCTGGTTGCTCCTCTCCTCTCCAACCCCCGCCCTCTGCCATGCATTCACTGTTGTGTCCCCCCTACCCTCCATCTCTACACCCTTCATCTCCTTTCCCAAGGTGGCTTCCATCAACTCCTCCTCTTGGATGATGCCCTCTCTCCCTCCATTTATCCCTCCTATCAACTCTGATCCTCACCCCCCTCCTTTCCTTTGTCCTTTCCCCAGGCTCCCTCTTCCCCCTCCCCCCCCCCTCCATCCGGTTTTTTCCCCACCTACCCTCTCTCTGTCTCCCTTCTCTCCCCCAAGTCCTTTCCCATTTTCCTTCCTCTGCCTTTCCCCATTCCCTCTCGCATCTACCCTGCTCCCCGCTTCTGAGTCCTCTCCCTTCGTCGTCCCCCCCACGCATTTTTTTCCTCTCCTCTCGCCCTCTTTTTCTTCCCCCTACTCTGTCCAGGTCCACCTGTAACAACAACAACTGTACATATAATAAATTTTTCTTCTGATTTTCGATAAATTAGTGTAAGCAATGTTTTAATTTCATTTCTTTTTCTTTTCATGTCATTGTGTTAATGAAACTGTGAGCAACTTTAGATGTGAATATTAATATTTATGTCAGATTTCAAGCAATGTTATAACAGAATTGAAGTGTAACCCATATTGAATCTATTGTAACCTGTTTAAAAATGTAATGGTGCGCCTGGTCCATACGTAGGCAATGTATTAGGATATGTGGAATGTAAAACCTTTGGTGAATACCCTATCTGTAGGGGAGCGGTAAAAGGTGGATGGCAGGCGAGCGCGGGAAAATGCACACGGGCGCGGCACGGCGTAACGGGCTCAGCAAGTCAGTCGGAGTTGGGCATCGGTCTGAGGAACACGTCCCGGATCGAGGAGGCTATCCTGGAAAAAGTGGTTTCATTGAGCCTCGGATGTGCCGTTTCCGACGACCATACAGCATGGCTATATTCTAAAGGCACTGAATTGAAAAGGATTGCGACGCTAAGAAGAAGCAAAGTGCCGATACAGCAAGAGCCATAGCTGTGATTGTATGTGTGCTGTGCGCCTCGCCATCTCGCTGCCCGCCAACCGCCGTATCGACACGAACAGGTTAAATGTTTAGAATTGTATTCGTGTGGACCAGTGTTAATTTTGTTCCTGACTGTTCAATAATAACTTAACTTTTACCAGAATTGTCCTAGCAATTAATTATCCTCATCACTAACCTAGACAGGGTCCTTTCCATATGTTGTGCAACCCTAGTGTCCCGAAATGAAGATTTAAAGTTTATGTTAAAAAGAATTACCTGCAGAACTATCTATGCTAGAAAGATGTTTAAGGAGTTTTATTATTAATGAAAATATAAGCAAAGAACTAAGGTCTAACAAAGTTGGAAGATAATTTTGGAATTGGTTTAGTAATGAAGCTTAATTAATTGGAGACAAAAATAATGGTAGTTAAATGAGGAAGTAATAATACAAAAAGAGTAGTAACTCATATTTTGTAAATCTTGAGTGCTTAATGTTTCCAATAGTTAATAGTTTCAACACATTGATCTTAACAGTTTCAGGGTCCCCCCTCCATTTTTTTCTTTCCTATTCATTTAAATTCTGAAGTGTACTGAACTGATTTGACCAGCAAAGTCAAAGTCAATATAAAACCTAAATTTACCTGTGTTTTACCCTTATTAAAACTAACATTGTATGTGTGTTTCAAAAGTGCTATTTCTAGGGTAACCTATGCCCGATTTCAGTCGGATTAATAGACAAAACGCTGCGTGTAGTAATCATTGTAGTGCAATGTTGTGTATTTATAGCTTGTTCAAATTAGTACAGAAAGGGAAAATCTTAGTTCAGTAGATTTTTCTGGTTCTAAAATTCACCATATAATGCAATATTGCTATGTGTTGTTATGCTTGTACGTACATCCACTTGTACAAGGAAAAACTCACTTAATGCCTAATTAGGCTGGCGACCGTATTATTAACAATTGGTAGCATCTGCTGTGTATGTTTCTTGCGCGTTCTAACGTGTAGATGCACTTTAGATTTGCTTGACGTATCATTGTTGTTACTGTGTGGGGTAAGTCTGATTTTGCCTCCATTCAGGTACACGCGGTCAACATATTTACTAAAATCCTTTATTATAAGGTGAAGCCCATCAACTTATCATGGTTCAAATGGTTCAAATGGCTCTGAGCACTATGGGACTCAACTGCTGAGGTCATTAGTCCCCTAGAACTTAGAACTAGTTAAACCTAACTAACCTAAGGACATCACAAACAACCATGCCCGAGGCAGGATTCGAACCTGCGACCGTAGCGGTCTTGCGGTTCCAGACTGCAGCGCCTTTAACCGCACGGCCACTTCGGCCGGCTAACTTATCATAGTACAGGCTTTAAAGAGTTAACGTACGCCCGAGAGCACGTATACGTTACACCCCCTTCCATCTGCCCTTGCCTGTGGAGTGTCATCTTCGTGCTGACCTTTCGGTGCAGTGTTCCTAGTGATTGTTAAGTGTTGTGCGACTTTTCTGAAGTGTTGCAAACGGACATCATGCTGTCAGAGGGTGTGATTTTTTTTTATCTCTCTTGCGAACAGATTCCAAACTGTCGCCGTGTTTTTTTTAATTGTCTGTCTTCTTTTTCCCTGTCTGCTTCCTCTGTATTTTATTATCATCGCCCACCATTAGTTTTATGTTTTAACTTTCCACAATTTTACACCGTTTTACGTTTTATGTCACCGTTAATCGCTTGTTTTTTTATTGTTTCTTATCTTCTTATGTTTTAAAAATTCTGTAGGCTGAAGAGCGGCGTACTAAGCTGCTGCCAGTCCGCCGCCTTCGGGGGGAATTGAAATCCAATAAAGGATAAAAACAGGATTTACGGCCTAGACCACATTAGTATTAAAGTATATTGCTGCTCTGTCGAGTTGGCCTGAGGTGGGACATCGAGTTCACAGAAAGAATGCCGGCGCTTTTTGTTTCGCGAGAGTCCGTAATAGAAGAGTCTGAAATATCGATTGAGAAGTTATCTCAGGAAGAAGATATCTTACGGAATTTAGAAAATTTGTGACCCTGCTTACCGACGGCAATGTAAAAATATTTTTCAGTCACTTGTGTATCTGTTTCACAAAGGCAGTGAAGATGAAACTAGAATAATGACAGTTCGAGAAGACCCCTTTAATGCATTGACTATAACACAATTTGCAATAAAAAGTACTCTTTGCCATGTGCTTAGATACTGGGAATTTATATTGTAGCGTACTTAGACTAAAGCACATAGTGCCAGTCATGTAAAACATATCGTTTGTTGGTTTTCTGCGCCAGAGTAACTCCCGGGCGCTAACGATGCCTTCGCGGAGCTGCCGAGTCTTCCGCTGCCAGACGGCGCCAGAGGCGGCTGAACAGATGCGGGGAGGCTCGCGTGTCGGTCGGCAATTTGCGGACCTCACGCAGATAAGACGGCCTCCTGTCGCTACTGCCCCCTGCCACCCACCGCTGACAAGTCAGTGCGTGGCGCCGTCCGCCAGTACTCGGGATACGAATGCAGATCCCTGAGGAGCTGTTAATCGTGTTTCAGGAAAGTTAACTATATACAAAATTGATGTTTACTTTGTTTTCCATATTATGTCCAATGGTATACTTAGTAAAGATTGAGTTTAAATAATATAACAGGACTAGACAGCATTCCATCGCAATTTATAAAATCATCTGGGCATGTAGCAACCTAACGATAATCAAGTTCCTCTGTAGGATCTGCGAGACTGGCCACGTACCATCAGACTTCAGGAAAAAATATCATCCACACAATACCAAAGACAGAAAAGGCAGATAAGCGCAAAAACCATCTCACAATCAGCTTAGGGATACAGGGTACTTTTTCGGCACAATATTATGTAAAAATCAACACCTATTTCTTTTTCATCACTATTTATATCTGTATGTTTTACAGATTTTTTTGTTGATATCAGGTAATGCAGCACACTTTCTAAACAAATTAGAAATATTTTGAATATTTTTGAACCTTCTTAGGGTTATTAAAAATTACAAAGAAATTGATGTATTTTTTTCTAAAATGCTTCCATAAACTGAGGTATCATATTATGTTATACATTTGAATGGGACCAGATTTTTACCAGATACACATGACATGATGGTTGAGGTACCAGACCTATCTAATTCCAGCTATTATGTATATTACAACGATAAAAAATACCACATCTTGCATTTTAATTTTTGTAATTTGTTTCCTAATAAAAATGTTATTTTTTCTATAATTTAGTTGATTCTGCAATAAAGCCTACTACATAACTATTGACTATTGAAAGATAAAGAAAAAAATAGAGCAGTGGTATGTAAACTTTAGGAAATATTTGTACCTGAATTCTAAAAAATACAACTTGCAGGAAATTGTGAATGAAGATATGTGGTCCAATTAAACTGTACCTCAGAACATTCCTGAAGCATAGTCTTCATCCTGCAGCATTTCTTCATCTTCAAGCTTCCTCTTGGCATTTCTTTTAGCACGTCTTGCTTCTTTGGGAACTTGAAGAGCGAATCTTTCAGCTTCATGCACTCGTTGTCCGTCACACGCAAACAATTGAACTCCCATATTAGAGCCACATTTTATGGCTATTCTCAGGACTTCCAACCCTATCACTCCATCATTGAAATATATCACTACATCTAGTACACCAACTTTTAATGTATTTAGTCCTACAAAAACAGTCTTGGGTAATCTTTGCCATATGCAATGGTTGAAACTTTCATTTATATTCAGAGTGCCCCCATAAAGACATTTACTAAGAAAAACAGGGTCGCTCAGGTTTCCAAAAATTGATTTTATTTCAATCCTAACAGGCTCAGGAAGAGAATGCTTACGATGGTATATTTTGACCACTTACTTCTGCTTTTTGGTAACCACACCAAGAATCTGCTCCTTTAAAATTTGGTAGATATAGGTCATTTCTCATTTGAAACCGTATAATGTATATATCAATGTAGTCATGGAACGCAACAGAATTTAATAAAGTAACAAAAAAAATTTCGAAATTTCCGCCATTTAGAAGTACCCTGTATCCTTAACAGCTCATGGATACAAGCTACTGACAACAATAATATACAGAAGAATGGAAAAGAAGGAACTGTGAGATGACGATCAGTTTAGCTTTAGGAAAGATAAAGGCACCAGGGAGGCAATGCTAACGTTGCGTATGATACTGGAAGCGAGAGTGAAGAGAAATCAACACACGTTCTTTGTACTTGCTGACTTGAAAAGGTTGTTCGGCAGTATACAGTGAGACAAAGTGTTCGAAATTCTGAAAAAAAATAGAAGCAAGCTTTAGAGTAAGACCTGTAGAATACAGTCTGTACAAGTACCAAGAGCGAACAATAAGATTGGAAGACCAAGATCTACGTGTTCAGATTAAAAAGGCTGTACTACTAGATGTAGTCTTTAGCTCCTACTTTTCAATCTATACATCGAAGAAGCAATAACGGATATAAAAGATATTTTCGAGAGTGAGTTTAAAATTCAAGGTGATGGGAAAAATGAAAAGATTCGCTGACGACATTGTTATCTCCACTGAAAGTGATGAGCAATTACAGTATCTATTGAGTGGAATTAACAATCTATTGAGTACAGACCTCAAACTGACAGAGAAGTGAAGAAGGACGAAAGCAATGAGAATTAGAGGGAATAAGATCAGCGAGAAAATGGAAATCAGTGCTGGGGAGCAGAAAGTAGACCAAGTTCGGGACTTCTACCTTGAAAGCAAAATAACCCATGGTGGACAGAGTAAGGAGGACAAAGAAAGCCGACTAGCACAGGGAAAGAAGGCATTCCTGGTCAAGAGAAGTCTACTAATATCAAATATCGGCGTTAATTTGAGGGAAAAATTTTTGAGAATGTACATCTCAAGTTCAGCACTGTATGGTGGTGAAACATGGACTTTAGGAAAACCGAAACAGAAGAAAATCGAAGCATTTCCAATGTGATGCTACAGTAGAGCGCTGCAAATTAGGTGTACTGTTAAGGTAATAAACAAGGAGGTTCTCAGCACGATCGGCGAGCAAAAGGAATATATCGAAAATACTGACAAGAAGAAGTACATCTGTTCGGATATCAGGAAATAACGTCCTTGATATTAGAGGGAACTGAAGTGGGTAAAAATTGTAGAGGAAGACAGAGATTGTAATACGTCTATTAAATAATTGAGGACGTAGGCTGTAATTGCTACTCTGAGATGGAAAAGTTGGCACAGGAGACGAATTCGTAGCGAGTTGCATGAAACCGGTTACAAGACTGATTGATGCAAAAACAAAATGGCATTTGTGAGTGGCCGTTGACACTCAACAAAACCAAATATAATTTACTAAAGAAAATCACATCTATTTCTTTCTTTCGCTTACGCCACAGTCCCACAGCGACCGCAGGGTCGGCGTGGTTACAACGGATTTGGCAATGTAAGTGTTAGGGATGGCCGGATGCCCTTCCTGCCGCCACCCCACACCCCCCAGGACGGCATCAGTGTACCCCAACTGTCTGCAATCGTGAAATAGTGCGGACGTGTTTCAAATGTCTGCGACGCATGTAACTGAGGCGGAACGTGGGGTCCAGCCCGGTATTCACCTACCGGGATGTAGAAAACCGCCTAAAAACCACATCCAGGCTGGCTGGCACACCGGCCCTCATAGCTATTCCGTTAGGCGGAATCGATCCGGGGCCGGCGCGCCTACCCGAGTCCAGGAAGTAGTGCGTTAGCGCTCTCGGCTACCCTGGGAGGGGGGGGGGGGGTAGAAAAACACATCTATTATTGGCTCCAAAATAAAAAAGAAGTCTGTTTACTGTCAGATATTCACTGGAATACGCTCAAAGAAATGAAACTCACTCGTGAGAGCTTAAAAAACCACTGTTTCACACATTCTTGATGTTGCTCAGCAATCTGGGACTGCTTGTAATATACCATTTTTAGGTCGCGGCTGTATGCTCTTTCTCTGGGTATTTTGTACGCTACAGTCTATATTCATCCTAAAGAGGATTCCTCCAGCCTAGGAGTAACGGACCGATTTTTTTTCCTATCGTCAAAATGGGTTGCGGTCAGGGTACACGGCTGCCTTAGGAGCTTGTGACTTCCCGTAATCGCCAGTGTTTCCCGGGTTCTGTTGGAAAGAAACATCTGAAACTCCTGAAGCACATTACAGCTGTTGGTATTAGCAGGAGATGGCTGTTTGAAGGGCCTACACTCCGAACTGCAGGCTGATTGCCTGAGACACCTGTCAGGGAGAATAACGTCGTGGAGCCGAAATCAGAGGTGGGACGATGGCAAGTCATGGACTCTGTAAAGGTGGAACTGATGTCTCAGAACATTTAGCTGAAGCCAGGCCTTAATGGTACACTGCGATTTACGAAGTTTATTTTGAAATGTGGAAGGACTACAAGAACAGGAAGAGCTTCCCCTTGTGCAGGAGTGAAATTCTGTTTTGTTCTTTTACGATTGCCTTTTGAGCCTTTTGAGCGTGCAACTGCTCAGTAGGAAAAGCCTCTTATACAAGGCCATGCAGCTACTAACTAGCAGGAAGTAGTGTTCTTTTTTACAAACCGACTTAACCGAGACTAATTTAGGTAAATAAATTCCAGTTTTCTCGTTGGAAATTTGAGTGTTGCGTATTCTTTTGGCCTGTTGACACTGAGTGGTGCTCCTGGTTAGCTGTGTGGAGATTATAGACGGAAGTTGATAGAAGCCGTCTGGATGTGTTGCATGAACTGTTAGCGGTGTACATATTCCAAGCCAGTGGTCGGACTGCTGCAGGGCATTAATTGTTTATTCACTGTGGAATAGTGAGAAGTGTAACCTTGTTTCACGGGTCAAGGAGAGACACTGGTAACCCTTCTTTGACTGATTTTGTAAGCGTAGCAGTGTAGCGAATTAATCTGGATCCACAAATAAACGTTTGCATTTAAATTTGTGCAGCAGTACGTCGCGTAATTTCTCTCGCGCTCTGCATGTATTTGTGTATGCTAAGACCGCGGCCGTGGGTGTGACTTCGTGTTTCGCCACGGTAGGTTCCAGGCAGGAACGAAAGGAGCGTTTCAGCTTACCATGTAGGATGAGTCCTAGATACAGAGAAGGTATAAATAAATGTGACACGTTTCGTCACAGGTTTCCTTAGTAAAAGGAATATGCTTATCCAACTGCAGTGGAAGATGTTGCGAGAGAATCGTTGTGTTTCACGAAAAGGTTACATTCTGAGAAGAGTCACGCAGCATATTACGTTGTCTGATACCCCGCCACTACATTGATACAGAGACGAACTCGAAGAGTGACACCAATAATATTTGTGTCGATGGTTTCACTTTCACCAGCCCGGATAGCCGTGGCGAGAGTTGCCGGATCGAACCCGCAACGCCAATTAATGACGAGGGCTGCAGAGCATGTTTGCTCCAGACACAGACAAATGGGGTACACAAATTCCGTTCCACGAGGCGCTGGGCGGGTCTGGTGACGTCAGAAATGACAACCGGCCACCAGCTGTCTCTAATCTTCCCAAAAACCATATAACAATGGTGACCCAGTAGAGAAATGGGAACAGACAGGTGGTCGCCTTTCGAGTTGTCGTGGCCATTATGTTACTTGGGAATTACATGCTGGTGAAGCATATCGCAGTAACGCTTGCCTGTTACACTGTACATCTTTGGTCCTTGAGCGCCAGCCTGTTCAAAAAAGAATGAGCCAATGGTGAACATAGCCGTGAATCCACACCAAACTATGACACGTTCACCAGACAGACGAACTTCACGCACAGTGCCTGGAGGTGAAGACCTTCACACTCGGCGACTGTGTGTGTTCACCACACCCGTCAGAGAAAAATGAGCTTCGTCTGTCCGTACGATGGTCCAGCGCCAGCCCTCGTCAACTTCAGTCCTTGCGAGAAAGTGGAGAGGGAAGTCAACACATCGTTGAGCATCCTGTGGTGCAAGCTGCTGTGCATTGTGGATCTTGTACGGATGCCATTTGAGAATGGTTCGAAGCACCTTTCGAACACTGCACCATGGGATGTTCAACTGTCGTGACACAGTATGCGCAGTGCCTGACTATCGGGAATTGCGCGCAGCATCGTCTGCCATAGCGACAGCAATTTCATCAACTATCTATGGTGCCACTGGTCTTCGGCCTCTTCTCGGAGCGACGCCCAGTTCTTCAGTTGATTCGAACTTCTTCGTCGATCTCCACACAGTAGGTGGAGAAAGAGGAGTTTTCCGTAATCCTTTCAGCCGCCGATATTCTTGATGTGCAGCTGCAGCATTACTGTTGTTTTGATGACAGAACTTCACCAATAATGCCCTATACATTTCTCCAAGCTCATGTTGACACGTCAACAAGTGCCCTGCGACTGGTCAGGTATGTGAACTTGTGAATCGCGGTGACTGATTACGGCACGTGGTGGCCGTAGTTGGAACTGGACGGTGGCGCAGTGACGCTGAAATCGTGCACCCCATACTTTGGCATTAATGCTACCATGTTTGGTAGTCGTACGATAATTAGTTTCGGTGTTATAACGTGTTAAATAAGGAAAGTTTAATTTAACCACACGGTATTTCTCGTAGCGAGGGCTGGCCGTGTACCATCCTACGGACAGACGAAGCTCATTCTTCTCTGACGGGTGTGGTGGACACACACAGTTGCCGAGTGTGAAGGTCTTTACTTTCAGGCACTGTGCATCAATTTCCTCTGTATGGTGAACGTGTAACCGTATGGTGTGGCTTCACGGCTACGTCCACCATTGGCTCATTCTCCGATCAGGAGAGCCGATCATTTCCAAATGCTTGGCCTGCACGATCACCTGATCAGACTCTCTGTGATTTCTTGTTCTGGGACTACCTGAAGGACATGGTTTACCAGGGGAATATTCACACATGGGCTGATCTGATGGTTCAAATGGTTCAAATGGTTCAAAATGGCTCTGAGCACTATGGGACTCAACTGCTGTGGTCATAAGTCCCCTAGAACTTAGAACTACTTAAACCTAACTAACCTAAGGACAGCACACAACACCCAGCCATCACGAGGCAGAGAAAATCCCTGACCCCGCCGGGAATCGAACCCGGGAACCCGGGCGTGAGAAGCGAGAACGCTACCGCACGACCACGAGATGCGGGCGGGCTGATCTGAAGCGCTGCATATCAACAGAGGTAGCCAGCATACCTATGGACATGATTTGTTCTGCTGTGCAGATCGCAACCTGCGTTTTCAGACTCTTCTGGACACTGGTGGGCCTCATATTGTGCCCCTTCGGTAACAGTACTGGTACCGGTATGTAATGGAATAAAGTACCGTAGCAGCACATTAAAAGTATTTCAATTGAAATGATTTTTTTTTCGTTGCGGAGGAATTTACTAACGAAATTCCTATCACCAACGTTCTTCTCCGAATGTGGAAATATTTTTTTGTGGCAAACTTACGATTACAATAACAAAATAAGGGAAGTCAGCGCTCGTACGGAAATATATAGGTGTTCGTTATTTCCGAGCGTTAAACGTGGCTGGAATAATAGAGAATTCTGAAGGTGACTGAAATGTGATTTGCAAGGTATCTATGTAGATGTAGATGTAGATTCGGCATTACTTCTCTTCCCCATGTCCTTGACATTAATGATATTAAGTTTGGTACTCGTGTGGCAATTAATTTTAGTGTTATTATGTGTTAAATAGTGAAAGTTTAATTATAATCACTCGGTAAATACCCGGGCTGGCAGCTGCATTGACGTTTTTTCTTGTTGAAGAATTTGTACGTCTATCCTCATATACTGTAGTTACTTCGCTTTGTCGACCTGGATTTTGAACTGGAAATCTAATTTCTGTGTGCTGTGGTCCAAGGGAGTTTGACTAGTTCATTAGAATTGATTGAACTCTCGTTATTTGCTATACTAAAGTTCACTTACCATCGATTTACCATCGAGCTTGTGTTCCACGTGCTTCGTTGTTTTCGGCAGTGATTGGTCTTGTTTGTGAGTCCGTGACGGTAAGATAAGAGATATTAGAGCTCACACTTGGGTTGTGAGCATTTGAGTGCTATTCTGTCATTCCGAGCAACGGATTAATCTGAGATGTACCGCGCCCGGGTTCGATTCCCGCCGGGGTCAGGGATTTTCTCTGCCTCGTGATGACTGGGTGTTGTGTGATGTCCTTAGGTTAGTTAGGTTTAAGTAGTTCTAAGTTATAGGGGACTGATGACCATAGATGTTAAGTCCCATAGTGCTCAGAGCCATTTGAACCATTTTTTTTAGATGTACCCTTAACACTGTGGCTCCTGCAAGTGCAATTTCCACCCCCACACTACTACAGAAGTCAGACAGACGCCTCTAACTTTCTAAAGAAAAATGCCTGAAAAACTTTCAGCAATAAATATCTTCTAGAGTCGTCCGCTGTAAGGAAATGACACAAAAGTTAACAAAATTCCTTATGTAACTAGTGGGATGCTTGGGTACTGGAATAGTGCTAGTTAGTGTAAGAAAAACATGAAACCAACGAAAATTATTATTTATTTTGCAAAAATTCTGAGAAATCACAATGGCACTTTTAGTTATGAACTGAGCAAGTTATTTCCAGGTTCTTTTCGGAATGTGAAGTTACCTCTTAAAGATAGGATTCGCTAATGAAATTTCTATACAAAGTTTAAGATTGTTATTGACTTGGCAGAATGGCTGAGAGCCACACCAAATCAGTTTGAATAATTATCCGTTACAAATTAGCTGGGTATGGTAGAGGCTGTCATGTGTGAAATGCAGTGAAGTGTATTGTTGTGGAGGAAATATGGGGCTCGCAAGAGCTGTAGTGCACAATAGCGTAAGCTGCGATAACTGCTGTCTGCGCCGCTCGCTGCTGACAAATAAGGTAACTCTCGTTCTTTGTTGATTGACCTTTGCCATTCAAACTCTCCCTACGCCTTGATGAAGTCAAGGACTCCTATTCGCCCCTAGTCTAACTATTGGCGTGGTACACCGGTCAGATAACCAGTTCAATGCGATGCCACTAAAAAATTCGCTCGCAGGCATTTAACTATAACTCTGTCCGTTCACAGCGCACAATAAGTGTAGCGACCAACACAGTGAACAACGGTTAATTGCAAGGACCCCATATAGAGTCACACTCCAATTCGCTCTCAACAGAGGTGCTCTCCGAGTGAAGTACTGAGGAGAGACTTGTTCGTCGCTCTTTGAGTACACGTACGAGCGCGCATGCTCTCGTTACGTGTTCTCGCTCCAAGAGCAACAACGGAACGGCCCCTCCCCACACCAGACGTGAAGGGGTATATCTTTCGGTCTCTTCCATTACTCCTTCAGCATCAGGAATATCGTCTGCCAATCAGCATTGCTCTTCTAAAATGGGAGAGTGACGTTTCGTTTAAGGCGACCAATCAGGAAATCTGTAGCACGGGCGTTTGGCGTTTGCTGTCTCCCTGTGAAAAACTCTGAAAGTGCATGCTATGTTTGTAAAAAATGCGTAGGCTGGGCGCTCCCAGACAATGTAGCAGAATTTGCTTTTAAGAGGAACACGGGGTCGTTCTCCCCTTTCACTCAGACAAACGTTGTCCAATCCACAGGCGGACACCTTCTGACATAGATAGGCTGAATCGTCCTCTGAAGGGGCCGGCCTCTTGGCGTGCGGTCCGCCTCTCCTTAACTAAAAGCTCTTGGGACCATCGTGCCTTGAATGTGTGTGTGTGTGTGTGTACGCCAGCCTCGAGTATCTCAACCCGGTGTGCACTTGTTATTTGCATATCGTTTACATGAATTCATGCAACATTGACTTCATCTTATCGAGTTTGGGTTCGAATGTAGCGTCTTGATGTGTGGAATATGATTGTGAGGGCGGAATATGTAAGCAATGAAGGTCAGGAGACCACGACGTCTTACAGGGTTCAAAAAATGGCTCTGATCACTATGGGACTCAACTGCTGAGGTCATTAGTCCCCTAGAACTTAGAACTGGTTAAACCTACCTAACCTAAGGACATCACAAACATCCATGCCCGAGGCAGGATTCGAACCTGCGACCGTAGCGGACTTGCGGTTCCAGACTGCAGCGCCTTTAACCGCACGGCCACTTCGGCCGGCTCTTACAGGGTCATCCACAGTAATTCTATCTGGGTTCTAATAGCAAATCCATCAAGTAAGGACGGAACTAGTGCAAGTGTCTTCTGTGACTATCAAAGAATAGGATGTGGATGTAGAGGCAACATCTGCGGACACGGCCCTGCTGGATTACAACGCTACTGGACGAATATTGAGAGTGAGTGTTCTCTGCTTCCCTGGTGTTCCGGTCATTTACTGAGAAGATCCACACTTTGCAGGAGCTGGTAATTCAAGATGACCAATGCTGCCGAGGCCATCATGCACACTGTGATTTGACACCAGTTTAAGATAAGGATGTAACATGTCATCGACGATGAGAACGTTGGAAACGTAGTACAGGCTCCAATGAGACGAGAATAGGAGGGGAAACAGGCCGAGACCATACAAGACAAACATATCAGAAATTTCCTTGCCCAATTTATTGAAAACATTGAATCTGAGGGTTGCGCTTTCTGACTGCGAGTCCAGTTCTTAACCATTGCACCACTTCTCTCTATAATCATAAACGGGTGTCAGCCTGCTGGTTTATAACCAAGAAGTGAATGATAATAACAAATATAAGATAGAGTTTAATGTTAAGAGTTCAGGTCGTATAACGAGTCAATAAGAAATCGGGACACATTAATAAATTGAGGCACTGTCCAGCAGCTTCAGTAAAGCGACCATTTCGTCCTCTGTTCATCTCAGAGCAAAGAGTTCTCTGAGGCACTGAAAATAGTTATTCAGAACTATTATGTATAAAAATGGCCTACACATAGTCTGCAAAGTGACGAAAGACGAAGATTTGCTGTACGCTTTTGCTTTTTTTTTTTTTTTTTTTAAAAAGGAATCCCACTTTTAGATATTTATGCGCCCCACACCGGTAATAATCCTCCGGAAAAAAAGTTCCTTTTCAATTATATATAAAAGTATGCTTACTGCGCTCACAAGTAGTCATAATTCTATTGTACTTCACCGAAGTCTCACAGCAGAAAACTTTTGGATCAGTTGTTGATACCATCACAGTTTCAATCTGCATAACTGATTGAGGCTCCCCGACATTTCGCTATATAATATCAGGTGAATGCCACTGCGATGTTTCCAACGATACCATGTTACTTACTATGGCAGCTGTTAACATGTTGTTCAAATGCTCCGACTGTAATAACTTAGATTCTAGGATTATCGGAATCAATTCGAAATCTCTAACAAGTCATCATGAGATTAATCTGCAGAGTAACGGCCTTGCTGCCTACAGATGTGACACTATATGCCGGAAACTTAAAAATAAAAGTAGTAATGTGTTTAATAATATCACTGCCGACTGTATACCTGCAAGACAATTCTCATCTTCGAATTTTTTTCTTAGAAATTCGTCTGATACAAGATGCAAGAATTTGCTGAGAAAGCCTACACTGGTTTCAGTGGGGGTTCTAACCAACTTAACACAAGACCTCATAAGTATTAGTATTGCTAGTATTTGCTAATTGCTAACATTTGGTATTCCTAATACTCGAATCTGATTTACCTCTTTCGGTACTTGATGTTTATGCTGTGCATATAATAACCGTTACATCTGTAGCTATTTTTTTACTATCATTTTTATTCAAACATGTTCCACCTAATAGTATTTGGCACCTTCAATAGTTTTTACAGCTCTTACACTTTATGTCTGTTCCTTGACTCCAATGTAAACACATCAGGACTCAAATACATGTTACTATTTGAATTTTCTCTGCGCCGCAGCAATGCAAATACTACCTCGTTGCTAAAGCAGTTACAAAGCACAGCCTTCCGAAATTCCTTCACTAAACAAGACGAAGTAAATATTCCAGAATTCAAATTAAGAACAGCTTCCACCAAGAGTAACTTAGAGGTCCTCGGAGTAGCGAACCAATTTAAATCACTTATCAAAAGCAAGTTTTCCTGCCGAAAGCTTGCTGATGCAATAGCTCCATACTTAATAATCATATACAACTGCTAGCTCAACGATAGATCTTTACCCAAGGGTTGGAAAGTTGCTCAGGTCACACCAATATTCAAGAAAGGTGGTAGGAATAATCCACTAAATTTTAGACGCATATCATTAACGTCGATAGGCAACAGGATTTTGGAACGCATATTGTATTCGAACATTATGAATTATCTCGAATGGAACGATCTATTTTTGCACAATCAACACGGGTTTAGAAAATATCGTTCTTGTGACAGACAACTAGCCCTTTACTCACACGAAGTGTTGAGTGCTATCGACTACAGCTTTCAAATTGATTCCGAATTTGTGGGTTTTCAGAAGGCTTTTGACTTCGTAGCTCACAAGCGGCTTGTAATCAAATTGCGTGCCTATGTAATATCCTCTCCGTTATGGAATGTGAAATTTAATTTTTTGTCAGAAAGGGATTTCTGGCGTTCCCCAAAATAGTATTGTAGGCCCTCTGCTGTTCCTTATCTATACAAACGTTCTGGGAGACAATAGAGCAGTTGTCTTGGGAGTATTAGCAGATGGTGCTGTGGTTTATCGTCTAGTTACGTCATAAGAAGATCAAAACAAATTGCAGAACGATATACACTCCTGGAAATGGAAAAAAGAACACATTGACACCGGTGTGTCAGACCCACCATACTTGCTCCGGACACTGCGAGAGGGCTGTACAAGCAATGATCACACGCACGGCACAGCGGACACACCAGGAACCGCGGTGTTGGCCGTCGAATGGCGCTAGCTGCGCAGCATTTGTGCACCGCCGCCGTCAGTGTCAGCCAGTTTGCCGTGGCATACGGAGCTCCATCGCAGTCTTTAACACTGGTAGCATGCCGCGACAGCGTGGACGTGAACCGTATGTGCAGTTGACGGACTTTGAGCGAGGGCGTATAGTGGGCATGCGGGAGGCCGGGTGGACGTACCGCCGAATTGCTCAACACGTGGGGCGTGAGGTCTCCACAGTACATCGATGTTGTCGCCAGTGGTCGGCGGAAGGTGCACGTGCCCGTCGACCTGGGACCGGACCGCAGCGACGCACGGATGCACGCCAAGACCGTAGGATCCTACGCAGTGCCGTAGGGGACCGCACCGCCACTTCCCAGCAAATTAGGGACACTGTTGCTCCTGGGGTATCGGCGAGGACCATTCGCAACCGTCTCCATGAAGCTGGGCTACGGTCCCGCACACCGTTAGGCCGTCTTCCGCTCACGCCCCAACATCGTGCAGTCCGCCTCCAGTGGTGTCGCGACAGGCGTGAATGGAGGGACGAATGGAGACGTGTCGTCTTCAGCGATGAGAGTCGCTTCTGCCTTGGTGCCAATGATGGTCGTATGCGTGTTTGGCGCCGTGCAGGTGAGCGCCACAATCAGGACTGCATACGACCGAGGCACACAGGGCCAACACCCGGCATCATGGTGAGGGGAGCGATCTCCTACACTGGCCGTACACCACTGGTGATCGTCGAGGGGACACTGAATAGTGCACGGTACATCCAAACCGTCATCGAACCCATCGTTCTACCATTCCTAGACCGGCAAGGGAACTTGCTGTTCCAACAGGACAATGCACGTCCGCATGTATCCCGTGCCACCCAACGTGCTCTAGAAGGTGTAAGTCAACTACCCTGGCCAGCAAGATCTCCGGATCTGTCCCCCATTGAGCATGTTTGGGACTGGATGAAGCGTCGTCTCACGCGGTCTGCACGTCCAGCACGAACGCTGGTCCAACTGAGGCGCCAGGTGGAAATAGCATGGCAAGCCGTTCCACAGGACTACATCCAGCATCTCTACGATCGCCTCCATGGGAGAATAGCAGCCTGCATTGCTGCGAAAGGTGGATATACACTGTACTAGTGCCGACATTGTGCATGCTCTGTTGCCTGTGTCTATGTGCCTGTGGTTCTGTCAGTGTGATCATGTGATGTATCTGACCCCAGGAATGTGTCAATAAAGTTTCCCCTTCCTGGGACAATGAATTCACGGTATTCTTATTTCAATTTCCAGGAGTGTATAAAAGATATCTGTATGGTGTAAAAATCGGCAGTTGACCTTAAATAACGAAAAGTGTGAGGTCATCCACATGAGTGCTAAAAGGAACCCTTTAAACTTCAATTGTACGATAAATCAACCAAATCTTAAGTCCGAAAATTCGGCTAAATACCTAGGAATTACAATTACGAACAACTTACGATGGAAATTAAACATACAAAATATTGTGGGGCAGGCGAAACAGAGACTGCGTTTTATTGGCAAAACACTTAGAAGATACAACAGATTTTGTAAAGAGTCTGCTTACACTACGCTTCACCGTCCTGGTTTGGAGAAGTGCAGCGCGGGGTGGAATTCTTATCGGGTAGGATAAACGGAGTACGTTGAGAAAGTTCAAAGAAGGGCAGCACATCTTGCATTAGCGAGAAACTAAGGACAGAGTTAGAAATGGTACAGGATTTTGGGGGAGGGGGATATAATTAAAACAAGACTTTCTCGTTGCGGGATCTCCTAACGAAATTTCAATCACCAACTTTCTCCTCCAAATCCGAAAATATTTTGTTGATGCTGACCTACATAGGGAGAAACGATCATCATATTAAAGTAATTGAAATCAGAGCTCTCAAACAGAGATATAGGTGTTCATTCTTTCAGCACGAGAGTGGAATAATAGAGAACGCTGATTACACTAGCAGAAAGATGAGGTCATTTCCCCATTGTAATGGTGCCATCACATTCTTATTAAAATTATGGTATTATGTTAATTACATTATTAGTAATTTTGGAAAGCTATTCATCACACAACTTTCTGTGGGATCTCAATTCATAAGCACAAAAGGGCGCAACCTCATTTGCAATTAAATTTTTGCTGTCCTTAATGATCTAGAAATTATCATTTTTGTGCTAGGACAGGCTCTGTGTCAAACAGGAAGCACTTTCAGGAAGTCCTGCCACAAGATATGAAAGGGCCAGCCTGACGATGAAGTGAGGAATTCGGTTTCCTACATCGCCTCAAGCATGACCTGTGTTACTCCTGCACAGTGAATCATCTACCTGTTTCGGCTGGTACTTAGAATAATAGTTCGTTCGGAATAATTTTTCTGTTGTGTCACAGTTTGACCTCTAATTTTATTATATGGTTTCGCAGACTTCTCGAATTTTCAAGTGGGTTTCTGAGAACTTGTAGTATTCCCAGTTGTGAATTTTGGTCAAGAAACTGAATTTTTTTTTGCGAATTAGCCAGCAGTCAGTCAGAAGTTGTAAGGCGTATGCTTCGCCGGCGATGGGCGAAGCATGACAGAATCTCTGATCAGAGAGTAGTTTATCGTTAGCTGTTGCTAGTCTGCGCTTGACCGCGCGAGACGTCAGTTTGCGTGTACCGAGTCGGCAGGAACAGTTGTACTCTGTCTGCAGGAGTGTTAAGTTGCACGCTGTCTGCAGTAGTGAGTTGTACTCTGTCTGTAGTAGTAGCGAGTGGACGGTTGTACTGAGCAGGCGTGCTCTTCTTGCGACTCTGGTCACGATTGTGGTGGACGATGAGTATTGTTACAGAAGGTAATGAAGCAACATCGCGCACATCTAGTAATGTATGTTAATTGTAATTAATTTGTTCAGAAAAATGCCCCAATAATAATTTTTCTATAAAGTAACTCTTTTAAAGAAAAGAATTCATTTCAATTTAAAGAATTTCCAATCTATTATCATTACATCCAAGAATCAAAAAAATATATATATGCCAGCATTGCACGAAGCTGTGTCAAGAAATTGCAGTTTTTTATTGAGGTAAGAATTTTTGCTTGTTTTATTCAGAATACAGGGCCGAAGGTCAGCGCTACTGTCCTTATAAAATTTGTCAGGTTTAATTATTTCACAGGGTCGAAGGTCAGCGCTGCTGCCCTTATAAAATTTACCAGATATTATTATTTCTGTTGAGATGTTACATTCGGTTCATGGTTCATTATTTAATCAATATTATTGTTGTTGGTTTATGGTTCCATTATGCATTATTATTTAAGTTAATTTCTCTTGGGGAGGTTACAAAGTTATAATAATTTTTATTAATCATATTTGGAATTTATTCTGTGGTGAAACAAACGTTTTGGACCTTTATATACCTTCACTTGCCGGACAGTGATGTAGCTGGAACATCAGCATTCACAATGTAGAAATATGCTGTATGGGGCTCTCGAGTCACTCTACGGAAATTAATATTTTATGGTGAGTAGAAGAGTAACCACTATCAATCACAATATAATGTGATTTTATTTAATGCACGACCTGTTTGAGGCTTGTGCCCATATTCATGTGGTTTTACATTCGATCATGTCTCGGTGCTCAAAGTTGGAAATCAAAACAGCTGATAAACAGGTGACAAAAGTAATTGTATCACTCAAAAGCATCAACTCTTTTGGATGTGATGGTGGTTAAACGAAATTATTTGAATTCTGTCCCTTTTATAAGAATAACTTTTACCAGTCTTTCATGCTAACAACAAGGTCAAGTGCAGTCAAGTCCAACATTGAGCACTGAAACATGTAACTGAATGTAAAACCGTCTGAAGATGGACGCAAGACAGAAACCGGTTGTGTATTACACGAAATATACTGTGATATATAGCGGCTTTTTTCTACACTCTATAAAGGAAGTTACGGAGGTTAACTGCATACATTACGGATAAAATTCAATTAATATTCTGTTTTAGCTCACCGACTGTAAGTACTAGTTCAGGCTCACATTAGGCACCAGTTAACAGTGTTATGAAATCTTGCTCAATTAAACCTTCGTTTTTATAATAAACAGTTCTTTTTGGGTAATATAATTTATGGCAGCTTGTCACTTCACTATTTATTCATTTAAAATTACGAGACACTGCCTGAAGTTGACTGATGTAAGCAGCCACTAGACAACATACAGTCATAGACAGTAATGTGGTTACATACCAGTTAACTCATGTTCCAGGGGACAGTTTATTTATATCGTTACCCCTGGTGGTAGAGTCCCACTGCATACATTTAATCTTAGTTTTGCAACGTTACTACGCACTGCATTTGACCTTGTTGCTAGCATCAAAGGCGAGTGAAGATTATCCTTGTTTGCAAGATGAACAGAATTTTAGTAATTTGGTTAAACCATTATTACAGCCGAAAGAGTTTATTCTTTTTAGTGCAGTAATTATTTTTGTGATCTCTTTACGAGTTGAGCTGGTCACAGTGATGTCATTTGGAAGAATATGTGTAAATAAATCTGATGTATGTGCTTTCGGTGGTCAGTTTCTATCTGACAGGATTGTAGTAAGCAGGGAACCGGTTATTAAAGTGTAAATATCAATGAAAAAAAGCAGTTCCGGGATTTTTACTCTTAAGTATGAAATTGTTGTAATACGGAACGACGGAAAAATTCCTTTGCAGTTCATGTTTTATCTGTTATTCTGTTTTTTAAATAATGAAAATAAATATTGTCTGTAGTTTAAAAAAGACATTTCACATTTGTTTCCTTCATTCGCTCGAAGTTTTCATTTCCGACAGTTCTTATCTTTGAAAACAAAAATTTATTGATGCATTTGAAACGGACCATTGTCAACAGCTGAAAATAATGGAACCTGAACAGACTGGATGCTTGGTCTGGTGTGTAAATAAATCAACTGTAGATTCGAAATGTTAAGTTACTACCAGACTGAACATACTAATATATACAACCAATTAAATTTCTATAAATGCGAATAATACGATAGGATGAGTGAAGAGCAACAGCAGTATCTAGAAAACTGGCACTAGTATCTCTCAAGGAACGTAAACTCATGGATGAATAGTTCGTTTTTGTTCTTACTCATTCGGAAAGCGATGCAGAAGATTGGTAAAAAGCAAGACTACATACATCTAGTTCACTTCATTCTTTAATGAAGCGTCATTGCTGAAATTGTATCATTTGTTGAAGCACTGCAAGGAAGAGAAAACGCTAGAGCTTTGCTATTTCTGTAACTCCTAAATAATATTCATTGAGTCATTGTGTTTATACTCACTGCTTCAAGCGATTCTTCCTCGGGAGACAAGATGGCTCTAAATATCAGTCTTCAATTCTTGGGACCGAAAGGTACATAAAATCCTTGTTCGCAAATAAATGACAAGAGATTGCCAAAACATCCGAAAGAAACCATAGCACTTTGGAAACGCCGCCCACATTGGGAGAATACGGACCAAAGACTCATTAATTTTATTAAAAGACATACCATTTCTGTGTGAAGATAAGATTACTGTTTCTGTATACCGGTATTATTTGAGAAGTACCATGACTGCTTGTAATACAGCAATGAATCAGCAGCAAATTACTATATACAGAAAAAGAGAAGATTTATCGAGAATTTTCTGGTTCGCTAAGACGTCGTTTCACTTAGTTCGGTACTCAACTATTCAACAAGTTAACTTTCGTTTCCTTAATAAATTTGATTTATGTAAAATTCTTACCGAAAGCTAAAGTCTGAAGTCATTGCCTACAATGTGGAGGCACCAGCTAAATAGAGTTGCCTCATACCTGAAACAACCAGTCACTAGTAAACTTCCCTCTTCAAATATGCCATTTAGTTGCAGGACCTCGAAAAAGATAGCAAACACGATCTGAGGCCTACAAATGCTGTAGGGAGGAGTTTTAGGGGGTTTTCCTACGCCGAGTGATGAATCAGGAGCTTGTTTGCTTACATATGTTGGTACGCTCTCTATATGTAAGGAATGTTCCAAAGTTCTCTCCTTCACTCTTGACAGACCGAATCCTGCACAAAAAAATACACAATTCGCATTCTATCCTGTTTAGTATACCATCGCAGTAAAGATGCTAAGCTATGCCGATGATCTGTACAGAATTTCTGCGTACAATATTTTGCCATTAGCAGTGACCATAAGACTGGACTCTGTGAGGACCCCTATCAGTGAACGACAGGATGCTGCAGCTATGTTCTCATCGCTAATTGTTATCGATAAATGATGATTTATGGAAGAAAGGACCGACCTTCGCACCTTCGCTTTACAAGCTAACCGAAAGCTTCATACTTGTCTGGATTTACAAGTCACATATATTTCCATGGTCCAGAACCGAAAACAAATCCCTGAAGTCGTACGTTTATGCTCGCGTTGTTACTAATCATAAAAGTATTGAGATTGTAAGATATATTACGCGTACATACAAATATCCTTGCATACTCACCCCCAGAAACCATTCTCATTATTTATTCTGATCCAAACATCATCAGTATCGTTACGAACGATAGTTAAGCATCCAAAGTTCGCCGTTGATAAGCCGACACAGTTGCATTATGCACACGGAGCTATTACGTATTTGCTTGACCCTGACTACACATATTACTCTCCATTTCTTTTATTACTATCCTGAAGTCGGTTATAGCATTTTTCAACGCAAAGGCAATACAGAATATTGCACCTATTTTGTTAAACAAAATACTGTCTTTCTTACGTCTTATGACATGGACGGTGAATTTTGATATTTTGTCAAAGACATATAGGCAACCACGTAACACACCCTGCAGGATCGACTGTCGGTACTGTTATTTTTAGGATGATGACTCAAACTGTACAATGTTGGCCATAAAGGAAAGAATATTTTAGCTTAATGGCTTGTCGTTTCTTAGGTTTTGAGGGTAGGAACACGAGCTTGGTTGTAGAAAGATAGGGAAGGAATCTGCTGAGACTTTTTTAAGGAAACGTTCATCATAAGAAATACAGCTAAAACATATGTCTGATAACTGGGCCTATGATCCTTGATCTTCCACGGTACGAGAAGTTGGTTGACCATTGCACCACGTCTCTTAATACTGACCGTTATGGCCTGTAACTAGACTTTTTTTAAATCCATTGCTGAAATACTTGTTCAGTTTCTGTTTCTAAAAATGAACGCTATATCGGTTAGAGAACGAATATACTCTGAATGACATTGCGAAAAATTACTGTTTTCAGATTTCATAGTTGGTTAGATGTCAGGCTAGTATGTATGCTCGCAGTTCCATGTTGAACTCTTTACAAAATAATGGGATATTTTGTAGAACAGTTGTTTGAAGTTTAGTGCGAAACGGGCTCGTTGCAATGAATTACCTCTTTTTCTTAGTTTGATCTCTTGCACCATTCCTATTTGGGATTTTACTAAGCGATGTATTTTGTATATGATACAGTAATCGCATGTGCCCCAGTGAAAGTGGTAAAATACCATCCCCATACTTCAATAAGTATTTATAATATAAAATATGTTTGAAGCTAAATTTTCTAAACAACATAGGGCCCAGAAAACTGTAGACACTCTTTGAGAGTCAATATTAATGGACCAAAGTGACATACCGTTACAATTCTTACTCGGGGGAAGGTTACTTGATGTGTTCAAAGTGACCCCTGTTAGCAGCCATACAACGTCGATGCCTCTGAACTGTTGACCGAACTACGTCTGCCAGTGTTTCCGGTGTATAGCCGCACAGGGCACCTCGATGGTTTCTCGTAACTCGTTCAGTGTAGCTGGCTTGTGTTGATAAACTTCATTTTTCAGGCTCTCTCATCGGTAGAAGTCAACAGGGGTACGGTCTAGAGACCTTGGTGGGTATTCAACAGCTCCTCTTTGGCCTATCATAGTCCGGGCAGATTTTCAACGGAGTAGGCTCTGACATCTCTGTGGTAGGTAAAATCTTTTCCATCACCTCTAGGATGGCAGGTAAAATAGATGTGAAGATACAACTCATCAGTTACGGTACCTTCAAAGGTGAATGGGACAGTCAAACATCGCAATGACAGACCACACAACACATTAACACACAGAAGATTAACATGTTTGTTTTTCAGGAGTCCAGTACGCGCAGTTATGGTGGTTTACTATATCATTTGAATTACACCTTCATCAGACCAGGTGACCATCGCTGCAAACTGTTCATCCCTCTGAAAATGCTTTCAGACCACTTGCAGTACTCCATCCTTCGGTTCGTCCTCGTTCGTAGCGGGCATCCACTTTTCTGCCTTGCAGCCTCCAGAATTCATCGCGCGCTTAATAGGCTGACCCCGCTTTCATGTTCACCCTCCTTTACAGGATTTTGAAGTGACCTAGTAAAATGTTGCAACCCAACAGCGCTGGAAGTTGGACTTCATGGTTTTGGTCGGCCAGACCTTTCCTTATGCATCTCCTGAACAGTACCGTCGGCTTCAAATTTATCCCGAATACGATAAACTAATGTACGAGCTGGTGGCTGAGTTCCGCAAACATTACGCCATCATCGTTGTACCTCCATTGTGTTTTCGGACAGCTATATCACTTCAATACGGTCTTGCGTTGCTCAAACGGCAATCTCACTTCATTCATTGACGCGCTGTCATCTCCTGCAAAATCCACGCCAAGATCTACTGCTCAAAATTGCAGCGATATGTCATTTTGTTCCAAAGATATTAATTATCAAAGCGTGTCTAAGTTTTTCTGGGCATATTTTTCTGCCATTTGCAAACAGAAAACCATAAGGTAAACCAGTGCGATCGCGAATGGAAATCCTACTTATAGTACCTAAAAGCCCACTATTGACCCTTTTACAACAAATAGAAATATGCACACGCGCACACACACACACACACACACACACACCAAAATACCCAGATAAAATCCTAAATGAACAGAGTGAACTTAAGCACAAATTCTGAGTAAAATACGGGTATCAACAACCGAGACGGAACAATAACAGTGGAAAACCAACAACGAAGAGCTCGGATTATAACGGGTGTAAGGCAGGGATGTAATATTTCACACCTACCGTTCAACCTAACGATTAAAGGAGCAGTAGCGGAAATAAAAGGTAGTTAATCTGCCACATTTCTATATTTTATAGTAGAAGATGGCATTTGGAGTTAATGAACACTCTATAGCAAGAAGAGATACGTCCCTCCCAGTGCTTCCTTCTGCATGCTGTCGGGTAAGTTCCAGTCACAGCGCGCCCGAGACTCATTGCCAACTACCTTGCATGTAAGAAGACACATTTGTCTCCCCCACTTGGTGTCTGACACTTACCCAGTTAGAAACAGAGTCACACATCGAGACTAGCTCACGGTAAATGTGAAGGATAGCTACAAATTAAACGAAACAATGCTTTAAAAAAATAATGATAAAAATGTTAAATTCTCATTAGTCGTTTGAAGCTAGAGCGCCATATAAACTGGTATAGGGCATGCGTAATCAAATACAGAGATATGTAAACAGGCAGAAGATGGCGCTGCGCTCGACAACGCCTATAAAAAAACAAGTGCCTGGCGCAGTTGTTAGATCGATTATTGCTGCTACAATGGCAGGTTATCAAGATTTAAGTGAGTTTGAACGTGGTGTCATAGTCGGCGCACGAGGGATGGGACACAGCATCTCCGAGGTAGCTATGAAGTTGGCATTTTCCTGTACGACCATTTCACAAGTGTACCGTGAATATCAGGAATCCGGCAGAACATCAAATCTCCGACATCGCTGCGGTCGGAAAAAAATCCTTCAAGAACGAGACCAACGACGACTGAAGGGAATCGTTCAACGTGACAGATGTGAAATTTTCTACAGATTTCAATGCCGGATCATCACCAAGTGTCAGCGTGTGAACCATCCAACGAAACATCATCGATATGGGCTTTCGGAGCCGAAGGACCACTCGTTTACCCTTGATGACTGAACAACACAAAGATTTACGCCTCGCCTGCGCCTGTTGACACCTACTTTGGACTGCTGATGACTCGATATATGTTGCCTGATCGTAAGAGTCTTATTTCACATTGTATCGAGCGGATGGACGTGTACGGGTATGGAGACAACCATATGAATCCAGGGACACAACATGTCAGCAGGTGACTGTTCAAGCTGTTGGGGCGTGTGCAGCTGGATTGATATGGGACCCCTGATACATCTAGATACGACTGTGACAGGTGACACGTACGTAAGCATCCTGTTTGCTCATCTGCAGTCGATTGTGCATTCAGACGGACTTGGGTAATTCCAGCAGGACAATGCGACACCCTACACGTCCAGAATATGTACAGAGTGGCTTTAAGAACCCTCTTCTGAGTTTAAGAACTTCCGCTAACCACCAAACTCCCAAAATATAAATATTATTGAGCATGTCTGGACGCCGGCCGAAGTGGCCGTGAGGTTAAAGGCGCTGCAGTCTGGAACCGCAAGACCGCTACGGTCGCAGGTTCGAATCCTGCCTCGGGCATGGATGTTTGTGATGTCCTTAGGTTAGTTAGGTTTAACTAGTTCTAAGTTCTAGGGGACTAATGACCTCAGCAGTTGAGTCCCATAGTGCTCAGAGCCATTTGAACCATTTTTTGAGCATGTCTGGGATGCCTTGCAACGTGCTATTCAGGAGAGATCTCCACCATCTCGTACTCGTGCGGATTTCCGGACAGCCCTGCAGGATTCATGGTGTCTATTCCCTCCATCCATACTTCAGACATTAGTCGAGTCCATGCCACATCTTGTTGCGGTACTTCTGCGTGCTTGCGGGGGCCCTACACGATATTAGGTAGATGCACCAGTTTGTTTGGCTCTTCGGTGTATATCGTGTCTTCTTTGGTGTCTTTTACAGAACATAGTAACATAACATACCACAATTTGGTTATATAAAAGTATACAAGCATTTGTATTGACACTGCACCTGCACTGGCCTCTAATCTGAAGAAAGGCGCAGGAACGATGCAGATTCTGAATGGTGAGCCGAATGTATATTTGGACAGCGAACATATTTAGTTGTTTGACCCCACGAATTTCTTTTCTTAAGTCATGTGTCTCTAATGCTTTGATGATGTCCTCCCGTATTCCTGTGTTGTGCTAATCTTTTCATGTCACTGTCAGTACTACACCCGTCGCCTTATATAATCCACTTTGCATAGTTTGTTTTCTGACCCAAATGTTTCTCTACACTACAGCTCCTTCCAGCGTCAAGATTATTCCTGGAAGCCGCAGAAAATCTCTATCCTGACCCCTTTTCTTGTTTGGTTATTCCATAGCCTTCTTTCTGGAACTTCTTCATTTCCGATGTTGTTCGACAATTTAATTGATGTTATAGCATCATTTTTGAAACGTTTCCAACTCATTCTCCTCGGTATTCATTTCCACAGATGCTCTTGAACAATTTATTCTTCATTTATCCACATCTGATGTCAGTAGAGCTCTTCTATTGCAGAAAACTTCCTTCGCGTGGCTCAATCTACCTCTAATATACGCTTTTCCTGTATACGAGAGTTCTTCCACTTTTTCCGCTAGTGTGTCGTTTCCAATGTCAGTTTAAGTTAAGCAAGCTGTTATTCTCCCTACTAGTACTCTTCATCACTATCCTCTTTGCTTGATTTATCCTTAAGTCGCGTTTTTTGCTAAGCATGATCCCAGTTCCTTTCATTGAATCTTCTTAGTCTTCTCAACGTAGGACCAAAAGGCTTATGTTATCTCTGAATATCAATAATGGTATCTGTGTATGTTGCACTTTTATTCCTCATCGTAAATTTTTATTCGTTTCCTTCATTGCTTCTTCGACTTAAACGTGAAACAGCAGTGCTGATTAACTGCTGTCATTTCTTACATGCTTTTAGCCGTAGCCTGCCCTCCTCGCCCTTCTCTTGCTTTTACAGACTGTTAACCTTTTCTGTAATTTATGAGCAACCCTTTAATTATTTCAAAGGTCTTATTCGACCTACAAAATTAAGATGAACTAACTACATGGTAACATAGGCGACATATTCGTCGTGAGAGAATTCGGTAGCTGTGTTATTATTTAAAGACATTTTATATTGTTACAACTTCTATCCATTACGGATATGAAATAATGAAACTGTGAAGAATAAAAGTTTCCAGAAATTACTGCAACCAGCCACCTCTTGTTCTATTATTCAATGGCTCTAGTGTATTCGAAACCGGTGATGGAACATTAAAATTGAAGAATGAAACAAAAGGCGACTTGTTGCAAATATTTCTGGAGATTTTATTTTTTATATTTTTCCATCTCAGTGGCACATTCGTTTTGTATGCCATGAATAGTTTCGATCACACTTAATCATCTCCAAACCTACGTAGTTGTATAAGCGTCTTGTAGTATCTATATTACGACGTATAGAAACGGCTGTTGTTTCCTTTTTTATTTAGTCATCAGGCTTGTGCCTGGTTTGATGCGGGCCTCCACGAATTCCCCTCCTATGCCAACACTTTAATCTCACAGTTTCATTTGCGACCTACGCCTTCAATCTCTGTCTTCCTCTACAGTTTTTTGCCTCTAGTACCATGGAAGTTGTTCCCTGACGTCTTAAGAGAGATCCTACCACTCTGTCCCTTCATCTTGTCTGTGATTCCCATACATTCCTTTCCTCAGCGATTCTGTGGAGAACTTCCTCATTCCCAATCTTATCCGTCCAACTAATTTTCAACAATCTTCTGTAGCACCACATCTCAAATGCTTCGATTCTCTTCTGCTCAGGTTTTATCACAGTCACTACCATATAATGCTGTGCTCCCCACGTACATTCTCATAAATTTCTTTTCAGATTAAGGCCTCTGTTTGATGCTAGTAGACTTATATTGGCCAGGAAAGCCCATTTTGCCAGTGCTAGTCTACTTTTTATATCCTTCTTGCTCCGTCAGTCGTGGGTTATTTTACTGCCTAGGTAACAGAATTCTTTAACTTCAAGTAATTCGTGATCACCAATTCCGAGCACCTCGTTAATGATTTTCCACTTTTATTGTCTCCTCTTGGGTAATATTCATACTATATACAGTATATAGCTTACCCCTATTTTCTCTGGTGGGTGTACGTTTCCTCAAGCCAAACTGATCCTCAATTTTCTTTTCTTCTGTTTTGTACGTATGTTATTCTTGTCGGAAACTTGGATGCATGACCTGTTAAGCTGATTGTGCGCCAATTCTCGCACTTGTCGGCTCTTACAGTTGTCAGAATTGTGTCGATGATATTTTTCTTAGTCAGATGTTACATCGCCAGACTAATGGATACTACACACTAGAGCGAATAGTCGCTTTCTTGTCACTTCCCCCAAATGATCTTACAAATTCTGATGGAATGTTACCTATCCATTCTACCTTATTTGATTATCAGGTCCTCCAAAGCTCTTTTAAATTCTGATTTTAATACTGGATGTCGTATATCTTCTGTTTCAACTCCGGTTTCTTCTTCTGTCACGTCATCAGACCAGTATTCAGACCTCTCACAGAGGCCTTCAATGAACTCTTCCCACCTATCCACACTCTCCTCTGCATTTAACAGCGGAATTCCCGTTGCTTTTAATGTCACCTAAGGATTTTTTGACTTTTCTGTACGCTGCTTCAGTTCTTCTGACAAGCATTTATTTTTCGGTTTCTTCACGTTTTTCATGCAGTCATTCATACTTAGCTTCTCTGCACTTCACCGGCCGCGGTGGCTGAGCGGTTCTAGACGCTTCAGTCCGGAACCACGCGGCTGCTACAGTTGCAGGTTCCAATCTTGCCTTGGGCATGGATGTGTGTCATGTCCTTAGGTTAGTTAGGTTTAAGTAATTCTAGGTGTAGAGGAATGATGACCTCAGATGTTAAGTCCCATAGTGCTTAGAGCCATTTGCACCATTTTTTTCTCTGCACTTCCTATTTATTTCGTTCCTAAGTGCCTTGTATTTCAGACTGCTGAATTTCCCTGAACATAACAATTACAGGCATTCAAATTAGAATTCCCACGTATTGTTGCCTTTTGCTGACATTCACAGGAAGCTAATGCGCGAGGTAAGATATTTTATTGCATGGAACATATTTATTCGTGAGTCTGTGCTAAACAACCACTAATTGTTTTAAACCGCTGTTTTTAATATTTCACTCTTGCTCTCCACGATACTTTTCTTCTGGGATGGTTGAATGATATAACTTATGTCTCTTCTGTGCTGGCACGTAAGTTTACGCTAGAAGCAGGCCCACATAAAGGAAGGAGAACGATAGGCGGATAGTCTGTGACTGCTGAACATCTTCGAATGCTGTCTGTTTTTGCCTGATTACCGCATTCTTTCTTTCATGACACGTGCCTCACTTGTTTTATCGTCAAAAGCACAAATTATTAATCTAATTTGACACTGGAAAATTAATAGTAATGGTTTATCAGTACAACGGACAAAAATGAGTCACCCCCAAAAGACATCACGTTAATCTATCTCTACAGCTAAATGGGTACTTTGACAATCACAGTTAAGTGCCTGGCAGAGGGTTCATCGAACCACCTTCACAATTCCCTATTATTCCAACCTTGTACAGGGCGCGGAAAGAAAAAACATCTATATCTTTCCTTGCGAGCTCTTATTTCCCTCATTTTAAGATGATGATCGTTTCCCCCTATGTAGGTCAGCGCCAACAAAACATTTTTCCATTCGGAGGAGAAAGTAGGTGATTGTCATTTCATGAGAAGGTTCCTCCGCAACGAGAAACGCCTTTGTTTTAATGATGCCCATCCGAAATCCTGTATCATTTCAATGACATTCTCTCACCTATTTCGCGACAACAGAAAACTTGCTGCCCTTCTTTGAACTTTTTCGATGTACTCTTTCAATCCTATCTGGTAAGGATGCCACACCGCGCAGCAGTATTCCGAAAGAGGACAGGCAAGCGTGCTGTCGGCAGTCTCTTTTGTAGATCTGTTACATTTTCTAAGTTTCCTGCCGTAAAATGCTGTCTTTGGTTAGCTATCCCCACAACATTTTCTATGTATTCCTTCCAATTTAAGTTGTTCAAAATTGTAATTACTAGGTATTTAATTCAATTTACGGTTTTTAGATTTGACAGATTTATCGTGTAACCAAAGTTAAACGGATTCCTTTAGCACTCATGTGTATGGCCCTACACTTCTCGTTATTTAGGGGCAATTGTCAATTTTCGCATCATACAGATATCTTATCTAAATCGTTTTGCAATTTGTTTTGAGCTTCTGAGGAGTTCACTAGTCAATAAACGATAGCATCATCTGCAAACAACCTAAGACGGCTCCTCAGATTGTATCACAAATCGTTTATATAGATAAAGAACAGCAAAGGCCGATAAGACTACCTTGGGGAACGCCAGAAATCAATTCTGTTTTGCTCGATGACTTTTCGTCAATTACTATGAACTGTGACCTCTCTGACAGGAAATCACGAATCCACTCACATAACTGAGACGATATTCCATAAGTACGCAATTTCACTACAAGCCGCTTGTGTGATATAGTGTCAAAAGCCTTCCGGAAACCCAGAAATACATAATCAATCTGAAATCCTTTGTCAATAGCACTCAACACTCCATGCGAATAGAGAGCTAGTTGTGTTTCACAAGAACGATATTTTATCAATCCATGTTGACTGCGTGTCAATAGACCGTTTCCTTAGAGGTAATTCATAATGTTCGAATACAATATATTTTCCTAAATTCCGCTGGATTTCGACGTTAATGACATTGGCCTGTAATTTAGTGGATTACTGCTACTACCTATCCTGAATATTGGTGTTACCTGTGCAGTTTTCCAGTCTTTGGGTACGGATCTTTCGTCGAGCGAACGGTTGCATATGATTGTTAAGTATGGAGCTATTGCATCAACATACTCTGAAAGGTACCTAATTGGTGTACAATCTGAGCCAGACGTTTGGCCTTTATTAAGTGATTTAAGTTCCTTCACTACTTCTATGTTAGTCTGATTCAAATTCTGGAATATTTACTTCGTCTTCTCTGGTGAAGGAATTTCGGAAGGCTGCTACTTGTGGTGGAGGGATACTCCACAAATATTACTCACTTCCTTCCCTGTTCCAACCACAAATGGAAAAAGACTAAAAAAAACGACTGTTTGCATGCATACACATGAGCACTAATTTATCTTGTCTTCGGGCTCCCTACGCGAAATGCAGGTTGGCGGTAGTAGAATCGGCTTCAGTAAGCCGCAAATGCCGGCTCTCTAAATTTATTCAATAGTGTTTCGCGAGAAGAACATCGTCTTCCCTCCGGGATTCCCATTCGAGTTTACAAAGCATGAAGCATCTGTGTAATATATTTGCATGTTGAGCTACCGGTAACAAATGTCGCAGCACGCCTCTGAAGTGATTCTATGTCTTTCTTTAATCGGACCTTGTGGGGATCTCAAACACTTGAGCAATATTCAAGGATCGGTCGCAATAGTGCCCCACATACGATCTACTTTATAGATAACCTTCATTTTCCGAGAATTCTGCCAATGAACGGAAATCAACCATTCGACATTCGTACGGACCGTGGGTTTCAACCTGCTTTGCGTAATAGTAAATAGAAATTTTATCTACGTCTTCCTGTGTTTTCCTACAGCGACTGAACGGCGACACCATCCTGTACACTACAGGGTCGTCAGCAATTTCCTAATTGATGCTGACGCTATCCACCAGATCATTTATGTATATGGAGAATAAGATCCGTCATTTCGCACTTCCCTGGGGCGTTCCTCACGATACACTAGTCTATGATGAACAGCTGCCTTCCTGGGCAGCGTACTGGATTCTATTACTTAAGAACGAGCCAATCACACGTTTCAGACCATATCCGTATGTCCGGACATTCGATAAGAATTGGTAGAGGAGCATTGCGTCCAACGCCTTCCGGAAATTTAGGGATGTGGAATATGCCTGTCGGCCTTCATCCATCATTCGCAGGATACCACGTAATATCTAGTCTCAATAATGGCCTCAGTTCGCTGAGGAAAAGGGATCACAAGTTATTTGAGGTTCGCCGTAACCAGCCGAAGCCACTCATGAGTGATTATATCCTGTAGAACTAACAGACTGTGAACGTGATAGCTATATTTTACTCACCATTCCCGATAGTCCTGTACAAGTTTTAAGGATTAATATTTGGTGATTTAGTGGAGTAATATTTGTCGTACTAGGAAAGTATGCATGCATCTTTGGAACAAGTGTGCTGTCATCTTGCAAACCACAAGTGTGTACTGGATACTATGAAGACGTGGAAGAAAGTGCTACTTTTGGTCATCGGGAATCTTGAAATAAACATCCTGGTTCATATCCACGATAACTTGAGTGGATCCAAATCATATTACGAGAAATATCCCCAAAAACAACACGACAAAATGGCTCTGAGCACTATGGGACTTAACATCTGTGGTCATCAGTCCCCTAGAACTTAGAACTATTTAAACTTAACTAACCTAAGGACATCACACACATCCTTGCCCGAGGCAGGATTCGAACCTGCGACCGTAGCGGTCACGCGGTTCCAGACTGAAGCGGCTAGAACCGCACGGCCACACCGGCCGGCAACACGACAAATTCTGGCCTCAACAACACCCGTTACACACTGAGGGTTAAATGAATCATTAGAGAGTTGATGCTTCGGACGCTGTTGTGTCATTTGAAAAAGAGGTAAAATTATGATTCGCCGATCTAAATAACAAATGTTCAGTCAACTTCTGTCCCGTTTCTGTGTTGTTCCGCCAGATGAAGACGTGCAGCTTCGTGTACCGTTGCGTGTAAGTGACTCAACTCCAAAGGCCCGTTACATGCCGTTCCCTTCGCAATGATTGCTTGGAAAACTTCTGAGATACTGTTGCAAATAAGATAACTCTTATTTATTGTTCAGTCTCATTAGAATATTGTAGTTACACTACTGGCCATTAAAATTGCTACACCACGAAGATGACTGGACTACAATGTTGAAAGTACTAAAATTATTACTTTCCTTCGCTACATGGCTTTGAATGGCACTCTATACCTCGCGTCCGCGGCTCGTGGTCTAGGGGCTAGGATTGCTGCCTCTGGATCCCTGGGTCCCGGGATCGATTCCTGGCCGGGTTGGGGATTTTTTCTGCCTGGGAACTGGGTGTTTTTGTTGTCTCATCATTTCATCATCATCAGCATTTGTGAGAGAGACTAGATTGGATTATGAAAAGAAAATGGTGTAAAAATTGGGACTTTGTACGGGCGCTGATGGCCGCGCAGTTGAGCGCCCCACTCACCAAACATCATCACTATACCTAGTTGACACTTGGTGCAGTTCACAGCTGATACACTATCAAATCAGGATACTTGGTTTTCAATGTAGTCAAGAGCGGGTCCGAGAACGATAGCTCCTTTGTGCCACAGTACAGCGTATCCACGTCGATCCAACGTAGGGTGATGATCCCACAGACCAACTGGCATTTACATACCAGTTCACTGCCATTTACGTCAGCAGTTCAGCGTTAAACGATAGTCTGGTACTAAATGGTTCAAATGGCTCTGAGCACTATGGGACTCAACTGCTGTGGTTATCAGTCCCCTAGAACTTAGAACTACTTAAACCTAACTAACCTAAGGACATCACACACATCCATGCCCGAGGCAGGATTCGAACCTGCGACCGTAGCAGTCGCACGGTTCCGGACTGCGCGCCTAGAACCGCGAGACCATCGCGGCCGGCAGTCTGGTACTAGTTCAACCCATCTGCAGCGTCCTAAGTGTACAGTGTGCCTTTCTTTTAAGTGGGGTGGGGTGACTGGTGTTTTGCCCCCTCACACTCGTGAGTTGGTCGCGGGCGCAGTGTGTCCAGAGAGAGCCCGCGCCGGCTGTGGTCGCCGCGCGCCGCCCATCGAACCGGATCCTCAAACCTGATAGGCGCCGCGGCAGCGACCGCGACCGCGTGCCGATATTGCGCGAGCGACCGAAGGAGTCAAAGACCGAGCGGGCGGCTGCCGGCTGTTGTTTCCACGCCATTAGCCGCCCAGCACATCCAGGCCGGCGGGGCGGCGCCCGCTGCCTCCGGTAGCGGAACGCGATTTAGCACGGCGCTAAAAGGCGGAAAATCCCCCGCCACTGCGTCCGCGTTAGCGTCGGAGATAGATAGAGTTCATTAGCTGAGGAAAGCTGCAGCTTCTATTTAGAGCCAAGTAGTCACTGCGTATTCTGAACTGTTGACCGTTTAAGTAGTGAGATTGATATTGTGGAAGACAGCCTACACCAAGTATGGCGCCAGTCCATATGCCAAACGCGTACGTTCCTCGCTAGTGGCCGCTGTTACTGCTTTTGTTCCTGAGTTACATTTGGCTCTGTCTGTGCGTAGTGCTCGTTGCTACAAACATTACCATAGGTTCTAGTCTAGGTGTGCGATACGGCCGCTGTGAGAGGTATATGCTCGTAATCACCATCATTAAAATTATCGCCATCAACATCGTCATCACCATCAACAAAAACGACATGAATGATGTACCATTCACTGCTGATTATACAGGGTGTTACAAAAAGGTACGGCCAAACTTTCACGAAACATTCCTCACACACAAAGAAAGAAAATACGTTATGTGGACATGTGCCCGGAAACGATTACTTTCCATGTTACAGCTCATGTTATTACTTCTTTTCAAATCACATTAATCATGGAATGGAAACACACAGCAACAGAACGTACCAGCGTGACCTTAAACACTTTGTTACAGGAAATGTTCAAAATGTCCTCCGTTAGCGAGGATACATGCATCCACCCTCCGTCGCATGGAATCCCTGATGCGCTGATGCAGCCCTGGAGAATGGCGTATTGTATCACAGCCGCCCACAATACGAACACGAAGAGTCTCTACATTTGGTACCGGGGTTGCGTAGACAAGATCTTTCAAATGCCCCCATAAATGAAAGTCAAGAGGGTTGAGGTCAGGAGAGCGTGGAGGCCATGGAATTGGTCCGCCTCTACCAATCCAACGGTCACCGAATCTGTTGTTGAGAAGCGTACGAACACTTCGACTGAAATGTGCAGGAGCCCTATCGTGCATGAACCACATGTTGTGTCGTACTTGTAAAGGCACATGTTCTAGCAGCACAGGTAGAGTATCCCGTATGAAATCATGATAACGTGCTCCATTGAGCGTAGGTGGAAGAACATGGGGCCCTATCAAGACATCACCAACAATGCCTGCCCAAACGTTCACAGAAAATCTGTGTTGATGACGTGATTGCACAATTGCGTGTGGATTCTCGTCAGCCCACACATGTTGATTGTGAAAATTTACAATTTGATCTCGTTGGAATGAAGCCTCATCCGTAAAGAGAACATTTGCACTGAAATGAGGATTGACACATTGTTGGATAAACCATTCGCAGAAGTGTACCCGTAAAGGCCAATCAGCTGCTGATAGTGCCTGCACACGCTGTACATGGTACGGAAACAACTGGTTCTCCCGTAGCACTCTCTATACAGAGACGTGGTCAACGTTACCTTGTACAGTAGCAACTTCTCTGTCGCTGACATTAGGGTTATCGTCAACTGCACGAAGAATTGCCTCGTCCATTGCAGGTGTCCTCGTCGTTCTTGGTCTTCCCCAGTCGCGAGTCATAGGCTGGAATGTTCCGTGCTCCCTAAGACGCCGATCAATTGCTTCGACTGTCTTCCTGTCGGGACACCTTCGTTCTGGAAATCTGTCTCGATAAAAACGTACCGCGCCACGACTATTGGCCCGTGATAATCCATACATCAAATGGGCATCTCCAACTCCGCATTTGTAAACATTGCACTGACTGCAAAACCACGTTCGTGATGAACACTAACCTGTTTATGCTATGTACTGATTTGCTTGATGCTCGTACTGTAGAGCAATGAGTCGCATGTCAACACAAACACCGAAGTCAACATTACCTTCCTTCAATTGGGCCAACAGGCGGTGAATCGAGGAAGTACAGTACATGCTGACAAAACTGAAATGAGCTCTAACATGGAAATTAAGCTTTTCCGGACACATATTCCACATATCATCTTTTCTTTATTTGTGTGTGAGGAAAGTTTCCTGAAAGTTTGGCCGTACCTTTTTGTAACACCCTGTAGACCCAAACTCCAAATACATTACGATCTCCAACTTTTTGAACCCAAGTCTACTCTGCTTGTTTTCTCAAGTCGCCAATCCATCTTCTATTAGGTCGTCATCGAGGTCTTTTCATAGCAAGATGAGTCCTGCACAGAATATCCTGCGTTCATCTCCCATCATTTCGTCTTGCTTTATCCCAGACCAATCTTCAGTTTAGTTTCGTAACAGTGACTATCATGTCGGTCAGCTATCGTCATCCCTCTGAGTCTGTCCATTCTTGTTATGCCCTACATGTATGTTTCCTTTGCTCGCTAGGCAACCCTCAATATTCGACTCATTTGAACATTTACGTAAATGTCCCACGATAAAACTCTCTTAGACTTCCAGTGGGTTCAAATAGTTTTAAATCATTTGAGGCGGCAGGATGCCCGAGATAGTATTATGAGTATATATCTCCATGAAACCTTGTATTCACGTATCCAAGTTGCATCTGGATAGGTAAGTACTGACAGTAAAAAGTGGTTGCAAATTTTCGCCGGCCGCGGTGGTCGTGCGGTTCTAGGCGCTGCAGTCCGAAACCGCGGGACTGCTACGGTCGCAGGTTCGAATCCTGCCTCGGGCATGGATTTGTGTGATGTCCTTAGGTTAGTTAGGTTTAAGTAGTTCTAAGTTCTAGGGGACTGATGACCTAAGACGTTAAGTCCCATAGTGCTCAGAGCCATTTGAACCATTTTTCCAAATTTTCTCTGTAAAGCACACTGGGAAATTATGTCTGAAGATTTAGTGTCCCTAATGAACTCAAAGACATTTGCATGTTTAGAAAACAAAACAAAGAGGTAGCCTCATAGTGAAGATGTAGCTACAGAGTAAAGAATCAACAGAAATACCTTCACATAAACAGCGAAGAGAAACAAAACTTCCATACACATCCAAAAATCGAGGTCTTACAGTCCTCAGTACATCAACTCACTGTATTGACCAACGAATATTTCATCTACCTGTAGGAGTAACCAGAACGTATTATAACATTTTACGCTGTGGGGCCAGTGTATGGGACTACGGAGCAGGAAAGGCAAATACTATCGCAGGTCCACACAGAACCACGCCGATTGAGGCGCTCCTGGTGGGTCTAACAATACCAGCACTTGAGCTAGCGATAGGAGAGGGGCACGATAATGACTCAAAATGGCGAATATGAAAAGACTGAGGAGATGCTGGGGTCAGAACCCACATCAAGAAGGAAATAAAAATGTGGATTGGCTGAGGCGGTTAAGAAATCTATCACAGGGTAGAAACAGAAAACACAGCTTTCTAGTTTCTTTGCAGTGAACTGGAAAGATCAAGAGTGTCACACTTTTCTTCGATTTGCGGAGCAAACACAACCTGACAAGACATGGACCAATCATGTAGACTCCAATAATCCCTCATGCGCCTCATGTAGTGCGGATTCTTAGCGGACCAATGATGAATATTTTTTGCGCTCATTTTCCTTTGATTTTTAAGGACGGCTTAACTGGTCAAGATAATTCTTTCAGGATGTGGGCCTGATGCTGCATCACAACATAGCGACAGGTGTTTATGCGTCTTCTGCGATGCCGTTGGTCAATCTGCTTGTGAAGCGTCTCGTGATTCGGATGGAATCCTTGGCGCGCAAATTAAGAACAACGTCGGGCTGTCTCACAGTTTCTCTGTACCTATAACACGTAGAATATGAGAAACAGCTGCCGGAATATCTACTTCGTTTATACCTTTCGTTCCAGTCGTGCTTTCGAGCGTCCTTACAACAGCAAATTTTACACTGTTATTTGACATTGTTGAATCTGTACTGCGATTATATTCTGTAAGTACGCTGTTTAGGTTTTTATGTTGGTAACGCCACGTAGCGCTCTGTATGAAAATCACTGACTGTGCTGTGTGCAATCTGTGGCTGGATTGCAGCCCGTAGCGTTGCGTAGTTGGAGGTGACCGCGAGCAGTGGTGATGTGGGAAGAGAGATGGCGGAGTTTTGAGAGCGGATGATCTGGACGTGTGTCCGTCAGAAAACGAAATTTGTAATACTGGATGTCATGAACTGATATATATTATGCCTTTTGAATACTATTAAGGTAAATACATTGTTCGTTCTCTATCAAAATCTTTCATTTGCTAATTATGCCTATCAGTAGTTAGTGCCTTCAGTAGTTAGAATCTTTCATTTAGCTGGCAGTATTGGCGCTCGCTGTATTGCAGTAGCTCGAGTAACAAAGATTTTTGTGAGGTAAGTGATTCATGAAAGGTATAGATTATTGTTAGTCAGGGCCATTCTTTTGTGACGATTAATGAGAGTCAGATTGCGCTGCGCTATAAATATTTTGAGTAGTTTAGTGATGATCAGAATAAGTAAAGGGAAAAATGTCTGAGTACGTTCAGTTTAGCTCAGCGGTTTGAAAATCAAATAACGTAGAGGTTTACCAGCACAGTCATTCTTAAATTTTCTAAGGCTTGTGTAACTAGTGTAGTTATTGTTTATGGGTAGCGCGTAATTGTAGAAAGAATTTCCTTGTAGTTGTAGATTTTCATTGTTGTACAGTAAAACAGTTGTGGCATGCATGTAGATTTGCACCAAATATTTCGCGGCTGTGCTTGCAATTAATTATATATTATTTTCAGTGCTATGTTAATGTGTTTTCTTGTTTTTGCTCTTCAACTTGTGCTTTTCTTGTTATCGTGGGAAATACGTGACAATTATGGCGTGTGAAGAACGTAACACTAGGCTCCAAAGTAAATTAAGAAATGATAGTGACGACGAGCGTAGCTTATCAGCACCACCATGTAATGAATTAACAGACATACAAAGTAGTAATTTGGTAATTGTGCATAGGGAAATGAAGCGGGCGGCAAATAATGGTGTAGACAGTGAAACAATAAGTGAACAGAGAAGCATTATCGATAGATCGGTCGGCAACAGCTCGCCTCAGGATTACCAAATGACAGGACAAAATTTTGCAAATACTGTAGATTCAGTTTTTGCGTCCTTACATTTTTCTCAATTACGTCAAGACACATCTTCTGCTTTTCAAAATGCGAATGTTGCCGGTGCAAATGCACTGTCGAAAAGTGTAGAGGAACATATTCCAGACACTAATACATTATTATTACAATTAATGCAAACAATCAAACAAAATCAGAGAGAAACACAGCAACAGCTTCAAAAGTTAGACACAGTGGAACAAAATCATCAAACGTTAGACACTACACTTGAACAAACACATGAAGGTGTAACTGCTGAGTTACTTAAAATCAAATCGAAATGTCAAAAAGTCTGTAATGACGTAAAAACACAAATTTGTGAGCATTTCCAATATATTTTTTCGCGTTATGAAAATGCATTACAGAATCACGAAGCAGGCACAAAAGAACTGCAAACTATCGTTCATGAAAATCACGACACCTTGCAAGATAAAATTGGCTCAGTTGCATCTACTGATTCGGTTACGCAACTTCCAAAACTCAGGAAAACTTAAAGGACACAGTAGATATGCTTTCAACACATATGGACACTGCAACATTGTTCAGAAAAACACTCTGAGGAAATCAGTTCATTATCGGAGGAAGTAACCGAATTTTCGGATCAGTTCACTAACTCATTTACAGAGGTAGATGATGATCTGAATGACATAAGACCCGTAGCCTTCACTGACACAGAAGAGTATGAACAGATTAAGAAATTTAAACAAAATCAAATCAAATTAATACGCAACACAAAAGAGAAATCCGGGAAGTACAAGATCAGTTGGCACAAGTAATACAAGAATTACATATTTCAGAGGACACTCGCGCTCCAGCACGGGAAGAGGGACAACATAATGACATAGGGCATTTCGGAAATTATGAAAGAAATTGGCAAGTTGCTCCGAATTTTGAGACGGAACCGCCGACACGACTTAACAATGACCATTATACGACTCGCCGACACGATGACTTGGACTATAAGCTGTTCATCACCACACTTAAATTCAAAACATTTATGAATTCTGGCAACGATATTCATCCACAAGCGTGGCTTCATTAATTCTCTCATTGTTTTCCTCCCAACTGGTCATTAGAGCACAGATTAGAATTTATGTGTGGCTATTTAGAGAATGAACTAGCTTTAATAATGCGATCGGTCATTCATGAATGTCACAGTGAAGAAGAATTTTATCATGCCTTCCTGTCAGCATAATGATCTCAAGCTACTCAAGATCGAGTAAAACATAGCATCATAAAGATGAAACATTTCGAACAATCTGAATTTTCCAGTCTTGTCAAATATTTTGAAGACATGTTGCGTAAGAATCAGTATCTGTCAATTCCATACAGCCCCTCAGAACTCATCCGCATTTGCTTAATCAAACTGCCAGGACCTTTACGACATACTATTTTGGCAGGACGTTGTAAAAACGACATTGAAACTTTTCAGGGACTGTTACAAGAATTGGAAATTGGCACTGACAATTGCGGGACGCGAAAACAGGAACACAACAATTACAGGCCACATCCGTCACAATTCCGCGGTGACAGAAATAATAGCTGGACACGACAAGGCTATTCTTACAACGCAAATCGTGACCAAAACAGACACCACCCGTGTGACAACCGTTGGCAGAGTAACAATAATTACAGGGTAAGGTCACCTCTCCGTGATAATGACTATGACAGAGAAAATAGCACTATGGAACTCAACGTCTGAGGTCATCAGTCTCCTAGAACTTAGAACTACTTAAACCTAACTAACCTAAGGACATCACACACATCCATGCCCGAGGGAGGATTCGAACCTGCGACCGTAGCGGTCGCGCGGTTCCAGACTGTAGCGCCTAGAACTTCTCGGCCACCCCGGCCGGCTATGACAGAGACAATCATAAAAACAGACAATATGGGAACCAGAACTATTATTATCAAGGGAGACAGAATAACTTGAGACGCAACGGTCCACCGCGCAGTTACGACACAGGGAGAAATTCTCCACCACAAGAAAGAAATTACAGAAACTACCGACATGATGACAGACGATGTAATCTTAACGACAGACCTGAATTTCATCAGAACTGGCGGGATCCAAACAGGGCAGGGCCCTCCCGGCAAGGTGAATTTGTAGAGGTTAGGTCTCCTAATCCCAGTAACGACGCAGGACAGCAAAGGTAACAGACAATGACTCGCACCGCAGGCAGCCACGTGCGCCAACTGGTTCAGAGAAAAATAACATAAGCTGGCCTTGAGAAAAATTCCAGTGCTCTTTACCGACATACACCGCATGATAATTGTGTTCAATTTGATATTCTGCACTCTGAGGAAGAGTTAGGTTTATTGAGAGATAATCTGCTTTTTAACTTAGTCTTTGCCATAAAATTTTTCACCTCACGTTACTGGTACACTTTGTCACACTTAGAAACTGTTAACATGCAACAATGTTTTGAAATTCACTATCCAGTCTAGAAACTAGAGAACATATTTAGACAGTCATTACGAATGCATTGTTAGAGTGAACAGACGACTCAGTGCTATTGTGTGTACATTCTTGTTTGTTAGTTGCAAGTTTACGTAACGACTATAAGGCCTACATACTTAGAACATACACCAGTACCGCTAATGAGATTTTAATGCAAAATTTTGGTTTACCTGAAAATACATTCCGGATTTTAAACACTTTCTGACAGATACCAGATGACACGGTGGTTAGTTTAGTTGACAGCTACACGATTATATCACGACGCAACTAATAAGTGACACAATTTAATTATTGCTTTTGCGCTGTATCTGTTTTGTATCTGCACAGTTTTTTTGAATTCTTCTGGAAAATAAAACATGTTTTAGTAGTAACTTTTGTGGTATAGCTACAATGAGGCAGCCTTTTCCGTAGCGCAACAACACGTTACGGTATAATACTTTCCTGATCATGGTAATGTACGTAATACCTACGATATCTGTATGCATAGCATTTCACTGTTGTTTATTACGAGGTAAGAAAATTGACTTCTACAGAATTTTTGATTACGGACGACGATAATTACGACACTTGGCACATTTTTTACCCTTAAGTAATGACAGAGATTAACTTACAACAAGACGCACAGTTTAGCGGTACAGTACACGTATTTGAGTGATTAATTTTGTATCTATAATCTGTAAACATCTGAGGGTATAATTACATTAATCCTCAGGGTGTACATGCCTACTTTGTGTGCTAAGTGTGTGGCAAGCGCTAGGAGTCCTAGCTAATATAGTATTCGCTTATACAACTTTACACATTGTACCATATTTCTCTAACACAGAATTACACAGCTATCGGATCATTTAACTGAGAGAGACAAACATTTTTTTTTTTACTGCATCAGTGACACATGTTTACGCAATTACACAGCTGGATAACTTCACACTTACGAAATTATATTTTGTCTGTACTTTATGAACTCTTCATATTTTTTTAGAACCATTCAGATACTATGAGAACTTTGAATGATATATTTTGTATGGGATCATGATTTTTGAAGTACGTTTGAGGTAGATGACTTTATTGAAATGAGGAAAGAGCATTTTTTTAAAGGTTGTGAGATTACTGAAGAAAGCTATGACGTTTTTGAGATTTGAATGAGGTATTATGATGTTATTATTACGACAACGATTTGTATTATGCTGTTGAGGTATGTTTATGATCAATAAGCTGATGCTATATGAGGAATTTGATTATGCTACATATTTATTATGATGAAATATTGAAGAAGTGTCGACGACAGATAGGGACTCTGATTTGTGAAAAAGGATGTTGGAAACCAAGAATCGTACATTAAGAGTTATGAAACGTGTGTACGTGCGTTAAGGCATCACAACACTGCTATTCATGAGATTTCGTTTCTACACATTTCTACTGTAATTTCTCGACCAATCAAATTTTATTTGTATCAAACTGTCACTGCAGCGGAAATTGCTGGCGAAAATTTTCAGTAAGAAAGTTAAGTGACCTTGATGTAATGCACTGTAGGCGCCCAGCTATGAGACAGTCGCCTGAAAAAAAAAAAAAAAAAAAAAAAACTGTGCCTTTCAGAGGCACAACAAAAAAAAATAGGAGAGGCCATTAACCTCGATATTGACACTTCTTTGTAGAAAGCATCGAAAATACGACACGCTTATACTTGAAAACATATGATTACACTTTGGAGCACGTGATCTCTGATATTTACTGAAATGCGTAATGAAATGATGAGAGACATTTTACGGCTATTGTCTTGCTACTTGAGAGATTTTTTAATGCCTTATGAAATGCCATATGACTAGTGAATGACGTTTCATGCCTTGCTTTATGTATATATTTGCCTATTTTGTTTAATATCTAGTTTCTAGTTGCACTGCAGTATTGGTTAAAATAAAATTTAATAGATGTAGTAATAGAAAAGGTTTCTGTCTACAAACCCAGTAAAGAATAATTTTATGATCTACTTTCTTAAAAAAAGGGAGCCCAAATAGACATTTCCCTTCACAGGAATCGCATTCATAATTTTTTCAACGATTTGTTAACCTTTTAGGCAGAGTAAGTTTTTGTGATGCATCACTCTAGTGTTAAGATGTGACATAGGTATTAGACATTTCCTATCTTTACTGTTTTTTTTTTGTTTGCTTTGTCATGTTTAGGTACCAAGTTATTGCATTTGCTGCTGCTGTTTTCCAGGCATAGTCCTACTGAATTTTACATTGTGCTAAGCCAGTTTTACTACTGATTTATTTTCCTTGTTGCTGCACATTGGCTCATATTAGTTGCAATGTCGCACTTCCTTCGCTAATTTAGATATACTGCTGCTTGCTTTGCAAATTTGCATTTTTTGTCATTGCTGTTTCTGTTAATTGCTTTGTACTGCGGCATTGCCTCGTCCCTTAAGATATATATCTGATCTCAGTAGATTTAAGTTAGCTTAGGAGGGGGGGGGTGTAGGCTATATAAGTAAGTAACTATGAAGAATAGGAAAAGAATGCATTGAGAAGTTACATGAAAAAGATTTGGGTCAAAATGAGTATTGTACAAAGAGAAATATTTATTTTGAAAGACGATATGAACTAAACAGTAGGGTTTAGGGACAACAGGTATAGATAGGACTTTTTGGGATTAATGATGAACTAAGAGAGATCTCCAAGAAATATAGAAAGTTTTGTTTGCAAATCAAATATGATAAATTTTGCAGTAAAACAAACCCTGTCCTTTCCTTTTGTGCTATTCCGCTATGTGTTTGTGTAGTGTACTTGTGTTCATCCTGTCTTTATACACTCCTGGAAATTGAAATAAGAACACCGTGAATTCATTGTCCCAGGAAGGGGAAACTTTATTGACACATTCCTGGGGTCAGATACATCGCATGATCACACTGACAGAACCACAGGCACATAGACACAGGCAACAGAGCATGCACAATGTCGGCACTAGTACAGTGTATATCCACCTTTCGCAGCAATGCAGGCTGCTATTCTCCCATGGAGACGATCGTAGAGATGCTGGATGTAGTCCTGTGGAACGGCTTGCCATGCCATTTCCACCTGGCGCCTCAGTTGGACCAGCGTTCGTGCTGGACGTGCAGACCGCGTGAGACGACGCTTCATCCAGTCCCAAACATGCTCAATGGGGGACAGATCCGGAGATCTTGCTGGCCAGGGTAGTTGACTTACACCTTCTAGAGCACGTTGGGTGGCACGGGATACATGCGGACGTGCATTGTCCTGTTGGAACAGCAAGTTCCCTTGTCGGTCTAGGAATGGTAGAACGATGGGTTCGATGACGGTTTGGATGTACCGTGCACTATTCAGTGTCCCCTCGACGATCACCAGTGGTGTACGGCCGGTGTAGGAGATCGATCCCCACACCATGATGCCGGGTGTTGGCCCTGTGTGCCTCGGTCGTATGCAGTCCTGATTGTGGCGCTCACCTGCACGGCGCCAAACACGCATACGACCATCATTGGCACCAAGGCAGAAGCGACTCTCATCGCTGAAGACGACACGTCTCCATTCGTCCCTCCATTCACGCCTGTCGCGACACCACTAGAGGCGGGCTGCACGATGTTGGGGCGTGAGCGGAAGACGGCCTAACAGTGTGCGGGACCGTAGCCCAGCTTCATGGAGACGGTTGCGAATGGTCCTCGCCGATACCCCAGGAGCAACAGTGTCCCTAATTTGCTGGGAAGTGACGGTGCGGTCCCCTACGGCACTGCGTAGGATCCTACGGTCTTGGCGTGCATCCGTGCGTCGCTGCGGTCCGGTCCCAGGTCGACGGGCACGTGCACCTTCCGCCGACCACTGGCGACAACATCGATGTACTGTGGAGACTCACGCCCCACGTGTTGAGCAATTCGGCGGTACGTCCACCCGGCCTCCCGCATGCCCACTATACGCCCTCGCTCAAAGTCCGTCAACTGCACATACGGTTCACATCCACGCTGTCGCGGCATGCTACCAGTGTTAAAGACTGCGATGGAGCTCCGTATGCCACGGCAAACTGGCTGACACTGACGGCGGCGGTGCACAAATGCTGCGCAGCTAGCGCCATTCGACGGCCAACACCGCGGTTCCTGGTGTGTCCGCTGTGCCGTGCGTGTGATCATTGCTTGTACAGCCCTCTCGCAGTGTCCGGAGCAAGTATGGTGGGTCTGACACACCGGTGTCAGTGTGTTCTTTTTTCCATTTCCAGGAGTGTATGTTTATCTGATAAGAGTTATGTTGTAGAATTTTTCTAATTCTATGTTATTCACTTTGTAGAGAAGTTTAGACATTACTTATTCTGTTCTGTTTAAAGGCTCATGTGTGAAATTGATATTTTGAAAGCTATTCTGATCTTTTATGTATTTACTTATATCATAATTCCTGTAACACTGTCGTATGTGTTTATTTCTATTCTTTTGTAAAGCCAGTACTGCTACATATGTTATTTGTATTATTATGTTCTTTAATGATGTATTATGTATCTTTATAATTGTATTCTTATGTAATAAAATTGTAATTGACACCAGTTCATCGAGGTAAGTAACTTGTAGGCATTCATTTCTGTGCACACATTTCTGTTGGTCATTGTATATGCACAATATGTGAAAAAAAGGGACTGTTAGCGTTTGCATGTGTGTTGATAATTCAGCAAGGGACTGGTTAACAGCATTGCTGGTTCTAAGGACATTACAAAAAGTTTGAGAGTGCACAAGTGGTGGTTCATGTACTTGTTATATTATCTGCAAGGCTCTTCAATGTTGATTGTGCACCCGCACAGTCGCAACGGATGGCCGCTAGCAATCTCTACAAGGACTACAGTGGGTCAACACTTCCGCTATCCCACCAATACCATTATTTCTACAAAGACTACAGTGGGTCTGCACCTTTGATGGCCCACCACTACCATAATCTCTACCAGGACTACAGTTGGTCTGCTCTGTGATGACCTTACCAATATTCTTCAAAACTGCGACTGACTCAGGGTTTGCTCTGTTGTGGCCCATTACCAGTCTGCATGTCAAGAGTTAGCACTGTCTTTCCGTTGGAAGGACAACACTACTTGTTCAAGATTGGGTGGAAATCCACTACTTCCGTTTGCATTTTCTTTTACTAGTCAGACTTTGAAAAACAAAACAAAAACTGCAATTACGACTGTGAGGAATGACCAGGACTGTCTTTATGGACTATGAGAAAATTTTTGCTTTTGACCAACATTGCATCGATAAGTGTGTGTATTTGATATATTTGTTAGCGTTAATATAAAAAATTTTTAACAAATATGTATCGGCCAATGTCGAAAACAATTTGCAAAATTCTTTGTGCGGAGCGTGGGGCTATGTAAGTAGGCTGTTTGCTGTTTAGGTTTTTATGCTGGTAACTCCACGTAACGCTCTGTGTGAAAATCACTGACTGTGCTGTGTGCAATCTGTGGCTGATTTGCATTGTTGGAATATTTGCTATTGTAGTGTTGAGCAGTTGGATGTGAACAGCGCCGGCCGCGGGGGTCTAGCGGTTCTAGGCGCACAGTCCGGAACCACGAGACTTTTACGGTCGCAGGTTCGAATCCTGCCTCGGGCATGGATGTGTGTGATGTCCTTAGGTTAATTAGGTTTAAGTAGTTCTAAGTTCTAGGGGACTGATGACCACAGATGTTAAGTCCCATAGTGCTCAGAGCCATTTGAACCATTTTGATGTGAACAGCCCGTAGCGTTGCGTAGTTGGAGGTGAGCCACCAGCAGTGGTGGATGTGGGAAGAGAGATGTCAGAGTTCTGAGAGCGGACGATCTGGACGTGTGTCCGTCAGAAAACGAAATTTGTAATACTGGATGTCATGAACTTTATATATATATATGACCACAGATGTTAAGTCCCATAAATTTGTAATACTGGATGTCATGAACTTTATATATATATATGACCACAGATGTTAAGTCCCATATATATATATATATAAAATGACCGTTGAACCCTTTTAATGGAAATACATTGTTTGTTCTCTATCAAAATCTTTCATTTGCTAACTATGCCTATCAGTAGCTAGTGCCTTCAGTAGTTAGAATCTTTTATTTAGCTGGCAGTATTGGCGCTCTCTATAACGCAGTAGTTCGAATAACGAAGATTTTTGTGAGGTAAGTGATTCATGAAAGGTATTGATTATTGTTAGTCAGGGCCATTCATTTGTAAGGATTATTGAAAGTCAGATTGCGTTGCGCTAAAGGTATTGTGTGTCAGTTTAGTGATGGTCAGAATAAGTAAAGAGAAAAATGTCTGAGTACGTTCAGTTTTGCTTCGCGGTTTGAAACTCAAATACTGTACAGGTTTACCAGCACAGTCATCCTTAAATTTTCTAAGGGGACGTTTCAGTTCATAAAGGTGCATCCATGTAACCGTCCTAAATACAGCATCTAATGGCTCAATTACACCACTTAGATCTTATCCATCTATTTACAGATCTCTAATTAAAACCAGGTATGACGCTGATTGTAATTGGCACTAAACTTCGGGGTCACTCACTTAATTAATTAGATCTAAAATTTGTTTATCATTGGTACTGTATATACTTAGTCGTATCTTAAAATATTGTACTGCTTTCAGTTGTGAGCATATTCCTTTACTTCCCTTTTTATTAGGTCCCTGTAGCAATTTATGTTCGGTATATGGTTACTACAGATTGTAGAAACTGAACTTAGTTCGTAACATTTTATGTAACGTAAATCTAGTAGAAACTTCGTAACGCTGCAGGTATTTCTTCTTATTATTATTAAGGAACGACTTTGTAAAACTTCGTTGTTTAGTAGCGTCAACTGGCGGTTAGCGTTGTCGTGTAGCAACAACGCTACAAAAGCGGCCACTTATCGGACAGCAGTAAGACAAATTCTTTCGTCCAGCCTCGCCGTCAGTCTTGCAGCGTCTAGGAGTCCTCCCAATTCGGTTCGCTAGACGAACAATCCAGCAATTCGTATCAATGAGTTTTATTACAAAAAGACGGTTACAGATACGTAATTTTGGCAGTTACACAGATCTGTCGCAAGCAAAGGGCGACACACGAAATAATCAGTCTTTGTAGTGATTGCTGATCTGTAACTGACAGATGTCTTTCCTGAACTGCTATCAAAGTGAAAAACGCTGACGCTGCTATGAAGTGGGCCGTCACCAGTCGGGCTCGGCGCTTACGTCCTCTTCACGTAAGGGTCGCTGCTGTCGCGTTGTCGTCCTGGAAGGGAGGTCCGTCAGCGTGCGATTGGATGACTTCTCCTCACAGCCTTCTCTTCCCTTTCGTTCCCGACTGGCGTTCCGGTGCTTGACTTTACGTCATAGCACAGATATTTCCTTGTTCCTGTATTCTTGTGAGTGATATGCTATATTTACATCCTCACAAGTGCTATATGGTAGTTACGACTTACAACCTTGCATTTAAACACAAGCAATATGAGCACTAAAGACAAATGTCGCGAACCTTGTGCATTATGTAACAATGACGACCTACTTCAGGTAAGATTACAGCTTTATACCATTTACGTAATGTACGTCTTTGTCTTTATTTTTTACACGATCTAAAAAATTTCTCAGTGGGTACATGACAAGAGCTATTCAGCTCAGCAGATTATGACGATGTGTAGTGCCTGGTGGCTGATGTATACCGAACTAAATAATAATTTTTGTTGGTATTGATCATAAAATACAAGCGTAAATATAAAATGTGTTATGCTGTTGTGCATCTCTTTTACGCAATTTTCTGTATTTTAGATCTGAAGATGCTCATCAATGAGCTGAAACTAGTAATCAATAAAGGAATTTTAGCGATCTTTACCTAGGACTTTTATCCACATACATTAGCAAATTTTAGCACATCCGTTGAATTTTCATACTTGTTGGACAACGTCTGGCTGTGTACCTTAGTAACTACAGCTCAACTGATCTCTACGCCTTCGTTTTGCATTCTCCGTAGAGAAGTGGTGTGTCTAGTCACTCTTGGCGTCTGACGGACACTTATTTTTCAAATCTAGCCAGCACTCGATACACGTGAACGACACAGAATTTCCTCAGCGCCCCATTGATACCTGTATCGCGGCAGTGCAACACTCTGTTCATTCCTTATACAACATGACTTATTTCCTTATTTAGGTATGGAATCACGAACTTCCGCAGAAGACACCAATCGGGTCCACGTTCAAAATACATAAACCCTAAGTCCTAAACATTGTAATATCTCAGAAAGAAATTGGATTTTGAAGAGTGGGACACCGTTAAATTAGTCTCTTTTAGAACTGCGATACTAGCTGGAGAAATTACAATAGTTGCATTTGGAAAAAAGTGAATGCCGATAACAATATCTCTGTAATTACAATAGCTATGTAAAGAGACTGTAACTTGTTTAGTGACGAGTTCTCTACAGTTCATCTGGGTGAAAACAGAAGTTAAATATCTTAAGCGGATCCGGGAGTATCGGTGATGAACAGTTTAGCTTAACCATCATTTAACACAAATTTATGTGCGACGTGTGGTCTGTTTAAGCATCTACATAACGGACTGTTTTTGTAAGTCAGTACATTTATTAATTCTTTAGCTACTCTCTTGTTTCTTCATCTAAAAAGTTAGCTTCGTATACCACTACATGGATTTTAGGAGGTCATTTGACAGTCCAGCGCTGGTATACATCCTCCTGGTAAAGCATATCTCACAGCAAGGAATAAATGTGGCTCATTCTTGGATGATAGATTGATTTCTTTGCGGTTAGCATCAAACTTCTGAGAATTTTCTCAACTTGCTTTCTTAGAATTTCACTTTTATCGTAGGCGTAACTCAGGCGGTAAATCGGTTGTAGAGTCACTTTGTTGTCTGTCTATCAGTTCGGCTGTTCAAAACCCTTTTTCTCAGGGACGGGCAGACATATCAACTTGACATATATGTCACATATTAAGGTCTACGGTCCTTTGGCGGTTTAACAAACAGAAGCTTCTAAGTCACTGCAGTCAAAGCACACGGCCATTTATGTCACATATTTTGACACTCGCAAACTCACTCATCAAAACTTACCGGATACTTTCCGTTGGTCAAGAATCATGAAATTTGCCACGAAGAAAGATTATTCAGTAGAAGTAAAGGAAAACATCCGAAACTGTAAATCTGTAACTATATCACAAGAAAAAAATTTTGTCATTTGTTATCTGTCTTCAAAGATGAATGTAAAACATTATCGATAGTCTTGGGAGCCCAGAGACCGATATCTTGCCAATATCAATGACGATAACAGGCAAAAACCACCGAGATCCTCGATTCCCGGAATGGATCAACTTTCTATGTACATAATTAAGTTTGCATGGAACCCCCAGTGCGTGAGTCCCACTCTCACTTGGTCAAGTTTTTCTCATTGAGATGGTTCTCGGTCGGAAGTCGCCATCTACGTTGCAGAGAATTACCTAATGTTGGGTGCGGGGAGCTGGTTTCTACAGTCCTTTATGCGCAGTAGATGATATTACTAATATTTAGGGTGATTATAATTATAGTTAAACGTTCAAACCGCTGTAGAAATGACACCACTGGTCAGAATGACGTCAAATTCCAACCGAATATTATCGGAGAAGGGGGAAATCATATGGCAGAAAAACAATACATAGTTAGAAAATGTAGAATAGATGGCGCTGTAAGCATCATAATTTAATAGTGGACGAATGCAAATGATAAATGAATCATATATCATGGCTAAGGTGTACGTTTCACGTTAAACAAACTGTACTACTAAGTGCGCATGGGTGTACAAGTGTGCTATTGTTAGTTACGTAAGCCCATCCACCACGGCAAGATCATATTACATCGGATGGGAAAAATCGGTTTTTGAGTGTCCTGAGATCAAAAACCGCATAAAAAGCATCAATCAAAATCAAATAGGATTATTAATTTCCGTGTGACTGGGACAAAACGTGTTCAATAAGCTATCTACCGTTTTCTGGAACAAGTTGAAATCGACGAACAGTAAGTTCCACAACTGATCGAAGTGTTTCGGGGGCCACGTTCAGAATGTGTTGCGCAATGCGCCCCTTCAGTGTGGATAGCTTCGCAGCAGAAGTCACACGGATTAAGATCCGGTGATCGGGACGGCCAGGCTGTAGGGAAATGGCGGCTGATAATTCTAGCATTTCCGAAATGGGGCTTCAGCAGCTGGTTAACTGGATTTGCGAAGAGCGGAGGTGCGCCATCTTGCGTAAAACTGATCCCATTCACACCTCCACGCTATTGGAGAGCTAGAATGATGTGGTTGCGCAATAGACACTCATAGCGATTACCAGTGACGGTACAGGTAACAGGACCGAAATCATCTGTCTCTTCGAAAAAATATAGCCCTACGATATATGATGCGGTGAACCCGCGCCAAACAGTGACCTCTTCAGGATGAAGTGGTACTGGTTGATTTGCGTGTAGATTTTCCGTTGCCTATATTCAACAATTCCGTGTCTGGACATATCCCGTCAGATGGAAATGAGCTTCGTCTGTCCACATAATCATACACGGCCAATCACTGTCCACTTCCAGGCGAGCAAGAAATTCTGAAGTAAAGATCTCACTTGCAGGCAGGTCAACAGAAAGCAACTGGTCGACATGGGTAGTTTTGAATGAATAGCAAAGAAGGTTTTTTCGTAGGATTTTACGCGCCGCCTTCACGGGTATGTCCAGTGTTCGGGGAATTCTCCGTGCACTACACGTTTGCACACCAACACTCGTCTCCTCCTGCATTGCTGTGGCCACTGCTTCCACTGACGTCGTGTCAATTCGTTTCCTCCCTCTACCAGATTGCACACCAAAAGGATCCGTATTTTCCTATTTCCGAATCATTTTCCCAGACCCACGGCCGTTATCGGACCAACGTCTTTTTTCAGACCCTTCAGTGTCCGGAACTTCTGCAGAGCGACGTGTGCACAGTCATTCTTGTACTAGAGCTTTACAAGCAGAGCGCGATCCTGCATTAAGTCAGTCATGGCGAACGTCTCAGACGCGAAAGGAGGGAAAGCGTGTATTCGGCATATTTATACCGACCCCAGTGGTTTGTGCGCATGACAGGTGTTTCCATTTAATTATTCTGAGACACACAGCGCCATCTATTGATAAATTTTATCACTATATTTTTCTTCTGGCATACGTTATCTCCCTTCTCCGAAAATTAATCCTTTGCAATTTGACGTCATTCTGATCAGTGGTGTTATTTCTATAGCGTTTTGAAGATTTAATTATAATCACTCTGTATATCGCATTAGTGTTTTTACCTTGGCGCCGCGTAATTTGAAAGCAGGGCAAATTTGGAACGTGCATCTGATGCAGAGGTAATATCTGCATCAGGTGCACGTTCCAAATTTGCACTGCTTTCAAAATTACGCGGCGCCAAGGTAAAAAGATATTACCTCTTTGTCATCGATTGTAGCGTTTGTAAGTCTTAGTAGCAGATGAACTAATCCAGAGTAAACAGTACATTGTGTGTTTCAAAACGAGAACCTAGGCTCTCTTAGGGTAGTGTTATGGCAGTGAATTCGAATTCAGCTATTACAATTTTTGTGATGGCGTTTTCCATGGATGCAGTTGACCTTGAAATACATTAATGCTTCAGGAAAAATTCATTTACTTTTAATGCTGCTTTTCGTCATGTGCTTGCTACACTCGTGTTCTCTTTTATGATTCCAGTTCATAAGGATCTCTACCACGCATCGGATATCGCAATAAATTTCGCTGCAGTAGTGTTTCAGTATTTTCTTTGACTGGAGGGTTAATCCTTCAGTATTGAAAACAAGTGTCAGATATGGCGTTGAATTATGTGAATGGATTCCCTATCAATATACGCATATGGTTCTATCATGCCTCACTATATGACTACTGAAAGGAAAAAAGGGATGTGGTGAATGTAAATGCCTGAAACTCGTGGCGTTGTCAACTTTTTCCGCTGACGATATCTCGTATTCCATATTAAAAGGTCTTTGTAAAACTGATGCCCATGGCATCTAGACGTCTTGTTCTCGGCTTTATTGTGGGCCAAAGTAAATCTAAGAAAGGGCCCTTATCAGAGGACGTAAATAAAAGATGAATGTACCGAATTAATTGATTACTATCGTGTTGGAGCAAATACAACAATGGGTTAGAGATGAAAAACTCTGTTTAAACTTTGTTCAAATTGTGAAGTTGTAACACTTGTTGAAAGTCGACGTTTTCAGCCCTATTCTTGAAAGAAACGTTAAATCAACAGTGGTGACGAATCTTCTTGGAAAGTGAATGGTTACATAAATTTCAAATTAAAACATTGTTGATAGCTCTTTCTTCATTCCTGCTGTCCACGTACTTCTGGCCACGATACCATCGTAATGACCACTAGTACATAATTAAAATGCAGCTTCAAGCTTTTGGTGTTGGACAAGATGGCCTATAGCCTACTGAGATACTAGTTCCTCCGTATCGACTACCAAGTATGTTTTCATCCGACTGCACTGAAGTTTCATGAAAGGCGCTCATGAAACCTTTAAGACGGTACAGGTGGCTGACTAGTATCCTTTGGTCCATATACTTTCGATGCTGTCTAGTGGTGTCGCATGAGGTGAACGTGTTCCTACAGGATCACTTTAACATACTTGGTGTTCGAAATGATCAGGATAATACCTTAGTACACAGTCCTAGTCTGAGTAAATATGAAGTCTAATCTTATAATTCATCTGTTCTGCACTATGTTCTTGTTCTTTCTCTGTTATTCGTATTTATGTTCGTTTCTTCCTTTCATATTCTTCTTTCTCTTAGTATTTTCTTTTTAAGTTTCTTTCTTTTGTGCCGTTACTTTGCCTCTCGATCCTCTCCTCTTATTCATGTACATTTAGTTGCGCTTTTTTGTATATCCCTGACGAAGTTACGATAAACAATTAAGATATTTAAGTCAATCACCAACCACAAATGCGGTTGTCCACTACACGTTCTCTTGCAAAAGCAAGTAATGAACAAGTATTTAAATTTTGTGAGAATTACGTCGGGAGTAGAAATGACACTTCAGCGTATTTAACATTGCGAAAAGTATTTGCCCGCAGCGTTCCTCGATTATATGCTGCGAAGGAGACGCCGTATTTCGGTTTTGCTCTACGTACCTGACCTCCTCAATACCTAAGAACTGTACCTCTGGATTCCCAGTGATGCAAAATTAAGGATAACGTTGAAGGAAGACATGTTCATGTTACGTAGTTGACAAGGACATCTATTTGGTAATCAGTTTACAATGTTCTGATTCTTGATGTCTTTCTAAGTACAGACCATATTTCTATTTTTAGATTTTTAAATTTGTTATTCTCTGCAGAGTTCAGTATCGACGATCGAATTCGAAATCGTCGTAAGATGTTTAATATTCTTAAATTATTTCCACTACAACATCTTAAAAAGCATACCTTTTTCTCCTTTTTTTTAATCGGAGATTTCCGTTTAATACGAATGTTCTTTAAAGTCGTGAATTGTACTACCAATTCCAAAAATTTCTACTCTTTATAGTGCAATATGCTTTCCTGTCTGTTAGTCGCAAAGACACTCGACATGTCTTCCACAGGGTCTTTGTACAAATTCAGGTCTAGCCTTCTAGATATAAATGCTACGAGCTTTCCATAAACCACTTCAGGAATAGTATTTCCCGATACTTTCTAAATAAGTTTATGTGACATCTGTGACAATTTTCATCATAGGTTACCTGCTTGAAACGGCGCTGTTACATTCTCGCTCTGCTCCCTCTATTGAGTGAATGTGTAGGACGGAGAGACGAGGTCAGTCCTCTACTGTTGTCATCCATTGTCTATAGCCTACGCAGCGATATACCCTGCCGAAATAACAGAAGCTTTGTCCAAACGTCTCGTTTGGCAATCGTATCCTTTTTTCTCCTTGTGAAAAATCTGCTGTCCACGGGCTACTGGAGGGATATTAGAGAGCATGTCGTATAACATGAGAGAAAAACTTAGAAAATATTTCGCAGTATTGCTGATGCGTCGGCCAATGCCAGGCCATCTGGCTGTGATGAAAGTGCTATCGCAGACGTGACTCAGAGGAACCAGGATATACTCTACGACCTTCTCGAGCACAAAACGTGTCACAAAGACCTATAAATATGCAGCAGTTTAAGGAACATCGACAGGATCATTTTGCTTGCTATTCAACCCGCGTAGCATAGTATGTTTTACAAGTTTCATTCTTTCCTATGGCGTTGACGGATTCGTCGGTGTGCTAGATAAATACGAAGTAGCCGTTTAGTGGCCCCGAAGGAGCTAAGCTGGCTTCACATTTTCTGTTGCATTGCTGTGTCACCTAGGGAGTGTTACCTTACTTCGAGGAATCGGGTGTTCAGAACCGTTGCACAGATAACACTCTTCAAAGACCTCACAGCCTAAATGGAATATCAGTTTTAAAGCAAAGAAAAAATAAAATCAATTCCGCCTGTTATAGTACATTTGTGTTACAAAGTAAACTGGACTTCAGTGGGGGAGAAGCCCACTATATGTGCTTACAAGTACCGAAAACTAGTTGATAGCAAATTGTGCTCCGTACAAGTCACATAAGTTGGAGTATATCTTTGAACTTATTCTCTCCTCATAACAATACATTAAACAGCAGTTTGTATCACTGTGTGATCACACATCACAGGCAATGGAGGCAATGTTGACATGGTATCCTTTTTATTCACTTATTAGCTGTATCTCAAGTTCGGAAACTTATTTCACATCTAAAGTCAGTGCCACCATTAATAATTGAAATAAAAATGACTTGTGGCAAAAATATTGAAGTATAACGGAAGCAAGTGAAACTTCTAATAAAACAAGAAACAGCCGCATAGACTAATCCGTGGGAGGATTGAAGAACAAGATACTGGTTCGTATATAATTTTATCTTCACTCGGTTCACGACTGGAACATGAAAAGCAGTTACTAACTATGTTACATATATTTCAAGGCAATATGGTCTTAGCGTTTACTGCGACAGAAAATAATGACTCAAAAAATGTATCGTCACTAAAATAACGTGACGCGAAATACGAGAACAGAAATTTATGTCAGTATGTACGTCTGTGGCACTTTAAACTGAGACGAAGAAGTTGTATCATCAATAAATATTTTCGAACTTTCGTGTGTAATAACCAACTCATATATCAGGATGGATTAAGTGAATGTGTGGACTCATCAAATAGGAACAGAGGAATTAGTTTTGCCAAGTTAAATGAAAACAATTAGGGGCATATTAACCAAGCCCAATAGTCGGACCAATGGTCTGAGTGCAATGAGAGTGTTCGAATGCTCATATCAGCAGCTCAGATCAGGTGGTGGCCCATATCAGGATTATTTCGCAGTTGAGGAAGTGGCTTAAGTTGTTATTGAGCTTCCCATTAACGTTTCTTCATCGATCACGGTGCGATTACATCACCTAGCAAAATCGTCTAGCCTACTGGACGACACCAAGAGTCCTATTCTGTATCGTTCATATCTATCGGTGTAGTTGGTTCGTTTCGCTAGTGACGTCATTTTCGGTTCTTTATCGAAATATCCTATTCAGTAAGCTTCTGAGACCTGTTAACGAACGGTACTCACACCGATTTTACGACAATTGTACCGAGAGGTTTTGGAATGCGATGTGGCCCTGTCGATCGATGAGGTGTGGTTTCTGTACACCTCTAATTTGTTATTTTAAACATATTTAGCGGTTTTAGCTTTGGATTTAGTGATTGTGTTACTAAAGAATCACCAGAGGACGTATCCGGTTGGAAAGTGAGTTCATAATAGACTATTTTCCGTTGTTAGAAATATGGTTATGTTATGTTGTTACTGTGAATGATTACATCCAAAAAGAAAACGTTTTCAGTCGATATTCTCTCAAAATACGTGTTATTTTAATGCAAATAAGAGTTTAAAGATCATTAAATAGCAAGAGATCGGCTCTGCTTACGTATATTACATGAGTGTGAACTGACGTTAATGGTCACTTTGCGTACTTTTTCCCACAAATGGATTAGTTAGTAATTATCGAAACGTGTTTACAACTTTCAACTAACATTGGAAAGCAATTATGTGACGCCTGATATTAGAAACCATCCAATCTATTACGCATTTCTGACTTACGGAGCATCGTTTGTGAACGAAGACAGCCTACGTTCCTCCGCAATAGTATAAGAATTCAGCCCGGCATAGCTGTTGTTTAGCGTAGCCTATATCATTTCATTGTAGCCATTATTGTTACTGTTTCTGTGGGACAAAAGTGGTTAGCGCGCGGGATCGCTACACGTAGAGACACGGGTTCGCGCATGGACGGGTGCAATTTTTTTTTTTCCCTCTTCGTAATGCAACACATTCTGAGACACTGTTGTTCGTGTAAGTTAAGATTTTTCTGCAATATTACTTACATGTAAGAGCGCACCTCCTCAGTAATGATTTCGTGATTTCTGTGTGTTTAAAATACGAAAAATGTTATTGTTGGAGATGAAATTGCTGTGAGTGAAACAACCGACATTGACATTTATATATTTTCTTCTCAGAAATAATTCACCATTTTTTCCGAATATGTAGCGATTTCCTTGTATGCGGTTAGACAGGAATCTGAGAGCACAACTTAAATTACTGGGAATGTAACTAGCAGCAGTCATCTTCATAATCTTGCTTGTCACAAGTCTTTATCTGCGATCGAATCCTCAACAACAGTAGACAGAGATGAAAGATCTCCGTCGTAATACACTCCTGGAAATTGAAATAAGAACACCGTGAATTCATTGTCCCAGGAAGGGGAAACTTTATTGACACATTCCTGGGGTCAGATACATCACATGATCACACTGACAGAACCACAGGCACATAGACACAGGCAACAGAGCATGCACAATGTCGGCACTAGTACAGTGTATATCCACCTTTCGCAGCAATGCAGGCTGCTATTCTCCCATGGAGACGATCGTAGAGATGCTGGATGTAGTCCTGTTGAACGGCTTGCCATGCCATTTCCACCTGGCGCCTCAGTTGGACCAGCGTTCGTGCTGGACGTGCAGACCGCGTGAGACGACGCTTCATCCAGTTCCAAACATGCTCAATGGGGGACAGATCCGGAGATCTTGCTGGCCAGGGTAGTTGACTTACACCTTCTAGAGCACGTTGGGTGGCACGGGATACATGCGGACGTGCATTGTCCTGTTGGAACAGCAAGTTCCCTTGCCGGTCTAGGAATGGTAGAACGATGGGTTCGATGACGGTTTGGATGTACCGTGCACTATTCAGTGTCCCCTCGACGATCACCAGTGGTGTACGGCCAGTGTAGGAGATCGCTCCCCACACCATGATGCCGGGTGTTGGCCCTGTGTGCCTCGGTCGTATGCAGTCCTGATTGTGGCGCTCACCTGCACGGCGCCAAACACGCATACGACCATCACTGGCACCAAGGCAGAAGCGACTCTCAGCGCTGAAGACGACACGTTTCCATTCGTCCCTCCATTCACGCCTGTCGCGACACCACTGGAGGCGGGCTGCACGATGTTGGGGCGTGAGCGGAAGACGGCCTAACGGTGTGCAGGACCGTAGCCCAGCTTCATGGAGACGGTTGCGAATGGTCCTCGCCGATACCCCAGGAGCAACAGTGTCCCTAATTTGCTGGGAAGTGGCGGTGCGGTCCCCTACGGCACTGCGTAGGATCCTACGGTCTTGGCGTGCATCCGTGCGTCGCTGCGGTCCGGTCCCAGGTCGACGGGCACGTGCACCTTCCGCCGACCACTGGCGACAACATCGATGTACTGTGGAGACCTCACGCCCCACGTGTTGAGCAATTCGGCGGTACGTCCACCCGGCCTCCCGCATGCCCACTATACGCCCTCGCTCAAAGTCCGTCAACTGCACATACGGTTCACGTCCACGCTGTCGCGGCATGCTACCAGTGTTAAAGACTGCGATGGAGCTCCGTATGCCACGGCAAACTGGCTGACACTGACGGCGGCGGTGCACAAATGCTGCGCAGCTAGCGCCATTCGACGGCCAACACCGCGGTTCCTGGTGTGTCCGCTGTGCCGTGCGTGTGATCATTGCTTGTACAGCCCTCTCGCAGTGTCCGGAGCAAGTATGGTGGGTCTGACACACCGGTGTCAATGTGTTCTTTTTTCCATTTCCACGAGTGTATTTTTAAACTGTAGCACCATATACGAAACATTTTCATTCATAAGAAGCATGTTATAAACTTCGACGAACTGCAGGAGCTCTCGAAAAAGAGTTTTTTCAGTTTTGTTTTTAAGACCGAAATCGTTGATGTATCATATAGGGAAGTGGGCTACTTAATCATTTGGATCTCTAGGAGTCAGTTATAACCACATTCTGTTTATCTTCTTATTCTTTTAATCAATTTTTCGGGTGTTTTTTATAGATGTACCTGTGCAATGTGGTACTACGCACAAATACTGGCCAAAACTGTTGAATAATAAGTGCCTCTCCATACCCAGGGATGCTGTTTTTGTTTCAAATAAAATACCCATAAACGACAATCACAATAGCAATCCTTAACGCTCTTTCAGTGTCACTAAACTGCGAACCTATTAACCTCATTTTCGTCCGACATTTCCGCTGGTATTTTAGCAACACTTCGTACTGCGAAAACACTAGTTCGGTACTGCGAAGAATAGCGCGCCAGTGTCGTCTGCTAGCCACTTTGTGTTCGTTTTATTGGCTTGCGCTACGCGAACCGAAAACAACGCTTCGGTTCTCTACACCCGAACGGTATCGCTACAGAAATGCGTACTGAATATAGATGGGACTTTAATTCGAGTACTAGACCGTTCGGTGCTCTTGAGTACCGAAACGATCGGCACAGTGGAGGAAAGATACAGAATAGGCACCCAGGAACCGTTCCCTTTCGCAATTTAGAGAAAAGAAGAGCAGTGTTGGGATTTTGTTGGCACTAGAGAAAATCCTGGTACATAATTTCTTTTCTACATGCAGACGGAACCCTTCATAAGCGTTTCTCCTGATCATATCTTGCACAAAAGTGTTTGGTTTGTCATATATTAACGGCGTGACTGACTTATACGTTGTTACGCTTAAGGCTGGTAGGTGCCATCAAAGATATTCCAAGATAGGAAAACAGAGACACAATGTAGATAGCAGACAAAAGTGGCAGCATTTAGGTTACCATGGCCAAACATTAATACTAGAGCCTTGCAGACACCCTGTGCAGCTGTCCCAGGGGAGAAGACTGGCTTCAGAGAATTATCTGGTAATTTCATCCGCCGCCTAGACGCTGTTATAAGACATCACAGTATAAGATGGCCGTTAAAAGGCACGTTTTAGCGGAAGCAGCAAGCTTGGTACTTGCTCTTCAGGACGACAATGTCAGGGGGTTTACATAAGTTAGTATGCCGTCCCCACTCACACAAGGACTGAGGATGGGTCTAAGTGACGTAAAACAGCGTTCCTGGTGGCCATAATAGGAGTGGCAGCGACGTTTAGCTTTCAGCTGAAAGCTGTTGCTAACAAACTTGGTATTTGTTGATGTAAAGTCCAGAATTATACTTACCTACCGAGCAGGAGAAGGAGAAGAGTTGAAATGTGGTTGAGCAAAGGCTCCCTGGGATACACAGTGGCTCGTCAGAACGGCCGAGGATTGTTCAGTGCCGGTGGACTGGTGCTACTATAGGAAGGGAGAAATAGGGCACTGCTGCGATTCGTTAAAAATCAATATATTTGTATTCAGAGGCAGTTCTCAATATGATCGTTAGAGCGCCGACTCCATGTCGCCCGTGGTCAGCCTTGGTAAGCTCCGAAATGTCTGTTTTTCTCATTTAGAGTGCTGCTTTCGAGTTTGAGCTTAACACGCTGCTACAGTTAGCTACTTCTGTTTGCGCTCAACCCCGTTGATTCAAACACTGACTTCTGTTGGGCAACCTATTACCTCCTTTACTTCTTCTAATGTTTGGAACTAGCCTTTAGTGTAGTTGTTAGTCTTATCACTAATAAATAGTGTTAATCAGACCCTGATTCACGTGAGTCTCCTGCTGAAAGCATCCTGTTGAGTCCCAAAATCCATGCCTCTCTTAGGTGTCTTGTGAAAGTGTTTGGTGCTGATCCAAGTCATCAGCCTGCCTCCACTGGGAATTTATTTTCCTGCATTTGCTCCTCACCCTCGTGATTTGCAGACTGACCTCAGTGCCACTGTCCTTCCTTTATCCTGCTTTAGGACACGATAGGTTGTTCACGAAATGTAACACTTTTCTTAAATTAAGAACGATACGTGTAATGCTCAATTTTCGCCCTGACAGTACCTTGTACTCAATTGAAAGACTGGCTTTTCTTTTCTGATACCAAACACTGAATGAGAGAACAAATTATGTAGGAGATTTGCTGCAGCAATTTTGTATTTGAGCTCCCGAAAAACTTGATAATATGGAAATCGGACCACTGGTGCCTACGTCATCTCTGTCGCACTTTTTATAAAATAATTTTCCCGAAGAGTTTCTTTATTATTTTGAAAACTAAATAAATGAAGGAAATACATGCCAAGTGGTTTCGAGCCTAGCACGTGTCTTTGGTGCAGTCAGCGTTGCCTTTGATCTTATTAAGTTTCGTGGGTTCGTTTCTGACCAATCCACCTCATTAAAAAGCGTAAGTGGTGTCGCAGAACGCACCCGCAACATCTGCCGTTATACACAAACCTCTAACTGTCGCATCTTTTAAACATATTGCTTAGGAGGCTTGGTACAGTGCTCAGATATGGTCCAGAAATCTACATAAGTCTACTTAATATCTCATCATACGCATGTGTCTTATTCTTTAACGAGTTATTCATTGAATCAATCTCTGATACTTTCATCTCTTACTTCCATGTGACATAACTGGATTTAAAACTGGTTTTCAAGAGCTTTCCAAGAGCTGACTTTACGTCAGTGTTTGCAGATAATCTAAGAGTCTTGGTAATAAGGCTTCTCAGTCACATTCTGGCACATGCTGCGCCACTGTTACTATTGCCAAACGTTACTTATCTCGGACACATTGCTGCTGTATGAAGAACATTGTCTCGAGTGCTGACTGATGAAATACCTGCAAATGACTGTGTTTGCTTTACACCATGTTTCTGCTCTCGCTCTGTGTTTCCCAGCATCAGCAACACAGTTTAGATATCACTCTATGAAAAGGACCTGTTTCCTTTTTTAACAGTGAAACGATATATCTGAGAAAAATTGTCGACTATGAAGATATTTAATCGATGTAACTATAGTAATCAAGAAATTGTTTCAATAGTATAACTGCAACCGAAAACTATGCAATTTTACAACTTCCAGAAATAGCTACATATCCTATAATAGAATTCTGAAGAGTAAGTGGGCAGATCGTATCAATAATTAGTTACCGAACTGAATGGAAGAACAAAGAAATTTATTGAACAAAACTGACTAAATCATAGTTTAATAGACCACATCCTGAAGCGTGAAGGAGTCATCGTTTGTCACTAGAGGGAAGTGTGGGGGCTAAAAATTGTAGAGGGACGCCACGGCATAACTACACCAAGCAGGTTGAAATAAATGTAGGTTGCAGCAATTATGCAGAGATGAAGAAGGTTACGCTTGAAGAGCTTCATTAACAGTTATCTGTCTGAGGATCACAACAACGATCTTTAGATGCTACCTGCCTCACACAGAAAAATACAGCATATACACTGAGCTGACAAAAGGTATGGGACAGCACCTAACATCGTGTCGGATCTCCTTTTGCCCGGCGAAGTGCAGCAACTCGACGTGGCATGGACCTAACAAGTCGTTGGAAGTCCTCTGAAGAAATACTGAGCAATTCTGCCTCTATAGCTGCCCATAATTACCAAAGTGTTACCATTACAGGAGTTTGTGAGCAAAATTATCTCTAGATTTCGTCTGGATGGCCAGATCATTCGCTCGAATTGTTGAGAATGTTCTTCAAACCAATCGCGAACAATTGTGGCCCGGTGACATGGCGCATTGTCAGCATTAAAAATTCCATCCTGTTTGGAAACACGAAGACCATGAGCAACTGTAAATGTTCTCCAAGTATCCGAACGTAACCATTCCTAATCAATGATCGGTTCAGTGGGACCAAATGACATAGAGCCTTGTTGATAGCTTAGGTCAATGACTTCGTGAAGTCTGCGCTGACTCGACCTCTATCATGAGCTCTTACCGACTGAAATGTGGACTCATCTGACTAGGCCACGGTTTTCGAGTCATCTAGGATCCAGCCGATGTTTTGACAAGCCCAGGAGAGGCGCCGCAGGCGACACCGTGTTGTTAGCAAAGACAGTCGCGTCGGTCGTCTGCTACCATAGTCCATTAATGCCAAGTTTCGCCCCAGTGCCCTAACTGATACGTTCGTCATATGTCCATATTTATTTCTGCTGTTTACACAATGTTGCTTGTCTCTTAGCACAGAAAACTCTAGACAGACAGTGCTGCTCTTGTTCAATAAGTGAAGACCGTCGGCCACTGAGTTGTCCGTGGTGAGACATAATGCCTGAAATCTGTTATTGTCGGCACACTCTTGCCACTGTGGATCTTGGAATATTGAATTCATTAATGTTGTCCAAAATGGAATGTCCCATGCGTCTAGATACAACTATCATTCCGCGTTCAAAGTCTGTTACTTCTCGTCGTGGAGCCACAATCTCGTCGGAAACCTTTTCACATGAATCACCTCAGTTCAAACGACTGATGCACCAATGCACTGCCCTCTTATAACGTGTGAACGCAATATACCACCATCTGTATATGTGCATATCGTTCTCCCATGATTTCTTTCATCTCATTGTATGTAGCCAGAGACACTAAACAGTAGTACGCGAAGATTTGTCCAATGTTCAGTTGAAATCACAGAGTACAGTTACGTCCTTTCGAAAAGACTCAAGTCTTCACCCGAAGTTGGGTAACAAAGGGAAGATACAAATCGTTGTGGTCTCACAACCACCTTCAGACGGTTTTCTTGTAGTCTTCCCCAAACAGATCCATGGGCAAGATCATTCAAGTGCTATTCCGGTATGCAGTTTCCTGTGTACGTTCACTGAGGTTCCTCTTACTTTTAACGTTTCGCTAGCAATTTCTCCACTACTGTAGCTCTCCTACGAAAACTGAAAACAATTAATTGCTGTATCCTCGACATGAAGCTCTGGGATACCACATGCAAAGAAAGAAAAGTGTAAATAACTGCCCTGAGAATAAAGTAACTAACGCATTGATTTCCTCTCGCGTTCCTTGCTTGGCGTAGTTTTACTTCATCAGAAGATGCAAAGAAAGCTATCTTTTCTGAAAAGTCCTGGACTTACTGAGAACTGACACGTCAAGAGTCCCGAAAATATTGTCTTGCATCTAGAAGAAGTGAAAAGTTTCTAGGGTAATTAACGTTTGAAAGGAATGGCAGATACGAACGAATATTATCACCGGGAAGAATAAGATCTGACTGCTATTTGTATCTGTTAAGTGCTACATGTAACTAACACGAAAAAGGATGGTTTAAAAAAGCGATAACGTAACGCGGATGACCATAAAGAAGGCAAGAGGAAACAATAGTAAGCCTTAGCAGGCTCTATAATAGGTAATTTTGTACAGAGAGCGCGACGTTCTGTGATTGCTGCTATGATTCATTGCTTATAATTGTAGCGTTCTCTCTGAGCTCAGCATTCCTGAGGAAGACTGAGAGCGTATTGAACGCCGCTATAATTGCTTTCTCAGAAATATATCACCCACTAGAGCATAAAATTTCAAAACGTGACTAGAAACATTCATGATATTAGACTTACACCGGTTTTTTGGTACGTAGCCCGAGAATTCAGCAAAGTTGAACTAGTTACCTTGTATTTAAGGTATGCCTACTGTTGCTGAATGAATACCGTTAAGTATTATACAATCATATTTTCTTTCGATGATATGATGCAGTAATTGACTAAATTCTCATTAGGAAAGGAGAGGCACAGATTCTCCCAGAACTATCCCGATTTATGTAGTAGCTTCTTGTCATATCAGTTCTAGGATGGTTCTTTCAGTAACACCCCATCTGCTACCATTCCCCATCTTCTCCAGCAGATATATGCTATATGTATGATTGATTACCTAACACTGCTATGGTGTTAATACTCTCCATTCACTCCGTCTTGCTTAACCCGTCAGCGAAAAGATAACAACGATCCTTCTACCGCAACAAAGTTTTCATACATGTGTTTAATAAAACATGTCTCTAGTACATGAAATCGCGGTAGAAGGCAAGAGTCATTTTTGGCACTTTTATGGCACTGTTCAGTCATGAATAATTAATTCGGTCGTTGACCATCTTCGTACAAATACGATGTAATGCCTCTGATGTCAGATTCTTCACGTCGTGATGTCATTCATCAAGCAGTTCGAACTATGCTTCAAAATATAACACAAATTTCCAGTCTCTTACTTCATTCTTTAATTACTTACTCTAGCTTGTGGTCCAGCTGCCGGCCTAGTATATTATCTTTCGGATTGGAAGGGTAACAGTCTTTCCGTCTGTCTCCTTTGGATACCAGTGCCTCTCAGAAAGAGCATATTCCTAAATTAATTAACTTTTCTCTTCCTTACAATGACGTTTGTTTTCTTTATTGTTATTTACTGCTTTATTATTCCATATATCATATTTTTAATAATGTCCATCAGTTACAATTTTTCCCTTTCATCCGACAGAGGAATCAGTGTGAGGTAACAAATCTGTTATTTGACGTCACAGTGTCCCTTTAGAATGGTGGTGTTTGGCATTCTTTTATACACAGACTTCGGCATGAAGGCTCTTTGAGATCAATGGCTATTATACTATTAATCTAATTATTCGTCTAAAGACCAATTCTCTTTTTTTTACTGCCAGTGAGTGTTTTCTTTCTTTTTGAGTTATCAACAGACTTTTAAACCTTTACAGAAAACTGATAAGTTAGAAATTTAACGGAGATAATTTTGATCCTACTTCCATACAATACCTGCAAGTGAAATGAGTGCAGTGTACTGTATATACGTCTCGGGCATTGTCAGTACGGCAGCAAACACACTGGTAACGAATTCTAATTAGAGGACTAGAAGAGCCCAAGCCGGAGCTCCTGGCGTTTGTGTGCTAACTGCGGCACCCACGGCGACCAATTAGAAGTGAATTAGCACAAGTAATCGGCCACAGTATCTGGCGCGACCACACCCACTGTGGACAGCGACTCGACTGGGAACGACTGTTCATTATTCTGAAGTTGCAGACGGATGATCGCGTTACAGCGCGAAGCACATTCCCACGATGTTTCCAGCTCATAACGACACTGAAAATGTCGCAATACCCCACGAATCATACAATAACTATTGTTTCAGTAGTGCATAATGGACGAGTTTGCCTGCTGTTGGTGGCATTAAAAACTAATTCCCTAAATTCAGCAGAGAACGACTGGAAATAAGTACGTTACAGTTTTATAACTGCGTTAACTTAGCTTTTAAAATTCATGTGTCAGTTTGCAATCTATAGATTTCTGCTGTGGTTCTTTATTCTCTCGGTATTCGATTCTGCATTCATCAGGCGTATCAAAAACGTATATTGGACCATATTGTAATATAATTACCACATAAATATATTTAAACGACTCAGTTACTCTACATCGCAGAAGAATATGAAATTCATGTATTTAACAAATATCGTAGCCAGATAAAGTACTAAAGCGTACAGAAAAAATATTAAATTATTATTACCAGCTACCTAAGAGTCGCACAACTCATTTCAAATAACTTAAATATCACTGGCACAGACTAAACTGGATGTTTAATCAAACATAAGCGAATAGTATGCAAAGCCAATCTACTGCAAAACAGGCCTTCAGGACTTCTTTGCACTGGACATTCACGTTTAGAGGGCACTTCACAATTGCAAGATGACATGTTTTGCAAGCAATTATTTGACTGTGTTTGTTGTTCAGAAATGCTACAAGCGTCTACTAATTGTTATTGACGTGTCAATGAAACTGATATTGCGATGCTCCCGTACAACGGAAATGGTGAGCAAAAGAAAAGGATACGTCTCGCCAGACAGGTATGCCCCTAGCGTCTTCTTGGGTGTCACTGCAGTTGTAAGAGAGATCTATTAGCAGGTCAGTGATAGTCTTCAGTCTCCACAGTCACCATCTAGACGAGTAACCTGCGAATCACCCTGAATTCTCTGACAGAGGGTACATTTTATTGCATCATGTGCTAGGGTTCCTTGCCATTCCGTTCAAAGCTTGTTCGTTTCTATCCTGAAAGTTGGTTGTTGGAATTTTCTCAGGAGCTGCATAGCGTCTATTGTTAGTTTTCCAGTTAAGACTTTTCAACATTTCTGCCCGCTGTTTCGTCATCCGAATAAATATATAGCTGCTCACGTTGCAGTTCGTAGCATTTGATTGACGTTTCCTCTTAGTTCCACCTGACACAATGGTCAATTCCGGAGTCTATTCAGCGACCAAAAAAATGTACGACTGAATGGATGCAGAGCATTCTGAGAAAGGCACTAGTAAACTAAGCATTTCAACTGAACGCTTTTAGAAGATATATTATTGTTGCAACCATGTGTTTCTTTAGCGCAGGAAAAGAGAGCGTTATCCTAGGACAACTGCAGTTGTCAACAAAGAATTTAGTCAAAACCGAATTCCACGAATAAAAAATAAGGAGTCTCCTCCAAACAACGAGAGAAGATACTGTGTTCGTTCTTCAAACCACTAAATTAGCTAAAGTAACTTTTAGAATCTTTGTAATAATTCGGAGTATGCGTTTCTCAATCTTTATGGCCATTGTTGGCTTCTTTCCCTTAGTCATGTTCGGGGAAGATGTAATTTTCTCAGGAAGGTAGTACACCAGTGTTATTCGGTCTGTACATCGAGCAAACAATAAAAGAAATCAGGGAGAAACTTGACAAGGGAACTATAGTTTCAGGTTTTACCGATGGCACTGTAAAACTGTAAGAGATGGCAAAACACTTGGAAGATAAGTTGTATGTAATGGATAGTGTCTTCAAAATACACTCCTGGAAATTGAAATAAGAACACCGTGAATTCATTGTCCCAGGAAGGGGAAACTTTATTGACACATTCCTGGGGTCAGATACATCACATGATCACACTGACAGAACCACAGGCACATAGACACAGGCAACAGAGCATGCACAATGTCGGCACTAGTACAGTGTATATCCACCTTTCGCAGCAATGCAGGCTGCTATTCTCCCATGGAGACAATCGTAGAGATGCTGGATGTAGTCCTGTGGAACGGCTTGCCATGCCATTTCCACCTGGCGCCTCAGTTGGACCAGCGTTCGTGCTGGACGTGCAGACCGCGTGAGACGACGCTTCATCCAGTCCCAAACATGCTCAATGGGGGACAGATCCGGAGATCTTGCTGGCCAGGGTAGTTGACTTACACCTTCTAGAGCACGTTGGGTGGCACGGGATACATGCGGACGTGCATTGTCCTGTTGGAACAGCAAGTTCCCTTGCCAGTCTAGGAATGGTAGAACGATGGATTCGATGACGGTTTGGATGTACCGTGCACTATTCAGTGTCCCCTCGACGATCACCAGTGGTGTACGGCCAGTGTAGGAGATCGCTCCCCACACCATGATGCCGGGTATTGGCCCTGTGTGCTTCGGTCGTATGCAGTCCTGATTGTGGCGCTCACCTGCACGGCGCCAAACACGCATACGACCATCATTGGCACCAAGGCAGAAGCGACTCTCATCGCTGAAGACGACACGTCTCCATTCGTCCCTCCATTCACGCCTGTCGCGACACCACTGGAGGCGGGCTGCACGATGTTGGGGCGTGAGCGGAAGACGGCCTAACGGTGTGCGGGACCGTAGCCCAGCTTCATGGAGACGGTTGCGAATGGTCCTCGCCGATACCCCAGGAGCAACAGTGTCCCTAATTTGCTGGGAAGTGGCGGTGCGGTCCCCTACGGCACTGCGTAGGATCCTACGGTCTTGGCGTGCATCCGTGCGTCGCTGCGGTCCGGTCCCAGGTCGACGGGCACGTGCACCTTCCGCCGACCACTGGCGACAACATCGATGTACTGTGGAGACCTCACGCCCCACGTGTTGAGCAATTCGGCGGTACGTCCACCCGGCCTCCCGCATGCCCACTATACGCCCTCGCTCAAAGTCCGTCAACTGCACATACGGTTCACGTCCACGCTGTCGCGGCATGCTACCAGTGTTAAAGACTGCGATGGAGCTCCGTATGCCACGGCAAACTGGCTGACACTGACGGCGGCGGTGCACAAATGCTGCGCAGCTAGCGCCATTCGACGGCCAACACCGCGGTTCCTGGTGTGTCCGCTGTGCCGTGCGTGTGATCATTGCTTGTACAGCCCTCTCGCAGTGTCCGGAGCAAGTATGGTGGGTCTGACACACCGGTGTCAATGTGTTCTTTTTTCCATTTCCAGGAGTGTAGTTTATAAGATGAATACCATCAAATGTGAAACAAAGGTAATGAAATGTAAAACTGAATCACGTGATGCTCAGTGATTTAAAGTAGGAAATTAGCTACGGGGGAAATAGTAGGTGCGATTTGCTGTTTGAACAGTAAAATAACTGAAGATAGAGAAGTAGAAAAGATATATAATGAAGACTTGTAACGGCAACAACTACTGTCCTGTGACACAGAAATATGTTAACATCTGATACAATTTTAAGTGTTTGTAAGTATTTTCTGATAGTACGAGGGTCGAATGAAAAGTAATGCCTCCACCTTCGATAATTGGGTTTTGATGGGAATATTTTAATAAATCAACGCAGAAGTATTCCTTAGAATGTGATCTTTAATTACCAATATTCAATTGTCCACATAATCACCAGCCAATCGGATATATTTCTGCCAACGATGAACAAGTTTTCTGAAGCCGTCATGGAAGAAATCGACATTCTGTTTCCGCAACCAGAGTCTCACAGTTCTCTCGTAATGGTGTACCCCCGTTTCGTCTCCTGTCACAACTGAATGGAGAAAGGCGTCACCTTCATTCTCGTAACGCGAGAGGAGTCCATGGCAAATTTCAAGTCTGTGAGCTTTCATTTCAGGAGTCAGCATCCAGGGTACCCATCGTGCACAGATCTTCTAATAGCCACGTAAAGCAATAATGTGACCCACACGTTCTTGAGAAATGCCGATTGTGCCTGCAGTTTCTCTCTGAGTGATACAACGATGGTCCTGAATCAATCTGTCAACATTTTGCTTGTGAAACTCGGTGGTTGCTGTCACAGGACGTCCAACTCTTTGTTTCTCACTCAGGTCAGATATTCCCGCGTCAATGTCTTTAAACTTACTCGTCAAACGACGCACAGTACTCACATCAACACAATCACCATAAACTGCTTTCATTCTCTGATGAATCTCCTTTGGTGTGACACCTTCTGCTGTCAAGAATTCAATGACTGCACGTTGCTTAAACCGCATTGATCGACCGTCTGCGCAGGGTTCCATACTTTATACTGTAACAACACAACTGTTCAATGCCAAGGCTTCCTACAAACTGGAGAAGAGGCTACGGAGCAAGCCAGTACCTGCCGCATACCAATGCTGCCAACTGTTGAAGAGGTACGAAGGAGAAGGCATTACTTTTCAGTCAACCCTCGTAGTTGCCTGAAATGGAGACATATACGGGAGTAAAACGTGGGCACAATCAGGACAGACAAGAAGTGAATAGAAGCTCCTGGAATTCGGTGCTACAGAATAATGCTGCAGATTGGATGAAAAGTTCGGATAATTAATGATGAGGTAGAGAATCTAAAGAAAAGAGCAATGTCTGGTACATCTTGCTTGAAAGTAGATGTCGACTGAGAGGACACATTATGGGAGGCGTGGTAAGGGGTAGCTGAGATTGGCTGACCATGTTGCTTCAAGACCAGTCACGCAGTCTTGTCCTTTCTAGTCAATGAACAGGCACTTGTTAGCTCCATGAGTTATCAGCTTTGCAACAGTGCTAGTCCACTGGCTGAACCATCTGAACGGGACCTCTTCTCCTTGCAGGTAAAGGTTAAGAGAGGCATCCCCAGTAAAAAGCGGAACGCTGGTCTGGAGGTGGATATGTGACAATCCCACTGCCAGATTTGCTACCTTTCGACCGGTAAATAATTGATAGGACTAAATTACTTCTTTTGAAACATCAAAGAAGGAATAACTGGAAGGATATTAATAATGATGTCTATGGCAATAAAAAGAACAAGAGCTGGAAAAAGAATAAAATGCTATTTGCTACAGGTAATGTGCAAGCACAGACACGCAAGGATGTGCAACTGGATGATAGTTTAAACAAAGGACGTGTTATATTCAGTGGACTCGACAGAAATGTGATATCACATGCAGGCGTCAATATAATGGTATACATGATTAAAAGTAAAAACAGATCACTACACAATCTGGAATGAAGGATTGTGGAGGTGTGACGACAAACGCAGCTTAGCTTGCTAACAGTAACAGATGTGTTTGCTTCAGAACGGAGTGAGAACGAAGAAACTGGTAAGTTTTAAAATTTTGTACAGCTGGAACAGCAACTCTAGGATGAAATATTCTTGCAAAAATAGTAAACAGCCAACCAGTTGAAAAATGGAAGGTTTATTAAAACCCCTTTAACGAGGTTTCAACGTTTATAAAAAAGTCGTCTTCAGAAAGGAAATGTTGACAACTGGATTATATGTTGTGGCAGAGGTACATTAAAATATAGTCAAAAGGCGTCAGTCAAATATAAGGCTATGGAGGTGAAATTTTATGTTTTACTGACGCCTTTTGGCTCTATTTAGATATACCTCTGCCACAACAGGTTATCCAGTTGACAATACATCCATCAGAAGAAGGCGTTTTAATTAATTTTCATTTTGCAGCTGATTGGCTGTTTACTATTTTTACAAGAAAACTGGTAAGTTACGTGCAAAACTTCAAGAAATTCATCGTAAGATCATTAAGAAGTCCTACCTTCTTGTAATGCGTCACTTTAATGCGAGAGTTACTAACCCAAGAACAGAGAATTAAGCAGGAGATGGAAAAAAAAGATAATGGTGGTGGAAGAAATTGACTAAGTTATGAAGAGACAGAGCAGGTAGAAGGCAGGTTGGGGATGGGACGATGCGATGGACAGACAGAGAGATTAAGAGGTGGACACAGAGTGTGGGAGGAGGTGGTGTGTTCATTATGTGTCGAATGCATACATGGGTGAAGCCACAGGAAAAGGCAACTGTAGATATAAAGTATGCTGTATGCATTTGTATATGTATGTATATCTGCAATCCCCTCCAAAGCTGTGGATTGGTTTCACCCAGGTTTGGCACATAAAGAGTAAACTTCATCAGTATCAGCACTATGAAGCTCATAGCCTCCTGACTCCACTAGGAGCAAAGTTACAGGCAAAATCGTGTCTCTTCAGCCTGTACTGTATTGCCTGCCTGCACACAGATTTGTTTCCTAAGAATACCGCTATTAGCCTGTCTTATCGATTTGGTTTGCAATTTAGCCTCCAGAAAATGGGAAAATACGGTTTCCAGCCCCCAATAACTACAGGGCTACTATGTTGGAGTAGTTTCTATCTGTATTATCAACCTGTTTTTGACGGGTTACAAGTATGGATGGGCATGGTTGGGGAAAGGTTGGGACTGGTAAAGTGGAGGTGGGCAGGAGGTGATGCATACAGACAGAGAGTCAGGATGAGATAGGCAGAGAGAGGGGTCAGTAGAGGAAGGACAAAGAGAGGGGAAGGGGGGAAAGGTACAGAGAAATGGGAGGAGGATATGAACAGGGAGACTGACAGTGTGTAGAGAAGAAGGGGAAGATGCAGGCAACTGGTAGAAGGTGTAGTGCCACAGGGCAGGTGTAGAAGGATGAGGTGAGGGAATAGGAGGAAGATGTGAACAGAGAGGGGGGATGGGTAGGAGAATACAGAAAGAGGGACGGGGAGGGAGATATGGACCGAGAGAGGATGTGGAGAAGATGGACAAAGAGAGGAGGAATAGGAGATGAAGAGGCAAGGAGAACAGGAAGGAGGAGATATATACAGGTAAAAGGTTGAGGTGGATAGGGAGATGTAGGGAAGAGAAAGTGGACAAAGGAAGGTGAGAGAAGGAGGTGTGTGCAGTTTATGTGTGCAGTTTATCTGTTTTCTGGGGCTACATGTGCAGACGATCACCACTTGCGGAACATTGAGATGGATAGAGGAGATGATTGACAGAGGGAAGGGACAGGAGGAGATGGACAGACTGAGGATGGAGAAGGTGAGGGAAAGAGATAGAGGGGTAGAAGGAGATAGGCAGATGGAGGAGGAGCTGGACTGAGAAGAAGGTGAGGAAAAGATGGACTGAGAGAACTGGAATGTACAGACGGACAGAGAGAGGAGTGAGGCATGCATGGAAAGAGGTATGGCATGGAGGAGACGGACTGAGAGAGGGAGGAGATGGACTGACAGAGGGAAGGAGATGGGCATGGGAGAGAGGAGGAGAGGCAAAAGGAGATAGGGGTAGGAGGAGATGGACAGGGAGGGTGGGGAAGTAGGAGATGGACAGAGGGAGGAGAAGATAGAGTTAAAACCATTTTCGATACAGTTTAATGGAGGAAACTTTGAAAAACCTGGCAGAATGTAATATTTCATTGTAAATCACAAAAACAATTCAAAACATACATAGCGGAAACGTGATATCAGTCAGAATCAGAAAATATGTGGCGGCATGGGAACAATTTGAGTAAGTAGGACACGAATTTTTTCACCACATTGATAAATAAAACCTCCAGTGCATGGAGACAAAATCTCCGTGGAAGAATCGAGGTAGACAAACTGATCTCGACACACTATACTGTTTGCAGCCGACAGGGTAACTTTCACAGAGTCAGAGGATGATCTACAGAGATCAGTATATGACCTATATAGCTTCATCGGGAAAGATCGCAGGAGAATCAAAAAAACAATATACAACACAAACCTCGGACAAGTAGCAACATTCCAATAATAGCGCTATAACCTCAGCTACAACACCTTACTAAACGTACCTTCTTGTGACAGTGACGCTTGGACACTGGGCAGATGACGAACGGAGACGAATGATTGACGACATGCGGTTTCTGAGAACAACAATTGCTTACACGCTATGAGACAAGAAAATATCTTAACACAGTACAGAATTACAGACCATGATGGATAATCCACGTACAACAGGTGAAGTCCAGTCGGGTCCCCCGAAAAATTTTTAAATACCAACCCAGAGCTAGAAGAGATGTAGGTAGATAAGCAAGGAGCCGGACTGAGGCCATAACCGGCCACTAGGCTTAAGACCGGATGGGAAGGAGTAGAAGCAGGAAGAGTAAAAACTGTACCGGGAGACCAAGGATACAGAAAGTAAAGCAGATTCAACTGAATGTGTGATGCATTAGTTATGCGGAGATGACGAGACTTGCTTCTGTAGACTGGCGTGGACAGCTGCATCATACCTGTCTTCAAACTGAAGACCACAATATCAACTGCGTGTTATGTCTAGTGCTTCCGCTGGGGTGAAGCTTTTCCAAGGCAGTCTTAAAGGTCGCCTCTAAATCGCAAGACTTAATTTCGCGTTGTGCAGTAGGGCGCCATTAATTTTAGTGTCAAGAAAGTACTAATCGTGCTTTTGCCGGCAATAGTGGGAGAATTCAAAGGCACGACCTCTAGAAAAGAATCTTGGCACTTTAACAAGTGGACCGCTCGAGGTGCTGGGCAGGTAGCCTTTTGTGTGCACAGGTACACCCGGAGAGCTGTGTAGTTCGTTCCGTACCTGTCACGACTCTACAATACGGCAAAATAACGGAGCTGGGCGCACGTCTTTCACTCTCAGTTTATTGTTGTCCGCATAACGGCTTTTCTTTCACGGATTCAGGCTCACTGGCTAGGATATGTCTCAGTTATATGGCAGCAGCCTATTTTATGCAATGTGACTGCACCACAGTCACGTATTCTCACTCTGTAAATAAAAACTGGAGGCGGCTATATAACGTTGAATGGACGCAAGCTTTTGTCACGCTCATCGCTTCTCTACTAACAGAATGTAACAATCCCCATGACACACGTGACTTGTTAGAACTGCAAAATAACAACAAAACAGCTTGTATTTTGATAAATAATGGTAACGGGAAACAGACTGTGTGATTCCTTAGCGAGCCACGTTGCTCCGGAGAATAATCCTGCAAGGCACAGGATCTGTGCATCTCAAATTTGCAGACATCTATTGACTTAGCATGTAACCTGAATCCGTCACGTGACTAATATCCTATGATCGAGGATCTCTAATGCTCAAAACTGATCTTTGAAGTCGTAATCCATTTACAGTATATTTGGTAACTTAGAACAAGCAAAGGCCTTTTACAGGTCCCATGTCACCAACATTATTTAAAACCTATATAGATATTAGCCTTAGAACATGGTCTCGTATACGTAATAGTGTGGGATTAGAAATAAGAGATGGAGTTTACCTACATCATTTATTGTTTGCTGATGATCAAGTAGTCGTAGCACAAGATGGGGAGGATGCTAAGTATATGTGCAATCAACTAGCAGTGGCATACAAAACTTGTCGTTTGAAGATTTATTACCAAGAAACAGAATACTTGACTAATGATCCAGATGAGCTATACAATGAAGGAAATAAAATCAAAAAGATAAACACTTTCCGTTATTTGGGATCCATTTTAGAAATCGAGGGAAAATCAGAGTCAGAAATCAGTATTAGTAGCGGACGAAACGTCATTGGGATGCTTAACTCAGTCTTATGGAGCAGGAATGTAATGAGCAGAACTAAAAAATTAATATACAAATCCACATTAGAGAGTGTGGTTCTGTATGGAACAGAGACCTTGTCAATTAACCTGAAGCACATTAAAAAATTACAAGCTCTAGAGATAGACTTCTGGAAAAGATCGGCAGGAATCTCCAGGAAAGAGAAGATAAGAAATACCGAAATAATAAGGAGAATGGAAATAACAGAAAGAATATATGACGTAACGGAGAGGAAGAAATTACAGTGGTACGGGCATGTACGACGAATGGAGGAAGCCAGAATACTAAAATTGATACTGGAGAGGAAACCTGAGGGGAGAAGAGGAACAGGACAACCTATGACCACCTGGTTCCAAAATGTACAGCACACAAAGAGGAGAATGGACGCAGAGGAAGGGGGCACACAAGATCGAAATACCTGGAGAAATATTTTGAAAATATAGTTTAAGAACGTTTATTCTTTGTGTAGTAATTTCCGAGTAAATTATTATGTTGAAGATAACCCTCTGTAGTGAGGAAAAGCTCAAAATAAAAATAAAAAAGAAGAAAAGGAACATTTAATTCATGATTTAACTTGTCGATCCTCATTTTGTTGCCTTGCAGAAGTATTCATATTTATTTTAAATAATTAATTTTAAGTACCTCACTATCAATTTCATTAAAGAGAATATTGTCATTTACATCTGTTCTCCACCATTCATCGAGATGGCTAAGGGTATGCTGCCGTTATAACAACCAACTTATTTCATTCGGGCATCAAGCGCTAGAGAGGTAAGCAGGCATGTTCCGCATCATTCTGGTCCTGGCGCGTCAATCGGCCTCAACCAACCGCCATGTCGTCCTCTGCCAATAGCGTCATCGGATGCAGTGTGAATGGGCGTATTGTCAGCACACCGCTCTCCAGATCACTGTCGGGTTTCTTGACTTTTAAATCGGTACTAATCGGTCGATTAGCTCCTCAGTTAGTATCACGAGACTGAGTACATTCCTACCACTCATCTCACCAAGGAAAAACCTACGGCAGTACCGGGAATCGAACCCAGGTTCCCCGCATGCCAGTCATACGCACCGAGCACTCTGCCTCGGGGACACGCATTGCATGAACCGCGGTAATTTTACCGTCAAAATTAGATGTCAGTTCTTGGAAATCTTTGGTTATGTTTTTCGTAACATACAATGTATATGTTGTACTGAAATTCTACTCGTACGGTGACCGGCTCTCCAGTATTTCCCGATATCTGCCTGTCATAGCAATCTTTTTAATCCTCTCGGCTCCTTTACCCACCTCCTGATTCTCCTGCATATTTCGTCAGTGATGACTGTTATAAATATTGGTCCTAAGAAGTACTATCGGTAGATCGCATTCCACGACCAACCAAAATTGAAAAGTTTTCGGATAATCGATATAATTGTCGATATATAGTCTTTCTTCTGTTGGGGCTTCTATGGAAAGAAGATCCAAGGTAATGCGAGGAGCGGAGAACAAATTACATAGTCTGTGCGTCTAGAACGGTCGTGAGAGCGGGAATGGTTACTCTTTTCTCGGTCAGTACCGGTAACCCTCGGATGTGATTGCCTCGTGTTGGCCAGCAGCTATGGTATCAGTTACACATGGACGTAACAGTGACTCACGAAAGTGGATTATGGAGACGTTCATGTTTAAAAACACTCGTTACAGAATTTATTTCTCAGCTCCCTCATGCAAGCTATGTAAGGGTGGCTTTGCATCGGTTGCGAAAATTCTCGTACAGAAGTACATAAGCGCAATGAAAGATAAGTGAAACCTTCCTCAAATATTCTCAAATGCTTTGGTAATGACAGCAAGGTCAGTAAAACATTGCTGGTGAGCTATCAATAGTTTTTCCTATTGTGAAACAGAGTATCAACTACAGAAATATGGATTGTGGAAAAAAGTATGGAAAATTATGGAAAACGTGACTCTAATTTGGTTAAGTTAAAGTCATGCGTCCGAACAAAGGCTGAACCAATTGTGAAAAAGATATTTTCTCCAAGAAGTGTTCAGAACCTCATTTATCTCTTGAAAGAGCGGATGTTCTCTCTGTTTGCAAAGTATTTGGATCCTGGAAAGGAAGTAAGAAATACGCTTCTGGAGTTGATTGAACAAGACAATGAGACACTAATGATTTTCGCAGTCAGATGAAGCCATCACTGAATTTATGTAATTTGATACAGGGAATGTGACTGCCTACAGCGCATTTAATGCAAATGTAGATTATGGAAATCATAATTCAGTCTTTAACCTGCCCCAAGAAGACAACAAGCAGTTGGTGAAACGAAATTCTCAATCGACATCATAATGCAAAAAAAGTTCAAATGGCTCTGAGCACTATGCGATTTAACTACTGAGGTCATCAGTCGCCTAGAACTTAGAACTAATTAAACCCAACTAACCTAAGGACATCACACACATCCATGCCCGAGGCAGGATTCGAACCTGCGACCGTAGCGGTCGCTCGGCTCCAGACTGCAGCGCCAGAACCGCACGGCCACTCCGGCCGGCTCCATAATGCAACTAAACTTGGATGTGGTGCATTATTTGCAGATATTGAAATGCGAGGGTTGACCAGAAAGTAAGTTCCGATCGGTCGCGAAATGGAAACCACTGGGAAAATCCGGTAAAGCTTTGCACAGATGTGTTGGGAATAGCACGTGTAGGGAATAGCATCTCCCGCGAAGTATGAGGGTCTGGTTAGTGATTTCGCCTGTGTCATGCAGCCCACATAACACAACTGTCGAGCAGTTTCTTCTTCATGCCAATTATAGGCCGCACACTGCAGGGGCAATGAAGACGCTCCTGCAGCGTTTCCGATGAGAAGTGTTTGATCACCCACAATACAGTCAGTAATTGGCTCCCCCTGAGTCTCATCTCTGCTGACAAGAACCGCTGGCTATGAAGACAAAATTTTTCCACAGACAACGAGCTGCAGACCACTGCAGATAACTGGTCGAAAGCACAGGCGACTGCTTTCTATGACGAGGATTTTGGAAAGTTGATACAAGGCTACGACAAAACTCGAATTGGAGCGACGACTACGTAGAGAAGTAGGTGGAAGGCGTACCTAACTGTGACTGCTGACCTCAGATGTTGAGTCCCACAGTGCTCAGAGCCATTTGAACCATTTTTAGTTGCAAATAAAACATTTCTTGTTTTCACTGTGGTTTCCATTTCGCGACCCATCGGAACTTACTTTCTGGACAACCTTCGTAGTTCCCTTGAGAATATAGAGAAATCTGTGTCTGTCACCCATTCTAGAAACATGGGCTGTAGTTGTGCAGATGAAATTTATTGCGACTTAATTTCCCTTAATCATTCCTTAAAATCATGGTCAGTCATTGGTAATCTCTCTTAAAAGCGTGATCAAATGTTGGTCGCCTTATTACTGGACGAGCCGGCCGCTGTGGTCGAACGGTTCTAGGAGCTTCAGTCCGGAACCACGCGGCTGCTACGGTCGCAGGTTCGAATCCTGCCCTGGGCATGGATGTGTGTGATGTCCTTAGGTTAGTTAGGTTTAACTAGTTCTACGTCTAGGGGACTGAACCTCAGATGTTAAGTCGCATAGTGCTTAGAGCCATTTGAACAACTGGACGTTGTTGACATTTTATCTGACCTGCGTCTTTGCACTGCACAGAGATACATATTTGCTGCTGGGTAACACTCAGTACCTTGTTGCTTCTTCCTTGTGCTTTGCAACAAGCTTTGTTCTCTTTGGCAAGCTGTCCACATCCTGTCGACAAGTTGCTCCCGCACTTCGACAGTAACTCTCTTGAGTCCATGCGGTAAGTGAGGGAAGTTCCGGCGAAAACAAGCTGGAAGTTTCAACAGATCCCAAGCATGCTCAGTGTGGCTCACATCAACATGTCATTTAATCAGGTAATTCATCCCGACTGGATTTACTTGATGGATGTGGTGTGCTCGAACTTTATCGTCTTAAAACACGAATCCATCACGCGAAATGTTGACTATAGAAGAGAGTCCTAAACAGCGATGAAGCGATGAAGGACGTCAGACATACCTACCCTCCTCCAGACTTCACATACGGAGCTCCAGGCTTGAGAAAAACTCTTTCTTTTCTTTTTTTCTTTTTCTTTTTTGGCATCAGTCTTCTGCCACGTTTGATGGGGCCGCCACGATTTCCTCTCCTGTGCCAGTCTCTTCACCTCAGAATAGCACCTGCAAACTACGTCCTCAATTCCAAAATGAGATTTTTACTCTGCAGCGGAGTGTGCGCTGTTATGAAACTTTCTGGTAGATTAAAACTGTATGCCAGACCGAGTCTCGAACTCGGCGGGCAAGTGCTCTACCATCTGAGCTACCCAAGCACGACTCACGCCCCGCCCTCACAGCTTTAATTCCGCCAGTACCTCGTCTCCTACTTTCCAAACTTCACAGAAGCTCTCCTGCGAACCTTGCAGAACTAGCACTCCTGGAAGAAAGGATATTGCGGAGACATGGCTTAGCCACAGCCTGGGGAAAGTAGGAGACGAGGTACTGGCGGAAGTAAATCTGTGGGGGCGGGGCGTGAGTCGTATTTGGGTAGCTCGGATTGTAGAGCACTTTCCCGCGAAAGGCAAAGGTACCGAGTTCGAGACTCGGCCCGGCAAACAGTTTTAATGTGCCAGGAAAGTTACGCCTTCAATTATTTTACTGAATTTGTTCCAATTTATATCTTCCTCTGCAGTTTGTACCCTCTACAGCTACCTCTAGAACCATGGAAGTTATTCGCTGACTTATTAGCAGGTGCCCAACAGGAATTTACTGGGCCTTAATCTCCATTGGTAAAAGAAGCAACAATACAGAATGTTAAAAAACTAATATTAAGTACAAGAGCAAAATCCCCAACGGGAATCTTAGACCAATACACAGATCATAAAACAACGGAATTCCACCGATTACATACTGACTTATTCCACTGAACTCATTCGTGAAATCCTTTTCTAGTATAACAACAATATTTAGGCAGAAAAGACAGTTATCTTAATAGTCAGTTTAAGTTCCACGCAAAAGCGGGCACACCCCAACGGATGACCCACCCAAAACGAGAGTGACCAAACCACTAGTAACAGGGGACACACCTTGGCGCAGCCAGAACACAGTAACGAGAGGAATTTCCAAATAATTACGAGAGAATATTCAACTTCTGTCAACTAACGGGGTGAGCAGCGACTCTGACACGATACAGCCACGTAGTGCCGAGCGTCACCAAGACGTAACTGGCCGAGCTAACACCGCCCGAACATATTTCAGTCATGACGCCGCCCCTGTTTTGGTTAATCCGGAACTCACTGTGCCCGCCGCTCGTAGTACACTGTCACTGTAACATTAAAAAAAAAGAAGGACAGAGAAACAAACCAACGGACTCAACACAAACCCTCGTATTTCAGAGTTATGCCCCCCTTTAAATTCAAAACCCTTAACACATGCAAAACCTCAAACAAATAACATGGAAAACTATTCACTTCTTACAGCTCATAATTCTTTACGCTTACAGGCAGACGCCAATAACAAGCACAAGTCTGGAGAAGTTAACGGCCTGCCGAACCAAGAGCATAAAAGCCCATAATACAAGACAAGGTCACGGCCCCTTCAAACGGAGACCACAGAATAAATCATAAGATACTCAAGTAACATTACAAGCATACTGTCTTAACACTAAACATGGCCTGTGCACTATCCTAGAATGACTCATGCGGCCTTCAAGCTACGCATGCATAGTGCTCCCGTCACTCAGCAAAGTTTTACAATCTTGTCAGCAGTACTCAACATATACCCGTACCAAGAGTTAATTCCTTATTCCCGCCACGGTCTGGATAATCAGATACAAATCACTGTTTTCGGCTGTGAACACAAATTACGAACAGACTGATCACAAACACAACTTAAAAGAAATAGCTGATGCCCACCGTTAGTAGCAGTAAACGACGAGAATCCACATGGCATCCATAGACATCCAGCATCAGGTAGTACAATGTAAACACTTGCTAGTGCATTGAAGGCCATCGCCACCAGGCCGCGGCCGACACACTCCTCAAATCATAACACAGCGCCGCGAGCAACCAACGCTCCTCCGTAACGGTCACTCCAAGACTCGCCAACACAACAGATGCCCAAGCAATGGACAAGCACGGCCACCAGGGCCCCGGAGCGGAAACCAGGGGAGCCATAAACGGAAGCGCCGCACTTAAAATAGCGGCCAGAAGAGGAAAACGCACATGCCAGAACGAGTGGGATTACTGCCCCTTCTAGATAAGAGAATCGCTGGCCCCAGCGGCTCCCTCACCGCTCGTTGTTGGCGTGACAAAGTTGTAACTAAGGACATTTCGGCGACGGTCAGTACAAGGGTCGTCCATCTCTACTATCTTATCCCTAAAGAATACAAAACAATGAGAAATAAGTTGCAAAACTACTGTTTGGAAATAGGTATATTATACCCGTTTCTCTAAACTTGAAAAAGTGTGCAGTTCAGTGTTACTCACGATCGCGCTGCATTTGTACACAGCAGTCATCCATCACTTGGTGGCATCGACAGCGGGCGATCACCACGGGACATTTCATCAATGTTTTGTGTCCCACGATATCGGTGTAATGATGGCGTCGCTGCGATGTACGTCAATCAGGAGGGCTTGTTTCGTAGTGACAACGCTTCTTACCGTAAAGGGACTACGCACGAACGGTCTAAACTTGAAATGGTACTTCGAGGCAAGTCGACAGGCTGAACAGTGCACACAGCCAATCTTCTACCGTTCACGACTGGAGACACAGCTCGGTGTCGTGGGCTGAACTGAGAAAACGTCTTTATTCTTACCTTCATAACACAACAATTACGGATCTAGAAGTAACACCAAGCTAGTCCTGAACAAGACTGGCGGAATCCTTGTTCTTCACATTTACATTAATGACCCGGCAGACAATATTGACAGCAACGTCAACCTTTCGTGGTTAATCTATAGCAAAGGACTGTGTGAGTGGCCGAGCGGTTCTACGCGCTGCAGTATGGAACCACGCGACCCCTACGGTCGCAGGTTTAAATCCTGCATCGGGCATGGGTGTGTGTGATGCCCTTAGGTTAGTTACGTTTAAGTAGCTCTAAGTTCTAGGGGACTGATGACCTCAGCAGTTAAGTCCCATAGTGCTCAGAGCCATTTGATTTTTGATTGTGTGAAATAATTTACCCAAACCCTGATAAGGTTTCAAAACGGTGAAAACGGTGTAAACACTGGGAAGTTGTCTTCACTGTTTATAGATGTAAAGTCACGAATTTCATGCGAGAAAAAAAGGTATGTCCGATCACCATAATACTAAGAATCACAGAATCCGTCAACACATACAAGTATCAGAGTGTAAAATTCGTAGGGTTTAAAATGGAATGACTTCAATTCTCTGTCGTAGAAATATTAGGTCCAAGACTTCGTTTGATTCATTGGTAATATACTGGTGAAATGCAATCAGTTTAGAAAGGAGATTTCTTACAAAACATATGCGGTACCGTCTTAGACTATGGAATCCGTGCCAGGCGATACTGAACGTATACAAAGAAGATCTGCGCAAATGGTTGCACATTCGTTGACCCTCAGGGTGCGTCACAGAGATACTGAAAATATTTAATTTGAAACCACCTTAAGATTGACACCAACTTTCCCGCGCAAATCTACTGTAAAAGTTTAAAGAACCGTCCTTAAGTGAGGGATGTACAATAACCCCTTAGCTATCGTTCCCGAAGGGACAGCGAATACTCGATTAGTCTAGCTACAGCGCGCACGAATGCCCTTCTTTCAAATGGTTCAAATGGCTCTAAGCACTATGGGCCTCAACATCTGAGGTTATCAGTCCCCTAGACTTAGAACTACTTAAACCTAACTAACCGAAGGACATCACATACATTCGTGCCCGTGGCAGGATTCGAACCTGCGACCTTAGCAGCAGCGCGGTTCCGGACTGAAGCGCCTAGAACCACTCGGCCACAACGGCCGTCATGCCCTTCTTTCTTCGCATGCTCATATGTGGGTGAAATGAGAAGAACCCTAATAAATGGAGTGATGGGGCGTACACTTTGCTACGTGCCCCACAGAGGTTAGCGAAATAAAGATGTAGAGTAAGTCAGGGTGATATGATGAATCGGATTAAATGATTTGCTTTAATTCTACATATCCTAGAAATCGTTGCGTCTAGTGTTTGAACTTCTTGCCGTGCTATTCGCCGTTTCACCCATAGCAAATGGGAGAATTGGTAACTCGGGCAGGGGTGATACGGTGAAGGACTTTCATTATGTGTAATGTGTAAAGCTTTAATTTAGGTACATCCCAACCAGGATTGTTGACAAGTCATGAAATGCTAGCGTTCCCTATCCCATGCGAGACTTATATTCTGCTTTATCCGACGTCTCAATACATTCGTTAATTTAAAAACTTGTTTGTACAGTTTGGTTTGTCAGTGATTAAAAAAGTAAATGTTCTAACTACTGCCATTGTTCCAGGCAAAGATACCTACATTTTACAAAAGAAAAAAAAGGATCCAGCCGTGCTGGTTGGAAAGACGAGCAACTTAACAATGTCTTAAAAGCGGCGCAAAATGGAACGAGCCTGAATAAAGCCTCAAAGGAGTTTCACGTTCCATGGTCAACGCTGAAGAGACGATTAGCAAGCGGGTGCTTTACGAAAAAACCTTTGGGTGGGCCGCCTGTACTAACACAAGAATGTGAGAAAGCCGGCCGCGGTGGTCTAGCGGTTCTGGCGCTGCCGTCCGGAGCCGCGGGACTGCTACGGTCGCAGGTTCGAATCCTGCCTCGGGCATGGGTGTGTGTGATGTCCTTAGGTTAGTTAGGTTTAAGTAGTTCTAAGTTCTAGGGGACTTATGACCTAAGATGTTGAGTCCCATAGTGCTCAGAGCCATTTGAACCATTTTGAATGTGAGAAAAAATTGGTAAAAGATATCATAAAATTACATGCAGTCTTCATCATAAGCAACATATATGACCTCGACAGTGGCAACAGAACAATCTCAAATAACCACTGGCAAACTCTTGAACCATATTTCGCCGATACCTAACCTAGATAAAGCTGCATCTGCAATAAAGAAGTCCAGAGCTTTAGCTGAGGTTTTGACTTCTCCAGAAAACATCGACAACCTACGAAACAGAAAACGACAAAATGAGTCAGTGAAGAGTAGAGCAGATGCTAAAAAGAGGACCAAAGGAGAAAACGGAACCAAATAAAAAACCGTAACCAAAGAGACTACCAAAGGAATTATCAAAAAGAAGCAGCCTAAGAAACGAAGAGCGTCTACCACTGACGCCGAACCCGACTCATCGTTGGATACCCAATTGCAAGACGATGATGACGACGCGGATGATGAAGAGCGTAATTGTGTAGGGTGCGGTGAACTGTACAGCTGCACTAAACAGGATGTGGATGGGATCAAATGTATTAGCTGTTAATGCTGGCTGCATGAAGACTGTTCAAAATATGAATCTACGTGTGGCATATGTGGCAAAAAGCAGGGGAAAGAAGTGCACCATTTCACCCAAAGGGCATTCGCTATTTCAGCCATATACATGGGTGAAATTGATAAAAATAAGTATTGTTTCTTTTAACTTTTCTAGTGCCTTAAAGAGGATGTGGTACTGTTAATTTGTCACTTATGTATTTTGTCAAAGTAGAGTGTTTTATTTTAATTAAATAAACCATTTCTTGTCTTCTATGAGGCCCAAATTTTTTGTTTACCGTATCACCCTGATTTACCCTATATGTACACGGCTGTGCAATAAGACTTACCCTGTGCTGTGTGTTTTACAGACGTTTGCGAAGAATCTTGTCTTGACGGTTATCAACCCACAGGTTGGTTGGCAGCAGCACGCCATTCCGTTCTTTTGTCAACTTTCTTCTTCATATCTGCATAGGTCTGGCACCCGATGTCATTTATTACTTGTTGAATGTAGCTTAATCTAGGTCGTCCTCGGCGAGTTCTTCCTTCAATGATTCCTTCTAATATTCTCTTAATGAAATTGTTATGCCGTAAAATGTGACCTATGAAGGTTATTCTTCTTTTCTGTATATTTCGCCAAAGAGATCTGTTTTCTTTCACTCTTCTGAGGACATCTTCGTTTGTAGCCTTGTCTCGCCAGCTGATTTTTTCCATTCTCCGGTAGCACCACATTTCGAATGCCTCTAATCTTCTCTTTTCTTCTTTTCCACTAGTCCAAGTTTCACATCCGTAAAGGGCTGTACTCCACACATAGGTTTTCATGACTCTCTTTCTTACGTCTAAACTAACATTTCTACTCGTCAGTAAGTTTCTTTTTCCATTGAATGCTATTTTGGCAAGTTGTATTCTGTTTTTAATGTCACTTTTGCTCCTTCCATCTGCTGTTATTTTGCTACCTAAGTAGTTAAATTCTGTAACCTGCCCTAGTTTCTCTCCCTTTATTGTTATTCGTATGGGTTCATTGTAGTTCAGGGCGCCACTCACCATCACTTTAGTCTTTTTCTTATTTATTTTCATTCCATACTGTTCTTTTAAGGTGTTTTCCATTTCATTGAGTGCGGCTTCTAAATCTTCTTTCCTTTCTGTAATTATGGCGATATCATCTGCATATCGCAACATATCTATTTTCATTCCGTTAAGTTTTATTCCTACTTCAATATTCTCTCTTATTTTATCTATTGCTTCTTGGATATATGCGTTGAAAATTACTGGAGATAGTGGGCATCCCTGTCTCACTCCTTTCCTTATTCTTGCTGTTTCTTCTTTGTTTTCCTTCTTAACTAAGGCTGTTTCATTTTGGTATATTTTAAAGATTATCCTTCTATCATTATATTTCAGACCAGCCTTCTTCAGAATTCTAAACATTTCTGGCCATACAACATTGTCAAATGCCTTTTCGAGGTCTACGAAATAGATGTAGATAAAAGAGGCTGTTTCCTGTGGTCAGAACAGTATAGAATAAGAGGTTTCAGATCATAAAGGATACAAAGTATCCAAGTCATGAGGGTGTAGCAAAATTATGTCGAGCAGTTTACTTAAGCGTAGGGGAAGTTTTTACTATCCTAATCGGGATAAGTATTTAAAGTCCAAATCGCTTATAACACAGCGACGCGGTACAGGTAGAACAAGTGGCAGCTCAGAATCTTCGGTGACGACGGAGTTCGCCTAGTGGACGGCTGACTATAAACAGAATCCTAAACACAGCAAGTTCGTCATAGGCTCACAAGATCACCTCAGAGTGAATACAGAAAGAGAGGCAATAATAACGCAAGCACTAATCAAACACTGTGTCAAACGGTGCAATTTCGAGGCTTCATATCACCACAGGCATGTGGCTATACGCGACAGCGCTCACATATTTAACTGCAGAGCTCAGCCAGAGGATGCGCCCTTTGTACCCGTCGCTTACGACCTAGGCGAAGTCATCAGGATCTGTGGCTTGTTGCTAGCCGCAGTATCTCAAACTCCATTCCGAGAGCGTGGCTTGATGGGGAATCCAAATCACTGATGTATACAAGAGAAACTTCGAAGGGGGTCTGTTGGAGTGTCGGTAATGTCGACAGACACAGGATTTAACGCCGTTCCGCACTTGGAAGAGAGTACGGGCAGGAGAGACTGAGAGTCGCAGAGCGCAGCAGGCGAGGCAGGATCGTTGGAGGCGATGGTCCAAGGACTTGGAAGGGAGCGGCCGTGGCTTATTTACCGCGCGAGGCCGCCGCCTGCCGCCGCCTTCTGGTGCCGCCGCCGCCGCCACCGCTGCACGCGTGTCCATCAGCAGCGCAGAGCAGAGCAGAGCACAGCACTGGACAGCGCGCGGCTGACTCAGGGCGGCCCGCAAAACATCGCTACGTGCCCGCTGTTTGGTTTGGCAACTTTCGGCTTCCGACACCGCCGCACGAACCGGGCCACCGGCTTGCAGTGCATTGTGGCGCGAAAGCCCGCATTGGGAACCGAGGTCACGTGTGCCCTTGCTCCTCATTCGTAATTTTACAGCGCACACACATGTCGCTAGGCTCAAGAACTCGGCCACCAACATCCTCCTACTTTCTTTGTTTCAGTTCTTCTGACTCGCTTCATGCAACCCACCAAACTATTTTTTTTTTTTAAGCAGGACACCTAATGTCAGTGGCACATAACGACTTAAATAGTACTGCATAATTCGGTCTCTTTGTTCGCTTACAATTGACCTCTACGAAACCCTATATTGCTGTGAACATTAATCCACGATGTCCTATTATCCAGGCCCTCTTTCTAGTCAATGTTGTCCTAATTTCTCATCTTATCAGCCCTCTTCGTATTCAGCACTCTGTAACATCACATCTGGACCACTTCGATTCCTTTCTTTTTCAGTTTACTCACCACCTCTTGACCATTTAGTTACAAATATATGTCCAGACGTGGATTCTCAGAAATTTATTTTCCAAATTAGTACTGCTAGAAAGCTACTGGTGTGGAATACACTAGTTCCCTTTGTTAGACTGCTTATTACGTTCCCCTTGCTTCCCCCATCATGTTCATGTTGCTTTTAAGGTAGGATGATTTCCTTACTTCATGTAACGGGAGATACTCCCTTTCGCCGGCCGGGGTGGCCGTGCGGTTCTAGGCGCTATAGACTGGAAGCGCGTGACCGCTACGGTCGCAGGTTCCATTCCTGCCTCGCGCATGGATGTGTGTGATGTCCTTAGGTTAGTTAGGTTTAAGTAGTTCTAAGTTCTAGGGGACTAATGACCTTAGAAGTTAAGTCCCATAGTGCTCAGAGCCATTTGAACCATTTAGACACTCCCTTTCGATGTTTTGTTGCCAGTCTCATTTCCACCGGTTCGCAGTCCCTGTGGTTTACTTTAAATGCAAGCAGTGCGTCCGTCTTATTTTCGATCGATATCGTATACGGATATCCGAATCCTCTCATTGTTGTAGTCTGCTGCAAACTAAAGAGCAAGTAGTGTTCATGGTTGAGGAAGTGGCGTTCCTCCGAATAACACTGCAACCGATGTAGAAGAACACTAAGAATCAGATCCCGCTAGCAGTACAGTGCAGCCGGTTGCAATTGCGACGTTATGGGGTAGAGAGAGTGGTGACTCGCTTACTTGTACACAGCTTACAGACGGACTACGACGACAGCAAATTTACAACTCTGCAGCAACAAGCAACCTATTGTCCACTCCTACAGGTACGATTTCAGCGATAGGTTTATCTTTGAAGCCAATATAAAAGAGCACGCAGCGTCCATCTCCAGAACATCTCCAAACGAACTGAATGGAGGTTGTGTTCATAGCCTAAATAATACAATAATATCTAGTTAGATTAATACAGATTACGAATGCGAGATAATTTCTTTGAAGGTAAGTGCTGAAAGTGATTATAGTTAAACTTTCAAAACGCTGTAGAAATAACACCAATGGTCAGAATAACGTCAAATTGCGACGGAATGTTATCTAAGAAGGAGGAAAACGTATGGCAAAAGAAAAAATAGTGTGAAAATTGATCAATAGATGGCGCTGTTTGTGTCAGAATACGTAAATGAAAACACCTGTCATGCGCACGATCCATTGAAGTTGGTATAAACTCGCCGGGTACACGGCTTTCCCTCCTTTCGCATCTGCGACGTTCGCCATGACTGTCTCATTGCAGGATCGCGCTGTTCTTGTAAAGCTGTGTTACAAGAATGATGACTGTGCACACGTTTCTCTGCAGAAGTTCTCAATTGTGAATAGTTTGAAAAAAGGCATTTTACCTGTGACTGCCGTGGGTCTGGAGAAAATGATTCGGAAATTGGAAAAGACGGGTTCTTTTGGTGTGCAACCTGTTAGAGGGAGGAAACGAACTTATTCGACGCCAGTGGAAGCAGTGGCCATAGCAATGCAGGAGGAGACGAGTGGTGGTGTGCAAACGTGTAGTGCACGAAGAATTGCCCGGACATTGGACATACCCGTGAGCACGGTGCGTAAAATCTTACGAAACATCCTTCATCGCTATCCATTCAAAATTACCCACGTGCACGAGTTGCTTCCTCTTGACGTGCCAGCAAGAGAGACCTTTGCTTTAGAATTTCTTTCCCGAATGGAAGTGGACAGCGATTGGCCGTGTATGATTTTGCGGACAGACAAAGCCCACTTCCATCTGACAGGATATGTCAATACACAGAATTGTCGAATACGGGCAACGGAAAACCCACACGCTAATCAACCACTGCCACTTCATCCTGAAAAGGTCACTGTGTGGTACAGGTTTATGACATCGTTTATCATAGGGCCGTAGCGTTTCGAAAAGTCAAGTGCTTCCGGTCCTGTTACCTGTACCGTCACTAGTAAGCGCTATGGGTGTCTTTTGCGCAACCGCGTCATTACAGTTTCCCAACTGCGTGGATATGTGGATGGAATCATTTTTATGCAAGATGGCACACGCCCGCACATTGCAAATCCAGTTAAACAGCTGCGGAAGCGCCATTTCGGAAATGCTATAATTATCAGCCGCCATTTCCCTACAGCTTGGCCGACCCGATCACCTGATCTTAATCCGTGTGACTTCCGGCTGTGGAGCTATCTGAAACATGTTGTCTTCAGTGTTTCGATTGCAAACTTAGCTGCATTGAAGGCACGCACTGCGCAACACATTCTGAATGTTACTCCGGAAACACTTCGATCAGTTGTGGAACATGCTGTCTCTCGATTTCAACTTGTAGCTGAGAACGGTGGGCAGCATATTGCACATGTCTTGCGCCAGTCACACGGAAATTAATAATCCGAATTGATTTTGACTGACGCTTTTTATGCTGTTTTGGGCCTCAGGACAATTAAAAACTAATGTGATTGATTATTTTTATGCGGTTTTAGGCATCAGGACAATTAAAAACCCATGTGATTGATGCTTTTTATGCGGTTTTTTTTTGCCTCGGCACAATTAAAAACAGATTTTTCCTTCCGATGTGGATGGGCTTACGTAACTGATACTATCGCACCTGTACACCCATGTACAGTGAGCAGTACAGTTTGTTTAACGTGAAACGTACACCTTAGGCATTGATGTATGATTCATTTGTCATTTGTCGTCGACCACTATTAAATTATGATGCTAACAGCGCCATGTATTGCTGCATTTTATAGCCATTTATTTTTCTTCTGTCGTACGTTTTCCCCCTTGTCCGATAATATTCCGTTGCAATTTGACGTCATTCTGACCAGTAGTGTTATTTCTAAAGCGGTTTGAATCTTTAACTTTAATTATAAACACCCTGTAGATCAAGCACGCTATTCGGATGCTTTGATAGACCCCTGTATCAACAAAATGGCTCTGAGCACTATGCGACTTAACTTCTGAGGTCATCAGTCGCCTAGAACTTAGAACTAATTAAACCTAACTAACCTAAGGACATCACATACATCCATGCCCGAGGCAGGATTCGAACCTGCGACCGTAGCGGTCACGCGGTTCCAGACTGAAGCGCCTTTAACCGCACGGCCACGCCGGCCGGCCCTGTATCGACACAATTAGTCTTGGAACATAGTACGGAAACTTCAAGAAAACTGCATGTAAACATTGTGGTGATGTTACGGTATTACGGGTTCATTTCAACTTCTCATGTACGGTCAGACTCAAATGATTTGGGCGGATGGTGCGCACAGGGAATCATGTGAAGTGGTTTTTGTTCAAATGGTTCAAATGGCTCTGAGCACTATGCGACTTAACTTCTGAGGTCATCAGTCGCCTAGAACTTAGAACTAATTAAACCTAACTAACCTAAGGACATCACATACATCCATGCCCGAGGCAGGATTCGAACCTGCGACCGGAGCGGTCGCTCGGCTCCAGACTGTAGCGCCTAGAACCGCACGGCCACTCCACCCGGCGGTTGTTTTTGTGATGTTCAGTCAAAAGACTGGTTTGACGCAGCTCTCTTGCTGCTGTATCCTGTGCAAGCCTCTTCATCTCCAAGTAACAAGTGCAACCCACATATTTCTGAATCTTCTTACGGGGTATTCATCTCTTGGTCTTCTTCTACAATTCCCGCCCCCGCCCCTCCCCCCCCCCCCCTGCCTCCAAGCTTCCCTCCAGTACGAAACTGGTGATCCCTTGATGCCTCAGAATATGTCCTGCTAACTGATTCCTTCTTCTAGGCAGATTGTACCACAAAGTTCTCTTCTCCCCAATTTTATTCAGTACCTCCTCATTAGTTACGTGATCGACCCATCTAATTTCAGCCTCCTTCTGTAGCGCGATATCTAAAAAGCTTTTATTCTCTTCTTGTCTAAACTATTTATCGTCCATGTTTCACTTCCATACATGGGTACACTCCATACGAATACTTTCACAAGGGCCTTCCTGACAGTTAAATCTACACTCGACGGAAACAAATTTCTCTTCTTCAGAAACGCTCTTCTTCCCATTGTCACTCTGCATTTTATATCCTCCTTACTTTGACCACCATCAATTATTTTGCTTCCCAAATAACAAATCTCTAGTACTTTAAATGGCTCATTTCTTAATCTAATTTCCTCAGCATCACCTGATATAATTCGACTACATTCCATTACCCTCGTTTTGCTTTTGTTGGTGTTAATCTTATATCCTCCATTCAAGACACTGTCCATTCCGTTCAGCTGCTCTTCCAGGCCGTTTGCTGTCTCTGAGAGAATTACAATGTCATCGCAAAACTTCAAAGTTTTTATTTCTTCTCACTGGATTTTAATTCCTACTCCAAATTTTTCTTTTGTTTCCTTTACTGCTTGCTCAATAAACAGATCGAATAAGATCATGGATAGGCTACAAGCCTGTCTCACTCCCTTCTCAACAACGGCCTCCCTTTCGTTCAAAAATGTTCAAATGTGTGTGAAATCTTGTGGTACTTAACTGCTAAGGTCATCAGTCCGTAAGCTTACACACTACTTAACCTAAATTATCCTAAGGGCAAACACACACACCCAGGCCTGAGGGAGGACTCGAACCGCCGCCGGGACCAGCCGCACAGTCCACGACGGCACCGCCCTAGACCGCTCTGCTAATCCCGTGCGGCTCTCCATTTCGTGCCCGTCGACTCTTATAACTGTCATCTGGTTTCTGCACAAATTGGAAATAGCCTTTCGCTAGCTGTATTTTACCGCTGCTACCTTTAGATGCTGAAAGATAATATTCCAATCAACACTGTCAAAAGCTTTCTCTAAATCTACAAATGCCATAAATGTAGGTTTGCCTTTCCTTAACCTATCTTCTATGAGGAGTCGTAGGGTCAGTATTGCCTCGCATGTTCCTACATTTCTCCGGAATCCAAACTGAGCCCGACGTCGGCTTCTTCTGTAAAGGAGTCGTGTTAGTACTTAGCAACCGAGATTTATTAAACTGATAGTTAAGTAATTTTCACGCCTGTCAGCAACTGCTTTCTTTGAAGTTGGAATTATTATATTAGTCTTGAAGTCTGGGGGTATTTTGCCTGTCTCATACATCTTGCTCACCAGGTGGAAGAGTTCTCTCAAGGCTATCAGTAGCTCTAACGGAATGCTGTCTCCTCCCGAGACCTTGTTCCGACTTAAGTCTTTCAGTGCTTTGTTAAATTCTTCACGAAGTATCATATCTCCCATCTCATCTTCATCTACGTCCTCTTCCATTTCCGTAATACTGCCCTCATCTCCCTTATATAGCCAGTTGGATTCGCCTTCCACCTTTCTCCTTTCCCTTCTCTGCTTAGGATCGGTTTTTCATCTGAGCTCTTTATATTCATACAGGTCGTTCTCTTTTCTCCAAAGGTCTCTTTAGTTTTCCTGTAGGCCTTACCTCTAATGATATGTGCCTCTACATCCTTACAGTTTTCCTCTAGCCATCCCTGCTTAGCCATTTTGCACTTCCTACCGATCTCATTTTTTGAGACGTTTGTATTCCTGTTTGCCTGCTTCATTTACTGCAGTTTTATATTTTTTCCTTTCACCAATTAAATTCAGTATCTCTTCTGTTACCCAAGGATTTCTGCTAATCCTCGTCGTTTTATCTACTTGATCCTCTGCTGCCTTCACTATTTCATCTCTCAAAGCTACCCATTTTGCTTCTACTGTATTTCTTTCCCCCGTTCTTGTCAATCGTTCCCTAATGCTCCCTCTGAAACTCCCTACAACCTCTGGTTCTTTCAGTTTATCCAGGTCCCATCTCGTTAAATTTCTTTGGACAATTAATCAGAGCATCGTCTTGTGACGATAACACCTTAAATCACCTGGTTACAGACACAACCGAACATTCAGACTCAGTTAACGTATAGGAGGGAATCGGTGATTGGAATTCCGTTGTAGCATCGCTGACTACGAGTGTTGTTATTAAAGGGGGATATCCCAGTTTTCATGACGCTCTATGTTCTATAAAATCCAGCCACTGTTAGAATGTAAACAATTAACCCAGTAAATTACACCGTGTGTACAAAAGCGAGTAAAATGGTTCACACCAGATTCTTAAGAAATTAACATCAATCGTTTAAGAGATGAAAGAACGCGCCTCTGCGTTACTGTTATCATAGAAAGTCAAAGACACTGTTAAGAATCGATTTTTTTTAAATACGAACCATGTAAACAACATAAGTACATGACTTAATTTCATCCTTTGGCGTTAGTGTTTCTTCCGTGACTGTACTACTTTCGTAAACTTTCATAAAACTCCTTCAGTTACATTTATGATTTTATTTCAATGCACGATGTATTTAGAGCCCTGGAGGTTCGTCCTCAGGTGCTCTGACTGTCTTCATCGACTTATTTCCAGGCTTAGTTTAATTATGGCCTGGGATCAGATTAGAATTAACCTAAATTTGGAAAAAAATCGATATATATACTGCCAAATGACCTGAAATTGAGTCTCCAGGGCTCAAAATGCATCGTGCTTTGAAATAAAATCACGCTGTTGATCCGAAAATTGACTAGAATTAACCTATATCTGGAAAAAAATCGATTTAGACTGTCAAATCACCTGCATTGAGTCCCCAGGACTTGAAATGCACCGTGTTTTAAAATAAAATCACGATTGTGACTGAAGGCGATTGTTCTTTACTTTACCATAAGCACATGAATTTTAATAACGTCAAGATGCAATTGAAAAGGCACGTAGGTTCATCATCAACTTTAAAAAGTGACGGTTAGGCATGTTTTAGAACTTAAACACGTTTCCGACACCGACCAGTTGTCACTTTCAGATTACTTAATAGTGGAAGCTGTAGGTCGCGCGCATTTCATGAAGTACAACACAAATATGCGTAAAATTTCAATAATAAAGTTATAAAACACACATGTCCACAAAAAGACACAATGAAATAAGTAAAATGACAAAAAAGAGCGAAAAATTTTACGAATCAGAACTAATCTATAGCTTTTAATAATACGAAAATGTGTGACAGATGTTCATCAAGAGCAAGACATATCGCAGTACACAGAAAATAAAAAAATGAATACATTTGGGATTAACATACTTTGAAATAAATTTATGTAAAAAAGCTGTGACAAGAATTTCAGTATTACTTAAAAAGTGAATACTTGAACCAACAAATAGTGCACAAACTTTCAGTTATTGTTAATGTACATTTATTATAGAAGATACTTTTAATCCCTTTAATACAGAAATACATTAGAAATGAAACTGTTATTAAGTATTGGTGAGGGAGAGCTTTCTGACAAATGGAATTTTTGAAGTCACTTAGTGGTGTGTGTTGAACGATGTCTTCCAAAGTTGCCTGAGAATAAATGGTGGTGGTGACAGTGTAGTATGCCTATAGATATTCAAATACAGTCCTCCTTGAAATGTAAATGTAGTCGTTTTGGCGATTGTAATTATTTTATGTTTGCTTGAGCTTGATACATGTTGACTAGTAGCAACCAGTAACGTGGTGCGTTTACGTTAGTACTTGCAAAATGAATTATTTTCACGACATACAAGTGTTACTTGGGCTAACCTCCCGTTTTTAGTGCATGCACAGTCACGATAACCTGTATAATATTTTACTCGTACGGAAATCACTAGTTTATTTCGTCGTGTTTGGGGATTTTTTTTGTTTTTCCACTTTAATGCATACAACTGGGTTATCTTTACAAGCACTCCGTTAAGTAATTCTGAAAGTCTATCATCTTGCTAACACATGGCTGGTTCTAAAAGACAATCGCCTTTCAGAAAATGTCTGCTTATGTTACTGACGTCCTTATGCACAAAAATAAAACTAACGATGACTGCCAACTGGGCCATATTTATTAGTGAAAGGAGTTAACCAAAATTAAAATCGTCAACATACATTATCGCTAGAACCTTATGTAATTCCAACTCTCTCTCTCTCGTCTCTGGTATACAAAGGAAATCATACGCAAATCTGAACACTTGTAAATTACTAAAATATTCTCTAAACAAAATATCAAACTAGTTTAAGTAAGTGTCCCTGAATTTAGTCCATACAAATATATAGAATATTCACCAATTTGTTTGTCACAGCCCAAGACCTATGAAAATTTTGGGATCCCACCATAAGGAAGACACTGTAACGTTCGTTATATAGTGAACAAAATTCTAGTAGCATTGAATATAAACGTCATTGGAGAAAATATTGAGCCCATGACAGCTTGAAGTAACACTGTTGCAGAAATTAGTAAAAAACAAATAAATAAATAAATGCGAAATGAAACAATTTTATATGAATATAATCCTTTGAAAATCTAAGCAGTGCTGTCAAAGATGAGTTTTGAAAATTTTCAAATGTTGTTATTGTAGTTGATTTTCATGCCTACTTCTCGATTATTTGTGTTACGTTCTTCGATTCGTCGCTGGTTTTCCTGCATCTGAGGCAAACAGTAATACGTCAATGGGCATATTTAAAGATTTTCAGACACGTGGTGTTCGGCAAATGAATCCTTGATTTTCATGAAATAACATGAAGATAATGATCGATCAAAGAAAGCAACGAACGGTACGTATATTTTGAAAGCTGTAAGAATCTTGTATTGAAGTTTAGTAGCTACAAAATCTGCTAACATATGGCGCTGTAATCGCAATGCACAGTGCCTATAAATAAAACTCCGAAACCGGAGTGATCAAATCCACCGTTCAAGGATAAAAGGAAGTTACCGTAACGAAGGAAGAGTATGAGACCATGCATTCCATTGAACAGCGTGTGTTTCTGATGCTGGAATGTCACAAGCTACAGCAAAGAACTGCGGCAACAAGGCACAGTTCTCAAACATGATTCCATATTCCAAAAGTACCCGATGTGAAAAATATTCGCAAGCCCTTCGTGGAATTCGAACGGACAGACAGCGTAGCTATTGATCTAATAGAGTATGTTGTCCCCAGAACAATTATAATTTCTCCTGAAAATATCGCCGAAGTTTTTGGCTTTATTCGGCAATACAGGGAAATCCATCCGAAGAATTGCAGCAGAGACTAGTTTGAAACGGTCCAGTAGGCGTACAATGCTGCGGAATGGTCTAGACACGTTTCCTTTCAAAATACAAATTCGCCAGTCCGTACACGGACCCACTGTGCGATAAAAAGCTGACTACGTGAACGTGATTGTCACAATGGTTTGATACTGGTTGCGTTTGTTCACAATTAGTACAGACATTCACCTCAGTGGATTCGTGAACATTTAAACCTGGTGATTTTGAGGATACGTTAATTCCCTTTTTTAGCATCCAACTGTGATTCAGATTCACAGCTAACCGGTTGTCGATACGGAAGATAGAGATACGCAATCTTCACATTCTGGTTGCAGCTTGTTTCTACGAGGGGTGCCATTGCAGCCGCAAACATACCACATGGGCACGTCCATTGACGAGACACTACCGATAAGTGCAGCGTCCCCTAGACCTTCCGGACTGTCTCTCACTAGTTCATCGAAGCTTTCAAAAATGGTTCAAATGGCTCTACGCACTATGGGACTTAACATCTGAGGTCATCAGTCCCCTAAAACTTAGAACTACTTAAACCTAAATAACCTAAGGACATCACAAACATCCATGCCCGTGGCAGGATTCGAAGCTGTGACCGCAGCGTTCGCGCGGTTCCAGACTGTAGCGCCTAGAACCGCTCGGCCACTCCAGCCGGCTCGAAGCCTTCTGTATGTGCCATTGAGCAGTAGAGTTTTGACATTGTCTGTGTTAAATTTTTGCTCCATAGACTGTTGTATAAGCTTGGGATGACTTCGTTACGCCGGCCGGAGTTGCCAAGCGGTTCTAGGCGCTTCAGTCCGGAACTACACTGCTGCTACGGTCGCAGGTTCGAATCCTGCCTCGGGCATGGATGTGTGTGATGTCGTTAGGTTAGTTAGGTTTAAGTATTTTTAAGTTCTAGGGGACTGATGACCTCAGCTGTAAAGTCCCATAGTGCTTCGTGCCATTTGAACCATTTTTGTGTGTTCTACCTACGCATAGCAGCATAGAATAATGGCACCAAAAACGTTCTAACTGCGAGCTATTGTAGTGAAGCATTGAATCCAAGACTGAAAAGTTGTGGCAGTAGTAGTTGTAACTACAAGTGATACGGACACCTACAATCAGGTTCTACAGGAAGGACTGGGAAACGTATTGAACATCGCTTGTTGCGTAGCAACCTTCATAACCAATTTATTCAACATAAAAACTATTTACTAACGTCTTACAAGGTTCATGCATAACTGTCTCTTTTCTTTAGAACCGTACAAAGCAAAGCACAAATGCCTCCCCTCTTTATAACAATATAAACGTTAAAGAACACTAAGCATAAATGTCTCTTTTCTTTAGAACCAACATACTGTAAGGAACAAAGCTTTACTCGAGCCTCACGTTAATCTTTGACCATGTTTCAGTATTTTTTGTCGCAAGAAAGAAGTAGATCAAACACGAATAAATTGCTATTCATCAGACCGACATCGGATCGTGGGGCACGTCCATACGTGGCACAACAGTCTCGGAGGTAGACATCGGGCACCAGTCTCTGACTCCTACGAGACAAGCAAAGTAGTGGTGTCAACACATTTAGCATACCACTCTTAGACTATTCAACGACACAACGGTAAAACTTCGGCCCCCTTCAAGGACACCACTCTTAAGGCAACTACAAACGAGGGCACGAAAGGCTTCAAAAATTATTAAAGCTTTGAATATAAAATCTATTAAAACCACCTCGACAAATGTAGAAGCATGCCTCAGAAAATAAGCTTCACAAGCTGCAATGACACAGACATAAATCTCCCTCCCCCCCTACCCACACCTCTCCAATTATACCACTTTTAAGGCAAATACAAATACGGGCGCAGCAAAATTCAGAAGTCTTTAAAGCATTAAAGACAGAAAATATGGAAACCACCTTAACAAATGTAAAATTATTCTTTAGAAAGTAAACTCCATTAGCCACCAAGCACTTCAACAGTCGCTGTATAAAAATTTCTTGGTTAATTAGATGTTGTTGTTGTTGTGGTCTTCAGTCCTGAGACTGGTTTGATGCAGCTCTCCATGCTACTCTATCCTGTGCAAGCTTCTTCATCTCCCAGTACCTACTGCAACCTACATCCTTCTGAATCTGCTTAGTGTATTCATCTCTTGGTCTCCCTCTACGATTTTTACCATCCACGCTGCCCTCCAATGCTAAATTTGTGATCCCTTGATGCCTCAAAACATGTCCTACCAACCGATCCCTTCTTCTAGTCAAGTTGTGCCACAAACTTCTCTTCTCCCCAATCCTATTCAATACCTCCTCATTAGTTACGTGATCTACCCACCTTATCTTCAGCATTCTTCTGTAGCACCACATTTCGAAAGCTTCTATTCTCTTCTTGTCCAAACTGGTTATCGTCCATGTTTCACTTCCATACATGGCTACACTCCATACAAATACTTTCAGAAACGACTTCCTGACACTTAAATCTATACTCGATGTTAACAAATTTCTCTTCTTCAGAAACGATTTCCTTGCCATTGCCAGTCTACATTTTATATCCTCTCTACTTCGACCATCATCAGTTATTTTACTCCCTAAATAGCAAAACTCCTTTACTACTTTGAGTGTCTCATTCCCTAATCGAATTCCCTCAGCATCACCCGACTTAATTCGACTACATTCCATTATCCTCGTTTTGCTTTTGTTGATGTTCATCTTATATCCTCCTTTCAAGACACTGTCCATTCCGTTCAAGTTAATTAGATAGTCTAGACAAATTATGGACACGTCAGTTATCTTTACAAAACAGCTTGTGTAACGGTTCAACCAGTTGAAACTATAGGAGCATTAAACAGAATCTACTCGGTCCGGCACACAATTTCAATCTGCGAAGAAGTTTAAAATCAGAGCACACTCTGTTGCAGAGTGAAAATTTCATTCTGGTTGCTATTTGTTAAAGCCCTCTCTAACTTTCTATACGTTGCACGTTTGGTAACCACCACCACCGCTGGTACTATCCACGCCCTGTCCATCACGTTTCATCACGTTTGCAGCAGAGGATCCACCTTCCACCCTGGTTTCTGACAACAGCTCTCAGTTCACGGCATCTGTGTTTCAGCATTTTTGTAAACGCAATGGTATCAGCTACCTTTCCACCCCACGTCAAATTCGGGAGCCTGACAGACTGTCAGGATCTTGTAACTATGTAGTTACGTCGGCTGTCAGTCAATATTATAGAACCCTACGGATGGTAGCAGCATCGACTCTGTTGTCACCAAGGTAATATTTGATTTAAGCGCTGAGGATTGTGACGGTCCGCTTATATCGCCCGTCTTAAATTGTTAAACCCAGACATCAAACGAGGTTAGCACGTAAGGATGGGAAATTACATAGACAGCTGGGGGGGAGCTACCACTGTACGGACAACGGGAGATCTTCATGTTGTTAACATAAGCTGAATATTGTTACAGAAAACCTAGAGTTTGGGAACCGCTGCTGGTGAAGGATCCGTGAACCGAAAAGCTGGCAAATAGCAGCGGGCAGCCGACAGACATGTGAGAATGACACCGCCAAAGAATCCGCCGGCTCTGAAAATGAGTAAAAAATAGAAAAGTTGTGTTCTATTCCTGTCTTTATATGCACTGGAAATGATTTGTGGCACGTCAAGAACTAAAGAATGTCAACTTTTTTTAACATATAATGGTTGACTATAAAGGTTAATTAATGGTTTTGAGTGGCGTCTAACAATAAGTAATATGGCAAAAATACAGAGATGTGATATTTAAAGCCTGCTTGAAGTGATCTTTATAGCCTTACTGTTGTAGATTTACTCTGCAGAGCGATGATATTACCATATGTCCCTTTTAGATGGTTAGATAGATCAGAATTGGTTTGGAATAGAGGACTGACGATATGCTTTTGCAAATAACAATTCACTTATTCAGAGTAAATGAGTTGTTCCTAGGCAGCTGTGATTAAGTTTCGTAACATTCAAGTTCGTCCTCTGAAACTTCTGAACAGTCAGACACATTATTAATTTAGGGCTGGATTACTGTCAAGACACAGTAAAATATACGGGAGCAATTATACTGTCGCCTTATTCGTGTGGACCTCCCTGTAGGATAATTCGTTCTTGGCCCGGCTAGATTCCTACTGACAAACTGGTTGACAAAACAGTTTACCCGAGACATATTAAGCGCAAGAAAAAAATATGAGAACCTCCACGATCTTCAGACTCCATATGCGCAAAATTATGCAGACAGCCGTAGCCGGAGAAGCACTCACCAGCTTCCCAGCTATCCATCGGCCCAACGCCGTAAATGGAAGTAGTCCGAGTATCGACGTGGAAGACAGCTCAGAGAAACTCCGCGATTCATATCCCACATGCAGCTTGCTCCTGCGAGGGGCGCCGCCGCAGCCGTAGACATGCCAAGTGAATCCGTCCGCTGACGCGAGAATATTGGTAAACAGGACAGCCCCACACTTGCCAGTCAGTTTCTCGCAACTTCACTGAAGCCTTACATAGGTGACTTTGACCAGTAGAGTCTTGACCTTGCCTGCATTATGATTTGATTCGAATTGCTCCCTGGGCTATCGTACACGCTTAAGACAGCTTCACTACGCTCTGCATTTTGTTTTCGGCTAGCCGTTCACTTCGTGAATTCCGCTAGCATCGACCTCAGAAATTGATTCTAACGGGGTTTGCGTTGTCGTCACTGTGAGTGATCGCCGGCCGCGGTAGTCTCGCGGTTCTAGGCGCGCAGTCCGGAACCGTGCGACTGCTACGGTCGCAGGTTCGAATCCTGCCTCGGGCATGGATGTGTGTGATGTCCTTAGGTTAGTTTGGTTTAAGTAGTTCTAAGTTCTAGGGGACTTATGACCACAGCAGTTGAGTCCCATAGTGCTCAGAGCCATTTGAACCATTTTTTTGTGAGTGATCACAAACTGTTTTCTACGTGCGGGTCGACAGAAGCGTCCGATCCCACGCGTCGGCTTTGACCCGTGACGTAAGGGTGTTGTCGTGTGTGACGTCATGACGGCGCGGAGTTTGGTTTGAGTGTGGCTGTCTCCAGTTCTGTTTTACCTTATTTTATTTACTTTTCTGATCTGTTTGTTCTATCTCGTGAGATTTTTCTTAAAAAAATTTAAAAACACTTATTACTTATTTTAATTATGTTTCCTCCAATTTCTGTTTTAGTTTATTATATTTATCTTTCTGATCTGTTCGTTCTATCCCGTGGGATTTTTTTTTAAAAGACAAAAAACACTAATCAGCTACTGAAGCATCTTTATCTTCTATGGGTTGCAGGGGTTACGGCCCCTGGGGAGGTGGGTGGGTATTCATGCATGGCTGTCTTCACTTACACGTTGTAGCTACGCAAGGCGTCTATATTTGTTTATATTTAGTTTGCCCCCCACCCAAAACACTCCATTTCCCGCGCTTGTCCCGTTAGTGTCATTAGGCTTCTTGTGGAAAGTGTGTTTGTTTGTTTTTGTTTCCGCCATATTTGTGACGTCATGGGTCAAAGCAGACGGGCGGGATCGGACGCTTCCGTATTTCCCTACGTGCGAAGAGTAGAATAGAAAAAATTAACGAGAAGCGAAACCACTGCAGTCCCCCAGAGTTGCTCTTTGGGTTGCGAAAATCAGTAACTAGTGAACGTCACATTGCAATTTTGGAACCGTTGGTCGCCACGCAGAAAGTGATGGAAGATCGATCAGGCCCGGAGTAATTTACTTATTACAAGGCTTGACAACATCGCACCGAACAGTTGCTTAGCTTTCTTGAGGAATATCTCCAGAGTAGAGTCACTGCATCTGATTATCCTAAATTTACTGGCGCTGTCATGGGCTGCCCACACTTTCATCTAACCTGATCATTTGCGACAACTTTTTCTGTGTGGCTCTATGAAACACATTGTCTACGGTAACTATTTCACGACGCTGAAAGACCTTTAATCGGTGATATGTGAGACAACTGAGTCCGTTTCCGTTAAGACATTACAGGTTGTGATAGTAAAATTTATTCATATTGGGAAAATGTGACGCGACTTCTTAACAGAGTTTAGAGAACTTACTTCAGAGACAGCTAAAGAAAAATCCACATATGGTACTTGCCTACTCAAAATAAAGATAGGAAGAATCTTTAAATTTTGCTTACTACCTCTAAGGAAGAACTGATGAACACCTACATCTACATCTACTTGAATAATCTGCAAATCACACTTAAATGCTTGGCAGACGGTTTATCGAACCACACTCACAGTAATCCTCTAGTACTTCGCTCTCGAACGGCGCGCGGGGAAAACGAACACCTATATCTTTCCGTGCAAGCTCTGATTTCAGTCATTTTATTATGATGGGAGTTTCTTCCTATGTAGATCGGTGGCATCAAAATATTTTCGCATTCTGAGGAGAAAGTTAGTGATTGAAATTTTATGAGAAGATCCCGCCACAACGAGAAACGCATTTCTTTCAGTAACATCCACCTCAGATCCTGTATCACGTCCACAACACTGCCCCCCCCCCCCTTCGTATTTCTCAATAATACAAAAAGTGCTGCTATTCCTTGAACTTTCTCGATGTAATACATTAATCCTATTTGGTAAAGATCCCAAACTGTGCAGCGATACTCCAAAAGTGGACGGACAAGCGTAGTGCAGGGAGCCTCTTAAGCAGATCTGCAGCATCTTCTAAGTGTACTGCGAAGAAAACGCAGTCTGTGGTTCGTCTTATCCACTTTTATGCGTTTTTTAATAGAGATGGGGCCCCCTCCACGCTCGCACCAACGTAGTGACCAGACCAAAAGTTCTACTGACACCTCCGTTAACATGTTAGTTATCTAATAGGTGGATCACAGGATGCTGGGTTGTGATGGTATCCGTGTGTCTGGGTAAGACTACGCATTAACACGGTCCATCAGGTGACAGATAGTGGACGAAACGCGAATGAGGGTAGCAATTTGAAGATCAGAGGGAAAAAAGTGCCAAGGCTCGTGCCGTGGGAAAAAAATCTCTGCGACAGTGGGATGGGTAGTAAGAGCAGTAGTGGCTTACTAGCTGCGATAGTTCATGCAAGGTTGGGTTTGTTAGTATGGGTATCATGCATCAACACCGTGGCAGGCGATGGCGATGTATCCGAGTTTGCTGCAGCCGCTGCATTCCTGGAACAATTAGGATCGTTATATATTAGTGGGAGATCGGCCATAGATCATCTCACTGTGTGGGGGATGTGTGGAGCTTGTTTGCATGCAGTGTACGGTACGGTTTCCCTGCGTGGTGCCAGTTATTCGGCAACTGTGTTCCAGCTGGATATCCATTAATGGCGTCTGATTAACAGGGGCTCACCTGTAGCGTTGTGTTTGCGTGTACTTGGCCATAGATGTTAGGTCCTTACAAGTATGTCTTTTGATCTTTTATTTTTCCATCTATGGTTGTGGTCGTAGTTCCACAGATTCAGAATAAACGGGTTCTGCGAGTGTCTGGAGTTTCTGTATAGTCTTGTGGTGAGTTTGTGCATTACCTCCGTGAGAGTCTCAAGTCGGTATTCCCGGTGAATGTCCGTGATGCGTGTGTATCGTGGAGCATTGCTTATGATTTTGAGTGCTTTGTTTTGTATGATCTGCAGACGGTTCATGCGTGTGGGAGCAGCGTATCCCCCGACAGGAGCTGCGTACGTCATCAGGGGTCGAATAAGTGTCATGTACTTGGACATCGACACCCTTCTATTCAGTGTGCTACGCCTGTTGAGCATAGGGTAGAGCTGTTTGCGCCGGCTGGGGTGGCCGAGCGGTTCTAGGCGCTACAGTCTGGAACCGCGCGACCGCTACGGTCGCAGGTTCGAATCCTGCCTCGGACATGGATGTGTGTGATGTCCTTAGATTAGTTAGGTTTAAGTAGTTCTAAGTTCTAGGGTACTGCTGACCTCAGAAATTAAGTCCGATAGTGCTCAGAGCCATTTGAACCAGAGCTGTTGAGCGTTGCGCTTGCTCGGTTGGTCATGTGTTATATGTGGTTCCCCCACAGAATTTCCGGTCGACCCAGGCACCGAGAGGTATTTGACTTTCTCGCGTAAACATATTGGGCGTACATGTAGAGTTATTGGTCTGCAGTATCGGTGTTTGCGCAGTTGCTTCGCTCTTCTAGTGAAGAGAACGGCTTCGCACTTGTCGACGTTTACTCTAACAGGCCATTTCTCCATCCAAGGCTCAACCACTCTGAGTGCCGTCTGTAAGCGTGACGTAATGTCTGATGGTTTCCAATCTTGCGCGAGGGTGACTGTGTCATCGGTGTAAATTGCCATCGTTGTGTTGTGTGTGGTTGGGAGATCGTTTATGTAGAGGTTAAACAGTAGGGATCCTATGATGCTTCACTGAGGTACTCCCGCGTTTATACCATGTCGTGTTGATTGTTCTCCCTGCACGTCAGTGTTGAAACTTCTGTCTGTCAGGTATGAGTGTATGAGACGCACCAGCCCGTCGGGGAACCCCGCGGCGCTGTGTTTTCGAATGAGGCCGTTGTGCCATAGAAGGTCGAAAGCCTTTTCGATGTCCAGGAATACCGCCCCTGTTGCTTTGTTTGTGTTAAAGTCATGTGTTATATGTTCAACGAGCCGTAAGAGTTGTTGGGTTGTGGAGTGGTGATTCCTGAAGCCGAATTGCTCCGGTCTCTGGACGTCATTTGTTATGCAGTGCCTAGTGATGCGTTTGAGAATCACCTTCTCAACAATCTTGCTGAGCGATCTCAAAAGGCTGATGGGTCGGTAATTTTGTGGGAGGCTGTGGTCTTTTCCCGGCTTCCTGAACATCAGGACCTTGGCCGTCTTCCAAAAGGCGGGGAAGTGTTGGTGTTTTAGTATGGAAATCGTTATGTGTGTTAGGTATTCAGTGGCTTTATCCGTGAATTCCTGGAGGAAACAGTTTTGAATGCCATCATGACCAGGGGCTTTCCTAGCAGCGGAATCCATTATAGCCCAGGAGACTTCGGCTGTACTAGCATGTCGAATGTCGTCGCGCGATGGTTGGGCTAAAATGCGTGTAACCTCCTGGTCAGCAGCAAGTGTGAACACTGCATCTGATGGTACCAGGTTCGGTGTGAATGATGCTGCGAGTGTGCGGGCCATTAGTTCTGCTTTCTCTTCCGCTGAGTATGCAGGTCCGTCAGGCCCTTGAAGCGTTGGGGTGTACATTTTCTCCTTGGTGAAGTGTCGGGCTAGTTGCCAAACGCCAGGTCGCGCGGTGTCCAGTTCTTCGAGTTTTTGGTTCCAATTTTTCTGCATGTTCTTTCGAATTTAAGTTATTGGTAATAGTGATTCCTAGGTATTCAGTTTAATTTACGGCCTTAGATTTGGTTGATTTATCTAGTAACAGAAGTTTAACCGATTTATTTTACCGCTCATGTGGATGACATCACATTTTCCATTTTGTAGGGTCAACTTCCAGTTTTTATCACATATATGGTTTTGCAACTGGTTTTGACCTCCTGGCAACTTCACTTGGCGTTAAACATCAGCGTCATCTGAAAACAGCTTATGGCAGCTGCTCAGTTTGCCACCTAAATCGTTTATATAGATAAGGAACAGCAGAGGGCCTATATCAATACCTTGGGGAAAGCTAAAAATCACTTATGTTTTACTCTGTGACTTTCCGTCAGTTACTACGAACTGTGACCTCTCTGAAAGGAAATCACAAATACAGTCGCAAAACTGAGACGATACTCCACAAGCACCCAATTTGATTTCAAGCTACTTGTCAGGAACAGTGTCAAAAGCCTTCCGGAAATCGAGAAATACGGAATCAATCTGAAACCCTTTGTCAGTAGCACTCAACACTTTGTGTGAGTAAAGAGCTAGTTGTGTTTCACAGGTACGATGTTCTCTAAATCCGTGTGTCAATACACCGTTCTCTTCGAGGTAATTCACAATGTTCGAACACAATTGAATACTGGTGTGGTGTGACCTGTACAACTGCCCACTCTGTGTTTACGGGTCTTCCGTTTAGTGAACGGTTGTATATGATTTTTAAAGTGGAAATCTACAATCACATGAAAAGAAGAGCGGATAAGTTTCTCAATTATCAAACCGCGCAGAGCTTAGGCGAATGGTTCGAATGGCTCTGAGCACTATGGGACTTACGTCTGAGGTCATCAGTCCCCTAGAACTTAGAACTACTTAAACCTAACTAGCCTAAGGACATCACACACATCCATGCCCGAGGCAGGATTCGAACCTGCGACCGTAGCGGTCACACGGCTCCAAACTGAAGCGCTTAGAACTGCATGGCCACACTGGCCGGCGCAGAGCTTAGGGAAATCAATTTATAGAACTATATACAAACTGGATATAAAGATTGCTTATCTTACCTATTACTAGATGCTATTTTACTCCATAATTTACTGATATTGTTAAGTATTAAGTGTATTCGCAATCGCGAATAACGACAACCATCAGCTGTAGAATGGAATGACGACAGTGAAAAGGTGTGCTGGAACGGGATAAATTTTCATTATCGTCATTCCATTCTGCAGCTGATGGTCGTAATTACTCACAATTGCGAATACGTTTAATGTATTCGTAACGGCAGCAGTAACCGCAGTGCTTGTTCCTTTGGACATTCATGCATGTCCAAAGGGACTTAGCGTCGTAATCAGAATAACACAGGCACTGCAATATCGGATCCTGTTAAGGGTTCCCATCCCTCGTTCTACTTTCTATCTTTGACTGTACGTGGCAAGGCTTACCTTTTCCGCTTTCCCTACGACTTTTGCGCTATACCTACCTTTTCTCCTCCACCTTCTCCTCCTGCCACGACCTAAGCTACTTAATATTATGACAAGCAAATATACGGTTGTTTCGTTGGTTTGTGGGATTAAAGGGACCAAGCAAATATACGGTTGTGGTGTAATGTTCTCCATTGATTACAGTATTTTAAATTATTGACGTGAAGATTAAGATATCAAGAGCTCATGTACCATGATGTTTTAAATGCACTCTACTTACTGTTTTGCCTGCCGTTGTGGTCGAGCGGTTCTAGGCTTTTCAGTCCGGAATGGCGCTGCTGCTACGGCCGCAGGTTCGAATCCTGCCATTGGCATGGATGTCTGTGATGTCCTTAGGTTAGTTAGGTTTGGTTCAAATGGCTCTGAGCACTATGGGCCTTAACATGTGAGGTCAGCAGTCCCCTAGAACTTAGAACTACTTAAATCCAACTAACCTAAGGACATCACACACATCCATGCCCGAGGCAGTATTCGAACCTGATACCGTAGCGGTCGCGCGGTTCCACACTGTAGCCCCTAGAACCGCTCGGCCACCCCGGCCGGCTTAGTTGGGTTTAAGTAGTTCTAACTCTAGGGGACTGATGACCTCAGATGTTAAGTCCCATAGTGCTTAGAGCCATGTGAACTTACCATTTTAAGTTGCAGATGCACAAGGGAACTATGGACCTAAAGTGTGCTCACCACTTATAAGGCACTACCAGGAGCAGGGCGTAAGTATTGGATATAAATGCCGCAATAGGATAACTTTCACATCACGACACGTTTGTACGAATTACTGTCGTGATCCTTTGTTGCATTTTATTAATGCCATAGCCCATCCATGCAACCTTACGCACGTTACATACGAGGAATGGATACCACAGCCGTGACGGATTGATGAGCTGTGACGCGGCGTACATGAAATGCAATGCGCCGCTGCCGAGAGCCCGAGCGTACACACGAACACTGCCAGGATAAACGTGAAACAGGAAATGCGGTCGGAGATGGTCAACTGAAATAGCCACAATGCGCCATTACTTCCGCTGGATACTGGAAGATTTCGAATGTAAGTAAATTTTGCCTTTAGCTTATAATCTTGTGTAAGGAACGAACATACTTTACTAGAGGATTCATGGTCAGATCGGTGTTTTACAGTGACACAAACAGAATATAAAAGATATATGGAAACAAGACAACAAACGTTTATATTTTTTCATTGTTTTATTACAATGGGACCTATTTTATTCTTTGTTTGATTGTGTGTTATTTTAAGTTTCATATTTTAGGCTATATCTATTATGTTTTAAATATCTTTTACAATGACACTGTTTTAATAAGAAAAACGAAACTCTGAACACCTGGTGGTAATCTGATAACTGTTTGCTGCATTGTATACCTATTTTAAGCATATTATTGCCCTTTACTTTCAGTGTACAACATCCCCACTTGGCGAGCGAATATGACGACTCCACGCCAGGGCTAACGTACGGCTTACATATTAAGGTAGTATTCTATACTACGCGTTTGCTACAATAAATTTAATGCGATGCTATAATAAACGTACTGTGATGCTTTTGGTCATAGGATCACCTCATGATGGAACTTTGAACTGAAACCGGGCCCGTAGGCAAAATAAAATAGAATTGCGATTGTAGACAAAAGCGTAAAATTTTCAGATTGTGTTGGTTACTGTTCCAACCGACAGTACATCGGGAATATTCTCATTTTATTGACCGTTTGCACCGCCTCTGTATTGCGAGCTGTGAACATCTTGGAAATGTAGCGATGTGGAAGCAGAGACTGTTTGCAGAAGTCGAGTTTATTTATGCATGCTGATACGGGCTATCCAGCGTACAGTGTCGTCTGGAAGCAGCTTTTGTAACAACAATTTAGAAGCTTCGGCACAAAATTATTACAGCTTTCACAATAAACGTACCATTTTCTGCATTTTTCTATCTCTCTTCGTTTTCAAATTATTTAATTTTAAAATCAGCAAGACCTTTGTTAACACTCCGATGCTGGCGCCACTGAACTCACACGGATGCTGGCGCGCGATCTGTCAGATCCATTCACTCAAAGCAACAATACTTCACAAATAAAACGTATGGATGAGCTCCAGGATCGCATAAGGTACTAATTTATTTTTAATAATTTTACTAGAGAATTACTTCATAAACATACAACATAGATATATGGAACTACGCTTGGAAAAATATAATGTTCAGGAAATGCGTTACAAGGTGTATAAGACATACACAGTCCTGAAAAGTAACTCACAACTAAAAATATACCAGATAAGAGACGTTTTCATGTTTCTTCTCGAGGAGTACCCAATTCCCATCCTTCGCGGCAAACAAAATCATAGTGGTGAAGACACAGCTATTGTCCGCAAGATTTTCACGAGTATTTCGTCAGTCGTCTTATACTAGTGAGGCAGGGTTTGCAACGCTTCCTTCTTCCTTGATTGGTGTCGGCATTGTCGGCTCTCTCACCAAAAAGAGCGAAAGGTCGGCGATTTTGCGGCAGAATTTCAATAATGCGAGTAGTCAAGGCCCGACGTAGATTGGAAAGCAGGCTTCGTTTTACCAATTGATCTTCCAAGAGCTCCCATCCGAGCTGACGAAGAAACAGCAGCCGGCGGAGACTTTAGTTGCCATTTCTCACATAAATTACTATAAATTACTGCGAATTTATACCAGCAACACTCAGTGCCGAAAAAAATACGACCATGGGCCATCATCGTGTACGCCTCTGAACGCTGTAGGCAGAGTACAATTTGTCAACCATATCAAGATCAATAAAACATCTTTTGTATTTTTTTTTCATGGGACGATCGCACCTTATTTTCGGTACGCAAATATGCTATAATTTGCAACCCTGGTTTTCACGTCCTTCATTTCTTTCGGGATCTGCCATTTTTTCTTCAGGGTTCCAACATATGACAGCCGGCGCTTCTCTGAAAAATCACGAAGCAGATTTACATCGCTGAACCAGTTGCCAGCACAGACATTGCGTCCTGAATCAGTGAGAGGGGCCACCAAACGTTCAACCATGTCACTGCTTTTATTACTAAGCTGAAAACGGCCATGTGGCTGTGTGTCAGCATAGATCTCCATGATCCAGGTGTAAAACAGTTTGGAATCAGCTGTAGCAAATATTTTTATTCCGTATTTTGCCGGCTTCGACGGTATACATTGGACAAAAGAGCAACGTCCCTGAAGGCCTCGAGTTTCTCTTCAATTGTGATGTTTTGGCCTACAACGTAACAAGATTGGCAGTTATTCACAAATTTTCTAAATAAATCTCGAACTGGCGCCAGGCAGTCCACTACTCTGCGTTCACTACATGATTGTCCACTATCAAATCGCAGAACTTCTAACAGGAAATGTGATATATACATTAAAGGCATCTTGCGTAATAATAGTGACAGCCAACGGTGGTTCTAAATCGGATCAATCCTTTAAAACGTAACGTTTACATTTGTTCCCATAATGTTCAAATGAGTGTGTATTCCTAAAGGATCAAACTGCTGAAGTCATCGGTCCCGAGAGGTACACACTACTTAAACTAAGTTATGCTAAGAGCAACACACACACCCATGACCAAGGGAGGACACGAACTTCCGGTGGGAGGGGCAGCGCAATCCTTGACATGGCGCCTCAAACAACGCGGCCACTCCCTTAACTGTTATTTGTTTTGCGAAATTTCTTATCGATTTATTTGCTGCTCCTTACTGCTTGCTCAATGTACAGGTTGAACACCGCTAGGGTACGGCACAACACTATCTCACTTCCTTAAAAACTACTCTCTCCATTTCATATTTTGCTGCTCTAACGCAGAAAATTGAGGCCTCTGAGGTATTTCACATACGTTTTTTGTTTCCACTTTTATTAATAGTGAAGTTACTGAGAAGTGGACGTGTCAGGCAAATATTACATCCAGCCATCGCTCTGATGAGTCTACGAAACTGAGCAGTCATGGCGGTAAAGTTAAAAAGCTTCAGAAATATTTCTGAGCTACTGTGAAGCAATACAGCTACAGTTTACGCACAGAAATCAGTGATTTAACGGTCTTTCAATAAGGCCATATACCTCAGTTCTCAAGTCTATGTGCCGCCCGAATGTCACTGATCACAGATACGAATTCATGACGCCGTTAAGGGTGCTGAAAATAAATCGATGAATGATTATCCACTACTACTGTTGAACTGTCCAATGTCAAGCGAACAATACACTGAGCGAGGTAACGCAATCGGAAGACACTGGATTTGGGAAGACGGCGATGCAAAACCCTCTCTACAGATCGAGATTCTCTAAATCACTTGACATCTTCAGTCCTTATGTATCATATTGAGAGGCACCCACTTGCCTTTCTCATACTGTGGCATCAAGCAGTCAGGCCTGCAAGATGGGTGGTTTGCCAAGCGAGTGGATTAGCAACATGAATTCTCGTATCTTACGATTTTGTTATAAATTATCCTCCTGCATGAATAATACGCAACGGAAACACGCATCTGACTATAGAACTCTGTCTGCACACTACGCACTGGCAATACCACACTTACTTTTTGTCTTTGATTTAACGGCTTTTATACAAATTCGGGACATTATGATAACATACAATTTAATGAAATAGGCCACTAATCTCTTTCTTTTCACTATTTGATTTATTCTTTAGCACACAAATTCTACAACCTACGACAATATCATAAGAGAATTTCCATACTACGGTCTCGTAATCTATCTACCACAACTGTGCACTCCCTGGATCGGATGGTGGATCTTTTATTATACCTCACACTTCGCCTCTCACAATCATTCTCCAGAAACATTCCTCCAGGTCGAGCGATGCAGAAGGAACAGGCATACCCACAAAATCTTCCGAAACTACCTTGCTACTCCCATGCAAAACACACATATTCAAATTACAAGACATACCCAATACAACAATCTGAAATAATACACAAGAACCGTTACAACTTCATCATTTTCCGCTTTCCCACTTCAATCAATATTTAACCCAGTTTCACTCGACACTGCCCCAATTTGTAATTCCAGTTTCCTACTGTGAACTCTGGAGATAAACGCTCGTCTTCCTGTGCAATGCAAGCCAAGTGGCGTTGCTGGAAAAACGGCCGACTCACCTTGATTTTCTCTCAGAGTTTAAATTCAGCGTCACACGGAATGATATTTCTTAAATACTTCAATTTATGATACACACGCAATTCTTAAATATATCAGCTTATTGTACACACGCTATTAATTCTCAAATATTTCAGCTTATGGTACACACGATATTAATTCTTAAATATTTCAGCTTATTGTACCCACGCTAGTATCTCAACTTATAACTACACGTGGTCCCTTTGTGACCGTTGGTTTACTATAATCCCTTTAAAATTACCTGCCTCACTTTGTAATTTTCCCCACAAAAGATCCTAGGAAAGAGAAATGATTAGTTCTAACTACTCTTAAGTATTCCACATCCATACCATGCCTCCACGCTTTCATTACGGAGCACAACAAAAAACAGGTCTTCACAGCAGAAGGTTCAGCGCCAGAGTGCCGAGTCTGAAACATGGCCGTCTTTTCGTTCTCTCGCACCTCTCTCGAAGTGGGAGAAGCACCTTGCTACCTTATTGGTCAGCCCCATTTCAGACGCTCAAAGCTCTGGTAACTTCCATCTCTTTGGTCTCACCAAAGGTAGCCAAAGGATCGACTCAAAGATGCTCATGTCGATTCACTATCTGTGGTTAGCAGACGACCATACATTCATTCATTTACACCACACAGATCTCACCAAACTGGATGTAAGGATTTATGTTGAGGAAGTGCACATGTGATCAATTAAATAAATAAATTGTCATTCTTTCCCACACTGGTATCCGGCTTCGCTGTATTAATTGAAATTATTGAGTTACTTTTACAAAAAAAATGTGTTGTTCTGACAGAATTTCGTACCTATTCTCAATGTTGGGCGGTACTGTACCCTTTCATCACCGGCTACCCATGCAGAAAAAAATGGCACGGTACTATCCTTGCAATGCGAGGGTAGTTCCGAACATTTTTTTAAGAAAACTGTATTAAAACAAACGTAGCAATTCATCAAAATAACCAGGAGGAGACCTTAGCCCCTGGTGACCTCAAATAGACGACCAAATTATATTGTACTCTCCACAATCCGGAGTAACGTACACATACAAATATATAACAATCCACATGACAAATAAAACATCACATCATAGAAATGAAAAAATAATATTGAGATAAAAATTTGCTTTAGTTACTGGGATCTTCGTTACTCATGAAATTTTAAATGGCTCACCGTCCAAACACAGAGCAAGTAATCTGACATTCATAAATTGCGCTGTAAAAACCCTTACATAGCAAAGTCTAAATACAAAACAAAATCAACAAAAGAAAAAAAATTCGTACACTAGTTACACGTAGAATGTCAGGCTCCATACCATTACTCTAAAATATACCTCAAACCTACAGAGAAATAAAAACTGAGAAGAAAAACAATAAAATATTCCACAAGTTACATACTGGTTACGTAATATAGTTCGTCTAAGACATCATGTCACACCTCATTAACTATCATCACCTAAACAATTGCCACAGCTACTCGACAGTGAGTTTAACCTTATCCTATATCCATCAGTGCAAATACCTGCTGCTGAGCTAGTCAGTCCATCAACTTTGATCAATACTCGCAATAAATAGTTTATCAATAAGTGCTTGAATCCACCAGTAGCTCTCTTATCTTACTCTACTGTTCATTTCTCTGTTGTCACACATATAGACGACAAGAACTTGCATTTCGACTAGCCTTCGTTACACTTTAATGTGAAATATCACCACTGTGATAATAGAAATAAGTGGCTTCAGTCAAAACACCAACAAGATTATTACTATGCACGACATCAAAATACATCAGTTAATTCCGATATTTGTTGTGCAATGCAAATTCTTCTCCCCTGTGACAACCTTACTGATCAATACTACAAGAGCCGCTACGTTAGTATTACGCCACTGGCTAATAGTTAAAGCATCATTGTACCAAATATTCTAATAAACATGCTACGTGAACTTGATAACCCAGAACAAACCAAAAAACTAACACTAACTATTCTAAACACAAATATTAATAAAATACAATTACGCTTGCTGTCCCTTCAGGAATGAAACATATAAAAAAAACATTTACACAATTACAAATACATTATTCCCTATCTTGCGAGTCACACGGAAACATTTCATTCTGTGATTTTCTTGGGGTCAAAAAGTTGCTGATAGTTTTCCTAGAACCACTGTCTCGGTGTCAAAGCTCTCCCATGGTTACCCGGACGAAAGTCTTTGAGTCACTCAATTCGGCATTTTGAACACGCACTGAACAGTAAACTGTATCTCTCATTAAACACAAATGTCATAGTCACTCTCAGAGTACCATCCACACGAAACTGTTCGTCCAAAAAAAATGGCCCTACAACTACTATTACCCACGGTTCTGTCCTTTCAGTTCATGGTGTAATTAAAAGTCGTAAGTTTCAACAAACAGCACTTATTCCCGCGCCAATCCAAGAAACGTCTCCTACTACAGACGCAAATGTCAATGTCCCACTCTAATTGTTCACCAAACGACAACTGTCCTCTAAGTATACCAAGTGTCCCACATGCCATTCACAAAGCACACTTAACAAGTCATTGTCAAAAGTTTATCGATCCCACCATTCAGTGGTCAAGACAAAACAAAACAATCGTCCCGTCTGCTAAGGACAACATCTTTTCCACCTCTCACAATGTGGAAACACCAGTCCTTCACTTTCCACCTTATGGAAAGTCGCAGTCATCTTGTTTCACGGCTCCACAGTCCAGTACAAGTTAATAGCTGCAGGTAAAAAATGCTCGCCGGGCTCTGTCGCGCCTCGTCCATTCAGCAGTAGCGTCGCTGCGCGCGCCGTTGAGCAGAAGAAACCACCCGCTGTTGCCTCCGCGGGATACCTTCCCCAGTCGTAAGGGTGGCGGAACTCATGAATGGCCAGTGATACGTGCGTGTCGCCCCAGGCCGTTGACCTGCTGTAGCGGGCGCGTGGAGTGTACCTCGTCCCGACAATGGAGTGGGGAGTGCCGCGGCTGTGTCGCCTGTCGTCGTGGTGACGTCAGCTCGGCCCGTTAGCGGTATGGGCGTTACGACACCCAATTAGCCAGATCTTCCGTGCATCTCGCAACATTACAGACAAAAGGATATACAGCATTTAAATACTCATTGATTACATGTATTATCTATTAGCTACATTGGTAACAAAAGAATCTTTGTTCTAAAAAGAACATAAAATTATACACCCTAGTTTTCTACACAGACAACATACATTTATCTATCCTTTTTCTATAGATAGCCCACACTCGTGCTATTCTTTGTACCTGTCGTCCCTCATACAAAACATGAAGGTGTAAAATAAAGAACAAAATGAATAAGAAACAATCTATACAACTCATAATTACAATACAAAATAGTAAACTACTCTAACATCCTATCACAGTGAAAAATATTAGAAACTGTTGATTCTCACGCTACAATATACAATGAACCTTTTGTGCTTATGACACACTGAAATTAAAATCCCTTGAAAGTGTTCTAACAAAAAAATGAGAAAATAATCTACACAACTCTCAATTACCTACCACATGTTATTAAATAGTAAACTACTTTAACATCCTAACACAATAAACATTTTAGAAACTGGTGACTTTAAATCTACAACATATAATGCACCTCTGTGCTTGTGACAGACTGAAAATTCGTATCTCTTCACATACTTTACATTTCATTATATATAACAACGTTTCTAGGACACGTATGACAGATCCTGACCTCACATCAAGGTTCATCCCAACAAACAATAAAACACAATAATCTTTTAGTTATGGATCGGCAGCATCCCCTTTTCAGGAGTGTGCGCATTGATCACACTACTCTACGACTCTCACTCACCAGACATCACATTTTCCCTCTCATTCATTCCATTAACACACTAACAGAATAGGTTTAGAAGTCAGTTAACCTTAACACCACCACACTCACTACAACATACCATACCTTTGCTCCCTTATACTCAACCACATAACACATGAAGCTGTTTCGGAGATAGCTTTCCAGTCTCCGAATTCGTCCTTTCACTCTGGCACCTCTCTCCATCGGCTTACCTCTGCATTCACTTTATGCTAATATCAACCTAGAATTGCGACATTTCATCTAAGAACAAAAAATACACAAATTATTCATCCTGCAAAAAATAGCTGTACACATTCTTGGTACCGTTTTGATTAGTTATACTGGTACGAGGCTTCAACAACAACAAAAAATATTTTTCTCAAATCGCAATTGTTATGCTAAGAATTAGATCTACACCTACATTACATCTTTCGTCAGTATTCCACAACGTTCACCATCTGGGTCTCATACTCCCTTTACGTCCTTTCACATTGTGCAGTTGTCCTCATCTCTTCATTCGTATTTCGGCTCTCCGTCCGTCCATTACTCCATCATTTCCTGGTCTTCCTTCGCCATTGGCATCAATCTCTATTGCAGCATACACAGGCCTCTCTGTAACATACATCTAAGACATCTCCACATTATTCAATTCTACTCACCTTTATTTTACCGCTGCTTCATCACGTCGAATCTCCCTTCATCATTCACACTGCTTCAAGTCGATTCTCTCCTCAAAAATTCACCTTTATCCACTACTATTTATCACGTCGCTTCTCTATCTACCATCTTTATTCACTCATTAATCATCCCGTCGTTTCTGCTTGATCCTTATTCATACGACAAAAAAAACACGTACATACACCACTCTGTCGACTCCTGTTCATGACTCATTTGACCAGTCTATTCCGTCATACTTCCTGACATCCCGCCTGAAAATTCTTATGTTCGATTTGACCCTGCACAACGTTACACACCACAAATAAATACACTGACTATCTACCATAAATTACCTACTTTAGATCTATCCTTAACTTTTCCATAATTTGATGTTGGAAATGTGATGAAGCCCACGAGATTGTTTTCCCTTGATCGTCTCAATCAGTACAGCATTTTCATGTACAATCCGCCTCACTCTGAATGGTCCACTATACACAATAAAGAATTCGCTAGTTAGGAATCTGTGCTTACACGAAAATTAAATGTGTGCAGAGAATATACAAGCTGGGAGAATTGGGCAGCCCAAGTGTTAGAAACTTAGGTGCTAGTGGCCTCTCTCACTAACACCAGATTTCGAACAACCATACACAGCACTTCATTATAACTGTCACCACGACAATGACATACTATAGATCAGATGGCATCTAATTTGAAAACTTCGATCACAATGTTTACCTCTTACATTACTTGTTTAGTATCTACAATAGTCGAATCACACTAATTCAACTGGACTCATTGGCATTATTACATAACAATTCTTTTACTTTACTGTTCGAAATAAAATTTGCAAATTTTACTGAGATACCAGCCTAACAGATTCCATTACTGCCGTTTTATTCTCTGATCAGAAGTATGGTATTTTCATTCCTCATTTCTCTGTTGAGTTTGTCTGCTACATAGACAATTTTCAGTGCCAGCTGCATGTGTTTTAGAGCAAGATATTAAGGGCTGATATGTTGGATTAGTTTCTCCTATTTTTCAATCTATTACGACATGAATGAAATGCCTGGATTCCACGCTCTCCTGTCATTATGATAGTTTCTGCCGTTCCTATCCTCGACACTAACTGACCTATGAGTCGTGTCTCCGTTCACGATATCGCTCTCATTACCCAAGTGTTGAAATGACGCGGAATCGTCTAAGCCTCTGCCTGCCATCACTATACCTCTGCGCAATTTCACTGGCAACTTCGTTATATGGATCCTAATGAACTCCGCTGGTTCGTATGTCACATCCAAGTACCTGTTTCGTCTGAACATCTCCTGATAGCATGACACTGAATCCCTTATACCACATTCGTTACGATTTGGCATCATCAATATGCTTTGCGTAACCTGGTCCTGCTTACTTTTCGACCAGAATTCATTTAAATAGCTACTACAGTCTTTAAGGTCTTCCTGCATTTTCGCTCTAGCCTCGTCCCTCAAATAGTTATACACAAACTTCGTTTTGCGGAGCAGTCCCCTCGATGAAGGTAATGAATCTTGAAATTGAGACAGCCTTGGACTATACCCAGTTGAGTCTGCCACCTGTTTTATCCGACACAACCGTTCTTCTGACTCTGTGAATTCGTCTTCCTCTTTCTGCCTATTTTCGCCTTTTGAGTTTATCTCACTCTCCTTCTGCAATCTACCTGGTGGTGTGTCACCTCCGCTACTGCACGCTAATTGCAACTGTGCTAGTTCTTCACTATGTTTCCTACTTATTTCTAATTGTCCCTCTTTAAACTGTAATGGTGGTTGTATCTCCTCCTGATCGGCACAAACCTCTCGCTGCGTACTGTCAGAACCTGTCTCGCCTCTTATACTGATCTTTTCTACATCTGCGCTAATCGTATTCATTCTGACCACTACCTCTTCGATTCGCTCATCCGGCAAAACGTCCCTACGTTCTGTAACATCGCTCTCTATTGCACTTATTCGTACCTCCAGATTATTGGCTTTTTCTTTTACGGCATCACATACTTGCTTCAACGCATCCAGATTCTTCTCCCCCTCATCTAACCGATTATTAACTGCGGGCAAACGCTCATCGATAACTGTGTGGAGCTTCCTCATTGCCTCTTTATTTCCCCTATCCATTGTTTCCAATCTCTCCTTAGTCTCCCTATCTCTCTCCTTATTATCTCTATTGATTGCTTCTAATCTTTCGTTATTTGCTTCCAATTTTTTCTTAGTTGCTTCAAATCGTTCCTTATTCTCCCTATTCATCGCTTCCAATCTTTCCTTATTATCTCTATCCATCCTCTGTAAAAACTGCAGTATCGCTACTTTCGACGCGCTCACCTCGTTCGCCTGAGAAACCGTTGCTTCGCTAAGGGTAGCTGCACTTTCACTCTCTACCTGACCGAGTCCCTGCTCGCCCGCGTCGTTCGGAAAGGCCCCCGATAGTGAACAAAGCCCCCTGCACAAAGGCTCCCCTTGCAGCGGTCCACTGAACAATACAGCCTCTTCGGAGTGCCTGCCGTCCCCTCTCATTAACTCACGGTCAACACCTACTTCCCGCTGCACTGCTACATTCACGCCAGAATCGTTATTCTCCATGGTGACTATACTTTTAGCCTGCGACCTAGTTACTACGGACATTACGCAAAAAGAAAATTATAAAACGATCTTCTAGCCTTGTGCGATACCGCAATTAATTACATAAAATAAAATAAAAGATCCTCACCAATCCAGAAAGAAATTGCAAACAGAAAAAAAACTTTACTTCTTAGCGCTATCACAATATATTCCATCAAAAAATAAAAAAAATTAACAGCAAACCCTAACAACAAAATATCCTAACAAAAATGATCCTGGCAACAAAATTATCGTGACAAAAACGGAATCCTGGCAGCAAAATATCCTAACCAATAAAATAATCCTGGCAACAATTATCCTAACAATTTAAACATCCTGGCAGGGTCGAAATTATGAGAGGCACCCACTTGCCTTTCTCATACTGTGGCATCAAGCAGTCAGGCCTGCAAGATGGGTGGTTTGCCAAGCGAGTGGATTAGCAACATGAATTCTCGTATCTTACGATTTTGTTATAAATTATCCTCCTGCATGAATAATACGCAACGGAAACACGCATCTGACTATAGAACTCTGTCTGCACACTACGCACTGGCAATACCACACTTACTTTTTGTCTTTGATTTAACGGCTTTTATACAAATTCGGGACATTATGATAACATACAATTTAATGAAATAGGCCACTAATCTCTTTCTTTTCACTATTTGATTTATTCTTTAGCACACAAATTCTACAACCTACGACAATATCATAAGAGAATTTCCATACTACGGTCTCGTAATCTATCTACCACAACTGTGCACTCCCTGGATCGGATGGTGGATCTTTTATTATACCTCACACTTCGCCTCTCACAATCATTCTCCAGAAACATTCCTCCAGGTCGAGCGATGCAGAAGGAACAGGCATACCCACAAAATCTTCCGAAACTACCTTGCTACTCCCATGCAAAACACACATATTCAAATTACAAGACATACCCAATACAACAATCTGAAATAATACACAAGAACCGTTACAACTTCATCATTTTCCGCTTTCCCACTTCAATCAATATTTAACCCAGTTTCACTCGACACTGCCCCAATTTGTAATTCCAGTTTCCTACTGTGAACTCTGGAGATAAACGCTCGTCTTCCTGTGCAATGCAAGCCAAGTGGCGTTGCTGGAAAAACGGCCGACTCACCTTGATTTTCTCTCAGAGTTTAAATTCAGCGTCACACGGAATGATATTTCTTAAATACTTCAATTTATGATACACACGCAATTCTTAAATATATCAGCTTATTGTACACACGCTATTAATTCTCAAATATTTCAGCTTATGGTACACACGATATTAATTCTTAAATATTTCAGCTTATTGTACCCACGCTAGTATCTCAACTTATAACTACACGTGGTCCCTTTGTGACCGTTGGTTTACTATAATCCCTTTAAAATTACCTGCCTCACTTTGTAATTTTCCCCACAAAAGATCCTAGGAAAGAGAAATGATTAGTTCTAACTACTCTTAAGTATTCCACATCCATACCATGCCTCCACGCTTTCATTACGGAGCACAACAAAAAACAGGTCTTCACAGCAGAAGGTTCAGCGCCAGAGTGCCGAGTCTGAAACATGGCCGTCTTTTCGTTCTCTCGCACCTCTCTCGAAGTGGGAGAAGCACCTTGCTACCTTATTGGTCAGCCCCATTTCAGACGCTCAAAGCTCTGGTAACTTCCATCTCTTTGGTCTCACCAAAGGTAGCCAAAGGATCGACTCAAAGATGCTCATGTCGATTCACTATCTGTGGTTAGCAGACGACCATACATTCATTCATTTACACCACACAGATCTCACCAAACTGGATGTAAGGATTTATGTTGAGGAAGTGCACATGTGATCAATTAAATAAATAAATTGTCATTCTTTCCCACACTGGTATCCGGCTTCGCTGTATTAATTGAAATTATTGAGTTACTTTTACAAAAAAAATGTGTTGTTCTGACAGAATTTCGTACCTATTCTCAATGTTGGGCGGTACTGTACCCTTTCAATATATCTACATCCAATTTGCCGTACACCTTACAGCACGTGTTTTCCGTGCATCAGCTGTTTTCGCATCTGCTATCTTCGAGAAATAGAGTTAATTTCGGTTTGTTTTGGTAATTCTGAACTAAAATGTGTTTAGAATGTACTGCAATATGCTAATATACCCTTCTTTGTGGAATAAGTGACAATTTGTTTCATGACAGTAACACAGCGATGCATTGTATTCAGATTACCGATTTCCGCAAAATATGTTACCGTTTCGGGATCTTACGCACTAATGTACTTTTATTTTCACAACGATATATTTTGTTCGATATGGCACTGGATCTACATTCTGCAATACTTTCACATTGCAGTGGCATTGTTTTATCGTAATTTTTGAGTGTCTAATACTGATTTTCCTGAATATTTCATATATTTAAGCTATTTTATAACCCAAGTAGTCGAACATGTCCTAAACTGTCGTGAATCACATCATTCATTTTTTAAAGAAAATAAGAACTTTCATCTTATTTAGTGCATGAGCAATGTGCTGATTTCTAATATTAACTTCTCAACCAATAAAATCTAAGTTCAGGATTGAAGAGTTTGAGGCGAATGCTGAGGTCGTACCTAAGAAAGGGCACTGCCATTTTCCCTGTCCTTCCTCAATAACTTCGTCGTCGACGGACGTAAAAACCTAATGTTTCATTTTTTCTTTATCTAAAGATATTCACCTGCATATAAGAACAGAGAAATTAGGTGGAGATTTTTTCTTACTTTGTTTGTCTTCGGGCCGTGCCCATTCAACCATCTCAGCAGTGTAACGTCAATTATAACGATGTGAGTATAAGACCAGCACAACACCAAGTCCTAGAGCGGAGAAAATCTACGACCCGGCTGGGAATCGAACCCGGGCCTCTTTGCTTAGCTATCCACCACGTTGACGGTGCAGCTAACGAGGCGGACGTAGATGGAGCTGTAACATAATGTCTCAAGTTAAAGATACGGCCAACGCTTACCATGAGCTGCAGTGCCGGCTTGGCAATCAGTTGTCTGCCACTTCATTTCGTTTACCCTTTCTGCTGACAATGCAGGCCCACTCTGGGGATGGGCTTTTTATATCATAATACAGTCAAAAGATTACACGAGGGAAGAGAGAGTTGATAATGTTTTATCTCTCGTACGCTATTAGCCAGAATTTGCTTCTTGAGTACCTAGACGGGAATATAGCGCAGCTGCGGTTTGGCTAAAGACCGACAGTACAGGCAACGAAACGAGCAACGATTACACGGCTATCCACAGACGTTTCCAGGACCTGAGCGGAGGTCGTAATGCGAACGGCCATGGACTGGAACTCTTCAAATACCTGCACCACAATACCGCAGCACGTCGCTAGAGAGGCAAAGACAAAAGCAAAACCTTACTTTATCAACACGCTGCGTGTTTTTGTGGTGCGTCCTCTAGAGACGTGATACGGTACTGGGGTGCGGGGATTTCAATAGGTACCATGACTGCCGACATGTACTTGCGAACGTAAGGTAGTTTTTTCGAGGTAATAATTAAAACTTTATGATAGACCTTCGTACGTGCTTTGATCCATAGGAAGTCGAGGTGGTACTCATTTTTCTTGGATCACCTTTTCCTTCTTTCGGCGGCACAACTTCTCTTATAAACTCTGTCTTTTAATTCTTTATCTGACTTTGTTGATGAAACAAATGATAGAAAATGTGTAACCATGTTATACGGAAATATACTTTAAAATAAATTTTAAAGATACACAAAATTATCTTATCTAGTCCTGGACTTAGGCCTTTGGTTGTCCACATTATTTCAGTTGGAGTGCCTTCTAACATTTTCTATGGAGTACCTTTTGTCTCGTAGGAAGTTACCCCCGCATAGTCTCCTAACAAGTGGTTCCTCGACTTCCAACATGGTCTACTTTGCACCTCGTGCTACCATATGTTGCCACAAATTTCTTTCTGTTTACAGTGAATAAACTGGCTATAAGATTAATACGAGTATGATGACACTCCTTCTTCTGTATGATGAATTCTGAATATAGACCTTAAGTTGTCACATAGTATTATCCAGCAGTTTGTGTTCAAGTTCATATTAAAATACGGACTCGTACCGTTGACTATCGCGTCATCTCGAAAAGTGTAGTGCTTTTATCCTGCGGTAGATATCGAATGGATGATGACGACTATGATCATGATGATAATAATGACAGTAATGTAAGCTAAGGTTGTACAGAGTGAGTTCGGCAGGAAATCTGGAGACGTTTGTCACGTACGATAGCTTATTTATACGAAATTCTCAACATAGTGTCACACAACCTCTACACTCTGTTGGAACGATTACTTCCGAAACATTATTCACCAGAATTTAGTTATTTGGAGATTTTGCCGTGTATTTCAATCTATCAAACATACGCGCTACTAGAATGTTAAAATTGGTGACATATTTTAGAGCATTCGTCAGTTGTCACCAGAACGCTACAGAGCCTGTTACTTACGCTCTGGAGTCCGCTACGATAAGGCGCATGGGTTTCATACCAAACTGTAGTACACATCTTATTACGAAATAATTGTTTCAGATACTTCGTTGGTGTAGGAACCAAAGACGTTACTCCTTGCACAAGGAAAGCAAACATTACCAAAGTATTATTCTTAAATTTCCTAAGTTGTTGACTGTTATGTTAATGATGCACGTAAAGACGAAGGGAATTTGTAATTGTGAATATTACTTATTGCAGTTCCACATAAGAGTAATAGTTGTATTCAAGGAATAATCTCTGATAAACAAATAGGAAAGACTCGAACGTAAATACTACTCTTTTTAGTCATTCTGATGTTTAGTGAAAGTTTCAGCAGCATTACGTCGACGTGGAGTTGGAGAGACCCTGGGTAGATAGGCGAACGAACCTGTGAATGCCGACTTCCAACGGACTCAAGAGCACGCACAAGAAATCTGCCACAGCATTTTACCAACATATTACCACACGACAAAACACACACAGGGCGAGTTTAATTTCAAAGGACACTTCAATAAGGCATTTGAAAACAAAGAATGCATGTTAATATTGGCTATAAAACCATAAAATATAGCAAAAATAACAATATATTATCCACATTTACATGTCTGGATTGGTGCATAGCTTGATTCTTAAAACCTATCAGCGCAGCTCTCACGGTTTCTATTCAAGACTATTAAATGTTTTTGGTCAGTCATGTCAGATTTATGTTACAAACTGCTTCAAAGCCAGCAGAGTTTTTGAGAGGTACTTAGATGCTTTTTCTCATGAAATATTTGTTACTGGATATTGAGTTGCTAAGTGAAGTAGTAACTTCTGGAATGCTGTGTTCCACACTCATACATTACTTGGCCTTTCATGTGTTGTAGCAGTTGTAGGGCAGCAATGCAGTCACATAAATATGTTTTGATGTATGAATCTCCTACACATGATTTACCAGTACGTTTCTAGGACATATTCGTTACTGGAAACAATACACTGATAAATATTTTTACTTACTTCTAACCATAAGGCAGGCCTTATAGTAAGGGTAACCGATCATTAAATGGTTAAAGATAAAAATAAAGCCGAAAATGCATTAGGAAGTTCATTTTAATACATCACTTTGTTACATGCTGAAAAGAAAAAATATTCTTTCAGCCGTCAAGATCACCTAACGTTTCTACTAAAAGAGGGCATTACGCTTTCGTCTAGACACGTTAACTGTATGTTGTATTTCTCTGAGTAATACAATCATTTGAGACACACAACAGTTGCTACGATTAGTATTTAGATCTAATGATGCCGCCCGCATCTCGTGGTCGTGCGGTAGCGTTCTTGCTTCCCACGCCCGGGTTCCCGGGTTCGATTCCCGGCGGGGTCAGGGATTTTCTCTGCCTCGTGATGGCTGGGTGTTGTGTGCTGTCCTTAGGTTAGTTAGGTTTAAGTAGTTCTAAGTTCTAGGGGACTTATGACCACAGCAGTTGAGTCCCATAGTGCTCAGAGCCATTTGAACCATTTTTTTTTCTAATGATGCCCTATACTGGCTGAAAACCCTTATCAAAAGTATAATAAGAAAATTGTGACCTAGACTGTGTTATTAAGATGTTTAACGTATCAGTAAGTGTGTGTGGCATTAGTCTCGAATACTACCATATTCCTGTGACTTTTCAGGTAAAATATTAAACCCAGATGAAACTACGTTCATCATCATTAACATACTAGTAAGCAAAATGCGATGCAGAAAGGCTCTGAGTGAATAAAGAATGCGCCATGAAATAAGCGATCAACCTACAGCCTACAATTTAACATGCTGTATCAGTTAGACGCTAGATATTAACGTAGATAGTGACTGGTGTCAGCGATAGTGTCTGTGAGATATTTGGAGGAGAAAGTTAAATCAGATGTTCGTTTTAAGAGAAAGGAAGCAAAGGTCAAGTCCAAGTTTTATTTTCTGCTGACCTCAAGAGAAAAAGTTTTCCATTTCCATGAAATTAGAAACGCCAGAGGCAGCGTGCTGCGAGATAAGATCTCGGCTGCCTAACAGATTGTAGTGGCCATGGCCGCCTTGGCAGCAACGGGCGGAGCCGGTTTTCGGAGAGGCGCCAGGCGTACCCGTAGCAAAGTGTGTGTGTGTTTTTAGTTATGTATATGTGAGCGTGAGCGTGTGCGCGTCTCTCTCTCCCTCTCTCAACAAAAACACACACACACACACACACACACACACACACACACACGCACACACATAAACATAAACACACTATTTCGTGTGTTCATGTGTGTGTGTGTGTGTGTGTGGACGGGCAAGGTCGACAGGCACCTTACCGTCCACTGGCCGCCACGGTCAAGGTCTCTTCGTCACGAGTTGCTCTTCTAACCGCGCGTTGGAGTCTCCAGCCAACGCCCCGCCACGGTGAGTTGTAGTGCCATTTTTTAACGCCTCTTCGCACCCGGAGACACAGCGCATTTTCCATCTCAAATATCTTAGTGTGTTACATTTGAGCAGCCTTAGCAAAAACCCACAACATGATATTCGTGGCAGGCCTGCTGAGAACTCTAATAAATACCTGAATACGCGGTTCAGCAGGTTTTACGTTATGCAGAGCACTGCTCCCTGCGGTTTCTGCGCACGTAAGCCAGTTACGTAAGTCCTTTTTGTGAATGACTTAAGCCCAGAATACCCAAAAACTTCTAATGAGTCTGCACATTAAGGCCACATAATAACGAAATTCTATACTGTCCTCAACAAAATCCGGTCAAATGAATGAGATCAATGAGGATGAAAAAAAAGTGATTGCCGTGGAATAAAACCATATTAGCAACCTCGGTTCGATAATGCTTAGCAAGCAATATATATCTACAGTTTTATTCAGTTATAATGACTTATCAGTAAGAAGATAGTCACAATAGCATTTTATTTACATTATATATTGATGAGAACTGTGGATCTGTTACTATAAATAATGAAATAATGCATTTTGAGTGAGTTCATACTGTCTGCTTTTATTATCGTCAGTCAATCGAATAGTTTCTTCATCTAAAATTATGTCTCTGTCTACATTGATATAAATGGCTGTAAAATGTGAGCGAGAGTATACTTTTCATTGTGCCGTAGATTAAAGTACATATTTCATTGGGATACAAATCGAGAGCCAGAGTTGTGAAAGAATATATGTTTATTCGATAGTTGGCCAGTTTCGAGTCGATACACACTTTCGAACCAACCAAAACTTGCAAAGTTAAACATCAATGAACTTCGTTAACACGAAACCCGGTATCTACTGAATAATCTTGCAATTTACTCATTTATTCGCAACTCTGGCTGTTCTTATGCATCATAATTCAACACCAGCTGCTGTCCCATAACACCCAGGATGCTGGAAATACAGGCACTTACTTCAGTTCTATTTGCGATTGGCTCACGGAAAGGTCCATGGCTCATATGCCTCGAATGCAACTAATCTTCATCGTCTGTACGGAGAACTTTTGCTATGGATCCAACAATGTTTGTGAATTTCAAGCTAACAAATGATTCTTGAAAGTTTCCGAGAAAGTTTCCGATAAATAATTTTCTTTCTTCACTATTTCGTGGGTTCAGACTTTTCAGATATTTTTTTTACACTCTCCCACAACGCAAAAACACCTGTTTATGTGCAGGCTGTATTTACAGGGGCTCTATGTATCCTGTTACTCTATGTCTCCCTCTTCCTCTTGTATCCCGCTCCCTTCCCCCCTTTCTCTCCCTCTTCCTCCATCTTCCTCTCTCCCTTCATCTCTTCCCCCTCCCTCTGACTCTGCCTCTCCCCCACTCTTTCTCTCCCACCTCGCCCATTTACCTCCCTCCCTCCTTCTTTTTCTCTCCATCCCCCTCTTTCCCTCCCTCGATCTCTCTTCTTTCCTCCCTCTCCCTTTCCCACCCTCCTTCTCCACTCCCTCTTTCCTTTCTGCTACTGCCTCCCACCCTCCCCCCTCTCACTCTCTCTCTCCCCTCATCCCCCTGGACCACTGCCTCTCCCTCCCCATTTTGTCTTGCTCTTTCTCTTCCTCTCCGTTTTCCCCTCTCTCTTCCGGTTCCTCTTCCTCTCCTCTCACTATAACTCTTACTCTCTCTTGCCCTCTTTCTCTGCTTTATCTTTTGCTCTCTCTCTCTCTCTCTCTCTCTCTCTCGCTCGTTTTATCCTATCCCTCTCCTGTATCTCGTTCTACATCTCCCTCTCACCATTTTCAGATAACTTATGACACCTCACTGGATAACAGCTGTACTTGAGTTTTCCTTTGGCGATAGGAAAGATTTTTTTTGATGATTTTACAAGTCTCGAAATCGATCGAAGTTGAATTATCTCTGCTGGACTTTATTAACTCTTAATTTATTCAGCTGTGGTTGCTTTTATTAAAGCCTATTTTTTTCAGCTGTGGAGCACAACATCAACAAGATCATTTTGTATTACAATCAAGATTAAAAATGTAGACATTTAACTACTGTCTGAAGCAATTTATTTATTTATTTTTTTTCTGACTGAGCGTGAACATTCGACCCGGAAATCGGCAGTATAGGGATTATTTAGGTGTTATCGGAGATTTTCGGAAACCATTGAGTATTAAAATTAGGATAACTCGGTGTTTCAACTAACTCCTCTAAATTTCCAATCCATCTCGCTTCCTGAACTGCTGCTTGGCTCATGCGTGTTAAAGAAAACAACGCTTTCTGCCCGGCCATGTCATCAATATTGGACTGCGTTCCTGTTAGAGATTTAAAACGCGTCTCCTCACATATAATCGAGTCCAACTAGTGACCGACACTTAATGCACTCGGATAGACCTGCCGGATCGGATGACATATGGGGACGACGGCGTCGACTGCTGACAGCATCGACGTTTCGGTGGCCATCCGTCTGACAGCTGCGGGGCCGACGAGTGGCTGACATGATGGTCGCCATTTCGGCAGGAGACCGGCCTATCTGCGGCGGAGCGCTCTGCACCATTACTCAGCGCGGAGGGCAGGGAGCGGCCAGGGACGTTGCCGGCAGTCAATTACGAGAGCGGCGTATCGGGCGCGCATTGTTCTCATCTGGTGGCATCCATCAAAACGGCCGGCTGCGAGAGCTACTGGGCTGCTAGTTCCACGCTGCCGGCTGCCGACCCCCAGCCGCTCGGCTGCACCCGTCCACGCGTCCACGTCTAGCTGCTGTCTACACTCATGTTCCACGGATGTCTCGAAAATATTTGTTCCGACCAGACCAAACATCCCACATCTACAAGGAAGTGAATCTATCAGGAAACATAAGCAGTCCATTACCCGGAGTGAAATGACTCGTCCAAGCCGACCAACGGACAGTTACAAGGGGAAATTTTTTTCCACCGTGTACAAACTCTAGAGACTGGTCGTGAAAGGATACGGAACAAAAAAGATCTAATGAAGTTGCATCCGGAAATGCATGTTTTCCATGCTAGAGACCATTTATTCAGTCATACATTGTTACAGAGACTGCGATCTAATACGCGCTGTACCATGCAGCCACAGTTGTTGAAAATGGTTTCCATGTGCCTTAACGCATGCGTGTACGCGCCGGAGAATGTGCTGTCGCACAGGTTCACATCGGCCAGATGCATCCGAAGAGTGTCAAAGGCAGCATGAATACGCTGGCCCCGTGTCTCCATATCTGGAATGGGCTCTGCATACACGGTACTGTTCAGGAATCCCCATAACCAAATATCGCACGTGTTGAGATCAGGTGAACAAGCACGCCATGCAACTAGAGCTCCTCGTCCGATCCATCGACGAAGGAAGTTACGATTGAGGAATGTCCGGACGTTAACGGCGAAGTGAACTGGAGCACCATCATGTAGCAGCCACATAACCCTTCGAATCATCAATGGCAATTTTCCAACAGGGGAGGAAAAGTCACCCGCAGGAAACGCCTAAAATTCCGGCCTGTTAGGCGACGTGAAAATTTGGTCCCAAAATACAGTCGCCATTTATCCCCGCCCCCTCATTTCGGCAGCGCCGATCTGGAGATTCGATGTCACCGTTCCATGGGGGTTCCGCATACTATCTCACAGATTACTGTTACGAAAGTTGAAAATACCGCTCTCCATAAAGGTGGCCTCATCTATGAATAGGATGTATGACACAAATCCCGGAGTCATGGTTGCCTGGTGAGGAAGCCGGAGACAAAACTGCTCCTGATGTGGAAAATTTGTTGCTAATAAGACCTACACACGCTGTAAATCGTAAGGGTAGTAACAATTGTCGCGGAGAATGTTCCACACAGTCGTCTGGCTTACATTGTACTGGGAGGCCACCTGCTTGGTACTGACACGGCGGTCGCCTTCCAAAGTGTTAATAACATTTTCTTCCAAGCCTGGTGTCCGAACATTTCGGGTACGTCCTTCATGATTTCCTGTTTCCCGAAACGACCCTGTCTCTGACAAACGGCGAAACATTGTTGCAGACATTGAATACTGTGGTGATTGTCGGCAGGGATAGGTCTCCTGATACAATCTTGCTGCCCGCCGCACATTGACATTTGCCTTTCCGCAAGTAAACACCATGTCAGCAAGCTCTCGGTTCGAACACGGAACCGATGTGTACAGCGCTTTATCACTTCCACTACAAGGTGAGTCAGCAAGAGAAATGAATCGGCCACAACATTACCAATTACGATGGCAGGAGTGGGCTCTGGGACACGACGTATGAGGAACAGTACCACCCTCTAGAAGGAAACCGTGCATCCTGTAACTGTGGCTGCATGGTACAGAGCGTATTAGACAGCAGTCCCTGTAACAAATTATGATGAAATAAATGGCCTATAGAATGGAAACATGCATTTCCGGACATAAGTTAATTAAATCTCTTTTGTTCCGTATCGTCTTATCGTTCAAACCCTACAATTTGTAGACGGTGGAAAAAGTCACCTTGTATGACGGGAGTCCTTTCTGGACTCAGCAGAGAGTTGTGGAGACTCAGACGTCCAGGTCATTCATGTTTCTAAAACGGATCAAAGGAACTGCTTTATAGCGTTATAGACCAATAACGGTAACCTACACTCCTGGAAATGGAAAAAAGAACACATTGACACCGGTGTGTCAGACCCACCATACTTGCTCCGGACACTGCGAGAGGGCTGTACAAGCAATGATCACACGCACGGCACAGCGGACACACCAGGAACCGCGGTGTTGGCCGTCGAATGGCGCTAGCTGCGCAGCATTTGTGCACCGCCGCCGTCAGTGTCAGCCAGTTTGCCGTGGCATACGGAGCTCCATCGCAGTCTTTAACACTGGTAGCATGCCGCGACAGCGTGGACGTGAACCGTATGTGCAGTTGACGGACTTTGAGCGAGGGCGTATAGTGGGCATGCGGGAGGCCGGGTGGACGTACCGCCGAATTGCTCAACACGTGGGGCGTGAGGTCTCCACAGTACATCGATGTTGTCGCCAGTGGTCGGCGAAAGGTGCACGTGCCCGTCGACCTGGGACCGGACCGCAGCGACGCACGGATGGACGCCAAGACCGTAGGATCCTACGCAGTGCCGTAGGGGACCGCACCGCCACTTCCCAGCAAATTAGGGACACTGTTGCTCCTGGGGTATCGGTGAGGACCATTCGCAACCGTCTCCATGCAGCTGGGCTACGGTCCCGCACACCGTTAGGCCGTCTTCCGCTCACGCCCCAACATCGTGCAGCCCGCCTCCAGTGGTGTCGCGACAGGCGTGAATGGAGGGACGAATGGAGACGTGTCGTCTTCAGCGATGAGAGTCGCTTCTGCCTTGGTGCCAATGATGGTCGTATGCGTGTTTGGCGCCGTGCAGGTGAGCGCCACAATCAGGACTGCATACGACCGAGGCACACAGGGCCAACACCCGGCATCATGGTGTGGGGAGCGATCTCCTACACTGGCCGTACACCACTGGTGATCGTCGAGGGGACACTGAATAGTGCACGGTACATCCAAACCGTCATCGAACCCATCGTTCTACCATTCCTAGACCGGCAAGGGAACTTGTTGTTCCAACAGGACAATGCACGTCCGCATGTATCCCGTGCCACCCAACGTGCTCTAGAAGGTGTAAATCAACTACCCTGGCCAGCAAGATCTCCGGATCTGTCCCCCATTGAGCATGTTTGGGACTGGATGAAGCGTCGTCTCACGCGGTCTGCACGTCCAGCACGAACGCTGGTCCAACTGAGGCGCCAGGTGGAAATGGCATGGCAAGCCGTTCCACAGGACTACATCCAGCATCTCTACGATCGTCTCCATGGGAGAATAGCAGCCTGCATTGCTGCGAAAGGTGGATATACACTGTACTAGTGCCGACATTGTGCATGCTCTGTTGCCTGTGTCTATGTGCCTGTGGTTCTGTCAGTGTGATCATGTGATGTATCTGACCCCAGGAATGTGTCAATAAAGTTTCCCCTTCCTGGGACAATGAATTCACGGTGTTCTTATTTCAATTCCCAGGAGTGTATATCACTGTTGCATTATCCTAGAGGAGACTTGCGGTTCAAATTTAACGATATACTGGGAGTGAAAGGAAGCTCTGTCAAGCAACTGACACAATTTCCGGACAAAACAACTGTTCCGGCGTATCGACATGCGCCGGCACGAAGACGAAGAACGCAAGAAAAAATGAAGGCGGTGAGACGACGTCGGCCAATGGAGCGCTATTTGGACCGCACCACGACAGGAGCGACCTCTAGGCGAAGAGAATATAAGCGCCGCTCCTGCCAGCCACGGTCGGACAGTAATAGGAGAGCAGTGACGTGTGATCCATATCAGTTACTTACATGGACGTTGTATAGAGCAAAGGACTCTGATTGTTTGCATGTTGCACATAGCTTGCGACACCATTGAAAATTATAAGTATTGTCAATCTTCTTTATTGAAATAAAACTACTAATGTTATTTGCTTGAATTATTGTATAGCATTCCGAGAACTCAGCATCCCTTAGGCACCCTATAAGTGACGAGTGGGCAGGACCCCACAAAAACCAGCATGACACACAGAAAACTTGGTACTAACACGATACTTCGAAGTGCCAGTGAATATGACACAAAACACCCACCTTGGGTTACCAACAAAATTCGGAAAATGATGAGGAAGCAAATGATGTAGCACTCTCGATTCAAAAGAGAACGCTCAAATGACGACAGGCGAAAGATAGTACAGATTCGTGCATCTTTGAAAAGGTCTATGCGCGAAGCATACAACAACTACTATAAGTAGGCTGTTTAGGTTTTTATATTGTTAACGCCACTTAGCGCTCTATATGAAAATCACTGACTGTGCTGTGTGAAGTCTGTGGCTTGTTTGCATTGTTGGAATATTTGCTATTGCAGTGTTGGGCAGTTGGATGTGAACAGCGCGTAGCGTTGCGCAGTTGGAGGTGTGCTTCCAGCAGTGGTGGATGTGGGGAGAGAGATGGCAGAATTTTGAGAGCGGACGATCTGGACGTGTGTCCATCAGAAAGAGTAAACTTTTAATACTGTATATCATGAACTGATATATATATATATATATATATATATATGATGACTTTTGAACATTATTAAGGTAAATACATTGTTTGTTCTCTATCAAAATCTTTCATTTGCTAACTATGCCTATCAGTAGTTAGTGCCTTCAGTAGTTAGGATCTTTTATTCAGCTGGCAGTATTGGCGCGCGCTGTATTGCAGTAGGTTGAGTAACGAAGATTTTTGTGAGGTAAGTGATTCACGAAAGGTATAAGTTATTGTTAGTGAGGGCCATTCTTTTGTAGGGATTTTTGAAAGTCAGATTGATTTGCGCTAAAAATATCGTGTGTCAGTTTAGTGTTGATCAGAAAAAGTAAAGAGAGTAATGTCTGAGTAGGTTCAGTTTTGCTCAGCTGTTTGAAAATCAAACAACGTAGAAGTTCATCAGCACAGTCATATAACATTTTTCTAAGTGGTTGTTTCACTACGACTGTTATACCTTAGCGCAAAATCTGGTCGAGAACCTGAAATAAATCTGATCCTACGTAAAATCACTAAGCGGATCTAAGGCTTCCATCCAGACACTCATTTCCCAATCTGGTGCTGCAGTTGGAGGGAGCGAAATGAAATTTGAAGTTTCAAACTCCAGGTTTAAGAAGATTTCATGCAAGATAATCGTACAAACATACCGTCGCTTGACCATCGCACGCTGTTCTGTAAGGACGATACAGGTATAATCGTCCCTGGCGTGGAGAAACAACTGAAAGAGATGAAAACAAATAAGTCACCAGGTCCGGATGAAATCCCAACTCGCTTCTACAAACAGGACTCTACGGCATTGGCCCCTTACTTACCTTGCATTTACCGCAAATATCTTACTCAACACAAATTCCCAAGTGACTGAAAAAAAACGAAGGTGACTCTAGGAGCTACCCGCATATTACAGACCAATATCCCTGATATCAGTTTGCTTCAGAATTCTAGAACATATTTTGAGTTCGAATATAATAAATTTCCTGGAGACCGAAAAGCTTATGTCAACGAATCAGCATAGTTCTAGACAGCATCGTTCGTGTGAAGCTCAACTAGCCCTTTTATCGCATAATATACTGAGAACTATGGATGAAGTGCAATAGGCAGACTCCACGTTTCTAGATTTGCGGAAAGCTTTCGACAGGGTACCTCACCGCAGACTGTTAACGAACGTAGGAGTCTACGGAATAGATTTCCACATATGTGTTATATGAGTTCTTAAGTAATAGAACCAGTATGTTGTCCTCGATGGCGAGTGTTATAGACTATGGTGTCGTCTGGAGTACGCCAGGGATGTGTGATGCAACTTTTATTATTTCCACACACACATACACAGATGATCTGGCGAAAAGGGTGGGCATCAGTCTGGCATTGTTTGTTGTGGTGTACGGGCAGGTGTCGAAGGTAAGTGACTGTACGACGCAGTGATTTTTCTTGACAGATAAACCGGAAGATTCTTTTAAACTGGCGTGAAACCGGTAGTTGCGAATAAAGCGCCTTCATACTGCTATGCGGCTTTTGGAAACACATCACTATCGACTTCTTATTTGTAGTAATTTTAATGATACTTTCAATGGTTATCAAATGTTGAGTGGCTTTTTCGTGAAAAAGGCGCCTTTCTTATACAGCTCCCCGTTTCAGTCCCAGGACTGACATTGATTCGTATGGACTGCATTGACCTGTTCCGGTCTTAGCTGCTCGTCTGTGAGCTGATTCGATGTGCGCTGTCTTGAGTGCTTGATGGCTACTCCAACCGCTTGAGCAGTTCATTAGCGTCTTATATACACTTGTATGCGGACTTGCTGCAAGCAGTTTCGTTTACAATGTAATGCTGTATCCGGCAGCTCTTATAACAAGTCAAAGTCATATACCATCTTATGTAAGTCTGCATCATTTTGTCTATTAAAGATACTGCGTGTTCAGTCAATTTCATATAGCTTCTTAGTATTACCCATAAATATATAAATGTGACGTACTCCAGATTTTAACCCCCAATCTTGTAATCGGATGGCAGTGTGCTCTTTCTCTTCGTAATGGTCATTTACACCCTTCATTTACATCCGTTTAAAGAGGATTTTCATCAATACACTAAGTGGAAATTATGTTCAAGAATATCTGCGTTTCCTTGCGATTGTCCAGTGACGATAATTTCCTTTAGACAACAGCGACGCCGGAGACCTATTTGCTAGTGCTGTTAATCCCATTTGATAAACTGACCATTAGATTCCTATTAAGCTTCTGTGGGACACACCCGTTATTACTTTCGGTTTCGTTGATCGTTCCCCGTCCAACCTAATGTACTGCTCTTTCACAGGCAGTAGAGTATCTGTCACGATATTTCGTAAAACCTTCGTTATTAGTTGGCGGTGTCGTGGAGTGCTGGCCAGCAAATATTCTCATAACTGCCTGTTACCCTAAAATTAATGATGGCAACATTCCGTAAAGAAAGATAGGCATTTTTTCTGAATCCACGCAAGAGAAGTTTCTCCTTCTATGTATTATCAATCTCATGTATTTTACGGTGCTACTCACAAAACTCGAAACTTGTGAATGGAAACCAACTAATACGTGCACGTAGCGTTCACGCGGCCACGCAGTGCCACACGGGACTACTGGTGGCGGCGGCGCCTGGAGGAGAGACGTGGGGTCGACGGCCTGGCGCAAGGCGCGGTGCGGCGCGGCCGCTGGGAGTCTCCCGATGTCGTGATGTATGGGCGGCGGGGCCGGGCGACGATGGTATCTGGCGCCTGCCTGCCCGCCTGCCTGCCGTGTCACAGGCGCGCTCCGTCAGCCGGCCGGCTCCGCCGTAGTGCGGCCCGTCCTCCCGCCCAGGGCCGGCGTCGCTGCGTATCGCTGCTCGCCGTCGGCCGCAGCGTTATTACGTTCTCAGCGACACTGCTGCCCGACGTCACTATGTCCCACCAGTCGAAGAGGCGAGAGCTGTATGATTCCGAATAGGGCAATGGAACGTCAGGATTATAATAGTAAGGGTCTTGCGCCAGTTGCAGGATCCTACATCGACAGCTACATGTATACTCCGCTAGCCACCAAGCGGTGTGTGGCGGAGGGCACAATTTGCGCCAAGGTCATATTTACCCCCCCTCTGTTCCACTCGCGGATCGCGCGAGGTAGAAACGATTGTCTGAACGCCTCAGTACGAGCTCTAATTTCCCTTATCTTTGAATGGTGATCAATTCGCGATATGAAAGTTAGTGGTAATAACATATGCTCTACATCCGCGGCGAAGATCGGATTTCGGTATTTAGAGAGCAGCCCCTTCCGTTTAGCGCGTCGTCTATCTGCAAGTGTGTCCCACTTCAATCTTTCTATGAGATTTGTAACGCTCTCGCGACGGCTAAATGTACCAGTCATGAATCTTGCCGCTCTTCTTTGGACCTTCTCAATCTCTTGAATCAGACACAACTGGTAAGGGTCCCATACAGACGAACAATACTCTTATACTGGACGAACTACTGTATTGTAAGCAATTTCCTTTGTTGAAGGACTGCATCGTTTCAGGATTCTACCAATAAACCGCAATCTAGAGTTCGCTTTGCCCGTTACTTCTGTATCCTGATCATTCCATTTGAGATCATTTCGAATAGTCACACCCAGGTACCTGACGGATGTTACCGCTTCCAAAGACTGGGCATTTATTTTTACTCGTACAGTAATGGGGATTTTCGTCTTGTTATACGCAGTAGGTTACACTTACTAATATTGAGAAACAACTGCCAGTCATTGCACCACGCATTTATTTTCTGCAAATCCTCATTGATTCGTTCGCAACTTTCATGTCATACTACTTTCCTGTAGGCTACAGCATTACCGGCAAACAGTCTAATGCCGCTGTCAATACCATCAACCAGATCGTTTATGTAAATCGCAAAAAGCAGTGGACCTATTACGCTACCCTGGGGCACACCTGAAGTTACGCTTGTTTCTGTTCAAGTCACCCGATTCAGGACGACATGCTGCTCTCTATGCTCCTAGAGCATAATCTAAGCACAAACATTTTTACGTTCCTGGAGAATGAGAAGCTTCTCTTGCATGGATTCAGAAAAAATGCCTATCTTTCTTTACGGAATGTTGCCATCATTAATTTCAGGGTAACAGGTAGTTATGAGAATATTTGCTGGAGCTATCCAGCACTCCGCGACACCGCCAACTAATAACGAAGGTTTTACGAAATATCCTGACAGATACTCTACTGCCTGTGAAAGAACAGTACATTAGGTTGGACGGGGAACGATCAACGAAACCGAAAGTAATAACGGGTGTGCCCCACAGAAGGTTAATAGGAATCTGATGGTCAGTTTATCAAATGGGATTAGCAGCACTAGCAAATAGGTCTCCGACGTCGCTGTTGTCTAAAGGAAATTATCGTCACTGGACAATCGCAAGGAAACGCAGATATTCTCGGACATAATTTCCACTTAGTGTATTGATGAAAATTCTCTTTAAACGGATGTAAATGAAGGGTATAAATGACCATTACGATGAGAAAGAGCCCACTGCCATCCGATTACAAGATTGGGGGTTAAAATCTGGAGTACGTCACATTTATATATTTATGGGTAATACTAAGAAGCTATATGAAATTGACTGAACACGCAGTATCTTTAATAGACAAGATGATGCATACTTATATAAGATGGCGTATGACTTTGACTTGTTATAAGAGCTGCCGGATACAGCATTACATTGTAAACGAAACTGCTTGCAGTGTGGAATGATCATATAAAATTAATTGTTGGTAAGGCGGGTACCATGTTGAGCTTCATTGGGAGAGTGCTTAGAAAATGTAGTCCGTCAACAAAGGAGGTGGCTTACAAAACACTCGTTCGACCTATACTTGAGTGTTGCTCATCAGTGTGGGATCCGTACCAGATCGGGTTCACGGAGGAGATAGAGAACATCCAAAGAAGAGCGGCGCGTTTCATCACAGGGTTATTTGGTAACCGTGATAGCGTTACGGAGATGTTTAATAAACTCAAGTGGCAGACTCTGCAAGAGAGACGCTCTGCATCGCGGTGTAGCTTGCTCGCCAGGTTTCGAGAGGGTGCGTTTCTGGATGAGGTATCGAATATATTGCTTCCCCCTACTTATACCTCCCGATGAGATCACGAATGTAAAATTAGAGAGATTAGAGCGCGCACGGAGGCTTTCAGACAGTCGTTCTTCCCGCGAACCATACGTGACTGGAACATGAAAGGGAGGTAATGACAGTGGCACGTAAAGTGCCCTCCGCCACACACCGTTGGGTGGCTTGCGGAGTATAAATGTAGATGTAGATGTAGAAGTCCGCATACAAGTGTATATAAGACGCTAATGAACTGCTTAAGCGGTTGGAGTAGCCATCAAGCACTCAAGACAGCGCACATAGAATCAGTTCACAGACGAGCAGCGAAGACCGCAACAGGTCAATGCAGTCCATACGAATCAATGTCAGTCCTGGGACTCAAACGGGGAGCTGTATAAGAAAGGCGCCTTTTTCACGAAAAAACACTCAACATTGGATAACCATTGAAAGTATCATTAAAATACTACAAATAAGAAGTCGATAGTGATGTGTTTCCAAAAGCCGCATAGCAGTATGAAGGCGCTTTATTCGCAACTACCGGTTTCACGCCAGTATAAAAGAATCTTCCGGTTTATCTGTCAAGAAAAATCACTGCTACAAATTTTATGAATCGAGTGTACTCAATGTTATTTTGACAACCCACCAGTCTGTTTTGACTCTTAACGCGGGTAACTTTCCGAATGTCAAGACTCTGTAATTGTCCAACTACATTATCAAAATATCGCCATTGTATATACATGTCACTGTTTCTTGTTGAATGCCAACATTGTGGTTCTGCATTCCCACCATTCCATAAAATTTCACATAATGATTTGTATTCTTGGCAAATAAACTTGAAGATACGTCTATACTGACGTAAACCGTTAGTTACGAATAAATCTATGTGACTTTTGGAAAGACCTCATCGTTCTCGACTTTTTCATTGTAATTATTTTTATGATAATATGAATGTTTATTGAGTCTTGAGTGTTTTTTATTGTTTTTCACAATGTCCCCGAGCTGTGGTTGCCTTTTCCAGAAAGCTGCTTTTATTTTAAAAAAGGCAGAGAATCTGGATCTGAGGGTTACTGTGTTACACTTCTGCTTCGATCATCGCATTTTGCTATATTGAGGTCACAGATCTTCGAGGCTGTACCTGTTATCAAATCTTTGGAGACTTGAGAAGGGCCATTTAATTTGATGTTGTAGTGACCGTGTTCTTTGTGTTGCAGCACCAGCTAGAAGGAAAGCGTACAACCATGGATACTCTTCGAATTCCTAAATTGGAATTGATTTGCTCTACGGCACAGTACTGTGCAACAGCATGGAAAAACAGTACACATGCCCGCAAAGTTGATGTTAAGCTCAGTTAGGAAATGAGAGCAGTTAGTGGCACTACTATCAACACCTATTATTTCTGCCTGTATTATGCAGTATTGCACGACCGTCTATTAGATGAGAAGTAACAATTGTAAGAGAGTTCCTAAAGTGTGCTACTCATCGGAGCTAATTTTTGTTTAACCTGCTGTTGAATATAACTGCCCACAAACTTCAATCCAGAAAACCTCCCTCGCCAACGCAAGATGCGCGTCTTAAATATGATGTTCGTCAAGAATGGAGAAAGTTGGCAGAAGTTCCCTCCAGCATATTCTTGCCTTATTACTGATCCCACAAAACGAGTAAATTGACTTTTTCTACCCAGGAAACTATAGAAAGCTCGGAATCGATTCCATATGGGGCATGGAAGGTGTGGTACCACTTATTGTGAATGGAGGTTCAAGGATTCCCCGACGTGCCACTGTGGGGTCGCTGTGAAAGCTATACAGCACCCGACTGACGAGGGTTTATTACGAAAATTTCATGGTAGACTCGATGAACTAAATTTGGTGAACCAAGATCTGTGATATCTAGAAACCTAGATACTCAGTTATAAAATTTTCGAGTCTTTCTTTATGTTATTTTGTTTTGCACTACGTATTTTTATGTACATTTAATCCTTTTTATAAGTGTATAAAACGCCCATGTAAATGGAACGAATGACAATAATAATCGCAATTTTCGCAGCCATCATGAACATAAGATGAGGTAAATTATAATGAGTAACGAGGCTAATAGAAACTCATTTTTCCGTCGCCCTTAACGAGAATACAAAAGGTCAGAAAAGAACTTCTTTGGTACGAAGTACTGCGGCTTGCGAAATATATACACTGATGACGGAAAACAAAATCTCTACCCACAATGATATTAAATGCTACCTTATAGCGTTGACGTTATATGAAGAAGTAAACAATAGTAAGACAGACGAATGGGGTACCATTTTAGTCACGACACGAGCTGCAATCGGAAAAATCCTTTACATAGCCAACATTGACAAACTGAAATTCTTGCGGGCCGGCACTGAGGAAAGTTCGGCTTAGAAACTGCGAGGCTGGTGAGGTGTGCTACTGTCATAAGCATCTACGAAAAGTGTCTAAGGACCCTCATGAATTGCCAATGTAGGTTTGACTACGACGCAGGAATTTCCCTGGGAAGCCCTTACACATCCTCCAAATACTTTTAATCTCTCCTCATGTGATTTCTATACTTTTGGAGCCCTGAAGAGATACGTTCGTGGCCCCAACTTGCTTTGTCCAGAGACGTGCACACCTTCGAACAATCATGGATCCATAGAAAACAGCATACATTTTTCCATTACGGCACTGAGCGTCTTGCTCACAGTAATATTAACAGTTATAGGGTTTACTTTTGAAAAAATGAAAATTTTACTTATATTTTTCCATCTGCCTCGTTTTCGTTTGTCTACCCTTGTAAATCTGAGATTTCTGGGAGATTGTCAACAGTGTCTTGATTAGTGATATCTATTGAAAAGCAAACAACAGTTGATGAGTAGAACTTTTTTGTTCCCCTATTGGCAAATGTGAAAGCAAATCAGCGTTTCCATGTTGTGCTGTCGACCTGAATACAATGTATCGTAATAAATCGAGAGAAGTAGCATTCAACGCTGCAAAGGTTCAGCTGTCCGTTTCGGAACAGTGTTATGCGGTCCAAAGATGACCACTAAAGGTATGTGGTTTGTGAGGAGGATAAATTAACGAATATAGATACAATCATCAATCATGATAGCTATGTGACAAAACGTTTTAATTTGTTACACGTTGAAATTCACTGTTCCAGTTCCATTTGGTACTTTTACATAACAATTTGTGCGATGGTTCACTGATGGAAACTGCATTGGCTAGCAGTTGCCGATAATAATTTATTTGTCCTAATACGGCACCTAGCTGCTTGACGTCGCTAGGAAACAGAAAGATTTTGGTGCTGTCAATAAGTCGCTGCGTCGGCTTCATGCCATGTGCAGATGTACCCTATGTACTGCAGTTTGCTTTGAAACAAGATGCACTGGTCGTTGTTGCGTTTAAAATTTGCTGCTTTTAGGATTCTGAAAAAAGATTTAAGGTTCTGTGAAAGTTCTGTTGTAGCAGTTTGAGACAGTTCTGTTGTCAAGCTGGTTCATAGCATTCGGACATTTCCAACATAACTGCTGTAAATACCACTGTAGCACATTTCGTGCAGTGACTATTCCGAAGGGTAACCATTTGTAACGGTGTAAATCACATGGCATTTATATCACCATAAAGCTCCGTGTGTCTTCATCTCAATGTATTTGGGAATTGGCTTCTTTGAGATCCAGTTTGGCAAAATGCGCAACACCAACTAATTTTGACATCAGTTCTGGCTTCTTAATGGGATATGGGCCAATAAGAGATTCAATACAAGATCAAAATCCTCCTCTCTCCTCTGACTCCTCCTTCTCCCCCTCCTCCACTGTTCCAGACAACATGGGTAAATTAAAAATGGCGGCCAGGTCAAATGTCCACTATACTACTAGTTTGGGCAACGATCCCAGCCTGCACGGCTGACAGGTCTTCTTATTTAAACAAAATAGTCACGTGATCTATTGTCCAAATGTAAACATTCGCATTAATGGTGTAGATGAAATTCCCACTTGTCTGGTACCTTTATGAAAACAAAACGCCAATCCGCTTCTTTGATCCTTCTGCAAACAAGCTATACACACGTGCCCTGAAGTTATGTTCGTGCAAGTATAATTTATGTCCCTAATGTAAACAAACTGGACTCTTTCAAGATGCTGCCTCCCACCTCCCGTCCCCCTTTCTCTAACTCCTCTTTTCCTTTTGGCTAAAAAAATGAAAGGAATTCCAAAGAGCACATTATCTTATAAACTGAAGCATAGTAACAGGCGTCACCAATAACATATTCCCCAATTAGCTTATGGTTATAATTTGTTATCCTTGTCTTAATTGCTATAAATTACGTTGCTCCATATATCTTCATTAATATTATTTATGATGACAATCAAAATGTGGATACCTGCTTATTTATGTAGCTATTATATTAATTACTATGATTTAAAGCCCCCAAAAATTTCAGACATTTTGTCAGTATCGTGCATGTATGAAAAATGATGGGTCATTAACGTATCAGCAGATTTACCATAATTTAATGATGCCACAGGTGTCCAACGACATTTACTGCAAAAATATGAACATCTTCCTTTTATGTTTAAAGTTTTGGGGCAATCTGTTACAGTTCTGTCGATTTTTCTCAATATTTAAATATCCATTTTTCAAGCCTGTCATTCAAAGGATACTCATAAATACGAGATTTTAACTGTTTAAGAGTACATTGTTGAAATAAGTTACACTGATATCTCACATTTATAATTTTTAATATTGTTACAATCCTCCATTCAAATAATTTCCCCCACCCACTCATGCTGCTACACCACAAGGATAGGAACAGAAAAGGTACGCAGTTTACTTAACACAAACAAAACTCAAGGTGGTCGCTCACACTTGCGACAGTGCCGTGTCGGCTTGCGTTGCTATCAACACCAGTCCAGTGTGAACAAGATGTTCACTGTTTTGCGTCTGAGTCACCACCAACAAGTGGTCACCAGCCACAACAGAACTGAAGCGTGAAGCGCTCAACCCCCCACCTTCACCCTTCATGAATGTATACTCGCAGTGGGTGTACAGGCAGAGAATCCACTGTATGATCTGCAGGTACTTGTCTATGCAACGGCAAAAACTGCACAGAGACAAAGAAGTGCATAGTGGACACTGTATGTATGTAGGCAAACTCTAAGAGCTTTTTATATAACTGGTATCTCAGTTGTTGGCGGTATTTCCAGAAGTGAGACGTTATAAACATCCCATCTATTCCATCACCCTATCATACTGTCTCGATACCAAGACCTGTACAGTAAACATTCTACACTTAATGGTCCGTGCGCTAAAAAAGTAGTTATTTTTTATGGAAAACTGATCGAGGTTGGCGTGTGCAAAACTGTGTATGCTGTTGCCATATCAAAAGTGTCAGGTTGTTACCGTTACGAACAAAATGATTGTAAAGTGGAACTTCATGTGGTCATTTGACAGAGTGGTGGCAAATTAGTCTGAGAAAAGAAATATCTGGGTACAAAAGCGTTATTTATTTTTGGATACACATTTACACACAGAAAACAACTCGTTCTTTATGTTTGCTTGGTATATTTTTAATTACGTCCAGCTCAACGTTTCAATATTTAAATATACATTTCAATCGTGTAATTCTTCCGACAAAATAATTTAATTAACACAAAGTAACTACATTCTCGAATTCTGATACATATGTAACTTTCATCTGTACACCTCTGTATGTATCCCTTTTATCTTAGTCTTATGTTCACTTAGCCATGTATACAATGTTGTGGATGTAACTTCCAACACTATGCACTGCAGCACTTATACAAGAAGTTTGAAAATAATCAGTAATGAAGCTAAACCAGTATTTGAGAAAAGAAATGTGGTAAGTTTAAAAGAAAACTAAGGAATCAGTCAATTCATGACGATAGGTCAACTTAAATTGATATTTATTATTAAATGCGTGACAGTTATATACACACTTCATAAAAATCAGCACCAAACTCTTTAGACCGAAAATGCAACCCATCCAAAGAAATGCCTTCATAGAAATGTTGGCACAAACCAATCATCCACATAGATACAGTGTGTAATCATAAAAGAAAATGTCAAACATAACATGAACACCTCGTATATTGCAGTCCTGAAACAGAAAGAAGAAAACATAAATACACACACAACACATGATCAATGAATTGCACACTGCAGTCATGTCGCCATATGTCCAGTTCAAACACAACTTGGAGCCGAGTCATGCTTCAATTTCTGTAGTGGGAGAAGGACCATTTCTTCAGGGGATGACTCGGAGGACAGGATACAAGTCTACCATCATAGTTTTTTGCTGCTTATGAAAAGTAAATTTTGCACCTATCGTGACCATTTTTGTCTCTAGTAATATTTTCAAAATGCCTCCATTGCATAGGCTGCATTTTCAGCCAGTCACACATCAACAGCCCCCATTGGTGAGCATTGGGACTGCATTTAAGTACTGAACTGCATCCACATTGGCAAATTTCAACATCCCGCTGACTGAATAAGGCGCTTGAGAAATCAATCATTAATGTATTGTCTTTTTCCTCCATGTGATCAAGGTCACAACCAATGATTAAGTTGCCAAAATTGGCCACCTGCACGACTCAGGCTGTGTGGAGTCCATCAGGTACGATTGTTATCAAGGGCTTTGAAACCCTGCTTTGCTTTCAGATTCATGGAGCTACTTAAATTTGCAGCAGTTGTCATGATGTGTTACAATGGAGCTCCAAGTCAGGCGCATTCATCGAATCTATTTTTGATGTAATGTTGTATAGACTTAAATTTTGCATCTCCCGAAGACTGTAAGCTAGTAGCAGACAGTTTCCAATCCTCTATCATGAGCTGATGATTTGCTTACCCACCGCTCTGCCTTTGGGGTGGAGCTATGACCGGAACTCTACACTGTCAAAACAGGAAGGGCTTCAAGTTTAGTCAGCTAGCGTGTTAAAAATGGTAGTAGTATGTTAATGGGATTTCTGGTGCACTTTTTATAACTAATTGATATGCGAATTAATTAATTCATCAATTAATGCCCCTTACCCTAATGACAACATTGGATTCCCATGTCACTCCTTACCACTCCCCTTACTGTACTGTGTAATTTTCTCCCCTCTGGCACCACCTTAGATATAGAAGAAAATAGCTGAATTGCGCTACAACCTCATTGACTAATTAATTAATGTTCCGTTCCATGTCACCCCATAACCTATTTTACCCCTCCTCCCAATCCACCTGGTGAATACCCCAGCCTTTTCCCCTGCCTTCCACAAACCCTGTGCCATTTTGATATAGGTAAATTGTGCTATCAAATGGATGACTAATTACTTAAATCGATATGTTTCATGCGTGTGGGACAGTTTCTTTTCTTTCAATGTGTCCTATGAATGCAGTTAACTTAAAATCCATACTGCTTGGATCCCACAACCCACAGTTAATATCCACCCACTTCTGGGTAAAAAATATTTATTACTGCAAACAATATCTTGTTGACTATTTTGCAGAATGTTTAAACACACGACAGGGCTCTGAATTTCAGATACATCGCTTAAAATATATCTGCTGAAATAAAAAACACACAGATGACTACACCCACCACCCTCACCCACCGACAGTGTTGGCTGCCAGGCTCACACGTGAGAGAGGAATGGGGTGGGTGCCATTATCTAATCATGCAGTCTGATTCCGTCACTGGTACTGTTAGGATTGCTCAGATGCTGGCACATCCAAGAAGTTCTCCTGAGGCAACTGACATGATAAAGCATGCAAGTATTGTTCCAATGTAACTGACTACACCTAAGTGAAGTTCCTTTCATTTCAGTGCAACATTCCTACTGAGTAGTAGTTCATGAAACAGCCTCCCAGAAAGTGCCACTACTTGGACCTGTTCGCCACATCTGCAACTCAAACCTGTAGATTAAAGGTGTCCTCATCCTTCCCCCCACCCCACAGAATACTGTGTTCCTATTGGCTAATACCAAGTCAGCAAAGGTATATAAAGCCCACCCACATCAACATTTGTCCTCATTCTGCCATCGTCAGCGACTGTGTCAGCTCACTCAACAGTTTGGTTCTTGTTTGTGTTTGCACTAGTTTGGTTGCTGAAAATGAAATGCTCAGGAGCATCAGGCAGCAGCAGTGCCAGTGGCAGCAGTGAGTGGCTGGGACCATCAGAGGAGGAAGATTGGGTAATTACCTGCTAAGTGCAGACTGAAACCGAAAAGCTACAAGTAATTTTTAATCAAGAAGGTCTTTGTAGTGGTACTGAATACACGTTTTCTTACTGTTTCAGTGTATATCCACCAAACTGTGGATGAAATGGGGGATGAGAGGATGCAGTGGTAGCAACTGCAGCAGCAGCAATATAGTCATAAGCTTGTAAACACACACACACACACACACACACACACACACACACACACACACACACACACACACACACAATGTAGATTATATGCAACCAAGGTGCTGTGTAATAAAAGGTGGGATCCAAAGAATATGTGGTCATGGGAAGATTCTGGAATTTCTCAAAAACATCTACAAGCAAGTTTACATTTGTGTCCACGTAAAGCTGTGCATACTATCCTGAATTGGAGGTATTGAAGTCCTGCCACACATTCACAACTCCCTCATACTCTGCATCCATTATGGCATCGCCTGTAAGGTTGCAAGAGAAGGCAGTCATGTCAGGTAATCTAGTTTCATCGAGTTTTTCCATAATATCTATACACCCGTATGGAAAAAACACCCTTCCTGGTCGCAAGTTCAAACTTTTCTTGGCCGGAAGTGTAGCTTGAGTCATATGCATATCCTCTCTAGGTATAGTTTCAACAAGTTCGTGCAGTGGTGCCTGCATCAAGCAGAGTAAGTCAAGGAAGCGAAGCATAATTATTTGCTTCATTTGTTTGGGGAGTGAAATGTATTTCTCAATGCTCTCATGGAGGACACTGACCTGACTTTTCTCCCAGCCGAAATTAGGCAAGTGCTTAACAAGCAAGTGAGCTAATATCCCCTTAAAATATGGAAGAAAACAGGTACTTGCCTTGGTAGTTGATACATTAAGTTGCAAGCAACTTCCCCATAAGATAATAGTAGTGCACAAGAGGAGTTTGCACTTTTCTATCTAATGGTAGCCCACAAATATGGCAGTCAACAGTGTTATTGTACAAATCTTTCGCTGTAAAGCCTATGAATTTCCATTGAAAGTTTTCAAGCTCACTGCGAAGCCAAACCACAGGATTATCCTCAACATAAGACTTATATTGGTTAAAATTTGAATTATAGGATGATGCAGTTTGGGGCACTGCCGCATATAGTAAGTGTTTTTCTGTGAAGGTAGTATGTTAGGCTGTAGAGTTGCCTTTACAGTGGGTCACAGGAGCGAGGATGCATTCCAAGTTGGCATACACGACAAATGGGCATGCCTCGCGATGGTAAGCATTCTTAAATTTTATTAAATTCTTGTCCTCAGTAGGCATAATAATACGTATTGGGTCCTTGGAAGTGCAATTTGCCATATGTTTTGCTTAATACTCTCTTGGTGAAACGGCATTGAAGCACCCTAAGCAAATATACCTTTTCCACATGTGGTTGCTCTATTGTGAGAATAGGAGTCAAAACGTATCTTGGCTCTCATCGTAATGATAATTGCCTTTCTCCTTGCCTTTCTCTTTGGAGAATAACACCATGTTTACATGCAGCTTATGTTCACCGGCAAATTTTGAGAAATGGAGGTGTCTGCCGACTATATGCCTGTTATGCTCATGTGATTTGCGCTTCTACAGGCCACAGGCATGAACTGATATTCTGGTATTCTGCCCTTCAAATTTGGGTATATCTTGGATCTTGATGAGGAACTGGATACCATCAAAGTTATAACACTTACGAGCGTCATTACCTATGCTGTTTGGAGACATGTGCTCTGGACTATGTTTAATATTTCTTTCCGAAGCCAGAATTGAACATCCAGAACAATCCTAGTTGGTTTAATTTTTGACATTAATACATGTCATCTTATCAGCTATATCCATAGAGAGCTTGACGTAGGTCGACATCTAGTTTACTGGATCATAGACATGCATATGGACAGCGAGGTGTAGTATTCAGCTGAGTGTTTTAGCTGACCCTGCTACTTCCATCTCGAAATCGGGTCCAGTACAGCACTCAAATGGACTCATGAAACCACTTGGTGATTGACATACTCCTCATTGTCACGTCATTACCCCCCCCCCCCACACACACCAAAAAAAAAAAAAAAAAAAAAGATAGTGAAGGCTTGTCTCTTCAATGCCAGATTCTCATTTCACAGGGTGTGACAGTTTGATACACAGTACACCACTGCATTTAATGGCAGATTACCATGGGTCATTAACAAACTTGAACAGCTCCATTTCCAGAACAGGAAGGCAAACTTTGAGAAACCCTATGAGGTCGCAGTACCCTCCTGCTAGATTCTCTGTCCTAGTGAACGAGATTCACTCTTCAAAAACTTCTGCAATCACTGAGTATTGTTACTGCATTATGATGTTACAAATCTGATGTTCTACACTAAAAGGACAGGAGGGAGAATTGCCACTTACCCCAGGATCATCACTATTACTAATACTATAACTATGTAATGACTGCATCCACCCTGTTGGCAAAGACAATTGTGGTGAGGAGCACAGAGGTACTTGTAAATTGTGGTTCAGAAAAGGCCATGGAGAAGGAGGAGATGATACTTTGCGCCAGTGTGAGAAGTTGGCTGCAACTGTGGCTGCAGAGATGTTTGCCACCACAATACTGAGCCAGTTGCCTGAGGGAGGGTTGAATGTGCACACCAGAGTGGAAATGGTGAGGGATTAGGGACAGGTTGTCGAATTCTATCTTACATTGGGTTGCATCTCGCCCAGGAGTCGCTCTTTTGGTTGTTTCTTCAGAACCTCTAGTACCTGCACCACTGCATACTGTGTGGACAGTAGTGCTGTAAAGAAAGAATAATGAGAAATAAATACATTGTTTGAGGTATTGCTTGATGCTGCAGGGAATGTAATAACACAGATTATATGCAAGCAAGGTGAGTGCAGGTATCAGTTACCTATGCCCTTCTAGTTCCTCAGCATGTCCCTCAGGTCATCCACTGTCTCCTTGCAGCAACAAACCTCACTGTCCATCTCCACCACTGACTCTCCTTGCCGAAACCACTGGGTACCGATTGACTGAAGTCTCCAAAATCACCCATATCATCAATGTATTGTACTAGGGGACTGATGACCTCAGATGTTAAGTCCCATAGTGCTCAGAGCTAATTTTTTTTATCTAATGCAAATCACTTACATATCATCAATTAAACAATATACTCAAAAGAAAACTCACTGTTTTTACTATAAGTTTTTGTGGCAAAATTATGGTACCTTCCAAGCCATACTTAGGCCAAACTATTCCACTCATGGTATCGCATGTGATGCATGGTGTGTCTCTCATATTCGCCATCTACATAATGTCTCCACCTCCGTGGTGTTGGGATTTGGAATATGGCTGCTTAAAAAGCCCGAAAAAGTTCTCACAGGGAGCACTATATTTACTAGACAGCTCATACGAAACACCAGAAATCTTAGTCCTACATGGAAAACAATATGTGTTTTCCTCTTATGATCAGCTTTCTTCCTCACATCAGCCACTAGCTTCATATTCAGAAGAGCCAGATCGTTACAGTAAAAGCTCCTTATGTTTCTGCGCTCCTCATTCTTTAGTACAAAGTTGGAAGCAATAAAGTAGACACATTAGTCAACTTGTTCTGGTGTTATAAGACAATTTTTCCCAAAAACTGTTCCATAACTAATACAAAATCAGAGTTAAAAAGACAAATGATATTAGAACAATTAATACCTACTGAATGAGACGTATATCAATAACTGTGTTTGCTAGTAGCTAATCAATGTAGCTCACTTTCTTATACTGTATTAGAAGGTTTAAAGTAAATAAGAGGCCATTTGAAAACATACTAAGATGAGCTACAAGTGAGCAGGCTTGGTTATATAATGCAAGCAGACAGGAGAGGCCTGCCCTGAATGAATGCATGGAAAGGACCAACCATGAGCAACGCAGGTCGACATCAGTTGCCCAATTAGCTTTCCTTTTAGAAGACGGCACAGGGCTTTAGTCACTGAAGTAACAGTATAGTACCTGCAGTAGGGACAGCAGCAGAAACTGATTTAAAAGTTAGATGTGGAGTAAGGAGAAACAGTACTTTTTAGGTCTGAATGGACGCTTCTGTAAGCAATGCACAGGATACAGGGCTCTCTTCGAAATACACCGACCCGAGGAGACAAATCTCTAAATTGGGAGAGAAAATCCACAGTCAAGCCACCTTCGTGAGCTTAAGACACTGCCAAACTCTGGCACCACAAAAACCGAATGTTAAATATAATGGAAAAATCGCCAGGATTGGTTAATGTAAATGAATTAGGATATAGAAAGAAAGACACACCTGTGCTAACGAGAACATAGCTCATTGGCCATAGAAAAATTACACACAGAGAGAGCAGAACGCAGTTTTTTAGCATCAAATGTTAGGAAACGTTTGACTGGTTAACCACTTGAAGGGAGAGACTGAAAGAGGCCTTTTTAATGTGTGGTAGTCAGTATAACGTAGCTCAGCCAACCAAAACTGACGCAGAGAACGAAAAAAAAGAAAGAATGCTCGGAGTAGTTGAAACAAAATTACTCATTACCAGATATCATCGCAAGACTTCATATTCTTCACCACACACCCACGACAGACTTCTACTCCACACCACAGCAGCCAAGCAGCCAGGCGCCTCTCAGCATATGAGCTGTGGAACCAAAATTATTTTAGACTATGTTGCAGTTAGCTTTATATGCAGATAATTGGTGCGAAAGGAAAGACTGATTTTGCAATTCTGCCGTTTATACCTCCAGATAAACATGGTGGGATGTAGCCGCGACAGCGAGGTTAACCGTAGGGACAGTAAAATCTTTGCCACTGATCTACTGAAACTATACTGTATGCTGTTCGAGTTTGGAGGGAATACCAAGTGGGTTTAGGGATGAATGGGAATTTGGACTGAGAGGGAATGCATGCAAGGGTAGTTTTTACAGTTGTGCAAAGCCCCTTTGTGAGGGTGACGTAGTGATTAGCGCATCTGCCTATTGAGCAGGCGATTCGCGTTTGTATCCTGGTCTTGGTACAAACTTTCGTTCCTTGCTTCGGTTTGCATATATACATCATTTTCTAGTGAGTTTCAGTAATTTTCATGTTTTACTCTGAACACTATCTTTCAGATTTTTGTGATCAATGTGCTTTTAATTCTGGCCACAGATACCAACATATACCCTTCTAGAGTGCCATCAATCTTTAAATACTAACATTTCAGCAATCACATTATGACTTTAGGAATATTGTTGCTTTATATGAAGACACGATTATTAGCATTAGACCCCCGATCCTTCGCCCAGATTTGCCAAGTTCATACTGTCAATATTTATCAGATAACTTAACTTGCACTTTTAATGAATTAAATGTGATTTCTTCGTTATTTTGGAGAAGCTAAGTTTTATTTGTCAGATTAATGGGACCTCTTTTTCACAATTTTAAATCAAAAACTCACACAATAACTAGCACAGGACATCCATAAATGATTCCAAATACTAACCTATTTACGGTCTCTTCTATGACGGGCCCGTCCAGACTATGCCCCTGTTTAGGCGAACTAACAATTGTTAGAATGATAAAAGTGTTTTAACAACAGGATTGTACAAAATTTGTTTTGCCGATGTAGGAGCAGGAAACAGGTGGGCAAAGTTTGCGTGCAAGCTACAAATACTCGCCGAGAATTGCGAAAGCAGGAAAACCCTTTGTGGCTGGGAATCTCATCAAGGATTGCCTGGTCAATTCGGCGGCTTGTATTTGTCCGGCAGACCTAATGGAAAAAATTGAGGAAAAAGAAACAGCACTTTCGCCTCAGACTGTTGCTGACCGAGTCGGAGATATGGCCTCAGATATGGAGCAGCAATTAATGGAGAGAGCGGCAAATTTCGTTTCATTTTCTATCCCTCTTGACGAGTCCACAAACGTTGCGGAGACACCTCAGCTCGTCATATCCATTCGGGGTGTGGACGAAAATCTGCGTGTCACCGAAAAATACCTCTACCTTATACCACTGGATTCCTGGGTTACGTCAGGTCAACAATGGCTGAAGTTGGCTGTTCCGTATTCCCGGCAGTCCACTGTCTGATACACCAGGAGGCACTTTGTGCGAAGATTGTCAACATAAAAAATATTATCGTAATAGTTGTTCGAACTGTTAATAATCTTCGCTCGCGTGGACTCTTGTTGTTGTTGTGGTCTTCAGTCCAGAGATTGGTTTGATGAAGCTCTCTATGCTACTCTATCCTGTGCAAGCTTCTTCATCTCCCAGTACTTACTGCAACATACATCCTTCTGAATCTGTTTAGTGTATTCATCTCTTGGTCTCCCTCTACGATTTGTACCCTCCACGCTGCCCTTGATGCCTCAGAATATGCCCTACCAACCGATCCATTCTTCTAGTGAAGTTGTGCCACAAATTTCTCTTCTCTCCAATTCTATCCATTACCTCCTCATATGTGATCTACCAATCTAATCTTCAGCATTCTTCTGTACCACGACATTTCGTAAGTTTCTATTCTATTCTTGTCTAAACTATTTATCGTCCACATTTCACTTACGTACATGGCTACACTCCATACAAATATTTTCAGAAACGACTTCCTGACACTTCAAACTATACTCAATGTTAACAAATTTCTCTTCTTCAAAAACACTTTCCTTGCAATTGCCAGTCTACATTTTATATCCTCTCTACCTATGACCATCATCAGTTATTTTGCTCCCCAAAAAGCAAAACTCCTTTACTACTCTAAATGTCTCATTTCCTAATCTATGTCCCGCAACATCACCAGATTTAATTCGACTACATTCCATTATCCTCATTTTGCTTTTGTTGATGTTCATCTTATATCCTCCTTTCAAGGCACTGTCCATTCCGTTCAACTGCTCTTTCAAGTCCTTTGCTGTCTGTGACAGAATTACAATGTCATCGGCGAAGGTTTTTATTTCTTCTCTATGGATTTTAATACCTACTTCGAACTTTTCTTTTGTTTCCTTTACTGCTTGCTCAATACACAGATTGAATAGCATCGGGGAGAGGCTACAAACCTGTCTCACTCCCTTCCCAACTACTGCTTCCCTTTCATGTCCCTCGACTCTTATAACTGCTATCTGCTTTCTGTACAAATTGTAAATAGCCTTTCGCTCGCTGTATTTCACCCCTGCCACCTTCAGAATTGGAAAGAGAGTATTCCAGTCAACATTGTCAAAAGCTTTCTCTAAGTCTACAAATGCTAGAAACGTAGGTTTGCCATTCCTTAATCTTTCTTCTATGATAAGTCGTAGGGTCAGTATTGCCTTACGTGTTCCAACATTTCTATGGAATCCAAACTGATTTTCCCCGAGGTCAGCTTCTACCAGTTTTTCCATTCGTCTGTAAAGAATGCGTGTTAGTATTTTGCAGCCTTGACTTATTAAACTGATAGTTCGGTAATTTTCACATCTGTCAACACCTGCTTTCTTTGGCATTGGAATTATTATATTCGTCTTGAAGTCTGAGGGTATTTGGCCTGTCTCAAACCTCTTGCTCACTAGATGGTAGAGTTTTGTTAGGCCTGGCTCTCCCAAGGCTGTCAGTAGTTCTAATTGAATGTTGTCTACTCCTGGGGCCTTGTTTCAGTGCTCTGTCAAACTCTTCAAGCAGTATCATATCTCCAATTTCATCATCACCTACATTCTCTTCCATTTCTATAATACTGTCCTCAAGAACATCGCCCTTTTATAGATCCTCTATATACTCCTTCAACCTTTCTGCTTTCCCTTCTTTGCTTAGAACTGGATTTACATCTGAGTTCTTGACATTCATGCAAGTGGTTCTCTTGTCTCCAAAGGTTTCTTTAATTTTCCTGTAAGCAGTATCTATCTTAACCCTAGTGACATGCACCTCTACATCCTTACATTTTTCCTCAAGCCATCCCTGCTTAGACATTTTGCCATTCCTGTCAGTCTCATTTTTGAGACGTTTGTATTCCTTTTTGCCTGCTTCATTTACTGCATTTTATATCTTCTCCTTTCATCAATTAAATTCAATATCTCTTCTGTTACCCAAGGATTTCTATTAGCCCTCGTCTTTTTATCTACTTGATCCTCTGCTACCTTCACTATTTCATCTCTCAAAGCTACCCATTCTTCTTCTACTGTATTTCTTTCCCCCATCCTGGTCAATCGTTCCCTAATGCTCTCCCTGAACCTCTCTACTATCTCTGGTTCTTTCAGTTTATCCAGGTCCCATCTCCTCAAATTCCCACCTTTTTTGCAGTTTCTTCAGTTTTAATTTACAGTTCATAACAAATAGATTGCGGTCAGAGTCCACATCTGCCCCGGCAAATGTCTTACAATTTAACACCTGGTTCCTGAATCTCTGTCTTACCATTATATAATCTATCTGAGACCTGTGCAAAATTCTACCAGGCGGATTCCTCTTTCATTTCTTACTCCCATTCCATATTCACCTACTACGTTTCCATCTCTTCCTTTTCCCACTATCGAGTTCCAGTCACCTATGACTATTAAATTTTCGTCTCCCTTCACTATCTGAATATTTTTTCTCATCATACATTTCATCAATCTATTCGTCATCTGCAGAGCTTGTTGGCATATAAACTTCTACTACTGCGGTATGCGTGGGCTTCGTATCTATCTTGGCCACAATAATGCGTTCACTACACTGTTTGTAGTAGCTTCCCCGCATTCCTATTTTCCTATTCATTATTAAACCTACTCCTGCATTACCCCTATTTCATTTTGTATTTATAAACCTGTATTCACCTGACTCTAAAATCGCCAATTTAAAGAATTTCTGGCTGATACCGAAGCGGAATATCCGGACATCCCCCACTACGTTCAAGTAAGATTTCTGAGCAGAGGAAAGGCGGTTCATCGGTTTTTTACTTGAGGGATGAATTCAATACCTTTTTAAAAATGAAAGGACGTCCAGAAGAATTATTTCGTGACCATATGTGGGTGGCGAATTTGGCTTCTTTGAGTGACCTTACATTTAAATACCGGGTGATCAAAAGTCAGCATAAATTTGAAAACTGAATAAATCACGGAATAATGTAGATAGAGAGGTTGCAAATTGACGCACATGCTTGGAATGACATGGGGTTTTATTAGAACCGAAAAAATACAAACGTTCAAAAAATGTCCTACAGATGGCGCTTCATCTGATCAGAATAGCAGTAATTAACATAACAGATGATGTTCTTTACAGGAAATGCTCAATATGTCCACCATCATTTCACAACAATAGCTGTAGTCGAGGAATAACGTTGTGAACAGCACTGTAAAGCATATCCGGAGTTATGGTGAGGCATTGGCGTCGGATGTTGTCTTTCAGCATTCCTAGAGATGTCGGACGATCACGATACACTTGCGACTTCAGGTAACCCCAAGGCCAATAATCGCACGGACTGAGGTCTGGGGACCTGGGCGGGGGGGGGGGGGGGGGGGGTGCAAGCATGACGAAAGTGGAAAGTGGTGGCTGAGCACACGATCATCACTAAACGACGCGCGGAAGAGATCTTTCAGGCGTCTAACAATATGGGGTGTTCTTTTTTGGTCCTAATAAAACCCCATGTCATTCCAAGCATGTGTGTCAATTTTTACCTCTCTATCTACATTATTCCGTGGTTTATTAAGTTTTCAAATTTATACTGACTTTTTGATCACCCGGTACTTTGAACATTTCACTTCAAGACGAAAATTACTCTGTTGTTGATTTAGTGCAGACTATTCAAGCATTTAAAAAAAAAGGATGAATTGTCGACACTTTCCTGCATTCGACAGCGTTAAAGAAGATGTGGATTTTTCAGACTGTGTTTAAATCATTTGCGACTTACTTGAACAGTTTGAAGACAGATTTTTGGAGATTAGTGAGCTTCAACCGGTCTTAGATGTATTTGTTCGTCCGTTTACCCTTCGGGCAGAGGACGTCTCACAAGTTCTTCAACTAGAGCTTATTGACTTGCAGTGCGATATCCGCCTGAAGGACCGCTTTCTTGTGTGTAAGACGTTGGATGACTTTTACAGCTGTTTTCCACGAGAGAAATATCCTTTTTTGCACAAGCAAGCGGTCAAATTTCTCTCAATGTTTGGTTCCACGTATATTTGTGAGCATTTTTTTCTCTCTTTTAAATCTTACTAAAACTAAGAACCGTTCACCACTTACCGATAAAAATTTTACTAATTGTTTGAGTTTAGCAGTCACCCGGAGTATTGTATCAAACCTAGACAAAATTGTTTCCTCGAAAAAGGAAAACGTGTAAAGTATTGTCTTCTTTAACAATGTTGACTGTAAGAATTAAAGAGCTTTATAACATTTCCATTTTTCAATAAGTTTATCAAATTTGGTCAGTTAAAATTATTTCGTACAAAACACCAAACTAAGAATCCGACTCCTAAACTCTGAAAAGGGATGCAAAAAGCTGTAGCACGAAGTGTGACAAAAAATATTTACTTCTAACTACTAACAGTAAGAATGAGACTCTACACCCCTTACGTAACATTATTTCTAAAATAGAATATGAGATTAGCTCATTTAAGAAATTGATATGTCTTTCAGAAGACGCCTATTGTACACATGACGAGTGTGCATGTGCAGTATTAATAGAATCAACCTGTGGGTCAGAAAACTGCTAAATTGTTCTTCGATTCTTGTTTTGGATATTGCTTTCTAAAGCTTTGCTTAGTAATTCTGCCACACGAGCACAAGTTGTTACTTCAACAGTAAATGGTTCGCTTGTTCTATCGCTCATCGATCGCTTCCTGTGTTATTTTGCTTACGTCGGATCTGACCGCGGGGACAGTCCGGCGCAGAGGAGTTCTGTGCGGTCTCACTCGCTCCGCAGCTGTCTCTCTGGCTCCTATGCCGACAATAGTGACACGCTGCCTTGCGCCTGTGGTGCGCTACCGCATCCGCCGGTCTCAGTTCTTGGATGAGCCTGTTCTATGACAAGCTCCCGTATCTTTTTGCTGGATTAGAAAACAGACTATATCTTTATAAATACTGGTTTGATCTTACACCACCACATTATGTGCAGCCAAAATTTTGATCCAAATTACGGTCCATTGTCAGAAATTACCCTATTCACATATAACACCTCATTCAAGAAATGCTTCTAAAAGCCATCAGTAATCGTCTTTCCTGTGGATTTCCGCAGTGATGTGTAGGAAACAAATTTTGACTTTAACTCAAGCACCAATATGTATGCAAAATTGGAATGTGTCCTAAAAATTTGATGCTTTGCCGTCCAAATAGTGCTTTTTCTGAGTTAAGTGTTTCACCTGGCTGTTCAAAAAACGCAATAGCTGACCTTCAATTCTATTATAATCTTTGTATGATACTCCTGTAATCAGTACATCGTCAACAAGATTTTGCCGGCAGCTGTGGCCGAGCGGTTCTAGGCGCTTCAGTCTGGAACCGCGCGACCGCTTCGGTCGCAGGTTCGAATCCTGCCTCGGGCATGGATGTGTGTGATGTCGTTAGGTTAGTTAGGTTTAAGTAGTTCTAAGTTCTAGGGGACTGATGACCTCAGATGTTAAGTCCCATGGTGCTCAGAGACATTTTTTTCGACACGATTTTAATTGATTCAGGATGACCGTAGCAAGAACAAGAATGAATGTAATGGAAGAAAATTTGAGGCTGAATGAAGTCACTTAAACTCTTAACATGTACCACAAAGCAAGAACTTTATGTACTGCCAACACTTGGGGCATAGCATAGCTTGCCAGTAGCTATCGCGCAGCTCAGTGGAGAACAACATTTTCACCCCTGAAAATTTCTGTTGCACTCCTCGGTAATCTTTGGCGTATCCGTCTCTGGTAGGATTATCACGTTAATCTGTCTAGAATCTAAAACGAGTGTGACAACACCATCCCCCTGTGACATCGCTTATAGGTACAATAGTTTCCTATTGTATGAGCTCATGGGTTTTCAATTAGCTCTTGATCAAATGCCTCGACTACCCTTCTCTATGTTTTCTTTGTTTGCAAAGGAATTAAAAGCATCGCCACAAGAAATTTTTGATGCTCCTATACCACAGGTTTATAGAAATAATCTTAAATTGCTCCTGGCGAATCAGAATTTCTTTTTTATGCTTCTGCAAGATCAGATCATTATTTCCTCCACACAAAACGCATTGAACGATGACAGCATCACACCTTATAGAATCATTAAGTAACAGAATATTTGTTGTAAAGCTTAGTGCATGATATTTACTGTTGTTATTTATTTATCAGAAAGCACATTGGTGCAAGGTTACTAGCCGTGACAGAGTTAAGAAGGAAATTGTATTGGTTTTATGTAAAAGAATTTAACATTTATTATGTAATGGATATTACTGTTACTTTATTTAGAGCGTCAAAGTGGTCAATCTTTGATTATTTAAATATGTTAAAATGTAAAATAATGTAGAATTAGCTGTAGCCAATCAGATGGACGGCATCAGGAAAGGGAACTGCGTTAGTCAGTTGGGCGAGGATGTTCGGTTCGTTGGACGCGGCCGGAAACGGGCAGAAGGACATTTCTGGTCTGGATACCAAAGGGTACAGTTCGGACTGAGACGCAAAAGCGGACAGTCGGTCTTTAGGCAGCTAGGAAATGAAACGACTTGGAAAACTTTGCGTTGTCTGATATCGCGGGACTTAGTCTCTGAGCGGTGAGCAGCCGCGCCCCTGGTGTGAACTCTAACTTTTCGCGTAGTTAACGATGTGGAGTATTGGACTGGTAATTCGCGATGAGATTGTGAATGATCGAACTGTGTCAAATGAAAATGCACTAGAGTGTAATTGTAATTCTAAATATGACCACTTTCTCTATTAGTTTTCTTCCTGAATAAACATTATTCTAACCAAATCGCAATTGTGTGGCCTACATCATTTATGGGTCGTTAGTTTAGTTCCAGATGTTATTATTACTGTTATTATATGCTACATTAACTTTGTTTCATACAATTTTGAAAACTTGCAGTCACCCAGAAAATTTAACCAAAGGGTCACAAGTGACTAACTTAGGGCGTGTAATGCGACACATGCGGTTCAACCCCTAGACGAGTTTGAACCAAGATATTTCGACGAAGAGGAACCTCATGTGAGCCCGAACATCTTCAGGATGTTAGCTCTCTTCTTGTACCTTGTTACACTCAACGCTACCTCACCTCCACCCAAGCCCTATATTGCTTAATGGGAATTCAGAAAATAATCACTTAAAGAAAGGAGAAGAAAAAAAGGTATCATTTTTTCTAAACCCTGTAGTTTTCAGCCATTGTTCTAAATTTGGTTCAAAGGCGCCTACAACGCCATTGTGGACGTGTCACACGATGAACAGTCGTCACACCCCCTCTTACGTTCAATTGAGCCCTTCTTTCGAAGCTTCTGCTATGGAAGACAAAAGAAGCCAGCTCTGATACACAAGGTTTTCCTTTGTGTGGCCGGAGCAGACATTTCAGTCACAATGTCGCGCAGAATATACACGAAAAGACCTTAGGATGTGGCATAAAGAGCGCCAATGAAACATTCCCTTCCCTTTGGGCATTCATTCCCACACATCTCGTGGTCGAAAATGGAAGTTCACAGTGCTACGAGTAACAGGACGACGTTCTTGATGGCCTGACACTGCTTGCGCCCTCCAGACGACTCAGCCTTACTCTAAAGATATCGTGAAGCAAAGAGTCCCTCTGGAAACTCCAGTTCAGCAACACCCTCGGTGTCATCCACGCATGTTGTTGAATATCTTAGAAATATGGCTGTGTGAGACGTCGACACCCATCTAGCTGAGTGGTGCCTAGAAGTTGCTCTAGCACCTGAGGGCTAGCAACTCCACCTAAGAGATGTGGAAGAATTTCCGCTGAGGTTTCTACACTCCCTAATAAAAAAAAAATCTCTGCCCAAGGAACAGGCTCGGCTGCCGCCGTAAACTCATCCATTTTCACTTTCTCTAGTCTTTCCTCTGCTCTCCCGTACGTTCCATGGTACCGCACTCGTCACAATGTAAAAATCTCTACATTAATACCATTACTCAATCTCAACCTGAGATCTGAAACCAGTGCACTGGACAGCAGTTCTTAAAGACGAGTCTGGACTTCGTGGGAGACGGCGAGGCCTATTATAAATAAATGAAAGGAAAAAGAGTGGTTCTTACTAATTTTACTGCTGAAATTCTACTGAAAGAAATTAACATCTATATTTACATCAACATGCCACAGCGGTGACATATATTACTAAGTAAAAGGTATCGAAGGCAGTTAGGTAATTCTTCTCAACTTCCTGATTTCATGAAATTGATGTCAAGCAACTCCCTACTTCCTCTGATATTGTTGCTTCCTGCTTAATTCTTTGGAAGAATTGGAATGGACAGAGTAAGTAATTTACAAGGACTTCCCAGCAAACATGTAAAAGAATTCTTAGACACTAGTACAGTGTAAGTGTCAGTTAATAAAATATTCCCAGCAAGTCTTTGAATCTTTATTGGTCATTTCCCAACCCGGTGGCGATCCATTCCGTTATTTGGTAGTCGACATATTTGCCTTGGAACCTAGGCTTTACAAGCTGGCTGAGCCCGTAATTCAGGATAGTCCTGAAGCGTTGCCTCCAGTGGGAACCTCAGGTTGAGCTGGGTTCGCGTAAATTACCAAACCGCGTCGAGGAACCAATGCAACTGCCGTCTCGCCCGCACAGACACAATTACTGTCGCAAGGTCTAAATGAGTGAGGAGGAGTAATATGTATGGCACTGGACTCACATTCTGGGAACGGTGGAACAGGGGGGGGGGGGGGGGAGTAGCCGGTAGATCAGAGTCGAGCCATTCACATTTAAGTTTTCTGTGGCTTCCCTCAATCCGTTGAGGCGAATGCTGTAATGTCCACTTTGGAAAGTACACGGCTGATTTCATTCCTACCATTGTTGTGGTCGAGTCTGAATTCCATCTCTAGTGACCTCAAAGTAGGCCGAAGGTGGGATTGCCACGTTTTCAAACTAAAAATACCGGAAATTTTGGCAATGGTAGCCAAAATAGTCCCATCGTAGCATTATCGACAGATTTTACCTTTAGGAGGCAGTTACGAAACGTTTACACAGTGCAGTTCCCTTTACAGAACAGGTTGAAAATTGACGTTACTTTCCCTTCCCATAGTTAGTTGTTGTTGTTGTTGTGGTCTTCAGTCCTGAGACTGGTTTGATGCAGCTCTCCATGCTACTCTATCCTGTGCAAGCTTCTTCACCTCCCAGTACCTACTGCAGCCTACATCATTCTGAATCTGCTTAGTGTATTCATCTCTTGGTCTCCCTCCACGATTTTTACCCTCCACGCTGCCCTCCAGTCCTAAATTTGTGATCCCTTTATGCCTCAGAACACATCCTACCAACCGGTCCCTTCTTCTTGTCAAGTTGTTCCACAAACTCCTCTTCTCCCCAATTCTATTCAATACCTCCTCATTAGTTATGTGATCTACCCATCTAATCTTCAGCATTCTCCTGTAGCACCACATTTCGAAAGCTTCTATTCTCTTCTTGTCCAAACTATTTATCGTCCATCTTTCACTTCCATACATGGCTACACTCCATACAAATACTTTCAGGAACGACTTCCTGATACTTAAATCTATACTCGATGTTCACAAATTTCACTTCTTCACAAACGCTTTCCTTGCCATTGCCAATCTACATTTTATATCCTCTCTATTTCGACCATCATTAGTTATTTTGCTCCCCAAATAGCAAAACTCCTTTACAACTCTAAGTGTCCCATTTCCTAACCTAATTCCCTCAGCATCAGCCGACTTAATTCGACTACATTCCATTATCCTCGTTTTGCTTTTGTTGATGTTCATCTTATACCCTCCTTTCAAGACACTGTCCATTCCGTTCAACTGCTCTTCCAAGTCCTTTGCTGTTTCTGACATCGGGGAACCTCAAAGTTTTTATTTCTTCTCCATGTATTTTAATACCTACTCCGAACTTTTCTACATCTACATCTACATCCATACTCCGCAAGCCACCTGACGGTGTGTGGCGGAGGGTACCTTGAGTACCTCTATCGGTTCTCCCTTCTATTCCAGTCTCGTATTGTTCGTGGAAAGAAGGATTGTCGGTATGCCTCTAAGTGGGCTCTAATCTCTCTGACTTTATCCTCATGGTCTCTTCGCGGGATATACATAGGAGAGAGCAATATACTGCTTGACTCTTTGGTGAAGGTATGTTCTCGAAACTTTAACAAAAGCCCGTACCGAGCTACTGAGCGTCTCTCCTGCAGAGTCTTCCACTGGAGTTTATCTATCATCCCTGCAACGCTTTCGCGATTACTAAATGATCCTGTAACGAAGCGCGCTGCTCTCCGTTGGATCTTCTCTCTCTCTTCTATCAATCCTATCTGGTACGGATCCCACACTGCTGAGCAGTATTCAAGCAGTGGGCGAACAAGCGTACTGTAACCTACTTCCTTTGTTTTCGGATTGCATTTCCTTAGGATTCTTCCAACGAATCTCAGTCTGGCGTCTGATTTACCAACGATCAACTATATATGATCATTCCATTTCAAATCACTCCTAATGCGTACTGCCAGATAAATTATGGAATTAACTGCTTCCAGTTGCTGACCTGGTATTTTGTAGCTAAATGATAAAGGATCTATCTTTCTATGTATTCGCAGCACATTACACTTGTCTACATTGAGATTCAATTGCCATTCCCTGCACCATGCGTCAATTCGCTGCAGATCCTCCTGCATTTCAGTACAATTTTCCATTGTTACAACCTCTCGATACACCACAGCATCATCTGCATTGCTTGCTCAATATACAGATTGACTAACATCGGGGAGAGGTTACAAACCTGTCTCACTCCCTTCCCAACCACTGCTTCCCTTTCATACCCCTCGACTCTTATAACTGCCATCTGCTTTCTGTACATATTGTAAATAGCCTTTCGCTCGCTGTATTTAACCCCTGCCACCTTCAGAATTTGAAAAAGAGTATTCCAATCAACATTGTCAAAACCTTTCTCTAAGTCTACAAATGATAGAAACGTAGGTTTGCCTTTCCTTAATCTTTTTTCTAAGATAAGTAGTAGGGTCAGTATTACCTCACGTGTTCCAACATTTCTACGGAATCCAAACTGATATTCCCCGAGGTCGGCTTCTATCAGTTTTTCCATTCGTCTATAAAGAATTCGCGTTAGTATTTTGCAGCTGTGACTTATTACACTGATAGTTCGGTAATTTTCACATCTGTCAACATCTGCTTTCTTTGGGATTGGAATTATTATATTCTTCTTGAAGTCTGAGGGTATTTCGCCTGTCTCATACATCTTGCTCATCAGATGGTAGAGTTTTGTCAGGACTGGCTCTTCCAAGGCTGTCAGTAGTTCTAATGGAATGTTGTCTACTCTGGGGGCCTTGTTTCGACTCAGGTCTTTCAGTGCTCTGTCAAACTCTTCACGCAGTGTCATGTCGCCCATTTCATCTTCATCTACATCCTCTTCCATTTCCATAATATTGTCCTCAAATGCATCGCCCTTGTACAGACCCTCTATATACTCCTTCCACCTTTCTGCTTTCCCTTCTTTGCTTAGAACTGGGTTCCCATCAAAGTTCTTGATATTCATGCAAGTGGTTCTCCTTTCTGCAAAGGTCTCTTTAATTTTCCTGTAGGCAGTATCTATCTTACCCCTAGTGAGATAAGCCTCTACATCCTCACATTTGTCCTCTAGACATCGCTGCTTAGCCATTTTGCACTTCCTGTCGATATCATTTTTGAGACGTTAGTATTCCTTTTTGCCTGCTTTATTTACAGCATTTTTATATTTTCTCCTTTCATCAATTAAATTCAATATTTCTTCTGTTACCCAAGGGTTTCTACTAGCCCTCGTCTTTTTACCTATTTGATCCTCTGCTGCCATTCTTCTTCTACTGTATTTCTTTCCCCCATTCCTGTCAATTGTTCGCTTTTGCTCTCCCTGAAACACTGTACAACCTCTCGTTCTTTCAGTTTATCCAGGTCCCATCTCCTTAAATTCCCACCTTTTTGCAGTTTCTTCAGTTTTAATCTACAGTTCTTAACCAATAGATTGTGGTCAGAGTCCACATCTGCCCCTGGAAATGTCTTACAATTTAAAACCTGGTTCCTAAATCTCTGTCTTACCATTATATAACCTATCTGATACCTTTTAGTATCTCCAGGGTTCTTCCATGTGTACAACCTTCTTTCATGATTCTTGAACCAAGTGTTAGCTATGATTAAATTATGCTCTGCGCAAAATTCTACCAGGTGGCTTCCTCTTTCATTTCTTAGCCCCAATCCATATTCACCTACTATGTTTCCATTTCTCCCTTTTCCTACTCTCGAATTCCAGTCACCCATGACTATTAAATTTTCGTCTCCCTTCACTACCTGGATAATTTCTTTTATCTCATCATACATTTCGTCTATTTCTTCATCATCTAAAGAGCTAGTTGGCTTATAAACTTGTACTACTGTAGTAGGAGTGGGCTTCGTGTCTATCTTGGCCACAATAATGCGTTCACTATGCTGTTTATAGTAGCTTACCCATACTCTCATTTTTTTATTCATTATTAAAGCTACTCCTCCTTTTACCCCTATTTGATTTTGTATTTATAATCCTGTATTTACCTGACCAAAAGTCTTGTTCCTCCTGCCACCGAACTTCACTAATTCCCACTATATCTGACTTTAACCTATCCCTTTCCCTTTTTAAATTTTCTAACCTACCTGCCCGATTAAGGGACCTGACATTCTACGCTCCGATCCGTAGAACGCTAGGTTTCTTTCTCCTGAAAACGACGTCCTCTTGAGTAGTCCCCGCCCGGAGATCTGAATGGGGGACTATTTTACCTCCGGAATATTTTACCCAAGAGGACGCCATCATCATTTAATCATACAGTAAAGCTGCAATCCCTCGGGAAATAATACGGCTGTAGTTTCCCCTTGCTTTCAGCCGTTCGCAGTACCAGAACAGCAAGGCCATTTTGGTTAGTGTTACAAGGCCAGATCAGTCAATCATCCAGACTGTTGCCCCTGCAACTACTGAAAAGGCTGCTGCCCTCTTCAGGAACCACACGTTTGTCTGACCTCTCAACAGATACCGCTCCGTTGTGGTTGTGCCTACGGTACGGCTATCTGTATCGTTGAGGCACGCAAGCCTCCCCACCAACGGCAAAGTCCATGGTTCATGGAGTAGGCCATAGTTAGTAGATGTTCTAAATACAATACAGACTGCATACTGAACCGAGATCGAGTTACACGTCTAGAAGCTACCGTAACAAAAACGAGAGCTACGTCATTTCTGCTTCAAGATTGTCAACATGAAAATGAGAGAACAGAAAGATGACAAACCGTAAATATCAATTGTTTATTTGGGAACTATGATCTTTGAATGTCAGTGAAATGTTAGCGTAAAAAAATAAATAAATAAAACTTTGTAAACAAGGACAGAAAGCTATCAAATATTGTAAATACGAAAGATGGGTAAAGTACTAGAAAACTGGAATACGAGAGGACTCGTTAAATACAGCCTATTCTGCAACCCTAGTGGAATTTTAATCTGTAAGTTTCCTCACTCCATTTTCCTGACGTACGGGTGGGAGAATACTTTCGCATATTACTCAAGCAGCACTCTGCAACAAACGCCTCTAAGTTACAGGAGAGCTTTGGACACAAAACAACTCAGGAACAAACTCAAATAGGCTTTCATAACGTCCCTGCAGTAAGAACGCTCAAAACATTTGACGGTCTTCGCTGCGATGGGGAAACTGGGGAATTCTGCTCATTGCATACCAGCCTGTACCTGTCCAGAAATTTTGGGTACAAAAATATGGCTTGAGACTACTACAGCAAATCGCAGCAAAGAAGAATCCACGTTTATTTTAAAAGCCACAATTCAGTCACGTCTTTTCATTCCTGTACCGGCTGATAACACTATCCTAAAGCGACGCTGCGATACCTACGTGTAGTTGCTGCTGTGTGGCTGTTACGTCTTCGAGGGCCTGTATGTTTATACGTGTACTCTGCATATTTCTTGTAGGGGAACTAGTCTACTTCTTACTCCATTCCTCGAGATCTACAATGGACTTGGGCCTCTACGTAGCCATTACTGGCTCTGAATCCGATGAGTTACGGCAGCAGTGCGTCAGGTGGTGCCTCCAGAACGGCATGTGTGCAGCCGAATAATAAGCCACCAATCAATATTTTCTCGAACATTCCGCAGGGTCGTAACATGAGACATATTTCTGTCACAATAAATGCTCCAATCGTTGGCTTTAAAGTGTATGTTTGTAAAAGCAGGTCCATTAATTTTCACTATCTCTCGTGTGTGTGACTCGTGCAGAAGCCGGAGCTTAAACGTACTAACGTCACTGTGTAAAATCGTTCCATGGCCTTAACATAATGTCATGAATTATGGTTGTGTTCGAGTGTGAAAAGAGCGAAGTGGAAAGAATTTTCGAGATTTTGAAATCAAGCGTAGTCGATTTAAGAAGAAGCTTTACAGAATGCTTGTCGTTGTATATTACGCTGATCCTGCAATGCTCTGATCGTACAACTTAGTGGGCCGAATCGCAATGTACAGAAGTAAAGACGTGAAATAGTAGCGACCCAGCAGAGTTCTACCGAAGTTAATAACCTGCGGCATGTTGTAGTGATCGGGCTATGCGTAGCTCCTTCATAAATTACTTGTTTTTTCCTTGGAATTCGCGTGAGTAAATTGTGGGTTGATTTCTAATGGAGGTAAAATACGGGAGACGCACAGTATACCAGTCAACCATACAACTGAAAAAGACAGCACAGCAAGCAAATGTGTACTCTGGACATTGTACAATCTCAAAGGCAGCTGAATACTATTTTCGTAAGTGCAGTGTCACTTATTCGTTCAAAAACTTAGCGAGATTCTAATCTATTAATGCTAAATCTTTCCCCTCGATCTAGAATTAATGAGCCATTCTGGATTCCTGTCTAACCACGATTGGTACCAGTAAATTTCATATAACTTTCTTTTTATAATTTCATTCGTGATATGCTCGCTCTCGTCCTACGGTTTTAGATGCCTTTATTTTGGCGGTGTGCGTATCTAGAGCTTAGTGTGTAACAGTTTAATGCAGATCATAAATTTATACAACGTAATCTATGGAGAGCAGCAACTTGATGCTACATTTAAGTTAAAGTAAGTAAAAATCGTGATATCACGTACTTAATGTACGATCGTGGTTTCACGAGAAATCCGAGAAGCCGCCAGCACCAGCCATAGGGGGCCAAAAACTCTGAATATGGCTTCTACATAAGCCGAAACCGGTTAATAAAGAAATATTATTGCGATCTAGACTGTTCATTTTAACTTAAAGTTTAATGCAGCTTTCCGAAGAGTGTTTCTTTTGCTACGGGTGGGAGAGAAGGAAGAGGGCGAAAACAGGTGTTAGTGTCCAAGTAACATCTCTCCGTCATACGGACCACCACATTCCTTGACTCCATAAGGTATATATAATTCCCATAATATGGGATTGTTTTTTGTTCCTGTATTTTGGCTTTGGGTCCAACAATGTGAAACAATGTGCTGTGCTACGATACAAAATTTGGTTATAAGAGAATTTTCCCCACTACCCCTCGTTTTCTTGTCAGCCAATTACTATCTACGAAAATTTGTTACACCGCTATGATAAAAACTGGCTATAGCCATTGCACAACCACACGTAAACGACGTCTGCTTCGAAAGCCTTACTCACACAATTCACGCCACATAATTTTCTTCTCTATACTTCATATTCCTAAACTGCTTCGGCGTAGGTTTACTGTGAAACTACACCGTCCAGCAACATTAATGTAACCACCTGTGGAAACCGTGAATAACCATCTTTTACAGCGAAGAACCCTGCGAGACGTGCAGGAAGAGCGTCAATGAGGTACCGGAAGGTAACGCCAGGGTTGCAGAGCAATGCCGACCCTATCACCGTGGCCAACTGTGCTAGGTCTCATGGTCGAGGATCCATGGTGCGAACAGCCCGATCGAGGTGGTCCCAGATACTCTCGACTAGGTTTAATTGCATGGAGTCTGGTGGCAAGGAAAGCACGGTTAACTCATCCTGATGCCCTTCGAACCCCGCACGCTCATTGAGAACTGTGTGACACTTTACATTGTCTTACAGCTAGATGCTGTCCTGCTGAAGAAAAACAAATTACATGTAGGGGTGGACATTGTCCCCGCTTTATACGCACACTTGTGTTGATCCATTGCGTCTTCCTTAACGTCGAGATCACCCATGGAATGCCACGTCAACATTTCCCAGACCAAAACGCTCCGACGATTGTTGCAGGGAGTTTGCTTTCAGACATGGCACGCCGTACACGCCGACGGCCATCTGCCCGGTGGAGCATAAAACGTGTTTCAACTGAAAAGGCCAACTGTCACCCCTCGGCGGACGTCCATTTGCGGTAAATGCGTGCAAATTACACGCTTTGTTCGCCTATGAATAGTCATCAGAATGGGTGCATGAACCAGGCACCTGCTGCAGAGGTCAATACGCAGAAAAATTCGCTGAACGGCCGTTGAGAAGACACTTGATAGCCCCTTCGTTCATGTTGGTGGTCAACTGGTCAACAGTTGCGTCTCTATTCGACCGTACACACCACCGCAGCAGTCATTCACACATGTCATCTGTGGCTAGTTGTGCACCACTGTCGACTTGGCGGCGATATTGGACAGCGCCGTTTTGCCATGCGAGATATACAGCGAAGAGCCAAAGACTCTGGTACATCTGCCTAATATCGCGAGGGCCCCCCACGAGCACGCAGAAGTGCCGTAACACGACGTGGCATGGGCCTCACTGATGTCTGAAGTAGGGCTGGACGGAATTGACACCATGAATCCAGCAGGGCTGTTCAGAAATCCGCAGTAGTATGAGATGAGGGAGATCTCTTTAGAACAGCACGTCGCAAGCAACCCAGATATGGTCTGGGGAGTTTGGTGGCCAGAGGAAGTGTTTTAACTCAGGAGAGTGTTCTGGAGCCACTCTGTAGGAATTCTGGACGTACGGGGTTCCCGCACTGTCCTGCTGGAATTGCCCAAGTCCGTTGGAGTGCACAATGGACATAAAGGGATGCAGGTGATCAGACAGGATGCTTACGTACGTTTCACTTATCAGAGTCGTATCTAGACGTATTAGGGGTCCGAACTGCACAGGTCCCAGACAATTACAGAGCCTCCACCAGCTTGAACAGTCATCTGCTGACATGCAGGGTCCCTGGATTCATGAGGTTGTCTCCATTACCGCACAAGTCGATCCGCTCGATACAATTTGAAACGAGACTCGTCCGACCAGACAAAGTGTTCCCAGTCATCAACAGTCCAATGTCGGTACTGATGGGCCCAGGCGAGGCGTAAAGCTTTGTGTCCTGTAGTCTTCAAGGGCACACGAGTGGTCCTTCGGTTCCGAAAGCCCTTATCGACGATGTTTCGTTGAATGGTTCGCGCGCTGTCACTTGTTGATGGCCCAGCATTGGAATCTGCAGCAATTTGCGGAAGGGTAGCACTTCTGTCACGTTCAACGATTATCTTCAGTCGTCGTTGGTTCCGTTCTTGTAGGATCTTCTTTCCTGCCGTGGCGATGTCGTAGATTTGATGTTTTAGTGGATTCCTGATATTCACGGTACTCGTGAAACGGTCGTACGGGAAAATCCCCACTTCATCGCTATCTCGGAAATGCTGAGTGCCATTGCTCGTGCACCGACTACAACACCACGTTCTAATTCACTTAAATCTTGGTCCGAAACCGCGCTGCTGCTATGGTCGTAGGTTCGAGTCCTGCCTCGGGAATGGATGTGTATGGTGTCCTTAGGTTAGTTAGGTTTAAGTAGTTCTAAGTCCAGGGGACTGATGACCTCAGATACTAAGTCCCATAGTGCTTAGAGCCATTTTGAACTTAAATCTTGATAACCGGCCATTGCAACAGCAGTAACCGATCCAACAACTGCCCCAGACACCTGCAGTCTTGTATAGGCATTGCCGACCGCAGCGGCATATTCTGCCTGTTTACATATTTCTGTATCTGAATACGCATGCCCTTACCAGTTTCTTTGGCGCTTCAGTGTATTTTAACCACGGCGGCAAGCGAACAGTTTACAGACTTAGCCGTTTGGAACATGGTTGCTCCCTTGGTCTGAAAGCCAATGATCACACCCTTTTGCAAGGCAGAAAAATCGCTCCATTTTCGAATTACGACGAAGACTGCACTGTTTTCTGCGTCCCCCAACACGCTGCCACTTGCCGCCTGAGAATCGTTACTGGACGCGTTGACTTCGAACATAGGCGGTGATCGGGTTAATGTGACTGCACCGTGTGTACTTTCCATTTCAGCTGTCTGATGCTGTTGGAAGTATTAAGGAGGAGGTGAGATCAGCCTGAATTAGGAAAACCGTTCAATGGGCCCGAGCTTAAGTTGCAACACTACATTCTGGAATGGCTCGCACGTGCATAGTGGAAGCTGTCGATGTGAACGGAAGACATGACATGTGGGTTTAACGGGTCTACGCTTTATAAGCCTTTCTCGAATTACCCATTAAACTCTCCGAAACGGTCGAGAACAAAAGGAGGATACGGCCACGTGAGAAGCACAAAAGGACGTTTCGCACAATATTTAATTAACGCGTGAGAAATGGATTTTAAACGCAGCGTGAGAAGCGGGGCCACGTAGCGTGCGCACGCACAAAACTGACAGACGGAACAGGGGGCGGCGCGGAGCCGGTGCTCACGCGGACAAAGCGAGACAAATGCGAAACGCTTAACACCTGCCGTGAATCACCGGAGCGGAAGGTCGCGGCTGCGGGTGCCGGCGGCGGGAAGCTGCGAGGGGCCCGCGGCTGGCCGGGTTCGCATGGGAGATGCTGGATGCACCAGCAGGGGGGTGCGGGGCTCTCCACGCTCACGCCGGGGCTGTGGCTCTGGCGGCTGGGACGGGAGGTCGTTGGACTGCTGCCTCGGTACAAAATTCTCAATAATGTTGTCACAGCATATGGAAGAGTAGTCATCCCTGGAAACACAATTTAATACTGCATTACATCGTCTCTGGCATAAGATTTTTTTTTTAATCACAAGCAGCGACATGGTCGTGAATTGAACAGCGACCCAAAAATAGAATACATTTCCTCTACTTCACGTTTATGATCACCAATTTTTATGTAATCAGACTACCGGTTTGGATCGACAATGACCATCTTCAGATCTGTTTCATAAAAACATGTTCTAATATACTGGAGCCATAGTGGCACCGTCGAATGCTAAACACAAAATCAGCGCCAGCATCGTCAAACATACACTCCTGGAAATTGAAATAAGAACACCGTGAATTCATTGTCCCAGGAAGGGGAAACTTTATTGACACATTCCTGGGGTCAGATACATCACATGATCACACTGACAGAACCACAGGCACATAGACACAGGCAACAGAGCATGCACAATGTCGGCACTAGTACAGTGTATATCCACCTTTCGCAGCAATGCAGGCTGCTATTCTCCCATGGAGACGATCGTACAGATGCTGGATGTAGTCCTGTGGAACGGCTTGCCATGCCATTTCCACCTGGCGCCTCAGTTGGACCAGCGTTCGTGCTGGACGTGCAGACCGCGTGAGACGACGCTTCATCCAGTCCCAAACATGCTCAATGGGGGACAGATCCGGAGATCTTGCTGGCCAGGGTAGTTGACTTACACCTTCTAGAGCACGTTGGGTGGCACGGGATACATGCGGACGTGCATTGTTCTGTTGGAACAGCAAGTTCCCTTGCCGGTCTAGGAATGGTAGAACGATGGGTTCGATGACGGTTTGGATGTACCGTGCACTATTCAGTGTCCCCTCGACGATCACCAGTGGTGTACGGCCAGTGTAGGAGATCGCTCCCCACACCATGATGCCGGGTGTTGGCCCTGTGTGCCTCGGTCGTATGCAGTCCTGATTGTGGCGCTCACCTGCACGGCGCCAAACACGCATACGACCATCATTGGCACCAAGGCAGAAGCGACTCTCATCGCTGAAGACGACACGTCTCCATTCGTCCCTCCATTCACGCCTGTCGCGACACCACTGGAGGCGGGCTGCACGATGTTGGGGCGTGAGCGGAAGACGGCCTAACGGTGTGCGGGACCGTAGCCCAGCTTCGTGGAGACGGTTGCGAATGGTCCTCGCCGATACCCCAGGAGCAACAGTGTCCCTAATTTGCTGGGAAGTGGCGGTGCGGTCCCCTACGGCACTGCGTAGGATCCTACGGTCTTGGCGTGCATCTGTGCGTCGCTGCGGTCCGGTCCCAGGTCGACGGGCACGTGCACCTTCCGCCGACCACTGGCGACAACATCGATGTACTGTGGAGACCTCACGCCCCACGTGTTGAGCAATTCGGCGGTACGTCCACCCGGCCTCCCGCATGCCCACTATACGCCCTCGCTCAAAGTCCGTCAACTGCACATACGGTTCACGTCCACGCTGTCGCGGCATGCTACCAGTGTTAAAGACTGCGATGGAGCTCCGTATGCCACGGCAAACTGGCTGACACTGACGGCGGCGGTGCACAAATGCTGCGCAGCTAGCGCCATTCGACGGCCAACACCGCGGTTCCTGGTGTGTCCGCTGTGCCGTGCGTGTGATCATTGCTTGTACAGCCCTCTCGCAGTGTCCGGAGCAAGTATGGTGGGTCTGACACACCGGTGTCAATGTGTTCTTTTTTCCATTTCCAGGAGTGTATGTACATAGTAGTATACGCAAGGGTCATCTTGTCAGCAAGCAGCCGTGGTGGATTCATCTCTAGGTAGTTTATATGCTGTAACGTTAAAAACGTAGGTAGTGCCCTCCAAGTAGAAAAATACGTTAGCCAACCACACGGTGTCATCCCATTTGTTAAATCTGGCTGTACGCTCATATACTTTCAGCCACTTGTTTGGATCTTGGCCATCGTCACCAGAGAACCCGGAAGGATGTCTCATGTGGTGGCACACAGTCGCTGTCATCATAACGTCCTCTTCTTCTCCTGTCTCCGATAGACTGCGATCTGTTAAATATGGCTTGAAGTCGGGTTTCTCGCCACGAAAACGGCGGCTCTGTCGTGGCCTGATGGAGGCCACTGTGTCGTCGGTAATGTGCGCTATCACAAGATCCAATACCCAGCGTCTCCACCGGATTAATATCACGAAAAAGAAGGTATAATTAGATGATTGACAAGCACTAACTTCACTTAACGAAGGCTAATTGAGCACTTGCACATACAAGTGCGCGGAGCAAACTGCCTCCGGCCAGAACACGTACAGTATATATACAGCTACAGAACATTACAGTACAATAATTCTTGACATTTGTGGATACTTCTAGAATGTACTCGAAATGGATACAGAAATTAAAATTGTACAGTTAGGCTATTACATGTTCGTCATGCCTGCCATCGTTGGTGATGATGTGGCGCAGACGAATAGCGAAATTCTGCATCACCCGCTGAAGTGTCGGAGCATCGATGCTTTCGAGGACCTCCTGAATGACAGTTTTCACCTCAGAAATGGTTTTGGGATTGTTGCTGTACACCTTGTGTTTAATATAGCCCCACATAAAGGAGTCGGATGTGTTCAGATCCAGAGAAAATGACGGCCAATCAAGCCCCATGCCAGTGGTTTCTGGGTACCTCAGAGCCAGAATCCGGTCCCCAGAGTGCTCCTCCATGACTTAAAATATTCTCCTGCTTCAATGGGGTCGACTCCGTCTTGCATGAACTTTGGATAATGGGATAAAACCATCTTCCAAGCCCTTCACGTACCGTTCGGTAGTCACTGTGCCATCAAGGAATATCGCACTGGTTATTCCGTGACTGGACGTTGCACACCTCACAGTCATCAGCTGAGGGTGGAGAGACTTCTCGGTCGCTAAATGTGGATTCTCAGTCCCCCATCCAAATGAAAGTGGGTTTCGTCGGTAAACCAAACCATACAATGCATACTAATTACCATCACACTCCAGGGCCAACTGTGCAGTTTTAACGTCCTAACGCAAACCTTTCAGACGATATGACGATTTTATTTCATATAGTTCAATAATTGTCACCCTTTGTCTATGCTTTATCAGAAAACTACGAATTTATCTCTAACGTTAGGACACGGCGGGACATTAAAATTTCAAACAACAGGAAGGGTACTAAATAACGAAATTTACTTATTGGCTTGTACAGTGCAATAGAGCTCATGAATTTTTATGTAATTTGGGTGTATACAGATTGTAAAATTTAGCACACATAGCTGTATTTCTGGCTACAACAAGACCTGTCTGGACATCGAATGAAGCTCTACTTGGATGGCAGGTACGTCATTCCGTGCTGCTTACACTCCGTGCTAGATTTCATTAATCGTCGTGATGGGCAGCTAGTGGAATGCCAGTCTCTCGGGAACCCATAAGCAGTCGTTCTCAGTGGGTGAGAGGCCTGGGAATGTGCTGGCCGGAATAACAGTCGAACTACCTCTGAATCGAAGTAGGTCAAGACAGCATTGGCAACAAGTGGTCTTGCATTATCTCGCTCAAGGATAAAGTTACAGACACCACGAGAATAAGGCACATTCTCTGGCCTTAACACATCAGAAATGTAATTGCCGCTGTCCAAATCACTGAGCACGGGAACCAGAGAGGATCGTGTTGTGTATCTAATCCCCCCTCATATCATCAGGCAAAGTGAATGACGAGGACGTATCCGATCTGGCAACGTTCATTGTCGATACAAAAACGTCTATACAGTGATGCTCTGCGCTGAACTTAGACTCATTTGAGCAGACGACGCACCACTGTCGGTAGTATGGGTCTTTCTGCTGCCGCATCAAAGGAAACAGCAACAATCATAGCTGTGCTGACTGAAACCTGGTAGATAACATAGGCAGGGTTCGGTTAAGATTGTGGACGGGGCCGTAACCAGTTACTATTGGTTGCCTTTTACAGCTACACACTTTTATTTTTTAAAACAGTAATTCCAGATTCAACAATAAATAAAAAATACCACACGTTATTGAAACAACTGTGTAAATAATAGTGTTTTCAGTGCATTACAATTTAGTGAATCACCATAAAATGGAGATATAAATAATGTTTTTAAGAAAAACAAGCCACTGTGATCACAGCTGAAGGCCTTACACACCAAGAATGGCAATAAATTAAGAATGTTTAAGAACTCACTGCAATTTACATCTTACGGGTATTGAATTATTAAAAGGTAAGTGGCCGCAAACACAGCAGAAGGTATCAGAGGCCAGGAATGGCAGTAAATAAGGTTTTAAGGCTTACTGCTAAAAGACAAATACGAAATTTTTGTTTTTTAAGCAAAGGACCAGAATATCGGCTGAAGGCTCTACACGCCAGGAACGGCAATTGTATAAAACAAATACAATAGCAAAAGTTAATTTAAAGGAACAAGCAACTGATCACCAAACGGGTGAGATCAAATGATGGTAGACTTGGTAACACAACCATTTAAAAACCTGCTGTAACGCCAAGAATGGCAATTATATTAAAAATTTAAAACGCTGCTGTAAAAAAGCAAATATAATGTTGTTGTGGTCTTCAGTCCTGAGACTGGTTTGATGCAGCTCTCCCTGCAACTCTATCCTGTGCAAGCTTCTTCATCTCTGAGTAACTACTGCAACCTACATCCTTCTGAATCTGCTTAGTGTATTCATCTCTTGGTCTCCCTCTACGATTTTTACCCTTTAAGCTACCCTCCAATACTAAACTGGTGATCCCTTGATGCCTCAGAACATGTCCTACCAACTGATCCCTTCTTCTTGTCAAGTTGTGCCACAAACTCCTCTTCTCCCCAATTCTAGTCAATACCTCATTAGTTATGTGATCTACCCATCTAATCTTCAGCATTCTTCTGTAGCACCACATTTCGAAAGCTTCTATTCTCTTCTTGTCTAAACTATTTGTCGTCCATGTTTCACTTCCATACATGGCTACACTCCATACAAATATTTTCAGAAACGATTTCCTGACACTTAAATCCATACAAATCCATAAATCCATACATTTCTCTTCTTCAGAGATGCTTTCCTTGCCATTGCCAGTCTACATTACACAATACAATACAATATAAAAGGTTAATTTAAAAAGACAAGCAACTGCTCACCACGGGGGGAATAAGATAATAGATAATAAAACACAAGAACCAAGGGGCCACAGACGGTGCTCCAGGAATCGACCTCTGAGAGGATATGGCAACAAACTCATTCGCGAGCGATGAGATAGGCGGCAAAGAGGTGCATTCACTTCAGAAGATGGAAACTCAGACTAGTGGCAGTCTACTAATGACTAAGATAATCTTTCTGACGCTACCTGACGTCCGAGAAACCAAATGCAACGATGGAACAATACGCCAAAGCACTCCACTAACTGCTCTTCGCCTCGGCGACACTACGAGCACCATCACGAACCCAAGTCACTGGAGAATCGCGAGATATCACAGTAGTGGAGGTTTCTGTACTTGGATTGAAATGCACTCATCTTAAAGCTTGCTGGATTCGGTTAACCACGAGGTCGTGCCCCCTTGTGACCACAACCCTTCCATGCGGCAGCCCCTGCGTGCCTCCATCGGTCGCGGCGTGCTTCGCACTGCGCGGACCTGGCTCCTCCTGAGTCCCCAACCGAACCGCCACATTCATACGACACGGACAAACAACCACGTCGCCCCAAAGATAGGGCAACAGTTACTACACATCGATAACTGCCGCTGCTGCCACTAGCGGAAAGGCAACGCTTGCAAAACGAGTGGCGCCAGTCAACACGAGAAGAAGACAAACAACCGCAACCATGCCAACTAAACGATATGGTCTGGCCTCCAACAGAAGGCGGAAACCTACCAACAGAACCAACACGAGCCGCAGCATGGCCCACTGACAGTCTGTGCTGCTACTGACATTGTTATGCTCACACTGTGGATTCTCTTCTTGTCGCAAACATGCGTATTTCCTGATTCGAGATACGTAACGTAGCTGTACGATCCTGCATGTCCGCCCAAAATGTCTCTAGGGCGCTACCTGCTTGGAGCAGTTAAGATGCTGCATGGGTTTGAGTTTGATCATCCTGAAAAAAATGGTTCAAATGGCTCTGAGCACTATGCGACACAACTTCTGAGGTCATCAGTCGCCTAGAACTTAGAACTAATTAAACCTAACTAACCTAAGGACATCACACACATCCATTCCCGAGGCAGGATTCGAACCTGCGACAGTAGCGGTCGCTTGGTTCCAGACTGTAGCGCCTAGAACCGCATGGCCACTCCGGCCGGCGATCATCCTGAAGCCACAGCTCCCCTATTTTCATATTTTCATGACAGTCGTGGGATCCCGCAACGTGAGCAGCCATATCTCGGGCCAGTAGACTACACGCTCTTAAGCATTCGGCACACGGGTCGTCCACTTGAACGTTGGGCTTTGAGTGTGTCGAGTTTTTAACGTCACAGCGTGGAAAAAGCGCGATGGGGAATCTTTCCGAACGTGTAGAGCAATATCTAGCATGTCAGATATTCTGGATGAGCGTTTGAACGTAGACCAGTGAGATGGAAGGACACCAGATACTCCACATGGTCCCATCTCTCGCCAGTAGAGCATTCTCTTCAGTTTAGTTGAGGCCCATAGGTTTATAAATACATATATATGTCGTTTATAAGCACCAGAAAATTGAGGCTCTCTCGAAAACTCGTCGTTAGTTGTCAAGTAAAAATTAGGTATTTTGTGTATGAAAAATTTATTAAAAGTGCTGACCTATGTTTCATTGTGACAATGTATTAATTCTATAAACATCAAATATTCCTGATTATGTATTCGCCTATTTTGACAATCTCCTGACAAATGATCAGGGTAGTGACTATTATATTAAAATGCTTTATGCTATACTTTCTGACATGCTCCACAGCCACGAGATTCATCTCAGTTTTGGTTCTATGGAAAGAGAACTGAATCTAACCTAATCTTGTATTGTTGGTTGCAGAGTTACTGTAACTTGCGTATTATGAAAGTATGCCAAAATGGTTCAGATGGCTCTGAGCACTATGGGACTTAACTACTGAGGTCATGAGTCCCCTAGAACTTAGAACTACTTAAACCTAACTAACCTAAGGACAACACACACATCCATGCCCGAGGCAGGATTCGAACCTGCGACCGTAGCGGTCGCGCGGCTAAAGTATGCCATTTCAAGGGGATGCTTCATATAGGATACATCGAAAACACATTTTTCTTGGTACAATTTGTTATAATTAAATGTCAATTAATAACATATACGATTAGAGTTTCAATGAGATCGTAAGATGGGACGTATTTTTGTAAGTCACTCATGGTCGAAGTAGCATAATGAGCACAGATGCAGATTTGGAAAGTAACAGATCGAAATATTTTTTACTAACATTCTCGTTTTCTAATAGATTTCCATCCATTTTTAATAGTTTACCTGAATTATATTCTAAAATATTCGATGTTATGTAAATACAACTGCGCTCCCTTTCAGGAGTGATTTTATTCGATGGTCTTCGTCTACAAGACAGATTGCTTTACTTGTATGATATTTTGTAGTTTCTTGTTTCAAGTTTTATATTTCATATAGTATAAAGATTCTGCTACTGAATAGAAACAGTGGTCAATTAAGAATGGCATCTTGATTTTTACCAAAAAGTGAGATTGGTGAAATAATTTTTATCTTACCTACAGGTCTACTGTAAATTTCTGTCGCACTGTTTGTAATGGAACCTTTACAAGCCGATATCCCTATTGACTCGACATGGTACTTTCTCTTTGCCTTATAATATGTTCATCGATATTGAAGTTTTTATTGATGTGTGCTGCTGGTAGAACAATATGGCTAGCCTGTGGACAAGGGAGGGGATGTGCGTTTTAATAGAGGTAACATAGGAATTTTACACCCGTCCATTTCGTAAATAGTGTGACTTGCGAGCCAGATACAGCTGACTGCCTCGGAGCACTCTGCTATCGCGAATACCGCGTTGGGACAAAAGTACCGTATGCACAAGTCGCATCACTTCTGAGTGTTCAACACCACGTTGAATTCGGCAGGTTCAGCTTCGACATTCCAAGTTACGGTCGGCGTGCCGACGGCTTATAAAACCCACTACTCAGCTGCTGTTGAACATCAACACGTATTGGTCTTCATGGAACTGCTACTTAAATGGCCAGCATTGTACCCGTTTAGAATCTATGTGGTGTTATTACCCTGATTTGGAACTACAATATTCCAAAGATATTGGTTGGTTTACTTGGGGAAGGGGACCAAACAGCGAGGTCATCGGTCCCATCGGATTTGGGAGGATGAGGAAAGAAGTCGGCCGTGCCCTTTCAAAGGAACCATCCCGGCATTTGTCTGAAGCGATTTAAGGAAATCACGGAAAACCTAAATCAGGATGACCGTACGCGGATTTGAGCCGTCGTCCTCCCGAATTCCCAAAAACCGGAATTCTTCTGTTAATACAGATCGTCACCACGTACGATACATAGTTCTCCTTAGATGAGCGCCATGAAGCAACCCACACTCAATCTGAAATTCTGACTTCTATATTTGAAGTGTTTTGTCATGTATTCTTTATGTGGGAGGTTTTTCTGTTCGTCAAGTAAGTGTGGGCTTGGATTATACATTTTGAAATCTCTATTCGTGAAGAACGCACTACTATGAAAACCAAAACACACTCTGTTTAGGAAGGGATAACCTAAGTGCGTGGAGCTAATAGTCACAGTACAGTAGCAACTCTTGTGCTACTCTGAAACATGTTGTGCCCAGTTAAGGTACAGACGATCGAACTGGAATGCAGCTATCTTGATTCGTATGTAACGTTCTGTGAGCACTATTATGGTGTCAATGCACACAACTTTTTTGTTATTAATTATTATCATTTATTTGCTATTTTTGTGTTCTTTGGTATTTTACAGAGAAATCTGTTTCGATGCACACACCATTTTTGTCATTATTTTTTATCAGTTATTTTCTATTTTGGTGTTTTTGGTATTTTACAGAAAAATCTGCCGTCGCTCTCTATTCGCTGTGTGAGAAAATACCTTGAAGTATTCATTGCTACGAGGATAATAGTTCGTTAAGCTGCTTCGGTGATGAAGTCCTAAGTCGAGACACGCTGGTTACCTATAGGGTGCATTCTGCTGGGACGATGTGCGTACTCCAGTACACGCATCGAAAGTGCCGCAACCGATCAGCCGTGCTGCCGGTAGGGAACGGAAGCGCTGCGTTCTCCACGGTGCGGTGCGGCCTGTGATGCTCGCCGCTCCCACCCCGCGTGCTGAAGCTGCCCGTCATCGCTTCCTGGAAGCTCTACCAGCCGCTGGAGGGCTGCTACAACATATATTCGCTGGATGGGCTGCACTGTTCATCATCCCCCTCGTTCTCGTATGGCCAACAACTATACCTGGAAAAAACACTACCCTTATGGAACTAGCTGATACAACGGAACTGATAATAATTTCAGGTGAATAGCAGTAACCCACCACCTCGCGATCAGTTGTTTGGAAAACAACCCGTGAGATGTCTGCTGGATCTCACCTTAATGGTGTTGTAATTTTAAAGGCTGCAAGTACAGACCTGGTGAAAGACAGCGTTCAGAAATATCCTTCCTCACCGTTCCTGGAACCTTCATCTCGAAAGTTCATAACGATGTCCTGTGTTCCCTAAGCATTACTGCATTGCTAAATTATTAACGAAGTAACTGAGGGAAAATTATTTAATCAGCACCAGAAACGCAAACGAACAGAGTCCACATAAATCGTCATACGTTGCACTTCAATGCAAACGTGGAAAACATCCACAGTGCGCCTAAACGGCAGTTGTGTCGTTCTTCCGGAGAAAAGATCACTTGCTCCAACACGAGCGCTGCTCATTTTTAGTTTACAGACTACACCTCCGCTCTAGCAGGTGGATGGTGGTATAATGGTAGTGTTGGTAAAGAACCATCGAAAATAATGTTTGTAATAGCATTTGCTATGATTGAGGACATGCAAAGGACTAAATTAGAAACTTCCCGCATTATACAGAGTGACTCTAAAAGGAGTTTCCTACTTTGGAGTGGTATAGAAATTTATTGAGAGAATTTACAGAATCGGTATATGTAATTCTGTGGCAAACAACCTCAAGTTTTACGTAAAAGTGTCAAGCGCTTTTTGATTCGATGTGACTACCATCTGTGATTCGACAAACATCCCTACAGTAGTCAATTTCTTCCCACACTCATTGCAACAAATCGGGCGTAACTAGTGCAGAGGCAGCGTAGATTCTATTTCTTCAGGTCGACTAAACTGTTTGGTAGGGGGGGAACGTACACACGGTGTTTAATGCAACCATAAAGAAAGAAATCCAATGGAGCGAAGTCTGAGGAGCGAGGCGGCCATGCGATTGGCCCTCGCGGCCAATACACCCACTAGGGAAGTGATTACCGAGGAAACCTCAAACATTCCTAAAGAAATGAGGTGGTGCCCCGTCTTCCTGGTAGGAAGCCATCCCATTTCTGTCATCTTCATCGACCTGTGGAATTAAAATGTTCCAAGCATATCCACGTACACAGTACCAGTAACAGTTTTTCCCATGACGAAGAAAGGGTCATACACTCTGAACTTGGGGTCAGGGATTTTCTCTGCCTCGTGATGGCTGGGTGTTGTGTGCTGTCCTTAGGTTAGTTAGGTTTAAGTAGTTCTAAGTTCTAGGGGACTTATGACCACAGCAGTTGAGTCCCATAGTGCTCAGAGCCATTTAGCCACTCTGAACTTGCTAAGAGCAAAACGTACATTAACCTTGGGGCTTTCACGAACGAGTTACAGCCTTGCACGTGGATTTTCACTGTCCCATGTTCTGCAGTTGTAGGTGTTCGCCATGCCATTGACATGAAATGTTAACTCATCGCTGAACATTGTTGTGTTCAGATATGTCTCGTTGTCCTCCATCTGATGCAACACTGCCGGCCGCGGTGGTCTAGCGGTTCTAGGCGCTCAGTCCGACTGCTACGGTCGCAGGTTCGAATCCTGCCTCGGGCGTGGATGTGTGTGATGTCCTTAGGTTAGTTACGTTTAAGTAGTTCTAAGTTCTAGGATGTTAAGTCCCATAGTGATCAGAGCCATTTGAACCATTTTGATGCAACACTTCCACACAGAATTCCGCACGAACAACCTTATATTCATCACCAATGTGCTGTGCCATTGTGAATCTGTATGGTTTCAAGAGTAAACGTCCATGTAACACTCGCCAAATACTCTTGTGAAATTCCAGTATCACAAGACGCAAATGGCGCTGATTTTTGTCGTCTCAGGGCAAAGCTCTCTCCAACCTCTTTGATATAATCACCAACATGCAGGCGACCGGGTTAGTTATCATGTCGTAACGAAGTTCATGTGCCAAGAACAAATTGTAGGCCTGCTTGGATGTTCTATAGTGTTTTCGGTGCGAGATTTATGCCGAACGATTGTTGCAGAGCTCAGAGTTCTTATTACTAAACCAATCTCCTGGCGGCGGAATTGGATACTGGATGCACTATCTGAATCAAACTTGAGGCTGTTTACTACAAAATATCACATCTAATGATACTCTAAGTTATCTCAATAAATTTCTGTATCATTCCAATGTTGTGAAGTCCTCTTTGACTCATCCCTTACATAGCCCATAATATGGAAGCCTTGGTTTACTGAACTGTGTATAATGAAAAATGTCATACCTTCTGCCAATTATGAGACTTTCGCCTCTAGACAGCCTTGTAATAGAAGTTTAATATAGTTTCTTATTTCATTATTAACTGATGTCACTCACTTTTGATTTGCTGCATTGTTTTTTTAAAAAAGAGAATCACAGAAATTACCTCCGAAAACTGAGGTTTTACCAAATTTAAAACATGTTCTCAGGTGCAGCAAGGTAATGTAGCTAGAACCAAACATTCAGTTGAAATTTAAAAGCTTTTTTCCAAATGTAAAACATGTTCTCAGGTAATGCAAGGTAATGCAGCTAGTACCAAACATTCAGTTCAAATTTAAAAACGTTGCAATCGAGGAAATCTTACCAATACGGTATCTAGTCATCTACATGTTACACCATTACTTTACAACACACCAACAAGCAGTAAGAGAAATCAAATTAAGCGAAAGTATTATCAAAGCCCACGTTTTGAATTCGAAGCTATTGGAAACAAACACAAATTTCCATTTTCAAGAAAGGCGAAATTGGGAAGACAATAACGAAACTCATTTAATTAGAAATATCCCATCTTACATGGTGAAAGACCTTGTGTTTAAAGGTACAAGATGATGCAAGACCGAAGAAGTACGGCTGTAGCGTCTACATGACATATAATTTGTTTTTATAATATATAGAATTCCATTTGGCATAAAATTCTGTTATTGAACTTTTATCAACACATCACAAATAAGTTTAATATACTATACAGCACTTAAATGTGTTGAACCCGAAAGACTTACAAATATTGCACAAAACACTACCTCATGTCTAGCAAAAACCAGAACCGCAGAAACTAGTGCAAAGTTCTTGTGGCATCTGTAGTGCGCATTCCTTCATCACTTGACTGATGTATCGACCAAGAACTATCATCTAGGTACAACAGTCTCCACTATTGCTACGTCTGCGTTGGCATGTTTTTCGAATTTTGGCTGGCTTTGTATGAATGGAAAAATGTCGCTCGGCTACCTTTATCCTCCTCCTGGGCACGTTGGGCCTGATCATGCAATGATAGAGAGCCTACCTGGAAACAGAAACATATAATACCTGGATTAATCTGGTGATCTTTTTATATGGAACTACGTGTTGTAGTTCGTATATCAACCCCTTTTTCGAGACCGTGTCATACGCCGAATATAAATCTGTAAATGCAGATGTGGTTTAAATTCCTTTTTGGAAACCAGAATCTATAAATGAGGTTAGTGCAAGAACTTGGTTAGCATAGCATATAAACAGATAATATACCTCGAGTTTTCCAGAAGGATTATACACCGGTCTGTTCGAGGATACGGAAGTATTACTAAAGAGATGCAAAGAAACTGGAGATCCGCTGATTGGTAAACAAATAACAGAATTATTAAATTCCACCAGACCACTGAGATGGAAAGAGACTACAGAAGTAATAAATTTTACACACTCCAGTAGGAAGGGGAAGCATCCTCAGGCGTTTAGGCGCTGTTGGTCCCCCACTAGTGAAGATAGAGCACATGAAACCCAAAGAAATTGGTGATCGCCCAGTGGTAATTTCAAAGTCTTCATCTCCAGGCAAGACATTCAGCAGGAAAATAAAAAAGCTAGTAACCATAAGAGCTCGTTCACTCCCACGTGATTCCCAACGGTCGCAGGCATTCTAAGTGGAAGACCTAAACTCAACTCTTAAACAAGTGAAACGCAGAAATGCGGTTGGCCTGAATTGTGAGTTCCCTGAGTTCTTGAAAAACATACGTGGATCTCAAATACAGTGGCTGACGAATTTCTACAACGAGATCCTTCAGACCGATGACATCCGGCATCATTTTAGGAAATCCAAAATCCTTGCTTTTCTCAAACCGGGAATACCAGCAGTTGGCCATCGAGCTATCGGCCCATCGCAGTGCTAAGTATGTGCTATAAGCTTCTAGAGAATTTATTATGTAACAGAATTTCCCATGCGATCCATAAATTAATCATTGCAGAACAGGGAGGCTCTAGAAGTGGCCGATGCTGTGCTAACCAAGTTCTTGCACTAACCTCATTTATAGATTCTGGTTTCCAAAAAGGAATTTAAACCACATCTGCATTTACAGATTTATATTCGGCGTATGACACGGTCTCGAAAAAGGGGATGATATACGAACTACAACACGTAGTTCCATATAAAAAGATCACCAGATTAATTCAGAATATGCTTAGTAATAGAAGAATCCTAGTACATTTAATAAAAGATCCAGTTCTACTCGTACTCTCAAAAACTGCCTCCCGCAGGGGTCATTCCTGGCACTGCTTCTTTTTAATATATACAAGGTGAGTCACCTAACGTTACCGCTGGATATATTTCGTAAACCATATCAAATATTGACGAATCGATTCCACAGACCGAACGTGAGGAGAGGGGCTATTGTAATTGGTTAATACAAACCATAAAAAAATGCACGGAAGTATGTTTTTCAACACAAACCTAAGTTTTTTTTTAAATTGAACCCCGTTAGTTTTGTTAGCACATATGAACATATAAACAAATACGTAATCAGTGCCGTTTGTTGCATTGTACAATGTTAATTACATCCGGAGATATTGTAACCTAAAGCTGACGCTTGAGTACCACTCCTCCGCTGTTCGATCGTGTGTATCGGAGAGCACCGAATTACGTAGGGATCCAAAGCGAACGGTGATGGACCTGTACAGAAGAGACTGGAACAGCACATTACGTCCACATGCTAACACCTTTTTATTGGTCTTCTTCACTGACGCACATGTACATTACCATGAGGGGTGAGGTACACGTACATACGTGGTTTCCGTTTTCAATTACGGGGTGGAATAGTGTGTGTCCCGACATGTCAGGCCAATAGATGTTCAATGTGGTGGCCATCATTTGCTGCACACAATTGCAATCTCTGGCGTAATGAATGTCGTACACGCCGCAGTACATCTGGTGTAATGGCGCCACAGGCTGCCGCAATATGTTGTTTCATTTCCTCTGGGGCTGTAGGCACATCACGGTACACATTCTCCTTTAACGTACGCCACAGAAAGAAGTCGCAGGGTGTAAGATCAGGAGAACGGGCTGGCCAATTTATGCATCCTCCATGTCCTATGAATCGCCCGTCGAACGTGTACCTCACCCCTCATGGTAATGTACATGTGCGTCACTGAAAAAGACCAATAAAAAGGTGTTAGCATGTGGACGTAATGTGCTGTTCCAGTCTCTTCTGTACCTAAGGTCCATCACCGTTCCCTTTGGATCCCTACGTAATTCGGTGCTCTCCAAAACACACGATCGAACAGCGGAGGAGTGGTACTCAAGCGTCAACTTTAGGTTACAATATCTCCGGATGTAATTAACATTGTACAATGCAACAAACGGCACTGATTACGTATTTGTTTATATGTTCAGATGTGCTAACAAAACTAACGGGGTTCCATTTAAAAAAACGTAGGTTTGTGTTAAAAAACATACTTCCGTGCATTTTTTATGGTTTGTATTAACCAATTACACTAGCCCCTCTCCTCACGTTCGGTCTGTGGAATCGATTCGTCAGTATTTGATGTGGTTTACGAAATATATCCAGCGGTAATGTTAGGTGACTCACCCTGTATATGAATGACGTACCATATACATACAATATAAATTAAATTTGTCTACGCTGGCCATATGGCACTGGCAATCCAACAACAAAGACTGGAAAAAGAAAGTGACCAACTAACAGAAGACCTAGAAATAATGCACAAATACTGTATGAAATGGTGCCTCAAACCTAATTCTCAAAAATCAGAACAAAGCGCTTTCCATCTTAGTAACAAGTTGGCTCACAAAAAGTTTGATATGTACTTTGGCGGGGAAAGAGTAGGCCACGCCTAGGAGTCACTCGGGACAGATCATTGATGTATAAGCAACATGTGACAAAAACTGCCCAGAAAATATAGTCTAGGAAAACATTCCCAGCAAACTAGCTGAAATCTCGTGGGGAGCAAATAGGAAAACATTCAGAAGCGCTGCGCTGGCCTTAACCAACTCTGCTGCAGTATACTGTGCTCCGGTGTGCTACAGGAGCCGTCATACCCACAAAGTTGACGTCCAGCTGAATGAACCAATGAGGATAGCAACAGGTACACTGAAATCCACTCCCACTGGGTGGCTTCCGACGCTGGCCAGTATCGCACGTCCTCAACTCCACAGAACGTCCACGTCCCAGAAGGAGTAGAAAAGTAACCAGCCAGGAAAATTATCACACCTTCCACAAAACTTTACACACTCCTCCATCAAATCGTCTTAGGCCTCGATGGCCCATGTGGAGAGACATCGATCTGGAGGACAACTACTACAATGTTGCCAACACTAAAGAAATTAGGAACTTCGACATTATCATACAAGCAGCAAACAGAACTCCGGGGACGGATCCAACCTGTCATAAATGGAGTCGCCCGAACCGGTGAGAGCAGGTATTGGTAGGTGTCGAGACACATCGTTCAAATGGCACATAGGAAGCTCGCCAGAGCGCATTTGTGGAGCACCAAATCAGACAATGGTCCTCATCCTAAATGAATGCCCCGGCACATCATTGCCAGGTGGCGTCATGGAGCTGCACTGCGCTTCTCTGGCAGTAGTCGCCTGCCTCTCTGATCTGGATGTACGAGTAACTGATATAACTGTTTAGGCTTCTAGCTTACTGTATTTTTATGTTTGTTTTTGTACAGCTGTTGTTCAGACTAGGTATATTTGGTACCCAAATGTACACAATTTAATTATCTTAGCTGAATATATTGTATAACTATAACTGCTAATGTTAATTATCTTATGTTTTGTGTAATATATACTTATATACTTATTATATACTTTATATTTTATATACTTATAATACTTTATATACTTAATTTTATACTTATTATATATATACTTATATATATTTATATACTTAACATATTATATATTTATATACTTAACATGCACCTGCTTAGTGTTAGTCATTGTTGTTATGTAATGTTTTGTGTATTGTTACTTTTTGTGCTTCTCATACGGTAAAGAGGCCTTACCAGAAATGTTAATAGTAAGTAGTAGTATATTCATCTGTCTTACATCTAGATCTACATGGATACTCCGCAAATCGGATTTAAGTGTCTGGCACAGGGCTCGTCCAACCACCTTCACAATAAATCTCTGTTATTCCAATCCCGAACAGCGCGTGGAAGAAACGAACACCTGTATCTTTCCTTGCGATTTCTGATTTCCCGTATTATGATGATCGTTTCTCCTTATGTAGGTCAGTGTCAACAAGAGATTTTCGCATTCGGAGGATAAAGTTAGTGATTGAAATTTCGTGAGAAGATTCCGCCGCAACGAAAAACACCTTTGTTTTAATGATGTCCACCCCAAATCCTGTATCATGCCAGTGACACTCTCTCCTCTGTTTCTCAATAATACAAGAAGAGCAGCTATTCTTGGAACTTTATCGATGTACTCCGTAAGTCCTATCTGGTAAGGACCAACACCGTGCAGCAGTACTCCAAAGGAGGATGGACAAGTGTAGTGTAGGCAGTCTCTTTAGTAGATCAGTTACATTTTCTAAGTGCTCTGCCATTAAAACGCAGCCTTTGGTTTGCCTCCCCCCGCAACATTTTCCATGTGTTCTTTCCAATTTATGTTGTTCGTAATTTTAATTCCTAGCTATTTACTTGAATTTTAGATTTCACTGATTTATCGTCTAACCGAAGTTTAGCGGATTCCTTTCAGCAGTTATGTGGATGACCTCACACTTTTGATAATTTAGGGCCAATTGCCAATCTTCGCAGCATACAGACACCTTTTTTAAATCGTTTTCCAGTTTGTTTTGATTTCCTGATGACTTTACTGCACGATAAACGACAGCATCATCTGCAAACAACCAAAGACGGCTGTTCATACTGTCTCCTAAATCGTTTATATAGATAAGGAACGGCAGAGAACCTATGACACTGCCTTTGGGAAAGCCAGAAAGCACTTCTGTTTTACTCGATGACTTTCCATCAGTTACGACGCACTATGAACTCTCTGACACGAAATCATAAATCCACTCGCGTAACTGAGACGATATTCCATAAGCACGCAGTTTCATCGCAAACGATTGTGTGGATCAGCGCAACGTTCAAAGACAACATGTGATTCAGAATCCTCTTGCACTTCGACGTTAATGATACGGGACCGGCAATTTGGTGGATTGTTCTCGCCTTTCTTGAATATTGGTGTGACCTGTACAGCATTCCAGTCTTTGGGCACAGATCTTTCGTCGAGCGAGCGGTCGTATAAGATTGTTAAGTATGGAGCTATTGCATCAGCATATTCTGAAAGGAACTAATTGGAATATAATCTGGACAGAAAGACTTGCTTCCATTAAGTGATTTCAGTTGCTTTACTACTCCGAGAATTCCTACTTCTAAGTTACTTATGTTGGCAGCTGTTCTTGATTCGAATTCTGAAATATTTACTTCATCTTCGTTGGTGAAGGAATTTCGGAGGCTGTCTTAGTAACACTGCTCTTGCAGCACTGTCGTCTATAGTATTTCCATTGCTATGGCGCAGAGAAGGCACTGATTGTGTTTTGCCGCTAGCATATTTTACATGTGACCGTAATCTGTTTGGATTTTCTGCCAGGTTTCGAGACAAAGTTTCGTTTTGGAAACTATTATCAGCATATCGCATTGAAGTCCGCCAGTCTTGGACATTTTGTGTGCGTTTAAATTTGGCATTCTTTTTTCATTGTTTCTGCAACAGTATTCTGACCCCTTTTGTGTAGCAGGGGTCCAGTTCCGTCGTTTATTAATTTATATGGTATAAATCTCTCAATTGTTGACGATACTATTTCTTTGAATTCAAGCCACATCTCGTCTACAATTAAATTTTAATTTGGAAGGAGTGGAGACTGTCTCTCAGGAAGGCGTCAAGTGAATTTTCGTTTATTTTTGGAGGATTCGGTATTCAGTCACCGTACGACAACACTTTGTTCACTAATCCCTGCATCCGCTTCGATACTTGTTATTAGCTCAGGATTATTTGTTGCTAAGAGGTCAAGTGAGTTTTCACGACCGTTTGCTGTTCGCCTTGGCTCACGAGTAACTGCTCGAAATGATGCGTTTAGCACAATTTCGGATGAAGTTTTATGTATATCTCTGGGTTTAAACATGTATTTGAACCAACATATCGAGGGTAACTTAAAGTCACCCCCAACCATAATTATATGAGTAGGATATACGTCTACACAGGGGCGATGTTCTTGAGGACAATATTATGGAAATGGAAGAGGATGTAGACGAAGATGAAATGGGAGATATGATACTGCGTGAAGAGTTTGACAGGGCACTGAAAGACCTAAGTCGAAACAAGGCCCCGGGGGTAGACAACATTCCATTAGAACTACTGATAGCCTTGGGAGAGCCAGGCCTGACAAAACTCTACCATCTGGTGAGCAAGATGTATGAGACAGGCGAAATTCCCTCAGACTTCAAGAAGAATAATAATTCCAATCCCAAAGAAAGCAGGTGTTGACAGATGTGAAAATTACCGAACTATCAGTTTAATAAGTCAAGGCTGCAAAATACTAATACGCATTGTTTACAGACGAATGGAAAAACTGGTGGAAGCCGACCTCGGGGAAAATCAGTTTGGATTCCGTAGAAATGTTGAAACACGTGAGGCAATACTGACCCTACGACTTATCTTAGAAGAAAGATTAAGGAAAGGCAAACCTACGTTTCTAGCATTTGTAGACTTAGAGAAAGCTTTTGATTGGAATACTCTCTTTCCAATTGTGAAGGTGGCAGGGGTAAAATACAGGGAGCGAAAGGCTATTTACAATTTGTACAGAAAACAGATGGCAGTTATAAGAGTCGAGGGACATAAAAGGGAAGTAATGGTTGGGAAGGGAGTGAGACAGGGTTGTAGCGTCTCCCCGATGCTATTCAATCTGTATATTGAGCAAGCAGTAAAGGAAACAAAAGAAAAGTTCGAAGTAGGTATTAAAATCCATTGAGAAGAAATAAAAACCTTCGCCGATGACATTGTAATTCTATCAGAGACAGCAAAGGACTTGGAAGAGCAGTTGAACGGAATGGACAGTGCCTTGAAAGGAGGGTATAAAATGAACATCAACAAAAGCAAAACGAGGATAATGGAATGTAGTCGAATTAAGTCGGGTGATGCTGAGGGAATTAGATTAGGAAATGAGAAACTTAAAGTAGTAAAGGAGTTTTGCTATTTGGGGAGCAAAATAACTGATGATGGTCGAAGTAGAGAGGATATAAAATGTAGACAGGCAATGGCAAGGAAAGCGTTTCTGAACAAGAGAAATTTGTTAACATCGGGTATAGATTTAAGTGTGAGGAAGTCGTTTCTGAAAGTATATGTGTGGAGTGTAGCCATGTATGGAAGTGGAACATGGACGACAAATAGTTTAGACAAGATTAGAATAGAAGCTTTCGAAATGTGGTGCTACAGAAGAATGCTGAAAAGTAGATGGGTAGATCACATGACTAATGATGACGTATTGAATAGAATTGGGGAGAAGAGGAGTTTGGGCACAACTTGACTAGAAGAAGGGATCGGTTGGTAGGACATGTTCTGAGGCATCAAGGGATCACCAATTTAGTTTTGGAGGGTAGCGTGGAGGGTAAAAATCGTAGAGGGAGACCAAGAGATGAATACACTAAGCAGATTCAGAATGATGTAGGCTGCAGTAGGTACTGGGAGGTGAAGAAGCTTGCACAGGATAGAGTAGCATGGAGAGCTGCATCAAACCAGTCTCAGGACTAAAGACCATAACAACAACAACAACATACGTTTGAAATTGAGATAAAGTTTTATATGAACTTCTGCAATTGTATCATCTGATTTGGTAGGCCGGTAAAAGGATCCAATTATTATTTTGTTCCGGTTGACAAGAATGACCTCAGCCCAAACTAACCCACAAGAACTATTTACTTCAATTTCGCTATAAGATAAACTGCTTCTAACAGTGCTTTCCACTAGCGCTTGGATATCTGGTAATTTCCCAACACAGCTATGACAATTACAACTGCTATACTGATTACTTCCTGGATCTTCCTCTGCGCGATCGGCACCCTTTGAAGCCCTTTTTCTATTTCCCCAAGACCCTCTAACCTTAAATAAAAAAAAAAAAACGCCCAGTCCACGATACACATGTACTGTTACCTGTATAGCTACCTCCTGCGTGTAGGGGACTGCTGAACTGTTCAGCGGAACTTGGAACCCAACCATCCTATGGCACAAGTCGAGGAATCTGCAGCCTACACGGTCACAGAACTGTCCAAGTCTCTGATTCAGATCCTCCACTCGGCTCTGTACCAGAGATCCGCAATCGGTCCTGTCGACTATGCTGCAAATAGACAGCTCTGCTTTCATCTTGCAAGCTAGACTGGCAGCCTTTACCACTTCTGTTAACCGCTCGAAACCACAGAGAATCTCTTCTGATCCAAGGTGACACACATCATTGGTACCGACGTGAGCAACCACCAGCAGTTGGCTGCACCCTGTGCTCTTCATGGTATCAAGGAGGACCCTTTCCACTTCTGGAATGACTCCACCCAGTATGCACACGGATTTTTCTTATCCTTCTTGTCAGCCAAGTCCCTAAGGGGCCCCATAACGCGCCTAACGTTGGAGCTCCCAACTACCAATAATACCATCCTCTGTGATTCCCCGGATATTGCAGGCTGAGAGGTTTCTTCTGAAACAGGATAAGCGACTGCATCTGGCTGCCGGATAATGGCAGCACTTGTAACCTGTTTGTCAGAGTAACAAGGGAGATCTTACGTGCGGCCCCTGCGAAGTCGTTCGCCATCTGTCACGGCCTGAGGCAACCTCTCACTCGACCTCGCTTTAGGGCTCAGCCTGAGTGCAAACGGTGGCTTGGCTGGCCACCGGTGCTGACCGATTGTCGGACTCAGATGTGCTCGACGTCCATAGGAGCCCCACGACAGGCCCGCAACATTCATGCCCATTCACTGCAGCTTCACGCTGTGTAAACAAAGCCATCACAACCTGGAGCAGAAAACGAAGTGTCACCAACTCGGCTTGCATCCACACACAGCAATCGCAGTCCCAGCTCATACTAAAATCCATGGAAATCTATATGTCGGCCAGCGTGGCCGAGTAGTTCTAGGCGCTTCAGTCTGGAACCAGCGACTGCTACAGTCGCAGGTTTGGATCCTGCCTGAAGCATGTATGTGTGTGCTGTCCTTAGGTTAGTTAGGTTTAAGTAGTTCTAAGTTCTAGGGGACTGATGACCTCTGATGTTAAGTCCCATAATGCTCAGAGCCATTTGAACCATTTGAGCCATTTGAAAACTACACTACATGGACAAACAAAGGATAATCGCCACTCGTTACGGAACTCTACCGTATCTACACTCGAATGTTGATTTGGTTAAAGTTTTTTTTCCAACAGCATACTGGATTACCTATGATGCTTTACCAGTAAAGCGAAATGCTTCTGACGCATTTTTATTCATTTTTAATACAGTTAGAGCGGGAAAAGAAAAACGACATTTGTTATACAACTGTTTCTGCGTTACATGCCAAGCCAACACATAACGTTATTTCAGTTACAGGCTCTTCAAGACTCCTATGTACTCAGTTCTTTGCAACTGTACTGTTCAATAGGCTAACAAATACAGTTTTAGTGATTTTTACAGTTATTATTTTCCAGAAATGGATAACGAGCAAAACACTTAGAGTTTTAATTGGCTGTCGGAAAGCATCATAGAATTCTGAGGAAAAAACTGTTAGATATACTTCTAAAGTCCAGTAAAATAATTACTGTTAGATGTCGTCTATTTTCCAGCACACAACGCGAGCTGAAAGATAGACAACTTTATCCAGACTAAGCACATGAAGTTAAAATTTTTACTACTATTAATGTTTCTGACTGACTAGTTGCAATTCCCAGGCAGAGAAAGCCAAATATACGCTGTCTGTCTCTTAAAAACGCACAACTTGAGTCTGCTTACATCAGTTTAACTGGGTTCTTCTTATAGAAACCATCCGAGCTTGTCAATGAAATATGTATAACTTGGAAACAGGCAAGAATATACAAATAAAGCGAAGAAAACAAGGACACAACTTACTGCAAATCAGTGGCGGCTGCTGTGTAAGAGCACAACGGCGCGTGAACACCCTTACTTTCGACACCTTGCTGATTTATTGGTTATTTTTCTTTGAATGCTGTTAAACGTAACATAGATTCAGCAATCTGTGAGATACGGCACTTAAATCTTCATTGCTACTGCTCCTCTATAATCAATGAAACGGAGCATCAGGGCCGCGAGTACAACTTCAGTTATGCACACTTCTGAGCAAGTCGCGTGACTTAATTGTGCCACAGGCCAAATACACACGGATTTGATAAGCAACGTGTACGGTTCAGGATGTGAACAGCTAGCCCTTGTCACTCGTCTAGAAGTCTGCGACAGTACCACAACGTTGTAGCCCACTGCAGCAGACTTTTATACCTGTTCTCTCGGCATAAATCCTGCTAGATGATAGCACACTCCTCAGATACGCCATTTCACTTATTATATAGTAAAATTAGATCGGACGTCAGTGTATGTTAAAGCTATACTGACAATAAACCTGTTTTTTGGGTTTCTGAGTGAGTTATAGAATATTAAGTTACGAATTTCATCATACAGTAATCCATTTGAGGCTGTGAGAATCATAACGACCTAAAGCACATCACCAGCGATTGTGAGACTGTAATTCATTCTTCTGAAATCTGTTGATCTTATCGTGAGTCAGGTTTGTGTGTGCTGTAGGTCCACATTGTATATATGAAAATTCACGAAAGGCTGTATCACTGGTTTCTATGATATTCACTTAAATGTGGGATCGACGGCAGTGTGCTTTAGGATCAAATGAATCTCAACGCCTCATTTGTATCGTAGTCAAGTGACCATGTTGGTAGACATTTCTACTTGAGCTTAATCATTTCCACAAATGGCAGCTTGTGTTTGGAGTTGGTTGTTTACTGTGCGGGATTTGGCTTTCATTGAACTATGTTGAATCTGTTTTAAATGCTAACAGAAAAATAAAGCTGTGAGGATGCGTCGTGAGTCGTGCTTGTATACCTAAGTCGATAGAGCACTTGCCCACGAACCGGGAAGGTCCCGAGTTCGAGTCTCGGTCTGGCACACAGCTTTCATATCAGCGCACACTCCGATGCAGAGTGCCAATCTCATTCCAGGAATATATCAGGAAAAGTTAGCCGCAAAGGAACTAGGGCCTCCGAGAGCAAATCCCTTGATTGAGAGTGTGACGAAATCAGATAAGCATTACCACAAGCGAACATTTAACAAGGGAAGTGTACAGTTAGCACAAGTTGTTGTGCGAGTGCAGCGTAAGAATATCTGATTTTCAGCCTAGATGTAAATTAGTGAACTAACAGATCTGTCAGTGATCTTGTACGCTTATCCGAAAAAATGGTAAAGCACGAAAACTCCCACTCACACAACAATACGAAATCGAGAGTTGCGAAAGCTTTCACATTATTTCGTTATTGCCCTAAATTGTAGATAATTATAAACAAAACATAACATTCCACGAATAAAATTCATTCTTTTGCCAGATACGTTACGCATATTATTATTATTATAATTATTATTAAGGGAATTTTTGTTTTGTCGTTGCAACTTCAAAAATGCGTGATTTTGTCACCAGACGACTTTCGCTTTATTGAGATAAAGCATCATCAGTTATCTGTAATTAAGTTATTTAATTCTGATTTGCTTTTAGATCGAAAAACAATTCGTTAAGAATAGGTTTATTTGTACTTACGGTGATTTTTCGGCTGATCTCTCGTTTACATCGGGAAATGCCATCTGCTAGCAAATCGTTGTTTTTCTGCGTTAGACATTGGTAATTTTGGTCTAAATTTTAGATGTACTGCAGCACAAAGCATTTCTTATGTTTTTCACAACACAATCTTATGCACACCACTGTATTCTGTTTGTTTTTGTACTTCAAGTATGTGTTGTTGTTTGTGTTTCGTAGTGTTGCCAACATAGACTTTCCACTATTCTGTCTTTGACCTACAATATTTAAAAAAATTATGTTTCTTTGTATTAGTAATGTAAGAGTACAGATGGAAAAGCGATGGAGGTTTCTTTTGGGGGGGGGGGAGGGAGAAGGGGGAAACCATGATGAGTGGACGTAAGTATATAGCAGTGTGATGGAGTGTGAGTTAGAGGAGATGACGAGTGAGAAGTGAAATGAAACTGTGAGTGGGGAGGGTGGGGGCGGGAGTTGTGGGAGAATGTGAGTGGGTGAAGGATGGAAAAAGCACTTTTCTTTTTCATGTAATTTCGTTAATTTTTCTATAACAGTTGCTCAGTGACCAGATGAATATTAGAAACGAGACTCTATATGTAATGTAAGAGTATATAGAGTCTTGTTTCAAATATTTATCTGGTCATTGAGCAACTATTAACACAAAACAAACAGTTGCTCAGTGACCATATAAATATTTGAAACCAGACTCTATATAGAATAATTGAGGAAATTACATGAAAAAAAAGAGCCCTTTCCTTCCTTCACCGCCTCCAATTCTCCCACAACTCTCCCCCCCTTTCCCACCCCCCACCACCACTCTCAACATTTCATTTCACTTCTTGCTCCTCACCTTCTCCTCTAACTCACACTCCATCACACTGCTATGTACTTATGTCTACTCATCATGGTTTCCCCCTCCCCTACAAAAAAAATCCCTCCATCGCTATTCCTTCTCTACTCTTACAGTGCATATAGACAGAAACATAATCAAACATAATTACAAACATACAATAATCTAATTTTAAATAAAAGTTATAGATCAAAGACAAGGTAGTGGAAAGGTTATGTTTGCAACACTACGAAACACTAACGACAACACATACTTGAAGTACAAGAATAAACAGAATACAAGGGTGGTTATAAAAGTGTGTTGTGAAAAACATAAGAAGTGCATAGTGCTGCAGAATATCTAAATATCAGACAAAAATTACCAGCGTCTAACACACAAAGACAACGCTGTGCTAGCAGACGGCATTTCCCGATGTAAGCGAGAAATCAGCCGAAAAATGAAAAATCACCGTAAGTACAAATCAACCTATTCTTAACGAACTTTTTTTCAATCCACAAGCAAATCAAAATGTAAATAACTTAATTACAGACCACTGATGATCCTTTACTTCTATAAAGAGAAGGCGTCTGGTGAAAAAATCACGCATTTTTGTAGTTTCAATGACAGTACAAAAATTCAGTCAAGAAATATAAATCAACTACGGACACTATGGCCACACAAATGAAGAATTTATTATTATTGTTGTTATTACTGTTGTTATTATTATTGGCAGTGGCTGTAGTTGTATAAACGTGTCGGTAAGCATAACTGTTATACAGCAGATGCTATTAATTTCACACTCCCAAATTTACCTGAATCTAAAAATTTGCCCAGGATGTATACTCACGAGCCGCTACTGCTGAAAATTATATATAATACAGTAAATAAGCTTACCACACTTGAAAGAAACATGGACGTAGAGTGAAACTAATGAAAAGGATCAGGATAACAATAAGTTTTCTACGCGCTTCGTGTAATCTCTACAATTTAAGCTACATGTGACTCGACTTAGAATTGTGTCCTGCAAGCATCAAAGGTTCACCACGAGTGTTAAAGTAAAAACCAGCATTTTCAATCTTTCGGCAAACTAGATATGATTGGCTGACGCTCCAAAGTACTCTCCGAGACTTTACTGTCTCTCTGCCACGTGTCATCTCAAAGATTGCCACGCAATGTGTGTTCTCGGCCTAAATAACAAGGCATCTTTGGAACTCATTGTGTTCAGGAATGAAAAGAGGCAAAATGGCAGCCATAGTTCAAAGTTATTGACCATAATTTTCAGTGTAGCCTGATGTGAGAGGGTGAGAAATTTGGAATAGTTAAACAGCTGATAAATTTAGAATTAGGGGAAAGGATTGCCTGATGCTGAAGTGAATGGTGAAATCAATAACAGAGAATGCTTTATTTCCAGGAGCAAGATTCAATCTTGGAAACTAAAGAAGAAATTAGTGTGAGGCACGAAACTAATATTAATAGTGAACTTTTGATCTATTGGTGGCTCTACATGTACATCTACATTTATACTGCGCAAGCCACCCAACGGCGTGTGGCGGAGGGCACTTTACGTGCCACTGTCATTACCTCCCATTCCTGTTCCAGTCGCGTATGGTTCGCGGGAAGAACGACTGCCGGAAAGCCTCCGTGCGCGCTCGAATCTCTCTAATTTTACATTCGTGATCTCCTCGGGAGGTATAAGTAGGGGGAAGCAATATATTCGATACCTCATTCACAAACGGACCCTCTCGAAACCTGGACAGCAAGCTACACCGCGATGCAGAGCGCCTCTCTTGCAGAGTCTGCCACTTGAGTTTGCTAAACATCTCCGTAACGCTATCACGCTTACCAAATAACCATGTGACGAAACGCGCCGCTCTTCTTTGGATCTTCTCTATCTGCTCTGTCAACCCGATCTGGTACGGATCCCACACTGATGAGCAATACTCAAGTGTAGGTCGAACGAGTGTTTTGTAAGCCACCTCGTTTGTTGATGGACTACATTTTCTAAGGACTCTCCCAATGAATCTCAACCTGGTACCAGCCTTACCAAAAATTAATTTTATATGATCATTCCACTTCAAATCGTTCCGCACGCATACTCCCAGATATTTTACAGAAGTAACTGCTACCAGTGTTTGTTCCGCTATCATATAATCATAAAGGATCCTTCTTTCTATGTATTCGCAATACGTTACATTTGTCTATGTTAAGGGTCTGTTGCCACACCCTGCACCAAGTGCCTATCCGCTGCAGACCTTCCTTCATTTAGCTACATAGAGGAAACTAGGAAAACCATAAGTAGCTTTATGAGAACGAGTCTGCCTACGTAAAGTTATCACGGCAGAGCGTCCGCTTCTTCTTGTAGATCAGTTACCTGAAGCTAGAACCTGGAGTCCCGTTCAGAGTAGCGTGATTAGAAGGCTGGAATTCCCGACGGACGTGTAGTAGTGGCGATCGGGGCTGTCGTCACCCGTCAGGTCGGAATTCCTGGCTGGAAAACGTGACGGCTATAGGCTCGCGTGCGCCCGCAGTAACGCAATACGACACGGCGCACACTTATTTGCTCGGTGATTAATCTGCCGGGCTCCCTGCACCAGGAGCAAAACGCGCCGCCATTGTTGCGCGAGTCGCGTGCTGCGCGGCAGTTCCGCCGTCGCGCCGGGCCCTGCCCGCACTGCTGCGCGGCTCCGGGCTCTCTGCAGGCGCTGCTGAGTCACGGGCACCGGCCGGCGGCGATCAATTCCGCCTAATGTCCCCGGCCGCCTCGTCCGCACTCTGAAATACAGCCCGGCCTATCGGCTATTGGACGCGATGTTTCCCACCGGCCGCACGTTCTACTGGAAATTCCTGCTCACTCTCAGCTACAGAAACACTAAATCGTACTACAGGATTTTTACTGAAAATGTAGGGGCGTTGAAGTAAACATGCACGCAACAAGATGAACACGTAAGCACACGCACACCAGACACTGGCGGGAAAAGAGAATCGCAACACCAAAAAATAATTAATATAAAGTAATAAAATTTTGTGAATAACTTTGTCTGGGTAGCACATTTAAGTGAGTAACATTGCAAGGTCACAGGTTAATGCAGTCTCTCGCCAGACAAGCCACTGCAAATATGAAACGCTGCTACATTAATAATCGGTAAAACCGCCAGGAAGTTGAATACAAACATCCAAATGCGAATGTTGTACAGGTGCTGTATGTCAGTTTGTGGGATGAAGTTCCATATCTGTTGCACTTGGTCGGTCAACATAGCGACGTTTAATGCTGTCTGTGGTTGACGCTGTAGTTTTCTTTCGATGATGTTGTGGTGTCACTGCCAGACACCACACTTGCTAGGTGGTAGCCTTTAAATCGGCCGCGGTCCGTTAGTATACGTCGGACCCGCGTGTCGCCACTATCAGTGATTGCAGACCGAGCGCCGCCACACGGCAGGTCTAGTCTAGAGAGACTCCCTAGCACTCGCTCCAGTGGTACAGCCGACTTTGCTAGCGATGGTTCACTGTCTACATACGCTCTCATTTGCAGAGACGACAGTTTAGCATAGCCTTCAGCTACGTCATTTGCTACGACCTAGCAAGGCGTCATATTCAGTTACTATAATTACTTCAAGAATGTATTCTCAACAGATAATATTGTGAATCATGTACCGTCAAGAGCGACGTTCATCACTAATGGATTAAAGTTAAGTATCAAACTAATTACGTCCGCTTTCTGAATTCTCATTCCTTGTCATGTTCCAGACCACACGTCAGTGTAGTTCTTCCCTCCTCACGCCAGCCTGCGTGAGCTAAAACGCGTGCATTTCGGCCTCCACTCGTAACACGGTGTTGGCTCTTCTGCCAACACAAAAGATGTCCTATTGGTGCTCGATTGAAGACTGATCTGGCGGCTGAGGAGGCTAGAGCAATATGTCAATACTCAGTAGAGTAAAAAATCAGAATTATATTAACACCTTCAGCTGCTGACGGGCGTTGATATATATCGACGGGGACAGCTCAAAAAGTGTTCCCCGACCGGGACCCGAACCCGGTATCTCCTGCTTACATGGCAGACCCTCTATCCATCTGAGCCACCGATGGCACAGAAGGTAGTGCGACTGCAGGGACTATCTCGCGCACGCCTCCCGCGGGACCCACATTCTCATCTTGTATGTCCACACACTACATTCGTAGTGTCCCACCCCAACACACTCATTACTCGTGGAAGACATTCTCACTAAGTACCGCAAGAGTTCGGGGAATATGTGTGCATCCGCACAGAAGAAGAAGGTCATGGCCGGTATTGCCAGAACTATATACTTATATGGATATGGTGTCTGCTCTTTCGGACATGTCCGGAAGAACAGACACCATATCCATGTAAGTACTCTGTAGAGTAGTTTGGGTTACAACAGCGGTATGTGGGCAAAGACTATACGATGGAACCCTCCCTGCCAACCTCCGTCCTGGAATGCTATCATGAACGGCAGCACAACAAGTCGAATCACCAGATTAACGTACAAATTTAGGATGCGGGGGATAACAACGAAATTGCTCCTGCTGTCATACATTGCACCCCCAGACAAAACTACAGGTGAGGTCCAGTGCAACATGTTGGTTGCAAGCCCTCAACTGGCCTCCTTTTAGCTAATACAGGCCATCAGGCCATCATGGTCAACGAGGCAGAACCATTTTTCATCAGAAAACACAACCGATTTCCACCCTGCCCTCCAATGATGTCTCACTTGACACCACTGAAGGATTAATGGCGATGTTTAGGATTACTGGAATTGACTCGGAGCTGTTCTTGAAGTAACCGATTGGTAAAAGTTCGTTATGTCACTGTGGTGCCGACTGCTGCTCAGATGGCTGCTGCAGATGCGCTACAATACGCCAGAGCCGCACGCCGAACACGATGGTCTTTCCTTTCGGTATTGTCACATGGCCATCAGCAGCTAGGTCTTTCGTGACCGTACATTCTCGCGACCACTCCTGCCAGCAGTCATGTACAGTGATTACGTTCTTGCCAAGTCTTTCAGTTGTATCTCAGAAGAGACATTCAACTTCTCGTAATCCTATTACACGAGTTCGTTCTGTAAGTAGGCTGTTTAGGTTTTTTTATTGGTAACGTCACCTCTGTATGAAAATCACTGGCTGTGCTGTGTGCAGTCTGTGGCTGCTTTGCATTGTTGTAATACTCGCCATTGTAGTGTTAGGCATCTGGCTGTGAACAGCGCGTAGCGTTGCGCAGCTGGAGTTGAGCCGCCAGCAGTGGTGGATGTGGGGAGAGAGATGGCGGAGTTTTGAAATTTGTCATGAACTGATATATATATGATGATATCAAGGTAAATACATTGTTTGTTCTCTATTAATATCTTTCATTTGCTAACTATCCCTATCAGTAGTTAGTGCCTTCCATAGTTTGAATCTTTTATTTAGCTGGCAGTAGTGGCGCTCGCTGTATTGCAGTAGTGGGAGTAACCAAGATTTTTGCGAGGTAAGTGATTTGTGAAAAGTACAGGTTAATGTTAGTCAGGGCCATTCTCTTGTAGAGATTATTGAAAGTCAGATTGCGTTGCGCTAAAAAATACTGTGTGTCAGGTTAAGCACAGTCCTGTAAGATTGTTCAAAAGGGGACGTTTCAGTTCAAACGCAGTGTTATGCTGATCTTGGCATATTTGTCTCCTCAAAAGCATTCTTGGCTGACGTCAACGCACCACGTATGATCTCGAAGGCAACTAACGCTCACGACCGTTACAGCGTGGAGTTAAATCAAACCAAATCTGCATCCTCATCGTGGAGCTACCAGCGCCTCTCTTATACGGCTGGCGCGAAATTTGAACACACATTATCCTTCAGATATAGAAACAGACCTACCAGCTCCTTTTTGACACTGTGATTTTTTTCCTTCCACTGTATGTTCACCGCACGCACCCTAAATAACATTCAAGAAACAACGAATCATTTGTCTCAAGAACCTAATGAAAGACTACATTCACTCTTTTGGATTTTAATTTAAATATGTTCAAGCTTTTCGATTTGGTGCCCATCCATCAGCATTGATCTCTTCGCCCTCAACAATCTACTGCACGCACTCCATTCTTTCCATAGACATAAAGGTTTTATCTCCCCATTGCTCCTTCCAAACATAGCTATCTCTGAATTGCGCATCACATAGCTAAGCTCTCCATTTTTCTGTCCAGCGTTATTCATAGATTTATTGGTTACCCCATTTTATCTGATACTTACTCTCACAGTTCCTGCTTTCAATTTTAATATTCTTCTTGCAACGACGCGATTAATATGTTCGTCCTGCAGAGTTATTCACTAACCTTGCGGTGATTTGTCCCTCTGTTCTGTTAGAAAACGAACACTGTTTCTCCACTGGAAAGGCTGTAGTAGAGCCAGTCGCACTAATAGTGTCCAGCGGGTGCAAAAAATGCTTCCTAATATCAGTATTAACTAAGGTATTAAAGGATAAACAGTTCGTGGGTGAAAAAATCTAGATATTTGACACAAAAACATTGCCAATCCCATGCTGTGAATGTCGAAATTATAAATTTAGTTTCGACACTCACACGAAATCTCTGTCACTCATAATAGCCAGCTTATTGTATCGAACCGGACCTGTTACGAAAAACATTACGAATCTAATTATTGTTATAACGAGTGAATGCCTGGGATCTGTTTTAGTCGTAGTGGGTTTCTATGATGTGTAAAAATATGAAAAGAAATTAATCAGGTGGTTGTAAAGTAATATCGGTTGCTATGTTATCTCAGTTCTTATTTTTCAAAGCAAAGAGTAAATTAATATTTCTTAAAGCTTACCTTTCTTCCCGTAAGGTAATGTTGGGTATATCATCGTGTCACATTACTCGTCATAAGTGGAGAACATGAGCTCATTTATTCCACTCGTCAGAGTTTGAGGATATATGTAAGCACGAAACACAATTTCTTATTGATAATTGAATACCTTTTCTTCAATAAAATAGAAATGACTTTGAAATGTCTACGTGTTAATGCACTCGGATTATCTAGCCCGGTACAGACAAAACAACTGAAAATTTTGGAATCTCTTTCGATAAACATTTAAAGTTTCGTCAAAGAAAGGAATTTTAACAGTATTTTCCGACAATAACGGTTCCTGTAACTAACAGGATCCTATTGCAACCGTAATGGTGGTCAACAATCATATGAAGCGAATACGCTAAAACCGATATATTTATAGCAAATGTTGATCATTAATCTAATACAAGGCTTGGGATACTATTTCAGATAAATGAAATATATTTACGTTTAACATTCCACGGCATTCCTCAGTCAAATTTAACTCATTATTCCGCAAAATTAACACATCTTCTCAGATCTCCTTATATCGGCGTCCGAAAATTATCACGGCTGATATCCGAACTTGTCCTAGACCTCACAAAGCAATCTCTTTAGCTCACAGAATATGACCGAAAGTACTGTCGTCTGACTGGCTGACAAACATCCTTGTCAGTCATATCAGAATTAAACCGGTCAGTCCTGCGTCTTCTACTATCAATCAGTCACAACACAACAGCTTTTATGAAGAGTTTCTTAAAGAAATAAACTTAGAAAAAAATAACAAATATCTACTACCTTTTTAAATAATTGAATTATCGTAAAATGTTTCTTATTTTCCCAGTACCATAAACTGGCTATCAGTTCACAAATTTCCACTGAGAATACGATTCACTCTCTCTCCACATCCTCAGTTCTAACACTAACGTATACACAGTTAACTGACATGAGAATATTCATTTATTATATTACTTCGCTTTCGTACCTTCATCCACACTAACAACTAAATCATCAGCAGTTAATAGATGACGTAATACACATAGAATGCCGGCCGGAGTGGCCGAGCTGTTCTAGGCGCTACAGTCTGGAGCCGCGCGACCACTACGGTTGCATGTTCGAATCCTGCCTCGGGCATGGATGTGTATGATGTCCTTAGGTTAGTAGGTTTAAGCAGTTCTAAGTTCTAGGGGACTGGTGAGCACAGCAGTTAAGTCTCATAGTGCTCAGAGCCATTTGAACCATTTGAACACATAGAAGATAAAGTATTGTTTCAGAATTACAGTATTTTGACTACTAAGAATTTTATATTCCGTAAGACGCTGAAAGCTTTTTCCGTAGCCATAACTGCTTGCAGTTAACTACTGAACCTGATCATACATCTGTTGCGAAATAGCCATGTCCCATCTTTGCAGGCAGGTGCTCGCTCGCGTTAACTGCTATAGACGCGATGTAAAGGCGCTAGAAACTCTCACTTTTTCCTTGCCCTGTGTTTCTTACCGTCCACTTTCAAAGCCTGACACCTCCGCAACGTGTTTGTCAGTAGTGTGCAAATAACACATTTTGTAGAGAGAATCATCCATCCCGTGTGCCTGTCACTTTCTGACATTCATCTTGCCTCGAGAACTTCTTACATAGTCAAATTATTTCACATATTCCACTCTCTCTTCCTCGACTTTTCGTCTTGATCTACTACTCAAGATTTTCCTCTTTGTTGAGTCTATATCCATATTTTACCGAACACAGACTGACAGTTCAGTTTAGTTATTCTTCCAAGTATTCTTCAATTTCGGCAGAAAAAAGAAAGAAAAAAGCGGTGTTGCTTGCTAACTTCAACTTTCTAATATACATAGCTTGCATTTCATTTCTTTGCAGAGTCATAATAATATGAGCTGTGACAATGTTGGAGCAGCATTGGTCCATTCGTTATGATGAAAAGTCTTCCTACAATTGTCTGGTCTACCAAAGGAATACCATATTCCGTGTCATGACGTTCTTTTCTCTGACCACGTGACGATTCATTATATTCCCCACATCCCTTAAAACCCAGACTCTTTGAGTAACCCCCTCATACTCATTTTACATTGCTTCTCGCTAAAATATATAGCTGATAAGTCCCCACTCTCCCCTCTTATGAATATTCTTTTCAACAACAGCTCGGTGATACGCACTTATAATACACTCCTGGAAATTGAATTAAGAACACCGTGAATTCATTGTCCCAGGAAGGGGAAACTTTATTGACACATTCCTGGGGTCAGATACATCACATGATCACACTGACAGAACCACAGGCACATAGACACAGGCAACAGAGAATGCACAATGTCGGCACTAGTACAGTGTATATCCACCTTTCGCAGCAATGCAGGCTGCTATTCTCCCATGGAGACGGTCGTAGAGATGCTGGATGTAGTCCTATGGAACGGCTTGCCATGCCATTTCCACCTGGCGCCTCAGTTGGACCAGCGTTCGTGCTGGACGTGCAGACCGCGTGAGACGACGCTTCATCCAGTCCCAAACATGCTCAATGGGGGACAGATCCGGAGATCTTGCTGGCCAGGGTAGTTGACTTACACCTTCTAGAGCACGTTGGGTGGCACGGGATACATGCGGACGTGCATTGTCCTGTTGGAACAGCAAGTTCCCTTGCCGGTCTAGGAATGGTAGAACGATGGGTTCGATGACGGTTTGGATGTACCGTGCACTATTCAGTGTCCCCTCGACGATCACCAGTGGTGTACGGCCAGTGTAGGAGATCGCTCCCCACACCATGATGCCGGGTGTTGGCCCTGTGTGCCTCAGTCGTATGCAGTCCTGATTGTGGCGCTCACCTGCACGGCGCCAAACACGCATACGACCATCATTGGCACCAAGGCAGAAGCGACTCTCATCGCTGAAGACGACACGTCTCCATTCGTCCCTCCATTCACGCCTGTCGCGACACCACTGGAGGCGGGCTGCACGATGTTGGGGCGTGAGCGGAAGACGGCCTAACGGTGTGCGGGACCGTAGCCCAGCTTCATGGAGACGGTTGCGAATGGTCCTCGCCGATACCCCAGGAGCAACAGTGTCCCTAATTTGCTGGGAAGTGGCGGTGCGGTCCCCTACGGCACTGCGTAGGATCCTACGGTCTTGGCGTGCATCCGTGCGTCGCTGCGGTCCGGTCCCAGGTCGACGGGCACGTGCACCTTCCGCCGACCACTGGCGACAACATCGATGTACTGTGGAGACCTCACGCCCCACGTGTTGAGCAATTCGGCGGTACGTCCACCCGGCCTCCCGCATGCCCACTATACGCCCTCGCTCAAAGTCCGTCAACTGCACATACGGTTCACGTCCACGCTGTCGCGGCATGCTACCAGTGTTAAAGACTGCGATGGAGCTCCGTATGCCACGGCAAACTGGCTGACACTGACGGCGGCGGTGCACAAATGCTGCGCAGCTAGCGCCATTCGACGGCCAACACCGCGGTTCCTGGTGTGTCCGCTGTGCCGTGCGTGTGATCATTGCTTGTACAGCCCTCTCGCAGTGTCCGGAGCAAGTATGGTGGGTCTGACCCACCGGTGTCAATGTGTTCTTTTTTCCATTTCCAGGAGTGTACTTGACAATTCTAAGCCATTTTGTACCATACATTTATTTGCTAATTTACATTAACAACTTAGAGTCCTTTTGGTGCAGATTGATGAATTGAATAATTATGTCATTGTGTATCGTCAATAATTTCCTTAATTACCTACTTATTCCTTGCTTCTCGATGCTGGTCCATTCTCTCAATGACTGTTGTCAACAATACACCATGTTGAAACTGACAATCACTGAGCTTCTTCAAGTGTTTCATTCGCTTTTGACAACCACCTTGCTTACGTTAATAATTATGCTAATGTTTATCCATTGTTTATGGTATATAAAATATGTTCGTTACCTGTTCAGCCAAAAAATTCGTAAGCAAGTGTCTCATTACCCTATCGTTCGGGTGTTGACAAGCACAATCAACTCATTATTCGTGGATACATTTATCGACGCACCGAGGCATCAGGTTTACACAGCGCTCCCAACAACAGTCTGAAGACTTGTATGTTGCAGGGTGTGTTGTGCTGAAAAACAACTGTTAAGAAAATAAATCGATATGTTTTACCTCCTACGATTTAGCAGTGAAGTTATCCAATCAGATTCTATAAAGAATGCTGGAAGTCACCTGCTTCAGGTCAGCGTGACTCTAGTGCCACATGGGCCTAGCCCCGCAACACAAGGCAATAGGAGGAACGAGGAACGACAGCGTAACTCAATCTGTGGTTAGTTACTGAGTACCGTGGTGGTCTTCCTCATTACAACACGGCCATGAGACAACATTTGGGTGGATTATCACAAGAAAGAATCATCGGGAAAATGGGAGAGGAAAGAAGCGTGACGAGTGTAGCCTAGTAGTTTAGTACTGCTCACAGCACAGCTTCACGTGCATGGGAAACGTTCCGCACCCCAGGTACTACTGCCCGAAGGAGAGGATGTGGTCTACCACGCTCATCTGTTGATGTACATGAGCACTGCATTGTGCGGTAGGCAAGAAGAGACCGACGTAAAGCACCGGGCGCAGCTCTCGCTTTCCACAGTGGAACCGTGATAGCTCCTACTTTATGTTCCGTTGACATTCCTACATCGGCGGTACCATTCGCGGATGTGAAAAGAGCACAGGGACCTTTTTATGCTGCTGTATTTTTTTCTGCGACACCAATATCGGTATTCTGAGCATTTATAAAACTTCATTGTCTGCCTTGCTTAATGCTCTTTGACCTAACATTTATGTAATTGTTTTATTCATTTTTATGTCATTGCAATTAACCTGTGGTTGTAAAATTAAGAGTAATGTCATGTGAAAGAATGGATGCTCAAAACTTTACTTGTAGCACTGGTTTGTGCATAGGGAAAGTAGGTTCGAGATCAATAAAAAATGGAGGGAAGTCCCTGCGTAAGGAAACCCGATTGGCGGAAATAGGAAAGGTAGATTTGGTGGTCAAGCTGCAAGGCTCATCTGTGGCAAGAGTTGTCGGTGGCTAGCAGGCAAGTGTTCGCACTATGTGCGCTGAACGAGCCATGAAGAGCCGCGAGATTATATAATATAGCCTAGTATCAGAAAGCAATTCCGCTTATTAGTCAGGGTACACATTGGTAAGCTCTGTACTACGAAAATCCGATGCTAAGCGAGAGCCTGACACTTACGCCGCCTTTTTGAGGAGCCACAGGAAACCGCCACAGCCACCGGCATCCTCAAATAATTTGAGTATTGTGCAACTGCATCGATGAGTTATGGGGACTCTTATTCAGTTAGTCGGTTTTCTTCAAACTTTTTATTGAACACCTGGATTTAAAAAAAATTATAGTTAAAGTTCAACCAAAGAACTGTCGGAAGAAAATTATTTAAAGTGTTTTGCTTAAAAGTCACCCTTATTGAGATGCAGTACACCATTTAAACGATAGGCATCAAATTGTGATCAGTCAAAGTAGTATTGACTAATAAACATGAAGGGCCAGCACAAGCAATAGTTATTATACATGTTAGTTTAGATTTTAGTGTACATATACACACATAAAAAACGTTTTGCATCACCCCAGTTCCCAGAACTACTGAAGATAGACTTTGAATATGGCTATTGTACGAGGTGCATTCAAGTTCTAAGGCCTCCGATTTTTTTTCTAATTAATTACTCACCCGAAATCGATGAAACTGGCGTTACTTCTCGACGTAATCGCCCTGCAGACGTACACATTTTTCACAACGCTGGCGCCATGACTCCATGGCAGCGGCGAAGGCTTCTTTAGGAGTCTGTTTTGACCACTGGAAAATCGCTGAGGCAATAGCAGCACGCCCGGCCGGAGTGGCCGAGCGGTTCTAGGCGCTACAGTCTGGAACCGCGCGACCGCTACGGCCGCAGGTTCGAATCCTGCCTCGGGCATGGATGTGTGTGATGTCCTTAGGTTCTTTAGGTTAAACTAGTTCTCGGTTCTAGGGGACTGATGACCTCAGAAGATGACCTCAGGTCAGGTGAGTAGGGAGCATGAGGAATCACTTAAAAGTTGTTATCACGAAGAAACTGTTGCGTAACGTTAGCTCGATGTGCGGGTGCGATGTCTTGGTGAAACAGCACACGCGCATCCCTTCCCGCACGTTTTTGTTGCAGTGCAGGAAGGAATTTGTTCTTCAAAACATTTTCGTAGGATGCACCTGTTACCGTAGTGCCCTTTGGAACGCAATGGGTAAGGATTACGCCCTCGCTGTCCCAAAACATGGACACCATCATTTTTTCAGCACTGGCGGTTACCCGAAATTTTTTTTGGTGCCGGTGAATCTGTGTGCTTCCATTGATCTGACTGGCGCTTTGTTTCTGGATTGAAAAATGGCATCCACGTCTCATCCATTGTCACAACCGACGAAAAGAAAGACCCATTCATGCTGTCGCTGCGCGTCAACATTGCTTGGCAACATGCCACACGGGCAGCCATGTGGTCGTCCGTCAGCATTCGTGGCACCCACCTGGATGACACTTTTCGCATTTTCAGGTCGTCATGCAGGATTGTGTGCACAGAACCCACAAAAATGCCAACTCTGGAGGCGATCTGTTCAACAGTCATTCGGCGATCCCCCAAAACAATTCTCTCCACTTTCTCGATCATGTCGTCAGACCGGCTTGCGCGAGCCCGAGGTTGTTTCGGCTTGTTGTCACACGATGTTCTGCCTTCATTAAACTGTCGCACCCACGAACTCACTTTCGACACATCCATAACTCCATCACCACATGTCTCCTTCAACTGTCGATGAATTTCAATTGGTTTCACACCACGCAAATTCAGAAAACGAATGATTGCACGCTGTTCAAGTAAGGAAAACGTCGCCATTTTAAGTATTTAAAACAGTTCTCATTCTCGCCGCTCGCGGTGAAATTCCATCTGACGTACGGTGCTGCCATCTCTGGGACGTATTGACAATGAACACGGCCTCATTTTAAAACAATGCGCATGTTTCTATCTCTTTCCAGTCAGGAGGAAATAAATCGGAGGCCTTAGAACTTGAATGCACCTCGTATCACAGACAAGGTCCCATTGTCTGTTCAGAGACGTCGCTAAAACCACCAAAAGATGTAAACAACCATGCATGAGCAACGCCTATTAGACGGAGAGGTCCGACAGCCGATCAGTTCCAGTCATTCCACCAGGAAGGATTTACACGGCTCATGTTGTCTGTACTTCAACTATGCCTCGACGGTCAATACCGCGGTTCAATCGCGTCCGCATTGTTACTTTGTGCAAGGAAGGGCTCTCGACAAGGGAAGTGCCCAGGCGTCTCGGAGTGAACCAAAGCGGTGCTGTTCGGACATGGAGCAGATACAGAAAAACAGGAAAAGTCGATGACACGCCTCGCTCAGGCCGCCCAAGGGCTACTACTGCAGTGGATGACCGCTACCTACGGATTATGGCTCGGAGGAACCCAGACAATAACGCCACCATGTTGAATAATGCTTTTCGTGAGCCACAGGACGTTGTGTTACGACTCAAACTGTGCGCAATAGGCGGCATGATGCGCAACTTCACTCCTGACGTCCATGGCGAGATCCATCTTGGCAGCCACGACACCATGCAGCGAAGTACAGATGGCCCCAATAACATACCGAATGGACCGCTCAGTATTGCCTTCACGTTCGCTTCACCGATGAGTGTCGCATGTGCCTTCAACCAGATAATCGTCGGAGACGCGTTTGGAGGCACCCCGGTCAGGCCGAACGCCTTTGACACACTGTCCAGCTAGTGCAGCAAGGTGGAGGTTCCCTGCTGTTTTGGGGTGGCCTTATGTGAGGCCGACGTACGCCGCTGGTAGTAATGGAAGACGCTGTAACGGCTGTACATATGTGAATGCCATTCTCCAACCGACAGTGCAACCATATCGGCAGCATATTGGCGAGGCCTTCGTCTTCATGGACGACAGTTCGCGCCCTCATCGTGGACATCTTGTGAATTATTTCGTTCAGGATAATGACATCGCTCGACTAGAGTGGCCAGCATGTACTCCTGACATGAACCCTACCGAACATGCCCGGGATAGATTGAAAAGGACTGTTTATGGACGACGTGGCCCACCAACCACTCTGAGGGATATAAGCCGAATCGCCATTGAGGAGTGAGACAATGTGGACCGACAGTGCCTTGATGAACTTGTGGATAGTATGCCACGACGAATACAGGGATACCTCAATGTAAGAGGACGTGCTGCTGGGTATTAGAGGTACCGGTGTGTACAGCAGTCTGGACCACCACCTCTGAAGGTCTCGCTGTATGATGGTACAACATCAATGTGTGGTTTTCATGAGCAATTAAAAGGACGGAAATGATGTTTATGTTGATCTCTATTCCAATTGTCTGTACAAGTTCCGGAACTCTCGCAACCGAGGTAATGCAAACCTTTTTTTGATGAGTGTACCTATAATTGTTTCTCATGTTGTGTATTAACTAAAATTTTCAGTTTTCACATGAGTTAGTTTAAAGAATGGTTTCTTGGTCCCCACGCAAATTACTGAGCCAGCTTTGCTTTCCTAATTACGGTTACTGTACTAATGAAGTGCAGTTGTAATTTTATAATATTCGCTGATGTTCTAATAAGTGACTGGTTACCGTTATTCAAACTACTACAGATTCAGAGACCACACGCCTTACGAGTGTTCTGTTCAGAAAATAGAAGTAAATTCTCTGTGATAAAGGAAATTGTAATACGAAAAGATAACATAGAAATTGGAATATCGTTTCAGTGACAATGTTTCATAGTAATTAAACTGATAAAACATCGTATCCAAGTTAATTGTGCTCGACCATTTATGAGCATTTCAGTGTAATGATTATTAATTTGCTGCTTTAGTGCACACATAGTAAGTGTTTCTGAGAGCCAGTTGTTGGAAAAACGGTTAACATTCGTCGTCTGCTGTTGATGCCAAATTGCTATCACATTCTTAAGAAATTTGGATACTCCTTGCTATCTTATTTGCAAAACAGAATTTCTGTATCAACTTAAGTCATTCCTATAGTTAACGTTCTTGTATGAACTGTTGTCGTACTTTGTACAACTTCGTCTATTTAGACTGGAGGTCGTTTACGTTCAAGTATTTGCAGTTTACTTTGTTACTAACAAAACCTTGGTTCGATTTGCTACTACTTCCTTGCAACAGGTATGTTTAGTAAAACGAAAACAGCCCGACACTTTACCATTACTCACGATCATTGTCAAATTAGAATCCTGTTGCAGGAGTAACGTTATTGTTGTAGTGCTAATATAGTAGTAGCCCGTTATGCCCTGTTTCTTACTGTAAGCCGTGACTGAAGTGGACCAAAGAAGAGAGGAGTCACATGCGATTCTCGAATCAAATCAGATTCAGTCTTATGAGCCTGGACGTACCCTCTTAAGGTCGGTGGTGGGAACATTGTCGAACATAATCGTTTTAATGGTCCAGATTTTACGGTGTTGAGAGGCATAATGTTACATGGTGTAAGAGGTCCATGATTAAAGAATTTGTTGCTAGCGCACTCGAGCAGATGTAATTTCGATGGATTGCTCACGCGCTGCCTGCGATATGTAAGATATAAGAGAATCTGAGACCAAAGAGCAGTGTTGACTGCAGTAGGAACTGTGTAGCAGTAGCAGTAAGTTGTTGCTAGCGAGCAGTCCAGTCGTGTGTATCGAGTTGGCTGGGCCGGTCGTGGTGCAGCGATGGCGGAGCCTGAGCGTTATTGTATAAGGTAAAAGCAGCCTCGCGCATATGTAGTATTGTTGTATCAAGTCCCAAGTAAATGTTTAAAAAAATCTCTTAATAATAATCTTTCTCATAAAAAGTAATTTTTGACAATCATTCATTTCAATTTAAAGAATTTACTAATTTCTCCAATCCTTGGTTATCCCGATTATTGAAAAGAAAAATCAGTTGTTTCTTTTTGTACAAGACAAATCTATCGGCCAGCATTGCACAGGGCTGCGCCAGAAAAATTTGTTATAGGAGCAGATATATATGCGTTATCCGGCGACCTAATTGAGGTAAGAATTTTCAATTTTTTCAGAATGATCTTTCAGCACTGCTGACGTCCAAAGTTAACCAGTTTAAATCCACAGTCAGTTATTGAAAGGCTATAAGTGAGCAACTATTTTATTGAGGGGTTAATCACATTGTATTATTGGTAGGTTACGGAACTTATTTGTTGGTAGGTTACGCTAAATGTCAATGACATAATTATATTTTTTACTGTTGAGAGGTTTAGGAATTTTTCTGTTTTGAGGTTACACTAAATTAGTATATTATTCATATTATTTTATTTTGTGTGGAGGTTACACTTGGCGACAACCGGCCAGGATCGTATTTTCTTTGCGAATTTCTGAGAGGTAGTCAGTTATATATCTGCTCTTATTTACTTAATATTGAATGTAGTTTGCATCTGGCGCAACGCATTTACTAATTTGTCACTCTTTCCTTCACAGGTCATCGGAAATTTATTGCTCTTTGTTGTAATTGTATTTGTTACATTTTTGCTTTGTCTTTGTTTCATTTTGTGCTTAACTTTGATTTATGATAATGCCGCGAAAAACTGCTAACAGTACATCGCGATCCGTAATGATTGAATAATTTGACTGATAATACTAGCGACACTCAGTGTCTTGATGATAATCCTCCAGATACAGACAATCAGTGCGTACCGACCACCAGTAATGATTGTAATCTAAATGATGAGCAAACAAATTCAATTATGTCTGCACGAAATTTAATGACAATTGATGACGCGGCACGTTCCGTTACAGTGAACGCTGTCCAGTTTGACACGCCTGATTTCCAAATTTACGTAGCGAACAGATAATGGTTCGTAACGAAGGTGAACAATATACACAAAACAAGTCAGATTTATTTGATTCCGATGTAGTGACCAATAGTGCACATCCGATTAGCGAACCTTTTCGTAAATCAGACAATAACCAAATGGTTATTCAAAACGTGTCACATGCAGATACACCATCACACATCATAGAAAATAGAGTCGCTACTTTTGGCATGGATCAAGTTATGGCAGTATCGCTACAACTTAATGGAAAACTAGACAACAATTCGAAACAGTCGAATGAAAAACAAGACAACAATTACAAACAACTTAATGAAAAACTAGACAACAATTCCAAACAGTTGAATGAAAAACAAGATAACAATTTCAAACAGCTTAGTGAACAGATTACAGCCGTTGCCGTGCAATGTCATGATGCTAAAGAACAATTACGTGAGGAAATTAAGGCTTGTGCTAGGAACAGTAGTGAAGAAATTAGATCTGTGGCACAAGAATTAAGTAATACACATGCAGCCACAACCAAATTATTTAGAGGTGAAATTAGTGCAGTCGCTAAACAATGTTCTGAAAACGCAACACTGTTACGCGACGAGTTTAAATTAATGTCATCAGAACTTTCACGCACACTGGATGCGAAAGTAGACACGAAATTTGAACAACAAAACAGCCAAATTGACGAACGTTTTAATCACCACCTACAAAGCAGTGAAACGCGTTACCGTAGATTTATACAGGAACAGAACACAGTGAAGAAACAAGTTATGGAAACAATTATTGCACAGAGACTGGAAGATAAGCGTAAATTGTTTCCGAAAGCAAAAACATACGTAGACAACAATATTGCTACAGTATCAGATGAAATCAAGCAGCTGAACACCGAATTGCATGATGAAATCTTAAAACAAAAACAGACACACACACACAATAGACTTTCAGACAATGACCAACAGACTTGAACAATTAGAATTAATACAGGACCCCAATGCCATCAAAGCAGACGTTAAGAAATTGAACAAAACCACCCGTAAAATCCTAAAACAAATTAATGTTTGTGACACTAAACATGACGATCAGGTAAAAGCACTGACTGAAAAATTTGATGAATTGGCCAGTCGTATTGACGTTATCGAAAATAACAATGACACCAAATCAGACGATACGTCACCAATTTCGTTCAATCAAACACCCGAATTCCAAAACCTACAGCAGACAATCAGTGAGATAGGTTCGTCCAATAATACTTTCAGTAGAAAATTCTCATCTTTACAGCAAGAAGTGACAGAGATGAAAAATGTTTCAGCCTCTAACACAGCACAGCTTACGCCACATTCCGAACATTTCTCACACTCACACAGCCAGTATAATTTAGGTAATTTACAGAGAATACGTGACTTAGATTCCGAACACTCACAGACAAACAGATTAGCATACAATCCTGAACCTGTTCAGACATTCCGAGACGATAATTTTGATAATAAGCACTTTCTATCCGTGAGAAAATTTAAGTTATTTAAAAATGACAGAACACAATACACCCTTTCGACTGGATACGACAATTTGCTCTTGTATTTTTACCAGCTTGGCCTGTAATGCAGAAACTAGCATTGGACTGGATACAACAATTTGGTTTTGAATTTTCACTGGCATTGCCTGTAACGCAGAAACTAAAATTTATTTTCAGCGCGTAAGAGACCTCCGGAGATTCATTACACTTCGATGAATATGTGCCGTAGCGTTCACAGGGCCCCGAGCCGTTGTAGTGCTATTTCATCTTTAGTTTTCTGCACTGCTGCCTTCTCTTCTACTATCCTTTATATCTATCAAAACAGCTTTTCAACTATCGATCTATCTAGAATTAACAATGAGTAAGGAAAACCTGATATGACGAGTTTTTCTGAAAGTGACAGCTTTCATTAGACACTCCTGAAATGACAAGAACTACCAGTACCAGCGTAATTTTAATAAGTGACAAAATTTTTAATCATCAGTACCGTCAAAATTATCAGCAACAGGAAACACATTTTGGTAACAATAGAGGTTTTTCCCCACAACAGCAACAAAACCAGCCGGTTAGCATACCTAACCAACAATGTAATGTGCAAGGTCAACCAAGCTTTAATGTTTCGCCGCCTACACGTATAGCGTCGGTTCCACCGAATAGTAACGCACCGCAACAAGGAAATCAGTACGTACAGAAAACACATCATTTCAACTCCTATCGCAACGCGCCGTATAGGGATGACAATCATGACAGACGTAAAAGTAATGAGCACAGTTTTCAGCGTAACAGTCGGTCTTACCAGCAGCAGAATCAACCACAACAACAGATAATCATGAATGAACCAGACAGTAGGTATCATCCCGAACCTAATACGTCAGGACGAAGTAACAGAACAGTACAAATAGTCGAAATGCCACAGCATCTTCCTGCAAATAACAGCACGTCAGATAGAATTTGACTAGATGCAGTACAGGTTGCATCCTCCAGCAACGTAAGCAATACTTCAGATACACAGAGTCTTGTTCAAGAAAATGTTATTACTTTTGACGACATCCGAGACACACTTTTGCATGAAAAACCAGTTATACAAAAAGCCATTTCCCACCCTGTCATTGAAGTAAATATTGGATCATCCAAATTTTCAGCAGTAATCGATTCTGGATCACCTATGTCAGTTATAAATGAAGAAACCTTCAACGAATGTAACAAAGAGAATACCTATCCTACGTAACCATTAGGCAAAACTAAAGTAAAAGGAGCAGTATCTAGTAAAGGAGTAGATGTAAAATTACAGACACACTTATCATTTTGTATTGCAGGTCACACGTTTCACTCAAATTTTTGGATTGTTTCCTTATTGACAACAGACGTTATTTTAGGTGCGAGTTTTTTGGTACAACACGACGCAATTATTGACTTCCAAAATTCCTATTTAATGTTAAAGGATGAAAATGTACAACTGGCATTAGAATTTCAGCACTCTTTATCTGCAGATGAACAGGCAATTAATCAAACGGAGGTCATTTCTGCATCACGTAACATAAACTGTCATTCCACATTGTTCACAGATACGTATGTTCACAATTACAATAAACCAGACGAAGCTGACTATGACGTTATGCAAATGATTTCTGATAAAGTTAAACAGAGCAGTACAAATACAGACGACGAACGTACTCAACTACGCAATATTCTTTTACAGCAAGCTCCAGTTTTTGACAACATCCGCCAAGCGGTTAAAGGCGCTTCAGTCTGGAACCGCGCGACCGCTACGGTCGCAGGTTCGAATCCTGCCTCGGGCATGGATGTGTGTGATGTCCTTAGGTTAGTTAGGTTTAAGTAGTTCTAAGTTCTAGGGGACTGATGACCTCAGATGTTAAGTCCCATAGTGCTCAGAGCCATTTTGACAACATCCCTGGTAGTATGTCCGGTTTTATGTATGAATATCAAGTTAAACAGCATGACACATTTAAAGCTAAACATTATCCCATTCCTTATATCCACAGAGAACAAGTTAAGAAAGAATTACAAGCTATGCTTGACCAAGGAATTATTGAACCGGCAGTTAGTCCGTACATAAACCCGCTCCATATTGTTAAGAAAAAGGATGGTTCACTTCGGCTCGTACTTGATTCGCGTCACATCAAAGACATTATTATTAATGAAACAGATCGCCCACGGACACTAGAAGAACGTTTACAGAAATTTCATGGTACTGCTGTTTATTCCACATTAGATTTGAAATCGGGATTTTGGCAAATTCAGCTCCATCCGAACTGCAGAAAGTACACAGCATTTCTCTGTTTTGGTGACTTATCAATTTTGTAAATTACCGTTCGGCTTAGCAATTTCTTCAGCAGCGTTTATTCGCGGTTTGAATATTATACTTCCGACAGAACTTAAAGACAGAATCACAACGTATGTAGATGACATTCTTATTGCAGAAGCTAACTGGTCTGAAAATAATCTGATTCTTGAACAACTGTTGCAAACTTTTCGTGCACAAGAACTCACAGTTAATCTTAGCAAATCACACTTTGACAAAACTTCTTCTAGGCGCTACATTCCGGAACCGCGCGACTGCTACGGTCGCAGGTTCGAATCCCGCCTCGGGCATGGATGTGTGTGATGTCCTTAGGTTAGTTAGGTTTAAGTAGTTCTAAGTTCTAGGGGACTGATGACCTCAGATGTTAAGTCCCATAGTGCTCAGAGCCATTTGAACCATTTTTTTTGACAAAACTTCTATAAAATATCTTGGACATGTAATTTCAGCAGAAGGCATTGCGCCTGACCCGGAAAAACTTTACCTGACATTACTGTACCTACGACGAAGAAATAACTACGCAGCTTTTTGGGTTTAATTAACTTTTTTCGTAAATTTATTCATTACTCTGCTTTAGACACCCCTAGATTATGCCAATTGACGGGTAATTCATTTTTTAATATGATCAGTTGTCCTAATTATGCTAAAGACTTTTACAGTGCGTGTGCACTTTATTTCATTTGTTAATATGATCAGTTGTCCTAAGTATGCTAAAGACATATACAGTGCGTGTGCACTTTGTCATTTGTTAATATGTTTTGTACTCATTGCGTATACATTTTGTCATTTCTTGATATTTTTTGTACTCAGTGCATGTGCACTCTGTTTCATTTCATGTTCTGCACTTATATATATGTATATACTCTGTGACTGTAGACTTAGTTAATTAATTAGATTATAGAAAAATTTCTTGCTCATGGCAAGTACAATTGACTCACCATCGCTGCCAAATTTTTGCCCCCCAGTGGAGGGTTATGTAAGAGGTCCATGATTAAAGAAATTGTTGCTAGCGCACTCGAGCAGATGTAATTTCGATGGATTGCTCACGCGCTGCCTGCGATATGTAAGATATAAGAGAATCTGAGACCAAAGAGCAGTGTTGACTGCAGTAGGAACTGTGTAGCAGTAGCAGTAAGTTGTTGCTAGCGAGCAGTCCAGTCGTGTGTATCGAGTTGGCTGGGCCGGTCGTGGTGCAGCGATGGCGGAGCCTGAGCGTTATTGTATAAGGTAAAAGCAGCCTCGCGCATATGTAGTATTGTTGTATCAAGTCCCAAGTAAATGTTTAAAAAAATCTCTTAATAATAATCTTTCTCATAAAAAGTAATTTTTGACAATCATTCATTTCAATTTAAAGAATTTACTAATTTCTCCAATCCTTGGTTATCCCGATTATTGAAAAGAAAAATCAGTTGTTTCTTTTTGTACAAGACAAATCTATCGGCCAGCATTGCACATGGCTGCGCCAGAAAAATTTGTTATAGGAGCAGATATATATGCGTTATCCGGCGACCTAATTGAGGTAAGAATTTTCAATTTTTTCAGAATGATCTTTCAGCACTGCTGACGTCCAAAATTAACCAGTTTAAATCCACAGTCAGTTATTGAAAGGCTATAAGTGAGCAACTATTTTATTGAGGGGTTAATCACATTGTATTATTGGTAGGTTACGGAACTTATTTGTTGGTAGGTTACGCTAAATGTCAATGACATAATTATATTTTTTACTGTTGAGAGGTTTAGGAATTTTTCTGTTTTGAGGTTACACTAAATTAGTATATTATTCATATTATTTTATTTTGTGGGGAGGTTACAATGGGCGTGCTGACTTCCAAATCTTTGAAAACGACTCATTCACCAGCGAACGTAGCTGTGACGCTACATTACTTTCCCATTAGCTTCTTTTCCGGGGAACATTCGGCCCTGGCTTCATTTTGATGGATGACAATGCGCGAACAGCGCAGATGCGTAACCAGAAGATATTCAGCAAGGGTCAGACCTGTCAGTTCTCCTGACGAAAATCCGATCGAGTACATGTGTGGCACGGAGGGGAGACAGCAGCACGTCCGCATGCACCAACCTTCAGCCATTGGTTGTAGACCGCGTTGGGTGAGGAATGGACCGCCCCGCCGCTATTAAGTACCATGCCCACATTTTGTAGAGTCTAGGTGACCACAAAAAATCGCGGTGACTTAAGTGAAGTAGTGATCTTTGAATGACAGTGTCTCTTCGTTTCTTTTCTCTGGGTGTTTTTTTCTGACACTTTCTGTTCTACATTGTAGCGGTTGTTTTTACGTATGGTCCAAGTTTCACCGAGCTATGTAACTTGATAGTGACACATCATGCAAAAGTTACTTTCATCCTTCGATTTTGCACATCCGTGAATTTCCTTTAATATTCGTTAAATTAATTCTGTACTCAATAGCAGTCATAAATATATTATAATAAATAATAATTCTGCCCTGAATTACGAAACACATCAAGAAATTACAGAGTCAGTCACCAAAACTACTGCACTTTTTCCACTCAGTAGCAGTCTCTGAGAATAAAGTTCCCTACCATAGTACCTCTGCACAAGACTGCTACTTTCATCTACATCTCTACTTTCCAGAAACATTGTGGAGTTTACAACTGTGAAACGTCCCCTTTGAACAATCATACAGGACTGTGCTTAAACTGACACACAATATTTTTAGCGCAACGCAATCTGACTTCCAATAATCTCTACAAGAGAATGGCCCTGACTAACATTAACCTGTACTTTTCACAAATCACTTACCTCACAAAAATTTTGGTTACTCCCACTACTGCAATACAGAGAGCGCCACTACTGCCAGCTAAATAAAAGATTCAAACTATGGAAGGCACTAACTACTGATAGGGATAGTTAGCAAATGAAAGATATTAATAGAGAACAAACAATGTATTTACCTTGATATCATCATATATATATATATATATATCAGTTCATGACAAATTACAAAACTCCGCCATCTCTCTCCCCACATCCACCACTGCTGGCGGCTCACCTCCAACTGCCAACGCTACGCGCTGTTCACAGCCAGCTGCCTAACACTACAATGGTTATTACAACAATGCAAAGCAGCCACAGACTGCACACAGCACAGCCAGTGATTTTTTTTATACAGAGGTGGCATTACCAATAAAAAAACCTAAACAGCCTACTTACAACTGTCACTCTCCCTCTCTTTTCCTTTTCCATCCGCTAATGACCTATGAGAAGAGCGACTGTTAGTGAGTCCCCAGTCAATTCGAATGCCTCTAATCTTAGCTTGATAGTTTTTTCCTGGATCCGACATATACATAAAGAAATAATACAATATGTGATCAAATGACTTACAAGTTCGTGGCGCCCTATATCGGTAATGCTGGAATTTAATATGATGTTGACCCACTCTTAGCGTTGATCACATCTTCCACTCTCGCAGTCATACGTTCAGTCAGATGCTGGAGAATTTCTTGGGGAATGGCAGCCAATTCTTCACGGAGTGCTGCGCTAAGATTAGGTATCGATGTCGGTCGGTGAGGTCTGGCACGAAGCCGGCGTTCCAAAACATCCGAAAGGTGTTCTATACGATTCCGGTTAGGACTCGGTGAAAGTCAATCCATTACAGGGATGTTATTGTCATGTAAACACTCCGCCACAGGTCGTGCATTATGAACAGGTGCTTGATCGTGTTGAAAGATGCAGTCGCCATCCCCGAATTGCTCTTCAGCAGTCGGAAGCAAGAAGGTGCTAAAACATAAATTTAGCTCTGGGCTGTGATAGTGCCACGCAAAACAACAAGGGTTGCAAGCCCACTCCGTGAAAAACACGACCACACAATAACACCTCCGCCTCCGAATTTTACTGCTGACACTACGCACGCTGACAGAGGACGTTCACCGGGCATTCGCTATACCTACACTCTCCCATCGGATCGCCACATTGTGTACCATGATTCGTCACTCCACACAACGTTTTCCACTGTTCAATCGTCCAATGTTTAGGCTCCTTACACCAAGCGAGGCGTCGTTTGGCATTTACCGGCGTGGTGTGTGGCTTATGAACAGCCGCTCGACCACGAAATCCAAGCTTTCTTACCTCCAGCCTAACTGCCATAGTCCTTGTAGTGGATCCTGATACTGATTGGAATTCCTGTCTGATGGTCTGGATAGATGTCTGCCTATTATAAATTACGACTCTCTTCAACTGTCGGCGGTCTCTGTCAGTCAACAGACGAGATCGGTCTGTACGCTTTTGTGCTGTACGTTTCTACTTCACTATCACATCGGAAACAATGAGCTTAGGGATGTTTAGGAGTGTGGAAATCTCACCTACAGACGTATGACACAAGTCACAGCCTATCACCTGATCACTTTCGAAGTCCTTGAGTTCCGCGGAGCGCCACATTCTGCTCTCTCAAGATGTCTAATGACTACTGAGGTCGCTGATATGGAGTACCTGGCAGGAGGTGGCAGCACAATGCACCTTATGTGAAAAACGTTTTTGGGGGTGTCCGGATACTTTTGATGACATAGTGTATATCAGTTGACTCTTGTGCCAAAGTGCTCTCCCACAATTTTATCAGAAACCCAAACTGTTAAGCACCTCTCTTCTACTGTATGCCTCTGGACTTGGATAAGCAATGAGCACCTCCGTGCCACTTACGTGCTTACTAAATTAACCTGTGATGAAATGCTTTATTGTTCTTTTGTTCTTCTCTATTACTTCTATCTATCCTATCTACTACAGATGCCAGGCTGTCGGTTAAGTTTACGTATTGATCGAACGAGGGTTTTGCAAGCCACCAAGTTGCTTGCTTCGTTGGTGGATTACATATTCTAAGGATACTTCAAATCGATCACAGTCTGGCATTGGTCTTACTTGCGATTCATTTTGTGGGTCGTTCACCATTAATTGCGCTTGCACGCATACTCCCATAAATTTAACGGATATTCCAGCTTCCAGTAATTGTTTTACAGTCGTGTAATCATGCAACGACGGGTCTTTCCGCCTGTTATGCGCAATACGTTAAATTTTGTTTAAGTAAGTACCAACTGCCAATCCGTGCACCAAATGTCGACCCTCTGCAGGTCTTCCTGCATATCGCTACAATTTTTTGATATCCTGACTTTGCTGCGTATAACAGTACCATAAGCGGAAAGCTACATGCAGCTTCCGTTGTCACCTACTAGACCATTTACATACAAGGTAGTCAAACAATCTGAAAGCGTACATGGGTGTTGCATGGTAGGTTGTGCTGAGAAATAATAGTTGCGCTGTTTCCTAGTTAGTTGGTTAGCATTGACGTTAGCCAATCACGCCGTGCAACGCGTAAATTCCAGCGGTCCTCCATCACTTTCTCTTTCGGTGTTAGGGAACCAAATGAAGAACACGTCTGGTGTTACCATCTCTGGCGGGTCACTTGTATCTGCACACGCAAAGGCCTGATTGGCAAACGCCAGTTTACTTGGAAACGGCGCTACGTATCGAATATTTTTTCATAACAATTTCTCACTAGAACCTACCCTGCAACATCCTTACAAGCTTTTCAGACTGTTTCTGACACCGGCTATTATGAAAATAAATGTTATTATAACACTCTTCTAGTGAATGCCCGAACTTAATTTAACGCCTGCAGACATTTCTCCGTTAACAAGGGCATGATGAGTTTTGTTTGCTAGGGACTCTTCCACCCAATGATATAATTAATCATTGTTAAAACGGTCTCTTGTAATTTTACTCCACACATCGCTCTCTAATTGGATGAATGCTGTTGTTTAACAAACTATCCAACAACATCTGCGTTCGGCTTGCAGTAGGCATTGCAGCAATTAGCCATCTTTGATTCTCAGTCTCCTTAGCGATGCTGTTACTGCGGAGGTAAATCGCTCTTTTTGCGCTGCTTCTCCTTACACCGTGGACGTACACTTCCCTATACACACAAAGTGAACATTAGATTTTACATAAAAATGAAAAGTCAATATGTGAAAAAAACAAAGTCGTTATGAAGCTTGAGTATCCGATTCTCTCCCCATGTAATATAGAGCTATCAGGATCTAAACTGTTAACTAACTGGTAGCCCTTAAATATCACAAAATCCAGACAGGCCAGTGCGCTATTCTTGTTGTGTTCCTCCTACTTTACGCGCAACTACAAGCCTACCCGACGTTCTGCTAAGCTCTGTGGGTTTATTACGATAAACGTCTGTAAGCTCACAGCAATACATTACTATCGCTCCAATATTACCTTCAGAATTAACGGGGATAAACAGAAACGATCTCAGCTTTGCTTATTATTTATTTTGCCTTCTGGTTTCCTTGGTAGCCGTTGTACATATTGCAGTTTAAATTTATTACTGACGAGCGTGCAACGAGAATGTTAAGCCGGCTAGCGGCAATCATATTACTCGCTGTTTTTTTGTTTCAGAATATTAAACCAGTGATCGTAAACTATAATTTCCCTGTTTCGTAAAATTTGTGAAAATTTGTTGCACTTGGCTGAATTATGAAAGCGGTTACCACTACGGAAAGTGTCTGTTATGTATAGTACAACTGATTTTCCGGTTTAAACGACTGAGCCTGAGAGATAGCTTACTATCAATTTGGTTGGGCGTCACTTTTTATAATTGCCCTGCCTCCAGGACAAAGTGAACTTTTAACTAATATAATAGAAACTACACTCCTGGAAATGGAAAAAAGAACACATTGACACCGGTGTGTCAGACCCACCATACTTGCTCCGGACACTGCGAGAGGGCTGTACAAGCAATGATCACACGCACGGCACAGCAGACACACCAGGAACCGCGGTGTTGGCCGTCGAATGGCGCTAGCTGCGCAGCATTTGTGCACCGCCGCCGTCAGTGTCAGCCAGTTTGCCGTGGCATACGGAGCTCCATCGCAGTCTTTAACACTGGTAGCATGCCGTGACAGCGTGGACGTGAACCGTATGTGCAGTTGACGGACTTTGAGCGAGGGCGTATAGTGGGCATGCGGGAGGCCGGGTGGACGTACCGCCGAATTGCTCAACACGTGGGGCGTGAGGTCTCCAGTACATCGATGTTGTCGCCAGTGGTCGGCGGAAGGTGCACGTGCCCGTTGACCTGGGACCGGACCGCAGCGACGCACGGATGCACGCCAAGACCGTAGGATCCTACGCAGTGCCGTAGGGGACCGCACCGCCACTTCCCAGCAAATTAGGGACACTGTTGCTCCTGGGGTATCGGCGAGGACCATTCGCAACCGTCTCCATGAAGCTGGGCTACGGTCCCGCACACCGTTAGGCCGTCTTCCGCTCACGCCCCAACATCGTGCAGCCCGCCTCCAGTGGTGTCGCGACAGGCGTGAATGGAGGGACGAATGGAGACGTGTCGTCTTCAGCGATGAGAGTCGCTTCTGCCTTGGTGCCAATGTAGGTCGTATGCGTGTTTGGCGCCGTGCAGGTGAGCGCCACAATCAGGACTGCATACGACCGAGGCACACAGGGCCAACACCCGGCATCATGGTGTGGGGAGCGATCTCCTACACTGGCCGTACACCACTGGTGATCGTCGAGGGGACACTGAATAGTGCACGGTACATCCAAACCGTCATCGAACCCATCGTTCTACCATTCCTAGACCGGCAAGGGAACTTGCTGTTCCAACAGGACAATGCACGTCCGCATGTATCCCGTGCCACCCAACGTGCTCTAGAAGGTGTAAGTCAACTACCCTGGCCAGCAAGATCTCCGGATCTGTCCCCCATTGAGCATGTTTGGGACTGGATGAAGCGTCGTCTCACGCGGTCTGCACGTCCAGCACGAACGCTGGTCCAACTGAGGCGCCAGGTGGAAATGGCATGGCAAGCCGTTCCACAGGACTACATCCAGCATCTCTACGATCGTCTCCATGGGAGAATAGCAGCCTGCATTGCTGCAAAAGGTGGATATACACTGTACTAGTGCCGACATTGTGCATGCTCTGTTGCCTGTGTCTATGTGCCTGTGGTTCTGTCAGTGTGATCATGTGATGTATCTGACCGCAGGAATGTGTCAATAAAGTTTCCCCTTCCTGGGACAATGAATTCACGGTGTTCTTATTTCAATTTCCAGGAGTGTATTTGTATCTTAGTTCAATGAAAATAATCAGTCGTGATCGCAAATGATGCTCTATTTCATTACTTGTAATCGGTTTCACTCGTAGAAGACCATCTACAGACTGGAAGACTGTGCGGCTGGTCCCGGCGGAGGTTCGAGTCTTCCCTCGGGCATGGGTGTGTGTGTTTGTCCTTAGGATAATTTAGGTTAAGTAGTGTGTAAGCTTAGGGACTGATGACCTTAACAGTTAAGTCCCACAAGACTTCACACACATTTTGAACCGACCGTAGGATAACAACACTGGTGGCTCGCATGGACAGAGAGTGGAGCTGTGGGATTTGCTGGGAGTCGCCAGTCTTCAATTGCAGAGACTGAAAGCCTTCGTTTCAGGACAATTATTGAAAAACGAATTTTTATTATATGGGGTTTGTTATTAGTTACAAGCATATGCATATACCCCTTACGTGTGAATACAGTACATAAAAGCCATTTCTTCATTCAAGACATTACTGCAAAATCTGCACACTGATCTTCCATTATAATACGAAAGTTTTATCATATAAGTACAAATAATGCAAAAGTAAGATAAAAATGTATTTGCTAACCACTGTAAAGCTACAGAGTCAGATGAGAGACGTTCTTGGGAATGTGCATGAAGTAGAGTTGACTGTGCAGGTTTACATGAGTTTGAGTGATGTTTTCCTTAATGCTGCATTAATTTGTTAAAAGACTTTTGAAGTTTTGCACCTCGGCCGTTTCTTACAAATATTCAGTGTATTACACCTTGCACGACTGGCCAATTTTTGTCTTACAGGCCATTTTCCAGCGCAGTAGTTGTCGACATGTTGTAATATTATCCTGTTGGTTCCGGCGATTTTGCCGATCTGAAAGCGAGCACAGACCGTGGAAGCGTCAGATCTGAAGCAGAAAGCTTGATGAGTGCAGTAATTGTCATCTTTACAACTAATGTGACGTTATAGGTCCCAATATGTGCTCGCCTTTGTTGCCGAATACCAATTGAACTCAAGTGTCCGACAACGAAGGCGGGACATATCGCGTCCTATAATGTATCATTAGTTATAAAGTTGACACTTACTACACTCAACAAGCTTTCTGGTTCAGTTGTGACGCTTGTGCATTATGTACTCACTTCCATATCCGTTACATCACCTTTTAATAAAAGTATGAAAGGTGGCACACCTTCTCTCACTTTAACTACACTGTAGGTCAGATTAATATTTGTAATTTACGTCATGATCTCCGTGTTCCCCAGTGCTGTATTTGGTATGTGTGGTTTATGACTTGTTCCCATGAGGAAATGTGGGCAGAATGTTCATATAACCGCATGAGCAGCCTGTAGAGGCTGGCACCCTAGGGGCTGTAGTGAAGGCGACAGAGAACAAACAGAAAGGTGGATTGCAGGCCATAAATGTTGTGTCCAGCGACCTGGCTCTGTGAGTGATTTGGGGCAGCATTGTATTTGCAGAGAGACCTCGGGTAATGGTACACCACTCTTCCAAAAATCAAATGGCTCTAAGCACTATGGGACTTAACATTTTAGGTCATCAGTCCTCTAGAACTTAGAACTACTTAAACCTAACTAACCTAAGGACATCACACACATCCATGTCCGAGGCAGGATTCGAACCTGCGACTGTAGCGGTCACGCGATTCCAGACTGAAGGCCCTAGAACCGCTCGGCCACTCCGGCCTGCCCACTCTTCCAACTTTGGGTTGGAGCAGGAGGGCGCCGGCTCGTAAAACATTTTACCTGAGCCAGGCAACAGTCCGACGCGAAGGCAGCCAATTGGCGGAAAAAAGGATGGAAGAAGACATTTGATGTAATCCGAGATTTTGTGCAAACGGCGGGATGGTCATAAGACTAAGTATTCTCATATTAGAAATGATACAAACAGAGCGGTAGGTGCACGTGTTTAGTGGAGGCAAGACTTCAACTGCCCTGACGCCAGGAAGTCGCCAGGTTCTTTTATCATGCGACAAAAACATTTGCCGGCCGAAGTGGCCGTGCGGTTAAAGGCGCTGCAGTCTGGAACCGCAAGACCGCTACGGTCGCAGGTTCGAATCCTGCCTCGGGCATGGATGTTTGTGATGTCCTTAGGTTATTTAGGTTTAACTAGTTCTAAGTTCTAGGGGACTAATGACCTCAGCAGTTGAGTCCCATAGTGCTCAGAGCCATTTGAACCAACCACAAAAACATTTATTTTAAGGGCACAAATATCCGGCAAGCTTAACAGCATTCTTTCATAAATTGGAAACGGTCAGCCTGGAAAGATTAGATCTCTCCATAAATGAGGGACTTTGGCACTGTCTAGGTACATGTTTTAGGCCGAAACATGTGTAAGTAGGCTGTTAAGGTTTTTATGTTGGTAACGCCATGTAGCGCTCTGTATGAAAATCACTGACTGTGCTGTGTGTAATCTGTGGCTGGTTTGCATTGTTGGAATATTTGCTATTGTAGTGTTGGGCAGTTAGATGTGAACAGCGCGTAGCGTTGCGCAGTTGGAGGTGAGCCGCCAACAGTGGTGGATGTGGGGAGATAGATGGCAGAATTTTGAGAGCGGACGATCTGGACGTGTGTCCATTAGAAAGAGTAAATTTGTAATATTGGATATTGGCGCTCGCTGTATTGCAATAGTTCGAGTAACGAAGATTTTTGTGAGGTAAGTGATTCATGAAAGGTACAGGTTATTGTTAGTCAAGGCCATTCTTTTGTAGGGATTATTGAAAGTAAGATCGCGTTGCGCTAAAAATGTTGTGTGTCAGTTTAGTGATGATCAGAATAAGTAAAGAGAGAAATGTCTGAGTACGTTCAGTTATGCTAAGCTGTTTGAAAATCAAATAACGTAAGAGGCTTATCAGCACAGTAATTCATTAATTTTTCTAAGGGGTTGTTTCACATGGTCATACTTACTGTGAGAACGTTGCCTACCTCTACACTGGTTTCCAGGCCAGCAGAACAATCAAGAGGGAAAAATCAATAAGTAGAGGATAGTTTGATTGGTTTGTACAACATAAAGACGAGTTCTTTCTGCTAATTCGACTCCCGTATTTAGGCTTGGTGGTAAAAGATTGTGATTCTTTGCCTTCTTTGTTTTCTGGTCCTCCCCTGGTGGAGAACTTAGGTGTTTCCCTAGTAGGTGAGACTTGTGGTCTGCAACTTGTGATGGAATAACAAGTAACAATTTCCAGTTGTACTGACAGTGGAACTGCGTATCGTCTTGGACATACTGTGTGTCGTGAGGGTGAACTTATTGTCCTGAGTTGGCGATCTGACGTTTCACAATTTCAGAAGGCGCTGTCATGCCAGTAAGTCAAATTGTTTAGTCAGACCACCGAACGAGTGCATCTCACAGTGAAATCTGCCGGGATTTCAGGGCTCTGACAGGGAAGTTTCCCACGTTCTAATAATCAGAACGCCAGTCCGCATAGTTTGCTAATTTTCATGGACACGTCACAACATCACAGCTGCTGCAGTGCTGCACTCTTCGCCCACAGCATGCCGTTTTCTGCTGCCACCTGAATCGAGGTGAAATAAGTACTGCTGCTTTGGTGTAGGGTTGTTAAATGATATTCACAGCTCCAAGTTGTCCTTAAACTATAGATTGTGGTGTCTTGGTCATAGTTGATTCCATTTGAATACAGTTGGGCCTCATAGTGGGTGCAAATAAAGAAAGTCAGATTGCATTGTAAAGGGGATTAATTCAGGGGAGAATTCGTATAGTTTCCACCACAGTAAATACTTTCCCAATGAACCTCCCTTTTCTCATTTATGTCTGTATCTTTTTGTGAGATTTATCAGCTCGATTGTCGTTATAAAAGGATGAATAAAAACTTGACATTATTTTTGGAAACTTAATACGCCACTGAAACTTCCTGGCAGATTAAAACTGTGTGCCCGACCGAGACTCGAACTCGGGACCTTTGCCTTCCGCGGGCAAGTGCTCTACCATCTGAGCTACCGAATCACGACTCACGACCGGTACTCACAGCTTTACTTCCGCCAGTATCTCGTCTCCTATCTTCCAAACTTTACAGAAGCTCTCCTGCGAACCTTGCAGAACCTGAAAGAAAGGATATAGCGGAGACATGGCTTAGCCACAGCCCGGGGGATGTTTCCAGAATGAGACTTTCACTCTACAGCGGAGTGTGCGCTGATATGAAACTTCCTGGCAGTTTAAAACTGTGTGCCCGACCGAGACTCGAACTCGGGACCTTTGCCTTTCGCGGGCAAGTGCTCTACCATCTGAGCTGCCGAAGCACGACTCACGCCCTGTCCTCACAGCTTCACTTCTGCCAGTACCTCGTCTCCTACCTTCCAAACTTTACAGAAGCTCTCCTGCGAACCATGCAGAACTAGCACTCCTGAAAGAAAGGATATTGCGGAGACATGGCTTAGCCACAGCCTGGGGGATGTTTCCAGAATGAGATTTTCACTCTGCAGCGGAGTGTGCGCTGATATGAAACTTCCTGGCAGATTAAAACTGTGTGCCCGACCGAGACTCGAACTCACAACAAGTGGTAAAGCACTTGCCCGCGAAAGGCAAAGGTCCCGAGGTCGAGTCTCGGTCGGGCACACAGTTTTAATGTGCCAGGAAGTTTCATATCAGCGCACACTCCGCTGTAGAGTGAAAGTCTCATTCTGGTTAATACGCCACTGTTCTAATTCATATTCATCCAACCAATCACAGTTTTTATTTTGCTGTGATGATGCATGAATACACCAGCAATTCAAAATGCAATCGCACTGAATTAATTAATTCGATGATTAATTCGAGTTCTGAAAGTGACCACAGACACAGGCAACAAAAGTGCAATGAGCAAATTCACTAATTTAAGATATAAAAATTAAACGTGCAGCTCACAATTTGAAGATTGTTGAGAAGGTAATATTTGTCTTTATTTAAAGATAGTAAGTAGCATTCGGCATCACCTGGACATATATTTATGGCTAAAGCAACCGATCTCTGGCAAGGATTATTGTACAACTGATCTACACCTGCTGCACTTAAAAATGTCCATATTGGCCGATAGTTCAAGGTATAATAAACGGAATACTTTGGAAAAAGTGCTGAGGTGGAGAACTTCAAAACGTCCTTCAACTGCATTCTTCATTATTGGCGACAAATAAGGTATTAATCTGCAGTTTTTGTGGGGCATTTGAGATGGCTTTTAGGCCTGTCATGCAGCATAACGCGCACCACACTGTAATGTGAGACATGGAGGTGAGCCAGAAACAGATTGAATCCGTTCAACTGATTAATGACAATTGGTATGGCACAATGGATAGAGAGGCTCCTTTTTAGGCAATTTTCCACCCATGTCGAGCCATGTACTGGGCTGATGACCGCTCAAAATCTGTACACAAAGAGCTAAAACAAGATAATACACTAAATAATATGTACACTGTTCACGTTTAAATAGCGGACATGACCTGTGTGCTTCTGTTTGTGTGCGTTTGTGTGTGTGTGTGTGTGTGTGTGTGTGTGTGTGTGTGTGTGTGTGTGTGCGTGTACCTTCAGCGCCCAAACTCCAAAGAAAAGTGGTCAGAGGTCACGCGATATTTTCAAGCAAGGATAAATCTGCCGTACTGATCGTGGCCTTGGAAGGTATAAATGTGGTTGAGCAGAAGTACCCATACAACAGCAGAGGCAGCTAGCTTAGTTGTTAGGCAATTTCAGTATAGCAAAATACAAATGTACCTCATCATTCTAATAGTTGTGTCTCTATCCTGATACAACAGTTGGAACAGTAGCAGAAATATTAAATTATAATACCAGTAACGTCAACAATTTTACGAATGACATATATACATAATTTCCACATTTTTACTACTCTACTTAAGATATATTTTTATTCCTAGCTCCAAATTTTTCTAAATTATTTGTAACATAATCGTTTCCTCTTGTGAACAGTAACTTATTGCAGATTATCTACAATAACATAATGAGTCTAAACTGGCTCCACTTCTGTAAACAACGCGCCTTTTATCTTTGGTGAGTGATATCGACCTCCAGTGTTATACAAGCATCAAGTATATCTTTGACAACTGATAGACACAGCAACCTGGATGTCTCCATGGAAACGGCCTACTAATACGTTATTACAAGCACCAAGAGATGGCACACGTATACAAAGACTCATTTACCTTTTTCTAGTGTTTTTTAAGACTTAAACAACTGACTAGCAACACAAATAAATTAATATGTACAATTTTCATATTAATACGCCATACATTTGGTTTCATTAGTAATAAATAGCAGTAGCTATAAAACTAACTATGTTATAGTGCTAATTATTTCATCCATACGACACTGTGGACCTCAGATGACGAATTACACTTAATTGTTATGTATTTTATGAGGTTGGCTGTAGCATAGATAATGAACCGTTAACGAATATAAACTCGTTTACTGAATGGTTAAATTTAAAAGATAAATATTTATGAATGAAGACTCAAAACGATATGTAAGTCGTTCCCCGTTTGCTGAGGGCGATGCCTTAGGCTCTGGAGCGCTCTCTCTCTACCCTATATAACTCGTGGCTGCTTAGCCATCAGCATCAGTTGCAATGACTAAGGCATCCACAGCGGGTCAGGGGTCAATCGGCGTCATCCAGATGGGTAATGATACATCTTTCTAGAGTATATTACAACATTGGCTTCTCTATGCAATATAGCACTGTTACTTTTGTTATTGCAGTGTAAACTCTGACGATGACACGTAATTAAAAGGCTGAAACCGGTCAGAAGTTACCCTGTTCTCCGATAACTTTATACAAAACTATGAAAACTTTCAACTATAATGGATGGTTTAAAGTAACAAATAATTGAAGTAAAATTAATTTCAGATTAACCCAATCTGTTGGCATCTAACCACCAGAGGGCTAGCATACAAACATTTATTACGTCCTGCAAGGGTTTCCAAGCTTTTCCCATGACGGAACATTGTGAGAATGCGGATACTTTGATGGAACACGTTTATTTTGAAGGTCAATCAAATTTTCAAAACTGGTGAAATTTGTTTTTTTCAATGGTTACTTCAGTTTTAAATCATAATTAATAGCTCAGAAATCACAAAACAGTTTTTAAAAAAAGCCAGTCTCGTAAAGATTCCCAAAAGACGCCATTTTATTATGGTTTTCGCGGAGGACTTTTAACTTCTCGTGTGTTCTGCGGGGCACAATTTGGGAAACCGTGATGTAGCGGCTCGATTGTTAACCTAGGGGGCTCGTTGTGGACTGTTGCATTGCGCCCTAATGTTATACATGAAATCATGAAAGCCCTGAATAAGGAGCAGTCAACGAAACAACTGCAGTGCACAAGTAAATGTGAAATATTAAATTAGATGATATAGGAATAAGCCTTTAGGGCAAGGACGTACCTTAACAGTGATATTCAGTTCTATTTTGTACAAGTAAAGTTTCATTGACTAGTGCTTCTACTTAGGCTAATTCTATAGCAAACAATATCTGAAAACAATGACCTGGCAGAGCAAGAAGAGCGTACGCTAACAATCGCTAATGTGTCCCAAAGGTATTGTGCAGTGCACGATATAGATAACGCGGACAAATTCCGAACATTTAATGCTTGTTGTTGTTGTTGTTGTTGTTGTTGTGGTCTTCAGTCCTGAGACTAGTTTGATGCAGCTCTCCATGCTACTCTATCCTGTGCAAGCGTCTTCATCTCCCAGTACTTACTGCAACCTACATCATTCTGAATCTGCTTAGTGTACTCCTCTCTTGGTCTCCCTCTACAATTTTTACCCTCCACGCTGTCCTCCAATGCTGAATTTGTAATCCCTTGTTGCCTCAGAACATGTCCTACCAACTGGTCCCTTCTTCTCGTCAAGTTGTGCCTCAAACTCCTCTTCTCCATAATTCTATTCAATACCTCGTCATTAGTTATGTGACCTACCCATCTAATCTTCAGCATTCTTCTGTAGCACCACATTTCGAAAGCTTCTATACTCTTCTTGTCCAAACTATTTATCGTCCATGTTTCACTTCCATACATAGCTACCCTCCATACAAATACTTGCCATTGCCAGTCTACATTTTATATCCTCTCTACTTCGAGCATCTTCAGTTATTTTGCTCCCCCAATAGCAAAATTCCATTACAAGTGTCCCATTTCCTAATTTAATACCCTCAGCATCGCCCGACTTAATTCGACTACATTCCATTATCCTCGTTTTGCTTTTGTTGATATTCATATTATATCCTCCTTTCAAGACACGGTCCACTCCGTTAAACTGCTCTTCCAAGTCCTTTGCTGTCTCTGACAGAATCACAATGTCATCGGCGATCCTCTAAGATTTTATTTCTTCTCCCTGGATTTTAACATCTACTCCGAATTTTTCTTTGCTTCCTTTACTGCTTGCTGATTATACAGATTGAATAACATCGGGGAGAGGCTACAAACTTGCCTCACTCCCTTCCCAACCACTGCTTCCCTTTCATGCCCCTCGACTCTTATAACTGCCATCTGGTTTCTGTACGAATTGTAAATGGTCTTTCGCTCCCTGTATTGTACCCCCTTCAGAATTTGAAAGAGAGTATTCCAGTCAACATTGTCAAAAGCTTTTTTCTAAATCTACAAATGCTAGGAACGTAGGTTTGCCTTTCCTTAATCTTTCTTCTAAGATAAGTCGTAAGGTCAGTATTGCCTCACGTGTTCCAACATTTCTACGGAATCCAAACTGATCTTCCCCGAGGTCCGCTTCTACCAGTTTTTCCATTCGTCTATAAGGAATTCGCGTTAGTATTTTGCAGCTGTGACTTATTAAACTGATAGTTCGGTAATTTTCACATCTGTCAACACCTGCTTTCTTTGGTATTGGAATTATTATATTCTTCTTGAAGTCTGTGTGTATTTCGCCTGTCTCATACATCTTGCTCACCAGATGGTAGAAATTTTGTCAGGACTGGCTCTCCCAAGGCTGTCAGTAGTTCTAATGGAATGTTGTCTACTCTCGGGTCCTTGTTTCGACTCAGGTCTTACAGTGCTCTGTCAAACTCTTCATGCAGTATCGTGTCTCCCATTTCATCTTCATCTACATCCTCTTCCATTTCCATAATACTGTCTTCAAGCACATCGCCCTTGTATAGACCCTCTATATACTCCTTCCACCTTTCTGCTTTCCCTTCTTTGCTTAGAACTTGGTTTCCATCTGAGCTCTTGATATTCATACAAGTGGTTCTCTTTTCTCCAAAGGTCTCTTAAATTTTCCTGTAGGCACTATCTGTCTTACCCCTAGTCAAATAAGCCTCTACATCCTTACATCCCCGCTTAGTCATTTTGCACTTCCTGTCGATCTCATTTTTGAGACGTTTGTATTCCTTTTTGCCTGCTTCATTTACTGCATTTTTATGTTTTCTCCTTTCATCAATTAAATTCAATATTTCTTCTGTTACCCAAGGATTTCTACTAGCCCTCCTCTTTTTACCTGCTTGGTCCTCCGCTGCCTTCACTATTTCATCCCTCAGAGCTACCCATTCTTCTTCTACTCTGTTTCTTTCCCCCATTCCTGTCAATTGTTCCCTTACGCTCTCCCTGAAACTCTGTACAACCTCTGGTTTAGTCAGTTTATCCAGCTCCCATCTTCTTAAATTCCCACCTTTTTGCAGTTTCTTCAGTTTTAATCTACAGTTCATAACGAATAGATTGCGGTCAGAGTTCACATCTGCCCCTGGAAATGTCTTACAATTTAAGACCTGTTTCCTAAATCTATGTCTTACCATTATATAATCTGATACCTTGTAGTATCTCCAGGCTCTTTCCATGTGTGCTACCTTCTTTTATGATTCTTGAACCAAGTGTTAGCCATCATTAAGTTATGCTTTGTGCAAAATTCTACCAGACGGCTTCGTCTTTCATTTCTTACCTGCAGTCCATATTCACCTACTATGTTTCCTTCTCTCTCTTTTCCTACTCTCGAATTAAATTTTCGTCTCCCTTCACTGCCTCCATAATTTCTTTTATCTCATCATACATTTCATCAATTTCTTCAACATCTGCAGAGCTAGTTGACATATAAACTTATACTACTGTAGTACGCGTAGGCTTCGTGTCAATATTGGCCACAATAATGCGTTCAGTATGCTGTTTGTAGTAGCTTACCAGCACTCCTATTTTTTTATTCATTATTAAACCTACTCCAGCATTACCCCTATTTGATTTTGTATTTATAACCCTGTATTCACCTGACCAAAAGTCTTGTTCCTCTTGCCACCGAACTTCACTAATTACCACTATACCTAACTTTAACCTATCCATTTCCCTTTTTAAATTTTCTAACCTACCTGCCCGATTAAGGGATCTGACATTCTACGCTCCGATCCGTAGAACGCCTGTTTTCTTTCTCCTCATAACGACGTCATCTTGAGTCCCCGGAGATCCGAATGGGGGACTATTGTACCTCCGGAATATTTTACTCAAGAGGACGCCGTCATCATTTAACCATACAGTAAAGCTGCATGCCCTCGGGAAACATTACGGCTGTGGTTTCCCCTTGCTTTCAGCCGTTCGCTGTACCAGAACATCAAGGCCATTTTGGTTAGTGTTACAAGGCCAGATCACTCAATCATCCAGACTGTTGCCCCTGCAACTACTGAAAAGGCTGCCCCTCTTCAGGAACCACACATCTGACTGGCCTCTCAACAGATACCACTTCGTTGTGGTTGCACCTACGGTACGGCTATCTGTATCTCTGAAGCACGCAAGCCTCCTCACCAACGGAAAGGTCCATCGTTCAGTGGCGGGAACATTTAATTAATGTCAACGGATAGTCTCTTTGAAGTTCTGGAGGTAGGAGGAATAACATACAGGAAGCGAAACGCTATTTACAACTTGTGCAGAAACAAGATGGCTGTTACAAAAAAGTCGAGGGGAATAAAAGGAAAGTGGTGGTTGAGAAGGCGGTGAGACAGGGCTGTAACCTCTCTCCGATGTTATTCAGTCTCTACTCTGAGCAAGCAGTAAAGGAAACCAAAGACAAATTTCGAGTAACAATTAAAGTCTGCGGAGAAGAAATAAGAATTCTGGGTTTTACCCACAACATCGAAATTCTCTCAGAGACAGTAAAGGACATGGAAGAGCAGTTGAACGGAATGGACAGGGTCCGCCGGCCGCGGTGGTCTCGTGGTTCTAGGCGCGCAGTCCGGAACCGCGCGACTGCTACGGTCGCAGGTTCGAATCCTGCCTCGGGCATGGATGTGTGTGATGTCCTTAGGTTAGTTAGGTTTAACTAGTTCTAAGTTCTAGGGGACTGATGACCTAAGATGTTAAGTCCCATAGTGCTCAGAGCCATTTGAACCATTTGGACAGGGTCCTGAAAGGAGGATGTGGGATGAACATCAACAAAAGCAATTCACTGATAATGGAATGGAGTTGAATTGAATCTGGTGGTGCTGAGGGAATGACATTATGAAACGAGACACTTAATGTAATAGACAGTGTTGCTATTTGGGCATCAGATTAACTGATGATGTTCGAACTGGAGAGGTAATAAAATGTAGCCAAGCAAAGGCAAGAAAAGCTTTTCTGAAGAACCGAAGTTTGTTAACATCGAATATAAATTTAAGTGTCAGGAAGTCTCTTCTCAAAGTATTTGTATGGAGTTCAGCCATGTGTGTAAGTGAAACATGGACGATAAACAACGTAGACAAGAAAAGGATAGAAGCTTTTTAAATTTGGTGCTACGGAAGAATGCTGAAGATTAGATGGGTAGACCACGTAACGTACGAGGAGGCACTGAACAGAATTGGAGGGAAAAGAAATTTTTGGCACAACACAACCAAAAGACGGGACCAGTTGGTAGGACAGGCTCTGAGACATCAAGATATAACCAGTATAGTACTAGATGGGAGTGTGGGTTGTAAAAATCGTAGAGGGAGACCAACAGACGAACATTGTAAACATATTCAGAAGGATGTAGGTTGCGGTCGCTATTCGGAAATGAAGAGGCTTGCAAAGGTTAGAGTGGGATGGAGAGCTGCATTAAACCAGTATTCTGACTGAATACCACCACAATATCAACAATTAACTTCACATAATATTTTGTCCATCGCATGAAGCGAACGGCAGTCGCTAGTCACAACAGCAGCTCTAGCCTCTCTTGCCGGTTCCTTCGTGAAATATTCAGGTAACTTCTTTACAGACATTAATTCGAGTACTTCTTATTAAATAAACATAAACAACTAAAGGCAATATCACAAATAATATATGCGGGGGATTATCTTTTCGTGCAGCTGTTAAGAATGCTTTGTTTTGTCACTCACAAGAAGACCACGCGGCAATAGGATATTTTAATTTTTGTATTTACGGCACATGACGTTCAGAACCCAAATATAAATATCCAAAAAAACCTTGGACCCACATCTAAAACAAAAATTCTCGAGAAAATAGAGTTCGAAGTTTTCCGAGCCTCTTTAATACTCTAAAATAGGGTCGATTTTTCAACAGGCTGTGTGACCCTCTCGTGGAATGCTTGCATCTCGTCTAGGTGACCTGTTTTCCACTCCTGGCAGCGGTAAATATTTGAACAAACGTACACATACCACAAGCATATCCTTGAAGTGTAAAATACATAAAGATGGAAAGAAGTTCAGTATGGAATCGTCGAGTCGAAAAATCTTTGTTAACAATCTTTTATAGAACATCGGTAGTTAAAACTTACACTCACAATGAAAACTTGCTTTTTAGTGCCGTATGTCATGATAAGTAAGAACATGTGCATTTTCATAAAAGTTTCAGTTAAACATGTATTAATTAGCATATATTTTATGAGTTTTACATGTAAACGATGCAGATAGTCGAACTAAACGGAAAAAAGTAACAAATATTGACCGAAACGAGACTCGAACCAGCGTTTACCAATGTCGAACACTACTGATTTTTTTCCCCAATTTGTATGCATGGAGAGCTGCATCAAACCAGTCTCAGGACTGAAGACCACAACAACAACAACAACAACAACATGTAAGGAAAGAATGAAGCGATTGAAGAAAATTCTACGTTTGTCAAACTTACTGATTGCTGACTATACGCCGAATAATTTGGAAGACACGGTTACTTCGCACAGAGAACTGAAAGAGCGAAAGATCGACCTTCGTGAAGAAATAGAGATCTTTAAGCATCTAGAGCTCAGGCTCTGAAATTTACTGAGTAAACAGCTGCGTCTAGCTGCAAACTATTTTTTAAATGATTCAAACCTAAATTGGCCGGTAGCCTTTGCGAATTGCTCATTCCTGAAAAATCTAAAATGCATTATCTGTGCATACGTGTACTTTTCCTTCCTCTTATAGTTTGTGAATACATTGATTTTTCTTACTCATGTTACTATATGTTTGTCTCCATTCGAAGACTCATGCACGCATCGTTTTCATCGTCACGTACGTTTACCACCGCATGTTCAAGCATGAATTTTATTACTGTTCGTACGGTAATGTGCTTTTGGTCTTATTAAGAGAAAGTCAGCGTATTTTACTTTACAATAGAACCCTTCAACATTCTTTATTTCTCACTGTCCTATCGCTCCCCCACAACCCCTCCCTCGATGTATTTCCACAAAATTGGCCGTTTATGCCGCAAGCGTGCTTCGATCTCGGCGCATCCACCGCTTGCCTTGTTTTCCTGGTGTTCACGCTCTCCATTTCCTGTCAGTAGACGTGCAGCCATTACATAACCTGACATTGTACTTGATTGCTTTTGTTTCTGGTTGGTTGGTTGATTTGGGGGAGAGGACCAAACAGCGAAGTCAACGGTCCCATCGGATTAGTGAAAGATGGGTAGGAAATCGGCCGTGCCCATTCAAAGGACCCATCCCATCATTTGTCTGAAGCGATTTAGAAAATCACGGAAAAAATAAGTCAGGTTGGCCGGACGCGGATCTGAGCCATCGTCCTCCCGAATGCGAGTCCAATGTGCGCCACCTCGCTCTTTTGTTTCGCTCTTTTACCTGACAAGCTCAGCATATGCAATAACGTATACATTGATGTGTGCTGAAAGTAAATTTTCATTGGACACTTGTTAGATCACTTCATTATCTGGTGTTGTTCCAATGCGAAATTTTAGTTAGTACCAGTTTTCTTTCTTTTGGTTAAGTTCTATATGTGACATTCCCACCCCTTTGTGGAAATGTCGTGTGTGTATGATGCGTAAATTTGACATGAATGTGTCCGGGTTTGTAATTATTTCTGTTCAAAAATGGCTCTGAGCACTACGGGACTCAACTGCTGAGGTCATTAGTCCCCTAGAACTTAGAACTAGTTAAACCTAACTAACCTAAGGACATCACAAACATCCATGCCCGAGGCAGGATTCGAACCTGCGACCGTAGCGGTCTTGCGGTTCCAGACTGCAGCGCCTTTAACCGCACGGCCACTTCGGCCGGCAAGTATTTCTGTTCCATTGTCTTCAGGTTACATGTGTTTTTAAGAAGACTGCTACATTCGTCGAATCCATGGTTTAAGGTTGAATAAATCACATTTTATTGCGTATGGTTGGCTGCTTAGGATTCGTTCTACCAAATTGTTGCTCTATTTATCGGTATGTTACGCCCATATTATAATGATTTCGATACCTTTTCAATGGCGTATTAGATGCAAGAAACAAATAATACAGGCGTAATGAGCCAAATTTCATACTATTTGTTGTATAAATACGGTTGTAATTTTATTGAATTCTTCTCTTTGTTGCCATTTGAATGTTGCCATCGGAGTATCTATAGCTCGTCTGGAAGTGATTTGAGTGTTTTTCGTCAACATACAAGTTGTCCTAGGAAGAATGGTCAATATTCAAGGCTGTGACAGTAACGATCATACAAAACATAAAGTTTTAGTAAATAAGGGCTCTAAAATGAATATGTTAAGAGCTACGAGTACTTCTTCGTCTACAATACTGTGAAATAAAAATATTGTACTGCAAGTTCTTTGCTGGTCATATTTTTGGAGGAGGTAGTATGGCCCAAAACAGGGAAAAACTGGCCAGAAAATAAGGGCTCTAAAATGCATGCCTTAAGAGGTATGAGCAGCTGCTCATCATTGTTACTGTTCTGGTCAACAGGTACGCGTTTCAGAGCTCATGCTTACTTGGCAATTTTTTGTTTTTGGTGTTGGTCCGTACTAACTCTTCGCAAAATATGAGAAGCACTAGAAGATTTTTTGTTTTACAGTATCTAAGATGAAAAAGTTCTCGTAGCCTCTAGGGTAACTTCGCTGTGAACGCCTCGGAAAGTATTAATAATTTTCATAAAGTTTACACGGCTCTACCAAAAAAAAAACGTGAAAAAGTAGGATGAAAACTGTAGGACAACAGGGTTCTTACGTTGACTTTACTGAAATTTTTTTGGGAAGGTCAGTAAATTATATTATTATATCCCGGTCCATACTTGGAATCAGTGCACTGGCAATCTTACTTAGATGCTTGAAACTTTAAGTAGACATTAACTACATGTCTGTCTAAAAAGTGGACTGCAATCATGTCATTTAAGCTACATGTTTTTGTTCTAGAAATGCTTACATCTCATAATCAAAATTAAAGTTACTTTTTCTTAATTAATCAGTATGCATTTTCCTTCCTACTGACAGTGCGTTAGTATCTGTAGTCTACATTCCTCCAAATTGGACCATGAAACCCCCAAAATTTTAAGACCTCCAGCAGAAATAGATTTTTTGTGCAAAAATAAACATGTCAGAAAATTTAACTCTCGGGGGACTCAATTCAGAGCTATACTTCATCTATGGCTCACCTCTATTGCTCCTAATACACTCCAGTTGCATACTTTTTTTGGTTTACATGTTCCTCATCTTTTCTCTTCCTTTTGTTAATTCTCCTTGTTACTCTGGAGCCTTTAGTAGCCTCAAGGAGCCACATTTCAGCTTCGGTTAGTCTCATGGTATTATTTGCCAACAGTTACTGTCTCATATTAAACCCAGAACATACTCTTAGCAACTCTAGATCGCAAGACCTGCTAATTGCCCAACATTAACAAAATTACAGACTAATAACCTTAGAGACTGACAAAATAACATCGACTGAAGCTACAGGAAAGTTTACTAGAAAAACCACTTTCGAGAACAAAATATATACAACGGAAACGTAAGAGTGTGGCAGAGCTATCTTCTAACAAAACTGTCAACTTGAAAAACAATTCTATAGAGTATGTTTCTCGAACAGCAGTCTAATGACAACATTGACGTGTGAAACAAACGAGAACATGGGTGTGGACGCAAGCCGAGAGCTTTGTAAGTTGATTTTCAAACAACATCCTAATGTTGAAACTTCCTGGCAGATTATAACTGTGTGCCCGACCGAGACTCGAACTCGGGACCTTTGCCTTTCGCGGGCAAGTGCTCCACCAACTGAGCTACCGAAGCACGACCCACGCCCGGTACTCACAGCTTTACTTCTGCCAGTACCTCGTCTCCTACCTTCCAAACTTTACAGAAGCTCTCCTGCGAACCTTGCAGAACTAGCACTCCTGAAAGAAAGGATATTGCGGAGACATGGCTTAGCCACAGCCTGGGGGATGTTTCCAGAATGAGATTTTCACTCTGCAGCGGAGTGTGCGCTGATATGAAACTTCCTGGCAGATTAAAACTGTGTGCCCGACCGAGACTCGAACTCGGGACCTTTGCCTTTCGCGGGCAAGTGCTCCACCAACTGGCAGAAGTAAAGCTGTGAGTACCGGGCGTGGGTCGTGCTTCGGTAGCTCAGTTGGTGGAGCACTTGCCCGCGAAAGGAAAAGGTCCAGAGTTCGAGTCTCGGTCGGGCACACAGTTTTAATCTGCCAGGAAGTTTCATATCAGCGCACACTCCGCTGCAGAGTGAAAATCTCATTCTGGAAACATTCTAATGTTGACTTGAGTTCTTTTAATCGCTATATTGTTCAAAAAATTCTACATGCCGATTCAAAATGAAAAACAAAAAATCGATTTTCCTCACAGAGATATTACGTCAGGGCATTTACGAGTATTTTAGAGCATGTGGTTACCGGACATTCTTCCTCCGAATTATAGTTCCTGTCATATCCCTGAATACTGACCACTCCTGATTGGACAGCGTGTAGGAGCTTTAGCTTCGACACACTCAGACCTCGCCAAGCTGCATAGCGTCCACAACTACGAGGTGACTCGGTTTTATCCCCTGATCTCCGCGCCGAAACCCAGGCGGCTTCCGCTTACTGTCTCGCTGGATATATCCATCCACCTCCTCGTTCTGCTCGCTGCGGCACCTTACCTACCTGCCAGCCACGTATTGTTGAACCAAACCTCCCATCCGTTGAGCAATTTATGTGCCAGACACGCCGTCTGCAAGTTCACAATTTGGGCACATCAAAAATCCCATAATCGGACACCTTCTTCAATATGTATTCGTCGAAAGTGGGAACGAAGGCTGTTTGTTTTGTTTAGTTTCATGTTTGTTGTTACCGGGTTGCTGTTTTCTGTGAGGAACTGTAGTCATAATACAGTGTTACTCTGTGTTCATAATCGGCCAAAAACAATGAAACGCTCTATAATACCCCTCAAATTCCATGTGCTTGTCGTTAGACCACTCAGCCAAAGTGCTAAAGCAAAGTCAAATTTGAATTTGTGCGGAAAACTGAATCCCTTAACAGTGAGACGTAGTAAAACAAAATAGTAAACGAAGAGCACCACGGACAGGCGCACGGCTGTTGCACGTGGCTCCCAGTCTGGGATCGGGAGACTCCTGTCCTGTGGCTGTGTACGGGCGTTCGCGGCTCTGTACGGTCGTTCGTGCGCACATACCATGGGCAGCCGTGACTCTGGCTGGCTCGGTCTGAGCACTATGCGACTTAACTTCTGAGGTCATCAGTCGCCTAGAATTTAGAACTAAGTAAACCTAATTAACCTAAGGACGTCACACACATCCATGCCCGAGGCAGGATTCGAACCTACGACCGTTGCGGTCGCTCGGCTCCAAACTGTAGTGCCTAGAGCCTCACGGCCGCTCCGGCCGGCAGCCGTGACTCTGCGCCATTGCATGCGCCCCCTTGTCTCGGTGTGCAAATGCATGCACCTAGTACGCAGAGGATTACACAGGTGTAAACACCTCTAAACATTTAATTAACACCTCCACGTTGAGCGATAACAGTGCAAAATCACATAGTTCAGAGTGAGTTCCGGTTACAGACGGGAAAAACCGACCGTTCGTTCTGAATAACTGGTATTTTCGGTATTTCAAAAAATGCTCAAATGGCTCTGAGCACTATGGAACTTAACATCTGAGGTCACCACTCCCCTGAAACTTAGGACTACTTAAACCTAACTAACCTAAGGACATCACACACATCCATGCCCGAGGCTGGATTCGAACCTACAACAGTAGCGGTCGCACGGTTCCAGACTCAAGCACCTAGAACCGCTCGGCCACACTGGCCGGCCATTGTCGGTATTTGTTTACACTCAGTTATAACAGGTGTTTTCTTATTTTTATTTGCTAATAACCGGGTAAAAAATTTTAAATATCAATTAGCCGTAGGAGCAGTGTTAAAATTATTGGTTTCTAAATAAACCTTTTTAAGAAAAAGAGTAATTTTTACTCGAAAATTTCCATTGCTTTGAAATACTGCATTATAATAGAAAACGGGGAAAGCAGTCAGTGCTGTTTTAATAAAAATGTGGCAGAAACGAGCACCAAACACAAGCCACAAGAAATGCTACAGCTTTGCAGTATTATGTGGTATGGCCTATTATAGAGTACGCATGTAATGGCAATCCGCAAGACTTGCCCCATTTGGTCTATATGGTAGTTTCTCTCAGTCGCCGTTGGACATCAGTTGTGTGCAGAAAGTAAATTTTCATTGGACATTTGTCAGATCGCTTCATTGTCTGGCGTTTTCCCCCTACTCGAAAGTATTTTATGAAGTACGGTATCAATGAAGTACAATACTCTATTTTCTTTGCAGATTTAGAAATGGATGAGGCACAACAAACTTGCATCATCGTATGAGAACGAAACTTAAAACTTAGCAGTTCATTCATAGTTTACAATAAAAACAGAAAGTACTTGATCTGCTACCTTTCTCTACATAATATGCCTTTATCTGCTTGTACCCCTCAAAAACGAATAAATTAACACGAAAGACAACCTCACTTCCACCCTTCAGCATTGAGTACTTGTAACGCCCAAATAGTGGTATGATGCTCGATTAAAACAAGATTTTTGAGCAAACATTCGGAAAATAAGAATCAATAAGAGAGTACAGGTCACTTTTTGTAGTGTTCAAGTACTTTTTAGTCTATGAGAAAGGCAATGACTGGTGGACGGACTAAGTTTTCATTTCCTTGCCTACTTAATGTAATATTTTGATTCTGTGCATCCTCTAAATGAGGTAGTCAAAATTTTTCCACCATCTTTGTATTTCTGTGTTTCTTACGTGAAGTAATAGGAATAAAGTAACAGAAAATCGGTTATATCAGAAATCTGTTATTTTTCGCGGTTTTAACGAGAGACACGTTAAACTGACGTCGCAGAAAAAAAAATAACGAAAGCCGATTATTTCAGCGATAACAGGCATTCCTGGTTCCTTCTCTGTAGACCCATTGTGAATGCAGGACAGCGGAGAATCGCCGAACAGTCGCATGTTTTGGGAAGTTCTTTTACTTAGACGATCAGTTTTGGCACCTCATTAATGTTATTTTCGGGCTCCTATGCACTCCATGTACAGAGAGTAAGATATATCGACACGTCCATAAGTGGATCCATCAGTATCTGGACCCTGTGAAATTGTTTTGGAGTGAGTTTACTTCGAAGTAAACACACCTGAACGATAATGGTCGAAGCAGAAGAGGGCTACAAGCAGATAAAGGCATATTATGTAGACACCGGCAGCAAATCAGCTACCTTCTGTTTTTATGGGAAACTATGAATGAACTGTTAAGTTTTAAGTTTTCTCTGCATATGATGATGCAAGTTTGTTGTGCCTAATCCATTTTTAAATCTGCTAAGAAAATGGAGTATTGCACTTCATTGATACCATACTTCATAAAATACACTACTGGCCATTAAAATTGCTACACCAAGCAGAAATGCTGATGATAAACGGGTATTCATTGGACAAATATAATATGCTAAAACTCACGACCCTTCCTCACAGCTCCGCCAGTTCCTCGTCTGCTACCTTCCAAACTTAACAGAAGTTTACATTTTCACGTAATTTGGGTGCATAGATCCTGAGAAATCAGTACCCAGAACAACCACCTCTGGCCGTAATAAAGGCCTTGATACGCCAGGACATTGAGTCAAACAGAGCTTGGATGGCGTGTACAGGTACAGCTGCCCATGCAGCTTCAACACGATACCACAGTTCATCAAGAGTAGTGACTGGCGTATTGTGACGAGCCAATTGCTCGGCCACCATTGACCAGACGTTCTCAATTGGTGAGAGGTCTGGAGAATGTGCTGGCCAGGGCAGCAGTCCAACATTTTCTGTATCCAGAAAGGCCTGTACAGGACCTGCAATATGTTGTCGTGCATTATCCTGCTGAAATGTAGGGTTCCGCAGGGATCGAATGAAGGGTAGAGCCACGGGTCGTAACACATCTGAAATGTAACTTCCACTGTTCAAAGTGCCGTCAATGCGAACAAGAGGTGACCGAGACGTGTAACCAATGGCACCCCATACTATCACGCCGGGTGATACGCCAGTATGCCAATGACGAATATACGCTTCCAATGTGCGTTCACTGCGATGTCGCCAAACACGGATGCGACCATCATGATGCTGTAAACAGAACGTGGATTCATTCGAAAAAAATGACGTTTTGCCATTCGTGCACCCAGGTTCGTCGTTGAGTACACCATCGCAGGCGCTCCTGTCTGTGATGCAATGTCAAGGGTAACCGCAGCCATGGTCTCCGAGCTGAAAGTCCATGCTGCTGCGAACGTCGTCGAACTGTTCGTGCAGATGGTTGTTGTCCTGTTGACTCAGGGATCGAGACGTGGCTGCACGGTCAGTTACAGCCATGTGGATAAGATGCCTGTCATCTATACTGCTAGTGATACGAGGCCATTGGAATCCAGCACGGCGTTCCATATTACCCTCCTGAACCCACCGATTCCATATTCTGCGATCAGACATTGGATCTCGACCAACGCGAGCAGCAGTGTCGCGATACATAAACCGCAATCGCGATACGCTACAATCCCACCTTTATCAAAGTTGGAAACGTGATGGTACGCATTTCTCCTCCTTACACGAGGCAGCACAACAACGTTTCACCAGGCAACGCCGGTCAACTGCTGTTTGTGTATGAGAAATCGGTTGGAAACTTTCCTCATGTCGGCATGTTGTAGGTGTCGCCACCGGCGCCAATCTTGTGTGACTGCTCTCAAAAGCTAATCTTTTGCATATCACAGCATCTTCTTCCTGTCGGTTAAATTTCTCGTCTGTAGCACGTCATCTTCGTGGTGTAGTAATTGTAATGGCCAGTAGTGTATGAATGAACTGTTTAGTTTTAAGTTTTCTCTCAGTATGGTGATACAGGTTTGTTGTGCCTAATCCATTTTTAAATCTGCAAAAAAAATGGGGTTTTGCACTTCATTGATACCATACTTCATAAAATACTTTCGAGTGGGAGTAGTGCCATTCTAGAATTATAAAATCTCCTAAACTAATTCACAGAATACAGATAATGACGGCTCCAGTTATGCAAGTATGGTTATATCTTACTATGTACACACGGAGTGCATAGGGGCCTGAATAAACATTAATAAGATGCTGAAACTGATTGTCCAAATACAATATCTTCTCAAAATGTACAGTTGTTCGGCGATTTTCTACATCTACATCTACATACATACTCCGCAATCCACCATACGGTGCGTGGCGGAGGGTACCTCGTACCACAACTAGCATCTTCTCTCTCTGTTCCACTCCCAAACAGAACGAGGAAAAATGACTGCCTATATGCCTCTGTACGAGCCCTAATCTCTCTTATCTTATCTTTGTGTTCTTTCCGTGAAATATAAGTTGGCGGCAGTAAAACTGTACTGCAGTCAGCCTCAAATGCTGGCTCTCTAAATTTTCTCAGTAGCGATTCATGAAAAGAACGCCTCCTTTCCTCCAGAGACTCCCACCCGAGTTCCTGAAGCATTTCCGTAACACTCGCGTGATGATCAAACCTACCAGTAACAAATCTAGCAGCCCGCCTCTGAATTGCTTCTATGTCCTCCCTCAATCCGACCTGATAGGGATCCCAAACGCTCGAGCAGTACTCAAGAATAGGTCGTATTAATGTTTTATAAGCGGTCTCCTTTACAGATGAACCAAATCTTCCCAAAATTCTACCAATGAACTGAAGACGACTATCCGCCTTCCCCAAAACTGCCATTACATCCTTCTCCGACTTCATATCGCTCTCCAGTGTTACGCCCAAGTATTTAATCGACGTGACTGTGTCAAGCGCTACACTACTAATGGAATATTCAAACATTACGGGATTCTTTTTCCTATTCATATGCATTAATTTACATTTATCTATATTTAGAGTTATCTGCCATTATTTACACCAATGACAAATCGTGTCCAAGTCATCTTGTAACCTCCTATTCCCTTGGTAAATAAAATAAATTTCTCGTTCTGGTCGCACGCAGTGTTGTCGTCGGAATGGAGACCTTCTGCGACTGCCGGCGGCTGTCAGCAGGTGACAGGGCGGTGCAGATGGGGCTGAGGATAAGGCGGCGCCACCTGCGGGTCGCGACAGGACAGCTGTTGCCAGCGACCAGAGGGCCGACCGGTCGCGACCCGGCCGCGACCCGCCGTCTACAGCCTTCCCTTATGCGGCAGTTCCCGGCCCGGACTAGTTATGTAAATTATAATGATACGCTCGTCAGCCTGAATTAGTGGCCGGTCCGCGGCCAACGCGGGCGGCAATAAGCCCCGAGAACTCATACGGCACACACGCACACACACGTGGAAACGAAAAAGCGAGAGAGAGGGAGGACAGACAAGTCGCGCACAACCAAACAGACCGGTCCTAGAGCTGCCATTACCTCTGCCGATTCCAACAGCACCTGTGTTTGTGTGTGTGTGTGTGTGAGAGGGAGAGAGAGAGAGAGAGAGAGAGAGAGCGCTTTAGTACGACAGCGTCCGGTTTTTTTCATAACTCGCTGTTCTCCTTCAATGAAATGCCACGCCGTGGGCGGGGAAAATTGGGACGTGATTTATTGCTCCGTTTTGTAAGTCATTAAAAGGTGTGCTGACCGGCAGCGCCTCCGGACAGTGGCACGCCTGACGAGACCACAGCTGAGGCGCCAAACGCCTGCGTTCGGCAGCTCGGCCGTACTAAACGCCGGCCGGCAGTCGGCGCAGAGGCGACCCCGATCTGGCTGTCAGTTGCGTTTTGGCTAATCCGAATGCGACCTGACACAGTAAATAAGCCGGCCATTATGCGTAGATTAGTTATGACTTGTGTCAAGGCTAGGTATCTGTGGTCGGAACTCGAGGGCACAGCTGCTTGTCTCGCCAACAGGAAACATTTGAGTTATTTAAAACTAGTATTAATTGCTGTTTTACATGCGTACACACATACGTACTTGAATGTCGCAGGTCACAGACCCTGAAGATCGTGCGCCAAGGTTGCAGTGTTCCTCCGTAGAGGACGATTTTGCCCACTGTGGATCTAGTTCTCATGGACACCCAGCTGCTGAAGGACTTCATGCAGTTCATGGTCCCATCACTTCCTTGGTCTGCAGAATGGACGAGTTCAATTAGATTTTACCTTAAGCACAGCTTTGGTCCGGTAACTATCCACCTTCCTGGCAATGTTTCCTAGTAACCTTATACTTCGCACATTCATGTGGTTATTTCATCAGGTCGTACAGTTCCTGGTTCTTTCTGTCTCTTTGGGGTTTTATCCAAAGATCTTTCTCATGAAACTCCCTGGGAGATTAAAACTGTTTCCCGCACCGAGACTCGAATTCAGGATCTTTGTCTTTCGCTGGCCAGTGGTCTATCAACCGACCTATCCAAGGACGAGGTTGAGTTGTTTGGGGGAGGAGACCATACAGCGAAGTCATCGGTCTTATCGAATTAGGGAAGGACGTGGAACGAAATCGGCCGTGCCCTTTTATACTAAGCCGAGGTCATCGGTCTCATCGAATTAGGGAAGGACGTGGAAGGAAGTCGGCCGTGCCCTTTCATAGGAAGCATCCCGGCATTTACCTGGAGCGATTTAGGGAAATCACGGCAAACCTAAATCAGGATGCCCGTACGCGGGATTGAACCGTCATCCTCCCGAATGCGAGTCCAGTGAGCTAGCAACTGCGCCACCTGGCATGGTATATCCAAGTACGACTCACGATCCTTCCTCACAGCTCCGCCAGTTCCTCGTCTGCTACCTTCCAAACTTAACAGAAGTTCTTCCGCAAACCTGACAAGAGTAGTAGTAGAAGAAAGGATATTGCGGAGACATGGCTTAATCACAGCCTGGGGTATGTTTCCAGAGTGAAATGTTCATTCTGCAGCGGAGTGTGCGCTGATGAAACTGCCCGGCAGAGATCGAGTCTCGGTCCGGCACACTGTTTTAATCTACCAAGAAGTTTCTTATCAGCGCACACTCCTCAGCAGAGTCAAGATTTCACTCTGGATGTTTCTCATGGTTTGCCGTTTAACTATCAACACGTCCTCTTCACTTTTTATGTGGCACCTAAGGCCTCTATCCAACACAACACCGGCACTATCAGTGCATAACAGGCTTTAAGTTTGATCTTATCTGACAGACTTTTTGATGACATGAAATAAGTTTTGACCTACTGACAGTGACTATATTGATTACTAGTTTCAGCTCTCTGACTAGCCATCTTCAGCTCAGTACAAATTATTGCTTGTTTCCATGTGAGTCAGCCATGAAGCATTATGTATAATTATAATCTGTTGAGCTGAATCGCACTTGTTCCCATGTACACACTGAAGTTGGTTATTATGGTTACATAACATACATCGTTAGCCCTATGTGTCTCCGGTGCTCATACTGCCACATTTATGTTTAAAAGCAAGCTGAATGATAGTAGCAACTATAATATAGTCCGTATATAGATACAAAAGCGACGTTTCGCTCTATAGGAACAAGGAAGTTACTGTGTTATGGCTTACGTACGGTTCTTGTACCTCTACTGGGACACTATTAGGTGTCTCTCTGCGTACTTTTACCACTTCAGTCTTCTTTGTGGTAATCTAAGTCCGCTACGGTTTCTGCCATGTCTTCCTCTGACTTCGCTATGGCTGCAGTGTCGTTTGCTTATCCCAATGACAGTGTTCCTCCATTTAGATTCACCCCTTGCCTTCTCTTTTCATTTATCGAATTATTTTCTCCAGAACCAAATAAAAATGAAATTGTGGCATCATATTGTGTCATACTTATCGGATGATGAATTTCCTGGATACCTCCACCTGGTATTTCATCCTGGCTTTTGTCTCCGTTGCACACACCCCCACCAAGTAAATGAACTTCCTTGAGATGCAAAGCTCCCTCAAGATGCTGTGAATACCTAATCTGTGTATACTGTCTTAAGCCTTTGAGAAACCTACAAATGCCACCAAGCACTTACGACTGAGTACCCACCATTTCTTCCAGAATTGGGTCATGGTGTAAATCCTACCTGAGAACCTGTCTAGAACTCTCTAACAATATCTTCAGCAAGAGACTTTAGTCTTTCAAGAATCATTAATGATAACACTTTGTGTGTTAAGCTTAGTAGAGAAATACTTTTATTGTCACTACAATTATTTTTACTGTTCCTTTTGTGCAGAAGGATAATGATAGCTGATTTGCATTTTCTTTATCTCCATCTTCCTCCATACGGCACTTAAGAGATTGTATGTCTCGTTCTGAAGTGTTTCACCTCGAGCATTCAACGTCTTTGCCGTTATCCTATCTTCTCGTAGTGCATTATTATTCTTCAGTTTCTTAATTGCTCTAACTACGTCCTGGTGAATCTCTTCAACTTCTTCTTCCCTTACGCTCTCCCCAATACTTCCTTCTGGGAAGGCATTTTCTAAATCTTCTTCAGTATTCAGCAACTCCTTAATATGTTCCCTCCTTATCATTAATAACTAAACCCTCATTTCTTAGGTCATTTCTCACACGTTTCATCATTTGAAACATTTTCTGCTGCCTAATATTGTATTTCAATGTTGGTCATGAATTTCCTTCTCTATGTCCTCAGATTCCTGTTTGTTTCTCTTTTTATGTTTTGACTACGGTACTTTTTTGCTTTTCTGCACGATATCTGCCCAGTGTGAGCGTTTCTCTTGCTCTCCTTCTGACCTTCGTCCTTTGTGCACTGTATCACTGAGCCATTTTTTCCTAGTTGTTGGCTTCATATCTCCTAGAATTTCCTTTGCTTTTTCAATTACAATGCTACTTATGTCTTACCATTCATCTTCAACACTTCTTTCCTTACTGTGGTTTGATGCCAGGACTTCAAATTTGTTATGTACTATGATGTATTACCGGTGACACAATTGATGTTTTACTCTGTCGTTATTTCCTGAATTAAGTGATGTTCCTACATCCCCTCCATACTTGGCCCTTTCCAGTAATGTAGTACCCGGTGTTTGGAAACAGAAGACGCAACGAAGGGAACTAGGCAACTGTTCCACAGTCCTCCAACTTATATTGATTATGGATCCCTACGGCACAACGTAAATGAAATCTTGTCATTGTAGTGTCATTTCCAGTCACCATGTGTTCTAAAGCCTTTATAGACTCCTTTTCCTCAGAAGCAGTAGTGGCGGAATTTCCTGGCCATGTTATAGTATTACGTGGAGATTTCAACTTACATCTGTAATCTACAAAACTCAAAGGATTGAGGCGGTTAGCAGCGAGAGGATTTCATGTGAAACTGTTATAAATGCCTTATTCGCAAATTATTTGTTAGCGGATAATCAGAGAACCGACTGGAAAAAAAACATAATAGATCTCCTGACTACCAAAAGGCCTGAACTTCCCCGCTCAGCATCACTGAATACGCTTTTAAATAGGAATATAAGGAAATATGGGACAATATTTCGGTTTATAAAGAGCGACAATCAACAGATTTCATAATACCTAAGCAGTCATGAAAATTACATCTCCAGCACAGACAATGTTGAGCGTCAACGGACCTAGTTCAAGAGCGTCAAGCAATACGCTTCAGATGGTTACGTGTCGAGCGAAGTCGTGACGGACAGGAGAGACACGTGGTGGTTCAACAGCTGCTTTAGATAGCTACTACGAAAACAGAAGCTTCACAGCAAATTTAAACGTAACAAAAGCCTCACACAAACAAAACTTGAACGAATTCAAAATTAGCGTAGGGAGAGCAAGCGTGAAGCTTTCATTGAATTTATATGTTATATTCTCACTTGATAGGAAATTCTAAAGAGTTTTGGTCTTATGGTAAATCAGTACATGGATGGAAGCCATCTGCTCAGACAGTCTGCGACAGTAACCACATCGAAACGGAGAACCACACAAAGAAGGCTGAAATACTAAACGTCTTTTTCCGTACCTGTTTCACTGAAGAAGATCGCACTGTAGTCCTTTCCGTATACAGTTGCATGAAGGTCAAAAGACAGGTACCGAAATAATTTATGACAGGAAGCAGTCACACCCTTAAAATATCTAGGAGGAGCAGTTTAACGTGAAAAACCGTACCAGATACGACTGATAGAGGAAATAGAGAAGACCCAACTAAAGCAACACATTTCGTTACAGATTCATATAGTGAGCACGGAAGCGTCTAGGAGGTTCTCAACCAGCTCCAGTGATATACACTGCAAGAGAAGTGTTCTGCAACACAATTTGTTTTGCTGGTAAAGTTCCATAAGTTCCTCGAAGCAACTAATAGATTTTTTTTTCTTCAGCTTATTTTCTCTAATCCTTTTTGGGGTTTATGTCCCAGCGTGAGGTTTGAGCTCCACTTCTAAATTTTCTGCTTTTAGTGTGAGCCATTTGGGGAGGAACTCCCTCCATAGCGTTTACGACGTAGATTCCTTTCCCCCCTTCCTTCCGCTCTTCCTTCCCGACTGTAGCTCCTCTCCACACTGTTAGGTCACCAGCACGTGTAGCCAGTCTGTGTGTACCCATCTGGCTGTACCCCCTGTCAACAAAGTGACCACACTACTGATGTCTGAACTGTTCCTTCCCCAAGTATGCTAAGGAGTGGCTGCTTGTCTTCCGAGAACATTGGAACTCCCGGCAACGGCCGCCATGCCAGGCAGCCCTTGCTGTGGCTGGGTGGTATCAGGGCGGAAGCTTGGCACATGAAGCGTATCAGGCTGCAAATATCTGGCTGTCCTAAAATGGCCGTCTCTTTGAATGATGAGGGATCATTGAATGCTGCTTCGTATAACCTGGCAGCCTTCCCTTCCCTGACTGCACCATGGGAGGAAGGCCAGGCTCGCTGTCTTGGGATGAAGAAACACTTTCCCCGCTTTCTCGGCTGTACTAGGGCGGATGGGGACACATCACCGCTACAATGCCATTGTTTTTTTGTGGAGAATATCAAGGAGAGGTTTCGTGAAGTGCAGATGCGATCGGGCTCCCTGTTGATCAAGGTTTCTTGTGCCACCCAATCTGCAGCTCACCGTACTTGTAATCGTCTTAGCAATGTCCCAATGTCTAAAATTCCTCGACAATCTCTCAGTATGGTCCAGGGAGTGATTTTTGATAGGGATCTCGTCCTGCAAACTGATGAGGACCTCTGGACTAATCTGAAGCAAAGTGACGTCTTTTTGTTTGACGCGTGCAGAAGGGCCACAAAGAGAACTGCAGCAATACTGGTGCCTTCATTCTGGTTTTTGAGGAGGATGCCCTCCCAGAGACGGTCAAGGTTATGTGCTACAGATGTGACGTGAAGCCATACATCCCTCCACCCATGAGGTGCCTTCGGTGCTTGCATTTTGGACATATGTCTTCCTCTTGTATGACGGACTCTCTGTGTGGTGATTGTGGACACCCACTCCATCAGGGATACCCCTGTGTTCCACCATCTTTGTGTGACAATTGTCAAGACCGCCACTCCCCTCGCTCGCCAGATCGTCCAACTTAAAAGAGATAAGATCCAAGAGTATAAGTCCCTGGACCGGCTGTCTTATGCTGAGGCCAGCCAAAAATGTGAGGGACTCCATCCAGTGTCACTTTCTTCAACTTTTGCCCATGTTACATCCTTTGCCCCTCCTACCTCTTCATTTCCCCTCTCCCCTCCCTGTAACCTGCAGTTTCCACTATCACCCCTCCTGGCCTAAAAAGTGCCCCTCTTCCATAGCACCTACCGGTGATTGATCACCCCCCCCCTCCCCCTCTGGGACCCCTCTACCCAGCGTCCCTTAGGACAGAAGCCTATTACCACAACTCGGCCACGAGATGCACCATCTATGTGCCCACTCTCTTTATGGTCCAGATCTTGCAGACGCCTGTGCTCTCTCTGTGCCCTGTCCTCCTCCGTTTCTGAAAGAGAAGAAGAAGAGACTTAAGTCCCAAGACAAACTCCCCCGCGTCCGCAGCTCTTGGTCGTGCGGTAGCGTTCTCGCTTCCCACGCCCGGGTTCCCGGGTTCGATTCCCGGCGGGGCCAGGGATTTTCTCTGCCTCGTGATGACTGGGTGTTGTGTGATGTCCTTAGGTTAGTTAGGTTTAAGTAGTTCTAAGTTCTAGGGGACTGATGACCATAGCTGTTAAGTCCCATAGTGCTCAGAGCCATTTGAACCATTTGAACCAAACTCCCCCGCCCCCTGGTGTCCCTGTCCCCCCCCCCCCGCCCCTTGCAAACTGAGTCTTATTTATGAATATCACCCCATGATTGGTGGTGATGACCACTGACTGAGTGACATGAACTCCACTCGGCTTCTTTATGTCTAAACTCTGCTCTTGCCACAGAGCCATCAGTGGAAATGCGGTAGATACTATTGTCACCTACCAGAAATACAATGTCTTGTTTCCTCCTGTTCTGCGTTCTGTCTTGCTCTTCAAGAACGCTTCCATGATGACCACTCTCCAATGTTCTGTGGTTATCAGGCGTTTTGCCAGAACGATGCTGGCCCTGAGGTAGCATCTGGCTGGGTCTGCACTTTGGTTCACTCCAATGTAATTAGTGACTTGATTTCCCTTCATACCAACCTGGAAGCAATAGTAATTAGAGTGCAAACGATTCTGGCAATCACCGTTTGCAACATAAACCTAGCTCCAGTTAAACCACTTTCTTATGTTGAATTGTTTACCTTCATGCAAGGACTTTCACTCCCATTTCTCCTCCTTAGGGTCTTTAATGCTCACCACCCACTGTGTGTTAGTGCCACTTCAACAGGTAGAGGTCTAGTAATTGAGCAACTTATTACAGATTGGTGTGTCCACATTGGCGGTTCTCCTACCCACTTCAGTGCTACTCACAGCACCTTTACTGCTATCGATCTCACAATCTTTTCCCCAGTTCTCATGGCTTCCCTACATTGGTCACCCCTTGAAGATCTTTGTGACAGTGATCACTTTTCGGTGATTCTATCATTCCACTGCTACCATCGACAAGACAAGACCCACATTGGGCATTCCACATTACCAATCGGCCTTTATGTACATCTGCTGAGCACTTCAACATTTCGACACATCCCCCTCGAATTGTATTGATGCGATTGTGTAGGGCGTCTCTGCCACTGTTTTCATGCTGCTGGTACTTCTGTCCCCCTATGCACAGCTCCCCAAGTCGTTCACCGGTACCGTGGTGGACCAAGGATGAAGCGGTCGCTGTCCAGGATCGCCGACAGGCGCTACAACTATTTTAAAGATACCTTTCACAGACAACCTCCTCACTTTTAAGCTTCTCCATGCTAAGGCCCGTTACCTTACTAAGCAGAGTAAGAAAGACTACTGGGAGTGCCATTTTTCCTCCCTGGGGACGTGTGCCTCTTCATTGCAGGTTTGGTCCATGCTCCGTGTGCTTTCTCGGCCACCAGCGACAATCAACTGTCCAGGCTCTTAATCTCCAAGCTGCTCCGTGCACTGATCCATTGGTCCTTGCTGAACATCTCGCGACACACTTTGTGATGGCATCTTCGTCCTCCTCTTACTCCACTACATTTCTCTGGCAGGAACGCCGAATTGAGCAGAACCCCTCTGTTTCAACCTGCATCACTCTGAACCCTTCACTGAATGGGAATTCTTTCAGCCTCTCTTCATGTAACACAGCCCACAACCAGATGATCCAACACTTGGACGTTATCCAGAAGCAACATCTCCTCGGGATCTCCCACTGCATTTGGCTCATGGGAGCCTTGCCATTGCAATAGCGAAACAGTATAGTTATCCCCATCCTTAATCCGGGCAAGAGCCCAGCGTCTCTCGATATATACCACCCAATTAACCTGACAAACGTACTTCGTAAACTGCTCAAGAGGATAGTTAGCTTCAGATTCTGTTGGGTACTCGGATCTTGGGCCTTTTGTCCCTATATCAGTGTGGCTTCCAGGAAGGATGATATACAACTGACAATTTACTCAGATTGGAGACAGCAATCCGACAGGCTTTTACTAACTGTCAGCACCTTGTCACGGTCTTAGTTGACCTACATAAGACATACGACAAGGCGACACCATCACATTTTGGTTACCCTCAATTACTGGAATTTCCGTGGTTCCCTTCCGAATTTTATCCGCGAGTTTTTATATCTCCAACTCTTTCAGGTTCAAGTTTGCACTTCACTCAGCGCCCCTCGGGCCCAGGAGAACGATATCCCACAGGGTTCTGTGTTAAGTGCCACACTCTTCCTCATAGCCGTTAATGGGCTTCTAACCTCTGTTGGGCCTGTGGTTATTCCAGCGTTGTATGTCGACGATTTTTGCGTCTGGTGCAGCTCCCACTCGGCAGCTTCTGCTAAGCGCTGGCTCCAAGGGACCATCCAAAGGGCCTCTGCGTGGTTCATCTCCCATGGATTCCAGTTTTCTCCTTCCAAGACAACGGTGAAACGTCCGCTTTGAACAATTTTACATACGACTGTGCTTAAACTGACACACAAAATTTTTAGCGCAACGCAATCTGACTTTCAATAATCTCTACAAGATAATGGCCCTGACTAACATTAACCTGTACTTTTCACAAATCACCTCACAAAAATCTTGGTTACTCCCACTACTGCAATAGAGCAAGCGCCACTACTGCCAGCTAAATAAAAGATTCAAACTATGGAAGGCACTAACTACTGATAGGGATAGTTAGCAAATGAAAGATATTAATAGAGAACAAACAATGTATTTACCTTGATATCATCATATATATATATATATATATATATATATATATATATATATATATATATATATATATATATATATAGCAGTTCATGACAAATTCCAAAACTCCGCCATCTCTCTCCCCACATCCACCACTGCTGGCGGCTCACCTCCAACTGCGCAACGCTACGCGCTGTTCACATCCAGCTGCCCAACACTACAATGGCAGACAACAATGCAAACTAGCCACAGACTGCACACAGCACAGACAGTGATTTTCATACAGAGCGCTACGTAATGTTGCCAATAAGAAAGCATAAACAGCCTATTTACAACAGTTACGCATTTTTGTCGTGGACCCACAGTACACCCTGATGCAGAAATTTATTTAGGCGACCAGCTCATCGGTGTTGTAGCACAGTCCCATCTCTTGGGCCTTTTTTGTTTGTTTTTTATTTATTTCTTTTTTTTATAAGAAGTAGACGTGGATGCCCCATATTCATCGCCTACAGACTACATGCATGCGGGAGCTTAATTCTCTCCACCTCCTGGCTCACACATCTTGGGGTGCAGACTGTGCCACTCTTGGGATGCCTTTTCGCACTAATCCTGTTGACAGTGGGGATTCTCAGAAGTGGGTATTCCCTCTCTACAAATATGAGGGATTCAGCTCCTGGTTTCTTCCGCACTTGCCATTCGTACAGTTCCCTGACCATCCCGTGTACGCTGTACTCTTTGCAGACGAGGGATGTCTCCCTCCCGATGACCACCCACACAGGTGGGACTGCCAGTTGGTATGCGTCTCACTTCCCTCTATCGCGATCTCCATCTCCACTCACTGCAAGGCGCCCCTTGTATTTCCTCCCATATCCCTCCTGGCCACTGATTAAGACCGACCTGTTGTAGGGTCCTAAGGTCTCTGTCGCTGCTATGGTTTCCTGGCGTCTTATGTGTGCCATTCATGCAGAGTTCCAGGGTGCCAGCATCTTCTACACTGATGGTTCTAAGACTATGGATAAGGTGGGAGGCATTTTCATGTCTCCTAGTGGCTTAGAACACCATTTACTGTTGGGATCATGCAGTGTGTTAACAGCAGAACACCTGCACTAAGCGCTGGGAGCGTCAACGTCAGTGTTGTGTTATTTAATTAATAACGTTGTGTTTCAATGAATGTTACACAGCGATACATTTTTGAATAGGTCTTTAGGAGAGGAAATGAATTACCGAATGAAAAATACAGGGTTCCATTTAAAAAAGTCAAACCGCTGTTCGTATCTTTGTAAAAACAAAGCTACAACGAAGGCAATAATGCTGATTGATGTCCCCCTGACGGCTAAAGAACATTTGTTTGAAACATTTTGTAATTTGCATGTGGACAAACAGTTATTTAGGGTGGTGAAGATAAATGGGACACCTTGATATGCTATAAATTAGTAGCGAGATAACTGAGCCTTGAGGAATTCCCGCGGCAACAGGACGAGTTGTTGAGTTTTGATCGTCGATGCGTATATATAGGCTTCTGTCTTCGAGAAAGCTGTTTATTATCACAGCCCGAAAGTGGCGTGTTTTGGCGTAACTTCATTGTGGCGCCTAACTTTATCGCAGGCTTTTTCTAGGTCCAGGAAAACTCCGATGATAGAGTTCTTCTTATTGACATTTTCCTGTAACATTTCGGCTACTCGCAGCAGCTGCAATTCTGCTGACAAGTTTTTCGGAAAGCCAAACTTTTCGGGTCGTATAACCTCGTAATTGATTGGGAAATCCTGAATACGCCTGAAATTCACGCCGTTATAGTCTGCAGAGGGCAGTCTTGAACTGGAGAGCTTCGGATTGTATCCCATTTGGTCATGATCTCGGCTTCAGTGCGGCGTAGCTGGTTGTCGTCGGACATTTCCTCCTGGTAATTTCAGCGTAGAGCTCCGCCTGGGCGAACGAGTCGAAAATGAGGCCATCCGTCCTCGAATGGCCCTTTTAGTGAGTCACTTCCGCCTGATGTTATGTCCGACATTCATCTTTCGTTCGTAGCAGAAGTTCTGTCATCCCGTTCTCCCAGGATTGTTGTTCCAACTTCTTTACCATTTTCTGGAGTTCACGGGTCAGTCTGTGAGTCTATCTCTTGCATCCTGGGGTACGAAAGCGAAGCCATCGTTTGCGAGTTGTGTTTCGTTTATCTTCCGTTTCTGAAGTATTGGTGGGAATTCGTCGAAGTCGGTGTCCGTGAAGAAGTTCTGAATTGCTGCTCTTTGTTTTTCTATTTTAATTTTCTTTGATAATGTTAGGATTACGATATTGACGGCCTCTTTGCTGGACGTGTCCTGTGTCGGTCGCTGTTGTTGTTTAAGTAAGCCTAGTATTGCAACCAATCGGCGACACTTGCGCTATGTGGGGTAGTCATTCCCTCATGTCTTAGCAGATGTCCTATCATCCTGTCCCTTCTCGTTATCAGTGTTTCCCACATATTCCTTTTCTCTCCCATTCTACGTAGAACCTCCTCATTCCTTAACTTATCAGTCCACCAAATTTTTAACATTCGTCTATAGCACCACATCTCAAATGCTTCGATTCTCTTCTGTTCCGGTTTTCCCACAGTCCATGTTTCACTACCATACAATGCTGTACTCCACACGTACATCCTCAGAAATTTCTTCCTCAAATTAAGGCCGGTATTTGATATTAGTAGACTTCTCTTGGCCCGAAATGCCTTTTTTGCCATAGCGAGTCTGCTTTTGATGTCCTCCTTGCTCCGTCCGTCATTGGTTATTTTACTGCCTAGGTAGCAGAATTCCTTAACTTCATTGACTTCTTGATCATCAATCCTGATGTTAAGTTTCTCGCTGTTCTCATTTCTACTACTTCTCATTACCTTCGTCTTTCTCCGATTTACTCTCAAACCATACTGTGTACTCATTAGACTGTTCATTCCGTTCAGCAGATCATTTAATTCTTCTTCACTTTCACTCAGGATAACAATGTCATCAGCGAATCGTATCATTGATATCCTTTCATCTTGTATTTTAATTCCACTCCTGAACCTTTCTTTTATTTCCATCATTGCTTCCTCGATGTACAGATTGAAGAGTAGGGACGAAAGGCTACAGCCTTGTCTTACACCCTTCTTAATACGAGCACTTCGTTCTTGATCGTCCACTCTTATTATTCCCTCTTGGTTGTTGTACATATTGTATATGACCCGTCTCTCCCTATAGCTTACCCTTACAAGATATAGCGGACATAATACACTTTGTCACTGCCCTTCCTTGGAGGCAGGGTGATGCGGTAAACTGTTTGGCGTAAGAGCTCTTTTGTATCTTTGTCACGATCTTTAAACAAATAAGCTTGTAGGAAGCTGAACGCTTTCTCTTGAAGCAATTCTTCTTTGTTACTGCTGCAAATAAACGTTTGATGACGACTTTAAGCTCTCTCTCTCTCTTCGGATGGCTGATGCGCGAAGAAGGAAATGTTGTTGAAACCACCTTATCTGATCATCAAAGGTCTCGAAACGGCCTTTAATTCTATTGTTTTGGTAGATGGCTTTACAGCTGCCTTCTAATTACCCTTTGAGTACTTTATTGAGCTCTGTGTAACGTTTTCAGTGGTAAATGGTAACCGGTGGTACCTTCCGGATTATGTTGCGGCCACGTTACTGTTCTTTGTCTTGATTCGTTTCTTGTTTTTCTTCGATCTCATCGTTTGGCAGCGTCACGTCTTGCGACGTAATGGGTGCATAGCGGTTTGTTATCTGCATTCTTTCCGTCCGCTTTTTCCGCGGATTATCTGGTTCACTATAGGTGTTGTTGCTCTGTCTCTGGTTGTAGCGCACTGTTGCGAAACCCTCCTCATCATGATTCGAGGGTGCACCTTCTTCTTCTGAGTAATCATGTGCATGGCGGCTTCGTCGTCGGTGTTGAGGCATTGTTGTTCCGCTTCAGATTTTTTGGTGATGTATTGTTGCAACCTGACGCTGGATTCTCGGTTTCTGGTCTTACTTGTTGGGTAACATGTTTTCCCTCGCAGACTCCTTTCTGTTTATCGTAGTGGATGGTGAAGCTGACGTCTTCATACAGCTTAGATGCACGTTTGACATTCTTCTGTTTTCGTATGGCGTCAGTAACTGTACTGTTCCCAAAGTCTGATGTTTCCCTTTTCGTCTGACCTTGCCTCTTGTCAGCCATGTCCATAGCGTGTGTCGTGAACTTCGATGGCCCTCCTGCCTTTGCCATGCCCGTCGTTAAGTGGAGAGGTCGATGCGACCACCGATGGGGCAAAACCCCACGAGACAACGATCGACCAACTCCAGTGTGGCTGGGGCGGGTGCCACTGCCGCGTGCTCACTACGGTTTGTGTGGTGTCACCGCTAGACACCACACTTGCTAGGTGGTAACTTAAATCGGCCGCGGTCCTGTAGTACATGTCGGACCCGCGTGTCGCCACTATGTAATCGCAAACCTAGCGCCACCACATGGCAGGTCACAAGACACGGACTTGACCTCGCCCCAGTTGTACGGACGACATAGCTTGCGACTAGACCTACCAAGTATTCCTCTCATTTGCCGAGAGACAGGTTAAATAGCCTTCAGCTAGTCCATCGCTACTACCTAGCAAGGCGCCATGTGTATCATTGCTAATTGCTTACTACTATGCAAGAGATGTATTTCAACAAGAACAAGACTACATTAAAGTTAAGTATATTAAAATCTCTCTTCTTTTCTTTATAGTTTTCATCCAGTCTCCTGTTTCAGAATTTACGCCCGTCTGCGTTAGTTTCGCGTGCACCTAGCCACTCATTGTGTCGAGACCTTAGGGAATCGACACAACAGTTTGCACATTGCGGCATAGCGCTCTCCACTGCGACGGGTGCTGCTGCCGCTGAGGCGTGCCAGGCGTGGCACTTAAATAGTGAAGAGGCAAGTTACAAGTGAGGCCTATAGGTTGCAGATAGATAAGCAGGCAGCGGCAAACTATGGGATAAAAACTGATAAAATGCTTTAAACGGTAAATAGAGAACAAGGTAAACTGGGAACAAACAACTAAGACACGGGCATAATAAGAAGACGTGTAAAAGCCATTGTTACGAAACAGCAAACGACCCACAGAGACACGATGATGAACGAAAAGTCGATTTGGGAACCAACGATAATAAACGAACGACAGTAGTAAAGGATATCTCTGCATGCAAACACGATGTTAATATCACATGTTGACGTAACGAATTGAGCATGATCTGTTGTTTACGGTAAGAAAGCCTGCTGTAATATGCAAGGAGACTTAACAGCGTTAAAATTAATTACATTGTAATACATCGAACATACTCTGAGAAACATCCAAGACAACAATGTTTTTCAAGCTTTTTTGTTCGTTAACGAAGTCATGTAACGCACGTGATTGTAGATTTCAGTTTCTTTAAAAATATACATACAGTCTCCTTTCTCCATTTTACGTAAAACTGTGAGGCTATTGACAGTAGTGACACTGTCGATTTGAAATTAAGTGAGAAGCAAATGTAGATTTGCGTTCTGCTTTCTCCACTCTACTTCCGTAAGCTCTTTGAATCTAGTTTTAAACTTCCTGAATATTTGGTTAATATAAAATGAGTTGCGATCAATGCAGCAGATTCTATAAACGACTGCAGTTTCAAAGTGGTAGGTCTGATGTAGTGTGCAAGTAGATGACCTGGTGTGTTAATGGGTTTGAAGGCAATTCTAACATTAAATCTGAGAAAAAAATGCACTGAATTTATAAGAAAAGATTCCCTTAAAATGGAAACGAGATGAATTTTATCTTTTGGGTCTCATTGTCACTGGCTATGGGCTACCGTTTTAAAGAAGACGTTTTGAATCATACATTTTATCAACTACGGAGCGATGACAGTAGTTTTCGATTGAAATTTGACGCAATATCGTACATTCAGTTCTTTATTATTTTCTGTATTATTAAGGTGAAATATACGTAATCTGCTTGTCATCTCTCGGAAAAAGGATTTATTTTGCTGTTCTGAGTGCCAAGAGTTTTGAGAAATAATGACATCAGCTGTCGTAGGCTTACAATAAATGCCTAGTGATTGACTTGGACTGACTCTAGTAATGCATAAATCCAAAAAATTTGTTGAACTTTTTTATGATGTTCAACAATAAAGTGAATACTAGGGTGAAATCAATTCATTTTTCAGGCTAACAGATCAATGTCCTCTTTAGATACTAAATACAAAAACAGAATGTCATCTACATATCTTTCATATCAAACCAATTTCTGTACACCTTGTCAAATGCTTACCGAAGAATTCGTTTCTAAGATGTTTGACAACTATTTTAGGGACAGTGCCAGCAAGTGCGGAGTCCAAGGCTAATCCTTACAGCATAAAAATTTTATTGTTGTTGTTGTTGTGGTCTTCAGTCCTGAGACTGGTTTGATGCAGCTCTCCATGCTACTCTATCCTGTGCAAGCTTCTTCATCTCCCATTACCTACTGCAGCCAACATCCTTCTGAATCTGCTTAGTGTATTCATCTCTTGGTCTCCCTCTACGATTTTTACCCTCCACGCTGCCCTCCAATACTAAATTGCTTCCCAAATAGAAAAACTCCTTTACTACTTTAAGTGTCTCATTTCCTAATCTAATTCCCTCAGCATCACCCGACTTAATTCGACTACATTCCATTATCCTCGTTTTGCTTCTGTTAATGTTCATCTTATACCCTCCTATCAAGACACTGTCCATTCCGTTCAACTGCTCTTCCAAGTCCTTTGCTGTCTCTGACAGATTTACAATGTCATCGGCGAACCTCGAAGTTTTTATTTCTTCTCCATGGATTTTAATACCTACTCCGAACTTTTCTTTTGTTTCCTTTATTGCTTGCTCAATATACAGATTGAATAACATCGGGGATAGGCTACAACCTTGTCTCACTCCCTTCCCAACCACTGCTTCCCTTTCATGCCCCTCGACTCTTATAACTGCCATCTGCTTTCTGTACAAATTGTAAATAGCCTTTCGTTCCCTGTATTTTACCCCTGCCACCTTCAGAACTTGAAAGAGAGTATTCCAATCAACATTGTCAAAAGCTTTCTCTAAGTCTACAAATGCTAGAAATGTAGGTTTACCTTTCCTTAATCTTTCTTCTAAGATAAGTCGTAGCGTCAGTATTGCCTCAAGTGTTCCAACATTTCTACGGAATCCAAACTGATCTTCCCCGAGGTCGGCTTCTATCAGTTTTTCCATTCGTCTGTAAAGAATTCGCGTTAGTATTTTGCAGCCGTGACTTATTAAACTGATAGTTCGGTAATTTTCACATCTGTCAACACCTGCTTTCTTTGGGATTGGAATTATTATATTCTTCTTGAAGTCTGAGGGTATTTCGCCTGTCTCATACATCTTGCTCACCAGATGGTAGAGTTCTGTCAGGACTGGCTCTCCCAAGGCTGTCAGTTGTTCTAATGGAATGTTGTCTACTCCAGGGGCCTTGTTTCGACTCAGGTCTTTCAGTGCTCTGTCAAACTCTTTACACAGTATCATATCTCCCATTTCATCTTCATCTACATCCTCTCCCGATTTCCTTAATATTGTCCTCAAGTACATTGCCCTTGTATAGACCCTCTATATACTCCTTCCACCTTTCTGCTTTCCCTTCTTTGGTTAGATCTGGGTTTCCATCTAAGCTCTTGATATTCATCCAAGTGGTTCTCTTTTCCCCAAAGGTCTCTTTAATTTTCCTGTAAGCAGTATCTATTTTACCCCTAGTGAGATAAGCCTCTACATTCTTACATTTGTCTAGCCATCCCTGCTTAGCCATTTTGCACTTCCTGTCGATCTCATTTTTGAGACGTTTGTATTCCTTTTTGTCTGCTTCATTTACTGCATTTTTATATTTACTCCTTTCATCAATTAAATTCAATATTTCTTCTGTTACCCAAGGGTTTCTACTAGCCCTCGTCTTTTTACCTATCTGATCCTCTGCTGCCTTCACTATTTCATCCCTCAAAGCTACCCATTCTTCTTCTACTGTATTTCTTTCCCCATTCTTGTCAATTGTTCCCCTATGCTCTCCCTGAAGCTCTGTACAACCTCTGGTTCTTTCAGTTTATCCAGGTCCGATCTCCTTAAATTCCCACCTTTTTGCAGTTTCTTCAGTTTTAATCTACACTTCATAACCAATAGATTGTGGTCAGAGTCCACATCTGCCCCTGGAAATGTCTTACAATTTAAAACCTTGTTCCTAAATCTCTGTCTTACCATTATGTAATCTATCTGATACCTTTTAGTATCTCCAGGATGTATACAACCTTCTTTCATGATTCTTGAACCAAGTGTTAGCTATGATTATGTTATGCTCTGCGCACAATTCTACCAGACGGCTTCCTCTTTTATTATTTAGCCCCAATCCATATTCACCTACTATGTTTCCTTCTCTCCCTTTTCCTACTGACGAATTCCAGTCACCCATGACCATTAAATTTTCGTCTCCCTTCACTACCTGAATAATTTCTTTTATCTCATCATACATTTCATCAATTTCGTCGTCATCTGCAGAGCTAGTTGTCATATAAACTTGTACTACTGTAGTAGGCGTGGGCTTTGTGTCTATCTTGGCCACAATAATGCGTTCACTATGCTGTTTGTAGTAGCTTACCCGCACTCCTATTTTTTTATTCATTATTAAACCTACACCTGCATTACCACTATTTGCTTTTGTATTTATAACCCTGTATTCACCTGACCAAAAGTCTTGTTCCTCCCGCCACCGAACTTCACTAATTCCCACTATATCTAACTTTAACCTATCCATTTCCCTTTTTAAATTTTCTAACCTACCTGCCCGATTAAGGGATCTGACATTCCACGCTCCGATCCGTAGAACGCCAGTTTTCCTTCTCCTGATAACGACATCCTCTTGAGTAGTCCCCGCCCTGAGATCCGAATGGGGGACTATTTTACCTCCGGAATATTTTACCCAAGAGGACGCCATCATCATTCAATCATACAGTAAAGCTGCATGCCCTCGGGAAGAAAATTGATTATAATGGAGCACTAACGTTAACAATTCCATAAGTTCTATAACTGCACCCTGTGACAACGTTTTGTGGGTGAGACAATTATTTTTGATTTTCTCAATAGTTTAATCTATAGCAATGTTTTTGTAGAGACTGGTAATGTCAAATAAGATATAGCTCCCTGTGAAATGGTAGCTGGTCTAACTGACAGGGCTACCTCGTAGCAGTTTTTGTACTAATTAATATGAAAAAATATAATGTGTTTAAAGCAGTTTTCTCAATTTCTTAGATATTAAGTATTCTGGGTTGTTAATTACATTAACAATCGGTCTTACTTGCACATTTTCTTTACATATCTTGAACTGACCTCTCCGTCTTGGCGTCAAAGGATTCATTATCTTTCCATCACTCTTCTTATCTACATGAAGCAGAAAATTAAAATTTTCAATAACCTTTCTGTGGGGTCTTGCCCACTCGTCACTAATAGGGTACCTACAGGATGCAGCGTTCTCAGAATGCTACACAACAATTCAAACAAGTAGTTTTATTTCTAGAAAGCAAATTGACAATACTTAACTTTGGAGATTTACAAGTAGTAGTCACAAACGAGGGGCGATTTGCCTTATAATTTAGAGTCCTTCATATGTGAAATGTTCAGGCAAGTCCACACACGTCACTGATAAGTAAAGTCCGCGATCCGGTGCCGATCTGAGCGGCCGAGGCTGGCAGGAGGGGCGTTTATATTCGCTACTTCCAGGTGTCGCGGCGCGGCGCGGCGTTTCCTCAGTGCCTTCTGTGCTCTTCCGTTCCGCATCTTCTTCTTCTTCGTTTCGAGGCTTGTGGTTACGCCAGAACGTTTTATGATTTCTGTCTGAAATGTTTGGCACAAGCAGACTTCGTCTCAATGATGGCAATTTAAGGGAAAATGCTATCATCGAAACAATTCTGTTTCATGAATAATGACCAACAAGTTTCCCTTATCCGCTTTGCTCATTAGAGCATTATTGAGAGATAATTTATTACCAATACTACTGCAGATTACTTATTCCTGATTAAAAATCTAGCAGCGTTATCAGTATTGAAAATAATTCCACCAGCTTTGACTCAAGCTTATCTAACTGTCTTTTATTAGCTTTAATTGTGTTAATTGCTAATTTAGTGTGAGCAGTAAATTCTTTGGCACTGGACAGTGTGAGTACACTTTGGAGACCGAGTTTAGATCCTTTACCTAGCATTGTTATCTCCGCTTTTGAGAATACTATATTGGTTCTGTTCACAGGACTGTCAAAAGAGTTAAAACCTATGTCAGACTTTGGATCGTTGTTCTCATAATATTTTAAATATTTTTCTGTTACCTAGTAGTAGCCTACATAACTTCTTGTTGTGCCTTTCGGTGATGATACACAGTTGTGTCTGTATATAGGCTCTATCACAAGCACAAATGAAATCAAACTGAAGAGGAACCACTAATTTACAAAGCTGCTTGTGCACTAATGCAATTTAAGGTTTAAACTATCATTTTTGCTGTAGAGATATATGCATTCCGACGATTAATTACTTCTCCTTCTTCTTTATCGGTTGTAGATGTGATGGATGCGTACAGAGTCGGAGATGCGGCTCCAAGTTCTCCACGACCTGACAAAATTATGATGCATTAGTCACCACAGCCTGGTTCGCCTACGATGCGTTCACCACGCTTGCAAACACCACTGTGATATGAACTGATGACAGCTGCTCATTTTCCAAAGCAGCCGCACTTTAACCGTCGTTTCTAAACGCACTCGATGCTAGTATTATGATGGATCGTCAGGATATGACATTAAAAGACACTGCTTCAAATAACGGTGTGACGAAGTGTGCTTTGGCTTATTCAGACTCCTCTAATTTAGAAGGTGAGTAAACTACTGCAGACGCCTGCAAATATTCCATTTTATTTTTTTACTGTGCGTGCTACTTAACTTTTTGCTCTTTCTGTCTGTGGAGGTTATAGCTATGGGATTGAGGCCGTTAGCAGATGAGGACTTGCACCTGCAGCAGCTAACACTACTGTGATGTTTTCAGTGCCACAGCCCACTTCCTGATGATCCCAGCTCGTGTGCTGATGCAGCTTCATTTTGGACCAGTTCACCATCTTCGTCATGAACCTACACAGCATTGAACATTGCTTTGACATCATTGTGGACCTAGCAACAGCAAGAGTATCCCTACCCACTATGTTACGGATCACCATATAAGTCCTGCAACTACACTGAACTGTTGCGTGATTGCTGGCCCTTTTGGGGACAGGATCTCACTTGCCCACATCGGTAATTGGAATGCGGTCCACCGAGACCCTGCCACTTTTCTTGATGCTAGCCAAGGCACTTTGGAAAAGATGCTCCCTGAAATTTTAATTAACTGCAGTATACTGCCTCTAAATGTAACACAGTTCTATACCATAAGCTCACGCATGCCCCAAAAGGGGGCTGTGAAGACGGCGAGGAGAAGAGCATTGTACAAATTTGCCGGAGAACCAGTGTGATATTGCGGGGCCTGTTTAATGACAGAGTGGTTCGAAACTCATGTAGAGTGTCCTACTAGGACTTTTTTCTATCAATCTGGGTATACGTTCAGTTAAGGCACTCAGCCGTGTACTCCACCTCAATATACACTATGTCTATGATCCACGTAACTGGGGGGTTGGGGTCCAGTTTCATCCCTCTTCTTAAAGATATTACCACTAAACAGGCATGCATTAATGTTCAGAATCTAGATAATAAGGATGTATATTGCTTTGTATACCTGATTCTACCTGGTGATAGAAATTATAGTGTCAATCCTAAGTGTACAAGTAAATATGAAATATGATATCCACTAACATCATACTTTCCAAGGCATCTCATTCCCCATAAAACTCTGGGACATTACAACATTCGAGATGCAGAATCTCGATTATTTGATTCATGTTTACATTCAGGGAGTTGATTATCCAGAACATGAAGATGACCATGATTATACTGTGCAGAACAAAGAAATGAAGCATAGAGTACTTCTGCCCCACCATATTTTCTATTTAGATGGTAAACGTCCCAAATATGTAGACCTGCTGGTAATTTCCGAGGAGGACAGCAACACTATGTGCAGGTCAAAAAATATCCCTCCTATTCTTCCCCAGAGTGAGTACACATGAAAGTAAACAACGGTTTCACCATAGATGGTTTCAATTGATTTAGGAAGAGAGAGTATCTAAGAAAACACCTCGCTGATTGCTCGAGCCAGAAACCGATACGTGCGGGAATACCAACGGAGGACAAAAATTCTTAAAGATTAAGAACACCCACCACCAAAAGCGATGTCCCTTCGTCACTTACGCCAGTTTACAGTGCTTCCTAGCTCCTATAGCGAGACGTGAAAGGGACCCGTCTGCATCCCATATCGCCTTCACAGTACAGCGCATACCACATGCGGCACTGTATGAAGCAGTGTGCACATATGACTTTCAAATGGTTCAAATGGCACTGAGCACTATGGGACTTAACATCTATGGTCATCAGTCCCCTAGAACTTAGAACTACTTAAACCTAACTAACATAAGGCCATCACACAACACCCAGTCATCACGAGGCAGAGAAAATCCCTGACCCCGCCGGGAACCGAACCCGGGAACCCGGGGGCGGGAAGCGAGAACACTACCGCACATATGACTTTAGTCGAAACAATTTCGAATGTTATGTCAGTGATAAATTTGGGGAGATGATTTCTCGCCGAGCTCAAATTACTTGCATTGTAAGTTTATAGTGTCAATGTCCCCATGATCAACTCATGACATTGATGCATTATACAAGCGGACAGTTGTCATATTTGAGTGCTGCCGTTGGAGAGCTGTTGAAGCTCCACGCAGAGACCATTGTCACGTAACACGTAAGTTCCGCAACACAACTCACAGCCCTTGCAACCTGAAGTATTAACTTCCAAGGTATATACCTGTCTTTTTCCACAATTTGAGTGGATGGAATACACACTTTCTAGTTCAGTACTTGGGTGATTCTGTGTTGAAGAATGATAAAGATAGTGTCATTCCTGACACCAGTGAGAAGTACATCTCGTTTTCAAAGAGAATCATGCCAAGAATAACGATCCGTTCCCTGTGTTTTCTCCATTTTATGCAAGGGTCTCTTCAGAAACAGTAAATCAATATACACATCACTTGAGCTGCATTCCTCAACGGCACAAAGTTTCAGCTTTTGATGAAAAAAAGAGTGCTTCCATATGAATACCTGGATTTGATGGAGGCACTCAACGAAACTACATTGCTCAATATAACCACATTCTCCATTAACCTAACAGGCACTGCCATGACGAATGCACAGTATGAGCATGTGGTGAATATTTGGCAAGATTATACACATAATTTCACCGCCTCTGGGAAGCAATGTTACGGAGACGGGTGTCAGCATTAAACTGTTGGCTGATGTTGAAGAGTTGCACTTCTTCGAACACGGGATTCACGGCGCACCTTCCCAGTAAGTGAACATGCACGACGAGGCGAACAGCGCGCGATGGCTCAAATGGTTGAAATGGCTCTGAGCACTATGGGACTTAACTTCTGAGGTCATCAGTCCCCTAGAACTTAGAACTACTTAAACCTAACTAACCTAAGGACATCACAAACATCCATGCCCGAGGCAGGATTCGAACCTGCGACCGTAGCGGTCACGCGGCTCCAGACTGTAGCGCCTTGAACCGCTCGGCCACTCTGGCCGGCAACAGCGCGCGAATGAGTGAGGATGAGTACAGGTCACATGAAAATTTAAGTAACATCTTTTATTTGGATGTGAACAATCTCTGTGGGCAAGCCATGCAACCAAGTGTATCATTTGCAGGGTTCCAATGGATGTCCAAAGGGGATACTGCCAGTATGAAGGAAAATATCCATGATGTGGCTGCTGATACGGATGAGGGATGTATTCTGGAGGTAGAGCTAAAATACCCCAACCATCTGAAACATTTTACCACCATCTGTAGAATCTCCTTCGACCAGCGTCCATCATTGATTTAAATACCAAACAGTAGGCTCTAAGGATGCTTCATTTCCAAAAAGATTTTTACAAATTACTGAATAATTCAAGTTCCGAAGATAACATTACTGGTAGTATGGGCGTTATGGCGCAAGAGAGTACGTCGACACAAAAAATTTCTAACGGGTCACAATCTTCGATGAAGGAGTAGTTGAACAAACCTGTCTATAATGGTATGTGTGTTCTCTACCTCACCAAATGTCACGTTTACTACTTTTGCTAAGTGAAAGTTCGCCAACGACAAGTTACATTATATGGATACAAACAGTTTCATCTGCTGGGTGAAAGGCTGCAGTCCATATGAAGTAATTTGGTACAATTCCGAAACATTCGATACGACTTGACACAAGGTTGACAATCCTTTTGGAATAACACCTCAGAGCAAAAAGTTTATCTCCCTGATAAAAGACGAGACGAATGGTTCACAGACTATGGAGTTGTGGGGTAAAGATCGAATGTGTAAATCTATTAAAGGTGCAGGTACACCTTGAAGTGGACTAAGGGTGTGCTTTGAGTGGTGTCAAAGGCTCTTACGATCGAGGACTACAAATAGTGCCTGCTGGAGAAAGCACAAATAGTCTCTCTAGAGAGGCTACGATGTACGTACTACACTGCAATTGAAAACTGGTTTGTCCTGCCATGACGACAATAAGTTCCTTTATGGGAACGTGATCACGCTGTTCACTGGAGACACTGTTAATGTGAGCGTGTATTTATTTGTAAATAACTGATGTGTACTAGTACTTGCAGGTTAGTTTGATGAACTGTTCGTCATAGTTTTGTGTGAGAGAGTATGAATGCACACTATGTGTGAATGTACGAGGGGCGTTCAGAAAGTAAGCTCCGATCGGTCGCGAAATGGAAACGACTATGAAAATCCGATAAAGCTTTGCACAGATGTGTTGGGTAGTGTCTCTAGTATAACCCCAGTTAGCATCACGTCGCTCTTCTCATTTCTGAGCTCGCAGTGAGTGCGTAAAGATATCTAGAAAATAGTGTCTGCCGCCAAGTACGAGGGCCTGGTGAGAAATTTCGCCTGAAGCTATGCAGCTAACATTACATAACTGTCGTGCTGTTTCTTCTTCAAGACAATTCTCAGCCGCATTCTGCAGGGGCAATGAAGATGCTCCTGCATCGTTTTCAAATGGAAATGTGAGATTACCCACAATACAGTCCGCAATTGTCTCCCCCTGCGTTTCATCTCTGGTCACATGAACCGCTGTCTTTGAAGACAACATTTTGACGCAGACAACGAGGTGTAGGCCAGCGTGGAGAATTGGCGGAAAGCACTGGCGGCTGCCTTCTATGATGAGGCTATTGAAAAGTTGGTACAACGCTATGACAAAAGTCTAAGTCAGAACGGCGACTATGTAGAGAAGTAGCTGAAAGGTGTAGCTAATTGTTACAAGTAAAACATTTCTGATGTTCACTGTGGTTTCAATTTGGCAATCAATCGGAGCTTACTTTCTGAACAGGCCTCGTATATTGTCTGCACAGCAAATTACAAGACAAAAATATCTATTATATGGCTGTTGTTATTTACAAATCCTTTCACTACACAGTACAACTGACTTGGCTCATGCAATAATTGAACTATATATACAAGAGAGAAAATTATTGTTGATAAGCTGCTATTTCTTATAACAAACTCGCTCCTCTCCACATGACGCCCAGACCTTGAATGAAGTGACCTATACACAGTTGAGCTAGTTATAAAAGGTGATATAGGGGAGGGGGATAGGGTGCTTGATCCTCATTGGTCCAGTGGGTTTTATTGTGCTCCCAATGGCTGAGAGGGTTTTCCGCCGATTTATGTCATGTGACGAATGTAGAGTTACATCATAACCTTGAATATAACTCGCACAGTTTTCCAGGTTGGGGGTCACTTCTGGGTGGCCTTGATCATATCCCAGTGGTTCCACAGGGCAGAGGGAATGGGGGCACCTTGGGAATCCAAATGTGTAACTATCACCGGACGTGGTAAGATCGTTATCTCAGCCTGAACCAGCCCTTACCAACTACTGCTTATCAGGTGAGGTGTATCTTATCACAAGCCCGTATTGATAACACGGCCTATCGGAAGTGATGCATCACCCAGTGTTTGACTGTCTTCATACCAGCATTGCTCTAATAGTTTGGGGAGGGTGCATTTTCGACCAAAATTTTAAATGTGGGAGTGTAAAGGAAAAAAATTGTTGGACCCTCCCTCCCCCCTAGGTAAGATGCAGACAATGGCAGTAGGATTGAAAGACAAATGGGGACAGTATAAGTGATAGCATAGACAGTGGCAGTCAGAGAACTGAAAATCATGGAAGAAAAAGGAGACGGTGGGAGAGAGACACGAATAGACTTTGACAATGAGAGGGAGGTGCTATGAAGGATTAACTACAAAGAGAAACTGGTAGAAGAATTTACAGTGCTCTATGTTAAATGAGCGTCAATATGTTCGCATGCCAAAATTTTTGGTGAAAAATGCGGAATGAGGTTTGAGACAACTGGTTCCCCACTCATCTATCAGAATCTTTTAAAGAAGAACATATTCGCATTTTTTCTGTTGTAGGAGCATTTTTCCGCTGTTTCTTCTGAAGTATACTTCATCATTATTTACAAAGAAACTATATTGACAGCATTTATTTTTTTTCTTCTTGATATAATATAAGGTATAGTAACTAGAAAAGTTTTCAGTAAATGTATTAAACAGGTTTCATGAATTGCTCCAATCATCTGAGTATCCAGTGGATATGGCGCCAAAATTAAATGAGTTAGTTTCTATGCCAGCACAATACACTGAGGTGACAGACGTAATTGGCTACTTCCTAATATTGTCTAGGACCTCCTTTTGCCTAGCCTAAGGCAGCAGCTTGATGTGGCGCGGGCTCAACAAGCCATTCGAAGTCCCTTGCAGAAGTAATGAGCCATGCTGCCTCTACAGTCGTTCATAATTGCGGAAGCGTTGCCGCTGCAGGATTTTGTGCACTAACTGGCCTCTCCATAACATCCCATAAATGTCCGGTGGCGATTCATGTTGGGCTATCTGGGTGGCCAATTCATTCGCTCGAATTGTCCAGGATGCTCTGACATGGAGCCCTGACATTCATACACATCCCATTGTTGTTTGGGCACTTGAAGTCCATGAATGGCTGAAAATGATCTCCAAGTAGCCTAATATGACCCATTTCCAATCAGTGATGGGTTCAGTTGGAACAGAGGACCCAGTACATTAGATGTTAACATATCCCACACCCTTATGGAACCACCACCATCTTTCACCATGCCTTGCTGACAACTTGGATTTGTGGCTTTGGCCACACTCGAATTTTACCATCAACTCTTACCTGGCCAGGCCACAGTTTTCCAGTCGTCTAGAGTCCAACAGAAAAGGGTCACGAGCCCAGGAGAAGCGCTGCAGGGGATATCGTGCTATTAGCAAGGGCACTCGCGTCGATCGCCTACTGCCATAGCCCATTAACGCCAATTTCGCCATACTACCCTAACAGAGAAATTCACCGTATGTCCCACATTGACTTCTGCAGTTATTTCACACAGTGTTCAAAAAATGGCTCTGAGCACTATGGGACTTAACGTCTGAGGTCATCAGTCCCCTAGAAGATTTCGGTTCATGGTTAGACAGATTCCGAAATCAGATATTGGATTGTAAGGCGTATCAAGGAGCAGAAATAGACTCAGATCACAATGTAGTAGTGTTGAAGAATAGGTTGAAGTTAACATATTAGTCAGGAGGAATCAATATGAAAAGAAGTGGGATACAGAACTACTAAGGAATGACGAGATACGCTTGAAGTTATCAAAGGCTATCGGTACAGCAATAATGAAATGCTCAGTAGGCAGTACACTTGAAGAGGAATGGACAGAGAAGGTAACTACGAAGAAACCACGGATTACAGAAGAAAAACTTCAGCTGATCGGTAAAAGACGGAAGTAAAAGAATCTTCAGGGAAATTCAGAAACACAGAAATGCAAGTCGCTGAGGAATGAAATAAACAGAAAGCACAGGGAAGAAAGACGGAATGGCTGCATGAAAAATGTGAAGAAATCGAAAAAGAAATGATTGTCGGAAGGACTGATTCAGTATATAGGAAAGTCAAAATATCCTTCGGTGAAACTGAAAGGAATTGTGCTAACATCAAGAGTACAACGGGAACTCCAATGTTAAATGCCAAGGAGAGAGCGAATAGGTGGAAAGAGTACACTAAAGATCTCTGTGAGTGACAAAATTTTTTTCTGATGTGATAGAAGAAGAAACAGATGTCAATTTAGAAAAGATGGGGGATCTACATCTACATCTACATCCATACTCCGCAAGCCACCTGACGGTGTGTGGCGGAGGATCCAATATTACAATCAAAAGTTAAGAGAGCTTTGGAGGCGTTAAGATCAGATAAGGCAGAAGGGATGATAACATTCCATCAGAATTTCTAAAATCGTTGGGGGCAGTGGCAGCAAAGCGACGATTCACATTGGTGTGCAGAATGTATGTGTCTGGGGAAATACCATCTGACTTTCGGAAAAATATCATCCACACAGTTCTGAAGACTGCAAGAGCTCACACGTGCGAGAGTTATCGCAGAATCAGCTTAAGAGCTCATGCTCCCAAAATGGTTCAAATGGCTCTGAGCACTATGGGACTTAATTTTAGAGGTCATCAATCCCCTAGAACTTAGAACTACTTAAACCTAACTAACTTAAGAACATCACACACATGCCCGAGGCAGGATTCTAACCTGCGAACGTTCACGCAGTCTTGCTTGTGTGTTAGCACTGACAACTCTTCGAGAAACACCGCTGCTCTTAGTCGTTAAGTGAAGGCCGTCTGCCACTGCGTTGTCCGCAGTGAGAGGTAATGCCTGAAATTTGGTGTTCCCAGCAGACTTTTGACGCTGTGGATCTCGGAATACTGAAGTCCGTAATCAAACAATAAACTGGTAGCCAAGATCGCAGGAATTCTTTTTATTTCATGATTACCGGTTTCGGCGAAACTAAAGCCGCCATCATCGGATCTCACAACACATACAGGTTACAACATCAAGGAAAACAATGGTGATATTAATAGTTGCTATAACACGCAGGTCTTAAAAGGCGTGTTATAGGCAACTATTAATATCATCATCGTTTGCATTGATGTTGTACCCTGTATGTGTCCTAAGATCCGATGATGGCGGCTTTAGTTTCGCCGAAACCGACAACAATCGAATAAAAAGAATTCCTGCGATCTTTGCTACCAGTTTATTCTTTGACAAGCATCTAGATCGCTCCCACATGAGCACAATGTGCTCCCTGCTGAATATCTTAATGAATTCCGAAACGGAACGTCCTGTGTGTCTAGCTTCAACTACCATTCCGCGTTCATAGTTTGTTCATTTCCGTCGTGCGCCCATAATCGTGTCGGAAAACTTTTCACATGAATCACATGAGTGCAAATGACAGCTCCGCCAGACACTGCTCTTTTACACCTTGTGTACGCGACACTACCGCCAACTGCATATTTGCATATCGCTATCCCATAACTTTTGTCGCCTGAAAAACATATAGCACATGAAGAGCGATAAGGGAATAAAGGAAAAATCAAGTGTTGAGGTTTTGCTGCGCTCTTTTAATGTCTAAGGATACGAATTATCTTGTATCACTGCTACCTTCATTGTACGCAGCAGTTTTCAATTTCTTTAGACGAAAACGACCGCAGTTCTGAGATTCGACTAAGTTTTTTATGTTTAAAGCAACCATTAGTTTCCATCCTCCATATGATGAAAATTGTTCCGACATTGTCAGAATATTCATTCTTCTTCATGAGACCAAACGGCGACAGAAAAATGTAATGGATCGAAACAAATACTTTAACATATTGTAGTTTGTGTACTGTCTGTATTTGTTTTGCACTTCAGAAAAATCAGACGTCCCACGTACAGTGCAGTTGGGGCACCGCGTCCGTCCGGTAACAGGCTTTCGCCATTCGCCCACATCACCTCATTGTTTCCCCCCCCCCCCCCCCCCCCCCGATCTTTGATTGGCGGCGCTAATGGCGACGTGTAATGCCTGAGAGTAGCTCACGCGTGAGGTCACCACGTGGAGGTCAGGAGCCAGAGAGAACAAACGATGTTTGACATGTGATTGAAATAAGGCGCCCCTCTTTTTCTCGGCGCAGTAACGAGCTACAAAACAAAACACTCGTTATGCCCCTTCGAACTTTTGTTTTATGTTTACGTTCAAGGTTGCATTACAAAACAAATTCTTCTCGTGGGTGTCTAGTTGTGCACTCACGGAAGTAATTTTCTGCTTTGCGTCACTGTGAAACGACGGACGTATTGGCAGATGTGGGCTGTGGTAACAAGAGAGATCACTTTTCCAATAGCATATTCAGTAGCAACGACCGTGTAACGTTACTGTGTATAAAATTGCCGTGTTAAATTGCATCCCGATGTCTGACTGTGAATAGCAATTGATTCTAAGTGTGTATCAAGGTCCATAGACAATCAAGATGGAATAATAAAACGGACTGCTGTATATATGACACAAAGTGATGGATATTTCTTTTCCTTTTTCAGTTTAAAGGCAAAATGTCTAATGATGGAAAAAGCAAAGAGAATATATGAAGAACACAGGGGAAAAGAACATTCACAATCAAATAAATCTACTAGTATCAAACGTGGGCCTTACATTAAGTAGGAAATTTCTGAGAACGTACTTGTGAAAACAGAATGGTATGAAAGCGAGTCGTGTTTTGTGGGAAAGCGCGGAAAAGAAGAATCGATTTTCTTGAAATGTGTTGTTACAGAAGACTGCTAGAAACTAAAGTGATAGAAATCAGTGAGGAGACGAATATATGTAAGATACTGACTAGAAGAAGGCGCAGTATGACACGACAACGTGTCTAGCAGAACTCAAAAACTTAAGGGGAAACCCCCAATAGAAATATTTGGGTTGCTTTGGAAGAAACAGTATTGTAGGGGCGGCATATAGCCTGATTAGAATAAAATATTCCATGTAACATGTGTCAACTTCTATTGTTTACGGAAATACAGCTCTTAGAATGTAACCCAATCAAATATTCACACAAGGTATTAAGCAAAGTAAATTGATAATTCAAGGTCAATTTTCATATAATCCACCTCCGACTTCAACGCACTTTCGAATTCTCTTGACAACACGTCTTGATGATCTCTTCTGATTTTGTTGCTAAATAGTTGGGCTGGGGCTGTTACGGAAGTCTATAAATGCAGATTTTCCTTATATCTGAATAGCCACTTTGCTTACGTAAGAAGTCTGTTTAAGTTTACCCAGTTTTTTTCCAGAAACATGTCGTCTACACAAATTTAGAGCGCCCTTTGGGAAAACCAATGCTTCTCGTCTCCCACCGTATTAGTAATGTTTCAGTTTTCGGAACAAAGGGTTTATTTCATGGGATGGACACCGTTCAGCTTTTTCGGTACAACCAATAAAATTCAAGTAAACTGATTTGTGTCCCCACAATCTGAAAACTTCTGTATCTTCAGCTAAAGTGCTGAGTTGTCTTATTCTCGAATGTTCCACTTGCAATCTCGACATATGACACGAAGTATCGCTCTTGTGTCACGTCTGTGGAAGGTGGGCAGATGATGAGATCCAAAGGCGCTCTCTGATACCTTCCATGTCAAGTCTAATATTAAGGTAGATGACACCAATCATACAATGTATCTACGGCGCTCAGTCATTGGTTTGGCGCATTTATCGTTGTCGGGGATTCAGAGCTAAAACGATCAATTACGTTACCTTCATCGAGAATATCGGATATAATTGGTCCTACGCTGTTTTTCGGTATGAGCCCGAAGAAGAGTGATGACCATCAAAATCACCTGCCATTATCGTCGGATGCGATACCTAATTACCCAACATTCTCAGTCATATCGTTATGGTCTCCCACTGGCTCTGTAAACCGATATTATATTCATTTCATTACCGGTCGTGATAATTTAGCTGCAAAAGCTTGAAGTATCGTTCCTACCTCTCTTTTTTACACACGATTTATTTTCTCAACAAATTTTATCGTTGTTGAGTCTCATATTCTTATCGTTTCTGGGACGAATACTTTTACATTATTGTTGTTTGATGGTATTCGATATGTGGGCCAGTTATCATCTGTCTTGGAGCATTAATTATCAACTTACAAATAATTTTTCTGTTTGGGCAGCAAAACAGATCATGGCCCAAGTAGAGAGGATATAAAATACAGACTGGCAATGGCAAGAAAAGCATATCTGAAGAACAGAAATTTGCTATCACTGAAAAAAGATTTAAGTTTTTGGGAGTGTTTTCTGAAGATATTTGTCTAAAATGTAGCTATTTATAGAAGTGGAACATGGGCGATAAACGGTTTAGACAAGAAGAGAGTAGAGACTTACACCAAGGGATCACCAATTTCGTATTGCTTGGAGGTGTGTACGGTAAAAATCATAGAGGGATACCAAGAGATAAACACAATAAGCAGATTCAGAAGGATGTAGGTAGCAGTAGTTATTCGGAGATGAAGAGGCTTGCGCTGGAGAGATTAGCATGGATAGCTGCAACATACCAGTCTTCCCACTGAGCTACAACAAAAACAACAACAACGAACACCGTCTATTAAACCGATCTGAAGAATTTGGCCCTACTGAAAACTGTGGGACTGTGGTGGATACGGGTTGCTCCCATCGGAATTGTGTCATATGTGAGCTCCTGTAAGACATCCATAGCCTTTCGTAGGATTATACGGTACCGAATGCACTCTTTCCGAAATATTCTTTGTTGCACCGCTACTGTCTCCGCCTGAGCTCCATTTGTTACTTTATTGCTTCTCAAATTGTTAAAAATATGATGCCGTTCGTTGGTATGGTATCGTTGAAATATTTGGTGCCTGTTGGAGAGGCTGACTTTCGGAGGAAGTATTCGTTCTTCACACATCAAAAAACGTTTTACATCACCCCGGTTCCCAGAACTCCTGAAGATAGACGTTTACTGTGGATATTGCATCACAGACACAGTCCCTTTCATTGTTCAGAGATGTCACAAATTCCGCCCAAAGATGTAAACAACTATGCTTGAGCGGCGCCTATTAGACCGAGGGCGTCCGACAGCCGATCAGTTTCAGGCATTCCACCAGGCATTCCACACGGCTCGTGTTGTCTATAGTTCAACCATGCCTAGACGGTCAATACCGCGGTTCGATCTCGCCCGCATTGTTACTTTGTGCCAGGAAGGTTCTCAAAAAGGGAAGTGTCGAGGCGTCCCGGAGTGAACCAAAGCGATGTTGTTCGGACATGGAGGAGACAGAAACTGTCGATGACATTCTTCGTTCTGGCCACCCAAGGGCTACTACTGAAGTGTATGACCGCTGCCTGGCTCTGAGGAACCACGATGAATAATGCTTTTCGTGCAGCCACAATACGTCGTGTCATAAGTCCAACTGAGTGCATTAGGCTGCATGAAGCGCAACTTCACTCCCGACGTCCATGGCGAGGTCCATCTTTGCAACCACATCATGCAGCGCGATACAGATGGGCCCAACAACATGCCGAAATGTCCGCTCAGGACAGGCATCACGTTCTCTTCACCGATGAGTGTCCCATATGCCTTCAACCAGACAATCATCGTAGACGCTTTTAGAGAGAACCCGGTCAGGCTGAACGCCTTAGACACACTGTCCAGCGAGTGCAGCAAGGTGGAGGTTCCCTGCTGTTTTGGAGTGTTATTATGTGGGGACGACGTATGCCGCTGGTGGTCATGGAAAACGGCGTAATGGTTGTACGATACGTGAATGTCATCCTCCGACCGATAGTGCAATCATATCGGCAGCATATTGGCGAGGCGTTCGTCTTCATGGACGACAATTCGCGCCCCTATAGGGCACATATTGTGAATGACTTTCTTCAGGATAACGATATCGCTCGACTAGAGTGGCCAGCATGTTCGCCAGACATAAACCCTATCGAACATCACTGGGATAGATTGAAAAGGGCTACTTATGGACGACGTGACCCTCCAACCACTCTGAGGGATCTACGCCGAATCGCCGTTGAGAAGTGGAACAATCTGGACCAATAGTGCCCTGATGAACCTGTGGATAGTATGTCACGACGAATACAGGCATGCATAAATGCAGGAGAACGTACTGCTGGAATTAGAGGTAATGGTGTGAATAGCAACGTGGACCACTATCTCTGAAGGTCCCGCTGTATGGTGGTTTTCATGAGTAATAAAAAGGGCGGAAATGATGGTTATGTTGATCTCCATTCCATTTTTCTGTCGAATTTCCGGAACTCTCGGTACCGAGCCGATGCAAAACTTTTTTTATATGTGTATTTTGTCGTTTCGTGTTATATGGATGTGTTTAACAACCAACTGTATTAGGCACAGAGCTTACACAAGTCTGTAAAGGCGCCAACTTTCTATGACAATTCACGAAGTTTACTTATGAGTTTGCCTGCTGTGTGTTATGCCTTCTAATTCCATAAATCGTTAATTTTCCTACGTCACTCGTATTTCGGATACTCTGTAGAATTAGAACGATGCTTTCCTGAGCAACATCCGCAAAAGGTAACTTTTTCACACTTGATAAGGCATGTGGCCCAGTGTATTAAGCGAACTACGACATTGTATACGAAGAAGACCCCCACCGTAGGGAACAAAAGTATTGCAGAAACGGTCTCAAGTATGGCACAAAACAAGAGCACACACCAATGATATACAGGGTGAGTCACCTAACGTTATCGCTGGATATATTTCGTAAACCACATCAAATACTGACGAATCGATTCCACAGACCGAACGTGAGGGGAGGGGATAGTGTAATTGGTTAATACAAACCATAAAAAAATGCAAGGAAATATGTTTTTTAACACAAACCTACGTTTTTTTAAATGAAACTCCGTTAGTTTTGTTAGCACTTCTGAACATATAAACAAATACGTAATCAGTGTCGTTTGTTGCATTGTAAAATGTTAATTACATCCGGAGATATTGTAACCTAAAGTTGACGCTTGAGTATCACTCCTCCGCTGTTCGATCGTGTGTATCGGAGAGCACCGAATTACGTAGGGATCCAAAGGGAACGGTGATGGACCTTAGGTACAGAAGAGACTGGAACAGCACATTACGTCCACATGCTAACACCTTTTTATTGGTCTTTTTCACTAACGCACATGTACATTACCATGAGGGGTGAGGTACACGTACACACGTGGTTTCCGTTTTCAATTACGGAGTGGAATAGAGTGTGTCCCGACATGTCAGGCCAATAGATGTTCAATGTGGTGGCCATCATTTGCTGCACAAAACTGCAATCTCTGGCATAATGAATGTCGTACACGCCGCAGTACATCTGGTGTAATGTCGCCGCATGCAGCCACAATACGTTGTTTCATATCCTCTGGGGTTGTAGTCACATCACGGTACACATTCTCCTTTAACGTACCCCACAGAAAGAAGTCCAGAGGTGTAAGATAAGGAGAACGGGCTGGCCAATTTATGCGTCCTCCACGTCCTATGAAACGCCCGTCGAAAGTGTACCTCACCCCTCATGGTAATGTACATGTGCGTCAGTGAAAAAGACCAATAAAAAGGTGTTAGCATGTGGACGTAATGTGCTGTTCCAGTCTCTTCTGTACCTAAGGTCCATCACCGTTCCCTTTGGATCCCTACGTAATTCGGTGCTCTCCGATACAGACGATCGAACAGCGGTGGAGTGGTACTCAAGCGTCAACTTTAGGTTACAATATCTCCGGATGTAATTAACATTTTACAATGCAACAAACGGCACTGATTACGTATTTGTCTATATGTTCAGATGTGCTAACAAAACTAACGGGGTTCCATTTAAAAAAACGTAGGTTTGTCTTAGAAAACATAATTCCGTGCATTTTTTTATGGTTTGCATTAACCAATTACACTAGCCCCTCCCCTCACGTTCGGTCTGTGGAATCGATTCGTCAGTATTTGATGTGGTTTACGAAATATATCCAGCGGTCATGTTAGGTGACTCACCCTGTATACTGGCGGAAGAAGTCGCAACACCAAGGAGAAGTTTGTGCAACATAAACGAAAGTTGGTAGGGGTTTTTCTACATCTGAAAGACGATGCCTATTCAAATTTCGCTCCAGTCGTATAACAATGACGCTAGTAGTGCCACTGTGGGGATGGAAACCATATTTGCTTTAAATACACAACGTAACTGCTGTGAGCGTTAGTTACCTTTGAGACCGGACGTGATGAGTTGATGTTCGTCAAGAATGTCTTTCAGGCGACAGAGACAGCATTATCAACACCTCACCGGGTCTGAAGGAGGTAATGTAATAGAACTGTATGTTCCTTCTGCGATATTACATAAAGACTTAGGAGGAATGCAGCCACTACACATGATTCACGAAAATATACGGTGCGAGCAGACAGCGCTCCGGGCGGCCACGTGGCACTCTAGAGGGAAGCCCATCAAGTTTGGCGTATGGCTCTGGCGCATCGTACTGCATCTGCAGGAACAGTTTGAGCAGTAGTTGGTACCAAAGTAATAGAAGACTATTAAAAATCTGTTACTTCAATGGCAGCCCCGTGACAGAAGCCCTATAGCGTGCTTTCCACTGACCCCAAACCACCGCCGTTTGCAATTTCTGTGGACTCAAGCGAGAGATCATTGGAGAGCAAGGAGAAGGTTTGTTGTGTTTCCTTATGAAACGCTATTTTGTCTCGTTGCCAGTGACGGCCGTTTTTTGGTAATAAGGAGGACAGGTAAGGGTTTGCAACCACCCTGTCTGCGTGCTAGACACCCTGGACCTACAGCCGGCCACTGTGGCCGAGCGGTTCTAGGCGCTTCAGTCCGGAATCGCACTGCAGCTACGGTCGCAGGTTCCAATCCTCCCTCGGGCATGGATTTGTGAGATATCCTTAGGTTAGTTAGGTTTAAGTAGTTCTAAGTCTAGGGGACTGATGACCTCAAATGTGAAATCCCATAGTGCTTGGACCCGTTTGAACCATTTTTGAACTGGACCTACACCAGGAGTTATCGTCTGTGGTGCGATTTCGAGTGACAGCAGGGGCACACTCGTGGTTATCCCATACACCTTGACTGAAAATCTGTATGTCAATCTGTTGATTCGACCTGTAGTGCTGCCATTCACGAACAACATTCCAGGTGGTGTATTCCAACAGGATGACTTTCACCCACATACTGATGTTGTAACCCAACATGCCCCACTTACAAGGGGAGGCCGCCAATTGTGAAATTCAGATTCGATTCATACTGCGCATAATAAAAGCTCATGGCCAGATGTGTAATGTGGAAAAGCACCAAGATGCACTTCTGAGCCGTTGTCGAGAAAATCGACAGTTAGAAGAAACCGTTGCGGTGAAATACTATGTATAAAAACTATTAATGAATTGCTTATGCATGTTAGTGAAGGCGGATCGCTCTCCAATTGTACCGCCTCCATTTGTCCGTTTGTTTAATAGGGTGTACCAAAGCTCTCCCGTCCGCACTGATTTTCGACGATGTTATAAGTTGCGTTAGGGACCGCATCTACCTACTTTCGAAGTTAGCAGGCAACTACGCTGTCATGCGGCTGCTCGTTTCGGCCCATTCAACATCTGTCCTTCAAGTGTAACGAGCGAGTAACGTTTGACTTACGCTATACGTATTCGTTTCGGAATACCGTTTCTACGTCTTCCGTTAAGACAATTAATAACATTTGTGAAATACAACTTTGTTTGCGGAAAACATAATGATGTTCGAATTCGCCAGTTTTTCCACGAGAAACGACTTTCATTAACTTATTATATGCATAATTGTTGCAACTGATTCCCGGGAATTATATATATGTATGTGTATATACACATTTGAATTACAAGAAACAAATACTAAAAAAAAAAAAAAGGTTGCATCGCGCGAGATTCGATCCGGCGACCTTCGGATTACGAACCAGAGCGCTTACCGCTACACCACGACGCTGTAGACAATTGGTAATCGTAGACAGTATTTCATGGCAACGGTTTCTTTTAACTGTCGATTTTCTCGACAACGGCTGAAAAGTGCATCTTGGTGCTTTGCCACACTACACCTCCGGCCGTGAGCTTTTATTATGCGCAGTATGAATCGAATCTGAATTACACAATTGGCGGCCTCCCCTTGTTAGTGCCGACATGTTGCTTTGGCTTGCTTGATCACCAGATCTGTCTCCAGTCAAGCACTTGAGGAACACCATTGGACGATAACTCCGGCGTCATCCACAAACATTATTGACCGTCGCTGTATTGACCAACCATGTGCAACAGGCATGGAACTCCATCCGACAAACGGTAATCCAGGACCTGTGCAATAAAATGTATGCACGTTTTCATTATTGCATTCAACATTCTGGAGGCTACACAAGTTACTCTCGTTCCTGTATTTCATATTTGCAATTGCTTATTTCGCGCTTACATTAACCTGTGGTCTTGAAATGTTATTCACTGAAATATATTGCTTAGGAGATATATTCTTGAAATTTCACTATTCTACGTTAACTAGTTTTTGGTGTTGTGATTTTTGTTACTCCAGTATGTATTCGAAATAAATTCGTTTTAGCGCGGTAAAGGTACAAAAGACTCATTATCTTTACTGTCTTAAATTATTATTGAAGCACTCGATACTGACACTGAATAACAGACGTTATTTATTCTTCATACAACTATGTCATGACGTAATTTTTTAATATTGCTTTCCTTTGGTGTAGAAAGTTGGTATATATACTTCAAGGCCCTGTGAGATAAATATTTTCCGCTTGACGTGCTTTTCATAAATCCGATAATGATTGCGAACAGTCGAATTACTCCAAATCGAATGCTTTATATGAAAAAACTTTGTTTGTTTGTTCGTAAATTCTGCGCGGTATAAGTTGGTTCTTACGTAATATAAGACAAGCTTTCGGCCACAATTTAAAGTTATCCATCCATCTTCATATTGTGAGCGGCGTGTGGGTGCTATTCTGCCATTCTGCGCAACGGATTAATCTGAGATGTACCCTTTACCCTGTGGCTCCTGCAAGATGCAATTTGCACCCCCACACTACTACAGAAGTCAGACAGATGCTCCTAACGTTCTAAAGAGAAATGCCTGAAAAACTTTCAGCAATAAATATCTTCTGGAGTCGTCCGCTGTAAGGAAATGACACATAAATTCACAAAATTTCTTACGTAACTAGTGGGATTCTTGGGTACTGGAGCAGTGCTAGTTAGCGTAAGAAAAACATGAAACTAACGAAAATTATTATTTATTTTGCAAAAATTCTGAGAAATCATAGTGGCAGTTTTAGTTATGAAATGAACAAGTTATTTCCAGGTTCTTTTTGGAATATGAAGTTACCTCTTAAGGAGAGGATTCACTAAGGAAATTTCTATACAAAGTTTAAGATTGTTATTGACTTGGCGGAATGGCTGAGAGCCACGCCTACTCAACTTGAATAATTATCCGTTAGAATGTTGCTAGGTACGGTCGAGGCTGTTGCGCGTGAAATGCAGTGAAGTGTACTGTTGTGGAGGAAATATGGGGCTCGCAAGAGCTGTAGCGCACAGTACCGTAAGCTGCGATGACTGCTGTCTGCACCGCTCACTGCCGACAAGTAAGATAACTCTCATTCTATCTGGATTGACCTTCGCCAATCAAACTCTCCCTACGCCTTTATGAAGTCAAGGGCACCTATTCACCCCTAGTCTAACTATTGGCATGGTACACCAATCAGATAACCAGTCCACCACGATGCCACTCAAAATTCGCTCGCACGCGTTTAACTATAACTCTGTCCGTTCACACTGCACAATAAGTGTGGGGGCCAACACATTGAACAACGCTTAATTGCAAGGACTCAATGCCAAGAGCGACAACTGAACGGCCCCTCTCCACACCAGACGTGAAGGGATATATCTTTTGGTCACTTCCATTACTCCTTCAGCTCAAGGCGTCAGAAATATCGTCTGCCAATCAGCATTGCTCTTCTAAAACGGGAGAATGACGTTTCGTTTAAGGCGACCAATCCAGAAATCTGTAGTATCGGAATTTGGCGTCTGCTGTCTCCCTTGAAAATCTCTGAAACTGCGTGCTATGTTGTCAAGAATGCGTAGGCTGGGCGCTCCCACTCAATGTAGCGGAATTTGATTTAAGTCGAGCACGGGGTCACTCTTCCTTTCACTCGGGCAAACGCTGTCTGCTCTATGGGCGGTCACCGGCCGACATAGATAGGCTGAGTCGTCCTCTGAAGGGACCGGCCCCCTGGCATGCGGTTTGCGTCTCCCGAACTAAAAGCCCCTGCGACCGTCGTGTTTTGAATGTGTGTGTGTACACCAGCCTCAAGTATTTAAATATCGGAGTGCATTTGCGATTTATTAGTTATTTGCATATCGTTAACACGATTTGATACAACATTGACTTTATTTTATCGAGTTTGGGTTCGAATGAAGCGTCTTGATGTGCGGAATATGATTGTGAGTGCGGAATATGTAAACAATGAAGGTCAGGAGACCATGATGTCTTGCAATATCACTCATTTTATTTCAACTTACTCCATCGGCTTTCTTCGTGTATTTGAAGTATTTCTATTTGTTTTCTCTTTTACAAATTGTCCGCATCCTCACCAATGTGTATTGGAAGTTAGAACCACATCTTACTCGAAGTTATGTCATGGGTTTTGTGAGAGATAGTTTCCATCAGCTAATCCTGCAAACATGGTAAAAGAACACTCTTCATTTTAATTTTTTACATTTTTTTAGAAAAGATATTTTTAACAAAAAATAGATTGTAATTGGAGCAGGAGATAAAATACCTAGCTTCTGGCAACCAGTTTCAGTTAAATATGATGTTTTTATAACCACTAACTAATTAAAACATCTATAAAGACATAACAGTATCTGTTATAAAATTTTGCCCACATTAATTCTAACAAAAGTCTTGTAATCCTTTAATAACATGTTATTGTTTGACATATATCCTTATAACGTTCTGTTTCATTATTGTTTGACACTTGTCTAGTGATCTTAATTTTTATATGATTTTAGCCCTTTCCACCCTTTTGAGACCGGTTCGCTCACAACATTATAAAAACGTTTTGCATGTGACCAAAACTGGCAATTTGTAAGGGATGACCAATGCCGTTTGGATGCACTGAACTATCTTTGTCATTAAACATCGTAATACATTTACAGGATACTTAACTTAAATCATTAGGCACATCGTAATTTTGACGAAGGGCTCATCTGACACCATGGGAATGACATCAAAAGCCACTAGAATTAAATCAGCAGTAGCAGCTGTGAGGGCAGTTGTTGTGGTGATAGTCTTGGTCGACGCTTTGGCATACAACAAATGTGTGTATGTTTCCCAGACGGCGTTGCATTGTTTTTGACTGGCGTGGATGTGGCTACAGTCAATCACTGAACCAGTGATATATTTGAATGTATTGATTTCGTCTCGTTGTCTTTGGATACAATAACAAACAAAGGTTATTCGAAGTCTCTGTCATTTACGAAGTTAAAAGATCACTTCAAACACGAATATTGAGCAGTCGACTTTCAATCCTGGACAATAAACGACTATAAGATATCAATCACGGTAGTCGTGGATTTGGGAATTTGCTTTATCAATGGTTTTACAATAAACTATGATTGGATCTTGACCATTATACTGTGGGACGGCGGGAATCTACACTCCTGGAAATGGAAAAAAGAACACATTGACACCGGTGTGTCAGACCCACCATACTTGCTCCGGACACTGCGAGAGGGCTGTACAAGCAATGATCACACGCACGGCACAGCGGACACACCAGGAACCGCGCTGTTGGCCGTCGAATGGCGCTAGCTGCGCAGCATTTGTGCACCGCCGCCGTCAGTGTCAGCCAGTTTGCCGTGGCATACGGAGCTCCATCGCAGTCTTTAACACTGGTAGCATGCCGCGACAGCGTGGACGTGAACCGTACGTGCAGTTGACGGACTTTGAGCGAGGGCGTATAGTGGGCATGCGGGAGGCCGGGTGGACGTACCGCCGAATTGCTCAACACGTGGGGCGTGAGGTCTCCACAGTACATCGATGTTGTCGCCAGTGGTCGGCGGAAGGTGCACGTGCCCGTCGACCTGGGACCGGACCGCAGCGACGCACGGATGCACGCCAAGACCGTAGGATCCTACGCAGTGCCGTGGGGGACCGCACCGCCACTTCCCAGCAAATTAGGGACACTGTTGCTCCTGGGGTATCGGCGAGGACCATTCGCAACCGTCTCCATGAAGCTGGGCTACGGTCCCGCACACCGTTAGGCCGTCTTCCGCTCACGCCCCAACATCGTGCAGCCCGCCTCCAGTGGTGTCGCGACAGGCGTGAATGGAGGGACGAATGGAGACGTGTCGTCTTCAGCGATGAGAGTCGCTTCTGCCTTGGTGCCAATGATGGTCGTATGCGTGTTTGGCACAGTGCAGGTGAGCGCCACAATCAAGACTGCATACGACCGAGGCACACAGGGCCAACACCCCGCATCATGGTGTGGGGAGCGATCTCCTACACTGGCCGTACACCACTGGTGATCGTCGAGGGGACACTGAATAGTGCACGGTACATCCAAACCGTCATCGAACCCATCGTTCTACCATTCCTAGACCGGCAAGGGAACTTGCTGTTCCAACAGGACAATGCACGTCCGCATGTAGCCCGTGCCACCCAACGTGCTCTAGAAGGTGTAAGTCAACTACCCTGGCCAGCAAGATCTCCGGATCTGTCCCCCATTGAGCATGTTTGGGACTGGATGAAGCGTCGTCTCACGCGGTCTGCACGTCCAGCACGAACGCTGGTCCAACTGAGGCGCCAGGTGGAAATGGCATGGCAAGCCGTTCCACAGGACTACATCCAGCATCTCTACGATCGTCTCCATGGGAGAATAGCAGCCTGCATTGCTGCGAAAGGTGGATATACACTGTACTAGTGCCGACATTGTGCATGCTCTGTTGCCTGTGTCTATGTGCCTGTGGTTCTGTCAGTGTGATCATGTGATGTATCTGACCCCAGGAATGTGTCAATAAAGTTTCCCCTTCCTGGGACAATGAATTCACGGTGTTCTTATTTCAATTTCCAGGAGTGTATTTTCGACGATTACAAGAGCCTCAAACCTATATTTTCGGTCAGCCAGAAAGCGATGGAGAACACACTGACCATAATTTCCAGCCAGTAAGTCGACATCACTCATTTACTGAAAGAAAAAGTTTGTTTTCGCTATTCACTTAGCGAGATCAGGAACTATAACTAAAAATTAATGTATCGAGATTTAACAAATTGATATATTCAGCAGAAGTTCACACGCACAAAACATAATAATAGTCCTGATAGAAATAATAATGTCCCTTTCGGGAACAGCACTATTAAAAGTTCAGAGTCGACCTCTACGGGAAGTTTCAGGTAAAATGGTCTATCACCCTGACTTCTAATCAGCAACAGTTGATTGCTCACCTTAGAAGAGTAAAATAATCTCATCACTGGCCACGCGCCGGCCAGAGTGGCCGTGCGGTTCAGGGCACTACAGTCTGGAGCCGAGCGACCGCTACGGTCGCAGGTTCGAATCCTGCCTCGGGCATGGATGTGTGTGATGTCCTTAGGTTAGTTAGGTTTAATTAGTTCTAAGTTCTAGGCGACTGATGACCTCAGAAGTTAGGTCGCATAGTGCTCAGAGCCATTTGAAACATTTTTGAACTTGCCACGCAGTTTTGTCAACATTACGGGCAGCACATAAACAGTTACTTACATGAAAACTAAGCGATCCAGGACGATGTACAGTCCTTGCGAGTTCAGTTCCTACTTTTACGGAAAACACTTTTCGGTGACATCATCCGAGGCACAGTGCACACCGACGTTAGACTGATGCGAACGGATTGATATCTCAGTGCGAAGTGTCTCTTGCATTTCCTCTCTGGCTGTATTTATGTATGGGTGCAGCAGATCACCGAATGGAATATCTGCTATCAATCACAGTAGGCACCGGTAGCAGCATTTAAATGGCTCCTTTCAAGGACATACATTAATTAATAACTACGTCGTTTAACAATTTATAGTATTCTCAGTTTTATATGAATGGAGTTAAGTTGACATGAGTTTAACTTTAGTTTTAGCTTGATTGCATTTAAGCTTTGCCAGCTACAATTTTTAGAACGGAACAGACAGTGGAGCATTGCATCTGAACTGTCTCTCTGGCTTTCCTTGTATGATTTTTATTTATTATAAAGTCTTGAAACTTAGTACAGGTGCATTGTTTAATGAATGTAATCAAGTGTTGTCACTAGAATTTTCTATTACAAATACAAATGGTACATAATCTATCATAAATAAGGATGTTTTCATTTCAAATTCAGTTTTTGTAAATAAACTGAAAACTAAAAGAGGTAGCTTAATGGAGTCACCTAGTTTATTTTTTATATTAAACTGAGGCTACATACGGATATTCATCCTTCTAAATCTAATATTTCATATTTTCAAACATTCGTAAAGACGCTAATTTTGACCAAAATGCTGCTGCAGTCAAGTTGAGACTTGTAGCTTTTGATTGTGACATACATTTGCATAGTCTGAACAGTTTTTAGCTTTCAACACTACTGGCCATTAAAATTGCTACACCACAAGATGACGTGCTACAGACGCGAAATTTAACCGACAGGAAGAAGATGCTGTGATATGCAAATGATTAGCTTTTCAGAGCATTCACACAAGGTTGGCGCCGGTGGCGACACTTACAACGTGCTGACATGAGGAAAATTTCCAACCGATTTCTCATACACAAACAGCAGTTGACCGGCGTTGCCTGTGAAACGTTGTTGTGATGCCTCGTGTAAGGAGGAGAAATGCGTACTATCACGTTTCCAACTTTGATAAAGGTCGGATTGTAGCCTATCGCGACTGCGGTTTATCGTATCGCGACGTTGCTGCTCGCGTTGGTCGAGATCCAATGACTGTCACCAAACATGCAATCGGTGGGTTCAGGAGGGTAATATGGAGCGCCGTGCTGGATCCCGACGGCCTCGTATCACTAGCAGTCGAGATGACAGGCATCTTGTCCGCATGGCTGTAACGGATCGTGCAGCCACGTCTCGATCCCTGAGTCAGCAGATGGGGACGTTTGCAAGACAACTATCTGCAGGAACAGTTCGACAACTTTTGCAGCAGCATGGACTATAGGCACGGAGACCATGGCAGCGGTTACCCTTGACGCTGCATCACAGACAGGAGCGCCTGCGATTGTGTAGCCAACGACGAACCTGGGTGCAGGATTGGCAAAACGTCATTTTTTCAGATGAATCAAGGTTCTGTTTATAGCATCATGATGGTCGCATCCATGTTTGGCGACATCGCGGTTAATGCACATTGGAAGCGTGTATTTGTCATCGCCATACTGGCGTATCACCCGGCGTGATGGTATGGGGTGCCCTTGGTTACACATCTCGGTTACCTCTTGTTCACATTAACGGCACTTTGAACAGTGGACGTTACATTTCAGTTATGTTACGCCCCGTGGCTCTACCCTTCATTCGATCCTTGCGAAACCCTAGATTTCAGCAGGATAATACACTCCCGCATGTTGCAGGTCCTGTACGGGCCTTTCTGGATACAGAAAATGTTCTACTGCTGACCTGGCCAGCACGTTCTCTAAATCTCTCACCAATTGAAAACGTCTGGTCAATGGTGGCCGAGCAACTGGCTCGTCACAATACGGCAGTCACTACTCTTGATGAACTGTGGTATCGTGTTGAAGCTGCATGGGCAGCTGTACCTGTACACGCCATTCAAGCTCTGTTTGGTTCAAAATGGTTCAAATGGCTCTGAGCACTATGGGACTCAACAGCTGTGGTCATAAGTCCCCTAGAATTTAGAACAACTTAAACCGAACTAACCTAAGGACATCACACACATCCATGCCTGAGGCAGGATTCGAACCTGCGACCGTAGCAGTCGCGCGGTATCTGACTGAGCGCCTAGAACCGCTAGACCACCGCGGCCGGCAAGCTCTGTTTGACTCAATGTCCTGGCGTATCAAGGCCGTTATTACGGCCAGAGGTGGTTGTTCTGGGTACTGATTTCCCAGTATCTATGCACCTAAATTGCGTGAAAATGTTAGCACATGTCAGTTTTAGTATAATATATTTGTACAATGAATACCCGTTTATCATCTGCATTTCTTCTTGGTGTAGAAATTTTAATGGCCAGTAGTGTAGCTTCATCTGTTAGCGCTACTTACGTTTTTCTTACAATAACATATTTAGCGAAATATATTCATTATATCATTCTGAGAGTTAACAATGTTAACATTAACATACTGAAGCATACACTAACAAAGTTTGGAAAAGTTATTTTAATTATTAATTTGAATCTTAAATTCTGATTAATTCTTTGTACGCTAAGCGTAGGCGCGTTATATTGAAGCGCTCGTAGCGGTGTACCAGGGTAAGCCCCGGCAGACTCACTGGCCTCTGTACCTCTCACAATGATACAGCGCTTCTTCACCACCATACACTAAAACAGTATATTGAACAACATAAATGGCAGCTGCTGCTAACTGCAGTTCGCGTTGTAGTTGCAGTCAGAGGGCGTAAATTGGGTAATGCTGTTAGTGATCTATGAAGCTGAGTTATATATCAGCCGACCTAAAGACATCGGCTGTAATCTCGCTGTACTCTTCTGTTTTGCACACTTTCAGTAAATTCATCGTATAGACCAACATCATATTTTTTGTAGAAAATTCCAGCTTTACTTTTAACTTTTACAGTAGATGTTTATATTATTATAGTTGATTTTTATTTTTATATTTTTTATTATTATAGTTTTATACTATTATAGTTGATGGATTCCACAGGAGGTCCGGTCCCTGCTTCGTACAGATCTTTATCAGTACACTCGGTCTTCTTCGTAATTCTGTGAATGCTTCTACGTCCATCTTCATGATTCCTTACGCACTTCTGGGCTAAAGCTTTTGATGAAACTGTGTCGGTTTCCATATCCTGACTGGAGAGTTTGCCTTCTTCTGTCATTTCAATGTTACCTGTTTCCCGGTGTACCATTCGTGTGGCATCAGCTACTACATCGCTTGCTGATGTACAGCTATGTCTACATTCCTACTCCGCAAGCCAACCTATGGTGCGTGGCGGAGGTTACCATGCACCGCTACTAGATGTTTCCTTTGCTGTTCCGCTCGCAAACAGCTCGTGGGAAAAACGTTTCATTATATTCCTCAGTACGAGCTCCGCATTCTCTTATCTTCATGCTCTTTATGCCAAATGTGCTTTTGCGGCTGCAGACTCGCTCTGCAGTTAACTTCCAATGCAGGTTATCTAATTTTTCTTAATAGTGTTCCTCAAAAAGAACACACGAGGAGCAGTCAAGAACGGGCAGCACTGGTGTCCTATATACGGTATCCTTTACTGGATAATCACACTTTCCTAAAATCCTCCCAATAAATCGAAGTCGTTCCATTTGATATGGCTTTTCAGCTCTACACCCAGATATTTAATCGATGTTTTGGTGTCAAGCAACTGGCTGATAAAGACGTATTCAAAATTTGTGGGACAGTTTTTCCTATTCATTTGCGTTAACTTATAGTTTTATACATTTAGAGCTATCTACAATTCATAACACTAACTAGGAATTTTGTCTCACTCCTCTTGTGTCCTCCTACAGTCACTCAGCAATGACACCTTCCCTTACGACATAGCATCACCAGCGAACGGCTGTAGTTTGCTGCTCACCCTGTCCACCAGGTCGTTTATATATATAGAAAATAAAAGCGGTCCTATCTGTAGTGTCCTCGTCGCCACTGTAGAGTTTTGTGCCGCTAAGAAGCAAGAGAGAGGATGTTGTTATGGGTGGCCGGTATTCTCTTTCTAAACACAAATGCAGACGTGAATTAAAACAGTTCTCTATTTAAAGAAGCTGCCTCTTAACTTGAATGGAGTCCTTAGGTTGCAATACAAGTTCATCAGTAATAGTCCTCTTGCGGACGATATCGGTAATCTTGCTGTTACAAACTTTAGTCTCGGAATAATCAGAATTCTGTTCGCAATGTACTGTCGTAGGCTGAGTCAGTCAGTGAGACCCACCGCTGCTGCTTCTCCATGACACAGACAGATTGGTCCCTATTGTTCGGTGGAGTCCAAGCGGTAGTGCTATGCCTCCAAACTGACCGACAGCGCGGGGGAGGGGGGAAGGGATCGGGGGTGGAGGGGGGAGGAGGGGGGGTTGTGATCCTGACATCGAGATGGTGTTCTGTCGGTCGGCGAGAACGGTGTCGTCCAGGGGTACTTGCGACTTAGCGGTCATAAAACAGGTGAGGCCATCTGGTGGCGCTGAGACGCTGCACCCGATGACCCACTGTTCGGAGAAGCGGATTTTTTGAATGGGCGGTCTTCTCGTAGAAGAGCCGAGCAGCCTGGCGGAACCTATCTCGGACGGTAGGTAAACTGCAGACCCTGATGAGGTTGGCCGACGCAAGTCCCGAGGCAGGTGTAACGGCGGCAGCAGGACCTGGTAGTGGAGCCGTTGCAGACGGTCGACGTGAGGCGCAGCTGCGTTGCCGCAAACCACAGTCGAAGATTGGGTGGATAACCGTGATGTAGAGCGCCACACCTAATTCAGGAGGGAGCGTCGTCGACGGGTTGAGGAAGGGGTGCACTTGGGTCAGGCGACCTCTGGCCTTTCGGACGACGTCATCGACGTGCTGTCGCCACGTTAGCCCTCTGTCCAGCGTTACACCCAGGTACTTCGCTGGAGACCCAACGGTCAACGGCGGAGGCCTAAATACATGCTGTCAAGAGGGCGCTGGCGTCGTGTTGCTCGTCGTTGTGTCTCTGGCCTCCCTCATGATAAGCACGGTTGACACAGCGCCTACTATCGATCTTCGCGCCCATCTTCGCCGATCACTGTGCTGGCAAAAGCTTACACGAGCACACATCACACATTCCTGGGCACTACCGTTAATGCCCTAGTCTCTGACGAACACTTGGCGTCGATAACAACTTTTGGATTCTGCTACTTAAGAAGTCTTCGAGCCACTCACATAACAGGAGTTGTCTAACGGTTCGGGTGGGATTCACCGACTCAAAGGGGCGGTTGGCTAGTGACACTACCTTCGCCATAATCAGCACCATACTTGGTGGCGAACAGTATGCTCTGACACTAAAACGCTGAAACTCTAACTTCTGGGTCGACTATTGCAGTTAAACACAAATTTGTCTGCATGAGACCAATGTTGTTTACAATTTACAAGTGCACAACTTTGTGACCGCATAGTCCATTGCGGTACCATCACATGCTACGAGACCCGGGTGCCTGCTGTGTCAGAGAGATTGCAGTTCAATGGGATGCACCATTCGCAAATCAAATGGAAAAGGGAAGTGTGGAAAATGGTGGTGTTGTGTCAGTTACATTCCATCACATGGCGTAAGGAGGTATGCAGAGGTACTGACGTAGATGTAAGACAGAAAGACTCAATCACAAACTTCCATTAGCCAACATTCAGAACGATTAGCAAAAATAAAGTTTTAAACATGATTGCATGGTCAGTGACCATTTACAAAGTAAGATTAAAGCAATAACAGTCCTCAGTTATAAAAATTAAGTCTTTTTCCCATAACTTTTGTGCTTACGTTATAGGCCAGTTTGAATGTTTTACTTCTGATGAAGGCATTCATAGTACTGCCGAAACCAGGTCAAAAGACTTATTTTTTGCGACCGAAGGCTGTTATTGCTTTAATTTTATTCAGCAATAAATTGCCTCTATCACCATGTATATCGTTTAATCATGGCAATGGTAAAATTAGAGAAATTTAGTTTTTGTCAGACGAGTGCCGACCGTCTTTCATCCCACATACCGTCCACGACTGGAACAGGACTGAATCAGATGCAATGTGTACCCTCCGCCATGCATCGTACGGGGTCTCGAGAAGTATAGATGGAAAAATCAAATGTTCAAATGTGTGTGAAATCCTATAGGACTTAACTGCGAAGGTCATCAGTCCCTAAGCTTACACAGTACTTACCCTAAATTATCCTAAGAACAAACACACACACCCATGCCCGAGGGAGGACTCTAACCTCCGCCGGGACCAGCCGCACAGTCCGTGACTGCAGCGCCTAAGACCACTCGGCTAATCCCGCGCGGTAGTATAGATGGAGATGTAGATATTGTTATATACTTGCAAAGTAAAAATAAAATAAGTGAATTCATTTTGTAGCGACATTTCACATTTTTGCACGTTGCTATTCAGAACTTCTTAGGCTTCTAGATTTCAGGGCGACGTCTGTCAAAGAGGACTGATATTTCATATGAAATATCGCGCTTCGCAACAACTGTATGACTTTTTAGTCCTGCAAATAACTGGACTGACGTGATACCCGTAGTGCAGAGAGTTCATAGACAGCAGTTAATCGAAGACCTGTGAGTTAGTAAGAGTTTTAATTTTTGATTACTGCTCGGCAGAATATGACCCCCTTCAAAAGTAGGTAGCAGTGTTGCTAAAAAGAATTCTGAGTTTTCTGTGCAAGCAACACTAAACTAGCTCAGCTCTTATTTTATAAACTTGCTTTATTTTATTGCTAGGTATAATTACAGTAAAGAACTCTTTTTTGTTGCATCATTTTTTGCTCCACAAGTAACTTCTTCCACAAAGACAAACAGCCAACATCGCATGTGTACCATAAACTAATTTTAAAATGAAATGCCGTCTGACAATGAATATGTTGCACCGAAAACGGTAATTGCGCTATTTGGTCCTAATACATAGCATTGTTAACCATATTGCTGGGGTTTACATCCAGTGTTCACTTTTTGCTAGTTTGTGAATTAAATCTGGGTTTCTAAACTCCGCGTTCTGCAAAACACAATGCATTCATTTTTTATATCGTCATACATACGCAAAGATTTCTCTACCTTTTTCCATATATCCTTCCCCTACAGTTCTTAACAGGCCAATAGCATCTCTTGTTCCTTTTCCTCTTCTAAATCCGAACTGCTCGTCTGAAATCTCTCTATCCAACTTGCCATATAGCCTTCTATTCAACACTCTCTGCAAGACTTTAGCTGCATAAGAAATTAGACTGATGGTCCTATGCTCTTCACATTTCTTAAGTGTTTCTCTTTTTCTCTATAATTATGATGCCAATAGAGACCAAGAGAAACACTGAAAATTGTGAAGAGCTTACAACGATCAGTCTAATTTCTCATGCAGCTAAAGTCTTGCAGAGAGTGTTGAATAGAGGGCTATATGACAAGCTGGATAGAGTGATTGCAGAATAGCAATTCGGATTTAGAAGAGGAAAAGGAACAAGAGATGCTATTGGCCTGTTAAGAACTATAAGGGAAAGATATATGGGAAAAGGTAGATAAATCTTGTGCTGTTTTTATAGATTTAGAAAAGGCTTTGACAGAGTTCAGTCGAACAAGCTGATGCATATTTTGAAAAGGGAAGGAGTGGATTGGCAAGAGAGACGTCTGATACAGAATATCTATTTACAGCAGAAAGTAAGTATAAGGATTAGAAATGAAATGTCAGTAGGAAGCAGCATTGGACAAGGTGTTAGACAAGGTTGTCGCCTTTCCCCATGGTTGTTTAACGCATACCTTGAGGAGATTATTGCGAAAGGCTTAGCTGGGAAAAGAGGAATATGTACTGGTGGAAAGAGAATAGAATGTATAAGATTTGCTGATATCATGGTATTAGTGGCAGAAAGTGAGCGTACAGTGAATAACATGCTGAAAGATCTGAATGAAGCTTGTATGGAATGTGAGATGCAAATAAACACAGCAAAAGAAAAGAAAAAAAAGGTTCAAATGGCTATGAGCACTATGGGACTTAACTTCTGAGGTCATCAGTTCCCTAGAACTTAGAACTACTTAAACCTAACTAACCTAAGGACATCACACACATCCATGCCCGAGGCAGGATTCGAACCTGCGACCGTAGCGGTCGCGCAGTTCCAGACTATAGCGCCTAGAACAGCTCGGCCACTCCGGCCGGCAAACACAACAAAAACAAAGAGTATGGCCATCAATACAAGATACAATACTGTCCAATATTAAAATAGGACAATCTACCATTAGCCAAGTAAGTGCATTTAAATATCTTGGAAGCACAATAACTGAAGACTTGAGATGCCACCAGGAGGTGAAAACTCGAATTGCCATAGCGAAGGAGCCATCCAACAGAAAGATAAAGGTCTAAGGAAAAGGCTTGGCAAATGTTTTGTCTGGAGTGTGGCATTACATGGGGCAGAAACATGGACGCTGAGACGAGAGCATGGAAAAATGTTAGAAGCATTTGAGATGTGGATGTGGAGGAGAATGGAGAGAATAAGCTGGATGGAAAGAGTGAATAATGAAAGAGTATTGGTTGGTGAGAGAAGATGTCTGCTGAAGGTTGTAAGAGAAACGAAAAAGAACTGGTTGGGACGTTCATTGAGAAGGGAGTGCCTGCTAGCAGATGCTTCGGAATGGTTGGTTTGTGGGAGAAGACTGAGAGGAAGAAGCAGATACAAGATGACAGACGACATAAAGGGAAGAAGAAATTATGCAGACATGAAGAGGATGGCAGATGACCTGTCTTTTGGCAGAACATTGATGATGATGACATACGTTTCGATACCTATGTGTCAACTTCTGTGGATATCGATTTATTTCGGTGAAAATGTTATGCAAAGTTCATGGTTGTTTTACTCATTAAAGCTTAAATCTGTAAAATGTGATTCCTTTATTGTGTTTTGATCGCTCGCATGAAATTACATGAATTGTAAAAATAAGTCGTTTTCACAGTTCATTCAAAATCAGGTGAGCAATCAGATCAAGTTAAAATCAACATGCTATTGCTTTCAGGCTTAAATAAAGAAACGCAATCTTGAACCATGTGTAATACTTTTATTAAAGAAAATCGAAATCCGCACATGACGAAAATTACTTGTAGGAACCTAAGGTAAACAGGAAAAAGAAATAGAGTAATTGGGAGTAAAAGTCAGCATTATTTTACTAAAAATTTAAAAATCTTGGAGCATTGTTTTACCAGTTACGCATGCAGCATCTAGTTTGACATCATAGCAACATTATGTAGAATTTTCATTGTGATCCAGTTATTATTAGTTTGCATAACAAATACTTTTGCGTACTCCTGGGAAATGCTTTGGGAAAAGTGTAGACGGTCTTGGGGAAAAAGTAGACAGTCCATGCTTAATCCCCAAGTAAAGAAAATTAGAAAGAGTGCAAAGAAACACATGGAAAAACAACCTATGAATTCTTTACTTATCGGCGAATTTAAAAAGTAAGTTTCGTAATGATAGTAGAGTAAGGCAGAAAATACGTTTATGGAGGGAAATGCAGTGATGTGCTATTGGTTGCCCTTCCTCCAGTGACGAAGTTTTGTGAATTGGTCAAGATGCTAGCTGTCTTATCCGGTTTTAAGACTTTTCTTCAGTCAGTCTCTGAAAACCGCGTAGCTTTGGTTACTTGCCGTAATTAGGTCCCATTATCATTAACGTCAAGAGCTTCATGGTACAGCGGCTGTTAGTGGGTGTCGAGTAGATGTTCTCGGTCGGTTTATGAAAAATAAATTAAGGAAGACGTGATTATACCGGGTGATCAAAAAGTCAGTATAAATTAGAAAACTGAATAAATCACGGAATAATGTAGATACAGAGGTACAAATTGGCACACATGCTTGGATTGACATGAGGTTTTATTAGGACCAAAAAAATACAAAAGTTCAAAAAATGTCCGACAGATTGCGCTCCATCTGATCAGAATAGCAATAGTTAGCATAACAAAGTAATACAAAGCAAAGATGATGTTTCCAGAATGAGATTTTCACTCTGCAGAGTTCGAGTCTCGGTCGGGCACACAGTTTTAATCTGCCAGGAAGTTTCATATCAGCGCACACTCCGCTGCAGAGTGAAAATCTCATTCTGGAAACATCCCCCAGGCTGTGGCTAAGCCATGTCTCCGCAGTATCCTTTCTTTCAGGAGTGCTAGTTCTGCAAGTTTCGCAGGAGAGCTTCTGTAAAGTTTGGAAGGTAGGAGACGAGATACTGGCAGAAGTAAAGCTGTGAGGACCGGGCGTGAGTCGTGCTTCGGTAGCTCAGTTGGTAGAGCACTTGCCCGCGAAAGGCAAAGGTCCCGAGTTCGAGTCTCGGTCGGGCACACAGTTTTAATCTGCCAGGAAGTTTCATATCAGCGCACACTCCGCTGCAGAGTGAAAATCTCATTCTGGAAACATCCCCCAGGCTGTGGCTAAGCCATGTCTCCGCAGTATCCTTTCTTTCAGGAGTGCTAGTTCTGCAAGTTTCGCAGGAGAGCTTCTGTAAAGTTTGGAAGGTAGGAGACGAGATACTGGCAGAAGTAAAGCTGTGAGGACCGGGCGTGAGTCGTGCTTCGGTAGTTCAGTTGGTAGAGCACTTGCCCGCGAAAGGCAAAGGTCCCGAGTTCGAGTCTCGGTCGGGCACACAGTTTTAATCTGCCAGGAAGTTTCATATCAGCGCACACTCCGCTGCAGAGTGAAAATCTCATTCTGGAAACATCCCCCAGGCTGTGGCTAAGCCATGTCTCCGCAGTATCCTTTCTTTCAGGAGTGCTAGTTCTGCAAGTTTCGCAGGAGAGCTTCTGTAAAGTTTGGAAGGTAAGAGACGAGATACTGGCAGAAGTAAAGCTGTGAGGACCGGGCGTGAGTCGTGCTTCGGTAGCTCAGTTGGTAGAGCACTTGCCCGCGAAAGGCAAAGGTCCCGAGTTCGAGTCTCGGTCGGGCACACAGTTTTAATCTGCCAGGAAGTTTCAAAGATGATGTTCTTTACAATATGTCCACCATCATTGCTCAACAATAGCAGTAGTCGAGGAATAATGTTGTGAACAGCACTGGAAAGCATGTCCAGAGTTATGGTGAGGCATTGGCGACGTATGTTGTCTTTCAGCATACCTAGAGATGCCGGTCGATCACGATACACTCGCGACTTCAGGTAACCCTAAAGCCAATAATCGCACGGACTGAGGTCTGGGGACATGGGAGGCCAAGCATGACGAAAGTGGCTGCTGAGCACACGATCATCACCAAACGACGCGCGCAAGAGATCTTTCACGCGTCTAGCAATATGGGGTGGTTCTAATAAATCCCCATGTCATTCCAAGCATGTCTGTCAATTTTTACCTCTCTATCTACATTATTCCGTGGTTTATTAAGTTTTCAAATTTATGCTGTCTTTTTGATCACCCGGCATTTTAAGCGTGTCTGAGAGGTAGATAGGTTGGAAATAACTACCGCTCAGCGAAAGACGAACTTTAGAAAAGCAAAATTAATTCCTCTAAGGTGAATAATGAGGCATGTAAGAAAAAAAAAAGCTTGAATACGCCAGGAGGGAGAACACAAGTCGAAGTACAGGCTACAGATTCTTTATGGGTGAAAGTACGCCCTAAGAGCTTCTGCCCCAACAGACCTGTGTACTTTTATCCCATTCCTCTATTTTTTCGGTAGTCGACAGATAACACACACAACTAAAGTCGTAGGGATTAAGGAGAATACTGGAGGCTTACAGCAGCCAGAATTTTTAAACAGATTGAGGTTAACCTAACACTGAATAGAAACTGGAAAAATCTTACAATGAAACCGTAAAAGAGTGACTTACTGTATTTTATCGAACTGTAAGTCTCCAGTGCCATGAGGTTCCAGAAGAGAACTGAGATTGTGACGTACGGTATGACTGCCTGGTGGGAGAATGGATAACTTCTTCTCTACAGACCTGAGAACTTGATGTCTACTCTTCCCCCACGCATGCTTTAACCCTCACCAACCATAAATTCTGTTTTGCAGGAGATGGAGTTTAAGAATCCAAAACTATTTTAACAGTGAGTTTCTTGCTGTTTTTCTTTATCGAAAAAAGTAATCTGTTCAAATGGTTCAAATGGCTCTGAGCACTATGGGACTTAACATCGGAGGTCATCAGTCCCCTAGAACTTAGAACTACTTAAACCTAACTAACCTAAGGACATCACACACACCCATGCCCGAGGCAGGATTCGAACCTGCGACCGTAGCAGTCGCGCTGTTCCGGACTAAAGCGCCTAGAACCGCTTGGCCACCGCAGCCGGCCAAGTAATCTGTATTTTTGTACAGCCACGGTCTCGCCAAGTTAATGTTCGACGTAGTATGTAGCAATAGTCATTATTCCGAGACGTCAGCAAGACCTCTGTCGTGTTAGCATATAGAACATGCCTGCCAAGCAAACCACAACACCTGAGGAGAGGACCCTCTCAACACCAAGAAGCACTTCTCTAGCGGCCCTAGAAAGTGTCTTGCCGTTTATTCATACCGATGGCTCTGAGCACCCACTGAGACCCCTTCCCGCCAGCCGAAACACTGAAGTGCGAGGACCAGAGAACCTGCCACTGCTCCGGCGAACTCCTTCCGTCTGGACGGCTAATAAGGTGTTATTTCCGAGCCAGAGCGCCGTACGCCCTGACGCGGCGCAGAGCGTCGAGATGAGGTGAGATGACTCAACGCGTGCATTACGTGAGTCACACGCGCGCTCGCGAGCGAGCGAGTGAACGGCCGTTGCGCAACCCACCTGGCCGCACCCGCCGCGCGGTTCTTCTTAATGACAGCCCCTCATCCCAGAAACAATTCGATACGCTTTCCCAATTTGCAGGGGCGCCCTCGCCGCGGCCACCTGCCTTATTACCCACCACCAGATCGGCCATCTCCGGCGCCCCGCCCCTCAGCTCATCTGTCACGTACAGAGAGGACGAATCCCGCCGTTCAGCTGCGTCTGACGGCAAGCTCTGTCTCTCTCTCTCTCTTTCTCCCTCTCTCTCTCTCTCTCTCTCTCTATCCTTCTCTCCCACCCCATCCCTCTCTTTCCGACGCTGCTCTACTGCGCGGCACAAACGCACTGTGCAACTGCCAGCTTCGGACCAATTGCTCCAATATTTCGGCGCGCAGTGCAGTGCCCGCGGCAGCCGGAATCACGGTTCGCTTTTCGATTTTATACGGACCGTTGCTAAGCACAGGGGCGAGCCGCCGGTAAGTACCGGCCGCAGCAGGTTGGCAGTGATACAGGTATTATACAGCAGAGATAGGTCCGCGACCAGTTGCGCAGTCCTCTTGCTTTCACTCGCCATGCTGGCCTCGTTTCGATCAATTGTACCGAAGCGTCGATAGGAGCTTGTCCGTAATTTGCTAGTCCGGCCAAATGGAAACCGGGAGTATAGACTGTCCCACCTGCTACATGTGTCATATCGTTTTATTGACAGGTTGGATGGAGCAATACGGTTGATATATGTGTCATTTAATCGCATTTGTAATGGGACTTTTTCTGGGAGGAAGAGAGATGAATAGAGATTAAGCTCCCATTGACGTCGACGTCTTTGGAGGGGGGAAGGAGGAGAGACTCTGGGAAATTTTAAGAAATCAGAAGTAACCTTTCAGAGCAACCATCCTGGCAATCACCTTCAGCGATTTAGAGATATCATGGGAAACGTGTATCAGGATGGCTGGGGACGTGAGTTTGAACCCCAAGCATCCCTAATAAGATGGGTCTTTAAACGGGAAGGAAGTAGGCATTGATCTACACTGCCTGACAAAACATTCAAGCATTCATAAAAAGAGGAGGAACCGGAATTAAATTACACGTATTGAGGGTGGTATGTGATGTTATTGCAGTGAATTCAAAATCGAATGAGACTGAGAAAGAATTTGGATGTAGAAACCATCTTCTCAGTATGATGCTGCCCCCTCTGGTCTGGATGCATGCTAATGGTTGAGAAGGCTGTCAATGTAATTGTGTCCTCCTTTGAGCCAAGCTGGTTCACAACTGGTCCCCTATGTCCTGGATACTGGCGCTCGAATGAAGCTGACGATCGATCTGGTCCCTCATATCCTCTCTTGGGGACTGATCTACGGATATTTCTGGCCACGGAATCACCTCATCATCTCGCAGACAGTTTATAGAACAAGTGACATGTCTAGGCGACGATTTTCCTATTGAAAAGAAGGCACCAAGGCATTGTCACACTTCAGATAGGTGTAGGACTCAGGATATCCGTGACGAACCATTGTGATTTCATTTTTCCATCAGTCACTACCAGCCGTGATCTGAAGCCATACCCAATGGTTACCCACACCACGACTTCAGGAGTAACACCGCTGTGGCCCGCCAAAACGTTGGAAGAGTGGGACCTCTTCCTAGGCCACCGGTTTCCGACCAGTGCTGCACGTAAGACAGAATGTTGCACGGAGTCAATTACTTGTTCCCGTATGGCAGGTATGACGAGTATGGTTTTTCCTATTCAAACGATTTCTCCATTTTCACATATAGTTCCGGAGACATTCGTTCATACTTTGTGATTGTAGATCCACTATCTTCTGTGACTCGTCTCGTGTAACGCAGTATTTGAATAAGGTTTTAATTGTTGTCATTTACATGTACAATCGTTGCAGAAACTCCCTATGTTGTCTAGAAGACAGCACAACGGCATCGAGGCAGCTGATCCAGCTAAAATCATTCTCCTCCAAAACATTACACTTACCAGCGTTGCTATTATTTTCTTCTGAAACACTCGAGAAAACAATTGAATTAGCAAGTCACACTAAAGCCAACAGCAATATTTCTGCATCAAATATAAGCAGGTGTAAGAAAGTAGTCAAGGTATGATCTCCAAAATCCCCTGCCATCGTTGACAAAAGCGGAAAGTATGTTAGTAAGCTACTAATAGAATATATAGCAGCATACAGGACCACGAAAACTTAGCTCCAGCAATAAAATGGGAGATGTGTAAGGTACCACAAGTAATGTTTAATTTTAGAACTGATCATACATAATGAAAACACTTAAATTATTCATGTTAGTAAATGATTTGGTAATAGATTCCCTTTAAAAGCAAACCAAGGAAGTGCCTACCCTTCCCAGTCTGTTGTTCCATAGAGACTCAATTAATATGCAACAATGAGCTTAACGTATCACTAGTGATTGGGAACTGTTAAATTGTGTAATGTACCAATCTCCATCTTCTCTTCGTCAGGTGCTCCATCGATGCCTCACGCCCAACAAGGCGTGAAGTGGTAAAAAGTATCTATTTCCTGAAATAGTTTCTATGTTTGCAATTTGATCGTAGTATAGAACTGAAAAAATAAAATTCTCCTCAAAGCATCATTCTTTCAATTGTAAATTGGTTTAATAGAGAGGAATAAAATAGTGTTTAATAGATGGGAACGTATGTGGTACCCAGCGACACATAAAACAACGATGACAGGAAGTGATTAGCGTGACGGGAATGAATGTAAGTCGTTTCAGTCGTTTGGTCTCGTTCATCTCGTAACGAATGGTCATCTAAATGTCCAGCGTAGTTCGACCCAGTACAATGAGCTTCAGTGCAAAAAAGAGCAGATATACCATTACCTAGTGAGGGCGCACTAGTCAGTACACCATTACCTGCTGTTACTGCGACTTTTAGAGTGATCAGTGGTACAGAGTCGATAAATGTAGGAAACGATAAATGGCGGATGAATATCTTTGGATGAATCCACCCGGGGTAGTTAGCAGAAATTTCATAATCATGATACGTAGCCTCGAAAGTTATTCGAAGTTACCTTTCGAACCTCTCACGTTTCAAAGGCACAGGAAAAAAACAGTAGATATGAAAATAAAAGTGCACCATACGTTAGAGAATCTCACAGAATTATGTTCCCGCATCGGTCATGCCAACTGTGGTCACCAGAGTGTAGTATGATGTGAAAATAGCGACTCCACAGGAGCGCGCACAAGCACTAGTGTGGTTTGGAGAAACGAAACCGCTGATCACTGTGCAAAGAAATTATCGTAGGTTGTATGAATGTGATTCACCGAATTTGGATACAGTTAAGGAATATAGTAAGTTTCTGACAACTGGAAGTGTTCTGAAACATTCTGGGAGTGCAGAGGAGGACATGAGACAAGCGTTTTTCAGAAGCCCACGTAACTCATTTCGGCAGGCATACTTAACATACTCTGAGCAACATTGCATCGTGTAGTACAGCAGCCTTTTCGTTTGTATGCTTCCGAAGCGCAAATTCTTCTCCATCTAATGCTGAACGACAGGTCACGGCGGCAACGATTTCTTAGGGATATGCTGCAGCAATTAGGCATGAATGCCAGCTTTCTGGAAAGATAATTATTCTCAGTTGAGGCAAGCTTTCATGTTTCGGAAACGGTTAATCAACGTAACGTTCGGATTTCAATCTCAGATCATCAGCACGGCATCACAGAACATGTTGGTGGTAGTCCTAAACTGAATGTCTGGTGTGGGTTAAGGCACAACGGGATTTTTGGAGCGTTGATCTTTGCAGAGAACACAATGAATGATGCGATGTATCTGGATATGTTACAGCAATCTGTATAACCTCAAGGTCTGCGAACCAGCATTATTTCAACAAGATGTAGCCCCTCCGCATTTGTTTACGGTTATTCGCAAGCTCCTAGATGCAAGATTTTCCAGTCGCTAGGTTGCTGGCCACCACGTCCCACCGAGATTACCCCGCTGGATTTCTACCTGTGAGGGTTCACAAAGAGCCCCGTGTATGCTACCAAAATGTACAATACTCCTACGTTAAGACAGTGACAGGCGACATGTTGCAAAGAACATGACAAGATACTGAATAGAGAGTAGATATTCGTCATGCTAAAAAGCTGAAGATGAAGAGGTAGAGAAAGTATATGAAGTTATTGATAGAGTAATACAGTACGTAAAGGGCGACGAAAATCTAATAGTCATGGAGGACTAGAATGCACTTTTAGGGGAAGGAACAGGTTACAGGAGAACATTGGCTTGGTGGTGGTGGTGGTAGCAAGTTCCTAAGGGACCAAATTGCTGAGATCATCGGTGCCTATGCTTACACACTACTTAATCTAACTTAAACTAACTTACGTTAAGGGCAACACATACAGCCATGCCCGAAGGAGGACTCGAACCTCCGACGGTAGCAGTGCGAACCGTGGCAAGGCGCTTATGGGCTTGTGACAAGGAATGAGAGAGAACGAAGAATAACTTCTGTAATAAATTTCAGCTACTAATACCGAATAGTAGTGAAGCTAAGACGAAATGGCTGCGTGAAAAATGGGAAGAAATCTAAAAAGAAATGATTTTCGGAAGGACTGACTCGGCAAACTGTAAAGTCAAAACAACTTTCGGTGACATTAAAAGCAAGGGTGGTAACATTAAAAGTACAACGGGAATTCCAGTGTTAAATGCAGAGGAGAAAGCGGATAGATGGAAAGAGTACACTGAAGGACTCCATGAGGGGGCGATTTGTCTAATGTGATACAAGAAGAAACAGGAGTCGATTTAGAAGAGGTACGGGATCTAGTATTAGAATCAAAATTTAAAAGAGCCTTGGACGACTTGAGATAAAATAAGGCTGAAGGGACTACATTTCAAATGAATTTATAAGATCCAGTATTAGAATCAGAATCTTAAATAGCTTTGGAGGACTTAAGATCAAATAAGGCAGAAGGAATAGATAGCATTTTACCGTAATTTTCTATAATCATTGGAGGAAGTGGCAACACAACGATTATTGACCGTTGGTGTGTAGAATATATGACTCTTGTGACATACCATCTGACTTTCGGAAAAATATCATCCACACAATACTGAAAACTTCAAGAGCTGACAAGTGCTACAATCATCGCACAAACAGCTTAACAGCTGAACAGCTCATGCACCCAAGACGCTGACAAGAATAATGTACAGAAGAATGGAAAAGAAAACAGAGGATGTGCTGTATGACGATCAGTTTGGGTTCAGAAAAAGCAAAGGCACGAAGAGCCAATTCTGACCCAGCGCTTGATAATGGAAACAAGACTAAAGAAAAATCAAGACATGTTCATAGGAGATGGAGAAAGCGTTCGACAATGTAAAATGGTGCGAGACGTCCGAAATTCTGAGAAAAATAGGAGTAAGCTGTAGGGAGAGACGAGCACAATATGTGCAGGAGATAAGAGGTAATAGTAAGAGTGGACGACAGAAAACGAAGTGCTCGGATTGAAATGGATGTAAGGAACGGATATAGTTTTTGGCCTCTACTGTTCAATCTGTACATTGAAGAAGCACTGAATGAAATAAAAGAAAGTTGAAGTGGAATTAAAATTCAAGGTGAAGGGATATCAATGATACGAGTCGCTGATGAGACTGCTATCCTCACTGAAACTGAAGAACAATTACACGATCTGCTGAATGGAATGAACAATCTTCTAAGTACAGAATATGGATTGAGAATAAATCGAAGAGAGACCAAAGTAATGAATAGTACCAGAAATGAGAATAGCGAGAAACTTAAAATAAGGATTAATGGTCACGAAGTAGATGAAGTTAAGAATTTTGCTACCTAGGAAGCAAAATATCCAATGACGGGCGGAGCAAGGAGGACATCAAACCAATTATCACTGGCAAAAAGGACATTCCCGGCCAAGAGGAGTCTACTAGTATCAAACACAGGCCTTAATTTGAGGAAGAAATTTCTGAGAAGGTATGTCTGGAGTACGGCGTTGTATGATAGTGAAATATGGACTGTGGGAAAACCGGGACAGAAGAGTCGACGCATTTGAGATGTGGTGCTACAGATGAATGTTGAAAATTATGTGGACTAACAATGCAAGGAATGAGGAGATTCTGTGCAGAATCGGAGAGGAAAGGAGTATGTCGAAAACGCTGAAACGGGGAAGGGACAAGATGATAGGACATCTGTTGAGACATCAGGGAGTGACTTCAATGGTACTAGAGGGAGCTCTAGAGGGGAAAATGTGTAGAGAAGACAGAGATGGGAATATATCCAGCAAACAGTTGAGCATGTAGGTTGCAGGTGCTACTCTGAAATGAAGAGGTTGGCACAGGAGTGGAATTCGTGGCGGGGCGTATCAAAGCAGTCTGAAAAAAAAATCTACTGTAGTTGTTTCTTTTTTTCTTTTTTCCTCTCCTTGACCTTTGAAGCTTAGATGGTTTCATAGGGAACTGTTTATTTTACGGTTACTATTGTTCCTATTGATTTATTGCCAGATGCATAATGAAATATTAACGGATCTTTTAGCCTGTTTATGTATAAAACATAGCACACATTTACGAGAACAGCCAACTGCGAGTCCCTTCACAAGACGACCATCTTCCGTACGTTAACCTGCATTTCAGTACCGTCTTCTGGAGATTGTATACAATAGCTACATCCGCCAACGGCCTCAAGGAGCTTCCGACGTTAGTCATCCAGTAATTTATGTACATGGTGAATAGCAATGAAAGTATATCACTAACTTTTGGTACTCCCCAAGTTATATTTACTTCGAACTATTTCTAACCTGCCTGTTACTTACAGTGGACCATGTTCTTTGTTCTAGGAATGGAGCATTAGCAGTGTATGTAAGAGACCCTCTGTAGCGTTTTGTAAGCAGGATACAGTTACAGGCAAGAAGAGTCCCTGAGCCAGAATGTCAAAAGTGCTGGAATAATGAGATTCGTTATAGCAACGGCTGCAAAAGATACAGGTTGGTACGAATCTTACCTTTCGACAGCACTGGCTGATTTAAATTCATTCTGGCCGGCGTGTGACTTGAGTAATACATCTGCAGTTGGAACTTAGAGGAGAGCTTCCACAGGGCTACGCATGCTCAGTACTGAGGTAGCATATCAGTCTACCGGTTCATCATGCCCTCAAACAGGAGACGCTCCAGCGACACTCCATTTGATTCTGTCAGAACAAACTCGTTTTAAACGCAGAAAAAATAAAAATATGTATAGTGTACAGAATAGGACAATAAAAGTCAAGCGTGTTCAAATGTCCGATTGTTAAAAGAAATTATTTTGTCTTGCCTGTATTAGTTCTGTGTTCACTATGGTTCAAATTGCTCTGAGCACTATGGGCCTTAACATCTGAGGTCATCAGTCCCCTAGAACTTAGAACTACTTAAACCTAACTAACCTAAGGAAATCACACACATCCATGACCGAGGCAGGTTCGAACCTGCGACCGTAGAGGTCGTGCAGTTCCAGACTGAATCGCCTAGAACCGCTCGGCCATAAATCCCGGCATATCTTCACTATCATCGTCAATATTCTCCTAATTGGAGTATGAGTTTCGTGAAACTGAACGGTTTGAAGTAGTTTTGTTTGAATTCAAATTTTCAAGGAAACTAGTTCCTCATTTTGTAATGTATCAATTTCTTTCCGGTAAGTTCTTGCAATATTATTTTGGAAAGTGCAGTGTGTTTTAAGAGAAGTCATGTATATACTTACACCATGCTATAGCAGCCTTTTTATTTCGTCACGACATTAGGAGGGGGTGGAGGAGATGGGCTCACCCCAGCCAGCCTGTTACGCTCAATCCCCGGTACTAATTTTGACACCCAGATGAGTGAACTTGGGACCGTCGTGGAGGAACGGGAACAAGAAAAAGTCTTTGTTCCTATCTGGGATTGGACAGAGCCAGTGTGTAGTGCATTGCTCGCCAGACCACAACAGCCATCTATAAACAGTTTTTTTTGTTTTTTTGTTTTTAGTATATGCGAACTGTGGTGCACCACCTCACAAAATACAGTCTGGTTTTACCCAATAAGATCCGTTCTAATTTTCTAGACGCCTTTTGTTTCGTCATATTATGATGACGTCTGAGATTAACTTGTCCTAAACAGAATTCACTGCGTTTATTTTCAATAAACTGCTCTATACAGTATTTTCGACTTGGTCTCGCTATGTCGTTTATTATCTGCGCACGCACTGCTACTTGTCTCAACAGTCTGCACCGCACTCATATACCGTTTCGTTGTACTACCGGGATGTCGAGCTCCAGATGTCTTAGCGTGCCTTTCAAAACTGGTTAGATTTTAAAATTTTATTTTTGTGGGGGTTAACAGCCTCAACGTGTTTTGTGAATGAAAACATGGTCGAGGGAGGTTGCACGTTCTTTTCTTCATTATTATTATTATTATTACCTATACGACTGCCACCTTAGACCTTTGATCAGCGTTCATGTTCATTTTCCATTATAATGCAACGCTAGAATTTGTAGACAGGAATACATCTTACGACTATTAGCCGACTGAACCATCTAAAGTAATATATTGTCAACATATCGACATGTAAAAGTGATATATTATAAAGTAAAATGAAGCTGGAGGCTCGAGATACGTGCTTGAAAATGACCAAAAGTCGAAATTGGCCAATCACATAGAAAATTAGAAAAAAGCTATAGAAAAACACGATACAGCCTACCTGGACGATGCTTTCATCACGAAATACTTCAATTTCTTCCTTTTCTGCCACGAAATGTCACTGGAACCCAAATGAAGAATGGTTCAAATAGCTTTGAGCACTGTGGGTCTTAACATCTGAGGTCATCAGTCCCCTAGAACTTAGAACTACTTAAGCCTAACTAACCTAAGGACATCACACACATCCATGCCCGGGCAGGATTCAAATCTGCGACCGTAGCAGTCTCACGGTTCCGGACTGAAGCGCCTAGAACCGCTCGGCAGCCACGGCCGGCGAACCCAAACAGAAAATGCTTTTCTTCTGTTACCAAATCACCCTGTTATGTCGAATGTTGCCGTAGTATGCAAAACCATGGACAAATAAACAATTCTTTGCCACTTACATTCCAAAGAAACTTTTACGTCTGCGTACAACATGACGGACGATGTAGACGACTGGAAGATGCAGGCTCGCCGAAGTTCTGTGATCGGGGACCAGAGTTCAACATACCGGTGGAGTTAAGACCAGCGGAGGTATACTCCTGTGCAGTTTCAAGATCCTCATGTTACAGTCTAATTTCGTAGGTGAGCCTCAGCTGGAAAATCATGTAGGACTGAACCTGTGTGGCGGGCTTTAGAATCAACGATCTTTTTACACTGCCTGTGCGTATGTCAATAAGCCTTTACTTTCAGTCGAACTGCATCACTCGAGATCTCACTCGCTCTAGATCCCTTGATGCTGTTTTGACTGTAATTACCTGGAAATGTTACGGAACTATCCAAGTGCTTCCCGCGATTTGGTCGCGAAAACGGCATAAATTCAAGACTAGGATGACGGGACGTGAGTCTGAATCACGCTCGTCTCCAGAGCATAATCACTGCTGCCTCCCTCGGAATCGCTTATCCTGAGCTGTTGCTAGAAAAATATTGATTCAATAATAAATTACATCTTGCGAACGGAAAGCTGGGGGCCGGGCGGAGTAACAAAAAGCCGATGACAGAGTTTAGACAGTCACGCGCCTTACGCTGAGTGCCACCTGCCGCAAATTACGGCCGAGCCGGCACTCTACAAATAAAGACGTAACCACACGTTACGGCGGGCCGCAGCACGGTGGCGGCGGCGCGCCGTCGTGACCGCCGGATATCTGAGCAAGCACTCACAAAAATGAATAATGCATGCCACGGCCGCCTGATGACAGGCTCCGCTACCAGCGGAATATTGTTGTGAATGTATCATTAGCCGCCGGCCGCTGCCACGACGTACTTGAACGCGAATTGATGGAGTTTAAATGAACTCGACAGCATCCGCATTGCAACTGCGACCTGTGGGAAGTCCCGCGAGGCGTGAAGCCGGGGGATGACATGACACGGAGCGCTGATCACGATTGCTCGCACTAAGACCTCCCCTCTCAGAAACGTCACTAACTGGGCAAGTGCCCCAGCTAAAAACGAATAAAATTGTAAAATACAAAGATGTTACGGTATGTTGATAATTTTTACTTTTGGACGTCTAATTACAATTGAATGGAACACAATTTTCGTGCCATACGGGTTTCGCATTTATTCTTTCCAAGGCATCTTCAGTGGTCTCGAATACGTACATACTTTTATTATTTAGTTAAAATTTTGGGACCATGTATATACAGGGTGGTCCATTGATAGGGACCGGGCCAAATATCACACGAAATAAGCATCAACCGAAAAAACTACAAAGAACGAAATTCGTCTAGCTTGAAGGGGGAAACCAGATGGTGCTATGGTTGGCCCGCTGGATGGCGTTTCCATAGGTCAAATGGATATGAACTGCGTTTTTTTTTAAATAGGAACCCCCATTTTTATTACATATTCGTGTAGTACGTAAAGAAATATGAATGTTTTAATCGGACCACTTTTTTAGCTTTGTGATAGATGGCGCTGTAATAGTCACAAACGTAAAGTACATGGTATCACGTATCATTCCGCCAGTGCGAACGGTATTTGCTTCGTGATATATTACCCGTGTTAAAATGGACCGTTTACCAATTGCGGAAAAGGTCGATATCTTGTTGATGTATGGCTACTGTGATCAAAATGCCCAACGGGCGTGTGCTATGTATGCTGCTCGGTATCCTGCACAAAATCATCCAAGTGTCCGGACCGTACACCGGAAAGTTACGTTATTTAAGGAAACAGGAAACGTTCAGCCACATGTGAAACGTCAGCCACGACCTGCAACAAATGATTATGCTCACGTAGGTGTTTTAGCTGCTGTCGCGGCTAATCCGCACATCAGTAGCAGACAAATTGCGCGAGAATCGGGAATCCCAAAAACGTCGGTGTTGAGAATGGTACATCAACATCGATTGCGCCCGTACCATATTTCTATGCACCAGGAATTGTAAGGCAACGACTCTGAACGTCGTGTACAGTTCTGCCACTGGGCACAAGAGAAATTACGGGACGATGACAGATTTTTGACGCGTTCTATTTAGCTACGAAGCGTCATTCACCAACAGCGGTAACGTAAAACGGGATAATACGCACTATTAGGCAACGTAAAATCCACGATGGCTGCGACAATTGGGCCATCAGCAACCTTGGCGGGTTAATGTACGGTGCGGCATTGTGGGAGGAAGGATATTTGGACCCCATTTTATCGATGGCAATCTAAATGGTGCAATGTATGCTGATTTCCTACGTAATATTTTACCGACGTTAATATAAGATGTTTCACTGCATGACAGAATGGCGATGTACTTCCAACATGATGGATGTCCGGCACATAGCTCGCGTGCGGTTGAAGCAGTATTGAACAGCATATTTCACGACAGGTGGATTGATCGTCGAAGCACCATACCATGGCCTGCACGTTTACCGGATCTGACGTCCCCGGATTTCTTTTTGTGGGGAGAGTTGAAGGACATTTGCTATCGTGATCCACCGACAACGCCTGACAACATGTGTCAGCGCATTGTCAATGCATGTGCGAACATTACGGAAGGCGAACTACTCGCTGTTGAGAGGAATGTCGTTACACGTATTGACAAATGCATTGAGGTTGACGGACATCATTTTGAGCATTTATTGCATTAATGTGGTGGTATTTACAGGTAATCACGCTGTAACAGGATGCGTTCTCAGAAATGATAAGTTCACAAAGGTGCATGTGTCGCATTGGAACAACCGAAATAAAATGTTCAAACGAACCTACGTTCTGTATTTTAATTTAACAAACCTACCTGTTGCCAACTGTTGTTATAAAATTGTGAGCCATATGTTTGTGACTGTTACAGCGCCAACTATCACAAAGAGAAAAAAGTGGTCCAACTAAAACATTCATATTTCATTATTTACTACACGAAAATGTAATAAAAAATAGGGATTCCTATTTTAAAAAACTCAGTTGATACCCGTTTGACCTATGGCAGCACCATCTAGAGGGCCAACCATAGCGCCATCTGGTTTCCCCCTTCAAGCTAAACAAGTTTCGTTCTTTGTAGTTTTTTCGTTTGACGCTTATTTCGTGTGATATATGGCCCGGTCACGATCAATGGACCACCCTGTATAGGCTATAAATAGTTATGGTGGCTATCTTTTCTATGACGTAGTAGTATTTCAAATTGCGTTCACAGGTTCCGTGGATGATGTTCTAAATGTTGTGTTTTTGTTCCATTTCTGGCGGTGTTCTCCTTCTTCTAGCACACCATGCAGCATAGGGGTTAAAAGCACATCGACAGAGGCCAAAGCCAGACTCACAGGAAACGCGCTGCCAACGCCCTCCCAGCCACCATTGTTTAGATAGCCTCCGCGGACCGGCTGGCCAGTTACTTAGTTCCAATGAGTTCGAGTTTGTCATCCACGAGACAGCGAGTCGGTGTCGCAGTCACCGCCGCTACCTCAGAGACACGAAGCACATACAGGTAGCAACCATAATAGTGTACACAGCGGACTTTTTACTTCGCCAGCAGTGAGGCTAACGTGGAATATACAGAAGAGCTTATACCACAACGGATATCTAAAGTTAAGGAAAGTTTCCATTCTTATGAATAAAGAAACCAGTTTATAATTGCGTGCAGTTTGTGTTATAGAAAGAGGGTACCGGCCACTAAACATCTTTCCTTGCTTCCCTTGCTACAGCTCCACAGAGACAACGAGACGACATAAGACTTCTTATAACAGCCATTTGGGTTTTGTTTTCCACACTCCACAACGCTAGCAACTGAACACTTGCTTCGGTACTATTTTTTGGTTTGTGTTGCCGACTGTCGGATGTCAATACCAAAGATCGAATGTTAGTGCTAACTTTCGAATGAACTTTTTGTGATATCTGTGATCTATTTGTGTGAGTGAATTGGTATTTGTTTTGGTACCATTTTTTTATTTTTCTTACGAAGATCTTTCAGTTCTGATACCCCTGTCTGTAATATTTAAAACTCCTGTACAGTCGATGATCGAAGTTACTGAAGCATTAGTCACTGAAGGTAACAGATAACTATATCTTTCTACGCTGTAAAAACCGCTGTGATAGATATTTTTTTGATTTTGTATGCTTCCAAATTGAAAAGCTAAAAATCTCGTATGATTATCGATATTTCATCATCCACCTTCACTTTGTCATCCACAACCAACTTTCGACACTGAAAAAAATTGCTATGTTATAGTAAAGTGGGAAAGATATGATTGCGAAGCTGGAAGTCCTGTTGCATCATTTACCAGTGTGATTACTTGGCTTTCAGCCATGGACTACCGCACTGTGGATACACTTAAAGTGACGTAGAACGACGACAGATGTCCCTTCTTAAGTAGACATAGTGCTCCATTCTCCAGTGTTTTAATCATTTCATTGTAACTGCTTTGCAATTTGATAACGAATAACGGAAAACGAAGGAAAAAAAACTACGTGATCAGAAGTACCCGGACACCTCCAAAAACATAAGTTTTCCATATTAGTTGCATTGTGCTGCTACCTACTGCCACGTACTCCTCAGTAGTTATTTGACATTATGAAAGAGCGGAATGGGGTGCTCCGCGGAACTCACGGACGTGTTCAGGTGATTGGGTGTCACTTGTGTCATATGTCTGTACACGAGATTTCCACACTCCTAACCATCCCTGGCTTCACTGTTTCTGATGTGATAGTGAAGTAGAAACGTGAAGGGACACGTACAGCACAAAAGCGCAGAGTCCGACCTCGTCTGCTGACTGACAGAGACCGCCGACAGTTGAAGAGGTCCCACCAGAGGTTCCAGTCCTCGCTCGTGCATGGGTGTGTGTGTTGTTCGTAGCATAGGTTAGTTTAAGTTAGTTTAAGTAGTATGTAAGCCTAGGGACCGATGACCTATGCAGTTTAGTCCCTTAAGAACTCACACTGAAACGTCCCCTTTTTAACAATTATAAATGACTGTGATTATCCTGACACACAATATTTTTTAGCGCAACGCAATCTGACTTTCAAAAATCCCTACAAAAGGATGGCCCTGACTAACATTAAACTATACCTTTCACAAATCACTAAATCACTTACCTCACAAAAATCTTCGTTACTCGAACTACTGCAATACAGCGAGCGCCACTACTGCCAGCTAAATAAAAGATTCAAACTACTGAAGGCACTAACTACTGATAGGCATAGTTAGCAAATGAAAGATTTTAATAGAGAACAAACAATGTATTTACCTTAATAATGTTGAAAACTCATAATATACATATTAGTTCATGACATCCAGTTTTAAAAATTTCAAAACTCCGCCATCTCTCTCCCCACATCCACCACAGCTGGCGGCTCACCTCCAACTGCGCAACGCTACGCGCTGTTCACATCCAGCTGCCGCTGCCCAACACTACAATGGCAGACAACCCGGTGAACGTCATCTGCCGGTGTCTGTAGTGTCAACAGTAAAATTCAAAAATGGTTCAAATGGCTGTGAGCACTATGGCACTCAACATCTATGGTCATCAGTCCCCTAGAACTTAGAACTACTTAAACCTAACTAACCTAAGGACATCACACACAACACCCAGCCATCACGAGGCAGAGAAAATCCCTGATCCCGCCGGGAATCGAACCCAGGAACCCGGGCGCGGGAAGCGAGAACGCTACCGCACGACCACGAGATGCGGGCAGTAAAATTCGGTGTCGATGGTGTTATGGTGTTGTTGTGTTTTTCGTGGAGGAGGCTTGTTATTTTGCGTGGCATAATCACAGCACAAGTCTAAAAAAATGGTTCAAATGGCTCTGAGCACTATGGGACTTAACATCTGTGGTCATCAGTCCCCTAGAACTTAGAACTACTTAAACCTAACTAACCTAAGGACATCACACACATCCATACCCGAGGCAGGATTCGAACCTGCGACCGTAGCAGCCGGGCGGTTCCGGACTGAGCACCTAGAACCGCTAGACCACCGCGTCCGGCAGCACAAGCCTAAATTGATGTTTTAAGTACCTTCGTGCTTCCCACTGTTGAAGAGCAATTCGGGATCAACCGCAACGTTATAATTGCGCTCTGGTGCCTTTACCTTTCCTAAAGCCGAACTGATCGTCATGTAATACATCCTAACTGCAGAAACGCCTTAACAAATCTGTATTTGCAATTCGAGTCTTAGCTGACATAGGCGACATAAAAATGAAAAAGCTTGCATATTTTGCCTACTTTCATTCCATAATGTCATATGGTATAATATTTTGGGGTAACTCTTAAAGTCAAACAAAAGTTTTCAGAGACCAAAAGCGTGTAATACGTATTATTTGTGGAGTAAATTCACGGACGTCATGTAGAAACCTCTACAAAGAACTGGGTATACTAACTACTGCCTCTCAGTATATTTACTCCTTAATGAAATTTTTCCTAAATAAAATATCTCTTTTTCCAACAAACAGCCAAGTTCATACATACAATATCAGGAACAAAAATTATCTGCACAAGGACTTAAAAGCACTTACTTTGGTTCAAAAAGGGGTCCACTACCCTGGAACACTCATCTTCAATAATTTGCCAGCAAACATAAAAATTTAGTTACAAATAAGGATAATTTAAAAGGAGCCTGGAAGACTTACTAGTGGCCAACTCCTTCTACTCCATTGACGAAATTTTTAATAGAAACAAATGATGTATTGTATATATTCATACTATTAGTATTGTTATTTCGAATTTTTAAAAAAATGACATGTTCCACATCCGCGAGGGTCTCCTCAGCACGGATCTATGGAATGAAAAACTAATCCAATCTAATCTAATCCTCAGTTTTCTTTTCCGTTCTTCTGTATATTGTTCTTTCCAGCAACTTGGATGCATGACCTGTTAAGCTGATGGTGCGATAATTCTCTCACTTATCAGCTCTTGCAGTCCTCGGAATTGTGGAGATGATATTTTTCCGAAAGGTAGATGGTATATCGCCAGTCTCATACATTCTACACCAACGAGAATAGTATTTTGTTGCTATTTCCCCCAGTGATTTTAGACATTCTGATGGAATGTTATCTATAACTTCTGTCTTATTTGATTGTAAGTCTTCCACGGCGCTTTTAAATTGTGATTCTAAATCTGGATCCCTATCTTTTCTGTATCGACTCCTTTCTTCTTCTATTACGTCATCAGACATGCCCTCTCCCCACAGAGGCCATCAATGTACTCTTTCCACCTATCCGCTCTCCCCTCTGCATTTTACAGTGGACTTCTTCTTGCACTCTAAATGTTACCACCCTTGCTTTTAATTTCATTGATGGTTCTTTTGACTTTCTTAAGTGCTGAATTAGTCCTTCCGACAAACATTTCTTTTTCGATTTCTTAACATTTTTCATGTAGCATTTCGTCTTGGCTACCCTGCGCTTTCTATTTATTTCATTCTTAAGCGACATTTATTTATGATTTCCTGAATTTCCCTGAACATTTTTGTACTTCCTCCTTTCGTTTATGAGTTGCAGTATTTCTTCTGTTTTTTGGCAGGTACTTTCTTTGTCCCAATGTTTTCTTTCCGACTTCTGTGATTGTCCTTTTAGAGAATCCCACCCCTCTTCAATTGAACTATTGACCTATTCCTTACTGCAGTGTTTATAGCCTTAGAGAGCTTCAAGCATATTTATTCATTCCTTAGGACTTCCGTATCCCACTTCTTTGCGTATTGATTCTTCATGACTGATGTCTTCAATTTCTGCCTACTCTTCATCACTACGAAATTGTGATCTGAAACGTTATCTTCTCCTGGCTACTCTTTGTAATCCAGCCTCTGATATCTGAATCTCTGCCTGACCATGATATAATCTAACTGAAACCTTCCCGTATCTACTGGCCTTTTCCAAGTGCACCCCTCCTCTTGTAATTCTTGAACAGAGTATTCGCTTTTACCGGATGTAATTTATTACAGAGCTTAATTATTCTTTCTTCTCTCTCATTCCTAGTACCAGGCCTATTTTCTTGCGCGAAACCCATGATCTTCATCTTTCTTTACGTAGTGCACTACCCCTTCACTACCCTCACATACTGTCTCTTCAGCTTGCGACGTCGGCCTGTATACCTAAACTGTCACTGTCGGTGAATGATGTGATTATTGTAAGTAATAGCCAGCTACACTGCTTACATAGCAGTGTAGCTGGCTGTTATTCATAATAATCGTTTCATTCAAAGACATATTTTGCACTGCGGGTCCCAAAGAACAAAAGTTATCGTTGTTGGTATCGGTTTGCTGTCGATTCAGATGACAAAAACCCTGTCACTGAACTGTTCATAGTAACACAGCCCTGCCCTACCCTCCTATTCGTAACGATTCCTACTCCTGTTACATCATTCTGTGGTGCTGTTGATAGTATCCTATAGTCATCTGATCATAAATGCTTCTTTTCTTTCCATTTCAGTTAACTGACCCAGATTACATCTAGGCTGAGTCTCTGCATTTAACTTTTCAGATTTTCTATCTTCCCTACCATGTTCTAGCTTCCGACGTTCCACGCCCTGTCTCGTAGAACGTTATCCTGTCGTTGGTTATTCAATCTCTTTCTCATGGTCGCCTCCTCCTTGGCAGCCCCCTCCCGGAGATCTGAATGGGAGACTATTGTGGAATCTTTTGCCAATGGAGATATCATCCTGAGATTTTTCAAATCCGTGCCACTCTTTAAGCAATCCATTTGTTAAGATATATTGCTTCAAGCAATTGTTTAGCCTTATTATGTATATAATTTAAATTTAGCTCCGCCTTTGCGCAACTGGTTACATCGAAATTTTCTCATCACATACGCATTTCGTCTTTAACTTTTGTAAGGCGTCATTAGTGACATATTTGTGTGTACCGATTTTGTTTTACGTACTAGACACCGTATATTAAGTCAGAAACAATTCCTGAACTTTCTAAGTTACTGTAACGTAAGAACAGTCCAAATTTCTACTTACAGTGTTTCAGTTAAATGGTTGTCAGCCTCTGATGTGTAGTGCGCACCCATTTAGGGGGGGATTCTAAATTTGTCATCCCTATAGCGCAAGTCTGGGAAGACACTGTCTAGCTTGTCACAAAACTTTCGAAGTCCTGGTTCAAAGCGTCCGCACGACTCATAATCAGGATGACACGATTACTTCTGAGCACAACGCCACAAATTGCGAGCACTACTACAGTTGGTGGCACACTATTTCCTCAGTGGCTGCCGAAATTGGCCATTCTACATGTTGGAAGAGCCCCCAAGGCTTACACACCTGGTGTTCGTTCCCGTTCCTAGCTGCCATTAGTATCTGGGGTACCATTACTCGCCGAAGATTACTAGACCACTACCTTTTTGGATTTGTCTTCGCCTGACACAGGACAGAAGTTTCTCAACAGGTGAAGTCAGTCTCAGTGGCTCAGTTTTCAGTGGAAGACAGAACCTAAAACTTGTAGCTTATGGGGCTGATTAGAACACCTGAATTAACCCTGATCCTAGTCTCTCCCCTATAGGGTGCCAAGTCCCACCATTGACACGCTATTAACAGTCAAATGGACGAGTAGGTCCCGTACTTCCTATAGTGGAGACAATTCTTAAGAGAGAATAATACTTGAGCTAAGTACCTTTGGTACCTGTGGTACGTGATTCTAGAGATCCCTTCCAGCGCACCAATTCACAGTATTTTCCAATCGTTGACAATACACAGTGTTATTTCCAGCTGCATAACACCAACAAACTAACTCATCGCGTATTCGGGAACAGCAGTCACGGTGGGGATACATTGTGCCTGGTGCACTGTTTAATAGAACATGGAATAAATAACTTTCAAATGAGCATGCTGATACTCTCTTAGTTTCTGAATTTGTTAAGATAAAATTCACTTTAGGAACTGAAGCAATTATTACGCAGAACGATTTACTACGTCATCAGAAAAACCTGGGATAAAATTCATTGATTGCCTAAAGATTTTATTAGGTTATAGCCCCTAAGAAACTAAAATAGCGTTAACTTAAGATAAATGCAGACAATTCACACTTCCCTTGAAATGGAAAACTAAATTAACACGAGATGTTGGTTATAATACGTGTAAGAAACTCACAAATGCTGATTTATGGCAAAGCGTGTTACGCACAACACTCGTAGCTTCAGAAAATTCACTAAAATATACGTGTTTTCACATTTATGTACAATGAAATTCTAGATGAACAATTATTTGAGCGAGGACACTACTGGTAAAAACGTGTAAAAGAGAAATGTTTATTGCAACTGATGCTGTGTCAGGACTCAAGGTACGAAAATACACAGTATATCACTGCTTTTGATACGATCAACACGAAAAATATTTTTAAATTTTACGTGAAGTACCTGAACGTAAGTTTTAAAGACGAATTTATCTGAAACCCCTGATTTTGTTCGGTCACAAGGGATATAATTGAAGTCATGCATGTAAATCGAAGTAAATAAAGGTGAACATTTCATTAATTTTACAACGTTCTTTTGTAACGGTAGAGCCGACTTCCTTTGCCGTCCACGAAAAAATTCGACTTGTGCTCCGCTTCTAATGATCTCGACGTCCACGGGATGTTAATCTTCCTTTCTTCGGCTAATTGTTTATCGGTCTGAACAAAGATTAGCTGTTCACTCGACTTCTGCCACCGATTCGTTCAGTTGATGATAGCGAGTATTTTGCGACATGACGGCAGAAGAATAACGCAAGGCATATGGCAGGATTCATGGAAGTTTCCCCTCCTCCCCCATTTATTGCGTAAATATGAAGCTGAGTAGTATCCTGTTCCATTCCGATTTAAGAATATATCTATATTTTTATTACTAGTAAATCTCTTTCTTATTAGTGTTGCGTAGTTTCAACACCTTTTCCCAATATTCAGACAAATCAAAGCCCCCTGGTAGCACGAGTATAGTCGATGCCTCACATGGTTGTACGCTGAATAGGAGGTCAGCCTGAAATTCCAGCGGACTGTTAATATTTATCTCTCTTGAAAAGTGGGCTACTTACGTCGCCTGGGATTACGAGAGCTGTGCCAGATAGGTAAGGTGTAGCAGCGCAGTGCCCAATGCTGTACGCATGCAGGACTAACTTACGGCCCAAGCGACACAAACCATAGCTTGGGCCGCAAGCTGAGACGGGCGTAAGACGGGCTGTAAGATTTCTAACCAGAACATATCACAATTAGTAGCGGCCGTTTGGAAGCACCAAACTGAGAGGGGCGTCCAAGTGCTAGTTTTGTATATAGTGTGTGTCACAATTAGTAGCGAAAACTGGCACTGGTGTAGAAGAGAAATGTTAAAGTGACCGCTGTGACTGCATTTTTACTACAGTACCAATGTTGAATAGTTTTTACTACACTCGCAATGTTGAGTAGAAGGAGAAAACGAGAAAGAAGTTAAACACAGCCAAGTAATGGACAGATGCACTTACTAAATTTCTTGAAAGACTTCTTCAAAAGATGTGGCATCGAAGATACTAGTGCCACTATTTCAAAACTACCATTCAAAAGCCTGACGTCCTTATCAAGGTCACATGACAGCAAATATCCCAATATACAGGTCATTGTAGCCGTATAATAGTGTTACAGAAATGCTCAGAGAACTTAGATGTGAATCTATGGAAGGAAGAAGACGTTGTTGCGCTAAACCCTACTGGGGATATTTAAAAGGAAGGGGGGAGGTGGGGGGGGGGGGGGGTTGGCCGATCAAAAAGTTTCTTTTTCAGGGCGTTGCTGCAGCGTATTTGCAACTTAGCGCAATTCCGATGCTGGTATATAAGCACCAACATGTAGGCATGGGATTAGTGTCTTTCCGATGTGCATTCTGTAAAAGCGGAAACGTGAACTATGGCGACGTTATTACCAAGTGCGTCCAAAAGGGCCCAACGCCCTATTCCTCTTTTCTAGGCTGCCGAAGGACTAACACCCGATAGTGACAAAGTGTCTGTCGAAAACCATTGTTGTGGAATGGTGCACCAATCCCTGTGCTTGTCGTGATTCGACACAAGATGGGAGGCCAACCTGAGTCATCCATTACGCCAAGTGGGGGCCACCTGAGCACCCGCCTTTTAATTCTGAATTCTCCTGATGCAATTATCACGCCAATGGTCCCTTAAAAAAGGCCTTGAAAGGTCGACGATACCTTTCGGACGATGGGTGCTGCAGGGAACTGCGGACTTCTTCACGCAGGAGGACACGGTGTTTTACGCAACAGGTGTCTGCAACCTAGAGCAACGGTGGGAAGATAGCCTAAAAGCTGGCCATGAGTTTATGTGACTGACATACCGATTCCGGACTGTAAGGCCGTCGAACGGAAACTTGTTGATGGCCCTTCATAGAAAATCGGTACTGTCGGAAGACTGTACTTTTTCCACAGGCCCACACTATGTGATCGAAAGTATAGGGACACGTGACTGAAAATGACTTACAAGTTCGTGGCGCCCTCCATCGGCAATGCTGGAATCCAACATGATGTTGGCGACACCCTTAGCCTTGACGACAGCTTCCACTCTCGCAGACATACGTTCAGTCATATGCTGGACGGTTTCTTGAGGAATGGCAGCCCATTCTTCACGGAGTGCTGCACTGAAGAGAGGTATCGATGTCGATCGGTGAGGCCTGGCACGAAGTCGGCGTTCCAAAACATCCCAAAGGTGTTCTATAGGATTCAGGTCAGTAATCTGTGCAGGCCAGTCCATTACAGGGATGTTATTGTCGTGTAACGACCCCTCCATAGGCGGCGCATTTTGAACAGGTGCTGGATCGTGCTGAAAGATGCAATCGCCATCCCTGAATTGCTCTTCAACAGTGGGAAGCAAGAAAGTGCTTAAAACATCAGTGTAGGTCTGTGCTGTGATAATGCCACGCAAAAAAACAAAGGGTGCAAGCCCCCTCGATAAGAAACATACCAGCCTCCGAATTTTACTGTTGGCTCTAGACATGCTGACAGATAAAGTTCACCGGGCACCCACTCCCTGCCATCGGATCGCCACATTGTGTACCGTTATTCGTCACTCCACACAACGTTTTTCACTGTTCAATCGTCCAATGTTTAAGCTCCTTACACCAAGCGATGCGCCGTTTGGCATTTACCGGCGTGATATATGGCTTATGAGAAGCCATTCGACCATGAAATCCTAGTTTTATAACATCCCGGCTAACTGTCGTTGTACTTGCAGTATATCCTGATGCAGTTTGGAATTTCTGTGTGATGGTCTGGATAGATGTGTGCCTATTACACATTACGGCCCTCTTCAACTGTCGGCGGTCTCTGTCAGTAAACAGAAGAGATCGGGCTGTACGATTTTGTGTTGTACGTGTCCCTTCACAATTCCATTTCGCTATCACATCGGGAACAGTGGACCTAGGGAAGTTCAGGAGTGTGGAAATCTCGCGTACAGACGTATGTCACAAGTGACACCCAAACACCTGACCACATTCGAAGTCCGTGAGTTCCGCGGAGCGCCCTATTCTGATCTCTCACGATGTCTAATGACTACTTAGGTCGCTGATATGAAGTGGCAGCAGGTGGCAGCAGAGTGCGCCATACGAAAAACGTATGTTTTTGTCGGTGTCACGTAGTGTATATGTTGCGTAGAGCTCCTGAGAGTAAAATAAATTGAGGAGCGATTTTCCAAGACACGATACATGCAAGAAAAAATCTCAAACTGAGTTAGGCATCGTGATGGCGAAAGATTGACTCTTTACATCAGCCTCTGAATCAAGTTTTAGCAACAGTCGAATACTGACGCAGGTCTAAACACTCCTTTTCACAATGTTTCAGCAAAACCAAATATATGCGCTCTTAGAGTTACAATAAAAGTAGATAAATGCAATCAAGTTACTCCCGAATTTTAGCATTCTTTCCATAGCAAGCAGCTGGCAATAATAGAGTAGTTTGGCACGCCAGGTTGCTGTATGCCATATTATTATTGTAACAGTATTTGCTGGCGAGAATAGTATTGCAATCAGACTTTATTCTTGTGGTGGGAGAGGATAAAGTAGGACGGAAACTCGATAATATTCGCAGATATTATAAAATGGATGTGCTCTTGAATGTATTTTCCGATCTCCTCCTAAACCACTGGACCGAATTCAACGAAATTTGTTACACATATCACTTACTGTTTAGAAAAAGAAATCGGTGTTACAGTGGCAATGACCTAACTGTCAAAGGGGTGGGAATGGAGGTGAAAATGCAGTGTAGCCCATGACGCGTGAATGCCCATACCTAAGTCACGCAGTATTTGAGAATGATAGCACGTAGACTTGCAACAAACACTGCAGATAATTTTAAACCTTTATAACTTTTTCTCGCTTTCGAATCCGGCTAAATAATGAAAAAAAAGTTTATCGCTTATTACATTCTTGCTGTTCTTGCAGTAAAACAGTAGCATATTACTTGCTTATACTAACTGTATTTGCAAAACTTTTGCAGACAGTATTCACTTATACCACTGAATGTGGCAGCAAAATTATATGAATGTGCGACATTTATTTCAGGTGATATGACGTGATAAACACAGGTGCGTGAAAAACTGCCGCCTCCAAGAAGCTTAAATTTGTTACTTCATTGCTATTGACTCAATTCTTAACGCATTTTCCCGACTACCCACATATACCACTCTACGTACTTCCAAAATTCTATCACTGTGCAGCACATAGTTCGCAAGGAAAGACGTCATAAACATTGAACTGCGCGAAAATAGAACTGCAGGATAAAATTCACTGGAGATATAGGCGAAATATGTGTACAAATACGTGTGAAGTGTGTGAAGTACGTGTGGAGTATATGCGACATGTGAGTATGCGGACGAAGCCAAAGATAAAAAGCTCCCCCTAAACCCCTGGAACGATTTCAACCAAATCCGGACCACATGTTAGTTATTTAAAACTTAAGTCCGTCCGAACAGCTGTTGAAGGCCGTGTTATCCTCAGGCTCACAGGCGTCACTGGATGTGCCAACACCGCTCGGCATACCGGACGGTCACCCATCCAAATGTTAGCCAAGACCGATAGCCCTTAACTTTGGTGATATGACAGGAACCGGTGTTGCCATTGCGGCAAGGCCACTGGCAAATTAATTATTACCAATAATTAGTTACCATCTTGGATGAACGCGATAACCTGTAGAGATAATGGGGAGGAGGAGATGGACAATAGTGGACAAGGAGGAGATCGACACAGATAGGGAGGAGGAGGAGGTGGACATAGAAATGATGAAGGGGAACTGGAGAGAGAGAGAGGAGAGAGAGGAGATGAATAGAGAAAGGAAAGGACATGAACAAAAGGTTGAGGCAGAGATTGGCGGAAAAAGGGGCAGGAGGAGATGAACAACGTGGAGACAGGGAGGAGATAATGGACAGAGAAATGGATGAGCAGGAGATGGACAGAGAGAAGAGGAGATAGAAAGTGAAGGGAAAGAGGAGGAGATGAACAGTGAGATGAGGGAGCAGGAGATAGGGGGGGGGGGGGGGGAGAGTAGATCAACAGAGAGAGAGGGGCAGGAGGAGATGGACAGGCAGGAGCTGGAGGAAGTGGATAGAGAGAATAGGTGGAGGAGATGGACAGTGAGGGGATGAAGGAGAAAGCCAGCAGAGAGAGGAATACACTAACAGAAGACTGGGATAAATATATACTCTTGGAATGCAAGGTATTCAGCGAGTAATACTATAGAGCACCTTCTAACACTCACTGAACAGCGATTAGCGAAGTGTGTAGGCATTCGTACACCTGGAGAGCTAGTGCATAATTGTGACAGTGCTGTTACAAAAAGAATAGAAAGCCGACATACTACTTCAGTTCCTGAAATTTCGGTTGAGAAAACCCGTTGGAATTATTGCGCAGCCCCGTGCAGTAACCTGCTAATGAGCTCGCGAGCTCCGCAGAATCAACAGTGAACGCCTTGTTTCTCGCACAATGTAAATTGCCGCCGGCCGATTGCCCGCCGCATAACAATGCACACTGCGAAAAAAATGTGTAGTGTGGCGGGAGAGGAGATGGAGAGCAGGGCAGAGGAAAATACGCGCTGCCCCTGCTGGTTAGGGCCGGCGCCGATCGGCGGCCGGCATTAGCCATTCAAATTGGAATCTGGCGGGCACCGGCGGCCATGTGGCTCATACATCACGGCTCGCCGCAATTACCAGAGGCGGGCGGCAAGTGCGCGCCCGGAGAGCCGGCCGGCACAGCGCCGGGCCGCATACAGGATTTCCTCTCCGGCGCTAAGAAGCTGCAGGGCCGGAAGAGACCGTAGTTGCCCTCCCGAAAACGCGGCCCGTCGTCGCACGTGTCAGCCCCTGACGTCTCACACCGCTTCGCCCCTGGTCCTGCATTGTTGCCTGTAATGGATCTTTATTTACGTGACCATTACGGCACTCCAATCCCAGTTCTCGATACCAGTAATATCGTACTACTTTTCTGCGAAGTAACAGACATATTTTTGTGACAATATTCACATTTGGTTTTATTAATGTATAGGTACTCCGATGTATCGATATATTACAGTGATATGGTTCTTGTGTGTATTCATTTCTGTAAGACTGTCATAATCTTTGACTTACTTGTAACCGTTTTGGTGCGAATGCGCACAGAGCAGTCTTTGTTTCACTTTGCAGAAGTTAAGTTGTTATTTCGCTTTCTAAAAGAACAGTTAAGTCTTGTGTTTGGTTAAAGTGTAAATTAAATATATGAAGATTAATACAAAACTGTTTTCTTGATGATGTGACAATTAAGAAGTATATGTGAATTTACAAGAAGTTTAATAAAAATGTGGAACGTGAACACCAAGTAAAAAATTATTTCTACCATACCATTGTTCTGTTCTGAGATTGTTTGATCATTAAGAATATCCTGAAAAACGCATTTGTTAGGTCTTTAAATATTGCTAAAATACAGATCTGGACCTTCTAGCAGTCAAAGTGGAATCACCCTATAATCAACGAGATGAGCCATAACAACTTCGACGAAATCGATGTGGGAATCCATTCAAGATAAGTGCGAAAATTAATGACTTTTTTACAGTGACATATTATTTCCATTTTGACGATACCATCCACAGTCAATAACTTTGTTGTTGCCCGATAAAGCGAATATATGCTGCGTGAGCAACATTATTAATCTGATTTCTAACCTACTTTGCAAGTGGTGGTATTGTTAGATGCTGTGTAAGGTACCGGCTAAAGAGTTGTCACAATCAGGTTTCGCTGGGTTCCGTGAACTACTTTACTAATAGTTATGAATGATACAGTACAGCAACGCTACGTGCATAGTATAGTCTCTTGAGAGTGTACACTGGGACAGAATTGTCATCAGAAAACCAAAAAAGTGTAATAACTTACGTCTTAAAATTTTTCACCTAACTTGCTCATGACGAGCGATTAATTTAAAAACTAACGCTCAAGAAATATTCGAGAAAATTATCTTTTTTTCTGTCATATCTGTATAAAAATGTCACAACCTTTAACATACACTGACGTAAAAAAGGCAACACCAAGAAGGAGTTGTGCAATATAAATGAAAGTTTGTAGGCGTTTTCATACATCTGAAAGATGATGGTCATTCAAAGTTAGCGCTAGTCGCATGAAGCGGCGCTAGTAGCACTACTATGAGGATGCAAAACAGCTTTGCCTTACATACATGCTTTAACGGTCATGAGCGTTACTTACCGTTGAGATTCTGTGTGGCGAGTTGATGTTAGTCGAGAACTAATTTAAGGCTCCAAAGACGCCATTATCAACACCTGACTGAGTTTGAACTCGGTCGTCTAATAGAAGCTGGATGTTCTTCTGCGATATTGCAGAAAGACGTAGCACGAACGTAGTCACTGTACGTTATTACCGGCAGCGGTGGTCACGGGAAGGTACGGTAGCAAGAAGACTGGGCTCCGGAAGGCAAGGTGGCACTATCGAGAGGGTTGACCATTGTGTTCCATGTGTGACTGCCACATCGCACTCATCTCCAGTAACTATTTGAGTAGCAGTCGGCACCACAGTGACACAACGAACTGTTACAAATCGATTACTTCAAGGACAGATCGGAGCCAGACGCTCTGTAGCGTGCAATCCAGTGACCCCAAATCACCACCATTTGTGTCTTCAGCGGTGTCAAGCGAGAGAAGGATGGAAATTGGTTGTGTTTTCTGCTGAAGGCTTGTTCTGCTTCGGTACCAGTGATGGCAGTGTGCTAGACAGAATGAGGCCAGTTGAGAGCCTGCAACCAACCTGTCTGTGTGCTGGACCTACACCTGGAGTTATGGTCTGGGGTGCGATTTGGTATGGTAACAGGAGCACTCTCGTGGTTATGACACGCACCCTCACTGGCAATTTGTACGTCAATCTGGTGATTCGACCTGTTGTGCTGCCATTCTTGAACAGCATTCCTAGGGGCGTTTTCCAACCGGATTGCGCTTGCCAATGTACCGAAGTTGTACCCCAATACGTTCTACAGAGTGTCGACATGTTGCCGTGGTCTGCTCGATCACCAGATCTGTCTCCAATCGAGCACATATAGGACACAACCAGACAACACCAGCGTCATGGTTCAAATGGCTCTGAGCACTATGGGACTTAACTTCTGAGATCATCAGTCCCCTAGAACTTAGAGCTACTTAAACCTAACTAACCTAAGGACACCACACACATCCATGCGCGAGGCAGGATTGGGGCCTGCGACGTAGCGGTCGCGCGGTTCCAGACTGTAGCACCTAGAATCGCTCGGCCACTCCGTCCGGCTCCAGCGTCATCCAAAAACAGCATTAAACTCCGTGTATTGACCGACCAAGTGCAACAGGCATGGAACTCCATTGCACGAACTGCCATTCGGTTCCTGTACAACGCAATGCATGCACGTTTGCATGCTCACATTCAACATTCTGGCGGTTACACCGGTTATTAATGCGACAACATTTCACATTGGCAATGGCTTATCTCGCGATTACGTAAACTGATTATCTTGCAATTACAATAATCTAGATGAACGCACTCCAGAAATTTCATTACTCCACACTCATTTCTTAGTGTATTTTAACTGGAAAACACGTATGAACATTCTTACAGATATACACGATACATATCTTATCTGTAAAATATAAAAGTATTCCCAAATAAGAAATAAAATACCGTAAGAAGTGTGAAACAGTTTCTATATAGAACGCATTATTATGAATTTGGACGTTTCTTCCCATACATTCGAAATATTGCAGTAAAGTAAAAAGAAACTTATTCTCTACTTTTCTAATCCTTCTAAAACACTCGCAAATGAGTAAACTTCGAGAATTTCTCAATCCAAATGTATAAAAAATACTCCCAACGGAAGCAGAAGGCAGTCAGTTCAATCCATCTATTAAAACTTTTCGTGCTTTCTGCCCAGCCAGGGAAAGTAGGAGTGCTACCCGTCACGGTAACGGTCGTCACCAAAGTAAGTGGATCAAGATGCTTTGAACTTCTACAGAATCGACAGTTTTAATTTCAGATTTAGTAAAAATTCCGAAGAGATTATTACATGACTATTTTTAGTCCAGAGTATGATGGAGTACTTTCCCAAAGAAAATATAGGAAGATTCTTTCCAGTCCTCACGAAATAAAAAAAAAAACCTCGACTCTTCCCAAGCACAAGAACTGAATGCAAAAGCAAAAGAACAGTGCATACGATTATCTGAATGCCGAACTACCTCATTGTTGGACTGGACGTGCTTCTCATCATGACTCACCTATTCTTCGGTGGTCCCCACGGTCTTTTAGGACTATGTCAAAGACCTTGTGTTCCTGCCTCCACTGCCACTTAATCTGGAAGAGTTGCAAGGAGGGATAATTAATTCGGTCGCTGATATGGTAGAGCGTACAGCAAGAGTTGCATTGTCGTATTGACGTTCGCAGCATCACAAACAGTGTCCTAACTGAGCACCTGTAGTATGAATAAGTAGGAGATACGTGTCTATTATTTGTATGCATTGTGGCCTCCTGAAACCCTGAAGGTACTTATGAATAACCTTCTATTAACGGAGGGTAGACCCATGGTCTAGGGATAACATTGTTGATTAGTAATCTAAACATTCTTTCTCCCAGGTTCGAAACCCGCCCCCGCTTAAAATTTGATTAATAATCAGCACTGGCGGCCGAAGACTTCCAGCGCAAGAAGTCACCCTCATTCTGCCAACGGCCTTGTCAAAGAGGGCGGAGGAGCCGACAGAGTTGTCCTTGGGATGGGAATCTTCCCCTAAAGCCGAGAGAATCAGTAATGGTCAATGGCATGTGGATTCAAAAGGCAATGGAAACCACTGCACTAAAGATACAAAACGTGTATCAACAGTACATGTGGCCTGTGACTGAAAAGTGACATGATGATCTCTTCATTGCAAACAGATTGTGGAATAGTCTGCCATTCGGATCTCCGGGAGGGGACTGACAAAGAGGTCACCATGAGAAAAATATTCAAAACCACAGACGGAGTAACGTTCTAGGAGTCGGAGTCTGGAATTTCAAAAGTTTGAACGTGGTAGGGAAGCTAGAAAATCTGGAAAGGGAAATGCAAAGGCTAACTGTAGATAGTAGGGGTCACTTAAGAGAAACAGAAAAAAGTAAGGATTTCTGATCAGATGAGTATAGGGTAGTATCAACAGCAGCAGAAAATGATATAACGGCAGTGGGATTCGTTATAAATAGGAAAATGGGGCAGAGAGTGTGTTACTGTGAACAGTTCAGTGATGGTGTGGTTCTTACCAGAATCGACAGAAAACCGGTATCGAGAACCATAGTTCAGGCATACATGCCGACGTTGCAAGCTGAAGACGGAGAGATAGAGAAAGTATATGAGATATTGAAAGGGTAAAGCAGTACGTAAAGCAAGATTAAAATCAAATAGTCAATGGTAAGGGAGGGAGTAGAAAAAAAGATTACAGGAGAATATGGGCTTGGGACAAGTAATGAGAGAATAAAAAGACTGATTGAATTCTGTTATAAATTAAAGGTGGTAATAGCAAATACTCTGTTCAAGAATTACAAGAGGAGGAGCTATACTTGGAAAAGGCTAGGTGATACTGGAAAGATTTCGGTTCATGGTCATATAGATTCCGAAATCAGATACTGGATTGTAAGGAGTATCCAGGAGCAGAAACAGACTCAAATCACAATGTAGTAGTGATGAAGAATAGATTGAAGTTTACGAGATTAGTTAGGAGGAATCAATATGAAAAGAAGTGGGATACAGAAGTACTGAGGAATGACGAGATACGCTTGAAATTATCAATGGCTATAGGTACAGCAATAATGAATAGCCCTGTAGGCAGTACAGTTGAAGAGCAATGTACAAAGAAGGTAACTATGAAGAAACCACGGGTTAGAGAAGAAAAACTTCAGTTGATCGGTAAAAGAAGGAAGTACAAAAATGTTCAGGGAAATTCACAAACACAGAAATACAAGTCGCTGAGGAATGAAATAACCAGAAAGCACAGGGAAAGTAATACGGAATGGCTGCTTGAAAAATGTGAATAAATCGAAATAGAAACGATTGTCGGAAGGACTGATTCAGCATATAGGAGATTCAAAACATCCTTCGGTGAAATTAAAAGCAATTGTGCTAACATTAAGAGTACAACGGGAATTCCAATGTTAAATGCCCAGGAGAGAGCGGATAGGTGGAAAGAGGACACTAAAGGTCTCTAGGGGGGGAGAAGATTTTTTTCTGGTATGATAGGAGAAGAAACAGAAGTCGATTTAGAAGAGATATAAGATCCAGTATTACAATCAAAAGTTAAGAGAGCTTTCGAGTCGTTAAGATCAAATAAGGCAGAAGGGATGATAACATTCCATCAGAATTTCTAAACTCATTGGGGGCAGTGGCAACAAAACGTCGATTCGCGTTGGTGTGCAGAACGTATGTGTCTGGGGAAATACCACCTGACTTTAGGAAAATATCATCCAAAGAATTCCGAAGACTGCAAGAGCTGACAAGTGCTAGAGTTATCGCAAAATCAGCTTAACAGCGCATGCTCCCAAGTTGCTGGCAAGAATAATGTACAGGAGAGTGGTAAAGAAAATTAAGGATGTGCTAGTTGACGATCAGTTTGGCTTTAGGAAAAGTAAAGTCAGCAAATGCTGTTGATAATGAAAGCAAGACTAAAGAAAAATCAAGACACGTTCTTAGGATCTGGAGAAAGCTATCTGTACATCGAATCTGTACATCGAAGAAGCAATGAAGGAAATAAAGGGTCAAAGCGGAATTAAAATTCAAGGTGTAAGGATATCAATGATACGATTCGCTGATGATATTGGTATCCTGAGTGAAAGTAATGAAGATTTACAGAATTTGCTGAATGGAATGGATACTGCAATGAGTACAGAATCGGATTAAGAATAAATTGAAGAAAGGCAAGTCGTAGAATCTTAATATCACGATTGATGGTCACGAAGTAGATGAAGTTAAAGAATTCAACTACGTAGGCAGCGAAATAACCGATTGCGAACCGAGAAAGACATCAAAAGAAGTCCAGCACTGAAGAAGGGCCTTCCTGGCCATTAGAAGTCTTCTAGTATCAGACATAGGCCTCAATTTGAGGAAGAAATTTCTGAGAATGTAAGTTTGGAGCGCTAAATTGTATGGTAGTGACACGTGGACTGTGGGAAAACCGCTACAGAAGAGAATCTAAGCATCTGAGATGTGGAGCTGTAGAAGAATGTTGAAAATTACGTGACTGATAAAGTAAGGAATGAGAAAGTTCTGCGCAGAATCGGAGGGGAAAGTAACATGTGGAAAACACTGACAAGAATATGGGACAGAAGGTTATCAATAAATGACTCCCATGGTACTAGAGTGATATACAGAGGGCAGAAAGCGTAAAAGAAGACAGAGATTGAAATAAATGCAACAAAAAATTCCGTGCGTAGTTGCGAGTGCTACTCTGAGGTGAAGAGGCTGCCACAGGAGAGGAATATGCGGCGGGCCGCATCAAACTAGTCACAAGACTGGTGACTGAAACAAAAAATGCCGAGGAGAGACGAATAACTACGGGCCCCGTATTGGGGAATCTGCTAACATAAGCGACCTTAGGAACTTCCAGTACGCTGGAATGGATGTGGGTCCGCATCTTGTGTCAATCAACACAACGAAAAAACTAGTTCAAAGTAGCAAAGTAGCATTTTTAGTTTTGTTCCGAGACCCATTTTCAAATTATCATAACACACTCAGAACTGGTACTTCTGAAAATGGAAAAACCATGTCAAGAATGCGCAAACGACAGTTACAGCGCATACAGACAACTGTAATAACAGGAAAAAGTTATCTCTAGGCGCTGTAACTGTAATAACAAAAATGGTTCAAATGACTCTGAGCACTATGGGACTTAACATCTTAGGTCATTAGTCCCCTAGAACTTAGAACTACTTAAACCTAACTAACCTAAGCACATCACACTCATCCATGCCCGAGGCAGGATTCGAACCTGCGACCGTAGCAGTCACGCGGTTCCGGACTGAAGCGCCTAGAACCGCACGGCCACCGCGGCCGGCAACTGTAATAACAGAAAAAAGTTATCTGTATGTGCTGTCACTGTCGTTTGCACATTTCTGACACGGTTTTTGCACTTTCGGAAATACCAATTTTGGCTGTGTTACGATGATTTGAAAATGGGTCCCGAACTGAAACTAGTGATCAACTGTACAAACAAAACGTGAAATTTGCAACTTTCGACTCGTTTTGTCGTTCTAGGTAGTTGTTGACCAGTGCCTGGTAAACGGGTCCGCAGCTCGTGGTCGTGCGGTAGGGTCCGCAGCTCGTGGTCGTGCGGTAGCGTTCGCGCTTCCCACGCCCGGGTTCCCGGGTTCGATTCCCGGCGGGGGCAGGGATTTTCTCTGCCTCGTGATGAGTGGGTGTTGTGTGATGTCCTTAGGATAGTTAGGTTTAAGTAGTTCTAAGTTCTAGGGGACTGATGACCATAGCTGTTAAGTCCCATAGTGCTCAGAGCCATTTTTGAACCCGGTAAATGGAAAGGAGGAAGCTGGTCGGAAATTTGCATGCTACTGTTAAGAGCATCTACTGAAAGTGGTTGGAGGACGGTGAAACTACAATTAGGTGAAAGGGTGTTGGATGTCAAAGCCTCGTTACATGATATGGAGGTCGAAGGCTCTCCCGCTCTGTAACGCAGAGTAGGTGGCAGACTGTGGCAGATCTCACGACACAGTACAACGCATGTGCCGATATAATTTGTTTTGGAGCACACGCTTCAGTGCACATTGTTGAACATGCAGCTCCGCAACAGATCCCTAAGTAAAGTTAAAGCAATAACAGCCCTCGGTCGCAAAAATGAAGTTTCTTGACCTAGGTTTCGGCAACTACTAAGAGTGCCTTCATCAGAAGTAAAACAGAAGTACTGGGTGAAGTAAAGCTGTGAGGACAAGGCGTGAGTCGTGCTTGGGTAGCTCAGTTGGTAGAGCACTTGCCAGCGAAAGGCAAAGGTCTGAGTTCGAGTCTCTGTGCGGCACACAGTTTTAATGTGCCAGGAAGTTTCATATCAGCGCACACTCCACTGCAGAATTAAAATCTCATTCTATTCAAACTGTCCTATAAGGTAAGTACAAAATATTAGGAAAAAGTCTTTTTAAAGTGTAAGTACTGACTTGCGGTACAAAAAAGGAAAGAATCAGTACTTACATGCAACGTGTAAAATAAATATCAAACGATAAAGCTTCAGCCACAAAATTTTAAAATAGAAAACATAGAATGCATGCCACTATGGACTGCTCATACATGTCGAGCTGTGGCAGGATCGGACTGAGGCGCCAGCGTTAGCAAGTGTGGGCATGTGAACATTACACCAAAGGAGCCACCTAGTAGCCGCAAATACAAACAGCCTACTTAACATTCAAAATATAGACAGACGAATATTATGATGAACATTTTTAATACATGAAGTAACAGGCAATATTTTATCTGACAGCAGCAGACATGGTAACAATTTGTCTACATCAGAACTTAGAAGTACAGTTAAACTTCACTTTTGTGACCGAGGAATGTTATTGCTTTAATATTACTATGTAAACGGTCGCTGACAACGCAGCCATGTTTGAAACTTTAAGATCCCTAAGTATTTCCATGGAGATCCCGACAACATTTTCACGATTGCATTTCGCAGGACATCGTCGCGACTGGACGTGGAATAACAGCAGCTCGACAGCCGTGTGTTCGGATACGCCTTCCCCCAGGCGAACGGCTGTTCCGTACGTGCACCGTGCCACGGACGCTGTCTGACAATGGCAGCATTCGCCGGAGGGGACAATCACCAGGACCCTCACGTAGCCTGGTTCAGTAAGCGAAGGCATCGAGACACCTGTGGACTACGTGAATATTGAACACTTGCATCCTTTTATGCTTGATGTTTTCCTCCATGGCGGTGGCATCTTCAACAGGATAACTGCCCATGTCGTAAGGCCACAATCATGCTACGGTGGTTTTAAGAGAGTGATAGTGATGTCATGTTACCAAATTTACCTAATCCCAAGCCGATAGAACATTTCAGTTCTCCGCCCACCAACCACTTGACCGCAAATACGGGAATCGGGCTAGCTTCACGAAAGCAGCCGGTAACACATACGTCCGTACCTATCAAGGACTAATTGATCTATTGCTTGCAGAACCGTAATTATATTGTGTTTCAAATGTCGACCAACATCATCTTAAACAGATGGTCATAAAGCTTTGACCCACCAGTGTATGTTTCGTGATTGCAAACGAAAAATATTCCCTGAGAAAACGCTGGTCTATGTGCGACGTGAAGTCGAGCACAGCACACACTGAGAAAGGCCATTCACCCATTTTCGAAGCGCACTACTCGGTAATGCTGTATCCACTCAGGCGGCCACCCGCTCCGTTCGCTGCTGCAGGGTATATAACCGGAGAGAGCTCTGTATGGGCGAACTTCGATTTAACCGCTGGTTAACCGTATCCGCTGACATCAGTTACTGCCTGAAAACACCAGAACAGTACTAGGCAACGTCCCACAGACAGTCATAAAACCCCGTGTCGATTCCTTTGCTGTGGCAGGTCCACAAGAAACACTAATATATGTTGCAGTCTACGGCAAGTTCAGGTTTTCATTCTTCGCAACCGTGTATTGCTGCAGCTTCTGCCCTGACTTCCACATCGGTGCTTTACCAATAACATTGCTTGAGATCGTCATAAAGTTTTAGTTATCGCATCGAAAAATGACGTTTCGTCATCAGTTCCCCTTTTGTTTGCAGGCCATGTCTAAGTCCTAATATATTTTTAAATTCCCACTCCACAGTACCGTAGTAAGCCACTAAATTAGACTAAAGAAAATGGCATAGCCCATTGAAAATATGCATCGTATTGCGGTAATTTGATTTCTGCATTTGGAGCGTCACGGGTAACTGTCCAAGGGGATATTCGCTCCGCGACAACGCTCCAACTCATTCTGCACAGGACACAGGCACACACATGTTTCTTCCCTGTGTTACAAAATTTTGACTTACCCCAGTTTTCTCCTGACATTGTTAAGAGTGGCTTCATTCTCTTTCTTTACATAAAGGAAACATTGCGTGGTAGACATTACAGACGTGACGACAAGCAGATTAATATTCGCAACTTGATTTTTTCACGATGATATTTAAGACATATTTCTTAAAAAGAGAAATTTCTTTCAAATCTTTTATGAACTTAAGTACACTGCTCAATAAAAGTCTGCAATACAACGGTAAAATGTAGCGTGCGACACTAGAGGCTTCATTGACCTAGGCACTCCTTGAATTATACAGTAAGAGCCCATATACTGGAAAGTGTTCATTACTGGCATAGTTTGTGGTCGTTTCCCAGTGATGTAAACATACCGCTGCTGCTGCGGCACAACGCGAGCAGTCTAGTATCAAAACACCTTCATTCAGTCTGTGTTCAACACCATAGTAACAGGCCACTTTGAGACATGCAATAGTTTCATAGAGCCGGGACAGTGGCTTTACTTTCAGCAGATCGTATACAGCAAGATGCTCCCGATCGGTTACATGTCACTCAGAGCGGTGTGTCCAAGGTGTGGAAACCGAGCGGGGTGGCGCAGTGGTTACAACATTGGACTCTCACACGGGAGGACGACGATTCAAACCTGTGTCCGGCCATCCTCATTAGGTTTTCCGTGATTTCTCTAAACCGCTTGAGGCAAATTCCAGGACGGTTCGTTTGAAAGGGCGCGGCCGACATCCTTCCCCATCCTTTCCTAATCCTATGGGACAGATGTTTGGTCCCTCCCTCAAATCAACCAATCCACCAGCAAGCCTAAGGTTTGGAGAAAGAACAGAAAGACGAGAAATGTGAGCGATACACCTCGCAGTGGTCGTCCTTGTACGACAACACCAACCCAGGATCGTTTCCTCTAACTGTCAGCGCCCAGCAACAATTGCCAGAAGGAAATCACTTCTCCTGGGCAACAGGGATTCGTATTTCAGACCAAAAATTGCGTAGAAGATTGAATCAGGGTGATCTTCATTCCAGAAGACCAATTAGGAGTTTTGTAGCCCGGGTTCCCGGGTTCGATTCCCGGCGGGGTCAGGGATTTTCTCTGCCTCGTGATGGCTGGGTGTTGTGTGCTGTCCTTAGGTTAGTTAGGTTTAAGTAGTTCTAAGTTCTAGGGGACTTATGACCACAGCAGTTGAGTCCCATAGTGCTCAGAGCCATTTGAACCATTTGAACATTTGATGACTGGGTGTTGTGTGATGTCCTTAGGTTAGTTAGGTTTAAGTAGTTCTAAGTTCTAGGGGACTGATGACCAGAGATGTTAAGTCCCATAAAAAAAAGGAGTTTTGTACTTAACCAACGGAGCCGGCCGTTGTGGCCGGTCGGTTCTAGGCGCTTGAGTCTGGAACCACGCGACCGCTACGGTCGCAGATTTGAATCCTGCCTCGGGCATGGATGTGTTTGATATCCTTAGGTTAGTTAGGTTTAAGTAGTTCTAAGTCCTAGGGGACTGATCACCTCAGATGTCTCATAGTGCACGGAACCGACGCAGTCGATCGACCTGGGCTCTCGCACATCGGAACTGGACCATTGCAAAATGGAGTAATGTCGTATTTGCTCATGAGACCAGGATTGGTTTGCGACCGGACACAAGATGTGTTAAGATTTGTAGAGACGCTAGACGGCACCACGAACACCGACACGTCCAGGAGGACCATCCATTTCCAGGTGGAAGTGTAATGTTCTACCCGGCTATAATGATGGATTGGCGGACTCCTCTAATTTCAGTTTACAACAATTTCACTGGTCCCCGATAACTCCAAGATGTCCTACAAACGATAGTGAAGTCCTGCAGACGTGAAGTCGGTGACAGTTTCATCGTAGTCGATGACATGGCAAGTTCTCGGTATCTTCAAAGATGCAACATCAGCCGAATGCGTTAACCAGCATAGTCCCAAGCTATGAGTGCAATTCAGCGTGCATGGGACCTGGTGAAGGAGGCCACTGGATATCGTCCGAAAGTAGCTGACACTCTTCAGGACCTCATGGAACCTGCCATAGAGAAGTGGGACCTCCTACCCCTGATCAAATTGTCTCATCCAGAACATGTCTCGCGGAGTGGAGGAACTCATTCGTGTGTGGAGAGGACATACTCACTACTAAAGACTGATTATCATTATAACAAGACAAAGATTTTCACTGTTTTTCTTTTCGATATGTAAACCTAAGAGAGAGGCTGATTTGTTAAGTAATGATTTTTTGTAACTAATCAAAATCGTTCTTGTTTTTAGAAGTAATTATGTTTATTTTGTTAATACCGAATTATACAAACCTGAATGGGTATGCTAAAGAAGTCACTGTAGTAAATTCTATGATATTCCAAGCATTTGTTGAGGTGTGTATTACGATGTCTTTTCTGACGATATCACTCTGGCATGTACCTTGTACGGAAGTGAAATTTGGACGATAAGCTCTTCGGACAGCAGATGCTTTATTAGTGTGGTGCTATAGGAGAATGCTGAAAATTAGGTGGGTAGATTGGGAAACAAATGAGGAGTCTTGAGGAGAGGAAAAAAGCAATTTCAATTTATTAGCTTTCGGGGCGCGGCCATTCGTCCATCTCAGTAATGAAAAGACGATAAGATAACGGTTTGGAGACGATCTTCTTGTCAGTGACGACGATACGAACATAAGGACGACTTAACACCCCGTCTCCGAGCGGAGAAAATCTCGATCAGGCCGGTAGTCGAAACCAGGCCCGTCAGATTAAAAAGGAAATTCATTGTAAACTTGTCGAAAAGAGGGATCGGTTGAGAGGACACCTCCTGAGGCATCAAGGTATTGTCAATTTGGTAATGAAAGGAAATGTAGGGGGTAAGAGATGTAGAGGGAAACCATGACTTGAATACATTAACCAGGTTCAAATGGATGCAGTTTGCAATGATTATGCAGAGATGAAGAGGTTTGGACAGGATAAACTAACATGAAGAGTGACATCAAACCAGCCTTATAACTGAAGAGCACAACAATTAACACTTTATAACGGCCGATCATGTATCGCATGAATCACAATCGGTGTTATTTTCAGTCATCTCGATCAATCCACTTATGACACAGCTGACCTATACATCAGTGTCTCATCACAGTCAAGTCCACGGATTTCCATACTCGCTTATTTGTATTTTTCTACAACATACACGTACAAGATTCCTACGGCACCTACTTTCACTTCTTCCAACTCAAAACATCATCACATATTAGAGAAACGTTGTAAACACCACCATAAACTTAGCACTGACACACACACACACACACACACACACAGATACACACACACAGACATATGTACAAAGACTTAAGTAATGATGGAAATCAACAAAAGCGACCACTGTGCGATGGGAAGTGCGTACCGAGTGAGATGGCGAATGGTGAGACACTGCTCCCGCATTCGGGAAGCCGGATGTTCGAATACCAGTCCACTACCCAGACTTTGACCTTCCACGCTTCCCATAAACTGCCGGAACTGTTTCTCTCAAGGGCACGGCCGATTTCCTTCACCAGTCACAGTTAACGGTCTGTCTTCAATGATCCCGGCGAAGAGGGGATGTTAAAGAACCACCGTCCAGTTTTACGCACGAACCTCTCATTTTCGCAGTGCAAATTTGTAGCGTGCTGCCTGACACATTACAGTTGAAGAGCGTATCTTACGAGTATAACAGGGCGACTTTCGTACCCAAGGCAGCAGACAGCTAGTCGCCTTGGAGGGCACATTGATAACACCGCCATTATCACAATGGGCTGTTTTACTTACGACAGCTCACTACACAGTCTCATCAAATAAGTCTTCAACCTCAGCATAAATTGCAAAACACAGTGAATGAGAAGGGTTTGCTCTGAACAGCATTGCTTGTTTTACGTAAGTTTACCTTTGGGACACAGACCTTAATGGTGTGGCTCATCAGTTGGTGCACTGTTACAGCAAATTTCCACCAACTCGTGAAGAATGATGTAGATTGAATGTGGAGGGGGACGGAAAGGAAAGGTAAGGAATTATTGATATCTGCTACATCGGTACTTTATCCGGAATCAGATGCGACGAATAAAAATGTGTGTCGGACTGGGATCTCCTTCTTACTAGGCAATTTCGTTAACCACTGCAGCATCTGGACGCAGTGTGTTTATAGTAATTCTACGGACTATCTCGGCACCCCTTCTGGCCGACCCACATTCCTACCTAGCGCCATCTAACCGCAGTCCCTGTTCACGTCCACCATACTCATTGCTTTGAGGTTCGCGTAGCAGTCGAACGTAATTGTCCATCAGCACTGAAGGTAGTGAATTGATTGCCCATCGAGGCGAATCACTTTTCTGAACATGTCCGAAAGAACAGACATCACACATTCATACAATTACATATAGTCGTCAAGGACTGTTGCAGCTTCATTCCCCTTCAAGGTCAGAAACCGATTTACCGGATGATTGTATTGTATTGTATGTTATGTATGTTAACCGGGGACCTATAAACGACGGAGAGGCTCCGTCCTCGCCGCAGCCGCAGTGGTCCACAACCCCACGACGAGCCGCCCCACACCGAACGCAGGGTTATTGTGCGGTTCGGCCCCGAGTGGACACCCCCCCCCCCCCCCAGGGAATGTCTCACACCAGACGAGTGTAACCCCTATGTTTGCGTGGTAGAGTAATGGTGGTGTACGCGTATGTGGAGAACTTGTTTGCGCAGCAATCGCCGAGTGTAACTGAGGCGGAGTAAGGGGAACGAGCCCGCATTCGCCAAGGCAGATGGAAAACCGCCTAAAAACCATCCACAGACTGGCCGGTTCACCGGAACTCGACACAAATCCGCCGGGCGGATTCGTGCCGGGGACCAGGTGCTCCATCCCGCCCGGAAAGCCGTGGGTTAGACCGCACGGCCAACCGCGCAGACTACCGGATGATACTCCACTTCATCTAGGGGCTACACAGTTTTGGCTCGTCTAGCAGCTCGCTGCGGCATTGTGGCACTGGGTTTTCAGTATCTACGAGGACAGCAGACGAGTGCCTACAAACAAACAAACAAGTAAGTTCATTACGTAATCTCTTTTTTTTCTCATACGTAATACTGAAAACTCTGTGACCACCTCTCGTATGTTTGACTTATTCCGGGGCACTTGGATTAGCGGTTGTTTCTTGTGGATAATTGATCACAAGAGTGCCGTCGTGGTGAGGACGAGGGCTGCGTCTCTAGCTTTCCGCAGCAGCCGGCAGCGTCTTTCGGCGGAGGCGGCCGCGTGCCTGTCCGGAGCGCGCGGACCGGTTGCTGGCCCCGGACACTCGGCGGGCGGGACCCGCTCCTCGGCGCCCGGGCCGGGCCATAGCGCACGCGCCGCTGGACGCCGGCCGCCACGTGCGCCGCAACCTGCCGCCCCGCGTAATTACGCGATTTATCAGTCGGCCGGCCGCCGCCTTCGACAAGGGATTTGCATTATTCTAGAGGCGGCCAGCGGCCAGCGGGCAGCGACCGTGTCCGTCCGCTGCGGCCGGTCCTGTTCTGCTCTCTGTCCGGTCCGGCGTCTGCCAGCGCCATTAGGTCCACCCTAATGGTCCAGCCGCTATTTATACGAGCCGACTACTGAAAGCCTCCTTTATCTCACGTACCCCCTGCCATTGGCTGCGAGTAAAGACGTATAGTCTTCTCATTCAGCAATTCCGCCGATAGCTCAGGGATTACCGTAAGTGCCGACCGCGGTGGCCGAGCGGCTCTAGGCTCCAGTCCGGAACCGCGCGACTGCTACGGTGGCAGGTTCGCACCTGCCTCGGGCATGGATGTGTGCGATGTCCTTATATTAGGTTTATATAGTTCTGTTCTAGGGGACTGCTGACCTCAGATGTTAAATCGCATAGTGCTCAGTGCCAATTGAACCATTTTTGATTGCCGTAAAAGAACGTCGGAAGTTTCCATTGTATTAAGACACCCGTGTTACGTGAACGGCATGTACAAATTGAGATGAAGCCAATACTTCAATCACAAAGAGAAATTTTAGAAGCCTTCTCATTCTTGCATCATGCATTTAAAAAAAAAGCTTGATTCCATCTTTCAATGCATATGTGAGGTAGGAGTGTCTGGGATCTGGGACCACCGCACAATCTATATCGGAAAGAAGAGTGAGAGATACTTTTAATTTATTTCTGGGGCAATATGGTCGGATCAAAAATACATTCGCAGAACATTTGAACTTCTGTAAATAGAACTTCATATTCACAGGACACCTATGTTAGTATGGTTTGCAGAAATGATTAGCATCTGAACCATGTTGGCCCATGAGCTCAAGGTCAACATCGATATCGCGGGACCACACCACCTATTGTTAAGATGTGCCTGCGGCTCTCGTCCCTATAAACCGAAGATGATGGATCACTGGAACAGACATCCAGGATGACTCGCAAACGTATGCGTCTGCGACTCTGCGAGTTTGAAAGAGGGCGGATTAATCGCATGTGAGAATGTGATGCATCCATCCCGAAAAATGCTACTCGTGTGGGGCGATGTGTTTCGGCAGTGTAACGGATATGTGCGGAATGGTTCACAGAAGGCCGTAGAGCACGACGAGATGGGTCAGGTCGCACCACCCACACCACCCCATGAGAAGATCGACACCTCATCCGACTGGCGCTTCAGGACAGATCTGCGTCCTCCTCCGCTCTGGCGCAGCTGTGGAATTGTAACACATTGTAAAATATCAGGGTTGACAGTCCGCTGCCTTTTATTACAGCATGGGTCACTGCGCGTCGTTTACTTCTCCGCCTACCCAGCTAGACGGCAATGGTGTATGAAACATCAGTGGTGGCAGGAATGGCATCAGATAGTGTTTTCCGCACTGTCTGAAAACAATGGCCGCATTTTGGTTCGCCGCAGACAAAAACTGAAAAAATAAAACGTAGTAGTAAGCGCACCCGTTCATCACAGTGACCACATACGCACAAGACATACAGCGCCAGCTCAAGGCCTTATGGTGTGGTGTGCTATTGGATACAGCCACAATTCACAGATGGTGTGTGTGCAGGGCACTGTGACTGGTGTGACCTACGTGATTGACGTCTTGCGCTCCGTAGTCATACCCTCTCTGCACAACACCCCAGACGCCATTTTTCAGAAAGGCAATGCACGACCACATGTTGCTACACGAACACACGTCAACCTTTTACTCTAGCCCGCCAGATCACCAGATTTGTCGCCAATCGATAATGTGTGGGATATGGTGAAACGGCGGGTGCAGCGCTGTGACCCAATGCGAACCTCCACATATGAACTTTGAAACCAGGTGAATGGAGCATGGTTGGATATACCACAGGATGCCATTCGCGCCTTAAACGCATAAGGAACAAGCTATCAGTTTCCAAGACGGACACTGTGCCTACTACGCCACAGGACACATGCTGAACCGACGTGGGTGAAATGCTAATCATTTCCACGTAACATACTAATGTACATGTCCTGTCAATATGAACGTCCTATCTCTAGTCGTTCAACGTGTCCTGTTTTTCATGAACACGAGTATATGAGAGCCTACGGCATATACAGGGTGTTTCAAAAATGACCGGTATATTTGAAACGGCAATAAAAACTAAACGAGCAGCGATAGAAATACACAGTTTGTTGCAATATGCTTGGGACAACAGTACATTTTCAGGCGGACAAACTTTCGAAATTACAGTAGTTACAATTTTCAACAACAGATGGCGCTGCAAGTGATGTGAAAGATATAGAAGACAACGCAGTCTGTGGGTGCGCCATTCTGTACGTCGTCTTTCTGCTGTAAGCGTGTGCTGTTCACAACGTGCAAGTGTGCTGTAGACAACATGGTTTATTCCTTAGAACAGAGGATTTTTCTGGTGTTGGAATTCCACCGCCTAGAACACAGTGTTGTTGCAACAAGACGAAGTTTTCAACGGAGGTTTAATGTAACCAAAGGACCGAAAAGCGATACAATAAAGGATCTGTTTGAAAAATTTCAACGGACTGGGAACGTGACGGATGAACGTGCTGGAAAGGTAGGGCGACCGCGTACGGCAACCACAGAGGGCAACGCGCAGCTAGTGCAGCAGGTGATCCAACAGCGGCCTCGGGTTTCCGTTCGCCGTGTTGCAGCTGCGGTCCAAATGACGCCAACGTCCACGTATCGTCTCATGCGCTAGAGTTTACACCTCTATCCATACAAAATTCAAATGTGGCAACTCTTCAGCGCCGCTACCATTGCTGCACGAGAGACATTCGCTAACAATATAGTGCACAGGATTGATGACGGCGATATGCATGTGGGCAGCATTTGGTTTACTGACGAAGCTTATTTTTACCTGGACGGCTTCGTCAATAAACAGAACTGGCGCATATGGGGAACCGAAAAGCCCCATGTTGCAGTCCCATCGTCCCTGCATCCTCAAAAAGTACTGGTCTGGGCCTCCATTTCTTCCAAAGGAATCATTGGCCCATTTTTCAGATCCGAAACGATTACTGCATCACGCTATCTGGACATTCTTCGTGAATTTGTGGCGGTACAAACTGCCTTAGACGACACTGCGAACACCTCGTGGTTTATGCAAGATGGTGCCCGGCCACATCGCACGGCCGACGTCTTTAATTTCCTGAATGAATATTTCGATGATCGTGTGATTGCTTTGGGCTATCCGAAACATACAGGAGGCGGCGTGGATTGGCCTCCCTATTCGCCAGACATGAACCCCTGTGACTTCTTTCTGTGGGGACACTTGAAAGACCAGGTGTACCGCCAGAATCCAGAAACAATTGAACAGCTGAAGCAGTACATCTCATCTGCATGTGAAGCCATTCCACCAGACACGTTGTCAAAGGTTTCGGGTAATTTCATTCAGAGACTACGCCATATTATTGCTACGCATGGTGGATATGTGGAAAATATCGTACTATAGCGTTTCCCAGACCGCAGCGCCATCTGTTGTTGAAAATTGTAACTACTGTAATTTCGAAAGTTTGTCTGCCTGAAAATGTACTGTTGTCCCAAGCATATTGCAACAAACGGTGTATTTCTATCGCTGCTCGTTTAGTTTTTATTGCCGTTTCAAATATACCGGTCATTTTTGAAACACCCTGTACATACTGTACAAGAATGTGAGTTAAGACGCGGTTCATTCCAAGGCGATACGATGTATGATTTACTGTAGTAAAGTTCGCGCGACGCGACGCTAATTCGTGCGAACTCGCGTTCCCACTGGGACGTTACGACATGCGATTCGATACGGGACGCGACCTGCGTTTCGACAAACATCAAGACAGCACCAATCACGCTTCTGACTCAGATGAAAAGGGAAACGCAAAGGCACAATCGATATAGGAGGCGGTCAGCGGAGTGAAATCGAAACAAGACAAGTATTTCTGGTCAGTTGAATATAGGCTAATCTCAAGCGCAGCAGTAAGCGGTATAACGGAAGTAGGGTTCGATATGAATAGGAAGGTAGCGCAGAGAGTGTGTTACAGCAAACAGTTCAGTGATAGGGTTGTTTCTGTCAGAATCGACAGCAAACCACTAGCGACAACGATAGTTCAAGTATACATGCCGATGATGCAAGCTGAAGATGAAGAGATAGGGAAAGAATATGTCGATAATGAACGAGTAACACAGTACGTGAAGGAAGATGAAAATCTAATAGTCATTGGGGGAATGACATCTTCTGAAACGGACTTTGTTGCGGCTTATCAGTATTTAAAGCACCGACAACTGAAAAAAAGGAAGTAGCGGGCGCACCCACACTATGCTATTAATATCAAGCACAGACTGGCTGGGGTTCCTCGCGAGCTCCCACAACGTGAACAAGAATCCCTAGAATTCTACAGAATCCGTCCAGGCACTTTCCACTCCTTGGAGCAACTAAGACACAATTTTCGATTTGCTACTTCTCTTGATCAGCTATTCATTACAAAAGGTAAGTTCGTATGAGTGTCTGAGTGACGCTAAACATGCCACTATGAAAGGCTTATTTTTAATAAGACCACATAGTATGGTACTTTATTCAGTGTAGTTCACACATATATAATGATTACAAATTAATAAAACTAGGATAGTATTTGTATAACTATTCAGTTTCTCAAAATAGTATATAATTCAGCTTGAGCAGTTCTGAGAAGAAAAGTTGCCAGATTTGCTGTAGATCAGTCAGCATCATTGCCATAGAAGGATTAGATGGTTCAAATGGCTCTGAGCACTATAGGACTTAACTTCTAAGGTCATTCGTCACCTATAACTTAGAACTACTGAAACCTAACTAACATAAGGACATCACACACATCCATGCCCGAGGCAGGATTCGAACCTGCGACCGTAGCGGTCGCACAGTTCCAGACTGTAGCGCCTAGAACTGCTCGGCCATCCCGGCCGTCAGTAAGATTAGGCAATGTGTTTCAAGAAATGGCAGAAGCCTGTAATGATAACAAAAATCCCGGCTTGTCCTTCTCTGATTCGTCTAGCGCCTCATTCAGAAGTAACAGGAATTTAGCTTTCAGATCTCTTTCACACCTGTCACAAGGATTCCTGACGTCAGGAAGCATAGACTGAAAAAACATCCAGTCAGCATCATCAGCTGATGAGAGCCAGTGTCTTTGCATTTCAGTAAAGTTTTAATTCTAGCTTCTATTTTGCAGCATACGGAAAATGCATACACAAGAGAGCTCCGCGTAGCAGGTGGTAATAGCCTCGTTTGTAGCGCTTAGCTACCGGTCTCGTTGTGGACAACCTCTAACATATCTCACGTATTTTCTCGTAGGTCTACCTCCATGGACAAAAACAATTCAGAGAGTTTAGCTGTATTTCATTTGCAGTAACATATGTCATAAAACGCACCAAACGTAAGCTGCTCAGCGATTGCATATTTCACTGCAAACTTTTCAAAATATGCTCTGTGTTTTACTTTATTTCGAAGTATCACAGAAGCTATGGGCAATAACGAGCTGTGATGTGTCGCTATAAGATACACAAAAATAATTTTTTAACGAATGGTTTCTTAAGGATCGAATGAGAAAGAATGTGTAGCGGAGAAACGCGTTAATCTCAAAACAGGGATTTTTATTTCTTTTGTTTTCGATTTTTCGAGAAACTAGCTACAGAGAAGGATGCAGCTTTGTTTCATTTCCATAGAAATTATTTTTAGGCATATCGGATGGTAGGAGCGGAAGAGGAGTGATAAGGTGCCAAGCCACTTTCCACACATATCTTAAAAACAGAATTATTGTTAGTCTCTTCAAAACCTTAAACACTTGAACACAGTTGGTCATATCAGAAAACTTTAAACAAATTCTGATAACCAGAATTAAGGAACTTATTAACTTTACAACTCCGATTGTTCACAATAAAATAATATTGACAGTAAACAATATGTACAAAGAATTCCAAGAATCTCGAAGTATGACCTTTCTCCTTAAAACAAATAATTGCAACTCATAACTTTACAAGCAGTTGAGTCCAGATATCACTGAAGACAATCAGTTAAATAACAGATACAGTCCATGCGAACCCATCGACAATGAAGGGAGTAAGGAGTGTGTCAGAACTCTCCATTACGTTGAAAATAATATAGTCAACTTAACGCTATTCTTTGCACTGTGTAAGTACTCAGATACCGTTAGTCACAATCTGAAGGCGAAACACGGGAGCGCGATTCTAAGCATTGTCGTGAGACGAGGTCTGTCTGCAAGAGTGGAAGTAGTAAAGTGGTCGAGAGCTCGAAGGCAGAAGACATGTCACGCTGCCCTCACGTCGTTGATGGCAGATCTTACCACACTCAAAAGCCTGATTTCTTTTATATAGTCATGAGGGATTTAGATGGCTTAACTATGCTTGAAATTGGAGTTCAAGGTAAAATTCGCAAGCATAGCGCAAAATCAGTTGAAGGGTTGAGCTTGTGATTGCTAGTCGGAGTATGCAATAATACCATGTTTTGCTTTCCAGTTAAGGAAGCCTCCTTATCCCCCAAATAATAATATTTATTCGCCACATCTAAATAATGTGCTGTGGTTATTAAATGTTAATGTAACTTTGAAACTGAAATAATTTGTTAATCTGGCACTCAGCCATGATTGATACCTATGTCACTTCATTGTCATTGTCATTGTCTATTATTTCTGAAGTTTTAAACAGACTTAATTTATGAAATTCCTTCTCACAAGTTATTTATCAGTTAACAGGACCCAAGCAAACTCCTTTTTATTACATTCATTTTTAGTAACAACGACCTTTAGCCGCCGCTGCTGCATGCTGCTACGAATTGCTGTAAACCACGTGGAAAAAGGCAGTCATCTAAAGAGGTGAGTGCAAAACCTAGGGTCAAAACAGAGACACTGACACACCACAACATATCATGTACTCTAATCCATTGCACAAGTCAGATTATGTATCACTTGTAAATTCTTGTTCAAAAACACAGTCAGATAGATTAGGTATTCATTGTTACAGGTTCATAGGTTCCTGAAGTGGTTCAAGTGGCTCTGAGGACTAAGGGACTTAACGTCGGAGGTCATCAGTCCCCTAGAACTTAGAACTAGTTAAACCTAACTAATCTAAGGCCATCACACACATCCATACCCGAGGCAGGATTCGAACCTGCGACCGTAGCAGTCGCGCGGTTCCGGACTGAAGCGCCTAGAACCGCTCGACCACCACAGCCGGCGGGTCCTGTAGTTTTTCATATTCAAATACGCAGTCAGATAGCTTATCCCAATATTAGTTTTAAGTTTTTGCTATAACGATCTGTTGAGGGCTTAAATGACAATGAAACGCACAAACACGCACACCGTGTTACGCAGGTTAGATTCCGAATACTGATAGCTCAGATTGCTTATCGAGTCCATTTTCACTGACCAACATAGGCATATTGGCTGCATTTACTGGTTGCATATACGTTACAAGGGAAAAACAAGACTACTTTTGCGTGCTTGTGAGGGGGGTGCGGGGTTATGCGCCGTAGTCGGTATTATTTTTACAAATGTTTCAAAATACTTGCAGGCCTCTCTTTACAATAGTCCACGTCTTGACTCTTTTGGTTAAAATAACTTACAATACAAGGTGATAATTATCGAACGATATGAAGAAACACGTAAATTAGTTACAAACTACGGGTTGCAGACACTTTATTGAATATGTAAACGTCACTACAGATATTGGGATTTAGGTTACGACATTTTCGATATGCTTGCCACCGTTGGTGATGATGTGGTGCAGGGAATAGCGAAATTCTGCATGACCCGCAGAAGTGTCAGAAAATCGATGTTGTCGATGACCTCCTGAATAGCAGTTGACAGCTCAGATTTAGATTACGACATGTTCGATTTGCTCACCATTGGTGATGATGTGGTGCAGGGAATTGCGAAATTCTGCATGACCCGCAGAAGTGTCAGAAAAGCGATGCTGTCGATGACCTCCGGAATAGCATTTGACAGCTCAGATTTAGGTTACGACATGTTCGATATGCTCACCATTGGTGATGATGTGGTGCAGGGAATTGCGAAATTCTGCATGACCCGCAGAAGTGTCAGAAAAGCGATGCTGTCGATGACCTCCGGAATAGCATTTGACAGCTCAGATTTAGGTTACGACATGTTCGATATGCTCACCATTGGTGATGATGTGGTGCAGGGAATAGCGAAATTCTGCATGACCCGCAGAAGTGTCAGAAAATCGATGCTGTCGATGACCTCCTGAATAGCAGTTGACAGCTCAGATTTAGGTTACGACATGTTCGATATGCTTGCCACCACTGGTGATGATGTGGTGCAGGGAATAGCGAAATTCTGCATGACCCGCAGAAGTATCAGAAAATCGATGCTGTCGATGACCTCCTGAATAGCAGTTGACAGCTCAGATTTAGGTTACGACATGTTCGATATGCTCACCATTGGTGATGATGTGGTGCAGGGAATAGCGAAATTCTGCATGACCCGCAGAAGTGTCAGAAAATCGATGCTGTCGACGACCTCCTAAATAGCAGTTGACAGCTCAGATTTAGGTTACGACATGTTCGATATGCTCACCATTGGTGATGATGTGGTGCAGGGAATAGCGAAATTCTGCATGACCCACAGAAGTGTCAGAAAATCGATGTTGTCGATGACCTCCTGAATAGCAGTTGACAGCTCAGATTTAGGTTACGACATGTTCGATATGCTCACCATTGGTTATGATGTGGTGCAGGGAATAGCGAAATTCTGCATGACCCGCAGAAGTGTCAGAAAATCGATGTTGTCGATGACCTCCTGAATAGCAGTTGACAGCTCAGATTTAGGTTACGACATGTTCGATATGCTCACCATTGATGATGATGTGGTGCAGGGAATTGCGAAATTCTGCATGACCCGCAGAAGTGTCAGAAAATCGATGTTGTCGATGACCTCCTGAATAGCAGTTGACAGCTCAGATTTAGGTTACGACATGTTCGATATGCTCACCATTGGTGATGATGTGGTGCAGGGAATAGCGAAATTCTGCATGACCCGCAGAAGTGTCAGAAAATCGATGTTGTCGATGACCTCCTGAATAGCAGTTGACAGCTCAGATTTAGGTTACGACATGTTTGATATGCACACCATTGGTGGAGATGTGGTGCAAGGAATAGCGAAATTCTGTATGACCCGCAGAAGTGTCAGAAAATCGATGTTGTCGATGACCTCCTGAATAGCAGTTGACAGCTCAGATTTAGGTTACGACATGTTCGATATGCTCACCATTGGTGATGATGTGGTGCAGGGAATAGCGAAATTCTGCATGACCCGCAGAAGTGTCAGAAAATTGATGTTGTCGATGACCTCCTGAATAGCAGTTGACAGCTCAGATTTAGGTTACGACATGTTCGATATGCTCACCATTGGTGATGATGTAGTGCAGGGAATAGCGAAATTCTGCATGACCCGCAGAAGTGTCAGAAAATCGATGTTGTCGATGACCTCCTGAATAGCAGTTGACAGCTCAGATACAGGTTACGACATGTTCGATATGCTTGCCACCATTGGTGATGATGTGGTGCAGGGAATAGCGAAATTCTGCATGACCTGCAGAATTGTCAGAAAATCGATGTTGTCGATGACCTCCTGAATAGCAGTTGACAGCTCATATTTAGGTTACGACATGTTCGATATGCTTGCCGCCATTGGTGATGATGTGGTGCAGGGAATTGCGAAATTCTGCATGACCCGCAGAAGTGTCAGAAAATCGATGTTGTCGATGACCTCCTGAATAGCAGTTGACAGCTCAGATTTAGGTTACGACATGTTCGATATGCTCACCATTGGTGATGATGTGGTGCAGGGAATAACAATATTCTGCATGACCCGCAGAAGTGTCAGAAAATCGATGTTGTCGATGACCTCCTGAATAGCAGTTGACAGCTCAGCAATGGTTTCTGTGTTATTGCGGTACACCATGTCTTTAACATGGCCCCACAAAAAGGAGTCGTATGTGTTCAGATCCGGAGAATGTAGCGGCCAATCGAGACCCATGCCAGCGGACTCTTGTTACCGCAGAATGTGGTCCTCAAGTGCTCCACCAGGACATTAAAAACTCTCCTGCTTCGATGGGGTCGATCTCTGTCTTGTATGAACCACATCTTGTCGAAATCAGGAGCACTTTGGATAATGGAGCTGCAATCATTTTCCAAAACCTTCATGCACTGTTCGGTAGTCACCGTGCGATCAAGAATATCGATTATTCTGTTACTGGACATTGCACACTACACAATCACCGGTTGAGAGTGAAGGGACTTCTCGAACACGAAATGCGGATTCCCAGTCAATCTATACAAATGAAAGTGGTCTTCGTCGCTAAACCACACCACGCATGCGCATACTAATTCCCATCATGCCCCGTCGTCTACCATGTAGTTTGAACTTCCTAACGCCCTCCGTTCAAAAGTTACGGCGATTTTATTTCATGTAATTCACTACTTGTCACCCTGAACCAGTAACATAAACTTGTTAGCACCAGGAGTGGACAAGAAGTCACAGTGGTTAATTAAGATGTTTAATAATGGCAACAAACATACGTAACCCCAAGGATGCAGACACAGAAAATTTCCAATGAAAAACAATTACAAGTATTAGAATTATCCCTTGTCATTAAATTCCACAAACCTATTTCATTTTAACCTTTTAATTTACCCTTCTGCGAATTAAGCCAATAGATGATTGCTCCCTCTCATACCAACTTAATATACCAATAATCTGAATGACTTCCAGGGACTTGAAGTAAGAAGTAACTATTTGACCATTTGCAAACAAGAGCACTTGACTTTATGAAACAATTCCGTATCAACAACAGCGCAAAAAATTTAACCCAGTTATTCGTATTCCACACGCTCTCAGTCAACAGCTAGTTCACAAAAACTCCTGGGTTTACGAGAATCAATAACGTAAGCCCACTTAATCGTTCTAGAATTATAGACAATTCAGTGATCATCCACACAGCTAAATGTACGTAATGGTTTTGTAAAAGACCGTCCCTTTAAAGCGCAAAATATATGAAGGAGGAGGAGGAGGAGATTAGTGTTTAACGTCCCGTCGACAACGAGGTCATTAGAGACGGAGCGCAAGCTCGGGTGAGGGAAGGATGGAGAAGGAAATCGGCCGTGCCCTTTCAAAGGAACCATCCCGGCATTTGCCTGAAGCGATTTAGGGAAATCACGGAAAACCTAAATCAGGATGGCCAGAGACGGGATTGAACCGTCGTCTTCCCGAATGCGAGTCCAGTGTGCTAACCACTGCGCCACCTCGCTCGGTAAAATATATGAAGTACTGTAGAACAACAACAATAGCACATGATGGTTCTTTAAAAATGAACACCGTACTAAATTACTGCGCAATGAAATTAAGGCATTTCTTAACGGACGAAAGAAACTTGAACTGTAGAACGTGGGCAAATTACTAATATCAAGTCTCTTAGATCAACCAACTGTTTCGTAACATATATGCTCAGTAGTACAATCCGGTCACAGAATTGTATACGAGTATAATAGCGTAACTGTGCTCGTTCTTCCATTGTAACCAAGCTGTGGGACACACCAATGTTTCAAAAAGCCTTTTAGCGACCAAACTAACCAATGGCCACCGCTGTTTGTGAACACCAATGCAAATTATCTCCTCAGACGCTAATACAGTACTCTTTTCGGACTTGTTCTTAGCGACCACGCCGGCTCCGCACAATCACAGCGGACGACACGCCGAACACTGCACCACCTGCTCGTTCTCTAACTCTACCAGCAGCGGCGTGACCTGCCCTCGCACCACCGCGGGACTAAACTTGAAGGACTCGAGGACAATCGACACACAGGGCACCCTTAAATAGTCCTCCAGTCAAAGACCCTCGGACCAGCGTCTCTGATCGGAAGACTGAACCACAGACGACCATCGATAACCTCAGAGGCACTACTCCTGCCGCGAAGCCAGCACACACGGCTCAAATAACTTGAAATATCACTCCCTCCTTGTCAAATGATACGAGTTGCATGGAGCGTCCAGCAGTCCTTTTTGCGCTGGGCGATAGGGATAAGTATGGCTGTCATATCAGTGCGAACTATTAAGTCTCTTCCATTCCGTTTCTGTGCACGTATCGCCGCAATGTGAACTGCAGCTAACAGTCTGTCGATAACTTGCTTAGCATGTAATTGACGGGGAATTCGCTTGGCTTACGTCGAAGGAACTGTGTATGCTTCACGGTGGGAGAATGGAATTATATCGCCGTTTCTTTTCAGTATGGGGATGGCGCGCTAACCATTGTGTAACATTTACATTGGAAATAAGATAAACTGCCCTTTCTAAAGGAAGCCTGTAACTGCAGAAAGACCCTTCGCGATTATGCATTCTTCCACGCTGCCAGCGAACCGCAGACAACGAAGCATGTGAATTCTAGGTGGGGCATAGTGCTCTGTCTGACCAGATACGGGTCATACCCTAGGCGTCTACAGCTTGTGGACATCGATCAGGAAGCAGACTGTGCGTGCAACGAAAGGGAACCTTCTGGAACTCACACCTTTACTGCGACCTTTGATAGCAGGTGAGACGATTGTCACATTAACAACACGAAACCACACAATGAGAGACCCGAGCGAATGGGATTACCTATATGAGATAGCAAACAAAACATATAAAGATACACGACGAATATTGGTGAAGTGTACAGAGCACAAAGTGTCAGCGCATAACAGGCTGTTCAGACGACAATAACGAAACAGGTACCAGTGGCAGTGAAAGCAGTTCAGAAAACTACAACACAGACAACAATGGTCACCCAAATTGCGGCATTAGAACGAATGCCAGAGTTCGGAAATATCTGAATTGAAAAGTAGGAATTGTAACTCTACATACACTCCTGGAAATGGAAAAAAGAACACATTGACACCGGTGTGTCAGACCCACCATACTTGCTCCGGACACTGCGAGAGGGCTGTACAAGCAATGATCACACGCACGGCACAGCGGACACACCAGAAACCGCGGTGTTGGCCGTCGAATGGCGCTAGCTGCGCAGCATTTGTGCAGCGCCGCCGTCAGTGTCGGCCAGTTTGCCGTGGCATACGGAGCTCCATCGCAGTCTTTAACACTGGTAGCATGCCGCGACAGCGTGGACGTGAACCGTATGTGCAGTTGACGGACTTTGAGCGAGGGCGTATAGTGGGCATGCGGGAGGCCGGGTGGACGTACCGCCGAATTGCTCAACACGTGGGGCGTGAGGTCACCACAGTTCATCGATGTTGTCGCCAGTGGTCGGCGGAAGGTGCACGTGCCCGTCGACCTGGGACCGGACCGCAGCGACGTACGGATGCACGCCAAGACCGTAGGATCCTACGCAGTGCCGTAGGGGACCGCACCGCCACTTGCCAGCAAATTAGGGACACTGTTGCTCCTGGGGTATCGGCGAGGACCATTCGCAACCGTCTCCATGAAGCTGGGCTACGGTCCCGCACACCGTTAGGCCGTCTTCCGCTCACGCCCCAACATCGTGCAGCCCGCCTCCAGTGGTGTCGCGACAGGCGTGAATGGAGGGACGAATGGAGACGTGTCGTCTTCAGCGATGAGAGTCGCTTCTGTCTTGGTGCCAATGATGGTCGTATGCGTGTTTGGCGCCATGCAGGTGAGCGCCACAATCAGGACTGCATACGACCGAGGCACACAGGGCCAACACCCGGCATCATGGTGTGGGGAGCGATCTCCTACACTGGCCGTACACCACTGGTGATCGTCGAGGGGACACTGAATAGTGCACGGTACATCCAAACCGTCATCGAACCCATCGTTCTACCATTCCTAGACCGGCAAGGGAACTTGCTGTTCCAACAGGACAATGCACGTCCGCATGTATCCCGTGCCACCCAACGTGCTCTAGAAGGTGTAAGTCAACTACCCTGGCCAGCAAGATCTCCGGATCTGTCCCCCATTGAGCATGTTTGGGACTGGATGAAGCGTCGTCTCACGCGGTCTGCACGTCCAGCACGAACGCTGGTCCAACTGAGGCGTCAGGTGGAAATGGCATGGCAAGCCGTTCCACAGGACTACATCCAGCATCTCTACGATAGTCTCCATGGGAGAATAGCAGCCTGCATTGCTGCGAAAGGTGAATATACACTGTACTAGTGCCGACATTGTGCATTCTCTGTTGCCTGTGTCTATGTGCCTGTGGTTCTGTCAGAGTGATCATGTGATGTATCTGACCCCAGGAATGTGTCAATAAAGTTTCCCCTTCCTGGTACGATGAATTCACGGTGTTCTTATTTCAATTTCCAGGAGTGTATAATGGGGCGACTGCAAGAAATTTTAATATTAGGTACAAGGAACAAAGAAGGACACAGAAAAGTGAAGGATCCCACTCCTCACATGCAGTACATCTAGAAAAGAAAATCATCAGTACAGTGGGCTGGAGACAGACAGGCACTCTCATAAAAGGAGACCATGGACAAGGTGAGGGGCGACTCTCATGAGAAAGAAAAAATAAAACGTAGTTAGGTGTTTTTCTTTCAAGGAAACGATTTGAAACTCGGTTTTACGTAGGTTTTTAACAGGATTGGATCTGAAACTTTTCTGGGTCTACTTAAAAATCGCCTTTATCTACTTAGAAATCGCCTTTCGTCTTCCAGCGTATATAAAAAGAAATTCACTAATAGTTTGTCCTCCTTCCTGTTCAGACTAGCTTTTGGGTGCTCTTGACTCTTATGCCGTAACAGAAGAAAGGAATGCTGTCTCCCCAGGAAAAGATTTTCAAACAAATACTCAGTGACAAAAGAGGAGAACAATACTCTCATTAATTTGTTGCTTACCATAAAACAGTAAAACTACTAATTTAATAAAAACATAAGATAAAACTACTTAAAATTTAAAAACTTAACGAAAGGATATTTTAAAAATTAAAATATAAAGATAATAAATAAATGGAACTTAAAACGCGCGCACATACACAAACACACATACACCAACACACTAGTGACCCCCCCCCCCCCCCATCTACTCGTCCTTGATTCTGAATCGAACGCACTATTCCATCATCGCCCTCTACCACTCCCACAGTACCTCAGTCAACCCTACTGCAAGTGAGAAAGGCCGCCTGCAGTATGCGATACGAAAGGTCACGCGTAGTAAAAGTATAGATGTGACCAACTATCGACTGGAAACCGATGGTACTGCGTCCATGTAGTGCCTACAGAAGAATCAATGGACACATTCAAATAATAGACAAATTAAAGTGACAGACCATAACCATTTATTTATAAATAGCTGTATAATTTATTAAAATGTTCCGCTGGGAAAAACTTTATATATCCTAACTAACCATGTATAATTAAATAATTTTCTCTTGTATTATAGACCACTGTAAATACCTAGTGTGAATAGACCTAACATATACGATTAAAAGCAAAATAAACGTTCAGTTTGCAAAAGACACAATTATTGTTATCTACGTGATAAACGTTGTTTAAATAGAAAACACCCGATTTGACCGAAATGCTAGGTTGAAAGTCAGTATGTATTACGAGTTATGGCTTATGTCAGGAAGAATGCCTTTTAAAATTCAGAAACAGAAGATTTTCCACTGACGAGTGGAGAAATGTTAATTGGGAACTTTTAGGTGAGACAGGCAAACAGATTGTCTATCTGTAAACTGACAGGAGTGGAAGACGTGATTATGACCGAAATGAAAGTAAAACAGACTAGAGCAAGATACTCAACTACAAAAGGTATTTTCTGGATGAAAAGGAAAACGACAAAGCTCACAGGATGGGCTAGAGAGTGATGTCGACGACATTAGGAGATACGCAGCAACGACGTATATGCTTGACATAGAGGGGAGATCGTAATCCAACGAAATGTCTTACTGAGGTCCTCATTCGTCACAGGATGTCAAATGGCTAGTAATATACGAATACCTAACAGTCCACCGTGAAGCTACCTTTGTAATATAATGTGGAATTGTGTAAAATGTATTAAATTTGACCAGTGTGCGAGAAATCTCCATCAGGATACTGTAGATCTGGAATATATAAGTACGTGGTAACGTCACAGCAGACGATCATAAAAGACGCTAGTTTGTTCTCTAATAATTCGAGCCTTACAGTTGCTTGCTTTGCTTTTCAGTTCTAATAATTTTTTTTTGTCTATAGAATTTTAATATATCCTGTTCACATCACTTTTCAAACTCCACTTCTGAGACTGTCACTGTTTTCGTTTATCTTTCGTAATACTATAAATAGACAAGAAAGATTTTTGAGCTCTTCTCTTAAAATCTTATCCTTTTTCATTACAAGAAATCCTGTCGCATCAAACGACAACCCTGATACAGTTGTATTGTTTTACTCCAGCCACAAACGACAACGATTAAAGCGTGGTGGTTAACACAGCCAGTGTTGGATTGACATGTGGACGACGTGTTGAATTTACTTTAAAAATTGTGATAACGCTGCTTTTCGGGCCATTTAATGCTCTCACATATGGACGTGACTTGGAACGACCCTTGTCATCATTAAATCTTTCAGGGTTGAAAATGTTATCGCAGTAGAGAAAAATCAGATTCTACATACAGGGGACCAGGTTACTGACACAGTATAATAACTGTGATCCATAATAACTATCCATTCTTCAGATTTGTTAATCATCTCCTAATATAAAGCTCCTGATAACATTTTACTGCAACAATATAGAACGCTCGGTTCGTGATTATATCCGAAATTTTGCACGAAAGGTATGAGACGCAATAACTCTGTGTCGTGCTTCAAATGCTCACAGCAACATTGTGCAGTGGATATTTTATGTATGCTGTATTCTCAAAAGGTAAGTACACTCCTGGAAATGGAAAAAAGAACACATTGACACCGGTGTGTCAGACCCACCATACTTGCTCCGGACACTGCGAGAGGGCTGTACAAGCAATGATCACACGCACGGCACAGCGGACACACCAGGAACCGCGGTGTTGGCCGTCGAATGGCGCTAGCTGCGCAGCATTTGTGCACCGCCGCCGTCAGTGTCAGCCAGTTTGCCGTGGCATACGGAGCTCCATCGCAGTCTTTAACACTGGTAGCATGCCGCGACAGCGTGGACGTGAACCGTATGTGCAGTTGACGGACTTTGAGCGAGGGCGTATAGTGGGCATGCGGGAGGCCGGGTGGACGTACCGCCGAATTGCTCAACACGTGTGGCGTGAGGTCTCCACAGTACATCGATGTTGTCGCCAGTGGTCGGCGGAAGGTGCACGTGCCCGTCGACCTGGGACCGGACCGCAGCGACGCACGGATGCACGCCAAGACCGTAGGATCCTACGCAGTGCCGTAGGGGACCGCACCGCCACTTGCCAGCAAATTAGGGACACTGTTGCTCCTGGGGTATCGGCGAGGACCATTCGCAACCGTCTCCATGAAGCTGGGCTACGGTCCCGCACACCGTTAGGCCGTCTTCCGCTCACGCCCCAACATCGTGCAGCCCACCTCCAGTGGTGTCGCGACAGGCGTGACTGGATGGACGAATGGAGACGTGTCGTCTTCAGCGATGAGAGTCGCTTCTGCCTTGGTGCCAATGATGGTCGTATGCGTGTTTGGCGCCGTGCAGGTGAGCGCCACAATCAGGACTGCATACGACCGAGGCACACAGGGCCAACACCCGGCATCATGGTGTGGGGAGCGATCTCCTACACTGGCCGTACACCACTGGTGATCGTCGAGGGGACACTGAATAGTGCACGGTACATCCAAACCGTCATCGAACCCATCGTTCTACCATTCCTAGACCGGCAAGGGAACTTGCTGTTCCAACAGGACAATGCACAACCGCATGTATCCCGTGCCACCCAACGTGCTCTAGAAGGTGTAAGTCAACTACCCTGGCCAGCAAGATCTCCGGATCTGTCCCCCATTGAGCATGTTTGGGACTGGATGAAGCGTCGTCTCACGCGGTCTGCACGTCCAGCACGAACGCTGGTCCAACTGAGGCGCCAGGTGGAAATGGCATGGCAAGCCGTTCCCCAGGACTACATGCAGCATCTCTACGATCGTCTCCATGGGAGAATAGCAGCCTGCATTGCTGTGAAAGGTGGATATACACTGTACTAGTGCCGACATTGTGCATGCTCTGTTGCCTGTGTCTATGTGCCTGTGGTTCTGTCAGTGTGATCATGTGATGTATCTGACCCCAGGAATGTGTCAATAAAGTTTCCCCTTCCTGGGACAATGAATTCACGGTGTTCTTATTTCAATTTCCAGGAGTGTATATAATCTGCACATGAGATCCTTGGACACTTCTGAAGACGACTTTAGAGTTGAAACCAGGTGTGGAAAATAAATATTTCATTCAGTGAAAAATGGAACTAGCTGCAATGGTTTTTGCTGTTCTTGTGGTGGTAAACTTCAGTCCGAAGACTGATTAGACGCAGCTCTGCACGCTAGTCGACACTGTACAAGACTCTTCATCTCCCCCCCCCCCCCCATCTTAAACACATACCACTTTATTACCAAACAAACGATAATTCCTTGTTGTCTCACTTATTCGATCTGCATTTCCAGTCTTCCACATTCTTACGCTGCACCACATTTCAAAAGCGCCTATTCTCTTCTTGTCTGAACTGCTTCACATTCCACCTAAGCGCAAGGCTATACAATAGACAATACAATAGACAAATGTCTTCAGAAAAGACTTCGTAACAGTTAGACGTACATTCGATCTTTGTTGATGTTTACCTTATGGTATCTTTTTAACACATTATTTAGGTTGTTCAACTACTCTTATAAGTCATTTTGCCATCACTGACAGACCTGCAAGCAAAATTTTTATTTCATCTGTTTGAACTTGATTTCTCTTTCCAGATTTCTTCTTGGTTTCCTTTACTGCTCGCTCACTGTACAAAGTAAATAACATTGGGGACCGGCTACAATCCTTCCTCATTCGCTTCTCAACTACTGCCCACTTGTCATGTTCTTCGACTCTTATAACTGCAGTCAGGTTTCTGTATAAGCTGTATATACTGTGTCACTCCCTGCATTTTATTCCTATGTTCACAACCTTAGAGAGTGTATACTAATGCTATTGATATGTCCATATCGATTCTGCTTAGCTACCTCAGAGAGGTACCGCATAGCGACCTGTGCGTGCGCGGCCCCTGACTTAAGTAGTAAAAAAGCTGCGCGCAAAATGGGAAACGGACAGCCGTGTCTGAGCTACAGTGTGGAAGGGCCGATAGCGTGTGGTGCATCTCCCGGAGTGGCTGTGCGCCAATATTGTGGGCCTATGCTGTGGAAGGCTCCGTGGTGTTACAAGGATCGGATCCTTCTGTGTTGGAATGAGGACTTTACCTACCTGCTGCTCTGGGATTGTGTGGTCACATGGTATGCTACATTGACCAGATTTCCAACTGAAAGACTTTTCTGAGCTCGCTCTATCCTATTTAATGTCAATATAGAGGAGCAATGAAATTTACTCCTGCTATCTGTTCTAGTGGTGAGTTTGGCACAAGTAGTGAGAATGTCATACTTGAGGTTGGAGCTGTGTTTACTGACGTACACTTGTGTATTAAAAGTTCGCGAGTTATAATTTGAGACCTGTAAAACGCGTTGGTTGAAAGGGATTGTGTGCCAGGGTTAAATGCAGAGGAGAGAGCGTATAGGTGGAAACAGTACATTGAATTCCTCTATGACGGGGAAGATTCATCTGATGTGATAGAAGGAGCGACAGGCGTCGATATAAAAATGATAGGGGAGCCAGTATTAGAATCAGAATTTAAAACAGCTTTGGAAGACTTAAGATCAAATAAGGCAGAAGGGATACATAACATTCCATCAGAATTTCTCAAATCATTGGGGGATAGGAAACATTGACTACTCACGTTGGTGTGTAAAATGTATTAATCTTGCGGGTATACCATCCGATTTTCTGAAAAATATTATCTATACAGTTACGAGGAATGCAAGAGCTGACAAGTGCGAGAATTATCGCACAAACATCTTAACAGCTCATACATCCAAGTTGATGACAAGAATAATATGCAAAAGAATTGAAAAGAAAATTGAGGGCGTGCTAAAAGTTAAAGGCACCAGAGAGTCAATTCTGGCAAAGACAGGTATGCATATGACTTAATTTAAGAAAGAAATTGTCCGAATGTACGTTTGGAGGACAGCATTGTATGGTAGTGAAACATGGACTGTGGAAAACCGGAACAGAAAAGAATCGAAGCACTTTCAATGTGGTATTACAGACGAATTTTGAAAATTAGGTGGACTAATAAGGTACGTAGGCAATGAGGAGGTTCTGCACACGATCGGAAATGAAAGGAATATGTGGAAAACACCGACAAGGAGAAGGGTTAGGAGTATAGGACATCTGTTAAGACATCAGACTGTAATACATCCAGCAAATAATTGAGGACATAGGCTGTAAGTGCTACTCTGAGATGAAGAAATAGCACGAGGGCACATAGACTAAACGTGGTCACCAACAAAAGCATCGGTCAGACGAGGGCAGGGAGGTGTCCTACTTAGGTTATCTGGAGCCTTCATAAGGTGATGAAGGGGTATATTGACATGTGTCAGCACTTGACTTCTTTGAAACTGGATTTTTAACAGTCGATACTAGATAAGGTACACACAAATAACTGGTGTGCTGATAGACTCGATACGTCACCTTAAAAGTTGGCGTTTGGATACATGGCAAGGTGAGTGGGATGTAATTGATAAGGGATGTAGACTGCGCGACTTCCTCCTGGCATGAGGGAGTGGCTGAGAATGAAACATATTGATCCCAGCCTCGGTATGGTACATTTCTTAAACGGATATGGACCTTATCCCACACACTTAAACCACGCTAGTCTGGAGCAGACACCCACATGCACATGCGGGGTAGAAAGTTCCCCAGAACACACTGTATTTTTCTGCGGGCAATACCCGAACAATAGACATGCACTACACTTAGACTACACAGATACAGACATAGATATATACACAGGAAAAAGAGACGAAGAGCAATGGGCACAACGAAACGTATTGACGAACAGTATTTCAAAAACAACACATGTGGACACGACATAACAGACATGCCTATGTGCAACGTAACAACAATCTCCAGAGGGTCGGCAGCGATACCTAGAGTGGCAACGAAAACAGTGACAATGAGGAGGAACAGGAGGAGGAAGTCGAGATGTGGCAGTAAATAAGCATAAGGTGCTGGCGATCTAGCCAATAAATGACCAAATGCTGTACACGGATGGGCATCTAAAGTTAATACATAGGATTAGTTCAAATGGTTCAAATGGCTCTGAGCACTATGTGACTTAACATCTGAGCTCACAGTCCCCTAGAACTTAGAACTACTTAAACCTAACCAACCTAAGGACATCACACACATCCATACCCGAGGCAGGATTCGAACCTGCGACCGGTGCGGTCGCACGGCTTCAGACTGAAGCGCCTAGAACCGCACGGCCACACTGGCCGGCTAGGATTAGTAATAAACAGAATAAGCGATACTATTTCTCTACTAACAACCATTTGCGTGTCTATGTGCGTGTGCGCGCGTGCGCGCGTGTGTGTGTGTGTGTATGTGTGTGTGTGTGTGTGTGTGTGTGTGTGTGTGTGTGTGTGTGTGTGTATGTGCGCGTGCGTGTTTTTCTGTGTGTGTGTGACTGGTGGTCAACGGCTCGAAGAAATCATTCCGAGGTATTCACCGTCATTCACATTCGGTGATGGTACTAGCAAATCTCTCCTCTATCCTATCATCTTTTTATATTCTTCTTAAAAAATAAAATTTTATTAATATTTGAACCTTATATTACTGTTATTTTGAAAAGTATTACTCTTTGTAAATATTGTAGATAAAACAAAAGAAAAGAAGACTACAAAAAAGATGAAAAACGAAAATTGTAAGATGTACGACATGTTTTAAAAAAATCAGGTAATAAATAAATCTTTCAAATCTTTCTAAATCCTCTCCTTTTGAAATTCTCTCAACTAAGATTTCTAGAGTAGTTCTGAATGAAAACAGCTCTCATTATCTCTTGGTATTTACAAATGATAATACTTCTTTTAATTTTATTTAACTGCTCGTGTGAGGAGCGTCATCCATGTATAACTAAAGGACATTTGCTGAAGTTGTAATAAAATTGCTCGTGGCTTTCAATAATTCTGTGTTCAGGGCCCGCGTCCATGGATTTTCTATGGTCTACTTCCTTAGAAAAAAAAGTTGTTCACCTTGTTGTGTCTTGTAGTGTCTCACGTGCCCGCTTTTGTTAAAATATTTTCCCGGTATCAATGCTGAAACTGTCGATGTTGTTTAATGGACTGTTAAATAAATTGCCTATACGTCCTTAGTGGCTTATCACTCAAGGAGTAAATACCCAAGTCCTGCCTCCTCAAAGGTTTTCCCATCCCCGTCCTCAGATTCTGTATCAGCTATTAACATAAGTTTGCCATTCTTGAGGGTATCTGCCAAGATAAGTCGTAGTAGGGTCGGTGTTGCTTCACGTATACCTTCATTCGTCTGAAACCTACCGAGCTAAGGAACGTATCAATATACTGATGAAGGGGTATATTGACATGTGTCAGCACTTGACTTCTTTGAAACTGGATTTTTAACAGTCGTCTGCGTGAGGAAGTGGGGGGGGGGGGGGGGGGGAGGGGCGACGCATTTCGCCTGTCTCTTATATCTTGCGTATCAGGTTGAGTAGTTTTATTGTGATATGTTTTCCCAAAAGTTCGGAGGAGATGTTGTTTACTCCAGATGGCTTGCTTTGACAGTTCTTTCAGCGTTCTGTTAAATTCCTCTCTCAGTATCATATATGGTAGATACGACCTTCATCTGCTCCTTTTTGCTCTGCAATAATATCGTCTTTAGTATATCTCTTTTCTGTACTCCTTTCATTTTCCAGCCTTTTCATCTTTCGTTAGTCCCGGGTTTCTACGGAAACTATTGACATTCATACAGCTGCTCCTCTTTCCTACGTAGGTTTCTTTAACTGCCAGTAGGTGGCAACTATTTTTTCTACAGCCATGCAAGCTTCTACAGCTTTGCATTTGTCCTTTACCCACTCCTTGTCTGCCATTATGCATTTTCTGTACGTCTCATAATTCAGACGTCTGTATCCTTTTTTCTGCTCCATTTCCAGCAGCTTTACATTTTCTTCTTTCGCCAATTAAATTCAACGACTCGTGTGTTAGCCAAAAGTTTCTATTGGGCCCTTTCTTTTCGCCTGTTCCATCCTCTGTCTGCTACCGTCACTAATCGATCTCTCGAATCTTACCATTCATCTTCTATTGTTCGTATATTCCTTCCCTCTGTTCTATTTAATAGTTGCATTATGCTGTCTTTGAAACTTTCCACAATTAACATTTCTTCTAATTTATCCACGACTTGTCTCCCTGATTTCTTTACTTTCCGAAATTGTTCAGGTCTAATCTGCAGCTCATAGCCAATGAATAGTGTCAGAGTTCATATCTGGTTTTGGAAATATTGCCTATTTTAAAATCTGGTCCCTAAATGTTTGACTTATATAAGGGGCAATCATAACGTTTCCGTTCGAAAGAGACACTAATTGCTGGTCGACATGACGATGCTTATATACCCATATCGGAGTCCCGCTGGGTTAAATATACGCTACAACAACGCCCCGAAATGGAAACTTTCTGATCGCCCCTTATATAATGTGAAACTTTCCGGTGGCCGCAGGCCTTCTCCATGCACAAAACTTTCTTTAATGATTCTTAAACTAAGTGTCTCTAATGCTTAGATTTTGCTTTTTGCAAGACTCCACCGGATCATTTCATCTTTCATTCTTTTCCTCCAGTCCATGTTCTCCTTGTTTTTTCCTTCTCTTTTTTTTCAAATCAAATAATGTATGTGAAATCTTATGGGACTTAACTGCTAAGGTCATCAGTCCCTAAGCTTTCACAATACTTAACCTACATTATCCTAAGGACAAATATACACACCCATGCCCGAAGGATTAGTTAGGTTTAAGTAGTTCTAAGTTCTAGGGGACTGATGACCTCAGAAGTTAAGTCCCATAGTGCTCAGAGCCATTTGAACCATGCCCGAGGGAGGACTCGAACCTCCGCCGGGACCAGCCTCACAGTCCATGACTGTAGCGCCCTAGACCGCTCGGCTGATCCCGCGCGGCCTTTTTTTTTTTTTTTTTTTTTTTCATACTATCGAATCCCATCACTGCATTAAAACTAAATTTTTGGATTTCCTTGGTTCTGTGCAATGTGATCGGTATTTCAAACGATAATAAAGACATTTAATTACTGTAGCGTCACTGTATGTGTCTCCAGATTATTTTTTTTTTAATTTCTTATGCCTATAAAAATGTTCCTGCCACAAAATTTCTTCAGACTATTTGGGACTGTATGTCATTGACGTTGTCTAATTCATAATGAAATTTACACTCAAGTCTTTGCGCACGCGGCGGTGCAGTAGCGCCAGCCCATGCTAGTGTATCTGAAACGCACGAAAAATATCCTAATGTAGCCAAAAAAATCTGTTTCATAAAAAAAATATTACTCCGTCACTATAAGTATCGTATCTTCACTTTTAATACTGTAGATGAGAGGCGATCCTGAATATGTGATTCACATTCACAATGTAATGTAGACTTCCTAGCAGCACTGTGGAGTTCAAATGCTGAGAAGTGTACCATACGAAATTCCGTCATCGATTTGATTCATACTGACAGGATGTTTAGGACCGATTAGGATTTCACCATATGTAAGCAGGAAGACACAACTTTCAATCGTTCTCGAGAAAATCGAGTTTCAAAATTTCACATGTGCTTGTATACTTTTTCTGGCCGCTAGTATTCAAGGAGTCCGCAGCTCTGCGAGTAAGCGCTTAGTTTCAAAATACTCGTGGTCCTTTGATCGAATCTCCTTGCCGGCACCTTGATTTTATTCTCATGTGATTCTAGCAACAGATATGTTATGACTATTCAAGTTACCAGCATATAAAAATTATTTTTAAAATTTTTATCCCGATAAGAGGAGAAAAATTTCGTTAGGAGCTTGGAAATGAAACAAGAATACATAAGAATACTTGATCAAACCAATATAGTCATATTATTTATGTTATTGTATCTACATTAACTGTGACAAGTATGATGTGCAATCTATGGAGCACTGCACGAATCAGGACGATATTTATCATGTAAACATGGAAAACAATAATTATTGAGACAAACAGCAACTGTAATGAACGCCGAATTTCCGATTTCTTTTTTTAAACGGTTTTCGGTCATCACCCAGTTACGTGGCGTATCTTGTTAGAATTGCGTGAGAATGAAAATAAAAATAGGGGTAGCGAGGTACGAACCACAGATCTCAAGCTTGTGAAACTATAACATATCGGCGAGGGGAAGTTCGTACGGTCCTTTTGTGAGAATAACAGAGTGAGATGAAGCAATGCTAATTTGCATTAATTTTGAACATGCATTGAGCTTGTCAGTAAATCATGGTATCGCGACCACAAATTCGGCTCTCCTAAATTGTCCCAGACACACAGTGACACAGTTTCTAAACAAACAAAAAAAAAAAAAAATTAAACTGACTCCTTTTGTTTTCCTTCTGCGGAAACTTCTTGACTTCTTCATGTTGGAGGTCACATTTCAAATCTATGTTGGAATAAGAGAAACAAAGGTGTAAAAGCTAAAAGGAAAAGAAACTACATAATAATAGTTTTGCTAAAATTTACCCTTCGAATTCCAGCATTTCAGTTCTAAGATAGTGGAATGATTTCTTAAAATGTAATTAAGATTCTATCTGGCGGAAAGTAGCCATGTAAACACGGTTCGTTAGCGAATTTTCTCCCAGAAACACTGTTGGCATTTTTTAATGTGTTTATATTGTACCCGTCAGTTTCAGCTACTTATCTGTGCCCCACATCAGGTCGCAATAGCTCCCTCTGAACCAGAAACATTTCAATTAAGCGAAAGCGCACAAGTAGAAGTAACATGTTTATTCGTGAATAGCGTCTTACTAGCAAGAATTAACATTATGTTTCCACTCCGCCAGATACAGGGGCTACAGCAATCGAGTTTCTGTAATGGCACACTGTGAGAGGTTGTGATACGGAACGGAGTCCAATTTAACTACTCAAGGACCCATTCCGCATGAAAATGAGACCGCTAGGAATTTTTGCATACATTAACTGCTCGGAACTCTCTCGGACCGCAGAGAGCAAAGCTATTTCCTCCAGCCTCTGAGGCCGACTTGTGTCATTCACACATGCGGACCGTTATGCACTTACGAGGACACCAAGACGGAACATTCTCGGACTGGCACAGAGGTATCGTCGATATCAATAGCTGTGTTTCCAATTTATTTGGTACATACCGTGAAAGAATGTAATTCAGTTGTCAGTTTGGCTTATAGAAATATTTGCCTTATACGGCTTTTTAAAAAGGAGTTTTTTGTGCGTTTTGTTAATGCGGCCGAACTGAACACTTGTTGTTGTTGTGGTCTTCAGTCCTGAGACTGGTTTGATGCAGCTCTCCATGCTACTCTATCCTGTGCAAGCTTCTTCATCTCCCAGTACCTACTGCAACCTACATCCTTCTGAATCTGCTTAATGTATTCATGTCTTGGTCTCCCTCTACGATTTTTACCCTCCACGCTGCCCTCCAATGCTAAATTTGTGATCCCTTGATGCCTCAAAACATGTCCTACCAACCGATCCCTTCTTCTAGTCAAGTTGTGCCACAAACTTCTCTTCTCCCCAATCCTATTCAATACCTCCTCATTAGTTACGTGATCTACCCACCTCATCTTCAGCATTCTTCTGTAGCACCACATTTCGAAAGCTTCTATTCTCTTCTTGTCCAAACTGGTTATCGTCCATGTTTCACTTCCATACATGGTTACACTCCATACAAATACTTTCAGAAACGACTTCCTGACACTTAAATCTATACTCGATGTTAACAAATTTCTCTTCTTCAGAAACGATTTCCTTGCCATTGCCAGTCTACATTGTATATCCTCCCTACTTCGACCATCATCAGTTATTTTACTCCCTAAATAGCAAAACTCCTTTACTACTTTAAGTGCCTCATTTCTTAACCTAATCCCCTCAGCATCAGCCGATTTAATTTGACTACATTCCATTATCCTCGTTTTGCTTTTGTTGATGTTCATCTTATATCCTCCTTTCAAGACACTGTCCATTCCGTTCAACTGCTCTTCCAAGTCCTTTGCTGTCTCTGACAGAATTACAATGTCATCGCCGAACCTCAAAGTTTTTACTTCTTCTCCATGAATTTTAATACCTACTCCGAATTTTTCTTTTGTTTCCTTTACTGCTTGCTCAATATACAGATTGATAAACATCGGGGAAAGGCTACAACCCTGTCTCACTCCTTTCCCAACCACTACTTCCCTTTCATGCCCCTCGACTCTTATAAATGCCATCTGGTTTCTGTACAAATTGTAAATAGCCTTTCGCTCCCTGTATTTTACCCCTGCCACCTTCAGAATTTGAAAGAGAGTATTCCAGTTAACGTTGTCAAAAGCTTTCTCTAAGCTAGAAACGTAGGTTTGCCTTTTCTTAATCTTTCTTCTAAGATAAGTCGTAAGGTTAGTATTGCCTCACGTGTTCCAACATTTCTACGGAATCCAAACTGATCTTCCCCGAGGTCCGCTTCTACCAGTTTTTCCATTCGTCTGTAAAGAATTCGTGTTAGTATTTTGCAGCTGTGACTAATTAAACTGATAGTTCGGTAATTTTCACATCTGTCAACACCTGCTTTCTTTGGGATTGGAATTATTATATTCTTCTTGAAGTCTGTGGGTATTTCGCCTGTCTCATACATCTTGCTCACCAGATGGTACAGTTTTGTCATGACTGGCTCTCCCAAGGCCATCAGTAGTTCTAATGGAATGTTGTCTACTCCCGGGGCCTTGTTTCGACTCAGGTCTTTCAGTGCTCTGTCAAACTCTTCACGCAGTATCTTATCTCCCATTTCATCTTCATCTACATCCTCTTCCATTTCCATAATATTGTCCTCAAGTACATCGCCTTTGTATAAACCCTCTATATACTCCTTCCACCTTTCTGCCTTCCCTTCTTTGCTTAGAACTGGGTTGCCATCTGAGCTCTTGATATTCATACAAGTGGTTCTCTTCTCTCCAAAGGTCTCTTTAATTTTCCTGTAGGCAGTATCTATCTTACCCCTAGTGAGACAAGCCTCTACATCCTTACATTTGTCCTCTAGCCATCCCTGCTTAGCCATTTTGCACTTTCTGTCGATCTCATTTTTGAGACGTTTGTATTCCCTTTTGCCTGCTTCATTTACTGCATTTTTATATTTTCTCCTTTCATCAATTAAATTCAATATTTCTTCTGTTACCCAAGGATTTCTATTAGCCCTCGTCGTCTTACCTACTTGATCCTCTGCTGCCTTCACTACTTCATCCCTCAGAGCTACCCATTCTTCTTCTACTGTATTTCTTTCCCCCATTCCTGTCAATTGTTCCCTTATGCTCTCCCTGAAACTCTCTACAACCTCTGGTTCTTTCAGTTTATCCAGGTCCTATCTCCTTAAATTCCCACCTTTTTGCAGTTTCTTCAGTTTCAATCTGCAGTTCATAACCAATAGATTGTGGTCAGAATCCACATCTGCCCCTGGAAATGTCTTACAATTTAAAACCTGGTTCCTAAATCTCTGTCTTACCATTATATAATCTATCTGATACCTATTAGTATCTCCAGGATTCTTCCAGGTATACAACCTTCTTTTATGATTCTTGAACCAAGTGTTAGCTATGATTAAGTTATGCTCTGTGCAAAATTCTACAAGGCGGCTTCCTCTTTCATTTCTTCCCCCCAATCCATATTCACCTACTATGTTTCCTTCTCTCCCTTTTCCTACTGACGAATTCCAGTCACCCATGACTATTAAAGTTTCGTCTCCCTTCACTACCTGAATAATTTCTTTTATCTCGTCATACATTTCATCAATTTCTTCATCATCTGCAGAGCTAGTTGGCATATAAACTTGTACTACTGTAGTAGGCATGGGCTTTGTGTCTATCTTGGCCACAATAATGCGTTCACTATGCTGTTTGTAGTAGCTAACCCGCACTCCTATTTTTTTATTCATTATTAAACCTACTCCTGCATTACCCCTATTTGATTTGTATTTATAACCCTGTAATCACCTGACCAAAAGTCTTGTTCCTCCTGCCACCGAACACTAATTCCCACTATATCTAACTTTAACCTATCCATTTCCCTTTTTAAATTTTCTAACCTACCTGCCCGATTAAGGGATCTGACATTCCACGCTCCGATCCGTAGAATGCCAGTTTTCTTCCTCCTGATAACGACGTCCTCTTGAGTAGTCCCCGCCCGGAGATCCGAATGGGGGACTATTTTACCTCCGGAATATTTTACCCAAGAGGACGCCATCATCATTTAATCATACAGTAAAGCTGCATGTCCTCGGGAAAAATTACGGCTGTAGTTTCCCCTTGCTTTCAGCCGTTCGCAGTACCAGCACAGCAAGGCCGTTTTGGTTAATGTTACAAGGCCAAATCAGTCAATCATCCAGATTGTTGCCCCTGCAACTACTGAAAAGGCTGCTGCCCCTCTTCAGGAACCACATGTTTGTCTGAACACTTAGCTGTCATAAAATGCCTTATCTTGTACGGTTTACAGCCAACGAAAGTTAATGAAAGCTTCTGAAGGATTTTGTGTGACTCTCGACAGTTCAGTTTCCAACACAATTATCGAAAAAGAAACGACTGTGCCAAATTAAGCGTACAAGGTGAACATTAACAATACCGGCAACATTCCTGGCCGGAAATGGAAGGAATAAGGTCCAATTAACATATATCCGGAAATGGACGGTGTGCATGCAATGACAACTAATTGTCCCGGAACACATTACAGAGCTGCATCGCAGCCATGTCACAACAGATGTTCAAAGTGGCCTCCATGGGATGCAATACACGCATTCACACGTCGCGTCATGGACTGCCACATTTTTTCCCACGGTCCAACTTCTCTCCGAATAGCGTCATAGACGTCGCGAACATGCTGTTGAATGTTCTGCCGATCACGAACTGGTTCAGCTTACACAACGCTTTTCAGAGATAAAAATCCCCGGGGTTCAGGTCCGGTGATCTAGCAGGCCATGTTACAGGGCCCCCGCGTCCCATCCAACGTCCGGGGAAGATGTTGTTGACGTGTCAGTGAATTGTAGCGCGGAAGTGTGGTCGTGCTGCGTCCTGCTGAAACCACATAAACTGTCGTATCGCGAAAGGCACATTTTCAAGAAGCCCAGAAGGAGTATTCCGCAGGAGGTCCAGTGACTTTCCTCCTTCGAGGCGTTGTGAAATAACACCTGGTCCAAGAATGTGGTCACCAAGAATACCTGTCCACACATGGATGCTGAGCCAATGCTGATTAGACGCCTCAACCATTCCCCGAGGATTGTCTACAGCCCACGTATGACGATTATACAGATTAGTGTTGCCAGTTCTGATAAAGCCTGCTTCGCCAGTAAAAAGTGCTGATGACAAATATTCCATAATTGTGATGTTCTAGTGCAAAAACCATCGACGAAATCCTTCCCATAGAGAATAAACTAGCCGGCCGAAGTGGCCGTGCGGTTCTAGGCGTTCTAGGCGCTGCAGTCCGGAACCGCGAGACCGCTACGGTTGCAGGTTCGAATCCTGCCTCGGGTATGGATGTGTGTGATGTCCTTAGGTTAGTTAGGTTTAACTAGTTCTAAGTTCTAGAGGACTAATGACCTCAGAAGTTGAGTCCCATAGTGCTCAGAGCCATTTGAACCATTTGAGAGTAATCTGCCGCTGAAAATCCTTGCACTCGGTGACAGTGATAAGGATATTAACGGTTGTCATGCAGGATACACATTATCTTACTTTGGCTTGTACCATGTTGGCGAGCCACTTGTCTGGAGCCTGTACTAAAATTCGTCATAGTATCCTGTAGAACCCTGGTGTACACACAGTCCGCCACCTCCCTGAACGTTCGTCAGTCTGAGAGGACCCATTATCGCACAAACTCCCTAAAAGGGCTTGAAATATTATACGATATCATTGGTGTCTCTGAGGGTAATTATTTTGGTATAGCCGAGCTGCCTCTCGACCGTCTCCATCTGCTTGGCAGTACACAAACAGCATACCGGCTTGTACCAGACATGAATAGCAGAACATTCTGCTGCTTACAGTACGCTGCGTCCATCTCACAGCCCGTAACACAAAAGTAACACAATGCATGTGGTTCAGTTTTGTCCTCTTTTTTGTGGAGTGGATGTATGAGTGCGCATTTCCATTCAGAAGGGATCTGTTCTGTTTCCCAAATGTTTAATATGATTTTGTGAATTTTTTCTGTTAATCTTTCATCATATTATATTATAAAATAATTCCTTAACAATGAAATAACAATTGACGGCGTTTTGTAAACGGTAGAACTGTTGGAATTTTCCTATTTTTATAAAGGAATTGATTTCAAAAATGGCTCTGAGCACTATGGAACTTAACATCTATGGTCATCAGTCCCCTAGAACTAAGAACTACTTAAACTTAACTAACCTAAGGACATCACACAACACCCAGCCATCACGAGGCAGAGAAAATACCTGACCCCGCCGGGAATCGAACCCGGGAACCCGGGCGTGGGAAGCGAGAACGCTACCGCACGACCACGAGATGCGGGCAAGTAATTGATTTACGGTTCCTTCTTGTCAGTCCCCTTGTACAGAAAATGTTGTTCTGCAAGTCGTTAAATTTATGGGGGGTCGCTCGCTTATGTTTCGCGATCAAGTCGTGACGTGTATGAATATGCACTGACTGCTCTGTTTATGCGTCTACGGACGGTAAAAAGCGTTTCTACGACGAAATAACTTAAGAGATGACACTACACTTAAACATCTACCACGGTTACAACGCTTTTCCAGACTCGTATTCATTGGACCATTTTTCCTCCATTTACTGCAGGCGTGGATTCCTGACTGGGAATTCATCCCTGCACCCCTGTACTTCTCTCGATGTCCCAAATCTGCAGGCACAAAAGAAAACACCTAGAAACTGGAAACTGTAGTATTGACAATATACAGCTGCCGCTCAATGAGGTAGTTGACATGACAGGTTCGTTGGAAGAAACTGTGTGGTGCAAGTCACATGAGAAATTAACTATAGGAAACATTGTGTTACGTGGGCGACACATTTATTGAATGCTATTTAAAACGTAATTGTTCAGAAATATTTTGATCGTTTTAAAAAGTATGCGTTTCTGAACGCCGAAATTCGTTTCGCGCTTGATACAAAACAGCGTTCAAAGCGCTCTGCGATGCGAAAGTGGTTGTTTCTTATTGAATACACTACAATGCTTAAAAAAATAACTATCAATAAGACGTAAGGCTTCTGATCAATTACATAAATAAATCAGTCAGCAGATCTCTTCGGTAATTACAAAAGAAAAGTCATCCTTCACTATGAATCTTCTCCGCTCCAAAAAAGCGTTTCGGCAGTGGTAAAAATTTAAGTTATGGGAAAAAGATCATTGCATTTGTTTTATAATGAACACGTTAAAAACTTCCCAACGTGCTTTCATATAACATCGTTAGATTGTAGCAAGTAAACAAGAACAGACATCAACATTTTTTTAAAATGAACACACAGCCATTTGTATTGTTGTTTATTTAATTACGACCTAGTGATTGAAAATGGCATATTCAAGAGGTATGAACATATTTAAATAGGCATAAAATGCCGAAACATAGGTAGTAGTTAAATAAACAACAATACAGTCAATTGGTGGTGTGTTCATTTAAAAATTATTGTGTGACTTTTGCTCAGCAACATCAAAGACATTAACGTGCTTGGGAGAATTTCCATCACTAAAGACAGTGTACTATCGCAGTCAGACAGGAATGTGGATGGAAAATACTTGAAAATACGCGTGGTTTGTTAAAATGGCACTCATGTTATTTGTCTGACGTGAATGCTTGGATGGGACTTCATCTCCAGCTCTTCGAACGATGGTCAAGTGTCTTAACCATTGCTCCACCTCACTTCGTATAGTCGATGCAGACCAGCTCCAAGTCAAGACACTTCGTAGTTCATGAGGTATGAACACATTTAAATATGCAGTTTCTTAAAAACAACAAAAAATTCTGAAAGTTTGAAACATATGCCTGTGAAATACCTGCGCGAAAAATGTGTTTCTCGCTACAGGCAAAGTGGTTTTAAATGAGAAATTTAGTTCTCCATTCGATAGAGATTATTTTTTCTGGTCGCATTTAACGGGAATGACAATAGTCAATAACTTTAATACTTGTTCTTGACTACTAGGGGTAAACAATATGAGTGCCCATTTTCCGTCTGTAATTAACGAGTGAGATAACAGTGAGCCTATAAATGAGTCGAACATTAAGAACTGTTCAGTTACTCCAAACTGTCGAGAATTCTTTTTTCTGTAAGAGTGTCATATGCTAAGCTTTGCACAGGGCACTGATCATCTGGAAACGTCTCGTCATTTTATAATAAATTTCTAACGATGTCATCTCCACGTACACAATCTGCGGGCTTTGTTACATCGTAGCTTTTATCCGTCTGTGTCTCATACACAGGGTGTTCGAAAATTACCGTTACGAACTTCTAAGACTTTTAGAGGAGAGTGAGTATGTAATATTTTGAATAGGAAACTATGTCCGGAAACGTACCATTTCCGTTCTGTGACGGTTTAAATCCAGATGTGTATTGTGTCCACGGTTGCTGAGGGAAAGAGAACATTCTCAGGGTTGCTTGTCCTGGTATGCAGTAGGGTAGAGAGGATAGCGTGTACTACGTCATACGGTCATCTGATGTCACTTAAAGTCCGCTTGCATCAGTACGGTATGCTGGGTTCTTTGTTGTTTTGGAATAACGTATACACATAATGTTTAATTGTTAGTACAAACAAATGTGCTTGGTGGGAATATATGGTGACAGCCACCGGACGGGGTAATAGCGGTTTGTTGCCTTAATTTTGGACACCAGTGTATGTATAGGATGAGTTTGTGATGATGTAGCAAACTGTCAGGCCTGTTGGAGAAAGGTACATACATCAATCTGAGGTAAGGAACCTTTGAAGGGCTCCCAACAAGGGAAGTGTTCAGGTGTCTCGGAATGAACCAAATCGATGTTGTTCGGACATGGAGGAGATACAGAGAGACAGGAACTGTCGACGACATGCTTCGCTCAGGCCGCCCAAGGGCTATTACTGCTGTGGATGGCCGCTACCTACGGATTAGGTCTCAGAGGAACCATGACAGCACCGCCACCATGTTGAATAATGCTTTTTGTGCAGCCACAGGATATCGTGTTACAACTCAAACTGTGCGCAACAGGTTGCATGATACGCAATTTCACTCCCGACGTCTGTGGCGAGGTACAAGTTTGCAACCAAGACACCATGCAGCGCGGTAGAGATTGGCCCAACAACGTACCGAATGGATCGCTCAGGACTGGCATCACGTTGTTTTCATGAGTGCGGCATACGCCTTCAACCAGGCAATCGTCGAAGACGTGTTTGGAGGCAACCCGGTCAGGCTGAACGCCTTAGACACACTGTCCAGATAGGTGGAGTTTCCCTACTGTTATGGGGTAGCATTATGTGGGGCCGACGTAGGCCGATGGTGGTCATGGAAGGCGCCGTAACGGCTATACGATACGTTAATGCCATCCTCCGACCGATAGTGCAACCATATCGGCAACATATTGGAGAGGCATTTGTCTTCATGGACGATAATTCGCTCCCCCATTGTGCACATCTTGTGAATGACTTCCTTCAGGATAACGACATCGCTCGACTAGAGTGGCCAGCATGTTTTTCAGGCATGAAACCCATCGAAGATGCCTAGGATAGATTGAAAAGTGCTGTTTATGGACGACGTGACCCACCAACCACTCTGACGGATCTACGCCGAATCGCCGTTGAGGAGTGGGACACTCTGGACAAACAGTGCCCTGATGAACTTGTGGACAGTACGCCATGACGAATACAGGTATGCATCGATGCAAGTGGATGTGCTACTGGGCATTAGATGTACCGGTGTGAACAGCAATCTGGACCACCACCTCTGAAAGTTTGTATAGTGGTGCAATAAGCGAAGTGTGATTTTCATGAGCAATAAAAAGGACGGAAATGATGTTTACGTAGATGTCTGTTCCAATTTTCTGTACATGTTTCGGAGCTCTCGGAACCGAGTTGATGCAAAACTTATTTTGATGTGTGTATTTATAGTGCACATTTTACTTCAGTGCCAAGTTTACAAACCAATACCTTCATAGCAGACTTCCTAACACATAAATTTGAATTCGATGTTAAGAAAGATCTCTTTAACAAATATCCCAATCTTGCTGTTGGCAGCTATTTTTATATTATGTCTACTTAGGTCATACCTTGTAACTTACCTTAAAGAGTGTAATTTTTCAGTCACAAAGGAATTACAGACACTGGCTGCAAAGGAACATTGATTTAAATCAGTGGGGAAGGTTGTGTTGGACAGGGATTCGAACCCAGGTGTCCTGCTTATTAGGCAGCAGCTCTGACCACTAAGCCACCCGGACACGGTGGTCATTGCAACTGCACGAACTACCCTAGAAAGCCTCTCACGAAAATGAAATTCACAACCTATCCGTACACTACTAATGTAGTGTCCCTTCCCCATTATTGTCATTGCTCGCAGAATTTCGCCCATTGCCATAGGAGTTCGAGCCTGGTGTGCATCCTCACTGAGTAGATCATTAGCCGTCTTCACCTTATTTATACATTTGTCGTCTCTGTTATTTTGGACACACCCGAAAGTTGACCTAACGTTATATAGTGTACATCTCTGTGTAATAAAGTGTTTCACTCTTACACTGAATGAGATGAAGTGTGTTAGTTAACAGTAATTCCACGTTGTGGACTCAGAGATGAAATGAATGAAATTAAAGCTACTGTGCAAGTCAAAAGCATTACAACTATACTCGCCCTATAATAGCACTATACCTGTTATCAAACACACAAGAAGGAATATCAAGAAAATTAAATAAATATCATTCTGTGGGACTAAATATAATTTCCACAAAGAATATAGTACCAACGATGCTGAAGTGTAGAAGAGCCCAGAAATGCACTTAGTAACTGCAGTTACACTGATGTGCCCATACCATGCAAGTCACACAGTTTTGTGAAGTCAGCAACTAACACGTCAACATCTGCTATGAAATTCGAATACCGGGCAGGCTGCGCATCTCGGCAAATCAGAGCAAAGCACATTTATGGTAGGTCAGTGGCTGATAGAACAGTGGAAAAGTGCAAATCGCACAGATATGAGAGATGCTGATATGGTGAAACCATTCCTTGGCCACTTCATCGATACATCCAACTTTAAATAGAACGACGAGCCCACTCCTGCTCTCAGGGCAATAGATGGACTCGGAGGGGACATTTTTCACTGTGCCGTAAACCGAAACAAATTCGATATACCCCTTTCGTCCCGGTTTCGGTGACCATCAAGGTACAGTTGAACGAGCGACAGTTGAACCAGCAACAGCTATCTAACATTCTGCGTAGTGTCTGTTTGTTCTATATCGTGTCTCCCTACCACTTTCGCGCAACGACGCTCTGAGCGTGTTTTTTAGGGAATTGACTAGTTTGAACCTGGGACCTGTTGCTGGTAAGGAGACGCCAGACCACACATGACATGTAGAGTTCAGAAGAGTTCAGTGAGACTAGCGATGATATAACCAAATACTTAATGATTTCAGCGTCAGCTCCACTGCACTCCCTGTAAAAGAATCTTAATACTAACTAAATTTAGTGGCAGGGGTTCAAGGCTTTCCTATTTTTAGTTAGCTGGTAAAATAACGTCGAAAAAGCAGTTAAGTTTACCAGTGGAAATTCTATTCTACTCACAAAACATTGTTTATAAACTGCACTATTGATAAAAGTAAAATTTTTATTACAGGATGATAAAAACCAACTGCGTTCAACAAAAATGTGAACGAATATTCCCTGAATGGGTTTCCAAGTTCTACAATGGATCAAAGGATGACCTATGCCATATCACATCTATAATCTAGGTTTAAATTAAGTTTCACCAAAGAGAAAACTATCAAAATGCTCTACAGTGACCCTCAATTATTTTTAATTACTTATCTAACTTGTCGTAAATTACAGTGGCTGATGTGGCTTCTCAATAACTATATAACAGAAAAATCATCACGTTTCAGATTTTTACTTGAAGTGGCAAATGTGAACACCGTGAGCTTTAATTGACCATCGACACTAGTATTACGCAAAAAGGGGGTGTAACAGATGAAACGTCTGCAGTTCTGAGTGAAGCTTTATGCACTGTTATGCGGCATCGCCTGCGTTCATTACCTTGTTGGAGTTCATCAGGGGGCGGCGGGCAGCACAGCTCCGCTCACTTCGCCGTCTCAGAAGCAACTCCCTCCTAACTTCTCCTTACTACAATTTACCGAAGTTGGTTTAAAAAAACTATGTGGCTGTGTTTTCATCTGACCAATCAGGGTCTCAATGTTAACCTTAAGCTCCGCCTACAAAATTCTGTCTATCCAATGAGAAACGTTATACATTTCGTGGTGGGGCAATGTTTTTAAAATTTGGAACGTAACAGAGACGCGAAAAAGTCTCACGCTAAAACTTGCGGGTGGTGTGGCCCTTTTACTGTTATCGTAAGATCTATATTGTTCTTCTGGAGGGCTGTATCTTTTAACATGGGCTGGGGGGTGGTCCTGACGTAACAGAGACGCGAAAAAGTCTCACGCTAAAACTTGCAGCTGGGGTGGTCCTAGTGGTTAGCTGGCGACGTGGGTGTCCAGTCCGTCCCTTATCGTAGGGCCTTCATCTTAACACGGTTCTGCTCTCTGCTTCTGTTCTCGTTTCTCCCCTCAGAACTGCGTCTGTCTCACGGTGGGAAGGTATGACATGCGTTTAGGCATTCTTGTGTTAGTCTGTGGTATTCCATTTGCTCACTTGTTACTCGTATTACTTTGGTTAATTTAATGTCACGATTTATTCGGAGCTATGTGTCATACTACTGGATATGCTTATCGTGTCAGGGTTTTCATGGAAGGTGTTGGATTTGCCTGACACCTTACAGCTATACCTGAAAGTTTTAAAAAATTTGTATAATACTGATGGAAAGTTTGCACGATTGGCGTATCTGCTACAAAGGATGCATTGCTTTTTCTCTTCCGAGAGAAGTGTAGAGTCAGGTTCTGCACATTCTAGAAACCTTGTAGCTTAGAAATAAAAATTCGGCACCTAGTTGATTTCAAAACACTATATTCTCTGAATGATTCTATTTACATAGGCAAGGATTTTGATGGAATGGGCTCGCAGCAGAGGATGAAAACTATTCACTTGCATCCGACCTCTTACTTAAATCAAAAGAATTCATCGAAATGTGAAGACTGACATTTGGTATTCTTCTGTGGCACTTGTACAAGCAATCGAAAAAATGGGTTGACGTTGGATAGTACAATTAGGAAAACCGAAATAGAAATACCAATGGAATTTCAACTTAACAGAAGGATTTCTGCAGGGTACAATCAATATGGATTCACAAACAAACATGACACTACTTTCGTACATTCTAAAGAAAGAGATTTTAGAGAACGAAATTTTCACGTTACAGCAGACTGTACGCTCATATGAAACTTTCTAGCATACTAAATCTGGCCGTTGTGGCCGAGCGGTTCTAGGCGCTTCAGTCCGGAACCGCGCTGCTGCTACGGTCGCAGGTTCGAATCCTGCCTCGGGCTTGGATGTGTGTGATGTCCTTCGGTTAGTTAGTTTTAAGTAATTCTATGTCTAGGGGTATGATGACCTCAGATGTTAAGTCCCATAGTGCTCAGAGCCATTTGAAACATTTAGCAGACTAAAATTGTGTGCCGGTCTGAGACTCGAACTCGAGACCTTAGTTTTGCATGGACAAATGGTCTACTGTCACAGCTATCCATGCACGACTAAGGAGTCCTACTCACGGTTTTAATTCTGCCAGTACCTCATCTCTTACTTTCCGAACTTTACAGAAGCTCTTCTACAGACCTTGCAGAACTAGCATTCCTGGTCGAAAGAATACTGCGGAGACATGACTTATCCACAGCTTGGCGGATGTTTCCAGAATGAAATTTTCACTCTGCAACGGAATGTCCGCTGATATGAAACTTCCTGGCAGATTGAAACCGTTTGCCGGACCGAGACTCGAACTCGGGACCTTTGCCTTTCGTGGGCACGTGCTCTACCATCTGAACTACCGAAGCACGACTCACAACCCGTCCTCATAGATTTAATTCCGCCAGTACCTCGTCTCCTAACTTCCAAACTTCACAGAAGCTCTCCTGAGAACCTTGCAGAACTAGCACTCATGGAAGAAAAGATATTGCGGAGACATGGTTTAAGCACATCCTGCGTAGCTAAGATAGCATACCACTTGTTGCGAAAGGCGAAGGTCCCCAGTTCGAGTCTCTCACCCGGCACAAAGTTTAAATCTGTCAGTAAGTTTCAAAAACAGAGATGTTTTGATGCTGTGCAATATGCATCATGCGCCTGGCACAAATGAGCAGACAATAAAGTCGGAGATTATTCAGTTTTGTAACTAAACCTAAGTAGGATTAGACAGCCATGATGAAAAATGTTTTATTTATAGTTCAGGAAGGAGAACTCTTCGATGGCCGGTGCTAGTATTTTATAGAGTTGCCGATATAAGTTCCGTCAATGCATACGTATTCCTGAACAGCTACCCACACGATGAAGTTGTAGTTGGCTAAACTTTCTGAAGAAAGTTGCATAATAGCTTGTTATTTTTTATGTGGAAAGAAGAATTCAAAATATGTATATTTCGTGTGAAACACCAATGCCTTCATAAATCAGAAAAGTTGTCAAAAAACTCAGTTCTTCTGTCTCCCAATGACATACTTAAATTATTATTTAAAATGAAACATTTTCTGAGTAGTGGTGAGGAGAAATGTAGATTCCAGGACCGAATATCAATATCGCCGACTTTCTTTATCTACCTGTTGGGTGCAAAGTTATGTGCGAGTTTAAACCATGGATTTTAGCTCTATGTAAAAGTTTACTTCATACAAATGTACAATAAAATCTCAGGATATAATTTTCAGTTCGCTAACAGTTCGTGTGCACTATTAAAAAACTTACAAATATGTCATTTTTTGTAGTAGAAGGTAATATAGTTCAAGTTTTTTTTATTGCGATAAAATCAGGAAGGAGAATAAAAAAAAATGGTTCAAATGGCTCTGAGCACTATGGGACTCAACTGCTGTGGTCATCAGTCCCCTAGAACTTAGAACTACTTAAACCTAACTAACCTAAGGACATCACACACATCCATACCCGAGGCAGGATTCGAACCTGCGACCGTAGCAGTCGAACGGTTCCGGACTGCGCGCCTAGAACCGCGAGACCACCGCGGCCGGCAATTAAAAAAAATTGATAGTTATAAATATAAATGTTATTTAACTTAAGGCCTTAGATATCGGTATGAGCTGGGAGTCCAGAGTCACAGTAATTGAGAGAAAAGTCACCTTGTGAGTTAAGCTGTGCGTATATACCTTCCACTGCCCTTTCATATCCTTTTCCGTCCTTGACAGGATTACAATAGCATCGGAAAACCTGAGCCATTCAATAATCATTTGGCTGCTTCCCTTTTTTCCAGAGGTTTCCTCATATTTTGCTCTGCAGCGACATCTGTCTTCTTCACAGTCAGGCAGAACTAACACAAATGAGAAATAAACAACTCTGCAGACTTTGTGTCGAGGTTCTCCAGTTTCCTTACAGTATATATGGAAGGGAAGAGCCTGAAATGACATAGTAGTAGTTTTGGATTCCACTCACACATTAGTTAACATCATTGTGCAAGTTTGGGATGATTAACTGGTACGTGGAAAATGCTGCCGTTATCATGGGTATTCATTCGTTATGAATATTGCATAAAAGTGATGAGTGTTCATGGGCTGGAAGATAACACAGGAGTATTAGCAGGAGGCATAGTTTATGAATAACAGGTATTACTCGTAATTTTTCCTAATATATGGAACAAAATTGGTGTTTTATAACTATTTGAAAGAAATCTGATTTTTGATTTGTTGTCATACTAGCATCGACGGGATCCGGTCTTTACAAACATATGGCAGGAGCACTGACATTCGCTTCAATATGAAGAAAGGTTGAGCAGTTCTTTGATAACTAATTTCAAAAAACGAAAAACTATGGTTTAATGTCGCTTCCATGACGAGGCACTTAGGAGACGGAGCTCAAACTCGCATGAGGGAGGCATGCGGGTCGAAACTGGCAGTTTGCTCTTTTCAAAGAAGCGATTTCGGAACTGACGTTATCTAATCAAGAAAACCACGTATCATTTCATCCCGTAATGCCGCGCGCGTATTTAAATCCAAATCCCTCATATTTCGACTGCAGTAGTTATACGAGTGTGAACAAATTAAGGCAACGTAAATTTCATTGAGTTGACGCTTTCGGAGTGAGAAACAGAATACCATGATGTATGAGCTGCCACGTCGCGCAGTGAAGCGATCCGCGGAATGTTGATTTTAATTATCTTTAATTCCAGTGTCTGATCTCAAACGTACCTTAATTTGTTGCCGATTTAGGTCTGTGACCATCTTCGGATGTGAATGTGATCAGTTAAAGAAATTGAAACAGAAGCAGTTACATGTATAAGGGGTGTCTGTTCTTTCAGATATGTCCGAAAGAACAGACACAATTTTTTGATCCAGCAGCCATTATAAATTGAGGCAAAACCGAATTACAGACACTTGCATCTAGCGAGGATCGATTTAAATCAATGGGGCAAGTTGAAAATTTGTGGTGGACCGGAATTCCAGCCTTGGCCTTCTGCTTAGTAGGCAGACACGCCGACCACTGCGCCATCCGGACACAGTGCTCACCACAACCGCACGGACTATACTAGCTTGCCGCACGTCAGACCAAGATTCTCAACTTGCACTACATACTACTGATATAGTGCTCCTGGTTATTAGCCTCATTAATCCTGCCATCTCGCCGATTCCCATTAGAGTTCGAGGATCTGCACTGAAGGGATTACTGGCTGCCTTCACATTATATATCTGGTGTCTGTTATTTTTGGTTGGCTGACCATTATGTCGTCCCGGCACCAGATGGTAATGATGAGGGACAGTACGAGGGCAGTTCAATAAGTAATGCAACACATTTTTGTTCGGAAACAGGGGTTGTTTTATTCAGCATTGAAATACACCAGGTTATTCCCCAATCTTTTAGCTACACAACACCATTTTTCAACGTAATCTCCATTCAGTGCTAAGGCCTTACGCCACCTTGAAATGAGGGGCTGTATGCCTGCACGGTACCATTCCACTGGTCGATGTCGGAGCCAACGTCGTACTGCATCAATAACTTCTTCATAATCCGCGTAGTGCCTCCCACGGATTGCGTCCTTCATTGGGCCAAACATATGGAAATCCGACGGTGCGAGATCGGGGCTGTAGGGTGCATGAGGAAGAACAGTCCACTGAAGTTTTGTGAGCTCCTCTCGGGTGCGAAGACTTGTGTGAGGTCTTGCGTTGTCATGAAGAAGGAGAAGTTTGTTCAGATTTTTGTGCCTACGAACACGCTGAAGTCGTTTCTTCAATTTCTGAAGAGTAGCACAGTACACTTCAGAGTTGATCGTTTGACCATGGGGAAGGACATCGAACAGAATAACCCCTTCAGCGTCCCAAAAGACTGTAACCATGACTTTACCGGCTGAGGGTATGGCTTTAAACTTTTTCTTGGTAGGAGAGTGGGTGTGGCGCCACTCCATTGATTGCCGTTTTGTTTCAGGTTCGAAGTGATGAACCCATGTTTCATCGCCTGTAACAATCTTTGACAAGAAATTGTCACCCTCAGCCACATGACGAGCAAGCAATTCCGCACAGATGGTTCTCCTTTGCTCTTTATGGTGTTCGGTTAGACAACGAGGGACCCAGCGGGAACAAACCTTTGAATATCCCAACTGGTGAACAATTGTGACAGCACTACCAACAGAGATGTCAAGTTGAGCACTGAGTTGTTTGATCGTGATCCGTCGATCATCTCGAACGAGTGTGTTCGCACGCTCCGCCATTGCAGGAGTCACAGCTGTGCACGGCCGGCCCGCACGCGGGAGATCAGACAGTCTTGCTTGACCTTGCGGCGATGATGACACACGCTTTGCCCAACGACTCACCGTGCTTTTGTCCACTGCCAGATCACCGTAGACATTCTGCAAGCGCCTATGAATATCTGAGATGCCCTGGTTTTCTGCCAAAAGAAACTCGATCACTGCCTGTTGTTTGCAACGCACATCCGTTACAGACGCCATTTTAACAGCTCCGTACAGCGCTGCCACCTGTCGGAAGTCAATGAAACTATACGAGACGAAGCGGGAATGTTTGAAAATATTCCACAAGAAATTTCCGGTTTTTTCAACCAAAATTGGCCGAGAAAAAAAATGAGTTGCATTACTTATTGAACTGCCCTCGTACATTAGTAGTACGTGAGTAGATGTGGTGTAAGATGAGATTTGGATCTGACAGGAGGAGTGCTAGTGTAGTCCATGCGGTTCTTGTGACCACTGTGTCGCGGTGGTCAGCCTATCTTCCATCCTAGTAAGCAGGTGACACTGGTCTGAATCCCAGTCTGACACAAATTTTCAACATGCCCCATTGATATAAATCAATGTCCACTGACAGCCAATCTTTGAGCCTTACAAACAATTACGGCAACAGGAAAATATCGATTAAAATCAAATGCGAAAAATTTCTCGATCTGCTGGCCATATTCCGAACTTCATTTTAATTGACACCACCGATGGTATAATTTGCTTTTGTATCACGGACTTACGTACTGTCATTCAGATTTGAGATAGTCGTCACAGTCTGAAATCGACAATTTTATCGCAAGCTTTCCATACGGCATTGCGGTTAAAGAGAAATTTAGAATATCATGCAGTCTTACAAAATTGTACTTGTTTGAATCTACGAAGTCTCTTAAAACAAATACAGAATGAAGGGGTTGCGTTTCTATCCATTGTTCGACGGGTAAAAACTGTGTCGTAGAGAAATTATCGTTTGAAACGCCCCAGCAGTTCGGTTCAGCAGAGCACGAAAGCATTTCTGAGATCCCCTCGAAACATTAAGCGCAGCGAGTAAGCATTTTCTCCCGGAGAAGAAATCCGACTTGGTTTCCGGAGATCCGCCACAAGTTAATCCAGATCGGGTAATTGTCGGTTTTGTGTTGTGCGCGGGCGGCACGTCGTTAAGATCTGCATCGTGATACTCTAGTGGAGATGGGGGAGGGGGAGGTGGGGGAGGGGGTAGCTCTGGCCGCTCTGCCGTGACCCGCGCGGCTGGGAGCGGCGCGCGGCCGTCAGTCACGGAGGCCGCCGCCGACCGCCGATCCGGCGATTGCCACTACAGCACCACGCGAGCACCGCAGCACCACGCCAGCCAGCACCAGCGCCGCCACTTAATTAGAGCGCGAGGCACTGCCGCCGCCTCCGCCGCCGGACTTTCTCCAGATAAAACAGCTGCACGCGGCCACGCCCCCCGCGAGCGGCCGCACGACGCGATAATCGACCGCCGCTTCCGACCCGCTGCCTGGACACCTGCTCCGATCGAGAGCTCTCACACTGGTTCTTCCTGGTTGGCCAGGCTGTGCAAGCTTTCTTCTCGTCCCTCCGTTTGTTCTCCTGTCTCCTACAACTCGTATCCGCATGTTTAGAATTTCAACCTCTCCTTCCGTTTACATTCTCCACAACGCCATCACGCTAAATGACAAACCAGTACTCCCCCTACAGTACACGAATGTCAGTTACATTTACGCACTATCTCACACTGTAAAGAGTCCAAATGGTCTCTCCATGTCAGTCAGACTTTCATAAATGGGAAGTGTTACACCACAAAGCATTTACCAAACATTGTGGAGGTTTCCATAGCATAATGACTAGTAAATGATTAATCACCCGACCGGTTGGCCGTGCGGTCTAACGCACGGCTTTCCGGGCGGGAAGGAGCGCCTGGTCCCCCGGCACGAATCCGCCCGGCGGATTTGTGTCGAGGTCCGGTGAACCAGCCAGTCTGTGGACGGTTTTTAGGCGGTTTTCCACCTGCCTCGGCGAATGTGGGCTGGTTCCCGTTATTCCGCCTCAGTTACACTATGTCGGCGATTGCTGCGCAAACAAGTTCTCCATGTACGTGTACACTACCATTACTCTACCACGCAAACATAGGGGTTACACTCGTCTGGTATGAGACGTTCCCTGGGGGGGTCCACCGGGGGACGAACCACACAATAACCCTGGGTTCGGTGTGGTTAACACACAATACAATACACACAAAATGATTAATCCATTATTCAGTTTGGAACTCGTGTCCATCATGGACGTATGACACTCACTGACTCGAATACGCTCTCGTACGAGGGGCGTTCAGTAAGTAATGCAGCACATTTTCTTCAGAAAGCAGGGTTTTATTTAGGGTTCCAGTACACCATATTATTCCCCATTGTTTTGGCTACAAACCCCTGTTTTTCAACATAATCTCCATTCAATAGGACGAATCTCAATTCAACAGGACGGCCTTAAATCATCTTACTGAGTGGGCCTTTTTTATCGTCCTTATGGTACCACTCTACTGGTCGACGTCGGAACCAACGTCTTGCTGCATCTTTAACCTCCCCATCATCCAAGTAAAGCTTTCATGGAGTGCATCCTTCACTGGACCAAAGAGATGGAAGTCTGAAGGCTACAGATCTGGGTGAAAGGGTGGATGAGGAAGACCAATCCAATGAAGTTTTGCTTTCTCCTCTATGGTTCGCAGACTTGCGTGAGGTCTTGCGTTGTCATGGAGAAGAAGACGTTCGTTTGCATTTTTGTGCCGACCAATACATTATGGGAGTCACAGTTGTGGTGCGGTCGGCCGGCACGCGGGAGATTGGACAGGTTTGAGCAGTCTACCTGCGATAATGACAGACGCCTCACCTAACGATTCGCTGTGCTTGTGTTCACTGTCAGGTCTCCACAGACATTCTGCAAGGGGCTATGAATATCTGTGATGCTCTGGTTTTTCAGCAAAAGAAACTGGCAACTCTCTGCTTGAAAAGCACCTCCGTAAAAGACGCTATCTATAGCGGCACCACCTAACGGAACTTCACGGAAGTACAGCGGATAGAGCGGGAGTATTCCACGATGTCCCACAACAAAATCCTAATTTTTTTCATCCGAATTTGGCCGACAAAGAATGTGTTGCATGACGTATTCGTTTTGTTATGGAGGCAAATAATCTCCGAATGAATCCTGAGAAACTGCTTGCCTTTCCTGAAAAACCTGCTGTGTTAGTTCTTGAAGACAGCTAGCTGGACTGGTATGAAACTATGTGTTCTCATAGCGTCATAAACAAGCTCTGTGCGTGGCAAATTGACGTACTGGGTAGGCTAATCGTTCCTGAAGACGTTTCTGTAATAAGCTTGAAACGTCCCCTTAGAAGAGTTAATTAATTACTGTGCTGATAAACCTCTTACATTATTTGATTTTCAAACAGCTGAGTAGAACTGAACGTACTCAGACATTTCGCTCTTTACCTATTCTGATCAATACTAAACTGACACACAATATTTTTAGCGCAACGCAATCTGCTTTTAATAATCCCTACAAAAGAATGGCCCTGACTAACATTAACCTATACCTTTCACAAATCACTTACCTCACAAAAATCTTCGTTACTAGAAATACTGCAATACAGCGAGCGCCACTACTGCCAGCTAAATAAAAGATTGAAACTACTGAAGGCACTAACTACTGATAGGCATAGTTAGCAAATGAAAGATTTTGATAGAGAACAAACAATGTATTTACCTTAATGGTGTTCAAAAGTCATAATATATATATCCGTTCATGACATCCAGTCTTACAAATTTACTCTCTGTAATGGACACACTTCCAGATCATCCGCTCTCAAAACTCCGCCATCTCTCTCCCCACATCCACCACTGATGGCGGCTCACCAGTGTTGCCAACTCTAAAAAACCCGAGTCGCTAGATTCAATATCACTAGGGGTGTACTGAAAATTTCGTGCTGCGAATGGTGCAATAAGCCAGTGGGCGGGGGAGGGGGTGGGGGTCATAAAATATTAATAAAAATTGTCCCAAACGTAATTGCTATATTGTCTTAATTAAATGACGCAACGCTTCCAACAACATACATATAAAATACGCTAAAGTTTAAACATGTTTTCATAATTGACGCAACATATAAATTGTTGTTTCAATCACAGTAGTCAAATATACTAGAAATATACAACTATATTTGTAACAAAAGGAAGCAAGAAGTCAAATTAGGTTACAAAATATATACACACCGGTATGTGAGCTATTCATCGTCGTCACTCAGAAGATCGAATAACTCTTCTGTTTCATGCTCTGACAGAATTGTAGTTGATGTAGAGGGATCAACGTCGTTCAAAAGATGATGTTGCAGTTCGACTGGTTTTGTCGCAAAGGAGTGACTTCTGTTCGTTCCAATATGCTCCAATACGTCTGACGGTATTTCGAAAGATGCACAATCTTTATTTTGTTTCTTCAGCTGGTCTCTCAGTATGATCAAAGCATTAATTGTCTTTAACGATAATCTGTTACGTTGTTTAGTTTTTATAATGTTCACAGAACTGAATATTTTTCCACTTCTGCATTTGAATGCGGTAGGCATAGAACAGTCATTGCTAGCTGTGAAATCAAAGAAAAAGGATTCTCCCCTGCGGCATTTTCATACTGCAAAACCTCACTCCAAAATCGAACAGTGTTAGTGGTGTTATTCCACCTAATGAAGTTGATATTATGCCTTTCTTGCAGCATACCGTCTATGAAATCGCCACTAAAACCCAATTCTTAGGCTACATCCGCCACAGCATTATTTTTATTCACTTTTAGTGTTTCTTCAACATTCAGCATTGACATTTTTTTCAGGATCGTAACATTACTTGGCAATCTTTGTTGAATTTCTTTTATGAGTTTCAGACTAAACTGAATGCATCTCTTCTTCAAATAAACTTTATTTTCTTCAGACAAACTTGACTCAGACAATTTCTGTTCAAACATAAAGCCAAGGTTCGGATTTGCGTACATATATTCGCTTGGAACTGGTGTTGTCAACAAATCAACAGTTGGAAAAACTATGTTTTGTCCGAGTGACTGCATGAGAAATACAAGTGTATCTAGTAATTTAGTGGGGTCATTGTCGTCTCCTACAGAAGCTTTTATTGCTATTTGTACGTCTTTTAAAGCATGTTTAAGATAAAACATGTAAAGATGATTTGAATCGTCACAATACATCTTGTACAAAAGATAGGCAGTGTAACGATTGTCTTGATCCATGGCAAGTGAAAAATGTAGCTTTAGTTCTTCCCACTGCTCCAGAATTCTTTGTATTGCTCCTTCAATTGAAAGCCAACGTGTTGCACAGACCTGCAAAATTTTTAGTGGCTGTTTTCCACCATGTATTGTCTCATAAACCTTTTTATATTCCTCTTGTCTTTTGGGTGAAATGGAGAATCAATTGTACGTTTCCCATACAAGAAGCTCTATGTGTCTAGGTATGGCATTCACTGAGGCGTGCGAAACTGCAAGCTGAAGAGAGTGACAAATGCAACGGATCAACACCAAACGCTTCAAACCATATTCTCTCTTGAGTTGTTCGAAAAGCCCATTGTTTATTCCAACCATTGCAGAAGCATTATCTGTACCAGTTCCTACCATATTAGAGATTGGAAGTTTGAGATCTTTCAAAGAATTCACAAGAACAGCAGCCAGATTTCTTGCATCTGCAGTTTCTACTACAGCGAGTTTGAGAAATGCTGATCTAATGGTTTGGTTGTTTAAACTGTAGTACCGTATAACGATACCTAGCATTTTAGATATTGATACATCTGTGGATTTATCTATTAGTACACTGTATTTTTGGTTACCTATATCTTCAACCAATGATTGTGTAAAATATGGAGCCAAAACTTCAGTTATAATGTTAGTGCACTTTGTACGATGTAATTGCATGTTTTTAGCGCCCTCATCATCGGAAAACACCTTCTTGCACAGTATTCCTTAATGATCTACAGCTAAAATACAACCATGTTCAGCAATAAATAAAGAAAGGGCGCCTTCCGCTCTGCTTGCTATTACAACTGTAGTTTTCGGAACAATTTTCACAGGTAAGGAGGTTGGTGTTTTTTTTAAATCAGTTTTTTGTTTATGCTTAATAGTTTTCGAATAATTTCTAATATCACACAATTTAGCATAAAACTCTGCTGCACATACTTGACATCTTGCCTTGGATAAGTCTGCAATGACTGGTTTCAGCCACCCATTGAATTCAGGTTCTGCTTCCCACGCATCCCGATATTTTTGAGCGTACTGCTTTTTCTTCTGCGGTAAATCCATTATGTAAGCCACCACACGATAAATGTCACCAATTTATAATCACTGAAAATACATTAAAACTCAGGTGTACTAGAGGTCATGAAACAATCTACTCACCCGGTAACTCGATGTCAGTCCTATTGTCCATTGTTTAAAACGTAATTATGTCTGAGATACTCCCACCGAATTGTTCTTGTGTTACTACTGTGCATGTGGTAATAATTTGACTGCGAGTTAACATTTCGAAAAATTAGAGGTTGCTGGACAGAAATGTATTTTATTATACTTAGTATTACGCATGTTCTTTGTCAATTCGAAAAATAAAGGGAGTTCAAAAGTTGAAGAATTATAGATCGATACGCTGTCGACGATTACAGGCTAGTGGGTAATTGTTCTATAGTCAAGGATTTCTTACTCTGTAGGCAATTCCCACATTCAGGTTTACTAAATGTTGAACAATGCTACATGATCTGCTAAGAACTTAACTTAGTAAATCTAGAACGAAGTCAGTGTAGTACCCATTCTATAGTTAAAATCATAGTTTTGTTAATGAAATAGTTTTGATTTGTACTTAAAAAGTCGTCAGTTCTAGAAAAGTCGCCAGATAAGTCACTAAATAATTTTTGTCGCTAAAAAGTTTTTTTTGTCGCTAAGACGAAGGCAAAAGTCGCCATTTCTAGCGACAAAGTCGCTAAACTGGCAACACTGCCTCCACTGCGCAACGCTATGCGCTGTGAACAGTCAGCTGCCCAACACTACAATAGAGAATATTTCAACAATGCCAACCAGCCACAGACTGCACACAGAACTGTCAGTGATTTTCATATAGAGCGCTACATGGCGTTACCAATAAAAAAAACCTAAACAGCCTACTTAGTGGCGCTCGCTGTATTGCAGTAGTTCGAGTAACGAAGATTTTTGTGAGGTAAGTGATTTGTGAAAGGTACAGGTTAATGTTAGTCAGGTCCATTCTTTTGTAGGGATTATTAAAAGTCAGATTGCGTTGCGCTAAAAATATTGTGTGTCAGTTTAGTGTTGATCAGGATAGGCAAAGAGCGAAATGTCTGAGTACGTTCAGTTCTGCTCAGCTGTTTGCAAAATCAAATAATGTAAGAGGTTTATCAGCACAGTAATTCATTAATTTTTTTAAGGGGACATTTCAAGCTGTGTCGGTTATTGCATTATTCTGCTGGAAACCTCCACTTAGCACTCTTGTCATGCTGAGTATGACAACATACTGGGGAGCATTCAGCCTACTTTAAATGCTAAATAAATCATCTTTTGTCGTATCTAACAGCTCCCCATCAAATGGTTCCAGGAGTTGTCGAGGTGTGGCTCTCGAAACTCCTGTCATTTCACCAAGGACTCATTGGCATCGGTCTAAACGCCATAAAGAGAACCACACATTGCTATGTCACTTAGCTTCCTTAACTTTTTCCCGACCGTTCGTAGTGCCACTCTTGAGATAGCCTTAGCCTGTATTTCGGCTGTTGTCATTCGTCCACACGTCACAGACCCTCCGCCCCTCCTAAAAAACGAAAACCGCCCTGACGTTTATCCTTCCCATCAGACCCTAAACGTTCTTCCATTATTTCGCATGTGTTCTCTACCACTCTCATCTTATCCTTCCCTCCCTCGCCTTGTCTCTATCTTATTTAACTTCTCCCCTTCTCTTATCCTTTACTGGTGCAGGTCCCACAGTTACGTACAGTGGAACAAAGCGTTTTTTATACAAAGTACCATTAATTATTTTATTTATTTATTTAACCTGATATGATTAGGCCCATCAGGCCCTCTCTTACATCGAATCAGGAATTCACACATCCTAATACATTACATAACAGTTTTGACATAATAGTTACCTAAGCAATAACAATGTCATAATGACAAATAGTACTAGAATCATTTGAGTGTCTGTAGAGATAATGTGAGTAAATAAAAATTGACTGTGAAGTGATAAAAGTAATATTGGCAGCACTCCTTCTACTGCTGCTACTGCCAATAATACTACTACTACAAATAATAATAATGGTAGTGGCACAACAAAAATTAATTATTGGTGTACAGAACAGATGTTTTCTGTTACAGAGTGTTCTGGAAAACTTAATTGAAGGAGGCTACACCAGCTAAGAATACAGGGAAAGGAGGAAGTCTGATTGGAATAAAGGATGTACAAGGTTAATGAGTGTATAAGAGGATAACGGTAGTCATTATCGTTGCTCTAGTAGATATGTCATTAACTGTCATTTGAAGTTGGAAGTATTATTGAGTTCTCTAATTTAACGTCCGAGGTTGATGCAGAGTTGAGTTTCTGCTACTGAGAAGGACTTCGAGATGATGGCTGAACGATAGACTGGGACGGAAAGAGTGTTTCGGCACTGTTGTTGAGACAAGAGAGTTAAGGTCGAGGAGAGATATGGGGGACAGTGTACGTTAGTAAGACAGTAGGGAAACTGAGGGTATGGAAACCTCTGCACGCAGCCAAGGTAGCTGTACGTGTGGTATGATGGTGAAATATGACCAAAGAGTCGAAATCACAGACGTATCGAACACAGGCATTCATAACCGGTTGCAGGCGCTGTGAGGGTATAAATATTTGCGCAATTGTACAAGAGTTTGTAGCAGTTTCTTTTTCAGGTCAAGAGGTAAGAGATTTTTTATATTTCTGTAGGGAATCAAGAGATACTGATGGCTTCTTGCACACTGTAGTTACGTGCTCAGTCTAATTAAGATTTCCATCTGTTATTACTCCTATAACAGATGGAAATCTTAATTATTACTCCTATCCTCCCATGAACCATGGACCTTGCCGTTGGTGGGGAGGCTTGCGTGCCTCAGCGATACAGATGGCCGTACCGTAGGTGCAACCACAACGGAGGGGTATCTGTTGAGAGGCCAGACAAACATGTGGTTCCTGAAGAGGGGCAGCAGCCTTTTCAGTAGTTGCAGGGGCAACAGTCTGGATGATTGACTGATCTGGCCTTGTAACATTAACCAAAACGGCCTTGCTGTGCTGGTACTGCGAACGGCTGAAAGCAAGGGGAAACTACAGCCGTAATTTTTCCCGAGGACATGCAGCTCTACTGTATGATTAAATGATGATGGCGTCCTCTTGGGTAAAATATTCCGGAGGTAAAATAGTCCCCCATTCGGATCTCCGGGCGGGGACTACTCAAGAGGACGTCGTTATCAGGAGAAAGAAAACTGGCGTTCTACGGATCGGAGCGTGGAATGTCAGATCACTTAATCGGGCAGGTAGGTTAGAAAATTTGAAAAGGGAAATGGATAGGTTAAAGTTAGATGTAGTGGGAATTAGTGAAGTTCGGTGGCAGGAGGAACAAGACTTTTGGTCAGGTGATTACAGGGTTATAAATACAAAATCAAATAGGGGTAATGCAGGAGTAGGTTTAATAATGAATAAAAAAATAGGAGTGCGGGTTAGCTACTACAAACAGCATAGTGAACGCATTATTGTGGCCAAGATAGACACAAAGCCCATGCCTACTACAGTAGTACAAGTTTATATGCCAACTAGCTCTGCAGATGATGAAGAAATAGATGAAATGTATGACGAGATAAAAGAAATTATTCAGATAGTGAAGGGAGACGAAAATTTAATAGTCATGGGTGACTGGAATTCATCAGTAGGAAAAGGGAGAGAAGGAAACATAGTAGGTGAATATGGATTGGGGGGAAGGAATGAAAGAGGAAGCCGCCTTGTAGAATTTTGCACAGAGCATAGCTTAATCATAGCTAACACTTGGTTCAAGAATCATGAAAGGAGGCTGTATACATGGAAGAAGCCTGGAGATACTGACATGTTTCAGATAGATTATATAATGGTAAGACAGAGATTTAGGAACCAGGTTTTAAATTGTAAGACATTTCCTGGGGCAGATGTGGATTCTGACCACAATCTATTGGTTATGAACTTCAGATTGAAACTGAAGAAACTGCAAAAAGGTGGGAATTTAAGGAGATGGGACCTGGATAAACTGAAAGAACCAGAGGTTGTAGAGAGTTTCAGGGAGAGCATAAGGGAACAATTGACAGGAATGGGGGAAAGAAATACAGTAGAAGAAGAATGGGTAGCTCTGAGGGATGAAGTGGTGAAGGCAGCAGACGATCAAGTAGGTAAAAAGACGAGGGCCAATAGAAATCCTTGGGTAACAGAAGAAATATTGAATTTAATTGATGAAAGGAGAAAATATAAAAATGCAGTAAATGAAGCAGGCAAAAAGGAATACAAACGTCTCAAAAATGAAATCGACAGGAAGTGCAAAATGGCTAAGCAGGGATGGCTAGAGGACAAATGTAAGGATGTAGAGGCTTGTCTCACTAGGGGTAAGATAGATACTGCCTACAGGAAAATTAAAGAGACCTTTGGAGAGAAGAGAACCACTTGTATGAATATCAAGATCTCAGATGGCAACCCAGTTCTAAGCAAAGAAGGGAAGGCAGAAAGGTGGAAGGAGTATATAGAGGGTTTATACAAGGGCGATGTACTTGAGGACAATATTATGGAAATGGAAGAGGATGTAGATGAAGACGAAATGGGAGATAAGATACTGCGTGAAGAGTTTGACAGAGCACTGAAAGACCTGAGTCGAAACAAGGCCCCGGGAGTAGACAACATTCCATTAGAACTACTGATAGCCTCGGGAGAGCCAGTCATGACAAAACTCTACCATCTGGTGAGCACGATGTATGAGACAGGCGAAATACCCTCAGACTTCAAGAAGAATATAATAATTCCAATCCCAAAGAAAGCAGGTGTTGACAGATGTGAAAATTACCGAACTATCAGTTTAATAAGTCACAGCTGCAAAATACTAACGCGAATTCTTTACAGACGAATGGAAAAACTGGTAGAAGCCGACCTAGGGGAAGATCAGTTTGGATTCCGTAGAAATGTTGGAACACGTGAGGCAATACTGACCCTACGACTTGTCTTGGAAGAAAGATTAAGAAAAGGCAAACCTACGTTTCTAGCATTTGTAGACTTAGAGAAAGCTTTTGACAATGTTGACTGGAATACTCTCTTTCAAATTCTGAAGGTGGCAGGGGTAAAATACAGGGAGCGAAAGGCTATTTACAATTTGTACAGAAACCAGATGGCAGTTATAAGAGTCGAGGAGCATGAAAGGGAAGCAGTGGTTAGGAAAGGAGTGAGACAGGGTTGTAGCCTCTCCCCGATGTTATTCAATCTGTATATTGAGCAAGCAGTAAAGGAAACAAAAGAAAAATTCGGAGTAGGTATTAAAATTCATGGAGAAGAAGTAAAAACTTTGAGGTTCGCCGATGACATTGTAATTCTGTCAGAGACAGCAAAGGACTTGGAAGAGCAGTTGAACGGAATGGACAGTGTCTTGAAAGGAGGATATAAGATGAACATCAACAAAAGCAAAACAAGGATAATGGAATGTGTGGTCGAATTAATTCGGGTGATGCTGAGGGAATTAGATTAGGAAATGAGACACTTAAAGTAGTAAAGGAGTTTTGCTATTTAGGGAGTAAAATAACCGATGATGGTCGAAGTAGAGAGGATATAAAATGTAGACTGGCAATGGCAAGGCAAGCGTTTCTCAAGAAGAGAAATTTGTTAACATCGAGTATAGATTTAGGTGTCAGGAAGTCGTTTCTGAAAGTATTTGTATGGAGTGTAGCCATGTATGGAAGTGAGACATGGACGATAACTAGTGTGGACAAGAAGAGAATAGAAGCTTTCGAAATGTGGTGCTACAGAAGAATGCTGAAGATAAGGTGGGTAGATCACGTAACTAATGAGGAGGTATTGAATGGAATTGGGGAGAAGAGAAGTTTGTGGCACAACTTGACTAGAAGAAGGGATCGGTTGGTAGGACATGTTTTGAGGCATCAAGGGATCACACATTTAGCATTGGAGGGCAGCGTGGAGGGTAAAAATCGTAGAGGGAGACCAAGAGATGAATACACTAAGCAGATTCAGAAGGATGTAGGTTGCAGTAGGTACTGGGAGATGAAGAAGCTTGCACAGGATAGAGTAGCATGGAGAGCTGCATCAAACCAGTCTCAGGACTGAAGACCACAACAACAACAATTACTCCTATAGATCAATCGGTGTAAACTGATGCCTGGCAGTTGCTGCGGACTGGGTGCTGCAGCTTCACGCATCTACGTCAACCAGTAACATAATGCGATTTTGTAAACACCTCTACGGCAACGCCTCACCGTTGTCACAGTTCTCTAGGCGACTTTCGTATTCGCCTCAAGCCATCTGCACTTAGCAGTTGAAAGTTGAGAACAGGATCGGGAGCTGTCAGGGATTTTATTATGCTGTCACGACTATAGACTCGTTGCTGAGGGAGAGTAGTTTATATTTCTCCTGTTTATAATCAAAGATGATAGGAATTTCAGATATTTCACGCTAATGAGCCCAGAAAGGCCAGTCAGTACCTCTTGGGTTTTGGATAAGTTTGAGCTCTAACCCCGTATTCTGTGCCAATTTTGATAGTGCACACAGGTCAGTATTGAGATACTCGAGAGCTGTCTTCAGGTTCTTTTTTTTATTTTTTTTATTAGATAAAATTGGAGGTCATCAATGTATATGTGGTATTTGCAGTAGGACAAAAGTGATGATCTGTCACTGACGTATAATGAAAAGAGTATAGCACCTAATACCGAGCAGTTGAAAGCAGTGGGACGGCTGATACTGCTTGCCACCATTTTGACTTTATGGTGTCGGTCATTAATGCGTATTAAGAAATTCAAACAGCTTCTATTTTCTGTTGCCCTTGTGCTATCGCCAGTTTTAATAATTATGAAAGCATTCAATTGTTTTATCTTTTCAGTGTTTTAAATCTGTCTTTGATGCTTTTATAAGAATTCTTAGCTGAAGAACGGCACTATCTCGCTTCTAGAAATAGCAGTATAAGAGTTGAGTTTCACTGGTGTGATGCAAAATGACACGTTAAAACTAGACTTGTGTGGTTCAGTGGTTCACAGAAAGTGTGGCATACGCGATCGAACTCCACGATGTATCCACCTGGAGAAAGTCGTCACTTTGAACTGTGAGACAGTGTTAGCTAGTCTTCAGTTCTGCATTAGTGACCGAGAATGCTATTACTTGACTGTAATCAGAAAACCACTGACCTGAAAATGAGACCGCAAGTTACATGGTACTTTCTGCCTCTACGTAACCCCTTGCTGCTTTCAACAAAAATATTAGGGAGTAGAGCGTACAGTATCAGGAAAAATGCTCAAAAGACAAGCATCCACTAACGCGCAAAGGTAAACATGTTAATTTCTAGGGAAGAAAAAGAGTTATTGTCACTTTAGTGAACTGTAGCTACGTTCATAGGTGATACAACTTTGTCGAGTACATCATATTTTTATCAACGGAGGATCAGTTTCAAGTACTCGACTGAGTGTAACCAACTGCTTCAAGCAGAAACATCTGTATTCCTCATAACACATATTTTCACATAACAGAAGGTGGTTTTGGTGTGATATAACATGGGCAGTCCTATATAACACAGAACTGTTGGAAATTCCCCACGAGCCTTAAAATCAACCACTGAACTTAAATCTGCTCCATCAGTTGTAATTGGTTATTTCAAATCTTCGCTTTTGGTTTCATTTTTCATAAATTATGCCTAACGTCAGTAAAATTTATTGAAGGTCAATAACAACTCTCTTTTATTTGCTGGGAGGCAATTGGTTTCATGTGCGACACGTTCCATGAGTAAGACCTACCAAGCTTGATACAGTAGCACTACTCAACTTATTTGCTGTGATGTCTTTTAAAACATTTTGCAAGGAACTGAAGTGCCTCAGTCGAAGCAGGAGGTCCAAATGTTTCTATTCAGACAAATAATTTCAGATAATAATCATATAATTTATGTTACTATAACATACATTGAACATACACTGCCCGGATAACATCACATATACTCGGCAAACGCAACACTATTATTCTATACACGTCATAATGAAAATTTATAGCGTTTTGAAGTTTTGTGGGTTTTCAGTCCTTTCATCGCATCAATCCTGTTCAATCAATCCGTTACAATAAACATTATTTGTGTGTAAACAGACACAGCTGTTTTGTGAGAAACACCACTTTTTATTGTGATAAGTGGAATTTGCATACTACTTACTTCCATCTCAGTTAAACAAAACACAAAATATAATTTGAATAAAAACAAATTTAGTTATAATATACACATCGGTTTACGTCATCCTAATAATGTGATAATCCATGATCGCAAAAGAGGCTGCTTCAGCTTGTTATGGGACAGTACTTCCTAAAACTGTTCCTTAACTTACTTAATAATCAACTGTTTCGAATTTGACTACTAAGTCAATTCAAATTACTAGTGACACATGCATGTACGGATTTTACGGATTGGGAATCTAATAAATAATTATTCATTTCATGCGAATATGGTGAAGGACACGTGTAATGTTTTTCTGTAAACTGGGCCCATTGATTGACTGTGGGAATGGGAAGGCCCGAAGGCTACAGCTGGATGTGAGTTCATAAAACTGTTTCTCGTTCAGAGGCAAAGTCACAACCTGGCCACACTGATCGGACGGGCATTGTCAGAGACTGTGCCTCTATTCCATTAAGAGCTTCACAGAGGACAGGAGAAAGCATTCGGCAGGCTGTAAACTTGCATTGCAAGACGCATTGTAAGGAATACTTTCTAAAAAGCAAGCTATCTGCTAGGGAATGGGGAAACGTGAGGCATTAGAATGAGAAGAATCTATAGGACTCAAAGGCCATCAGTATTTCATTTTAAATGCTGTAAGGAAGCCCTGGATTGATTCACTAAAATTATATTTCTAACGTGGATGAATACATGTGAGCGTGTGTATATGCACCCTCTGTCATTGGCCTAAACGTGAAATCACCCACGCAGTGGAAGAAATTTCTACTTTCTGACCCACTCTAACAAGAAATGTGTATTACTGGTTTATCATAGCATATTCGTTAGGAGACGGAAGATTGTTTTAAATTTTTGATTGGTTAGATCTGAAACGGCGTCTACAACAATTAGCTAACAAGAATCTGGTGCTGGAAGAAGCAGCAAGATTTTGAAAATGAGAGCAGAAAGACACTCGGTGTTTGATCGTCAAAGGGAGAGATGTCATCGCCTTAGAACTGCAAAGAGGGAGGACTTACTCCTAGAGCTGATCATAGATGTCAAGGTTACACTTTTAACTCCCAGCTGTCATTGTAGCCACGCTCTGCCTATGCCTTTAGAACGATGGCAAGCATGAGACACATTTGCATATGTCGTGATGAGAGGACTGTGGAGTCATTTGTTGTGAGGCGAGTTTTCTTTTTCTGAATCAATTCACGTAGTCAGTTAGTTGAATTCAACAAATGTTCATTCTTACATGTACTTTTCTGGGCCTTTTCTTAAACTTTTAATTAATTTAGCAATCATTGGTGGTCTATAGCTAACTGTATCATTTCATTTCCAATTCCACCCACCTATGCCAAGGTATCATTGTACATGTTCAGTGATTCATTTGAACCTTTGAATATTTTATACTTATCTGTACTGTCTGTTCAATCATTGGTGTCAATGCAGTTTAGTAATTGTGACTTTTAGTTTCATTCTGTAGTCTGATGAAACCCATTCTCATAATACTGGTGTGAACTGCGTTAGACATATTTCGTGTTTAATTGGGCCACCCCTATTTAAATTCAGATGTTCATTACTCTACACTGTGTGACTTTGTCTTAATAGTTCACATGATTTTATGGAGAGTCGTCCGTTCACAGTGTAGATTATTGGGTTCAGATCTTGTTAGTATCACAAGGATATATCAAATGGTAAACTGTAAAGTCACAAGCTGAATGCATCCAGTAGTTGATTTGACAGTAACAACTGGCTGTAGGCACACGTTTTGTTTAGTGTGTGTGTGTGTGTGTTCTTATCATTACAGCTGAGACTGCAGATCCGTTGTAATAAACTTTATGGTGGCAATGCAGACAGCACCCATATTCATATTCAAACCTGTTTGTGATTAGTCATATTAATTTACGAGGGTTGTCCTGAAAGTAAGTTCCAGTTGGTCGCGAAATGGACACCACAGTGAAAACCCGATGAAGCTTTGCACAGATGTGTTGGGTAGTGTCTTTAGTATGAGCGTCGATCGCATCAAGACGCTCTTTTCAGTTGTGAGAACACTGTGAGCGAGTAAAGGTGCCCAGTCAAGTAGGAGGGCCCGCTGAGAGGCTTCGCCTTAATGAATGCAGCCCACCTTGTAAGAATTCAGGCAAATCCAACACCTTCCATGAAAACCCTGACATGATAAGCAAATCCAGCAGTATGACACATAGCTCCGAATAAATCGTGACATTAAATTAACCAAAGTAATACGAGTAACGAGTGAGCAAATGGAATACCACAGACTAACACAAGAATGCCTAAATGCATGTCATACCTTCCCACCGTGAGACAGACGCAGTTCCGAGGGGAGAAACGAGAACAGAAGCAGAGAGCAGAACCGTGTTAAGCTAGAAGGCCCTACGATAAGGGACAGACACCCACGCTACCAGCTAACCGACAGGACCACCCTCCAGCCCATGTTAAAAGCTAGAGCCCTCCAGAAGAACAGTATAGATCTTACGATAACACTAAAAGGGCCACACCAGCTGCAAGTTTTAGCGTGAGACTTTTTCGCGTCTCTGTTACGTTGCAAACATTAAAAACATTGCCCCACCACGAAAAGTAATCGACAGGACCACCCCCGAGCCCGTGTTAAAAGATAGAGCCCTCCAGAAGAACAGTATAGATCTTACGATAACACTAAAAGGGCCACACCAGCTGCAAGTTTTAGCGTGAGACTTTTTCGCGTCTCTGTTACGTTGCAAACGTTAAAAACATTGCCCCACTACGAAAAGTATAACGTTTCTCATTGGATAGACAGAATTTTTGTAGGCGGAGCTTAAGGTTAACATTGAGACCCTGATTGGTCAGATGAAAACACAGCCAGATAGTTTTTTTTAAACCAACTTCCGTAAATTGTAGTAAGGAGAAGTTAGAAAGGGGTTGCTTCCGAGACGGCGAGCTGGATGGAGCTGTGTCGCCCGACGCCCCCTGACACTGCCTAACCAACGACAAGATAATGAACGCACGCGATGCCGCATACCAGCGCATAAGGCTTCACTCAGAACTGCAGAAGTCTCATCTGTTACATCCCCTTTTTACGTAATACTAGTGTCGATCGTCAATTAAAGCTCATGGTATTCGCATTTGCTACGTAAGTTAAAATCTGAAACGCGATGATTTTTCTGTTACATAATTATTGAGAAGCCACATCAGCCACTGTAATTTACGACAAGTTAGATAAGTAATTAAAGATAATTGAGGGTCACTGTAGACCATTTTGATAGTTTTCTCTTTGGTGAAACTTAATTTAAACCTAGATTATAGATGTAATATGGCATAGGTCATCCTTCGATCCATTGTAGAACTTGGAAAACCATTCAGGGAATATTCGTTCACATTTTTGTTGAACGCAGTTGGTTTTTATCATCCTGTATTAAAACATTTCCTTTTATCAATAGTGCAATTTATAAACAATGTTTTGTGAGTAGAATAAAATTTCCAATGGTAAACTTAACTGCTTTTTCGACGTTATTTTACCAGCTAACTAAAAATAGGAAAGCCTTGAACCCCTTCCACTAAATTTAGTATTAAGATTCTTTTACAGGGAGACCAGTGGAGCTGACGCTGAAATCATTAAGTATTTGGTTATATCATCGCTAGTCTCACTGAACTCTTCTGGACTCTACATGTCATGTGTGGTCTGGCGTCTCCTTACCAGCAACAGGTACCAGGTTCAAACTAGTCAATTCCCTAAAAAACACGCTCAGAGCGTCGTTGCGCGAAAGTGTTAGGGAAACACGACCTAGAACAACAGACACCACGCAGAATGTTAGAACCTAACACAACTGCCACGCACTTCCTTCTTCATGGCAATTCTCAGCCGCACTCCGCGGGGGCAGTGAAGATGCTCCTGCAGCCTTTTCGATGGGAAGTGTTGGATCACCCACAACACAGCCCTAATTGGCTCGCCCTGAGTATCATCTGTGTACACATGAAATTCTGGGTATGAAGACAACACTTGGGTTCAGGCTACGCGCTGTAGACCAGCGTAGAGAATTATCGTAAAGCACAGGCAACTGCCTTCTACTACGTTTGTGTTGGAAATTAGGTATAACGCTCGGACAATTGTAGAGAAGTATTTGTAAAGTGTAGCTAACTCTTGCAAATAAAATGTTTCCGATTTTCACTGTGGTTTTCATTTAGCGACCGATCGGAACTTACTTTCTGGACAACCCTCTTATTTGCACTGCAAGTGAAATGAATAAACAGACATTACGTAATTTTTTCCTCTTATCAACACCACAATATCAAACGCGAAACGAAACCAAGAACTTGAGTCTCTGAACAAAGGGGCACCAAGGAAGAGGCATATATCCACGGGAGTTGTGGATCTCGGTATCTACTGATGAAAACTTGCAGGGGGCTCTTGAAATTGTACAAAGAAGCATTAGATAGATCGTAAATATCTTGTACCAAAGTCTTTTAGTTAGGTATCAGCTCCACAAGTTTCGATAGAGCTGCGACCAAAAAAGACCGAACTCTTAACGGAAGTACAGACCGAAATTCAGTTAAACCTGTAACTTTTTTGACAAACGTTACAGGGTACACAAACATAAACTGGACTCCTCGGCTTACCTTGCCCTTAACAATTCCGGAAATTGTTCAGTGTGCGTCCTTCAAGGCGATCAGTGGTAAGTGATGACTTTTATCTCCATAAAGAACATTCCTATTTATGATGCCTGCATTCCTCATAAAAACTTTATATTCATGTAAAGATCAGAAAATTGTCTCCGTTTCAGAATATATACTGACATTTAGGGGAGCCCAGAATCGTCTTTATGAGCATTCAGTGTGGGCTGGAAAACTTCAAAGAATCAACTTGACTTCACCTTAGTGAATTCAGTTATCTGTGTATAATACTTACTATTAAGTACTTACTCTTGCGATTGGTACGGATGCAAGGATGGGCCACCGGTAACTTGCTGTAGTCGTAGGAAAAGGAAAATACGCCTATGCAACACCGACCTCACACGCCACACGAACACCGACTCTCGCACTTGGTTCCTGCTACATAACAGCATTACACAAAACTACATTGTCGCTTTACCTTATAATAACAGTAAAGCGTAGTTATGGTACTTGAGGTGCATTCAGTAGAATCCCAATCCCCACCAGCTATCCAGGTTTAGATTTTCCGTGTTTTCTCTCTTAAGTTTAGGCAGAGTCGGAGTGGGATGATGACGGGACGGCTCCTTGAAAAAACCTTAGAACCTTCCTTCTCGTATCTTGTGCTAGAGCTTTTTCTCAACTAACCTCAATATCGAGAGATTCTCTCGTGCTGCATTTTACTGGCTTCCCATTAAGTGCCAAATTATGTTGTGGTTGGCTTTGTGAGCCCTACGTTGAGTGTCATTGTGGTCGCCCTTCAGGTCTATCTGCTATTTAAAGTTTTGTGGGTGGTCGCAGGTTGAAAATAAAAATCCAACAGAGGTCAAATTTATACTGTGGATTTGGAAACTGATTAACTGAAGTAAATGTCGTTAACTTTACTGAAACAAGCAAACGCTTCGCTGAATGGTACTTTCACACAGAGATCATACAATTGCCCAGTACATCTGGGAGAGATTGGCCAGGGTAGAAGATAAATTTATTATGTATCAACACTCTATGTCGTCCCGTCATTGCAATGTGTGATATATTATAAATGTTCTTGAAGCAGCTGATTGAGGCGTCGTCCCAAAATATCGAGATTTCCTTGGCTGTTCCTAGGCTGGTCAACAGAGTTGGATGGGGAGAGTCCTTCGCGGGGCAGTGCAGCGGATCCCATTGTCTTCTGAATGGAATGTCGCTGTAGAGTTACCAGAGTGTACTCGCTACTCAACATCTCGATATCATGCTCGCTTATTCATCATTACAGCACGTAATCCAGAGAATGATGTGACGGAAAATCAGCAATGAGCGACCTCACACAGATTATCTGATAAATTATTATGTTAACATCCCTTCTTAATTCTTTGGTCTCCGTTTTTTTACCTTTAAGGACACCAATTTCTCTCCTGTTTGTTCATTTCGTCAGGAACAATATTCTGTTTCGTTGGAAGCCGCTTCTGCTCATTCAAGCTTCATAGTTCCTCGAAGTTTATCAGAGATTCACTTCCGCTTCCACGATTCGTTAAATTTCATGTGGGCGCCTAAAAAAGAACAAAATAACCTAAAAAGGACACACTGTGACCAAGGTAGGGTGAAGATTCAGATCTTTCTCAAGCCTTCCACAGTTGGATTGTAAGGGGGGTAGGAAGTCGAAGGGGCCGACTTGGAGCAGGAGAGGCACCACAGAACATTTTAATTTCCACTGTCTATACTTTTACAAGTACATTCTTAAAACTTTGTCAGCATGACCAGGAAGTATTCAGGATTAACACTCGAGCAGCGGAAGTTCAAAAACATAACAAAATAATTTTTTTACATGTGAAATTTCATCATTTTTTCACTTACTATTGGCTGCATTTGTTGCTATAGGTACACTTTTCTTCATAAGTAAGAGAGAGATTGTTCAATGAATTTTGCACAGCATACAAACCATACTTACAGGGGTCTGAAACTCTAGAATCTATTTAATTTATGAAAAAATGAATGAGCTGTTACGTTTTAAACTTTATGTTTAGAAGAAAATCAAATTTTGTAGTTAATTATCTCAATTTTTACCACAGTTTTTAATAGATTTGGAAAATTCTAGAATTTCATACACCTGTAAGTATGGTTTGTATGCTGTGCAAAATTCATCAAAGAATCTCTCTTACTTGTGAAGAAAAACGTACCTGTAGCAACAAATGTAGGCAACAGTAAGTGAAAAAATGATGAAAGTTCATATCTAAAAAAAAACTGTTATGTTTTTCCACTTCCACTGCTATGAGCGTAAATCCCGAATCCTTCCTGGTCATGCTGACAAAGTTTTATGAATTTATTTGTAAAAGTATAGACAGGAGAAAATAAAATGTCCTGTGGTGCCTCTCCTGCTCCAAGTCGGCCCGTTTGACGTCCTACCCCCCTTAAGAGGTTTTGCTAAATCGCCTAAGGAAAATGCCACTTTGGTGTCTTTGAAAATGGTATGGCGGATTTCATTTTTCAGCTCTCCAGAGTACTACATTGTGTTCCATCTTTGATAACTCGTCGTCAAAGAGACGTTAAACCACATCCTTTGCTCTTAGGAGCTTATCTTAAGGATTCGAGTATGATGGACATGGATGAAAGGAATTTCGGAAGGGAAATCAGCTTCTCGTCAACTTAATTGATCTGCAGATATTGTACTCCAGAATAAATATTTGTAGTAATGGGTTCTGAGCCAACGACCTTGCCGCAGTGGTAACCCCGGTTCCCGTCAGATCTGCGAAGTTAAGCGCTTTCGAGCAAGGCTAGCACTTGGATGGGTGACCATCCACTCTGCCAAGCGCTGTTGGCAAGCGGGGTGCAGTCAGCCCTTGTGAGGCAAACTGAGGAGTTACTTGATTGAGAAGTAGCGGCTCCGGTCTCGTAATAACTGACATACGGTCGGGAGAGCGGTCTGCTGACTACATGCCCCTCCGTATCCCAATCCAGTGAAGCCTGTAGGGTGAGAATGACAGGGCGGTCGGTTAGTACCGTTGGGCCTCATGGCCTGTGCGGGAGGATTTTAGCTTTTAATGGGTTGTGAAAATATAATGTGGAGCAGACTACTCTTCTTCTGTGTCTGCCATAATAACGTCATAGCATCGCTTATAGTTCATTACTCAGAATCATGAAAATATTGTTAGCATCTGAAAAGGAAAAAATTTGCGTTACAAAATAGCAATAAAACCCAATCAAGTAAGTAAGATACAGCTTGTTAACGAACTCACTCAGTGTTGTATATACTTCACTTCCACTAACAGCCTCATTTTAAATGGTGGAGGTCAGGATATTATTGGAATTATTCAGTTTAAGGACTATTGCAATAGACAACTAGTGGAATCACGTAGATTTTTGCAGCAAAAGAAGATGCTGTTAATGTTGCGAGGAGTTGTCTAGGCGGGGGATGACTAGGCGCAAGTAATGGTTGATATCATCCTTTAACAACATCGTGTTGTTAAAGGATCAGTCAGATCAGTTAAGAAAAATTTACTTGTAAGATTTCAATAATTAATTAAAAAACACGTAAAGAACAACATCAACAACAAGTCTCATGAGAATTTCATAAACATATACATTCTCGAACATGTGCTGCGGTGTTTACTTGCATTCAAGTAAAGCTTTACTACACTGTCACACTGACCCACATTATACTGTCAAAAAGTAGGAAATCCAAAATGTTGTATATGGTCATGAAAATATCTATGTTCAAAGACAACAAATAAGCTTCGCACTTAACTATTAGAGCTAGGGAAGCAAATACTTTCAGCAACGCCAGTCACAGAGGCCAGGAAATTCATTGCAGTTCCTCGATAATCAATTACTTATCACTGAGTTTGGATTACAACATTGAGATACGATGTACTATCAGGACACCAAAATATTTTTAGCACGAGCTAATGTGACAGAGGAACGATGCAACAATTTGATGCAGTATCTGTACTTCAACAAGACAACTACAGGAAGAAGAATTTGTGTAACGAATAATTTAATAATTCACCTTATTGTATTTTCTGACATCCTGTTTACTGATTTTTAATTTTCTTGGTGTCTAAGAACGTTGCATAACACCACTCACCAAGGGAATGAAAACTTACTAAAACAATGGCCTTAAAATATACCTTCAGCTTCGCAGAGATGAATTAAATTATTCGTCTCACAAATTCTTCTTGTTGTAACTGTTGTGTTGAAGCTAGATACTGTATCAAATTTTTGCATCGTTCATCTGTCGCATTATCTTGTCTTAAGAATTTTTGGTGTCCTAATAATTTATGGTATTATTAATTACTGAAATTCACAAATTAGCTGGTGGCACAATAAGCAGTTGCTACAAACACGTGGAGGCCTCTTGAACTCGCAATCAACGTATCCACGACCAGGGCAGATGCAAGAAGGAAGATAGCCAGTATTTTTAGAGTTATAACAGTCGTGAAGGCGGATAACGCACATAAGCAGACGGCGGCACACTGGCGAAGATTATATAAAGGAACATTTAGCGAATTCCACGCTGTTCCCAAATTCACTCAACAGAAGTAAGGTACGTCACCATAGTTCTAAGGCGCCACGCTTTCTTCTTAACCAAGGCGCTGCAGCCACGGACTCCCGCAGTAGGAATAACTTCGGCCGCCTCGTGTCTTCCAGAGCCGCCAGGATGAAATCTTATTCTCGGACACGCGGCCCCAGGCGGAATACTAAAGTCCACTCACCCGACAGACAAATCGCACCACTGAATTCACAACATGCAGCGTCTGAGGAGCCCTTCCTGCTCCGCCCTTGCCGCCGTCCGACTCTCTTCTCACACAGCCACTCGCGTACGTCAAAACGGCTCGCCCTCGGCTAGAGGCAAAGATGGCATGCGGCAGACGTACCGCGACCTGTCTACAGGGTGTGGCTCAGTTCGTCCTCTTAACACCAGGAACGCAGGAGTGATAGTGAAAGATCGATGAGGTGTATACGTTTTCTGACGCAGCTGTAATTTTTATACATATACCGGGAGTGTTTGTTCGGTTTCAGTTATTTGTCAGAAAGCCTGACTATCAAATGGTGGTCTCCTGGCTCTGTACCCTCATATGAATGTGGAATTTACTATTTAGGCTTCCTATCTGGTGTGTTCAGTTACAACACCAGGCTAATGTAGGAGAGATACAACGGTTCGGCCAGCTAGCGTTTTTTGATAAATATTTTTCATCGTTATGACCGTGAAGATGGCAGCATGGATAACACCAGTTCGTGTCTTATACAAAACGGAATGACTCCTAACACAAATAAAACATGGTTTGTGCAGTTTCTGATAGGGAACTCTGGCAGAAGCGATATATTATTATTATAAGGTGACCAGAAATCTGTGAATATGAAATTATGTCGTAGAAGTACACGGATTCAGAACACTTTACCCTAATAATAATATCCTCTACTACTGAAATGCGAAAGCTTGTTTGCATTGTATATTTTCACTCTATTATAATATATGGAATCTGAATTTTCGGTATGTTCTTAGCGCAGAAAAGTATAGTCGGAATGGTCTCCGGTGTCGGTTTGTTAAAAACGTCTAGAGATGTTAACTCTGCCATCGTTGTACACATACTTCCTCGTGGGATTTGTGGTTTAATAGTTAAATAACTAGACGAAACTACGTGAAATACAACGTGCACTAGGATAGCACCTGTTTAATCTTTGTAGATTAAAAGAAGTGCACAATTCTGCAGGATTCATTTTCGATAGGTTTCCCGGAGAACTAAATTTTTAGTGATAAACTGAAGATTTTCATACCTAGGTCGAAAACGTTCTTGTGACACGAGCTGTTATCCTGAGGAGAAGTTTCTCGTACTGCCTTGCACTATGACGTGTTTCTTGCTATATACATTACTACACATAATAAACTAAAAGTCAAATAAAAACAGTCTCGATCGCGTTTCCAGACTTTTTGTTTCTTAGCAACCGGTTTCGGCCCTTTCCTCAGACCATCTTCAGGCTTTTCAGCGCCATTATGGCTGCTGGTGGCGGCAGACGGAGCGGGATCCGTAGAAGTACGGTTGTCACTACTGTTTTATTGAACATACTTTACACATCGAGCAAGTCATCGACTTGGAACACATCCGAACAAGTACCCATTCACGTACACCAGGGTTCATGTTTCTGTCTGGGACATATCATCACATAATTAAGTTAAAAATGTTTACTATATCTTGGTTTTGACCAAGGTTTCCCTTGGTTGTAAGGCAAATTCCAGAACTTGAATTGCTCTCTAAAATGTTGCAAGTTAGGATTCCGTTTGCTCCACTACCAGTTCACCTGGAAACCGGCTGGTAAGTCTCTGACTCATTAACAGATCATTACTCTAACAGTCAGCTTTAGCTTTGGGGTCAGGGGATGCAAAATGGACACGAAAAAAGACATTTTTCTGTGTGCGTTTCTTAAATTTTTGTATCCTTATATTTTTTTTTTCAAATTTTCTAATCATATTTCATTGCATTATGTCGTGACAGGAAGACTACGGTGACACGGGACCAGCAAGCCTGATGAAATACGGGAAATAAAATTGAAATTAATTTCATCAGTTTTTCTTCCTAATGGCATAGTTAGGGCAAGGTGAGCCATGGAACCTCATATTTAAGCAGACACCGAGGTGACAAAAGTTGTGGGGTATCTCCTACTATCGTGTCGGAACTATTGTTTTTCGGAGTAGTGCAGGAACTCCACATGGCATGGACTCAACAAGCTGTTGGACGACCCTTGCAGAAATATTGAGCCGCTCTGCCTCTATAGCCGTCCATAGTTGTGAAAGCGTTGCCGATATAGGATTTAGAGCATCTTCATCTACATACATACTCCGCAATCCACAATACGGTGCGTGGCGGAGGGTACCTCGTACCACAACTAGTATCTTCTCTCCCTGTTCCACTCCCAAACAGAACGAGGGAAAAATGACTGCCTATATGCCTCTGTACGAGCCCTAATCTCTCTTATCTTTGTGGTCTTTCCGCTAAATGTAAGTTGGCGGCAGTAAAATTGTACTGCAGTCAGCCAGAAATGCTGGTTCTCTAAATTTCCTCAGTAGCGATTCACGAAAAGAACGCCTCCTTTCCTCCAGAGACTCCCACCCGAGTACCTGAAGCATTTCTGTAACACTCGCGTGATGATCAAACCTACCAGTAACAAATCTAGCAGCCCGCCTTTGAAATGCTTCTATGTCCTCCCTCAATCCGACTTGATAGGGATCCAAACGCTCGAGCAGTACTCAAGAATAGGTCGTATTAGTGTTTTATAAGCGGTCTCCTTTACGGCAGGAGCTGACCTTTCGATTATGCCCCATAAATGTTTTATAGGATTCATGTTGGGCGATGTGGGTGGCGAAACCAATCCCTCGATCTGTTCAGAATGCTCATCAACCCAGTCGTGATCAGTTGGGGCCTATTGACATGTCGCACAGTCAGCCGTACAAATTCCATCGTTGTTTGGGAACATGACGTCCCTGAATGATGTAAATGGTCTTCTAGTAGCCGAGGATCAAAAGAACCCAGTGCATTCCACTTAAACACAGCCCACACCGCCGGCCACTGTGGCCGTGCGGTTCTAGGAGCTTCAGTCCGGAACCGCGCTGCTGCTACGGTCGCAGGTTCGAATCCTGCCTCGGGCTTGGATGTGTGTGACGTACTTAGGTTAATTAGGTTTAAGTAGTTCTAAGTCTAGGGGACTGATGACCTCAGATGTTAAGTCCCGTAGTGTTTAGAGCCATTTGAGCCATTTTCGAACAGCCCACACCATTATTGAGCCGCTACCAGTTTGCAGAGTACCTTGTTGAGAACTTGTTCCATGGCTTCGTGGGGTCTGCGCCACACCCACGCATAACCACCCCCATCCGCGTATGTGCTTATCGCTATCGCATGGCTTCTGTCACTTTTATGTAGTTCACCGGGTAAGGGTAAGTAGCTGATAGGTCTCTGACTCTTAACTAGCTAACTACTCGAACAACCCGCTCTGGCTTTGGGGGCAATGGATACAAAAGGGACAAGGCGTGTTTTTCGTGTTTCTTTCTTAAATCCTGTAGTCTTGTATTTTTTTTTTCAAACTTTTCAGTCGTATTTCATTGAATTATATCGTGATAAGTAGCCTTAGCTAGTACCTGACGTGTTGCATTAAATTAAACACTATATTCATCAGTTTTCCGACGTTCTCTTCTGTTCAGATTGTGAAACGTTCTCGATTTTAGATGAATTCTCCGAATTCATTTGTAAACATGAGGAGGGCGTTATATGTTGTTTTGAGCATCAGCCGCAACTCTTCTAAGTGTTGGGAGAAAATACTGTCAATTCGTACGACATAACACTCTGAAAAAATGCGTGACCGACAAAGTAGAAGTAATTAACGTGGTGTTCAGCCAGTGCCTCTGTGAAGGCTTCCGACAAAGCAGCGGAGCTAATTACGGCGCCTTTTGTTGCACGCGGGCTTCCGTACCGCTGCCCGGCCGGCGGCGGCGTGGACCGTTCCCGCGAAACTCGGTCGTTGATCCGCAGGCGAGCAGCTAACGAGGCTCATTGAAATGTTTTGAGAGGCGCATCTCGGTGTGGGGAGCGCGCCGCTGCAGCACGCACCGGCCGCGAGCCCCGGCCCTGCCATTCGGTGCTGGCAGGTGGCGCTCGCTGCTTACCGACACAGCCGGACAGCCTCTCGAAAGGACGGCCAAGTGTTTACTTGTCCGCTCGTCTTCTTTACTTCTTTTTCTCGGTCTGACGCCGTACCAAGTGCACTTTCATCTCCAAGGGGCTTACATACAAGCCTTCACAAAGAAAGGTTTGCGTAACGACCAAAAAGACCAGAAACCCTTAGTGAAGCGATGTTCATTCAAAAACATATTTATAGCAGTTGCTGTCCATCATATAAAAGATAATTGCCTCTTAACAAGGTCCCCGTTGTTATTTCATGGTTGCAACTTCCCATGCATTAATAATAAGCACGAAGACAAGCGCTTGTCTGTCCAGATTGTCTAATATAGGGGAGTTTCAGTCTTTCCCACTGAATACGCTACAAGAAAAGTGTAGAAAGCCGGCCGGGGTGGCCGAGCGGGTCTAGGAGCTACCGTCTGGAACCGCGCGACCGCTACGGTCGCAGGTTCGAATCCTGCCTCGGGCATGGGTGTGTGTGATGTCCTTAGGTTGGTTAGGTTTAAGTAGTTCTACGTTCTAGGGGACTGATGACCTCAGAAATTTAGTTCCATAGTGATCAGGGCCATTTGAAATCAAAAGTGTTGAAAAATAAATGAGCCGCGTGGGATCAGCCGAGCGGTTTAAGGCGCTGCAGTCATGGACTGTGCGGCTGGTCCCGGAGGAGGTTCGAGTCCTCCCTCGGGCATGGGTGTTTGTGTTTGTCCTTAGGATAATTTAGGTTAAGTAGTGTGTAAGCTTAGGGACTGATGACCTTAGCAGTTAAGTCCCATAAGATTTCACATACATTTGAACAAAAATAAATGAGACTGAAATAAGTTTTCATAGCAGTTTCCCGCCCACGATGACTTCCGTACACATGGGGTGTAGTATTCCGTTTCTGGATCAAAAAATAGTTTTGAAAAGTACATGTTCTTTAATCGATGTCCGAGAAAAGGTAAAAATCAGTTCAGTAGACTTCCTTGTAGACTGTTGGTACCGGTCGGGAAGAACAAAATAATTCTCTGAGACGTCACTTTTACTCTGTTTTAAGGTGACTAATGTTCTAGAATCTTTTTGACTGAGTAAGGCACCGTAGGATCCGCGCTGGTTCTCTAAGGCGGATTTTGCACTTGTCCGGCAGCCGTGGCAGGCGCAGTGTAGACGGCGGATTCACACCAGTCCTGCTACTGCTGTGCACAGAACTGCTCGACATAACACCTCACCTCCTTGCACTTTGTCGCGTCCCACTACTCTCACTACAGTCCCAGCGAAATCGAAAGTGAAAAAATGTTGTCATTGGTTTTAGTTTATCGTCGCTGAAAAATAAGGAGATGCAACAGTTGCAGGACATAAAAACACAATCTTGTTTGCGTATGTTTTTATTTTAAAATGTCGGTGACGCGTTTTGCCTGTGGTAGGAATCTTCGGATTATCTACAATGCAAAAAATTATATAAATTGCTACAAGGAGACGCCCTGATCCCACTGCTTGCAAAATCGTACCCTACGGGAAACGTTTTTGAGCAAATTTAAGGAAACTATGATTGACTGAATGTTAGAGAAGCTCAATAGTTGCAGACAAACAGGTACTAGATGTATTTTGCTGCATTTCTTCCAAATGACTCGTTTCGGACTCTGCCCATTGTCAGATTTCCTGGTGTAAACAATATAAGAAATAAATAGTTACACATTTTTTAAACACCAAATGTTAAAAAGAAAGCGAGAACTCTAACTAAGTGTCAGAACCAATACATACCATTTCATATCAAAGACAACTTTGGCAGCTTGTTCCTTACTCACATATTCACGAACCAGAAGGTGTTAGACATAATTTAATCTTAGAGAATGGGAATGTTGGTCGTGAGAAGGACTACGAAAAACTGCTACTTCAGTGCACTCGCACTTGCTAGGTAAACCACCCGGAGCAAGAGGGCACCACCTTACCGCACTACAGCTGTGCAAATGCAGATATGTTTGCTAAAAATTGAAACAGTAGCCAATAACAACCAAACTTACGTGTTGTGTGCCTGTTTATCTGCAGATTAAAACACGCTTCGCAGTAGTACAAAGTAAATTACAAAATTTTAGAAACACTATTTTGTCTTAGAAAGACATGTGTTGTTGAAGATTACAAAAGGATTTGTTTAGATTTGAAATTATACTTTTTGACTATTCTTAAAACATAAAATCTGAAGATCTTTGTCCGATCCCGGGGTTTATTATAGCGGCTACCCATATGCCGAAATATTTACTGGCCGTTATAAGATACATGGGCAAAATGCAACTAGGATAAAAAAAAAGTTGAAAATCCATAACGCTTCTCAATTGGGTTCTTGAAAAGAAACGGAACGACGAAAAATTGCAGAGAAAAAATTTTAATTGTTTGATAAACTGGAAATAATCATGTTTGAAAAGTGCGGCAAAGGATGCCTTGAAAGTTAACAATGAAAATTCATTGAATTGCCTTACTCGTAGCCATGCGTAAAGGACGTCGCACAGATTAGGAGCAAATGTAGACCAGAGCACAACATGTATGAGCGGCCCTCCTGTAAACGTAGTGTGCGGATAAATGTGGCTTGGAGTGCTAGAATTTCAGTAGAATCAGATGGCGTTAGCTAATCTATGCATTATCCATTGCGCAGGACCGTATTGCGTTACAGTTAATCTGAAGATAACTACCAAAGGTGAAACGCGTCAACGAAATTTGAAAATAAAGATCTCCGCAATTAAAACCGTATTTTTATCTCAAATCTTACACTGGTTGCTATATCAGCCGTAGTGATGGAATGGACAGTCGATTCATACGGTTAATTTAAAAAGTAGTGATTGAGGGGCCGTTCACGTTCTGTTTCCAGAGCTCCGTAGCGATCCTGAGAAAAATTCTTCAGTACTTTCGAGTGAGTGTATCAACCTCAGATGAACGAGATGGGCAACTGAAAGACTCTTTACTGAGCAGAAACATTCTTCGGAGAATTGATCAGCCTATACAGATGTTGACGGTCGCATAACGCAAATGAAATAAAAATATTATTTCAGCTTACGGCAGGCTCTTAATAACTGATACTCAGTCCATCGTAACTGATTGGAGAGCTGCTGCAGGAAAGAAAAAAATTAATAAATCAGTTATTCAAAGATTTCAAATGTAATTTGTTCATTTATTTATATACAGTTTGTTAAAAAAAGAGGGGCCCTTAAAAATACAAAGGTTTAAACAAAATTCAGAGTTTTTAGTTTATAGATTAGCAGATTTGTTGTTTGTCAAGATCTTAAGCAGCATCTCATCATCGTAGAATGTCTTTAAAGACAGAATTATGCCTCTGAAAAAATATCTGACACGATTTTCGATTTAGCTTTTCCTTTAACACTTTGACCAGCTCCAGTACCACTGGCTCCAGTTTGTGATTTCTCTTCTTTTCAATCGGTTTCTTGAGTTCATCATCATCTCCTTTGCGGCAGTCAGTGCCACAGTTAGCATTACCGACTGGTACGCTATCTTTGGTAGAGCTTCTGCCAATTACCTTCTTCAAAAATTGTAATTGCCTTCAATAAATCAGTAATGCATTAGCCTGTCTTCCATTCCCTGATAGAAAATAAGCCTAACATTTCCTTTCAGTTTTGTTAAAAGTATCTCGAACACTTGCCCACTTCATAACACCTGTGCCTGAAAGGAACAAAGTTGAGTTTACATCCGTATGTTACATCTACCTATTTCTGTCTTATTCAGATAATTCCTTCATGGTGCGTCGTTCTCTTATGTCTTGAGTGTAATTTGATCTGGAGCATATGACCAAAACTAAACACATAAGACTTTTTTAATGTTTCAGAACAGCGATTGTCTATAGCTCACATCATATACTCATCTGTAACCAAATTTCGTTGTACTTCTTTAACACACGTTTCTGCGCCGTTTCTATCATTGTTAAAGGGGACACGTCAAAACTATGTGAAACATGTGCGACGAAATTTAGCCGTGCCACTCTCGTGTGAACTAAAGGTTGCCTTATTTGCCTAATTCGAATGTATATGCAGCGCAGCCGTTAACGATAGCTTTTAGCTCAGCTCTCTTTAGTCACCTTTGAAGAGAAAAGTCTTTGACCCCTCTGACTTTCGAAATACTTGGTACAAAACGAACACGCTATTGCATGTTGCACGATGTAAGTCGTATTCGCCTAGCCCGTCGTAGCAAAACGTCGGGTGCAAACTGCGGGTATAGTATGCAAACTAGCGCATACGGCCGTCACGACGAGCCCGGGAGCGGGTGTGCAGGTGAACGTCAGTGTCATTAGGGGCGTCGGCCTCCAGGGGCCGCTAGTCAGTCAGTCACGCGCGCTGCGATGTCGGAGGTGGCTGGGAACCAGGGCAGTGCAACGCTCAGCGCGGAGGACGGCCCCACCTCCTGGAAGAGGCCGAGGGGCGCAGTCCGTGCCCTCCGTGCGACCGCTGCTTCACATCCCGTAGCTTCCAGAACTTGTTTCACTTGACAACGGACGACTTAACTCTGCAAGTACCAAGCGGAGTCGAGGTACAGTGGAGTCATTTTCTGTGACGTTGAGAATATTTTGCTCAAGATCAGCTATTTTAGTTGCAATCGGAAATTCTTTTTCCACTACAGCTGTTCAGTAAGTAATGCAACAAGTTTTTTTCCTAAATCAAGGGCGATGTACTTGAGGACAATATTATGGAAATGGAAGAGGATGTAGATGAAGATGAAATGGGAGATATGATACAGTGTGAAGAGTTTGACAGAGCACTGAAAGACCTGAGTCGAAACAAGGCCCCCGGAGTAGACAACATTCCATTAGAACTACTGACAGCCTTGGGAGAGCCAGTCCTGACAAAACTCTACCATCTGGTGAGCAAAATGTATGAGACAGGCGAAATACCTTCAGACTTCAAGAAGAATATAACAATTACAATCCCAAAGAAAGCAGGTGTTGACAGATGTGACAATTACCGAACTATCAGTTTAATAAGTCACAGCTGAAAAATACTAAAGCGAATTCTTTACAGACGAATGGAAATACTGATAGAAGCTGACCTCGGAGAAGATCAGTTTCGATGCCGTATAAATGTTGGAACACGTGAGGCAATACTGACCCTACGACTTATCTTAGAAGGAAGATTAAGGAAAGGCAAACCTACGTTTCTAGTATTTGTAGACTTAGAGAAAGGGTTTGACAATGTTGATTGGAATACTCTCTTTCAAATTCTGAATGTGGGAGGGGTAAAATACAGGGAGCGAAAGGCTATTTACAATTTGTACAGAAAGCAGATGGCAGTTATAAGAATCGAGGGGTATGAAAGGGAAGCAGTGGTTGGGAAGGGAGCGAGACAGCGTTGTAGCCTCTCCCCGATGTTGTTCAATCTGTAAATTGAGCAAGCAATAAAGGAAACACGAGAAAAGTTCGGAGTAGGTATTAAAATCCACGGAGAAGAAATAAAAGCTTTGAGGTTCGCCGATGACATTGTAATTCTGTCAGAGACAGCAAAGGACTTGGAAGAGCAGTTGAAGGGAATGGACAGTGTCTTGAAAGGAGGATATAAGATGAACATCAACAAAAGCAAAACGAAGATAATGGAATGTAGTCGAATTAAGTCGGGTGATGTTGAGGGAATTAGATTAGGAAATGAGACACTTACTGTAGTAAAGGAGTTTTGCTATTTGGGGAGCAAAATAACTGCTGATGGTCGAAGTAGGGAGGATATAAAATGTAGACCGGCAATGACAAGGAAAGCGTTTCTGAAGAAGAAAAATTTGTTAACATCGAGTATAGATTTAAATGTCAGAAAGTCGTTTCTGAAAGTATTTCTATGGAGTGTAGCCATGTATGGAAGTGAAACGTGGACGATAAATAGTTTAGACAAGAAGAGAATAGAAGCTTTCGAAATGTGGTGCTACAGAAGAATGCTGAATATTAGATGGGTAGATCACATAACTAATGGGGAGGTATTGAATAGAATTGGGGAGAAGAGGAGCTTGTGGCACAACTTGACTAGAAGAAAGGATCGGTTGCTAGGACATGTTCTGAGACATCGAGGGGTCACCAGTTTAGTATTGGAGGGCAGCCTGGAGGGTAAAAATCGTAGAGGGAGACCAAGAGATGAATACTAAGCAGATTCAGAAGGATGTAGGTTGCAGTAGGTACTGGGAGATGAAGAACCTTGCACAGGATAGAGTAGCATGGAGAGCTGCATCAAACCAGTCTCAGGACTGAAGACCATCACAACAACAACAACATTCCTAAATCAGGTTGGTTTTGTTCAGGTTGTCAATAAACCATATTATTCCCCAGTCTTTCGACTAAAAGCTCCTTTCTGTAATATAATGTCGTTTTAATGTGACTGCCTTACGCCACCTTATTTTGAGGGCGTGTGTGCCAAAACTACACCATTCTGCTGGTCGACGTCGGTGCCGATGTCTTGCTACATCAATAACCTCTCTTCAGCCATATATTGATTACTGAGGTGTGCATGCTTCGTCGACATTGTTTTTACTTGTAGGAGGAGGTTGGTGTTTAACGTCCCGTCGACGACGTTGTCATGAGAGACGGAGCACAATCTCGGATTACAGAAGGACGGGGAAAGGAATTCGGCCGTGCGCTTTCAAAGCAACCATCCCGGAATTTTCTTGAAGCCATTTATTGAAATCACGGAAAACTTAAATGAGGATGGCTGGACGCGGATTTGAACCGGAGGTCTCCCGAATGCGAGTCCAGTGTGCTTACCACTACCCCTTCTCGCTCGGTCTTCTTATGATGAAGATGATCACAGCCCCTTGCCCAACGACTCACCGTGATTTTGTTCGCTGTCAGGTATTCGTAATTATTCTGCGATTCTCTGGTATCGCGCCAAAAGAAACTTGACGACAGGTCTGTGCTTGGAACGCACCTCCTTAACAAACGCCAGTTCGAAGGTTCGTATAGCGCCGCCACCTATCGGAACATCATGTAACTACAGCTGCTGCAGCGGGAATATTTTACGACGTCCCATAATATATCTCGAATTTTTTCAAGCGAAATTGGCTGAGAACAAAAATGTGTTGCATTACTTTTTGAAGCCCCCCTTTTAAATCTTATCTACTTCGTTATTGCCCAAATACAGTGCAAATTGAGGTAAGGAGGAAAATGGAAACGGAAAACGGGAGTGCTTACTGGAATTGACCTTGAGGACATTTCCACAAATCAGAATTTTTCTTTGCGATAAAATAATTTATTCCTGTTGTAGTATGCGCTACGACTGACATATCTGTGACGAGATACAACTATGCGCCATACTAAAACTCTACCCAGGAGCTGCCAGAAAAGCAGCGAAAGAGGTTTCCGTCACTGAGACACCAAGAGTAGGCAACCCGTGAGCTGCCGTCAATGGCTCAGCACAGATTTCCTCCAGGAAAGGGTCTGATTATGAATAAAACTCACAGGTGACATGACATCTGTCGTATACGTGTGACAGTACACTCAAGCAGAGCCTCTAAAGGAATGCATTTAACAGAGTGAACGACTACTCAGATAGCTAAGAGTTTTGGTTTGGTAAAAAACGTTAACATATTATAAAGTATTCATCTTTTCCCTAACTTCGCAAAGGTTTCTACTAGCATTGTGGAAAGTACAAACTCAACTTGTGTATGGAAAAGAGCTCTCTGTTGTGGCTGCTAGTCGGGTTAAAGGCACGCACAATTACTCTCTGACTCACAACCACCAGTTTGTTTCGGCGAGTCGGCGCATTCAGCGGTGCTGAAGCCTGTAAAACATACCTACTTCGATTTTATTTTTACAGCTCAGTGTAGCGCCCTGCTGGTGACGTATTCGTACACTAGGAATGAAATTACAGGACAGCACAAAGGTTGGTTGGATAGCAAATAATACCAAACTCGTCTACTAAAAGCAGAATATATTGTTGAGGCTCTGCGTCGTTCAATTACGTGGGTATGTGTGAGGATTATGTTCATAATCAAAGCGATATGTACGTCCCACCAGAATTCAAAGACTTTTCAAGGTAGCCACTAATTCGAGTAATGCCCAAAGGACTCTCTACGAGATCACGACCAGTGTGGGAGATTAATCATCCAGGTTAGCGTTACTCACATAGCTTCAACGACTCACGTACAAAATATTCTCCCTCGAGGGGCTTTGTACACGAAACGTACGTGGCACCGTTCAAAAAAGGATTTCCTAAGCCTGTCACAACGACCCACTCAATCGCGACCATAAGGCCATCCGTGTTTATCTGAAACAACACTGAGAAATTTCGCAGCAGGATAACTTTCCAGTACAGTACAGTCTAATGACGCAGTTGATCGGCATAATCTTTTTCATTTGATCTAACCACATTCAAGTATGTAAATTACTGTAACAATTCAAAACAAAACTTTAATTCGCCAATCGAAACCACTACCTACGCGACATTTCACATGTAAAAAATGTACTACTTGGCTAATGGTTCAAATGGCTCTGAGCACTATGGGACTTAGAACCACTTAAACCTAACTAACCAAGGACAACCACTTAAACCTAACTAACCAAGGACATCACACACATCCATGCCCAAGTCAGGATTCGAACCTGCGACCGTAGCGGACGCGCGGTCTCAGACTGTAGCGCCTATAACCGCTCGACCACTCTGGCCGGCTCAATGAACTACTACTGCAGCCTACTGCGACCCTGAGATTCGACCACTGTCACCAGCATGATGTGCGCTCTGCAAACCCTCGTGATAATCTGCCTCAAACAAGAGATCTGTAAACTTTTCCCCATCCGTGACGTCAGGTACGTTAATTTTCGTAGCAACAGTGACGGACACTTACATCCTCTTACTGTGAGGAAATGAAATGCCTACAGCCGTCCTTATGATTGTATTTACTTTGTAGCTGCCAGTTTCGGCACTTCAATGCGCCATCTTCAGGGCTGTATGCATAAAACAGTAACGGTAGCACTATCAATTCATCAATCATGCAACATAAAGACAGATTAAAAACAGATTGAAATTCAAAGACAAGATTGTATAAGTTGAAACTTCTTAATAAGTTTTACTTAAACTGCTGAATGCTTACTCAATGTTCTTAAGCTGCTGAGTGAAACTAAACGCACTGTCTCTTTGCTCGTGTTTATCATTTCAACACTGATCCACAATATTCAAGCGCAACGCAACCTCACTGCTCAAAAATGATAACTTGACTTCAAATAATTAATAGAATAGAATGGTCCTGAATTAGAAGAAATCGTAACAATAACCCATACATTACACGAACTACAGCAATGCCGCAAGCACCAACACTGCCAGCTAAATAAGAGATTCTAACTACTGAAAGCTCTAACTACTAATAGGCATGTGGTTAGCAAAGGAAAGATTTTGTTGCAAATCAAACAATGTATTTACCAGATTTAACCTTAATCAAGTGACAACCAGTTCAAATAAATTATATAATCATCAGTAATAAATCTCCATGACGGAAACACATTCAGACAGTCCGCTCGTTCTAATACTACAAACCTCCAACACCACTAATTATTAACCTCTAACCTCCATCACTGCTGACTACTCACCGGCCGCTCTGGCCGAGCGGCTGTAGGAGTTTCAGTCCGGGACCGCGCTGCTGCTACGGTGAAAGGTTCGAATCCTGCCTCGGGCATGGATGTGTGTGATGTCCTTATGTTAGTTAGGTTTAAGTAGTTCTAAGTCTAGGGGACTGATGACCTCAATGTTACGTCCCACAGTGCTTAGAGCCATTTAAACCATTCCTCCGGTGCTGGCTGTTCACCTTCAACTGGGAGTCGGACCAGCCACAGAGTCTCTTACAGAATGCATACAGCGCTGTCATAGTTATTAATGCAGAGCGCTACATAGCGCTGCCAACATAAAAGCACATAAACAGCCTACTTACAAAGTGAATTAATAGCAAAAATTTGATAGAATGAACAGATAGGTCCATTTTCACATACCTAAAGTATACCATAACGAATTTCCATTCAATATGACCTACGTGTTGTGTCAAAGTGTATATACATATGTAACTTACCAAAGATTACGCAATAACGCAAGTTAAGATAAAGAAAAGATTATTATGCAGTAGGTTGAAAAATATGAACAACAAAACTTCAACCGATTGGTGCAGTCGGTGTATAAATAACGCTTATGATTTGATGTCTGTGCTATTTTAAAGAGGGCTCAGCAGCAAAATCCAGTGAATGAGAAATAACCATATTTGTTGTTGTTCGGAAAGGCGAGAGGAGTAAAGGGCAAACGAGCAGCGGAGACGCTTACGGTGGCGGAGGTTGTGTTATAAGGAGGTGCTAAAGTGGCCTCTTGGGCCTTCTAGAAGGTTGACATGTGAATACACTTCCAATGATACCAAAAAGATGCAGTTTGAGAGAAGAGAGAGCCCTTGTGCGCAGGCAAGTCCTTGAAATGGCAATATATATACACTCCTGGAAATGGAAAAAAGAACACATTGACACCGGTGTGTCAGACCCACCATACTTGCTCCGGACACTGCGAGAGGGCTGTACAAGCAATGATCACACGCACGGCACAGCGGACACACCAGGAACCGCGGTGTTGGCTGTCGAATGGCGCTAGCTGCGCAGCATTTGTGCACCGCCGCCGTCAGTGTCAGCCAGTTTGCCGTGGCATACGGAGCTCCATCGCAGTCTTTAACACTGGTAGCATGCCGCGACAGCGTGGACGTGAACCGTATGTGCAGTTGACGGACTTTGAGCGAGGGCGTATAGTGGGCATGTGGGAGGCCGGGTGGACGTACCGCCGAATTGCTCAACACGTGGGGCGTGAGGTCTCCACAGTACATCGATGTTGTCGCCAGTGGTCGGCGGAAGGTGCACGTGCCCGTCGACCTGGGACCGGACCGCAGCGACGCACGGATGCACGCCAAGACCGTAGGATCCTACGCAGCGCCGTAGGGGACCGCACCGCCACTTCCCAGCAAATTAGGGACACTGTTGCTCCTGGGGTATCGGCGAGGACCATTCGCAACCGTCTCCATGAAGCTGGGCTACGGTCCCGCACACCGTTAGGCCGTCTTCCGCTCACGCCCCAACATCGTGCAGCCCGCCTCCAGTGGTGTCGCGACAGGCGTGAATGGAGGGACGAATGGAGACGTGTCGTCTTCAGCGATGAGAGTCGCTTCTGCCTTGGTGCCAATGATGGTCGTATGCGTGTTTGGCGCCGTGCAGGTGAGCGCCACAAGCAGGACTGCATACGACCGAGGCACACAAGGCCAACACCCTGCATCATGGTGTGGGGACCGATCTCCTACACTGGCCGTACACCACTGGTGATCGTCGAGGGGACACTGAATAGTGCACGGTACATCCAAACCGTCATCGAACCCATCGTTCTACCATTCCTAGACCGGCAAGGGAACTTGCTGTTGCAACAGGACAATGCACGTCCGCATGTATCCCGTGCCACCCAACGTGCTCTAGAAGGTGTAAGTCAACTACCCTGGCCAGCAAGATCTCCGGATCTGTCCCCCATTGAGCATGTTTGGGACTGGATGAAGCTTCGTGTCACGCGGTCTGCACGTCCAGCACGAACGCTGGTCCAACTGAGGCGCCAGGTGGAAATGGCATGGCAAGCCGTTCCACAGGACTACATCCATCATCTCTACGATCGTCTCCATGGGAGAATAGCAGCCTGCATTGCTGCGAAAGGTGGATATACACTGTACTAGTGCCGACATTGTGCATGCTCTGTTGCCTGTGTCTATGTGCCTGTGGTTCTGTCAGTGTGATCATGTGATGTATCTGACCCCAGGAATGTGTTAATAAAGTTTCCCCTTCCTGGGACAATGAATTCACGGTGTTCTTATTTCAATTTCCCGGAGTGTATATATATATATATTTTCTCCCCATTTCAAGGACGTCCCTGCGAACAAGGGCTATCTCTTCTCTCAAACTGCATCTTTTTGGTGTCATTGGAAGTGTATTCACAGGTCAAAGTTCTAGAAGGCCCAAGAAGCCACTTTAGCACCTTCTTATAATACAACCTCCGCCTCCGTAAGCGTCTCCGCTGCTCGCTTGTCGGTTTCTCCTCTCGCTTTTCCGAACAACGACAAACATGGTTATTTCTCATTCACTGGATTTTACTGCTCCGCTGCCTTTAAAATAGCACAGACATCAAATCATAAGCGTGATTTTCATGCCGATTGCACCAATCAGTTGAAGTTTTGTTGTGCATATTTCTCAACCTACTACACAGTAATCTTTTCTTTGTCTTAAGTTATTGTGTAATCTTGGTTTAAGTTATGAGCAAGGGCACGGAAATAGAGTATCACTGCCATATCTCAACGTGTAAACAACAATAAAACAAACCTGTCATTTTGCAACAGGCTTCTGTAATACAGTGCTTTATACGGGAAAATATCTGCAGCGTTTTAAACAGGATAGTGCTACATTGAGGATGCTATCCTAATTACAGTTTCTCGTGAATTACTTAAATGCCGATGTGTTTCTTAGTATAAACAGACTACCCACCCCTGATCAAGTTAGACCTGTCAGTGTGTAAATGTTTGTACACATGACTTTCGTTGTCCTTTCGTACGCTACCTGTCGCGTTCGTAGAGTACTAGACCCCAGCCGTGCAATTCCTGGGTTAGTCCTAGGTAGAAGGAATTTTTCCTAATTCCGGTGCCTACTGGGCGGTCCCATGTCGAGTAAGCCTTCTGCCAAATTGAGTACCATAGATCTTTGCCGTGGGTAAAAGCCGGCCACAACTGCTATTTCCGTGGTGAACGTGGGGCTGCACTCTACATCCAGGCAGGCCACACCCCGGTTCACGGTTCTCGAGTGCCATAGACTTTTTTTATTCTTAAACTATAACATCGTAACCTCTCCAGTACCCTTGTAAAAATGATGTACGGATGAATAAAACTACGCTACCAGTAACTCTGGAAGCCTTATCTGCTACTAACTTCCTTTTTTGTGTGAAGTGATTTGCGTGTTTCGATTCTTCTCTGTGGTGTGTCTATCTTTGGAGAGTCTATCCTAACTGTCAGAACTTTTTTAATTATTTTTCCCTCATGATTTAAGAGACGTCTTCTCATTAAATTTTACCGTTTTATGTACGCTCAGAACATTCTGTTTGGCAGAAGAGGTCTGCTACCTTTACCAAGGTTAACTCTTCAACAGTAGAGTAGTAGCTGATACACATTACTTCTAAATCTTCAGTTTCTTTGCAGTTATGTCGTGTCGCCGCTAAAAGTTGGAATGCGAGGTTGCTGTTCACTACACTACATCTGTGAGGCATTCGCCTTTCTATTACGGATCACAGAATTCAAATGGTTCAAATGGCTCTGAGCACTATGGGACTTAACTTCTGAGGTCACCAGTCCCCTAGAACTTAGAACTACTTAAACCTAACTAACCTAAGGACATCACACACATCCATGCCCGAGGCAGGATTCGAACCTGCGACCGTAGCGGTCGCACGGTGCCAGACTGTAGCGCCTAGAACCACTCGGCCACGCCGGCCGGCGATCACAGAATTAAACAGTAAACTGATTACATGGGTGAACAGTGGTTTTGATTCCTAAATGGAAGAACAACTATTAACTAAATTCTGTATGCTGATTTTGAAAACACCAATAAAAATTACTACTTGGTTCCAGTTTCTGAGTTACTCTTATAATGAAATGCCAATGTTTCTTTTTCTTATTATTATACAGATAAAACTGTTTTTCAGGTTTGTGTCATTCCCTGTGAGCCAATGATCAGTTTTTCAATAAAATTCCGTGCACGAGTGTAAATAATAGTGACAATTTCTGCTACATTTGTGGCGAGTTCGTATCTACTACACAAAAGAGGAAGTTCAAACCTGTTTGCAAAGCTCATCACTTGTAGTTTGGATGCTAGGTGGGTGACCAGTAAAAAGGATGGGCTCCTCATTTCTGCTGTAATATCTGTGCTGTGCTTCTAAAGGAATGGCGAAATTGGGAGCAAACATCTCTGTGATTTACAGTGCCCATGGTTTGACGAGAACTAAAGAACCTTACTGACTGTTATTTCTCTGCAACACCATCAGTAAAAGGCATGACAAAGGCAAAGAAATGGAGGGGCTGTGTGTTCAAACTTACCATCAGCACTTCGGCCTGTTCCCCACAACCGAGAGGTGCATCTACCTCAACCCCCTTTACGTTGAACTGTCGACGAAGAACATTTATTATATCCTGATGAACCTGAGAAACAAGATGAAGATTTTACAGTTAATGAATCAGAGATTCATCGTCCTACACAATAAGAACTCTATGACCTTATTCGAGGTCTTGAACTTAGCACGGCCAAAGCAGAACTTCTGGGTTCCCGATAGAAAGAGTGGAGTGTATTTCCTACTGGCGTTACCATCTCTTATCGACGGCATTTGTAGACTTTTTTCAATGGGTGGAACGTCTGCTTCTGCAAAAATATTGATGTGTTACAGGCAGCATTGGGAATTGAACACAACCCAAAGGAATGGAGGCTTTTTATACATGCCTCACAGGGGAGTCTGAAACATGTGTTTCTCCAATGGGAATGAGAAAAGCTCCATTCCTGTTGTGCATGCTCCACATATGAAAGAGACATACATCTCACTCAAGCATATTCTACAATGTATACAGTACCCTACCTGTAAGTGGAAAATTTATGCTGATCTAAAGTTTGCTGTGCTACTCCTAGGTATGCAATTACGATATACCAAAACTAGTGTTTCATTTGCAAATGGGACAGCTGTGAAAATGAGAAACATTACAGTGTGAAAGACTGGCCAAAGCGAAGCAAGGTAGCACCGGGGAAGAAGAATGTATTGTGTAATCCTCTTGTGGATAGGGAACAGATTCTACTGCTTCCACTCAACATCAGACTCGGTCTGTCGAAGATTTTCGTAAGGGCCCTGAACAGGGAGAGTGCAGCATATGAGTGCCCTCAAGAAATGTTTCCTCAAATGACAGATGCCAAGCTCAAGGAAGATGTATTTATCGATCCAAAAATTAGGACAGTCATGAAGAGCGATAATGTCACTGAACTACTGGACGCAAAAAAAGAAAAAAACAGCCTGGTGCTCTTTCAAAGGTTAAGCATCAGTTTTCTTGGACACGAGAAAGCAGAAAATTATGTGGAATTGGCGGGGAATGTGGTGGCATGTTTTCAAAACATGGTGTGCCACATGTCTCTTAAGTTACAAATTACACCTCACTTAAATTCTTTTCAGAGTCTCTCGGTGATTCGGTGCTGTTACTGATGAACATGGGGAGAGGTTCCATCAGCAGATTGCTACAATGGAGAAGCGTTACCAGGGAAATAGAATCCTAATACTTTAGCAGACTACTGCTGGACAATCAACAGAAAAGTTTTCGAGTACTTTGTTGCGCTCATATATATGTTGTTGTTGTTGTTGTGGTCTTCAGTCCTGAGACTGGTTTGATGCAGCTCTCCACGCTACTCTATCCTGTGCAAGCTTCTTCATCTCCCAGTACCTACTGCAACCTACATCCTTCTGAATCTGCTTAATGTATTCATGTCTTGGTCTCCCTCTACGATTTTTACCCTCCACGCTGCCCTCCAATGCTAAATTTGTGATCCCTTGATGCCTCAAAACATGTCCTACCAACCGATCCCTTCTTCTAGTCAAGTTGTGCCACAAACTTCTCTTCTCCCCAATCCTATTCAATACCTCCTCATTAGTTACGTGATCTACCCACCTCATCTTCAGCATTCTTCTGTAGCACCACATTTCGAAAGCTTCTATTCTCTTCTTGTCCAAACTGGTTATCGTCCATGTTTCACTTCCATACATGGTTACACTCCATACAAATACTTTCAGAAACGACTTCCTGACACTTAAATCTATACTCGATGTTAACAAATTTCTCTTCTTCAGAAACGATTTCCTTGCCATTGCCAGTCTACATTGTATATCCTCCCTACTTCGACCATCATCAGTTATTTTACTCCCTAAATAGCAAAACTCCTTTACTACTTTAAGTGCCTCATTTCTTAACCTAATCCCCTCAGCATCAGCCGATTTAATTTGACTACATTCCATTATCCTCGTTTTGCTTTTGTTGATGTTCATCTTATATCCTCCTTTCAAGACACTGTCCATTCCGTTCAACTGCTCTTCCAAGTCCTTTGCTGTCTCTGACAGAATTACAATGTCATCGCCGAACCTCAAAGTTTTTACTTCTTCTCCATGAATTTTAATACCTACTCCGAATTTTTCTTTTGTTTCCTTTACTGCTTGCTCAATATACAGATTGATAAACATCGGGGAAAGGCTACAACCCTGTCTCACTCCTTTCCCAACCACTACTTCCCTTTCATGCCCCTCGACTCTTATAAATGCCATCTGGTTTCTGTACAAATTGTAAATAGCCTTTCGCTCCCTGTATTTTACCCCTGCCACCTTCAGAATTTGAAAGAGAGTATTCCAGTTAACGTTGTCAAAAGCTTTCTCTAAGCTAGAAACGTAGGTTTGCCTTTTCTTAATCTTTCTTCTAAGATAAGTCGTAAGGTTAGTATTGCCTCACGTGTTCCAACATTTCTACGGAATCCAAACTGATCTTCCCCGAGGTCCGCTTCTACCAGTTTTTCCATTCGTCTGTAAAGAATTCGCGTTAGTATTTTTCAGCTGTGACTTATTAAACTGATAGTTCGGTAATTTTCACATCTGTCAACAGCTGCTTTCTTTGGGATTGGAATTATTATATTCTTCTTGAAGTCTGTGGGTATTTCGCCTGTCTCATACATCTTGCTCACCAGATGGTAGAGTTTTGTCACGACTGGCTCTCCCAAGGCCATCAGTAGTTCTAATGGAATGTTGTCTACTCCCGGGCCTTGTTTCGACTCAGGTCTTTCAGTGCTCTGTCAAACTCTTCACGCAGTATCTTATCTCCCATTTCATCTTCATCTACATCCTCTCCCATTTCCATAATATTGTCCTCAAGTACATCGCCCTTGTATAAACCCTCTATATACTCTTTCCACCTTTCTGCCTTCCCTTCTTTGCTTAGAACTGGGTTGCCATCTGAGCTCTTGATATTCATACAAGTGGTTCTCTTCTCTCAAAAGGTCTCTTTAATTTTCCTGTAGGCAGTATCTATCTTACCCCTAGTGAGACAAGCCTCTACATCCTTACATTTGTCCTCTAGCCATCCCTGCTTAGCCATTTTGCACTTCCTGTCGATCTATTTTTGAGACGTTTGTATTCCCTTTTGCCTGCTTCATTTACTGCATTTTTATATTTTCTCCTTTCATCAATTAAATTCAATATTTCTTCTGTTACCCAAGGATTTCTATTAGCCCTCGTCTTTTTACCTACTTGATCCTCTGCTGCCTTCACTACTTCATCCCTCAGAGCTATCCATTCTTCTTCTACTGTATTTCTTTCCCCCATTCCTGTCAATTGTTCCCTTATGCTCTCCCTGAAACTCTCTACAACCTCTGGTTCTTTCAGTTTATCCAGGTCCCATCTCCTTAAATTCCCACCTTTTTGCAGTTTCTTCAGTTTCAATCTGAAGTTCATAACCAATAGATTGTGGTCAGAATCCACATCTGCCCCTGGAAATGTCTTACAATTTAAAACCTGGTTCCTAAATCTCTGTCTTACCATTATACACTCCTGGAAATGGAAAAAAGAACACATTGACACCGGTGTGTCAGACCCACCATACTTGCTCCGGACACTGCGAGACGGCTGTACAAGCAATGATCACACGCACGGCACAGCGGACACACCAGGAACCGCGGTGTTGGCCGTCGAATGGCGCTAGCCGCGCAGCATTTGTGCACCGCCGCCGTCAGTGTCAGCCAGTTTGCCGTGGCATACGGAGCTCCATCGCAGTCTTTAACACTGGTAGCATTCCGCGACAGCGTGGACGTGAATCGTATGTGCAGTTGACGGACTTTGAGCGAGGGCGTATAGTGGGCATGCGGGAGGCCGGGTGGACGTACCGCGGAATTGCTCAACACGTGGGGCGTGAGGTCTCCACAGTACATCGATGTTGTCGCCAGTGGTCGGCGGAAGGTGCACGTGCCCGTCGACCTGGGACCGGACCGCAGCGACGCACGGATGCACGCCAAGACCGTAGGATCCTACGCAGTGCCGTAGGGGACCGCACCGCCACTTCCCAGCAAATTAGGGACACTGTTGCTCTTGGGGTATCGGCGAGGACCATTCGCAACCGTCTCCATGAAGCTGGGCTACGGTCCCGCACACCGTTAGGCCGTCTTCCGCTCACGCCCCAACATCGTGCAGCCCGCCTCCAGTGGTGTCGCGACAGGCGTGAATGGAGGGACGAATGGAGACGTGTCGTCTTCAGCGACGAGAGTCGCGTCTGCCTTGGTGCCAATGATGGTCGTATGCGTGTTTGGCGCCGTGCAGGTGAGCGCCACAATTAGGACTGCATACGACCGAGGCACACAGGGCCAACACCCGGCATCATGGTGTGGGGAGCGATCTCCTACACTGGCCGTACACCACTGGTGATCGTCGAGGGGACACTGAATAGTGCACGGTACATCCAAACCGTCATCGAACCCATCGTTCTACCATTCCTAGACCGGCAAGGGAACTTGCTGTTCCAACAGGACAATGCACGTCCGCACGTATCCCGTGCCACCCAACGTGCTGTAGAAGGTGTAAGTCAACTACCCTGGCCAGCAAGATCTCCGGATCTGTCCCCCATTGAGCATGTTTGGGACTGGATGAAGCGTCGTCTCACGCGGTCTGCACGTCCAGCACGAACGCTGGTCCAACTGAGGCGCCAGGTGGAAATGGCATGGCAAGCCGTTCCACAGGACTGCATCCAGCATCTCTACGATCGTCTCCATGGGAGAATAGCAGCCTGCATTGCTGCGAAAGGTGGATATACACTGTACTAGTGCCGACATTGTGCATGCTCTGTTGCCTGTGTCTATGTGCCTGTGGTTCTGTCAGTGTGATCATGTGATGTATCTGACCCCAGGAATGTGTCAATAAAGTTTCCCCTTCTTGGGACAAGGAATTCACGGTGTTCTTATTTCAATTTCCAGGAGTGTATAATCTATCTGATACCTTTTAGTATCTCCAGGATTCTTCCAGGTATACAACCTTCTTTTATGATTCTTGAACCAAGTGTTAGCTATGATTAAGTTATGCTCTGTGCAAAATTCTACAAGGCGGCTTCCTCTTTCATTTCTTCCCCCCAATCCATATTCACCTACTATGTTTCCTTCTCTCCCTTTTCCTACTGACGAATTCCAGTCACCCATGACTATTAAATTTTCGTCTCCCTTCACTACCTGAATAATTTCTTTTATCTCGTCATACATTTCATCAATTTCTTCATCATCTGCAGAGCTAGTTGGCATATAAACTTGTACTACTGTAGTAGGCATGGGCTTTGTGTCTATCTTGGCCACAATAATGCGTTCACTATGCTGTTTGTAGTAGCTAACCCGCACTCCTATTTTTTTATTCATTATTAAACCTACTCCTGCATTACCCCTATTTGATTTTGTATTTATAACCCTGTAATCACCTGACCAAAAGTCTTGTTCCTCCTGCCACCGAACTTCACTAATTCCCACTATATCTAGCTTTAACCTATCCATTTCCCTTTTTAAATTTTCTAACCTACCTGCCCGATTAAGGGATCTGACATTCCACGCTCCGATCCGTAGAATGCCAGTTTTCTTTCTCCTGATAACGACGTCCTCTTGAGTAGTCCCCGCCCGGAGATCCGAATGGGGGACTATTTTACCTCCGGAATATTTTACCCAAGAGGACGCCATCATCATGTAATCATACAGTAAAGCTGCATGTCCTCGGGAAAAATTACGGCAGTAGTTTCCCCTTGCTTTCAGCCATTCGCAGTACCAGCACAGCAAGGCCGTTTTGGTTAATGTTACAAGGCCAGATCAGTCAATCATCCAGACTGTTGCCCCTGAAACTACTGAAAAGGCTGCTGCCCCTCTTCAGGAACCACATGTTTGTCTGGCCTCTCAACAGATACCCCTCCGTTGTGGTTGCACTTACGGTACGGCCATCTGTATCGCTGAGGCACGCAAGCCTCCCCACCAACGGCAAGGTCCATGGTTCATGGGGGAAGCTCATATATATATGGTGTTCCAAAATAATGTATACAATCTTTGAAACAGAATATCTCTTTAATTAGAGGAGACAGAAATACCATATGTATGAGTAATAAGTGACAAGGCGGTGGAAAACATAACAATACTTTCTTTTGTTTCAGGATGGTCAGTAAACATGGCGTTATCGTTTGAACAACGGAAATGGGTGCTAAAAGTGTAACTGGAAAACAGGGAATGTGAGTGCGGAACCCCGACGTTGGAGAGTTGAATTTGGAACACCACCACCGACAAGAGTAACAATTACAAGAATCAGAGATGAGTTTGAAATCGAAGGAACGCTGCACGACATGAAGAAGGGACATAGCGGACGAAAGAGAAGTTCAACAGACAATGAGAGTGTTGATGCAGTAATCCAGGCATATATACGATCTGCGAAGAAATCTGAGAGGTAATGCTCTCTTGAGACTGCAATCTGCAGAAGCAGTGTTCGTAGGATTTTGCGCTCTCAGAACTTTAAGCGTTAAATTTCAAGACTTCTCCATGCTCTTAACGATGATGATCCTGATAGACGAAGCGAATTTTGTGAGTGGTTCATTAACAGATGTGAAGAAGAGCAACGTTTCCAAGATAGAATTCTTTGGTCAGATGAAGCGACGTTTAAACTTGCTGGAACATTTAACGGCCATAATTGCGTGTACTGGGCCAAGGAGAGCCCATACATAACCGAGCAAAGGCATGTTAATCAACCAGGAGTAACAGTCTGGTGTGATCTATCTTCTATAGGGTTAATCGGGTCGTACTTCTTTGACAACAATATGACGGGCGACTCATACTTCGAAATGTTGGAAATGATAACTCCTGGTCCTAGCGTTGTGTTTGGAAATGTAGATTGTTACTTTCAACATAATGGGACGCCACCTCACTTTCACCTGGATGTGAGGGCATTTCTCAATCGCACATTCCCTGCCAGATAGACAGGACAAAGAGTGAGTGTGGAGTATACCGCTCAATCACCAGATTTAAATCCTTTATACTTCTTTCTGTGGGGTACTCTCAAGAACACAGTTTACGCTGCGACACCACGCACACTGGATGATCTTAGAGAGCAAATTGAGCAAGCCTGTGATGCTATTACGTTGGAAACAGTTAAGTTGTCATGTCGCTCAGTCGTCGGCTTTGACCAATGACGTCAGAATTGGCCAGAGAGCATGTATTACAAAGATGAAAGAGCTGAGAAGAATGTTCAGAAACAAAGGAATGCAAGAGAGAAAAACTGTACTTCACATAATAAGGGCCATTAACATTTTCACGTTAACGATATCGCGTGTTTGTATCTTAGTATTTCTCCGCAAAATACAATCGAAAGAAATGAATGAAATATATTACTACCAAAGAATACATCACGTTACATGTATGTCAGTTGTATCTCGAAACTCTTTCGAGCTGTATTGCTTAAGAGCAGTACGGGATACAAGTTCAGCGTACGTCGATTTCTTCACTAGATTACTGTCCTGTTCTTCACTTGAACGATGTATCCTCCGCTTCAGTAAACCCTAAGTGGAACACGGGATACAAATTGCAGATGTGTTGCTTATTTCGTCTCCGCTATTACTAACAGTCTTTTCTTACGTACATATCAGTACCACTGACGACAGAAGGACCTACGTATATAATATATGTATACCAGACTTCCGTGGACCTCTATATATGTACACTGGTAACGAAAAGGTGGAAATAGACGTACGTTATATTTGCAACCTGTACCTCAATTGAACTACACGGAGACAAGAAGACGACACATGTACAATTTGTATCCCGTACACTATGGAGTACAGTTTTCTTGTTGCCTTGGACGCTAATAGTATTCCATTCGTTACATGAGCTATATAGCTATACGCAACATTTGTTATCTTGCTCGCCAATTGACATATGTAGTGTCAGTGTAAAGGCGAAGTGAAGGACGTGATACAAATTTTAGTTGTGTCGGGGGTTTCGCCTGTACTATAGCAAGTACACATTCGAAAATGTCGCACTGATACTAGTACTGGGAAACGAAAGAATATCGACAGCTGAGAAATTTCTATTACGTAATTCACAACATGAAAATATACACATTGGTGGAATAAAACAGTGAAATATGTCAAAATAGTGAAATATAGTGAAATAAGCAAATGGAAAAGTGAATTTACCACACGGAAATATCGAAGAATAACCGAAGCTCGCCTAGACAGACAGTAACGAAAATTACATACCCACATAGAGACAAACCCATTCCTATAAAGACACTAAATATTGTTCCACAATAACAAACTGATACTCCAAATTACCTCAATATCATTACGAATAATTATTTTAATGTACATAGCGCTTATCCGGAGCACAGAACTGTTTTATTATCTGTGCCTCGAAGTGAAGACATTACTATCTATGACTAATGTATGACGTCATTGTTCAAAGCCGACGGGTTGTATCCCCTGCTTCACTAGACCCCACAGATGTATACGGTATACGGGAATGACGTTTGTAATAAACATACCGAAGTTACGTGCATACACACACACACACACGCACGCACACACACACACACACACACACACACACACACACACACACAGATGGAAATGCCACATCCAGAAAACAAACATAACAGTTGGTATTACACGTACACAGTATGTGTATACAGTTTCAAGAAAATGACTGTATCGTCAAAATATGAACCAGCTAAATAGTTTTACTGCTGTTTTCGTGTTCAGTGAAGTACAACACATCGAATACAGTTTGTTTTATCCAGAAACCTGACAAAAAGTTTTTATTTGTTGACTAGTGTTATCGATCTAAATTAATAGTACATACAATGTTAAAATGAGCATTCCGTCTACATTGTGAATTAATTTTTTTATTGTCTATTTATTACATGTTTCAGATCATATCAGATACTGAGGTAAACATTTAACTTCAAAGTGTAGTTAAATTAGTGACCACGCAGCGCAGCAGTCATTCCATTTTGTGATCGAGAGGTACATTTCTTTATACATTATGTTCGTAGACTTGTACAATGAATTTCTTCGCTTCATTAACAGTAAACAAAATGTTAAATGAGTGTCGTGACTAGTTTATTAGCTGGTAGTCTAATTTTCCGTCCGCTTCCTACATCAATTGCGTCATCAGTTCTTATAGAACGACTTTTTTCTTCACAATATTGCTACTTATATTTCCTTTGTTGTTGTAGTGGTCTTCAGTCCCAAGGCTAGATTTGATGCAGCTCTCAACACTACTCTATCCTGTGCAAGTCCCTTCATTTACGACAAACTACTGCAACCTGGATCTTCTGAATCTGCTGGCTGTGTTTATCTCTTAGTCTCCCTCTACGACACTTACCCCCACATTTCCCCCCAGCACTGAACTGGTGATCCCTTAATGTCTCAGAATGTGTCCTGTTAATCGATCCCTTCTTCTAGTTTGGCTGAGCCACAAATTTCTTTCCTCCCCAATTAAATTCCGTATCCCCTCAATAGTTACCTGATATACCCCACTAGTCTTCAGCATTCTTCTGTAATGCCACATTCAGAAACCCTCTCTTCTTGTCTAAACTGTTTTTCGTCCATGTTTCACTTCCATACGTGGCTACACTCCATGGAAATACTTTCAGAAAAGGGTTCCTAACAAATAAATCTATATTCGATTTTAACTAATTTATCTTTTTCAGAAACGCTGTTCTTGCTGTTGCCAGTCTACATTTTATATATTGTCTACTTCGGCCATCGTCATTTATTTTGATTCACAAACAGCAAATGTCATTTATTACTCTAAGGGTCCTGCCTCCTAATCTAATTCCCGAGCATCACCTGATTTAATTCGACTACCTCCTATATCCTTGTTTTGCTGTTGTTGATGTTCATGTTATATCCTCATTTCAAGACACTGCCTATTCCGCTCAACTGCTCTTCCAAGTCATTTGCTTTCTCTGACGGAATTACAATGTAAGTGACAAACGTCATAGTTTTTATTTTTGCTCCTTGGACTTTAATTCCTACTACAAATTCTTCTTTCGTTTCCTTACTGCTTGTTCAGTGTACAAATAGAATAACATCGTGAATAGGCTACAACCCTGTCCTACTCCCTCCATCTGCATCTACATACATATCCGCAAGCCACCGTATGGTGCGTGGTGGAGGGTACTCTGCACCACAACTAGTTGTTTCCATTCCTGTTCTACTCGCAGATAGACCGAGGAAAAAACGACAGAGGTAAATTTATGTATATACCTCCACATCAGCCCAAATTTCTCATATCTTGACTTCGTGGTCCTGATGCGAAATATCTGCTGGTGGCGGTAGAATTGTTCTGCAGTCGACGGATTCCTATTTGAGTTCCCGAAACATATCCGTAACACGTTCGCGTTGTTCGAACCTACTGCTAACAATTAAAGTAGCCCGCTTCTGAATTAATTCGATGTTTTCCTTTAATGCCACCTGGTGCGGATGCCAAACACACGAGCAGCACCCAGGAACAGGTCGCTCCAACGTTCTATACGCCATCTCCTTTAAAGATGAACTACACTTCTCTAAAATTCTCTCAAAGTCGACCGTTCACCTGTTCTACCACAATCCTCACATGCTTGTTCCGTTCCATACGGACTTTACATCCAGATTTTTAAACAACATGACTGTTTGAAGCAGGCCACTATCACTGCTGTATCCGAACATTACGGGCTTGCTCTTCCTACTCATCAGCATTAACTTAAATTTTTCTGTATGAAAATATGATTACCATTCATCAAGCTAACTAGAATTTTTGTGTAATTCATGTTGTATCATCCTATGGTCACTCATCTTCCCGTAGACCACAGCATCATCAGCAAACAAACTCATGTTTGATCATCTGTTGCCTTCACTATTTCATCTCTCAAAGCTACCCATTCGTCTTTGACTTCTTTTCCCTGTTCTTGACAATTGTTGGCTAATGCTCTCTCTGAAACTCTAAACACATTCTGGTTCTCTCAACTGATCCGAGTCCCATCTTCATATTTCACTACCTTTTTACTGTTTCTTCAGTTTTAATATGCAGTTTATAACCAATAAATCTTGGTCAGAGTCCACATCTCCTCCAGGAAATGTCTTACAGTTCAAAATCTGATTCCTAAATCTCTACCTAACCATTACAAATCAATCTGAAATCTTCCGATGTCTCCAGATCTCTTCCCCTTGTAAAATCTTTTGGTACGATTCTTAAACCAAGTGTTAGCCATGGTGAAATTAGTCCCTGCACCAAATTCTACAACAAGGCTTCCCCTTTAGTTTCTTTCCCCTAGTCCATATTCACCTACTGTTTATCATTGTCTTCCATTTCTTACTATCAAAGTCCAGTCCCTCATCACTATTAAACTTTCGTATGCCTTAACTCTCTGAAAAATTTCTTTTATCTAATCACACATTTCTTTAATCTCTTCATCATCTGAGGAGCTATTTGGCACCTCTTATCGTAGCACATTTATGATGTGTGAACCCTTCGACGTCTGTTTCTTAACCACAGTGCCTCTGGAAATTGTTTTCCTCAAGTTGTTGATACACTATTACATCACACAAGATGACCCGAATGTTTGATCGGTAAGTCTGAATAAATTTTTAATCGTCTACCGCAGTGCAATTGGTACAGTCTGGGGGTATACACATTGCGTAATTTATCATGCAGAGCTGCCAACTCTGGCAGCGATTATGTCACTGACCCGACTGGGCACAGAGTCGGACTGAGCTTGAACGACTGTCCCTACTCGTCATTCCAAGCTTTTTCAACTTAGATGCAGAGTCTATCCATCTCAGAGGGTAGGGGTGGTGGGGCGACAGTCTCCACAGCCATTACCCAGATGTTTACGACTGGTGACACATCTGAAAAATTGCTGGCGAGGCCAAGGTTCTAACATCCCCTTTATCGAAGTACGTCAGAGAAGTGCAGGCGGCATTCGATCTTACGTTATCTGGTTGAAAGATAACGTCATGGAAACCTCGAGGATACATCACAGGCACCGACAACACGTCAGTAGCGTAGCTGCCGCTGTCCAGATTACCATCTACCCAAACCAAAGATGATCCTGTTGTTCATCAATGGCACCCCATAACGTCACGTGCTGGACTAAATATTAAAAGCGATTCTTTTACGTATATAGCAATACTGCTACTTATTTTTGGCTGAAATTCTAACAATTTGCATACCCAAGCACGTAGTAAATTTCGCGCCAGTTTTATTTTGCTGGATGCCGCCTTCACGGTGTTGCATTTTTAATATCGATCACCCTATTTAATTTTATTTTCAAGCGCAGCATTACAAATGATCAGTCCCTTTGCAACATCACAATGTAACTCACCAGTACGTTAATTATCAACAAAGAAGCTGCTAATGTAAACGTTGTGACATATTCGCATGCGTCGTTCACAAGTACCAATTGAGCAGCATTGCAGAAGTATGGCATTAAAGAGCCTACACTTCCTGCCGACTCCAATTAATTTTCATTAGCGTTATAACGACGCCTTCATACTAGTGTTTTCCTAGATCCTTTCGTTTGTTTCCCTTCTATCGAAGTAATTATCAACTTTTCCTTCAGAGTTAATTAACTGTATGGTAACGCTGTCATCACTTGGTGCCTTCCTAATTTTCACACCTCGAATAATTTTATGGATATGTGGCTTACTTATTCCATAAAGTCATTATTTTCGCTTTTTTCTATGTTCTGATTAATTTCTTAACTCTTTACCTACCACCGGACCTCAGAGGCTCGACCATGATGTGTAATATCTATTCTATTGGTGACATTTAATTTTAATCAAATCCTATGATTTTTCCTAATTTGCCAAGTTACTCCAAATTTTGGAAAAAATATTATAAAAATTTGTCTGTATCTTTGTGTCAAAGTGTTGGTGCAGGTTTCCTCCAGTACAGGCCGCGCAAGCTCGTGCGGTTAGAAGCAAATTTTCAACAACCAGACGTCTGTCTACGCAGCATCTATTACTTCATTTGCCATTGCTGACTCGAGATATTATTCTCTCAATGATCAACAGACCTCTTATGTTCCTAAGAAAAACAAAGTTGTTACCTTCCTTAGCTCTCTCATGACCAACCAAAGGTGTCATCATCATACCTAATAAAGCCTGAAGTTACAATGACATAAAATGCCACAAAGGGTGGCGTTGACACCATGGACCAGTGGACGCGATGCTACAGTGTCAAGAGAAAAACAAGGTGTTGGCCTTCTGTGGTTCTCTCCAACATGATCGATGTAAGTGTAATGAATGCATACATAATCTGGATGATGATGGCTACCACCAAAAGCTGAGATGTCGGATTTTCAACATCGATTTGGGAAAGCAGCTAGCAGCGGTAAAGAAGTCAATGAATTCATTAATAGCACTGGCTCAGGGAAGGGCACTAAGACAACCAGCTAACAAAAGGAGAAGATGTGCGTATTGTTCAGAAGAAAGATAGAAAAAATTTATATGTTATATATAGGTGCACCAAACCGGTACGATCGGAACAGTCTGCTACTGTCTGTACATCCTGAGCAGATTTGCGATAAGAATAAAGTGTAAAAATTGTGTTTTTTAAATGTAAACCTTAAATAAATAAATTTTTTTAGAAGTATTTATACCTCAAGAGTGGTTCACATCACAATTATTCTAAATAGTGACAATTTAAACAACACTGTCATCAGAAGCCTCACTGGTAGGCAAAAAAAACTACACAGATTTCCTCTTAAGCAGAAGGTTAAACTACCGGAACGCTTAAAGATAATCTTTGAATACCAACTTGTTGTTCGTTTCTAGATCATATGCCACATAAACTTGTAAAATATACCGTCTAATAGATTGCTCTTTGGTTTTCTTGATACCATTATGCCTTAATAAGACTTTTCTTCAAGGCTTCATTCGTATGTGAAGCTGTCGTCAACAGGCAGGTTGGTTTAAAGCTCACTGTGTTGTATAGTTTAACACACAGTAATGAAAGCAATATTTCGTCCGTGCAGAAAGTGGCTATATTGTAGCAATCTCGTGTACAGTTTATTGTGGATTTTTTTTAATTTTTTGTTTTAAATAGAGGCTACTCTGGATGTAAGTCAAGAACATTGTGTTACTTCTTCACCATAGACTTTAAGAACCCAATATTTGGAGTAATGTTATGAACTGTTGTATATATTGAGTTAAATGTGAGACCAAATGAACTACCATATGGATACCTTCCGTACGTCACAGGCTCTTAAATGCAACACCAATTGAATATTGCATACCTGATGAATAAAAATAGTGCTTTTAGATGAGCAAGATCATGAACTCTATAGTTATCTATAAAACAAAAAATGAGAGCTTCGGTCATTGCTTGGATCCAAAACTGTCCTCTAGTTAAAACACCACAGTGTTTTACTAGGCAAGGTTCTGTAGCAGATTACATGTCCGTTCTTCCTCCGATCTTTCAACTGCCAGTGTAGTGCCAGTAAACAGGAGGACATACACTTTAATGTAGAATAAAAACCAATGTACAACTTTTCATTTTTCCCATTAACGAAGCATTCCCTGACGTGAAAGAAACGATAAGTGACACGAAACGTTGTAGGACCGGCCAGGGGTTGAACTTCGGAACACTGGATTTGTTGCGGGACTCCTACCTACAGAGACAACGAGCCATACGTAGACTTCTTTAACGATGTATAGTTTTAAACGTAAAGCATTATTTTAAGCCATTGAATATTTCACATAATATCTTGTGTTCTTTCAGAACTTCTTAGCAGTTGAAATTGAGTGTTGTAACATGTCAATGTTACAATAGCGCAGTACAACTTTTAGTAACTCTGACTACTACAAAAATACGAAATGAAGCAAGGCCTAAAAGTAGAAGCAACATACTTCAAAACGCTACCGTTTTAATAAAGCATTTATTCAGGTTACCAGTTTCTGTAAGCCATGTTGCCATCTTCGGATGTGCAACTCATAGACAGAGTAACACAAAAACTGGATGTGAGTTATCTACATAATATTTTAACGTAATATAGATCCATAACGTACCTTATGAACTACACTTCAAAGCATCTCGTCTTGTGTGCAATAATTTGTGTCACATAATGAGTAGGCATTCCAAGAACATGCATGGTGTAGTACATGTCAATGGTAGAACAAACATTATATAAAAAATCACACACAGCACACCGAATACACATGGTCATGTTCGCTTAACCACATACAGATATTGGGTAATAAACATAGTAGATATTATCATCAGCTACCATGTGGCACCATAGTTATAAAAAACTGAAATACGGCGTTTCGTATAAAGGCTATGAACGAACATAAACCCATGTACGTGATTACAATGAAGATATACCTTGAGTGGTTCAAATCAGAGTATCAAAATTAACAATTTTTGCGTTTAAAAAGCAGCTTCTTAAAACAGTGTTTTTATTAATAAATACTTAACTTAATAATCCTTTGTTATCCATAATTATCATTCACTATTTACCTTTATTTATGTGTAATACAGAATTGTGGTCATGAGGGGCTCGTGTTCTACTTTTTTTTAATATCTTCTTGACTATTTCTTTATGTTTTCTTAATAATATTGTGATTTTGTAAATAATTTACTATATCTGCTAATTAAGAATTGATTTAATTTCATATCTTTAAATAGTAAGCCATATGGTATTCCATACTAAATATATCAATGAACAAGTTGTCACAGCACCATTTCAGGTGTTTTTATAGAAAGGAAACATAAAAACAGTTTACAATTGTTATCTTAGTCTCTCTATGTAAATAATCCATACTATAAAACACCAACAATAAAGTAGAAAATTCTAAAAACAACGAAAGCTATTGCTCGATGTGTAGGTGAATCTAATCGAAATATAGACACCGAAAAGGAGACGCATTGATCCACTTTGTAACATATGAACATATGAAAATAATGTAGTCAGTAGTTTATAAAATTTTGTCCTACAACCATTACAAATACCTTACATTAGTGAGCTGAAAGATTAGATACTGGGTTGATGCATGAGGTCTAGGTACAGTGAGAGGAGATATGGTGGCAAAAGTAACCAGTATTAAACCGTAATACGCAATAAACTATAAGTGCATCACTACTTACGGTCGAATTTTAAATTATCAGTTACTTACAGATGGTCACTCATGGATTAACAACAGGGATGTAGATTCATGCTAGACAGTATATGTTAAGTGTGGGAAGCGACGTACTGAAAATTAACTGTTAGATTGTTGTTGTGGTTGCGTTGTATTTGTGGCGCTAATCCTCAGTCTGAAGACTGGTCTGACGCAGTTCTAAACGCTAGTCCATGCTGCGCAAGTCCTTTCATCTCTGCGTAACTACTGCCGCTCACATCCATTTCACCCTTCTTTCTGTAATCAAGCTCTGATCTACCTCTATAATTTTACCTTCCACTTTTACCCTCTCCCCTTTGCTACCAGTCTGACGATTCGTTAATGGCACATGATCTCAGGTTGCATCCTATCAACGGATCCCTTCTTTTAATCGAGTTTTGTCGTAAATTATTTCTCCCCAGTTGAATTAGTACCTGTCCATTAGTTGCGCTATACACTCAGCTAACCTTTAGTGTTGTTGGGTAGCACCACATTTCAAAAGATCTAATCTTCTCTTGTCTGACTGTTTATTGTTCACGTTTCACTTGCGTATAAGGCTACATCCCAGAAAAACACCTTCAGAATAGGTAGGCTTCCTACCAAATGTGTGTGTGATGTTAACAAATATCTCCATTTTCCAAAAACTATTTTTTTGCTCTTACGAGTTGGCATTTATATCTTTCCTGCTTCTGCTACTGGAAATTATCTTTCTGTCGAAATAGCAAAAGTCATCTTCTGCTTTTACTGATCAATTTGAAACTTCCCCCAGCATCGCCTGATTTAGTACTTCTACATTGCTCTACACTTATCTTACTTTTCTTGTTTGCGTCTCATATTAAGACACTATACATTCCGTTTAACCTATTTTCCAAGTTATTTATCTTCTCTGATAGAATTATCGTGTCACTGGCAGTTTTCAAAGTTTTCAGTTCTTCACCCTGAACTTCGAAAACTTTCCAAATTTTGCTTTCGTTTCCTTATGAATGTTAGGGCCTAAGATTCTATCGATGACGGGATCGTTATGAATGTAGCAGAAGCTCCGATTGCGGAATTATGAGAAGGAAAATATTCCGCGTTCAATGGACCCATCTGATTAGTTTCTAAAGCGGATTATGGGAACCTCAAAAAGCCTAAATCTAGATGGCCAGATGGAGTGTAGAACGCCGGTGCTGGATAATGAAAGTACAGCGCTTAACCACTTGAGTAGTGATTCTCCAACAGAAAGAGGTTCCTACTCAATGGTCTGAAGATGACCACAGTAATGGTCGAAACCGGTCACCTTGTTAAATAAATCGTGATCAAGGCTGTTTTTAATAGTAATTATTTAACCACTTTTTGTTTTAACGGCGACTGAAAAATCTGTGATACAAAATCTTCTAATTATTTGTTTGTGAAAATATAGCTTGATAGATATACTCCACAATTACAGGACTCAGAAGAAAACAAATTTTTTCTCTAGTAAGAGCACAACGAGAGAAGACTCCAGAGCTAGGGGAAACAAAAAAAACTATATACTATTTTGACGAGGGAAAACGGAGAGGTCCGGACTGAGAAGAAGTTTAATCGAGAGAGCTAAGGAAAGCCAGCTGTCGGCGAATCCAGTGCCAGTGTTCTCGTCCGCCAGAGACAAGCCTGTGTGGTAATGTATCAGGTCTGACATGTATCGCAAAGACCAGTTGGACTAAGACTAATGCGAGGGGGACGGTGGTCGGGATCAGATTGTGAAAAACGACTTCCATCGGTATGGTAGGAAGACTAATGTGAAACCACACTGTTTTCTAGGATATCAATGGCGCGACCATTTCAACGTGGGGAAGAGATGACTTTCCTCCCCAACGAGAAAACAAAGATCTGCTGGTAATGTGAGTCACTGATAAAATGTCGACTCCCAGGAAACTTATTATAATATAAAATTCATGTATGTGCCGCAATTTAGACTTGATCCGATCGACACCTGCGGGGGGGGGGGGGGGGGGAATAACACTGGCCGCTCGAGGATACGAAGTAAGCGAGATGAAATGAGCGGCTCGAGTACATGCTAACACTTGAAGCTGTATAAACAATACTGAAACCTTTACTTCGATTTTGGAAAGTCCCCAACCCTCCAATGGGAAGGGGCGTCGCTACCACTTCATACCGAAGTGGAAAAATATGACTTTTCCAAGGGAAAAGACGGGATAATCGCATTAACTTGTATTCCGTCATCGCGGGGAGCGTAATATTTATGTAACATGAAACACTATATTGGAAATGAAGGAATCTAAGACCCGTACTTTGAGTGGAAGGCTAAGGGACCGGCGTTTCTTGTTCACGAATCGCTCCCTGAATTCGATCCGTCACCTCTCGGCGACTGAGTGCAGCCATTCTCATCGGGCTGCAATCCACTGTAATCTCCAACTGTTTTTGGCGAGCTATCACCGCTGCCCATGGAATGACAATTTGATGAAAACTCTGCAATGGTAATGACGTGCGTTTTCGTTCATTAGGACCAGAATTTACTGCGGTTCTCGGAGAGAGCCCCAGAGAGGCCACTGGCGCGACGTTACCGCTGGGACCAGTTTGCGGGGTGCGGCCGGCAGGTGAAGAAGTCCTGCCGCGGCGCCAGGCGGCGGCCGGGAATCCAGTTTTTTGCCGGGAGCCGACGGTCTGCGGCGCGCGCGGCGCCTCCTCCCCGTCCGCTGTATTTGCGGTCGGCAGACCGGCTGTATACTTCATTAGCCGTGTTAGCGGCGCCGCCAATTACAAGCCGGCCCCTGGCGGTCTGGACGTTGCAGATCCGCAGCGGGCAGCCAAGTGCGTCCTTTCTAGGGCTCCGACTCCCTCTCAGAAGCCAAGACTGACCCCCCCAATTCCGAATGGTGGACACCTGCACTCAATGGTTACGTTGTTGTAGCGCCAGGAGCTTTAAGAAATGACAAAAATCACAACACACATACCGTCTGATATACTCCTCATGAAACCACCAGTCACGAGTCAGAGGTCGAAAAAAAAGAATTCGCTAATCTGGCCGGAAGCTTGTATCCAGTCACTCGTTGACAAGTCTGGTGTGGCAGCAGAAGACAACAAAAAGAAAACTGAACCATAAAATTTCTCATTTAAGAGAGCACTCATGCAGCAGGATCGTATAAACGTACCGTCGTTTAAACGTTGCAGATACTCCCCTGTGGAAGGCACAATAGCAGGCATCCATGAAGTTGAGATGGAACTGAAATAGTTGAAAACAAATAAATCACCAGGTCCGGGTGGAACCCTAATTCCGTTTCACAGAGAGTACACTACGGCACTGCGCCTTGCCCTTCTTATACATAGAAGTCACCTGCTCTTCTTTCCAGTCGCTGGGGACTTTGGGCTGGGCGAGAGATTCGCGATGAATGCAATCTTGCTGATGCATCAAATTCAAATCTGACTGACACTAGACCGTTTATAGTCCCATGTGGCTTTGAGAGGACGACGTGACATCCGTTTGTCAGTCACTTGTGGTCCTCCTACACAGCAGTTTCACGAGTATATAATTATTTTCTCTACGATTCTGGAGTCTCGCTTTGAGCAGTGTTTACATAGGAAATTCGAATGATTTTGTGATCTCCAATATGCCATGACCAATGTGTCCATCACTGTTTACATTCCCACGTCCAAAATCGGTTAACTCGCAACGTACTGTAGAGTTTACTATACACCCACCTACAATTGATTGCTTATATTACCGTATATATACCACATAGTGGTGAATTATTTGGTGGCAGTTCTTCAAATGGGACAACCCTTCTCGTGATTTTTGGTCTCTCAGTTTGTAATACTCAACCAGATTTCAACTTATGATTAAGGTGTAACTCTTCAGGCTTTCCCGGCGATCTAATGACATCTTGGGTTGTCGGGTGTTCTGTCGGATATCAGCGTCGTACTTGCACGATATTTCGGTCACGTAGCTCGTAACCTTCATCAGGTGCGACCTGAGACTGCTCCTCGAGTGGACCTGGTCCAGTATTTATGCCTATGGCCCAGCTGCAACACTACACAAACAGAAGAACCAGAGACATGGAGATGGAAAACGAGCCCCTGACGGACTGCCAGGCGCACCAGACCGAAGATGGAACGCCCAGAAGTGGGACTGGTGGGCGCGGACCGCAGAGGGGACATCTAGAGCCGCAGCGGACAAAAAACGGAGCGGCAACGCTCCAACAGGTCGTGGTGAGCGGGCGCGGACCGCAGGGGGAACACTTGGTACCCCAGACCGTTGATGAAACCCCCAGGAGCGGGTTTGGTGGGCGCGGACCGCAGAGGGAACACGTAGAACCGCAGCGGACCGAAAACGGAGCAGCCGCGCTCCAGCAGGTCGCAGGGAATGGGCGCGGACCACAGAGGAAGCGCCTGCAGCCGTGGTGGAGGGGGAAGGCCATAGGCATAAATACTGGACCAGGTCCACTCGAGGAGCAGTCTCAGGTCGCACCTGATGAAGGTTACGAGCTACGTGACCGAAATATCGTGCAAGTACGACGCTGATATCCGGCAGAACACCCGACAACCCAAGATGTCGTTATGATTAAGGTTCTCACATAGCACATCAATCCTAACACAAATGACACTTGCTGGTAGTCAGAACCCATTTTATTCGGAATGAGACAGAAGTAAAATTTTTTTGCGGGGTAGATTCTGTGAGCGAAACTCACCAACCTGGTATGAATACATCACACCACTTTGTTTTAGGCAGTATTTAGAAATGGCCAACTTCAGACACCTAGTTTAAGTGGATGTAGCTGCAGTAATTATGAAAAGATAAAATATGTGCAGGATAAATCTTTGTAGAAAGACATCTTCGGATTAAAGACCCCCGACACACAGCTTCTCACACAAAAAAGGTATTTCAGTTTGCTAAGAATTTATTAAACTACCGATATGAAATCACTAAATAAATAGGCGAAATCCGTGTCCGGATTAGGATTTCTCAGATCGACGGCTATCGTTCAGTGTGACTAGGCTTAACATTCGAATCAACTATAATTTGATGACATTAAGGTAATTTATTTTCTGTTGTCAGACGTCATGATAATGCTATCCTCAGTACAAGTAACTGTACAATAAATAAGTAATGGAGTGGTCTCATGAATACAGAAAATGGACTGAGAGCAGCACACCAACCGAAGTGATGAAGAGTTGCAGAGATCAGCTTAGCCATAAACTTAACATGAAAATATGACATCGTGCCTACAAATGAAGTAAAGGAACTTTGATACCTTGGAAGCGAGGGAGATACAAAAAGCAGACTAGCACAGCATTCCGCTTTAAAATATATCTACTACTGTCAAAGAGAGGCCTTAATTTGCGGCAGAAGTCCCTGAAAATGGAGAGCAGAACTATGGAATGCGGGAAACCACGAAAGGAAGATAATTCACTCACCTGACACATGATCTTACTGAACGCAGCTGAATGTTGAGTACATTAATAAGAGGCTCTCCGCAGAATTTGTAAAACACGTGGAAACACTGAGAATCAATGATTAGAAGGGACGCGATAGTGTTAAAACCTTAGAGAAAACCTTTCATGGTTCTAGAGGCAGGCATAGAAAATAAAACTGTAACTAAACAGCTTGTCTTCTTCTCTTTACCTGAATGAATCTTCCTAGAACTGTTTACCAAAACTTCTCAAAAGGCGGAAGATAAAACACTACTTCCTAACTTAAACTCATGTCTTGTGCAAAACTCTGACTACGCTAAATTGTACGGATACATAATATGATTTGCTCAACACTGTCTACAGATTGAGGCTAACTGTTTCTGTAAAAATGCAGTGCTACCCTGATGGTAGCCTGACTTCCAAAATAAAGGCACTACTGAGCTTACAAAGAAGTTTCTGACCCTAAACTGTACTGTCACTTACCTCTTTCCTTGAAAAATAGTTTTGCAGATTTCTTGAAAGCAGCGCACAGCATACAGCAGTAGAACAACGTTAGAAACTACGGCTTAAAATTCCGTACCACAAAGTGCAATTTGCATATGTACAATTTGAATGAAGGACGGGAATTTAACTAGTAAGAAGTGACTTGTGACAAAATTCAAATGAATCTCTGTATTTAAAAGTAATGGTTTAAAATATTAACTGAGTTCTCACAGTATTATTTCTACAACATGATTTTTTAGAAATAAGTTTAAGTAAGGCGAGTATCTTCTCCCTACCAGAGGAGCCACATCACAATCCTACTATGGAAGCTACATTAGTACAACCTCAATGACCCAAAACTATCTACATGCTTGCGTGCTTACTTCAGTCTCTCAACATTTACGAAAAATTCAAAATAATGTCCTTAGCTTCACTCCTCATAACTGTATCAAAATTATTCACACTCCAATTCCATCAATCTCACATCACAATTATAAAGAAAATTTTCTGACCATTCTTCAAAATGAGTCTGCTACCCAAAACTGCTCAACTTAGAATTCTGTGTAACTTTTCTAGGGCTCTCTGGTAGAGGCAGCGTATTAACACTACGATATCGTAACAATAGTCAAACATTACTGAGCTACATGGTTTTTCTCTGTGTTAGCCCTGCATCGATATTTACGTCAGAAACAGAATTTACAAAGTGACCAAAATAATATGCTTACACGCAAACCTATCCTTCCCGTTCCTCAACCAGAATTTTGCACGAAATGTTTTACAAATGGTAAAGGATTGAGTGCAAAATCCGAAAAGTGATGCGTAAATAGATGCCAAAAATATTACACGAATGAGACGCAGACTAACGTAATAACAAAATTATGTTTGCAGTGAATAAATATTTCTTCAGTTATAACTATAATCAAAAGTAATTAGCTGATGTCTTCAGTTACTTAGGATATGTTATACAGATATATACGCAGTATAGAAGAAAGTATTTACAATACAGACATCTCCATGTAGGCTGACTTGCACAGGGCAGAAAAGTCTTTGTTTTTTGAAAGCACACAGCATAAAATTGTATTCACAGTGTTTCTCAATGTCTGTTTTCATTACCTAACCAATTACAGGTTTCACTGAATACGAAACATTTTTATCATTTAAAGTATCATATAAAGACGTAGATAATGGGAGACTCACTGAGGAATGTCTATTCTCAGCTGACACACACTAGTAGTAATTGTGATGCACATTATAACGGAGATTGTAGTACTAGGAGGAGACTCAGGGAAGCGATCCTTCACTGACAACTCACTAGTCACAACTGGAATCAATAAATTGTTTCGAAGTCACTGAATGATCGAAGAGAGTCGACGTTTAATCTTGTACAGTTCAATGTGGAAATTGAGAAGTTTACAGTTCACTGAGTGCTACTGCTACTCATCTCTGGCAATCTCTAGTCAAAAAGTTTTCTTGTGCAGTACAAGAAAGTGTCGTGGTGGTGACATTTTAAATAAATAGTGTACATCAAGAATTCAATTATTATACAGATGAGATAAGTAGCATAATGAACACACACAGAGATGAGGAGAACACAAACATACAGTTAGGAAAGTTTGGGTTAGGGAGTAATCATGGTTCACATAATGGCAATTGAGTGCACTCTATAAAGAATATCGTCCAAGTCTTCTTTTGGATAGGTCTATCTGAATGTTAAACTTCGAACAAAAGCTGATCAGTATTTTTGTTTTCCCATTCTCCGTTCTCACATTTATCTTTCTCAGAATTTATACACTTACTTTTTATTACCTTCTATTACCCCTTCATACCTCTTTTTTTAATTTTTTATTACCATTTAATCTTGCTCAACTTTCCTTAATTAACTTGTTGCTTCCAATATTTTGGAACAAAACCTCCTTACAAACTTCATTACATTTCATACTTCTTATCAATTTTTTTAGTATTCCGTCCTCTTCTTAAACCTCCTTCCTCACTTCTTCCTTTTTGCTTCTCCTTACACATCTTTCATTACATATTACAGCTCACTACAGTAGTGCACTTAACGTAATTATTATACTAATGACGCTGCTTATTAGAGTAATAGTTTATACACAGAATATGCACAACGAAGAAACCCAAGGAATAACATAAATGTTGTTGTTGTTGTGGACTTCAGTCCTGAGACTGGTTTGATGCAGCTCTCCATGCTACTCTATCCCGTGCAAGCTTCTTCATCTCCCAGTACCTACTGCAACCTACATCCTTTTGAATCTGCTTAGTGTACTCCTCTCTTGGTCTCCCTCTACGATTTTTACCCTCTACGCTACCCTCCGATACTAAATTGGTGTTCCCTTGATGGCTCAGAACATGTCCTACCAACCGATCCCTTCTTCTAGTCAAGTTTTCCCTCAAACTCCTCTTCTCCCCAATCCTATTCAATACCTTCTCATTAGTTACGCGATCTACCCATCTAATCTTCAGCATTCTTCTGTAGCACCACATTTCGAAAGCTTCTATTCTCTTTTTGTCCGTTCTATTTATTTATCATCCATGTTTCACTTCCATGCATGGCCACACTCCATACAAATACTTTCGAAAATGACTTCCTGACAGTTAAATCTATATTCGATGTTAACAAATTTCTCTTCTTCAGAAACGCTTTCCTTGCCATTGCCAGTCTACATTTTATATCCTCTCTACTTCGACCATCATCAGTTATTTTGCTCCCCAAATAGCAAAACTCCTTTACTACTTTAATTGTCTCATTTCCTGATCTAATTCCCTCAGCATCACCAGACTTAATTCGACTGCATTCCATTATCCTCGTTTTTCTTTTGTTGAATTTAATCTTATATCTTGCTTTCAAGACACTGTCTATTCCGTTCAACTGCTCTTCCAAGTCCTTTGCTGTCTCTGACAGAATTACAATGTCATCGGCGAACCTCAAATATTTTATTTCTTCTCCATGGATTCTAATACCTACTTGTCTTTTGTTTCCTTTACTGGTCACTCAATATACAGATTAAATAGCATCGGGGAGAGGCTACAACCCTGACATAAATATCGGAGACAAATTCAACCCGAAAACTCCTAGCTAAAGTAACGCATCAGTAAATACAAGAAAACATTCGGCATGCAACGTCACACATATTAGTAGAAAATGTATCAAAAGAATCTTATACTATGCCATGACAGATGAACAAAGATGAAAAATAAAATATCTTCATTAGCAAAGTATCTTGTTGCTTAAGCTTCCTCTTCAGGAGAACGCGAATGTGTATAAGTACAATGTTTCTTCTACATAAGCAATGATAATAATGTAGTTGGTATATCTCTATGTCCATACATTCTTGATTCTCATTCTGTGTTGGTAATTTCATACGTTAGTGACCTTAGTTGTATGAAACACTCCTCTCAGTAGTGTGCCAAATATGTACATGAATGTCTCATAATTCTGTGGCTATATGTCTGAATAGTAAAAAGTTCACCTTTCTCACATGTTTAAAATCTCTATCTCTAGAAGAAAGTGCATTTACTCAGAAAATACGTATAGTTTCCTACAAAATAATGGTTTGGCGAATCGTAGGAAAATATCAGTACTGAAAATAACCACAAAAATGTTACATGGAACAAATTATTCCTAAAATATATGCCATACAAGTGAAGGTTAAAACAGTAGATAAAATTATTCAGCACATGGTTTGATATGCTTAAAATGATACAGTTCTTTGCTGTTGTGTGTCCGAATAACTTCAATTTCTAACACATTGTCTTGTGCAGTTCTGCTAATTCCGTAAGTTCCACGGCATAGAACGAAGAATTTGTGACTGAGGTGTTAGGTTTTCCGAGATAAAAAATGAGATTTCATTCTTATTTTTGTCCACCATGTAGCTTTTTGATATTTCCTTTGTCATGTAGTGATTTCTTTCTTCTTTCTGCAGCTTTTTTATGTTATTTAATGCTAAACCTACTGCTTACTTCTGACGTAAGTTTTGCGAACGTGGAAATGAAGTTAACTCTTTGATACGTTCTGGTGGTTGTTGGTTCTTGACTCAAGTAATGGAGATAATTCTGACGTAAGTTTTGCGAACGTGGAAATGAAGTTAACTCTTTGATACGTTCTGGTGGTTGTTGGTTCTTGACTCAAGTAATGGAGATAATTTTGTATAATCGTATGGTTACTCACTGAGAATCTCTTGAACGGTGTGAATGTGTTTCTCCCCCAGTATGGTCTGACGACAATTTAATCTGCATAGCTTGACGATTTCGCTCAATATACGTCCTGAATGATCTAATTGTGGCCAATAACGTGAAATAAAAACGGATTTGACTTTGTGACGCCGTAAAGTAAGTGACCAAGAATTTTAGCGAAATTGTGGACCATTATCGGAAATTACTTTATCGTAGAAAGCTATAGACAAAAGCTCTTGATCATTTTTGCGGTGGATTTACGTAAAGGAGTGAATGAAACGAATTTCTAATTAATTCAGCAGCAAAAAAAAAGTATGAGAATCTGTTCTATGTTGTGACAAACAGTCCTAACAGGTCTATTGCAGCTAACTCAGTCAGTTTAGAAGGGATTATAGGAAGTAATGGTGCACGATGTGTGACGGTTGATGGTTTGGCTTTCTGGCACAATTTGCATTTTGCTAAAACTTTCTGTTTTCTTTTCTGCGTATTGTTAAAGTATCTAGGTATACGAAGTTTGTGAAAGCATTTTCTCGAACCTAAGTGAGCTCTCGCGTCCGTCGGCCGTCGTAATTTAATATATTATTATTGTTATTATTTTTTGATTGTTGCCGACTTACGTGGTGGGCCTTAATAAAAATTATGTTTCATTTTATTTTGATTTTACGATTAAATGCTTTCCTGACGTTCTCCTTTTTAACAATATTAATCTCAAATTATTTGTTATGTTTATGAATGTTAGACTCGCTGAATCTTAAAACATGAGCATACAAGTTGAACAATGTAATAAACTTTTCATATTAATATCCTCGGCTAGTCAGTTCACTTTAAAGCAAAAGATCTTTAGTTATTAATTACAATTGCGGCCCACACAAGCGCGAGAGTATTTTTCTTACCTCCGTTAACCATTGTATTGTAGTCGGAGTCCTGGCTCTGGCTGTCGGCTATCGTACTGAAAATAAGAATCTTAAAGCTATGTATTTCTGCAACTTCGTGCGGCAGTGGAGAAGAATTAATATTATTGTTATATCCTAGCCAGTAATGCCACCCGAGCCCGCTGCCAAAAGGTTGGCAGCATCAAAGTCCGTCCGCATAAGCAGCGCCAGCGAGACAGGAAATCGCCGCAAGTCTGCGCGCGCCACCGCTGGCTTCTGGTTTCTTAAGCGCTGGAGTCGCGAGCGCTAGGACAGTTCTGTATTCGCCGCTCAGTTGTATACTCGCCACCGAATTGTGTACTTGCTAATCAGTTGTGTGTTCATCGCAGCAGAGTTGTTGTTTGTCGTCAGCCGACGCTGACCTAGCCGCTCCGACTCGAACTAGACAGATTTCTGTAGACACGGAGTTCACTACTGTGTTCCTGTATCTTCGTTAATAAAGATAAGTACCGACTTTTATTTAATCAAAGTGTTTGGGTTTTCATCTTTCTGTTCACTGTTCCAGCGGACCGGTCGGCAAGCTATTAAAAGTGTGGCGGTGACTTCGTAAGCCGTTTCTACAGCGAATTGTTTGTCGCTACGAACGCTGCCACAAAAATTATGTTAATAGCGGGCGAGTAATTCGCTTCCGCTAATTTTCATAAGTTAATATTGCCACGTAATGGCGTCGTTGGCTGCATCGGCCGCTGCGATTGTTGAACTTTAAATTACTTGAATGCAGGTTAATTCAAGGAAGGCGGACATGAAATCGGGATCACCTCTCACAAATTAAAAGTGCACAATAATATTAAATCAGTATATATATAATCTGCTTAACTCATACAAATATGCTTACATTTGCCACCACTCGCAAGATGTCCGTCTATATATAATCAAGACAAGAGAAGAAGTGAAGACGACTAAAAAAATTAACAAAAGAGCGTATCTTGTCGTCTCTTTAGATCACTTTGTTATATTTCTTTGCATTTCATTTCCTTGCATTTCTCGACACAGAAATTATTGTTTTACGGCTACATGATAAAAATATATTATTCAATTTTTAAATGTCTCTTCTTTATAAATACTGTTTTTTAAGGCCTTTCGTAATATAGCACTGGGGACGCTATGTTGCCCCCCGAAATGTTTATGTCGTAAAAAATGTTCTTGTTTTTTGACATAAATATTTCCTCTTTCATGTCCACAGTGTCCACAAGCAGATTTTTCTTTCACAGTCTACATATGTCACATCGTATGTTGTAATTACTGAGGTGTGTTGCACACAAAGTGTAATACAGATGAAGTTATCTACATAACAATATAATATACAATTGGTTACGTATACAGTCATGTACAAAAGGACATAGAATACAGTTAATTTCATTTTGGCTGCTTCTTTTTAGGGTTGCAACTTTTGCAGTGTTCAAAGGTATACAATCACGAGTTAGTCCATAAACTTGAAGTCCCAGGGGTGTCAACTGTTCGCTCCCCATTTGGCGCGGCCGTAGGGAAACCTGGGGAAAACCCCGGCGGAGCGACAGACTAACTGCTTGGGTCACTTTCACTTAAATGTTTCTGGGATGTCATTGGAGTACAGGATGTGCATACATTACAAATAATGTTTTGTTGCACTATGCAAAGAAATGAGGTCATTATAACAATTGATTGCGGTGTCGTTGATGATCTACGCCGCGACGTTTAGCTCGCGACGGCGTCGGTTGGTGTGTTCGGTGCTCGGCGGTCGCGGCGGCTGCGGAGAGGTCAACGCCCGCTCGACGCCAGCGTGTCTCTCGCCGTCGCGGAACGTCAGAATCAGCTGATCGGCTGCAACGTTGGCGATGCGCTTCTGTCTCGGCCGGGCGTGGCGGAGTGGGATGATATCCGCCCCCCGCGCTTGTTGGCAGGAGTCAGCTCTGCAACGCATCTCGGACGTAGTACATGAAACATACACACAACCAACGAAATATTTGTTTCCCGCTGCAGATGGTTACGCTGGCGGGAAAGAAGCATTTATTAGTGCGGCAGTTGTTGTTAAGTTTTCGCCAGTTTCCGAGTGTCAAGCCAGCACTGTCCTGCAGAATACATGACATGGATCTTCTCCCGTGAATGAAGTTCTGATGCGCCACTGTTTCCATTACACGTCAGTTTTTGTCTTGATAAAATTATTTATGTTTTCGCCGCACTCGCAGGCACTGGTGAGTGTCCCAGTACGAGTTTAGCACAAACATTCGCCGTTTCTGCGGTCGCTGTTTTGCAACAGTCCACGCATCGCATTCCAATCTCGCATTATTGTGCTCAATGAAACTACAGTCTGTCCCAAAAATATTGACTGTGGGTTCACTTCACGTTAACAGTTCACATTTATAAGCAAATTCACAGTTTTTCGTGCGTAATATTGGCGTTTGGCGTCCTCACCGCTGTTGAACGTTCAATACTAGCACTTCACTGTCCGTATCACAGTTTCACCTTCACAGTTTTTCACACTGCTTAAAGTAACTATTTCGATTAGTTCACAAACACTAATGTATTTCATTCAGTCTGAACTGGATTTTGGTTCATGCTGGATTTTACCAGTCTCTCGCACTAATTATCTCTTTTCATTTTCCACTTAGAGTCGTACTTGCCTTCAGAGTTTTTGACTATACAATTGTATTTCCGTCTCATCTGAGGTAAGTCACCAAGTCATGTCTGCCCACTCGTTGCGTACTTGCCCTCCAGAGGCAGTCTCGACTTTACAAAACTTTGCCTGTCGCATTACTGTACACATTTTATAATCTAGGCCTAGCGTGCAAGTTCCTAGATTAATGTTAGATTTGTGACTTTTGTTTACACTACAAATTCGTGCAAATCTCTGCCTTAGCAGATGGCAATATATTTTAACAGTGCTTAGCGGTAGTCGCATTTACTGATTTGCTTTGTACCTTGACCACAACACATGAGGTACCTTGGGTGATGTACACCCTGCACTCATGTTGTTCAATAAATTATGATTGAGCATATTTCAAAATCGGTATAGACATAAATACATGGAATAACATATACACTATAATATTGAATTTCATAAGTTTCATTACTACTACAGTTCAAAAATATTCATGACACACTGATGAAAAAATCTTACATCTTTACATCCTGTTGATTTTTTTTATATATCTTAAAGCATTTTTTTAAAAATGAAATTTGTAAATTATTCTTAAACCTACGTTCATTTTTTCCTTCAAAATGCAATTGCTTAAAAATACTGTTATTCCTTAACATCTACAAAATTGAATCGCACTAATCTTGTACGCCTCATTGTCTTTAAATGTTACACTAAAATCTGAACATTTACTCACAAAAAAATACACTATAAACTTAACCTACTACTCATATATGTAAACGTTGCTCTACTAAGCAAACTTCTTTAAGTCTTTGTAAGTATTTTTCTTGTTTCCTTCGTCATTGCCTCCTTTGACCATGGGATGGTGTAGTTTGCGTGACAGAAAGTATCGTGAGGTACCACTTCGATGTTATAGGTGTAGCCCTCGATAACACCGGGTTTTTTCCGAAAACACATTTCCATAATCTGTAAGTAGCTGAGTCAATTCGTTTTGTTGTGCTTCAGTCAAATGTTCTGACTCCCTGACTTTCACGGCTATCAGTTTCCTTTTTTCCTCTCTGTCTTCAGTAATAAACTCTTTATAACATTGCGAGGTGCTGGGGCTAGCAGTGTATTTAACACTAAATTCTTCTAGAATCTACATATGTAAATGATGCTCTAAGCCCCCCCCCCCCCCTATTCTAACTCCTACTTTTGCTGCTGCACATGGATTAAAAAGATGCGCGAACTGACTGTAATCAACCCTGCAAGTGGAGTAGAAAAGAGTTTGGCACCTGCAATAATTTAATTTGATAAATAAGTTAAATAAAGGACGGTTTCATTAACGTAGTGAGAAATGATAGGGTTGCTCTACCGATTAACAGAATGAAAGTTCTGTCCAAAATAACAATATGATTTATTAAGACTAAACACAAAATAATAAACAAAAACACATGAAACATTTACAATACATCAAATTGGCTCAAATTGGATACTCAAACAAACGCTGTGAAGGTGAAGTTGTCCCTAAACTAGATTGTGACTTTTATGACGAAGTGGTATGTGGAGCCAATTCCTTGCCACTCAAATCCTAAGAGAGACACACCGCTAACCCAACATTAATTGCTGCTACATTAGTGAGAACTCAGACAATGAACACCCAAGATAGAACAAAGTTAGAAAAGACGAACAGGCGCGCTCTGCTGAGCTCTGATTATCTCCTAGCAAAAATGCCTGCTTTGCCGGTGCTGCGGACGTACATTACCAAGCTGTCTTCTTAGCTGCAAGGACACGATCTGGCGTACTGGAAGCGATGGCTGGTTGCTTCGACGTCCCGTCGTGGTGGTGATAATGTCGCGAGTATAGCCCGAAACAAATTATCCTGGCCTGGCTGTTCCAGATTAAAGACTTCCTAGCAATACAAATGCGCCTCTGAGGGAGACGAAGAAGGCTCGCCACACAATCACTGACGGTACAGTGATTGATTTTAACAAGCGAAGTCACCCAGTAACTCCGATACAGTCAACATTAGCCAAAACTGTTCAAGACAGACAACATAGGCCTCTTGTACACAGAACGCTCAATTGCCAACTGTACTCGGAAAGTTACGTTGAAGTCGAAACTTCAGCAACTTCGTCAAACAGTTACAATTAAATAAAAGTATATTAGACAGCCAACGGAAGGCAGGCTGACCCGCGCAGTGAGAGCTCAGTCTTGTAACCTACTTCGACCGAAAGGTGAGAGCCGACTGCCCCTGAGCACCCGTACAGGCCGAACACAGAACATTCCTGCCCCCACGACAGTGGCCGTGGTTAAACGTTCCAATCAGCAACTCGAAAACCGGCGGAAAATTCCACTCTATTGCCGGAGCACTACCATTCCACCAATGGAGATTCTTGGCGCCAATTTCTGCGTTGATTTTGCTACGTCACGGAGCTATGCCCTGAGCAAGCCAATCACAGTTACTATTTTGTAGAAAGCGCGGTAATTTTCCCGCCACAACTGCCTGGGTACACAAGTCATTCCCACGCCTCGCTGGTAGCCCGCCAGAAAGTGTTTTCGCTAAGTTTCTGCGAAGTAACGGAACCTCTAGCCCAGCCGCTACTTCAGGCCCCTCCGGGCATGTCTTTTGACAATGTCGGCGTCTGGAAAGCATTCACTAGACTCCCTCACACCCGTCGACTTACCCTTTCAAGATCGACAGAGCCCGCCTGTCACCGGACCACCTGGGTGACGAGAGACGCTGCGTGGGAAGTCCGCATGTGAAGGAATAGCAACTTTCCACCACATGCAGTTAGAGAGGAGAATCGTAAGATAGAAATATGAGAGGGGGCTCATGCCACCTCTCAACATGCTTGTCTTGTACATAAGTCAGAATATAAATTCATTACCTGTATTCCTTCGAATCTCGACTGAAAGCTCCGGCAATATTTACCGTGCACTTCCCGTGTCCTCAACAATGGCAGAACTACACGTCTACCCTCATTCATAAGGCTTACTTCCCCGCACAAGAGGTCGATTTTTGCGTCCCTCTGGCGTAAAAATTCCATCCCGAGCATGCAAGCAACACCTAATCCTTTAACTACTAAGAACGAGCTTTTCATTGCTTCATTTCCTACCGTAAACTCGACTTGCACCTGGTGCTTTATGATATGAGATTGTGCACCTATTGCACCTGTTACACGACAATTCTTCACTGGCAATACGGGTATTCTATTATTTTGACTCAAGTACTTGTAAAAATTTGCACTTATGACATTGGTTGACGCACCGGTATCGACTATTATCTGTATTGGTGCTCCGTACATATCTGCTTGCAATATAGCCTGCACAACACTTTTGTCGGTTCGGTTACATTTCTGCGGTATGTCTACAAGTTCCTTTTCTATTTTTATTCCCTCATTGTATCTCAGCATACAAAGTTTTTGGCTGTCATCCGTGAATGTGCCCTCACTACACCATCCTGCAGCCAACAACGGAGAGCGTATTGTGGCTGTCTTTAGTTTAACGGATGAGCATTAGTGGGTTGACAGTTGTCTGTCACTTCCACTAACCTCGCATTGTGGTTCTGGTTGTTGTTGTTGCTACTGTTGGGTTGGCCGCCCTGCCTCCCCGATGGTGTAGTTTTGTACTGTGTATGGCCCTGGTTTTGCGGTGGTCGGTTGTAACTTCCTGACATGTTCTGTGATGGACCTGGGTTGGCGTTACATTGTGGCGCTGTGTTTTGTTGCCACTGTGGTGTCGGTTCATTACAACCACGCCACTGGTTTCGGTTGTTCCGCCATTGCGGATTGTCGTTACCATTATATCCATTACTCATGCGTCCATCATGATGTCTCTTTCGATTCTGACGATTATAACCGTTGCCGTTATAACCATTGCCACTTTTTGTGCCTCGATTCTGTTGCCGGTGCTCTTGCCTATTCCCGTTACCATTTGGTACTAAGTTACTACCGTTACTGTGGCTGCTATTGTAATCGGCTTTTTGTTGATTACAGCCTGCATGGTTCCATTTGTTTTCGGTTTTCATATCTTCGATCAATAAGTCAACAGAATCCCCTATTTCCATGAATTGTTCTATATCGTATTCCGGCACATTGATGAAATATCTTTTAATTTCACAGGGCCACTTCATTTTTATTAATCTGATTATGTCACGATCGGATTTGTTTATATACTTTTCGAAATATTTGCGTAACGTTCCCATCTTAGGATTGTACATTTCTGGACTGTACAACTCCTTTCGTAGTCTTTCTTGGACGCTATCGGACCAGAATTTTTGCAAGAATGCACCTTCAAACTGTTGCATCGTTAGACATTTTTCGGACACGTCGGTGGCTCACAGTGCTGCGTCACCTTGAATAAAGGAGACCACAAACTGTATTCTTTGTCTTTCTGTCCATGTCCTGGGAAACACATTCCTGAAGCTCTTAATAAATACCACAGGGTGGACATTTCGATTTTCGCTATTGAAGGGTTAGAATGTCCTGTGTTTCATTACATTGTCCTCCTTTTTGCACATCTGATTGCTACATTCTGGGACATTCATTACTTTGTGATGTGCGCTGTACGGTATCGCATGTTGTTCGTGCTCATAATTCGCATTAGGTTGCGGTTGCGCACTCGCACCCTGCCTACCGTCAGCGTTATTATAGTAATCAGAGCGCGGAGTCGGATTCATTATCTGTCGGCCACTGTTTACATTGCTTTCCAACACAGACAGTCTCCGCGCGACCTCCTGTTGCCCAATTTGGCAACTCCGCTGTCACACGGGATTTGATCTGTGTTAATTCGGCACGTAGTGCGACAGCGCTTGCGTGCAATATTTACACTCGCGGCCGCAGTCGCTTGTTCTACAGCTGTTTTTACGTCGCTTTCAATCTTTGCAGATATCTCGCGAACCTTTACTTCTATCCATTCATTTAATTCTTTTTCTACTTTTTGAGCTTGCACTTCCAAATATGCGCCAATACTTTTCCGTGCATCTATCTCCACATTATCCACGCGGTTGGTTAAAGTCTGGAAATTATCTTCAAGCCTAGCCTGCGATATCTGTAATTTTTGCATTTTGCCGGCTAAGCTTTGCACAAGTTCGCGTATTTCTTTGCACGCGTACCGCATCTCGGCAAGTTCGCTTCGGATACTGTCTAGTTTCGCTTCATTGCGCTGCTCTTGGTCACGTAGCATCTGAGCCAGTTTCTCGTCTCTTTCTTTTTCCCTCTAACATTCTTTCTTTTTCCCTTTCTTTCTGTTCTCTTTGTCGCTCTTGCTCATAGAGCATCTGAGCCAGTTTTTCGTCTCTTTGTTTTTCCCTCTGTTCTAACATTCTTTCTTTTTCCCTATCTCTTTCTTCTAAGCTGCGCAGAAATTCAGCAAATCGCTCTGCAAGCGCTGAGCATACTGGTGCCCCGCTAAATCTAGCACTCGATTGGCCCCCTGCCCAGGCAGTGGAGTTGTTACTCTATTCCCATTCTGCTGTGGAGCGTCATTCACCGACCACAGATCCTCGCCCCCCGCTCCGGAAATTATGTTATCCGAGGCGGTGGCTTGGGATTCGTTTACGTATTGCAAATGACCCTCACTTTCCATATTAACAAAATTTTGTTCGTCTGGTACGGATGCTTTAGCTTGTCCTATCTTACCCATAATAAATTCACTTTAAGCCACTGACGAATCTTTAACACTGATACACACACGAATAATTATCCCCTCCAAAAATAAACGCATAAATACACAAAACACCGAAGGTATCTCATGTGCACATGGGTTCGATATTCCGCACAGAGCTGCACAGGATGCTTGAACAATAGGCCTTACCTTACTTATTTTTCTTTCTCGCAATCCTTTTTCTTTTCTACACTTTTTCTCTCCAGATATCCTCAGGGTGTGGTTTTGTTGTTGTACATGTAAAGGCATTCATATAGGCATTAATATTTTACAACAATTAGACACATACATAATTACATTCATTACAATAGAGTCAGATTTAGTAAATTTCATATTTTCTTTGATCGGGCCCCAAAGTAGCGGCGCCAATCTCGCGTCCGTCGGCCGTCGTAATTTAATATATTATTATTGTTATTATTTTTTGATTGTTGCCGACTTACGTGGTAGGCCTTAATAAAAATGATGTTTCATTTTATTTTGATTTTACGATTAAATGCTTTCCTGACGTTCTCCATTTTAACAATATTAATCTCAAATTATTTGTTACGTTAATGAATGTTAGACTCGCTGAATCTTAAAACATGAGCATACAAGTTGAACAATGTAATAAACTTTTCATATTAATATCCTCGGCTAGTCAGTTCACTTTAAAGCAAAAGATCTTTAGTTATTAATTACAATTGCGGCCCACGCACGCACGAGAGTATTTTTCTTACCTCCGTTAACCATTGTATTGTAGTCGGAGTCCTGGCTCTGGCTCTCGGCTATGGTACTGAAAATAAGAATCTTAAAGCTACGTATTTCTGCAACTTCGTGCGGCTGTGGAGAAAAATTAATATTATGTTAATAGCGGGCGAGTATTTCGCTTCCGCTAATTTTCATAAGTTAATATCGCCACGTAATGGCGTCGTTGGCTGCAACGGCCGCTGCGATTGTTGAACTGTAAATTACTTGAATGCAGGTTAATTCAAGGAAGGCGGACATGAAATCGGGATCACGTCTTACAAATTAAAAGTGCACAATAATATTAAATCAGTATATTATATGCTTAACTCATACAAATATGCTTACATTTGTCAGCACTCGCAAGATGTCCGTCTGTACATCATCAAGACAAGTGAAGAAGTGAAGTCGACTAAAAAAATTAACAAAAGAGCGTATCTGGTCGTCTCTTTAGATCATTTTGTCATAAATTATTTCTTTGCATTGCATTTCCTTGCATTTCTCGACAGAGAAATTATTGTTTTACGGCTACATGATAAAAATATATTATTCAATTTTTGAATGTCTCTTCTTTATAAATATTGTTTTTTAAGTCTTTTCGTAATATAGCACTGGGGTCGCTATAGTGAGCATAACTAAGATGTATGTACCAAAGAAGATTATTTACAAAATCATCAGGTATGCACAAGCCCCAAACGGAGTCGTTGATTGTACATCTATTGAAAAAAAAATTGTTGCTCACCAGATAAAAGCATCGTATTGTGGTGTTTCTTTTGTAGTGGCATTGACGTCTTACATCTTTCCAGATAAGATTTTTGTCTTGGTACAGACTGGCCGCGCTGTTTGAAGCGCCATGTCACGGACTGCGAAGCCCCTTCCGCCGGAGGCTCGAGTCCTCCCTCGGGTATTGGTGTCTGTGTTGTTCTTAGCATAAGGTAGTTTAAGTTAATTTAAGTAATTTTTAAGTCTAGGGACCGATGACCTCAGGAGTTTGGTCCCTTAGGAATTCACACACATTTGAACATTTTTGTCTTGTTCCTAAGCAATCTCTCTTAAAAAAGAAGGTAGAAAGTTTTCAAAGGCTGCCTTTAGTATATACAACAAGCTAAAGCTTTTTTATTATTATTTTCAATAGTATTTTTGACGAAACCGATAGGAGCACGCGATAATGTATCAGCTATATCATTTCGAGTAGCAGGAATATGAACAATGGTGAAGTTTAGCCCTTTTTGTCTTATTCTCTTAAAATTCTTAGAATAAATCTGCACCGAGTCCAATTTTCGATGAATCAGCTGATAAGTAAAAATCTTGTGTTAAATATGGGTGTGTAAGTACCGGAACGTTAAGAACTGCATCTTTAAAACTTTGAAACTCTAATTCTGGTTATTTATTCCAGGACCGTGTAATATTTTTCGCAGTAAGTGAACATAATTTAGCACTGACAAGAATTTTCATGTATAAAAAAATGGCGATAGTAGATTATTAAACCGAGGAAACTTCGAACCTGACGTGTTGTGGTAGGTGTAAGTAGGCTGTTTAGGTTTTTTTTGGTAACGCCACCTCTGTATGAAAATCACTGGCTGTACTGTGTGCAGTCTGTGGCTGCTTTGCATTGTTGTAATACTCGCCATTGTAGTGTTAGGCAGCTGGCTGGGAACAGTGCGTAGCGTTGCGCAGTTGGAGGTGAGCCGCCAGCAGTGGTGGATGTGGGGAGAGAGATGGCGGAGTTTTGAAATTTGTCATGAACTGCTATATTTATAAATGATGATATCACGGTAAATACATTGTTTTTTCTCTATTAATATCTTTCATTTGCTTACTATCCCTATCAGTAGTTAGTGCCTTCCATAGTTTGAATCTTTTATTTAGCTGGCAGTAGTGGCGCTTGCTGTATTGCAGTAGTGGGAGTAACCAAGATTTTTGTGAGGTAAGTGATTTGTGAAAAGTACAGGTTAATGTTAGTCAGGGCCATTCTCTTGTAGAGATTATTGAAAGTCAGGTTGCGTTGCGCTAAAAATATTGTGCGTCAGTTTAAGCACAGTCCTGTAAAATTGTTCAAAAGGGGACGTTTCATATAGGAAAGGGAATTACTCTAATTGCTTCAAGTTATTACGGGTCTGGTTCTATACCCCCTAACGGAATTATATGTCCAAGAAATTTCATCCTTGTTTTACCAAACACAGATTTTTATAAATCGACTTCGATTCCATAATCCTCAAAAACGAGCAAAAAATTCTCAAAACACTGTTACGCTTTGACCAAGACTTATCTGATATTAGTATATCTTCAACGCAAGGTGTTATATGTCTGTTCAAGTCATAAGATAAAATAGTGTTCAAACGACGAATGAAGGCAGCTGACGAGATGTTTATGCCGAAGTGTAATTTACGAAACTGCTAGCATACTGTGAAAAACAACAATGTAGTGCTTTTTCTACAATCCAGGTGTAACTCTGTTTGCCAAAAACTTATGCGCGAATCCACACAAGAAAGTATTTGTACTCCACAAAAATTTTGCGTAAGTTCAAATTATATTTGAGGTTTATGTGTTTCCTTTGAAATAACAGTGTTAATTTGTCTTGAATCCAGTATTACTCTAATCGAGCCATCTTTTTCTTCACAGTGTGCAATGGGCTGTTACATAAACTGACTGCAGGTTCTATGATTCCTTGTTCTAAGATGGAGTGAGTTTTTGCTTTCACTTTTTCTCTGTAATAACCTCAGTTGCTCAGTTGGTGGAGCACTTGCCCACGTAAGGCAAAGGTCCCGAGTTTCAGTCTGGATCCAGCACATAGTTTTAGTCTGCCAGGATTTTTCAAATTCATCCAACTCGTACCAATACTGGGTCGCCGTTTAGCACGCCTGAAAAGCGTAATGTTGCAGTTGCCCGAACTTCCTCCACTGTGTACTGATACAGGAGAAGCAAAGTCACCTTTAAATCACATTATTAACAAAGTAAATGTTACGTGAATGACACATTGTGATAAGTTTCTGAACATGTATTGAAGAAAGGAAGTGGATTACGGAATTAAAAATGTAGAGTAATATTTAATAAAAGACGTACTGCTATTCATATCGTAATGAACGCCGTTAAAAGAAAGACAATCTTCAAAAAATGGTTCAGACATCTGAGGTCATGAGTCCCCTGGACTTAGAACTATTTAAACCTAAGGACATCACACGCAACCATGCCCGAGGCAGGATTCGAACCTGCGACCGTAGCGGCAGCGCGGTTCCGGACTGAAGCGCCTAGAACCGCTCGGGGCCGGCCTGTGTGGCCGAGCGGTTCTAGGCGCTACATTCTGGACCCGCGCGTCCGCTCCGGTCGCCGGTTCGAGTCCTGCCTCGGGCATGGATGTGTGTAATGTCCTTAGGTTAGTTAGGTTTAAGTAGTTCTAAGTTCTAGGGGACTGATGACCTCAGCAGTTAAGTCCCATAGTGCTCAGAGCCATTCGAACCATTTGAACCGCTCGGCCAAAAGAAAATCTTGCCACTTAATGTTCCCTTGGTAGCGATATATCACTCCATGTATTTATTATTTTTCTTCTGGACAAATATTTTTTGGAGTGGTCATTATAAATGGGTCGCCCTTTATATCTGAAAACTGCTATTTCTACCAGGAAATAATGTGTCAAATCTACCACGTGCGAGCTTTTCCGCATGTACAGTGAGCATTTGACTGGATTACCGTAGTTGTGGATACTAGAACAGACGATTGTCGTGATATTATCATTTTCTTTATTAACTTTCTGTTCTTATGTTTCATCTATTGAAATACGTACAGATCAGAGAAATGAGAGTTCTTGAATTCTTTTAAGATATTCTTGGTAGGTAATATGATGCATGTTGTATCAACTACTGAACTGTGATGTCTATACAACGTTAGGTTTCTGTAATATTTTCATAATCTCATGAATTGAGACTGCATTAACATTGCAAAATTTTAGACACAGTGACTCGTGGCGTTTCCTTACTGACACAAACGGGAAGTGGTACACCTTGAGGCATCAGTGCGATATTAACCAAATTTTGTGAAAATTTTCGATATGTAACAGGTTTCAAACCACTGAACATTCATTCCGTTCAGAAATAATGTCCGTCATCAACTTCAGTATGCATTGCAACCCACTCAGCATAAATGGTCGTATTCGTTGTGATATGGAATCAAATATCTTCAAAATGTCAGCTTGAGAACTTTCTTGCAATGCTGTGTCAGTTACCTACTGGCCGCTATGAAAGCGTACATCTTCCCATCGCATCTCACAGATGCTCTACGTGTATCAGATCAAGTGATTCAGCAGGACCGTCAAGGATCGGTTACTTCCCCTAGGCATTTGTGGTGTGAACTGCAGAGTGTGTGTACGTATGTGTGTGTGTGTGTGTGTGTGTGTGTGTGTGTGTGTGTGTGGCGTTTGTTAAGTGCAGTGTGTGTTTGTGTGTGTGTGTATGTGTGTGTGTGCGCGCGCGCGTGTGCGTGTTTCTGTGTATGTGTGTGTGTGTGTGTGTGTGTGTGTGTTTTTGTATGAGAGAGAGATAGTGTGTGTGTGTGTTGTGTGGTTTACGGGCGCTCAATGTCATGGTTATCAGCGTCCTTACAAATACACTAGTGGCCATTAAAATTGCTACACCTAGAAGAAATGCAGACGGTAAACGGGTATTCATTGGACAAATATTTATACTAGCACTGACATGTGATTACATTTTCAAGCAATTTGGGTGCATAGATCCTGAGAAATCAGTACCCAGAAGAACCACCTCTTGCCGTAATAACGCCCTTGATACGCCTGGCATTGAGTCAAATAGAGCTCGGATGGCGTGCACAGGTACAGCTGCCCATGCAGCTTCAACACGATATCACTGTTCATCAATAGTAGTGACTGGCGTATTGTGACGAGCCAGTTGCTCGGCCACCATTGACCAGACGTTTTCAATTGGTGAGAGATCTGGAGAATGTGCTGGCCAGGGCAGCAGTCGAACATTTTCTGTATCCAGGAAGGCCATTACAGGACCTGCAACATGCCGTCGTGCATTATCCTGCTGAAATGTAGGGTTTCGCAGGGATCGAATGAAGGGTACAGCTACGGGTCGTAACACATCTGAAATGTAAGGTCCACTGTTCAAAGTGCCGTCAATGCGAACAAGACGTGACCGATACGTGTAATGAATGGGACCCCATACCATCACGCCGGGTGATACGCCAGTATGGCGATGACGAATACATGCTTCCAATGTGCGTTCACCGCGATGTCGCCAAACACGGATGCGACCATCGGGATGCTGTAAACAGAACCTGGATTCATCCGAAAAAATGACGTTCGTCGTGGAGTACACCATCGCAGGCGCTCCTGTCTGTGATGCAGCGTCAAGGGTAACCGCAGCCATGGTCTCCGAGCTGATAGTCCATGCTGCTGCAAACGTCGTTGAACTGTTCGTGCAGATGGTTGTTGTCTTGCAAACGTCCCCATCTGTTGACTCAGGGATCGAGACGTGGCTGCTCGATCCGTTACACCCATGCGGATAAGGTGCCTGTTATCTCGACTGCTAGTGATACGAGGCCGTTGGGATCCAGAACGGCCTTCCGTATTACCCTCCTGAACCTACCGATTCCATATTCTGCTAACAGTCATTGGATCTCGACCAACGTGAGAAGCAATGTCGCGATACGATAAACCGCAATCGCGATGGACTACAATCTGACCTTTATCAAAGTCGGAAACGTGATAGTACGCATCTCTCCTCCTTACACGTGCGATCACAACATTTCACCAGGCAACGCCGATTAACTGCTGTTTGTGTATGAGAAATCGGTTGGAAACTTTCCTCAGGTCAGCACGTTGTAGGTGTCGCCACCGGCGTCAACCTTGTGTGAATGCTCTGAAAAGCTAATCATTTGCATTTCACAGCATCTTCTTCCTGTTGGTTAAATTTCGCGTCTGTAGCACGTCATCTTCGTAGTGCAGCAATTTTAATGCCCAGTAGTGTATTAATAGTAACGAATGTGGTTAAAATGTAGTAATGCTTTTAAGAGTACATGCGCTTTCTCTCACCTTCACTTACGGTCATCCGCATATTGACACTATCAGGCATTCATTAAACAACGTAAAAGTGAGCAGGTGATCCAAAATGCATTTAAAACACAATTAAGATAAGAAAAAGCCATAACAATAGCACAGGGGAATTTGACTGGTTGATCACTATCAGAAACATGGATCAGCGAGCCACCCTGAAAACGTTCTCCATAAAATATTAGAAAGCAATTTGGACATTTCACAAAACTTTAAAAATCGTACCCCATTCATTTTATTGTCAGTTAAAATAGACTAAAAATCTGTCGGCAAATGAGCTGCTGCTCCCTTCTCTGAATATAAAAATCGGTCCGCTATAAATGTGGCCCACCGTGGTCTGTACGCCACGCACTGAAGGGACCTCTCACGGGAGCAGGAAGCCCTGCGTCACAGGGCCATGCCCACGGCTGACTAGAGGCACCGGCCTTGGCACTGGAAGCCATAATGTTTCTGACGTAGGCAGAGTAGCCGCGTGCCTCGTGATGTGTTGCTCAGCACGTTCAACTTTGTGCTGACCTATGGATTAACTACTAGCTGCTACAATCTTCTGTTGCCAAAGAAAAGCTCATGAACTTGCAGTGCTTTGAACAGCAAGTACTTCATAAACGCTAATATAATTATTTTTTGGGACTAATTAACAAGCAGAGAACATTTGCGTTTGATTCATAGGTTATGCCAAAAACTCTATTGTAAAGTAACTAAATGTGCAAAAATATGTTTTGAAATGTATGTATCTACCCTACAAAAGCCATGATGAATTTCCGTTTTCAGATACCGATACTAGGAATGCTATAGTGGGGCTGGATGTAAAAGTAATTACAGTTCTCAGAACGAAGATGTCAACACATTTTCTTTTCCAAGCGCTCAGGAACTAAAGAAAAAGTTGCTAAGGAATATTCCCAGCGATTTCTCAAAGCTAAACAAACCTATATTGTGCGTAAAACATTTTACTGAAGACTGCATAATGAAGGCAGAAAAGTTTTTAGTTGATGGAGAAATAGAGACTTTGAAAAAAGATATCTGAAGTTTAGTGTACCCTTGGTCTAGGGGTTGCGTCTTTGATTCGTAATCAAAACGTCTTCGGTCACGGGTTCGATCCCCGCCACTGCCTAAATTTCGATAAATAATCAGCATTGGCGGCCGAAGACTTCCAGCATAAGAAGTCAGCCTCATTCTTCCAACGGCCTTGTCAAAGAGGGTGGAGGAGCGGATAGAGGTTCAGGGCACTCTCTTGTCCTAGGGGTGGGAAATTGCCCCTAAAGGCGGAAGAATCAGCAATGATCGACGACATGGGGATGCAGAAGGCAATGGAAACCACTGCATTAAAGACACGTAACGTGTATCCACAGGACATGTGGCCTGTAATTGAAGAAGTGTCATGATGATCTCTCCATTGGCAAAAGATTCCGGAATAGTCCCCCATTCGGATCTCCGGGAGGGGACTGCCATGGGTGAGGTTACCACGAGAAAAAGATTGAATAATCAACGAAAGGATGACTTTCTACGAGTCGGGGCGTGGAATGTCAGAAGCTTGAACGTGGTAGGGAAACTAGAAAACCTGAAAAGGGACATGCAAAGGCTCAATCTAGATATAGTAGGGGTCAGTGAAGTGAAGTGGAAGGAAGACAAGGATTTCTGGTCAGATGAGTATCGGGTAATATCAACAGCAGCAGAAAATGGTATAACAGGTGTAGGATTCGTTATGAATAGGAAGGTAGGGCAGAGGGTGTGTTACTGTGAACAGTTCAGTGACCGGGTTGTTCTAATCAGAATCGACAGCAGACCAACACCGACAACGATAGTTCAGGTATACATGCCGACGTCGCAAGCTGAAGATGAACAGATAGAGAAAGTCTATGAGGATATTGAAAGGGTAATGCAGTATGTAAAGGGGGACGAAAATCTAATAGTCATGGGCAACTGGAATACAGTTGTAGGGGAAGGAGTAGAAGAAAAGCTTACAGGAGAATATGGGCTTGGGACAAGGAATGAAAGAATAGGAAGACTAATTGAGTTCTGTAACAAGTTTCAGCTAGTAATAGCGAATACCCTGTTCAAGAATCACAAGAGGAGGAGGTATACTTGGAGAAGGCCGGGAGATACGGGAAGATTTCAATTAGATTACATCATGGTCAGACAGAGATTCCGAAACCAGATACTGGACTGTAAGGCGTACCCAGGAGCAGATATAGACTCAGATCACAATATAGTAGTGATGAAGAGTAGGCTGAAGTTCAAGACATTAGTCAGGAAGAATCAATACGCAAAGAAGTGGGATACGGAAGTACTAAGGAATGACGAGATACGTTTGAAGTTCTCTAACGCTATAGATACAGCAATAAGGAATAGCGCAGTAGGCAGTACAGTTGAAGAGGAATGGACATCTCTAAGAAGGGCCATCACAGAAGTTGGGAAGGAAAACATATGTACAAAGAAGGTAGCTGCGAAGAAACCATGGGTAACAGAAGAAATACTTCAGTTGATTGATGCAAGGAGGAAGTACAAACATGTTCTGGGAAAATCAGGAATACAGAAATACAAGTCGCTGAGGAATGAAATAATTAGGAAGTGCAGGGAAGCTAAGACGAAATGGCTGCAGGAAAAATGTGAAGACATCGAAAAAGATATGACTGTCGGAAGGACAGACTCAGCATATAGGAAAGTCAAAACAACCTTTGGTGACATTAAAAGCAACGGTGGCAACATTAAGAGTGCAACGGGAGTTCCACTGTTAAATGCAGAGGAGAGAGCAGATAGGTGGAAAGAATACATTGAAAGCCTCTATGAGTGTGAAAATTTGTCAGATGTGATAGAAGAAGAAATAGGAGTCGATTTAGAAGAGATTGGGGATCCAGTATTAGAATCGGAATTTAAAAGAGCTTTGGAGGACTTACGGTCAAATAAGGCAGAAGGGATAGATAACATTCCGTCAGAATTTCTAAAATCATTGGGGGAAGTGGCAACAAAACCACTATTCACTTTGGTGTGTAGAATATATGAGTCTGGCGATATACCATCTGACTTTCGGAAAAGCGTCATCCACACAATTCCTAAGACGGCAGGAGCTGACAAGTGCGAGAATTATCGCACAATCAGCTTAACAGCTCATGTATCGAAGCTGCTTACAAGAATAATATACAAAGGAATGGAAAAGAAAATTGAGAATGCGCTAGGTGACGATCAGTTTGGCTTTAGGAAAAGTAAAGGGACGAGAGAGGCGATTCTGACGTTACGGCTAATAATGGAAGCAAGGCTAAAGAAAAATCACGACACTTTCATAGGATTTGTCGACCTGGAAAAAGCATTCGACAATATAAAATGATGCAAGCTGTTCGAGATTCTGAAAAAAATTGGGGGTAAGCTATAGGGAGAGACGGGTCATATACAATATGTACAACAACCAAGAGGGAATAATAAGAGTGGACGATCAAGAACGAAGTGCTCGTATTAAGAAGGGTGTAAGACAAGGCTGTAGCCTTTCGCCCCTACTCTTCAATCTGTACATCGAGGAAGCAATGATGGAAATAAAAGAAAGGTTCAGGAGTGGAATTAAAATACAAGGTGAAAGGATATCAATGATACGATTCGCTGATGACATTGCTATCCTGAGTGAAAGTGAAGAAGAATTAAATGATCTGCTGAACGGAATGAACAGTCTAATGAGTACACAGTATGGTTTGAGAGTAAATCGGAGAAAGACGAAGGTAATGAGAAGTAGTAGAAATGAGAACAGCGAGAAACTTAACATCAGGATTGATGGTCACGAAGTCAATGAAGTTAAGGAATTCTGCTACCTAGGTAGTAAAATGACCAATGACGGACGGAGCGAGGAGGACGTCAAAAGCAGACTCGCTATGGCAAAAAAGGCATTTCTGGCCAAGAGAAGTCTACTAATATCAAATACCGGCCTTAATTTGTGGAAGAAATTTCTGAGGATGTACGTCTGGAGTACAGCATTGTATGGTATTGAAACATGGACTGTGGGAAAACCGGAACAGAAGAGAATCGAAGCATTTGAGATGTGGTGCTATAGACGAATGTTGAAAATTAGGTGGACTGATAAGGTAAGGAATGAGGAGGTTCTACGCAGAATCGGAGAGGAAAGGAATATGTGGAAAACACTGATAAGGAGAAGGGACAGTATGATAGGACATCTGCTAAGAAATGAGGGAATGACTTCCATGGTACTAGAGGGAGCTGTAGAGGGCAAAAACTGTAGAAGAAGACAGAGATTGGAATACGTCAAGCAAATAATTGAGGATGTAGGTTGCAAGTGCTACTCTGAGATGAAGAGGTTAGCACAGGAAAGGAATTCGTGGCGGGCCGCATCAAACCAGTCAGTAGACTGATGACAAAAAAAAAAAATCACAAGTTGAAACCAAATGCAATGCCTTCAGTTTTTCCAAGTTTACCAGAATACTTGACAACAGCTCGACCCTCATGTAGAATATTATGTGATGTAGAACGTGACAATCTTGAGAAATCGGTGGCAAGAACTTTGCAAGACTACAGACAATATCGCTATTAAAAATTTGGGAGACATATGCAATTACTTTTCAAGTGCAACCCATGTCAACAACAAGAAGTGGGGCAGTATCGAATGTGAACAGATGATTGTGCTGTGTTTTATTAATGTCGTTAAAGAATTACCAGTTATTTTAGGTCACGTAATTATTAATACCGATTTAAATGTCCTACTTTCTGTTAAAAGATACAGAATTCCCCAGCATAAAGTGCCCATTGAATATAAGTAGGTAAAAACCAAGCACGTATTGGATAGAATATTGAAATATGTTGAGTAAATACAGTCTGAAGGAGACCGTATAAACAAAAGTTTATTGGTTGTAAATATAGTGAAACTGCTAGAAGTGGTCTGGTTATAATGTAAAGATGGAGCTATTTCTAAAAATATCCAGCTTCTATTACTTCATAACAGAATATGACCGAGGAATGTCGACAATTCCCACTGAAAGTACTGTTACGGTGCCTGGACTTCCTTGGTACACGCAGAAAGGAATATTAGTTTTGTATTCTGGTAGTTACATTGGTGATTCACATCAGCTTTCTGTCTTGCACAAAATATGTTCCTTAAAGCTGGAGAGCTGGGATCTTACTGAGCCTGACTTAAGTGATGTTTGCTAATATCAGAGGACTTCGAAGGAAATACTACAAAATATTAACCTCCGCTCCTGTAAAGTAATGATAATCCTGTAATGTAATGATAAACAATCTCACTAAAAATGTCAGTGATTCTGTAAAGAGGCAGTTAAGGAAACTGAGGACAACTTTTGTGTACAATTTTTTTAATTGGTTAATTCACTGCATCAGTGGAGATGTGTCTACTGTTACTTAATATGTAGCAAAATAAATATAATTTTCTAACATAGTTACCATACTTTCTACGAGAAAATAAATATTATAGCTACCAAGGTAACACCGAATGCACGAAATGGAAAAATGTCAATGACAAGAGTAAATTATATATTATACTACTTTAAAAATCATGAGATGTAAATGTATTTTACTACCTTAAACTTCTCGGAATGTGTAGTTGTTCAATGAATTACTATTCAAACACTAAGTACATTTCTTTAAAAAATAATTCATTTCCATTTGTCCTTTACATTACGCTTATAACTCGAATTTTGATGAAGTGTCTGCTAAGGAAAGAGTATGTTTGACTTGTACAGTTTTTGGAGGTAGCTCATTTAATATTTGGAGCTGAACATCCCAGTTGCTCAGCGTATGAGTGAAATTTAGTCTGGCTCTGAGCATTATGGCACTCAACATCTTAGGTCATAAGTCAGTGAAATTTAGTCGTGAGACAGAATGTGCAGTACAATATTTCACATTACATTTGCTCTAGTGAAATAGAAAACAAGAAACATAATATATGACACAATTTGTTTGCACTATTACCCCGTTATCTAACTCTCTCTCTCTCTCTCTCTGTCTCTTGTTTTCTCTTTCTCTATCCCCCCTCCATAAGTCTGCCTGTGTGTGTGTGCTTGTGTGTGTGTGTGTGTGTGTGTGTGCACGCGCGCACGCGCGTGTTTGTGTGTGTTAGTGTGTATGTGTTTTTGTATGAGAGAGATATAGTGTGAGGGGAGGGGACTTATTAAAAATGAGTATGGCCTACCGTGTGTAAATACTAGAGGAATTTTTTCCCAATTTTCACCCCTGCCCTCTCTCACTTGTTACAACCATTTAACTATAGCTTTTTAAGAATCTGCTAAGGAAAGCAAAGAGGTTTCCAATTTAGATCCTTGTGTGCATGTGTGTTTGATCTGCGGAGTTTTTAAGTGTTCTTCATTTAATACTTTGAGAAGAACTCTTCAGAATCGCTGTGTATGTGATTAACTGATGAAACAGAAAAGTATGTTCTGTAGTGAATGTGTGTATGTGTGTGTGTGTGAGAGAGAGAGAGAGAGAGAGAGAGAGAGAGAGAGAGAGAGAGAGACTGTATTTGAAGTATAGTGATTGACTTAAAAACTAAAACATAATGTAGTAAAGTATAAAACATCGTTTGCAAATATCTGCGTGTGTCACGAAATTTAATGGCGTGACTAAAAAACGTTATTTGATAAACAGAACGTAGTAGTGAAGTACAAAACAATTATTTATGAGTATCATAGCGAGTGAGTGTTATGCGTTTTCTTTTTATAAAGAGTCGAAACAGAACAGTGTGTTGTTAAACTATGTTAATGAAACTCTTTTGAGGCGAAAGGTTTAAAGTAATTTAAAGGTAATGGAATTACTGAGAGCAACATTCCTTTTGGAATCAGGAGCAAGTAATAATCAACGAACAGTAACATAATTTGTAATTTTGCGAAGAAGAAACGGAAAATACGCGAGAGCCGATGCACGCTGAGCAGGGTCACTGGAGAGCTGTGTCTCGGCCGTTGCACTACAAATATGACGTCATCAAAGCGCGCCCAGGCTGTACCTTTAGTCGGCTGTGACCATGTCCCATGCGAAGACGAGTAACAAGTACCTCATCTCGTCTGCGTGGCTGGAACGAAGTACGCCACAGCCGCGTTGCTGATTTTTCTAGGAGCAGCTTACTGTCCGTCACTTCAGCCAATCTTCTTCCCATCTACACATGACTCTTTACCTCAACAGTGAGGTGACAGTATGTAGAGGGATGGAATACTGAACTGTATGAGCATCACAACACTCTCTTTGTCTGTCAGATCCGCCATTTCATTTCCCTCAATACACACTTGCTCGGGTACGCAGCAAAGAACACATCCTTCCTCGGCCGACCTCCTAGACACCCTGGTCCACAGTGTCTACTGGGTACAAGTGTTGCAAAGCCTGAAGGGTACCCTGGGTGTCGGTCGGACAGACGAGGACTTACGGCGGCACGATACAACTCATCTGCTGAAGCGCCCTCAAGATTGCGTATAATTGTCATCGAAGACAGTGAAGTCTTGCGATAGCGTAACCTTTAGCACATTATAAGGGAAAACAACTGAGCAGTCGTCGATTCCCCCTGTTTAGATCCATCCGTGAAAACAGCAATTTAAAATGGCGTAAAATATCAATTAAAAACGCATGAAGGTGTGCAGCCTCTCCTGTACTGCCCTCAATATAAAATTAATCTGGGCCTCTGGGCCACTAGGCTGTTAGTCAGTTAAAACCTTGGATCTGTGTCTCTACTCGCCCCACAGCAAGTTTAATAAATGCTTCGCGCGAATCCAACAGTCTTGTTAATACGGTGCGATTGGAGAGAAGGCGTTTATAGCTGGACTAGCAACACTGTAGTACGCAGGTGAATTTGGAGCAGGTAGGATCTCATATACTTGGCACACCGTGAGGAGTTTCGTCCGAAGATATGGGCGGTTCCTGTAAGCATCCGTGACCAAGCGTCCGTGGCCAGTCTGATCCCCCCATGGTACATAGCGTCAACGGTGTGCAGGTGAGAAGGTCTTGTTGAACCGTGTACCGTGCACCCTTGGTCTACCCACGAACTCAGAAAACCCTATAAAACTAGACAGACGCTTTCTATTTGTTCCCGAAAACCTGCAGTATAGGGTTTTGCACATCTTGACGTATGATACCCTGCCCATGAAGCACGTGACATCAGGATTTACAGCTGTTTTCATTTACTGGCAAGAATTCAGCAGTTACCAAACCAGTCATAGCTCCCCAACATTATAGGAATTGGAGATTGTGGGTGACCTCTCATTAGCCCATCTACAGACACTTTAGAGTCTAGCCGCTACACGGTGGACGATGACGTGCCGGCCGCTGTGGCCAAGCGGTTCTAGGCGCTCCAGTCCGGAACCGCGCTCCTGCTACGGTCGCAGGTTCGAATCGTGCCTCGGGCATGGATGTATGTAATGTCCTTAGGTTAGTTAGGTTTAAGTAGTTCTAAGTCTGGGGGACTGATGACCTCAGACGTTAAGTCCCATAGTGCTTAGACCCATTTGAACCATTTGACGATGACGTTTTTGGTCATACTGTTTAGCTGACTTCACATGAAAATTCCAGTAACGTTATACACACCAAACTGTCATCATGTTCTCACACTATTCACCATGCACAGGAATGGCTAATCTGTGTACGAAAAATAAGCTCGCGTAAGGATCACACAGGTGTGGAAACACTGAAGTATGGGTTTGGCAGCGGCGAGGTTATGAAATTCCCTAATGGCGTCAGTGTCGTTGCTAGAAAGCCTGGAGAACAGCGAGAACGAGACTGAGAAAACGTTGTGCACGTTCGTTCTCTCCACATCGTAAAATGCTTGCGGCGAATATTAAACCTTCTTAAAGGGTAGTCATAAGTATACTTTGCTGTAGATGCACTGGCACGACGGTTTTAAACTTCAGAAAGTACAAAGCAGAGTCGCATTTTCCTGACTTAAAGCCATATTTGTAGACACTGACAACATGCTTCACTTGTACACTTCCTGTAAAGTCTTTTCTAATTCGTTCTGGATGAGAGGTCTTCTATCTACGAGGAAGACTAAATATTTGCTTCACCCTGTGGAATATGTCTCGAGAAGAGCCATTTATAAGAACCAGAAATTACATATTCCGTAAACAGTAATGAGGCCATGTACGGAGAGGTCAGATTTATGGCCGGCTGCAGGAAACTGGCTGGTGGATAACAGGTCGGGCCGGCACTAATTGTGGCCCGTTTAGGAACGGCAGGAGACGCGATAAGTCGTTAATTAAAAAACCGTAACAGGCCCGGCTGTTTAAGCACCTTAGTCGGTATTATTTACTGTGGCGTGACTTGGTCTGCGCCGTGGGCCAAAACAGTATTTTGCCGGCGTAACCGTGCCTAACGCCCGCGACCAAACAACCCGCTCACCGGATGACTTTCAGCCTGCAATCAATTTAACTATCAGATAAGGCAAACGTTTGGGGGATCAAATTGATCCTACGAGTATGGAGAAAAGTAGATTGGATGCTGCCCTTTCATGAACGTAATGCAGTCTGTTGTCGAAAGCGATCGAAAATGAAGAAATAAGGTGTGAAATTTCGCTAAGTAGGACAGATTAAAAATCTTTAGAAACTGTCAATTTCGCTTGCATGTATCTATACTTCGTCGTGCTTCGGATTTCGTGGTGTGCTGGAGCTCTATCCCTTAAAAATGTTCTCAGTTCATTTTGTTTTATAATTTTACTTTCTGTTCTATAATAATTCGGTAATGAATAGCGTTGGAGTGAAACGCTCCAGGTGCCTCGGCGATCATAATAACCTTAGGCTAGGTGACAGGAAAGTTGTAGTGCTGTGAACGGACAGTGGGCGTACCCTGCTCAGCCAGGACTTAATGATCACCTAGATAATACCGTGCTGGTCCATCTCTGGAACGCAATGCAGCAGCTATTCTGCCTGGCATGATCCCGACAGGTCCGTGGTTTGTTTCCAGAGGTATGTGGCGCCAGATGTTTATGCCCAGGTCACACAACCTTCATAGATAATGGGCCGTGTTTCATGGGCACGGAGCTGGTGCCCGATTGTACCCCAGATGTTCAGATCAGGCATACCTGGGAGTCAAGGCATCAATGTCAGCTCACTGTCGCATTCCTGAAACTGCTGTGGCACGATTCTGGCCTTGTAACTTGGGCAGTTACTGTATTGAACGATGCCATCGCAGCGGGAAAGACATCAAGATGAGGGGATCCACGGTGATATTCACGTCATCTCCAACCGTCTTGATGCCTTCGATTACTGACACAGGTCCCACGGAAGCCCGGGTGAATGTCCCCCTTAGCATAATACCGTCCCAGCAGCCTGCGTCCATCGAGAGGTGCATGGTTAGAGTAGCCGTTCGTCTGAGTGAGGACACGACTTTACAAGGATATTGATCTGGTTTAACAAAAACAGAAAATGTGAACATCACTCGAGATGACACGTTTCCATGGATCCATAGTCCAATCTCGATTTTCCCATGTACACTGCAATCGTGATTAACCAGTTCGTAGGACCTACATGGGAACAAGTAGGGATCGTCTACTGCGGAGCCCCTTGTACGGCGACGTGTATTGAATGGTGTGCTCCAGAATAATTGCTTTGCGTCTACACCTGCATTGCACTCTGCTGGCAGATCTGCCTCAGTTTTACCCTGTTTTACAGTTCTTTCCTATTTTAGAGAGCCTCCGACGCCCAGGTTCTCTGATGATGCGTAGACGTCCAACACCCAGTCGCCTCTTGGTGATTTTGTGGAAACACATGGATGGGTCACATCATTAATCAGTTTAATACTAAATAACAATTATCAGTCAGCACTAAATCGCCACAAACGTTCCTTCACTAATTCGCGAAGGCACTGCCTTATGCGCATATTTCGGCCCACGTTTTAGTATTTGTGGAAATGCTGCAAGGATATCGATGCGGTGACCAAGTCTCCTTTTCTCTTACTCATGCATTGGAAAAATACAAAACCTATAACATTAGCTTCTTTAGCCTAGGCCTATATGATTACGGCCGCAACAAGTGACGTAACATTATTAATGAAATGGGTTTATGGAGTATGTGGGTGTAGTACTGCGTGTCTCGGACTTGCATCCACCACCACATGCCGTGCTATGTTTAACATAGCTCATATTAACACTCTATAAAATAAAATAAAACCAATCATTGCTAAAAATATTATAGCAGACTGTTTGCTGTTGCTCATGTCTGTCCTATGTCAGTAGTTGAGTAGTTTCCACTGATGCTGCGAATCAATGCCATACCATCATAGCAATATTTTACAAAAACCGTACGATGCAACTTATTCTAGGTGGTGAGGAAGGGCACCTCACGTTGCAAGTACGTATTATTTATCGCCTTGACCAATTATATCCCAGTACAACACAAATTTTTTAAATCATTACATATGGGTACATGAGAACTTATTATGAAACTAACAACACACCCTTGTTTAAAGTCCACAGAAAGACAAACATCACAGATGTCACCATAGGTAAGAACTGTTTCCATCCAAACTGACATAAATCGGTAGTCATAAAGAATTGTTTATGAACAGACCTCATAAATTCCCATTACATTCAGACAGTTGTTGTTAAGCAATGAAGATAATCAATAATAAAGCAATAAATAATGGACATAGGCAATTAAAGATAAATTCTGTTTGCAACAAAGTGAATAAAACACATATCTTAACAAACAAAATTGAGGGTAATAAGAGAAATAATACAAACAAATATTTGAGACATTCTATTTTAGAAAACCTTTGGACAAACCTGGAAAGCTTTTCAAGAATAATGACATCACTGTAGCCTTTAAGAGCCTAGAAATAGTCCACTACACCGAGCAGATGACGAACAAAAATGATCAGTGTTGAGAGTACAAAATTATATTATCCAATAGGAAAAAAACTGCTGTACCAAGAAGTTCTTCACAACTTCAGGTACGATAAAGAGGATGCATCTACAACAGCTACCCATATGCAAAACAGAATGTTGCCCAGTACCAGAAAATACCTCCAACCACTCAACCACTTCACACTCAGAAAAGGTTATAACTGATGAAGAAGCAATAAATAATAGATGAATCACTCGACCTACAGTAGTTTCTGAATTATTTTTAAGGACTTCATAATTTAAACTCACATCCATGCCAGTTTTAATGCACTGTATTAAATTCTTACCTGAAGTAATATTGAACTGCAGTTATGTATCTATATTTTTCCCTTTGTCATTGATGTTACATGGTAATACATGTAGGTCATGATAGGCATGTCATACTGTCTAATGTCGTATCTTTAAATAACGGAGTGTGTAGAAATACATGTATGCAGGGGACAAAACGTATGTGATACTTAGTTTCAAGCCATGTATCATTTTGCATGGTATGATGTGGAACGGGTCATTTTATATTCATCATAAATTACAGTAATTACTGAGTTTGTATATATGTTGTGAGAGTATACACAAACACACACACACACACACACACATATATATATATATATATATATATATATATATATATATATATATATATATATATATATATATATATATAGAGGGTGAGTCACCTAACATTACCGCTGGATATATTTCGTAAACCACATCAAATACTGACGAATCAATTCCACAGACCGAACGTGAGGAGAGGGGCTAGTGTAATTGGTTAATACAAACCATTAAAAAAATGCATGGAAGTATGTTTTTTAACACAAACCTTCGTTTTTTTAAATGGAACCCCGTTAGTTTTGTTAGCACATCTGAACATATAAACAAATACGTAATCATTGTCCTTTGTTGCATTGTAAAATGTTAATTACATCCGGAGATATTGTAACCTAAAGTTGACGCTTGAGTACCACTCCTCCGCTGTTCGATCGTGTGTATCGGAGAGCACCGAATTATGTAGGGATCCAAAGGGAACGGTGATGGATCTTAGGTGCAGAAGAGACTGGAACAGCACATTACATCAACATGCTAACACCTTTTTATTGGTCTTTTTCACTGACGCGCATGTACATTACCATGAGGGGTGAGGTACACGTATACACGTGGTTTCCGTTTTCAATTACGGAGTGGAATAGAGTGTGTCCCGACATGTCAGGCCAATAGATGTTCAATGTGGTGGCCATCATTTGCTGCACACAATTGCAATCTCTGGCGTACTGAATGTCGTACACGCCGCAGTATATCTGGTGTAATGTCGCCGCAGGCTGCCACAATACGTTGTTTCATACCCTCTGGGGTTGTAGGCACATCACGGTACACATTCTCCTTTAACGTACCCCACAGAAAGAAGTCCAGAGGTGTAAGATCAGGAGAACAGGCTGGCCAATTTATGCGTCCTCCACGTCCTATGAAACGCCCGTCGAACATCCTGTCAAGGGTCAGCCTAGTGTTAATTGCGGAATGTGCAGGTGCACCATCATGCTGATACCACATACGTCGACGCGTTTCCAGTGGGACATTTTCGAGCAACGTTGGCAGATCATTCTGTAGAAACGCGATGTATGTTGCAGCTGTTTGGGCCCCTGCAATGAAGTGAGGACCAATGAGGTGGTCGCCAATGATTCCGCACCATACATTTACAGTACACGGTCGCTGTCGCTCTACCTGTCTGAGCCAGCGAGGATTGTCCACGGACCAGTAATGCATGTTCCGTGGATTCACTGCCCCGTGGTTTGTGAAACCCGCTTCATCGGTAAACAGGTAGAACTGCAACGCATTCTCTGTTAATGCCCACTGACAGAATTGCACTCGATGATTAAAGTCATCACCATGTAATTGCTGATGTAGCGACACATGAAACGGGTGAAAGCCGTGACGTTACAGTATGCGCATGACACTACTTTGACTTAGTCCACCGGCTCTCGCAATGTCCCGTGTACTCATGTGTGGATTCATGGCAACAGCAGCTAACACACCAATTGCACCCGCTTCTCCTGTGACGGGCCTGTTTCGGACCCGTTTGCGTGCTACGACCATATCTGTTGCATACAGTCGGCGGCAGATGTTTTGCAATTTGCGGCACGTTGGATGCTCTCTGTCCGGGTACCGTTCTGCATACACGCTGCAGGCTTCAGCTGTATTTCGTCGACACTCGCCATAGATTATATCATCTCCGCCTTTTCAGAGTTCGAATACACCATGGTCACAGTTCCTACAAAACTACACTATCACAGACGTCTGGTAACACGGTGTACTACAGTTGGTCTGCGTGCGGAGACGAATGCAGAATAACAATAGCAGCAAGCGCTACATGCGGACACTGCGACAGCTAGACCAAACCACAACAGTGCACTAGAGCCACACTCGTAAACACGGTCGTCATCGTAAACATGTCCCTGCAGATGCTGCTCGCCGACCGTGGCCCGTGTTTGTTACAACACGCAACTGAACGTCGGAGGTTTCAAGCGTCAACTTTAGGTTACAATATCTCCGGATTTAATTAACAATTTACAATGCAACAAACGGCACTGATTACGTACTTGTTTATATGTTCAGATGTGCTAACAAAACTAACGTGGTTCCATTTGCAAGAACGTAGGTTTGTGTTAAAAACATACTTCCATGCATTTTTTTAATGGTTTGTATTAACCAATTACACTAGCCCCTCTCCTCACGTTCGGTCTGTGGAATCGATATATATATAGGGTGTTACAAAAAGGTACGGCCAAAATTTCAGGAAACATTCCTCACACACAAATAAAGAAAATATGTTATGTGGACATGTGTCCGGAAACGCTTAATTTCCATGTTAGAGCTCATTTTATTTTCGTCAGTATGTACTGTACTTCCTCGATTCACCGCGATGATTTTATACGGGATACTCTACCTGTGCTGCTAGAACATGTGCCTTTACAAGTACGACACAACATGTGGTTCATGCACTATGGACCTCCTGTACATTTCAGTCGAAGTGTTCGTACGCTTCTCAACAACAGATTCGGTGACCGATGGATTGGTAGAAGCGGGCCAATTCCATGGCCTCCACGCTCTCCTGACCTCAACCCTCTTGACTTTCATTTATGGGGGCATTTGAAAGCTCTTGTCTACGCAACACCGGTACCAAATGTAGAGACTCTTCGTGCTCGTATTGTGGACGGCTGTGATACAATAAGCCATTCTCCAGGGCTGCATCAGCGCATCAGGGATTCCATGCGACGGAGGGTGGATGCATGTATCCTCGCTAACGGAGGACATTTTGAACATTTCCTGTAACAAAGTGTTTGAAGTCGCGCTGGTACGTTCTGTTGCTGTGTGTTTCCATTCCATGATTAATGTGATTTGAAGAGAAGTAATAAAATGAGCTCTAACATGGAAAGTAAGCGTTTCCGGACACATGTCCACATAACATATTTCCTTTCTTTGTGTGTGAGGAATGTTTCCTGAAAGTTTGGCCATACCTTTTTGTAACACCCTATATATATATATATATATATATATATATATATATATATATATATATATATATATATATATATATATATATATATATATAAGACCAAGCATATGTTGCACTTATCACTGATACAGTACTCCTAGATGCACAGAACTGAGTATGTTGTGTATTTTTGAAATTGAGGATGAGACCATTCACACAAAATCAGTCAATGATACTTTTAAAAATTTTGTATACGGTTTCTTCTGTTTCTCCACGTATGCTTGGATTGATTACAATTCTAATGTTATTTGCACAAAGAACTAATTATGCCTGTTGTACATTAGATGGAAAATCGTTTACATTGATGAGGAACAGTAGTGAATCTAAGATTGAAGCCTGAAGAATCCTGTAAGCGATTTCTCCCCAGTCAGAATCATGTCCCTGGGGCAATAATGGTTGAATTACTAAGTACAGAATTCTGCATTCATTTGGTCAGATATGAGATTATCCAGTTGTAGCCTATACCATCAATCCAATAAAACCTCAATTTATCCAGGAAAATACTGTAATTCACACAATGAAATGCTTTAGATATCTCGTAGAAAATACTAACGGGCGCTGTTTTATAATTTAATCATTGTAAAATTTGGTGAGTAGACGTGTGAATGGGATTCTCAGTAGAGTAACACTTCTGAAACTCAAACTGTGATTTTCTGAGGATATTATTGTTTCTGTGGTGAGACACTTTTCTAAAATACATCACCCTCTCAAAAATTTTGGTAAATGATGTCAGCAGTGAAACAAGTCGCTAGAAATCGACATCTCTCCTATCTCCTTTCTTAAAAAGGTGTTGACGACGAGATATATGTCAGTCTCTCTGGAAAATTACCTTGGGCTAGTGATGAATTACATATTTCAGATAAGACCTGACTTACCACATAAGAATAAGTGTTTAGTACTCTACTGGAAACACCATCAAAACCAGACGATCTTTTATTTTTGAGATAATATATAATTTTCTCAATTTCAGAATGCGAAGCTGTTGATACATTCATATGACTGAATTTTACGAGAGATACTTTTGCAACATACTGCCGTCATTTTTGTCTACAGCTGTTCGTCCCTACACTTTCTACTATGTTTAAGAAATGACTATTAAATATATTTTCTACCTGTTACTCATCACTTATAGACCTTCCAGTCAGTTCAATAGCGATGGTTCAAATGGCTCTGAGCACTATGGGACTTAACAGCTGAGGTCATCAGTCCCCTAGAACTTAGAACTACTTAAACCTAACTAACCTAAGGACGTCACACACATCCATGCCCGAGGCAGGATTCGAACCTGCGACCGTAGCGGTCGAGCGGTTCCAGACTGAAGCGCCTTTAACCGCGTGGTCACACTGGCCGGCTCAATAGCGATGTTATCCTCTTCTCTGACTCTTTGTCATGCCTCTCATACCACTACAGTCCACATAACCTTAAATCTGTTGTCAAAATCATTGATTTATAACATTATGTACATTATCTTTGAATCTTTAATGACATTTATTAGTAATTTTGATTAGTTCAAATGGTTCAAATGGCTCTGAGAACTATGGGACTTAACATCTGAGGTCTTCAGTCATCTAACTTAGAACTACCTAAACCTAACTAACCTAAGGACATCACACACATCCATGCCCGAGGCAGGATTCGAATCTGCGACCGTAGCGTTCGGGCTGTTCCAGACTGAAGCACCTAGAACCGCTCGGCCACACCGGCAGCCATTGAATAGTTTTTGTAGTATGTAACTACTACAGGATCTGTACTTGTTTTCGCCAACAGATACATTTCCCTTTTCCTTTCATAAGATACGTTGATCCTTCTAGTGATCCACTGCTTTTTACTGGATGTTTAATGTCCATTCAAATTAGTTTAGCCCAAAAGCTATTTTCAAATTACATATAATAGATTATATATCATATAAAAGATTAAATTCTAATTTAGCACTTGTTTCATTACAAATTTCATCCCAGGCCAAAACTTGTAAACTATTCGTGAAAGCACTTGTGCTTGAGTCATTAATTATTCCCACCGATTTCCAATGAGTAGTACCTGTACTATGAGGAACTATGTTATTTATCCCAACTAACTGTACATCACCATTAGAGACAACATTTGTTACTGACGAAACAGTTCTTTTCTCGCTTTCAGCTGCACCAAAGAAAACATTTTCTTTCATAGTCCTACTGTCCTTACCGACATGTGTTAGAAAATTAATTGCACGGATCAAACTGTGGGCACAAAATAAGGTTTCCAGATCCTTCACATATCAGAGTCCTTCAGAAAATGAAGGAGCATAGCAAGCAATCCAGATACTCATGGACGATTCAAAATTTCCCATTGGGGGCCTATATACAGTTACAATTAAAAGTGAACTGTTTTTGGCTCTGAGCACTATGGGACTTAACATCTATGGTCATCAGTCCCCTAGAACTTAGAACTACTTAAACCTAACCAACCTAAGGACAGCACACAACACCCAGCCATCACGAGGCAGAGAAAATCCCTGACCCCGCCGGGAATCGAACCCGGGAACCCGGGCGTGGGAAGCGAGAACGCTACCGCACGACCACGAGATGCGGGCGAACTGTTTTTCACTATTAAGCCAAAAGCACACGCTTCTATTGGTCACTACAGAATCTACTAGCCTCAATGTTGGGGAACTTGCATTTTAATGTATGTAACAGCTCCTCCTTTTCCCATATCAGTTCTCCATGAGCAAATTGCTAGAGTGTAATATTTTATACATAACTTATCTAACCCCACGGTTATGTGATTCTAGATAGGGAGAAGATGTCTATCTTTTCAGAGCTCTCTGGATGTTCCAAATGGACAAAAATCTCTTCTACCTTATTATTCAGTCCTCTAATATTTAGAAGAAATAAGCTGACGTTACTGTTCAGTGCATTCTTATGCATGTCGTGTGAATATTGTGTCCACGTAAAATAAAAATTGCTTCAGAAAAGGTATTTACCGTCATACCATCGCTGTTGTTATCATCTGAAAGAAGCAAACAAATAGAACCAGCGATGAACAGACAGAGATACTGTGTATTTTCTACAAATAAGATGACGGATAACTCCCTGCCGACAAGATGTAAAGTTTTGATAGAAAAATGTGCTGTCTTTAGTCTGAACCTTATGATCTAGGACTATGAACAGTGAAGACACTATACAAAAGTATATATTGCGCTGCGATATAAAGCCACAAGACAATAAGAAAAACTCGTCTCTTCAATGTTAGACAACGATCGCTCTAGAAATTTCTAGAGTATAGATGTCACACAAATCTTACTGAGATAGGGAAGCAAGAAAATTTGGAAAGGGAAGTACATAGACTCCGTCAAGATATAGTGGAACGGGGCGGGGGAGGTCAATGAAGAGAAATGGAACGAGGATAAGGACGAATACAAGGTAACATCAGCATAAAACATTATAACGAGATTAGGGTTGGTTAGCAATAGGAGGATAGGCCACAGGGTGAGCTGCTTTCAACAAATCAATGACAGGATTATTCTCATCGGAATCGACAACAATGATTCAGATACATATGCCAGTGTCACAAGTAGATGATGAAGACACAGATTATATGTGGACACTAAACTGACAACTCATTATGTTACGGAAAATGATAATCTAAAAATCATGGGGATTGGAACGCTGTGATAAGAGAAGGAACTGAAGACAGTGTTACAGGAGCATATGTGAATGATAGGAAGAATGAGAAAAGAGAAAGACTAGTAGAGTTCTGCTGTAAATTTTGGCTGTTAACAGAGACTACACTTTCAAAAATCACAAGAGGAATAAATGTAGTCGAAAAATCCCTGAAGACAAGGAAATATTCCAGCTGCATTACATCATGATTAGAGATTTCGAAATCAGATATTGGATTCAAGGTGACTACAGGAGTAGATATCGGATCACAATTTAGGAGAATGAAGAGCCGACGTAAGTTTAAGAGGATTCTCGGGATATCCGTCTGGATTCGGGAGATATGTGGGAACATACGAGGTAATACTGATTCAGCGACCAGTCTTATTGTTAGACAATAGACTGAAGAAACACAAACATGCTTGTATAGGATTTGTTATTTGAGAGAAAGCCTTTGATACTGTTGACTAAGGGACAAGCTTTGAAATCTTGACTAGAGATAAAATACAGGATGGAAATGTGATCCACAAATTGTACAGAAATCAGATGGCAGTTTTAATGAGTTATAGGGAAGCTGTGTTACGAAGCGTTTTCTGAACGAGATTGTGTGAAAGTGAAACGAAGACGATAAAATGTTCAGCGAAGAAGAGATCAGACACTTTGGAAATGCGGTGTTATAGAAGAGCACTAAAGATCAGATGGGGAAATTGGATATCTAAGAAGGAGGTTTTAGTTTGGCATAATAGAATGCTATCGACAAGGGTTTCAGATTGATTCCGTATTTCTGGATTTGCAGAAGGCATTTGACACCGTATCTCACAAGCGGCTTGTAATCAGATTGCGTGCTTACGGGATATCGTCTCAATTAAGCGACTGGATTCGTGATTTCCTGTCCGAAAGGCCACATACGTAGTAATTGACGGAAAGTCATCTAGTAAAACAGAAATGATTTCCGTTGCTCCTGGAGGTAGTGTTACAGGCCTTCTGCTGTTCCTTCTCTTCGTAAACGATTTAGGAAACAATCTAAGCAGCCATCTTTCGTTGATTACAGGTGATGCTCTCGTTTATCGTCTAGGAATGTCATCAGATGATCAAAACAGATGGCAAAACGATTTAGATAAGACATCTGTATGATGTGAACTTTGGCAGTTGAGCCTAAATAATGAAAAATGTGAGTCACCCACGTGGTAGCTAAAAGGAATCCGCTAGACTTCTGTTACACGATAAATCGATCAAGTATAAAGGCCGTAAATTCAACTGAATGCCAAGGCATACTCACTGAAACACACAGATAATGTGGGGATGGTGAACCAAAGACTGTATTTTATTTCTAGAAAACTCAGAAGACGCTATGGCCTATTAAAGAGACTGCCTACACTACTTGTCCTTCCTCTTTCGGAATACTGCTGCGCGGTGCGGGGTCCTTACCAGATAGGATTAACGGAGCACATCGAGAAATTTCAAAGAAGGGCAGCAGGTATTGTATTATCGAGCAGACAGTGTCATTGGCGTGATACAGGAGTCATGGTGTAAATCTTCCAAACAAATGCGCTTTTCTTTATGGCCGTATCTTCTCAAGAAATTTAAATCAACAAATTTCCCCTCTGAATAGGCAATTTTTTTGTTGATGCCAACCTACGTAGGGAAAAACGACAATAATAATAAAATAAAGGAAATCAGAGCGTGCACGGAAAGACAAAGGCGTTCTTTTCTCCCGCGTGCTGTTCGAGAGCTGAGTGGTTCTAGGCGCTTCAGTCCGGAAACGCGCGACTGCTGCGGTCACAGGTTCGAATCCTGCCTCGGGCATGGATGTGTGTGATGTCCTTAGGTTAGTTAGCTTTAAGTAGTTCTAAGTTCTAGTAGATTGATGACCTCAGATGTTAAGTCCCATAGTGCTCAAAGCCATTTGAGCCATTTGTTCGAGAGCGGAATGATAGAGAATTGGTGTGAATGTGGTTCGATGAACGCTCTGCTAGCCACGTAAGTGTAATTTTCAGAGTAGCCATATGGCTGTAGATATCGGACTGGGGAGAAAAGAAATGTTTGCTCAACTCGAGCGAAGGAAGAGATTGTTTAATAGAACTCATCCTGAGGCATCCACGAATAGTCAGTTTGCTATTAGGGGGAAGTGTGCAGATGGAAGGGGTGAGGGATTGGGGGGGGGGGAGGGCTTTAAAATGTGGAGGGAGATCGAAACTAGCCAAAAGTAAACAGGCTCTGACAGAAGTAGGTTCCTGTAGTTATGAAGAGATGAGGGGTCTTACATAAGAAAGAGTAGCACGGAGATCTGCATCATAGCAACACAGCAACAAGAACAACATAAAGAATATACGGTTGTTGATGTTTCGCTGATGCGAGGAGAAGCGAGGGAATTGTGGAAGGCGCGAGGCGCCCCGCGGCGGCTCACTCCCTGGACTCTGAGGTCGTGTGGGCTTTGTGTGGCGGGCGTGCGCCACAGTTCCTGGATCGGCGCTGTCCATTGTGGCCCTCTAATGCATTCACCATGAAGTCTGGCCCGCCGGCCGGTAGCTCCCTGGCGCCCGCTTTCTTTGCTGTCCTTGGCGTTTTAATTGCCGGAAATATCGATTGTTCACGGCGAGGCAGCCGACACTAAACCATTCCCTCACGAGTGCTGCTCACGCGGACGGGCTTCTCGTTAAAGTTCGGCCGCCTGCAGCTTCTTCTGCGAGTCAACACAGCAGGTAACTGGCAGCTATGTTTGTGAGGCAACACAACAGGTAACTGGTTGCTTCGTACAACCGCCGTCGTTCGCGTCTTTTCTACAACTGCTGGATGTCTGTACTTATCGCAGACTTCAGATGGTTCAAATGGCCCTGAGCACAATGGGACTTAACATCTGAGGTCATCAGTCTCCTAGAACTTAGAACTACTTAAGCCTTACTAACCTAAGGAGGCAGGATTCGAACCTGCGACCGTAGCAGTTGCGCGGTTTCGGACTGAAGCGCCTAGAACCGCTCGGCCACCGCGGCAGGCTTCACCAACTTCATCAGTTCGGAATTGACCCGGGTGTGGACGATGTAAGACCCATTTCACTAAAATTTTTTTCGTGTAAAATTATGTGTAACGATTCTTAACCAAAGAGTTCATAACCAACATTAATACTACTGTAAAAATAAACGAGGGCGTAGGCTTTAATTTTTTGGAGGGAAACTAGGATATGCCTGGCTGCTCGCTTTTCTACTTTTCCATCCTGATTTTGTCATGTAAGCATCGTTCTCTGTAGCTCTGAAAAATCTTCGATATATTAAGCTAATTCTCACTCATTATGTATTCGAATACTTTATTACAAGACCACTCCACATATTTATGATTAATAATCACTGTATTGCCAGTTCCATTTTGCAGCCTTTGTGGGAGAGATGCAACATATCGACGTGGGATCGATCTACCATTGGTGTGACGTTGTTGCTAATTATCAGTGTTTTTTTCTCTTATCGTACAAACTGAAGCTACAGTCATTCGAAGAAAAAAGTCCGAGACTTTTCACTGATTAAACCACATAGAGCGATGTCAGACCGTAATATGTAATTTACAGCCGCGCGGGATTAGCCGAGCGGTCTCAGGTTCTGCAGTCATGGACTGTGAGGCTGGTCCCAGCGGAGGTTCGAGTCCTCCCTCGGGCAAGGGTGTGTGTGTTTGTCCATAGGATAATTTAGCTAAAGTAGTGTGTCAGCTTAGGGACTGATGACCTTAGCAGTTAAGTCCCATAAGATTTCACAAACGTTTGAACATTTTTTGTAATTTACATTTCCAAAACTTCCATTGGTCCACATCCCAACATTAATCTGGTACAATTACTATGTGCTTTATGTCCTTAGTTTGGCACTTATTTAGCGACCAGGGGTGGAAATCAACTCACAGTGACAAGAGAGAACTCAACTTTTCACCAGCTCCTAAATCCACACCAGCACGGATATATCGTGAATCGGACATACTTGTTAATTTAGATGTTGTCTCTCTCTCCACGAGGGTGCCTTTGCATGAATTCTCGGAAATTATTGCTCAGAAATTTGACAGAGACGATCAACCTTTTCAGGCACGTCCTGACGTCAACATACTTTCTCTTCGACGGTGGATACTGCAAGCAGACGGAATGAATGGCCATCGGGAGTCCACATTTCGAGAAGAAAGTCCTGGATTCAGCGCAGTGGAAACCTACTTGTTTCTTCCGCTATGTTGACGACACCTTTGTCATGTGGCCGCATGGTAAAGACAGGCTGAATGGTTTCCTCATACACCTCAGTTCCATACACCAGAACATCAAATTCATCATGAAATTCGAAGAGGATGGAGTGCTCCCGTTTCTGGGTGTCCTGGTTAAAAGAAGAGTAGACGGCACATTTGGCCACAGAGTGTACCGTAAGAAGAAGCACACCTACTTTTACTTACATGAATACAGCTGTCACCATCAAGCGCATAGAAACGACGTCCTCAAAACGTTGGTTCACAGGGCTTGTAACCTGTCTGACAACGAGAGCCTTAATCAAAAACTTGATCATCTGAGGTCAGTTTTCCGGAAAAACGGCTACACAGAGGAGCAAATTCGGAGAGCTCTATGTGCCACACCGACTGTACAGCCGGAGGAAACAGAAGAGGAACCTCAGCAGGATGGGGACATAGCATTTATTCCTTTCTGTGGTGCTTTTTCGGGAAAAATAGGTCGAATTCATCAAAAACATCAAGTGAAGACTGTATTCCGCCCACGAATTAAGAGACAGACACTGTTTTATTATGTCAAGGACGATCTAGGACTACGGGAATCTGAAGTGTACCAGATCCCCTGCGAATGTAGCATGAATTACATAGGTCAAACGGTGGGTATTATCGAAGATCATTGCCAACAGCATCAACGGCACACCAGATTGCAGCAGCCTAACAAGTCGGCGGTTGATGAACATTGCCTCTCGGAATAAATTACGACCAGACCAAGGTCCTGACACAGACGTCCAAATACTGGGACTGTGTCCTTAAAGAATCAATCGAGATTCGAGTACGGGAACCACTGATCAATCGAGATAGCTGCTACGTCCTTAGTAACGCCCGGTAACCTACTTTGAATCTAATTAAAAGGAGAAAGAAGAGATCCCACGACGAACTGACTTAGAGAGCAGGCAGAGTTACAAAGAAGACGTCACCGGCACGCGGCTCTGGGCGCGTACAGAGAACGGAACGGATGCTGGAAGCTCCGCGCCTGGGCGCGGACCATGTCCGTAATACCTGGATGGGAGGGGGAAGAGATAAAAGCCCAGCGCCGGCTCCTCGGCGATCCGTTCGTCAACGCACCTGGTGATGGCAAAGTGGTCATTTGCCGAAATACTGTGCCCGTTGAACACTAACACCCGGCAGTTCACCCGTCAACTGTTCCGTTAACTGTTTGGTATATTGACCTCGATTACTGCATCTTTAAGAATGTCTTCATCACAATGAAATTTTGAGGTACTTCATAAGATAATACATAGAAAATTAAGTGTGATAAAAAGCCTTAACCAAGATAACAATTGGTATGACGTATGTAGCTTACTTAGGTGAAATTGCATTGCGAAAAAGCAGTGGTCAGAATCAAGAACAGTCAAAAAAGAAATAAAACACGTTCCATCTGGCACACGTGCATACCCAGGAACACTACTCTGATCGGCCCAGTGGCTTACATTGCTGCCACGAAACCAATACAATTTGCGCCGCCTATCGAGGGCGGACAATGACATGTGCCCATTATAAGAGAATTAATTGAAAAAACGATAGTTAATTTAAAAAAACAAACAAAGGAAGAGGTATTAATGTGTATAGTAATGTATATGAACAACTGTGGACTTGTCGAAAAAGCGCATTCAAAAATCTCAAGTCCACAGTTGCTCCTATACATAATTCAGGAGTGTATAAATTCACTTGTGATACGTGTCCCTTTCAATAGGACAAACTGTAAGATCTTTCAGTGTCAGGTGCAAGCAATATTTATTGGGAAAAAGAGGCACTAAAAAAAATTCCACTTTTGCTGACGCAAACCAAAAAGTGCTGAAGAAATTTCCATTTTACATAGAGAAAAGAAAGGACATAGGCTTGACGTGTTCAAAAAGCTGAAGATTTTCAAGCATATTTCTAAGAACGACGGTCTCATCCTCAATGAACAGTTAAAATTACGTAAAAAATTTCTTTTCAGTGTTTTTAATTCACTACTCGCGGAATTTTGATTCCTCTGTTTTTTTACTATATTTTCCTGCCTCTGGTTCGGCAGCATCATTTTCTTCGAATCTCATAGATGTGTACTACTACAATTATCTTCATGTAGATAGTTTCTTGATTGTACAGCTGTTTTGTATAATTTTTCTGTGTTATTCTGTCCTTTACGTAATAATAATTTCTGCCGAGTCTAATAATGGCTCTTAGTTACACTTCATCTGCTTGATTGCTGTATATTTTCAAAAATACATAAAACTCCCTCTCTTTGTATTCTGTTTCTAAAATTAATGTCTATTCTTTCAATTATATCTGTTATAATGTGTCAGACGGGCACATGTCACTGTTTTCCCCCGATAGGCGGCACAACGTGTGTTGTTTTCGTCGCAGCAATGTAAGCCACTGGGTCGATCAGTGTGATGTTGTTCCTAACCAGGCACATGTGCCAAAGGCTGGAATGTGTTTTATTTAATGTTTTGACTTTATTCTGACCATTTCTTTCTCGCAATGTAATTTTACCTATGTAATCTTTGTACGTCATGACGATTATCGTCTCGCTAGTGCTTTTTGTCATATTTAACTTTGTATATATTATTTTACGGGGTTTGTCAAAATTTCATTCTGATGAAGACATCCGTAGAGGTGTCGAAACCTGTACCAAACATTTATTTGCAACCGTTGGCCTTGTGATTCATATGTTGAAACCAGTATATTGTTGCTGAGAAAGAGTCATTTTTAAAAGCGTAAAACGGAATGTGAATTACATTTACATTTAAACGTCCCTTCGACATCCGTGGCGGTAGGAATGCAGCAGTACATCAACGGGACGAGAATACGATAAGCTCTCGACAGAAGAAACTGCGATCACTTATTTATTTATCATTATTTTTCGTATTCTTGATTAGAATCTTTAAATCCGCAGTCTAGAATGCAGTGATTTCACATTTCCTTCCCTGCTTATACTCCAGTCTAGAATGCAATGATTTCACATTTCCTTCCCTGCTTATACTGTTGGTGTTTGTGGTCTTCAGTCCTGAGACTGGTTTGATGCAGCTCTCCATGCTACCCTATCCTGTGCAAGCTTCTTCATCTCCCAGTACCTACTGCAACCTACATCCTTCTGAATCTGCTTAGTGTATTCATCTCTTGGTCTCCCTCTACGATTTTTACCCACCACGCTGCCTCCAATACTAATTTGGTGATCCCTTGATGCCTCAGAACATGTCCTACCAACCGATCCCTTCTTCTAGTCAAGTTGTGCAACAAACTCCTCTTATCCCCAATTCTATTCAACACTTCCTCATTAGTTATGTGATCTACCCGTCTAATCTTTAGCGTTCTTCTGTAGCACCACATTTCTATCCTCTTCTTGTCCAAACTATATATCATCCATGTTTCACTTCCATACATGGCTACGCTCCATACAAATACTTTCATAAACGACTTCCTGACACTTAAATCTATACTCGATGTTAACAAATTTCTCTTCTTCAGAAACGCTTTCCTTGCCATTGCCAGTCTACATTTTATATCCTCTCTACTTCGAGCATCATCAGTTATTTTGCTCCCCAAATAGCAAAACTCCTTTACTACTTTAAGTGTCTCATTTCTTAACCTAATCCCCTCAGCATCAACCGACTTAATTCGACTACATTCCATTATCCTTGTTTTTCTTTTGTTGATGTTCATCTTAAAAAAATGGTTCAAATGGCTCTGAGCACTATGGGACTTAACATCTATGGTCATCAGTCCCCTAGAACTTAGAACTACTTAAACCTAACTAACCTAAGGACAGCACACAACACCCAGCCATCACGAGGCAGAGAAAATCCCTGACCCCGCCGGGAATCGAACCCGGGAACCCGGGCGTGGGAAGCGAGAACGCTACCGCACGACCACGAGATGCGGGCTGTTCATCTTATATCCTCCTTTAAGACACGTCCATTCCGTTCAACTGCTCTTCCAAGTCCTTTGCTGTCTCTGACAGAATTACAATGTCATCGGCGAACCTCAAAGTTTTTATTTCTTCTCCATAGATTTTAATCCTACTCCGAACTTTTCTTGTGTTTCCTTTATTGATTCCTCAATATACAGATTGGATAGCATCGGGGAGAGGCTACAACCTGTTTCACTCCCTTCCCAACCACTGCTGCCCTTTCATGCCCCTCGACTCTTATAACTGCCATCTGGTTTCTGTACAAATTGTAAATAGCCTTTCGGTCCATGTACTTTACCCCTTCACCCTCAGAATTTCAAAGAGAGTATTCCACTCAACATTGTCAAAAGCTTTCTCTAAGTCTACAAATGCTAGAAACGTACGTTTGCCGTTCCTTAATCTATCTTCTAAGATAAGTCGTAGGGTCAGTATTGCCTCACGTGTTCCAGTATTTCTACGGAATCCAAACTGATCTTCCCTGATATCTACTTACACTATCAGATCATAAGTATCTTAATGTCTGTGGCGGAACTGCAATCCATACTTCCAAAAGAGTCAAAACCGGACATGGACGTCATGTCGGGCGCTGTGGTCTAGAACGAAGTCGACGTCCTGGCTAATTCTGAAGATGTTCCATTGTGCTTAGGCTGGGACTCCGGGCTGGCCCATCTATTTCGGGAACGTTTATGACCCCGAATTGTTCCTCTACTATACACAGTGCACAATGCTGTGAATTGTGTTAGTATCTTTCCACATTCAGCGTTCCCGCCCTGGTAGCTGAGTGGTCAGCGCAACGGAATGTCGCACTTAACGGCCAGGGTTCGGTTTCCGGGTGTGTTGGATATTTTCTCCGCTCAGGGACTGGGTGTTGTGTTGTCTTTATCCTCATCATTTCATCCTCATCCACAGGCAAGTCGCCGAAGTGGCGTCAATTGGAAAGACTTGCCCAAAGCGAGCGGACTACCCGTCGAGAGGCCCTAGCCACACGGCATTTCCATTTCCACATTCAACGTTATTTTAATCACAGTAAGAGAAGTACATTCTCACCACGAAGAACGCTCAGACTCCACTGTTAGCGCTACACATTAACGACAGGTAACGTTCTCTATGCAATCGCCAACCCCAGAAACTTCCAGTGTATTGCCAGAGGGTATATCGTGATTCATCACTCCAAATCACTCGCTTCCAGTCATCCACCGTCCAATGGCGTCGCTCTTTACACCACCTAAAGCTCTTTAACTACAAAATTCTGTTGCTTATAAGCAGATGCTCGGCCATTGTACCCCAGTCTTTTTGAAGAAAAGCATAGGACAACATCTGGCTGAACAGACAAAGGAAGCTGAAGGAGAGTTCAACGAGTGGTTAGAAGTTAGAGTAATTGCACAACATTTAAAAATTGAACTAAAAAGTGCTATGTAACGAATGTACCACCTTGGAATAATAACAATACCGAGTGAGTGAAGGAAGAAAGAGATAGAAATAGATAGCAGTAGGCCAGAAACAAACAGTAATGTGCACCGAGTAACCGTGTATGGCAATAGGCATAGTTTTCCTGGCACTTATGATCAGTCCTGCCTTTGTAACGCAAGTAGCTACAGCCCGAATACGAGACAACAAACGCCAGTTATGGGGGCTGTGCCAACAGTTTAGGGCATATTACTAGAGGGGGAAGCTTTATTAAAACAGAGGTAATTTCAACCCTACAGAGATGAAAAGATCAATTCTGCCTGTAGTATTCATAAGAGGATTCAAGAGCATACTGCCATGTACGTGGACATAGAGAAAGAAAATACAAATTATGATCTCCCATATCCAAGGCGAATCAGTGTTATTTGCAACGAAAGTTTTGGAAACTTGCACACAAGAAGAATTCGAAGAAGTATTGATATCGAAATTTTGGTCTCCTTTTATTCAAGAACGGTTGCGGTAACAAGTTTAGAGCACAGAGATGTATAACCATAAAAAGGGCACACTGAAAAAATATATCGAGACACATATAAATAAGACACTCAAATGGGATGAACCTATCTCAGGTCGTTGTGTGATACGGTTCCTCAAAGCGTGGTTACCGAGAAACATCAAAGAGAAACTTATTGATGGGTGGGAACATGACATGGAACATTTCATGTCAGAGTTAAATTCTGTTGATATAATACATGAATACATAAAGCGGAATGGCCCACAAGGTAATGGGTAATGGTAATTCATCTCCATTCACCAAATCACAATAACAATGGCAACGCAAGAAAAAATGAGTACATTTATAATAACGGAAGGCTACAGAATCGGAAATGGTTGTCCTACTTTTAACAGGGAACGTGGGCATGAATACAAACATAACTGAGGTCAAAATAGTACTGCGAAATGGAGAAATACTGGAAATTCTGGACAAGGGGGCTATCCCTGGCGCTGGCATCAGAATCAGGGACCACCAGCTAACAGTACCAATACGCATAATAATGCTATCCATAATCCTGCACGAGGGGTAAACCCCAGTGCACCGCAACGGCAAAACACTAACCAGAGTGTGAGAATCATAACGTAACGAGATTTGGCCCAATAAGAAGTGAGAGCAACTTCGATATGGTAGGCAATTGTAATGGAATGTTAAGATACAACGGAGGTATAGAACTGCAACAAGAGCACTTAAACGAATCGTGTTCTTGTCCACAGAAAGACACTAAATCAGTACAAGCCGTGATTGAAGCAAGTATTTATTGAATACCAGTGAACCTGCTAATACATTCGGGCGCTTCGGTTAATGTAATTAGGCAGAGTTCTTTAAGAGGCCCATAAGTCACCAACATTGCCAGTAAAAAACTGAAAGGTGGCCGATGCCCTTGGCGCTCTGTCACGAACCATTAAGTACCAGGTATTTTCTGGGTGTAACTGACTCGATTTCCTCCATGGAGAGAGAATCAATGTATTTGTAGACTGCCCAGAAATCTGAGTTAAACCAGTTTTTGACTAAATACGTAGTTGTATCTTCAGAGAAACCCCGTATTATAAAGGATGCATATATCATATTGAGGTAATAGCACATAATACAGTTTGCCACACCCTATACTTCGTCCCCAAAAAGGAGTCTGTTACTAAAAAGATACTAAAAATGATAGAAAGTGAAATTATCGAGCCGTCTTTTTCACCTCACAACCGTCCGCTAGTTGCGGTAGCAAAACCTGGAGTAAAACTTAGATTACTTCTGGACACCAGGTATATCAATAAACTCATAGTAACAGGATGTACCAGGTCAGAGAATCCGAAGGAACAAATCCAAAAATTCTTCGATGTAAAGTATTTAACATCGATCAATTCATAATTTTCGTACTGGAAGAACTCGTTGTCTAACTCATCATAGAAATGCACAGCTTTCATTTTTTGAGGAAGAAACTATCAGTTTCGATAGTTTCCCTATGGGCCCAACGTACGTGCACGTGTATTCTTTAGTACATTAGACGTAGTGTTAGGCCAAGAGCTCTTGGACAGTGTCACTCTCTATGTGGAAGACTCGTCAATAACAACCCAGACATCAGAAGAACACATCGACATATTAGAGAGAGTTCTGCGAAAATTAGCGGAAGCAAGTGTGACTGCCAACGTAGAAAAATCGAAGTTTGGCAGAAAACAAGTAAAATTTCTCGGTCATGTAATTCCACCCTATAATAGTGCATGATCCAAAAACGATGCCGGCAGTTGAACAGTTCGCACAGCCAACGACTTAAAAACAGTTAAAGGCTTTTATAGGATCAGTATACATCTTCTGGCGTTTTCTTCAAGACCAGATACTCAACGGTGATGTATTATTGAGTCCATTGCGTAAGAATGTGCCTTGGGTTCGGTCAGCGGATGCCTGCCTGCATTCGAAATAATTAAAATAGGATTGTTGAAATGAAACATCCTGTACCAACCGAATACGTCAAACGATTTTTCTTTGGCACCGTCGTAAGGTATGGCATCATCTTTATTTAAAATTGAGGAGGAAGATTATCATAATGAGATACTAGTTATAGGTTCTGCAAGTCGTATAGTCTACTTTCGAGTTGTGAAAGATCTTATTTTCTGACCGAGAGGGAAGCTTTGGAAGTCGTGTTGGCTGTGAGATATTTCCATCTTTATATTTACGGTAGACAGCCATCGGGAGCTGAGTTTCTTGCTCACTTGTAAATTACTACATAGGTTGGCCCGGTGTGCATGGACCATACAGGAATGTCGGTTGCAGGTAATGTATACAAAGGATAGAATAACGTGATTACTGATGCATTATTTCATCTTCCAAAAGGTTCATTTGAATTCAGAGTTGACTGAGCAAGTCGCCGAGTAAAAAATCTTGTTGGTAAAAGGCCAAGCACACAGAAAAAGGTTTTGTATACGTGCAGCAACGTAACAGAGCCGCAAAACCTTGACTCTACTTGGCGTCAGGGGAGTTACAGTCTTGCCTCCACTAAACACGTGCACCAACATCTCTGTCTGTATCATCCCAGTTTCTAACACGAGAATACTTGGAGTTTTGTGACCGTCCCACCGTTTGCACAAAAGCTCAGCTAACAGCAGTCTCTCTTAAATGGCTTCCTCCACCCAACCGGCCACTTCGCAACAGTCTGTTGGCTGGCCTAGGTAAAATGTTCTGCAAACCGGTGCCCTCCTGCTCCGACTCTAAGTTGGAAGAGGGGAGTGCCATGGTCCGAAGTCTCTCTGCAGTATCACTCGCACAGCCAGGTCGCTGGAAACAGCATTTATGACCCACAATCCTGTTCTCAGTCGCCTCCACTACAGATCCTTGCGTACAAATTCTCTACAGGCTGTACGTGTAGTTATATGAACGTTCTGCCCACAATTTCCTGACATAAAAGGCCATACGTCACATATACAAAATGTAGTACTATCGATTACCTAGGTCATAACGTAAAATATGAATATTAATCTGACTGCAAAAGTATTAAAGTGAGAGAGCGGTGAGTCCACTCCCATTCTTCTCGCGTCCGTCGGCCGTCGTAATTTAATATATTATTACTGTTATTATTATTTTTTGATTGTTGCCGACTTACGTGGTAGGCCTTAATAAAAATGATATTTCATTTAATTTTGATTTTACGATTAAATGCTTTCCTGAAGTTCTCCTTTTTAACAATATTAATCTGAAATTATTTGTTACGTTAATGAATGTTACACTCGCTGAATCTTAAAACATGAGCATACAAGTTGAACAATCTAATAAACTTTTCATATTAATTTCCTCGGCTAGTCAGTTCACTTTAAAGCAAAAGATCTTTAATTATTAATTACAATTGCGGCCCACAAACGCGCGAGAGTATTTTTCTTACCTCCGTTAACCATTGTATTGTAGTCTGAGTCCTGGCTCTGGCTCTCGGCTATGGTACTGAAAATAAGAATCTTAAAGCTACGTATTTCTGCAACTTCGTGCGGCTGTGGAGAAAAATTAATATTATGTTAATAGCGGGCGAGTATTTCGCTTCCGCTAATTTTTCATAAGTTAATATCGCCACGTAATGGCGTCGTTGGCTGCATCGGCCGCTGCGATTGTTGAACATTAAATTACTTGAATGCAGGTTACTTCAAGGAAGGCGGACATGAAATCGGGATCACCTCTTACAAATTAAAAGTGCACAATAATATTAAATCAATATATATATATATATATATATATATATATATATATATATATATATATATATATATAATCTGCTTAACTCATACAAATATGCTTACATTTGCCAGCACTCGAAAGATGTCCGTCTATATACAATTAAGACAAGAGAAGAAGTGAAGACGACTAAAAAATTAACAAAAGAGCGTATCTTGTCGTCTCTTTAGATCACTTTGTTATATTTCTTTGCATTGCATTTCTTTGCATTTCTCGACAGAGAAATTATTGTTTTACGGCTACATGATAAAAATATATTATTCAGTTTTTAAATGTCTCTTCTTTATAAATATTGTTTTTTAAGTCTTTTCGTAATATAGCACTGGGGACGCTATATGCTCTCGCCTCAAGTACTGCAATCGTACAGTTTTGGAGTACGTCTTCCACATACACAGCTTCCTTTTGAAGTCCTATTCACAGAAAGTACTTCTGCGTCTTCATTTACCTTTAGCAACATGCACTGCTCTCCTTGAAAATGTAATCTCAAATGAGAAATAGTAACCATTTTCTTGAAATAACCTACAAATTGAAGTAAAATGTTTTACAGCCAGGCTAGCGGCTGCAAGCCAGATCACAGTGATCCATTGAGCGATTATTAGACATTGTGTGATATAAAAAATTGAACATTGTAAACTACTGTTTCATCTTCAGACCTGTATGCAGAAACGTGTTGATTAGTCTCTGATGGGCGAATCTTGCAAAGTAATCATTCTTATAAATATTGTATTGTATGTTAACCCGGGGCCTAGACACGACGGAGCGGCTCCGTTCCTTCCGCAGCCGCAGTGGTCCACAACCCCACGACGACCACCGCAGTCCACCTCACCCCTCCGCCGCCCCACACCGAACCCAGGTTTATTGTGCGGTTCGGCCCCCGGTGGACCCCCCCCCCCCCCCCCAGGGATCTCCTCACACCACACGAGTGTAACCCCTATGTCTGAGTGGTAGAGTAATGGTGGTGTACGTGGAGAACTTGTTTGCGCAGCAATCGCCGACAAAGCGTAGCTGAGGCGGAATAAGGGGAACCAGCCCGCATTCGCCGAGGCAGATGAAAAACCGCCTAAAAACTATCCACAGACTGGCCGGATCATCGGACCTTTACACAAGTCCGCCGGGCTCCTTCGCTATCGGGAAAGCCGTGCGTTAGAACGCACGGCCAACCGGGCGGGCTATAAATAGAGTATACTAACAGGAACTTCATAAGGAACTGTGTTAGTGTCTCAGATCCGTGTTAAATGTATGCTGTCTGAGACTGTTCAAACAGCGGCTGGTGAAAATGGTGCGATATTGAGGTTTTCTGGGACAGAGTTAAGACCATGTCGCAACGTCGATATGAGTACTATAGATGACTGTGACATCGAGGATTTAAGACATAAAGCGAGCAAAACAGCTGAAAAGTGACTTTAAGTATGGACAGTGGTTTGATGCATAAAATCCGTAATCAGTGCTTCTGGACCTGGTGCGAGTTTCCGCACTGAGCATGCAGCATTCCTCGTCAGCAACAGACGCGGCAGCGCGAACAGTTCAAGGTCACGGTGCTGAACGTTTTCCAGGCAGGGAATGCAAATGCACGTGAGCTGTGTCGGGTCGTTCTATGTTTTACATCTTTGCCTGCTGGCGAGGTCCGTCTCTGTCTAGCCGCTGGGTGGCGCTTCTGTCACGTGTTAGTTGAGTCTTTGGTTGCAGTTTCTTGGTGCGGGTGGTTGACCACATGCGCAGGCAGTTGGTCGCAGTCACGGAGAGAGAGACAGAGATAAGAGGCACATCAGACGTACGGTGAGCTGTTCACGGAGTTTCCAGGCGAACGATTGTCTATGCGACCGATGGTCGGCAGAGTCGTCTTGGTCGGAAAGACTTGGGCATAATGTCCACGCAGCCGGTTTACCTTGGATGAAGGAGGCATAATTGCTGATGTGGGTGTTGGAGCGCTGTTGATTTTCTGGTTCCGTCTGTTCTGCTCTTTGGGTGTAAGGTTCTCGTTACTTGATTGCCACATGTGCTCCCGTGCCGAAGTTGCCTGTGGTTCTCCATCACTCTGTGTCGAGTATTAAATTTACCTTGTGGTGCTTCTGTTTGAAATTATCTGGGTGCCATATTTGTTTTTAAAATTTCCTTTAATTGTAACTTGTCCAATGTATGCTTATTTAGTCATTCACGAATTAAATTGTGTCGTATGTTCTAGGCTGTACGCATACTAGTAACCATTGAGGTCGAGACTGAGTCTTATTTGTATTGGAAGTTGTTGCTTAGCTGACTGATGTAGCGACTACAAAATTGCCTACGGCCGTGGTAAGCAAACGCTAGCGGCCCAATTAATCTTGGTTAATTTGAGTGATTAATTTCCATAACTCAGAGATTTTTCCCCTTCCAAGAAAATAAGCATTTATTCTTTTAAATATAACTACTACTCTAGTCATATGAGTGTTACACTCAAGATTTGCGCGGTACCTTTTATATCACGTAAGTTAATATGTTTAAATAGTCTGTGATTTCTTGATTATTACATTAACTTATTACATTTTATTGTAAGATTAATCTGTTAATCCCGCTACTAATTCTTATTATAATATTCTTGATGTAATAGGTGAGGTTTGGTTGGGGCTTGGACCTGCGCACTCTTGAAGTTCTTGTCTTGATCTCAGCACTTTCATACGTTCTAAGATTATTATGCAATGAATTATTGTTTCCTTTTTTCTCTCGGCTTTTCGAGCTGTTCGTAGCGTTTAGAGGCGCTGTCCTTGGGTGTTATCTGTTAGCCGCCGGTTCATTGGGTGTAGCATGTCCGCGTCGGCTGTGTACGTGCGCGCTGGCGGCACGCCGTTTCCCGTTTCAACGCAGCCTCACAGACGCTGCGGCCACCTGACTTGCTACGTTTTAAAAAAAAAATGGCTCTGAGCACTATGGGACTTAACATTTCAGGTCAGCAGTCCACTAGAACTTAACACTACTTAAACCTAACTAACCTAAGGACATCACACACGTCCATGCCGGAGGCAGGATTCGAACCTGCGACCGTAGCGGCCGCACGGTTCCAGACTGTAGCGCCTAGAACCGCTCGGCCACTCCGGCGCTTCAGTCTGGAACCGCGCGACCGCTACGGTCGCAGGTTCGAATCCTACCTCGGGCATGGATGTGTGTGATGTTCTTAGGTTAGTTAGGTTTAAGTAGTTCTAAGTTCTAGGGGATGACCTCGGCAGTTAAGTCCCATAGTGCGCAGAACCATTTGAACCACTCAGGCCTGCTGGCTTGCTACGGCATCCCTCATAAGTTGAGTTTCTATCTCGTAGCAATTGGGCGTTAATTTAACTTGAAGTGCCCGTTATTCTAAACCCTCTTATCCTAAGCTGGCCTGCTGTACATGCCCCTTCCATGTTTTCCCTGTTTGAACTTTGGTTTTAATGTTATAATTTCAATATTGATGAACTACTCAATTCTTAAATGGTATTTTATTATTTTTCCACATCAGAATCTTGATTATTCCTGTTGGGCTTCTCCGACTGATCAGGTATTGTGCATTTGTGTTAAGACCTCTGTGGAATGATCGTGTGGCTTTGTTGGCCGGGAGGCCCCATGCGGGGGAGTTCAGCCGCCGTATTGGAAGTCCTTTTTAACTGACGCCACTTCGGTGACTTGTCATGAGTTTTTGGGTTGCCTGTTGACCTTCGCCCAAATGGGCGAGCCATACAGCAATGTATTGTCCCAAGCAGTGGATAAAAATCTGTATCCATAATACAGCGCATAAGACGAAGCTCTAATAAATGTATTGTCGAGCAGCAATAACCGTGATGTAAACGTTTGTAAAACAAGACCTTAAACGAATATAACAAATGAAGTTAAATTAATATAAACTGATAATGTGAAAACTGAACCATAACTATGGACACTAGTGGAACAATGACGAGTGCACTGTAGTATAGTTACACTCGTGGAATGCCAATAACAAACATTCAAATTTTGTATTGTTATTGGCTGACCCAACTTCTTTCTGTAATTTAGGAGTCGGATCATCATGCAGCTCCGATATGTTGTTTTCACTGAAGAAATTTTCAGTTTTAGAAGTATAATCAGAAATATAAGCAATGACTAGACAACAACCTTTCTCGAATTTAGTTATTAAAGCATTTGCTGTTTTAAGTTTATTATTAATGGAAGTTACTAAAGTTCTGTCGTTATGCGTAGCATTAGACAAAGTAGCTGTATTTTTCTCTAGAATGCGGGTTACATCATTCGCAATTCTGGCTTGAGAAGCATTATCTGTCTTATTATAATCGAGACCGATTTTTAAATCAACAAGCATATTTCCTCTCACATTTCTGTCTGACAGGTTAGGCCTGACATTGTATTTTAGTCCTTTTCCTAACAGGACTTTTTCATTCTGAGTAAAGACGATGTTGGTTTTATTTAAAATTCTTTCATGAAAGACGTGACTGCTTTTTTGAAATGTATTCTGAGGGAATTTTTCATTAGAAAGCAGACAAGAAAGATTGCTGAGCTTCTTCTCGTGTTTCTGCATTATACCTATTTTACAAATCTCTAGATGTTCGTTAATTTGCGTCCACATCTCGTCAGTATTAAAATTATAGTTAACACGATAAGTGTTTGTGATACTTACGTACAAATGGTATGCTTCTTCGTTAAGACGGTCTTTTTTAGCGTACAGCTCTTTTATCCTATTACAAATAATATTCTTAATGATAGGTCTAAAGGATTTTGGATTTTTCTTGCATACAGAAAAATTGATGTAGGCTTTTGTATAAGTCGGGACAGTCCCCTTTTTTCACACTGCTTGTTAAAATAGATAGCCATACTTGTATTTAAAACTTTCTTCTTTAATTCTTTATATTTAGAAGCAGCCTTAGATACCTGGGCAGGTAAGAAACGTAAAACCTTGAACATAGCTGCTAAGGTTCAGTGACCGTGTCAGAATTATATTAGAGCAAATAAGCCTTCGGTCACAAATATTAATTCAAAATTGACTAGGTTTCGACGCTACTATGAACGTCGTCTTCAGAATTACACTAACTGTTCTAAAACATATTAAGTATATAATACATTAATAAAATTAAAATTTGTACTGACTGGTAAAAGATGCAGTACTTACAAGTCACATATTAAAAAAGATCTAAGCCGGAAAGGCGACGTCATGAATAGTTGTAAGTAGAGATCTGAGAAGTTAGTGTATATTTTTCTTCTTATGACCTCAATCAGCAGATCATCTACTACTACTATCTGTCATTGCCTATAACTCAGTGGATATATTGTCGAACCTCTCATATGATCTCGCGACAGAATGCGTTGCTAAAACTAATGAATTATCTAGTTGGGTGCGGTGTGATGGAGGCCCAAATAGCGCTTGCATACCCCATTATTTAGCCGAATCACTTTCAAAGTTCAGTGATATTATTCCTAGGCTGCGCCGTTGGCTGATAATACGTATTCTACATCACCATCATGGTATTTGTCCAGAAAAAAATGACCTGTGAGTACTGTGATAGCAAGGGGGGGAGGATGTCCAGTTGTAAGGACAGTACAGCTATTTCGAGAGCAACTACCGACAAGAGGGTGTATATCCGATACTTCGCTCATTCTCGAATGTAAGTATAATGATAAAGATATATGTTACCGGTTATCTGGTATGATTCTGTGTTTGCAAAGTCAGTGGTGTTAATGATTGACTTCTCCTGTTAACAGCAGCATCCGTGAGAATGCAGTGGGCTGTTGGATTGTAGGAATGTATACGATTTAACTTTGCCCTTGTCTAGATGGGCAGATAGCGAACTAATGCTTATTACGTGTCAGGCGGCTTTCATGATGAAGTAGATCTTTTAGAAGATGGTCTGATGGTGATGGAGTGTTATTACCTCCCATGTAAATTGTTCGGTTGACTGTTTGTGCACAAAAAATGGTTCAAATGGCTCTGAGCACTATGGGACTTAACTGCTGAGGTCGTCAGTCCCCTAGAACCTAGAACTAATTAAACGTAACTAACCTAATTACATCAGACACATCCCCGTAGCGGTCGCGAGGTTCCAGACTGTAGCGCCTAGAACCGCTCGGTAACCCCGGCCGGCGTTTGTGCGCACTTCGCGTCTTTATTTAGTTGAGAGAAGATCGAATGTGGTGTGTGGAATATATATTCGCCTGTTCTCTAGACATGGGAAAGACCTTAGTCGGCTTGTAAATTAAATGGATGATTTGGAGTATGTTAGATCAGCGAGATTGGTATTCGCAGGTGCAAATATGATTATTCATGTATTTGTTTCTAGTTACTCAGTGGTCTATAGGACGATCCAAGTAGCTAAAGTTTCGTGTTTGTAGAGAAATGATTTCCGGTCTATATGTTGGGAATTATGTTCGGGAGGCTACTCCTGAGTAAATTGGTTCAAATGGCTCTGAGCACTATGGGACTCAACTGCTGTGGTCATCAGTCCCCTAGAACTTAGAACTACTTAAACCTAACTAACCTAAGGACATCACACACATCCATGCCCGAGGCAGGATTCGAACCTGCGACCGTAGCAGTCGCACGGTTCCGGACTGCGCGCCTAGAACCGCGAGACCACCGCGGCCGGCGCTCCTGAGTACTTGATATCATGAAGTATAGGGAAAGTGGTATAATATTATGGCGAAAATACGTGTGTTCTTGTAATCCCCGACTCTGGAGATGTGCGTAGAAAAGCAAGCAGGCAAGGAAACAGAGACAGCAACGCGTTTGTGTCGAGGGGGGAAACGATTGCCAATTTGTATAACAGTTCTTAGAGTGACTTCGGATCGCTGATGTAAAAGGGGTGATTTTTTATGGTGAGGGATGTGAACTGTATGTTTACTAGAACGACACAGTACTTGGTGATATATTGCTGGGATGGTGATCGGTCTCACGCTCCAATATTATTGAGAGTCTGGTATGTGTATATGCGGTATTGTAAAGTTACCGTGGCTTACAATGTATAAACTGTGTATATATTGCATCATAAAGATATACAGGGTGTTTCAAAATGAATATACCGGTTTTAAGTCTTTGTAGCACATATTACATTCGCCTTACAATTATAAATAATACACCAAATGAAAGAGAAACACAGTTTTTCTTACAATTATTCAGTGTGAACAACGATCACACATCGAGTCGATAGGCGAGTTGTTCCGAAACCTTGATCAATGTGTCAGGAGTAACTGTTGCAATAACACCTTCTACAGCCGGAAAGATAAGATGGTATCGGAGGCACATCCACATGATCGCGTCAGATCGTATGTGAACGTGGAGGTCAATTACAAAATTCTGTGTTTACCGGCCCCTTGCGCCCAATCCACCAGTCGGATACAACGTCGTTTAACCAGTCGCGTACTGAGTTATGCCAGTGAGGCGGCGCACCATCTTTCTCCCAAATAAAGATGTGTTGTTCAGCTCTTCCCACTGAGGCACGGGTCATAGCTGTAGCACATCAAGATAAGAAACATCAGTTACAGTTGATTCACCGAAAAAGAAAGGCACCTAAACTTTCCGCGGGGATATTTCTTGGAGCTAAGCGTGAAAGTCTCGCACTCGTTCAATACGTTTTTCAGTCACTCTTTGTCATTCCATACTCTTCCCATTGTGCACAGGAATAAGAAGAAAACTGTTTGAGTTGCTCTTTCATTTGGTGTATTATTTACAATTGTAAGTTAAATGTAATAAATTTTACAACACCTTAAAACCGGTATGTTCATTTTGAAACACCCTGTATTATGGCATGACTAGAGAATATGTATGTCCTATCGTGAGGGACGTATAGATTGAGCAGATTGATAACGATGAGGGTATGAGATAGAGTTTTCAAGTGGAAAATTATATGCGCTATAGATACTGAACCACAGTCATCAAGAGGAGAGATTACTTGTACATTGTTTAGTGTCAGAGTGTAGCACCAATCGTAATATTTAATTGTAGATAGACTGGTAAATATGTTCCTTGCTTCGAGTATTCTTGTGAGTCTGGTATGTATTTGATAATGTGGAGAGAATTTTGCGGGTTTAATTGTCTATGAAAAATAAACGCTGGAAGTTTGAGAAAGAATAGGTGGATGGTGCTTCGATACCGGCGGCATCAGTAATTCGGCGAGTAAATCGGATTAGAGCAAATGATAATGTCGGATTCATTAACATGCTTTGTGCTGGGCTATGGGAGCCTCTACACAGCTGTGCGAACATTTGCGTATGTTGAGAGCAGGATTGGTATAACGTGATGGGGTTAGGCCCACGACGAAGACTGCATTGGACGTTATTGTGCGTTATTTTGGTAATGAGGTTCTGTTAGGCCATGCATAAAAGCTGAAAGAAATCGAAAACTAGTAGAAAAACGCACGTTAAGTATTTCTGTGGAGTGGGGGGGGGGGGGCTATGGAATTTACTGGAGTTAGACATCGTTATTATTTTAGATAGCAATGTGAATTGAGTATAAGGCTGATAATGCTCCTAAATGCGTTTGTGGTGGTCTGTAGCTACGCGCGGTGAAGTGTCAGTCAAACGTCACTTATGGTCCATTAGAATCGCTAAGGGGAAAGCAGGTTCTGCTACTGTGGAATGGAATTCTGCAGCGTCTTCGCCGGACTGCAGTTAGAGTGAGCGTAGCAAGGAACATCCCATACGCAGTTCTGCTTGGAGTGCACGCTATGTAAATAAGCCCACGCCCCCTGCTTTCGGGGGCAGCTTGCAGCTTTACTCCCACCTGATCACGTCAGCGCGTGTGTCTAGGTGAACACGTATTTGGATACGAATTTCTCAGAAATGAAGTATGAATGAGATGCCGCTGCTTGCGGGACGCAGGCAGGGGCCTGTGCGTGGTGTGACAGTTGACAGACACACCGACCGTACGTGCAATGGTGCACATGCTCATGTGCATGCGCAAACTGCCAAGATATTCATCATGAAGCATTCAGTCTCCCAAAACGGAAGAGACGAACAGTTGATGTCAATTCGCTTTGGTCTAAGCATGAGCATGTGCTGGTTACGATATGCATCCTGGCGCTGCATTGCCGAAATCTGCTGAACAGAATTCTTGTACTTATTCCTCCTGCACTCCTCCATTATCAAACTCTTCCATATGTGATGTAGTGAACTGTGGCAACACTCCTCCGTCGAATGTCTACGTGCAATGCAGCTATTGAAAGCTGCTCTATCCTTCACATTCGTCCCGATGATCGAACACATGACGATGCTTTGACAATGACAGCTCAGCAAAGACTGAATGTGCACAGCCAATTCCGGTAATCTGAGTGGTGACAAAAAAATTGTCACCATCTTGGATAACGGTACTCGCGTCATCAGATGACGTCAAGACAGTGTCCTCTGTGTACTGAGCCATGTGGTGGATACACTGGGTGCAGCCATCTTGATTGACGTCATGGTGGCACTCTCTGGTGGCAACGATATGAACTAAGTCAGTTGCAGCCCAGACCCAGAGGCGAACACATCAGCTTGAAATTGGTTAAATAATAAGGAGAAGTACATTTTTCGCGCAATTATCATGTTGGAATTTGAACTTCCCGCCATTTCCTGGGAGATGATGGGTTTAGGTTAGTGGGGGTGGGTTAATTGACCTTCTTTCCGCCAAAATTCAAACTTCCCGCCAAAATCCACCATCTTGGATGACGTCACAGTGGCGCGCTCTATTGGCGACGATACCAACTAAGCCAGCTGGGTTATAGAGCTCGTGGAGAACACACGTGCTTGAAACTGGTTAATAATAAAGACAAGTCCATTTTTCCCGCCATTTTTCTTGATGTGACGCATTATCCTGTTGGAATTTGAACTTCCCGCCATTTTTCTGGGGGAGGGGGGCGTGGAACTTTCCCGCCAAAATCCGCCATCTTGAATGACGTCATCGCCGCCATCTTGGATGATGTCTTTGCGGTGATCTTGGATAACGGTATTTTGGAATAGAATGCAGGTTGTCCCAATACTCATTCTTACCCACGAAATGAATAGCCTGCCATTCTTGAAAGGAGCACTTCCAGCTCACTCACTATCGGTGGTGTAGCACCTGTACAAATGGACACATTGAAGAGAGGCTAATGTGAACAAGTCTTTTTGGCAGCACAACGTCGTCTAGGATATATTGAGTCAAATGGATGCATAGATAAGTGAAATTGTTGGGTTCTATCTGGAAAGCGGAATATCAATTCTTTTTACTTTTTTTATTTTTTATTTTATTTTTTTTATTCATCAGGCTTCTGACTGGTTTGACCCGGTCTGCTACTAATTCCTGTCCCGTGCCAAACTCTTCATCTCAGAGTAGCACCTCCTGCCTCCTGCAAACGACGTCCTCAATTACTCAATTATTCGCTGAATGTGTTCTTACCTCTGTCTCCGTCTACAGATTTTACCCTAACAGATCCCTCTATTGCTTCGTAAGTTACTCCCTGGTACATTAACTGATTTTCTACCATTCTGTCCCTTCTTCTTCTCAGTGTATCCAATACATTTCTTTCCTCAACGATTCTCTGGAGAAGCTCCTCATTCCTTATCTTACCACTACACCTGTTTTTCAGCATTCTTCCACAGCATCACATCTCAAATGCTTCGATTCTCTTTTGTTCTGGTATTTCCACGGTCGATGTATTTACAACCGACAATACTGTGCTTCAAACGTACATTTTCAGAAATTTCTTCCTCATATTAACACGTATTTTTGATACTAGTAGACTTCTCTTGGTCAGGAATGTCGTTTTTGCCATTGCTAGACTGCTTTTCATGTTCTCTTTGTTCCCTTCGTCATGGGTTATTTTGTTGCCTATGTAGCAGGATGTCTTAACTTCATCTACTTGGTGATTACTCGCTGTTCTCATTTCTGAGACAGTAGAGCGCCGATTATCCGAACGTCGGTCAACCGAATGACCGCATAACCGAACTGTGTACTCGCTCGCACCTGTTACTCTCCCACCCTACCGTCCATCATCCCCCTCACTCCCAAACCAAGTTTCCCACAGTAGTCGCCGCACTGGGCCACCGCTGGCGGAACATTGCTTCTAATGGGGCCTTCACAAGGCGCTGCTGACCGGCCAAGCCGCCAGTCGCTGTGTTTCAACAATCAGCACACTTCTGTCGGCTTGGCACTGGCAGTAGAAGTAGCGGCAGTATCAAAGCTGTTCACAGCAACAGCTGCGCTCCGCGCAGTTTGAAGGATTGCGCGCCCCCAAGAAGAGCTTCTCACTGTGCAGTCACCTTCTGTTCTCTGTTACGACCACTTGTGTGTTGCTGCGTGAAGAAGTGAACTTGACGATACAAAATGCTTAAACGTAAACGTGTTGTCCTTTCTACGAGAGACAAGTACGAGATTCTTAAAAGGTTAGAAGAAGATGAATCTGCAACCACTTTATCCAATGAGTACAAGGTAGGGAAGTCGACAATTACAGATATAAAAAAACAAAAGACGAGCATAACAAATTTTATAGCTATGCTTGATTCTACTGATGGATCAACAAGCCGTAAAACTATGAAGCTCGCCACTAACATAGATCTAAATGATGCTGTTTACAAGTGGTTTACACAAAAGAGATGGGAAAGAGAACCTATCTCAGGTCCCATTCTGTGTGAGAAGGCAATGCAGTTCAACGAAAAACTTGGAGGGCCTACGAACTTTAAAGGCCGGGCGCGGTGGTCTCGCGGTTCTAGGCGCGCAGTCCGGAACCGTGCGACTGCTACGGTCGCAGGTTCGAATCCTGCCTCGGGCATGGATGTGTGTGACGTCCTTAGGTTAGTTAGGTATAAGTAGTTCTAAGTTCTAGGGGACTTATGACCACAGCAGTTGAGTCCCATAGTGCTCAGAGCCATTTGAACCATTTTGAACATTAAAGCGAGCGCGGGCTGGTTAAAACGCTTCACGTGAAGACACGGCATTCGTGAGCCTACAATACAGGGAGAAAAACTGTCGGCTGATTCTTCAGCAGCTGATTCTTTCAAAGTCAAACTAAGGGACGTATTAAGGGAAGAAGATTATGCTCTCGAAAACGTTTACAATGCTGACGAAACTGGACGTAACTGGAAAGCTTTACCGAGAAAAACTCTTGTTTAACGTCATGAATTAGGAGCACCTGGTCCTAAAACAAGCAAGGGCCGTATTACAGCTTTGGCTTGTGCTAATGCTACTGGAAGTCACCGCTGCTATGTTCGTCATTGGTAAAAGTAAAAAACCGCGTTGTTTCAAGCACGTTAATATGTCAGCCTTGCCTGTTGTGTACACCTCACAAAAGAGTGCCTGTATGGATAGTACGATTTTTATGAAGTGGTTTCTGGACGTTTTCGTGCCCTCTGTAAAAGCTCATCAGCTAAAGAATGGGAAGAGGGAGAAAACACTACTTCTCCTTGACAATGCCCCAACCCATCCGTCATGTGATATTTTAAACGAAAAAGACGAGTTCATAAAGGTAATATTTCTTCCACCCAACGTAACCTCCTTATTGCAGCCCATGGATCAAGGCGTTATTGAGACTTTCAAACGATATTACAGGAAAGAATTGTTGCGTAAGTTATTGTTAGAAAGAGAAGAGGATGGAGAAGAAAGTCTCTTAAGAAATCATAAGAATATTGACTTGAAAGACGCGTCCTACATAATCAGCGCAGCATGGAATAGTGTAAAGGAAGAGAATTTGAAGAAAGCCAGGGATAAAACTTTGGACACACAAGAAAATTCATAAGGTATGATTGAAAATGACGAACAGAATAATATGTCCGAAATTCTCGGTATGCTAAAAGAAACAGATTGCCACGAATTTGATGAAGAAGACGTTCATGAATGGATGAATATCGATGAAGCAGATCCAGGACACCAAATCATGCAGGACAGCGAGATTGTAAACGTCGTCACTGATAAAGATGACGCCGCCATCATCTCATCAATCAGTGCTCCAGAAAGTGAAGATGAAAGTAGACCGACAGCTCCTGAGGCGTTCACTTGTTTAGATACTGCCTTGCGATGGTTTGAAGCCCAAGATGAAAGTGACCAGTTTCAGATATCTGTACTGAAAAAAGTACGTGACTTAGCTGCTCGTAAGCGTTTAGGCTTGCTTAGACAGATCAAAATAAAGGATTTTTTTAAACGTTAATTTTGTATATTGTGTGTATTGTCCATGCAAAATGCGTATGTGCTATGTATATATTTTTGTTTAATAAACTGTGCCACATACTATATACTCCTACTGAAGTTGCCTTTGTATGTTACTTTGTAATACTAAAAGAGATGCCTGTTTTTATGAATAAATTTACTGTACAGTACTTCTTTTTGGTAAATAAACATGTACAGTTCGATTTTCCGAACAAACCAGTTTTCCGAACACCCATGTCCCCCAATTAATTCATATAATCGACGCTCCACTGTACTTCTCATTAGCTTCAGCTTTCTTCGATGTATTCTCATTCCATATTCGATACTCATTACGCTGTTCATCACATTCAGCAGATGTCGTAATTCTTCTTCACATTCACTGAGAATAACAATGTCATTAGCACATCGTAACATTTACACTCTTTCACCCTGAATCTTAATTCCACTCTTGAACTTTTCATTTATTTACATAGTGGCTTACTTATATTTATTACGTTTCATATTTATTATGTATTTACGTAATTGCTTCTTCGACGTATAGGTTGAACGTAGGGGCGAAAAAGTATCACTTTTAATCCGAACACTTGTTTCTTGGTCTCCCAGTCTAATTGTTACCTCTCGACTCCTATATGCATCGTATGCTACCCGTCTTCCTCTATAGCTTACCATCTTTCTGTCAAAATTCCGAACATCTTGCACCACTTGGCATTGCCGAACGCTTTTTGCAGGGCGACAAATACTATAAACGTATCCTGATTTTTCTTTTTCCTTGCTTCCATTGTCCACCGCAACTTCAGAGCTCCCTCTCTGTTGTTTCACCTTTCCTAAAGCCAAACTGATCGTCACCTAACACTTCCTCCATTTTCTTTTCCATTCTTCTGTTCTTTATTCCTGTTAGCAACTTGGATGCATGAGCTATAAAGCCGATTGAGCGAATATTCTGGCATTTGTTGGCTCTTGCAGTCTTTTGAATTGTATGGATAATGTTTTTCTAAAACTCACATAAAAGATCGCCAGACTCGTACACTGTACGCACCAATGTGAATAGTTATTTTGCTGCGAATTTCCCACCCCTCAACCCACCCCAACGATTTCAGAGATTCTGATAAAATGTTACCTATCGCTTCTGCATTATTCTATCTTAAGTCTTCCAAAGCTGTTCTGATTCTAATACTGGGTTCCCTCTCTTCTGCACCGGCTCCTGTTCCGTCTTCTATCCAGCCATCAGAGAAGTCTTCCGCCTCATAGAGGCCTTCAGTGCACTCTTTATTCCTATCTGATCCTATCTGATGTCTCGTCTGCACTTAGGCAGTGAAATTACCATTGCACTCTTAAGGTTACCGCCTTACTTATTTCATCAAACATTGTTTTGACGTTTGCATACGCTGAGTCAGTCCTTCCGACAATCATTTCCTTTTCGATTTCTTCACATTTTCTATGCTGCCATTTCTTCTTAGCTTCGTTACACCAACTATTTATTTCATTCCTAAGAGACATGTATTTCTGTATTCCTGAATTTTCCTAAACTTCCATCTTTCGTCGATCAACTGAATTTCTTCTGTTACTCATGGTTTATTCGCAGTTGCCTTTCTTGTACCTATTATTTTTTTTCCAACTTCTGTGATTGCCCTTTTTAGCAGTGTCCAACTGCCTACTGATCTATGCGATATCGCAGAACCTTACAGCCTCTGAGAACTTCAAGCATATCTCTTCATTCGTTAGTACGTCCGTAACGCACTTGTTGGCGCATTTATACTTGCTGACTAGTCTCTTAAGATTCAGCCTACTCCTCATCATTACAAAATTGTGGTTCTGAGCACTATGGGACTTAATATCTGAGGTCATCAGTCCCCTAGAACTTAGAACTACTTAAACCTAACCAACCTAAGGACATCACACACATCCATGCCCGAGACAGGATTCGAACTTGTAACCGTAGCGGTCGCGCGGTTCCAGACTGAAGCGCCTAGAAGGGCTTGGCCACTCTGGCCGGCTACAAAATTGTGATCTGTGTGTATATCAGCTTCTGGGTACGCCATACAATCGACTACCCTATTCCGGAATCTCTGTCTGACCATGATGTAGTCTAACTGGAATCCTCCTGTATCTCCGGGCATTTTCCAAGTATACCTCCTCCTTCCCACGCCCGGGTTCCCGGGTTCGATTCCCGGCGGGGTCAGGGATTTTCTCTGCCTCGTGATGGCTGGGTGTTGTGTGATGTCCTTAGGTTAGTTAGGTTTAAGTAGTTCTAAGTTCTAGGGGACTGATGACCATAGCTGTTAAGTCCCATAGTGCTCAGAGCCAAGTATACCTCCTCCTCTTGCATTAATAATTCGAAAAAGACGGATTTTCGAACATACGTTAATTTCAACGGTTTTCTTTTTCTTTTGTTTCGTTGTGAGGAAACTGTCCCCAAAGGTTTAAAGCATTTCTGAAACTCCCAGCGCATAATTTCTGTAACTTGTTTTGCCATTGTACAACGACTGAATTGCATGCAATGCGACGTACATCGGGGGCAGGACGGAAGTCCCAGCTCGCGGCCCTACCCAGTGACACGGGGCCCGGACGTTGGCCGGGGCCTGGAACTCAGCACTGTGTAGCCCGTGCCCTGCAGGCCGGCCAGCGGCGTCCTTTGTGCGCGGCGCGCCCAGCCGCAGCAGCTGGCGAGGTCGGTTCCCACGGGGCGGCGCGTGCCGTCCGCTTTGTTGTCCGCGACGTCTCCTTCACCCCACATTACCCCCGCCCGTAATGTTTGCTTGGCCTGCGTGGCCTGCGTGGCCGGCGCAGGTCCCCGCAGCTTGCCCTCCACCCCCATCTGGCTCCTGCGGTCCTACTGACTCTTCCCTACCGAGTAAAAATTGAAAGTAATATATACGTGTCTCTGTTCAAAAACAATTTGCTTTATGATGTGAATCAATGGAATACAGATTAACATGGGTAGGAAGACGACGAACTACCTTATGCCTTTGAACGTGTCGGCAGAACAAACATAACGTACAGTGTGGGTGAGAAGTCCATCAATGGGATCAAATGTCCATAGAAGTTATATTAATGAATAGTTTTGCACGCGGAACAAGTCGTAGTCGGTTCTCAGGACCATGAGAATATGTGTACTACATTATACCTTCACATAAGCTCTTGCGTTGTAGACCAAACTATGTAAATGTGTAGGAACGTCAAACTTCCTGGCAGATTAAAACTGTGTGCCGGACCGAGACTCTTATTCGGGACCTTTGCCTTTCGCGGGCAAGTGCTCTACCAACTGAGCTACCCAAGCACGACTCCCGCCCCGTCCTCACAGCTTTAATTACGCCAGTACCTCGTCTCCTACCTTCCAAATTTCACAGAAGCTCTCCTGCGAACCTTGCAGAACTAGCATTCCTGGAAGAAAGGATATTGCGGAGACATGGCTTAGCCACAGCCTGGGGGATGTTTCTAGAATGAAATTTTCACTCCACAGCGGAGTGTGCGCCGATATGAAACTTCCTGGCTGATTGTGTGCCGGACCGAGACTCGAACTCGGGACCTTTGCCTTTCCCGGGCAAGTGCTCTACCAAGTCTCGGTCCGGTACACAGTTTTAATCTGCCAGGAAGTTTCACATCAGCGCACACTCCGCTTTAGAGTGAAAAATTTCATTGTAGGAACGTCGTTAATATCAGTTATTGATTTCTGCAAGGAAGTCACAGGAACATTTCCGAGGACAACTGCGATCCTCTCCCCTATTTTGTCGAGAGTGCGCGGATTTGTTCGGTACATCTCTTCTATCGTCCAATCCCAGAAGAAAAATTCACAACGGATGAGACAGGGACTTCGCGGAGGCTATTCAACGGTCCTGACCATCGCAGCCAACGTCCTGGAAAGCCTTCCTCCAGCCAGTCACGAACGATGCAGGCAAAATCGGGCCATGTTCTGTCTTGCTGAAAAAGAATTGTAATAGCAGTGGGGACGCACATCTATTCTGCATCTGGCGATACCGGTCGCTGTTCATGAGATGATCCGCCGTCATACGGCACCAGATTGTCAATTTTGATCAACTTTGTGATTTTCAGTTGTTATTTCTGTGTTTGTTTCTCCCCAGTAACGGCAATTGCGTCGATTTACGAATTCCACAAAGTGAAATATCGCCCCGTCACAACATAATGTTCTTGAAAAATCCAGCCAATCGTTAGGTCATGACAGTATAAATTCCGCGAATTCCATGCGCAAGTCACAATCCTCCAACGATAACTCCAGAACATAATGGCGTTTCCAGGGTTTCCAGATCGGGTTCTTCGTTATCACAACACTCTCTCACGAGCTACCTGCCTTGTTGATTCACAAGGACTGCGCGAGAAGATGTCCCTCACTGCCGCTACTTTTTCTGGAGATCGCAACGCCGAAGGCCGTTCTCAGCGTGGTTTATCCACAAGTAACGCAGTTGCCATTAGCTTGATGTGACAATTCCTAATGGTTTCCGCATCAGGTGTGGCAGAGGGCCATGAGCACCATCGCTGAACAAGGGCTACACATCGCCACATTTCAAACCGCGAAGCAACCTGGGCGCGCTTTTGTTAAGTCAACTTTCCTGCCATCTTGTGTTTCATCTTAATTAGGTGCTGCGTATGGTCAAGGTATTCTCAGGGATCCTGCAACAAAACACAACAACGTTTGTTAATAAACACAGACAATCACAAAACTTACGGCCATTTAAAACTATGGAGTGGCATGTTACGCACCCTGTATATGACTACATGCTGTCAATTAACAATTTCCTACAGTAAAAAGAAAAATAAATAAATAAAAAATAAAACCAATCCAAGAATATTCAAAAATTTCTCTGTTGTAGAAAGATTTGTTAAGGAGAAACATCTTTAATTTAACTACGAAAACACTTCTGCTACCAGTCAGACATTTTGTTTCCGTAGGCAGATTGTCAGTTTTGTAGATGCATATATTACGCCACTTTCTGCGCCAAAGTTGGACATTAAATAGGAATGCAGATCATTTTTCCTCCTAGTGTTGAATCCTGTTTAGAACGACCAAATCCAAATAATAATAAGTTTGTTTGCGAGGCCATCATCCGCAACAAGTATATAAGTATTCTGTTTATAAATTTAAACACTTTTTTCTACCTGCAATATACTTTATTTGCTCCTGACACGTTTCGCCTGTTTATTCCGCTGAAGATGCTTTAATGTAAAAGTGGAAACATGTCTGGAGCAAATGAAATTCACAGCAGCTACAGAAAGAAGTAGAAATGTATAAAACCGAATAATAATTACTTTAAAATACCTATAGGATCATTGAGTTTTAAAACACTCAATCTGTACGCAATCGATGTTGTTTGAAGGTTAATGAATCGCAAGAATGATGACGATGATTATTATGAGTTGGTTTGGACACTTAACAGCAAAGTCTTAGTGACCGTACTAAAAAGGAGTGTGGATAAAGGTGGCAAACTAACGAAATTTAATATGTAACTGAGACATATAAATTCCCTAAAATCATAATCGCACATGCGCAAGCGCTAGCGCAAGTGCACCCACGCACATGCATACACACACAAATACGAAGTAGAACGCGAGATGGCTCTGGCTTGCAGATCTCCAGAATAAAAAGGATGTGCCGCCTACTTTGTAAGACACCAAAATACTTCCAACCTAAAAGCTTAACCTGAAGTCCGCACACTACATGAAATAATAAAATGCTTTACTACGTCTCGTCAAAAGAACTATTGAAGCACAAGTCGTTGAAGGTACAATACCGTGCGACAGACGATCATTACCAGCCAATTCACATGAGTCGTAAATGAGGAATTATTTGCCATAAAGCCAAAAATTCGGATGTTCTACTAAATATTAACACATGTGGTACTGAGTTGTATAACACCAAAGTACAAGTTGCTTTGTTGTACGTTTTTTCATTATGCGTCATCAAAGAACAAATGTACAATTTCAATACAGTTATTAAAACATAACGGAAAGGAACAACTCGTGAACACACTCTCGGAAAATGCGGCCACCGTGGCTTTGGTGTGTGGATACACTGTAAATGACACAGAACGATCACAACTTACCTTTTCAGACGTGCATACTTTTCCATTTATCTGCGTTTTAGTTATTTCACTGAATCGGTGACGAATAAGGGACAAATCTATAACGATATAGCTACTTCTATCCGGGTTAGTAAGACTACGTAAATGTACTATCATACATTGTTCCAAATAAATATATAGCGATATGCAAAACCATACCTTATTCAAGATTCTTCTGAATCTGCTAGTCCTGATAGTTACATGGGAAATTTTGATTCAATTTTCGCCATTCAGGCTGGACAATTCCCTTTTGAGTGGCCTGTAGCTGGACATGGGAACACTGAATAAAAATTCTACAAGGGGCGTTGAGTAAGTAATGCAAGCTTTTTTTTCTAAAAGCATTTTGGTTTTATTCAAGATTTCAAGAGATCAAATTATACCCCACTCTTTTGGCTACAAAAACATACTTTGAAACTTCCTGGCAGATTAAAACTGTGTGCCGGACCGAGACTCGAACTCGGGACCTTCGCCTTTCGTGGGCAAGTGCTCTACCGTCTTTTTTTTATGGTTTACTACATTTAATGCTGCATAATAACTGCGTTGAACATCGAAACAAAATTAAGTCATTTATGGGGGGGAAGGTATCAGTCAAGAAGACGTGTAAAAATCAAATTTTTGGGCCAAATAGTTTTTGTGAAATCGAATGATAAGTGTGTCAAAGCAGTGGGAACACCGTGTGTCTGCACAGGCAAGCAGTGCAGTGATGACAAAATCGCGCACAGCGTGGAATGCGGGGAGCACGTGTCTGCAGAAGCGAAAGGGTTAATGAAGAGACAAAGCACTAGAAATTTCAAAAAATTGCATTCAAACGAATATAATTCGCGAAGTAAGGCACTTCGATATTGTTTTTAAATAATGAAAATATTAAGCACAGCGCAAGGTTTGAACTCATAACCTTTCGCATAGCAGCCCAACACCTTTTTTTTTTGCGGAATAAGGGGAAGCAGCCCGCATTCGCCGAGGCAGATGGAAAACCGCCTTTTTTTGTTTTCTACCCGCGTCCAGGAAGCAGCGCATTAGCGCTCTTTTTTTTCCGCGGGCAAGTGCTCTACCAACTTTTTTTTTTTTTGTAACAACAACAAACATAAACTGCTTCTAGCACTTTTTCGTTAAATATATAAGACGATGACTTTATAAAATAAAATTTTTCTGGGAAACGTAAATAAGTGGACTTTTTTTTACATAATAGTGAAAAAAATAAAATAAAATATCCTGCTTCTGTCAGTACAAAACAATAACGTTCTACGTTCCTCTTTTAGGTGCGTACCTCGCTAATCCCGTCATACCTCGCGTTGGTGTCGGGTACGTCTTCACGTGTGTTTGTGGATCCTCTCCACTCTCCTGGTCCGTTCTTGTTCTGATACTTATAGACAATAATTACATTCTCCTACCCGGGACACCCCAACTGGGTGGGGGATCAAGCAAGGCACTCCCTAAAAAATTTGCGTAATATGATCGATATCTCGGATGTCTCATAAGCTGTGAGTGATGTTCCTGTAGTAAGGCCCTAAAGTCAAGCACATTCTTACTGCCTTCTCGGAAAAGATAACGCACAGTCAAACCTCGAATCCAAGTCACTGCGTTTGTCTTCGTTCGGGGATAATACGTCCTATCTGGGAGAAGTAGCGTGCGTGGTTCTATTGTTTGCGGCCCCACCCGAAGGAGGAAGGCGATCATTTTTTTGACCAAACACCATACGTCCGCCGAAGGACCGCATATCAGGCGATGCTCCTCAGTGTCTATAACATTGCACTGCGGACACAGTGGCTCGTCCGCCATATGAATTGTATGCAACCTGGAACGAGTCACGTATTTCCCATTGACCACCTGATACCACAGTGCGCGCGTTCCCGTATCAAGGTGTGGGTGGTGCACTGTACGCCATACCACTGACCACGTAACCGTTGGTTGGCGGCGCTCTACGGCATTGTTCGGCCGTCGTCAAGATGTGATATATATCACGTGCCGTTGCCGTCCTGGTAGTTGGTAGGTCCATATGTACATAACTGTGTTCCACAAAGAAGGTTCGCATATGGGCAAGCGATGGTGAGATGTGAGCCACCGCTACCGGAGCCGAACGAGAAGGTGGAGCGAGTTCGTCTATCAAGCTGCCCGTCAGACTTGTCTGGTGTCGTGTCCACATCTTTATCATCGTGGTTGCATAAATAGCCACTGCTCGGTCGCGTACGTGGACTAGTCCAAGACCTCCACGACTACGAGGAAGGGTGAGGGTTTCGTATCCTACCTTAAAAAGCAGACCTGTGCTCACAAAATATCCTAGTGCCGCCAGGATTCGGCGGGCCAACACCACCGGCATAGGAAGAACTTGTGCCAGGTGGGGGATGCGAGAGGCTAGATAAGTGTTGGCAAAGGTGACCCGTTGTATCATATCCAGTGCCCTTAACCTGTGACTTCGGACACTCGCACGAATTGTTTGCAGAAGATGTCTGTAACTCAGTGCCGCCGTGCGTCGAACGTCTGTAGTGAAGATAATTCCTAGGCATTTCATCGTGGTGATCGGCTGTAATGGTGCTACACTTCCTGTCGGGAGTCCTCTCCCGATGTTCATCGCTCCCGACTTTGCCATGTTCAGGCGACTTCCCGTAGCCATACAATACAAATTAATCCAATGCAGGGCCGCTCTTGCCTCGTCGCCTGACCGTGCTAAAAACACTAGGTCATCTGCGTATGTTCGGCATATAAACTTGTTGTGCCTGATCGTCATTCCTTGGAGTCGATTCCGGAGCCCGCAAAGCAGCGCCTCGACAGCGATGGCATACAATATCGTTGACAGCGGGCACCCTTGTCTGACCGATCGTGAGATGGTGATGGGCCCCACCAAGCGTCCATTGATGAGCACTTTGGATGCGGCTCCGTGGAGTAGTCTGATGACGACGGTGACAAAACTTTCCGGAAACTTCATTTGCGTCATCACGTCCGTGAGATAAGCATGACTCAGCCTGTCAAATGCGCGATCGAAGTCTATCGATACCAATACACCCCGGAGACGACATGTTGAAGCCAGTGCGATAACATCGCGGTAGTCGCTGAGTGCCGTTTGTATATTGCTAGCTCCTCCTAGCTGGGTTTGGTCGAGTGAAATCACTTGGCGTATCACGCGTTTAAAGCGTGCTGCAAGTATCCTGGCGTAGATCTTGTAGTCGCAATTAAGAAGGGTCAGTGGCCGGTAGGCCTGTATCCCTGTGCCGCCAGATGGTTTGTGGATGGGGATGATCATTCCTTCCACGAAGGTGGGCGGAAGAGGCACGTTGGGAGACATCAATTCGCAGTACATGGCAGTCCATCGTGGAGTCATGAGATCTTTAAATGTACGATAGAACTCTAACGGAAACCCGTCGGGCCCCGGCGATTTGTGCGACGCTCCCTTATCAATCGCTTCCATTACGTCGTCAACTGTGATTTCACCTGTTAACTCCAGGTTGGCCGACTCTTCGAGACACGCGGAGAGCGTTCGTCGGACCTCATGAAAGGCTGCCTGATCGTGTTCCGCTTCTTCAAAGAGATGACCGTAGTGTTCCACGAAAGCGTTGGCAATGTCTTTTTGCGTTGTCATGCGGCGACCATCTGGCAGTACGACCGTCTGTATTAAGGTTCTGCGACTACGTTGTTTTTCTCTGATAACGTGATACATCGACGGGGATTCGCCACGGACTCGTTCAAAGGCCCTTGCACGGATTGCGACACCCTCCAGTCGGCGGCGCGTTATAGAAATTATTTGGGCCTGTGCTCGTTTTATACCTGCACGACGCTCCTGTGAAGGTGCTTGTACAGAAAGTTCGCGGAGCATCGTGAAATAAAATTCCGTCGTGTATCGCCGCCACATCATCTGCTCCCTTCCGTATGCAATTAACGCTCGGCGCAATGCAGGCTTAACGCATTCCAGCCACCACTGCAACGTCGTCGGATATGTCGGGAGGCGTCGTTCACACACGTGCCAAGTGTCTTCGACTAAGCGTTTGCACTCAGGTTCCCTAAGGTGTGCTGTATTCAATTTCCAAACACTGCGACTCCTCCAAACTTGTTGACGACTCAAGGAGACCGTGCATATATATGCTATGTGATCTGAAAAGGCGACAGGCCACAATTCCGCATCGAGGATCGCAGGTTCGAGACGACGTGTTACGTAGATGCGATCGAGACGACTTGCAGAGTGACTCGTGACGTAGGTGTATCCACGTCTGTCGCCATGTATCTTCTCCCATGTATCAATGAGATTCATGTCCTGTATGAGTTGCCGCAGCTCCGGGCACGAAGTATAACGTGGGTGTTGATCTTTTGGTGCGAGCACGCAGTTGAAGTCGCCTCCAAATAAGACATGTTCATACCGACCTAAGAATAACGTTGCAATCTCCTCTGCATAAAATCGGGATCGGTCGCGCCGTCTGTCTGACCCCGACGGTGCGTAAATGTTAACGACCCGTATTCCCAGCACTGTGAGCGCCAGTCCTCGCGCTGACGGCAGGTACATCACGTCCTCGGCTACTATGCCGCTACGTAGAAGTATCGCTGTTCCGCTGCCGCCGTCGGTAGTAGGTGTAATGTACGTATCGTACTCATAGAGGTCGGGGAAGCTCTCAACACTACTTCCTGCAGCAGAACGATGTCGACGTCTGACGCATGCAACATGTCTCGTAATAATTGCAATTTGACAGGCGTTCTAATCGTATTAATATTAATAGAGGCTGTTCGATATGCCTGCCGCTGTTCCTCAGTGCGTAAAGCGCACATGAACGCTTATGTTAATTTGTGTGCTTCTGCCCGGTGACATGCTGTCTGTGCGTCAGTCTGCATCTTCTGCGCGGTTAACATCCTGTGGACGCAGCACTCGCCATTGCGGGTGCGTCGTCGGTGTGGGGGTCAGTATCAGATTCGTCGGCCCAGTTCCTGTGCTGGAGGTCCAGCTCCCGTCGTGTCTCTCCTGCCGGGCTGACCGAAGGCGGTGGCGGTGCTGCGGTGGGTGGAGGGACTCCTTCCGTCGGCTTTCCGTCCGGTGTGTCTGTATTCAACCCCTGTGTAGCATGATTCGCGTCGTACTGCTGTGTGGGAGGTAGAACCTCCCGTTGCGCATCCGGATGCACTGTATCGACGTTACACCCAAGTCCGTCGGACGTGGACTGCAGTAAGCAGGCATCCGACGGCGCTAGCCGTCGTTTCTTGTGGCGCTTCGGCGATCGTTGTTTGCGCGTGTGCGCCTCCGTATCCGAGTGCGGAAGTGACTCCCGGTGCTCAGGGACGAAAGCAGCTGACGGCACAACAGCAGGATCAATTTCCATTTCTCCTACCGATCCTTTCCGCTCGGTTAAGTGCGTCGTCGGCGCCGGAGCGGCAGAGGTGTGCGTCGTTTCGTCACTGGAGGCGGTCCCCGCCGCAGTCGGTTGCCGTAAACTGTCAGGATTTGGTAGCTGGTCATTCTTCGGGATGGGATCCGTTCGAAATGCGTCCGCATACGTTAGTGGCAGCGGCGTCAACGTGGACGGAGGTACGGGTTCGCCGTTTGGAACTTGCACTATCCTCCGCTGCATACATTCGGAACGGACGTGGCCCTCTTTCCCACAGCCTGAGCATGTTTTGGGTTGTCCATCGTATATGACTATAGCTCTGCATCCGCCGATGAACAAGTCCGAAGGTACATGTTGTGTCAGTTCTATTCTGATTTGACGCACCCCATTGAGAACGGGGTAAGTCGTGAAGTTGGACCATTTTTCCTCAACGTGGCTAAGCACTCTTCCATATGGGCGTAAGGCGTCAACGACCAAGTCAGACGGAACCTCGAAGGGAAGTTCGAAAATACGTATGTTTCGTAAGCCCAGTCCTGCATGATCAATAGTTACTTCTCCAACATGTCCATCAGAGTGCCGAAATTTGAGTCCATGTTTAGTATCTCGGATGATTCTGTCACATACTGCATCGTTAATCAGCTTGACGTAAACGACACTGCTCACTATGGAGAGGTGGATTCCGATAAGTTCGTTGTAGTCAAGTTTAACTTCGTCTCGTAGGAACCTTTCTATTTCGTAGGCTTTCGGTCTCGCATATTCATTCGAAAAACTAATCTTGAGAGTCGACTTTCGGTATGCATGTGCCATTCTATATCGAGTCGTCAAAACGCGCGAATACGCCGAAGAGGTAAACAACTGCGCGAGCGCGAACTTCTCCGGCAGGGACGTAATCAGACGTCCGTGCCGTAGCACCGCCGAAGGCAGACTGCAGATTATGTTGGAAAGTTTTTAGAATGAGATTTTCACTCTGCAGCGGAGTGTGCACTGATATGAAACTTCCTGGAAGATTAAAACTGTGTGCCGGACCGAGACTCGAACTCGGGACCTTTGCTTTTCGCGGGCAAGTGCTCTACCGTCTGAGCTACCCAAGCACGACTCACACGCCGTCCTAACAGCTTTAATTCCGCCAGTACCTCGTTTGGAAGGTAGGAGACGAGGTACTGGCGGAAGTTAAGCTGTGAGGACGGGGCGTGAGTCGTGCTTGGATAGCTCAGACGGTAGAGCACTTGCCCGCGAAAAGCAAAGGTCCCGAGTTCGAGTCTCGGTCCGGCACACAGTTTTAATCTTTCAGGAAGTTTCATATCAGTGCACACTCCGCTGCAGAGTGAAAATCTCATTCTAAAAACTTTCCAACATAATCTCCGTTCAATCCGAAAGCGTTACACCACCTTACTGGGAGGGCTGTCTACCCGCACGCTTCCAGTATACTGGTCGACGTCCGAGTCAACGTCTTGCTGCATTTGTAAGGCTGTCGCGGAGTGCATCCTTCATTACTGTTTATGATCTTCTGTTAGATGGCGAGGAACTCAACGGGCACACAATTTTCAGTACTCTACGTTGTGGACGAGTATGTCAGCACCACTAACGGAGACGTCCAGTTGTTCAGAAAAATGGTTCTGAGTACTATGGGACTTAACATCTGAGGTCATCAGTCCCCTAGAACTTAGAACTACTTAAACCTAACTAACCTAAGGACATCACACACATCCATGCCATAGGCAGGATTCGAACCTGCGACCGTAGCGGTCGCAGGTTCCAGAATGTAGCGCCTAGAACCACTGGGCCACAACGACAGGCAGTTGTTCAGAGAGGTGTTTGATTGCGATTCGTCTATCACCTCGAATGAGAGTGTCCGCACGTTCCAACGTAGCGGGAGTCACAGCTGTGTGCGGCCGACCGGCACGCGGGAGAGCGGACGGGTTTGCGCGACCTTGTTTCGATGGTTACAGACATCTCGCCCAGTGACTCACCGTGCTTTTGTTCACTTCCACGCTATTTCTTTGATCAACAAGTGTGCAATGGCGGCACTCTAAAGTTTTCCAGTGCCCACGGGTCTGCAGTATCCGAAACTCTGAACCGAGTTCTATTTCTGGCCCGTTACGCAATTTCAGTCAGTTCAAATGGCTCTGAGCACTATGCGACTTAACTTCTGAGGTCATCAGTCGCCTAGAACTTAGAACTAATTAAGCCTAACTAACCTAAGGACATCACACACATCCATGCCCGAGGCAGGATTCGAACCTGCGACCGTAGCGGTCGCTCGGGTCCAGACTGTAGCGCCTAGAACCGCACGGCCACTCCGGCCGGCTTTCAGTCAGTAACGTAGACCTAATTGAACGAGTAGGAGAGTTGATTCACACACGTAATGTGCTGTTGGAGATACTGAACGGCATCACCGTGCGCACGACACCCTTGACTGTAGTGTTACATCTGCACAGAGAGTATGGGCGGCGAGATGCGGCGAATATGCAAACACGGCGCTGCCACGGGCGGACGCGAGAGGCCGGCTGACGGCCCGGCCGCGGACAAAGCCGGCCAGCGGCGGGTGGCCGCGTGTAACGAGCGCGCCGTGACTGAAGAGGCCACTGGGCCCGCAGCGTCGACAATGGGGCGGCGCGCGACCAGCATATGCGGGAGACGACGACAAGTGTGGCGCAGCAGCATCCCGCCGTTAATCTGGGAGGGAGAGGCGGCCGTGGCAGCCACCAGCTGCTCGCTGTGGGAACGGCGCCGTGGGACCGGCGGTGTCAACACGCCGGCAAGGTGCGCGCTGCGCGATGCACGCGCCGCGCCCCTGGAACCACAGGGGCTGCACCCTCCGTACGGGTGGTTGGGGGTCAGCTCCCGTGGCGGAGCGGGCAGCCGCTCCCAGCCTCCACAACAGCTCTCCAGAACTTATCTGTGGTCGAATCCTTGGTCAGCTGTTGTGGAAGCAGCCCGTCAGTGTACAACCACTTTTTACGGAGGCGAGTCTTGTGTCAAGTGAAGGGTCTCTACATGTGGTTCTTCATCCTTTTGGTTAACATTTAACATAATGTACCTACCTCTGGCACCTCAATTCTGGGCGCAAACTGTAAACTACATAAAAAAAAAAGAGACTGAGCAGCTGAGAGTGTCTATAGTGGCCACAAGGTATATTACCTTTATTTCACCATAAATTTTAGGAAGATTTTTGATAACTATTGGAGGCCTAAAAATGGTTCAAATGGCTCTGAGCACTATGGGACTTAACATCTGCCGGCCGGAGTGGCCGTGCGGTTCTAGGCGCTACAGTCTGGATGCGAGCGACCGCTACGGTCGCAGGTTCGAATCCTGCCTCGGGCATGGATGTGTGTGATGTCCTTAGGTTAGTTAGGCTTAATTAGTTCTAAGTTCTAGGCGACTGATGACCTCAGAAGTTAAGTCGCATAGTGCTCAGAGCCATTTGAACCATTTTGAACTTAACATCTGAGGTCATCAGTCCCCTAGAACTACTTAAACCTAACTAGCCTAAAGACATCACACACATCCATGCCCAAGGCAGGATTCGAACCTGCGACCATAGCAGGCGCGCGGCTCCAGACTGACGCGCCTAGAACTGCTCTGTCACACCGGCCGGCTATCGGAGCCCGACACGCACACTCAATACATCTATGTGCAGTATGTCACCTGATGAATGAAAAGCATGAACGAGAGTGTACAAGGTAAATTTCAGTATCATTTCTTAGAGTGAAAGTAGTCTGCTACTGTGGCAGAATAACCAACCCTATAAAGCTCGTACCAGGTAGCAAAGAAGTTTCTGTTCGCTCTTGTACAGGTTGGCACCACACAATAGGGATTTCTGGGCACTCCCAGAGGAACGGAACGCGTGGGTTTCAAAAACCGATACTATTATGACGAACAGCAAACATCCCCAATTATTAGTAGTTTAGCTTATTATTCGATAGTGTTCCGGAAGACGCGAGACGGGCAACACCGACCAAGTGTGAGTGTGCCTATTCATAGTGAATTCATTATCTTATTTTTGTAGATTTCAGCTCCAGTCAAAATTAACGTCTTGCTCTCATCGCTCACGGCTCGTTGAGCGGTATACTGAATTTTTCTGGTTAATTTCGGATCATTGTAACCAGTTGCACTTGGACACGCATTCAAGCCATTGTTTTGCTCTGCCTCTGTTCAAACATGTGGACTCGTCATGTATCTTCTGAGTTCATTCCGATTTAGTTCACTGGTGATCTCACGAGTACAGTGTAACTGAATACATTTCTGAAACGTCGCTAATTTCGATTTCAGTTCGGAATCTGGTTTCCACATGTGTTTGCTGTCTCAGCACGTGTTAAGTGTGAATCTGAGAGCCTTAAGTTCGCAGATCGTGACTCACATTAATGTATCCTGTCCAATTTGGTCAGCTATTCTGAACATTACCACTCTATTCAGGCAGAATTTTTGTTTGTGACGACCATGTTTTCGCGGACTGTGAGAAATATTACATCACACTTGCTGATTCTCGGGGTAAAACTTACAAACTTGTTTTAGTACTTCTTCCATGGTGCAACTATTAAGAGTTTATTCTTATCGATGAATTCTTGTTCACTTGCTTCGTGCACTCAAGCCGATGGAATGGCCGTTTCTCAACCGCGTGCATACTGGTGAAGTTTCTCTTTATTCTTATATTTGTCCTGAATCTCTATTATCCGTGTATACGTGCGTGGATGTCGCCACTGAAAGATCCCTCTGATCCCGATTGTGCTGGGGTCTCCAGGATGCAGTAGTAAATCTAGTAAATCAGCCGATACTGTTATGAAGAACAGGGAGCATCACCCAATTATTAGTTGTTTAGCTTATTAGTTTGTTAAGCTGTCCTTGAATAAACGTGATATTTTTAACAGTGCACATGCTTACGTATTCTCTCACAAAAAAATGGTTCAAATGGCTCTGAGCACTATGGGACTCAACTGCTGAGGTCATTAGTCCCCTAGAACTTAGAACTAGTTAAACCTAACTAACCTAAGGACATCACAAACATCCGTGCCCGAGGCAGGATTCGAACCTGTGACCGTAGCGGTCCTGCGGTTCCAGACTGCAGCGCCTTTAACCGCACGGCCACTTCGGCCGGCATTCTCTCACAAACGTCAATTTTACGTTATGCTGCTATCCTTGTGCAACAGATAAATATGGCCAAGTTATTTATTTAGTTATCATACACGTGCAGATCTGGCAACCAGTTCATCTCAATATCAAAAGTTTTTCTTTCATGTGCATCCAGATACTGTCTTCCCACCTTCCATATTAATAGATACCTCATTTTTACGGACACCTTCATCACGAGCACCGATCCCGAACCAGAACGTCCACCGACAGATGCCCTTCACAAGTCTTTCGAGGTGGCATGCTTCAATAAAATCTTCTTGGTTTACAAACCGCGTCATTTCGAATAAATTCTTCGTGGCTTGTGACTCTGTTGAATGTTTACTGATCAATATAGGAGAAATACACCCATTTCTTCCCTTCTTAGACACGATTATGCGCTAGTGAGTGATTAAGTAAGTCGCAAACTCGAAGAGCTGTGTGTATCAGCCTAAAATTTTATTTTCCTTCTTAACACACTCCCCTTGTACCTTAAATACTTATGCCATCTTTTGACAACGCGCTAAAAGCCTGCAACCTAGAATTCAGGCGGCAGCATTGGCATCTATGGAGTAACCTCTAGGAATATAACAAATTTATTTGGTTCCTTAAATTGCTCCAACCCACAAGATTGATATATCAGGAAAAATGTGCCCTCACTGAATAACCAGGGTGGACGTGACGCTCCTTGTTTACGACTTTTTCTTGTCCTTTGCTGAATTCCTACAGCCGTTTGAACGTAAATTTCCATGAAATACAGTTGTAACCATATACAGGACGAGTTTTGCTATGAACATGCTGTGTGGAGAGTACCTCGGCTCACAAAAAATCATGTTGTTCTACATACTCACAGCACACCTGCCATCTTTGTCTGATTACAGGTCATTAACCATAGGCCGCAGAATACTGTGTATCTACTGCCTTTCACGTGACATGTGTTGGTACTTTTTAAAATGGTTCAAATGGCTCTGAGCACTATGGGACTTAACATCTGGGGTCATCACTCCCCTCGAACTTAGAACTACTTAAACCTATCTGATCTAAGGGCATCACACACATCCATGCTCGAGGCAGGATTCGAACCTGCGACCGTAGCAGTCACGCGGTTCCAGACTGAAGCGCCTAGAACCGCTCGGCCACAGCGGCCGGTGGCACTTTTCAGATACGTACTGACGCGATATTTAAAACGGTATGTGGTAGTCTGTCGTTTGCGACTTATTTATTGTCTCAGTCTCGTAGGACACAGGATGTCCATAATCAAAGTACAAGTTTCAGAACCCCGTAAAAAGAAAGCCGCTCATCAGAATAATGTCACGTTTGAACAGAATATTATTGAGGAAGGGGCCAAACTCGTAGTACAAGAGAAATTAACTAAAACCTTGCCAACAGCTGGCGTCAGTGGTATAGGCTATAAATGAAAGATGAATTGCAATGCGACGGCTATGGATGGGATTACGTTGACACACATCTGTACTGCTCAATGCGCATGGCTGCTCAAGATCGGGAGTCAAGAGTCCCTTAGGCAAGTCGGTCCACTACAGCAACGTCATGCCATTTCCGACGGGAAAAAATCGCTTTTTAATTATCCTGGGGCCAAAAACTGCATAAAAAGCGAAATGAAATCGGTTTTTAAATGTCCTGGGCAAAAAACAGCATAGAAATTAAAATGACTTCGATATTTGTCCCAAGGCCAAAAACCGCACAAAGAGAAAAATGAGATCGGCTTTTAATTGTCCTGAGGCCAAAAACCACATAAAGGGCAGAATCACATCGTTTTATAACTGCCGTAAGACGGGCGCTAGACGTATACCACATGCTGTCGACCGTTTCCTGCCACAAGATGAAATCGAGAAACAGCGTGTTCCACAAAAGATTGGATTGTTTCGGGGATCACTTTCAGAACGTGTTGCGCAATGTGTCGCTTCACTTCAGCTACCTACGAAATTGAAGCACTGAACAGAACATGTTTCATATAATCCCACAGTCAGAGGCTGTAGGGAGATAGCAGCAGATAATTCTAGCATTTCCGAAATACCTCTGCAGCAGCCGCTTCGCTTGCTGTGCAATGTGCAGAGTAGCGCCATCTCGCATAGAGATGATCCTCCCCAAACATCCACCGTGTTGAGAAGTTGGAAGGCCGTTGGTGTATAAAAGACTGTCGATGTGTTTACCAGTGATGGAACAGATAACAGAACCCGCAGCTCTGATCTTATATATAAAAAAAAGACGATGCCGTCGACCCGCTCCACACAGTCACCTACTTAATGGACACACTGCAACATTCTCTGTCACCTTGCGCGACTGGTCTGTCACTAGCACAAGGCGGACTAGAGCATTACAGTCCCATGCATAGGCTGCGTCAATGTAACAACGGAAAATGTTGTGTATAGAGGGGTGCCGTGACGAGGCGATATGGATTGCTGATGAATGGCGTCGCATTGTGTTCACCGATGAATTGCAGTTTTTCACTACCTCAGATGACTATCATATGGCGGATACATCAGGAGAAGTCCCATCCCTCCATTGTATTGGAGAGACACAGCACTGTTAATCCCAGCTTCATGGTGCGTGAGCCACTGGGTATGACTTCAGGTTACAGCTATTACTAATAGAGAGAACTCAGAAGAGTTGAGCTACTCTCGTGGTCGGCAAAATCCCCAGATCTCCTCCAATAGAACATGCGAGCGACTAACTCGGATGTCAACTCTCTTTCAATGACAGCATCCAGGATATCAACGACCAGATACTATTCGGGCACTATTCAGCACCGTGGCTGATGGGAAAGACAGTAAATGGGAGATTACGGTCGGCCCCACCAGCCACCGCATCTAGTGTCAACTTGGATTGCGCGAGTACATGTACGACATTAGTGGGTCAGTGGGTCTGAGGAGAGGATACAACGTCTTTATGACGCCATTCCTAGCCGAGTTACGGCGTGTAACCTTGGTCATATGGCCACGTTCTGTGCAAATTTTACTCGCACTAGTAAGCACCGAAATAACATTACACACCATCTCAATGCCTCCTCCTCCTCTTCTGGCTGTTTGAATTTTTGTCAAGCAGTGGACTTAAATTATTGGTTTCTATTCTGACACTGTCTCACTTATTGTTAAGTTTCAATATGACTTTCTTCCGTATCACTACTTAGTTCACAGACTCTCTCCACAACTAAATGATGAATATTTACCGGTTTATCGACCCTTATATTCATGAAATAAATAACCGATCGGATGTCGTATTACATCGACTCTTTTTATAATACCAGGCTTCTTGATGTCTTATAACTGGGGCACTTTATTGTTATCTTGGTAAAGCAGCTGTTAAGGACCAATAGAAATTCATCTATAAACAGATCATGTTTGCACTTGAAATCTCGAACATCATACACATACACATACACACACAAACACACACACACACACACACACACACACACACACACACACACAGAGAGAGAGAGAGAGAGAGAGAGAGAGAGAGAGAGAGAGAGAGGGAGGGAGAGAGAGACAGAGAGAGAGACAGACAGACAGAGTGAGAGAGGGAGGGAGGGAGAGAGGGAGAGACACGTTCCAGGACAGATGGTGGTATAGCCATCTGGTGTGCGTGATAGGAATTTAAAAATAATGGCATGAGTAACGTTTATGAGAGTGTGACATAAATGTTGAAATGAGTCAGAGACTTTTAAAATGTGAAGTAGCATTTTGTGAATATAAAATATACATTTCGTGAAACCTGGCATAGTCAGGGAGGACTGACGGCGTTATTAACTAGATGTATTAAATAATATTAATGTAGAAACGTTTTTATACCCAGACTGCTATTTTCAGTATGCAATTCAAGCACGATGTCCAGGTTTGATTGCTTTTCACAACCGTCTTCCAATCATTCAGATACGAAAAACATCGTCATTAGATGTAGTCATGCAGTGAAATGTATTCGTATTATGGACTAACAAGACTATGACAGTATTTAGTTACAAACTTCATCACGAGCCAGCGAGATTGTAAATTACAATCGCACAAGATGTCAGTAATAAAGAAGTTTTGACATTAACAAGTTCTTTATTTAATAAAAAATATATTTATTTTTTACTTTTTAATACGTAATTTGCTATTGTCGTTTGGAGAAGAAATTTTTTTGTCTTTTTCTGGAATAATAATGGAACAAAGTCAGTGAACTTACGGACATGGAAAGGGGTTTATTTCTGAGATTTGGAGAAGGAGCAGCTTTGAGAATTAATGAAAAAAATTGTGATTATTGTAAGTAATAGGTGTATGGTAATTCTGAATACACTATAAATTATTTGAAATACTTCTATTCTTTCCAGTTATCCAGATTACAACCTGTTACTTTTTTAAATAATTTAATTACAGCTTTAAGTGAAGGAGAAGATTTACATGAGTTTGCTGTTGGTGTAAGTAATTTCAAATTGGGCCACGTGAGAGTCGATTACGGCCTTGCCAAGAGAGCGGTATAGCTCGACGTCTTGTTCTTAAAGAGATTTGACAGCAAGTATGGTTTATACTATGGTAGTTGTTATTTTGATCCCTCAGTCTGTAAAGCGTCAGAGGCAATAACGTTATTCAAAGATTTGGGTAGGACTACATACTTTGTCTGCAACCTGCGGGCTGCAGGTAGCAACACTATAAAGCCGCAATTGCAATTTTTAAAAACAAAATAATCTCTCTTCCGAAATCTTGATTGTAATTACACCGAACATTGGGATACTAACAGAAAACCTGCCTTATTTTTTTCTGTCCGATACATATTGCAGGCCCGGTATCCTGCCGACTGCTCTTTTAAATATTTAGTAAATACTTCGTGCGGCTCAAGAATGGATTTCGATTAACACACGGTTTTTGTGTAATCGCATTACGAATCGAAAAGTGTCGGGTTAGATCACTGGGACGTCCTAGGATGTTTATCTGTCACGTATTGCTTCTTTCACCTCTGGCTCAGTTTGTTTGTTAATGAGAAAAATGCCGAGCTCCATCGTTGTTCAGAGTTCACGTTTAACTTAAATGCGTCTATAATGTCTGGATAGTCAGTTCATAGGACGGAGGAAGGCAATGGCACATATTTCCTAGCATATCACTGTAGTGTTCACACCACCCTTCAGATCGACGACCTCTTTACATTGTGAACGGCACTTCACGTTCACTTTGATGCTTACACCTGTAGGCAGCAGCCACTGTGGTTCTTTTGTTAGGGACGTTCGGTGGGGAAGGGAGAGGCTGAAACGAAGGAAAACATTGAGTTATTAGGCCTTGAAAGAACAGCATAGGTGGAGGAAGCAATGCACAGTTTTATTGCCAGACCTACACAAATATACATGTGTGGTGAGTAAGCGTACGTGAAGAAAGGGCGCCCACGCTGTGTCGACAACAGCTATGCTAATCGCACAGAGGCGCTGCATCACACGGCCCAGTAGCCGTAAGAGCAAGCCAATCTGAACCCTGTTAGCCTTTTGCAAGTGTGCACCCACGTGTCATTCTCTTCTCAGAGATTACACACTCTTGCACTCCGCCTGGTTTGCGAATGCATTTTCTGGGTCATTTTCTTTTACAGCAGCGAAGAACAGCATGAAGATCTGCGACTTTCAGTAGAATGCCGAACGGAAAATTCATTTTCGCACTTCGACTCGCCAAAAACAGCATAGGAAGATGGTGTGAGTTCCCAGAATGAGATTTTCACTCTGCAGCGGAGTGTGCGCTGATATGAAACTTCCTGGCAGATTAAAACTGTATGCCCGACCGAGACTCGAACTCGGGACCTAGCACTTGCCCGCGAAAGGCAAAGGTCCCGAGTTCGAGTCTCGGTCGGGCACACAGTTTTGATCTGCCAGGAAGTTTCATGGTGTGAGTTGATCAGCTCTGACAGATGAGTGCACATCGGCCATTGAAATACAGACCAGCTGCACTGCACAGAGAGCGAGTCACATGGTTGTCACCAAATCTTGTACTGACAGTTGGCACAGGATGGAAGAAGACTCATGATACGAGATTGCCGGCCGGAGTGGCCGTGCTGTTCTGGGGGCTACAGTCTGGAGCCGAGCGACCACTACGGTCGCAGGTTCGAATCCTGCCTCGGGCATGGATGTGTGTGATGTCCTTACGTTAGTTAGGTTTAATTAGTTCTAAGTTCTAGGCGACTGATGACCTCAGAAATTAAGTTGCATAGTGCTCAGAGCCTTTTGATACGAGATTGCAATTGATCATGGCCAGATTCTGGGTGCCTCGCCTCCATAGCAGTGGTCACTAACACAAGACGCGAAAGCCACCGGTTAGAACCCTGATGAAGTGTTCCTACCGTCATTCCCTTTTTCAGGAAGGTTCATCGGCTATATTCACATAGTTACAGGCCCGTATCACTGACGTCAGCCTGTTGCAAATATGAAGCGTCGCTAGAGCAGTTCAGCACAGCCCTGAGATGCTACTGGGCTATGCCTGGTGACCTGCAGCGATAGATAACTGCCCATAAGGTCATGCGAATTTGAAGAAAACGAGGCCGTGCGCTGAATAACGGTTTATCTAATTAACTTACCAGGGATGAACCTATTAAGCATGAAAATGCAGGTACTGCAATTCAAGTGGATATATTGATAATAGCATCCATCGAACTACGAAAAGAAACTAAGGGCCATAAGAAAATCTGGTATATTACTAAAAGACATCAAAAACATTTTAACCGGTGTGTCAAGAATACAATCAGTTTTCAAGTGTACAAAGGACTGAAAATGTGGATTATGGCCTTGGCGCAGGTGGGTGGATACATCATAGAAACGATAAAAACTAGCCTCGCAGCTATCTCCAACGATTGTGGAATAAGTTAATGAGTTAAAGACATCTTTCCCTGCAGCTCTACGATTTTCAAAGGAAAAGTGTTATATCTGATATTCCCACAACAAGAGCTTTCTTACTCTCCCCTACAAAACTTAGCTAGTCGTGGCAGCAAAGGAATCTTACTGGCGAATTGCAACAGACCTTGCAAATTCCAGCCAACAATAATTTAAAAACATCCTAACGAATTCCCCACTCTAATGTATTTTGTTGGGGTTAACCAGTGAATTGTATTCCTCTCCTGAAGCGGGGTAGAGGGCAGAAAATTTCCACGTCCATGTAACAGATTTTCTGTTTACAGTCAGTCAGAAGGCGTCCATCTACATGCGCACTTGTGGGAATTCTCTCCCAGTGCCAAAATAATTACTAGGAACCAATCGGACTTCACCTAAATTTTGAACAATTGTCAGCCTTCTTTGGGCCTAACGGATGGTGCAATGGTAGTAGTGTCGTGTTTCCTTCTGTCCTCCAGATCTTTATCTTTGCGAAATCGGCTTCTTTCCGCTTCGTTCACAATGACGGTTTACGGTGGGCTGGCTGCCTCCATAGTCGCTTCAGCTACATTCGGTTGGTAGACCTCTCCTCCAAATGTTTATTTGCACGAGAGGTTTGTTTGCAGCAGAATCATCCTCACGACGCGTCTAGTCCCTTCTAGTGACTCACGGCTTCCGCCCGACAGTTAAAAGCCCCATGCTGCAGTAAATCTTCAGGCACCTCCATTGCACGAAAAGGAAAAGAGATGAAGTTATTCAGATTGCAGTTACTGGCATTTGCTACTGTTGCATGCAGTTTTCATGCAGCGTTAGTCATTTGATTTGATTTACTAGTCGGATACACGCCCGGGTTCCCGGGTTCGATTCCCGGCGGGGTCAGGGATTTTCTCTGCCTCGTGATGGCTGGGTGTTGTGTGCTGTCCTTAGGTTAGTTAGGTTTAAGTAGTTCTAAGTTCTAGGGGACTTATGACCACAGCAGTTGAGTCCCATAGTGCTCAGAGCCATTTTTGAACTAGTCGGATATGCACATAGAATTTTTAAACAGCTTTTGGAAAAAACTGCCACACAACATAAAGTTGTGGAACATCTTTAGAGCTCACACATTATTAGGTTTTTAGAGATCTAAAATTTATAAACACCATCATGGACACCATCAGTTGTCTCTGCTAGCGCATGATATCCAGAGTGGCGTGTCTCGAACCACGTATGACACACAATTTATGTACGGTTTAATGGTAAAGAAAGACGATGTCAATACCAAAAAATATTGTAGTCGTTCCAGTTGACCCGCAGCTCCTCCTGCATTTCACGTCGGGCCTGTGACGTTGAAACCTTCTGTCGACAACAGCATCCCCAGGAAAGTCACGGAGAGCCTGGGTAAAGTTTCACCCTTTGTTAGTACCTGTAAGATATACTCTTGTGAAGTCAGATTCTGGGAGGAAGTAAATATTGCAGAATTCGAATCAAGAATAGCTGCCAACATGAGTAACTTCGAAGAAGATATTCTCAGAGTAGTGAAGCAACTTGATCATTTAATAAAAGCAATTCTTCCGGTCCAGATTGTATACCAGTTAGGTTCCTTTAAGAGTATGCAGATTTAATAGCTCCATTCTTAACGATCAGATACAAGAACTCGCTCGACGAAAGACCCGCACCCAAAGAATGGAAAGTTGCACAAGTCACACCAATATTCAAGAAAGGTAAAAGGAGAAATCAGCTCAAGTACAGGCCCTTATTATTAACGTTAATGTGCAGCAGCATTCTGGAATATACAGGGTGGTCCATGGATCGTGACCGGGCCAACTATCTCACGAAATAAGCGTCAAACGAAAAAACTACAGAGAACGAAACTTGTCTAGCTTGAAGGGGGAAACCAAATGGCGCTATGGTATGCCCGCTAGATGGCGCTGCCATAGGTCAAACGGATATCAACTGCGTTATTTTAAATAGGAACCCCCATTTTATTACATATTCGTGTAGTAAGTAAAGAAATATGAATGTTTTAGTCGGACCACTTTTTTGGCTTTGTGATAGAGGGCGCTGTAATAGTCACAAACATATGGCTCAAACTTTTAGACGAACAGTTGGGAACAGGTAGGTTTTTTTAAATTAAAATACAGAACGTAGGTACGTTTGAACATTTTATTTCGGTTGTTCCAATGTGATACATGTACCTTTGTGACCTTATCTTTTCTGAGAACGCATGCTGTTACAGCGTGTTTGCCTGTAAATACCACATTAATGCAATAAATGTTCAAAATGATGTCCGTCAACCTCAATGCATTTGGCAATACGTGTAACGACATTCATCTCAAAACCGAGTAGTTCGCCTTCCGTAATGTTTGCACATGCATTGAAAATGCGTTGACGCATGTTGTCAGGCGCTGTCGGTGGATCACGATAGCAAATATCCTTCAACTTTCCCCACAGAAAGACAGAAAGAAATCCGGGGACGTCAGATCCGGTGAACGTGCGGGCCATGGTATGGTGCTTCGACGACCAATCCTCCTGTCATGAAATATGCAATTCCTGGTCCATAGAAATATGGTACGGGTGCAATCGATGTTGATGTAGCATTCTCAACACTGAGGTTTTTGAGATTCCCGATTCTCGCGCAATTTGTCAGCTACTGATCTGCAGATTAGCCGCGACAGCAGCTAAAACACCTACTTGGGCATCATCATTTGTAGCAGGTCGTGGTTGACTTTTCACATGTGGCTGAACACTTCCTGTTTCCTTAAATAACGTAACTATCCGGCCAACAGTCCGGACACGTGGATGTTGTCGTCCAGGATACCGAGCAGCATACACAGCACACGCCCGTTTGGGATTTTGACCACAATAGCCATACATCAACACGATATCGACCTTTACCGCAATTGGTAAACGGTCCATTTTAGCACGGGTAATGTATCACGAAGCAAATACCGTCCGCACTGGCGGAATGTTACGTGATACCATGTACTTATACGTTTGTGACTATTACAGCGCCATCTGTCACAAAGCGAAACAAGTGGTCCAACTAAAACATTCATTTTTCTTTACGTACTACACGAACATATTTCCTTACATACTACAGAAATATGTAATAAAAATTGGGTGTTCCTCTTTAAAAACACGCAGTTGATATCCGTTTGACCTATGGCAGCGCCATCTAGCGGGTCAACCATAGCGCCGTCTGGTTTCCCCGTTCAAGCTATACGAGGGGGTTCCTCTTTAAAAACACGCAGTTGATATCCGTTTGACCTATGGCAGCGCCATCTAGCGGGTCAACCATAGCGCCGTCTGGTTTCCCCGTTCAAGCTATACGAGATTCGTTCTTTGTAGTTTTTTCGTTTGAAGCATATTTCATGAGATATTTGGCCCGGTCACTATCAATGGACCACCCTGTATATTGTGTTAGAACATTATGAATTACCTCGAAGAGACTGGTCTATTCACTCACAGTCAACACGGATTTAGAAAACAACTTTCTTGTGAAACGTAGCTCAAATTGTTCATTGTTATTGACAAGGGATTTCAGAAGATTTGACACCGTACCTCACAAGCAGCTTATAATCAAGTTACGTGCTAATGGAATATCGTCTCAGTTGTGCGACTGGATTCGTGATTTCCTGTCAGAGACGTCACAGTTCGTAGTAGCTGTCGGAAAGTCATAGAGTTAAACCGAAGTGATTTCTGGGGTTTCCCAAAGTAGTGTTATAAGCCCTGTGTTGTTCCTTATATTTATAAACGATTTAGGAGACAATATGAGCAGTCGTGTTAGGTTTTTTGCAGGTAATTCTGTCGTTTATCGTCTAGCAAACTCGTTAGAAGATCAAAATCAATTGCAAAACTATTTGGTTAAGACATATGTATGATGCGGAAATTGGCAATTGACCGTAAAGAATGAAAAGTGTGAGGTCATCCTCATGAGTGCTAAAAGGAACCCATTAAACTTCAGTTCCAAGTTAATTCCGTCAAATCTAAAGACCGTAAATTCCACTAAATACCTAGGAATTAAAATTAGGAAACGTAAATTGGAAAAAACACGTAGAAAATCTTGTGGGGAAGGCGATCCTAACAATGCGTTTTATTGGCGGAACACTTAGAAGATGCAACAGATCCACTGAAGAGACTGCCTACACTAAGCTTGCCCGTTCTCTTTTGGAGTACTGCTGCGTGGTGTGGGGTCCTTTCGGGAAAGGATTAACGGAGTACATCGAAAAAGTTCAAAGAACAGCAGCACGTTTTGTATTACTGTGGAATAAGGGAGAGAGTGTCCGCGACATGACACAGTATTTGGTGTGAACATCGTTAAAACAAAAGCGTTTCTTGGTGTGACGGGATCTTCTCAAGAAATTTAAAACACTAACTTTCTCCTACGAATGCGAAAATATTTTGTTGACTACGACCTACACGTGAAAAAACGATCATTATAATGAAGTAAGGGACATAAGAGCTCGCACAGAAAGATATAGGTGTACTTTTTTCCGGGTGCTATTCGAAAGTAGAATAATAGAGAATTAGTGTGAAGATGGTTCGAGGAACCTTCTGCCAGCCACTTGAGTGTGATTTGCAGAGTTGCCATGTAGATCTAGATGTAAAACCGTTCTGAATGTTTTATATTGTATGACGTGAAGGCATGAAGCACATAACAAGCTTTCGTAAATGATAACACTGAAGTTTTGAATTGTTGTCTACAGTGATACTAAGCAGAAAATCGAACACAGTCATCTGAGAGGCAGTTTCCACTAATCTCTCTCGAAAAAAAATCGAAACGTTAATGAATTATTTATCATTGAAATAAGAAATTACAAGTGGCGTTTGGTCTAATAAAATATCGGAAAAATGATTACTTATAATGTTCGGCTTGGATCTCAAAAAATATTAACGACAAGCACTTGCAGACATTAGCGTCGGATATTAAATAACTGAAGTGGTGGATTTTCAGTCCTTAAAGGGGCAGTGAAAGACTAAAAACGAACAGTTCTACTACCAATGTTTTATGCAGTCAGTGCAAAAAGTTACAGGACTGCTCAATGAATTGAAAAAGGGAAACACTCCTTGAAAGCCTCGCTTAACGAGAGGAGTGCTACTTCTTGTTCTGTTCAAAAATGGAGAGCGGAACAAACGACTAATAATTTCTCATATACAATTTACTTTCAGTCCTTGAAGAGGCAGAGAAAGACGAATCAAAAACAGCTCTATGATAGTGTGGGTTACGAACAGCGAGATCAAAATACTGAGAATTTCGGCACTGAATGCTGATCTTGTTTCAAATACCTATATGTAACTACACATGGAAATGGAAAGAGTGTAGACGATATTATAAATGTTATTGAACAAAGGAATGTGTTATTAGACAATTAAGCTAAATCATCTGAAGTAACAAGATCACAAACACAACTAGCTCCAATTAGGGAAGGATGGGGAATGACATCGGGTGTGGTCTTTCAAAGGGACCATCCTGTCATTTCCCTGAAGCGATCTACGGAAACCACGGAGAATCTGTGTCGGGATGGCCGCGCGCATATTTGAATCGTCGTCTTCCCGAGTGCGAGTGCCGTGCGCTGACCACTGCGCCACTTGGCTCGGTACAAGAACGAGACTGAACGGCGAATGTAACAGGCGCCGTAGAGGGCAACACAGTTCATCGTATGACGTCGGCAGAGAGATTATCTCTGCTAATGCAAACATTCTCGACTGAAAGTAATCGATAGTCATTCTTACGGTACCACGTTAACATCCAAATTTTATCTAACTTAAAACCTTCTTCTTTTCTGTTAAAATTATTACGATGCTAACAAGTCTGAATAGTCTCTCTATACATGCGTGCAAGATAATGCGATGTTTTCGATTTGACTCTCGTCTCACTCAGTTTTATGATCACCGCTATGACCGATTTGTACGTATGTCCCAGGCGGACACTCCTCTTGTGTTCAACCAGCCGGACGTTAATACTTCTAATGTAAATAAGTGCATAACTACGACCGGTACAGCCAAAGGATGTCGTATATCTTTTGCTGATATTTAACATTCTTTTATACATTCGTTTATATTCCTGGTGGGTCTGAAGATACTTGTTTTTCAACACTTTCCCAATACGATCCATAATTTTACTAATGAATGGAATAAAAACTGTCCCCTTGAGCTGCGGTTGTTCCTAGTTGATACTGATTCCCTCCCTAGGACGAAGTTCTAGACCTATTTCCTTTTTAGAATAGTCTTCCTTTTTGACTGTCGACAGTAGATGTTCAACCTCGTCTTTCAAATAAGTCAGTTCATAAATTTTGTACGCCCTGTCTACCAAGGTTTTAATCACACATCTTTTTTATCTGGGTCTGTGGTTAGGATCTTTATGGACGATAACGGTCAGTGTGTGTCGCTGTTCTATATACACTATGGTCCATCGTCCCGTCCCCTCACTTGATAACAAATACATCCAAAAAATCAGCTGGTCATTATCCTCCGTCTCCATAGTGAACTAGATTTTCGGATTGTCTTCTGTGGGTCTCGATTCATATAATACATAGTTCATGATTGTTTTTCTATTTTAACCTTAGGAACTATAACATACGTATTATGTGGTGCTCACCTAGAATTACATTGCTTGTAAAAATTGTGTCTCTGTATCGTTTTTGACGTCATATAACCTGCAAAGTAGTCATGAAGAAATTTCCTTATATCTGAAATGCTTTTTCGTGATTAGTGGTTGTGTGTGTCACTACTTACATTTTCCCTCCAGTTGTAGATTTCTCTGTCACGTTTTGGTGCGAACAGTTTTGGTTTGTGTGTTTCTAGGTGTGTGTGTGTGTGTGTGTGTGTGTGTGTGTGTGTGTGTGTGTTGTGTGTGTTGTGTGTCTGTGTGTGGGATGTTAGAATAAGGACTACAAATAGCATCCCACACAAACAATACTCTGCTGAAAAATCTAACACTAAGAGGATCTCAAGAGACAAATTTTCCAAAGCTTAAATCTATCAATGTACCTGTACCATGCCAATGTTACTTCATGGAACAAAATTGCATAATATATAAAACTAGATGTTCTCAACACCTCAGCGCCTTAAAAAGTGACTATATACACTCCACCTTTACAGATCATCTAATACTAGAAAACTAACCTTCCAAACAAGATTTGAGACTTGTACAAGATCTACAGAAAAGCAATAGTCTCTATCAAGAACATGCAATAAAGAAGAACTGCCATATACAAAACCCAGAACACAAGGAAAGAAAGTCGTGTATGGAAACAAAACGTTGTGCAACAAAAGACAGTTTCCAACACTCAATGAATTATGTAGGAACTCTTACCCACAGAAAACATGGCAATTAAACACCCTTACATAACCAAAAACATCTGCTTGTCAATTCCCTCCCGCTTTTTCCTACCTTTGTCTCTTTCTCTCTCTATCTCCGTCTCTCTCCTTCAAAGCATATACACGTACGCGCACCCACGCACCCACCCACACAAATCCCCCCTCAGTAGACGCACCACAATTGTTCGCACCAAAACATGTGAAATTAGCGCACACTGAACAGAAGCAAAATGATGAACAAGTGAGCGGAGCCAATAAGGGAACACCTTTCTACGCGTATGGAGACGAAAGTGTTTACTCAAATACCGTTTTGCAACATATACGTGTGAGGGAGAAAAAGATGAGACCGAAATGAAACAAGGAGTGTGGTATACAGTGTACACAATAACAACAAAAAGAGAAACGCACCAGAGATGCACAACTGGACGGTAAATGTAGGTAGTAGCAAACAAAGTCACTACTCAGGAAGAAGCACTTAAAAAATAAGCAAATTTTTTCATGAATACTTTTCAGATGATATGCGGTCAAAACCGACAAAAGGGCACATGAAACTTCGACCTGAAAATTTATTTTTCACGAGAATTGTAATTCCAGGAGAGCAACTGAAACAAATTATACAAAACACACTTGTTCTAATTCAAAGGCCTTAAATAGGAAAACAGTCTTAAACTGCGTGTGATATTTTACAGAAATAAGTGGAGACCCACAGAAGATGACACAAGGGTGTCGAAACGTGTCGTGGTAAATAAAAAAGATACACATCAAATCTTCTGTAGAACGGAGTTAAAAAAATGAGTTTTTTGATATCACGAAGTAAATCAACAGGTATAGCATTGCTCTATGTAACGGAGCAAGTTAATAAAGATCATACTAATAATCATATTAAAATTCTGTTTTATTTGAAGAAATTTATTATGGGCTTGTATAATATCTTAACTCCACCCAAAAAGTCCATGAAGGCCCAACGGTACCGACCAGTCGCCGTGTGATCCTTAGCCCACAGGTGTCACTGTATGCGGATACGGAGGGGCACGTGGTCAGCACACCGCTCGCCACCCCGTATGTCAGTTTACGAGACCGGAGCCGCTACTTTTAAGTCATGTAGCTCCTCAGTTTGCCTCACAAGAAGTGAATGCATCCCGCTTGCCAACAGCGTTCGGCAGATTGAATGGTAACACATCCAAATGCAAGCCCAGCACTACAGCGCATAACTTCGGTGATCTGACGGTTACCGGTGTTACCACTGCGACAAGGCCATTGGCAGATCTGTGTAATACGTCGCCTTTTTTCGGAATCTATGTCTGCACAGAATACGGGAACTGTCTGCCTGCCACTTCCGAGATGATGTAATCTGGAGTCACAAATGTTTCGCAGTGATGTACACTTAAATAAATCTTGCCACAATAAGTACTTTAGGCTTTTACTTTTTACTCACTACGAAGAGATGAGGAATACAGTCACAGTATGCAAAATAGTTTCTGTAAAGTATTGAAAATAGGAGTGACGTAATGTTTTAACTGAAGCTTTGAAACGCATCTGGTTAGCTCAGTCGGTGAGAACACCGCACACGAAAGGTAAGGTTCCAGTTTCGTAATAAAAAATGAAAGATGTAGCGTCGCATCGACGAAGAGCTCAATGCAGCCAGAGAGCAAGTTCGTATCAGGAAAGGATAGAAAAGGAAATTGGCCATGTTATTTTCAAAGGAACAGTCGAAGCATTTGACTTAAACGGCTTAGGAAAACAATGAAAAAACTGAATCGTAATGGCTGAACGTTGTGTACAGGGGGTCAGGAAGTGAAGGAGTATTTTACGGAATGTTATTTCAAAGTGCCGAGATAAATCTTTACAAATTTTCTCCCAGAGCAGCTTCCTATGTGGCTATGTTACACAGGTTACCTGCCTTTCAGAACCGAGGCAGCTCTCTGCGGCTGAAGCGCCTGACAAGAGACGCCTTCAGTCTTCTACTGATACTGCTGGCGAATTCACGCCTTCAGTTTTAGCCAACAGCTTACGTGGGAGACAGATCACGTGTGGGGACTCTGGAGGGTATAACAGGGTAAAACACAATTGTGTCGCTCTCTTGTGATCCAGACCTCCAGCAGAACATACGTCTTTCTTGGGAGGCGGAGCCTCTGGCTCTGCGCCACATAACCCGCCACCAAGAAAACTTAATATGAACCGCCTCTCCTCCCGTTACCCATTTTATTTAGTTCGTTCGATTTCCTAGACAGACCTACACTTGGTAACATCCTACCTAAGAAGGGCCGCTTGTATCCTTTTCATTGTAATTCATTCTCTTTATTTTACCTAATTTCCGCTCCTGTTATTTGATGTCAGCCCTGGACGCCCACTCGCAACTCCTGACGGCTCGACCTCTTGTACCGGGTGATCAAAAAGTCAGTATAAATTTGAAAACTTAATAAACCACTGAATAATGTGGATAGAGAGGTAAAAATTGACACAAATCCTTGGAATGACATGGAGTTTTATTAGAACAAAAAAAAAGCAAAGTTCACAAAATGTCCGACAGATGGCGCTGGACAGCAAAACGTCAATGACTGCGCATGACAATGGTGTATAAAAGGAGCTGTAATGAGAGAGAGAATCCACCCTGACGATGTCACCCATGCCGCCTCCTTTCTCCAGCAGACTTTGTCTGAGGCCGTGGAGGCCCACGTCCCTACTGTCGCCGTCCACCCCCACCGTCCTACCTTACCCCCACAGGCCGTCCTCCTCCTCCGTGAATCCCGTCGTCTCTACCGTGCCTTCCTCCGCACGCGTGACCCGGACACACTCCGACGCCACCGGCAACTCCAGCGACACATTCGTAATTTGCTCGCGGCTAAGAAACGCCGGGACTGGCGACAGACCCGTTTAAATGCTACCCTACCAATCAACTCGTCCAAGTTCTGGTCGGCCTTCCGTCGCCTTACCGGAACTAAACCCTCCCCCTATTATCCTCTTCTCCATGATGATCACCCTTTCCCTGACACCCTTAGTAAGGCCAATCACTTTGCCTCCTACCTCTCCGATGTATTTTCCATCCCTGATGATCCGCAGTTCGATTACTCCCTCTTCCCGGATATCCGCGATCGAACTGACACCTCTGTCCCTCCCCTCGCTCCTGGTTTCCAGTACTTGGACAACATTGCACACACGGAACTCAATGCCCCTATCACTACACAGGATCTCATTGTTACACTCCGCACAAAACGCAACGCCGCTCCTGGTCACGATCGTGTCACCTACCGTCACCTTCGTGAAGCTCCTGTCTCTTTCCTCTCCACCCTGGCCAGGCTCTACAATGTAGTCCTGTCCACCGGTTACTACCCCGACCTGTGGAAAACCTCCCGTATCCTCATGTTCCTTAAACCTGGCAAACCGCCGTCCGCCGTCTCCTCCTACCGTCCCATCAGCCTTACCTCGGTCTTCAGCAAGGTCCTGGAATCTATCCTCACCCGACGCATCCACCAGCATCTCCGCCAGCACCGCCTCCTTCCCGTTACCCAGTGTGGCTTTCGGCCGTCCTTCTCTTCCGACGACCTTCTCCTTCACCTCACTCATCTTTCCGAACAGCTTAATTCCCGTCGCTCCGCAATCTTCCTCTCCCTGGACCTCGAACGTGCTTATGACCGCGTATGGCATTCCGGTCTCCTCTTCAAGCTCCGTCTGATCGGCTCCTTTCTCTCCCTCCGTCCTTCCTATTTCACCATCCATAACACAGATTCCTACACCTTTTTCCCCTCTGCCGGTGTGCCCCAAGGCTCCGTCCTCTCCCCCCTTCTGTACCTTTTGTACACGGCGGACATGCCGCCGCCGTCAGCCCCCGTCCACCTTCTCCAGTTTGCCGATGACACCGCCTTCCTTGCCCTTGCCCCCACCCTACAGCGCTCCCAACACCTTCTCCAATCCCATCTTGACCGGTTCACCGCTTGGTGCAACCAGTGGTTGCTCAAGGTCAATCCCTCCAAAACCCAGGCGATCATTGTAGGCAAAACCACCCCTTCCTTCCGCCTCCTTGATTTCTATCTCACCATCTATGGCCGTCCTATCGCCCTCACTCCCACCCTTAAGTACCTTGGCGTCACCCTCGACCGCTGCCTCTCCTGGACTCCCCACCTCCGGACAATCCAAGCCAAGGCACACTCCTGACTCAGTCTCCTCAAGCTCCTCTCCGGCCGTACGTGGGGTCTGGACCCCTCCACCATCCTCCACACCTATAAATCCCTCATCCGCCCTATCCTTTGTTATGCCCATCCCTCCAAATCCTTGAACGTCATGCTCTCCGCCTCGCCTTTCGCATCCGTCTCCCCTCCCCCACGCGGATCCTGTACGATCTCATCCCCTTCCCCCAACTCCTCCTTTTCCTTGAAAGGATACGGATCCTGTACACCTCCCGCAAACTCGATCCTCCTCACCCGCTCGTCTCCCCGATCCTCTCCCACCCCCGCCCACTGCCGCACCTGTATTCGCACGTCCCACCCGGTCTCCATCTCTCCACCCTCCTTACCCTCTCCCAAGGTGGCTTCCAACAGCTCCCCCTCCCTGATGATGCCCTCCTCCCCTCCATCTACCCCTCCTACCAACTTTGATCCTCCCGCCCTTCTCCTGTGCTTGCTCCTCTGGGCACCCTCCCTCCCTTCTCTCCCTTTTCCCTCCCTCCTCCATTTCTCCCCCCTCCTCCCCCGGGCTTCCCCTCCCCTGTCCCTCTCCTCCTGCCCCCATCTCCTCAGCCATTGGCATCCTTTTTCTCCCCTCTCCCCCACCTCACCCCTGTTCCCCTCATGGCAGGTCCCCGGACTCGCACACGCTAAGTGGACATTCGCGCGCCGGAGATCACCGCCATCAGTGTTTCGTGTGTGCCGTCATGTTTAGTGTTCAGTGTTCACCGTCACACTCCATCGTTCACCAGTGCCATCGTCTTCTTCAGTGTTTGTGCGTCGTGTCAACAGTTCGTAGTGTGGATTGTCATCGAGTGTGAACGTCTTCATGTCTTTTTCTGTTCATGTGCCTACTGTTTTTTCCCGCCGTTTTTCCAAGTGATGTGTCTTCTCTGTTTATATCATTGTACTCTCTTCGGCTGAAGAGCGGCGTATTGTGCTGCTGCCAGCCTACCTGTTTCCACAGGTTTTAAAATCACAATAAAGAAAAAAAAAAAGAGAGAGAGAGAATCAGATGCGCCAGCAGTCGCAGCATCTTCATGTTACCTGAAATGGCGCTTTTAGTGAAGCTGTCTTCTCAGGATGGGGAATGTGCTAGTTCAGCGTTACGATCCTATCGCCACAAGAAGGAGATTCGAACGGGTAAAGGTCCGTTGACAAATGCAGCCGTGGCGAGAATGATTTCGAAGTTCGAAGCCACTGGTTGTTTAGACGATACACCCCGTAGTGGCCGACCGAGCACAAGGCGTAATGCTGCTGAGACAGTTCAGGAAGAAATGGAGACTGTAGCGGGTTCATCTATGCACGGGGGAGTCAGCGCTATTGCAGTCGCACGTCGCACCGGCATTCCATACACTACTGTTTGGTTGGCACTTAGGCGTACCCTCCGATGCTATCCGTACAAAATCCATCGGCATCATGAATTGTTACCTGGCGATTTAGTGAAGCGGAGGTCATTTGCGGAGTGGGCGTTTCAAAAGATGGCGGAAGATGACGATTGGTTGAGTAACGTGCTGTGGACCGACGAAGCTCATTTCACGCTCCGAGGATCTGTCAACGCCCACAACTGCAGAATTTGTGCTACCAAAAATCCTAGAACTGTCGTGGAAACTCCATTGCACGACGAGAAAGTCACGGTATGGGTTGGATTTACCACATCTACCGTTATCGGGCCTTTTTCTTCGAAGAAATGTGTGATTCTGCTTTTGTAACTGCTACCGTGACGGGTGAGAGGTACGCCGATATGTTACAGAATCGCATCATCCCGAGCCTGGCTGATAAACACCTGCTCGAACGTACGATGTTTATGGAGGATGGCGCTCCACTCCATATTGCTAGACGCGTGAAAGATCTCTTGCGCGCGTCGTTTGGTGATGAGCGTGTGCTCAGCCGCCACTTTCGTCATGCTTGGCCTCCCATGTCCCCAGACCTCAGACCGTGCGATTATTGGTTTTGGGGTTACCTGAAGTCGCAAGTGTATCGTGATCGACCGACATCTCTAGGGATGCTGAAAGACAACATCCGACGCCAACGCCTCACCATAACTCCGGACATGCTTTACAGTGCTGTTCACAACATTATTCCTCGACTACAGATATTGTTGAGGAATGATGGTGGACATATTAAGCATTTCCTGTAAAGAACATCATCTTTGCTTTGTCTAACTTTGTTATGCTAATTATTGCTATTCTGATCAGATGAAGTGCCATCTGTCGGAAATTTTTTTAGCTTTTATATTTTTTGGTTCTAATAAAACCCCATGTCATTCCAAGCATGTGTGTCAGTTTGTACCTCTCTATCTACATTATTCCGTGATTTATTCAGTTTTCAAATTTATACTGACTTTTGTATCACCCGCTACATTGTCGCCGTAAGCGAAATTCGACAACCTTCTTCCCTCTCCCCAGGTATCTTCAGTTGCTTTGAACCATAGTCCTTCCGAATTCGAGCTCAGTTTCGTACCACTGCGCTTCGTGATAAAAAACACCAAAATGTTGTTCAAAAAATGGTTCAAATGCCTCTGAGCACTATGGGACTTAACTTCTAAGGTCATCAGTCCCCTAGAACGTAGAACTACTTAAACCTAACTAACCTAAGGACATGACACACATCCATGCCCGAGGCAGGATTCGAACCTGCAACCGTAGCCGTCTCGCGGTTCCAGACTGTAGCGGCTAGAACCGCTCGGCCATCCGGCCGGCGCCAAAATGTTCATAAAGTGGATGACGCAGTAATATTTCCAGAGTATGAAAGGGTGTTGAAACTTATCTTCATTGAAATCGAGCAGTTACATAAATGAGTGTGATTTTGTTTTCACTCGTGGGAGTCAGAACTACGTAATTCATAACACGGAGAATGTGCCATTTGCCTGTGATTACTCACGACAACGTGGACAGAGCATTAGTCACCGGGTACAGTGACATATATACGACTGCGATTCGTGCTGTGGGGCGCTGTCATCCAATACTCGCAATTAATCACGGGTCGTCGCGTGCGGCTGTGGGAGACGGGGTGAAGCTGTGTGGTGTGGGGGAGGGGTTGTCTATTCATCACGGACCACGTGGCGCATCTCGCACGGGTGGGCTCGAAATTAGCGCCGGCCCCTGGGCCCGCGCCCGAGGCTTAAACCAACACCGCCGCCCGGCCGCTGCCTGCGGACTGGGCCGGCGCAGGGGGCAGGGGCGGCGGCGGCGACGGCGACAGCGCCAGGGTCCCGTTACCAGCAGGGCGTCGGCGGGGCGGCCCACGCGCCGGCCGCTCTGCGCATGCGTAATTCATAAGCCACTGTGCGTACGCCGTGGCGCCGGCGCCGGCGCACGCCCGCCATTGTGGCACGCTCTCGTAAATCGCCACTCCCGATTGGGCTCTGCGAGCGTTGCCCGGCGTGCTGTAAAACTCGCAGAGCTGCAATCTTTCCACAAGGCGCTGATGGATTACTCCCTCGCTAAACACAATAATCTTGGACGCACTTTGACGCTAGTTGATGTTGTGGTCTTCAGTCCTGAGATTGGTTTGATGCAGCTCTCTACGCTACCCTATCCTGTGCAAGCTTCTTCATCTCCCAGTACTTACTGCCACCTACATCCTTCTGAATCTGCTCAGTGTATTCATCTCTTGGTCTCCCTCTACGATTTTTACCCTCCACGCTGCCCTCCAATGCTAAATTTGTGATCTCTTGATGCCTCACAACATGTCCTACCAACCGATCCCCTCTTCCTGTCAAGTTGTGCCGCAAAGTCCTCTTCCTCCCAATTCTATTCAATACCTCCTCGTTAGTTATGTGATCTACCCATCAAATCTTCAGCATTCTTCCGTAGCACCTCGGCCGGCCGCGGTGGTCGTTCGGTTCTAGGCGCTGCAGTCCGGAACCTCGGGACTGCTACGGTCGCAGGTTCGAATCCTGCCTCGGGCATGGATGTGTGTGATGTCCTTAGTAGTTAGGTTTAAGTAGTTCTAAGTTCTAGGGGACTGATGACCTAAGATGTTAAGTCCCATAATGCTCTGAGCCATTTTTTTTTAGCCTTCCGTAGCACCACATTTCGAAAGCTTCTATTCTCTTGTTGTCCAAACTATTTATCGTCCATGTTTCACTTCCATACATGGCTACACTCCATACAAATACTTTCAGAAATGAAAGAGGAAGCCGTCTGATAGAATTTTGCACAGAGCATAACTTAATCATAGCTAACACTTGGTTCAAGAAGCATAAAAGAAGGTTGTATACATGGAAGAATCCTGCGGATATTAGAAGGTATCAGATAGATTATATAATGGTAAGACAGAGATTTAGGAACCAGGTTTTAAATTGTAAGACATTTCCAGGGGCAGATGTGGACACTGACCAAAATCTGTTGGTTATGAACTGTAGATTGAAACTCAACAAACTGCAAAAAGATGGGAATTTAAGGAGATGGGACCTGTATAAACTGACGAAACCAGAGATTGTACAGAGTTTCAGGGAGAGCATAAGGGAACAATTGACAAGAATGGGGGAAAGAAATACAGTAGAAGAAGAATGGGTAGCTGTGAGGGATGAAGTAGTGAAGGCAGCAGAGGATCAAGTAGGTAAAAAGACGAGGGCTAGTAGAAATCCTTGGGTAACAGAAGAAATATTGAATTTAATTGATGAAAGGAGAAAATATAAAAATGCAGTAACTGAAGCAGGCAAAAAGGAACACAAACGTCTCCAAAATGAGATCGACAGGAAGTGCAAAATGGCTAAGCAGGGATGGCTAGAGGACGAATGTAAGGATGTAGAGGCTTATCTCACTAGGGGTATGATAGTTTCTAAGGAAAATTAAAGAGACCTTTGGAGAAAAGAGAACAACTTGTATTAATATCAAGAGCTCAGGTGGAAATCCAGTTCTAAGCAAAGAAGGGAAGGCAGAAAGGTGGAAGGAGTGTATAGAGAGTCTATACAAGGGCGATTTACTTGAGGACAGTATTATGGAAATGGAAGAGAATGTAGATGAAGACGAAATGGGAGATACGATACTGCGTGAAGAGTTTGACAGAGCACTGAAAGACCTGAGTAGAAACAAGGCCCCGGGAGGAGACAACAATTCATTATAACTACTGACGGCCTTGGGAGAGCCAGTCCTGACAAAACTCTACCATCCGGTGAGCAAGATGTATGAAGCAGGTGATATACCCTCAGAATTCAAGAAGAATATAATAATTCCAATCACAAAGATAGCAGGTGTTGACAGATGTAAAAATTACCGAACTATCTCTTTAATAAGTCACAGCTGCAAAATACTAACACGAATTCTTTGCAGACGAATGGAAAAACTGGTAGAAGCCTACCTCAGGGAAGATTAGTTTGGATTCCGTAGAAATATTGGAACACGTGAGGCAATACTGACCTTACTACTTTTCTTAGATGAAAGAGAATCAAGTTTGGTAAGATCGATAGCAATTATTCTTGTTAGTACACTGAAGAGCCTTCCTAATATCGTGTAGGGCCCGGCGGGCACTCAAAAGTGCCGCAACGCGACGGGACATGGACTCGACTGACGTCTGAAGTACTGCTGGAGGGAACTCACACCATGAATTCTGCAGTGCTTAACGTAATTCGGTGAGAGTACGAGGGGGTGGAAATCTCTTCTAAACAGCACGTTGCAAGGCATCCCAGATATGCTCATTAATGTACATGTCTGGGGAGTCTGGTGATCAGCGGAAGTGCTTCAGCCCAGGAGAATGTTCCTGGACTCATTCTGTAGCAATTCTGGAAGTGTGGGGTGTCTCATTATCCCGCTGGGATTGCACAAGTCAGTAGGAAATCACAATGGACTTGCACTCCAACTGCACACGCCCCACACCATTACGGAGCCTCCATCAGCTTGAACAATCCCCTGCTGACGTGAACGGACCAGGGATTCATGACGTTGCCTTCATACCCACACACGTCTATCCGCTCGATACAATTTGAAACAGGTTTCCGATCATAAACAGTCCGATGTCGGTGTCGACGGGCCCAGGCGAGGCGTAAAGCTTTGTGTCGTGTAGTCATGAAGGGTATACGAGTGGGCCATCGGATCCGAATGCAATGGCAGATTATCAAAATTTAAATGAGTTTGAACGTGGTGTTACAGCCGGTGCCGACCGATGGGATACAGCATCAACAAGGTAGCGGTGAAGTGGGGATTTTCTCGTCCAATCATTCACAAGTGTACTGTGAATACCTGGAATTTGGTAAAACATCAGATCTCCGACATCGCTGCAGCCGGAAAAAGATTCTGCAAAAACGGGACTAACGACGACTAAAGAGTATCGTTCAATGTGACAGAAGTGCAACGCTTCCTCTTATTGCTGCATATTTCGATTCTGGGCAATCAACGAGTGCCAGCGTGTGAACCATTCAACGAAACATCATCGATATGGGCTATTGGTGCCGAAGGCACACTCGTGTACCCTTGATGACTGCGTGACACAAAGCTTTACGCCTCGCCTGGGGCCATCAACACCGACATTGGAAACATGTTTCATGGTCGAACCAGTCTCGTTTAAGATTGTATCGAGCGGATGGACGTGTACGGCTATGAAGACAGCCTCATGAATCCGTAGACCCTGCATGTCAGCAGGGGACTGTGCAAGCTGGTGAAGGCTCTATAATATTGTGGGGCGTGTGCAGTTAGAGTGATATGGGACCTCTGATACGTCTAGATATGACTCTGAAAGGTGAAACGTACCTAAGTGACCTGTCTGATCACTTGCATCCATTCATGCCCATTGTGCATTCCGACGGACTTGGGCAATTCCAGCAGGACAATGCGACACCCCGCAAATCCAGAATTGCTACAGAGTGGCTCCAGGAAGAAACTTCCGCTGGCCGCCACACTCCCCTGACACGAATGTTTCTGAGCATATCTGGGATGCCTTACAACGTGCTTTTCAGAAGAGATCTTCACCTCCTCGTATTCTTACGAATTTATGGACAACCCTGCGGGATTCATGATGTTAATTCCTTCCAGCTCTGCTTCAGACATTAGTCGAGTCCATACTCCGTCATGCTGTGGCACTTCTGCGTGATTACGGGAGCTCTACACGATATTTCTTTGGTTCTTCAGTGTATATTGGCGTGTAAGGAGGGTCCTGAACGTGAAAATATAAATGTAACATTAGTTGTGAAAAGTGGCATCCACTACCAGGACTTGATAAATTTAAAACAATTACGGTGCCTAGTAGAATAAATCATTAAAAACTATACCAAGTTTTTTCACAATTTTAAAATATAAGGCACATGACTAGATAACAATATTTTGAGAAGGTCGTCATAAAGTACCTCCTCCCACATTGGATCTGCGTTTATCAATGCTCTGATTACCAAATGCAACCGATTTTCTATCCACCCTCATCAATCACCTTTTCCACAGCCGTTATCTTTGTTGCTGTTTTCGATCTTTGTCGTTTACAGCTAAAACCCATAATTTATGGCCTCCCCAACCAGCCGTTGTGGCCGTGTGGTTCTAGGCACTTCAGTCTGGTACCACGCGACCGCTACGGCCGCAGGTTCGAATCCTGCCTCGGGCATGGATGTGTGTGATGCCCTTGGTTTAGTTAGGTTTAAATAGTTCTAAGTTCTTGGGGACTTATCACCTCAGAAGTTAAGTCCCATAGTGCTCAGAGCCATTTGAACCATTTAATTTATGGCCTCTCCAAACACCTGGACGCACCTGGAATTATATGCGGGACAAGAATATTCCGTAAAAAATTCTTTATAATTGTAAGCTCACAGACCACTGCAAAATATTTCATAAAAGCAGTTGAAGCTCTATTGATCTACTTAACAGTTATAAACAAAGAAGTAGTAGTTGTTAGTTATTATAAAATCAGTTCCTCAAAAGCTTTTCCAGTACAATTTACTGCAATCTGTGACATTATGATTCAACTCAGTTCCCACTGTAAGCTAATGTAGCTAACTGCTCAATCAGAAACGACCAATTACAATATGTTTATAGACATTTGTAATGGAAAATATTCTGTAACAAACTCAATAGCCAATGGCCTCTCAGACCATGAAATACAAGATGGTTCACATTGTTTTGCCGATTTCAAATTTGAGAAAGACACAAACTAATCGCGAAACAAAGTTGAAACAGTTTATTCAAGGTACAATATTTTTTCAGGTTTACTTACGAAATACTACCTCGGACAAATGACGACTGCTCCCGGCTGTACAATACTCGACTCGTTTCACGCAGTTCTTGAACACATCTTTTGGAGCTGCTGTAGGAATTCTGGAAACTTAATCGTGAATTCGATATTTTCACTGTTGCAAGCTTCTAGGCCGGTCGGAGCCATTCTCGTCTTTAAATAACCCCAGAGATAAAAGTCTGGCACCGTGAAATCAGGCGGTCGTTTGACATAAGCGCGTTTGGAAATTATGCGCTTACCAAACGATTCACTGAGAATTTGAAAGGTCTTGTTGGATGTGTGGCATTTGGCGCCGTCTTGCTGGGACCAAGGTTTCGTAACGAACGACAGCTTGCCTGCAAACTGCTAAGCACACCTTCGATGTTCTCGGGAGACCGAACGGTTTTCCGAGGACCGGTTGGCTTCCGGTTCGTTGCGCTGGTAGTTGCACCGAAGTTTCTTACTCAATTAAATATTGTTCTACGAGCAAGACTTGGATATCGCAGCCGAACCTTGAAATGCTTATGATAGATGTGTTGCACGCGGTAACGTAAAAAGCATTACATCGCGAACGCACAATGTTACTTAGAGAGGTATATGGGATGAAATTTACCACTCTGCACTGTTAATAGACGGCACAACTGTCACTGTATCTTCCTTTTAGCGCTAGTTATTCAAATCTGAAATTGTTTAAACATTGTGAAACGCCCTGTAAAATTGCCTTGCGTTATATTTTAGTGCAGATTAAGATACGAAATCTATTAAAAATAATATTGGACAAGGCAAATTTCTTATTAGGCAGTGAAGCTGAAAATTCGAAGATCACCAACAAAACCAAAGCAGATATATCGAGACTAATAACAAATCTGTAAAACTCTCGTGTCTGTCTGTTTGTCAATCTTCAATCCATTAGACGGATTTTCTTGGGATTTTCGCAGATGACTTAAGCATCGTTTGGAACACCGTTAACTGTTTAACTGTTTAAATAGTTTTAATCTGCCAGGAAGTTTCATATCAGCGCACACTCCGCTGCAGAGTGAAAATCTCATTCTGGAAACATCCCCCAGGCTGTGGCTAAGCCATGTCTCCGCAATATCCTTTCTTTCAGGAGTGCTAGTTCTGCAAGTTTCGCAGGAGAGCTTCTGTAAAGTTTGGAAGGTAGGAGACGAGGTACTGGCAGAAGTAAAGCTGTGAGTACCGGGCGTGAGTCGTGCTTCGGTAGCTCAGTTGGTAGAGCACTTGCCCGCGAAAGGCAAAGGTCCCGAGTTCGAGTCTCGGTCGGGCACACAGTTTTAATCTGCCAGGAAGTTTCATATCAGCGCACACTCCGCTGCAGAGTGAAAATCTCATTCTGAAAGGCGGGAATGTTCTGGCAATCATTCGGTTCCTTGGCGTCACCGATCCTCTACTTGCTCACGGAGACGTTCGAGACCCGCTGTGTGAACATACTCGTCATAAGAAAATCTGCGATTGCTGTGAATCAGTGTCGTCTGTGGTCGACCTTGATGGATTTCCTTCCTGCAAGCATCGTTCATGTCTCTGCTAACTTTGTCGAATTACTTTATCATTTCACTACGGCTGAATGCGACGTTCCATTTAGGCCACATACCGCCAGAATTTCACGGTTAATTTATGTGAAATTTGGACATTTTGTACACAAGAATCGTACAGTCTTGCGTACTTCAACTTTGGTACACATTTTCATTTGCCGCATTATTTCACTCCCCCTATGGTTTGCATCTGTTATCCGTATCGCAATATTACTGTCTCCGCAGGAAATCCTGAAAATGTTTCCATCTTATAAGGGGAAGAAAGTAAGTGATTTACTCTTGTTATCCCACGCTAAGAAAATTGTGAAATTGTGCAAAAAGAGTCACGCTATGTTTGAAGAGAGTACGTATTCCGATGTATATGGGATATAAGCAAAAATAAGAGCAGCTACTGGCCATGGAAGTGAATCGCTAGAGTCAAAGTGCAGGAATCTCAAATTTACACCACTTCAGAAGTGAAGAAACCAGAAAAAGCATGGAAGTGGTAGGAAGCATAATGGAAGCTATTGAGAGGAATGAGAAGAAGTGGATGATTACGAATTGGCAAGGAAGGTGTGAGAATGGATCCTAGAGGGAAAAAGAAAACAAAGACGACCATCTAGAAGGTGGACAAAAGCTTTCATGGACGTTATGGATTCCAAGATTCTCCTGTCAAAATCAATAGATACCATAGCAAAATGTGACCATGAATCAGATATTCGCACTTGTTCCTATTACAAAATAATTTTCCTGGCCGAAGAGTTGTGCCGAGACCAATAATGGCAGCTCAGAATTGATACAAATTCAACACTGTTATGTTTGGATGCTGAAAGTATCTTTACTATGTCGCACAGCCTATTGTACGAGTACTCACGATCCCTGTCGAGAGACAGAGATAATTGTGTCTTCATTAGTGAAATATTTAAACTGTGTCCTGTTATCCTGTCACCTGATTCATTAAAAGACCAGGTTTTAAAAAACTGATGACCTAGTATTTCGAACCTACTTAACCTACACTACTACTACGACGACTACCTAAAAACCATAATTTATTTCTTTTTATTAATGTCCCTGCAGTCTTACTTTTCAAAGTCTTACTCACAGATTCTTTTGCTCTGTAGATACCTGCATCTGCCTGAAGCTCATCCGAATGAAACTACAGCAACAGATCAAACTAAGTTTTCCATATTTACCACAAAGCTTTCAAAAGAACTGTTATGACTGTTTCTTCTATTACCTGTTGCTTTCTCCCTCCTTAACCCCTTAAACCGTCTAGGTCGTTCCCAGCCTAAACCAATCACACCTGAAAGAAATTTTATTGTTCCTCTACGTTTCTATCTCTACTGCTGATTCTGTAAAACAGCTGAATAGCCTCAAATGTCCTCCCGCATCCCAGGCCATTAATCAGTACAATGGAAATAACTGCAGCTTGCATCATACCAAGTCAGGCTTTTCACTCATTGCAAACTACGATTTGGGAAGAATGAGAGATGTAAAATAACAGGAAATGTCTTGTACGCCAATACGCGATTGTAATAACTCAATCTACTTGTAAAAATTTTGTGAACCAGATTAATTAAAATCTGAACTAACTCGCATAGTGTGTAGTAAATAATAAACAGATAAGCTCCACTTAAAATTGCGAACGTAAAGTAAACAATTAAACATAAATACATTCGCCAAAATGTAAAAAAAGAAATGCGTCTACAAACTAGCTTTCCGTAGTTTTCGCGTTTTGTCGAATAACAGCAAATAAAAAGTGAAATTTTTAATAGGGAGATTAAAACATAGTTTTACACACGTTTTTACTGTAAAATCTTCATTTTTATTACTACCTCTGCGAAACTTCGCAAGTGACGCGTTTCACTCGGCGCAATGCTGCTAATTGGATGTACTTATGAAAAAGACGTGAGAGCATGTATGGTAAGAGAGAGATGCTAATCATTATTACGAAACTTCAATTGCAGATAGCATGGGTTTATCGTCAGACGCCCATGTCGCAAGCTGAGGGTTTCATCGTCCACTACGACGAGAAATGCATGAAACAATCGGAGCTCCTTCCACAAAATGAGAAACAAATAGCTTAGAATGTAAAAGAAACGTTTCACTTTTGTTTCTGCAGCGTTGTCACCTTAACGTTAGCCTCTACTAAATCCTACAGCCAAACTGAGAGAGACAATGTCCCACAAAAGAAGATATTTGTTTTTGTCCTAAGCAATACGAAAATCGCATCATTAAAATATTATCACATTTGTGTAGTTATGTATGACTAGTAAACTCATCAGAATTAGATAACAACATTGGTAAAGTAAAGTTAACCAACGGAAAGTAACTTTTATTATAGTTTGTAATTTCGTACCTCACACTCACACTTAGTCATTAGATAAAATTCGAATCCATACGATCTCCTCTCGCAGATGATCCTTCGACATACTAAAATACACTCCTGGAAATTGAAATAAGAACACCGTGAATTCATTGTCCCAGGAAGGGGAAACTTTATTGACACATTCCTGGGGTCAGATACATCACATGATCACACTGACAGAACCACAGGCACATAGACACAGGCAACAGAGCATGCACAATGTCGGCACTAGTACAGCGTATATCCACCTTTCGCAGCAATGCAGGCTGCTATTCTCCCATGGAGACGATCGTAGAGATGCTGGATGTAGTCCTGTGGAACGGCTTGCCATGCCATTTCCACCTGGCGCCTCAGTTGGACCAGCGTTCGTGCTGGACGCGCAGACCGCGTGAGACGACGCTTCATCCAGTCCCAAACATGCTCAATGGGGGACAGATCCGGAGATCTTGCTGGCCAGGGTAGTTAACTTACACCTTCTAGAGCACGTTGGGTGGCACGGGATACATGCGGACGTGCATTGTCCTGTTGGAACAGCAAGTTCCCTTGCCGGTCTAGGAATGGTAGAACGATGGGTTCGATGACGGTTTGGATGTACCGTGCACTATTCAGTGTCCCCTCGACGATCACCAGTGGTGTACGGCCAGTGTAGGAGATCGCTCCCCACACCATGATGCCGGGTGTTGGCCCTGTGTGCCTCGGTCGTATGCAGTCCTGATTGTGGCGCTCACCTGCACGGCGCCAAACACGCATACGACCATCATTGGCACCAAGGCAGAAGCGACTCTCATCGCTGAAGACGACACGTCTCCATTCGTCCCTCCATTCACGCCTGTCGCGACACCACTGGAGGCGGGCTACACGATGTTGGGGCGTGAGCGGAAGACGGCCTAACGGTGTGCGGGACCGTAGCCCAGCTTCATGGAGACGGTTGCGAATGGTCCTCGCCGATACCCCAGGAGCAACAGTGTCCCTAATTCGCTGGGAAGTGGCGGTGCGGTCCCCTACGGCACTGCGTAGGATCCTACGGTCTTGGCGTGCATCCGTGCGTCGCTGCGGTCCGGTCCCAGGTCGACGGGCACGTGCACCTTCCGCCGACCACTGGCGACAACATCGATGTACTGTGGAGACCTCACGCCCCACGTGTTGAGCAATTCGGCGGTACGTCCACCCGGCCTCCCGCATGCCCACTATACGCCCTCGCTCAAAGTCCGTCAACTGCACATACGGTTCACGTCCACGCTGTCGCGGCATGCTACCAGTGTTAAAGACTGCGATGGAGCTCCGTATGCCACGGCAAACTGGCTGACACTGACGGCGGCGGTGCACAAATGCTGCGCAGCTAGCGCCATTCGACGGCCAACGCCGCGGTTCCTGGTGTGTCCGCTGTGCCGTGCGTGTGATCATTGCTTGTACAGCCCTCTCGCCACTGCGAGTATGGTGGGTCTGACACACCGGTGTCAATGTGTTCTTTTTTCCATTTCCAGGAGTGTAGATGTAAACCTCCTTCGCCTGGCAGACTTTTCCTTAGCAACACTATCTATAGTTTATTACGTTTTCTTACTAACCTACTCGAGAGCAGTCTTGCTGTCAATCAAAGTACCTGACAGTCATTAATAGAAACTTACAGCTTCGTCTTAACTGAAATGGAAATTTAGGTAATGGAAATCGTGTCAGATGCTAAAATTGTTCTTTGTTACTCTTTACAAATGCCAACAACTATTCATACTATACAGCCATTTTCAGCTTTCTCCTTAGGAGTGGGGAACTAAAATGTGAATTATACGTATTTGATAGTGCCTAGCCATTCAAATGTAATGACATTGCTGTTAGTGAGCCCAGTATACAAGCATAGATACTGCAAGGTAATTTGATTACGTACTGCGTCGAGAGAAAACCTTTATTCAGGTAGTTTTGTGACATAAGTCGTGATTTATTTGCATGGGGTGAATCTACAAAGCCGAAAGTGAATAAATGTTGTCAAAATATTACACTCAGGGCTGCTCGGCAGCGGCACTGTGGTTGCAAGATGGGCTGGTAGTTGTTGTGTGCAGCAATGGTGAACAGTTAATGAACTAGAACTCTGAAGCCCCAGGGCCAAGAAGTATTACGACTCTATGAAATATGAGTTAACAAGTTCTGACATACATAACAGGGGGCTAAGCATTACACTGGAACGCTCAAGAGACACCAACTTTTGCTAGTTTGTAAAATATCACTTCCTTGCTGCACACGTGTGCTCGACCTGTTTGCCATTTTTGGCTGTCGGGAGGAGGAGGTTTTGGTTCGGGTTGAAAATGAAACGCTGTTCCCTACTCCTTATCAGGGATGGTGGTCGGTTCAGATTAGACTGATTCTTCGAGCAAATAATTTCCCCAGGACAGTCCACTGTTTTCCAGCATCCATTACCCAGAATGTTCTGTAAGTCCTGCCAGAGAGTAGCACCTTACACAAGCTGTATTTGTGGCAGCAGGAAATGACCAATGAAAATGCTGATGTCCTGCTCCTAACACAAAGTGGATTGCATGTGCGAACGTTAAATAATTTCTTCGAGTCGGCTGGCAGTACTCGTGCGGTGTCTTCGCGGTGTATTTCAGAAGCTGGGAGAGCGTGACCCTTCTTGAAGAAACGAGTTATTTCTTACAGGAAGGAAAGCTGGGAGTTTTCGAAAGTGCGTTCTCGTGGATGGGCGTGGATTTCGGATTCAACTTTACGGTGTTCTAGCCGGGCTCGAGCTGTAAGTGCAGATATGCAGACGACTCACATCAGATCACGGAGCCAGTAGCTAGTTTGACGGTGGTGTTTCACCCAGCGAAACGGACTACTCGAGGTTTAGAAGTCGCCAATAACCTATATTTGGTGAACTGTATTGCTGTTCTGTTGTGATGACTACCGGCGGGACTTTCTAGTAACGAGCTGAAGGCTGCCTATAGAATCGTCAGTAATGAATATATTCCGGTCCTGTCAGCGGATCTCGGAATCTTTCCTGACGTTGATTAGAGAGGTACAGGGCTTTGTATGCTCTTTGCTTGGAACGCACCTCTGTTACAGAGGCCATTTTGTAGGCTACGCCTAGAACCTCCACTATCGGAACTTCAAGAGACCGTAGGGTTTGTAGCGGGTAAATTCCACGAAGTCCCACAAGAAATTCTGCATTTTTTCAACCGCAGTTGGCCGCGAAACAACTGTGTTGGATTACTTATTGAACGCCATTCACAGTTTTCATCCTTTCAAATCTGATTTTGGGTTAGTTTGTATCACTTTCGATTTTTATGCAAATCTCATCTGAATTCTTACTTGAATCACATTCTCTTCAAACAGGTTTTTTTGTAATTACAATAAAAATGGGTTAATTTGTTTGTAATCTGGTAAAGAATCACTACATACTGCATTGGAGTTACAAACATATATGATCACTTAAAAATGCTAATAATTATTTCAGAAACACAGCACACGAATGATAGCCACGTGGGGTAGCCGCGCCGTCAGGGGCGCCTTGCCACGGTCCGCGCGGTTCCCCCCGTCGGAGGTTCGAGTCCTCCCTCGGGCAAACGTGCGTGTCTTGTCCTCAGCGTAAGTTAGTTTTATTAAGTAGTGTGTAAGCCTAGGGACCGCTGACCTCAGCAGTTTGGTCCCATAGGAACTTAAAACAAATTTCCAATTTTTTTTGCATGTATTATTCTAATTTCCCTTCGCTTCACTACATCAAGTCTCTTCCTTGATATTCTCCCTTCACTAGTGCTATTTCTTTAGCATAAAACAGCACTCAGCTACCATATCTGCATTGCACCTTCCATGGTATATCGTTACCATTTCCTTGATCATCTGATGGGAAAGTTCTCCTTGTTCTTCACTGACCTCGCCAATGTTCCCGGGCAGTAGGTGAATGTAGAAAACGAAGCTTCACACTCATGTTACGTCATAATTTCATGAAATTCTGCAACATTGTTTTAACCATGGTTTTACAGTTTCCATTTTCGTTCTTGCTCAAAAAGTTGACCACAGCGTGTTTAAGGGAAACCAAAGCCGTTTTTTTTCCCCGCTCGATTCAGGGTACTTTCTGACAAACTGACTGTCGTTATATTTCTGATATGCGGTCCCACAAAGATCTTTTTTTTAAATTCTCGTAAAATAGTTTATGAAATGTTATTACCATCCACAGGAAGTAGTCACCATCTTTTGGAAGTACTGGATTATAAGTAACGATAAAGATTTTTAATAAACATTCAACAAAAAGCCATACGGTCTTCTACTAATTCCTTTTTACTTTTCCTGTGCCAAGAGAACGATTCTCACGCTAGTAGATGTTTTGCTTTCAATCTTGGCCCACGTAATTCGGCGGCATCTTTTGTCAGATTTAGGTCACGAGTTAGATCATTTGGATCGCTTTCACTAAAGAAATCCGATGCAGAATCTTCTTTCAGCTTGTAATAATTACCATCATCGTATCCATTTTGGGAGTTGCTCTCCTGTGCAAATCATTAAAAATGGTATGTAGAATTGGAACAGAGAGAGACGCTATGCGTAACCGGTCGTAAGGCCGAAGATATGGTTAGGGTATTACATTTTACATCCCTACTTCTTGCGTTATGACCTTCAGCATTTACTAATTGAGAAAGGCATTGATTTCGTGTTCCCATTTTCCTACAGTGTTAGTTCCTCAACACATGTACAGTATACCTTGCGCAGTGGGCAGCTTCTGTCCTGTTAACCAAGCCATATACCAAAATACGCGTGGTATATATTTTTCACGAAACTATTAATATCCTGTCTTCGCTTAGCAATTGCGCAGCTACCACAACATAACAGAATACAGTTGAGTTATTCAAACACTTTAAGAACATATTTGTGACAAGCTGCAAAACTAAATAAGAACCTATTTATAAAAAGCTACAAACTTAATTTAATACTATAAATATAACTTTACAGCACTATAGCACGTTAACAATGAGCTAAAGTTTCGCGCCAAGGGGACAGATGAATGGGACCGGTTAAGTATTTTATCTTGTTAAAATAAATTTTCCTTATTTTCAATAAAATTTTCTTTTTATGGAACTTAGGTTTAAATGAAAATCTAAAGAATTTGATTCATGAAAAAACTGAATGTGACAGTATTACTGCCAGCTTCCCTCAGGCGAAAAGTGATAATTCATGCAAAAGTAACAGATATTACAATAATTTAAATAATAAAAAAATGCGTAGCCTAAGGTGTTTCGAGAATTCATTCTCATGTTAAAATGCATTTGTTTACATAAAAAATTTTTATGACGCCTGTATGTGTGATTTTCTGCCTCTCCGGCATTGTGGACAACTACAATGCGAATAAACGTAGTAGACATTTTTCACGAAACTATTAATGTCCTGTTTTTGCTTAGCAATTTTGCTTAGCTAGCACAACATAACAGCATACAAGTGAGTTATTCATTGTAGACCATAATGCAAGAGAGGCACAAAATCACACACACAAACGTCACAAAAAATTTTATTTAAACATATGCACTTGAAAATGAGAATATGTTCTCGAAACGAGTTGTTCTGACAATGAAAAAATAAGTAACATGGATTTTTTCGTTATTTAAATCGTGAATGCCACAGTTGCAGGCTTTCTGAAAACACTGATTATGATGAACGAAATTAAGGTACTGTGATGTAACTGTAACCCTATAGCTGGTGCATCTAATCATTTACCTTATGAATTACAGATGCCAACCTCAAGTGGGTTACTTGTATTTTTTAACTTCTTTCTGCTGCACTTAACTTCCCTAATTGTAAAAAACACATTTAATTAACATAAATTAGCTCAGCAAGCCAACTAACATAACAAATCCGCCACCATATAACAAAATTCACAAAGTCACCTAACCAAGTACAGTAACCTAACCAAGTACACCACAAACTTGTGTTCTGAAGGCAATGCACCTCTCTCATATCAGCGGTCTTTAGTTATACAGAGAAAACAGAAGAATATTATAAATGTTTCCTGCTGTAAATTATCCACACTTGGTTCCTTGCAAAAACGCATTAATTTTCATCTCAATTACTGGAAGATCTTGATTGACGATAAGGTACTCTCTCACCTTTTTTTCGCATACGAAAGATTATTAAAAATTTTATTATAACCTGACACATATTGAGCGAGACTCCAGAAAGTTAATGGCATGAGCATATGTTGATGAAGCCTGGTAGGGCGCTAAAAGCATAGGGTATTTTTATGATTCTTAGCTCGTAGAAACGGCTTGTAGGGAGTTGAAAGCAATTGGTGGCGAGCCCGTCCTTTAGAAAATGTTGCCAGACAGAACCACAGCCATACAGGGCAGACAGGGCAGCCCCTCATCGAGATAGGGCTCCAGCAGAACAATGCCACTATACCTGTCGCAGTGCCAACAGAAGCCTGGGCAGGGGCAATGGTCTAAAGTAACGTGTCTACCCAGTGGAGTTGTAAACCAGACATTGTGTGCGGAATCACAAGTAATAAAAATTCACATGTTTTTGTGTTCACTGATAGTGTTAGTAGGCCAGTTAACCACTTCCCTCAGCCACCTGGTTGCATAAGATAACTCAGGCATCTGAGAAACATTTAGAGACAGAATCTTTATTACACCTCACAGCTACAACTAACAAGCTCCAAGGCACAGGCGATTCAGATAAAGATCTTTGAGACTGTATCTGTTCACTTGTAACCAGCTCATCCCACTCTGCAAAAACTTAAAAAAGCCAGCAATTGGCGGTTTCTTTTCCTTTTTTTCGAGATTCAGGTTTCTTAACTCTTGCCCTGGTTCTACATGAGTTTGTGCTGTCATGTGAGAGGGAAGACTTAGCGCCTCAAGAGCCCTGTGATTGGTTCAAGACGAGGTGAAGGCGGTGTCGTTTGTGCACATTGTGGGAAAACAGATTCTTTTTCTGGAGAGGTGTGAAGCACTGGGGTCGAAGCTATGGCATGTGTGGTTGGTACTTGGGACCTGTCCTGAGACTGACTTCACTTGCACGTAATTTAGACTGGAGAGCCTGTGGCGAAGTTCGTACTGTGCCGACAGTGTGACTTCCAACACCTCACACTACTCGATTTCCAAGGGCACACTTATTCGTTTTTGGATTACCAATATTGACGTTTGGTATCCTTGTGCACTCTGTCGTGTAAGTGTTCCAAATTGGTCCTCGGTACGACCACCTAACGGGTGTGTCACACACTGAAATCTACCGTGATTTCAGGGCCCTGGTAGTGAGTAAATTGCGATCCATCTGCCTGATCGCCAGACTGTGAGATTTTTGCATTTCTTTCATGGCCAAGATCGATTCACAGGTGCCACATCCACACCTCACCTCATCCGCAGCACACACTCGCCAGCTGCAAGACACGTCGCCGCACGAAGTAAAAAGGGTAACGTACTGCTGCTCCAGTACTGTCAGTGCGTACAGACCTCAGTTGCCACTTGCTCTCAGGTGCAGCTATGTAGAGAAACGTCAGTAGATTTGATCAGTCAAAGTCTGCTCAGTGTCAGATCAATTTAGCTTCCGTTGTTCACATATAGAAGGCCATAGTACTTGACTCACTAATCAACTAGTTAAACTGTCTTTGGTAACCAGGATCAACCCAGTGGAGCATTAAATCGTCTGTTAGTTGTTTAGTGAATTCAATCTATGATTTGTTTAGTATATTTTATGTCCTGTTTGGTAAAATAAATGTTATTAGTACACTAAATTTTGCCAACATTCTCAATCAATAAAATAGTCCAAACAATTTGCCTTTCAATCTAGGCACGTATGCGGTAAGTAGTTTCAAATGGATGTAGGTTTCAGTAGTTATGAATAGATGTATAGCTTTGCACAGGATAGATTTCTACGCTGCATCAAACTGGTCTTCGGACGGGCTATAATTTAAGTACGGTACTGATTATCAATTATTCAAGCAAAATCGATCATCAAACCTAGCAAACGGACTCGTTAACACCAACCTAAACTGATCTCATTTAAATTCAGTTTTTTGTATATCAGACATGTTTATAACAATAGCATAACAATGCTTATTGTCTGCTGATTCCAAAGCTACCATTCAGTCCTTCTGAAGTTGTGTTTAAGGATTCTTCAAAGAACTCCATATTTTGCATGTTGAAACTAGTTAATTTCGTCACCCTATACTTTGGTACCATGGACTGAGAGTCTGTGAGAACAAGACTGTAATACCTTAATAGGTTTCGCGGAGGACTCAGTCATTTGGCTAATCCCAAAATTGTATAATGATTTAACCGTGCCAACTGTGGCAGAGTATTAAAATTCAAACAAACGACTGTTTTCAAAAGTAATGTTCATTCAGCTAAAGCTAGAGGACAAAAGATGATATTTTACACATACAGCTATAATTCAAATAATTCGACTGAACTGATGTTACTAAGATATTAATAACGATGTTATTCTCCGAAACGTAGCAAATATTACAGACACAGCTTTGGACTTAGGACAAAAAACCTTTAAAATGAACCATTTTATACATCATTTGGAAGTTATTTTAAACTTCATAAAAATGACATTTGCTTTATTTTGCTGAAATGTCAGAAATGCCTACGGAAAGCAGAGCTGACTCAAAAATTGTTGCCACGATATTAACATACATACAGTTTAATATACAAGTGAAAAACTTTTTGAGTAAAAACTAATATAAATTAAAATAGCGACGGCCTCTATTGCCGTCCAAAATGGCGGAAGTGTTGCCGGTTCAGGACGTTATGGACGAATTGACCTATCGATTTTGTCCCACAAATGTCCGATGGGATTCATGTTGGAGGTGGCAAAGTCACTCGCTAGAATTATCCAGAATGTTCTTCAAACCAGTCGCGAACAATTGTGGCCCGATGACATGACACCATTGCTCGGTAACAAGAAATACTTGAATGGCTGAAAGCGATCTCCATGTAGCCGAACATAACCACTTCCAGTCAACGATAGGTTCAGTTGGTCCAGAGGACCCAATCCAGTCCACATAAACATAGCCCATATCATTATAGAGGTCTCACCAGCTTGTACAGTGCCTTGTTGGCAACTTAGGTAGATGGCGCCACACTCGAACCCTACCATCACCTCTCACCAACTGAAATCGGGACTCAGGTGACCAAGCAACTGTTTTCCAATCGTCTAGGGTTCAGCCGATATGGCGCTGCAGGCAGTGTGCTGTAAGGAAAGGCACTCATGCTGGTGGTCCGCAGCAGTAGCGCATCAACACTAAATTTCGCTACCTTGTCCTAGCATATAAGTTCGTCAAATTTCTAGGGTTGTATCATGCAGTGTTTGGATCTGACAAATCTACGCAAACGCTGCTGCTCTCGGTCGTTAAGGGAAACCCGTCGGCCACGGCGTCGTCCTTGGTGATAGGTAATGCCTGAAATACGGTACTCTCGGCACAATCTTGACACTGAGCATCGCGGAATACTGAATTCCCTAAAGATTTTCGAAATAGAATGTCCCGTGCGTCTAGTTTCGTCTACCATTCTGCTTTCAAAGCCTGTTGATTGCAGTCGTGCGGCCAGAATCACGTCGGACACCTATCCCCTTGAACCACCTGAGCACAAATGATGGCTCCACCAACGCGCTGTCCTCATATACCTTGTGTACGTGATTCTACCGCCACCTCTATATAGAGCGTATCGCTATCCCATGGCTTGCTTAACGTCTGTTTCAAAGGGACTCCTTGTGCCGTTGTGTTGTATTTACGTTCTTATCGCTGATTATAGATTAGAATTAGTGTCTGGGATAGCCCACTGACGTAAGCTGTAATAGTGCCTGGTGCTCATGAGAAGTATTCCATTCTCCACCCTTGCGAAGCAAATAGTGATGCCGAAACTATGCTGTTGTCCCCAGGTGGATAGTCATGTTCCTACTGTGCTTCAGAGCTGGTATTACTCTATTTCGTTGTTCTTTGTGCGTTATAACGTTCTAAACACTACAATATAATTTCATTTTTGCATATTTGTAACACCATCCTTTGCCGGCCGAAGTGGCCGTGCGGTTAAAGGCGCTGCAGTCTGGGACCGCAGGACCGCTACGGTCGCAGGTTCAAATCCTGCCTCGGGCATGGATGTTTGTGATGTCCTTAGGTTAGTTAGGTTTAACTAGTTCTAAGTTCTAGGGGACTAATGACCTCAGCAGTTGAGTCCCATAGTGCTCAGAGCCATTTGAACCATTTTGAACACCATCCTTTCTCTTCTAGTATTCATTATTTGTTCCATTATGTTTTCTTTTCATTTCCTCTGACCAGTTTGTTCCTGTTTTAGTTTGCTTGTACTTTCCTCCTTAACATTTGTATTTCCATCACTTGTTTTCTTATACTGCTCGTGATGGTTGTTGTCTTTTCTCCTAAAGATTTTCCAATACTTGTTATCCGTTCTGTAAATGATAGCAAGGAACAGCATTCCTCTTTAAGTTTTTTTCATATGTGTTTCGTATTTTCTGATGAATTTCATTGTTACTTTTTAAATCATAAAATTCTGAAACTTTTAATGGGCATAATATTTTCCTTACAATTCTTCTTATAAGACTTCTACTTCTTTCAAGGTTATGACTCAATACTATGCATTCACCGGCATAGAGGAATATAGGTGGTCTCGTTTCTACACTAAAAGAAATTGGCACCCCTGCTAATATCGTGTAGGTCCCCCTTGAGCACGCAGAACTGCCGCAACACAATGTGGCATGCACTCGACTAATGCCTGAAGTAGTGTTGGAGGGAACTGACACCATGAATCCTGCAGGCCTGTCCATAAATCCGTAAGAGTCGAGGCGGTGGAGATCTCTTCTGAACAGCACGTTGCAAGGCATCAAAGATATGCTCAATAATGTTCATGCCTGGAGAGTTTGGTGGTTAAACTCTGCAGGAATTCTGGACTTGTAGGGTGTCACATTGTCCCGCTGCAATTGCCCAAGTCCGTTGGAAAGCAAAATGGACATGAATGGATGCAGGTGATCAGACAGGATGCTTACGTACGTGTCACCTGTCAGATTCGTATCTAGACGTATCAAGCATCACCTATCAATCCAACTGCACACGCCCCACACCATTGCAGAGCCTCCACCAGCTTGAACATTCCCCTGCAGACATGCAGGGTCGATGGATTCTTGAAGTTTTCTCCACACCCGTACACGTCCATCCGTTCGATATATTTGAAACGAAACTCATCCGACCACGCAACATGTTTCCAGTCATCAACTTTCTAATGTCGGTGTTGACGGGCCCAGGCGAGGCGTAAAGCTTTGTGTCGTGCAGTCATCAAGAGTACACGAGTGGGCCTTCGTCTTCGGAAGCCCATATCGATTATGTTTCATTGAATGGTACTCACACTGACATTTGTTGATGGCCCAACATGGAAATCTGCAGCTCTTTGCGGAAGGGTTGCATTCCTGTCACGTTGAACGATTCTCTTCAGACGTCGTTTGTAACGTACTACCAGGATCAGTTTCCGGCCGCAGCAATGTTTGATGTTTTACCGGATTCCTGATGCTGCGCAAGTACACTCGTGAAACTGTTGTACGGGAAAATCCCCACTTCATCGCTACCTAGGAGATGCTGTGCCCTATCGCTGCAGTAGGACGTGAAATTGAAGCGTCACCGCCGACCGCCCTGGTCTCGCGGTTCTAGGCGCGCAGTCCGGAACCGTACGACTGCTACGGTCGCAGGTTCGAATCCTGCCTCGGGCATGGATGTGTGTGATGTCCTTGGGTTGGTTAGGTTTAAGTAGTTCTAAGTTCTAGGGGACTGATGACCACAGCAGTTGAGTCCCATAGTGCTCAGAGCCATTTGAACCATTTTTTTTTGAAGCGTTACCCATCCGCCAGTGTCAGCCGAGTTTGCAGGTGAATATAAGTTTAATTTAGTGTTTTGTTTATGTATTTTGTAATATTTGTAATTGTTGTGAATTATCTAAAGTTTTGTATTTATTTTTATGTTTCATGTACGGAGAGGGCGGCGCAACGAACGGAGACAGCATCTTCACTGCCGGGACCAGAGAGAAAATTGCTGGCCACTATACGTTGCGGGTCGACAGCCAAAGAGCAACAGATGATACTGAAACCGAGTTGTTGCGTCGTGCTTCTAAAAACTGAAAAAATAAGAATTTGTAATGTTTCTGCAACAATGACGTCATAGAAAGTTTAATCATGTTGTAAATGTTCAGTCCTATCTTGTCAAGACTCAGGTTCACGTCTATATGTAGTATACATGAAGATAATAAAGTAGTGTATACTACAAAAGTTTAAATACGTGTTCCGAGAAATTATTTATGAAGAATTATATTAGGGAAGAAAGATGACTGATTTATTTGACATGATTATTAATTTTTGACAATATTCATCGCGAGTTTGAGTCAAGTTTATTCAATGTGGTTTAAATTTTTATTAAAACAGATAACTTGCATTAATATCATTTCTGAGAAGAAACAAACGACATTTAAATTGGAAAAAATTTGCGCAAACCAACTGGACTGGGTGACGTAATTCTGCGCATACGACTCAAATGATGATGTTTTACAGTTTCGTTCAAGAACCATTCAGAGACAATTTAAAAAGAATTTAAATAATTTTGAAGTGTGTTGTAACTGACGTAGGTGACGAAGTCTGCACATGGTCATATGTCAAAAGAAAATCATTTATACAGAACTTGCGTCGTTACAGTACACCGTGGCGACCTTATAAACAGGACTTGTGTGCAACTAAGACACACAGGTACGAAACAAAACATCAAGTTTCCTTCGGAAGTCAACGGGAGTTTTCGTGGAGCCTTCACCAGCCAGCGGCGACTTCGCGGGTGTGGGCATCTGACGGAGCGCAGCCGAGCAGTACGGTCACGCAGTTATTCCACGAGAAGGCGCATCTGTTGGGCAACAGCTGAACGCTGCAAACCCCGACAACCTTTTTCTCCCTAAACTAACAGGCCCAGTACGTCAGCTGGGGGGCGTTCCTCCGGCTGGTATTAGAGGTGTTGCTGAGGGCTTCGCCTGTCTACGGTGGGGCCGGGCGTGGTTGCAGCCAGTGACGTCTCCGGTGTTCGACTCAGCGTCCTACCGGTTGCGGAAGCGGGGTCGCAGCATCTCAGCGGCTGCATCGACGGCTGTTACTTCTGCAGCCCATAGCAGCACACTGATCACCGAGAACTACAAACTACAATATTAGTGTCCGGTGAGTCTGTTTTAAGTTGGAAGTGGAGTGTTGTACATAGGGAGTGTGCTTTTAATAGGATTGTTGATTACAAGTCTGCGTGTGTAACTAGTTGATATCTTACAATAATGTCGAGAAGTGAAATGTCAAACTAAGAGCAATCTGTGTCCGATAGGAGCATGAGATCCCTTTTTAGGGCGATCGCTAAATTAAAACAATCTAACGAAGAATCTACTGCTAGATTAAAAGAGGAATTAAAACAATTTAACGAAGAATCTACGGCTAGATTAAAAGAGGAACTTAAAGGGGAGCTAGCAAAATCTACAGACAGGTTACAGGAACATCTTAATGAAACCAGTCGATAATTAAGTGATAAAAATAGAGGCTTCTAAAGTTGAAATGCAGGAAAAACTAGTAGGACTTAGTAATAAGATTGCTGATAATTGTAAAAGGTTAGAAGAACATATCCAGGAATCGCGTTAGGAAAAAGCTCGTATGCGAAATGATATTACAGGCTTAACCAAGAGACTAGATAATGTCGATGTCTTAGTTGTAAATGAAATAGAGAAAAATAACGATAAGTTACGAGATGAATTTTCTATGCAAACAGAAACTGTTCGTAGAGAATTATTAGAATCTATTAAAGAGGTTTCTACCAAACCTGTAGAGATTTCTTCAATAGATAATGTAGAATTAGAGACATTAACTCATCGAGTAGAAAAAGATCATACTGAAATAGAAAACATGAAATTTTTAATTACCGAAATATGCAGTAACCTTGAGACTTCCAAAGATAGTAACATTGACGAAGGTACAGAGCGTTCACATCGTGAACACAGTGAAGAATCGATATTAGCTAACCGTGTATCCAATACAGAAATGCCAATACAGGAAATTACTAAACGGTTATCGGAATTAGATAATAATGAAAACATTTCAACTAGTAGAAGTGATAACGTAATCAGAGACAACAGTCGCATCGTGTTTGCTAGCTCGGAAGACAACAACACAAATAAAGAAATCACGACAAGCAAATCCGACGCAACTCCGTCTCTGCAATCTAAACAAAATCCAACTATGTCTCTCGCAGAATGTTGGGATGATATAACGACAAATTCAAATGTAGGAAGTCGATTTCCTGTATTCAAACCAGGAGGCGAACTTCACCCTATAATCTTTATAAAAGCTTTTGAAACTTCATTATCCCCTAAATGGAGTAATGAAAAACGGATTCAATTTGTAATAGGACATTTCGAAGTAGAAGCTGCGGAATGGGCAGTACTGCATAGAACTGAATTTAGGGACTGGGATGATTTTGTTAAGCAGTTTAAACAAAATTATTGGTCAAGAGGAAAACAACAACACTTAACTTTAGAGTAGTTAGACCCTCCTCCATATTCTAAACGGTGGGGATGTTATAGGAATTATTTCGAATGGCATTTAAACTGTGCTAAATTAATTGAAGAAACAACTATTGAAAGTCATCTAATACGAGTCCTAATTAGTAGGTTACCGTATTATGTAACGGAAAGAATGATAAAAAGGGCATGGTCACAACCTTGCGAATTATTAGGATAATTAGAACAGTTAGATATACTTAATAGAGAACGGGAAGACGAGAAATTTAGATTTGGTAGAAATGACAATCCTCGAAATAATAATACTTTAGAATCACGAAAATTTAACAACAATCATAGCCGGTTTTGTTATATAAAACGTCAACTAAAGATAAAGAGAGCCAACAAAATCGTGGTAATAACTCTAAAATGCGGAAATTACACAATAACGATAATGAGATAAATCATCCTCAAGTAATTAATGAAGGTCAAGTTGTAGGTGACGTGATCATAGAAAGTTCGGAAAACTAATAAAGTCCTTAAGTACAGGTCGACTAAAGGGAACTGTTAGTCAAAATTACACAAGACCCAATTGCAATTTATCATTAAGCTGCCAAAAGGAAGGTGATTGGCAACAAGATTCACGTTAGGAAGACAATCAGATAAGGGAGAATATAACTTATAAACCTGTTATTAAAGGTTATATTAAAGATACCGAAGTAAATATTATAATCGATTCGGGTAGCGAAGTAATTATTTTATCTAAAGAATTATTTCAACTTAAGAGAAAATATTGGAATTTCCCAACATTACCTGTAACTGGGATGAAAATTATAGGAGTTACTGGTAACAGAAGTCAAAATATTACTGAGGAAGTTTATTTAACTTTTGAAATTTCTAAACAATTAATTTCTCACTCTGTACTTGTCGTAGCCAACTTAAATGTGGCCATAATTTTAGGTATAGATTGGTTGTGTAAATATAAAGCTATATTAGATTTTAAAGACTCTTCCTTAACCATCCATAAGGAGGCATGTGCTTTTAAAGTGAGGTTTTCTAATAATCAAGTGCCTGAAAATTGCTACGAATCCTTACAGATTAAGTACACACAGACCATGAACCTATTAATAGATTCTAGTGATCTTGAATATGAAGTATACCAATGTGAGGCTAGTAATAGTATCGAAACCGAAGTGAAAGAAAAATGCAATTCTACGAATTGTCTATCCGAACAAGAAAAGGAAGAGTTGGAATCTTTATTGTTAGAATTTAAAGCCGTCTTCTCAGATGAACTGGGGAGAATCAAAGATTACGTTTGTAAACTTAAGATTAAAGATCAAAAACCATTCTTTAAGAAACCTTATCCTAGTCCAGTACAGTTCAAAGAACCGGCTAGTAGAGAAATAAGTAAGATGCTAGAACAAAATATTATCGAACGATCGTGTAGTGCTTTTAACAGTCCTTTGTGGGTAGTTAAGAAAGCTACTGGCGGGGTACGACTGGTTATGGATGCTCGTGAATTAAACAAAATTATAGAGATGGAAAGAGACAGACGTATTCCTATGGAGGACGTACTTCTTAAGATTGCTGGTTCTCGTTATATGAGTACAATGGATTTAACTGCTGGCTACCATCAAGTAATATTACACCCGGATTCACGGAATATACGGCTTTTCTTTTTGAAGGCAGATCATATCAGTTCCAAGTTTTACCTTTTGGACTTAATATATCAGTGTCAACTTTCATTAGGGCATTAGATTCTGCTTTGGGTCAGCAATTATTACAAAAGATTATTTTATATGTAGATGATATTTTGGTAGCCACCAAAACGTGGGAAGAACACGTAGCGATATTACGGGAATTGTTTGACCGTTTAATTGACAGAGGAATTACTTTAAAATTATCTAAGTCTTACTTCGGAAAGGAGGAAGTGAGATTTTTGGGGCATATAGTGGACAGTAAAGGTATTAGGCCAGACCCAGCACGTACTGAGGCTATTGCTCGATGCCCGAGTCCTAGACATCGGAAATAACTGAAATCATTCTTAGGAATGGTAGGATATTGTTAATCCTAAATTACTGGATTTATTAAAAGAGAAATCAGTATGGCTCTGGGGAAAAGAGGAAGAGGAAGTTTTTAATAAGATAAAAGGAGCTTTAGCAGAAGCCAAAATGTTATACCATCCAGATTTCAATCAGGACTTTTGTATGTGTACGGATGCCTCTGATTATGGAGTGTCTTGCGTAATATTCCAAGGTGATCTGACCAATGAAAAGGGATTATATCAGCCTATAGGATTCGCTAGTAGAACTTTAAATAAACATGAAAGAAATTATTTTGTAACCGAGAAGGAAGCTCTCGCAGTGGTATGGGGTTTTCAAAGATTTAGAGGATTATTAATTGGAAGAAAAACAGTTGTATATACTGATCATCAGGCTTTAACCTTTTTGAACAATTGTCGGTTACTTCACCGTAGATTATTACGTTGGGTATTATACTTGCAAGAATTTCAGTACGAAATTAGGTATATAAAAGGATCTCAAAATGTAGTTTCGGATGCTTTGTCGAGACTTTCAGTAGGAATGGAGAATATTAACATTGCAGAAGAACCAGGAACAAATTACCATGTTTATTTCCTTTTAACTCAGGAGAACGAACGTAAGGTTAAACGGATAGTAACTGCTATTAGATGCAATCAAAGAAATGACGATCAATATAGGGAACTTATACAAAACCTGAATAATGGGGACGAAACAGTTAACACCCGGGGTGCGTGGTTATATTTCAACGACTTGTTGTATTGGAAAGCACAGAGGGAACACCAGAGATGGAAAATCTGCATTCCGAAAACTGTTGTGTACGAATTAATTACTTATATTCATGAAGGTTACGGGCATTTTGGAATTCATAAATGTATTAAACATCTAATGAAGTATTATTACTTCAAAAATATGTCCCGTATGGTGAGAAGTATTATTAGGACTTGTGAAATCTGTCAAAAGGTTAAAGTTAATAACAAATCCAAGCGATATAAATTATATGCTGTAATTCCTCGAGGTCTGTGGGATCTACTGTCATTAGATTTTTTCGGCCCTCTGCCTCGTAGTTCAGGAGGATTTACTTACGTGTTTGTTGTAGTGGAATGTTGGTCCAAACATGTGAAGCTATATACTTTGAAACGAGCGAATACAGCGAGCGTTATACGCTGTCTTACTCGAAATTACTTTCTTAACTGGGGCATTCCTAAACGACTTATGTCTGACAACGGTATTGCCTTTATTAGTCAAAAGTTTCAAGATATGATAAAACAATATGGAATCAAACATATCTTAATTTCGAAGTATCACCCTCAAAGTAATTTAGTAGAAAGAGTCATGAAAGAATTAGGACGATTATGTAGAACTTGTTGTGCATATAAACATACTCCATGGGCCAAACTAATGCCTGAATTCGAAAAGATATTAAATGAATTGCCTCATCTAACGACGGGATTATCACCTATAGAAATTTTAGGCAAACGAATTATAGGTCAGCCTTTACTAGCTGCTCTACCTTGGCCACCAGTAAATGAGATCCAACAATGCATCCCAAACGAAAAAATTCGCGAACAGATTGTTAAAAATGCTGAACGGAGAATTAAAAGTTATAATCAACATGCTATAGTACCCTCATTTCAGGTAGGAGATCTTGTATTAGTACGATCTCATCCTAAAAGTTCGAAGATCAATAAGGAATGTAGAAAATTCTTCTTTATCTTTGAAGGTCCATATGTTGTACATAAGATTGTACATCCCAAAGCGTTACTTCCTGTGGAACCTTCATCAGGTGTAATTAAAATATTATAGAGTGTCGATCAAATTAAACCCTTCATTCCTAAATAAGTTAATATTTAGTATATGTTACATATGGACGAGCGTTCATAGTTTATTCATGTGAAGTTTTTCGTGTTAGTTACGTGTTATTTTAAAGAAATGACAGGAAGTTTAAACAAGTGTTCTACAATAATCTACCGGTACTTCAAAAAGGGAAAGATAACTAAAAGGGGATTTATATGGAAGAAAGTTTTGTTATTAGGTCAGTAGGAATTTTGTATATTTTATATTTACTCGTATAGTAGGAACCAAAGGGGATGGTTAATAATTTTAGGGACCATGGGCGTCCAGAGCTATATGGCTGACGAGAACATAACAGAGTGCCTTTAATAGAGATTTGTAATAGTGTTAATGTAGGACACACCAAACGGGGCTCTCTCGCTTGCTTCTCCTAAATAAATTGCCATTACCCAACAAAGTGTCCGAAGGTAAGGAAAGCCGTGCCGAGATTTTAAAGAAAGTTTTGCTTGATTTCTTCTTGACCTCAGGCATAAATAAAGCATTAGGGAAAAAAACGACGTAAAGTAAATAGCACTATTAGTTATTGTGAGCAACTTATTAGTAATATACATTTTGGAAAGAATAACTCTAGTAAATGAATAAAACTGAAACTAACCTATCACAATTTGAACGCTCTGTCCTAATGTAACAATGTTAAAGAACGTACTAAATTATTATTTACTAGCAACTATTAAATGAAAAGGAGTAACCTCCATATATTCGGTTATGAATTACCATAATAGCACAATTAAAAGTAAATGACAAATAGTCACAACAATATCGTCATAAAAGGATTGAATCTATCTAAGAGCAAGGACCTTTAGATTACGGAAAATGTGAGAAAAATGTATAATATTAACAGTAAAATATTGTATATAGAAGAAGTTTTATTTTCGGTTAAAACCCGACAAACTGAGCTTGTGGGTGGGGTATGTAGTGGGACGTGAAATTGAAGCGTCACCCATCCACCAGTGTCAGCCGAGTTTGCAGGTGAATATAAGTTTAATTTAATGTTTTGTTTATGTATTTTGTAATATTTGTAATTGTTGTGAATTATCTAAAGTTTTGTATTTATTTTTATGTTTCATGTACGGAGAGGGCGGCGCAACGAACGGAGACAGCATCTTCACTGCCGGGACCAGAGAGAAAATTGCTGGCCACTATACGTTGCGGGTCGACAGCCAAAGAGCAACAGATGATACTGAAACCGAGTTGTTGCGTCGTGCTTCTAAAAACTGAAAAAATAAGAATTTGTAATGTTTCTACAACAATGACGTCATAGAAAGTTTAATCATGTTGTAAATGTTAAGTCCTATCTTGTCAAGGCTCAGGTTCACGTCTATAAGTAGTATATATGAAAATAATAAAGTAGTGTATACTACAAAAGTTTAAATACGTGTTCCGAGAATTTATTTATGAAGAATTATATTAAGGAAGAAAGATGACTGATTTATTTGACATGATTATTAATTTTTGACAACATTCATCGCGAGTTTGAGTCAAGTTTATTCAATGTGGTTTTAATTTTTATTAAAGCAGATAACTTGCATTAATATCATTTCTGAGAAGAAACAAACGACATCTAAATTGGAAAAAATTTGCGCAAACCAACTGGACTGAGTGACGTAATTCTGCGCATACGACTCAAATGATGATGTTTTACAGTTTCGTTCAAGAACCATTCAGAGACAATTTAAAAAGAATTTAAATAATTTTGAAGTGTGTTGTAACTGACGTAGGTGACGAAGTCTGCACATGGTCATATGTCAAAAGAAAATTATTTATACAGAACTTGCGTCGTTACAATACATCGCTCGTGCGCCGACTATAACACCACATTCAAACTCACTCAAATTTTCATAACCTGTAGCAGTAGTAACCGATCTAACAACTGCAGCAGACACTTGTTTTGTACAGGCGTTGGCGACCGCAGAGTCGTATTCTGTCTGTTTACAAATCTCTGTATTTGAATACGCATGCCTATAAAAGTTTCTTTGGCGCCTCAGTGTATGTTGTGGTACTTCATTTTGACGGACTTCAAACAATAATTTTTGTTGCAGGTATGCTTAGCTACACTGTGAACCGTAAACTTTTTCCAAAATATGCATCCCTTTCTGTAGAAGTTTTTTGTAAATAGTTTCCTGGAATTCTTTGCATCTGAAAAACAGACAGAGGCCACCGCTTCGCCCAGCGTCTGCATGTATTTTTAAAGTTTGGGGTAATTCATAAATTTCATTTTTCAAGTTGTCTCAAAGGGTGTATGGATTAGGTTTGTCGGTTTAGATTTAACTTTCACTTTAAAGGAGACTTCATTTAATGTTTTGCCGTCAACAGAGACAAAACCTTTTCATACCTAATACATGTTACGAATATGTCTTTGTGTTCATTAATCTGTGCAATATCATGGAATGTAGGTTGTAAACTCATCTGGAGTGGATCTAAACCTTGATATTCACCAGACTGACGGTCAAGCGTATATTGTATCCTGTTCAGTAACGCTGTTGAGCAATTAGTGAAAGAAATATTTTATAATTTCATCGCTACTGTGTAAACCGTTTCACCATTGGATAAAAAAGTACTACTGCTTAAATTCTGTTTTGTATCGTGCGTTCGTGAAGTTTACAACAGGTCTCTTTGTTCAACCCGAAAAATAAACTAATAATATGTGGCGAAAAAGACGTAGGTCTCCGTTTGGAGGAGTGTCGAGGTATTAATTATTCTCCGGCAGATGTTTTCCTGCCAACAACATTATTAGCGAAAGATTTTCATAGAAGGAGTTTCGGAAAAATACTTTAAGAGGCATCGCCCTGTGGCAGTGGTTGATATACTACGCCTGTGTAACTTCCACGGCACCTCCTGCGCTATGCAAAAACAAGGTAATTTTAGGGCACAGTCGTTGCCGATTTAATTCTTCGCCATAAAACCGTGACCAGAAATAGTTTTCGGCGTTAAGCAGATAATGGCGGGGTGCCGCGTCCATTGCCAGCCGTTGCGCAGTAATTTATGGCGCCGGGCGGCCCGCCAGCCACGCGTCTGCCCCGCGGCGCACGGCGCATGCGCGAACCCGACACCTGCTCGCTTGAGCGCGCCACCGTGCTGGCGGCAGACCATTATTTACACTCCGCGAGTGTTTGCACGGCGCCTCACCGACGCTCTTGCCGGGTTGTTAAAGTGAGTGTGAGCGCAAACGAGATTTCCGACAGCCGATCCGCCGGAGGAAACGATCTTACGATCCGGCGAAAGTTTTCAGGCAACAAAACACTTAAAGGTGTTGCAGTATTTCTCTCGTCTGGGACAACACACGCTTTACGATAGGGCGCGATTCATTCAAAGTGTAAAAATAAAAATAAACCTTTAATAATTACTTAGGCTCTATGTTTACAACAGATTTTGTACCAAACCATAAAGTCCTTACCTCTCATGACATTTGTATCAGTTAGCCTTAATGCCACGAACCTACAGTCTACAAAGCCATTACACTTGAAGAAATATTAGGATGTCTTAGCAGAGAGTTCTAAGGCGGGTAACAAACCCAATCCTTTGTGTACACTTCCCCCGTTATTGCGAACGTACATTGTTTCATAATATTTCTGAAAGCATTTGATAACGTCACAATCTTTCGACACTACCGCAAACTCAGCAGTCCTATAGAAGCCGATAATTACTATAAGCACAGTTAAATAAAAACTTACGTAATGTTGAGAAAGAACGCAACAAGGATGTTCATTGGCGCCTACTGTTTTTCACATGTGCATTACTGACACTGAAGTTTGTGAGCAAAGGTAACAAATCATCAAAAAGAAATGTTCAAATGTGTCTGAAATCTTATGGGACTTAACTGCTAAGGTCATCAGTCCCTAAGCTTACACACTACTTAACCTGAATTATCCTAAGAACAAACACACACACCCATGCCCGAGGGAGGACTCGAACCTCCGCCGGGACCAGCCGCAAATCATCAAAAGTCAGTATTTTAAGTATTTTGCTTCATACTGACCTCACTTTAAACTATCTTAAAAGGAACATGTCTTATAAGGTTCATCACTAAAATCATTTATGTGCAATACGATGTTGAAATCTGCAAAACCATGGTGGAAAGCATGTTTTAAAACTTAATAGTTAGGTTATCTGTGTTATTTATTAAACGAAACGATAGTAAATATCTAAATGTAAGAATAGTCAATTGGGAAACATGTCGCACGATCCAAAGACCTTAAAATATAAGGCCACGAATAAAATTTTGCAAACCTCATCCCGAGAGTGAATGCTGACTTCGTAAAAAAGGAACTTTAAGTAAAACAGAAAGTACAGAAATTTAATTTGAGAACGAAAGGTATCTGAAAAACAGTCCACATAAGAAACGAAGCAGAACAACGAGAGCTTGGAGTAGATACAGTTGAAAACGAAGACGTAAGTGCCACGACATTTCATATGGGTGACCGCAGAAGAAAACAACACACAAAATTGCTACACCACGAAGATGACGTGCTACAGACGCGAAATTTAACCGACAGGAAGAAGATGCTGTGATATGCAAATGATTAGCTTTTCAGATGATTCACACAAGGTTGGCGCCGGTGGTGACACCTACAACGTGCTGACATGAGGAAAGTTTCCAACCGATTTCTCATACACAAACAGCAGTTGACCGGCGTTGCCTGGTGAAACGTTGTTGTGATGGCTCGTGTAAGGAGGAAAATGCGTACCATCACGTTTCCGACTTTGATAAAGAACGGGTTGTAGCCTATGAGATCCAATATGGAATCGGTGGGTTCAGGAGAGTAATACGGAACGCCGTGCTGGATCCCAACGGCCTCGTATCACCAGCAGTCGAGATGACGGGTATCTTATCCGCATGGCAGTAACAGATCGTGTAACCACGTCTCGATCCCTGAGTCAACAGATGGGGACGTTTGCAAGACAACAACCATCTGCACGAACAGTTCGACGACGTTTACAGCAGCATGGACTATCAGCTCGGTTGCGGTTACCCTTGACGCTTCATCACAGACAGGAGCGCCTGCGATGGTGTACTCAACGACAAACCTGCGTGCACGAATGGCAAAACGTCATTTTTTCGGATTAATCCAGGTTCCGTTTACAGCATCATGATGGCCCCATCCGTGTTTGGTGACATCGAGGTGAACGCACATTGGTAGCGTGTATTCGTCATCGCCATACTGGCATATCATGGCATGGTATGGGATGCATTGGTTACACGTCTTGGTCTGCTCTTGTTCGCATTGACGGCACTATGAATAGTGGACGTTACATTTCAGATGTGTTACGACCCGTGACTGTATCCTTCATTCGATCCCTGCGAAACCCTTTATTTCAGCAGGATAATGCACGACCGCATGTTGCAGGTCCTGCACGGGCCTTTCTGGATACAGAAAGTGTTCGACTGCTGCCCTGGCCAGCACATTCTCCAGATCTGTCACCAATTGAAAACGTCTGGTCAATGGTGGCCGAGCAACTGGCTCGTCACAATAGGCCAGTCACTACTCTTGATGAACTGTGGTATCGTGTTGAGGCTGCATGGGCAGCTGTACCTGTACACGCCATCCAAGCTGTGTTTGACTCAATGCCCACGCGTAACAAGGCCGTTATTACGGCCAGAGGTGGTTGTTCTGGGCACTGATTTCTCAGGATCTATGCATCCAAATTGTGTGAAAATATAATCACATGTCAATCCTAGTATAATATATTTGTCCAATGAATACCCGTTTATCATCTGCATTTCTTCTTGGTGTAGCAATTTTAATGGCAAGTAGTGTATATTCATAGTGAAAGAACTCCCATGATGGATATAATGCTCTACATAAGCGACACTACAATTTGATATAAAAGTGTCGTTAGAGGTACAAAATAGGTCGAAAATAGGTGTTTCAAACTCTGATGCACTCTGGAGGCCATATAAACTGTTACAGCAAATTGCAATTCATGATTTAGATAGTGGACGGTGCGGTGTATACTTACCATGTTCTCCGAATGCTTCGTGTCTCTTTTTTTTTTGGGGGGGGGTCATGTATTTGCTACAGGAAGGATACGGAAATGCATGTTTTTGTTTCCTTTTTCAACAGCGTAGCGGTTGATAATTACTAATCTACTTGTCAGAATAAATTTTCACTTATAATTGCTGCATTAATAAAAATGAAAACCTGTACGTTTTATTATTAAAACCACTGCACTTCATATTATTACATGCCGAGTACCGTACTGTAGTGCTGTTTTTGTACTGCAGTTTCTGTTAACGAAATTAGTAGATTACAGTGCTTCAAATGTAGTTGATTTAATAGTCAAGCTTTACTCAGTAAGTATCAAAGGAAAGTCGCCCCTCAGGATATTAAGCTTTGATTTATCGCCTTAAACAATTACCTTGAACTAGTTTAAACAATAACTGCACTGCTTAGCATAACAGGTATTAGCCGGAGCGAGTTAAAATGCATATCCATTCACGCTCTCGTCGCAGGTTGACTGCCGTTTTATTACCGTGGCTCCACAACGCTACACTCTCTGCCTATACTTAGCTGGAAAGTACTGCTGTGTTAGGCTTTACCTACCCTACTCTGACATTACGTTTAGGTTTTTCCTTCTGTATCCTGCATGAAGGGGAGTGATCACGTAGGTATCATGGAGCTCCTCAAAGCGGGAATGTGCTTCTTTTCGGCGCGGGGGGGGGGGGGGGGGGGGGCTGCGGAGGTAGGCGGTTGGAGGGGCGCATAAAGGTTTACGTGTAAATGGTATGGCGAATGATCCTACGGGAAACGAGACTGGAGATTGGGGGACTCCTCAGGTGGCAGAGATCTGCAGAGAAGAGGCACATTGACGATAATTATGTGCACTTATGGTATGCAGGTTACAAAAGAAATATTTAGATACCAACCAAGGCGAACGCTTCTGTCGGATTGGCCTGAACTTGGTAAGATATGTTTATTATAGTTTTAGTTGGACCTGACACAATTTTAACCTTTTTAACATTTTTCGGGGTACATAATGTCCTGTTGTTCAGGTGCCTAAAACTTATATATATATATATATATATATATATATATATATATATATATATATATATATATATATATATGCCAAAAGACACCATGAAGCCTCTGACCGATATTTTATCGAACGCTAATATTGGCACCTGTAACTGTTGTGTTCTGACTTGTGTGTGGTTCATGAAGTCGACTCGTTAAATGCCTGTTTGTACATTGCATTACAAAACTTCTTGTGTATTAGTGAATATAAACTTCACAATCGAGTGAGTGATTAATATCACACTCGCTCCCACTCAGCTTATCGTTAACGGAAGTGAGCGCAAGGCAGAAAATATAGGGCAATATCTTTCAATATATGCCTCTGCCTCGAGTACAGTTGTCCGTCGAGCATCTTTGTTAACCCCAAATCTTTTAAGATCATTTCTCAGGGATGCTAGTTCCGCTCATTCAAAGTGTAAGAGGGGCTTTGACCAGTATTGTAAGTACATGCCGATTCTATAGAGATGGTCTGAGTTACCCTCATCCCTTTGAGAATACGTCCTTCAGTTATCAATTAGAAAGTGTTTTCAGATACAAATTGCAGTAACATTCAGTGATATATTTACAAATTTTAAAACGCCTATTTATTTGCTGTATCACAGAAATAATCATTTTTCCGCAGATATCTGTAATTTTCAGCTCCTCATGACAAGCGGCTATAGAGTTATTGGCTATCATAAAGTGAAGAAACGTCTAATTTATAAAAAATTAAACGTTGCTTCGGCTAACCACTGAACTTTTTCTGGTATTAAAAATAACTTCAATATATGTAAAAAAGTGATGTTTCTAAACATGGCATGCCATATTGGCGATCAGTTCCATTCTAAAAGTGTTTGCACTGACAGATAACTGCCTCTGTCAGAATTTGCAAATCGGAGCTAAAGATTGGAGTAACTCATCCATAATCACTCCTACCAGATGCAAATAATTACCTCGCTTTTATGGCGAAAAACCGTCGGAACTGGAAACAGCATCAGCCGTGCCAGCGGTATCGACGGTAAGCCCTATTAATCTTTATTCTACGTTCATAAATGACTTAGAATGTAATGACACAGCACTACATTGTCCAACAATGTCGTTATATGTGGGGAAAATACTTCACAACATTGTTACAAAATGTAGGAATACTTGTTCATGATAAGTGCTTGTGTGTAGGTTCCAGAAATCAAGACCGAAGCTGCTTTGGGGAAACGTCGCCTTCGCAATAATACAGTGATAAGTGAAACAAATCGAGGTAGATAACGTGATGGCACCCGTGCAGAGGAGCGCTCACCGCACGTGTGAAATAATATCGAAGCTGCTTTGAGAGCAATATGCAATGGCGTCATAGAATTATTCTTCGATAGGATGCCACAAAGCATGTGCGGGCGTTGTCAACGTGTACAGGTAACACTCTCTTTTTTCGTGTAAAATAAAAACCTTGAGGGCATAAAAAGATTCACCAGGAGTTATGTTTAGAGTAAAGCGCTGAAGAAATGCGAAACATAAACAACAAGAAGACAAAAATGAAATGATTACAACAGGGTCCATTAATGGTGCCACAGCAGTGTCGTTAATATGCAAAATTAATGCAGAAAAACGTGTTAGTAGACCACAGCTATCTTGGGTATGAATAACAAATTCAGCTGCAGAAATTTAAAAAAAATAAAATCTTAAAATAATTTACCATCCCAGTGTATATCTCACGTTTGTTATTCCTTCTGGATTTATTGTTATACAGATACCTGGAGATGTGGTTTATAGTGCCAAGAAACCGGTAGTGATCCCAAAATAAGGGACTAAATACAGCTGAAGCGACTGTTAATACCCAAGATGCAAAAGTAATGATTCCACCTACTTTAATGTTTTAAGTGAGACATGTTTCAAGCATCATGCCCATTTTCAAGCTTATTTATTGAAACGGTAGCACGCACTTAGAGTGACGCCTGCGATCAGGTGCCAGTAGTTCAAATTGCTTGTTAAACGAGACCTCAATCATAGCATAATACAAGCAAAGTGGATTTATTTATTTTAAATAGCTACGATTAGAAGCCTTTTAAATACAGGGATGGAGCCTGTTGAAGTTGAGACAGACCGATTTGGGTCATCTACAGTTACATGTGTATTGCGCAAGGCACCCTATTGTGTGTAGCACAGCTTACTTCATCTACCACTGTCATATCCTCTCTCTTCTTTTCCAGTCACAAATAGTGCACGGGAATAACTGCTGTTAAACCTCCAGTTGAACTCAAATCGCCCTAATTCCAGTTTCTTGTTCTTTTGGGAAGTATGTGTTGGAGGAAGCAAAATGTTGGTTCATTCCTAATTTTAACAGCAAACCAAATCGTGAAGCACAGCGCCTCTTTTGTAGCGTCTGCCACTGCATTTGTGTGAATCGTTCCGCGATGCTTTCGTGCTTACTAAACCCGTGGAGCAGTACGAGTCTTGTCTCATCTGTATCTTTACTATCTCCTCTGTCTGGTAAGCGCCCCAGACTAGAGGAGCAATACTCAAGTAGCGGTTTGCGGCGGGGTGGGTTGGTCTCTCACTATCCATTAAACAATCAGTCCAACTACCTGGATAGGCTTCAAGTTGACTGTGTCTTCACTCTCCGATGGTAGATACTGGTTTCGCCGACAAAATCAGTGTTGACGAAAATTCAGCTAAATACCTGCCACGCAAAGGCCACAATATTCAGTCTATGGGTAGCAGCTGAAGGTTAGTTAAACTACAGAGCGTTCGGGATTCTTGCATGAGTCGTTAGAAAAACTGTCAGAAATTTCCTTTTGTTGGCTTATTGTCTTTGAAACGAGGAAAATGGCTATTAAGTCCGTATTTAATATCCCGACATCAGTAATGCAATATTACTGACTGTCTCTGTAAGAATTTCACCCAAAAAAGCAGCCAGAAGATATTAGCCCGCGATATTTTAAAGTTCCTAAACACTCACTAACCCACGACTACTTGTGAATTAACATATTCAGTCGTTCAGTATGCTTCTTGTAAGGAAGTGCTCACCACAATGCCTCGTTATCTGCACGAAACACGCCACACTGTGTTTATGGACGACATGAAATGTTCACAGGCGAATATCACCTTCAATAAACCACCTACAAGACTAAAAATTTCACAAAATACTCAGTGCTGTAGTCGTTCTTCTTCAACGACACGAGAACCGATTAAACACGCGAATTTAGTCATGTTGGTACAAATTTTATCAGCGCGTTTTAACATAGGTGTTTACCAGAAGACGGCTCCCGAGCGACTACAGCGACTCGTAGATCTAAGGCACAAAGCCCTACTCAAAAGCGCGGAAAATGCTGGTTTCCTTTGGCTAGTACATTAAGCAGCCAATCAGATCATCTCGAGCACTTCTACACTCTCGCTATTTCTAATGTCAGCCAATCACATTACCTACCACAAGTAATTTAGACGAGAAAGTTTCGTAATTCCGTAACTAAGTAAAATTTTATAAAAACAAAATACGATTCACTTCCACAAAATAAATTATTAATAAATTTTATACTCAACGCTCCTTATAGCTGCCTTTCACAAAATCAAGTTCACTCGGACATAGGTCACAAATTCCCCTGTTGCACAACAACTTTCTCAAGCTTACATTTACATAGTTTTAATACAATACCACATTATCACTTTACGGATGTCCTCCATTCACTCTCTCAGTCTCTCCAAAACATTCACACAACCAAAACACTAAATAATAATTCCCCAAAGTATTTTTAATCACGTCAGAAATCTGGAGTAATGAAACTAAAGAAAATTCCAGAAAATTAGATTATATGAACCTATACTCTTGGTTGTAGTTTCATTTGATACTATAGATCAATACACTGCAGTCCCCAACTCGGTTTCACAATGCCAGCACGGTTATTGTGTATTGTAGGTAAATATTTATATTTCCGAAGGTATTGAAGTTACTGATTCTTTATTTTAACGGTGCGGTTGTATTATTCATAGAGTTTAGTATACTAGGTACGAAAAAGATCCATTAATATTTCATTGTACTACTTCAGATTCATAGAGAGTATGTGTTACGTACTGCACACAGCGTTAAGCAATTCTGCAGCTCGATTGACCAAGTAGCCAGCGTCAGCTGTGCGAGCATGAGAACCAACATCTACACCTCTCCCGGTTCCAAAGCAAGATATACTTTCAATGCCAGGTGTCAATTCGTAACAATTTGCTAAGTATTCTTTCAAAAATCTTAGTCTGGTATCTCGTGCGAATACTCCCAAATCTATTTTCTGGACTTCATTATTTCTAGTGACTGTTAGGCAATCGTGCAATCGAACATTAATGGAACTTACCACCGTTTTCGCTCAATACGTTACCTATTTTACATAGTGACATTCAACTACTATCCTTCGGACTAAGTGTCTGTCTGCCGCAAGACTTCATTCATTGTCGCTACAGATTTCTAGCGTTGAGATTTCTTTGAATGCAGAAGTATCATTCCGTAGTAGACTCTTGGAGATTCCGACGTTATATACTACACCATTTATGTATATTATTCTGAGCAGTAATGGTCATATAAAACTCTACTGAGGGAAACGGGTGGAGGGGGGGGGGGTGAAATTTTATTTCAGAGATTACTCTCCGCTATAAACGATATGACGCGTTCTGTTTCTTAGCCATTCTTTAATCACTAAATTAGTCCGATACATTCCTATCTAGTGCATTAGGTGGAAGTGCGCAACTGTATTGACCGCTGCCGAAAGTCAAAGAATACGTCATCAGCCTGGACCCCGAAAGCTGCTGCCATATTGGTCTCGATGACTAAAGAGGCGAAACGGTTTTCTCAAGTCCGTTGTTCGCAGAATGCACACTGCTTCGGGTTCCCGGGTTCGATTCCCGGCGGGGTCAGGGATTTTCTCTGCCTCGTGATGGCTGGGTGTTGTGTGATGTCCTTAGGTTAGGGGACTGATGACCATAGCTGTTAAGTCCCATACTGCTCAGAGCCATTTGAACCAGCACACTGCTTCCTACAGAGGGTATTTTTGGTGTCGGCGTCCAGGAAGGTCATAACATGCAAGTACACAACGTGTTCTAAAATGCTACAACAAATTGACGTCAGAGATACTCATTTAGGTGTTTAGTTGCGTTTAACGACCATTCTCCCCAATTATTTGGAAATCTTCGTAACTTCAGTGACGTACGGATTACTGCTGCTAGAAGATGAGCAAATTCTGTTTCTATTTGCAACAGTAGCAAAACGCAAGATGAACCAAGCGACAACAGAGTTTATGGCGGCGGGAGTACACTAAAAGGTCAGTCCAAGATTAATAACACTACGAACAACTTATAAATATTACAGTTTGCTTGTTCTGTTACTAAAGTCTGCTAAGTGTACAAACTAAGGATTACTAGAGGCTGCTATTTCTGCGGCGACTGGAGCACACGTAATGAAACGAATAAACGGGATAAAATATTAAATACAAGCGTAGTCGGTCGAACATACAGACACTTTCCTTTCATGTTAAGAGAGGAGTTGTTGCTGTAAACTGTGTTTCAAAGGATGTGAAGGAAAAAGTCACAGTAGTAGATCTAGGTAAAAGGAAATGACTAATAATGTAGGCAGCAGGTAAGTGACCTATACTGATACGACCCCACCAAACCGAGTTGAGAACTTGCAACGTATAACGCTGGCTTTCTGTTGGGATTTGACTGTGTTGTTTTTAAATATTTGAAGTATGAAAGTAAGATACTGATAAAGGAAGTCATCATTAACTGACGGCAGCAAGAGAATGATGAATTCAAAAGTAGATACATAATTCAGATTTGACGTATCGAATCTTTAAATGAAATGTTTCGTCTACTGCCTGCCTGATTTCGTTGCATGGTACCCTTTTCTAATCATTCCGATATGTAGGTCAAATCCAGAAGTCATCGTTAGTGATCGGGGAGCTTGGTGACACAAAAGCCCTGTTATTATTGGGTTTTAATACAGTTAAATGTTTTTCATGATGGAAATAATGATAGTAATCGAACTTGGTTTAAAATATAGGTTGCAGGCTCGACTTGTAAATGCTGAAATGCCAAAACGATAACGCAATGATGGCGCGCTATCGTTGCGTCATCAAACCGACCACTTCAGTAGTATTTAGCAGACTTAAAACACATAACAATATTATACACGAGCTATTCATACATCGGTCCAAGAAGAAGAAGAAAGAAGACGACTGCGTACTTCACTTTTTATAAAACAATATACAATCGCAAACTAAAAATGGTATTAATTGTAATTCAGAAGTAAACCTTCCATTCAAAAAATAATGACGTCGCTGACCGTTGCGTTGCCCTCTTATTGCCTCCTTGAATGACGGAAATATCGTCTGTTACAGATTTTGGATACGCCGTTCAATAGTATATCATTTAGCAGCTCACTGTTTGACGCATCGTAATAATTTTACTAATACATAGCTATAGTTAATTAATGTAAAGTGATTCTGCTAAACAAGTGGTATGCTAGAGGTGAATGATTTTTCGTTGTAAACAGTTCCAGTTAATTAATATGAGATGTTTCCTCGTCATGCCACTCATGAGAGTTATTTGATTATAAGGGATTGCTTAAGATTTACAATAAAATATTATATGTATTGTCTTAGTGTGTAAGTCTGGAATTTTCTCTATGCTCAGCACTATTTTAGTGAATATTTGCTCCCTCTTCCATTTCGGGCTAAGTCAACAGGAAACGTGAGAATATTGTGACAGGGCCTTCAGACGTTAACATTTTAGAAAATTAAAAATGTTATCAGTCATTGCAAAATGAAATCGGTGTAGTAGAGATTACAGTTGTCAAGTCTGTTAAGTAGAGTCCTTGGCGAGCTAACTTGTCAGATACGTTGCCAGTATGAACTCCCAAATGGCTGGTGGCAACGTACTTAACGCTACGAACCTCTTTCAACTGTTCATCTGTGATCTCTGATCTAGTGTGAACTGGCATGATGATATTGTTGATAGCCCTCGCATCACAGGTACCAGGTGAACACACGCAGCGGACTATGCTACAGCTAATAAAGGGCTGCAGTATTGTGACATCAAATGTTCTATAATGTTCCATTCAAGCATTTGCTGTATTTCCTTTGTGAACGCGGCTCATACGGTCCATAGGATAGAGTATGTATTCTGACAGTAAATTTTACATGGATGGACTTCCATTTGATATTGGTATGTACTAAGAATACTTTTTTTTTTCAAAACATGTACATACTTGAAAAGCATGTACTTTAGCTCTGCCTTCTGCAAGGAATCAACGGTTGACAACTATCATCTTATCCTTAATGTAATTACTGTGCTATTGGTGTGTGCACCTTTCGTTTTCATGAACTTTACTTTCAAGCCTTGGTGGTATTTACCATGCTCAGCTTTTGTTTTTACCAAGTTAACAATAATTCTTTTGCCACTGATGTTCAGGAAGCATTCGCCTGAGGACAAGTCGATCACCACATCCTCTCTCTTAGAAATTCCAAGCCAAAATGCACTCTACAATTAACCCACTTGCAATTAGAAACGGACAGACTATGGCTCCCTTCCCTATTACTACTTCAATCTAAGACTGCAGGTCACTATGGCACAACCTTACACTGTCTGCTTCAATAATGTTATAAATCTGTATAGAGAATGCATGAACCCTTGTGGTGTCACGAATCTTACTAATTAACTTGACTGAAATAACATTTAGCATAACACTTGTACACAGAACAGTTGTAGCTGGCACTCTCCCGACAGTACTGTGTACATTAGCTGGAATTATTTAATTGCCACAGTCACGGTATTTCTAGTGGTTAATGGTCAATGCGTCTCTAATATCCATGTCATTGTTATATTTCAATTGACGTACGGAATTACTTTCTCTGGACCCAATCCATCCTGCGACCAGCATTAGAGGGCGTAATGCGGCTTAATCTAGATTGTTTAACCCATTGTAGTAGGACGGGATTCTTACGCCTCGTTAATAATATTTACAACTGGGTTTTGCTTTTATTAGTGTGAGTCAATTGTATAGTTTTGCACAGGACCTTCTTCATATTAGTATTGTTCATGCATCCTGACTGCTGGTTCCCATATGAGGATTCCGCCGATTATTGTCATTGTTATTCTGTCACAGCACAGTCCCATTACCACAGTAACCAGGTCGATATCTGTTATAGTTTCTTCTTTTACTATGGAAATTCGATGCACTGAGGGCCGGCCGAAGTGGCCGTGCGGTTCTAAGCGCTGCAGTCTGGAGCCGCGAGACCGCTACGGTCGCAGGTTCGAATCCTGCCTCGGGCATGGATGTGTGTGATGTCCTTAGGTTAGTTAGGTTTAAGTAGTTCTATGTTCTAGGGGACTGATGACCACAGCAGTTGAGTCCCATAGTGCTCAGAGCCATTTGAACCATTTTTTTTTCATGCAGCGGAGGCGATGCTGGCTGTGTCACGAAGTTGACACGACAGTCGCTTGTCCTTCTGTGATTATTAGATTGCATGCGCAGTGGAGTGGACACACTCATGTCACTACTCTTCTTGTTATTACTTTTTTTATTAAATCTGCATGAATAAGAGCGGGTGACGTTTTACAGACATAGAGTGTTATAGCTTTATTTCTGGCACATGAGCTAATTCGTGTCTTAGGTCAAGTGACAATTTTGTTTTTAACATTCGTAAAACATCTCTGCGTGGTAAGTGTTCATCCCAGAGCTGAATGTCATTCAACTGCTTCTCGAAATATTTTTGCGACTTTCTTGCTTACCGTAAAATCGTTCAGGGTTGTGTCTTTATTGTACTCTTATACATCTACATCTCCATCTACATCTACATTTATACTCCGCAAGCCACCCAACGGTGTGTGGCGGAGGGCACTTTACGTGCCACTATCATTACCTCCCTTTCCTGTTCCAGTCGCGCATGGTTCGCGGGAAGAATGACTGCCGAAAAGCCCCCGTGCGCGCACGAATCTCTCTAATTTTACATTCGTGATCTTCTCATGAGGTGTAAGTAGGGGGAAGCAATATATTCGATACCTCATCCAGAAACGCACCCCCTCGAAACCTGGACAGCAAGCTACACCGCGATGCAGAGCGCCTCTCTTGCAGTCTGCCACTTGAGTTTGCTAAACATCTCTGTAACGCTATCGCGTTTACCAAATAACCCTGTGACGAAACGCGCCGCTCTTCTTTGGGTCTACTCTATCTCCTCCGTCAAACCGACCCGGTACGGATCCCACACTGATGAGCAATACTCAAGTATAGGTCGAACGAGTGTTTTATAAGCCACCTCCTTTGTTTATGGACTACATTTCCTAAGGACTCTCCCAATGAATCTCAACCAGGTACCCGCCTTACCAACAATTAATTTTATATGATCATTCCACTTCAAATCGTTCCGTACGTACACTCTCAGATATTTTACACAAGTAACTGCTACCAGTGTATGTTCTGCTATCATATAATCATACAACAGGATCATTCTTTCTGTGTATTCGCAATACAATACATTTGTCTATGTTAAGGGTCAGTTGCCACTCCCTGCACCAAGTGCCTATCCGCTACAGATCTTCCTGCATTTCGCTACAATTTTCTAATGCTGCAACTTCTCTGTATACTACAGCATCATCCGCGAAAAGCCGCATGGAATTTCCGACACTATCTACTAGGTCATTTATATGTACTGTGAAAAAAGCAATGGTCTCATAACACTCCCCTGTGGCACGCCAGAGGTTACGTCTCTGCATTGAGAAAAATATGCCGTGTTGTCTTTGCTGAAAACTCTTCAATCCATCCACACAGCTGGTCTGATATTCCGTAGGCTCTTACTTTGTTTATCAGGCGACAGTGCGGAACTATATCGAGCGCCTTCCGGAAGTCAAGGAAAAGGGCATCTACCTGGAAGCCTGTATCTAATATTTTCTGGGTCTCATGAACAAATAAAACTAGTTGGGTCTCACACGATTGCTGTTTCCGGAATCCATGTTGATTCCTACAGAGTAGATTCTGGGTTTCCAGAAATGACATGATACGCGAGCAAAAAACATGTTCTAAAATTCTACAGCAGATCGATATCATAGATGTAGGCCTATAGTTTTGCGCATCTGCTCGACGACCCTTATTGAGAACTGGGACTACCTGTGCTCTTTTCCAATCATTTGGAACCTTCCGTTCCTCTAGACTAGAGGCTTGCGGTACGCGGCTGTTAGAAGGGGGGCCAAGTTCATTCGCGTACTCTGTGTAGAATCGAATTGGTATCCCGTCAGGTCCAGTGGACTTTCCTCTGTTGAGTGATTTCAGTTTCATGCCATTATCATCCCAGAGCGTCTGGATATGCTGTTTTGATCCACTTACTGATTTAAAGGAAGACCAGAACTTCCTAGGATTTTCTGTCAAGTTTGTACATAGAATTTTACTTTCCAGTTCACTGAACGCTTCGCGCATAGCCCTCCTTACTCTAACTTTGACATCGTTTAGTCTCTGTTTGTCTGAGAGGTTGTGGCTGCGTTTAAATTTGCGTGAAGCTCTCTTTGCTTTTGCAGTAGTTTCCTGACTTTGTTGTTGAACCACGGTAGGTTTTTCCCGTCCCTCACAGTTTTACTCGGCACATACCTGTCTAAAACGCATTTTACAATTGCCTTAAACATTTTCCGTAAACACTCAACATTGTCAGCGTCGGAACAGTAATTTTCGTTTTGATCTGTTAGGTAGTCTTAAATCTGCCTCCTATTACTCTTGCTAAACAGATAAACCTTCCTCCCTTTTCCTATTTACTTCCATATTCCCGGACGCTGAAACGGCCTTATGATCACAGATTCCCTGTTCTGCGCTTACAGAGTCGAAAAGTTCGGGTTTGTTTGTTATGAGTAGGTCCAAGATGTTATCTCCACGAGTCGGTTTTCTGTTTAATTGCACGAGGTAATTTTCGGACAGTGCACTCAGTATAATCTCACTCGATGCTCTGTCCCTACCACCCGTCCTAAACATCTGAGTGTCCCAGTCTATATCTGGTAAACTTAAATCTCCACTTAAGGCTATAGCATGCTGGGGAAATTTATGTGAAATGTATTCCATATTTTCTCTAGTTGTTCTGCCACTAATGCTGCTGAGTCGGAAGGTCGGTAAAAGGGGCCAATTATTAACCTAGCTAGGTTGGTTTAAATTGTTCAAATGGCTCTGAGCACTATGGGACTTAACATCTGAGGTCATCAGTCCCCTAGAACTTAGAACTACTTAAACCTAACTAACCTAAGGACATCACACAAATCCATGCCCGAGGCAGGATTCGAACCTGCGACCATAGCGGCCGCTCGGTTCCAGACTGAAGCGCCTAGAACTGTTCGTCCACAACGGCCGGCCTAGCTAGGTTGTTGAGTATAACCTCCACCCATAATAATTCACAGGAACTATCCACTTCTATTTCACTACAGGATAAACTACTACTAACAGCGACAAACACGCCACCACCGGTTGCATGCAATCTATCTTTTCTAAACACCGTCTGTGCGTTTGTAAAAATTTCGGCAGAATTTATCTCTGGCTTCAGAGAGCTTTCCGTACCTCTAACGATTTCAGCTTCGGTGCTTTCTATCAGCGGTGGAAGTTCCTGCACTTTACTAACGCAGCTTCGACAGTTTACAGTTACAATACCGATTGCTTCATGGTCCCCGCATGTCCTGACCTTGCCCCCGCCATCCTATGAGGCTGTTGCCGTTTTTGTATTTGCCCGAGGTCATTTAGGCTAAAAAACCGCCCAGTACACTCCCCACAACCCCTGCTACCCGTGTAGACTTCTCAAATAGATCATAAGTCTGTCTTTTTTCATCAGTCTTAGAAACATGGCTTCTCTCTGGATAAAGCGTTTAGTAAAGTGTATCTTTTGCAGATCTGCCCATAATGTTGGTAATACATCACAGGCTGAAAAGCTGAAAATTTTTCCTGTGAGGCACAAAAATCTGAAACTGTTTTTTTTTTTTCAAATAAGCTGTCATCTAATAGAATGGTTGATAAAGAAGGTGCTGCCCCCACTCCATAGAATACTTTTTTAGATGACATTAGAATATGAACTATATCATTCCTATACATTCCCGCATATGGTATGCAGCTATTATTTTCTCCTTATTCTAGCAACAGAAAAATGTGTTGAAATGAGTGTGAATTCCTAAGGGACCAAACTGCTGAGGTCATCGGTCCCTAGACTTACACACTACTCAAACTAACTGAAGAAACTTATGCTAAGAACACACACACACACACACACACACACACACACACACACACACACACGCCCAAGGGAAGACTCGAATCTCCGGCGGGAGGGGCCGCGCAATCCGTGACATGGCGTCACAGTCACGCGGCCATTCCGCTCCGGCTTAGCAACAGAGGGAGGTGTGTCATTTATTATCTGCTTTGCAATGGACAACTCTTGTTCTTTTAAAATAAAACTCGACACTTTTTAACCACTCTGGCAAGTCTTTACTCAAGGTTGTCTTAATCTGGTTCGGTTCTGTCTTAACTGTGTCCTCTGAAGCGCTTTTCTGAGACAAGACTTCAGTGGCAGATTGTTATACAACAACTCTTAGTTCTGAATAGAACTTTTCATTCATTTGTGTTTATTTATTGCAAAAGAAAGCCTGCGGAAATCCTTCTCTCTGTGCATCAAACCGTCCCTTCATTTTAAGTTCCTGTTCAGTTGTAAAATGATCTACCTTTTCGTTCATCTTATGAATAGATTCCTTTGGCTGGATTTGTTCCTCAGTTAATTGCTGTGTTGCATCAGGAAGGCCTGGTGTTCAGTTTTTAGATCTGTGATTTCAGTCGTTAAAGAATCCTGTTGCAATGACTAATTTGTCAGCTTGGACGACATTGCACATTATTGTAGTAGTCAGTTTGTCACATCAGTTGACAAGCTTATCCGTTCTTATGACTTATCATTTTCTTGGTTGTAGTTTTATTTATCCTGGATGCCATTTCAGATGACATTTCATCATGCTTTAAAGATATCTAATTTTTCTTTAGTGATAAATCTTCAAAGTTTTTTTTTAGGGTAGCCTCCAAACTTCGATACAGTGCAGTAAATGGATCTCGTGTGGGGCTAGCAGTTGGATTAACTATCTCGCTCTCAGCACTGGACTCAGTTTCAAGAGCTGAAGCTTCAATGTTTTCAATAGTCGCATCAGCGAACTCGCTATCCTCGGCATTTGATTCTACCTCATTACGGGATTATGAGTCCATTTTCGTGGGCTTCCCTACTTTTACCGTACATATAAATTGGCTGAATTTACACGTGAAAAATTATGTATTTTATTAATCTTTTACAATATTATTATTAATTATCACATGTAGCTATAAAAATATAAAAAAATAATTTCTGGACACAGAATGAGCTTTGAATGAGAAATTTGATAGGTAATTAAGACGATATGTTTAGCCAAAGGATAATAGATAATGTTGTCTTTACTGTGTATGTATCGTTGTAATAAAGGTTAACCCTTAAATGCGTGATTTTTTATTTCAAGCTGTAAAAATTATTGTGTTTAGATAACAGTGCCTACGTTACGAAAAAAATTATTTAAAAAAATTTTGATTAAATTAACAAAGCATTATTGCTGACAATCGCTACAAACACAGAAACAGACCTAATTTCAAATCTATCGTAAAGACACTTGAATTAACTGTCTATACCATATCTACTTACGTTTTCAAAATAAAAAAGGAATTTTCAAACCCAAAAGTCAGTGCACAAACACCAAAAAAACGTCTCTCCTTTCTGTCAAAACAGACGCGCGACAGTACATCCCCACAGCTGGTTGTCGAACTGGTTCAGTTCATCCTGCCTTTTACGATCGCTATGAAGAACTACTAGCAGTTTAGCAGCTGCAGTAGAGTGTATACACTTAACTACATAACGAATTTTTTACAAAATGTTGCACAGTATAGGATTCATCGAAGAAATGAAGTCTGTAGCTGATCAGCTACACTATGCATTAAAGGGTTAAGTCACCTGATAATGATAATAACCGAACTTGTTTTAAGACATAGATTGCAGGCTCGACTTACAAATGTTGTATGACTAAATGGTAGGGCTCTGGTGGCGTGCTATGGTTGCGTCACCAAGCCGACCACTTGCAATGTGTTTAATACGCATAAATCAAATGACACTCTTATACATGACCTTCCCGTATGGTGGTCCTCGCAACAAGAAGGAAGGAGACACCTCTACGTACTTCTCTTTTTATAAAGCAATATACAATAGAAAATTAAAGAGAGATATTAATTGCAACTAGGAAGTAAACCTTGCTTTTGCAAAAATAATTTTATCGCTGACCACAGAAAAATATAGCTGTTCGTTTGAAGCATGATGGTCTTTGGTGGTTGGTTACGAGAGTCAGAGAAACTAAGCACGGAAATGGCAGAGAGAAAAAAAGTTTAATGTATTGCTTGGTGGCGCGCCTTCGAGCTATTTATGATATTGCTTTTAGTGAAATTACTCTGCTGACCATTAAAAGTTAAATGCCACGAAGGAAGGCAAATATGGAAATTTTACTTATTATGACTATACCGTATAGCAGGAAGAACAGACACTTATATCTGAAGGTGATTTGTGGGTATACAACCCGAAATTTGATATACAGAGCTGCCACCTCTGGCAACACCTGTTGCTCGAACCTGGCTGAGCATCGGATCAAACGGAGCTTGCACGGTAGGCACACGTACATCATTTTATTTTGTTTCATGGATCTTTGTGCCTGGTGAATGGTTCGCCGCTCGGTAATCTATAACCAGACCATTCCAGCGGGTGAGACATCTGCAGTACACGTTGCGCAGGGCAACAGTCGAACATCCTTCCTTTCTAGGTAGATCAAGAAAGCACGGACAACATGAGGTCTTGTGTTATCTTGTTGACAGTGAGTTTTCGAAGACAGGACACAGACACCGGCCTTAACACGTCAGAAAGGTAGCCCCTGCTGTGTACGCAATGCCAGTCCATACCATCACGCCAGATGCTGGGCCCATATGATGACGACTAATTAAGTCTCTAAACGTTTGTCCACCACAAATGGATACGTCCTCAGTAATCCAGTACCCAGCCTGAAAAGACCATGGGTTTCAACTACTGCACACGCCGTTGTGTGCCATGTCGAAAGATGTCACGATAATGGTCTCCATGCTGACAATCCATGGCACTCCACACGTGACACCATTATCCATATAAATACTGAAAGGTCTCTGTTGGATTCTTTTCATGTTAATTTCTTAAATTTGTTGTCATTTACGGCATACATTCCACTTCTGAATTTACTGTGGTGTTTCTGACTCCATCTGGGAGGAGACTGAGCAGTAGAACGTGTTACTTTTACACATAAACAAGAACGATCTGTCACACAGTCGCATATGGAACCTACATCCGCTTTCTTTTATGTAGAGTATATGATAAGATACTGTCATCCCCCTTCCCTTCTGTGTGAAAGGATGAATGAGCAGATGTATTTCTAGTTGCATGCTTGATGGTAGCAGACAAGCCTATCTGCTCGAGAACAATAGGACCAACGTTGGAACAGGTAGCTACACTTTCTAAAAGCAAAGAGGTTTCTATTCTTGTTATGGTCCTGTCCGTCCCTTGTCATGTTGGTATAGGAAGCTGCCTCTTTGGTCACTTCCGTTTGTATCTGATCTGTGAAGCACCCTCAGTAGGGGCTCACGCCAGTCGGTCCGCAGCGAGCGTCTGAAGTGGTAAGATCTCTTGCTAAGCGAGTCTCTGCTAAGTCCGTAGGACAATGGATTTCTTAAGTTCAGCCTAACTGAAAATTTAATCACCTCTATTTCAGGTTTAGATCTAAAATATCTAATGTTGTCTTAAATTGCAACGCAGTGTAATTCGATTGTGAAGTTCAGAATATCTTCCAGTAGTTGCTTTGTCACTACTTTGTGAGTATAGTGGAACCACGTGTTGAAAATCCTTAACTCTAACTAAGATCATCAATCTTAAACGCGAATGTGCGTGAAATTATAATGTCTCTTCTTGACAATATTTTTCAATATAGCAACTTTTCTTTACGTTCAACCCACGTGGTGTGTACTTTGTGAGACCAGTACCAAGTACTTATACAATGGTTTGACCCATCTGGTTAATAGTAAGACGATAGTAACCAGTTCGAGGTTTTTCTTTCGTAAATTGCGTTTCGATGTAATTTACTTTAATTATTAAAATTATTGTGGCGTTACACTCTTTTGTAAACCAAGTTGACCACGTGAAGCATGTGATGTAATCGTCAAAGTAGCCCTCAGTTATTCTTTTCGGGAAGAATTCACAGAGAGTTAGTATGAATTTAGTATACCAGTGTGTGGTAATTACATGACGGACAGGATTGCGCTACTAACGTAACTTCTCTGGGTGAAAGTTGAATCGGTTGGTTGTGGTTAATTTCCTCTTGCATATGTTTCAACGTTCTTCGTGTGTTATTTTATGAATGCAGTGTTGTATGCAGTCTTCCAATCTTGGCTCCATATTTGATGTGTTCCGTAAGATTACAAACTCACATTTTCACAATCCTAAATAAGTTATGAATCAAGTTTAATATGCTGAAATTATAACGGAACAATGATCAATGTTAAAATAAATGTCCAAATACACTCCTGGAAATGGAAAAAAGAACACATTGACACCGGTGTGTCAGACCCACCATACTTGCTCCGGACACTGCGAGAGAGCTGTACAAGCAATGATCACACGCACGGCACAGCGGACACACCAGGACCCGCGGTGTTGGCCGTCGAATGGCGCTAGCTGCGCAGCATTTGTGCACCGCCGCCGTCAGTGTCAGCCAGTTTGCCGTGGCATACGGAGCTCCATCGCAGTCTTTAACACTGGTAGCATGCCGCGACAGCGTGGACGTGAACCGTATGTGCAGTTGACGGACTTTGAGCGAGGGCGTATAGTGGGCATGCGGGAGGCCGGGTGGACGTACCGCCGAATTGCTCAACACGTGGGGCGTGAGGTCTCCACAGTACATCGATGTTGTCGCCAGTGGTCGGCGGAAGGTGCACGTGCCCGTCGACCTGGGACCGGACCGCAGCGACGCACGGATGCACGCCAAGACCGTAGGATCCTACGCAGTGCCGTAGGGGACCGCACCGCCACTTCCCAGCAACTTAGGGACACTGTTGCTCCTGGGGTATCGGCGATGACCATTCGCAACCGTCTCCATGAAGCTGGGCTACGGTCCCGCACACCGTTAGGCCGTCTTCCGCTCACGCCCCAACATCGTGCAGCCCGCCTCCAGTGGTGTCGCGACAGGCGTGAATGGAGGGACGAATGGAGACGTGTCGTCTTCAGCGATGAGAGTCGCTTCTGCCTTGGTGCCAATGATGGTCGTATGCGTGTTTGACGCCGTGCAGGTGAGCGCCACAATCAGGACTGCATACGACCGAGGCAAACAGGGCCAACACCCGGCATCATGGTGTGGGAAGCGATCTCCTACACTGGCCGTACACCACTGGTGATCGTCGAGGGGACACTGAATAGTGCACGGTACATCCAAACCGTCATCGAACCCATCGTTCTACCATTCCTAGACCGGCAAGGCAACTTGCTGTTCCAACAGGACAATGCACGTCCGCATGTATCCCGTGCCACCCAACGTGCTCTAGAAGGTGTAAGTCAACTACCCTGGCCAGCAAGATCTCCGGATCTGTCCCCCATTGAGCATGTTTGGGACTGGATGAAGCGTCGTCTCACGCGGTCTGCACGTCCAGCACGAACGCTGGTCCAACTGAGGCGCCAGGTGGAAATGGCATGGCAAGCCGTTCCACAGGACTACATCCAGCATCTCTACGATCGTCTCCATGGGAGAATAGCAGCCTGCATTGCTGCGAAAGGTGGATATACGCTGTACTAGTGCCGACATTGTGCATGCTCTGTTGCCTGTGTCTATGTGCCTGTGGTTCTGTCAGTGTGATCATGTGATGTATCTGACCCCAGGAATGTGTCAATAAAGTTTCCCCTTCCTGGGACAATGAATTCACGGTGTTCTTATTTCAATTTCCAGGAGTGTATAAACTGATTTATTTCTTTTTATTTAAATTCTCTTTTTATATACATATCACCGGTTGTTGTAAGATGACTATTAAAAGATTACAATTAATGTTAGTCTGGTTGGGAATTTGGTAAGCTAGACTGGATACCTGATGAAACAGTTGCTCAGTAATGCAAGGTTAACTTCCCCAGATAGCTCACAGCTTTTAACCCGCATTTATTGTCGTGAATATCAGCACCGCTTTCAGAACAACTTAATGCATCAACATTACTATACTGGTCTCGTTACAAACAATCCCAAATTATTACCCAAAGTGCGTGACATGGCAGTACGGTCTGCTCTCTTGAGCAGCCGTCGCGTGACGCTGCTGGGATCTTGAATAGAATTGAGTTTTACTCTCCAGAAACCACTGATTCCACATTCGAATGACAGTCGTAGGATCGCAGCCAATACGAGGAGCAATAAACCAGAATGCACAGCACAATTTTGCAAGACACATTGCTCATACGTAGATGTAGAAATTATGTAATATGAACATGGGGCTGAAAACGCTTTGTTTCCGTGTTACGACTCATTTTCTAAAACTCAATCACGGAAAACACACTCGAACGGAACGCAACAGCATACCACATGCAACTCTTTCTCACAGGAAACGTTGAATATGCCCTCCGTGGCCATTGATACATCCACCAGCCAGCCGTCGCAGTGAATATCAGATGCAATGATGTAGCCCTGGACTATTACGTGTGGTACCGCAGCCTTTCATAATACGAGCACGGAAACTGAACGTATTGCAGTTCCATACACAAGAGCTTTCAAACGTCCTTCAAACAAAATTCCACTGGGCTTGGATCCGGAAGCGTGGAGGCCAGGCAGTTGGTTCATCTCTGCCTGTCCGTCACCGAATCCATTATTTGGAAGCCGACGGACATTAATACTAAAAGGAGAAGGTGCTCCATCGTGCAGTAAGTACATGTTATGTCACACAGCTAAAGGCATAGTTGCTAACATATCAAGTAGAACACTCTCTACGAATTATAATAACTTCGTCCGATGAACCAGGGTAAAAAAAGTGAGGCCCTACCGAACAGTCACCTATTATTCCGGCACAGACATTGACAGAAAATCTTCGGTGATGACTTGCTTCAACGGTTGTGAGAGGATTGACGTCCTCCCATACATTCCGATTGTAAAAATTACTGGTACAAACGTTGAGTTGGAGCGCCTTTGCCGTCAGCTAATCCATGCATGAAATAGGTATCTGCCCCCTCTGCATTTGCGTACACTACGCCAAGTTTGCGATTAATTCTACTTAGTAACCCGTGTGCTTGCAACGGTCGTACTGATTGCTGGAACGGCAATGGCTAAGTCGCATGGCAACAGGGAATTGTAAAACAATACATTGGCTGAGCACAACGTAACTATGTCGCCAAAAGTTCCCCATGATGCTAACACTCTGTTCATGTGTGATTCCCATGACAAATGAGTTGTAGCATGGAAATAACGCGTTTCGAGATATACGTTCATATAAAAAATTTCTTCGTCTGCGAGTGAAGAATGTATTCTGCAATTTGTACCGTACATCTTTGTTACACCCATAATGTTCTATCTTCTTTGTGCGGGTGTTTTACCAAGCGAAGTGGCGCAGTGGTTATCACACTGCAAGGTTCAAATTCGTATCCGGCCATCATGATTTAGGTTTTTCGTTATTTCCTTAACTCGCTTCTGGCAAATGCGTAAATGGTTCCTTTGAAAGAATACGGTCGACTTCCTTCGCCGTCCTCGACATCAACCGAGCTTCTGTTCCGTCTCTAATAATCTCGTAGCCGACTGGATGTTAAACCCTGATCTTACTTTTCGTTCGTGTGACTGCGCTAACATTCTAATCATTTTACAAGACAGTACACTTCACACCATTTTAAGTTTGTTGCGTACAGCCATCATGATCTTCATGTTCTCGATTACGTCCAATAAATGTTCGATGGGGTTCAGACTGGGCGATATCGGTGGCCAAATCATTCCCTCGAATTGTCCAGAATGTTCTACAAACCAACTGCGAACAACTGTGAACCGGTGACTTGGTGCATTGTCATCCATAAAAATCCCATCGTTGTTTGCGAACATGAATTCCATGAAAGGATGCAAAAGATCTCCAATTACCCTAACATAACTATTTCCAATCAGAACGGCCAGTTCTGCTGGAACAGAGAACCCAATCCATTCCATATAAACAAAGTTCTCAGCATCATGGAACCAACGTCATCCTGCATAGCGCCTTGTCTTTTTGCGGTCTGCGCCATACTCAAATACTACCATCAGCACTGGAATCGGGACTCATCTAACGAGGCCATTGTTTGCCAGTCGCCTAGGGTCCAAGCGATATGGTCACCAGCCTGGGAGAGGCACAACAGGCGATGTCGTGCTGTTTGCAAAGGCACTCGCGTCGGTCATCCGCTGCCACGGCCCATTAACGGTCGTCGAGCAGATGCGCAAAACTATAGACCTATATCTCTGACGTCGATCTGTTGTAGAAATTTAGAATCCGTTTTTTGTTCGCGTATCATGTCGTTTTTGGAAACCCAGAATCTACTGTGTAGGAATCAACATGGATTCCGGAAACAGCGATCGTGTGGGACACAACTCGCTTTATTTGTTCATGAGACCCAGAAAATATTAGATACAGGCTCCCAGGTAGATGCTATTTTCCTTGACTTCCGGAAGGCGTTCGATACAGTTCCGCACTGTCGCCTGATAAACAAAGTAAGAGCCTACGGAATATCAGAACAGCTGTGTGGATGGATTGAAGAGCTTTTATCAAACAGAACACAGCATGTTGTTATCAATGGAGCGACGTCTACAGACGTTAAAGTAACCTCTGGCGTGCCACAGGGGAGTGTAATGGGACCATTGCTTTTCACAATATATATAAATGACCTAGTAGATAGTGTCGGCAGTTCCATGCGGCTTTTCGCGGATGATGCTGTAGTATATAGAGAAGTTGCAGCATTAGAAAATTGTAGCGAAATGCAGGAAGATCTGCAGCGGATAGGCACTTGGTGCAGGGAGTGGCAACTGACCCTTAACATAGACAAATGTAATGTATTGCGAATACATAGAAAGAAGGATCCTTTATTGTAAGATTATATGATAGCGGAACAAACATTGGTAGCAGTTACTTGTGTAAAATATCTGGGAGTATGCGTGCGGAACGATTTGAAGTGGAATGATCATATAAAATTAATTGTTGGTAAGGCGGGTACCAGGTTGAGATTCATTGGGAGAGTCCTTAGAAAATGTAGTCCATAAACATGGGAGGTGGCTTACAAAACACTCGTTCGACCTATACTTGAGTATTGCTCATCAGTGTGGGATCCGTGCCAGATCGGGTTGACGGAGGAGATGGAGAAGATCCAAAGAAGAGCGGCGCGTTTCGTCACAGGGTTATTTGGTAACCGTGATAGCGTTACGGAGATGTTTAGCAAACTCAAGTGGCAGACTCTCCAAGAGAGGCGCTCTGCATTGCGGTATAGCTTGCTCGCCAGGTTTCGAGAGGGTGCGTTTCTGGATGATGTATAGAATATATTGCTTCCCCCTACTTATACCTCCCGAGGAGATCACGAATGTAAAATTAGAGAGATTCGAGCGCGCACGGAGGCTTTCAGACAGTCGTTCTTCCCGCGGACCATACGCGACTGGAACAGAAAAGGGAGGTAATGACAGTGGCACGTAAAGTGCCCTCCGCCACACACCGTTGGGTGGCTTGCGGAGTATAAATGTAGATGTAGATGTAGAACACCATATTTCACCGCACTGTCCTAACGGATACCTTCGTCGTATGTGCCAAATTAATTTCAGCGGTTATTTTATGTAGTACCGTTATTGTTTGTCTTTTAGCACTCAAAACTCTACTCAAACGCCGCTCTTCTTGGTCATTAATTGAAGGCAGTCAGCTGATACGTTGTCCATGGTGAGAAATAATGTCTGGAAATTCGTATTCTCGTTACACTTTCGGCACTGTAGATCTCGGAAAATTAAATTCCCTAAAGATTTCAGAAATGGAACCTCCCAAGCACCTAGTTCCAACTACCAATCCACGGTCAAAGTCGGTTAATCCCGAGGTGGGGCTATAATCACGTCAAAAATCTTTTTACATGAATCACCTGATTACAAATAACAACTCTGACAACGCACTGCCCTTTTGCACCTAGTGTACGCGATACTACTGTCGTCTGTACATGTACATCTCGTTATCCCACGACTTTCGTCACCTCAGTCTTTGGTGGACTAAAATTTGCAACCTAGTCTCCAGTAAGATACTGTGTTCTTAAGAGGCGCCGACCCCTTAAAGCAGCTGAAAAACGACACGACCGGAGCACTATCTTAAACAAAGATTAGGATTCATTATTTTTGAATATCTTATCACAATTTTATTAGGTCGCTTTCTTGTCTGTCTGTCCATTAGGTACAAATTTAGCAATTGATTTTAAATTAACTTCCTGATGACCTAGAGACTTAAAAAGCTGAATGCAGCCGGATGACAACGCAATTTTAATTCCCTTTCTTGTTTGGTGTGTGGTGCAGTGTAGTACGTGTAACATTGCGATTTTCCCATTATCCTGGTTAAGTCCGAAATGTTTCGAGGAGGAACGATAGCTGGTAGGCCTCCATGTGAACTTGAAACTGTCTCTTTAGTTATTTTTTTAAACACGTACCGAATTTTCCCTGACAAAGACAACTCAGACTTAACCTATTCATTTATTACCCACAATCTACAACCCCAACGCAATCTGACTGTTATACATTAACAACATGACTTCTAACAATTAACACAAAAGAATGGCCCTGAATTGCAAGAAATCCTATCAATAATACAAGTCCAAAAAATACGAAATTGAAGAAATATGAAATTACCTACAACTCTGTTAATTGCCTAAACTCATTTCAGTCATGAATATCGATAGCGGAAACCCACTCTTTTTCATAAGTCACTTATCTCACAGAAAATCTTGATAACACGAACTACAGAAACTGCAGCAAGTAGTAACAACGGCCAGCTAAATAAAAAGCTTCTAACTACTATAGACTCTAACTACTAGGAGGCATATGGTTAGCAAAAAGAAAGATTCTGTTGAAGAGCAAACAATGTATTTGGGTAATTTTACCTTATTCATGTGACATCCAGTTTCAAAAATTATATAGTAGTCAATAATTCCACTAAACAAACATTATCAGCAACATTCATCATCATACATTTCCTTGCATATTTTCTTATAAACACATCATTTCATGTCCAACTAACACAGTGTCTGCACTAAGAAGATGCTAGACTGTTCAATCACAGAATCTCTTGCTGAGGGTGCACAGCACTGTCAACGATATTACCACAGTCTTGAGCGCTGTCAACATAAAAACAGGCTACTTACATAGCCCACCCCCCTGCCACCCTGAAAAAATTTTACAAAGTGTTTTGGGCAGTGGCCAAGACTAAGTTGTTAAAATTTTTATGTTAACAATATCAAATAGAGCATATGCATACAAAGGTTAAGTAATATGCTGTTGGGCAATAAAGTAAAAATTCTCCTCACAGTCCCTAAAGACAGTCCGAATAATTCATCCGAAGAGAAGTCTGCGCCGGTTTTACGTACAAAGGCTGAGTAGTATATGAAAATGCCCAAATAAGTAGTGCACAACCACGCAATAGTGAAGAAGTAGTGTCCTACGGAAAAACACTGCTGATCTGGACATGAAGTTTTGAAATGGTATCGTAAGGCTGATAATGGGCCACAACAGAGAAGACCCACAGCAGTATCAGTCAAAGTCTTGAAGAATATAGGTAATATTGGTGGATCACCATAGAACAGACCCGCTGTTGTCCTTGTAGAGATGGCCAGCACCCATCCGTAGGACAGTGTGGGTGCACATTCACAATTGAAGACTCTTGAGGATAACATAGCAAGTCCACGAGCCACCATTGTGTACTTAGTATTGATGCATATTACGAGTTCCTATACCATAACTTGTGCACTCACAATTTTTTTTTTTTTTTTTTTTTTTGCAATTTCCTTACAACCAGCAATTCTTTCAGCCAATCCATTTGCTGAATTGTCAACACACGTGAAAGCGCTAACACAGTCATATAATCTCAGAGATTTGGTATGTGTAGTATGACGGACTGGCAGTTGTGTGCAGTAAATGAACCTCTACTGTTTACCTAACTTGGATAACTGGTGTCTATACAATTACAATTTCACAACATAAGAACACAATTACAAATGTAAAGAAAACATCATTATAGTAAAGAACATGATAATACAAATAACATTTGTAGTAATACATGCTTTACAAAAAGAATAGACATAAACATATACATGAATATTACAGGAATTATGAGATAAGTAAAGAAATTAAAAATGAGAATATCAGTAGAAACATTAACTTGACACATGAATATTAAAATAAAACAGAACAGAATAAATAATGTCTGACCATCTTCCTGAAGTAAAAAATTCTACCAAATTTATCTCATTAGGTACAGTCAAAGAGATAGGAAAAACACTGAGAAACAAGGGTACGCATAAACATATCGGAATAACATAAAAGGAAAGGGCAGGATCTGTTTCCAAGTGTAAGTGTGTCGAAGTGTAGCTGTAGGTGTAACACTTGATACTGCAGTACTTGTGGTATGCATTTTATACCTCTGTTTCGTATTTCTCTTTTCAGTAACATACTCATGGTCGTACCTCCTTTACTTTCAACCAAAACTACTTCATTTGCAAAGAAAACTTCATTTAATACTCACAGACCTCTCTTACTTCAACATTTGTTTCCACAATAAATCCCATCTAAGCATGCTATCTGTATTTATAGTTTCAACCAGTGCTTACACTTTCATATATTTCTTACCTCATCTTTCGTTTCTAGGGAAATCCTACCTAAATCTTTTATCAGTATACCCTACTTATACCTGTTCATTTCCCATTTGAAAATAATTGTTCCTCATTATACAATACTCTTTGTCTAGACCTTTTCCTTATAGCTTCTCAATGCATTTCTTCCCCACTCACCACGACTCATTTTCTTATTTAGCATACCCCCCCTCTTAAGCTAACTTAAATCTACTGAGCTCAGATACATAAACTAGAGAATGAGTCAATGCAGCAACACAAAAAGAAAAAAAAATAAGACAGACAACAGCAACACAAATGAAACTGGCAAACCAAATAGCAGCACGTCTACATTAGGAAAGTAAATTACAACTGGTGTAAAACATTATGCAGCAAACAAGAAAAATAAATCAGTGGTAAAACTAGCTTATTTCCGTACAACAAAGTAAAATTCAGTAGCAGCAGGAAATGCAATAACTTATACCTAAAAACGACTAAGCACAAGCAGAAAAAATATTACAGTAAGGTCTGCAGTGCAGATAAGGGAAATGTATGTGCAAGCGTATAATAGCATGTGTGCATCTCTGATCATCAAAACTAAGCAAAGCGTCAGCACTAGGAACAATATCTGTACTATCTCCCATGTGAAATTCAATGGATCTATGTCACATCTTAACAGTAAAGTCGTCCACCACAACAACGTATTCTACACAAAACAAATCAAAGTTCTTGAATAGAAAATTATGTATGCAGATCCTGTTACTAGTCCATTCTGCTTCTTATTGTTCTTCCATTTCCAAGTGCTCTTTTTCTAGAATGTGGATCACAAAATTATTATGTAATGGATCTGTTGACAGAAAGAGTTCACGTTAGCATACGTACTACATTTTATTTTATAAAACCAATGCTGCAGCGCTGCCAGAAACCAGATATCATATAAAGTAAGCAAATATGTACAAAGCAAAGCATAAAAACGTCATTTAGTAACCATGTGGCATCTCATAAGTCAGTAGAAATTCTCTCAACTCTCGTACAGATACACTTGTCATAACCAGGTGTGTAAATGTAAGAATATTTCTCATCAGTTCATAAGTATTTAAGTAAATTGCACGAAGTTCAAACACTAAATTGTAATCATACGTTTACAAGTGGTAGTGTCTGTCACGTTTGTGGTGTGTTCTGCAAAGAAATGTCAATAGAAAGGTCAACGGCCTCTCTGTTCTACAGCTATGCAAGTGCTTCCGGGAGTGTGGCGAGCTTCAAAATGGCTGAAGCGGTACCAGTAAAGTTGAAAGGCAACACAACGATGAGTATATTTCACGGCGGCTAGCGCGCAGCCCAGCACAGCGGAGCATTATGTCAAGGTCACATTTATGAAAGCAGTTTCAGCTACAATGACAATTTCATACAAATGAAAAAAATTTTACAGGTTGAATAATTACAGGGGAAGCGTGTAGAAACGAAATCTCATCAAAAACAGTATCCAAAAATTACCGTCGGCATTCTGGCACTCACATTCACATTTATTCTCACTTTTCACGACTTTTAAATTACAATCCCTGGCTTCCAACATTATTTTCCACAAACCAGAGCACCTAACCCCTACTAATTACTCACTGCCTCATTACGAATATGCGTATTTATCGTCGATACTTCTTCAATATTTCATCATAATAAACATGTACCATAATCTTATTCGTCATATAGCATCACCTTATTGATTACAACCATATCTCAACATCATAATACACATCATCATCGTAATAATATCATCATAACACATCGATCAAATCACAAAATCGTCGTAGTTTCCTTCAATAATCTCAAAACCTCTTAAGAAAATGCTCTCCGCTGGTTTCAATAGTCATCTCCCTCAAATGTACTTCAAAAATCATGATCCCATACAATATACATCATTCAAAGCTCTCGCAGTATCACGTAAGTTTCGAAAATATATGTGACTACTTAACAAAACGCAGACAATGTACGAGTTCTTTATTGCAAAGCAATCCAACTGTGTAATTATGTAGACATGTGTCAGTGAAATAGTAAAAATGTTCATTTCTCTTTGTTAAATGACCAGATAGCTGTCTAATTCTGAGTTAGAGGAACATGGTACTGATGCGTAAAACTGTGTAAGCAAATATCATATTAGCTAGGGCTCTTAGCGCTTGCCGCATGTGTGGTGTACCCCCTTGAGGGACAATGTAATATACCTCAGGTCTAACAGATTAAAACTGCGGAATGAAATGTATCGCCGAAAACCTTCTCTGTATCATTGTAGTTCAAAACTATTTCTAATAATATTTCAGTTGCAAAAAGTAATCACTCAAATGCGTGTCATGTAGTGCTAAACCGTACTCCTTGCTGCAAGAAAATTTCTGTCAGCGTTTAACGGTAAAAATGTGCCAAGTGTCGTAGTTATCGTCGTTCATGTGGTGTCACCGCCAGACACCACACTTGCTAGGTGGTAGCTTTTAAATCGCCCGCGGTCCATTAGTATACGTCGGACCCGCGTGTCGCCACTGTCAGTAATTGCAGACCGAGCGCCGCCACACGGCAGGTCTAGAGAGACTGACTAGCACTCGCCCCAGTTGTACAGCCGACGTTGCTAGGAAAGGTTCACTGAGAATTGCGCTCTCATTAGCCGAGACGATAGTTAGCATAGCCTTCAGCTTAGTCAATTTCTACGACCTAGCAAGGCGCCATTTATCCTTTGCTATGTATCTAATGAAGCATGTACAGTAACAAGACCAATGTTCACCAATTGTGGATTAAAGTTAAGTATTCCAGCAGCTACGTACTTTTCTTTATAGCATTCATTAAGTATCCTGTTTCAGACTTCACGCCATCCTGCGTGAGCTTATAGCGTGCATTTCGGCTTCCTCAAACAACACGGTGTTGGCACTTCTGCCGACACTTCAGTTCATAACCAAAGCTTTCCAAAAATAAATGTACTTACTTTGTCACGTACAAAAGAAAGTGCTATGCGTATAGCTGACGTAGTTATTAAGCTCATTGCCGTGACCTTGAAAGTAGTGTACTGTAACACATAGTTGTGTTACGAAAACAGCTGTCTCATTGTAGCCATGCCACAAAAGTCATTACCAAACCATGTTTTACTTTCCAGAAGAACGTAGAAAAACTGTGCAGATGTAAAACACATACAGCGTAAAAGCAATAATGGAAATTGTGTCATTTATTAGTATCGTCGTAATATAATCGTGTCGCTGTCAAACAAATAAAATACTGTGTCATCTGTGACCTCTCAGAAAGTACTTTAATTAAAAATGTCTTTTCAAGTAAACCAAAATGTTGCAGTAAAACCTCATTAGCAGTATGTGTTTCAAGAATGTGAGCATTATAGTCGTGACGTAATCGTGTAACTGGCAAGCGCAAATGTACTCCAGCAACACTGTGTCGTCTGTTCCCTATAAAAGTGTACACACAAAATTACTGTCTTAATAAGTTCAATAGGTTCTTGACTAGTTAGTTAACTTCAAAACATCGGTGCATGTTAACAGTTCCTAAATGTGACAAAGCGTAATAGTAACTTGAAGTAAAAAATTTTATAGCAAAGACTGAGTCAGAAAGCAAATTATTTCTCCATAAACGGTTTAACATGAGAAATGCGGTGTAATCCTTTAATTTTATTAGTATGCAGAGTTCCAACTTTAACACAATTATCATGCGGTATTCGTCGGATCGTGTAAAGTCCATTGTATGTCAGAAAGAACTTGTGACTCAAATGCTTCTTCTTATGTGACAATGAATGGGCTTTAATAACAACGTTTTGACCAATGTGTTGTTCCTTTGCATTTTTCTTGCCGTGTAGTTTTCTCCTTCTGTCTCCATCAGAATTTATATTTTAATAGGCAAATCAATTATGTCTTCATGTCGAAGCTTACGTGTACTCGGAAAAGGAACAAATTCTTTCTGTTCGGCGGTTCCTCATTTTTTGATACAAGAATAGGTGGCAAAGCAGTGAACTCATGAGGCATTTCATTTAGTAGATTTTGAAATAAGTCTATGTCCCAATACTGATGATCCATGTGACAATAAAGTCTGCAAAGCTTATTAATTTCTTTCACAATGCGTTCAGACGGGTTACATTGTGGAGAGGACAATAAAATAAAAAGAGGTTTGATATTACTATTCCGAAGCATGCGTGAACAAATAACAGAAGTAAATTGTGGACCATTATCTGAAATTACCTTCTCAATGAGTCCAACTTATTGTACGAAATTTTTAACAAAGGCTTTGGATACAGAACTTCCAGTGGCTTTGCGTAATGGTGTGAAAGAAACAAATTTTGAAATAACTTCAACAGTGACGAAAACATACGAAAATCCATTCAGTGTTTTTGAATTTTTTCCCGAATTAAAACGTTAATATCTAGTAAGTCATCAATATCATTCCTATCAGTACTTTCAAAGTGATCATTAGAGTCATATTCCGCCGAAAGTTCCAAACTGTGATCTGACAAAAAGTCAATCTTCAAATTTCGAAGCTATTGACATACCTTCTTTCTCTAAAGATATTTCAGCATCGTGAAAGTTTAAAATTGCTTTATACTCATTCAAAAAATCTACATCTGATATAATCTCCGTCTACAATAATGGAACAATAAGAAAACTTATAATAAATCTGTGGCTTTGACAAAGGAATTCTAAGTTAGTTCGTTGGAGCACATATTCACTTTTTCAGAACATTGCACCTCGTAATTTAATTTTACGTAAAGGAAGTGTGGGACATTCATTGGATCTGTTGCATTTACTGAAAGCTATTTCACTAATTATCGACATAGGACTGCCGGAGTCAAATTCTACCATAAATTTTATGTCATTTGTTGTGATGTGAATTACAGGATATGCATTATTTTTCTGTTTCGTGTCATGTTCCTGGAGTAAAATGTCTCCTATGTCTTCCATTTTCACATAACTGATAATCATGGCAGCTACATCATTAGCCTCATAAGTACGTTTAGTAACTGCCTGCGGTGTGAGTCATTGTCTATTATCTCTTTGGTGTCGCACATCGTTACTGGGATTTGGAGGTCTAATTACTACAGTTTCAACTTGTCGAGAGGGCCCTACCCTATTTGAATCACGCCAGTTCCGCCAGTTCTGATTAAATTTAGGTCTGTTGTCATGGCTATATCGTCTGCCGTCTTGTCGATTTGAGTAGTGTCTTTCTTGTCGATTAATTGGTGAAGAGTTTCTCCCAGATTCGTATTTACGGGGTGGACTGTTGCGTCTGAAGTCATTTTGTGCCCCTTGATAATAATTATTCTGGTTCCCATATCGTCTGTTTCTACCGTTGTCTCTGCCATAGTCATTGCCACGTAAATGTAATCCGTCTCTGTAATTATTTTTATTCTGCCAATGGTTGTCATACGGGTGGTGTCTGTGTTTACGGTTACTATCTCTGTCGTCACGAAATTGTGACGGATGCGACCTGTAATTGTTGCTGTTTTCCTGTTTTCGCATCATGCGATTGTCCGTGTCGTATTCCATTTCTTGCAAAACTCCCTGAAAAGCTTTGATACCATCTTTACAACGTCCAGCCAAAATAATATGTCTTAAGTGTTCAGGCAATTTAGTTAAGCTATTGCGAATAAGTTTAGAGCGGCTGTACGCGTTTGACAAGTACTGATTCTTCAAAATATTTGACAGGAAAATTCAGACTGTTCGAAATGCTTCATCATTATAATTCTGTGTTTTACTCGATCTTGTGTAACCTGAGACCAATATGCAGAAAGGAAGGCATGATAAAAATCTCCTTCACTGTGACAGCCATGAATTCTCACAACTGGTTCAGTTTCTAAATAGCCACACATAAATTCTAATCTATGCTCTAATGACCAGTTAGGGGGAAAACAATGAGAAAATTGGTGATAGGTTTCTGATGAACCCGTCTGTTACAGGTAACTAGGACAAAACACGAAAGAACGAGATGTCTTACTGCCTCGTAAATGCAGGATGTACTCACTGAGATTTTATTCAGTTACGGCTCCTACAAAGCTGAACGAAGAGTTGGGCCTCATCTCTTGTTCGCTAACGTTACCAATCGCCGCTAGCGTGTAGCCACCTTGTAGTAGAGTTACGCGACGTAATGACTGTCTGTGTGGTTACCTCTCGCCCGAAGCAAACCGTTTAGCGCGGCAATTTCCCCGTCTGCACATCCTGCCCCAAACGCTCGTTCCATCTGCAATATGACCTGAGATATGGTCACTAAGACGAGCAAGAAGTTGTGCCCTCACCGGGGGGCGGCCGCAGGGGTGAAACTCCCACTTTGCTTTCCAGACGTAAGGGATAAATATGTTTTCTACGTCGGTAATATCACCAATACGCTGACCAGTGAAAGGGCGCCGACATTACAGTTCCTTAAGGAGCAGGACGTGATCCGCGGGCGAGTTTTCCCGCCTAATTGGTGCCCGGAATAAGAAATAGCAATCTGCAGAGGAAACGTAGCCACCGCCCTGTAGTTACGGCCGGGTCGGTTAGTGAAAATTAATGAAGGCGTGGACTGTGATGGAGAGATGATTGTGGGATAATTGCATCTCGCGGAGTCCGCTGGGGAGCTCTCGCGGACGACGGGCATCGAGGGTGCACGCCACGTTCACGTTCTAGGAAGCTGAGCAGAGTGTACCGCGGAGGTCGTAATGCGGACTGCAGACCCCCTCGTACCAATCTGGGTGCCGGTAACCGTGCTTCCTGCGGCACATCAGGTTTTGTTCTCTTCTGTAAACAATAGCGATAACAGGCGCAACACGGTTCTCTGGCAGTACTGGGGAGTTCGCTGAGTACTCCGTGTCTCGAGAGATTTATCTAGGCGTGGTAGACAGAAAAACAATTACTACGATCTGCTACTGCGATATAATAAAATTACTTGGCAGTTTTCAGTGCTTGGATCAGTTAACAGGCTATGTTCTAGGAACAAAATAATGAACTTCACACATTTCCAAAGCTAAAAGCGAAAAAAACCAGATATTCCAACTCAAAAAAGCTGTTACTTATTTAACGTGAGCAGATTAACGCCTTCAAAACCACTCTTAAAACCGTCCAGGATCTTAAATTTCTAGGTACACGCAAGTACGGATTGTCTGACGTTGGTAGCTGTATCAGAATAGTTTTAAACATCTAATAATGGCAGTAGCTCGAAGCGGTTATTGTGAATTGTATACCGAATACGATCAAGATTGACACTCATAAATAAAGCGCAAAACATGATTGAGGTAGTTTAACACCATTACGTCATAAGCTGATAAGAATGTCAAAATCGAAGAGATATAGGAAAGACTATAAACGTCCGTCAGGCCGTAAAGAACGCCTAGTCGGATTAATTTCTCTTGTCTCTACATAGGCAGGATATCTGTGCGTAAGATGGTGAAACATGAACAAAATGATGTACGTCAGAGATGTATCACATTAGAGGTTCACCAACAGTTCATAGCCCCTTTGCAGAGAAAGATTTAGTTCAAAAATGGCTCAAATGGCTCTGAGCACTATGGGACTTAACTTCTGAGGTCATCAGTCCTCTAGAACTTAGAACTACTTAAACCGTAGCGGTCGCGCTGTTCCAGACTGTAGCGCCTAGAACCGCTCGGCCACTTCGGCAGTCAAAGATTTAGTAGCCTACCATGAAAACATCGCTGTTCTCAGTAGCGTGAGGTACGACGGTTTGTGTAAGTTTCAGTTTCAAGTCTAAAGGAAGATTTTTATATTTTCGTAGGGCATGGACAGACACTGATGCCTTATTCCAAACTGTAGCTCTCTGTTCTGAATATCTGTTTTTCTCTAGTATTAGAACCATTCAAATTAAAAAGTTGTCACTCGATATAAACTCTACAATCAACCATGAATAATCAGATAATGAACATATTCTACTCAGTGGGAGGCAACTACAGATGGGATAAATTCCCGTAATTTCAGGCTACTTAGTCTATAATGACGAACCAGGACTGCATGGATTTTAATGGATTCTTCGCTCACTGTGATAATGTACTCCACTGACTTTCTTTTAAGCTCTTCTGAAGGTAATTGATCCTCTGCTTAACTGCAAATGCTGATCAGTGGCATACATGATATGTTCGTTTGCGTGGTCATTTTCAGCAAAAGCTGTTAATATCGGTTATTACTGGTTTCTCCATCTTGAACTTACTGCAATTTAAATAAAGATAATTTTACAACACATACGTTTCGCTTTTATTTATATTGCATCATCTGTGGTCATTCTGCAAATAGGATACATATGTTCTTACATTTTTGGTCGTATTAGATTAAAAACAGCGGTTTCTTTATAAAGTTGGTGTGCAGTTTACTTATGATTTTTCTGCGTCTTGCCTATTTTCCAAATCACTGCTTATTCCCTCTTTGGTAGCAGAGGTCGATGTCGAAAGGCTTCGTTTCACACGTACACTAGGCAATTTTTGCCTATTTGCACTTTTTCTTACGCTATACTTGCGCTATTTGCACTTCACCTCATCTCAGAATAACTACTGCTACCTAAATACGTTTTAATTTTCTTACTATATTCAACCCACAGTCTCCCTGTTTAGTTCGTACCCCACAAACGTCCCTGCGTCACTAAAATGACGATCCCTTCTTTTAGTTAAGATGTGCCATAAATTTCTTTTCCCTCTAACTTCATACAGTAGTCCCTCATTAGTTATTATACTTATCTATCAAATCTTTAGCATTCTTCTGCAGGATCACATTTCAAAAAGTTCTGTACTCATCTCCTCTGAATTCCTTAATAAGTAAGCAAAATAAGCATCTGGCTCAAACGACACTTCCTAAGAAACGATGAAGTTCTTGGGAAAACTTACCATTTCATCTGGTATGAAGGACACACGAGGCAGGTGAAATACTGGTAGGCTTAATAAAAGGATATAATAATTCCACTTTCAAAGAACTGTTAATTATACGGAACCATCAGTTGAATGAGTCGTGGTTCCAAATATTGCTACAAATTATTTATAGAAGAATGGTATAATCGGTAGACGCCGGCCTCTGGAAAAATCAGTTTTGCTTCTGCTGAAATCTAGGAACGCAAAAGGCAATATTAACCATATAAAGTATCTTAGAAGGTAGTCTGAAGGAGAGAAGACCTATGTTTATAGCGTTTGTAGATTAAGAGAAAGCTTTTGACAATGTCGATGGAAATACACCAGTGGAAATCGAAGAGAGCAGAGATAAAATACAGTCATTGTAAGATCGTTTACATGTTGTACATTAACCATACTACATGTATAAGAGTAGAAGGACGGTGAAAGGAAAGCAGTAGCTGTAAGTGAGGCAAGGATGTAGTAAGTAGTCAACATAAACCGGGAGAAATTGGGGAAGTTCAGGTAAGAGAAATTACGAGTATAACTTTTGTCTTTGGCCATACCATCATAATTCTGCCAGTGATGGTGAACGACTTCAATTAATTGCTGATTGAAAGGGACAGTGTCTTGAAAAGAGCTTGTATAAAGATCATCAATAAGAGTGAAACAAGGGTAATGAAATGCAGGCGAATTCAATCACCGGATGCAAATGGAAGTGACACTAAAGGCAGCTGGTGGGTTTTGCTATATTAGTTGCAAAGTCACGATCCCGCGACGTAGATTTAGTTTTTCCCTGGTTCCCCCAAATCACTTACGACAACTGTCGTTAAGATCCCCTTAAAAAGAATACTGTAAAATTCCTTCCCGAGCTTATACTCCTTCTGTTACAATGCCGTCGTTCAGCTTTTTGACAGTACTCTTATTGACAAAAACACTACTACCTCTACCTCTCTTTTGTGTCATGACAGAAAACACCACAGCTACTTATCTAAAGAATACTTTGAATCCTAATCTTACTTCCAAAGAATTTCTTCAACTGCATCGCCGCGCGGAGTGGCCGCGTGGTTTGAGGCGCCATGTCACGAATTCCGCGGCTCGTCTCGCCGGAGGTTGGAGTCCTACCTCAGGCATGGGTTTGTGTGTTGTTCTTAGCATAAAATAGTTTAAGTTAGACTAAGTAGTGTGTAAGCCTATGGACCGATGACCTCAGCAGGTTGGTCCCTTAGGAATTCACACACCTTTGAACATTCAACAGCATCAAGTACGACAAAGATAACACGTTTTACTGTATCTGATAAACCGATTCTCTGATGATTCGATGCAAAATGCTTTCCCGATAATATAGTCAGGATTTGAACTTTTCCCTGTAGTGACTACGCAATAAACGTCTCCGTGGTTCTGCTCTTGCTAAAATGGCCACCTTCCCTGTAGCTTCCTACTCTGTCTGTGACACAACCGTCGGCCTCATTTTGTAGTTACAGTCGTCATTAATGTTTGTATCTCGCTTCATTATGGTCGCTATGATTAAGCACCAAACAGAAAGCTGAAAGATATGTAAACAAGAGTCATACACAGACTCAAATGGAAATATATATTCCAACAAAATCTCAAGTAGCTCACTTAATCACTAAAGGAAATAGCACTTAAACGAAACGTAAAAGGCTCTTACACTGATCCGCTTATTACAAATCGTTGGAGTGGCAGTTCCTGCTCGGTAAACGCAAGCAAATCATTCTCAGTAATTACTGCAGTACACAAGACAACGAAGACGAGCGTGAGAAATGATGTGCAGTAAGTTTAGCGTTACCTGAAGGACAGCACAGATGACTTTATAATTCTGTTGCGGTCGTATTTTCGAGTTAATGTTTAATAACTGAAGGGTATAAGGAATACTTTCTTCAGTCAACAGAACTAAATTCCTCCTCCAACCTACAACGAACTTGCCTGAAGCATATGAAGTGACTTGTGGTTATAGCAAAATATATAGCGATCCAACTGGAAGAACAATAAAAGAATCCACGAACCTCACGCACGTTTAAAACAAAATCCGAAATCAGCATTTATAGAGTAAAAGTAAGTAAAATAACTGAAATGACAAAGAAAGAGTACAGTCATTACAATAGCGATGACAGCTACAGGCTTCCGTGTTCGTGGAGTCCGCTATCATGGAAGTAAACACGAGCCATGACGAACGAGCGAGGAACATTATCAGTCGACCCCAATATTATGAAATGTAGAAGGGAGGGCGCTTTGGTTGGTTTATCGCGAATTTTTATCGTGTCAGTCCATGAGGGCACGAAACATATGATGGTATATGCACAACTGTCATGATATCATTCACAGTGCGATGTGTTTCCCTTAGCCATCAGTGTGCTTGTTTACCGTAACGATGGCTCGGAGCACTATGGGACTCAACTGCTGTGGTCATCAGTCCCCTAGAACTTAGAACTACTTAAACCTAACTAACCTAAGGACATCACACACATCCATGCCCGAGGCAGGATTCGAACCTGCGACCGTAACAGTCGCACGGTTCCGGACTGCGCGCCTAGAACCGCGAGACCACCGCGGCCGGCGCGTTTACCGTAATGTCACAGCGAGTTTCTGGTAACGGAAGTGCATTAATATCGTGGCCAAGTAGTACTACCCACAAAAAATTGAGCCAGCACAACAACAATAATATTTTGGATACCCCTTTCTTTCAGTATCTGCTTTCAGTTTTCACCCTGCCCCCCCCCCCCCCCTCCCTCTTCACAATAACATCCTGAAGATTTTTACAAAGTAACGTCTCGGAAAAAGGGGGACAAATTAGTCTCTTATAAGCGAAAGCAACTGTCTTTCGATTGTTCAGACATACAGAACACCAGTTCAAACCTGAAGAAGGTCTTAGGAAAGGGGAAGAAATATCGAGCATTGAAGAATTTATAAAGCAAAATGACGGGGCCTAATGACTCAGAAGGTTTTGTCAGCAAATCTGGAGCATTACGTTGGCTGGCTTGGTGTCTTACAATTGCTAACAGCACCTTCAGTGTGTATGCGTGCTCATAAACGCGTTCAGATTCCAAGAAATCCTTGGTCTTAATGGCAGTAGCACTCTTGCGATAATTAGCAAGTTTTTATAGAAACTAAGCGAACACTAGCAAAAGTCAAGGAAAAATACCTTTATATCTACGCATCACAATTATCTTTTGATCATCTATCGACCGCCATCAACTGATATGCAAATTTGCAGACTCATTAATTACGAAAGTATCTGAATTATTTTTTAACCTGAAGTGTTTGGTATTCTTTCATCGAAGTAATGATGAATTTTTATTGCTGTTCTTGAGAATGTGGCAGCAGAACCACGGGTGTCAGCTACGACTGCTTTAATCTATGTACCACATAGTAGACTCCGTGCAATTTGCCAGGAGACTTTCCGGTCGGCAAGGTGTACGCCAGGCCTGACGTAGCTTCGAAACTGGCGCATTCTTATTGCGTAATTACCTGTTGCCGAGTGGGTGTTCCCTCGTCTGGCGAGGCTGCGATAAAATCTCAAAACAGACAGTTAACAGCGATCAGACAACGGGACGCTCGGAGCATAGGAAGCAGCATAATTCTGCTCCCTCCCTTACACAGTCCACGTAATTTCTCGTCGGCTCTTTCTTAATTAACAGTTACCGATCGCCATTTAGAATTAATTACGAGGCTTTTCCAGCATTCTTCTGGGTTAAATTAATGTTTCCAGCGGCCGCACCGGCTAGGAGAACTCGCCGCTACGCTGCAAGTGGAGCTCCGGCGTCCAGAAACCAATACACGGCGCAGGAAATAAGATCTCGTCCATCTCGACCGAATCTCGACTAATGGCTTTTATGGAAAGACGTGATAATGAGAATTTCGTTGCTGTAGAAATAGGTGCCGTGTCCGCGAGATGCAGTCGGTTTGCTGAGAGTTAATGTGTACGAAAACTGGCCGAAACGTGATAGTCGGAAACGAGATGTGTCGGCGCTCCGTGTGGGACGACGGCCGATGGCGAGAGATTATAGTAATTACGGCCGGCGGCTAACGACGTGTGTTGGCACGGCGGTCGGCGGTCGTGCCGCCGGACTGCTCACGACAGGTCCCCAGCTTCCGCCGTCCCAGGCGCCGGCGTTGACGCTTGGCTGCCGTCTCCACCGAGCGCCACTCTCGCTCACTCCACAACACCCGGTCTGCCCACGGAAAGCGCAAACAATTCTGTCACTACATGAACTGAATTCTTCTTGTTGAAGTGTACACGCATGTGTTACATCTTCACCTATCTCTACAAAATGAACCAGAATTTACCGACAGAATTTTAGAGGCTGCCTTCTCTACACGATAGCAATGGAGATACTATCGAAGAAAATGCTGCTAAAGCAGACTTATTAAACACAGCCTTCCGAAATGCCTTCACAAAAGAATACGAAGTAAATATTCCAGTATGCGAATCGAGAACAGCTGCCAACATGAGTAACGAAGAAGTAAATATCCTCGGAGTAGTGAAGCAACTTAAATCGCTTAATAAAAGCAAGCCTTCTGCACCAGACTGTATAGCAATTAGGTTCCCTTCAGAGTATGCTGATGTATTAGCTCCATATACAATCGTATACAACCGTTTCCTCGACGAAAGATCCGTACCCAATGACTGGAAAGTTGCGCAGGCCACACCAATATTCAAAAAAGGTAGTAGGAGTAATCCACTAAATTACAGGCCCATATCAAATGGCTCTGAGCACTATGGGACTCAACTGCTGAGGTCATTAGTCCCCTAGAACTTAGAACTAGTTAAACCTAACTAACCTAAGGACATCACAAACATCCATGCCCGAGGCAGGATTCGAACCTGCGACCGTAGCGGTCTTGCAGTTCCAGACTGCAGCGCCTTTAACCGCACGGCCACTTCGGCCGGCACAGGCCCATATCGTTAACATCGATATACGGCAGGATTTTAGGTATATTATATATTTTGTTCGAACATTACGAATTACCTCGAAGAAAACGGTCTATTCACATACAGTCAACATGTGTTTAGGAAACATCGTTCCTGTGAAACACTACTATCTCTTTAATCACGTGAAGTGATGAGTGCTATTGAGAAGAGATTTTGTAAGACGTCGTGGTCTCCTGACCGTCATTGCTTACATAGTCCGCCCTCAAAATCATATTCCGCACATCAAGACGCTTCATTCGAACCCAAACTCGATAAGATAAAGTCAATGTTGTATGAATTCATGTAAACGATATGCAAATAACAAGTAAATCGCAATTGCGCACCGAGGTTGAAATACTCGAGGCTGGCATACACACACACATTCAAGACACGACGGTCACAAAAGCTTTTAGTTCAGGAGAGGCAAACGACACGCCAGGAGGCTGGTCCCTTCAGAGGACGAGTCAGCCTATCTATGTCGGCCGGCGACTGCCCCTTAGAGCAGACAGCGTTTGCCCGAGTGAAAGGGAGAACGACCCCGTGTTCAGCTTAAAAGCAAATTCCGCTGCATTGGGTGGGAGCGCCCAGCCTATGCATTCTTTATAAACATAGCACACAGTTTCAGAGGTTTTCACAGGGAGACAGCAAACGCCAAACGCCGATGCTACAGATTTCCTGATTGGTCGCCTTAAACGAAACGTCATTCTCCCGTTTTAGAAGACCAATGCTGATTGGCAGACGATATTCCTGACACCTTGAGCTGAAGGAGTAATGGAAGAGACCGAAAGATATACCCCTTCATGTCTGGCGTGGAGAGGCGCCATTCCGCTGTCGCTCTTGGAGCGAGAACATTTAACGAGAGCGTGTGCGCTCGTACGTGTACTCAAAGAGTGAGGAACAAGTCTCTCCTCAGTACTTCACTGGGAGAGCACCTCTGTTGGGAGCGAATTGGAGTGGACTCTATATTGAGTCCTTGCGATTAAGCATTGTTCACTGTGTTGGTCGCCACACTTACTGTGCAGTGTGAATGGACAGAGTTATAGTTAAATGCCTACTAGCGAATTTTTGAGTGGCATCGCGGTGGACTGGTTATCTGACCGGTGTACCACGCCAATAGTTAGAATAGGGGCGAATAGGAGTCCTTGACTTCATCAAGGCGTAGGGAGAGTTTGATTGGCGAAGGTCAATCCAGATAGAACGAGAGTTATCTTATTTGTCAGCAGCGAGCGGCGCAGACAGCAGTCATCTCAGCTTACGGTATTGTGCGCTACAGCTCTTGCGAGCCCCATATCTCCTCCACAACAGTACACTTCACTGCATTTCACACGCAACAGCCTCGACCTTACCTAGCAACATTCTAACGGATAATTATTCAGTTTGAGTAGGCGTGGCTCTCAGCCATTCTGCCAATTCAATAACAATCTTAAACTTTGTATAGAAATTTCATTAGCGAATCCTATCCTTAAGAGGTAACTTCACATTCCGAAAAGAACCCAGAAATAACTTGTTCAGTTCATAACTAAAATTGCCATTGTGATTTCTCTGAATTTTTGCAAAATATAATAATTTTCGTTAGTTTCATGTTTTTCTTACACTAACTAGCACTACTCCAGTACCCAAGTATCCCACTAGTTATGTGAGAAATTTTGTGAATTTTTGTGTCATTTCCTTACAGTGGACGACTCCAGAAGATATTTATTGCTGAAAGTTTTCCAGGCATTTCTCTTTAGAACGTTAAGAGCGTCTGTCTGACTTCTGTAGTAGTGTGGGGGTGGAAATTGCACCTTGCAGAAGCCACAGGGTAAAGGGTACGTCTCAGATTAGTCCGTTGCGCAGAATGACAGAATAGCACCCACCCATTCACTCACAATTTCAGATCGATTCCGTATTTCTGGATTTCCGGAAGGCTTTTGACACTGTACCACACAAGTGGCTCGTACTGAAATTGCGTGCTTATGGAATATCGTCTCAGTTATGTCACTGTATTTGTGATTTCAGAGAGGTCACAGTTCGTAGTAATGGACGGAAAGTCATGGAGTAAAACAGAAGTGATTTCTGGCATTCCCCAAGGTAGTGTTACAGGCCCTATGCTGTTCCCTATCTATATAAACGATTTTGGAGACAATCTGAGCAGCTATTGACTAATAAAGTCACCAGAAGACCAAAACAAACTGCAAAACGACTTAGAAAAGATATCTAAATGGCTCGAGAAGTGGCAGTTGACCCTAAATAACGAAAAGAGGGAGGTCATCCACATGATTGCTAAAAGGAACTCGTTAAACTTCGGTTACACGATAAATCAGTCTATTCTAAAGGCGATAAATCACTCTAATCTAAAGGTCGTACATTCAACTAAATACCTAGGTATTACAATAACGAACAACTTAAATTGGAAGGAACACATAGAAGGCTAACTAAAGACTGCTTTTTGTTGGCAGGACACTTAGAAAATGTAACAGACCTACTAAGGAGACTACCTGCACTATGCTTGTCTGTCCTCTTTTAGAATACTGCTGTGCGGTGTGCGATGCGTACCATATAGGACTGATGGAGCACATAGAAAAAGTTCAAAGAAAGGCAGCACGTTTTATATTATCGCGAAATATGTGAGAGAGTGTCACAGAAATGATACAGGATTTGGGCTGGACACCATTAAAAGAAAGGCGTTTTTCATTGCGACGGAATCTTCTCACGAAATTCCAATCACCAACTTTCTCCTCCGAATGCTAAAATATTTTGTTGACACCGACCTACATAGGGAGGAACGATCACCACAGTAAAATAAGGGAAATCAGAGCTCGTGCAGAAAGATATAGATGTTCGTTCTTTCCGCGCGCTATACGAGATTGGAATATTAGAGAATTGTGAAGATGGTTCGATGAACCCTCTGCCAGGAACTTAAATGTGATTTGCAGATTATCCATGTAGATGTAGATGCTGCTCCTGGATCTTTTCTAAGTACTCTGGTATAACTGAACCGTGGTCTCCGATGGTTTGGTACAGGGTTGTCCTTTTCGTTCGATTTCTTAACTCAGTTCGGCATGTTGTTTATTAGTTACATTGAAAGTGTCTGCACAAAAACGTAAATTATGACGGTACGCCCTATGTGGCGCACCTACTGCGGAGCACCACCGGCCGAATGCCTCCAGTCCGCACAATTCAAACGCCTCGGCTACACTCGAACCGCGGCAGGTCCGAAAAATCAGCGACTAGGCCATCAGTGGACGGCGCCGGCAGCCTGCCTGTCTCAGTGGTCGGGCGCAGTTGGTATCGGAGTGCGCGGTCAAGACTATGTTCTGCTTCCGCGACCCAGCCAAACAGCCAGTCAGAAAGTTGTAGTACTCCTCACATTCCGGATTTAAGCTCGCGCCGGGGCAGCAGAAGGCAAAAAGGCCGAAGACAAAGCACAGGAAATGTTCGACACAATCGACAACTTATGGCACTATACGGCAGTTGCAGCCTGTAGGAACAGTCCAACCACACAGGTGGCACAAGTGTCTGGTGCCACGGTCTGTACCTTACGTCTAAGGCAACCGACATCACATCACCAGTCTATGCAGCTACATACCACCATCAGTGACATACACCTACCAAAAAAGCAGGTGTAACGATCCAAAAAACGATAATATAATTAAAAGTAGAAGGCAGGGACATTGTCAGCCCAGAACCAATCAACTTCACCAGAGATGCAGCCGCTGTTTCCATCTAGTTCGCCGCCCACTGCCGCTCTTCAACGAACACGTTGCGCTCCCGAGGGCCGGACTCTACCAGCCCGGTGCATCTGCACTTCGTCATTGTTTCGGTGACTCTAGCTAGTAACATGAACTTCTTCATTATTCGTGCTCCGCATAGAGTTACCGGTCACGATGAGTGTACTCCATAGAGGCTTGTCGGAAATTAGCATTTGTTCTACCAGTTTTATATTCCAGTAAGGTACTTTATTATCTGCTTTCTAATTACTGACGTTTTTCAAGACTGTGTTGTTTATTGTAGTGATCAAGAATAGCACATCTTCTCACAGTAAATTATCTGAAGAAGTAATTTCTACGGTGTTAATTGATTAGTTTTCGAAGATATTTCAAGAAGCTTTTTTGTGTTGTTGTTAATATTTAGTTTAAGTCTATGAACTTCGTGGCCTCGAAATAATTATGTCAATAAATGTTTTTCCAATTTATGTTCTGTGTACCAATTATATCAGACATAATACTACGGATCTCATTTGGAAAGAAGCTTGCTCCGTTACTTCACATTACTTGCCACTGACAATAGAATGACAGTCAGTTCTGTCGCATAATCTCTGTAGACTCTTTCAGTGTTCCTCGACTTCAGGAAAGAATATGACACTGTCCCGCACTTCCGTTTGCTGAAAGCAAATACTAGCTTACTGGGTTCAGTATTTCATTACAGATGGAACTCACCGAGTCGCTCTTATCGGAACAAAATCGACAGACGTAATTTAGGTAATATCAGCGGTACCTCAAGGAAGCATGGTAGGAACATTACTGTTCACAACGTAAATAAATGCGTCAGAATCTCTTTAATGCTCTTCGCAGATGATGCGGTTGCCTTTTAGAAGGTAGCAACGTCAGAAGACAGTAACGATTTGCAGAAGAACCTGCAGAGAATAGATGAATGGCACAGTAACTGGCAATTAGCCCTGACATAAATGAACGTGACAAATTGCGCATAAATAGGAAAAGGCATACACAACTCCTCGGTTAATGACAAATTGCTGGAAACACTAACCACTGTAAAATACCTAAGACTAACTATCCGGAGCGACCTTAAGTGGAATGATCACATGAAGGAAATAGGACAAGATAATGCAAGAGGGAGTCTTAGGAAGAATCTTAAGGAAATGCGATTCGTCCATTAAAGAAGTGACTTATACAGCCCTTGTTCGACCGTTTATTGACTACTGTTTATCAGTCGCGGATCCTTACTAGGTAGGCCTGATGGAAGAGATAGAGATGATCGTCACGGGATCCTTTCTTTCAGCGTCAGAACCTTACGGCGATTCTCATCAAATTCCCGTGTCAGACGCTACAACAGAGGCTTTCTGTATCCTGGAGAGGCTTACTATTGAAATTTCGAGAGAGTCAGAAACATATTACTTCCTCCCACATACACTACGTGATCAAAAGTATCCGGACACCTGGCTCAAATTGACTTACAAGTTCGTGGCGACCTCCACCGGTAATGCTGGAATTCAGTATGGTCTTGGCCCACGTTTAGCTTGATGACAGCCTCTACTCACACAGGCATACGTTCAGTCAGGTGCTGGAAGGCTTCTTGGGGAATGGCAGCCCATTCTTCACTGAGTGCTGCACTGAGGAGAGGTATCAATGTCGGTCGCTCAGGCCTGGAACGAAGTCGGCGTTCCAAAACAACCCAAAGGTGTTCTGTAGGATTCATGTCAGGACTCTGTGCAAGCCAGTCCAATTACAGGGATGTTGTTTTCGCGTAACCACTCCGCCACAGGCCGTGCACTAGGAACAGGTGCTCGATCGTGTTGAAAGATGCAACCGCCATCCCGGAATTTCTCTTCAACAGTGGGAAGCAGGAAGGTGCTTATAACATCATTGTAGGCCTGTGCTGTGATATTGCCACGCAAAACACCAAGGGTTGCAAGCCCCCTCCATGAAAAACACGATCACACCACCGCCTCCAAATTTTGCTGTTGGCGTTACACACGCTGCCAGATGACGTTCACCGGGCATTCGCCATACCCACACCCTGCCATCGGATCCCCACATTGTATACCGTGATTCGTCACTCCACACAACGTTTGTCCACTGTTCAATCGATTCGTTGTTTGGCCTTTACCGGTGTGACTTGTGGCTTATGAGCAGCCGCTCGACCACGAAATCCAAGTTTTCTCACCTCCCGCCTAACTGTCATAGTAATTGCAGTGGATCCTGATGCAGTTTGAAATTCCTGTGTGATGGTCTGGATAGATGTCTGCCTATTACACATTACGACCCTCTTCAACTGTCGGCGGTCTCTGTCAGTCAACAGACAAGGTCGGCCTGTACGCTTTTGTGCTGTACGTGTCTCTTCACATTTCCACTTCACTGTGACATCGGAGACAGTGGACCTAGAGATGTTTAGGAGTATGTAAATGTCACGTACAGACGTATGACATAAGTGACACGTTCGAAGTCCGTTAGTTCTGCAGAGCGCACCATTCTGCTCTCTCACGATGTCTAATGACTATCGAGGACGCTGATATGGAGTACCTGGCAGTAGATGGCAGCACAATGCACCTAAAATGAAAAACGTATGTTTTTGGGGGTGTTCGGATACTTTTGATCACATAGTGTATGTCTCGCGTAATGGGCACAAAGAGAAAACTTGAAAAATTGCATCCAAAGAGACACTCAGCGACAGTCACTCTACTCACGTGCCATTCGCGAATAGGACAGGGAAGGAGAATTCAGTTAGTGCTACCGGGAGTACCCACGACGACACAGCGTCACTTGACTTGCGAGATATTGATGTAGATGTACTCTTAGCTATAAGGCTTGCAATCAGTACTGGTTGGTTTTAGGTTGGTTCTGGTTTTCCGCCTGTGTGCGTTGTACGTTAACAGTGATATGGAGCAGTTCTGGTGATTAAAAATAACAAGCTTTTTCATTCGATAAATTTACTGTTGAAGAAATACATGACATTATCCTTGGAAGAGCGACACAACGGTGCTTTATTGAGCAATTCCAACAATGACAGCAACTATATCATGTTATTTTGGACTTTTATAACCCTCCACCAACTAGCAGCAGATTATCACTACCTGGATGGTACCATTGATGTTGGGCATACCCAGCTGCTATCAGCTGTCGGAGCGCCCTTTCTTCTATTCTGAAAATAATCTCGCATTGACATGAAATTTTTAACCAACATATCCTACAAGCCCGTAAATATTGGAGTATCGACTTGCTATCTTTTCATCAAAGAATTCATGGTTTAACACTTTCCGTTTCCATCAGTATAAATTAAAGTAAAATTTTAAATAAGAAACCTACATGGGCTATAAAGAGTTTCTGTTCGAAGGCCGTACAATCCAGAAGCGGTATGTCTACTAGGCAAAATCGCCTTGAGCATTGAGGCAGACGGCCTACTGATGCTCCATGTTGCAACCACCCGTTTGGTATAATACCGTCTCCTGCTATACGTAGAAGTCCGGAACTCCTTGTGCATTTCCTCGTCCGACAGGGATCTTCGACCATTCAAAGCCTTTTTTAAGGGGTGAAGGCGTGATAATTGCATGGAGAGAGTTCATAACAATAGAGCGGGCGTTCTAGGTCTCCCACTTGAGTTGATCTAATTTCTGCGTTACGACATTTGCGATATGGGGCTATGTGTTATCAATAGACAGCAGTACCCCTTCTCCGACCATTCCACAATGATGGTTTTCGGCAGACCTGGTGCTCCATACATACTTTTCATTCTCCGAAGGATATCTGACAGTGTTTGCCCTTCTGCAGCCAATAAAAGCAAAGCAGCACGATGGTCCTATTTAGAACGCCCTCAAACTCAAACTTTTTGATCGCTCCTTATATGTCAGTCGTCAGCTGCATTATTGAAATAATTTGTTGCATTTAAACGGCCTCGACCGATTAATCTGTCATCTCCGGTAGTTCAGTCCTTGATTATAGCATAGATAAATAGTGGTCAAATTCGGATCGGACATTTAAGAAGAGAATTCAGAATTCATCGAAGTTTGATTTCTCTTTATTCATACTATAAATCAGTATCAGCTCTAGAAGGTTGGTCGAGTGAGATGATATATTTCACTAGTGTACTTGACGACTGATTTTATGTTGGAAGATATGCAGAGTGTCCCAGGAAGAATAATCAATATTCAGGGATATGACAGGAACGATTATATGTGGCAAAAAGCTTCGTATGCACATATGAACTCTTCTGAATGGTTTCACAGACAAAACACATTTAAGGTTAATCCTTATTTATATTCCCTGTTATTCGAACATTGTCACGTTTACACATGTACAGCAATTAGTACACATTACAACAAGCGTTATACGAACTGTCAACTGAAAAATAAGTATTTTTACGTCTTTCACCTCTAAGAGTTATCGCTGACGTCACATGCAGCTGTTGTACAGTTCACAATAATTGCCTGAGTATCCCACCGTCGGCTTCAACATATTTGTGCACTCTCAGGAGGATGCGTTGTGGGGCTTGTCGGAGTGCCTCTGCACGTTACCTACTTAGTACAGCAGCGCCCACAACGCAACGAGCAGTTCATCTCCATGCTCGTCTTCCATTTGTACACATTACACTTCACCCAGACTCGTGAATAAAATTTTAAAGGCGTACGGTCTGGCGACATTGGACGCCAGTTAATTGTACTATAGTAATCAATCCGTCGACTACAGTAAGTTCAGTTAAGATGCTCCCTCATACGTCTGGTGAAACGTGGAGGGACGCTGGAAGTACAAAGCAATCCGCGTGGCTAAAGGAACATCCTCAAGGTGTTCAAGAAACGGATTTTCAAGGAAAAAAAGAATTACAAGTAATTCTGTCTCGTCATTCGCTCTTATAAAATTACTGGACCTGTCAACATGAAATCGGTCATACCGCACCAAACATTAATCGAAAAATGAACTTGGAAATTGGTTTCTACTGTTGTGTGTGGATTTCGCTGCCACTATCGACGATTATTGTGTTGTTGATTTTATTCCGTGTAAACGTAGCGTCATTAATAAACAGCATTAATCGAAAAACGTTACAACTACCGTATAACCAGAGACAAAAATCAAGTCATATGGCATTGATAGCAATGAGAAGATTGTGGACACGCTGTATGTGAAAATACAAGTTTCCTGCGTATATGGTCTCCATACACTCGCTCGTGGGGAATCGATGTGTGCTGGTGAAAGGACTATGCTTCACCGTTTCAATAGTGTGTTGCTGTGTCTCCAAAGGTTTTTCAGCTACACCTTCAGATTAAAAATGGGAACCTGGAAGAACACTTGCTTCGCGCAGTGTGCTGAAACCTCAGGTCAACGCTCTACCGTCAGGAATTCGATGTGCCAGAAAGCGCCGACGGTATTCTTCGACAGGAGCAGGAGTTCAAAAATGTTCAAATGTGTGTGAAATCTTATGGGACTTAACTGCTAAGGTCATCAGACGTTAAGCTTACACGCTACTTAACCTAAATTATCCTAAGGACAAACACACACACCCATGCCCGAGGGAGGACTCGAACCTCCGCCAGGATCAGCCGCACAGCCCATGACTGCAGTGCCTTAGACCGCTCGGCTAATCCCGCGCGGCTCAGGAGCAGGAGTACCATCATCGAAAAAGTCGTAAACATACACCACATCTGCATATTTCACTCTGATTGAATAAATCTGCCAATAAAAGCTTCGTCCATGCAGTGTTTTGCAAATTAATTTTCACCCCCCTTCTCCCCATTTTGTATCATGAGGTTGGGTTCTTTCCTTCAAGAATTTCTTTAACATTCTAAATATCTCAGATACGAGGATTCCATCGAAATTCTGCTATCGTACTTTGAACCAATTTCCTGTTATGCCCGCTTTTCTACAGTTGATGCTCAGCTTTTTTGTTATACCCATTCAACTGTAAAGAGCAATACGTACACTCAGCTTGTAGTTTAAGTAAAGGTGATCATTTTGCTACGATTAACAGAAATAAGTAACAGAACTACAATAGAATGTGAAGAGGTAACTTTGAGAGGCGAAATTGTGAAGGCAGTAGTGCAACAACTATAGGAAGAAAGGCCCGGAGGGTATCCGTAGATGAGACATTAAATTTAAATCATAGAAGAAGGAAGTATAAAGTGCAGCAAATGAGGCAGTCTACTATAAAGATTAGACTAACAGGAAGTGCAAAATGGCAAAGCGAGACTAGTTATATGAAACACGCTAAACTCTAAAAAAAATGCATGTCTATAGTAAATGTAGATGTTACTGACATGAATATTAGCGAAACCTTTGGAGAAAAGAGAAAGAGAAAGGACCCTATAACAAGGAAAGTATGGAAATCTGAAATCAGGTAGGAACGTGGGCAAGGGAACGTGGATGAAGATGGGTAATGAAATACTGGGAGAAAAATTGTATACGGCCAAGCTCAGTACAATCCAATCAGCGGCCAGCATACAGTCAGTGGTATCCGTAGACTTTTGTTCAGAAGAAATAAGACGTAGAACGTATCAAACGATACGAGACTCGGCAAAAAAAGAAAAGAAAAATACTTGCCTTGAATAGGAAGGAGTCTGTGGATATCAGTGACCGTCTTCTTGCCCCTATTTCGATGGTTCATGAGTTTGGATTCTTCCAACACGTCGGTATGTGGGCCTAAAGATAGCGTAGTGAAACGCCGAAACTGGTCGCAAAAATAAAATAAGATAAAATTGGAAATATAGATGGCTGAAGGAGTTTTTGATTTTACCTTTGATACTGGGCATCAAAGTTCCGCAACCATCCTGTAAACAGATGAACGTACAGAGGCAAAATAGATAGGTTCTGCCATGTGTTTCATTTAACTGTCAGTCTACGAATCATGACTGCAAATTACTAACTCGCGTTTCTACAGAAAGATGAAACAGTTGGTAAAGCCGACTTAGGTGAGAAGGAGAGTAATTAGATTGGGTACACACAACGAAATATTGACTCTACACGATTATAACATTTGCAGATTTAGAAAAAAAAGTTTTGAAACCATGGACTTGAATACACTCTTTTATATTCTGAATTTATCATGGATAAATAAAGAGTTCGAAAGGCTATCTACAACCTATGCAAAAACCTTTCGCTGCCTGTATTTTATTCTACGGTCGCAGGTTCGAATCCTGCCTCGGGCATGGATGTGTGTGATGTCCTTAGGTTAGTTAGGTTTAAGTAGTTCTAAGTTCTAGGGGACTGATGACCACAGATGTTAAGTCCCATAGTGCTCAGAGCCATTTTTTTTTTTTTTTTGTATTTTATTCCTGTTACTTCCACAATTTTGAAAAGTGTAGTCAAGTAAACATTGTGAAAAGCTTTCTCTAAATCTTCAAAAGGCATAAGCGTAGCATTGTTTTCCCTTAATCTATCTTCTAAGATAAGTCGTAGGATCAGTATTGCTTCCAACATTTTCCCAGAGCCCAATCTTTCCCGAGGCCGCCCTCTACTTTTGCCAATCTTCAGTAAATAATTTATGTCAGCAGTTTTCAATGATGACTTTTTAAACTGATGGTGCGGTACACTTGCACGCATCTGCTTTCTTTGGAAATGCAATTATGATTATTTTCTTGAAGTCGGGCGTTATTTCACCTGCCTCATATATCATGCACACCAGATGGAATAGTTTCATTTTCGTATGTGCTCCCAAGGATTTGAACATTTATGAGTGAATATCGACTATTTCAGGAGACTTACTTCGATTTAGGCCTTCCAGTGTTCTGCAAACCCCTCTCGCGCCATCAAACCTCCTGTATCACTTACTTCCTCTTTCCATGACGTAGTCGTAAGGTTGGTAGTCCTTCCAACTTTCACTTCCCCTTCTTTGTTACGTTAAGGCTTACCGTTTGAGCTCCTGAAATTCGTACCGGTACTGCTCTATTCCTCAAAAGTCTAATTTTCCTATTGGCGGTAACTATGTTCCCCTAGTAATGTTCACTACCAAAGTCTTGCATTTATTATCTACTCATTTCTGCTTAATTATTTTGTACTTTCTATCAATCTCATTCTTCAGACGTCTATATTCCTTTTCATCTTCTTCACTTCATCAGATTAAATACCGTGCATGTTATGTAAGGACATCTACTAGGCATTCTCTTGTTACATACTTAATTCTCCACTGCCTACCCCACGTTGAAGTTGGACAAAAGCCCCAAGCAAATGATGATTCTCTGCCGCCTTCGCTATTCAATCCCTTCGCTATTTAGTCTCTCAATGCTATCCAATTGTTTTTATTGTAATCTTTTCTCGTATTTCATTCAATAGTTGCGTGATGCTCTCTTTGAAACTACAAACTACTTCTTTTCTTATTTTATCAAGGTTCCATGTCATTAATTTGCTACCTTTCTGCAGCTTATTCAGGCTTAATTGGCAGTTCATAACCAATAAATTGTGTCAGAGTCCACATCTGTCGCTGCAATGTAGAATCTTGTTTCGAAATCTTTACCTTACAATTACATAACCTGTATGAGGTCTTACGATACATGTCTCTTCTCACTTTCTTTCATGATTAATTAATCATGTTTTAGGAATCATTGAATTATGCTTTTTACAAAATTTATGTTGAATAAAATATTTCCACCAGTTAGCAGTTCTTTCATTACAGTGCCCCAGTCAGTGTTCCCTTATTATTTATCCTTCTCTTTCTTTCCTGGCTATCATATTCCAGTCTTACATCACAATTGAACTATGATTTCCCTTAACGATCGTAGAATTTTTTGGCATCGAATTGTGTGAAAAATTGTTTTATGGCAAAACTTGACTTACACAAGGGGTGCTTTGATACGTCACGTCAAGAGGTGTCGAGGTACAGTTAATTTAAAATCGAGGGAAGTGTGGGGGATAAAGACTTTACAGGAATACAGAGATTTGACTACAATAAGCAGGTTCAAAAGAACGTAAGTTGATGAAGTACTGGTTACACAAAACTGAGTCGTCTTGCACAGGATAGGCTAGCATGCAGAATTGTAGAGTACTAGTGTTTGGGCAATTAATTTGTCAATTAATTGAGAAGTCAATTTAAATTCAATCTGTTTGCAAGCATAAAGTTAGTTAGAATTACAATATTGGCTTCAAATTCCATATTGGCAAGATAACTCGAATAGGTCAACTACTACGTTCTTTATCAAGGTAATGAAGAGTCACAAACAATATTGGATAATGTAATATGTAATGTGAAAATATCTTATATTTGCAGAAGTTGAACCACAAATCGGATGAATACGATCTACATTATGTTAAAACGTTGCCATTACAAACTCTGCTGTAGGACGATCCGCCGTCTTCATCGTGTATTCTTTTCGGGTAAATAAAAGGATAACCTAGGAATTCAATGGAAGTTCTAAAGAAGCTGGAACTTTTTGGCAGCACCTCAACACAGGTGGAATGCTCTGCCACAGAAATAGATCCTTCCGTCCCAAAATAAAGACGATGACAAGATTTCTGCACTCTGAGGAGGAAACAGCCGGGAAGCAAGAAAGAAAGAAGATTACCATATAAAGAGTCATTAGAGACAGAGCAGAAGCTCGGACTGCGAAAGAATGGGATACAAATCATTCATTTCAGACTTGAGCTTCTTGCACATATTTACAGGATACTTTATGTGAACTGGATGTTATACCACAGAGGCAAACAAAGAGAACTATAACGTACTTGCCAATGAAACTTAACTACCCGTGTGATGGTATGCGACAGATAGCCAAGATATGTGGGGTAATGCTTCTTGCCTTGGCACAAATTCCTTATTCCCAGGGAAAGCTAACGAGATTATTTAAACTGTCAATGTCGTCGAAACAGGACACAATTTCCCTATGAATTCCGGCTGTACTAATCTTCTCTTTGTCACTGCCTGATATAATCGTTTTAAAAGACGTTTTGTATGTGTAACTGCTATATCCCGGCAACTGTCAAGAGCGAGTGTAGTGAGACGTTTAGTAACGTGTCCATATTATTGATCAAAGACAAGGAAAGGCAATGAAACCTGATTTCTGTGCTTCGTATTGGTTAAGGCACCAAATCACGTTTGGAAGTAAGGAGGTTCGAAGATACCGTCCAGCCATCGAGATTTGTTTTTTCTGTTGCTTTCCTAAATTTCTTAAGCCTGGGATGTTTCCAATGAGAGACACAGCGTATTTCTTGGCTCATTATTGCTAATTCAAGCTCGTGCTGCGTCTCTAGACTTTGTAGTCGACGGGACTTATATCTCAAACCTCTTTCATCTTTCTAATCTAAGAGGTCCGACGAATTGAGTGTCCACATTCCTTATCCTGGGAATCATCGTGAACAATGTCCCATGCTCCCCGTCCATGAAACGATAAGGAAAAATTAAATATTACGCGTGACATTGTCAGCTAAAAACTACGGCGAAACTTCCTTTCACCGTCAGGATTCAAACTCTTTATCTGTGAATCGCAAACCACCGTCGCGCAGAGACTGGTTCTTGCGTTCACTGGAGGTAGCGTTTCCGTGTGTAAAGTCCGCGAGCGAAAGTGGAAGTACAACCCTAACTTTGCCACGAGCTGCTACATTCTGTAGCTTCTTAGGTTGTCAATACTGCCAGAAACGGTGCCTCTAAGGCTCTACTGGCGTTGCGATCGGCGCTTAGAACTTCGCTGTCAATGAGGAACCTCCAGGCCACTGACCAAAAGAGAGGCCCAGTACAGTGTTATAAGCGGCGTCCACCTCGGTTGACTTCAGCTACTTCTTCTTGTAATTCCGTGTTCTCTTAAGAGTTCTGTGTTGTTAAATAATTATTCTCAAGTTGTTGTTAGCTCTACCGGCCAACATTCATTGTACACTACTGGCCATTAAAATTGCTACATCAAGAAGAAACGCAGATGATAAACGGGTATTCATTGGACAAATATATTATACTAGAACTGACATGTGATTACATTTTCACGCAATTTGGGAGCATAGATCCTGAGAAATCAGTATCCATAACAACCCCCTCTAGGCGTAATAACGGCCTTGATTCGCCAGGGCATTGAGTCAGACAGAGCGTGGATGGCGTGTACAGGTACAGCTGCCCATGCAGCTTCAACACGATACCACAGGGCATCAAGAGTAGTGACTGGCGTATTGTGACGAGCCAGTTCCTCGACCACCATTGACCAGACGTTTTCAATTAGTGAGAGATCTGGAGAATGTGCTGGCCAGGGCAGGAGTCGAACATTTTCTGTATCCAGAAAGGCCCGTACAGGACCTGCAACATGCGGTCGTGCATTATCCTGCTGAAATGTAGGGTTTCTCAGAGATCGAATGAAGGGTAGAACCACGGGTCGTAACACATCTGAAATGTAACGTCCACTGTTCAAAGTGTCATCAGTGCGAACAAGAGGTGACCGAGACGTGTAACCAATGGCACCCCATACAATCACGCCGGATGATACGCCAGTATGGCGATGACGAATACACACTTCCAATGTGCGTTCACCGCGATTTCGCCAAACACGGATGCGACCATCATGATACTGTTAACAGAACCTGCATTCATCCGAAATAATTACGTTTTGCCATTCGTGCACGGAGGTTCGTCGTAGAGAACACCATCGCAGGCGCTCCTGTCTGTGATGCAGCGTCAAGGGTAACCGCAGCCATGGTCTCCGAGCTGTAATCCATGCTGCTGCAAAGGTCATCGAACTGTTCGTGCAGATGGTTGTTGTTTTGCAAACGTCCCCATCTGTTGACTCAGGGATCGAGACGTGGCTGCACGATCCGTTACAGCCATGCGGATAAGATGCCTGTTATCTCGACTGCTAGTGATACGAGGCTGTTGGGATCCAGCACGGCGTTCCGTGTTACCCTCCTGAACCCACCGATTCCATATTCTGCCAACGGTCATTGGATCTCGACGAACGCGAGCAGCAATGTCGCGATACGATAAACCGCAATCGCATAGGCTGCAATCCGACCTTTATCAAGGTCGGAAACGTGATGGTACGCATTTCTCCTCCTTACACGAGGCGTCACAACAACGTTTCACCAAGCAACGCCGGTAAACTGCTGTTTGTCCATGAGAAATCGGTTGGAAACTTTCCTCATGTCAGCACGTTGTAGGAACGCTCTGAAAAGCTAAACATTTGCATATCACAGCATCTTCTTCCCGTCGGATAAATTTCGCGTCTGTAGCACGTCATCGTCGTGGTGTAGCAATTTTAATGGCCAGCAGTGTATATAAGAAGCACGCCAGTATCAAGCCTCTGCTTATTGCTAGTCACAGCTACACTCCTGGAAATGGAAAAAAGAACACATTGACACCGGTGTGTCAGACCCACCATACTTGCTCCGGACACTGCGAGAGGGCTGTACAAGCAATGATCACACGCACGGCACAGCGGACACACCTGAAACCGCGGTGTTGGCCGTCGAATGGCGCTAGCTGCGCAGCATTTGTGTACCGCCGCCGTCAGTGTCAGCCAGTTTGCCGTGGCATACGGAGCTCCATCGCAGTCTTGAACACTGGTAGCATGCCGCGACAGCGTGGACGTGAACCGTATGTGCAGTTGACGGACTTTGAGCGAGGGCGTATTGTGGGCATGCGGGAGGCCGGGTGGACGTACCGCCGAATTGCTCAACACGTGGGGCGTGAGGTCTCCACAGTACATCGATGTTGTCGCCAGTGGTCGGCGGAAGGTGCACGTGCCCGTCGACCTGGGACCGGACCGCAGCGACGCACGGATGCACGCCAAGACCGTAGGATCCTACGCAGTGCCGTAGGGGACCGCACCGCCACTTCCCAGCAAATTAGGGACACTGTTGCTCCTGGGGTATCGGCGAGGACCATTCGCAACCGTCTCCATGAAGCTGGGCTACGGTCCCGCACGCCGTTAGGCCGTCTTCCGCTCACGCCCCAACATCGTGCAGCCCGCCTCCAGTGTTGTCGCGACAGGCGTGAATGGAGGGACGAATGGAGACGTGTCGTCTTCAGCGATGAGAGTCGCTTCTGCCTTGGTGTCAATGATGGTCGTATGCGTGTTTGGCGCCGTGCAGGTGAGCGCCACAATCAGGACTGCATACGACCGAGGCACACAGGGCCAACACCCGGCATCATGGTGTGGGGAGCGATCTCCTACACTGGCCGTACTCCACTGGTGATCGTCGAGGGGACACTGAATAGTGCACGGTACATCCAAACCGTCATCGAACCCATCGTTCTACCATTCCTAGACCGGCAAGGGAACTTGCTGTTCCAACAGGACAATGCACGTCCGCATGTATCCCGTGCCACCCAACGTGCTCTAGAAGGTGTAAGTCAACTACCCTGGCCAGCAAGATCTCCGGATCTGTCCCCCATTGAGCATGTTTGGGACTGGATGAAGCGTCGTCTCACGCGGTCTGCACGTCCAGCACGAACGCTGGTCCAACTGAGGCGCCAGGTGGAAATGGCATGGCAAGCCGTTCCACAGGACTACATCCAGCATCTCTACGATCGTCTCCATGGGAGAATAGCAGCCTGCATAGCTGCGAAAGGTGGATATACACTGTACTAGTGCCGACATTGTGCATGCTCTGTTGCCTGTGTCTATGTGCCTGTGGTTCTGTCAGTGTGATCATGTGATGAATCTGACCCCAGGAATGTGTCAATAAAGTTTCCCCTTCCTGGGACAATGAATTCACGGTGTTCTTATTTCAATTTCCAGGAGTGTATAATACGTTGTCAACTGTGTAGTTCTTCTTCAGAATAAACTGAGTACGATTATATTTATTCAGACGGCATTTGTGCCAACTTATCTTTTGCTTACTTTTCAAGATTCCTACGGCGACAGATGCTTTAGCCACATTACACTCGTTTGTCATTAGTAACGAGGGTATAAAGGTGGCGACGCTCAAAAAAAACACGTTCCCTCCTCACTTACGCACGATGTTGTCGGTCAAACGTCACAGCGTGTTAACTGTGGACCACACATACGGTTTTTCTGCTGTGCTACTGATCGAGTGAAAAAAGCTGACAAACGTTTGAATATGTCCACAGCGCTTCACGGCCTCTTCTCCTGCGACGGTAGTCTGCTGAAGACATCAGTTGTAACTGCTCACTCAGTACGTACACTGTGGCGCATGGCCTACATTGTTACCCACATGCAGTGCGATGGAGCACGGTAGACCACAACTCAGCTCCCGCTGCGCGCGTAATGAATATACTAACTTAGAGCCCAGTCGTCTCGCGGAGCCATTTGTATTCCGAGTGCATGGAATAAATTTTTCTAATTTGCATGCAAAGTGTATTCCGAAGTAGAGCACGAAGCCATTAGAGGGTCGTAACAACATTTAATGTTTCATTGACGTGAATTTCTGTCGGAGAATATTCATCCGTAGTTAACAGAAGAGTATCGCATCAGTTCCCACTCTACACATTTGTACCGACGCCCGCTGTGACGGAGGAAGCCGATGCATCACGACTCAATTCTCTGCCATCTCTATGGCCCATCTCCAGTTCACTGTGCAGGCAACCGCTATAGAATTTTACCGTGTAGAAATAGGCTTCAGGTATAGTGTGCCTTGTGACCAACTCTTCTTTCACATTATACGCACTGGAGAGCCAAATAAACTGGTACACCTGCCTAATATCGTGTAGGGCCCCCGCGAGCACGCAGAAGTGCCGCAGCACGACGTGGCATGAACTTGAATAATGTCTGAAGTAATACTGGAGGGAAATGATGCCATGACTCCTGAAAGGCTCTCTACAAATCCGTAAGAGTACGAGGGGCAGCAGATCTCTTCTGAATACCACGTTGCAAGCCATCCCAGATATGCTCACCAATGTTCATGTCTGGGGAATTTGGAGGCCAGCGTGTAAGCGTATTGTCATATCGCTGGCATCGTTGCGGAGTAACCTTGTGAGTGGCGGATTGCGGAGTCAAGCATGGGACACGGAGCTGCTTGTTGTGGATAACTCTGCATGTCAAAAGCGTTGTTACGGAACTTCAGGGGTGGTTTCAAGTACTATTATTGTGAAGTAATGAGATATGGAAGTGGATTCAGTGAAAAGTACGTAGAGTAGTAATCAAGCACGAGCAGTGCAGTCGATAACGTATTTCAGTATCCGGCGGTTTGGGTGTCGTACCACGCAACACAAATCATTCGCGTCGTGTTCGGCCAACATGAATGAAACTAATGAGAATCAGTAAAATAGCTTACCACAAAGGAGAGCAATCAAGTGCTATGGTCTTGTAGCGAGCGTGAGAAAATGTGTTCGGTCATCGCGTTTCCGCATCAGCAACAACCAATTGCGTCGCGACGGTTACGCGCACTCTCGTACGTACAAGTGAGAACTGTGAACTGTAAGTTAACTTTCATGAACAGTGTCATATTATTACAAGTGCCAAAAAGGACTAGTACCAGATACCTGTGTGTACGTGACGAGCGTAAGAAGTTTCGTCCGACATTCGGCTTTCGCGTCATCAAAAATCACCCGCGTCGTGTCGGTTACGCGTACGCTCGTCCAAGTGATAATTGTGGACAGGTAATCATCATCATTACCTGTGTATCTATCACCGAAGTTTCAGCCAGAGTAAGACTGCCAAATACGTGTGACGGCGTGAAGTACAATAGTGACAAACATTAACATCGTCAATGACTCTGAGCACTATGGGACTTCTGTGGTCATCAGTCCCCTAGAACTTAGAACTACTTAAACCTAACTAACCTAAGGACATCACACATATCCATGCCCGAGGCAGGATTCGAATCTGCGACCGTAGCGGTCGCGAGGTTCCAGACTGTAGCACCTAGACCCGGTCGGCCACTCCGGCTTGCAACATCGTCAAGAATACAGTACATTAATAAGGGAATGATAATTATTACCTCTCATCAGTTTTAGCAAGAATGTTATTTGGCATCAATATATACGAATTAGTGTGTAAACAGTGCAACCTGCGATTTTCTTATCGTCTCAGAATATAATTTTTCGTATCACACGAAGAACAGTGTTGTGTTTAGTGTTGAGTGGCTCCCCTAAACACATTTGCATATTTGTATAAATAATTTCAGGTAAGCTAGCAGCAATGTTGAGCAGAAATAATGCGACCGCTGCGGGAGTACCGGGTATTTGGCGTGGACAGGGCGCGCGATCAAAGCGGGAACAGTTTAAGGGTCAAATGGCTCTTAGCACTATGGGACTTAACTTCTGTGGTCATCAGTCCCCTAGAACTTAGACCTACTTAAACCTAACTAACCTAAGGACATCACACACATCCATGCCCGAGGCAGGATTCGAACCTGCGACCGTAGCGGTCGCGCGGTTCCAGACTGTAGAGCCTAGAACCGCTCGGCCACTCCGGCCGGCACAGTTTAAGGGTCCCCCACCAGTTTTACCCCCGGGAGTATTACAAGCGTAAGTGTTTAAACTCGGAAGAGTGTTCCTGGAACAGCTCTGTAACAAATCTGGACGTATGGACTGTCGCAATGTCCTGCTGGAATTTCCTAAGTCCGTCGGAATTCACAATTCACATGAATGGATGCAGACGATCAGACAAGATGCTTACGTACATATCACTTGTCAGAGTCGTATCGACCGAGCGAGGTGGCTCAGTGGTTGGACACTGGACTCGCATTCGGAAGGACGACGGTTCAATCCCGCGTCCGGCCATCCTGATTTAGGTTTTCCGTGATTTCCCTAAATCACTCCAGGCAAATGCCGGGATGGTTCCTCTGAAAGGGCACGGCCGACTTCCTTCCCTAATCCGATGAGACCGATGACCAAGCTGTCTGGTCTTCCCCAAACCAACCAACCAACCAACCAAGAGTCGTATCTAGACGTATCAGCGGTCCCACATCACTCCAACTGCACACGCCCCATGCCATTACAGAGCCTCCACCACCTTGAACAGTCCCCTGCTGAAATGCAGGGTCCGTGGAGTCATTGGTTGTCTCCGTATCCGTACACGTCCATCCTCTCGATTCAATATGAAATGAGACTCGTCCAACCAGGCAACATGTTTCCAGTCATCAACAGTCCAGCGTCGGAGCTGACGGGCCCAGACAAGGCGTAAAGGTTTGTGTCGTGCAGTCATCAAGGGTACGCGAGTGGTCGTTCGGCTCCGGAAGCCCATTCGAAGATGTTTTGTTGAATGGTTCGCAACGCTGACACTTGTTGATGGCCCAGCATTGAAATCTGCAGCAGTTTTCTGAAGTGTTGCACTTCAGTCACGTTGAACGATTCTCTTCAGTCGTCGTTGGTACCGTTCTTGCAGGACCTTTCTCCGGCCGCAGCGATGTCGGAGATTCGATGTTTTACCGGATTCCTGATATTCACAGCACACTCGTGAAATAATCGTACCGGAAAGTCTCAACTTCATCGTTACCTTTGAGATGCCGTGTCCCATCGCTCGTGCGCCGACTATAACACCACGTTCAAACTCACTTGAATCTTGATGCGTGTGTACATATATTGTTCGGCTATATTTTTCATACTGCTTAGTGTTCATCTTCAGAGCAGTTTTGTATTTCATTTTCTTTGTGAAACCAATATCTCCACGTTTGTATTGAGTTCTCGAAGTTTTGATCTTACTCTCCCCTATATTTGATGTACAGAGTACAAGAAGCAATAGAAAATAGCCTACGCCAGAGAAACACTTAGATTTATACTAGTTAGCATAAAGCTGTTCCTATATACGATAAGGACCAAACTGTACACAAAATCGTTTGCTCTTTGGAATGGTCATGAGATTAAGTAGCAGTATATTAGCAGTATATATATTACAGAAAAATGGTCTGATATATCGCAAAGAGCTTAAGCAGAGAATGACACGAGTGAGTCAGAAATTATCTTACGTCTCAGATTTGCGTTACGGGTTACAATTTCATAGTAATTGGGAAGCCTATTGACATCTGTATTCTGTAGAGAAGTTAAGGTCTTTATTTGTAACAGATAGAAATTGTTATTTAATAGTTTAGAGGGGCAGTTCCACGGTTGTTTTCGAGTGAGATCTTATTATCTGTATATTCCACAAGTGAACATATGAAGTGGGATGACAGTGCTAGAATTGCAATTGTAGGACTACTGATTTGAGCAAATGAAGAGACAGACTGTTATCCGATAAGTGTGATCAGGTCATTATTCAAGATTATTAAAGATACGAAGTTAGAACTGAGAAAGCCACAGACTCAGGAATCAACCATAACGTTTGCTGTATGGAATTGTTGTAAGGCACCATACCGTTCATGCTGTAACGACACATAGGTGACAGGCGTGAATTTTTTGTCGAGTGATCTTTTTCTGTTCACTTTAGTTATAGTTACGTGTGCAACAAACACAGAAATCTGTTTAATCCGTCCAAACGCCTACTTTGTGATTTGTGAGTAAGAGTGTAAGTGATATTACTTGCACCCATCACATAGCCGTAGTTGTAAGTACACAGTACAGCAGGCTACTTGGAAGCTGGGCTAGCCTGCAAAAAAGATTTAATTTAAAAAATATGGCAGAAGAGAAGAAGAGTATAGAAGCTTTTGAAATGTGGTGCTACAAAAGAATGCTGAAGATTAGACGCGTAGACCACGTAACGAATGAGGAGGTACTGAACAGAATAGGTGAGGAAAGGAATTTGTGGCACAGCTTGGCTAGCAGAACGGATCGGTTGGAAGGACACATTCTGATCATCAATTTAGTATTGGTGGGAAGCGTGGAGGGTAAAAATCGTAAAGTGAGACCAAGAGATGGATACACTGAATCAGAAGGAATTCAGGTTGCATAAGTTACTCGGAGATGAAGAGGCTTGCAAGGATAGAGTAACATGGAGAGCTACATCAAACCAGTCTCTGTACTGAAGACCACAACAGCAATATCTAGAATGTTTGGCAACTATATGGGACGTATATGACGTCGGACTAACTGAGAATATAAAGCGTGTGTTTAGAAGGGTGGTATAAATAGTCACATGCTTGCCTGACTCGAGAGATACTGCAACAGAATAACGGAAAAATCTCAATTGACCGACCATCAAAGAAGGACATCTGACAAGAATTGTTTAGAAAACTTCAACAAGTGTTTTTCAAAGGAAAAAACACGAATATTCGTTACCGTCTACGTATCTGTCCAACAGAGGTCGTGCAGATGAAACTAAGCAAATAACATCTCGCACGCAAGAATATTAGCAGTCATTCTTCACACACTCCATGCGTGAATATAGCACGAATAAACCTTAATACGCTGTACAACCAGAAGTTCTACCTGCCACACGCTTCATACTGTTTCCCCGAGTATACGCGTAGATGTAAACATAATTTGTTAGCACAGCTTCACATTTTCTCATCTGTGTTCTCCATAGCTTATCATTTCCGATACACACAGTGACAATGTTACGATTGGTGCAGATTACCTCTCCAGAGACGTTTGCGAGGGCGTCTTCTCTTTGTCCGTTACTCCTTTGCTGAGGGCGATGACCGCTACATGTTATAGTACTGGTTTCTTGAAGGTTTATAAGGTGTGTACCGTTGCGCTGTTCCCGCTTACACAAAGTTGCCCTCGTTGTAGATCAATCGGTCTTTCTCGATACTTGGTATTGTCTAATAGGCAAAGTCACTACTGCTATTCGTATGACGCCAATGTCAAGATATGTCGTTGGCTTCATCGTTAAATGATCACTGTAGTCGCTGTAGACGACGCAGACCATATTCTGTTTTCTAAATATGCGTTTCTGTCTTGTGTTTAGGTTAGAACGCTACTTTAAACGTTTTTGTTGTTCACAGACGAAAGTTGATATGTTACGCCCATTTCTTGCAGACCACATCCTTTGCTAACAAAGACACGCACAGAAAATTCAGGGCAGATTAAAAGTGCGGGACACGAGCCTGAGACGTTTGTATTTCGAGGGCAAATGCTCCACCGATTCAGCGATCCAAGGTGGACTTACGACCCGCCCGCAGAGATTTACTCCCGTCAGTACCCCAACTCTTACCTTCCAAACTTTACAGAAGTACTTCTGCTTACTTTGAAGGATTGGCACTCTCTGAAGAAAGTATACCGCGAAGATTATCCCCCCAGGTTGTGGCTAGAGCATGCCACCACAATGTCTTTTCTTCCAGGAGTGTTAGTTCCTCGAGGTATACAGAACATCTGTGACGGCTGTGAGGTGGGATGTGAGTTACCGGCGGATGTAAAGCTGTGAGGGGTGCTCGAAGTCGTGCTTCAGTCACTCAGTTGATAGAGCACTTGTTTGCGAAAGACAAAGCTCCCAGGGTCAGGAACAGGTCCGTCACACAGTTTTAATTTGAGAGGAAGTTTCAAATCAGCGCGCACGCCGCTACAGAGGAGGAATTCGTTCTGCCTAGCATGATCACTTTCATTGCAGTTACTGTCACAATCGTAATAGTATCCAAGGTATGGTTGTTCTCTTATGTCATTCTGTCTACACATATGTGTAAACGTGACTATGTCTGTGACGTAGGTAACAGAAGAAATCTTGCTAGCGAAGGTGAAATGACGACTGAGAAAGCTGGTTTCCCACTTTTCTGTCGGTGGTCTTTTGTCACTTGGCTCCTTTCTTTTCCTTGTTACAGCAGAATGCGTTGCTCAAGTATAACGAACTCTGTCGGCCAGTTTGACAGTTTTTTATTTACTTCGACATAGATACTTTTAGACATATAAGCAGCAAATAACTTCGCACAACATATGGTTATCACAAAACCGTCTCCCGTCCAAAGCCGTTTCACAATACACTACTTCACATAAAATCACACAACATTTTTACTTTACACCTACAGTATACGAAAAATTGCAGTGTTTGATTTGTGAGTACGAAGAATTTTTTATGAAAAATAATTTTCTGTAAGGTTTTCACGCCGCGATGTGGCACCATCAAATAAGTTGCAGGTCAAGGTAGCCTGCATAGCTGTGAAGTCCTCATCACACAGATGTAACGCATCATTAAGTTCTGTTGCTCAGAAAAATGAGACTAAGAACATAGTATGGTGACCTTGTGGTGACCACAGAGCCCTTGCCATGTGTTCACTACATCAGTTACCACTACATTTACGCTACAGACTAGATACTACTTCCATATTTTGCGATCATAAGTAAGGTAAATTTGAACCTCTGGATCTAGGTAATGAATAATGATATCGCGGAGAGTTTCAAGATTTCGCTGATGCACATATAGTAAAAATTTCCAAACTTGCCATGAGTAGAAATTACAGAGGAAGCCATCACCACTGGTTTTAGTTTTGGTACCTGAAAATCACGTGCTTCCGAGTGTCTCTTGATATAACTGATAAAGAACGTGAAAATAGTGTTTCTCAAGAATGTACAGTTCAAATTTGAGCCCTTTCTTATGGTTAGTAATTTAGGTAATTGCAACTCATGGTGTAATAAGGCTAAGAACCATTTTTGCGCTCTTCCGCGTAAGTACGGTGGCTTTAAACCTTTGGGTCTTGGTGCTGGATAATGATATCGAAAAAAGTTACGGAGTTTCCAAAAAATTTTGGCGATTTGTCACGAATAGAAATTATAGAAGAGGCCATCCCCGTTAGCATGGATTTTCGAGGAGTTCTCAGTATACGCCCATGAACAAATGATGCTTCGCTAAGCTATCTTGGTACACCGTAAGCCACGCCTAATGCCAAAGAATCAACCGATTTACTGAATTTGCTTGGGATGGAGGAAGTGTGTAAAGTTTACATTTTGACACTAATGTAGAATACCTACAGTCCAAATGTTCAAATGCATGTGAATTCCAAATAGACCAAACTGCTGAGGTCATAGGTCCCTAGACTTACACACTATTTAAACCAACTTACGCAAAGAACAAGACAGACACACCCATGCCCGAGGGAGGACTTTAACGTCTGGCGGAAGGGGCAGCGCGATTCGTGTCATGTCGCCTCAAACGCGCGGCCACTCCGCGTGGCTACACCTACAGTATGTCCATTCTTCTAATAGGTATACAAATAGTCGCTAGGCCAAGGGCTATCCAAAATACTTATCCCTCGGATCAATAGGAGAGTAGTGTTTAACGTCGCGGCGAAACGAGGTCATTAGAGACGGAGCACAAGCTCGGATTAAGGAAGGATGGGGAAAGAAATCGGCGTACGCTTTCAATGGAAACGTCTCGGTATTTGCCTGCAGCGATTTAGGGAAATCACGGGAAACGTAAATCAGGATGCCTGGACGCGTGTTTGAACCGTCGTCCTCCGGAATGTGAGTCCAGTGTGCTAACTATTGCGCCATTTCGATCGGGTGTGATCAACACAACCCGGTATATGACATCCTGAAAAATCATGTTTGGGCGCGGGTGTTGTTGGAACATATGGGTACTGGGCACTGTCGTGCGCCGACCGATAGTGAGTCACAGTTGAAATCGTACAACTAGTGCAAATATCTGGGTGTAACAATGTTTAGGGATGTTGAATGGAACGATCAGTAGGCTCAATCGTAGGTAAAACGGGTCGCAAACTGCATTTCACTGGCAGAATACTAGGGAAACACAATTATTCTGCAAAGAAGACTGCTTACAAAACACTCGTGCGACGCATCCTAGACTATTGCTCAAGTGTGTGAGGCCCGTAGCATGTAAGACTAACAGGAAATATTGAACGGATACAAAGCAGGGCAGCACGACTAGTCAGAGGATCGTTCCACCCTTGGGAGAGAATCACAAAGATGCTGAAGGAACTGACCTGGCAGACGCTTCAAGATAGACGCAGACACCACGTGGAAACCCACATTCAGAGTTTGAGGACTAACTTTCAGTTATGAATCCATCGATCTCATACGGATCGTGGAGACAGGATCAGACTAATTACAGCACGCACAGAGGCATCTGAGCAGTCACTCTTTCCGGCTTCATACTTTAATAGAAGGGAAAAAGCCCTGAAAACCAGTGTAGATCCAGAGGCTCAAAGTTACTGTGCTTATGGTCGTAAAATATACACGTAATATCTGGTCTAAGACATAAATATAGTTTTAACATACGTGGTGAACACATGAAAAGAGGCCTGGGATCGTTTCAAGACGCTATGTCTCAGTATGATGGACACTTCACGGCTATTTGATGGTGCCGCATGACGGCGTAAGCACCTTAAAAAATTATTTTGTCGCACAAAATTCTTCGTACTTACAAACCACCGTATATTTTTTTCATATATTGTGTATGTAAACTGTTGTGCATTTTTGTGTGAAGTAGTGTAAAATGAACTTGTGTTCAATGGCACACAGATTTGTGATAACCATATCTTATGCGTAGTTATTTGCTGTTTATATGTATCAAAGTGTGCAAGTGAGTTGAAGTATAAAAATAAACTGTCAAAACATTATTAGTCTCAGAATTCGTTATGGATCTAGATAATAGTAGTGGGGTCAAAAGAGAGAGAAAAGGCAGTGACAATGAAGAAGAGAGGTACGTGGAGACTATACAGGTTTGGGGAGATCTGGGTCAATCCAGACCGGTGAGATCTAAAATTAAAGAATATGTCCACTTTCCCCCAACTCCTATATCCACGTGTTAAAGTTTCCCTGTCTAAGGGTCAAAACCCCAAGCACATTGTCACCAAGGACCTATGCAGACTGTAAGCCAGAAGAAAATGAGAGCGCGAGTAAGAGATGAATACAGCGACGTTGGGAGCCACAGGAAAAGTGCCAATGTGGGAAAAAGGAGCAGTAGGAAAGAGACATTTATGAACAATGGAAGTCGAGGAGAAATTCTGAGCACGAAAGCTTCCTTACAGAGGGAAGCAGTGTAACGTCTCAGGACTTCCAGAGTTAAACGAGCGCGAAAACAATAGCATGATAAAATAATTGGTCAGGAAGGCGGAATAAAGCCTGAAGTAGTTAGATTCATGTTTTGTAAGTAACGTATACTGACGCAAATTTCAATACATCATGTGCTACGGACTATTAATACGACGACAAATGTAAAATACCTGCGCGAGAGATAAATACTCTGTGGAATTTAAGCATCTCCGTGCGAACACTATAACAAAGATATACAGACCGTATTCAGCTACGGCAAATAGATAATTATTCCATGTTGGACATTGGAAGAGAGACGTTCCATGTCGGACTGAGAGGAGATTGTGGGAAGCCGCCATTAAGGCATGGAATTGAAGCACAAAAGAAGTATCAGGTGTGTAGAGTTCATAACCCTTAATCGTTTCAAAAGAAATATTCAGTTATTATAAAGTCGCAAGTCGTTCGGAGGTGTTGTCTGCTCTGATGGTGCGAACCTGCAGTTTTACACAGTTTTGGGATTTGTCGAGAATATTTCTCCGAAGACCTAAATAATTTCACGAACTAAAGTTGGACGCCACATTCCGTACACAGCATAGCACCTGGCTGCACCGTTCGATTTCCGTAGAGCGATAAATTATCTTTAGCGATTTCAGGTGGAGGAGTTCCAGCAAGAAGACTCAACGAGATCTGCTGTTGCGAAACGCATATGGTATTACCGTATTCTTTAACTTACGGAGAACAGTAAGCAATATAGACTTCATAACCACCGCAAACATAATGAAAAGGACCCAACTTAAAGAAAAGGAGCAAACAGTAAAAAGGAATCGCTAAACCAAATCATAAATAAATAATCAACTAATAATAATAGGCAATCACATTAATAAAACGCTCATTAAATAATAGAGAGAATAAAAATAAAAACTTGGAAGTTCCCAACTTTTCTTCAGTCTTTTAAAGAGGAGCTTATTCTCTTTTTGTGTGTTTCAACAGGAGCATTTTTCACCTGTTATAGTGTAACTAGGATTTTTCGTTTTGTGAAGTGCACAGTTTTTCATTTCTAAATATTTAAAGCAAGTTGTCTTGCTTAGCCCCCCCATTTGAAATTTTATTAAGATTGAATATTTGTGCACCTTCTTTCAGACAGTACTTCGTTAAAGACAACTACAAAATGGTTCAAGCCGGCCGAAGTGGCCGTGCGGTTAAAGGCGCTGCAGTCTGGAACCGCAAGACCGCTACGGTCGCAGGTTCGAATCCTGCCTCGGGCATGGATGTTTGTTATGTCCTTAGGTTAGTTAGGTTTAACTAGTTCTAAGTTCTAGGGGACTAATGACCTCAGCAGTTGAGTCCCATAGTGCTCAGAGCCATTTGAACCAAAATGGTTCAAATGGCTCTGAGCACTATGGGACTTAACATCTGAGGTCATCAGTCACCTAGACTTAGAACTACTTAAACCTAACTAACCAAAGGACATCACACACACCCATGCCCGAGGCAGGATTCGAACCTGCGACCGTAGCAGCAGCGCGATTCCAGACTGAAGCGCTTAGAACCGCTCGGCCACAGCGGCCGGCAAAGACAACTACATCATCTGCGGAAAGTATGAGGATGCTATCAGTATTGCCCACAATTTTATTAATATACAACATGACTCGGGCACTTCGGAAGTTACTTCTACTTCAAGATAGCTTGCTGCGTCCTCCATGCAAAGAACATCAATCGGGTCAAATTTCGCCGTATACCATGAACGATACTACAACCGATAGTAAGCGTAGAAGTGGTACTGGGTCGAGTTCTTTCCGCAGATCGAGAAATAAGCTACATTACTGCATTTTCAATATCTCATGTGAAAAAAGTGCGAGTTGGGTTTCACATGTGCGATATTTACGTGATCCTTGCTGGTTGGCTTGGAGAAGTTCATGCTGTTCGAAATACCTCATGACATTTCAGCTCGGAATTTGTTCTAAGATTCTACAACAAATACATGTCAAGGATATCTTGTGGTAGTTTTGCGTATCACTTCTTACAACTATTTGCCACGGATTTTTGTTAGAGGATTAACGGCAGTTAAACGATGAGATAATTCAGCTGCAAATTCAGTTCATAATACGATGGGAATCCATCGGGACGTGGAGCTTTGTAATATTTTAACGATTTCTGCTGTTGCTCAATGCCACTGACGCTAATGTATATTTCAATCCTCTTTTCAATGGTGCGATATTTAAACTGGGCAATACTTCGGTATTTTCCTTTGTAAAAGAACATTTGAAAATGAAGTTCAGAATTTCTTCTTCCACACTCCTACTGTAGTCATTAAGGATTTCACATTGCTCTCTTTCCAGCCAAATGTGTTTCGTTCAGTATCTCCTTATCTATAGCCCTATGCTTTGTTTTACACCTATTATGTTTTGGCCTCTGTGTCTTTAGAAGTTTCTTTACAATGACTGTATACCTTGTTGCGTCCCTTTCATCACGAAGTGTCGTAACTGCCGTCTGCGTCACGTCTGCTGTGCAGCGAGATACGTTAATTTAAGTATTAACTATATTTTTCTTACTTGTCACTTCTTCTTCCGTGTGCAATGAGCGTGCGCACCAAGTAAGAGCCAACCTCTCGACCCTGTTGTAATCGTAACCGACAGATCACACCGTAAGGCCTGCTGCCTCGACGCTGCAGACTTGAAAACCGAACCCGCGGTGAACAACTGACTCGTGGCGGGCCAAAGTGAAAATCGATGGCAAAGATGACACTACAAGAAAGAGGTACTGACTCTAGCCGCTCGAAGTGCCATTTGGTAATCGTTGTTGCTACACCTACCTCATGGTAATTGGTACCATTTTACTGAGTATATCCTCAAAGACGTCGGGGCTATTTGTTGACATTAGATCTGTGGTGTCACCGTCAGACACCACACTTGCTAGGTGGTAGCTTTAAATCGGCCGCGGTCCATTAGTACATGTCGGACCCGCGTATCGCCACTGTGTGATCGTAGACCGAGCGCCACCACACGGCAGGTCTAGAGAGACGTACGAGCACTCGGCCCAGTTGTACGGACGATATTGCTAGCGACTACACGTACGAAGCCTTTCTCTCAATTGCCGAGAGACAGTTAGAATAGCCTTCAGCTAAGTCCATGGCTACGACCTAGCAAGGCGCCATTAACCATATCTGGAGAGAGTCTCACTTGTATTATCAAGAGCAATGTACAACAAGAAATTAAAGTTAAGTATACGAGAAGCTCCGTTCTTTTCTTTATAGCTTTCATCACGTATCCTGTTTCAGACTTAACGCCAGTCGGCGTGTGTGTACGTGTGCCATTCGGCTACCCGTCACTGTGGACTGGCTGCCTTGTCAGTCCACTACATTGGCGACGAGTGTAAAAGTGTTCTTTCTAATTTGCACTAATTTGCTTGTGTCATGGCTTCGCCACATTCTCCAGATGTACTGTCCGAATTTTATCGCTTGCAGAATCAGCAGACGCAGGCATTATTGGATGCCCTTGGACAGCTCGTCCAGGGTCAACGTGCACTGCACCCCGATGCGGCCGCCGCCGCTTCATCGCTACCGCAGCCACAACACGCAGTTGCACCGTCCTTCCGTAATTTTGACTCAACCATGGAAAGCTGGACGGAATGGTCACGCCAATTTGGATTCCATCTCGCCGCCTACAGAATTCAAGGTAATGAGCGGCAGCCGTTTTTGCTTTCGTGTGTAGGTGTGTCCACCTACTGTGTGATATTGTTTCCCCGACGCGACGTAGCGACTCTGTCGTACGAAGAAATTTTGTCAGCGTTAGATGCCTATTTCAAAGAAACAGTTAATGTCGTTGCAAAAAGGTATACGTTCTTTCGTACCAAACGTACGGCCGGTCAGACTAATCGGGAGTGGGTTGCAACTTTGCAAGGACTTACTAGGGATTGTGCATTTGAATGTGACTGTGGACTCCCTTATTCAGATAATATGGTGCGTGATGCAATTGCACAGAACGTTTCTGATGTTCGCATACGGGAACAGATTTTGAAACTCATCAATCCCTCCCTTCAACAAGTGATAGACATATTGGATAGGCAAGACACACTTGACTTTGCTCAGGAATCATTTGAAACTTCGCCAGCAGTGTGTCGCATTAACCGGCCTGCCGGGCGCGCTGCGCGGACCTGTAAACAGCCTTCGCGCACGTCCGCACCGCCACGTGTCCCGCGAAAGCAAGCAAATGCAGTGAAATCATGCCCGCGGTGTGCCGCTAGACATTCGCGTGAGAATTGCCCGTCACGCCAAGCTATTTGCTTTTTCTGTAATAAGAAAGGACATGTTCAAAGTGTTTGCCGGAAAAAGCTCAGATCAGACAATCACAACCATTCCAGGCCCTTTGCTGCGCACCGGAATCGAACCAAGACTACACGGGCTCGGGAACCTTCGCCCATGGACGTTCATATAGTTAATGTCATTCCGCCCAGTGTTCCTCTCGCTAACAGTGACTGTGTTCGTCCCACAACAAGTGTGCGTCGACGTCGACGGAAATCCCGTCACGTCGCACATGATTCTGTACCAGTGTCTGTTCACGTTGCACAAAACAGTCGCTCTTGTCGTCAGCAGGACAATAAACTTTTTGTGGATTTGGACTTTGCCGGACAAGTGATACCGTTCCAGCTCGATACCGGAGCTGCAGTTTCATTGCTCAATCACGCCACGTACAAACAACTGGGCGCACCTCCGTTGCGTGCCGCAAATGTTCAGCTCACGAGTTATTCCCGACAGAATATCCCTGTGTTAGGACAGTGCAGCCCTCTTGCAACATACAAGGGACAAACAAAACTTGTCTTTTTACGTTCTTCGTTCTTTTTCGGCAGTGAACTTGTTTGGTTTAGATTTATTTCAGTTGTTTAACTTGTCTATCGTCAATCAGGTCCTATCAGTGAATCAGACTGTGCCTTCAGCCAGTGTTTCTAGTCTATGTGAAGAATTTGCAGACATTTTTGCACCGGGCCTTGGTTGCGCTAAGAACTATGAAGCACATTTGGAACTCAAAGTGAACGCGCAACCGAAATTTTTCAGAGCGCGCAATGTTCCACACGCATTGCGTGATGAGGTCGCCAGAACATTAAACGATTTGGAATCGCAAGGTGTAATTGAACGTGTGCAGGCTTCGCTCTGGGCATCACCCTTAGTTATTTTGAAAACACCTTCCGGAAACTTGAGACTTTGCGTGGACTTCAAGGCAACTGTGAATCCACAACTTGTGACTGCTTCTTTTCCTTTGCCCCGTCCGGAAGATCTTTTTGACAAACTGTGCCCGGGAACGTATTTTTCAAAGTTGGACCTAGCAGATGCGTACTTGCAAATACCGGTGGACGAAGAATCCCAGCGCGTATTGGTGGTTAACACGCATCTTGGATTGTACCGATTCAAAAGACTGCCATTCGGGTGTGCATCCGCCCCTGCATTGTTTCAGCAATATTTACAAACTGTTTGTGCGTCGGTCCCTACTGCTGCAAACTATCTGGACGATATTGTGATCTCCGGAAAGACGGCCGCAGAACATTTAGCCAACCTCCGCACATTATTTCAGGTCTTGCGTCAGAATGGTCTTCGCTTGAGGAAGGACAAATGTGTGTTTTTTGCTCGTGACTTACCATATCTGGGACATGTAATCAATGCCCAAGGCATACATCCGAGTCCAGAGCACCTCCGTGCCATCCAAGAGTTGCCTTCGCCACAGAATGTGAAGCAGCTACAGAGTGTGTTGGGAAAAATTAACTATTATCATCGCTTTCTGCGCAATGCCTCTTCCATTTCAGCGCCGCTTCATCGCTTACGCCGTAAAGCTGTTCCGTTCGTCTGGACGACGGAATGCGAACGCGCCTTTCGCCAGTTGAAATCGGCGTTGCTTTCTAATACTTGCCTTACGCCATTCGATCCCCAGAAACCACTTTTGTTGATGGTAGATGCATCGGATTTCGGGATCGGTGCTGTGCTTGCGCACAAAGATGGTTCGCATGATCGCCCTATTGCCTTTGCGTCCAAATTGCTCTCGTCAGCGCAACGGAATTATTCACAAATAGAGAAAGAAGCTTTGGCTCTCGTGTTTGGTGTTACGAAGTTTCACGATTTCTTGTATGGTCGTCACTTTACCATCATCACCGACCACAAACCTTTGACATCGCTTTTTCATCCGCACAAGCCTGTATCTCCACGTACAGCGCAGAAATTCATTCGCTGGTCTATTTTCCTCTCGCAGTACCGCTACGATATCTTGTATCGGTCCACTGCTAAGCACGGAAACGCTGATGCGTTGTCCTGTTTGCCTGTTGCTGCGGATAAAGCATTCGATTCTTCCGAACTTGCTTGCATGTTCATTGATTCGGAAACCGATGCTGTGGTCGAATCGTTTCCGATTGATTTTCGTCGTGTAGCTACAGCCACAGCTGCCGACCCTGTCCTTGCTACCGTTTTGCGTTTTGCTGCTACGCAATGGCCCTTGTCAAGGTCGCGGATCGAGGATCCGTTGGTTCGCCGATTTTTTGCTCACAAGGAGAGACTTTTTGTACGACGTGGTGTTTTGTTGTTGCATTCTGATCATGATCAGTCTAGGGTCGTGGTCCCACGTTCGTTACAGTCCTCTGTCTTAAAGCTTCTCCACCAAGGACATTGGGGTATAGTGCGTACGAAACAACTTGCTCGTCAGCACTGTACTTGGTTCGGAATCGATGCTGCGATTACGAATATGTGCTCTTCTTGCATGGCGTGTGCCGAACAACAATCCGCACCACCGCGGAAATTCTTTGCATGGCCGAACGCCACTTCCCCTTGGCAACGCTTACATATCGATTTTGCTGGTCCCTTCTGGAATGCTCGATGGTTGGTTGTTGTCGATTCCTTCAGTAATTTTCCTTTTGTTGTCCGGATGTCTTCTACGACGTCTTCTGCCACCATCCAAGCGTTGTCTGCTATCTTTTGCATTGAAGGTCTACCACAGACTATTGTTTCCGACAATGGCCCACAATTCATGTTCGCAGAATTTGTCATTCTGCAAGGCCAATGGTATTCAACATCTGACATCCGCGCCGTTTTCGCCTCAGTCAAACGGTGCCGCTGAACGATTGGTCCGGACTTTCAAGTCACAGATGTTGAAGTTGAAAGAGTCGCATTCTCGGGAGGACGCGTTATTGCTCTTTTTGTCCTCCTATCGCTCTCAGCCCCGCGATGGTCGCTCGCCGGCTGAGTTGCTCCACGGTCGTCCTCATCGAACCTTGATGTCTTTGCTGCATCCGCCGCATCAGGTTCCTGTGCAGCGGCAGCCTCCTGCTTTTGCTCCTGGCGACGTTGTCTTCTATCGCAACTATCGAGGTTCACGGCGTTGGCTCGCAGGGCGCATTCTTCGCTGCCTCGGCCACGCGATGTATTTGGTTTTGGGGGCCTCTGGTGAGGTGCGTCGGCATCTCAATCAGCTGCGCCTCTGTCGTCGCCTGGGCTCTGCCGCTCCCCGTCTGCTTTCAGCGACGGTGCCGTCCGGTCAGCGCTCTGGGGACCCATCTACTGGCTCGCCTCTTCCCCAGGTGTTACCGACACTGCCTTCCCTATTGCCTCATGGCGACATGCCGCCGCCGCCGCCGCCGCCTGTTCTCCCGCCGGCGCCGCCCGCAGTGGACGCTTCGCTGCAGCCGCCCAGCGCCTCCCTGGGTCACGCGCCGCCGATCGCTTCCCGTGACCAGCTGTCCTCCGCCATGGAACTCTTGCCCGCTCCGGCCCAGATGTCGTCATCGCGCGTCGGATCCCCCGACGCAATGGAGGTCGACCCTTCGGCCCCTCCTGTCTCATTACGGGCGCACACACCGCATGTTGACGTGCACCCTGGACTAGGTTTTCAGGCGTTTCCTAGCTCCCCTCGGACCGAATGGCCGGGTGCGGGTGGCACAGCCTCGCCTGTTGTTAGGCTCCCCACCTCATCGCATACGTCGACATGGGGTCCCCCCCACGGCGGGCGGAAGCCTTATAACACGACCGTTCGCCGATTTGCGGGGGAGGAATGTGGTGTCACCGCCAGACACCACACTTGCTAGGTGGTAGCTTTAAATCGGCCGCGGTCCATTAGTACATGTCGGACCCGCGTGTCGCCACTGTGTGATCGTAGACCGAGCGCCAACACACGGCAGGTCTAGAGAGACGTACGAGCACTCGGCCCAGTTGTACGGACGACATTGCTAGCGACTACACGTACGAAGCCTTTCTCTCAATTGCCGAGAGACAGTTAGAATAGCCTTCAGCCAAGTCCATGGCTACGACCTAGCAAGGCGCCATTAACCATATCTGGAGAGAGTCTCACTTGTATTATCAAGAGCAATGTACAACAAGAAATTAAAGTTAAGTATACGAGAAGCTCCGTTCTTTTCTTTATAGCTTTCATCACGTATCCTGTTTCAGACTTAACGCCAGTCGGCGTGTGTGTACGTGTGCCTTTCGGCTACCCGTCACTGTGGACTGGCTGCCTTGTCAGTCCACTACAAGATCCAACATATTTCCATCATGAGAGAAGTTCAGAACCATTTGTCTTAGGTAGTTTTCAGAGAAGGGATTTAGTATTTTCCCGCTACTAATAGAGTTGTAATGATCACAATTGGTTGTTGGATGACTGAAGTCCTCTTCGATGATTACATTACAGTATGACTGGAGAAGTTACATGCTAGTGGACTGGGTTTTCTCCAAGGTTTCCGGTTAAATCAGGAGGTGAGTCTGGTGGTTGGAAGAAGGATCCAAACACAGTTTTGTACCTACATCCGATACTGACTCTTGATGAAACATTCTTGGACGGAGCTTCAATTTCTAGCTCGATGGATGAGGATTTCTTGTATAATGCGACAGATACAACACCTCTATTTCCGATTAGCCTTTCCTTTCGATATACGCTTCAATTTTTCCCAAACGTCCCTGTCAACTCAGGTTTGAACCAGCTTTATGCACTTATTATTATGTGAGCTCAACTGCTTTTTAGGAACGCTTCAAACTCTGGCTGTTTCGGACTGCACAAGAAGTTAACCAATAGGATGTCGATATTCTCCCCTTGGTTAGGCATTTGCTTGGATCTTACACTGATTCTTCTCAGTCTCCTACAGCTATGATTATATGGACTGGACGTAGAGTTTCCTAGTCTAAAAAACTCTGTGTGCAACCTATACACAGTCAGCTATATGGTTATCAGCCTCTGATGTACAGTGCACGGCTGACCCTTCTCAGTGCTGTTATACAAGTCTAAGAAGTCCAGCTCAGCTTTTTGCAGAAGCTTAGTAGTCTCTGTTACAAGTCTTCCACTTGTCTCGGAACCAGAAAGCCACGATTTACTCTGGGGACAATGTTGCTAATTGTGAGCTTTGCTGAAACTCGTGAGCAAGGATGGTCCTCTCAGCCTTCTTTGCCAGTCACTGGAGTGATGCAAGTATGACCTCGGAGCCCATACGACAAGCATCGTTTGTACAAATGTGCGCCACAATCTGCAGTTGCTAGCACACTGTTCCCTCAATGGCTGGCAGAACAGCCTCTTCAACATATTGAATGAGGCCCCAGAAACAGACTCAGTGAGAGCACTTTGTGTACCTTCCCATCCCTTGCTGCCATTTCCCTAGTTGTACCATTATTCACTGTAAATTTGATCTTCTGACGATCAGTAGACCATTATCCTTTTGTGTTTGCCTCTTCTTGACAAGGGAATCAGCACGTTCCCCAGCAAATGAAGTGAGTCTCAATGGCTCAGTTTCGGTTTCAGTGGAAGACAGCACATCGCCTTGATGATTAGGGGGATGAGTGTAACATTGACGGTTAGTGTTAGACCACGCTTTTCCTGCCGAAGAGACAATATCCATAGGAGAGGACAGTACTCGAGATACCTGTGGTATTTCTGGTACATGATTCGAGGTAGTCGTCCTAATACACCCATTTACGACAACTTCCAGTCGCTTGGCAGTATTCAGGGCGATTTCCGGCTACTTACTAGCAGCACCTAACTCATTCTGTACCCGAGAGCAGCATACGCAATGAGGCTGCATAATGGCTAGTGCAATATTTTACGGAACAGTAAACTAATAACTTTAAACTAAACTTGCTGATTATCTTTTAATTTATGGGTCTCATATGCTGCATGTTTTAACGATAGCCTTTTAAAACCGAAGCGTTTAACAGCGAGCGAGGTGACGCAATGGTCAGCACACTGCACACACATTCTGGAGGACAGCGGTTCTAAACCTCGTCCGGCTATACATGTTTCGGTTTACCGTGATTTCCCTAAGTTACTTAAGCGAAATTCTGGGATAGATCCTTTGGAAAGGGCATTGACGAATTCCTTCGGCTTTCTTCCCATTCCGACCTTGTTCACCTTCCTAATGACCTCGTTCTCGACGGGACGTTAAACAGCAATCTTGCTTCCTTGAAGTGACTAAGAGCCATAACAAAGTATCTTCTCCTTGTTATACTTTTACGGCCGTCGTCTTCTTCAGTAGGTTTCCTTACCAAGAGCTTTTCATTCGTTCTGATCTTTCTTACCATTCCTCATCTGTAAATAACCTTATTAGTGTTTGTCGTTTGTCTATTTTTATTTAAATCCTTTTTCTACGTTTTCCAGTTTTTTTGAATTACCTGTTTTGTTCGGCAATTCGTCCAGGGTTAATTCTAGCTCTTTCATATCCTCCCAGATTTCCATTTTACTTGTTGGTTCGTGTTCTAAAATATCACTGTAATTTTTCTTGGGAATCCGGTTTCTTGTCTCCTTATAGTGCGACCGGAAAAAAGTAAACATTTTTTCCGTGTAGTATCTGTAATGGGCTCCAGTTCGCTATACAAATCTTTGTCCACCTTTTTGATATTTCTTATTTATGCATGTCCCAGCTCTTCGTCTCTTTATTTTTGGGATCTCGTCGCGCCTCCAGACGGAAGTTCGAGTCCTCCCTAGCTCATGGGTGTCTGTGTCGTTCTTTCTTATGTTTGTTTCAGTAGTGACCTCAGCAGTTTAGTCCCTTAGCAATTCACACATATTTGAACATTTTTGACCTCGTCAATTCTGTGTTTCTGGGTGAATTTGAACAGAGCTTCATTTCCGTAAGTCGCCTCTGCTTGAAACACTGTCTTGTAATGTTTTATTTAAGTTTTGATTGATGGACATTTTTATTATATGTAGACCATGTTAGTTTCTGAGTTTTTATCATTATTTTGGTTCTTGCTTGACATGCAGGTTTCTCGTCCACGTTGTATGTTGTAATTTCTCCTAAGCATTAAATGTTCCACTGTTTTTATTTTCCCACTATTTACTGTTATGTGGTTGATTACTAGCAGATCTGCTACCATTATCTCACTCTTTTCGACTGATATCTGATTCTATTTGTTTTGCTACTTTTTGTGCGCTCGTTATTAGAGTTCTAGATTCTTGAATGTTATTGCCTAGTAACGCTAAATCACCAGCGAGTCTCACGCAATTTAAGCTTATTTGATTTGTCTTCGTTCCAATTCTCCAACACAAAAACTTGGTTCAAAATGTACTGTTTCATTTGAAATGTTTTTCAGGTTACGGTCATTAAAAATTAACGATACCGTTAAATTACTGTAAATTCTCTTTTGTTCAAATGGAATGGTAATGCAACATTATTTACAGTAACAAATGCAGATTTACTACGAATCTGATTATGTACAGCCCTAGTAATTTTGGCAAGCTTCCTAAAATCCTCATAGCTATAGAATGAGATTAGGAACGATTGGTTTTACACGACCATACAGTGGCCAAAAGTTTCTAACAAGCATAAAAAGTCTGCAGTTGACGATACACTTCGAAATGTTCACGGTACTTCCAGAAGTTTGGAAGAACAGAAGATATCGCAATGCACACGAGTAGTGACACAATTAATGAAAGATTACGCGAAAACGACAGGAACCGTATAATTTCAGAAACTGTTGGATTGCTGCATAAGTTCGTAGCGTTTTTCCATAATTTCAATAGACACAGCAGATACACATAACAGAAATTTTAGTCCCCAATAATATAGCCTCCTTCACTATTTACAAGAGTTTTCCCACGCCGGGGTCCCTCTTCAATTCCGGGACTGTTGAAACCACGCAAAGAACTCGGCGAGCCATTTTCGGAGCGGATTTTCTTCCGGAACGGGAAGTTTCCCTTGAAGGTTGTTCGATAGAGAGCGGACACGGTGAAAATCTGACGGCTTAAGATCAGGCGAAAGAGGTGGATGCGAGATGACTTCGCAGTCCAGCTCCTGTGTGTGTTTTTTGTCAGTCTAGCAGAATTCGGGTGAGCGTTCCTACATTACATTCATCGTTTTTTCCATGGATCCCTTAGGAGTCTCTGGGATGTGGAAAGAGTCAAATTTTATTTTATTTTATTTTTTTACTTACATATTCATCGATGGAGTAGAAGGTGTTGGCCAACAGGAAGTTCTTTACTTCACTCTGAAACCGATCTTATCACTTACAAGACCTTTGATATGCTATGGTAAGTTATTGAATACATGAGTATCCTTATTGTACTAATGTTAAGCTTTTATAGTCCTTTTACGGATTGTTTTTGGTTCTGGTATTATAATCATGTTTTGCACTATTTTCTATAAAAAGAGACATGTTGGAAATGACAAAGGACATCAATGAGTATGTGAACTGAGAAGTAGTAGTTAGAATACAAAGTTTCTTAAAGAGGTCTCTGCATGGAGATCTAGGACTGACACCAGATATAATTTCAATGACTCGTTTCTGAAATTTTAAAATGTTCTCTTTGAGAGAGGAGTTTCCCCAAAAGAAGATTCCATAACTCATTGGTGAATGGAAGAAGGCCGAATAAACTAACTTCTTCAGTTTTAAATCACCTATTTCTGCTATCATACGTACTGCAAATGTAGCTGAACTAAGGCGTTTCATTAAGTCTAGGGTGTGAGTTTTCAATTTAGGTTGTGGTTAATTTGTAGCCCTAAAAATTTGACACCTTACAGATTTAATTTCAATGTTTGAATACATTTTACTTATAGGGTCAGGTATTCTTTATGAGGTACTAAACTGCATGTACTGGGTCTTGTAAAAATTCAGTGACAATCCATTTGATGGGAACAACCCATTGATACTTATTAATATTCCATTAGCTGATTGCTCAGTGAGATCACGGGAACTGTTTTTTATACCAATACTTGCATCATCTGAAATTAAGACAAAATTTGCATTTTGTGACACTGCATAGGGACGGTCATTAATATGTAATAGGAACAACAAGGAACCTAAAATAGAGCCCTGGGGCACCCCTTTTCTGATGGTTTCATGTTTTAAATCACTACTGTTATGTGGTAAGCCTGATAGAGATACACACTGTTTTCTATTAAAAAGATAGGATGAGAACCATGAGCCTGCTACTCCTGTTATCTAATAATATTTTAACCTTTGTATAAGGACATCATGCTTAACACAATCAAAAGCTTTAGACAGATCACTGAATATTCCAAGTGGTAATAACTTTTGATTTATTTATTCTAATATGTCATCTGTAAAAGTGAATATAGCTTGATCAGTTGACAATCACTCCATGCAGTCTTCCTTGACGTAGATCACCCCGTGCAGTCTTTCTTGGCGTTGTTCTTGGACTGCATTTGCAAGACGTATCAGTTGTTGACAATAAATATCGGCGGTGTTGGTTACACATCGGGGAAGCAATTCGTAGTGCACCACATCGTCGCTGTTGCACCAGACGCATAACATCATGTTTTGTGTGTGCACACAGGTCTTTGTACGGGAAGTTGCTGCTTTGTGTGGGCTCAACCATTCCTTTCTACTCCTTATGTTAGCATGAAGACATGTTGGAAATGACAAAGGACATCAATGAGTATGTGAACTGAGAAGTAGTAGTTAGAATACAAAGTTTCTTAAAGAGGTCTCTGCATGGAGATCTAGCACTGACACCAGATATAATTTCAATGACTCGTTTCTGAAATTTTAAAATGTTCTCTTTGAGAGAGGAGTTTCCCCAAAAGAAGATTCCATAACTCATTGGTGAATGGAAGAAGGCCGAATAAACTAACTTCTTCAGTTTTAAATCACCTATTTCTGCTATCATACGTACTGCAAATGTAGCTGAACTAAGGCGTTTCATTAAGTCTAGGGTGTGAGTTTTCAATTTAGGTTGTGGTTAATTTGTAGCCCTAAAAATTTGACACTCTACAGATTTAATTTCAATGTTTGAATACATTTTACTTATAGGGTCAGGTATTCTTTATGAGGTACTGAACTGCATGTACTGGGTCTTGTAAAAATTCAGTGACAATCCATTTGATGGGAACAACCCATTGATACTTATTAATATTCCATTAGCTGATTGCTCAGTGAGATCACGGGAACTGTTTTTTATACCAATACTTGCATCATCTGAAATTAAGACAAAATTTGCATTTTGTGACACTGCATAGGGACGGTCATTAATATGTAATAGGAACAACAAGGAACCTAAAATAGAGCCCTGGGGCACCCCTTTTCTGATGGTTTCATGTTTTAAATCACTACTGTTATGTGGTAAGCCTGATAGAGATACACACTGTTTTCTATTAAAAAGATAGGATGAGAACCATGAGCCTGCTACTCCTGTTATCTAATAATATTTTAACCTTTGTATAAGGACATCATGCTTAACACAATCAAAAGCTTTAGACAGATCACTGAATATTCCAAGTGGTAATAACTTTTGATTTATTTATTCTAATATGTCATCTGTAAAAGTGAATATAGCTTGATCAGTTGACAATCACTCCATGCAGTCTTCCTTGACGTAGATCACCCCGTGCAGTCTTTCTTGACGTTGTTCTTGGACTGCATTTGCAAGACGTATCAGTTGTTGACAATAAATATCGGCGGTGTTGGTTACACATCGGGGAAGCAATTCGTAGTGCACCACATCGTCGCTGTTGCACCAGACGCATAACATCATGTTTTGTGTGTGCACACAGGTCTTTGTACGGGAAGTTGCTGCTTTGTGTGGGCTCAACCATTCCTTTCTACTCCTTATGTTAGCTTGAAGACACAATTTCTGGTCACCAGTAACGGCACAGAATAGGAATGGTTGGTTATGTTCACGAGACTATTAATGTCGAACAAGCAGAGATGTACGTATGGCCATCTGCTGATTTTTGGGATCTAGGCTTAGACCATGCGGTACCCTTACACCCGAGTTTTTAGCTTCCACAATGCATGCAAATGTCACACGATGGTGGAATGATCAAAGTTCATCACATTTGCCAGTTCTCGAGTACATTGACACGAATCATTGTGGATAAATGAGTTTAAACAATCTTCATCAAACACCGAAGGTCTTCCTGAACGCGGAGAATGTGAAAACGATTCTCCTTTAAACGAGAAAACCATTTTCTTGGCATGCTCTATCCCATGTTATTATTGTCACATGCAGTGCAAATGTTTCTGGCTGCATCCTCTGCTATTACACCTCTACTGAACTCGGACGAATATGTTGGAAATGTTCATATTTCTCCACTTCGCATCCCATTCCGTAGCGTCCACAGCTGCACTCACTATTTTCAAATGAGAAAATGATAATATGTACACTCAAATAGCAACAGGGAACTACAAATAAAAAATGGCAATCGAAAAATAAACCCATAACAACCGAAATACCAACATGAAAAACAAAAACGCTACGAACTTATGCACCAACCTAATAGAATGTCGAATTGTCCTACGGGTTGCGCGTGCGTGGAAAGAGGATATAGTTTTCCCGCAAACGGATTTGAAACCGATGTTGAAGCTTGTGGTATAATTGAGAGAATATTATGTACGAAGGAACCAACAGAAGATATTGTAAGTATTGGGAAAACGTTAAATCTTTGCATGTTGAAACCGGTTTGACTATAATTGTACGTTCATAACATTGTCCAGATATTAAAAATTAGAACTATCAGTAGCTAACAATGTCCTCAGAATTTCTAAATCACATGTGTGGGGAAAATTTTTTGACTGAACTGACATGAAAACCTGCGGGAGCCCTAGATACGAGTATAAACCTTCAATTTAATCTATCGCAGATCCGCCTGGAGTCAAAACTAAAGATACAGACGGAACTCAGAAATATTAAATTCCGAGTTAAAAAATTTGTTTTCACGAGGATTCGACCACATCAGTGTGTAAGGGCATTATACGAACATGAGAAATACAGGTATAGTCAACTCCGGAATTGAAAAATAATAAAAAATACTTGCGAACAAGGCACTTGACTCTGGAGGACTTTCTGCAGATTTTACGTTGAATGCGTTGTGGACTTAGCGCCTTTCCTAGCTCATAGTTGTAAAAGGACTAGTCAGTTGTAAAGTGTCCCACGCGACAGGAAAATAGCTCATTCCTGTTTATAAGCAAAGTTAGAGTTGGAGTGCTCGTAATCAAAGACTAATATCGTCGAGGTGCGTTAGTGAAGCGTATTAATTTCATACATCTATAGGTACCTGTAGGAAAATAATCGTCTCAAAAAGAATCAGAACCGACTAGGGTAAAAACGCTGGTGCGAAATATATTGCTTAACTAATAAACGGCAGAGCAAGTGAACAGGTAGATTCCCTCTTCCTGGATTTTCTAAATGCTACTACAGTATCAACTGCTACACAAAGATACCAGCATACATATTCCCCTCGCAGATACGTTATTAGCCAGGTGAATATTTGATGTTCTACGAGTCAGGGCGTAGAATATCAGAAGTTTGAACGTGGCAGCGAAAGTAGAAAATCTGAGAAGGGCAATTCTAACTCTCAATGTACATAGAGTGGGGGTCAATGAAGTGAAAAGGAAAGAAGAATTACATTTCTGGTCAGATGAGTGTACGGTAGTACCAACAACAGCAGAAAATGGTATAACGGCAGTAGGATTCATTATGAATAGGAATGTAGGGTAGAGAGTGTGTTACCGTGAACAGTTCAGTAATGGGGGTTGTTTTCATCAGAATCGAGAGCAAACCAGTACCGACAACGATAGTTCAGGTATACATTACGTCGTCACAAGCTGAAGATGAAGAGATAGAGAAAGTGTATGAGGATACTGAACGGGTAATTAAGTACGTAAAGGGAGACGAAAATCTAATAGTCACGGGGAATTGGGATGAAGCTGTAGGGGAAGGAGCAGAAGAAACAGTTAAGGGAAAATATGGTCTTGGTACTAGAAATAACAGAGGAGAAAGATAATTCAGCTAGTAATAATAAATACTCTATTCAAGAATGGCATGAGGAGGAGGTATATTTGGAAAAGGCCGGGAAATACAGGAATATTCAGTTATATTCAGTTAGATTGCATTAAGGTTACTCAGATATTCAGATATTGGATTATAAGACTATCCAGGAGCAGATATAATTTCAGTTCACATTTAGTAGTTCAAAATGGTTCAAATGGCTCTGAGCACTATGCGACTTCTGAGGTAATCAGTCACCAAGAACTTAGAACTAATTAAACCTAACTAACCTAAGGACATCACTTACATCCATGCCCGAGGCAGGATTCGAACACTTTAGTAGTGATGAAGATTTGGCTGCAGTTTAAGAGATTAGGCAAGAAGAATCAGTGCACAAAGAAGTATGATACGGAAGTACTAAGGAATAAGGAGAAACGCTTGAAGTTCTCTGAGGCTGTAGATATAAGGAACAGCTCAGTAGGCCATTCAGTAGAATAGGAATGGACATCTCCTAAAAGGGCAGTGACAGAAGATGTAAAGAAAAACGTAGGTAAAAATAAGGTGACTGTGAGAAAATCATGGGTAACATAAGAGCAACTTCAGTTGATCGATGAAAGAAGGAAGTATAAAAATGTTCATAGAAATTTAGGGATACGGAAATAAATGCCACTCAGAAATGAAATAAACAGGAAGTACGAGGAAGTTAAGGCGAAATGGTGCAGGGAAAATTTGTAGAAATCGAAAATGAAATTATTGTCGAAAGGACTGAATCATCATATAGAAAAGTCAAATGAAACCTTCGCTGAAATTAAAAGCAAGGATGGTAACATAAAGAGTGAAGTGTAAATTTCGCTGTTAAAAGCAGAGGAGAGAACACATAGGCGGACAGAGAACACTGAGACCCCTATGAGGGGAAGACCTGTCTGATGACGGCATAGGAGAAGAAAAACGAGTGATATAGAGCAGGAGGTGATCGGGTATTAGAATCAGAATTTAAAATATCTTTGGAGGAATTACAACCAAATAAGACAGAAGGGATAGACAACGTTGCATCAGAATTTCTGAAATCTTTGGAGGAAACGCCAACAAAACCACCATTCACATTGGTGAGTTGAATGTAAGGGTCTGGCGACATACTATCTGACTTTCGGAAAACAATCATCCACACATTTACGAAGACTGCAAGAGGCGACAAGTGCGAGAATTATGACACAATCAGCCTAACGGCTCGCGCATCCAAACCGCTGACCAGAAATATAGAGAAGAACGGAAAAGAAAATTGAAGATGTGTTAGAGACGATCAGCTTGGTTTTAGGAAAGGTAAAGGCATCAGAGAGGAAATTGTGATATTGCGGTTTGTAAAGGAAGCAAGAATGAAGAAAAAACAAGATATGGTCATAAGATTTGTCGACCTGGAAAAAGCGTTCGACAATTCGAAATGTAAAATGGTGCAACATGTTCGGAATTCTGAAAAAAATAAGGATAAGCTATAGGGAGAGACGGGAACATACAAAACGTACAAGAGCCAAGGGGGAATAATAACAGCGGGAGACGAAGAACCAAGTGCTCAGATTAAAAAGGGAGTAAGACAGGGATGCGGTCTTTCACCCCAACTGTTCAATATATATAAGGAAGAAGCAGTTTCGGAAATAAAGATACAAAATAGCAATTATAATTGAAGTTGAAAGGGTATCATTGATAAGATTCACCGATGAAAAGCTATCCTCAGTTGAAGTGAAGAAGAAAAGGTGGCAGATTTGTGAAACCTTAATGGTAGACATTTCACAGTTCGTATAGAAATTAATAGTAGCCAGATGAATCATGATACCTCAAAAAGAAACATGTACATTACTATTATTTGCATGACGATTCTGATGGTGTAATCAGATTTTCAATATCTTTATTAGTTTAAAGTTTAGTATGTGATAGTAAATTACACAATTACGTAATTACACAATTACGTAACACGCAGCAACAAATTCCCAAAATATAAACGCTTCATCAAGTTTTATCGATTGCCATGTCTTTAGAACGCTATTAGTGTAAACCTAAATTGGTGTGAATTACAGGCATGTAACTTAAATAGTACGTGAGATTGGAGGTCAAAGAGGCCGATTACTATGTGTCACATCAGGCAATAAGTACTCCACAGTTACACAAAAAAACGGTAGCAGCATGCTTATAAATATATTTATTCATCTATGTATTTGTTTATATCCGATATATTCTATTCATGAAGAAATTGGTTAAATATTTACTGTGTTTTAGAAAGCACAGAGACATTAGGCTACTGGCCTACCTTTTGTTCTATTCCTTTGATATATGTTTATTTAATTTGTTTATGTATCTAATAATGTGTGTTAGAGCGTGTTTATGGTCCAGCCGTAGGAATATATTTTTTTTAATTTCAAGTTATTTAGATGTAAATCCAGTATTTGGTTTGTGTTTCAATATGTTTGTGAGTGCACGTTGGCTTGGAGACATGGAGGGAGCGCTGTAGCAAACCACAGCGCTCGTCACGAAGAGAGATGTATGGAGGAGGTTGGGGAGGAGCATCGGCTTCCAGAGAGGACACGAGGCAGTTCGGAACCGTGCGGTATGAGGCATGGCACCGGACAAAGGAAGTGCTGGACGTGGCGGCGCAACGGATGCTCCGTCGCGGCAGAGGCTTGGAGAGTGTGGAACGGTTTGCGTGTGGTCGCAAGAGATAGAAATACTTTAGAGTGCCGACTTGTGCACTTTTGAGATTTCCGTGGCTTCTACTGTGAAGACGTAGCGTGTGTTTCGAAGTGAATATCTCACGAGCTATGTTGTTGTTCATAGCTAATTACGTGCTGCAGGAATCTATTGTTTCCCTGTTATTCAACTTCTATTTTATTTAATTGCTGGACCATCGACACCAAGAAGTGTTTTGCAGAAATATACCGCATTCTCAAAAGTACTTGTACTATCGTACTCATCATTTAAAGTCGTTAATATAGTACCTGCAGATTTTATTTAATTACAATCTTTTATTTATAAATTTATATGTTACTTTAATAATCCACAATTGCTGGGTGATAGAAACCTTCGACCATTAGATTCATGTTTGTATTCTTATCGTATACTACAGACTCAGCAGTATTGGCCTGTAATGCGGCAACTAATATCCCAGCCCCTAGACATCGAAACCAGGCAGAACTTTTAATATTTCAACGTAGGCTCTGAGGGTACGTAGTTGAGCACCACCTCAATTCATTCATTTCATTATTTGTTTGAAAGCCCGCATCATGAAGTAGATCAATGAATTCTGCTACCTAGTCATCAAAATAATCAGTGACGCTCGGACCAAGGAAACATGAAAAGCAGACTAGAACTGGCAAAAAGGGCATTCCTGGACTAGAGAATTGTTCTGGCAGCAAACATAGGCTTTAATTTGAGGAAGATATTTCTGAAAATGGAACACAACATTGTATGGTTGTGAAATTTAGACTGTGGGAAAACCAGTAAAGAAGCGAGTCGAAGCATTTGAGATGTGGTGTTACAGAAAAATGTTAAAAATCAGATGGATCGCTTAGGTAAGGAATGAGGAAGTTCTCTGGAGAATGGGCGAGGAAACGAGTACATGGAAATCTCTAACAAGAAGAATGGACAGGATGGTAGAACGTCTGTTAAGACATTAGGGAATAGCTTCCGTGGTCCTTGAGGGAGCTGTAGAAGGCAAAAACTGTAGAGGAAGACAGAGTTTGGTACACACCCAGTAAATAATTGAGGACTGATGCGAAGCACGAAAGGAGCAGAAACGATTAGGGAACACGAAAATTTAGTAAACGAAGTTTTACTTAGCGTGTAGCTTTCTCCAGGCATTGAGAAGAAGCTTTACAAAAGAACGAGAAAGAATAACTTACATCTCTTACAGGGAACAAACTGAATAGCGTCGTGCATTGGGAGAAACCCACTACTAATGCACGCAACATTTCGCAATCGAGAAGTCTCTTCACCCTTAATGGGTGACTGTGCGGTGTGCAATGTCCAGTCACGAAGTAATCGGTGCGATATTCCTTGATGGCACGGTGATTACCGCACGGTACGTGAAGGTTTTGGAATATGATTTCATCCTCATTATCCAAAGTGGGACTGATTAAGACAAGATGTAGTTCATGCAAGACGAAGCTCGATTCTATCGAAGCAGGAGAGCATTTGATGTCCTGGAGGAGCACTTTGGGGACCACATTCTGGTTCTGGGGTACCCAGAGGCCACTGGCATGGGTCTCGATTGGGCGCCATATTCTCCTTATCTGAAAACATGCGACTCCTTTTTGTGATGCTATATTAAAGACAAAGTTTACAGCAACAACACCAGAACCATTGCTGAGCTGAAAACAGCCTTTCAGGAGATCATCGACAGCATCAATATTCCGATACTTCAGCGGGTCATGCAAAATTTCGCTATTCGTCTGCGCCAACATCATCGCCAATGTTGGCAGGCATATCGAACATGTCATAACCTAAATCTGAATATTTGTAGTGACATTTAGATCTTGAATAAAGTTTGTAGCTAATTTACGTTTTTCTCATGTAGTTCAATTATTGTCAGCTTGTATATCGCGGCGGCCCAGGGCGTTCGTGGTCGGAACCACAGAAGGCATGGCTCAGTGGGCGCGCATCATTGGATCCGCGGAGTCGCCTCGAGACCGCTATCGGCGTCTGTCGGAAGAGTGCGTTTCCGTTGCCAACTGCGAAACTTCGATGTGGGTGTTATCGATCTATGATACCACATTTGGCTAACAGAACCGAGTACATTTTACTGGATGGCGAATGTTCAATAGAAACGACACTAACGTCGGGTGTGCTCAAGGAATCGCCGCGCGGGATTAGCCGAGCGGTCTCATAAGTCAGTGCTGCAGTCATGGACTGTGCGGCTGTTGCCGGCGGAGGTTCGAGTCCTCCCTTGGATATGGGTGTGTGTGTTTGTCCTTAGGATAATTTAGGTTAAGTAGTGTGTAAGCTTTGGGACTGATGACCTTAGCTGTTAAGTCGCATAAGATTTCACACACATTCGAACTTTTCTTTTTTTTTTGCTCAAGGAATAGTAAACGAAATGTAATACTCTCAATACAACTATACGATATCGCATATAGATTTAGCAGCGATGTATTATTTTTTCCTAAGCTGTTGTCTAGAGGAAACTATCGTTGTTGAAATATCACAGGGATATGGAGTAACACCTGTGTAAAATGTAAACCTGGTGTAATCAACGACATGTAGCTGTGAATGTAAATAAATGTAATACATCGCCTATTGTAAAGGAAAAGAAACCGTTACTATACGGTTACAAGATTAATGGTGTACATATTAAGCACGTATCACTGAATACCTATGCAGGGGTATCAATATGATAATGGAGGACCAGCTAAAATCAACAATAGGAAAGCGAACGGAAGAGTCAGATTCCTTGGAAAGGTTTTGATAGACTGAAGTACATCTGTAAAGGAGCCGTTATGGAATGCTACGTTCCCTATCATGTTGTCACAAAAACCAGGGAAGAATTCAGAGAAGCGCTGCTACGGCCGAAACAGCGTGGTATAGGCCATGTGAAAGCGCAACAGCGATGCTTGGAGAATTTAAATGGGAATATTTGGAAGGAGCACAACGCAGTTCTCGAGAAATTCTGTTGGATGAATTTAGGGCACCTGTATTCGAGAACAATTGTGTGGCTGTTCGTCTGTCACCATTATATACCTGGTGCACGAATCTTGAGAATAAGACATGCGAGATGGGCGCCTACAGAGGCATATACACTCCTGGAAATTGAAATAAGAACACCGTGAATTCATTGTCCCAGGAAGGGGAAACTTTATTGACACATTCCTGGGGTCAGATACATCACATGATCACACTGACAGAACCACAGGCACATAGACACAGGCAACAGAGCATGCACAATGTCGGCACTAGTACAGTGTATATCCACCTTTCGCAGCAATGCAGGCTGCTATTCTCCCATGGAGACGATCGTAGAGATGCTGGATGTAGTCCTGTGGAACGGCTTGCCATGCCATTTCCACCTGGCGCCTCAGTTGGACCAGCGTTCGTGCTGGACGTGCAGACCGCGTGAGACGACGCTTCATCCAGTCCCAAGCATGCTCAATGGGGGACAGATCCGGAGATCTTGCTGGCCAGGGTAGTTGACTTACACCTTCTAGAGCACGTTGGGTGGCACGGGATACATGCGGACGTGCATTGTCCTGTTGGAACAGCAAGTTCTCTTGCCGGTCTAGGAATGGTAGAAAGATGGGTTCGATGACGGTTTGGATGTACCGTGCACTATTCAGTGTCCCCTCGACGATCACCAGTGGTGTACGGCCAGTGTAGGAGATCGCTCCCCACACCATGATGCCGGGTGTTGGCCCTGTGTGCCTCGGTCGTATGCAGTCCTGATTGTGGCGCTCACCTGCACGGCGCCAAACACGCATACGACCATCATTGGCACCAAGGCAGAAGCGACTCTCATCGCTGAAGACGACACGTCTCCATTCGTCCCTCCATTCACGCCTGTCGCGACACCACAGGAGGCGGGCTGCACGATGTTGGGGCGTGAGCGGAAGACGGCCTAACGGTGTGCGGGACCGTAGCCCAGCTTCATGGAGACGGTTGCGAATGGTCCTCGCCGATACCCCAGGAGCAACAGTGTCCCTAATTTGCTGGGAAGTGGCGGTGCGGTCCCCTACGGCACTGCGTAGGATCTTACGGTCTTGGCGTGCATCCGTGCGTCGCTGCGGTCCGGTCCCAGGTCGACGGGCACGTGCACCTTCCGCCGACCACTGGCGACAACATCAATGTACTGTGGAGACCTCACGCCCCACGTGTTGAGCAATTCGGCGGTACGTCCACCTGGCCTCCCGCATGCCCACTATACGCCCTCGCTCAAAGTCCGTCAACTGCACATACGGTTCACGTCCACGCTGTCGCGGCATGCTACCAGTGTTAAAGACTGCGATGGAGCTCCGTATGCCACGGCAAACTGGCTGCCACTGACGGCGGCGGTGCACAAATGCTGCGCAGCTAGCGCCATTCGACGGCCAACACCGCGGTTCCTGGTGTTTCCGCTGTGCCGTGCGTGTGATCATTGCTTGTACAGCCCTCTCGCATTGTCCGGAGCAAGTATGGTGGGTCTGACACACCGGTGTCAATGTGTTCTTTTTTCCATTTCCAGGAGTGTAGATTGTCATTTTTCCCTTGTTAAGTGAGTGAGTGGAGTAACATAGAAAATCGCTCATATTGACACTAAGTCCCCCGGCCATATTTGAGCACAGTGGCTTCATGTAGATGTATATGTTGGATATCTTCATAGACCCGAGGAATACAATGACCACTGAAATATAGGGACCCAAATCCGTAATTTTGGCAACAACTGTTCTGTGTATAGGGTTCTGGACCTCAGTCGATAAATGCAGAACCCTTATGGGATGACAATGTCCATCTGTCAGTCTATTTGTCCGACACTTACCCCCCTTCTCAGGAATGGATTTAGGTATGATGATGAAATTAATGTCACACACTGAGGTCTATGGCCCTAAGGCTTCTAAGTCAATATAATCAAAAGATATGACCATTTATGTCACATATTTCGATACTCGATAACCCCCTCATCAAACCTATAGAAATATAAATCACCGTAAGTATGACGGGGCTGCTGATCTAGTAGTAGCAGACAGTTTGCCGTCGGCAGTAGGTCCCGCTGGTCGAGTTTGTTTACTTCCCGTGAGCGCGGTCGCTTATTACAAGTTCACTGAAGTAACACAAAGAACTCCTTTAGGAAGAACACTGTCAAGATTATGTTCCAAGCCGAGTATCCATAACCTCGAGCACATGACACAGCCTATGCGGCCGACACTGACATAGCTGTGTTGCAAGAAATATATGTTCTTGGCTTCCTGGACCTCTGGATGCACGACATTCTCTCATGCATCACATGCGGGCAGTAGCATCGCAATGTTTCTCCACAAGGTTTAGTTGCCACCGATGTACGTTAGCTACCGAATACCACGGGCATGGCTCTTACGCTCCAAGGGATACACTTCGTCAATGTTTGCGCACTTTCGGGCGCCATCAAGAGGCCTGAACGTTCCCAATTCTTTGCTGCGGAATTAGCGTTATTCTTACAAGGCTCATGGTAATCGGTAGCTATTTTAATTGTACATCATCTGCCAAGGAGCAAATTCTTCACCACTATGCCAAGCACTCAGCGCTGTCATTTGCGAGCTCCGTTTGGAAGACATCTATTCTGATAGATCGGATTTCAAGCACTTCACGGGACTTCCCGCTCTCTCAGGGATGCGGTCACGGCCGAGCTGTCGCCGGCAGTGTTTACTGACCACACTGCTTATATCTGTACCATGACGCTTTATCGCCATAGGGTGTGACACAATCAATGGCTATGGAAATTTAACACCGCTTACCTGACCTCAACAGAATGTCAGGCGACGGTGGGCGACACGTGCCTGTGTCTACCACAACGAGGAGCGTATACGTCAGCATTGCAGTGATGGCTGGAATGTCCCATGCCGAGCCTTCGGCGCACCTAGAGGCCGTTTAGTAGGAAAGCTGCGACTTAAAGGCACAGCACTAAGGAGTTCCCCATGCTCAGAGTGTGTTCGAATATCTCCCCGTCACTGAATCGCCAGACAATTGGCAAGTAACGGAAAGTGAAAATTGTGAAGTTGACGCGTCAAAACTTAGAAGGGACGCAAGATGGTCGGAATCGCCAACGAACTTCCCTCCATGTACCATAAAGACATGAAATGAAAGTGTAGTAACAGGACTTTGATACATGGTAACCACAGAAGATGGCCTGCATCACGTCACACAAAGAGACATTAGCAATGCATTCTTTACCCATTATTCTTACCTGTATGCGGAGAAGAGATCCGATCCAGAAATGATTTCTGCTGTCGCTGGTTGGACCCACTCCCTGGTTACTCGGGAGCTAACAGGGACTGCTAGAACCGGTGACTGAAGAGATGTATCGCGTGCCATAATATAAGGGGCACCCAGTAAGACACCAGGACCGAATGGGCTACCTCTGCAATTTAATAGCGTGTTCCGGAAGCTCTTGGTACCCTGTTGGACAACTATGTGGCAAGAGCTCATGACGTTACGGGTGTAACTTCCGCCTGCCTTTGTGGAAGGTGTCATTATCCCAGTCCGTAAGTCTCGAGGAGGATCACCTATTATGGACTACCGACAGCTAACATAGTGGAACTGTGGTATGAAAGTCTTTACACACCTCCTACAGCCCTCATTCAGCCTACGACTTCTCATGTCCTATCAATGAATGACGCATCCGTGGATGGGATGTGAGCATCCGCGCCGCCCGGTGCCACTGCAGGGACCTGATTGCCCTCGCTAAGGGGCGTCGTGTAAAGGGAGTGCTGGCTGCGACGGACTTCAGTCGAGCATGTGAACGCGTCAGTCATATGCACTCAACTTCCGTTCTTCAGAATATGCACTATCCGGGCAATTTCGTCGGGGGGTGCTCCGTCTCCTCTGCACTGCTTGTCAATGGTATAGACTGTTGAACACCATGCAGCTTCGCCGCTGTGTTAGACAAGGATACCCTTATCGACGATACTGTACGCTTTACCATGGGAACCGTAGTTGTGCGGTCACCGACACCGACTCAGAGGAATGTCGCTGGCGTCGATTTTAGATGCACTGCCTATGTGGATCATATGATGTTAACTCATCGTCACGAACATGATGCCCACAGAGCGACGGATTGGTTCGACATTTATGGCTAAGCTTGGAAGAACAGTACAAACATATACAGGTCGGTGGACTTGAATATTGGCACTGGAATGGAACGTGCAGACGTCCCCCACTCAGACTGTGCGATACAGTCCACTGTTGTAGGGGGCATATCACGCACGACGCCACTTGGAACATATCCTTGCTGGACATGTGAATCATCGTCTCAGTACTTCGGACCGCACTTACCAGTGTCTGTCATGCATCGAGCATCCCGCACGAAGCGCAGACAATACCAGTGCGTTAACAGACAGCCTGGAGCCTCATTGAGGAATTCAGTTTGTTTGTCAGCTCTGAAACGATATTTAAGGTTCGACACGACTTTCTCAGTGGTCAACCTGTGGTCTAGAAGTAGTGTCTTTGATTAATAACAGAAACGACCTCGGTCGCGGGTTCGAGCTCCGACACTGCCTAAATTTTGAATAGAGACCATCAGCTGTGGCAGTCGAGGACTTTTGGCATAAGAAGTCATCCTCATTCAAGCAACGATCTTGTCAAAGAGGACGGAGCCGCGAACAGTGTTTCAGGGCACGCTCTTGCTTTTTGAGTTGGGAAAACTGCTCCTAAAGGTGGAAGAATCAGCAGTGGTCAAAGACATGGGGCTGCAGAATACAACGGAAATCACTGCATTAGAGACACATATTGAGTATCCATAGGGCATGTGGCCTGTAATTGTAAAAGTGTCACGATGATCCTCCCATTGGCAAAATATTCTGGACAAGTCGCCCATTCGGATCTCCGGGAGGGAAATGCCAAGGCAAAGCCGACACTGAGTAAAAGATTGAATAACCAACGAAATGATAACGTTCTACGAGTCGGGGGGTGAGATGACTGAACGTGGTACGGAAGCTAGAAAAGTCTGAAATGGGAAATGCTAAGGCTCGATCTAGATGTAGAGGAGGGTCAGTGAAGTGAAATGGAAAAAAGACAAGGATTTCTAGTTAGATGAGTATAGGGTATGTCAACAGCAACAGAAAATGGTGTAACGTGAATAGGATTCGTCATGAATACGAAGAAAGGCCAGGGAGTGAGTTTCTGTGAACAGTTCAGTGATAGGGTTGTTCTTTTCACAACCGACAGCAAACCAACACCGACAGCAGTAGTTCAGCTACACATGTCGACGTCGCAAGCAGAATATGAAGAGACAGAAAGTATAGAGGATATTGAATGGGTACATAAAGGGTGATGTTAATCTAATAGTCATGCGGAATTGGAGTGCGGCTGTAGGGGAAAGTGTAGAAGACAGGGTTTCGGGAGAATATGTGCTTGGTACTGAGGATGAGAAAGGAGAAAGACTAACAGAGTTCTGTAATTTATTTCACCTACTTCTAGCGAATACTCTATTCAGAAGTCACAGGTATACCGGGAAAAGACCGAAAGGTACAGGAATATTTCGGTTAGATTAAATCATGTTTAGACAGAGATTCCGAAATCAGATACTGAATCGTAAGGTGTACCCGAGAAGAGATATAGACTCAGATCACAATTTAGTAGTTAGGGGGAGCAGGTTGAAGTTTAGCAGACTAGTCAGGACAAAACAATGCGCAACTGAGGAATGAAGAGATACGTCTGAAGTTCTCTGAGGCTATAGATACTGTGGTAAGGAATAGCTCAGTACGGCGTTCAGTTGAAGAGAAATTGGCGCCTCTAGAGAGCGCTATTACAGAACTTGGGAAGAAAAACAAAAGGAGGTAACTACGAAAAAACCGTGAGTAACAGAAGAAATATTTGAGTTGAACAAGGAATGAAGGAAGTACAAAAACGCATAGGGAAATTCAGGAATAAAGAAATACAAGTCACTCAGAAATGAGATAAACAGGAAGTGTGGGGAAGCTAAGACGAAATAGCTGCATGAAAAATGTGAAGAAATCGAAAAACAATGATTGCTTACAGGATTGACCCAGCTCACATGAAAGTCCAAACAGTCTTCGGTGAAACGAAAAGCAAGAGTGGTAACATTCAGAGTGTAATGGGAATTCCACTGTTAAATGCACAGGAGAGGCCTCTAGGAGGGGAAAGAGTTGTATGATCACTTGACAGAAGAAGAAACTGAAGTCGATCAGGAAGACATAGGCGGTTCACTATTACGTTCAGAATTTAAAAGAGCTCTGCAAGTCTCGAGATCAAATAAAACAAAAGGAATAGATAAAATTTCATCAGAATTTCTAAAATCATTGGTGAAAGTGACAATAAAAAGAATATTCACGTTGCCCTGTAGAATATGTGAGTCTGCCGATAAACCATCTGAATTTCGCAAAAACCTTTCTAAAAAACTGTAAAAGCATATCAATTAAGATATCACGGAATAATCTCCACCGTGCTAGAGAGAACTGTAGAGGTCAAAAACTGTAGAGGAAGATAGAGATTGTAATATATCCGGCAAATAACTGAGGAAGTAGGTTGCAAGTGCTACTGTGAGATGAAGCGGTTGCCACAAGAGAGGGATTTGTGTCAGGCCGCATCAAATTTGTCATAAGATTGATGAAACAGAAAAAAATCTCACTCACTGTTCCTAGAGAACGCAACGGACTTGGCCTTGTGAATGTTCATGATCGAGCAATCTCTCTGTACTTTTATGTGCACCTTAAGCTTTAGTGATGTTGTCCGACCAGTCTTACGGACTAACTGATGGAGGCTCTCGTACCGTCTTCATTTGACCTTACGATGGTGAATACTTGGATACTGGCGCCATTTTCGTATTTTGGGATGTTTTATCTGGAAAGTAGCTACCTACGGGACGCTCTCCCTGCCTCTGGCTTCCTAACGGTTAGTGACGTCTATCGCACCCTTCTTCGCTACTGGTCGCCTAACGTTATCATACACTGGAAGGCAGTATGGCACACTATCAACCTAGTAACACGCGATTCCGTCTTACGTTCGGCTTCGTACGTGTCGATGATCAAAAAACGGAATAGTCGTGAGAGAGACACCATAGGATCAATCTTGCGATTGGCCTTTGTGTGTAAACTGCAGCGTTCAGGATACAGACGATTACGGGCTACATTCTGGGCCGGCGGAAGAGACCTGCTGTTTTGTGCGTCAAGTTTTGGCTCTCATTTCACTGATGTGGCTCGCTTAAGTCGATTCATCTACTCTTCTCTATTGTGACCCTATTTGCTATACGAAAAAATATAACACCGTCACTTGGCTTAGAGGTCAAGCTATTTATTATTTGTTCGGAGGTGGTGTCGCAGATCTGATTGATTTTTGTAACTATTTTATCGTCATCGTGCTGTTGTAAAGAACGCTAAGTACAGCCAGTACATCTTCCACGATCGCCCCCCCCCCCCCCATCCCACCCCACTGGGTCATTCATGGAAGCCGGCCGCGGTGGCTGAGCAGTTCTAGGCACTTCAGTCCGGAACCGCGCGACTGCTACGGTGGCAGGTTCGAATCCTGCTTCGGGCATGGATGTGTGTGATGTCCTTAGGTTAGTTAGGTTTAAATAGTTCTAAGTTCTAGGGGACTGATGACCTCAGATGTTAAGTCCCATAGTGCTCAGAGCCATTTGAACCATTCATGGAAGGAAATTAATTTGATATATCCACATGTAGAAGATTGGGCAGATAGTGAAAATTACATTACGAAAAGACACTTCACGAAGATGTGGTCGTGGTGTCCGTGGAGAATCGATGTTGCACGTGCTTGTTCCAAAAGTGTTACCTTCTGTTTTATTTTTTATTTTTTTCTCGCAAATAGTACGTATCCCTTCTTCATGGGAAAGGCGGATTTATTTTTGGTCAATAAACAAATGCGTATTCTCCTGTGGCCATAAAAGGCGATGAAACGAGTGCGTGGAAAACATGATGTTGCATGATCGAATCCAGGCGGAAGGACATGTCTTCCAGTCTCCGTTCTAACTTAGCCTTCACCTATATACACACATCACAAGTTGCATGTTGTACCACCATACAGCGAGACCTTCAGAGGTGATGGTCCAGATTGCGGTACACACCGGTACCTCTCATACCCACTAGCACGTCCTCTTGCATTGATGCATGCCTTTATTCGTCGTGGCATACTATCCACAAGTTCATCAGGGCACTGTTGGTCCATATTGTCCCACTCCTCAACGCGATTCGGTGTAGATCCGTCAGAGTGGTTGGTGGGCCACATCGTCCATAAACAGCTCCTTTCAATCTATCCCAGGCATGTTTGATAGGGTTCATGTCTGAAGAGCATGCTGGCCACACTACTCGAGCGATGTCGTTATTCTGAAGGAAGTCATTCACAAGATGGGCACGATGGGGGCGCGAATTGTCGTCCATGAAGACGAATGCCTCGCCTATATGTTTCCAATATGGTTGCACTGTCTGTCGGAGGATGGCATTCACTTACGTACAGCCGTTATGGCGCCTTTCATGGCCACCAGCGGCGTACGTCGGCCCCAAATAATGCCACCCCAAAGCAGCAAGGAACCTCCACCTGGCTGCACTCGCTGGACAGTGTGTCTAAGGCGTTCAGCCTGACCGGGTTGCCTCCAAACACGTCTCCGACGATTGTCTGGTTGAAGACATATGCGACACTCATCGGTGAAGAGAACGTGATGCCAATCCTAAGCGGTCCATTCGACATGTTGTTGGGCCCATCTGTACCGTGCTGTATGGTGTCATGGTTGCAAAGATGGACCTCGTCATGGACGTCGGGAGTGAAGTTGCGCATCATGTAGCCTGTTGCGTGCAGTTTGAGTCGTAACACGACGTCCTGTGGCTGCACTAAAAGCATTATTCGACATGGGGGCGTTGCTGTCAGGGTTCCTGCGAGCCATAATCTATAGGTAGCGAGCGGTCTTCTACTGCAGTAGTAGCCCTTGGGCGCCTCAGCAATGCATGTCATCAACAATTCCTGCCTCTTTGTATCTCCATGTCCGAACAACATCGCTTTTGTTTACTCCGAGACGCCTGGACACTTCCCTTGTTGAGAGCCCTTCCTGGCACAAAGTAACAATGCGGATGCGATCGAACAGCGGTATTGACCGTCTAGGCATGGTTGAACTACAGACAACACGAGCCGTGTACCTCCTTCATGGTGGAATGCCTGGAACTGATTGGCTGTCAGACCCCCTCGGTCTATAGGCACAGCTCATGCATGTCTGTTTGCATCTTTGGGCGGGTTTAGTGACATCTCTTAACAGTCAAAGGGAGTATCTGTGATACAATATCCACAGTCAAGGTCTGTATTCCGGAGTTCTGGGAACAGGGGTGAAGCAAAACATTTTTTATGTGTGTAAATGCACGAGTTTTGTATTCCACGGCAAACATACACAAGTCGCCAAAATGGCGTCAAACTGAAAGACTTCCACCAGGCCAAAGGGCCACACGAAATTGTTATTATTATCCACATACGTAGTTAAGTTTGCACAGTACCCTCAGACCGCGAGTCCTGCTCGCATTTTTCCGCTTTTTTTCTAATTCAGTGGGGTATCTGTACTTCTCTGGTGACACGGCTGTCCTTAAAAAATGGTTTAGTATTAAGTGGAAAAAATTGGTTTTATGCAAGTTTGCAATGGTTTTCTGAATATCGCGTTGAACTGAGTGAAACTGAATGTTTATATCTGACGGAAAAAGTACGAATAAAATGTATTTAGCTTCATTAGAATTGACGTAACGTAATGTAGAATCTTTCTGAAATATATCATTCACTCTAGTCCTTGTTATTCATATTTATGAAACGGAATTTGATTCTGTGCTCAGAACTAAACTACGAGAAACAATAAAAATTACAGAAAATCCTAAGCGTTTGATGCCAAGCACTAAAACAATGCATAGGAATACGTCACTAAAGACGGAAATCGGAAAACCAGCAGCAAGGAAAAGGTGGTCATAAATTAGGGAACAAAACAGGGATGTTCATCGCAGGAGTGGCGAAATTCTCTTCCTAATAGTTCTAAAGTGGGTAATTTTATTTTATCTACGTTTTCTATTGCTGTTTAGCCGGTTACTTTAGCTTTCGAGGAGACGACACGTAAGTAACAGCGAACAAACTGGAAAATGTTGTCAAATATCTGAAGCTGAAAATATTCGAAAACAAGGGCGAGGTTTCCAAGAGAAACGAAGTTTGTGGTCTTAACATGTTATAAGCAGAGAACAAGGACAGTTTCAGTGTCTCTCTGTGTATGTCTCACTGCGTGAAAATGAAGGTTAACAATAAAGTAAACCAATTTCTGTGAATGTGTGGTTGAAATTAATGTGACACTAAAGGCTAAAACGCAGAAACCAAGACAAATTAAGCTTTATAAGATGATGGGTAAGAGCTGCACAAAGAACACCTCAGACAAGAGGAAATTCGGTGCAATGAGACCTTTAAGGCCATTATGAAGATGTCATCTGTCCTTTAGGACATGTCCGAAAGAACAGATGCCATCTTCATATCGTAAGGCTAACCGGCTGGTGACCTTCTTCAGTGCGGATGAACACGAATTGCCTGAACTCTTACGGGAGACGGTGTATTGTCTGCCGCGAGTAATGGGTATAATGGCAGGGGCACTACGAATGTAGTGTGTGGACTGACTATAAGCTGAGAATGTGGGTCTGACGGGGAGCGTGCCAGAGATAAATCCCTGCAGTCGCAATATCCTCTGTGCCCTTGGTGGTTGAGTTGGATAGAGCGTCTGCCATGTAACCAGGGGATCTCGGGTTGGAGTCCCGGTCGGGGCACACATTTTCAACTGTCGCCGTTGGTGTATATCAACGCCTGTGAACAGCTAATGGTATTTATTTAATTGTAATTTCATTTAAGCCCATTGGTCATATTGGTGGACAAAGGAAAGAAGGAGTTGCATGCGGGTGGACAAAACATTTTCATTGTAAATTGTAGAATACCGAACAATAAAATAAAATTACCATATTGAAGGAATGGACAACAAAACTACGACTATATTTCTAGAGTACAAACGAATTTGATGACGGATTGTAAGAAGGCCTGTCAATAAATCGGCGTACAGGTGAGCAGTCCTAAACTTTGATCATGATCCAAAGATTCCTGACCAGCCACCTCACACCGTCATCAGAAGTTATTCTCAGTATTGTTTTTCTATTCCACTGTCTACGTACTTCACACAACATTTTTGGAACTTAGACGTTTATTGAAGTAGTGATACCATCACTCCAAATTCTAGAGAACGGAATGTCAGCTACTATCGTCACGTACCATACGTAAAGTAATTAGAGGCTAGCTAGACAGGTATGTAATAATTAACACATATGCAGTCAATTACAAGAAGCAGAAAACGTGGCTTTGAAGGCCAAAATGGGGAACGTGTATAATATCACATAGCTGCACACAAGTGCTCAACTAATTAATGGTAACAACTTCATTATTTCCGCATTAAAGTGGTATCAGCATGATTGTGAAACTTCGATTAATAAGATTTAGTAGTTTTACAGTGAACAAGTTCGAGACAGAGGGCGTTCCACGTCAATGATTTGCCGTCGTAAAAGAAGGCTGATTGCTGTAAACTGAGTTGCGTGTTATTTTCTTGCACAGTTTGCTAAATGAAGGCCGTGGCATAAACGTTGAGCACACATAAATCAGCTCTGCCCATTTCACTTCTATTTCTTCTTGTACCTCGTCAGGCGAGACTTTTTCATTGGTTAGGAATTAATTCTCTGTTTGGACTCTCATTCAAGTTACGTTAATAACCTCACTTAACCTAGATAATCTGTAGAAGTTAATAAAGTCTCCAAGGAAACAGCTCGCTGTAAGTAAAACAAGTCTGATACCCTTCAGGGTCACGTTGTACATGATGTGTCAGATGATGAAATTTAATACTGTGCATTGTAAACGTTCATGGTTTGGATATTGAAGCATCTTGCGTTTATGGAATATTTCGTAGAGATTTAAAACTAAATAAAATGCTGTACGACATGTGTTTAGATATACACACAGTGTACTTGATCTGTAACAGGTTGAACGAGCAGTATAATCGAGCAAGTAAATTGGAGCACAGGTGTTTATCTAAATGTTCAGCTCATAGATGAGAATTATCAATACCTTGAAGAAGATGCCAGGGGTAACACGCCATTATGCAAAAAATGACGTGTAAGCCAGGAAGATCTTTCAACAGGCTTCTGTAATTTCTGTAAAGATCGCGAAAATCGGACTGTAATAATCACTGGCAAACACAGTGATACGAGCAGTACCTTCAACTGTAAAAGGTGCTACATTTAATAATATGGTATGTAAAATATATTTCTCTATCCATTTTCATTGCCCAAGGAGAACCTTACAGATTTAGAGTTACAGAGGCAGAAATACCGGATGTCTTTCTGAATGAAAAGATTTTACATTCACAAGAATGGTACCGAGGGTATACATACAATGATACGACGATTAGCATGGAAAAGGGTCTGTTCTAGTTCCAACGCCTGGAGAATATCCCGATCACTGACTTATGCAATTGGAACACAAAATGCAAACCGAATAACACTGTCATCCTCAAACTTGGAGGTGAAACTTTCTCCGAAACTCAAACCACTTGTAAAACTAACAGCTCACAGGCACAGCGCCACCAGATATTCGTCGTGAAGCAACAGCAAACGAGTAAAGGACAAAAGGCGTTCATCAGGAAAACAATATAATACACTGGCAAGCGCAGCTCCCAGATTGAGGTCCACCGTAAGTTTCCTCTAGACCATTTCAATCTTGCTGACAACGGCAGCTACAGCAAGGACACACTTGTCGATATCTCGACCTGAGAATAACTCTCCTCGCCTCTCCCTTCGCAGACCTCCCACCTGGACATGAACAGAACTGAATCATGCGGAGGTCACTAGACCATCCTCAATCTGGTACATCCCTGTGGCTACCGGAAACAGTGACTGCGGAGAAGCGCAGACCACGAAACACATACTAAGGTGCCAACTATGCCTAGCATCTTGCACAGAAGAAGATTTTCTACTCGAAGCTCCGAGTGTGACTGACAGCGCAAGTTAGTAGTCGAAAGAAGTGCAGTCAGATAACACTTTCATTCATTTTCTTTCGGTGGTAATTAACATGCACCGCATTCTCTTCTGACTCGATGGTTCAAATGGCTCTGAGCACTATGGGACTCAACTGCTGTGGTCATAAGTCCCCTAGAACTTAGAACTACTTAAACCTAACTAACCTAAGGACAGCACACAACACCCAGCCATCACGAGGCAGAGAAAATCCCTGACCCCGCCGGGAATCGAACCCGGGAAGCCGGGCGTGGGAAGCGAGAACGCTACCGCACGACCACGAGATGCGGGCAGCATCTTCTGACTCGAATAAATAACAATAATCCTCAAACCCCTACACGGGAAGATATTTGAACCTTATAAAATTTTAATATTTTTAGGGAAGGTAAACAATAACTCTCAGCGAGTTAATTTGAGTTTATTTGTTGGCAAATATATGGAGTGACTACTTATCCGTACTGAGACTGCCAGATTATTGATTATACACTAAGCCACCATCATCATCAGCAGCAGCAGCCAGTTTGCATCCACTGATTAGTAAAGGCATCCTCAACACTTCTCCATGCACTCTGGTCTACAGCCATAAGTATTTGTCATGCTCTTGTACTTCTTTTGGTGTCTTATATCCGTCTTTCATTAGGCTTTTATCTTTGATTTTTGTTGTTACTTTCACCCAGCACGAAACTTCCTTGAACCAAGTACCGTCGTTTTCCTACTGCCATAAATGCCTCTACCACTCCAGACTGATTCACTTATTTTATTTCCCTGTATTTCCTGGGAATTTTTAACTTGTCTCGCTCCATTGGTTATTTCGTAATTCCTAATTTTTAATGTTTTTGCACTAAAATTTCGTGTTTCACTACTGTGTGAGCGGCCCTATATTCATAATGATCTAAAACTTTCAGTTCCAGACATATGAGAATATCGGTTTTTAAAACTCTACTTCGATTTCCAAAAGCCCTCCATGCAATTTTTACTCCTCTGTATGGTTCTTTTGCTGTCCATCTGATCGTTGCCTTGATCTGCCTCAACTACAAGAAACTCAGTAGCTCTTTTTTGTTTTTTACTAATTGTCCCTCTGAACAACTCTCTATTCGATGTGGTGATTATTTCTTGTTTACTGTCACTGCTTTTCAGAGTTACTTTCAAACTTATATGCTTTCATTGGTTGTTTATCAGCGCTTCCTATACACTAGCATGTAAACAGTCATTACGGAAAAATGTTGAAGATTGTATTTACTACCTCCATAATTATGTCGGTTGCAGAACAAGATGTTGACACGTAGGCTGTAGTAGTATCAACAGTGTTTTTCGTAATTTAAAAAATAAAAAAAACCAAACGACGTGATAAAATTTATCCAAAGTGTAGAAAGCATGATATGACGCAAGTTGAATATAAAATGGAGTGACGCCCATGCAAATACTTTTAAGTGCGGTTTGGAAAGCCCAGATATTGACAATATGTCTGTGACTGCAATGAGCAGAACTTTCACCGTAGATCCATCAGAAAGCTAGTTTCAGGGTTACAAACGTATACGAAAGATTCCACACTTCTTGAGAGCATTCCGAAAATTATCAGTAGCAATGAATATTCGCTTTGCCGTGGAGAGTTCGCTAACTTGAAACTCCTTGACAGATGCAAACTGTGCTGACCGGGATTATGTTCATGGGCAAGTGCTCTACCGACAAAGTTTTTATGTACCATTAAGTTTCAAATCAGCGCGCACTTGACTGCAGAGTGAAAATCCATTCTGTAAACAATCCCGACGCCATGTCTTCGTCGTGTCTTTTCTTCACATGTGGTAGCCCCGCGAAGTGTGCAGCACAACTTCTGTGAAATTTGGAGGTACTGGCGGAAGTAAGACACCGAGGGGAGGATAGGGGTGCAGAGTGTTGTGGGTCGTTTTTGACAGGTTAGTCGATGGATCAGTAGACCACTTGCCGGCTAATGGCTAAAGTCCCAGGTTCGATTCCCAGTCCACAGCATAGTTTTAATCTGCCAGGAAGTTTCATGATCTACAACATTATAACATTTAGGCCAGTAACGCTGACTGCCTTCTTGGTGTTTTTTGTTCATGAATCTTAATTGAATAATATACTCGCACATTTATAAATTTTTAACTCGGCCTATGATGAGGTCAATAATTTTTGGCTGAGGATATAAAGAGGTTCTGATGTCGGAATACCTTGGAAGGGCTTTGCAGTTTCAGCACTTTTTGTTCTGACATTTGCCTTATTATTAAGTAACATCTCACATATATGAGGGTTGGAACTTTAATAGTGGCAACTATTTATTTACAGCTCGTACAAAATAGATACTGGTTTCAAAGTTTTACTGAACTTCATAGTCACCAACATTGTGTGTAACCCATTGCCAGCGATGTGGAAGTCGTAGGATACTCTTAGCAGTGCCAGTTGTGTTGACAGTTCGAGCGGCGCGGTCCGTTGCCCGACGAATTTGTAACAGTTCTGAAGCGAATGCCGTGAAGTGTTTCCTTCAGTTTAGAAACAGAATTGAACTAAAGAGGGCTTAAATCAGGGCAGTGCAGTCGGTGGTACAGCACTTAGCAGCCCTATCACTCAAACAAATCAGTAACACCTTGCAATGTACGTGCATGAGGATTGTCTTGCAAAATGATAGTCAGGTCCTGCAGAAAGTGTCATCACTTCTGTCTCTAGGCTATTCATTTCTGGAACACAACCAACGACCTAGTATGAAGTAGCATCAATTTAAGAAGAAGGTGGGAAATAAGGAGGAAGTGGATAGTTTCATAATTGCATATACAGGGTGTTTCAAAAATGACCGGTATATTTGAAACGGCAATAAAAACTAAACGAGCAGCGATAGAAATACACCGTTTGTTGCAATATGCTTGGGACAACAGTACATTTTCAGGCAGACAAACTTTCGAAATTACAGTAGTTACAGTTTTCAACAACAGATGGCGCTGCGGTCTGGGAAACTCTATAGTACGATATTTTCCACATATCCACCATGCGTAGCAATAATATGGCGTAGTCTCTGAATGAAATTACCCCAAACCTTTGACAACGTGTCTGGCGGAATGGCTTCACATGCAGATGAGATGTACTGCTTCAGCTGTTCCATTGTTTCTGGATTCTGGCGGTACACCTGGTCTTTCAAGTGTCCCCACAGAAAGAAGTCACCGGGGTTCATGTCTGGCGAATAGGGAGGCCAATCCACGCCGCCTCCTGTATGTTTCGGATAGCCCAAAGCAATCACACGATCATCGAAATATTCATTCAGGAAATTAAAGACGTCGGCCGTGCGATGTGGCCGGGCACCATCTTGCATAAACCACGAGGTGTTCGCAGTGTCGTCTAAGGCAGTTTGTACCGCCACAAATTCACGAAGAATGTCCAGATAGCGTGATGCAGTAATCGTTTCGGGTCTGAAAAATGGGCCAATGATTCCCTTGGAAGAAATGGCGGCCCAGACCAGTACTTTTTGAGGATGCAGGGACGATGGGACTGCAACATGGGGCTTTTCGGTTCCCCATATGCGCCAGTTCTGTTTATTGACGAAGCCGTCCAGGTAAAAATAAGCTTCGTCAGTAAACCAAATGCTGCCCACATGCATATTGCCGTCATCAATCCTGTGCACTATATCGTTAGCGAATGTCTCTCGTGCAGCAATGGTAGCGGCGCTGAGGGGTTGCCGCGTATGAATTTTGTATGGATAGAGGTGTAAACTCTGGCGCATGAGACGATACGTGGACGTTGGCGTCATTTGGACCGCAGCTGCAACACTGCGAACGGAAACCCGAGGCCGCTGTTGGATCACCTGCTGCACTAGCTGCGCGTTGCCCTCTGTGGTTGCCGTACGCGGTCGCCCTACCTTTCCAGTACGTTCATCCGTCACGTTCCCAGTCCGTTGAAATTTTGCAAACAGATCCTTTATTGTATCGATTTTCGGTCCTTTGGTTACATTAAACCTCCGTTGAAAACTTCGTCTTGTTGTAACAACACTGTGTTCTAGGCGGTGGAATTCCAACACCAGAAAAATCCTCTGTTCTAAGGAATAAACCATGTTGTCTACAGCACACTTGCACGTTGTGAACAGCACACGCTTACAGCATAAAGACGACGTACAGAATGGCGCACCCACAGACTGCTTTGTCTTCTATATCTTTCACATCACTTGCAGCGCCATCTGTTGTTGAAAATTGTAACTACTGTAATTTCGAAAGTTTGTCCGCCTGAAAATGTACTGTTGTCCCAAGCATATTGCAACAAACGGTGTTTTTTTATCGCTGCTCGTTTAGTTTTTATTGCCGTTTCAAATATACCGGTCATTTTTGAAACACCCTGTATGTATTATAACACACGTAACAATGGTTAAAAAGTCATCTCAGAGGAGTTCTAGTAACAGGAACGTCAACTGTGACAGGTATGCTATGGGAAAAATAAAATCCACGTAAAAGTTCATTTATATCGTCAGAGAAGAACAGCTATAGCAGCTACATACACAATTCATTTTTGTGAGAATTATCTGCATTGTTCCAGTGTGTACATGTGTGTTGTTGTGTACCGTCGACGCAGAGGGCCTTATTATTATTTTCCCTCATTTTTTTATCCCCTACGGTCGAATAGGTTGACCCATAGTCGTAGAGTGAGGGTCCTTTCAGCAGTATACCAGATGAGATGGTAGAGGGGAAGAGTGAGTGCCACTTGGGAATATTTATGAGGAGACTTCTAGCTCTGGCATTTGCCTTACTATCAAAGGAAACCTGAGACCTTTTAACTAACTTGTCATTTTCGTGGCAAAATATGTATACATTAATTTGTGGCTTTATTTATTTATTTATTATTTATTTATCGTACGGTTATACAAGTACATAAAAGTATGTATAATCCAATGGAAGTGTCCAGATGTGATAACCAGTCCGGAGCACTTAAAGCCACTTGGTGTAGACTCGTCAGATCGCTGTCAAATGCTCGCTGTGGGCACTCCGTATTAATGTTATTTTTGTTTGTTCCTCCACACCGCAGTCGCATTCAGCAGATGAAAGGAAACGCCACTTCTTCAAGGTGTAATCATTCCGTCCTTGACCTATCCCAACGCCGCTCTAACTTGAACAAGTGTGGCGTGGTAGTTGGAATCCCTGAATCTCCTTTGTTGGATCTTGAATCAGATGAGCGTTGCTGGATGGATGTTATTTCAAGAATTAGGATCTGTTGAATGAAATGGACAGTCTAATGAGTACAGAATATGACCTGAGAATAAATCGAAGAGAGACCAGTACAATGAGAGGTAGCAGAAACGAGAACAGCCAGAAACATAACTTGGGATAACTGATCACGGAGTAGTTGAAGTTAAAAAATTCCGCTACCTAGGCTGCCAAAGAACCCATGATTGACGAAGCAAGGAGGACATCAAAAGCAGACTAACACTACAAAAAGGGCATTCCTGACCAAAAGAAGTCTACTATTAACAAACATAGGACTTAATTTGAGTAAGAAATTTATGAGAATGTTCGGACCATGTTCGGAATGGTAGTGAAACGGGCTATGGAAAAACCGGAACAGAAGAAAATGGTTCAAATGGCTCTAAGCGCTATGGAACTTAACATCTAAAGTCATCAGTCCCCTAGACTTAGAACTACTTAAACCTAACCAACCTAAGGACATCATACGCATCCATGCCCGAGGCATGTAGCACCTAGAACGGCTCGGCCACTTCGGCCGGATGACAAGAAGAAGGTTGCAGAATGATAGGACATCTGTTAAGACATTACGAAATAAATTCCATGGTACTTGAGGGAGCTAAAGAGAGCAAATAACTGAGGACGTAGGTTACAACTACTGCTCTGTGATGAAGAGGTGTCTACAGGAGTGAAATTCGTGGCGGACCGAATCAAGACTGATGAACCCCCCCGCCCCCCCCCCCCCCAAAAAAAAAAAGACACTTGCGTAACCTCTCCTTGTTGTTCGCTTACATACACCTTAATTTTCTTGAAAAATTCTACTCTTGAGAGTGGTGCAACTTCTTTCTTGCTGTTGTTGCCTCCTTTTCTGTACTCCACAGTGGCTCTACCACATAACCTGCCACACAAATAAACGACGAATGACGGAGACAAGCCCAGCTCAGCAAGCAACAGAACTGTAAATTGTTTCCATCGCGCTTCCTGTTTGTGTTCTCTGAACGGCCTCAGTACTGTGGACATGCGTTCCAGAGGAAAAAAGTTTTAGTAAAGGCGTAGACGCTCACATAATTTGTCATAGCATACCAGGAGTAACGGATAAGCCGCACGGTATCTTCGTTAGCGAATCCCTTCGCGCACATATTTCCTGAATTGGTTCAAAATAATTTACCGTGTAGGAAGTTTGGTGCCAACATGACGGGAACCATAATTTCAGTGCCCTACATATGCAGTGGCCAAGTTTATTGTCCAGGTCTAGTGTGACAGATGAGTTAATGACCCCACGCGAAGAACGTAACTAGCGCTGGAGATTAGAGTGCGCCGCAGCGGTACTGCCGGCCTTCCCTTTGCGCGACAGCCATTAAATTCGGCCGGCACCGCACACAATTAGCCGAAGCGGCGCCTTTGAGCTATAATCCGATCAAGGCGCGACACCGCGGCAGTTCGCGAGGACGTGCGGGGCATGGAGTGCTGCACGGAGCTGTGCCAACCGCCCCACCTTAATGCCGCATCGCAAATTAAAGGCGAACGCATTCGCCGGACGCCTCTACGCATCCGGTTCGGAAGCTGCTCTGCCGACACTTAGCGAGCTGGCCGTGAAATACTAATCTGCCCGTCTAGCGGTAATTTGTGACTCGTGAATGAACTGGCTCCCTGAGCCGACCGGTAACCTCGCACGTCTTCCTTTCTTATGCTCTCGCCGTTTTAGCCGCCATCGTAAAGGCCCTCCTCGGCTCGTTCTCTGTAAATAGATACATAATACTTTTTTAGCAAATAACTTATGTAGGAGAATTCCTAACAGTATAACAGTAACAGGTCGTTTTGACGAGAATTTCTGCTAATTGTGGCCCAACGGCAACCTACATTTCCATCTGGCATACGCGATAACATCTAATGTACTTACTGGGCTCATAGTCGTGGTCTACCTCCACATTTACATATACATCTGTATTCTACAAACCGCTGTAACGCGCGTGAAAGAGGACACTTTTTACAGTTGCATATGTTATGGTTTCTCCCTGTTGCATTCTCGGATGGAATACGGGAAGAATATCTGCATTTACACGCCTCTACGACTACTGTTATTTGCCTGTTTTATCTCCTCTATCTTTGTGTGTCAGATACGTAGGAGTTTCGGGCTCTATTCCTAACAGACCATTCAGGACCGACCGACCGCCTTGTCATCCTGTGCCAATGACGTCATCGGATGTGGAATTGAAAGGCGTGAGGTCAGTACTCCGCTCTCCGTGCCATTGTTGACTTTCTTGACTTTGGAGCCGCTACTTTTATTCAACTTGTTCTGCAGATTCCTTAAAGTTTTCTCTCAGATTATTCAATTTGTCGTCTGCACTATCGTCACTGGGCCCCCTACTCCATTTCGACATAAATGGTTTTCCAACTCTGCATCGTCACCTTCTTCCTTCAGTCTTTCTAAGTCAAACTTTCTCTTAGTTTTCCTCTTCTCACTCTCTTCAAACTTATTTACAAGTCCGTCACCACCAATTTTGACCAAAACTGCTCCAGGGTATGCTCTGGCATACCTTAGGCAGTTTTTGTAGCTATATTAAATTGTGATATAATCAGTTTGGTATCCTTTGTCTCCCAAACTTGACGTTCTAGTATGTCTTCGACTTCCGTGATGTTCTGACAATGTGTTTCGAATCACAAGTGTATTTTTTCTGCAGAAATACACTATCTTTTCACCCCTGTCATCCCTATTTCCCAATCCAAAATTTCCAACCACTTCCCAAATATTCCAACCACTCCCTTTCGTTTCTCTTTACTGCTACTGTCTTCAAATCCCCCATTACGATGATGCAGGCGTTTCTTTTTTTCTTTATCCATAATTTCTTCAGTCTTTTTGTAATACTCCTCTACTTCCTCATCAGTGTATTGATATGTTTGCAAACGCATTTGTATTAAAACAGTATCCTTCTTTCCACCTGTTAATCTCATCATTGTCATCTACGTACACTTTCAAAACGATTTTCATCAGCCGCTTCACTATCATAACAGCAACACCATAGCTGCTGCTCTTCTCACTGCCTCAGGAAAACAATTTGTGTCTGCACTGTTCCTTACTCCCCCATCTCGGTTCACACATACCTAACACGTACTGATTATTCTCCATTTTCCAGTAAGGCTCAGAGGCAGCCTTAGCGTACGGATCTCCGTGCCGGCACGTTCACAGGAGCTCAGTCCGTCAGTTCACCTGATGATGGCGACATGTATGATCGCCGAAATATTGTGCCCGTTGGACACTATAGACCGGCAGCACACCCGTGGATATTTTGATTAAAACTAATTAAAGTTCTCTAAATCAAGTTATGCTATAGTAACATGCACATTGCCTCACAGTTTAAACATATCTTTAGTTTTGATATGACACATTCCTGAAATTAAATGAACTGATTTGGCATGTTCATTTTCTCTCATCAGACATCATATAGTCAAAGACCACGGAAACAGATAGTGGAGATTCGTAAGACAGTAGTTTCACTTAAAAGTGCAATACTACTTCGTTTGCAAGAGTAATAGGTAATTCATCTTCCATAAACAAGAAACGCTGAAAGTGTGTAATACGTTTTCTTGCTCTGATATACTACTTTGTTATTATTATAATTAAGGCTATTCTTTCGCTTCACCAGACTTTGGGGTACCTTACAGCAATAACTTTTTAATGTTCTGTGCCTTTCTATTAACCCAGTACTATTTAATTTTTTCTGATCTTTTTTTCCTTCCATTTTTAAGTGATTTGAGTCACTCATTTGAGTTTAACTTTGACTAGGAACCAGTCTCTCTCCCTGTGATTTCGAATTAAGTCCTTCTCAGTTTTCTTAGACAATTTTTTTTTTCAGAAGTGGTCAAAAATGTTTCCGTTAATCTGTTTGAGTTTATTGGTTCAAATGGTTCAAATGACTCTGAGCACTTTGGGACTTAACATCTGAGATCATCAGTCCCCTAGAACTTAGAACTACTTAAACCTAACTCACCTAAGGACATCACACACATCCATGCCCGAGGCAGGATTCGAACCTGCGACCGTAGCGGTCGCGCGGTTCCAGACTGAAGCGCCTAGAACCGCTCGGCCACACTGGCCGGCTTGAGTTTATTCTAAAGATGTCTCAATACAAGTAAAGTCCTCTTTTAATCATTATGTATGAAAGTTTTTCAGCTGTTTGGAACAGTTCCATTTCTGATGTCAGTCAGTTTGTTGTTATGGAATTTCTAGCGTTGGATTTTTCTTAATATCTTCCTCTCTTTAATTTTCTGCCGTGCGAAGTGATCAAATATGAATTTTGTCTTGAATTTTGGTAGGTAATGAGGTTCTGTTATTATTATTATTAATTTTCGTGTTTTGTCGACTGAGTGAGAGCATGAATTACATGTGTGTGTGTGTGTGTGTGTGTGTGTGTGTGTGTGAAATGAAATGATCGTATAACATTATTGGCCGGGAGGCCCCATTCGGGGGAGTTCGGCCGCCGTATTGCAAGTCCTTTTTAGTTGACACCACTTCGGCGACTTGCAAGTCAGTGATGATTAAATGATGATGAATGACACACAACACCCAGTCCCTACCGGGAATCGAACACGGGCCCCCTGCGTGGAAGGCGGTAACGCTACAGCTACGCTACGGAGGCGGGCTGTGTATGTGTATGCACTTGCAACGAATGCTCTCGACGATGTAGCGTGTAGTGCACCTTGCGAGAAAATCGTAAATTTTGTGACCGAAGAACCGCTCGAAGACGCTTTAATACTGACTTAAATAATAAAGCGTTGAATCAGTTACCTTCTTACATGTAAAAAATGTAACTAGAATAGATCTTTAGTGTTTAAATCATTACTGAAACTGCCGTATGCTTTCGAAAAAGAAAGTGTATGATGGTTGAAACTTAATTTTTAATACCCTTTAGGAAACTTTTAGGAGTTACTACACCTAAAACCACTCTTCAAAGGAAATTATTAAAGCTCTGACATGCAACCCTATCTACTGACAAGTCGAAACCAGAATTAGATAAAAATCCGAAATCAGGATCGGCAATGAAATGCAACACTTATCACTGAAAGCACGTTCATTAGGAACATCAGCATACGGCGAGAGCAGAACTAGCTTCCTGGTCAGTGACAAACTTGGAATACTCAAGAATGCTGGTATTTATACGCATATCGAATAATCCAGACTATAGAAACACTGCAAAAATAAGATGTTTCAAGAACCTTCCAGAAATGTTAGTACTAAATACAATATAACTACTGCTGTTATGCGACCGTTTTAACAAAACTGTTATATAAGTTACATAAAACCTGTAAGAGAGTGTCTAATTACACTGGAATAAATTAATCTCTACCAGAGACAATGAACCTTGAATTAGTGCTAGTAATTCCGAACAAATAACAACTGAGGTTACAATTGTTGTTGTTGCTACGGTCTTCAGTCCAGAGACTGATTTGATGTAGCTCTCCATGCTAACCTATCCTGTGCAACGTTCTTCATCTCTGAGTAACTACTGCTTAGTGTTATCATCCCTTGGTTTCCCTCTACAATTTTTTTTTCCCTGCACGCTTCCCTTTTAACGCCTCAGAACGAGTCCTACCAACCGATCCCTCCTCCTAGTCAAGTTGTGCCTCAAATTCCTCTTCTCCCTATTCTATTCAATACCTCATCATTAGTTATCTGATCTACCCATCTAATCTTCAACATTCTTCTGTAGCACTACATTTCGAAAACTTATATTCTCTTCTTGTCTAAATTATTTGTCGTCCATGTTTCACTTCCATACATGGCTACACTCCATACAACTACTTTCAGAAAAGATTTTCTGACTCTTAAATCTATACCCGATGTCAACAAATTTGTCTTCTTCAGAAACTGAGATCATTATCGACATTAAGTTTGATGCGTAGCTAAATGAGAGGCCAGTGTGAAAGCAGATTGGATTGGGCCATAAAACCGCAGGGAGTCAGGCCCAGCGCTATTCGTGGAATCGCCGTTCGCCGTCGGTGTGACGGGAAACGTGAGGCAGGTATAATGTTGGGCCGAGCTGTGTCTCGTGGATCGAGAGTCAGAAAGAAGGCAGATCTGGAATCTGAAGCCAGATAATACATATCACATCTCCAGGATGTGCAGGACAACCGAGTCTGCTTTACACTACCTGTGTGTCCAGGTATGCTTGCCGCTTAACTGCCAGAGCTCCAGACGGGAAGTGAAACACTGAAAAACATAGGCTGTTAAGATAGAAAGTTTAATGGGAATATAGAGCCTGGAAGTTCTTTGCAAAGCGTGAGACCCCGACACTTGCCCGGGGGCCGCCAAACTAAACGTAAATAATTTAGTAGTGAGGGTAAGGAGTGTTATTACGTAGGTACTATTGCACTGGCGGGCGCACGAAAGTAGGCAGAGAGAGAGGAAGAAAGTGGGCCACATTCTGGGGCCCCTAGACTCGCAAGTTTTAAACTAGGTAACCAATTGAAATATAAGGAAGGGGGGAGATTAGCATGCTGCTAGCTGGCACTAACAACAATTAGTATTTAGTTAATCAAAATTAAATTAAATTATATGGTTCCAGAAGCCTTTCCAAGTTTCAGACATTTATTATGTGTGTATGCAGACTGAAGCGAAGAATGAAAGCTTGTCCAAGACCGAGATTCGAACCAGCGCGTCTTGCTCGGTAGGTAGATGCACTAACAATTACACGACCCTGACACAGTGACTTTGCACAACTGCATGGACTGCCCTAGAATCCCTCCCTCAGGCGAATCCTGAGGCGTAATTGGGAATTTGGATTGAGGAGCAAGGTGTACAAATTTTCATTCATCGCTTCAGTCTGCACATATATACGTCATAGATATTTGAGACTTGAAAGGAACCATATAGTTTCATTTGACTAAAGCACTCGCTCTTGGATTTCAGGCAGAATCCTACCTTTTTTTCCAATACAATTGGAGAGCCTCTGCAATGCTGTTTGAGTATAGGAGGAGCACGAGGTGGGTTGAGGCGTGACGTGAGTTTAGATCAGGGCTTCACAACATACGTGCTCGCGGAGCAAGCTGTGAGCAGCAAGGCGCGAGCACGGAGCAGCGCGAGCACGCTACCCCCACTACCGGACCAGCGGACTAGAGCGGAGAGTGGGGAGAGTCACGTGGGGCACACAACAGCTGCCGCCAGTCAATGTAAATCCGCGGCCACCTGCAGGGATATCACTCACGAATTATTACTGCGTCAAATGAAACAAATAAAGGAGAATGTACACGTGCCACATTATTTTATTAGCTTAGTGTATGCCTCTACCATTTGTAGACACTGAAACTAAAGAATTCCATGACAATCCTATATTTTCAACACTTTCTTCAACACTACTTAAAATATCACCTCCGGTTGTAGTGTTCTTCATGGCTACTACATCGAGGAGCTCCTCCCTCGCCTGAATATCTCTATTAACACCTCTAATAAATATGGCAAGCTGCGCTGTTCCAGTGATATCAACACTTTCGTCCAGAGCTAGAGAATACGCCATAAAATCTTTACAGATATTAGCAAGCTGGCTCTCGACGTCGTCTGCCATGTCCTGTATGCGACGCATAATGGCACAATCCGAAACTGTTCAACTTGAGATGGACACAAATGTTCCGCTGCAACTACCAAACATTCTTTTATTAAACTTCCTGGCAGATTAAAACTGTGTGCCCGACCGAGACTCGAACTCGGGACCTTTGCCTTCCACGGACAAGTGCTCTACCATCTGAGCTCCTGAAGCACGACTCACGCCCGGTCCTCACAGCTTTACTTCTGCCAGCATCTCGTCTCCTACATTCCAAACTTTATTAAATCGCCATCAGTTAAGGGGCGCAGGGATTTTGCTAAAAGCAAAGCAATTTTGTAACCCACTCTGAGAGCTACCTCAGTTGATTTTTCTTCGTCGTCCAGATCTTCTTTGGATAGCTTCCTTTTAAGTTTAATAACTTCCTGTGCACGATCTGGTCAATCACATTTTCCACGTCCGTATTCTTTCGCGTGGTACGACATATAATGTCGCTTCAAATTAAATTTCGTAAAAGAATTCAGCGTTTTGTGACATAGTAAACATTTTGCAACACCATATTTTTCAGTAAACAGATACAATTCCTCCCAATGGGGGTTGAACTGCGAAAGCATGGTTGGGGTTACACAACAGCGACTTCACATGATTCTTAATCAGCGAAGTGACTGTTAAGAGCTGATCGTAGTACTTTAAACGTTACACAGTCGGCGCGAATTCAATAGGGACGCTGCGGCCCTATTCAAACGTGCGCGCGCATTTCCCCTCCCTCCCCTCCCTCCCTACTCCACGACCTCGCAGCTGCTCGCGAGCACGTGCCTGAGCACACGCGAGTACTCGCGCTCAAAAGCGGCCAGTTGTTAAGCCCTGGTTTAGATGGAATAGGGAGGCGTGCTGGGGTAGTACGTGCAGTTGTGAAAAGCCACTGTGTCAGGGTGGCGTAATGGTTAGCGCATCTGCCTAGTGAATAGAAGATCCAGTTTCGAATTCCGGCCTTGGTACAACTTTACATTCATTGCTTCAGTCTACACATATACCTCAACCAAAATTACACAGCTCTAACTTTTCCTTGGTGGACGCACTCTGCATACAGTTACCTTCAGTCAGGCTCCTCCTCAGGCAAACTTCACATCTAGACGACTTCTGGAGCAGGTTTTTGCCACATCCAGACTCCTTCGGAACTTATGCTCGTGTGGAACGAGAGGCTCTCGTATGTCTGAGTTGAATGGTTCAAATGGCTCTTAGCACTATGGGACTTAACATCTGAGGTGATCAGTCCCCTAGAACTTAGAACTACTTAAACCTAACTAATCTAAGGACATCGCACACATCCATGCCCGAGGCAGGCTTCGAACCTGCGACCGTAGCGGTCGCGCGTTCCAGACTGGAGCGCCCAGAACCACTCGGCCACACCGGCCGACGGCTGAATTGAAGTTAGATAGAGGCAGAGAGGGGTTGTTAGTGCACAGCCAATGACTGATTTTCCAGCCCCTTCAGCCATCACATGCAGATTATAATATGGTGAGATGCAACGACAAAAGTGAACCTAACTGCGGGGAAAGATGAATCGTTAGTAATAGTGTTAATTAATTTGTATTCGTTTCGAAGACTTGTTTGTAATTAGAGGTTCAACATGTTTTCAACTCCGTCAATAGATACACACGTAAGTCCTTCTGTAGTATTTTCTGCCTCTGTGCACTAACTTGTAGAGCTCCCAGTACGACTTCCTGAGGATGCAAATATTTGTCCAGACATGCTTTCACTTCAATTATATTTCCATGCAGCCTGTCCAAGGCATTACTTTAGTGATTTCTGTGATTGTAACCCTAGATGTATCAAGGCATTTTCCAAAACGCATGTTACCAGGGAGGTGGGTTGGGAGGTAATTTATGCCCACTCTAAAAGTATTGGCTAAAAATGGTTCAAATGGCTCTGAGCACTATGGGACTCAACTGCTGTGGTTATAAGTCCCCTGGATCTTAGAACTACTTAAACCTAACTAACCTAAGGACAGCACACAACACCCAGCCATCACGAGGCAGAGAAAATCCCTGACCCCGCCGGGAATCGAACCCGGGAACCCGGGCGTGGGATGCAAGAACGCTACCACACGACCACGAGATGCGGGCTCTAAAAGTATTAAACAAACCCGAAATTCATCAGTTGTTGTTACATTAGATTGACAAAATAATTTCTAAAGAGATACTGGTGTGCAAGTAGAGTTCAGAACTTGAAAATATGTTTTAGCACGCTCTCGGCAGTATCAAAACACATTCAATAACTTTTACTACCGACTTTATGACCACCATAACAAAATTATAAAAACCAGATTTCTTTCACTGTTGTTTACATTTACTTTCAACATACTTTTTAACTTACTGAACTTGGAAATATTGATTAAAACACTCAGTGGGGAAAGGGACATCTACTAATGAGACTAAAATTTCTGGGTGAAGTTGAACTGAAAACTGTAAAATATATAAGGAATCCCACAGAAAAATTCATTAACAATAATAAATATCTTTTAATATTTTTTAAAACATGAAATAACTGACTAGATTACATTTTCAAAAGGTGTGCATAAAGTTACCCCTTCACACTCCTCGCCTGGTATTGCTGGAGTTCAACACCTGTCCTGTGGATTTGACTACGTATGTGTAATACATTTGGTTCATTGAGATCATTGTTCAGCTTCGTAGTCAGATGCATTCATGTCTCTAGGTCTTGTCAGTAGACCTCTGTATTGCGGCGCTGACGGATCCTCCCTTCTGGTCTTGTCGTTACGTTCTCTCTACTATAACGAGCGTCGAAGGTATCCCCTTCCGTCAAAGATTCGCCATCGTCGAAAGAGTCTTCAGTTTCCTTGTACCTCCCATCGCTGAGCTGCGTCTCTGGCCTGTAGAATAGTTTAATACGGAAGACATTGACATCTCTTCGTTTTTGTTTTCTTGTTGAAGGGCCATAATCCTTTTCATATGTGACACCCAACAAGTGACGATACGACACGGCCCAAACTAGTAGTTTGATAACATTATCGACAGTCCCACTTTTCTTACAAGAGTAAAAGCTCATACCAAGTATCCCGAGCTATATCGCACTGGCAGGCGTTTGGCGTTATAACGCTCTCGATCTTCCTAGCGGGGGTCCAGTGTCCGTGTACGAACCACTTGCCTCCCTTCTTCGATCCTGGTGATGAGATGTTTCAAGTATTCATCCTGAATACCCCGTCGTTAGATTGGGAACAGTGCATCCATTGCCACTCCAGTCTTGTGACTGTGATGCGGAAAAAATAATGTGAAGCCTTTAGTGCCTAGCTTCGCAGTGTTGTATGACGGGCAGGGTTATATCCCTGTCTCATAATTCGACATCAGTATACATCGAGAGTTTTTCTGCCAACATCTCATTAAAGCTTCCGTGACGCCATTCGTTTGCGGGTACTAGGCGGTTGTCAGCCAGTGAGTGACGTCGCAGCTTGAAATTATACTTCCAAAAAACAGCCAACAGTCGTAAATTTATGGAATAATTTAATACATTACCAGTTTCGGATATCATTAGATCCATTCTCAGCTTCCTATCCACAGAAGGAGAGAAGCCATTCAGTCGTTTGTGCTCGCTAAAGGAACTACTATATGGAACTAAATTCTGTAGATATCTTCACAAAAGACATGGACACTTCACACATCTAACGACATCTAGATGTGTGAAGTGTCCGCGTCTGTTGTGAAGATATTTACAGAAACCAGTTTGATACAATGGATCCTTTAGTGTGCAAAACTACTAAATTGCTTACCTCGTTTCGTGTATACGGCTTGAGAGCCAACGAAACTGTTAGCGTAATAAAATTTGTCCATAAATGTAGGGCTGTTGGATATCCGTTTTCTGAAAGTCATAGAACAGCTGTTGTCTTGCGTTTGTGCAAAATGACATTGCAGAAACTTGAAATAATGCTAGTCTCGACCGTAAAACATTTCCACAGCCGGAGATCACCATACGGAGTGCTCCGTGGTTCAGAATAACGTCTTCTACACGGCGCTTTACTGTTTTCAGAGCTCCGGCATTCGCCACAGTTTTGGTGACAGCAAAGCAGATGGGCTAGTGCAGTTCCCATCGATTTCCATTTGTCGGTTTCGTGCTCCTCCGCAAGAGGGTGATTCCAGTTCTTTGAAATAGCGCTGCTGTAGACGAGGTTAGCATCAGATGCCCCGAAGGTAAATGCGAACCATGCTACTGCCATTGTCATTCCTTACAATAGCTCGCGAAGTGTCTAAGGGATCAGTAGAGTTCTGGGCAGTAATACCTGCGTTTGAGTCGTCTTATAGTCTTCAGGAATCCCAGGTGTCCAGATATTAGGGCTTCGTGTAAATAATTCACCATAGCTGGCCGTCGATGAGATGCGATTTCCGCCCCATCGGATCATAGTTCCTCTTATATGGTGCTCCGTTCATTGAATGGAATTCTGCTTTTGGCGGTTCTTCTTTCTTCAGCAGTGATACAGCCTCTCTCTATTTAAAAGCTACGCCATTTCACGTGGTGATGATATCCTCTTTCTGTTTAGCCGGCCGGAGTGGCCGTGCGTTTCTTGGCGCTTCAGTCTAGAACCGCGTGACCGCTACGGTCGCAGGTTCGAATCCTGCCTCGGGCATGGATGTGTGTGATGTCCTTAGATTAGTTAGGTTTAAGTAGGTCTACGTTCTAGGGGACTGATGACCACAGATGTTAAGTCCCATAGTGCTCAGAGCCATTTGAACCTCTTTCTGTTTAAAAGCTACGTCAGTTCAACTGGTGATGACTGAGATTTCATGCGTTCTGCTAAAGGACTCCTTAAAACGCTGTCAGTGTCCCTGTGACGGCATCACCTTTTGTACACCATTGTGATGTCTTACTCCTGAAGCCACAGTGCCAACATCGCCAGTCAACCTGACGGGTCCTTCAGGCTCACTATCCAATGTAGAGAATCGATATCACCACAGTGGTGGATGCACTTCCAAATAAATACTGCTGAAACTTGTTGATGGTCCATACAATTCAAAGCTCTCTTTTTCGGTTGCAGAATAGTTCACATCGAACTTGGGCAGTACTCTGGAAGCATAAGCCGATACCTTTCCAGCACGTTCCTGAATTTGCACCAGAACTGCAACTATCCGATAACCGTTAGTAGTGTTCAGAAGTTCTGTCTCGACATTCTAGTCGCACAATGCTAGAACTGGAAAAATAAGTTATCGATGGGACAATGATAGACCTTTCTTGCGCCTTATACCAGGAAAATGTGGCGTCTCCCTGTTGTAGTTCTTCCAAGGGAGGTGACTTGACACAGAAGTCCTAAACGAATCACCGGCAGTAGGAAGACAGTCCGAGGAAAACTTCTCGCAGTGCGAATGTGTCCAGGAGTCGGAAAATATGCCTCCTTCTGAATTTCTTAATACAAATTCGGAAGAAGGATCGTCAGTTAAAGACAACAGTTGCAATTGAAAGAAAGTTTATTAAGAGGACCAACGTACAGCGAGAATATAACATAATTACTACACAGAGAGTGAAGCTATTTAAACGAACTTCGAATATCCCAGATTGCTGATATTTATACTTAGGCCTGCATCGAATATTCCAGAATATATAAACATTACAAACATGAAGTATCCCAAGAACCTGATAAATACTAAATAATTGATGGTACTCAGGATTCAAGTGGCCACCCAGAGCATAACAGCAAGCATCACTAACCACAACACCACACCGTGTGCGCTACAGCTTGCTTTAATCTTACAAAAGAAAAATCCGCCGCAAAAAATTATCTTCTGGTGCAGGAAATCAAAATATTAAGAACCAAAAACAGAAAATTTCCTCCTGTACAAGAACGCAAAACACTGGCCCCAACTGCCGTTGAACAGAGTAGCGAAGTGAGTTCATGGCTGTAGCTAGAATAGAATTCGTCTTTTATAAATCAGTAACATAAACGATAATCTCGAACAACATTTAGCCGTAACTAATTAGTAATTTATAAACAAAAGTTATCTTTGATAAGTTAGATTTCTTCACAAGGAATGTCACTGAGAGAAGCAATTGCAACTCCCGTACATGGAGGGAATGCTATACACGGTGTAACTGCAGAACAAATTTTTCCACAACTAAACGCCATTGTAAACGCAAGGGACTCTAGGTTCAAAGTGAAAACAGTGTAAGTTGTTGTAATAAATAAGACTGTTTAGCGTTAACCTCAAAAATTAGTGTAAGTTTGTTATCACCTTTATTTTCTTTTCGTATTTAGAATATGCTGTTGGTTTTAGTTTAAATAGTTTATTTGAATGTGCTGTTACTTAAGCGTTCTCCTATTTTCTCACATAATATTGTATTTCCTATTGTAAGACATATTAAGAAGGATGTTCAAAAAAATTTCGTATTTTGAAAGGTGGTAATATGGATCAAAACAATACAAAAATGTCCAGTAAACATGGATTACAAAATAAGTACCTTAAGAAATATGAACTTGTATACCTTTGCAACTGCGAAACACATCTCGTCTCCTGCAAGCTCTTCGCTATGGCGGAAGAGCTGTTGTGCCTGTACTGTTATAGGATACATCATTCAACAGTAGCTTCATCCATGATGGAGCATCGGCCAGTTTTCTGCAAAATGACCGAGAACACCTCACACAAACATCTAAGGTGCAATGAATTGTTAGGGGGAGGGCCGGAGTGGGGATTCCAGTTCGTTGGACAACTGGACTCCTTGAACGGGCTCAAATTAATCAAAATGGTTCAAATGGCTCTGAGCACTATGGTACTTAACATCTGAGGTCATCACTCCTCTAGAACTTAGAACTACTTAAACCTAACTAACCTAAGGACATCACACACATCGATGCCCGTGGCAGGATTCGAACCTGCGACCGTAGCGGTCGCGCGGTTCCAGACTGAAGCGCCTAGAACCGCTCGGCCACACCGGCCGGCTGAAATTAATCGCTTACAATTTTAGTTGTTGAGGCACTTGAATCCTTGGTGTAAGCAAACCACATTCATGGTGTATAAGCATTACAGCAACGCGTCAGTGCATCCATGACGAACCCGTGGCATTCTTCTGAGAGCGTGTGATTCCCTACGACAGCGAACAGAACGATGCCTTACTATTAATGGACAACATATTGAGCACTTCCTTCTGCAATGTCTGACATGTGCTGGTTGTATATAATAGCAAGCAGATTATATTACAAGCTTTGTTGTTCACTAAGAGTAGAATAACACGTTCACTTTGGCTCTAAGCACTATGGGACTTAACATTTGAGGTCATCAGTCCCCTAGAACTTAGAACTACTTAAACCTAACTAACCTAAGGACATTACACACATCGATGCCCGAGGCAGGATTCGAACCTGCGACCGTAGCAGCAGCGCGATTCCGAACCGAAGCGCCTATAACCGCTTGGCCACAGCGGCCGGCACGTTCATCTTTGTTGACTTATTTATTTACTACATTCATATGTCGTTTGTAATAGCAAAGAGGTTGCGGAAGAGGAGATATGTTTCATAGTACCGAAGATGAACAAGTGCTCACAGCACGTAAGTATGCCTTTTAGAACCCAAGTTTACTGGATATTTCTTTTTCAGTCCATACTACAACTTCTCAAAAAAAGGAACACCTTTTTAACACCCTTCATAAACAAAACTGCGGTTTAGTCTTAACGCAATAAAAATATTGGTGCTGAACATTCATCAACAGTGTTTGCTGATTGTTGACATTTGCGATGTCAGAAATACAGGAAGGTGACGAAAGTCACTGGACAGCGATATGCACACATGCAGACGGGGGTAGCATCGCACAGACAAGGTACAAAAGGCGACAGCACTGGCGGAGCTACCGTTTGTACTTAGGCGATTCACATGAAAAGGTTAGCCATGTGCTTATGGCTGTACGACGGGATATAACAGAGTTTTAGCGCGGAACAGTAGTTACAGCTAGACGCATGCAATATTCCATTTCGGATATCGTTAGGGAATTTAGTATTCCGAGATCCACAGTCTCAAGAATGTGCCGATAGTATCACATTTTAGGCGTTGTCTCTCACCATGGACAAAGCCGTGACAGACGGGTTTCAGTTAGAGACCGAGAGCAACAGCTTTTGCTTACAGTTGTCAGTGCTAACAGACAAGCAACACTGCCTGAAATATCTGCACAAATCAATGTGAGACGTGCGACGAATATACGAGGGCAGTTCAATAAGTAATGCAACACTTTTTTTTTTCTGAAACAGGGGTTGTTTTATTCAGCATTGAAATACACCAGGTTATTCCCCAATCTTTTAGCTACACAACACTATTTTTCAACGTAATCGCCATTCAATGCTACGGCCTTACGCCACCTTGAAATGAGGCCCTGTATGCCTGCACGGTACCATTCCACTGGTCGATGTCGGAGCCAACGTCGTACTGCATCTATAACTTCTTCATCATCCGCGTAGTGCCTCCCACGGATTGCGTCCTTCATTGGGCCAAACATATGGAAATCCGACGGTGCGAGATCGGGGCTGTAGGGTGCATGAGGAAGAACAGTCCACTGAAGTTTCGTGAGCTCCTCTCGGGTGCGAAGACTTGTGTGAGGTCTTGCGTTGTCATGAAGAAGGAGAAGTTCGTTCTGATTTTTGTGCCTACGAACACGCTGAAGTCGTTTCTTCAATTTCTGAAGAGTAGCACAATACACTTCATAGTTGATCGTTTGACCATGGGGAAGGACATCGAACAGAATAACCCCTTCAGCGTCCCAGAAGACTGTAACCATGACTTTACCGGCTGAGGGTATGGCTTTAAACTTTTTCTTGGTAGGGGAGTGGGTGTGGCGCCACTCCATTGATTGCCGTTTTGTTTCAGGTTCGAAGTGATGAACCCATGTTTCATCGCCTGTAACAATCTTTGACAAGAAATTGTCACCCTCAGCCACATGACTAGCAAGCAATTCCGCACAGATGGTTCTCCTTTGCTCTTTATGGTGTTCGGTTAGACAACGAGGGACCCAGCGGGAACAAACCTTTGAATATCCCAACTGGTGAACAATTGTGACAGCACTACCAACAGAGATGTCAAGTTGAGCACTGAGTTGTTTGATGGTGATCCGTCGATCATCTCGAGCGAGTGTGTTCGCACGCTCCGCCATTGCAGGAGTCACAGCTGTGCACGGCCGGCCCGCACGCGGGAGATCAGACAGTCTTGCTTGACCTTGCGGCGATAATGACACACGCTTTGCCCAACGACTCACCGTGCTTTTGTCCACTGCCAGATCACCGTAGACATTCTGCAAGCGCCTATGAATATCTGAGATGCCCTGGTTTTCCGCCAAAAGAAACTCGATCACTGCCCGTTGTTTGCAACACACATCCGTTACAGACGCCATTTTAACAGCTCCGTACAGGGCTGCCACCTGTCGGAAGTCAATGAAACTATACGAGACGAAGCGGGAATGTTTGAAAATATTCCACAAGAAATTTCCGGTTTTTTCAACCAAAATTGGCCGAGAAAAAAAATGTGTTGCATTACTTATTGAACTGCCTTCGTAGTTGTTAGGAAAGTGCTGCAAAATCTGGCGTTTGTGGGATGGCTGCAGACAACCGACGAGAGTCCTTTGCTGAAGTGCAAGACATCCCCTGAAACGCCTCTCCTGGCCTCGTGACCGTGTTGGTTGGACCCTAGAAGACTGGATAACCGCGGCTTGGTGAGATGAGTCCTGACCTCATTTGGTAAGAACTGATGACAAGGTTTGAGGGTGGTGGAGACTCCACCAAGCCATGGCCTCAAGTTGTCAGCAAGACACTGCGCAGCTGAAACTTTATTTTCAGCCATTCATGGATTTCATATTCGTAAACAACGACGTGATTCTTATGAATGACAGTATGACATTTCAGCGGGCTGCAATTGTTCACAACTGATTTGAAGAACATTTTGGACAGTTAGAGAGAATTATTTGGCCATCCATATTGCCCGAAGGGATCCCGTCGAAAATTTATGGGACATAATCGAGGTCAGTTCATGCACAAAATCCTACGGCGGCAATATTTTCACATTTATGGAGGCTACAGAAGCAGCAGGGCTTAATATTTCTGCAAGGTATTTTTCAGCGACTTGTTGAGCCCATGCTACGTCGAATTGCTGCACTATGCCGTGTAAAGGAGTTCCAACACGATATTAGGAGGTGTCTCATGACTTCTATCACCTAGTTGGTCTTCGTACATACACCAAGCGAATGCTGATATCCGCCGCTGGAAATAGACTTTTGCAAATATTGGTCACTCGTGGAAATAAATTCTAGAATCCTTGAAGAGACGGAAGATTTTCTGCAGATCTGTTTACCCTATTCGCAGACAGAAGCGAAGAGGGTTCTTCCCTAGTTTCACGGGTCTGTTAAGTGTGAAAGAGATTCTCGATAAATTTGAATTAGGAGACGCACTGTTGGCAGGAAACCGGGCGAGACAAGGATAATGATTTCATATAGGATCCCTATCAAGAAGGAGTGGAGTTTAGGTATCCACCACACCTCTCAGGTTGAGTTTCTTCCGAGTTTTCCCAAGACTTTGGGTGACTGGTCTTCGGCAACGTTGCAACACTCCCTGCTGTTCCAGACCTGGCAGCAGGCATGTGATCATTGTCGAGTTGCCTAGCAATGGCTGTGACTAACATAGTGTTGTACTATTCATTCCGCAGGGAAGACTCGGAACTTGAAGACTGTCGTTTCAAATCTGCATTCACCATGCTAACGTGCCTCCGGTCATAAAAAAAGGAATACCACCGCCTATGACGAGCTTCTGGAATATCTGCAACCTCAGTTGTTAGCTAGCTGCCCAATTCATGTTCAGTTATTATGATGTTCCACAGTCCACTGGAATGTTTGTACTGTTATATGAGACAACAAGAATGCTCTAAGTGGAAGAAACGATTTTATTTAATAGCTTGAGACTACCTCATTCTGAAGAATCGAACAACTCACATCTTAGCGGTAGATTCAAAAACTACTTTCGTGCAGACTGGCTGGCGCCACTACCACACACTCTTTTGAATCAGCTATCCAACCAGAAATCGCGGGAAAACATCAGTTAGACGGGCTTATTTTCACAAATGCAGTTTCACGTGTTTGGAGATTTTTCAGTTGCAGATACTACAAAGCAACAAGCCAAGACCAATTTCACTTTCCTGTTGTAATATCAACAGCGGAAACGATCGCTCAGTTTCGGCAAGTGCAAGGGGTCTAAGCACCGAGCCACGGGCGGGTTTACGAGCTGTTTTCTCGTTTCAAAAGTTTCGAGAGCCAGTTGAACAACATCCGAAACGAAATGATTCAAATGGCTCTGAGCACTACGGGACTTAACATCTGAGGTCATCAGTCCCCTAGAATTTAGAACTACTTAAACCTAACTAACCTAAGGACATCATACACATCCATGCCCAAGGCACGATTCGAAGCTGCGACCGTAGCGGTCCCGTGGTTCCGGACAACATACGTAACGTCCCTCGTCTTACGGAAGAGACGAGAACATCGAAAAAAATCTGTCATGCCGTCAGTTAGAGATGACACTGGTGAACTGGAGCAAAAGACAGAAATTCCCGTGAGTGTTTTTGACTAACATTTTGTCTGAAGATTTAAAGATGAACCATTCCGAGCATGTCTTCTGGTGATGGTAGACAGTGTGAGTGTGTGACAGGTTCTGAAACAACATTTCTCAGTATTTAGAGGAAATGATTAAAGCAAAACAGGTGAGAACCAAAGTGGAAACAGTATTGGTTTATGATTTAGACCATGCATCTCTTCTCAGATATACCACTGTTAAATTAACTTGAGAATTTAGATGAGTGTGAGTCTTGAATCGTACCTCTAAAAGTCACAACGACTGATGAATAACTATTACGACTGAATCGAAACAACGCGGATCGCCGTAACCACATCATTCTTCCAAGCCCAGTTTGACTCTATGCCCAGCCTTGTTGAAGCCCTTGATTCTGCAAGACATGGCAGCCCTGTGTACTGAATAACGCAAACTGCACACACCAAATCAACCACAAAATGCAGTCTTCTATTCTCCATACTATACTACAGGTGATAGAAAGTTTTATATACAACGACTTAATAATGGGTGATATGTTCCTCTTATCGTATTTATGCTATAGCAAACAAACTGAAATTTAGTACAGAAGGTCTTTCGGTTCCCTTTTCACATGAATTTCTGAAGAACATTGTTTCCGGCTGCGCGAATCTCACGGGAATTGCGCTACGGAGATCCTGGATTGTTTCAGGAACATCTTTGAAGCGTCTGTCCTTTAGGTAACACCATAAAAAACAGTCACTCGGGCTGAGGTGGTAGCTGTAAGAGCGCCATTCCATACCATCTCCAGTGAATGGTAAGGTGTCCAGGGCGACGATCCGACGTCTGGATGTCGCCTGAAGATATCATGTCCCAGGACTTGTCTGTATTTGTCTTCTGTGAAGGGTTTTTCAATAGCAACTGGGCCATTAATACGCAACAAACAGTGAATTTTTGTGGATGAAATGGGCCGGCCGGGGTGGCCGAGAGGTTCTAGGCGCTACAGTTTGGAACCGCGCGACCGCTGCGGTCGCAGGTTCGAATCCTGCCTCGGGCATGGATGTATGTGATGTCCTTAGGTTAGTTAGGTTTAAGTAGTTCTAAGTTCTAGGGGACTGATGACCTCAGCAGTTAAGTCCCATAGTGCTCAGAGCCAGTTTTTGGATGAAATGGAGCAGCAGTTTCAATATGTGGGTTTACAGTAGCGCTGTACCACTGTTAATGCTTCCAGTCTGAAACGTGATCTGGGACATCAGTGAGTGAGTTATAGAATTTTCAGATTTACCGTACAACAACATCACAAACAGAGTTGTTTACGACATGCGATTAAACCATAGTGGACAGACACTTTCCAATACGTATTTTGCACCACTCTGTACATAATAAGCACTAAGTAAAATTTCGATATTTGATATTCTTCCTGGTATTACAATTGTAATGGCCACCGTTTTGTTTGGCCACATCATTGGTATTTTAACCCATTAGTCGGTCGCCTTTTGTAAAGACAACCGTCTGTTGATTGTCTCTTAACAGACAGCAAGATTAAGTATCACGTGCATTGACGATCTGATTGCTCCAGTATCCCTAGTCCCAACGCAAGCTGAAAAACGCATTTGAGGTGGAAGGTAGTCTCCACGGACCTTAGCATAAGTAGTCTGCACTGACAGAGGAAATGTTTGATCGCTTTGCTGATACAGGGAACCCCTCTCGTAATGACACGGTTTGTGGACCAGTGGCGCCACGCCGCCCTGTGGATCGCCAGCTGTGGGATGTGGAGCGCGCTCGTTGAATGGCTGCCGGTGCGACACCCGTAGGCTGGGACAGATGCTCCGGCCCTGTCGGCCGCCAATTTAGCGGGTCGAGCAGCACCGGTGGGGTGTGGGCTCGTAATTGTTTAGCCCAGGTCTGAATCGGGCCGACCCCTCGCGCGCCGCTGCCACCACCTGCCTCTGCACCGGGCTGAACACGCGCCACCGGTAATTGCTTTACTACGCCCAGCTGTGCCAGACTTGGCGCCAGCCCGCAGCCTCCTGTTCTCGTACGGCATCTCTTTTCCAAGGCGAGACAGGTTTCACGGGAATTGGCTTCGAAAATGGCATGAATGGCAGTCTGTTTCATAACCTTCATAATAAGTCCGTGTCCGCTCGGAGATCGATGTACACGACTGGCCATTAAAATAACTACACCACGAAGATGACGTGCTACAGACGCGAAATTTAACCGACAGGAAGAAGATGCTGTGATATGCAAATGATTAGCTTTTCAGAGGATTCACACAAGGTTGTCGCCGGTAGCGACACCTACAACATGCTGACACGAGGAAAGTTCCCCACCGATTTCTCATACACAAACAGGAGTTGATCGGCGTTGCCTGGTGAAACGTTGTTGTGATGCCTCGTGTAACGAGGAGAAATGCCTACCATCACGTTTCCGACTTTGATAAAAGTCGGACTATAGCCTATCGCGATTGCGGTTTATCGCATCCCGAGATTGCTGCTCGCGTTGGTCGAGATCCAATGACTGTTAGCAGATTATTGAATCGGTGGGTTCAGGAGGGTAATACGGAACGCCGTGCTGGGTCCCATCGGCCTCGTATCACTAGCAGTCGAGAGGACAGGCACCTTATCCGCATGGGTGTAACGGATCGAGCAGCCACATCTCGATCCCTGAGTCAACAGATGGGGACGTTTGCAAGACAACAACCATCTGCACGAACAGTTCGAAGACGTTTGCAGCAGCAAAGACTATCAGTTCGGAGATCATGGCTGCGGTTACCCTTGACTCTGCATCACAGACAGGAGCGCCTGCGATGATGTACTCAACGACGAACCTGGGTGCACGAATGGCAAAACGTCATTTTTTCGGATGAATCCAGGTTCTGTTTACAGCATCATGATGGTCGCATCCGTGTTTGGCGACATCGCGGTGAACGCACATTGGAAGCGTGTATTTGTCATCGCCATACTGGCCTATCACCTGGCGTGATGGTATGGGGTGCCATTGGTTACACGTCTCGGTCACCCCTTGTTCGCATTGACGGCACTTTGAACAGTGGGTGGTACATTTCAGATGTGTTACGACCCGTGGCTCTACCCTTCATTCGATCCCTACGAAACCCTGCATTTCAGCAGGATAATGCACGACCGCATGTTGCAGGTCCTGTCTGGGCCTTTCTGGATACAGAAAATGTTCGACTCCTGCCCTGGCCAGCATATTCTCCAGATCTCTCACCAATTGAAAAGGTCTGGTCAATGGCGGCCCAGCAACTAGCTTGTCACAATACGCCAGTCACTACTCTTGATGAACTGTGTTATCGTGTTGAAGCTGCATGGGCAGCTGTACCTGTACAAGACATCCAAGCTCTGTTTGACTCAATGCCCAGTAGTATCAAGGCCCTTATTACGGCCAGAGGTGGTTCTTCTGGGTACTGATTTCTCAGGATCTATGCACCGAAATTGCGTCAAAATGTAATCCCATGTCACTTCTAGTATAATATATTTTTCCAATGAATACCCGTTTATCATCTGCATTTCTTCTTGGTGTAGCATTTTTAATATCCAGTAGTGTAGATTCAGGGCGGTGCTCATTTTGACTTTATACCATTCTTCCCATTGAAGCATATCGAAATGTGCCGCTCGTACGGATCGTTGCTGTGTCCGCGACGTGCTGCTTTCTGCAATGGAAAGTGCTATCTACCTGTCTGCTTGCCACACCTACGAACTCAACACACAAACGATATGCAGACTTGTTTAAGACTTATGTTGCCTTAACCCAGTAAATTGGTAATCATAGTAACTGAAAATGCTCCGTGATTCCAAAAGTGTTAAATATAAATGAGAGAAATTCACATCAATCGTTTGTCATGTAAATTAATTAAATTTCGTGTGACATGTACACCATGTGATCAAAAGTATCCGGACACCTGGCTGAAAATGACTTACAAATTCGTGGCGACCTTCAGCGCTATCGCTGGAATTCAGTATGATGTTGGCCCACCCTTAGCCTTGATGACAGCTACCACTCTCGCAGGCATACGTTCAATCAGGTGCTTGATGGTTTCTTGGGGAATGGCAGCCCATTCTTCACGGAGTGCTGCACTGAGGAGAGGTATCGATATCGATCGGTGAGGCCTGGCAGGAAGTCGGTCGCCATCCCCGAATTGCTCTTCAACAGTGAGGGGCAAGAAGGTGCTTAAGACATCTATGTAGGCCTGTGGTGTGATAGTACCATGCAAAACAACAACGGGTGCAAGTACCCTTCATGAAAAACACGACCACACAATAACACCACCGCCGGCCGAATTTTACTTTTGGCGCTACACACGCTGGCAGATGACGTTCACCGTGGATTCGGCATACCTACACCGTGCCGTAGGATCGCCGTATTCTGTACCGTGATTCGTCACTCTACACAACGTTTTTCCACTGTTCAATCGTCCAATGTCTACGGTTCTTACACCAAGCGTTTGGCACTTACCGGCATGATGTGTGGCTTCTGAGCAGCCGCTCGACCATGAAATCAACTTTTCTCTCCTCCCGTCTAACTGTGATAGTACTTGCAGTGGATTCTAAAACAGTTCGGAATTCCTGGATGATGGTGTGGATAGATGTCTGCGTATTACACATTGCGGCCTTCTTCAAATGTCGGCAGCCGGCTGTTGTGGCCGAGCGGCTCTAGGCGCTTCATTCTGGAACCGCTCTGCTGCTACGGTCTCAGGTTCGAATCCTGCCTCGCGCATGGATGTGTGTGATGTCCTTAAGTTAGTTAGGTTTAAGTAGTCCTAAGTCTAGGGGACTGATGACCTCAGATGTTAAGTCCCATAGTGCGTGGAGCCATTTGAACCATCTGAATCAACTGTCGGCGGTCTCTATCAGTCAACAGACGCTTTCTGTGCTGTACGTGTCCCATCGCGTTTCCATTCACTTTCATGTCGCAAACAGTGGAGCTAGGGATGTTTAGGAAAGTGGAAATATCGCGTACAGACGTATGAAACAATTAACGCCTAATCACCTGACCATGCTCGAAGTCTCTGAGTTCCGCGGAGCTCCCCATTCTGCTCTCTCACGATGTCTAATGACTACTGAGGTCGCTGATTTGGAGTACCTGGAAGTAGGTGGCAGCACAATGCAGCTAACATGATCAACGTATGTTTTTGGGGGTGTCCGGATACTTTTGATCACATAGTGTATATAGTTCCGTGTAGGGGCACCTGCTTTACAACGGAACGTGTAGACCACCTGACATAATTAGTTCTAAGACTCAAAAAAATTGAATTCAGGCTCATTCTTTTAAACCAAGAGTTTTTTTCCTTCAAATTATATCAAAATATATAAATGTTTCCTCTGACTGAATCTGTGAACAATAACTTGATTCTCAATTAAGAAACAAATCACCTCTACAAAAATGTAACAAATCAAATACGACAGAGGAATGCACGTTGCTCAAAAGTACAATAAATGAGTGCGTCAGCGAGGATCGAGACAGACCGTGCTTCTAACAAGTTCTGAATACCTCTAACTGATCAGAAAATTTCTATCGATGCACAATTGGCTTTCCGAGATCTGCGAAGCTCGCAAAAGCAAGTTAAATCAGATCCAAGATCCAAATATGTAAAGACATCGAAAAGTAACACAATTTGCGTAACAGACCTCGGTAATTGTGAGCTGGTGAAAGCAAAGGCACCGCTAGCGCTTTTAAGTGACACTTACTGGAACGATTCACCGAAAACTGCGTCAGGCTGCTACCAGATCTCGCTATGTGAATTCACGGCAACATGTCTCCACGTCGTTCCCCGTCTTGCTTTCTTCCCTCTCCGCTCCCAGAACCTCGCGGCTTGAAAGGGAGGATTCACAGCTCTGACGACAGTGACGACCATTAATTATTCTCGACACGCTAAAATTTAGGGGAAGCCTACCAAAACTTCTACACTAGTGCTTATAGTACGCCCTGTAACTGGCCAGAGGTTAGTTAACTGAACGTGCGGTGTCGATGGTTAAGCCATTCACGTCACAGCGTCTATGCTGACGACCCGTCAAACTGGCTAACATCATCCAGACAGTTACATTCTGGAAATCTGCCACACTGTAAACGGTAAAAGGTCGGTGTCACGTGTTTGCAACGGCCGAGAGAAAATCAAGATTCATCTCACCACCAATACTCACGGGACTTGCGGTCATTCTGCTACAGGCCCACGCTACATTGCGGACCATGGAAACCAACTAATTCGTGGCCTCAGCATTTCTGTGAGGCAGCAGCCCACTAGAGGATCTTGAACAGCTCAGCATTCAAAGTGCTGAGACCAGGTGGTCCATTATTGCGTCCTTCCACGTTTGCCTCAGGGAAGAGAAGTTCACGAATCTTACTCCAGAAGCCACTACTTACGTATTTCCCGCCACCACAGTTAAGATTATTAAGCTGCAGTTTTACTTATTATTGCAAAGTGATATGTGACGGTACCGCCACAATGTAAGTGCCCAGCTTGACGTAAAGAGCAGCTGAATTAGAACATTTATTCCTAGTATCGTCTTTGGTGACATGGCGGCAGTCGATCGTATCAAGGACTCAGAGACACCTAAAACATCAGGAGCTTCCCTACGACCGCCAAGACATGATATAGATTTGGGAACATAGAGTCCACGAATGAAGCAGATGGTCTCTAAGTAGAAGAAATTAACCATTTACGTTCAATGATCGATACAGTCGGAGCATAAGACCCAGTCCATTCCATGTAAACACAGCCTACACCACTATTGAGCTACCACCAGCTTGCACGATGCCTTGTTGACAAACTTGGGTCCTTAGCCTGATAGGGACTGCGGCCCACTGGAACCCTACCATCAGCTTTTACCACCTGACATTGGAACTAATTTGACTAGTCCACGGTTTTCCAGTCGTCTAGGGTCCAGGAACTGACGCTGCAGGCGATGTCGTGATGTTAGCAAAGGCACTCGCGTCAGTTGTCTGCTGACGAAGCCCATTAACGCCCAATTTCGTCGCGTTGTCCTAACGGATACGTTCGTCGCGCGTCCTACATTGATTTCTGGGGTTATTTCACTTAGTGTTTCTTGTCTATTATCAATAATAACTCTACGAAAACGCCGCTGCTCTCGGTCGTTGAGTGTAGGCCGTAGGTCACTGCATTGTCCGTAGAATAGGGATCGCCTGAAACAAAGTATTCTCGGAACACTCTTGACACTGTGGATCTCGGAATACTGGATTCTTTAACGATTTCGGAAATGGAATGTCTCATGCGCCTAGCTGCAAAAAATGGTTCAAATGGCTCTGAGCACTATGGGACTCAACTGCTGAGGTCATTAGTCCCCTAGAACTTAGAACTAGTTAAACCTAACTAACCTAAGGACATCACAAATATCCATGCCCGAGGCAGGATTCGAACCTGCGACCGTAGCGGCCTTGCGGTTCCAGACTGCAGCGCCTTTAACCGCACGGCCACTTCGGCCGGCGCCTAGCTGCAACAATTTCGCATCATAAGTCTGTTAATTGCCGCCGTGCGGTCGTAATTACATCGGACAGTTTTTCACACGAATCACCGGAGCACACATAACAGCCCGACCAATGTGCTGCCTTCATATACTTTCGTTGGTTGATTTATTTGGGGGAGGGGGCCCAACAGCGAGGTCATTGGTCCCATCGGATTAGGAAAGAAAGCCGGCCGTGCCCTTCCAAAGGAACCATCCCGGTATTTGCCTGAAGCAATTTAGGGAAATGACGGAAAACTTAAATCAGGATGGCCGGACGCGAGTTTGAACCATCGTCCTCCTAAATGGGAGTCCAGTGTGCCAATCACTGCGCCACCTCTATCGGTTTCATACGTTTTGTGTGCTGTCCTACCGCCATCTATATATGTGCATTTAGCTACCCCATACCTTTCGTCACCTCCGTGTGAGTACAATTAAATGTCTAATTTTACAGCTCAGATTAGTTCCACCCAATGTATACGTTTTATCCGCGTAGGACATTATCATGGAATCTTCTCTGTCCACAGCAACGAGTGTTCATTGAACCAGAAGATCTTCATCTAACGAATGCGGTGAGGTGCATTGATAACAAACACTGTATGGCCTCTCGTACAAATGTCACTGATTCGGCTTCACAGTTTAACGTTGCGGCACCTGATTGATCAACGAGAGTCTGGATAGGAGGATTTGATACGTTCATTGACTTCGCACAGTACCAGATCTTCTTAATGTTTGCTTAAACAGCTTCCACTGTTACTGCGAGTGTAAAATAAGATTTAGGAATGAAACTTCTTTTTTTATCTCATGTCAGAGACACGGTGTTACGGGAGTAAATGCATTTGGGAAAGTGGATCGGGCGCGCTAGTACAGCTGTGTGTGCTCTAGTTGAAGCAGAGGAGTATCGAGCTATAAACCTGAGTCAGAGCGAACCTTTTAAAACATAATTTAGTCCTCTACATAATTAACGGAACACTCTGTTGCAACATGTAGAGTGTTACTGCAATCCACTAGCGCCACCTAATGCGGGACGCTGATATTGGCAGAAAATGTACACGTGTAAAGACTCGCTTCCAACGAGGCGGCGGTGAAGTGATAACATTAAGCAGTCTGCGACAGCCGGCTCCCAGATACGCTGCGTTACAAGTGAAGTTCCAATTAGTTTATGTTGCCTAGCACTGTGCGCGTTTAGGATATACCGTATAATCTGGCTAAGGATTAACAAAAAATTATGACACGGGTGTGATGTGGGATACATTTACGGACGACAAAGGTCTTGAAGTCCTGTGTTCGTATTCCATGCACTGAATGCTCCCGACAACTGATATTATTTTTGTGGTTTATTATTCATATTACTTTTGTGGTTTAGTGCTATCTCCTCCAGTGCAAGCATTTATTACATCCATGTCGACGAAAACAAAGCAGCGAATGTGGTGGGCTTCTATAAATATTATAGTGTCACAACATCTGTATGAAATTAGATAAACATGACCACATTTCGTTGTTACTCAGTCTGCTATAAAATGAATAGGAATGTAAATAAAAGTGTTCTACCGAACACAGATTCACTTAGAAGACACATCATTCAGTAAATGTTTCTTATAACTCCATCATTACTTATCTCGTCTCTCTGCCGTATCTCTTCTTCTGATTGAGGCTTATGAATAGCATACGACCTGTTGTTGCGTAGATACGGACAAGGTACTCATGGAAAGGCCGCCGGCATTTTGGAGTACGATTATCTTCATTTTCATGTACCATAGGAATAGTAAGATAACTATCTTGGCGGTATGGAAACATAACTGGGTACTGCAATGAATCGTAGCACCTAAGAGTGTCAGCAGTTCTTCGTAGTTGCTAGTTTCTGCTCAAGTGTCCACCTGGCTTCATCTTCAGCAACACAGAGCGTAGGGTCATCGACAGCCGTTGCCGTCCAAAGTATAGGGCAAGAATTAAAAAGGCGAGCCGCAGTACGAAGAGTTGGGCAGCATTCGTCTATCATGAAGTCAATGAATCACCGTAGTCCCTTGGTTATTTGTATAACCTTTCTGCATCTCTGTACCTGAATTGTTGGTTGCCTCCTATGAACTATGTACGAAGCGCTAGTGTACATAGTTTGATATAATATTTCAGATTTTTAAGTAGATAATTTAACTTATTATAGAACTGTGGTTCCTTACGTATGTAAGATCGTCTTGATATCCGTATGACTTCGGCGTCTCAGTTACGGGTCTATTACTTTATAAGTTTCCTCCTCTGATACTGTTGGAGCTATAGCAATGTTAACTTGTTACTGGAATACTTATTTACCTAACTTTCGAATAAAATGGCTCTGAGCACTATGGGACTCAACAGCTGTGGTCATAAGTCCCCTAGAACTTAGAACTACTTAAACCCAACTACCCTAAGGACATCACACACATCCATGCCCGAGGCAGGATTCGAACCTGCGACCGTAGCAGTCGCGCGGTTCCGGACTGCGCGCCTAGAACCGCGAGACCACCGCGGCCGGCTAACTTTCGAATAATTAAAGTTTATTTCATAATGCTGTTTCGTGATAACTATGTTGATACCTGAGTCAGTGACGTTACATGTTACAGGTAGCATGTTTCTTTGGTGTTCTCGAGATCCTATATTTGTTCTTATCACTTCTATTACATTTCTTATATAATTCGTGATTAAGTAGTTCTATGATCATATGTAATTTGATCCTATTGTTTTTATGTAATTGGATGTGCGAGATAGTGTTGTGGTGAGCGAGTTTTTCCCGATGTTGTTTGTGTAAATGCATGATTACCAGTGGTTAATTTTAATTTCTCTCATATGTTTGTAGATTTTGTTTTTCTCCTCATCTCTTGTTTGGAAGGATAATATCAATACATGTTGTATGTAACCCATCAACTTTCTTTCACTACTTAAAGCCGGCCGGAGTAGCCGAGCGGTTCTAGGCGCTTCAGTCTGGAACCGCGCCACCGCTGCGGTCGCAGGTTCGAATCCTGCCTCGGGCATGGATGTGTGTGACGTCCTTAGGTTAGCTAGGTTTAAGTAGTTCTAAGTTATATGGGACTGATGACATCAGATGTTAAGTCCCATAGTGCTTAGAGCCATTTGAATTTTTGATTTCAAAAATAAACAACACATAGAAAATCTGCAAACGTATCAGAGATCATTATAACACGAAATTAAAAGTAACCACTGGAAAGCATGCATTTACTTTAACAACATCGGCAAAATTTTACAAAACTCGCACACCGCAACACCAATTGGTACAACCAGTCCCATGAAAAACGGTAAAATTAAATTACATATGATTAAATAACATATGACTGTGGAACCTCTTAAACACGAATCACTTAAACTTGAAATATTGCACAAAACTATGTATTTTTCTCACGTAACCTGAAGATGATAACCACGTTATGACAGGGCTGTAATAATAAGCAATAGAATCTAACGTAGCAGCGTCTTTGATAATTTAATAACGTCCTTATATGACGTATATGACTCAGTGGGCCGAGATGAATACAAAATTTTAAAAAATATTCCTAGAAAGTGCGGCAGTAGACCTCTCTCAGACCATAAGAAACCATTTCCTCTCTTCCGGAAACGCCTCCTGTTCCAACCGCCAGCTTTATTCAACACATTCACCAGAGCACTACAGACCACTCAGTTACCTAAAGTAATGCTTAAACCTGTAGTGCCACACTCTTTTTGTCACACACGTATGGCCATATCCAAGATTACGTGAAAATCAGGCAGTTATGCTTTCAGCACCCAGCTTGTGCAGATGTCTCTGTAGAGCGTTGATGAGACCACTGGCTAACCGCCAGCGGAGCGGTGCTCAGGTTTCAACAGTTTGCGGCAAACATTTGCCCAGCTACCGCGGCGCTGTCACGGGCGCTCTGTTTATACAGCGCTGTCCCCCTCCGCCGGGCTGGGCCAACACAATATGTCGCGCCCCTCCCGGGGGAGCACTGCCGTTTCCCACAGTGGGCGACACTGGAGAAGGGGTCCTCCACATTACCACCCCTATAAATACTGCCTGCATAATCAGATCGTCACCGGCAGAGACGGGAAGCAAGTTGTTCGGCCGCTATCGTTCGCCCCATTCTCTAAGACCTATAGTTGGTTCTCCAAGCAGACGTTCGTATTTCTACTTACAGCTACAAACCCCTGTACACTACGTGTTGCCTGCGCTGAACGTTTGTCTTCTGTGGTAAATGCAAAGGGTCACAACAGTAGTCACCCCTAGAATCGTCATGCTAATAACGTGTAACACTGTCTATAGGCTTCTCAATTCGGCGAAGAAGAGAGCTCACAAGTTTTTTCAAGGTTCGATTCCCAGCCGGGCAGGAGATTTTCTCCGCTCGGGGATTGAATGTTGTGTCTCTGTTGACCACTGGCAGTTGATCCATTGTGGACATGGGACAGTAGCTGGTCAAGTATTTAATGAATAATTTCGCCAAACAGCCGTGCAGTTGAGGAGCTACCAGTTTCGGGATTTCATCTTCAGCCCCATATGCATCTCTCAAAAATAATCTATGTCGGCGAACTGGGGCGTATGTTTCTGGATATCGTGAATTGGCAACTTAAGTGCTTCCTTCGAAGCCTTGACTGCAGCTCCTATCGGAAATCCGAAGAAGAACTGAAAAATGTCAGAGATGTAGTACTTTCAAAGAACGTTAAAAAGTAATTGGATAGATGTGACGTACGTGAGATATCAAACGAGGAAGACCTTTGCCAGAAGAAGGGACAGGCCAGTGGGACATCTGCTTTGTTGTCCTTATCTCGATATCGACATAAATGGCACGAATATGCATGGCGTCACAGGACAAGTCTGAGACTATGAGACTTCGTACCAGAGTAGGGCGTGACCCGATGAATAGTCTGAATTGTCGATTCACACTGTCGGATCGTATTTCCACTGATACAGGGTGGTCCATTGATACTGACCGGGCCAAATATCTCACGAAAGAAGCATCAAACGAAAAAACTACAAAGAACGAAACTTGTCTAGCTTGAAGGGGGAAACCAGATGGCGCTATGGTTGGCCCGCTAGGTGGCGCTGCCATAGGTCAAACGGATATCAAACCGCGTTTTTTTAAAATAGGAACCCCCATTTATTATTACATATTCGTGTAGTATGTAAAGAAATATGATTGTTTTAGTTGGATCACTTTTTTCTCATTGTGATAGACGGCGCTGTAATAGTCACAAACGTATAAGTACGTGGTACTACGTAACATTCCGCTATTGCGGACGGCATTTTCTTCGTGATACATTACCGGTGTTAAAATGGACCGTTTACCACTTGCGGGAAAGGTTGATATCGTGTTGATGTATGGCTATTGTGATCAAACTGTCCAATGGGCGTGTGCTATGTATGCTGCTCGGTATCATGGACGACATCATCCAAGTGTCCGGACCGATCGCCGGATAGTTACGTTATTTAAGGAAACAGGAAGTGTTCAGCCACGTCTGAAACGTCAACCACGACCTGCAAAAGTAATGATGCCCAAGTAGGTGTTTAGCTGCTGTCGTTGCTAATCCGCACATCAGTAGCAGACAAATTGCGCTAGAATCGGGAATCCCAAAAACGTCGGTGTTGAGAATGCTACATCAACATCGATTGCAACCGTACCATATTTCTATGCACCAAGAATTGCATGGCGACGACTTTGAACGTCATGTACAGTTCTGCCACTGGGCACAAGAGAAATTACGGGACGATGACAGATTTTTTACACGCGTTCTATTTAGCGACGAAGCGTCATTCATCAACAGCGGTAACGTAAACCGGCATAATATGGACTATTTGGCAACGGAAAATTCCCGATGGCTGCGACAAGTGGAACATCAGCGACCTTGGCGTGTTAATGTATGGTGCGGCATTGTGGGAGGAAGGATAATTACCCCCCCCCCCTTTTATCCATGGCAATCTTAATGGTGCAATGAATGCTGATTTTCTACGTAATGTTCTACCGATGTTACTACAAGATGTTTCACTGCATGACAGTATGGTGATGTACTTCCAACATGATGGATGTCCGGCACATAGCTCGCATGCGGTTGAAGCGGTACTCATTAGCATATTTCATGACAGGTGGATTGGTCGTCGAAGCACCGTACCATGGCCCGCACGTTCACCGAATCTGACGTCCCCGGATTTCTTTCTGTGGGGAAAGTTGAAGGATTTTTGCTATCGTGATCCACCGACAACGCCTGACAACAAGCGTCAGCGCATTGTCAATGCATATGCGAACATTACGGAAGGCGAACTACTTTTTTTTGAGAGGAATGTCGTTATACGTATTGCCAAATGCATTGAGGTTGACGGACATAACCGAGCATTTATTGCATTTATGTGGTATTTACAGGTAACCACGCTGTAATAGCCTGCGTTCTCAGAAATGATAAGTTCACAAACGCACATGTATCACATTGGAACAACCGAAATAAAATGTTCAAACGTACCTACGTTCTGTACTTTAATTTAAAAAACCTATCTGTCACCAACTGTTAGTCTAAAATTGTCAGCCATATGTTTGTGACTATTACAGCGCCATCTATCACAAAGCGAGAAAAGTGGTCCAACTAAAACATTCGTATTTCTTTATGTACTACACGAATATGTAATAATAATGGGGGTTCCTATTTTTAAAAAACGAAGTTGATATCTGTTTGATCTATGGTAGTACCATCTAGCGGGACAACCATAGCTCCATCTGGTTTCTCCCTTCAAGCTAGACAAGTTTCGTCATTTGTAGTTGTTTCGTTTGACGCTTATTTCGTGATTTATCGGCCCGGTCACGATCAATGGACCACCCTGTATATATGTACCGAAATCCACGAAATTCGGGGAAATGTATGTTTATGTATATCATAACCGCCAGCTGAACTCACTTCCGGAGATATGGAAATGCAGGCTCTCTCGGCAAATTTCACTGATGGTGTCTTCTTGGTATGTCAGTCGATTCGTGGCGTCGTGTTGTCGCAAGGTTTCGAGTAGTTGCTCATCTTCAGGCCACAATTTGACGAGTAGGAAAGTAACTTTGTGAATTACGTAGGGACCAAACTGCTGAGGTTATAGGTCCCCTGACTTTCACACTGCTAAAACTAACTTATGCTAAGAACAACCCTCACACCCATGCCCTTGGGAGGTCTCTAACTTCCGGCGGTGGGTGGGGGGGGGTTGGGGGGGGGGGCAGCATCTATCCATCACACAGGAATTCATCTGTTGACTGACCGAGACCGCCGACAGTTGAAGAGGGTCGCAGTGTGTAATAGGCAGACACCTATTCAGACTATCACACAGGAATTGCAAACTGCATCAGGATCCACTGCAAGTGCCATGACAGTTAGGTGGGAGGAGAGAAAACTGGGATTTCATGGTCGAGCGGCTGCTCATAAGCCACACATCACGCCGGTAAATGCCAAACGACGCCTCGGCTGGTGTAGAGCCGGCCTGTGTGGCCGAGCGGTTCTAGGCGCTTCAGTCTGGAACCGCGCGACCGCTACGGTCACAGGTTCGAATCCTGCCTCGGGCATAGATGTGTGTGATGTCCTTGCGTTAGTTAGGTTTAAGTAGTTCTAAGTTCTAGGGGACTGATGACCTCAGATGTAAAGTCCCATAGTGCTCAGAGCCATTTGAACCATTTTTTTCTTGGTGTAGGGGGCGAAAACATTGGGCGACTGAACAGTGGAAAAACGTTGTGTGCAGTGGCGAATCACTGTACACAATGTGGCGATCTGATGGCATGTGGGTATGGCTAATGCCCCGTGAATATCATCTGCCAGCGTATGTAGTGTCAACAGTAAAATTCGGAGGCGGTGGTTTTATGGTGCGGTTATGTTTTTCATGTAGGGGCTTGCACCCATTATTGTTTCGCGAGGCACTATCACACACTGTTGAAGAGCATTTCGGGGATGGCGATTGCATCTTGCAACACAATCGAGCACCTGTCCGTAACGCACGGTCTGCGGCGGAGTGTTTACACTGCAATAACATCCCTGTAATGAATTGACCAGCACAGAGTCCTGACATAAATCCTACAGGATACCTTTCGGATGCTTCGGAACGCCGACTTCGTGCCAGGTCTCACCGACCGACATCGATACCTCTCCTCACTGCAGCACTCCGCGAAGAATGGGTTGCCATTCACCAAGAAATCTTCCAGCACCTTATTGAAGGTATGCCTGCGTGAGTGGAAGCTGTCATCAAGGCTAAAGGTGTACCAACACCATGTTGAATTCCAACTTTACCGATGGAGAGCTCCACGAACTTGTAAGTCATTTTCAGCCTGGTGTCCGGATACTTTTTATCACACAGTCTATACCATTTACTAGCTTATTAAACTACTGATGAAACGCTGAACAATAAATTAACGCAACCGATGCCGAAATATTGAAAATGTGTAACTGCCTGCAAGTAGGTGAATGCATGGCATGTTATCAGACTTCAGAGAAAACCGAATCGACTTATCTGAAAAGGCGGTCAGTCCGGAACGGCGCGACTGCTACGGTCGCAGGTTCGAATCCTGCCTCGGGCATGGATGTGTGTGATGTCCTTAGGTTAGTTAGGTTTAAGTAGTTCTAAGTTCTAGGGGACTGATGACCTCAGATGTTAAGTCCCATAGTGCTCAGAGCCATTTGAACCATTTATCTGAAAAGGAAACATGTACCTAAGCCAAAATTACTCACACAAAAGTTATTTAGGAATTTAGATCTTCATAGTTACCCGGGAACTCATGCTTTGGAATGATACGTTGTTATATATTCATATATAATGAATTTCTATCTGATGTTCGGTTGTACTGTCTAGTTAAAGGTTTAGTCCTAATAAAACTGGGAGAATTATACATATGAACCACTTTTTTTTAAAAAAAAGCTTACACGCAGGCATCTTCTGAAGGCGTAGTGGATTATACGTATTATGATTCATTTGATTTCAGGAAGAGCACAGGTATTAGAGGAGCAACGGTGACATCACGCTTAGTAGCGTACGGCAGATAAAAGAAATGAAAAGTAATTTTCCTAACTTGTATGGACTTAGAGAAAGCCTTCGACGGCGTAATGTGAAATAAGGTGTTCAGTATCCTTATAAGATTGAATCTGTAGTACATAGGCGGAAAGCCTGCCATATTTACTAAAAGGAAGTGCGAGTAACAGAGGTAGAATGTTAAGAAAGAGAAATTCGTTTCTTAAACGAGACGGGATAAGTTCGTATTAAGAAGAATGTGAGGAAGAATTACATCTTAACACCAACGTCGTTCATAGTTTACAACGAAAAATTAATGAACGACGAGGAAAGCGTTTGGAAAAAATGAAACTGCAAGATGAAGAAATGCTCAGGCTAATACTGTAAACGACATAGCTCTTCTAGCCAGCTGTAAGGAAGAGCAAAAGTACCATGCAGTATGGGTTAAGGACAAGCAAAGACGAAGGCGATGAAGAACAGTAGATACATAAGCAATGACTTGCTTAAATTAAAAATTGGTATTGTCACTGTGGTGGAAGAAGCGAAAGAATTATTCTATCTGAGAAGCAAGATTACTCAGGATGGCCGAATCAAAGAAGGAGAAAAACTTCTTCATTCAAAGAGCTCCACTGAAATCAGACGTTCGTGAGATATATTAACTGTAGAAATATGGTACTTTCGGAGAATATTAAAAATTAATGGGACAGATGTGATGTGCGAACGATACTAAAGGAAGCAGCATTAAAAGTATCACGGGAAGAGAGAGGTTTATAGAAGACATTTGGGAAGAGGAGCGAAAGGCTAATGGGGACACCTGCTACGGCGTGTAAGAAGACCCGGCACTCGAAGATGCGGTAGAGGGAGAAACAGAGGAGGCAGGCAAAGATTAGAGTATGAAAAATGGATTATGTAAGTTACTAGGAGTAGTAGTTACCTAGAGATTGATGAATCGGCGTTAAAAAATCATTCTAATGTAACAGCTATTTTTACCCAATTATGTAGGTGAATAAGAATGTGTGATGATTGTCAGTGGAGAGTGTAAAAAAGTATTTACATTTAAAGCAACCATCATGGATAGACACAAGGTAAGTCAGACATTTCTGGAGACGCAGTAGTTAAACAAGAGCCAGGTGGCTGCTGTTCTGTCGCTATTGGAACGCAAAATGTCGACAGCTACATGCCATGCCTTCGCCCACACAAAAAAAGTTGCCGGTATGAATTGTATGCAACCCGTGCACTCGGTTCTTCACCGCATTTGTCCCGGGTACCTCTCCTCACTTCATCACTTGCAGCGGAATGCTTTGAATTTCTCCCTCGCGTTTCACGAACTTGCTGCAGGCAGATGGAAATTGTCTGTAAGAAACGTAAAACGCGCCGAGTACTTACACAGTGGCTGCACAGTTCGGAAGGGGGAGGGAGCGCCGAGAAAATATTTTCGCGAGACCGTAGGAAAGAAGCGAGGTTTACATAAACATAAGGTCCGCAATGGAAGCAGTAGTAGCTGTGCTCCGTCGCCGTCTCTCTAACAAGACGCTGGTGCCATTGTATGTTGATGAACGTGAATATGCAATTCCGACGGCGAGCCGCGCCGCGTCTTTATTAGTAGCTCCGTGAATGAAGGGAGGGCGACCGCGCGATGGTCAGATGAATAGGCCCGCGCCTCGAACTGTAGCTGCTGCCGGCCGACGCAGCTTCGCCTGTGCTTCCACCGCGTCCCATCCGCTTGGCGTTGTCTGCGCTCGCAGCCCGCCATATCCGCCTGCAGTGTCTCTAATAACAACACCCGCGCGCGCCGTACCCCGGCCTTTATTGCCTCCGCCACCATTAAGTTTGTAGCTGTGGTACTTAAAGTACAAGGGCCACAAAAACCTTACAGTGCGAAGCGTATCGGATCTCCGGCTTCCCCTCCCGTGCGTAAATCAGTCGGCTGTCGCCCGCACACGTTACTGTCCACACTTTCTCCTCCCGCGGCTGCTACTTGCTGCTAGCGCACCGCCCAGCGAAGCGGGAACTGTGTTGAGAAAATGACCTACGTGCGCGGGTCAGACACTGGTGCTTGTTACGGAGTTATGGAATGCGGAAATGTTAATCGACGTCTCAACTGAGCTGAACAGTTATTAGTCGACGCCTTAGCTCAGACAACGAGCTATAACGGCTATCAGCTTGAAACGGTCCTTTCGTCCCTCCTGGGACCCGGCACGAGCAAAGTCACGCATGTTTAAGCCTGTATTACAAGGCACACGTATCGTATACAAGTCTGCACCGGCGATCCAAGAGTGCAAGCGTGAAACTGTGTACTTTTTCGTTAGCCCTAGTACACGCTACACCTTACGCTATGTCTGAACCAGCGGCCCTAGGGAACATATTCGGAACCACAGGCTTGTGTCCATCGTGCATATCCTTTAGTGAGGTTTTTGTGAAGCTGCCATTTATATATGATTTTATTTATAGTTTATCACTCATACTAAACTTCTGAGAGATCTAGCTTCGTATTTATTAAGCAATTATTGTTATCTTGTACAGCTATAACAAAGTTACTTCTGCATCTACATATACAGAGGTCCAAAAAAATGTATCCACTGTTTAAAAGTCCATAACTGGCAAACTAATTGACGGAGTTGTCTCATCTTTGGTAGTGTAATAGTCTGTAATTCCGGCAATCGCCACACAAGCGTTGTATTGCGTTTTTTTGTTTTGTCAGATGCGTCGCCACATAGTCAGTGTTTTGTTCTTAGTTGCACACTAGTAAACATGGCTGGCGCAAGGCTTACATTCGATGAAAGGAAGTCAGTTTCGAAGTGGTTTTTTAAGTACGAAAACATTAATGAGGTTGAACGGCAATGGCGAAATGAGTATCAAACAGAGCCACCGACACGTTGAACGATTCGTCGCATTCGAGACAAATTTGAAGCCGAAAGCTGTGTTAAAGATGTACAAAAAATGGTTCAAATGGCTCTGAGCACTATGGGACTTAACATCTAAGGTCATCAGTCCCCTAGAACTTAGAACTACTTAAACCTAACTAACCTAATGACATCACACACATCCATGCCCGAGGCAGGATTCGAACCTGCGACCGTAGCAGTCGCGCGGTTCCGGACTGCAGCGCCTAGAACCGCGTGGCCAGCGCGGTCGGCAAAGATGTACACAAACAACGATCTGGACGACCTGTAACAGTAACAATTCCAGCTAACTCCCGTCGTGTGTTACAACAATTCACTCGCTCACCACAGAAGTCTGTAAGACAGTGTGCCCGTGAAACTAGTGTGAGTCGTTCAAGTATTCGGTAAATTTTGAAGACAGCAAAGTGGAAGTGCTATATCCCACGATTGCTACAAGTATCCACCAAGTTCCCCAGCCCTAACTCCTCTGGACTTTTACCTGTGGGGAACACTAAAGGACGTCGTTTATCGACAAAAGCCACGCACATTGGATGAACTTCGAGAATCCATCGTACATTCATGTGCAAATATCCACCTGAACACGTTGCAGTCAGTAGTTCGTGCTGCAGTTCGGCGGCATCGTTTGTGTGTGGATGTTAATGGTGACCATTTCGAACACCTACAGTGATATCTTTAAATTGGACTTTAAGCTACACTTTCACCAAAAATGAGACAACTCCGTCCATTAGTTTGCAAGTTATGGACTTTTAAAACAGTAGATACATTTTTGGACACCTCTGTATACTCCGCTAGCCACCAAGCGATGTGTGGCAGAGGGCACAATGAGCGTCGAAGTCATATTATTCCCCCCCTCCCCCCCCATCCGGCGAAGATCGGATTTTGGAATTTAGTGAGCTGCCCCTTCCGTTTAGAGCGTCTTCTATCAGTAAGTGTGTCCCACTTGAAACTTTCAATGAGATTTTTAACGCTCTCGCGATAGTTAGATGTACCTCTCACTAATCTTGCCGTTCTTCTTTGGACCTTCTCAATCTCTTGAATCAGACCCAACTGGTAAGGGACCCTTACAGACGAACAATAAGACTGGACGAACTAACGTATTGTAAGTAATTTCCTTTGTTGAAGGACTGCATCGCTTCAGGATTCTACCAATAAACCACTATCTAGAGTTCGCCTTGCACGTTACTTGTGTAATCTGATCATTCCATTTGAGTTCATTTCGAATGGTCACACCAAGATACTTGACGGATGTTACGGCTTCCAAAGACTGGGCATTTATTTTGTACTCGTACATCGATGGGGATTTTCGCCTTGTTGTACGCAGTAGGTTACACTCACTAATATTGAGAGATAGCTGCCAGTCATTACACCACACATTTATTTTCTGCAAATCCTGACTGATTTGTCCACAACTTGCATGTGATACTACTTTCCTGTAGACTACAGTATCATCAGCAAACAGTCTAATGCGGCTTTCAGTACCATCAACCAGATCGTTTATGTAAATCGTAAAGAAGCAGCTAACCTATTACGCCGCCCTGGGCACACCTGAAGTTACGCTTGTTTCTGTTGAAGTCACCCCATTCAGGACGACGTACTGCTCTCTGTCTGTTAGAAAAGTTCTATCCAACAGCATATGTCATCGGATAGACGGTAAGCGCGCCCTTTTTGAAGCAAGCGACATTGCGGAACTGAGTCGAACGCCTTTCGAAAGTCGAGAAATGTGGCATCAATCTGGGAGTCGGTACCCAGAGCCTGTTGTATATCATGCACAAAAAGGGCCAGCTGTGTCTCGCATGACCGCTGTTTCCTAAAACCGTGCTGGTTCCTGCAGATGAGCTTCTCAGTGTTTAGAAAGGTCATTAAGCCTGAACACAAAAATGTTCCATGATTCTGCATCTGTTTAGTAAATTAATGGTCTGGTTATCCAGTAAAATAATGCGTTTGACAACAAAGTAAAACGTATACAAACATCGCGTATATAAACAAACGAAAAATGCAGCTACAATTAATAGTACGTCTAATCACCCGCAGCGTCGATAATTCCTTGACAAATCCGAGACGTGCGTGAAACAAAGTTTTCCGCATATTCACGCGGAAGCTTCCTCCAAATGCGTCAAATTTGAGTTGACAGCCGTTTCAAAGTGTATTCTCTTTGCGACTGACGCCAAGTTGGCAATGGGTTTCTCGGGAAAAGGTTAGTAATTTATAACATGTTATCCGCCTTTAGACGCTTTGGCATGACTCATTTTCGGACCTTTGAAGTGGCTACAAAGAAACGCACCCTCACGTATCTTCTCGTGTATCTCAGTCAAGAATTAAAGTAAACTTTGCTTTATGGACACTGCATCAAGAACAAAGGTTCCCTCCACTGGCCGTGAAAGAACTAAGGAGATATCTTTTACTGTCTGTGTGTAACGCCTACCACACTCTTACTTAGCGGACAGTACGTTATGATTATACAGAACTGTGACCTGAAGTATTCGTTTTATGTCATGCTGGTGCAAGTAAATTACACTCCTGGAAATTGAAATAAGAACACCGTGAATTCATTGTCCCAGGAAGGGGAAACTTTATTGACACATTCCTGGGGTCAGATACATCACATGATCACACTGACAGAACCACAGGCACATAGACACAGGCAACAGAGCATGCACAATGTCGGCACTAGTACAGTGTATATCCACCTTTCGCAGCAATGCAGGCTGCTATTCTCCCATGGAGACGATCGTAGAGATGCTGGATGTAGTCCTGTGGAACGGCTTGCCATGCCATTTCCACCTGGCGCCTCAGTTGGACCAGCGTTCATGCTGGACGTGCAGACCGCGTGAGACGACGCTTCATCCAGTCCCAAACATGCTCCATGGGGGACGGATCCGGAGATCTTGCTGGCCAGGGTAGTTGACTTACACCTTCTAGAGCACGTTGGGTGGCATGGGATACATGCGGACGTGCATTGTCCTGTTGGAACAGCAAGTTCCCTTGCCGGTCTAGGAATGGTAGAACGATGGGTTCGATGACGGTTTGGATGTACCGTGCACTATTCAGTGTCCCCTCGACGATCACCAGTGGTGCACGGCCAGTGTAGGAGATCGCTCCCCACACCATGATGCCGGGTGTTGGCCCTGTGTGCCTCGGTCGTATGCAGTCCTGATTGTGGCGCTGACCTGCACGGCGCCAAACACGCATACGACCATCATTGGCACCAAGGCAGAAGCGACTCTCATCGCTGAAGACGACACGTCTCCATTCGTCCCTCCATTCACGCCTGTCGCGACACCACTGGAGGCAGGCTGCACGATGTTGGGGCGTGAGCGGAAGACGGCCTAACGGTGTGCGGGACCGTAGCCCAGCTTCATGGAGACGGTTGCGAATGGTCCTCGCCGATACCCCAGGAGCAACAGTGTCCCTAATTTGTTGGGAAGTGGCGGTGCGGTCCCCTACGGCACTGCGTAGGATCCTACGGTCTTGGCGTGCATCCGTGCGTCGCTGCGGTCTGGTCCCAGGTCGACGGGCACGTGCACCTTCCGCCGACCACTGGCGACAACATCGATGTACTGTGGAGACCTCACGCCCCACGTGTTCAGCAATTCGGCGGTACGTCCACCCGGCCTCCCGCATGCCCACTATACGCCCTCGCTCAAAGTCCGTCAACTGCACATACGGTTCACGTCCACGCTGTCGCGGCATGCTACCAGTGTTAAAGACTGCGATGGAGCTCCGTATTCCACGGCAAACTGACTGACACTGACGGCGGCGGTGCACAAATGCTGCGCAGCTAGCGCCATTCGACGGCCAACACCGCGGTTCCTGGTGTGTCCGCTGTGCCGTGCGTGTGATCATTGCTTGTACAGCCCTCTCGCAGTGTCCGGAGCAAGTATGGTGGGTCTGACACACCGGTGTCAATGTGTTCTTTCTTCCATTTCCAGGAGTGTATTATCTGTGCATTCGTTTCAGAGCGTTTTAGACATGGAGGACGCAATTATCTTTGCAGCAATTGCTGTAATAATGTCCTTCCTCATCGTTAGGAGAGGGCCAAGCGACGGAGTAACCCCAGGAATAGGAACTGAGTTCTGGCCTGAGTGAAAGCAGGGATATCCACTCCCTGTAAATAAAAGAGTAGAATGGATGTGCGTTGTTGATCACACACGACGCGATTCGCGCAAATGACACAGTATTCAGGCAAGCTGCTTCACAACAATGCGACTGCAAAAAAGGAAAACAACTTCTACAGCCTTCACTGGTCGCGGCTTGCGCAATAGCTCCAACTACAGAGGCTATTCCCTCAACACTACACTATGTAATCAAAAGTATCCGGACACCTGGCTGAAAATGACTTACAAGTCCGTAGCGCCCTCCATCGGTAATGCTGGAATTCAGTGTGGTGTTGGTCCACCCTTAGCCTTGATGACAACTTCCACTGTCGCAGGCATACTTTCAATCAGGTGCTGGAAGGTTTCCTGGGGAATGGCAGCCCATTCTTCACGGAGTGCTGCACTGAGGAGAGGTATCGATTTCGGTCGGTGAGGCTTGGCATGAATTCGACGTTCCAAGACATCCCAAACTTGTTCTGTAAGATTTACGTCAGGACTGTGTGCAGACCAGTCTATTACAGGGATGTTATTGTCGTGTAACCACTACGCAACAGACCGTGCATTATGAAGAGGTTTTGGACCGTATTGAAAGATGCAATCGCCATTCCCTGAATTGCTTTTCAAAAACTATGATAGAGCCACGCAAAACAACAAGGGGTGCAAGACCCCTCCATGAAAAAAGACGACCACATCATAATATCACCGCCTCCGAATTTTGCTGTTGGCACTACACACGCTGGCAGGTGACGTTCACCAGGCATTCGCCATACCCACACCGTGCCATGGGATCGCCATATTGTGTACCGTGATTCGTCACTCCACACAACGATTCTGTTCAATTGTCCAATGTTTACGGTACTGGCACCAAGCGAGATGTCGTTTGGCATTTACCGGCGTGACGTGTGGCTTTTGAGCAAGCGCTGGACCATGAAATGCCAGTTTTCTAACCTCCCGCCTAACGGTCATAGTACTTGCAGTGGTTCCTGATGCACTCTGGAATTCCTGCGTGATGGTCTGGATAGATGTCTGCCTATTACACATTACGGCCCTCTTCAACAGTCGGCGGTCTCTGTCAGGCAACAGACGAGGTCGGCCAGTACACTTTTGTGCTGTACGTGTCCCTTCACGTTTCCATTTCACACAGGAAATCACATAGGAAACAGTGGACCTAGGGATCTTCAGGAGTGTGAAAATCTCGCGTACAGATGTACGACACAACTTACACCCAATCACCTGACCACGTTCGGAGTCCGTGAGTTCCGCGGAGCGCCCCATTCTGCTCTCACGATGTCTAATGAGGTCGCTGGTATGGAGTACCTGGCAGTAGGTGGCAGCACAATGCACCTAATACGAAAAACGTATGTTTATGGGGGTTTCCGGATACTTTTGATCACATATTGTGTGTATCCTGTCACGCTGGAATTATACAAAAGATGGTATCAAATCAAATCAGTACTTTCCATTTAAGGTGATACGCACACACATTGAGAGTAAAAGTACATTACATAGAACAAATAAACTCTGAATCAAACATTTGTAAAAGTACATTATTATGGTACAGAGTATCCAGAGGCTCATATAGACCTGTTTCCTTACTGTATGCCACAATGGGCATGCTTAAACGTTTTTCATTTCATTGTATTTCTATAATAAGAAGCTATCATTAGGTTTACAGTTTTCTCAATAGCATACAAAGGAGAATTTTCATTTGTTCCATTATTGCATCTATAAAAAAAATTGCTCAATGAGAATGGTGTAGAACATTCTGTGGAATAACCAGCTTTACCCTTTCTGCCATAACCTATGACTTGTACACTTTAGGTGTGCTGTGTAATACCGTATGGTTAGGTTAAGCGCACGTGGCAAACAATGCGATGTTCTGCTCAGTAGATTTACTTGGAGACAATTATTGGTAGAAATGGGTTAATGCTGCGCAACTACTCAAATCAGTCTAAATAAGGGGCAGTGTTCTTGCTTTGGATCAGGTTGAACTTCCACTACTCGAAAGTCCATTAAAAGCCCTGTTCAATCTCTCTGAAGAAAGAACCGACCATCGGACTTAAATATATGAAGTGTTAACAGTTCATATACAGCGTCTGACTGGCTTCTAATGAGATGTCTGTGCACTGGTCATGCAATTCGCGTAAATCATGGGCAGCTGATAATCTACATAATAAAAAAGAAATGCAGTTCCAGGTCAACAGGAAAAGGAAGTTCACAAGAAAACAGACATCCAAATTTTCACAGGAACACAATACTTTTTATTTAATTGAACTTCACCGTCCGTCTCGTTCACTAAACACCCCCGTCCAGAGGGATAATTGGCTCCGCAGGCCAATTTGAGGTATGGCAATGTAAAAATTTGGAGTTTTTAAATTTTTTAAAAATCCTTTAGTGTTAACGTGTACGGAAGTACCATTCCGGTTTCTAGTCGTAATTACTCCCTGTTAGATGTTACATGCTGAGTATATTACTATTAAATTACATGTGAATGCATGGAGCACATGACACTGCAGCGCCCCCTACCGAGGGCGATTCGCTACTTTTTTAGCGTCAGTATACGCTCTGCTTCAAGACTGCTAATGTCGCAGTTATAGTCATATATTATTGGACAATTTCTTTGAGTTGTCAAAGCTGCACGCCTGGTTGGTTAGGAAGGAATTGAAGTTTGTGATATGTAACTCATATGACCTTATCTCATTTTCTGTAACGTTGACACGTGTCGAATGTGCTATTCACTTATGTTTTGTACTTTTTATAACAGATGTCAGAAGATGGGTGTAATCCCGAAACGCGTAACATGTTCTAATAAAGGAGGCAATTGGACATCTCATGACTTTATTGCGATTATACAGCATTGTACAGCATTGGTTGCCAATTATAAACATAAAAATGATCACAGGCCTCTGACGGGATTTTATGTCCTGTGTATCAAAGTTAAATCGCTTACATCTTAGAGTTTCACTCTAAAGATTTACCTTACAAGTCGAAACTTTTTCATCGAAACTCCATAACTAATGCCAGGAAGTTTCTTCCATGATTCTACGTGTTGCCTTTAGAAGTTGTATCCTTTAATAACTCAATCACTACCATCACTCAGTACTTAGTCGATTTCTAAGTTTTCTTATCAAGGTGCTGCCACAGGATGCATTTATAAAATATTGCCCGCCGCTGGTGGCCGAGCGGTTCTGGCGCTACAGTCTGGAACCGCGCGACCGCTACGGTCGCAGGTTCGAATCCTGCCTCGGGCATGGATGTGTATGTTGTCCTTAGGTTAGTTAGGTTTAAGTAGTTCTAAGTTCTAGGGGACTTATGACCTCAGCAGTTGAGTCCCATAGGGCTCAGAGCCATTTGAACCATTTTTTTAAAAATATTATTGAGTATTTAACATTTTTATCATAATTGTGAATAAATACAATTTCACCTACAACGAGGTTATTCATTAGATTCCTTCTGCAGTCATATAGGCTATAGTGAGAACCCATTTAATAGGATTAGAGGAAGATCGGCACTTCAACTACAGACTGGAGAAACGTCCTTCCCTGCAGCATTTATTGTAACTTTTGAACTATTTGTTTGCTGATAGTGCTACAACGATGGAGACGAAGTATCCATCCCAACCTCTCTGTTCCAAATCGCTTACCTCTTAGGGCCCATGTAAGGCAGATGTTTACCGGAACCCTTGAAAAAAGGGAAGATCAGGATTTGACGTGCCACCGACAAGTACTTTGTTAGAATCGGAGCACCATCTCGGAACAGGGAAGCAAGGGGGACGAAACTGATTGTGCCCTTGCAAAGGAATCATTGCGGGATCCACCTTATGTGGTCAGAAAACTGACGGAAAACCTAATTGATCTTGGCCGGTCGCGTATTTGAACCGTTATTTTTCTGAAAGCGAATTCATTGCACTTGAGGCATGTCATACATCGCATGTACTAGAAAATAAGGTCTAACTTTCGAGTTACACGTAAAAAAAACAAAATAATTACGTGGGTCGTGTTCGGAAAAGCTTCATTTCAAAGTCAGAACGCATTTTCAATAAATCTTCACACTATATTACTAATGGACAATGTGTGAAGAATGTGACCCGAAAATTTTGGCCTTAACTGTTTGTTATACCCTGTACAACTGAAGCCACCAGTACTGTAGAAGACCATTGCATTACATGTAAGAGAAACAGATGCTTACAATAGATTAGTAAATCCGCAATTGCGCAGTTAAGTCTCGACATCGATCTCCTCGTAGAGTACAATAACAAAAAGATTGTAGCTTTCAATTTTAATAAATGAGACAGTGTTCGAAGAGTGTCTGTCAATGTAAAACAAACCCGTGAGTTTATTAACAGGCAAAGCAGATTTTTTTTAAAATTTTGTATGAAATTTCCCTTTGTCCTCGGTCAAACAACAGACGAATCGAATTAGCGCCCCGCCACCAGTTCCTCAGTTACAGTTAACTATCAATATATTTCGTATTTTCTATTCCTTCTCTGTTTGCATCGAGAGCAGCATGGAGAGCTGCATCAAACCAGTCTCTGGACTGAAGACCATAACAACAACAAAAACATTTTTTTACGTTTATTATGCAACCGTCAGTACAAATTGAGGAGCCCAATCATCCAGCTGAACAACTTACCGTGGTCTGTGCCACCATATATATCTGGCTCATTCACCTCAACCCATGCTTGCCTGTATAGACCAAGCTTACTCCACAAATGTGTCGGAAAGACCATTAGTGAGAAGGCTCCTCGTCTTCCTGCTGCTAATAAGGTGAGTAAACCGTTCGTTTGTTGTATATTTTTGCCAGCTTCAAACGGGAGCGACAGCAGTAATGGATAGTTACTGTGATTGTTGTGTACAGATGCGAGCTGAGTTGTTGACCCTTCGCTACAGCTCCAGGCTGCGTTGGCTTCCATCACACAGCTTGCGGCTGCTACCAAGAGGCATCAATGTGAGGAGTGGGACGTGGGGATGCGAGAGACGTCGAGCACGTCTCACGTGTCTCCCGTTCGGTCCACTGCTGTGGCCGCCCCAGGTACTGCCTGAACCGAGGTTGACCCTCACCTGTGGTCGAGTGGGAGATCATTCCAAAGTCTCGCAGGCAGCAAAAAACTTTCTGGGAGGCCGATCGTAGAGCCTCCCAGCTTCGTTTGACGAACAGGCTTCTGGAGTTATCTGTGTCTGACGATGTCTCTGAGCCTGATGCAGTCCTCCACCCTGTTTCAGAGGAAGCTTCTCGGCCCACAAGGTCTGGGCGTTTACAGAGAGTGGGTGTGCTGGTAGTTGGGAGCTCCAACTTTAGGCGCCTAATGGAGCCCCTGCCAAGGAAGGGAAGGAAGTCAGTGTGCACTCCGTGTGCATACCGGGGCGGGAGTCATTACGGACGTGGAAAGGCTGCTTCCTTATGCCATGAAGAGTTCAGGGTGCAGCCAACTGCTGGTGGTGGCTCATGTCGGTACCAATGACGTGTTTCGCTTTGGATCGGAGGAGATTTTGTCTGGTTTTGGGCGGGTAGCGGAAAAGGTAAAGACTACCAGTCTTGCTTCCGAGGTAAAGCGGAGCTCATCATCTGCAGCATCGTCGATAGAACCGACTGTGATCCTCTGGTGCAGATCCGAGTGGAGAGTCTGAAAAAGGCGTTTCTGTGACTCTGTAGGCTGCACATTCCTTGACTGGCGCCGTCGGGTGGTGGTTTTCCGGGTTCCAATTAATAAGTCAGGAGTCCACTACACACAGGAAGCGGCTACATGGGTAGCGGGGACTGTGTGGTAGGGACTGGGCGGTTTTTTCGGTTAGAGGGCCTCAGCGAACCACAGAAAGGGCGTCGTCGAAAACGGGGGCAGGTAAAACGTAGTTAGTTGTAGAAACGATCGGTATTGTAGTTGTAAATTGCCGTAGCTATGTTGGGAAAGAACCAGAGCTCCAAGCCCAAATAGAAACCACTGAAGCTCAAATAGTTACAGGTACAGAAAGCTGACTAAAGCCGGAAATAAGTTCAGCAGAAATTTTTTCAGACGATCTAACAGTGTTCAGGAAGGATAGATTAAATACAATTGGTGGTGGAGTATTTATTGCTGTCAGAGGTAGTTTGCCTTTTAGTGAAATTGAAGTAGATAGTTCTTGCGAAATAGTGTGGGTAGTGGTTATACTTGACAATCGGACTAAACTATTAACTGGGTCGCTTTACCGACCACCTGACCCAGAAGATATAGTTGCTGAACAGTTCAAAGAAAACGTGGGTCTCTTTTCAAATAGGTACCCCACTCATACAATTATAGTCAAGGTGACTTTAACCTACCCTCTATGTGCCGGAAAAATTATATGTTTAAAGCCGGCGGCAGGCATAAAACGTCATCCAAAATTGTTCTGAATGCTTTCTCAGAAACTTATTTTGAATAATTAGTTCATGAGCCCACTCGAAGCGTAAATGGTTGCAAAAGCATACTTGACCACTTAGCAACAAATAATCCTGGACAAATAGGGTGTATGGTGAAGAATACCGGGATTAACGACCACGAGACAGTAGCTGCTAAGCTGAATACCGTAACTCCTACAACCACCGAAAAGAAACGCAAAGTATATCTGTTCAAAACAGCTGATAAAAATGCTCTTAACACCGTTTTAAGAGGTATTCTGCACTCCTTCCGATCTGATCATATAATCGTAGAAAAGTTGCGTATTGATTTCGAAGAGATAGTCTCGGCAGCAATTGAGAGATATATACGACATAAATTAAGAAGTGATGGTACTGATCCCCCATGGAACACAAAACGGGGCAGATTACTGCTACAGACGCAACGATAAAAGTATGCCAAATTTAAAAGAACCAAAAATTCCCAAGACTGGCAAAGTTTTGCAGAAGTTGGAAATGTAGCGCGTTCTTCAATGCGAGATGCTTTCAATAATTTCCACAACGAAATTCTGTCTCGAAATTTGGAAGAAAACCCAAAGAGATTCTGGTCATACATAAAGCACACCAGTGGGAAGACGCAATCAGTGCCTTCACTGCGCGATAACAACGGTGAAGTCACTGATGACAGTGCCACTAAAGCAGAGTTATTAAACACGATTTTCCGAAACTCCTTCACCAAAGAAGACGAAGTAACTATTCCTGAATTCCAATCAAGAACAACTGCCAAGATGAGAATCATAATCAAAAGAATTTGTAGAAATGCATTTTACTTGGCATCATCTGTATACATAACATTTATTTTTAAGACGAGCTTGGCCCAGGTTGGATTCGTTAAAGACGACTTATAACTGAAAAAAGCCGGCATTTACAAAATTCCCTGTGAGTGGTGCTGTATATATAGGCCAGACGACACAAACTGTCCAGGAGCTTTCTACAGAACACGAAAGACACTCCCGTCTTCGGTAACCGTTAAACTTAGCAGTAGCAGAACACTGTCTTTCTATGGGACACTCAACGGAAAAGAACAGAACCAAAATTTTAGCTATAGTTTGCAGTTTTTGGGATTCAGTAATTAAAAAATTTTTGGAAATACGTTTTGCCGATAATCTTATAAATCGTGACAAAGGCTTTCAACTGGATAAAAATTTTAATCCTAAAATTAAAGTTATCTAGTCAGAGTAAAACTGACTGGGTCATTCGATAATCAATGATCAGACCATTTCTCACGTCCACCACCGAGGACAGCACACACAACTCGGCTGTTCCGCGCATGTCATCACCTGACGCGGACGCCGAAAGACGCCAGCACATTCGCACGCGTGAGATACGGCATAAATACAATGAATGCACCTGGGCTCTTCAGTAGTTGTCTACTCACCTGAAAATGGATGGGCATCTCTGGATTGAGATATCGTGGCAGAATATCGACGTGGCCCGACTGCACACCCGAAAATTTTTGGAAGAACTAAACTCTTTTCATTATGAAGAAATAAGTTCTTTCTCTTTAAATATGTCAAGGTTTCTTTCCTGGGTGTAGGTTATTAATGACTTCAAAGCAGCCAGAACAGTGGAGGCTAGAGCTGTTTCCTAGGGGTGCTTATATAGTGAGCATTAATTTGGTGTCAGTCTTATGTTGTGAGCGAGAGATGGCAGCATGGGTTAATTGCATGTAGACTTATGCGGGGCGACTCTACTGTAAAAGATGTCTCACTCCAGTGACTCTGATTAACAGGCATTATAGCCGGCCAGGGTGGCCGAGCGGTTCTGGGTGCTACAGTCTGGAACCGCACGACCGCTACGGTCGCAGGTTCGAATCCTGCCCCGGGCATGGATGTGTGTGATGTCCTTATGTTAGTTATGTTTAAGTAGTTCGTAAGTTCTGGGGGACTGATGACTTCAGATGTTAAGTCCGATAGTGCTCAGAGCCATTTGGAGCCAATAGTCATTATACTCACGGAAAACGGCTGTAACAACTTTCCAGTTTCTCACGCCTATGTACAGTAAAGTGTCTGACAGGTGGTTAGTTAGTTACGTGTTCCATGATAAATCTCACGTTAATCGTTATGATGTGGAACTTGTCAAGTGCATAAGAAATGCATAAATGAATTTTTATTACCTACACATTTCCCTTAAATGGCACAAAATGCATATATTATACCCATAGATTTATTTATTCCTATTTAAGAATTCATCTGTTGCATAGAAGAAGTTGTCAGGGAGACATGATTTCCATTTATTTCTAAAACGGTTACTGTGTCCATCAGACATTTTATTTCATGTGGTAATATGTCGAAAAGTTTTACAGAAGTATATTTTACCCATTTCAGTGCCAAAGATAGATTAAGTAGAGGATAGTGTAAGTCTTTCTTTCTTCTGGTATTATAATCATGAATGTCACTGTTGTTTTGAAAGTGGTCAATACTTTTGATAACAAATTTCATTATTGAGTAAATGTACTCTGGCGCTGTTCTACGAATTCCAAACCTTTTAAAGAGATGCCAACAAGATGTGTGACTATGAGTCCCACACACTATTCTAACCACTTTCTTCGGAACAGTGAGTACCTTTTGCCTAAGTGTTGAGTTACACCAAAATACTATTCTGTATGACATCAGAAAGTATGCAAACTATGTTAGCTTTCTAACTCCTATATCCTCAAAATAAGCAATTATTCTGATTGCAAAAGTTGGTCAACCTATTCGCTTTAGGAGATACAAAATATGAATTTTCCAATTAAGATTCTCATCTAAATGTACACTCAAAAACTTAGTATGCTCTACCCTGGCTTCTGATTTCTACTGATGTGTTATATTTGTTGAAGCAACTGTTCTCCTTGCAGTAGAAAATTGGATGTAATGTGTTTTTTTAAAGTTCAGAACAAGCCCATTTGCAGAAAACCAATCAATAACTCTCCCAAAGACATTATTTGTATCATTTTCTTTTGAAGTTTCTTATACTGGATTAAGAATCATGCTTGTATCATCAGCAAACAGTGTCAGTTTAGCTTCTTGTTTCAGATAAAAAGGGAGATCATTCACATATATCAAGAACAGAAGGGAACCAGTGATCAAACCCTTTGGTACACCTAATGTAATTTCACCCCAGTGGGAATCTTCCTTAAATCACTCGAACCATATAAAGAAAACTTCCTGCTTCCTGTTCTGCAGGTATGACTTAAACAACACATATGCTGTTCCATTCATACCATAGAATTGTAATTTCTGTAACATAATGTCATGGTTCACACAGTCAAACACTTTGGATAAGTCACAGAAAATTCCTGTTGGTGACATTTTACTATTTAAAGACTATTATGTGGGCAGTGAAATTGTATATTGCCGTCTCAGTGGAACACCTTTTTTGAAATCCAAACTGTGATTTACTTAGGACCCCATTACTGCTGAGATGGCTAACCATTCTTTGGTACATTATTTTATTGAAAACTTTTGAAAGTGCTGTGAGCAAGGATACTGTCCGGTAATTATTAACATCTGTGGTTTCCCATTTTTTATAGAGGAGCTTGACAGCAGCATAATTCAACCTGTCTAGGAAAAATACCTTGATTTGCTGATGCATTACACGTGACTCAAAAACTCAGCTGAAACTACTCCACATTGTTTTACTATCTCGTTAGAGATGTCATCTACTCCAACAGAACATTTATTTTTTCAAAGATTTAATGATTTTCATTATTTCACAAGAGGTTGTTAGATGAAAATTAATCTGACTAGGATTTCTCAAAACTGGCTCTTCCATGTACTGCTTGTTTTTTTTTCTTCTTTTGAACCATTCTCACCAATTTTTTCACCTACCCTTAAGAAATGGTTGGTAAATACATTAGCTACTTGTGTTTTGTTGGTTAAAGTGGTCTCATTCTCTACCTACCCCAGCGGTTACTTTTCCTGTCTTTCTTCTAACGAGATTCCATATTGATTTGATTTTATTGCCCAAGTTGTTAATTTCATCTCTAATATACATAATTTTTGATTTTATAACCACTTATCTCAGTATGTTACAGTAATTTTTATAGTGTAAAATTACTTCTGGATGTACCAACATGTCTGCTTTGCAAAAATTTAAAATGTGTACGTTCTTACGTTTCATTGGCTAGCTGAGGTGTTATACTCTATTAATAAAATCGATAACGAGGTAACTGATTTCAGTAATAACTATTTTCGTGGTCTGCTCATCATAGCTATTACTTGTACGCCATCCAACTGTAGACAGCGTGACTTTTCTTTCCCTGGCCTTAGAAACGTTTCTCGCCAGCAGTTAGGAATATACCTACAGTTTATCCATGACGATGGGGAGTATTGAACACGAATGTTCGTCTTCTTGTGAAGCAGAATTTATTCGAGAAAACTTGTAAGGATTCTAGGAAGAAACGGATAATGAAACTAAAACTGCAGATTGCCCTGCCTCCCTGACCTTTTGGTACAATTATACAGAATACGTGATGCGGTGGATGACTCCTACGAGGGTACTACGCGCAATAGAATTTGTCAGTATGCATCTAGCTTCTCCCTAAACTAAAATCATATCTACTAACTCCTCAATTAAAAGTAGCACAATTTCATTATGATTAACCGGCTGTCTAGTATAAATTGTCAACATTAACTGCAGTGTCGCACGCTTTTACATCAGGATTAAACATATCAGTGTATACATAAATCCCCGGGAAGTGCAGTAGTTCAGCTTCCTGACCTCACCATACATGATGTATGCCAGCATGTTGACTAGGTTTGCCTACCAACAACGTTAGCATCTATTTACATAATACGTAATAGTTCTGTGTTATATAAGCAACAGTTCATCGGTTCGCTTATTCCACAGGCAGGTCTTTTATACAACACTTTCCGCTTGCCCCCCCTGCACTTGTCAACTTTGTCAGTCTTCTACTGGTTAAGATCGCGTCGTAGCATACGCAGAGGTTGGCAGACACTTTATTTCCGAAACGTGACGTCAGAGACTTCAACCGTGGAGCAGAGTTGAAGAGAACATGCTAACGGGTTACCAGGCGACATCGGATGAATCGGACGCCATACTGCAGCATGAGGTTAGCTTAACATGGTGCTTAATGTCTGTAGTCCACACGCACTTATTTAACATACCAAGACGCCGAAAAATAACGCTTAACGCATTCGTATTCAAACCTGAGTGAGCTCATTTCACGGTGATTGGATTTCGATTTATTTTGATTTATTTTCTAATCCACGCAACTCCATAGTACTTGAGCCTGGGTTCCCTTTACGATCGTTTCAGTAATGCTCGATACTTATTGCAGATACGAATTCCTATGAGTATTGCTTAGCCTGACGAGTTTCTCAGCAGTTTTCTTCACTAGAGAAATTTGTTTGTTGCCGTTCAGAGATTGCCACTCTTATCTCAAATATTCTTCCGTTTGGTCGAATTAGTGTATCTTAATAATTACGGACTATTCGCTTTTGTAACTTCATCTTGCCTAAACATCGAAATGCAATGTATAAATGAAAATATTTTCGCGTGAGCTTTGCAAAGAATAATAGTTATCCAAGCTTTTAAAGCGCTTATGTCAATTTTTCGCGACTAACGCAATTTGGGCTCCTTTGTAAAGAGGTGGTATAAAAATGTGGGAGCACCTAAAAGACAACAAATTACCATCCCTAACACGTTCTTGGAAACCCTTTGGCTTTCAAAACAGTTTCCAGACGTCTCGTAATGCATAAATACAGACCCCGTATAATTTATAGTGGAATACTTACCACTCTTCCAGAAGTGTAGTCGCAAGTCCTTGTAAGGATGATGGAGGTGGATAGCGATCACCCACCCTTCTCTCAAAACCAGACTGAAATTTCGAGACACCATGTAATTACACCTTTTACGCAACGACACAAGCTCACCACAATAGGCTGTAGGGGGGGTAAGGACTGGACAAAAGTAACCCATCAGGCAGTCACAATCGACAGTTGCACCTAACGTTTTATTTGGTACCATTAAACAAGAGAACTTGACAAAGAATACCATCACATGTTTAAAACTACCACACATTTTTAAAATTTACCATTCAGGTGAAAATAAATTAGTTCAATTTTAAACCCTCCTAAAAACGCGGCACTTGTGGCCTATTACACATTTACTGAAGTGAGTTAAATTTTATAGCTTATGTATTTCATTACGACAGCGATTGTTATTACATACATACAAAACTTCATGTGAGCAAACAAGCTCCTGAGATTCAACAACTACGCTCAGGAAACGGAGCCCGCCCGCTAAGTTGTTCCCAATACAGGCTCGACATGGACCCCCGGACGGGAGCAGCAACGGTCACGAATGGGCACAAGAAAGTCCCAGAACCAGTGGGTATCTACAACAGACTGACATCTGCCTAAAATAACTAGAAACACAATAACTCATTACAACACATCAGTAAAATTAATACATGATATTAATTACAATATCGATCTACTGTCATTGAAGGAATTCTAGTACCACCATCAATAGAACCCGTTTCAGGCCATTAAACACACAATAACAACTGGCCTCTCAAAAACTGCTGTGCATTAGGTAACTACTAATTTCAAAATTATACACGTGTGTCTCAGACACACTATTAGTTCAAACAGAAACATAGCTGTAACTTTATTACAATTCACAGATAAATACATGCAGGGATATATATATATATATATATATATATATATATATATATATATATATATATATATATATATATATATAGCGACTGGCCATCTTAACTCCGTGGTGTGATACAAATATAATAACCAGACGGTACTTAAACAAGGACCAACAAACTGATTTCGTTAACGGTTAAATCTTGACACTGGGGATCTACAACGGAATGCCTCAGCACTCCGGGCCCTCGTACATGTTAATGATCACACCATATAATCTTTACAACATAACGTATTAAACCAATTAAAATCAACACATAGTAGGCCAGACTCAGTAGGAGAAGCGACGGCCGCCCGAGAAAATAAAGTCAACCGCACAGAACCCAGTAGTGGATTCCGACCACAATTTACAGGACATGCAAGGCCCTTACCCTCTTGATTGTTCGACGAAGCCAGCCGCCGCAGATCCCCATACCAGGAGACATGAAGCAAGCGGAAAAACAACACCAACGGCTTCCCAGTAACGTCTCTTTCCAAGCCGGCGATATTTTCCACGGCGTCGTAACCACGATAAACAGCCCCTCCTGGATGTGCCCTGCTTGCTGGCTTACACCGGACCTTAGCTGTCCGACATAGTTCCCGAAACGCCGTTACTGCTCGGCATCCCAAAGCAAAATCACTCCTTCTTCCTCAGGTTTTCCTCTCCTTCCTCATCGGCCCGTTAGGTGGCGCCAGTGCGCGCTCTGCGCACACCGCCGGAAAGATGACCCATACCGGCGGAAAGAATATCGCTGATCGAGTCACACGGCTCACAGACCGGAAAGGCTTAGTAATAAGCAAATCTGGTGACTGTAGTGTCCAGAGAAGAAGCGACAATATGTCCTCGTGCTCACAAAACCAGTCCTGGACGATGCGGGCTGTGTGAACTGGTGCCCTGTCGTCATGGAGTACAGCATCACCACTTGAGAGCAAGCATCGTACCGTGAGATAGACCTGATCAGCCTAAATAACCACATAATCCTTGTGAATAATGCGACCTTACCACGAGGCCCATCGAATACAACGATATTGCTGCTCAAATCGTCACCGAAACCACACCATATCTCACTCATGGGACGCAAACTCGGCCAAAGTTGGGAACTGTGTGAAGACTCATCCGACCAAAGTCTCCATAGTTTAGGTTTCATTGACTTCGGCACCACGTTTTTCTGTTATAGGCATTGGCAACATTGATGAATGGTTTTGGAATCCAGCTCGCCTGCAATTCCCAGATTATGGAATTATCTTCATATTGTTTTGGCGCTGACAGGATTCGAAAGTGCGACTTCCAGTTCTGCAGTCTCTTCTCCGCTGTCTTCTTCTTATTTTTCGTTGCAATCCTTTTCAGTGACAATTTGCCACAATCAAAAATGGTTCATACGGCTCTGAGCGCTATGGGACTTAACATCTGAGGTCATCAGTCCCCTAGAAATTAGAACTATTTAAACCTAACTAACCTAAGGACATCACACACATCCATGCCCGAGGCACGTTTCGAACCTGCGACCGTAGCGGTCGCGCGGTTCCAGACTGTAGCGCCTAGAACTTCTCGGCCACTGCACTGCCACAATCACTCAAGGCAAAATATTGCTCACTTTATGACTTATCTGATGATATTTTCCCCTTTTCCTGTACGCGGTTTAAACCTTGATGTATTTTGTAACGGCAAACACGTTGGTTGCGTTTGTTAAAGAAGCACCAACAATTTGCCCACGTTCACACTACGTAGTTCCGACTTATCGCACTCACAGCTGCATAGAACACCGTTCTGACAGCGACTAACAGTTGAAAAGTACTGAGGACACTGCACAGGTGCCATTTGTGGACAAATAAAAACAGAGCAACTTGCAGGCTGGGCTAGCATCTGCACTGCTCTTCTAGCATGCATTTCTCAGCCAACCAATTTTTGTGTATTTCAGCTGTCGTTGGAACCACTCCGAAAAATTTTCGAATTAATAAACCAAATACATTTGGCTCAGTTGAAGCCAGTCTGCACCTCACACGGAGGCATTATGGCGTGCTTATAGTAATTCAAGGATTTCGTTTACAATATTAACATATGAGTCTTTGATTTAGTGACCCTGACAGATTCAGGTGGCCATTTACATTCAGCAAATCTGCTGATAGCCAGCTTTCATTTGACTATCCCTAACAGCATTTTGTCATTAGAGCTAAGAAGAAGAAGATAGATTTTGCGTGTACTGGAAAATGGCTGTGAAGTAAAACAGGCGAGATAACTGACTTCCAGGCCTTACGATAACCATCAGGTAAGGTAGTTCACTGCAAGTCGTTGACTTCGACCTTCTCTTCAGATAACGTCAGCAGCTGCAATTTGTTGGCTTCGATGAGGCAGAGTACCGGCCGTCGCCCCTGATGTTAACAGCCACGCAGCGTGTGCGGCTTACCCCGAAGAAGCCGCGCCACCGGCATAAACGCACAGCTTGACGAGCTCCGAGGTGGAGCCTACGTCTCTATAGCGCCTCTAAGCTCCCGGTCCTCCCATAGCCGTTGCCCCGGGGCTGCAGAAGCCATCCGCTGCCTTAACGAGCGGCGGGCGTTTGCTTGCGGTCGTTCGCTGCAACGCGCATGCGCCAAAATATCGGCCGAGGCTTTTACGAGCATGTAAATGGTGCGTGTTTTACGATCACACTTAAAACAATTTGCATGCAGGGCGAATGGAAGGTCATATACAGTTCCGAAGCTGCAAAGGAATGGTAAAGACCTTCTATTATATCGATTACGCGTCAGCAGCTAATATCACTGCACTTCCCACTAAATACTGTTGCAACGATAGTGGAGGGACTTGAAGTAGATATCTGTTGCACCGTATTTATCATAACAATATAGCCACATCTTCTTCATAACGGAAAGAACACTTAACTACCACGGTACATGGCTAAAATCTCCAACTGAAAGTGGAAATAACACAGTGATTTCCCTAAATCACTTCAGGCAAGTGCGGGAATGGTTCCTTTTGAAAGAGCACGGCCAATTCGCTACCCCTTTCTTAAGCAATCGGAGTTTGTACTACGTCTATAACTATCTCGTAGTGGACGGGACATTAAACCCTATTCTTCCTTCCTCCTTATAAGGCACACAGTGATAGAAACTAATACTGGACTAAGTGAATTTGGATAATTATTGCTTCGAACATCTAGATATCAAATTCGGACACAAGGTAATTAGTACGCTACTATCATTGATCACCTTTCTCTTTCTGTTCGCTCATTTTGAGTTAACCCCCATATGAGAAATAGTTTCTCCGATTTTACTACTACAGTCATAAAATGTTGACTGTCTCTTGTTGAGAAGTTCGCTCTTAGAATTTTATCAGGAAATTACTCCCTGACTTTCACTCGAGGCTGATGAGCGTCTCAGAGATCCTCTCACACTTGCCATACAAAATGAGCTGACAAGTCATCGGGCACCACCTACAGGTAAAATCGTGTCGGATCTTCTTTTTCCCGGTGTAGTGCAGCAACTTGACGTTGCATGGACTCAACAAGTCGGAAATCCCCTGCATAACCTGCATAGGCCGGCCGGAGTGGCCGAGCGGTTCTAGGCGCTACAGTTTGGAACCGCGTGACCGCTACGGTCGCAGGTTCGAATCCTGCCTCGGGCATGGATGTGTGTGATGTCCTTAGGTTAGTTAGGTTTAGGTAGTTCTAAGTTCTAGGGGACTGATGACCTTAGAAGTTAAGTCCCATAGTGCTCAGAGCCATTTGAACCATAACCTGCATAAATACCGATCCGCACTGCCTTTTTAGCGGTCCACAATTGCGAAAGTGTTGTCGGTTTAGGATTTTGTAAACGAACTGCCCTTTCGATTATGTTCCATAAACGTTCGATGGGTTTCATGTCGGGCGATCTTCGTGGGCAAATCATTCGCTCGAACTGTGCAGAATGTTCTTCAAACCATTTGCGAACAAATGTGGTCCGGTGGCATGCGGCATTTTCATCATAAAAATTCAGACATTATTTGGGAAAATCCGTTAATGGCTGCAAATAGTTCATTTACAGTCAGTGATCGGTTCAGTTGGACCAGAGAAACCAGCACATTCCACGTAAACAAAGCCCACTCCATTATGGGACCGCCAATACGTCGCACAGTGTCTTGCTGACAACTTCGGCCCATGACTTCGCGGTGTCTGCGCTACATTTGAACCCTACCATCAGTTCTTACCGACTGAAATCGGGACTCATCTGACAAAGCCATGGATTTCCAATCGTCGAGGGTCCAACCGACCTGGTCACGAGCCCAATAGAGTCGCTGCAGACGATGTCGTGCTGTTAGCAAAGGTTGTCTGTTGCCATGACCCATTAACGTGAGATTTCGCCGCACTGTCCTACATTGGTTTCTGCAATTATTTCACGCAGTGTTACTTGTCTGTTAGCACCGACAACAAGGGCAGCTCGTTTACAAAATCCTAAACCGACAACACTTTCGCAATTGTGGACCGCTAAAAAGGCAGTGCGGTTCGGTATTTATGCAGGTTATGCAGGGGATTTCCGGCTTGTTGAGTCCATGCCACGTCGAGTTGCTGCACTACACCGGGTCCTGTATTAATTTTACCTGCCAAATGTCCCAAATATATTAGCGAACCCAACAGTCAATGGAACCAGTAAGGTCTCCACCAACGAATCAATTTCCCTCCCTGATTTTCAGTATCTGCTTTCGCTACAATTGGTTTCATGTGGTCATTCCAATTTTAAATTACACTGGATTCACACTAAAGAATTTTAGGTTGCTGTTGGTTCCATAGATCGATCACCAATCGTGTAATTCACAATACTGGATCTTTCCACTTATTTAGGTGTAGTACATTAAGAGAGGCAGAGGTAAAGTTCCTGCGAAACTGTTCTACTGTCTTCCTCGAAAGTGAGTAGAACTGATTCAGAGAGACATCCTTGCTAGCAGAATGGTCAGTTTATTAACAGAAGTTATTGCTGTTGTTCTTATAACAGCACCGATGTTGGGTGAAGACAATACGACATGTTCTGCTGCATACTCCGTGTACTGGTTCTTGAGTCTTTCTGGAACTACGACCGATGTAAAATTACAAAGTGGCATCTTATTATTTCCTATGTGGCTATAACTGTCAGTGCTGACATGCCTGAAGATGGAAGAAAAATTATCCGAAACTAGTAGCATTATTTGTACAGTTTATTGCGAAACTGCGATTTGAGAGGTTGACAGTAATGATGACTGATTATATGTTATTAACCGCTCACCTTAGCAGTTCCAATAAAATAAATCGTTTTCCGCAGAAACGAGCATTATGAAACTTTACATTACGTTATTTCGGGGTTTTCAGTTGCTGCAACGAGTAAATGCATGGTTTATGTTATTGAGTCTCGAATATGGCACCTCCTTGATTTCTCAGCTAGTAAATGAAATGATGTAACTCCATTAATATCTCACAACAAGAAAATAAGAATACATCTCACACAGCGCAGTGAGAAAGTTAAAAATTGAGAATAGCTTAAAATGATAAGAAATAATTCAAAAGTGAGAAATAGGCACATAAAAAACGTTTAAGTCACAAGCATGTTCTCTGTAGAATTTGTGAAGGCCTACGTTTAGTGAATTAGACTAATAAAAATGAAGCACTTAGGTTAAAAAGTAATTTGGAACTCCAGTAATTAATTGGACATCAATCTTTTGTGTGTTGCCAGGGTAGCCGAGAGTTGAAAGATAATGACACATAGGTACACAGATATTTTTCCTAATTTTTGTGATTAGATACCTACTTGCATCAATAAATTGTTAACTGTCACCAAGATAATGATTATCGATAAAAGTCTTTGTAGGAACTTGAATGTCTCAGTATCTTCAAGGGTTATTCCTTACTCCCACCACGCCCACTCCTAGGGTCACCAAGATTGTAGTCACCAAGTAACGCCGAAACTATGGAGTTGACATTGATATCTTATGTTTACGATTAGTTTTTACATCTATATCTGATTACCCTGTAATTCACTTGTAATTGCTTAGTAGCGGGTTAATGGAAACACCTCTAGACTATTCCTCGGCCGTTCGAATTTCAAATATTTCTTCACAACATGAACAAATAAATCGTTCCATGTTAATTCTGACGTCTCTTATTTAATGAAGATAGTAGAGGTTCCCTATGTAGGTGGAAGCCAACAACATATTTTGGCTTTCGGAGGAGGAAGTGGTTATTGAAATATCGTCAAAACATCTTACCGTAACAAAAATACCTTCTATTTAGTTATTTCCACCCCAACAAACTTAATATATCGGAGAAATTCTCTCCACTATTTCGCGATAACACAAAATGACCTGCCCTTCTTTGAACTTTTTCGATATCCACGGTCAATAATAGCAAGCAAGGATTCCATATTGCGCAGCAATGCTGCAGAAGAGGACGGACAAGCGTCGTGTAGATAGTCTGTTTACCTGATTTGTTGCGTCATTTAAGTGTTCAGTTAATTAAATGCAGTCTTTGGTTCGTCCTCCCCACAATATTTTCCGTGTGAGTCTCCAGTTTAGGTGCTCATAACTGTATTCCGTACGTATTTAGCTGAACTGACAATCTTTAAATTTTTGTGATTTTGCTTACAATCGAAATTTAAACGGATTCGTTTGGTATTCATGTGGAATGACGCACACATTATACTTTAAGATCAACTTAGCATGCACATACCTGGTGTAAATCATTTTGGGATTAGTTTTGTTCTTCTGATGACTTTACTAGACGGTAAACGACAGAATCATCTACAAACAATGTAAGAGGGCTGCTCAGACTATCTCCTAAATCGTTTACATAGGTTAACAACAGCAGACAGCCTAGAAAAATTTTCTGATAGGAAATCACGAATCCAGTCGCACAACTGAGACGATTTTCAAGAAGCACAAAACTGGTTGGGAGGAGTCAAAATTCATGTGGAAGCCAACTTGAGATCCCGAGTCGATAGTACTCATTATTTCATGTAAATAAACAGCCACTTCTGTTTCTCAACGACGATATTTTCTGAATCCTTGCTGCTTGTGGGGCAACTGATCATTTTCTTCGGGGCATTTGACATTGTTGGCTCACGGCATTGTGTACCAGAGTCCTAATAACACCGAGAGAGGTGGCGCAGTGGCTAGGATACTGGACTCGCATTCGGGAAGACGATGAATCAAACCCCTGTCCGGCCATCCTTTTTAGGTTTCCTGTTATTTCCCTAAATCGCTTCAGGTAAATGCCGGGATGGTTCCTCTGAAAGGACACGGCCGACTTCCTTCCCTTCCCCTAGGATCGATGACCTCGCTGTCTGATCCCCTCCCCCGGATAAACCAGTCGTTATAAAACTCGACGTCAAAGACTTCTGTGTCCTTTCTTGTGCACTGGTGTGACCTGTGAAAGTTTAGGTACTGATTACTCATCAATTGAGAAGTTGTATATGTCTGCTAAAAATGAAGCCATTTCATCAACATACTCCGAAAGAAACATAATTGGTCTACAGTTCACGCGAGAAAACTTGCCCTTATTAATTAACTTAAGCTGGTTGGCTAAACAGCTGGTATCTACTTCCAAATCACACACAATGGCAGGTGTAACTGACTCATATTCTGAAATATTTAATTGACCTTTGGTGAAGAACTTTCGAGAAACTACGTTCAGAAGGTCCGCATAGGTGGCGGTTTGATCGGCAACAAGACCATTGCTATCACACAGTGAGGATTTGATTGTGTCACGTCGTTGTTATACTTTAGATCCGACCAGAATCTTTTTGGACGTTGTGTCAGATTTCGCGACAGAGTTTCGTTGTGGAAACTGTTAAAAATATCTCCCACTGAAGTGAATGCTAAGTTTAGAACAGCCGTAAACTTTACCAATCTTATAGATTTTCATTCTTTTAAATGTGGCATACTTTTTTCGTTGTTACCTCAAGAGTGTTTTGACCTGTTCCCCGTACCATTGGGCACTGTTCCGTCTCTTACTAATTTTCATGGTATAAACCTATCAATTGCCACCATCAGTATTTCCATGAATTTAAGCCACATTTGCTTTACGGTTGTATATTACGGAAGGAATGGAGATCGTCTCTTCGGAAGGTGGCAAATAATTGTTTTAATAGATATGTTTCGTATATATTTCTGACAGATTTTCATAACATGATATTTTGTATCACTACAATGACCTTGTGGTCGCTCTTCATTGTATGTTTCATGAAGTTCTCTAATCATGATAGTTTGTTGCTAAGTGCTGTGGTATGGTCTGGTATGTTATCGCAATCGTTTACATTTTGTGTTGGCCCCTGAACTAATTGCTCAACATAATTTTCGGACAAAGCGATTAGTTCTATTTCTGACGATGTTTTATCCCTATCATCTACTTTTATCACCTACTTTATTTTCACGAACATACAGAGGCTGGACTGAAATCACCATCAAGTGTAAGTGTATGAGTCGGGTACTCATTCGAAATGAGATTCAAATTTTTCTTGAATCTTTCAGCAACTATATCGCCAGAGTCCGGAGTCGGTAACTGATTTATACCTCTACTAATAGTAACTGACAGTAGTTATCTACTTCACTTTCAACACAAGGAAAACTACTTCTGTTGTTGTTGTGTTCTTCAGTCCAGATACTGGTTTGATGCAGCTCTCTATGCTACTCTATCCTGTGCAAGCTTCTTCATCTCCCAGTACCTACTGCAACTTACATCCTTCTGAACCTGTTTAGTGTATTCATCTCTTGGTCTCCCTCTACGATTTTTACCTTCCGCGCTGCCCTCCAATACTATATTGGTGATCCCTTGATGCCTCAGAATATGTCCTACCAACCGATCCCTTCTTCTAGGCAAGTTGTACCACAAACTTCTGTTCTCCCAAATTCTGTTCAGTACCTCCTCATTAGTTATGTGATCTACCCATCTAACCTCCAGCATTCCTCTGTAGCACCAGATTTGGAAAGCTTCTATTCTCTTTTTGTCTAAACTGTTTATCATCCACTTTTCACTTCCATACATGGCTACACTCCATACAAATACTTTCAGAAACGACTTCCTGACACTTAAATCTGTACTCGATGTTAACGAATTTCTCTTCTTCAGAAACGCTTTCCTTGCCATTTCCAGTCTCCATTTTACATTCTCGATACTTCGACCATTATCAGTTATTTTGCTCCCCAAATAGCAAAATTCCTTTACTACTTTAAGTGTCTCATTTCCTAATGTAATTCCCTCAGTATCACCCGACTTAATTCGACTACATTCCATTATCCTCGTTTTGCTTTTTTTGATGTTCATATTATATCCTCCTTTCAAGACACTGTCCATTCCGTTCAGCTGCTCTTCCAGGTCCTTTGCTGTCTTTGACACAATTACAATGTCATCGGCGAACCTCAAAGTTTTTATTTCTTCTCCATGGATTTTAATACCTACTCCGAATTTTTCTTTTGTTTCCTTTACTGCTTGCGCAATATACAGGTTGAATAACATCGGGGAGAGGCTACAACCCTGTCTCACTCCCTTCCCAACCACTCCTTCCCTTTCATGCCACTCGACTCTTATAACTGCCATTAGGTTTCTGTACAAATTGTAACTAGCATTTCGCTCCCTGTATGTTACCCCTGCCACCTTCAGAATTTGAAAGAGAATATTCCAGTCAACATTTTCAAAAGCCTTCTCTAAGTCTACAAATGCTAGAAACGTAGGTTTGCCTTTCTTTAATCTATTTTCTAAGATAAGTCGTAGGGTCAGTATTGCATCATGTTTTCCATCATTTCTACGGAATCCAAACTGATCTTCCCCGAGGTCGGCTTCTACCAGTTTTTCCATTCGTCAGTAAAGAATTCGTGATAGTATTTTGCAGCCGTGGCTTATGAAACTGATAGTTCGGTAATTTTCACATCTGTTAACCCCTTTTTTCTTTGGGATTGGAATTATTATATTCTTCTTGAAGTCTGAGGGTATTTCACCTGTCTGATACATCTTGCTCACCAGATGGTAGAGTTTTGTCAGGACTGGCTCTCCCAAGGCTGTCAGTAGTTCTAATGAAATGCTGTCATATCTGCCGTTTCATCTTCATCTACATCCTCCTCCATTTCCATGATATTGTCCTCAAGAACATCGCCCTTGTATAGACCCTCTATATACTCCTTCCACCTTTCTGCTTTCCCTTGTTTGCTTAGAACTGGGTTTCCATCTGGGCTCTTTATATTCATGAAAGTGGTTCTCTTTTTTCCAAAGGTCTCTTTAATTTTCCTGTAGGCAGTATCTATCTTACCCCTAGCGATATACGCCTCTACATCCTTGCATTTGTCCTCTAGCCATCCCTGCATATCCATTTTGTACTTCCTGTCGATCTCATTTTTGAGACGTTTGTTTTCCTTTTTGTCCTCTTCATTTACTGCATTTTTTATTTTCTCCTTTCATCAATTCAGTATCTCTTCTGTTACCCAAGGATTTCTATTAGCCCTCATCTTTTTACCTACTTGATCCTCTGCTGCCTTCACTATTTCATCTCTAAAAAAAACACCAACGTCTTCCCAGTAACGTCTCTTTCCACGCAGGCGATATTTGCCTCGGCGCCGTGACCCGGGTAAACAGCCCCTTCTGGATTTGCCCTGCTTCTTGGCTGACACCTTAGCTGTCTGCCATAGTTCCCGAAACGTCGTTACTGCTCGGCGTCCCAAAGCAAAATCATTTCCTCTTCCTCATCTTTTCCTCTTCTTCCCCATCGGTCCGGTAGGTGGCGCCAGTGCGCGCTCTGCGCACAACGCCTGAAAGATGACCCATACCGGCGGAGGGAATATCGCTGATAGAGCCACACGGCTCACAAACCGCAGAGGCTCTGTAATAAACAGATCCGGCGACTTTAGTGTCCAGGGGAGATGCGAAAATTCGTCCACGTGCTCACAAAACCAGTCCTGGACGATGTGGACTGTTTGAACTGGTGCCCTGTCGTTCACAAAAATGGTTCTGAGCACTATGGGACTTAACATCTGTGGTCATCAGTCCCCTAGAACTTAGAACTACTTAAACCTAACTAACCTAAGGACATCACACACATCCATGCCCGAGGCAGGATTCGAACCTGCGACCGTAGCAGTCGCGCGGTTCCGGACTGCGCGCCTAGAACCGCTAGACCACCGCGGCCGGCGTGCCCTGTCGTCATGGAGTACAGCATCACCACTGGAGAACAAGCATGCTACCGTGAGATAGACCTGATCAGCCTAAACAGCCACATAATCCTTGGGAATAATGCGACCTAGCCACGAGGCCCATCGAATACAACGATATGGCTGCTCAAATCGTCACCGAAACCACACCATATCTCACTCATGGGACGCAAACTCGCCTAAGTTGGGAACTGTGTGAAGACTCATCCGACCAAAGTCTCCATAGTTTAGGTTTTATGACTTCGGCACCACGTTTTTCTGTTGTAGGCATTGGCAACATTGACGAATGGTTTTGGAATCCAGCTCGCCTGCAATTCCCAGATTATGGAATTTTCTTCATATTGTTTTGGCGCTGACAGGATTCGCAAGTGCGACTTCCAGTTCTGCACTCTCTTCCTCGCTGTCTACTTTTATTTTTCGTCGCAATCCTCTTCAGTGACCATTTGCCACAGTCAAAAATGGTTCATATGGCTTTGAGCACTATGGGACTTAACTGCTGAGGTCGTCAGTCCCCTAGACTCAGAACTACTTAAACCTAACTAACCTAAGGACATCACACACAACCATGCCCGAGGCGAGATTCGAACCTTCGACCGTATCGGTCGCGCGGTTGCAGTCTGTAGCGCCTAGACCCGCTCGGCCACTGCCACAATCACTCAAGGCAAAATATTGCTCACTTTGTGACTTAGCTTATGATATTTTCCGCTTTTCCTGTACGCGGTTTAAATCTTAATGTGTTTTGTAACGGCAAACACGTTGGTTCCCTTTGTTAAAGAAGCACCATAATTTGCCCACGTTCACACTACGTAGTTCCGACTTATTGCACTCACAACTGCGTAGAACACCGTTCTGACAGCGACTAACAGTTGAAAAGTACTGAGGACACTGCGCAGGTGCCATTTGTGGAAAAATAAAAACAGAGCAACTTGCAGGCTGGGCTAGCATCTGCACTGCTCTTCTAGCATGCATTTCTCAGCCAACCACTTTTTGTGTATTTCAGCTGTCGTTGTAGCTGCAATGCTGATGAAACCACTCCGAAAAATTTTCGAATTAATAAGCCAATTACATTTGGCTCAGTTGAAGCCAGTCTGCACCTCACTCGGAGGCATTATGGCGTGCTTATACTAATTCAAGGATTTCGTTTACAATACTGATATATGAATCTTTGATTCTGTGACCCTTGGAAGATTAAGGTGGAGATTTACATTCAGAAAATCTCCTGACAGCCATTTTCATATTACTATCCCTAACGGCATTTCGTGGATAGATCTAAGAATAAAAAGGTAGATTTTGCGTGTACTGGTAAATGCCTGTGTAGTAAAACAGGCGAGAAGGCTGACTTCCAAGCCTTACGATAACCAACATGTAAAGGAGTTCACTGCAAGTCGTTTACTTCGACCTTCTCTGCAGATAACATATACAAGGGAATGAACTGAGCATTTGAAATATGAATGTAATTCCACTACATCTGCACTCAACACAACATAGCGGACAGTAGGGTGTTTCAATATAACCGTCTTTTGCCGTACTTCGTTTCTATGTTATCTTGTGGCTTCAGGCTATGTGCTAATACCATACACCTCTTTAACCTAGTTGTGTCACAAAGATGTTTTCTCACCTATTCTGTTAAGAATACATATGGAAAGACATGTAATTTCACAACTGGCAGTTTTCCAGTATGAGATCCTCTATGTTCCGTGGAGCAGTCTCTTCTCCTTTATTTTGTCTTGCTATTGCACTACAAGTAGAGAATAATGCAGATTACATGGTAAGCGGTCGGATGGTGAGGTAGGGCGGTGGAGAGTGGTGGCAGAGGGGGAGAGAGGAAAGGGTAGGGACGTACGTATGCTCTGAAACAACTTTTGCTCCAGAATGAGAAGTTTCGTATCAGCGCAAACTCCGCAGCACAGTCAAAATCTCATTCTATAAACATCCCCCAGGCTGTGGCTAAGCGATGTCTCCGCAGTATTCTTTCTTCCGGGAGTGCTAGCTCTGCAAGGTTCGCAGAAAAGCCTCTGTGAAGTTTGGAAGGTAGGAGACAAGGTACTGACAGAACTGAAGCTGTGAGGACGGGTCGTGAGTCGTGTTTGGGTAGCTCCGATGGTAGAACACTTGCCCACGAAAGGCAAAGGTCCCAAATTCGAGTCACGATCCGACAGACCGTTTTAATGTGCCAGGACGTTTCACAACTTTTGTTGTCTATAGTATATCCTGCCGATCGACATTGTGAAAGTTCCGATGTTCACTGATACACCTTGATGCTGCACGTAACTGACTTGCAAAATTAAAGACCAAAATCCTTAACATCGGCGTGCTGCAGAATTTTTATACATATGAATTCGAATACAAAAAATATTAATGCGTGGTGTCTGTTCTCTCGGACATGTTTATAAACCTAGATGGGCAATGGATTCTCCTTCCTGAGTGCGAATGCATATTTACGACGGATCTCCTGTGTGATCCTGTAAGTAGCGAACGTGAGCATAATGGGCAGGAACGGCGGATAGGCGGCGCTAGGTAGGAATGTGGATCGGCCGTGAGGCGTGCCGAGACAGTCCGTGCAGGTACGATGCCGATGTGTCCCGGCTGGCGCAGTGGTTGCCGCACCTGCCAATAAGATCTGGGGGTTCGAATCCCAGTCCTCTAAACATTTTCACTCGTCGCTGCTGATTTCGCTTAATTTCCCAATGCGGCTGAAAGCAGTGATCCCCCTACAATTTACGTACAAAAGCTTTGTCCACAAATCAGCACGGATTTAGAAAGCAACGCCCATGAAAAACTCAGTTTGCCATTTTCTCACTTGACATCCTATGAACCATGAAGAAGAGCACCTGACAGATTACACATTCCTAGATTTTCGGAAAGCTTTCGGCATGGCGCCCCACTGAAGACTATCAACGAAGGTCCGAGAATAGGGATTAATTCCAAGATATGTAAATATCACGAAGACTGCTTAAGTACGGGGGTCACTCCAAAAGAAATGCACACTATTTTTGTAAAAATACAGTTTTCATTCTGCATGTGTGAAAGTTTTCAGTATGTAGATACATACTTCCCGCTTGTTTTCAAACTTAGTTCAAACTTTTCCCGTGAGTGGCGCCGTCACAGCATGTCTTCAAGATGGCTGCTACACTTGATGTTCGTCAGAAGCAACGTGCCGTCATAGAATTCCTGAACATCCACAGGAGGTTGAAAAAGGTGTATGGAGATGCTGCTGTCGATCGCAGTACAGTTAGTCGGTGAGCAAGCAGGTTACGTGATGAAAGTGGGCACGGAAATATTGAGGATTGTCCTCGCAGCGGCAGGTCTCGTACTGCACACTCGAGACAATGTGCAGAGAGTTAACGAATAGGTAACTGCTGATAGACGCATCACAGTGAACGAATTGTCACGCTACGTTGGAATAGGGGAAAGAAGTGTTCGCAGAATACTGAAAGTATTGGCGTTGAAAAAGGATTGTGCCAGGTGGGTTCCCAGATTGTTGACAGTGGCTCACAAAGAAACAAGAAAAACCGTATGCAGCGAACTTTTGGAATAGTACGAGATGGTGGAAATGAATTTCTTGGAAGAATTGTGACAGGTGATGAAACATGGCCCCATCATTTTTCACCAGAGACGAAGAGGCAATCAATGGAGTGGCATCATGGAATTCACCCAAGAAACAAAAATTCACACCTTCTGCTGGAAAAGTTATGACTATGATGTTTTTCGATTCCTAAGGACTCTTGCTTGTGGACATCATGCCAAGCGGAACCACCATAAATTCTGATGCATAAGTGACGACACTGAAGAAACGTCAAGCTCGACTCAGTCGTGTTCGACCACATCGGCAAAAGCAGGATGTTTTGCTGTTGCACGACAATGCACGGCCACATGTTAGTCAAAAAACCATGGAAGCGATCACAAAACTCGGATGGACAACATTGAAACACCCGCCTTACAGTCCTGACATGGCTCTACGTGACTATCATCTCTTTGGGAAACTGAAAGACTCTCTTCGTGGAGATGATGACTCCCTTGTGCACGCTGCCAAACAGTGGCTCCAGCTGGTTGGTCGAGAATTTTACCGTGCGGGTATACAGGCACTGGTTCCAAGATGGCGTAAGGCAGTTGAGAGGGGTGGAAATTATGCGGCGAAATGAAAATATTGTTCCTAAAGGATGTATCTACACACTGTAAAACTTTGAAACATGTTGAATAAAAGATGGATTTTAAAAACAATAGTATGCATTTCTTTTGGAGTGATCCTCGTAGTAGTATGCAGTACGTTGTCGTTGTCAGGAGTGCACCAAGGAAGTGTGACAGGACCGCTGTTATTTTCTGTATAAATAAAAGATCTGGCGGAGAGCATGAGCAGAAATCTGCCGCTGTTTGCTGATGTCCCTGTGGTGTAACGGAAAGTGCAACCTCTAACTAAAGGAGGATACAGGACGCCTCAGACAAAATTTCTAGTTGGTGTGATGAGTGGCAGCTTGTTCTAAATGTACAAAAAATAAAGTAAGGAAAACAATCTTGTAATGTTCGAATACAACATTAGTAGTATGCTGCCCGACAGTCAGGTCTATTAAGTATTGTATCTAGAGACGATATTGCAAAGCCGAGCACATAAGGATGGTAGTAGGGAAGGCAAATGATAGACTTCGATTTATTGGGAGAATCTAGAAAAGTGTAGCTCACCTATAAACGTGACCGCGTGTAAAACACTACTGCGACCCATTATTGAGTACTGCCCGAGTGTTTGTGATACCCACTAGGTCAGATTGAAGGAAAATACGGAACCAATTCAGAGGCGTGCTGCCAGATTTGTTGTTGGTAGGGTACATCAGAATGCAAGTTAGAGATACTGTGAACTGAAATGGGAACGCATGGAGTGAAGGTGACGCTCTTTCACGAGACACTATTGAGAAAATTTACAGAACTGACTGAAACAACTGTTCAGAATCATCATATACTTTACCTTTTCATCTTCTGCTTGCGTCGTCGGCATGTATATCTGAACTAATGTCGATGCTGATGAGACCAACTCTATCATTGGACTAATGACAGTAACTCATGCTCTATCCTACTTTCCTATTCGTAACGAATCCTACCCCATTATAAAATTTTCTGCTGCTCTTGACATTACCGTATATTCGTCTGATCAGAAAGCCTTACCTCCTTTCCATATCCCATCACTGTCTGCCGCTGTATCTACACTGACCTTTTACATTCCCCTTTTCAGATTTTCTAGATTTCCAACCACGTTTAGTGGGAAGGTACAAGCGTCAGTAAGTTTTACTAAGCCACAAAGGAAATTCCCAATTCAACAGAAAAGTCATTTGTCGTTGTAACTGTTTTGAACATAGTACTTTGCAAGGGTGAAAAGGGCGATTTAACAATAGTACCAACAACATGCTAGCAAAAGCGGCGAAGAGTATCAAGGCACAGTAAACAACTCCAACAAAGTAACAACTCCAACAAAACAAAAAGAAACACACTTAATTCAACATAAATGACAGTTACGACTCCAACAAAACAAAAAGAGACACTTATTTCAACATAAATGATGGGCCTAAATAAGCAGGCTTTCGGTACTAATAAAACAATTACGAAATTGTAATTTTTTCCGAAAAAGTTCACAACAGTTCTAAGCGGTTAAGAAACTGTAAAAAAAAATATGCTGTCTGTGACGATGAAATGAGCTGTAATTGTGTACGATTTGTTTTCGACGGTTGTGTTAGTTACCAAAAATTATGTCAGTGTCCATTAAAATAAAACGACGCCAACTAGGGATTAATATTTTTACTTTTTTGCAGATTACATGCAAAAAAAAAAAAAAGGTCTTTAGAGTCTCCCTGGAAGCGAATCATACGTAACGTAGAAAGTCAATGAAGCTACAGAATATCTACAATGTAAAGCAGCAAACAGCTGCACTTTAGTTTTAAATCACTTTTTGAGAAAATTTAACTGATTTATTTCGTTAACTGTGACTGGTTCCTGCTTTATATTGTAAACTGGTCACCCACCCCAGCTTCCTCGTGCATCAGCCTATTTCTTAGTGAAAAGCGATTCAGTATCACTACAGTAGCTCGTCACATTAGCCTTCACACGCAGCAACCGCGGCGGAAGACTTCAATTTATAATACATACATAAAGATATAGATCTACAAAAAAACGTATGATACTGTTCCAAGAAAATTACTTTGTAGAGCACTACATATGGCAAATATAAACCCTTCCTTGATTAAAATAATACAACAGATGTATAAAGGTAACATTTGGCATGTGAAAATTGGTAATAAAATGTCACAGAAATTTAGAACAAGCAAAGGCCTTTTACAGGGCTCTCCCATGTCACCATCGTTATTTAAAATCTATATAGATATTAGCCTTAGAACATGGTCTCGTAAATGTAATAATATGGGATTAGAAATAAGAGATGGAGTTTACCTACATCATTTATTGTTTGCTGATGATCAAGTAGTCGTAGCACAAGATGGGGAGGATGCTACCTATATGTGCAATCATCTAGCAGTGGCATACAAAACTTGGGGTTTGAAGATTAATTACCAAAAAACAGAATACTTGACTAATGATTCAGACGAGCTATACATTGAAGGAAAGAAAATCAAAAAGAAAAACACTTTCTGTTATTTGGGATCTATTTTAGAAATCGTGGGAAAATCACAGTCAGAAATCAATAAAAGAATTAGTAGCGGACGGAATATCATTAGGATGCTTAACTCAGTCTTATAGAGCAGGAATGTAATGAGCAGAACTAAAAAATTAATATACAAATCCATATTAGAGAGTGTGGATCTCTATGGAACGGAGACCTGAACAGTTAACATGAAGCACATTAAAAAGCTCAAGAGCTCAAGAGATGGACTTCTGGAGAAGATCGGCAAGAATCTCCAGGAAAGAAAAGATAACGCACACCTAAATAATAAGGAGAATGGAAATAAAAGACAGAATATATGACGTAATGTATAGGAAGAAATTACAGTGGTACGGGCATGTACCACGAATGGAGAAAACCAGAATACCAAAATTGATACTGAAGTGGGAACCGGAGGGGAGAAGAGGAACAGCTATGACCACCTGGCTCCAAAATGTACAGCACACAATGAGGAGAATGGGGGCAGAGGAAGACGACACACAAGGTCGAAACACCTGGAGGAATATTTTGAAAATACAGTTAAAGAACGTTTATTGTTTCTAATTTAATTTCGGAGTAAATTATTATGTAGGAGATAAGCCTCTGTAATGAGGAAAAGTTCAAAATAATAATAAGTAATATAAAGATACAGATGTTTTGGGTAAAGTACTTCATGGTTCTCGAGAAACTCCTTTATTTGTCATACTAATATTAATCAACAAAACTGAAATAATCTCATGGGTAGCGTCAATCTTTCTCAGTGCATAATAGAAATAAGTTGCAGTGTGGTAAGAGGCGACTGGAAAACAAGTGCAAAAAGCATTGTAATGTAAGACATATTATGAATGTCCTACAGAAATCCAGTGTTTTTGTGAGACTGGTGTGGGGTAGTAGCCATCAAGATGATGGCTTTTCCCATAACTGGATCGCTAAGCAGTAACGAACGCTACTAAGAGGGCTGTGGGAGGAAGCGCTGTTCCAGTTTCTCCCGACAGCAGCATTGAGATTCCGACCTCGCAACAGTCGGCATTTCAGAAGTGGCCGCCAATGCGACTTCATTACTGAGGCAATCTCTCGCCGGAGACATGGGAATTCCTCGCCGCGGTTCTGCGGCAGCTCTCGGACTTCCCGCTCTCCGCGTCGCGTCGTTACGTGCAGCGGGCATTTGTCTCTCCATAAGTGGCAAGCAGATATGCGACGAGATGCCACTTGACGTTTTACGGTCTCGGTACCTGTTCCGCAGATTAGGGCAGCATTCCGCGGCTATGAGTTAATACGACTCCGTAAGGCTGTTTTGTCCCTATAGCTGCAACTTGCAGAGTCAGTGGTGAGAAGTCATAATCAACGTCCGAGAGGTAATTTACGGTGGAATGCCACTTGTCCTGTAAATTACACTTCATAAGTGCTTCACTGATACGGGAGAACGTTTGCACATATGTTACTTAAAACTCTCACATAAACGGTTTTTTTCGCAATATATAAATTGTTTGACCTGCTTGTTTCACAGTTTTTCGGTGACTTTGGGCTCCCTTATCTCCTAATAATATAAGAATGCACGACTAGAAAAGAATGACATGGGGAATTTGTGGCCTCTGTCGTTGTCGACTGTTACCCAATGTCCAATTTTGTCGATGGGTTTTGCCTTATTTCTGCTATATTCTTTATTACGTCCTTAACGACGCATTCTGAATCTGATGTGAGACTTTCGGTGACATATAGTTTCTGGACAAAGCTAGGCGTGGTTGCTGCTTCAACGCTCGTCACTTGCCTCATGTAGGGCAATTTGTTCGACATTTTCAACCTGATACTCGCAATTAGTTACTTCCTATTATCAGCTTTGATATTGCACATCTCCATTGTACCTATTAACATGGTTGTGTCTACCTGATGTACTGCGCAGGTTGTTATGGAGCTCTGTGTTTTGTAGAAGTTTAATTTCAGCCAGATGGGGGTGAGACAATGCTGTTGGCGTTTGGAATATATGGAAATTTGGGAAACGCCAACCAATTTCAGAATTTTTCTTACAGAAAAGAGAACCTAATCAGAAACGGTGTTTGGAACAAGGGAAGGCAGTGAGACGAACATAACTGTGAAAATGCTGCCCCAGACACACACGTGCCTGCGCCTAAGGCGTAACCAACGGCAACACACGTTCTTTCATTGTTTAACTCTCATAAGACCTCCGAGAGCTTTTCGCATAGTCACCAGATAGCCTGCAAAAGCAGCCACTTAGTAATCATACGGTGATCATGAGCTGTTGATATCAATACCTACGCAGTACACTAACCTCGGCACAAAATAACGGCCATGTTTTCCTAATGGTTCGCGTATCAATTATCCCCATACGAAACGGGCGGCTGCTCAGCTATATAAGTTTGTGGCATTAAGAAAATAGCTGCAGTTGCTTGCAAATACTAATTGATCACTGATGACAGCTTTCAGTTAGAATACTAACCAATACTGATGATTATATTAGCCTTCACATTTCATAGCATACTAATATTATAAGTAGAAATAAGATATGTTGCTTATTCAATACAACGAAAATAAAATTAACCTCGCAGGTGTCATTCCTGACTTGTGCGATGTTATGACAGCAAAGCACGATTCCTAACTGAGTTTTCACTGAAACATTTCTTAAGCTTCAAATAAAACAAATACCTTGAGTAAAAGTTTCAGTGTCGAGAAGATAGCCATACGACTTCGTTCTACCGAATGAGTTTCTGAGTTGTCTGCATCTCAGCTCAGTTGTTAATGAATAAAGGGCGTAGTCATTTCCCTAAAACGATACGGATTTATTCTTCTGTAGTCTCGAACAAAAATGTGTGTTCACGGCGCTTGACGCTGTTGCACATCTGCCACGTCTCTAGTAGCGTCTTATTAATCAGGTGCTTCATTGCTTTTTCTTCATTTCTTGAAGAAATAAAAAGAGATTTGTAACAAAGGACTCCTTAAGTGACTAACAATGGCTCAAGTTATGTCGAGAAGCCCTTCGCCTACCCCCCTCTTTCCCATGAACCGTTTACCTTGCCTTGATGTGGTGGCATGCGTCCCTCTACAATACAAATAGTCGTGCCGTAGAAGCAACCACACGGGGCGGGTGTATGTGGAGAGGTCAAACAAATATTTGGTTCCTGAAAAGCGACAGCAATCATTTCAGTTTTTGCAGAAGCGACATTTGAATGACTGATCTGGACTTCTACTGTAAGCCAAAATGGCCTTTCTGTGCAGGTACTGCGACGGCAGATGTCAAGGACGAACTACAATCGCTATTTATGTCGAAGACATGCAGCTCTTCTGAATGGTTAAATGATGATACATCCCTTTGGGTAAAATATTTAGAAGGACAATAGTCCCCCATTCGTATCTCCGGACGGGTCCACTCAGTATGAAACATGCACGTTTGGAATATGATTGACATTACGAAACTGACAGTAATCTGAAACACAACTGAAACACAACTGAAACACAACCAGGCAGGCGACTGATAACCCCCTTCCCCCCACCACAAGGAAAAACGTCTTTCGGACATGGATCTTGACAACACCAATGCTAGTATTTCGGAAATTCATGTACCGTGGTGATTCATTTACAGAGTCGTAAGAAACATTCTGAAAAGTTTGTAAGAACTTTGCAGTGTAGGTTGTTCTGAGTAATAATTGTTGAAAAAATTCATTACATCGCGCCGTTTCCGATTTAATTAGCGTTGAAGCTAGCCAGAATTCAAGCAGCCAGCCAGAGACAGTTCCGCTAAATGTGTTCTTAGTTTAGTTTCCCAAACCGAATAGCCGGCCGCGGTGGTCTCGCGGTTCTAGGCGCTTAGTCCGGAACCGCTCGACTGCTGCGGTCGCAGGTTCGAATCCTGCCTCGGTCATGGATGTGTGTGATGTCCTTAGGTTAGTTAGGTTTAAGTAGTTCTAGGTTCTAGGGGACTGATGACCACAGATGTTAAGTCCCATAGTGCTCAGAGCCAGCCAAACCGAATAAACAAAGCATTTTCTCACCTAACTTAAATTTATCACGTACAGAAAAGTACATTTTAACAGATGATGATCACAGTGACGGACCCTGAGAAGTCTGTGCAATACCCCCTTTTAGCGTGTGCAGGTGTTTGAATTTTCAGACGCAACGACCTGATTGGCTGACGTCAGTGCTGGTTAAACTGGAAAAGGCGCAACACAAGAAAACATTTATTTCTCAGCACAACCTACCGTGCAACATACAAACTTTCTAGATTGTTTCTAAGCATTCTTAGTGTTAGGCAGACCGGAAAGTATTGTTGTTTTCCCACATTAAATTCAAGCAGATAATTCGTTAACAAGGTTTCCTTTTTAAAAGATGATTAAATCACCCTAGTTATCAACAATCTTTTATTACCAGTTGCGCTAATTTTTAATGCCATATCGACAAAAATCAATTGTTTTTTTGAGAAAAATAGGTGGCATTTTGGACATAATCCAGATTTTCAAATTTCTTTCCACTTAGAAAATACTGTAGGGATGGGAACAAATGGAAATTCGATGGCGCAATTTCGTTCGTGTGTGGCAGGTGACGCAGAACCTCCCATCCCAGTTCACTAATTCTTCCCACGGTTACTCTTGCGCAGTGCAGTCTTGCATTATCGTGCTGCAGAATATTGCCTTTTCCGTTGACAATTGCTGGGCACTTGATTTACTCGATCCAGTTGTTTACAGTAAAGATCTTCATTCATATTTTATCCACCTTTCAGTACTTCAACATGAATGACACAACGAATTCTCCACCAAACAAACAAAAACCTGACTTAGTTTTACTCCGTGGAAATTCATTTGGTGGGCGCTACATACTTTTGCGATTTAGATTACCATAGGGGAGCTATTTTTCATCTCCAGTGATGTCCCTCTGAAGCAGTAAATTGCATGTGGTTGATCGGTTAGCTGCAAATGTTGTTGGATGATCGACAAAGTTTGGTTAAGATTGTTTGACAGTTTCCTGTTTATCTGACATGGATTTTTTTCCGCTTCTACCCTTAGCATGTAACTGTGTAAAATTTTTGGTCTCCTGACCGAAACGAGTCGGTAAGATCAAAGTTACCGGATTTGAGCTAGGAAAATCGTCTTTGGCATTTACGATTACCTAGTGTACTTGGATAAACTTCGCACGTATTTTTGGTAGCAACTGTAGCGTTACTACCCTTGCGAAACTCGTATCATGCCGGATATGTACCTTTTCTCTTATTTGGCTAGACATTTCAATTGCACCATGAATAAGATTTAATTATTTAAGAGTAAAAAGTCACTATAACCTTAAAATGTTTTGACACGATCCTAATGAGCACATACATGACAAACTGATAGCCACATGCACAGAAACGACATTACTTTCCGGTCCCCCTAATATTCGCGAGCCAGTCAAGTTATAAGCCACTCACGGACACGTTGTTCAATAGTGTGCACGTTGCTCGCGAGCGGTTAGTGTCAACTCGGGGTTAGCTACCCGTAGCCCAAAACGGCGATCTGACTCGTCGAGACGGCCCTGTTACGTGTCCATGAATGTCTACGCGCTCACGAAGAACATAGCTCAAAGAATTCTCAGGCGAGATTCATCGCGACTCAAAAAATGGCTCTGAGCACTATGGGACTCAACATCTTAGGTCATAAGTCCCCTAGAACTTAGAACTACTTAAACCTAACTAACCTAAGGACATCACACACACCCATGCCCGAGGCAGGATTCGAACCTGCGACCGTTGCAGTCCCGCGGTTCCGGACTGCAGCGCCAGAACCGCTAGACCACCGCGGCCGGCTCATCGCGACTCATGAGCCGCTCACTAACATGTTGTTCGCAAGTACATACACACTTTAAAATATAGCGTAGTACTTCTTCATAGGTTACGAAATGCTCAAACGGATCACAATATACTTTTCTCGCAAATAATAGTGGGACAATAGACAGGGATCCTTCGTCTCATTACTGGTCCCTGAAAAATAAAATACAATATCCCACAATGTTGCAGAAGGAATTGCAGTGGTATCCTCGGCAATAGCTCCATTCATTGTGGCATGTCCTCGAGAATTTATGCTAATATGTGGGGGAGGGCGGCTCTCATCGTCATGGCATGTGACCAGTAGTCTCAACGTTTCCACTCCACGCATTACGTTGTGGATAAGATATCGTGGACTGAATATCACGAAGATTTAAAGCCCTTTACAGTGCAGCAAGGATGAGGATGAGGACAAGGAAGACGAGAGAGGAAGGGTATTATGTCGAGACGAGCTTATGTCATATGGAGATGCTGTTACGGCAAACAGCAGATTGATATGGAAAATTCTGGAAGCAATTGCTACGGGTCTTGGAATCGTACAAAAAGTGTAAAGTGGAATATACTCGACAGGCACAAAGCGATATGGCTTTCAGGTGTGAGTGAAATGCTTTTATATTTTATATAGGAAAAGTAACGCACATAACTGCAATTCACATTGAAGTCCATCCACATTAATGTGACCGCCCGTCAAAAGCCTGTATAACGACCTTTTGCAGTGCACACCGCTGCGAGACGTGCACGAAGAGTCAATGATGTTCTACAAGGTACCAACAGCGATGTGGAACCACGTTGACTACCGTGCCGTGACCAACTGTGCTAGATTTCTCGACTGACGATCGTTGGCGCGAACAGCCCGATCAGTATGGTCACACGTATTCTCGACTAGGATTTAATCCGGGGAGTCTGGTAGCCAGGAGAGTACGGTAAATTCATCCTGCTGCTCTTCGAACCACACATTTACACATTGAAACTAACTAACCTAAGGACATCACACACATCCATGCCCGAGGCAGGATTCGAACCTGCAACCGTAGCGGCCACGCAGTTCCAGACTGACGCACCTAGAACCGCTCGGCCATACCTGCAGCATAAAACGTGATTCATGTGAAAAGATCTCCACTCATTGGACGTCCAGTTGCGATGCTGGCTTGCAAATTCCAGCCTTCGTCGCTGATAGTAGATGATAAATCTAAGTTAGAAATAAATATGTCACTGACTGCAGGAACTGTATTCAGTTTCTTTTTATTATTTTATTATCGATTTAGAGACTACCGCCTCATACTCAGATATACTCTGTATATGTAGGGGAAGGCAGGGCAAGATGGGGAAGCTAACTTTAAACCCTTACAAAAGGGACAAAAATAAACAAATTCAAGTAGGTTTGATTATCATTTGTTTACTTAACCATTGAATTAGAATAGCATGCAAAGAAACCTGCAAACTTGTTACATTTAGTTAGAAATATTTCGATTTGAAACATAAAATACCAATTCCCCGTCTTGCCCCATATGCGGGGTAAGATGGGGAACTAGCATGAATTCATCTCTAAAGCTTACATAAGGACTGGAATAACGAAATCATGTGACAATAAGGTTTCGAAACATGGTTCTGCGAATTGTAGAATCAGGTATTACGTTTTATTTAGGCCTCTAACTTTCACATAGTACACAAGTGTGGGCAGCCTCGTCATCATCACTTTCTATCCCTGCACAAGTGTCGTGGGCCCAGCGTCCGCAGCTAATATACCGCATCAGAGAAGTCATAGCACTATAAACATTGTTCACTCTCTTCCTCGTTGTCATTCGACCTCAGTTTATTATCCCTTGAGCATGAAGGGGTGGTTAAGACGTCACTAACGTTCGTCACTTTTTCGTTGTCATTATGTCCTTTTGGTGGTATCCCAGGTTTATTAAACGTCTTTGAGAAGAGTTTTCGTTTACATGCAGCACGTTTGGGGACTCCTTTTCGTTTAATTTCTTCAGATAGTTCTATAAGGAGATTCGGTTAAAACTACGGGTTTTCCACCCCTGTTAGACGGTTTCCTTTCTGTTTTTTTATCCACCTTTGGAATAGCTAACGCCATTTCAGGGCTGGTAAGCTGAAAGTTAGACGAAACAGAGGCTTCATCGTCAGTAGTTAATTCTTCAGGTGTTTTACGTCTTGACAACATCTCTGGTACTTGGTCTTCCGTTTCTGTAACTTCAGATGTGTGAGCTTGATGAATGTCTGTAGTTGAACAGGGAAGGTAATCACTTTCTTGAAACATATTTATGTTTACAGGCCAAATGCCTGTTTTCCGAAACCCGTTGACTGCTGTGGACATTGTAGCTGAATGAATGAAGGCTTTGCCGAATAAACTTGCGATCTGATGCAGCGTAACAACTTTTCCAGGATGGGTGCGAAACCACGATCTTACTTCATCTTCGTAAAATTTACTGAGAGGTTTCATAAATGCCACGTCCGATGGTTGAAGACGGTGTGAGCAGTGTGGTGGCAAACACAACAAGACAACCCCATTTTCGCGGGCCACATCTATCAGTTCTAAATTCTTGTTGGGCGTTTTGTGGCCGTCCAATATGAGAGGTATTGGTCTTTCCTTTGACGCTCCAGTAAATGCAATAAACTTCTTAAACCAAGTCAAAAATAGTTCTTTCGTCATCCAACCAGTTTGTTGGACTTCTGCCCAGGCACCAAGGGGCAGGTCAGTCTCAAACACTTGTTGCATTCGTTTTAGAGGATAAATTAACATAGGTGGTACGTGGCACCCCGACGTTGAAACACATATTTCTGCAGTCACAGTCTGGCCTCTCTCTGCTGAAGTAAGTGCTCACACCTGTCTGCGCCCTTTCAAAGCAACCACCTTTCTATGACCTTTTGGAATGACTGTTAAACCAGTCTCATCGCAATTGAAAATTCTGTCTCCCGTAAACTTGAATGTATCTAATTGACTTTCTATCAGATCGAAAAACCGATCTACAGCGACTCGATTAAACCCCTTTGCTGGTGCGATTGATGTGGCCTCTGGTTTTCGTATTGTTAAGGTGGGATTTCGTGCAAGAAACCCATTTAACCAATCTCTTCCAGCAGATTTCGCTGCACTATTAAATGGATGTTTGATGCTGTTTCGTTCAGCCAGCTGAAAAGGAAGTTCACAGAGTTCTTTAAGTGTTAGGCCAAAATACTGTCCTTCCATCTGTGTTAAGTAGTCTTTAAGTTCTGCCTCTTGTTCTGGGGTAAACACACTAGTGATTGGTCCTAACCTTTTCACAACTGTATAGCCATGATTAGCACGTTTCTTTGCCACATGTCGTTCAATCGTTGTCTGTGCTACGTTGAACTGTCGAGCAGCCCTGAAAGAACCCATATGACCTTCTATAACAGCATTTACAGCGCCTTCCATTAACTCCAATGACCAATCTTGCCTAGACGCTTGTCGCCGATACTTGCGAACCATCTGAAATAAAACACTTGGAACGTACTATTGAGTCAGATCATTCCTGGTAATCTATATTATATAGTAAATCTATATTATATAGTAAATAGTTAAAGCATAGCAAGCGTAATGACTTTGCACGTTTTGTGTATTTTTATTCACCATATAGCCTAAGGCATACTTTGTAATTAATTAGGAAACGTTGGAATAACGAATACCATTCTATTTGCAATTGTATTCAACGTATAATGTACTTGTTCAAAACCCGCAGCGAGGTAAACACATGAGACGATAATAACATAATGGTTGGACAAATAGTAGGGGCAAGACGGGGAAGCTCCCCATCTTGCCCCACCCCGTCTTGCCTACATCAACTCTATTTAGTGTTAATAAGACGTACTATTCAGTGCTATATATACAGTCTGGACAAATGTTCACGAAACACATGTTTTAGGACCTCGAAAGGTGTAAAACATTGCAAATCAGTATAACAATTGTACGTACCTTGCAAAGCTCACAGAAACCGCCGCGAAACTAAGGTTCAGAAATGTCAACACACTGGGACCTGTGTATTAATGATGTTGACGTAGCTATCCACAGATGGCAGCACTCTAACTGTAGCTTATAGCCCTCTCCCGTCTTATCCCACCTCCCCGTCTTCCCCTATATATGAGAAACAATCAGTGTGAGATACGTTTTTCCTAGGCTCACAGCTTGTAGTAGTCACCGTTCGGCAATGGTGTCCACTGTAAGACTTGTAGACACAACATTACTTTGGATGTGAACCAAGTTGTGCTGCGGACATATATTTTACAGTGCCCGCTAACGCCGAACGGTGACGACAACAAGCTGTGATCCTAGGAAACCCATACTTCACAAGATTATATGTATACATACCACTTGAATCTTAGGATGAGGATGGTAAGCCAAAAATCGACCATGATATAATAAAACGAAACTGACAATTTTTGCTGCCAGAGTCAAATTTATTCCTAACCCGTATCAGTTATAGTTAACATATGTTGTTGTTATTGTAGTATTAAGTCTGAATGGAATAACACAACCTTTAACGGTACGATATCTTGTGCATCTCTTCGGCCCAACTTAAATATTGTACTCTGCATCCATTTTAAGCTGTTTACTGTAGTCAAGCATTCATCTCTCTTGACAGTTTCCACCTCCTCAAGCTTCTCTCAAAGATATGTAGTGAAAATTAGCTACTCTTGGAGTAAAGCTTAATAAACACCTCACCACATAAGTATGTAACTGTCGAGGGAATAACAAATAGTTTACCAATGCTGCACACCGTCGTAGAAAACAAAATTTCCACATCAAACAGTACTATGACGCAGGCACCCCAGTATCCGTAGATCCTGAAAAACGAAAGTTTCTGCCGGTCCATGTAAAATAAACTTAGCCTACTGTCTGTGGTAACCCAGAAATCGACCATGATCTAATAATTGAAACTGATAATTTTTGCTGGCAGAGGAAAACGTATTCCTAAACTGCATAAGTCTGATTAAGTTAGACTCCACTGTATTTAAAAGGAAGAACAGCAAGCAGTTAAGCTGTCAACATGGTCCACCGTAAACTACTCAAAATATGACCTATTACAACGCCGTCTTTTTATAAATGTTACCGTATTTTTAAAAACTGCACTTTGAACTACTGTGTTTCGAATTTGCTTTGTCGTCGGTCATACAGTAAACGTGTGGTCCGTCAAGTATTTTTCAATAACGTAAAGAAGGACCTCGTTACACTTGTTGCGCTATACAGACCTGTTCCGACATAAAAACTTGCAGTAACAGACGAGGAGCATCACAAGGCGTTAATCAGATTGCTTTGTCTTGCAAATTTCATACCTTAGGACAACTACAGCTGTGCTCCAGAATTGTGAAGACCGGGCAGTGAATTTGCATAATTGCACCGAAGACACAATTTCCCGGCCCCGAATCACGACACCACCTCTCCGGTAACACACACCCTGCCGCCCACGTCGTTATCGATACGGGCCACGGCTGTTGTTATTGATGGCGGCGCGCGGCGGCGGGCGTCGGATTTCGCCCTCCGCCACCTGACACCCTCACATTACTGCCGCCAACCGGCCGGCGCACTTGTCGCCGCAAATTGGTTTTATTAAGCTGGCGCGGTAAGATGAAATACTGTCACGCCGATGACAGGCCGCATTTGCATACGGGTAATTGCGGCGCGGCGCCTTCCAAAGTGGGACGCGAGGCGCGGTCAGGGGCAGCGTCGGCAGACCCGCAGCGCAATGCGTGGGTCACGCGCGGCCAAAAATACAGCAGTCTTGGCCGGATCAGCGAGTTCTGGCCAACACGCTAGTAAAGTGCTCGTTACACCGGCCGTATAAGGAGGAGGACTCCTGCCGCTGCCAGACAGAACTGCGAGGTTATCGCACCGCACAGTTTCAGTACGTATGACTGTAAATGCAATCACATGTTTCTCACATTACAGACAGGCCTGGTATAAGAATTATCGAATATTCCTACTCTTGCTTTAATCAGGATAATGCTCAGATGTTTCCATTAACGTATACTTTTTATTTATTGATATTGTTTCTTCATTTTGCACTATATAAGACGTAACAGTCGACAAAACAGTCATAGTGACAAAATAACAAACAATAAAACATGAATGAAACAAAAAGCCTCGCGGAGTGGCCGCGCGGTTAGAGGTGCCATGTCACTGCGAGGCCCCTCCCGCCGGAGGTTCGAGTCCTCCCTTGGGAATGGGTGTGTGTGTTGTTCTTAGTATAAGTTAGTTTAAGTTAGTTTAAATAGTGTGTAAATCTAGGGACCAGTAACCTCAGCAGTTTGGTTTCTTAGAAATTCACACACATTTGAACATTTGAACCAGAACAAAAACCTTAGGGTGATACTACATTTCGTAATTAAACATGACCGATTACATTGTAAAAGCATCAAAAGACTTATTTAAATTATTTCTGTATAATAGATCAATTAAAACGAGAAATAGATAATAATGAATTCACGGCATTCAGTATATAATTCTGCATGAGGTACATAAAACCATCTGAGCTATGAAGAATGAGAAGGCGCCAGAAGATGATTATCGATATGTAAAAGATTACAAAATCGAGTCTTGCATAATTCTGCCGAAAACTGAACAATACTATAGTTTTTCTCCCTCACAAGGAAGAGGAAACAGAAAACAGAAAACCTTAGGCTTTCCAGCCTCTTCTCCATAAAGTGCTATAAAGTCACTAAAATTACCAGGTTCCTCATAAAAGACGTTAGATTATGACCAGGCTAAAACAGATGCTTGTTCTACGAGTACAGTACATTTGGCTATCCGCACGTCGGCAATGAAATTATGGAACGGAGTAATGAGGTTCTTAGATTTTAAGTTACTTTAACAAAAATCTGTACAGACAGACCTTCAGACGCATTGTTTCAACCTCTCTGTTAATACACTAAAGTACGGCAATGGGTTAAGCAACGAGATTCCACATCACCAAAACTGTTCTCGGCAGCCCTGCAGGAAGTCCTCAGATACTTAAATTGTGGAACCAAATAAGGAACAAATGCTCATATAACACATAAAATACACCTTAATATCGCATATCTCTTTGAATTACCTCATTTTAGTCCAGACAAGCTTCAGTAACGAATGTAAGACCTTAATAGGGCAAGTTTGAAAGCAGAATTTAAAATCAATAACCATAGGACCTTAATAATGTCTAACTAAAACGTCTACAAACTGAAAGTATGGCACCAGAAGAAGACTTTAGATATTTAATGTAACTAAAGACAATGATCGCAAAAATGCCCTGGGCTGCTTTTGAAACACTAGCCAGAAGTCACAAAAAAAGAAAAAACAACAAATGAGGAAGGTAGTAAAATGCTGCAGTAGGTATGACCGCAATAAAAATGAAATGGAGAGGCGGACTAAGTGTTTCCTGGAAACTGGATGATAGGTGAATTGACAAAATTGTTTTAGGCATTAAGAGAGGCATTAAAATGATATCCTTGTAAGCACATCAAACTTTTATGAGGAACATAAATTTGGCAGAGAGAGTCAATGAAAATTTTATGTAAAAACATAAGTTAATGAATGGATTAATACAAGGACCAGTTGAAGTAATGATCCCCCACGATAATGCTATATCCTGACCACAGGATTATAGTTTGCTATAGATTTATTCAGCTCAGTCACAAAGTTACTTCGAGTGTTTGTCTCACAGAGGCAGAAATTTTAACATAGAAATGCAATCGTCATATAAAATCTGAAATGTAACTACTGTTCATAATCAATGTATAATCTACTTCTATAATAATTATACATTTTGTAAAATACCCACCTTTAGTTAATTTTGAAAAATGAAAACTTTTGTTACAAAAAAATTAAAGAAACTCTGACACCACATTCACCCATGTCTATTAAGCTGATTTGTGAAATATTATTTTTGAAAAACAAGCTGTAGACACTGCTGTCAGAGTATTTTCAAAATACCTGCTTAAAATATGTAAGCATTAGTCATTATTCTGATTACTTGTTTTGATTGTTTTTGTTTTAAGTTGTTACATTACTTTTTAAATTTATGTTTTTTGTTTACCATTTCACATAAATAATTTTAGTAACTGTAAACAATAAGCAAGTTATTATTATAATACAAAATTGTTACAATAATAATAATCTGTAAAGAAATGCTTAAAACTTAAGGTTTTCTTCCACACTAGGAACGAAATTTCTTCACATAGCACACACAATGGGCAGCACAATATGAAAGAAAATTCACCACGTTTCACAAGTTATTGCAGGTGATCCTCTAAATATCCTGTATCAGGCTCATTTCAATACATTGGAAAACAAAGCGAACTAATTATGTACTAGTGACTTCAGTAGGATTACATGGTTTCGCAAATGGAGACTGACATCATAATCATTCTGCAGAACCAGATATGAAAATCTTCTCATGAAGTTCTTCCAATATCAGAAGCTACATACATTGAATGGCTGCACCTGTTACGCCGAGCCTTTTGCGGTCACCACATGACGACACTCAAAACGGATTTTTCACGTTGACCACAAATCTCTCTATAGATTTAGACGAAACTAATTGCGAGTTTGCGCCAGGAATTCGAGAATTGAACCCCCAAATAATTTTGTGATGGCACTGCAATCTGATAAACTAACGTCCTGACCATGTAAAAATATATTTGACAGAAATTTTATTTCACGCTGTGGGAGAAAAATCTGTATTATTGTAAGATTCCTGGGGTAATCAGTGTGAAAGAACTGTTTTGAGAACAAGGAACTTGTTAATCTGGTGATAACAAAAGGCTAGAGGGGTCAGGTATGGCCGTTAGACATATATGGCTTATGTTGGAAGAAACTGTGAGATTTTCAGAAAAACTTCTGTTGAATGATTAACATTGTAATCGCTGCTTGAGAAACGATAAAATCGACCTGCAGTCCCCACTATATATTCAATGCTTTTCGCCATGATTTTCCAATGTGCTTCCATTGGCCTGATATAAATCATGTTTGTTAGAGGATCATCCATCACAATTTCCGAATCCTGCTGAATTTTTTTAATGTTGTGTTGCCCATCGTGTGTAATGCATGAAAAAATTTCGTTCATTTTATATGTAAATTGTAGAAAAATCGTTATGTTTTAAGCATTTCTTTCCATGCTAAGATTAGTTATTTACTATCTTCAACTAACAATATCCACAAATGTGTACTGAAAAACTTGAATTTAAAACCTACAAATCAATTTGAAACATAAAACAAAAGCAAATAAGACAAGTAGTTAGATTAACAATCAACATTTTGAATTTTTGATTAGGTACGTTGAAAATACTCCAACAGAAAATTGTGTACAACGTATGTTGCAAAAATGGTATATCAGGAACAGCTTTATTAAACACAAATTCATGTAGCATCAATCTTCATTTAATTTATATTGTAACGGAAGTTTCCATTTATCAAAATTAATTAATAGTAGTAGGGTAGTTTTCAAAATTTGATTATACAATTTTCAAGAATTGTAATTACTTTTCAACTTTTACATGAGGCACATTTTCTTATATATCATGGTTTCTAAGTTATTCCCTCTAAACTTAATATAGTAAACTACTTTTGAGGTGTGTTTTACTACTTAAAATCGAAACTGAGAGAAAACGAAAAAAACATTGCATTATTTTGACCCCTTTATACATATTGCATTAGTTTGAGACCTCTACATACACGTCAAGTTTCATCAAGATCGCCGGCCGCGGTGGTCTCGCGGTTCTAGGCGCGCAGTCCGGAACCGTGTGACTGCTACGGTCGCAGGTTCGAATCCAGCCTCGGGCATGGATGTTTGTGATGTCCTTAGGTTAGTTAGGTTTAAGTAGTTCTAAGTTCTAGGGGACTAATGACCACAGCAGTTGAGTCCCATAGTGCTCAGAGCCATTTTTTCATCAAGATCGTTTATTTAACACTGGCAATGTTCCCTTTATAACAGAGCTCGACAGCGTCAGCAGGCAGCAACACATGTGAACCAAATCGTCCAAATTCAATTAAATCCTCAATTCTAATGAGTTCATTCAAGGTTATACACTATAAACTACACTGGAGAGCAAAAGGAAATGGTACACCTGCCTAATATCGTCTAGCGACCCCGCGGGCACGCAGAAGTGCCCCAACACGATGTGGTATGGGCTCGACTAATGCTTGGAGTAGTGCTGGAAGGAACTGACACCATGAATCCTGCAGGTCTGTCCATAAATCCGTAAAGATTAAGAGGAAGTGGAGATCTCTTCTGAACAGCACGTTGCAAGGCATCCCAGATTTATTCAATAATATGCATGTCTGGGAAGCCTGTTGGGCAGCGCTAATGTTTAAACTCAGAAGAGTGTTTCTGCAGCCACTAAGTAGCAATTCTGGATGTTTGGGGTGTCGCATTGTCCTGCTGTAATTGCCCACGTCCTTCAGAATGCATAATAGACATGAATGGTTACAGGTGATCAGACAGGATGCTTTTGTAGAGCACTCCAACTGCACACAACCCACACCACTACCGAGCCTCCACCAGCTTGAACAGACCCATGCAGACGCACAGAGTCCATGGGCTCATGAGGTTGTCTCCATACCTGTACACTTCCGTACGCTGGGCACAATTTGAAACGAGACTCACCCAGCGAGGCAACATGTTTCCAGTAATCAGCCGTCCATTGTTGGTGTTGACAGGCCTAGGCGAGGCGTAAAGCTTTGCTTCGCGCAGTCATCAAGGGTACACAAGTGGGGCCACGGCTCAGAAAGGCCATACCGCTTATGTTTCGAGGAATGGTTCGCACGTAGGAATGTTCCAGCACTGAAATCTGCAGCAATTTGTGGGAGGGTCTACCTCTGTCACGTTGAATGGTTCTCTTCAGTCGTCGTTGGTCCCGCTCTTGCAGGTTCTTTTTTCGGGTGCAGCGATGTCGGAAATTGGATGTTTTTCCGGATTCCTGATATTCACGGGGCACTAGCGAAATGATCGTACGGGAAAATCCCCACTAATAGCTGCCTCGTAGATTCTGTGTCCCATCGCTCGTGCGCCAACTATAGCACCACGTTCAATCTCACTTAAATATTGATAATCTGCCGTTGTATCCGCAGTAACCTAACTATCAACTGCGCCAGACACTCGTTGTCTTATATAGGCATTGGCGACCGCAGTGCCGTATGCTGCCTATTTACAGATCTCTGTATCTGACTACACATGCCTTTACCAGTTTCTTTGCCTTCAGTGTATTTACCATGGGAAAAGTTCAGTCAATGACTAGTTATACTGGCACTCACTCTTCAGATATTTTCTAAGTCCTGAACAACTATACTGAAATATTCCTAAGTCCTAATAGCTACAAATCGAAATAATTTAATATTACAATCAGCACTGAAACACATACAGCTTATTAGCCACACAAACGTTACCCACAAAGACACGAGCATTAAAAAGAGTAAGAAACGAAGCCTGTTTAAAAACTTTTTTGCGTGACCAACCACTAAAGTCAAGTGAACAACTTACAAAAAGAACACCATTTTTAAGGTCATATATTTCAAAACCTTTACAAGTTTCAGACATACGTTACATATATTTTTAAATAATTGCAGTCTGATATTATCTTATTACACGCTAAACATCTCACGATGACCAAATTTTACTAGACTCTGTACATCAGAAACGGAACGGCAGAATGCTAGTGAAGATTTATGTCTTTATTCGGGTTGCTGCTGCAGTACCATAATATTGAAATATGCATTTTTCAGTCATTTACTTTATAACTTCACATAAACAAACCTCAACATACTGTGATAATAGAACAAATTATTCACATAGATGCCTATACTTGGCCACACAGTTTACCTAGGCAATCACCGTATAGTGGCCCGCCAGAGCGCTACCGCATCCTCTTCCATGGTTCGTTGCAGTGGCTCGGATTGATCCTTAATACCTGCTTACCTACGTCTCAGCAACTTCATGGTATCTCGTCAAGCACACCCGCCTTCTTAGAATACACCTTGCGCATCAGTCACAACGTTTGTTGTGTTACATAGTGCTGATGACAACGTCCCTCCATCAAAACACTGTTTTTTTTTTTTTTTTTTTTTTTTTTTTTAATACAGCAGGACGTGATACAAGCTATTTGATATTCTGATTGCCGGTGTTGTTGGCTATGGTAATGGAAGGAAAAACATATGTAACTAAGAAGACAAGTTTAATCTCGTGTACTGTGGATATACTAAAAATTATGTGAACGCTGATGCTGAAGTAGAAACTATAGGCTATTCATATACACGCTGGGCAAACATTTGAAGAGCCAGACTAGGTTTTTGTACGTAGCTGAGTCGACTGATGCCCAGTGGTTTGGCCACTGACGGGCCACCGCCAAGCAAAGCCATTGCTCATTCTGGGTGGGAGCCAAATGCTTAACCGGCCTTGCGTGCCTGAAACAAATCAGGGTCTACCTACAAGTCAGTCAGCAAAACACAATTGACCATTTAAATAGTGTTTGTCCTATTTATTAAAAATGGTGTTTCCTACATTCAACGCACATAAGCAAAGAGTTCCCCTCAGCCACGAAATCAATTTGAAAGTTTATTCTTTCAGGTCAGTACATACTATAAACTGCATTTAAGAGACAAAATAATGTCGGGTGACGTATTGGCTCCGACTGACTGGCGAGTAAATTCGTTACACGAGCAGCAAGTCAGGCGACGAGACCGCTCACGAAAGACATTTGCTCCTTAGGATTCGTGGCTGGTAGATGCATACATGCTCGTTAGGGCGCATCACACACTGACACAGGCAAAATCGACTCTGATACTTCACATCATTGTTAAGGTGTTGTGTACCGATTACCTGCTCCACTGACGTTGGTTTTCGCAATTAAGGAATAACTCTTTGCCTAGGCATTTAATGGTGCCACTAGCAGGTTAAGTTAGGAATAATGTTTCAGCGAACATTTATTCTAGATTGGTTGTGATACATTTAATAATAACAAGATCGTTCGCTCGGCTTGCTAGCTTTGTTTGTACCGTGTTGGGAACGAGGAGCAAACTCGACGTTCCACTAATCCCTCCCGATCTTGTTTCATATGCTGTATGCGATGTGGTGTGTTCGACTATTGTGCGGCAGGGAATTGTTGTGAATTTATAGGGGGGGGGGGGGGGCATTATGTTTAGACGTTGTTGCGTAGATAAGTTTTTGCATTTCTCAGCAATATTTTGTAGAATATACACACTAAAAATTTAGAAAGAATGAATTCTAGAAAATTTCGAACTGATTTTCTGTTTCTTGTTGCGTCCTGACCACCTGCTAAGAACTATCCAGCCAGTTGAAGTCACCCATTCACACAGAGGCAGGTACCTGTTGCCAACAACAAATTCGACTGTGTGTTCAGTAGTTCACAGACTGAGTGGGACTTTCGGAAAAGTATCATTTACACAATTCCGAAGATTCCAAGAGGTGACGAGAATTGTCGAACAATCACCTTAACAGCTCATGCATCCAAGCTGCTGAGAAGAATGATATACACAAGAATGGAAAGGAAGGTTGAGGATCTGTTAGATGACGATCAATTTGGCTTTAGGAAGGCTAAAGGACCATAGAGGCAGTTAGACTGTGTTCTTGATAATGGAAGCAAGACTAGAGAAAAATCAAGATACACTCGTAGGATTTGGCGATCTAGAAAATGCGTCCGACGATGTGAAATACTGCAAGACATTCGGAATTCAGAGAAAATTTGGAGTACGCTACTGGGAAAGAGGGGGGTTACTTAATATGTACAAGAGCCAAGCGGGAACAATAACCAAGAACGAAGTGCACATATTAAAAAGGGTGTAAGACAGGGACGCAGTATTTCGCCCTTGCTGTTCACTCTATACATCGAAGAAGTAATGACGGAAAGAAAAGAAAGTTTCAAGAGTTGGATTACAACTCGAGTTGGAACGATATCAATAGTTATATTCGCCGATGACACTGCTATCCTCAATGAAAGTAAAGAAGAATTACAGGATCTCTTACATGGAATGAACAGTCTAATGAGTATGCAACATGGACTGAGAGTATATCGAGGAAGTCAAAAGTAATGAGAACTATCAGAAATGAGGACAGCGAGAAACGTAACACCAAAATTGGTGATCAAGAAGTAGATGAAATTAAAGTATTCCGCTACTTACTGGCAGTGAGTGAGAGATATTGTGCCAAATTCTGTCCAATTGGTGCATTATTTCGTTAAAATCCCGTGCCGGTTGGAAAACCCCCACCCCATGATACTCCAAATTTTCTCAAGTGGGGAGGTATTTGCCGAACTTGGTTGCCACTGTAGTATTTGGTAAGCACGGATATAAGCAGTTGAAAGTCTCTTCTTGTACGAAAGTGCATTATGTTACCTAAATGTAAGCCAAGGGTAGCTTAGCATGAAGGGCAACACAACAGTGAGAAGAAAAAATCATCAATGTACCGCTGAGCCGTAAGAATGCAGCTGATGACAATCAAAGGTGTTCTCCTATGAAATAAAATGGCGCCATAAATCATAACTCCTGGCTGTCGGGCATTATGGCGGGCAAAAGGCAGGTATCCCACCTCGGCTCAGGGGGTCTTCAGGCATGCCTTCACTGGTCATCAAGGCTGAATTCGAAGAGGGGCTCATCGCTGAAGACATTTCTGCTCTAGCTACTCCATTGAATAGATTCTTGGCCGAATGTGCCCGACACCACTGAAAATGGTCGGTGTGCAGAGATCAACGCTAGTCGGCCCAAGGGGCGTCGTGAGGTCAGCTTCCTACCTGTGAGCTGCCTATTAATGGTCCTTGTGGTCAATAAAGCACTAGCTGTTCGTGGAACTGATGATGCTGGTGATGAATCCTGGGCTCTGAGTGCCTCTCTGACGAGCGCTCGGTCATCTCGATTTGTCGTCTCTTTAGGTCGACCATTTCCTTCTTGGCGCTGTGTTCGGCCATGGTTCACCCACTCCTGACAACATTGTCGAATAATGCCCTCGCTCCTATTCAAATGTCGAATGATCACCGATTTCTCCAACCGGTTTCTTTGAGCCCAACTACATGCCATCTCTCAAATGCGGAGACCTTGGTATATTGTTCACACAGCTGTCTACATAGACACTGTTCAGCTGAATACACTGAATGATATCCGAAAAGATTTTATGACCTGGTGTCGACATGTCCTCTGTTTACTATGAGTGCCAGCTGCGCGGTAAAATTGCGCTGCAGTATCACGCATTCATCCTTCAGACCCCAAATTTTTCAAAATGGTTCAAATGGCTCTGAGCACTATGGGACATAACTTCTGAGGTCATCAGTCCCCTAGACCTAGAACTACTCAAACCTAACTAACCTAAGGACATCACACACATCCATGCCAGAGGCACGATTCGACCGTAGCAGCAGCGCGGTTCCGGACTGAAGCGCCTAGAACCTCTCGGCCACAGCGGCCGGCTGACGACATCAATACAGATGCACTTCAAGCTCGAACCCATATGGTAATACGTGAAATGCCGCGGGTAAGGAGGATAATGGGCGTACGGCACTTTATTTGCTGCGTGTGGTTAAGTTGAGAATTTGGGTCCGGCAGGAAACGTGCAAGGGCAGTCCGTGCAGTTGCAATGTCCACTGGGGCCGGATGGTGCAGTAATCAGCTTATCTGCCTAGTAAATAGGAGACCCGGTTGCAAATTCCCGTGCGGCACCATTTTCAACTTTCCTCATTGATTTAAATCAATGTCCACAAGTAATTAACGTCATTAATCCCTTTGTTTCTTGATTTATGAATGTGTCACCATCTCTTTTCTACACATTTAAAAACAAATAAACATTTGATGGTCATCTACAATTCGATTTCGCGTTTGAAATCCGTGGACTATAGCTCCAACTGATGGTCATCTACAATGCGATTTCGCATTTGAAGTCCGTGGACTATAGCCGTAAGCTCTGCCGTTTACTCAGAGGCCCTCAGATAGTAACGTCATTAATTCCTTTGTTTCTTGATTTATGAATGTGTCACCGTCTCTTTTCTACACATTTAAAAACAGTGCTCTGAGTGCCTCTCTAACGAGCGCTCGGTCATCTCGATCGGTCGTCTCTTTAGCTCGACCATTTCCTTCTTGGCGCTGTGTTCGGCCATGGTTCACCCACTCCTGCCAACATTGTCGAATAATGCCCTCGCTCCTATTCAAATGTCGAATGATCACCGATTTCTCCAGCTGATGGTCATCTACAATGCGATTTCGCATTTTAAGTCCGTGGACTATAGCCGTAAGCTCTGCCGTTTACTCAGAGGCCGTCAGATAGAAATTCTCCACTGGGACTTTTCATCACAGTACACACCAGCTACACCACTCGAGTCACCTGTACAGAGTCGTCGTGCTGTGATTTTGCCCTTCTATAACAAATATCTTCAACAACTTTGTACTCGTCTTACAATAATTTTAATACCAAATTCATCATGATTTTAATGCAATTTCATTCAACAGGTTCTGTTGCAGAATGTGAGCATAAGCTAAGTGTTCGTGGAATGAGTAACTCAGAGGAAGCAGATAATAAAAGCTAAGAACTACAGAAGACTAAAGGAATGAACAACACGTAAAGATTTACGACAGTATGCAGAACAAGTAACACGTTATTTGCAAGTTTCCAAACTGCAAAAGGAATGTAGCACTATGAAACGCTTTAAGTTACACTTGAAAATTTAGCAGAATTGTTGAAAATAGACTCTGCAGAATAGTTAAAAACTTCCGCACAATAAACAAAAACGTTTTGTCTAGGTGCTAGCGTTCACAGAATGAATGTGGTAGTTTCTAATGAATGTGTCCATATCATGAACCAAAAATTCTTTGAGGGAGTATGTGTGCAGGGATGGAAGCGCTAGAATATCGATACGTTTGAACATTGGACTGCTTAACAAAAAGATGCGACACATCCTTCAGTCCCCCGTCTTATGTAACACTCTGTAAAGAGCCAAAGAAACTGGTAAACTTGCCTAATATCGTGTAAGACACCCGCGAGCATAAAGGAGAACCGCAACACAACGTGACATGGACTCGACTAACGTCTGAGGTAGTGCTGGAGGGAACTGACACCATGAATTCTGCACTTCGCGAGCATACAGAAGAGCCGCAACACGATCTGACATGTACTCGACTAATGTTGCTGACCCTCGAATCATGAAACGACGCGTCATGTTTCGATTCATGAGGGTCAGCAACTGATAAAAAAAAAGGGGCCCCCCAAGGTCGCGATGGCGGCGTCACTGTCCCGCCGAGATAATTTGTCCTTTAAGGACAATTATCTGAGCAAGCACCCACGCCAGCAAAAGGTTGCCCGACACGTGCTGTTCGATAACGTAATGTATATAAAAGATTCAGTATATAAGGGGCATGAAATTGTTATCTTCACAGTATGTCCTCTGAATCCACTGCGAGAACGTCTATTGTCTCTGACGAGCTGCCAGAAACAGTAAGTACATTTATGTATAATGGACAGTTTGTACAAACTTGCACGAATTGCCGTTTGTGGAAGACTTCAAAATGCCTTGGATGTTTACCAATTGGAGTTACCACAAACTATACGAGAAGATATTATATTGGAATTCCGTTATTCAAAATTCAATTTCATGTTAAATTCATATAGACTGCCAGAATGTTATATATTTGATAGAAGTGAAAATGTTCCCATGATTAATGAAATAGTAAATGATGCAGTAGAAGCTTCTTCAAAAATAAGAGCGGGAATTCCAGTTCCGTGGCAAACACTCGCTTTGATTACAATGTCTTTTTTTGATATTACTGCATTCTGGCAAAGTAGATTTAAAATTAAAATGTTTTTTTATGAAGTTACTTATAAACAATTCGTTCATACTATTTGTGAGAATTGCTTATACAAATTATCAGATTCATGGCAAAACCAGCAACTATAACCACTTCTAATTGATATGAAAATTAATATGGTAACCAAGGCACCATATTTTTCATATGGCGTAACTTGTCCGCCACATATTAAACAATATAGCCATTGGTGCATGTTCTGTGCAAATAGTCCATTATTCAGAAGTGTACGTTGTGGTGGCTCGTTAAGCCAAGTATCTGATTCAGAAGAAGACGACGCTGATTTGGCTGATATGTTACTTGCAGAGCTGTAATGGAGACCCTGGCCGACATCTTCCAATCCATCTTCAAGCTGGTTCAAGCACACGTGACGAATCCAACGCTGAAAATCTTCATTTGGATAGCTACGAGATTACACTGCCAGTTGGGAGCAACCGATGGACCCTTAGGGACATACATATTCACCATTTTGAATTGTTTGACGAACTTCGAAGATTCCTGTTCACAATTATCGTTTGGTTGCCAGAACTTTTGCGAATATCTGAAATCTCAGAAAGATGGTATTACACTGATGTCATTGTCATCAGAGGACCGGACGAGGTTGATGAATTTAGTAGACGAATTGCTTCTATCGCATCAGTCTACCCTGGAGAAATTATCCTATGGAAACATGATGACGACCACATCCACCTCGTCCACGATTGCACGTATTCCTGTAGACGATGTAGATGCCGATTTAGGGTTGACCCATTTATTGCCACCAGAATTAAGAAATGTCCCCGACGAAGGCGAGCAATCACAGCCATGTCCGACCTCGACTGGTTCAATATACTCATATATTTCTTCCTGCAGAAAAGGCCAAGTCGGGGACAAGTTTGGATTAGAGGAACCCATAAGAGAGTGCCTGGTGAGTTTGAAATTGTACAATGGGTCAGTTTCATCGAGGGATCCCTCTCAGTATTGGAAAGGGAAAACCCTCGAATTAATGATCAGTTGCAACAAGAACTCTCCAGAGATGGCTCACGTAAATGGCCTCATACAAAGCGCAAGCCAATCTCTGACTACCAAAGGTGCAACCCTGAAACGACGGCAAAAAATGTACTTTCCATATTAATGTCATACAATTGCATACCGCCGGCCGAAGTGGCCGTGCGGTTAAAGGCGCTGCAGTCTGGAACCGCAAGACCGCTACGGTCGCAGGTTCGAATCCTGCCTCGGGCATGGATGTTTGTGATGTCCTTAGGTTAGTTAGGTTTAACTAGTTCTAAGTTCTAGGGGACTAATGACCTCAGCAGTTGAGTCCCATAGTGCTCAGAGCCATTTGAACCAACCAATTGCATACCGCCAGAAAATTTTGTCAATGTAACACCATCTGCTCATCCATATTTTATTAATTTGATTCACCCTAAATTCTGCGGGCTGTACATAAATCCGTAAGAGTACGAGGAAGTGAACAACATGTTGCATGACATCCCATAGAAGCTCAATAAAATACATGTCTGGGAAGTATAGTGGCCAATGGACGTCTTTAACCTGAGAACAGTGTCCCTGGAACACACTGTAGCAATTCTGGACATGTGGGGTGTCGCATTGTCCTGCTGGAATTGCCCAAGTCTTTCGGAAAGTACAATGGACATGAATGGGTGCAGGTGATCAGACAGGATGCTTACGTACGTGTCACCTATCAGAGTAGTATCTATACATATTAGGGGTCCCATATAGCTGCACGCGTCCTACACCATTACCCAGCCTCCACAACCTTGAACAGTCCCCTTGCTGACATGCGGGGTCCTTGGATTCATGAGGTCGTCTCCATACTCGTACACGTCCATCCGCTCGATACAATATGAAACGAGACTCATCCGACCAGGAAAACATATTTCGAGTCATCAGCAGTTCATTGTCGCTATTGACGAGCCCAGGCGAGGCGTAAAGCTTCGAGTAGTGCAGTCATCAAGGGTACATGAGTGGGACTTCGGTTCTGAAAGCTCGATTATGTTTCATTGAGAGGTTCGTAAGCTGACACATATTGATGGCCCAGCATTGAAATCTGCTGCAATTTGTGGAAGGGTTGTACTTCAGTCACGTTGAACGAGTCTCTTCAGTAGTCGTTTTTTTCCGACCGCAATGATGTCGGAGATTTGATGTTTTACCGGATTCCTGATACTCACGGTACACTCGTGAAATGGGCGTACGGGAAAATCTCTACTTCGTTGCTACCTCGGAGATGCTGTGTCCCGACGCTCGTGTGCCGACTTACATCTTGAGAACCTGCCATTGTTGCAACAGTATCCGACCTAACAACTGCGCCAGACACTTGTTGTCTTATATAGGCGTTGCCGACCGCAGCGCCGTATCCTGCATGCTTACATATTTGTGTATTTTAATACGCGTGCCTATACCAGTTTCTTTGTAACTTCAGTGTATTTTTTATGAATACGCAGTCCGTTTCGAAAATGTGATACCGTAGAATATAAAGCAGTAAAAAAGATTGTTTGTCTTAGTGTCAGAGACTTTGGAAACTATCCTTATACTAAAGTTAGGAGCATTTAGTTTCAGCACGAAATCCTAAATGTAGTATTTCGATGCGATGTTTTTACTTGTCTCCTCTTTTAAGAATTTAAAACGTTCAAAACCAAATGCATGGCTACCGATTAACAATACAGAATTTGTTCTTCAGGCTTTCTTGACGCAACCGATTAATAGTATGCTTCCGGGTGTTCTGCGGAGCTGATGCTTGCATTTTATGCAAAATTACTTGCAGCTATGCGCTCTCGCTGCCTGGACTCGACTATATATCACGGAGGGTGAATAACAATAGGTCATAGTTGGAGTCAGGCAGCAAGTATAAATAGCACCAAATCTCGCAGCACCTGAAGAACACGAACGTGTTGAAATACGAGTATTGTTCATAAAATGAATATAAAATTTCGACATAAAACCCGGTAGAACGTTATTAGCACACAGTATCATTTTACAAGTATTCTGTAACAGTAATTGTATGTCCTGTGTGTTTGTTGCAGTTAATTACCAATCTGTTTTCTATATGCCATGAGTTAACGCTATACACTTACCTATTTGCTAAATCATTTAATCGCATTTCACGTCTTTCACAATGATTGACGTGGCAGCTGCAAATAAAAAATTAATAACTATCTGATTCACCAGACATATTTAGGAGTTGATTATCGATATACTTGTATATTAAGAAGATCGGCGCATGCACAACGGAATCGTGCAACACACCCTCACTCCCACCCACTATAAAGCACCCAGCAACGGTCAATAATGACGCCCCTACTGGCAGTCCGTGGCTTCCCAGACGTCATCGTCGATTATACCTAGGTGGTTTGTTTGCTGCAAACAATCCTGTTTCCTTATGCAACGTACGTGACGTGTCCGTACGACGCTGTACCTCCGAGGCGTAACACGATCTCCTCACAGACAACCAATATTCGGATACGATTTCTGAATGAGAAACCCTCAGAGTACTTGTATGGACTACGAAGACACTATTACTCCTACCTGCTTACTCTGGCTGCACTGCAGTATTAATTTCTTGCATATTCTAACATGTATAACGCTATAGGGGTTGGACAAATATATGGAACCACAGCGAGAAAAGCATATTTGAAGATAAATGCCGGTGTTGGCCATACCTGCAGATTACGCTGTTGAATTTCTTCACGAGTCGCACGTGTGCAATGTCCTCGATAGGTTTCAAGTGTCAGTAGTGTTGAGGACAGTGTTCTGTGTAGTGGTGAGTGCGTCATGTTAGAGCTACACTGGGTGACCAAAAGTATCCGGACACACCAAAAAACATACGTTTTTCGTATTAAGTGCATTGCGCTGCCACCTACTGCCAAGTACTCCATATCAGTGACCTCAGTAGTCATACGACATCGCGAAAGAGCAGAATGGGACGCTCCGCGGAACTCACGGACTTTGAACGTGGTCAGGTGATCGGGTGTCAATTGTGTCATACGTCTGTACGCGATATTTCCACTCTTCTAAACATCCCTAGGTCCACTGTTTCCGATGTAATAGAGAACTGGAAACGTGAAGGGACACGTACAGCAAAAAAGCGTACAGGCCGACCTCGTCTGTTGACTGACAGAGACCGCTGACTCTTGAAGAGGGTCGTAATGTGTAATAGGCACACAGCTATCCAGACCATCACACAGGTATTCCAAACTGCATCAGCATCCACTGAAAGTACTATGACAAGTAGGCGTGAGGTGAGAAAACTTGGATTTCATGGTCGAGCGGCAGCTCATGAGCCACGCCGGAAAATGCCAAACGACGCCTCGCTTGGTATAAAGAGCGTAAACGTTGGCCGATTGAACAGTGGAAAAACTTTGTGTGGAATGGCGAATCACGTTACATAATGTGGCAATCTGATGGCAGAGTGTGGGTGTTGCGAATGACGTCATCTGCCAGCGTGTGTAGTGCCATCAGTAAAATTCGGAGGCGGTGGTGTTATGGTGTGGTCGTGTTTGTCATGGAGGTGGCTTGCACCCCTTTTGTTTTGCGTGTCACTATCACAGCACAGGCCTACATTGATGTTTTAAGCACCTTCTTGCTTCCTACTGTTAAAGGGCAATTCGGGGATGGCGATTGCATCTTTCAACACTATGGAGCACCTGTTCAACTTGTACGCCCTATGGCAGAGTTGTTACACGACAATAACATCCCTGTATTGGACTGGCCTGCACAGAGTTCTGACCCGAATCATATAGAACATCTTTGGGATGTTTTGGAACGTTGTCTTCGTGCCAAGGCTCGCCGACATCGATACCTCTCCTCAGTGCAGCACTCCGATAAGAATGGGCTGCCATTCCCCAAGAAATCTTCCAGCACCTGATTGAACGTATGCCTGCGATCTTATTATATTTATTTTTATATATTTTACAGCTATATTTGTGTATGAAGTTAGAACGCTTGTGGTTTTGGTATCATAATAATATAGTTTGTCATTATTCCCCATTCGGTGAGGCCCATGGACGAAACGAGTGCCATGCCGATGGGAGGGTACGTGGAGTCACTGTGCATCTTGGACCGCATGTCTTTCTCCCCCCTGTTCTTGTATCATTCGGTTTGCTTCTGATCTGGCATTCCTTAATTCCATGTGCCTATGCAGGTTTTCGTAGTTGATTCGTACCTTGCTCATAGCGAATGTATAGATGGTGAGAGACTTTATAGCAAGTGAATATGAAGTGTCGGCAGAAGTGCCAACACCGTGTTGTTTGAGGAAGCCGAAATGCACGCTATAAGCTCACGCAGGATGGCGTGAGGTCTGAAACAGGATACTTAATGAATGCTATAAAGAAAAGTACGTAACTGCTGGAATACTTAACTTTAATCAACAATTGGTGAACACTGGTCTTGTTACTGTACATGCTTCATTAGATACATAGCAAAGGATAAATGGCGCCTTGCTAGGTCGTAGCAATTGAATAAGCTGAAGGCTATGCTAACTATCGTCTCGGCTAATGAGAGCGTAATTCTCAGTGAACCTTTCCTAGCAACGTCGGCTGTACAACTGGGGCGAGTGCTAGTAAGTCTCTCTAGACCTGCCGTGTGGCGGCGCTCGGTCTGCAATTACTGACAGTGGCGACACGCGGGTCCGACGTATACTAATGGACCGCGGCCGATTTAAAACTACCACCTAGCAAGTGTGGTGTCTGGCGGTGACACCACAGAATATGTTCTTTTTTAGCTCTTACAATACCTAATACCACAGTGCCTAGACAGATAAAGCCCAGCATACAGGTTTTAATTGCTCATCAGTTGTACCTAAGTCGTTATGAACAGCTTTCTGTGTGCAATTTCCTCACGTCCTTATATGAATAAAGGTAAATTATTACATGTAGATTTGTAAGGCGCTGATGGATAATGTCTGTGCCTCAGATTCTTTTACTTTGTAACTGACGTACTTTATAGTGATTGTAGTATGTACAGGAAATGTATGCGCAAATGTGGGCTTTGCATGGGTATGTGACAAGCAGTTATAGTAAAGTTGTGTTTTAGTAGTAATGAGTGGTTATACCGTGGGACTGTGTATGCACTGCCCTATGTGGTGGCCGGTTGTGAACCGCTAGAATCACAGCAGGTAAGCCTGCGCGGAATAGGGCAGGGATGAAGCCGACCGGTGTTAGGCGAGCAGCGGTAGTTTCATCTGGTGACTTCAGTTTTATACACTCCTGGAAATTGAAATAAGAACACCGTGAATTCATTGTCCCAGGAAGGGGAAACTTTATTGACACATTCCTGGGGTCAGATACATCACATGATCACACTGACAGAACCACAGGCACATAGACACAGGCAACAGAGCATGCACAATGTCGGCACTAGTATAGTGTATATCCACCTTTCGCAGCAATGCAGGCTGCTATTCTCCCATGGAGACGATCGTAGAGATGCTGGATGTAGTCCTGTGGAACGGCTTGCCATGCCATTTCCACCTGGCGCCTCAGTTGGACCAGCGTTCGTGCTGGACGTGCAGACCGCGTGAGACATGCTCAATGGGGGACAGATCCGGAGATCTTGCTGGCCAGGGTAGTTGACTTACACCTTCTAGAGCACGTTGGGTGGCACGGGATACATGCGGACGTGCATTGTCCTGTTGGAACAGCAAGTTCTCTTGCCGGTCTAGGAATGGTAGAACGATGGGTTCGATGACGGTTTGGATGTACCGTGCACTATTCAGTGTCCCCTCGACGATCACCAGTGGTGTACGGCCAGTGTAGGAGATCGCTCCCCACACCATGATGCCGGGTGTTGGCCCTGTGTGCCTCGGTCGTATGCAGTCCTGATTGTGGCGCTCACCTGCACGGCGCCAAACACGCATACGACCATCATTGGCACCAAGGCAGAAGCGACTCTCATCGCTGAAGACGACACGTCTCCATTCGTCCCTCCATTCACGCCTGTCGCGACACCACTGGAGGCGGGCTGCACGATGTTGGGGCGTGAGCGGAAGACGGCCTAACGGTGTGCGGGACCGTAGCCCAGCTTCATGGAGACGGTTGCGAATGGTCCTCGCCGATACCCCAGGAGCAACAGTGTCCCTAATTTGCTGGGAAGTGGCGGTGCGGTCCCCTACGGCACTGCGTAGGATCCTACGGTCTTGGCGTGCATCCGTGCGTCGTTGCGGTCCGGTCCCAGGTCGACGGGCACGTGCACCTTCCGCCGACCACTGGCGACAACATCGATGTACTGTGGAGACCTCACGCCCCACGTGTTGAGCAATTCGGCGTTACGTCCACCCGGCCTCCCGCATGCCCACTATACGCCCTCGCTCAAAGTCCGTCAACTGCACATACGGTTCACGTCCACGCTGTCGCGGCATGCTACCAGTGTTAAAGACTGCGATGGAGCTCCGTATGCCACGGCAAACTGGCTGACACTGACGGTGGCGGTGCACAAATGCTGCGCAGCTAGCGCCATTCGACGGCCAACACCGCGGTTCCTGGTGTGTCCGCTGTGCCGTGCGTGTGATCATTGCTTGTACAGCCCTCTCGCAGTGTCCGGAGCAAGTATGGTGGGTCTGACACACCGGTGTCAATGTGTTCTTTTTTCCATTTCCAGGAGTGTATTTATGGAAAGAACGACTATGAGAGGAGTTTTTTATATTTTTATTGGTTGTGACAGTGATTTTATCAATTGGTCTGCCTCATATACCATGATGTCCATATGGTTTTATAAATGTTAATCGACGTTTCAGGTATGTGGTTCTGTAATAATTGTAATGTATATAGCTAACTCATGTAACCCCTCCCTCAAACCTGTTATGTAATACCTTCACAGATCTGATGATGGCACCTTCAGAGTGCTGAAACCGGTCATCTAATAAACGATTGAAGCGATCGTGGCTTTTCAATTATTTTAACAATGGAATAAGTCGTTTGGTCGTATGAGCCTCGTTTCACACTGTTTCCAACTTCAGGCCGAGTTTGCCTCCGATGAGTGACACATGGTGGGAGTACGGTGATTATTTGGGTAGTCATGTGTCCCATCATTACTTTGCTGATAAGGTCCATCCCATGGCACAACTTTGGTTCACAATGCTGTTACTGTGTCTTAAGAAGACAGGATCACTGCTCACACAGTTCGCATCGTTCAGGATTGGACTTGTGAAGACAGATATGAATTTTCGCAAATTTTTCCATGGTCGCCAGTCACCAGATCTTAGTATTACTGAGCCTTTGCGTTGTGCTTTGGTGAAAAGGGTGCGTGATCGTCGTCTACCTCCGTCACCTTTACCTGAACTTGTCACCATTTTGCAGCAAGAATGCTATAAGGCTTCCCTGAAAACCATAGAAGAGCTGCATTAATCCATTCTGTGCCGAATGCTAACGTGCTTCCAACACAGTTTTAGGCTGGTAATTGAAAAGTTTTTTTGTGCGTAGTTATCTTCATCCACCACCTATAATACAAAATTGACATTAGTAGATTTTTAATGGTCATCATAATACGTCATATATTGACAAATGCTGCGATTTCTTTTGTATATTTCAAGAGCCATACTCATTTTAACAGAGTTTGTTGAAATAGGTACTTTACATCGAAGCACATCAGTAGCAGCCTCCGGCTGCTGGAAGGTGAATTACTCCAGTTGATGATACTATTGTAGTCTTTCATTGGTTTTATAACTGAATTACAGAAAACAGGCGTACATGTATCTGAAATCCACATCACAGTCATTCAGGCGAAAGAAGAAACTGGTGATCAGTGTACTCAGAGCGGTGGCGTCGCGTCGGTCGCAGCCGTATCACCTGCTGGCTGCTTCCCAGTTCCGTGAGTGCATTCTCTTGTAAACATCTAGATAGCGCGATTATCACCCTTAATTTTCTGCTTGTTCCTTAACTGCAGTGACTGCAGTGTGCAAAAAAGCTACCGTGCACGTTTCTCTAATCTTTATGAAACGGCATAATTTATGTAGTGTAAAGGAAACAAGTTCGCTATTTAAGTTGTCCTGCAAACCTCTGCAACAAGATCCGTTTCGTGACTGGAATAAACACTTTTATCTTCTGTTGAGTTGGCTAGTGGACCTGTTTCCACCCACACGTGGACTGGATTGGCACGAAGGAGGAGATGCGTGTTTCTGAAGACTCGCATACATCCCAAGCCATCTCGTAAACGAATATGACTCCACACCTGTAGCTATACTATGCGGATCAGTGTGAAGTTAGTGGCAGAGAATAGTTTTTAATATACCGTTCATTACGATTATTTCCGTTCCATTTACGAATGTGGCGTGGTAACAATTACTTCTTGAGCATTTCTGTTTCGATTTGTCATATGTCTAATTTTTTCTGAACGTTTCCTCCGGAACTAGTACGTAAGATTCAGAAGAATTGTTTTTAGTTCTTGCACTGAAACTTACGAAATTTAACAGGTTCTCACGGGGATACGATATATTTTTTGGAGTGTCTAGAAGTCAAGAAAGTGCGTGACTTTTCACGCCTTGTATTTGTATTCCGTCCCTAACTGCCATGGGCCCCAGACACATGAACAGTTTTCAAGTATAAACCATGCAAGTATTTTGTACGCAATGTCTTTTGTACACAAACAGCAGTTCTCCAATAACTAAGTACCCTATCCTGCCTATAAATATAAATATGTGGTCAATGCACTTAATATCTGTAAGTATTGTTACCCTCAAATATTTGAACGATGGACCTGATTCGTGGTATGAGGCATTATTTCTGTGAGTATCAAAATTTTACATTTAGTGGACGTTACTAGTTTGCTTTTCTGAACAGCAGTTGACAGATTTTCAAAAAGTTGATATTTAGAGATTACTGCAGTTTTTACCAGATTGATTTTCCTATTTGATAGCTACATCACTGGAGACAACTAATTCACTAGTAGTAAAATTACAGGAACGACTCTATTACACACCTGTTGCACACCCATGAAATTTATTTTGCCTTTGTAGATGACTCTCCATCCAGTGTTGCAAAATACTTACCAAAAAATTATCGCTATTTTAATGCGCCACTAGAATGTTTTTCCTTATAAGGTGTTGATGTAGTTCTGAACAAAAGCTTTCTGAAGCACCTAATCAGTCTGGCTTCCTCTATTAATACAATGAGGAATGGGTGAACCACGGCCGAACACAGCGTCAAGGAGGAAACGACTGTCCTAGCGTGCCGCAGCGCGGGATTAGCCGGTGCCGGCACGGTTGCTCAACGTGTTCGGTCAGAGGGCCGCGTGCTCTATGTAATAAAAAAACTGAGTCAAAGAGTCAACGATCAACTTGAACGGATGTCTTGTGACGTCCGCCCAGACCAAACGCAACGAACAATATCGAACAAAATGAAAGAAAAAAAAGCGGTCTAAGGCGCTGCAGTCTGGGACTGATCGGCTGGTCCCGGCGGAGGTTCGAGTCCTCCCTCGGGCGTGGGTGTGAGTGTTTGTCCTTAGGATAATTTAGGTTAAGTAGTGTGTAAGCTTAGGGACTGATGACCTTAGCAGTTAAGTCCCATACGATTTCACACACATTTGAACATTTTTGAACCTAGCTTGCCGGCCGGAGTAGCCGAGCGGTTCTAGGCGCTATAGTCTGGAACCGCGCGACCGCTACGGTCGCAGGTTCGAATCCTGCCTTGGGCATGGATGTGTGTGATGTCCTTAGGTTCGTTAGGTTTAAGTAGTTCTAAGCTCTAGGGGACTGATGACCTCAGAAGTCCCATGGTGCTCAGAGCAATTTGAACCATTTGAACCTAGCTCGCCCATTTGCAGTAGACCCCCGCACATTCGACCTGGAATGTCGTTGACGGAATTAGAATGATCTTCAGTGATAACTCCTGCTTTGATCTGATAGCTGATGATCAGTGAAGACGTCTTTTCAGACTCCCCAGACAGTGGTGGGATACCAACCTGACCCTCGCCCGCAGTGTGGCCCGACAACCAGGAGTGAGGTCTGGGGAGCCATTTGATTACATAGCAGAACCCCTTTGGATGTCATCCGTGGCACCCTTACAGAACAGTGATATGTCGACGATGTTCTACAGGTCGTTTTGTTGTCCTTCATAGAAAGCTGTCCTGCACACCAGTTGGACAGAATTTGGCATGGTGTCCCACAGGACATCAAACGACTCTGTCCATGCCAAGGCGAGTAACTGACTGCGTAAGGACCAGATGTGGACCATCACTTACTGGCTTTCTCAATTTGTAAAACTCAGTTTTCCTGAAATCACATCTACCGATTCCACCCCCCCCCCCCCCCCGCTCAGAAACCGTTTCTGTCTTCAGTTCCAATTTATCCACCGACTAAGAACACCCTACAGCGTCTTAACTATCAAGGTGTTTCTCTAAGTCCACAAACGCTCGGAAGGAATTCTAATTCCACTACAATCCCACTTCTATTGTCAGTATAAATCCCTTTCCCTTTTCTGAAACTAAATTAGTCTTCGATCACAACTTCATTAATTACGGAAGTATACATCTTGTGTGATGCAGGTTATTTCGGGTAACGTAGTACACCACGTCAGGTTGGTGTTCGTATGACCCAATCAATCATTACTAACGCGGATAGAAGTACGTGTATGCCACTGTTGTACTGAAGAATATGGAGAAGCTACACGCGTAAAGCAGGATGAAGAAATGGTGGTAGGTGGTGGGAACAAATACACGGCGAGGCAGCGGCGCGTGAAACGGCTGCTAGCGAGACACTAAGCAGTGGACGCGGTGGGCACTTCATAAGTCGGCGGCGGCGGCGACCACAAAGGCAGGGAGGGGCCGGCGGTCGACGGCCGCGTGAGTAGCGACCGCTCTGCCGGCGCTGCCGGGGCATCCCATTGTCGTGTCCAGCGCCGAGATACGACCAGCTCCATCCGCACACTTGCTACTCGCGCCAGCTCCCTGCTTTCCACTTCCAGGAGGTATCTGAGTAAGACCAGATTCTTCCTGTGGTTTGCTCCCAACAGGCAATTAACGCAACAGATGTGTATCAACAGCTACCTGAGAAGATAGTAAGAAAGAGCAATGTATAATTTCTCTGATTCATTGTGTGTAACTAAGGAGTACTTCTGAAATCATATTTCTTCTTTTGCTCCCGTTATATCTTCATTCGTCCTCTGGCTTTCCTTTTATGTTCTTCTGTCCACGCTGAATTTTGTCGAGTACGCTTCTCAGCCGTTTAGTGTTTGCGAATTACGATTCTAAATTTCGTCCTGTCTAGAAAGATACGTTCGTAAATCACAATTTTTTTACGTCTTTGTTAACTTATGTTAGCTGCTTGTTGTGGTTTTCATCGATATTTAGCTTCATGTGTCTTGTTGTACATTCTGTAGAAGTGACATTAAAACATCTACATCTACATCTACATTCATACTCCGCAAGCCACCCAACGGTGTGTGGCGGAGGGCACTTTACGTGCCACTGTCATTACCTCCCTTTCCTGTTCCAGTCGCGTATGGTTCGCGGGAAGAACGACTGTCTGAAAGCCTCCGTGCGCGCTCTAATCTCTCTAATTTTACATTCGTGATCTCCTCGGGAGGTATAAGTAGGGGGAAGCAATATACTCGATACCTCATCCAGAAACGCACCCTCTCGAAACCTGGCGATCAAGCTACACCGCGATGCAGAGCGCCTCTCTTGCAGAGTCTGCCACTTGAGTTTATTAAACATCTCCGTAACGCTATCACGGTTACCAAATAACCCTGTGACGAAACGCGCCGCTCTTCTTTGGATCTTCTCTATCTCCTCCATCAACCCGATCTGGTACGGATCCCACACTGATGAGCAATACTCAAGTATAGGTCGAACGAGTGTTTTGTAAGCCACCTCCTTTGTTGCTGGACTACATTTTCTAAGCACTCTCCCAATGAATCTCAACCTGGTACCCGCCTTACCAACAATTAATTTTATATGATCATTCCACTTCAAATCGTTCCGCACGCATACTCCCAGATATTTTACAGAAGTAACTGCTACCAGTGTTTGTTCCGCTATCATATAATCATACAATAAAGGATCCTTCTTTCTATGTATTCGCAATACATTACATTTGTCTATGTTAAGGGACAGTTGCCACTCCCTGCACCAAGTGCGTATCCGCTGCAGATCTTCCTGCATTTCGCTACAATTTTCTAATGCTGCGACTTCTCTGTATACTACAGCATCATCCGCGAAAAGCCGCATGGAACTTCCGACACTATCTACTAGGTCATTTATATATATTGTGAAAAGCAATGGTCCCATAACACTCCCCTGTGGCACGCCAGAGGTTACCTTAACGTCTGTAGACGTCTCTCCATTGATAACAACATGCTGTGTTCTGTTTGCTAAAAAATCTTCAATCCAGCCACACAGCTGGTCTGATATTCCGTAGGCTCTTACTTTGTTTATCAGGCGACAGTGCGGAACTGTATCGAACGCCTTCCGGAAGTCAAGAAAAATAGCATCTACCTGGGAGCCTGTATCTAATATTTTCTGGGTCTCATGAACAAATAACGCGAGTTGGGTCTCACACGATCGCTGTTTCCGGAATCCATGTTGATTCCTACATAGTAGATTCTGGGTTTCCAAAAACGACATGATACTCGAGCAAAAAACATGTTCTAAAATTCTACAACAGATCGACGTCAGAGATATAGGTCTATAGTTTTGCGCATCTGCTCGACGACCCTTCTTGAAGACTGGGACTACCTGTGCTCTTTTCCAATCATTTGGAACCCTCCGTTCCTCTAGAGATTTGCGGTACACGGCTGTTAGAAGGGGGGCAAGTTCTTTCGCGTACTCTGTGTAGAATCGAATTGGTATCCCGTCAGGTCCAGTGGACTTTCCTCTGTTGAGTGATTCCAGTTGCTTTTCTATTCCTTGGACACTTATTTCGATGTCAGCCATTTTTTCGTTTGTGCGAGGATTTAGAGAAGGAACTGCAGTGCGGTCTTCCTCTGTGAAACAGCTTTGGAAAAACGTGTTTAGTATTTCAGCTTTACGCGTGTCATCCTCTGTTTCAATGCCATCATCATCCCGGAGTGTCTGGATATGCTGTTTCGAGCCACTTACTGATTTAACGTAAGACCAGAACTTCCTAGGATTTTCTGTCAAGTCTGTACATAGAATATTACTTTCGAATTCACTGAACGCTTCTCGCATAGCCCTCCTTACGCTAACTTTGACATCGCTTAGCTTCTGTTTGTCTGAGAGGTTTTGGCTGCGTTTAAACTTGGAGTGAAGCTCTCTTTGCTTTCGCAGTAGTTTCCTAACTTTGTTGTTGTACCACGGTGGGTTTTTCCCGTCCCTCACACTTTTACTCGGCACGTACCTGTCTAAAACGCATTTTACGATTGCCTTGAACTTTTTCCATAAACACTCAACATTGTCAGTGTCGGAACAGAAATTTTCGTTTTGATCTGTTAGGTGGTCTGAAATCTGCCTTCTATTACTCTTGCTAAACAGATAAACCTTCCTCCCTTTTTTTATATTCCTATTAACTTCCATATTCAGGGATGCTGCAACGGCCTTATGATCACTGATTCCCTGTTCTGCACTTACAGAGTCGAAAAGTTCAGGTCTGTTTGTTATCAGTAGGTCCAAGATGTTATCTCCACGAGTCGGTTCTCTGTTTAATTGCTCGAGGTAATTTTCGGATAGTGCACTCAGTATAATGTCACTCGATGCTCTGTCCCTACCACCCGTCCTAAACATCTGAGTGTCCCAGTCTATATCTGGTAAATTGAAATCTCCACCTAAGACTATAACATGCTGAGGAAATTTATGCGAAATGTATTCCAAATTTTCTCTCAGTTGTTCTGCCACTAACGCTGCTGAGTCGGGAGGTCGGTAAAAGGAGCCAATTATTAACCCAGCTCGGTTGTTGAGTGTAACCTCCACCCATAATAATTCACAGGAACTATCCACTTCTACTTCACTACAGGATAAACTACTACTAACAGCGACAAACACTCCACCACCGGTTGCATGCAATCTATCCTTCCTAAACACCGTCTGTACCTCTGTAAAAATTTCGGCAGAATTTATCTCTGGCTTAAGCCAGCTCTCTGTACCTATAACGATTTCAGCTTCGGTGCTTTCTATCAGCGCTTGAAGTTCCGGTACTTTACCAACGCAGCTTCGACAGTTTACAATTACAATACCGATTGCTGCTTGGTCCCCGCATGTCCTGACTTTGCTCCGCACCCTTTGAGGCTGTTGCCCTTTCTGTACTTGCCCGAGGCCATCTAACCTAAAAAACCGCCCAGTCCACGCCACACAACCCCTGCTACCCGTGTAGCCGCTTGCTGCGTGTAGTGGACTCCTGAACTATCCAGCGGAACCCGAAACCCCACCACCCTATGGCGCAAGTCGAGGAATCTGCAGCCTACATGGTCGCAGAACCGTCTCAGCCTCTGATTCAGACCCTCCACTCGGCTCTGTACCAAAGGTCCGCAGTCAGTCCTGTCGACGATGCTGCAAATGGTGAGCTCTGCTTTCATCCCGCTAGCGAGACTGGCAGTCTTCACCAAATCACATAGCCGTCGGAAGCCAGAGAGGATTTACTCCGATCCATAGCGACACACATCACTGGTGCCGACATGAGCGACCACCTGCAGATGGGTGCACCCTGTACCCTTCATGGCATCCGGAAGGACCCTTTCCACATCTGGAATGACTCCCCCCGGTATGCACACGGAGTGCACATTGGTTTTCTTCCCCTCTCTTGCTGCCATTTCTCTAAGGGGCCCCATTACGCGCCTGACGTTGGAGCTCCCAACTACCAGTAAGCCCACCCTCTGCGACCGCCCGGATCTTGCAGACTGAGGGGCAACCTCTGGAACAGGACAAGCAGCCATGTCAGGCCGAAGATCAGTATCAGCCTGAGACAGAACCTGAAACCGGTTCGTCAGACAAACTGGAGAGGCCTTCCGTTCAGCCCTCCGGAATGTCTTTCGCCCCCTGCCACACCTTGAGACTACCTCCCATTCTACCACAGGTGAGGGATCAGCCTCAATGCGGGCAGTATCCCGGGCAACCACAGTCTTAGTCCGATCGGCGGATGCGTGGGACGAGCTGGCCGTCCCCGACAAACCCCCATCCGGACCCCCACAGTGATGCCCATTGGCAACAGCCTCAAGCTGTGTGACCGAAGCCAACACTGCCTGAAGCTGGGAGCGAAGGGATGCCAACTCAGCCTGCATCCGAACACAGCAGTTGCAGTCCCTATCCATGCTAAAAACTGTTTTGCAAAGAACGTCTGAACTAATCTACAGAGAGCACAAACAAATCGACAAAATTTAAACGGTTATTAAAATACAAGATTGCCTAGTAAATGCAGTAATGCTGCTACTAACGCACTGCTGACACACTGCTCGGCAGCGGAAGGAGACTACGCGATTTTACACTATTCAGGTACTAAAACGCGATGCTACAACTCGCAAATACTATAATACGCCCGAAATTTATGTATCAAACAATGCAAGTACCAAAAACACTCAAAGAAATTAAGAATTAAACTATGTAAGAAATGAATGAGCTAGGAGTATACGACTTGCTGCTGCAGCTGCTTATCCAACGGCGGCAGGGAGCACACTGACTGACCAACCGACACTGGCCGTTCAAAACAAAAACAAAAGACAAACGACTACGCGAATTTACACTATTCAGGTACTAAAACGCGATGCTACAACTCTCAAATACTATAATACGCCCGAAATTTATGTATCAAACAATGCAAGTACCAAAAACACGCAAAGAAATTAAGAATTAAACTATGTAAGAAATGAGTGAGCTAGGAGTATACGACTTGCTGCTGCAGCTGCTTATCCAACGGCGGCAGCAAGTTTCATGATGGCATCTGTGATTTTTTTTCAGGTAAATTGATAGACCTCCTGTGATTGCTTTCTCATTCCCATTCTATTTTCGTATCTTTGTCTTCAGATTTTTCAGAGGAATTTCCTTTCCTGTTTTACAATGAATTTCTTTTTGGATGTTGGTTCAAATGGCTCCGAGCACTATCGGACTCAACTTCTGAGGTCATTAGTCGCCTAGAATTTAGAACTAATTATACCTAACTAACCTAAGGACTTCACACACATCCATGTCCGAGGCAGGATTCGAATCTGGGACCATAGCGGTCGCTCGGTTCCAGACTGCAGTGCCTAGAACCGCACGGCCACACCGGCCGGCACATTTTGGATCTCTGACGTGTTATCATAGTTTCAGATACGTAAAGAACCGTACAGTTGTTTGGTTTGATGAAGCTCTCCGCTTTAGTTTATCCTATGTAACTACTTAACTACTGCAATCTACATCTGTTGGAACCTACTTTATGTGTTCAAGCCTTTTCCTCCATCTTTAGTTTTTATTCCCCATACTTTCCTCCATTACCACCCTGAAGATTCTTTGATGTCGCAGGATGCATCTTGTAAACGGATCCCTTTTCTTAGATCGTATCACAAATTTCTTTTTCCCCAAATTCGATTCGGTTACCTCCTCATTCGTTACTCTACTTACCCACCCAGCCTCCATTATTGTTCTGTAACACCAAATTTTAAGTGCTTTTATTCTCTTCTTGCCTGAACTTTTTATCGTCAACGTTTCACATCGGAATAGAACACGATGTTAACAAATTTCTCTTTTCAAGAACGCTTTTTTGCTGTTGCGGTTCCATTATGATGTCGCAATTTTCCCTTTAATGGTATTTTTTTTGTCTTGTCCGTTCCAGATTTTTTTGCATTCCCTTTTCAGTTTAGCAATTCTTCCTTCATCAGCTATTACATTTAGCCCCACCAATGCAGTAATTTCTCCCAGGTACATGAATCTGTCTACATGAGAGACGTTGCTGAATTTGGCGACTGTTAACTGCTGAATCTGGAGAAATGCTTACAATTGTTTAAAAAGTTTCAGGACTTATTTCTACAGCCGTACGAAGGACATATGCATCTTGTAGTTGGACACGTAGATATGTGATATGACAGTGCTATAAGGTGTTAGTTTGACTGGAAGCACTGGAAAATTGAGGCGCTGACCTACAAAAAATGATAGTTACCTCGATTAGGTTGTAATTTCTCCTTCTTCACTTTATATAGTAGGCGAATTATCTGTTACGATACTCCGCCTCTTGTACTGTCTTCCTACATTTGTTCTTCCGTAGCATTTATAACTGTGAGCCCTTACCGGGGTCCCCCTTTCTTCATCCACACGGTCTGCATGTTCCATTCATTTCGTACTGTCATCTTTTATTTTTTCGTTTAGTTTATATATTCCTAAATTTTTCCTTACATCTTCGTTTCTTTTTCGATCTTCCCTTGTACATCCTTCCACTCTTCTTAGAAATCTCATTTCTTGAGCCCGTCTTGTACTTGATGCTTGCTGTTACCCTTACTTCACTTCATTAAATAACAACTGATACTGCTATTGTTTTATGAAACTTCAGCTCAGTTTCATCTGCAATTTTTTACGGTGATTGCACCTATGGAAATAAATTTACTTAATTTTTGGGCAGCGACATGGTTATATTCGTAACTGATGTCACATCGTAGATATTTCATATGTCTTAGTTGCTGCAAGATTTTATTATTCAAGACTCTTTTAGATCTTACTGATTGTCTGCCCTGAAATTCCATAAATTTCGTTTTATATAACGAAAATATTTGGGTGTAATATGAGGTTATTTCTTTAATCAGAGACATCTGCACGTAAAATTACATTTAGTCTTGTGTCACGATGTATTCTATTTACGTCCAACATTCTCGATTTGCTAATAACTTCATATATACATGCATTCCTGACTGGAAATGGAGGAAAAAATGTCCTATGAACATGTGTCCGGAAATGCATCGTTTCCATGGTAGATGTCATGACGAATGACAATTCCTCTGACCGCATCCTATGTGTTCCTTGTGTACTACATGCTGTCTAATTGACGCAGCGTACTGTAAGCAGCGGAATGGTCTACATCTACAGCTACGTCTACATGGATACTCTGCACATCATAGAACATTTTAAGCCATTTAGCCATTTTTCGGCGTTTGTGTGATCATGGATGCTATCAGAGAGGTAGGTGGTGGACTGTGTGTACACTAGATTGGAGGACCAGGTTCTACTGGATGTATGAAGAGTGTTGCAGAAATACAGTATCCTTGTCGTACCCCTTTGTTTGTGTTCATTGGCTCTGTTGTTCTACTTCCGACATCTATAACGATTTCGGTGTTTGTGTATAGATTCTTAATAGCATTTATGAGGTAAGATGGATAACCTCATTCAGCCATGATATTCCACAACACTTCCCTATCCACATTATCGAAAGATTTTTCAAAATCTCCAAAAGTGAGATTGGTTTCCTTTCTGAACACTCGTCTCTGTTCTGTGATATTTTGCAGCGTAAAATGATTGTCAGCAATTGATCGTCCTCTTCGAAAACCTGATTGTTCTTCAGATATTAGCAATTCCACAATATTTTTAAGTGTTGCAGTCAGGATTGTGGCATATAATTTGTAGGCTGAATACCGAAGGCTTATACTGCAATAGTTACTATATTTATTTTTGTCGTCCTTTTTAAAGGAAGATATTACTTTGGCTTTCAGTCTTTTGGACTTCTTATTTCTCCAACATAGATTGAATAAGTGGAAAAGTCTTAAACGTAGGAATAACCCTCCAAATAGAAATATTTGGTCGGTATGCAGCAGACATACGGATTTGCTTCTACAACCTCTGAATTTACTTCTTGTGATATGTTCCTAGAAGTAGACTGAAATTTCTGGCATGCAAACGCATGTCTGTTATATTCCCTTAACTTGAGAGGTTTTCTTCATGTCACCAAACAATATGTGGATACCTGTCCCATAGAAAATACATTTTGTCTCTCCAGACAACTAGTAAGCCAGTGGAAATAGACATGCACGTGGGTGTGAAATTTAAGAGCCAAGGAAATAATTCAGAGAAACAAGGCGTGAAACTTTATGAATAGAGTTTCCGGATTCTGCATAACAAAAATTACTATCTGAAATCGACTGATGAGGAATCAATACTTCTTCTGCATTTTATTTTGAACTAGCTGAGACAACTGTTGTTGTCCAGGTACTTTTTTGTCAAAACCTTCTGTTTCTCAGTCTACACCTCCCTCTTCTCTCTATCCAACTCCTTCTGCCCTCCACCCCCGTCCCCTCACTGCTTGCCCCCTCTCTGTCTCCTCCTATCCCCTCTTTCTGCCCACATCCTCTCTCCTCTTTACTCATCCCCTCTCTCTTTATCCATCTTTTCTCCATCCTCTATACACCTCCTGTGCCTGTCCATCACTTCCACCTTTCCTCTCTCTCTGACAAACTCCACCATCCCCTGTCTCTGTCCATCTTCTACACATCCACCCTATGTCTACCCCTCCCTTTACTACACCACCCCCTATCTGCCTTCTCCATATCCACTCTCTGTCTCTCTTCCCCTCTCTCTATTCATCTCCTCTTACCTCCTCTGTCAATCTCCTCCCCTCTGCCCATCTGCTACCTTCCCCCCTGATACCTGCCGCCCCTGCTAACTTCCCCCTTTTTCCATTTCCTCCCCCCTTCTAATTCCATCTACTCCTCTGAATCTCTTTGTCAATCTCCTCCTCACCCTCTCTCTGACCTTCTCCTGTCCCTATCCATTTCCTCCTCCCCATGCGTCTGTATTCATCTCCTCCTGCAGCATTTTTCTGCCTGCCCCTTCATCCACTGCCTTTATCCATCTCCTCCTCTTTTATTTATCTGTCCATCTCCTCCTCACCCCTCTCTCTGTCCATTTCACTACCTCTGTCCATGTCCTCCTCTTCCTGTCTGTACCTATCTCCTCCTTCCACTCGCTGTTTGCCCATCTCTTCCTCCTTCCTTGTCTGTCCACGTTATGACACTCACCTCAATAGGGGGTTGCTGCTTTTCACCCCTGAGCTTTTTACCCATGGCTTTGTTCACATACGTATATGTCAAATGTATTTAACTCATATTTAACATATTTCTCTTGTGTTTGTACACACATTTGACCTGTATTTCTAGCAAGTTGCGGTCTGCAATTTCATTTTCAAGCATCTTAATGTTTATGATGTCGTATTTCCTGAAATATGTGTTGTAAAATGATATAATTTTGCTGGCACATCTAGTGGTGTATGTGCCTACTGTCTGCGAAATGTGTTTTGTATAGAATTAATAGTAAAGAAGTAATAAATTAAAACGTCATGCGCTATGTGACAGTTTCTGACGCATCTCAATGTTTATGACGTCATATTTCGTGTCCTGTGCGTCGAGAAATTCTTTTTTTTTTTTTCTAGGTATATCCAGCGATAAATGTGGATACTGTCTGCAGAAAATTTTGCGAATAGAGTTAGTAGCAACTAAGTAACAAATTTAAACCTCTTGTACTATGTGGTACTTTTTCATACATTCAATGTTTATGACGTTGTGTCTCGTAAACTAAGTGCTGTTCAGTGATGCAATTGTTCTGGTTGGGTTGGGTTGGTTGTTTTGGGGGAGGAGACCAGACAGCGAGGTCATCGGTCTCATCGGATTAGGGAAGGACGGGGAAGGAAGTCGGCCGTGCCCTTTGAAAGGAACCATCCCGGCATTTGCCTTGAGGGATTTAGGCAAATCACGGAAAACCTAAATCAGGATGGCTGGAGGCGGGATTCAACCGTCGTCCTCCCGAATGCGAGTCCAGTGTGCTAACAATTTTTCTGATACCTTCATTGATCTATGTGATTACTGTCTGCCGTTGTGTGACGATTTCAGTTAGGAGTAAACAAGATATAAATTAAAACGTCTGCTTCATACGGCAGTTTTACTGCATGAACAGCGAAAATGTAGTAAGCGATAAAAATTTTGCCTTTTCTCATTTTGTGGGGGTCGTCAGTGAGGAAAAGTGCTCTTATTCTCAAATACTGGTTAACTAAAGTATCGGGTGGTTATAATAAAATTTTCCCTGTTCAACATGTTATAACAAGGAAACTTATTACCGTACGAGTACCACACTTGGTAGCATTGATGTCTAGAGTATGGGGTGCATGATTTCCATGCAACACAGCGCCACCATCCAGTCCCAACAATGGCCATCAAGTGCCGTGGTGAGTCATCGTGATTCGTAGTCTTACTCACCTGACCAGTCGCAGTGCACTTATTGACGTGCCACGATGACCTTGGACAGAAGGAGCAGGGTATAACTGGTGAAGCTCTATTATCAAAGCAACAGTAATGCTGCGGCTACACTTCGAGAATATCGCTGGCTGGAAGTATTACAGAAGGGTCCCCTTTCTCCACCTGCTGTAGGGAGCAAGATGAAGAAGTTTGAATCAACTGGAGAAATGGGCGTCGCTCTGGGAAGAGGCCGACAACCGGATGCACCACATGGGGTTGAAGAAATCGCTGTTGCTATGGCAGACAGCGTTGTGCGCAATTCCCCATCGTCAGGCAGTGCGCATGCTGTGTCACGACAATTGAACATCCGGCGGTCCACTATACGGAAGGTGCTTCGAACCATTCTCAAATGCTTTCCGTAAAAGATCCATTTCGTACAGAATCTTGCACTACAGGTCGGACGACGATGTGTTGTCTGCGCTCCTGCGCTCTCCCTTTCTCGCAAAGGCTTGGACTTGACGAGGGCCGGCCCTGGACCATCCCACTGACAGAACATTGCCTCCCCCCCCCCCACCTTTTTTTTTTAGGAGTTTGGCACTCAAGGACCAAAGATCAAAGATGTGCAGTGTGACTGGCCAGCGTTATTGCGATATGCTTAGCCAGCATGTCATACATGCCCTACAGGAGAGAGACGCATTGAATTCAACAGTTTTCATGCAAGATTGGGCCCGACCGCACATCGCTTGTGAAGTTCACCTGCTTCTCCAAAACACATTTGGAAACTACCGGATTATCAGCCGATCGAATACCTGGCCGGCACAATCACCTGCTCTCACTCCCAGTGATTTCCGGTTGTGGGGCTACTTTAAGGACAGGGTTTACCAGGAGAACACTCACACATGTGCCGATCTGAAGCGCAGCATATCAAGAGAAGTAGCCAGCGTACCTGCGGACATGGTTCTTTCTGTGTGCAGAACGCAATTCTGCCCTTTCAGACTCCTCTGGGCACAGACGGGCACCATATTGGCCCCTTTTGTAGCAGTAATGGTACGGGTATGTAATGGTGTGATGTACCGCAGCAGCACATTAAAAGTGTTTCAATTGAATTGATTCTGCATTATTTCTCTTCCCCATGTCCTTGAAATTAATGCTACCAAATTTTGTACTCGTACGGTACTTAGTTCCCGTGTTATAACGAGTTAAGTAGTTAAGTATCCTCATGTCGGTGGCTACACGGCTTATTCAACGCAACCCCTTTGATATGTGCGTGGTTTTCACACACCCCCCCCCCCCTCCTCTTCCCCTCCTCCTTTCATTCCAGAATGAAATTTTCACTCCAGCGGAGTGTGGGCTGATATGAAACTTCCTGGCCGATTAAAACTGTGTGCAGGACCGAGACCCGAACTCGGGACCTTTGCCTTTCGCGGGCGAGTGCTCTACCGGTAGAACACTTGCCCGCGAAAGGCAAGTTCTAATGTCGGTGCGGCACACAGTTTTAATCTGCCAGGAACTTTCCCACAGTGATTCTTTCCAGCCAGTAAACGTTACATGTACCAAGTTTGGTTGAAATCACTCCAGTGACAGAGTAGGAGATGTGAAGCATACGTACATACACATGTGTATCGTTTGTTGTAATCTGTATGGCTTATGACCCTTTTAGATAACAGCTCTTCGCGGGTCTCTGTTTTGCATGGGAGGTTCACATGATAGCTCTTCCACTCTCTAACCTAGTGGTTGAGTCCAAGATGAGACGTGGACAGTTAAACCTGAGCGGGTACTCCTGCCCGTGGCAAGGCAAACCATACGTTCTACCCCGCAAATATTTCAACAAACTAGCCGTAAAATCTTTTTATGACAGAGGAACCAGCATTGCTTCCGTTAATACTTGTCTGTCCCCACTACTTTCTGGATTCAACGACAGAGAAACATCTGCTGCACTCTCCATCCTCCTACAAATGCTTTTAGTATTGGCAGATATCAAGATATCAGATGCTATCGGGTGCTATTAAGGCCCAGTTGTTTGACTCTTATGTGGACCTACTAACTGCAGTTTGTGTTCACACAAATATTGATATACAGGACATAAAATCCTGTCTGAGGCCTGCGATCATTTTTATGTTAACAATTGGCAACTAATGCTGTACAATTGACTCTTTTATTAGAACACTTTACGCCTGTCGGGATTACACCCATCTTCAGACATCAGAAACTTCAACTCCTACCTAACCAACCAGACGAGAAGCCTTGACAACTTAAAGAAAATGTCCAATAGTCATATGTTATTGGACACTTTCTTTGAGTTGTCAAGGCTACACGCCTGGTTGGTTAGGAAGGAGTTGGTTTGTGATGTATGAAGATGGGTGTAATCCCGACAGGCGTAACATGTTCTAATAAAAGAGTGAATTGAACATCTCATGACTTTACTGCGATTGTACAGCATTGGTTGCCAATTATTAACCCAGAAATATTGCTAGTTATTATGATTATCCACCGCTCATCCAGCATTGACGTATACTTTCAAAAGCACGAGCAGCTTCTGCGATCTGAGATGCCTTACCGGTTAACGTCATAGCCTGACTCAACCTCATTTCATTCGTCTCAAAGGAAAGAAAAGATTCTTGGTAGCATCATAAACTGAAAAAAGGTCCTCCAGAAAGCAGACATTTTCGTTAATCGGTATTATGTGATACAATATTGCTTTCAAACCGACGCCTTTGCGGTTCTGCGAGTAATGCAATGGACTGAAAATAGTAAAATTTTAAAATACTGATGCTTGCTTCTGTATAACGAACGTAGTCTTACCCAAGAGGTCAAGAAAGTTCCACATTCGAAAATGAGTAGCAGTGAGAAAGAAGCAGTCGTCAACATTCTTTTCTGAGGATTACAATAGACGAACACTAGCTTCTTCCCACCTACACTATGTGATAAAAACTATCCGGACACCCCCAAAAACATACGATTTTCATATTAGGTGCATTGTGCTGCCACCTACTGCCAGGTACCCCATATCAGCGACCTCAGTGGTCATTAGACATCGTGAGAGAGCAGAATGGGGCTCGCCACGGAACTCACGGACTTCGAATGTGGTCAGGTGATTGGGTGTCACTTGTCTCATACGTCTGTACGCGAGATTTCCACACTCCTGAACAACCCTAGGTTCACTGTTTCCGATGTAATAGTGAAGGGGAAACATGAAGGGACTCGTACAGCACAAAAGAATACAGGCCGACGCCGTCTGTTGACAGACAGAGACCGCCGACAGTTGAAGAGGGTCGTAGTGTGTAATAGCCAGACATCTATCCAGACCATGTCACAGGAATTCCAAACTACATCAGGATCTATTGCAAGTACCTTGACAATTAGGCGGGAGGTGAGAAAGTTCAAATGGCTCTGAGCACTATGCGACTTAACTTCTGAGGTCATCAGTCACCTAGAACTTAGAACTAATTAAACCTAACTAACCTAAGGACATCACACACATCCATGCCCGACGCAGGATTCGAACCTGCGACCGTAGCGGTCGCTCGGTTCCAGACTGTAGCGCCTAGAACCGAACGGCCACTCCGGCTGGTTGGAGGTGAGAAAATTGGGATTGGTCAACATCGGAAAAAAAGTTTTGTGTGGAGTAAGGAATCACGGTACATAGTGTGGCGATCCGATGGGAGGGTGTGGGTATGGTGATAGCCCGATGAATGTCGTCTGCCAGCGTTTCTATTGCCAACAGCAAAATTTGGTGGCGGTGGTGTTATGGTGTGGACGTGTTTCTCATGGATGGGGCTTGCACCCGTTGTTGTTTTGCGTGGCACTATTACAGCGCAGATCTACATTGATGTTTTAAGCATCTTCTTGCTTCCCACTGTCTGAAGAGCAATTCGGGGATGGCGACTGCATCTTTCAGCACGATCGAGCTCCTGTTCATAATGCACGGCCTATGGCGGAGTGGTTTGCACGACAATAACATCCCTGTAATGGACTTACCTGTTCCTACAGAACAGCTTTGGAATGTTTTGGAACGCCGACTTCGCGCCAAGCCTCACGGACTGACATCGATCTCTCTCCTGAGTGCAAAACTCTTTGGAGAATGGGCTGCCATTCCCCATGAAAACTTCCATTACCTGACTGAACGTATCCCTGCCAGAGTGGAAAGTGTCATCAGGGCTAGGGGTGGGCCAACACCTTATTGAATTCCAGCATTACCAATGGAGGGCGCCACGAACTTGTAACCCATTTTCAGCTAGGTGGCCAGATAGTGTTGGTCACGCAGTATATTATGAAGTGAGAAACTTGAAACTGCGTTGTGCAGCTGATTAAAGAGTGCTGTGTTGTGTTTTCGTTGTAGTAGATTAGTGCCTGAAAGCAAGAATCCACGGATTCCAGAGAAATAGCCAACTCTTCTGAAAATACTGTTGTGAACTGGTGAGTTTAATAACCATTTACGACAAACAATTTGCATCGATAATGTTACACACTTGAGTTTCATAAGACACTATGGATGGATGTTCTTATTTAAAAAGTGGTGTCAGCGCGCGATCTGCTCATTACAAATGCTTCTCAGCCTTCATCGTTATCCCTTAGTGGGCAAACATATTGAATTTATTTTCTTTCCCTTCAAATTCATTCCAGGTTCCCCTTGAACGATTGCGAAGTGAGGCAAGAGAACAAAGCCTCACTCTTGTGAGAAATGAATTTCCAACGGTGTATAAATTTCATGATGCAAAGTTTTCGATGGTGCAGAAGGAAAAAATGAAATTCTAATTCACTGGTACATGCAACTTTCTTTTTTTTTAAAAAAAAAAACAAAGCGTAATAACATTCGATATTCCAGGTGAACAGCAACATTTACTTGGTAGGGCACTTGCATGTAGTACTCACTCACATATGGAGATTGTGTTGGTATTGCGTACCACATTACAGTTAAGTTAGATGCATAGTAAATGATCCGACTCTAAGCTAGATTGATCTTCTCTTCATCAAGCAACACTGCGTAACACTAGGGCGTAAACCTTAATGCAGTGATATATGATCACATGTATTATTCAAAGTGCTTAACTTTCTGGATCGCTATAGACGATATAAGGACGTCTGAGTTACGTACGGTTCGATATGCGGATCCGTATTCCTTTAAAGTAGGATTAACTGCTGCAGACTGACAATTCATCCAGGTATAAAATATTGACGTGACGTCTCTAAAATCGTTGTTAATCAGGTTCCCATCTTGTAGCGTTCTTAAACGTTGGACATAAACACACGAAACTTATTGTCAGGCCTTACGGTAATCTATCTTGTATCTTCCGAGTCCCCTGAGTTGGTTTTCCTCGACAGGTACTGGATGCTTATAATTAAAGTGCGGCTACTAACTAAGGTCCAGTGTGGACGGTAATTCTAGTACAGCAGTGAAACTTGATGAATCTGCTGATGCGTTATGCAGAACCTATTTACATTGAAAAAAGTCAGTTCCAATTTTGGCCACCAGCTGCATATCTGGCGATGTACTGCATTTCTTCGACGTCTCCGGTGCACAAACTGAACAAATTGTGTAAGCGGCAGTTAATAATAAAATCGGCAGTGTGCCCAAGACGCGTTCCTAACCCATAACATACGGAAATATTTCCATTCGTCTTTCTTGCATACACAGTGCCAGATTTTCACGTATTGGCCAAAACTGGAACTAATTTTTTTCAGTGTAAATTGGTTTCGCCTTAACGCTGTAGACCACCACCACGTTTCGGTGAAATACTGCAATTACAGTCCACATTTGTCCTCCGTGAGTAGCTGCACTTTAATTATAGCTACCGGGTACTGTCTTTCTCGTGTTCCTGCATTTATTTTCGCAATGGTTCTTACCTTCGTATTACCCGACTCGGTTCACGTATCAAAGACTAGCGTATCCATAGTGAAAGAGTATTACAGTGCTTTCGATCAACACAGATGACTCAACAGTCTAGAAAGAAGTATCAACGAATTCCATGGCTTTGCACTGTTGGCTCATTCACCAACTTACGAAATATTAGATAGTTTTCCTTTCTTAACTATCTTACCCATAATCTTACTGATTATAATATCAGCAGACCATCTGCAAAAAGCGATTGACGTGAAAAGTCGACCACGAGTCCAATAACCTTACAGTCAGGTGGGAGAAGACAGTGGCTCGTAGAAACATTGAACAGATTCCCGCAGCTGATAATTTTTCACCTGTCGTCGTGAAAATGCATCGACAACTAAGGGCATTAACATTCCTCAAAACCACGATCAGGTCCAGAAGACCATGCTAAGATGACACACATTCAGCCAATACCGTCACTTGAATAACATATTAAGAAGCATTGTTAGCAGAAATCACTCCCGGTCGTTGTTAGGCTTCCAACTCCTGTCTATATTTCACTCAGGTAGCACTTGAATCAGCTGTAAGAAGCGGAGTCCACCCGACTCAATTCTGTCCACCGAGTACAGATTCCTGGAAGCATCGGGTATTGAAACCGAGTCTTCAACATGTCTGACACATGGACCACTTACAGGGTGTTTCAAAAATGACCGGTATATTTGGAACGGTAATAAAAACTAAACGAGCAGCGATAGAAATACACCGTTTGTTGCAATATGCTTGGGACAACAGTACATTTTCAGGCAGACAAACTTTCGAAATTACAGTAGTTACAATTTTCAACAACAGATGGCGCTGCGGTCTGGGAAACTCTTTAGTACGATATTTTCCACATATCCACCATGCGTAGCAATAATATGGCGTAGTCTCTGAATGAAATTACCCGAAACCTTTGACAACGTGTCTGGCAGAATGGCTTCACATGCAGATGAGATGTACTGCTTCAGCTGTTCAATTGTTTCTGGATTCTGGCGGTACACCTGGTCTTTCAAGTGTCCCCACAGAACGAAGTCACAGGGGTTCATGTCCGGCGAATAGGGAGGCCAATCCACGCCGCCTCCTGTATGTTTCGGATAGCCCAAAGCAATCACACGATCATCGAAATATTCATTCAGGAAATTAAAGACGTCGGCCGTGCGATGTGGCCGGGCACCATCTTGCATAAACCACGAGGTGTTCGCAGTGTCGTCTAAGGCAGTTTGTACCGCCACAAATTCACGAAGAATGTCCAGATAGCGTGATGCAGTAATCGTTTCGGATCTGAAAAATGGGCCAATGATTCCTTTGGAAGAAATGGCGGCCCAGACCAGTACTTTTTGAGGATGCAGGGACGATGGGACTGCAACATGGGGCTTTTCGGTTCCCAATATGCGCCAGTTCTGTTTATTGACGAAGCCGTCCAGGTAAAAATAAGCTTCGTCAGTAAACCAAATGCTGCCCACATGCATATCGCCGTCATCAATCCTGTGCACTATATCGTTAGCGAATGTCTCTCGTGCAGCAATGGGAGCGGCGCTGAGGGGTTGCCGCGTTTGAATTTTGTATGGATAGAGGTGTAAACTCTGGCGCATGAGACGATACGTGGACGTTGGCGTCATTTGGACCGCAGCTGCAACACGGCGAACGGAAACCCGAGGCCGCTGTTGGATCACCTGCTGCACGAGCTGCGCGTTGCCCTCTGTGGTTGCCGTACGCGGTCGCCCTACCTTTCCAGCACGTTCATCCGTCACGTTCCCAGTCCGTTGAAATTTTTCAAACAGATCCTTTATTGTATCGCTTTTCGGTCCTTTGGTTACATTAAACCTCCGTTGAAAACTTCGTCTTGTTGCAACAACACTGTGTTCTAGGCGGTGGAATTCCAACACCAGAAAAATCCTCTGTTCTAAGGAATAAACCATGTTGTCTACAGCACACTTGCACGTTGTGAACAGCACACGCTTACAGCAGAAAGACGACGTACAGAATGGCGCACCCACAGACTGCGTTGTCTTCTATATCTTTCACATCACTTGCAGCGCCATCTGTTGTTGAAAATTGTAACTACTGTAATTTCGAAAGTTTGTCCGCCTGAAAATGTACTGTTGTCCCAAGCATATTGCAACAAACGGTGTATTTCTATCGCTGCTCGTTTAGTTTTTATGGCCGTTTCAAATATACCGGTCATTTTTGAAACAGCCTGTAGCTACGGTGGCAGCAATACCGACCCGTGGACTTCGGCGTATATAAACGACACAAACTACAAACACTTCGAGCGCTACGGTAGTAAGGGATGGTGTCTGGTACTCAACGTTAAAAAAAGTACATAATATTCGGATTTACGAATGAAATACACTTGATGGCAAAAAAAATTGAAGGGAAAAGCGGACACACCCCGAAGGAATTATCCGAATGGGACGGAAATCGGTAGGTGTGATGTACATGTGCAGACAAACAAATGATTATAAAAATCATTCAAAATCCAAGATTCCACAAATATTTTTTTATTCAAGACAAACGGGTTTGGTACTAAAATATGTTCATTTTACGCTGACACATGATGTCGAATGGATGAAAATCAGCACATTACAAACTTTTGACATTGCTAAAACATTTACAAACAGTCCAAAAGGCCACATACATATCGCATATACATATTCCCTACAGATGATTGTCACATGCCACAAATCTATAGGCAATATGTATATGGACATGGCATTCTGGACAGGATACTGTGTGTTTTTAAATATTTTAGCAGTGACAGACGTTTATAATGTGCTGAGTTTTATTCGTGTGGCGTCTTGTGTCAGCCCAGACTAACACTCCTAGCTCTCAGGCCGTATGGCAGGCGACAGTAAGGTTGGCATCCCATCGCTTCCCGGGGCGTCTCCAAACGTGTCTTTGGCCTGGAATCTCATTCACTGGAGTAGATTATATTCAGCGATGAGCCCGACTTCGAATTGAGCCCCAATAACCAGCAAATAAGAGTCTGGAGACATGCAGGGCAACGGTGGCATACCAACCTGACTCTCGCCCATCACACAGCTCGACAACCAGGAATGATTGTCTGGGGTCCAATTCCTTTTCATAGTTCTACCACCTTGGTTGTCATCCACGGTACCCTTACAGCACATCACTACATCGACAATATGCCTCGTTTTTGTGTCCGTCATGGCAAGCCATTCCAAACTTACATTTCAGCAAGATAATGCCGGCCCGCACTCTGTGAGACTTTCTACTGTTCGTCTTCGTGCTTCCAAAATTCTATCTTAGCCTACTAGGTCGCTGGATCTCTCGTCAATTGAAAATGTTTGTAGCATTGTGGGCAGAGCCCCCCAACCAGCTCGGGATTTTGATGATCTGACATGCCAGTTGGAAAGAATTTGGCTCGATATCTCTCGGGAGGCCATCCAACGACTCTATCAATCAATTCTAAGCCGAATGACTGCTTGCGTAGGGCCAGAGGCGGACCAACACGTTATTGACTTGCTCAGTTTATGAAGCCCCTTCTCTTGAATAACTCATCCAATTTTTCTGAAACTGTAATCATATGTTTGTCTGCACATGTACATCCTATCTGTTGATTTCTGTCCCATTCTGAAAATTATTTCTTGGTGCGTCTTTTTTTCTTAAAGTGTATGGATTAGGCTGCGATACCTTGCTTGTCGTGAATGATATTCTACAAACAAACTTCATTTGTCTTGAACGATATTCTACAGACAAGTATATGAAACGCTCCGTAAGTGCTACCGATTAGACACAACAATCCGCGCGCGTATTGTGGGGCGGCTGGTGGAATTTATGTTGTTATTTATTTAAATGTAGAATGTTTGGTTTGTAATGTAGAAAAGATGCATTTCCCGGCCGATTAACCATATGTGGGGCGGCGGGTGGAATTAATTGTTATATAAATGTTCCTATTATTTATGCTGTTTTTTTGCCGTTCTCAACACTGGCTCTCTAACTGCAATATTGGCAACCAGAAAGTGATTAGCAAAACATGAAGCCTGTAATTAGAATTCCTAGTGCCCACTTCATCTAAGAAATACACTTATAGCTACAGCTTATAGCTCTGAGGAATTAGGAGATTCTCTGGGATTCATAATCAAAAACGATTTTCTAAAAATGTTCACTATATTCTGAAAGTCACGGACCAAAATGAATCCACACAATCCAACTACCAGAGCAGTTCAGAGTCTAATGCGCTGATACAACTATAACTGTTCAAATTAAATGTTTAAGTGAATGCTCGCCATAATTTGATGATAATGTTCATCAAACGCCACGCTAAATAATGGTAGAATGTCTGTCCCGCAATTGCACGTGAAAATACGACATACGCAAACTGAAGATAGATCATTAAAGTCATCCCAGAATTAGCACTTCACTCGAAAACGATTTCATGGTTACGCGTATCCCGAGTAACTTATTACGGTATCCAAGGCTGTTTATAGCAATGATACCGACGCGACGCGACTCCCGGCACACGTGGTGTGCTATTCAGCGTCTGGAGAGAACTGGGGCCTTTTTCCTCGCGCAGCGTTCTTATATATAAAGCCGCGGTGCGGACGGCTAAGGTAACACCTCATCAAATCGGCTCTCCCGACTAGCCGCTGGGCTAGTAATGCACCACTTTAAGTTATCGAATAAATCATTGCTTCCTTTGCTGATGGCCAATGAAGCTCTCAATGTAAATGTGCAATCAACACACAGGTAAGTAATCATAATAAAAGTCTGACGTGGCTAAGTCAAATATTTTGGGCGAGAGAATTAATTTAATTACACTACACGCAGTAGACGAGCTCTGAACTTGCCCTTTGGAGATACACTATCGCCATAGATTTATAGTTATTCAATTGAAACTTCTCACAATTTTATGATTATAGCGAATCTCCCTTCTACTTAAATTCAAACACCCTAGCCTTATTTATTCGCCTACTTAACCTATCTTGCTTCCTTAATTTTTAAGACAAAAACTAGAAAATCATGAATTTCAACAAAAATTTTAATTTGTGAGATCCAAAATACTGTTTTTACTAAATTATTATGAAAAAGGAATCTAAATATAAATTTTTAAGTTTCTAGCTCTTTTCTGTTGCGCCAATGATTTTTACAGAAAAACGTCCAAATTTCGAAAATGGTTAAAGTTATTGAACTGACATTCAACACATATTGATTTAGTATTACACCTGACATGCTAGAACCGTTTCAGGTTATTTACTTGATTTTTAAAGTATTGCGCAACATTTATGACGTTAGAGGTGGTTACAGCAGACTAGGCTGGCACACAATGGAAAGACTGATGAGAATTTTATAAGGCGTGAGTAGGCTGCTTCCCTACAGTATTACTTCAGGGGATCATTAGCCATCTTGGCTAAGCTAAAGGGCTTCAAGGACGTTTGAGGTGATACGATGTGTAGGTAGAAAAAATCGAGTAACTGGAAAAGTGCTCTAACTAGAATCCACTAGCATACAGCACGAGCGAAACAGGTGTATATATCGAACAAGATTAAGCAGTGGCTAAATACCTGTTTGTTATATTACGGAGTGCCAGGCACAGCAAAACTATTCCGCCCAATTTGCATGATGTAGAAACTAAACTAAACTCCGTCTGAACAGACCTCTGAAGCTCCAACGGTACCGACCGATAGCACTGTCAGCCTCAGTCGATCAGCGGCACTGGATGTGTATATGAAGGGGCATGTGGTCAGCACACTGCTCTCCCGGCAGTCGTCATGTTTCCTGATCAGAGCCGCTAAATCTCAATCAAGTAGCTTCTCAAATGACCTCACAAGGGCTAAGTGCACCCCGCTTACAAACAGCACCGAGCAAACAAACAAGACGGTCACCCATCCAAATCCGACAGTGCTTAACTTCTGTGTTACCACTGCGGCAAATTCGTTGCCGCGAGATGTATAAGATAGGCAAAATATCCTCAGACTTCTAGAGGCATGTCATAATTCTCAGTCAAAGAAAGTCAAGGTTCTGACGGCTGTCAGTACTAACAAACTACTTATTTTATATATAATAAACACAAAACACTTGCACTAATTATTCATATAATAATGTAAAAACTGGTAGACACTGACCTCTGGGAATATTGCTTTGGATTAAGGATAAATGCAGTAAAACGCAGTGTAATATTGACCCTGCAAATTTCCTAAGAAATAAAGGAAAGGCAAACATACATTTATAGCATTTATAGATTAAGATCACTTTGACAATGATTGGAATCTGCTCATCGAAATCCTAAAGTAGTAGAAGTAAAACACAGGTAGCGGAGTTTCATCTGCAATTTATACAGAAACGGAATGCAGTTGTTAGAGTAGGAGGACTTGAAATGGAGGCTACAGTTGAGATGGCAGTGAGACAAGCTGTTGCCTACACCTGACGTCCACCTATTTTTACATAGAGCAAACAGTAAAGGAAACCAAGGGGAACCCTGGAAAAGCAGTTAGAGTACAGGGAGAGGAAATAAAAACTTCGAGGTTTGCCCATTACATAGAAGGGGAAAATAAGTGGAAGATAGGCTAAACGGAATTCATGTTTTGGAAAATGGTTGTAAGATGAACATCAACAAATTTAAATCAACGATAGTGGAATTTAGTTGAATTACAGCACGTGATGCTAAAGGAATTGGATTATAAGAGAGACACTAAAAGGACGAGTTTTACTATTCAGGCAGATATATAGCCGACTATGAGCGAATTAGAGAGATTTTGAATTGCTGACTGTTAAGAGTGTGAGCATATTTTCTGAAGAAGAGAAATTTACTATCACAATATATGTTAGGAGGACTTTTATGAATGCATTTGTCTGGAGGGCAGGCTTGTATGGCAGTGGAACGTGAACAGTAAAGATTTTGATGTGTGATGTTACAGACGAATGCTGCAGATTTGAGGAGCAGATCGAATAGCTAACGTGGATGCAGTGACCAAAATTGAGAGGAAAACAAATTGATGGCAAAACTTGATTAAAAGAGTATCGGTTCATAAGACACATCATGAGGCATCACAGAATCGTCAATTCGGAAACTGAGGCAAGTGTGAAGGAGGGTCAAAAACTGTAGAGGTGGAGACCAAGCCTCAGACACAGCAAGCAGTTTCAGACGAATGTAGGTTGCAGTGGTTATGTAGAGCTAAAAAGACATGAACAGGGTAGGGCAGAGAGGAAAGCTGCATCAAACCGGTCATGCGACTGAAGACCACAACATATTTGGTGATCGGTCGCCTACATCTTTCGTCGCACTGATACACTATGCTGTATCGCTGATGATTATTAGAATGCAAAAATTCTATTTTACAAAACTATGACAATATCTTCCGCTGAAATTCCTGTACGTCTTCACTGAGACACTATTCGTTCTCTTATTGACTTCCCAGTCGCTTTACTTTCCCAGAATGGCTCTACCTGTTTGCAGCGGACTGCGCACTGTTCTGAATATTCCTGACAGATTAGAATTTTGTACTAGACGGGACTCGAACCCAGAACATTGCTTTTCGTGGGAAGTGGCCTTATTGACCAAGCTATATAGGCATAACTCACGGAAAGACCTCACAGACCTCCTTCTGAAAGGACATTTCTCCAAGCTTCTAAATAAGTTTGGAAAGTAGGAGAGGGGTCCTGCTGAAAATGAGGTTGTGAGGACGGATCGTGAGTGGTGCCTGTGTTCACATTCAAGGCAGTAACACCATCACGTGAAGAAACAAGACAGAACAAATCGTTTGGTGAACTGACAAGGGAAACATGTACAAAATGCTGCTTGTTTTGAGACTGCATATGAGAAAGCAATTGAGGAAGGAGTACTATTTTCTGTTGTTGTTGTTGTTGTGGTCTTCAGTCCTGAGACTCGTTTGATGCAGCTTTCCATCCTACTCTATCCTGTGCAAGCTTCTTCATCTCCCACTACCTACTGCAACCTACATCCTTCTGAATCTGCTTAGTGTATTCATCTCTTGGTCTCCCTGTACGATTTTTACCCTCCACGCTGCCCTCCAATGCTAAATTTGTGATCCCTTGATGCCTCAAAAACATGTCCTACCAACCGATCCCTTCTTCTAGTCAAGTTGTGCCACAAACTTCTCTTCTCCCCAATCCTATTCAATACCTCCTCATTAGTTACGTGATCTACCCACCTTATCTTCAGCATTCTTCTGTAGCACCACATTTCGAAAGCTTCTATTCTCTTCTTGTCCAAACTGGTTATCGTCCATGTTTCACTTCCATAAATGGCTACACTCCATACAAATACTTTCAGAAACGACTCCCTGACACTTAAATCTATACTCGATGTTAACAAATTTCTCTTCTTCAGAAACGATTTCCTTGCCATTGCCAGTCTACATTTTATATCCTCTCTACTTCGACCATCATCAGTTATTTTACTCCCTAAATAGCAAAACTCCTTTACTACTTTAAGTGTCTCATTTCCTAATCTAATCCCCTCAGCATCACCCGATTTAATTTGACTACATTCCATTATCCTCGTTTTGCTTTTGTTGATGTTCATCTTATATCCTCCTTTCAAGACACTGGCAATTCCGTTCAACTGCTCTTCCAAGTCCTTTGCTGTCTCTGACAGAATTACAATGTCATCGGCGAACCTCAAAGTTTTTACTTCTTCTCCATGAATTTTAATACCTACTCCGAATTTTTCTTTTGTTTCGTTTACTGCTTGCTCAATATACAGATTGAATAACATCGGGGAGAGGCTACAACCCTGTCTCACTCCTTTCCCAACCACTGCTTCCCTTTCATGCCCCTCGACTCTTATAACTGCCATCTGGTTTCTGTACAAATTGTAAATAGACTTCGCTCCCTGTATTTTACCCCTGCCACCTTCAGAATTTGAAAGAGAGTATTCCAGTTAACGTTGTCAAAAGCTTTCTCTAAGTCTACAAATGCTAGAAACATAGGTTTGCCTTTTCTTAATCTTTCTTCTAAGATTAGTCGTAAGGTTAGTATTGCCTCACGTGTTCCAACATTTCAACGGAATCCAAACTGATCTTCCCCGAGGTCCGCTTCTACCAGTTTTTCCATTCGTCTGTAAAGAATTCGCGTTAGTATTTTGCAGCTGTGACTTATTAAACTGATAGTTCGGTAATTTTCACATCTGTCAGCACCTGCTTTCTTTGGGATTGGAATTATTATATTCTTCTTGAAGTCTGTGGGTATTTCGCCTGTCTCATACATCTTGCTCACCAGATGGTAGAGTTTTGTCATGACTGGTTCTCCCAAGGCCATCAGTAGTTTTAATGGAATGTTGTCTACTCCCGGGGCCTTGTTTCGACTCAGGTCTTTCAGTGCTCTGTCAAACTCTTCACGCTAAATCTTATCTCTCATTTCATCTTCATCTACATCCTCTTCCATTTCCATAATACTGTCCACAAGTACATCGCCCTTGTATAAACCCTCTATATATTACTTCCACCTTTCTGCCTTCCCTTCTTTGCTTAGAACTGGGTTGCCATCTGAGCTCTTGATATTCATACAAGTGGTTCTCTTCTCTCCAAAGGCCTCTTTAATTTTCCGGTAGGCAGTATCTATCTTACCCCTAGTGAGACAAGCCTCTACATCCTTACATTTGTCCTCTAGCCATCCCTGCTTAGCCATTTTGCACTTCCTGTCGATATTATTTTTGAGACGTTTGTATTCCTTTTTGCCTGCTTCATTTACTGCATATTTTCTCCTTTCATCAATTAAATTCAATATTTCTTCTGTTACCCAAGGATTTCTATTAGCCCTCGTCTTTTTACCTACTTGATCCTCTGCTGCCTTCACTACTTCATCCCTCAGAGCTACCCATTCTTCTTCTACTGTATTTCTTTCCCCCATTCCTGTCGATTGTTCCCTTATGCTCTTCCAGAAACTCTCTACAACCTCTGGTTTTTTCAGTTTATCCAGGTCCCATCTCCTTAAATTCCCACCTTTTTGCAGTTTCTTCAGTTTCAATCTACAGTTCATAACCAATAGATTGTGGTCAGAATCCACATCTGCCCCTGGAAATGTCTTACAATTTAAAACCTGGTTCCTAAATCTCTGTCTTACCATTATATAATGTATCTGATACCTTTTAGTATCTCCAGGATTCTTCCAGGTATACAACCATCTCTTATGATTCTTGAACCAAGTGTTAGCTATGATTAAGTTATGCTCTGTGCAAAATTCTACAAGGCGGCTTCCTCTTTCATTTCTTCCCCCCAATCCATATTCACCTACTACGTTTCCTTCTCTCCCTTTTCCTACTGACGAATTGCAGTCACCCATGACTATTAAATTTTCGTCTCCCTTCACTACCTGAATAATTTCTCCCTTTACTACCTGAATAATTTCTTTTATCTCGTCATAAATTTCATCAATTTCTTCATCATCTGCAGAGCTAGTTGGCATATAAACTTGTACTACTGTAGTAGGCGTGGGCTTCGTGTCTATCTTGGCCACAATAATGCGTTCACTATGCTGTTTGTAGTAGCTAACCCGCACTCCTATTTTTTTATTCATTATTAAACCTACTCCTGCATTACTCCTATTTGATTTTGTATTTATAACCCTGTAATCACCTGACCAAAAGTCTTGTTTCTCCTGCCACCGAACTTCACTAATTCCCACTACGTCTAACTTTAACCTATCCAGTTCCCTTTTTAAATTTTCTAACCTACCTGCCCGATTAAGGGATCTGACATTCCACGCTCCGATCCGTAGAACGCCAGTTTTCTTTCTCCTGATAACGACGTCCTCTTGAGTCGTCTTTTCTGTTATACCAGATTTATTATTAGATTTAAGATGCGAAACAAACGTATGCACCTTAGTTACGAAAAGTCTGGACAATTACTCATCTCTTCAAAGTAAATAATGCAAGTAGCAGAAAGGCAATGTTCTACAACAAAATATTAAATTTAAATATTGGTGCTGGATTAGGAACACAATTGATATTATCACTTTCTTTTTATGTATCTGATTCAAATTTTAATAATGGTTGTCTTTTCTTTAGTTTCTTTGCCAACATAAAACGATAAAATTTGCTTAAAAGAGGCGATATAATTATAAGTATTGTCATAAATGATGGCTCAAAGCTAGAGTGACCCTTCATGAACGATGACACTAGATAAGTCTCGGAGTTAACTTCTGTTTTAAATTTTCTGCTGATTTAGAACATAAATTTTCCGTTGCCTAATGGTGGACCACTTGATAGCTCCTTTTTCCGTCATTTCTCATAATAACTTGATACCTGGTTTCGTGTCCAAACTAAGCTGGCTGTCTGTCACCAATGACGGCATCATTGACGGACTTGGGGAAATCCTAAACATGGTTACAGAATTTTGTTTTTAGACGCTCAAAGAGACAGCAGTGACCGAGTGATACTGAACAGCAGGGGCATTACTCTTAACAGTTCGCGTGGAACGAAAGGAAGAAAGGCTGGCGTGGTATTCTTTTGAAGCGGCAACCATTAATAATGTTTTTCACTACTGGGTGTTTAAATGGACAAATGTTCCATCAGCCTGCCCGGAAATATTCACCTCAAACACACGAATAAACAGAGCTCAGACAAATTTAGAGCGCGATAATCTGCAACCGGAGCTTGGAGCCTCTGTTCAGAAAAAAATAATACTAGTTTTACCAACTTAGAGTTTCATTCACCGATTACCAAAGGAAAAAAAAAACTTATTCATCTAACATAACAAAAGGTAGTCGAGTGGCAGTCTTCCAATTTTTTGGACCTGCCTATGCAAAATAGGCCTCATATTGAGTAAATGAAGTGTTACACTAATGTTGCGTTCCTCTTGGAGAGCTAAAGACAGACAGTCTTGATGTGAAAGCGCTTGGTGTTGACCAAGTGTCATCTGAACATGGCGAAAATTGGGTAGGTCAGACAGTCCTCTTCTTTCCCCACCGCTGCACTGCGTGTTACACTCCATTTTAAGGAACAGTCAGCGAAAGCAGAATATCACCTTACGAAAGAACATAACGTTTCCGTTGAAGACTGAAAGACCTTACCTCACGCTTCGCTGTACTGTGTCTCCGCAATGAAACAAGAGGCAGAAATTGGTATGTACAATAGTAAATTTAAGAGACTCAGTAACTATCATCTTAGTGGAGTCACGGACCTGGCTCTAGAAATGATGGTTCCGCAAAGACTCTAAACACAAAAGTGAAAAGAAGTGGAGGTGTTGAGCTTGTCCTCTGCTGTCCCTGTGCCAAGTGATTCTGGCCTTGGGCCGCAGGAGTGGAATGCGCTGGACACTTTACTCTCTTAACAGCCCATTTTCCGCATTTGCGTATACAGATCCCGCACTGACACCCCCTCCAGCCCAGTGCAACACATCAGTTCATAACGAAGAATATGGTAAATGCTTTCCAAAACTTGAGATTTAACTCGTACATGACGCTGTTTGAGAACTGGGAAAATTTTATAGTAGATAATTTAAGACGGCATGAGATTTATTGATTGTTGATCTGTCTTGGCGCAAAGGCTTTATTTGATCTCCTCAGACTAGTTCCGTCAAAAGTTCGCCATCCGTAGATGTTTTTCTTTTATTCTACAACTTGTGAAATACAGAACTGTTACATAGTGAAACATGTTAATTTTTTAAAGGTAACTGAATTGGTTTTTTTTAACGTTCAATGCAATAGCTTTTAAAATTATTACCTTCACAGTTTTACTTATTCGCTGTGCACCACTCACACTGTTTTTTATCTGTAACATGGGCGCATACGATTAAGAATAATTAATTATTACCTTATGTAAAACTTCGGTGCTCCGAAACAGTGGAATTAATACTGTAATGTGAAAGCTAGGCGAATTTTAAGGAGTACACAGTGTAGACATTCATATATGAAAATGACAGAAAAACCAAGTCCTGTTATACGGCCAGAAGTCTGAAGCCCAGTCCTCTTGAATATGGATACAGCGTCTTAACCGCTGCGCGACCTTACTCGGTACATCAGCAACTTCTCTCGGTCTGCAGACCCTGCCGGATACAGGAAACACGACATAGTATCTTGCTTACTTTAAGGGCACAGTGTCCCTGATACTCCACCGGTTTCCATTTGGCGTTCTTAGGAAGAGTTAGGCGTTCAAACCCCACAGTGCAACACCGTACGCAGTGTTCACTCCGGCACGGTGGTGATACCATCATCGGCTGCTAATATCATCCCGTAGCAGCGGCCGCATTCGTTCCACCGATTTGCACGCGGGTGTTTACAGCCGCCGACCAGTTGGTGATCGGATCGGGGCTGCCTGTACGCTACTGCAAGCCCGCACAGGTCGTCACCGCCCGCCACGTGGGCTGCACCAACGTGCCACGTGGGCACGTTGGAATTGAACGATACCGCATGTTGCTGCATCTACAGTCTAGTGAAGCTGGTACCCGACTTTAGAGAAATACACATTTTCCTTCAAAGCTATTCATAGATATGCTTCAGTCCTAGAGTTCTCTGTACATAATTTGAATAGTTCTGCAGAATATTTCGAAGAAAACAACAACAGGCCTACTCGTGAAAATTTTGACTATACAAAAAAAACTTTTGTTCTTTGGGTCCCGCAGTGCAAAATATGTCCTTTAATGACGTGATTATTATGCGTATCAGCCATCTAAATTGCTCTTTAAGTGGTTTTTATTTTATAAGTCACCCACGATGATCCCATTTCGGCATATTGCCTTCATTAGGTGCTCTGAAAATAACACATAAAGACATAACACCTAGGAAACATAACACATTATAGCAGTAACAAAATTATTCCAAAAAAATTAAAAATATTACGCAAAATCTCAACGAAAACTAAAACAAAATTCCAGGCAAAAACATAATTAAAAACAAACCTACAAAAACAGTAAAAAAAATTAACCCTTATCACTTACTTATAATGGTAACTATGTAAGCTCATAATATCGCTGATCAACTTGCATCCAAGCTGTCAAGAGAACAATAGCATAAATAAAACCCGAGTAAAGTCAGACGTATGTCTCCATTGTACATCTAACTAGAAACTAACAATTGTAAAAAGACACGACACAGCAGCAACGATATTACATGTAAGGAAAAAACGCCAAACGAATGTATTACATCTTTTCTGATCATAGTTAAAGACCATTATACTAAAACCGTCATTTACTTACGTATTTACAGAGCACCTGATGATGGAAATATGCCGAAATGGGCTCGTAGTGAGTGACTTATAAAGTAAAAACCACTGAAAGAGCAGTGCAACTGGGTGATATTCATAATAATTACAAAAATCTCTGCCAATTTGCGGAAAAGATATGACTACGACTTTGATTTGCATCCCAAAAGTTCTGCAGAAAATCCTAATAATACTTTCTGTGCCGAAGTAGGGAAATAAATGTAATAATTAGGATCCCAATTTCACTACTTAAAAAAAGAAATTTGTACAACAGTTCTGATGGCAGGTCTGGAAAGCACCCCAAGAGGTCTTACTCGATATCAGGAAACTTCATTCTCTGGTAGCTGGAGGGTCCGACTCCCAGACAGTTGACCATTTGCAGCAGATTACGTAGTGTCTACTTGTATAATTTACGTTACAAACTCCAAGTAAGACTGTTGCAGACGTACATTTGCATCGGTTTTAATAATCGTGATAATGTACATTTAATTTGCGATGCGAAGCTTTCTGGAATATGAAGTACTATGTAGATGCTGTGGTAATAATTCGCAGTGTTCATTTAATTTATTTGCTGTAGGTAGGGAAAACTTAATTTCATTTTTGGAAGACTATCATGACAACTTACCAGGTCCAGAATATTTGTTAAATAGAATAATATCATGGAATCATGTTGAAACAAAAGGTGAAGTTGTGAATGACATATCTTTAAAGCTCATGTTAACTAAGAAGGATGAACAATAACGGTCACGCTGGTTTCAATAGTATGGTTATGCTTGATCAGCCGGTGTTCTTGTGCAGTCGTCGCTCTATTGTAACTGATATTTATGAACCATAACACCCTCAGAAATGTACAGTCTACCAAAAGTGAAACGTCTTCTCGGCTTAAAAGAATTTAAAGTGATCAATGGTGGAGACATTCTCTTCACTCCTTCTTATCCTGCCTTCCAAAAAATATCAGGCGCCGTTGGCGATATCGAATAAAAAATTTCATAGAAACATGTTTACACAACAGTTAAATAAGACCGTCAATGTCGTCTTACTTTCGTTAGAAACTCCTTCCTTCTGGAATATTCCTTTGAAGAGAAAGATGATGACAGCAAAGGTGACTCCTGGAACGTTTTTGGCTCATCGTTCAACAAGGACAAAACAAAAACAATTTGATCTTTTATTGTCAGCAGACAAACAGGCTGCCATAAAACCTTCAAACACGAAACAATGTCATTAGGGTCTTCTGTACAGCTGTTCGAGAAGTACTCAGAATGATCATAGTTTTGTTTCGAGAAATATTGCAGGATGTACAACCCAGCTGTTTTCATAAGCAACTTTATCTTAACTCAAAATATGTCGTTTCGAGGACCTATGCTTCAACTGCAGGGAGAAAAACTTTTTCTTTAGTTTCCAATACTTGGTGAGTAGCTATTTCGTTTTTCATGTCTTTTATCTTCAATCATTTTTTTACCACATTGACTGTCCGCTTAACATTTTTAAACTCTCTTTTACTTACAACCACAAGTATTATATTCTCTGCAAAACTTACCGTTGGTAGACATTCGTCATTCAGTTTAATTATACTTCAGAAATTTTATTTCACTTTCACTACTGAAGTTCGGATTACAACTTAAACAGCTAAGGAAAACGGCAATCGTAGTTTACAAACTTTTTACTACCAACGCGTCTTTCTTGTTATACTTCTTGTCACTCGCCTTTTTTAAATACCGAGGAATTCGAATATGTTTGGAAAAAAAACTTACTTTGCTGAAAGCTTTCCCTGGATCAACATGGTCCACTTTCCTATGTTGTATTAAACACTGGAGTAGTTCCGTTTCTGTGCACCACTGCAGATGTCCAACGTGTGCGACAGTAATCTTCTAACCCTTACTTCCCTACTAGCATCACTCATAATCATCATCAGCCTTGTGAGTCTCACCAACGTTTCACAATCCCATTTGTCTTAAACTTCCCCGTAATCACCCCATCACAGGCAACCTCAGAATAAAAGAAAGCTTAGCAGTTTATGTCTGTGAATTCCGGAGTCAATTGTCTCTGGACAACTGTTGACTTTCCCTGGAGAAACAACATTGCTTAAGAGCTGTCTCTCTTCAAACGAGTGGGAGGCCACAATTAAACATAAGGCTCTACTCCGTAGAGCAGTTCTCTGTCGGAGTCGCGCCCAAAAGTGTATATGTGGGTTGAAATTCCCAACGAGTGCACAATATTAATCTCTCATGTGAGCCTTTCAGTTCATCTTAAAAACCTGTGTAAGAAATTATTACCTTTAATGTAATGTAAAATAATATTTCGTCTTGTTTACACTATCTACTGTTCTTCGAATGTATCAAACATGCTTTCAGCATGTAAACAAAAGAAAGTTGGTTCTTTATTGTGGGACCTCCAGCATATATTATGTCACAGTAGGACATTACACACAGTACTGGAAGACAGAATGCATATATATTGTATAATACATTTTTTACTATCTGACAGTCCTAGAAATTCAAGTTTGAGAGCTAATTGTTTATTCCAAAATATTTTTGTTGTTGTTAGCATAAATATCTTTGAGTAAACAACCAGCTGTCAAACATGAATTTCTGCAACTGTCAGATAGCAAAAACGTATTCTAATAAACGTGGAACAACAAATATGCATATGAAACTTCCTGGCAGACTAAAACTGTGTGCACCGACCGAGACTCAAACTCGCGACCTTTGCCTTTCGAGGGAAAGTGCTCTACCATCTGAGCTACCGAAGCACGACTCACGCCCGGTTCTCACAGCTTTACTTCTGCCAGTATCTCGTCTCCTACCTTCCAAACTTTCTGGAAACATCCCCCAGGCTGTGGCTAAGCCATGTCTTCGCAATATCCTTTCTTTCAGGAGTGCCAGTTCTGCAAGGTTCGCAGGAGAGCTTCTGTAAAGTTTGGAAGGTAGGAGACGAGATACTGGCAGAAGTAAAGCTGTGAGGACCGGGCGTGAGTCGTGCTTCGGTAGCTCAGATGGTAGAGCACTTGCCCGCGAAAGGCAAAGGACGCGAGTTCGAGTCTCGGTCGGTGCACGCAGTTTTAATCTGCCAGGAAGTTTCATATCAGCGCACACTCCGCTGCAGAGTGAAAATCTCATTCTGGGAACAAATACGCATGCCACGTTTTTGGGAAACGGGTTACACCTGCGTGTGACTGTGGCGCTGAAGATGGCAGTACTGATGACGTGATCTGCGAGTGCCCGACATACAATGATGTGGTAACCGAACTAAGACAACTACTGCCCAACCGTGACACCTTTTCCTGACCAAGACGCGACGATACCTTACAGATACTTAACACCTTGGCAAACGAGGTGTCACAAAATAATCTGAGGGAGTTTATAAGGGACCGCAATGGTCGTTGAATGAGAAGAGCTGACTAGAGGCTGAGATGCACCTGCACAGCAGCACCGAGCGCAGAATGGCCGATTGCTGTTACGGTCAAGATCCGCTGCGCTCCTTTATTACGTATGGTCGTGAGACTGCTGTTTGGAGGCGGCAGACCCTCGATTTTTATTTCACCGTCCTTCGCGAATGCGCCTCCTTGCCACCCACACCGGAACGACAGTTGACAGTTCAGCGTGCGAAAGCACTGATCGTAGCCCATATGCGCCGACACCTCGAAGGGACGATCGTCCGAGTGCGAACACAAGGCAGACTCGCAACGGAACGATCCACCATGTACCACGTCATCCGAGAACGTACACTGCGAAGACGGGCGCCGAAACATTCCATCACCACTGAGGACAGCCGTCAGCACACCACACAACGCGATATTGCTGCAGCATTCTTAGACCATTACGCACGACTTTATTCTGCTCAATGTTCCGACCCGATGACGGTGACAGCAGTCTCACAACAGGTTTACGGCATTGTCCCACAGGATTTACAAACTGAATTATTGAACGACATTACGTAAGAAGAAGTTATCGACGCCATAGGTAAAGGAGCGGCGAATAAGTCTCCTGGCCCCGACGGGCTCCCTGTGGAGTTTTATAGAACTTTCCAGGATTTACTGGCTCCCAAGTTGACAGATATCTGTCGGGAGCTTATGTCCCCCGCGGTGCCGCTCCCTGCGATCTTCGTAGAAGGGATAGTTATACCGGTTCACAAACCTAAAGGTGTGGCTCGAATACAAGATTACCGCCCGCTAACACTTGTCAACTGCGACATGAAGATATTCACCAGACTATTAGCAAACCGTCTACGACCGACCTTACCTTACGTCATCTCGCCAAATCAGACTTCCCTAGGGGGTAACAACAACATCCACACAGCACTGTGTCGATACCGTGACTTAATAGCCCTAGCCAGGGCGCGCCGCATCCCGGGAGCGCTGGCATCACTAGATTTTAGCCAAGCTTTATATCGAGTGGATCACGCGTACCTAACGTCCGTTCTCCAGCACATGCAGTACCCACAGCAATTCATAGACGTCGTGATGCGCCTCCTCCGAGGGGCGACTTCGAAAGTGCTCGTTAACGGGCGTCTCTCGCAGTCCCTCCCGATTTTCCGCTCCGTGCGTCAAGGCTGCCCCTTGTCGACGTTACTATATGCTCTGGCACTGGAACCGCTCCTCTGTGGCCTCCGTCAACGCCTCACCGGTCTTACCCTACGTGACGTCACATTTCGCTGTGCAGCATATGCAGACGACCTGTTCTCATGTTCCGCAATCACGACGATGTCATCAGAGCACTAAAATGGATTACCACGTGCGGTGTGGCTTCCGGCAGCTGTCTCAACGTCGCCAAATCGGTCGCCATGGCCATAGGAGACGGGTTGACCCCAGCGAGTGTCGAACCCCTACATCTTCGTGGCACTATCAAATGTCTCGGAATAGAGTTTCACGACAACATACGGCGCAGTGCGGCTCTTAATTACCGCCGCTTATTACAACAAATTCGGGTCCAGATCTTCAACCTTCGTCTGCGGACCCTCGGCATTCTACAAAGGACTGAGAAGAACTGACTAGAGGCTGAGATGCACCTGCACAGCAGCACCGAGCGCAGAATGGCCGATTGCTGTTACGGTCAAGTTCCGCTGCGCTCCTGGGTTAGGGAGCCAGGTGTGTCACCAACACCGAACTGACAATAGCTCTCTTTGAAAAATGTTCTGAAATACTTATAGCTCTCATAGCTGTTTCCATTCGTTATTTGATGACCGAGGTATGCAAAAAGAATATTGTGTGTTGTCAGAAAAACTAATTGTTTAAAGGGCCGTGAAGAAGATACTTACGATTGGACACCGCGTATTAATAGCGCTAGGAGCTTCTGTGTAAAGAAGAATATGGGAAGTAAGTAAAAGGTCTGATATTCTTATCTGCAAAGTATGCTATGATCCACATGTAATGCAAAAGTTACGGACGTCATATGCTGAAAAAGGTGTACTGCATGTGTTTATAGTTAAGATAGTTACCAGAAAGAAATGTCCAAAAATGTAGAATATTTTCCTGCATTTGCTGATTTCTATGAATGCATTACTTTTAGCCATAGGCCAAGCATTGTCTAGGACAGAATTACATATGGTATATTTCATCTAAGTTCAGTGGCAGCCCATTTAAGGACATCCAGTTAAATATCTCACCGTAAATTTTATTTACATTTTCAGGTGTTGCGTTTCTCCTTTAGGCTTGATTATAACAACTGGGCAGTCAGCCAAGAGAACAGGCTTAATTTCTTTTATATACAATGACAGATCATAAATACGTAGCAAGAATAAAAGCAGATTCAATTTCCGTCCCTGTCGTGTTTAGGTATGAAAATAATCTGAATTTTTAAACCATTGCCATATTTTTAGGAGTGTCGGCTCACCAGTCTGTTGATAAACATCCACCTGGTCGTAATTCTACGTGTGGGTCACCGTTATATGATGACTCAGACGCGAGCCGGCAGATGTAATCACGCCAACTGAAATGTCGGAAGCGAGGTTTGCGTACGGAGCTGATAATTCCAAAGAGAACCCGAAGCGGATATGGCACCGGTACCTTGAGTTGTCCATATCGTGATTAGGACCACTGAATATTCAACAAGCGGGCGGCCGGTTTCGGCGGCGGTGGGACCACGGCATTTCAAGGCCCGCGTCGACCCCGAGGTCGGCGCCTCCGCCCGTCTCGGGGCGCCAGGCGGGCAGACAGGCCTCTGCCCACGGTAGCCTAGCAACTCACTCAAGGCACGCTGCTGCACTGCAGCCACACATCACCGGCGGGGGATACGCCGGTCCCCGCCGCCCTTGACATCTGCCTGCTCATTTTTGATGACGATGTTTCCGTATGATAAATATACCGTGAACTGTTCCAATTTCCTGTCATACCCACAAGGGCCGATACTTGATGATCTACTGTCGGGCAGCCACTCCAGCAACTGCCAACTCTTACGTTCACTTTTTGTTGCTCATTTTTTATGACGAGCCGGCCTTTGTGGCCGAGCGGTTCTAGGCGCTACAGTCTGGAACCGCGCGATCGCTACAGTCGCAGGTTCGAATCCTACCTCGGGCATGGATGTGTGTGATGTCCTTAGATTAGTTAGGTTTAAGTAGTTCTAAGTTCTAGGGGACTGATGACCTCAGAAGTTAAGTCCCATAGTTCTCAGAGCCATTTGAACCATTTTTTTTGATGACGATGTTTCCGTATGATAAATAAACCGTAAACTACTCCAATTTCCGGTCATACCAACAAGGAAACGTGACCAACTCGCAGAAAAAAATTGCACTTGCAAGACGCCAGCCGCAACAATCGATCAAACTCGAAAATCAGGGCCCTAACTCTGATAGTATGCATTTATGACCCTCTAAAAGTATAGCTTTAAAGCTTTAGTGTGCACCGGTTGTTCGACACTCGCTCTGTAGCTGCCTAATGTCTCAACACTTAGTACTGTGTAGAGGAGTGACGAAGAGCGTCCTCTTAATCGCGGGACGTTGAAGGCGCGGCCAGAGAAGACGCGAAATGGACGCTTCTGCCCAACTTGTTTTGAAATCTTGTTTGAGCGCACGTTTTTCTCACAACAAAAAGTAACTAATATGGGCAGCGCAGACACGGGCAAAGTAGCCATGGCGGACGAAGCGGCTATTGTGGTGCAGGAGCTCGTAAGGTGCTGGCATGGCATAGTAAATGGTTTGACTTATTCTAACCAGAGGACCGACTCTAATCTGTGTGACGGTGCATCACATAAATATTGACATTTTTATCGGCTGTAAACCGTAGTTAACGTATTTTATGAATATGATTAGTATAAAAGATACAGTTAATGTTCTTAAAACAACTGATATGCAGCGATAATTTAAAAGTAACATCTTTATTTAAAAGATGTCTATGAAAATAGAAATGGATCGTAAAGAGACGCCGAGGAGGAAGGACGTATTTTATAGTACACACACTGTTCAGTTTCGCGATACGGAAGGCAGCCATTGAGCGGCTACACATATTTTATGTAAGTTATTAGGTAATCTGCTAAAATAAACTAATTACCGTTATCACAAAATAAATTTCCTTGTATTAGTTGTCACCTCAAATGCTCGCAGTGGCTGATTATTTTTAATAAGTATTTTTTCAGTAATTTGCACTGCTGGAAGCTCATCTTCCGATGCAGCCTCTGGTCCGCCATTACCCGCCGAAGTATTAATTTATTTTTTTAAAGTGTTAGCAGCAACTCTAAATGCGAGAGATTTCGTTGTAAGAACCTTTATAAATTATAACAGATAATTAATTTACGTTTAAGTTCATTTTTTAAATTATACAGATGCCATGGGTTCAGTAAGTTTTATCTTGGCAGCTCCACGGCAACAATCAAAATTCTCTCGAGCCTAGCTTTGCAATCAATAAATAGAAATTAACAAAATTACATTCAATTCAGTTAACGGCAACTATATTTTAGTCACCACGTTCAAAATCTGAAGTTGGTATATGAATAACAGCTGCCCTTCAAGAACCCGTCTCGTATTTACTTATGCACGTAAGTAAAAGTGTTAAGAAGACAATATCCCTGAGAGAAATAATCATGCACTAACAAAAGAAAACATCACCTGTCAAAAATCAAGATTTATTCTTCCTATAACTGTTATAATTTCAAAGATAGAGTTATAATATTTTTTTGTGAATTTTAGTTGTCCTGATGTAAGGTAAGTGGTTAGTTTGGGTATTTATTGTGGCGAGGCAATGTGACTTTCGTCTTTTTAATGAAACTGTGTCAGAGTGTCACCTCTCAACTCCACAATCCTAATTCAGCTATTGAAATTTCAATCATTATAATGTAGAGCATTTAGCTTTCGCGTAATGCGCCAACATGGGCATAGTGGCCATCTCGCATCTCGGCGGTGGCTTCTGACCTTTTTGTGTAGCGGCAAAACGTAAAAGTAGCGACCAGAAGAAGGGCTCCACGGTGATACTTATATCAAGAGTGACAATGAAGCCTCAAATAAAGAATGAGAAGAAAAAGACAGTAAGAAGAAGGAATAACGGAAAGCAGCCGAAGAGAAGGAAGGTAAAGGTAAAGTTGCGAAAAGCAGGAAACCCAACCCGAGAAGAGATGTTTTCGTCGATGACTATGAAGACTGAGTGTCCATGTACTGCGAAAAAAAAATCAAATTCAAGGCCAGAGAATTAGTGCACTTACTGACAAATGTGCTTCATCGGTGGCTGCGAACTCTGTACAGATGAGGAACATAGTTTGGCTTTTGTTTCAGAAACATTAATTTAATTCGAATCATGGTTCACAACAAAATAAATTTATTTACGCGTTAAAACATTACTTAATACTTTATTTTTGAGTCTGAAACTAAATGACCAATTTGCCCGATGTATTTAAAGTACTTCCTAAGGTTTTATATTATTCGATATTAAACTTCAGTTGTTGCAGATTATTATCACTCATTTATAAACGTTTCCATATACTGCTATTCTGCTTAAAATATGGGAATAGCTTCACCACTTTTCCCGGCTCTCCTCTACGTATGTGTAAACCTCACGCACATGTATGTTCAATGTTATTTTTACAATACTCTCCTATGGATATTCTACAGCTATATATTCGGCTCAATACCAGAGCGAATAAACCTAGCGACTACAGAGGAATTATGAAATGAAGTACATGATTTTCGATTTACAATTTAATCGTACCAGTCGTGATAAAGAACAGCACATCTGCTACAAACGTACTTAACTTCAACAGCGCTAGCTTTAGTATCCAAAGGAAATATCGAACAACAACGACAATAATAATTAAATAGCTCTATGCTACTTCATTGATAACACATTTATTCTTTTCAATCATTTACACTGCAGCCGGCCGCGGTGGTCTAGCGGTTCTAGGCGCTCAGTCAGGAACCGCGCGACTGCTACAGTCGCAGGTTCGAATCCTGCCTCGGGCATGGATGTGTGTGATGTCCTTAGGTTAGTTAGGTTTAAGTAGTTCTAAGTTCTAGGGGACTTATGACCACAGATGTTGAGTCCCATAGTGCTCAGAGCTATTTGAACCATTTTTTACACTGCATTTGTGAATCTCAACATAAAAATGTTCAAAGCAAAGATATCTTTGGCATCAGCTACAGGTGAAAAATGGAGCTCTTTGATACAATGAACAAAGCTCGCTAGTGTCAAACAGTATTTCACAAAGCTGTTTCTCATTCAGTTGTGCAGTACTTCGCGTTCGTGCATTAGGCGGTTGCAGCAGGGCCGAGAGAGTGACAAGCAATTGGTGAGCGTGAGAGTAAGTTTAAAAGCTGTACTTATGGGTTACAACTACATACTATCACAACTGTGGCCAAAAATTTTTATCCATGATCGATTGCTACGACTGATATCTTTCAAGCGTTCTTGATTCTCCTTAAAATATGACGTAAAGTTGGTGTCATTTCTTTGTCAGATGTGTAGAAAAGATTTTGTGTAGGTACGATACCCTCTGTAGAATAGCCGCTGCTCCGTGCATAGATATGTTTCTTTATTATTATGATTATGATTATTATTATTACTATTATTATTACTGTTTTGGGTCATCAGTCTTCTGACTGGTTTGATCCGGCCCGTCACGATTCCCTTTCCTGCGACAGTCTCTTCGTCTCTGGTCAGCACACAATCTCCTCAGTTAAATATGTTTAGTTCAGTCTCGTGTCTTTCTCAAAGATGGTTGCTCTCTGTGTCCTCTGATACCATGGAAGACATCCTCTGATGTCGTAACAAATGCTTATCATCCTGTTCCTTGTTCTAGTTAGCCTTCCCCAGTTATTCCTTTTCTCGCTGACACTGCGGACAACCATATTTCTTATCAGTCAACTTTAATCGTCGTTCTGTAACTCCACATCTCAAAACGCTTCCCATTTTTCACAAAATTAATGATTCACTTCCGCACAAAGCAGTTTTCCAAACGTCCATTCTTAGCAATTACTTTCTAAAACTAAAACGAATATAGTAAACTTGTAACTTTGATGCAGTTTTCTAGTCCTGTCGAACCAGTCACTCTCTTCATATCCGCACGAGTGGAGCGCCCTACAACATCAACCATTTCCTTTTTACACTTACGTGCAGCCTTGCCTCCATGGTTATTCCCTTCTACCATTCGTCCAACTGCTGTTTCCAGCAGCGACTCATGTTCTATTATGCACACGGCTTCTTTGCGTCTTCTATGTAAAATGTTCTTCATAAGATACTTCTTGGCGATGACTCGTTAAGTGTAAGCTTCTAGCGGAGCCGACCGGCCGCACTGACTCATTTGCCATAAGGTGTTATTTAGAGGCTGTATGGAGAGGATGTCATCAGCGTTTCAGGTAGATGGGATTATTAAACAAACACACAGATCAAGTTTCCAAAACTGAACACACTATGTATGAAAAAATGAGACCATATCGACATTGAGCTACACAACAGCGAGACGAACGGTTTAGTTCAGATGAAGACTCCAGTACAATAGACTCCTCAGACATTAACACCAACGAAAAGGTAAATGAACCATAACATGTATATGACACGTACACGATGCTAAATGATGTAACAGTAATACACAGGAAAACTTGAATAAAAACCTTTTAACCTATTAAGGAGGATAGTTCGTGGCCGGTTACTGTGCCAGGCGCGACGTGAAACATGTAACTGACTACATTACCATAGAGAAACTGTAAAAAAAAATAATGCAGCTAATTAACACATAAATAATGACAAGAAAATGTAATTTCAACACATACATCAAACGACAGTAGTAAAACGTAGAATAGAATAGAGTAAAAACCTGTTAATAGATTACGTAGAATAGGCTATGGCTTGTTATTGTACCAGATACCACGTTAAACCTGCAGTTAGACTACATCTACGTAGAAAAATTGTAACACAATAAGTCTACCTAATTCAGCACCATAGTGTATGAAAACTCTAACAAAACCCATATATTAGAATAGTTACGCCAGAGATGAGTCGACTCGTGAGACACACTGCCCAGTGACGGCGGGCTCGAAGTCACATTCTGAGACCACCTCCCTGAGCAGCAACATTGAAGCGACAACTATCTCCAACACCACTTTTCCGTATCTTCCTCTTTTTCCCTTCTTAATATATGGTATTTTATAAACTGCCATTTTTAAATTTCGTGTATTATAATTTCAAGGAGTAGTCACAGCTGTACTCTAAACCAACAGGACGAAATACCTCCACGCAGCCCCACCTGTACGTGATGCTGCATGAGCAACGGTGGTCGCAGCCTCAGCTGCGTAGTCAAATTTACTTGCGCGGCGTGGGCCCCGTTGACACGGCAAAGTGGAGCACTACGGCCCGCACAAAATTTATCAGATGGCGAGGCCTAGTTGTCTAAATGTAGCCTTGACAGAAAAAAGAAAGAAAAGCAGTATTTTCAGACCTTGGAGTCGCTACTTCTCATTAAAGTAGCTCCGCATTTTGCATCCTGCTCCTGAATACGTCCCGTTCCAGTCCTCCCTGGAAGGTAAAATGCCTGTGTGGTAGGAATTGAATCCAGTTTCCCCACGTGGCAAATATCCAATAACTGCTCAACTACAGAAGTTGTCATTTCGAGGATGTTATCGGTTGCAAATACAGTTATGTAAACGGAGATTATTTATTTGGAAGATGCAGTGCACATACTGATGGACACGGTAACATTTAGAGCTATCATTAATCGCCTAGTAATCCTATTATAGCCCGCCCGGCTAGCCGCGCGGTCTAACGCGCCCGGCGGATTAGTGTCGAGGTCCGGTGTGCCTGCCACCCCGTGGATGATTTTTAAGGCGGTTTTCCATCTGTCTCGGTGAAAGCGGGATGGTTCCCCTTATTCCGCTTCGGTTACACTATGTCGGCGATTGCTGCGCAAACGCTGTCTCCACGTATGCGTACACTATAGTTACTCTACCACGCAAACATCTGGGACTACACTTGTCTGGTAGGCTCCACTGGAGGCCGAACCGCACAATAACCCTGGATTCGATGTGGGGCGGCGGTGGACTTGGTGGACTACTGTGGCTTGTTGTGGTGTTGTGAACCACTCAGAGCTACGGCGGGACGAAGCCTCTCCGTCGTTACTAGGTCCCTGGTTTAAATACACAATACACAATCCTATTATCCCCCCGTTTCGATTTAAATCCCTTTGGACCATCAGTTTTATATTAACTGAAGCTATCAGTTGTAGAAGAGCTGTTCGACAGCAGCTGGTCGCAAAAGGTGAAACTTCAGAACCAGACCAACACAGGCAAAAAATTGCGTTTGACACAAGGTCTCTACCAGTCTTAAATTAAGAATATCTCAGCAAAAATGTGCTTCCGGAGCAAGCCTTTATTAGAGAGGAAGGTAGGGCAGTGGGTGGGACACAACAAGTGTATTCTGGGTGCGCTGCTATCCAGGGCGTGATTTCTTTGAATAACTTCAGAACAAATCCCTACGAGAAGGAAAGGCACCTTAGCGTTGACTCTCCCTGAGGCAACAAAGAATCATTAACTTCGTGCTGGAGGAGTAGTGTAGGGGAATACTGAAAGGACAGACAAAGCAATATGTACAAACAACTGCTAAATATCTTAGTCGCATTTTATATGCTTAGTTAAATGTTAATGTCGTGTGACTACGGCCTCCCGTTGGGTGACCGTTCGCAGGGTACAAGTATTTCGATTTGACGCCACTTCGGTGACTTTCGCGTCGATGGGGATGAAATGATGATGATTAGGACAACACAACATCCACTCTCTGAGTAGAGAAAATCTCCGACCCAGCCGGGAAACGATCCCGGGCCCTTAGGATTAACATTCTGTCGCACTGACCATTCAGCTACCGCGGGAGGCCATATACTTTGTTGGAAAGACCGAAACAAGTAGAAAGACAATTAATGAAGAGATAGAAGACAGAAAATAACTAATAGGAAGCTGTTCTTTCAGGGGAACCTATTTCGATTTAGGCCACGCAAACCTGTCTTTTCAGTCTACACCAATCTCTACATACTGAACTCTCAACTTCACACTTAATTAGATAATATATTTTCTTCATGCACTATTCTCCTCCATTGCAAGGTTATAAACATCCGAATGCCTTGTCTCATCAGCTTACTCCTCCTAGTGCTAAGAGTTTTGTGTAATCTACTGATGTCACCAATTTCTTACAATATTTTCATTCATTATTTGTTTTCTCTATGTAACTGCCCATGTCACTTCATTGCCACGATTCCTCATTACCGAGACCTCTAGGTTTTTACGGTGTGCCAGACAGTTGCCCAGAAATCTTTTCTAATTTAAGTTCAAAATAATATACCTGTCTTTTGAAACAACTTATTTCCCTTTTTGTTGGTCACTCTTGTGTTTAATTGCTCCAGTGATGGTAACGTATCTTGCAGCTGATCTGAGTCTTCATATCATTTTACTAATACTTTTCAATATTACTTTAATATTCTGTGTAAAAATGTATTTGTGACTCTAGCTTGTGATATAGAAGTAGCACTGACAACATGTCTGAAGTTTTAAGAAAAAAAAATACAATGCAAATTAAAACACAGAAAAATAAACTGTATACTGAATTGTCTTAAAGAAGTACTTTTCATGCTTGCATTTAATACCGTTTTGAATTTATATCTTTATATGCCAGAAATCGAACGTAATTTTTATGTCATAAATGTCTTATGTTTTCATTAGTTTCTGTTTAAGAGAATACTGATGCGTAACATTGAAATATGTTTCATTCTTGGAACTGAAAGACCGAGCTATTAAACTTCTACTTAATATTACCAAGTCAGAACGTATAGTGGTTTCTTATACTTATTCCACATAGTTGTCCGTCATACTACCTAGAGTTTCTTCATGCTTAAAGTCCACTGTTACTACATAGCAGTATATTCCGTTCAATAATTTGCAAGACCTCGTATTTTCAAACGGCAGGGGCTAAGCAGTTATGTAACTTCCATTGTAATTTTTGTGTTTCATACTTATCTCCCAGTTTCTCTACTCTTTGCGTAACGGACAAATGTGGAGACGCTAAGTGTAACACATATCATTTTATAATTCGAGCTTTTTGTTTTTAAATTTGAAATTTGTGAGAAAACACAAAAAAAATTTGGGAAGTAAAACAATCGAAAACGATAAGAGCAATGAGGAAACAAAACGAAACTTTTGTTAGGAATACACAATATTTAATCAGGTAAGATGGAATATGGCGCACTACAACAGACAGAAAATAGCACAAGCAAGCCAAGATATTTGTAACTATTGTCACAGCTCTACACATGAAGAAAATTCAGGAAGTAATATCAGGTGACGTTGTTACGCCATAGAGTTATTAAGAAATAGAAGGCACCGAGAGATACTGATTTTCCTGTTGACATTAATAAAGGCCAAGGAAAAGTTATTCAGAACGAACTTCCAACAGTCCGCAGCTCGTGGTCGTGCGGTAGCGTTCTCGCTTCCCACGCCCGGGTTCCCGGGTTCGATTCCCGGCGGGGTCAGGGATTTTCTCTGCCTCGTGATGACTGGGTGTTGTGTGATGTCCTTAGGTTAGTTAGGCTTAAGTAGTTCTAAGTTCTAGGGGACTGATGACCAAAGATGTTAAGTCCCATAGTGCTCAGAGCCATATGAACCATATGAACTTCCAACATTGTTTACATAATGTTTGCAACAGGAGACGTTTCCCAAGAACTGTTATAATGCTGTAATTATGCTCCTTCACAAGAAGGAAGATAGACAATACATAAAAGGCAGTAGACCTAGTAACTTCTTGTTTCTAAAGTACAAGATATTTATTACAATTTTCACCAGTCTCACAGAGATTTTAGTCAAGTGATGGACAAGTGGCTTTTATACACGCTTATAGCATAAGCGATAACAAAGGCATTGATTCAACCTATGTTGTAATGACGAAGAATACAAACGTCACTAATACAGTTCCTATTAGAATTCATTAGAACAGTGAGAAACTCAGTACTGACGGAGCAGTCAGACAAGAAGGTCCCCTATCATAAAGACTGTCTTCTGCAGTCGCCGATGCAGTTTCCAAAACCTCAAAGAGAGAAAATAAGCCGGCGGGAGTGGCCATGCGGTTCTAGGCGCTACAGTCTGGAACCGAGCGACCGCTACGGTCGCAGGTTCGAATCCTGCCTCGGGCACGAATGTGTGTGATGTCCTTAGGTTAGTTAGGTTTAATTAGTTCTAAGTTCTAGGCGACTGATGACCTCAGAAGTTAAGTCGCATAGTGCTCAGAGCCATTTGAACCACTTCTATTTCCATCGGTGCATTTTCGATGTACAGATTGAACAGTAGGGGGGAAAAAATTTAATGAAGAGAATGTGAGGGTAAGATTGAAAACCAGTAACAATTAGCCATAAACATTATGTAAGCGAAATACTGAAAATAAAATGATACAAATTAATAATAAGGTTATAGCACCAAATGATAAATTTTTTGAAACTTCCTAGCAGATTAAAACTGTGTGCCGGTCGAGATTAGGGACCTTTGCCTTTTGCGGGCAAGTGGTCTACCAACTGCGCTACCCAAGCACGAGTGACACCCCGTCCTCACAGCTTTATTTCTACTAGTACCTCGTCTCCTATCTTCCAAGCTTTACAGAAGCTCTCCTGCATACCTTGCAGAACTAGCACTCCTGAAAGAAAGGATACTGCGGAGACATGGCTTAGCCACAGCCTGGGGGGTATTTCCAGAATGAGATTTTTCACCCTGCAACGGAGTGTGCGCTGATATGAAACTTCCTGGCAGATTAAAACTGTGTGCCGGACCGAGATTCGAACTCGGGAGCTTTGCCTTTCGAGGGCAAGTGCTCTACCAGCTGAGCTACCCAAGCACGACTCACGCTGTGTTCTCACAGCTTTACTTCTGTCAGGTATGCAAGAGAGCTCAGTCTGCTTTCGGACGGTGAGCGGTGAGGACGTCTTGTTTACGTCCCGTCCGCAGAGTAGCGAGCGCGCGTAGTTTGTTTACTTCCTCGCCACAGCTAATATTCGCGTCCGTTGACATTGAGTCGCCATGGCTCATTCGTACATAAAAGCTACCATCAAGATCAGCTTCCATTCCGACTACGCACGACCACGAGCCTTTGAAGTCGAACGATTTATCCGTGACGAAGTTCAAATACCAATACAGCATATCATCGCTATCCACCTATCCATCACAAGTAGCGTCGTTTACGTCAAGATGATCGATGACGAGGTATGTCACGCAGTTGTGAACAGATGCGCGAACACTCCGATAGTCTCAAAGGTTACCGTTGACCATGCTGGACTAGGATTACGCATACTAAGAGTCTTCGAACTCCGTTTCGAAGTGCCACCGGACATAGTTACCTCAGCTTTCCGCCCTTACGGGAGGGTAATTAGCCACGTGGCCGAAAAATGGAGCACCTTCGAGACGTATCTGGTCCTCAACGGCGTCCGACAAGTGAAAATTGAATTAAAGAAACATGTGCCATCCTACTTAGTCATAGGTGGCTGTCGAGCAATAGTAATGTACGACGGACAACCTCGTACTTGTTCTGGTTGCGGCCAGGAGGGTCATGTGCGCTCGGCGTGCATTCAACGTCGGATTACACAAACTCCATTGCATGACACAGCACCACCTCCTACGCTCACGGCCCTCCCCCTCAATTACGCAGCGGTGACACGATCGACCGTCATGACAGACGACAAACCACTTGGCAGACAGGAAGCGTTAGAATGCACACCTGTCGCCAGTCCTGGATTGACCAACAACATTACGGTGTCCGCAGAGATTGAAGAACGCCGCCCATCGACTCCACATGAAGATTCGGACGAGAGAATGGAGCTCGACGCTAGGGTTGTACCGACCTCTGCCTTTCTCCCTGAGGGCGATGCGATTCGGGAACCACAAACTCTTTCGGACGCAGAAACCCACGTCCGAAACTAAGGTCACCGAGAAAACATAAAAAGCGACGTCGCACACCCTCAGACGATTGCCTCCAGGGGACGTCTCCTCCAGTTGACGACCGGACGGCCGACGAAACGACGAGGAAAATGGATAACACAGGATCACCCTCACCTGTCACTTTGTCTGATTTTGACAAACCCGATTCCGCTCTCTCGGGCAACCAGATGGCAAGCACAGCGCCCGCCGTTGCTACACAACCAGAAACAACTGCGGATTCACCCTTAGTCACTCAGCCCACAATTGTTCTACCGCAGCCACCGTTACTTACGATTCTACGCCCGCTGTGGATGATGAGGAGAGGGGTCTCTCTCCTCCCACACTTCGGCCTCTCCCGAGTAGCAACAGATGCCGGCGCGGACGCGGCCTGCAGATTACAGGCCCCAACTTCTACGGCGACACTGACGACGGCCCCCACCGCAAGACGGCCCCCACCGCAGGAGACGATCTGCAGACCTATCGCTTAACGACCATCAACATTAACACCATTCGGACACGTACGAAGCTGCCGCTGCTCGAAGACATGCTCAATTCACCAGACGTTGACATTGTCTTTCACCAAGAAGTCTTCGTCGCCGATTTCCCGGGTATGTATGGTTATACGGCTCGTGTGTCCCACGCCTCGCCAACTAACAGTGGAGTCGCGGTTCTCCTCAGAGAAGGCCGCGAGGCGGACGAAGTCAGATATCTCCCCGACGCTAGAGGAATGGCCGTAACGGTGCAAGGCGTCCGGTTTATCAATGTGTACGCCCCTTTCGGAACGAATCGCCGTCGTGACCGATCGCTATTCTTCGCAGAAGGAATAGCACCGCTTTTTCAGGGCAGGCAAGATGACTTGATATTAGGGGACGATTTCAATTGCACCCAAGCACCTAAAGATCAGCTGCCACGCCATCCACCGTGCCCCGAACTTGGGACGCTCATCGCCGATCTCCAGCTGGTAGATACATGGGAACATGTCCGAGGAAATAGACCGGGATACATCCATTTCACGAGTCACTCGTCTAGTCGCATCGATAGGATTTACGTCTCCCATTCTCTCGTGGCAATGGTGAGTGACGCGGAGGTGTGGCCAGTAGACTTTTCTGATCACGAGGCCTATATATGTGCCGTCACCCTTCCTCGCCAACGGCTGTGGCGCAGCCGACATCCCTGGAAATGAAACCTGGCTCATCTCGCTTCTCCGGATTGTCGACGCGCCATCGAAGACACTTGGAGTTCATGCGTCCGCCGCCTCCCAACGTATCCTACGTCGATTAGTTGGTGGTTAACCTGCGCCAAGCCGGCCCTACGGCGAACTTTTATTACGTATGGTCGTGAGACTGCTGTTTGGAGGCGGCAGACCCTTGATTTTTATTTCACCGTCCTTCGCGAATGCGCCTCCTTGCCACCCACACCGGAACGACAGTTGACAGTTCAGCGTGCGAAGGCACTGATCGTAGCCCATATGCGCCGACACCTCGAAGGGACGATCGTCCGAGTGCGAACACAAGGCAGACTCGCAACGGAACGACCCACCATGTACCACGTCATCCGAGAACGTACACTGCGAAGACGGGCGCCGATACATGCCATCACCACTGAGGACAGCCGTCATCACACCACACAATGCGATATTGCTGCAGCCTTCTTAGACCATTACGCACGACTTTATTCTGCTCAATGTTCCAACCCGATGACGGTGACAGCAGTCTCACAACAGGTTTACGGCATTGTCCCACAGGATTTACAAACTGAGTTATTGAACGAGATTACGGAAGACGAAGTTATCGACGCCATAGGTAAAGGAGCGGCGAATAAGTCTCCTGGCCCCGACGGGCTCCCTGTAGAGTTTTATAGAACTTTCCAGTATTTATCTTCGTAGAAGGGATAATTATACCGGTTCACAAACCTAAAGGTGTGGCTCGAATACAAGATTACCGCCCGCTAACACTTGTCAACTGCGACATGAAGATATTCACCAGACTATTAGCAAACCGTCTACGACCGACCTTACCTTACGTCATCTCGCCAAATCAGACTTCCCTAGGGGGTAACAACAACATCCACACAGCACTGTGTCGATACCGTGACTTAATAGCCCTAGCCAGCGCGCGCCGCATCCCGGGAGCGCTGGCATCACTAGATTTTAGCCAAGCTTTATATCGAGTGGATCACGCGTACCTAACGTCCGTTCTCCAGCACATGCAGTACCCACAGCAATTCATAGACGTCGTGATGCGCCTCCTCCGAGGGGCGACTTCGAAAGTGCTCGTTAACGGGCGTCTCTCGCAGTCCCTCCCAATTTTCCGCTCCGTGCGTCAAGGCTGCCCCTTGTCGACGTTACTATATGCTCTGGCACTGGAACCGCTCCTCTGTGGCCTCCGTCAACGCCTCACCGGTCTTACCCTACGTGACGTCACATTTCGCTGTGCAGCATATGCAGACGACCTGTTCTCATGTTCCGCAATCGCGACGATGTCATCAGAGCACTAAAATGGATTACCACGTGCGGTGTGGCTTCCGGCAGCTGTCTCAACGTCGCCAAATCGGTCGCCATGGCCATAGGAGACGGGTTGACCCCAGCGAGTGTCGAACCCCTACAGCTTCGTGGCGCTATGAAATGTCTCGGAATAGAGTTTCACGACGACATACGGCGCAGTGCGGATCTTAACTACCGCCGCTTATTACAACAAATTCGGGTCCAGATCTTCAACCTTCGTCTGCGGAACCTCGGCATTCTACAAAGGACACACTTTGTCAATGTTTACCTGGCATCGCGCCTTCTACACATAGCGCGTGTTCTTCCAATACCGTTACTGATGGCTCGAAGTCTATTGTCGGCATTCGGAGCCTATGTCAGCACAGGCATAGTCTTCAAAGTCAGTTATGAGTCGCTGACCCTTCCCCCAGAAAGGAGAGATCTTGGTCTAGTCCATGCCCACGACAGAGCTGTGGCCCTGTATGTCAGCTCACACATCAAGCTGTGGCGCCACCACCCGGAAAGTTTGACAGGTTTGCTGTTGGAGTCCTTAGCTCCACCCTCCCTTATGCCCCCACTGACAACGCAAAACATACTCCCACCCTTCTACTACTTCGGGAACTTTTACATTGAAAACAGCTCTGTCCGTATCGCAGTACCACCGACGAAACAGGCGTCGGCGCGTGATATGTATAATGTCCTACAGTAGAGGCGCCCACCAAACATCGTGGAGACCAAAAACCCTCAGGTTAATTGGAAGGTGGTGTGGAAGACGATTCACGCGATTACACTGGCCACAGACGTCCAATCCACATGGTACATCACAGTCAATGGTAAACAGATCACCCGATCACGCTTCCACAATATAAACATGGCGGAGTCGCCTCTATGTGTAGACTGCGGGATGCCAGACACGGACGAACACCGTCTCACATGCGGCGCGGCAGAAGACGTATGGCGCTTGGTGCGACATATTTTGTCGTATGTTCTACGAGTGACTCCGGAACACATTACACCTCGGTTTCTACTATTTCAACAGTATTTCCCGCGCACAAGGAACAACGCTGTCACGTGGATCCGTGCACATGCGGTACACTACTTATTTCACGATGGACCTAAAGATGTATTCGACTTTTGGAATTACCTACAAGAACGTCATTGCAAGATAGTACGGAACCCAAAATACAGACAGTATTTTTCTAATTACTTAGGGAGTGCCCTACGCAACCCTGCACGCAGCTGGATCATCAATAGGTAGGAGAAGACACCCACTGAGTGAGCTGTCAAGACTAAGTTCGATTCTCGGTGGGAAAACGTAGGACATACGTGAAGACGTACCTGGATGATGAAGCGTAAGGAGAGTAGCGACACACCCTTCTGCATCATGTACGCAGCACTTTTTTTTCCCCATATACATTACCTCGGTGTACGAACGTGCCGAGAAATTGTTTTCTTTACTCAGAGCACGATGCGGTGCTAGGTACAGTTATTTTTGTTGTGGTATAAAGTAAAAGCAAATTAAGAAGATATTAAAAACAGTAAATAAAAATAAATAAATAAATAAACATTCCCACAAAAGATTTCCCCTTATCATCCCTGATTCCTTGATTCCTTGACGGGCGAGGGGGACACTGTGACCAGGCCTCGGGTTACGACCCCTGATCTCTCTGCCCTCCCCGCCCTCCTACAAATTAAAAAAAAAAAAAGAAGAACTTTGTAGAGCACTTGCCCGCGAAACGCAGAGGTCCCGAGCTCGAGTCTCGGTCCGGCACACAGTTTTAATCTGCCAGGAAGTTTCATATCAGCGCACACACCGCTGCAGAGTGAAAATCTCATTCTGGATAAATTTTTTGTTCATCAAAGACAGTGACTGTGTAGCCAGGAAAAGAAATACAGCAGGAGTAAATATGAGCTGAAGTTTTTTTAATAAACTAAAATTGGCAGTGTCCACTGCTTCAAAAATTGCTTTTAAAACTCATCACTAGAGGCTGTAAAGGAGAAAGAGTACATTCTGTGTATCTTGCCAGTTTTGAACTATGGCAGTGAAGCTGAAATTGGTTGTGCATTCTTGGGACAAGAAAACAAGCAAATTAATCAGGAAACATACCAGAGTAGGAAGGATACTATAACAATAAAGTACACGAATTAGAGTTAGAAGTGAATGGGGGAAAAGGGGAGATGACGATCAGGAAAGGGTTAGTTTAGCCAAGCGAGAGAGTAGTAGATAGTCCAAAGAAATTCCTTGCTGGTTCAATAGACATAAAAATGGTTGAGATGACACCCTAATGGAAGGTAGATAGTGACATTGTAAAACATGCAAGAGCATCATGTATGTCTCAGCATCACTAAGAGCATCATAGCTGAATTCTGTAAAACATGGAAATGTCTCGAGGAGGCCCTCATCCAGCAACAAATAATAAATGCTTCAAAGCATTGGAAATGATAGCCAACCAATCGCAAAATACAGGTTCACTAAACCGTGACCATGGTTTCTACGGTTTTAAAGCCGTCTTCTTCTGAAGGCGTATGATGTAAAATCACATTATCTATAGTTAATGTGGGACCCTTCGACTTCGTGTAGTACATGTCGTCCACTTAATCACCATTTAAATACATTTTACAATAGTGGCCGTCTCACTCTAGGGCTTTGCATTAAAACTTCTTTTTTAAAAAAAGAATGTCACCTAGTTATTTAGGATGCAACAAATTGTAGTATTCAAAAATAAATTTAAAAGTTTTAAGACAAATGACCTACAGACTGCCATACAAAGCAGTTCAGTAAAGCAGGCCTATTCTTGACCCTGACATGTAGGCTGCCTACAAAGGAGGCTGATTTCGCAGGCCGATACTGTTCCTGCACAACATGCCTGTAATGCATGTAGCCTACACACCAGGGGCTCGGAAAAACACGTTTTTGTCCGTAGAAGGTTATATACCCACAGTGTTGGTACTTCTGAAGCCTACTGTTTCAATGCCAAATTTGGCTAACTTCGATTAGCAGCTTTGGGGTTGGGCTTACTAAGTATTACTCCTAATAGTGGCCCGGGTAATAAGCTTAGATCTCTAACGAAAATATATGGGACAGGCAGATGAAATGGACATGCCAACATTTTAATCACAATAAGATTTTAAATGCTGTTTTGCAGCACTATACATTTTTCTTGAAAGTACGTTGAAGTTATGAATATTTGTGCTTGGCTCATGATGCTAAATGACTAACAGATGCTAATATGGTATCACAGATGCAAATATGGTATCACTCAATATCCTCTTCACTAATGCCCTATTAATGATTCATTTTATAGAATGTACACTCCTGGAAATTGAAATAAGAACACCGTGAATTCATTGTCCCAGGAAGGGGAAACTTTATTGACACATTCCTGGGGTCAGATACATCACATGATCACACTGACAGAACCACATGCACATAGACACAGGCAACAGAGCATGCACAATGTCGGCACTAGTACAGTGTATATCCACCTTTCGCAGCAATGCAGGCTGCTATTCTCCCATGGAGACGATCGTAGAGATGCTGGATGTAGTCCTGTGGAACGGCTTGCCATGCCATTTCCACCTGGCGCCTCTGTTGGACCAGCGTTCGTGCTGGACGTGCAGACCGCGTGAGACGACGCTTCATCCAGTCCCAAACATGCTCAATGGGGGACAGATCCGGAGATCTTGCTGGCCAGGGTAGTTGACTTACACCTTCTAGAGCACGTTGGGTGGCACGGGATACATGCGGACGTGCATTGTCCTGTTGCAACAGCAAGTTCCCTTGCCGGTCTAGGAATGGCAGAACGATGGGTTCGATGACGGTTTGGATGTACCGTGCACTATTCAGTGTCCCGTCGACGATCACCAGTGGTGTACGGCCAGTGTAGGAGATCGCTCCCCACACCATGATGCCGGGTGTTGGCCCTGTGTGCCTCGGTCGTATGCAGTCCTGATTGTGGCGCTCACCTGCACGGCGCCAAACACGCATACGACCATCATTGGCACCAAGGCAGAAGCGACTCTCATCGCTGAAGACGACACGTCTCCATTCGTCCCTCCATTCACGCCTGTCGCGACACCACTGGAGGCGGGCTGCACGATGTTGGGGCGTGAGCGGAAGACGGCCTAACGGTGTGCGGGACCGTAGCCCAGCTTCATGGAGACGGTTGCGAATGGTCCTCGCCGATACCCCAGGAGCAACAGTGTCCCTAATTTGCTGGGAAGTGGCGGTGCGGTCCCCTACGGCACTGCGTAGGATCCTACGGTCTTGGCGTGCATCCGTGCGTCGCTGCGGTCCGGTCCCAGGTCGACGGGCACGTGCACCTACCGCCGACCACTGGCGACAACATCGATGTACTGCGGAGACCTCACGCCCCACGTGTTGAGCAATTCGGCGGTACGTCCACCCGGCCTCCCGCATGCCCACTATACGCCCTCGCTCAAAGTCCGTCAACTGCACATACGGTTCACGTCCACGCTGTCGCGGCATGCTACCAGTGTTAAAGACTGCGATGGAGCTCCGTATGCCACGGCAAACTGGCTGACACTGACGGCGGCGGTGCACAAATGCTGCGCAGCTAGCGCCATTCGACGGTCAACACCGCGGTTCCTGGTGTGTCCGCTGTGCCGTGCGTGTGATCATTGCTTGTACAGCCCTCTCGCAGTGTCCGGAGCAAGTATGGTGGGTCTGACACACCGGTGTCAATGTGTTCTTTTTTCCATTTCCAGGAGTGTAATTTGTTGACTTAGCAGCAAATTTATATGGAAGAAAGTATTAAGCTTGCTGAAATGCTGTAACTTCTGTACCTTCAGTGGTAAAATAAACTGACAAAAACTAGGTCTCAAAACTGGTAGCAGTCTGCATGGCTAGTGGGAATTATTAATTATACAAAACAAAATATTTTTGTAAATGAATGGTGCTGAAAACTGCTGAAAACAAAATGCTTTATTAAAAGATTGCGGTGCTTGTACACTCAAAGACGAACGCGCCTGTTGGACAGATTTTGGCACAATATACCTCAGGAGGGCAGCCAACAACTCTATCAATCAATACCAAGCCGAGTAACTGTTTGCATAAGGGCCACAGGTGGACCGACGCGTTACGAACTTGCTCTTTCTCTTGAGTAAATCATCCAATTTTTCTGAAATTTTAATAATTTGTTTGTCAGTACATATACATCGTGACTACCGATTACCGTCCCATTCCGATAATTCCATCGTGGTGCCTCCTTTCTTTGTCTTAGGTTATATTTTAATGCATCTTATTTACACTGCGCGACTTGATTATGTTATGGTACTAGCGACTGATGGTAGTAATAAATTAATTTAAAGGTCTACTATTCTCATTGTTCCTCTGCCACAACGTATTTTCAAGCTATGCATGCTGCGATTGACATGTTGGTGAAGCTCCTTAGGCTGCTTGTACCGTAGCTGCAAGCATAGTATGTCAACTCTGATCCTACTGTACTTCAACACAGTTATTTACAAAGTTCTAATTGACGTTGGTGTATTTGGAACGATTTTTATGGTGGTTTTTAAACAGTTGTATTAACAAGGATTTATGCGCTACGGCAATATTATTCTGTTTTTCATCTTGTAGACATTTCAGGATGAATATAGATCTTATTATAATTCCTAATCTTGGAACAAGACTTACACTTATATTCTATTTGTGTCTTCTAGACTAAACGATCATTCCTGATCAAACCTTGGTACAAAATAAAACGTAAGAGGCTCTTTTGATCTGTGACTGGTAAAAATACTGCAGCTGCAAGAAAGACCGTAGAACAGTAACAAGTCCCACCATTTGCACAGTAGTATATTACTTCTGACGAATACTAGAAAACAGATTAAGATGGTGCTCCAGAACGTGTAAAATAGGGGAAACCTAACTGACAGGCACACGCAAGAATGATTCCTAATTATCTGTATAACGCTCCACTGAGTTTCAAAGTCATCTGAGACGGCTACAAGCTACGTTACCCACCGATGGTTATTCAACACTCGACTTGCTGCCACGCTTTGCCGATTCGCATCTTACTGGGACCCTGAGATGGCGTCAGCCATCTTCTTAAAAGCTTTATGGTAGCTGATCCCAGCGAGATGAACAACGGTACAAAAACCATGGAGGAACTTTCGCTTTTAACCAGAACATTTGCATCGTCCTGCACAAGTTTATTCAGGGATCACATAAGATTATTGATGTACAATGTAACTCTTACTCAAGCCAAGTGACTGTGATGCACTAGGATCTGTACAATTCTGTGATTTAAAATAAAATTAATGATACATTTGTTTACTGTGTGTAGATCGCTATTGGGCGTTTCTCCATAATTCAATCTGTTCCAACCTTTATCAGTTTAATGACTGCAAGTTTACCTTCAGCAGCCGGACACACAGATATGACATGAAGTAAACTGACACTTCAGTGTCAGACATCCAAAAAGTTCCTACAACGGGTGATTCAAAAAGGAAGGCCACATTTCAGTTGTTTATCTAGACAAACAACAAAAAGTAACACATTGCGCGTGTTACTGGGTAGAGGAAGGTTCAGAATTTAGAAACGCCTGCGCTGTTGTTTGTTTGTAAGAACAAGGCGACTACACCACAAAAGAAATTATTTTGTGTGATGGAATTTTCGTGATTTCAATCTATTGTTGGAGTGCAACGTGGATTCCGCAGTCGATTCAGCAAGAAGCTGCCTCTGCAAAGCAGATTTGTAATGGGCATACAAAATTCGTAAAAGTTTGTTGAGAACACTGGTCGGTCACGCGTATCTGATGAATGTATATATGTATGTATTAAACTGGGGACCTAGAAACGACGGAGAGACTTCGGTGGTTCACAAACCCACCACAGGCCACAGCAGTCCACCCACCCCACCGCTGCCCACACCGAACCCAGGGTTATTGGACGGTTCTGTCCCCAGTGGACCCCCCCCCCCCCCCAGCCCTCGGAACGTCTCATACCCGACTAGGGTAGCCCCAAATGTTTGCATGGTAGAATAATGATGGTGTACGCGTACGTGGAAACGGTGTTTGCGCAGCAATCGCCAGCACAGCGTAACTGAGGTGGAATAAGGGGAACCAACCCGCATTCGCTGAGGTAGATGGAAAACCGCCTTAAAAACAATCCACGGGTAACCGGCACACCGGACGTCGACATTAATCCGCCGGACGGATTCATGCCGTGGTCCGGCACCGTATCTGATGTATGTCGAGCGTACCCGAGATGCGTTTACACGAAGCCCTGGGAATTCTACAATATGGGAGGGCGAGGAACATCAGCTTCATCAAACAACGGTGTGGCGCTTTCTGAAAAGACGTCTGCATATGAAACCTTACGGGGTGTCGTTACTGCGGTAACTACGTCCCGGTGACCATAACAGAAGGTACGAATTCTGCATTTCACCGCTCCAGTATACAGCTGCGTACACATTTTCCGAACGACTTTTCATTTCCAGATGAATCAACGTATCATCTAGCGAATAAAGAAAACGGCCAAACTGCAAAATTTGTGAATCAGAAAATGCTGGCGTCAATATCGAACATGGAAGAGATCACCTAAACTGAATGGGTTTTGTGCCATTTCCATGCACAAAGTTTACGGACCTTTCGGTTTCGCGGAGGCAGATGTGACAGGAATGTCATCTTGGACATGCTGCAAAATATTTTGTTTCCTCAACTTCACGAAGATTTCAATGAATCCATTTTTATGCTTGGCGGTGGTATCTCAATAACGACGTCCTACAACAATGGACTGAAAGATGTGTTGAACAAGATTTTCTTCACTGCTTTTCACCTCCCATGTCACCAGAGCTCATAACTTGTGATTTTTTACGTGGAGGTACATAAAAGGAAGAGTATTTGTCCCCCTACGGCAGCTATTTTTCAAGAGCTGAGAAAACTAATTGTTTAAGTAGCGGATTCAATAAACAGGGACCTCATGATACGTGTGTGGACTGAAATGGACTGAGGTTTCGATGTTTGTCGAGCAGGGCATGGTGTTCATGTTGAATGTGTGGTCTAGTGTCCGTGCGAATCTATCTCTGTCCGTGCGAACCTATCTCTACCCAGTGCCATGCGCAATGTGTTTCTACCGCTCATAGTTTGTCTGTGGCAGACAAAGGAAATCTGTTCTTTCTTTTTGAATCACCCTGTATATTAGCGTCTCCGTTATCTTCCGACTACCAATATTTTTGAGGGCCCATCGTCCACTACTGTTTGAATAACTCTGAAACATATATGTACAATATTTTGTAACGAACAAAGCACTAAAACCCGTGCCCACTTGAGGGCGAACTCGCTTGTAGAATATGATCATTCACACTGGACGAAGACGTCGCACTGACGTCACCTCGCCTTATAGTACGTGCACGTGCAGTGCAGTCAATTGTTTGTTACCGATCGTGTTGCATTAGGTTTTGGGAGAAACCAAGAAATATACAGCGTTGTTCACAAAACCTTATTGACGTGCATTCGGAGTGGAGAAAATTGAAAAAGAAGAAAGAACATAAAAGAAAAAAAACTTGAAAAAGTGTCAGTGCTTTACAAACAGTCAAGTTGGAGGAGGGCAGCGGAAAGCCTGCTTTTCAGGAGTAGACGGAGTACTTTCAGATATAGAGGTAAGGGTGAGTGCAAAGAAAACTGGGAGCAGAAAAAGGCAAGAGAAACAAAGCTGCAATGCATCTACTTCCACATTCTCTACTGTACTTCCTTTTCTCATCATCTGCAGAATCAGATAAGGCATATTCAATCTTAGGTGAAATTGACGTTGGTGATGTTTATTATTAGAACGTACTTCTTTCTGTGGGGTACGTTAAAGGAGAATGTGTACCGTGATGTGCCTATAACCCCAGAGGATATGAAACAACGTATTGTGGCAGCCTGCGGCGACATTACACCAGGTGTACTGCGGCGTGTACGACATTCATTACGCCAGAGATTGCAGTTGTGTGCAGCAAATGATGGCCACCACATTGAACATCTATTGGCCTGACATGTCGGGACACTCTATTCCACTCCGTAATTGAAAACGGAAACCACGTGTGTACGTGTACCTCACCCCTCATGGTAATCTACGTGTGCGTCAGTGAAAAAGACCAATAAAAAGGTGTTAGCATGTGGACGTAATGTGCTGTTCCAGTCTCTTCTGTACCTAAGGTCCATCACCGTTCCCTTTGGATCCCTGCGTAATTCGGTGCTCTCCGATATACACGATCAAACAGCGGAGGAGTGGTACTCAAGCGTCAACTTTAGGTTGCAATATCTTCGGATGTAATTAACATTTTACAAAGCAACAAACGGCACTGATTGCGTATTTGTTTATATGTTCAGATGTGCTAACAAAACTAACGTGGTTCCATTTAAAAAAACGTAGGTTTGTGTTAAAAAACATACTTCCGTGCATTTTTGTATGGTTTGTATTAAACAATTACACTAGCCCCTCTCCTCACGTTCGGTCTGTGGAATCGGTTCGTGAGTATTTGATGTGGTTTACGAAATATATCCAGCGGTAACGTTAGGTGACTCACCCTATATATATACACTCCTGGAAATTGAAATAAGAACACCGTGAATTCATTGTCCCAGGAAGGGGAAACTTTATTGACACATTCCTGGGGACAGATACATCACATGATCACGCTGACAGAACCACAGGCACATAGACACAGGCAACAGAGCATGCACAATGTCGGCACTAGTACAGTGTATATCCACCTTTCGCAGCAATGCAGGCTGCTATTCTCCCATGGAGACGATCGTAGAGATGATGGATGTAGTCCTGTGGAACGGCTTGCCATGCCATTTCCACCTGGCGCCTCAGTTGGACCAGCGTTCGTGCTGGACGTGCAGACCGCGTGAGACGACGCTTCATCCAGTCCCAAACATGCTCAATGGGGGACAGATCCGGAGATCTTGCTGGCCAGGGTAGTTGACTTACACATTCTAGAGCACGTTGGGTGGCACGGGATACATGCGGACGTGCATTGTCCTGTTGGAACAGCAAGTTCCCTTGCCGGTCTAGGAATGGTAGAACGATGGGTTCGATGACGGTTTGGATGTACCGTGCACTATTCAGTGTCCCCTCGACGATCACCAGTGGTGTACGGCCAGTGTAGGAGATCGCTCCCCACACCATGATGCCGGGTGTTGGCCCTGTGTGCCTCGATCGTATGCAGTCCTGATTGTGGCGCTCACCTGCACGGCGCCAAACACGCATACGACCATCATTGGCACCAAGGCAGAAGCGACTCTCATCGCTGAAGACGACACGTCTCCATTCGTCCCTCCATTCACGCCTGTCGCGACACCACTGGAGGCAGGCTGCACGATGTTGGGGCGTGAGCGGAAGACGGCCTAGCGGTGTGCGGGTCCGTAGCCCAGCTTCATGGAGACGGTTGCGAATGGTCCTCGCCGATACCCCAGGAGCAACAGTGTCCCTAATTTGCTGGGAAGTGGCGGTGCGGTCCCCTACGGCACTGCGTAGGATCCTACGGTCTTGGCGTGCATCCGTGCGTCGCTGCGGTCCGGTCCCAGGTCGACGGGCACGTGCACCTTCCGCCGACCACTGGCGACAACATCGATGTACTGTGGAGACCTCACGCCCCACGTGTTGAGCAATTCGGCGGTACGTCCACCCGGCTCCCGCATGCCCACTATACGCCCTCGCTCAAAGTCCGTCAACTGCACATACGGTTCACGTCCACGCTGTCGCGGCATGCTACCAGTGTTAAAGACTGCGATGGAGCTCCGTATGCCACGGCAAACTGGCTGACACTGACGGCGGCGGTGTACAAATGCTGCGCAGCTAGCGCCATTCGACGGCCAACACCGCGGTTCCTGGTGTGTCCGCTGTGCCGTGCGTGTGATCATTGCTTGTACAGCCCTCTCGCAGTGTCTGGAGCAAGTATGGTGGGTCTGACACACCGGTGTCAATGTGTTCTTTTTTCCATTTCCAGGAGTGTATATATATATTCCACCTATATATATATATATATATATATATATATGTGTGTGTGTGTGTGTGTGTGTGTATGTGTGTGTGTGTTTGTGTGTATGTAAGGTATCTCATCTGAGAGGCGTCAGTCCCATTTCTCATATATATATATATATATATATATATATATATATATATATATATATATATGTGTGTGTGTATGTAAGGTATCTCATCTGAGAGGCGTCAGTCCCATTTCTCATTCCTTCCGGCAGATATTTGCAGTTCCGTTTCTGCAAAGTGTAGGTGGAGTCAGCTCAAACAGATACAGCTCGTCACGTCTTTCATGCGACGCCCAGCGTCCACGGAAAGCTTGCCTTCGTCTCTCGTTGCAAAGAAAATGATTTTTAAATCAGAAGTTTACGTTCCCACTCGACAAAGTAGTCCCATAGTTGTCTAGTGCGCGATATTCGTTTCATCGACGTGTATCAACAGGAACGTTAAAACAAGAATGATAACCAGGACTCCAGCAGTGACACCAGCGCTCTGGCCCGCGCTAACTGCTGCGGCTATGCATCGGTAGTGCCCCGCTGCTGCTGGAGTTCTTATTATTATTCGTGTCTTACTGTAACTGTTAATATACATCGATAAAACGAATGTCGCACTAGCCTAATTTAGGACAGCTCTGTCTATTGGGTACGTGCAATTCCGATTTCAAAACTATTTTGTTTGTAGCGAAAACAAACCGACTGTTTCCGCCAAAATTGGGAGACTTTATGAGAAGCATTTGTTTGGATTGATTACAGCTACACATTGCAAGAACGAAATTACAAACAACTGCTGAAACATCAGAGAAAATCCGCCTGGCTACCCTTAGGAGACATAACCGTTGTAGCCACTACAGTTTGCTTTACAATTACCCAATAAGTTGCAAATGCGTTCCTAACTAATATTCGGATGGTATTCCCCTGCACCGGCAAACTGCCTGCCAGCCGGAGGCGGCGCGCTCCGCCCCCAGCCCAGATCGGCGGCATTCCTGTCTGCCGTAAATGTCGCATGGCACGCGCTGCGAGCATGCGGCCGGCTGCTCGGCTTGGCGCGTGCTCGCTGCCTACAGGTGGCCCACACACAGTAGCCGCACAGCGACGGCGCTCGGCACGTCCCCACTTTTGTATGCCATTCCTCCCACAACTTTCCCTTTAGCTGTGCATCTATTTTTCACCCTCATGTGTTGAATGTTTACATTTAAATGTAGCAAATATCTAGTTCTTTTCTTACTTTTTGTTTCGTCCCCACCTCTCACAACACGATGTTCCGCTAATGAGCTACCAGCATTCAAAAATTAGGAAGTATGTTAATATATTTCTATGCTTTTCTAATAATTCTTTCATGATCACATTTTTTCCTCTTCTGAGACAGGTTCAATGAATTTTTTAATAAAAAATGCTTCAATGCATTAAAAACCAACGGCAAGTAATTGCAGTAGTGGCGCCTCTAGCAGTGAGGGCTTGGAAAGAGATGGTACGCGAGAAAACGGTAAACGACTGATATTATTGTTGATTCCATAGTTTTCGTTGTTTCTAGGATTATGGTGTCAGTTACGATTTTTTAACCCTGGAGGTGTGAATAGGGCTGAATGGACGTTACTTGTAAGAATACTAAAAAAACTGGCAGTAACGTCAAATCCACAATGTTAGGGTCCGCATCTCGTGGTATACCTCTGATCTGCCTCTGGATCACGGGGTCTCGGATTCGATTCCTGGTCGTATTGGGGATTTGCTCTTCCCCGGGACTGGGTGTTTGTATTGTCCTCATCATTTCATCATCATCATCATCGTCATTCGTGACAGTGACACGATTGGACTGCGTAAAAATTGGACTATGTAAAAATTGGGACTTTGTACGGGCGCTGATGACCACGCATTTGAGCGCCCCACAAACCAAACATCACCATCGTTATCACAATGTTAGGGGTAGGTACGTTGATTTCTGTCAGTTGTGGTTACATTTCACACCTTAGGTTATGTTTAAGAGAAGGAAGATGGTGATGCAAAACGATGAAAAACTACAAATATTAGTGTCGAATCCATAGTATTCGGGATTGTGACGCTGATTAGTGACGGCGTAACGATAGCTGACCCTTGGAAATAGATATGGTGGTTGAGTGCGAAGGTACGTGGAACGGAAAACACAACTGTGTTATACGAGGAACCATTTCAGACAACTTTGGGACACATGTAACATTTGGTCGAAGAAACGGCTGGTGTCTCTAGGCGTATATAGGATGGTGGTGAAATGAGAAAACAATATGAAATAATCGATTTGAAAGTTCTAACAGTGGCATTTGAGAACGATTAGTGGTCGATGACAGTTGCGCCGTCTGTTTACCTTACACTATATATAACAGTTTCATGTCATGTCCTTATATAGTTCTAACACAGGTAAATAATGGAGATCACCGACCTAAAGTGGCAAGACTTCTTTGTTCCTGCCCTTAGTATTTGCTACACTGAGAACTGTAAGAATTTGAAACGCGGTGCAGTAGAACAGTGTTAAAAATGAAGTAGGCTGTTATAGCGTGGACTAAAGTTCAAGAAATAATGAGTGAGGAAAAATGTCTTATTAGGAGAAGGAGCAGCTTAGCCATCTGCTACAACATCAAGAATAGTTAACTCGGCGGTTAAAGAAGCAGTAGAAAGAAAAGAATAGTAGGGGCAGGCAGACTAATTTATGGACAAAAAGTTAGAGTGGATGTTGCGTGTGGTAGTTACGAAGAAATGAAAACAAGAAATTAAAAGATGGAGAATAGAATGAAATAATTTAAAGACGGATGACCCTTTAAAAAAGAGGTAACTTCAAATGACATCACAAACATTCATGATGCCAATTATGTTCTACAGCCACACAAGTCGAAACACTTAGACGTAAAGAAATGGAAAAGCGTAGACAACAGAATTATCGACTAGCTGCCTTGTGTAGGTAGGACGGGCACCTACATTATTTTCCAAGAAATGCGCAGCCGACATAATCCCATATGATTATAACGTTGACTTAGTCATCTCCCCACTGTACCATCTTTAGCAGCCACCTTGGACGATGAAAAATATGTCTGTGTCTCTAGTAATAATCGAAGTGTGTGGCGTCGTAGACCGGCAACTGCGTCTTTTTCCAAAATTCACTATTCTTTGGTAATATTTCTTCGTTTTCACTATCATCCAGCAGAATAACATGTGTTATTACTGGAGAAGCCAATTACCACTTCAGACAATGAATTAGCTAAAAACCTAGGTGATTACCCAAATTAAGAGGGTTACTTATTTATCCCAAAGGTACATAAGACAGGAAAAGACATAAAATCTGATTATATTGGAAAAACACGAACTTACTTTATTTCTAAAATATGAATACGGTATACAAATCTTAAATTACAAAATCAGTGAAGTTGTGCCACGGTATCAAGTCTTGCATTTGTAAATTGTGGATTCGTCACTAATGTCGGTCGTTTCAGTTATTTACGCATTTCACATCATTCTGACCCTCCACCCCAGCCTAGCGGTCATACGGATGTCTCCTCCGCGCAGAAACTTGATAATGGATATACGCGTTAGGTAGAAATTTCTTGAGCTTCTCCAGAATAATGCTTAATTATTGTCCCCTCCCCACTCGTAAAATATTTGCAGTAACAGACGAAATGGACGCACATAGGACGAAATGGAAGCAACACGTAAAGAGAACGCAACAAAGCAGATATCATAAAAATGTTTTGCAATACACATCCAAAGGAGTGAGGGACGTGGGTCAGCCCAGCAAGCAATCGTTTTAAGAAGTTGAAGCCGGAAGAGGTCCTTCATATCTAACACACACACACACACACACATATATATATATATATATATATATATATATATATATATATATATATATATATATATATATCAAAAATGACCGGTATATTTGAAACGGCAATAAAAACTAAACGAGCAGCGATAGAAATACACCGTTTGTTGCAATATGCTTGGGACAACAGTACATTTTCAGGCAGACAAACTTTCGAAATTACAGTAGTTACAATTTTCAACAACAGATGGCGCTGCGGTCTGGGAAACTCTATAGTACGATATTTTCCACATATCCACCATGCGTAGCAATAATATGGCGTAGTCTCTGAATGAAATTACCCGAAACCTTTGACAACGTGTCTGGCGGAATGGCTTCACATGCAAATGAGATGTACTGCTTCAGCTGTTCAATTGTTTCTGGATTCTGGCGGTACACCTGGTCTTTCAAGTGTCCCCACAGAAAGAAGTCACAGGGGTTCATGTCTGGCGAATAGGGAGGCCAATCCACGCCGCCTCCTGTATGTTTCGGATAGCCCAAAGCAATCACACGATCTTCGAAATATTCATTCAGGAAATTAAAGACGTCGGCCGTGCGATGTGGCCGGGCACCATCTTGCATAAACCACGAGGTGTTCGCAGTGTCGTCTAAGGCAGTTTGTACCGCCACAAATTCACGAAGAATGTCCAGATAGCGTGATGCAGTAATCGTTTCGGATCTGAAAAATGGGCCAATGATTCCTTTGGAAGAGAAGGCTGCCCAGACCAGTACTTTTTGAGGATGCAGGGACGATGGGACTCCAACATGGGGCTTTTCGGTTCCCCAAATGCGCCAGTTCTGTTTATTGACGAAGCCGTCCAGGTAAAAATAAGCTTCGTCAGTAAACCAAATGCTGCCCACATGCATATCGCCGTCATCAATCCTGTGCACTATATCGTTAGCGAATGTCTCTCGTGCAGCAATGGTAGCGGCGCTGAGGGGTTGCCGCGTTTGAAGTTTGTATGGATAGAGGTGTAAACTCTGGCGCATGAGACGATACGTGGACGTTGGCGTCATTTGGACCACAGCTGCAACACGGTGAACGGAAACCCGGGACCGCTGTTGGATCACCTGCTGCACTAGTTGCGCGTTGCCCTCTGTGGTTGCCGTACGCGGTCGCCCTACCTTTCCAGCACGTTCATCCGTCACGTTCCCAGTCCGTTGCAATTTTTCAAACAGATCCTTTATTGTATCGCTTTTCGGTCCTTTGGTTACATTAAACCTCCGTTGAAAACTTCGTCTTGTTGCAACAACACTGTGTTCTAGGCGGTGGAATTCCAACACCAGAAAAATCCTCTGTTCTAAGGAATAAACCATGTTGTCTACGGCACACTTGCACGTTGTGAACAGCACACGCTTACAGCAGAAAGACGACGTACAGAATGGCGCACCTGTTGTTGAAAATTGTAACTACTGTAATTTCGAAAGTTTGTCCGCCTGAAAATGTACTGTTGTCCCAAGCATATTGCAACAAACGGTGTATTTCTATCGCTGCTCGTTTAGTTTTTATTGCCGTTTCAAATATACCGGTCATTTTTGAAACATATATATATATGCGTATAACAATATCACAATCTCTTATTCAGAAAGTATTCGCTGGCGACACATAATTGACAAATCCTGCACGCACAAAAAAAATATTCGCCTACTGAAATATTTATTACTACAAAGTTCGGGCAATAAATAAACATCTTACAACACAGTTAAAATGATTAAAATCTTAGAGAAAATGTTTATGAGATGGAATTTAGCTGCCTTCTATCATTGTAGTATTAAAAATAGAAACTGAATATAGAAAATAGGACTCTAAAGCAACAACTGTTTCTTTCCGTCTGTCCATCATCCTAATCACCAGCACTTCAGGAAGCTACCAATGCAATTAGAGCGTCTTCAGTTTTTCATTGGACTTACGTTAATATTTCTGGTTTTATGGCCATCATATTCAGCTACATGAAGCTCTCCATAGACAGACGTAATGGGTTTGAGGTGTATTATTCGGTACGGGTATCGTGAGAAAGGCCACCTAAATTGAGGTCATTCTTCGCAATTGGCTGCTGTATTCGAAAGTAGCGCGCCAAAATTGAAAACTTCTGTTATTAATATTAGAAAAACGAAAGAGTGAATTTATTTGCATTTCGTATAAAAGTATCTCTCAATAGCAGGTTGTCAATCTCTTATCTCAAAAGTGCCAGTTATCAGCAGAATAACAAACAATTGCTATACAAAAAGGTAGACGAAGCACTTCAGAGATTTTCGGATCTCGCCTAGCTTGGATGGCAGGCGAAGTTCTTCTGCTGTAAGATCAGACCTGGACAAGCAGTCTCGGAGGATAGACATGTTGTCTGCCATGCTCGGTATTGGTCAAGAATTTATTTTGGAATCTCTGGTTTTTTGGTCATGTAGCTGAGAAATAGTGCGACAGTAATTACGCAACATGCAAGTCATTATTCTCTTTTCTGTGAAAGTATGAAGAATGGAAAATATTTGTGATTTATTAAGTGGACAATAACTGTGTAGTTTCTCGTATTCTGATAATAAAAAGCGAATGGCATCCTTTTTAAACAAACCAGTACAAAATTTAATTATTTTTGCTGGTTCCTCGCTAACATTTTATTGCAGGCTCAAGATAACGGAATCACGACCTACGTGCTGTTTTCTGTGCAGGGGACAACAATTAGAGAAAACTGCACGTCGGTGACCATTACTCAAAAATTATGCATTCCACTCGGGGCGGTGGATACAAGTAGGCACCTCATATGTACTGCAGTCTTGGTACAAAAGGGGTCAGTGACACATCGACTATAGTAAAACAGAGGAGGTATGAAGGGAAGAAATTTTCGAGGGAAGTGATTTATCATACACGCGTAAATCTCTCTCTCTCTCTCTCCATTTAATTTCACTCGTCGTGCTTTCCGCAATAAGAGACGAACTTTTAAAAATCAGACATTGTAATAATTTTTTTAAGGAGATAAAGAAGATCAGAAAAACAGTTCAGCGCCAACAATAATGAAAAGTAGGTAATTGTTGATTAAAACTATTGTAAAAAATTAGGTGTTGTAAATAACAAGAGGAAGAGAAGAAGAAATGCAAAAGACAAATGTAAACAGCAACAACATCTAGCCTAACTGCAGTGCAATAATTATACGTTGAAACATACAATACGTCGCTCATGTAGCACACTGCTGGAACTAAAGTCCGATTTTAGTGATGTCGAGATCATATTTATTATCCAAGATAAAGCCTTTGACCTTAAGAAGTGAAAATAACTCAGTAGATATAGAAAAGAAATACCTACGAAATGGATGTTTACATCGCAAAAGCCTCATAACTAAAACTGTATGGAAATATTCTTTTTCCTGACTATCCGCCTGATACTCTCGTATAGAACAGAACACGCACACGCACACACGGCCACAGACACACAAAGAGAGGAACACAAGCCGAGGGACGTATTTACTGTCATTCATCGCTTGCTCATAGAAGCGGAACAGCCAGGTATCGGAGATTGCGCGCGCACCGGCTCAGACGAGAATAAATTAAACGTAGCCACGGCGGTGGAACGCAAGCGCCGGCTGCAGATCCAGTATCTACGCGCAATTTGTAGCGGGAAACAATTAACCTGGACACAGCGGCGACCCGCTTTCCGTTTATGCGTAGATAAAGCCGAACGTGAGCGCCGGAATCGTGCTCCTCCGTTGCTAGTTGAAATGGAAAGGCGATTATTATCGTATATATATTTGTAATTACAGATTTATCTCTTCAGCTCTAGTACGGAGAGCAAGCAATCGCTGCATGCGCTTTGAATATGTCATTACACGATTTGCATTCGTGGTTTGTGTACTTCCCTTTATAGCGTGCGCGGGAATACATTTCCTGCAAAACATTATTCAGTAAAATATATCTCTGTGTCAAAGTTTCCAAAGTTATATTTTCGAGTACTGCACAGAATACTTTTACTGGTGAATCACAATAGGCTATATGACCCTGATACACCATAGTTTTTTTCCTAAAATACTGTGTTCCAGAATGTCGACCGCAAATGAAATAAAATAATCTTTAATCGTAGTTGATATATTTCTTTAAACAATCATCTAGAAGTACAATAATTACGTCCCTTTTGTTTAACAATGTAGAAGTCTGAGAACAATAAAATAGCTTGTTTTCCTCTGTAACTCACTCGTCTTTAGGTGCTTTTGCACCATCGGAAATTTCAGGAGTGTGCAATTATGCCGTTCATTTGGGATAAAAAAAAATACCAGACACACACAAGTAGCGATTTTTGGTGTTGCGGTATCCCTGCTTGGCAAACATCTCTTCTTGACGAACATCACTGCTTGGCCAATTCTTCGGGTGGCGTATTAACTGTTTTCACTTGAAAAGCTGTTAGATTTGATCCCGAGTGCATTATGGCTCCGCTGCTATTTCACCGAAAATATTTCTCTTCTTGTTCAAAATTATGACCCATGAATGAAGAACAACGCGTTTTGACTACTGTCAATGAAAAAAATAGGCAGTAAGCACACTCTGATGTTACAAAGTAATATATGAAGGGGTCTTTAACATACGTTAAAATAACTCAAAATTAGAAGCAAAGCGTTTAACCATCGTAACACAACCTGTAAGGGCAACTGCTACTTGCGGAAATGCATGCAGTGCAGATGCAAATTACACCATGTACTGCCTAACAACTAACAGCAAGAAGTAGGAATGACATACCACAACTCACTATAGCGAAATCTACCTCATATTGGCTGAAAACTGCACGCAAAGGGGAAAAAAAAAACATTCGATCTGCTAAAGGCAATTTATAATACTGTTAATTGTACTAACGACATTTTGCTTCCAATAGGAGGTGCTCGCGTCGGCTACTGAAGGGAATAAATGATTAATGAGCCCGTACAGACTCAGACGGAAATAAGATTTCAGGAGGAATATAATGAAGGAGGAACTTCGGGTTAATTACACTTTTTATTCAATGAAAAAGCATGAAGTTTCATTAACAGTAAATACAAATGTCCCCCAAGGGCCCATGTTGAAATACAATAACGCACACACGCCCGCGCGTCTCTTTCTCTCTCTCTCTCTCGTGTGTGTGTGTGTGCTTGGTTAAGTCTGTCTGAAATTATGTACTGTTTCTGAGTTGTGCCTACCTCATGTAACCACTTTCACACCCACACAAATAAGTGTTCTAGGGGTCGTCTGTCGCACGATAATTCTCAGGTGATACTAAGACTTTGTTTTAATAAGCTAGATTAGCTAAAAAGGTATCGTAGCCATGCTGGAGCGTCCCCCCCTCCCCCCCCCCACACGCACACACACGTATCGATTTGCAACGACGTGACGATAGTCACGGGATACCTCTTAATATCGTGTCAGTTCTCCTTTTCCCGGCTCAGTGCAGCAATTCGAAGTGGCGTTGACTCAAGAAGTCCCTGGAAGTTCCCTGTAGAAATATTTAGCTATGTTGCTTCTATTGTCTTCCATAACTGCGAAAGTGTTGCCGTTGCAGGATTTTGTGCACGAACTGTCCTCTCGATTAGTCCCATGACTTATCGATGGGATTCGTGTATGGGTGGCCAAATTATTCGCTCGAATTGCCCCGAATATTCTTCAAACCAATCGCGAACAGCTGTGACCCAGTGACATGGTGAGAGGTGGCATGAGCCCCCTCTCATATTTCTATCTTACGATTCTCCTCTCTAGTTGCATGCGGTGGAGGGTTGCTTTTCCTTAACACGCGTACTTCCCACGCAGCGTCTCTCGTCACCCGGGTGGGCCGGTGACAGGCGGGCTCTGTGGAACAGGAGAGAGTTAAGCCGACGTGTGTGAGGCAGTCGAGTGAATGCTTTTCAGACGCCGACATTGTCAAGAGACACGCCCGCTGGGGTGTGAAGTAGCGGCTGGGCTAGAGGTTCCGTTACTTCAGAGAAACCTTGCGAAAACACTTTCTGGCGGGCTACCAGCGAGGCGTGGGAATGACTTGTGTACCCACGCAGTTGTGGCGGGAAAATTCCCGCACTTTCTGCAAAATCAGCACAGAAATTGGCGCCAAGAATCTCCATTGGTGGAATGGTAGTGCTCCGGCAATGGAGTGGAATTTCCGCCGGTTTTCGAGTTGCTGATTGGAACGTAACCACGGCCACTGTCGTGGGGGCGGGAATGTTCGGTGTTCGGCCTGTGCGGGTGCTCTGGGTAGTCGGCAGTCGCCTTTCGGTCGAGGACGTGGGAGCAACCAGCCCTCGCCTGCGGTACGCCAGATCGTGTTCTGGGAGATAAGAAGACTGTTGGTAATGTACGTCCGCAGCACCGGCAGATAGGGATTTTCCTAGGTGATAATCAGAGCTCAGCAGAGCGCGCCTGTTCATCCTTTTCTAACTTTGTTCAGTTTCGAGTAGCAGCAATTACTATTGGGTTAGCTGTGTGTCTCTCTTGAGATTTGAGTGGAAAGGAATTGGCTCCACATACCACTTCGTCTTAAACCTCACGATCTAAGTTAGGGACAACTTCACCTTTACTGTGTTTGTATGAATCTCCAATTTTAGCCAATTTGATGTTTTACATTTCCTGTGTCTCTTTTACTATTCTGCGTTTAATCTTAATAAATCATATTGTTATTTTGGACAGAACTTTCTTTCTGTTAATCAATAGAGCAACCCTATCATTCCTCACTATGCTAATGAAACCTTTGTTTATTTAACTTATTTATCAAATTAAATTATTGCAGGTGCCAAACTCTCTTCTACTCCACTAGCAGGGTTGATTAGAGTCAGTTCGCGTATTTGTTTTATCCTTGTGCAACAGCAAAAGTCGGAGTTAGAATAGGGGGGGCTTAGAGCATGATTTACACATGTGGATTCTAGTAGAATTTAGTGATAAATACACTACTAGCCCCGGCACCTCGCATAATATGGCGACCCTTGGCCTCGGATCTTTCCTGTGAATCTCTGATAAACAAACAGGATTGTAGGAACATTCAATTTTTTTTCTCTCTATTTTTTTTAATGATTAATACCCAAGTTTTTTTTGGTAGTTCCGCGTTTTGTTTTAAGTAGCGGCGCATGACTACAGTTTTTGTTTTCAGTGTATATATTTTTTTTGTTCATTGTTTTTTTTGTGTTTCGCTGATGTGGTGTCTGTACCGCATCGCACTTTGTCGGATTTGCGTGCGGTTTCTGTACCACATCAAATTGTGTTTGTGATTACAGCGTTGGAACAGCGTTGTTGAAATTTTATGTTTATGTGTAAAAAATATATGGAGTAGATTAATTTTATTGTGCATTTTAGATGAATTTGTTTTTATGAATGATAACGAGAAGTAAGGCACGACTATTATCGGGCGAAGCTAAAACAAAAGAGGATAGCATAATGGATAAGGGGCAGTTTACTGACGGGAATAGGTTCGGAGATGAGATGGGCACATTTTTAGCAGGACAGGACGCCAGGGGCATTGATGAGGAAGGTGATTTGGACGCGATCTCAGAGCAGCGTTGCGGCCGTGATTATGATAGTGAAGTAGAGGATGAAACAGAGACAGGCACACAGGTCGAGACGGTAGCAGAAGTTTATAGTCAAACGAACGAGTGCAGACAGAGGCCAGCTCGGTCACGTCAGAGCTCTAGCGCCCAGGTGTCCAGAGTTACATCGCCCATGTTTGAAGAGGATCAAGAAGATGACGTAAACCCAATACTGAGCTTCCTACGATCAATGAAAGAAGAAGCTGACGAACAGCGTAAGAGGGAGAAGGAAGAAGAGGAGAAACAACGTAAGAAGGAGAAGGTAGAAGCTGACGAACAGCGTAAGAGGGAGAAGGAAGAAGAGGAGAAACAACGTAAGAAGGAGAAGGAAGAAGCTGACGAACAGCGTAAGAGGGAGAAGGAAGAAGAGGAGAAACAACGTAAGAAGGAGAAGGAAGAAGCTGACGAACAGCGTAAGAGGGAGAAGGAAGAAGAGGAGAAACAACGTAAGAAGGAGAAGGAAGAAGCCGACGAACAGCGTAAGAGGGACACTGAGGCAATAATCTCGCATATAGGGGCAATTCGTGGGGAATTATTAACAATAAAGAAAGAATGTGGAGAAGCAAAACAAATGTCAATGGTAGCACAAAAAGTAGCAGGCCTAGCCAAAACTGCAGCAACAGGGGCAATGAAAATCGCAAGAGTAACTCTTAAACTCGCAGGGCGCTTGCGACGTGCGACACAAGTCCACTCGAAATCCCTAGCGGCCTTAAAGACTCAAGGTAATATTGCGGTTACGAACATCACGAAACGAATGAAAGAAGTAGAGAGTCGGATAGCAAAACTAGAGCGAAATGGGCACACGAGCACTGCGTGTTCGGATACCAATGATGGAGCACACAGGATTGTGTCTCCGAGGAAAAGCCCGCCGTGCTCTAGCCCAGTGACAGCGTGCGGAACAAACAATGCACACGCAGAAACAGCGAGTAATAGCTCCAATAATTGCAGCCCACTTAGAAGAGTGAATGCTGAATGCCACTTCCACTGTGATACAGACGTAGCACATCACAGTTATCAGCAAGATAGATCAGGACACTCCGCAGACGTGCAAGTATCGGAAACGTCTGACAACACCAGTGCGAGGATCGGACAGAATTTTGATCACAATCACTTCCTGTCGATACTCAAATTCCAGAAGTTCAAAGATAATGGAGGGTCGATGCATCCGAAGAGCTGGGTGATGCAATTTACTAATTCATTACCGTCGTCATGGCCAACCCAGGCCAAATTAGAATTCATGTGTGGACACATCGAAGGCCAAGCCGCGGAAAAGATGCGGGGCGTGGCAGCGACGTGTCGGACTTATCAGGAATTTGTTGGTGCATTCCTGCGGACCTACTGGTCAAAGGAAACGCAAGACAGGATTAAAGAGGAAATAATATTTTGTCCTGAACTGGAAGTGTCCGGGCATAAGAGCGCAACCAAATTTTTTGACGATTTACTCAAGAAGAATCAGTTTTTAGATAGTCCATACAGCAACGGAGAAATTATTAAATTTTGCTTTTCGAAATTGCCAGTTAGGTATCAACAGACACTTGTCGGGAAGTGTGGATCTGACATAGATGCATTCAAGAGTCTACTGCGCGAACTCGAAGTAGTCTTCGATAAACAAGACGCAAAGGACAGGAAGAAGGCGCAAAATAACAAATACCACGGGCCAGCAAGGGAAGACGACAACAGATCGCATAATCGCACTGGTCAGTTAGGAAACCAGGGTTACCGAGATCAAGGTTACGCTATTCAAGGTTATGGAAACCAGAGACACGGAAACCAGAACGTCAGGGAACAGGGTCAATCCAGACAAGCAATCTGGGACAGGAGGAATGACGAACGGCAAAGCGACCGTAATTGGAGGGAGCGAAATCAAGGACAACAGGAGAGCCAGGAGATTGAAATTAGACCTCCAAATCCTAATGCACGTCAGAGGAGGGGGAGTCTAAGAAGGGATTGACGCTAGTCCATAGGACTCCACCACATATCTCACATAAAGGAGTTCGTAGAATAGTAGTAGTGTAAGAAATGTACATAGTAGAATAGGCAAATATATGAACATTTGTTCGGGGAACAATAATCGTTACATTAATAGATTAAGATTGCTAAAGTATTAACACGCTGCGTTGTCTTGCATAAGAATTTACTGCTGCTATCCTCTTTTTGTTTATGTTTGCGATCTCCAATGTCAATGGAGTAGGAGACACTACCTTTTCATGAGCAATGTTTTTGTCCTTTCCTATCTGGTGTCCATGTTAAGGGATAAGGATGAGTGACGAGACGTCGCACAAACGGGCGCATACAAGAACGTGCTCTTAGAAGCGTTCTGAGAGGTCGTGATACGCTCCATAGCGGCCACAACCAGTTCGTGAGACGTTCATACCAATGCCTGCAGGCACGCGTCAGTGCACTGCACGATTGTGGTATATTGCGCGATTTCGAGGGTGAATATGGGCAGTATAGTTTTTGCAGAGCTGCGCCGGTATCGTTGTCTTGCAAGTCGGGGTGAACCTGTGAGCATTTGACTCTAATGGTGCCCTAGACGAGAGAAATGAGGGCATAAAAGCCTACCATGTTAATGTGCTGGTTGGGGATTTAGCGTGCTGCTCGTTTTTGTCACAGATGAATCACCAAGGAATTGTACTTGGATATTCGTGACATACTGTGTAGCTGGCGTGTGTTGGGTGTCTGAATCCTCAACAGGAACCAGTCCTGGCTTGGTCATATTACATTGCTTCTGGAAAGGTGTACTTCGATCGCGAAAACCGCTTCACATAGAGAAGGAAGTTGCAACTATAAATTTATTGTCGTGTATAGCCATGGCTAACCCAGTCTCTGGAGTTTCAGTGAGGCGTAATGAAAACTCGGAGGTCATGTCGTACGGCGCGCACATCACTGTCGTCAATAGCGGCGAGCAGCAAGACATCTCAGCGTAACAGGAACTATGTAAGGGTATTGTATAAGGTAAATAAAAAAAATAAATAAATAAATAAATAAATAAATAAAATAAAATAAATAAATAAATAAATAAAAGGGAAAGTACGATACTAGGATAAGTTAAACTGTAGGATTTAACAATAACTAGATTAATATTGTGGGGGTTTTCTACCACAAGCGTGGCGCGCGCCTGTTGAGTTGCTATTTTTCAGGTCACCAAACCACAGACCCGAGATGGAGGGACGACGGGCGAGCGAAAGTAGCGTAGTTGCATGTTCTTTATAGCACAGTAAAACTTAGACCTGCATAACAACATAATTTAATTAAAAGACGTAGAATGTAGATCGTTGGGATATGGTAGTTAATTCTTGAAGCATGTCTACTGTCGATCTATATAATTAATAGTAATATTAGTGCGGGCCCGCACATTTAGTTGTTCATCCATTACAAAGCATCAGTTATCACACACCATGTACATACTGAGATCGGTCTCTACACATATATCAAAATAAATTATTTCCATGTCTAGATTAGATGTTATAATGATTGCCATAGATTAATAACTATAAAAGTAAAATAAGAGTGTCTGAAATGACAGACCATCAATGTTTCATTAGGTAAATTTATTATAACATAGAAGGTCATGGGAAAAAGTTAGGCATAAGACTTTTGTAAGAATTGTACAGATGACGAGGAACGTGGCAATGCAGAGGCCAGCCAGCGCAAAAACAAGCGGTCTTCGGCTACCTGATAGAGGGCGAGCGTCCCGTCCTACACGCTGACAGTCACCCGGCTGCCTACCTGAGGGATTACACGGGACCCTTGCCCCGCCACAAGCGAAAGTGGGGCTGGCCGTTGACCCTGACACGCGACAGCCTGCTAGCTCTCCGGACGCGGCAGCCGCTTGGAGGGATTCCCTGCGGCAGACCACGTTGTCGTGAGTACACGAAGAAGATCACATATCGTGTCAGAACCTGCGCCTCATGTGCCTCAGGACAGAAAGGGACGCTCTATACTCACCTGTTTGGGTTTTTACAACTCACTAGCATTGGCCGATCTGCATACACAAAGCAGTATCGTGCCACACCAACAAATGTATGGTCTCATGTCTTACTTCTCCTCTCTATTAGAGAGCAGTTTTTAACAATAGTCGCTCCTAGTTCGATCCTGTATGGATGACCTCACACACTTGTGGAGTCACTCCACGTGCCATCATCCCTCGTCGAACTGCAATATTGGGAAACGTAAAGTTCTGTCCAGCGAGAGAAGAGACCTAGACTAGTGATGTATCCCAACAAGGAGATCTCAGAGACAATTAATCGACGTGAGGAGAACCTATCACTGTGTCTTCCTACCGTACTGCCGTGATCATATGCGTGGGTCTGACTACAATCTCAACAGCGTACTGCAGACACTCCAGAACTCCCTATTGCTGTTGCCACAACGTAGCAACTACAACCGACGTTTAGCCTTATGTGATGTCAGTACAGTGGAATCAGTGAAGTGCCACGGATATTTCTAACAATGTGATTTAGTGCCTCATTCTCAGCACAGTCGTGAACTTTGTGCAATGTGCACGCACAATTTGATGCCCCATGAACCTTGTTTTTTTTGTTTTTCTTAAATTTCTGTCTCTTATGTTGTTTCTGTAATGTATGTTATACCTTGTATGCGTTTGTGTTTTACACTGTAATTCTTATTACAGATTACTGTATTGTTCTCCACATCATGTTTTTTTTGTATTTTGTGTTTATTGTTGTGTGTATGCTAACAGTGTGCCTGAAGTCCCCATAAACTGAAGCAGATACCACCACTGTCATTGTGAATGGACCATCAGTTCAGGGAACATTTTGTAAAGGTTATTCTTGCTGCAGGGAGACAGAATGAATCGGAGGTTGTAACTAGATTCTGAAAACTCACAAAGAGATTGTTAACTTAAATATTATCATGTGTGAATGAGGTCAGGTTAGTTTAATGATTAAAATTGTTGTAACATCTTGGGCATTTAATTGCGGAGCACTCCAACTCTGATTGTAAAGAATAAACTGCTCCATATTTGGCTCAGATGCCCGGGCCATGTTTAGAGCGTGAATGTCTGCGTGAATCGGTGTTTGGAAGGGGCTCCCTGGGTATGGATGTGTGATGTGAGTGTTAGTGTTCCATATTAAGAAGGTGAAGTTGGCTACATCATAAATAATCCTCCCTCTATGAGTTGCATTTTTCAGTTGCAATGATCTTTTTTATAGAGTGCGGTATGTGGAGTCACTTTGTAAGATTGTTCTTGGGCGATTGACTCACTACCTTGCTCCTAAGTGAGCCAACCGCTCACCAATTACAATCTAAAATGGCGTAGGGGCAATGAGAGGTGGCATGAGCCCCCTCTCATATTTCTATCTTACGATTCTCCTCTCTAGTTGCATGCGGTGGAGGGTTGCTTTTCCTTAACACGCGTACTTCCCACGCAGCGTCTCTCGTCACCCGGGTGGGCCGGTGACAGGCGGGCTCTGTGGAACAGGAGAGAGTTAAGCCGACGTGTGTGAGGCAGTCGAGTGAATGCTTTTCAGACGCCGACATTGTCAAGAGACACGCCCGCTGGGGTGTGAAGTAGCGGCTGGGCTAGAGGTTCCGTTACTTCAGAGAAACCTTGCGAAAACACTTTCTGGCGGGCTACCAGCGAGGCGTGGGAATGACTTGTGTACCCACGCAGTTGTGGCGGGAAAATTCCCGCACTTTCTGCAAAATCAGCACAGAAATTGGCGCCAAGAATCTCCATTGGTGGAATGGTAGTGCTCCGGCAATGGAGTGGAATTTCCGCCGGTTTTCGAGTTGCTGATTGGAACGTAACCACGGCCACTGTCGTGGGGGCGGGAATGTTCGGTGTTCGGCCTGTGCGGGTGCTCTGGGTAGTCGGCAGTCGCCTTTCGGTCGAGGACGTGGGAGCAACCAGCCCTCGCCTGCGGTACGCCAGATCGTGTTCTGGGAGATAAGAAGACTGTTGGTAATGTACGTCCGCAGCACCGGCAGATAGGGATTTTCCTAGGTGATAATCAGAGCTCAGCAGAGCGCGCCTGTTCATCCTTTTCTAACTTTGTTCAGTTTCGAGTAGCAGCAATTACTATTGGGTTAGCTGTGTGTCTCTCTTGAGATTTGAGTGGAAAGGAATTGGCTCCACATACCACTTCGTCTTAAACCTCACGATCTAAGTTAGGGACAACTTCACCTTTACTGTGTTTGTATGAATCTCCAATTTTAGCCAATTTGATGTTTTACATTTCCTGTGTCTCTTTTACTATTCTGCGTTTAATCTTAATAAATCATATTGTTATTTTGGACAGAACTTTCTTTCTGTTAATCAATAGAGCAACCCTATCATTCCTCACTATGCTAATGAAACCTTTGTTTATTTAACTTATTTATCAAATTAAATTATTGCAGGTGCCAAACTCTCTTCTACTCCACTAGCAGGGTTGATTAGAGTCAGTTCGCGTATTTGTTTTATCCTTGTGCAACAGCAAAAGTCGGAGTTAGAATAGGGGGGGCTTAGAGCATGATTTACACATGTGGATTCTAGTAGAATTTAGTGATAAATACACTACTAGCCCCGGCACCTCGCATAATATAGCCCCGGCACCTCGCAATGGCGCATTTCCATTCATAAAAATTCCGTCCATGAATGGCTGCAAATGAGCTCCAAGACCCAGACCATTCCATGCAAACACAGCTGGCATCATTATGGAGCCACCAGCAGCTTCCACACTGCCTTGTTGACAACTTGGGGGCATAACTTCGTGGGATCTGCTCGAACGCTACCATCAGCTCTAACCATATGAAATCGGGACTCGTCTGACAAGGTCACTGTTTCCATCTAGGGTCCAACCGACATGGTTATGAGGTTAGAGGGGCGCTGCTGGCGGTGCCGTGCTGCTAGCAAAGGAAGTCGCGTCGGACGTCTGCTACCATAGCCCATTAACGCCAAATTTCGTCAGGCCGCCCTAAGGGATACGTTTATATCTGCGGTTTCAACGAAGTGTTGCTTGTCTATGAGCACTAACATCTCTACGCAAACGTCGCTGCTCTTGGTCGTTAAGTGAAGGCTGTCGGCAAACGCGTTGTCCGTGGTGAGAGCTAATGCCTGAAATTTCGTAATATCGGAACACTATATTCACTGCGGATGTCGGAATATTGAATTCCCCTGCAATTTCCGAAATGGAATGTCCCATGCTACCAATCCGCGATCAAAGTTAATTCCCGTTGTGCAGCCATAATCACGTCACCTAAGTACAAATGACAGCTCGACAATGTTCTGCCCTTTTATACCCTGTATACGGCATACTACTGCCATCTGCATATGTGCATATTTCTGTTCCATGATTTTCATCACTTCAGTGTAAATATACTGTACCCACAGCCTGTGGGTTTACTAGTAGGAGTATTGAAATCTCTTTTCCACATTGACCAGCAGTAACTATGTGCTCATGATAAAAAGACCATTTCATTTTGGCTACTTTAGTGTTCATCGAGACAGGAGGATTAATTTTGTTTTTTATGCATACAAATGATTTTTTTACGCCAGATGTGCAATCTGTGTGAAAACCAATTTAGTGATATAACTTTTTTGAAGGTTTGACAAGAAAATACGGTGGAAAAACACTTCGAATAAAGGAATTTTGGTGTTTTGTAACGCATTGCCGGCCATATCCGTAAGACATTTTTCGCTTCTTATCTCGTCCCAGTATCTGTGGAAGGGTGTAGAGTGGGTAGAAATGTCTCCCTTAAGAGTGGACATAATAACTCATTCCTTCGACTCCTAGCATTCGCGGAGAGCGAGAGAATGCACCAAAGCTAAGCCGTCGCTTGTTTTGTACTGACAGGAAATTGCCGTTTTGAGCCTTCACTCTCTTCTGACGTGCCCGAGAAAACAGAGCGCCAGAATTGTCGTCGGCCAGCCGAGGTCGCCGACCAGTGATAGTACTATGAAAGAGCGGAGACTACCGTTCGAATTTCCCATCCCTCCTGAAAATTTGAACCAATCAGTCAACACAAGACAGCCCGCTGTAAACGTTTGAAAAGTGCAACGGCTATGCATGGCGCCAAGTTGTCGCCGCACTGTCGCGTTGGAGCGCACCTCAGACAAGTAATATCAAGGCAGCACACGTACACTCACCTCTAGACGCACACTTTTCCAAAGTCGCTTTTGTCCAGAAATTTTTACACGTAGCCGAGAGAAGCGAGACACCACGCCGCCGCCGAATTCTTGTCATGGGCCGGAGGTGTCTCTCCAGGATTCACACTCTCCAGACACTTCAAAAATAAACAATAGGAAATGACAAGCAAATATTATCTTCGTTACATGGCGCAAATTTTATTGCGTCAGTGAAATGAATATTGCGCCTGCACTGTCGTGTTTAGAGGCACATCGAACTACACAGAAAAGGGCGAGATGAAGGTATTATCTACTTGTTAGATTGCAATTATTTCTGCTATAACTGAATATTCTTGCTCTTGCATCGAGTTGTTAGCGGAACTGATTTTAAATGGTGGCCGAAATTGATCTATACGAAACGAGTCAGCCATATGACTGGACGGCGCAATTCAAATTGGAACAATGTGCAATAGCAATAGATTTTTCACGTCTGACGCATGTGCTGTGTCTTGAGTTGCGTGGAAGGCAATACCGGGGAGAGAGGCTTCGATTTTGGTGGCGCTGTGGCACGTTTCTCGGACTCTGTCAATTCGCATATAGTTTTTAGCGGAACGACGTGAGATTAGGGCGTCCTTTGGAGGAGCTCCGAGGACATTTTTGTGTCATTCAGTGGGATCTGCTCACAGTTTTGCAAGAAATCTAACTGAAACTTAACAACCAGCCGTAGTGCATCGATTGACCAATTCAAATACTGTTGTCCTATGAGAGTACTGGCGCTTGTTATTGGGCTCGTGTGCTAGGGATAGATTGTTCCTCAAATGCTGCTTTTGTCTGATGAAACACGGCTGAAATTATCGAGACAAGTGAAGTCGGGAAGTCTTCATCAACTACATTGAGGGCATTTCCAAGACTTCAAAATGGGCGTGTGTTGTACACTAGCTTAACAGGAATTGTTGGACTGTTCTTTTCCCATCAACTCATAAGTATTGAAACCTGTAAACAACATGATACTACCATTTTTTTAAGCAACTGAGGACGGGAGGATGTGCTATTATGTCATGCAGAGCAATGAAGAGCAAAAACCGCTAATTCATTTATGACTGTATTACGAGGTAATTTTAATGATAGGAGATATCCTATTCTATCCTGACGTTGACGAACAGAACCTGATCTCTCATTATACATCCAGACTGAAACCACAAATGAAAATTTGTATCAACGCTTAGATTTGAACCTCCGATCCACTGCTCACTAGGCAGATGTGCTAACCGCTACGCTACCCTAGCACAGCGGCTTTCCACAACTGTATGGTCTACCCCAGCACACCTCCCTCCTTAATCAAAATGCCTACTCACGCCTCACCCACTTAGTATTCCCCCTAAACTCGAACGGCATTGCAGAGGCCCTCCAACTGTATTGGAACAGCGTTACAGCATCAAACAAAACTGGGTATTCTGCCTGTAATCCAGGCATAAATGCTTTAATCTAATGAAACGTTTCAAGTTTCTAACATCTATGATGTAAGTATACATACTGAGGCGACGAATAAAAACTGGTGTCAAGGCTGGGATTCGATCTTAGGCCTCCTGCTCACTAGGCAGAATCACTAACCTCTACGCCACACGCCACTACCACCTTGGCAAAAAATTTCATAGGCGTTTGGTACCTCTTCGGTATTAGCTCACTCATACTCAGTTGTTTCATCGTGAGTTTTCAAACGCAGCTCGGTTTGTTCAGTCGTCGTCGGGTATCAAGTATCTCGAAGTAACTGATTAATGTCACAATATTTTTACTCCCGATCAAGTTGTCTTTTTCTGATGCTCGAGTGGTGCTCTTAAGTACTTACTGGAGTCCAGAAAGCGCGTGTACATAAAACCATAACTCACAGCACCTTAAGAACAGGACTGGGTCAGTCGTCGAACAACGGAAAAAATAACTCGGTTCAGCACTGAGAAGTACACCACTAATGTTACTATAGTATTAGTGATCGCATCCGAATGTGATAACGGCTACATAATCGGCAAATACAAGATGAACGTTAACAAAAACGACAAACTGCAGGGACGAATTCCTGACTGGAAATGGACGAAAAAGGTTCTATGAACAGGTCTCCGGAAATGGACGGTGTACGTGCAACAACAACAAATCCTCCCGTAACGCAATACAGAGTCGCATCAGATCCACGTCACAACACGTGTTCAAAGAAGCCTCCATGAGACGCAATGCACGCGTTCACAGGTCGTATCGTTGATTTCCGCACTCTTTCGCACTTCCCAGGCTCCGTGAATACACAGTTGAAGAGTCTGCACACCAAGAACTGGTTCAGCATACACAACGCTTTTCAGACGCCCCAGAGATAATAATCCAGGGAATTTCAGTCCAGTGATGTAGTAGGCCATGCTACAGGGCCTTGCGTCCTATACAAGGTCGGTAGAAGATTTTGAGGTGTCGGCGAACTGTAATATGGAAGTGGGGTGAAGCTCCGTATTGCAGAAACCAAATAACCTGACGTATTTCCAAAGGCACATTCTCACGCAGTCCAGGTAGAGTATTCCACAGGACGTCCAGATACTTTCCTCCGTCGAGCTATTGTGGAATGGAAATGCCGTGTGGCTAGGGCCACCCGTCAGGTAGACCGTTCACCTGGTGCAAGTCTTTCCAGCTGACGCCACTTCGGTGACTTGCTTGTCGATGGGGATTAAATGATTACGATAAGGACAACAGAACACCCAGTCCCTGAGCGGAGAAAAATCTCCGACCCAGCCGGGAATCGAACCCGGGCCGTTAGGTATGACATTCCGTCGCGTTGACCACTCAGCTACCAGAGACGGACTACTATGAAACAATAACCGGCCCCAGTATGTGGTCACCAAGATTATCTACCCACACATGAATGCTCGTGGTGAGACGCCTGAACCATTTCTCGAGGATTTTCTGTAGCCTACAGGTGACGATTATGCATATTGATGATGCCAGTCTGGTAAAGATTGCCTCGTCGGTAAAGAGGACTATGACAAAAATCCCATAATTGTGACGGTCTGGTGCAAAAGCAATCAACAAAATTCTTCCCGTGCAGGGAAATCCGCTGCTGATAATCTTTGCACTCGTTGCAGGTGGTGGGGATAGCATCGGTCGTCGTGCTGGATACACATAATCGTACTTTAGCTTACACCATGTTGGCGGGCCACTTGCCTGGAGCTTGTACTAGGATTCGTCTCAATATCCTGTAGAAACGAGTCCAAATTTGGTGTTCGCACAAACCGCCGCCTCCCTGCACGTTCGTTATCTGAACGGACCATGACCGCACAAATGTTCAAAAAGGGCTTGAAATGTTGTGTGATGTGGTTAGTGTCTCTGAGGATACTTGTTTTGGTATAGCAGTGCTGCCTATCGACCATCAAACTTGGTCGTGCACAAACGCCATCTCGGCTTGCTCCCGACGTGAATGCCGCGTCAATCACACAGCCTGCAACACATGAGAAACACTCGGCACGTGTCATTCATTCATCGGTGCCATCTACCGTGGCAATGAGGCACCTCTTGACACATGTTCACAGGACCATTTTCCTCCATTTTCAGTCAGGAATCCGTGCCTGCGGTTTGTCGGTTGTATTAAGGGGGGACGTTGATGAAAAACAAACACTATTTCAAAAATGCACCAAATCCACAGCTTTACGTGAAAGTAGAACATTTACATATAAAATACCTTGATTATATATATTCCACTTGTTTTTTTAATGAAATTTGAAGTTTTATTTTTAAAAAATAATGTATGTTCCTTTTTCTCAGAAAGTATTCAAGAGATTTCTACAAAAATTTCTGTGTTTCATCTCTTTATATGTCGTACGTTTCTCTCATAGATTTTTGGAATAGGTCAAATAGGAGAATTTTCATAATTTTTTAATTATAATTCCACAAGTACAATTTTAAATTTATGCAAAATTCCTAGCACTTTGTCTCATATCTAAGCTCGCAATCAGAATTTAAAAATTTCCTCTAGAGACAACGGTTATTAGGTTTACAGAAATATGTGTACAAAATTTCATAATTCTAGCATTCATAGAATCTTAGAAAAAGGTACATAAACTTTAACAAACAAACTCTTCAGGAAACGCAGTTTAAAGTTCAACCGAACATATTTCAAAAATGTTCAAATGTGTGTGAAATCTTACGGGACTTAACTGCTAAGGTCACCAGTCTCTAAGCGTACACACTACTTAACCTAAATTATCCTAAGGACAAACACACACACCCATGCTCGAGGGAGGACTAGAACCTCCGCCGGGACCAGCCGCACAGTCCATGACTTAACATTTTTCATTATGACACTTCTTCAGAAGGCACCACATTTCTACTCTGGGTCGTCTTTCCCTTCAAGGCTTCTCTTCTGGTTTCTTGTTGCCTGTCTTCTTTCCTTTAACAGGTCTTCAACTGACTTTTCAGCTGCAGAGACGCGCTGTAAATCTATTTTTCTCAGGATGTCTTGAGTAAAATTTCCTATCTTGAAGCCCATTCTTTCTAATACCTTCATCCTCCCGACGTTCCCATCATTAAATACAATAACTGCATCGTAAGTTGCAATTCTGACAACTGTAGCAAATGCAAATGTGTTTTTAGGGCATCGTTTCCATTTGAGTTTATAAAGATGATATATAAAGCTTCTAGATGTATCCCGAACACGTTTGATTGAAAGTAATACACAGAATCGTTGTTCACTGAGCTGGTATTGAAGTGCTGCTTCAAAACGTGGGCGTGGCAGGGAGGCCGCGTCACACTTTTAATTAATTTTCAGCCACTTCGGATGCGATTTCAACATTTTATTTAATCGTGTCAGAAGCATCGTACATAAACTCAGAATGATTAACACATACATATCAAGTATATAACAAATACAAAAAGAGGATAAAAGTATACAGATATATAAGCAGGGTCTAGTAGTTTTTTATTTTATGAAGTCTTGGACCAGAACCTGGCCACGTCCAGCGCTTCCGGGGTGGCATTCATCAAATCCTTCATGGTACAGAGAGAAGCCTCCGCGAAGGATGTGTCATTAATAACACATTCGGGCGTCCCCTGGGCAACGGCTCTAAGCCGGCAGATTCTCTCACACCAGAAGCATCTCAGTAGAGCGACATAATGTCTCGAGAAAAACCGTATCTTATCAGAACCGGCATTGACGATCACCTCTGTGAACATAGAAGGTCTTTCGTCTTGCAAAGAACAAATTTCAACATTGAAACTTTGGGAACTTATTGTCCATGATTTGTACTAACAAATAAAAAATGAATCGAAAATTGACATTTTTGGTCAATTTCATCAAATTTCCCCCATTAATGTTCACCCGGTAGCGACAGATGGTAGTGCGGCACTACTGCTGTGATAGTAACGCAGATGATATATAAAATCGGTGGGAATACTGAGCCTTGTGGTATTCCGGATGACATTGTTTTTGTCGACGATAATTTATCTTGGCGAGCAACCAGGAGTAGCCTGTCTCACCCACCATTTTCGCACAGTTGTTTGCGCTATGGCTTATGGGCTATATTTTGTTTCCAGAATGAGATTTTCACTCTGCAGCGGAGTGTGCGCTGATGTGAAACTTCCTGGCAGATTAAAACTGTGTGCTGGACCGGGACTCGAACTCGGGACCTTTGCCTTTTGCGGGCAAGTGCTCTACCAACTGAGCTACCCAAGCACGACTCACGCCCTGTCATCATAGCTTTACTTCCGCCAGTACCTCGTCTCCTACCTTCCAAACTTTACAGAAGCTCTCCTGCGAACCTTGCAGGACTAGCACTCCTGAAAGAAAGGATAAATCGGAGACATGGCTTAGCCACAGCCTGGGGGATGTTTCCAGAATGAGATTTTCACTCTGCAGCGGAGTGTGCGCTGATGTGAAACTTCCTGGCAGATTAAAACTGTGTGCCGGACCGAGACTCGAACTCGGGACTTTGCCTTTCGGGCGCAAGTGCTCTACCAACATTTTTTTCACAATTTTTTTTCTTTTTTTTAAAAATTTTTTTATACATTGTTAATGTGGTTTTACTTTATACCACAACAAAAATAAATGTATGTAGCACTGCATTGTGCTCTGAGTAAAGAAAACAATATCTCGGCAAGTTCCTACACCGAGGTAATGTACATGGGGAAAACGAAAAAAAAGTGCTTCATACAGGATGCAGAAGGGTGTGTCGCTACTCTCCTTACACTTCATCATCCAGGTACGTCTTCACGTTGATGTTTAAAAAATGGTTCAAATGGCTCTGAGCACTATGGGACTTAACATCTATGGTCATCAGTCCCCTAGAACTTAGAACTACTGAAACCTAACTAACCTAAGGACAGCACACAACACCCAGTCATCACGAGGCAGAGAAAATCCCTGACCCCACCGGGAATCGAACCCTGGAACCCGGGTGCGGGAAGCGAGAACGCTATCCAACTGAGCTACCCAAGCACGACTCACGCCCCGTCCTCACAGCTTTACTTCCACCAGTACCTCGTCTCCTACCTTCCAAACTTTACAGAAGCTCTCCTGCCAACCTTTCTTTCAGGAGTGTTAGTCCTGCAAGGTTCGCAGGAGAGCTTCTGTAAAGTTTTGGAAGGTAGGAGACGAGGTACTAGATTTTGTTGTGACATCTTCTGTGGGTCTAGGAAAACTGTTGCAGCTGAACTCGTAAGGTCGAAATTTCTTGCTGCGAGTATGTGTGGAGATCATTACGCTCAGATGAGAATGGCAGCGGAATGTATCATATAAAGAGGTCCAAGCACTGCGTCTTGTGATACAGAATTCCACATCACCACTCTCGGTGTCGTGTCACTGTAACCGTAGCAACAGATGTTGTGGCCGGTATTCGGGTGCAGACGTGGAGCAGCAGCAACCTGGCCTGCACAGCGCCGGCAAGGTGCGGCCGAAGCTTCCAGCCACGCCGGCACTTGCTGGTCGCTATGGTAATGAGCCGGCCGCACAGCGCATGCTGCGCCCCGCGGCCAGCTGGAGAGCGCGGACCAGCCGTTAATCTGCGAGCTCGTTCCCGATCCGATTATTATTTACAAAGCCGACTACGCCGCCCCTCCCCCTTCTGTATTCGATGACGTTGTCGATAAAGAGGGACGAGGGCGCGAAAGTGGAAACAGGTTGCCGGCGCGTTCGACTCCTCCAGGCCGTGCAACGTGTGGGATCCTCGTAGACAGCCTCCGTGCACCTGCGTCTGCAAGAGCTACGGCAGATCCCATTCGCTGCTGCTGGCACTCGCTCTGCAGGTCGTGCCTGTCAGCTGCTGCAGCAGGTGGCGGCGTCCGTTTGAAAGTACTGGTTTGGCCCGCCTGAGTAACCACTCAGAAGCAATGGTTAGAACATTTGTAATTAATACATATATTTAGTTCGCTTTCTTGTCCGTGCATCTGTTCAATATAAGTTTTTCAATTGATTTTAAACTAATTTACCGATGAGCCAGAGGCTTTAAATTTTAAACATAGCTCGCAGCTGGAGGACAATCCTATATAAGGCCACTTTCTTCTTCGTCTGTTCCGTAGGGGTGATGGTGGGAGTAAAAAATCCGAATGAGTTCCAGGCGGCATGAGGGTAGATAGAGAGAGCGGAGGCAGGAGATGTGTGCAATATATGTGACACGTGCATGTACTGGTGAAGCTGTGGCCAAAACGCTAGTATGTATATAAATATTTCGTTAAAAATTTAATCTCGTCAAAATATCAGAAAGCCATTGAGAAATTTAACGCATACACAAGATTAACAAGCAGAAAGTAATTATTTAAATAAAAATAATGTGTTTCGTGGACTACGAATGCAGTTCACGTGTGACGTTTCTGCTATGTTTGGAGGCAGTACATAGCTGACCTTGGCTGTTGTATGGGGCAACCATGCTGATTATGGTGGCCTTGAAGCATTCCCTGATGGAAACATCTTGACTTGGAAGACATGGAATATAGCCGAGAGTACAGGACTGCTTTCTAAGGTTCCCTCTGGTACTTTGGTGCCAGACAAGCCTTTTACTTTGTCTACAAGAAGAAGGAAAAAACTCAATGCAGACTAGTATCTGTATCAGTTTCTAATTCATACTAAAAACTATAAAATCCTACCCCTATACAGATAGGCTAGTGCCGGAAACGTGCTTGTGAATTTTTGGTAGCTACGACAATAATTGGGTTGGGTTGTTTGGGGGAAGAGACAAAACAGCGAGGTCATCGATCTCATCGGATTAGGGAAGGACGGGGAAGGAAACCGGCCGTTCCCTTTCAGAGAAACCATCCCAGCATTTGCCTGGAGCGATTTAGGGAAATCACGGAAAACCTAAATCAGGATCGCCGGACGCGGGATTGAACCGTCGTCCTCTCGAATGCGAGTCCAGTGTGCTAACCACTGCGCCACCTCGCTCAGTGACAATAATTGTAAGATTTATAATGCAAAGTGTGGGGACTACTTATGCACAAGTTGCGTATTGCATGTGCACCTCATCTTTAGTTATTAATCTAACAATAACTGTCATAGGTATTAAAAATTACAAATAAAATTTTCAGGGATATCTATATGGACAACAAATTTGTATGAGTATAGGAGACATTATTTTATACTTGTTACTCCGATTTAAAAACCTCTTATATTAAAAGTTACTTGTATTTAAACAATTATTTCATTGTTTAGTTACTCTTCTGTCGGGTTTGATAAGTCGGGCCACGATTTCTTGTCTTGTGAGAATTTCTTCATTTCATACTAACATCTATATCCGAAGTCCTCACTCATCTGCTGTGAATATTATAAATTTGTCTTCCACTAGGTCTTTCTTCGTCTCAACCAAATACCGTGAGAGTCATTCTTTGATATCCTAACATCTGTGGAAAATCTGATTCCTTATCAGTCCTCTCACACTGCTGGCCATACAAATAGAAACATCAGAGATAGAAATCAACGAACTTTTACTCACTGCGCGTGGGCAGTATAGCAGGAAAAGTAGACTCTTGGCCAATAGTGTTGAACATTCTAGTTAGGTTTGAGTGTTGTGAAAAATAAGAAAATTAAATCAATGGAAATAATTTGTTCGAGTTTATAATGCTTATTAGTAATACAAAATCAATATTTCGTGGGCCCACCTTTTGCCCACTAGCTTTTTACAATCTTCGGCATCTTTGGCGTTCCACTAAAGGCGAAGGTGGACTTTTAATTGTTCTTTTGACTTAATTCTGTGTCGCCTGACTTTGCGTTCCAATAAACTCCATAAATACTCTGTAGGGTTCAGGTCTGGTGATTGGGCAGGCCAGCACAGAAAATCGATGTTATTTTCCCGAAGCCGAGTCACTTGGCGAAGAGATTTAAGGTAGGTAGCGTTATCGTGCAGGAATTTAACGCCGTCCATGTTAGTATCGCCAAAAAGTGTTGTAGAAGAGAGAAGAAGTTCTTTGTGGAATCCATGCGGCCTTCGTGGACGACCATTTGTCCCACTCTTGCAGAACTCATGCAGCCCCAGATCATGGCGCTCCCTCCGCCGTCTTTTACGGCAGGTAGCCCACGCTCTGGTTTATATTCCTCGCCCAACCGGCGACGGAGATAGGTCACACCCAGTGTGCCAAAAATATGAAATGTGAATAAATATTGTAGAGAATTTTTTCATAAGTTTTTAAATTAGTTCATTTTGTTTTCTACCCAAATTGGAGTGCGTTGTTAGAGCATCAAGTTGACAAACCTACCTGAATGTTTTCTTCGTCTGACCACTCGATATCCGACCAGTCTTGTTCGGTGAATGTTTAGTGTCTTAGAGCACACTCATACTGTGCCTTTCTGTTCTTTTCAGAGAGCCCTGGCTTCTTCCAGGCTTTACAGCCTTTTGGACCACCTTCTTGAAGTCGAATACGAGTAGTGCAAGAAGGTATTGATTTGTTAAAACTTTTAAGACTACTAAGCAGTGAGATATAAAGAGGTTTTCTTCATACTTTCTAACGACTCTCTTATCATCATTCGGACCTCACGGTCTGCTGCGATTCTCTCGCTCTTAGTTCTAGGCCTGTTAACATGCCAATCGGTCGTGACAAATCGCATGATTAGCAGATCGGAGTGAACATTTCACAGTGTTTGAAATCTCCGTCTGAGATTTCCCTTGGCTTTATCTGCACTCGTTTTTCTAAGCTAAGTTCGTTTCTTTTAGGCATAATGCAACAGTATTACCGATCTCACAGACCTAAACAGGAAAAGAGCACTAGATTAGCGATATGAGTCCACAACTAGAGAATATAATGAACTGATTAGTACACAGCAAAACATTCAATTGACAACTTCTGTTAAACCATATGTTTTATTTGTGACGTTGAGATGGATCATTGTTTTTGGTCTATTTCGATGCCGACAAACTAATTTTTAAACCAAAGGGTTTATTTACTGTTATGTATATCGAACACATGCAAAAAATCCTCAATTTTTGGCCAAGGGTGTACATGATCAAGTGAGAGAATACACAGGGCGCAGAGCTGCCACCTGTGGTATCAACAATAGCTTCAACACTGCCGGGAGCTCTGAGATTGGATGACAGTTCGTATAAGTCATTCCATGCTGCTCCAGCATTGCGCCACGAGTCATCAACCATAGTGGCTGGCGAGTAGTGGTACACCGTCTCTAGGAAGAACATCACCAGTGATTTGGAGAATGTGCTGGCCAAGGCAGAACAGCACATTCAACATGCGCCCTTGCGTAATGTTCCTGAAAGATAACGTCCCGAAGACCTTACGAGTAGATAGGGCACAGGCAGCTGTTTAGTTTACAGGCTATATTTAACCAAATATGACCAGATTATGCACCGAATAGCACAACATCCATCCGATAGATCCCAAACGCATTCTCGAAACGTTCCTTCTCCTCAGAGACTCTAAGACTCTACACATCGACATGCACATCGTGAACCGGAACTCAGGTGAAAGGAAGATTTGTTGCCAATCCGTGACTCGTCTGAAAGGAAAATTTGGTGCAACCCTGTGTCCAGTATTGTCGTTGGCTCGCCACTGTCAGGTGACTTCTTTCTGTCGCTATGTCTTCTTCCACATGTGTACCCTGCACGGTGCCTGATGATGTTTGACCGAGGGCACTACATGCGACTCTGGACCTTCTTTCCTTCCCGGTTCCAGTCGCGACAGATCTAGGAGAAGAATGATTATTGGCGCCTAAGTGAAAGCACTCACGTCTCTAATTTTACTTAAGAGGAAGCAACACATTTGTTGGCACTTATAACAACTCCTGGAAATTTGCTGCTAGACCACGACGTGGTAAGCAGTGCCTCTCTTGTAGCGTCTGCCACTGTAGTTGGATGAGCATTTCTGCGACGTTTTCACTCTTACTAAATGAGCCTGAAACAAACCTAGCTGCTCTTCCTCAGATCTTCTGTACTTCCTCTATCAGTCCCACCTGGTACGGGCTTTAGACTGATGAGGAATATTTATTATAGTAGAGCCGTGGCGCCATTGATTTAGTAGACTGTTCTGTCTGTCGCCACTGGCTCAGGTGTTGTGCCGACTCTGCCTCTTGCGGCCCCATTGCCAATATGTATGAGGAAGAGTTGGTATCTGTGGATTGTGTCCTTAGCAGGTCTTTGCTTGCTAGTGACAGAGTTCATTGCACTCTCGTGTGACAAAGTATAGGCTGTGTTTGCCCATTGAAGTTACTTATTTTCAGTTTCTTGAACAATAATACTACTCATTCTCATGCCTAATTAGGCTGGTAACCGTTTTTATTATCATACACTCTGGATAGGCAAATTATTGTTTGTTACTGTTTAAATATTTACGTAATTATGACTTTCACTTCCGATAAGCCACCTCCGTTAGGTAAATCACGGTCAACACAACTAAATTCTTTTCTGAGGGTAACACTTCTCTGCTTCTTTATACTGCAAATGCTTAAATAAAATTAGTTCCATTTTACGATCTGCCTCCAACTTTAAGGTATGGTGTAGCAGTAGCGGACGGTGGTGTTATAAGTTCTCCTCGTTCTTCAAACGTTTGCCTTTCTTTAGTCTGTCCTGAATCTATTTGAAGTCGTCAGTGAACATCGCCCATCCATCAGGTCCTGCCGTTCTTCCTTACTTTCGAACAAGATGTGAGTGTTATCAGCAAATTTTACCACTGAAATGGTGTCATCCTTAACTTTATTCCCATTTCTGAGGGTATGATGTATTTCTACATCTACGTCTACATCTACATCCATACTCCGCAAGCCACCTGACGGTGTGTGGCGGAGGGTACCCTGAGTACCTCTATCGGTTCTCCCTTCTATTCCAGTCTCGTATTGTTCGTGGAAAGAAGGATTGTCTGTATGCTTCTGTGTGGGCTCTAATCTCTCTGATTTTATCCTTATGGTCTCTTCGCGAGATATACGTAGGAGGGAGCAATATACTGCTGGACTCTTCGGTGGAAGTATGTTCTCGAAACTTTAACAAAAGCCCGTACCGAGCTACTGAGCGTCTCTCCTGCAGAGTCTTCCACTGGAGTTTATCTATCATCTCCGTAACGCTTTCGCGATTACTAAATGATCCTGTAACGAAGCGCGCTGCTCTCCGTTGGATCTTCTCTATCTCTTCTATCAACCCGATCTGGTACGGATCCCACACCGCTGAGCAGTATTCAAGCAGTGGTCGAACAAGCGTACTGTAACCTACTTCCTTTGTTTTCGGATTGCATTTCCTTAGGATTCTTCCAATGAATCTCAGTCTGGCATCTGCTTTACCGACGATCAACTTTATATGATCATTCCATTTTAAATCACTCCTAATGCGTACTCCCAGATAATTTATGGAATTAACTGCTTCCAATTGCTGACCTGCTATTTTGTAGCTAAATGATAAGGGATCTTTCTTTCTAAGTATTCGCAGCACATTACACTTGTTACATTGAGATTCAATTGCCATTCCCTGCACCATGCGTCAATTCGCTGCAGATCCTCCTGCATTTCAGTACAAATTTCCATTGTTACAACCTCTCGATACACCACAGCATCATCTGCAAAAAGCCTCAGTGACTTTCCGATGTCATCCACCAGGTCATTTATGTATATTGTGAACAGCAACGGTCCCATGACACTCCACTGTGGCACACCTGAAATCACTCTTACTTCGGAATGACATGCTGCGTTCTGTTATCTAGGAACTCCTCAATCCAATCACACAATTGGTCTGATAGTCCATATGCTCTTACTTTTTTCATTAAACAACTGTGGGGAACTGTATCGAACGCCTTGCGGAAGTCAAGAAACACGGCATCTACCTATGAACCCGTGTCTATGGCTCTCTGAGTCTCGTGGACGAATAGCGCGAGCTGGGTTTCACACGACCGTCTTTTTCGAAACCCATGCTGATTCCTACAGAGTAGATTTCTAGTCTCCAGGAAAGTCATTATACTCGAACATAATACGTGTTCCAAAATTCTACAACTGATCGACGTTAGAGATAGAGGTCTATAGTTCTGCACATCTGTTCGACGTCCCTTCTTGAAAACGGGGATGACCTGTGCCCTTTTCCAATCCTTTGGAACACTACGCTCTTCTAGAGACCTACGGTACACCGCTGCAAGAAGGGGGGGAAGTTCCTTCGCGTACTCTGTGTAAAATAGAACTGGTATTCCATCAGGTCCAGAAGCCTTTCCTCTTTTGAGCGATTTTAATTGTTTCTCTATCCCTCTCTCGTCTATTTCGATATCTACCATTTTTTCATCGGTGCGACAATCTAGAGGAGGAACTACAGTGCAGTCTTCCTCTGTGAAACAGCTTTGGAATAAGACATTTAGTATTTCGGCCCTTAGCCTGTCATCCTCTGTTTCAGTACCATTTTGGTCACAGAGTGTCTGGACATTTTGTTTTGATCCACCTGCCGCTTTGACATAAGACCAGAATTTCTTAGGATTTTCTGCTAAGTCAGTACATAGAACTTTACTTTCGAATTCATTGAACGCCTCTCGCATAGCCCACCTCACACTACATTTCGCTTCGCGTAATTTTTGTTTGTCTGCAAGGCTTTGGCTATGTTTATGTTTGCTGTGAAGTTCCCTTTGCTTCCGCAGCAGTTTTCTAACTCGGTTGTTGTACCACGGTGGCTCTTTTCCATCTCTTACGATCTTGCTTGGCACATACCCATCTAACGCATATTGTACGATGGTTTTGAACTTTGTCCACTGATCCTCCATTGCTTCTTCGATGTGGAGTTAGCACAACAGAAAAGAAATACTGCGACCCGATCTTCCATTCTCATCTTTTTTGCGGTACTGGAGGCGTATTTGGAACGAGCAGTGTGTACTGCTCGTTCACCCATCTTGCTTTAGATGTTCTATGATTCCCCAAAGTCTTCACCCAGTTCTTTCTCTAACACGAGACTGAGAGCCACTGACCTCAATATTAATGGAATATTAACCTTCAACACACAATATTTGTCGGTACTTTGAAAGTTGCTTATTAAATATTCATTTGCAATTTTTAAATTATATCCTTGCTTTATCCCGTGAGCTAGTCATGGTAGATTGCAAAGCTGTTTCTGCAAGCAGTATCGACTACACACAGTGACAATCTTTGAGGTGTTCTCTCTGTAATGTTTGACGGAAGCAAGTTCTGGCCAGTCAGAGCGTAGACGATATCCGAGCACCCCCCCCCCCCTCCTCCCCGCTGGTAACTTTCCTGACGACGCATTGTTTCTGGTGCTTTGCGGTGGACAGGCGGCTGACTGTTGTTAAAGGCAGCTGTCACGTAAGTGCAGTCTTGGTGAGTTTATTCTATTTATTGCAGCTGTTCGAAAGGACTGTTCACATGATACTGAATGTATAAAGTCATTCATGAGGTACTCGCATTCCACGGCTAAATTCTTCATTAAATGGTGCTGCTAAATTTGTTACGAACTGCGGTAATGAACACGTACTGGTGCAAACGGTTTGTGTCATTGTGAACCTGGTTGCAGAAACGTTTGTCTTTTGATGCGAAACGTTATGCAGTCACATCATTCACTCATTCCTTTAGTTTGATGTAGCCAGTAATTTATTTTGTGTCGTCTATGGAACTGATGCTAGTAAATCCGACTTGAGTGTCACCTGTCTGTGGTGCTGGCGATACATGCGTTGTTATTTTCATCAGTTATGAACCGTTTATATAACTTAAATTATAATACTGTATTTTATTTTATCTTTCCTTGTCATTTATTAGATATTTAAGTCCAAGTTGGTATAACCTTTTGTGTGCCTTCGTTTCCTAATCCCCTCTTACCTTAACTATACATCAGTCAACTGTTGCAATTGATACATTTCATCGAGCATATCGTATCCCAGATGGCAGCTCCTATTTTTAATGACAAGTATCCGGGTTCTGATGTTTGAATCTACCTAGACCTTGACGAAGGAAGCTGGTTGGAGGAACGCTCCACATTGTCTTTCAGGCTGGTATTTACTCTTGTTTTACAAACCACATCGAGTAAAGTATTATTACGAGGGGTTCTGAGCATCTTGGCTACTATGCGTATTCAAATATTTCAAAATACAACACCATTCGACCGACTTTAAGTCCCATTGCCAGCAGATATTTAGTTTTTCATACACTGAAGAGGCGAAGAAACTGGTATAGGCACGCTTATTCAAATACAGAAATACGTAAACAGGCGGAAGGCGGCGTTGCGGTCGGCTACGCCTGTAAAACACAACAAGTGTTAGATCAGTTACTGCTGCTACAATGGCAGGTTACCAAGATTTAGGTGAGTTTGAATATGGTGTTATAGTCGGCGCACGAGCGATGGGACACAGCATCCCCCACGTAGCGATGAAGTAGAAATTTTCCCGTATGACCATTTTACGAATGTACCGTGAGTATCAGGAATCCGGTCAAACATCAAATCTATGACATCGCTGCAGCCAGAGAAAGATTCTGCAAGAACGGTACCGACTGCGACTGAAGAGAATCGGTCAACGTGACAGAAGTGTAACCACTCCGCAAACTGCTGCAGATTTCGATGCTGGGACTTCAACAAGAGCCCGAGTGCAAACAATTCAACGAAACATCATAGATACGGGGTTTTGAAGCCGAAGGTCCACTCGTACACCCTTGATAACTACACGATACAAAGCTCTACGCATCGCCTGGGCCCTTCAGCAGCGACATTGGACTGCTGATGACTGGAAACATGTTGCCTGATCTGACGAGTCTCGTTGCAAATTGTATTGAGCGGATGGACGTGTAAAAGTATGGAGCCTGCATGTCAGTAGAGCACTGTTCGCGCTGGTGGAGGCTCTTTAATGGAGTGGGGTGTGCAGTCTGACTTATACGGAACCCCTGATACGTCTAGAACGACTATGACAGATGATACATTCGTAGTCATCCCGTCTGGTCAGCTGCATCCATTCATGTCCATTGTTCATTCCGATGGACTTGGGCAATTCTAGCAGGACAACGCGACACCCTACACGTCCAGAATTGCTACCGAGTGGCTTAAGGAACACACTTCTGAGGCCGGCCGCGGTGGCCGTGCGGTTCTAGGCGCTCCAGTCCGGAGCCGCGCTGTTGCTATGGTCGCAGGTTCGAATCCTGCCTCGGGCGTGGGTGTATGTGATGTCCTTAGGTTAGTTCGGTTTAAGTAGTTCTAAGTTCTAGGGGACTGATAACCACAGCAGTTGAGTCCCATAGTGCTCAGAGCCATTTGAACCAACACTTCTGAGTTTAAGCACTTCCGCTCGCCACCAAACTCCTCGCATATGAACATTATTGAGCCTGTCTGGGATGCTTTGCAACGTGCTGTTCAGAAGAGATCTCCACCCCCGCCCCCCCCCCCCCGCCCTCCCGCCTACTCTTACGGATTTATGGACAGCACAGCAGTATTCATGGTGTCAATTCCCTCCAGCGTTATTTCAGACATTAGTGGAATGCATGCTACGTCGTGTTGCTGCACTACTGCGTGCTCGCGGGGGCCCTACACCATATTAGGCAGGTGTACCAGTCTCTTTGGATCTTCAGTGTATTTGACTATTATGACTGCAGTGCACGGTCTATATCCCCAATAAATTGTGATCAGTTATAGGTTGTGGACTACAAAACTTTTCAGATTTTGTTGGGATCTTGTAACTGACGTTCATGTTCATAGCTGTCCAGTTTCGAATACTATGACAGATACTTTTCTGTTGCTGCTCACTTAGCTTCCTTTAAACACACCAAAGTCAGATTTAGTTTTAAAAAAATCGTTCAAATGGCTCTAAGCACTATGGGACTTAACATCTGAGGTCATCAGCCCCCTATACTTACAACTAGGTAAACCTAACTAACCTAAGGACATGACACACAACCACGCCCGAGGTAGGAATCGAATTTGCGACCGTAACAGCAGTGCGGTTCCGGACTGAAGCGCCTAGAATCAGTCAGCCAGATTTGTTCATTGATGAGTTATTTGGGCCATAGCTGATCCTGTTTCAAGGCATATTTTCATTTTAAAACTGTCGTATGAAGACTGTGAGTTATTGGTAAAATGCTTTATTTACATAACTAGTGTCATCAACAGGTTCATAACCGTTTTCATAGCATCATGTTATGGAAGTATGATATCATTAACGTCAATGGGTAAAACCCATGAACTATCCGTTGTTACCGGATCTTAATATAAATTAGTCAATCTATAAAAACTATACTGGGTATCGTACACATTCATATTAAAACTGAAAAAAGATTTAAAATGGATGACTACACTACCTAGCATAGTTTTTATAGACTGATGATGTAATTTATATTACTAAACAGGTAGATATTGTAACATATTCTATGTGATAAAAAGTATCCAGACACCCCCAAAAACATACGATTTTCATATTAAGTGCATTGTGCTGGCACCTACTGCCAAGTACTCCATATCAGCGACCTCAGTAGTCATTAGACATCGTGAGAGAGCAGAATGGAGCGCTCCGCGGAGCTCACGGACTTCGCTCGTGGTCAGGTGATTCGGCGTCACTTGTGTCATAAGTCTGCACGCGAGATTTTCACACTCCTAAACATCCCTAGTTCCACTGTTTCCAATGTGATAGTGAAGTGGTAACATGAAGGGACACGTACAACACAAAAGTGTACAAGCCGACCTCGTCTGTTGACTGACAGAGAACGCCGACAGTTGAGAAGTGTAGTGCGCAATAGGCAGACATCCATCCAGACCATCACACAGGAATTCCAAATTGCATAAGGATTCACTGCATGTAGTATAAAGTTAGGCGGGAGATGAGAAAACTTGGATTTCATGGTCGAGCGGCTGCTCAGAAGCCACACGTCACGTCGGTAAATGCCAAACGACGCCTCGCTTGGTGTAGGGAGCGTAAACATTGGACGATTGAACAGTGGGAAAACGTTGTGTGGAGTGACGAATCACGGTATACAATGTGGCGATCCAATGGCAGGATGTGTGTATGGCGAACGCCCGGTGAACGCCATCTGCCAGCGAGTGTACCGCCAATAATAAAATTCGGAGGCGGTGGTGTTATGGTGAGGTCATGTTTTTCATGGAGGGGCCTTGCTCCCCTTGTTGTTTTCCTTGGCACTATCACAGCACATGCCTAAATTGATGTTTTAAGCACCTTCCTGCTTCTCACTGTTGAAGAGCAATTCGGAAATGGCGACTGCATCTTTCAACATGATCTAACGCCTGTTCACACCGCACACGACAATAACATCCCTGTAATGGAATAGCCTGCACAGAGTCCTGGCCTGAATCCTATGGAACACCATTGGGGTGTTCTGGAATTCCGACTTCGTGCCAAGCGTCACCGATCGACATCGATACCTGTCCTCAGTGCAGCACTCTGTGAAGAATGGGCAGCCATTCCCCAAGAAACCTTCCAGCGCCTGACTGGACGTGTGCCTGCGAGAGCGGAAGCTGTCATGAAGGCTAAGGAAGTGCGAACACCATATTGAATTCCAGCATTACCGAAGGAGGGCGCCACGAACTTGTAAGTCATTTTGAGCCCGGTATCAGGATACTTTTGATAAAATAGTGTAGCTCACCTAGTACTTGGTTAAGTAATTTTCATATCAGTTCATGTTTTTATCACTGACGATGATGATTTTATATTTCGATTAATATGCTGCTTTGAAGTTTATCAATCTGTTGATGGTCAGACCCCTGGAACTGGTTGTGTAAATAAAGTGTATTGCTAACACCTCAAGGCGCTAATATGACATTCTTCACATATATGAGAGTTGTGGGGCACCACTACCCAAAATATATCACACAATTTCATGTCAGGCCAAATAATGTTTACATGGCACAAGAGCATACTGCTTCAGAGTTCTAGTTTTAGTTTCCAGAAGCTGATTTTCTGGTACCACTCGGTCAGAGGCCGGGACACTTCCTCTTACGAAGGCACAACATTGGCCCGACCGCTCCAGTAGCAATAAAAGCTCATGTGACCCACAGCAAGCAACACTTCACGTGAGGATGAGTAGAAAACTCATTGAAACGTTGCTAGATAATCTGTAAAGATTTCATTGTTGTATATTTTCTGTTTAAGAAGTGTTTACGAACTGGAATTTTAACAATCTGCACTAGGCATATCAGAAATTTGGAATAGTATATTTCACAATTAGAGACAATTGCAACTTCGATGTCTTATTTGTTGAATTCTGAATGGAATAATTGAGAAACCTAGTTTCTCAACAAAGTTTGTACAACTTTATAAAGTGATCCCAACTGATATTATGATCGGTTCTTTAGTGTGATGAAATGTCTATCTTCCGTTTTATCCATGACACAAGAAAGCGGTTAAAGCCAGTATGTAATCTACAAAGCATACAGCCGGTCAAGGTGGCCGTGCGGTTCTAGGCGCTGTAGTCCGGAACCGCGGGACTGCTACGGTCGCAGGTTCGAATCCTGCCTGGGGCATGGATGTGTGTGATCTCCTTAGGTTGGTTAGGTTTAAGTAGTTCTAAGTTCTAGGGTACTGAAGACCACAGGTGTTAAGTCCCATAGTGCTCAGAGCCATTTAAAACATTTGAACAAAGCCCACCAAGACGTCTTCTCACTGATCCAGAATTTTTATTTATTGATTCATCGGTCTCATTCAAACTATACGGCTCGCTGTGGTTGAGTGCTATACACGTCATAAAGAATGAGAATGCAGTGCTGAAACATGGTGTTTCGTTAGCAGTAGTGGATACTGAAGTGGAGAATGGGCAGTCTTGCTTTTAAGTTCCTTGTATACATACTCTAGCTCTTTCCTATACGTTGATTGATTGAGATCGGGTGATACACATTAAACAAAAGAAAAATTTACGGAAAAAACGCAAACTTTTGCCCTGTATAGAACATAAATATTTTATAGTCCTAAGATCATAATTTTATCTGGTGAACCGAAGACTCATCGAAAGAATTTTTTCTAGCACAAAATTATATTGTACAGTTTATAGTAGCAAACTTGTTTCTAAGCAGAACTGTGCATGTTGTAACAGAAGACGTCATGGAGCAATATCGAGCGTACCCCACCAGGCTCTACTAGAAAGCGCAATTAATGTTTACACCGCACATAGAGGAGTCGGAATCGCGTACAGCTTTACGGTAATGAAAGGCGCCGACAGCGCTGAGAGGCGTATCTAGGGTCACAAAGTTGTGCCCACGTCGACGGTAACGGTCATATTGCCAGAGCAGCGTATACATTACAGCACGTCCGCATGAGGGTTGTGAGTTCGTCAACGGACAGCCGATAATCTGAGCCGTACGATCAGAGCAGTAACACGATGTGCCGGGGTGTAGGCGTGCACAGGCCGAGCGTAGCGCAGGAAACATCCCGGCATAATAGTTGTCCGTCGCTTGCTGCACATTCTGAAGACATATACATAACGTCCGGTGGGCGGTAGCGCTCATACAAATCTCTTTGCAGACCTGCGCTACATTCGTTCTGTAGCGGACGATTCGGTACATCGAGCGTGGCGTATAGTGGGAGATCCCTTATGCGCCAATTACCTTCAGCAACGGTGGTTGGTGTAACTCACTGTACGTTAATAAGTCGACAGCTGCACTTCGACGTCGTATGGAATCCTTCTTTAAATCAATCATGCTTAAGTGTAAAAGTGGGTAATAGCTATTGCAGAATAATGGCGGAACGCTGGTGTAGACTTACAAACTGCTTAGTTCTTTCGCAACTATGGCCTCAGAACAGTAGTTAAATTGTGCGACTGCAAATTAAGTTGCCTTACGCAGGTGTTAATCACTGTCGGTTTGTGAGTAGTGTTTAACACAACCCCAAGTTATACCTCACGCGGAAAGCACATTCAGTAGCACGGTGTAAAGGAGGACTTGTAACGCGGATCTAGGTTGGAGGCACAGACAGATTCTTGTCTCAAAATAATTTGATTTCAAATTAAGGCTATCCGTACTACAAGATACTAGAAGCAAGAACATAGTATGGATAAATAAGGGTTTCAAAGCAGATATATTGTAACATAGCTCTCCTAGTTCTTGGTTGGGTAATTTTCACATCAAGATGTTAAATAAAGTCCTAGAAGAAGCTATTTACGTAAACGCAGTCACTAATTATGCAATGGAGATTGTTTAGTAAGCTCCTGGTTGGATTCAAATAATAGCAGATGAAGGTGCAGAGAGAAAATACCACTACTCCCAACGAGGCGTCTATTACAGGGAAGGATTTACAAATCGACTGGTAGCGCAGATGTACCAGAGATGAAAAAGGCGTTGACTATGATGCGTCACAATCATTTGTCTAGCGTCTAATCGTACGTATTTTCTGCCGCCATACGTGCTTGTATTTCAGTGCCTTTTAATGAGTTTGCTGGAAATGTTTCTTTGCACACTTGATGATATCATGTTTTGCTATCCATCTGATGTTCGCCTCAAACGAATGCACTTGTATTTCATTTGTCTCACAACCTCTCGTTTTCATACAACAAAGAAACTTTCTTATAGGATCTTCTTTATCACGATGATGAATTTGAGTTGTGTGAAACAGCTGACTAAATGCAGAAATTTTATATTAAATGTCTCCAGACCGTGAACATTTCAAGATGGCGGGGGGCGTTAGTTTTGTGTTTAGAAATTCTACCAATACAATTAAAAACTCAATTTTCAGAATGGAAAAGGAAAAGACAACTAGCTAACAAATATATCAGTGCTGTAAACGGTACTGATGTATGCAGAATATTCCGGATCTCTCGCAACGTTCGACTGTCGAAAAATTAGAGGATTATAGGTAAGAAGAAAAACAGCGGCGCTGGTACTTGGTATCAGTCGCACTATAAATATGCTACAAGAGTTTCTGCTCAAGGACTTTCAAAATACTAGTATTATTTAATTGTATGCTGAATTCGCTGATGCTTCACATGATCTTAATTTCTCAGGCGAATTGTTTGATGAACAGGATGATATAACAATTGCAGCGGGTGCAGCAAATAGTCTAGACTGCAAACCTAATTATAAAGTTAAGGGAGACTTAGCAGGTGTTGCCAAAAACCACAACTCACATCAACGCTGTGATCAGTCCTGGACTAATTGTCACGCACAGAGTGCGAATACTGAGCTGAAGAGCAGTGTGGGAGGCAGCTCATTCACACACAAGTCTTATCGATGTACTACCATCAGATCGGCAGCATAAAATTCGCCATGGTTTCCAACTAAATTCGGCAGGGAAGAGACTGCTTGTACAGTTAACTGGCGCAAGCATTACACGCAGGCAGGATAGCACCTGCCGAATCCCACTAACAGTCAACATTGTAAACAGACCTTTTCTAGGGTAAAGAACAGAGAAACCAACAGCGTAAGTGTGATAGTTCTTGACAGTAACGCAGCCGATATCAAATGTAAAATTAAAGAACCTGTCATAGAGACAAGTCATCGTTTAATTTTGTGAGCAAATATCTCGAATAAATATTGACCGAATTACTTCAGATTTTTACAATATACTCTAATAAACGTATGAGTAGACATAGGCTACATATTTTTAGATCTATATCGTATATAAATAGGTAAATAGTATGTAAAGGGGAAATGTTGTTAGAAATAAAGTCTCGAAAAGCTCTTCACCTGTTTATGAATCCTTAAATTTTTTACACGATACACTAATAAACAGTTGTATGGACATTGGCTATATTTTACACATATATAAAAGTATTTATATAATGTACAAAAGGTAAACGTTGTTAGCAAGAAGATCGAAAAGTTCTTAGCCGATTTATTAGAAATTTTTATATGATACTCTAACAAACATTTGAACTGACATAGGCTATATATTATTAACGTATATGATATGTACATATATACGTAATACATAAAAGTAAAATGTTGTCAGTAGCATTCTCGATATTTCTTGAAGGTGTTGCTTCAAATTTTTACAAGGTATTCCAGTAAACATTCAGACTTACGTAAGCATATATTTTTTCAAACAACAGTGTACGTGTTTCCGTAAAAACCGAATGTGAGGAAAAAATTATGTGCTATTCTGTCCTGTGAAAGCGTGCTTATTCACATGCAAACTACACTTAACAAACCAATAGGTTTCAAAAGCATAAACACTAAAAAGAAAATGTGAAAATCACAAAATTTCTTAGAAACCGTCAATCTTCTCGGCATGATGGTGTATCAAGTGAGATTTTAATGTTAATGACAGAACAAGAATAGTTATGTTTGCTGCTGATATAAGTATTTTGATGAATGAACACAAATCTACAATGTGGGGTCACTAATCTATTATGTAAGTGGTTCATAGAAAATATCTTAAGCCCCGTTTTAACATTTAATATTTGCAGCTTCATAGAATAAATCAAGTCTTTCAAGTTCTTGAATATTCAGAAAACTAATGAAACCCCACACAAAAAAATTCACGATTATTTTTAATGAATGTTAACAATTCCTTTTCTGTTTGAATAAGTGCTGGATATCGTGCATAGCATATTTTTAATTTCTCTAAAGTACGATGTATATTTGTGGTATAAGTGGCACTATTACCTGTCCTTCCTCATGATGGTTTCTCGATGTATGATGTGCTCTACTTGTTCACACCTTGTATTTTAAATTTATTTCAGTAACACAATTAGAATTATAGGTACTTCTTAAGTCTGCTTTTATTTCATATGGGTCCCACTGCTACTATAGGTAATGTAAAATCAAATTATTTTTATTAGTATTCAAAACCGGTTGCTTGGCAATTTTATTACTGTTTTATCAACCTGTGAATGTATGTATGGGTTCTGACCCAGTACTTATGTGGAAGCGTACAACCAGTGTTATAAAAAATTATAGCCTTTCCAAATAGGACGAATGATAGGTACATCATCGCGTCGTTAAACATGATAGCAAAATTGTTAGTGTACACTCTCAAACCTTTTTTGTTGTTGTAATGAGTATTGTTTTATGGCATTTTAATTGCTACTTAGTGGCATTTTTCGTACTATTACTATTTTAAATATTTGAACCCTCAGTTTTAACCTCATATTTTACATAAACCAAGAACGATATACTTCTAACTTCGCATGCCAAATGGTAGGTGCCATGTTTTACATTATGCAACCGTGTATATTTGATGTCATGTATGTATGGGTTCTGACCCAGTGCTTATGCGGAAGCATATAACCATTGTTATAATAATGCTAGCTTGTCCAAAGGGACAAACGAGAGGTACATGATCATGTCGGTTAAATATGATAAGAAAATTATTTATCCACACCTACAAACTTTTTTGTAATGAATATTGTGTTTCACGGCATTTTAATTATTACGTAATGACATTTTCGTACTATTACTATTTCTTATATATTTGACTCATTAGTCTTAACGTAACATTTTACGTAAATCACGAACGTTGTACTTCTAACGTCCCACGCCAGATGTTGGGTATTATGTTTTTTAAAAAAACTGTGTTACACCTCGTTTCATGTTATTCATATATTTTTCCTTGTCTTTTTGTCTTTTACTTGTCCTTCACTCTGACAACTTATTATCGATCTGTTTTATGTTTTGTAAGTTGGTTTTTTAAAAACAATACCCCAATGTATCTTAGATGTTTCCTTCCCCCTTAATCTGCTATGTTTTTTACGTAAATTTGAATTACTTCATGATTCGCAAATTCACAAGAGTTATTTTGTGTTAATATCTTCCAAAACCAGTAATATTAAGTCTTCACGTGACACATGCCACATAGAGGGCGTTGCAAGCCCTGTCACACCGAGGTCTGCTGAACAGGTGCATGCAACCAGCGGCCTCAGTTTATGTGGTCGCTCTAAGCTTGTTGATACCAGTGCCTACCAATTTTAATTGTACATTACAGGTATGTTCCTACCAACTGTTATGTTCATACGCAGGTGTAGTTGTGATTTTAGCTTTTATACTCTCTGATCGTTATGTGAAATTTTTTTCTAGCACTGAGGATGGTCACTAAGTGAGCGAAAATCGATTTTGCGGATAATAAAACAAAAAAATACGGCCAATGCTGATTCTCCTTCCAATTCTATCCACTATTTGGTCGTGGTGCACAGACTTCATGGAGTCGCCAATCAATAACTTTCAAAAGTAATTTTCACGTTACGTTCTTATGTGCTACAGAAGAATGCTGAAGATTAGGTGGGTAGATCACATAACTAATGAGGAGGTATTGAATAGAATTGGGGAGAAGAGGAGCTTGTGGCACAACTTGACTAGAAGAAGGTATCGTTTGGTAGGACATGTTCTGAGACATCGAGGGATCACCAATTTAGTATTGGAGGAGAGCGTGGAGGGTAAAAATCGTAGAGGGAGACCAAGATATGAATACACTAAGCAGATTCAGAAGGATGTAGGCTGCAGTAGGTACTGGGAGATGAAGAAGCTTGCACGGATAGAGTAGCATGGAGAGCAGCATCAAACCAGTGTCAGGACTGAAGACCACAACAACAACGTTCTTATGGAAAAAAGGTGTATGGCAAGAGTGTAAAAGCAACAAATCTTGAAAAGTGGGCCTACTTGAAGAAGAGCAAGAGAAAATAGGCTGAGGTTAGCAGATGAGATTCAGGAAAGGAAGCAGAAATATGTAGGGATAACGAAAGATTAAATAGCGTTGACAACGCAGACAGTTGTGAAAGACGAGAGCTAGGTAACGGGTAAAGCCTTAATCTCCTGCATAATACACTGTGGTTCTGGATCAGACGAAAGTTACAGTTTCGTTTGTTTCAGAACAGTTCGGCTGAAATGGGGAAGGAGATGGACGGTTTAGTGTACTGCAAGTGTATCCAAGATGTTGCGCGTATTACATCTTTTAGTGCAGTTGTGAAATGACGATACGTATTTGATATAAAGGGAGGGCAGTCACTAAGAAGCGTGTAAAAATCACATCTCTTGTCCGGTTGCACCCACTCTGAGCACACGGACTGAAGTGATCAAGCGATAACTGGCAATCGATAGATGTTGCTAGTTGCAATTATATTCAAAATGAAAATACAATTACTCCTAATTCTTACAACAGAATTAGTACATTGAGCTAAAGGCACGACTCCTGCTTTTCCTTCGATGTCTCAATCGCCGGGTGCATAATCATGGTGTGAGAGACTGTTTATTTGAAAGAGCCGACAGACGTCAGCCGTAAAGTTAAAAGCCACACCTACATGTCACACACCACTAATTAGAGACACGACAGTAACTCCTTCATATCTTACGCTGACAGGCGTCCGGTATGAGCGTCGGTATCGGTAATTAATACATCCGCAGATTCTTTCACACGGGGAACGTATTGTAACGGTACGTCAAGTCTGCATATGCGGGTAACAAGCGTGAATGCGACCTTACGTAACAGAGTAATTCACACTCCAAACGAAGAGCATAAAACACAGTAATTTATAAGCGACACCTCGTGCAAGGCATGACCCGTTGGGCCAGTAATTATCAATAAAATATTTTGATTAAATCTCTGCGAGGCTGGAAGCGGCATCTGATTTATACGTTGGGTCGATCGTAAAGTGTTCTGAACAACTTCAGACTCTCTCCCTCAGCTTCTTTGGCCGACTGCCATACGGATGTTAATAAGGAAGCGTAACAAAAAATGTAATAAAATAAAATTACATACTCCGTCAAAAAATGCACGCACGTGCTTTCTGCCTTGTATTAACAGAGTAACTGCACCTGATGCAAAATTTAATATTTACCTTATTTTGACAAAGGATGTGTAAAGTTTCCATTTTATTTTGTAGGTCCCATAACTCGAGGCTTTTAACTGCGAAGAGAGTACGTGGTACTGTCAGGTGCAGCATGTAATAAGGCCATATAGGAAAATGAGAAGCTCTGTATTACACTCGTCTTGTGGGCCTTGCACTGGGATATCGTAGAGAGGGTTATTTACAAACAAACATTTTGTCTCGTGGCCTTATAACACTTCCGTCCGCTACTGCTATACCATAACCTCGAAGCTGGAGGCAGCTTGCAAAGCACTATTATTTTGTTAGTAATTGTGGTATAAGCAACAGAGCAGTGTTACCCTCTGAGAGGAATTTTGTTATGTTGACCGTGTTGTACCTAACGGAAGTGGCTTATCGGAAGTGAAAGTCATAATTACGTAAACATTTAAACAGTAACAAACAAAATTTTTGCCTATCTGCACTGTTTAACGGATAAAGAAAACGGTCACTAGCCTAATTAGGCAAGAGAATGATTAACATTCTTGTTTAAGAAATTAGGTATGAGTAGCTTTAACGGATAACACAACCTATATTTTACCACACGCGAGTGCAATGAACTCTGAAACATACATATGTTTACGGTAAGATTGAAGCTAACATCTAGAGCAGCACGAACTATTTGCAAATATACAGGGTGAGTCACCTAACACTACCGCTGGATATATTTCGTAAACCACATCAAATACTGACGAATCGATTCCACAGACCGAACGTGAGGAGAGGGGCTAGTGTAATTGATTAATACAAACCATAAAAAAATGCACGAAAGTATGTTTTTTAACACAAACCTACATTTTTTTAAAAATGGAAACCCCTTAGTTTTGTTAGCACATCTGAACATATAAACAAATACGTAATCAGTGCCGTTTGTTGCATTGTAAAATGTTAATTACATCCGGAGATATTGCAACCTAAAGTTGACGCTTGAGTACCACTCCTCCGCTGTTCGATCGTGTGTATCGGAGAGCACCGAATTACGTAAGTATCCAAAGGGAACGGTGATGGACCTTAGGTACAGAAGAGACTGGAACAGCACATTACGTCCACATGCTAACACCTTTTTATTGGTCTTTTTCACTGACGCACATGTACATTACCATGAGGGGTGAGGTACACGTACACACGTGGTTTCCGTTTTCAATTACGGAGTGGAATAGAGTGTGTCCCGACATTTCAGGCCAATAGATGTTCAATGTGGTGGCCATCATTTGCTGCACACAATTGCAATCTTTGGCGTAATGAATGTCGTACACGCCGCAGTACATCTGGTGTAACGTCGCCGCAGGCTGCCACAATACGTTGTTTCATATCCTCTGGGGTTGTAGGCACATCACGGTACACATTCTCCTTTAACGTACCCCACAGAAAGAAGTCCAGAGGTGTAAGATCAGGAGAACGGGCTGGTCAATTTATGCGTCCTCCACGTCCTATGAAACGCCCGTCGAACATCCTGTCAAGGGTCAGCCTAGTGTTAATTGCGGAATGTGCAGGTGCACCATCATGCTGATACCACATACGTCGACGCGTTTCCAGTGGGACATTTTCGAGCAACGTTGGCAGATCATTCTGTAGAAACGCGTTGTATGTTGCAGCTGTTTGGGCCCCTGAAATGAAGTGAGGACCAATGAGGTGGTCGCCAATGATTCCGCACCATACATTTACAGTCCACGGTCGCTGTCGCTCTACCTGTCTGAGCCAGCGAGGATTGTCCACGGACCAGTAATGCATGTTCCGTAGATTCACTGCCCCGTGGTTTGTGAAACCCGCTTCAGCGGTAAACAGGTAGAACTGCAACGCATTCTCTGTTAATGCCCATTGACAGAACTGCACTCGATGATTAAAGTCATCACCATGTAATTGCTGATGTAGCGACACATGAAACGGGTGAAAGCGGTGACGATGCAGTATGCTCGCCGACCGTTGCCCGTGTTTGTTACAACACGCAACTGAACGTCGGAGGTTTCAAGCGTCAACTTTAGGTTACAATATCTCCGGATGTAATTAATATTTTACAAAGCAACAAACGGCACTGATTACGTATTTGTTAATATGTTCAGATGTGCTAACAAAACTAACGTGGTTCCATTTAAAAAAACGTAGGTTTGTGTTAAAAAACATACTTCCATGCATTTTTGTATGATTTGTATTAAACAATTACACTAGCCCCTCTCCTCACGTTCGGTCTGTGGAATCGGTTCGTCAGTATTTGATGTGGTTTACGAAATATATCCAGCGGTAACGTTAGGTGACTCACCCTGTATAACAGATACCGAAACACACTATTACTTTCAGGGCTTGTTCAAACTGAATGGTCTTTATAACTTTACTATTAATATTCACTGCAGGATCATAAACTGGACATAGATTAAGTCTCTCTCAGTTAAATACTTTACTATTTAAAATGAAAGTTAATTGGAATCCACTAACAGGTTGCTTCTCACTATCTCGTGAATAAAGAAATTATGGTTTTCATGAATAGTGGTCTTCCTGTTACTTGTTACCTAGCATTAGCACAATAGACAAACTGTGGATCCTGTTATACTATTAATATGCACTTCCAATATACAAGAGAGACAAACACTTAGCAATAATGAACATATAATTTTCTACTATTGCATTTTTCCACTTTTACTACAGTGAAACACAATGTTGACAAATTTGCAAGAAACTGACTCACCTTAAAAAATTTACTACAGGCAGCAATGTGATCATTTACTAAGCAAAACTTTATAAGCCTCATTTCTATGAACTTTTAATCTTTAAAAGAAACAGCAAATTATCTTTATTACCACAGTCTTCTACTTGCAAGAAAATGATTAAATAGGTGACTTTGAAACTCCGCAAAACTACAAGTTGGACTGTTTCCATCAATGGGAGGCTTTCACAAAACTACATTTACTACCTCCCACAATTTCATGAAATCCTCAGTAAACCTGAGTACTCTCTTATTACCAAAGATCAAACAACATCATTTAATGTTTTGAGGCTTTCATTTTTTCCACAACTAGGACACTCGGTAATCATAGTTCAAATGGAGAGGAACCTGAGAGCTGTTGTAATAGGGAAAAAATCAAGGTAGGTACATGAATTCACATCTAAGTTACCCTATATTTGAGTACACTAAATCACCCAATAAGCTGACCCTTCACTGTACATCATTACAGTACTCCTTTACAGTGATTGCGCAATGTGGTGGCGACTGCAAGTTGGTAGGTGGATTTGCAAACAGAATTGCTGGACTCTGGCCCTTCTGGCCAGTTCCAGAATCGTTCCAGCTATTTATCCATCCATCCGAGGCATTGGAAAGTAGCAGAAAAAGCCTCTCTCGGAACCAGCACAATATGCCACTTTTACATGGCAGTGCACAGTTTGGTAGCTCCTCCCCTACTGACTCTTGTTCCACCTTTTCTACCTAGGCCAACCACAATTTGCGCGCGCTACACAGTTCCGTTTCCGAGGGGAACCACAACACCTTTTACAAACAAACTAACTAAGAACCCTAAGTGAAGGTCAGCAGTTTACATAACATCAAACAAACACATTAAATAAAACAGAACATTTGCACATATTTACATTTCTACAAAAAATTATTCACACAGAAATTACAATTGTATACAGTAAGTTTTGTTCCCTCCAAATGGGACAAAGAATTTAAATGACAGATATATGTACTACATTGCATAGAATCAAATCATAACATCCAAAGTTTTTACAAAGAAAGGAGTATAAAATTTCGTGTTATCGATTCAATCAAACAATGTTTACAGAAGCTCAACGATGTAACATTCAATAAAACAAAAGCAAAATAAATCCGTACATCACAAGAGCTATGGTGTTACAGGTTTTTTTATAATACCGGAAAATAAATCATTTAAAGCAAACAGTAGTTCTACTTGTCTGGTAAGTAAGCCAGAACATACTGACCTTCAGTTGGAATATAATTTAATAATGAGAAACACCTGTCTTCGTTTCAGTACTTTAGGTTAATGAATAGAACAATAGGAATAACTACATTAGCTTGTAATCTGCATTGAGGGGACGAAAGTGGTACAACTCCTAATATCGTATCGGACCTCCTTTTGGCCGGCGTAGCGCACGAACTCGACGTGACGTGGGCTCAAGAGGTCGTCGGAAGCCCTCTGCAGGGATGTGGATCCACTCTGGCTCTATAGGTGTCCGTGACTACGTAAGTGATGCCGATGCAGGATTTTGTGCACTAACTAACCTCTCTATTATGTCCCATGAATGTTCGACAGGATTTATGTCGATCGATCGGGATGGCTAAACTATTCGCTCGAATTGTCCTGAGTGTTCTTCGAACCAATCGCAAACAATTTCGGCTCGTTGACATGACACATTGTCATTGTTGTTTGGGAACATGGGGTCTTTGAATGGCTGTTGCAAATGGTTTCCAAGTAGCCGAACATATCAATTTCAGGTTAATGATCGGTTCAGATGGACCAGATGACCCACTCCACTCAATTTAATCATAACTAACAGCGTTATGGAGCCATCGCCAGTTTGGGCAGCGCATTATTGTGAACTTGGACCCATGGCTTCGTGCGATCTGCGACACACACGAACCCTAGCGCGAGGTCTTACCAACTGAAATAGAGACTCATATGACCAGGCCACGTTCTTCCGGTCGTCTAAGGTCCAATCGAAATGGTCACGAGCCCAGGAGAGGCGCTACAAGCGATGTCATGCAGTTAGTAGAAGCACTCGCTGCCATAGCCCAATAACACCAAATTTTGCCGCACTGTCCTAACGGATATGTTAGCTGTACGACCCACTTCGATATCTGCGGCTGTTTCACGCAGAGCTACTTGTCTGTTAGCACTGAAAACTCTACGCAAACGCCGCTGCTCTCGGTCGTTAAGTGAAGTCTGTCCGTCGTGAAAGGTAATGCCTGAAATTTAGTATTCTCGGCACACTCTTGGCCCTGCGCATCTCTGAATATTGAATTTCTTAACAATTTCCATAATGGAATATCCCATGCGTCTAGTTCAAACTATTATTACTCGTTCGAAGTCCATTAAATCCCGTCTTGCGTCCATAGTCACGTCTGACACCGTTTCACATGAATCACCCGAGTACAAATGACAACTCCACTAATACACCGCCCTTTCACACCTTCTGTACGCGATACTGCCGCCACCTACGTATGTGCATCTCGCTATCCCATGACTTTTGCCACCACAGTATATATATACACTCCTGGAAATTGAAATAAGAACACCGTGAATTCATTGTCCCAGGAAGGGGAAACTTTATTGACACATTCCTGGGGTCAGATACATCACATGATCACACTGACAGAACCACAGGCACATAGACACAGGCAACAGAGCATGCACAATGTCGGCACTAGTACAGTGTATGTCCACCTTTCGCAGCAATGCAGGCTGCTATTCTCCCATGGAGACGATCGTAGAGATGCTGGATGTAGTCCTGTGGAACGGCTTGCCATGCCATTTCCACCTGGCGCCTCAGTTGGACCAGCGTTCGTGCCGGACGTGCAGACCGCGTGAGACGACGCTTCATCCAGTCCCAAACATGCTCAATGGGGGACAGATCCGGAGATCTTGCTGGCCAGGGTAGTTGACTTACACCTTCTACAGCACGTTGGGTGGCACGGGATACATGCGGACGTGCATTGTCCTGTTGGAACAGCAAGTTCCCTTGCCGGTCTAGGAATGGTAGAACGATGGGTTCGATGACGGTTTGGATGTACCGTGCACTATTCAGTGTCCCCTCGACGATCACCAGTGCTGTACGGCCAGTGTAGGAGATCGCTCCCCACACCATGATGCCGGGTGTTGGCCCTGTGTGCCTCGGTCGTATGCAGTCCTGATTGTGGCGCTCACCTGCACGGCGCCAAACACGCATACGACCATCATTGGCACCAAGGCAGAAACGACTCTCATCGCTGAAGACGACACGTCTCCATTCGTCCCTCCATTCACGCCTGTCGCGACACCACTGGAGGCGGGCTGCACGATGTTGGGGCGTGAGCGGAAGATGGCCTAACGGTGTGCGGGACCGTAGCCCAGCTTCATGGAGACGGTTGCGAATGGTCCTCGCCGATACCCCAGGAGCAACAGTGTCCCTAATTTGCTGGGAAGTGGCGGTGCGGTCCCCTACGGCACTGCATAGGATCCTACGGTCTTGGCGTGCATCCGTACGTCGCTGCGGTCCGGTCCCAGGTCGACGGGCACGTGCACCTTCCGCCGACCACTGGCGACAACATCGATGTACTGTGGAGACCTCACGCCCCACGTGTTGAGCAATTCGGCGGTACGTCCACCCGGCCTCCCGCATGCCCACTATACGCCCTCGCTCAAAGTCCGTCAACTGCACATACGGTTCACGTCCACGTTGTCGCGGCATGCTACCAGTGTTAAAGACTGCGATGGAGCTCCGTATACCACGGCAAACTGGCTGACACTGACGGAGGCGGTGCACAAATGCTGCGCAGCTAGCGCCATTCGACGGCCAACACCGCGGTTCCTGGTGTGTCCGCTGTGCCGTGCGTGTGATCATTGCTTGTACAGCCCTCTCGCAGTGTCCGGGAGCAAGTATGGTGGGTCTGACACACCGGTGTCAATGTGTTCTTTTTTCCATTTCCAGGAGTATATATATATATATATATATATATATATATATATATATATATATATATATATATATAGCGAGATCCAGTGAAACGTTGTCACATAATCGCGTTGGGTGGAATTAGTACGGTACCAAGTCTGCTGGTAGCAATGTTTTTAATTTTTTTGGCGAAATAGAGATGCTCTTGCTCCTTCTCCTCCACCGAGAAACATGTTTATCCATAATGAGATTGTCACTCTGCAGCGGAGTATGCGCTGATATGAAACTTCCCGGCAGATTAAAACTATGTGCCTGACCTAGACTCGAACTCGGGACCTTTGCCTTTCACGGGCAAGTGCTCTACCATCTTTTTTTTTTAAATTTTCATTTTGTTCGCTTTAGTACGTTGCATCTGCTCGGGGCGGACGTCGTAAGACATGCATTTAAGTTCGTTGTTGATCTGTTAACTCAGTTTTTTTTATTACAGCGGGGCACGTTACCCTCTGACCGAACACGCTGAGCTACCGTGCCGGCTCCATCTGGGCTACCAAAACACGAATCACGGCCCGTCCTCACAGCACTATCCTTCCTTCCAGGAGAGCTAGTTCTGCAAGGTTCGCAGGAGAGCTTCTGTGAATTTGGGAAGGTAGGAGACGAGGTACTGCCGGAAGTAAAGCTGTGAGGACAGGGTGTGAGTCGTGCTTGGGTATCTCATATGGTAGAACATTTTCCCGCGAAAGGCAAAGGTCCCGAGTTAGAGTCTCGGTACGGAACATAGTTTTAATCTGCCAGGAAGTTTCAAGTTTATCTATGTCTGTAGCCGGTGTTGTGTCACGCTCCACGAAGGCCCGGTACAGCGTGAGGCGGAGGTCAGGAGTAGAATGACGGAGAGAGGGCTGAGGCAGAGTGAGACGAACGCGGGGGCGGGGGCGGCGACGTCCAGCGCAGCCGGCGTGCGAACCGTGTGCCTAATTGGCCAGCGCCGGCAGCGGCTAATGAGTTGAGTAAATTAGCCGGCGCTCGGCCAGAGCTGGTGGTCCGCCATTCCGGTGAGGCGTGTGTGCGGCACCTTGCGGCTGGTGGCTAGCTGGCGCCGGCAGAAAGTGGGTCGCATATCACGGGAAGCTAGGTGGAAGTTTCTTACAAATGCTGTTTCAATCGCACTTTCGTACAGTCAGTAAGACACTGACGAAAGAAATATTACACCTGTAGAAACGACGCCGATTTTGGGACAATGACGGCATGCACCATCTGGGGGATAGTACACTCTTGCTCATAAAGCAAGGATAATGCTGATACATGGTGAAACAACGCTCTGATGGGCAGTTTGCGGGTTTAAATCACCTCGGGATGTGACCATGCGGTGCATTTGATCTGCGGTCGTCGCACGGTGGCGCTGGCAGCAGTCTACATACGCAGAGGTGTGTTGGTGCATGTCAGAGTACGGTGCAGCGAGTATGTGTGCAGACATTTTCAGACGTGCTAATAGTTACTGTGTGTTGAACAGCTCAAAGAACACATACTGATGACGATATGAGGGGTAGAATACTAGGGCGACTGGAGGCTGGTCAAACACAGCAGGTCATAGCAAGGGCCCTCCGTGTGCCACAAAGTGTAATCTCAAGATTATGGCAACCATTCCAGCAGACAGGAAACTTGTCCAGGCGCTACAGTACGGGACGTCCACAGTGTACAACACCACAAGAAGACCGATATCTCATCATCAGTGCCCGCAAGACGGCAACGGAGTACTGCAGGTAGTCTTGCTTGCGACTTTACCGCAGCCACTGGAAGAGTTGTCTCCAGGCACACAGTCTACAGACGACTGAACAGATATGGTTTATTCGCCCGGAGACCTGCAAAGTGCATTCCACTGACCCCTGGTCACAGGAGAGTCCGTAAAGCCTGATGTCAACAACACAGTACATGGTCATTGTTACAATGGTCCCAGGTTATGTTCACGGAGGAGTTCAGGTATAGTCTGAATAGTGACTCTCGCCGGGTTTTCATCTGGCGTGAGCCAGGAACCAGATACGAATCCCTTAAAGTCCTTCAAAGGACCTATATGGAGGTCGTGGTTTGATGGTGTGGGGTGGGATTAAGATTGGTGCACGTACATCCCTGCATATCTTTGAGAGAGGAACTTTAACACGTCAGGTGTATCGGGACGTCATTTTGCACCTGTATGTACGCCTTTTCAAGGCTGCAGTGGGTCCCACCTTCCTCCTGATGGATGATAACGCACGGCCCCACCGAGCTGCCATCATGGAGGAGTACCTTGAAAGAGACATAAGGTGAATGGAGTGGCTTGACTGTTCTCCAGACCTAAACCCCATCAAACACGTCTAGGATGCTCATGGTTGACATATCACTGCACGTCTTCAAATCCCTAGGACACTTCAGGAGCTCCGACAGGCACTAGTGTAAGAAAGGCAGGCTATACCCCAGCAGCTGCTCGACCACCTGATTCAGAGTATGCCAACCCGTTGTGCGGCCTGTGTACGTGTGCAGGGCGATCACATCTCATATTGATGAGATGCGCAGTAAACAGTGCAGTTTTGTAGCACATGGGTTTCGGGACGGTTTTCTCAACTTATCACCAATATCGTGGACTTAAAGGTATGTGTCGAGTGTGTTCCCTATGTGCCTATGCTATTAGCGCCAGTTTTGTGTAGTGCCACCACGTTGTGTGGCACCACAATCAGCAATTATCCTTAACTTTTGAGCATGAGTGTAATCACTGGTAATGGTTTCAGCGTCGTCTGCCAGCTGATAGTGTAGTGAGTGATACAGCTACCAGACCGCTATCTGTGTCTACCCTTTAAAATGGAATGCTCGCAGCCAGAAGGCTCAGTGGGGTGCAAACTGTGAAGCAAGCAGGCGACCATACCACGGAGATACACTCATGCTTCCCACAGCCAACTGAGCAAGTTTGAAAGTGGTCAAACTGTGACCTTCGAGTGGCGGGACGGTCCTTTGGGAGAACTGCCACACATGGTGCAAGTACTGCGTCACTTGTGCAACGATGCTGGTATCAGTGGTTTAGCGAATACACTCACACCCGCAGACGAGGCTCTGGATGCCCACGCAGCACAGACACCCGTCAGGATCGTCGTATGGGCAGCAGTGGCACATCGCACAGCCACCACAGCGCAGGTAAGAGGGCTTGTGAGCACAGATGAGTCAACACGAACTGTTGCGAACCCGTTATTAGCAGTGGATCTTCTGGTACGCATACCTCTAGCCCGTCTTCCACTCACACCACGGTATTGAAGCGCATGGCCAGGCTGGTACCGACAGAGGATCACTTGGAAAATTCAATGGCGCGCCGTGGTCTTCAGCGATGAAGGTAGATTCTGCCAGCAGAAAAGTGATGGTCGTCTGCGAGTACGACGTAGATCTGGTAAGAGCTGTCTCGTAGAGTACATTCTTCCAAGGCACACTGACTCCACCCTGGGTCTTATGGTATCGGGTGTGATAGGCTAGACAACCCTTTGCTGTTTCTGGAGGGATGCTAACCAGTGCCACGCGGGATTAGCCGAGCGGTCTCAGGGCCCTGCACTCATGGACTGTGAGGCTGGTCCCGGCGAAGGTTCGAGTCCTCCCTCGGGCATGGGTGTGTGTGTTTGTCCTGGGGATAATTTAGGTTAAGTAATGGGTAAACTTAGGGACTGATGACCTTAGCTAACCAGTGCCACGCGGGATTAGCCGAGCGGTCTCAGGGCCCTGCAGTCATGGACTGTGAGGCTGGTCCCGGCGAAGGTTCGAGTCCTCCCTCGGGCATGGGTGTGTGTATTTGTCCTGGGGATAATTTAGGTTAAGTAATGGGTTAACTTAGGGACTGATGACCTTAGCAGATAAGTCCCATAAGGTTTCACACACATTTGAACATTTTCTTAACCAGTGTTTGGTACGTGCAGAATGTTGTTAGATCCGTTCCTTTGCCGTTCTTGCAACATGATGGTGATATGTTGTTCCCACAGGACAAAACTCGCCCCCACACTGCCTGTGAAACTCAACGTGCTGTGCAAGACGTGCAGCATCTTCCCTGGCCAGCACGATCTTCGAATTTATCTCCTACCGAGCACATGTGGGATACTGTGGGACAGAAGCGACATGTGCAATTCGTCAAACACCAGCTCATACAGAACTACGTGAATAGGTCAAGCAGGTGTGGCATTACGTATCCCAGGACTACATCCGCCATCTGAACAATGGACTGGATGCTAGAGTCAGCGCCTGCCTTGCCGTCCGTACTGATACGGGTGTTTCAGCATGGATCGACTCCAGGTACCTCAGAACTGCTTGTGCTTTTGATATGAAATGTAATTACTTCATGTACTCCATATGCATCGTTGCAACTATAAATCTTGAGTGAATCGGAACTCTCTAAATCGGTGAACAAATTTTTTTCTGGCATTATAGTTTCACACCATCAGAATTTGTAGGAATGATCGTGGTCTTAAATTCAACAAAAGTAAGTTATCAATGTAAAACGAAGTTTGAAATCTATACATATTATAAACATGAATGTAGGTGTACCGATATATGTCCTATATCTACTGGATCAATTTCAGCCAACTCAGTATGCATACCACTTAAGGTCTGGAAAGAAGGAGCTGTGGGGGTAAGAACCACCTACCTCTCAAATTGGCTAAGTTGGGGTGAAACAGAAGTGTAGTTCACGACGCGCAAATACTCGGATTTTATTCATCCAGCATTTGAGAATGTGAGCAGATAGTCACTGGCAACAAGCTTCACAAATAATTTAAAAACTATAAGAAAATTTTCTCTCGGACACGCCCAACAAAATGGTGAAACACTGCTTACTACACTTTCGCTGTTCGTACACTAAAACTTTCGCGTCAGGCCTAACATTTTAATTTATTACGCCTTTACTACTATGCTCGCAACACGTTTTGCACACAGTATTCAAATATACCATTGAATGTACCAGCAAAATTATGTCATTGCATGGAACACAGTACAGGTGACATGACTACATAAACACTGAGATGTGTGAAAAACTGCCACACGATGCATTATGTTCCAAGCTGTTACTTCTTTACTAGTAACTCTATCCTCACTGGCGCAGTGGTTAGACACCGGACTCGCATTCGGGAGGACGACGGTTCAATGCCGCGTCCGGCCATCCTGATGTAGGTTTTCCGTGATTTCCCTAAATCACTCCAGGCAAATGCCGGGATGGTTCCTCTGAAAGGGCACGGCTGACTTTCTTCCCCATCCTTCCCTAATCCGTTGAGACCGATGACCACGCTGTCTGGTCTCCTTCCCCAAAACCAACCAATCCATCCTCACCACACCTCACAGTGCCCACATATGCTTATATATATATATATATGTATCTACAAGATTATATCATTGTACAACACATTGTTCAGGAGGTAAGACGTCATAAACATTGAACTGCGTGGAATCTAAACTTCTGGTCGAAATTCGCTAGAGACATACTTGAAACACGAGTACAAATATGTGTAGAGTATGTTGAATGTATATGAAGTGTATGTGACATGTGTGTGCTTGTTTGGAGACTCCTACGAGATACACTATGTAGGTGGCAACACAGTGCACCTAATATGAAAAACATATGTTTTTGGGGGTGTCGAGATACTTTTGATCACATAGTGTAGCTCCACCTATTCCCCTGGATCGATTTCAACGAAATTTCGTACAAGTGTTACATACTATATGGAAGGAAATACTATGGAGGGTAAGAACCACAACCTTCTGTTGGGGTTAGGGGTGGTGGACAGGGAGGGGTGGGGGAAGTGGGAATGGAGAGACAGAAGTGGGAAAGCAGGATATAGACACAGACAGGGGAGGGGAGGAAATGAACAGAGACAGAGAGGGAGGAGGTGGACAGAAAATGGTTCAAATGGCTCTGAGCACTATGGAACTTAACAGCTATGGTCATCAGTCCCCTAGAACTTAGAATTACTTAAACCTAACTAACCTAAGGACATCACACAACACCCAGTCATCACGAGGCAGAGAAAATCCCTGACCCCGCCGGGAATCGAACCCGGAACCCGGGCGCGGGAAGCGAGAACGCTACCGCACGACCACGAGCTGCGGACTAGGTGGACAGAGAGAGGGGGGAGGTGGAGATGGAGAGCTTGGGGGGTTGAGGAGCAAATAAGCAGAGCAAAGGGGGAGGTTGAGACGGACAGAGAGAGGAACAGGAGAAGAAGGACACTGAGAGGGGAGAAGTGGAGGAGATGGCCAGTGAGAGGGGATGAAGGAGATGGACACGAAAAGTGGAAAGAGGAAATGGAAAGAGACAGGGTGAAGGAGGAGATAGACTAATACGAAGGTAGTTCCGTAAGTCACGGCAACTACCGTATATCATGCAAACGTGTCGCATCACCGTAATCGCATTCGAAAGCGCATGGCAGACATTATCGAAATAAGCCGACAGATTGCAACCACGAGCAAGGGATGGCTTGGTACCAGCACCCCGAAACATTCAGTGTGAGGTGGGCCGTGAAACAAGATGGATCCTCCCCCCAAACCCACCCAACTCACCACACCTCAGTCCATGCGATTTCGACCTCATCGTACAACTGACGAAACCATTGCATGGGAGGCGCTTTGCCAACATAGCGAATGTCTTCGAGGCATTTAGACGACAGGTGGCACACACTGATGACAATTCCAATGGTATCCAACGCCTTTCCCGTCGTTGCCAACCCTATGTGTGAGCACCGTCGTTGGTTTTTGTTCCTTTTACACATGTACGCAATAAATTTACACAGAGTTCCAATGTGTGTGTTTCATTTCAGCCTTTACCATGACCACCTGTATTGGAAGCCTATTTTATGTTGCCATTCAGATACACACTACTGTACCAGTTCCATGTAAGATCATGGAATTCTCATGTTGCCACATTATCGCAAGAGATAACATAGCTGCTATGACTTAATGAAAGACTCTGCTTTCCCTTACTGTTTTTTTAGTGTACGGGACGTTGGTTGGTTGATTTGGGGTAGGGGAGCAAATAGTGAGGACATCGGCCCCATCGGATTAGGGAAGGGTGGGGAACGATGTCACACATGCCCTTTCAAAGGACATTTGCCGAAACGATTTAGGGAAATCACGCAAAACCTAAATCAAGATGGTTAGACACGGGTGTGAACTATCGTCCTCCTGAATGCGAGTTCAGTGTGCTAATTGCGCCACCTCGCTTGGTCAATGTACAGACACTGGGGGTAGGCTACAACCCTGCCTCGTTCCCTTTCATGTCCTTAGACATAACTGCAGTCTGAACTCTGTAGAAGTTGTAGATAGTAGGGGAATAGTACCGTTTCTGCCCCACTGACTTGTGATCCTTATGTGCACAGGCCCTCCCACTCCGTTTGGACGTGTCACGTTGGGGGTCTTCCCTTCCATTCCCTGAGACGATGGGGAGGGGTGGATCCATTTTCCTCTTAGGTAGACAGATCAGCCGTTTGTCATTGTTTCCATTGGTGGCCGACTACTCATTTGTGATATTTGGTATCTGGTTGGACCCAGATATCTGTTTGAGAATCCTTACATTCCACCTCTCAGAGTGGCCTAATTTGCGTTAGCATAGGTCTGAGTTGTGACCCACTGTAGTAACGTGGCTGTCAGTGGCTTTCGGAGTTATCTTGATTACAACAGTTTTTTGTCTGAAGTGGCCGCCATCGGGCTCCCTCCCGCTCTTCTAGATTTGCTGGGTGAAGGGTAAATGGCTGGGGGTTGCCCCATGGGAGTGTCGTGAGGTGTCATCAGAGGTCGGTTGCTGCGTCTGGGAAGAATGGAAGGCATTGGAAGTCCGTCATGCTCGAATGTGGGCGATGTTGTTAATACAACCACCTCTCTCATTGCTCTGTATAATTAGGTGTCTTTTCATTTATTATTACACACACATTGCAGTGGGTCCCTGATGGTGCAATGGAGCACCAGTAGCAGCCTGCTGTCAGCCTGCCTGATATATGCAATGGAGATATGCAGTCACTTGGGTTTCCAGCACACAAGGCTATGTACAGAACGATTGTGCTGCCGCCAAGGGACATTCCGTGTAAGGACCATGACGTTTGGAGGGATTAGAACTTTTACAGAAGCATATCCTGTAGGTAGCCTATTTCCCCTTGCTCTGCTTGAGACTGGAAAGGAAATGACTAGTTGCGGTACAGGGCACCCTCCGCCACGCACCACGTGGTGGCTTGCTGACTATGTATGTAAATGGAGATGTAGACGACCCTCGTAGAAGATTGGAATAAATACAGGGCAACGGCAGGCACTCACCTAGTTAAATAACAATTATACTGCTTTGAATTAAACAATATACAAAATAAATGCGGTTCCATTAGATTTAGGGTGACGGACTAACGGAGAGAGAAATTTCAGCCTCGAAAGAGCTTGGACTCCATTGTCTTATTTGATCAACTCACCAAGACACCGAAACAGTGCCGTTCCCAGTGAAATGATCGTATGGTGTCATTGTCTGTGAGGCCCCGTCTGGGGCTGTTCGGCCGCCGTGTGAAAGTCTTTCTGTCTGACGCTACTTTCGCAACCTGCGTGGCGATGAAAGTGAGATGAAACGATGACGAGCGAAGAAAATCTCCACCCTGGCCAGGAATCGAACGTGAGATAGCGCAATCCAGAGGCAGCGACGCTAACCCCTGGACCACGGGCTGCGGACGGCTTCTAATGATGTATCGCCACCACAGGATAGGTCGAGCATCGAACCTCGGAGTCTATTCAAACACGCTATTTGCCGTCGAACAGCATACCTAGCTCTTGTTTCCCTGTGGCTGCGTGCGCAGTGACTCACCCCCGCGTTTAAAAGGACAGACGTGACTGATGTAGTTTGAGGCTCACTTCCAAGGCGATGCTGCCCGAGTAGTAGTTCGGGTTGCGGAAGGATCATTCAACCAAGCACCAACTCCTGCGATTAGCGGGAGACTCCTTCGACGCTATGGGGCCCCGTGAATAGTTCGGTGAGTTTCCAATTCGGCAGTTTGGCATGATACTCTCTTGGTCAAGTTACTTGAGCGGGGGATGCCGTTGTCACATAATCGTCTCATCCACTCTAGTTTCGATGACACGTCATTCCATGGGCGAGCCTGTGTTGTAATGTCCACAGTTCGTCTTATCTATGCTGGCGTCCCACAGGGCTCCGTCATTGGACCGATCATATACACGCTCTACACTGCTGACACACCTAAGAACCACTGCATACAGCTCGCGCTGTACACTTACGACGGAGCGATCTTCAGCCACAGTCTGAATGACACTTTTCAATGTCGACTGCACTCGCTTCTGGCAACATTCACACGTAGGCCGGCAAGTGCTGCCTTAAATTTCGGCGGTAACTGCTACATATTCTATTGTGGCACCCAGCTAAATCATCCGACAGCTAAATCGACGCAATTTTTAACAAAGTCGGTAAACACCGTACCACGTGTTGTCTGCACCTCACTCTTCTTCTTACTTCTATTTCAGCTAATGCAATCTCTACTGAATTGTGAGGTGAGGCCAGAAATATTAAAGGGCGGTAAAGTACAAGTTGCGGGACTGTGTCCAACTGAACTGGAGGTGCTAATAAACGGGGTGGTACTGTCATTGCCAGTACATAACCAATTCCCAGAATTCAAGTAACCCAGTAAGTCAATAGTACTGAAATCTTGTGAGTTGATGAATCGCGATGGAAAGCTCGCCCTGCGCTTAGGAATCTACACTCCTGGAAATTGAAATAAGAACACCGTGAATTCATTGTCCCAGGAAGGGGAAACTTTATTGACACATTCCTGAGGTCAGATACATCACATGATCACACTGACAGAACCACAGGCACATAGACACAGGCAACAGAGCATGCACAATGTCGGCACTAGTACAGTGTATATCCACCTTTCGCAGCAATGCAGGCTGCTATTCTCCCATGGAGACGATCGTAGAGATGCTGGATGTAGTCCTGTGGAACGGCTTGCCATGCCATTTCCACCTGGCGCCTCAGTTGGACCAGCGTTCGTGCCGGACGTGCAGACCGCGTGAGACGACGCTTCATCCAGTCCCAAACATGCTCAATGGGGGACAGATCCGGAGATCTTGCTGGCCAGGGTAGTTGACTTACACCTTCTAGAGCACGTTGGGTGGCACGGGATACATGCGGACGTGCATTGTCCTGTTGGAACAGCAAGTTCCCTTGCCGGTCTAGGAATGGTAGAACGATGGGTTCGATGACGGTTTGGAGGTACCGTGCACTATTCAGTGTCCCCTCGACGATCACCAGTGGTGTACGGCCAGTGTAGGAGATCGCTCCCCACACCATGATGCCGGGTGTTGGCCCTGTGTGCCTCGGTCGTATGCAGTCCTGATTGTGGCGCTCACCTGCACGGCGCCAAACACGCGTACGACCATCATTGGCACCAAGGCAGAAGCGACTCTCATCGCTGAAGACGACACGTCTCCATTCGTCCCTCCATTCACGCCTGACGCGACACCACTGGAGGCGGGCTGCACGATGTTGGGGCGTGAGCGGAAGACGGCCTAACGGTGTGCGGGACCGTAGCCCAGCTTCATGGAGACGGTTGCGAATGGTCCTCGCCGATACCCCAGGAGCAACAGTGTCCCTAATTTGCTGGGAAGTGGCGGTGCGGTCCCCTACGGCACTGCGTAGGATCCTACGGTCTTGGCGTGCATCCGTGCGTCGCTGCGGTCCGGTCCCAGGTCGACGGGCACGTGCACCTTCCGCCGACCACTGGCGACAACATCGATGTACTGTGGAGACCTCACGCCCCACGTGTTGAGCAATTCGGCGGTACGTCCACCCGGCCTCCCGCATGCCCACTATACGCCCTCGCTCAAAGTCCGTCAACTGCACATACGGTTCACGTCCACGCTGTCGCGGCATGCTACCAGTGTTAAAGACTGCGATGGAGCTCCGTATGCCACGGCAAACTGGCTGACACTGACGGCGGCGGTGCACAAATGCTGCGCAGCTAGCGCCATTCGACGGCCAACACCGCGGTTCCTGGTGTGTCCGCTGTGCCGTGCGTGTGATTATTGCTTGTACAGCCCTCTCGCAGTGTCCGGAGCAAGTATGGTGGGTCTGACACACCGGTGTCAATGTGTTCTTTTTTCCATTTCCAGGAGTGTATTTCTGAAGTCGCCGTGTGCAATAACGGGGTTGAACGTCTTCTTGAAAGACAGCAAAATTGCGTGTGCGCTGACAGCAGGAGATTCTCACCTACATGTACAGCAACTCCTGTTAAGCAGGCTATCCCACATTGCACTGTTACATCGCTGATTTGCTGTGTGGGCCTCATCTACATTTTATCCATGGGCTTACACAGCTGTCACTATAGAAGTACCCGTCATTGTAATAAATGCAGAAAAACCATTGGCAGCTCAATCTGACAGACGTTTTCCGGTCATCTAGGCTTCAATTTCCGTCCTGTTCCCACAGTACAGTGGTTTTCAAAAGCTAACGCCCTTACTGGGTGGGTGACACCTGTACATATGAATATAGTACGTGCAAAGCTGTAGTACCGAGGTATAGAGAATTTCATAACGAATATTCCAGTCCATACCGTAGAGTAGACTGCAGCGACACTTCCCAGTAAATGGAAACTGTGTGCCCGACCGGAACTCCGGCCTCCAATTTTGCCTTGCCGACTGAGCTGTCGAGTTACACTTACGATTCTTCATTCACGGCTTTTATTCTGCCAGTATCTTCCTTCTACTTTTCAACCTTCATACAAGCTTCGCTTCATTTCTTACTGCATTACCGATCACGGAGAAAAGAATACCTTCCGAGAATCCAGCAAGGTGTGTTATATGATGTACTGGTTATAGAATGACGTGCGAAAGGAGAAGGGCTGCTAGACAGTTTAATAATTCACAAAGTTTTAAAACAGTGCATTCTCCACTACAAAGTGAAAGATCCATCTTGGAAACAACGCATAGGTTCAAGTTAAATAATTCTTCATTCCAGAACTGATACTCAACAAGGTGTTTAGGAACAGGTGACAGATTATAGCAAAGCTGAAGCCAGAAGGTGTGTAGCTGATGTTCTTTGAATAGATCAGTCTGCAAGATGATTGCTTGAAAACGGAACGTTATATTTCGAGTTCCGATGCGGCACACAGTTTTAATCTGCTAAGAAGCTTCATCGGCGGTTTATTTGGTGTCAGTAGTCTAATCCGATACTCACATCGACAAAATAGCTTCAGCTTTTTCCGACACCCAGGCGATCTGCGCTTCTTGGAGTTGACACCGAATTTAACACCTTTTGACTGCATAGATTTCAGATAGCTACGTCTGGGAAGGGGCACATATTTAAATTTTGCCATCGTCCCTATAAATCACTTCAGAGGAAGGCAATTGTTCTATAATGCAATAAATTTGTGATTCATGAATCCTTTAGTTGCACGTGTTTGGCTTTTACTCAAGTCAAATTTTGAAGAGATTCAACTAGACCTTCGTGCACTCTTCTTCAGATAATCCTTCTTCATTAACAACAACCTTTCTTGCGAGAAGTTTGAGGTCTGGACTTAAATTACATGTTAAATATTTAACACGTAGCGATCCTGTCAAGTTACTTCAGTACCCGTTATCACTTGTCACTGTCCATCGGGTAACGAGCTGCACTCCGTGTACCAAGGTAGCATCACTCCAATCATGAATAATATCACACATCCTACATGACTTTATCTTACAGGCTAGACGTCATCGTAGTATTAGAAAACAGAATGAAGCAAAATTAGCATGTATTAGGAGCGTATGGTCTTCGTAGGACTATGTTACGCATCCTACACGCAAGCCCTGGTTTAGCAGAACAAGAAGATAAAAAATGTTTAACTTGTATGAAACAAATTTCCGGTGCCGTTAGTCGGGCGACTCCGGTGTTCATCCCACGACTATGTAGATACAACTGGAAGCAGTTCAGGTTTCGCCAACGATTTCACGCTAATAAAACTCTCAGTAGACAGGGGCCATATCTCACGGTAAGCCTTCGGACTTGTTCTGAATAACGAGGAGGGGATAAAACGCAAGGACGAGTTATGTATATCCTCGGAATGCAGTTCCAGTTCACAGAAATCGAGACGACTCCTACTGAGTGCTCGAAAAAAAAAAAAAAAAAAAAAAACTGGTCGAAGTAGCCATATGCTTCACTAGTGTTGCAACCATTGATCGCGGTTTACAATGATTCGGAATAAAACTTAATATGCTCCCAGATTTTCAACATAAGAGGCGAGTCTTTTCAGTTAGTTCCGTTTAGAAATAAAAATAAGAGAAGTATATTTTTCCTATCAGTTTTATTTTTACGTGGAAATCTGTACCTTTTTACACAATTCCCACCAATATTTGGCGTTTTTTTGTTTCTTTGTAGTATATGAAATGCCTCTTCCGACTGAGAATCCCGCCGACTGTGGAATACGCGCTGTGATACGTTTTCTTAGTGCTAAAGCCGTATAAGCTAAAATTCGTGCTCAGACAGTGAAGCGAACCGAGAAAACGTTATTAGCGAGGGGATGGTACGGAAATCGATGAGAACTTTTAAACATGGCGATACGAATGTGCATGATGAAGAACGACGTGGGCGACCTTCAGCCATTACTGACGCTTTGGTGAAGAACCGTGATGAAAAATTGAGAGGGAACAGGTGTTTTACGATTTAGACATTATGTGATGTGTGTCCTCAAGAAGGGTGTTTTATTCAACTGTTGCCTTATAAGGCAGCAAATTTCTGCGATTATGATATTCAAAATATAAATGCCTTAATAGTGGTGGCAATTACGTATGAAAGTAAATTTAAAGCACACGCTCTCGTTCAAAATAAAATTTCTAGTAAAAATCTGCTTGATTTACTTTTATTTCAAAGACGTATTGACCTAAGAAACATAGTTCTTCTCTATGGAAGATCACAACTACAGGTGCCCCATCAGTTAATAACAACACTGTTCTCCTTTGTTGTGTTGTTGTTGTGGTCTTCAGTCCTGAGACTGGTTTCATGCAGCTCTCCATGCTAATCTCTCCTGTGCAAACCTTTTCATCTCCCAGTACCTACTGCAGCCTACATCCTTCTGAATCTGCTTAGTGTTTTCATCTCTTGATCTCCCTCTACGATTTTTACCCTCCATGCTGCCCTCCAGTACTGAATTGGTGATCCCTTGATGCCTCAGAACATGTTCCTACCAATCGATCCCTACTTCTAGTCAAGTTGTGCCACAAGCACATCTTCTCCCCAATTCTATTCAATACCTCCTCATTAGTTATGTGATCTACCCATCTAATCTTCAGCATTCTTCTGTAGCACCACATTTCGAAAGCTTCTATTCTCTTCTTGTCCAAAGTATTCATCGTCCATGTTTCACTTCCATACATGGCTACACTCCATGCAAATACTTTCAGAAACGACTTCCTGACACTTAAATCTATACTCGATGTTAACAAATTTCTCTTCTTCAGAAACGCTTTCCTTGCCATTGCCAGTCTACATTTTATATCCTCTCTACTTCAACCATCATCAGTTATTTTGCTCCCCAAATAGCAAAACTCCTTTACTACTTTAAGTGTCTCATTTCCTAATCTAATTCCCTCAGCATCACCCGACTTAATTCGAATACATTCCATTATCCTCGTTTTGCTTTTGTTGATGTTCATCTTATGTCCTCCTTTCACGACACTGTCCATTCCGTTCAACTGCTCTTCCAAGTCCTTTGATGTCTCTGACAGAATTACAATGTCATCGGCGAATCTCAAAGTTTTTATTTCTTCTCCATGGACTTTAATACCTACTCCAAATTTTTCTTTTGTTTCCTTTACTGCTCGCTCAATATACAGATTGAATAACATCGGGGAGAGGCTACAACCCTGTCTCACTCCCTTCCCAATCGCTGCTTCCCTTTTATGCCCCTCGACTCTTATAACTGCCATCTGGTTTCTGTACAAGTTGTAAATAGCCTTTTGCTCCCTGTATTTTACCCCTGCCACCTTTAGAATTTGAAAAAGAGTATTCCAGTCAACATTGTCAAAAACTTTCTCTAAGTCTACAATTGCTAGAAATGTAGGTTTGCCTTTCCTTAATCTATTTTCTAAGATACGTCGTAAGGTCAGTATTGCCTCACGTGTTCCAACATATCTGCGGAATCCAAACTGATCTTCACCGAGGTCGGCTTCTACCAGTTTTTCCATTCGTCTGTAAAGAATACGCGTTAGTATTTTGCAGCTGCGACTAATTAAACTGATAGTTCGGTAATTTTCACATCTGTCAACACCTGCTTTCTTTGGGATTGGAATTATTATATTCTTCTTGAAGTCTGAGGGTATTTCACCTGTCTCATACATTTTGCTCACCAGATGGTAGAGTTTTGTCAGGACTGGCTCTCCCAAGGCCGTCAGTAGTTCCAATGGAATGTTGTCTACTCCCGGGGCCTTGTTTCGACTCAGGTCTTTCAGTGCTCTGTCAAACTCTACACGCAGTATCGTATCTTCCATTTCATCTTCATCTACATCCTCTTCCATTTCCATAATATTGTCCTCAAGTACATCGCCCTTGTATAGACCCTCTATATACTCCTTCCACCTTTCTGCTTTCCCTTCTTTACTTAAAACTGGGTTTCCATCTGAGCTCTTGATATTCATACAAGTGGCTCTCTTTTCTCCAAAGGTCTCGTTAATTTTCCTGTAGGCAGTATCTATCTCTGTAGTAGTCGTAAAATTAGTTTCCTTCCTCCCATGAAGTCAGGGTTGCTAGCATAGCGAAATATTGCAATACGCTTTACGAATGGTAGTCGGGATGATTAACAGGAACCGCAACGTGACGGCTACAAGGAAGAAAAACTTACATTCGTGGGAAAATCTTTGAACTGGCAAAAGAAATTGTATGGATAGGAAAGAAGAATTACTTTCGTGAATTAAGAGTAGAATCTCATTACTTTCTGACAATTTTTGCATCCAAATGACAACTCACTAGATTGTTATACTCCTGTCTATAGGATGAGTATTAGTTTCACCGTATTTTCATCCATGAATACTGGTCATATGAACCTTCCATCCGAAATCTGACTTTTTAAATTTAAATACTTTGTGATTATCGTAAACCATGGCTGCGTTTATTTCGAGTATGGATCTCGCTTTGGATTATAAGTTACGAACATATCTACGTAATTGTTCGAGTCTAGGATTCGAGCTAACTATCGTGCTTCCAGATAATCAGTGCTAGACAGCGGTCGTTAAATATCGCGACGTATTTATTTGTAAAGACTGAGAGTGGAAATGATCGGAAGCAAAATAGCTCAAAATACACATAACGTGCGACGAACTTCAGCGATAACCAGTCCGCCAGCAACGGCTTCCAAACAGTGGTCTTAGAATATTCTAGTCGACTTGTTTGTTCTCCCTAAATGAAACTTTATGGTTGATGGTCGGAAACAGTCTATAAGCGGTCTGATTTCCGGTTGTAAACCAAGAAGTAGTTCAGAGAACAGTAATGGAGTCGATACTGGTCGACTGTAAGCAGAGTATCAGTGTTAATTTTGAATTAAGTACATCACAATTGCTGTTTACTTGTGACACAGCGGGTTCAATGAGCTTCGTCATGTTAGTCGCGGAACATTTTGAATAAATTTCTGTGAAAGAGTTTTGGTAGCTAAGATTTATTACTCGAAAAAATCAAAGCCAAAAGACTTAATAGACGGGGTGGAATTGTTTCAACCATCGAGAATAAGAAAATCTTAGTTATACTTCTATATCAGACAGGCAACCCAAACGTTTTCGATAAATCTAAGAATTAATGATTTCAGACCGTTTGCAGAGGAGGAAATTGAGTAAGTGTACTTAACGGCGCAATCGCCACATGATAAAGTGCCTGAAGTTCAGACAACTTTCGTGCGCGTTTGTTCGATTTATACTACTCGTACACCGGTCTTTGGGGATAGGGGGCGGGTGTCGGATGAAACACTCGCTAAATTTTTGTGTTAATATTCCAAATAAAATAAACTTTATTGCGAATAGTGAAAAAAATTACCTGCAGACCTACCTATAAACATTGAGACGTTTCTGACCATAAGAGCGGACTGTATGCTTTTTCTCAGAAAATATATCTTCTAGGAAACATGAAGATGGAAATTCCTCCAAAAGTTTTATTGCTGAAACCTCTCTCTCTCCGTCTGTCTCTAGAAGATTCACTTGTAGTATTTATGGTATTCATGCTGGAAGTAAGGGAAGTAGAGATATCACTGCCGCAGACACACCAGGTCAATTTTTCCTCATGCTGATATTTATCGTAGAGTATATGATGCACAAAAGACTTGGTTTGCATTCTTGTCGATTTTTGTTGTGTGGCTGTTAGGTGTCTTAGGTCTAATATGTGAGTGTGAGGTGAGTTCTATAAACGACGTACTCTACCAGCAAGCGCCATTTGGCTTCGATGGTATTAATATTGTGGCATTGACGAGCACTTCAGTTATCACGCGAAGTGAAGGACGCTCTGTAACTGTTCTCCACAGAAGAAACAGCCGAATCTGCCTCAGCGAGCTCATAGGAATTCGTGTATTTGAGAACACCAACGGGCTCATAGCTCTTAACGTGCCTGATAGCGATTTACAATTAAAAAATATTAAATGTTAACGAAACTCTAAGACCGACAGAGCGATGACGTATGAATTTGAGAACTTATTATGTGAAAGATGACAAATCGGTATCAAAAGTACGCAGAGTCCCTTGTGAATGCATAGTGCTTCTTGGCGGAGTGCTCTCCTGGATGGGCCCGCTTCCTGCCTACTAGCAAATTTCAAAATGATTTATTTGTTTCTCTTTCGTGCCGCTAGATGGTACCGAACGTGTGCAGCGGAACTGCAGCTGATTTTAATTGCAACAACTAATTTTATTTTTTCAGCATTAGTTTTAAGGTGTAAGCTGAGGCCCGTTCGGCCCTGGGTCAGTCGCTGTCTGATGTGCGTTTGATATGAGAGTGCCTGATGATGAGCTGTAGGCAACCGGGTACCGACCAGACCGTAATGGAGTGTGTGGAAGAATGGAAAACTTGTCAAGTAGTGATGTGAATCCTAGTCGTTGAGGGCGTGGTTGAGGTGACCTCCGGCCACCACGCTTCCACTTTTGTTACTTTGTGCTAGCTGTAGGACACTGACTATACCTGCTTTCCATGACCTTCTTTCAAACTAAGTACCACAAGCTCTTTCTATCGACGAGACGAATTCATTCCACCTTCATATTCACCTGTACAACCAAAATTGCAGAAACTCGTTTATGTAATGTAAATCCCAAGGTTATGTGAAAACATTTAAAGTGCTACTGCACAAACCGAATACAAAAACGAAATAGATTCAAACGGCAAATTACAACAGATATCTGCAGCAATAAATGTTCAAAGAAACATTTTTTTTTTGCGTTTATAGTTTCGGCGCAACAAATAATCAATTAAACCACAACACACAGGAGAGAAAAACATTATGAGTCCAGATATGTAACGACTTAGGCCTAAGCATCATCTTCATATACCCAAACGATAGCTATAAGTTACTATTAAATGAAAATGATAACAGATAGATACGCCAATACTAAAACTGATTATAGTTCATTTCTGGAGCCACTTAGAATAAATGGGTGGCGTGAGTGGATTCTGTCAAAAATGTACACAATTTCATGAATGGGGCCACATATGTTATAATGTCGTAGTAGATTGGTTATTTGTAATTTTGTGTCTTTTGCTATGTCACAAATTTTTTATATTTCCTCCCTATTTAAAGAACATATGTTCTTCTCAGGTATACTGCATGGTGTTCCAGAACATTTACGAGCATTTGGAAAGAATTTGTGTGTTATAAGGGTGTGATTATAAGCGATGGAACATCGGCGCCTGGGTCAGTCGAACATTCTCCCTGGGTCAGTCAGTCGGTAATTCTGACAAGAGCGGTAAGAGGTGAGAGGAATATGTGATTCACAGAATGAGGCCACACAAACAGTTTAAAGTCTTTCAAACATTGTCGAATGTATTTCTGGTTTCACGTGAGTTCTGGACTCTAACTTCTTATAGTCCTGAGGACTACGAAAATATTCGACAGTTTGCAATATAAACTCCCCTTTCTCCTCTTCCACCCCCTTCTCATGCAACCCCATTCCCACCCTACACGTCCACGAGTGTGTTTATGCTACATCTTATCTCAGGATGGCAAGTACATTTTTGGGGATTTGTAACAGACAATTTTGTGGATTAATGTCCGTTTTTTACGTGGAACATGTTAAGAAAAAATTATTTTATATCAACGTGTTTTCTAAAGTTTGTTATGGTAAAGTTTCTATGCTTGTGAAGGGTTGGTAGTGGTGAAGCGTTTTTAATCTCCTATTTTTTTTTGTTTATACTAATGTTGTTGTGAGGTAACGGGCGAGTTGTGGCGCCCTGAAAGTGTTCTAAGTTCGGAGTTGGCGTGGCCGCGCGGCAGGCCTCTGCCGCGTGGTCCCAAACGTTAGCCTGAGCAAGAGGGGTAGCCCCAGTGTGTGGTCCAGGCCGACCGCGTGGCTGGGAATTCTATGTTGACGCTGTGACGAGGACGGTGCTTCGTGCCGATGATGGAGATGTGTATGCCGGGAGTGACAAAGATGGCGGACTTTGTGAAACCATACTAGCAGACATTTCACAGCTCTTATAGAAATTAAAAATAGCCAGAGGAATCATGATACCTTAAAAAGAAACATGTACATTACCATTATTTGCACGACGATTCTGATGGTGTAATCTTTTCAATATCTTTATTAGTTTAAAGTTTAGTTCTGACTGTAGTCAGTGCTCCACACTTACACGAAACACCGGTAGCAGCAAGCTTATAAATATATTTCTTTGTCTATGTCTTTGTTTATATCAGATATATAATATTCAGGAAGAAATTGGACAAATATTTACTGTGTTTTAGAAAGCACGAGACATTAGGCTACTGGCTGACTTTTGCTTCTATTCCTTTGATATATGTTTATTTTTTTATTTAGTTTTTCTTATGTATTTAATAATGTGTTAGAGCGTGTTTATAGTCCAGCCGTAGGAATATTTATTTAATTTCGAGTTATTTAAATGTAAATGCAATATTTCCTATATGTTTCAATATGTTCGTAAGTGTGTGTTGGCTTGGAGAAATGGTAGGAGCTCTCAAGCCAATCACAGCGCTCGATAATAGGGAGACTGTATGGAAGTGGGGGACGAGCATCGGGTCACACAGGACGTACGGTCGCAGGAAGCAGTTTGCGCATGGTCGCGGGAGATAGAAACATTTCCTATTGCCGACTTGTGCACTTGTGAGACTTACGTGGCTTCTGCAGTGAAGACGTAGTTTGCGTTTAGAAGTCAATATCTCGCGAGCTATGTTGTTGTTCATAACTAATTACGTGAAGTAGGAATCTATTGTTTTTGTATTTTATTTAATTGCTGGACCATCGACACCAACAAGTGTTTTGCAGTAATAAACGGCATTCTTAAAGGTACTTCTCCTGTCTAACTCATCATTTTAAGTCGTTAAAAATAGTACCTGCAAATTTGATTTAAGAGCAATCGTAAATTACTATGTTACTTTCAAAATTCGAAATTGCCGAGTGATAGGGACCTTCGACCATTCGACTCATGGTTATATTCATATTATGCAGTATTTGGCTTGTAATGCAGCAACTACGTATCCCAGCCCCTAGACAACTAAACCAGCCAAAACTTTTAATATTTCAACTCTGAGTCAGAGGGTACGTAGTCGAGGGCCACATTTTGATTTTTACGTGCCAACATGGCATACAACTTTGTAATACGCTACGTATGTTTGCTGCTATGATTTACTATTCAGTGATTCTAAGGGTTTGTTTTTGGTTAAAGTTATAAAAGTATTAATTTTATTGTTGACTTACAATATTGTTGTATTTTTGGTGGTTGGACAAAATTTTAATAAATACAAGAGGTTTCCTATATCCTGAGAGGGAGCACCCTTCCGGAAGTTTCCTTACGGCAGCGGAAGGAGTAGACTACCAGCTTTTTATATGCGCTGTAACTCTTCGTTTGCACCTTTGTGACATGGTTTTTGCATTTTCGGAAATACCATTTTTTACTAAGTTACGTAAGTCTGGAAACGATATGATTCGTGTTTTTGGCATTTGCTTAAAAATTTGGTAATACCTATATTGCACATGAGTGTAAATTTTGTTTTCGCTCTGCAGGATGATTTGAAGCCGCGTGGGATTAGCCGAGCGGTCTGGGGCGCTGCAGTCATGGACTATGCGGCTGGTCCCGGCGGAGGTTCGAGTCCCCCCTCGGCCATGGGAGTGCGTGTTTGTCCTTAGGATAATTTAGGTTGAGTAGTGTGTAAGCTTAGGGACTGATGACCTTAACAGTTAAGTCCCATAAGATTTCACACACATTTCAACACTTTTTGATGATTTGAAAATGCGTTCCGACCCGAAACTGGTCATCGAGCGAATGACAAGAAGTGAAAGCTGCAATTTCAGCTTTTCGTTGTACTGATTAACATTCATTTTACATGTCGATCCTGTAAATGTGTTTAGGAATAAATATGAGTAGTGAACTTAATCACTGGTTCTGTTCCATCCCTCCACTTACTTAAGGTTGTAAGCTTTTAAGTCTCTGTCCTGGGAGATATCAGCAGGCGGCTCAAAATCATAACCAACACACTACTCCAGTCAGATGACGTTAGTGAAAATAAAATTTTGTGTAGATTCCCCACTTCAAGAGCTATGTCTTTGGCCGTAATTTTTGCGTTATCCGTTTAAATCCGTGTACAAAAATTTGGAGGTGAGTTCTGAAACAGGTACTCGCCCACAATTAGTTCTGAGTAGTATTGGAGGATTAAGGGAAATTCTACAGCTTGGGGTTTCGCAACTTTCAAGTCAGCTAAGTCAGCTACGCGCTGTGTATGTGTGGTACGCTGGGTAACGTGCATGTGTTACATACTGTCTTTATGCTGTGTCGTTCCAACGAGACACAGCCAGGGCAAAAGCACCACAGGTGCAAAGATGCGAACTGGTGCCAGTGCCATAGAGACTCGCGAACTGGTGCCAGTGCAATAGAGACTCGCCACTTGCGCGAGTTCCACCAGCGCCACAGGCTGCGCTGAGGTTGAAGATATCGCCGGCCGGGGTGGCCGAGCGGTTCTAGGCGCTACAGTCTGGAACCGCGTGACCGCTACGGTAGCAGGTTCGAATCCTGCCTCGGGTATGGATGTGTGTGATGTCCTTAGGGTAGTTAGGTTTAAGTAGTTCTGAGTTCTAGGGGACTGATGACCTTAGAAATTAAGTCCCATAGTGTTTAAAGCCATTTGAACCATTTGATGAAGATATCGACTTCGCCTCGGCCAATTGCCGGCCAAGTACAATCTGCTAATGACCGGACGACAGCGGACGGAAGCTGACGTAGACAGATGGTTCAAATGGCTCTAAGCACTATGGGACTTAACATCTGAGATCATCGGTCCCCTAGACTTAGAACTACTTAAACGTAACTCACCTAAGGACATCACACACATCCATGCCCGAGGCAAGATTCTAACCTGCGACCGTAGCAGCAGCGTGGTTCCGTACAGAAGCGCCTAGAACCGTTCGGCCACAGCGGCCGGCTGACGTACACAGGGAGTGTCTTTTAGTTAACAGAAGTGTACAGATAACTGTCGTAAATTGTATGTGTTATGTACTGTGAAGTCTACCTACGATTATTTGCACTTACCCACTGAGGGCCTTTTTTTGTGTTTGTATTACAAACATTGTGATTTTCGACAAGTCACAGCAATAAGTAATCCTTTTTAACGCATTTGTGTGACACTATTATAATTTGTTGGAGTGTTATTGAACCTCTGTTCTCCTATCTGTTTCCTGACCTGGTGCATAGCTGTGTAATAGTGACAGGGAGAAATTGTGTGTGTTAGTGGTGTACTGCACCAGAAGCCGTGTCACGAACTCACAAACTCGGCCCACCGTAATGGAGGCAACTAGGCATCCACAGCAGTAGCGACGAGGCCTTTACAAACCTGGCGACGAGACTTTATAAAACTTTATACATATATGATCAAGATGTTCATGATAATCTGAGGATGGGCTCTACCCGAAATGCATCAAGTAAAGTCATCGGTTTATCAGCTGTTGGCTTGTTATTTAGTGACCAATACAAGAATTGTGCAGTACTCCTATTCACTTGCAATATGACAGCAGTCTTCGTGTGCGACTTTGTTTCACAAGTACCACAATAAGTTCTTAAGAGGGAAAGACGTAATTTAACTGATGGGGAATTGACACTGCTTTTTAATCTTCATGCTGATTTGGGTAGATAATTGACCCCGTAAAAGTGTTTATGAATAAAAGTGGATATTGAATTTAATGATTTTTACTGTTTGGTCCCTTCACTTACTTTAATTTTTAGGCTTTTAAATTTGTGTCCAGGAATATTCAGAACCGGCCATTAAAATTGCTACACCACGAAGATGACGTGCTACAGACGCAAAATTTAACCGACAGGAAGATGATTCTGTGATATGCAAATGATTAGCTTTTCAGAGCATTCACACAAGGTTGGCCCCGGTGGCGACACCTTCGACGTGCTGACATGAGGAAAGTTTCCAACCGATTTCTCATACACAAACAGCAGTTGACTCGTGTTGCCTGGTGAAACATTGTTGCGATGCCTCGTGTAAGGAGGAGAAATGGATAACATCACGTTTCCGACTTTGATAAAGGTCGGATTGTAGCCTATCGCGATTGCGGTTTATCGTATCGCGACATTACTGCTCTCGTTGGTAGAGATCCAATGACTGTTAGCAGAATATGGAATCGGTGGGTTCAGGAGGGTAATACGGAACGCCGTGTTGGATCCCAACGGCCTCGTATCACTAGCAGTCGAGATGACAGTCATCTTATTGGCATGGCTGTAAAGGATCGTGCAGCCACGTCTCGATCCCTGAGTCAACAGATGGTGACGTTTGCACCATCTGCACGAACAGTTCGACGACGTTTGCAGCAGCATGGACTATCAGCTCGGAGACCGTGGCTGTGGTTACCTTTGACGCTGCATCACAGACAAGAGCGCCTGCGATGGTGTACTGAACGACGAACCTGGGTGCACGAATGGCAAAACGTCATTTATTCGGATGAATCCAGGTTCTGTTTACAGCATCATGATGGTCGCATCCGTGTTCGACGACATCGCGGTGAACGCACATTGGAAGCGTGTATTCGTCATTGCCATACTGGTGTATCACCCGGCGTGATGGTATGGGGTGCCATTGGTTACACGTCTCGGTCACCTCTTGTTCCCACAGACGGCACTTTGAACAGTGGACGTTACATTTCAGATGTGTTACGACCCGTGGCTCTACCCTTCATTCGATCCCAGCGAAACCCTGCATTTCAGCAGGATAATGCAAGATCGCAAGTTGCAGGTCCTGTACGGGCCTTTCTGGACACAGAAAATGTTCTACTGCTGCCCTGGCCAGCACATCCTCCAGATCTCTCACCAATTGAAAACGTCTGGTCAATGGTAGTCGAGCTGCTGGCTCGTCACAATATGCCAGTCACTACTCTTGATGAACTATGGTATCGTCTTGAAGCTGCATGGGCAGCTGTACCTGTACACGCCATCCAAGCTCTGTTTGACTCAATGCCCAGGGGTATCAAGGTGGTTGTTCTGGGTACTGATTTCTCAGGATCTATGCACCGAAATTGCGTGAAAACGTAATCACATGTGGGCGGCCGGGGTGGCCGAGCTGTTCTAGGCGCTACAGTCTGGAACCGCGCGACCGCTACGGTCGTAGGTTCGAATCCTGCCTCGGGCATGGATGTGTGTGATGTCCTTAGGTTAGTTAGGTTTAAGTAGTTCTATGTTGTAGGGGACTGATGACCTCAGATGTTAAGTCCCATAGTGCTCAGAGCCATTTGATTTTTTTGTAATCACTTGTGAGTTCTAGTATAATATATTTGTCCAATGAATACCCGTTTATCATCTGCATTTTTTCTTGGTATAGCAATCAGCTCAAAATCGTAACCAACACACTACTTCAGTCAGATGGCGTTAGTAAGAAAGTTTGTGCAAATACTTAGCAATCAGCTCAAAATCGTAACCAACACACTACTTCAGTCATATGGCGTTAGTAAGAAAGTTTGTGCAAATACTCCTCTTTAAGTGTTATGCATAGGGCCGTAATTTTCGCGTTGTCCGTTTTACTTGGCGCACAAAAATTTGGAGGTGAGTTCTTAATGAGGTAGCCGCCCACAGTTAGTTGTGGAGGGTTAATGGAAATTCTGCACCTCAGGGTTCTGCAGCTTCCAAGTCAGCGACTCGCGCTGTGTGCGTGGCGCGCTGGGCCACGTGCAGGCAGCAGATCGTTGGGCCGTGCCCCCGTTCCTACCGAGATGGCACGCGACGCGCAGAGGCGCCGGTTTTGGTGGCGCGAGTCAAGGGCAGCCGCCACCCGCGCACATTCAAATTAAGCGGTAAGTTATGGCGCCGGAACCGTTTACAAGCGGCGCCAATTTATTAGCCCGTACCCTTGAGACAACGGACGCTGAATGCGCGGGGGTCAAGGCGCTATGTTTGCTTAGCGGGCTCCACTTCGCCGAACGCAGCGTCTGCGGAAGACGTAAATCTGCGGCGGTTTTCAGTTTTATAATGAGTTGTCCTTCGCCCTCGCCCGCGACGTCTGCTAGTTGCTGGAGACAGTGCAGTATGGCTCTCTCGGACGCAGCTGTATCGTAAGTCTCGACGAAGGTGTATATGGTAATGATGGAGTCCCGAGAAGGTAGTAAGGAATTATCATACGCATTCTAACTGATGGACTGCCCGATACTAACACATGGGTTCATTTACCACTCTTCTAATGAGCAAAATGTTCCGCCTCCGTAGCTGAGTGTTGGAAATAGATGGCTGCCATTCGGAGGAGCCGGGTTCGATTCCCGGCATTGTCCGGTGGGAGGACTCGTACGGTCTGCCGTCAACCACGTGCTACTTGTTGAGGACCTACCTGATTGTGAAGTAACTACTTCAACGTCGAAAGTCAACAAAACGGCACTAAGACCCTCCGAAGTCGACAAAATGGCCTTAAAAACGATGTGCTAACCACATTCCATTCCATATCACACCTGCATGACGGCGCATGGATGAGGAGAACACTGTGCACCGTCAACATCCCTTGGGCTTTCAGTGGCTGGCCCAGGAATTCTTTTAATGAGAAAAATACGATATTACATAATATCGGACCAGCTTTGCTGCTGGGTTGAGGACTTCGAACCAAACAGGAATTTTTTTTATTACACTAATGGCGAGGGATCTAGGAACAATCACGGATGTTAAATATCTGTGTTCATCCGCGCGGAGCAATGTAAAGTGGAACAACATATAAAGCATGTTGCAGGGAAAGCACGAACCAAACTGAGATTCACTGAAAGAAGACTAAGCAAATGCCAATCCCTGTTCCATGACTCTCATTCAATGGAAGACTAGGGGATCTTTGCCCAGTTGACTATTCATGTTCTGTCAGGATATTTCCGAGTGGAGCTGGGCAACAAATTACTTTCGAACACTCACGTATTGTGAAATGACCGTGACAGTAAATTTGAAGAAATTATGAGTGGGACATTTAGGATGGGATAGTAGTCCGCGAAATACTACCTACTCCATGTCATACTGTGATTTATTTTGTGCAGATTCAAGTGTACTTGTAGATCGCTCGCTTCCGTATTGAAGACGAATCAGCGACGCTTCTTCGATAAGCGAGATTCAAAGAACTTTTCTTGACGGTGAGATTTCCTCTAGTAGCTGGAACGGCCCCTAACGGCTGGTAACGCTTGACATAAGACATTCTGAGAGATACTTACGTGCTTTTGAAGTGTATTTGGATATTTTAATTGTTCCTCAATTTGAACTAAAACTTCATCACAAATAGGGCTAAAATCGTTCTAACTTGAAAATGCTAGTCCATCGTCTCACGAAAATATCAAAAACGTTTGTATCAAATCTTGATTAACATGGCATAACTCTTCTCAACTGACTATCAATTTAGGCAAAATTTGCAAATCATTGTATGTCAGAAATTTACTCGCAAATGTTGTTAGTGGAAATTTCTGTTCATTTTACGTAGTTAGCATTCAGTATAATACATAACAAAATCTAAAATATCTATTATGTGAATACATTTCGTGAGTACACATAACAAGTAATCACTCTTTTCCGGCAAGTGTTTTAACATTTAACGGATTCCAGTTTCCATCTCTGAATAACAATTGTGATACACTTCATTCGACAAAAATGAATAAGTCAGACCGCTTATAAAATGTCTCCGACCGCCAACCATAAAGGTTTCATTTACGGAGAACAAACAGGTCGACCAGAATATTGTAAGAAATTTATCTGGAAGCAGATGGTCACGCATTGATTATCGCTAAAGTTTGTCACACGTCATATGAATTTAGGGCTATTTTGCTTCCGATTATTTCCAACGATCACGATTAAGATCAAGAAAATCATTATACATGGACAGACTCGTACAGTGCAACCATAAAAAGAACGGTATATCTGAGAAAATCTGACGTGTGAAACATCGAAATTTCGTAGCAAGATTTATGCTAAATTGCATCCTAATAGCTACAACTGGTTACAGGATTCTGAAAATTACGAGATGGTAAATTGTGAGATCTCAGCCGAAGCATTAGGCATCTCAGATGTTTCCATTTTGGTTGATAAACGGATGTCATTTATCATGGGCCGCGACTCTATTCTGGAGCCGTGAACAACTATTTTAAAAGTGACATATGAAAGATAATCAAATGGCTCTGAGCACTATGGGACTCAACTGCTGAGGTCATCAGTCCCCTAGAACTTAGAACTAGTTAAACGAACTAACCTAAGGACATCACAAACATCCATGCCCGAGGCAGGATTCGAACCTGCGACCGTAGCGGTCTTGCGGTTCCAGACTGCAGCGCCTTTAACCGCACGGCCACTTCGGCCGGCTGAAAGATAATCATGCGACTGTTAGTCGTACGGCAGGAGGACACGACGCGTAGGTTCAGTCACCCAAGGTATTTTTTTTCTTTTTTTTAGTGCCTGTGATGAGAGTCTGTGCAGTTTCAGTGTCGCTTTGGTATTACTAATGGCAGTAAATGAGAAAACCGGTGCTGACTCACATCCTTCTCCTCCCGGAAACTACTACAGGGAACAGATTATCAACAGCAAGGTCACTTGAGACACGGTGGTGAGGCTGGAATTTAATTCAAGGCATTAATGCATGGTATAGTAATAAGGTATCGTATGTCACCACCCGCTCCCCCCTTGAATCTAACCGGCTGTCATTGCGTCGAGCGCCTACACTTGGCTACGGAGGTGCGTAATAAAACTATCGACTACTGAAGATCTCAGCCATGAAGAGGCACAAATATTTATTATATTGGCGAAGCATGAATTCTGAACCACGTCCCACGAGACTAACGCTCATTGTGTGGTACTACTGCCACAGCCCAGTGTATGGCGTGGATCACGGGTGATTCTGTCCCGCAAACATCCCCATGTTAAGTGGCATACAGTGACATACTAGATGCTCGCGACGTAAATATGCCATAAAGTACTGTTCTGAGGAGTAACACAATTGAAAAGAACTACAAGCCATGTGAAAACGTAGGAGACCCCCTACCAAAGATAAAACTCTGCTATCAGTTGGGACGTTAAACTTACAATTCTTCAACAGTCACCAAGAGCAGTCACAATAAAACGCAAACATGGGCTCGTAGTTCACGAAAATTTATTACACATATGACCAAAACAGTTTTACACAATCTTTTACAAAACCGGCTTTCCAGTAGCCGCCAATAACACGGATAATCAAAGCCCTTATACAATCTTCACATGAGTACATAGAATGAAACAAGCTAAGTAAAGACGCTTCCCTTCCAGTTAAACAAATAAACGGACCCCAATGAATATGAATGACAATTGTAATTCCCCACAAAGGTAACAGGAATTTAAAGGGACAAAATCCCCTTAAGTACATTAAGCAACAGTATAGATAATTTAATAACAACTTGTTGAACAATTTCACCAATGGGACGCTTAGCCCCTTAAATGGGACGCTTAGCCCCTTAAACAGATCAACGGAATTCCAGTAATAATATATGACTATTCCGCAGAACTCACTCGTGGTATTCCTTCTTAGTATAACACCAAATATGTACAAAACAGTTATTTTAATAGTCACTTTAAATTCCATTCGACTGCGGGTACAGACCGACGGATGACCCACACAAATGCAAGTGAAACCAGTTACTAGGAACAGGGGACGCACTTTGGTGCAACTCGAACTCCCTAACGAGACAAATCCACAAATAATAGTGAGAGAAAAATACTCAACTTCTCTTAACTACTGGGGCGAGCAGCGACATTGACGGGATACAGCCAAGTAGCGAGGAGCGTCTCCAAAAGGTAGCTGGCCGTCCTAACGGCGCCCGAACACATTTCCCCCAAGGCGCCGCCCCCTGTATTAGTCAACGGAGAACTAGTTGTGCCCGCCGCTGGTAGTGCACTGGAACATTTTTAAAACAAAACAAGGACAGACAACCAAACCAAAAGAGACAACACAAAACACTCTGGTTTCAAGGTTATGCCCCCTTTAAATTTACCACCTCAAATAAATGACACGGAAAATTATTCACTTCTTACAGTTCAGAATTCAGAACTTTCACAGGAAGCCCATCCATTAAAGAGCATAAAGTCAGGAGAAGTTAACGGCCTGCGAAACCACGAATATTAAAACTATAATACAAGACACGAATATCATAGCCCCTTCAAACGGAGACCACAGTATAAATCACTAGTTACTTAAGTACAATAGAAACCCACTGTCTTAATACAAAACATGGCCTGCGCACTGTGTTATAATGTTTCACGCAAGTGTCACACTACTCATGCTTAGTACTCTCGTCACTGGACAGTGTTTTATATTTGAACACCACTATTCACCATATATCTACCAGAAACAAGAGTGAATTCCTTATTTCCGCCTCAGCGGGATAATCAAAGTCAAACACTGTTTCCGGCTGTGAACACAAATTACGATCAGATTGATCAACAATACCACTTCAAAGAAAATAGCAGGTGCCCACCGTTAGTAGCAGCAAGCGACGAGGCTCCACATAGCGTACATACGAGGTGTGGCTAGAAAAAAACCGGACTAGTACTGGTGAAACAATAAAACGAATGCAATAAGGCTGAAAGTCGCGTGGCCTGTCACGTGACTCTCGCTCCGCCTACTGCTCGAGTTTCATCTGCCTCCTGCACTCAGTCTGCCCGTGGCGTCTGTTTTAAGTAGTTGACGTTTTGTCTGTGCGTCGGAAAATGTTGAGTGTACAGAAAGAACAGCGTGTTAACATCAAATTTTGTTTCAAACTAGGAAAATCTGCAAGTGAAACGTTTGTAATGTTACAACAAGTGTACGGCGATGATTGTTTATCGCGAACACAAGTGTTTGAGTGGTTTAAGCGATTTAAAGATGGCCGCGAAGACACCAGTGATGACACTCGCACTGGCAGACCACTGTCAGCAAAAACTGATGCAAACATTGAAAAAATCGGTAAACTTGTTCGACAAGATCGCCATTTAACAATCAGAGCAGTGTCTGAGTTAACAGGAGTTGACAAGGAAAGTGTTAGGCAGATTCTTCATGAAAGTTTCAACATGAACAAAGTGTGTTCAAAAATGGTTCCAAAGTGTCTCACAATTGAACAGAAGGAACGCCGAAGAATGATTTGTTCTGACATCCTGGAAAACATTGAAAGTGATCCCACCTTCTTACAAAATGTTATTACTTGCGATGAATCGTGGTTTTTTACTTACTATCTCGAAACTAAACGCCAATCGATGCATTGGAAAACTCCTGGTTCTCCACGACAAAAAAAAGCACGAATGTCAAAATCGAAATTCAAGGCAATGATGATTTTTTTTTTTTGACATCAAAGGGATTGTGCACATTGATTGGGTACCAGAGGGACAAACAGTGAATCAGCATTACTACATTAGCGTCCTGGCTACCCTACGTGAGCGAGTACGGAGAAAACGGAACGATTTGTGGAGAAAAAAGTCATGGATCCTTCACCAAGACAATGCCCCAGCTCACAGTGCGTTGTCAGTGAAGACGTTTTTGGCAAAACACAGCATTCCCATCTTAGATCATCCACCCTACTCACCTGATTTGGCCCCCTGTGACCTTTTTCTTTTCCCTAAAGTCAAGTCAGCTTTGAAAGGAACTAGATTTGAGACTGTTGAAGCAGTAAAAGAAAAAGCGACGGAAGTAATGTATGGACTTACCGAAAATGATCTGCAGCATTGCTATGAACAGTGGAAAATTCGTATGGAGCGGTGTAGAGACCGAGGAGGAGAGTACATTGAAGGAGATAGCATGAAATTGTAAATAATTGTAAATAAATGTTTTTTCCAGCATCAGTCCGGTTTTTTTCTAGCCGCACCTCGTAGGTATCCAATATCAAGTCATATTATAGAGACTCTTTGCTAGTACATTAGAGGCCATCACCACAAATCCGGCGCCGACATACTTCTCAAATTATAACACCGCCCCACGACCAACCAACGCTCCACGTAAGTTTCACTGCGAGACTCCACAACACAACCTACGCCCATACCACGGGCAAGCACGACCTCTAGCACCCTGGAGCGGAAAACCAAGACTCACACCGCCGGAAGCGCCTCGCTTAAATAGCAGCCAGAAGAGGAAAACCAAAGAGAAAACACGCACGCGAGAACAGCCTGGATTGCTTCCCGGACCAGAAAGAGTGTCACCGACGCCACCGATTCCCCCCACGGCTCAATGGGTGCTTCAGCGATATACAATTTCAACAATTAGTAAGCAACTCTTTAAGAAGCTGATAGTTAATGCCCAGAGCTCTTGTGTTTCATCTACTTCATTGGCAATTGCAGTATCAGTAAGATACTTAAGACTAGCTGCAACCAATAGCCTATCCTGACATTGAAATCCGTGGCAGGAAATGTAATAAAAAAAGATCGGGAATTAGTCCTTAAAAATGTCAAAATGATTTGGATATAGGGTATTTTTAAACGAGAAAGTTCTTTGTGCGCACGCAATGCAATTGCGAACGTACTGCGCAACATCCTGCTTTCTGGTTTGCCACCAAAATGGCTCTGCTACGTGTCTTTCGGTTGTCCGCTGTCCACCGTGTCCTACAAGGATATGATCGTGTGCCTCTGCCATTATTTCTTGTCTACGGTGTTGGGGAACAACAATACGCGGTCCATGTTTTGTTTTACGGCATAATACACCATCTTCAAAGCAAAAATGTTTTTGAGTTGCGCATTTTTTGCATTCTGTATCCTCATCTTGTGCCTTTCTCCAGTCCTCAGTATCTCGGCCTGTTGCTTCCAAAAGTGCTATTTTCCGACTTAGGCAATCTGCATTCGTGTGCTTTTTGCCTGGTTTATGGATAACTTCGAAATCAATTTCAGAAAGACATAGGGCCCAACGGGTCAGCCGACTAGATGGATCCTTTAACCCAAGCAACCATTTTAAAGCTGCGTGGTCAGTAATAACCTTAAATTTCCTACCATACAAGTAGCATTTAAAGTATTTGATGCCATAAATAACACTTAACAATTCTTTCTCCGTTGTGGAATAATTTCTTTCTGCCGTTGTTAGTTGTCTCGAAGCGTAGGCTATGGGGTGTTCCGCGCCATTAATATTCTGACTCAAAACAATTCCTACTGAATGACCACTTGCGTCACAAGATAAAATAAATTCTTTATTATAATCTGGGTAGGCTAATACTGGACTGTGTGTTAACTTACCTTTAAGAGTTTGAAATGCTGATTCACAATCTTCAGACCAATTAAATTTTGCGCCCTTTTTCAATAATTGGGTTAAGGGTCGGGCAATTTCAGCAAAATTTTGAACATAGTTTCGGTAATACGATGCGAGACCAATGAAACTGTGTACTTCCTTGACGCGTTGTGGTGTTGGGAAGCCCGTAACTGCCGAAATTAATCGAGGATCTGTTTTAATTCATTTTTCACTAATGACGTGCCCTAGGTATGTAACCTCTGTCAGTGCAAAACTACATTTTTCCATATTTAATGTTAATTTAGCTTTTCTACGTCTCTGAAAAACGTTACGCGGACGCTCAGCATGTTCATTAATGTCTTTGGAGAATACAATAATATCGTCTAGATATGCACAACATTGCTGAGTTTTGAGTCCTCGCAATACTCCATCTTTCAAAAGTTGCTGGTGCGTTTTTCAAACCGAAAGGCATTCTTTTATATTGCCAGTGGCCTCCAGGGGTAGAAAATGCTGTTTTTTGCCTATCTTCAGGTGCAACTTCCAATTGATGATTTCCGCTAAAAAATCGATTGTTGAAAAGTATTTACTGTTACCCAAACTGTCAATGATATCTGTAATCTTTGGAAGAGGATAAACATCTGAGATAGTTTGTTTGTTAAGGTGTCGGTAGTCACAACAAGATCTATATATTTTCGTACCGTCTGGAGACTTCTTTGGTTCAAAAATGGCTCAGAGCACTATGGGACTTAACATCTAAGGTCATCAGTTCCCTAGAACTTAGAACTACTTAAACCTAACTAACCTAAAGACATCACACACATCCATGCCCGAGGCAGGATTCGAACCTGCGACCGTAGCAGTCCCGCGCTTCCGGACTGTAGCGCCTAGAACCGCACGGCCACCGCGGCCGGCAGACTTCTTTGGAATAATTACAATATTTGAATTACAAGGCGAATCAGAATATTCTGTAATTCCATCATTTAGATGCTGTTCTAAAAATTCATCCAGTACTGGCTGTAAGTGATGAGGAACTCTATAAGGCTTCCCATAAACTGGGGGGCTATTTCCTGTTGGGATCCTATGCTGTGTGATATCTGTTGCTGGTAGTGGACCTTCTGCATTAAATAAATCTTGAAACTCAACTAAAACTGCTTCTATCGTGTCTCTATCATTTCCTTTCAAATGCTCAATCTTCTTCTGCGGTAATGCGGTTTTATAGGCGTCTGGTTTCTGACCATCAGTAATATCTGACCAAATGAAATCTTCTTCTTCAAAAGTACTGACTGTAGGTACTAATATTCCCTTATGCAACTCTTTGTCCTCCGCTCCGAAATTGTCAATATGTACCGGCACTTTTCTTTCTCCCTCAACGTCTTGAACCCGTACAACACTTCTACGTACAAAACAATGTGATACATCTAATTCCTCATTTTCCTCTAATGGCTCTATTAGACACATTGTACCTGTAGGTACCTCGGGCTCAACAGTCATCCAGAAAAGTTTTCCTGAGCCAAACGGTATCTTATCCCGCGAATCAACCTTCAAGGACGTTGCACGCAGTGTAGTTGATTTCGCCTTCCGGTTGGGGAAATCTTGCGGCAGCTGGCCCTTTGCAGCGGTGTCACCTAGCTGAAACACTATTCTGCTAAGTTGTACAGTTTGCTGCCTGAGGTCGATTTTAGCGTGATGTTTATTCAGGAAATCCAGCCCTAGGATCGCGTCGTACCCGTCAGTTACTTTGTTATCACTTCTATGTCTTCTTGAAATTGTACACCGTGAATATAGACAATCAATGATGTACATCCTAATGACTTCACTGTACCTCCTCCTACCGCACTCAGTCTATACCTTGGAGGGTCATATTTCTTTTCTCCAATGCATTCATTACTCACTATTGATACGTTTGCGCCTGTATGCACCAGTATCCTTGCCTCTTTATCCTGTATGGTAGCAGATAACCAGCATTCCGCCTTCACATTCGCCTTAATGGCATGAAATTGTATTGGGAACGCCTGGCGGTGGCTCCGACATTACCGTTTGAGTTTAACTGATTTCCAAAAACTTTCTTAGACCTGCATTCCTTGAACGTGTGACCTGTTCTTTGACAATTAGTGCGTTGAGGTAGTCTGCAGTTTTTTGCTATATGTCCCTGTCGATTGCACCTAAAACATCGTACTAATGCTGAAAATACATTTCGCTTCTCCTTGTATTTGGTGGCAATGTCTGTTTCTTCGAAAGCCGTCGCCACAGATACAGCTTCCGCTAAATTTTTAGGAAACTGTGCCCTGACACGACGGGAAGTTTCAGGAGGTAACCCACGTAAAAATATATCCAGAGCTCTATCTTCTGCCTCTTTAAAATAACTTTATTTGCTTCATCACTAGTTGTCAACTGATAGGTGTTAATATTAACTTTTCTAATCCTATCTACAAAACTTTCTGACGACTCGTTTTGCCGCTGAGTAATAGTGTTTAATTTTTCCCTATAAAATCTACAGCTGTTCTGTTTTTGAAAACGTTTAAGTAATCCTTTCTTCAATTCCTCAAATGTTGGAGCATTCCGTAATTCTTCATGGTATAATACGTGTGCTTTAGCCTCTCCTATCAATCTTAACTTTGTCATTTGTAAGAGCTGTTCATCTGACCATGATCCTAACTTTGCAGCTGCTACTAAATCATCAAAAAAGGCTGTTATATCCTCGCCAGGTTTACCTGAAAAAGGAGTTACCAAGGCTGCTGCTGAGGAATCTAGGGTGGGAGGGATTGAACCGGTTTGCGTATCCTCACACAACTGTTTAAATAATGCATTATTATCATTTTTAAGCTGTGCTATTTGATTAACTAAGCTCTGAATAGTTTCCTCAGTAGAAACCGCTTGTGGTGCTGACTCTGTAAGATTTCGTGTCAGCATTTTACAAAGTATTAGTTACACAATCTTACTGCACTGAACTAAAAAAGTGTTTAAATATTTTCGACAAACTCTTAAAATTATGAGAGAAAATACCCTTCTAAATAAAGAAAATATTACGACTGCTGTGCAAACCTCTATCTTTTCACACATTAAGCAATACCAACTGTGGACCTTTAGTGACTGTGATTCACACCTCATATTGATCCAAGGGTTTTTTCTCTGACACCAAATGTAACTGGGTTTTCTTTCTTGATGCTAGTCAGTTGTCAGGATGAGCATTACTGCAAAGGGCATTTGATTCTAAAGCATTATGTCAGGGTGAAAAACACTAAAAAATTACTTTTTCTCTCTTAACAACATGTGGGCAGGGTATGAGGTAAAATGAAACAGCATTTTTACATAACTTTTATTGAAAGTGTTGTACAATGTTTTTCTTATCGGATTGTCCTGGCTGGAAGAGCGGCAGCTGTGTCGTTTGCGAAGCCTTTTGCTTGCGTGAGCGGCGGCGTCTGATTACGCCTGGCGGTGTGTATCTCGTGTCGCCGTTTCGCCCAATTGACTAGAGACGCGCATCGTGCTGTGGTCCGTTTAATTATTCAGAACGAAGTCATTAATCAGGTGGTGATACCTTGGATGTGGCGTCCCAGTGTTTCTCTTCTCTATGGGGCCCCGTGTGTTGTGCGTCGGCCAGCAGGGCGGCGCGGCAGGGGAAGGCCAGTGTCCCGGACTCGAACAACGGACTCCAGCTTGCCAGTCTTCAGCTGTCAGATCTTCATCTCAGCTCGCAGGTGACTGCTGATGTGAGGCCACCTCCTTCCCGTCCTCACGAATCACCCGGATACGTAAAAATCAGTCTTCAAATACCTTCTAACTTCTGTCTTCTGGCGGCGAGGCTGCTGCTTGCTATTCCATTACAGCGGCTTCTGTGTACGATGTAGTCTCTTCCTGCATGACGGTTTTCAGCACCGACTGAACTGTACTGGAACTGAAATGAAAAGTATTACTGTGGTCCCACTGCGTCGCGCGTATTTACTCACTTCAGTTCACTGGAGGTGAACGACTTCCCGGTCATTGCCTCTTCTGTCAAGTTGAAAAGCTTTTCGAAGAATCTTCTTAACGTCGGTCATTGGCTCTTGGAATGTAGGCGAGGGCCTTTGATCACAATTGAGAAACACGTGAGCCGGTCGGGCGATGCCCTGGGAGCTGAATCGACAGCTTCCGCTTATGTGGGGAACGCGATGGCTGCTCCTGAACATGCTGACTTCACGGTCATTGCCTCTTCTGCTCTGCCCACTGTTTGCCAGGGTGTAACTCTTCTAAACTAAACTAAGTTTTTCATTTATTTTCTAATTTATAGTTCACATTGATTTCACAAATTTTATTAACCTATCTTAAGTACCACTCAACACAAGATAAATGGACACTAACCCTGCAAGACGGTATGATGGTTTAAAATATAGATGTTGCGCACCAGCCCCTTCAAATATTAAATGAATCTCAATATAGAAACAATAACCACTTTAAATGATTACCGATTAAAAACAATTAACAGCAAAAATTAGCAACCAGATGTCGGGCACTAGCCCCATCAAATATTAAACGAGTTTCAATATTGAAAGCATAAGGCGGATGCTAGCCCTTATTTGATCTGAGATGATTTGCAAACTATTAACTAGTCTATAGATTATTACTCGTAATAAACCGGCCAAAAGATCAAAAGAAGTTTCCATGAGTTTCACCTCGCCAAGAGAGCGCTTAGTTGATTTTACTCAATCAAACCTATTCTCAGTTTGTAACTTCCACAAATGCAGTGCGAAATTATCGACCCAGCTAGCAACCGCCCAAAACCGCAGGGGGCGGTGGGCAGGTGTGATTGAGGGGGGGGGGGGCGGAGGGCGAAGCGCTGGAACGGTCGCTACTGCCCGCCGCAAAGTACCACAACAGTACAACTTGCAGCGTGTTTAACAGCCAACAACACACACAAGCAACCAGTTTGAGTTCTAAAAAACGGAGAAACTATTTGAGATCACGCACTTTAAGGACAAGAGAGAGCACAAAACCTCCTCAATGAACAATGACTTTTTAAAGAAAGGAGATTCGGCTTATTTCTTGGTACAGCTCGGCACAGGCAAAAGCGTTAAACAGGTACAGTGCCTGGCTCAACCAAGATAGAGCGCCTTCGAACACCTGGGAGTGCGAGAATAACAGCGCCCGTCAAACAGAATTTGCTCTTGCGGAGATGGCTACGAGAACGGAACTGTCAGTTGCGGTTCATTCTCAATAACGATCGAGTACAGGACTTTACCACAGGAATAATCTCTCCGAGTAACACCACAGTTCTCATCCCAATCTCTTCCGGCGTAGTCGTTGCCTTGTTCCGTGAGCCACAACTAACTGCCGCGTGCGACATCATGCATCGTGCTCTGGCGGGCCAGCACACACTTGGGCTCCATTCTCGTCCCCTCCCGCCGTGAACTCTCTCCCGGCCAAGTTGTCGACCCGGACCTGCCTCGCTCCGTCGTTGGCCCCCTCTAGCTAGCGCCGTCTCCACGCGCAGGCGACAGACGACCGTTCCACCTCATACCACTCGAAAGGTCTCGTTTTCATGTGCACACGCCTACAACCTACCAACGCAACATGCGATTAGAGGTCTGCATCTGACATTCATACTCGCTCGAATTGCTCGTTGAGTGTGGTTCCGCGTAAATCCGGCAGATTTCGACACTACTGCTTTCGACTGGGTAAGCAGTTGCACGAATTGTTCAGTCGCTATAGAATCATGGCGCATGAACTTGAGACGAAGGAAAGCGTGAAAGCGAAACTTGGTTCGAAAGAATATATCCTGAGTGAGAAACACAGTGCTCGTAACAATGTTTGGGAGAGATTTTCATTAGTCACTCGTAAGGCTATCGACTACATGTACTGTCCCAAGTGATCTGCCCTCCTGTCTTACAGGTAAGACACCACAATAGGAAGGTACACGTCTGCAGAACACGACGAACTGTAAGTACTGAAGCATTAGCAGTGTGTGCAGGAAACCTTCGTCCATTTTACATTAATACTAGGTGAAACTTCCAGGCAGATTAAAACTGTGTGCCGGACAGAGACTCGTACTCGGGACATTTGCCTTTCGCGGACAAGTGCTCTACCGTCTGAGCTACCCAAGCACAACTTACGCCCGTCCTAACAGCTTCACGTCTACCAGTATCTCGTCTCCTACCTTCCAAACTTTACAGAAGCTCTCCTGCGAACCTTGCAGAACTAGCACTCCTGAAAGAAAGGATATTGCGGAGGCATGGCTTAGCCACAGCCTGGGGGATGTTTCCAGAATGATATTTTCATCTGCAGCGGAGTGTGAACTGATATGAAACTTCCTGGCAGATTGAAACTGCGTGCCGGACCGAGACTCGAACTCGGGACCTTTGCCTTTCGCGGGCAGGTGCTTTACCACAGTTTCTATCTGCCAGGAAGTTTCATATCAGCTCACACTCCGCTGCAGATGAAAATATCATTCTGGAAACATCCCCCAGGGTGTGGCTAAGCCATGTCTCCACCATAGCCTTTATTTCAGGAGTGCTAGTTCTGCAAGGTTCGCAGGAGAGCTTCTGTACAGTTTGTAAGGTAGGAGAACATATTCGCCTTCGACTGTCAGTTTAATTTCTGTCGCCACAGTTGCAGTATCGACCTTATGGTCATTTTGAAGTGAAAGATTTCGTGCTCTGCACAAGTCAACAAATTTAAACATGTTCTGGCACGCGTAAATTCTTCATCTCTAACACAGTTCCAGTTCCACTAATAACTGGAATGTACAGACTGAAATTCAACTTCCAATAAAAGTTCATAGTATTGTCGTCCTGAGACTTCCCTCTTTAAACATTTTAGTTCAACTGAAATGTAAGATATTAAAAAAAGGACGATAGTTACGACTGTAGATACAATGTACCAAACAAAATTCGCCAGCCATATATTTTCAGGAGTTATTTTATTTACACGAACGGTTTCGGCATTTCATTCATGTCACCTTCAGGCCCCTACGCACTCCATGTATAGAGCATCAGATACATCGATGCATGCTGTAATGGTACTTGAATTACGTAACCATTACGGCACCTCACCTCAACCTGTAGATACCAGCAACACTCTTCTGTTTCTGTAAAATAGTTAACATATTTCTGTGACAACATTCAGATTTGATTTCATTAATGTAGAGGTACTTCGATACGTCGATATGTATATATTGCAATTATATTATTCTTATGTGTATTCTTTGTTTTGTTACTATGGTATTTGACGTACTTGTAACTGTGATTTTTGGGCGCGTAAGCGGTTATTGGAGAGTCAAGCCTTGGTCGTCATTTTAAAAAGACGCAAATTATAGTCAGTTTATGAAATGTGAACTTTAACAGTGAGGAAGATGTTTTCAAGTATGTTTTATATTGTGAAGTGATGTTTTGGAACGAGTTACGTGATATTGCAACAAAAGTAACAAAAAAGAAGTGTAACTTAAATTCGGAGTGCTGATTACTTTTTTACATCACCATTGTCCTAACTTGCAAAAGTTTAATCTTCAAGAATGGTTTATGAAACAGATCTAGAAAACTTTTGAATATCGCAGAATAACACCTAGGCCTCTTTGCATCGGAGCTTGGAATCATCAATACCTAGAACTTCGACGATTGAGCCATGAGTTGACAACGAGACCAGCGTGGGAAACACGAAAAGATGAGCGCCTAGTCTATCTATTATTTCAAGAAATGACTTTATTAACTGTGCTCTAATGACACCTGCCACATAATATAACTTTGTCGTTGCCCGAAAATGCAATATTTAGCAGCGTGAGCAACACTTCAACCATAATTAATTTTTGACCTTTGTTGCGGTAGGGTTGTTAGAACGCATAGGCGGAGCCTACCTGGATTCCGTGAAATTTCTGTGGAGTGTGTACTTAGAAGTTTTGACAATAGCTGAGCACTTTAGCAGCCCTGCAGGTATTGATGGCTCGGGCTACGCATACCTCGATGTATCTGATTCTCTATACGTTGATTGCTGAAGGACCTGACGATAGAATTAATGAGATACCAAAACTGCTCCCGTAAATAACAACTTCTGAAAACATACGGCTGTTTGGTGATTGTTCTTTGGTAAATATCTGACCGTCCGATGTTCCGCAATCACGATGGATCAACAGAGAGCAAATTCACTTTGTGTCTTGTACCATGTGCAATCAACAGAAATAATACGACGCACTAGAGAAAGCGTGGTACAAAACAAACACGTTTGCCCACCAAGTTACCCGCCTGAACGCTTTTAAAGGGTGCGATCTGTTTTGATTAGCGCGGTGACAGGCAATCTATCGCAGTATGCAAGAGTGGGCGTGCCGGAGGCAACAGCTCACTTTCGTCGCCCGTTGGCCAATACTCGTTGACGCTCACGGACGTCGGAAGGCGACAGACGCAACAAGGGTCCACCGGGTATTAGCGCAAACCCGTTTACCGTGTGGCAATGTAGACAATAGGAATTAAGCAACGGCGGCGGCTGGACCTGCTGCCGGCAGCCATTAATAAGCGGCGCTCGCGCGGCCGGGCTGACACTGGGGCGCGCCCGCGGGCTGCGGCCACACTGGCGTGCTCAGACGGGCCGGCCGGGGCTGCCGCCCGCGGCGGCCACGCGCTGCCGCCTAGCGCTCCAGCAGATCGTAGGTGGCGTGCCGGTAGTGGAGTCCGAGTTCCGGAACGTTTACGTAAGGAGAAAGATTAGAAAAGCTCACTACGAATATGGCGGTGCTGTTGTTAGAGGTCAGATGCGAATGTCATCTACTTACGAGTAATTGGAGTCTTAGCATTTCTGCTAAGAGGCGTTCTACAACGAGGTGGTAATGTATGTAATAACCTAGGCGTTGGCTAGACTGACTCAAGAAAGCTAGAATTTCGACGGCTGTGAAAACTGTATGAAAGTAGGTCAATCCAAATGTGAAAGCTAATTTAGCAACAGCTGTAGGAAATCGTGGGGGAAAATCTTTTCAAATTAGTTCTTTGGAAATTTCGTTGTAGTTACGGTAATCATCTTAACAAGGGCCACACCATCCTTGGGACGGCCATACAGTTTACGGATCACCTTTTCCCACTTTCGAACTATTATTTAAGAAGGACAGGACATTATGTGAACATATATTGAAGGTTTTTAGCTTAGCCACTGGTGAAACACCTTACCCATTATTACCCACGTTGCCTTCCAGTAAGAAGTAACAAACAAGTTTTCCTGAAATTTTGTAACACGTTATCGGTTGGTGCTGAAAGGGAAATCTGAACTCCTTCGTCTCTCTTTCGCAGTGCGATGCGTTCTCGCTCTTGCCACCACGCTGGCTTCAAGCGAGAGAAGAAAAACTAAAAGCGTGTACCACATCCAGTAACTGTTTCTTAACAATTCGTTGTTTCTAATAAATTTCTGCCTGAGTAGAAAGCCTCATTTGCCCAAACAAATATGAGTTTGAACGTCCATAGACAGACAGAACAGCCGGCCGCGGTGGTCTAGCGGTTCTAGGCGCTCAGTCCGGAACCGCGCGACTGCTTCGGTCGCAGGTTCGAATCCTGCCTCGGGCATGGATGTATGTGATGTCCTTAGGTTAGTTAGGTTTAACTAGTTCTAAGTTCTAGGGGACTAATGACCTCAGAAGTTGAGTCCCATAGTGCTCAGAGCCATTTGAACCATTTTGAACAGACAGAACAGCTTACATAGTCTCATTGCAGTTGTGGAAGAATTTCTTTACGGCATGTGTAGCAGCGAATTCACATTCGGGACACAACAGACACCCGGCAAGTTCATACTTCCGTTCGTCTGTGATCTTGGGGAGAGTTCGTTATGGCACACGGTGCTTCAAAGACCTCCCAGTTAAACTGTTCCATTCAGTAAAAGCTGTATAAATTATTGTTTTAAATGATGACTAACTGAAACCCTCAGCTGCCGACAGGTGTTGTTGATATACCTCGATGTGGACAGCTGAAAATGTGTGCCCCGACCGGGACTCGAACCCGGGATCTCCTGCTTACATGGCAGACGCTATATCCATCTGAGCCACCGAGGACACAGATGAACAGCGCGACTGCAGGGACTTATCCCTTGCACGCTTCCCGTGACACATTCCCAACTGTCCACAATTCTACATACGTAATGTACCTTGAAACGTCCCCTTTCGAACAATTTTACAATTTTACACGACTGTGCTTAACCTGACACACAATATTTTTAGCGCAACGCAATCTGACTTTCAAAATTCCCTACAAAAGAATGGCCCTGACTAACATTAAACTATACCTTTCACAAATCACTTACCTCACAAAAATCTTCGCTGCTCAAGCTACTGCAATACAGCGAGCGCCACTACTGCCAGATAAATAAAAGATTCAAACTATGGAAGGCACTAACTACTGATAGGGATAGTTAGCAAATGAAAGATATTAATAGAGAACAAAGAATGTATTTACCTTGATATCATCATATATATAGCAGTTCATGACAAATTACAAAACTCCGCCATCTCTCTCCCCACATCCACCACTGCTGGCGGCTCACCTCCAACTGGCCAACGCTACGCGCTGTTCGCAGCCAGCTGCCTAACACTACAATGGCGAGTATTACAACAATGCAAAGCAGCCACAGACTGCACATAGCACAGCCAGTGATTTTCATACAGAGGTGACGTTACCAATAAAAAAACCTAAACAGCCTACTTACAACCTTACAGACATTTGCCCATCCACTCATTACTCGCGCACGCTTTGGCGATTCCCGTAAGAGTTTGGGCAACCTCTGCGCATTCGCACAGACGAAGGTCAATGGCTGGGTAGCCTTTAACTATACATTTTCTGCTGTCCACGTCGAGGTATATCAACAACACCTGTCGGCAGCTGAGGGTTTCAGATAGTCATCATTTATTCCAGAGAATAGCTGCACGGTCATCAACAGTATTCTGTTCTTTCGAGAACAGTTACTGTCTTCATATATATATAGTTAAAGGCTACCCAGCCATTGACCTTCGTCTGTGCGAATGCGCAGAGGAGATTTCTATCTGTCTCCGATCTCGAGAAAATGGATCCCATGTAGCGCGCTCACTTCCGATCTCACGCCCGCGAGAATGAAACACTCGCAACATCTCTGGTATCTCCTAAACCGCTCGAGACATCGAAAGTTTGGCGAATGATAGCACACAAGGAGGAGAGTGTTTTGCCAATTATTAAACACACGGAACTTTCTTATCTATGGCGACATATCACTACTTACACTTCTTTTTTTATTTATTTCACTCCAGTGACTGTAATTTTTTAAGAGTTATCGTCACCTAGCGCAACAAGAGCTTCCTAGTATGAAAATAAACATGAAATTTCTTCTTTTATGTTACTGCAAACCGAGACTATGAGGTTTTTCGTAAGCTATTGAGCTCTGCGATTGCCAATTACTTGTATAATGAGGCCCTCCGTTTCGGAATGCTATCTCAATAGCTGCTGTGAGATGAGTTTGGCAAATTACATTGTGACAAAGGAAGTACAATTAAACCAGTCACCAAGAGAAATGTGGCCTTTACTCATAAATGGTGGTGCTTCTTCGAATGAGAAAAGGTTAACAACTCACACAAAAACAGATTCGCAATTCTGTTGGAATTTTGGTGGAATCCCCGTAACTCATCGTATTTTTAACACTGGGCGACTGGAATGGAAACATACCAAAGGATTTTATTCCTTCTCTTGATCTGAGCAGTATTAAAATAATAACGAGCGTTCCTTCAGACGGAATGATAGGCACATGCCAGATACTGTTTACTCACCTAGGGCTTGCCAAACTGACAATGCGTGATCGCGAATAAAATAGTTGTTATTGAGAAAAAAAACAATTGATCTGTCGCACAACACAATGGTCAGTGTATTGTCAGCAGCGAAGGATAATGCGCGCGACAGGAATGCACAAGCTAGCCATGTGTACCTTGTGAGATGGAATTCGAAAAACATTGTCACGAAAGTAGATCTGCCTTTGTCAGAAGCATATTTCAACAAATTAAATATAATCATAACATTCTTTTAGGATATTCCTACATTCGTAATAATACCGACCATTTTCTTCATTTGTGTTGCCTGTTGTTGTATAATTAGTTTATTAATGCTGATAATGTCCATGAAACAACTGAAACGCTTTTTCTCACCACGGCGAACCAATTAAAACATTGTTATTTGTGACTGCTTTTCGACTGTTTCTAGCTTGCAGTGGAAATATGTTGTTCACATGCATGTAGTACAGTGTGTCGTATTACATTATTACATCCATATCAGAGTAATCATAGTGAAACTTCTGTACTTCAGATCTTGAACGCTTTTTACCACAAGCACAAAGGGATCACACCTGTGGAGATTATCCCTTTCTAAATTTTTGCAACAGATCGTACAGATACGCTAGCTTACTAGGCAGCGAGAATATAACCTTGCTTTACTTTCCTGTCTTGATTCTTAATCACATGATTTTATAATATTCCTTGCTTCCTTATTCACTACCCTCTGTCCCTTCTAGCGATCTGAAAACATCGCGGAGGCATGTGGTGCAATTCCAGCGGCCAATGGCTCATCAGTTACTGAAGTATACATTTTTCTTGACAGAAGAAAACCAAAACAAAACTATGCAGATATAAATAACAGAAAAGTATAACGTGCTAACGAAGAAAGCTGGAGCGTTTAAATGGCGAAAAACGAAACACTACCCAAAGGCAATAAAATTCAGTACACAGTAAGGCAAAATTTATCTTATTGGCAATACTACCTCTGCTGATATGCGCCGTTCCGATGTGAACATATGGCCGGGCTACTTTTCGACTCCCCGCCTCAAATTTCCCACGTTGCTAGCGAGGCAAGCGCGACGCGCGGCGCGAGTAACTGTGCCTCAACCACAACGCCGCGCGACCTGGCGCAGGTGCGTGTCGCGTCCCAGTCGCGTCGCGTCGCAATTTGCGCGCTCCTATTTGAACCGGTGATGTTACAAAAACGCGCGCTGCGCTGCGTCGCGCCACACGCGTTATACGCGTCTCAATTTGCGTGGATCATGAAGGTGTTGCGGGTTTGCGCATATAAGCTATCGGTAGGGGCAGCTGTACACCCTGTATAGCTACTGAATTCCTTCTCTTGAGTCACGTACACAAGACGGGGCACTGTGCTGGAATATGAGTATATTTACAGTCGATTTTTCGAGGGCGGTAGAAGCATATTAAATAGCTGTAAGCCCAATCGTCAAATACAGAATATCCATTTATAGTATTACCCAATTTCTGTGTCGAATATAAGAGCCATGTGGTCAAGCTAAGTTACACGTAAGAAAGATCCATCTAAGATCACTTGAGTGAACAATTACAAATCACAAATCTTACAAAATCAGCTGCTGACTACAGCTCGATCGAGAAAACTGAAGTGCAGACCCTATGCTCCGGTAACTTGAAATGTTCCCTTTGTCCATACCTCAGAATTTCCGGGGTCACATCAAGTCACACGTGCAACTGGTCTTCGTTCAACCATGTAACTGTATAAACTTCCAGAATTGGAGTATCATGGCCAAGAATCTGAAAAGTAAATGTTCTCCATTGGGGTAGTAGAAACTGTGGCCCTGTAATATGTAACGTTCTTATTCTGTTAAGTGACGCAGTATTAACTCAGGGTATGTCCCCTAACTACTGAAATGTCCCATTTTTAGGCTTTCTGAAAAAAAGGGTGACTCCACAGATGTCAATAACTGCCATCCACTGTCACTCCTTACATCATTTTCTAAAATTTTAGACATCATTATGTTCTCTAGGGTTATAGCCCACATGCTTGGTAGTACTTAACCAATCACATTTGGATTTCAAGAGCAGCAGTCCACTGAGTCAGCTCTTAACACGTTTACCGTGGGCATTAAATAATCTTTTAACGATAAAACATCACCAACTGGGATCTTCTGTGAAGTATTTTAGGCACTTGCTTGTGTCAGTCCCAATTCTCTATTACAGAAGTTAAGTTTTTATAGGATACGTAGTTCTGCTAATGTCTGTTTTGGCTCTTATTTAAGGGAGACAATGCAGAAGTTCCGTAGGCTGTTTGCGGAGAAATTACAATAGAAGCTCAATAAGGTTTGATAATTCACCCACTACCGTTTTTGCTTTGTGTTAATGATTTGTCATTTTATTTGAATCGTTAGGCACAACTAGGTTTTTCTGTAAATGGTTAAAGCATTGCTGAGAAGCTCAACAAAGAAGTCTCAACAGATAAAATAGTAAATGATGATAAAAGGAGTAGAAAATTACAAGTTCTTGGACGTGCATACTGATGAAAACTTAACTGGAAAAACAATATAGTTGACCTACTAAAACGGTTATCGATGTAGAAGTCAGTAAGTTAACACATATTGCATATTTTCATTCGTTGTGGGATAATGACTCCTCGCTTAGACAAAAAATTTTCATTGAACAGGAGAAAGTAATTACAATTACGTGTGGAGTGCACATATTGCAGGAATGTCTTTCAACAGCTCGGAACAATAACCACAGTCTTGCAGTAGGTTTATTCACATTTGGAATTTTTTATCAACATTCCATGTAAGTTTGAGAGTAACGGGGATATACACAAACACAACACCAGAAGGAAAATTAATCTGCATTAACCTTTGATGAATCTAGCTTTGGCACAGAAAACTCTTTGACAAATGACCCATTGAAATAATATGCCTGACCAATACCGGAAATGTTTCTAAATGTAGATTGAAACGTCCCCTTTTGAACAATTTTACAGGACTGTGCTTATACTGACACACAATATTTTTTAGCGCAACGCAATCTGACTTTCAACACACAATGTTTTGTTAGCGCAACGCAATCTGACTTTCAAAATTCTCTACAAGAGAATGGCCCTGACTAACATTAAACTATACCTTTCACAAATCACTTACCTCACAAAAATCTTCGCTGCTCAAGCTACTGCAATACAGCGAGCGCCACTACTGCCAGCTAAATAAAAGATTCAAACTATGGAAGGCACTAACTACTGATAGGGATAGTTAGCAAATGAAAGATATTAATAGAGAACAAACAATGTATTTACCTTGATATCATGACAAATTACAAAACTCCGCCATCTCTCTCCCCACATCCACCACTGCTGGCGGCTCACCTCCAACTGCGCAACGTTACGCGCTGTTCACAGCCAGCTGCCTAACACTACAATGGTTGAGTATTACAACAATGCAAAGCAGCCACAGACTGCACACGGCACAGCCGGTGATTTTCATAGTGAGGTGGCGTTACCAATAAAAAAACCTAAACAGCCTACTTACATAGCCCCCATGCTCCCCACAAAAAATTTTACAAATTTTGTTGGGCAGTGGGCAACACATATTTGTTAAAATTTTTCATAATCGTAATTACAATAACAAGGAAATCAAATGCACACACTTATTGATACAGTGTTGGTCAAAAGCTAAAATTTTTTCTCACAGTCCATAAAGACAGTCCTGATCATTCATCACATTGCAGTGTTTTTCTCAAAGTCTGAGCAGTAAAAGAAAATGCACACGTAAGTAGTGGATTTCCATGCAGTCTTGAAGAAGTAGTGTTGCCCTTCCAACGGAAAGACAGTGCTGACTCTTGACATGCTGACAGGTAATGGGCCACAACAGAGCAAACCCACAGCGGAGTCAGTCGAAGTTTTGAAGAGTATTGGTGGGTAGGTCATCACAGAGCAGACCCACTGTAGTCCTGGTAGAGATTATGGTATTGGTGGGCCACCAGAGGCGCAGACCCACTGCAGTCCTTGTAGAAATAATGGTACTGGTGAGTCATCAAAGGTGTAGACCCACTGTAGTCCTTGTAGAAATAATGGTATTGGTGGGCCACCAGAGGTGCAGACCCACTGTAGTCCTTGTAGAAATGACGGTACTGGTGGGCCACCAGAGGTGCAGACCCACTGTAGTCCTTGTAGAGATGGCCAGCAACCATCTGTTGTGACTGTGCAGGTGCACAATCACCATCGAAGAGTCTTGCGGATAATGTAGCAAGTCCATAACCACCACTTGTGCACTCACAAAGTTTTTGGAATTGTCCTCAGAACCAGCAATGCTGTTATCCAGTCCCTTGCTGAATCATTAAATCACATGCAAACACTATCACTCCCTACTTCTCACATATTGTCCATATACTATGACCAACAGAAACGTGTGCAGTGAAATGTAACTTACAAGTTACTTAATTTGATGACCTGGTGTCAATTACAATTTTATAACATAAGAATACAATTACAAGGGTACAGAAAACATCATTAAAAACATAATAGTAGAGATAACATTCGTAGTAATAGGGGCTTTACAAAAGAATAGAAATAAACATATACATCAGTGTTACAAAAATAATGACATAAGTACATACATAAAGATCAGAATAACTTTTGGAATATCAACTTCCACATGAGCATTAAAACAAAACAGAACAAATACTGTATAAACATCTTTACAAAGTAAATAACATGGTATTAGAAAAATTCTACAACATAGGTCTTATCAGATAAACAACTAAAGACAGGAAGTACACAAATACACAAGGGAACACAAACACATAGTGGGATAACACAAGGAAAGGACAGGGTTTCTTTTACTGCAGTATGTTGCAAACAAAAACTTTCTTTACTTTTCGGAGATCTCCCTTCGTTCCTTACTATTTCCAAAAAGTCCTATCTATACCTCCTTCCTGTATTCTATTCATATTTCTTTCAAAATAATTATTTCTCAGTGCAAAATACTCATTTTTGCCATATCTGTTTCTTGTGGCTTCTCAATGCATTTCTTCCAATTCATCATAGTTAGTTTCTTATATAGTCTACCCCCTCTTAAGCTAACTTATATCTACTGAGCTCAGATGCTAAACTAAGGGACGAGGCAATGCAGCATCACATAAAACAATTAATATAAACAACAATAAAAAAACGCAGATTTGCGAAGCAAGCAGCATTAAGAAATTAGCAAAGCAATTGTAATACTACAACTAATCTAAGGCAATGTGCAGCAAACAATAAAAAGAAATCATTAGTAAAACTGGCTTAACAGAATAATACAAAGTCAAATTCAATAACACTATGCCTGGCAAACAGCAGAAGCAAAAGCAATAAATTATATCTAAACATGACAACGCTCAAGCAGAAAAAATACTACAGTAAAGACAACAATGCAGACAAGGGAAATGTATATTCACATCTTAATGACTATGTAATTAAAGTGGTGCACCACAACAACTTATTGTAAAAAAAATATTACCATATACTTGAGAAGAAAATTATGTGTGCAGTTACTGTTACTAGTCCCTTCTTATTGTCCTTTCCTTTCCAAGTGCTCCCTTTTTTTTTTTTTAAGAATGTGGATTACAAAATTATTATTTAATAGATCTGTAGACAGAAAATATTTATATTAGTACATCTATAAAATTTTATTTTAACCAGTGCTGCAGTGCAGCTAGAAACTAGATATTAAACAAAATGGGCAAAGCAAGGCGTGAAACGTCATTCACTAGCCATATGGCATTTCTCTCAATTAGCACGACAATAGCCGTGAAATGTTTCTCATCGTTTTCAAGTTCGACCCTGTCGTTTTTGCAATGCTTTCTACAAAGGAACGTCAATAGCGAGGATAATGGCCTCCCCTTTTTTTTTCTACCTGTGCCGCTGGAAGGCTAATGGCTTTTTTTTTTCGGGCGGCTGTCGCCCAGGTGGGTGCCCGCGACGCATTACGTGCAGGTGGTCACTTAACTTTCGTACGGAAATATTTACGACAACAGTTTTCGCTACAATGGCAGTGTTACATAAAAATATTTCACAGGTCAAGAATTTGGATTACAAATCTGTAAAAACAAAATCCTTTGAATATAACAGTGTCCAAAAAATTTTCGTCGGCATTGTGATACATTCACGCATTTACACACATTTCATAATTCTAAAAGTACGATTCTCGGTTTCCAACATACGTCTTCACAAGGCAGAGTTCCTAACCGCTACTCATTACTCCTTACCTTATTACACATATACAAATTCGTCGACGCTTCTTCAATACTTCATCATTAGATACATAGCATAATCAAATTCTTCATATAACATTAGCTTATTAATCATAAACATACCTCAACAACATAATACACATCGTCGTCGTAAATATAACATCATAACACCTCAGTCAACTCTCAAAAACGTCGTAGCTTTCTGCAATAATTTCAAATCCTAAAAAAAAATTCTCTGCTCATTTCAATAGTGTCATCTACCTCAAACGTACCTTAAAAATCATGATCTCATACCAAATACATCATTCAAAGCTCTCATAGTATCACAATGGTTCCGAAAAAATATGAACAGTTTACAAAGTACAGACAAAATACAGTTTCATAAGTGTGAAGTTATCCAACTGTGTAATTACGTAAACATCTGTCACTGATGTAGTAAAATAAATGTTTGTCTCTCTCAGGTAAATAATCAGATAGCTGTGTAATTCTGTGTTGGAGAAATATGGTACCGATGTGTAAAGTTGTATAAGCAAATACCATATTAGCTAGGGCTCCTTGTGCGTGCCAAACACATGGTACACAAAGTAAGCGTGTACCCCCCTGAGGATAAATGTAATTATACCCTCAGGTGTTACAAATTACATCAATGGAATGAAATGTATCTCGGAAAACTATCTTTGTAATTCAAAAATATTTAAAAATAAATGTTTTAAGTACAAAATTAATCACTCAAATACGTGTCCTGTAGCGCTAAACTGTGCGTCATGTTGTAAGATAATCTCTGTGGAAGTCTCGTAGTTATCGTCCTCCGAAAGCTAAGTTCTACAGAAGTCAATGTACTTACCTGATGATACACAAAAGTGAAATGCTTTGCGTATAGATATCTTAGTTATTACGCTTATTGTTGTGATGAAGAAAGTACTGTGCTGTAACGTATTGTTGTGCTACGGAAAAGGCTGCCTCATTGTTGCTATACCACAAAAGTTACAACTAAAACATGTTTTACTTTCGAGAAGAATTCAGAAAAACTGTGCAGATATAAAACAGATACACCGCAAAAGCAACAAGGTGAATTGTGTCACACATTAGTAGCGTCGTGATATAGTCGTGTAGCTGTCAAATAGACTAACCACTGTGTCACCTGGTATCTCTCAGAAAGCACCTTGAATCCATAATGTATTTGCAAGTAAACCAATATGTTGCATTAAAAAAAGCAGATTATCTTTCAATAAACGGTTTTACATGTGAAATGTGGTGTAAACCTTTACTCTTCCTAGTACGCAGAGTTTCAACTTCAACGCAATTATCATGTGGTATACGTCGGATTCTGTATGGTCCATTGTAAACTAGAAAGAATTTGTGACTCAAGTGTTTTTTCTTATGTGACAATGAATGAGCTTTAATGAGAACTTTCTGACCAATATACAATTTCTTTGCATTTGCTTTTCCGTGTGGTTTTCTCCTTTTGTCTGCTGCAGATTTTATATTTTTAAGAGCCAAATCAATTATGTCTTTGTGTCGAAGTTTACGTGTATTCGGGAAAGGTACAAGCTCTCTGATTCTGTTCGGTGGTTTTTCATTCTTCAGCACAAGAGTAGGTGGTAAAGCAGTGGAGTCATGAGGCATTTCATTCAGCACGTTTTGAAATAAGTGTAAATATCTGTCCCAATGCTGATGCTTTCTGTGACAATAAAGTCTGCAAAGCTTATTGATTTCTTTCATAATCCGTTCGGAGGGGTTACAATGTGGTGAGTACAATGAAATAAAAACAGGTTTGATTTTATGGTTGCGAAGCATGCGAGACCAAACAGCAGATCTGAATTGCGGTCCGTTATCTGAAATGACTTTACTAACGTGTCCAACTTCACGTAAGAAATTTTTAACAAAGGCGTTGGATACAGATCGTCCAGTGGCTTTACGTAACGGAGTGAAAGAAACAAATTTGGAAGTAAGTTCAACAGCGACTAGAACGTACGAAAATCCATTCGATGTTCTGACAAGGGGTCCCAATAGATCAACTGCAGCAAATTCTTTTAATTTAGAAGGAATAATAGGAAACAACGGAGCACGATGTGAGACAGTAGATGGTTCCGCCTTTTGACAAAGTTTACAAATAGACAAGACTCTTCGAATTCTCTTTTCCATATTGTTAAAATAACAAGTCGTTCGAAGAATATGATAACATTTTCGTGGACCAAAATGTGCGTAGCTGAAATGAATGTACCAAATGAGCTTATTAACAAAATCGTCAGGAATGCAAAGTACCCATAGCTTGTCATCAACAGTGCAGCGTTTGAACAGTATGTTGTTTCTAACCAGATAATAATGCCGAATCTGTGTGTGTGTCTTTTCATGCCATTTGCTTTTGATGTCTTTCCAAATCGGATCTTTATCTTGTTCATGAGCAATGTCCTTTAAAGATGTGGTGATGAAGTTTTCAAAGGCGACTTTCTGAATGTAAAGAATACTGAAATTTTTCTCGAGGTTACCTTCTGTGTTACTTTTCTCAAGCCCAACCGGTGCGCGTGACAGTGCGTCCGCAACAATGTTCTCCTTGCCGGGAATGTAGACTATTGTGAAGTGGAATTCTTGCAGAAACAATGCCCAACGTTTTAACCTGTCATGATTTAATTTTGAAGACATAAGAAATTGTAATGCACGATGATCACTGTATACTTTTATGTGCTTACCAGAAAGAAAGAAACGGAATTTGTTAAATGCCCAAACGATAGCTAAAGCTTCTAATTCAGTAACGGAATAATTTTTTTCAGATTTTGTTAGCACTCGGCTAGCAAAAGCAATGGTTTTCTGAACAGTAGTGTCATTTTCTGTGGCTTCTTGAAATAAATGGGCACCAAGACCGACTTTAGAAGAATCCGTGCTAAGGCAGAAATCTTGTGACAGATCTGGATGAGCTAGAATTGGCGCGTTAAGTAGCGATTCTTTCAAAGAATTGAATTCCAACTGTGCTTGTTCGTCCCAGTTCCAAATAGTATTTTTTCCAGTGAGAGAACAAAGTTTTGGTGTAACAAGGATTTGCATATTCAGAAAACGACGGTAAAAATTTACGAGACCTAGAAAACTACGGACTTGTCTTTTTGTGGATGGAACTGGAATGGCTCTGATTGCTTCTAACTTTTCAGGATCCGGCTGAATGCCTTCAGAAGAAATAATATGTCCCAAAAACCTCACCTTTGACCTACCGAATTCAGACTTTTCCAAGTTAACTGTAATTCCAGATTCTGCAAAAATACGTAACAAACTGTTGAGGATGCGATTATGTTGTTCCCATGAGGTTTCTGCTATCAGAATATCGTCCACATATAAGGTGATGTGACGTTTTAAGAACTCAGGTAATATGGAATTTAGCCCGCAAATGAATGCTGCTGAAGAAATATTCAAACCAAAAGGAAGTTTCCGAAACTGATAACAAACGCCGAAACAAAGGAAAGCTGTGTATTTTCTACATTCTGGATGAAGTTCGATCTGATAAAAGCTGGATCTGAGATCAATGGAAGACAACACGTTTACACCATTGAAATTTTGAAGAAGTTCTTCCAACGTTTGCGGCCTGTCTGTTTCAGGAATAATGATAGTATTAATTTGTCTCGAATCTAAGACAAGCCTGATTGATCCATTTTTCTTCTCAACAACATGTAATGGATTGTTGTATGAGCTTACTGCAGGCTCAATAATGCCCTCGTCAAGCATAGATTGTATTTCTGTTCTAACACGGTCCCTATAATGCGCCGGAATTACGTATGGTCTAACACAAAATTTAGTATGCTCACGAACACGAAATTGGTATTGAAATCCCTTGATTGTTCCTGTTTTATGAGTAAAAACTGTGGAATGTGCTTGTAAAATCTCAAAAAGGTCCTGCCTATCAGTGTCATTACAATTCTCAATTGTTTGAATTTTATTCTGAATTAACTCATTAGTATCAAATGCGCCGTCGATATCACCCCTGTCAGTACTTGCAGAGTGATTGTTAGTGTCAAGTTCCGTCGAAAATTCCGAACTGTTGTCTAACAGGAGGTTAAGCCGATTAATTTCTTCGTCATGGTTTGAGAGCCAATCTTCAAATTTCAAAGCTACTGACTTACCTTCTTTTTCTAAACTTATTTCAGCATCGTGAAAGCTTAAGATTGCTTTGTATTCATTCAAAAAGTCTACTCCCAGTATAATTTCCGTCGACAATAATGGAACAATAAGAAAGTTCATAGAGAAACTGTGGCTTTGACAAAAGAATTCTAAGTTGGTTTGTTGGCGTACATCTACACTTTTTCCAAAGATTGCACCTTGTAATTTAATCTTACGTAACGGAAGTGTGGGGCAATCGTTCGATTTGTTGCATTTGCTAAAAGCTGTTTCACTAATTACTGAAATGGGACTGCCAGAGTCAAGTACTGCCGTAAATTTTACGTCATTTACTGAAATGTGAATCACAGGATGTGCAATGTTGTTATGTTTTACGTCGTGTTCTTGGAGTAAGATGTCCCTAATGTCTTCCATTTTTACGTAATTACCAGCTACGGCAGCTGCGTCGTTAGTGTCATAAGAAAGTTTTGTGGCTGCCAGCGGTGTGAGTCATTGCCTATTGTCTCTTTGTTGTCGCGCGTCGTTATTGGGATTTGGAGACCTAACTTCTACAAATTCGCCGTGACGAGAGGGCCCTGCCCTGTTTAAATCCCGCCAGTTCTGATGCAATTCAGGTCTGTCGTTACGATCACATCGTCTGTCGTCATGTCGGTAGTTTCTGTGGTTTCTTTCTTGTCGGTTAAGTGGTGGAGAATTTCTCCCTGAATCGTAACTGCGCGCTGGACCATTGCGTCTAAAGTTATTCTGTCCCTCGTAATAATAATTGTTTTGGTTCCCATATTGTCTGTTTCTCTGATTGTCTCTGTGATAGTCATTACCGCGGAGAGGTGATCTTTCCCTGTAATTATTACTACTCTGCCAACGGTTGTTATACGGGTGGTGTCTGTTTCGGTCACGATTCGTGTTGTGAGAATAGCCTTGTCGCGTCCAGTTATTATTTCTTTCATCGCGGAATTGCGACGGATGTGATCTGTAATTGTTGTGCTCGTGCGTTCCGCGATTGTCAGTGTCAATTTCTAGTTCTTGTAAGAGTCCTTGAAATGCTTCAATGTCGTCTTTGCAACGTCCTGCCAAAATAATATGTCGCAAATGTTCAGGCAGTTTGATTAAGCAAATGCGGATGAGTTCTGAGGGGCTGTATGGGTTTGACAGGTACTGATTCTTGTGCAACATGTCTTCAAAATATTTCACAAGACTGGAGAATTCAGATTGTTCGAAATGTTTCATCATTATGATGCCATGTTTTACTCGGTCTTGTGTGGCTTGAGACCAATATGCTGAGAGGAAGGCATGGTAAAATTCTCCTTCACTATGACAATCGTGAATGACCGAACGCATTCTTACAGCTGGTTCATTCTCTAAATAGCCACATATAAATTCTAATCTGTGTTCTAATGACCAGTTAGGGGGAAAACAATGAGAGAATTGATGGAGCCACGCTTGTGGATGAATGTCGTTGGCAGAATTTTTAAACGTTTTGAATTTACGTGTAGTAATGAACAGCTTATAGTCAAAGTCATCATGTCGGCGAGTCGCATATCGGTCATTGTTACGTCGTGTCGGCGGTTCCATCTCAAAATTCGGTGTGCCTTGCCAATTTCTTTCATAATTTCCGAAGTGTCCTGTGTTATTATTTTGTGGTTGTTCCGTATTTCTATGTCCCTCTTCCCGTACTGGAGCGCGAGTGTCCTCTGAAATATGTAATTCTTGTATTACTTGTGTCAGCTGATCTTGTACTTCGCGGATTTCTCTTTGGTGTTGCGTATTAATTTGATTTTGATTTTGTTTGAATTTTCTAATTTGTTCATACTCTTCTGTGTCAGTGAAGGCTACAGGTCTTGTGTCATTCAGATCATCATCTACCTTTGTAGATAAGTTAGTGACCTGATCCGAAAGTTCGCCTACTTTCTCCGATAGTGAACACATTTCCTCAGTGTGTTTTTCTGAACCAAGTTTCAGAGTGTCCATTTGTGTTGAAATCAAATCTACTGTGTCCTTCAAGTTTTCCTGAGTTTTTGCAAGTTGCATAACCGAATCGGTAGATGCAACTGAGTCAAATTTAGCTTGCAAGGTCTCATGATTTTCATGAACAGTAGTTTGCAGTTCTTTTATGGCTGCTTCGTGATTCTGTAGTGCATTTTCATGACGCGAAAAAATAGGTTGGAAATGCTCACAAATTTGGGTTTTTACGTCATTACAGACTTTTTGACATTTCGATTCAATGTTATGTAACTCAGTAGTTAAATCCTCACGTGTTTGTTCAAGAGTTTGCTCCAATGAGTCTAACTTTTGAAGATTTTGTTCCATTGCGTCTAACTGTTGCTGTGTTTGACTCTGATTTTGTTCGATTTGTTTCTGATTTTGCTCAATTGTGTCTAATTTTTGAAGCTTTTGCTGTGTTTGTCCCATTTGTTGTATTAATTGTAATAACAATGCATTGGTGTCTGAAACATGTTCCTCAGTGGTTTTCGGCAGTGAATTTGCACCGGCAACATTCACATTTTGACAAGCAGAAAATGTGTCTTGACTTATTTGAGAAAACGGTGAGGATCCAAAACCTGAATCTACAGTATTTGCGAGATCGTGTCCTGTCATTTCGGATTCCTGAGGCGAGCTGTTGCCGACCGACCGATCGATAATGCTTCCCTGCTCACTGATTGTTTCACTGTCTACGCCATTGTTTGCAGCCCGCTCCATTTCCCTATGCACAGCTACCAAATTATTACTTTGAACATCTGTTAATTCATTACACAGTGGTGCTGGCAAGCTACGCTCGTCGTCACTATTATTTCTCAGTTTGCTTTGGAGCCTAGTGTTACGTTTTTCACACGCCATTATTGTCACAGTATTTCACACGACAACACAGAAAAACACAATTTGAAGAGCAAAAATAAGAAAACACATTAACATAGCACTGAAAATAATATCTAGTTAATTGCAAGCGCAGCTGCGAAATACTTGCTGCAAATCTACATGCATGCCACAACTGTTTTGCTGTACAACAATGAAAAACTACAACTACAAAGGAAATTCTCTCTATGATTACGCGCTAGCAATAAACAATAGCTACACTAACTACACAAACTACAAGGAAAAAATCAGAAGATTCCAGTGAGGTATCCTAGGCTAAGGGTCGACATATGAAACGTCCCCTTTTGAACAATTTTACAGGACTGTGCTTATACTGACACACAATATTTTTTAGCGCAACGCAATCTGACTTTCAACACACAATGTTTTGTTAGCGCAACTCAATCTGACTTTCAAAATTCTCTACAAGAGAATGGCCCTGACTAACATTAAACTATACCTTTCACAAATCACTTACCTCACAAAAATCTTCGCTGCTCAAGCTACTGCAATACAGCGAGCGCCACTACTGCCAGCTAAATAAAAGATTCAAACTATGGAAGGCACTAACTACTGATAGGGATAGTTAGCAAATGAAAGATATTAATAGAGAACAAACAATGTATTTACCTTGATATCATGACAAATTACAAAACTCCGCCATCTCTCTCCCCACATCCACCACTGCTGGCGGCTCACCTCCAACTGCGCAACGTTACGCGCTGTTCACAGCCAGCTGCCTAACACTACAATGGTTGAGTATTACAACAATGCAAAGCAGCCACAGACTGCACACGGCACAGCCGGTGATTTTCATAGTGAGGTGGCGTTACCAATAAAAAAACCTAAACAGCCTACTTACAAGATTACTGAGCTTTCTGATTAACAACTCTTTTTATATCATAGACTAATTCTGAATAGAGGTAATATGTAATTTAAAACTGTTAATGGCGAGCAATGAGCCATATAACTATTACCTTTTATTTTTTTATTTCGTTTAACGTAATTGTTCATTGCTAGTTGTGTTGTCATGTTCCACATAATAAGGCTAACAGTTCAGTACACCACCTCCAACTGGTTACTGATGACTCCAGCTGATAATCAGCACATCAAAAAACACGAAATAAAATTCGAAGTCAGTAGAGAAAATCAAGCAAAAAATGACTCTCAGGTTTACACAGGAACAAATAAAATTTATTGACTTTTACTGAACTTTGCAAAGTCTGTCTCGTTCACTACAACTCCAACACCCAGCTAGCTACTTCGCTCCACAACTTAATCCGACGTCTCTACCTGCACACTCAATAAGGCAGGTATTATTGTGAAGCATATTTGGAAAGAGCTTTTATCAAAGAGATCTATCAACGATCTTTGATAAAAGAGTGGGCATATCTTTCATCAAAGTTCTCCATTCTATACATAAGGTCGTTCTAGTAACGATTATAATCGTCATGATCAATCAAATGCATTTCGCAGAGACGTTCTCCCATACCCAGTGAGCTATAACCGCCGCCCAGTGGACAGTCACATGTAGTCTCAACGGATCACATTCATATTTTTAGTGATTTCAGAACGATTAATGAACTTGTGAAGCAAGCACCGTGTCATTGTAAGCGGTATAGAGGTGAGCGAGTGTGCCAGGACTTACCCCAGTTCACTACTACCAGCACCAATTATCATCATGCGTCTGTGCGGAATATACAATGTAATGCACCGTATTTTAAGAGTGAAATTAAAATAACTTTTCAGTGCATGCTTAATTACAGTAATGTTGACACTGAAAAATCTCAGAATGATCAAATGAATATGTTGGGCAAAACATACGATATTTAAAAAAATAAGTGGCACTGAATAATATAACTGCAAAGTTAAAAATGGTTCAGAATAAGCAAATGTATGTCACAATTAAAAGTTTCAAGTCTTAACCTGATCAGAGTAATATTTTGGTTAAAATCAGAGTTCTTATGAAAAATTAAAACTGCCAAATATTAGACATAGAAAGCTGAAAATTTGGAATTAGTCTCAGTTACATGCACAGACATACTATATATGTGACATCAGTAAACTACCTCTACTAGTTTTTAAGTTATTTACTAAAAAAAAGTCAAATTTGGAACGAAAACATTCGTATTAATAGTAGATTAGCTATCATTTGTATTTGTAATGAAACGTTGTATTACGGCAGTCGACTACATTCATAAAATAATACGTTTTTGCCAAGTTGTAAGACTGCATTGTACATAAGAGTGGTTACAAAGAACCTTAAAGAAGCATTTGATAGGTCATGTCTTTCTGTCGGTTCCGTTCTGAAAATTCTGGCAGGCGAAGTTTAAATGCAATCTATATAAGCTTTTTCAGTAACTAAAGAAAGCTCAATTCCATTTGTATAAAAATTAACAATATTGTAAATCGTTAAACGACAGAGCTACTAATATGCGTCGCGCGGGGTAGCCCGTGCAGTCTCAGGGGCCTTGCATGGTTCGCGCGGCTCCCCCCGTCGGAGGTTCGAGTCCTGCCTGGGGCATGGGTGTGTGTGTTGTCGTTAGTGTAAGTTACTTTAAGTTAGGTTAAGTAGGAACGTACCACAAATTTCCAAATTTTTTGACTAATATGTCTCTGAAAAAGGGGACGTTGAGATACTGCTACCTGTGCCTTAGGGCAGTTGTTAGAAAATTTTCCGTTTGGCGCATATATAAATACGGCCAGAGAGTCACTTGGAAACACACTTCTCACCGAGTCCTTCACTCACAATTGTTTCCACTGCTGTTTCTTTTCCAACAATGTGCTCACCAACAACATTACAAAAATGGAAGGAAACGTCGCCACGAACATTACATTAAATGCTGTTATACATACAAATAAATGTTTGGCATCCATTCCTTAACAACTAAGACGGAAAAATTTACGATAGCGTAATAGCTGGAGTGAAGTAGTTCGGTCAAATGAATTTGATAAATTCTTTGACGAAGATCTTTGTCTAATACGGGCCTAAGCGACAACATCCACCTGAACACCGGTGAGCTCAACCCAAAATGCACTCACGAACCCGCGTATGCACTTTTGAAATCTCTTAATTTTCCTTACTGCTCGAAATAACTCTCCCGACTTCTTAAATTAAGAAAGTTCTACACCCACCCCAAGAAGCTCACGTATGCTATACCTAATTGTGATTGCATGCCGACTCCCCGACTTTGGAAGCTCCAAATTGCTTCACGAAATTCGTTAACGTTTAGGCCTTCCAGCCAATAAGAATCAGGAGCACAACGTTGTGCACATCATGGGAAAAATACTATCTATCTATATCCTAATCCCGCTCCAGCTACTGCCGGGTCTGGGTGCTGACGAGTCCTCTCCATTTGTCTCGGTCCTCCCACCACTTTTCTTCATCCACTTGCTACCGGGTCACACCTCTCCTTTCTATAGATATTCTCACTCCCATTTTCCACCGTGTTCTTGGGCGCCCTCTAGGTCTTTTCTCATCCATCTTTACTTCTTCCATAATTTTGGGGAGTCTCTGTCGATGCATCCTCCTAACATGGCCATACCATCTTAATCTCTTTTTTTTTCTATTTCTTCTCTCATACTTTCTTATTTAAGGTCCTTTCTAATCTCTACATTCCTTACTCTGTCCATTTTTGTTTTTCCCTTAACTGCTCTGAGAAATTTAATTTCCTCTACTTGCAGTCTGCTCCAGTCCCTTTCTGTCTTTGTCCCTGTTTCTCCACCATAGGTGACAATAGGGAAGTAATAATTCTTATACATAAGGAGTTTTGCTTTTTCTGAAACTTCATTATTCCAAACCAGGTGTTTTATTGTTTGGTAGAAATTGCCTCCCTTTTGTAGCCTCCTATTAATTTCGTTAGTTATTCTTCCATCCCTAGATATTTCACTCCTTAAATAAGTGAAACTTTCTACTACTTTGAAAGGTTCTCCATTCAAGGTAATATTTCCGTTGATCCCTTTCTCTCTTACAAATACCATTACTTCACTCTTATCTTTATTTATTTTTAACCCATACCTTTTCATTATTTCCTTCCACGCATCAAGCTGTAACTGTACATCTCCCTTTTTATCGCCTCATATTACCATATCATCTGCAAAAATCATCTTTTTGTCTTTTTCTTTTACTATATCTTCAACTGCTATATTCATTCCCTCCATCACAACATTAAAAAGTGTAGATGATAGAATACTTCGTTGCTTAAGTCCTTGTCTTATTTCGAAGTATTCAGAGTTCCCCAGTGGTGTTCTAATTCTACAATTGTGTTCTCTGTACATTGTCTTTATTACATTAATGTATCCATCTTCTGTATCAATCTTCTTCATTTCTTCCCAGAGTCTTTCCCTGTTTACTGAGTCATATGCCTTTTCTATGTCTATAAAAACCATTATCACTCTTTTGTTATGCTCCAACTTTTTTCCATCAGTTGACAGATAGAAAATATCAGGTCGATCATGCTTCTTCATTTCCTAAACCCATGCTGTTCTTCACTCAGCTCCTTTTCTATCTTTTCACTTATTCGATTTAGTAAAATTCTTTCAAAAATCTTGGCTGTATGACTCATGAGGGTTATTCATCTGTAGTTTTTACAAAGCCTTTTATTGCCTTTCTTGAAGATGGGAACAATGTCTATTGTTCTCCAATCGTCAGGTATTATACTATTTCTCCACGTGCTTGATAGTACTCTATACAGCCACTGCATTCCCACTGGACCTGCTGGTCTTATAATGTCCACTGATATTTCATCAGGTCCTGGGGCTTTCCCCCATTCATCTTCTTCACAGCTTTTTCTATTTCTTACCGTGTAATTTCTCCTAATTCTGCTTCCCAACGTCTCTCAATCTCCCCATTATTTGTTGTTTCCTCATGTACCTGCTCCTCAGCGTTTAACAGTTTTTTAAAATGTTCTTTCCAGAGATCTTTTATATTCCCTGGATCTTCAATCACGGTACCGTCCTCTATTTCCATCTTTAATGGTACTTCAGAAGCCTTCCTTTTATTTTTCATCATTTTGTAGAACATTTTCTTATTGTTCTTCACATCTTCTTCAAGTTTTTTTGTAAACTCTCCCCATGCCTTTTTCTTTGCTGTTTTAACTGCTTGGATTGTGGTATCAAAAAATGGTTCAAATGGCTCTGAGCACTACGGGACTTAACATCTGTGGTCATCAGTCCCCTAGAAATTAGAACTACTTAAACCTAACTAACCTAAGGACATCACACACATCCATGCCCGAGGCAGGATTCGAACCTGCGACCGTAGCGGTCACGCGGTTCCAGACTGAAGCGCCTAGAACTGCACGGCCACACCGGCCGGCATTGTGGTATCACCCCACCAACTTGTCTGTCTTATTTTTTCCCTTCCAGATGTTCTACCACTTACTTCTTGTGCTGCTACGACTAAAGTGTCTGAATCAACTCCATTCTTTTTCTACATTGCAGAAAACTATGAAAGGGTCCCGTAGCCACCTTTCATTAGTCCGGTAGCCCAATTTCACAAGTATTTCTCTTTCTTTTCCTTGCTTCTCTTTTCTCTTTACTCTCATAGTGGCGTGATTGAATGAATGTGGTTGTGTGTCACGTTGCTAGACGGTGGCGTAGTCTGCTGCAGAAAGTCTGCGATAGTCGTACAGATTCAGCAGCACTGGTACAGAATAGCCAACACTCGTAGTGGTCAAGTAGGCAAAGAGGTTTGCGCTACTTGTGAGAAATCCACCTGCGTTAGGTTGGTGGTGGTAATGGCATCTTTGGGCTTTCCGGTCCACGCGGAGCGTGGAGGAGGCTGGAGAGGAAAAAGGGGGCAGTCTGCCGCCGCTACGGGAAGCGCCCACAGCTGTGCTCCAGTCGAAGAAGGGTGAGTTAGACTGACCGCGTGGCGCGTTGTTACTTGGCGAGGGGAGAGCTGTTAGCTTTTGGTCTCGCTTTTCAAATCTGGAAGATTGCTTTGCCTTGTCGCAGCAAGGAATGCAAAACTTTGGCAGATTTTTCTTTTAGCAAATTTCTGTAGCAGACTTGGATCCGCCGGAAGAGCGCCACACAAAGGTGTCGATAGGCAGTGAGCACTCGCTTCTGTATGAATGTCTGTTTGCCTTCAGCTGTGCCTGCATAAGCTTGCACCTTTCTAAATATTTGGAGCCTTGCCTTCTCGTAAATTTTCTTGCTTTATGTGTCTTTCGTCCGTGGGGAGCCGACCACGTGGTTAGTTACACATGGCTTACCCTGCTCACGGATTTCGGTAAACCAGAGATCTTCTGATGCGCAGTGAGGATTAGTTATTTCCAGTTGGATGTGTTAATTGGTTTATTTTCTGTAATACCGAATTTACGTGAATTTATGATATAGGTGTGCATTTTCTTACATGTTTTATCTTGTATATGTATTACCGTATAGACATTGTGATTTAGTATTCAGTTGTGTTACAAGTGTGGGTTGATTCTTGTCCTGCAGCGTGTATCGGTGTCATATAGTAAATCTTGGGTGCATTAGGAGACTTTGGCCTTATTCTTGTTGTACTTTGGAGCACGGAGTAACTATCCTTATGATGGAGACGCGTAGCTGTTCAGGGAGCCGCGATCGGAAAAACCTGCCAGACAATAACCCTGAACAAGGACGAGGTCAAAACGTCGAGTCCGACCATGAACGAAATGCGGAAATCGCAAGTACAAGTGTTGTCCATCCTGAGCCCGCTGTAGTGATTTCGAATCATTCGATAGATGCAAATTCATTACAGACTATTCTACGACAATTACTAGACAGTAATAGGAGACATATCGAGGAAGTGAATAAAAAACAAGCGGAAGAAACTAGGAGACATATCGAGGAAGTGAATAAAAAACAAGCAGAAGAATATAGGAGACATATCGAGGAAGCAAATCAAAGATTGACTAGTGAAATAGTACAGGGTGTTGGGGAGAAACTGGCGATCATTGACCAACGCATCTCCGCCTTAGAAGAGGGGCAGCAAGTCATTAGCAAGCAGGTGATGGAGCAAGAAGAAAGGTTCGCTGGGAATATACGTATGCTAGCAGAACAATGCCAGAGTGAACAAGCGGCTCTTGAGTCCCGAGTAGGACAAAATTCCGCCAGAGATCTCCGCGTGTTAGCAGAACAATGCCAGAGTGACCACGCGGCTCTTGTGTCCCGAATAGAGGACACTGTGGCTAAGTGCCCGGTCCACCTTAGCGTGCAGGTAGAAACCCTCAGCCAGGCGACAATAGCTCTCGAGCGAGAGCAAGGGCTTACGCAAACACAACAAGACACGGCCCACCGAGAGATGCGAGAAGAAATAGCCAGGATCTCAGACGCAGTGGCGCGTAAGTCTGACAACAATAGGGAAACGATTACCTCGTCATCAGCGGATGCAGACGAAATACGGTCGATAACGAAATGTCCACGTGGACAGTGTGAAATAAATATACAACAAAGAGGTGTTACTGAGGGACTATCTGAACGCATGGCCTGTTTAGAACTTCACCTAAAAGGGTTAACTGCCCATAAGGTTGAAAGAAATGAACGAAAGGGCCATTATTCCGATGATGATTCCGGGAACGATGGCGAATTTGATCATCGTCACGATCACGGATCTCGTACCAGGTGGGAACGGCGTGGATACCCTCAGGAACGTTCGCCAAGGGAAACTCACGAATTTGACTTTAAACATTTTCTGATGGTGAGGAAGTTTGAAGTGTTCTGTAACTCGGCTACGGGGATTCACCCGCGGGCCTGGCTACAGCAGATCGAGTTCTCCCTTCCTCCTACGTGGCCCAGTGCGCACAAAATAGAGTATATGTGCGGCTACCTCGAAGGTGAGCCAGCGGCGTGGATGAGGTCAATTGCACGCAATTGTTACACAGTCGGGGAGTTTCGTCTACACTTCCTGTCGATCTGCTGGTCAGTGTATAACACTCCTGTCCGCTGTTACTACTGCACCATAACCTCAATGTTAGAAACAGGTTGTGACATAAAACTATTTTGTAAAAGCAATTATGGTACAAAGCAGCATAGCAGTGTTACCCTCTGGGAGGAATTTTGTTAAGTTGACCATGTTGTACCTAACAGAGGTGGCTTATCGGAAGTGAAAGTCAGAATTACGTAAATATTCGAAAAGTAACAAACAAAATTTTGTTTATCTGCACTGTTTAACTGATAATGGAAAACGGTCGCCAGCCTAACTAGGCAAAATAATGATTAACATTCTCGTTGAAGAAAATAGTTATTAGTAATTTTAACGGATAAACACAACCTATACTTGGCCATACGCAAGTGCAATGAACTCTGACACACTCATGTGTTTACGGTAAGATTGAAACTAACAGTTGGAACAGCACAAACTATTTGCAAAATTATAACAGCTACCGAAACACACTATTACTTTCAGGGCTTACACAAAGTGAGTGGTCTTTATACTGTTAATATGTACACAAGAGAGACAAACACTTAGTAATCATGAACATATAATTTCCTACTATGCAATTTTCCACTTTTACTACCATGAGACATAAAATTAACATTTATGTAAGATACTAACTCACTTTCTGCGATTAACAACAGGTAGTAATGTGATCATTTACTAAGCAAAACTTTATAAGCCTCAGTCTTGAGAAATTTTAATTTGAATTTGGCAACAACACATTAATAATCAGTTTTACTAGGAAAATTATTTCAGCAAGCATCATTAACTCTAACTTACTCTCTTGCCACATTAACTTTAACTTTACCCCATCCAATAGGCATTAATTAGCAAACTGATTTTTAACGTACTTTCAGTAAGGACACTCGGTAATCACTTTAGTTCAAACGGAGAGGACCCTGAGAGGTGTTATGATGAGAAAAGTCAAGGTAGGTACATAAATTCAGATATAAATTACCTTATATTTCAGCACAATAACACATCTATTAAGCTGATCCTTCACTGTACATCATTATAGTATTACGTTATAGTGATTGCGCAACGTGGTGGCAACTGCATGTTGGTAGCTGGATTCGCAGGCTGAATTGCTGGACTCTGTCATTTCATGGTGGCGACGACAGATACAAATTCCAGAATAGTTCCAGCTATTTACCCATCCATCCGAGGCATTGGAAAGTAGCAGAAACGCCTCTCTCTCTGAACCAGCACAATATGCATCTTTTACATGGCAGTGCACGGACTCGTAGCTCGTCTCCGACTGCTGGCTCGTCCCCGACTGATTGCTCATCCCCGACTTTTTCCACCTAGGCCAACCACAATTTGCGCGCGCTACACAATTCCGTTCCTGAGGGGAACCACATTACCTCTTACACGCAAAATTACTAAGATTCCTAAGTGAGGATCAGCAGTTTACATAACAGGAAACAAACGCATTGAATAACACAGAGCATTCACACATATTAACATGTCTACACAAAATTATTCACACAAAATTACAATTATATACATTAAGTTTTGTTCCCTCCAAATGGGTCAAAGCATTTAAACGAGAGATATGCTACACAGCATACAATCAAATCATGATATCAAAGCTTGTACAAAGAAAGGAGTATACAATTTTATGTTATCGATTCAAACAAACACATTTACAGAAGCTCAATGATGTAACATTAAATGAAACAAAAGCAAATTAAATCAGTACAGCATTAGAGCTATGGTGTTACACATGCCCCATGTTTTGTTGAAGTTTCCTGTAAGGGATACTTCAAGGAAACATCTATAACACCCAAGTGGTGTTGGCTACAGAAAAAAAACTATACCATCCAACTTCAGTTGGGACAAAAAAAAAATACATACTACAGACATACAGCATATACACTAAGAATTTTTATACACTTCTTCCAAAAACATTTTCAAAGTAAAGCATTTACAGTAATTTTCATCCACAGACTGGTTTAAGGAAATTAATTTTCATCAATACACAGGATACCTTCAAGCATGTTCATTTCATACACACATAGTTCAAATAAAAGACAAAACAGTACACAAACTAAGCTTCACATTAGTAGAATAGGTATAGCCTCCAAATAAATTTAAAAAATATAAACACATATACAATAGCACAGAACATTTTAACTCAGCAAAACAGAAAGTTGTCTTTCAGTGTTTTTAAAGAATGTAACTTTCAGAGACACACAAGTATACTCATGATCACAGTACATTTTGCAAGGTTCAGCAATTAATGAAATATTGAAAAATTCAGTTTGCATCCACTTATGTACTAATATTTACAAAAAAAAACAGCTATGAGAATTTTTTTCGACTAACTCTTTAAATAAAAAAGTAACTTTTCAAGGTTTTCTCAAAACAATTAACTTTAAAGCTGCTCTTCATTAATAGCAGTCCAAAATGTTTGTAGCATATAAACACATTAACCTATTCAGACCCTATCTTTAATCATCACTGCTGTATTTTTAAAAACAGACAGTCCAAAACTTTAAGTTATTCCAAAAACCCTAGCATCAAAACATCTACAAAAAATGGCTCTGAGCACTATGGGACTTAACATCTATGGTCATCAGTCCCCTAGAACTTACAACTACTTAAACCTAACTAACCTAAGGACATCACACAACACCCAGCCATCACGAGGCAGAGAAAATCCCTGACCCCGCCGGGAATAAAACCCGGGAACCCGGGCGTGGGAAGCGAGAACGCTACCGCATGACCACAAGATGCGGGAAAACATCTACATCCATTTGAATAAGAATCCATATATATTCTATAATAAATTTTCACTGACTTCAGAAAAATAGTCAGTTCATAACACATTGACCAATAAACCTAACTAAGTTCACTGCTTGCCTCAGCACTAGCAGTCCATGTTTACACATTCTGCCTCTCATTGGCTTGGCAGTCTTTGCCTATAAACATTAAGAGACACAAAAACACAATTTAGATTAAGAACACTAAAACAAACATTTTTCAATTAGTACACTGCCCCATCCTCTAGGTTTGGCAGTTCGTAACCACTTATCAACTTTTTGCCCCACAATGGCAAGTCCTTTGGCTACTGCTCACATAGCATATATGGTAGTCCTCAACTTCAGGACTACAGCATTTTTATTGTTTTGTCTTGTTTTGCTGCCCAACAATATATTTTTGAGCAGTTTATAGTCATCATCTCCAAGTTTTATCCATCATTATGTCATATTTTTTTGTACAATTGCATTAATGGTATAAAACATAAAACCTGAAACTTTGAAACAGCAATTAGACACTGGTAATATTAATTTTTTTTTCTTTTCAAATGACAACATTAGGTAACATATACATTAATCAAGAAACAATTAAATGTCATACTTGGGGTCTAGTCAGGATTAAGAATTTCTTACTACTCCTTTACCATTGCTTTTCCACACACAGTTAGGTCATTACATACATCGAGTCCAGGACAATAATTTTATATCCTATTGCAAGTGCTTTTTGCCTTTAGTGGCACTAAACATATACATCTCATATCCATCTTACACACATTAGCCAGGTTCATCTCCACAGTTTTTCAACACACAAAGTTTTTCAACATCATATTTATCCTTATTTTCAAAAACATTTACATTTAGTCATGATATAGTATTCATTTACCCTGTTTTCAGTATTCTTACCTTTTCTCATCTATACTTCTCTTTCCAATTACTTTACCATTACATTTTTTTTCTTTTACAATACTCACTATACTTTCATTATTCTTGGTCATTTTCTAGTGTACCCAATTTAATTATTCATTTATTTGTCCACAAACAATGCACAGTATGTTAAATTATTTCTACACTTTTCATTCTACTCTGATAGAGAAGAAGGAAAGAAGATAGTAAAAGTTCTGAATGATGAAGAGGAAGGTTGGCAGCACGAAAAGAAACGGAAGTAGTGCTGGCAACGACTGAGGTACCTAGTGCTCGTCAGACTCTTGACAATGCAAAGAGTGCATGTCCCCTGAGGGTTAACAAACCTCATCTGAGGACATGTACCTTTAAGTGAACAGCATAGTGCAAACATAAGCCCTTTCTGATCTTTAAGTATATTAGGAATTAATTATTATCTTGTAGAGTTCTTTGCACTTTCATAAAGTAACCATAAGCATCATTATTCATAAACTTTTCAGGTTTCTCATACTAGATGGCTCTATCTTCATAATTAGGCTGGCAACAATATGTATTCAATTGAAAAGAAACAGTTCCCAAGCAGAATAAATAATAAAATAAAGAACATCCTGCCCCAGGTCTCCAGATCAACAAAACAATATTTCACTTTCAGGTAACACTCAGATACAATAATAATAAAGTCATGTATAATATTAATAATATATACAAATACAGCATCCTGCCCCCAGTCTCTTTATTAACATGGCAGTCTTTTATGGTTCAAAAAACAGTCACTTAAGTCTGGTGGTTTTTTAGACCTCCTATCTTCTACATCTTTCACTATGCTATTCAGATCTTGCCAACGTTTTGTTTCATCAGGTGGCTTTTTAGGTCTTGGGCTTTCAAAGTCTTTAGCAAGGTACAACATCTCTTGTTCTGCTATTATTTTATCAGGAGGGTCTTTTTGTCCCTGTAATTCACACTCTTTCAAAACATTTGTTAAGGCTTGCCCCAGTATAGTATCATCTGGAGGTTCCTGTAAATTTTGCCCCTGTGTTACATTACTGAATAATTCCTTCGGTTTTGGCCCATTTTCACTTTCTATATCTTGCTTGGGAAAAATGTCACTAATTTTCTCATACCCTCTTTCAGTAAAAGTAAATTCACTTTCGTTTACACCTGCAAATTCATCGTCACTAGAGTCATCACTACTCTCTTCCTCACCATCAGATTCACTTAAGGCCTCGACCTTTGCACAATAGGGAAAGTTAGTATATTCATTCTTATCTGTATTCCTATACCCTTCATCATCTGTGCTATCACTGATTTCCGTCATCAGATTCGAGCAATAAGGCAACTTTTAAACAGTGAGGCAGATTATCACTAGATGTTTCAGCCACTTTGTTTTTCGACTCATTTTCTACACAATGCACATCGTTTGGACAGTCAGGCACTTGTGTTATATCACTTTGAACGATTTCAGCCTCAACTTCATACTGAGTATAATCGTCATATACTTCGATAACTTTCATTTCATTTTCTTCCATGCTGTCATTTTCAGGTTATCGTGCGAAATCCCTACCAGACCCTTCTGCATTAAAATCATTAAGCGACTTTCCATCAGCAATAACTTCACCTGCACTGCTTATAATGCAATGTTCACTAACGTCCTCCTTTACATCATTTTCACCTATTTTTAATTGTGCACACGTCTTTTACATGGCATATTCTACCTCCCTTTCCTCTTTATTCATCATAACCACCCCCACATCTACGTCTTTTACCTCATACACATCATTAACAGTGCCAATATTCCCCTTTTCACTCGCCTTTTCTGTCTCCCTTTCATTCTTTAATAAAGTCTTTACGCACGATTCCGATACTGAGTTATCCTTATCATATGACATATTAACTTTATTTCCATTTTTATATTCATTTACTACTGAAACCGGCCATCGGAAGTGTCCGATCCCGCCTCTTCTGTTTCTCTCTACGGCAGCCATCTTGTTCTGACGTCTGCCATTTGTGTGTGTTAGCAAGTGCAATGTACGCTGTTCCGGCAACCGCTGGCCCGAGCACGAACGGTCACGTGACTTCGCACTGGGAACGCCACTATGTATCACTCCGCGCCCGTCTGCTATAGGTGCGCCCGCATCTCGTGGTCGTGCAGTAGCGTTCTCGCTTCCCACGCACGGGTTCCCGGGTTCGATTCCCGGCGGGGTCAGGGATTTTCTCTGCCTCGTGATGGCTGGATGTTGTGTGATGTCCTTAGGTTAGTTAGGTTTAAGTAGCTCTAAGTTCTAGGAGACTGATGACCATAGATGTTAAGTCCCATAGTGCTCAGAGCCATTTGAACCATTTTGCTATAGGTGCGTCCTTAACCTTTCTGCCCTGTAGTTTACATCTTTCCTTCTCGAATCTATTATTTAACATCTTTTCTTTGGGCCAAAAACCAGTTTCCACGTGAATCCGGCCCGTAACACACGCGGTTTTCAGTTTTACATTTCTTCTCTATTTTGGAAATTCCGCGTCATGTATTCTCTACCGCGCGTAGTATAATTTCCTCTGCCTCTCCCACGACCTCTTTGAATCGTGTTTGCACGATATCTATCGTTTTCAGGTCGTTCGTTTTGGTCATTGCTTTCGCGCGAATAATTGTTGTTATGACTGGGACGGGACTCGCGATTTCTTCGCCAGTGATCTTCATCCTCTACTCTTTCCAGAAACGCAGAAAAACTTCTGTGTGTACTCCCAACATATCGTTTAGAATCCTCAGGCAGTTTCTGCCAAAGAACCCAAACGTTCTCAGCTTCAGTCCTTCTAGCCTTCAAATGTATCAGTTTTCTGTACCATGATTCGCAGAATTCTTTCATGGCTTGCCTACCTCTGACATCATACAGTCTGGCCATTAGAAATTCACGCCACAACTGGTCTTGTTTTTGTTCTGACCAGTACTCGTCAATAAATTTTTGTTTAAAGGTCTCAAAAGACATCTGGTTATTATCCAGATTCAACCCCCACCTTTTTGCTTCTCCCGTTAATGCACTGATTACAACATTAATTTTTTCCTGGTCAGATAAATATTCATGAACGTTCCTTTCGCAATTCTTTATAAAGTCTAGGGGGTGCCATCCGTTATGCCTCTTTGCAGGGTCGAATTTCTCTTCGCCCTCTAATATTTTACTGAGAGGCATTCTTTCAGTAAAATGTGTAGGTCCGGTTTGTATTTTTCTTTCCAAGTCATACATTTTGCCTTGGATTTGTGAAGTGTTATGTTCACACTTCTTTTCGCAAGTAAGAATCTGTTTGGTTAGAGCCCTGCTTGTTTCTGTTACAGACTGTTTGATCAGTGCAAATTCCTCGTTACATTGGGTTTGTATTTCGGATTTAATACCGAATACCTTTTCATCCACTTTAGTACAGACTAAGGGTTCTATTTGATCTTGGATTTTAATTACTTGTGTCAAATCTTTCATTACTGTCATCAATTTGTCCCTGTATGTTGGCAATATTGCCATTGATGACAGTAATTTCGCTTTTGAGGTTTTTAATATCATTACTCACACTGTCTACTTTTACATCAACCTTCTCAATCTGTTTACTAATATCACTACCCTGTATTGTAATTAGCTGCCTTTGTTCTGCATTTTGTTGCCCCAGTGCTGTGATTTGTGCATTAATATTGTCACTGTGTGCTGCAAATTGCGCAGACAGTATTCTAAGTAAATCAGTCAGATCTGGTGTCTTTTTTTTTGATATCTACCGCATTTTCAGTTTCAAGTCCTACTTCCCTCTCAGTTTCTGGTGATTCGAACATATCCCGCGATTCATTAACATAGCCACTGTCTTCCACAACATCGCTCATATTGTCTTCCTTTGTACGAGCGACATTCATAGCTTCTATGTGTTTATTGACATCGGCATGGTATCGTACGTAATTTAACTCGCGCGTAATGCCATCTGTTGGTGTGATGCCTGAACTGCTCTCGGTTGCATTCTGCTCTCACGTATCTAGATTCATTTCTAGTTTCCTGACCATTTTAGCTGCTATTAAGTATTGACACCTTTAATTTTCAATTTAAGCTGAACTTACGCTATCCGTTCTGTCAACTAATGTACAGGTTCGTGTCGCTGGACGTTTTATGTTCACTCTATGTTTGTAAAATGCTAATTACTTATAATTTTTTCCGTCTGTAGGTGCAAACTGAACAACGTCCTGTCACGCGGCGCCACGTATAACACTCCTGTCCGCTGTTACTACTGCACCATAACCTCAATGCTAGAAACAGGTTGTGACATAAAACTATTTTGTAAAAGCAATTATGGTACAAAGCAGCATAGCAGTGTTACCCTCTGGGAGGAATTTTGTTAAGTTGACCATGTTGTACCTAACGGAGGTGGCTTATTGGAAGTGAAAGTCAGAATTATGTAAATATTCGAAAAGTAACAAACAAAATTTTGTTTATCTGCACTGTTTAACTGATAATGGAAAACGGTCGCCAGCCTAACTAGGCAAAATAATGATTAACATTCTCGTTGAAGAAAATAGTTATTAGTAATTTTAACGGATAAACACAACCTATACTTGGCCATACGCAAGTGCAATGAACTCTGACACACTCATATGTTTACGGTAAGATTGAAACTAACAGTTGGAACAGTACAAACTATTTGCAAAATTATAACGGCTACGGAAACACACTATTACTTTTAGGGCTTACACAAAGTGAGTGGTCTTTATACTGTTAATATGTACACAAGAGAGACAAACACTTAGTAATCATGAACATATAATTTCCTACTATGCAATTTACCACTTTTACTACCATGAGACATAAAATTAACATTTATGTAAGATACTAACTCACTTTCTGCGATTAACAACAGGTAGTAATGCGATCATTTACTAAGCAAAACTTTATAAGCCTCAGTCTTGAGAAATTTTAATTTGAATTTGGCAACAACACATTAATAATCAGTTTTACTAGGAAAATTATTTCAGCAAGCATCATTAACTCTAACTCACTCTCTTGTTGGAATTTGGCACTATACCTAGAAATTGTGTCTCCACAAACCACGTGTTATCAGGAATCGTGTATATGCCTCACATCCTTATCTTAGGAACAAATATTTTGACCTACAATTTTCTCTTGTGTTCCTAGATTACGTTTTTGCACCTGAGCCACTCACCTCGTAGCTTTCCCGTTAGCACATCCAATGCGTTTCCTTATGCACAGGTCCAATGCTTTACATTAAGTCATATTTTCAGGTGTGTTGCTGGGAGCTGATCTTATGCAGTGTTCATGCATTTTCTATTTTATTTTATATGTTTGATTGTCGTGAACAGTGCACGGGCAATACTAAAGGATGTGAGGCATATCCACGATTCCTGATAACACGTGGTTTGTGGAGACACAATTTCTAGGAATAGTGCCAAATTCCAACAATATCACATTACACAATCATGTTAACATTATCTAAAACAAACATGCGATCGGACAGTTAGTGATGCCGGTAGCCCAACAACTATAATGTTCTACCACGTGGTCGGCTCCCCACGGACGAAAGACACGTAAAGCAAGAAAATTTACGAGAAGGCAAGGCTCTAAATATTTAGAAAGGTGCAAGCTTATGCAGGCACAGCTGAAGGCAAACAGACATTCATACAGAAGCGAGTGCTCACTTCCTATCGACACCTTTGTGTGGCGCTCTTCCGGCGGATCCAAGTCTGCTACAGAAATTTGCTAAAAGAAAAATCTGCCAAAGTTTTGCATTCCTTGCTGCGACAAGGCAAAGCAATCTTCCAGATTTGAAAAGCGAGACCAAAAGCTAACAGCTCTCCCCTCGCCAAGTAACAACGCGCCACGCGGTCAGTCTAACTCACCCTTCTTCGACTGGAGCACAGCTGTGGGCGCTTCCCGTAGCGGCGGCAGACTGCCCCCTTTTTCCTCTCCAGCCTCCTCCACGCTCCGCGTGGACCGGAAAGCCCAAAGATGCCATTACCGCCACCAACCTAACGCAGGTGGATTTCTCACAAGTAGCGCAAACCTCTTTGCCTACTTGACCACTACGAGAGTTGGCTATTCTGTACCAGTGCTGCTGAATCTGTACGACTATCGCAGACTTTCTGCAGCAGACTACGCCACCGTCTAGCAACGTGACACACAACCACATTCATTCAATCACGCCACTATGAGAGTAAAGAGAAAAGAGAAGCAAGGAGAAGAAAGAGAAATACTTGTGAAATTGGGCTACCGGACTAATGAAAGGTGGCTACAGGACCCTTTCAACTACTTTTGGAAATTTTTGTGTGATTAATTCTCTGTACTTCTCAGCACATTCACTCTCCTTCAGTTTCCAATCCCGTATCTTCATCACTTTCTTCTGTTTTCTATTTTTCACACACTGATTCATTTTCCATTGTCCCACCAATAATCTATGGTCTCCATCTGCACTCACACTTGGAATTACCTTCACATTTTTTACTTTCTCTCCCCAATCTCTATCTACTAGAATATAATCAATTACACTCTTGGTTCTTCCATCCCAACTGTATCTGGTGATAACATGGCTTTCTCTCTTCATAAACCAGCTGTTTGCTAACTTCATTCCAGTCCTCTGGCACAAATCCAGGAGTCTTTCCCCTTCTTCATTTCTGCCTCCATATCCAAAACATCCCAATACTTGCTCAAATCCCTTTGTGCCTTTGCCTGCTTGTGCATTAAAATCTCCGATCACTATATTAGCACTCTCTACATGGTTTTCTAACACATTTTCAAAGTTCTTCTTCTCTTCTTCGCTACATCCCACTTGAGGTGCATAAATCTGGATTACTTTTATTGTTTCGTTTTGGAATCCCAGGTTTAAGATTATGATCCTGTCTGATATATATCTCACACTTTCAATACAGCTTTGTACGGTCTTATTCACCATTACTGCCACACCATTTCTTCCAGACCTGTTATTCCCACTCCAGTACAGTTTTCCTCCTCCTCTCACATTCTTCTCATCTTTCCCCTTCCACTTTGTTTCGCTTAATCCCAATATACTCACTCTTTCTTAAAACCAGTCTATTCGACTCCGACCACTTTCCATTTAGAAGGACTAGTTAAAGACTGTCCTATCAACTCCAGGCTGAACAAAATTCCATTTTTGCTGCAAGAGGAATCGAGGCAAGGAGACTGCTACAGCGAATTAATGCATGGCTAGGATATGATATGTTACAGTAAAAATAAGCACTAAAAAGCAGATGTGTTAACTTCACAAAAGTAACTTCATGTATCTACGTGTGATACAAAAAACTAGTGGTACATAGAGATTTTTTTTAAGATCAGAAAGTATCTATTCGATCCAAATAGCATTCTCCCTCTCTTTCACTAAATAGCACTCATCGTTCCCAAGTTCAGATACATATATGTCTAGTTGTTCATTCTGAAAATACTAAAATATTCCAGTGAATACATGTTATATTGCACCTTGATTGATAGCGCAGTTTTCACGAAGTCAGCTTTCTGTCTGACACCTGCAAAGTACAAACACTTTTCATTATAGATGCCGAACAAGAGTTCCACAAAGTGGTCTTTGGGTTAAAATCTACGTTGTCTAAACGTCGATGGGTTAGCCGGAGAAGATGTTGACTTCAGAGTTGGCATCGCCTGTAGAGTGAAAAAAAACAACTAAAAAGGAAAAGTTTCGATCCAGTAGCACTCTAAATGCAGCAGAGTCCGTCAGCGCAGGTGTTGGAGCCGTTCGAAGACAAATCTATAAAAAATCCACGTATGTACACAAAAATATTTTGTGTAATAATTTTTAATTTTTAATAAATGGATAAACTAATTATTCCTAAATATATTGCACCTTGGGAACAGATATATTCATTTACATAACTAAGGAAATTGTAGAAAAGAAATGGTTTCTATTATTATTCAGCTACTTACGGTATAATGTTTACCAAATTTATTCTGCAGAAGATGGAAATTTAATTCGACCTTGGCGTTTGTTTGGAAATTATTATATTCGTAAATACATAGCAGAATAATGTGGTTAATCCAGAGAAATTCGAAACAGTTACAATAGATACAATTGCAAGCTTATGCAAATAAAAATTAAACAATGAACACAAGTGTTTCCTTGTTCATATTTGCCATTGTTTTAGTGTTTTCGACTTTAAACTTAAAATTTAAATGTATATTTTCATTTCTAATTTCTTCTTCCATCCAATAACTGAAACAATAACAATCTGGAATATTTTTGAATTTAAAAATGTATCTATTTTTCCATGATCATTTTCGATTCTAATGTTGATAATAATTAGTTCTAATTCTTCTTCTAGATCTTCTAGTCGCTTACAGTTTTTTATTTGTAAATTTTCTAATATTTCACCCATTTATATATTTTCTATTGTTTGTTTATCTTCATCTTAAAAAGTCGTTATTGTGTTCAAGTAAATTATTTTAGGGAATGAGTGCTCATTAAAAGTAGAAAGATCATATGCTATTATTTCCAAAAATGACTCTTCTTTAGGATATTAAAAAATTTCTAATTCTTGTCTAAAATTATTATATGGAATACAAACAAATACTTCTTTTTTTAAGATCTCTTTTACATATAATATACATAAATTTATTCTTATTAACATCTTTAACAATATAAACAGATTCTTCTAAAACGCCTAAAACGTAAATCTTCCTTTATCATTTACAACAAAACCATATATTTTGTATATATCATTTTTTCTGAAAACTATCGATTTTCATTTAGAATAATTTTTATTACTTCCTCTGTTTCTTTTATTTTTTCTTCCTTTTCCAAAATATCTTTGTATTTGTTTTTAAAACATGTAATACTATCCTAATATTCTAATTTTCTTTGATCTGTAGAGCGTTGCAGAATCAAAAGTTGTGTAAGATACTGCAGACTTCTTTTTCAGATCATGAACCCTCAAACGTGTTCATCGATGCAGTGAGGTGCACATATTGGTACCGTTCAGAAACATACGTCTGCAATTGCCGTATAAACAACGTAATTTGTTCTTTGTTCCCCTAAACAGAACTAGGTAATGACAGAATGAGTTACGGACAACAATTTCATCCTCTGTGATTTCATTAAATCTCGTAAGGTAAATGTCAAGCTGGTTCCTCTGAAACAAATAGCCGATTTCCTCTCTTATTCTTCCCCAATCCTAGCTTCGTTTTTAATAACTTCGTCGTCGACAGGATGTTAAGCTCTCGTCTCCCTTCCTTCCATCCTTTCTTCCCTTAGTTTCATTCTCACCTCTCCACAGCTGTCTCCTTATCTCGACAACGGCATGTTCAAGTCTCTCATCACCGTCATATATCACTTCCCTTGCATGTGGAATATTTCAGATTCTCTTGCCCCATGTATACACGGTTCTAGGCGCTTCAGTCTGGAACCGCGAGGTTCGAATCCTGCCTCCGGCATGGACGTGTGTGATGTCCTTAGGTTAGTTAGGTTTAAGTAGTTCTACGTTCTAGGGGACTGATGACGTCAGATGTTAAGTCCCATAGTGCTCAGAGCCATTTGAACCAACCCATGTATACAGCTTTCCGAATTTTGCAGACATACGTACTTCCAATGAAACCAGCTCTGAATACTGGGTCATATTGATACAGAATGGCGTTACTCATGTTACTGTGGAACTATACCTAAATTTAACAAGGCAGATAAATGCATTTGACTGCTATACAACACCCGAAACTACATTTTCACGCAAAAAATCGAGTATCGAAGAGGGAGGGTTGACCCTAGTAAGAATTTCACCATGAATTTAAAATATGCGTTGGTTTTAGGATTTTTACATTACTGGCCAAATAGAAGACCGCATATTGTAAACTTACCTGAATCGCTGACAGTTTCGGTAGACGTAACTGACCTTGTTACTCTTGTTCTATTGTGCACAACAGCATTCTTTTAAACGACTATATTATTCTTTATCATGATTTTCTTTTTTCTTTTGTTTTGAAGTCATCAGGTTTTCTTCTGATCTGATGCTGCCCTCCACCGTTTCCTGTCCGGTGGTAATCATTTCATCTCTACGTATCTACTACGTCCGACTTCGTCTGTAACCTTATTTGTAGATTCCAGTTTGAGCTTGCCTTCAATTTTTCCCCCTCTAATGTGTCTTCCAGCTACTGTGGCAGATCCTTCCCTAAAATGTTTCTTAGTCTACGTGTCTTCCATAAATATTATACCACAACGTTTCTGTTCAGTAGTTCTGCATTTTGCACTTTAACTCTCTACTTGATCATTAAAATTCTTCAGTAACACCACATCTGAAGAGCTTTCAAATTTTTTTTGCCTGATCTGCAATGACCCATGTTTTAATCCCATACGATGCTCCGCTCCAAAGCACATATTCAGGAAGTCTTCTTCATTTCCATACCAGAATCTTGTATCAGCCTTTAATATGTGACCATCTGCTTCTATCTTTTTTGTTCGGCCATCGTTTGTATTCTTGCTTCATAGATACGAAAATTTCTTTTTCTTCCAGTGCTGCTTCTTTCATGATTTTGAAAGATTTATGACTGAAATCAATGATTACTCCCATAAATAGTAACATTTAAGCCCTGAAACCTCCAAGCTATGCAAAACTTATAATTATTATCCCCTGAAAATAGTTTAGAAACGCTGACTACTCTTTAAGTTCAATAGAAATAGTCGCATACACACACATAGTTTCATAATCCCACACAACTAAGAAATAGGCTTGCATACTAAGAAACTGGCTTGCTTGTTAAGAAATGGACTTGCATAGCTAATATTTGAATATTATACAGTGAGTACTTATTCATAAAGGCATTTGTCCAAACTGACCAAGTATTAGCTTCTAGCGTAAAGAGTCCAGGTGTGAGGCTGAGGATGACTCCTCAATTTAGTAATCATTTCGTTTAAATTCGAAGACTAATTAAACCGTCTGAATGAACATATAAATCATAGTAATGTTAGAGATCGCTCCATGCGATATTTAAGAAACAGCAATTGATGAAACAGCGCCCATCGATCTATCTTATCGCCACCTTAACCTTGGTAGCGTGCAAAGAAAAACTACATAATACTAATGTGCTTTGCGTGCGTTTCAATATGTGATTGACGATGCTACAGGAAATTCATGGGTCGTGAGGCTACATTCATGGACTGTGAGGCGAATCCACAATACAAGATGGCAACCCCGCGTGACACGATATTATACATTAATAACAATGAAATATGAGGTATGTAGTGAAACAGTTCCGGAATAAGTAGACTGATAACCTATTATATTGTTACTGAGTAGAAGTAATGGTTTACAATCTCACATAGGTTCTCAAAGCAACAAGTACAAGGGCCAAACTCAAAAAAATAATCGGGAATCACGTTCCCAGTCCGCGGTTATGAATAAAGCAGAAACTGTTTCACAATTCAGGAGTGGGTGGTTGAACCTAGATCACGGCGAAATAAAGAAAAGTAAAATGTGCTATAATTAGCTTCCAGTTAATAAAGTACGAGCATCCTTCAAGTTCCATTTTACCACAATGTCCCGTTCCCAATCGCAGAGTAATCGCGCTCAAGCGACCCCAAAATAATCTAATCATTTTAAATAAGATTCACGGCTGCAAGTAACTGAAACGGCCTCATCCAATTCCTTATTCATTGAACCATCTCCAGACCAGCACACATCGCCGCTACACAGAGCCATTGTCTCCAACATAACAGACCACCACCACACCAGTACACAGAATACGAAAGAACGGAGAATACTCTCCAGTCGCAACGAAAAACGCCTTTGTTTTAATGATTGCCATTCCAATTCACGTATCATATGTGTGGCACTATCTACTCTTATTCGCGATAGTACAAAACGAGCTGCCCTTCTTTGTACTTTTTCGATGTCATCCGTCAGTCCCATCTGATGCGGATCCCACGCCTCACAGCAATACTCCAGTATAGGGCGGGCAATAGTGGTCTAAGCAGTCTTTTTGGTAGACCTGTTGCACCTTCTAAGTGTTCCGCCAATGAATCGCAGTCTTTGGTTTGCTCCACCCGCAACATTATCTATGTGATCGTTCCCATTTAGGGTTTTTGTAAGTGTAGTCCCTAAGTATTTAGTTGAATTTACAGCCTTCAGATTTTTGTGACTTATCACTTAATCGAAATTTAGCGAATTTCTTTTAATACTCGTGTGAATAATTTCACACTTTTCTTTATGCAGGGTCAATTGCCACTTTTCGCCTTGGCATTGACTCATAGAGTTGCTGGATGTCCTGAGAGATATCGTTCAAATTCCGTCTAACTTTCACGTTAGACTGTTTGGAAGGCCTTCTCACAATGCTCTCAATTGAGGAGATATCCAGAGACCTTGCTGGTCAAGATAGGGTTTGGCAAGCAAGAACAAAAGCAGTAGAAACTTTCGTCCTGTCTGGGGAGGGCGGGAGCGGGGTGCTTTCTTGCTGAAATATTACTCTAGGATGACTTGCCAGGAGGACAACAAAACGGGCCGCAAAATGTTGTCGACATATCTTTGTACTGTAAGGGTGCCGCGGATGAAAACTAAAGGGATCCTCCAATGCAAAGGAACGACAGCCCAGACCATCACTGACTGACGTGACGTATGGGGGGTGACAGTCATGTTGTTACCTTGCCGCTGCCTGGGGCTTCTCCAGACACGTCTTCGATCTGAAATCTCGTTGAGTGGAGTAGAATTGTCTTCAGTGATGAGCCAATAAAGCGAAGCCGTGTCTGGAGCTCCCCAGACAGTGGTGGACGTCAGTCTGACTGTCGCCCGCCATACGGCCGTACAACCAGGAGTGATGGTCTGAGGCGCCATAACTTTTCATAGCAAGATCCCTTTGGTTGTCATCCGCAGCACTCTTTTAGCACAGCGGTATGTCACCGATATTCTACGCCCCGTTTTGTTGCCATTCGTGCTAAGCTGTCCTAGGTTTATGTTTCAGCAAGATAATGCCTGCCGGCACACGATGAAATATTCTACTGCTTATATTCGCGCTTGTCAAACCCTACCTTGGCCAGCAAGACTACCATATCTCTCCCCAGTTGAGAAGCTTTGGAGCATTATCGTCAGGACCCTCCAACCAGTTCGGAATTTTGACTATCAAACTCGCCAGTTGGACGTAATTCGGCACAATATCCCTCAGAAGCCATCAGACTACTCACTCAATGTCAAGCCGTATAACTGCCTGTACAAGGGCCACAGGTGGACCAATGCATTATTATAAATTTCCTTCACATCTATGGTCACAAATTTTTGTCATCAGACTACCGGTTTCGGTCTATAATGAACATCTTCAGATTTGTTTTATAAAACCAAGTCCTAATATACTAGAGCCATAGTGGCATCGTCAAATGACCTACTCAGTTAGTGACTTACTCAATTGGTGAAGGATTTTCTCTCGAATAAATCACCCACTTTCCCTGAGGCTGTAATCATTTGTTTCTTATAAGAACGAAAGTGTCAAATTAGCAGGCAACCCTCAATATGAAATTTAACATGTCTTTTCCTATTACTTTCAATCATCTTAGTCTCTATTCTGTTTATCATAAAAAGGTCTTGAAAGTCTTCCTCACATGCAGCCTAAAGCGCTATGTCGTCTGTGAACATCAGCATTATGTCCCCTTTGAACTTTTCATCTTCATCCGATATTTTCTTACTCTGTCTTCATTGCCTCTTCACCGTGTAATTTGAGCAGAAATGTTTAAAATTTGCAACACTACCTTAAATCCTCCATAATACGAACTCATGTTCTCTGAGCATAAACTTCCATCACGCCAATTGGCTATTGTGGATGATGTAGGTTATTCATCTTTGTCTGTATTTTAGCCACAATTTTCTAAGAGTTATGGACACCTCTTTGCACCATAAATTTTCGATGACTTTCTCTACGTCCACAAATGCTAGGAAGTTATCCTTATTTTTTTCAGTCTTCCTTTCATTTTCAAGTGCAATATCAAAATTACCTTTCCGACATCTTTTTCCTTTTTGAAATTCAATTAATCCTCCTTCAGCACATGCTCAGTTATACTTTTTATTTTCTTGTCTGTTACTCTGTTCAATGTTTTATAAGTGTGACTTACAAGAATATTAATAAAATTTACCTTCATGTTCCCTCATTAGTAACGTGGCGGTAAAAGGTTTCCGGAAGTCTGAAATAAGTCATGGTTTTTTGACACCAACCAACTTAGTTCTTACAACTCCGACAGATTTTAGTTTCTCCGAATAAATGTCATCTATTCCTGTCGATTTTTTTAAAATTCAGAACATTCTGTTTTGCTTCGAACTGCAACTATATTACTATGTCACTTATTTCTCCCACATTAGTTTCCTCCTCCTATTACTCTTCTACATACTCCTGCCATTTGTTCCAGTGTATTCTTTGCTCTTCTTTTATTTGCGTATGTCATAGTGGCGTTACACTGAACCGGGAAACGTCGAGCAAGAGTTTTACGCTAAATGAATGAGACAGATGCTCGAAATTCGTGTGCTTTCAAATATATTGAGTTGTCGCCTATCTCCTCCAAAGTACGACCCATTCACATCCACGCTAATTCGCATTCATTCACTTCTCAGAACATTTCTGCTCATCGTTTCCCTTGTGGTGTAACAGTAATACGCAACGACAAATTTTTCCTTTGTAATGAGATCGGTATCAATTACTTTGCCTCAAACGAAGTACACTTTTTGTTTTATTTTGATATTAAGGTCAAATAACCACTTACTAACGGGTTTAAAAACATTACGGACATTTTTCCTGTAGCACAACTCGGCATTAAATTATAAAACAAAAACAATATTTTACTGTGTGGATGGGGTCCAGTAGATCATAGTGCACCTACAACCACAAAATATCTCAATGTACACGATGCCAGTAACTGCTAAAAATAGTTCTGCGCCTTCACATTCATATCACCTCGGTATAAAAGCGGTGCGAATGCAAAGACCGCCTGCGGAGTGCGCAAACGTCGGCTGTTTATCGTAATCTGAGACGCGAAAGCGTTCCCGTGTCTGCAGCGACAGTCGTTGCAGTTTCCAGAGCAGCTGTTGGGTAGTACGGCGGTCCACTCCGTCGAGACGCCTTTTAAAGCAGTTCCGGGTAGGATAATGTTCCACCTGACCATTTAAGAAACTCTTTTAAGACGGCGTGTATCGTCAGGTAATTTAGCTGCCGCCCGCTTGCCATTTTGAACGTGATGGGAGAGAGTACGCTCTCAACGCGGCCGTAGACCAGGGGACTCCAGTCGACTATTATTTGGGTGTCTGGAGATTAAAGCCGAGTCAGCAACAGGCTTATATGCAGAGACTAATGGGCCAGTCGAGATGATCTCGCATAATCCAATGAGTGAGCGCTGAAAATGCGAGACATGTTTATCCAAAGATTGCGAGGCGTCCGCGACTCGAAGTTTTATTGCGATATTTACAGGTCTCGAGGATTAGCTTGCAGCTGGATGCTGCGTGTAACTGCCACTACAACGCAGACGAACTGACGGTTTCGCATTGAAATTTGTTCACGCTGGTCGTAAGATGATAATTTTATCCTCGTCGATAGACAACGTAATTAACATCGTCGTACTAACGTGTGAAAATATGGTGACGATTTCACTAAGCCGTGCAAAATTACAGTCCAACCTCTCGAAGAGGTTCTCAATTCTCTCACCTTCGCCTACAAACATGTGAGTTTATTCTACCTGCTACAGGTGGAGTAATAAAACGATGGCTTGGTTGCAAATCAACGAGGTGCACTGTGTTAACAGCATCTACTAGGAGGCCACGATATGACAGTAAAATACAGTGCTGTGAAGTCAGTGAGAGTAATTAGGTAAGTCCAAAACAGTAAAGGCTCGTTTGAAACTAATTAATAATTACCAGTGTGTAACCTAAATTACTTTTTATAATACTGAAATCATGTTCCACGAGATAAAGGGATTAAATACCTTAATGTATCTCTTTTACATTTTTCCTGGCGTACTATGTGCCAGAGTAAACGGAAATAGCAATTAAATAAAAAAATACCAACATTCGGTCACTAATTTAATGAGGAAACATTCTTAAAAGTTTCTGAAATTAAAACGAAATACAAAATTAAAGTAAAACATTATTTCTGAATCATGAATACAACATTCAAAATATTTCCAACAAACCCTGAAATAATCTTGCATTACGCATAACCTGCTATACACTCAATTCAATGAAATAACGGTAATATATTGTAGAAAGAAAGACATCTTGATTGCAAGGGATATTCGTTAAGATTATATTCTGTCTCCTTTGTTATTGAATTCTTACGTGAACAGATGCACCAGAGAAGTTGTAACAGCCCAGTTACAAATGATTCTTCATTACCCATTAACATACTAATTTCAAATCTAGGAAGAAGTTGATGAACTTTTAAATTATCGCTTAGTGATGAGAGTAGTGGAGTAAAGAGAATTATGGAGCAGTTTTGATATCAAAGTCATGTGCTAATTAATTAAATTGTGACAGCTGAAATAAGACCTTGACCTCTTGTTCTACTCAGTGATTTATGGCCACAGGGTGGTTGATTTAAGACGCCTGGGGTCATCCCCTACTTTTGAGACCTCTGCGTCCTTCCCCCACTCCCTTCTCCTCCCCCACCCTTCAAGAAAATACTCATCCCTCTGGCTCCCTCTCACGATAAGAGCATATTTTCGATATTAAATTAATTTACTAATTGATTAAACTGATCAATTAAATACCCCCTCTCTCTCTCTGAGAAATCCCCATCTCTATAGAGGACCCCTCCCTCGCCACCCGTGACAAGTCATTTACGAAGGATTATAATTAAAAACGGGTTTAACTCAGCAGCAGATTCAGTGTATTATCTGACATGGATTCAGTCGAGCCCTGGAGCTTTGTTAAATTTTAATGATTGAAGCTGTTTCTCAGCGCCACTGACATAGCATTTTCTGTGGTTCGAGAATTAAACCGGAGCAATATTCCTGGATTTCCTTTCGTTAAAGAACACTTGCAAACGGAATTCAACATTTCTGCTATTGCTTTGCTTACCTCACTTTCAGTTACATTCTCGTCCGCGAGTTACTGGACACTAAGTTTGACGTCATTAAGAAAGTTGATAAACGACCAGAATTTCTTTGGGTTTCGTGAAAGACCTTCTTACAGTTTTCTGCCACAGTAGTCACTGAAGGCTTTAAGCATTGCTCTCTTGATGACCAAAAGCGTTTCATTCAGCAGTTTTGCAGTAGTCTCTGTTTTTTTACTATTCTCTTTAGAGTGATTGCCTGTCATGGAGAGTCCCTCTCATTCGAACAATTCTACTATGTACTTACCTATCCAATGTATTCTCAACTATTCTTTTAAACTTGAGCCACTGTTTCTCTACAGCTCGCGGTCTAGTGGCTAGCGTTGCTGCCTCTTGATCAAGGGGTCCCGAGTTCGATTGTTGGCCGGGTTGGGGATTTTCTCTGCCCGGGGACTGGGTGCTTGTGTTGCTCTCACCATTTCATCATGATTTGTGAAAGAGGCTAGATTCGACTGTGCAAAGATTGGGACTTTGTAAGGGCGCTGATGACCGCGCAGTTTAGTGCCCCACAAACCAAAAATTATCTTCATCACCATGCTAGCCCACCAGGCAAACCGGGCGGCCTAACACACTGCTTCCCAAGCAGAAGATGTGCCAGTCCCCAGTATGAATCCGCCCGCAGTATTAGTGTGCTGGCCAGCCTTTGGAAGGTTTCTAAGGCGGTTTTCCACTTGCCTCGGCGAATGTGGCTTGGTTCTCCTTATTCCACCTCGGTTACACTATGATGGCAATTGTTCCGCAAACACTATCCCCACGTATGCGTACACCATAATTACTCTATCACGCAAACATTTGTGTTTACACACGTTTGGTATGAGACGTTCCCGGGAAGGGGAGGCTGGGGGTGAGGGGGTTCCACTGGGGGCTGAACCGCAAAATAACCCTGGGTTCGGTGTTGGGCGGCGGTGGGGTGAGTGGACTGCTGTACTGCTGTAGCCTGTTATCGGGTTGTGAACCACTGAGGGCTACGACAGGGATGAAGCCTCTCCATCGTTTCGAGGTCCCAGGTTCAGTACATATACACATCATTATGCGGCTCCCCTGAGCTAAGAGATTCAAGTTCCTCGTTGTGTTATGACACTACTGCTTGTTTACCAAATTTACTGAACACATACATCTTTCTACTTGTTTTAGCTGCACTTTGTATTTTGGTAATCGTCGTTGCAACAACTGCTTAACGGTCACTGACAGCAGTTTCGTTGTGGATATCCTCAATATGTCAGAACTCTTTGCTTCCATTATATCTAATATCGTTCCATTGTGAATGGGAATCCGAACCATCTGTTCTATAAATGTTTCAGAGAAGGTATTCAGCAATGTTTCACAGGATATTTTGTCACCTTCGTCACTATAAAAACTGCAATTATCCAACTTCGCTTTTAGGTGATTAAAGTCTACCTCAATAGTTACAGTATAAATGGGGAAATTACGTGCTAGTGAACTGAGATTTTATCACCAGTTTTCGGTTACTTCAAGAGGTGAGTATGGTGGCCAATGGACAGTACAGTTGCCATTTTACGCCTACCTCTGAGACTGAGTCTTGCTCAAGCAATATTGCATGCAGCTACAGTTTCCGAGTTTTTAGTCTATGGAATAAACACACCACCTACATTTCTCACTAACCTATCTTTTCGATGTTTGATTAATTTTCTCCAAGAACATCACTGGTGTCGGCTTCTGTTTGTTTGCCAGTTTTTGGGTATGCAGTGAGCTTCTCTACTTTTTCAGAGCGCTTCAAACTCTGGCACTATGTTGTGAATGGTTCGGCACTTAACCATTAGGATTTTACTTCTTTCGCTTGTGTGTGTGGGGGGGGGGGGGGGATTTCTTTGGATCTTACACTGATACTTCCGGGTCTCATTCAGCTCTCATTATCTGGACTGAATGGAGAGTCGCCTAATCTGAAAAACTCCTGTGCCCACCCATAACAAAGCTGTCTGGCTAGCACCCTCTGATGTGTAGAGCACACTTCACTTGCTTGATACTATAGCTGTCAACATGTGGCGCAAGTGCAGGAAGTCACAGTCTGGCTTGTTACAGAGTCTTCGCAGTCTCTGGTTCAAGCCTTCCACTTAGAACAAGGCAGCCACGATCCGTTCTGGGACAATGCTGCTGCTTGTGAGTTTCATTGAAACACCGTGAGGAGCGCTCGTATTCTCAACCTTTTCTACCAGTCGCTGGAATGATATGACATCGGATCCCAGCCGACAGGCGTCTTTTGTCCCAATGTTCGCCGCAATGTGCATCTGGTTGCACACGGCTCCCTCAATGGTTGTCGCAGTAGTCTCTTCACCACGTTGAACAAAGCTCTCAGCCATACACACTGAATGATAATGTTGTTCCTTTCCATACATTTCTGCAATTTTCCTGAAAAATACCATTATCTGACGTATGTTTCACCTACAGTCATTTAATAAAACCTTATCATTTTGTATCTGTACCCCTTGACATGAGACTCAGCACATTTCCCAACGAGTGAAGTTAGTCTCTGTGGCTAAGTTTCGGCTTCAGATGGAAGACAGCACTTCGAACTTTTAGTTTAGGCTGATGGCTGTAACATCCTTGGTTCTCCCTGGACTCTGTCTCCATTGTACAGGACACCTAGGCCTACCATTAACATCCCAGTACCAGTAATATGGACTAGTTGTAATGGATCCCGTTTTTCTCACAGAAGATCTGGAATCCACATGAGGGTATAGTAAATGAAGTACCTTCGGTACTCCTGGTGCGTAACTCTTGGTGGCTCTCCCAACACCCCCATCTGGAGAAGCTTACAATAGCCTGACAGTGATAAGAGCCATTTTAAAGTCCTTACGAACAGCAGTTGACTCATCCCGTATAACAGTGTACACAGTCGAGCCTTGCGCAAAAAAAATTTTTTAGAGAACAGTGACGAAATAATTTTAACCTTGCTCATTATCTTTAAAGTATGGGCCGGACACTATACAAATATTAGCAGCAGGCTTTTACAACTGAAGTGGCTAACAACCAAAACGAGATACCTATAACGACACTAGAAAAATTTGGTTCAAAGTTTGCTATTTCTTTGAAACGTTTCTCGGGTTATAGTCACTAACAAGTTTCACCGTCTTGTCTTAATTATCCAATTACTGTGCGTGGCGTCCACCTCCCATCACTCAAAGTGCATACTGTCACCAACGGCAGCCCGCAACGGACAACCCGAACACATCGCAGATGCGCTTTTACGGTGACTACTACCCTTGCGGTATTGAACGGTATACAGGAGTGGACAAAATATGGAAACACCACAATACAACACACTGTCACGCTTAACATGGTGTAGGAGCCCGCTGGAATTAAAAATAGTTTCCAGTCGTCCCGGAATAGATAAATACAGATCACCTTTGGTTTTCAAGGGAATCTTAAACCATTCTTGCTTCAAAATAGTGGCACGTTCAGGTTAAGATGCAAGGTAGACCATAAAGGCCCAATTACACAGATCAAAGACTGTTTTGCATCACCGCGGTTCCCAGAACTAATGAAGACAGACGTTGACTGTGGACATCGTATTACAGACACAGTCCCTTTGACTGTTCAGAGACGCCACTAAACCCACCAAAAGACGTAAACAACCATGCATGAGCAGCGCCTATTAGATGGAGGGTTTCAGGCAGCCGATCAGTTCCAGTTGTTCCACCAGGAAGGAGGTCCACGGCTCGTGTTGTCTGTAGTTCAACCATGCCTAGATGGTCAATCACTCGATTCGATCGCGTCCGCATTGTTACTTTGTGCCTGGAAGGACTCTCAACAAGAGAAGTACCCAGGCGTCTCAGAGTGAACAAAAAGCGACTATGTTCGGACAAGGAAGAAATACAGAGGGACAGGAAATGTCGATGACATGTCTCGCTCAGGCCGCCCAAGGGCTGCTACTGCAGTGGATGACCGCTTCTTACGGATTATGGCTCAGAGGAACCCTGACAGCAACGCCACCATGTTGAATAATGTTTTTCGTGTAGCCCCAGGACGTCGTGTTGCGACTCAAACTGTGTGCAATAGGCTGCATGATGCGCAACTTCACTCCCGACGTCCATGGCGATGTCCATCTTTGCAACCACACCATGCAGGGCGGTACAGATGGGCCCAACAACAAGCCGAATGGACCGCTCAGCATTGGTATCACGTTCTCTTCACCGACGAGTGTCGCATATTCCTTCAACCAGACAATCGTGGAAGACGTGTTGGGAGGCAACCCGGTCAGGCTGAACGCCTTAGACACAATATCCAGCGAGTGCAGCAAGGTGGAGGCTCCCTTCTGTTTTGGGATGGTATGATGTGGGCCGACGGAAGCCGCTGGTGGTCATGGAAGGCCCCGTAACGTGAATGCCATCCTCCTTCCGATAGTGCAACCATATCAGTAGCCTATTGGCGATGCATTCGTCTTCATGGACGACAATTCGCGCCCCATCGTGGACATCTTGTGAATGACTTCCTTCAGGATAACGACATCGCTCGATTAGAATGGCCAGCTGTGGCGGATCACACGACAATAACATCCCTGTAATGGACTGGCCTGCACAGAGTCCTGACCTGAATCCTATAGAACTCCTTTGGGATGATCGGATGTTCCTTATTTTACGATTCGACTATTATTATCGGACTCGCAATGAGCCTGGATTTGGGTTTTAATTGTGAATTGGTCCACAAAAAAAGGAAAAAATTCACTCTCTCTTAACAACTACTCAAACTGCAATTAACTTTCCTTTGTCACGAGAAACAATAACGATTCCCATATCTTCTATCCTATTAACAGGAAGTCTCATTCTGTTTACCCTCTCCCCATTCCTATAGGACTATATCCTTTAGACGGCTAGCACGTCCAAGGCAACAGTTCCTGTCCATCTCTTCCACTAGGCCGATGACACTACATTCCTATCCCACTAACCTCCCCTACAGAAAACACACAGGTCACTTCAACTCTGTCTCAACCATTTCACATCCCGGCACAACCAATGAATCCGAAACATGTACCCACCTAAAACTCTGGCAATAGTTAAAAGACAAGCCATCGCCTACAGTCTCCATGCCTTCTATCTAACCGTTTATGTTCCTTCTGTTTAATTAACTAACACTCTAAAATACCGCAATGAATAAAATATTCTGGGCTATTACGCCATGGCAGAATGGATTTCACCCTAAACCCAAAGTTTAGTCCCCACCTGCGGAGGACATTTTAAAGGGGGCTCGTAGCTTCTTCGAATGTGGGGTTCATACCCTGGCTCTCTGAACGAAACGTTGGGTTTTGAGGTAAAAGCCATTCGCTAGCGGTGTAATAGCTCGGAACATTTGACTAACTGTGATATTTCCGGCCGTGGGAGCTGACATATTACACTCTAAAATATCTCACAGGGACCGTCTACCATAAAGCACCACAACAGACTAAAACCGTGGCAAAAACAGAGGCCAACCTAAGCGTTTGCGATGATGTGTTACAGAGGAACACCCAAATTTGGGTGAACTTGTTAGATACCATAATTTAGGATCCGCAGAATCGACGAGGGATAACTACATAGAACACATTAAATATCCTAAGTTTTGGATGATAGGACATAATCATATTAACACATTAAGGCAACACAGGAGTCGTAGGCAGCATAACTTGTAGAAGAAGATAGAGAAAAAGGTAAACGCGATTACATGATCATGGTATCACCATCATCGTTATCATCACGATAGATTTCGTTCCGTTTACATCGTGAAACATACGTGTGGCTTGCGGAAGTGACTCATATTTGGTAAATGGTGATGTGACAAGGTGCTTTAAACAACATATCAGTACCTACCGACTCAGCACACGTGATATCACCAATAACGACATATATCAAAGACATAGGACATAAATTTAAAAATAATACATAATCATACTGCGTCAGTGAGAGTCAAGACGTCATATAATAAGGATCCAGATAAAAACATTATGGACACAATAAGAAAACTGAATAAAAATTGAGCAATGACAAAAATGGTTGAAACTTAACTAAATGTTTAAAAATCTTATGAACTATATTAGATATCAACAAACATGAACTAATCTTTACTTTTAATTTTAATAGAAGTGACATTTACAATTAAATTAAAACATGATGCACTGATGTAAACTTTTTAGAACACCGAGATCCATATTACTAATTTTTATCAAAGCTTTAATAATTAATATAATGGACTTGCAACATATTATGTTGTGTTAGTCTAAGAATTATTAATATATTTCAGTATGCCTTGTTTACCTCTCGCCAATGTTCAAAATATAAGTAGTGACTGCTAACAGCTTTGAAATTTAGGACCTATAACACACTGTGATTGTCAAATGTCTACTGTAGCGGCGAGGAAAGGAACATTTCGAAAACACTTACTATAAAAAGCGTAATAGTACATCTCTTAAGGCTTCACGTAATAACTTCCATGGTACTAGAAGTAACCGTTAAGGGCTGAAATTGTAGAGAACGTATAGAACAAATAATTGAGGGCGTTAAATAATCTGAAATGAAGACATTGGCACATGATAGGATGTTGTAACTGGCTGCATCAAATCAATCAAAACAATGGTGGAAAAGAGATGATAAATATGCTATGGCAGCAAGCAGCGAATATATTTAATTATGTAATTACTACAGCTTCTACATGCTTGTATGAATGTGGAAACATGTTTCTTCACAACTGGAAGACGACACATGATCTTACCACACCACTCTCTACCAAGCAAACTTTAGGTAAGGTTGCAAGAACGCCAGCATGCCATGATGTAAACAAAACGAAACCAACATGATGATGTTTGTAACATAGTCATCGAAGAGCGTAATGGACTAAACCAATAAATCTAAAAATTTTTGGTTTATCATCTAAACACTGGCAGACGTCAACAAAAAATTCATTGTGGATTTTATTCTAATATATAAATGAAAATGCTTAAAATTTACACACGTTCAGCCTTTTGTTATTTACTGAAATCTTCTTCTGCCTGTTCTTATTCTTTTTCCCATGTTTATGCTTCTTTAGGTCATTTATTAGGCAAATTGCTTGTTGTGATAATCCACATTTTGCGAGACTTTCCTATGTTTCTCCTTCCACTACATTTATAATCGAGAACGTTTACCAAGAGTCTTTTTCCATCCACAGGTTCCTTCCATTTACTCCTATTTTCATTTGTTTTTGTTTATGTAATATATTCCCAAATCTTTCCTTGTACCCTCGTTTGCTTTACAATCTTCTCTCGTACATCCTTCGACTTTTCTTATAACCTCACTTCTGGAGCTTGTTTACGACTCCCTTGGTATCTTGTTGTCAGCCAAGCTCTACTCTTATCAATAATTGTTGATCCTCCTGCTACTTGGTAAAATTACACCGGATTTCTTTCGTGGCTTTATTCTGCTTATTTGTAATTGTTCTTCATACGGAAGAATTACTTTTTAATTTATGCCACACGCCATGGTTATATCCATATTTCACGTAGCACCCTAGATCTTTAAAATATTGAATTTGCTTCAAGATTTCATTATTCAAGACTACATTTGATCTTAAGGTTTAATGCCTAGAAATGCCATCATTTTTCTGAAGTTCATCTTCATTCTCTGCAATCAGTGTTAGGTCATTTGCGAATGGGATTGTTTTTAGTCCAGGGTCACAAAATCAAAAATATTCCTTTTTTTATTCATCAAATTCAAATTGCTCTGAGCACTATGGGACTTAACTTCTAAGGTCATCAGTCGCCCATAAATTAGAACTACTTAAACCTAACTAACCTAAGAACATCACACACACCCATGCCCGAGGCAGGATTCGAACCTGCGACCGTAGCGGTCGCGCGGTTCCAGACTGAAGCGCCTAGAACCACTCGGCAACTCCGGCTGGCGTTTTATTCATCGTTTTCTATTTACTTGTCACTTTATCTGCGTGTATATAGAAGAATTTCCGGGATATATAGCATCCTCGTCTCACGTTGGTTTTGTGATTATGTTTCGCATATTTACAAAAAAGAAATGTGATTGACTGAAACCAGGAAATAATACCGAAGACACCAATGGAATATGTTTTTGACTCTTATACAATATGCATGTCTTCTTGCCTTGTAACTCGACTGACGTACACAGAGTTGATATAAGTAATGGAATAACGATAAGTACATGCACAGATGGCAGTAGTATCACGTACACAAGGTATAAAAGGGCATCGGCATAGCTGTCGTGCGTACTCGAGTGATCCATGTGAAAAGGATTCCCACTTGATGACAGCTGCATGACGGGAATTAACACACACTGAACGCGGAATGGTAATTGGAGCTAAAGTCATGGGACATTCCATTACGGAAATCGTCAGGGAATTCAATATTCCGCGATCCACAGTGTCAAGAGTGTGCCGAGAACACCAAGTCTCGGACGTTATCTTTCACCACAGACAATGCAATGGCCGACAGCCTTCAATTAACGACCGAGAGCAGCTACGTTTGCGTCGTGTGCTCAGTGCTAACAGACAAGCAACACTGCGTTAAATGACCGCAGAAGTCAGTGTGGGACGTACGATGAACGTATCTCTTAGGGATGTGTCGTTAAATTTGACGTCAGTGTGCTTTGGCAGCAGACGACCAACGCAAGTGCCTTTGATAACAGCACAACATCGCATGCAACACCTTTCCTTGGCTCGTGACTATATAGTTTGGATCCTAGACGACTGGAAAATTGTAACCTGGTCAAATGAGTCCAGATTTCAGCTATTAACAGCTAATGGTAGGTTTCTAGTATGGCGCAGACCCCTCGAAACTATAGACCCAACCTGTCAACAAGGCACAGTGCAAGCTGCTGGTGGCTACATAATGATGTGGGGTGTGAATACACATAATGGACTGGGTCCTCTGGTCCCACCAAACAGATGGTTTACTGAAAATGGCTACTTGGAAACCATTTACAGCTATCCATCGGCTTCGTTTCCATGTAATTTTTATGGGTGACAAGGTGCCTTGTCAGCGGGCCACAATTGGTCACTATTGGCACAACTTTGCCTCTTCCATGGATGTATTTCTCCGACAAGTAATTTTCGCAGATTTTTGAAGAAAATTCTGGACACTTCGAGGGAATGAATTGGTCACTCGGATGGTCCCACATGAATTGCACCGAACATTTATGGGACGTAATGGATGGTTCAAATGGCTCTAAGCACTATGGGACTTAACTTCTGAGGTCATCAGTCCCCTAGACTTAGAACTACTGCCCGAGGCAGGATTCGAATCTGCGACCGTAGCAGCTGCGTGGTTCCGGATTGAAGCGCCTAGAACCGCTCGGCCACCGCGGCCGGCAGACGTAATGGAGAGGTCAGTTTGTGCACGAAATTGTGGACAGACAACACTTCCGGGATTATGGACAGCTGTAGAGGGGGCAGTTCTCAGTATTTCTGCAGGGTAGTTCCAACGACTTGCTGAGCCCCTGCCACGTCGAGTTGCTGCACTACTCCGGGCAAGAGGTGGTCCGACACTGTACTGGGAAGGTATCCCATTTGTATAGCGTCAGTGCCGTGGCGTGTAGTATCCATTCCTTACCACCGCATGGACATTAAGGTGTCTTGTGTCCGAAAGGAGAGCCATAATTACTATAGAATCTTCACTATGTGAGGGAGTCGCAGGTTTCTCGTGTGTAAAGATCCGTGGGGAGCGCCTGGCGAGCGCCGTTCGAAGCTTGCGAACGGCGCGGCACGGCATAGCAGCGGCCGGTCTATTCGTCTTGCGTCCGCACCGCTCGGAAGCGTATCCGGCAAGTGTTGGTCGCGACGCGGCGGCCAGATTGCGAAGTCTCAATGCCTCATTCATCAAGAGGAGCGGCGAGGTGAGGCGCGGCGCGGGCCAGCAGCGATTTAACACGCCGGCGCGGCGCGGCGGTACGGCCCCGCTCCACCTGCTCCCGGCGGCCTTATCCGCACCGCGATCGCTGAAATGCAAATGCCGGCCACTCGCAGCTGAAAGAGCCCCGAGTGTCGCAACAACGCTATTATGTAACGCCAACAACGGCTCGCCCGCATAAATCATGAAAGGCGAGTAGGAAATAGTCCCGGAATAAAAGTAGTTTACCAGACGTAGACGCCAGATAACGCCGCGCACAATGGCAAATTTCCAATCAGGCTCAATGTGTTGCATGCTCGCTGGCGAAGCTAACGAGTTTCCAGTGCGGAACGGCCGCAGAAATACGCCGGTGTTGTAGCCTGAAGTTACTGTGCAGTATCTACAGAGAGAGGAGGTGCAGTGGTTAAGACTCGCATATGCGAAGACCGGCGTTCGCATCTCCGTTCTGAAATCCCGATTTACAGCGTCTACACTTTTCTACAATTTCATGAATGCCCTTAAATCTGCTTGAAACCAAGTTCACAGTAAACTTTTCGAATTTTCCTTCTGCAGTCTCAGTTTATAGACGCACCTGCAATTACAGGGTTTGAAAAAAAGTACAGAGACACAGTGAGAAACACATGCTTGAGCACAAATGCTGCAAGCAAGTTGAAGGTGGTAATGTCAGCCTTGGACAGAAAAGTGTTCAGTATAATTGTGATTGCGTTATATTGGAGCTAAGTGACTTGGAACTTGATCTAATTGATGGTACTCCTATGGTGATTGTTTCCGTAACCAAGCTAGCCGAAGCGTCTGTTGTTTCAGGAGGCACCGTATCGAAGAAAAAAATGGCTCTGAGCACTATGGGACGTAACATTTGAGGACATCAGTCCCCTAGAACGTAGAACTGCTTAAACCTAACTAACCTAAGCACCTCACACCCATCCATGCCCGAGGCAGGATTCGAACCTGCGACCGTAGCGGTCGCGCGGTTCTAGACTAAAGCGCCTAGAACCGCTCGGCCACTCCGGCCGGCACCGTATCGAAGAGTTACACCGTATACAGGAAAAGCGGAAAAACATCATCTGATAAGTCACAACACGAACGAAAGTGTGTCTTGAAAGATCGTGAAAGGCGATCATTGAAGAGATTTGTGATGAAAAATAAGAGGATGAAGCTGCAAAATTCACTGCAGAGCTGAACTTCATGTTAGCGATCCTTGTCAGTGAAACTTCCTGGGAGATTAAAACCGTGTGCCGGACCGGGAATCGAACTCGCGACCTTTGCCTTTCGCGGGCAAGTGCCAGCGAAAGACAAAGGTCCTGAGTTCGAGTCTCGGTCCAGCACACAGTTTTAATCTGCCAGGAAGTTTCATCTCAGCGCACACTCCCGTGCAGAGTGAAAATCTCATTCTGGAAACATCCCCCCAGGCTGTGGCTAAGCCATATCTCCGCAATATCCTTTCTTCTTGCAACGTTCGCAGAAGAGATTCTGTGAAGTTTGGAAGGTAGGAGATACTGGCAGAAGTAAAGCTGTGAGGACGGGGTGTGAGTCGTGCTTGCGTAGCTCAGATGGTGCCGGCACGGTAGCTTAGCGTGTTCGGTCAGAGGGTTAACTACCTTCTGTAATAAAAAAACTGAATGAATGGATCAACGATGAACCTAAATGGGTGTCATCGGACGTCCGCCTCGAACAAATTCAACGAACAGTATCGAAGAAAAAGAAAAAAACAAGATCGTAGAGCACTTGCCAGTGAAAGGCAAAGGTCCCGACTTCGAGTCTCGGTCCGGCACACAGTTTTAATCTGCCAGGAAGTCTCATATCAGCGCACACTCCACTGCAGAGTAAAAAAATCTCATTCTGGATCCTTGTCAGTACCAAAACAACACGAAGGGAGCTACAGAAGGTGAGAACGGCAGAGCGAACTGTAATTCCGAACCACACATCAGTGATGCAAATGCCCGTAACAGGATAACGTAGTGCCGAAGTCATAAAACCTATCGAGAAATGGAAGAATGTCATTTCATCGCATGAATCTCGTTTCACACTGTTTCCAACTTCTTCGAGGGCAACCATACTGTGGTATCCCACGGGCCCCACGATTACTGTGCAAAGGTAGTATTATCGCCAAAGATCATGCGACCGTTCTGGCTGATTAGATGCAACCAACGTTTATTACCCAGTGGTTATTCTGTGTTGCAACACGACAGGGTCCGTGATCAAACAGCCTGCGTCGTCCAGAACTGGTTTTGTAAGCACGAGGACGAGCGGTTGCATTTCCACTGGCCAGCACAATCACAGATTTCAATACTATGGAGCCTCCATCATCGTTACTTGAATTTGTCACTATTTTGAAGAAAGAGTGACATAATTTTGAAGAAAGAGTGATATAAGGTTCCCTTGAAAACAATACAGAACGTGTATTTATCCATTCCGAGACAACAGGATACTTTTAAATGTCAACGGTTTTCTTATACCGTATTATGCGTCGTAACGCGTCGTACGTATTTTTGTCCGTCCCTGTGTATCTATGCTTCTGAATCAACCTTCGGCGTGTGTCAGAGAGTACTTCTGACACCACTACTGTTTCCGTCTTTTTTTCCGCTGCCCTCGCGAATGGGGCGGGAGAATAACGCCTGTCGGTGACACGAATTTGAGGTATAACGTAAAATTCGTATTACCATTCCGCGTCTGTTATTTCTTGAAACGAAATCTCCCAGATTTTTAACAGTAATCCTGTAGCGTCTCCCACTGTAGTTAGTTAACGGTATCCGTAACGCTGTGACTCTCACTAAACTACGAAACCTGACACTCTTCTTTTTATCTCCGCAGTCCCTTTCATAACTCGTACCTGACTCTCTTGGACTGAAAAGCAGTACTCCAGATTTAGTGTAACGATTTTTGTACAAGCCACCTCTTTCATGGGTGAATTACATTTTCTTAGGATTATTGCAAGTGATGAATCACATCCTGGTATCAACTTCTCCTACAGTTACTTTCATGTGATAGTTCCACTTTAAGTTGGTTTATACGATTACACCCAGAAATATTACGGTTTCCAGTGATTTATTACGAGAAGGGTAATGGAATATAATGGGTCGTCCTGCTCATATACGCACAAAACGTTGCATTTGTTTACATTGGATGTCAACTGTCAGTCCCTGCATAAAACGTGAATTCGTTGATATGATTAAGAGAAAATTTGTTAACAAAGAGGAACACGAATTACGTTAAGTTTTCTCCTTCTAATATGATGATGTGCAATTTCTGCCTTCGGTGTAACTTTCTAAGAAAACGTGAAAGTATTTACAGAACAGCATCGTATATCTGTTCTTCGTGATACTGGGAGCGTGGTAAACCTGGTGCCATATTATTCCTCTAGAACAGCCCTGGAGAGGTCGCCGTGCATGACGCAGAACGATAAATATACGCTACCATATTACTTCTCTAGTAGACATTCGATCCGGCTAACATCTGGGCGATGGCTACTGCGCAAGCGTGTTTGCAGTCACCGCTTAGCAGTCCGACTACAACGTACTGTCTTTCTTTATAAAGTCCGCCCCCGGTATCTGAGTGGTTGTACTCGCTTCGGCGGTACATATACTAAAATTGGAACGATACAGAGATTAGCATGGCCCCTGCGCAAGGATGACACGCAAAATCTACCGAATAGCGACGATCAACACTAACACCATTAGCACACACGTGAAACTTCAACTGCTGCGAGAGATGTTATTGGCGTCGGACGTCGATATCGCACCACTACAGGAAGTACACTTGGCCACACTTCCAGACGTCGCGGGATATAACACTTATCCTTCTCCTGGTGACCACCTGGGACGCGGCGTAGCTATCTACGCCAGAGAAGGCATTCCAGTGACCGATATCACATACCTTCCATCTGCCAGAGGCATGGCCGTCTCTGTCATGGGGACGCGTATCGTCAACATTTACGCTCTGTCAGGCCCCACCCGCAGACGCGACAGGGCACTCTTCTATTCGCAAGAAATCGCTCCTTTGTTTCTTGGACGCTGCGACCATTACTTGCTTGGGGGTGATTTTAATTGTGTCTTGCACCCCAAAGATCAAGTGCCCCACTACAACACCTGTCAAGAACTGCGTCTTGTCGTCCGCGATCTGTTGCTCCGCGACACTTGGGAAGTTCGGCACGGCGACGCGCCTGGATATACTTACCAGACGAGTCACTCCGCGAGCCGCCTTGATAGGATTTACGTCTCTCGGGAACTCACACCTGCAGTCCAAGGTGCAGAACTTTGGCCCCTGGCCTTTTCGGACCACTGTGCCTACATCTGCAACATTCTCTTCCCCAAGCAAGTGGTCTGGCGGTGTCGTGCACCGTGGAAGCTAAACACCACCCACCTTCATGATCCCGAATGTCTTCAACGTGTTACCGAGACATGGGCCACCTGTGAACGTCGCTTACCTACATACTGCACGACCTTCACCTGGTGGCTGGAATGTGCCAAACCTGCCATTCGACGTACTTTGATTCAGTATGGAAAGGAAGTAACTGCGTGGCGCCGGCACACTACCGACTATTTCTACGCCGTTCTCCGCGACCTGGACGCCCAACCGCCCACCCCCGACACCCAGAAGGAACGCAGCAGGATTAAGGCGCAAATTATAACGTTGACACGCCATAGACTGCAGGGGGCTATAGTGCGAACCCGATGTCAAGATTCGGCGGAACAAGAACATCCCACCATGCATCACAAGGCCTCCGATAGGAAAAATCGACGACAACAACTCATCACCGTGATCAACACCTGTCACGGCCAGCACGTCACTTGCCAAGCTGAAATCGTCAGTACCTTTGTCGACCACTACCGCACAATGTACCAGGAGGAGACTACCGACAACCACGCTGAGGAGTCTGTGTTACCACACGTAACTCGCACCCTCACCAACGACGAAGCGGACGAAATGATGGAGCCAATTACGCGTGACGAAGTCCATGATGCAATCAAAAAAGGCGCTCTGAATAAGTCACCTGGTTTCGACGGATTTCCGATAGAATTTTATCGCGCTTTCCTCACACTGATGGCGTCACGGTGGAGAACGATGTTTCATGAACTGCTGACGATGGGGAACGCCGTACCGCCGTCCTTCGTCACGGGAATTATTATACCCATCCACAAACCGACACCAGGTGTGACGACAGCAAATTACCGTCCCCTGACTCTGCTTAACGCAGACTATATAAAATTTTTACACGTCTACTGGCAACGCGATGCCGCAAGGTCCTGCCTAGCATTCTATCCCCGGAACAGACAACTCCGGGCGGCTCAGTTAATATACAAACGGCCACAGGAGAATGTCGCGATTTAATTGCACTGGCAGCGGCGTGCAGACTCCGCGCCGCAGTGGTTGCCATTGATTTTGACAGCGCATTCGACAAAGTGCGGCATCCTTTTCTGTTCTCGGTGATGAACCGCATGGGTTTTCCACCAGCCTTTATCGACGTTATCCGGCGCCTGTACGGCACCGCCGAATCGCTGATTCAGGTTAATGGCCTTGTGGTGGGACCAGTGGCAATCCGGCGTTCCGTACGGCAAGGCTGCCCACTTTACTATATGCCATAAGCCTGGAGCCACTCATCGGGAGTCTGACGAGCCACCTTTCTGGTCTCACTCTGCGACAGCACAGTTTTCGATGTCGTGCGTATGCGGACGACCTCCTCCTCTTGATCCGCTCACGGAGTGAAACACACACGGTACTTGATTTGATATCAACGTACGGCGCTGCAGCGGGCAGTAACATGAATGTGGCTAAATCCGCGGCGATGCCCATTGGACGCGGCCTCTCACACGACGACTTAGCACCTCTCCCGTGTGTACAAATCCTACGATACCTTGGTATCATTTTCACCTCCACCGTGCGCCGCTCCGCTGCCATCAATTTTCGGCGTGCACTCCAAACTATCCGCACGACAATGCGACAAAATCTTCTCCGACGACTCGATTCTTTACAACGTGTCCAATACCTCAATCAACATGTGGCGTCCAGAATGGTCCACATCGCACAGGTCCTCCCGCTGCCATCAACAATTGGACGCAGCCTCCAAGCTGCCTTCGGATACTTCCTTACGGCCGGTACGCTCTTTAAGGTCCGCTACGACACGCTCACCCTTCCCATGCCTCGGCCTTGTCAATGTGCGACTCCGAGCGGCGTCCTTGTACATGTCCACCATGCACAAGCAGTGGCACGGGGGCACCTCTCTTACACGCAGCTTGCTGGAAATTCTTGTGCCCGCGACCATAACACCACCAGTACCAGTCGGACACATCAAGCACCATCTGACGCACATTTCTGATTTCATCGTCGACTTCAGTTATGCTCACACACACTTACCGACCACACGTTCTCGTCGACCTAAAGATTTTTCCACCCCACTGCTTTGATCCATATCCAGCAACAATATATAACTCAGACATCCGTCCAAGCGGTGGCCCACGGTTTGGCGTCATATCCACCAGCCTTTTCTTCCCTCCAACGTCCGGGCAACATGGTACCAAGTCGCAAATGAAAAATTCGCCACAAATCATCGCCTTCACACCATCGAACTAATGGACTCACCACTTTGTTCCATTTGCCACCTCGTGGATGACGATGTCCATCAACTGACTTGTGCTGCCACCAGTGACGTCTGGAAACTAGCCCGACAGTTCGTTGCCTGTTACCTCCGCGTTCCGCCGGACTCGATTGACCCATGGACTTTTATCCATCCTGAGAATACTTATTTCCCCGCCGCCAAAAATCATGCGATTGTATGGGTCAAGGGATGGACGATCGCCTACATGTATAACGATGGCGACAAATCACGCCTTGATTTCTGGCAGTACTTACAAACCGCCCACAGTCAAGTCGAACACGACCGCGCTACCGCGCCTTCTTCGTCAATTACCTACATGCGATCTTTACGTCACCCCCGCTCAGTTGGATGGTGCCACACGCCGACAACACTCCCCCCCCCCCCCCCCCCCTGCTGACATCTGAGACCACCAGCGCTACTTTCTACATTGTAACCCACAGTGGAGTAGGCGCATGGACACGCGCCTCCTTTCTTTTATGCAATATACCAGAACACACTGGTTTTTCCCTCACTCCACTGTGTATTGCTTCACACCTCTTAGCTTACTTCAGTATTATTATTCTTTTTTTCCTACACCTTGTTCATAAAAACAAAAAACAAAAATTGCTCGCCTTGTACGAGTATAATGTCTTGTGTTATTTTCGCCAGAGGGATGGCATTTCTGTTGCATTTCAGTTTGTACCAATAAAGATCTTTTGTTAATTTCCCTGTTCCTGGTAAAAAAAATCATGATAATAAAATACAAATAAATATAAAAGCTACTTTGAGGGAGTGATTCAGGGACGGGAGGGGGAGACATCGCGGCCAGGCCTCGGGTTCCGACCCCTGCCCGCCTTGTCTCCACCTACTCATAACTGAACACTCTTAGTAATAAAAAAAATAAGAAAAGGGGTAGCGTCTAAAAAAAAAAAAGTGGTCAGCGTGACGGAATGTCAATCCTAAGGGCCCGGGTTCGATTCCCGGCTGGGTCGGAGATTTTCTCCTCTCAGGGACTGGGTGTTGTGCTGTCCTAATCATTATCATTTCATCCCCATCGACGCGCAGGTCGCCGAAGTGGCGTCAAATCGAAAGACCTGCACCAGACGAACGGTGTACCCGACGGGAGGCCCTAGCCACACATTTCATTTCATTTCTTTATAAAAGGTTGTCCCTTTTCCTCTCTAATTATGATAGTGTCATACCTGCAGTAAGTAAACGGTTATGTCGTCCCATGGGTAATAACGTGTTTCATTACTTTATAGTAATGCACAGCATTTAAGACTCTGAGTTAAGACTTTAGTCGATAGGCATGCGTGCATAGATGCGTGGGTGCGTGTGTTTTGTGGCTAGGCGGTATCAGTATCATTTCACTCTTTAACATTATTATTACCATTATTATTATTATTATTATTATTATTACTGAAACAATCCTTCTACTTTATCGTGGAGATATCTTGACGCACTAGTAGTTTTGGAAGACCGCGTATTGCAGAGAATTGGTTTCGCCAGTTCGCAGAAGAGCTTCGGTGCAGTTTTAAAAATGATGGTACTGGCCTGGATACCTCAGTAGATGACATCATATCCCTCCGAAGGCCTTCGATCGCAGGTCCGACACACAGTTTTAATCTACCACTACGTTTCAGAACACAAGATGAATTAACACTGGCTTATTAATTCATCTATCATCGGCTTATTCATCCGCCTCAGTAGTCGAATGGTCAGTCCGTCTAACTACAATGCGAACCACCCATGTACAATTCTAGGCGTTGCCAGGGACGTTCCTTGAGGGGTTTTCCTTGATGAGAGGACTGGTACGGGATGCACTGAGCCTCGTAAGGCCAGTTCAGGAGGTACTTAAGTGAGATGTAGTGGCATCAGTGGCTGAAACAGCGGTGTGCTAACACCGTGCCACTAGTACCACAGCTAAATAAAGCCTTCTGGCAGGTGATGACACGCCGGTCGGTCGGCATCGCTTGGTGCCCTGAGTCTGAACCTTTTTTACCATCAACTGATGAAATCGGTTTTGAAGGTGGTATCAGTGCTATAATGAATGCTATAAATACACGGAACAGGTGGTGTGGTGATTACTTTCTTTAATTAAGCGTTTAGTTTTATACTTCATCATTAGGTTGCTCCACAAAAGTAGGTAAAAGATTATAATCCAGCGAAAATGACAAAGATACGACCTGTAGGTCCTGTTTAGTTATAAAACAAATGTACATCACATAAAAAACCATTAAGTATCAAGAGTAGTAGACACAAATGAAAACTCACATAGTAGGGAGGCGAGAGAAGGGAGCAGCATGTAAAGGTGGTAGGGACCACTCCATTGGACGACACTACGAATGCACGTTTTATTACAAAACACTTATGCTGACAACAGATGCATTAAAACACGCATACATGAACCACGGCTGCACGCAACTTTAGGCACTAGAAAATTTTTGTTACGTGTAACGTAAACTTACAAACATCGAAGGGAACTGATATATGCTACAAATGAAAGAAATAAAATACAACATGAAGATAACAAAACACGTAGAGAAATATTATTGCCATCTTTCTGGAATTTTTTCCCACATATGTTGTTGCCTTTAGTTTTTATTATATTTCTGTCATCTATCAGTTTCTGGAATGTTTGTAAGTTTGTAATTATACTCGACCTCTAGGTTCTTTTTTTGCCATTTTCATCGTATTATGAAAATTGTATTGAAGTGTTAATATTCACCAGTACTGCCAGCTACTGGCGTGTTTGTCTTCCTGAACGACGCAACTGCCGTAGTGATTCAGTTTCATATTCTCTTATGAATAATATAGATGGCTCCATACAAATGTATGTGTTCACCAAAACCCTGGTATGTTTTTATATTCCACATGTTTCCTGTTCGTGTTTAGTAGTCAATAACTACTGTCATGCACCAAGTATTATTTGTGTCTTTAAACATATCTGATGACGATGATGTATAAATCTAAACGCGTAATTAAAGGAAGTTGTGTGGCGACTACAATATGTATGGAACCATCTACATTATACACACAACTTGTGCTTTTCATATACTTTTTCTAGCGTCCATTATATCACTGATATAATCTTCAAGTTACGTAAAAACGGGCTCATACTTCTTACGTGAATTCAAGTTGGTTGGTTGGTTTGGGGAAGGAGACCAGACAACGTGGTCATCGGTCTCATCGGATTAGGGAAGGATTGGGAAGGAAGTCGGCCGTGCCCTTTCAGAGAAACCATCCCGGCATTTGCCTGGAGTGATTTAGGGAAATCACGGAAAACCTAAATCAGGATGGCCGGACGCGGGATTGAACCGTCGTCCTCCCGAATGCGAGTCCAGTGTCTAACCACTGCGCCACCCCGCTCGGTGTGAATTCAAGTCACATCTGTTATAATTCTTCTTCGTTTCAGCGTAGTACATGTATTCACACCAGTGTTACTAAGTTGTTGATGACAGCGCGTTTGCTTACGCATTAACTGATGAATCCAGCGTTATTCGTCGTACCTGACTAACGCACATCTTAGAAATAACTATAAAAAATAAGAGTAGTTATTGAAGCTATAACCAAGTTCTGGCCTCGCTGTTCAGTTTCCAAGACGGCCTACAAGTCCTTCTGTAGCACTTACCGTCACTTGGAGAAGAAATATAAACATAACAAATTAAAATACTTTCGTGGACATCAAAAAAGTTCAAAGAAGGGTAGTTCGTTTCGTATCATCACGAAACAGGGGATAGAGTGTCACGGATATGACAAAGAGTTGGATTGACCGTTTTTCGCTCCGGTGAGACCTTTTCACGAAATTTCTACCATCAACTTCCTTCTCTCATTTCTGACACTTTTTTTTACTCCTGACCACTTAGGAATAAACGACCATCAATAAAAAAATCAAAGGTATCAGTTCTCGCAAGAAAAAATTTGGGTGTACATTTTTCCCTCACTTTCGTGAATTCAAGTCTAATGGTCTAAAATGGGAACCATGAACCTTTTGCTAAACACGTACGTTTGAAGTGCAGAGTAATCACGTAGACGCAGATGTTGATGTGGGTATAAAACGCGTCGAGCTAGAGAAGCACTGCGCCGGGAAATGCCATCCAATTCCACAGCGACTTTCCTCCATGCGGCGTTCTTTTAATGCTGTTTTCATATCGTTTTAATCATAAACCTGCTGTTTTCATACTTCTGCCTCGTTTCGATCTTAAACATCCGTTATTATTTCAATAACAATATTTGTAATTCAATCTCAGCTGCGTTAATTTTGCTCGCTGATTTCCTGAGGCGCTTGAATCTCCGTCCTGCTTCTCTTAACAACCTTTACGAAGCTTCCTCCAATTTGTCGCAGGCCCAAATACTTGTCAGCGCCAGGAGTCTAAGCCATGCGATTAATTTTCGCTGTACTGACGAGGATAAATTCTGCTTACTGTCCAGCCTTCACAGAACCTCGCTGATCAGAATTAATTTCTTATTACAAACTATTTTACGTGCACGGAATCCGCAGCTGCTGAAGGTCATGATGAATGAAAACGCCGCTGACAGTCGGTAAAACTTGGTTTTAGTTGACCACGCTACCGGTTTCATGATTCAAAACCGCATATTCTGGGCCATCCTACATATTTAACTGAAACATAATTATAAATTGTACTGCAAATTTGTGCTATTATATAAAGATTATTTGAATTTTTATAGTCACTAAAAGTACTACATTAATTCATAGTAGGTTAACCAGCGTCCTTAGTCAAGGTATCACCAATCTGAGAATACATGAATACATGCAACTTTTAAGCAGGGTGGGAAAAAAACGAAAACAAGGTCAGAGCATGATAGGGGGCGTCGAAATGCGCAAAGTTTTCCAGTTTGGAAATTTAAGTTCTTGGAGGCACAGCCGTAAAACAACAATCACCGACGAGCGCCCGGAAGTGTGTGTATTTAAATTAACTTGCCGCACTTTACATCTGTTATGCTAAAGGGCGAAGTTAAATATTAAATTAAGTAAAGATAATGGCTTCAGTTGTGCAGTAAAACGTACGCAGACTTTAAATTCCTGTCCACGTCTCGTTATCTTAAACACTAATTTTTTTGTAATGTTGCCTGGGTAGTGCTTTACTGAGAACGCTTTATGGACATAGGTTTACCTTCACAATGATATATTTCCGACCTACAGTTATCGGAAAAATTTTTCTCTATTCGACGTCATCTATCTTGTTCTGACCATGTTACCAGGTTGCTTTTTTTTCCACTGTGTGTTGTGCGAGAATCCACTAGACATGTGTTAAATCAGTGATAGTCAAATTGCAGCCTATGGCTCTCAACCATATTTTATAGTAATGTGCATCTAGCAGGTAACATAAAGGGCTCCTCCAGAGTATTTTTCCCTTGCTTAGCAACAAACAAAAATACACACAGGGAAGGAATTATTTTAAGATGTGCTCAATTTTGATTAACGTTGGTGAATTTGACCGCGAGCTAAGTAAAGTTTTCCTCTTACACCAGACGCCGAGTGGTACACGATGTCAATTATTGAACTACGTGAAGAAAAACGTAAATTAGTTACACACTACGGCGTGCACACGCTTTATTCAACATGTAAATGTCATTACAAATATTCGGTTTTACGTTATGAGACGTTCGATATGAATGCCATCAGTGGCGATAATGTGACGAAGACGGATAGCGAAGTTGTGCACGACCCGCTGAAGTGTCGGAACATCGAAGCTGTCGATGACCACCTAACGGCTGTTTTCTGCTCAGCAGTGGTTTAGGGGTAATTTCTGTACACCTTACTTTTAATAAAGCGTCACAAAAAGAAGTCGCTTGTGTTCAGATCCGGAGAATATGGCGGTCAATTGAGGTCCATGCCAGTGGCCTCTGTGTACCTCATAGTGCTCCTACAGGAAATCACTCTCCTGCTTCGATAGGGTCGAGCTCCGTCTTGAAATCAGGGTCATTTTGAGGAATGGACATGAAATCACCTTCCAAAACCTTCACGTACCATTCGGTAGCCACAGTGCCGTCAAGGATATCACACCTATTATTCCCTGAATGGACATTGCACACTACATAGTCACCTGTTGAGGGTGAAGAGACTTCTCGATCGCGAAATGCTGATTTCTCAATCTCACAAATGCGCCGAAATGGCTCTGAGCACTATGGCACTTAACATCTGAGGTCATCAGTCCCTTACAACTTAGAACTACTTAAACCTAACTAACCTAAGAACATCACACACATCCATGCCCGAGGCAGGATTCGAGCCTGCGACCGTAGCAGTCGCGCTTTTCCGGACTGAAGCGCCTAGAACCGCTCGGCCACCGCGGCCGGCCAAATGCGCAGATTTTGCTTATTGAGGAACCCATCCAAGCGAAAGTTGGCTTCGTCGTCGCAAGCGCATACTAATTCCCGTCATGGCTCGCTGCCAACTGTGCATTTTGAATGTCTTAACGCAAACCGTTCAGAAGTTACGACAATTTTATTTCATGTTGTCATCTTATATGAAGCGTGGCCAGTGCGGGCTTAAGAGAAGTGAGAGGTGGAATTTATTTTTTTTTTAATTTTTTTTCCTTGCAATGATGACAACTCAATATGGTGTGCAAATATTATGCGGACACTATATCGTGGCAATTACAGGTAAAGAGTGTTTTGAACTGTAGTTGCGTAAGACACCGGTAGTTGTCGGTCCCGAACTACCTCTGCCAACCGCAGCCCACAACTGCGCTGTCGCAGACCTGTGTGGCCGAGCGGTTCTAGGCGCTTCAGTCTGGAGCCGCGCAACCGCTACGGTCGCAGGTTCCTATCCTGCCTCGGCCATGGATGTGTGTGATGTCCTTAGGTTAGTTAGGTTTAAGTAGTTCTAAGTTCTAGGGGACTGATGACCTCAAATGTTAAGTCCCATAGTGCTCAGAGCCATCTGAACCATTTAGAACTGCGCTGTAGCCTCTATCAAATACTTTGTGTTTTCCAGTTTGCTTGTTTTTTCTTTTCTGAAAATTCTGACAAATTCTGGTGCATAAAGGGATTTGAATGCGATTCTCAGCACAACAAAAGGAATCAACGAGCCCTATGACCGTTATGTCAGTTGTGCTTCCGTGGAAGCACAGAACACAGACCTTCGAGGGGGAGGCGGAGCTTATTCTCCCGCACCGCTCCTCACCCCTCGGTCTGTCTAAGTTCTCAATTGTTTACGATCGAGGCCGACTACCACGATATACTGTCACATCATAGCCGGCCGGGGGACCGAGCGGTTCTAGGCGCTTCAGTCCGGAACCGCGCGTCTGCTACGGTCGCAGGTTCGAATCCTGTCTTGGGCATGGATGTGTGTGACGTCCTTAGATTAGTTAGGTTTAAGTAGTTCTAAGTTATAGGGGACTGATGACAGATGTTAAGTCCCATAGTGCTCAGAGCCATTTGAACCATTTGTCACATCATAGTACCAATCAGCTGCTATGCTATAAATGTCAAAAGTAAGTAACATGCACTCATGAATGTGCGTTGTAGAGACAGTAGTCAAATGTGGTACATGTTTGTACCAAGTAATATGAAATAAAACTAAGGATACAGGGTACTTTTCCGGTTCAATATTATGTAAAAATCAACACCTATTTCTTTCAGGAACTGTTTATAATGTACATATTTTACAGATTTTTTGTTGATATCAGGTAATGTAACACACTTTCTAAACAAATTAGACACATTTTAATTATTTTTGAATCTGCTTAGGGTTATTAAAAATTACAAACAAATTGATGCAATTGTTTCCAAAATGCTTCTCATATTGAGGTAGCATTTAATCAAATGTTATACATTTGAAGGAGACCAAATTTTTACCAGATATTCATCACATGATAGCTGAGCTACTAGACCTATTTAATTACACCTTTTAGGTATATTACAAGGATAAAAAATATCAAATCTTACTTTTTAATTTTTATAATTTTTTCTTAATAAAAATGTTATTTTTCTATAATTTAGTTGGTTCTGCAATAAAGCTTAGATCTACTACATAAGTATGGACTAGTGCCAGTTACAGAAAATAATTATAGCAATGCTTTATAAACTGTACCTGAATTCTGAAAAATACAACTTGTGTGAAATTGCGAATGAAGATATCTTTCCAATTAAACTGCACTTCAGAACATTCCTGAAGCATAGTATTCATCCTGCAGCATTTCTTCATCTTCAAGCTTTCTCTTGGCATTTCTTTTAGCACTTCTTGCTTCTTTGGTAACTTGATGAGCGAATCATTCAGCTACATGCACCCGTTGTCTGTCACACACTAACTTCCATATTAGAGCCACATCTTATGCCTAAATTTCTCAGGACTTCCAACCTTCCTATCACTCCATCACTGAAACATATCACTGCATTTAGTGCACCAACTATTAATGTATTTAGTCCTACAAAAACATTCTTCGGTAATCTTTCCCATATGCAATGGTTGAAACTTTCATTTGTATTCTGAGTGTCCCCATGAAGACATTTACTAAACAAAACAGGGTCGCTCAGGTCTCTAAAAATTGGTTTTATTTCATTCATAACAGTCCCAGGAAGAGAATGTTTATGATGGTATATTTGACCAATTTCTTTTGCTTTTTGGTAGCCACACCAATAATCTGCTCCTTTAGGGTAAAGCCCGTGAACAGCGTAGTCATCTGTGGACAACTTATGAAAGTAGGTGCCCCATACAGCTTTTCTCATTGCTGTAGCATCATTCAGAGGTGTAGTTCGTCTAATGGCCAGTCCATAATAACGCTGAAGAAGGTCTATTTCAGTTTCTGTCAATCTTCCTCAGCCAGTCAGATAGCAACTTTCCTTTCATTTCTCTCCGTAGCTTCCTCAATCTAGCACCCATCCTCTTTTGCACATGTCCACAACACTCAAGTTTTGTTACCAAAGTATCACCATAAACACTGAACTCATTAACTTAACTGAAATCTTTAGAGACCCCATCGCCTAGGTACTTCGTGTATCTAACATAATAAACGGGCATCGACCTCTGAAATATTTTTAGAGCTCCATCACACTTCATACCTCCACTGTAACCATCATAATTCTTAGAACACTTGTGTTCAATATGTCCTTCAGTGTTACCATGGCAGGTGTGGCAGTACTTAAATTAGCACTCAACATCAACTACTTTTCCATTCTCCAGAAAAGTAGCACTTACAACACCATTCAAGGAACGATGTCCTCGACGTTCCCATGTCCCATCAAGTGCAACAGCAATGTCCCTGGTTCCGCTAATATTCTACTGCACGTTTCATAGATGCTTTAGACACAACCGTCAAGGCACGTAAAAGTATTTTTATCTACTTGCTGAACCTACTCGGAGGAGGAGGAAGGTCCATCAAACCACAAAACGTTTGAACAGCCTTTTTCCGTTTTCCTATTGCAAGCATTGCATACACTAACTTCAAATTCACATCATATAAACTATGCACAATGTTCGAAATCATTTTCGAGGTAGATTTATTGCAGGATCCATACAGAAAAACTAATTTTGACGCTAAAACTTCCTGCTACTTTGTTTTTCAGTTATTGCCAGCCTACACCATCACATTGTTTACATTTCGCTACTTCCTTTATCAAAGAAGATATGATGCCACCATCAACAACGACAAATCCACTACAAACAGCGTCATTGTTAACAAAAAATTTGAATCACCATGAGGCGTAGCATGTGGGAGTTTCTTTCCTGAGGAACTGATACATAGGTTACTTTCAACAGCGTGGCTTTCTTTGTTTGTGAACTGGTCACCAGGGAATTTCCTTTTATTGAATTTCCTGATGCGTGGCATAGTTTGTATTTATTTCCCACTCAAGGATATGTACTTCCACAAAAATATGTATCACCTGAGCAACATACATTCAGTAACACGTGAACAAACTGCTTCAGCGAAACAAAAGTAAATACTCCCAAAGATAATCATTTACAGACACTAGAAACCTGAACTGTTACCAACATATACAATGTATCATACGTATAATCGCTGGAAACAGAAAGTTCACAGTTCTTTTCGAAATGATACTGGTTTCTGTAACAGAAATAAAAGGGGCGTGGGGGCATACATGACTATAGCTTTGAAATTTGGTATATATAGGCCTTTTTCATTTGAAACCCTATAATGTATGTATCAATGCAATCAGGAAAGACCATATAATTTAATAAAATCAGAAAAAATCGATTTTTCCACCATTTATAAGTACCCTGTATCATTAAGACTATTTTAATACAGTGCAATGAGTGAAAAAAAATACCAAATATTTATTAAACATTTGTGGTCGAGTCTCATGTTGTAATTAGTTTTCTTCTTCTTTCTTTTCACCCCCTTTGGGGTGCTTTGGCTCAATCATTTATTGTGTGTTGTTCTTTTCTCAGTCCCCAGTATTTCTTCATTCTCGATGATCTTCTTTTCCTCTCTTCTTATGTGATGTTGCAGTTGGATTTCGTGTTTATTGGTCTTGAACCTTATATTTCCATCTTCAGCATCTCTGAAATCCTTAGATCTAGTAGACCTTTCTCACTCTCTTTAAGACAGTTGGGATTTCTTTTCTGGTTACGGAAAAAGTTAGTGATTTGTTTGGTTAATAGAGTTTATTCTGAGAAGATGCCCATAAAAATTTATCCTCATTTTTTGCATTGTATCTGAAAGTTTTTCAGTTTTCTTGTAGGAAGTTTCATTTTCGATGTATACTATCTTATGAGCTTGGAATTTTGGTCCTATGATTACCTTTAAATTTTTCTTTCCTTTATCTCATGTTCCTCCTTTTGGGCTTTGAAGTTCATGTTTAGTTTCTGCTGCATACAGTGATTCTGGCTTAATCACTGTCTTGTAATATGTAGTTCTGGATCCCCATGAAAGGGATGTTTTGTTACATGTACCTTTTGTTAGTTGGAAGGCCAATTCAAGTTTATTTTTTCTGGCTTCCATTTATTTGCTTTCCCCAGCGTTCCAACTAATCCAGTTGTACTATTTCAAGCTTTAGTTCTTGGACTTTGAGGTGTTTACGCGAGTTCTTGATGTTTCTCATGATATTTGTTTTTAAGAGGGAGATGTAGGACCCATTTTAATTTCTTGCTTCTTCCACTCTTTGGGCAAACAGAATCATGTAATCTGCTCAGGCAATGGCATTTACGTTAAGGTTCTTCTTTTAGCAACCCAGTCTTAAACCACTTTTTATATTTGCGTTTCATTCTCTAACTACATTCTCGAGCGCACAATTGAACAGCAACGGTGACAACCCATCCCTCTGTCGAACCCCCGCTTTTATTTCGAAGGGTTCTGATATTTCATCCATGAATTCAACTTCCTAAGTTTTGTTTGTAAGGGTCGCTTGTATGATATTAGTTGTTTTAGTATCCAAACTCCTGTCTTCGAGGACCGCTAACAGACGTTTTCTGTCAATCGAATCATACGCATTTTTGAAATCAATGAAGGATATTACATATGTCTTTCCCCTTCATTTTTGATATGTCATAATGTTTTTGAGCTTTAGTACTTGTTCCGAGCATGATCTGCCGTCTCTAAGACCTCCCTGGTATTCTCCGATTTGCAGGTCCAATTGCGCCTCTGCCTTGTTCAAAAGGACTTTAGAAAGATTCTTGTATGTTACATCGAGCAGTGACATTCCTCTATAACTGAGTCTTTAAGCCTTTCTTGTGGTTTGGGTGGATGAGAGCCGTTCTCTATTCTGCGGGGATCTCTTCTTCTTCCCAGATTTGACTGAAAACACATTGAGCGGATGTCATTGCATTTTTGTCAGATTTTTTCCCATCATTGGGCCACTATTTGGTTATCTCCGGACACTTTGTTGTTTTTAAGTTCCGAAATTACCTTTTGTAGTTCTTTAGTCGTTGGTGGCTCTGAATCTGCCTTCTCACTGTCATTTTGGGGTGGATTCAAATTTTTCAAGCATGGGTTCACAATTCAGGAGCTTCTCAAAGTAGCCTGATAGTATCTTGCAATTTTCCGTGTTACTGTGAGCGATGGTCCATTTACATCTCGATATTGGAGGGCGGGAGCTTTATACCTTCATAATCTTTGTTTGAACCTACTGTAAAAGCTTCTTGTGATGTTTTTTAGCAATTTCTTCATCAGTTTCGAGAAGAGTTTTGTCTTCATGAGTCTTCTTAATTCTACGACTTTCCTATCTGAAATGAAATTTTGTCTGCTTTTTCCGTTTTCTGTGACTGCCAATTCTGCCGCACCTGTTTTCTTGTTTCAATGAGAAAATCACGTTCTAGGGACTGTCAGACGTGTTTTTTGCTCTTTATTTTGGGTGTTATCCGTTCTGCCGCAGAAATGAGGTTTTCCTAGATATCTGTGTGTCTGAATCGTTTCTTTTGATTTTGTGAATTCATCTGATTTTACAAGTTTTTTGGTGCTGTACTTTCGACCCTTGATTTGTTTCATGCAGCGTTTGGGTGACTTTGAACTTTAGAGAGGCAGTGGTCCGAGTCCAAGTTTGCACCCTGCATTAATAATTTCTTTGCAAGAAATTCTCTTGATTGCCACATGATCAAGCTTAAATTCCCCTAGAATGGGATTTGAGCACGTCCATGTCCTTTCTTTTCGTCGCAGTTTTTTGAAAGATGTAGATCGAGAATTAGGCAAAGTTCTGTTAGCCTGGTGCCATTTCTGTTGTTCTTTTGTGGGCAGGATAATCTCCAATTTCATTTTTTTCTTTACCAATTTGTGCGTTAAAGTCTCCAAGGGAAACAATGTTTTCATCCAGATTATATGAATAATGTCATCTTGGCGATTCCAAAAGTCTTCCACTTTTTTTTCTTTTTAGGGGAGGGGCATTGATGATTGTGTAGATTTTGTTTATGCTTTTGAATCTGAACTTGAGAGTCTTTCCAGTGGGGAGTCAGCTATTGAGTTCGAGATTCTTTTATCGATTATAAAGGCTGTTCCGAGACGTGGTACATTTTCCATCACTATCGATCCCACTTTCCAAAAACCTTCGGAGTCGAAGGTATCTGTATCCACGTACCGCGTTTCTTGAATGGTATCTGTGAGTATGTTGTGGTTCCTTAGCGTATCTGTAAGATGTTTTAGTTTTCCAATCTTCAACAATGAGTTTACATAAAAGTTGTTAAGCACGTTGGTTGCTTACGTTGAAATTTGGATGAGTGTAAGGTTCGAACACACTCTGACTTGTCTTTCAGCAGTGTTACAGACTCCCCAGAATCTGAGTGTCTGATGACTTACTGACTTACGATGGATCATCCACCTGGGGTAAAATAGTTACATCACACACTTACATGATTGATAAAATTTAGGCCGGCCGCGGTGGTCTCACGGTTCTAGGCGCGCAGTCCGGAACCGTGGGACTGCTACGGTCGCAGGTTCGAATCCTGCCTCGGGCATGGATGTGTGTGATGTCCTTAGGTTAGTAGGTTTAAGTAGTTCTAAGTTCTAGGGGACTGATGACCACAGCAGTTGAGTCCCATAGTGCTCAGAGCCATTTGAACCATTTTTGATAAAATTTATTCTGGGAGTAGCCCGAGGGTCAGAAGAAAATACAAACAATGTTGTGAGTCCTGGAGGTAATTCTTCCGTCCTCTCCGATGTGGGGAATCTGAGTTTCCTCTCCCGCCTTTGAGACAGTTGATCAGGTTTCACCTAGTAATCCTAGGCAGGGGCCCTTACCGGGTGCTACCATCTGGAGCGAGAAGTATCCAAGTTTATTTACGAGGTGTTACTCCTGTCCCTCTCCTTCCTCATCACTGGCGAGGTGAGGCTCCAAGACTGGAACCAGCGGTGGTGGTGTTATTACTATTATATAAACAATGCACTAATTTATGTAGGTTACAAGTAGAGGGAGGTGCAGTAAAGTAGCCAGGTCGGGAATATGTGGCCATTGCATATTTTATGCCCTGAAAAGTGCTGCTGCCTGCCGAGAAGTGATCATTCTGGTTCTAACACATATCGTGTAAGAACTTGTTTTGTTTTTGAGCCGTCTGAGGTAAAATAAGTCATTTATATTATCCTTGTTACCTCGCTTGTCTTGAGAGTCATAATTTTGCCAATAACAATGTTCAAGCAAGGTCTTTTGGCCTATCCGTACAGTTCCTCTCTGTTGATCCATCATGGACGGGGCACATCGGTTGGTTAAATAATTGTCAATATCAATGAAACTCTCCAACAGCTGTGAAAGTGGGATGGTACTTTATTTTGAAGGGTACCAGTTTCTGCATTCCACTATGACATCTTCAGGCCTCATGTGCATCTCTCCAAATAAATCATAATGTCATATAGTACCATAAATCCCTAGATGTCTTGAATTCAAACGTTTCACTAGTGCCTCATTCGAAGACTTGACAGACGCGAAGTCTTCAGATGAAGCACTGGTGAAACGATTGAATTCACGACGTCCAGGGATTCATTTCATTATGTGACATTATCGTTTGTTTGGAGAGATGCATATTTGACCTCAGATGGCATGGTGGAATGCCGAAACTGGTAGCCTTCAAGATAAAATAAAATAACATCTCAGTTATATGGCTGTTGGAGAGTTTCATTGTTATTGATAAACATAGTTCCTTGTTATTTATTTCAGCCTGATAATTTCTTATGTGGATCACCAATGCCTTCCGATCGAGAAAAGTGGCCACCTTAGTCGATCGCAGAAGTGGTCAAGGTGTTCACTCCAATAAGAGGTAACTTTCAAAGCGCACGCATAATACAACAGATGGAAATAAGCGTTTAGCAGGTCCGCCTTGGTGCAGGTCTTACTATATTCGACGCCACATTGGGCGACCTGCGCGCCGGATGGGTATGAGATGATGATGAAGACAACACAACACCCAGTCCCTCTGCGGAGAAAAATTCTCGATCCAAATGAGACTCGAACGCGGGCCCGTAGGACGGCAATCCTTCACGCTGACCACTCAGCTACCGGGGCGGAGAATACAAGGGATAAAACTGACTTATAAACCCTTTTATGTACAAAGCTATCCTCCGCCGTTCAGTCCCTTTGTGCCAATTTTGAGTAAATTATGTTACTTTGACCGTCTCTGTTCTTTTGTACTTGGGCGATTACTTAAGTCCGATTGAAAGCGTTCGGCAGCAGCCGCTTAATATTCTTCCCGTCAGTAGAAAATGTGCCCCGAATCAGAAAAAAAACTTGGTATCTTTTTGTGATGGCACGGGCCAAGTATGCGATCAGATACGGAAAATTGTCCCGAAAGCCTTTAGAAAAATGCATAGAGTTCCAATATATTACTTTCTTTTTCACTTAAAAATATTTGCTGTAACACCTTTGGCCTATTACTAAAGTCCGATTGAAAGCGGTCTGCAGCAGCCGCTTAGTATTCTTCCCGTCAGAAGAAAATGTGCCCCGAATCAGAAAAGCAAACATGGTATCCCTTTGGCATGTCACGGGCCAAGAATGTGCTCAGATACGAAAAACTGGCCCGTAAGCCTTCTGAAAAATGCATAGAATTTTAATATACTACTTTCTTTTCCACTAAAAAATATTTACTGACACCTTATAATATGTAGATCCAAAATGTGTAAACTTCCATCAGTAATCATGTTCAGTGAAAATTGAAGTTCTCTACTACTTTAACCCTCTCTCCCCCTCCCCCCCCCCCCAATCGTCCTTCCCTGTGCAGCCCAAGGTGTCGCTCGACAATGGCGATACTGGCTCGTACGAAGAAAAGTAGTAGGAGGAGGAAATTAGTGTTTCAAGTCCCGTCGACAACGAGGTCATTAGAGACGGAGCACAAGCTCGGATTAGGGAAGGATTTGGAAGGAAGTCGGCCGTGCCCTATCGAAGGAACCATCCCGGCATTTTCCTGAAGTGATTTAGGGAAATCACGGGAAACCTGAATCAGGGTGTCCGGACGCGGGTTTGAACCGACGTCCTCCCGAATGCGAGTCCAGTGTGTTGCGCCACCTCGCTCGGTTATGCAGAAAAGTTTGACTACCACTGTACTAGATTCTTAGATCATCTCGGCGATGAAATATTGGAAGGGCAGAGTCCAGCCACCAGCGTGCCGAGCGGAATTTATGAACGGAGGGCGTGCGCGATGGGCGTCGGTCGGACGTCGTGCCCGCAGACGACGTCACGCCACCTGCAGTGGCAGCAGCAGCGGCAGCGGCGCAGAGGCGGGCAATTTATCGCCGCGGTGGGCCGCGCGGTGGAGCGGAGCAGCGGAACCAGATTCGGCGCTTGTTAGCTGGACCGGGCGCTGCGTGACGGCTGCAGGCGCCGACGCTAGCGCCAGCAACAGGACAGGTCCGGCCGTACACGGCGGCCACCAGCCCCTGGCCGGGGCACTCGACTCACATATTATTGACCTCTGAAAACTATACATCCTTTATACTGATTATCAAAAAATACGCTGAGGTGGGAAAAGTCGTGTCGGACCTCCTTTTGTCAGGCATAGCGCAGGAACTCGAGGTGGCATGGACTCAGCAAGTTATTGGAATCCCCTGCAGAAATACTGAGCTAAGCAACCTTTAGAGCCGTCCATAACGGCGGAAGTGTCGCCGGTGCAGAATTTTGTGTACGAACTGATCTCTCTATTAAGCCCCATAAATGCCCTAGAAATGTCTAGAATGTTCTAAAATCGCGAACAACTGTGCTATATGGCATTCTCATCGATACAAATTCCACCTTTTTTTAAGGAACACACCGCCAATTGACGTTTGTATTGTTTTTTCAAATAAAACCCAGGTTTCGGTCATTTATGCCATTTTCCAGTATATGATTTTATGTCTTTAACATACAGGGTGTTACAAAAAGGTACGGCCAAACTTTCAGGAAACATTCCTCACACACAAATAAAGAAAAGATGTTATGTGTACATGTGTCCGGAAACGCTTAATTTCCATGTTAGAGCTCATTTTAGTTTCGTCAGTACGTACTGTACTTCCTCGATTCACCGCCAGTTGGCCCAATTGAAGGAAGGTAATGTTGACTTCGGTGCTTGTGCTGGCATGCGACTCATTGCTCTACAGTACTAGCATCAAGCACATCAGTACGCAGCATCAACAGGTTAGTGATCATCACGAACGTGGTTTTGCAGTCAGTGCAATGTTTACAAATGAGGAGTTGGCAGATGCCCATTTGATGTATGGATTAGCACGGGGCAATAGCCGTGGCGCGGTACGTTTGCATCGAGACAGATTTCCAGATCGAAGGTGTCCCGACAGGAAGACGTTCGAAGCTTTTGATCGGCGTCTTAGGGAGCACGGAACATTCCAGCCTATGACTCGCGACTGGGGAAGACCTAGAACGACGACACCTGCACTGGACGAGGCAATTCTTCGTGCAGTTGACGATAACCCTAATGTCAGCGTCAGAGAAGTTGCTGCTGTACAAGGTAACGTTGACCACATCACTGTATGGAGAGTGCTACGGGAGAACCAGTTGTTTCCGTAGCATGTACAGCGTGTGCAGGCACTATCAGTAGATGATTGGCCTCCACAGGTATACTTCTGCGAATGGTTCATCCAACAATGTGTCAATCCTCATTTCAGTGCAAATGTTCTCTTCACGGATGAGGCTTCATTCCAACGTGATCAAATTGCAAATTTTCACAGTCAACATGTGTGGGCTGACGAGAATCCGCACGCAATTGTGCAATCACGTCATCAACACAGATTTTCTGTGAACGTTTGGGCAGGCATTGTTGGTGATGTCTTGATTGGGCCCCATGTTCTTCCACCTACGCTCAATGGAGCACGTTATCATGATTTCATACGGGATACTCTAACTGTGCTGCTAGAACATGTGCCTTTACAAGTACGACACAACATGTGGTTCGTGCACGATGGAGCTCCTGCGCATTTCAGTCGAAGTGTTCGTACGCTTCTCAACAACAGATTCGGTGACCAATGGACTGGTAGAGGCGGACCAATTCCATGGCCTCCACGCTCTCCTGACCTCAACCCTCTTGACTTTCATTTATGGGGGCATTTGAAAGCTCTTGTCTACGCAACCCCGGTACCAAATGTAGAGACTCTTCGTACCCGTATTGTGGACGGCTGTGATACAATACGCCATTCTCCAGGGCTGCATCAGCGCATCAGGGATTCCATGCGACGGAGGGTGGGTGCATGTATCCTCGCTAACGGAGGACATTTTGAACATTTCCTGTAACAAAGTGTTTGAAGTCGCGCTGGTACGTTCTGTTGCTGTGTGTTTCCATTCCATGATTAATGTGATTTGAGGAGAAATAATAAAATGAGCTCTAACATGGAAAGTAATCGTTTCCGGACACATGTCCACATAACATATTTTCTTTCTTTGTGTGTGAGGAATGTTTCCTGAAAGTTTGGCCGTACCTTTTTGTAACACCCTGTATATTGACCGTCACTTAACGTGTTGTCAAGCTCAATGTTATCTATATATTGAGAAAAATATTCATAATTTATGACCAACTTTGAGCCTTATAGCATGTTAAGTGTCCTGCAATATGTGTTAAACACATAAAATAAAATACTAGAAAACGGCATAAAAGGCCGAAACCTGGGTTTTACTTAAATAGGTACTAAAACCATTGTGATGTGTCCCTTTAAAAAAATACTGTATGACTGCTGCTCAGAAACATAAAAAATCCCATCGTTGTTTGGGAGTGTGAAGTCCATGAATGGCTGCAAATGGTCTCCAATAACCGACCATTACCATTACCAGTTAGTGATCGGTCCAGTTGGACCAGACGACTCAAGCCATTCCACGTAAACACAGCCCACACCATTATGGAGCCACCATTAGCTTGTACAGGGTCTCGTTGACAACTTGGGTCCAATGTTTTCGTGAGTCTGCGCCGCACTCGAACACTGCCATCATCTCTTACCAACTGAAATCGGTACTCATCTGACCAGTCCACCGTTTGCCAGTCGACAAGGATCCAGATCCAATCGATATGGTCACAAACCCAGGGGAGGCAGTGCAGGGGATGTCGTTCTTTTAGTAGCAAAGGCACTCGCGTCGGTCGTCTGCAGCCATAGCCCATTAATGCCAAATTTCACCGCACTGTCCTAACGGATACGTTCGTCGTACGTCTCATATTGATTTCTGCGGTTATTTCACTCAGTGTTGCTTGTCTGTTAGCACTGACAGCTCTAGACAGACGCCACTGCTTTCGGTCGTTAAGTGAAGGCAGTCGGCCACTGCGTTGTCCGTGGTGAGAGATAATGTCTGAGATTTGGTATTCTCGTCACGCTCTTGACACTGTGGATCGCGGAATATTAATTCCCTAGCGATTTTCAAAACGGAATATCCCGTGTGTCTATTTAAAACTACCATTCCGCGTTGAATGTCTTTTAATTCCCGTCGTGCGGCCATAATCACATCCAAAACCTTGTCACATAAATGACTATAGCTTACAACCCCGCCATGGCACTGCCTTTGTTTACCATGTGCACGCAATATTACCGCCGTCTTTATGTACTCATATCGTTATCCCATGACTTTTGATACCTCCATGTGCATAGTTATTGTTGTGGTGTTCAGTTCAATGACTGGTTTGTAGAAGATCTCGACTCTACACTGTCCTGTGCAAGCCTCGTCATCTTTCCGTAACCACTGGCGTCTACATTCACATGGCCTTGCTTTATGTACTTAAGCATTCTCACTCTCTACAATTTTATTGCCCACTGCTCTCTCCATTACTCTGCCTTCGAGGACGAGTGGTCAGCGTGGCTGACTTACTTCTATAGAACCTGGCTTCAGTTCACGGTACTGCCAGGAAAATCCCTTCGCTCGAAGACTCATCCTCTTGAAGTCAATTGAGAAACTTCTTGAATGAGATGTAGTGAAGGTGTGCAAAGATGACAAAAGCCGGAGGAGCGGAGTGCTGACCCCACGCCCGTCCATACTGCATCCAAATGACGGCGTTGCATGATGAAGACGTGGCGGTCGGTCGGCACTGGCTGTCCCGTCTGAGGCCACAACAGTGGAGCTTTCCTTTTAATTTCATAGCTTAAATAATCATTCTTAGAAATCTCATGATCCATCCTGTCAATATATCGCTCGTTTTAGCGAAGCTGTACTAAAAATTTATCTCCTGTTCTGTTTAGCAAATTACCGTTCCACTCATCTACTTCTCAGTATTCTTCTGCAGCGCAACGCTTCAAAACTTAGTACTCTATTTTTATGTGATTTCTTTGTCGCCCACTTTCATGTAAGGTCACACCACTGACAAATACTTCCACAAAGGACATCCTAACTGTTAAAATTGTATTTGATACTTTTATTTGCATTACTGATATTTCTCTCTTTCACAAATGTTTTTTGCTATTGGCAGTCTGCAGTCTTGTTTTCTTGTCTTCGACCATCGTCAGGTATTTTGCTTCCCAAACATCAAAACTCACCTAACACTCTCTTCTGGTCGATTTTCCTTAGTATCTCCTATTTAATTCGACTTTCCTTTTCTTCGGTAGGTGAAGGGTCATCATCCCTCTAACTAGTTCGATTTGGCCCGCCACTAATTCCACCCGACGTCCTCAGTTATTTCTTGAAAATGTTCCAATCTATGTCTTCCCCTACAGTTTTTATCCTCTACAACTCCCTCAAATAGTACCTTATCGTCTTAACACATTCCAGTCATTCCGTACTTTCTTCTTGCAAACGTATTCCCCATGATTCTGTCCTCAGCGATTTTGCGGAGAGCTTCCTCATTTCTTATCAGTCCATCAAATTTTGAACATTTTTCTACACTACCACACCTCAAATTATTGGATTCTTGTCATTTCTAGTTTTCCTTCAGATCATGATACCCTTCCATACAATGCTGTGCTCCAGACGTACACTCTCAGAAATTTCTTCCTCAAATTAGGGCCAATGTTTGATACTAGTAAATTCCTTTTGATCAGGAAGCCCTATTTGCCTGTGGTAGTCTGCTTTTTATGTAGTCTTTGCTTTGTCCATCTTATGTTACTACATCATATCAGACTGTCGCCATACTTTCTACACACACACACACACACACACACACAATATTCACTAATACATTCGTGACGAAGCTTGAGCACACTTCCTCCTCTTTAGTGCGAGGCGGCTTGACTCATATTCGAAGAAACAATGAAGATTAGGGTTGAATGTACCATCGATAATGAAGTAATTAAAGATGAAGCACTAACTCCTATTGGGTAGAAATGAGGATGGAAACTGCTGGCCGCGTAATTATGGGCCCATCCCCTTAGTGGTAATATCGCAGTCACTTTCCTGAAACGAACAGAACAAAGGATAATTTTCCTTTACTTGGTGATGGAAGTGCATTTCAGTACCAGGGACTATCTTGGCAGTGTGCTTTCATTGAGTAACCTGTAGCTTTCATGCTGTTCGTGTGGTACGGCAGTTGGGGCTATTGTGTGTGTGTGTGTGTGTGTGTGTGTGTAAGTTTGTATGTCTGCAGCTTCAGGCATATACTAGCAAAATGGTTCAAATAGCTCTGAGCACTATGGGACTTAACATCTACGGTCATCAGTCCCCTAGAACTTAGAACTACTTAAACCTAACTAACCTAAGGACAGCAAACAACACCCAGTCATCACGAGGCAGAGAAAATCCCTGACCCAGCCGGGAATCGAACCCGGGAACCCGTGCGTGTGAAGCGAGAACGCTACCGCACGACCACGAGCTGCGGACACATGTACTAGCAGTGACTTATATGTATTACTACTGCTCACGCTTCGGCGACCTAGCAGTAGACGATGAATAGACTCACTGCACGCAAAGCAGTGAATGTGTCCCACATTAGGAGAATACCTACATCTTTTGTCATCACTTCTGGCGTTTTCCGAAATTCGATATTTTTTTCCTTTCTTTTGGCTGGTCATCTCATGTTCTTCAGCCTACAAATAGCATTTTGTTAATGACTTATGTGGCTAACGAGTAATGCCTTTTAGTCCCACCAGAAGTACTGGTTGCGAAAAGTTTTCCTGCTGAAAGCATATCTCGGATCATTCCCAGAATCTCCAGACCTCACGTTCCGTTCAGTTCGGCTAGAAAGCTGCAAACCCCAATTTTCAAAGCTCAGTGCTGAAGAGACGCTTAAGTTCCCTCCTTCAGGCATTAACACGTATACACACGCTGAATTTGACCTGCTCCTCTCGGAAAGCAAGGAGGAAGGTCGCAGAATTAGTAGCCATCCTAGCCACAGTTTCGCGGCAGGCACTTCCTTATGAGGTGGACTACCCACAAATTAAAGCAGAACAGTGATTTCAAGCTACCACTGCCATAGACTCACGTAACAAAACGCTAATGCTGCACCTGTTTTCATGCTACCCATCTAAATACTGATCGTTTCACAAAATTTTTCTACAGTTACCTTCTATCAGTAGATGTTATTTTCGACAAGTAGGCGAGACATGACCTGAAAAGGTGACTAGCGAAGATTGATGTTCATACACGCGGTGGAAAATATTTGTAGCAGCAGTGCCGAGGAATGAATATTCGACTTCAGGACGTCCAGCTGCCGGATCAAGAATCCATAACTTTCAGACCTTGTGCTGTGGCGGCGGACAGAGTCGACAGAAATGTTTGTTCGCGGCTAAAGTTAGTAGAACGACAGTGAGAAACAAGGAAGAGATAAATGCGGCAGAAACGGCAATTGCGTTGTAAGAGCAGTTAAGCTTAATGGTAAAGAAAGCTTCTCTACACATGTAACGAAAACCCAACGCCTATGTTCGGCAGAAACAATTTGTAGCGGTTTAAACGACGTTCTATACGCGCCAACAGTCCTTAGTGAGGACTGTTATCGTAATTCATATTTAAGACCCTTCTAGTTCGTCTTCTCTGAAGATTAGACCCGTAACAATTATTTTTGTAGTTTAAGATGCGAAAGGATCCCACCCTCTTTCTGGCCGCGCGGGGTAGCTGCGCGGTCTTGAGGTGTCTTGTACGGTCCGCGCTCCTCCACCCGTCCTAGGTTCGGGTCCACCATCGGGCATGGGTGTGTGTGTCGTCCTTAGTGTTAGTTTAAGTTAGATTAAGTAGTGTGTAATCTTAGGGGCCGATGAGCTCAGCCGGCCGCGGTGGTCTAGCGGTTCTAGGCGCTCAGTCCGGAACCGCGCGACTACTACGGTCGCAGGTTCGAATCCTGCATCGGGCATGGATGTGTGTGATGTCCTTAGGTTAGTTAGGTTTAAGTAGTTCTAAGTTCTAGGGGACTGATGACCACAGATGTTAAGTCCCATAGTGCTCAGAGCCATTTGAACCATTTGAGCCATCGATGAGCTCAGCAGTTTGGTCCCATAAGATCTTACCACAAATTTCCAATTTTTCGACCTTCCTTCTCTACTTTTTGTCCACAGGATATCGCTGCGTCATCTCAAAAAGGGTCGATAATGACCTGAGCTGGGATGATGCACGAATGTCCAACAAATATCAGCATGAATAAAAATCTCTCGGTGTACATGCCGCGTCAATTCTGGATATAACTCCAAGCTTTCGACCACTACCTCCATGGTCGTCGTCAGGGCTAAAACCGACTGTCGTGAGCTAGCGAGGTTCCCGCTTTTATATGCCAGGGACGGCTTCTGATTGGTTGGAATACGTCATAGCAACAGCGATATGGCGCGTAGTGAAGTGGTGCCCTCTACTTCCATAGATGTAGTTTCTATCCTGCGTTGCTTGCAGCGCCATCCCTTGAATCAGGAGGTAAAGTGCGGGAAGTTTTTCTCTGCGATTTTTCTTTATGTAGTGCACTCTTCCAAGTGTTGCTAAGTGCATAGCCGTTGTCTCTGTTAAAGTTATTATCGCTGAGTCTAATTTCGACTGCTTCCCGGATCACAGAGTCCCAGTAAGTTATTATCGCTGAGTCTAATTTTGACTGCTTCCCGGATCACAGAGTCCCAGTAATTACTGGGACTCTGTGATCCGGGAAGCAGTCGAAATTAGACTCAGCGATAATAACTTTAACAGAGACAACGGCTATGCACTTAGCAACACTTGGAAGAGTGCACTGCATAAAGAAAAATCGCAGAGAAAAACTTCCCGCACTTTACCTCCTGATTCAAGGGATGGCGCTGCAAGCAACGCAGGATAGAAACTACATCTATGGAAGTAGAGGGCACCACTTCACTACGCGCCATATCGCTGTTGCTATGACGTATTCCAGCCAATCAGAAGCCGTCCTTGGCATATAAAAGCGGGAACCTCGCTAGCTCACGACAGTCGGTTTTAGCCCTGACGACGACCATGGAGGTAGTGGTCGAAAGCTTGGAGTTTTATCCAGAATTGACGCGGCGTGTACACCGAGAGATTTTTATTCAAGAAATGCGTCGCGAAAGACTTCGTAGCCAAATATCAGCATTATCGACGGTAGTTTGAGTCATGTCGATTATCGGGAAAGGAACCTCTAACACGTAGCCAATATTTCGGAGACGAATACACCTTCCAAGACTACAATTCACGCTCACACGACTCCCACCTGGTGAATACCTTCCAGCAACAGGAGACAGAAATCAGTCGCATGTATTGTCGACGGTGAAAAGTGGCACAGCCTTGATAAACAACATTTTGACCATGTTGCAAACTGCACATTAAGGAGGATCCAAGGTAGATACATTGCAGGAAGTGGAATGCTATAAGCTCGTTCTCTCATTCCTTGTTCTACTTCAATCATAGGTACGCAGGTAATGACTATTTTTATAATTTTAAACTTTTTTAGCGGTTTATCTTTGTAAACCCCACCCATCGCGGTCAAGCACCCTAAAATTATAGACTTGATGTGTGGTTTTGTTTATTTGTTTTTATCATCATGGTAAATATCAATTTTCTGTTAGTGTAGCAGTTTTTGTGCTTGTCCGCATCAATGTATATAATGCATCGTAGTTCAAATGAGCTTTCTGTTCAAATTGCTGCCTAATGCTCGTAAAAGCGTGAGGTTTAGTACGTTATTTTTATGTTAGTAAAAGGTGCTCATTGATTAAAAAAACATATCTTAGCCTATAGATCGCAAAAACATGTAAATGCAATAATCCCGGAAAGTGTAAATGTCTCGCTGGTACCTATGTAAAATATTTCACCAAATCTCAAAGCTAGCATTTGAGTAAAGACGGCCACAGTCCTACACTGTCGAATCTCGTTTCCCATTCGCAATTGTGACTGGCTGTAAAACAATTAGAAGAAACGCATATAGTGTCCTTTAGGATGCCCCTGACAGAGAAGAAACATAAATAGTCGCCGTATGATGTGGTAATTTGTCGTAACATAGAGGCAGCGAGATGTACAGCGTGTTTCTGTAAGAGCGTGCTAAAATTTAAAAGAACCTAGAGGATGCTCCACTGAACAATTTGAGGTGGGGAATCTGGGACGGAGAAGCCAGCTTAATGAGATAATTGGAATAAAATCACATTATTCTTTACTTTTTTATTTTCACTGGTTAACTGCAAATACCATTGCCCTAAGAAACGTACCATTTCTACTGTATCTTACAAAACTGGCTGGAACTGACGTCCATCAACCTCAGTACAAGCATGACATGGGCGAACAAGATTCTGACGCACCCTGACAAATATCTGTGGCGTGTTTCGAATCACATAGCATGCAGCTACAATTCTGGCAACTAATTCCATCACCGTATCCACAGGGGTCTCTCACACAAGTGACTTTAGACATCCCCAATGGAAATAATCAAGGGAATTCAGGTCAGGTGACCTCGCAGGCCATGTAATAGGACCTCCCCTTCCAGTCCAACGACCAGAAAATACTGTACCAATACTGCTCCATCGTATTGTGCCGTATGTCTCTGAATATCACTGAGTAATTAAAGGGCCTGTCGTTTATCCATAGCACATTGTGTCATGTGACGATGTAAAAACGATACAACACAGCCACAGTAAACAAATCTGCGTAGTTTCATGTGGATCGTGAAATGTGCACAAGTTGTGAAAAAGGGACATAAACAGACGCTGAAAACAATCTCCCAACAACGTTCAATTAATGGTAGTCACCGTCAAAATTTTAGTCTACGGACGAATGAATTCGTACCTTGTGCAGCCCAGAAATTGTATGCTTACTGGTTTCCGTGAGACTGTGCAGACACAGTAGCGTTTTTCAAATGGTTCAAATGACTCCAAGCACTATGGGACTCAACTGCTGTGGTTATCAGTCCCCTAGAACTTAGAACTACTTAAACCTAACTAACCTAAGGACATCACACACATCCATGCCCGAGGCAGGATTCGAACCTGCGACCGTAGCAGTCGCGCGGTTACGGACTGAAGCGCCTAGAACCGCTCGGCCACCGCGGCTGGCCAGTGGCGTTTTTACCAGTTGGGGTAGCACAAGATCTCATCTATAGTCACATGTCAATGCTCTGTCGCTGGGTTGATAAAGGAACATGGAGCTTGTCACAACGTGACGTCACAGCTCACGGTCTAAAATCAGCCACTCAGTAGTACCCTACGTCTAAATGTTCCTGAGTAATGCAGTGAGTCTCGTTTCGCTTTTACCGAAGTCGTACTTCTTTATCCAAATTCCTTAAGTGGTATCCTAGATTTTCTTGGAGTGGTAGATTAAATATCTGTCAATGACGATGTGTATAGCTTCATTTACCGACCATCTCGTTGAAGATGCAAACTGAAAAATGACTGAAAGTATACAATCATTGGAGGAATTGTGATGCTGTAGGTAGTTTATCTTCGTCTGCAGTCGCACATACATCTTTAAGAACCTTCACTAACGAGAGTGGTGGTGACTTTTTATAAAATTCGTAGTAAAAATACATTTATTTTATTTTATTTCTAGTTAATTAATGTTATACATTTTATCAGCGCCTATGCATATAGAGTGCCTCTATTCTTCTCTACCCTCCTCTGTTTCTCCATAACTCTACAGGAATGTACTTCACCCTCATTAACGTCTGAATCCCCTGAATTCACGTAATATGTGCTTGCCCCTTTTTTCTTCTTGCATTTGTTTTTTAGTCAATTTTATTCTTTGTTAACCTTCCTTCTTACGTCCTTTTGACTTGTCTAGACAATTCTCATTCATTTTTCTCAATTATAATCCATAATTGGATATTTAATTTACATGCTGCCTTTGTTTGTATCGGTTCTTATGGTTTATTTTCCTGATATCGTTGCAAAAGGTCTCCAGAAATTCATAATTGTAGCTGTAATTTTAATTTCTGTTGCAGTTTCATCGTCGAAACTTCTCAACCACATGTAATGTTGATCCTAATTATTGGCGAAACACTTACCAGTTCGTCTACATTAGCGACGGATTTTAACGAGTGCTTATGGTATCATTTTCTGGAGTCAGTGGAATCAGCTTCTAAGCGGATGCGGTTTCTGTGTCACGTTGTGAAACAAAGTAGCGAGACCATTTCAAACGGCGTCTGTCCACACGCGAGTGTTACTCGGAAAATCTTACAATTTGAAATGCAAAGCCTGGTACAATCACGTCGATTATCAGAGAAGGCCAATTATTTACGGAAGGTGAAGAATGGCCTGAGCTGAACGACACAAGCTATCAGCAATTACGCTTTCGCCGTATTCCCAGCACCATTTAAAGAGCGTAAAACGGACCTTCGGGCGTGCTCGAGCGCCAGCAAATCCACAATTGTAAGTCAGGACTCGCAGAACGTAAGAAACAGATCGTAAATCAGGCTCCACTTGTAACCGAGACAGGTCGGCTGTCCACGGGTATTTTACGCCGTCAAGAGCGACATGGCCGCACCAGTTACGTTATATACTGCCGACAGCTCCGAGCTGTGCCGCCGCTTTCCTTTCCCGTATCACCTGCTGCTCTCTCAGTGTCAAGCGCCGCCGGTCGCTACGAAAACCCAGCTCCATGTAGTGTTAATATACCATAGGTGAAATCTGTCAGAATAGGAAATCGTTTCTAGTTTTTTTTTTAGACTGAGGTAACTAAATAAGTCACTTCGTAATGTATAGACCGTTAAAATCACCATACCATGGAAATATAAGAGCTGCGTTATAGTATGGCTGGGTGGCTACATATTCCAAGATGCAGGACTCAATGTTCGGTCACATTCGGGACTTCTATATTTTATCTCTTCAAGTGGTTCAAATGGCTCTGAGCACTATGGGACTTAACATCTGAGGTCATCAGTCCCCTAGAACTGAGAACTACTTCAATCTAACTAAGCTAAGGACTTCACACACATCCATGCCTCAGGCAGGATTCCAACCTGCGACCGTAGCGGTCGCGCGGTTCCAGACTAAAGCGCCTAGAACCGCTCGTCCACACCGGCCGCCCATTTTATATTTTCTACTTTGAGAGTTACTGGTTGACGCCAAAAACCTCATGTTTTACGTGGAAATCACACTAAAGTGTAGTTTCTCCAACAACTGGCATGACAAGTTAGTTGAAAAACTGCAGGAAGGAATCTAGTAGGTGATAAACCCAACTTTCGGACTGAGGACATTTAAGTCACCCTGTAACTGGACGACCATCGGTTGCAGCAACAAATTACTGTAACCACACAAATTTATGTAATTTCTATTGAATTGCTGGGTCGCCTTAGCAAGTTTTCCTGAGGTGCTTATTAAGTGCGAACACTGTAGTTTAGATCTGACCATGAATGCTCTGAATATAATCTGAAACGACATATTACGGAAGCCAGTTGCTGAACTGTATGTGATGAGTCGCCTTGACAAGTTTTTCTAACGTGTGTTTGTATTCGAAAATTAGGTTTTAACCTGCTGCGAGGTACTCTTGCACAGAGAGAACGGAGTACCCGAAAATCAAACCCTTCAGTTGAGACTTGTAATACCAATTTGTAGTTCAGCTGAGGGTTTATTCAAAATCGTATCAGCTCGATTGTGCACTGCTACTCACCTGTTCACTGACAAGCCGATATTATCTTCAGAAAGTTCGCGAACTCTCACCACTTGTCGTACTGACCGTCATTTTCTGGGACAAGAATTCTCCGTATTACTGAGCAGAATTAAACCAAAGTGTGGTACCTAATAGAAAATAGAGTGAGAAAAATTTAACAAGCTTTAGTGTTTCGGTGTCAGTGACTGTGGAGATTATGCTGACAGTTAAGAGATATCTTTTAGTTTCTGCATTGCAGAAGTTATTCAAGAAAGTGTTCCATATATCTTCCGTCCCAAGAATATAAAATGTTGACTTCTGTGATTATTTGATCATCGTGCCATAATAACGTTTCACTTACGCCATTACAATGCAAAAGTTACATTTTTGTTATTTGCTAGTAAGACACTTTGGGGTTATTTGTCCCGTTTAGCAGCATATAGTTGAGACGTGTATTAAGAAAAGTAGTGGATGTAGATGTGAATCCTGTGATATCCTCCACTATATTGGCTTTTTTGTTGGTAGTGGAGGACAACGTTTCGATTTCTCTTTACAAGATATGATGTTAGCTGATTATTTTCCATATTGCCGTAAATACTGCAAGATTTACGAAAGTGTAGCACGGTCCTGATTGTCCAATGGATTTGCTAAGCCAAAGACGAAATGTACAGTCCTTAATCACTTAGCTGTTTCCTGCTTTGCTAAAGAACTTCTTCTAACGTATTTTTCTGGTTAATATTGCATTTTAATACGCTTTTATACTCTGCAGGCCATCACATAGTTGTACAACTGAGCGTGACATCCTATTTACGTTTGCTGCTTGGGAAGAATGGTTGCCTGCGTGTTTCCTATATGGCAGATATTCAGGTGTGTGACAGCAGAACGGAAAATCGACTCAGTCGCACAACAGTATAGGGATAATTGGAAGCAATGTATAGAATACCAAAACAGTTCCATATAAACTGCTCAGAAAACATTTGTACCACCTACATGGCATCCAGAGATTTTTTTATTATTTAAAAGCAGAAAGATATTCCACAACACCCTTTACAACATAGAAAACATAGAAAAGTCCACATACAGCTACAGGTTCAATGGACTGAAAGGTAAACCTGCTTTCTCCGTGCAGATGACTAGAATACATAGTATCTCAAGAAGTGAATGGGAAACGCTGCATGTACACACCCTTCAATCTGTTAGCATACCTCGAAGGGTCACTTCAAGCGTACACCTAGCATGCGCTGTCACTGTACGGCAAGGACGATTGTCAGCCCGAGAAGTTGACCGCGGAATCGGCGTACTGCACACATGGCATACAGGATATTAAGGATCTGCCTCGTAGCGGTCGCTCGCGGTCATCGATATCAGACGTCTTAATGAAGACAACTAGGAGAGCAGTCTAGACAAAGATAGTATGGGACAGTCTCCATACGATGAATTTGGCCTGTCTACACGAGCAACACTAGAAATCCTGCACCACCGTGGTGCGCGAAGGAAGCTCACATTAAGGGCTGGTATACTTTTTAAGACAGAGAAGAAGAAAGAATTCGCATCACATAGGATGCGATGTACTTGAGGACAATATTATGGAAATGGAAGAGGATGTAGATGAAGATGAAATGGGAGATATGATACTGCGTGAAGAGTTTGACAGAGCACTGAAAGACCTGAGTCGAAACAAGGCCCCCGGAGTAGACAACATTCCATTGGAACTACTGACGGCCTTGGGAGAGCCAGTCCTGACAAAACTCTACCATCTGGTGAGCAAGATGTATGAAACAGGCGAAATACCCTCAGACTTCAGGAAGAATATAATAATTCCAATCCCAAAGAAAGCAGGTGTTGACAGATGTGAAAATTACCGAACTATCAGTTTAATAAGTCACAGCTGCAAAATACTAACACGAATTCTTTACAGACGAATGGAAAAACTAGTAGAAGCCAACCTCGGGGAAGATCAGTTTGGATTCCGTAGAAACACTGGAACACGTGAGGCAATACTGACCTTACGACTTATCTTAGAATAAAGATTAAGGAAAGGCAAACCTACGTTTCTAGCATTTGTAGACTTAGAAAAAGCTTTTGACAATGTTGACTGGAATACTCTCTTTCAAATTCTAAAGGTGGCAGGGGTAAAATACAAGGAGCGAAAGGCTATTTACAATTTGTACAGAAACCAGATGGTAGTTATAAGAGTCGAGGGACATCAAAGGGAAGCAGTGGTTGGGAAGGGAGTAAGACAGGGTTGTAGCCTCTCCCCGATGTTGTTGGTTGGTTGGTTGGTTTGGGGAAGGAGACCAGACAGCGTGGTCATCGGTCTCATCGGAGTAGGGAAGGATGGGGAAGGAAGTCGGCCGTGCCCTTTCAGAGGAACCATCCCGGCATTTGCCTGGAGTGATTTAGGGAAATCACGGAAAACCTAAATCAGGATGGCCGGACGCGGGATTGAACCGTCGTCCTCCCGAACAAAAATTCGGAGTAGGTATTAAAATTCATGGAGAAGAAGTAAAAACTTTGAGGTTCGCCGATGACATTGTAATTCTGTCAGAGACAGCAAAGGACTTGGAAGAGCAGTTGAACGGAATGGACAGTGTCTTGAAAGGAGGATATAAGATGAACATCAACAAAAGCAATACAAGGATAATGGAATGTAGTCTAATGAAGTCGGGTGATGCTGAGGGAATTAGATTAGGAAATGAGACACTTAAAGTAGTAAAGGAGTTTTGCTATTTGGGGAGCAAAATAACTGATGATGGTCGAAGTAGAGAGGATATAAAATGTAGACTGGCAATGGCAAGGAAAGCGTTTCTGAAGAAGAGAAATTTGTTAACATCGAGTATAGATTTAAGTGTCAGGAAGTCATTTCTGAAAGTATTTGTATGGAGTGTAGCCATGTATGGAAGTGAAACATGGACGATAAATAGTTTGGACAAGAAGAGTATAGAAGCTTTCGAAATGTGGTGCTACAGAAGAATGCTGAAGATTAGATGGGTAGATCACATAACTAATGAGGAAGTATTGAATAGGATTGGGGAGAAGAGAAGTTTGTGGCACAACTTGACTGTAAGAAGGGATCGGTTGGTAGGACATGTTGTGAGGCATCAAGGGATCACCAATTTAGTATTTGAGGGGAGCGTGGAGGGTAAAAATCGTAGAGGGAGACCAAGAGATGAATACACTAAGCAGATTCAGAAGGATGTAGGTTGCAGTAGGTACTGGGAGATGAAAAAGCTTGCACAGGATAGAGTAGCATGGAGAGCTGCATCAAACCAGTCTCAGGACTGAAGACCACAAGAACAAGCAACAGGAATTATTGGAATCGGACCGAAATCGGTAGATGTGTTGAACATGCACAGTGTGATGTTCCTGGCTGTGGCCGCCAGTATTTTATTTTGCTAGAAGTTCGCCTTGATGCAGCTTGATACGCGTGAAGTAGCATATGGGTACAGAAGTGGGGTGAGGCAAAAGTGACCGACGGTACAGTGTGTACCAGTCCTGTGGGAGAGTCCGCCAATGGTACTAAACTTCCTTCTGATTGGTCGGCACATTTGAGTGCTAGGCGCCAAAACGCCTAAATACTCTTACTGATTATTTATATATTTTTCATTGTATTTTACCCAGTTTTCAGTATGACAATCTCTCGTGGTTACCCTACGAGGCTACAGTTTGTTTGATAAATTTCACTAGTGTCGAGAAACATAAAAGTAACGATATTGCAACCTGCGTGGTCGCTTTGGCACGCCAAGCGAAGTACTTCGGCTGCGCTAGTCATTCGGGCATTCTGAAGGTCCGGTCACGCATGTGTTTTGGGCGTTCTCGAGGGCCGGACACGTAACTCTGTTTCGGGTGGTCTTCAGAAGCGGACATGTAACTCTGTTTCGGGCGTACTGGAGGGACGAATATGTGGTACTCTATATCAGAAATAGGATAGAAAAGTTACCGTACAATTAAGAAAGCTATGTCGGGTGTTGGAAAAGACAGTGTATAATGTGTGATTATTTAAAATATAACGACACAGGATACATTAACGAGAGGTGTCGCCCACCGTCATTTTCAGTACTTCAGATCTTGCCCTCTGTAGATACAGAGACTAACCTGGGCAAGTGGCATCCTATAAAAAGCACAATCACAGGCTCTAAATGACAGCACAGCAGCCTCCGCCGAAGAAGATCCCAAGACCGACGCGCTGTCTTCTACGCCGGGAACACAACTTAAGAAGAAGGGATGGAGACTCCACATCTCTCCAGCTTCCAGATCTGACTTCCAAAGGATGCATAATTTATAACAGACAAACAAATGATTACAATTTTTAAAAAAATTGATAATTTATCCAACAGAAAGAGCACGACATTAACACATTGGTCCACAACTGTCCCTTATGCAAGCAGTTACTGGACTTCGCGTTAATTCGTAGAGTTGTTGGATGTCCTCCTTGAGGTTATCATGCCAATTTATGGGCCCTGAACATAGTGCTCCAAACGTTTTCAATTGAGGAGTGATACGCCGACCTTACTGGCCAAGTAAGGTTTAGCAAGCAATAAGACGATCAACAGAAGCTCTTGCCGTGTTTAGACGGTCGCTATCTTGCAGAAAGGTAAACTCAGGATGGCTTACCGCAAAGGGCAAAAAACGGGGCCTACATTATGGTCGACGTACAGCTGTATCATAAGGATGCCGAAGGTGACACCCAAAGGGATCCTGGCAATGAATGAAACGGGACCTCGGACTTTATCACACCAGGTTGTCGCGTCATATGGCCGGCGATGGTCAGATCGGTATCCCACTGTTGCCTTCGGCTTCTCCACATACGTCTTCGCTGGTCATTGACGCTCAGTTCGAAGCGGGAATCATCACTGAAGAAAGTTCTACTCCAGTCAGTGGGATTTCAGGGCGAAGGGTCTGTAGACGCACCAATCACCGGTGGGATCCAACCTGACTACCGCCCGCCATATGGTCCGAAAACCAGTAGTGATGGTCTAGCGTGCAATTGTTTTTCCATATCAGGGCTCTTTTGCTTGTCATTAGCGGCACGCTACAGCACAGCGGTACGTCGACGATATTCTACGCTCCAACTTTTTGCCCTACGTGGCAGGCACCGTGGGATTACATTGCAGGGTGGTAACGCCCGCCCACAGACGGCGATGGTTTCCACTGCTTGTCTTCGTGCTTGCCAAAACTGCTTTGGCCAGCAAAATCGGCTGAAGTCTCCCCAGTTGAGAACATATGGAGCACTATGGGCAGGGCCTTCTGACCACAGGTAGCTCGGTATTTCGATGATCTAAGGATCCAGGTGGACAAAATTTAGCACGATATCCCTCAGGAGGACATCCAACAACACTGTCAATCAATGCTAAGCCTAATAAGTGCTTGCATAAGAGTCAGAAGTGGACCGGCGCGTTATTGACTTGCTCAATATACGAAGTTCCTTCTCTTTAACAAATCATCCATTTTTTTCTGAAATTGTAATAATTTGTTTGTCTGTTCATGTATATCACATCTAGTGATTTTCTTACCATTCGGATTATTCCTTCTTTGTGCGTCTGTTTTTTTTTCTGTTTAGAGTGTATTTCAGTCGTCACTGATTGGTTTCTTCGTGCATCATGGTGATGCAAAGTCCCAGTGCTGCTCGTAAAGACAATCTAGAGGCCAAATTCATCGTGTGGAGGCAGTTCTCGTAGGGATCTACGTAGAAGGGTGGGAGACGGTGAGGTCTCAATGTATGTAGAGTGAAGTCTCTTGGGTTCATCAGGGAGATGTGTCTGACATGTTTCGGAAGTACGGTGTGGGGTGTAGGACGCCTCCCCTCGATATCGGTAAAAAATGACCGTCTGAAGGAGTGATTTATTGTATAGAAAAGTTAAGACAACCTCCTAATAAATTAAATGCAATGACGTCAACATTAAGAGTACAGGAAGAATTCCCCCATTAAACACAGAGGAGAGAGCGGATACTTTACTTCTACGCGATCAGGCCCAATGGACCACGCACTGCTACAAGTTGCTTTCTCCATAGTTTTCTGTCCATTGCTGCCATCACCCATACCTCCACTCATACTGCTGACCGCTGCAGGTCTTCATGGAGGTCAACCCTCCACCTCTTACTTGGTTCTCCGCGGGACTCCTACTAAATTTTTCCGCAGCACTTTTGTCTCAAATACGACAAGCTTATGAAAGTCCTGCTTTTGGTTACTCCACGTCTCATAGCCATAAGTCTTCAAATGTCTGTGAAATCTTATGGGACTTAACTGCTAAGGTCGTTAGTCCCTAAGCTTACACAGTACTTAACCTAAGGACAAACACATACAGCCATGCCCGAGGGAGGACTCGAACCTCCGCCGGGACCAGCCGCACAGTTCATGATTGCAGCGCCCTGAGACCGCTCGGCTAAACCCACGCGGCTAGCCATAAGTACCACGAGTTCTGTCAGTGTTCTAAATAGCCGAATCTGAACAGTCTTGTGAGACACCTGGACCGAAGCAGCAGTATTAGGCTGTAGACCTTCAGAAGTGCTCCCATGTATTTAAATTCGCGGACTCTGTTGTAGGACCGGTTTCCGTTCAGTATCTTGATCTTGTCGATGAGTCATAACGAAGTAATCCGTCTTGGCTTCGTTTAAAAGTGGTCCAAATACTCTGGAAGCCATCTCAAGTGCACTAGTCATTTATTTCAGTTCCCCTTCAGAACTGCTGATAATGCTCCCATGTATTTAAATTCGCGGACTCTGTTGTGGGACCGGTTTCCGTTCAGTATCCTGATCTCGTCGATGAGTCATAACGAAGTAATCCGTCTTGGCTTCGTTTAAAAGTGGTCCAAATACTCTGGAAGCCATCTCAAGTTCACTAGTCATTTATTTCAGTTCCTCTTCAGAATTGCTGATAAATGGAAAGAATACACAGAAGAGCTCTACGAGGACGAGGAAGTGACACGTTAGAAGATAAAATGACTGTCGATAATATGACTACCATGTCTTCTGTTACCTCCGTCGGTAAATGCGAATCATGTACTGTGTAAGTGGAAAATTTCTCGGTCATACAGAATAAATCTGTGTCGCTACAACAGCAAGATATAGAAAGGAACCATGGACTGTCAGGAAACGGGGAAACAAGAGAATTGAAGCCTCTCATATGTGGTGCTATAGAAGGATATTGAAAATTAGATGGAGTGATAACGTAAGAAGTGAGGTGGTTCTCCGCGGATACGGCTTTGAGAGGACCATCTGGCAAACATAGACAATAAGAATGGACAGAATGGCAGGAATTGTGTTACAACACGGAGAAATAACCTTCATTGAACTAGATGGGGCTCTATAGCTTAAAATCAGCAGCGGAAGACTGGAATATGTACAGCAAATAATTGAGGACCTATGCTGCCTGAGAGGAAATCGTAACGGGACACGTCAAACTAGTCAGAAGTCTGCTGAGACACCAAAAAACTGTTGAAAAGAACGTTTGTTGAATGCAACAACTCGACGACGGGCTCTCAAGACGAATCTTACCGTGAAGCAATTTCTGATTTCATAAATGTGCACCCTTAAACTGAGACTAAATTCGGTTATTCTTTTGTCTTTACTAAAGAATAACGTTAATTTTTGATATTATGAGAATTTGTTTCCGTTTCCTGGTAGACTTTAATCAAAACCTACAATTTATTGTGCCATTTGGATCATGAGAAGTAACTTTTAGCGTATTTTAGCTTCTGTTTCTCACAGGTCGCTAGAGCAACGAAGTGTTTCAACCTATTCGAAAATGGCACAGGCCATTCCGTTTATCAAAAAGGGGAGTTGGACAGGTAATCACAACTACAGGCTTGGTTCAAATGGTTCAAATGGCTCTGAGCACTATGCGACTTAACTTCTGAGGTCATCAGTCGCCTAGAACTTAGAACTAATTAAACCTAACTAACCTAAGGACATCACACACACATCTATGCCCGAGGCAAGATTCGAACCTGCGACCGTAGCGGTCGCTCGGTTCCAGACTGTAGCGCCTAGAACCGCAAGGTCACTCCGGCCGGCCAACTACAGCCTTACATAGATCACGTGAGTCTGTCGCAGAATTAATCAATATATTTTATGCTCGCTTATTTGCTTAGTTAGTTTCATGTTTTGTGGGTCTTTTGACACGGTAAGTCGCAGTGATGTGGAACGAATCATTTTACATTCACACGCAAACTAATTTGTAAATTTGGCTACATGCTGAAAAGTTATGACCTTTTTGTTAATATACAGATGTGGATTAGTAATGCCTAACAATCAGGTTCTACACATAACAATAGTAGAAATTTTTCTACGGAGTAGGAGGAGTTGCCAAGGAGAAACTCTTTTCCAAATTTTATTGTGCTGCCTGTGAGACATTTTATATCACTATGTAAATAACAAAAAATTAGAACTGCAGAATTATTCTCCCCTTTCTGTGCTATATCCAACCCTAATTTGGAGTAGTGAATGTCATTTTTTCTTCTGATATTATTTTTGTGTACATCATCGTTCCATTTGAGCTATAGTGGAATACTGACAACAAAACATCACAACGTGTACTGATAAAGTTTTAATTTTCATTTCCAAATCAGGCTGCGGCCTTGAAATGGTGTTGGCGTTATTCATTCCTGACATATTCACCCCAACGATGAATGACTTGGCATACACCTTGGCTGTAGATACCTGCATTTTGGCTGTTAAGGAAGATTTCCACCTCAAAAGTCACTTCAGTGTCGTATTGGAAATGTCTACCAAGTATATTTAATACTTAATTACCCGAGGAAAGAGGAAAAATTTATCAGGGACGAATTCAGGAGAATGTGAGGGGAGAGGGGCAGGGGAAGAGGGAAGCAAAATTTGACAGCCCTAGCATGGGTATCTGGACAAATTTCCAGATGCATTGCCTTATAGCAAAAACATCCTCTCGGACAGCTGCCCACATTACTTGACGTTCTACCATCAATTTGTCGGCGGATTTCGATATACATCCGCCGCCTACTTTGTTGCTCTGTCTTGGTGTGATACTTTCAGAACTCATCTACGTTGGTTAGGTGTCTAAAGAAGCCATCTGGATCGGTCTGATACAGCTGCAACATTTCTGTTGCTGCCTCGGTTCGTCAGACTTTCTGAATGGGTGTGAGCAGTCGTGGAACCCACTGGGCGACAACCTTTTTCATGTAATTTACTGAGAGATTAAGACTGTGTGCCAGACCGGGACTCGAACTCGGGAGCTCTGCATTTCGCAATCGACTGCGCTACCCAAGAACGACTCTCGACTTGTCCTCGCAGCTTTACCTCCGTCAGTACCTCATCTCCTACCGTACAAACCTGACAAGAGTTCTCCTGCGAAACTTGCACGACTAGCAAACATGAAAGAAAGAATATCGCGGGGACTTGGCTTAGCCACTGAGTGCCTGCTCTTCTCCTGCGATTCCCGCGTCTCGCAGAGAGATGCTCCGTTACGTCGTTCTCCGACTTTCCACCAAAAGAAATGCACTGTCAGCTGTATACTTGGAACGCAGCTCCATTAAAGACGTCATTTTGAAGGCTATATACAGGGTGGTCCATTGATAGTGACCGGGCCAAATATCTCACGAAATAAGCATCAAACGAGAAAACTGCAACGAACGAAACTCGTCTAGCTTGAAGGGGGAAACCAGATGGCGCTATGGATGGCCCGCTAGATGCCGCTGCCATAGGTCAAACGGATATCAACTGCGTTTTCTTAAATAGGAACCCCCCTTTTTATTACATATTCGTGAAGTACGAAAGAAATATGAATGTTTTAGTTGGACCACTTTTTTCGCTTTGTGATAGATGTCTGTACATGTATATCACATCTACCAGTTTTCGTCCTATTCGGATGATTCCTACCTGGTGTCTCTTTATTTCTGCCTTCGAATGTATTAATTAGCTTTGTCGTAGCAAAAAAGGACCGAAAATTACATCTCAACGGAACGAAATTGACAGATGTAAAAAGTAATGTAGGTACGTCCGAAAGGCAGTCTTGTAGAGGAATTAGTATTCACGACATTTAAAAATAATGTAGCAGATCAACTACATCGGCCGTTTCGGCAAAGATATTTTAAGTGTGAGAAAGTCATAACGCCAAAAAATTGTAACATCATGCAGCGGACTTCTCCTTCGTAAAGGGACTGAACTTGACCATTAACGTAAATAAGTGCAACGTTACTCGTAGACGGAAAGATCCATAATTAATCGATTACACTTACGAGGTCGATAAATGAAACTGAAACGACCATGGAATGTCTAAGAGTATGCAGCCCGATTGGTCTACAGACGAATGATCACAGAATTCTAGTTGCAGGGAATGCAGATGCCAGACAGAAGCATTGGAAGAATTAAAATAAAATGTGTGTAAAGAGGTAGCGTACAAAAATCTGGTTCCACGGATTGTTGGTGCTCGTCTGTGGCATTACGAGACAAAATGAAGAAGATTCAAGGAAGAGCGGTCGGTTCTGCAGTGGGTTCCGTAAGTGAGCATGAGGGCGCGAGGTGATACTCATCAAACTTTCTTGACAGACGCTATAAGAGAGGGGGGGGGGGCCCACCACGAAGAGGCCAACAGTTAAAGTTCTGAGACCATATGTTCCAATAAAAAGGCAGATAACACATTACTTTGTTCCACATACAACTCGAAAAAAGACCAAGACGAAAAAAACATAGAAATCAGAGTCCATACTAAGTTTCACAGACAGCTACTTCAGCTAAAAATTCGCGAACAGTACAGGAAAGTCGAAGAAAAAAAATGGTTCAGATGACTCTAAGCACTATGGGACTTACCATCTGAGGTCATCAGTCCCCTAGACTTAGAACTACTCAAACCTAACTAACCTAAGGACATCACACACAACCATACCCGAGGCAGGATTCGAACCTGCGACTGTAGCAGCAGTGCGGTTCCGGACTCAAGCGCCTAGAACAGCTAGTCCACAGCGGGAGGCGAAAGTCAAGGAAATATAGTAGTTTCTCACCTGCGTCACGTCATACTCCACATGTTGGTTTCCCAGGTACATACGTAGTTGTTGTTGTTGTGGTCTTCAGTCCAGAGACTGGTTTGATGCAGCTCTCCATGCTACTCTATCCTGCGCAAGCTTCTTCATCTCCCAGTACCTACTGCAACCTACATCCTTCTGAATCTGTTTAGTATATTCATCTATTGGTCTCCCTCTACGATTTTTACCCTCCACACTGCCCTCCAATACTAAATTTGTAAGCCCTTGATGCCTCAGAACATGTCCTACCAACCGATCCCTTCTTCTAGTCAAGTTGTGCCACAAACTTCTCCCCAATCTTATTCAATACCTCCTCATTAGTTATATGATCTACCCATCTAATCTTCAGCATTATTCTGTAGCACCACATTTCGAAAGCTTCTATTCTCTTCTTTTCCAAACTAGTTATCCTCCATGTTTTACTTCCATACGTGGCTACGCTCGATACAAATACTTTCAGAAACGACTTCCTGACACTTAAATCTATACTCGATGTTAACAAATTTCTCTTCTTCAGTAACGTTTTCCTTGCCATTGCCAGTCTACGTATGATATCCTCTCTACTTCGACCATCATCAGTTATTTTGCTCCCCAAATTTGCTTCAGTAACGCTTTCCTTACCATTGCCAGTCTACATTTGATATCCTCTCTGCTTCGACCATCATCAGTTATTTTGCTCCCCAAATAGCAAAACTCCTTTACTGCTTTAAGTGTCTCATTTCCTAATCTAATTCCCTCCCCCACTTAATTCGACTACATTCCATTATCCTCGTTTTGCTTTTGTTGATGTTCATATAATATCCTCCTTTCAAGACACTATCCATTCCGTTCAACTGCTCTTCCAAGTCCTTTGCTGTCTCTGACAGAATTACAATGCCATCGGCGAACCTCAAAGTTTTTATTTCTTCTCCATGGCTTTTAATACCTACTACGAATTTTTCTTTTGTTTCCTTCACTGCTTGCTCAATATACAGATTTAATAACATCGGGGGTAAGTTACAACCCTGTCTCACACACTTCCCAACCACTGCTTCCCTTTCATGCCCCTCGACTATTATAACTGCCATCTGGTTTCTGTACGAATTGTAAATAGCCTTTTCCTCCATGTATTTTACTCCTGCACCTTCAGAATTTGAAAGAGGGTATTCCAGTCAACATTGTCAAAAGCTTTCTCTAAGTCTACAAATGCTAGAAACGTAGGATTGCCTTTCCTTAATCTAGCTTCTAAGATAAGTCATAGGGTCAGAATTGGCTCACGTTTTCCAGTATTTCTACGGAATCCAAACTGATCTTACACAAGGTCGGCTTCTACCAGTTTTTCCATTCGTCTGTAGAGAACTCGCGTTAGTATTTTGCATCCGTGACTGATTAACCTGATTGTTCGGTAATTTTCACATCTGTCAGCACCTGATTTCTTTGGGATTGGAATTATTATATTCTTCTTGAAGTCTGAGGGTATTTCGCCTGTCTCATACATCTTGCTCACCAGATGGTAGAGTTTTGTCAGGACTGGCTCTCTCAAGGCCGTCAGTAGTTCTAATGGAATGTTGTCTACTCTCGGGGCCTTGATTCGACTCAGGTCTTTCAGTGCTCTGTCAAACTCTTCACGCAGTACCATATCTCCCATTCCATCTTGATCTACATCCTGTTCCATTTCCATAATATTGTCCTCAAGTACTTCGCCCTTGTAAAGACTCTCTATATACTCCTTCCACCTTTCTGCTTCCCCTTCTTTGTTTAGAACTGGGTTTCCATTTGAGCTCTTGATATTCATGCATGTGGTTCTTTTTTTCTGCATAGGTCTCTTTAATTTTCCTGTAAGCAGTATCTATCTTACCCCTAGTGAGATAAGCCTCTACATCCTTACATTTGTCCTCTAGCCATCCCTGCTTACCCATTTTGCACTTCTTGTCGATCTCATTTGTGAGATGTTTGTATTCCTTTTTGCCTGCTTCATTTACTGCATTTTTATATTTTCTCCTTTCATCAATTAAATTCATTATTTCTTCTGTAAACCAAGGATTTCTACTAGCCCTCGTCTTTTTACCTACTAGATCCTCTGCTGCCTTCACTACTTCATCTCTCAAAGCTGCCTGTTCTTCTTCTACTGTATTTCTTTCCCCATTCCTGTCAATTGTTCCCTTATGCTCTCCTTGAAACTCTGTACATTCTCTGTTTCAGTCGGGTTATCCAGGTCCCATCTCCTTAAATTCCCACGATTTTGCAGTTTCTTCAGTTTTAATCTACAGTTCATAACCAATAGATTGTGGTCAGAGTCCACATCTGCCCCTGTAAATGTCTTACAATTTAAAACCTGGTTCCTAAATCTCTGTCTTACTATTATATAATCTATCTGAAACCTGTCAGTATCTCCAGGCTTCTTCCATGTATACAACCTTCTTTTATGATTCTTGAACCAAGTGTTAGGTATAATTAAGTTGTGCTCTGTGCAAAATTCTACCAGGCGGCTTCCTCTTTCATTTCTTAGCCCCAATCCATATTCACCTACTATGTTTCCTTCTCTCCCTTTTCCTACTACCGAATTCCAGTCACCCATGACTACTAAATTTTCGTCTCCCTTCACTATCTGAATAATTTCTTTTATTTCATCATACATTTTTTCAATTTCTTCGTCATCTGCAGAGCTAGTTGGCATATAAACTTGTTCTACTGTAGTAGGCGTGGGCTTCGTGTCTATCATGGCCACAATAATGCGTTCACTATGCTGTTTGTAGTAACTTACCCGCACTCCTATTTTTTTATTCATTATTAAACCGACTCCTGCATTACCCCTATTTGATTTTGTATTTATAACCCTGTATTCGCCTGACCAAATGTCTTGTTCCTCCTGCCAGCGAACTTAACTAATTCCTTCTATGTCTAACTTTAACCTATCCATTTCCCTTTTTAAATTTTCTAACCCACCTGCATGATTAAGGGATCTGACATTCCACGCTCCGATCCGTAGAACGCCAGTTTTCCTTCTCCTGATAACGACGTCCTCCTGAGTAGTCCCCGCCCGGAAATTCGAATGGGGGACTATTTCACCTCCGGAATATTTTACCCAAGAGGATGCCATCATCATTTAACCATACAGTAAAGTTGCATGCCCTCGGGAAAAATTACGGCTGTAGTTTCCCCTTGCTTTCAGCCGTTCGTAGTACCAGCACAGCAAGGCCGTTTTGGTTAATGTTACAAGGCCAGATCAGTCAAACATCCAGACTGTTGCCCCTGCAACTACTGAAAAGGCTGCTGCCCCTCCTCAGGACCCACACGTTTGTCTGGTCTCTCAACAGATACCCCTACGTTACGGTTATCTGTATCGCTGAGGCACGCAAGTCTCCCCACCCACGGCAAGGTCCATGGTTCTTGTGTGGGGGGGGGGGGGGGCGGCATGCGTGGTAAAGATGCTGAAATCCGAGAACTGATGAAACAATTAGCCAAGTGTCTTCCCAACAACAAGCGCAGTTGCGGTCCTGAAGCAAAACAGCTAGTGCGTTTGTTCCTCCGTTAAAACTTACACTCTTGAGTAACTGTACTAGGCGCACGTGCCAACTACATGTACTACTTTATATTGCCCTGTTGATGACAGCTTTACGGCCTTTATCATCCGACCGTGCAAGCCCTGCTCACAAATCACGGCCGGCCGGAGTGGCCGTGCGGTTCTAGGAGCTACAGTCTGGAACCGAGCGACCACTACGGTCGCAGGTTCGAATCCTGCCTCGGGCATGGATGTGTGTGATGTCCTTAGGTTAGTTAGGTTTAATTAGTTCTAAGTTCTAGGCGACTGATGACCTAAGAAGTTAAGTCGCATAGTGCTCAGAGCCATTTGAACCACAAATCACGATAGTGAAGGTGGGGGTAATGTCCGGCAGTTTTTCAGTGAGGGGTAGATCTTCACGCGATTTGACATTGAAGTCATAGGCTAGGTTGTTGCCTATAACCTACCCGAATTCTAACTCCGTCCGATTATTAATTAAAGAAATATTTACAGATTACCTGAAACAAAAACTGCGGGGTTTTATCCAACATAATTGGGTAAAGCCCTGCAGTGTGGGTTTTTCCCCATTTGGGATAAACAGGGATAAAAATGGATGACTGCATGATACTAACACGTGGAATAACCCCTTGCAACATTTGCAACATTGTCAAGTTACCCAGCACAATAATGAACTTAGACGTCTCGTAAATTGGAAAAAATACTGCTTAAAGATACTTCTACAAAAATAATACTTTCCTCTCCACGAGAGGAGGACTAGTAAGGTAATTTTAAGGAGTTTAGTTACTGGGGCTACCTACGTACCTAGTAAATAATGTACTTCGTTAGGTCCTCTGATTCTTTATTAAAGTCCCAGGCTCTTGTTCTTCTTCTTATTCTTCTTCTTCTTCTTATTCTCCTTCGGATACTTCTTCGCCAAATAGTGAGTTCATATCTATATCTGAGCTATTGTCATTATGTAAGTAGTCTGAATATGACTCTGAACAATAACCAAGTGGCTATTGGATCTGTTTCCTTCCTTTCTTCCCAATGAAGTAATGAAGTCTAGCTTTCGTTATTCTGTTTCTATAGTACGCTCTTTTCTTTCTGTGGCACGTCATTCCTTCTGAGTAGCAAACTTTTCTTTCAGATGCATTGTTCTTCCATTCTTTATTTCTTTGTCGACGTTAGAGGCACAGATTTCAATATTTTACAAGAACGTTTTCCTACATCTTTGTTTTGGATAGCTGAATTATATCTTCAGTTGAGATAATCTCAAGCAGGGTGTGTCAAATGTCATCTTTTACGGGAGTTATTATTTAAGAATTATCGTCATATTGTTGGAGCTGTGGTAATTTACCGCAAAATAGCTGCGGGGATTTACACCATTTCGTCGTTTCCCGCAAATACGCTATTGCTGATTTCGGTGAACAACTGGAACAATTACATCCACGCGCAAGTGACGCTTAAAAGCACTAGTTCCAAGGAGTAACCTGTTGAATCTTCTTTTCAAATCCTACATTATACAATGTTTACATAAAACACCAATAAAGTTACATGTAAGTAGTGAATAACAGACTTGCCTCATTTTCTCAGCTGCGAAGTGACCTGCAGGGACGAACTTTCATGGAAGAATAAGTTACAGCAAGACAAACTCGCCACCTGGCGGTCAACTCCTGCTTCGGTAACAGTCAATCCGAAAAAACGAAGACGATTTTTACCCCACGTGGGTTTTACCTCACCTACCCTACTGGGCAGAATTGCGTAGTAGGCTCCTACATGTTGTTCGATCCTGTCCTTAATATTCGGAACATGACTGAGATCAGGTGATCTAAGGACATAGAATACGCTCAAAACGGTAGGTTACACAGACTGGCACAGGCAAAGAGGACTTTTATCACAAAAATAAGTGTAGTAACCTCATTCCTTAACTTCAAGAAAAAGTTCCCGAGAGGGTGCATTTGGTGCCTAGCACTGCATTTCAGTGATTAATGAACTGTGGCAAAACCAGGTAAGAGAAGACTCGAAACGTCTGAAATGCTAAAACGCGTCAAACTGTAGTGATCCCTGTGTTCCATTCACGCAGCTACGGTCCGCTTCTTACGACCAGACATTTCCCTCAGTTTCCTCGTACACAGTTCTTTTACATACATCTGGACTGTAGTGGGAGACTTGCTCCTTGACCGGGATTAGTCGGTGCATGCCAGGGGCAAATGGGACTTACTAGAGCCAACTCTACAAGCGCCTTGCATTGCTGTAGACTGGTGTTGAAAATTTGTGGTCTGATAAGCAATGAGGAGATGAGGAGGGCACTACGCGGAAAACAACATAGCAAGGGATTAGATGATCTAACTTGGGGTAAAACATAAGGGTATAACTTTTGTTTTGTTTTGGGGCGCTTAACGACGACATTCTCAGATAACTTACAAATTCTGTAGTGCCAGAGACGACAGCACTACAAATATAGCAGAAACTAAAGGATAACTAGACGAAAATAATAAAGCAACAAAGAATTTGGAGGACTAACTATAGTGCTTGAACTCCACAGACAGTAGGGGAGCTGTTCATCACCTCATCTGCAACAGTAGAAAGTAGTAAAGGGAGACGTAGGGGGCAAAAACTATTGGGAAAGACAAAGCCTGGGAAATATATACAACATATTATTGAGCATTTTAGGTGTAAGTTCTGCTCTGAAATTAAGGGAATGGCACAGCACAGAAAGTCGTGAGGGAACGCATCAAGCCACTCAGAAGACTGTGGGTATTGAATTATTTGTAACACAATTCGGGAACTCAGAAGTAATGTAGGTGAACAAACGGTTGCACATTATCGTTGAGAAGGGCAGACTGTCAAATTTCCAATTTCAACTCATTAAAAAAGATATCGTATATGGACATTTGTCTCTATAATTTGCTGTTGAAAAGCGGAAAGCTTGGCTCTTCTGGGTTACAGAGCTCACCTACTTGCCCACAGCTTTTACCAGCGCATACCTCAACACGCCTGATCAGGAGAACTTTTTCATGCTTCGAGGGTGCATTGGGTCTGTTTCTTGGCTCACATTGTTCTATTCCCTATGACGTGCGTTACGCAGAGGTTAGCGTCTGGAACGATAGAGTGTGTACCCTACCGCGAGAATGCGGTTTTGGTTGACAAGTTACCAGTTGCTTTTCTCCAGCATGAATTCGACGGACAGTTTCTACCCTATGACTCTTTTGTCTCTCTTACCGTCCGTGATATCGACGACGACGACTCCTATCGTCACCTTGTGACCCACGTCAGTTTAGTGGCGGCAGTTTATGAGACTTGAGATACCCACGGTAGATCGTCAACACGGTTCTTCGTCAAAAATACAGTGTCTGTACAGCAATGAAGATGACATGTCACAGGTGCGGTGCTCCCACAATCTGGCGGCAATCTGATTTGCGAATATCACTCGCCTTGCTCGTGCAGCACACCGAATACAAGGCATGTCGACGCTCCAGTCACATGACAGACAGCACCAAAAATGTGTGTGAAATCTTATGGGACTTAACTGCTAAGATCATCAGTCCCTAAGCTTACACACTACTTAACTTAAATTATCCTAAGGGCAAACACACACACCCATGCCCGAGGGAGGACTCGAATCTCCGCTGGGACCAGCCGCACAGTTTGTGCAGAGCGCACCGTTCCGGTGGTAACTTAGTTTTTATAACTTAGTTTCTCATTGGTTCAATTAACAAAACATTAAATCGTCAGTCAGCTTTCTGAGGATCGGTAATCCAAAAGGCTTCTAACAGTCAGCAAACAGAGTATCTGATGTTTCTGACCTTTAACCTTCATGAACTAACTAGTCTGCAATTTAGACAGCCATTGTTTTTCAGCATTTTAAACGTTCGTTATTTCCGATTTCACGTTTCCCCACAACAGAAGAACACTAGACACGACCAGAGCTACTTACGTTCACCATTAAATGGGTTCCAAAATTCAGTTACAAATAGAAGTATACGATATTGGGCTGTCACTCTCTTATCGCTCTTGAAGAGGAAAATGGCTTGGGGGGAACATACCGGAAGATCTATCTGCTCGAGTTTTCAAAAAGGAAGCAAGAAAGAACGACTAGGATTTAATGCCTCGTAGATGAGGAAGTAATTGGAAACGGAGCACTTTTTCGGATTGGAGAAGGATGGGGAGGGAATTCGGCTGTGTGGTCTGAAAGGAACCATCCAGGTATTCACCCTTAGCGGTTTAGTGAAAATATGGAAAATCTAAATACAGACTGCCAGGCGGCGATGTGAATCACCGTGGTCCTGACTGAGTTTTCGGAAAACAGTTTCAAGAAGTGGTACCAGATATGTTACGTCTCCGAGACGGTATTCACTGAAAATCCATACATTTTCTTTGTCTTTCAGTATCACAGTTACTTCAGTAACTTTCTGTCTTCGCATTCACATGACGTCCGTATTGTGAACTGTTATACCGTCTCAAATGTAAAAAGTTTTCGGACCAACACCTGAATGAGGGCCACAATTAAAAATTCTGTCATTTAGCAAGTAGAGGGAAACTCTTTCTTCTTGGTTCGATGAAGCTATTATCAGGCCACAGTGAAGCTCTACCATCACTCACTAAACCCATGGGGACACTCAGCCAGGTCATATTTAGTAAATTTAAATGGTAAATATTTGTATATTTCTCGCAAGAAATGAATATTTTCAAATGACTAAACAGATACTCTCTATTCGCTAATGAAAGGGCTTTCTAAATAAAAATGCATTCTTTTTTTCCAGAACCGAACCGTTCAACGGCACGTTTTGATCGTAGACCTCACGACTGCAATAACTGCGGCGTGTGAGGAGGCAGTTAAGTTGCCAGGAAGTTCAAGATACTGCTATATCTCATCAACTGATCGACAACCCGTCCAAGATAATTACATGATAATGCTGCTAGCGTGTTACTTCAGCTCTGCAACTGGCAATGAATTCTCCCAGTTAATACCTCAAAATTGAAATCCCTCTGAATTACAGTCGCGTGATCACGCGAAGTCTTCAAGGCATTCGGCAGACTGATGCACTGCTTCTTCCAATGAAGTAGTAGGTCGATCTCAAGACTACCCATTATTTTCGTTCTGTCTGTGGCAGTCATCCGGACTAATTCGATTTCTATTTTTTCAAACTGTTAAACTTAGCGAGATTCTGGCAGCAGTGAAGTCATTGCCTCCACAGTATTTATACTTTCTTCTGCTGTATCTCACCGTAAGTTGGAAGCGTCTTTCCTCCCGTGACAGCCAGTCCACTTACTTCAGTAATGAAATCCATTCCAGAACTGCCACTCCAAGGAGAATACACATTAGGACCTGGCAGAAGAAAAACAAAATGGTGAACTGGTACTTATCAAGCTTGCCACTGTATGAGCCAGAAACATGGATCCTAAGGTACATTAGTAAAACACATTTAGAGACGTTTAAGGCGAGATATAATGTTGAGAAAGGGCAGTAAAGATAAAACCGAAAATCAAAATAATAAAGAGCTTCTGTAACGAAATGGAGGAAACGTATTTTGATAAATATTTTTCATAGAAAATATATCCAGAAAAGCCACACTTTGAGATGTAAATTCTTCCTACTTAATGCTCTAAAAAGGAAATCGGGTGTGGCAAACTGAAACTACTGGTCGTTGAAAAGAAAAGCGGAAAATAAATGGAAGTGATGAATCACACTTCGAAGAACGTGCAGTCCGGCACGACAGTCTATGGATCTGCTAGCAGGAGCCACAATTTTTGATGACATGATAACGTCCAATCTAGATTCACAAATTCTATGAAGATGTTGACATGAATAACGTGTACGATAATGAGCTTCACTGAAAACTGAGTGCACACAAGACATACTTCGATCCGCGAGTAGAAGATTTCAGTCTACAGTGTGGTCCATTTATAGTGACTGGGCCAAATATCTCACGCAGAGTTAAAGGTCACATGCTAAAACATCAGCTAATTATTCCGTACGAGTCCTGATATCTTTCACGGTCCTTACCCGAGATGTATATTAGTGGCAGTAGAATCACCGTGCAGTTTGTGTCAAACGGTGGTTCTTTAAACGTCAACGTGTTCGCGTAAAGCACTTCTTCCATCCATGCATTCCCATTTGAGTTCACGAAACATTTCCTTAATACTTACGCGTTGACTGAACGTATGGTCAAACGGGGTCAACAGAACAATGGGCAGAATAGAAATGAAATTTCCAAAACAGTTGTATGCTATTGTGTCTGAAGTCAAATGGGAATATAATTCAAAGATTTGTTTGTCTAGGTTAGCATTGAACCAATCTAATAGGGACAATTTTAACTCTCTGGTCACCAGAGATCGGGCCAATAACATCTTAGGAGTATGCTAAAAAACTCAACAAGCACCCCACAACATGAGAAGTCATTCTTTAGTCAACGAGTTGCTATTCGAAAGCTCTCTGTTACAACTGGCGTACAACTTGTAGGGTCAACGTCATAATCATTTTGAAACACGATGTCAGTGTCTTAACGTGTTATTAAAACAATCAAGTTCATCTGTTTTATTTTACAGTAAATTAACTGGAGATTCAACAGTTTTCATTTGGATAATAGAATAAGGAACAACAATTCGTGAAGCATATTTAGTTTTTGAACTGCATAAAATATTTTTGAAGCAGATTAATTTTTTTATTATTTTCTTAGATCCAAACAGATTTTTACATTTCCTTATTCACCACAAAGATTAATAAGGAGAAACAATAATCCCTTTGGGCTGAATAGAAACGACAAGGCGTTTTGTTATATAGCATAATCTTTGTCTCAAAACTACTTACAAGATTAAAGTCAGGCAGAAGACTTTTAATCCCATACAGTTTTTATTTTCGTATTTCTTGTTAAAATTATCACTTTCTTTCCGTTTAATACAGAAAAATGTTTCTGTTCACTCAATTCAGTGGTATCGGCAATAAGCTTAACGGTACACCTCTGAACTGCTTCGATGTCTTCCTGTAATCAGAACCGATGGGGATCCCAAACACTCGAATAGTACAGGGGTCACACAAGTGTTTTGAATGTGTTCTCATTTATAGATGATCTACATTTTCCTCAAATTTAAAGAAACCGAAGTCGATTATACGCCTTTCCTACAGCCGACCTCACGTACACATTCCATTTCATGTCGATTTGCAAACATTACGCCTGGATATTTAATCGTCATGACTGTATCAGGCAACAAACTCCTACTACTTTCTTCGAACATTAAAAGGCATTTCTTCCTATCCATGTGCGTTAACATACGTTCCGAAGACTGCAAAGGCTGGCAAGTGCGAGAATTATTTCACAATCACCTTAATAGCTCATGCATCCAAGTTGCTGACAAGAACAGTATACAGAAGAACGGAAAAGAAAATTGAGGATGTGTTAGATGACGATCAATTTGGCTTTATAAAAGGTAAAGGCACAAAAGAGGTAATTCTGACATTGCGGTTGATAATGGAAGCAAGCATGAAGAAAAATCAAAACACATTCATAGGATTTGTCGACCTGGAAAAGGCTTTCGACAATGTGAAATGGTGTAAGATGTTCGAAATTCTGAGAAAAATAGGCGTAAGCTGTAGGGAGAGACGGCTAATATACAGTATGTACAAGAGCCAAGAGGGAAAATAAGAGTGGAAGACTAAGAACGAAGCACTGAGATTCAAAAGGGTGTAAGACATAAATGTAGTCCCCCCCTCCTCTACTGTATAAATTCTACATAGAAGAAGCAACGATTGAAAAAAAAGAAAGGTTCCAGGGTGGAAGGACATCAAAAGTAGACTATCACGGGCAAAAACGGCATTCGTGGCGAACAAAAGTCTACTAGTATCAAACATAGGCCTTAATTTGAGGAAGAAATTTCTGAGCATGGACGTTTGGAACACAGCATTGTATTTTAATGGAACATGGACTGTGGGAAAACCAGAACGGAAGGGAATCGAAGCATTTGAGATGTGATGCTACAGGCGAATGTTGAAAATTAGGTGGACTTATAAGGTAATGAATGAGGTGGTTGTGCGCCGAATCGGAAAGGAAAGGAATATGTGGAAAACACTGACAAACAGAAGGACCAGGATGATGGGCCATCTGTTCAGACATCAGGGAATTACTTCCATGGTACTATAGGGAGCTGCAGAAGGCAAAACTGTAGAGGAAGACAGAAATTTTAATACATCCAGCAAATAATTGAGGACGTACGTTGTAAGGGCTACTCTGAGATGAAGAGGTTGGCACAGGAGAGGAATTCGTGACGGTCCGCATCGAAACATTCAGAAGACTGATGACCCCCCCCCCCCAAAAAAAAAGCTGTATATTCATTACACCATAAGAATATTCTGTCTGAGTCTTCCTCCCGCAGTTGTTGAACGGCGACACTTTCCCATACAGTATAGCTTCTTCATCAAGCAATATTACTTTGCTGCTCAGTTTGTTGCTCACCGTTTCTGGCAGGCATGTCTATAGATAACAAAAGCGGTCCTATCAGAATTCCCTATGGCACTCCTGACGACACATTTCTCTCTGATGAACATTCTCCACGCAGGACGACATAGTAGGTACTACCACTTAAAATATCTTTGAAACTCATATCTGAGAAACTATTCCGTATGATCGGACCGCCGTTATCAGTCTACAGTGTTCCACTCTGTCAAATGTTTGACGGAAATCCTGGAATTGTAATCAGAATGTGGCTCTTCAACCATAATTCACAGGATATCGTCTGAGAAAGCTCTTAATGGAATTTTTAACTATGCTAAGCATCAAGGAAAGATTTACTGACCACACACACGCACACACACACACACACACACACACACACACAGAGAGAGATTACAGCAACCTATTTTTGTCGCTCGGAGAACCGCTTATAATGTTGGTTTATACAACCATTCCTGCCTAGCGCGCGATCACCGAATAAGCAGACACAGCTGTGACAAAAGGGCGTAACACTGTGTAGCCCAAAATCCAAAATACACACATGCGAATATTAAGCGCTTAAACCACACTAAACACGTCTCAAATCATTAATTTTTTTATTAGCTTGCAGTTCATATCGACAGCTAAACTTTTGCCGGTGTAATTGTTACTGAAGTGATTAGAAGAGGAAAGAAAAACCGGGACAGTAAATTGTTGTCAGCGAGTATTTTATAACAGTTCCTGTAGCACAATTCTTATGATAACTTTTGAATGGTGTATAATTTACTAACAATGAAACAGTTACAAAATTGTTAAGGCTTTCGTGGCCACTTGTTGACAAACTGCCTACTGGCTTCTGTCTCGGGTTCTTCGGCCGACGTTCATCTAATAATTAGATGGACGTCGGCCGAAGAACCCGAGACAGAAGCCAATAGGCAGTTTGTCAATGAAACAGTTGCTTGTTTACTCCATGTAATCATTTTTTTTTAGTCTGAATCACACTGTTAGTTCCAGAATTAGACACTAAAGCGCCAAAGAAAGTGGTATAGACATGCGTATTCAGATACAGAGATACGTAAACAGGCAGAATAGGACGCTGCGGCAGGCAACGTCTACATACGGGGTGATTATAATTTAACTTCCAAACCGCTGCAGAAAAACCAACACAGGTCAGAATGATGTCAAATTGCAACCAAATATTATTGGAGCAGAAGAAATATAAATAGTCACAAAATGTAGCAATAGATGGCGCTGTAAGCATAATAATTTAATAGTGGTTGACTATAAATGACAAATGAATCATACAATTCCTAAGGTGTACGTTTGACATAAATAAACTGTGCTACTCAGTGTGAATGGGTGTAGAGACGTTACACTGTTAGTTAGGTAAACCCATCCATCACGGCAAGGTCATATCACATCGGATTGGAAAAATCGATTTTTAACTGTCCTGAGGCCGAAAACCGCATAAAAAGCATGAGTCAAAATCAAATAGGATTACTAATTTCCGTGTGACCGGCACAAAGCATGTTTAATTTGCTGTCCACCGTTTTCTGCAGCAAGTTTTAATCGAGAAACAGTATGTTCCACAACTGATTGAAGTGTTTCCGGGGTCACGTTCAGAATGTGTTTCGCAATGTGTGCTTTCAATGCAGCTAAGTCTGCAATCGGAACACTGAACAAAACGTCTTACAGATAGCCCCACAGCCAGAAGCCACACGGATTAAGATCAGGTGATAGGGACGGCCAGGCTGCAGGGAAATGGCGGCTGATAATTCTAGGATTTCCGAAATGGCGCTTCAGTAGTTGCTTAACTGGATATGCATTGTGCGGAGGTGCGCCATCTTGCAAAAAATGATCCCATCCACACATCCACGCTGTTGGAGAGTTGGAATGACAGTTGCGCAAAAGACATAGCTCTTACCACTGACGGCACAGGTAACAGGACCGGAAGCACCTGTCTCCTCGAAAAAATATGGTGCTATGACAAATGATGCCGTAAAGCCGCACCACAAAGTGCCCTTTTCAGGATGAAATGGTACTGGTTGATTTGCGTATAGATTTTCCGTTGCCGATATTCGACAATTCTTCGTACTGACATAACTTGTACATATCGAAGTGGGCTTCATCTGTGCAAAAAATATTCCACGGCCAATCGTTGTCCACTTCCATTCGAGCGAGAAATTCTTCAGCAAAGGTCTCTCTTGCTGGCAGGTCAACAAGAAGCAATTCGTGCAAATAGGTAATTTTGAATGGATAGGAAAGAAGGATGTTTCGTAGGATTTTACGCACCGTGCTCACGGATATGTCCAATGTTCTGACAATTCTCTGTGCACTACGCGGTTGCACACTGCCACTCGTCTCCTCCTGCATTGCTGTGACCACTGCTTCCACTGACGTCGAATCAGTTCGTTTCCTCCCTCTACCAGGTTGCACACCAAAAGAACCCGTCTTTTCGAATTTCCGAATAATTATCTCCAGATCCACGGCAGTCATCGGACCAACGCCTTTTTTCAAACCCTTCAGAACTTCTGCAGAGCGACTTGTGCACAGTCATCATTCTCGTAATATAGCTTAACAAGCAAAGCGCGGTCCTGCATAGAGACAGTCATGGTGAATGTCGCAGACGTGAAAGGAAGAAAATCCGTGTACCAGGCGTGTTTGCACCAACCGCAATGGGTGGTGCGCATGACAGATCTTTTGATTTACGTAATCTGACACATACAGAGCCATCTACTGATGAAATTTCACGCTATTTTTTTTTCTTCTGCCATACGTTTTCCCCCTTTTCAGGTAATATTCCTTTGCAATTTGACGTCATTCTGACCAGTGGAGTTATTTCTACAGCAGTTCTAAAGTTTAGTTATAATCACTCTGTATGACAACAAGTGCCTGGCGCAGTTAGATCGGTTACTGCTGCTGCTGCGAGCTAACATCCCAAAGATGTTCGGGATCACATGCGGTTCCCCTTCGTCGAAATGTGTTGGCTCAAACTCGCCTATGGATTGAACCGCAAGTGTCGCATTACACGCCCTAAATTACACACTTGTGACCCTTTGGTTAAATTGTCTGGCTGATGGTAAGTTTGCGAAATACAAAGTTAACGTAACATTTATAACAGTAATAATAATATCGGAAACTAAATCAACGACCCATAAATGATGTAGGCCACACAGTTGCGATTTGGTTAGAATAACATTTATTCAGAAAGCAAACTATAGCGAAAGTGGTCGTATTTAGAGTTACTTCAAAAATAGTTCAAATGGCTCTGAGCACTATGGTACTTAACATCTGAGGTCATTAATCCCCTAGAACTTAGAACTACTTATACCTAACTAAACTAAGGACAGCACACACATCCATGCCCGAGGCAGTATTCGAACCTGCGACCGTAGCAGTCTCGCGGTTCCAAACTGAAGCGCCTAGAACCGCTTGGCCACAGCGGCCGGCTTTATAGTTACTGTTATACTCGAGCGTATATTCATTTATCACAGCTCGATCATTCACGATCTCATCGCGAAACGTAATACTCCACCTCGATATTTATACGAAAAGTTAGAGTTCACTCCAGGCGCACCGCTACTCACCGTTCAAAGACTAAGTCCCACGAGACCACACAACGCGAAACAGTTCCGTTTCCTGAAGCCGCCCATCTGATTGGCTATATCTTATTCGATATTATTTTACATTTCAACATATTTAAATAATAAAAGCTTGACTACTTTCACGTTCTAATTAAAGTAACAACATCATCCATTACATAATAAATGTTAAAATCTTTTACATAAAACCAATACAATTTCCTTCTTAACTTAGAATGTCACGGCCAGTAGCCTTGCACCAGTGTGCTTTCTGATTAATAAATAAAGGATAAAAGTAACTATTATGCACTAAACTTTACAACAAATATCCTATTACCTAATGATTCAATAAGGTGTCATGCTGTCATCCTTCAATGTGTTTTCTGTGAAGGAAAGATGATCTGTTGCTTAACTGAAAATCTGATAATTTAAATTTAGTATATATTTTAAACAAATAAAGTTATAGAGTTGATATTTACAACATTTGTCATTCTAATGATGCGCTTCTACATGAAATGTCGATCGTTAAGATCGACCAAAGTGTTAAGATTTTAGCATTAAGGGCTTTGTTACAAAACTTGTTAATTTCACTTCAACAGTACATCCTAAACCATTATAGATATGATCAATATTCAAGTTTTATTGGGACCACCATTAAATTTTATGGAGTATGGCAGATAAAAATTACTGTGGATTCATTCCCTGCACTACTACAGAATTAAGTAGTTTTCATAATTGTTTCCCTTTATGGCCCATCATAGGTCCGTCATTTTTAACACTGCTACGTCTCCTTGGCCACAAAACGCTTCTACTGAGTTTCCCTATGACGTAGGTTCTCGTCTCACTCGCACACTACAGCGCTTAGGCCCCAATAGAGGCCTGTGAGTTTCCCCATCCCGTGGTGAATCTGCGCTCTTTGTGGCACTAGGTCCTGGACGACAGGGTTTGTTTTACAATTCCTGTACGTTGACTCTATCGGCCATATACTTAAATGAGAGCGAAATGCTCATTAACTCACATCCAGGACGACATTTTCGCGAATGTATCATGAATATCAGGAATCCGGTAAAACACCAAATTCCGACATCGCTGCGGCCGGGAAAAGGTCCCACAAGAACTTGACCAACGACAACTGAAGATTATCACTGAGCGTGACAGAAGTGCAACAAATGGCTCTGAGCACCATGGGACTTAACATCCGTGGTCATCAGTCCCTTAGAACTTACAAGGGAACCTCCCCATCGCACCCCCCTCAGATTTAGTTATAAGTTGGCACAGTGGATAGGCCTTGAAAAACTGAACACAGATCAATCGAGAAAACAGGAAGAAGTTGTGTGGAACTATGAAAAAATAAGCAAAATATACAAACTGAGTAGTCCATGGGTAACATAAGCAACATTAAGAATGACGTGAGCACAGGAGCGTTGTGGTCCCGTGGTTAGCGTGAGCCGCTGCGGACCGAGAGGTCCTGGGTTCATGTCTTCCTTCAAGTGAAAATTTTAATTTTTTATTTTCAGACAATTATCAAAGTTCAGGCACTCACACATAACCAACTTCACTCTTCGAAATTCTAGGACATGTTCAGATTTGCTTGGACATATGCAGGATTTGACGGTCTACACTCGCAAAAATTTGAAAACGTTAAAAACATATGTTTTGACAGAGCACAGAGAAAACTGTGCGACTGTGAAACTGTTGCATTCATTTGTTGCAGTTTATGTGACACACTCTTATGTTTTCATCACTTTTTTGAAAATGATTATCACATCCACAAGAAAACCTAAATCGGGCAAGGTGGAAGAATCTTTTTACCCATTCACCAAGTGTGTGAGTTAGGTGGGTCGACAACATATTCCTGTCATGTGACGCACATGCCGTCACTAGTGTCGTATAGAATATATCAGACGTGTTTTCCTGTGAAGGAATCGGTTGACCTATGACCTTGCGATCAAATATTTTCGGTTCCCATTGGAGAGGCACGTCCTTTTGTCTACTAATCGCATGGTTTTGCGGTGCGGTCGCAACACACAGACGCTAAACTTATTACAGTGAACAGAGACATCAATGAACGAAAGGACAGATCATAACTTTGCAAAAATAAAGAAAATAAAATTTCCGCTCGAGGGAAGACTTGAACCAAGGACCTCTCGCTCCGCAGCTGCTCACGCTAACCACGGGACAACGGCGCTCCTGTGCTCAAATCGCTCTTAATGTTGCCTATGTTACACATGGACTACTCAGTTTGTATATTTTGCTTATTTTTTCATAGTTCCACACAACTTCCTGTTTTCTCGATTGATCTGTGTTCAGTTTTTCAAGGCCTATCCACTGTGCCAAATTATAACTAAATCTGAGGGGGGTGCGATGGGAAGGTTCCCTTGTTAGAACTACTTAAACCTAACTAACCTAAGGACATCACACACATCCATGCCCGAGGCAGGATTCGAACCTGCGACCGTAGCGGTCACGCGGTTCCAGACTGAAGCGCCTAGAACCGCACGGCCAGAAGTGCAACACTTCCGCAAATTGCTGCAGTTTTCACTGCTGGGCCATCAACAAGTGTCAGCGTGCGAACCATTCAACGAAACATCATCGATACGGGCATTCGGGGCTGAAGGCCCACTCGTGTACCCTTGATGACTGCACAACACGAAGCTTTACGCCTCACCTGGGCCCATCAACACCGACATTGGACTGTTGATGGCTAGAAACATGTTGCCTGGTCGGACGAGTCTCGTTTCAAATCGTACCGAGTGGATGGACGTGTACGGTATTGAGATCATCTCATGAATCCATTGACGCTGCATGTCAGCAGGGGACTGTTCAAGCTGGTGAAGGCTCTGTAAAGGTGTGGGGCGTCTGCAGTTGGAGTGAAATGGGACCCCAGATACGTGTAGATACAACTCTGACAGGTGACACATACGTAAGCATCATGTCTGATCATCTGCATCCGTTCTTGTCCACTGTGCATTCCGCCAGACTTGTGCAATTCCATCAGGACAATGCGACACCCCACACGCTACAGGGCGTCTCCAGGAACACTCTTCTGAATTTAAACACTTCCGCTGGCCGCAAAACCCCCCCAGACATGAACATTATCCAGCAGATTTTCCTAAGAAGATTTTTGAAATCAAGCAGTCGTCTTTTATTAATGTTCGTTTTAAACTGCCTTGATTTTCCTGAAGACAGAGATAAAGGTGCGGAAACAGTAATCCACTGATACTTATCACTGACATTGTTGTATACGAATGTGTTATAACATTGCGTAAGCAACTGTCTTTTGTTTTCGCTCGAAATGATGAAGTGTGGTTTGCATGCAGTTCTTGCACAATTTTAGGGGAAAACGAGAAGTTTTATATTCATGACGCCCACGAATTTCTCTATAGCATTATTTAATAATGACGTCTTCCCTACACGTTTCCTTGGATAAACTTTGTAATTTTGACACTCCCTTTTCTGTATAATTCCTTTAATCTTTTTTACCAGATCGAAGAAGCCTGTAAATCAGCAATGTTCATCTCACTGGTAACTCCGTGCGACCAACTCGTAGATCTTCCTTGATAACGGTGCACTGATTCCCACGAGCAGCTCTAAAACTTTAGAATAGTTCTTATTTCACAATTTTGCAAGTTTCACTTTTGTACCTGTTACGGACTTCATGTAAATGTTTCTTCGATACACTTCATGTTCAGATTTTATGAAACGAAATCGACTTTGCTCACTGTTTAAATGTAAGCGTTTGGTCCCCCCCCCCCCCCCCCCTCCGCCCCATTCACTTAACTGAAAAAAATTACAGCCTCTTCTTTGTCACTCACAGCTATTACTGCGTATGTTTCCCTTGGATTCGGAAGATACTCAATCTATGAAGAGCATTAGCACAACAATAATCCTTCGAACCACGGTTCACGGAATCGACTAAGTTATTTCCTGTTTCTCCTAATGCTTCCACAATTTCTGACGAAAAGTCAACATCATTCGAATGAATGTCCAAGATATTACCTAATAAATAACTCGTATGTAGGTCTGCAGGAGAATTAGGTGCTTTTGACTAAATATCATGTTCTTCAAGTGTCATGTTTGCAGGGCTGAAAACAGTAATTGGATCCCATATTACTGCGAAACACTGAAACCTGCCCAAGGACAGATGCTGTTAGCAATCACTGCTAATTATTATGGATATTAAATGAGTGGCAAAGTCGAGCGAATAGTAACTGTGAACAATTGTCAAGGGAAACCGAAATTTCTTTTACTAATTATGACCGCATTGTGCAATGTTATATGTTTACCGAAGTGCTGTTAACCAAGGAAATGTGCCTGCCGTGTTGTGCACGCGCTATCTGCTGCAGCAACGGCAGGGGCTTATATTTCTCCAGCTGCTTGGTGACTTAGTAATTTGACAGTTTCCAACATTTTCTTTAAGTACCTGTAGCGTATCTTAAACTAAACTAAACTCCGCTCGAACGGCCATGAAGGGCCAACGGTACCGACCGGCAGCCTTGTCATCCTCAGCCCACCGGAGTCACTGGATGTGGATATGGAGGGGCATGCAGTCAGCACACCGCTCTAGCGGCCGTATGTCAGTTTACTGGACCGCAGCCGCTACTTCTCAATCAAGTAGCTCCTCAGTTTGTCTCACAAGGGCTGAGTGTATCCCGCTTGCCAACAGCGCTCGGCAGACCAGATGGTCACGCATCCAAGTGCTAGCCCAGCCCGACAGCGCATAACTTCGGTGATCTGACGGGAATCGGTGTTACTGCTGCGTCAAGCATGTTGGCTTGCAGTGTATCTTACCAGCTAAAATTCTGGAGTTGCGTTTCTTTCGGTATATCCTTCCTGTATAAAAAAAAATCCGTACAGATATTGACATGTGGGATTGGACCAACGTCTTGTGAGATGATGATTAATCTAATATGGATAACATACGTTGAATAACATAACTAACCCTGCACCACTTAACAAAATTCCAAAACTAATCTAACAAACTGTTCGCAATATATAGCTGCTGCCCAGCGAAGGGTTAATAACATAATGAAGCTTCACAACAAAATGGAGCATGATATAATGTCGTTTTTCGTGCTACATTACAATTATTTATCTTCGTCACATGTAAGAAAATGTTGAAACATTCGATTCACATGATCGTCTGTGACGGTGTAAGAATAAACAATAAAAATAGATTCTTCAGGTAACGAAATTGTAAAGCTCAGTTTGCTCAGATCCAAATAGCAGCAGAAAAAGGTGCTCATGCTGATACCGCGTTCCTTGACTTCCGGAACGTCTGCGGTACCATGAATGTAACTCCATCTTCTGGTGAAGTATGGGACTACGGCTGTTCAATGTTCAATAAAAACAATACCAATCGCCGTTATATAGGTTTATTTGTAGGCAACCAGTTTCGACGTAGTGTAATGTCGAAACTGGTTGCCTAGAAATAAACCTCTACAACGGCGACTGGTATTGCTTTTGTTGAATATTCGGTACAGATCAGTCAGTAAACACAATACGAGCTTGCGGAATATGGGACTGGCTTGGTGACCGGATTAGGACTTTCTAACAGATAGAACTCGTCCTTACCACGGAGCGAAAGTTACAGACGTAAGGAAATGTTACAGGACGTTCTCCGAACGTGGAGAAGCTAATAACTGTTATAGAACCATTAATCCACACTATCTGTATAAATGATATAGTTGACATGGTCAAAATGTCCGTGGTTCTTCTCTAGGATGACGCTGTTGTTCTTAAGGAAATGTCAGAGCCAGAAAATTACTGTCAAATAGAGTAAGACAACCGAAGGCTTGACGCCTGGTGGAGGCACTGGCAGTTTACTCAGCGTACATAAACGTAATTTGATGGGTACAAACAGAAGAAGGTCTAATGGTTCAAATGGCTCTGAGCACTATGGGACTTAACATCTGAGATCACCAGTCGCCTATAACTTAGAACTACTTAAACCTAACTAACCTAAGGACATCAGACACATCCATGCCCGAGGCAGGATTTGAACCCGCGACCGAAGCAGCAGCGCGGTTCCGGACTGAAGCGCCTAGAACCGCTTGGTCACAACGGCCGGCAAGAAGGTCATTACTTTCTGGACTACACGACTGGTGAGTAATTATTCGAAACAGAAAAAAAGGCGCAAGGTACGTAGGAATGACTGTTCGGGCCTGGCTGTTCCCCAGTTTAAATCAACTCAGTACTTGAGGTATGGGTTGGGGAGACTTGTTGCAACCCGTTCTTATGCACCAACGATCATTCATCTGTTATGAACCATGGAGGAATGGAACGTCCTACCACAACAACTCCATACCAACCTTGTGGCCGGTATGGGAGCAGGTTAAGGAGCATGCATCGCCGTCTGTGGTTATCACACACCCTGTTAAGAACCATGTCAGAGGTTTAATTGGTTGCTTGATGTGGAGGCGGGGACCAGACAGCGAGGTCATCGGTCGCATCGGATTAGGGAAGGCTGTGGAAGGAAGTCGGCCGTGCCTTTTCAAAGGAACCATCCCGGCATTTGCCTGAAGCGTTTTAGGAATTATGGAAAACCTAAGACCGGATGACCGGTCGCGGATTTGAACCGTCGTCCTCCAGAATGCGAGTACAGTGTGCTGACCTCTACGCCAAATCTTGATACGTCCCGGCTTTTGTAATGTCGATGGGACCATCTGCATCGAGGTGACTTCAGTGTAATTGTTGCTTTGGATAAAAGTTCATCTCATTATGTATTTCTTTCATTTATCCACCGCACTATACAGAGGCAGTAACGTCTGTGTATGGTCCAATTTTCATGGAGCTTTGTTATTTAGCAGTGACACATCATGAGAAAGTTATTTATATGTGGGGAGAGGGTGGCAGAAGGTTTACATATTGGAGAACAAGTTCTTTAAGCTGTATGTTGGTCGTTGTTATGTACACATGATAGTGGTTATTTTCTTCAGTTTTACTGTCAGTGTTTTTAGATACCGAATGCCAGACTATATTCAAAGAAAAATGTCCTACCCGGCGGTGGAGGTAGGTGTTGGCTGATAGAGCGGTGTCTCTCTTCGCTGATTTTGCTCAGGTGGTATGGCGCCTTTCTTGACTTTATCCGAACACACACCAAAATGATCAATGCAGCTCTTGAACGACAGACTGATTTCAATCACAGCAACTTTACTGAAATCTGCAAATACGTTTGAGCAGTATATGAAGGTATATCCAGGTGAGACTAGCCATTTCAGTTCACTCATAGTCGCCGATTTTCAGTCATATCTGACCGCAATATCCGCTATACAACTCCAGGACTGCATTCATTTTGTGACGTCGTCCGAAGAGCAAGGTCCCGTGTTAAAGTTGGTACGTCACGACGGAACCACAGGCTTAAGACATTAGCTGCCAGCCGCAGCCACGTGAGAGAGACGTCGACGAAGGCGCGCCCTCAAAGTTTCCGTCCGCCGCCGCTGCTGGAAGTCTACCACCGTCAGAGCGCACCGACGTTCGCCTCACTCCTTGATAGCCCATTTTGATAGTCACTCTGATAACGCCATCATCATAGTTTATTTCGGGGAGCGAGCTTGTGTCTTTAGTTAGAACTGTGTACCGAAGTTCACAGTTCAGTGTAAAACATATTTGACCATCCATCATTCAGTACACGAACTATAAACAGTGGTTGTGTGCTCTGCAGTCCGCCCCCTTAACTGAATGGTCAGTGTGCCTGAGTGCCATGCAGCGGGCCCTGGTTCGGTTACCGAACGGGTTGGAGGGGAATAGGGGTATCTTGTAAAACAAAAAGAAAACTGTATCTGTCAATCCAAAACATTTCCAATGTTGATGCTATAGCACATTATAAGAAATACTGCAAAATATTAAAGACTGTAATACGGATGTCAAAGCAAATATATTACAAGGAAAAGATGGTCATATCAGATAACAAAATAAAGACAATATGGGATATAGTGAAGGAGGAGACCGGTAGAACCAGACATGAAGAGGAACAAATAGCATTAAGAGTAAATGATACATTGGTGACAGATGTGTATAGTGTTGCAGAACGTTTTAACAAACATTTTATAACAGTTACTGAAAAGATGGGGTTGTCAGGTTCTGTAGATGTTGCTATGGAATACCTCAGATCAGACATTTCAAGTAACTTCCACAATATGAATTTGACCCTCACTACCCCAACAGAAATAGAGTCCATCATAAAATCTTTAAAATCAAAAACATCTAGTGGGTATGATGAAATATCAACAAAGTTAATTAAAGAATGTGATTCTGAGCTAAGTAACATATTAAGCTATCTGTGTAACCAGTCGTTTATTAGTGGAATATTTCCTGAATGGCTGAAATATGCTGAAGCGACTGTTTAAGAAGGGAGATAAAGAAATAGCATCAAATTTCCATCCAATTTCACTGTTGCCAGCATTCTCAAAAATTTTCGAAAAAGTAATGTACGGTCGTCTTTATAACCATCTTATCTCAAATAACATACTGTCAAAGCCACAGTTTGGATTTCTAAAACGTTCTGATATTGAGAAGGCTATCTACACTTACAGTGAAAATGTGCTTAATTCATTAGACAAAAAATTGCAGGCAACTGGTATATTTTGTGGTCTGTCAAAGGCATTTGACTGTGTAAATCACAATATCCTTTTAAGTAAACTAGAATATTATAGTGTAACAGGAAACGCTGCAAAATGGTTCAAATCTTATATCTCTGGCAGGAAACAAAGGGTGTTATTAGGAAAGAGACATGTATCAAGCTATCAGGCATCATCCGACTGGGAACTAATTACATGTGGGGTCCCACAAGGTTCCATTTTGGGGCCCTTACTTTTTCTTGTGTATATCAATGACCTTTCATCAGTAATATTACCAGATGCCAAGTTTGTTTTGTTTGCCGATGATACAAACTTTGCAATAAATAGCAAATCAAGTGTAGTCTTAGACCAGTCAATAAAATATTTGTGGACATTAATCACTGGTTCCTAGCCAATTCTTTGTCACTAAACTTTGAAAAAACACACTACATGCAGTTCAGAACTTGTAAGGGGTGTCCCAAGAGTATATGTCTAACATACGATGACAAGAAGAAGTGGACAGTGTTAAATTCTTGGGATTACAGGTTGATAATAAATTCAACTGGGAGGAGAACACCACAGAGCTGCTGAAGCGTCTTAACGAATGTCTGTTTGCAATGCGAATTTTGTCAGACATACTGGATATAAAAATGAAAAAGCTGGCATACTATGCTTACTTTCATTCCATAATGTCATATGGGATTATTTTTTGGGGTAATTCATCAAGCCAAGCTAAAGTTTTCCGGGCACAAAAACGTGCAGTAAGAATTATATGTGGTGTGAACTCAAGAACATCCTGCAGTAAGCCTGTTTAGGGAACTAGGGATACTAACTACTGCTTCCCAATATATTTATTCCTTGATGAAATTTGTTATTAAAAATATATCACTTTTTCAAACCAACAGCTCAATTCATGGAATCAATACTAGGAATAAGAATAATCTTCACAAGGATTTAAAGTCACTTAGTCTAGTACAAAAAGGTGTGCATTATTCAGGAACACACATTTACAATAACTTGCCAGCAGCCATAAAAAGCTTAACAACCAATGAAATTCAGTTTAAGAGAAGCATAAAGGATTTATTGGTGACCAACTCCTTCTACTCCATTGATGAATTTCTTAGTAAAACCAACTGATTTGTATATAAGTACAACATAACTTCTGCACAATTTCAGTGCAGTAATGTGTTCATTGAAAATTTGTGTGTGTGTGTGTGTGTGTGTGTGTGTGTGTGTGTAAGTATAATCTAACTTCTGCCCCATTTCAGTGCAGTAATGTGTTCATTGTAAATAAGTATTACAGTAGTTGTATTACATGTTTATTACCTTAAAAATAAATAAAAAACTTTTTTATTTTAAATTCAGTGCATTAGTATTTGTAAAATGACTCTTAGTGTCCATTAAAAAATGACGATCATTCCACTTGGGACCTGTGGAATGGTACATTAGCTTATTTGTTTTAGTTGTAAATATTTGTTATGTATTGTTGTTTTTCCGACATGTTCCACATCCTGGAGGACCTCCTCACTACGGATCAATTGGAATGAAAGTAAATCTAATCTAATCTAATCTATTCTCTGCCCGCGAACTGATTGTTGTGTTGTCATCATCATCATCATCGACACGCAAATCGCCCAACGTGCCATCAGGTGAAAAGACTTGTAACTCGGCGGCCCAACTTCTCCCGGTGGGTACTCCCGACCATCAATGCCAAATGACCATTTCATATCACTGTGTCTTGTGACTGTATAAAATGTATATCGCCCTTCGTATGGACATGGATGTCTTCCAGAGTCAAGTATCCTATATTAAAGTGTTTTTACCAAAACTGATCTAATGCTCATCGTACGTTGTTCTCAATTAATTACTCTCCATCGTAATTAAGTAAAAAGCCACATTCTTCCATCAAACGTAGTTGACACAGCAGGTAAAAAGACTTGCAACTCGGCGGCCCAACTTCTCCAAACGACCATTTCGTTTCACATGCTCATGAATCGACTGCAGAATCTCAACAACTGCAATCCTTTGGAATAACAAATTATATGCTCCACCCTTGTACACATTTTTCATTAATTGTTAATACTTTAGTCTTTCTTAATTTTCATTCATTCGATGTCAACGAAATCTCACAGTAACCCACTTTTCCTTTCCATTTGTCATATTTTTCCTCGACTCTGCATTTCTCTGATTTTAAACAGATATCACTATCTTTGAGAGTAACAGACATTCAACAGAAAATATGCACGTGCAACACTTAAATAAGAAAGTCCATTTGTTTGTAATACATAGAAACCTACAGTTTTATTACGATATTGATGAAATTTTGTCCACTTTGTCTTCAAGACAACAGGAACATCGCTGTCTGCATAAGATTTCTTAATCTGACTTGAACCATATATCTACCTAACATATAAACGTGAAAGGTTGTTACCAGAAATCTAAAGTTCTTGGCCAGTTTATTTCAGATTTCTGCATGATCACCTAATGAACATTTGGGTGGACATAGGCTATATACTTTTTAATGTATATATAAAGGAGAAACGATGTTACCAAACACCTAACATTACGCATTAGAGATATATTACTGTAATTTGCAATTTAAAAAGAGATTGAAGCATATGATAGAATTGTTATTACTAAACTTTTAGTGTGAAATTGGTGTATATTTGCAAAAGTCGCAGCAGGAAGCCTAGAACCTGATTTTTATGAACGCCGCAATCTGTTGACCCGCAAAGATTCAAATATGCCCTTCGTTTTAAAGCGATTGAACGGGGCCAATCACTTTGTGTGGCGAATATTAAACATTCCTTGCAACGCCGGGCATTACAGCGAGTCTTACACTATGAAGATATTATTAATTAAAGAAAGAGATATATATATACACGTCAGGAAAAATTCCGTCACGTTTAACCGTCTGGTACGGCTAGAAGTCCGAGAAATTTTTATCGCCGGTCGGAGTGGCCGAGCGGTTCTAGGCGCTACAGTCTGGAACCACGCGACCGCAACGGTCGCAGGTTCGAATCCTGCCTCGGGCATGAATGTGTGTGATGTCCTTAGGTTAGTTAGGTTTAAATAGTTCTAAGTTATAGGGGACTGATGACCTCAGAAGTTAAGTCCCATAGTGCTCAGAGCCATTTGAACCATTTTTGAAACTTTTGTCGTTACCACTTATCATTTGTAGCTCAATGTTCACAGTAAAACTAATTGAAACACATTAGAAAATGTAGCTAACCACTGCTCTTGGGACAGTCTCAAAGGTGTACACAACACGTCTTTAATTTTTAGTCCGATATCCTTCTGCACGTGAACTGGCGAGAAGAGGGCAGCAGCGCTTTCGGTGAAGACCACGGGGCTACCTGAGCTGCTCGTAGAAACGTGCCGACACCTGTTCCCTCGTTGCTGACCACGCCCAATCACTGCTCTCCTCTCGCATGGAGGCTGTACGTCACGGACGTACTCGGCCGGTCTCGGCGGCCGCGCAACAAAGCGGGACGGGGGATGTCCGCAATAATGTATGCAGCCCACCTATGCGTTCGGAGAATTTACAGCGGCCGGCCCCAATATGTATTCGTGTAGAACACGGCCTGAACCTCCCCGGCGGTCGCAGTGGAACCACTCCGTGCCGCGCACCCCAGTCCCGCCGCGGCGTGTGCTGTGCGCTACACTACACGCGACCGCGCTCTGCCGACACGGCGCGGCCCATGTGAACTTCCCGCCCGTCAGATTTATTCGGCACGCGCCCGAATTTCCGACTACAAAGCGGCCGCCCCTCGCAATTAATACGGAGCCCGTAATGGCGACCGGCCGTGACTGCTAAACGCTCTCTTTGTCCAAGAGCGGCGGCCCGCGAGCAGAATGGGTTATTAACGCCAATTACATACATATAAGTCAGGTCCGCGATCGCAATCGTTCACGAAACGCCCCGCGATCTGCACGTACAACTGCGAAGCACGAGTCCCACGCCACACTTGTGGACTTATTTAATTAGCCGGCTTCGAGAACGATACAATTTCATTACCTCGCTGGCAAGGGAATCGCCGTACAAATTTTTCGTTCGTGAGTCCTGCTGTCACTGATGTTAGCATTCCATTATAGACGGGATCGTGTGTTCCTTTTCCTGTTAAGTCTGGAACACAAACCTCAATGAAAAAGATTTATTTGGAAGTGAGTATCAAATAAGTAACATACGTTCTTCTTCATTTCAAGGGGCAGGCCCTTCACCTTTTCCAATCTCATTTTAACCATCGCTTCAGTGTTCTTCTGAGATGTTGTTCTCCTTATCTTTTGTTGTTTTGTTACCTTTCCTTCTGGCATGTCATCGATATAATCTAGCCGTTTTAATTACTTTCACTTTGTTACGTCTTTAATGAAACAAACTCCGAACTCAACTCTTGTGTCTACATTCCGTATTTGATCCCTCAGAGCACAACCTTTCACGATTCTCAAAAGTATCAGTTTAATGACCTCAATACGCGTTTCGTCGTAATTCCGTATTGTCCATTCCCTTAAAATTAGGCAATGGACTTTTGTCTGAATTTTTATAGCCTAACGGAGAGTGAGAAATGGACAAACGGGATATCAAATTGACCAGCGTGAAATCTAAGTTTGCAAAAAATGGCTCTGAGCACTATGGGACTTAACATCTGAGGTCATCAGTCCCCTAGAACTTAGAACTACTTAAATCTAACTAACCTAAGGACATAACACACATCCATGCCCAAGGCAGTATTCGAACCTGCGACCGTAGCGGTCGTGCGGTTCCAGACTGAAGTGCCTAGAACCGCTAGACCCACACCGGCCGGCTCCAAGTTTGCAAAAAATGCTTCAAATCAGTCAGGGTGACAAACAAAACTTACATGCGAATTTAGATTTTCTACGCGAATCTCGATGATGAAGTCTTCTCTGGTTATCAACCGAGTCAAAGCGTCGTTCTGCGGCAACTTTTCAACAAGTTTCCTACTTGAAACTTGGAGTATACGTGCAAACCGGTGACAAGTGAAATAATAACAAGTACAGAGGACTTGCAAGATACAACTAATTTATTACTGATCAACAGCTTAACCGAAAAGGCACAGTATTTACCAAAAATTTTCTACAAGTGTCTCTTATACACAAATCAGAAAAACACATTACACGAAACCTTTCTGAATGAATTACTTGCAAACAAGAACTTCTTATAACTTCTATACTAACTGTATGCACTTCAATAATAAAAGGTAAAATCAGTTTCATTTAACAAGGGCACTTGAAAAATAAAGGTGAAATAAGTTTCTTTTGAACAGGATACACAAGTCAGAAAAATACATTACACAAAACCTTTCTGATTGAGTTACTTGCAAACAAGAACTTCTTATAACTACTATACTGACTGTAAGCACTTCAATAATAAAAGGTAAAATCAGTTTCATTTAACAAAGGGCACTTGAAAAATAAAGATGAAATAAGTTTCTTTTAAATAGGTCACCTGGGCAAGCACAGTAGGACAATTCACATAATTTCCAATTTCCGCTACCCGTCAAGTATTTCTCTTTAACATGTACATAAGTTCAAGTCTCGCTGCACGTAAGGTATAATTCAGAACACTATTCTCCTTCCTTTATGGTTTTGAAGGTAAAATATATAAGCAGTATAGCAAACAGAACAGACGCCTTGGCGTCCCAATGCAGAGAAAACTTAATGTAAGCTCCCCACTCACTGCAACCCGAAGAACTCAGTGGCCGCCGTATCGGTTGCCATTTTCCCCGCGGCCAAAAGAACCTCCCGTTCCCTCTGGTACTGGTCGGCCAAGGCGTCGTACTCCGGACATCGATTTAGACATGGGCTAGGTGCCAGCTGCAGTGCTGCAACAGAAAAGCGCAAACACACAGCCACAGCCAAAACAAACAATGTTAATAGCCCCAGAATATAGTAAGATAAAATTCTGCAAAGATAGTTCACATCATGACAAAGGCACATTAAAAATGGTTAAAAGAATTTACTGTAGAGCTCAAATTTCAAAATATGTAAAATTGCCCCAGCACAACCAGACTAGTTTTAGAAGGGCAACGATAACACAAAGCACAACATTATTACACCAGTACGTTGCATTTCAATACAATATTGGCACTCATAAGAAAAGGTAGAAGCTAGTGATAACACGGGTAGGCCCGAGTGCAAAACTAGAAAGCTTGAATGTCTACTTCTTCAATAGACAGCTGCGAGGTACATACGTAGTTCAACTCCACTAGCTAAAATGAATAACACATTGCCCAGCGTCCTGTGCAGAAGACCATGGCCCAGTCACGCCTCATGAACTTGCAATAACAGGCCCGCTTCAGCACTCCGAGCCACATACACCCGTCAAATCCAACTAACTCCACGCAAACACAAGTTTCACCCTCAGAGCAGCGACACGTACCGGCCGTTCCGAAGCCAAAACCCAGTCTGCCCGCCAGCCCACCAGCACCACCACCGGCCAACGAGGCAAAGATAAGCAACGCCAGAGGGAAACAATCGATCCGGGTGAATCGAACGGAGAAAGCGACTGGCATCAGCGCCTCACCACGTATCACTACTCTTCGCCTGTAGACGACGAGTATGAAATGAAATGATCGTGTGGCATTTATTGGCCAGGATATCCCCTTCGGGGTCTGCCCGCCGTATTGCAAGTCTTTTTAGTTGACGCCACTTCGGTGAGTTGCGTGTCAATGATGATGAAAATGATAATGAAGGACACACGATGCTCAGTCCCCTGACGTGAATCGAAGCCGGGCGACCTTGCGTGGTAGGCAATAACGTTACCACTGCGCTACGGCCGCGGACGCCGAATTGGAAACTTGTTAAAACGTTGCCACAGAACGACGCGTTGACTCGGATGATAAGCGAGGAGATTTCATCAACGAAAACTTCATTAGTAATTTTATCGAAAACATTTTCCGAAATTTCATAGTTAACTGAAGATTCAGAAAATGGATGAATATGGTATCAAACTAAGCAGTGTGAGGTCTAGTTTTGCAAAGAAATATGTAATCTTTGGAAGTCGCCTGGAGTATTAAGAAAAATTTGTTAGTGATGTAAGTGAAAACTGGAACATCTCACGAACAGCTGCTGCTAGCTACGTAAATGAAGTATCAAAAAATATCAGATTACAGTATATCTATATCCATTCCTACATGACTAATCTGCAAGTCTACTTAAGGGCCTCGCATAGGGTTCCCCTGTCGACCTTGAGATTATTCCTCTACCGTTTCACTCTTGAAAGCGCTCGGAAACAACGAACACCTTTAATCTTCCTGTGAGAGCTCCGACTTCTCTTATTTTTCGCGATGAAGATTCATCCCTATCCCCATATCGGCTTTAAAAAAACTCGCATTCAGAGGAGAAAGTTAGCGATCGAAATTTCATGAAACATCTCGCCGCAACGAGAAATCCCTTTGTTTTAATGATTGCCGACCCAAGTACGTATCATATCCGTGACATTCTCCGTATTCCGCGATAGTACAAAACGAGCTACTTTTGTTTGAACTTCTTAGATGTTCTGTATCAGTCCTATCCGGAACCGAGCGAGGTGATTCAGTGGTTAGAACACTGTACTCGCATTAGGGAGGACGACGGTTCAATCCCGCGTCTGCCATTCTGGTTTAGATTTTCCGTGATTTCCCTAAATCACTCCAGGCTAATGCCGCGATGGCTCCTTTGAAAGGACACAGCCTACTTCCTTTCCTGTCCGCCCCTAATCCAATGTGACCAATGACCTCGCTGTTTGGTCTCTTCCCCCAAAAACAACCCCAACCCCTCCTATCGGAAAAGGGTGCCATAGCGTGCAATAATGCTCCAGAAGAGGACTGACAAACATAGTGTAGACAGTCTCTTTAATGGATATTGCATTTTCTAAAGGTTCTGTCAGTCAAAGTCTATTGCATCTTCTAAATCTCCTGCCAGTAAAGCGCAGTCTTTGGTTAGCCCTCGCCACGACATTTTGTATGTGATCTTTCCAGTTTAATTTGTTCGTAATTGCAATCCCTTTAATTAAATTGACCTCCTTTAAATTAGTGTGATTTATCGTGTAACCGAAATGTAACAGTTTCTTTTTAGTATGCAGGTGGATGACCTCACATTTCTCATTATTTAGAGTCAGTTTAAACTCCTCTGCTTTCTCTTGATCGGTATGCTCTCAATAATAATAGACTACCAATCGGTAACTAAATACACTGACGGAAAAAAACCAGCGCATAAAATAATTGTTGCAGAGTAATTGAAATATCCCCGTGAATATATTTGTCCAGTAACGTATTTCGGTGATTAACATTGCAAGACCACAGGTTAATGTAAGTGCGAGATAAGCCATTCCAAAGGTGAAATGCTGGTACATTAATAACCGGCGTAACAGCCAGAATGTTGAATGCACGCTTGCAAACGTGAATGCAGTGTATCGTACAGGTACTGGATGTAAATTTGTGGTACGGAGTTCCATGCTTGTTCCACTTGGTCGGTCAATGCAGGGACTGTTAGTGATGTTTGAGGGTGACGCTGGAGCTGCCGTCCGATGACATGCTCGTTTCGAGACAGATCTGGTGATCGAGCAGACCAAGGCAAAGTGTCGACACTGCGTAGAGTTATTCTGTTGGAAATACCCCCTGGAATCTGTTCATGAATGACAGCACTATCTATCTATCGCTTGAGCCTTGTCCCGCAGTTACGCAGCGTCAGCCATCGTTAATCAGATTTGGCATGTTAATGTTGAAGGGGTCGCCGGATGCCCTTCCTGCCGCCACCCCGTATCCTCCGGAACGGAAGTAGTGTACTCCAACTGTCTGCGTCGAGTGTAATCCATGGAATAGTGCGAAAGTTCAGATGTCTGCGATCCGTGTAACTGAGGCGGAACATGGGGATCAGCCCGATATTCACCTATCGGGATGTGGAAAACCGCCTAAAAACCACATTCGGCTGGCCGGCACATTGGCCCTCGTCGTTAATCCGCAGGGCGGATTCGATCCGGGGCCGGCGATCCTACCCGACTCCAGGAAGCAGCGCGTTAGCGCTCTCGGCTACCCTGACGGGTTTCATGAATGACAGCACAACAGGTCGAATTACCACACTGACGTACAAAGTTGCAGTGAGAGTACATGGAATAATGACAAGAGTGCCCCTGCTGTCGTATGAAATCGCACCTCGTGTGAAGGTCCAGTGTGTCTACACGTAGGTTGGTTGCGGGCACTCGACTGGACGTCTTCTAACCAACACACTGCCGTCACCAGCTTTCATAAGAATAACACCAGACCTCCACCCTGCACTCCACTGAGCTCTCGCTTGATACCGCTGAAGTCGCGAATGGGGGCGGTTTCGGGTCAGTGGAAAGCACAGGCTACAGCGCATCTGGCTCGGAGCTGTCCTTGAAGTAACCCATTTGTAACAGTTCGCTGTGTCATTGTAGTGGTAACTGCTGCTGCAGATACAATACGATGGGCCAGAGCCATACGCCGAACACGATGCTCTTCCCCCAGGGTTGTGATACATTGTCGTCTGGAGCACAGTCTTCTTGCGACCGTACATTCTCGTGATCACCGCTGCCAGAATCATGTTCAGGGGTTACACACCTGCCAAGTCTTCCTGCAACATCGCAGAAGGAACATCAAGTTTCTCGTACCCTATTACACGACCTAGTACAAACTCAGTGAGGAGCTGATAATGGCATCTTTGTCGCCTTACAGGCGTTCTCGACTAACATCAACTCACCACGTCCAATCTCAAAGTAACTGTCGCTCACGACCGTTACAGCGTGTAGTTAAAGCAAACCTGATTTGCGTCCTCATAGTGGCGTTACTAGTGGTACTCTAACGCGACTGGCGCGAAAGATGAATAGATATCATCGTTTAGATGTAAAAACACGTCTACCAACTTTCGTTTACGCCGGGTAACTCCTTGGAGTTGCAATTTTTTTCCGTGAGTGTCCGTTATACACTCCTGGAAATCGAAAAAAGAACACATTGACACCGGTGTGTCAGACCCACCATACTTGCTCCGGACACTGCGAGAGGGCTGTACAAGCAATGATCACACGCACGGCACAGCGGACACACCAGGAACCGCGGTGTTGGCCGTCGAATGGCGCTAGCTGCGCAGCATTTGTGCACCGCCGCCGTCAGTGTCAGCCAGTTTGCCGTGGCATACGGAGCTCCATCGCAGTCTTTAACACTGGTAGCATGTCGCGACAGCGTGGACGTGAACCGTATGTGCAGTTGACGGACTTTGAGCGAGGGCGTATAGTGGGCATGCGGGAGGCCGGGTGGACGTACCGCCGAATTGCTCAACACGTGGGGCGTGAGGTCTCCACAGTACATCGATGTTGTCGCCAGTGGTCGGCGGAAGGTGCACGTGCCCGTCGACCTGGGACCGGACCGCAGCGACGCACGGATGCACGCCAAGACCGTAGGATCCTACGCAGTGCCGTAGGGGACCGCACCGCCACTTCCCAGCAAATTAGGGACACTGTTGCTCCTGGGGTATCGGCGAGGACCATTCGCAACCGTCTCCATGAAGCTGGGCTACGGTCCCGCACACCGTTAGGCCGTCTTCCGCTCACGCCCCAACATCGTGCAGCCCGCCTCCAGTGGTGTCGCGACAGGCGTGAATGGAGGGACGAATGGAGACGACCGAGGCACACAGGGCCAACACCCGGCATCATGGTGTGGGGAGCCATCTCCTACACTGGCCGTACACCACTGGTGATCGTCGAGGGGACACTGAATAGTGCACGGTACATCCAAACCGTCATCGAACCCATCGTTCTACCATTCCTAGACCGGCAAGGGAACTTGCTGTTCCAACAGGACAATGCACGTCCGCATGTATCCCGTGCCACCCAACGTGCTCTAGAAGGTGTAAGTCAACTACCCTGGCCAGCAAGATCTCCGGATCTGTCCCCCATTGAGCATGTTTGGGACTGGATGAAGCGTCGTCTCACGCGGTCTGCACGTCCAGCACGAACGCTGGTCCAACTGAGGCGCCAGGTGGAAATGGCATGGCAAGCCGTTCCACAGGACTACATCCAGAATCTCTACGATCGTCTCCTTGGGAGAATAGCAGCCTGCATTGCTGCGAAAGGTGGATATACACTGTACTAGTGCCGACATTGTGCATGCTCTGTTGCCTGTGTCTATGTGCCTGTGGTTCTGTCAGTGTGATCATGTGATGTATCTGACCCCAGGAATGTGTCAATAAAGTTTCCCCTTCCTGGGACAATGAATTCACGGTGTTCTTATTTCAATTTCCAGGAGTGTATTTCACGCTTTCTGAACAGAACTTGAAAATAAAGGAAATTTTACAAAACGGTGAATATTCTCTGGAATGATTTGTCAAAAAGTAAGAAGCAAATGATGAGCTGATTGAAAAGTCAAAGATCAATGCTTAATTTAAAATTTTAAAAAGTACCAGAAGATATTTGTATGGTAGAATTTCACTTAGTGGTCTCCTTATATCACTAACATATGAGTATCTCAGCAGCTGTACATCATTCGAGCATCATACAAAGTCGCGTTAAATGTTTCTCTAATCTGTTTTATTTCTTGCTTCTAGACAAATAATTTCTCAATATATTTGACCGTTTCATTTTCCTGAAAAAAAAAATCGTTGTATGCCTCATATCATCCGATACTTATTTAATTTATTCTGTTTGTCATTTTCAGGCTGATAGCTTACGTCACACTATGAACATGAGAAACTTGTTCTAAAATATGACCATTTAGCACTACTTCGGAACGCATGGGAGCTTTTCCTTCAAAAGCCACAATCTTTCTATGAAAAATACTACAACTGCAGCCTTCTGCAGACGGCCCTAACTAACGTTACTGCGTTGTTTCATAAAATATTTCAGCCTGTTATGTTAGTGTTCCAAATCTGTTTTCGAGAAAAACTCTACAGTTAACGAATTTGATTACTTCATAAACCAGTATGACATATTATTTATCTGATGTGTACTGTGTGATGCATTTCTACAGTCTTGCGCTTTTCAAAGTGTTTCTACACTTACGTTCTGAAAAGTTTGTAAAGAAAATTTTCCTGTGAGATAGGAAGAGACGAGTTTTTCTTTACAGTACTGTTATTGAGACTGTGACAGCGAGTGTCGTCGGAAAGGGATCCGTTTTTGAAACCAAATCACTGCACTGCTCACTTCAAACGACTGAATTACTTAATAGTACGTCTCAACATTCAGGTCACATACGCCCTTGTTATGGGCTAAAAGTACACGTTCCACCCGGGTTTTACTTTTCTGCATCGTAAGGTCTACCTCTACGTGCAGTCCCGTAATTGCGTAAGTGTTGTTATCCTCATCCATATGTATATGCCTTCCATAAAAATCTACACGTAGCGTCGGAAAGATGTCTTAATTGTGACTGGAAACTAGAAATAAAGACAGGTTTAAGAAATTGCTTATGTGCAGTAATTGACATGGCGTGGAAAAACACGTACCCGTCCATCCGTAACCCGTGCCAGGATTACCATTAATAATGCGTCACTTTCCTTAAAAGTATTAATTGTTGCTTATGGGCACCACTTAGATCCGAAAGCTTCAAAATGCGGTAATTTTCAATACAGCCTCTAACAGGTCATCAATGAAATTTGCTCTCAATTGGCACTAATAAAAGGATATTGAATTTGATCGTAGTTTTCTTGCAAATTATACTGCTAAGAGATTTTTATTCTTCTACGACATTGTTTTATAATTACTTAATAAACTCCGTTTGTCCATAACCTAACGGACAATGGTGATAAATGATGAAGTTTATGAATACTAATGCCCTCTTAAATCCAATCATGTGAAATGAATCAATGATATGTGATCCTATTCATTTAGTCACGTCAAAGATTATCTGATGTAATGTATAACAGCCACATCCGAATACTACGTTGTCAACGACGTTTGCATAGCTGCAGGTGAAGAAACACGAACTAGTGACTTCAGTTATCCGAAAAGCAAAAACGAATTCCAGATATGAGCTCTCAGGCATAAGTGTAAGAGTATTTCTTAACGATCCTTATGAAAAAATCTGTCGGTTTGTCAAAAACAACGTATAGTAAAGGTTTAATTGGACTACCTGTCGACGTGAAAACTATTACAGCCGGAACGCAGTCTCTTAGTTAAATGAAGTGCCCTGATTTGTAACCTAAAGTGCCGCATCTACTAACACGAGAGTCTTGTGGACATACGGAAATCTGCTGTGAAAGACTGTATATTCTTGAACGGTTTACTTTTTGAAGTAATAATCTCCCAGTGAGCTTGTCAATATAAACAGATCTCTCGATTGTATAAGAAAGGTACTGGTACTTCGGTGATACACACAAATCTAAAATAGTAATGTTACAACCATATTCTTCTTAGCAGCTTGTAAGTAGGCTGACATGTGTTCCGTTGCCCTCTGTCATCTAGCTAGAGATGGAGGTTCAGCACTTGTATTAGCTACTACTGATTGGGAACAGACGAATACCAAATACCTGCTTTAAGTTAAAAAACCACTCTTCCTGTCGTTTTCAGTTTTTCGTATGGTCTGATTTACCTTCATATTTTCCTCTTTTGTGCTAATGACTGTAGCCCTACGTAACTACTACACCCAATGTCCTTTTCTACGTATACTAATCTTTATCTGCCTCTATCGCTTTTCCGTCTACTGCTGCTTCTAGAACTAAATTAACATTTCTCCATACCATAGCAATTCCCACGATAGCCCATATATTTTTCCTGTAATGGCCTATCACAGACTTCATTCGCCGACTATTCTTTTCAGTACTTCTTCATTCCGCACTTAAAGTGTCCACTTAAATTTTAACATTCTGTGACTGAACCATATTTCAGACATTCTCAACTTCTTTTCCTCCAAACTTCTGGCAGTCCACATTTCACTTTCATGCAGTATTCAGTTGCCAACTTCTTCCTCAGTTACATATCAACACATGTGATTAGCAGAGGGCGCTAATTGAAGTTAGCTTTCTTGGTCATTTCCTTCCTGCAACCATTCTACACAGAGGTGACCGCGGTAGGATCGCGCGCGACCACAAGGTATAAAACGCTAGTGCATTGGCCCAGCTGTCGTTTGCACTCAGGTGCTCATGTGAAACCATTTCCCATCTGATTATGGCCGCACGTCGGGATTTAACAGACTTTAAACGCGAAATAGTTGTAGGAATTAGAGGCCCTTGCGGAGATTTGTTGGTGCTGAAAGACAAGCAATACTGCGTTAAATAACCTCAGAAATCAATCTGAGACATACGATGAACACGTCCGTTAGGAGACTGCTGCGAAAACTGACGTTCATGGGCTAATGGCAGAAGACGACCGACGAGAGAGCCTTTGGCAACAGTACGACGTCGCCTGCGGAGCGGCTTCTGGATTCCTCACCGTATCGGTCGGACGCTAGACGACTGCAAAACCGTGGACTGGTCACATGAGTCCCGATTTCAGTTGGAACGAGCTGATGATAGGGTTCGATTGTGTTGCAGAACCAGGTTGTCAACAAGGTTCTGTGCAAGCTGGTGGTGGCTTCATGATGTTGTGGGTTGTGTTAACATGGAATGCACTGTGTCCTCTGGTCAAACTGAACTGATCATTGACAAGAAATGGTTATATTCGGCTACTTGGAGACCACATGCAGCCATTCAATGACTTCACGTTGTCCAACATGTCACTGAGCTACAACAGTTCGCGACTGATTTGAAGAACATCTTGGACAATTGGAGCGTATGATTTGGCCACACAGAGAGGCCGACATGAACCCATGCGAACACTTATGGGACATAATCAAGACGTCGGTAGTGCACAACATCCTTCACTGGGGACACTTTCGATATTATGGATGGCTTTAGAGGCAGCATGACACAATACTTTTGCAGGGGACTTCCAGCGACTTGTTAATTCCAAGCCACGTCTAGCTGCTGCCCTATACCGGGAAAAAGAAGGTCCGACACGATATTAGGAAGTATCCCATTACTTTTGTCAACTCATTGTGTGTAACGTTCCTTCCTCGATAGGAGAAATCTTTCACGTCTTCTAGCATCGCCGGCCAGGGTGGCGGAGCGGTTCTAGCTGCTACATTTTGGAACCGCGCGACCGCTACGGTCGCAGGTTCGAATCCTGCCTCCAATATGGATGTGTGTGATGTCCTTAGGTTAGTTAGGTTTAAGTAGTTCTAAGTTCTAAGGGACTCATGACCTCAGAATTTAAGTCCCATAGTGCTCAGAGCCATTTGAACCATTTTCCAGCATCATGCCACTGAAAATTTTGAATTCAAGCAAGTTCTTACTCTCCTTTTTAAAATTATTCATGACCTTCGTTTACCCCTAAGCCACAGTCGGTGCTGTGTATGCTGTTCATCCCTTTTTCCTTACATCAGGCGAGGGAGGCTGTATCGTAGGTCACCTGAAACACACCAAATTTCGGCATAAATTCCCCCTAGACGTCGAAATAGCAATTGACCTTTATTGACGATTAGTGGCTCCATGTGTAGATTCAGAGCCCTTCATGGAAGACCTGAATTTGATCACGACCCTCCAAACTCTACGATTTATTTTGAGTAGTAGCCTCAGAATGTTTACGATAAAGTTTCACATGACGTTTAAATATTATCAGTGGGCGTAAAGGGTTGACTTTCTATCGAATTCTGCTCTTTGAACAAGTTTCAAGAGGAATCAAAAATGTCTTAGCCTCTACGGCAACGCTTAAAAATTCAGCGTCAGAAACGCACATCCTACACTATAATTTCCCAAGTCCACATGAAAAGGCATTGACTCACTTTAATGTCTTGCTTTGCAGCTAAAAACTCACAGAAAAGTTTATATATGAAACACGCCTAAAATTTCCAAGGCCAAAACGTTCCCGCACTGTCGCCGACGCTGCGTCGTCACCTTCCAGATTTCATCAGCCAGTTCTTCCGACACGTTGAGCCTTTGGCACTTAAGCTGAAACAGTTACCTCACTTAAATTATATGAAACACAATTGTGAGTCACGCAAATACCCAATCAGTGTTACAATAGCGACAACCGTAAGTTTAGATATGCCTCGCCGAGTAACAACACATTTATTAGCTGCTATCTAACTCTAGCATTCCCAAGCATTCCTAAACATGGAAAAGAATACTGACTGCGTGAAATGGATCTTACTACTACAGCACTTCCAGTTAAATGTTTTCTTCGATCATCAAATGTGCTAAAAAACTCTGACGCTTCTATTCCTTCAGTTACAGTTCCACAATCATACACGTAACGGTATCAAAGATCGTTTGAATCACTGTAAACGATTTATTTTCATGTCTGACTACTTTCTTTAAGCCACGTAATCTGCAATGATCATGTTGAAAGGTCATTTCTGTGATTGCAGCCCAATGTTAATATTTTTATACAGCGTGACACATTTTGTTGTTTTTATTTCTCATATACTTATGAATGAAATATAACATTTATAGCTTTAATAATAACTGCCTTTAACTGACAGCCGCACAAATAAATGACTATAACTTCTTCCGCGATGCCTCACGGGGTCAGGGATTATGGTACTGTGGTGGTTTTTCGTCTGCACACAGGGACACAAAGTACAAAGGTTCCCCAATGCTAGAAGAACAAAGTTAAGGGCCAGCATCTGGCTTCCTACTTTCCCTTTCATTTCTGTTTTCACAAAAAAGGAATAGTTACTCTTCTGTTGTTCCTGGCGAAAGCATTTGATTGTCTATAATGAGAAATGTGTGTCTTTTGTATTACTATATTCAACAGATTTCTGGATTCATTAATATCTGGTAAAAGCAGGTTAGAGAGATTCTTACTGCACTAATTTGTCAGTGGTTTCTTAGGATAGTTAAATTACTTGAATTCGGTCTTGCAGATCATTTGCACTGTCTTACTGGTTTCCGTAGTGTAGTACTTTCACTTGATAAGATTTGACTGGGATGATTCCTGAGAATATTTCCAGGTACTGCCGGCCGATGTGGCCAAGCGGTTCTAGGAGCTTCAGTCCGGAACCGCGCGACCGCTAAGGTCGCAGGTTCGAATCCTGCCTCGGGCATGGATGAGTGTGATGTCCTTAGGTTAGTTAGGTTTAAGTAGTTCTAAGTTCTAGGGGACTGATGACCTCAGATGTTAAGTCCCATAGTGCTCAGAGCCATTTGAACCATTTCCAGGTACTAGTTTTACATTTATGTTATTGCATCGCAACCAGAATTTTGTCCATTCATCGCGAGACATCATTAATCTTAACAACCTCCATACAACAGACGTACTTATTAGCCATAGTTAAACTGACCTATGATATAAATTTTAAAAATAATTATCAATTAAGTAAATTTGTGCTGAAAGTGATTTATTTCTGATTTCAGCCATAATATAATAATATTTTTATCATGATAAGATATGTGTGATGATATATTAAAAGTTATGTGAATCTGTGGTGTCTGTGCCTTCGGACATGTCTGAAATAAAAAACACCATGCTAAATCCGTAGCTATGTTACATATTATATAAATTGAAGGTGGACGGGGTAGAAAGGACAGAGAAAGACTCTTTGGGTTGTAGTTAAAGGGTGAGTGACGCGCATACATGGGCCTAGCCTTCTTATGCTCTCCTCACCTGCAGTCTTCCCCCCTTCATGTGGGCCCCCTGATCTCGTCGAGTGGAAGGCTGCGCCAGGGCTTGGGGAGTTACCAGCCCCCACTCGCATTGTGCCCGTTTCTAGTTGGAGGGGAACTGGCCCTCTCACTGAGGTGCCTACCTAGCCAACCGACCATGCTAAGAGTCCTGTACGACGGGCAGCACACGAATGCCCTTAACGCGCCCGCACCTTCACTACCAAGTCTGGCTTGGGGTCTATCGCCGCCGACAAAACCAGGTGGCAACCAACGCGGCCATCAAGACGGACCAAAATCACTCGAGAAGGACCGAGGCGGAGGCCGAGCTTTCCCATGGGAGGGACTGCCGGTTCCTCTTAACCAACCAGGAGCTCCTCCGTGTCTTTCCCGGTAGGACGCTCGGCGCCATCAAGAGCCAGTGACAGAATCATGTGCACCGCCAGCGAATTCAGGAGTTTCTGGCCGTCATGCGCGTCTGCACAGCGCTTGTTGGCCCCGGACCACATCATCGGTTTGGGTCCGAGGACACAGCCAGCCACCATTTTGGGCATGCTTCCCGATGCCCTCGCCGCTGTCGACTCCAGGGAGGGGGTGGTTCACAGGTCCACGTATGCCCACCACTTAAGCTACAGCAGCCGCCTCAGCTCCTGCGTAAGCGGCGCCGGTGGGAGTTCGAGCGCACCCAGGCCTTCCGGTGGTCCCGCGCGCGTTGCGTGCGGTTTCTCCTGGACGGCACCCTGCTACAGCCGTCACCTGACATCCCCAGTCTGCACGGCTTCGGGGCCAACCTCTTGCAACAGCAGCCGCCGTCCACATCTGGCGCCATCACTGGCAGCCCCCTGCCACACTCGCAGGCTGTGGTCTCCGTGTGCTTGTAGAGGCCGGTCACTGTAGAAGAGGTCGCCAGTTCCTTGCTGCACAGGATGTCTGCGCTGAGCCCGGACTGCCTAACTCCCACCGAGCTGCGCTGCCTGCCACACAATGTGGTGGTGAAGATCATGAATCTCCTCCTCCTTGCGCGAACACTTCTTCCTCGCCTCCTCCATACCTGGACCACCTCACTCCCCAAAACGGCTGCACCAGCATCCCCCGCTGACTTTCGTCCCATCATCGTATGCTTGGTGCTGGCTAGGACCTTCCACAAGGTTCTAGCTTCGCGTCTGATGCTTCTGTGTGCTGTGGACTTGGACCAGGCTCTCGTCGACGCAGTCCACTCCTGCTGTTCTGTCTTCGTTGCGTCTCTCGACGTGTCTAAGGCGTTCGACACGCTAGACTATGCTGCCCTATGTTTAGTGCTGAAAGTGCATGTTCTTCCGACCGAATCTGCCGACTACATAGAGACCTGCTACAGAGACAGCACGACAGTGATAACAAGCGGCGCCGACGTGAGCGTGGCTGTGCAGCTGTCAAGGGGTGTCCGTCAAGGGGACCCTCTCTCTCCTCTCCTTTTCAACATGGTTGTAGATATTATACTGAACACCCTGCCGTCCCACATAGGAGCCCGGATTGTAGGTCGCAGTGCCAGCACTACGGCATTTGCTGAAGATGTCCTACTGTTCGCATCGACGAAGAGCGGCCTGCAGTCCCTCATCGGTGCAGCTACAGCAGCCCTCGTCCATCTGGGGCTGCACATCAACGTACGAAACTGTTTAACCCTCTCCTTAGTGGGCTTCAGCTGCGAGAAGAAGGTTTAGGTGGACGACTCCATCACCTGCATAGCTGGCAACGCATCCTGCTGGTGCTACGTGTGGGTAAGACCTTCAGCTACCTGGGGCTGCAATTCTCCTCTTCAGGTCGGTGCTTGTTTCATTCTCACCACCATCTGCAGGAGTAGTTGGGCATCATCACCCGTGCTCCCCTGAAGGCACAACAGCGCCTGTACGTCCTCGTCCACGTGCTACTGCTGGGCCCGTATCAGAGGCTGGCCCTCAGTCGCACCCAGATCAGTGCCCTGAACGCCACGGACAGTGCAGTGCGTGCAGCTGTCAGAAGATGGTTCCGCCTCCCAGCGGACCCCCCCCCCCCCCCCCTTGGGCTACTTCCACTCTCCTGTAGCCCATTGAGACCTCGGCATTCCATCAGCCCCCTGGATGGGCCCTACCCCAGCTGCAGAAGATGGGGGCCAGCTGCAGACGACGCGGGCCTGCGCGAGGTGCAGCACGAGGTCGCCGCGCTCGAGCGGCGCTTGACGTGGGAAGGTCATCTCACGTCGTCGGAGCAGGTCGGGGACTTTTGGGCGGCTCGCCTACACGTCGCCTTCGACGGTGCGGCCCTCTCCGAGTCTGCCACCATCTGGGGGCAGCACCAGTGGGTCGCCGACACCAGCCGAATCCTCTCTGGGCGCGACTTTATCAAAGCAATCCGCGCCCGCAGTTGCGGGCGCGCGACTGACAACTGATGCCGCGCGGGCTGCAGGGCCGTCGAGACCGCCTACCATGTCATCCAGGCTTGCGGTCAAACGCATGGGTCCCGCGTGGAACGTCACGACGCTGTTGAAAAGTACCTCGCGCGAGGACTCGCGCAAAGGGGATTCGACGTCTTGGTGGAGCCCCACCTTCGAACACCGGAAGGACTCTGCAAGCCTGACATCGTTGCGGTCAAAGACAGCCAGGCCCGCATAGTATACGCCCAGATAGTCGGTGACCACCTCCAGCTTGACTGTTGTCACCAGCAGAGGGTGGCGAATTACAACACGCCGTCCATCAGGCGTGCCGTCCTCGACCTGCGTCCCGGCGTCCAGAGCGTCACTTATTCATCGGCCACTTCGAATTGGAGGGGAGCATAGCACCCACAGTCCGCGAGAAACATCTTGAAGCTGGGCTTTAAGGTGTGGGAGTTCTCTATCATTTCGTCCAGGGTGCTGACGTCGTGCTGCGCGTAGTTCAGGATCTTTGAGCGAATGACGGCACAGCACCCGATGCCCAGAGCTGGCGTTGGGTAGAGTGCAGGCTTCCCTCTCTCTCACTCCTGGGGACTGTCCCAGGAACAATGCTGTATTTATTCCTATCAGATGAATGGGACTGGTACAGAATTTAAGGGTGACGAGTGAAAATGAGTGCCAGAAAGTCATTCTAACATTGGATCTCCTGCTTGTGAGGCAGTTATGTTAACCACGGCGCTACTCACTCGCACTGGGATCGCTAATGAGCGGACTATCTCGGCACCCTCTCCGGCCGACTTACATCCCCACCCAGCGCCCCCTATCTGCAGTCCCTGTCCTTGTAATCCATGTTTGCTAATTTTAGATTTCCGCTGTTCGCGCTGGAGATCGGAACTGGATTCATTGCCCATCAAGGTGAATCAAATATATAAATGCATTGTATCTGTTCTTTCGGACACCTCCCAAAATCCGCGACTGTGATATACATTAACTGATGATGAAGGAGGGGGGAAGGGTGGAGGGTAGAAAGGGAAGCCGCATCCAGACTTTACGGCAGAATCCGAAGCGACGAATCAAAGTTTGTGCCAGACCGCGACACGAACTCAAGATCTCTTGCTTAGGAGGCATTTGCGTTAACCACGGACCAAACACAGTGTCTACCGCAAATGCGCGGACTATCTCTGCGCGCTCCCTAGTCGACTCACATTCCCACCTAACGCCACCTATCATCTGTCCCCATCCATGTCGATGTTTGCCAGTTTTAGAGTATCGCTGGAGGTCTAATGTAAACGTACATTGAAAGCCTCTATGAGGGTGAAGATTTGTCTGATGTGATAGAAGAAGAAACAGGAGTCGATTTAGAAGAGATAGGGGACCCAGTATTAGAATCGGAATTTAAAAGAGCTTTGGAGGACTTACGGTCAAATAAGGCAGAAAGGATAGATAACATTCCATCAGAATTTCTAAAATCATTGGGGTAAGTGGCAACAAAACGACTATTCACGTTGGTGTGTAGAATATATGAGTCTGGCGACATACCATCTGACTTTCGGATAAGCGTCATCCACACAATTCCGAAGACGGCAAGAGCTGACAAGTGCGAGAATTATCGCACAATCAGCTTAACAGCTCATGCATCGAAGCTGCTTACTAGAATAATATACAGAAGAATGGAAAAGAAAATTGAGAATGCGCTAGGTGACGATCAGTTTGGCTTTAGGAAAAGTAAAGGGACGAGAGAGTCAATTCTGACGTTACGGCTAATAATGGAAGCAAGGCTAAAGAAAAATCAAGACACTTTCATAGGATTTGTCGACCTGGAAAAAGCGTTCGACAATATAAAATGGTGCAAGCTATTCGAGATTCTGAAAAAGTAGGGGTAAGCTATAGGGAGAGAGGGGTCATATGCAATATGTACAACAACCAAGAGGGAATAATAAGAGTGGACGATCAAGAACGAAGTGCTCGTATTAAGAAGGGTGTAAAACAAGGCTGTAGCCTTTCGCTCCTACTCTTCAATCTGTACATCGAGGAAGCAATGATGGAAATAAAAGAAAGGTTCAGGAGTGGAATTAAAATACAAGATGAAAGGATATCAGTGATACGATTCGCTGATGACATTGCTATCCTGAGAGAAAGTGAAGAAGAATTAAATGATCTGCTGAACGGAATGAACAGTCTAATGAGTACACAGTATGGTCTGAGAGTAAATCGGAGAAAGACGAAGGTAATGAGAAGTAGTAGAAATGAGAACAGCGAGAAACTTAACATCAGGATTGATGGTCACGAAGTCAATGAAGTGAAGGAATTCTGCTACCTAGGCAGTAAAATAACCAATGACGGACGGAGCAAAGAGGACATCAAAAGCAGACTCGCTATGGCAAAAAAGGCATTTCTGGCCAAGAGAAGTCTACTAATATCAAATACCGGCCTTAATTTGAGGAAGAAATTTCTGAGGATGTACGTCTGGAGTACAGCATTGTATGGTAGTGAAACATGGACTGTGGGAAAACCGGAACAGAAGAGAATCGAAGCATTTGAGATGTGGTGCTATAGACGAATGTTGAAAATTAGGTGGACTGTAAGGTAAGGAATGAGGAGGTTCTACGCAGAATCGGAGAGGAAAGGAATATGTGGAAAACACTGATAAGGAGAAGGGACAGGATGATAGGACATCTGCTAAGACATGAGGGAATGACTTCCATGGTACTAGAGGGAGCTGTAGAGGGCAAAAACTGTAGAGGAAGACAGAGATTGGAATACGTCAAGCAAATAATTGAGGACGTAGGTTGCAAATGCTACTCTGAGATGAAGAGGTTAGCACAGGAAAGGAACTCGTGGCGGGCCGCATCAAACCAGTCAGTAGACTGATGACCAAAAAAATCCGAACTGAGGGTAGAGGATCACAGCCTATCGCCGCAAACCAGTTACACAACGCATGGTGTCTGTTATTTCGGGCATGTCCGACCTCCAGTGAGAATCTATAAATAGCGAGTATGGAGGTCATAGACGGGGACTATGGACAGGTAGCGCTAGGTGTGAAAGTGAGTATGCCAAAATAGTCTGCACAGTACCTCTAGACGCTGTATCCGGGTAGTGCAATGGTTAACGCATTTGCCAAGTAAGCAGGAGATGCGAGGTTCTAGTCCCGGACTGGTACACATCTTCACTCATCTCCGCTGATTCCGTGTAAAGTCCCAATGCAGCCGGTATCCCTAGTTCCTTCCCTTCTCCTTCCTTTCTGCATTTTCGACATTCAACTTACGTAATACCTATGACAGCTGTGGATTTCGTTTCACGTGGTATCCGCTCTTTCATACATATCCGAAAAACAGACACCACGCATTTACATAACTGATTCGCCTGGATGGGCAAAGAATCCATTACCTTCAGTGCAGAAGCAAATTTACGTTCGAGCTGCAGTGAGCTAGTATGGAGGACATGGTCGGTGATTGCAGATAGGTGGTGCTAGGTGAGGTATCAGTTGGCCGGAGAGCATGCCGAGATGGTCCGTGCATTTAGTATAGACACTGTGACCTGGTGGCGCATTGGTTAACGCAAATGCCAAGTAAGCAAGAGGTAACTGTGTATCACATATTTTCACTCGTCACCTCTGATTCCCGGTGTCCCGACGCAGCTGATACCATTAGTTCCTTTACTTTACTTTCTCCCCCTCCACCTACAATTTACATAATACATACAAACAGCCACTCCCAGTTAAACCTTAAATTCTTTATTACTCTTCTGATCACAAAAATTAACACATTTGGTTTTATTGTGCTGAAGTAATAAGTTTAGTCTTATGCGTAACATATTATTTCTTCATTTGAGTTGCAGTACCTTGCAGCAAGCTAACGTCAGGTAGCTAAGGTCTATGCTTGTAAGGAAGTTTGAGATACATTTCCTTGATGGATAACATTTGCTTGTTAATAATAAGTTATGCTGCGAAGCACATGCCTCCAACTGCGACCAAAGAGCATTAAGAGGTGTTCGTGTGTCCCAGTCGATTTCATAGCTTGAGCGTGTTGTTTACATTTAATGAATTCGCGCTTCCGCTAAAAATTCGCATGAAAATATCTACGTCTACATCTACATCCTTACTCCGCAAGCCACCTGACAGTGTGTGGCGGAGCGTACCTTGAGTATCTCTATTGGCTCTCCCTTCTATTCCAGTCTCGTATTGTTAGTGGAAAGAAAGATTGTCGGTATTAGTCTGTGTGGGCTCTAATCTCTCTGATTTTATCCTTATAGTCTCTTCGCGAGATATAAGTAGGAGGGAGCATTATACTGCTTGACTCCTCGGTGAAGGTATGTTCTCGAAACTTCAAAAAAAGCTACCGAGCTACTGAGAGTCTCTCCTGCAGAGTCTTCCACTGGAGTTTACCTATCATCTCCGTAACGCTTTCGCGATTACTAAATGATCCTCTAACGAAGCGAGCTGCTCTCCGTTGGACATTCTCCATCACCTCTGTCAACCCAATCTGCCACGGATCCCACACTGCTGAGCAATATTCAAGCAGGGGGCGAACAAGTGTTTGTTTTCGGACTGCATTTCCTTAGGATTCTTCCAATGAATCTCAGTCTGGCATCTGCTTTATCGACGATTAATTCTATATGGTCATTCCATTTTGGATCACTCCTAATGCCTACTCCCAGATAATTTATGGAATTAACAGCTTCCAGTTGCTGACCTGCTATATTGTAGCTAAATGATAAAGGATCTTTCCTTCTATGTATTCGCAGCACATTACACTGAGATTCAATTGCCGTTCCCTGCACCATGCATCAATTCGTTGTAGATCCTCCTGCATTTTAGTACAATTTTCCATTGTTACAACCTCTCGTACTACAGCATCATCTGCAAAAAGCCTCAGTGAACTTCCGATGTTATCCACAAGGTCATATATAGCAACGGTCCTACGACACTCCCCTGCGGCACACCTTAAATCAGTCTTACATCGGAAGACTTCTCTCCATTGAGAATGACATGCTGCGTTCTGTTATCTAGCAACTCTTCAATCCAATCACACAATTGCTCTGATAGTCCGTATGCTCTTACTTTGTTCATTAAACGACTGTGGTGAACTGTATCAAACACCTTGCGGAAGTCAAGCACGGCATTTACCTGGGAACCCGTGTCTATGGCCCTCTGACTCTCGTGAACGAATAGCGCGAGCTGGGTTTCACACGATCGTCTTTTTCGAAACCCATGCTGATTCCTACAGAGTAGATTTATAGTCTCCAGAAAAGTCATTATACTCGAACATAATACGTGTTCCAAAATTCTAGAACTGATCTAGTTCTGCACATCTGTTCGATGTCTCTTCTTGAAAACGGGGATAACCTGTGCTCTTTTCCAATCTTTTGGAACGCTACGCTCTTCTAGAGACCTACGGTACACCGCTGCAAGAAGGGGGCAAGTTCCTTCGCGTACTCTGTGTAAAATCGAACTGGTACCCCATCAGATCTAGCGGCCTTTCCTTTTTTGAGCGATTTTAATTGTTTTTCTATCCCTCTGTCATCTATTTCGATATCTACCATTTTGTCATCTGTGCGACAACCTAGAGAAGGAACTACAGTGCAGTTTTCCTCTGTGAAACAGCTTTGGAAAAAGACATTTAGTATTTCTTCCTTTAGTCTGTCATCCTCTATTCCAGTACCATTTTGGTCACAGAGTGTCTGGACATTTTGTTTTGATCCACCTACCGCTTTGACATAAGACCAAAATTTCTTAGTATTTTCTGCACAAGTCAGTACATAGAACTTTAACTTCGAATTCGTTGAACGCCTCTCGCTACATTTCGCTTCGTGTAATTTTTGTTTGTCTGCAAGGCTTTGGCTATATCTACGTTTGCTGTGAAGTTCCCTTTGCTTCCGTAGCAGTTTTCTAACTCGGTTGTTGTACCACGGTGGCTCTTTTCCATCTCTTACGATCTTCTTGGCACATACTCATCTAATGAATATTGTACGTTGGTTTTGAACTTTGTCCACACATCCTCAACACTATCTGTACTTGAGATAAAACTTTTGTGTTGAGCCGTCAAGTAGTCTTAAATCTACTATTTGTCACATTTGCTAAACAGAAAAATCTTCCTACCTTTTTTAATATTTCAATTAACGGCTGAAATCACCGATGCCGTAACCGCTCTATGATCGATGATTCCCTGTTCTGCGTTAACTGTTTCAAATAGTTCGGGTCTGTTTGTCACCAAATACCTTTCCCCGAAGCACATGTAAGAGTACGCCACCCATTCACTTTCTAATGTCCTCAACAGCAAATAGGCGTTTTTTTGTTTTTTTGTTTTTTTTTTATTCGCGCAATAACGTGGCGTTAATTATGTAAATATTCTTGTACAGTACAGGAGCAGACGACATATAGCTGACGATTTCGGCAGTGTAATACAACGAGTGTAGCCCTGGTCCTAAACCAGTGATGGCAATGATGTGTAGCATTTCGGGATGAATTTTTACTTTGCTGCCAGGCGTGTGCTGATTTTAAATTTCTAGGAAATTAAAACTGTGTACGGAACTGCGTTTCGAACGTGGAACCTTCGAATTTCGCGGGTAAGTGCTCTGCCGACTGAGGTGTCCATGCATGACTCATGACCCGCCTGCAAAGCTTTACGTTCTCCAGTATCTCTCTCGTATCTTCACCCTGCGGGGCTAGCAGTCGTGGGAGACAGGACATGTTGCCATAATCGCTTAGCCACAGCCTAAGGAAGAGTAGACAAGAGATACGGCAGGAAGTAAAGCTGTGAGAGCGGGCCGTGAAACCAACTTAGATAGCTCAGTCGATGGGACACTTGTCCGCAAAGGGCGAAAATCTGAGGTTTTAGTCCCCATCAGACACACAGTTTTAATCTACCAGTAAATTTCAAGAGGAGAGAGGGCACGAAAAAGAAGCTTAGTTGAGAGGGGAGTGAGACGGACGTGTATCCTCTCTTCTACGTCGTTCAGTCTGTGCAGTGAGCAGACAGTGAAGGAAACCAAGCAGAAATTTGTGAACTGTATCAAAGTACAGGAACCAAAAACTTTTAGGTTTCCCCATGACATTGTAATTCTGTCGGAGACGGCAATAGTGTGACAGGAGCAGTTGAACGTAATGGGCGGTGGGAACAGGTTATGGTACGAATATCACCGAAAGGAAAACAGCGGAGTGGAATGCTGTCGAATTAGACCAGATGGTGCTGACAGAATTAGATTAAGAAATGAGGCACTAAACGCAGCCGATGTGTTTTGCTATTTGGGCAGCAAAATGACTGACGACGACCAAAGTAGAGAGGATGTAAACTGCGACTGGCAAAAGCAAGAAAAATGCTTCTGAGGTAGAGAAATTTGTTAACAACTAATATAAACTTCAGTATATGGATGTGGTGTCTGTTCTTTCAGACACGTCCGACAGAACTGACGCTAGTTTGATCCAGCAGCCACTATGAGTTAAGACACAATGGATTTACAGACACTGGCTGAGAGTGGACACTGATTTAAATCAATGGAGGAAATTGAAAATATGTGCTGGATGGGATTCGAACCGGGGTGTTGCTTATTAGACAGATGCGCTTTTTTTGTTGAACTCATTTTGATCGGTATTGTCCGTTCCATTTGTTCTGGACGGACGTCCCAGGACACCCGTTCAAGTTCATCGTTGATCCGTTCATTCAGTTTTTTTTTTTTTTTTTCCTTATTACAGAGGGCAGCTAACCCTCTGACCAAAGACGCTGAGTGGCCGTGTTGGCTGCTGACCACTATGCCACCACAGAATGGTCATTGCAGCGGCACGGTGTACCCTCACATGCCTCCCGACAGGCCTGAATTCTCAAGTTAGCCACACGCACTACTAATGTAGTACACCTTACCAATTATCCTCATTACTTGCGGCATTTCGCCGATTTCCGTAAGAGTTCGAGCCTTGTGTGCATCTGCACTGAGCAGATCACTGGCCGTCGTCGGCTTAATTACATATATATCCGAAAGGATATATATTTATATAGATTGCAGATGCACACTGCGCTCGAACACTTATAGGAAAGGGCGAGATGCCCCAACTAATGACGATAACTGGCAAGGGGCACTACATTAGTAGTGTGTGGCTAACTTGAGAATTTGGGGCTGACGGGAGGTGTGGTAGGTTAGTCCATGCAGTGACCACTGTGCCTAGATGACGAAGTGGTCAGCTAATCTGCTTAGTAAGCAGAAAACACGGGTTGGAATCCCGATGTGGCACAAATTTTCAACTTACCCCCATGGATTCAAATCAATGCCCACTCGCAGCCCATATCTGTAATTCCTTTGCGTCTTAATAAACTTAAGCGTACGATGGGTAGCCCTAGATGGAAGTGAAACGTGGACGATGAGTAATTCAGAGAAGAAGAGAACAAAAGCTTTTGAAATGTGGTACTATAGAAGAATGTTGAAAACTGCTTGTGTAGATTGAGTAACTACTGATGAGGTACTGAATGAAACTGGGGAGAAAATAAGTTCGTGTCAAAATTTGAATAAAAGAAGGGATCTGTTGACAGCACGCATACTGAGGCCTCAGGGGATAATCAGTTTTATAATTCAGTCGAGGGTGGTGTAAGGAGTTTGATAGCCGTAGCCTGCAATAGTTGTGCAAAGGAGAGCCTTGCACAGTTGACACTATGGCCAGCGTTGCATCAGCTTCAGGCTGAAAACCACAACAAGTTTCAAGTAATACATTTTAAAAGCATTTTCGGCTGTTTGCGGTCTCCATCAAGCATCTTTATCCCTACTTTACGCTGAGCTGAGCTACCGTTGAGCTGAGGTCAGTGGATCCCGTAGCTCATGGTGCTCAGAGTTGGCCTCGCGCCGCTCACGTGTGACTCGGCACGTCTGGCCAAAAGGCACTCCGCGGCTGGTATGACAACTCCGGCAATGCTACTGCGCCGTGCTCATAACAGAAGGAAGGAAAGGGAAAGCTGCAGCCAGGAACCGCTAGCGTACCGCATTGCCGGGAGCTAAAATTACAGGACTGAGGACAGCCAATAATGAAATTTGAGTTATTGTGCGTATGCACTGCGGAAACAGACAAAACTATTTGTCTACTTCAAAGAGGCACACTGAAATGAAATCCAGTAATAAAGTTAAACAACATATGTATGAAAATGAAAGCTATGACAAGAGACTTCGGCATCTACGTCGATGAACATTTACTCTCTAAAGAAACTCATGCATAAGCTTGCAAGACTGAGCATTGCAAGATACAGACTACACTACAGACAATGAGGACATACTAGCCAGCACTCTTTTAGTCAGTAACTTGTTTTGTGGCTAGTGCTTCGGCACACTGATTATGCTTAGGTGCGCATAAAACCATTGTGAGGCGCGGCCAGAGCAATGTTCTACTCTGAATACTGGGGGCTTTCGGCACAACCTCGATTGAGGCACTGTGTGTGGTACTGAGAGTTTTCCCTACAGATATTACAATTCACCACAGAAGAGCTGCCTATTGGCTGAAGAGGGGAAGACGTGACAAAGCAAGAGAAATAACTGGACAACACATAACCGACAAACGGAAATCAAACGAGTGGAGAACTGATACACGGCAGACAGAATGGGACACAACTGATAAAGGAAGACGAGTCTACTCTTTCGTCCCCTGTATCCGTGAGAGGGTAAATTAGCAGCACATAAGCCAAACATGCGGAATGGTGCCCTTTCACACTGACCATCGCCCGTATCCTGTGTATCTCCACAAGTTTGGCCTAAAATAGACTCATACTTGTGCCTGTGGCGAGAATGGCACACCTGAACACTTAGTGGTCATCTGCGACGCCCTAGGACATATAAAACCGAGTTTAGATAACCAGGACATCGGGCAGTTAATCCGCAGACAAGATGACCAGAACTCTGTAAACAACATCGCAGACGAACTATCGCGAGCACTACACAAATAGGAGAAACCATACGCGGTATATAGATAAGTCAGATCAGCAGTACTTAGTAAACAACACAGATACAAGCGCAGACACCGACTAGGATCCTATATCACAAACATAAAGTGAAGACGAATGGCTCCAAACACTATGGGACTTAACATCTGAGGTCATCAGTCCCCTAGACTTAAAACTACTTAAACCTAACTAACCTAAGGACATCACACACATCCATGCCCGAGACAGGAATCGAACTTGCGACAGTAGGAGCAGCGCGGTTCCGGAATAAAGCGCCTAGAACCGCTGGGCCACAGCGGCTGGCACATAAAGTGAAGACGAGATAAACATATAAACATAGCAAAAGTAAGCGAAGGTTCTGCAACACTAAATCGAATCAGTGTGAAAATATAGCTTTCTATGTAGCTGTTTGTTAGACCATTTCGTAGCATGTAACACTATCTGAAGATGTGACATTTCTTCTTCTTCCCCTGCATCAGGTGTAACTGGCTCGAAGTTTTACCGAGCCCTCACAACTCATACAGCTATGACATTTATAATCAACTACCAATCTGCTCTGTTACTTTAAGTTTGGAAGTACATTATAACCTAATTAATCAATAGATTATTAATTAATATTACCACTATCAAGGCCCGCATCTCGTGGTCGTGCGGTAGCGTTCTCGCTTCCCACGCCCGGGTTCGATTCCCGGCGGGGTCAGGGATTTTCTCTGCCTCGTGATGGCTGGGTGTTGTGTGCTGTCCTTAGGTTAGTTAGGTTTAAGTAGTTCTAAGTTCTAGGGGACTGATGACCATAGATGTTAAGTCCCATAGTGCTCAGAGGCATTTGAACCATTTTTGAACCACTATAAAGACAACATACGTAACAGATGTAACCATATACATAAAAGGTACAAAGAGAAGAACTGTCACATCATATCTAAGACAAAGTGCCACCTCTTGTTTCTTCCAATAAATACACTCAAATTTAATTTAAAGTAGAACCACAACTTATCATCTATCTTATTTATTATCATTTTCTAAGTTAGCAGGAAGTTTAAACAAAACTGTATATGTACAGTTGTACATTCTATACATAACATATTCTCTAACAACTCTTAACGGTTGTTCTGCAAGGCTTCTGTACGCAACGAACAACTTACCCCGTCTTGAAGCTGCAACTGCGTGATCAGCAACGTGCTAAACATATTTCAAAATCAATACTGCGATCCACGCAGAGTGCACTGCATGGTCATAACTGCAACAACTACCGGATATATAAATTGAATGATGAGGTGGAATTTGGTCAACAAGCCTTAAACGATGTAAAAAAAAAATGAAAGAAACAAATAAAGACTTTACTTTACTGTATTCGTAAAATAGGTTATTTAAACATTGACAAACTTTACACAAACTCCAATTATTCCACAATGTCTACACTCAATACACACGTCTATGGCAAAAAAAAAGATACGAATATTACTCTCAATGTATGCATACACAAATCTAACAAAATTCCTCCAGTGCGCAAAAAAATCAACAGCTTAGTGCAACAAAAAAGCAGTTTACCAAAAATCCTCAATTAACATCAAAGTCTTCTCCGACGCTACTAGCACAGTCTCGGCAGGCTGCGATCTCTCATATTGCGCAGCTTCTCTCCGCTGCAGGCTGAGTCCGACATCTTCCGAATCCTCTCAACAACTGTTCGCTCGCTAATATTTGCAGTAATAATATCTCAGACTAAGAGTTTGTGTATGCAAAGAAGTATTATCGTCAAACTTTCAATGTTTCAGCACTTCAAACCGTTCTGAGAAGTAAACGAAGCGATAAGTGACAGGAGAGGACCAATAAAGGTTTGTATCTAGGGACTCAAGCCTCATGCGTGTTTCTTCAAAGAAAATGTCCCCGACATTTCCCTCTATTCGTGTAGCGTCCTAGGACTACCGAAAAGTAAAAGTTGTCGTAAATTTGGCTGTGAGTGATGTTTCAAAACCGAATGCTGGACTGTGCATCCCTACTTTCGAAGCATCTGTGCGGTGTCAAATGTCTTACCTGAGAACTATAAGGAGAACGTTCGAGAGAATATATCAATTGTACGTGAGTTGAGTTACCTGTACAAGTCCGCAGCCCGTGGTCGTGCGGTAGCGTTTTCGCTTCCCACCCCCGGGTTCCCGGGTTCGATTACCGGCGGGGTCAGGGATTTTCTCTGCCTCGTGATGACTGGGTGTTGTGTGCTGTCCTTAGGTTAGTTAGGTTTAAGTAGTTCTAAGTTCGAGGGGACTGATGACTATCGATGTTAAGTCCCATAGTGCTCAGAGCCATTTTTTTTTACTTTACAATGTCTGTCTCAGAAGTGAACTGGACAAAATACCATTTGTATCTCCACATGCGTGGAAACGAGTGCCGCTTGTAACTTTGAAAGTGATCATAGTGTGTAAGTACACACTTTCTCAGTTTTTGAATCCGCTGCGCGCGATTTGCATATTTCAGTAAGTTAGTGGTTCACCGTTGCTACTGTGTTATTCACAGTTACGAAACTGTCCTTGTAGAGTGATCTGGAACGAGCAATTTACCGTAAATTATTGAAAGTGCGTTGTAGTACCTTACTTAGTATGCTCGATTCAGCTTGGAGAAACATTTGCTTCCCAACTCGTAAGTAACTGTTCCGCACATGTGAAGGACCTCGCAAACGCAGAACACCCGAAGCTGTCCAGTGGACCGAGAAACAAATCACAATTCACAGATTTCCGTTCGACGGGTTTCGTAAGGCCGGAGCACAAAGAGATACGAAAATTACAGTCTTTGCACAGGAAACATTCAACTCCGAAAACAACGGTTCGTGCGCGGCTCGGCAGCGCAATCTACTTGCGACGCATATAGCTGTAGGTTAGGAGCGGGCCGACTTTCCATACACCTGCGGCCGGCAGGAACAATGGAGTGTCGTAATGAGGGCAAATTACACGGGCGCTGGCACTGACGCCGAACGCAGGCGCGATTTTCTCGGGCGGCGCGCGCGCTCGCCAATTTGGTCATCAGCGGCTCCTTGTTTCCTGCGCACTGTACGCTGACGCGGCCTCTGCGAGGACTCGGCGTAGGTGAAAATTGCAAGATGGAAGTGCAACTTCAATGCGCGGTTGTTACAGAGACTTGGAGTGAATCTTGATAAATAATAATCTTCCACGCTCTTAAGTATTGGCGTGAAGAAACAATAAGAGTTCAGACAGAACGTTACCAGCCGGTAGCGTTCTTGCGGTGGAGTCTTGTTAGCGCCAGCGGTACAATAGGTCTGCAGGGTAATCACGAAACACTCGCACGACTGGGTGGTGGCGCCTGTTCACTGTATAATATAACGTTCCCGGTCTTGCCGTGGGGTCGTTCTCTTCGCCGTTGGGGACTCCATAGCCGGTATCTGGAATCTGGTGGAAGGGGCTTTGTCGAGGATTCAGTCGACGGTTGGATTTTCCGTAATCGGTCGAAAGTGGGTTACAGCCGGAGAGCGTACTAGACTTGCCTACGCCACCACCTGTTGGAAAGAAACTTATGAAACGTCCAGACAGTAAAAACTGCTTTCCAGAGAAGTGAGCGAGAAATGACAAATGGGCTTGCCCACATTCTGATCCTGAGGCTATTTGGTCTGTTTGTTAAAGAAAGAGTTGGGAAGTGTTTGGCACTTCGAGTGATCGAGGTGTCGGGCGTTGGCCCTCCTGGGCGTAGGAGTTAAGTCCTGGTCCCTGTAGGTCGGAGATATTATTTTAAAGTATTTAATTTTTCTGAAGTCAGCGGTCACTGCTCCGTGATCCGCCAAATAATTTTTTTCAATACTGACGTCCTACATATATCCACAAGTGCATTCATATGCGCGAACGCGGAAGACGGATTGGTACGGAATACTCCTCAGGATGGATTCAGCCACCTAATCGAAAAGGATCTCCTTTGGTTCAAATGGCTCTGAGCACTATGGGACTTAACATCTGAGGTCATCAGTCCCCTAGAACTTACAACTACTTAAACGTAACTAACCTAAGAACATCACACACATCCATGCCCGAGGCAGGATTCGAACCTGCGACCGTAGACTGTACCGCCTAGAACCGCTCGGCCACACCGGCCCGCTGGATCTCCCTCCTTTCTCCGTACAGTGATTCTTGTGTCTTTCTGGTGAATGTAGGTGGTTGTAATGGAAGTGCCAGGTTAGTGTCGTATGCTAATGACAGAATGGGTAAGATGAAACCTTGTGCTGGTACATACCCTACTCCTCTTGAATAACATCATTGGGTATCTTAACGTTATCGTCCGACAGAAGAGTCATTATCAGCATCGATCCATGTCCTCACTCTGAGAGGTTGTGGAGAAATTTGGAATTTAACGTAGCAAAATGGCGCAGAGTACAGTAATTACGAAATTTATATCACCAGCTCTCCTCTTCTTGCTAGCCAAATTGTGGATTCCGCTCAGTCACGGAGGGGGGTACTTTCTTTTCCAAGTTCCCTTCCATTAGGAATGTAGGTGCACTCAGCGACTGTGATATGACTTTAAAATGATAGAGCACAGTAATCAGTCTTCCATTTCTTCAGGTTTTATTAGGCAGATCTAGATTTCGGCTAGTGCCTAGCCATTATCAATGCACCATTTCGTACTAGCAATACATATCCTATTACATCAGTCCCCTGTTGTTCGGGCCTCTGTCACAGTTCGTCCAAGACTCATCAACGAACTGTGACAGAAACCCGAAAAACAGGAGACTGATGTAATAGGATATGTATTGCTGCTACGAAATGGTGCATTTATAATGGCTACGCATTAGCCGACACCTAAATTGGCCTAATAAAACGTAAAAGAAAGGACGAGTGATTTCTGTGCTCAATTCTTGTTTGTTTTATTTTTATTTTGTTTATGCTAACAACTTATGAAGGTCTACAAGGAATGTATCAAAACTAAATCCTCGAAAACTAAATTAAGGTATTTAAAAAGGAGGAAGAGTGAAGCAGTTACGAAGTCCTGAGGCTGTGGACTGTCAGCAATCAAAAAAAGGTATAAATGGCACTTACATTACAGTACAGTTTTGCGGTGTGTGGAGATGAATGCCCGTAACATAATTGCAGTATGCATAACTGATTAGTTGGAAACGTGGAGCATCAAATGATGATTTCGTGATAAATATTTATTTACCTCAAGTGTTCCCAATAAATTAATTTACTGTTTTCCTTTTGCAGGGTTTATATTGGTCATTCGAGTTTACATTATACCTGCGACCTCTCAGCATATGGTAAACGCATCTGGAGCACGATTCTTGTTATCCCCCACTATTTTCAAACTCAATCAGTTCAGCTGCCATATCCGTACTTGTCTGACTAATATGTAGTTTCTTACCTTCTATAATGTTACTTGATAAGCTTCACTATTGCTTAACACATTTTTATGCTTGCTGCTTAACAGTACGTGAAACAGCGTACCTTTTACATAAAGTTAATTTTTATAGTTATAAGATTTTAGAGTTTTGACTAAGTTCTTGAATGACTTGCTTAAATGTAGGATACTAATGAATTGTAGCATACGATTTACTTGCCACGCGCATGGTGCTAGACCTGCTCACTATTGTAACCGCAGGGACCAGTTTCTGATTGCAGAGGGACTTTGATTTTTGTTCTTCCTGAGGATCTTGGGCTGATCTTCAACTAATCCTCCTAAATGGATGTTGCTCGGAACCGGCGAACAATTTTCGAATGACAGCTTGCGTTTTCCAACACCTGTTGAAGGAAAACTGAAAGTCGATCTGGGAAACACTGCCTTATTGAAGCGCTTTAAGTGGAAGCTGAAAATGGACGATTGAGATTCCTGCAGTCTGCTCCTTATTCTGACAGAATGAAAGTCCTTTATGTTAAATAGTTTCGGTCAGCCATTTCTGGAGATCACTAAATCGGAAGGGTATTCGTAGAGAACCAGTCAGAAGACTAATGACTGAATTAGGAAGAAAAAGGCGGAAAGCTGTCTGGCAGCCTCTTGGTATGTAGAAGTAGTGTGCTTCTTGGGAGGGGGGGTGGGGGAGGTCCTTTTATCGTCCTGTATATCATAGGTCGAGAGGAAGTGACTCTTCTGAATCAACATATCAACAGAGTTGTCTCCTGCAGTACGAAAAATCGACAGCTTCCGGTGCGGTTGCGTGAAAGTCTGCTTAGGCCTTTCCGCTTTTGGATGCGTGTGCTGCTTCCTTAGCAAGTGTGCAGAAGGTCAGTAGACAGACATCTAAAAGTAGGTTCCACAAGTTCCAAGCAGCTAGCCGGAGAGTCGTATTTAGTGAACGAGACGGATTTGGTGTGGTTTTTATTCAGCCCAATAAACTAAATTCATTTCCGCGAAAATTCTAATGTGACGTTTTTGTGTAGATCTTTCCCTGTTGATTTTGAACTGCAGTCCTGTTTCGTTATAGAGGAGATTATGGGAGGGAGTTGCTAGGAGCTAGCTGGGGGAGTGCGCATATTCCAGTCCTGTAGTCGCATCTCGGAACGTTTTCTAAAGGGTAGGACTGCTACAGAGCTACATTGGAGTGGTGAGAAATGTAAACGTGTTTGACGGGTCGAATGGAGGCTGGCGCCCCTTATTTAGACAGTGTAGCTGTGCAGAGGATTAATCCGGCTCCGCTAATAAACCGTTTCCGATTAAATCTGCGGACCTGTACGCCAAGTAATTTAACTCGCGTGCTGCACATCGGCGGGAGTGCGTGGGCTCTGGCTTCACGCCACGCTCCGAGACACAGACGAAAGGAACGTCACAGTTTCTTGTTATGGCTGTTCCTTCACAGGAGCCACAAAGATGGGGCAAGATCTTTATTCTTTGCTTCTTGTGCAGAACAGTGTCAACTAAGGACAATGGCCACAGATAGATGCTGTGGTTGTAACTGTGTGTATTAAGGATATCCTGTTTTGATGATGGTACATCTGTGATAGGCTGCACCATTGAAGGGAGTTGTCTGCTGTTATAGGGTGTTGTGTGCAAGGAGGTGTGAAAGTATCTGTTGTTGGAGGCTCTCCGCAAGTTTTGATATGATGTTCGCGTGTACTGATGTGTGCGTTATGATCCATAAAGTTCTTGGAATATTTCACTAAGCTTCACGATAAACTGCATGTTTTTGTTTTGAGAGTTACGACGTTCCAATAACGTTGTGCTCTGTGTGTGTGTGTGTGTGTGTGTGTGTGTGTGTGTGTGCGCGCGCTCGTATCACTTCTGGCCACCTACATAACTTCACTGGTCTTTGTTTCTTACAAGGGAACCTCCCCATCGCACCCCCCCTCAGATTTAGTTATAACTTGGCACAGTGAATAGGCCTTGATAAACTGAACACAGATCAATTGAGAAAACAGGAAGAAGTTGTGTGTAACTGTGAAAAAATAAGCAAAATATACAAACTGACTAGTCCATGGGTCTTATAAGCGACATCAAGGAAAACGTGATCACAGGAACACCGTGGTCCCGTGGTAGCGTGAGCAGCTGCAGAAGGAGAGGTCCTTGGTTCAACTCTTCCCACGAGTGAAAATTTTACTTTCTTTATTTTTACATACGTATTATCTGTCCGTTCGTTCATTGACGTGTCTGTTCACTGTAATAAGTTTAGTGTCTGTGTTTTGCGACCGCATCGCAAAACCGTGCGATTAGTAGACGAAAGGACGTGCCTCTCCAAACGGAACCGAAAACATTTGATCGCAAGGTCATAGGTCAACCGATTCCTCCACATGAAAACACATCTGATATATCCTATACGACACTGGTGACGGCGTCACATGACAGGAATATGTTGTCGACCCACCTAACTTGTACACTTGGCGAATGGGTAAAAAGATTCTTCTACCTTGCCCGATTTAGGTTTTCTTGTGGATGTGATAATCACTCCCAAAAAAGTGATGAAAACATAAGAGTTTGTCACATAAACTGAAAATAAAAAATTAAACTTTTCACTCGATGGAAGATTAGAACCTAGGACCTTTCGTTCCGCAGCTGCTCACGTTACCACGACACCACGGCGCTCCTGCCAGCCCAGTCTCCTTGATGTTGCGTATCTTCCCATGAACTACTCAGTTTGTATATTTTGCTTAGTTTTTCACAGTTCCACACAATTTCTTCCTGTTTTCTCAATTGATCTGTGTTCAGTTTTTCAAGGCCTATCCACTGTGCCAACTTATAACTAAATCTCAGGGGGGTGCGATGGGGAGGTTCCCTTGTTAGCAACGGACATAACTTCACTGGTCTTTGTTTCTTAGCAACGGCTTCCCTGGACTTTCGTGAAGGGGCAACCTTGTGGCCCTTTGAGGGAATTCAATCACATATGCAGCTCGCTGCGTGGTCGTATTTTGTTGTCTGTTCCGGACGCTAACAGAGATCGCGCGGCGAGGACGGAGATCTGGTCGCCATGTTGTGGTTGGGGTTGAACGTGAAGAGCGTGCCAATCCCATGTGAAGAATTACTGCTTCCCTCTGCCTTCCTGATCGCAGGTTTCGTCTTCTGAATCGTGACTCTGCTAGCATTCCTGGTAATCGCGGTATGGCTGGTTTATTCTTAACATAGTTGTAAAAGAGCTCACATTCTGCCCATTTCTGGTTCCATTCCGATTCTCAGACCCAAACTTCCTACGGTTCCAAGTGGTTTAGCTATTTGGTGGTTGCAGTCGATAGACTACATATCTGTGAGATTCTTTGACTAGAAAAGTGATGCGTGAAAATATCTGCTAGAAGCTAACTAACTGTTTGGTCTGAGTTGTGAAAATGAAAATGATTTTCTTGTACAGATGTCTGGGTGGCCAGTGTTAGTTCTTCTACAGTGTTGACACAACTCTTTCTGACAAAGTAATGGAACATTCTTTAATTGGCATATTTTAAAATAAACTGTTAGAAAATACCAGTAAGACAGAGGGACCATTTACTTTCTTAAAAGGATCCAATGATTTTAGATTACATAATTTTTTTTTCTTTTTTATGTAAGAGTGCAGTATCGATTAACTGTTTTGTAGTTTGGAGCTGTGTGGGAAGGCACAACAGGTCGCATTGGTTGGTTTTCTCTGTGCAGTTTAATAAGCCCGAACAGTTTGGGGGCCACTGGATTCAAACTGGTCAAACACTTCTCCTCATAAACAGATATGTTTCTGCAGGTCTTGCTCAAGCTGTTAATGTTTTCATTAAATGAGCTGTCTATCATGGGAGTCGGGAAGGAATTAGGTTTGAGGAGTTATTTAACTTTCTCGGCATAATGACTTTTGCCCATGCCTTTACCTGCTTTCGTAGCAATGAGGTCATTCTGATTAATTTTCTTTTTTAATTTCTTTAGGATGCTCAATTTCATGCAGAGAGGTCTGAAGCAAAACATCTCTGCAATTCACTATCTATAATGTGTTTGGCTGCAGTGTCCTTCGGTAGCACTTTTAGTATATCCAACTGTTTTCTAGACAATTTATGAGCTGCAGCATGTTTGATAATTTAACTTTCACTACCAGTTTATTTGTAGGCAGTGCTCGTTATCTACAAAAATGTTTGCTGTCTTGTGCAGTAGGCTTTTTCATGTTAGTTATTTTTCACCTGTTCATGGTCTAATAAGACGAAAACCAGATCGTAACATACAAATATTAGTGGAACAACATGTAGTTTGTTTCCTTTTCAACCAAAAAAAATGAAATTTTATGTGTAGAAGTGACGGAAGAAGCGAGTAATAATTACGTTTCTTTCACTGGAACCGTATCTTTTGTGTTTTCGTAAAACTTTTGGCCGCCTGACTTAGAACTGTTATCCTGTTTTGCAACCAGTTGAAGGAACCAGTTGTACGAACCAGCTGCAGATGCTGTACAGACTGTTAGCGACGTGCATTTTCCAGTCCATTGGTCGAATCTCGCATGTTCCTGAATGCAATTAGATAGCTGAGGGGCATTAGTCTTTAGTTTCGGATCATTGACAAGTTTAAACCTCGCTTGTGAGACAAAGTGAGACAGCCGACCCTTATTAAGACTCTTTTGTAATTGTAGCAGTGCAGTATATGGACACATGTCCGCTGACAATCTTCCTTTGGTAAACCCTCGTCGCCAGTTTTGTAAAGGCCTTCTCGCTGCTGCTGTGGAGTCCGAGTTGCCACTGTTGTTACGGGAGGCCGAGTCTGTGAGTTCGTGAAAAGGCTTCTGGTGAGGTACACCGCTAAGATAATTTCTCCCTGCCACTATTACACAGCTATGCCCCAGCGTCAGGTAAGAGTATAGGAGAACGAAGGTTCTACGACACTCCAACAAATTAGTAACAAAGTCACACAAATGAGTTCAACGGTTTACTTATCTTTGTGACTTGTCTAATAATTAAGTTTGCAACACTGCTTGTAATATAACACAATAAAGGCCCTCAGTGGCTAAATGCAAATAATCGCATGTAAACTTCACAGTACATAGCAAATATAAATTACAACAACTGCCTGTTGTGGCGTCACCTGGAAGCCTATCTAATGTATGACGCGATTTATTCAACTGATATGAATGAAATGCAAAACAAGAAAGTAATGCTTGTAATATTATGAGTCGTTTTGTCGAGTCTGACAATATTTTGTGACAAATATTGTAAATATTTTCCATTAATTGCAAAGGTAAAGAACACGACAGTTCAATACGTTCCATGAAAGCATGGAACTTCAAGTGTAATATATACAAGGTGGTCCATTGCATGCGACCGGGCCAAATATCTCACGAAATAAGCGTCAAACGAAAAAGCTGCAAAGAACGAAACTTGTCTAGCTTGAAGGGGAAACCAGATGGTGCTATGGTTGGCCCGCTATATGGCGCTGCCATAGGTCAAACGGATATCAACTGCGCCTTTTTAAATAGGAACCCCCATGTTTATTGTATATTCGTGTAGTACGTAAAGAAATATGAATGTTTTAGTTGGACCACTTTTTTCGCTTTGTGATGGATATCGCTATAATAGGCTGTAGCCTTTCGCCCCTACTCTTCAATCTGTACATCGAGGAAGCATCGATGAAGCTACCTTGTCCTTAATTTTTGGACACCAGTCAAAGCCGAGTAACATAGCTCGATGAAACTTGGACCATACATAGATGCTTACTGAAAGAAATGCGCAATAACACGAACAGAAATAACACTTTCAGAGACAATGAGTAAACTGAAATAAAAGAAAGGTTCAGGAGTGGAATTAAAATACAAGGTGAAAGGATATCAATGATACGATTCGCTGATGACATTGCTATCCTGAGTGAAAGTGAAGAAGAATTAAATGATCTGCTGAACGGAATGAACAGTCTAATGAGTACACAGTATGGTTTGAGAGTAAATTGGAGAAAGACGAAGGTAATGAGAAGTAGTAGAAATGAGAACAGCGAGAAACTTAACATCAGGATTGATGATCATGAAGTCAATTAAGTTAAGGAATTCTGCTACCTAGGCAGTAAAATAACCAATGACGGACGGAGCAAGGAGGACATCAAAAGCAGACTCGCTATGGCAAAAAAGGCATTTCTGGCCAAGAGAAGTCTACTAATATCAAATACCGGCCTTAATTTGAGGAAGAAATTTCTGAGGATGTACGTCTGGAGTACAGCATTGTATGGTAGTGAAACATGGACTGTGGGAAAACCGGAACAGAAGAGAATCGAAGCATTTGAGATGTGGTGCTATAGACGAATGTTGAAAATTAGGTGGACTGATTAGGTACGGAATGAGGAGGTTGTACGCAGAATCGGAGAGGAAAGGAATATGTGGAAAACACTGATAAGGAGAAGGGACAGGATGATAGAACATCTGCTAAGACATGAGGGAATGACTTCCATGGTACTAGAGGGAGCTGTAGAGGGCAAAAACTGTAGAGGAAGACAGAGATTGGAATACGTCAAGCAAATAATTGAGGACGTAGGTTGCAAGTGCTACTCTGAGATGAAGAGGTTGGCACAAGGAAGGAATTCGTGGCGGGCCGCATCAAACCAGTCAGTAGACTGATGAAAAAAAAAAAAAAAAAAAAAAAAAAAGACGGACCATTCCGCCAGTGCGGACGGTATTTGCTTCGAGATACATTACCATTGTTAAAATGGACCGTTTACCAAATGCGGAAAAGGTCAATATCGTGTTGATGTATGAGATCAAAATACCCAAAGGACGTGTGCTATGTATGCTGCTCGGTATCCTGGACATCATCACCTAAGTATCCGGATGGTTCGCCGGATAGTTACGTTATTTAAGGAAAATTTCGAATACTTGCTATTGACAGAGGATGTTCACAAAAGATGTGACTGTATACGTCGGTAAGAAGCTAAATATTAATTTCCGATCGTTAGTGTCACGTCTCAGATTATACTTTTAGGATACTCGGCATCTGTATAGTTTTGACCCTATATGGGACACGTACAGTAAGTGTTGTAAAGTACTGGCCAAAAGCAAAAATTCACTTCGTAATTTATATGTCAGTAGCATCATATGTCAGAAATATGGTGTGTGGGGTATGTTGTCCCCTTGAGCTGATATAAGGAGGAAAGGAAGATTAGAACTTTCCGTTGACAATGAGGTAATAATAGACGAAGCACAGTCTCCGATCTGGAAGAACGGGGACGGAAATGGACGCGCCCTTTTAAAGAAATATCCCCGCCAATCGCCTTAAGCGATTCAGGGATATCACAGAGCACTTAAACGTGGATCCTCGGACGAGGATTTGAAGAGAATACTCCCTAAATAAGGACATTCTTGTGTTGTGTGTGTATGTTCGTGTGTGTAAGAGGGGGAAGAAAGATATCGTAAAACTGGTTTTCGTGAACTATTCAGATCTGACGTTGGCATTTTGCCACCGAAACCATTGATAATTTACCTCCAGTGATAAAAAACGAAAAAAACATATGTATACTGCTGTATTCCAAGTATTGAGTGATTAAGATTTACCTTGTTGCTGAGAGCATTAGTGAGAAGCTGTAGAACTTCATCTCGGGTTATCCACAGAACTGGATTACTTACTCAGGCAATTTATAATTTTACTATCATCACTTTTACATTGTCCATTAGTGTGAAAAACTTAAGGACGAGAGTTTCGCATGATTCGTCACTGCTAATCAACCGGAAGCTACCTTGTCCTTAATTTTTGCACACCAGTCAAAGCCGAGTAACATAGCTCGATGAAACTTGGACCATACATAGATGCTTACTGAAAGAAATGCGCTATAACACGAACAGAAATAACACTTTCAGAGACAATGAGTAAACTGAAACCAACGAGGTTTATGATGGACCCCTGGACGTTACAAAAGGCGTGACATGGTCCTTAACGTGGTGTGTGATCACCATGGACGGCAAAGTATGCTTTGCAACGTGCCCCCCCCCCCCCCCCCATGCTGACTACAAGGTTGGTAAGAAGTTCTTGGGGTAGAGCGGTGAACCTGCTGCACTACATATCCTCAACGCATTCCGAAAGTTATCGATGGGATTTCACTAGGATTAATGAACTGACAAGCCCATTCGCCGAAAATCCCCTCGTTCCAAGAACTTCTCCACTTACACTGTTCGATGCGGTCGCCAATTTTCATCCTTGAACATGTACGCCACTGGTAGCTGAGTGGGGCCGGCACGGTAGCTCAGCGTGTTCAGTCAGAGAGCCGGTTGGCCTCTGTAATAAAAAACTGAGTGGAAGGATCAACAGGCGAACTTGAACGGATGTCATGTGACGTCCGCAACGACCAAACACAACGATTAAAAAAAAATGTGGTCAGCGTGACATAACGTCAAACGTAAGGAACCGGGTTCGATTCCCGGCTGGGTCGGAGAATTTCTCCGCTCAGGGATTGGGTGTTGTGTTGCCCTAATCATCATCATTTGATTCCCATCGACGCGCAAGTCGCCCAAGTGGAGTCAAATCGAAAGACTTGCACGCGGCGAACGGTCTACCCGACTGGAGGCCCTAGTCACAAGACATTTACATTTTAATACTTGAAAACGAAGTTTGCTCCCATCCCCAGTACACGGAGGAGTGCAGTGTCAGAATAACGATGACCACTGTGTTGAAAAATAAATGCAACATCTTATCCCCCCACACCGCAAAACATGGACAACCAAAATGATCATGTTCGACAGTGTACCTGGGTGCGATCTGTGTTCCTACCTACGCAGGAACACTGTCGAGTATGATTGTTTTGGTGGTCTAGGTGTTATGATGTGGGGAGGCATAGTGCTGGGTGGGCGTGCTGACCTCCAAATCACTCACCGGTAAACGCTATTGTGACGATGTAGCCCTTCCTTATGTGCGTTTTTTCAATGGTGCACTCGTCTCTGACGCCATTTTTATGGACGACAGTAAGCGACTGCATCGAACTGCATATGTGAAGCAGCTCATTGAACGAGAGTGTATTCGGCGAATGGACTGGCCTGCCGTTTGCCGACTTAAATCGCATCGAGCGAGCACGTGTCGGATGACTTGGAAAAACGTAATTCAGCACTTCCACATGAACCAACGACCGTTTGGCAGTTAACCGTGACCACCTCACCAATCTTGTAGCCACACGTGGGCACGTTGTAGAGCATACGTTACCGTCCGTGGTGATCACGCACCGTATCAAGAACCATGTCCCGCCTTTTTTAATGTCCAGGGGAACATCATAAACTGAGGTGATTTAGGTGTAAATATTGTCTTTGAATAAAAGTGTCTTCACTGTTCATCTCACTGTGTATTTCTTTGAGTTACCTTCTGTACTAAACGGTTGTAGTTCTTTCTATGTATGGCCCAAGTTTCATCGAGCTATGTTAGTCGGCAGTGACACATCACCCGAAAGTTACTTTCGTCCTTACGTTTTGCACACCTGTGTATCATGCTATGCAATACCACACTTTTGTAATATCAGTGTGCTTCACCATTTCCCAGCGTCCCCTACATCAGTTCTGAAGCTCTCCTCTCCCCAAATCGCAAAAAAAAATTTAACAGTGTGGTTCGAGATCCTGTTGTCAGGGATAGCCTTGATTAGGAAAGAGTAGCTTCAACATGGACTCCTCTCTACTAAAAATCTGCTTATTAGTAATTCTAAACCGCAATTATACGGGTACCTTCACGTCGTTGTTTAGTCAAATCCTGGACTATTTTTCTTTGTTCCTCTATTACATTACATTTAGCAATACTTGACATTTTGCTCTGCTTATGCCCTCAATGTTGAAATGGCAGATTCGGATGCAAGGTCCGAGATCCTTTGTCAGTTGGTCCCTAAAAGGACCGTTGTATGTATCTTGCATAGCGCTTTGTCTGTCGTTCTGTTTCACTGTGATGTGGGGCAGGAATTCTTCGTTCGGTCTGCCGCCAGTTGTGTTAGTTCATTTAGCGTTACCCAGGGTGCACCACGTGGAGGCGAACTAACTTTACACAGAAATATAGAAACTGCCGAAGATATCCTTACGAGTGACCTAGGGATTCTCAGCGAGTACTTTAGAAAATGGAGGCTACAACCTAGTGCTACAAAGACGGAAGTATCTGCCTTCCATTTGAACAACAAAATGTCCAACAGAGAACTACAAGTCTATCTAGACGGGAAATTACTAAATCACAACAAACACCCAAAGTACCTTGGGGTTGCCCTAGATAGGACACTAACATTCAAAGAACACCTGACGAAAACTGCAGCGAAACTTAAAACACGCAACAACATATTGCAGAAGGTCTGTGGCACCACTTGGGGCTCCACAGCATCTACCTTAAAAACATCCGCACTTGGCTTGGTGTATCCAGTGGCAGAATACTGTGCCCCAGTATGGCTCAACAGCAAACACACACACATGGTAGGTAGCCAACTTAATGCAACAATGCGTATTATATCAGGCACAATCAGGCCAACTCCTACAGTGTGGCTGCCCGTTCTCAGTAACATAGCCCCTCCTAACCTGCGCCGTGAAAACGCTCTGGTTAGAGAATTTCAAAAAATCATGGCCAACCCTCAATTACAAATCCATGAAGATACTCACGACATCCAAGGAAACCGACTCCGGTCTAGGCATCCTCCACTAAAGACCGCACAGGCTCTGCACCAAACCAACTTTAAAATAAATGACCGATGGGAAGAGGAATGGGAGAGCAGAACAGCAGTAAACTGCCACAGTATGCCATGCATCATTAGTAAACCAAAAGGATTTGATTTCCCTCGCAAAGTTTGGTCAACTCTTAATCGCATCAGAACCAACTGTGGGAGATGCGCCGACTCCTTACACAGATGGGGTAAACTTCCTTCGGCCGCTTGCGACTGTGGCGCTGAGAGACAGACGGTCAAACACATCGTGCAGGAATGCCCACTAAGGGCATACGAGGGTGACCCACAGGATTTCCTAATGGCGACCCAAGAGGCAATCGACTATTTACTATCTAAGCTGGACGTCTGCTTGTGATTGCTCTTCTGTGAGTGTAAATTTACAATTGGCGGTGTCCTTATATACAAACTGTTATTTATTGCTCTGTTCATACATATCTGATTTTTTTTAAACGTGTTGTTTCTGTAATTTTTACTGTGATGTTATGAGCCATACGCTAAATAAATAAATTACATTTAGTGCGTGTACACAGATAGAAGTAAGAAAAACTTAGATTTATAGGAAGGGTTCTAGGAGAGTGAAGTACATTTGTATTCGAAACAGCATGTAGGACACCAGAGTGACGAGCTTTGGAGAAGTACAGCCGTTTTACATCAGGCGTCAAGGTGTGCGGAGCCATTGGTATGACTTCAGAACACGTCTGGTGGATATTGAGGGAATTCTGTCGGCAGAACGGAACGGCAAGGAGAATGAGCTTCCTCACACGTTACCTCTAATGTGATAGTATCGTGGTGCCAGCAGGACAGTGCTTCCTTTCCACACGTGGCACGTGTCTTTATGAACCGTCTGGTTGATGTTGAGGTACTTGTGTGTCCATCAAGGTCGCTACATTTATCACCGACAGAACTTATGTTGGAGCAGCCCTGACGACAACTCCGTCGCTGTGTCAGTATCCCAGTTATCAAGGACCAGTTACATCTACATCTATCTACATCTATACTCCGCGAGCCACCTTACGGTGTGTGGCGGAGGGTACTTATTGTACCACTATCTGATCCCCCCTTCCCTGTTCCATTCACGAATTGTGCGTGGGAAGAACGACTGCTTGTAAGTCTCCGTATTTGCTCTAATTTCTCGGATCTTTTCGTTGTGATCATTACGCGAGATATATGTGGGCGGTAGTAATATGTTGCCCATCTCTTCCCGGAATGTGCTCTCTCGTAATTTCGATAATAAACCTCTCCGTATTGCGTAACGCCTTTCTTGAAGTGTCCGCCACTGGAGCTTGTTCAGCATCTCCGTAACGCTCTCGCGCTGACTAAATGTCCCCATGACGAATCGCGCTGCTTTTCGCTGGATCATGTCTATCTCTTCTATTAATCCAACCTGGTAAGGGTCCCATACTGATGAGCAATACTCAAGAATCGGACGAACAAGCGTTTTGTAAGCTACTTCTTTCGTCGATGAGTCACATTTTCTTAGAATTCTTCCTATGAATCTCAACCTGGCGCCTGCTTTTCCCACTATTTGTTTTATGTGATCATTCCACTTCAGATCGCTCCGGATAGTAACTCCTAAGTATTTTACGGTCGTTACCGCTTCCAATGATTTACCACCTATGGCATAATCGTACTGGAATGGATTTCTGCCCCTATGTATGCGCATTATATTACATTTATCTACGTTTAGGGAAAGCTGCCAGCTGTCGCACCATTCATTAATCCTCTGCAGGTCTTCCTGGAGTACGTACGAGTCTTCTGATGTTGCTACTTTCTTGTAGACAACCGTGTCATCTGCAAATAGCCTCACGGAGCTACCGATGTTGTCAACTAAGTCATTTATGTATATTGTAAACAATAAAGGTCCTATCACGCTTCCTTGCGGTACTCCCGAAATTACCTCTACATCTGCAGATTTTGAACCGTTAAGAATGACATGTTGTGTTCTTTCTTCTAGGAAATCCTGAATCCAATCACAAACCTGGTCCGATATTCCGTAAGCACGTATTTTTTTCACTAAACGTAAGTGCGGAACCGTATCAAATGCCTTCCTGAAGTCCAGGAATACGGCATCAATCTGCTCGCCAGTGTCTACGGCACTGTGAATTTCTTGGGCAAATAGGGCGAGCTGGGTTTCACATGATCTCTGTTTGCGGAATCCATGTTGGTTATGATGAAGGAGATTTGTATTATCTAAGAACGTCATAATACGAGAACACAAAACATGTTCCATTATTCTACAACAGATTGACGTAAGTGAAATAGGCCTATAATTATTCGCATCTGATTTATGACCCTTCTTGAAAATGGGAACGACCTGTGCTTTCTTCCAGTCGCTAGGTACTTTACGTTCTTCCAGAGATCTACGATAAATTGCTGATAGAAAGGGGGCAAGTTCTTTAGCATAATCACTGTAGAATCTTAAGGGTATCTCGTCTGGTCCGGATGCTTTTCCGCTACTAAGTGATAGCAGTTGTTTTTCAATTCCGATATCGTTTATTTCAATATTTTCCATTTTGGCGTCCGTGCGACGGCTGAAGTCAGGGACCGTGTTACGATTTTCCGCAGTGAAACAGTTTCGGAACACTGAATTCAGTATTTCTGCCTTTCTTCGGTCGTCCTCTGTTTCGGTGCCATCGTGGTCAACGAGTGACTGAATAGGGGATTTAGATCCGCTTACCGATTTTGCATATGACCAAAACTTTTTAGGGTTCTTGTTTAGATTGTTTGCCAATGTTTTATGTTCGAATTCGTTGAATGCTTCTCTCATTGCTCTCTTTACGCTCTTTTTCGCTTCGTTCAGCTTTTCCTTATCAGCTATGATTCGACTACTCTTAAACCTATGGTGAAGCTTTCTTTGTTTCCGTAGTACCTTTCGTACATGATTGTTATACCACGGTGGATCTTTCCCCTCGCTTTGGACCTTAGTCGGTACGAACTTATCTAAGGCGTACTGGACGATGTTTCTGAATTTTTTCCATTTTTGTTCCACATCCTCTTCCTCAGAAATGAACGTTTGATGGTGGTCACTCAGATATTCTGCGATTTGTGCCCTATCACTCTTGTTAAGCAAATAGATTTTCCTTCCTTTCTTGGCATTTCTTATTACACTTGTAGTCATTGATGCAACCACTGACTTATGATCACTGATACCCTCTTCTACATTCACGGAGTCGAAAAGTTCCGGTCTATTTGTTGCTATGAGGTCTAAAACGTTAGCTTCACGAGTTGGTTCTCTAACTATCTGCTCGAAGTAATTCTCGGACAAGGCAGTCAGGATAATGTCACAAGAGTCTCTGTCCCTGGCTCCAGTTCTGATTGTGTGACTATCCCATTCTATACCTGGTAGATTGAAGTCTCCCCCTATTACAATAGTATGATCACGAAACTTCTTCACGACGTTCTGCAGGTTCTCTCTGAGGCGCTCAACTACTACGGTTGCTGATGCAGGTGGCCTATAGAAGCATCCGACTATCATATCTGACCCACCTTTGATACTTAACTTAACCCAGATTATTTCACATTCGCATTCGCTAATAACTTCACTGGATATTATTGAATTCTTTACTGCTATAAATACTCCTCCACCATTGGCGTTTATCCTATCCTTGCGGTATATATTCCATTCTGTGTCTAGGATTTCGTTACTGTTCACTTCCGGTTTTAACCAACTTTCCGTTCCTAATACTATATGCGCACTATTTCCTTCAATAAGAGATACTAATTCAGGAACCTTGCCCTGGATACTCCTGCAGTTTACCAATATTACGTTAACTTTTCCTGTTTTTGGTCTCTGAGGACGGACGTTCTTTATCAACGATGATAATGTTCTCTCTGGTAAGCCGTCAGGTATTTTATCGTTTCGCCCAAGGGGGGGTCCCTCTAACCTAAAAAACCCCCGTGTGCACGCCACACGTACTCTGCTACCCTAGTAGCTGCTTCCGGTGTGTAGTGCACGCCTGACCTGTCTAGGGGGGCCCTACAGTTCTCCACCCAATAACGGAGGTCGATGAATTTGCAACCATTATAGTCGCAGAGTCGTCTGAGCCTCTGGTTTAGACCCTCCACACGGCTCCAAACCAGAGGACCGCGATCGACTCTGGGCACTATGCTGCAGATATTAAGCTCAGCTTGCACTCCGCGTGCGATGCTGGTTGTCTTCACCAAATCAGCCAGCCGCCGGAAGGAACCAAGGATGGCCTCAGAACCCAAGCGGCAGGCGTCATTCGTTCCGACATGTGCTACTATCTGCAGCCGGTCACACCCAGTGCGTTCAATAGCTGCCGGAAGGGCCTCCTCCACATTACGGACGAGACCCCCCGGCAAGCACACCGAGTGCACACTGGCATTCTTCCCCGACCTACCCGCTATTTTCCTGAGGGGCTCCATAACCCGCCTAACGTTGGAGCTCCCTATAACTAATAGGCCCGCCCTCTGTGACTGTCGGGACCTTGCCGGAGAATCGGCCACTGGCCCAACAGGCGAGGCATCCTGTGGTGGCTCGGAAACGATGTCCTCACCACTAGGAAGCACCCCGTACCTGTTGGAAAGGGGTAAGGCAGCCGCCACGCGGCCAGATCCCACCTTCGCCTTTCGGCCAGGCACGCGCGAGCCCACCACTGTCCGCCATTCACCCTGGAGTGATGGCTGACCGGTAAGATGCTCACTGCCGGAAGACGCAGCGACATCAGGGGTTCCATGTGATTCCAAGGCCACCGAAGTAGGCATAGGTCTCACCACAGTTGCCCCAACGCCACTACGAGCCGACGCCTGCGCCTCGAGCTCGATGAGCCTAACAGACAAAGCCTCCACCTGTCCCCGAAGAGTGGCCAATTCTCCTTGCGTCCGCTCACAACAACCACAGTCCCTACACATGACTATGTTTACCCTACTCTATACGGTGACAAATTCCCAAGATAATCTTCTGATGAGCTACTCTGATAATCAAGAAACACTCACTGTTTGTGAGCCACCTTGCCTCAGGAGAGAATAGAACTGCCTCATCACTCTCTTCCCAACCCACTTAGTACATGGCTCCAGGCCGGAGGCCACTGATAGGTGGGCTCATCGTGCTGAGTTCTTAATAAATTGATTGCTGTTTTCTGTTTGCAAGGAACTCTTCAGTGCAATCACAAATAGTCATTGTCTGCGCATAGTGAAGGTCACCAAAAAATTTACAGCATCTACATGACATGCAAAGACAAGCATAGGCTACACGGTTAAAAAAAAATAAAAATAAAAATAAAAACGGAAATCTTTTCTGATTATTCGTTTGACCACGGTAAACAGCACGCGGGTAGATGTAGTAAAACGAAACCCTACATTTCAGTGCCTTTCAGAAGAGGTGCAACGTCTTCATTTGTTAACGAAGAAAGGAAGCGTGTGAACAACTTGCAGATTCGTAGCATGTCCCGACAGATCATAAGAACTTGTACCGAGAGAGCATTTTCACTTTACGGCAAGAACTGCGTGGACATTACAGTGACATCATTCAACCATTACATCGCTACAGTGAGAGACAATGCACTGAAAATTTGCTGCGATGTGTTTGTCCACCGGGCGAAGTGGCCGAGCGGTTCTAGGCGCTACAGTCTGGAGCCGCACGACCACTACGGTCACAGGTTCGAATCCTGCCTCGGGCATGGATGTGTGTGATGTCCTTAGGTTGGTTAGGTTTAAGTAGTTCTCAGTTCTAGGGGACTGAGGACCTCCGATGTTAAGTCCCATAGTGCTCAGAGTCATTTGAACCATTTTTGAACTGAACACCTGAAATGAAAACTGGATGATGACGCTGGGCACCCTTCACCACCACCTCCGGGTTTGTGTGAGGACTGGTGATAGTCACCGACGAGAGCGCGGTCGGTCAGGTACCAATGCACTACTCAGACATTCAGTCCCACAGGTTTAGCGGGCTGGTGAGTCAGTCACGTTTGGATCTGTTGTAATGTTGTTGCTTTAATTTGCTATGAAAGCGGTGCTGATAGACAATAAAAGCGGGTTAAAAGCTGTGAGCTGTCTGGGGAAGTTAACCTTGCATTACTGAGCAACTGTTTCACCAGGTATCCAGTCTAGCTTACCAAATTCCCAACCAGACTAACACTGATTATAATCTTTTAAATAGTCATGCGACAACCGGTGATATATATATATATATTGAAACGTCCCCTTTTAACAATTTTTTACAACTGTGCTTAACCTGACACACAATATTTTTTTTTTTTTTTTTTTTTTAGCGCAACGCAATCTGACTTTCAAAATCTCTAGAAGAGAATGGCCCTGACTAACATTAAACTATCTCTTTCACAAATCACTTACCTCACAAAAATCTTCGCTGCTCAAGCTACTGCAATACAGCGAGCGCCACTACTGCCAGCTAAATAAAAGATTCAAACTATGGAAGGCACTAACTACTGATAGGGATAGTTAGCAAATGAAAGATATTAATAGAGAACAAACAATGTATTTACCTTGATATCATGACAAATTACAAAACTGCGCCATCTCTCTCCCCACATCCACCACTGCTGGCGGCACACCTCCAACTGCCCAACGCTACGCGCTGTTCACAGCCAGCTGCCTAACACTACAATGGTTGAGTATTACAACAATGCAAAGCAGCCACAGACTGCACACGGCACAGCCGGTGATTTTCATACAGAGGTGGCGTTACTAATAAAAAAACCTAAACAGCCTACTTACATAGCCCCCATGCTCCCCACAAAAAATTTTACAAATTTTGTTGGGCACTGGCCAATACATATTTGTTAAAATTTTTTTTCACAATTACAATAACAAAGAAATCAAATGCACACACTTATTGATACAATGTTGGTCAAAAGCTAAAATTTTCTCACAGTCCATAAAGACAGTCCTGATCATTCATCACATTGCAGTGTTTTTCTCAAAGTCTGAGCAGTAAAAGAAAATGCACACGGAAGTAGTGGATTTCCATGCAGTCTTGAAGAAGTATCGTTGTCCTTCCAACGGAAAGACAGTGCTGACTCTCGACATGCTGACAGGTAATGGGCCACAAGAGAGCAAACCCACAGCGGAGTCAGTCGAAGTTTTGAAGAGTATTGGTGGGTAGGTCATCACAGAGCAGACCCACTGTAGTCCTGGTAGAGATTACGGTATTGGTGGGCCACCAGAGGTGCAGACCCACTGCAGTCCTTGTAGAAATAATGGTACTGGTGAGTCAGCAAAGACGCAGACCCACTGTAGTCCTTGTAGAGATAATGGTACTGGTGGGCCACCAGAGGCGCAGACCCACTGTAGTCCTTGTAGAGATGGCCAGCAGCCATTTGTTGTGACTGTGCAGGTACACAATCACCATTGAAGAGTCTTGCGGATAATATAACAAGTCCATAACCACCACTTGTGCACTCACAAAGTTGTTGGAATTGTCCTTAGAACAAGCAATGCTGTTATCCAGTCCCTTGCTGAATTATTAACACACGTGCAAATACTAACAGTCCCTACTCCTCACATATTGTCCATATACTATGACCAATAGAAACGTGTGCAGTGAAATGTAACTTACAAGTTACTTAATTTGATGACCTGGTGTCAATTACAATTTTATAACATAAGAATACAATTACAAAGGTACAAAATACATCATTAAAAACATAATAGTAGAGATAACATTCGTAGTAATAGGGGCTTTACAAAAGAACAGAAATAAACATATACATCAGTGTTACAAAAATAATGACATAAGTACATACATAAAGATCAGAATAACTTTTGGAATATCAACTTCCACATGAGCATTAAAACAAAACAGAACAAATACTGTTTAAACATGTTTACAAAGTAAATAACATATTATCAGTGCAAATTATATTTGAGGATAACAGTATTCCTCATCATAGTTCATGTAGCTTAGTATTAGAAGAAGAAAAAATTCTATGAAACTACACAGAGACAGGAAGAAAAGAAATACACAAGGGTACACAAACACATAGTGGCATAACACAAAAGGAAAGGACAGGGTTTGTTTTCAGTGTAACATTTGGTACTGCAGTCCAACCCAAAACTTCATTCCATAGATCTTTCGTCTTATTTCAACCTTTGCTTCTACCAAAAAAATCCTATCCAAGCATGCTTTCTGTATTTATTTCACATATTTCTTACCTCATTATTTATTCCCAAGAAAATCCTACCTATACCTGCTTTCTGTACTTTACTCGTATAGCTTCTCAATGCATTTTTTTTCCAATTAATCGCTACTCATTATCTTATAGGCTACCCCTCTTAAGCTAACTTATATCTACTGAGCTCAGATGTTAAACTAAGGGACGAGGCAATGCAGCATCACATAAAACAATTAATATAAACAGCAATAAAAAAACGCAGATTTGCGAAGCAGCATTTTAGAAATTAGCGAAGCAATTGCAATATTACAACTAATATAAGGCAATGTGCAGCAAACAATAAAAAGAAATCATTAGTAAAACTGGCTTAACAGAATAATATAAAGTCAAATTCAATAACACTATGCCTGGCAAACAGCAGCAACTTATACCTAAACATGACATAGCTCAAGCAGAAAAAATAGTAGACTAAAGATAACAATGCAGATAAGGGAAATGTATAATCACATCTTAATGTCTAAGTAATTAAAGTGGTGCACCACAAAAACTAATTCTACAAAAGATTCCTAAGTACTAGAAAAGAAAATTATGTATGCAGTTCCTGTTATTAGTTCCTTCTTATTGTTCTTTCCATTCCAAGAGCTCCTATTTCGAAGAATATGGGTCATAAAATAATTATTTAATAGATCTGTTGACAGAAAGTGTTCACATTAGCAAATGATTTTTTTTTATATAAAACCCATGCTGCAACACAGCTGGAAACTAAATATCAAATGAAATAAGCAACTATGAAAGGCAAAGCATAAAAATATCATTCAATAGTCATGTGACATTTCATAAGTTAACTCTCGTAGAAAGACGCTTGTCGTAATCAGGTGTGCAGATGTAAAAATATTTCTCGTCATTTCATTAGGCATTTCTGTCGCCATATGGCATTTCTCTCAACTAGCACGACAATAGCCGTGAAATGTTGCGATGCTTTCTACAAAGGAACGTCAATAGCGATTATAATGGCCTACCCTTTTTTTTTTCTACCTGTGCCGCTGGAAGGCTAATGGCCTTTTTTTTTTGTTCGGGCGGCTGTCGCCCAGGTGGGTGCCCGCGACGCATTACGTGCAGGTGGTCTCTTAACTTTCGTACGGAAATATTTACGACAGCAGTTTCCACTACAATGGCAGTCTTATATAAAAATATTTCACAGGTCAAGAATTAGCGTTGCAAATCTGTAAAAACAAAATCCTATGAATATAACAGTGTCCAAAAAATTTTCGTCGGCATTGTGATACATTCACGCATTTACACACATTTCATAACTCTTAAAAGTACGATTCGCGGTTTACAACATCCGTTTTCACCAACCAGAGTCCCTAACTTCTACTCATTATTCGTTACCTTATTACACATATATATATTGTCGACACATAATCAAATTCCTCATATAGCATCAGCTTATTGATCATAAACGTACCTCAACAGCATAAAACATATCGTCGTCGTAAAAATAACATCATAATACCTCAGTCAACCCTCAAAATCGTCGTAACTTCCTCCAATAATTTCAAAACCTAAAAAAAATTCTCTGCTCATGTCAAAAGTGTCATCTACCTCAAATGTACTTTAAAATCATGCTCCCTTACCAAATACATCATTCAAAGCTCTCATAGTATCACAATGGTTCCGAAAAAATATGAACAGTTCACAAAGTACAGACAAAATACAATTTCATAAGTGTGAAGTTATTCAATTGTGTAATTGCGTAAACATGTGTCACTGATGTAGTAAAAAAAATGTTTATCTCTCAGTTACATGATCAGATAGCTGTGTAATTTATGTGTTGGAGAAATATGGTACCGATGTGTAAAGTTGTATAAGCAAATACCATATTAGCTAGGGTTCCTTGTGGTTGCCACACACATGGTACACAAAGTAAGCGTGTACCCCCCTGAGGATTAATGTAATTATACCCTCAGGTGTTACAGATTACAGCAATGGAATGAAATGTATCACGGAAAACCTTCTTTGTAATAAAAAAATCTTTAAAAGTAAGTGTTTTAAGTATAAGATTAATCACTCAAATGCGTGTACTGTAGCGCTAAACTGTGCGTCTTGTCGCAACATAATCTCTGTGGAAGTGTCGTAGTTATCGTCCTCCGAAAGCTAAGTTCTGCAGAAGTCAATGTACTTACCTCATGCTAAACAAAAGTGAAATGCTTTGCGTATAGATATCTTAGTTATTACGCTTATTGTTGTGATGAAGAAAGTACTGTACTGTAACGTATTGTTGTGCCACGAAAAAGGCTGTCTCATTGTTGCCATACCACAAAAGTTACTACTAAAACATGTTTTTCTTTCCTGAAGAATTCAGAAAACTGTGCAGATATAAAACAGATACACCGCAAAAGCAACAAGATGAATTGTGTCACACATTAGTAGCGTCGTGATAAAATCGTGTAGCTGTCACATAAACTAACCACTGTGTCATCTGGTATCTCACAGAAAGTACTTTAAACCCAGAATGTATTTTCAAGTAAACCAAAATGTTGCATTAAAACCTCAAGTTAAAAAAAGCACATTATCTCTCAATAAACGGTTTAACGTGAGAAAGGTGGTGTAAACCTTTGCTCTTCCTAGCACGCAGAGTTTGAACAATGCAATTATCATGCGGTATACATCGTTAAAGAATACTGGAATTTTTCTCAAGGTTAGCGTCTATGTTATTTTTCTCAGAGCCAGCTGGCGCAGGTGTCTGCCTGCGGTGCGGGTCAGTGTCTGTTTCTTTGTTGGAGCGCGTCGTTATTGGGATTCGGAGACCTAACTTCTACAAATTCACCTCCTCGAGAGGGCCCTGCTCTGTTTGAATCCCGCCAGTTCTGATGCAATTCAGGTCTGTCATTACGAATATATCGTCTGTCGTCATGTCGGTAGTTTACATAGTTTCTTTCTTGTCGGTCATGTGGTGGAGTGTTTCTTCCTGAATCGTAACTGTGCGCCGAACTGTTGCGTCTGAAGTTATTCTGCCTCCCTTGATAATAATTGTTTTGGTTTCCATATCGTCTGTGTCTCTGGCTGTCTCTGTCATATTCGTTACTACGGAAATACGATCTTTCTCTGTAACTATTGTTACTCTGCCAACGGTTGTTATACGGGTGGTGTCTGTTTCGGTCACGATTTGTGTTGTGAGAATAGCCTTGTCGCGTCCAGTTATTATTTCTTTCATCGCGGAATTGCGACGGATGTGATCTGTAATTGTTGTGCTCGTGCGTTCCGCGATTGTCAGTGTCAATTTCCAGTTCTTGTAAGAGTCCTTGAAATGCTTCAATGTCGTCTTTGCAACGTCCTGCCAAAATAATATGTCGCAAATGTTCAGGCAGTTTGATTAAGCAAATGCGGATGAGTTCTGAGGGGCTGTATGGGTTTGACAGGTACTGATTCTTGTGCAACATGTCTTCAAAATATTTCACAAGACTGGAGAATTCAGATTGTTCGAAATGTTTCATCATTATGATGCCATGTTTTACTCGGTCTTGTGTGGCTTGAGACCAATATGCTGAGAGGAAGGCATGGTAAAATTCTCCTTCACTATGACAATCGTGAATGACCGAACGCATTCTTACAGCTGGTTCATTCTCTAAATAGCCACACATAAATTCTAATCTGTGTTCTAATGACCAGTTGGGGGGAAAACAATGAGAGAATTGATGGAGCCACGCTTGTGGATGAATGTCGTTGGCAGAATTTTTAAACGTTTTGAATTTACGTGTAGTAATGAACAGCTTATAGTCAAAGTCATCATGTCGGCGAGTCGCATATCGGTCATTGTTACGTCGTGTCGGCGGTTCCATCTCAAAATTCGGTGTGCCTTGCCAATTTCTTTTATAATTTCCGAAGTGTCCTGTGTTATTATTTTGTGGTTGTTCCGTATTTCTATGTCCCTCTTCCTGTATTGGAGCGCGAGTGTCCTCTGAAATATGTAATTCTTGTATTACTTGTGCCAAATGATCTTGTACTTCGCGGATTTCTCTTTGGTGTTGCGTATTAATTTGATTTTGGTTTTGTTTGAATTTTCTAATTTGTTCATACTCTTCTGTGTCAGTGAAGGCTACAGGTCTTGTGTCATTCAGATCATCATCTACCTTTGTAGATAAGTTAGTGACCTGATCCGAAAGTTCGCCTACTTTCTCCGATAGTGAACACATTTCCTCAGTGTGTTTTTCTGAACCAAGTTTCAGAGTGTCCATTTGTGTTGAAATCGAATCTACTGTGTCCTTCAAGTTTTCCTGAGTTTTTGCAAGTTGCATAACCGAATCGGTAGATGCAACTGAGTCAAATTTAGCTTGCAAGGTCTCATGATTTTCATGAACAGTAGTTTGCAGTTCTTTTATGGCTGCTTCGTGATTCTGTAGTGCATTTTCATGACGCGAAAAAATAGGTTGGAAATGCTCACAAATTTGTGTTTTTACGTCATTACAGACTTTTTGACATTTCGATTCAATGTGATGTAACTCAGTAGTTAAATCTTCACGTGTTTGTTCAACTGTGGAGTCTAACTTTTGAAGATTTTGTTCCATTTGTTTCTGATTTTGCTCAATTGTGTCTAACTTTTGAAGATTTTGTCCCATTTGTTGCATTAATTGCAATAATAATGTATTAGTGTCTGGAATCTGTTCCTCTACGCTTTTCGGCAGTGCATTTGCACCGGCAACATTCACATTTTGACAAGCAGAAAATGTGTCTTGACTTATTTGAGAAAACGGTGAGGATCCAAAACCTGAATCTACAGTATTTGCGAGATCGTGTCGCGTCATTTCGGATTCCTGAGCCGAGCTATTGCCGACCGATCGATCGATAATGCTTCCCTCTTCACTAATTGTTTCACTGTCCACGCCATTGTTTGAAACCCGCTCCATTTCCCTATGCGCAATTACCAAATTACTACTATTAACATTAGTTAATTCATTATTCTGCGGCGCTAACATATTGCTTTCGTCTTCACTGTCATTTCTCAATTTACTTTGGAGCCTAGTGTTACGTTTTTCACACGCCATTATTGTCACAGTATTTCACACGACAACACAGAAAAGCACAATTTGAAGATCAAAAATAAGAGAACACATTAACATAACACTGAAAATAATATCTAGTTAATTGCAGCTGCGAAATACTTGGTGCAAATCTACATGCATACCACAACTGTTTTACTGTACAACAATGAAAAACTACAACTACAATGGAAATTCTCTCTATAATCACGCGCTGGCAATAAACAAAAGCTACACTAATTACACAAACTATAAGAAAAAATCAGAAGATTCCAGTGAGGTATCCTCGGCTAAGGGTCGACATATGAAACGTCCCCTTTTAACAATTTTTTACAACTGTGCTTAACCTGACACACAATATTTTTTTTTTTTTTTAGCGCAACGCAATCTGACTTTCAAAATCTCTAGAAGAGAATGGCCCTGACTAACATTAAACTATCTCTTTCACAAATCACTTACCTCACAAAAATCTTCGCTGCTCAAGCTACTGCAATACAGCGAGCGCCACTACTGCCAGCTAAATAAAAGATTCAAACTATGGAAGGCACTAACTACTGATAGGGATAGTTAGCAAATGAAAGATATTAATAGAGAACAAACAATGTATTTACCTTGATATCATGACAAATTACAAAACTGCGCCATCTCTCTCCCCACATCCACCACTGCTGGCGGCACACCTCCAACTGCCCAACGCTACGCGCTGTTCACAGCCAGCTGCCTAACACTACAATGGTTGAGTATTACAACAATGCAAAGCAGCCACAGACTGCACACGGCACAGCCGGTGATTTTCATACAGAGGTGGCGTTACTAATAAAAAAACCTAAACAGCCTACTTACAATATATATATATATATATATATATATATATATATATATATATATATATATATATATATAAGAGAATTTAAAAAAATAAATAAATCAGTTTATATTTGGAAATTTATTTTAACATTGATCATTGAAATTTCAGCATATTAAACTTGAGTCATAACTAAGCTGGTGCCTTATTTAGGACTGTGAAAATGTGAGTTTGTAATCTTACAGAACACATCAAATATGGAGCCAAGATTGGGAGACTGCATACAGATTCCTATACCAACATGACAAGGGACGGACAGGACCATACTAAGAATAGAAACCTCTCTGCTTTTAGAAAGTGTAGCTACCTGTTCCGACGTTGGTCCTAGTGTTCTCTAGCAGACAAAACCTCTCTGCTTTTAGAAAGTGTAGCTACCTGTTCCGACGTTGGTCCTAGTGTTCTCTAGCAGACAGGCTTGTCTGCTACCATCCAGCATGCAACTAGAAATACATTTGCTCATTCATCCTCTCATACAGAAGGGAAGGGGGATGACAGTATCTTATCATATACAGTATATAAAAGAAAGCGGATGTAGGTTCCGTATGAGACTGTCTGACATGAATTACATATAAACTGTGTTTTAAAGTGTAGTAGTGTGACAGATCGTTCTTGTTTATGTGTGAAAGTAACGCGTTTCACTTCTCAGTCTCCTCCCAGATAGTCAGAAACACCACAGTAAATTTAGAAGAGCAATTTATGCCGTAAATGACAACAGATTTAAGAAATTAACATGAAAGGGATCCAACAGAGACCTTTCACTGTGTCACGTGCGAGTATCGGACGACTCTCATTGTTGTCGAAGTTAATTTGCGGACCTCGTATTATCGGTAAGCGATCGGCTAACCTATTTCCTAGTTACATAGTCAACATTTCACCTATGTGCTTTGGCAAGCAGTTAAACTTGTAGTATGTCACACAGAACTCTGATCATACACTTTAAAACCTCATGAATGCCGGCATCGAAAAATATTGAAGGCTTTAGTGACAACGTCTCCTCCATTGCGTGGACAACATGCATCCGAGGGTCCCAGTGCGTTATAACGCACGTGATGGAGAAATATGGTATTAAATGCTACCACCTGCAGCTTCTGATTTGACAGATATGGGCAAAAATATGTACTTTCGAACGGACTGCTTTTGCTTGAGCTTTTCTTTTTTTTACGTCAGTTTAACGTATTTTTCCATGAGGTTTATTCTTCCAAACTGTGCTCCCTTGATTCTAACCACACAAACACACACACACACACACACACACACACACACACACACACACACACACACACACACACACATTCGCGTGCAGACGTGCTGTAACACTTTACTGAGCAGTTGACTCTGTTCCCTCTTCTGACGAGGGTCTACAATAAATGTCTTTCTCCCTTATTCTTCTTGGTGATTCCTCATTCCGAACTTCATCTGTCTGCTTAATTCTTAACTTCCTTTGATAGCAGATACCTCTTCTTTGTTTTTCCGATATTCGACGTTTCACTGTTAATAGTACACAGATTGTAACCGGTGTGAGAGCAGATATTTGTATATGGAGAACATCAGTATGCATACAAATCAGTGAGTTGGTTGTTATTTCTTTGCGTCGAATAGTCTCCCCACAAACACATCACAAGCTTTAAATGATGTTTTCTGTGCAGCCGTAACTGCACCACTACGTGGACTATGACTGTCTGTGTAGGCTGGCCATTTTCAGTTCACACGAACACTTTTCGACACTTGACCTGCTGCCAAGAGTGAAATCAGCATTAAGGCCTTCCTGTTGACACATTTAGTTCGAGGTACTAACCAGCCTAAAAACATGTAACTTTTAGTAGCAACAATTATCAGTCTGCAAGTGACGTAGGCTGGCCTCTGTGGCCGAGTGGTTCTATGCGCTTCAGTCCGGAACCGCGCTGCTGCTGCGGTCGCAGGTTCGAATCCTGCGTCGGGCATGGATGTGTTTGATTTCGTTAGTTAGGTTTAAGTAGTTCTAAGTCTAGTGGACTGATGACCTCAGATGTTAAGTGGCATAGTGCTTAGAGCCATTTGAACCATTTGAACCAAATCACGTAAATACTGATATAATGTTGTTGAGTGCACTATCATCACTCAACAACAGAAATACCTGCAATTACACACGTTACGCTCTGAATAATTCTGTCCTCGAAATGTACACATCTAAGAAACTGTTCCCCTGTGTACACTACTGGCCAATAAAATTGCTACACCAATAAGAAATGCAGATGATCAACGGGAATTCATTGGACAAATATATTATACTATAACTGACATGTGATTACTTTTTCACGCAATTTTGGTGCATAGATCCTGAGAAATCAGTACCCACAACAACCACCTCTGGCCGTAATAACGGCCTTGATACGCCTGGACATTGAGTCAAACAGAGCTTGGATGGCGTGTACAGGTACAGCTGCCCATGCAGCTTCAAAACGATACCACAGTTCTTCAAGAATAGTGACTGGCGTCTTGTGATGAGCCAGTTGCTCGGCCACCATTGACCAGACGTCCAATTGGTTTGAGATCTGGAGAATGTGCTGGCCAGGGCAGCAGTCGAACATTTTCTGCATCCAGAAATGCCCGTACAGGACGTGCAACATGCGGTCGTGCATTATCCTGCTGAAATGTAGGGTTTCGCAGGGATCGAATGATGGGTAGAGCCACGGGACGTATCACATCTGAAGTGTAACGTCCACTGTTCAAAGTGCCATCAATGCGAACAAGAGGAGACCGACCGAGACGTGTAACCAATAGCACCCCATACCATCACGCAGGGTGATACGCCAGTATGGCGATGACGAATACACGCTTCCAGTGTGCGTTCACCGCGATGTCACCAGACACGGGCGCGACCACCATGATGCTGTAAACAGAACCTGAATTCATCGGAAAAAAATACGATTTGTCATCGTGCACCCAAGTTTGTCGTTGAGTACACCATCGGAGGCGCTACTGTCTGTGGTGCAGCGTCAAGGGTAACCGCAGCCATGGTCTCCTAGCTGATAGTCCATGCTGCTGCAAACGTCGTCGAACTGTTCGTGCAGATGGTTGTTGTCTTGCAAACGTCCCCATCTGTTGACTCAGGGATCGAGACGTGGCTGCACGATCCGTTACAGCGATGCTGATAAGATGCCTGTCATCCCGACTGCTAGTGATACGATGCCATTGGGATCCAGCACGGCGTTCCGTATTACCCTCCTGAACCCACCGATTGCATATTCTGCTAACAGTCATTAAATGTCGACCAACGCGAGCAGTAAAGTCGCGATACGATAAACCGCAATCGGGATGGGCTACAGTCCGACCTTTATCGAAGTCGGAAACGTGATGGTACGCATTTCTCATCCTTACACGAGGCATCACAACAACGTTTCACCAGGCAACGCCGGTCAACTGCTGTTTGTGTATGAGCAATCGGTTGGAAACTTTCCTCGTGTCAGCACGTTGTAGGTGTCGCCACCTACGCCAACCTTGTGTGAATGCTCTGAAAAGCTTATCATTTGCATATCACAGCTTCTTCTTCCTGTCGGTTAAATTTCTCGTCTGTAGGACGTCATCTTCGTGGTGTAGCAATTTTAATGGCCAGTAGTGTATATCAGTGCAGATACTAGTGTGAAGTTGTATTTTACGGTCTTCCACTTCTATCACTCGCAGCTGGGTTTCGTAGACGTAGTGGATTCTTTGTCTGTGTCTGTACGTAAGTCCCACTCTTATTCGGCCTTACATTGTCGAAAATGTTCTATAGCTTACGAAACGCTACAGAGGTATCCGGACCTTTCATCAGGCTTCTATTACCAAGCGCAGCTAAACCCAAAATGATCTTCCATTTTTTTCCGTTTTGGCAGGCCGGAGTTACCGAGCGGTTCTAGGTGCTACAGTCTGGAACCGCGCGACCGCTGCGGTCGCAGGTTCGAATCCTGCCTCGGGCATGGATGTGTGTGATGTCCTTAGGTTAGTTAGGTTTAAGTAGTTCTAAGCTGTAGGGGACTGATGACCTCAGCAGTTAAGTCCCATAGTGCTCAGTGCCATTTGAACCATTTTTCCGTTCTTCTGCATATTTTTCTGGTAAGCAGTTAACAAGCATGACTCGTCAGACGACTGACGATTTTCACATGTATCCGCACGTGCCGTTTGTGGCAGTATAGTAAACGGTGGCCGTCTCCTGTTACCAGGCAGCATAGCACGGAGCCAGCAGGTCGCCGAGTACGCTGCACAGTGGCGATATAGCGGTCCGCGGCGTGGCACGTGCCGAGTGCTGAGAGCTGAGTTGCTGAGGCGGGCGGGGCAGACAGCCGCGCAGCACGCCTTGCCCCGGAATGCGAAGGCGTCGGCTCCAGAGGTCGCGGGGTCGCGGACAGGTGCCGGCTACCGCTCACCTTGGAGCACATCCTGGAGCGGCCTGGCCGGCCGGCCGTGGGCGCGGCGGGGGCGGCGCGCGGCGCTCCACGGCAGGTGCGGCCGCTGGCGCCGCCTCGGCCGCCTCCCAAATGTTCCGAATGCCAGTACTCTCGCTGGCCTTCACCAGAGCAGAGCCAATTAGTTTGTGGCCGTATCGCCTGTTTCACGACAGTGACTGCCAACCTTTATAAGCGTAGTTTTCGATATCCGCAGACCTCACAGTTCTTTGACAACTTGGTCGATTCTCTGCCACTGTGACGGATGGTGTAGTGTAGTGGTTCCCAACAGGTGGTCTGCGGACCCCCAAGGGTCCGCGAGCTATGCCAGTGGGGTCCGCAAGATGCTATTAGAATAAAAAATATATTTAATATATTTCGTATGATAACAGATTTTTGTTTTGGCCGCTTCCTGCATGAGCAGAGCTTTAGCGAACGCTGACTTTTGCCTCTAGCGTCTTCCTAGAGTGTAAAGAGATCGGCAGTGAGCATGAGCAACTTCTTATTGATGTTGAAGTAAGATGGCTTTCTTGAGGTAGGATCTTGTCAAGGTTTTGTGAACTTGAAAGGTGGCTTTCATTTGTAACATTCATTTCGCAGATTATTCTGCATATTTGGAGTAAATAAACCCATATAATGGTTAATTGGCTTATTAGGTGGATTAGAAAGAGAGATACGTGATGATTAGACACATGTCTGAAATAATACGGGCTTTGGTAATGATAATATTTAGTTGCATGCTGTAGGTGTAAGCAAAGTGGATTTGCCAGTAGAGGCGGGGAGGCGAAGGCCGGTGAGTGCCGGAAGAGCATTGTGCAGGGGCCGGGTGTCCCAGGGGATGCGGCCACTGACCTGCAAGCATCATAAGGAACGCCGCCGGGTGCCACGTGAGAGAGAGAGGGGAAATGTCGAGCAGACAGAGAGTGTCCAACGTACGCGCTGGCGCCGCCCGGTCGCGCGCTGTTTTAGCGGCAAATGGGCTGAGCTCTGGTTGGGCAGTTCATAGGAAAGTGCGGGAAAAGCTGGGGGTCAACGCCCGCTGTTTGGACAGAGAAATTTTTGGATAGGTGGAGAAACTGTATCGCTCCGCGAGGTAGATGTGGGAGGCCTTTGCTGCGTCGGGATTGGCTGATTAGAGTTTGGCGAGAAGATTGTCGCAAGAGCATCGGGCAGAGAGTGACAGGTAGGAGAGCGTCTTGTGCCGTGAAAGCGGACAGTCGCAAAGTTCCGTAGCTCTCAGATAGGGACTTAGATTCTGAAGACTGTGCTGTGTATGATCTAGAGTCTGAAGCTACAGTAGGGCATCAGCGTCCACGATAGGCATTGCATTGACTACTAGTATAATTGCAGTTGATTCCGCCTTTTAGGCTGGCAGTCACCACTGAACGTAGTAAACCAGTGCACAGAGCTATCATACTGGTATTGCACGTTAGTACAAGACACACTGGGCTGCACATTAAAGGTTGTTGAGCCAGTCTTGAAAGCGTTGTATACCATTTAGAGGAAATATATGGCTTGTGGTATTAGCAGTTTCTGAGTAGTTTATTCTGCACAAGATATTTGAGAGACTTATCTTAATTCAGCGACTTCGCAGGTGCAGTCGTCGCCCCAGCAGTATCGACGGAGCCAGCACGCTGGCAGAAAGTATTGTAAATTTGCAGCAGCGTCAGTAAAGTTCAGAAATAGTTGTTGGATCGTGTTCTTGCCCTCCACTGAGCATCCGTGCAGTTTTGCTTACGATTCGTTATTAGTTATTTGTCTTTTTGCATGTTGTTTGGTTTGTTTCTTGGTGTTGGTGTCCGATGTGCGTATTATTTCAGACACAAAAGAGGTTATAGGAACGCAGTCAGATCGCATTTACCATTTACTTATCCAGGGGCATAATTAAATCTAACTTCGCATCAACTTAACATTGAGATTATAGGAATGCAGGCAGATCGCATTTATCATTTGCTTATCCAGGGACATAATTATATCTAACTTCGCATCAACTTCACATTAAGAGCTGAGAGCCAATCTTACCAGTGTAGTATATCTAAGAACAATGTACAATTTGTTTAATTTGTTTTCATTCACGATTTGTTCAATATGATCTAATTTCTATCGTGACATAATTTACAACAAATACAAGTTATTTACAATACCGTTTTTGATTCAGTAGTAGGTGGTAGTTAGCCGTCACTGTCACATTAATATATTTTATTCTTGTTTAATATCGGCCACTACCCCCAAAAGAACCCCTCCAAACTTAGAGACGAGGTTCGTGTCTTCCTTCTTGACACAAAGTACGCGGTTTTTATCACTAACTTATCTTGGCTTTGCTCAGTTGCGAACTTAGCTGATGTGTTTCGGCACTTGAATGAGTTAAACTTGAGTTTACAAGGAAAAAATGTAGCCATTGTTCAAAGTTGAGGATAAGATTAGTGCTATGGTCAAAAAGTGTCAGATCGGGGCGTCAAGGATAGAAAACGAGTCACTAACTTTTCTACTTTAAAACAATTCTTGGAGTCATCAGGGGAGAGTTTGCCTGACCAGATCAAAATCAATGTAGCCGAGCATCTACGCAGCCTAGCCACCACCTTTAGAGAGTATTTCCCTGAACCTGGCCATGACGACAGATGGATACGAAATTCCTTCAGCTGTGAAGAAATAGACAAAATCCAAGGACTCACAGAAGAAGAGCAAGATCAACTTGTGAATCAGTCCAGCTGTGGTACGATGATAAACATTTTCTGGGCATCAGCACGCAAGGACTACAAGAAACTTGGAGATGCCGGCCGGAGTGGCCGTGCGGTTCTAGGCGCTACAGTCTGGAGCCGAGCGACCGCTACGGTCGCAGGTTCGAATTCTGCCTCGGGCATGGATGTGTGTGATGTCCTTAGGTTAGTTAGGTTTAATTAGTTCCAAGTTCTAGGCGACTGATGACCTCAGAAGTTAAGTCGCATAGCGCTCAGAGCCATTTGAACCATTTTTTGAAACTTGGAGATAAGGCAATGAAAAACATTCATTTGCAACCACATATCGGTGTGAGCAAGCATTTTCTTCCATGTGTTTCATGAAAAATAAATATAGGAAGCGGCTCGACATGTGGTCGGATTTCAAAGTTTCACGTTTGGAACCTAATATTTCAGAAATAACGGACTCAAATGTCAGATTGAACTCATCTCATAACGAACTGAAAATTACAACTAACTGTATCCTGATGGACTACTCTGCTGTAACTGTATTTTTCAAATAAATAATACCTTGTATGAAATTAGTGTTTTCTTATTTTTCATACATGTCTACTAAATGCAATCTCAAGAATCTCAAGTGTAGTACACTTGAAAGACCAATACACTCAGTTTTAATTTTTTCCTGTCATTTTCAGTTCATACTCAATTTTTATTTTTTTAAGGAGTTTGTTATATTAAACACCCAGATTTGAAGACAAAGATTGTAAGCAATAGTCAAAAATTAAACAATAACAATGATGGCTAAAATGAAAAAAATTTAAGCTCAATATTTTTTCAATAATGAATATGTCAATGTTTTTTTTCTAAGTACCAAAAATAGAAAACGTATGGAAAGACTCTTAATTTGGCTTTTTTAGGTACTTGATACTGTGATATGACAAGGTACCAATCATGTTCGATGAGGGGGGTCCTCGAGAAAATTTTGTTGGGAACCCCTGGTGTAGTGGATGCTGCACAACGTTTCGACGAGGAAGCTTCTCGTCAACTACAGTCGCAGATGAAGATGACGAGCAGCTGTCTCGTTGGAATATTAAAACAGTGTCCACGACACAGTCCGACGCAAAGCGCGGGAACTTTTCAAGCAGTAACTACGTCGGGAAAGCATCAAACAGCACAATTCGTTGACACCTTAAGTTGGTGTACTGAACTGCCGCATTCTCGAAGCACCTGAAATGCAAGGTCGTCATCATGAGCTTCAAGGAATAGGTGTAGCGGTCTGCTCCGTCTCGAAATTGCTCACGCTAACTTTTCAAAAAGCGTCTGCCATTTCTATTCCCTGTGGGTTATAGTGCAAGATCGTTTCGATAACCCTGACAACCCAGCACTTGTTTGACGTGGTCTCTCTAGATTCATCTACATTTAGATACAATGCATGAAACACATCTACTTTAAGTTGTTACTTTTCTTGTAGTCGAAAAGTATTGCTTTACATGAGTGAGAAATCTCATTGTAGCAGACTCAATTCGTCTTAGATGCTCGGACGTAATAACATAGCTCTCACTTCATACAGCAGTAACCACAGAGCAACAACATTTTACAGCTAATTACAGTTTACTCTTTGACATTATATTTCACTGTTCACCCTATCTGACCACAGATACACTGAAGTTACGAAGATCTTTTTTTATATTCTCCTATAACCAATCTTTAATATGATTTAAACTTCGTTTTTGCACCAAATAACCTCTCGATTATGTCCCATAAATGATCGATGGGATTCATGTTAGGCGATGTGGGTGGCCAAATCAAGGCCACCGTTGTTGGGGAACATGAAATCCGTGAATGGCTGCAAATGCTCTCAAAGTAGCCGAACACAGCCATTTGCAGTCAATGATCGGTTCAGATGGACCAGAGAACCCACTCCACTCCATGAAAACAAAACCAACACCACTATGGAGGCACCACCAGCTTCAAGTGCCTTGTTGGCAACTTGGGTCCATGGCTTCATGGGACTGTGCCACCCTACCACCAGCTCTTACCAACTGAAATCGTGACTCATCTGAGCAGGCTATGGTTTTCCAATCGTCTAGGGTCCGACCGATATGGTCACAAGTCCAGGAGAGGCGCTGTAGGCGATGTGCTGTTAGCAAAGGCATTGGCGACGGTCGACAGCTGCCACTGCCCAGTAACGCCACATTTCGCTGCACTATCCTAACGGAAACATTCGTCGTACGTCCTGCCTTGATCTCTGCGGTTATTTCACGCAGTGTTGCTTGTCTGCCAGCACTGACAGCTCTACGGAAACGTCGCTACAGCCGGTCGCTAAGTGAAGGCTGTCGACCACTGCATTGTCCGTCGTGAGATGTAACGCCTAAAATGTGGTATTCTCGGGTCAATCTTGACACAGTGGATCTCGGAATATTGAATTCGCTAACAATTTCCGAAATCGACTGTCGCATGCATCCAATTCTGATTCTGCGTTGAAGTGTGTTAATGCCCTTCGTGCTGCCATATCATGTCGAAAACCTTTTCACATGAATCACCTGAGTGCAAATGACTGCTCCACCAATTCACTGTCCTTTTATTCCTTACTTACGCGGTACTAATGCCAAATGACTGCTCCACCATTACGCTGCCCTTTTATTCCTTACGTACGCGGTACTAATGCCATTTGTATATGTGCATATCGCTATCCCATTACTTTAGTCGTCATACTGTAAATAATTTTCATTGCTATGATTAAATTAGGGAAACAATAATATGGTCGGTACGCTGATGAAAGTCTCAAGGTCATTTCTCGCAAGTGTTAGCTGCCAGTTTGAGACGAATATGATAATAGCTGGAGAAATATGATGGGAGTGCTGAGGTCACTGACAAGAAGTAACCAGTTTGTTGGTGGTGTGATCGTTGCACGATTTCCACGCTGCGCCCTGGAGGTTAACAGTCTCTGGGAGCAGTGCCAGCCGCCTACTGCAGTGTCATGCGAGTAGGACGAAGGACGATGTCAGGCAGCTTTTGTCTATGATTGTCAATGTCGGTCATAGCTTACATGCACAATTAAAATCTTGCGCGCCTCCTACCAAACAATGAACAGGACTAACAGTGAACCATCACATCTAAATGCATCTCATAAAATCTAGTAACAGTGCACGATACTGTAGTGCATGCATGTCGGAAGAAGCAGGCACCGTGACGAATACATCTGTTATGAAATACATGATATTTATTCACAGTTGCGAATATTGACAACCTCCAGCTGTCTAGTCGATTGACGGCATTGAAAATTTGTGCCCGACTGGGACTCGACCAGGATTTCTCGCTTGTCGCAAACAGTTGCGTCCATGGATGACGACGTAGGGAAGTTTGGGTCTGGGAGTGAAGCGTTTTTGGATAGCCGAAGTGGTTAAAGTTACTGCTCGCGACAAGTGGGAAACCCGGGTTTGAGTTCGAGTCGGGTACAAATTTTCAATGCCGCCATTCCATTGTTCAGCTGAAGGTTGTCTGTATTCGCAACTGCGATTACGTTTCGTGTATTTCAGAACAGCTGTAGTCGACACAGTTCATGTTTCTTCAGACACGCATGCACTAAAATATCATATTTTCCGCCGATACCGCACAAGCGACATTCAAGTAAAATGTCTGCCCCATACGGGAATGTAGGTAATTAATGTATACGTGAAGGTTGTAGACACATGAACTACGACATATGGAAGTCTGAGTGTAGCCGATATAACTGAAGTGATTAAAGCGAGAGGTCTGGCCGTGAGTCGTGCTCGGATAACCTCAAACTATATAGCATCAAATTGTCCCAAGGTAGCAGATCTTTGCCTCAGCTTACTACAGTTTTCTGTGGATGTGTCCTTGTATGGGACAATCTCCGTTCTTTGCCTCTGTGGGTGTCTCCTTGTATGGGCCAATCTCCGTTCTTTGCCTCGCTAATCAGTATTTTTCAAAATCTTTGTTATTTCATAATGTCCTCGTTTTCCATGCCAAAGCGAACTTCCTCCTTGAAGGCCTTCCAGCCCTTTCTTTAGTTCCGTCCGTTCAGTTTCTGCAATATCTGAAAACGCCACGTTACGTTCATGTGCCCATATGTCAGATTTCTTCGACAGGAGCTTTTATTGTGCAAATTTCTACGTCACGCCCAAGGTGCACAACCGTCCCATCTGGTCAGGCAATGAGAACTGGAGGCCATTCTGTGGCGACATTCCCTGTCTTGACTCTTGCCACAAGGCAGTTGTAACCGTGCCCTTGGTCGAAACATTACACGACTTAAATTCACTCATTCACTCAACCAGTTGTCATTTCTCTTTTAGGCACTTAATTTCTAATGCTTTACATTTACTTTTTCGAATTATCACTGCACATCTAGCAGTGTAACAGAGCAATAAATGTTAGGGCTGGGGTGAGGAGGTAGGCGTAATAAAACAGTTCTAAGCATAACTCTATTATAGCTAGCCATCCAGTAAAATCCACTGATACTCTTAAAACCAAACTTGTAAAAACAACGCGAAATAACTGATTTAAAACAATATGTCAAAAAACTTTACAATGAAATTTTTGGCCAAGAAAAACTTAAAAACCAGAAGTGAATGTAACACATGCACTCATCCTATCACAATTACTGCTGTTTCTCATTCATCTGTCTTTGCTCAATGCAAACATTTACAAAAGTCAAACACAACTAGCCGGCCGCTGTGGCTAAGCGGTTCTAGGCGCTTCAGTCTGGAACAGCGCTACCGCTACGGTCGCAGGTTCGAATCCTGCCTCGGGCATGGATGTATGTGATGTCCTTAGGTTAGTTAGGTTTAAATAGCTCTAAATTCTAGGGGACTGATGACCTCAGAAGTTAAGTCCCATAGTGCTCAGAGGCATTTGAACCAAACACAACTATCAGAATTTGTCTCTGTAAGGGACGCGAAAATAACGATCTGAATACAGTACATATGGGTAACACGACAAGTTTTCGGACCCCCCCTCCCGGAAGTTCTCTTAGTTAAATAAACGCCCCAGCTGAGCCACCTAGAACACGCTCGGCACTCAGACCCCGGGGTGATGACCGTTCCAATCACCACAGCTCACTATAACTCAAATCGGTAGTATCCACGGTGTCACCGATACTGACCAAAGGCATCTTCTGTCCGGAACACGTCGTGTAGCAGGTTGATGCAGTCCGGGACTCCGCTCTTCCGTCTCTCTCCCTGGTTGCAACTGTTCTCCTCGTAGCTGGCTCCGACCGCCCCTCATGGCAGTCGGCAGAGGGCGACACATGAGTGGCTCTGGTCGCGCCTTACTGTAGTGCCGGCGAAGGAAGGCTGCGCGCGGCATTCAAAAGCGTCGGAAATGCGGCGATGATATTATTGTCACAGCAGTAACCTAGCCTTTATACTGGTTCCATCCCTTCCTTCGATGATATTCTTTCTTCTTTGTCCTGGTCTTATTCCGTGTCTTCATGGTGTCCGCACGATATTCTGGATGCAACAAAGCCACGCCGGATGCCCTTCCAGTCACCGCCTGTTCCCTTCCACGGAATTTGTGTATCACATCTGCCTGCGTTAACTCATATGAAAGTGTGGTAAGGTTTCCGAAATTTTTACGAATCGTGTAATTGGGAGCAGACGCGGGTATCACACCAGTATTCACCTATTCGAATGTGGTTCAAATGGCTCTGAGCACTATGGGACTCAACTGCTGTGGTTATCAGTCCCCTAGAACTTAGAACTACTTAAACCTAACTAACCTAAGGACATCACACACATCCATGCCCGAGGCAGGATTCGAACCTGCGACCGAAGCAGTCGCACGGTTCCGGACTGCGCGCCTAGAACCGCGAGACCACCGCGGCCGGCTTCGAATGTGGGAATTCACCTAAAAACCACATCCAAGCTAGCTGGCAAACTGCCCCAGTTGTTAATCCGCCGGGCAGATTCGACTCGGGACCGGCGCGGCTCCCCGAACCCCGGAAGCGGCGTGTTAGCGCGCATTGCTACCCGGGCGGGTCAGTTTTAATTACTTGATCATCATCAAATAATAAATTTGTAGCATTTACATTGGTAATGGTTTCAATAACGGTTGTTGTTTTCAGTTAGTTTTTATAAACTCGTCAATTATGCGTTAAAAATTTGACTAGAATCTTCCACTCTGCAGTGGAGTGGGCACTATTTCGCGGCTTAGCTGGAAGGTTAAAACTGCGTGCCCTCCTGCCCGTTCCGCAGACTCAAATCCAATAAAGCACGCTTGGGATGCGTTGGGAAGAAATACTGCAGCCCGTCCACATGCTCGAACGACCAGCCAGCTGGTTTCAACCACGCTTCTGGAGGAAAGGGCTAGGTCCGATACATCAATATATTTTCAAAAAAATATCGTTATGTATCGGGAATAACTTTTCCTCCGATACATCGATATCAAAATTGCAGTATCGTATGTCGATATTTTGGTTTTATATTATATTTTTTCACAATTTTCGGTATATATTTGAAGCAGTTCTTTTGAAATAGTAATAGAACATAATTTTACTTTACTGTGTGAAGGAGTCTTACTACTTTTTCAGCTGAGCCTCCATCAAGTCCAATCTTTTTTCGTTGACTGTGTGAAGCAAGTAGATGTGGCGCTAAAGAAGAACGATTGCACTGGGGGTGGGGTTTGGCGGTGTAAATGGAGTAACAAGAAGGGGAAATGCTTGCGTAGTCGACGCTAGGCGCTACCAACAGAAACTGCAACGTTTAGCTTCATCACGCAATTCTTACACTACAACAGCTGGGTCGCTGGCGTTGGCAGAAGTGTAAATAAAAGAAAAAACAGGGAAGTCGACATGAAGCGTTACGGACAAATTTAGTATGTGATGCAAGTGAACCACAGACCCGTCGGACAACTTTTATTATGCCACTTAATGCAGTTACCATTATTAGCAAAATGGTTATATTGTAAGGTGGCATCATTTTGAGCGACATTACAACTACCACTCCGGAAGTATAAACCGAGACAGGAAATCATTAACGATACTGACATCAGCTAGGGATCTTAATTTGTAGCAGAATATCTGCACGTTGGGCGATAGTGAAGCGGACGGAGACGGGAGGCTGGCAGGAGAACGAGAAAGACACAAGCGTGGCAGGCAGGCCTGATAGCTGAAGACAACAGCGCCCGTAAGCTGCTCTGGAAACCCCAGACGGGTAGACCGCGGCTTAGCTGGAGCCACGTGGCCGAGGACAAGGAGAAGACACAGGGGCTCGCTCACAAAACGCGTGGCGGCGTGTGGGTGGTTTTCCCAACGGCCGGAGCGGAAGCTTCTGGAACAGTCTGGAAGCTTCTAGAAGTTTCGGTCGGTTGCAAAAATGAGATTGGTCGGCGCTCGGAAACGAACGCCTCCAGCAACATGATTGGCCACACACATTAAAAGGGGGAAGAAAGAAGAACAGGAGCTACGAAAAAGCGTAGCGACTGAGAGACACTTGTTCCTGGAGCGTCGAGAAGAGAGGTTTGTCCTGGCGAGGTGTGCGACCTCGTTACTGGGACAGAGTACTTGTAGCGAGAGCCTGAGGATCGTCAGGTGTTCCACGGTAGCCGTGGAGGTGCCCACGGAAGCTTTTGGTGAAGTAGAATTTATGTTATCTCGCTGAGCCGAGAACCTTTGCAGCAATAAGCGTCAGATCACTGCAGTGGTCGTGTGAGGGAAGTAAAGTAAATTGCTGATCACGTGTCTTTTTCGTTCTATGCTGAGGCTTCACGTTGCTAGTCGCGAGTGTAGTTCTAAATATAATTGCAATTGCCATAGCTGATGTCAGTATTCCGCGCTTGAATTAACCACCGCGATTACATATCACAGGACAGTGCCAGGCAGAGCGATTACCAAATGTGAATAGACAGAACTATAATGTTGCTCGTACTGTGTAATCTTGAATAGAGTGAATTGCAGAAGAGTAAAGAATTTAACACTACTGAGTGTATCATTTCATAGCTAGTACTTTCCTTTGTCATTTTATTATGTCCTTATTTATGTATTTCATGTTTGCAACCACCTGGTGGAGGCAGTGTTTGTAGGTCAGCACATCTGAACATTCTAGCGTATACTGAGGATATGGTTAGAAACATATGATTTGCATACGACTAGTTACCGTCACATATAGATCAAAGGATTAGCTTACCCTTCTGGAGAGCGTATAAGTGTCAGGGCGACAAATTAGCGTTATAAAATCCGTTGTGCAAAATTTTTCACATATACGTTCGGCTCTCAGGCTTAACCATCAGCAGAAAAGAGCAAAACAGAAGCGGTAGCTTACTATCTTTAAGCGTGAACGTGCATCGTTTTCCTTTCAATTCTTGCTCTGAGGGGGATAGGCAGGCTGCTAGCTTGGCGACGTACAGAATATCTAATAACAAATCAATCCTGAAATATACAGCTCTAAAACCGGCAGCACATTTACAACGTGCAGCTATATTTTCATAGGCAGGTATGTCTATCTTTTCGTCCATGTGTCTGTATACCGATACACTTTATTGGTATATCGAGAGCTGATAACGATACTTATTTAATGTCGTTATATTGGATTCCCGCTACTTTTAAAAATTTCGGCAGTCCTAAATGGGCGCCCTATCACAAGAACTTCTTACCAAACTTGTGGCCGGCATTGGAGCACGGTGGAAAGCATGCACTGCCGTTCGTTGTGATCAGACAACTTATTAAGAACCGTTTCCGTCTTTTGTAATGAGCATGGGACCATCATGAATCGTGGTGATTTCTGTGTAATTACTGTCTTTGACTAAAAGTGTTAATCGTGATCATATTTTAAACTGTCTACAAAGGAATTGTCTGCATTTGAAAGTACTAAGCACATATATTGATTTCAAAGAAATTTTTCCTCATGTAACGTGTACTTTAGGTACCTTGTTCAGTTACTGGTCAAAATTGGCTGCTGGTTGGCCCTGTGTTGCCCATGTGAACAGTGTTGTGAAATAAAATTTTAATCTACATGAAATGCAAAATTTTGAAACAAAGATAATGAATCTAATTAAATGCAAAAGGAAACTTATTGCGTGCTCCTTAAAAACTGTATAATTAACTCCAGCTTATCTCACGAGAGGTAAGATAGATACTGCCTACATGAAAATTAAAGAGATCTTTGGAGAAAAGAGAACCACTTGCATGAATATCAAGAGATGAGAAGGAAACCCAATTCTAAGCAAAGAAGGGAAAGCAGAAAGGTGGCAGGAGTATATAGAGGGTCTATACAGGGGCGATGTACGTGGGGACAATATTATGGAAATGGAAGAGGATGTAGATGAAGATGAAATGGGAGATATGATACTGCGTGAAGAGTTTGACAGAGTACTGAAAGACCTAAGTCGAAACAAGGCCCCGGGAGTAGAAAACATTCCATTAGAGCTACTGACAGCCTTGGGAGAGCCGGTCCTGACAAAACTGCACCATCTGGTGAGCAAGATGTATGAGACAGGCGAAATTCCCTCAGACTTCAAGAAGACTATAATAACTCCAATCCCAAAGAAAGCAGGTGTTGACAGATGTTAAAATTACCGAACTATCAGTTTAATAAGTCACAGCTGCAAAATACTAACGCGAATTCTTTACAGACGAATGGAAAAACTAGTAGAAGCCGACCTCGGGGAAGATCAGTTTGGATTCCGTAGAAATGTGGGAACACGTGAGGCAATAGTGACCCTACGACTTATCTTAGAAGGTAGGAAGGAAAGTCAAACCTACGTTTATTGCATTTCTAGACTTAGAGAAAGCTTTTCACAATGTTGACTGGAATACTCTCTTTCAAATTTTGAAGGCGGCCAGGGTAAAATACAGGAAGCGAAAGGCTATTTACAATTTCTACAGAAACCAGAGTATTGATTTAAGTGTTAGGAAGTCCTTTCTGAAAGTATTTGTATGGAGTGTAGCGATGTATGGAAGTGAAACGTGGACGATAAATAGTTTAGACAAGAAGAGAATAGAAGCTTTCGAAATGTGGTGCTACAGAAGAAAGCTGATGATTAGATGGGTAGATCACATAACTAATGAGGAGGTATTGAATGGAATTGGGGAGGAGTTTGTGGCACAACTTGACTAGAAGAAGGGATCGGTTGGTAGGACATGTTCGGAGGCATCAAGGGATCACCAATTTTGTACTGGAGGGCAGCGTGGAGGGTAAAAATGGTAGAGGGAGACCAAGAGACGAATACACTAAGCAGATTCAGAAGGATGTAGGCTGCAGTAGGTACTGGGAGATGAAGAAGCTTACACAGGGTATAGTAGCATGGAGAGCGGCATCAAACCAGTCTCAGGACTGACGACCACAACAACAACAACAATTAAAACTCAGTGCAAGAGTACATTTTGAACGTTGTGTGATATGAAGCAGAATGCTCGACTTGGAATATCCACCCAAATAAGTTACTGCTCTATGCGGAAGATAGTAACTGTCTGAAATTACCAACACTGTCCACGGAATTAATTTTCTTGCTGACAATTCCGACTACGCACTGTTTGCGCACGAATGCAAGGTAAGATTTGCCTTGAAATAAAAATGAATTACGTCTTGTTCAGCAAGCTGGTTTTGTGTCTGCGGAAGTAAAGTTCTTGAATGCAAATACAAATCAGCAGATAGCCTAAAAAAAAATAAACTACTCACTACTAATTTGTTGTTCTTTACTTGTCTGTGACTTCATGTAGTGTGGGGTGCAATACACACACGATAAAATATTCAAAACTTTACAATGAATCATGGAGGTGAGTTTTACTTTAAAGGAAAACGTCCTTGAAAAAATGAAAATGATAGCGCAACACAAGAAAAATCTAACAATTACAAAATTGTCTCATTACAAAACTTACAAACATTTCAATCAATTGTGTTATTTGTGGCACAATGAAAAACAAAAAGATGAAATTGTCCTAATCGTGAAATTTATTAGTTATCTGAGAGACAAAAATTTCCATCGATTAATAATTCTGACAAACAATTTCGTTCTTTAGCATGTTTCTTTACCTTTAAATTTCCTCCAAAATCTGCTCCATAAATATAAGGAACGAGAAAGTATTATAAATGACTTTGCATCTCCGGAATAATGTATTCCAAACAGTTTTTCTCAGATTCACAAATAACAGATCTGATTCTCTGATAAACTCAATTGCCCGCAGCTAAACCTCAAATGAGAATGCCCCAGCACTGCGCAACTGACTGACTAGCAAGTCAACCGCAGATAAAACTAAACACAGAGTCAAGGATCTTAATCACTACTCGTACAGTGCGATCACTCATTTTTCTCCCAGTATAGTGGAGGTGAATCATTTACAATAGCAGAAAACATCTGAGAAGCTTAAAATCTCATAGGGTATTTCTTTCAGTTACTTTCTCTACTGTACTATACTGTACTGTGGCAAATCTTGGCGTCGAAGCGTCATCGAGCTGTGTTAATTGGTAGTAACAGATCATAAGAGAGTTACTTTCGTAGTTAAGTTTAGCACACCAGTGTAATTTCGGGATGGGAGGAGGGGGGAAGGGGAAGGAGGAGTACTCCTTACGAGGGGCGAGCTTTGTTAGAAGTCTTTAAGCGGCCGCGGCGTCGTGATCTGCACGTTTTCCGTGGCGTATCGTCTCGCCGCAAGGAGGCGAACGGCCTCGTAAATGAAAACCCGAGCAGGAATTGCTGCCGCTTAGCCGTTGGTTTACGGCCACAGCCTGCTGTTATAAACGCGGCGATCTGTTACTTGCACTGCGGGACGAGCGTTGAAAATTCGCAGAGCTGCAAACGCGCTGTCTAGAGGGAGAGGCAAAAGGTTGGGAGAGGGGGGGGGGGGGGGCGTCGATGGCCGTAGTGATAAGGCACTCGTTGCGGGCTGCCGGCGGCGGCGGCCGGCCCCGTATTTATATTACTTACTGTATATTTAGAGGCCGTTAACTGCTCACATGGAATATGTAATCGAGCGATCCTGCTTTACATAAAGTATCGCAGGCCAAGGGCGAGCGGCCGCCTGCAGGTAGCAGCAGCCCGTGCGCGCGCTGGCGGGGGGCGCCTCTGCAGAGCGGCGTCGCTTTCTTGCCGACCGGCGCCGCTTCTGCAGTCGCGGCACAGAGGTGTACAGATCCTCCTTCCAGCCTGCCTGCCCCTATCTCCGCCGCAACCACTAAAGCAGCCAGCCTGCCGCAACGGAGACACTGAAGCACAGCGGGTGACAGCATAAAACCACCGAATATCGGGTGAAATTAGTGAAATGAAATCAAACACACAAGAAGGAAATGAAATTGACAATTTATTGATTTTTTTTCGTACGTTTGCATGTAAGTTAGGATGTGGCTTCATTTGAAGCCACTGGGGCAAATCTCAGCGACATACTGTGGTGTTTCAAAAGTCTTATCAGGAAACATCGCGTCTCTTTACCGCTTGACCGACGACAGGTAAGAAATGTTAATATATATATTTATTTATTTGTATTATGTTAAGTGGAGACCTGTTATTTAAAAAGACTTTGTTTCTTTTCTTTCATGTCGAGTGTGGCAGCAAGATGACCAAGTAGGGACGCCAGACGCGGCGAACGACGAGAGCTAACCACTATTGCATCGTAGTCGACGGCCGGCGCCTGGAAGAACCGTTGAAACATCATGCTGACCATTATTAAAATATGTTTTATTTTTTTTTAATGAAAACGAGGTCAAAGTTGAATGTGGAATGATAAAGTTTGTAATTGGATGTCAATTGGTTATCAACCGTTAAATAAACTTCGAGTTGGAAGTTAAAACATTCAGTGAACTCTGTTGTTACGACATACATCGTAAATATTACTTACGTGTGAAATTTGCAAATTTCATTAAAATTCAGACTTCTTGAAGAGATTCTGGCAGAATTTTATCAGGAGTGTGTACCATCTTCAATAATTAACTCGTTTAAAGTTTTATTAATGAGAAGTGGACACGTATTGACATTTTGAAAATAATCGATACTGTGAAGTGTATTAAAATTCTGTTTTAAAACTTTGTCGGCGATTGTGGTCAAGAAGATCGATTTTAAAGTGGAATATTTCGCTAAACGTGAACAAGATTGATTCTTTAGTGACATTAATTAATTTTTTAAGGAAAAATTAGGAGAATTTCAATTTATTCTGGCAAAGATATCAAGGAGTGTCAGACTGCACAACGAACATATAGGAACTCTGTGACTTTGTTGAACGGTCAAAAAATTTTTTTACGATAAAACTTTTCTACAACAGGGACTGGTGAATTTTGCTGCGTCTATCCTTATCTTCTAGGTTGAATCTGCTACGGCTTAATGTTTTTCTTTATGGATTTTTCAAGTAACTGCGAAAAGAACTTCTAATTTGATGTGCGGGGGACCGTCGATATTGGGTACACGGTTAGGCTGTTGTGAAGCCTGTTGGTTTGCAGATTGCCTTTCTTTCCCCTGCTGCAGACATCGTTGGTGAGTTGCTGCGACAGGATCGGCGGTTCAGCGCAATACAGAATACATGAAAAGACACACGACTACCCTGAATAATCTCAAAATAAATAATTATGGTAAGTAGTGAAACAATTCGTGTCAGATGACAAGCATACATTTACATCACATGTTTTACAACTCCATCTAGATCTATAAGAGATATTTTTCGTACGACAGTACGCACAACGTTTTAGAGCCCCATGCTGTGGCTTAAAGGCACATTGTCATCACTCTCAGAAATAATTAGGAGCGGTCGCGTCCCGATGTCACTTTCTTCATCAATAACTTCCAGAACTGGATCAGGATTGTCATCAAAATCACTCTCATCGCTTTCCAATTCACTTTTCGGGTGTAAATTCGTCCAAAATTTCTATTTTTTCCATCTCAGACAGCGTTGTCCAAGAGACTATTTCTGGGGAGGAAAAAAATGTAGGCTAGGTTTGAACTCACGTTGTTAACCACAGCGGCTTCATACCAAGCCATGTTATTGTGCATGTAGTATTAATTGTAGAATGTTCAAATGTATGTCAAATCTTATGGGACTTGACTGCTAAGGGCATCAGTTCCTAAGCTTACACACTACTTAATCTAAATTATCCTAAGTACAAACACATACGAGGTGCGGCTAGAAAAAAACCGGACTGATGCTGGAAAAAACATTTATTTACAATTATTTACAATTTCATGTTATCTCCTTCAATGTACTCTCCTCCTCGGTCTCTACACCGCTCCATACGAATTTTCCACTGTTCATAGCAATGCTGCAGATCATTTTCGGTAAGTCCATACATTTCTTCCGTCGCCTTTTCTTTTACTGCTTCAACAGTCTCAAATCTAGTTCCTTTCAAAGCTGACTTGACTTTAGGGAACAGAAAAAAGTCACAGGGGGCCAAATCAGGTGAGTAGGGTGGATGATCTAAGATGGGAATGTTGTGTTTTGCCAAAAACGTCTTCACTGACAACGCACTGTGAGCTGGGGCATTGTCTTGGTGAAGGATCCATGACTTTTTTCTCCACAAATCGTTCCGTTTTCTCCGTACTCGCTCACGTAGGGTAGCCAGGACGCTAATGTAGTAATGCTGATTCACTGTTTGTCCCTCTGGTACACAATCAATGTGCACAATCCCATTGATGTCAAAAAAAAAACAATCATCATTGCCTTGAATTTCGATTTTGACATTCGTGCTTTTTTTTTTTTTTTTTTTTTTTTGTCGTGGAGAACCAGGAGTTTTCCAATGCATCGATTGGCGTTTAGTTTCGGGATCGTAAGTAAAAAACCACGATTCATCGCAAGTAATAACATTTTGTAAGAAGGTGGGATCACTTTCAATGTTTTCCATGATGTCAGAACAAATCATTCTTCGGCGTTCCTTCTGTTCAATTGTGAGACACTTTGGAACCATTTTTGAACACACTTTGTTCATGTTGAAACTTTCATGAAGAATCTGCCTAACACTTTCCTTGTCAACTCCTGTTAACTCAGACACTGCTCTGATTGTTAAACGGCGATCTTGTCGAACAAGTTTACCGATTTTTTCAATGTTTGCATCAGTTTTTGCTGACAATGGTCTGCCAGTGCGAGTGTCATCACTGGTGTCTTCGCGGCCATCTTTAAATCGTTTAAACCACTCAAACACTTGTGTTCGCGATAAACAATCATCGCCGTACACTTGTTGTAACATTACAAACGTTTCACTTGCAGATTTTCCTAGTTTGAAACAAAATTTGATGTTATCACGCTGTTCTTTCTGTACACTCAACATTTTCCGACGCACAGACAAAACGTCAACTACTTAAAACAGACGCCACAGGCAGACTGAGTGCAGGAGGCAGATGAAACTCGAGCAGTAGGCGGAGTCACGTGACAGGCCACGCGACTTTCAGCCTTATTGCATTCGTTTTATTGTTTCACCAGTACTAGTCCGGTTTTTTTCTAGCCACACCTCGTATACCCATGCCCGAGGGAGGACTCGAACCTCCGCCGGGACCAGTTAATTGTATATGTTGTTTCATATATTAGCATATTACACATTATATCTACAACACTTTCAAACATAAATATCTAGGTGCCCGAGCGGTTCTAGGCGCTACAGTCTGGAACCGCGCGACCGCTACGGTCGCAGGTTCGAATCCTGCCTCGGGCATGGTTGTGTGTGATGTCCTTAGGTTAGTTAGGTTGAAGTAGTTCTAAGTTCTAGGGGACTGATGACCGCAGCAGTTAAGTCCCATAGTGCTCAGAGCCATTTGAACCATAAATATCAAGGAACATATATGCACAAGAAATGTTCGCTTGAGTAAATTCAATAGCAGTTATCGTCACCGAAGTAAAGACCAGTATCAGAAATTTCCTTATGATGACGAAACAGACTCTGGTCCTATTTAACCAAAATTAAAGGAGTTTGAGGAGATATTAAGAATTGGGGAATATATACTAGTCACGAAAGAGAGCCCGAGTGTGGCAGGGGAAAATTGTCTGTCTGTGACGCAGCTTCACGTAAATCTGTAGGTGTCTCACAATGCAAATTGTGTATAAAGTTACTAAGCACTCACTTGGGAACCTCGAGTATGTTACGACATGGCTAAATTTTACCAGTAGTTTCCCCACTCCACAAGTGGTTCCAAAGAGAACAGAAACTGTGGCAAAAAAGTATGTGGAAATGTGTGCTAAGGACTTTAGGCCTGACGTCATTTAGCAGTGCATAGGCTTTCTAAATTTAAGACAAACACTGACTGAAATAGGAAAAAAATATGGCTTAGTGGATATTTAAAATTATGTTCTGGTAGTACGCAACGTAGTGCGAAGAAAAGTTAGATATCTTGCAGATATGTTCCTTTCTAGATTAAAATGATATGAAAAACGAATTTCATGCATTTGGGGGATTTAGAACGAGCAATTTTATACACATCCTGGATATAGCAATTGAGATTCATATAACATGGGTCATATTGGTTGGAATATGCTAAGGTTACAGAAAATAGTCTTTCAGGACCTTACTTTGATTGGCTTTGGAGCGTAACAGACATCATCACTTTCTTAGATGCAAAGTATCTGGACTTTCGGAGATGGTTCTCATTACTACAGAAACTATCTGCTAGTCGTATTCCCACGCCCGGGTTCCCGGGTTCGATTCCCGGCGGGGTCAGGGATTTTCTCTGCCTCGTGATGACTGGGTGTTGTGTGATGTCCTTAGGTTAGTTAGGTTTAAGTAGTTGTAAGTTCTAGGGGACTGATGACCATAGATGTTAAGTCCGATAGTGCTCAGAGCCATTCGAACCATTTTTACTAGTCGTGATCTGTTGATGATTTGGACTAAGAACAGCCAGTGATAGTCGAAAGAGGGTGCAGTTGCAGAGAAAACCGTTCATATCGAAATAAATAAATAAGCCCGAAATACGCCCAAAAGGAAAACAAGGACATATAAAATCCACCTTTTTCTGGCTTACAGTGACCCACAATGAATACATATTTCATTCAGCTACGTCTTGTGATACTCGGGTAAAAAGAAATGTTTTCATGAACTTCTGAGCACTACTCAACACTACAATGAAAGCGTGCAGAATAAATGGCAACGTAGAGCGCTTAGCGCAAAGGGAAGACGGGCAGGCCGGCAGGCAGGCAAGCAAACAAGACTCCTTTAGTCGGCCTGGGTTGGGCGTAGCTTGGCTTGTATGGGATAAAGCAGCCTGCCTGACCGTCCTTCTGATAACGTGCGGCAAGCACGGAATGGTTAAATGCGGAATGCGTACACCTCTGTCCTGACGCGGTGGCAGCAGTAACAGACGCGGGCGATCCTTGCTGGCACCTCCGCGGCAAAGCGGTTTGCAGAGGGTGTTTGTGGGTAAAGAGTGAGAAATGGCGTCGCGCCGACTCTCAGAAGAATAAGGAGAAACCGAGGGATGAGCAACGCGGGGGAGTGGATGTAGTTGGGTACAGTTTTGGCAACGGTGTTTTGATTAATCTTGATCAGGCAGGTGTGCTCTTTACTGCTCCAAAGGTTTTATACACTTCATCGACGGCCTTGGAACACTACCGGACTGAGGAAAGGCCAGACACCAAGCACCTCTGGTCCTCAGAGACAACCGAGCACATCGTTATCTAGTGGAGAAGAAATCTGCAAAGCACGAGAAATATCCCAGACCTACTCCAAGCTGAGGTACAATTGACAGTCTTTATAAATATGTTAAACAGCATTTCTGATTATGTGCATTGGCAATATAATCGAACTAATTGACCACTGAAGTGACACGAGAGAAAAGTCCGATGTGCAGGAGATGACAATGAAAACAGATAGTAAATCTCACGGTGATCGGGTGGGTTCGCACGTGTTCTTTACAGATTCGGAATGGAAGGTGTTGACTGTAATGCAAGAGGTGTTGGTGGCACCCGTGTCTATCGAAAACAAAATCTGAGGTCGTCGTAGGAGAGTGATAAGTTGATGGATGCATCTCCCTCTTTCACCTGACCAAGACAATTTGATGTATATCTTCTAGTAACGCTGTCTAGAATGTGCCTCTAATCTATTGCTCTATAGGTCAGGCATAAATGTGGAAAAATATCGCAAAGATCACAGGTTGCTATGCACTGTTAGCCAAGATCCGTTGTTGCTGTTTCGCTCTTGCATTTACTGTTCATAAAATAAAGAGAAAGAGTTAATAATTTAACTGGTTGGTTGGTTTGGGGAGGGAGGGACCGAACAGCGAGGTCATCGGTCCCATCGGATTAGGGAAGGAAACAGACCGTGCCCTTTCAAAGGAACCATCCTGGCATTTACCTGAAGCGATTTAGAGAACTCACGGAAAAACTAAATCAGGATGGCCGGACGCAGGTTTCAACCGTGGTCTTCCCACACGCGAGTCCAGTTTGTTAACCACTGCGCTACCTCGCTCGGTGAGTTAATGATTTACGTTGACACTGAAAAACGTCAAGTTGGAACATGTTGTTTTGCCACAGATGTATGACGTGACAAAGTTCTCATGTGTATCAAAAAACACTAGAAAGATAAGAGAAAAATCTCCCCGTAAAGTTCGAGCAGTCTTACTATAGCTTGAGCGACACATTGTTGACAGTTTCGTCCCATATGAAGTTGGAGCTGTAAACAGAAAGAGCGTCCGATGTCTCAAATAATATGTGTTTTATTTATTTCTTTGGCATTCTGCATCTAATGGCCATTTACACAGATAAAAGTAAGTGATTGAGGTATAGTAAGAAATATAAACTGATGACATAATACGATAGCATATAGATACAAGTTCAACGAAGGGCTTCTGAAGCCTGCTGTTGATTGATATGCCTGTAAAAAATCGAACAATTGGTTTTGGTAATTTAAAGGTAAAGGTAGAGGAACCATGTGAATGATTGACGTTGATAATGTACCACAGATATAAATGTACAAAAACACTTTTGACTAATATGTTTCACGTTTTGTGTAAAATTTACTTCATAGTTTCACAGAGTTAGCTGTTTTGGCGCCACAAATGTAAAAAATAAAACGGGAAGAACAGGGACAATAGCAATAAAATTGTTCAATTTCTAAGCTGAAATAACTTACGTATAAACTACATATTAACATGAAACGAGTGTAAACATAGTTCCCGGTATTATTACTACAGATACCTTGGCAGCATCTAAAAATTTCAAAAGCTCTTTATTAAATGTGGAATTAACTGCTCAAATAATAATGCTATTTAAAATAGTTGCAATTCGTGGGGCCTTGTCCCTCCGTCCTGGCTTATGCAGGTGCACAGGAACACTGAAAACGTACCTTTTCATTTTTAGCTTCAGCTGAATTGCTGTTTATTGACATATGAATCAGACAAAAACCACTTTGCCGTTGTAGCTCGATGTGTGATGCTTTGCACGAAGTAGTATCTTCATTTAGGACTCACCCTCTTTTTACAGCGTTTTTTAGAATGGAGTGTTTCAAAAACATTCATTTGATTACGCAAGACAATATTTTCCACATGAATGAAGATATAAATTTGGGGTTAATGTTAACCATTTTATTTTCCTCCAATAGAAACATCTGACTTTACAAGGGTACGTCACCTTCTCCATTTACCTTTCATGAATGTGCAATGTGCCTTCCAACGAATGCACGCCAAAGATCCAGACGATAGTCGAATTGGTTCCATACTTTTTCGAGCATGTCTGGAGAACTGCATTCATGGGTGTTGCATACGGTGTCGCAGTTCACCAAGAGTTAGGAAAGGGAGCAACATAGAGTTGTACCCGATGAACCGCAGAATGCAAAACGTATTTGTTACTGTTTTGTCGCCATTTCCACCAAACGCACATTGTGATACGAACGAGCAATCAAGTGAGCCAGAAATACCAGCGTGCTACCTACCTGAAACCACTTGAGCTAGTGGCTTACAACTGTTCACCTAGGTAAAATTTTAGTTCCGATGCATAAATTAAAATTTACGTGGCAGATATAGTCTTGTGAAATAGGGTGAATCTTTCTGAAACACCCTGTAGCTGTAGCTTGACTATTATAATACCGTAGTTGGGACACTGGCTATAGATGTCGGCCCCCGGTAGCTGAGTAAAAAAAAAAAAAAAAAAAGTTGTCAGCGCGACAGGCTGTCAATCCTAAGGGTTCGATTCCCGGCTGGGTCGGAGATTTTCTCCGCTCAGGACTGGGTGTTGTGTTGTCCTAATCGTCATCATTTCATCCCCATCGACGCGCAAGTCGCCGAAGCGGCGTCAAATCGGAAGACTAGCACCAGGCGAGCGGTCGACCCGACGGGAGTTCCTCGTCACACGCCATTGTTATTATTACTGGCTATAGATAGATATAGCTAAGTGTTTTGCTTTGTTTCCCTTAGGCTAGTGACGGGTACACGCCCAAAATTGTGACGTGTAAATGCTGCATGCCGGAAACGTAGGCAGAAGAGAAATGACAGTAATGTTGTAAAGGATGTGCGGTTCCTCTTGTTTTGGCACCATGTTATTTTCTAAATTCCACATTACTGGGGCTCTGCAGCTAGCAGAAGTAATTCGTTGCCCTAAGCGGTACCGCAGACTACGACTGCACCGAGTGAGAATCTGATTCTCTCATAGGCATCGGCGACGAATGGGCCATATGTCATGGTAGTAAGGCACAGTAACGGAGAGAAGTACACGCGCCAAGAGAATGGATCTTTTTTGATGTAGGGGAACCACAGGCATTCCGGCGTGAAACTCAGAATAAATATCAGTTATCAGAGTTCACTTTTGGCATAACAGATACTGGGGAGAGCCTACGGATCATCAGAGCCTTAAGACAACAATACCACCGCGCAGTAAACCAGTTTAATCAATAGGCAGATGAAACTTGTTAAACTACCGACGATGTACGAAGAGTAACGGAGTTTTGCGAAGCAGGAATGAGATTTCGGCTGTGCGCCAATCACATCAGTCGATGACAGAACATAGGAGAGCTTGTTGCTCTGTCATAAGACTGCTCTACCATGCTCTCGAATTTCAATAACTCTTTGAGCTGAATCGTTTTAGACATTTTACGAGGGGTGTTCGATAAGTAATGCAACACCTTCTTTTTCTCGGCCAGTTCCAGTTTTAAAAAATGCAGAATTTGTTTGGAGACATTGTGGAATGTTTCCGCGTGAGCCCCTATAGTTTCATGACGTTCCGATACAGTCGGCCTTGTAAGTAGTCTTCAAAATGGAATCTGTAACGGAGATGCGTTCCAAGCAGAGAGCTGTCATTTTCTTTTCGCGTAAAACCAGAGCATCGCAGATATTCGTAGGCGCGTGGAGAATCTTTGCGGAGACCTGGCAGTGAACAAAAGCAGAGTGAGTCGTTGGGCGAGGCACTCGTCATCATTCCCAGAAGGTCTGGGAAACATGTCCGATTTCCCGCGTGCCGGCCGGCCTCTCACAGCTCTGACTCCTGAAGTGTTGGAACGTGCGGACACTCTCATTCGAGGTGATGCAAACAATTTTTTCCTTCTTCATGATAACGTAAGGCCTAATACAAGCTTGCGCACCGCAGAAGAGCTCACAAAACGACTGTGAACTGTTCTTCTTCATGCACCCTACAGCAAGACGATGGCCCCGATGTCGATCAGTGGAGTGGTACCATTCTGGCATAAGGCCCTCCCAGTAAGGTGGCGTAAGGCCGTCGCACTGAACGGAGATTATGTTGAAAAACAGTATTTTGCAGCCAAAAGAGTGGATATAATATGTTACATTGGAATCCTGAATAACATCAACCTTCTTTCATAAAAAATTGTGTTGCATTATTTATTGAAAGATCCTCGTAATTGTAACTGTTTTACGGTGTTCGCTCATGAATGCTTCGTAATGGCATCCTGGGACTTATTTCAAGTAAATTAGACACCTGAATGTCCCCTCACCGTCACAGGTCACCTTCTTGCATTTTTCAAAGAACTCAGTGCTCTACAAGAACGGCTTCAAGAGACGTCAGCTTGAAACTTTCCCTTTGAAAATTAAGAATAACAGTTCTGGAAAAACACTTACGTTATTTGATTTTCAGACATGTGAGCAAAACTGAACGTAGTCCAACATTTCTTCCTTTACTCATTCTGATCATCACTAAACTTGTACACAAGATTTTTAGCGCAACGCAATCTGACTTTCAGTAATCCCTACAGAAGAATGGCCCTGGCTAACAATGACCTATACCTTACATGAAACACTTACCTCACAAAAATCTTCGTTACTCTAACTGCTGCAATACAGCGAGCACCAATACTGCCAGCTAAATAAAAGTTTCTAACTACTGAAGGCACTAACTACTGATAGGAATAGTTAGCAAATGAAAGATTTTGACAGAGAACAAACAATGTATTTACCTTAATAGTGTTCAAAAGTCATTATACGTTCATGACATCTAGTCTTACAATTTTCCTTTTTCTGACGGACACCCGTCCAGATCGTCAGCTCATAGTAATCTCTCAAAACTCTGGCATCTCTCTCCGCACATCCAACACTGCTGGCGGCTCACCTCCAACTTCCTAACGCTACGCGCTGTTCACATCCAACTACCTAACACTACACAAGCGAATATTCCAACAATGAGTCCAACCAGCCACAGACTGCACACAGTGCAGTCAGCGATTTTCATACAGATCACTACGTGGCGTTACCAACATAAAAACCTAAACAGCCCACTTACAAGCTATAGGTTTACCGACGACGCGGACAGGAGGAAATCCTCCACTCTGATTCATTAACATAACCCAGGAAAGGTTTAGCTTAACTAGCGCAGTCTCAGGCGGGAAGGCATGGCCAGTTATGTCACTTACACCACTTTCTACGGATACGTGGCTGAAGTGTGACAAGATCTTGCAATGAGGAGCTACTGTTTAGTGAGTACTATGGCGCCTTTTGTTTTATGGCAATGAATTTTCCTGAGTCAACAAAAAAAAATGGTTCAAATGGCTCTGAGCACTATGGGACTTAACATCTATGGTCATCAGTCCCCTAGAACTTAGAACTACTTAAACCTAACTAACCTAAGGACAGCACACAACACCCAGCCATCACGAGGCAGAGAAAATCCCTGACCCCGCTGGGAATCGAACCCGGGAACCCGGGCGTGGGAAGCGAGAACGCTACCGCACGACCACGAGATGCGGGCCCTGAGTCAACAAATCCAAAAATAATTCCAATGTAGTGGCAACAGTAATTAACTTACGCTGAGGCAATAAAAGTCTTGGATTACCTCCTAATATCGTGTCGGACCTCCTTTTGCCCGGAGTAGTTCAGCAGCTCGACGTGGCATGGACTCAGCAAGTCGTTGGAAGTCCCCTGCAGAAATACTGAGCCATCCTGCCTCTAAAGCCGTCCATAATGGGAATGATTTTGTGCACCAACAGATCTGTTGATTATGCCCTATAAATGTTGGATGGGATTAATGTCGGTGGGTGGCCAGATCATTCGTTCGTATTTTCCAGGAAGTTCTTCAAGCGAATCGCGTACAGCTGTGGCCCGGTGACATGACATCATTGTTTTGGAAGAAAAAGTTCATAAATGGCTGCAAATGCTCTCCAGGTAGCCAACGATCAGTTCAGTTGGACCAGATTATCCAGTCCTTTCCATGTAACCACAGTCCACACCATTATGGGGCCACCACCAGCTGTCACAGTGTTCCGTTGACAACTAGGGTCCATGGCTTCGTGGGGTCTGTACCACACTCGAACCCTACAATTAGCTCATCTGGCCAGGACACAGTTTTCCAGTCCTCTGGGGTCCAATAAATATGGCCACGTGCTCAGCAGAGGCGCTGCAGGTGACGTCACGCTGATAGCAAAGGAACTCGCGTCGGCCCCTTCTCACATAGCCCATTAACGCCAACTTTCGCCGCACTGTTCTAACTCATCCGTTCGCTGTACGTCCCACACTGATTCCTGCGGTTACTTCTCGCAGTGTTGCTTGTCTGCTGGCAATGACAACTCTAAGCAGACGCCGCTGCTCTCGGTCGTTAAGTGAAGGACGTCGACAACTGCCTTGTCCACGGTGAGAGGTAATGCCTGAAATTCAGTTTTCTCGATACACTTTTGACTCTGTGGATCTCGGCATATTGTATTCTCTAATGATTTCCGAAATGAAAAGTCCCATGCGTCTAGCTCCAGCTACCATTCCGTATTCAAAGTCTTTTAATTCCCGTCATGCAGCATGATCACATCGGAAATATTTTCACATAATCAGCTGAGTACAAATGACAACTCCGCCAACACACTGGCCTGGTGTACGCAATGATACCGCCATTAGTATAAGTGTGTATAACCATCACATGACTTCTGTCACCTCATTGTACTCTCCTGGGATCTTCCCAAGCGCCTTCCGGAGTAAAAAATGAGCTGTGGGATGTGATTCGCAGGTAGCGACTGGAGGGCCGCATCCGTGCCGCACCGAGCCGATCAGGGGCAGAGAGAAACTGGGCGGAGAGCAACGAGGAGGAGTGGACGGAGATGGGGAGACAGAGAGGTACAGAAGAGAACGGCCAAATCAGGTTCCGGGCCGCCGCCGCCGCCGCCGCCGGGACGCCGGTGATTAATCACAATTTGCGGTGACATACTGGTAGCCGGCCGACTCGTTTCGGCCGGCTGAGTTTCAGTATCTAATCTTTTTAATAAATTGCAGTTGTGAAACCGCGCGCTCGCCGCGGGAGCATTAATCACACATGTTGAAATAATAACCGAGTTTTATGATTCTGTACCCGCGCATTACCGGCGATATTTCATTCCGTCTGTACGAAAATGGTGCTCGACATCTTACGATGTGTCTCTGCCGTGTATAGTGGCGCGAATACCGCGGTACCGCGCGCGCAGCCTGCCGTATCCGGAAACAAATGTTGAGCGCGCGACGTTCCTCGCCGCGTAGCAAACTACTGCACTCGAGATCCGTGCGGTGCAGGTATTCGGCCGCGAGCGGAGATGACGATCTGTTTTGAATAAGAGAAAAATAGTTCTGGCTGGTCAAACATACCGCTAGAAGGAGGGCGAATGAAAGATAAAGAGGTACACCGTTACGGTTCAGCAGTCTGCAATGAGGACTGCGTTTTGAACGCCAGTATAGCTGTGAGGTTCTTCGTCATTTTTCTTGAATCATTCTGTGGAATTCCCGAATACCCTTTTCAATAATATCCATAATATATTCGGTGCACAGTGATTACAAAACTTGCACGATATCATAACGCTGCGTTTTCACCGAAGCATATTATTGAGTTATGAGGATTTAATTTAGAAATACCTACCGAGCAGGATAAAGCCTTTATCGAAGCCCTTACTGTTCATACTGAGTGAAGAGTTCTGATACTCCTAACTCTTCTCCGTGTGGTGATTATTATGAAAAGTTAAAGTTAATGTTATTGTGCCTCCTTCACAACTGGAAAATTATTTACGTCAGTGACTCAGTTGTGGTGCGTCTCGCCACTTCGTTAAGCGAGGATCGAAAAAAGTTAATGAACTCCGTTCACCCAAATATGATTAATATTGATTGCTTTTATTGTTACAAAGGGAGAAAATATTAAGATATTTATTACGACTCTGGGCTGTTATCATTTAGAATACTGGCGCTGACCTCTGCGCCAATTTTCCCCTACAAAAGTTTCATAAACAAATTAATTTTACCACTTCATGAGTATAGAAGCTTAGAAGCTAGTGCATTTAAAAACTGACATCACTTTTATGTAACATTCGAAAAGGGAGGAGAAGGAATCATTTTGCAAAAAAAAAAAAAAAAAAAAAAAAAAAAAAAAAAAAAAACAGAGATTGCAATTACATTCGCAGATCATATTAATGATTACAGAGTCTTTGTTATTTTTCCGAGAAGAGATAATATCTAGATCTTTGAAAGTTCACACAATAACATATTTCGTCACGACGTAGCTTTCGTATATTTGCGAAGTTATTTAATATCATTTTTATCACGTTATTTGGCGTACCGCCACATCCGCCTTACGTGCAATCAGGTAAATTTCACAGGTACCAACGTTTTATATTAATATGGTATTTATATATTGTAAGCAACATCGATATAAAGTTTTTACCTGCGTCACAGACCTACCGCTTTAAACAATACTAGCTGACAAACCAGGTATTGCCCGGGAATTCGTTTTGCCAATTTTCTATAAGAAACGGAAACAAAAAATGGCAGTTGTAGAGTAATACTGAAAAAATTTCACTTACCTGTGTTCGTAAAAACATGTTTGAAATTATGAAAAAGTAGTACAAAGAAGTATACATATTGTACAAATGTATAAGTACACCTGCTTCGCGTACCTACAACTCCATTTGTCTCTGTGGTAAAGTTATCGCCAACAGCCGTTCGCGCTTCGCAGTTAAAAAGCTTCCAAAAGCTCTGCCAGATGTCAGGGATATCGTTGACTCGACTAAAAGTGCCTTACTAGTAAAGAATAAATGTACTAGTACCTCGTGCATGACGCGGCCTTTTTTCCTGTAACTAAATCTTTATAATGTAATATCTCTGGACTATGTACTGTACAATGATGTATTTGTGTAAGTTCTTTCAGCGGTTTATGTGGATACTGTCTGCGAAATATGTTACGAATATAGTAGCAAGAAGTAATAAATTTAAACTTCATGCGCAATACGGCATTTTTACAGCTTCTCACGTTTCGTGGCCTCATCTCCTGAGCTATATGTGGTATCGTCAAATAATTTTATAGGTGCATTTACTGGAATATACGTATGTATACTGCCTGCGAAAAGTGTTGCGAATAGTATTAGTAGCACAGAAGTGATAAATTTAAAGTTCACGCATGCTATAGCAGCTTTTCAACATCTCACTGTTTATCACTTCAAGTCTCCTGAACTGTGTTACACAGGTGGTTGTTATCTCGACAGCGATTGTTGCCCGACAGTAAAGGAAATATGTTCCAAATTTGCGTGAAATCGGTCGAGTAGCTTAGAAGGACACACACACACACACACACACACACACACACACACACACACACACACACACACACACACACATCCATTATTATCATATGTATTTTTATTACAGGCTGAATATAGTAGGTTAATTTCTCATCGAACTAAGCCATACGTCCGCTACACAATATGGCCGAAAAAAAGACTGTTCTTCTAGAGATAATCTATAATTCTTTGTACTATTCTGAACATCACGGAAGATTAAAGCTATATACATAAGTCCTATTTCCCTCACTTCACAGAAGACCTCCTGCGTATCTTGTAATTGTAGCATCCTGGAAGAAAAGGAATCGCTCGTGCGTTTTAACACACAGTTTCAATGTCCCATGCTGTTTTCACTTTTGTTTGCTAGATGGGCTACTATAGAAATGACGAAACGTGAATACTACACTCCTGGAAATTGAAATAAGAACACCGTGAATTCATTGTCCCAGGAAGGGGAAACTTTATTGACACATTCCTGGGGTCAGATACATCACATGATCACACTGACAGAACCACAGGCACATAGACACAGGCAACAGAGCATGCACAATGTCGGCACTAGTACAGTGTATATCCACCTTTCGCAGCAATGCAGGCTGCTATTCTCCCATGGAGACGATCGTAGAGATGCTGGATGTAGTCCTGTGGAACGGCTTGCCATGCCATTTCCACCTGGCGCCTCAGTTGGACCAGCGTTCGTGCTGGACTTGCAGACCGCGTGAGACGACGCTTCATCCAGTCCCAAACATGCTCAATGGGGGACAGATCCGGAGATCTTGCTGGCCAGGGTGGTTGACTTACACCTTCTAGAGCACGTTGGGTGGCACGGGATACATGCGGACGTGCATTGTCCTGTTGGAACAGCAAGTTCCCTTGCCGGTCTAGGAATGGTAGAACGATGGGTTCGATGACGGTTTGGATGTACCGTGCACTATTCAGTGTCCCCTCGACGATCACCAGTGGTGTACGGCCAGTGTAGGAGATCGCTCCCCACACCATGATGCCGGGTGTTGGTCCTGTGTGCCTCGGTCGTATGCAGTCCTGATTGTGGCGCTCACCTGCACGGCGCCAAACACGCATACGACCATCATTGGCACCAAGGCAGAAGCGACTCTCATCGCTGAAGACGACACGTCTCCATTCGTCCCTCCATTCACGCCTGTCGCGACACCACTGGAGGCGGGCTGCACGATGTTGGGGCGTGAGCGGAAGACGGCCTAACGGTGTGCGGGACCGTAGCCCAGCTTCATGGAGACGGTTGCGAATGGTCCTCGCCGATACCCCAGGAGCAACAGTGTCCCTAATTTGCTGGGAAGTGGCGGTGCGGTCCCCTACGGCACTGCGTAGGATCCTACGGTCTTGGCGTGCATCCGTGCGTCGCTGCGGTCCGGTCCCAGGTCGACGGGCACGTGCACCTTCCGCCGACCACTGGCGACAACATCGATGTACTGTGGAGACCTCACGCCCCACGTGTTGAGCAATTCGGCGGTACGTCCACCCGGCCTCCCGCATGCCCACTATACGCCCTCGCTCAAAGTCCGTCAACTGCACATACGGTTCACGTCCACGCTGTCGCGGCATGCTACCAGTGTTAAAGACTGCGATGGAGCTCCGTATGCCACGGCAAACTGGCTGACACTGACGGTGGCGGTGCACAAATGCCGCGCAGCTAGCGCCATTCGACGGCCAACACCGCGGTTCCTGGTGTGTCCGCTGTGCCGTGCGTGTGATCATTGCTTGTACAGCCCTCTCGCAGTGTCCGGAGCAAGTATGGTGGGTCTGACACACCGGTGTCAATGTGTTCTTTTTTCCATTTCCAGGAGTGTATTAACCACTCATCTCCGAATGAAAATATTACCAACGATTATAACGTTAAATTAATGTACTCATACTCGGACTGAAAACCTGGACTCATAAAACTACACATGAACAGATTAGTCTGGAAACATTCCTGTTCCCTTCGAGGGACGTTGCGGATACGCGTAAAGTCACAGACATTCTTTCACACTGACGACGACAGCGATATATCGTCATATGGTTTCCACGAGACACCGAGGCAGATGGAGGGCCATCCTGATCCGCAGCTCATCAACCGCCATCGATAATTCATGAAAATCAAATCTAAGGTGGAGTGTGCGGCGTCCCAGATGCGGTCAGTGATACAGTGCTCGTGTGAACTTGAGAGTGTTCTATTGCAGATGAATTAATGGACGCACTCATCGAAAAATACGTTCTTGTACCGTCACCTGGTGGGAGACATTGGCAGGTGCATTAGGAGACAGTCCCCTAACAATAGAATACCTTCACCACCAGCCTGAAGGACCTAGGCACCGTGGACGCAACACGCCATCTGGCTTTCGATGTATTCATGTCCTGGTTTTGGCAACTGCTATCGTGTACCACGAAAGATCAGTCCACGTGATCGTTCATCCTTCGACCAATCATTTTGCTGTATTAAGTGTAGTGAACAGCATTATACATGTGTGGTATACTTTGTGTACCTAAAAGCGAGCACATGGCTGGTCGACGATTGTGTTGAAGTTGTCAAGCATTGAGTGAGCTAGTGATTTGCTGCACTTTGATCTGTTTAGCGACTATCTGAATCAACGTTAACCCGAAAGGCAGCTGAAAGCTGTATTGTTAATTACTCCTACCACTTAAATACCATGTAGTGTGGAGGTAACTAGTGAAACCATCTCCGCTACCTGACTTGCAATGATACTACGGAAGATTCAGATGCGGTTGTATCGGAATTCTGAGGTCAGATGGATAAATAACCGAAGTGGCCACCTTTTTCCTGTAGGCTAAGACTCATCCGGATGTCCACCAACCTCGGTAGCATCCAGTTTATGTTGTCGCCATGCTGTCCTGGGGAACATCCGACCGCCCATTAATAGTAAACTCTACCAGCTCTGAGGAAGCCTCCGAAAAAATCGATCGAGGGCTTCCTCGCAACATGCATGCATTTTTTTAAAAACCCAATATGCGTCCTGGGCTACAAAGCAACAATGTTGTTATCTTAGTGAAATATTAATGAAGTCACAGACACTTCTAAAGTACTAGGTCCTTATCGGCTGTCATACACGTTGTCGAGTAATTTTTGCGGCACAAAGAAATTCTATGATTTTTATATGGGCTCACAAACAAAGTTCAGACGGATTTAAGCACAGCAAACATAAACTTAGAAAAAGCCTAGCGGTCTGCCCGTTTTTGAATAAAACGTCCCCTTAAGAAAGGAGCTTTGAGAGATTATAAGACATGTTCAGACGGAGTGGTTATTCATTACTGTTGAAGAAGCGAGAAGGAACTCATGCTTACGGAGAAAATACTTGAAAAATTTTCTCGCCCAGGAAACCCAAGATAAATAATCGACATAGTTTACTATTATTATTACCGACAGGTTTACATGTCTAACAGAAGTTTTTTCTGTTCTATGGTGGTCTGATGTTACACTGAAGAGTCAAAAAAACTGGTACACCTGCCCAGTGTCGGGTAGGGCCCCCGCAAGCACGCAGAAGTGCCGCAACATGACGTGGCTGGACTCGATTAATGTCTGAAATAGTGCTGGAGGGAATTAACACCTTGAATCCGACAGGGCTGTCCATAAATCCGTAAGAGTTCGAGCGGGTGGAAACCTCTTCTGAACAGCACGTTGCAAGGCATCGTAGATACGCTCACTGACGTTCACGTCTGGCGGGTTTCGTGGGCAGCAGAAGTGTTTCAACTCAGAAGAGTGTTCCTGGAGCTACTGTGTAGCATTTCTGAACGTGTGGGGTGTAGCATTGCCCTGCTGGAAGTTCGTGGGAATGCACAATGGACACACGCTGACACTTGTTGATGGCCCTGCATTGAAATCTGCAGCAATTTGCGGAAGGGTTGCGCTTCTGTCACGTTTAACGATGCTCTTCAGTCATCGTTAGTCCCGTTCTTGCAGGATCTTTTTCCGGCCCCAGCGATGTCGGAGGTTTGATGTTTTACCGGATTCTTGATACGGTATGCTCGTGAAATGGTCATACGGGAAAATCCGCATTTCATCGCTACCTCGGAGATGCTGTGCCCCGTCGCTCGTGCACCGACTATAACACCACGTTCAAACACGCTTAAATCTTGATAACATGCCACTGTAGCAGCAGTAAGCTATGTAGCAACTGCGCCAGACCCTTGTTGTCTTCGACAGGCGTTGCTGATTGCAGCGCCGTATTTTGCCTGTTTACATATCTCTATTTTTGAATACGCATGGCTATACCAGTTTCTTTTGCGCTTCAGTGTATCACCTGCGTAACGCAAAAAGACGAATAGCTAGTGTCTTTCGTTATGCTTTTTAAATAGCGATATTTCCTAAATGAATATAATCGGTACTGACAGTCAGTGTTGTCGACACGTTAAAGTATTACATGTTGGAAGCCCAGTTGTGTCGTTCTACAATGTACAGTGATTTATGTCCTCCAAAATCTTTTGTACTTCTATAGCCATCACTTTGCTGTCAAATGATAGGGCGTACTCTGCTTTACAGACTGGAAAAGCAATTTCCATACTTTTTCAAAATTAAGGGCATCCACTCCTATGTTATCTACAACTTGCTCCTGGAAAAATTAATGATATCGATATTATTTATAGTCCTGAGCATCTTTGTTTTCTACTTTCTCCGAGAGCATTGCATTTGAGAATTACACTTGCATTGTTCACAAACTATGGTAAAGCCTGGAAAAAGTGAAAGTGTAGCGCTCGAATACATTGTTTTCGGAGAAAGTACACGAGGAAGATACACCGGAACTGCCACAACTATGATGGAGTAAAGGTGATCTGTACAAGAAATTGAAACATTAAAGAATTACAATGGTCTAATAATAGATGTATCATACCATAAAGCGCCATATATAGCAGTGAGAGCTGAGTACCCACAAGTTTCTTTATTTTTTTAAACAGCCATGGTGCTGCAAAGTGAACGCTACAACACAATTCCCACCAAAACCAAAAGTGTGCTAAAAGCGGTTGTCTGTGATGAAAATGACTGGGACTACGCCGCACCTTTAAGTGAGAAGAAGCCGGAGGAAACTGTTTAAACTTCTGACTCGGGTATAATTATGGGAAATAACTAAAAACACAGCATTGGCATGTCTTAGCTTCAAAATAGGAATATAATAGAGGCTTGAACATCTTACCATGCCGTAGACATTGTGAAATTGGACACGGCGCCAGCCTAAATAGTACTGATGTTTCGGTATTACGAGCTAGCGCAAGTCTCGGAAGGAACTTAGGCTATTTATATGACAAGAAATGTTGGGATTAGCTTTACATGTCACATGATGCATTAGAACTTCTTTTTTCAAAACATTTGCACGTAAAAACGGTTAAAATCGTTAAAATACAATACACCCCTAAGAAAACCGAGCCAATAATTTGAACTTTTTTGAGTGTAACATTGCACCATTTTTTAGAAACAGCAATAGCGCGAAGCCTCCAAAACGCGCAGTAAAAAAAATTAAAAAATATAAAATAACGTAGTGACTGGTTACAGTGTTGATTTATATCTTGACTTTTGCTCTGCTGTCGATTGTTCTAAGAAGTCAGTCCCCAGGCAAGGTAGGGTATCAGCTAATGCAGTTGCCTCGACGCCTGAAACAAAAATATCGACACTATCGATAAGTGCGAGACGAACGCAGAAGGAGTCCTGCACCCACGACCGGCCATATCCTTATTAAGACTAATTGGGAGATATACAAGTGCAGTTCTCCGTGTGCCGTTACAAGTGCCTCCCCAGTCAAACACTCGCAGTTTTATCTTTCCATTGGGCAGCCTTTAATGAACCTCCTCGGAGATGGCGTGCCGGGCTTATTAAGCCGACAGCCAAAAGGCTCATCTTAATTAACACCATTAGTGCGGCGGCGAGTGGTGCCGGAGAAGCCTTCATTCGGCTGGTGCGGCAAGCGAGCGCCGGTCAGGAACAGGCGATGCGCGGGCCTGCTCACCCGCGTTCCGGAGTTTGCGCGGAGAAGCGACTTTTGCCTCTCTGCCCGCCGCCTTGTATCTGATTTACGAGCGCTTGATAAATGGCCGCCGAAACGGATCCGCGAGCGAATAACAATGAAGCCGACGCGCTCGCATTCCGCGGCCGCTTGCGGGCCCCTGGAATCCAGCTCCGCGGTGCCTTTTCGCCTCTTAGCAGGTGTTGGCTGCGGGCATTCCTCGTCCGGCGGACGCAGAGTAATTTCGAGGAAATATAATTACCTCTTAATTCGAGCAGCGTCCAATGTTTCATTTCTCAACTCGCAACGAAAGCGGGACGGAGAGGGAACGAGTGCGCATCGCACGGGGCCACAGCAATTGTTTCGCAGCCACCTATAAATCAGTGTCTTCTCTCTCTTCTACTGCGCTTCTCTCTCTCCTTCTCTCTCTCTCTCTCTCTCTCTCTCTGTCTGATAATTTGATACCGTCACGGCGCTAAATGAAAAACTGGACAGCGAGAGCCCCATTGCGTCATGAGGAACGCCATTTATGAGGCCTAATTCGACGTGAAAGCTGTTGGGTACCCCCCATCGCGAAGCCATGAAAGAATGGCCCTCGCGCCACGCGCTCCTATTAACAGGTGCAATTACTGGCGGCGACCCGCGTTGAGAAATACGTATTGTAATGCGAGCTATCGGCGCACGTCACACGGCCGTGTTTATTGTGTCGGCTCGAGCGCGGCCCGTATCGGCCTTGGCCGAGGCCATCTCGCAGTATCGGTAGGCAGCCTATTATGTCCGTGAGCGGCCGCGGTACAGTACCACACAAATACGGTATCCTGCTTTCACACAGACCTAATTAATGGAAAAAGTTTGGTGTAACTGTATATACGCCGCTGCACCAAGGACGAAAAGTAGGGCCACCTGCCGCAGTAGCTATTGTCGTGCGGGAAGTACAAAGCGACAATTCAGCAACTTGGCGCAGTAATCACGGTTGGAAGCTTATAACAGTGTGCATTATGTGAATCTGTGCTTGTGTCCTAACACAATGGTACCCTATCTTGGGGTCATTACCGACTGAAGGGAAAACTGAATTTTTTTGAGTATAAAACCAAAAGGCTTTGAATGAGTCTCAGCCATGTAACTATTTTTAGAAGCTAATTATAATTATCACAAATGTTGTAATATTTTTAATGATAATTACATAAAACTAGCAATTACTTTTTCTGTGAAATGCTGGAATTAAGGCTTGACAGGAACCAGTGGAGGTCACCGCTAGTGAAACGAATGTATGACCACCATCTTCTTCACACATCCACCTTCTTACACATACCGGCTGGTAATAATTATAGTGCATCTAATCACCGAGATCCTATGTGGGCTGTAATTGTTGTATCGCAGTGAAACTTGGTAGACATGCTAATGCAGTAATACGGAACTCATCTGTGCTAGGAAAAAGAATTTTCCACATTTGGCCACCAGTAGCAAATCTGGTTCAAAATGGTTCAGTTGCCTCTGAGCACTATCGGACTTAACATCTTAGGTCATCAGTCCCCTAGAACCTAGAACTACTTAAACCTAACTAACTTAAGGACATTATACACATGCATGCCCGAGGCAGGATTCGAACCTGCGACCGTAGCAGTCCCGCGGTTCCGGACTGCAGCGCCTAGAACCGCACGACCACCGCGGCCGGGTGCAAATCTGGCACGGTACACTGTTTGTTTGACATTATGACACCCATGCTGTCATCTGACAAACCTTAACGTGATTAACCAGTATTGCAGTCGAGAAGAGAGGCCGTGCGCTGTTAGTGAAACTGCTTTATGTGAACGGCAGCAATTACAGTGCTGCACTGAGAGTGTAGCGCCGGCCATAGTGGCCGAGCGGTTCTAGGCGCTACAGTCTGGAACCGCTGTGACCGCTCAATGTCATTCAGTACGATCACGACGACACCCCTCGATCGACGTTAGCACTCGTGGTGTCACTCGCCTTCATACATGGCAGTGGACATTTGAAAATTCGTGACGCTAACTCAATGGTCGTCAGTTGATTTAAATGTTATTCCCGGCTGACTCTTAATTCAATTACTGCCACGGGGGTGAGGAGAAAGAATACATCCTGGTGATACCAGCATTATGCGCATTTAGATGTTCGATTAATCTGAATGGTTAGCAATGTTCCAGCGATTCTACTCGAACTCTATGCTGATGTACCGACAAGGACCATTTTCGCAGATAAACATGCGAGTGCGTAATGGATGTTCAGTTTCTCAATATAGTTCGTCGCAGTCACACATTATACATTAGCTGTAAGAACAATTTCATGCATTTACATTTTTGGTGTCCCACAATATTGGTTGGCTAAATATTATGACGATACGTTGTATACAACTTCCACAGATATTGTTTCTCATTTAGTAAAGACTACGTAATGAAGCCGAAATCGTGGATAAAATTGAAATGTGTAAGTAGGCTGTTTAGGTTTTCTTATTGGTAACGCCACGTAGCGCTCTGCATGAAAATCACTGGCTGTGCTGTGTGCAGTCTGTGGCTAGTTTGCGTTGTTGTCTGCCATTGTAGTGTTGGGCAGCTGGATGTTAACAGCGCGTAGCGTGGTGCAGTTGGAGGTGAGCCGCCAGCAGTGGTGTATGTGGGGAGAGAAATGGCGGAGTTTGGAAATTTGTAAGACTGGATGTCATGAACTGCTATGTATATTATGATTTTTCAACACTATTAAGGTAAATACATTGTTTGTTCTCTATTAAAATCTTTCATTTGCTAACTATGCCTATCAGTAGTTAGTGCCTTCCGTAGTTTGAATCTTTTATTTAGCTGGCAGTAGTGGCGCTCGCTGTATTGCAGTAGTTCGAGTAACGAATATTTTTATGAGATAAGTGATTTCTGAAAGGTATAGGTTAATGTTAGTCAGGGCCATTCTTTTGTATGGATTTTTGAAAGTCAGATTGCGGCTAAAAATATTGTGTGTCAGTTTAAGCACAGTCATGTATAATTTTTCAAAGGGGACGTTTCAAATGTAGTTCGTTTATTAACACTTTTATTTTCACTAACTAAATCTATGAATCGGGATTGGAGGCGATCATCCTATCCTTCTTTTCAGCATTAGAATGGTCGATATCGTGTTCTGAATAACGCGTGTCATACAGTATCCAAATATCGACACGACCCAGGCTCTCAATTCGGCACTTAAATGTCTATTCTTCACTCTCGAAATGTTCGATGTGATTGTCTTTCACACGCAGGGTTCAATTTAACGGTGTATGTTTCTAGTATTTTAGGTCCCCATTGATTAATATCCGGTAGTTAATAAGCGAACTATTTTTATGCTGGCGCGTTGTTTGTATCAGTTACCCTCGCAACTGTCCAAGGATGAGATTCTCTTAATGTTCCGCGCACACGCGTTTCACAATTTTATAAAATGCAGAATTACGTAAACTATAGCTTTCCGTTGCGTACAACTTTCGTGGGTTCCACAACCATAATAGTTTCCCAAGAGTACTTTTCCCAGCTAACACAAAGTTCAATTATGTTGTCGGAATCATTTTCACTTCACCCGACAATAAACGTCTCTGATCACTTCGTCACACGTAATGTATTTTAAACGTGCTTGAAGAGTCTTTAAATAATCTTAACGAATTTCGCAGTCGCGTACCACTTTTTCATCGACTAGCCCGATCTCGATGACTGAAGGTAGGGAGCTCAATAATGTGTTACACGTTCTTTTATATGTATTAAAAAACAAATGCGTCCCTATATCTTTCTGTCCCACTTGGTCTTTGCTACTTTGCTTTTTATTACTTTTAAATATATTGCTTCTTAGTAATTAATACTGTGCAGTTATTAAAGTTTCGTATTACTTTCCCCTTTTTAATTCTTCCAAAATAAAGTCTATTTATCCCCGATTTTAATTAATATGATGCTAATTGACACGCCTGCCCGCAAAGTACAGTTATACCGCGTGACCGCTACGGTCTCAGGTTCGAATCCTGCCTCGGGCACGGATGTGTGTGATGTCCTTAGGTTAGTTAGGTTTAAGTGGTTCTAAGTTCTAGGGGACTGATGGCCTCAGAAGTTAAGTCCCATAGTGCTCAGAGCCATTTGAACCATATTTGAGAGTATAGCCCACTGGAAGCTCTGACAAGAATTTCCATATCATTAGATGGTTTGAAGAAGATGATGAAATTCGAAAACAGGGTGAGCTTGCTGTGGCACCTGGAGGAGCAAGGCGTCCTGTCTTGGTGGAAGTTATTGTCTAGTTTATTGGTGCAGTAAGTGACCATGCAGCACTTGGCCCGGATAGTGCTAGAGCTCGTGCAGGGTCACGAGAATTGTCCATCCCATGGTCAACAGTACGGAAAATTTTGCGGTCAGTATTGCGTTGGTACCCTAGCAAGATCAAAACGGCGCAGCAGCTGATGATCCACAGCAACGTTCTAAATTTGCTCCTCGGTTTCTGGTACGAATCGGATGACGTATGCCGGCTAGCGATCTATGGAGTGACGAGGCACATTTTACACTACGGGGTGCAGTGAATACACAAAACCGCCGAATTTGGGATACTGTTAATCCACGTATAGTGCACGAAGAGCCTTTGTATTCACCGTGTGAGGTCGTGTGGTGTGGATTCACAAGAAACTTTATTCTCGGTCCGTTCTTCTTGGAAGAGAATACATTCAGACGGCCTGTCAGGTGTATCATGACGTCTGCACATTATCGAGACCTCCTTGTACAGCAAGTGGTTCCTGCTTTGAAAGAGCGCAATTGTGTGTAAACTACAATTTTCATGCAATATGTGGCAACACGTTCAATGTAACCTTCCAGCAGCGTTTTACCTCCAGATGCATGGCCTCCAATATCACCTGTTCTGAATACATGTGAATTTCGGGTGTAGGTATTCCTGAAAGAACGCGATTACCAGGGACATGTTCGGCCTCTTCATCTACATCTACATCTACATCCATACTCCGCAAGCCACCTGACGCTGTGTGGCGGAGGGGACTTTGTGTACCTCTATCGGTTCTCCCTTCTATTCCAGTCTCGTATTGTTCGTGGAAAGAAAGATTGTGGGTATGCCTCTGTGTGGGCTCTAATCTCTCTGATTTTATCCTCATAGTCTCTTCGCGAGATATACGTAGGAGGGAGCAATATACTGCTTGACTCCTCGGTGAAGGTATGTTCTCGGAACTTCAAAAAAATCCCGTACCGAGCTACTGAGAGTCTCTCTTACAGAGTCTTCCACTGAGTTTACTATAATCTCTGTAACGCTTTCGAGATTATTAAATGATCCTGTAACGAAGCGAGCTGCTTTCCATTGGACCTTCTCCATCTCCTCTATCAACCCAATCTGCCACGGATCCCACAACGGTGAGCAGTATTCAAGCAGGGGGCGAACAAGTGTACTGTAACCTACTTCCTTTATTTTCGGATTGCATTTCCTTAGGATTCTTCCAATGAATCTCAGTTTGGCATCTGCTTTACTGACGATTAATTTTATATGGTCACTCCATTTTAAATCACTCCTAATGCTTACTCCCAGATAATTTATGGAATTAACTGCTTCCAGTTGCTGACCTGCTATTTTGTAGCTAAATGATATAGGATCTTTCTTTCTATGTATTCGCAGCACATTACACTAGTCTACATTGAGATTCAAATGGCATTCCCTGCACCATGCGTCAATTCGTTGCCGACCCTCCTGCATTTCAGTACAATTTTCCATTGTTACAACCTCTCGATATACTACAGCATCATCCGCAAAAAGCCTCAGTGAACTTACGATGTTATCCCCAAGGTCATTTATGTACATTGTGAATAGCAACGGTCCTACGACACTCCTCTGCGGCAAACCTGAAATCACTCTTACTTCGGAAGACTTCTCTCCATTGAGAATGACATGCTGCGTTCTGTTGTCTAGCAACTCTTCAATCCAATCACACAATTGGTCTGATAGTCCATATGCTCTTACTTTTTTCAATAAACGACTGTGGGGAACTGTATCGAACGCCTTGCGGAAGTCATGAAACACGGCATCTATCTGGGAACCCGTGTCTATGGCCGTCTAAGTCTCGTGGACGAACAGCGAGAGCTGGGTTTTAGACGATCGTCTTTTTCGAAACCCATGCTGATTACTACAGAGTAGATTTCTAGTCTCCAGAGAAGTCATTATACTCGAACGTAATACGTGTTCCAAAATTCTATAACTGATCGACGTTAGAGATATAGGTCTATAGTTCTGCACATCTGGTCGACGTCCCTTCCTGAAAACGGGGATGACCTGTGTCCTTTTCCTATCCTTTGGAACGCTACGCTCTTCTAGAGATCTACGGTACACCGCTGCAAGGAGGGGGCCAAGTTCCTTCGCGTACTCTGTGTAAAATCGAACTGGTATCCCATCAGGTTGAGCGGCCTTTCCTCTTTTCAGCGATTCTAATTATTTTCCTATCCCTCTGTCATCTATTTCGATACCTGCCATTTTGTCATCTGTGCGACAATCTAGAGAAGGAACTATAGTGCAGCCTTCCTCTGTGAAACAGCTTTGGAAAAAGACATTTAGTATTTCGGCCTTTAGTCTGTCATCATCTGTTTCAGTACCATTTTGGTCACAGAGTGTCTGGACATTTTATTTTGATCCAACTACTGCTTTGACATAAGACCAAAATTTCTTAGGATTTTCTGCCAGGTCAGTACATAGAACTTTACTTTTGAATTCATTGAACGCCTCTCGCATAGCCCTCCTCACACTGCATTTCGCTTCGGGTAATTTTTGTTTGTCTGCAAGGCTTTGGCTATGTTTATGTTTGCTGTGAAGCTCCCTTTGCTTCTGCAGCAGTTTTCTAACTCAGTTGTTGTACCACGGTGGCTCTTTTCCACTTCTTACGATTTTGCTTGGTCTCTATATGACCTGAAGGCCAATATACAGGAATATGTTGCTGAGATTCCACCGAACTGCTGCGAGCAACTGTTGATCACGTCGTTTTCTGGATGCAGTGTCTCGCTGATGCCTACCGTGCTTATGATGAACAATTTCTGCAAGCGGCGGTGAATAATGAAATGAACATTATGCCTTTCTCACTTGTTTGACCTTTTCAGCCCATGTCGCGTTCCTAATCCACTGCACATGGAAACAATTGTATACGTCGTTCTTGCATTCAAAGCATCAGATTTGCTCCAGTGTGTATCGTTTCTGCATTAACATATTAGTTATGCTGCCATAAGATAATTACGGCACGCACTGGACCTCCGTGCGTAGCTGCACTTTGAGTATAGCCACCTGGTACTTCGTGCTTTGGATTATGACAATAAAAGTGGAACCATGACTATAAAAGTGGAACCATGACAATAAAAATGGAACACGTGGCAATTCTTCTCATGAAAACATTATTCTCCAAGTTGTACTTAGTTCCTGCAATGGACCAGATATCACTGCATTACTCACTTTAAAACTGGTAAACGAACTAATTGACAGCACAACACAACAATAACTAGATACTGCCCACAGAGCTACTGTACACAGTGTTATTAATATTAGTGCAGTGGTCAGAAAAAAAACATTAGCACCCTTAAGTCTTTCAATTTCTGTCGACTCAGACATAAGGAATCCAGGAATCAACTGAGTTACAAGCGGTAAGCCTAGCGCACACATTTTAACTTGGTTCATTTTAAATGAGGATGCAGGGTGCAGATGATGGAACGCAGGTGAAGCAATTGTCGCTGGGGACAGCAGTAGTACAGAGCAAGAATCTTTTGTAACGTGTGTGTCTACCATCACAATCGATAGTTAACTTTCTTTCTGAGAATATGTTGTAGGCTGTACTTACAATGCAACAGTAACAGCGTCATCATTCATTCTGACACACACTGTACTGGAACATAGCAAATGGGAAAGAAAGGTAGCGTTCAAGATATACGGCAGTGAAAGCAGATCTGTGACAATGACAGCCGTGTAAACAAAAACAAGGCACTGAATGGACTTGGGAGATGATTTATGAAGCGCGATGACAGAGTTATCCGTCCAAACATATTTCAGAAAGGGTCTTAGAAATAAACAATACTTATCCAACTGTATCACCGACTTGTTATGGCTTAGTTCAGTGAAGGACCTACAAGAAAGTTAGTATCATTTATTTTTCGGTGTTTTAAATATAAAAATGTTCCAAGAAAATTCGTTATAATTCTGTAGTTTAGTTAAGCACTAATTTTAGTGATGGTGGGGGTGTAGTGTGTGTATATTGGGGGAGGGGGGTACTATGTAATACCTGATTGTACTCAGGAGTAGTTCTCAGGAGTAACGGCCTCAGGAACGTTGGGAACCATTGTTCTGAGAGTTGTTGCAGAATGATGAAAGAAACTGAGTTTTATGACGTTTTCTGTGATTGTCATGTTTCTGACAACCCCTAACTGACTTCGCCACCGCGTAATCATAGAGGAGTTCCATTATTTTGCAGTGTTCCAATGTGAATCAGACGACGTCGTGTTCAGCAACGTATATTTGAAGACTTACCTAGGGAATGAAGCTTTTTTTTCATGTGAATGTATTTCTTTTTCTAACTTTCTTAGTCGGCACATGCGTTTCCATGGCACACCTACTTCTGGTGATGCCTTTCCACTAAACTTGACTTACACAGTACATACCTGTGTCTTGGAGCTTGTCTCGGGGTAGCCGAATCGAATCCTAGTGGTGGAAGAAATTTTCAGCATCTGACCGGCAAGCCGGTGGGAGTTGGTGGTGTAAAGTTCCTGATCACCAGAGACTGTGCAATTGTCTTGGAACTGATTCCAAATCACTCTACCGTCTAGGTGTCTCACGAAGTTGGGGCTTGTGACATTATTGAAGCTGAGCCATCCAAAGGATAAGACGTTAAGCCCAGTGACCCCTCTGCGATGTTCGTAAGTAGTAGAGTATGTGTCAACAACGGGTCTCACCCTCCCTCTTCTCTCATAATCTTCAAATGCATCATACTACGCCATACGCACACCCGTTACATTCATTTATATTCAACACACACGCACAACTATCATAACACGCATGGACCTTGATTTTGTTGAACATAAAGAACATTGTTCAACAATCATTTATAAGACATTAAATCAAATGTGATGTATAACGTTTATAAGGGGGGGGGGGGGGGGGTAAGTAAGTTAGTATCAAACAGTGTGCCCAGAGTTGTGGGGTTCAATCCCCAATCAGTTCATGGGGTCTTTTTGTCACTTATCATTTCTGAAAGGAGGGCATAAAATCTACATAAGAGCAAGGAATTATTTTGGCATTTTTACTAACGGGTTTGGTCTAGATCTCAAATTATTTGTAATCTAGACTGAACTCAGGTATGGAATTGACTTTCGTGAAAAACCCAATCCCATAAACTTCAAGTAACGGGTTGGGTAATTCAGTTGCAAGGTCGGAGAAATGTAATTCCATACCATCTCCAGTAGGTCTACGCCGACCAAATAATTATGTGGTTCGAAACAGACATTTTTACAAATCAGCGCTCTCCGGGGAACGCCCTGCCATAAGTGCAACGGATACAACCTTTGGCGTATGGCTCTCAGATGGTTCTACTCGAAACTCCACAATTTAGTTTTCCTCTTTTTATCTACGCCACTGAAGACAAAATGCTGAGTCGTTTCCCTACGCCGAATTCTGTCGCCTCCTATCGTGTCTCTGTGCAACAGAGCTAGAGCGCCATATTAACAACAGACATCGAAGAGAAATTAGAGTATAGCTTCCCCTCTTTACTAAAACTTATGACCTCATTAACAGTGTAATACTATCAATAATATCAAGTTCACGTATCAAAAGACATAATAATTTAGTAGCGCCCACTGTGGAAACACAGAGACCTCATGCATGATCTAACTGTAAGTCTACCTAGATATGTACTGCTAAAGGTAATGTAGTCTAAAGTAAAACGACTACAACGTCGCTTCAGGGGTATGCATTGGTAAGGTCAGCGGTTCAAATCACTGCCTGGTCTTACAGATTTAGATTTTCCATGGTTTCCGTAAATTGTTTAAGATAAAAGCGAGGACAGTTCCTTTAAAAAGCACACAACCGATTTCTATCTCTCCCTCCGCTAACCCGAACTTGTGCTCCGTCTCTAATGACATCATCGTCGACGGATGCAAAACTAAATTTTCCTTCCCTTCGGGATATTCAAGAAACAGTTGATGGGGTAGTTCCTCGACAAATTTTCGTGCATCTTAAATCATTTGATTAAATACTAGGTTTTAACTTCAAAAGCATGCAGTTCATTTCTCTGTTTAGACTGGATTAATATTCTGATACGGAGCGTGAATGTGTCCTGTGACAGCAACCGAAACCATAGTATAATTTGACCCTTATTTCCAATTCCCTCACATGGGATGAAGTTCACACGTTGGAAGGTCGAACAGGTGAGTTGGCAGTTTTAGCCAACAGACGCCCGGTCAGCAGTAGTGAGTCTAAAACGCTCCTTTGGCCATCCTGTTTCGGATTTCCCTTGCTTTCCCTCCATTACGTCAAAAAAATGTCAGGATGATTACTTTAGCAACGCCACAGTTCTGATTCTCCCCATTAGCCCCCTCGCACTCCCATCTTCCAAAGTGTTTGAAACTCAAGCCACCTATTGAAAGCCTGGTATCAAAAATATCCAGACTCTTATTGGTGGACATCAATGTGGAAGGTGTCCACCCTTTGCCTTTATGACGTGTTAGCTGAAGACACTTTCAGTGAGGTGTTTGAATGTTTGCAGAGGAAAGGCAGCCCATTTTTCCTCAAAAGCCGAAACAAGAAAGGTAGTGGTGTTGGGCGCTGGGGTCTGGAGCGGGATCGGCATTCTAACTCATCCCAAAGGTGCTCCAACGGATTTGATGGGGGCACTGAACACGCCAGTCTATTTTAAGAATGTTACTGCCCACAAAAACTGTTTTATAACATATTGTATTCTAAAAACAGTAATCGTCCACAGACTGTTCCTCTGCTACATGCACTACACAGTGCTGTAACATTTGTTCATATCCTTCTGCACTTAGCGTTTTCTTAAGCGCAATAAGTGGGCCACACCTTAACTACGAAAACACCCCCATACCGTAACACCACATCCGTTCTTCACTGTTGGCACTACACATGCAACTAAGCTAATGTTCTCCAGGTATTCGTCAAACCCACCTCTACCATAGGATTGCCAAAGGATCGGCCTATAGCGTGATTCCTTACTTAAGATCACTCGTTTCCGGCCATCGATTGTTCAGCAGCGTCGCTCTTTACACCACATCTCTAGATTTCAAATGTCACGCCATTATCGAGTACAGTGATCTTAAACCATTAACGTATTTTCCTATGTGCCGTGCACGATGACATTATGTCACTCCATTATGGAGTACAATGTTCTTAGACCATCATTTTGCTGTGTACTGTGTATGATGACATACACAGTTCAACACATTCAACAAAGCAAAAGATGTTAATGACCGAAGAGCATTGTACTCCGTAATGGCGTGACATACTATGCCATTTTGCACGGTACAGAGCAAAACACGTCACTGGCCTAAGATCATTGTACTCGATGATGGCGTGAAAGACGAAATCTAGATTGTATACAGGAAATATACAGTCAAATGGGGGTGTATTCCTTCAAAACATACTGTATGACTGTGGCACAGCACCATCGAGAAGTTTTTCCATTCTTTTTAATTCCCTACGCACAGTCGTTGTGATAACTGCACTGCTGATAACACTTCAGAACTCACCAGCGGGTCTTTCCGATGATTCCATTCGACTTTCTACAACCAAGGAGGAACTAGATAGGTTGAGGAGGGTGAAGGGTGCTGGGGAATGGGAACTGGCTGTTGGCAAGAAGGCAGCCACAAGGAGGAGGCATTCAGACAGTTATACTTTTCGTATATGCAACAGATTTGACCAACTGTCAGAGTTGAGTGGACAGGAACCTCTTGTAGCTGTAGTGGTAGGAAGCATGCAGCAGTCCTCAGCAACTAGGAGGCCTAGGTCAGTTGCAAAGTCTAACAGAAAGAAGAAGGTTCTGCTGCTAGGTAGTTCGCACGGTAGAGGTGTGGGCCATCAGTTGCAGTAAGTGTTGAGGACTGAGTACCAGGTCACCAGCACTGTGAAGCCTAGTGCAGGTGACAGACAGCCTAGGGGAGTTACGTAGGAATTTCACGAAAGAGGATCAGGTAGTGATAGTGGGTGGAGCAGTGAGTGGTCTTGATAGGGACGGGGAATATGATGTGGGTGGTGACCTGGTAAAGATAGCTACTCAAACTGGTGGCACTAATGTGCATTTGGTGCAACTGTTTCAGCGTCGTGATCAGCCTCAAGTTATTGTGACTGTTCGATGTGTTAACGTGGGGCTGGAGAAGGCAATGATGGCAGTGGGCATGGGTCACATTGCAGTGGTGCCAGTTGGGTCTACCAGTAGATCGGGTTGCACAAGGCGTGGCCTGCACCTCAATAGGTATGGGAAGGAGAGACTGGCAAAGCTTATAGGTGACAGTGTAGTGAGTGTAGTAGATGGTGGTGGGATCACTCATGGGAAAATTCCTGTAGTAGCTGCTGTTAGAGCTGCACCGTTTTTAGACTGAAGTCAGCTGATAGGTATACCTGCTTAAAGGAAGTCCCTGTAAGGGCTCACCTTTAGAGGTCATATTCTTTCCAAGTAGAGACGAAATTACCATATTTCACCAAAATATAAGAGGTATTAGAGATAAAGTTAGTGAATTGCTTAGAGATGTTAGCTCTGAAATTATTGGTATATTGGAGCACCACTTAAACAATTTGACAATTCAGAGGCTTCCATTACCAGGATACAGATTGGCTTGCTGTTTTTCAAGGAGTTCCTCGAGGAATCGCGGAGTGACCATGTACGTAAAAAAAGAGTATTCCATTTGAGTCCATAGACGTATCACGGCACTGCACTGAACAGATATTTGAATGTTGTACAGGAGCAGTTGAATTTAGTGAAACTAAACTTCTGATTTTTGTTGTTTATAGGTCCCCTAACTCTGACTTCAGAGCATTTCTGCTGAAGCTAGTGAGGGTTCTTGATTCACTTTACAGTAAGTACCAGTAATTGGTTATATGTGTTGACTTTAATATTAATATTGTATGTGATGGTGCAAGGAAAAGGATGTTGGTAGATCTTCTAAATTCCTATGGTCTGATGCAGACTGTGTTTTTCCCAACTAGGGTGTAGGGGAACAGTAATACAGCCATAGACTATATTTTTATTAATTCTTCATTCTAGATGGGAATTCTGATAGTAAAAGGGAGATTGGCCTTTTAGACAACGATGCACAAATTTTAAGACTAAAAGGCTTTTGTACTCAAACAAACGTCACATATAATTAAAAACTATATAGAAAAGTTTTTTTACCCTCAACGCTGCCCTCCAATGCTAAATTTGTGATGCTTTGATGCCTCATAACATGTCCTACCAATCGGTCCCTTCTTCTTGTCAAGTTGTGCCACAAACTCCTCTTCTCCCCAATTCTATTCAATACATACTCATTAGTTATGTGATCTACTCATCTAATCTTCAGCATTCTTTTGTAACACCACATTTCGAAAGCTTCTATTCTCTTCTTGTCCAAACTATTTATCGTCCATTTTTCACTTCCATACGTGGCTACACTCCATACAAATACTTTCAGATACGACTTCCTGACACTTAAATCTACACTCGATGTTAACAAATTCCTCTTCATCAGAAACGCTTTCCTTGCCATTGCCAGTCTACATTTTATATCCTCTCTACTTCGACCATCATCAGTTATTTTGCTCCCCAAATAGCAAAACTCCTTTACTACTTTAAGTGCCTCATTTTCTAATCTAATTCCCTCAGAATCACCTGACTTAATCCGACTACATTCCATTATCCTCGTTTTGCTTTTGTTGATGTTCATCTTATATCCTCCTTTCAAGACACTGTCCATTCCGTTCAACTGCTCTTCCAAGTCCTTTGCTGTCTCTGACAGAATTACAATGTCATCGGCGAACCTCAAAGTTTTTATTTCTTCTAGATGGATTTTCATACCTCCTCCGAATTTTTCTTTTGTTTCCTATACTGCTTGCTCAATATACATATTGAATAACATCGGGAAGAGGCTACAACCCTGTCTCACTCCCTTCCCAACCACTGCTTCCCTTTCATGCCCCTCGACTCTTATAACTGCCATCTGGTTTCTGTACAAATTGTAAATAGCCTTTCGCTCCCTGTATTTTACCCCTGTCACCTTTAGAATTTGAAAGAGAGTATTCCAGTCAACATTGTCAAAAGCTTTCTCTAAGTCTACAAATGCTAGAAATTAGGTTTGCCTTTCCTTAATCTATTTTCTAAGGTAAGTCGTAGGGTCAGTATTGCCTCACGTGTTCCAATATTTCTACGGAATCCAAACTGATCTTCCCCGAGGTAGGCTTCTACCAGTTTTTCCATTCGTCTGTAAAGAATTCGCGTTAGTATTTTGCAGCTGTGACTTATTAAACTGATAGTTCGGTAATTTTTCACATCTGTCAACACCTGCTTTCTTTGGGATTGGAATTATTATATTCTTCTTGAAGGGTATTTCGCCTGTCTCATACATCTTGCTCACCAAATGGTAGAATTTTGTCAGGACTGGCTCTCCCAAGGCCGTCAGTAGTTCCAATGGAATGTTATCTACTCCCAGGGGATTGTTTCGACTCAGATCTTTCAGTGCTCTGTCAAACTCTTACGCAGTATCGTATCTCCCATTTCATTTTCATCTACATCCTCTTCCATTTCCATAATATTGTCCTCAAGTACATCGCCCTTGTATAGACCCTCTATATAATATTCCTTCCACCTTTCTGCTTTCCCTTGTTTGCTTACAACTGGGTTTCCATCTGAGCTCTTGATATTCGTACAAGTGGCTCTCTTTTCTCCAAAGGTCTCTTTAATTTTCCTTTAGGCAGTATCTATCTTACCCCTAGTGAGATAAGCATCTACATCCTTACATTTGTTCTCTATCCATCCGTGCATTGCCATTTTGCACTTCCCGTCACTAATGTAAGGTGCTTAAAATGTTATTAGGAAGGCAAAGAGTATGTGGTAAGCAAATAGAACAGCTAATTCACAGGATAAAATTAAAACCATATGGTCAGTTGTGAAGGAAGTGTCTCGTCAGCACCACAAGGTCGACGATAGAAAGTCAGTTCGTAGTAAAAATATTTCTGTTACCGATAACTCAGATATATATACAGTATTTAACCATCATTTTCTGAGCATTGCTAGTGAATTAAATAAAAATTTAATTTCTGCATGGAATCATATAACTCTCTTGGTAAATGCCATTCCGAGATTGAAGTCTGTAATGCTCCTCTGTGATACACACAAGGTGGAGACCGAGTCAATAATTAAATCACTGAAGACTAAGGACTCTCATGGATATGGTGGAGTTCCTTGCAGAATATTAAAGTACTGTGTTGCACATGTTAGCCCTGCATTTAGCCATATTTGTAACTTTTCCTTTAGGAATGTTTAGTTTCCTGAACTATTAAAGTACTCAGTAGTAAAGCAGCTTTATAAAAAGAGAGAAATGGAAAATTCCGACAATTTTAGACCTATTTCTATGCCATTAGTGTTTGCTAAATTTATTGAAAAGGCTCTGTCTGTAAGGATAATTGATCATTTTATGTCACGTAATTTTCTATCAAATGTACAGTTCGGCTTTAGATGTCGTTTAACAACGAAAAATGCTGTATTCTCTTTACTCTGTGAGGTACTGGATGGGTGAAACAAAAGGTTTCGAACGCTAGGCATTTTTTTTATTTAACTAAGGCGTTTGATTGTGTTGATCACAAAATATTGCTCCAGAAGTTGGTCTATTACGGAATACGGTGAGTAGCTCACAACTGGTTCACCTCTTACTTTATTTAGCAACAGACGGCAAAAGGTCATTATTCGCAGTGCTGAGAATGGCTGTGATGTGGGGTCTGAGTGGGGTACAGTCAAATCGGGGGTGCCCCAGGAATGAGTGTGGGGGCCACTCTTGTTCCTTGTTTGTACAAATGATATGCCCTCTAGTATTATGGGTAATTCTAAAATATTTCTGTTTGTCGATGACACTAGCTTGATAGTGAAGGATGTTTTATGCAATACTGGATCGGTTTAAAATAGTGCAGTTGTAAGTAGGCTGTTTAGGTTTTCTTATTGGTAACGCCACGTAGCGCTCTGTATGAAAATCACTGGCTGTGCTGTGTGCAGTCTGAGACTAGTTTGCATTGTTGTCTGCCATTGTAGTGTTGGGCAGCTGGATGTTAACAGCGCGTAGCGTTGCGCAGTTGGAGGTGAGCCGCCGGCAGTGGTGGATGTGGGGAAGTGAGATGGCGGATTTTTGAGAATGGATAATCTGGAGGTGTGTCCATCAGAAACAGTAGATTTGTAAGAATGGATGTCATGAACTGCTATATATATATTATGACTATTAAGGTAAATACATTGTTTGTTCTGTATTAAAATCTTTCATTTGCTGACTATGCCTATCAGTAGTTAGTGCCTTCCGTAGTTTGAATCTTTTATTTGGCTGGCAGTAGTGGCGCTCGCTGTTTTGCAGTAGTTCGAGTAACGAAGATCTTTGTGAGGTAAGTGATTTGTGAAACGTATAGGTTAATGTGAGTCAGGGCCATTCTTTTGTAGGGATTACTGAAAGTCAGATTGCGTTGCGCTAAAAAATATTGGGTGTCAGTTTAAGCACAGTCATGTATAATTTTTCTGAGGGGACGTTACACAGTTCATGACGTAAGTTCATATCTCGTAGAAAAAAACTAACGCTATATCGGAGTAAGACTCCGTTTTTACAGTTTCTAACCCACAATTCAACAAAACCCGACGTTTTAATTTCACAGAATGGGCATAATGAAACTGAAAAGTCAAATTTCTAAGTGTTCAGATAGATAGTAAACTGTCGTGGAAATTTCACGTTCGGGATCTTGTTCAAAGACTTAATGCTGCCATTTCGACTATTCGAACGGTACCTGAAGTAGGTGATCGTTCGACACGAAAATTAGTCTACTTTGCTTATTTTTCTTATGACGTATGCTATTATACTTTTCGGTAACTCTCCCATTCTAAAAGGATGATTTTGGCTCAGAATTGGGCAGTTTGGGCAATAAGTGGTGTAACTTAGCCATCCTTTTGTCGACCGCTATTTATTAGTCTTGGTATTTTGACATTGGCCTTAAATATATATTTCCTTTGCTATTGTTTCTTGTTAACAATATCAGCTTCTTCCCAATAATTAGCAGCTTTCACTCACTTAATACTCGGCAGAAATCAAAATTGCATTTGGATCGGACTTCCTTAACTCTTGTGCAGAAAGGTGTGCAGTATACTGCGGCATCCATTTTCATTAAGCTACCACAAGAATTCAAAAATCTTAGCAGAAATCCACGCGCTTTGAAATCGAAACTGAAGAGTTTCCTCATGGATCATTCCTTCTATTCTGTCGAGGAGTTCCTTGAAAAATTAAGCTGATTCTTGTTGTATTGTTGATTGCGTTTACTTATACTTATGGCTAGAATTTATTTGGTTTCATACCCTTTTTTTTGTCTGTTATTACTTTTATGTCGTAATTGCATGTACTGACACGTTCTATGGCCTTGGAAATTCGCTCCGCAATTTGGTCCTACTGAATTGACGTGTAAATAAATAAAGCCCCTTCATAATACTCGGTGGCCGCTCTCCTTCAGTACTTCAGATCTGCCTGGTCTTGCTTTAACTGTAGTTGTTCCTCCGCCTTTTCACTTGACAGTCATATCGCCAAGAGTCGACTTAAGCAGCTTTAGAAGGGTTGAAATGCCCCTGATGTATTTGTTAGATGGCATCCCATGACTAGGCCACGTTCCAGATCAACGACCTCTCCTGAACGTCATATTCTGCTGTTACAGCTTCTATATCGATAACACGCTAGTGCCGCCTCCTTACATATTTGCGGTTCCGCCTCTGGTGAAATCTATTGGTCAATTCCTTATTACATAGGGGCGTCCGGATATTTTTGATCAGATACATGCAAACTGCGGAGTATCACAAGGCAAGTAACCTAATAGTCAGTAATTCTAGGAATTAACTGACTTCAATTTGCATGTTTTGATTAACGATATCGTCATCTTCACCGCAACCACGTTATCAATTAGAACTCACTGCTAAAGAATCGGTTTGCTTCTCATCATAAAAAGATGAATTAACTTGCAGTTCCTCCCACAGAGTGACGAATAACTGATATTGTAATGACATTGTAGCATGTATTTACAAATTGTAATGATTTTTCGATACTTAGCATTAAAATATGTCAGTTAAATATGAATAATTAATAAACATTTTGGCAATTGTTAATTTGAAATGTAAGTCAAATTCCAACTGTGTTTTCGTATAGGTACGTTTAAAACTGTAACAATCAAAGCAGTCTTCGAGAGTTTACCTATCGGCTCTCGCAGCTTCTTACATCATTAACTGGCGGAACGCCAAAATATTAAGAATTTTAATTAACAGAGGAAACAGCGATAAATAAGTAGTGAGTGTCCTACTCGAAAGAGGCTGCACAAACATGTGTAACAATTCCGCTGAAATTCACCGTGTAATTTGTGACATTTGGATTCTGCAACATCGTTTGATGCAACAATGTTTTTTCGCGCATCGCTGTGACTGGAGCTCAGTGTTTCAGTTTTTAGTGAAAATTTATCTCTGTTCTGTCCGAGTGCGAGTGTTTGTTACGAAACAATTTGGATAACTGGTTCCGGCATGTCATCGAATGTTTATTAAACGGTTTGGTGACCAGCATATACCATCTAACTGCTGTATACAAGCATACAAAGGAAAGTGAACAAGATAGAGAGCAGGGGAACAATGTTTGATCTTTACTACAGGGGACGGCCGCCATTATGCGAAGAAAGAGTGACTAACGTGAAACGATTGTTGGCCTCTCCCGCAAAGTCTGTTCGACGTTTATCCCAGGAATATGGAATGTCAAGGAGCACATGTCACAGAGCAGCGAAGAAAGTCGGCGTGTATCCACACAGGTTTACAGTTCAGGAACTGAGTGTCAATGACAAGGACAAAAACATTACATTTTACTGTTAATTTCAGCAATTTGTTGCTCAGAGGTCAGGAATATTGCAGTACACATTGTTCAACGACGAGTCCTGATTCCACCTCTTTCGCTTTGTAAACTCTCCGAACACACGTTTGTGGTGTAATGAAAGTCCACGTTCACCGGTAGAGCAACCTGTGCATTCACAAAAGATTGGCGTGTGCTGTGCAATATCACAGCGTCGCCTTATCGAACCAATTCTTTTCGAGTCTATTGTGACAAGTTCAGTTTACTTCGATTCGTTTCGAGAATTTGTGAACCAGATAGACGATGAAGAACTTACTGTGGGCGAGTACCAACAGGATGGCGCCACATGCCAAACATTTCGAGTGACCACTGCTGAGGTCGAATCATTCTCCCCTGTCGGAGTGATTTCGAAAAGACTGCGGCCCCCGAGGTCACCTGATTTAACACCAACTAGCTTTCTCTTTTGTGATGACCTAAAAGGCAAGGTCTACAGGAATAAACCACACAACTTGGAAGATTTACTAGCCGTGAAATCCAGGCAGTGACACCAGAGGTTCCGGCAGCAACATTCGAGAATCTGCAGCTTCAAGTTCAACTGTGTTTACAAGCCGTGGGCGGTCACTTCCACCACCTTTTGTGATTCACCTTTATTTCCCCAAGAACAAGGTATGATATATTCGTTTCATTTTATTTCTTGAAATTCATGCAAATCCCTTAAGTGTTTTTTAAGCAACTGTTAGTTTGTGGCGCCTCTTTCGAGTGGGACACCCAGTGCAATTCGAATCGTTAAGATACAAAGGAGAAATGTGTACACGTAAGTTTACCTTGATTTTTATAAATCCAATAAATCTGTTAACATACCATTACACAAATCACTACGTCCCTGAGTATGGTTTGAGAGCAGTCAGAACCGGATCTTATTCGTTCCAACAGCAATGTCAGAAAGAATGCTGGCAGGGAAAAACTCTCACGTCGCAATGGACAAATAATCCACAAAATTCGATTAGCGATGTAATATAAGAGAGCTCTAGCAGTTTCAGTGTTGCAAAGGTAAATTACCGAATAAAATATATTAATACTCAAGAAAAACATTAAATTATGACTTAGATATTAGAATCTCTTTTTTTACAAGCAGTGACTTCTGTAAAGATAATAGTAATTTTTAAGGAATCAGAGTATTCATAACACAGTTTTGAATGCTAGTCTCTTTTCAATAATTTAGTAAGTCGAGTTTCTACCACCATCACCTCTTGAAAATTTTATTTTGTAATTGTGTGTCGCCGCATTGCCCTGAGAGGAGAACAGTCATTCAAGATAAAGCCTGGTGTGCTTAGCACAGCAACTTTTCCGTTCATTGCATTGGGCAGGGTTGCTTTTCTTTAGCTGATTTTCTGCTGTGTTGATTTTAATATTTCGAGCAAATCAGGGTTTCCGTTGCAACAAAGAAAGAGATGAAAATTTGTTAGGACCAATTTAACATTAATTTCAGGACACAATTAAATCATTCACAGTAATGCGTAGCATGTAGTTCAAATCTCATTTACTTTGTCAGACAGCCTTATTCTTACAGTGCAGTGTTAGAATCGCTTGTGCATCGTTTTATCTCGGGAATTTTATTGAAACAGTTTTCATGCGTAAAATTAAAGGGAATTTTTGTAGAATCATTTTGGAGATTTATCCTTTCAAAATACGATGTAGTTTGAGGGAGAATTTTTATTCTGTTACTTTTGTGTGTGGGAACTGCAAGTCACGTATTGTGACGTCACACATTGTAGCTCTGGTCACTGCACTGCGCAATTCAGAATTTCATAGGACAGGTTATTCAGTATACTGTTTTACGTTTTCCTAAAGTTAATTGTAATACAGTTATACAGTTTCAGAGTGATTTGGCGAGTGTTTTCAGATGGCGTTTACGTAACTAAACCTCTTGCATTGTTCAGGTTAACATCACATCACATACAATAAAGTTTAAGAATGAGAAACCAGTTCTGTCTTCAACAACAATATACAAGAACAAAATAAAACAAGAACAGCTACACATTTAATAAATTTTATGAAAGTAGATTTCTGCTGTAAGGTTCTATCGAGTATAAGTCATAAATGAACCAAATTCATATTTACATGACTTAACATAGGTTAAAATTCCACATCTGTCTCTTCTGTGAGCATTGACAAGCGTTACACACCTCTTTTAAGCAGTCTGCAGGAGTATGATTACATATCTCACATGAACATAACTTTTTAATACGATATTGTAGTGCCTGTGTTATTCTGAATTAGTGCCTGTGTTACTCCGCATGCATGTGCGAAGAAACTTTGCATCGTAATTCGGAATATCACAGGCACTGCAATATCGTATTTATCCACCAACATCGGGAGGGCGACTTTCAAGTAAAATGTCTCTCCTGTACAGAAATATACATATGGGTGCACGAGTACAGGTTGTAGACACAAGGGTGATGACACGTGGAAGTTTGGGTCTGGCCGTGAGTCACGCTCGGGTAGCCCAATGGTACAGTCTGCACTAGCAGTGGCACGACTCGGACCTGCTGTCCAGGCCGCGGGCGTACGTAGAAGACGAAGTGTTTACACGGCTGACACATATTTTTAGAAAGACTACGCTCCAATTTACGTTTGACAACGACTGTGCCAAATCCAAGACTTTTGAAATACAGCTTTTTTTGAGGGGAGGAGTTCGTTTCCCTCTACAAACCTATTTGAGATACACCTATCTGTTCTGGCGTAACCAGAAGCGCTGGAATGAAGGTGAAGAACGCAAAAGAAGAGAATGCGGTGAGACAACATCGGCCAATGGTGCGCTGATTAGGACCGCACCACGACAGGTGCGCCCCCTAGCCGAAGAGACAAGCGCCGCTCCTGCCAGCCTCGGCCGCTCAGTATTTGGACAGTATTAACACGGCCTAGTAGAGTGTGCTACGATAGCAGTGACGTGGGATTCATATTAACTGCTTGCATGAACATTGTATATAGCAAAGGACACTTATTTGCTTGTCGCCCATCTGTTGCGATCACTTGCTGTAAATACAAGTTAAGTATTGTCATTCTTCGTATTTGTAATAAAAACTATGGTGTCATCGCCAGAAACCACACTTGCTAGGTGGTAGCCTTTAAATCGGCCGCGATCCGTTAGTACACGTCGGATCCGCGTGTCGCCACTATCAGTGATTGCAGACCGAGCGCTGCCACACGGCAGGTCTAGTGTAGAGAGACTCCATAGCACTCGCCCCAGTTGGACAGCCGACTTTGCTAGCGATGGTTCACTGTCTACATACGCTCTGATTTGCAGAGACGACATTTTAGCATAGCCTTCAGCTACGTCATTTGCTACGACCTAGCAAGGCGCCATATTCCGTTACTATAATGTATTCTGAACAAATAATATTGTGAATCGTGTGCCGTCAAGAGCGACGTTCATCATTAATGGATTAAAGTTAAGTATCAAACTAATTACGTCCGCTTTCTGAATTCTAATTCCTTGTCATGTTACAGACCTCACGTCAGTATAGTTCTTCCCTCCTTACGCCAACTTGCGTGAGCTAAAACGCGTGCATTTCGGCCTCCTCTAGTAACACGGTGTTGGCTCTTCTGCCAACACAACGAAAACTATTAATGAGATTTTGCTGGAATTGTTGCATAGCATTCCAAGAACGCAACATCCTTTAGGCACCCTTTACGAGACGAGTGGGCAAGAACCCATACTATCCATTGTAAGCAGCACAATGTAAGTCGATCGATTAAGTTGCATGTGAAATATCTATCGCCTCTGCTCAAAGGGGATTTAAATTTCGACACTCTGATGGCCACATCTGCGATGTAATAGAGCTCCTTCAGGCTTGGGAGTGACGGTCATTCGGATATTTGAACTGCCGTTTGAGGTACCAGAACCGATGATTATTGAATCGCTGCGACGATATGGAATGGTACTCAGTCATGCGCCTGGCAGCTGGGCGAGTTTTAGCACCTATCCTGTACTAAACGGCGTTCGACAGCTGTGGGCTGTTCTTAACAAACTTATCCCTTCATATTTATATAGCCCGCATCTCGTGGTCGTGCGGTAGCGTTCTCGCTTATCACGCCCGGGTTCCCGGGTTCGATTCCCGGCGGGGTCAGGGATTTTCTCTGCCTCGTGATGGCTGGGTGTTGTCTGCTGTCCTTAGGTTAGTTAGGTTTAAGTAGTTCTAAGTTCTAGGGGACTGATGACCATAGATGTTAAGTCCCATAGTGCTCAGAGCCATTTGAACCATATTTATATATTGGAGGATGTCGAGCAATTATGGTTTACGACGGACAGCCACAGAGATCTTCTGGCTGCTGTGGAGAAGGACATGTCCTCTCGGAGTGCATACGAGGCCGCGTCATGCACAACTGCCACGTGGAAAAGAGTCACAGAGGGAAGTTCCCACGCAACTGCCGATGGCGTACGTGTCGGTGGCCCGCCGAGAGGCGTTGCCGATTTCGGAGCGTGACACGGACATGTTGATGCAAGAGCGGTCACAGCTAGGAGAGCATGGAGGTGACATGGAGGATGCCCCTACACCCACCTCAAGGCGGATGAGGGAGTAACCTTCCGCACCCTCAGAAGCAGCACACAGCGTGGAAGTGGAGGTCGAGAAAAAGGCGGCAGCAACGAACCAACGAGCGCCTGTCGAAAGGTGTGAGGCGTCGTCTACAGCGGCAGAGGGCAGGGAGCGCAAACAACGATCGCCGAGGCGCCGCAAAAAGCGTCGCCATAGTTTGAGTGACGCGTACTCCCCTAGCTTAGGAGACACGAAAGTTATTCGAGCTGAAGAGACGTCTGACATGGAACACGTGCCTGTAGAGGACGTTGAAAAGATCCCTTCAGATGGTGACCGGGTGACCTGCCTTTCAGACGCCCCTCTTCATTGACATCGAATGACCCGATACTACCGACGGAGGAGCCAGTGTCCCGGCAGCAACATCGGAATGCAGCAGAGGGTGTTCCTGGGATTGATGACCAATGTGACTGGGCAGAACCAGTCGAAGGGATAGCGGAATTGGCACCACCACTTAACAACGGCTCACTCACAGGACGTGCACCACAGAACGACACAACGGAGGGCAGCCCGTTGGCGGGCACCCCTCTGAGCTAGAATGGCGGACTAAAGCCGTTGTAGTTGACGATGACATTCCACAAGCATGACGACGACAACGGACCAAGCATACAAGGCGGGAACAGTGAACATTAATACTGCACGATCGCTTGCAAAGGTACAACTTTTCCGGGACATTATGTACGCCACAGACGAGGATATTTTACTGGTGCAGAAAACCTGCGATGATGCCTTTCCCGACCTGTGTCGTTACAACACTATCTAGCGCCGACTCCAGGCGTAGGACACGGCACGGCGATATTAGTCTACGAAGGGATTCTGGTGTGTGACCTCGATTATCTCCCTTCAGCCCGGGGTTTGGAGATGACCGTGAACGGCATTCGTATTGTCAACATCTACGCACTCTCCGGCTCTGACAATCGACGGGCGCGTGCGCACTTCTATTCGGAGGAGATTGCGCCCCTGTTCCATGGCAGATATGACCACATCTTGGTAGGAGGGAATTTTAATTGTGTTCTCGCACCGAAGGATCATACCCCGAATTTTAGCTCCTGCTATGCACTGCACACAATCTGCGGAAACATACGGAGAGCAGATTGGATCGGATTTATGTTTCTGCTGGATTAGGAGATCACGTGTTGGGTGCTGCACGTTATCCCACATTTATGCACGTAAAACCTCCCTTTGCAGTGCGTCTGACGGAGCCGTAGTTCGTGGAAACTTAATTAGCCCTTATTGATCGATCCTGAATGTCGTCAGCGGGTCGAAAAAGGGTAGCAGACATGCATTCGATGTCTCCCCATGCACCGTGCGGTTTTTTCCTGGTGTGTGCAATGTGCAAACCCGGCGATACGAAGAGCTCTCATAGCTTATGGCACGGAAAAAGCGAGATGGCTCTAAGATACATTTGAATATTACCACGTGGTGCTCCGTGACCTGTCCTCCAGGGCTCTGTCGCTCGAACGTCAAGCGGAAGTCCATCGCATTTCATCGATCACGAGACGTCGAATAGAAGGACTTTCGATCCGTGCTCGGTGCTCGGACAACGTCGATGGAGAACGTATTTCCATGCGTCATGTGTCCCGGGTAGATGCGCGTAATCGCTAATCCTTGATCACAGAGCACCATGTTGGTGATGATCGGCCCTTGACGCCACAACAGGACATTGCTGATGGTTTCTGGAGAATTACTGCGTTCTTTTCAGTGGGACGCCGACGGATAATCGGATGGGAGAAGACATTTTGCTAACGGGGGTGGATGGTACGGACGCAGAGGCGTTATTTGTACTCCTAACGGAAGATGAGATACGCATGGCACTCACGGAGGAAGCGGAGCATAAATCCCCTGGGCCAGATGGGTTGACACTCGAATTTTATTGCGACTTTGCAGATCTAATAATGTCCCTATGGGTGTTAATGTATGAGTTATTGCGCCCTAACACGGACGTCTCGTCGCAGTTCATGGCGGGAATTTTTGTACCAGTACCGAATTCGAGAGGGAGTGTCAGTGCCCATCAATGACAACCGCCCACGATGCTCGATACTGACTATAAGATATTTGCCCGGATGTTGGCGATAAGGCTCAAAACTGTAAGAGCCAAGACATTACCACCAGACAAGGCTTGGCTAGGGGTTCGGAGCAACATCCATTTTATCCTAAGCGAATACCGTGACATCATTGCCCTGATGGAAGCATGTCGCATGCGAGCGGCGTTCGTATTAGTGGATTTTGATCGTGCCTCTGACAGGATCAATCATGATTTCCTTGACTCGACCTCAGGAATTTATTACCGTCCTCTTGCGCCTCCTTCGCGGCTCTCCTTAGGCGGCGAGAGTCAATGGCTGGGATGTAGTAAACATTCCTGTTTACAGCTCAATTACGCAAGGATGTCCCTTGTCGATGGTGCTGTTTGCAACAGCGCTCGAACCACTGTTGCAGACTCTTACAGGCATCAGACTCCGTACGTGTTCCTTTACGTGTCGTGTATATGCCGACAGCTTGATGATATTCGTCCGATCGGAGAATGAAGTTTGAAAGGCGGTTCCATTCTTAGTAAATACGGAGCGGCGGCTGGTACCAGGGCGAACATGAATAAAACCAAGATTATGCACATCGGTCGGGGGCTGCACGCTCTGCACAGTCCGTTTACGATGGTGGACAGTATGCGATCCTCTGGAGTGTTGTTCACTCGATAGCTACGACAATCAGCGGCTGCAATCTACCGGCATCTGTTCCAGCACGTCCGACTGCACATACGCAGTAATTCACTCTGAATCCTCGACCTGCTCCCAAGGGTGGAATACGCTAATGTTCATCTTGCCTCACGACTGATTCATCTGGCACGGGTACTGCCAATGCCACTTGGTATTGCTGACAGATTAATGGCAGCCTTTGGATACTATGTCAGCCAACGGATGCTATTTAAGATCAAATATGAGACTGTAACTCTTCCAAACCATTCTGGAGGACTTAATCTCACGAAAGTACGGAAAAATGCTCTCGTTCTGTACCTGCGAGTGACGCTACGGACCTGGGACCAACGGCAACACGCCATCACGCCGGCGACCGTGGACGTGCTTCTTCATCGGTCCCTTGAACCGCCAGCGGCAGTAGTCCACAATATCGCCTTTTTCTCAAGTCGCGCGATTCTTTCTTGATTGTAATTACGTTGAGTTACAAATACCTCCTTCGAGAATCCTCACAACCGGTGAAATACACTCCTGGAAATTGAAATAAGAACACCGTGAATTCATTGTCCCAGGAAGGGGAAACTTTATTGACACATTCCTGGGGTCAGATACATCACATGATCACACTGACAGAACCACAGGCACATAGACACAGGCAACAGACCATGCACAATGTCGGCACTAGTACAGTGTATATCCACCTTTCGCAGCAATGCAGGCTGCTATTCTCCCATGGAGACGATCGTAGAGATGCTGGATGTAGTCCTGTGGAACGGCTTGCCATGCCATTTCCACCTGGCGCCTCAGTTGGGCCAGCGTTCGTGCTGGACGTGCAGACCGCGTGAGACGACGCTTCATCCAGTCCCAAACATGCTCAATGGGGGACAGATCCGGAGATCTTGCTGGCCAGGGTAGTTGACTTACACCTTCTAGAGCACGTTGGGTGGCACGGGATACATGCGGACGTGCATTGTCCTGTTGGAACAGCAAGTTCCCTTGCCGGTCTAGGAATGGTAGAACGATGGGTTCGATGACAGTTTGGATGTACCGTGCACTATTCAGTGTCCCCTCGACGATCACCAGTGGTGTACGGCCAGTGTAGGAGATCGCTCCCCACACCATGATGCCGGGTGTTGGCCCTGTGTGCCTCGGTCGTATGCAGTCCTGATTGTGGCGCTCACCTGCACAGCGCCAAACACGCATACGACCATCATTGGCACCAAGGCAGAAGCGACTCTCATCGCTGAAGACGACACGTCTCCATTCGTCCCTCCATTCACGCCTGTCGCGACACCACTGGAGGCGGGCTGCACGATGTTGGGGCGTGAGCGGAAGACGGCCTAACGGTGTGCGGGACCGTAGCCCAGCTTCATGGAGACGGTTGCGAATGGTCCTCGCCGATACCCCAGGAGCAACAGTGTCCCTAATTTGCTGGGAAGTGGTGGTGCGGTCCCCTACGGCACTGCGTAGGATCCTACGGTCTTGGCGTGCATCCGTGCGTCGCTGCGGTCCGGTCCCAGGTCGACGGGCACGTGCACCTTCCGCCGACCACTGGCGACAACATCGATGTACTGTGGAGACCTCACGCCCCACGTGTTGAGCAATTCGGCGGTACGTCCACCCGGCCTCCCGCATGCCCACTATACGCCCTCGCTCAAAGTCCGTCAACTGCACATACGGTTCACGTCCACGCTGTCGCGGCATGCTACCAGTGTTAAAGACTGCGATGGAGCTCCGTATGCCACGGCAAACTGGCTGACACTGACGGCGGCGGTGCACAAATGCTGCGCAGCTAGCGCCATTCGACGGCCAACACCGCGGTTCCTGGTGTGTCCGCTGTGCCGTGCGTGTGATCATTGCTTGTACAGCCCTCTCGCAGTGTCCGGAGCAAGTATGGTGGGTCTGACACACCGGTGTCAATGTGTTCTTTTTTCCATTTCCAGGAGTGTATATCGCCAGTTGGGGCACCATCATGGAAGCAATGTTGTCGAGCTCAAACACCCAACGAGGGATTGGCGACAGATCTGACGAGCTGTCCATACTCCTCTCCTCGTCACGACAGCGAGATCGTCTTGGTATACGTTAATCAACCGCAAGACAGTTACTCGCCGACTTTCACACACTAGATTCCCCACATTGCCGTACATTTGGCATGCAGGACACCGACTAACATCGTCTGTAGTGCGGTCAGGCGACGGATGTTTGGCGGCTGACGCAACGCATCGTGGCACTCCTCCAACACATCGGCGACTCTGTGATCACGACGGACGCTTTATTTTTCCCGGGCGCCATCTTTTTCCCTTCACAAGAAACGTCGGTAATCCACTGGACTGGAGAACACGCATCGCACTACGTGCTCTCGCGCACAGTGATATCGGGCATGGATATTGGCTCTATCTACTAGAATAACGTGAGATCGTCTGACGTCACTCTAAACACAACATGCACTTTGCGAACTTTCTAGGCAGCATGTACAGGGTGTTTCAAAAATGACCCGTTTGTTGCAATATGCTTGGGACAACAGTACATTTTCAGGCGGACAAACTTTCGAAATTACAGTAGTTACAATTTTCAACAACAGATGGCGCTGCGGTCTGGGAAACTCTATAGTACGATATTTTCCACATATCCACCATGCGTAGCAATAATATGGCGTAGTCTCTGAATGAAATTACCCGAAACCTTTGACAACGTGTCTGGCGGAATGGCTTCACATGCAGATGAGATGTACTGCTTCAGCTGTTCAATTGTTTCTGGATTCTGGCGGTACACCTGGTCTTTCAAGTGTCCCCACAGAAACAAGTCACAGGGGTTCATGTCTGGCGAATAGGGAGGCCAATCCACGCCGCCTCCTGTATGTTTCGGATAGCCCAAAGCAATCGCACGATCGTCGAAATATTCATTCAGGAAATTAAAGACGTCGGCTGTGCGATGTGGCCGGGCACCATCTTGCATAAACCACGAGGTGTTCGCAGTGTAGTCTAAGGCAGTTTGTACCGCCACAAATTCACGAAGAATGTCCAGATAGCGTGACGCAGTAATCGTTTCGGACCTGAAAAATGGGCCAATGATTCCTTTGGAAGAAATGGCGGCCCAGACCAGTACTTTTTGAGGATGCAGGGACGATGGGACTGCAACATGGGGCTTTTCGGTTCCCCATATGCGCCAGTTCTGTTTATTGACGAAGCCGTCCAGGTAAAAATAAGCTTCGTCAGTAAACCAAATGCTGCCCACATGCATATCGCCGTCATCAATCCTGTGCACTATATCGTTAGCGAATGTCTCTCGTGCAGCAATGGTAGCGGCGCTGAGGGGTTGCCGCGTTTGAATTTTGTATGGATAGAGGTGTAAACTCTGGCGCATGAGACGATACGTGGACGTTGGCGTCATTTGGACCGCAGCTGCAACACGGCGAACGGAAACCCGAGGCCGCTGTTGGATCACCTGCTGCACTAGCTGCGCGTTGCCCTCTGTGGTTGCCGTACGCGGTCGCCCTACCTTTCCAGCACGTTCATCCGTCACGTTCCCAGTCCGTTGAAATTTTTCAAACAGATCCTTTATTGTATCGCTTTTCGGTCCTTTGGTTACATTAAACCTTCGTTGAAAACTTCGTCTTGTTGCAACAACACTGTGTTCTAGGCGGTGGAATTCCAACACCAGAAAAATCCTCTGTTCTAAGGAATAAACCATGTTGTCTCCAGCACACTTGCACGTTGTGAACAGCACACGCTTACAGCAGAAAGACGACGTACAGAATGGCGCACCCACAGACTGCGTTGTCTTCTATATCTTTCACATCACTTGCAGCGCCATCTGTCGTTGAAAATTGTAACTACTGTAATTTCGAAAGTTTGTCCGCCTGAAAATGTACTGTTGTCCCAAGCATATTGCAACAAACGGTGTATTTCTATCGCTGCTCGTTTAGTTTTTATTGCCGTTTCAAATATACCGGTCATTTTTGAAACACCTTGTATCATGATTCTTCGGAGCGGTGGGGAGTCCTAGGTTATGTAGTTTATCGGACTAGGATATTCCTCCCCGCGATGTGACGAGGATGTCACTTCGGCCATACATTTCTTTCCTTCCTTTTTCATATGTGATTGTTTTCTTCCTCCAATATTAAAATTAAAATAAAAAAGAAAAAATTAAAAAGACTTAAATAAATGTACAATGTTTCCTTCCGCTCCATCTCTCTTATCCTGTCAGGAACGACACTTCCCAATCTGCCTCCTGAACTATACCTTAAAATAAGTCGATAGAGCACTTGCCCGTGAAAGGCAAAAGAAAGGAGATGAGCAACTGCCAGCGGAAAAAAACAAATGGTAAGGCGACCGCTCGAGATATATGGGAAATTCAGGTTCGAGTCCTGGTCTGGCCTAAATTTTCATTGTCTTCATTCCATTATACAGCTGATGGTTATCCATATTGGCGGCTATAAACACTGCAACGACTGGGAGATTGTTTTCGTATACTATAGAGGGCAATTACATAATCTGTTTATCCACGTCAAGATATGAATAATTCACGCACAGCGTTAAATATTATTGAAGGTCGGAGGGAAAGCTTGTAGCGAAGTAGTGTTTGAATGCAGTGGTCTCAGTTCATTAACACTTATAAAAAAAAAAAATTTTCTGGTTTGAAGTCCTAAATCATGACATGACGAGAAATTCCGTTGCGATCAATTTGTGAAAGTACACACTGACATCACCTGCAGAAACTGACGGAATCCATGGAAACCTTAAGTTAAATTGTCAAGAAGGAGTGATTTCAACCGCGTTCCTCTGGAAGGTTAGATCAGTATTTTAAGCAGTGTGTCGATGCCATCAGAGAACTCGCTTATCCTTATCGTGGTATCGTTCACGTTATTCCCTGTCTACGGTTAGCGCTGCATAGCGAATACTATCCCAACGCCATGAGAAGTCGTAACAGCTTGTGGACATGTCAGATGGCGATGACGGCACAGCCTGAACCGTGAGCATTGGTCCACCTACGACACTAACAATAAGATGTCTGAAGTTTGCTGCTAGGACTTCTCGTGTTGTGCATACGCATAGGGCACTTTCGTTTTTCCATGCCCCTAGCACAGCGGAGAGCGGACTACTCGTTGCGCGGGGACAGCAGTAATTCGGTCCTGATTGACTGACAAATAAGTACGCTTATTTAGGAAAAATAGTACACACGTTGTAAACAGTAACTGTTAACGATGTATCACAGTAGTATAGAGTAAGTCGAGAAGTACAAATTCATATACAAGAACTGTGATCCATCAGGTCGGGAAACTACCTCAAACTGGCCTACAGGAACTACCTAAGACACAGGACATTCGCGACGCGCGAGATGTCTAATATTCACTCGCCTCTCGATCTCGCGCCAAGTATTTGCCCTATACAAAAATGGGTAGGACCCTTCTTGTAATTAACGGAATGTACCAAGCCAATTAACACCAAAAAAGGTAGAATGTGGGAAATAATCCGTGTAGTCGCAAATTTTGTGAGGGGTGCCATGAGCGTTTGAAGATTCTACACGTATTTCTTTAATAATTTTATCTAAAACGTTCCACAGTACAAAATTATACTACATTAAATTTCTTGCAGGAAAGGTCCCATTACTTTATCTATAGGGCTAATTGTTTGCTGCTGTAGCTTAGATGGTTTTTGTAGGCCGATTTTAGGTAGTTTCCCGACTTGACAGAACACAAGTGTTCCATATCAACTTTTCTTCTCGACTACATCTGCATCAAGGCTACCTTTTACACCCATGTATGTGAGAATGTGGTTGGATAGATTAATTAAAGAGGTCGCCGGAAGAAAGTGCTAATCTTCAGTTTAGTATTAGTCAAATCTGTAGAATATTGCAAGACGACACGTCCTGGCCATAAGTAAATTCACATGTACCGCTAGGTAACACGGTCAGCTGTACAAATTATCTTCTATAGCTGTATTTATGTTCTTGTCTTGGAATTTATCTAGGCAAATAACATACATTATTTAAAAATATGCTCATGTGGGTTTGCACTTTCTTCTGTCGACCTCTTCGAATAAAACATTCCATACAACGTTTGTCCAGTTTGCATTGGTTACAGAGACGTAGCTGGTGACAGAGATAAATTATAATTTCAGGTCAGGTTGAACAATAGGGTTTCTGTTGGTTATCCGCGTCTTCCCTGCACGATATTTCGACTGCATGTCTCGTAGTCTTCTTCAGTTGCTGTCTGATACTATTTTCATTGTGGAATTATGCCTATGTTGTGCTAAGCTCTCCGTCTGCGGTCGGCACCGCGTCAATAGCTCCGTCACTGGTATGCGTCGACTGTTACGTTTCCTCATAGTCGCAACAGTTACGAACGCTATGTGCGTAGTTTGTGGTTATTATCCGTTGTCAATCCGGCTGTATGATGTTCTGAATGACGTCCAAGCCGTGCTAGACATTTATCTTTTGATTGTCGTTATTTAAGCCCTCCAGGACGTTCTGTTACCGTGGCGTACCGTGTCAGACGTTCCGTCCAAAGTCCGTGCCCGCGAGGAGCGGCTGCAGTCTTATCTTCAGGTCGCTGGTGTTCAGATTATCGCTCGAGACTCAGTAGAATGTCCTCAGGTATCGTGTCTGTAGTCTGAGGTACCATTCCATGTACATCCTTTGCTGTATGTACTGGGCTGTTTTCTCTAACACCATCTTCATATTTGTGTCCCCTGGGGTCTTGATGTTGCCACCGTTGTGCATCTTCAGAAGATCGAGTGCCGGGTTCCAGGTAGAGTTCAGCTAGAAACCGCTTTCACGGCTAATGAGATTCTCTGTGACCTTAATCTCAATATATTCTTTCACGACGCTGTCCAGGTATGTCGATGTTTATGTTATAATTGTGTCATCATTATAATTCATAGAATGACTGAGTTCTAAACAACGCTCGACAATAGCTGACTTAGTTGACTTACTCAGTCTGGTGTGCCTCTGGTGTTCTTTTCGCCTGATGTCAACAGTCCTGTTCGTCTGGGCGATGTATTGCCGCCGCGCGGGGTAGTCGAGCGGTCTACGGCGTCTTGTCACGGTCCGCGCGGCTTCCTCCGTCGGAGGTTCGAATCCTCCCTCGGGCATGGATGTGTGTGTGTGTGTCGTCCGTAGCGTAAGTTAGTTTAAGTTAGATTAAGTAATGTGTAAGCTTAGGGACCGATGACCATAGCAGTTTGGTCCCACCTGACCACATATTTCCAAAATTTTCCGATGTATGCCATACCATGTTCACACGGTATGTGGTAAACGCCCGGTTTCTGTAGACCCAGGTCATCCTTCACACTGCTCGCCTGCTTAGCTGAGTGGTAACGAGTTTGCCTATCATGCAGCGGGTTCGAGTTCGATTCTCGGCTAGGTTGGAGATTTTCTCCGGCTCGTGGACTGAGTATTGTGTTGTTCTCATCACCCTTTCATCATTATCTTCGACACTCAAGTCGCCCAATGTGGCGTGGACTTGCAGGTCGGAGGCCGAACTTCCCCAGATGGAGCCTCCCAGCCAACAATGCCACGCGATCATTTCATTTGATCCTTCACACTCCCTAGTAGAGCCTTAATCTTGTTGGGTGGGTTCAACATGCTCTCGATGTTATGTCTGAGGAGAATACTGCTAATCTTCGCAAGTAGCGGCCCGACGTATGGCAAATATGCAACTTTCTTTGTTTCTTCTTGTATCTCTTCAGGAATCTCTGGCGCGGAATCAGGGCGCAGCATCTTTTCAACTTCGCGAGAAGAATATCCATCTTTGTCGAACACAGATTGTAGGTGTTCTATCTCCGTCGTCAAATTATCAGGGTCTGACAGAGTTCGTGCCCGGTGATCTAGAGTTCTGAGTACACCATTCTTCTATGCTAGATGGTGGCAACTGCTGGTTTGCAGGTACAAGTCGGTGTGAGTGGATTTGCGGTGAATACTGTGACTGAAGGTAGCAACTGCCTTCCTCTTGACCAGTACAAATAGGAAAAGGAGGAGTCCGTCCTTTTTCAGCTCCATGGTGAATTTAATGTTAAGGTGGCGTGAGTTTAAGTGGTCCAAGAAACATCGCGTTTTTGCCTCCCGTGGAGCCATATAACAAAAGGGTTATCCACATACCTAAAAAAAGCATTTCGGTCGATTTGAGGCCTCCTCTTCAAATCTCTTCATAAAAAGAGCGACCACCATCGGTGAGAGAGGGCTGTCCATTGTCACCCCTTCAGTTTGCACGCAAAATCGACCCCCATATAATAGATATCCAGAAGAATTGTGTACTCAGAACTCTGATTCGCCGGGCACGAACTCTGTCAGATACTGATAGTTTTGAGACAGAGATGGAACACCTTCAATCTGTGTTCGACAAAAATGAGTATTCTTTTCGAGATGTTCAAAAGGCACTGAGCTCTCTTTATCCGCCAGAGATTCTGAAGAGGTACAAGAAGAAACAAAGAAGATCGCATATTTGCCAACTACCGCAGCACTTACAGTTCCTCTGCATCTCTTCCTGCAGTAACATGTGTTGAGAATAGTACGGGAGGGAAATGAGATTTTTCTTTACTCGAGAAGGTACGTGTTTGCCGAGAAATGTAGTCGGTGAGAATAAGGGAGCAAGCATTTCATAAAGACTGCATAATATTCCTGCTGCTTCAGTCGATTATAGCACATAGTGACTGAAACAGAGTAGGTATCAATGTGTAACTAAATTTGAATTAATCGCCATTTGAGATATAGTAGTTTGGGCTACTCTCGCCAACAATCTGTCAAAATCTGCAGAATTATCCTCTAACATAACATCAAGAGCGTGTTCCATACACCCACCAAGATTAAGGCTCTTCTAGGGAATGTGAAGGATGACCTATGTCTACAGAAACTGGGCGTTTACCACATACCATGTGAATGTGGCACGGCATACATCGGCAATACGACGAGGACTATTGACATCAGGTGCAAAGAACACCAAAGGAACACTAGATTGAGACAGGCAACCAAGTCAGATGTTGCCGAGGATTGTTTAGTACTGAGTCATTCTACGAACTATAATGATGCCAAGATTCTAACACAAACATCGAAATACTTGGACAGCGTCATCAAAGAATCTGTGGGGATTAAGATCACAGAGAATCTCGTAAACCGTTACACCGGTTTCCAGATGAGCTCGATCTTCTGAAGATGTAAGGTAGGCAACATCAAGACCACAGGGGAGACAAGCATGGAGATGGAATTAGAGAAAACAGGTGAGTACAAGTAACAAATAGCGCACGTGGAATGGCACCTCAGACTACAGACCCAGTACCTCAGGAGGTTCTGCTGAAACTCGAGCGGCAATTTGAACACCAGCGGCCTGAAAATGACACTGCAGCCGATCCTAGCGGGCACGGACCTCGGGCGGAACGCTTGACACGACACGCCACGGTAACAGAACGGACCAGATCACAGAAGAGCTTAAATGACGACCATCGGAAGATAAAATGTCTAGCACGGCCTGGACGTCTTTCAGGAATTCATACAACAAGACTGACAACGGGTAACAACCACAAACTAAGAGCACAGCGTTCGTAACAGCCGCGGCTAGAAGAAAACACTACACGGATAGAGCGACTGGCCATATCAGCTGAGCAGTCGGGGCACCAAGGACTGAAGTGACAGTTAAGGTTGTCCGCAAGCCCTGTGTGCCGGGGGTGGCGCAGCAGGCGGTGGTGACCCGCATAGCGACAGCAGGGCAGCTCGTCGACATTGGGCTACGTGATTGGAGGGAGGTGCACATGAGCCTCTTCACGCCACGAGCTGTCAACAAAGGGCTGCTGCCCTGGTGGCACGCGAGCACTTTCGCCACTGCATCGGACTTGAAAGGTCCCGAGCTACCTGCCGCTAAATGGAAGGGCGGGGCGAGCGCGTGCCACGGAGTCATGCTACAGAGCGCTAAATGGAGGTTCTTCCCTGTCTGGAGACACATATTGACGCAGACGGCGATGGCGGGAGGTGATTCAACTCAGACCTGTGTCCATATGCTGCCCGGGTCGTCCCATGAATGTCTTATAAACGGCAATCCATTGCCAACTACCATGTCATCCAAGACGGTCATTTATCGAGATGCCATTGATTGCTACCACAGACGAGGTCCTGCCACACCGAGGGTGCTGCCTGTACTGTACATTGCCGAGAAAAAGGGGTAACCCATCTTGGCAAACTCATCACGCATAGCTGCTATGTTTATTTGTGTGACAACTGTAAATTTAAAAATCTGGCTCCATAAAGTCAGTTGAGAAGGGAGCTGTAGTAGGTGTCTGTTGTTTTCAATTAATTTGTTTTGTATATACCTTGCTGTTTTCATTTTTACAAGATCACATGTATTTTCAGTGTTTTTAAGTTTTGTTTTTTCTTAATGAACTCATGTATAATTTTTCGTTTTGTGTAAAGATTCACTTGTCTCATTTCACTTACATGTTGTTTTCTTGTGCTGACACATCTTTGTACTAAAGGAACAGACTAACACATTTTAAAGAAATAAGCTGAACAGATGACACACATCACCTGAACACTAGGAATCTTTTATATTGGGTGAATCTGAGAACGTTTGTGATCGATGTTCTGTCAAGAAATGAATGCAGCCATGTCCATAAGTAAGCAGGGGTAGTAGTTTTCCATGGGGCAGAGAATCCTCAAGACAACATTATTATATTCTGGTTAGGGAAATAACCTTCTCTGGCCCCAATTTCGGGATTAATCAGTAGATAAATGTCTGCATGACCCTGTAACCGTTTAGTAATTGTCATTAATGTCTGGGTCTAGAAGAATGTGACCCAATGGTATGCCCATCACATTTTTATTTCTCACTTTCATTTTGTAGGCATGCAGCAGGGAGAGTATGTATGAGCCCCGGTTGAATGAGGTAGCGAGAGGGTACAACAGTGTGCTGGGGTTTATGGTGAACAAAGATTAATTCATGATTATTTCTTTGATAATGAGCAAACTAAAGTGTCACAGTTTATTCTGTTTCACATCACACTAACCAATTTGAAGTGTATCACTCCCAAAGAATACATTTAAGAGGAATGGGTAGGACTGCTGTATTGCAGAGCACTGTCACTTCTGGTGCAGTGTTATGCTGTGTAACATTCTTAGGCAAGTTTACCTTTATTACTTGGTTGCTATACTGGATACGATCTGACTTCATTCATATGCTGAAACGGTTGACAGTAGTTAAGGCTGGTGCTCATGTGCTCTAGTGACGGAATAATGGTAAGCTTTACCTGCGTTCAATGGAAGAGGGTACCAATTTAAACGACTGCAGTAAAAGCGTACAGTGGCTGAGGGCCGAGGGGAGCGTTTTTTGGCAGAACCTGGGTGAAATCATTTGCGGACTGTCCAGTCCCTCGCTCTTATTTTGCAGACACGCTGTTTAGCGCCGATCTGTCGGCGACCGCATCCAGGTAGGCTGACTAGTGCCGAGGAGTTGCCACTGCGATGGGCAGAGCATTGATGACCAGCAATAAAGCAGAGGATTGGCCCTTATTAGGCAGGAATCCAATGAGACGACTGTCTGTTTCTGCGAATTTCTATTGGACAGCTCAATGGCGCCCAGGCGTCCAGACCCTGGTACAAAACATATTTGTGAGGCACGAGGCTTTTAGGGAGTTTATGGCCACTCTTCGGAAAGTTCGAAATGGATGCAACAGGGGAGATAAAGCTCTTTTTATGGAGAGCTGTGTTTCTATGGTTTCATCCAGGTCTTGCTATTACCAAACAACAACACAGCGCAAACGCGTGGAAAAAAGAGGACACGGTGCTGGGTCTTTCCATCTTTTCTCCCAGTTAATTTTTGAAGACACTGATTGGTCAAATCTGTGTATGCAGAGCAAGTGGCGGTCTCCCAACTTCGAGTGTCACGCTTCAGCTCGTGACTGGCTTGGGCTAAAGTGGGAGTAGTCTAAGAAGTAAATCTGCTAGGCTACCGAGCTGGCGAGGAAAGCTGAGAGAAAGAGAAGAGGTTACTCTTGTACTGGCATTTTGCTAGTAAGGAACTACAGGTCTTTACCTAAATGGTGAGACTTGTTTCCTTTGCTAGTGTGCCACTCAGAGGCTGTGCCAGTCTCAATCTGGACTGTCAGAGGTACTGCTTCTAGCATCACGCATCACAACAATTGATGTGTGGGTGTAGTTATTTGTTTTGAGTTGGCTGTTTAACTATTTGACATATTCTGTGAAGCATAGTCATGGCACTGAGTCAAATTGGTTTGGCAGACCATAAAACGGGTCCACCTGCACACTGGAATCCACCGGGGTTTCAGAGGCTCGTAGGGAAATACGGAGTTAGCCAAACGCAAGACTGCGTACTTGCATTTTTTCGGGCTCGCACCATCAATAACAGATTGTTTGCCGTCCATGACTCCAGTCGCCGAACCCATTGTGGTGTGTCACCCTGAGCAGCAGGAGGGTAAAGTATTCACTGCTCTCGCGTAGATCCCCAGCATATGATTCTCAGCACCCTGTTCTTTGGAATCAAATGTTTTCTTTATGGAAATGTTGAAACTTCCCCTTTGAACAATTATAAATGACTGTGCTTAAGCTGACACACAATATTTTTAGCGCAACGCAATCTGACTATCAAAGATCCCTGCAAAAGAATGGCCCTGAGTAACATTAAACTATACCTTTCACAAATCACTTACCTCACAAAAATCTTCATTACTCGAACTACTGCAATACAGCGAGCGCCACTACTGCCAGCTAAATAAAAGATTCAAAGTACTGAAGGCACTAACTACTGATAGGCATAGTTAGCAAATGAAAGATTTTGATAGAGAACAACCAATGTATTTACCTCAATAGTCATAATATATATAGCAGTTCATGACAAATTACAAAACTCTGCCATCTCTCTCCCCACATCCACCACTGCTGGCAGCTCACCTCCAACTGCGCAACGCTACGCGCTGTTCACAGCCAGCTGCCTAACACTACAATGGCGAGTATTACAACAATGCAAAGCAGCCACAGACTGCACACAGCACAGCCAGTGATTTTCATACAGAGGTGGCGTTACCAATAAAAAAACCTAAACAGCCTACTTACATAGCCCCCATGCTCCCCACAAAAAAATTTTACAAATTGTTTTGGGCACTGGGCAATACATATTTGTTAAAATTTTTCATAATCGTAATTACAATAACAAAGAAATCAAATGCACACACTTATTGATACAATGTTGGTCAAAAGCTAAAATTCTCTCACAGTCCATAAAGATACTGGATACGATCATTCATCATAACACTAATTACAGTTTTTTTTTCACAAAGTCTCATTAGTAAAAGAAATTGCACACGGAAGTAGTGGATTTCCATGCAGTCTTGAAGAAGTTGTGTTGTCCTTCAACGGAAAGACAGTGCTGACTCTTGACATGCTGACAGGTAATGGGCAACAACAGAGCAAACCCACCGCAGAGTCAGTCGAAGTTTTGAAGAATATTGGTAGGTAGGTCATCACAGAGTAGACCCACTGTAGTCCTGGTAGAGATTGCGGTATTAGTGGGCCACCAGAGGTGCAGACCCACTGCAGTCCTTGAGGAAATAATGGTACTGTTGAGTCATCAAAGGTGTAGACCCACTGTAGTCCTTGTAGGGATGGCCAGCAGCCATCTGTTGTGACTGTGCAGGTGCACAATCACCATTGAAATGTCTTGCGGATAATATAGCAAGTCCATAACCACCACTTGTGCACTCACAAAGTTTTGGAATTGTCCTTAGAACCAGCAATGCTGTTATCCAGTCCCTTGCTGAATTATTAACACATGTGCAAACACTATCATTCCCTACTTCTCACATATTGTCCATATACTATGACCAACAGAAACGTGTGCAGTGAAATGGAACTTACAAGTTAATAATATGATGAACTGGTGACAATTACAATTTTATAACATGAGAATACAATTACAAAGATACAGAAAACATCATTAAAAACATAATAATACAGATAACATTTGTAGTACAGGCTTTACAAAAGAATAGAAATAAACATATACATCAGTGTTACAAAAATAATGACATGAGTACATACATAAAAGATCAGAATGACTTTCGAAACATCAACTTCACACATGAGCATGAAAACAAAACAGAATAAATAATGTCTAAACATCTTTACAAAGTAAATAACACAGTATTAGAAAAATTCTACAACAGAACATCAGCTAAACACATAAAGACAGGAAAAACACAAATATACAAGGGAACACAAACACATAGTGGGATGACACAAGCAAAGGACAGGGTTTCTTTTACTGCAGTATTTTGCAAACAAAACTTTCTTTACTTCTTGGAGATCTCCCTTCATTCGTCATTATTCCCAAAAAGTCCTATCTATACCTGCTTTCTATATTTTATTCATATTTCTTTCAAAATAATTATTTCTCAGTGCACAATACTCATTTTTGCCAAATCTGTTTCTTATAGCTTCTCAATGCATTTCTTCCAATTCATCATAGTTAGTTTCTTATATACTCTACCACCTCTTAAGCTAACTTAAATCTACTGAGCTCAGATGCTAAACTAAGGGACGAGGCAATGCAGCAGCACAAAATAATTAACGCAAACAGCAATGAAAAAAAAAATGCAGATTTGCGAAGCAAGCAGCATTATAGAAATTAGCAGAGCAATTGCAATATTACAACTAATATAAGGCAATGTGCAGCAAACAAGAAAAATAAATCAGTAGTAAACTGGCTTAGAAGAGTAACACAAATTAAAATTCAGTAGCACTATGCCTGGCAAACAGCATAACTTATACCTAAACATGACAAAGTTCAAGCAGAAAAAGTATTACACTAAAAATGGCCATGTCTAATACCTATGTCACATCTTAACACTAGAGTGATGCATCACGAGAACTTACACTAGCAGATAAGTTACTAAATCGTAAAGAAATTACTTATGCAATTCCTGTGAAGGGAAATGTCTATTTATGTGCTCTCGTTTTCTTGGAAGTAGATCATAAATTTCTTATTGACTCGATCTGTAGGCATAAAATAACTGTATTAGTACATATATTAAATTTTATTTTAACCAATGCTGCAGTGCAGCTAGAAACTAGATATTAAAGAAAATGAGCAAATATGTACAAAGGACAGCATGAAACATCATTCATTAGCCATATGGCATTTTATAAGTTAGTAGAAAAATCTCTCAACTAGAGAGACAGTAGTCATCATCAGGTGTATAGACATAAAAACATTTCTCGTCATTTCATTAGGCATTTCAGTAAATATCATAAATTAAGAGCTCCACAGTGTAATCATATGTTTTCAAGTTCGACCATGTCGTTTTTGCGATGCTTTCTACAAAGGAATGTCAGAAGCGAGGTTAATGGCCTCTTTTTTTCTCCACCTAATGGCTTTTTCTCCGGGCGGCTGGCACAGGTGGCCGCTCAAGACGCATTACGTCGAGGTCACTTACCTTTCTTACCGAAATATTTACGACAACAGTTTCCGCTACAGTGGCAGTCTTGTATAAAAATATTTCACAGGTCAAGAATTTGCGTTACAAATCTGTAGAAACAAAATCCTATTGATATAACAGTGTCCAAAAAGTTTTCGTCGGCATTGTAATACATTCATGCATTTACATACATTTCATAACTCTTAAAGTACGATTCTTGGTTTCCAACAACCTGTTTCACAAACCAGAGTGAGTCCCTAACCACTACTCATTATTCCTTACCTTATTCGTCGACACTTCTTCAATATTTTATGATAACAGATACGTAGCATACTCAACTTATATAGCATCAGCTTATTGATCATAAACATACCGCAACAGCATAATACACATAGTCATCGTAATAATATCATAACACCTCAGTCAACTCTCAAAATCGTCGTAGCTTCCTCCAATAATTTCAAAACCTAAAAAAAATTCTCTGCTCATTTCAAGAGTGTCATCTACCTCAAACGTACTTTAAAATCATGCTCCCTTACCAAATACTTCATTCAAAGCTCTCATAGTATCACAATGGTTCCGAAAAAATATGAACATTTCACAAAGTACAAACAACATACAATTTCGTAAGTGTGAAGTTATCCAGCTGTGTAATTACGTAAACATCTGTCACTGACATAGTAAAAAAAATGTTTCTTTCTCTGTTAAATGATTAGGTAGCTGTGTAATTTATGTGTTAGAGAAATATGGTATCGATGTGTAAAGTTGTATAAGCAAATACCATATTAGCTAGGGCTCCTTGTGCTTGCCAAACACATGGTACACAAAGTAAGCGTGTACCCCCCTGAGGATTAATGTAATTATACTTTCAGGTGTTACAGATTACAGCAATGGAATGAAATGTATCATGGAAAACTTTCTTTGTAATTCAAAAATCTTGAAAAATAAATGGCTTAAGTACAAATTAATCTCTCAAATGCGTGTCCTGTAGCGCTAAATGTGCGTCTTGCTGTAAGATAATTCTGTGGAAGTGTCGTTGTTATCGTCCTCCGAAATCTAAGTTCTGCAGAAGTCAATGTACTTACCTCATGATAAACAAACGTGAAATGCTTTGCGTATAGGTATCGTAGTTATTATGCTTATTGGCGTGATGAAGAAAGTACTGTACAGTAATGTATTGTTGTGCCACGAAAAAGGCTGTCTCATTGCTGCTATACCACAAAAGTTACTACTAAAACATGTTTTTCTTTCCAGAAGAATTCAGAAAACTGTGCAGATATAAAACAGATACACCGCAAAAGCAACATTGTAAATTGTCACTCATTAGTAGCGTCGTGATAAAATCGTGTAGCTGTCACATAAACTAACCACTGTGTCATCTGGTATCTCACAGATAGTACTTTAAATCCAGAATGTGTTTTCAAGTAAACCAAAATGTTGCACTAATATTTCATTACCAGTACTGGTAAATGTTCTAAGTATGTAAGCCTTATAGTCGTTACATAATCATGCAACTAACAAGCAAGAATGCACACACACAATAACACTGTGTCATCTGTTCACAATAACAATGCATTCGTAATTTCTGTTTAAATAAGTTCTCTTGGTTCTTGATTGGATATTTAACTTCAAACATTGTTGTATGTTAACAGATTCTAATTCTGACAAAGCATACTAGTAATGTAAAGTGAAAAAATTTATAGCAAAGACTAAGTTAAAAAACAGATTATCTTTAAACAAACGGTTTTACATGTGAAGTGTGGTGCAATCCTTTACTCTTCGTAGTACTTAGAGTTTGAAATTGAATGCAATTATCATGCGGTATACGTCGGTAAAGAATACTGGAATTTTTCTCAAGGTTAGCGTCTATGTTATTTTTCTCTGAGCCAGCCGGCGCAAGCGGCTGCCTGCGGTGCGAGTCATTGTCTGTCTCTTTGTTGGCGCGCGCCGTTATTGGGATTAGGAGACCTAACTTCTACAAATTCACGTTGTCGAAAGTGCCCTGCTCTGTTTGAATCCCGCCAGTTCTGATGAAATTCAGGTCTGTCGTTATGATTATCTCGTCTGTCGTCATATCGGTAGATTCCGTAGTTTCTTCCTTGTCCGTCACATGGTGGAGAATTTCTCCCTGAATCGTAACTGCGCGCTGGACCGTTGCTTCTAAAGTTATTCTGTCTCCCTTGATAATAATTATTTTGGTTCCCAAATTGTCTGTTTCTCTGATTGTCTCTGTGATAGTCACTACCGCGGAGAGGTGATCTTTCCCTGTAATTATTACTACTCTGCCAACGGTTGTCATATGGGTCGTGTCTGTTTTGGTCACGATATGTGTTGTGAGAATAGCCTTGTCGTGTCCAGTTATTATGTCTTTCATCGCGGAATTGTGACAGATGTGACCTGTAATTGTTGTGCTCCTGTTTCCGCGTTCCCCGATTGTCAGTGTCAATTTCCAGTTCTTGTAACAGTCCCTGAAAAGCCTCAATGTCTTCTTTGCAACGTCCTGCTAAAATAATATGTCGTAAATGTTCAGGTAATTTGATTAAGCAAATGCGGATGAGTTCTGAGGGGCTGTATGGGTTTGACAGGTACTGATTCTTGTGCAACATGTCTTCAAAATATTTCACAAGACTGGAGAATTGAGATTGTTCGAAATGTTTCATCATTGTGATGCTATGTTTTACTCGGTCTTGTGTAGCTTGAGACCAATATGCTGAGAGGAAGGCATGGTAAAACTCTCCTTCACTGTGGCAATCGTGAATGACCGATCGCATCTTTCAGCTGGTTCATTCTCTAAATAGCCACACATAAATTCTAACCTGTGTCCAATGACCAGTTGGGAGGAAAACATTGAGAGAATTGATGGAGCCACGCTTGTGGATGAATGTCGTTGGCAGAATTCTTAAACGTTTTGAATTTACGTGTAGTAATGAACAGCTTATAGTCAAAATCATCGTGTCGGCGAGTAGCATATCGGTCATTGTTACGTCGTGTCGGCGGTTCCATCTCAAAATCCAATGCGCCTTTCCAGTTTCTTTCATAATTTCCGAAATGTCCTGTGTTATTATTTTGAGGTTGTTCCGTATTTCTATGTCCCTCTTCCCGTACTGGAGCGCGAGTGTCCTCTGAAATATGTAATTCTTGTATTACCTGCGTCAACTGATCTTGTACTTCCCGGATTTCTCTTTTGTACTGTGTATTGATTTGATTTTGATTTTATTTGAATTTTCTAATTTGTTCATACTCTTCTGTGTCAGTGAAGGCTACAGGTCTTGTGTCATTCAGATCATCATCTACCTTTGTAGATAAGTTAGTGACCTGATCCGAAAGTTCGGCTACTTTCTCCGATAGTGAACACATTTCCTTAGTGTGTTTTTCTGAACCAAGTTTCAGAGTGTCCATTTGTGTTGAAATCGTATCTATTGTGTCCTTTAAGTTTTCTTGAGTTTTTGCAAGTTGCGTAACCGAATCGGTAGATGCAACTGAATCAATTTTAGCTTGCAGGGTGTCGTGATTTTCATGAACAATAGTTTGCAGTTCTTTTATGGCTGCTTCATGATTCTGTAATGCATTTTCATGACGCGAAAAAATAGGTTGGAAATGCTCACAAATTTGTGTTTTACGTCATTACAGACTTTTTGACATTTCGATTCGATTTTATGTAACTCAGTAGTTAAATCTTCACGTGTTTGTTCAAGTGTGGTGTCTAACTTTTGAAGATTTTGTTCCATTGTGTCTAACTTTTGAAGCTTTTGCTGTGTTTGTCTCTGATTTTGTTCCATTGTGTCTAACTTTTGAAGATTTTGTTCCATTGTGTCTAACTTTTGAAGCTTTTGTTGTGTTTGTCCCATTTGTTGTATTAATTGTAATAACAATGCACTGGTGTCTGGAACATGTTCCTCAGTGCTTTTCGGCAGTGAATTTGCACCGGAAACGTTCACATTTTGACAAGCAGAAAATGTGTCTTGACTTATTTGAGAAAACGGTGAGGATCCAAAACCTGAGTCTACAATATTTTCAAAATTGTGTCCTGTCATTCCCGATTCCTGAGGCGAGCTGTTGCCGACCGATCGATCGATAATGCTTCCCTCTTCACTAATTGTTTCACTGTCCACGCCATTGTTTGCCACCCGCTCCATTTCCCTATGCACAGTTACCAAATTACTACTTTGAATATTAGTTAATTCATTACACGGTGGCGCTAACACACTGCTTTCGTCTTTGCTGTCATTTCTCAATTTACTTTGGAGCCTAGTGTTACGTTTTTCACACGCCATTATTGTCACAATATTTCACACGATAACACAGAAAAGCACAATTTGAAGACCAAAAATAAGAGAACACATTAACATAGCACTGAAAATAATATGTAGTTAATTGCAGCTGCGAAATACTTTGTGCAAATCTATATGCATGCCACAACTGTTTTACTGTACAACAATGAAAGACTGCAACTACAAAGGAGATTTTATCTACAATTACGCGCTAGCAATAAACAAAAGCTACACTAATTACACAAACTACAAGAAAAAATCAGAAGATTCCAGTGAGGTATCCTAGGCTAAGGGTCGACATATGAAACGTCCCCTTTTGAACAATTTCACACGTGACTGTGCTTAAGCTGAAACACAATATTTTTAGTGCAACGCAATCTGACTATCAAAGATCCCTGCAAAAGAATGGCCCTGAGTAACATTAAACTATACCTTTCACAAATCACTTACCTCACAAAAATCTTCATTACTCGAATTACTGCAATACAGCGAGCGCCACTACTGCCAGCTAAATAAAAGATTCAAAGTACTGAAGGCACTAACTACTGATAGGCATAGTTAGCAAATGAAAGATTTTGATAGAGAACAACCAATGTATTTACCTCAATAGTCATAATATATATAGCAGTTCATGACAAATTACAAAACTCCGCCATCTCTCTCCCCACATCCACCACTGCTGGCGGCTCACCTCCAACTGCGCAACGCTACGCGCTGTTCACAGCCAGCTGCCTAACACTACAATGGCGAGTATTACAACAATGCAAAGCAGCCACAGACTGCACACAGCACAGCCAGTGATTTTCATACAGAGGTGGCGTTACCAATAAAAAAACCTAAACAGCCTACTTACAATGTATAGAAGTTGACTGTAGCGTAGTTTTTGGGCCATACCACGGATTCACAGTTAGGAAGTCAGGTAAAGCAATTAGTTCTGGTTAGTGCCGTATGTTGATCCCCAGATGATCACTTTGTTCACCACAGACCGCATATCATTGGAAGTGTTTGTCCAATAAAAAATGTTTGTGTGCCGTTTCTTTAACCATTTGATTTTTCTTTTAATGTCAAGAAAGAATAAAGCTATTGTTATTTAGACTGCAACTCCTCCCAGTGTTCAGATTAACATTACATTTGCCATTTTTATTAAAGTATTGATTACAATTGAAAGTAGGAAATTCGCAAAGTGAACGTTTCCATAGATGGGGCTGTGGACGTCCAGGCTACACAGACGCAGGTCAGGATCGTCGTATTGTAAGGGCGGTAATGGCAAATTGTACAGCTACCACAGTACATATAGGAGGGCATGTAAGCTCAGACATGCCAATTCGAATTGTTATGAACTGGTTATTAGAAGTGGGACTAGGGGCACGCGCACATCTAGCCCGTCTTCCAATACCGCCACAGCATCGATATGCACGGTTCGACGGGTAACATCAGAGGATCACTTGGAAGATGGAGTGGCTTTCCCTGGTCCTTAGCGAAGAAAGCAGCTTCTAACTGCACGTAAGTTACTGTCGTTCGAGCATACTACATAGGTCTCGTCGGCGCTGTCCCGTGGAGTAAGTTCGTTCACAACACACTGGCCTCAACTCAGGCATCATGGTCTGTGGTGTGATAAGCTATAACTCACGTTCATTCACATTTGACGTTTGTGGATGGGATGTTAACCAGCACTCGGAAAGTGTAGACTGCTGTGAGAACCGTTCTTTTACCGTTAAAGCAACACGAAGGTAATGTGTTGTTCCAATAGGATAGCGCTGGCTCACATGCTGTCCGTGAAAGCCAACGTGCTCTGCAAGTCGTGCTGCAGCTTCCCTGGTCAGTACGATCTCCGCACTTGTCTTCAATCATGCACATGTGGGATATGATGGATGAGAAGTGATTCCTGCGACTTGTAAACCAACAACTCTTACAGAACTATGTGAACAGGTCAAGAAAGTATGGGAAAACGTATCCCAGGACAGAATTCGTCATCTGTACGATCGACTGGATGCCAGAATCAGCACATGCGTTGCCGCCCATGGAGGCTATAGCACGTACTAATATGGGTGTTTCAGTGTGGGTCGACACCTGGCACCAAAGAGCCGCTTGTGCTATTGATCTATGACTGTAATCATTTCATGTACTCCTAATTCACCGTTGCTTTAATGAATCATGAGTGAACTGGAAAATTCTAAAAGAGTGTACTATTTTTTTCGGCACTGTATCTACATCTACGTCTACATACATACTCCGCAATCCACCATACGTACCACAACTAGCATCTTCTCTCCCTGTTCCACTCCCAAACAGAACGAGGGAAAAATGACTGCCTATATGCCTATATGCCTATATGTATTTACTTCTATTACTGAAACAATCCGTATGGCGTACGAGTTGGAGAGGCTGAATCAACCTGAAACGCACTGTATAGTATGGGAAAGGTGCCTATTATGCGATAGTTCCCTAATATGAGACACCGCAACTGTGCTCATGCTAGGGGTTGCACTCTGGTAGAGAGTTTCTTAAACACGTCTATTGCGTGCCAGACGACTACACAGCGAGTAGGACGCCATAGTTGAGTCGGACACAGTACATAGAGGTTGATATAAAATTTCTTGTGTTTGGAGTTTTTGCGACATCGGTGTTAAGACACTATTTCAGCTTAAAGGTGAGTGGATATTACTGCACTCTTTTATTTGTTATCTGTGACAGTATTACCTATAATTATTGACAATTAGATTCATTTTTCAACGAAAGTTGTTAGCAAGTGCGTGATTCTTTGTGTAAGATGGCGAAATTCCTAACATGCGATAGTATGGGGATCCAAATACGCGACAGTGTCGCATATTACGATACCTATCGCATATTGGGGGAACTCGTTCTCTCAGAATTTGTTATATGTAATTTACGCAATACTATCATGAGATAACAATATTTTATCATTTATTGTAGTAAAATTTTGGCAACTGCGTTTATTTTAATTCGATTAAATTATCATAAACAGGGATTACTTTGACTAGTCTTATGATCAGAAATTGGAATGTTTTCTGGAACTTTCTTTCAAGGCAGTATTTTGCTCAGAAGTTCATCAATATTACTCCAAATTCAAAGTACTCCGTTCACAGTACTTATCAAGAATAATCTAACAAATAAAATCATAGAAGTTGAAGTCCTTTAAGAATTATGTCTGATTATTGTATTTATTCTTTTTAGATGGCATTGGCACCTAAAAGGAAAACGTGGGATAAAGACGCCTTGGTTCGTGCCATTACATGTATGACAAATGGCGAGATGAGGCACTTAAAAGCCTCAAAAGTTTTTGCTGTACCGAAACGTAGTTTGGAAAGGTATGTGAAGGATAAAACTCGTACAACCCAGAAGCGTGGAAGATGACCTAGTGAAATACTGCCTTGCAATGGAAGAGCGATTTTATGCTCTTAAATGTAAGGACATACGAAGCATGACCTTCCAGTTAGCTGTCAGGAATAGGCTGAAGAATCCCTTCAATTCAGAAAAGGCTTCAGCAGGAAATAAATGGCTCCGAGCTTTCCTTAAGAGACATCCCATTTTATCAATAAGAACTCCTCAGGGTCTTGCAGCAGTAAGAGTGAAAGCTGTGTAGCACAAGCACAGCAAGGCTATTGCTATGAAAGGGAAGTGACAAGTTGCTGCCTTGACTTCAGCAGAAAGGGGAAATCTCATCACAGTTGTAACGTGTATGAACGCAGCTGGAACTTATGTTCCACCACTAATTGTCTTCCCACGGAAGAATATGAAGCAGGAATTGTTGGACGGTGCACCTGCAGGATTAATATCAGCTTGTCATCCAAGTGGCTGGATAAAAACTCACACTTTTACTTAGTGGTTTGATCATTTTGTGAGTCATGTAACGCCATCTTCAAATGACCCTGTCATTTGGTTCTTGGTGGGCATTATTCCCACACAAATATCTCGATGTGTTAGATAAAGCACGTGAAAAGAATGTTCATATTGTATGTTTGCCACCTTAGTCAACGCACAAAATGCAGCCACTTGACGTCGGATTTATGGGGCCTTTGACAACCTACTATGCCCAAGAGACAGAAACGTGGTTGGCAAGTAACCCAGGTTGTGTTATCACCACATTATTAATAGCCAGGTTATTTGGGGCAGCTTACAACCGAGCGGTAACAATGGAAGCATCTGTGAATGCCTTCAGAAAAACAGGTCTCATCCCATGATGGTGATGGTCAAGCTGTCAACCCGGCAGACATCAGACCTCTCCCACACATCGCAAAACCACCTAGAGATAGTCAAATAGGTCAAACATCGCGTTCGTCCTCTGCTGCGTTACTAACTTCAACTCCTTATGGGAAGCAATTGCAAGAATCTAAACAGAAGAAATCATTGGCTGAAGCTAAGAAAGCAGCCAGAAAGTTATTTGGGGAGAACAGTGGAAAATCTTCAAATCGTAGACCCAAAGCAGAAGAACCGTCTAGTGACTCTGCTTCCGATGCCCAACGTGATGACAGTGGGGATTCAGACAGCAGGGATGACGATGACGCAGAGTGTTTGTTCTGTGCTGGGCGCTTTTCTGAAGAGAGAAATGGGCACAGTGCACGAAATATTATCGCTGGGCTCATGAAGATTGCGGTGTCACATAAATGAATGAACATGTAAAAATTGTATATTCATATGTCATTATTCTGTAATAAAGTAATTAAAGCAAAATGTGGTGTGCGTACTGTAACACCTTTGGTACACACACCGTCAGATTATTTGACTTGTCGCTCTAACGAAGTAGGGGAGTGTCAGCAATACGTCTCTTGGTCTTATCGCGGCGTGTTTATCTTCTGCCGTTAGGTCAGACAATAGAAATGCCACTTGCACGCTTAGAGTAGCAGATTGACGGTGACCAACTTTAAACAGAACTTGATTAATTTTCACACACATTTATTAAAATAATAACAAGCATAAAATTAATTAACTCGATTCAGAATGCTATTTACAATTGACAATCGGAAGTTCCTTTGGTCTTGGTATGTTAATCTTATTCTCACATATCTCTGATACTTGACAAAAGTGTCTATACATTTATCTTCATGGCTATGTACAGGAATATGGTAATCTTATTAGGCGCAGACTGAAACTTGACTATAGACTGATACAGACTAATGCAGTCTGATACAGACTGGTGCAGACAAATGCAGACTGACTAATCGGAGGTCTGTACACTCGTTATAATACCTCGCGCGTTCAGGTATCACTGCGCGAATGTGATCTGCGAGGAGAAAAGGTTCTACGTTAGCAGTAATCTCATTGGCTGCATTACATATTAATACGCGGATCGGCGGAAGCAGAATATGGTCTGTCTCTAAGGCAGCGCCATCTCGTAGTGCGGAGACGGACGAGCGCTGCGCCTGCGCTGTTGTGCTTAGCGGGGCGCGCTCTAGTGGGAAAGTTGTGTACGCGCTGACTACGCGGAACTATGTACACAACATAAAATATTATTACTGTTTCATATTAGGAAACCTTGATCTCATTTCTACGAAATGCCTTGCCTCTGAAAGATTGTTTATTATTGCAAATACGATAATTGTATGATAAAATTAAATAATGCAAGATATTATTACCATCATAAAAAATACAATTGCGCTTACTTTTAGGTCTTTCAAATGGGTTTACAAAAGTGTGTCTCATATTAGGCAACTTTCCTCTACCTATTTCTCTTCTGTACTTGTTGTTCTCAGTCTGTGGTAAAAATCGTTCTTACGAGCTCTACACGAATCGATTAACTCAAAGAAACAAGCTCTTCTCCCACTTAGTCTCGCAACCTCTTCCCTGGAAAAGTTCTCTCCACTTGTCGCTATGCTGTTAGGAAAGGTCCCTGCCCCAGGCTCCCTATTAGCAATAAAATACGGGCTGGGCACTTGCTGCAACGTCTGTGGTGCGAAGGAGCAGACCACTGAACACCGAGCAGTTACAATAAAGGTCCGGCCGAGATTGGAGCCGGCCTCCTACGGGGCTATTATTTTTAATCGCATCGGTAGTGCCTGGTGGACTTTAATTGCAGCGACTGCCCGCCGACCCGATCGGCACAATTACACAATGGCGGGTCAGGCGGACGCCGGCAGAAATAATAAGAGCGTCACCATTAGCTGGAATTCCGTCGCATTACGGCGCAGGGGTCGCAAAGGCGCCCCATATTGTTCCTACGCTGCCGACGACGAAAATTATTTTCCGCGTTAATGACACCGCCCAACGGTTTCCGCGTCGGAAGAATCGTTTGATCGAGTCACGGTCGGCGCCGGACCTGGGTGGTCTGGTATTTACGGCGGCCATTAGGAGACGCCCGTCTCGTTGGACGCACCGCGAGACGCATAAAGCGGTGCATTGTTAACGCGTGCCGACCGTGACATTGCGTCGGCCGGCGGGAGGCGGCGGAATGACGCGGGTGACCCCGTTACGGTACGCCCACATGACGCCGCGCTCCTAGCGTTCCAGTACAGGCGCTCGGAAACAAACTTGCATGTGTCAAAATTGATCGATTGAATATTCACCGTAGCCTAGCGACCGTGTTGCGCGACGGCACCTCAAGACAGAGTGACGAATGACACCATTGGCAAAGGGCTGCTCCAGATCTGAGCACTATGTCATGGTATGTTGGAGCGTATGTACCGGTATATTACATCTACATCTACATCTACGTGGATACTCTGCAAATCACATTTAAGTTTTGATTTTATCCATACTGGATGAGAGGTCGTGGTTGTGAATGTCAATGTTAAAAAATATATCGGCTCAACCACTTGTTTATAGTGCAAAACACTAAGACTGACGCGTTTCGGAAGTCAAGCTTCCATCATCAGAATAATAAAAAGGAAAAGAACCTGTTAAAACTCGCTAAAATGGAACATGCACCAGGCACAATAAAATTGATAATAAAATTAAAACATCGTGGTTACTTCACTTGTTGCAGCCGTGTCTTCCAATGTGCATCTCCGCATAGTCATCAAAATATAAAAAACTCTAAAATGGTGTCGCCTATGGTGTTCAACATCTAACCACATGGCTCTCTCCTCTATCGTCGTAAACCGTCCGTGCGTCTTCGTTGATGCCACACACCACGTAGCCAAACACGACACTGAAACGCGAGTGAAAAAAAAGAAAAGGTTCAAATGGCTCTGAGCACTATGCGACTTAACTTCTGAGGTCATGAGTCACCTAGAACTTAGAACTACTTAAACCTAACTAACCTAAGACATCACACACATCCATGCCCGAGGCAGGATTCGAACCTGCTCCAGACTGTAACACCTAGAACCGCACGGCCACTCCGGCCGGCGAAACGCGAATGAGCTCACGCGCAAGTAAACAAGGAAGTCACAGAGATGTCTATACAAACAGATAACGTATACATGTTCCAAGGACTATGTGGAGATGCACCTTGGAAGACACGGCTGCAACAAGTGAAGTAGCCACGATGTTTTAATTTTATTATCAATTTTATTGTGCCTGGTGCAAGATCCATTTTAGCGAGTTTTAACAGGTTCTTTTACTTTTTATTATTCTGATGATGGAAGCTTGACTTCCGAAACGCGTCAATCTTAGTGTTTTACACTATAAACAAGTGGTTGAGTCGAAATATTTTTTAACATTCACATTAAAGTGCCTGGCGGAGGGTTCATCGAACCACCTTCACAATTCTCTATTATTCCTATCTCGTATAGCGCGCGGAAAGAGTGAACGCCTATATCTTTCCGTACGAGTTCTGATTTCCCTTATTTTATCCTGTTGATCGTTCCTCCCTATGTAGGTCGGTGTCAACAAAATATTTTCGCATTCGGAGGAGAAAGTTGGTGATTGCAATTTTGTGAGAAGATTCCGTCGCAACGAAAAACGCCTGTCTTTTAACGATTTCCAGCCCAAATCCTGTATCATTTCTGTGACACTCTCTCCCATATTTCACGCTAATACAAAACGTGCTGCCTTTCTTTGAACTTTTTCGATATACTCCGTCAGTCCTATCTGGTAAGGATCTCACACCGCTCAGCGGTATTCTAAAAGAGGACGGACAAACGTAGTGTAGGCAGTCTCCTTAGTAGGTCTGTTACATTTGTTAAGTGTCCTGCCAATAAAGCGCAGTCTTTGGTTAGCCTTCCCCACAACATTTTCTATGCGTTCCTTCCAATTTACGTCGTTCGTAACTGTAATACCTAGGTATTTAGTTCAACTTACGGCTTTTAGATTAGACCGATTTATCGTGTAACCGAAGCTTAACGAGTTCCTTTTAGCACTCATGTGGATGACCTCCCACTTTTCGTTATTCAGGGTCAACTGCCACTTTTCGCACCACTCGGATATTTTTTCTAAATCGTTTTTCAGTTTGTTTTAATCTTCTGATGACCTTATTAGTCGATAAACGACAGCGTCATCTGCAAACAACCGAAGACGGATGCTCAGTTTGTCTCCCAGATCGTTTATATAGACAAGGAACAGCAAATTAATCACAGAAATTCAAAAGCAGCTTACGGCTATTTTCGATGATGACATTCTTTCCAGCGGAAAGAATCTTTAGCTTGATCACTCCAATGGTGTAACCATTTCCCCAGTGATGTCTAAATCACTGTACAAGATTTGTGGATGCAAACTGACTTTGGTCTATCATTTCCGATATCGATCCACTTGCGATGCCATTTCAGAACCGCAGAAACGGAGTACTCACAATTAGAAGCTGAGGTCAATATGTCCCCTGTCATTGTTTTGAAGAGAATATGCAAGTGGAATCAGCATGACTAAATCAGGCGTTAAATTAAATTATTATCAATAAAAATAAACAGCTAAAGACCTACAACGAGTCAATGGGACAAATCCCTGAAAAAGAAGATAATGAATGGAAGGAATGGAGCAGTTAGGTGTCTATTACGAAGTGAGTCGTTGTGGAAATTAAGAGCCGTAGACTTTGTGAAAGGAAAGAGAACTAGGTGGAGGTTTATATATCAGCATATAAAGCAGATCATTGATGACATAGGCCACAGTAATTACGCATAAATGAATAGTAGATATTCGACAGAAACTGAGCTCCCACATGTCAGCTATAGGGATGACGGCTGAGAAGCAACAAAGTACATTCCACTCCTGCTAATGAATTTGTTGGGGTAAAGTCTGTAACATACGTTGTACTTGATCGCCGCAATATCCTATCATATCTGACTGTAATTCGTTCTTCCTTTCCAGGGGCACCATCTTATTGTAGCACTGACCAAGCGGGTAGAAAGATTTGCAGATTCACCTGAAATTGATGACTATGTCCGCTGTAACGTAGCTACTGACAGGATCTCCCAAGCCAGAGACGTTTCAGCTGATGACCCTGATGAAGTGCGTCCCACAATGACCCATCTCTTCCAACATCCATTTCCATAGTCCTTCCCCAATTCCCCGCCCAAGGTGTGACGTGATCGGTGCCGAGGGGTGGGTTGCATATGGGAAGATGTGAACATACTCTCAGGGATAAATGGCAACCTTCCTGTGACACCGCTGGTGTCTACCTAATAAACCCTTAATTCTCGTGGGACCGAGAAAACTGAAAACAAGTCAAGTCTGAGGGACGTGATGACACCTCAAATACCCAAACACTGGGGTTAAAGCCGAAAGAAAGCGTTTATACTACTGGATTAGGTGACAGGTGAATCGAAAAAGTCGAAAACATTGTTAACAGATTCGACCAGATCAAGATCAATCCCTTGTTTGGAGCTCTGGGGTGGATTCTTCTCATACAAGAAAGCGAAATGGAAGGCAAAGAATGACTACCTAAACATAAATGAAGAAAACTGAAAGATCTTGAACCTAAGACCTCTAAAACTAAACTGTTCATAGTGAAGGGAAGAAGTAAACAGACCCCTTCCACATTCAAGACAGGGAACAACAGAACGAGAGAGGAAAAACCGAGGCAAGAAGTAGAGAAACAGACAATAGGACTGCAGTCTCAGTTTTTAGGATGACGGTTATCCAACGGGGATATCTGCTAGTTAACATCACCACTCAGTAAGATGAGCTAGTTCAGATGGCTCTCTTTGAGAAGATAGTGGAGATCCAAATCTAGGTCCCAAATACAGGAGGGCCTATCTGGACAAAAGTGCTACAATCTTTCTCTGTGATGGGATGAGAACAGTGGATGGGCTTAAGGAGATGGTGCCCAAGATACATCTGGGAAGAGGCGAAGCTAATGGTCAAAACAGCAGCGGAACTCTTCAGGACTGCGAAGAAATCAATTTGAGTACCGAAACTTCTCAAGCATGTTCGTCCAGAGGTTCTGTTTGAGAAGGTATGGGTGCAGAACCAGAAGTCTTGAAATAAGACTAGAGGCTAATCAAATGGAAAGTTACATCTGATGGCCAAATTCTTGTCATGGAAGTCAGTGATGAATTCCCGAGGGCAATGCGAGAAAAGGATCTGCATCCGTATTTAGGGTTTTCTCAAGTTACCGTCAGGGTAATTACGGACATTGTTAGCGACCATGGCGACGAGTTAGTGGCTGGAAATGTTGCAGACAAACCTTCATCATAGTAAGTAGGCAACTGCTGCCCTGAGACGCCTTCTGGGAAGATAGGAGGTGGATGTGGCCCTGATCCAGGGGAACCTTACTTATATAAAGGGGTCATGAGGCCTGGAAGAACTGTAGGTAAGTTGATTCTTCCCAGAAATTTAGAAAGAACCAGAATGTAAGTTTATGTCAAGAATGGAATGCTGATGGCGGACTTCTGTTCCAGGCACTTAGTGACTTCCAGGATGAAACAGCATGAGCAAGAAAGCACAGAGGAATGTGTTTTCGCCTCACCTTACCTTTATTATGAGGAGAGAGCTCCTCTTTTGAGGATAGGTACATCCCAAAAGCTGAATAAACACTGTTGGTTGGGTCTGACACCTACACACACAACTTGATGTAGGGAAACAGCGACGCCACAGCAGAGGTGAGTACCTTTTGGGATACCCGTTGGGGGGGTGATTTAGAGATATTGAACAGGGCAGGGGACCTATCTATAGGAACAGAAGAAGGTATGAAGTAACTGACATTACTTTGGGGTCTATCTTAATGGCACATCAAACAGTGACATGTGGTAATGGAGCCAACCTTACCTAACCTCACATATAGTAAGTTCGGGATTAAAATTGTTGTTAAATTGTGGCCTATGGGTACCGTAGGGAAACAGATTGGGGCTTATTCAGAAAAGACCTAAACTCATGCTCATCTGAAGTTAAAGCTTTGATAATAAATCCAGCAGATATTGAGGAAAAGGCAGGTCTGCTATTATGACCTCATACTTAGAAAACAGTCCAGACCCTAAGAAGTGTACAAGAAAGATTGTTCCTTGGCGGAACAATAATTTGGTTTTGGAAATAAAGCAGTTAAGGAGACTGTTCAACTTTGCAAGAAGGAAATGACAATGAGCAGAATATCAGGAGGCCCTTGCTTAATACAACCTTGCTATTAAACAATCGAAACTACCATCCTGGAAGGAATTCTGTGAGGAGGCGGAAGGTACTGTTGTGAGGGCCAGACTTCACAAAATCCTTGCAATAGTACCATCAAATCGCGGCACTCCAAGGAAGGACACTGGTCAACATTCAAGGACAGCAGATGTGACGCGGGATGTGCTTCTAGAGACTCAATTCCTTCAGTGCACGCTGGCAGATAACACAGACCAAGATCCAGTCCCTGTGGTGCACTAATTTACAGGTAGCCAACAGGCGAACTGAGAATCTGCCAGAGAATGTGATGGCTCCAGGAAAATCCAGTGGGCCGGCCGATGTGGCCAAGGGGTTCTAGGCGCTTCAGTCCGGAACCGCGCTGCTGCTGCGGTTGCAGGTTCGAATCCTGCCTCGTGCATGGATGTGTGTGACATCCTTAGGTTAGTTAGGTTTAAGTAGAACTAAGTATCAGGGACTGATGACCTCAGATGTTAAGTCCCATAGTGAAAAAAAAAAAAATCCAGTGCGAAAATGGAAACGTTCAAGTCACCAGGCTCAGTGGAATCATTCCGAACCTAATGCAACAAGCAGACTGTTCAGATGTAGTCCAGTAGCAGGAGTCATCCCTAAAGCTTGGGTGACTGTGAAGCCAGGAAGAAGTGTTCATATCAAGGCTAAGGACATGAGACCAATCATCGGACTTTTCTTCCAAAGAAATTAGAAAAACTGGTTAACACGCACATTAGGGACATGAGGTAAACTGAACTTCGTCTGCATGAAAGCCAACACGCATATCAACCGAGCAAATCTTGCGAAACAGCACTTGTTGGGAAGGTGGAGTTCTAGGGGACTGATGCCCTCAGATGTTTAAGTCCCATAGTGCTCAGAGCCATTTGAACCATTACTTTTTCTTTCACTATTGCTGCGTCATCGGACTAACTTGGTTATTGAACTGAGACTTGCTAGGTCTGTGAGATAGGAAAGTGTATTGTTTAGATGTTCAGAAGTTCATTAAATTTAAAATCTGCCTTGAGCTCTTTTTCACAGTATTCAAAAAACTTTCTGTTGTCATTTATGTGCATATTTCATTTTTTTTTCAACGTATCCCTTACAATTTAGAATAGATCATGGAACCAAGTGTGTTCGAAAAACAGTTCGATTTGCAATTAACAGAGAACTCATTTCGCCTCTCGAGTGTCTCTGTATAGATACAGTAATTTTCTGCTTTAGCATAGCGGGGCGCAAGGTTCAAATGGCTCTGAGCACTTAAACCTAACTAACCTAAGGACATCACACACATCCATGCCCGAGGCAGGATTCGAACCTGCGACCGTAGCGGTCGCGCGGTTCCAGACTGGAGTGCCTAGAACCGCTCGGCCACTGGACCCGGCCGGCGCGCAAGTCAGAGCAGTACTGCAACGCGCTCTCCAGATTTGCGCAGGGCAGAGGTAAGGACAAAATAGTTTGACTTTTTTATTTATTCAGTCAGGGCCAACTTAGGTTATTCAGAGACAGTTTTTGTGAGCAATTTTGCAAATCAGTTACTCTAGGTTTCATGTCAAAGTTCATTATTTAGGCAGTTTATACAGTTCAAAATTCTTGCAATCAGATTGATAACTTTTACAGTATGAAATACTCCCCTTTTCATCATGAGAATTAATTATTATGACAGTGCAAAGTTACTTTCACATTACGACTGTACAAGTTTCATTATGACAGTCCATTTACTATTACAGCTGAGAGCTTACAATCAGAAACAGTACTTCAGTCACAGTTTTATTATCTAAAAGATAACTTTCACTATTAAATTTAATAATTATTTTAAAAGATAACTTTCAATACCTGAATATACGTATCCAAATACTAAGACGTTGCCGCGCGGGATTAGCCGAGCGGTCTAGGGCGCTACAGTCATGGACTGTGCGGCTGGTCCCGGCGGAGGTTCGAGTCCCCCCTCGGGCATGGTTGTCTGTGTTCGTCCTTAGGATAATTTCGGTTAAGTAGTGTGTTAGCTTAGGGACCGATGACCTTAGCAGTTAAGTCCCATAAAATTTCACACACATTTTACTAAGAGGTGTGGCCTGAATTCACTGTTTACGTTCGGCAGCTTTGCACCATTTATGTGATAACCGTTGGTAAATGAATTTTGCAGAACTGCCTTATTTTTTTGTCAGTAAGTGACCTGTCACTAAGGGTAAAAACAAATCGCGCAATTTTTCCATCTGGAGTGCAGCAAGTAAACCGCTGTATATGACATGGATAATGTGTGCGCAGCCGTGACTGGCAGTTACGGAGTAGCATCTCCAGTGAATTCAGTGGCGCCAGTAGCAGGTCTTCCAGTCACGATGCCGTCATACCTGCGGAGCTGGTCGCCGCTTAAAAGAGAAGAGCGCTGCAAAGGATAGCACGAGCGGTCTTTCATGCCCGCTTCCCGCTCATTTGTCTTGGCAGGTCTGCTTCGGAGGCACTCCTCCCGCCGCTATGCAAATTATTTCTGGGAACGGCCGCGATTTAACATACATAATTAGCCGCGCGTCACACGCGCCCGTGGGCGGATCCGAGAGCCGGCCGGGCCGACAGCCTCATCATTATCGCTTCGTTAATTCATCAATTACGGACGCACCGCCGCGCAGGGCGGCCTTATCCGAGCGGCGCCGCCATTGAGATGTCTGCGAGATACGTCGCCCGCTCGCGTGGCTCGTATATTTCGGTAGCCGATTATTCGACAACGGAGGCACTCGATACGTAGATCCGCAGCGCGTCGGCATCGTATTGCTGTGTGCCGGCTCAACGAACCGGGAACAAATAAGATCTCCCGGACAGTATAGGACGAAAAATAAAAAAAAAAGGAGGCCAAGTCGAACAAAAAAACGCGTGGTGTCTAGCGACCGGTGGAAGCGCGAAGCTAAAGCGCTGTCGGCCAGAGTCACGAAGACGATTCATTATATAATTTCACCGTTACCGTTCGTGGTGCCGGTATCTGCGCTATTGGCTGGGCATAAAATTCCGGACGGAGATTTTCCGGGAAGATAGGGCTTCGTATAAATATGTTTTCGCCGTGCAAGACAGGCAGCGGCCGCGAGAGACGGCCTCGCCGGGCGGCGAGCTGGCCTTATCACCGGCCGATACAATAGCGGCGGCCATCCTGTGACACCTGCGATGCCCGCCGATTCCATTTCAGATAAGGCGTCCCGCGCGGCACGTGCTGCAGCCAAGCGTGCAGGCGCTGTGTTCCGCTCCACGCTTGAAGCTGCTACCTCTTCGGGAGGACACGTAGCGGTGCCAGGTGTGCCATAATTCTGTCGAATTCAACGCTCTTTTCTTCGATATATAATCCATTTCAACCTCGCGTTGTATAACTCATCGTTTACTTCACACGCTAGGCTCTTTACTCAACATAACCTAAATTCCATTTAACAAAAATTACTTCCTATGTAAATTAACAGACATTTTCGGCTACAACATAAAATTGCCGAAAATTAACATTCTCTTTCAAATGATTCTTTTAATGTGCACTGCCAGGGAAAGAAAAGTACACTTGGGAAGACGACGCCGACATTTTTCCGACGCCGCAACAACTAAGGGGACAGTAGACTTATTGACAATAGTTTCAACATCGTCCGGCGACACATAGCGTAGTGGCGTAGCTACCAAAGCGCCATTTGCATCTATCATTTAATACGGAATACTCACCACCAGAAGGCGCAGTGTGCTGCATACGTGTGACACAAGCCGGTTACCATTCCACGGAGACGCATTCTTGCTTCCTACAGCCAATTCACTGTGTCTGAAAACTGTGGCCTTCCGAGTGTCAGGATGGACCTTTCAGGGAATTGTCATAGAACGTGGATGTGCCGCATCAGTTGTGGTCTCGTGGAAATTCTCACACTCGTAGACGATCCTGTGAACTTCTGCACTGTGGCCTTCCGAGTGTCAGGAAGGACCTTTCGGGAAATTGTCATAGAACGTGGATGTGCCGCATCAGTTGTGGTCTCGTGAAAATTCTCACACTCGTAGACGATCCTGTGGACGTCTGCACTGTAGCCTTCCGAGTGTCAGGAAGGACCTTTCGGGGAATTGTCATAGAACGTGGATGTGCCGCATGAGTTGTGGTCTCGTGAAAATTCTCACACTCGTAGACGATCTGGTGGACGTCTGCACTGTGGCCTTCCGAGTGTTAGGAAGTACCGTTCGGGAAATTGTCATATAACGTGGATGTGCCACATCAGTTGTGGTCTCGTGAAAATTCTCACACTCGTAGACGATCCTGTGGACGTCTGCTCTGTGGCCTTCCGAGTGTCAGGATGGACCTTTCAGGGAATTGTCATAGAACGTGGATGTGCCGCATCAGTTGTGGCCTCGTGATAATTCTCACACTCGTAGACGAACCTGTAGACGTCTGCACTGTGGCCTTCCGAGTGTCAGGAAGGACCTTTCGGGGAATTGTCATATAACGTGGATGTCCCGAATCAGTTGTGGTCTCGTGAAAATTCTCACACTCGTAGACGATCCTGTGGACGTCTGCACTGTGGCCTTCCGAGTGTCAGGATGGACCTTTCGGGGAATTGTCATAGAACGTGGACGTGCCGCATCAGTTGTGGTCTCGTGAAAATTCTCACACTCGTACACGATCCTGTGGACGTCTGCACTGTGGCCTTCCGAGTGTTAGGAAGTACCGTTCGGGAAATTGTCATATAACGTGGATGTGCCACATCAGTTGTGGTCTCGTGAAAATTCTCACACTCGTAGACGATCATGTGGACGTCTGCTCTGTGGCCTTCCGAGTGTCAGGATGGACCTTTCAGGGAATTGTCATAGAACGTGGATGTGCCGCATCAGTTGTGGCCTCGTGAAAATTCTCACACTCGTAGACGAACCTGTAGACGTCTGCACTGTGGCCTTCCGAGTGTCAGGAAGGACCTTTCGGAGAATTGTCATAGAACGTGGATGTGCCGAATCAGTTGTGGTCTTGTGAAAATTCTCACACTCGTAGACGATCCTGTGGACGTCTGCACTGTAGCCTTCCGAGTGTCAGGATGGACCTTTCGGGGAATTGTCATAGAACGTGGATGTGCCGCATCAGTTGTGGTCTCGTGAAAATTCTCACACTCATACACGATCCTGTGGACGTCTGCACTGTGGCCTTCCGAGTGTCAGGAAGTACCGTTCGGGAAATTGTCATATAACGTGGATATGCCGCATCAGTTGTGGTCTCGTGAAAATTCTCACACTCGTACACGATCCTGTGGAAGTCAGCTTTGTGGCCTTCCGAGTGTCAGGATGGACCTTTCGGGGAATTGTCATAGAACGTGGATGTGCCGCATCAGTTGTGGTCTCGTGGAAATTCTCACACTCGTAGATGATCCTGTGGACGTCTGCACTGTGGCCTTCCGTGTGTCAGGATGGACCTTTCGGGGAATTGTCATATAACGTGGATGTGCCACATCAGTTGTGGTCTCGTGAAAATTCTCACACTCGTAGACGATCCTGTGGACGTCTGCACAGCAGAGACGACATTCTCACAGCGGTAGACGAGGCTATGGACGTCTGCACAGGACGAACGGCATTCTCACACTCTTAGATGACGCTGTGGAGGTCTAGGAGCACAGACGACATTCTCACACTCGTAGACGATGCTGTCGAAGTCTACGCAGCCCAGACAACATTCTCAATGAGCTGTGTTGGGCTCATGTTATGCGTTGGTTTAAAGCCTGGTTCGTATTCTGTGTTTGGTTTGCCACAGTTATTGCGATTATGTTGTTGTTCGCTCTCTCAGCGAGAGCAGTGGTGTGTATCGACATTCGCACCTTGTACTATCTTTGGTCTCGTGCTTATAGTTTCCAGCTGTGCTGTGTGCGAGTAGTGTGTGAAGTCTGGCCAGGCCCACTGGCGGTCTCTATGCAGTGTCGGAGTGTGTGTGGCTCTTCCCATTGCTACGAGGTCCGTGGCTCACCGACCCTGGAGACGAAAGTTGAGTTTGGATTTAATTTATTAGCAAGTCAGGACTGTTCACATTGTGACGTCTGATTCTTGTTGTTGGCTTTTGGGACATTCCTGCAAGCAACGTGTGTCCAGAATGAGATTTGCACTCTGCAGCAAAGTGTGCGCTGATATGAAACTTCCTGGCAGATTAAAACTGTGTGCTGGGCCAAGACTCGAACTCGGGACCTTTGCCTTTCGCAGGCAAGTGCTCTAACATATGAGCTACCCAAGCACGACTCATACGCCGTCCTCACAGCTAAGGAGACGAGGTACTGGAGGATGTAAAGCTGTGGGGATGGGGCGTGAGTCGTGCTTGGGTAGCTCAGATGGTAGAGCACTTGCCCGCGAAAGGCAAAGGTCCCGAGTTCGAGTCTCGGTCCGGCACACAGTTTTAAACTGCCAGAAAGTTTCAACAATGTGTGTATTCGAGTTGGCGAAGGTTCAGCCACCGTCTGGTGGAGTCTAACTGTATTTTGCAATTGAAGTACACCAGCGGAATTTTCTACGTTATGTCCATTAACGTTCCACTTACCTGCCCTGGCCTTTGGCATAAATTCAGGCAGTGTTCTTTCCTCACTGTGTTGTCGCTGTCCAGATTGGTGTTTAGTTTGACAACTTAATGTATGCTTGGTTGTGGGCGTCCATGCCTTTTACGTTTTGCATTGAAATCCTGGTTGTGTGCTGGTCGAGTGGAGTGCAAGTTACCTTGTCGGTGGGTCCATTGACTGTCTGTTGGTTGGGTTGTCGTCGGATCGAGAATGGTTGGGCCGACTGCCTGTCTCACAGTACGGCTCATTTGGTACGCTCTTGTGTGCAGCCTCGTGCACCTAGAGCCAATAGATGACGCTGGGTTGGGCCGCGAACTCGGGTTCGAACTTTTAGGCCTTGGCGTACTCAGGTGGTCGCTCTCTCATCACCCCCCTTGCCTTACGTTTGTTCTCGGGAGTGTGGCGAGCCGGTTTGTGCTCTTTTGGCTTCTAGTAGTTCTCTGTCATTATTGAGTTTCGAGTGGGTCTTGGAACTTGGGCATCTTACGAAACTTCGTTCGGTCCCTTCGCCAGTGCAGAGATGTCGGGTGACCAATGGCCAGGTGTTACCTCTGTATCGTTGGGTCCGGGGGAGTATTTCGGTCGGCGATTTTTCCTGGCCTATGTCTTTAGCCTTGGTTAAGGGACTGCCTGTTAATCTAATTTTGGGGTGTGATTTCATCAATAAAACGGTTTGGTCTTGGATTATTCCCGACACACTTTTTCCTTTAAGTTCGCTCCTCAAGAGAAGTTTGGCCTTTGCGAGTGAGCTAAACCTAGTGTGCATCAAACTGCCGGGGCGTCGGTCGTTGGGGTCGCAGCTGAGTTTGATCTGGCCCATCTCTTGCCCCATCAGGCTTCTCAGTTACGTGAGTTGTTGCAGTTTTTTCCCAGCTCCTTAGTGATAACCTGGGTGTTACTAACGTTCTTGAATATCATATCCGTCTGTCCGATGATATTCCGGTTAGGCAATCCTCATACCACCTCTCACCCCCTAAGGTGAAGATACTTAAAGCTCAAATATCTCAGATGCTCCAACAAGGAGTGATTAGGCCCTCTACTTCTGCTTATGCTTCCCCAACATATCCTGTACCTGAAGATCAGGGGCGCGATTTCAGACCTGTGGTCGACTACCGCCGTTTAAACGCTAAGGCTGTACTTGAATCAGGACCCTTACCTGATCTGCATAATTCTTTTACCTGGTTTGCCGGTGCTAATTGGTTTACAGTCCTTGATTTGAATCAGGCCTATTACCACGTTCCATTGGCTGAAGAATGTAAACATGTTACCTCATTTTGTACTGATTGGAACTTGTTTGAAATTAACAGAATCCCTTTTGGGCTAGCAACCGGAGCGGCTGTGCTTACTCGTTTCTTGGATAATAGCCTTGGCGACTTGAAGTTAGTCTGTGTGTATAATTATTTTGAAGACTTGATTACTTATAGTCGTTCGTTTGAGGATCATTTGAAGCATATCCAGCAGGTTCTTTTGCGATTACAGCGAGCCGGGATAACGGTTAAGCCCAGTAACGTCACGCTAGCCAAGCAGGAGGGATCTTTCTTAGTTCATGTAGTGTCAGGTCAGAGTATTCGAATTCAGTAAGAGCGAACGAAAGCCTTACGGGCATTGCCTCCACCTACTGATAAGCGGGGAATTGCTAATTTCATAGGCATGGCAAATTACTTTAGGCGTTTTGTTCCCAATTTTTCTCAGTTGGTGGCACCCTTAAATCAGTTACACCGGAAGGGCGCGCACTTTGAATGGGGACCCGCCCAGGAGGCTGCCTTTGAGCACATTAACGCAGCGATAGCCAGTCCACCGGTACTTGGGGTACCCGATTTTAATAAAAAGTTTGTTGTTCAAACTGACGCTTCTAATGCTGGTATTTCTGCTGTTCTCCTCCAGGAGTTTGAGGGGCAAAGACAGCCATTAACCTATGCGTCTCGGCGGTTATTTGATGCCGAACTTAAGTACTCTGTTTATGAGTGCGAGGCCTTAGCTGTTTTATTTGCGTTAAAGAAGTACCTCTTCTATCTTGACCATCGGGTATTCCAATTAGAAACCGACAATCAGGCTTCGAGCTGGGTGTTGGCTAGGCCGCGCAAAACTGGCCGTATTGCAAGGTGGGCAGTACGCATTTCGGCATTTCAGTTTGGAGTCAAACATGTCAAGGGCTCTGAAAATATCCTTGCGGACGTTGTCAGCCGGATGTTCGCCGAAACTACACCTGGTGAGGGAAGACAGCAGATAGAGAGGGACAACCTAAATTGTATGGTGTTGGGTGAAATTCCCCTCTTGTTTGAAGATGTTGCTCAGCACCAGGATCAGGACCCTGTTTGGGCCCCATTAAGCAACGTGTGCTGGCAGGATAGCTATCGGATGAGTATGTTCTTTTTTAACAGTGGTATTCTCTGTAAGAGGATGGGCGAGGCTAGGCAGTTCAAGATCTGTTTGCCTGCACCCTTGTGCTCCAGGTTTTTCGTTATTTTCATGATTCGTTGATGGGTGGCCATTTAGGTACTTACAAGACTCTTCACAGAATCGAGGAGAATTTGACTTGGCCCTCCATGGACTGTGATGTGAGGGAGGTGATATCCCAATGCCGCTTGCGTAATGTAGCCAAAACCAAGAACGCTCTTCAACTGGGGTGGCTGAATTCTGAACGACAGTCCTGTCCTATGGACAAGCTCTACATTGATTATTTAGGACCATTACCTCGTACTATGAAGGGTCATCGATATGTACTAGTTATTATCGATGCGTTTTTCAGATTTACTTGGCTCCTCCCGAGCCGTAACGTTGCCGCTGCCGCCACTATTTATCATTTAACTAATGCTTTCAGTGCTTTTGGGCCACCCAAGCAGCTTGTTAGTGATAATCTTCCTGCCTTTCTTTCGGGTCCTTTCAAAGCCTTCTGTTTTCAGAGTGGTGTGTAGCATATCACCACCACCAGGTTATATCCCCAGAAGTCCTCTGCGGGGAGAGTTAACCGAAATCTTAAGTCCAAACTGATTATTTATCATCAGAAAACCCCTAGTAAATGGGACTCCAGTCTTTCCTGTCTTAGTTTTGCCTTTAATACCGCCAGTCATGAAGCCTTGCGAGCTACTCCTGCATCCTTGGTCCTTTCCTATCCAGTTAATTCCCCTCATTCGAACTTGTGGGGAATTCAAGATCTTATTCCAGCTGATGTTAGTCCTTGTGTTATCAAGGAGAACTGGAGCTGGGCCAGGCTTAATATACTCAGAGCCCATAACAAACAAGCTGAGGCATTATAATCTTAATCGGGGAACCTTTAATGGCATTCCGGGGGATCATGTTTATGTCTGCAATTTCCCATAGAGGCAGGTACGTGGTGGCAATTTTAGTAAATTCACTCCTCGTTTTGTGAGGTCGTGCACTATCATACGTATATTAGGCCCAGTAAACCTTTTGGTCAAGGAGAACAGTTCAGATAGGCAGTATTGGGTTCACCTTAGCCAGGTTAAGTTCAAGTAGCTCAGGGCTTGAATCACTCCCATCCTGTTAAGTTTGAGGGGGGGGGGGGGGGGGGGGAGGCTGAGCCGCGTTGGGCTCATGATATGCATTGGTTTAAACCTTCGTTCCTATTCTGTGTTTGATTCCCCGCAGTTATTGCAATTATGTTGTTGTTCGCTCTCTCCGCGAGAGCAGTGGTGTACTATCTTTGGTCTCATGTGCTGTGTGTGAGCAGTCGGTCGGTTGGCGTGGAGCAGCGATGAAGTCTCCGAGGGGTGTAGTCCGGCCGGGCCCACTGGCGGTCTCTATGCAGTGTCGGAGTGTGTGTGGCTGTTCTCATTGCTACGAGGTCCGTGGCTCACCGATCCTGGAGACGAAAGTTGAGTTTGGATTTAATTTATCAGCAAGTCAGGACTGTTCACATTGGGACGTTGGATTCTTGTTGTTGGCTGTTGGGACATTCCTGCAAGCAACAACTTGTGTGTTCGTCTTGGCGAAGGTTTTGCCACTGTCCGGTGGAGTCTAACTGTATTTGGTTACTTGCAATTGAAGTGCACCAGCGGATGTGGCCGTTAACGTTCCGCTTACCTGCCCTGGCCGTTGGTATACATTCAGGCAGTGTGCTTTCCTCACTGTGCTGCCGCTGTCGAGAATGGTGTTTCGTTTGACAGCTTAATGTATGCTTGGTTGTGGGCGTCCATGACTTTTACGTTTTGCATTGAACTCCCGGTTGTGTGCTGGTCAATTGGAGTGCAGGTTACCTTGTCGGAGGGTCCACTGACTGTCTGTTGGTTGGATTGTCGTCGGATCTAGAATGGTTGGGCCGACTTCCTGTCTCACATAAGTGATAGTACACTCCTGGAAATGGGAAAAAGAACACATTGACACCGGTGTGTCAGACCCACCATACTTGCTCCGGACACTGCGAGAGGGCTGTACAAGCAATGATCACACGCACGGCACAGCGGACACACCAGGAACCGCGGTGTTGGCCGTCGAATGGCGCTAGCTGCGCAGCATTTGTGCACCGCCGCCGTCAGTGTCAGCCAGTTTGCCGTGGCATACGGAGCTCCATCGCAGTTTTTAACACTGGTAGCATGCCGCGACAACGTGGACGTGAACCGTATGTGCAGTTGACGGACTTTGAGCGAGGGCGTATAGTGGGCATGCGGGAGGCCGGGTGGACGTACCGCCGAATTGCTCAACACGTGGGGCGTGAGGTCTCCACAGTACATCGATGTTGTCGCCAGTGGTCGACGGAAGGTGCACGTGCCCGTCGACCTGGGACCGGACCGCAGCGACGCACGGATGCACGCCAAGACCGTAGGATCCTACGCAGTGCCGTAGGGGACCGCACCGCCACTTCCCAGCAAATTAGGGACACTGTTGCTCCTGGGGTATCGGCGAGGACCATTCGCAACCGTCTCCATGAAGCTGGGCTACGGTCCCGCACACCGTTAGGCCGTCTTCCGCTCACGCCCCAACATCTTGCAGCCCGCCTCCAGTGGTGTCGCGACAGGCGTGAATGGAGGGACGAATGGAGACGTGTCGTCTTCAGCGATGAGAGTCGCTTCTGCCTTGGTGCCAATGATGGTCGTATGCGTGTTTGGCGCCGTGCAGGTGAGCGCCACAATCAGGACTGCATACGACCGAGGCACACAGGGCCAACACCCGGCATCATGGTGTGGGGAGCGATCTCCTACACTGGCCGTACACCACTGGTGATCGTCGAGGGGACACTGAATAGTGCACGGTACATCCAAACCGTCATCGAACCCATCGTTCTACCATTCCTAGACCGGCAAGGGAACTTGCTGTTCCAACAGGACAATGCACGTCCGCATGTATCCCGCGCCACCCAACGTGCTCTAGAAGGTGTAAGTCAACTACCCTGGCCAGCAAGATCTCCGGATCTGTCCCCCATTGAGCATGTTTGGGACTGGATGAAGCGTCGTCTCACGCGGTCTGCACGTCCAGCACGAACGCTGGTCCAACTGAGGCGCCAGGTGGAAATGGCATGGCAAGCCGTTCCACAGGACTACATCCAGCATCTCTACGATCGTCTCCATGGGAGAATAGCAGCCTGCATTGCTGCGAAAGGTGGATATACACTGTACTAGTGCCGACATTGTGCATGCTCTGTTGCCTGTGTCTATGTGCCTGTGGTTCTGTCAGTGTGATCATGTGATGTATCTGACCCCAGAAATGTGTCAATAAAGTTTCCCCTTCCTGGGACAATGAATTCACGGTGTTCTTATTTCAGTTTCCAGGAGTGTATTTCAAGTGCTGGCCGACCCCCGAGACTTGTGAGCGCCGTTAGCTGCACTTTTCTTATTTTCTGTTGTGTGTATTTGTATGGCTCATAGCCGATGGTTTTGAATTAAAGTTGAATAGTTTTTAGTGGTATTATAAGTCATGGGACTTCAGCCGTTTTAAAATTAAAGTTCATTGCTTGTTAAGTGTTAGATTGTTTGGGCCTTCAGCCTGATTAATACATTGTTTAAAGGTAAAGCCTTGGGCCTTCTGCCTACTAAAAATTATTTTAGTTGTCAGAATGAGATTTGCACTTTGCAGCGGAGTGTGTGCTGATATGAAACTTCCTGGCAGATTAAAACTGTATGCCGGACCGAGACTCGAACTCGGGACCTTGGCCTTTTGCGGGCAAGTGCTCTACCATATTTTTTTTATCACGAATATTTTTCAGTGAATGAGAAACTTTACGTTCTTGAGCTAAAATAATGCTTTAAAAATAATGTAGGTTTAGAAACTTCCTGAACAATTGGTGGGGCCGGCCGGAGGGGCCGAGCGGTTAAAGGCGCTACAGTCTGGAACCGCACGACCGCTACGGTCGCAGGTTCGAATCCTGCCTCGGGCATGGATGTGTGTGATGTCCTTAGGTTAGTTAGGTTTAAGTAGTTCTAAGTTCTAGGGGACTTATGACCACAGCAGTTGAGTCCCATAGTGCTCAGAGCCATTTGAACCATTTGAACAATTGGTGGAATAACAAAAGAAAATGAAACAGAAGAAAAAGAGTGCCAGAGGAGGAATCGAACCCGAGACCTCTGGCGTAAGTATGAGAGCCCTAACCATCTTTTTTTTCTTCGTTTTTTCTTTTTTATCTTCTTTTTAATTTTTTTTCAGGAAGCAGCGCGTTAGCGCTCTTTTTTTATTATTATTTTTTTTTAAATTGGAAATTATTTTCGGTGCCAACCTTTTTTTTATACATGGAAAAAGGCGTCTTTCAGTTACGACAAACAAAATTAGAAAATTACATCCGTAGCAACAACAGAACAAGAGTACCTTCTAAACAAAAAAAAAAAAAAAAGAATTTGAAACTAATAGTGTGATGATAGATAATAAAGAAAGAAAAATGTAACCAAATCCCGCACGCCATTCCATGTCCATGGCCCACCTGCGTACAGATTCCATTTTCCAAATTGGTACAACATTTCGCAGCGTGTGGAGCCCCATGTCGGCGGTCATCCTCTGCCAGGTACTCCCCAACTGTGAGGGGGGTTATCGAAGACACTGCGCAAATAGTTCGCAAATAGTTGTCGGTATCGGGGTGTACACTCAAGTGTGCTATGACTGTCCTGGAGAAATTTCCAGTAATCAAGCACCATCTTCTCATTATCTCGAAAGAGGTAGTATACGGACATGCCTTTAAACCATGTGAGAGCGTGAGTCTTCGCAGGTGGGAAATAAGTATTCTCTGGACAAAGGAGGAGCCGTGGCTCAGTTGTGCGAGGCGCGATACGTAGGTAGCAGGCGAGGATCTTCTGCACTAGCAGCCATACCTCTAACGCCGGTCCACATGTTAAGGGGTGTTCGTCAGTATCCACGAGGTGGCAACGTGGGCAAAGGGGGGAATCCGTCATCCCAATAGCGTGCAGCCTTTTTCGTGTTACAACCTTCCCGTTCACCACCTGGTACCACGTGGCTCGTACCCGCGTGGGGAGGAACGGCTTCTGGACCGCTCTCCACACTGCAGGCCATAGGGTCGTAGGGATCTTCCTCTCAATCACATTCCGAGGGATGGACCTTAGCAGCAGTCTGTAAACGTCTCTCGCGTTGGGAGTGCGAGTGTTGGGAAGGTCTGGATGCACGTAACTATACGCAAGAATAAATGCCGAGAGGTGCGAGAGTGAAGGTGTAATGAGCGCAACCGTGACAGGTGGCAGAAGAGACGCCGGCAGCAATTCCTCTAACAGACGTCCCGTAAGGGAAGCATCTTTGTGGGTCCACAATTTCATCATTGTGCACAAGTATAACGCTGTAGCTCTCGCTCGTATATTTATAAGTCCCAGTCCGCCATCACGCGGAGGGAGGGTGAGTGTTTCGTAGCGGACTTTGAATAGGTGTCCGGCGCTAAGGTAATATCCAAACGCTGCTTGCAATCTGTGTGCCATCGCTGTCGATATCGGTAGGACCTGGGCCATGTGGATCACCTTAGTTGCCACGTGAAGGTTGAGGTATTCCACACGCTGTAGGAGGTCCATCCGTCGAAGTAAGTTCCGGCGAACTTCTGTGCGTATGGCCTGTAGTAATCGTGCATAGTTCATGGCAGCCGTGCGGCGCACATCCTGTGTAAATGTTATGCCCAAGAACCGGATATTGTTAACTAGTGGGAGTGGGGCTAAAGCGTCCTCCTGTAGACCTCTCCCAATCGGCATCGCTGCCGACTTGGCCACATTCATGAGGCTGCCCGCTGCCAAGACATACCGACTGATCCATTGTATCACCGAGCGCACCTCGTCACCAGATCGGACAAGTAATAGAAGGTCATCAGCATATATCCTGCAGTGAAAGGTGTGATCCCTCAATGACATTCCGGAGAGCCCGTTTTTCAACCCTCCGATCGCGTAAAGGATTATGGAGAGTGGGCATCCTTGGCGAACTGACCGTCGGATCGGAAAGGGACCCGCAATCCGTCCGTTCACCAGTACACGGGATGCTGCTCCACGGAAAAGGCGCTGAAAGATGTCGAGAAAGTCAGGCGGGAAGCCCATGCGGGCCATAACGGACAGAAGGAACTTGTGGTGAACTCTGTCGAAGGCGTGGTCGAAATCAATGGAGATCAGAGCAGCTCGAAGGCGACAGGATGTGGCGATGGCTATTAAATCCCTGCATTCGCTGGTTGCCGTTTGCATGTTGGTCACTCCGCCCTATGTCGTTTGCTCCATTGAGAGGAGTAGGGGCAGAACCTTCTTTATGCGGCTGGCGAGTAGTCGGGAGAAGATTTTATAGTCCGAGTTGAGCATTGTAATGGGCCTGTAGTCCTCGGCCGTCCGACCTCTGGAAGGCTTGTGTATCGGTATAAGGAGACCTTCCACGAATGCAGGTGGCACGTGGGAACCGGGGGTCATCAGTTCTTGGTTCATGATGGTCCATCGGAGCATCATTAGATCGCGGAAAGTCCGATAAAACTCGAGTGGCAGTCCGTCTGGCCCGGGAGATTTGTTGAGTGCTCCCTTGTTAAGCGCGTCCTCGATGTCGTCCCGTGTAATTCCACCTAACAGCGTCGCCGCTGCTGCATTGTCGAGGGTGCGCGACACGTGCTGCAGTGTGTCGTAATCGTCCGCTTCCTCTTCCTCTGTATTCACCTCGTCGTAAAACCGGCGATAGTGATCTGCAAAGGCTTCTGTAACCGCCGCCTGAGTCATTACGACTCTACCACCTGGCAATACGAGGTCCGTGATCAGCTGCTGTCGGCGTCGGCGGCTGTCGAGCACGATGTGATGAATAGACGGGTTTTCTCCTTCCGCTCGGTCTTGACGTCGCGATCGCACGACGACCCCCTCCAAACGTTTCCTCGTAAGAGACAATATTTGACCTTTAATTCGGCGGCTTTCCATTTGTCAGTTTGGAGATGATGGTTGGCTGTCGAGTTCGCGAAGCATCGTGTAATAAAAGTCCAATCTGTGAAGATGCCAAGCTGCGATATCTTTACGGAATTGAGTTAGCACACGCCGAAACTCTGGTTTTGCACAGTCCACCCGCCATGCTAGAGTCGAAGGGTATCGGGGAAGACGACGTTCGCAAGCCAGCTATGTGTTGGCGATAATCCAACGGCACTCCGGGGCTTGAAGATGTGCCACATTCAGCTTCCAGGGTCCTCGGCTGCGCCATATCCGCTGCTGTTGTAGAGTGAGTGTGCATATGAAAGCGCTATGATCGGAGAAGGCAAGCGGCCAACGTTCGGCGTTCAATACTCCCGGCGCTAGAGCTCGTGAGACATAAATGCGGTCTAGGCGACTGGCTGAGTGACTAGTAAGGTACGTCAGCCCGGGACGGTCAGCGTGCACTGTCTCCCACGTGTCGGTGAGAAGCAGATCTCGAACCAGGAGCCGCAGTTCTTGACAAATCGAGAAGTGTGGGACTTGGTCTTTGGGTTGGAGCACACAGTTAAAGTCGCCGCCGAAGATATATTGATCGAAGCGGCTGATAAAGAGGGGGGCGATATCCTCCGAGTAGAACAGCGATCGTTCGCGGCGTTGGTCAGTTCCTGATGACGCGTAAATGTTAATGATGCGTGTGCCCAGTGCTGTGATCGCCAGCCCCCTTCCTGACGGAAGGTAAGTCACTTCTTCGATGGCAATTCCGTCGCGCACTAATATTGCCGTACCGCTGCCATTCCCATCCGCCGGTGACATATATGTCACATAACCGTAGAAAACGAGGAGGTCCGCTATATACACTTCTTGCAACAGGGCAATGTCAACATCTCACGCAGCAACTGGATCTTCACTGCCGTTCGTATCGTGTTGAGGTTAAGCGTGGCGATACGATAAGCTTGTTGCCGAACCGCAGGTGTTGAGTTATCCATTAACACTGGAATTACCTATGACGCTTCTGACTGTATTGACACCTCCGCATCCCCCCAAACCTCACCTGCCGTCCATTCTAGAGAGCCGGCGCCAATGGCGTGGGCCCTGTTGGCGTAACTTTCATGGGTCCGTCGTCGTCGTGGTCATCCACCCACGTCGGGGAACTCAAAGCAAGATCGGCTTCCCTAGCTTCCTCAGGACACGGCGTGGGTGCTTGCACTCCAGAAGGTGGTGGGCAGCATTTGTCCTGCATATCGTCATCCGATTTTGCCACTGTAGGTATATGTGGTTTGTCCTCAGTTCCGTTCGGTGGCGCCACACTGCAGCAAACGGCGGCTGCCTCTGTGGTAGCGTCGTCATTGAAGGTGGAGTCGTCGTCCTCTGGAGGCTGTGTTGGCGGACTCCGTTAAGCACAGGATATATCTGGAATTGTTCGGAAGTTGCTCTACGCCTCCGCTTCCGTCGCTTCGGAGAGCGTTGCTTCCTGGCGTGTCCTTCTGTGTCAGACGACGGCAAAGATTCCCGACGTTCCGGCACAAAGGCAGCTGTAGGCACAATAAGCGAGTCTACGGCCATGCTATCGTCATTTATGTTGTTATCCGTCGACGGGGGCGGCGGCATCGGAATTGAATACGTAGCTTGTGGGACGGGTGTGTCGTCATCCCCCTGTATTGGAGGATGGAGCCGCGACCCAACAGTGGATGTCGGCTGTCGTGGTGAATTGGTAGCTGTCTTGAGGGCTGCTGCATAAGTCACGGGAAGCAGCGTCGGCTGCGATGACGGGTCTGCGTCAGCCGGCGGCAGTTGAGTGATTCGACGTTGGAGACAGTCTGATCTGAGGTGTCCCTCCTTCCCACAACCAGAACAGATCTTTGGTTGCCCATCGTAGATGACGATGGCACGGCAGCCACCGATATTCAGATATGAAGGTACATGTCTTTTAAGTTCTATTCGGACCTGGCGGACTCCGTTAAGCACAGGATATGTCTGGAATTGCGTCCATTTTTCCGCAATATGATCATGGACCATGCCGTAGGAGCGCAGCGCTGTCACGACGTCCTCCGCCGGTAGTTCGAAAGGAAGTTCGAAAATTCTGATCGTGCGAAGTCCCATGCCAGAATAATCGACGTGTACAGTCCCCACATTGCCATCAGCATGGCAGAAACGGAGGCCCTGTTTCGTGTCCCGAAGCATCCGTTCACATGTTGCGTCGTTGATGATCTTGACATGTACGATACTACTCACAATGGGCAAGTGAATGCCGAGAATGTCGGTCGCCGGGATTTTAACTTCTTCTCGTAGAAATCGTTCGACTTCGAGTGCTTTGGGCCGTGCAAATTCGTTGCGGAACGTAAATTTGAGCGTCGATTTTCTGTATTGGTGCTCCACAGTGATCTATATGCTGAGTACGGCACGCGCGAAACGGCCGCGTACGATGTAAACAACACGAGCGCTCGCTCCGCGGCAGGAACACAAACGGCGCGTCCTCACCGCAGCACAGCCGAAGGCCAACTGACCATCTGAGCTACCCAAGCACGACCCACGCCCCGTCCTCACAGCTTTACTGTGCCAGTACCTCGTCTCCTACTTTCCAAATTTCACAGAAGCTCTCCTGCAAACCTGGCACAACTAGCACTCCTGGAAGAAAATTGTGTTTTAAATCATGGGCCTTCAGCCGTTTTAAAATTAAAGTTCCTTGCTTGTAAGTATTAGACTGTTTGGAGCCTTCTGCCTAATTTAAGATTAGGCATTATTGTTTAAATTTATTTTACCTTGAGTTTTAAGTCATGGGGCCTTCAGCCATCTTTAAATTAAGGTTTTTGCTTTTCAAGTGTTAGATTTTGGGCCTTCAGCCAAATTGTACAACTTACTTAACGTGAGGCCTTCTGCCCTCTAATTAACTGAATTCTGAGTTAATGGATTTTAGCCGTTTATTTTAATTAAAGTGGTTGTGTCCTTAAGGCATAAGATGGTGCGGCGTAGCAGTCGATAACTAAGTTCAAGAATTTGTACTGTAATGTTTGGTCAAATAAATAAAGTTATATGCGTTCGAGTGTAACTGACAGACGCTCATTTTGGCCCCTTTCCACAATTCCAACTACCTGTCCTGCGGGTTTAGCAGGGCGTTTCACTAACACTCGTAGACGAGGCTGTGGATGTCTACGCAGCCCGTACGATATTCTCACACTAGTAGACAAGGCTTTGGACGTCTATGCGGCACAAACACCCACCAGGATCGTCAGATTGTAAGGGCAGCAGTGGCAGATCGTCCAGCTACTTCAGTACAGATAAAAGAGCTTGTAAGCACAGAAGTGTCAACTCGAACTGTTGCGAACTGGTTATTATGAGTGGAACTTTGGGCGCACGCACCTCCAGTCCGTCCTCCACTCACGCCACAGTATTTACGTTCATGGCTCGACTGGTGCCGTCAGAGGATCTCTTGGAAAATGGAATAGCGAGCCATGATCTTTAGCGATAAAAGCAGATTCTGTTTGCAAGCAAGTGATGGTCATTTGCACGCACGACGTAGACTTGTTGAGCGCTGTCTCGTAGAGTACATTCTTCCAAGACACGCTGGCCCCAACCGAGCCCTTATGGTCTGAAATGTGACAAGCTACAACTTTCGTTCATGTCTGATATTTCTGGCGGGAAGCCCAGCGCTCTGTACGCGAAGAATTTTATTAGACCCGTTCTTTTGCCGTTATGGCCACAGGGAGAGGATGTGTTGTTCCAACAAGATAATGCACACCGGCTCACTGCTCGTGAAAGTCAACGTGCTCTGCAAGACGTGCAGCAGCTTCACTGACCAACACGATCACCGGATTCCAATATAATGGGACGAGAAGTGACTCGTACGACTCGTCATCTAACAATTCGTGTAGAACAACAACAGGTCGAGCAAGCGCGGAATTACGTACCCCAGGATAGTACTCGCTATCTGTACGATCGACTGTATCCCAGAGTCAGCGACTGCATTACCTCCTGTGGAGGCTACACCACATATTAATATCGGTGTTTCAGCATGGGTCGCTGCCTGGTATTACAGAACCACTTGTACTATTGATCTGCAAATGTAATAATTTCATGTAATCCATGTGCTCTGTTACAATAATAAATCTTGAGTGAACTGGAAACATCCAAACGCTTGTAGGATACTATTTTTTTCCGGCAGAGTATATTTACTTTATCGGCTATCATCGTATGATTCAAGTTTTCGCGTTTGGTTTTTTTGTTTAGAAATTATCCCTAACAGTGCTAAAGTTTAGAGCAAGTCAGGACCACAGGTTTTGTGGGTGATAGCTTTCATGAACTAACCCGACGAGAGCACTGCTCGACTTAATCTTTGATACTCTCTTTAAGAAGATATCTGAAGCAGTTGATGTAGCAGACTTGATGTACGAGGTCAAAGAACCTTTCATCTAAAGGTCTATGTGTTAATTTCATTTGTTAAAACATCCATGACAATGCATCTAGAACGTTGGAAATACCGTGCCTTGGGAAAATCCGAGTCCCAGTCACTGGAATCAGGCACATTGTGTTCGGTTTTTATTTTGACATTTTCGTACTATCTTTGTTCATGCATAATTTATCCTTGCTATCCCCATGTCAGACCATGCAATCAACATATTATCAGCATGGTCTGCATGTCAGAAAAACGGACACTCTGTGAAGGTCCCTGAATTATATCTTGATCGACTGAACTATAATGAAAGTTTGCCTTCAGTGTTACTTGAAATTGTGCGGAATAATAATTTGACTCGTATGATGCTTCTTAATTCTGAAGAATGGCTTGGACAATATCATAAGCATAAAGTCACAGGCCAACCTTATAAGGGTGGAAACGATAATTCTCAACAACGTATTACGATCGTGCAGGGGAAGTCGAAATGAACAGTTTGATATGAGTCACTTACTGTGTACCAAGTCGGGAAACAACCTCAGATTGGCCTTCAACAGTTACCTAAGCCAAAGCCCATAAGCGTCTCGCGAGATGTTGCGTGTTTCATCTTCCTCTTCTGTCACTGGCTTTCGTCAACGTTAGTACACTAATCTTCCTGTGAGGGTTATGAAAGAAAAAAAGAGTTTTGAACATTTCAAGCAAAAACTAATTGTTTCCATTTTGATCAAATCTTAAACCTCACAAGCACAGTAGTCACGTGGTAAGAAGGTCAGAGAAACAAAACGACGTCATTCTTAATTTTACGCTGTTAAATTTCACAAAACTGCGAGATAAATGTTATAAAATTGTCATTGTAAGTGTACGATTAAGCCAGCGGCGTCGGAGGACAGTGGGGTAGCTTCATGCGCCATGGATCATTTGCACGGTAAATCGTAAGGATGAGGAGCGAGTCATTTTTACATTCACATCACAAATTAGTTTTCAAACATGGCTACATGATTAACATTTATAAGAGACAGGATTTCTACTACGGAATAGTAGTTTTCAAGGTGAAACTTTTTCAGTTTGTTCTCATATTTTACTTTGCTGTCTCTCAGACATTTTATATGATATCAAAAGCTTTAGCTTGCAGCCAGGTGCAACCCTTTTTGTGCAAGAGACGATGTGGAAGATGGAATGTTATTTTTTCTGCTATTGTAATTATGTACATCATTGTTCCTTTTCAGCTGAAGTTGATTATTTGCAATGAACTTTGTGATGGAATATATAGGGTGAACATTAATGAAACCGACGAACTTCAGGGATGAATTGCTGACTGGAATGGAGGAAAAAAGGTCCTATGATCAAGTGTCTGGGAATGGACGGCATACGTGCAACGACAACAAATCGTCCTGGAACACAGTGCAGAGCTGTACCAAATCCATGTCACAACAGATTTTCAGAGCGGCCACAATGTGAGTGAGATATTAGCGGTTATCACGTAGCATACACCCATTTATACTTTGGCTTACACCGTGTTGAAGGCTCACTTGCCTTGAGATTGTACTAGGGTTCGTGCCAACATCTTGTAGAATCTGGACCTCCAACTCTGGTATACGCACAGTCTGCCGCCTAACTACACGTTCGTTAAAATTAAAATGTAGACAACTATACTGAAAGAAAAGGACCTTAGATTAGTTAAATAGAACTGAATAAGAATCAGAAAATTAGAAATAACGTTAAATTTTTAAAGAAAATAAGAACATCACTTAAGAGCTCAAATCTGTAAACATGAAATCAGGTACAGTGTAAAATAGAATGATAAGGAGACTAGATTGAACCACTGTTTAAGGTATACAAAATATTAAAATAGGAAGTTGGTCAGTAAATATGTCAATTGCTACAGTCAGCAGTTGCAAACAGTTTTGCACTGACTTCAATCTATTTCTCAAACACTGATTGACCCAGCGCAAAATTGAACATGGATGGAGTAGGATATGTAAGGTGGCAGAATAAATAAAGGTCAATTTCGCACCTTACATAAGAGTTTTATACATTGTAATGCGAAGGTGAATATGACACCTACTTGCTTCAGCAGTAATGAGTAGATATAAGTATGTAATGCAAAAGAGATGACACTCAATCGATAGTATTAACACACCACTCCTACATAATGCATGTCAGTGGGCAGAAGGTGAAACAAGCAGCAGGGGAAACGTTTTGTGTGGAGGCAGGCGCGCCCAGACGCAGAGTCCACAACACAGGAGGCACCACGAAAACCTCTTAGGGGGCGTTCCGCAGCAAAAGTCAGTCACTGGACAAGTGATGCATACTGGAGAGCAAGTAATGGACCATCAGAAGTAGGACAGAAAGAAGCTTTAGAAAACCGCGTTTCGGAATTCCAAATGGATACAAACAAAACCTGTGATGCAGTTGATCACGTGAACAGCGAGTGGTACACATGTGATGTACGCATGTAACATTTAGGCGTCTGGAGTGGGCACAAACCGTCCAATTGGCGGACACGAACTGGGAAGGAGTAAAGTGTCGAGATTTAGATGCAGTTTAATGGTAGGGCCCTTGCGATTGGCAGAGGGAGTTTCCACAAACTAACAGGAACGCTTCTATTGGTCGAAAAACGGCGTGACATGGAGAACAAAGGAACTCAGTTGGGGAGACAATTCAGGTTCAAGAAAGGCAAAAGCGAAGTTTTTTGGGACTCCTCTGAACTGGCGTCAAGTGCAGAACGAGACTCATAACGCTCCGTACGACACAGAGGAGAAATTTGTGAGAACACCGCGTTTACTGCGGCTGACAATCAGCTAGATATTAGCTGTAGTGTCGTTGAGGTCAAACTGTGGAGAACCGAACCAGCCAGTTAGTTAACTGTTCTTGCGAGGACTGAGAGGACATTTTAACATGCACGCTGCTCCAGCCATGCGCGTGCATATCGCCATATTCCAAGACCAGGGATGAGTACGTGTTTTCTCGCATAACGAGAAACATAGGGAGAGTTTCTGCCGGAAAAATCAGCAAAGGCTTAATTACTTTTATAGGAATTTCAGAGGACGAGAGCAGCCATGCAGATGACAGTTCATTGCAGCTAAGGCTCTGAGCACTATGGGACTTAACGTCTGAGGTCATCAGTCCCCTAGAACTTAGAACTACTTAAACCTAACTAACCTAAGGACGTCACAGACCTCCATGCCCGAGGCAGGATTCGAACATGCGACCGTAGCGGTCGCGTGGTTCCAGACTGAAGCGCGTAGAACCGCTCGGCCACACCGGCCGGCGACAGCTCTCATAACATTGTCACATTGTAAACTGTGTAAATGCGTGTATTTCTGTGATAAGATTACATCATTAAACCAAAAACATTTACAGCTTACACAGTTGTTCTGTCCTCAAAACCTTATAAACTTACTGCTATGTCTCTTCCCAAGACTTTCAATGATTCCAAGTGCAATTTTGACTGAACTAAGCTGTTTTAGGAGTTCCAAAATGTGCTTTTCTATTTTAAATTCTCATCAACATGGTCAACTACAACTTTCTAAGTTTCCACCTTATCTTTTACTTCCTCACAATGTTACACTTCTCACTTGTGCACTACCTATAGATCCGGAGAACTGTTTGTATCTAACACATTGTGGATGAGCTGTAACTATGATTTCTTTTGTAGGTCAATTTGAGTTAGTTTCTCAGGCCGACAGACCTCATGTGTCTTATATCAACTTAAATCAAATTTATTGTCTCGACTTCCACTACAAAACTGTGGTATGTTGAAAACAGGTATCGTTCACACCCTGTAAATGATTCGGCAGTTTTTCAGCGCATTTCCACAATTACTGCAGTCTTTTCAAAATTACTTTAGGATTGACACGAATGAAGCAGTAGGGTTAGTCTCACGACGAAGCACGGACCGCACTGAGCCAAGCTCACGAGGCGTGCTGTGGTGTGCTTCTCAGCAACGAGCCGCGGTTGCTAGACCGTCACCACCACTCCCTACAACAGTTTCCGCTTGAGCTATGTTGCAATATCAGGCAGCTTGCTGTCCTCTGGGTTTCTGCCATTAGGGTGCCACCTTGTCACTGCCATGTCAACCAAACGGAACTGATGTGGACCCAAATTAAAGATTACATTTCGAGCAATGTTTAAAAAAAATATTCAGTCGAGGCACTCACAAAGAAACGTGTTGGGGTAGTCACCTCTGAAGACTGATGGAAAGCCGTCAGTTACAAGCACACACTGTTGAAAAAGCGTGACAGAACGAAGCTGTTGAAAAAAATTTTAAAGGAAATGGTAATTTCATTAAATAACGCAATGACTATGCCACTTCAAGCATCTGTGATAGCAACGAGCGTGATGTCAACGCAGCTTTTCTATTGTCATCACAGGAAAATGGGCAAACCGATTCAGGTGAATGATGTGTGCGATTTAAGTACCTGCACAGGAAAATTTATCCCATGTTGCAACTACAAATGAAAAGACTGTTATCAGCACCCCAAGTCATAATGAAGTTCATCTCACGTACTCAGTACTAACAGGACAATAGAAAACCCTCTTACTGTTTGCATTGTAATTGTTGCAAAACTGAGTTTGTGTGTTTTGTAGTACTATTATTCTTGCTTCCAAAGATTGACAGGCATAATTGTTTTGGGCATGTTACAAAAAAGCGAGCGACTGCTCAGGTTTCCACGTGGCAGCACAGCATCACCCACAACGCTCTCGTGTTAGAGACGTCCGGCATAGTTTCGGTTTGGAACAAATGAAAATATGTTGTATTTTTTAATATTTCCTAAGCGTTGGGTGTTCAGTAATAAAAGCCGGCTGGTGTGGCCGAGTGGTTCTAGGCGCTTCAGTCTGGAACCGCGCGACCGCTACGGTCGCAAGTTCGAATCCTGCCTCGGGCATGGATGTGTGTGATGTCCTTAGGTTAGTTAGGTTTAAGAAATTCTAAGTTCGAGGGGACTAATGACCTCAGATGTCAAGTCCCATAGTGCTCAGAGCCATTTGAACCATTTTTCAGTAACAAAAATCTCGGCCACACCGGTCGGCTTTTATTACTGAACACCCAACGCTTAGGAAATATTAAAAAATACAACATATTTTCATTTGTTCCAAACCGAAACTATGCCTAAATCAGGATAGCCCGACGCGGGTTTGAACCGTCATCCTCTCGAATGCGAGTTCAATGTGCTAACCATTGCGCCACCTCACTCTGTTGAAATGTAAGTTTACGAGTATGTTCTGTGAGTGGCGTGGCAGCTCTGCCTTGCGCTTCCGCGTGTTGCTTTCCAGGTGGCAAATTTCTTTATCTTTTACCTTTATCCCGTACCTACACGGAATCTGGATGTTTGTTGTGGGATGTGACATTTTGAATGTTAGAGAGTGGCCGGATGCCCTTCCTGTCACCACCATTTTTGTCTTTAGAATAATGACAACCTGTTTAATAAAATCATCTGTCTGTTGGTACCAGACCTGGTAAGGTATACAATGGGCGTCAACAGCGACAAATATCGAGCAGTAGCTGTGAAGCACACTGAGATGCTGCTTGCACATGGAAGGCAGAGCTATCAGCACCTAACAGAGTCCGGTAGGGGCGTGATTATGGTTATGCATTTGTCCGTCTGGTCGATATGTGCAATATACTGATGTGTGGGCATTCGGATATGACAGCTCCGCACGCTATATTGCATGAGAACGTGAAGACAGGCGCATTCGTTGTTTAGGTAAAGACCGACGACATTTTGCCATTGCAGAGGACGATCACCGTAATGTGTACCAAGGACACGACAAAGCCCTCACATCTATGGCCTCCATCCGAGAACAGTTAGTGGTCTTCGTGCATATGTATACTTCCTACCAGGATGGATTAAAGAAAGACACCGAAGCGTTTTACGGCCGAGCTGCTCGATTTGTTACCGGTACGTTCGATGGACAAGCGAGGTCTACCAGGATGCTTCATGAACTCTAATGGGAATCTCTGGAAGGAAGACGGCGTTCTTTTTGCGACACACTATTGAGAAAATGTAGAGAACCGGCATTTGAAGCTGACTGCAGCACGATTCTGCCACCAACATACGTTTCGCATAGGAGCTACGAAGATAAGCAAAGAGAAATTAGGGCTCGTGCAGAGGCATTTAGATAGTCTTTTTTCTCTGTGTCTGTTTGAGAGCCGAACAGAAAAGGAAGTGAGTAGTAGTCGTACAAGATATCCTCCGCCATGTTTCATACGGTGGCTAGCAGAGTATGTGTGTAGATGTAGCAACTGACACTAAAAGAGCAAATCATCATTATTCCATCACAATGACTGACTGGCGTGCTTTCGCTTGCTTTGTATGTTGCTGTTGTCTACGGATGTGTGGTTAGAGAGGGTAAATGTTGCAAGTTCATGGAATAAAATGCTAAAAGTGATGAACTACGATGTGCAGAATCAAGAAGACGAGAAGTTGACGGCTGACATGTATGTTTTGGTAATGGCTAAGTTTCGACTGATAACTTGCTGTATTTTAATTACGTAGGCTTCCGTGGCCAGAGTCAGTCGAAATAAAAGGTTTCTGGGTATTGTACCGCGTCATAATGTACAAACCTATTGCTGCTGGAGAAAACTTCAGTAGACCCAGTAGAACGCCGCTGCAACCGTGACCGAAACGTTGGTTTTTCTCCAACAGCAGTAGTTTTATACATTATGATGCGGTACCATACCCACAAAACTTTTATGTCGATTGCCATATTTTCTTCAGACCATGCACCGAAAGTTCGAGAATCACGAACTGGCAGATATTAAATCGCGAACAGATAATGGAGTAGTGTAATCCCAAATCAGGAGCTACCCAGTACATGGATTGTTGAAAGAACGCCAGGGTAATCTCGTAAGATGCGTGCGGCATGCATAACACTTTGAGTAATACATCGAACTACTCCCACACTTCATCAAAAAAAAAAAAAAAAAAAAAAAAAGGTTCAAATGGCTCTGAGCACTATGGGACTTAACTTCTGAAGTCATCAGTCCCCTAGAACTTAGAACTACTGAAACCTAACCAACCTAAGGACATCACACACACCCATGCCCGAGGCAGGATTCGAACCTGCGACCGTAGCGGTCGCGCGGTTCCAGACTGTAGCGCCTAGAACCGCTCGGCCACTCCAGCCGGCCCTCACTTCATCCATTTTGGCCATGACAACAGATCCTCGTACAGCTGGAAACACCACAACTGCCTGAACAGATATTAATAAAAGGTTCCATATGGTCGATGACACTTCAACGGAAATTCTAGCTAGCTGAATGTTACAACTATGTTCGTGTTATCAAACCGTCATTGTATCTGTGCAGGCCAAGTCTTCACAGTAATTCTGCTGTTACTAATGATATTTTGGAATCATACTAATTGCTATATGCTTAACTGAAGCACTATCACATAGTGCCATCTTAAACTAACAATTAAAAGACTATGAGATTACTGACTGCGGTTGGATCCCAGTTGTGTCCTCACTAATCGGTCATCAGAACAGGCTGTTACTCATTGTATATCGTCTAGCTGCACCGAGGTAACAGAAACAAGTTTGTTTCGTACATCCTTGTGTGGCAGAAAACGTTTTCTATTAGGATAGCTCTCCGTCAAGACGTACCATCCTATAACATGGCTACCCTTCCAACTTTCTACTTTTGCTAGTCATCCTGGTATCGAACTTGACTATGGTCTACTCGGTGTAAGAACAACCCTGACGGGTTGTAGTGGCCTGCAAGCTACAGCTTCGCTCGTCTGACACAGTCAATCACATAGATTGATTATGTACACGTTTCCATGGTAACGCAGCAGTATTATCACAGCTATATAGACGACTATTGTTTCCTGCTGCAGCTGTTGGTGCTATGCAACTGAGGGCTGGCAACAGTGCTGCTAGATGTCAGGGATTCTGTTACACCGACTCCACTACAGCTGTTATCATTTCTTCTTCTCCTTCTTTAACAAGTGGACCTTACTGAACCACTCGATATCACCAATCGTTGGCCTTTTTCCTCGTCAAGTGTTCCTTCTTGTTCAACGAGTGATGTGGTTCCGTTGCTCCGTCCAGTTCTGCTATTTGGTCCTTCCCTCTTCTTACTCAAAAGCCTTTTTTTGTGTGAATTTCCTGACTGCATCACGATCATGTAAATTTGGTGTTCTTAAATCCTCAGGGTCTGTTTTTTCGTGTTTTCTATTAATATTTTTTTCCAAGAAATAGTGCATCTGATGGTTTAGCCTGTTTGGGTTTATTATACGAGCGACATTAGTTGGATTCTTCACAGACGCATTGTTACCTTGCTTTTTAGGGAATTGCTAGCAGCTTTCCTCTTTAGGTTTTGGGTAACGTATCCAACTTCTATTTTAGGTCCTAAAATTTTTCGCACAGATTTACGTTCTTTTATTTCTGATTACTCCTTTTATGTTTTGTGCTGGACAATAAAATTTTTTGGTGTGTATGGTGATTCTGGTTTAACGATTCGTGTAATACCGAATTTTCCAGATCAAGGAAAAGCAGTTTTTGTTACAAGCATTTTTTGTTAACCGAAGCCCGGTTTCTGTTTCCTGAAATCGGGCACAATGGCCTTGTTTTTGTTACACTTTTGCAGTGAGCCATGCACCTTACTATTTGATTCTTTATAAAGAATATTTCTATTCATAATTTTGAGCTCATCCGCTTCTGTTTTTGTGTGAGCTATAAATTCAGTTATTTTAGATTAAATTAGTGGTCCAATTTTCACTGTTTCTTCCTGAAATATTATGTGTTGTTTTTATTCATCAGCTATGACTTTGGAAATGAGTGTTATGGAATCTGCAAAGGCTAGAATACGTAGCCCTATAACTTTGAGTTTATGTCCTAACACTTCGTTGGTACGCCAGTTGATCTCCACTTTCTTGCCATTTCTTTCAAGGACGCAGCTGAATGATGGTGAGGATAAAACATTTCGTTCTCGTACTGCCATGTATAGTTAAAATTTTTTGCTCAGTTCTTCCACAAATTTCAGGGTTGCAGTTTTTCCGTGACATTATTGCTATTTAATTATCATTAATTATGTTTCAGTCCCAACTGCGCTGCTTTTTATGTGCTCGCTGTTTTGCTGAGACGTTTCCGGTGCTCAAAGCTGCCCTGTCACTTATCTGGAGAACCGTCACACAGCGTCCCTCATTTTGCGCCACACAAATGGACGTATTGCCCCAGCGCTCCCATCTCTGCGATGAATTGTCATCAATATAATGGCGGAGCTAAATGCTGCTTGTTAGCCATGTACGCCTAATGAACTGTTGTAACACTACAGGACGTTCGCTCGAATAGTTTTTGGAGTATTTTTTGACAGTCTGGGACCCATACCAAGCGAAAGTAACGGAAGAGGTAGAGGAGGTCCAAAGAAAGGCGGCGCGTTTCGTCAGGGATCACTTGGAGCAAGTTCGTTGGATAACTTTCTCCCATATACCTCTCGTGAAATAATCGCGACGAGATCAGAGAAATTAGGTCTCAAACGAAGTTTTAAAGACAGTTGTTCTTTACAAGCGCCATGCGTTAGCGGGAGGAAAAATAATAATGATACCAGAAGTATCCTCCACCACACACACATCGTAAAGTGGCTTGAGGAGTATCGTCTCTGCTGTGCGACTAGATTCGTGATTTATTGTCAGAACGGCCACAGTTCGTAGTAACTGACGGAAAGTCATTGAGTTAAACAGAAGTTCTATCCCGCGTTCCCCAAGGAAGTATTATAAGTCCTCTTCCGTTCGTAATCGGTAGAAGTGGTTTAGGAGAGAATATGAGCTGCCGTCCTAGATTTTTTGCTGATGATACTGTCGTTTACTGTCTAGTAAAGTCAATCAGACAATCAACAAGGATTGCAAAATGATTTAGACAAGGTATCGGTATGGTGCGAAAAGCGGTAACTGACGATAAATAATGAAATGTGTGAGGTCAACCACACGAGTACTAAGAGGAATCTGTTAAATTTCGGTTACTCGATGAATCACACAAATCTAAAGGCTGTCAGTTCAATTAAACGAGCCAAGAACGACATAGAAAATCAGTTAAAATAAACAATTTTATATCACTTCCGAATCAGAGTGTAATTTTTACTGTAGTTTGTAACAATTAATTATTCCATTACTTAATGAACTTCCTTCTCAAGAAGACAATGAATATAATGTAATACAAAATTGACATAATGCTTTCAGCCAACAAGGAAAAGTAATTTTTTTCATTGGAAGAGAACAATTTTAGATCTGTTTTCTGGCACATTCAGGAATTTTATATTGCAGTCTCTGTCTCTTTTAACAATTACTTATTATAGTGACATTAAAAGGACCGTACTGTTGGTAATAAGAATACAGCAAATCATTAACACATGATAAGTACTAAAGTTCTGCACACACACTACATCGTTCGATGAATGATTCTGGGATACTGTCAAGTCTCCTACGCTCCTAAGCGTCTGGAATGGTGCAGACTTACTTTAAACTGAAGCTGCTGTTGGTGGGACATAATTGTTTTGTGGCAACAGTCACTTAAGAAATGGCACTTCTTCCAATTACGGGTAAACTTTAATATACCTGGCCCCCACAGACCTCTTTTTTTCTGAATCTTCTGGAAGCAGCTAACTGTAAAAACGTTGCATTTTGTCCCAGTACAACTTCAAGCCCAACTCATACATTGCTATACATTTCGTCACCATACTGTCTGCTTACACCTAACGGCACACACGCTCTTGCAGTCACTTCGTATCCAGTCTCTTTCTCTCTTAACTTCCTACTCTTTAAGAGCTTTCTCGCGTACCACAGATGCTAATGCCATCTTTGGATATCTGAAATTGTTCGTTTGTGTAATTGCATCATTTACGAAATTGTTTTTAGTAGATTGCAAGGGAGTTATTTCACAATATTAAAGTCAATTAGCATTGACAAGAAACCACTGAAAATATATACTCTTATAATCAAAGAATAAGAGTGAACATTCAGAAACAAGTACTGTAAGAAGTGTGGCTTACTCTGTTTTAGTGTTACAGGTAGTGTAAGGATAGCGTGTCGCTACATGGAATGTTGCAGCGAGTAGCTGAATCACAGTGCGTCTCCACCCTCTAAATGTAGGAGTGTACCTTGGCGCTAAACCAGCTGCTTCCTAGGTGGTACCTTGCCGATTGCCTCGTTTCTCACGAGCACCATTTTTAAGCGTACGAAATACGAAGTGGAGACTAGCGTAAGAGAAGTAACAGCCTGAAGGATGATAAATGTCGAATAGGTTGCTGACTGCCGGACAACATCTGTAAACGTCGACTTAAAAGATTTAATATATCTGAAACGAGGGAATAGTTCGAACAGACGGTGGCCGTATGTTGTGAGAGGGAACCTCTGTAACGACGACTATTGTCCCTCACACGTGACAATCACAGGAGATTTCGGAGAATGGAGCAGAGAGCAGTAACGATGTTTTGCTTCAGATACAGGGGGACTGGGTGGTAAAGATATGGTCGTTAGTCGATGAGAGGTCGTCGATTGGTGTAAGCGTTTTTGCTAGAGGCGACTGTCGCTTGATGCTGGGATGCTGACCGAAGACGTTAACGAGTAACAAGGACAATTGTGTGTAAAGCGTGCGGGAGATAATTACCTCCGGATGGCACAGGAAAAGACAGGCTCATTTGACACTTTGGCGAATCCAAAGCCGATAATTATAAAAACATTTCGGTCCCATACTGCCAAGAAAAAGATCTATTATTCATATAATGGACACTACTCTCCCTACTCTATGAAATGTTAAACTTTTTGTGAAACTACTTTTTACCAAGCAGTCCAATCCTGCAAGTCAAACAGGAGAGCAGTGATGTATGTAAACTTCGAAAATTGCATTCACAGACCTGAAACTGTCAAGGCGGCTCGGCAATCTTGCCCGAGTAGCTCGATCGGTGAGATTATTTTCCACAAAGGGCAAGGTGCCGACCTCGGATTCCGGTATGGTACACATTTTCCTTCTCTCGGGAAGTGTCAAATCACACGTGTTAGTGGGCGTAATAAACGTAATGGCATATTTTATAAGTCACTTGATCTATAGTTAAATATTGTCAACCGAATTGCCGCGGTGGTAACATCGGCTCCCGTAATATCACCGAAGTTAAGCGCTGTCGAGCTGGGCTAGCACCTGGATGGGTGACCACCTGGTCTGCCGAGCGCTGTTGACAAGCGGGCTTGCACTCAGCCCTCGTGAGACAAAATGAGGAGCTACTTGACTGAGAAGTAGCGGCTCCAGTCTTGTGTACTAACATACGGCCGGGAGAGCTGACCACATGCCCCTCCATATCAGCATCCACTGACGTCTTTGGTTGAGGATGACACGGCGGCCGGTCGGTACCGTTGAGCCTTCATGGCCTGTTCGGGCCCAGTTAAGTCTTTTTATATTTAAATATTGGGTCCTCTATTTCCTTTTTCAAATTTTTAGTTGTTGGGAAGAATATTAGTACGCCATCACGAAAACAGTCAGTGCAGCCTCAGCATTTAACATTTTTCTCATTATCCTGACTTTTGAGGGACTTTCATCAAAATCTAGAGCCTTTTATCGGCAAGTGTACCACAAGTCGTCACCATATGACACTATATTAAAAGGAACAGGTTATCCAGATTGACAAAGTCTCATTTCAGACCGATCGATGTTGCGTACCATGAATATCGCCTAGGTTGGAGCAATACAAAGTCACCTTGATACGATTTTTTTTTATATTTATAGAAATGCAATATGATGGATTCCGAGACGTAGCCGTTAAAAGCATCATGGTATATTTTGTCGCAGCTTAGACTGGCGATTTATATAAAAAGACTTCGTAATATGTAGGACGTAAATAACAATTAAATAGTTATCTGTAACTTCTAACGTAGCTCCATCAGGTTGATTCGTATGTAAATGTCCGCCGCAGCGCTGTCACTATGTCACCACATTTGTCCTTTTCATCTTGCCACTCTGATCAGCCAGCTGAACACTCGAGACAAATTTCTGTTCGTACAAAAACATAATTTCTTCCTAGTAAACTGCACTTGTTTATCGTATGAGAAGGAGACTATTTCTCTTCTGTATTTTTATAATGCTTAGTAACTGTATTACTTGTGAATACAACGCACTTATTCAGCCATGCTTCACTGAACACAACTAATTATTACTTGGATTCGGTGCCGTGTATTTTCCAGTATTCCCGGAAAACGGGGGAAATGCTCTGTCCGAAAGGCTCTAGATTTTATTTAATTATGTCAATAATTATATAGCACAAATGTAATTCGAGTCAACTCTCAGTGCCAGACATGAAGACCAAGAGAAAGAAAGCTGCTGAAGGTGAGAGACAGGGATCAGAGAGCGCGCATGAGAGGAACAGTTACGTGCATAGACTTGTGTGTGTGTGTGTGTGTGTGTGTGTGTGTGTAAGTGTGTGCGTGCACACGTGTGTTTAAACACTAACAGCCCGTCTCTAGCACAAAGATTACTATCGCTATGTTTAACACATGAGTACCTTTACGTGAAGTCTGTATACAAGTGCGCTTGGCATTTCATTAGCAACATTTTTTTTCTTTTTTTCCTAAACGAAAGCTGCTGTAGGTGGCAGGTAATTGAGAATATGCACACTCAGACACTCGCACACTCACTCTCTCTCTCTCTCTCTCTCTCTCTCTCTCTCACACACACACACACACACACACACAGAGAGAGAGAAAGAGAGAGAGAGAGAGCGAGAGAGAGAGAGAGAGGGGAACTCTGTCTCCTATTATCTCACCATAGGCCTCTTTGTCTAGTTTAGCGCATTTGTAGTAGTAATTGAAGAAGAAGACTTAGCCGATTTGGCGGCACGAATTCTAATGCACCATGTCACGAAGCTCTACGTATTGAACGGAAGGAAATACAATAGAAACAACCACAGAATATTTTTCCAAACGTCGCATACGTTTTAACTTGCAGAACGTTAGATGTTATGAGTTACAGTATATAAAAACTATAAACTATTTTATGTAGATGAAAATTAGAGATAAACTTAGTGTAACAGAACCAAATGGACATTTTAAAAATTTGTTTAATGCTAACGTTAATTTTTTTATAATTTTTACATTTAAGGATTTATGAAGTTCTTCTCAGACTTACAGACCACACACGTATCTTGCGATGAGTGGGGATTACGAGACACATCTTGGTTGTGGAAATGGCATTCATTTGTGTTTATTCTCAGATTTAGTATGACAAAGCATAGGTCATCGCGTACTTCAGCTTTTAAATTGCATCAGTTGCCAGTATAAATGCCAAATAGATTACAGACTTTAAAGCAAATTTATCTGTTTTTCTTACTGTACAGTCTTAAGATGGCCATTTAAGACAGAAACAGGCTGTGGTAGTTTCAATCATACTCTATGTTCGTGTCTAAAAGAAAGGAAGTCTATCAGTCACCATCCATCTTGTAGTCAGAAACTCCTATACCAGAAAAATAAAGCAAATAAAATCTCCTGTTTTATTTATGGATCAACAGTTTTCTGAATGATATGTTGCAGCCCATTACGATTTCGATTATTGTGCCTGTCTCTTCAGCGCGGAGTACCACTTACACAAAACGTCCTAATGTATTTGTTGTGTCTGCTCCAGCCTCTGTCTTCCCCTATACCTTTGCCCTCTACGGCTCTCCCTAGCACAATGGAAGTTATTTCCCAATATATCAACGAATTTCCCTTTTTATAATTAGTGATTTCCATATATTCGATTCCCCGCCAATTCTGTGGAGAACCTCCTCATCAGTGCATTTACTTTCCAGCGACAAATCTCAAGCACTTCGACTATCTCCCTTTCCGGTTTTCCCGATGACCGTGATTCCCGATGACGAGTCCCAAACGACCGTACTCATAAACGTTTTCCTCGGGTTGAGACTTATGTTCAACAAGATTCAGAAACATGCCTCTAGTACCATAAGCTGATTTTACACTCATTCATATTCGGAGGAAGATGTCAATCAGTACAGTAAGTAAAAATTCTGTCTGAGTCATTCTCCCTTTACATAGTATGAAACTTTTCTGTAGGCAGAAAAGTCGGTAGCGAACAAGCTATTTGCTACTCTGTTAAACTGTATATATACAGTGAGACATTCAGTTGTCCCGTTACACTTCATTAGGGCAGACGCAATGTTTCTTCGCTGTACAGTGTTACAACGTAGTGGCTTCTGTAAGGTGCCTTTAAAGCCATAAATCATAGTCTTATTGAAATCCTCATTTCATTAGCAGTTCTTTGCTATTTTAGACTTCCACATCGTAGATTCTGTACAACCTTCTGAGAGAATGTACTTTGAAATTTTGATACAGATTAAAACTGCTGCCGGAGCAGAACTCGAACGGATAACCTTGCTTTGCACTGACATTACTCTTACTGACTCAGTTATACAGGTACGACTCACGACTCACGACCCGACTTCACAGCTTCACTTCCGTCAGTAACTCGCTTCTGCTTGCCTTACTTCACATAAGCTCTGCTGCAAACCCAGCCAGCATGGAAGAGCTGATATACAGAGTGAAAGATTCCATCTGAAAGCAACGGCTTTATCTGTGGCTAAGTCATTTATCTGTAATATCCTCTCTCCCAAAAGTGGTTGTTCAGCGAGGTATCTGGGAAAACTTCTGCCTAGATGGGAAAGTACGAGAAGGAAAGAGGTGCTGCCAAAAGGGAAACTATGAGGATGTCTGTATAGCTTATAACCCAAATGCAAGTCGTGTAAAACCTTAAGTATAACACTTCATTGCAACTAGCGTTACCCTCTGGGAGGAATTTTGCATAGTTTTACAGTGTTGACCTAGTGGACAGACGGTATCGAACTATGATTTCGTACAGATTTCAATTAGTAGAAAAACTGAAAAACTTTATTTTTGGAAGTTAAGAAAGTAATTAAATTCACATAAAAGAATGAATAAACTGTTGCCAGCCTAAATAGGAGTAATAATTTAGAATATTAAGTTCAAAGAATTTTACTATAATTTTACGAAAGGAAACTTTCGTTACTTCTTTCTTTGTAAAGTGCAAGGGCAACTATGAGGATGTGAAACAATTTGGGTGAAGGTCACGTTTAAAGCAGGCTCAAACATGGTAATTGGATGTCTCTGCAGGCCCCCTGGCTCAGCAGCTGTTGTGGCAGAGCACCTGAAGGAAAATTTGGAAAATATTTCGAGTAGATTTCACCACCATGTTATAGTTCTGGGTGGAGATTTTAATTTGCCGGATGTAGACTGGGAGACTCAAACGTTTATAACGGGTGGCAGGGACAAAGAATCCAGTGAAATTTTTCTAAGTGTTTTATCTGAAAACTACCTCGAGCAGTTAAACAGAGAACCGACTCGTGACGATAACATATTAGACCTTCTGGTGACAAACAGACCCGAACTATTTGAAACAGTTAACGCAGAACAGGGAATCAGCGATCATAAAGCGGTTACTAAATCGATGATTTCAGCCGTAGATAGACATATTAAAAAAGGTAGCAAGATTTTTCTGTTTAGCAAAATTGACAAAAAGCAGATTTCAGACTACCTGACGGCTCAACACAAAAGATTTGTCTCAAGTACAGATAGTGTTGAGGTTCAGTGGACAAAGTTCAAAACCATCGTACAATATGCATTAGACGAGTATGTGCCAAGCAAGATCGTAAGAGATGGAAAAGAGCCACCGTGGTACAACCGAGTTAGGAAACTGCTGCGGAGCAAAGGGAACTTCAAAGCAAACATAAAAATAGCCAAAGCCTTGCAGACAAACAAAAATTACGCAAAGCGAAATGTAGTGTGAGGAGAGCCATGCGAGAGGTGTTCTGTGAATTCGAAAGTAAAGTTCTATGTACTGACTTGGCAGAAAATCCTAAGAAATTTTGGTCTTATGTCAAAGCGGTAGGTGGATCAAACCAAAATGTCCAGACACTCTGTGACCAAAATGGTACTGAAACAGAGGATGACAGACTAAAGGCCGAAATACTAAATGTCTTTTTCCAAAGCTGTTTCACAAAGGAAGACTGCACTGTAGTTCCTTCCCTAGATTGTCGCACAGATGACAAAATGGTAGGTATCGAAATAGACGACAGAGGGATAGAGAAACAATTAAAATCGCTCAAAAGAGGAAAGGCCCCTGGACCTGATGGGATAACAGTTCGATTTTACACAGAGTACGCGAAGGAACTTGCCCCCTTCTTGCAGCGGTGTACCGTAGGTCTCTAGAAGAGCGTAGCGTTCCAAAGGATTGGAAAAGGACACAGGTCATCCCCGTTTTCAAGAAGGGACGTCGAACAGATGTGCAGGACTTTAGACCTACATCTCTAACGTCGATCAGTTGTAGAATTTTGGAACACGTACTATGTTCGAGTATAATGACATTCTGGAGACTAGAAATCTACTCTGTAGGAATCAGCAAGGGTTTCGAAAAAGACGATCGTGTGAAACCCAGCTCGCGCTATTCGTCCACGAGACTCAGAGGGCCATTCACACGGGTTCCCAGGTATATGCCTTGTTTCTTGACTTCCGTAAGGCGTTCGATAGAGTTCCCCTCAGTTGTTTAATGAACAAAGTAAGAGCATGTGGACTATCAGACCAATTGTGTCATTGGATTGAAGAGTTCCTAGATAACAGAACGTAGCATGTCATTCTCAATGGAGAGAAGTCTTCCGCAGTAAGAGTGATTTCAGGTGTGCCGCAGGGGAGCGTCGTAGGACCGTTGCTATTCACAATATACATAAATGACCTTGTGGATAACATCGGAAGTTCACTGAGGCTTTTTGCGGATCATGCTGTGGTATATTGAGAGGTTGTAACAATGGAAAATTGTACTGAAATGCACAAACGAAAAAATGGCTGACATCGAAATAAGTGTCCAAGGAATAGAAAAGCAACTGGAATCACTCAACAGAGGAAAGTCCACTGGACCTGACGGGATACCAATTCGATTCTACACAGAGTACGCGAAAGAACTTGCCCCCCTTCTAACAGCCGTGTACCGCAAGTCTCTAGAGGAACAGAGGGTTCCAAATGATTGGAAAAGAGCACAGGTAGTCCCAATCTTCAAGAAGGGTCGTCGAGCAGATGCGCAAAACTATAGACCTATATCTCTGACGTCGATCTGTTGTAGAATTTTAGAACATGTTTTTTGCTCGAGTATCATGTCGTTTTTGGAAACCCAGAATCTACTATGTAGGAATCAACATGGATTCCGGAAACAGCGATCGTGTGAGACCCAACTCGCGTTATTTGTTCATGAGACCCAGAAAATATTAGATACAGGCTCCCAGGTATATGCTATTTTTCTTGACTTCCGGAAGGCGATCGATACAGTTCCGCACTGTCGCCTGATAAACAAAGTAAGAGCCTACGGAATATCAGACCAGCTGTGTGGCTGGATTGAAGATTTTTTAACAAACAGAACACAGCATGTTGTTATCAATGGAGAGACGTCTACAGACGTTAAGGTAACCTCTGGCGTGCCACAGGGGAGTGTTATGGGACCATTGCTTTTCACAATATATATAAATGACCTAGTAGATAGTGTCGGAAGTTCCATGCGGCTTTTCGCGGATGATGCTGTAGTATACAGAGAAGTTGCAGCATTACAAAATTGTAGCGAAATGCAGGAAGATCTGCAGCGGATAGGCACTTGGTGCAGGGAGTGGCAACTGTCCCTTAACATAGACAAATGTAATGTATTGCGAATACATAGAAAGAAGGATCCTTTATTGTATGATTATATGATAAGCGGAACAAACACTGGTAGCAGTTACTTCTGTAAAATATCTGGGAGTATGCGTGCGGAACGATTTGAAGTGGAATGATCATATAAAATTAATTGTTGGTAAGGCGGGTACCAGGTTGAGATTCATTGGGAGAGTGCTTAGAAAATGTAGTCCAGCAACAAAGGAGGTGGCTTACAAAACACTCGTTCGACCTATACTTGAGTATTGCTCATCAGTGTGGGATCCGTACCAGATCGGGTTGACGGAGGAGATAGAGAAGATCCAAAGAAGAGCGGCGCGTTTCGTCACAGGGTTATTTGGTAACCGTGATAGCGTTACGGAGATGTGTAATAAACTTAAGTGGCAGACTCTGCAAGAGAGGCGCTCTGCATCGCGGTGTAGCTTGCTCGCCAGGTTTCGAGAGGGTGCGTTTCTGGATGAGGTATCGAGTATATTGCTTCCCCCTACTTATACCTCCCGAGGAGATCACGAATGTAAAATTAGAGAGATTAGAGCGCGCACGGAGGCTTTCAGACAGTCGTTCTTCCCGCGAACCATACGCGACTGGACCAGGAAAGGGAGGTAATGACAGTGGCACGTAAAGTGCCCTCCGCCACACACCGTTGGGTGGCTTGCGGAGTATGAATGTAGATGTAGATGTAGAGGATCTGCAGCGAATTGACGCATGGTGCAGGGAATGGCAATTGAATCTCAATGTAGACTACTGTAATGTGCTGCGAATACATAGAAGGAAAAATCCCTTATCATTTAGCTACAATATAGCAGGTCAGCAACTGGAAGCAGTTAATTCCATAAATTATCTGGGAGTTGGCATTAGGAGTGATTTAAAATGGAGTGATCATATAAAGTTGATCGTTGGTAAAGCAGATGCCAGACTGAGATTCATTGGAAGAATCCTAACGAAATGCAATCCGAAAACAAAGGAAGTAGGTTACAGTACACTTGTTCGCCCACTGCTTGAATACTGCTCACCAGTGTGGAATCCGTATCAGATAGGTTCGATAGAAGAGATAGAGAAGATCGAACGGAGAGCAGCGCGCTTCGTTACAGGATCATTTAGTAACCGGGAAAGCGTTACGGAGATGATAGATAAACTCCAGTGGAAGACTCTGCAGGATAGACGCTCAGTAGCTCGGTACGGGCTTTTGTTGAAGTTCCGAGAACATACCTTCACCGAAGAGTCAAGCAGTATATTGCTCCCTCCAACGTATATCTCGCGAAGAGACCATGAGGATAAAATCAGAGAGATTAGAGCCCACACAAAGGCATACCGACAGTCCTTCTTTCCACGAACAATACGAGACTGGTATAGAAGGGAGAGCCGATCGAGGTACTCAAAGTACCCTCCGCCACACACCGTTAGGTGGTTTGCGGAGTATGGATGTAGATGTAGATGTAGATTAACACACACAACTACTAAACGAACTGAACTGTAGATAGCAGTAGTTATCATTGGCCTAATTGTCAATCACAGAAAGACAATGGGTCTATACATCTATTGATAATATTTATCGTCTCAGCTATTAACCGATTCAGTACCAAATGTTATCAAAGGCATCACAAGACCAAATTTGAGCATGAACAGAGTCCTGATTTAACTAACGCCCAAGCATCACAAATGCAATTAAATGACTCTGTACATACACTTTTTATATTCACTCTACTGTAGAAATGTTTCATATTTCATTAGCAAAACTACTATTTAGCCTAACTTTCTCATGCTAGAAAAGATTAAAGTGGCGACCCATAAACAGACACTTCCTTTATAAGCACATTCCATAAACAGTTTGCATCACACTAATACTGATTTCCAACCCCACTCGAGATTACTTATCTTTCAACGCTTTATAGCAATTTACAGTAACAATTTTCTTAATTACAGAAATAAGTTCAAGGTAAAGTTAAGTTTCAAGTAGGTCCAAAATTGTGTGCCTCTTTCATTTCTTGTGAAGCTTGTGATTTTAACTAACAGCATTTATGACCTTTAACACTAAAAAAATAGGAGTGCGGGTTAGCTACTACAAACAGCATAGTGAACGCATTATTGTGGCCAAGATAGACACAAAGCCCATGCCTACTACAGTAGTACAAGTTTATATGCCAACTAGCTCTGCAGATGATAAAGAAATTGATGAAATGTATGACGAGATAAAAGAAATTATTCAGGTAGTGAAGGGAGACAAAAATTTAATAGTCATGGGTGACTGGAATTCGTCAGTAGGAAAAGGGAGAGAAGGAAACATAGTAGGTGAATATGGATTGGGGGGAAGAAATGAAACAGGAAGCCGCCTTGTAGAATTTTGCACAGAGCATAACTTAATCATAGCTAACACTTGGTTCAAGAATCATAAAAGAAGGTTGTATACCTGGAAGAATCCTGGAGATACTAATAGGTATCAGATAGATTATATAATGTTCAGACAGAGATTTAGGAACCAGGTTTTAAATTGTAAGACATTTCCAGGGGCAGATGTGGATTCTGACCACAATCTATTGGTTATGAACTGCAGATTGAAACTGAAGAAACTGCAAAAAGGTGGGAATTTAAGGAGATGGGACCTGGATAAACTGAAAGAACCAGAGGTTGTAGAGAGTTTCAGGGAGAGCATAAGGGAACAATTGACAGGAATGGGGGAAAGAAATAAAGAAGAATGGGTAGCTCTGAGGGATGAAGTAGTGAAGGCAGCAGAGGATCAAGTAGGTAAAAACACGAGGGCTAATAGAAATCCTTGGGTAACAGAAGAAATATTGAATTTAATTGATGAAAGGAGAAAATATAAAAATGCAGTAAATGAAGCAGGCAAAAGGGAATACAAACGTCTCAAAAATGAGATCGACAGAAAGTGCAAAATGGCTAAGCAGGGATGGCTAGAGGACAAATGTAAGAATGTAGAGGCTTGTCTCACTAGGGGTAAGATAGATACTGCCTACAGGAAAATTAAAGAGACCTTTGGAGAGAAGAGAACCACTTGTATGAATATCAAGAGCTCAGATGGCAACCCAGTTCTAAGCAAAGAAGGGAAGGCAGAAAGGTGGAAGGAGTATATAGAGGGTTTATACAAGGGCGATGTACTTGAGGACAGTATTATGGGAATGGAAGAGGATGTAGATGAAGATGAAATGGGAGATAAGATACTGCGTGAAGAGTTTGACAGAGCACTGAAAGACCTGAGTCGAAACAAGGCCCCGGGAGTAGACAACATTCCATTAGAACTACTGATGGCCTTGGGAGAGCCAGTCATGACAAAACTCTACCATCTGGTGAGCAAGATGTATGAGACAGGCGAAATACCCACAGACTTCAAGAAGAATATAATAATTCCAATACCAAAGAAAGCAGGTGTTGACAGATGTGAAAATTACCGAACTATCAGTTTAATAAGTCACAGCTGCAAAATACTAACGCGAATTCTTTACAGACGAATGGAAAAACTGGTAGAAGCGGACCTCGGGGAAGATCAGTTTGGATTCCGTAAAAATGTTGGCACACGTGAGGCAATACTAACCTTACGACTTATCTTAGAAGAAAGATTAAGAAAAGGCAAACCTACATTTCTAGCATTTGTAGACTTAGAGAAAGCTTTTGACAACGTTAACTGGAATACTGTCTTTCAAATTCTGAAGGTGGCAGGGGTAAAATACAGGGAGCGAAAGGCTATTTACAATTTGTACAGAAACCAGATGGCAGTTATAAGAGTCGAGGGGCATGAAAGGGAAGCAGTGGTTGGGAAGGGAGTGAGACAGGGTTGTAGCCTCTCCCCGATGTTATTCAATCTGTATATTGAGCAAGCAGTAAAGGAAGCAAAAGAAAAATTCGGAGTAGGTATTAAAATTCATGGAGAAGAAGTAAAAACTTTGAGGTTCGCCGATGACATTGTAATTCTGTCAGAGACAGCAAAGGACTTGGAAGAGCAGTTGAACGGAATGGACAGTGTCTTGAAAGGAGGATATATGATGAACATCAACAAAAGCAAAACGAGGATAATGGAATGTAGTCAAATTAAATCGGGTGATGCTGAGGGGATTAGATTAGGAAATGAGACACTTAAAGTAGTAAAGGAGTTTTGCTATTTAGGGAGTAAAATAACTGATGACGGTCGAAGTAGAGAGGATATAAAATGTAGACTGGCAATGGCAAGGAAATCGTTTCTGAAGAAGAGAAATTTGTTAAGTATAGATTTAAGTGTCAGGAAGTCGTTTCTGAAAGTATTTGTATGGAGTGTAGCCATGTATGGAAGTGAAACATGGACGATAACCAGTTTGGACAAGAAGAGAATAGAAGCTTTCGAAATATGGTGCTACAGAAGAATGCTGAAGATAAGGTGGGTAGATCACGTAACTAATGAGGAGGTATTGAATAGGATTGGGGAGAAGAGCAGTTTGTAGCACAACTTGACTAGAAGAAGGGATCGGTTGGTAGGACATGTTTTGAGGCATCAAGGGATCACAAATTTAGCATTGGAGGGCAGCGTGGAGGGTAAAAATCGTAGAGGGAGACCAAGAGATGAATACACTAAGCAGATCAGAAGGATGTAGGTTGCAGTAGGTACTGGGAGATGAAGAAGCTTGCACAGGATAGAGTAGCATGGAGAGCTGCATCAAACCAGTCTCAGGACTGAAGACCACAACAACAACAACAACAACACTAAAACTTTGGCACATTCAAAGTAGAAGCAATTCAAAGCAAAATAAAGTTTTTTTGTTGCAAGATCCAAATTATGGCCTCTCTCTTTACCTGTGAAATAAGTAATTTAACTAACAACATTTACATGCTTTAATACTGAAACTTAGGTACATTCAAATAGAGACAAGTTAGCGGTTCTTCATAAACATGATACTCGGTCTTCAGAACGTTTTGGATAGGACCCTGCTTGGTTTCATGAACAGGACCGTTTCAAATTTCTAACACGAATTTTTATCATTAAAATTATTATTGAAAACCACTCACACACAAGCATACTGGTTCATACTGGTATACATATCTGATTTCCAAAGTTGGTGAAGCAGTGGCGCAATGGTGGTGGCAAGCATGTAGCGGCTATCTGCTCTCACCTCTGCCGGTTTAATGCTCTATTCAAATCTTCTAAGCGACGTATTAATCATTTTAGAGCCATTCCAAAATGCAAGAGCACCATTTTACAGCCAAAACCACATCCGAGGCCATGCCATCATAAATCGGTTCCTGAATGCCTCACTTGGCACCCGTAGTGTTGACTGTACAACTGCTGGTCACTGACTGCGTAATGTGCTCTCTCTCTTGCCGCTCAAACTGACCGCCAGTTCCACCTTTTCCCTCGCACCACACCACTTCCGTAGCGGAGGGGGTTCACTACGTCTTTTAAGTTACATCATACAATTCCCCTAAGTATGAACCAGTACTCAAATTACAAATTATCTTTTATAAACAGGCACAATTTTCAAAATTTCATTATTTTTAAAATATCTTTTTAGTTTCTATATTACATATAATACACATATCAACCTTCCTTTCACAACTTAATTAAGTTAATCAGTAAAGAACAACTACTTCATAACTACATACACATAATTACATTATATAAACTACTTAAATCGATACTGGTGTTACAAGCTCAATGAGCAAGATTACTGCAGACGAAAGACAAACTTCCGAGTCTGTGTTTTGGTCAAGCACACATTTTTAGCATGCCAGTAGCAGTAAGATAAGTATGTTGTGTCTATTCATTCGAACAAGTCCGCAAGAACAGACATGGTTTTTGATCCAGCAGCCATTCTGAATTAAGACACGAAATAATGAGAGACATAAGCTGCGAGTGGGCATTGATTTAAGTCAGTTGGGAAGTTTGAAATTTTGTGCCGGACTGGGATTCCAACCCGGGTCTCCAGCTACCTAGTCAGATGCTTTGACCACTAAGGCATCTTTACACACAGGTCATTGCAGCTGCACGGACTACCCTATCACGGCTTCCCTCAGAGCCAAATTCTCAACTTATCCAAACACTACTAATGAGGTATCCCTTACTGATTATCCTCATTACTGTCGGTATTTCGTCGATTCTGGCAAGAGTTTGAACCTGGCGTGCATCTGCACTGAAGAGATCATTCCGCGAGTAATGAGGAATAATGGGCATGGGGCAATATATTAGTAGTATGTGATAAGTTGAGAATTTGGGCCTGATGGGAGACGAGCTAGCCGCCGGCACGGTAGCTCAGCGTGTTCGGTCAGAGGGTTATCTGCCCTCTGTAATAAAAAAAAAAAGCGGAATGAATGGATCAACCATGAAATTTTGTAATAACGAACAAAATGAAATTTAAAAAATATAGCTTTGTTGTCAGAGCATCTGCCTAACAAGCAAGAGGGCCGGGTTCAAATATCGGTCTAGCACAAATTTTCAACCTTAACTGTTGATTTAAATCAATGCCCTCATCAGCCAATGTTTGTAATTCCTTTGAGTACTAGTAGTAGTAGTATTCATCCGTAAATCACTTTTACAAGGATATTGGGTTTGCCTGGGTTCTACAATTTAAGAACAACAAAAATAACGTAATTCATACAAACAGCATTTACAAATTTACAGATCAAGTCTGAGAAGGTTGGAACACATAGTTGACTGTGGCCTTATAGTTGGGACCATACTGACAGTTGCCTGAAGCAATGTAGGGAAACCACAGAAAACATATACCATTAACACCAAATGAAGACTAGAACTTACACACTCCGGAATACAATGCCAGCCTGTTTAAAACGCTGATATGTCATTCGGTTTATTGCTAGTGTACAATACTGTTTTATAAAGAAAATATTTAATAATGTAAAAAGCTAGTGCCTCACTGATCACTCATTTCTCACTCACAGTCACTGCACAAACTACACATGATATAAATACGTTGTTTCATAAAGTGTCAGTACACACACTTCCAGCCCATATCACGAGCGTATCAAAGATGTCTGGTTTCCATTTTGTGTACTGCAACTTCCGATGTGCTAGGTGAAAAACAGTGCTGACGCCTCTCTAGATTCAAAGATAAACGCCGGAAACGCAACTTTCACTTCGCATCTCTGCTGAAGGTTACTGAAAAAAAAATGCCAGGATGAAGCATCGGTAGTACGTCTCGGTAGTAGCGGAATGAGTACAGCAGACTGCTAACCGAAGGGATGTCGTGTTGTTTCCACATTCATATCGTCATTATTTACACTAAAGTCGCCTCAGACCCACTGTCGCATCATCTTTCCACCACTGAGTTAGCTGCAAGGACAATGAACTGAAATTTATATATAAAAAAAGAAGCCTCTAAAGTCAGGGGCTGCGTCTGCGATGTACGAGGTTCTGGGTTCGGGTTATAAAGGTATTTGGGGTATATCGCCTCGGTCAATACAGAGTTTAGTTTCTTTTTGTTCTGCTAGTTTCGCGACGCCCTATCGGTCACTGCATATATGATAATACACAGAGTGATGGACTTCTTTATTTGATTATGAAATACCGCATCAACATAAAATATTTCAACTTAGCACAAAAATTAGTTAGTTAATATCCCATAGGTTAACCAAACGACTTTTTAGGGAAATGATGTGGAACGAGTCAGTTTACAGGATATGTGCAGATCAGATAAAATGACTGTAGGGCCTCACTGCCCAGCAGACCCCCATCACCCGTAGTTTGAGCGCCTACTGTAAGTCTTTCTATTTGACGCCATTAGTGAACACAATACTTCTCAGTCAAATACTCAGGGCCTTAAAAAGCTGGACTACATTTGCCTATGACAATGTACAAATCCCTATAATGAGTAAAACACATACGCTGAGGTGACGTAAGTCATGGGATAGCTATATGCACACATACAGATGGCAGTAGTAACGTGTCCACAAGTTATAAGGGGGCAGTGCACTTTCAACGCGGAATGGTAGTTGTAGCTAGACACGTGGGACAGTCTGTTTCGGAAACCGTTGGGAAATTCGTTATTCCAAGATCGATAGAGTCTACAGTACGAGGTGCGGCTAGAAAAAAAACCGGACTGATGCTGGAAAAAACATTTATTTACAATTATTTACAATTTCATGTTATCTGCTTCAATGTACTCTCCTCCTCGGTCTCTACACCGCTCCATACGAATTTTCCACTGTTCATAGCAATGCTGCAGATCATTTTCGGTAAGTCCATACATTACTTCCGTCGCTTTTTCTTTTACTGCTTCAACAGTCTCAAATCTAGTTCCTTTCAAAGCTGACTTGACTTTAGGGAAAAGAAAAAAGTCACAGGGGGCCAAATCAGGTGAGTAGGGTGGATGATCTAAGATGGGAATGTTGTGTTTTGCCAAAAACGTCTTCACTGACAACGCACTGTGAGCTGGGGCATTGTCTTGGTGAAGGATCCATGACTTTTTTCTCCACAAATCGTTCCAGGACGCTAATGTAGTAATGCTGATTCACTGTTTGTCCCTCTGGTACCCAATCAATGTGCACAATCCCTTTAATGTCAAAAAAAAAAACAATCATCATTGCCTTGAATTTCGATTTTGACATTCGTGCTTTTTTTTGTCGTGGAGAACCAGGAGTTTTACAATGCATCGATTGGCGTTTAGTTTCGGGATCGTAAGTAAAAAACCACGATTCATCGCAAGTAATAACATTTTGTAAGAAGGTGGGATCACTTTCAATGTTTTCCAGGATGTCAGAACAAATCATTCTTCGGCGTTCCTTCTGTTCAATTGTGAGACACTTTGGAACCATTTTTGAACACACTTTGTTCATGTTGAAACTTTCATGAAGAATCTGCCTAACACTTTCCTTGTCAACTCCTGTTAACTCAGACACTGCTCTGATTGTTAAACGGCGATCTTGTCGAACAAGTTTGCCGATTTTTTCAATGTTTGCATCAGTTTTTGCTGACAATGGTCTGCCAGTGCGAGTGTCATCACTGGTGTCTTCGCGGCCATCTTTAAATCGTTTAAACCACTCAAACACTTGTGTTCGCGATAAACAATCATCGCCGTACACTTGTTGTAACATTACAAACGTTTCACTTGCAGATTTTCCTAGTTTGAAACAAAATTTGATGTTAACACGCTGTTCTTTCTGTACACTCAACATTTTCCGACGCACAGACGCCACGGGCAGACTGAGTGCAGGAGGCAGATGAAACTCGAGCAGTAGGCGGAGCGAGAGTCACGTGACAGGCCACGCGACTTTCAGCCTTATTGCATTCGTTTTATTGTTTCACCAGTACTAGTCCGGTTTTTTTCTAGCCACACCTCGTATGCCGAGAAATCCAAATTTCGTGCATTACCTCACACCGCGAACAACGCAGTGGCAGACGGCGTTTACTTAACAACCGAGAGTAGCACCGTTTGCTTACAGTTGTCAGCGCTAACAGACGAGCAACACTGCGACGAAAAACCGTAGAATCAATTGGGGCGTACGACGAATATATACGTTTGGACAGTGTGGCGAAATTTGGCAGACGACAGACCGAGTGCCTTTTCTAACAGCTCGACACCGCCTGCAGCGCCTCTCCTGGGCTCGTGACTCTATCTGTTGGACCCTAGAGGACTGGAAAACTGTGGCCTGGTCGGATGAGTCCCGATTTCAGTTGGTAAGAGCTATTGTAGGACTCGAGTGTGGTGGAGACCCCACGAAGCAATGGAGCCATGTTGTCAACAAGGCACTGTGCAGGCTGCCAGTGGGACTCCACAATGGTGTAGGATCTGTTTACATTGAATGGACTGGGTCCTCTGGTCCAAACGAACCCATCATTGACTGGAAATTATTTTGTTCAGCTACTCGGAGACCATTCGCAGATATTCATCGACTTCGTGTTCGCAAACAATGACGTTGTATCACCAGGCCACAAGTGTTGGCAATTGCTTTGAAGAACATTCTGGACAATTCAAAAAATGGTTCAAATGGCTCTGAGCACTATGGGATTTCACTGCTGAGGTCATCAATCCCCTAGAACTTAGAACTACTTAAACCTAACTAACCAAGGACATCACACACAACCATGCCCGAGGCAGGAGCGGTCGCGCGGTTCCAGACTGTAGCGCCTAGAACCGCTCAGCCACACCGGCCGGCATGGACAATTCGATCGAATGACTTGGTCACCCAGATCGCCCGACATGAATTTGTGTGTGTAGTGTCGGCAGACTTGCCAACACTACGCACACTAATTGAAAGAGGCGGCCAAGATGCACGCGCTACCTCACGAAGGATGGAGTGAGGTCTGAAACAGGAGACTTAATGAATGCTATAAAGAAAAGTACGTAGTTTCTGAACTACTTAACTTTTAATCCGTCCTTGTATACATCGTTCTTGATGAGACATCTGGAGATTGTGGCGATACAAGTGACTCTTTATATACAAGCTATCTAAGGCTAATGGCGCCTTGCTAAGTCGTAGCCATTAACTTAGCTGAAGGCTATTCTAACTGTCTCTCGGCAAATGAGAGAAATGGCTTCGTCCGTATAGTCGCTAGCAACGTCGTCGTACAACTGGGGCGAGTTCTCGTAAGTCTCTCGAGACCTGCCGTGTGGTGGCGCTCGGTCTGCGATCACACAGTGGCGACACGCGGGTCCGACATGTACTAATGGACCGCGGCCGATTTAAGCTACCACCTAGCAAGTGTGGTGTCTGGCAGTGACACCACAGTGTGACATAATCGAGAGGTGAGCTCATGCACAAAATCTTGTACTGGTAACAGTTTCACAATTATGAACAGGCTTTGCAAGCATGGTTCAATATTTGTGGAGGGGACTTGGTACGACTTGTTGAGTCCATGCCACGCCGAGTTGCTGCAGCACGGCATGCAAAGGGAAGTCTCACACGATATTAATAGGTATCCCGTCTCTTTTGTCACCTCAGTGAAAGTAAAAATTAGTTGTCCAGCATCATGGAGAGCACGCAAATTTTCAGTAAGATTTGAACTGTATGCCCATAGAAAATTAATTGTTAATAGTTAGGTGAGAATGATTAGGTCAAAGAGTGCTGGTTGCTACTGTCTGGAGTTTTAAGCTGTCAGCGAGGCTGGCTCCGCCGACTAACTTGTTTGGGCCGCGTGCACCCGGCGCCAGGTTCAGCGGCCGGCACACGTGTCCGGCCAGAGCGGAGCGGCAGAGCCGGACCGGCGCCGCCCACATACGGCACGCCACGCCACTGCACGGCCACACGGCACGCCGGCGCTGCGGCGCGGCGCGGCGCTACTGCGGGCAGGTTTCTGGAGCGGACGCCGCTCTCCCCCAAGGTCACGCCGCCTCGCCGCATTCCTCGCCACCGCACGGCGCCGTCCACACACCTCCTCGTCGTATTCCGTTTGCAAAGATCGCTGAGTCGTCGCAGTGTCGCATTAACTGGCAGGCGTTCGGCCGAGTTGTTGTTTCCGTCTTGTGCACAATATTCCCGAAGGCCGAGCCAGTCATCCGCGAGTTCTACATTTACAGTAGAACCTCGCTGATCCGTTCCGTATGGGGCCGGGAGCATGGTCAGAACACAAAAAAAAGATGATTATCAGAGTAACACTTGCACTGACGCGTAACATCACAACACAGCACAGTAAAACTTTAATTTTCAACTGGAAATACTGTCTGAAATATTGTTCTATGTTGAAACAGTAACATAAAGAAAAGAAAACACTGACCCATTAAAAAATCTTACACGAAACTGTGATATACAGTATTGTGAGTCTCGCACGGTAAGATATTTTTACTATGAGTGCAAATTTAACAACTATACTTACCTTATTACAGAACTGCACTGCCGCCTAACTGATTTTCACTTGACTGTTTAAAACACGAGAAATCACACAGTAAATATATTCTCTTCTTAGGCAGGACGAAAAAGTCTGTAATATTCTTTTGCTCAGAACACGACAACACTGATTCTGCGGCAATTTTCTATACTGCAAAGTGTCTATCGTAGTAGACGTAGAGGTATGTTCGATGTCAGTGACTATACCAAACGCATTTTTAGTATCTCTACGTGAGACTCGAGCCGTAGGTTCATTGTTTTGGTTGTCGTCATCATCTTTCTGCCACTCATCGGTTGTTCGAGTCACACAGAGAGATTTGGTAATCAGTTATTTCTGCTTCCGTTGTGCAGTCATCATCACTTGTACCGATCCACTCACTTACATCACTGGCCTCAATGTCTGGTTGTAAAGACAGTATCATATGTTTACGTTTAGTTGATGCCATAATTTAGTTTTACACATTTTCATATGAGAGAAGACCACTCGCTAATTTATGAAACGAATGGGTGGATAATAAGGCTTATTTATAGAGTTAGGAAAAAGCTACTTGATACTAAATATGATCACACCTACCTACTGTCAACTGCCTACTAACCGGGATTGGCCGGCTGCTGTGGCCGAGCGGTTCTAGGCGCTTCAGTCCGGAACCGCGCTGCTGCTACGCCACAGGTTCGAATCCTGCCTCCGGCATGGATGTGTGTGATGTCCTTAGGTTAGTTAGGTTTAAGTAGTTCTAAGTTCTAGGGGACTGATGACCTCAGTAGTTAAGTCCCATAGTGCTCAGAGCCATTTTGAACAGATCTGGTGATCGAGCAGGCCAAATCAACGTGTCAGTGGTTCAAACGGCTCTGAGCACTATGGGACTTAACTTCTGAGGTCATCAGTCCCCTAAACCTTAGAACTACTTAAACATAACTAACCTAAGGACATCACACACATCAATGCCCAAGGCAGGATTCGAATCTGCGATCGTAGCGGTCGCGCGGTTCCAGACTGTATCGCCTAGAACCGCTCGGCCACACCGTCCGGCAAATCAACGTGTCGACATTGTAGAGCATGTCGAGTTACGACAATAGTATGTGGGGAGCTTAAACCTTTTGGAAAATACCCCCTGGAATGCTGCTCATGAATGGCAGCATAACAGATCATATCGCCAGACTAACGTACAAAGCTGCTGTCAGGGTGCATCGGATAACCACGAGAGTGCTGCTCCTACTGTTACACGAAATCGCATTCTAGAGCATAATTCCAGGTGTAGGTGTAGTATGTACAGCACGCAGACGGGTTGGTTGCAGGCCCTCAACTACTCTCCTTCCAACCAACACACGACAATCAACGGCACCGAGGTAGAGCCGGCTTTCGTCAGAACACACAACAGAGCTCCACCTGCCCCATAATGAGTTCTCGCGTTGGGGTAAGTAGAATGGTGTCCGGATCGAACACGTCCTAGAAAAAACCGATTTGTAGCAGTTCGCTGTATCACTGTGGTGTCGTCTGGTGCGCAAATTGCTGTTGCAGTACGGTTCACCAGAGCCATACGCCGAGTACGGCAGTCTTTACTCTCGGTAGCGCCACGAGCCGTCCGGAGCCGGGTCTTCTTGCGACCATTCATTCTCGTGACGACACTGCTAGCAATCCTATACAATGGCTACATTCCTGCCAAGTCTTTCTGCAGTATCACAGATGGCACATCCACCTTCGCATAGCTCTATTACACTACCCCCCTCAAACTCACTGAGGTGTTGATAATGGCACCTTTGTCGTCTAAAAGGCGTTCTTGACTAACATCAGCTCACCATTTCCAGTCTCAAAGGTAACTAACGCTCACGACCATTACAGCGCGTGTTTGAAGCAAACCTGATTTGCGTCCTCATATTGGCGCTACCAGCGCCACTCTTGTGCAACTGGAGCGAAATGTGAATACAAATCGTCTTTCAGATGTAGATACACGCCTACCAACTTTCGTTTTGGTCTCACAAGTCCTTGGTGTTGCGATTTTTTTCCCGTCAGTATATGTCTATGCTCTGCAAACTACTATCAAGTGCATGAAAGAGGGAAAGTCTCATTGTATTGGTTACTAATGCTTTCACCCGCTCCATTTACGTACGAGGTGGGGAAGAATGATTGCTGCAACGCCTCTGTGCGCGCTGTAATTAGCCTAATCGTGGCTTCCCTATCCCTGTGGGAACGATAGATAGAGAGTCGTTATATATTCTTAGATTCAGCACTTAATGTTGGTTCTAAAATTTTCTAAGTGGGTTTTCATGGAGTATTTTGTGTCCATCTTCAGAGATCTGCCAGTTCAGTTCTCAGCCAGTTCAATTCTGTCAGCACTTTCGTGACATTCTCTCATGGTCATACAAACTTGTGAACATCTGTGCTGCTCTTTTTCGCATCCGTTCAATATCCTATGTTAGTTCTACCTGGTATGCATCCGGTACGCTTCAGCGACATTCTATGATGGTTCACAACAGTGTTTTTTATGCAGTCTCCTTAGTAGACCGATTGTATTTCCATAGAATTCTACCAATGAACCGCAGTCTGCCGTACGTCTTACATAGACCTAAGCTTCTGTCGTCGCTTCACTACATTTCCCCCAAAAATGAACTGATCGATTCCAAATGTAACTCACTGATACTACAGTTAAGGGTCAGCAAGTATTTTAATTTTATGAAGTGATTTAAAGATTTAAAGGAAGTTGCCAATATAACATTACTTTGAAATCTTACAAAGATCTGACTGAATATCTTTGTAGCTTCCCTCAGTACTTCGTTATGGATAACGACATCCTCCACGTAAAGCCAAAGGTTATTATTAATTTACTGGATATCATTGTTAACGAGATTTTAATAAATTAAATGACGGCCGCTGTGGCCGAGCGGTTCTAGGCGCTTCAGTCCGGAACCGCGCTGCTGCTATGGTCGCAGGTTCGAAGCCTGCCTCGGGATATGTGTGAAGTCCTTAGGTTCCCTATATTTAAGTTGTTCTAAGTCTCGGGGACTGATGACCTCAGATGTTAAGTCCCGTAGTGTTTTGAGCCAATAATAATATAATAAATTAAGCGCCAAACCCCGAACCATTATGCCGTCTGACACTTTAAATAATATCTTTTCTATTATAGAAAAAGTGAGCTAGTTTTGAAACATGTTAATTATTGTTGCAGATTGTCTTTAAAAATCAAATGATATAACTTCTGCCTACATTTGGTCGGCTGACCTCAACTATACTGCATTTAGAGCATTACATATTACAATATACACTGAACGGCCAAAGAAACTGGTACAGCTTCTTAACACTGTGTAGCGCCCTAAGGCACGCAGAAATGCCGCAGTACAACTTGGCATGGACTCAACTGACTGTGAAGTAGCCCTTAAGGGAAATGACACCATGACTCCTGCAGGGCTGTTCATAAATCCGTAAGAGTACGAGGGCGTGGAGACCTCTTCCGAACTCTACGTTGCGAGTCATCCCAGATATTCTCAATAATGTTCACGTCTGGGGAGTTTGGTGGCCAGTGGAAGCGTTTAAACTCAGAAGAGTGTTCCTGGAGCCACTCTGTAGCAATTGTGGCAATTCTGGACGTGTGGGGTGTCCCATTGTTCTACTGTACTGGGTCTACCCAAGTCCGTCGGAATGCACAATTGACATGAATGGATGCAGGCGATCGTAGAGGATGTTTACGTACGTTTCATCTATCAGAGTCGTATCTAGACGTAACTGAGATTCCATATCACTCCAACAGCACACGCCCCACACCGTTACAGAGCCTCCACCAGCTTAAACAGTCCCCTGCTGACATACAGGGTCCATGGAGTCATGAGGTTGTCTTCGTACCCGTACACATGCATCAGTTCGATACAATTTGAAATTAGACTCGTCCGACCAGGCATTACGTTTCCAGTCATCAACAGTCCAACGTTGTGTTGACGGACCCAGGCGACACGTCAAGCTATGTATAGTGCACAAGGGTACAAAAGTGGGCCTTCAGCTCCGGAATCCCATTTCGCAGAATTTTTCGCACGCTGACACTTGCTGATGGCCCAGCAATGAAATCTGCAGCAATTTGCGAATGGGTTGCACTTCTGTCACGTTGAACGATTCTCTTTAGTCGTCGTTGGTTCCTTGCTTGCAGCATCTTTTTCTGGCCACAGAGATGTCGGAGATTTAATGTTTTACAGGATTCCTGATATTCACAGTACACTCGTGAAATGTCATACGGGAAGATCCTCACTTCACCAGTGCCTCGGACATGCTGTGTTCCATCGCTCGTGCGCCGACAATAGCACCACGTTCAGACTCACTGAAATCTTTATAAACTGTCACTGTAGCAGCAGTAACCGAGCTAACTGCGCCAGACACTTGTCTTATATAGGCGATGCCGATCGCCGCGCCGTATTCTGCCTGTTTACGTACAGGGTGTTTCAAAAAAGACCGGTATATTTGAAACGGCAATAAAAAGTAAACGGGCAGCGATAGAAATACACCGTTTGTTGCAATATGCTTGGGACAACAGTACATTTTCAGGCGGACAAACTTTCGAAATTACAGTAGTTACAATTTTCAACAACAGATGGCGCTGTAAGTGATGTGAAAGATACAGAAGACAACGCAGTCTGTGGGTGCGCCATTCTGTACGTCGTCTTTCTGCTGTAAGCGTGTGCTGTTCACAACGTGCAAGTGTGCTGTAGACAAAATGGTTTATTCCTTAGAACAGAGGATTTTTCTGGTGTTGGAATTCCACCGCCTAGAACACAGTGTTGTTGCAACACGACGAAGTTTTCAACGGAGGTTTAATGTAACCAAAGGACCGAAAAGCGATACAATAAAGGATCTGTTTGAAAAATTTCAACGGACTGGGAACGTGACGGATGAACGTGCTGGAAAGGTAGGGCGACCGCGTACGGCAACCATAGAGGGCAACGCGCAGCTAGTGCAGCAGGTGATCCAACAGCGGCCTTGGGTTTCCGTTCGCCGTGTTGCAGCTGCGGTCCTAATGACGCCAACGTCCACGTATCGTCTCATGCGCCAGAGTTTACACCTCTATCCATACAAAATTCAAACGCGGCAACCCCTCAGCGCCGCTACCATTGCTGCACGAGAGACAATCGCTAACGATATAGTGCACAGGATTGATGACGGCGATATGCATGTGGGCAGCATTTGGTTTACTGACGAAGCTTATTTTTAGTACCTGGACGGCTTCGTCAATAAACAGAACTGGCGCATATGGGGAACCGAAAAGCCCCATGTTGCAGTCCCATCGTCCCTGCATCCTCAAAAAGTACTGGTCTGGGCCGCCATTTCTTCCAAAGGAATCGTTGGCCCATTTTTCAGATCCGAAACGATTACTGCATCACGCTATCTGGACATTCTTCGTGAATTTGTGGCGGTACAAACTGCCTTAGACGACACTGCGAACACCTCGTGGTTTATGCAAGATGGTGCCCGGCCACATCGCACGGCCGACGTCTTTAATTTCCTGAATGAATATTTCGATGATCGTGTGATTGCTTTGGGCTATCCGAAACATACAGGAGGCGGCGTGGATTGGCCTCCCTATTCGCCAGACATGAACCCCTGTGACTTCTTTCTGTGGGGACACTTGAAAGACCAGGTGTACCGCCAGAATCCAGAAACAATTGAACAGCTGAAGCAGTACATCTCATCTGCATGTGAAGCCATTCCGCCAGACACGTTGTCAAAGGTTTCGGGTAATTTCATTCAGAGACTACGCCATATTATTGCTACGCATGGTGTATATGTGGAAAATATCGTACTATAGAGTTTCCCAGACCGCAGCGCCATCTGTTGTTGAAAATTGTAACTACTGTAATTTCGAAAGTTTGTCCGCCTGAAAATGTACTGTTGTCCCAAGCATATTGCAACAAACGGTGTATTTCTATCGCTGCTCGTTTAGTTTTTATTGCCGTTTCAAATATACCGGTCAATTTTGAAACACCCTGTATCTGTGTATTTGAATACACATGCTTATACCAGTTTGGCGCGTCATTGTACAGGGTGTTTAGAAATGAATATGGGGGTTTTAACCCTTTATAATATTTATTAAATTAAACTTACAGTTATAAATGATATGTAAAATGAAAGAGAAACTCAAACAGTTGTGTTTGGCACCAGTGCGCATGCGCAGCGCGCAATGGTTCCTCCGCAGCAATCCGCTGGACAGTGGTAGTAGCGAAGATACCCAAGCGCTGGATAGGCCGCAAGGGGCCCAATGACAGGGCTTGCTTTGCATGGCCTGAACGTTCACCCGACCTAACGCCATGCGATTTTTTTTCCTTTTGGGCTTGATCAAGGAACGTGTGTACATACCTCCGCTACCAGCAGACCTCCTTGAATTAAGAAACCGGATTGAAACAGCTGTTGCTATAATCACTGAAGACACACTTATCGACGTTTGGGAAGAACTCGGCTATAGACTTGATGTGTGCCCTGTGACAAATGGTGATCACATTTGACGTTTATAAGGTTTTTGGTAAAACTGTTTGAGTTGCTCTTTCATTTGACATATCATTTATAACAACGTTCTTAACTGTTTGAGTTGCTCTTTCACTTGACACATCATTTATAACTGTAATTTTAATATGATAAATATTATAAAGCGTTAAAACCCCGATATTCATTTATGAACGCCCTGTATAAATAAGGCAACGACCTTTCCGCAGTGGATACACCGGTTTCCGTGAGATCACCGAAGTTAAGCACTGTCAGGCGTGGTCGGCACTTGGATGGTGACCATCCAGCCGCCACGCGCTGTTGCCATTTTTCAGGGTGCACTCAGCCTCTTGATGCCAATTGAGGAGCTACTCGACCGAATGGTAGCGGCTCCGGTCACAGAAAACCATCATAACGACCGGGACAGCGGTGTGCTGACCACACGCCCCACCTATCCGCATCCTTAACTGAAGATGACACAGCGGACGGATGGTCCCGATGGCCACTTGCGGCCTGAAGACGGAATGCTTTGCATAAGTAAGGTTGCCGACCGCTGCGTCGTATTCTGTCTGTTAACATACCTTCGTATTTGAATACGCCTGGCTATACCAGTTTTGTACTTTGACGGAAATGTAGGGCAGCGAAAGGTAGGAGCTATTGATTTGGCCTGCGTAGATCTTATTTATCATCTTAAGTAATACTGACTGCGGGAGAAGTACTTCACTGTTATACTAGTTAATGTTTTCGTTGACGTTACATAGCAAAACTCTTTACTGTTCACAAAAGTATTATAAGTGCCTACGTTACACTACACCAAGTCTCGAGTTGGACTTTAAGTCAAAATTCAGTAAGAAAATGTTTAGAAACTGTACTGCTCAGCTTCTCTGCTGTTCTGAAAATGAAACAATTTAAATCGATGCAGGTCGTGGGCATTTTGCACGATTAGTTTAAAATATTATTTGCCACGTAATGGCGGCGCCTGCAGGTCGTTAAGCCATGATGCTCAAACAGTAAAAAATACTAAGTGCTGCAAATTCTTAATGAATTTGACATGAATGGGTATGTACAGCACTTAAATAATTCCAACCAATGCTCTATAATTATTTACTGAAATATTTAAGAGATTTACAAACACCTGATTACTCATACAGATGCAGTTCGACCATTAACATCGAAAGTAAACAGAACAGAGAGCAAAATCTGCAATAGTGCTCTTTTTCTAATAACGACAAATTAACACGACTTCAAATATTATTATTATGTAACTCTAAGATACATCTTTTTAAAATATAGTTTTTCTTTGGCATTTACATTAATTACAAGCAATTATTTTTGATAAATAAAATACATGTTACATTTTTAACACACAAAGATTCTTAGCATTTTGTGAATGTTTGTTAAAAAAAGGTTTACGATATTGTTTTTTATTCGTCGTTCATTAAGGCATGTTATACCTTGCTGAAGTTGAAATCTCCGTCCGGTTCACTTGTTTTTTTTTTCAAAATCTTTAATTTGATATACTGCTCAATCACGCCGCCCCACAGGTTTGCGTTTGCACCACGTTAGTGGTCTCATTGTATCACATTACGTGCTGGGCGATTGCTGACTGCTTGGTTGGTTTAGTCAGACGTCTCACTGATGTTCCTTGCATCTCTCATCGAATGTTCTAACAGTCTTCCCCATGAAAGACATGCCACATTCACATGGACTGCATTTCACACTCGGCTTTTCGAGACGTAAATCTTCTTCAATATTACGAAGAAAACTTCTTACCTTTGTTGTTGGGATCGATATACATTGAATTTCATGTTTCCTTGGGAGTCTACGAATGATTCCAAAAACTGGGCCACAATAAGGCACATAAGCAGGTATTGAAGCAAACACCACGTGTCTGGGACAGACTAGTTAAGGAATCTTCTTCTTCGTCTTCTTCTACTTTTACGGTCTAAATTGGATCTCGTCACTGTGTTATATACACATTTTTTCATTCATCATCTGCAAATATACTTTTTATTGCATGTCGTTTCTTAGTTTTTCGTTTAAACATTATTTGTATGTTTTACAGTTTCTTTAAATGTTCTCTTTTGTTTTGCAAAGAGTTCACGATTAATTCTCTTTCATATCCTTTTTGATTTTCTTTATCCATCCTACGTGTTGCTTCATGTTCTATTGTTTCTCCATAGCTTTCTTGATTATTTGGTTTATGGTTTCCTCATAATGTGACCAAAAAAAGGGACCCTTTCCTTTCGCATACTATCTATTAAGGGCTCCAGTTCCATGCACACCGTTTCATTTGACACTATCAGGGCTCATACGGAGGCATAAAGACAGTCGTTTTTCTCTCGTTCTATCTGCGAGTGGAACAGGAAACGAATTGGGTTGATTTGTTGTATGAGACAAAACAGCAAGGTTGTCAGTCTCATCTGATTAGGGGTGGATGGGGAAGGAAGTCGGCTGTGCCCTTCCAGAGGAACCATCTCAGAATTTGCATGAAGCGATTTAAGGAAATCATGGAAAACCTAAATCAGGATGGCCGGAAGCGGGTTTGAACCGTCATCCTCCCGGATGGGAGTCCAGTGTGCTAACCACAGCACCACCTCCGTCGGTCAACAGGAAAGGAAACCACTAGTAGTGGTATAGCGTACCTTCCGCCACTCACCGTGTGGTGGCCTGCAGAATATGTATGTAGATGTAGATGTAGATCAGTTATTTGCTGACCAAATAGTACAATATTTGAATGTCACATTTTCTAATCCACTTCAGAAAGATATCAGAACTGTTTCTCCCCACCCCTTCCCTCTTTCCCCTCCAGCCAATATCACTGTAGCATCAAAATGAAACAGTTAGTCACAGCTTAATGCTTTAGTGGACATTAAAATGAAATCAGCTCTGTGTTCAAAAGTGTCCCAACAATCAGATTTTTTTTTGCTCTGCATTCAAACGTATTTACCCAAAAATTACGTAAAGGATGTAATTTGTAGGAGATAAGTTGATACTGATTGGGGAGAAAACCGGTAAAGTTTTGGGACAAGCTGGTACAGTTTTGGAGACAAGTTATAAAGTTTGCACACACCCTGCATAATATTCCAGCTTAGTAAATTCTTTACTTCCTCGTCATCTCGCATGTCTGCATAAAATCTCCAAAAATTATTTGCTCTTTTTTTTCATATCTGCCTCATCATCACAAGCAGTAAATTTCATCTCTCTGATTTATGCACTACAGTAAATTTCCTCAATAACTCTCTCTTTGATGGATATTTTAGTAAGGCTCGAGTTGGTGACCGTTCTCTTTTGCTTAATGCAACATGATGAAACTTTCAGGGACAAGTCTCAGCTTGCTTAGTCGGCATCATTTTTAAACTTGCTGACATCTGCACGTGTGCTTATCTGCAATCTCCTAGCATGCTGCCAAGTATGGGGCAATGCTAATTTGTTACCAAATAAATACCCATGCCTATACCAGTTTGGCGCTTCATTGTGCAGGGTGTTTATAAATGAATATCGGGGTTTTAACGCTTTATAATATTTATTACATTAAACTTACTGTTGTAAATGATTAGTCAAATGAAAGAGGAACTCATACAGTTATGTATGGCACCAGTGCGCATGCACAGCGCGCAATGGTTCCTCCGCAGTCCGCTAGACAGTGGTAGCAGCGAAGATACCCAAGCGCTGGATTGGCCACAAGGGTCCCTATGACAGGGCTTGCTTTGCTTGGCCTCCACGTTCACCCGACCTAACGCCATGTGACAAGGATCGTGTGTACATGCCTCCGCTACCAGCAGACCTCCCTAAATTAAGAAACCGGATTGAAGCAGCTGTTGCTACAATCACTGAAGACACACTTATCAACGTTTGGAAAGAACTCGGTTATAGACTTGATGTGTGCCGTGTGACGAATGGTGCTCACATTTGACCTTTATAAGGTTCTTGCTAAAACTGTTTGAGTTGCTCTTTCATTTGACATATCATTTATATCAACATTCGTGGTAAAACCGTTTGAATTGCTCTTTCACTTGACATATCATTTATAACTGTAAGTTTAATATGATAAATATTAGCGCCGGAGGAGACTTTGGTATTAATTGAGGATGTTTTGGTAATTTGGCTTTTTTGCTGCATGTAGTTGTTGGTTACTTGCGCACTGGAGGGATTTTGTCAGATATGTGTATGCGTTCATTGAAAGTAATATTCGTACCTTTGTTGTGGCCAGTACTTATTTATTGAGTACAGGCATTGTGGAATTATTAACAATCTGTCTAAAGTTTTTCACTGCTTACATAATATATTGCAAATATTGTAGATTACAGTCTTTATCGGTTTCCTTTAGGGTAGTTGACCAAACCCCTCATGATCATTCAATTTCTGTATATAAAAATAGGGAAGTAGTGCTTGCAGTTATTACGTCGATGCATTGCACTCTGCATGGATCGCAGTGTTGCTTTTGAAATATTTTAGCATTTTGCTGATCACGCAACTGCAGTGGCAAGACGAGGTAAGTTGTCTGTTGCGTACAGGAGCATTGCAGAACAGATGTCAGGAAACATTTTTAAACTCGCAGTCAGACACTAAAAAATTTATTTATTTATGATTTGTAGGAAGAGTAATTTAGTTCTGTTTTTATTTGTTCTCAATGAGAATGCTATTACTATCGAAGATAAAACGTTACTCTTTTCCATGTGTATTTTAAAACAATTACGAATCCGTTTCAACATGATGCATTTTCTTTGCTCTCCCTCCCCCCTCTCTCCGCCCCATGAAACAGTGCTTGTTAAGATGAAATATTACAGCTGATGAAAGATCGTTTTATGAACCACCAATAACATCTCCTCGATTAAAACAACGACACCCTTTACTTGTTTTAGACTTAGAGATATCGTTGCAACACTTTACAAGAACAATTTAGATGTGCAAAATAATTAATCTAAGGATCCTTTGTGCCTTACATCATACAACATACAATAATGAGACTATTTATACTGCCATATTGTGCGCTAACAAACCACAGGAACATAAAACAACAGTTGATTTTATTTTGCATCTGAATGTTTGACACAATAGTAGGGCAAGTGAAAGTTATCTTTGGTAGCTACGTATTAGCAGTTTGTTTACTGTATTGCATAAGCGATCATTCTCCTTTAGGTGTACGGAGAGTATGTTTCATACTCCTTCTCACATACCATAGTGAATGCTGTACAGGGTGATTCCATGATGCTGTTACAAGCTTTCATGGATGATGGAGAAGGGTAAATGTATCAGTTTGAGGTAAGGAACATTGGTTCAGAGACAACTCAACAGATAGTCTTAAGAAAAAAATCCTTCAAAATACCTCTGATAGTGGAATACATGTACTGGTACCATCGTTGCTAAGATTATATGGTAGGTAATCTCGAATAGGACTTATGTGTAGAGGTTAGTGATCCAGTACAGATGGCTTACTGACATGAGCAGTCCTGGTGTATGATGTCTGTACTGCAGCAGACTGCAGTCTGGGTTTACAAGTTGAAGTACTAACACCAAGAAGCCCTAACCAAATGGAATTCTACCCACTGACGGAACTTGTAGACATTGTTTTCCTATACGAGTAAGCAAATGAAAGCAACATGGAAACTCAAAGGATGCAGTGCTTGCTCGAATCGATGAGGTACCTGCAATCAGCATTCGATCAGGTACAAGTGACATGAATATTTCGCAGAGTACTGTGTGGCGATTGTTAGGGGAAATGCAGCTGCACCCCTACCATCCATGGAAAGTGCATGCTTTGACTCTTGCTGACTTCGGATCTCGTTTCCCGTTCGGCCAATGGTTCTTGCAGCTCCTTATAGTCGATCCTCACTTTCCTGTGTTTCACCAGAGATGGAATGCTAAATAGGTGGGCAAGCATAATCAATGATTACGAAGTAGGCTCATTTCTTCTTCCTCCCCGCTTAAATGCACTAGCGTATACAGTGTTTATCACAACCATACTACCCAGGTTACTGAAAGGTATCCCACTTGTTATTCATCAACAGATGCGGTTCCTATATGAGGGGTCCTCACCCCAGTTTGAACTGATGGTTCGTAAAATCCTGCAGCAGACATTCCCTGAAAAGTGAATACACAGAGGAGGTCCTGTTTCGTGGCCGGCATGTTCACCTGATCTGACCCCACTTGAATTCTCCTTGTGGGATCATGTGAAAAGCATTGTGTACGAAAAGCCTTTCGAGACTGAAGAGGATCTCCTGGCAAGAACTTTCGTTGCCTGCGACCATAGGCGTCTGCAGAGCGGGGAGTAGAGGGGTGGGGGGTGCCCACTGGAATCTGGAGCACAGATTTCTTATTCACTACAGAAACAGAATTCTCATACACTTTCACAAGTCATTTCCTGTGATATCGCAAAACATTTTGATTAATCAATTAGTAGCATGCGTGGCTGATCACAGTAATACTATGGCAGTTACCACTTTCCCTTTAGAAAGTCCAAAACATGTCACTCGATTATGGAGCGTCGTTTTCATTCTTTTTTCGTCGTCCTGCCTTCCGTAACAATGAGCTCGCTGTTGTACGGCGTATCAAACGATGGCTGAAAAAAAAAAGGAAGTTCCAGTGTGCCATACCGATTTCCTTCATTGACTTCTTCGAAGTATTGTTGTCAAGTTCGCTACGAAGCATTTCACAATTGCTGTGGAATCAAATATCCGTGTCAACTCTCGTAACGTTAGAGATAATAGCTAAAACGCTGCGCTTCCTGGAGCATTTCTGGTTTTCCAAGAAGGCAACATGCGATACCGTGTTCACTCCCTTATGCCTTAAAGATTGATTTCAAAGCAGCTTCGTTGTTTTCGTGACGAGCTCGTTGTCATTGTGTTGAAGACGTCCTTGTATTGGTGACGCGTGACATGCGTGAATATGCTTCATCTCATCTGTAGTTCGCAGATCACCTGACGGTGTGTGGTGGAGGATGGACCTACTTCTGCTCCCACTAATTGATCCCCCCTTCCCTGTTCATTTCAAGAATGGCGCGAGGAGAAATGACTGTCGGTAGGCCTCTGTTTAACTCTAATTCCTCGATTTTTCTCATTCTGATCATTTCGCGGCAGGTAAGTTGGAGAAAGTTGTATATTATACGACTCTTTCCGGAACGTACTCTTTCAGAAATTAAATAAACCTTTCCATGATGTACAAAGCCTCTCTTGTAGCGGCTGCCACTAGAGTCCGTAACGATCTCTTTCAGACTAACAATCCTGTGGCGAAACGCTCCGCCCTTTGTTGGTTCTTATTTACCTCTTTTGTTACTTCAACCTGATACGGGTTTGTTCTGTTTATTTAACAACACTAGAACGCTTCGTCCAGGATCAAATACTCAGATTCGAACTGAGACTAAGACTGTGGACTTCAGTAGACTAAAGCCGGAAACAACGATGACTCATATTTTTCAGGATGATTGTTATTTGTCTCCAAAGAGGATAATCGCTAATGTTGCATTTTGTGTAGTTACTTACCTCATTTGCTTCTTTGTAGATATTTCTTTCTTCATCAGCTCTTATTAAGAAAACATTAATTATATTATTACTTGGAACCGTAATTTCTACGCTTTTTCCGTGAATGCGAACAGATGTACTTATTGTAGGCTACGATTATAGTGTATATGCATTTTTAAAATTTGTGTGCTACACTTTCCCTTTCGAGGAAGATTCGCCGAAGGCTCTTTGTGACTGCCATGTGTACGAACGTCCAGCGTGCTGGATTAATTGCGGGTCAGAAACTTCCGTTAATCAGTACAACGGAAAACTATCCAAAGCTGCAAACTTCCCTTATTTATATTTATTTTCAGAGTTATCTGTACGCGTTTTAACTGTTCTTTTGAGCTGATAACACGTATATACATTTGACATGGTTATCGTATTTTCGCATATATAATTTTGATTGTCTGGGTGATTTGTAAATGGTCCTGTCCCGAAATTAGTCATCAAGCAAATATAAATTAAGTGAAATTTGCAACTTTGGCTGCCTTTCCGTTGTACTGACAGCTATTTTTGTTTAAAACGAAGAGTTTTCTCATTTTAGAATTTTTTCAGCTGCAGATCTTTTACATTATTTATTAATTTAACGTTATTGGTATATCAACAAAAATATCTTTTCAAATATTTTGATGCTGTTGATAATTTTGTTGGACATACGTTATTTTCAATCGTAAAAGGATATAACTTAAAATCGTTAATTTAATAAATGCGTCAATCTATAATCATTTTATAAGCTTAATAAGAAGATAATCATGCTTAAGTTTTAAATATCAAAGTAATGTAAAAAAAATATTCAGTGGGTAACCATCGATTCTCCGGGATATAATAATTTTTTTGTGGTACGTGCAAAACTGTGGCATTACACATTTCGGGATTGACCAGTTAATTTATATAAAAAATTAAAATTTTATGACCTATTCGATTACGCAATAAGTCACAGAAATCTGAAGGTTATAAATTCAACTAAATACTTAGGGATTACAATTACCAATAACCAAAATTGGAACAATCACAAAGATAATGTTGCGGTTAGACAAAACCAAAGTCTGCGATTCATTCGTAGGTGCAACAGGTCTACTAAATAGGTTGCTTACACCACGCTTGTCCGCCCTATTCTGGAGTATTGCTGTGCAGTGTGGGATCCGCATCAGGTAGGACTGACGGATGACGTTGAAAAAGTACGAAAAAGGGCGGCTAGTTCTTTATTGTCGCAAAATAGGGGAAATAGTGCCACAGACAACGTGAATTGGGGTGGCAATCTTTAAAACAAAGGCGTTTTTCGTTGCGACGGGATCTTCTCATGAAATTTCAATCACCAGTTTTCTCCTCCGACTGCAAAACATTCTGCTGACACTCAACCACATAGGGGGAAATGATCATCACGATAAAATAAGAGAAATCAGGACTCGCACAGAGAAATTTAAGTGCTCGTTTTTCCGACTCGCCGTTCGAGAATGGAACGGTAGAAAGACAGCTTGAAGGTGGCTCATTGAACCCTCTGCCAGCACTTTATTGTGAATGGCAGAGTAATCACGTAGGTGTAGATGTAGAGTAATCTAGTTGGGCTACGGGAGCAACATCTTGCAAACTTATGTCTACTGTCGAAACAGTACAACAGAGTGGAATGAAGTGCAGTCTACGAAATTATCAATTCCTTCTAGATCAGTTGGAGCATTTAGGCCACATATTCAGCTGCAAAGAACAGCAAGCAGCTCAGCAATGTCAGAAAGCTAGAGAAAAAATTAAAGTGCATCCTAACTTAGCATGCCAAATTCATATCAAATGTCACCCAGATCGCCAGAACTCTTAATACACTCCTGGAAATGGAAAAAAGAACACATTGACACCGGTGTGTCAGACCCACCATACTTGCTCCGGACACTGCGAGAGGGCTGTACAAGCAATTTTCACACGCACGGCACAGCGGACACACCAGGAACCGCGGTGTTGGCCGTCGAATGGCGCTAGCTGCGCAGCATTTGTGCACCGCCGCCGTCAGTGTCAGCCAGTTTGCCGTGGCATACGGAGCTCCATCGCAGTCTTTAACACTGGTAGCATGCCGCGACAGCGTGGACGTGAACCGTATGTGCAGTTGACGGACTTTGAGCGAGGGCGTATAGTGGGCATGCGGGAGGCCGGGTGGACGTACCGCCGAATTGCTCAACACGTGGGGCGTGAGGTCTCCACAGTACATCGATGTTGTCGCCAGTGGTCGGCGGAAGGTGCACGTGCCCGTCGACCTGGGACCGGACCGCAGCGACGCACGGATGCACGCCAAGACCGTAGGATCCTACGCAGTGCCGTGGGGGACCGCACCGCCACTTCCCAGCAAATTAGGGACACTGTTGCTCCTGGGGTATCGGCGAGGACCATTCGCAACCGTCTCCATGAAGCTGGGCTACGGTCCCGCACACCGTTAGGCCGTCTTCCGCTCACGCCCCAACATCGTGCAGCCCGCCTCCAGTGGTGTCGCGACAGGCGTGAATGGAGGGACGAATGGAGACGTGTCGTCTTCAGCGATGAGAGTCGCTTCTGCCTTGGTGCCAATGATGGTCGTATGCGTGTTTGGCGCCGTGCAGGTGAACGCCACAATCAGGACTGCATACGACCGAGGCACACAGGGCCAACACCCGGCATCATGGTGTGGGGAGCGATCTCCTACACTGGCCGTACACCACTGGTGATCGTCGAGGGGACACTGAATAGTGCACGGTACATCCAAACCGTCATCGAACCCATCGTTCTACCATTCCTAGACCGGCAAGGGAACTTGCTGTTCCAACAGGACAATGCACGTCCGCATGTATCCCGTGCCACCCAACGTGCTCTAGAAGGTGTAAGTCAACTACCCTGGCCAGCAAGATCTCCGGATCTGTCCCCCATTGAGCATGTTTGGGACTGGATGAAGCGTCGTCTCACGCGGTCTGCACGTCCAGCACGAACGCTGGTCCAACTGAGGCGCCAGGTGGAAATGGCATGGCAAGCCGTTCCACAGGACTACATTCAGCATCTCTACGATCGTCTCCATGGGAGAATAGCAGCTTGCATTGCTGCGAAAGGTGGATATACACTGTACTAGTGCCGACATTGTGCATGCTCTGTTGCCTGTGTCTATGTGCCTGTGGTTCTGTCAGTGTGATCATGTGATGTATGTGACCCCAGGAATGTGTCAATAAAGTTTCCCCTTCCTGGGACAATGAATTCACGGCGTTCTTATTTCAATTTCCAGGAGTGTAGTTTACGTAAGAAAGGTGAAAAGTATGAACGGTCATACCAGAGTCAGGTGGCTTTTCAAAACATTAAAGCAGTAACTAAAGTCAGCCCCTTGTGTGGCGACGACCCATCAAAACGCCTTTCCCTGGCCATTAAGGTCTATCAGCATCACCTCAAGGCCTTCCTTCTTCACAAAAGCTCTGAAGAATATAAAGATCCCATTGCATACTTGCATGAAATGCTAACTTCATTCCAAAAATCTGTTTTCAAATCGAAAAAGAAGCCCTTCGTGTCATATGTGCAAATCAGAAATTTCGTTCATTTCTCTACGTACAGAATTTCACCTCATTTTTAACCATTAACCACAGATTTCCTTGTTCAGGCCTAAGAGAGGACATACTGAAAAAATGGCCCAACGTCTCCAATGCTGGGCCGTCTTCCTACTTAATTATACTTGTACAGCTCATTATTGGCTGACAGCATAAGTTGTTCAAGACTCTCCAAACTACCTGGAGGCCAGAACCCATTTTGACGCGCGGGAAACACTGTATTCCCAAATCTATGATACACTACAAAACCACATACAAGATTTTCCACTCACAGGAGCTGTAATTGGAAAGGATACAGTTGAAGACCCTCTTGTAAAGGGAATTATGAGAAATATTCGTCAAGTTTGGTTAGAATTCCTCGCAACTCATTCCGTTCCAGAACCCATCCCATACTTTGCTCTAAATAATACAATCCACGTGGTGCGGGGAGGTACTGATGCTGACAGCAGATGATAATTGCCAGGTCAACGTATCATACACCCACGCTGATTACTGAGGGATAACATATATAACGGCACTCGCAAGTTGCCACACTTACTGGACAGTATTCATGCAGGTTATATAGAGCGTGAACCTAGTAGGAAAGCTCTCAATGGTTCCAAGCCTATTCCTGGGAGAGATGTGGTTCATTGTCATACTCTTCCCATGTTTCGTTCAAATGCCGGATACTACAGCAAAGGGAGTAACAAGTGCCTTACATATAGTATTCGCCATTGAAGGGGTCCCAGAAACTATTGTTTCAGACAATGGTCCTCCATTCTCATCTAGGATGCCTTATGTTTTCTGCTCCTGCGATGGCATCATGTACCTGAGAACAGCGTCGTCCCACTCGTCTTCCAGTGGTGAAGCCGAGCAGTTCGTACACTTCTTTAAGGAGCAGATGCGAAATTGATGTCAGAAACGCCTCCTACAGAACCACCCAAACTCAGATACATGCTCCAGCAGAACTACTGAAAGCTCTGTTATCCACTGCATATCACAACACACTGAGGGTAGCGCAGTGATCGCCCCTGATACTCTCTGAGCCCAGAAGTATGGGCTTGCACCTTTAGATGAGTTCCAAGATGGCTACCAAGCGTCATCAAAGTCGCCCACGGAAAACAGATGTTCACTGTGGGAGCCAATGGCGTCATGCTGGGATGGAGTGCAAGGCAGCAGCACCCATACCCAACGACCACTGCCCTCACAGGCAGCTCAGTATAAGTTTGGATGCCAGACTGAGACAGGCTAAGAAACAAAGGTCCTGCCACAATGAAGCAGGTTGACAATTGTGTGGGATCCCTTCCTACTCCAGCACCAATGGCTCCCTGCCGCCGATATGAGACGTTCACGAGCATTAGATGAGACCCGTGGTCTAGGGGTATCCTCATGATCCCGAATGTCTTCAACGTGTTACCGAGACATGGGCCACCTGTGAACGTCGCTTACCTAAATACTGCACGACCTTGACCTGGTGGGTGGAATGTGCCACACCTGCCATTCGACGTACTTTGATTCAGTATGGAAAGGAAGTTGCTATGTGGCGCCGGCACACTACCGACTATTTCTACGCCGTTCTCCGCGACCTGGACGCCCAACCGCCCACCCCCCGACACCCAGAGGGAACGCAGCAGGATTAAGGCGCAAATTCTAACTTTGACACGCCGTAGACTGCAGGGGGCTATGGTGCGAACCCGATGTCAAGATTCGGCGGAACAAGAACATCCGACCATGCATCACATCGCCTCCGATAGGAAACATCGACGACAACAACTCATCACCGAGATCACCACCTGTCGCGGCCAGCACGTCACTTGCCAGGCCGAAATCGTCAGTGCCTTTGTCGACCACTACCGCACAATGTACCAGGAGGAGGCTACCAACAACCTCGCTGAGGAGTCTGTGTTACCACACGTAACGCGCACCCTCACCAGCGACGAAGCGGACGAGCTGATGGAGCCCATTACGCGTGAAGAAATCCACGATGCAATCAAAAAAGGTGCTCTGAATAAGTCACCTGGTGTCGACGGAATGCCGATAGAATTTTATCGCGCTTTCTTCACACTAATGGCGTCACGGTGGACAACGATGTTTCATGAACTGCTGACGATCGGGAACGCCGTACCGCCGTCCTTTGTCACAGGAATTATTGTACCCATCCACAAACCGACACCAGGTGTGACGACAGCATATTACCGTCCCCTGACTCTGCTTAACGCAGACTGTAAAATTTTTACACGCCTACTGGCAACGCGATGCCGCAAGGTCCTGCCCAGCATTCTATCCCCGGAACAGACAACTCCGGGCGGCTCAGTTAATATACAAACGGCCACAGGAGAATGTCGCGATTTAATTGCACTGGCAGCGGCGTGCAGACTCCGCGCCGCAGTGGTTGCCATTGATTTTGACAGCGCATTCGACAAAGTGCGGCATCTTTTTCTGTTCTCAGTGATGAACCGGATGGGTTTTCCACCAGCCTTTATCGACGTGATCCGGCGCCTGTACGGCACCGCCGAATCGCTGATTCAGGTTAATGGCCGAGTGGCGGGACCAGTGGCGATCCGGCGTTCCGTACGGCAAGGCTGCCCACTTTCGACCCTACTCTATGCCATAAGCCTGGAGCCACTCATCGGGAGTCTGACGAGCCACCTTTCTGGTCTCAATTTGCGACAGCACAGCATGTCGTGCGTATGCGGACGACCTCCTCCTCTTGATCCGCTCACGGAGTGAAACACACACGGTACTTGATTTAATATCAACGTACGGCACTTCAGCGGGCAGTAACATGAATGTGGCTAAATCCGCGGCAATGCCCAGTGCACGCGGCCTCTCACACGACGACTTAGCACCTCTCCCGTGTGTACAAAAACAACGATACCTAGGTATCATTTTCACCTCCACCGTGCGCCACTCCGCTGCCATCAATTTTCGGCGTGCACTCCAAACTATCCGCACGACGGTGCGACAAAATCTTCTCCGACGACTCGATTCTTTACAACGTGTCCAATGCCTGATTCAACATGTGGCGTCCAGAATGGTCCACATTGCACAGGTCATCCCGCTGCCATCAACTATTGGACGCAGCCTCCAGGCTGCATTAGGATACTTCCTTACGGCCGGTACGCTCTTTAAGGTCCGCTACGACACGCTCACCCTTCCCCCCCCCCCCCCCCCCCCCCGAGCAGGGGGCCACTGCCTTGTCAATGTGCGACTCCGGGCGGCGTCCTTGTACATGTCCACCACGCACAAGCAGTGGCACGGGGGCACCTCCCTTACGCGCAGCTTGCTGGAAATTCTTGTGCCCGCGACTATAACACCACCAGTACCAGTCGGACACATAAAGCACCATCTAACGCACATTTCTGATTTCATCGTCGACTTCAGTTATATTCACACACACTTACCGACCACGCGTTCTCCTCGACCTAAGGATTTTTACACCCCACTCCTTCGTTCCATATCCAGCAACAATATCGAACTGAGACATCCGTCCACGCGGTGGCCCACGGTTTGGCGTGACATCCACCAGCCTTTTCTTCCCTCCAACGTCCGGGCAACATGGTACCAAGTCGCAAATGAAAAATTCGCCACAAATCATCGCCTTCACGCCATCGGACTAAAGGACTCTCCACTTTGTTCCATTTGCCACCTCGTGGATGACGATGTCCATCCACTGACTTGTGCTGCCACCAGTGACGTCTGGAAACTTGCCCGACAGTTCGTTGCCTGTTACCTCCGCGTTCCGCCGGACTCGATTGACCCATGGACTTTTATCCATCCTGAGAATACTTATTTCCCCGCCACCAAAAATCATGCGATTGTATGGGTCAAGGGATGGACGATCACCTACATGTATAATGAGGGCGACAAATCACGCCTTGATTTCTGGCAGTACTTACAAACCGCCCACAGTGAAGTCGAACATCGACCGCGCTACCGCGCCTTCTTCGTCAATTACCTACATGCGATCTTTACGTCACTCCCGCTCAGTTGGATGGTGCCACACGCCGACAGCACTCCCGCCCCCCCCTGCTGACATCTGAGACCACCCGCGCTACTTTCTACATTTTAACCTACAGTGAAGTATGCGCATGGACACGCGCCTCCTTTCTTTTATGCACTATACCAGAAAACGCTGGTTTTTCCCTCACTCCACTGTATATTGCTTCACACCTCTTAGCTTACATCAGTATTATTATTCTTTTTTTCCTACACTTTGTTCATAAAAAAAAATTGCTCGCCTTGTACGAGTATAATGTCATGTGTTATTTTCGCCGGAAAGATGGCATTTCTGTTATATTTAAGTTTGTACCAATAAAGATCTTTTGTTCATTTAACCTGTTCCTGGTGAAAAAAAACATAATAAAAATAATAAAATAAAAAAAAAAATAAATCAAAAAGCTACATTGAGGGAGTGCTTCAGGGACGGGAGGGGGGAGACACCGCGACCAGGCCTCGGGTTCCGACCCCTGCCCGCCATGTCTCCACCTACTCATAACTGAACACTCTTACAATCTCTTTAAAAAAAAAGTGGTAATCGTCAAAAAAATAAAAAAGTGGGTAGCGTCTTTGATTCATAATCAAAACGTCTTCGGTCCCGGGTTCGATCCCCGCCACTGCCTAAATTTTGATAAATAATCAGCATTGGCGGCTGAAGACTTCCGGCATAAGAAGTCAGCCTCATTCTGCCAACGGCCTTGTCAAAGAGGGCGGAGGAGCGGATAGAGGTTCAGGGCACTCTCTTGTCCTAGGGGTGGTAAATTGCCCCTAAAGGCGGAAGAATCAGCAATGATCAACGAATGAGGATGCAGAAGGCAATGGAAACCACTGAATTAGAGACACGTAACGTGTATCCACAGGACATGTGGCCTGTAATTGAAGAAGTGTCATGATGATCTCTCCATTGGCAAACGATTCCGGAATAGTCCCCCATTCGGATCTTCGGGAGGGGACTGCCAAGGGGGAGGTTACCATGAGAAAAAGATTGAATAATCAACGAAAGGATAACGTTCTACGAGTCGGGGCGTGGAATGTCACAAGCTTGAACGTGGTAGGGAAACTAGAAAATCTGAAAAGGGAAATGCAAAGGCTCAATCTAGATATAGTAGGGGTCAGTGAAGTGAAGTGGAAGGAAGACAAGGATTTCTGGTCAGATGATTATCGGGTAATATCAACAGCAGCAGAAAATGGTATAACAGGTGTAGGATTCGTTATGAATAGGAAGGTAGGGCAGAGGGTGTGTTACTGTGAACAGTTCAGTGACCGGGTTGTTCTAATCAGAATCGACAGCAGACCAACACCGACAACGATAGTTCAGGTATACATGCCGACGTCGCAAGCTGAAGATGAACGGATAGAGAAAGTGTATGAGGATATTGAAAGGGTAATGCAGTATGTAAAGGGGGACGAAAATCTAATAGTCATGGGCAACTGGAATGCAGTTTAGGGGAAGGAGTAGAAGAAAAGGTTACAGGAGAATATGGGCTTGGGACAAGGAATGAAAGAGTAGAAAGACTAATTGAGTTCTGTAACAAGTTTCAGCTAGTAATAGCGAATACCCTGTTCAAGAATCACAAGAGGAGGAGGTATACTTGGAAAAGGCCGGGAGATACGGGAAGATTTCAATTAGATTACATCATGGTCAGACAGAGATTCCGAAATCAGATACTGGACTGTAAGGCGTACCCAGGAGCAGATATAGACTTAGATCACAATATAGTAGTGATGAAGAGTAGGCTGAAGTTCAAGACATTAGTCAGGAAGAATCAATACGTAAAAAAGTGGGATACGGAAGTACTAAGGAATGACGAGATACGTTTGAAGTTCTCTAACGCTATAGATACAGCAATAAGGAATAGCGCAGTAGAAAGTACAGTTGAAGAGGAATGGACATCTCTAAAAAGGGCCATCACAGAAGTTGGGAAGGACAACATAGGTACAAAGAAGGTAGCTGCGAAGAAACCATGGGTAACAGAAGTGCAGGGAAGCTAAGACGAAATGGCTGCAGGAAAAATGTGAAGACATCGAAAAAGATATTATTGTCGGAAGGACAGACTCAGCATACAGGAAAGTCAAAACAACCTTTGGTGACATTAAAAGCAACGGTGGTAACATTAAGAGTGCAACGGGAATTCCACTATTAAATGCAGAGGAGAGAGCAGATAGGTGGAAAGAATACATTGAAAGCCTCTATGAGGGTGAAGATTTGTCTGATGTGATAGAAGAAGAAACAGGAGTCGATTTGGAAGAGATAGGGGATCCAGTATTAGAATCGGAATTTAAAAGACCTTTGGAGGACTTACGGTCAAATAAGGCAGAAGGGATAGATAACATTCCATCAGAATTTCTAAAATCATTGGGAGAAGTGGCAACAAAACGACTATTCACGTTGGTGTGTAGAATATATGAGTCTGGCGACATACCATCTGACTTTCGGAAAAGCATCACCCAGACAATTCCGAAGACAGCAAGAGCTGACAAGTGCGAGAATTATCGCACAATCAGCTTAACAGCTCATGCATCGAAGCTGCTTACAAGAATAATATACAGAAGAATGGAAAAGAAAATTGAGAATGCGCTAGGTGACGATCAGTTTGGCTTTAGGAAAAGTAAAGGGACGAGAGAGGCAATTCTGACGTTACGGCTAATAATGGAAGCAAGGCTAAAGAAAAATCAAGACACTTTCATAGGATTTGTCGACCCGGAAAAAGCGTTCGACAATATAAAATGGTGCAAGCTGTTCGAGATTCTGACAAAAGTAGGGGTAAGCTATAGGGAGAGACGGGTCATATACAATATGTACAACAACCAAGAGGGAATAATAAGAGTGGACGATCAAGAACGAAGTGCTCGTATTATAAGGCTGTAGCCTTTCGCCCCTACTCTTCAATCTGTACATCGAGGAAGCAATGATGGAAATAAAAGAAAGGTTCGGGAGTGGAATTAAAATACCAGGTGAAAGGATATCAGTGATACGATTCACTGATGACATTGCTTTCCTGAGTGAAAGTGAAGAAGAATTAAATGATCTGCTGAACGGAATGAACAGTCTAATGAGTACACAGTATGGTTTGAGAGTAAATCGGAGAAAGACGAAGGTAATGAGAAGTAGTAGAAATGAGAACAGCGAGAAACTTAACATCAAGATTGATGGTCACGAAGTCAATGAAGTTAAGGAATTCTGCTACTTAGGCAGTAAAATAACCAATGACGGACGGAGCAAGGAGGACATCAAAAGCAGACTCGCTATGTCAAAAAAGGCATTTCTGGCCAAGAGAATTCTACTAATATCAAATACCGGCCTTAATTTGAGGAAGAAATTTCTGAGGATGTACGTCTTGAGTGCAGCATTGTATGGTAGTGAAACATGGACTGTGGGAAAACCGGAACAGAAGAGAATCGAAGCATTTGAGATGTGGTGCTATAGACGAATGTTGAAAATTAGGTGGACTGATAAGTTGAGGAATGAGGAGGTTCTATGCAGAATCGGAGAGGAAAGGAATATGTGGAAAACACTGATAAGGAGAAGGGACAGGATGATAAGACATCTGCTAAGACATGAGGGAATGACTTCCATGGTACTAGAGGGAGCTGTAGAGGGCAAAAACTGTAGAGGAAGACAGAGATTGGAATACGTCAAGCAAATAATTGAGGAGGTAGGTTGCAAGTGCTTCTCTGAGATGAAGAGGTTAGCACAGGAAAGGAATTCGTGGCGGGCCGCATCAAACCAGTCAGTAGACTGATGACCAAAAAAAAGTCTCTAACGTCACGCAGGAAATAAAATCGGCTGCCTCGCCAGCATGAACTCAATGTTCAAAATGTTCAAATGTGTACGAAATCTGATGGGACTTAACTGCTAAGGTCGTCAGTCCCTTATCTTACACACCACTTAACCTAAATTGTCCTAAGGACCAACACACACACCCATGCCCGAGGGAGGACTCGAACCTCCGCCGGGACCAGCCGCACATTTCGTGTCTCTAGTATTTTGCATCGCGGACCCTGCGCTTACGTGAGCCGGCTAATTACTAGAGGTCACGTCGACAGCTCTTTGGATTGTGAATACACAGATGCTGATGGGATAGAATGACCGCGGTTTACCGCTCTTCTCTTGGTGTGCGTCTATAGCCTTGTGACGGTCTGGCACGATCTGGTTTTGTGAATTGGTTGAAGAATTCCTAATGCGATATTATGGTGCCTGTGACGTGGATGCCGATGCAATGTTCCTTCGGACGAGCATAGCATACACTGCAGTGACTACGGCCGTTATGGAATATATGAAATGTATTCGAAGGTGCGAATACGAAGAAACATGGGCTGCATAAGTTAATGACGACAGTGAAAATTTGTACCGGACCGAGACTCGAGCCCGGATCTCCCGCTTTACGCCTTAACCACTTTGACTATCTGTGCACGACTCACGGACAGACCTAACCTTCCATATGTCGTCAATCCTGCGTCACATCATGTACTCGTACACACATTACGTAATTCATGCGTGAATTGCCCGAAGGAACAGTGCATCATCCTCCGATACCAGACAGCAACTTTCAATTAAAGTGTCCTTCCCTGTATGAGAATTACATAATGTGATCAGGAGCGATTCTAGAAGTCGGTCTAGGAGGGGGGGGGTCTATTGGGGGGAGGGGGGTTAGTGGAATGGAATATCGTTTAAGAAAAGGAGAGTTGGGGTCCACCACCGACAAACTGGTAAAATTTAGTGTTGGTTAAAGTAGTCTTTGGTAACTGTTTTGGAGTTCAGGGTAAAAAATGTGTAGTATTAAATAAGAAGACACCAATTTTAAGTTAAATGATATTTATTGGTTTAGATAGTAAGCTGTTTGCCGCTGTTACTCTTTTGTTAAAATGTGTTTGAAATACATTGCAACCTATATTGCAACATAATTATAAAAAGTCATTTTATCTAGTGTAATATGATACTCTATTGGGGGGGGGGGGGGGGGCTATAGTTCCCGTATCCCTTGCCACCGCCCCTGGTTGTGACATAGGAACGACAACATGTGAAGTTGGACCAATGCTTGAATAGTTCTCGTCAGCTCGGATCCGTACAGATAGAACAGAATTAGGAAACAGAAAGAGCCAAAGAAGACCAGCGCATTTCGTTAGAGATTCATTTAGTAAGCACGAAAGCGTCACGAAACGAAGTTGCTATTCCAACTCCAAGGGCAGACGCTCCAAGAGAGGCATTCTGCACCACGTTGTACTTTATTGTTACAGTTACGAGAGCGTATGTTCGTAAAGGAGTCAACCAGTATATTGCCGTTTCCTATGTCTGTCACGCGGGAAGACCACGAAGATAAAATTAGAGAGACTCGAGCCCACACGGAGGCTTACCAGCAATCGTGTTTCCCGCCAACCATTCGCAAGTGAAGAGGAAAAGGAAGGATGAGAGACTGATACACGAAGTACCATTTGATACGCACCATAAGGTGGCTTGCAGAATATGGATGTAGATGAAAACTGTGTATCCATCCCTACTGTGCTATACAGGGTGTTTTCTGCACCGTGACAGGTGTAACATTCTGCAATCAAGTCTGTGGTGGTAGGTAAGCTGTCGTAAACGATGACTGAGTGTACCATAGTAGCCAGTCTGAAGGTGGACTCGACTAGACTGCAAATGAGGGCAAGCACCCGCTTGCCACAGGGAAGCTGCAATGCTTTACCAAGACGTTGTGTCCAGAAAGGTTTTAATGATGAGTCGAAAGCTATATTTGCGCATGCTCGCCCACGCGGCTGACGGGGAAGCGTCTCATTAAGCAGAGCGCCTTTGGTCACGCACTTGCCGCTTGTCGGCCGCTTCTGAGAGGTCTCCTGGCCGGCTGGCAGCGTGGGCGCCGCCACTCCCAGCCCTCGGCTCTGCGGCCAGACCGCGGCTGCTTCTCGGAAACCGGTGCAGACAGGCGGCGCCTGAATAAGGATTCGCAGAGGCGCAGAATTCCCTGAACGGCTGGCTAACTATGACCGAAGTGGAGCGAATGCACTGAGAGAGTGTGGCAGGAAGCACTTTTCTCGAAAACCGACGCTGGACATACAGGCGTACATTTGTTTTGTGTTCACATACATTTCATGTGTGGCTGTTAAATGCCGCTCGTTCCTCCGCGCTCACTAGGAAAGAAAAGCTGACTACGTGAACGGATGTAACGCATTCACATAATTGATTCGTTTGATGGGCAATAAATCCAAGATCTCCAATGTGGGTGCTTATTTACGTTCGACCACCTGTGGGAAACTAAAACTAGCGAGCATGGAGGACTTGGACAGTGGGCCGCAGACAGTTTTTGCTGGGTGGTAAAGTGAGTGGGCTGCGGACCGAGCCGCATTTGAGGTATACGCTGTGTCCGGATGACGCAGAGCTTAGTGCAACTGACCAGTAAGGAGGAGATGCTGGTTTCGAGCTCCATTTGCGTGGGAGCTGTTGCCGTTTCATGGTTTGGAGTGTTGTTGTTGTTGTTGTTGTCTTCAGTCCTGAGACTGGTTTGATGCAGCTTTCCATGCTACTCTATCCTGTGCAAGCTTCTTCATCTCCCAGTACCTACTGCAACATCCTTCTGTATCTGTTTAGTGTATTCATCTCTTGGTCTCCCTCTACGATTTTTACTCTCCACCCTTCCCTCCAATACTAAATTGGTGATCCTTGATGCCTCAGAACATGTCGTACCAACCGATCCCTTCTTCTACTCAAGTTGTGCCACAAACCTCTCTTCTCCCCAATCCTATTCAATACCTCCTCATTAGTTATATGATCTACCCATCTAATCTTCAGCATTCTTCTGTAGCACCACATCTCGAAAGCTTCTATTCTCTTCTTGTCCAGACTAGTTGTCGTCTATGTTTCGCTTCCATACATGGCTACACTCCATACAAATACTTTCAGAAACGACTTCCTGACACTTAAATCTATACGCGATGTTAACAAATTTCTCTTCTTCAGAAACGCTTTCCTTGCCATTGCCAGTCTACATTTTATATCCTCTCTACTTCGACCATCATCAGTTATTTTGCTCCCCAAATAGCAAAACCCTTTTACTACGAAGTGTCTCATTTCCTAATCTAATTCAAATGGTTCAAATGGCTCTGAGCACTATGGGACTTAACCGCTGAGGTCATTAGTCCCCTAGAACTTAGAACTAGTTAAACCTAACTAACCTAAGGACATCACAAACATCCATGCCCGAGGCAGGATTCGAACCTGCGACCGTAGCGGTCTTGCGGTTCCAGACTGCAGCGCCTTTAACCGCACGGCCACTTCGGCCGGCCCCTAATCTAATTCCCTCAGCATCACCCGACTTAATTCGACTACCTTCCATTATCCTCGTTTTGCTTTTGTTGATGTTCATCTTATATCCTCCTTTCAAGACACTATCCATTCCGTTCAAGTGTGTGTGTGTGTTGGGGTTTATGGGCGCTCAACATCGAGGTCATCAGCGCCCCATTCCGTTCAACTGCTCTTCTAAGTCCTTTGGGGTACCTGCCCTATTATGAAGCATATTGTAATGTCGTGACTTTGTTGTACAATGTAAGTCAGAGGAGAAAGGTGGCCGGGCACAGATTTTAAATCGTCCCCTCTGATTTCGCACAAACACACAATGTGGCCCATTTCGTTAGTTCCTTCCATTTCCTTTCCTCTCTCTCTCTCTCCTCCCCACCAGTTTATATAAATTGGACTGCAACTAATACTCACGCTTTAGTAGTATTTATCGATTGTGCGGTGCCCGCTGCTTCCATGCTGCAAGCTTAAATTTTTTATTAATTTTGAGCCCCAATACCGGTGCTGTCGTCACAGTCGTCAGTTGCCGTAAAGGTGCAACTTTCTGTGCACAGTAGGTGCATGCGGCCGTTGCGTCAAGAGGTATGGGGAACATGTCAACGGTACGAACTGTTGCATGCCTTTGATTTGTGCGCAAGGACCACCAGATTCAGGTACCGTCTCGCCGTCGCAGTTGAGGACACACGTACAACAGTCTCGTGCCTGTGCACGGTTGCGTTTAGTGCTGTCTTACAGTAGGTCTCATTGTTCAAAGATTTGGTTTTTCGCACAAATTCATATTTTCCTTTGCGTTAACACTATAGTCGAGTGGTCTAACGAGAAACACGTGTAATTTGCAGAGCATAATCATGTATATCCTTGTTTGTTGATTAATTTTGCGAATTACAAATAAGTACAATGTGGAAGCAACAAAAGCAAACATTAACAGAATAAAAACGTTCCGTTCGTATTTCCGACGAATACTTATTGAAGAACAGGAATTATTATGGGAGTCTGGAAGTGCAGAAATCCATCCGGTTCCTTTATGAGCCGCTTTCATTCAAAATCAGTTTGCATCAACGAGAGAAAATGAAGGAATACTCAAATCGTGCTTATAATTCAAGTAGTTTATTTCACTGTTTTACGCAGAACTGGGCAGTCATATGGTTGCTACCCAAAGTTCCCAAACAGTGTGGGAAATTTCATCTCAGTCCAAGATCTCTAGTCTAGAGTTTGGAGGCAGGGAATACCCCATCTCTCACCACGCACACAAACACACACACACACACACACACACACACATACACAAACGCACACGCGCGCGCGCGCGCGCCCGCCCGTACCCACACACGAAACATTGTGATAGATGTGTGCTGGATTGAGAGTCAAACTTGAACCTTTGCTTTTCATAGACAAGTGCAAATTGGAATGTAGGAGATGAGGTACTAGCGGAAGAAAAAAATGAGGATGGGTTGTGAGTTATGCTTGGGTAGCTCAGACAATGAAGCACTTTCCCCCAAAAGGCAAAGGTTCCGAGTTCAAATCACGGCCCGACACATAGTTTTAATCTGTTAAGAAGTTTCATATCAGCACACACTCCGCTGCAGAGTGAAAATTATCGGACAGTCTGCATTCAGCAGTGCTACAGTTCGGACACGTGACCGTGTTTCACAGCGAGGCTGGGCTAGCGGATGTTTGTGTTCACCCAGGGTGTACTCCGTAGTTCCTAGTGATATCTCATGACGTACATAATAAATCGGCATTGCGATTAACTTTTTGCCCCTATTTCACCTGCCCTAAGGCTCTCGACATCGAACGATTCTTGCTTGACGAAATGAAGATAAATGAAGATAACGCCGACCGACGTCATATGGATCCTTCTTTCCATAATCAGTAGTACCATCTGTATGAAAATGGTTGACAGCGCGGCATGTGACGAAATTATACGAGATGTCCACTGTGAACTACGTTCTGTTATGGCAAAGTAGGACTCGTCACCGTTGATCATACTGGTCTTGGTGTCAGAACGAGCAGAGTTTTCGATCTACCGTTTCAACTCTCTGCAGACGTTGTGATCGAGGCTCTCCAATCTTATCGTACGGCCGTCAAACACGTTGCCGAAAAGTAGGCACAGTTCATAACATATCCTCCACTGAACGCTGTTCGTCAAGTTTGCATCAAACTTAGGAGAGCTTTGTATCCTTCTACCTCCTGATCAAAGGTTGCAGTGCCATAAAAATTGTGCGACAGTTTATAACGCACATGCTCTGCTTGCTAGAAAGAGAGTCATCTACGGTCAGAATGTGTTCGACAAAGTGCTCTGCAACTTTCTCTTACGGACGTGCCGCCCCCACCAGCATGACTGTCCTGCCAGCACTCACCACAATGACAACAACTTCCAGTCCATTGCATGGCCGCTTCAGCTAACACCATGAGTCTCCCCACCATCGCTTGCACATCATTGCGGTCACTAACAATGAGGAGACCGCCTTACAGACATTCTCCCCCAGCCCTCAACAGAAGGAATGCCTCCACAGCACGGCTGCTTGACGTAGTTATCGTGCCTACGACGGCCTTCAACCCAGGACATGACACCTCGATGCCATCATCTGATACGAAGGAACACATTCATAAACAATCACCAAGTCAGTCCAAACGTCGTTGTCGGTCACTTAACGGGGCCTAATGATCTTCTCCCCACCCTCCCCCACCACCAAGAGGACCTTGAACCTGCCAACCACAAGATGTCACTCACATGGGTACAGTACATTCCCCATTCCCACATGTGGGCAAGGGGCGGCGATGTTGAGGCCAAGCCAGCACTTCACCCAGAGTTGCCGCCACGGTCCTACACCGATATCCAATGAAGTTTCCAACTGCGCTTTGGAATACGGATTGGTCACCTCTGTTGACACGAACTTCCACCACTTTTGACGATAATAGATCCGTTCCCAGCGTCTCACGCCACACATACAAATTCGCAACGCTGAATACCAATTTGGTCAACAACATGGCAACATGGTCAGGGTGTCAGAAGTCGACATCGCCTGCCTACCCTTCATAGATTCGAGTTGTTTTCTCAGTCGGCAGTCACGCTAGGTGTTTGGTAGCGCTCTACAGCGGGGAAGGCATCCTAGTCAAAGATGTGGTGGCCCTCCCACCTGGACAGGGTATGGCTCTTACCCTATCAATTCACATGCTCCATCAGGCTCGACACACGCTGACGTCAATGAACTGTGGTTCTACGCAAAAGAATTTTTTTTGTTTTTTAGTCATCATTCTTCTGACTGGTTTGATTTGGTCCGCCACGAATTTCTCCTGTTCCAACCTCTTCATCTCGGAGTAGCATTTGCAAGCTATGTCCTCAATTATTTGTTCGTTGTATTCCAGTCCCTTTCTTGTTTTACAATTTTCATCCTCTACAACTCCCTGTAGTACCATTGTATTTATTCCCTGAAGTCTTAACAACGTTTTTACTATATTCCTTTTCTCGCCAATTTTGTGGAGGACCTTCTCATTCCTTACCTTATCAGTCTACTTAATTTCCAACATTCCTCTGCTTCTCTTCTGGTTTTCCCTTGTCCATGTATCACTACCATACAATCATGTGCGCCAAACGATCATTCTTAGAAATTTATTCCTTCGATTCTGGTATATGTTTCATACTAGTAGACTGTTAGCCGGGAATGCCCTTTTTGCAAGTGATAATTTTTTATGTCCTCTTTTCTGCTTCCTTCGCGGGTTATTTTGCTGCTTAGGTAGCAGAATTCCTTAACTTCATCTACTTCCAGATCACCATTGTTGATGTTATGTTTGTCGCTGTTCTCATTTCTGCTACTTCTGATTACTTTCGGCTTTCTTCAGTTTATTCCCAATCCGTATCCTACACTCAGGCTGTTTATTCCACTCAACAGAAACTGCAGTTCTTCTTCACTTTCACTCAGGACAGCAATGTCATAAGCGAATCTCTTCACTGATATCATTTCATCTTGAATTTTAATTCCACTCTTTAACATTTCTCTTATTTTCCGTCATTGCTCCTTCGATATATAGATTGAAGAGTAGGGGCGAAAGACTACATCCTTGTGGTATACCCTTTTAAATTCGATCATTTCGTTCTTGGTCTTTCACTATTATTGGTACCCCTTAGCTCTGGTACATATTAGAGATTACCCGTCTTTCCCTATAGCTTACTTCTACTTTTTTTCAGAATTCCGAAAATCTTGCACCATTTGACATTGTCGAGCGCTTTTTCCAGGGCGACAAATCCTATGAACTTGTCTTGATTTTTCTTTAGTCTTGCAGCGTCTTTCCTCCATGATTTTAGAAATTCTGGTAGAATTTTATCTATCCCTTCTGCTTTATTCGATCTTCAGTCTTCTAATGCCGTTTTAAATTATAATACTCGATCCCTTATCTCTTTTACACTGACTCCTCTTTCTGCTTCTGTGACATCATCAAGCAAATCCTCCCCCTCATAGAAACACTCAATGCACTCTCTCCACCTGTGCTCTCTCTCCGTTGCATTTAACAGTGAAATTACCATTGTACTTTCAATATTACCATCGTTGCATTTAATTTCACCGAAGGTTGTTTTGGTTTTTCTATACGCTGAGTCAGTCCGTCCAACAATCATTTATTTTTCGATTTCTTCAGAAGAAATAGTGTCCTTATTTGCGGGACGATACGACCATTACATCGCAGGAGCCGATTTGAACTGTGTCCTCCATTCAGAGGGCCATACTTTCGCCTACTCACAGTGTTTGGCCTTACGTACACTGATGAATGACTTTTCATCTCACTGACGCATGGGAGATCACGTACGGTGACACTCTTGGTTACATTCACCGCATATGCCATTGGGCAAACCGACGCGATCCGATTTGTGTTTCAGCAATCCTTCGGGTGAGTACATCCTCCCTGGAAATGCCGATTCTGGCCTTTTCCGACCACTGCGAGTTTATCTGCGGTCTACTCCTGCCGCCACAAAATCAGTACTGCGTGATCGAGGTCCCAGTTCAGTACCTCCCTTCTCCACGACTTGGTTTCTCGAAAACACATCGCCGGTACATGGACGCCCCGCGAAAGACTTCTTCCTCGTTCCTTCGACGATGCTTCAGAGGATCACTTGCACAAACCCAGCGCTCAAGACAGAGTTCATCCAATGCAGCGGAGATGCGACGGCGTGGCACCGAGACACTACGGACTATGCCCTCTCACCATCGTCTGACGTTCACCACGAGCGCTGATGTTTCAAAGCCAAACTTACGTCCATTCCATGGAATAGACTACAAGGAGTGGTGGTGCGGTCACGCCTTCAAGATACCACCGATGAGGAGCTTCCATGCATGCTTCATATGCGTGTTATATCTCACCTCCGTTGTCGACGACGTTCCCTGGTCTCTACGCTTACAACCCAAGATAGCAACTGTATCAACACCCATCCGTCGTTGATCATCACCAACGATTTTAAGATGATGAACAGAGGGCGGTGGTTTCTGACGATCCTCTCCTACTCCTCACCCACACCCTTAACAACATGTTCATTTCATTTCAATTCATTTATTGCATATTGCTGCTGCTTGTTTTAAAAAGCAGGTCATACATTTTACAATTTTGCATGTTACAATACATTGTTCCATATTCCTAATTTTTTTTCTTGAGCAATAAAACAAGAGTAACAATTGTAATGACATGAACTGACGAAGAGAAAACAGAAACAATTTAAAATAAAGAAGGTAATGGATGAGAGGAGAGGTTTTTAATGAAGAAAACGTCGCACTACCTGGCTGTTCTAGTGGGAGGGCATCACAACAACTTTGAGCCAGTTCCAGATGGAGCAGCAGTATTCTCAGAGATTAACAACACTGAGGCGGCGTCCTTGGTGATAGGGACCACTGCGGACGAGGCGGCGATAGCCAAAGGTGCGAAGAACAGATCCGCATTCCCCGACGGTCTTCCGGTTGAATACTATCCGACTTTCAGCGCACTGAGGCCTCCAGGTTTGACCGATATGTTTCAGGAGTTGTTCAGTCCTTCATTGTCACAGCATTCTCATACCAGTGCCCAAACCGACAGGAGAAAGGCACATCACCTACACGCACTCCCTTGCATTATCCAACGCAGATAATAATATCTGCACGCGTCTCTCAGTTGCATGCGTATGTGCCTTGTTACCTGCAGTACTTTCCCTGGAGCAAACATTGGGAGGCTCTGGGGCCACACTCCAGATGGCCACAGATGAGTGTAGGGGCCTTATTGTGCTGGCTGCATCTCCACCTCCCTGCAGCACTGGTGCTGGTAGATTTCAGTAGACCTGACACTGAGAACGTCACCACTTTCTGCCCTCGGTGTCTTTAGACATGGTGTTCCCATGCTATTCATAGACGCCATTCGCCTCTTGCTCCGTAATGCCATGCCCATGATCATGGTGAATGAACAGTTGGCTAGACCAATCCCTGCCCGTCGTTCGGTCAGGCAAAATGCCCTTTTCCACTATCCTGTATGTGTGTGCCCTCGAGGCACCAGTTAAGGCCCTCCTCCACTGTTTTACAGGACGTACATCGTGCAGCCATATGGGTATTGGGGCAAAGTGGTTGCTACTCCAAAGTACCATTATCCAAGATTGCCGCGCTGAGTTCATCAACTGATGTCAGCTGAAGACGTCATCCAAGATGTCGGCTGTGATGCCAGTTGATGACATCATCCAAGATGGGGGATTTTGGTGGGAAGATTGAATTTTGGTGGGAAGAAGGTCAATTGGGCTACCTCCACTAACCTAACCCCCCCTCCTCTCCCCCCCCCCAAAGAAAAGTGGCGGGAATTTCAAATTCCAACAGGAAAATGCATCACACCACAGTTATCTCCACTAACCTAAGAAAATCGCGGGAAGATAGGTCACTTGGGCTAACCCCACTAACCTAAGTCATCTGACCACCACCTCATCCTAGGAACTGGCGCCAAGTTTGAATTTTGGTGGTAAAGAAAGGTCAATTGGGGTGTCTCTACTAATCCAAGGTCACCTCCACTAACCTAAGTAACCCAACCGCCACCTCCTGCTAGGGATTCGTGGGAAAAGGACCAGTGCTGGGCTGCTGGAGAGAGGAAGGAGTGTACTTTATTGGAAAAATTTATTTAGGAACGGATTTTGAGAGATAGTATATATATTACACTCATACAAAACACACGCTCTGACATTCTTGGAGTCACACCACACAGCCTACAGACCTGCAAACCACTAAAAGACTCTACAAACGTGCTTGCTAATCGTCAACTGTCTAAATCATGCTCCAGGCTTTTTTTAAAACAATTTAAGACACTACCGCCAATACAGTGTGTTCGCCATGAGGTCCAGAGCCCAACTGACCTAGTACACAGTGCCGCCACCAGAGGGCGCTGTCATCCATTCTGTGACATAATCCAAGTTGGCCGTCTGGGATAGGGGAAAATGGTGGGAAAACGACTCTGCTTGTGCTGGATGTAAGCCTTTATTTTGCAGGCAGTGTTTCCACCACGAGATCTAGAGTCCAACTAACCTAGTACACAGTACTGCCACCCTCCTGTGATGTAATCCAAGATGGTGGTCTGGAGGGGTAAAATGGCGCGAATATGACTTAGCCTGCAATAGGCTGCTGGTTAGAGTAAGGAGGGAGTGTAATTTATTTATTTTGCAACAATTTATTTAGGGATCGAGTGTATGTATCACACTGATACGAAACACGTGCTTGGGGTCAGTCCACACAGCCCACAGACCTGTAACCTACTCCTAAATAACGCTCTGTAGACATGCAAACAACTCCTAATTTACCGAAATATTTTCAGTACAGACATTCAAACTCCTCCTAAATAATGCAGTACACTGATGTGCAGACACACTCAGTACTCATTAAATGTCCAAATGGTTCAAATGGCTCTGAGCACTATGGGACTCAACTGCTGAGGTCATTAGTCCCCTAGAACTTAGAACTACTTAAACCTAACTAACCTAAGGACATCACAAACATCCATGCCCGAAGCAGGATTCGAACCTGCGACCGTTGCGGTCTTGCGGCTCCAGACTGCAGCGCCTTTAACCGCACGGCCACTTCAGCCGGCTTAAAAGTCCAAATAACGCATAATGCAGCCTACAGACCTGCTCACAAAATAATGCAACAAACGCGCAAACAACGTACACAGACACCATCCACCATCCCCTGTCCAGTAAACCACACAGGAGGCTACATGCAGCCCCACGAAGTGATGCGACCATCAGCTGTCAAACCACACACAGAGGCCCTCAAGTATGAGGTGATGACATCCCTTTCATATCTGGTACCTGAGAAATTCTTCTCGAAATATGTGTTCACCTAGGCACCATTGCTGATATGTCCAGAAGGGAGCGCATACTCTCCAGGTGTGCACACGCTGACACCACCGCTAGCTACCGCCAGATGCAAGCCAGATTGACCCATCGCTCTCACACCACTGTAGGTGAAAGTTGTTTCAATTTTCGAGTATACAGTCAGTGTTATATTGACGTCACAGAACTCCAAGGCATGCTCACGCTGGTCTCATATGCGAGACACCTCTGGACCGCACGTGTCTTTACTGTTGATGACATAGTAGCACAGGGCGCATTATTAATAGTGCGACATGAGAGCCACGTCTAACTAACTTAACCTCCCAGCTTGACTGATGCAATGTCACGAAGTGCGCGCATAGCTAAAAACCATCACAAGTGCGTCTAACAAGGTTCTCAATCTTACACTGATGTCACATGCCTATGTAAACAATAAGAACCGAGTCGACCTCGTGGAAAATGTATAGTGTCCCAGAAATAGTTAATGCTCAGTTTCTTGATGTCACAGATTGCATGCACGTAACAGAACCTGTTTACGAAAATAGCGAAGAACTATGTAGAATGCAGACTTCTTTGTGGACCTAACGTGGTAGCCCATCCATCGCCTTTACCTTTCCTGCTTTCAACACACACAAACGTTCCCTCCGCTATGTAGAGGATCCTATATCCCAGCACAAAACATGTGAATGAATCCAGCATTATGACTGGCTCTTATTGAATTTAACCGCCGAATTACCGATGCTGCCGGTATCGAAGCACCGTCTGCCTATCTTCCTTCTGCAGACGAGACTTTCAGCGGTTATTTAACAGAGATCGCCATATCGCACTGGCAATTAAATCTTACAAACTACCATACATATCGTCAAATAAGTAAAGGCTCTTACTCAATTTCACTGCTTCCCCACCGTGGACAGGAGCTTGAATATTAGTGCATGAAACTGATCTCCAACACAGCTACATTTCACCACGTACTATGTCAATGTAGTAAACATACAATTCGTATCCTGCACCAAAAAAATCACCCCTTTTACGTCATTGGGACAGTAATGTGTATACTCCTTGTGGTGTCACCGCTAGACACCACACTTGCTAGGTGGTAGCTTAAATCGGCCGCGGTCCATTAGTACATGTCGGACCCGCGTGTCGCCACTGTGTGATCGCAGACCGAGCGCCACCACACGGCAGGTCTCGAGAGACGTACGAGAACTCGCCCCAGTTGTACGACGACGTTGCTAGCGACTATACTGACGAAGCCTTTGCTCTCATTTGCCGAGAGACAGTTAGAATAGCCTTCAGCTAAGTTAATGGCTACGACTTAGCAAGGCGCCAATTGTATCAGTGCATGTATCTTACGAGTCTCATTTGTATAGTCAAGAGAGATGTACCAAAGGAAGCATTAAAAGTTAAGTATATTCCAAAGCTATGTATTTTCTTTATAGCAGTCATAACGTATCCTGTTCCAGACTTGACGCCAGTCGGCGTGTGTGTACGCGTGCCTTTCGGCTTCCTTCTCAGTGTGGCGTAGCGAGCTTGTTACGCCACAACACTCCTCACAGCACTAGATATTTTCTCGCAGCCGACGATTACAAGTCATCCACTCCCAACGTGCGACCAGAGCACCTCATCAAACCGAAGTCACTCTCAGGACTGTTCTACAAATTCGGGCTCTTTTCCCCTCGGCACAATCACGTTACTGTTTCTGATCCGAACCTGTTTCCTTGCTTGCTCACTTATCTGCTCACACCTCCAGACTTGGGGATTATAAGAACACACATATTTTCTCATGGTTCGCTATAATATTATACCATTTTCGTGATACTTCTCGATATCATGCACTAGGCAGCATCCTACCGATCGCTAGCACAACATAATTCCCAAAATATAGATTGGAAATTATTCTCTACAAACCCGAAACTTGACCTAGGTAGGGCGTGCTGTAAACCTCTGAGTAACAAGGAACGTCTGGTCGTAGGTTGTGCTCCAAAAATGAACAACATAGAGACAGAAGTGGTGACATTTTCTGCAGGACCTGACCATCATTTTGCAGGACAATGCTAAAGCACATACAGTGCAAGTTGTTACTGATTTGTTTGACTGATGGGGCTGTTAGGTGCTACACCACCTACTGCACTCCCCTGACTTAAGCCCTCGTAAGTTCAACTCGATTTCTAAACTGAAGGAAACAGTTGACAGCATTCGCCTCAGAACTGCTACAAATTCGTCGGCAATGGACCGCGCCGGTCGAACTGTCAACACAACTGGCACTGCTAAGAGTATCCTACGACTTCCACATCGCTGGAACGGGTTATACACAGTGCTGGTGACTACTTTGAAGGTCAGTAAAACTTTGAAACACGTATCTATTTTGTACGAGCTGTAAATAAATAGTTGCCACAATTCAAGTTCCAACCCTCGTACATCGCGCGCAAGGAAAGCGAAGACAAGAGGAATCAGTGTCGTCGTGAAAGGTTAGTCGTCTTCAAGTAGCTTTATTTGCGACTGGAATGGCAAACTAATGGTACGAGATATTCTCCGCCATTCACCATAAGGTGGTTTGCGGAGTGTCTATGTACAAGTAGATTCGGACTGTGCGATAATTCTCGTTATTACCTGTCACGCTATCTTTCGCATTGTTTGTACGATATTTTTCCAAAAGCCTGTTGGTATGTCTTCGGACTCAAAAATGATACAATCTAGATTAAACATTCGATTGGTTGCTACTTTCATTAATGAGTTTTGAAGTTATGAAGGGTGGTCTTTATGCCTTTCGCCTTATTTTAACTCAACGCTTCCAAAGCTCTGTGAAACTTTGTGTCTAATACTAGGTCCCTTATTTCTTCCGTATCGACTCCCATTCCATCTGTTACGTAATCAGACAGTTCTTTCTCCCCCTATGTAACCTTCCACATCCAAGTTCTCATCTGCATTTAATAGTGGCATTTCTCTTGCTCTCTTAGAATTTATGCCTTTGCTTTAATTTTACTCAAAGTTGTATCAATTTTTCGGTATGCTGAGTATGTCCTTCCAGCAACCAATTCTTTTACCAATTCTTCACTTTCTTGGTCACTGTCTGTTCAAAAAAATTTTTATATGTTCGAATAGTGCTATACTTGGAACAGTAACCTCCTTACTTTTTCTCTCAGTTAAAGACTCTATATGGTGTGATGTGTACTCAGAGTTTAAGGAAATTCTTGAGGGCGTAAACTGTACGCAGGATGAGTGTCACCTAACATGAACTTGCTGGGAAGTATAAGGAAAACATTATTTCCCCCTAGATGTTGAAACAACAGTGCCCAAAAGGTAATGCTGTGTTGGACTGCATCCAAGTTACATGATTACTAAAGAAAGCACAACGATCACTAATAAGCGTATCTGTAATTTTAAGCAAACTTTAACACGATGGTTTCAAAATAGATCTTGTGTATGCTCTACAAGTTCTTACGCGCTGGCATGTCGCAATTCTTCTTTTATACAGTTCTGATAAATAGTAACACAAGTTTATAGTAGTTTAAACTCGTGATTTTGTTTCCTTTACGATGTACGCTCCTCACTGCTAGATTGTCTTTGACATTACAATACTGTGAAAATTTCAGCTCTTCTTTTTGAATATACAGACTTGTTTCACTTACGTTTCCAAATTGCTCCATACCAGTTGGCACTCGGTATCCATATAGCCCAGACATTCAAGAATTGGTCTGCTGATGAGGTTTTTCTGGCATTGTAAGATTGTGCAGTGGCAAGTGCTTTATATTATGTAGGTTCATTTATTTTTTGATTTAATATTAGTTTAATTAAAATGCTGTATTATATTGTCTTTTTTAAAACAGTGAATCTGAAGATTATGTTTATTGAAAAGAATCAAGTGTAAACCATGAAAAGAAGAAAGTTGTGCCAAGACTGTGTCTGAGTGTACTCTCTCTTGTCTTGTTTTGTTCGAAGAAGTGAGACATGTTTATGTAATAACTTATTACATCAATGTCCCCACTACTAATCTACAAATTACTGTTTTCAACAATTCATTGCACATCTTCAGGTGTGATAGTTGATCCACAAACAGTTTCATCATGATATGTAAGTCGTGGTATATCATTAACTATCATAAAATAGAGTGTGGCGACAAGTGTCATGGTACAGAGATGTGTACATATACAGATGGCGGTAGTATCTCGCACACAAGGTATGAAAGTATAGTGTATTAGCAGAGCTGTCAGATATATTCAGGTGACCCCTGTCAAAAGGTTCCGGAATGGTTATGGTCGCACGGCGGGTTTTAACAGACGTTGACAGCAGAATAGTGTTGAAGCTAGAGGCATGGGGCATTCAATTCCGGAAATCGATACAAAATTCAGTATTCTGAGACCTATAATGTCAAGAGTGCGCTGAAAATACCAAATTTCAGGCATTACTTTTCACCACAGGTAACTCAGTGGTCGATGACCAAGAGCAGTGGAGTTTGCCTAGAGTTATCAATGCTTATAGACAGGCAAAAATGTGTAAAATAACCGCAGAAATCGATGTGGGAGGTACGACGAACGTGTCCCTCAGGACAGTGCGGCGAAATTTGGTGGCTATGGCAGCAGACGACCGCATTACTGTCCCAATTACGCAAAACAGATCATTTTTTTGGTGCAGGATACGAATTGTATGTTTACTACATTGACACAGTACTTGGTGAAATGTAGCTGGGTTGGAGATCAGTTTCATGCACTAATATTCAAGCTCCTGTCCGTGGTGGGAGAGCAGTGTAATTGAGTAAGAGTCTTTACGTATTTGACGATATATATGGTAGTTTGTAAGATTTAATTGCCAGTCCGATATGGCGACCTTGACTTAATAACTTATTACATAAATATTAAAACTTCCTGGCAGATTAAAACTGTGTGCCGGACCGAGACTCGAACTCGGAATCTTCGTAACAACTTATTGAGCACATGTCCGGTCGAGAGTTGCTGCAGTACGGCGGCAAAAGGAGGTATGACACGATACTGGGAACTATTCCATGACTTCCGTCACCTCAGTGTATCTAAGTGAAGAATGCTTCATGTCATAACATGGTAAAAGAAACAGTTTCACAATGTTCAGAATGAGTATAACCTGAGTTTATGTACCACGACGAATCTGTTTCTAGAGTAATTATCATACCTGAAGCGAGTAATAAATTTCCGAAACTAATAATGCGACTATATGTAGTAATTAGGTGACCTTGACTTAATAACTTATTACATAAATATTGAAACTTCCGGGCAGATTAAAACTGTGTGCTGGACCGAGACTCGAACTCGGGATCTTTGCCTTTCACAGGCAAGTGCTCTACCAACTGAGCTACCCAAGCACGACTCACGGCCCGTCCTCACAGCTGTAATTCCATCAGTTTCTCGTCTCCTACCTTCCAAACTTCACAGAAGCTCTCCTGCGAACCTTGCAGAACTAGCCCTCCTGTAAGTCCTGGATTGCTAGTTCTGCAAGGTTCGCAGGAGAGTCCCTGTGAAGTTTGGAAGGTAGGAGACGAGGTACTGGCGGATTTAAAGCTGCGAGGACGGGGCGTGAGTCGTGCTTGGGTTGCTCAGTTGGTGGAGCACTTGCCCGCGAAAGGCAAAGGTCCCGAGTTCGAGTCTCGGTCCGGCACACAATTTTAATCTGCCAGGAAGTTTCATATCAGCGCACACTCCGCTGTAGAGTGAAAATTTCATTCCATACATAAATATTGATGAGGTCGCATGCTACCATTCGACTTATGCCAGTTCTTGAAATGTTTGGAGATGCTCTGCACAGATATAAATACAGAAAAAGCTGCCTCTTACGCATCGAAAAAGGGACAGAACTGCCATCGTAACGGCACGTAAAAGCCAGGAAGAGCACGCAGCGGCGACCGGTGGCGTTGCAATGCGTAGGCGCCGCGGCAGTTAGTGCTACGTAATAGAATGCGTCTTCGCCCACTTGCCAGTCTCGTGCGTGAAACTGCCTTAATGGCAAGCGCCACTAACTCATACGTAGCGGCTAAAGGCTCTCACTAAATCCTGCGGCCTGATTTGTGGCTGCAGCTAATGAGCACGTTTAGGCTGCTGGATACCCGGCAGTGCGGAGCGGAGCGGCGCCCATGGGCGCTGGCGGTGGCTGACCCGGATATGTGGAGCGCCGTGCGGCGCTGAACCACGGCACCACCCGCGGCGGTCCGGAGGCGCCACACAGACAGCGGGCACCTGCTGGGGAGCGAGCAGGGGGGGGGGGGGGCACACAACAACGTCTGTCACGTAACGACTATCGCAGTGTATAACAAACCGAGTACTTACCACATCCCTGCTAGAATAGTGATAAATTCTAGCCGTTAGGTGGAGCGCCATCACAGCTATGGTTGATGTGACCAACTCTTCCGTATTTCTCGGGATCTCCCATATTACAGCGACCTTTTTCTTTTAAATCTTCCCGGCTCAATTAGTGACCACCTGTTTCTCCCATATATTTCGTCTGTGATGGCTGTTCTGAATACGAGGGCTAGTCAGAAAGTAGGGAAAGTTTCCGTCTGACGCCGCTAGGCTCTCTTCGTTCGTGTATACACTACTGGTCATTAAAATTGCTACACCACGAAGATGACGTGCTACAGACGCGAAATTTAACCGACAGGAAGAAGATGCTGTGTTATGCAAATGATTAGCTTTCAGAGCATTCACACAAGGTTGGCGCCGGGGGCGACACCTACAACGTGCTGACATGAGGAAAGTTTCCAACCGATTTCTGATACACAAACAGCAGTTGACAGGCGTTGCCTGGTGAAATGTTGTTGTGATGCCTCGTGTAAGAAGAAGAAATGCGTACCATCACGTTTCCGACTTTGATAAAGGTCGGATTATAGCCTATCGCGATTGCGGTTTATCGTATCGCGACATCCCTGCTCGCGTTGGTCAAGATCCAATGACTGTTAGCAAAATAAGGAATCGGTGGGTTCAGGAAGGTAATACGGAACGCCGTGCTGGATCCTAACGGCCTCGTATCACTAGCAGTCGAGATGAAAGGCATCTTATCCGCATTGCTGTAACGGATCGTGCAGACACGTCTCGATCACTGAGTCAACAGATGGGGACGTTTGCAAGACAACAACCATCTGCGCGAACATTTCGACGACGTTTGCAGCACCATTGACTATTAGCTCGGAGACCATGGATGCGGTTACCCTTGACACTGCATCACAGACAGGAGCGCCTGCGATGGTGTACTCAACGACGAACCTGGGTGCACGAATGGCAAAACGTCATTTTTTCGGATGAATCCAACTTCTGTTTACAGCAACATGATGGTCGCATCCGTGTTTGGCGACATCGCCGTGAACGCACATTGGAAGCGTGTATTCGTCATCGCCATATTGGCGTATCAACCAGCTTGATGGCATGTCTCGGCCACCTCTTGTTCGCATTGACGGCACTTTGAACAGTGGACGTTACATTTCAGATGTGTTACGATCCGTGGCTCTACCCTTCATTCGATCCCTGCGAAACCCTACATTTCAGCATGATAATGCACGACCGCCCCCCCATGAACCATGGACCTTGCCGTTGGTGGGGAGGCTTGCGTGCCTCAGCGATACAGATGGCCGTACCGTAGGTGCAACCACAACGGAGGGGTATCTGTTGAGAGGCCAGACAAACATGTGGTTCCTGAAGAGGGGCAGCAGCCTTTTCAGTAGTTGCAGGGGCAACAGTCTGGATGATTGACTGATCTGGCCTTGTAACATTAACCAAAACGGCCTTGCTGTGCTGGTACTGCGAACGGCTGAAAGCAAGGGGAAACTACAGCCGTAATTTTTCCCGAGGACATGCAGCTCTACTGTATGATTAAATGATGATGGCGTCCTCTTGGGTAAAATATTCCGGAGGTAAAATAGTCCCCCATTCGGATCTCCGGGCGGGGACTACTCAAGAGGACGTCGTTATCAGGAGAAAGAAAACTGGCGTTCTACGGATCGGAGCGTGGAATGTCAGATCACTTAATCGGGCAGGTAGGTTAGAAAATTTGAAAAGGGAAATGGATAGGTTAAAGTTAGATATAGTGGGAATTAGTGAAATTCGGTGGCAGGAGGAACAAGACTTTTGGTCTGGTGATTACAGGGTTATAAATACAAAATCAAATAGGGGTAATGCAGGAGTAGGTTTAATAATGAATAAAAAAATAGGAGTGCGGGTTAGCTACTACAAACAGCATAGTGAACGCAGAATTGTGGCCAAGATAGACACAAAGCCCATGCCTACTACAGTAGTACAAGTTTATATGCCAACTAGCTCTGCAGATGATGAAGAAATTGATGAAATGTATGACGAGATAAAAGAAATTATTCAGGTAGTGAAGGGAGACGAAAATTTAATAGTCATGGGTGACTGGAATTCGAGTGTAGGAAAAGGGAGAGAAGGAAACATAGTAGGTGAATATGGATTGGGGGGAAGGAATGAAAGAGGAAGCCGCCTTGTAGAATTTTGCACAGAGCATAGTTTAATCATAGCTAACACTTGGTTCAAGAATCATGAAAGGAGGCTGTATACATGGAAGAAGCCTGGAGATACTGACAGGTTTCAGATAGATTATATAATGGTAAGACAGAGATTTAGGAACCAGGTTTTAAATTGTAAGACATTTCCTGGGGCAGATGTGGATTCTGACCACAATCTATTGGTTATGAACTGCAGATTGAAACTGAAGAAACTGCAAAAAGGTGGGAATTTAAGGAGATGGGACCTGGATAAACTGAAAGAACCAGAGGTTGTAGAGAGTTTCAGGGAGAGCATAAGGGAACAATTGACAGGAATGGGGGAAAGAAATACAGTAGAAGAAGAATGGGTAGCTCTGAGGGATGAAGTGGTGAAGGCAGCAGATGATCAAGTAGGTAAAAAGACGAGGGCTAATAGAAATCCTTGGGTAACAGAAGAAATATTGAATTTAATTGATGAAAGGAGAAAATATAAAAATGCAGTAAATGAAGCAGGCAAAAAGGAATACAAACGTCTCAAAAATGAAATCGACAGGAAGTGTAAAATGGCTAAGCAGGGATGGCTAGAGGACAAATGTAAGGATGTAGAGGCTTGTCTCACTAGGGGTAAGATAGATACTGCCTACAGGAAAATTAAAGAGACCTTTGGAGAGAAGAGAACCACTTGTATGAATATCAAGAGCTCAGATGGCAACCCAGTTCTAAGCAAAGAAGGGAAGGCAGAAAGGTGGAAGGAGTATATAGGGGGTTTATACAAGGGCGATGTACTTGAGGACAATATTATGGAAATGGAAGAAGATGTAGATGAAGACGAAATGGGAGATAAGATACTGCGTGAAGAGTTTGACAGAGCACTGAAAGACCTGAGTCGAAACAAGGCCCCGGGAGTAGACAACATTCCATTAGAACTACTGATAGCCTCGGGAGAGCCAGTCATGACAAAACTCTACCATCTGGTGAGCACGATGCATGAGACAGGCGAAATACCCTCAGACTTCAAGAAGAATATAATAATTCCAATCCCAAAGAAAGCAGGTGTTGACAGATGTGAAAATTACCGAACTATCAGTTTAATAAGTCACAGCTGCAAAATACTAACGCGAATTCTTTACAGACGAATGGAAAAACTGGTAGAAGCGGACCTCGGGGAAGATCAGTTTGGATTCCGTAGAAATGTTGGAACACGTGAGGCAATACTGACCTTACGACTTATCTTGGAAGAAAGATTAAGAAAAGGCAAACCTACGTTTCTAGCATTTGTAGACTTAGAGAAAGCTTTTGACAATGTTGACTGGAATACTCTCTTTCAAATTCTGAAGGTGGCAGGGGTAAAATACAGGGAGCGAAAGGCTATTTACAATTTGTACAGAAACCAGATGGCAGTTATAAGAGTCGAGGGGCATGAAAGGGAAGCAGTGGTTGGGAAAGGAGTGAGACAGGGTTGTAGCCTCTCCCCGATGTTATTCAATCTGTATATTGAGCAAGCAGTAAAGGAAACAAAAGAAAAATTCGGAGTAGGTATTAAAATTCATGGAGAAGAAGTAAAAACTTTGAGGTTCGCCGATGACATTGTAATTCTGTCAGAGACAGCAAAGGACTTGGAAGAGCAGTTGAACGGAATGGACAATGTCTTGAAAGGAGGATATAAGATGAACATCAACAAAAGCAAAACAAGGATAATGGAATGTGGTCGAATTAAGTCGGGTGATGCTGAGGGAATTAGATTAGGAAATGAGACACTTAAAGTAGTAAAGGAGTTTTGCTATTTAGGGAGTAAAATAACCGATGATGGTCGAAGTAGAGAGGATATAAAATGTAGACTGGTAATGGCAAGGAAAGCGTTTCTCAAGAAGAGAAATTTGTTAACATCGAGTATAGATTTAGGTGTCAGGAAGTCGTTTCTGAAAGTATTTGTATGGAGTGTAGCCATGTATGGAAGTGAGACATGGACGATAACTAGTTTGGACAAGAAGAGAATAGAAGCTTTCGAAATGTGGTGCTACAGAAGAATGCTGAAGATAAGATGGGTAGATCACGTAACTAATGAGGAGGTATTGAATAGGATTGGGGAGAAGAGAAGTTTGTGGCACAACTTGACTAGAAGAAGGGATCGGTTGGTAGGACATGTTTTGAGGCATCAAGGGATCACAAATTTAGCATTGGAGGGCAGCGTGGAGGGTAAAAATCGTAGAGGGAGACCAAGAGATGAATACACTAAGCAGATTCAGAAGGATGTAGGTTGCAGTAGGTACTGGGAGATGAAGAAGCTTGCACAGGATAGAGTAGCATGGAGAGCTGCATCAAACCAGTCTCGGGACTGAAGACCACAACAACAACAATGCACGACCGCATGTTGCAGGTCCCGTGCGAGCCTTTCTGGATACAGAAAATGTTCAGCTGGTGCCCTGGTCAGCACATTCTCCAGATCTCTCACCAATTGAAAACGTCTAGTCAATGGTGGCCGAGCAACTGGTTCGTCACAATACGCTAGTCACTACTCTTGATGAACTGTGGTATCGTGTTGAAGCTGCATGGGCAGCTGTACCTGTACACGTCATCCGAGATCTGTTTGACTCAATGCCCAGGCGTATCAAGGCCGTTATTACGGCCAGAGGTGGTTGTTCTGGGTACTGATTTCTCAGGATCTATGCACCCAAATTGCGTGAAAATGTAATCACATGTCATTTCTAGTATAATATATTTGTCCAATGAATACCCGTTTATTATCTGCATTTCTTCTTGGTGTCGCAATTTTAATGGCCAGTAGTGTATTTTGTTATGTGGTTGCTCGGCAGCTCAGACGGCATCCATCCGTGACAACGGGAACGTCTCTGCGCATCTGGTTTTTTCGATATTGGAATTTGAAATCTGCGCTGCAATCGAAAATCCTGCCAGTTGCGAGGTGTGGTCTGTGATAAGGTTTTTGTTGGCAAAAAACCTAAAAAATTTTTAGAAATTTTCGTGAACTGTGCGAAGTGTAAGGAAACAATGTAATGAGTGAATGTTCCGTCCGGAAATTCTGCATTCGGTTTAAAAATGGCCGAACCAACGTTCATGGTGAAGAGAAGAGTGGACGCCCGAGCATTTTGACTGACGATCTTGCTAATGTTGATGAAACGATTCGTGAAAACCGCCCCTTCACAATAACGGAGCTTTCTTTTCCACAAGTTTCACGGACTTTGTTGTTTGAAATTGTCACTCAAAAGCTAGGCTACCACAAATTTTGTGCACGATGGGTGCCCAAAATGTTTACAGAGCACCATAAAGAACAGCGGATGGGGGCAACGTGGACATTTCTGGAGGCCTACCACGAACATGGTGATTCATCAGTGGATCGAATCGTAACCGGTGACGAGACTTGCATGAAATACGTCAATTTCCAAACAAGATAACAGTCCATGGAGTGGGGCACGTGAGGTCCCCCCAGAAAATGTTTGCAAACCTTTTCAGCAAGGAAGTTGAGGGAGACAGTGTTTTGGGATAGACAAGGTGTGCTTCTTATTGATTTCTCGAACGTGGAGCAACCATAAATTCTGCCCGCTATTGTCAAACTTTGCTCAGCCTTAGAAGAGCAGTTCAAAACAAACGCCGAGAAAAGCTGACGTCCAAAATTTTGTTTTTTGACGACAATGACCGACCTCACACGGCAAACCGCACTAAAGAACTGCTTAATTCATTCGAACGGAAAATTTTCCCTCGTCCGCCCTACAGCCCCGATCTTGCTACAAGCGACTTCCACTTGTTTGCCAAGATGAAGAACTGGCTTGCAGCGCAACGCTTTGACTCTGAACTCCAGGCGGCCGTGACTCACTGGCTGAAGTCTCAGGCGGCAGAATTTTGCGACGGAGGTCTTTCAATGTTTGTCCACCGCTATGATAAGTAACTCAATGTCTTTAATGACCATGTGGAAAACTAGTATGTCTCGCTCTTTCAGATGCATATAATAAAATGTATTTTGTGTACTTAGTCTCTTTTTAATGCCAAAATGTTCCCTACTTTCTGTATAGCACTCGTATTAATCCTGTGAAGCACTATCGATAGTTCATATTCCTTGACCGATATATGTCGAAAATGTTTCGTATAATAATTGGTACTGTTGTCGACATAGTATTCTTTCCGTTCGAGCTTCTACGGAAAGACGACGGCCTGGCTCAAGGAAATTCGAGGAGCGTCGAGAAACGACGTAACTTACGAGTTTAGTGGAATCGTGAGAGGAGGGAATGTTTACTTTTTTCTCGGTCAGAACTGGCAACCCGCGGATCCGCTCATCTCGTACCGATCAGCAGTTATTGTATAAATAACACGTCCCTCTCTAACGACCATGCAGTCGACGGGACGTTACACTCTCATCATCCTTCCTTAAACAAGACATAATTGTAACAAGGATTCGAGGAAACAGTTTATAGAGATTTTCATGTTTAAACACACTCGTTAGATTTTTATTCCTCAACAGATTCACTTAACAGATTCACTTAACACGGTAACCATTTGCAACGCTTCGAAGTAGATTGTACTGACAAATCACTTAAGTCGGCAGCAGTCGAGAACAGAGGATACTCAACACGAAACGTTCCGACTTATGTACTCTCCCTTCTGCAATCGTATTTTCTATACCACTCAGCCTTCACATGTGTCTTCACTTGCTTCTAAAATGAATCAGTTCTCGTCATGTGGCCTTGCAGTGAAAACGAAGATCTGAGAACTTCACCAAGCAAAAAGCCTACTGTTCTTGAATTTACACCATAAATGATTCTTATTACTCCCCTTTTCATTCAAACTTTATCTCGGTTTATGGAATCAGACAAAAATATGATACTGTATAAGGTAACAGAGTAAAAATAAGCAAAGGAAGAAAGTAGTTTTTATATTTTTCAATTTTACATCTCCACTGTCACCCATTCCCAGAAAATGCGATGTAGCTGTGCAGCTCAAATTCATTGTGACTAAATCTCCCTTAAACTACCTTAAAATCATGGTCAGATTTTGGTCATCTCCCTTAAAACCATGATCGTCTGTTGGCCACTCTAACAAGAGGAAACTATGAAAATAAGTTGATGAGACTTTTAGCGAGTTCCTCTGAGCTCTGACCCGCCGTAGTTACACAGAAACATCAAATCAACACTGTATCTATTCACACATGCAGCGTAGGATACCGAGGTGCACTGGAATCTGCTTCAAATTTTCTGTTACGAGGGTACTGTGTGATCATACTTTATTTACAGTCCAATTGAAGTGCATCAGGGAGACGTCACGTTTCCTGGGACTCTTCTCAAACCATAATTACTTTGAATTATCAGACTAAAATTGCCTTGGTATGCAAGTTGTTTCAAAGTTCCCAGACGCAATGTAATAGGTATAAAATTTCAAATTATTTGATACATTAGTAGCTGGATGAATCTGTATTATACCAAAAAATGAATGTATATCATTACCTGATAGCAAATATAGCTTTTTAAAGCTTTTCACGAGTAAGTAAATAGAATAATCCAAGGATACAAGTTTCACATATTACTAAATATTAGGTGTTATCCTCCTGTTCGCATACCACTTCTTCAGTCTTTATTTCGCTACGTGCACTTCAAAAAGACCAATTCCATTCAGCTACAAAATAATACATCCATTGTAAAAATTCCATAAGCCATTTTTGTTGTGCATAAAATCAAAAATTCTGCTTCCTAGTTCTTTCTATTTCCGGTGGTGCTCTCTGCTCGCAGCTACTATTAACTCCCTCCTGCTTTGTTTCGGATTGTTCATAAAGCGCAACTCCGTTGTTGAATAACAGCTTCTTACCTCAACAAAAAGAATTAGATTCCTGTTACCTCATAAAATACACTAGAGGAGAGAAAAAATAATGAAGGAAAAAGTAAAATACAATGGGTCCGGTTTTCCCTGAGAGCAAACTATCTGAGACATTTCGCACATGATGGGGCTATCTGTAATGAAGTATTGTCAGAATATTAATCGGATACACCTAAGATTTGAAAGTGGTGCAAAGATGGATAACTTGCTTTAGATGTTTTTCTGTCCCAGTGATTACACCATCAACAGCTCTCAACTGGACTCGATCAACTGTTACATGTACGCGGTGTATCAGTTAATTGGGATATGAAATGGAATGATTACGTAGGCACAGTTGGAGGTAAAGCAGGTAGCAGACTTCATTTCGTTGGTAGAATAACAGGGAAACGTAATCCGCCAACAAACGAGACTGTTTACAAAACACTTATGCATTTAATAGAATACCGCACATATGTGTGAGATCTGTATCAAGTTGGACTAACGGGGAATACTGAACGTAAACCGAGAGGAGTAGCACGAATGGTCACAGTTTTGTTGGCGAGTGAGAGAGTGTCAAGGAGGTGCTCAGGAAGGTGAACTGGCAAACGCTTGAAGGTAGACGCAAACTATCCTGAGAAAGTCTACCGATAAAATTCCAGGAACGAGCTTTAAGTGAAGAATCTACGAATATTGTATAACCACAAACGTATCGCTTCCATGCGGATTTAGAGAACAAGATTAGACAAATTACGGAGTATACAAATGCATTTAAGGAACCATTGTCGCCGAAATCCATTTATAAATGGAATGGCAAGCAGGTCTAATACTTTTTACTATTGTAAGTATACCCAGCCAGTTTCACTTTCACAGTGCATCTCATTGTGTGAGGGGCGTTCAATAAACAATGCAACACATTTCTTTTTCTGAAAACAGGTTGGTTTTATACAGTATTCCAATACACATTATTATTCCCCATTCTTTCGGTTACAAAACCCTACTTTTCAACATAATCTCCGTTCAGTGCGAAGACCTTACGGCACCTTACTTACAAGGCTTGCCTGCCTGAATGGTACCACTTTACTGGTCGAGGTAAGAGCCAACATCTTGCTGCATCCATAATCTCCCCATCATCCAAGTACTGCTTAACGCAGAGTGCATCGTGTATTGGGCCAAACAGATGGAAGACGAAAGGTGTGAAATCCAGTCTACAGGGTGCATGAGAAAGAGTAGTCCAATGAAATTTTGTGAGCTCTTCTCGAGTGCGCAGACTTGTCTGAGGCAGGAGTTGTTGAGTAGGAGAAGTCCGTTGATTGCGATCCGTCGATCACCTCGAATGAGAGTGTCCGCACGTTTCAACACCGCAGGTGTCACAGCTGTATGCGGGCGGCCAACACGCAGAAGATCGGACAGTTCTGCGCGACCTTATGGCGATGATAACGGACGCCTCTCCCAACAACTCACCGTGCTTTTGTTCGCTGGCAGGTCTCCGTAAACATTCTGCAAGCGCCTATGAATATCTGCGATGCTCTGTGTTTTCGCGAAAAGAAACTCAGTGCCATCTTTCTGCTTGTAACGCTTCTCCGTTACAGATGCCACTTTGAAGGCTATATATAGCGACGACACCCATCGGAACTATAGGGACTGAAGCAGGAATATTGTGCAATGTGTCGCAACAAACCGAAATTGACCGAGAAAAAGGTAAGTGCTGCCTTACTTATTGAATGCCCCTCGTATGTCAATGTACGTTGTTTGCAGAGTGTGGATGTAGATGCAGATGCAAGAAAACAAAAGAACTAAAAAAACTGTTCAACAATGTAAAGCGGCGCAATATATCTGAAACAGTCAGAAACAGACGAATAGGAAAGAGGAAGACCGGTACTAAGCTCGCACAACAAAATATTTGTCATCCCTTTAAAAGAGAACGCTGGTCGCTTTGGGGCGCTCCGCCTGATGTATAACTGGTACCGATCATACAAAGTGAACCACGACAAATAGTACATTTTCATTTGATTATTATGAGTTTTAGAATAAATTTACATCCATATAACATGCCATTACTGAAAAGCGAAAGATAAGTTTATTTCCTAAAAGTACTTCACACAAATATTTTTCATCATTGGCGATGCGTTGCAGAAGACGTTCGCGTAAGTCCCACCATATGTTCTCAGTCATTTCTTGAGAAACACCGTCTGTCTCTTCCGGGACTGTGACTGTCATCTCATCAGAATTGTGGAATAGCCATTAAAAGTCATTTGTTCTTGAGATGATCTCACAGAAAAAAATCAGAGGCTGAGGGATCATGTCACCTCTGCAGCCATGTTCTGTGTCCGAGAAGTATGGATGTTCTGTTTATTGACAAGCCAATTCACATTAAAGTTTGCCTCTTCAGACATCATATGAACTGTCTGAAATGTGTCGTCCTGATCAATTCTGCCCAATAATGTTGTGGACAAAATGCACCTACTTACTTTGCATCGCGACAGTAACTGTCGAGCCACTTGCAGCTCATAAGGATGAAGCTTTTAATCCTGTTTCACAGTCCTCTGGAAAGACCGGCGAGTGATTTGTAATGTTCTGGAATGTCCACCGCGTGATCGCTAAATCCTTCGCTGGAGAGTTGCACGAACTCGTCGGATGTTTTTCGGCGTTCGAGTTCTCATTTCAGGTCCCTTCTGGTTCATGTTGATCGCAGAACCTGTGGTGTCACCGCCAGACACCACACTTGCTAGGTGGTAGCTTTAAATCGGCCACGGTCCATTAGTACATGTCGGACCCGCGTGTCATCAAGAATGCTGTATACAAATGATGGATTAAAGTTAAGTATTATAGCAGCTACGTACTTTTCTTTATAGCATTCATTACGTCTCCTGTTTCAGACCTATCTCTAGTCTGCGTCAGTAACGCGTGCCTTTCGGCTACTCCAGAGTGGCATGGTTGTCTTACTACGCCACAACAGAACCGGTCTCACGGAGTTGATGTACCCATCTGGATGTTGTCGTCCTATCTGGTTCACGGAAATTGTGCTTCCTTCCAGGGGACGTGTGCTTTGAACAGTTGAAACGCTCCGCACATGATAGAACTCCTCCAATGCCTCAATACGCATCTGCACCATCATGTTTCATACAGAACTGATTGGCGATTTCGTTTCAGTGCCAGTTACAATACTACACTGTGACTAAATTTTGTGTTGTGATACTATCCTGACATTCGCTGGATAGGGGAGAGGAGCGGGAGAGTGGAGGGAAGGGGTTAGGAGATTGGTAGGGTTAGGATTCTAGGGTTAGGGTTGAAACTACAACTGTGCTATTTCTACCATCATGGGTTCTTTGAATTTCTACTGACATTTTTAATTTTTTGAATTTCCCGACGACTTGCATTCTCGAATTTCCCACCAGCAATGTCTCGAATTTTTTTGAATATCTTACCATCCGCTATCTTTGATTTGTGTCGTCCAGGGTACCAGAGCTATGGTGATTCAAGCCCACTACACTTTTTAATGTCATTTAGGTGCACCGACCACCAGCTAGGTGACACCGCATACTGATATTTATATTTCTGTTCGTCTTTGCAATAAGAGTACTTAAAAAACTTTAAGCCACTTCCTAAAATAGTGTTTTGTTTTTGTCTTCTGCTACTAGAGAGAGCTACAGGTTACCCAAAGTCACACACACAATACCTACATGTCTTATTGACATAAAGCCACCTGATTATGGGTGTTTAAACCTGAGAAATGCTTAGTTGACATAAAATAAACTAGGATTGGTCAGGAACGTTGTTGTTTATTATCAATAACAGTCACGGTAAAGCCTGAGCAAAAGTGTTCGCATCTGCAAGGTATACACCTTTGTTAAAGGCAAAGCAGATTACAGTACGTTACAGATGAAAAACGAGGAGAGGGAATTTTTTTCATCGCTGGCATTTTTGTTACTGTATCAGTAATTTCTAATTGGATATGGCGACGTATTTTAGTATACCCAAGTAGTGACGTATTGTTTCTCTATATCACAGGAAATCTGATGATAACCAAATGTTCAAAATTCCAATATATATGGTATTAGAGAAGTATACCATGTTTTGAGAGGTGGTAGTATGGATTTGAACCATATCCTCTGAAAATATGGAAAGCAAGTCGCTTGGAATAGGAAAGATGAACAAGTGCTCATAGGTCTTTAAGTATGCATATTTACTGAACTTTTTCTTGTTTTAGTCCATACAACCATCTCTCAGAATATGGAATACTTTTGTTCAACAACGGAAACAGGTGTGAAATACGTTGGAACATTGAACATAGATCTGAAACAGGAAAGGAGGCTTTCATTTAGGTTCAAAAATTGAAAAGCAGCTATTGGCTGCACCATACTTTCGGTTGGTCTGGCAGCAAGCATAGCGATGGACAACTTGGAGCAGTGATATGAATTCTGCTGTGTAGGTATGCTGTCTGTTTCTCCTTGGGAGCATACTCTACGAACGCTGTGTCACCTGTCGACATTTCTGGCACTATTGTCGAGAGAGCAAGATCAAAGCGAGGTTTTTTCTTTTCGAGAAATAGCGACTTACGCGACTTATTTGGGATATAATTGTGACGAATCGACTGCACACTGGGTAAGAAATATTAACTAAACAATTGTAGTCGAGTAAAAAATCGGGTGCAGTGGATGTGGCGTACATGTACAGACAAACAAATGATCACAATTTCAGAAAAACTGTATGATGTATTCAGAATAAAAGGCGTCACAAATTGAGCAACTCAATGACTCGTTGGTCCACCTCTAGCCCTTATGCAAGCTGTTATTCGGATTCGGCTTTGCACCGACTGACAGAGTTATTGGATGTTCGCCTGTGGCCAAATTCTGTCCAATTGGAGCGTCAGATCATCAATATGCCCGGCTGGTTGGAGGGCCCCGCCCATAATGCTCCAAACTTTCTCAACTGAGGAGAGACCTGGCGGCCTTTCTGTCCAAAGTAGGATTAGGCAAACACGAAGACAGCGTGTGCGGGCGGGCATTATCTTACTGAAATGTAAGCCCACGATGGCTTGCCATGGGGGGTAAGAGGAGGAGGAGGAGATTAGTGTTTAACGTCCCGTCGACAACGAGGTCATTAGAGACGGAGCGCAAGCTCGGGTGAGGGAAGGATGGGGAAGGAAATCGGCCGTGCCCTTTCAAAGGAACCATCCCGGCATTTGCCTGAAGCGATTTTAGGGAAATCACGGAAAACCTAAATCAGGATGGCCGGAGACGGGATTGAACCGTCGTCCTCCCGAATGCGAGTCCAGTGTGCTAACCACGGGGGGTAAGAAAACGGGGCGTAGATTATCGTCGACTTACCGATGTGCTGTGAGGGAGCCGCGAATGACGAATGAGGGGTCCTGTTATAAAACGAAATGCTGCCTCGGACCATCTCTCCTAGCTGATTATCGGCAAAGACGCAAATGCACATTCAGTAACGCGTTGGTGGCGCGTGGTTATCACTTCACCAAACCGTCCACTTACAAAGACTTAATTGCCTGGAACCCCAGATAATATTAGTAGAAGGAACTGACCACTTTCTCAATAAATGAAACCATGGTTAATGTTAATTCGGGCTTGTTATTGAAATGAAGTTACAGATAATAAGGTATACAGGACCTTTCAGGCTGGCAGTCTGGACAGGAAAGAGCAGTAGAAGGAAGACTTGTGAACGAAAATCGAATGTAGATGTATATATGAAGGTAGTATCTGCTCCCGAAAGAACAAATACCATTGATGACCGTGCAGCTTCTCTAGAATGGAATGATAACTAAATCGACACCCCAGCTGAAAACAGGCGTTGATATCCATCATTGGTAACATGTTGAAAATCTGTGCCCTGATCGGGACTCACACCCGGGTTATCCTGCTTACATGGCAGACGCTGTATTCATCTGAGCCACCGAGGGCACAGAGAACAGTGCGCCTACAGGGACATATCCCTTGCACGCTCCCCGTGAGACCTTCTTGTGCGAACGCACACGCTATGCCCCAACTCGTACGGGACTTGGTAGATTAATCTGCCACGAGTAACGACTGTGATGGGCAAACATCTATTAGTCGTCGCACTACGAATTTAGTGGTGTGGACATGTTGGGAATGTGGCTCTCACGGGGAGCGTGTATCTGATAAGTACCTGCAGGCGCACTGTTCGCTGTGCCCTCGGTGGCTCAGATGAATAGAGCGTCTGCCATGTAAGCAGGAGATCCTGGGTTCGAGTCCCGCTCGGAGCACAGATTTTCAACAAATCCCCAATGATGGATATCAGCGCCTGTTTGCATCTAGGGTGTCGATTTAATTATCATTTCGAATGTAGATGTGTTTAGTTTCACAGATATAAATTCTGCTAAACTCAAAATCGTCAGACCGCTGACATTACGGATACGGTGATTCGTTATAGTTCCCCCTTGAATGGTGATGAGAGTGTCTACAGTAAACTGTTTTCTCATTCAGCTGCAACGCATATGGGAGTTGTGTGTTTGCATGAATTCTAGAACCAAACATACAGAGCACTGGCATGGCATTTAGTACAAAACACAATAGGAACACAGTGTCAGCTAGTTAAGGTTTCTAAACAGATAGTTTCTTTACAGATTGAATGTTTAACAAAAATTCTATTCTTCTTTATAATGGCATTTTACTGCAGCTGCGAATAGGTCACTTAACACTTCGATAATAAAGTATTAAATTTTATGACTTAATGTTAATACCTGCGATTTTAATTGAGCTCAGGACTATTTTGGCAAATACTTGTCCTCTATCTGGGAGTATTCGACAGGAAACACGAGAAAATTGCACGGACACTGTAGACATTAACACGTTACAGGTGAATTATATTCTTAACTGAAAAAACGAAAAGCACGGTATACTTTGAAACGTCCCCTTTGAAAAATTTATACAGGACTGTGCTTAACCTGACACACAATATTTTCAGCGCAACGCAATCTGACTTTCAAAAATCCCTACAAAAGAATGGCCCTGACTAACATTAACCTATACCTTTCACAAATCACTTACCTCACAAAAATCTTCGTTACTCGAACTACTGCAGTACAGCGAGCGCCACTACTGCCAGCTAAATAAAAGATTCAAACTACTGAAGGCACTAACTACTGATATGCATAGTTCGCAAATGAACGATTTAGATAGAGAACAAACAATGTATTTACCTTACTAGTGTTCAAAGGTCATAATATATACAGCAGTTCATGACAACCAGTGTTATAAATTTCAGAACTCCGCCATCTCTCTCCCCACATCCACCACTGCTGGCGGCTCACCTCCAACTGCGCAACGCTACGCGCTGTTCACAGCCAGCTGCCTAACACTACAATGGCGAGTATTACAACAATGCAAACTAGCCACAGACTGCACACAGCACAGCCAGTGATTTTCATACAGAGCGCTACGTAACGTTGCCAATAAGAAAACATAAACAGCCTACTTACAACTTTACATATTATAAATGTGTTGAGTACAGTTTTTCTTTTTAAAGGCAATTTGTCTTAATGCGTTATATACTAATACTGACATATTTTTTGACAGTTTATTGCTTTGGCTGTTTAAATTCATCCCTTATGACAAATTTTTCAGGGTCAGTGATGCATCTGTCCTTTCGACACATCGGAATTAAACACATAACCAGTTTGTAGTTGCCATACACTTCTTTATTGCAAACACAGACACAGATCTTTCAAAATTTACTAAGTAATTTTCAGTAATCAAAACAGAAAAAATCAAGTAACTGGTAGCAGTTACTTCTGTAAAATATCTGGGAGTATGCGTGCAGAACGATTTGAAGTGGAATGATCATATAAAATTAATTGTTGGTAAGGCGGGTACCAGGTTGAGATTCATTGGGAGAGTGCTTAGAAAATGTAGTCCATCAACAAAGGAGGTGGCTTACAAAACACTCGTTCAACCTATACTTGAGTATTGCTCATCAGTGTGGGATCCGTACCAGATCGGGTTGACGGAGGAGATAGAGAAGATCCAAAGAAGAGCGGCGCGTTTCGTCACAGGGTTATTTGGTAACCGTGATAGCGTTACGGAGATGTTTAGTAAACTCAAGTGGCAGACTCTGCAAGAGAGGCGCTCTACATCGCGGTGTAGCTTGCTCGCCAGGTTTCGAGAGGGTGCGTTTCTGGATGAGGTATCGAATATATTGCTTCCCCCTACTTATACCTCCCGAGGAGATCACGAATGTAAAATTAGAGAGATTAGAGCGCGCACGGAGGCTTTCAGACAGTCGTTCTTCCCGCGAACCATACGCGACTGGAACAGGAAAGGGAGGTAATGACAGTGGCACGTAAAGTGCCCTCCGCCACACACCGTTGGGTGGCTTGCGGAGTATAAATGTAGATGTAGATGTAGATGAATGTTCATAAAACTCCATTAATAAAATTTAACTGACATTACTGAAAGCTTCATGACTTACATAGAAACTGGCTTCCATATCAAATTCTAAAGGTGCTTCCATGGACTGATTTTAATCAATCTAACAAATTAAAGTATTATCAGATTAATGCACTCGACTAAGCTTCTCTCTAGTATTAATCACATGTACGAGGATCACATACATAATAATAGCATATTAAATAGTCTTAACATGGAGCCATTACCTTATTTTTACGTTGAAAATTTGAGATGGACGCGAGGAGACCGAAAGGTGCTACCAGATGGAGGAGATTCAAGGACGCGAAGGTAAAATGGAGCTATACTCAACTTTGGGCTACAATTAAGCTTCCAGAAGAACACAACGCGCCACAGGAAAGGCGGAATCGCAGGACACTAACAACGTAACCACACATACCGATCCAGATCCTTGAATTTTCCTCTTCCACCGTGATACCCCAATCAGAGTTTGCTCGCGTCGACCACCGCCAATTATCTGAAACATTAACACATTAGCGGCAGACAACATTGTGGCACATCAGATAGACAAACGTATCTGGTTATAAATAAACCTTTAAATACGGCACCAATGAACCTAAGTCTGACTAACCTAGATGAGCACTTGCCCAGTAACGGCTCTTAAGATTTGATTAGCCAATTCTCTAGAACAAAGAAATAAAATAATAACAAATTGTTCAAATGGCTCTGAGCACTATGCGACTTAACTTCTGAGGTCATCAGTCACCTATAACTTAGAACTAATTAAAACCTAACTCACCTAAGGACATCATACACATCCATGCCCGAGGCAGAATTCGAACCTGTGACGGTAGCGGTCGCTCGGTTCCAGACCGTAGCGGCTAGAACCGCACGGCCACTCCGGCCGGCAAAATAATATCATAGGAACAGGAAATAGGAAAATTAATTCGGACCGCTCTCGAACGTCAGGCAAAGAATTACATATTATTTGGCCTGACCTCTAGCTACGCATTAAGCACGGCTTCATGTCTATTGGTTGTACGTAGCTAGGACTCCCTTAAATACCATCAACACATCAGGCGCACCGACCAAGTACAGTTACAAATAACTGAAACAACCAAGATAGTTTTGAGTGCACTCGGGTATTCAATTAACGTGAACAGAACCCACCAAAAAACAATTCGACGACTCCAGTTCGCTCACTTTGAGTAACATGTAACAGACGCGAAGGAAATCTGTCCTTCAAACCTCCAGGAAATCCCAGTCACCGTCGGCAGCGAATCTGTATTCAAAGGCGAAACACGCTGCAGCAGCTGCCCATGCTCCTTCGTCGTACCGACTCGGTCGCTATAGCTCACACAGCTGATACTCGAACGCAAGGCTCCGCAGAGAGCGCGCGCCGCAGTTAAATAGCCATCCGCCAAAGATGCGAAGGAGACAAACAGGCATCGAAAATCGACTCATAACAATCGGGATGACAATCGATGGAGACTGGCGCCAGCAGCGCACCACACATGAACTGAGTCAGGTTTTTTTCTTTTTTCTTTTTTTAAGTACTGTTGTATAGAGTCTTCATGGTATGACACACAAAGTGGTGGTAGTAGAAAGATGATTATAGTTATATTCTTTTTTACAACAATAGGCGTTAAAGATCACGAGATACTAGACTGAAGGATTGGTTGGCCTCTTCTGTAGTCGATGACCAGGTGTGATGGACCCAGTAATAAAGTACAGGTGACGTTATCGGCTGTAATGATACACGTCTTAGTGACCAGGCTCCTAACAGAAAGGTAGTCGGCAGGATCGATATGCAAGAAGTGTCAATTTGGTTCTCCTTGCATCTCAGGGTTGACTCAGAGGGTTCAATATTACCCGGTTACATGAAACAATTATAGTCTGGAATTATTACTGCGTATTGTACAATCTACATACGTTCTATTGAAAGGAATTTTTTCGTTGGGCTACAAGTAAACTCTTTGCTCGTATAGAAATAACCAATATTTAATTTACCGAGCGAGGTGGCGAAGTTGTTAGCACACTCGACTCTCATTCAGGAGGACGGCGGCTCAATCCCGCGTCCGGCCATCCCGAGTTAGGTTTTCCGTGATTTCCTGAAATCGATTTACGCAAATGCCGGGATGGCTCCTTTGAACGGGGACTGCAAACTTCCTTCCCTATCCTTCCCTATTCCGATGACCTCGCTGCTTGTCTCCTCCCTCAAATCAATCCAACCCAAAATTTAATTTAATATATTAGGTGGATCCGTGTTCAGCATGGGGTGATCTTTTCCTACAACGCATCTATCATTGCTCAATGCACAATGTTTAAACTACTTAAGTTTATGGAAAAAGAGTTCTTAGACTCGAAACCACTCTTGTAATTAGTCTTCACTACGTGCGTGACGTGAGTGCTTCTCTTCCTCTATTTGATATTCTTTCAAAACATAAGCTTCAAATTAACAATGGCGGCGCACCCAGTAGTTGCTACGGCAATCTGATCCGGGACCCGACCCGCGGGATGGTTAGCTTCGCCACTACGTCGTTGTGATTCTTAGGCGAACAACCTCTGAGTTCTTAATGTGAGCGTAAGTGATTGACAAGAAGTCCCATCCCACACGAGGGCAATTTTACTGTCTTGTAGCGCGGTACCAGACGTGGATAGCAGATTGTTGAGTTCATCCAAGGTGAGTGCAGATTTTTATTGTAGAGCTAGCGCTGGCATTTATGTTTTTATTGCCCATGTCAACATGTCCCTAGACACTGCTAATTTGTTTGTGCCAAAACTATTCACATGGTGAGTTCATCACTGTCCCATATCTTCGTCCGTATTCTTTAACACAGGAACTGTTCAAAAGATGTGTTCATTATTTTAGACCTCATGAATATAAATCATTTGCTGTTCGTGCATTCATGTCACCGATATCAATTGTTTTTCATCAAGCAAATATTTACGTCCTTTTAAAAAGAATCACGTCCTTATTCCATAACACAAATGAGTTTACAATAATCAAATTTTTTTCTTTTTACGACTCTGGCTTGACATTATATAATCCAGCGTTGGAAAGAAGCACATTTTGTGCAGGTCAGGACCACAGTGCCTGCTTATGGGACAAAAAATTAGCGTTTGCTTAGAGTATTTAACCAAAATCACATGCGGAGCTCGAAAAAAAAAGGAAAAAGAGAAAGAACAAAAAACACTCAAAGCTGGGCACGTCACGTACTTCGAACTCGCATGGAGCTGATATACGGGTACTCATTCAGAGCCGGCTTACATAGTTAATGTTAATAATTACATGGTTCTGAATACTACTAATAGCCGGCCGAAGTGGCCGCGCGGTTCTGGCGCTGCAGTCTGGAACCGCGAGACCGCTACGGTCGCAGGTTCGAATCCTGCCTCGGGCATGGATGTGTGTGATGTCCTTAGGTTAGTTAGGTTTAACTAGTTCTAAGTTCTAGGGGACTAATGACCTCAGCAGTTGAGTCCCATAGTGCTCAGAGCCATTTGAACCAATACTACTAATACTAAATTAACTTTCCATTGCTACCTTATAGTAATCTATACCTACATCTACATCTACATGATTAAATGGTTCAAATGGCTCTGAGCACTATGGGACTCAACTGCTGAGGTCATTAGTCCCCTAGAACTTAGAACTAGTTAAACCTAACTAACCTAAGGACATCACAAACATCCATGCCCTAGGCAGGATTCGAACCTGCGACCGTAGCGGTCTTGCGGTTCCAGACTGCAGCGCCTTTAACCGCACGGCCACTTCGGCCGGCCTACATGATTACTCTACAATTCATATTTAAGTGCTTTGCAGAGGGTTCATCGAACCATAATCATACTATCTCTCTACCATTCCACTCCCGAACAGCACGCGGGAAAAACGATCACCTAAACCTTTCTGTTCGAGCTCTAATTTCTCTTATTTTATTTTTATGATGATTCCTACCTATGTAGGTTAGGATCAACAAAATATTTTCGCATTCGGAAGAGAAAGTTGGTGACTGAAATTTCGTAAATAGATCTCGCCGCGACGAAAAACGTCTTCGCTTTAATGACTTCCATCCCAACTCGAATATCATATCTGCCGCACTCTCTCCCCTATTACGTGATAATACAAAACGAGCTGCACTTTATTACACCCTTTCGATGTCTTCCGTCAATCCCATCTGGTAAGGATCCCACACCGCACAGCAATATTCTAACAGAGGACGAATGAGTGTAGTGTAAGCTGTCTCTTTAGAGGACTTGTTGCATCTTCTAAGTGTCCTGCGAATGAAACGCAACCTTCGGCTCGCCTTCCCCGCAATATTATCTATGTGGTCTTGCCAACTGAAGTTGTTCGTAATTTTAACTCCCAGGTACTTAGTTGAATTGACAGCCTTGAGAATGGTACTATTTGTCGAGTAATCGAATTCCAACGGATTTCTTTTGGAACTTAAGTGGATCACTTCACACTTTTCGTTATTTAGCGTCAACTGCCACTTGCCACACCATACAGCAATCTTTTCTAAATCGCTTTGCAACTGATACTGGTCTTCGAATGACCTTACTAGCCGGTAAATTACAGCATCATGTGCGATCAACCTAAGAGAACAGCTCAGATTGTCACCCAGGTCATTTATGTAAATCAGGAACAGCAGAGGTCCCAGGACGCTTCCCTGGGGAACACCTCATATCACTTCGATTTTACTCGATGATTTGCCGTCTATTACTACGAACTGCGACCATCCTGACAGGAAATCACGAATCCAGTCGCACAAATGAGACGATACCCCATAGGCCCGCAGCCTGATTAGAAGTCGCTTGTGAGGAACGGTGTCAAAAGCTTTCCGGAATTCTGGTAATACGGAATCAACTTGAGATCCCCAGTCGATAGCGGCCATTACTTCGTGCGAATAAAGAGCTAGCTGCGTTTCACAAGTACTATGTTTTCTGAAACCATGCTGATTACGTATCAATAGATCGTTCCCTTCGAGGTGATTCATAATGTTTGAATACAGTATATGCTCCAAAACCCTACTGCAAACCGACGTCAATGATATAGGTCTGTAGTTAGATGGATTACTCCTACTACCCGTCTTAAACGCTGGTGCGACCTGCGCAATTTTCCAATCGGTAGGTACAGATCTATCGGTGAGCGAGCGGTTGTATATGATTGCTAAGTAGAGAGCTATTGTATCAGCGTAATCTGAAAGGAACCTAATCGGTATACAATCTGGACCTGAAGACTTGCCCGTATCAAGCGATTTGAGTTGCTTCGCAACCCCTAAGGTATCTACTTCTAAGAAACTCATGCTAGCAGCTGTTCGTGTTTCAAATTCTGGAATATTCCATTCGTCTTCCCTGGTGAAGGAATTTCGGAAAACGGCGTTCAATAACTCCGCTTTAGCGGCACAGTCGTCGGTAACAGTACCATCGGCACTGTGCAGCGAGGGTATTGACTGCGTCTTGCCGCTTGTGTACTTTAGATACGACCAGAATTTCTTCGGATTTTCTACCAAATTTCGAGACAATGTTTCGTTGTGGAACCTATTAAAGGCATCTCACATTGCAGTCCGTGCCAAGTTTCGCGCGCCTGTAAATTTTAGCCAGTCTTCGGGATTTCGCGTTCTTCTGAACTTCACATGCTTTTTCCGTTGCCTCTGCAGCAGCGTTCGGACCTGTTTTGTGTACCATGGGGGATCAGTTCCATCTCTTACCAATTTATGAGGTATGAATCTCTCAATTGCTGTTGCTACTATATCTTTGAATTTGAGCCACATCTCGTCTACATTTGCATAGTCAGTTCGGAAGGAATGGAGATTGTCTCTTAGGAAGGCTTCTAGTGACACTTTATCCGCTTTTTTTTAATGAAATTATTTTGTGTTTGTTTCTGGTGGATTTAGAAGAAACGGTATTGAGCCTAGCTACAACGACCTTGTGATCACTAATCCCTGTATCAGTCATGATGCTCTCTATTAGCTCTGGATTGTTTGTGGCTAAGAGGTCAAGTGTGTTTTCACAACCATTTACAATTCGCGTGGGTTCGTGGACTAACTGCTCGAAATAATTTTCGGAGAAAGCATTTAGGACAATCTCGGAAGATGTTTTCTGCCTACCACCGGTTTTGAACAAGTATTTTTGCCAACATATCGAGTGAAGGTTGAAGTCCCCACCAACTATAACCGTATGAGTGGGGTATTTATGTGTTACGAGACTCAAATTTTCTCTGAACTGTTCAGCAACTATATCATCGGAGTCTGGGGGTCGGTAGAAGGAACCAATTATTAACTTAGTTCGGCTGTTAAGTATAACCTCCACACATACCAATGACATGTTAGTTATTTGCAAAAAAAGAAATTGCTAATTTAAGCTAAACTTTTCTGCATTCAGCTCCGAAAGCACTGGAAAAACACATAAAGATATAATCCTTACACCTTAACACTTAGTACTTCAAGAGTAGTAACAGACTCTTCACATAGGGGAGTCAATTCATACAGATATATAAATGTCTTTCTTTTCTGCACCAAAGATGCTAATCTTTCAAACAGAGCCATGTCATGTCTGTCACATGACCAGAAGAAAAACTTCTCGATCAGTTTATGAGTTATTGTATTTACCTCATTTATCACCACAACACGTAGATTCTGTCTCCTAAAATCCACTGCCCATGCTGAGTTCATACTAATACTCGAATGCCTTTTGCCTTACGTTCTTAATTTTTATTTATTTAATCGTATGGCTAGGGCCCCCGTCGGGCAGACCGTTCGCCTTGTGCCGGTCTTTCAATCTGATGCCACTTCGGCGACTTGCAGACGATGAGGATGATAGGATGATGATGAGAACAGCACAACACCCAGTCCCTTGGCGGAGAAAATTCCCCGACCCAGCCGGGAATCGAACCCGGGCCCAGAGGATTGACAATCCGTCACGATGATCATTCAGCTACCGGGGGCGGAGTAGAATTGGGGAGAAGAGAAATTTGTTGCACATCTTGACTAGAGGAAGGGATCGGTTGGTAGGAGATGTTCTGAGGCATCTAGGGATAACCAATTTAGTATTGGTGGGCAGCGTGGAGGGTAAAAATCGTAGAGGGAGACCCAGAGATGAATACACTAAGCAGATTCAGAAGGATGTAGGTTGCAGTAGGTAGTGGGAGATGAAGAAGCTTGCACAGAATAGAGTAGCATGGAGAGCTGCATCGAATGCATCGAACCAGTCTCTGGACTGAAGACCACAAGAACAACATTGGTATACAACTGAGTAATCATGGTAGGGTTTCTTACTTCGGATCGGCTGATGTCATTTGTCGTCTGTCCTACCTCTTTGGCCTCGTTGAAGTCTATTTCTTGTGTCTGTGAGTGTTACAGCAGCATTGCTGGCTACACGTTTACAGAATACTTGGACATGATGCTTCTGAATGCCGAAGCTCACGGTGATGGAGGAGCTGCTCGTCGCTTTTATCAAGATCATTCTCCGCAGGAACATTCATCTGCCTAAACCTGTGAGAACGGATGTATCCATTCATTCTTCTCCTCTGTCCTGTAAATTAGTTTAGCTGTAGGGATCTGTGCGCTGTGCAATGGCAAACTGTTTATGGCCTGTTTACATAACTCTAAATATTCGATCCATTTTGTCTGATGACTGTGTGCATATGTTCATGTGAACCAGTTTTGTTCATGAAAAATACATTCTCCGGGATTAGTTTCTGGATAAAGTCGTGATATTAGTATGTGTTTAATTTCATATTCATGTAGAAATGTTTTCCATTCAACGTCTGATAGCAACGCAACAGGCTTCCCAACTGTTGTTTTATAACTGTTTACTGATCTTACTCCGAGGAGCGTAGGGGGGGGGGGGGGGGGGGCGATGCGGGAGACCCACACCTATTAGGCAAGGTCCTAGCAGAGGTGGTTTGCCATTGTCTTCCTCCGACCGTAATGGGGATTAATGATGATGATGAAGACGACACAACAACAACCAGTCATCTCGACGCAGGGAAAATCCCTGACCCTGCCAGGAATCGATTCCGGGTCCCTGTGCGTGGGAAGCGAGAACGCTACCGCAAGACCACGAGCTGCGGACAACTGCAGTATACTTAGTTTAAATAAACTTTCTGAAGATGACATACAGTTTTGTTATATTCTTAATTCTGTCTCTAGCTGAGGGCAAAGGCATTTGAGTATCAGCATCAGTTGACACGATTTGCTGTGGATTGGTTGGAAAAAAAGGGTGTAATTCTGTGAACAGGATTTGTTTGTGTTTTCTTATGACGTATAAGACATTTTTAAGGAGTTGCTGTATTCGTCTCCTCATGTTAGGAAAATAGCAATACAGACTGATCTTTCTTATAGACACGCATGATGTGTGTACCAAATCAAAGTATCCTCTAGTGCATAATGCACAGCAGGGTGATCACGGTCCACCAAACTTTAATAAAAAGACAAGAAATGATAACTGATAACATCTGGGTTACGGTGGTAATGTTGATGTGCACTGGCAGAACAATAACAACTACCATCGATGGGATTTCCAAATGGGAAACCGTAACCAGCAACAGATATACAGCAATAATAACATGCAGGAAGCTCCAGTACCAAACCGAGCTTTTTTCTTGAGGAGGATAAAATCGGAGAGATTAGAGCCCACACAGAGGCATACTGACAATCCATCTTTCCATGAACAATACGAGACTGGAATAGAAGGGAGAACCGATAGAGGTACTCAAGGTACCCTCCGCCACACACCGTCAGGTGGCTTGCGGAGTATGAATGTAGATGTAGATGAAGTGCAACGCCTGTTTCACCAAAAATACTTTCTTAGGGACAAACAAGTCGCTGAAGTGACATTCAATCGAAAGGCTTTCATTAACGCTTCAACAACAAATGATTATTAGTATGCAAGCAAATGCCCTTAATGGCTTAACAAGTCGGAACTAGTTATGGAATGAAAGGGGAGTCTTAATAAATGAGGCTCAAATGGAAAAATGCCGAATTCATTTTCTTATACAGATGCTGCGTACAGTTGTTCGAGATGAAAAGACTAGAACAAGACAGAGGATATGGAGGGTACAATCAAACCCCTAATCGGACTGAGAACTTGAACAGGAAAAAAAAAAAATCAAGCAAGCTACTTTCGTACCGAATGTCGGTGACGAATTTACGTAGCATGGACTAATGCCGTGATCGAAATCAGTGCTGTTTATATTTGTTTCTATTTATTTATTTAGTCTGGTAAAATTACCACGACTCATATGAGAGGCCTCCCTCCCGACCGGCTGCTGCTGTAGAGAGAGTTCCAGGAGCGGGCCGCCGGCCGTGCAGGCACACAATGGTACAGTGGAGCGCCGGTGGCACGCTCGCCGTGGGGGCGGGTGTGGCGCGCACGCGCGTCTGACCTACGAGACAGCAGAGCAGGGCAGCGCGGAACGCAGCTAGCTAGCTAGCCTGCGGGTCGCTGCCCGCCTCGTGCGTGCCTGCTGCGTGCGGCCGCGCGACTCGTCACGCCACCAGGTGCCGGTGTCCGCAACCTGCAGCCACTATCTGCTTACTTCATCACTTCTCAGTATCTCCTCTCTTCGCCGAGTGATCGCAATTTTTTATGCCTTGTTGTCCTCAATTACACTGAGGTGACAAAAATCGTGGGATGCTTCCTAATAGCGTGTCGGACATCTTTTTGCCCGCCATAGTGCAGCAGCCCGACGTGGTATGGACTCAACAAGCCGTTGGATGTCCCCTGCAGAATCAGTGAGCCAAGTTGCCTGTATAGCAGAGCATAATTGCTATAGTACTGCAGGTGCAGGATTTTGTGCACGAACTGATCTCTCGCTTATGTCCTATAAATGCTCATTGGTATTCTTGTCGGGCGATCGAGGTGGCCAGATCATTCGCTCGAGTTGTCCAGAATACGCAAACGGCTGTGGCCTGGTGACATGGCGCATTGTCATCCATAATAATTTCGTCGTTACTTGGGAACATGAAGTGTATGAATGGCTGCATATAGTTTCCAAGTAGCCTAACATAATCATTTGTAGTCAATTATCAGTTCAGTGGGACCAGAGGACCAACTCCATTTCGTGTAAAAACAGCTCACACAATTATGGAGCCACCACCACCTTGCACAATGCATTGTGTTTGGGTAGCTCAGATGGTAGAGCACTTGTCCGCGAATAACAAAGGTCCCCAGTTCGAGTCTCGGTCCCGCACACAGTTTTAATCTGCCAAAAAATGTTCAAATGTGTGTGAAATCTTATGGGACTTAACTGCTGAGGTCATCAGTCCCTAAGCTTACACACTACTTAACCTAAATTATCCTAAGGACAAACACACGCACCCATGCCCGAGGGAGGACTCAAACATCCGCTGGGACCAGCCGACCGGGCCATGACTGCAGCGCCCTAGACCGCTCGGCTAATCCCACGCGGCTAATCCGCCAGGAAGTTTCATTGTTGATGAATTAGGTCAATGACGTTATGGGGTCTACGCCACTCTGTAACCCTACCATCATATCTTACCAACTGAAATCGGGACCCATTTGACAATACCATGGTTTCTTGGTCGCCTATGGTCCAACCGAAATATTGACGAGCCCAGGAGCGGCGTTGCAGGCGATCTCGTCCTGTTAGCAAAGCCACTCGCGTCGGTCGTTTGCTGCCACAGCCCATTAACGCCAAAGTTCGCAGTACTGTTCTAACAGATACGGTCGTCGTTAAGTCCCACAATCATTCATACGGCCACTTCACGCGGTGTTGCTTATCTGTTGGCACTGAGTGCTCCACGCAAACGCCACAGCTCTCGGTCGTTAAGTGAAAGCCGTCGGCCACTGCGTTCCCAGTGGTGAGAGATAATGCCTGAAATTTGGTATTTTCCGCATCTCGGAATATTGACTTCCATAACGAATTCCGAAATGGAATCTGTCATGCGTCTAGCACCAACTACCAATTCGCTTGCAAAGTCTGTTTATTCTCGTCGTGCGGCCACAATCACGTCGGGAATCTTTTGATATGAATCAATCGAGTACAGATGTCAGTTCTGCCAATACCCTGCCCTTTCATACAGTGTGTGAACGATGCTACCACCATCTGTACATGTGTATATCGCTAACCCATGGATTTGTAGCCCTACAATACGTTTCTCTTAGTTGCTGTCAAAATGCTTCTTTTGAAAAATTCAATTTTTGAAAGATGATCGCATTCTCTGCAGCCTTCCGTCATCACAAAATGTAAAATATTTAGGCACGTTTGCCGTGCAGTAGACTATTGTTAAGTGGTCTGCTACACATAAAGGGGTTGGACAAAAATAAGCCGGCCGGTGTGGCCGTGCGGTTAAAGGCGCTTCAGTCTGGAACCGCGTGACCGCTACGGTCGCAGGTTCGAATCCCGCCTCGGGCATGGATGTGTGTGATGTCCTTAGGATAGTTAGGTTTAATTAGTTCTAAGTTCTAGGCGACTGATGACCTCAGAAGTTAAGTCGCATAGTGCTCAGAGCCATTTGAACCATTTGAACCATTTGACAAAAATAAGGAAACAGTACCGTGTCTAATATAGTGTATGAAAACTGTTGGGACTCAAAACATCTTCCAATCATCTCTAACTGCAAATTCGTGGAAAATAGTGAGAGGTTCAGATAAATATGATGGGTGTGGGAAGCGATCACATCCCCTTCTCTGCAAGTAGACTTAAATAACATTGATGTTTTATGACGTGGTGTGCAAGGGAGATGCGACAGTTCACCATCGTGCCCACAGAAGCAGCTCTGGACAATGTGACCCTTATGAACCGGGGCCCTCTTTTCTTGGAAAACAGCATTACCAATGGGAAAAAAAGCATTGTACCATGGACTGACCTTATCAGCCAAATTGGCACATGATCCTTGGCAGTAATGCGATTTTGCACAGTAACTGTGGGGCCCATGGCTTACCACGATATGGCTGCCGAAATCATCACCGAACCCCAGCCATGTTTCACTCTCGGGATGTAAATTTGAGCAGACGTTGGAAACAGTGAGAGACAAGAATCATTCGACCTAATGACACTTTCACTGCACCATAGTCCAAGTTGTATGGCTTCGGCACCAAGTTTTTATGTTACAGACATTGGCATTACTAATGAGTGGCTTCAGAATTCTACTTGATCTTCAATTCCCTACTTTTGAAGCTACCTTCGTCTTGTTTTGGTGTTGAATAGGTTCGCGACTGCGACGTTCAGTTCTGCAGTGACCTTTGCAGCTTTTTATTCTTCGTCGCAATCCTCTTCAAAGGCTGCCCTTCCGTCCGCGTTACGACTTAGCGGTTGATGTTTTCCAGCTTTCCCTGTAACCGATGTAAATCTTCGATACTGTGCCTACTGAAATAACAAACACCGGCTACCAACAGTCTGCCCACACTACAATTCACTTAGTTCAGACATAATGCATTCAAAACTACAAACACTGTTATGTCCACGCCTGAGACTTGCAACGTATGGAGGATATTGCACAGCCGGCCGCTGTGGGCGAGCGGCTCTAGGCGCTTCAGTCAGGAACCGCGCTGCTACTGCGGTCGCAGGTTCGAATCCTGCCTGGGGCATGGATGTATGTGATGTCCTTCGGTTAGTTAGGTTTAGGTAGTTTTAAGTCTAGGGGACTGATCTCAGATGTTAAGTCCAATAGTGCTCAGAGCCATTTGAACCATTTTTGAAATTGCACAGGTGCCGTTCGTGATCAAATACAACAGCGCAGCCTGCAGGCTTGGCTGGCACCTACGTTTATGCTTGAGCATGCACTTATCGCTGTTTCCATTTCTTAGTACAACCCCTGTAGTTTCATGTATTACACCGAATTTGTAATCGACGTTAGTCAATTTAAAGTACTTGGTCCCTGTCAAAAGACTTCAACTCATTTTATACCTGACTCAGAGCAAAATCATTAGCCGTAATTTCAACGTGGATTTCTTACTTTATGTTCGTTAGCGGTATCGTTGATGCAGCAATAGCTACTGTAATGTGTACTTATTGGGTTGCTGCATAAGTTAGTAGCGTTTTTCCTAGAATTTAATAAACAAAACAGATACACGTAACAGAGATTTTAATCATTAATAGCCGCGCGGAGTGGCCCCGCGGTAAGAGGAGCCATGTGACGGATTGCGAGGCTCCTCCCGCTGGAGGTTCGAGTCCTCCCCCGGGCATGGGTGTGTATGTTGTTCTTAGCACAAGTTAGTTTCCCTTCAAGCAATCCAAAAATTTAGAAAAATATTTCCAAGCCATGTTAAACAAAAATTAGTCCAAACACTAGTCTTGCCTAATCTTTGCTACTGTGATGTAGTTCAACACGGCACAAATAGTGATAATTCGAGGTGCCTCGAGCTAGTGATGAATGTTTGCGTTAGACACGTGTGCAATATGCGGTTGTATGATCATATCAGTCCTTCATACTCCCAGCTAGGTTGGATACGCCCATATAAGGCACGCGATCTCCACACGATGTGCTTAATTCATCGATTTATTTGTCACTGGTGCCCCCAATACTATCTTCTCACATTAAACACCTATCATCACTCCACAACCGCAATACCAGATCGGATAAATCTAGCATCTTGGCTGTACCTTTATATAACACAAAATCTTTCTCCGTGTCATACTCCATCTCACCCACACGACTATGGAACGTGCTCCCCTGTGATCTGCGTCTTATACAGAACCACTCAACATTCAAGAGGGAACTCGAAACTTACGTATTAGGGACGGTATAGCCACCATCGTGGTGCCCCTCTCATCTCTTTATTTCTTCTCTCCATCATAGCTTCCAATTTTACCATACTATTTCTCTTCCTCTAACCTAGCTACCTCTTCTATATCTCTCTCACCCCATTCTATCGTCTTATGTCTCTGCTCGATGTGAATAACTCACAAGCTGCAAGTGCATAACGAGAAAATTCCCAACTAGCAATAGGACTGAAATTAATAAAATAAAAAATGTTTACTTTCATGAACATAGTCATTATTATTATTATTTCTTTCTTTTCTCAGAAGTTATGTCTGGTCAAAAATGGAAAGTGACGCGGACCTTGATCAAGCTTGACTTCCTTTTAACTGTACGGTATATGTTATATTATATTTAGGAACTTTCGGGTAATTGAACATGTATCAATAATTACGGATTTCTGTAGTTGTATATATAAGTTTGGATGTAGCTGTATTGCATTGATGTACTGGTGGATATTGTGTGGTATGACTCCTGTACTTGATAGTATAATTGGTATAATGTCAACTTTATCCTGATGCCACATGTCCTTGACTTCCTCAGCCAGTTGGATGTATTTTTCAATTTTTTCTCCTGTTTTCTTTTGTATATTTGTTGTATTGTGTGTGGATATTTCGATTAGTTGTGTTAATTTCTTCTTTTTATTGGTGAGTATGATGTCAGGTTTGTTATATGGTGTTGTTTTATCTGTTATAATGGTTCTGTTCCAGTATAATTTGTATTCATCATTCTCCAGTACATTTTGTGGTGCATACTTGTATGTGGGAACGTGTTATTTTATAAGTTTATGTTGTAAGGCATGTCTTCTGGGGTATTCTGTATTTGCTAGTATTGTACATCCGCTTGTGATGTGATCTACTGTTTCTGTTTGTTGTTTGCAAAGTCTGCATTTATCTGTTGTGGTATTGGGATCTTTAATAATATGCTTGCTGTAATATCTGGTGTTTATTGTTTGATCCTGTATTGTAATCATGAATCTTTCCGTCACACTGTATATATTGCCTTTTCTTAGCCATGTGTTAGATGCGTCTTGATCGATGTGTGGCTGTGTTAGATGATACGGGTGCTTGCCATGTAGTGTTTTCTTTTTCCAATTTACTTTCTTCGTATCTGTTGATGTTATGTGATCTAAAGGGTTGTAGAAGTGGTTATGAAATTGCTGCGGTGTAGCCGATGTATTTATATGAGTGATTGCTTTGTGTATTTTACTAGTTTCTGCTCGTTCTAGAAAGAATTTTGTTAAATTGTCTACCTGCCCATAATGTAGATTTTTTATATCGATAAATCCCCTTCCTCCTTCCTTTCTGCTTAGTGTGAATCTTTCTGTTGCTGAATGTATGTGATGTATTCTATATTTGTGGCATTGTGATCGTGTAAGTGTATTGAGTGCTTCTAGGTCTGCATTACTCCATTTCATTACTCCAAATGAGTAGGTCAATATGGGTATGGCATAAGTATTTTTGTTAGTCTTTGTCTATATTTTTCTTTTAGTTCTTCTTTAATATTTGTATTATCTATTCCTATTTTTTGTCTGTATCCTAGATATTTACAGGCATCTGTTTTTTCCATCGCTTCTATGCAGTCGCTGTGGTTATCCAATATGTAATCTTCTTGTTTAGTGTGTTTTCCCTTGACTATGCTATTTTTCTTACATTTATCTGTTCCAAAAGCCATATTTATATCATTGCTGAATACTTCTGTTATCTTTAGTAATTGGTTGAGTTGTTGATTTGTTGCTGCCAGTAGTTTTAGATCATCCATGTATAGCAAATGTGTGATTTTTGTGTGGGTATGTTCCAGTAATATTCTATCCATAATTTGTATTATTTAGCATGTTGGATAGTGGATTCAGGACAAGGCAGAACCAGAAAGGACTTAATGAGTCTCCTTGGTATATTCCATGCTTAATCTGTATTGGCTGTGATGTGATATTATTTTAATTTGTTTGGATATTAAGTGTGATTTTCCAGTTTTTCATTACTATGTTTAGGAACTGTATCAATTTAGGATCTACTTTGTATATTTCCAATATTTGTAGTAACCATGAGTGGGGTACACTATCAAAAGCTTTTTGGTAATCAATGTATGCGTAGTGTAGCGACCTTTGTTTAGTTTTAGCTTGATATGTCACCTCTGCATCTATTATCATTTGCTCTTTACATCCTCGTGCTCCTTTGCAACAGCCTTTTTGTTCTTCATTTATAATTTTGTTCTGTGTTGTATGTGTCATTAATTTCTGTGTAATGACTGAAGTTAATATTTTGTATATTGTTGGTAGGCATGTTATGGGGCGACATTTAGCTGGGTTTGCTGTGTCTGCTTGATCATTAGGTTTCAGATAAGTTATTCCATGTGTAAGTGTACCAGGGAATGTGTATGGGTCTGCAATGTAACTGTTAAATAATTTAGTTAGATGTGAATGTGTTGAGGTGAACTTCTGTAGCCAGAAATTTGCTATTTTATCTTTTCCAGGGGCTTTCCAATTGTGAGTAGAATTAATTGCTTGAGTGACTTCATGTTGCCAAATTATCGCTTCAGGCATTTGTGGTGTCATCTTGTATGTGTCTGTTTCTGCTTGTATCCACCGTGCATGCCTGTTATGTTGTACCAGGTCAGACCATATGTTGCTCCAGAAGTGTTCCATGTCTGTTATGTTTTGGTGGATTGCCTATTTTAATGTGTGTGTTATCTATTGTCTGGTAAAATTTCTTTTGGTTTGTGTTGAATGTTTGGTTTTGTTTCCTTCTATTTTCACTTTTTTTGTATCTTCTAAGTCGTTTTGCCAATGCTTGTAATTTCTGCTTCTTTTCATCTAATTGCTCTATCGCTTCTTGTTGTGAGATTTTACCTGACATTTTTCTGACATTTCATTTCTTATAAATTGTGTTAGCTGTCCGATGTCTTTTCTCAGTTTTTCTATTTTGATCTGTAGCCTGTGTTGCCATGCTAGTTTTGTGGGTTTCTTCTGTGTGTTGGTTGGTTCTGATCTCTGCCTAGTGTGTATATTTAGTGTAGTGAGTGCTCCTATATAAAGCAGTAGTTGTAACTCTTCCATAGTTGTGTTTTCATTTATTTTGTTGTGTATGATTGTGTTGATAGTTTTTATTGTTGTTTCGACTTGTGGGTTATTTGGTGGTCTATGCAAGAATGGTCTAATGTCTGTATTTGTGTCTTTGTATTCTATATATGTCAGCTGAAATTTTTCTTCTATATCTAACATGTGTGTCACTTCGTGTTCTATTTGTGCTATTTGTGCTTAAGATTTCGTTTTCCTCTGATTGTTTAATTGATGCGTGTTGTTCTTTGTTTGTTTGCTCTGGGATATTTGAGTCCATTACTGTATTTTCTCCCCCCCCCCATGAACCATGGACCTTGCCGTTGGTGGGGAGGCTTGCGTGCCTCAGCGATACAGATAGCCGTACCGTAGGTACAACCGCAACGGAGGGGTATCTGTTGAGAGGCCAGACAAACGTGTGGTTCCTGAAGAGGGGCAGCAGCCTTTTCAGTAGTTGCAAGGGCAACAGTCTGGATGATTGACTGATCTGGCCTTGTAACAATAACCAAAACGGCCTTGCTGTGCTGGTACTGCGAACGGCTGAAAGCAAGGGGAAACTACGGCCGTAATTTTTCCCGAGGGCATGCAGCTTTACTGTATGATTAAATGATGATGGCGTCCTCTTGGGTAAAATATTCCGGAGGTAAAATAGTCCCCCATTCGGATCTCCGGGCGGGGACTACTCATGAGGACGTCGTTATCAGGAGAAAGAAAACTGGCGTTCTACGGATCGGAGCGTGGAATGTCAGGTCCCTTAATCGGGCAGGTAGGTTAGAAAATTTGAAAAGGGAAATGGATAGGTTAAAGTTAGATATAGTGGGAATTAGTGAAGTTCGGTGGAAGGAGGAACAAGACTTCTGGTCAGGTGACTACAGGGTTATAAACACAAAGTCAAATAGGGGTAATGCAGGAGTAGGTTTAATAATGAATAGGAAAATAGGAACGCGGGTAAGCTACTACAAACAGCTTAGTGAACGCATTATTGTGGCCAAGATAGATACGAAGCCCACACCTACTACAGTAGTACAAGTTTATATGCCAACTAGCTCTGCAGATGACGAAGAAATTGAAGAAATATATGATGAAATAAAAGAAATTATTCAGATAGTGAAGGGAGACGAAAATTTAATAGTGATGGGTGACTGGAATTCGAGTGTAGGGAAAGGGAGAGAAGGAAACGTAGTAGGTGAATATGGATTGGGGCTAAGAAATGAAAGAGGAAGCCGCCTGGTAGAATTTTGCACAGAGCACAACTTAATCATAGCTAATACTTGGTTTAAGAATCATGATAGAAGGTTGTATACATGGAAGAACCCTGGAGATACTAAAAGGTATCAGATAGATTATATAATGGTAAGACAGAGATTTAGGAACCAGGTTTTAAATTGTAAGACATTTCCAGGGGCAGATGTGGACTCTGACCACAATCTATTGGTTATGACCTGTAGATTAAAACTGAAGAAACTGCAAAAAGGTGGGAATTTAAGGAGATGGGACCTGGATAAACTGAAAGAACCAGAGGTTGTACAGAGTTTCAGGGAGAGCATAAGGGAACAATTGACGGGAATGGGGGAAAGAAATACAGTAGAAGAAGAATGGGTAGCTTTGAGGGATGAAGTAGTGAAGGCAGCAGAGGATCAAGTAGGTAAAAAGACGAGGGCTAGTAGAAATCCTTGGGTAACAGAAGAAATATTGAATTTAATTGATGAAAGGAGAAAATATAAAAATGCAGTAAATGAAGCAGGCAAAAAGGAATACAAACGTCTCAAAAATGAGATCGACAGGAAGTGCAAAATGGCTAAGCAGGGATGGCTAGAGGACAAATGTAAGGATGTAGAGGCTTATCTCACTAGGGGTAAGATAGATACTGCCTACAGGAAAATTAAAGAGACCTTTGGAGATAAGAGAACCACTTGTATGAACATCAAGAGCTCAGATGGAAACCCAGTTCTAAGCAAAGAAGGGAAAGCAGAAAGGTGGAAGGAGTATATAGAGGGTCTATACAAGGGCGATGTACTTGAGGACAATATTATGGAAATGGAAGAGGATGTAGATGAAGATGAAATGGGAGATACGATACTGCGTGAAGAATTTGACAGAGCACTGAAAGACCTGAGTCGAAACAAGGCCCCCGGAGTAGACAACATTCCATTGGAACTACTGACGGCTTTGGGAGAGCCAGCCCTGACGAAACTCTACCATCTGGTAAGCAAGATGTATGAAACAGGCGAAATACCCTCAGACTTCAAGAAGAATATAATAATTCCAATTCCAAAGAAAGCAGGTGTTGACAGATGTGAGAATTACCGGACAATCAGTTTAATAAGCCACAGCTGCAAAATACTAACACGAATTCTTTACAGACGAATGGAAAAGCTAGTAGAAGCCGACCTCGGGGAAGATCAGTTTGGATTCCGTAGAAATACTGGAACACGTGAGGCAATACTGACCTTACGACTTATCTTAGAAGAAAGATTAAGGAAAGGCAAACCTACGTTTCTAGCATTTGTAGACTTAGAGAAAGCTTTTGACAATGTTGACTGGAATACTCTCTTTCAAATTCTAAAGGTGGCAGGGGTAAAATACAGGGAGCGAAAGGCTATTTACAATTTGTACAGAAACCAGATGGCAGTTATAAGAGTCGAGGGGCATGAAAGGGAAGCAGTGGTTGGGAAGGGAGTAAGACAGGGTTGTAGCCTCTCTCCGATGTTATTCAATCTGTATATTGAGCAAGCAGTAAAGGAAACAAAAGAAAAATTCGGAGTAGGTATTAAAATCCATGGAGAAGAAATAAAAACTTTGAGGTTCGCCGATGACATTGTAATTCTGTCAGAGACAGCAAAGGACTTGGAAGAGCAGTTGAACGGAATGGACAGTGTCTTGAAAGGAGGGTATAAGATGAACATCAACAAAAGCAAAACGAGGATAATGGAATGTAGTCGAATTAAGTCGGGTGATGTTGAAGGTATTAGATTAGGAAATGAGACACTTAAAGTAGTAAAGGAGTTTTGCTATTTGGGGAGCAAAATAACTGATGATGGTCGAAGTAGAGAGGATATAAAATGTAGACTGGCAATGGCAAGTAAAGCGTTTCTGAAGAAGAGAAATTTGTTAACATCGAGTATAGATTTAAGTGTCAGGAAGTCTTTTCTGAAAGTATTTGTATGGAGTGTAGCCATGTATGGAAGTGAAACATGGACGATAAATAGTTTGGACAAGAAGAGAATAGAAGCTTTCGAAATGTGGTGCTACAGAAGAATGCTGAAGATTAGATGGGTAGATCACATAACTAATGAGGAGGTACTGAATAGGATTGGGGAGAAGAGGAGTTTGTGGCACAACTTGACCAGAAGAAGGGATCGGTTGGTAGGACATGTTCTGAGGCATCAAGGGATCACCAATTTAGTATTGGAGGGCAGCGTGGAGGGTAAAAATCGTAGGGGGAGACCAAGAGATGCATACACTAAGCAGATTCAGAAGGATGTAGGTTGCAGTAGGTACTGGGAGATGAAGAAGTTTGCACAGGATAGAGTAGCATGGAGAGCTGCATCAAACCAGTCTCAGGACTGAAGACCACAACAACAACAACAACTGTATTTTCTTCTTCTTCTGATTGCACATTATTTTGTTCCAGTATTTGTTGTACTTGTTGTCTGATGTTTTCTAATTCTGACTAGGGTATCCTGTTATTTTTGATTATTACACGGATCTGATCAGCTAGTCGTTGTTCTGTTAAAAATTTTAATTCTGGGTATCTGGTAATAAATGTTGTTCAAAATGGTTCAAATGGCACTGAGCACTATGGGACTCAACATCTTAGGTCATAAGTCCCCTAGAACTTAGAACTACTTAAACCTAACTAACCTAAGGACATCACACACACCCATGCCCGAGGCAGGATTCGAACCTGCGACCGTAGCAGTCCCGCGGTTCCGGACTGCAGCGCCAGAACCGCTAGACCACCGCGGCCGGCAATAAATGTTGTATATACTTGTGATCTGTATCCAGTTGTGTTGGTTCCTAGGTTTGTTGCTTGGTAATAACAGAACATGAGGTGTCGATTAACTTCATCTGACCATCTCATCCTCTGTCTTTGTTTTCCTTCTAGGGTGGTTGCAGGAAGCATATCCTGCAAAACACCTCTATTTGGATTTAAATCATTTTCCAGTTGGCTAGCAGTGTCGTTTCCATTGTGGGCGGGCATAGGGTTCAAGCGTCGTCCCCGACCATGACGGCGCTTGTCCGAGGCTTCTTTAGTTCTGTCCTGAACCAACTAATCACACTAAAAGGGGGGTTAGCCCTATTAATGGTTTGTTATTTTCGTCGCCTTTTACGACTGGCAGAACATACCGGAGGTCTATTCTTTTCCCGGGCCTCTACGGGGTTCATTATTATTATTATTATTATTGATTGTTATTATTATTTTTGGATTGTTATAATTATCCTTGTACTACTGTTATAATCTCTATTTTTTCTTTAACATTAATACTGTGCAACACGTGGTATGTCCATAATCTTCTGTACAAACTGAATTTCGTTCAATCTGAGTATGCCTGGTTAGGTGTAAGAGAGGGCCTGAAGGCCCTAATCTTGCCAGGTAAAATAAATGCATAAATAAATAAATAAATTAGTTTTACTTGTGTAGAAGTCTAGGGACCGATGACCTCAGCAGTTTGGTCCCTTACGAATTCACACACTTTTTTCTGAATCATCAATAACATAGTCTCCTTAACTATTTACAGTCACCAACGCTGGAGCAACTTACCGATTCCGCGACTGTAGAAATCGCGTGCGTTTGATGCGAAAAACTTACCGAGTGCATTTTTATACGGAAAGGAAGTTCCTTGAAGGCTGTTCAATAGAGAGTGGAGAAGCTGAAAATCTGAGGGCACTAGAATAGGGTAGATGCGGAATGACTTCCTAACCCAATTCCTGTGTATTGCTTTTACTCAGTCTAACAGAATGCAAGCGGGCGTTATCGTGGAGCAGCATCACTTCACTCAGTCCTCCTGGTAATTGTTCCTGGATTACTTCCGCAAAAAGTCTCAGTTGTTGACAGTAAATGTCAGCAGTGGTGATTAGAATTCTGGGAAGCAATTCGTAGTGCACCACACCGTTGCTGTTCCACCAGATGTGTAACATTATCTTTCGTGGATACGCACGGGCTCTGTATGTGAAGTTACCGCTGTGTTTGGGCTCAGTCAGTCCTTTCTTTTCCTTACGTTAGCATAAAGATAACATTTATCGTCACCATCAATGATAGAGGATAGCAATGGTTGGTGTTGTCCACGAGCAAGCTCCCCGCCGATTTTCGTAATATTGGCTTTGAACACCTCGTCGCAGTTTTTTGGTCTATATAAAAAAAATCAGTCCGCATCAATTATTATGCAGGGCAAAGGGCATGCCAAACGAATACAGTGATTATAAAAAGCTATAACCAATTAAAGAAAAGCGTTGCATCTATAGGACTTTGTAAAAGGAAGTACAAAATTTCGATTGTTGCGCAAGCGCCATGAATCGGAAACGCGGTGATGCATAAGAGTGAACTTCGGCATTTTAAATGTAACTGTCGAATCCATTACAGAAGGCATTCTTATCGTGAGAGTCTAAAACTTGTCGTTATCTCATCACAGTGCAGAGAAGCGAAACGATCATACTCTTCCACAATATTCGTAGACGACAACGGCAGTTTCGGGTAACTATAGTTGTGCAAAGTAAAAACTACCACCCGACCAAGTGCTTCAGCACCAAACGTTGAAAGAAATCGCTTTTCGTTTGAACGTAGTCCACGGGAATCGACGTTCGTAACCAGTAGGGAACCACAAATACCATGAACAACGGTTTGGGGAGTTACAGAAACGAATCTGAAATGAAACCCAGGGTAATTCATTATTTACAGGAATTGAAACAGGAAGACTGCCCACAGCAATGCTTAAAATCGTAGGGGAAGACACATTTGCTGCACATCTCATTTTTAGCGACAAGGTCTTCCACATAAATCGCAAGGTTAACCTGCTCAACATTTGAATGTGAGATATAGAAATTACTTCGTTTATAATTGAATATCTGCGTGGCTCAAAAGAAGTTGATGTGTTCCGTACAATGTACAGCCCACACTTCTTCAGTTAGCTAAGTGTTACAACCAGCATTAACCATGGCAGGTTTGACCGATAGCTGATACCATCGCTTGGTACAGATTCCACGGATTATATCTTTAAACAAGATTTGGCAACCCCATATTGGGATATGGAGGTCTCAGTTTTTAAAACATCTTCCAACCCGTCATACTGGACATTGCTAAGTTGTGTTTCGCATGACACCAATGGATTTCTTTTTGTGGGATTATGTGAAAGACCTTGTGCATGTGTCTCCTTTGCCGAAAACAGTTCCATAACTCCAAATTTGTGTTTTTAATGTGCTTGCGTCGGTGGTTCAGAATTCCTGGCGTGAAATGGAATATTGCTTCGTCGTTGTCTCTGCTTGCTAGGGGAGTCACATACATAGAATACTTGTAAGACTGTAAGGTGTCAGGCAAATCCAACATCTTCCATGAAAACCCTGACATGATAAGCAAATCCAGTAGTATGTCACATAGCTCCGAATAAATCGTGACATTAAATTAACCAAAGTAATACGAGTAACGAGTGAGCAAATGAAATACCACAGACTAACACACGAATGCCTAAATGCATGTCATACCTTTCCAACGTGAGACAGACGCAGTTCCGAGGGGAGAAACGAGAACAGAAGCCGAGAGCAGAACCGTGTTAAGCTAGAAGGCCCTACGATAAGGGACGGACACCCACGTCGCCAGCTAACCGACAGGACCACCCCCTAGCCCATGTTAAAAGCTAGAGCCCTTCACAAGAACAGTATAGATCTTACGATAACACTAAAAGGGCCACACCAGCTGCAAGTTTTAGCATGAGACTTTTTCGCGTCTCTGTTACGTTGCAAACCTTAAAAACATTGCCCCACCACGAAAAGTATAACGTCCGCCCCCTGACGAACACCGACAAGGTAATGAACGCACGCGATGCCGCATTTTTGAGCGCATAAGGCTTCACTCAGAACTGCAGAAGTCTCATCTGTTACATCCCCTTTTTACGCAATACTAGTGTCGATCGTCAATTGAAGCTCATGGTATTCACATTTGCTACGTAAGTTAAAATCTGAAACGCGATGATTTTTCTGTTATATAATTATTGACAAGCCACATCAGCCACTGTAATTTACGACAAGTTAGATAAGTAATTAAAGATAATTGCGGGTCACTGTAGACCATTTTGATAGTTTTCTCTTTTGTGAAACTTAATTTAAACCTAGATTATAGATGTGATATGGCATAGGTCATCCTTCGATCCATTGTAGAACTTGGAAACCCATTCAGGGAATATTCGTTCACATTTTTGTTGAAAGCAGTTGGTTTTTATCATCCTGTATTAAAACATTTCCTTTTATCAATAGTGCAATTTATAAACAATGTTTTGTGAGTAGAATAAAATTTCCAATGGTAAACTTAACTGCTTTTTCGGCGTTATTTTACCAGCTAACTAAAAATAGGAAAACCTTGAACCCCTTCCACTAAATTTAGTTAGTATTAAGATTCTTTTACAGGGAGTGCAGTGGAGCTGACGCTGAAATCATTAAGTATTTGGTTATATCATCGCTAGTCTCTCTGAACTCTTCTGAACTCTACATGTCATGTGTGGTCTGGCGTCTCCTTACCAGCAACAGGTCCCACGTTCAAACTAGGCAACACCCTAAAAAACACGCTCAGAGCGTCGTTGCGCGGAAGTGGTAGGGAGACACGACTTGGAACAACAGACACCACGCAGAATGTTAGAAAACATGTACAATTTTTTTCGAATACGGTTTTACATTTTCTGTAATTCGCATCGATGTATTGCTATTTATTAAAGCATCATATCCTTTTCAGTCGCTCTATTCATTTATAATTACCTCATAACATCCAAGTACCAGTCACAAATCAAGACTGGATGTTCATGACAGCATGCTTGTTTTAATTGAAGCAGCTAAATGAAAACAATTGATGTTGTATCATTGTACATGGTTAAGTGGCATACAGTACATGCACAAGTAGATTTTGGTGGTACTAGAATGAGATTTTTCACTCTGCAGTGAAGTTTGCGCTGGTATGAAACTTCCTGGCAAATTAAAACTGTGTGCCGGACCGAGGTACGAACTCGGAACGTTTGCCTTCGCGGGCAAGTGCCCTACCATCTGAGCTACCCAAGCACGACTCACGCCCCGTCCCCACAGGTAGAGCACTTTCCCGCGAAAGGCAAAAGTCCCGAGTTCGAGTCTCGGTCCGGCACACAGTTTTAATCTGCCGGGATGTTTGGTGGTACTGTTGACAAGGGAAGTGAGAGAGAAGCATGACACTATGTTTTCATATGAAGACCCCTGCCCGGAGACACCGCACTTATCCAGGTACTGTCTTCTTGATTTCTTACCTCTTCGCAGTTTCTTCGGCTTTATCACACATTTCATAACTAATAATTTACGGCCGGAGTCCACACCCACATCCGAAAATGTACTGTAGTTTAAAATGTGGTTTATAAATCACTATCTGAAACGTTGAACAGTCTCCAGAGTCCTTCCACGTTCTCTGATTCTTAAACCAAGTGTTCACGATGAAGCAAAATTATACTAGGCAGCTTCCATTTTCATTTCTTTCCTCCAGTCCACATTCTCTCATTAACTTTTCCTCTCTCCCTTTTTCCTTCTATTAAGTCCTGCATCGTAATCATATTTTCGTCTCAATTAATGTTCTGAATACTATGTATTTTTTCCTCTGATACATTTTAAGTCATTTCGCCATCTCCATAGTTAGTAGGTATATATGATTTTTCTGCTTTTCTGGGTCATGGCTTTGTGTCATCTTGGTCATGGTGTTCCAACCAATTAATCCAAATTCGTACATTATTAGTGTAAGTAGGCTGTTTATGTTTTCTTATTGGCAACGTTACGTAGCGCTCTGTATGAAAATCACTGGCTGTGCTGTGTGCAGTCTGTGGCTAGTTTGCATTGTTGTCTGCCATTGTAGTGTTGGGCAGAGGCAGCTGAATGTGAACAGCGCGTAGCGTTGCGCAGTTGGAGGTGAGCCGCCAGCAGTGGTGAATGTGGGGAGAGAAATGGCGGAGTTTTGATATTGTTATGGATGTTATGATATTATGATATTGTTATGGATGTTATGAACTCCTATATATATTATTACTTTTCATGACTATTAAGGTAAATACATTGTTTGTTCTCTATTAAAATCTTTCATTTGCTAACTATGCCTATCAGTAGTTAGTGCCTTCCGTAGTTTGAATCTTTTATTTAGCTGGCAGTAGTGGCGCTCGCTGTATTGCAGTAGTTCGAGTAACCAAGATTTTAGTGAGGTAAGTGATTTGTGAAAGGTATAGGTTAATGTTAGTCAGGGCCATTCTTTTGTAGGGATTATTGAAAGTCAGATTGCGTTGCGCTAAAAATATTGTGTGACAGTTTAAGCACAGTCTTGTATAATTGTTCTAAGGGGAAGTTTCATTAGGACTAGATGTGCATTATAGCTATTTGACGTTGTTCTGGTCAAAACAAAATACTGCTCTTCCTGCCACCGTATTTCCTTAACTACCATTACACCTAACATCAGCACATCCACTTCGCTTTTCAAGTTCTTTAAACGTATGGACCAGATTAACAGATCTAACATTCAATGCTTCGATCTGTAAAATGCAAGATTTTTTTAAATGACAATATTCATCTGTTCGTCCCAGATCCGAATATTGGACCATTTCACCTTTGAACTATTTAAACCCATACTGTAGGGCAACATACCAGGTTAGTCCAAATGAATGGCTTAAAAATGGAGAAATATGAAGATGGTGGTTCTAATGCTTCTAAATATTCTCTTCCAACTTGAATACAACGCTGAGAACTTTCATATAACCAAGTGAAACTGTTGTTCAATTCGTGGGTCACACTTGAAAGTCAGTTATGTCATCGAAGCATTGGTTGTCCATGTGAATTTCTGTACTTCGTCGTCTTGTGGATGGTTAGTAGTAATAACACCAATTTTTTTCCACAAAAGAATTGTCTACATTTTGCATTCAATAAAGTCGCTGCAGATTTCCACGCTTCGTTGCTTTTGTTCCAGAGGCAAGGTGTACGGGGCAAACTTTGCACACGCTTTTCTCATCATCAAAACGCGCTGTAAAATGGCTTGAACATTTGATTTAGAGACATTTTTCCAACGCGGTTTGTGACACAACAACGTTGACTCACAACATCCGTACGAGCACTTGTAGCCCCTTCATCCCTAATTGGCCTACTGGATTGCAATATAACTGACAGTGATCGCATATGTCTAATGAAATGTTATAGTTAGTAACGCCGGTTAGTTGGAGGAAAGTGAACAGCAGACTCTTCTCAAGGAAGAATCTGTTCTAAACTTAAGCTAAATACGTTGATAATTTTGGAATGGGTGGAAAATAGTCCAACCGCTACAAACTGCACAGGGTGGAAGAAGGGTACCACTTAATATTTACTACAAAAATCACAGATAACACAAAGTAAAAACACTGATCAGCTAAAAGAGGGATAATTAAACGGTCGCCAGCCCGCTAGGGCAATGAATCTCCAGAATCTTAAGAAAGGTAATAACAAAGAATTGTAAAGCAAATAATCACTGGCGTGGCAAGAGAAGGTTGTCACGCTTTTCCACAGCACTACAGTTCATGAGGAAAAAAAAAAGACTCAGAAAGCACTGAGTTTGCAGTTACTCATTCTGAAATATTAAATTTTGAAAGTAACACTAAATGAAATTATGGTTAAATAAATGACGGGCTTAACTCGAACTTGGTTAAGTAAAAAGAAACTTTCGGTAACGCCAGTGTAACGTAATGTAAAATTTAGGAAAAAGGCAAGCAATGTACTTGTGACTATTGAAAGTGTGAACTGAATTTACTTTAATCGAATGAGCAATTGATTTCACTTTTAAATAACAACAATAAAACACATACCGAACAGTACAAGTCACTCGCTAAGCTAAATACAGAATAAATGAATTTGCTCACTCTTAATTTGTGTTTTATCTTTAGTTATTAGTTTTGCCAGTGAAAGTTTACTTTACTTTAAGTAGCCTCCGTCATGCAATACAAGAATGAACAATTACCAGAACAGAAAAATTAGACTGAAACTGGTCAGTACGAAATACACAAAACTGGCAGTAAATATTTAATCAATTTTCATGTTCTTAAGACACTTGGTGATTCCATGGAAAGGAAAGGGACACTGCTCGGTAATAATATCTAATGACAATGACAACGCAGGTGATCTACAAGTTTTAACTATTGCAAGTTATTATTCAAGTTATTCATACTTATGAAAGAAATGTTGCTGGTCTAAGCCTTTACATTATTATGTTTGTCAGTTAACAATCTTACGATGTTGTAGCTGTGCGGACGACGAAGAATGCAGCCGACGACAATGCTAAGCTGCCGTTGTTGCCACTGCTGCTGTTCGATAAGAAGAACCCCGAGTCGCCTCCAGAGCCACGGATAATTATGGGGCAGGCAACAGTTGGAATTGCAGCTTCCTCCGCCTGTCCACACCTACCGTGCTCTCATTACTCGCGGGTTAACAAATCTGGCGTGTCTACAGTGGCGCAAGCATAGCTGCACGCCGCAGCGGCGTGAGCGACCAACAAACACTTCCGCACTCTTACATAAATCAGGCTGATCTGCTTCCACTCTGCTCGCAACGCGACAGAGACTCTCCACACCCAAAGATAAACAACGCCACAGCTACTACCATTTCGTCTTTGCTATCAATACATTTAAGTGAAGTTCCCTTGACTATTATACAGCAATTTACAATATTTTCATTATAAATACTATCAATTATATACAGTCAAAAGTAAATACACTAGTACTTCGATTAGGTATTAAACATAATTTCTGTATACAGCTTACAGCTTCAGAATAAAAAGTCCAGTGCAAGTTATGAACGGATGCAAAACGGCGAAAATTTTGGATGATGCAGAAGGTATTTTATCTGCATTTTCAGTGTTACACACTGCTTAACGATGCCTACTCTCAACGCATTGGTCGAATACACAACTGCTGTTTACAGTTGTTATCTCAAGCTGCCACCACAGTTAATGAGCTGAAGTCACTTATACGCCAAGAATGAAACCAGCGTCGAATCGTTTTGGACGGATGGTGTGTCCTCGAAGAGCATAATGACTCTAGTTACCCCTCGGTAACAGTTGTGCACAGTGCCAACATAAGGAGGGCCGCTTTGGCTACTAAGCAAAGACCAGAGAAGTCACACTTTTGCCTCTGCAATTAGTGAAAGGGTGAAACCTTTCTCAGAAACCATACGTTTATCTACATGAAATGTATTCCCAGTTGCGAGTATGGACATCAGGCGTATAATGGAATCACGACAATGAAAATTTCAGCCGGACCGGGACTCGAATGGATTTCCCAATTATCGCGAGCGGTCGCCTTACCATTGGAATATCCAAGCACGACTCATGGCCAGACGAAAAACTCCATTTGTCATCAACCATGTGTCTGCAAACTACACTCCGACATTCATTATGTATATTCTCGTACAGGGGAGACATTTTAATTGAAACTCGCTTGGCCAGTGTCGGCGGATAAGTACAATATTGCCGTGCCTTTGCTGTTTCAGAAACAACACAGGCACTGTAATATCGTATACGTTAGTCTGGCATGTCTACAGATACTATCCGGGATGGTTGCACCTACCGTTTGGCTTTGTGTATCGTTGAGCATGATGTATGGCTCGAGGAAAGACTGTCCATACTATGTGTTAGCCGAATTGCGTCTCCCACGCCTACACATCTCCATTCTTGAGTAAACAATTCGTGTCAGTATTTTACAAGTATGAGTTACTTAAGTGATGCTTCCGTAATAAATTGCCGGAAAAAAATAGTACACTTGGAAAGACGACGTCAATTTTGATACGATGACGGAGTATCCCACATGGGAGATAATAGATATACTGATAATGGTTTCAGCTTCGTCTGCCGACAAATAGCGTAATGGCATAGCTACCATCGCGCCATTTGTATCTACCCTTTAACAGGGAACGCTCAGTGTGGTGCAAAAGTTTGAAACAATCACGCAGCCAAGCTACGAAGACGCACCCCTGATTCCTACAGCCAATTGAGCAAGTTTTAAAGGGGTCAAATTACGGGCGGGATGGTCCTTTCAGATAACTGCCTCACAAATTGGACGTGCTACGTCTGTTGTGCAACGATGCAGGTATCAGCGGCCGCGTGAACATTCTCATTCCCGTATATGAGATTCTGGAGGTCTACGCAGCACAACACCTGCCAAGATCGTCGTATTACAAGGGCAGCAGTGGCAGATCGTACAGCGACCTCAGCACAGACGGTTCAAATGGCTCTGAGCACTATGGGACTTAACATCTGTGGTCATCAGTCCCCTAGAACTTAGAACTACTTAAACCTAACTAACCTAAGGCCATCACACACATCCATGCCCGAGGCAGGATTCAAACCTGCGACGGTATCGGTCACGCGGTTCCAGACTGAAGCGCCTAGAACCGCACGGCCACACTGGCCGGCACAGCACAGATACGAGAGCCTTTGAGGCCAGACGAGCCAACACGAACCGATGCGAATTAGCAGTGGGCATTCACGCCCATAGCCCATCTTCCACTCACGCCACAACATCGGCGTGCACAACTTAACTGATGCCGTCGGGGTACCACTCTCGAAAGACGCAATGGCGCGCCAAGGTATTCACTGATGAAAGCACATTCTTCCAGCAAGAAAATGATGGTCGTCTGAGCATACGACGTAGACGTAGTGTGCGCTGCCTCGCCAGGTGCATTCGTATAGGATACATTAGCCGCATCCCAGGCCTTAAGGACTGGGATACAGAAGTTACAACTCTCGTGATCGGGTGATCCTCTGGTGTTTTTTTTTGGGGGGGGGGAGGGGGCAGGGGGGGAAGGGGGCGCTAATCAGCACTCAATACATGCAGAATGTCTTTAGATCCGTTCTTTCGGCGTTCTTGCAACACGAAGGTGATGTGTTGTTCCAACAGGATAATGCTCGACCAGACACTATCCCTGAAATTCCACATGCTCTCCAAGACGTGTAGCAATATCCCTGGCCAGCACGATCCTCAGACTTTTCTCGGATACAGCACGTGTGGAGTATGATGAGACGAAAAATTACACGTGCGACTCGTCAGCCAACAACTCTTACAAACTACATGAACAGGTCGAGCAGGCGTGGCGTAGCGTTTCCAAGAACGGTATTCGGCATATATACGGTCGACTGGCTGCCAGAATCAGCGCCTGCATTGCAGCCTGTGGAGACTACGCCATGTACTGATGCGGGGGTACCACAGAACCGCTTGTGCTATTGATCTGTAAATGTAATCATTTCTTGTACTCCACATGCACAGTTGCAATTATAAATCTCGAGTGAATTGGAAACCTCTAAAAGGTTGTACCAATTTCTTTTTCCGAGACCGTATTTTGTCACATTTATTATGGTTAATAGTCACCCTCAGTCATCCAGTGGAGGATCTCGTAGCCCAAATTGCTCCCAATGAAATGCCAGTTTGGTTGGCAACAGAAGCTGGGCGGGTGCAGACACCGAGGCGCGGTTCGACACTGGCGCCATCGGGCGGCAGGCGGCTTCGGGCGCAGCAAGCAATTACAGCGGCGCGGCGCGGCGCGGCATTTTGCCGGCCGGCGGGGCGGACGACTCGTTAAGACGGCAGCACTGCCGCCGCCGCCGCCGCCGCCGCCGCCGCCGCCGCCGCCGCGACTACAGCTACAGCTGCAGGTACAGGTACAGGTACAGGTACCGGTCACGACTCGCGTCCCCTCGCCTCGTGCCAACAGCAGCGGCCGGACCCGGCTGCGGAATGCGGGAAGCTCGGCAGCGCTGTTACACCTCAAGAAGTGCGACAGGTGGCGAGTGATGAATCACAGCCGGAAATCTGTTCAGCTGATCGGTCAATAATCACATAAAACCTAAAATTAAATACATTCAAAATAATTTGTTAGAATTTCTATCATAACTCCAATACCAATAGCTACGGAGCAGAAAATTCCGCGGAAATCATAAGGCGGAAAATAACTCGAAACTACCGGTTTTTTGTGAAATCGGGGAGGTTTACGAAAAATTGCGAAATTTAAAGTTTTGCCATACAGAAATGTTATAAATCTGAGGACGGTAGTTTACTAATACTCGTATCTAAAAGTCACTGAATGTGAAAACTGCATTTTGACTTCTAATCTCCACAAGGTGGAGGTCCATGTGTAATCTTAAAAATGAAAAGTCATTTCCCGTGTAACGGACTTCGATGTGACGACGAAAAAACACCGAATTTGACAAAAAAAGACAGAATTTTGCAAAAACGACATCGAATATTGTCAAAACGACACTGAATTTGGCAAAAATGACACACTGTTTCTCCACAGGTTGCAGAAGGTCTTAGATATAGCGCTCTCCAAGTCCTGCTCAGTTCCGACTTAAATTGGGACGAGACCATGAACAAAGCTGCAGGGTAGACGGGGCAGAGACCCTAGGAACACTTTCAAGATGCCGAAAACCACTTTGAAGTTTTATTGTAACAGATAGGTTCGAAAAGGGTGACTCGTTTGGAGATATGACACTGGTGGCTGTAATCATTAGAAGACATCTCTGTAGGACCCAACGTAGGTATGTGGTCGAATGGAAAGACTTGATTCCAAATCGCAGACAGTAAAGCGTAACACTGTAGATCTGAAACGCCTGTGTATTGGTCTTAGGATTTTGTACATTTCTTACGACCTCAATCTAACGTTGCATTTTTGTAAGTGTTTCGTTGCGCAGCACACCATACTGTATGTGATCATTCTCAATCAACCATCATCCTCCCTCGCCTATAATCTAGTGGATATATCGCAGAACCTCTGGCATGGCGTCGGGATACAATGCGTTACAAATACTGTTTGTTAGCGTTAGAAATACACTCCTGGAAATGGAAAAAAGAACACATTGACACCGGTGTGTCAGACCCACCATACTTGCTCCGGACACTGCGAGAGGGCTGTACAAGCAATGATCACACGCACGGCACAGCGGACACACCAGGAACCGCGGTGTTGGCCGTCGAATGGCGCTAGCTGCGCAGCATTTGTGCACCGCCGCCGTCAGTGTCAGCCAGTTTGCCGTGGCATACGGAGCTCCATCGCAGTCTTTAACACTGTAGCATGCCGCGACAGCGTGGACGTGAACCGTATGTGCAGTTGACGGACTTTGAGCGAGGGCGTATAGTGGGCATGCGGGAGGCCGGGTGGACGTACCGCCGAATTTCTCAACACGTGGGGCGTGAGGTCTCCACAGTACATCGATGTTGTCGCCAGTGGTCGGCGGAAGGTGCACGTGCCCGTCGACCTGGGACCGGACCGCAGCGACGCACGGATGCACGCCAAGACCGTAGGATCCTACGCAGTGCTGTAGGGGACCGCACCGCCACTTCCCAGCAAATTAGGGACACTGTTGCTCCTGGGGTATCGGCGAGGACCATTCGCAACCGTCTCCATGAAGCTGGGCTACGGTCCCGCACACCGTTAGGCCGTCTTCCGCTCACGCCCCAACATCGTGCAGCCCGCCTCCAGTGGTGTCGCGACAGGCGTGAATGGAGGGACGAATGGAGACGTGTCGTCTTCAGCGATGAGAGTCGCTTCTGCCTTGGTGCCAATGATGGTCGTATGCGTGTTTGGCGCCGTGCAGGTGAGCGCCACAATCAGGACTGCATACGACCGAGGCACACAGGGCCAACACCCGGCATCATGGTGTGGGGAGCGATCTCCTACACTGACCGTACACCACTGGTGATCGTCGAGGGGACACTGAATAGTGCACGGTACATCCAAACCGTCATCGAAGCCATCGTTCTACCATTCCTAGACCGGCAAGGGAACTTGCTGTTCCAACAGGACAATGCACGTCCGCATGTATCCCGTGCCACCCAACGTGCTCTAGAAGGTGTAAGTCAACTACCCTGGCCAGCAAGATCTCCGGATCCGTCCCCCATTGAGCATGTTTGGGACTGGATGAAGCGTCGTCTCACGCGGTCTGCACGTCCAGCACGAACGCTGGTCCAACTGAGGCGCCAGGTGGAAATGGCATGGCAAGCCGTTCCACAGGACTACATCCAGCATCTCTACGATCGTCTCCATGGGAGAATAGCAGCCTGCATTGCTGCGAAAGGTGGATATACACTGTACTAGTGCCGACATTGTGCATGCTCTGTTGCCTGTGTCTATGTGCCTGTGGTTCTGTCAGTGTGATCATGTGATGTATCTGACCCCAGGAATGTGTCAATAAAGTTTCCCCTTCCTGGGACAATGAATTCACGGTGTTCTTATTTCAATTTCCGGGAGTGTATCTAGCGGCGGCATGAGGGAGATGCAAATACCAGCTTAATATCACGTTCCTTAGCCGAATCACTTTCTGAATTTGGTGATTTTATTACGAGCTTATACCACTGGCGACGTGTACCTGCGCTTTCCGTGTGTTAATGCATGCACCGTTTATAATACACACACCATTGGTAAGGTATTGGATTGGCAAGTAGGGCACATGGGCTGCTGGACTGGGATACTGACCCCATTTGAGGACACAAAAACTTATTTTCACCATGTTAATCAAAGCAGAGAACTGGTAACAACACAATGATTAATTAGCTTTTGCAAATTGCGGTGACGTACACTGATTATTCAATTTATAAAAGCAATGAGAATAATTCAAAAAAATTTAAAGGAAAAAAAGCTTCATGGCTCCAACTTTAATCAAAAAAATTACTTTACACAAATTTAACTTTAACATAACTGCAGAGCTGAGCTCACTGGTTGTGAAATTAAGATTTTCAGGCCTTGCGAATATGAAAAACAACAATTTCTAAAAGCTATTACGTTTAAAAAAATACTCAGATAGCAAGATCTCATAAATACGTGAATTAACTATTATGGAAAAGATTCGGCAATACGATGTTATGATAGCGTGAAAGATCTACACAACAATCAGCGCATTCTCGACTTTTGGTGTTCATATCAGCCGCACGTCTGAATTTCGTGCTCTTGAGCTCAAGTGACAACAGGCAGGAGGACCTGTACACACCAATAACTGCTTCTAGAACACACAAACCCAGTATTATTACATAGTTCACTAAAATACTAAAACCAACAGCCAAGCACTGGGTAGCGCCAAATGCAGTAAGAGATGTTAAACGTTATAGTGTACCAACCGCAGTTACTATTAAAGCAATGATTCATTAAACAATCTCAAATGACGTAAAATTTCAATTGATAAATTTATAAAGCACAACAAGCTCAAGGTGGTAATGACCAGACAATCCGCACACAACCAAAGCACCGTTTGACGGTGCAAAATTGTTACTATTGTTACTATTATAGTCGCCAACATGGAAGAAGTTTGCAATTCCAGTTTAAATTACTGGCTGAAGTTTTAAACAGAGAATAAACTTTGATTCATAAAATTGACCACTTACCATATTAACAATAATATTAAAAAAAGGAATCGCCGAATATCGGCCAGACTTGTAATTCCAGATAAATAGGAAAGAGACCAGGGCCCAGCGCAGTTACATGTACTTGAAATACCAAGATCCCGGACCCACGTCCAAGTGGTTTAAGGAATTACTAGCGAAAATCAAAGTGGCTACACGGAGCAATCTCATCCAAAAGTTCCACCACAAAATGGCTCACCATTTAAAGTCAGTCCAGGAGCTCGCCGTTAACATGCACGCCACGGTAAACTCCCGTGTCCTCCTCAGGAATAGACATGGACACGACTTTTAAAGAGAGACTACGTTTACCGGTGACTGCTTCCACACTCCAGTTCCGCTAGCCGCCAGTCCAGGCGCCGGAGTGTCAACACCGTGCGTCCTCGCACTACACCAAGCGCCGACTGACTACTCGCGATGATCCGTGCGCTGTCTTCTCTCCATCACTGCCCCCCGACCGACTCCCTCCTCGTGAGCCGCGGCCGTCGCAAAGTGCGTAACTTCGACAGAGAAACTATCCTGCCAAGAGTATCGCAGGAAGTCACGGTTCCATCATTTATATTCAATGTCGCGGTATTTGTATGGAAAACCACTTCATTCGGAGGAAATACCATATCTCGAGTTATAAAGCTTGTATAGTTTCTAACATGGATATAGCTAGCGACACTTGTGTGCGTCGGTCGAACCAAAACTGCTTTTGATGCAGGGCGATACCTAACACAGTCGTTGCGATCGTGTTTTTTTAATAGCTAGTGCTTAAAAGACTTTTATGTCCCTCTTCATAATATACATTGGTACCACTCGCAAGAAAAACAAATGAGGCATGCCCATCCATCCCGGGTTATTGCTCAATATTTTTTGTGTCACCAATATTCGGTTATTGGCATAGTGTTATGCGTGGTAGGGGATGTGTGATAGATTTTCTGTGATCAGCGGGCCTATAAAGCATGTGTACTGTTTTCAGTGCCGCGCCGTTAGAGGCGCCATGACACTGACTGCGTGGTCCCTCCCGTCGGAGGTTCGAGTCCTCCCTCGGGCATGAGTGTGTGTTGTTCTTAGCATCAGTTAGTGTAAGTTAGTTTAAGCAGTGTGTAAGTCTAGGGACCGATAATCTCAGCAGTTTGGTCCCTTAGCCATTCCCACACACACTGTTTTCAGTGTTCCGACATGTGCAAAGAAAATGACAATGTCCTTTCGTAAGGAAGGTATTGTTTTGAAGTAGAAAAATGCAATAGCCGTAAAAGATTTCTTTACGTTCATAATTATGTCCAGTCATAAGAATGCTACAGATTTTGATATTCCCAGAGCCACAGTCGTCAGGAGGAGGTATTTCCGACACATCACTCATTGTCGAATGTCATCAGATTAAGGCTACAATCGTAACGTTTAATTGTAAGTATAGTGATAAATATGTGGCTGGTTTCCTAGTACGATTCTGCCTGGCGGGCGGGGTGAGTGTGACGGGGGTAGCATGTGGCGGGAACGATTGACATTTCTGGCAGGAGCCACCCAAACTGGAGAGGCTAGTGTACGAGAATGCAGCTACCTAACTGTGTCGCCATCTAGGCGGGTAAATAGCGCACTAATAATATGTGTTGGTCAGCCTTCGTGATCGCATTTGTTACGAGGATCTCCGTGGAAATTTGAGAAGATTCAATATGGGCATGTGTTTGTGTTGGACAATTATTCCCTTCCATGTAAATTGACAGTTTGACTGCTACTACACATTTCCCGTCTTTATTTTTTTGCGAGAACATCGGTTGTGATGTGTATAATGTGCATCTGGATGGTGAAAAACAGGTCAAAGAAACAGTTTCCAGTTCTACAGACATAAGGAACGCCTTAGTTGACGTCATATAGTACAAGGATGATTTGGACTGTTATATCATTGACATCAGTATTCACTTAAAAATACGAGTGTAACTACCAGTTCCCTCCACTTTTTCGAGTTTTCACGTAAAGATCTTAGCAAATGAGATAAGTTTCTAGTTACTCAGTGGTTTGCAGCATGTACCACCTCACTGCACCTCACTAAAATTTCGGGTTTCTAGAGATATAATCTCCACTCTATCATTGAAATTACGTGTGCAAGCGATCGGAACCATACTGCTACGTGCTTGATATCGAGAACTATCGCATAAATTGTATGGCAAACCACGTGAAAATACACATGTTCTAGCCTGGAGATGGGTGTAGAAAGCATGGCAGTAAGCTAACAAGCAGGTCCGGGCCAGAAACAGTAACACCTTTGCGCTGGGAGAACCAGCCCAGCCCTTGTACACTAGTTTGGGGAGTGACGGCTCTCCTTGGAGGGCGCTCCGATCACGCACAGGAAAGTGTGTGCGATGGCAGTTGACTTGTGACCGTTGGCTGCAGTGGATGACCAACCGACCTCGTAGGAAATATCTAGTGCTGCGACTGTATACAGTGCATGTACTTACGTTTTTTGGGGGGAGAGGGGAGCGGGGAAGTGGAGGGAGAGGAAGGGGTGGAATTAGGTTCGTGGAGGAAGCTCAAACGGCCTATTTTCCCGCCAAAATTTGAGCTTCTCGTCATGGCTCCACTGCAACGTTGCCACAGCTACAGCTGTCATCTTGGATCTGCCATCTTAAGTAAATCTGACAATAGTGTAGAGCGGGATGATGCTGTCTTTCACCTACTACCTTTTTGGCCCGGCTCGGCAGAAATTTTCATTGTCGTCATTCCATTATACAGCTGACGGTTGTCCATATTTGAAACTCCAAATACATTTCATGTAAACCATCGTTAACATGTGACACTGATCGTCTTGTGTTGTGGTGCTAGTTGTGTACGGTGAGTGGGTTCAAAATGGTTCAAATGGCTCTGAGCACTATGGGACGTAACTTCTAAGGTCATCAGTCCCCTAGAACTTAGAACCAATTAAAACTAACCTAAGGACATCACACACATCCATGTCCGCGGCAGGATTGCGGTTCCAGACTGTAGCGCCTAGAACCGCTCGGCCACCCCGGCCGGCCCGGTGAGTGGGTGCGTTGTCTTTCTGTACAAGCCGTATTATGGCTCTTGGTTGGCGTAGCCTCGCCTTGCCTTGGACAACGCTCTCTCGCTGCATTTGTGCCTTGAAAGTGACGGGGTGTCACCTGTGGCAATATTGGCTGTTGTCGAAGAAGTCACGTCGCTAGATTCCCATAAATTCTTTCAACAGATGCTGAGTTCATCCCTTCAGTTGACGGACCAGTCTCGGATCAGATTATTATCAACTAACGAAGACCTAGCAAACATTTCCGTTATCATCTGCATTCGTAACGTAAGTGAAGTAACTCCGTGATCCGAACTACCCGCTGCTAACAGGCCGCCATGTTGCGTCATTCATATGCGGTGCAGAGGCGCTTGGGGTCTGCACGCTGTTCCCCTGGGGACTGTAAGTATGGAACTGCAACATCTCTTTCGACGGAGAGTGAGTGAGTGAGTGTGTGTGTGAGAGAGAGAGAGAAGGAGGAAGGCGAGAGATTGGGCGAATGAGGGAAGGAACTAATTATCACATGTCAGCAGGAGCATTTGTCCAGACATTTCGTTCACGTGCAACGACGCTCGTATTACGCCACCTTACTGTTTTCGCTCGCAACCTGCTCGCCAGGGCCGGTGCACACGCGGATCCTATAAATAGAGCGGACGCCGGTTTCAGGAGTCAACGCCCACGGTTGACGGCAAGCCGTGCATCCCTTCGATCGCGATAACAGCCGTGGCGAATCTGGACGCCGCGGATAGGATATCGGCCGGAGCGCAGCAAGTGATTTAAGCGCGCCTCGTGGCCGCAGGTAGCGGCTGCGACAGGCACGACTGCGCTGCCCGCCCGCTACAAATGGATCGCAGCGGCGGCGGCGGCGGTGGTGGCGGCGGCGATAGCCATCGCGACCGGATCGGATGCCGCGGCTGGGCCGCCACCGCGGGTCCAGCCTGCTGGCCGTCCCAAATCCCGGCGTGGCGCGGCAGGTTCTCTAGAATCCAGAGTCTAGACTAGAGTGGAGTGCCGCCGCCACCGCCGCGGCCGATTTTACGGCCTCGTCGGTTCTCACAACTCGTTCCAGAGGAGAAGCAACAGCGCTAGCACCACCGATGCAGTCTGCTTTCGCCGGTATCGACGAACGCACTGTGAGAGTGATGGAGCACTGCGTTTAGCTACTGCCGTATGTAACATTTAAACAGCTAGTGGTGGAGAGGACGTCACCTAGGGTCCGGGAACGAGAGACAGGGCAAACCAGCATTTCGCCGAATGTCATCTCGTTCCAGGAGCTCCCCCACCTGCGCTATTCGTTGCAGTCGCACATTTTCATCTACAAAAATCAAGTCACTGAACAATGCAGCCCTGAAAAGGCGAAGATGAGGAAGGAGTTCAGGATCACAATAACGTTGAGCGGTGAATGCGCCATATTCAAAGATCCAGATGTTAGCGTGACGATACAACATAGTGCTTCTCCACGCTTTAACACCTGGACCACTAAAACGATCGTGTTCGACGTTGTTCCTGAATATATTATGTGTTCCCACTTCTCGCCATATGAGTGTATGTCCGCAAGAACACCTCACCAACTTTGCAGAGCATGGAGTGTAACGAGTGGTGATCGCACACCCTATTATGAACACCGTCCCGCCTTTAGTAATGTCGAGGTGACCATCATGAATTGCGGTGATTTCAGTGTAATTATTATCTTTGAATTACAGATTCCTTTCTGTTCGTCTAACTTCTTATTTTTTGCCATTATCTTCGGTACTGGACTGTAGCAATGCTTTCGATGGATGATCCCAGTTTCTAAGAGCCATGTTATTTGGCAGCGAAACAGTGTGTGGAAGTTTAATACGTCCTTAATTTTTGTGTACACGTGAAGCGTCTCTTAAGGTGTGTCAGTGTTGAAGCAAACAGACCAAAGTGCTTTTATTTTCGTGAAATTCTTCCAAAAGTAGGTTGTCAATAGACTGTAAACATGTCATATGACAGTCATATGTGAGTTTGATCAAGGGTTTCGAAAACAAATCTTCTGCTTTGAAGAAATATGTTATTTATCAACTTTTACAATACATATAGCGATAAAAGCTGACAACTGCAGTCATCAAAGTCGTGAGATTACATTGTTGGACTCTACTGTTTGTATTTGTGGAGTGCTAGGGGTGCACTGAGTGGGACATCATACTTACTAAAAGACCCACGCCAGAGATCACGCCACATGCTGGATTGAAAGAATAACTGGTAAACGACATGAGAAGAGCAGCCAGCGTTAGGGCTGATGGTCCAATAGTCACAATTAGCTTCCGAACCTGTAACCAATCCGCAGTTCCGTTCTTTGCGTTGCTGTTGTTGTCGTCGTTGTGGTCTTCAGTCCAGAGACTGGTTTGATGCAGCTCTCCATGCTACTCTATCCAGTACAAGCTTCTTCATCTTCCAGTAAGTACTGCAACCTACATCCTTCTGTTTAGTGTATTCGTGCCTTGGTCTCCCCCTACGACTTTTCCCCTCCGCGCTTCCCTCCAGTACTAATTTGATTATCCCTTCATGCCTCAGAACGTGTCCTACCAACCGATCCCTTCTTCTAGTCAAGTTGTGCCGCAAATTCCTCTTCTCCCCAGTTCTATTCAGTACCTCCTCGTTAGTTACGTCATCCACCCATCTAATCATCAGCATTCTTCTGTAGCACCACATTTCTAAAGCTACTGTTCCCTTCTTGTCTATATTTATCGTCCAGATTCCACTTCCATACATGGCTACACGCCATAGAAATACTTGCAGAAAATACTTCCTGACGCTTAAATCTATACTCGACGTTAGCAAATTTCTCTTCTTCAGTAACGCTTTCCTACCACTGCATTTCTACATTTTATATCTTCTTTACTCCGCCCCTCGTCAGTTATGTTGCTCCCCAAATAGCAAATCTCATCTACTATTTTAAGTGTCTCATTTCCTAGTCTAATTCCGTCAGCTTCACCTGATTCAATTCGACTACATACCATTATCCTCGTTTTGCTTTTGTTGATGTTCATCTTATATCCTCCTTTCGAGACATTGTCCATTCCGTTCGACTGCTCTTCAGCTCCTTTGCTGTCTCTGCCAGATCTATAATGTCGTCGGCAAACCTCAAAGTTTTTATTTCTTCTCCATGGATTTTAATTCCTACACGAAATTTTTCTTTCGCTTCCTTTACTGCTTGTTCACTGTACAGACTTGAGTAACGTTATGCATAGGCTACAACTCTGTCTCACTCCCTTTTCAACCACTTTTCCTTTACATGTCCCTCAACTTATAACTGCCATCCGGTTTCTGTACAAACTGTAAATAGCCTTTCGATTCGTGTGTTTGACCCCTGCCACCTTCAGAATTTGAAAGAGAGTATTCCAGTCAACATTGCCAAAAGCTTTCTCTAAGTCTACAAATGCTAATAACGTAGGTTTGCCTTTCTTTAATCTAAGATAAGTCATGGGGTCAGTATTGCCTCACGTGTTCCAACATTTCTACGGAATCCAAACTCATCTTCCCAGACATCGGCTTCTACCAGTTTTTCCATTCATCTATAAAGAATTCGCGTTAGTATTTTGCGTGACTTATTAAACTGATAGTTCGGTAGTTTTCACACCCGTCAATACTTGCTTTCCTTGGGACTGGATTAATATATTCTTGAAGTCTGAGGGTAGTTAAAATGTCTCATTCATCTTGCTCACCAGATGGTAGAGATATGTCAGGGCTGGGTCTCTAAAGGTTATCAGTAGTTCTTATGAAATGTTGTCTACTCCTGGGGCCTTGTTTCGACTTAGATCTTTCAGTGCTCTGTCAAATTCTTCACGCAGTACCGTATCTCCCACCTCATCTTCATGTACGTCCTCTTCCATTTCAATAATATAGCCCTCAAGTACATCGCTTCGTATAGACTCTGTATATACTCCTTCCACCTTTCTGCCTTCCCTTCTTTGCTTATAACTGGTTCTCCAACTCAGCTCTTGATATTCATACTGATGGTTCTCTTTTCTCCAAAGGTCTCTTTAATTTTCCTGGTGGCAGTGTCTATCCTACCCCTAGTGAGATATGTCTCCCTGCTTAGCTACTTTGCACTTACTGTCGATCTCATTTTTGAGACGTTTGTATTCGCCTTTGTCTGCTTCATTTACTGCATTTTTATATTTTCTCGTTTCATCAGTTACATTCAGTATCTCTTCTGTTAACCAGGGATTTCTGCTAGCCCTCATCTTTTTATCTACTTGATCCACTGCTGCCTTCACTATTTCATCCCTCAAAGCTACAATTTAAGAACTGGTTCCTAAATATCTGTCTTACATTATACAATTTATCTGAAACCTTCCAGTACCTCCAGGCCTCTTCCATGTATACAACCTTCTTTCCTGATTCTTGAACCAAGTATTAGCTATGATTAAGTTATGCTCTGTGCAAAATTCTACCAGGTGGCTTCGTCTTTCATTCCTTACCCCCATTCCATATTTACCTTCTCTTCCCTTCCCTACTATCGAATTCCAGTCACCCATGACTGTTAAATTTTCGTCTCCCTTCACTATCTGAATAATTTCTTTTATATCATCATACATTTCATCAATCTCTTCGTCATCTGCGGAGCTAGATGGCATACAAACTTATACTACTGTAGTAGGCGTGGGCTTTGTGTCTATCTTGACTAGAATAATGCGTTCACTATGCTGTTCATAGTAGCTTACCCGCGTTCCTGTCATTTTATTCATTATTAAACCTACTCCTGCATTACCTCTATTTGATTTTGTATTTATAACCCTGTATTCACCTGACAAAATGTTTTGTTCCTCCTGCTACCGAACTTTACTAATTCCTACTATATTAGCTTTAATCTATCCATTTCCCTTTTTAAATTTTCTAGCCTACCTGCCCGATTAAGGATCTGACATTCCACGCTACAATCCGTAGAACGCTAGTCTTCTTTCTCCTGATAACACGTCCTCCTGAGTAGTCGCTGCCCGGAGATCCAAACGGGTTACTATTTTAGTTCCGGAATATTTTACCCAAGACGACGCCATCATCGTTTAACCATACACTAAAGCTACATGCCCTCGGGGAAAATTACGGCTATAGTTTCCCCTTGCTTTCAGTCGATCGCAGTACCAGCACAGCAAGACCGTTTTGGTTAATGTTACAAGGCCAGATCAGTCAATCATCCAGACTGTTGTCCTTGCAGTTACTGCAAAGGCTGCTGCCCCTCTTCAGGAACCACACGTTTGTCTGGCCTCTCAACAGATACCCCTCCGCTGTGGTTGCACCTACGGTACGGCTATCTGTCAAGCCTCCCCACCAACGGCTGGGTTTGTAAAAATTGTTTGCGTGTTAAGTCAGTTTTTCCATACCGTTTTCAGTGTAGTAGCGAGCTGTGTTATGAAGTTATTATTTATTTAATCAATGTGACTAAACTTTTCGCTTTGGCTTATAGGTTCCATAACACAGTAAATTATTCCGAGTATTTACACTTTACAGTGAAGTTCTCGATCTCACGGTGTTTTACCGTGTAGCCAAGAGAGAAAGAGAGGGAGGGAGAGACGTTTTCTTCCTCGCAGCAGCACAGCTGTAGCTGGCCGCTGAGGCAGTGTGAGCTGACTACCGCGCGTAGCATTTCCATTTTTATCATACGCCGCATAAAGACAGCTGCTCTGACAAGCCAAAACATTATGAGCACTGCCCACCGTCTGGTGGCGACGCAGACACGTGGCACAAAAAAATGGTTCAAATGGCTCTGAGCACTATGGGACTTAGCTTCTCGGGTCATCAGTCCCCTAGAAATTAGAACTACTTAAACCTAACTAACCTAAGGACGTCACACACATCCGTGCCCGAGGCTGGATTCGAACCTGCGACCGCAGCGGTCGCGCAGTTCCAGACTGAAGCGCCTAGAACCGCTCGGCTACTCCGGCCGGCCACGTGGCCCAATAACAAATATCTAATCGGAGCAGACACGGTCGGTGGATCACCCTAGCGAAGATATGGGCTGCAGATGGGGAAATTCATTGAGACAAGCGCATCTAACAAAGGACGGATTAATGGAGAAATCCACTGTGATTATCATTAAGCAGAACCTGTGAGCTAGTATCTCGGAAACGGCGAAGACGGTCTAGTGTTCCCGTGCTACTATCGTGAGCAACTACACAAAGTGCTAGAAGGACAATGATATTACCGCTAGGCGCTAAAGGGTTGGACGTCCATGACTCTTCACAGACAGTGAGGTTCGGAGGCCTGCCTGCTCTGTAAAGTAGGATAGATGTTGACCTGTGGCATCTCTGCCGAAAGAGCGCAGTGCTGGTGCACGCACAAGTGTTTCGGAACACACCGTTCTACGTACATTGTTGAATATGGAACTCCGCAGCAGAGCACCCATACATCTTCACATGTTGACCCAATGACATCGTCAATTACGATTTCACTGGGCTCGAGACCACCGGGATTCGACCGTCGATAAATGGATAGGCGTCGGCTCTTCGAGCGAATCACGTTTTGACTACTCTAGATCGATTGTCAACGAGAAACGGCGTTTCAAAACATTTAGCGCGTCACGAACACAGTGTGATGGGAGCAGTTTTATGTTATCGGACACATTCCCCTGAGCCTGCGTGCGACCTTTGGTACTTAGTAGTCGAGGACACCCTGACAGCTGGGAACCAGCTGCATCCCTTCATGTCTGGTGTCTTCCCCGACTGCAAAGTCTTCTTCCAGCAATATAACTGTCCGTGTCCCGGAGCTAGAACCGTGCTACAGTGGTTTGTGCAGCATTGTAGTGAAGGCACGATGATGTCTCGGCGACCAAATTCGCCTGATGTAAATCCTATCGAACCCATCTAGGTCGCTATGGGGCGACATCACTGCGCACGTAAATCAGTGGCCCGTCATTTAAAAGAATTACGTGACTTGTGCGTAGACATCTGATTCCACATCCCTTCACAAACCTATTAACAAACTGTCGGATCTCTAATACGCAGAATCAGTGATTTATTTCGTTTCAAAGGCGGACAAACAAGTTATTAATCAGGTGGCCATAATGTTTTGGCTCATTGGCGTATAGTACAATAGCGTCAGTACTTTTCGAGATATAAAATTTTACCTAAAAACCATAATAACTATTTTGATATTACAAAATAGAGCAAACGTTTATTGAAGGATTCACTTATAATCTCATCTGCATCTATAACTAAAAAGATTCTGTTCATATAAATTGTTTTTTCCAGAATTTTCTTTTCTTTCGTTGCTGTAACTTGAGACGTAAAAGTAACCACTTTAAAATTCCGATTTTATTATGTTTTATTGATTTAGTGGTGTAAAGAGAGTGAGAGAGTATAGGGCGAACAGACGCAAAATTTGATGTGTTGTTCTATTAAAGACTGTAAAATGTATGCGTGGTAAAGTTAGTGTATGAGCAGTGTGCATGCTTTCGTATAAAGACAGACAGACGAAAAGTTAGATGCTAAACGACTCTGTAGTTTATTTCTGAGGATAATTCGATTTTCGTTTTATACAAAACAAATTTGTTTTCATAATTTCAGAATTTCTTTTATAAAAAGGGTGAGTTGGGGAGTGCCGTGAATGTTGGAGTGCTGGAACTGTTCGGATTGACTGCCTAAATTGTTAGCGAATAGGAATTTAACAGTTCCTGCGCTTTGCGTAGTGCGTTGTGCTTCACTTCTGTTTCTCTCGATGTCTTGTTGTGCAGGTGGATGCAGAACCCCGCTCATAATTTTGTTACAACGAAGAAGATCTGGTATTTATGAAGTGACTGCAGCTTTGAACACTTTGGTGAAAGTCTGGAAGTTTTAAATGATTTAGTATGGAAGTTGTTGGTGAATGAACTTTCTTGTCGTACTTAAATGACCGCGTGGAAAGTTTCATGTAAATTTAGAGACTTTATGGCGAGCACTTCTCTCTAAGCAGATCACTGAACGACTTGATGTAGCGACACGTGAAAAGCTATGGGTCAGTAACTGAATAGCACGTGAAATTTTTTCGGGTCGGTCTGGTGAACTATTTTTGTGTGAAACTTTGTAATTAAAATAGTAACCAAATAGCACCAATAATAGCTTAACAGTAGTTACAAACTTCATATTCGTCTAAATGTTTTGGAGGCAATGAAGCCTAATTAATTGCACTTTAAAACATTTTCAAGCACGCTGTTTAGTATTCCGAACGCCCAAAATCTTTGCAGATTCTGTTTCCAAACTTGAGCTCTGTGGCCTCTTCTTGATAGGTATGTAGTCCAATTTTCTTCAACGCTGGTTTTATAGTCTGAACCAGTACCAACCAACAAAAGGGAACTGACCACAAGAAACTTACTGAGGTAGATGGACTGTAATGTCATGTAGGGATGAGGAGATATAACCCCCAGCCGCAGTTCTTCAATGGAGTTAGCCTAAAAGTGTTGAGGACATTACGATTTTTATGTATTTTCGATAACATAAAGGCAGCAAAATTCAATTATTTTTGAAATTACAATGTATTGCATACCAAACGTTTTGCTTTCTAGAAGAAAGAAAGCTGAAATAGTGAAAAAAATGTGCGAAATATACTAGTAGGTGTGTTTGAAACTGTCTTGTGTGTTTGAAACTGTCTTCGCAAGTACTAGATGAGAGGTAAAACCAGTTTATATAAAGAAACAAGGAAACGACACATGGAGGTGAACGTAAACATCACTCAGTTACTGAAAAAAGAAAACATTTTAACTGCTTCGCTATGGCACTACCGGTAGACATAGACCACTGGATTCTGGAAGCCGTCGCGTTTCGCTAAAGAAACGCGATCGCCATTTATGGAAGTACGATCGGAATACATATATTAAATGTATCCGGCATCGAACACCTGCCTCTGAAAGGGCGTGAAAAACCTTATTAAGTGCCATAATGCCCAATATTTTCCACGAGCGGTTATCGCAGCCATTTATGGTCGGCTCAGGCCCGTCGAATGAACGATCTGCCGCCGGCGTAACTCCAGAATTTATTGTCTCCGAGCAGCACAGCGGGCAAAATAACAGCCCCGGGTAGGGACGCGGTCCCGCACGCATATTTCATAGGGTTAAAATGGAGTCAGATGCTTCGTTTTCCGTGATTTTTAACTGCGCAGTGTAGACACTCAGCCGCAAAGGAAGGCGAGTTTTGGCTGCTGAAGCTACCGTTCCGTAAAAAATACAAACAGTGAGCGCTTTGCCGGCGGGATCAAGTACGTTAGTGAAGACAGCCGCCTAGCTTGTAGTACCGCCAAGTGCTGCATCAATAGGTCAGTTAAAGAAGTCAGTTCGACGGCGGGAAAATCGTAAAGATTACAGTTTAAAATGGAAGAAGGCTTTTAGTACACCGGATTCAGCAGCATCTGTGTTTTCGATACAACGCGGTATATTTGCAATTCCATGTCACAGGAACATCCACCTAAACTGAATTTAATGACATAAGATCGTTGGATCAGACATCTTCGAGAGCTGTGATGCAAACAGAGCGACGTTGAAGGGTAAATGCGTCATGATCAGAGAAAAAATGCGATTTCCGACATTAATATAACAAATACAGAAAAATCGTTTAAAATGCCATCTGCCAGAATACACGGAATAAGAGGAGTGATGACCCAGTATGCAAACAATACTTGCAGGTTCCTACGTCTTACAAACATATGTAGAAAAAGATGTGAAATCCGAAACTTATGAAAGGCGTCCGAAGTTATCAGTTTCTTCATAAAGGGCAAATGTGGAAATTACAGACGTATTATCATGTGGAATGCTGCGTACAAGGCCTAATCAAAAATTTTGAACACTAGAATATTAATTCTCGCTGAGATAGACTGGGTTTTGTGACATTCTTTCGATACTTTTGTAATATTTTTACAATGTTTTCACAATAAACTGTGTCACCGAAAGACGTGGAGAATTTAATATTTAAACCCATATTTCCTTTACAGATTTTGGTAAAGATTTCCGGAGAAAAACTAGTTAAACTACGGGAAATAATGAGTAACAGTGGCTACTGACTAATCTCATAAGGGTAAATAAAACTGTATCGAGAAACAAAGATAATAATAAATACGTAGTGAGAAAGAAGAGATGATATGTAAAGCAGTTAAGATGTGAGGCAAGTGTTGTAGAAAATTTTCCAACAAATGAATTAGACAAATACATCAATATAAATGCTCTACTGTTAGCTGATAGCGTAGTAATCGCACAAGAAAATGAAGATTAACATGCACGGAATGTAATCTTAGAATTTCGTTACTTACGACGGAAGTTATTTCAACGGGAGCATCCAGTACGATCAAAGATAGTTGGTACCTACGATTATGGGTAAAGGGATGTAAGGCGAAAGGTTAGTAATTTCCTGTTACTACCTTACTGACATAAATACCTCTGAAACAGATACGCCTTTGTCAATCTCAATTTAAGTTAATTACAACACAGATTGAGTAAGATATCAGATCTCAATAATAGGACAGTAAGAAAGTAAGGCCTCGATCAGAAATAGTTGCGGGGATTCAGAGGACGAATCCTAAGGAAACTTAATTTACCCACGAAGGAGGTAGCTTAAAAAAAGATCTCACACTGGCGATTCTATAGTACTGATATTCATTGTAAATACCTTATCAAGGAAACAGGGAAAATTCAAAAATGTTCTGTCTACTCAGCCACGGGTTCATTTTGCCAGCGCAGGAACATCACAAGGATGCTTATCCGCATTTAGTGACAGGTACTTCAAGAGAGGGTTTCTGAAGCAAGGTCAGGCTTTGTCTAACTTAAGTTCCCAGAAGTTGCTCAAGTAAAATTCTTCGCACTTACTGAACCAAAATGCACGACGGTCGTTCGGAAAGTAATGCCTCCTATTTTTACTCATGGAAACTACAGAAGATACATAAATCACAACAGCACAGCTAAATAGAGCAATATTTCAGCAACAGACTGTCATTCTTCCACGTTGTCACCACCATTCGTTACGCAATTTTACCAACGATGAACCAGAACCTGTGTGCAGAGCTTGTAAAAATTGGAACCAGTTGAGGCTAACCACTTCCTTATAGCTTTGACAATATCAACCGAGTCTTGAAAATGTTCGTCACGTAGTTCATCTTCAAGAGTCCAAAGAGATGGAAGTATGAAGGCGCTAAATCGGAACTGTATGGTGGATGTGGTAGAACTGTCCAGCCGAAATTTGCAATGAGTTGCGTGGTCGCAAAACTGGTGTGGAGCCTGACGTTATCGTTTTCTGAGTGAAAGTTGGTCTTCTTCTCTGGCCTTACCCTAGAAATTCTGGCTTTCGGCCTATTCAGTGTCGTCTTGTAGTGTGCTGAATTGACAGTTTCTCCAGGCTCCAGCAGTCCGCCCAGATAGCTGAGTGATGCCGGCACGGTAGCTCAGCGTGTTCGGCCAGAGAACTGGTTGCCCTCTGTAATAAAAAGCTGAGTTTAAGGATCAACAAACGAATTTTAACGGATGTCATGTGACGTCCGCAGCGACCAAACACAACGATCAACAACGAACAAAATGAAAAAACAAAAGTGGTCAGCGCGGCGGTCTGTCACGCCAAGGGGCCAGGGTTCGACTCCCGGCTGGGTCGGAGATTTTCTCCGCTCAGGGACTGGGTGTTGTGTTGCCCTCATTATCATTTCATCATCGCCAGTGGAAGGCAACGGGAAACCACCACTGGAATCACTTCCCCAGACGCTCATGCGGTGGACCTCTCTGACGAGGCTTCCCCCATGACAGGACCTGCCGTAAGGCAGAATACGAAGTTTAAGAAGTTTCCAGGCTCCGGGACCACACACTGGCTATCCCAGAAGACCGTGCACATCACTGCAGAAGGCTGTGTCTTGAATTTCTGCTTCTACGGTGAATTCGCATGTTGCCATTCCATTCACTGTCTCTTGGATTAAGGCTCGTAGTGGTGACACCACATCTCATCTCCGGTGACAATGCTATTCAGAAAATTGCCACCTTCAGCTTCATTTTGGTCCAGCAAGTCCTGTAAGCATCCATGAGACCCATCTCGCACAGATTTCGCGATAACTAAGATGATCCAACATTTTTTCCAAGGCATTACAGCCGACATTCGGCTTTGCACACAATTCTCTGGTCGTTATCCGCCTATCAGCACGGATGAGTTGATCAAGACGCTCTTCATTGCGAGGGATGACTGCTATGAAGAGTCGACCGGGTCGTGGCTTCTCATGGACACCCTTTTCACCACCTTGAAAATTCCGTACCCATCGCCTCACACTGCTCACGTCTGTTGCATCGTCTCCATGCACCTTTAGCAAGCGTCAATGAATTTCAATCGGTGTAATTTCTTCAGCAATGAGGGAAATGAGGAATTCAGTCACACATCGCTGTTTCATACGCGCGTCCATGTCAAACTCCACTTTGGAATACTCCTCTGCTGGCGCCAGCTATCACAGAACAACGGAACCACCTGCAAATGGAGGAGGAAGGTCCAAGCATTAACACTACACCAGAGACATTTGGCGAGGACATCCGAAGTAAACACAAAAACAGGAGGCATTAATTTCGGAACGACCCTGATAAAAGGGTACTGTGTGTCATCAGAAGACATGTTTCCGATCTTAACACTGATTTATCGATTTTAATTGTACTTAAGCTCTGTGATTCTGCATTGCGTTGCTTGAATAAATACAGCAACCAATCGCTTTTTATACTGCTTTATTTACGCCAAGACGCGTTTCAGTCTTTAAACCACCATTAATTGACATAATACGTTAACAACTATTGAAATCAGGTGTGTCTAAAGACCTCCGATGCTGACCTTATAACTTGACAGATTTCTCTGTGTATTTAAAATTTGATTAAAATGCAACGTCCATGGTGTAATGAGTCTGCCTATGCTATTTCACAAGTAGTCTTACATTAATGATATAAAACTACATTAAGTATCAACATGAATAGTTATCTTCCTAATGTAGTAGTGTCAGATTAGCATTAACAAAATGATAGCTCAGTTACATTGAATATAACAAACCTTAACGGCATGTTACGTATATAATTACTAACGTCACGTATTTTTACAAACAATTATTGCGTTGACACATTGGACTCACATTTTACACTGAATAAAGCAAGAAGTATATCACATTATACACATCACAACGTTGCTACGTTAGGAAGGTGAAGAGAAAATTATAGTCTTTTATTTATTTTACTATTCTGTTTTTGCCTTGACTGTATTCGAATTGTAGGTCGCATAAGTGATTTGTGAAAATTCCTTAGAAACATATCGTTGGGTAACTCTCTCTGTTGATTTGGTACGCATTTAGAGATGCGTACATCTGGGGATAAATTTCTATTTACCCGAGTAGGTTCAGTCTCTTGTCTCTGTTGGCCAGTTGCAGTATTTGGAGGTTTGCTATCTCGTTCATCACTTGATATTCATCTTCAGAAAAAGCAAAAAGGGATTTGTTAGGTTTTTTAAAACGTGTTCGCAGAAGTGTCTATTGAAATTACTTCCTATCTGGCCTACATATATCTTCGCACATGAATTGCAGTTAAGATCGTATTTCCCTGATCGACTATTACGGTATGCTGGTGATTTCAATACTGTGGGCATATATTGTCCTCTATTGTATTATATGTGTAAAAGCTGGTTCTGAAGTATGCTCCTTGAAAAAGATTTGACACTTCATATGAAAGCTTTCCTAAATATGGCATGTTTACAAATTTTCCTGTTAGTTATTATGTGGTGTTGTTTGTTGTTTATGTATCTTTGTTGTTAGTTATGTAGTAATTTATTTGAATATTCAACTCATCTACCACTTTTCGACTGTAACCGTTAGAGCCAGCTGACCAAATGGAAGAATTAAACACTGCTACAAAAAAATGGTTCAAATGGCTCTGAGCACTATGGGACTCAACTGCTGTGGTCATAAGTCCCCTAGAACTTAGAACTACTTAAACCTAACTAACCTAAGGACAGCACACAACACCCAGCCATCACGAGGCAGAGAAAATCCCTGACCCCGCCGGGAATCGAACCCGGGAACCCGGACGTGGGAAGCGAGAACGCTACCGCACGACCACGAGATGCGGGCTAAACACTGCTACATATTAACACAAAGTAGCGGAGTCGATTACTTCAGTGTTCCTACCGCTGGCCTGACCAGACAGTCGTTGAGATTGTCTAGTAGAAGAATTTAACAATAGCCTGTGAGAAAGCTTGAATCCCTCCAGCTTTGAAGTGCTTACTATGCTACGTTGTAAGTAAAAGTGCCACAAGTTATGATGGAATCGACTGTGGTAGTATTATGTGTTATGTGAAGAAAGTAAACAAAACAAGGAATATAAAAACTTTCAATTTAGAAAAACTCAAGCAATTACACACATCAACAACTCATCCTATAGCGATTGCAAACATACAGTTACCACGAGCACTACGTACGGGTAGAAAGCCGCAGTCGAATGGTTTGCAGCATTTTAATTGCAAGTAAACCGCGAGTAGGGCGGCGCTAGAGGCATCTATGGAACAGTAGAGTGAACATCCTTCAGACGTGTGCATCGAAGTCAGTATGATGTGGAGAGGACACGGAATCGATTCCAGTTGATAAGTAGTACTGAGGAATTTCACCACACCGGCTGTTCACGTTCGATAGGGGTGCAGGATGGTCCATATCTACGGCTTTTGAGTCAAAGGAACCACGGACTGAGTGCTCCGGAACCGATTCCGCCGTTGTAAGAAGCTACAGACTTTTATGAGACGATTGAATGACGCAAATCTCCATTCACGACGACCAGGGCGAGCACCATGTGGTTCATCACAGCACCACGGATAGGTGGAAAGAAATCGTGGAGAATAGACGCCCCAGTATTGGAGATAGGCGTTCTTCACGCGCGAGACTCGAACCTTCATGTATCCGGGTAGAAACGGACAACAGTTTTGCAAACCACCCAGTAATATTGAAGGCTGCCAACACTGTGTCCCGCTTGTGTAACAGAATAGTGGTAGAGTGAACTTTTATGGTGGCATTACATGGGACCACCGCACACCTCTCGGGGCTGTTGAGGGCAATCTCACTCCTCTACACTACAGGGACGAGTTTTTGTAACTGACAATTTCATCTTGGTGTATTATAACTCGTGTGCTCATCGTGCTATTCTAGTGAACACGTTCTTTTAACGTGCTAGGATCACCACATTGGAGCGGCCTGCGTATGAACGCAGTCGAACATTTGTTGGACCTATCGAAACAAGCTGTTTTTGGACCTACGACAACGACCAAGTACTCTTCGCGGCTTATGAAGATTCGAAATTTAAGAGTGGAACAGTCTGAACCAGGGCTGGCTGGCTTCCTGATGTAATCGGTGGTATGCCCGACGTATTCAGGCCTGCATCCGAAAAAGGGGACGTTCCAACACCCAGTGGCCCGCATCTCGTGGTCGTGCGGTAGCGTTCTCGCTTCCCACGCCCGGGTTCCCGGGTTCGATTCCCGGCGGGGTCAGGGATTTTCTCTGCCTCGTGATGGCTGAGTGTTGTGTGCTGTCCTTAGGTTAGTTAGCTTTAAGTAGTTCTAAGTTCTAGGGGACTTATGACCACAGCAGTTGAGTCCCATAGTGCTCAGAGCCATTTGAACCAACACCCAGTGACGTTGCTCAAGAATACTGAGAACCCCCCTCCTCCCCAACACACACGCACACACACACACACACACACACACACACACACACACAAACACGCACACGCACACACACACACACACACACACACACACACACACACACACACACATGGGAAACAGGCAATACTGTCAACTTTTTTATCTGGACACAACGCAAATTAATACATATGTATGCCTCGTAGCCAAATTTTGTTTTCTGTGCCATGAATTTCGACATAAAGTTGTAATGACAAAACCTTTACTGCTATGTGTATAATAAAACATTCTCATTCAATTTCAAAGATAGCTCTTTTCAAATAGCAACTGTTAGTGATGAAACTTGTTGTGATGAAACAAGTTATTTATCAGCTGTACTGTACCGCAGACGAGAAAAATTATCGTGAACGTTGTGAATATACGTCACACAGCATCCATGCAATTAGACAGACGGAAAAAAAATCGCAACACCAAGGAGACATGCAACAGAAATAAAGTTGGTAGGCATGTTTCTATACCTGAAAGATGATGACTACTCAGATTTCGCTCCAGTCGCATAAGAGTGGCGCTAGTAGCGGCATTATGACGATTCTGATCAGGTTTGCTTTAAAGAGTCGTCATGTCATGAGCTTTAGTTACCTTTGAGATTTGGCATGGTGAGTTGATGTTAGTCAAGAACGTCTTTAGGTGACAAAGACGTTGTTATCAACATCTCACTGAGTTTTAACGAGTTCGTGTAATAGGACTACGAGAAGCTGGATGTTCGTTCTGCGATATTACAAAAAGATTTGGCGGAAATGTAGCCACTGTGCATGACTGCTGGCATCAGTGGACACGAGAATGTATGGTCGCAAGATGGCTGGGCTCCGAAAGGCCATGTGGCACTACAGGGAGGGAAGACCATCGTGTTCGGCGTATGGCTCTGGCGCATGATATTGCTTCTGCAGCAGCAATTTGAGCAACACTTGACTCCACAGTGCCGGCCGCTGTGGCCGAGCGTTTCTAGGCGCTTCAGTCCAGAACCGCGCTGCTGCTACGGTCGCAGGTTCGAATCCTGCCTCGGGCATGTATATGTGTGATGTCCTTAGGTTAGTTAGGTTTAATTAGTTCTAAGTTCTAGGTGACTGATGACCTCAGAAGTTAAGTCTCATAGTGCTCAGAGCCATTTGAACCATTTTTCTATCCCACAAGCCGACATCCGTCCCTGTACAACACAATGCACGCACGTTACATGTTACAGTTAACATTCCGACGGTTACAACGGTTGTTGATGTACCAGAATTTCACGTCTGCAAAGACTTATCTCTCACTTACATTGACCTGGGATCTTGCGCCGTTAAACGCTTAAATGTTACCTAGACAGATGTATTCCCTAGAGTTCATTAATCTACATTAATAATTTTTTAGTATTGTGATTTTTTCCTGTCAGTGCATTTGGCACACTGTAAACGAGCATGACGTCATTTTAATAGGACTTATTTACAGGCTTCACATCTCTTTTTGAGATAAACGTTGCTCCGTTATCTGTTCTAGTATAACAACAACTGTTACCAAGTATGATCCTCTCTGCACAGTTTCTTTTTCTTCAGGGGCTTACCAACGTTAAGGCCTGTAAATTTCAAATTACAGTAAGAAATATTGGAGAGAACAATAACCGTAACCAAGTCAAATATAGATGTATGGCCGACTACACCAACCACCGAGATATTAGTCTGCTCAATCTATACACATATCCTGAACAACACATCTGAATGCATCCTGTCGTAGATCCAAAATGGATTTCGTCTGGCAAGGTCACGCGTGAATTGTGTTATTTACAGTTACCCAGATCACTGAGAGGAGAGAATTCAGTTTCTCTCTGTATACGCCCTTTCGACTAAGTCAAAGCTTTCGATATAGTCGACAAAGAATTTCTATGCAATATATTAGTGAGAAGAGGGATCACAGACTATATAATTTGAGCTATTCTAAGTTTAGACACAACTATCAAGGTTAAGGGTAGATAATAAAGTTCAAAAAGTCGAAATTAAATTAATGAAGACAAAGATGCCCACTGTCATGAAACCGATGTAATTTATACATCGAACAACGCCATAAAGGAATGGTAAAGAGCTTAAATTGAGTAGAAGGCAGAAACACTTTTATTTATGAACGACCAGACAATCCTGAGCTTTTCTGTATGTAGTGTTCAGCTAGACTCCTCTAACTCAGTACAACGGCAGCGAAATAAAATTTAGAAATTTCTGTAGACAAAACGAAAATTATGGCAAGTCAAGCCAAAGCATTAGTACGAGCTAAAATTGTATTTTGAAGCCATACAATCGAATAAGTGAAAGGTTATAAATGATTGGGAATCAACATGGCTAGTATCAGAGTTGAGGACTTCAACAATATGCTATACCCATTACAATACTTATAGTAAACTTAATTGAGGTCGTTTGTGAAATTGTCAGGAAGTGTCAATTTGTAATGTATGTTTTATTTATCAATAGAACTCATGGACAATAAGTTCCCAAAGTTTAAATGATGAAATCGCATCCAAAGTGCCTGAAAAATAAATAAATGTATGACGCGACGTTCCTGCCACGCCCACTTTTTGAAGCACCACCTCAATATCTACAGGATCAGAAAGATAACAAGCACTACATTCACAAGGTGAGGGTTCGAAACTGTATCCTGGTTGTTGTCAAGCCCTCCTACAGGTTTCTAGCCGATACTGAACTTTAAAAATAAATGTTTCATAGAAAAAACCAGAATGCGCATGAATCTACAAATTCACTCATATGGAGACGATGTCTTAAACCACATTTCCGTCTGCTAGAATTGTCATAATTGCAGCTTATGATGCAGTTCTTGTATTTAATGAAGTAAACGTAGGAAGGGTGAAGGTATTTGAGAGAATAAGCTGTAAGACAGGAAATTTCACTCCATACATCCTGAGAAAAATAGATTTACAGTGCCTCTCTGCATCTGAAAGTCAGCTGAAGACCTGGTAAAGTAAAGAAGGAAGAAAACAAGAAACCAGAAGAGAAGCCTTGAAAGGAAAGAATACAAATCTAAAGCCTTCTGAAGAGATGATAAAAAAAAAACATTATGACAAGCCTCAAATTTCATTTCCTGAAAATTATCTCTTTAAAAGTTTATGTACCTTTCTATCATAATATATGAAGGCTAGAATTAAGAAATTTTGTACACTTATTCCCATGAACCCAATAAATGTTGTCTCAAGAGCAAATTTCAAAATTCTGAGTGAAAGCTAAGATATGGGGCAAAGTGCTTGTAATTTTGCATGAATTTTATATTATACTTACTGAATTACAATTAAAATGTTATTGCAGTTATTCTCTCCGGTACATTCAAAAAACCTTATGAGAGGAACTTACTACATGGAAAGAGATTAAATAGAAAAAAATTTTAGACCTCTCTTCAATAGTTTCTGAGAGAAAGGTATACATATCAATTTTTGAAAACAAAATTTTTAAATTCCATAAAAAATATTAAATATATATAACCTAAAGAACTTAAAAGCAAATTTGCTAAGTTCATATAAAGCGCGGTATAGAATTTCATTGACGTATCTTCAAAATTATGGATTTTGTGCATCTTTTAAATAGTGTGCGTTTTTTTACGAACATCCCCCTGAAAAAGAAAAGACCGTTAACCTGGCTAGCGATAAAAGAGGCATATATCGACCATCTCCAGAATCCAAGTCTTAGGCAGCACAGAGTGGAAAAAGACCAGACGAGTTGAAATATCTTATCGGTGATGATGAAACGTGATCTATTATTATCTATAAAGGAAATAAAAAGAAGTGTATAACACATGTCTATCTCTTATCACCATAGACATCGTGTTATTTCAAAGAATTAAGGGTGTTTCTTAGCGTGTTTGGTTCTGTTTCCGTTTAAATGTGGCACTGGTCCCTTACATATGTGAAGTTGTTCTGCACTTCCTCGTACCTAGAGAATTTGTCATTAGGAATTCACAGTGTGAAGGCAGTTGGCTTTTGCGTGAAATATTCCAGTGCCTGTTTTCCTTACTAGATGGTCATTGTCCCCGGCACTCGGGACAGTTTTTCCATCTCTTGCGAAATTGCTAGGAGATAATGTTACGATACGTGCCCCATAGGTCACGCTACAGAAATCGTAAAGCCGACCGGCCGGCACGTAAAAGGTCACTTGCACCTCTTCTGCACACCGGCGGGAGAATTACGTATTAGACATGCAGATTTAGATGTAGATCGGCGGCGAGTATCGCATGCACGAGTAGGCATGTCTGGCCGCCACAGAGCAGCACTTCCTGCCGGCCGCAGACGCCGGGAGACGGAGCAGCGGCGGCACTTGCCCGCTGGCTGCCGCGTCACGTGCGCGCGAGACCGACTGCGCCCAGGCGCCGTCGTGTTGCTCCTGGCCGTGGCCGCTCGGCCAGCCAGTGATTTCGACGGCTCGCCCGGTTATTAATAACCGGCAATAAAAACAATGGCACTCGCGCCGAGCTCGCGGGGCGGGTCTCGGCGCGCCCGCTGCGATCCAGCTTCCTGCTATCTGTCTGCGGTCTGGTAGCTCTCACCCACACACCTGTGTTCGCTCCACCTACCTGCTCGTCAGAGAGTCTCGACATTAACCTTCGTCTAACGCTTCGAGTCCGCTCATCAGTTGCTGCAGCTACATTAATAGCTGTACTGTAGTGAGGTTCCGGCACTTTGACAGGCCCACTATGGGAAGGCAGTTTCTGTGGAATTTCAAATATTATACCTCTCCATCTACTACATACTCCGCAAGTCATCGTACTCTGCGTGACAGACGGGACCGTTAACTACTACTAGTCGGGCCCTTTCCTGTTGCCGGTCGCTGTGGCCGAGCGGTTCTAGGCGCTTCAGTCTGGGACCGCGAGACCGCTACGGCCGCAGGTTCGAATCCTGCCTCGGGCATGGATGCGTGTGATGTCCTTAGGTTAGTTAGGTTTAAGTAGTTCTAAGTTCTAGGGGACTGATGACCTCAGATGATAAGCCCATAGTGCTCAGAGCCATTTGAACCATTTGAACCTTGAAACTTCCTGGCAGATTAAAACTGTGTGCCGGACCGAGACTCGAACTCGGGACAGTTTGGAAGGTAGGCGACGAGGTACAGGCAGAAGTAAAGCTGTTAGGACGGGGCGTGAGTCGCGCTTGGGTAGTTCAGTTAGTAGAGCACTTTCCCACGAAAGGCAAAGGTCCCGAGTTCGAGTCTCGGTCCGGCACACAGTTTTAATCTGCCACGAAGTTTCATATCAGTGCACACTCCGCTGCAGAGTGAAAATCTCATTCTGGAAACATCCCCTAGGCTGTGGCTAAGCAATGTCTCCGCAATATCCTTTCTTTCAGGAGTGCTAGTTCTGCAAGCTTCGCAGGAGAGCTTCTGTAAAGTTTGCAAGGTAGGAGACGAGGTACTGCCAGAAGTAAAACTATGAGAACGGGACGTGAGTCGTGCTTGGGTAGCTCAGTTGGTAGAGTACTTGCCCGTGAAAGGCAAAGGTCCCGAGTTCGAGTCTCGGTCCGGCACACAGTTTTAATCTGCCAGGAAGTTTCGTATCAGCGCACACTACGCTGCAGAGAGAAAATCTCATTCCATTTGAACCTTTCCCTTTCCACTAGCAGATACAGCAAGAGAAAAAAGACTGTCTATATGCCTCTGTATTAACCCTACTTTCTCATATCTTATCTTCGTGATCCTTGCGCGAAATGTATATTGGTTGCCGTAGCATCGTGCTGCATTCAGCTTCAATTGCCGGTTCTCTAAATTTTCTCAGTAGTGTTCCTCGAAAAACAACGTCCCATTCCCTCCAAGGATTCTCGTTTGAATTCACAAGCTTCTCCGCAACACTTACGTGTTGTTCGAACCTACCGGTAACGAATCTAGCAGCCCGCCTCCGAATTGCTTCGTTGTCTTCCTTTAATCCGACCTCATACACAAAACACTGGAACAGTACTCAAGAACAGGTCGCCCTGGCGTCCTGCATTTGGTCTCCTTTACAGACGAACCACACTTTCCTAAAATTCTGCCAATCTACATCTGCATCCATACTCCGCAAGCCACCTGACGGCGTGTGGCGGAGGGTACCTTGAGTACCTCTATCGGTTCTCCTTTCTATTCCAGACTCGTATTGTTCGTGGAAAGAAAGAGTGTCAGTATACCTCTGTGTGGGCTCTGATCTCTCTAATTTTATCCTCATGGTCTCTTCGCGAGATATACGTAGGAGGGAGCAATATACTGCTTGACTCCTCGGTGAAGGTATGTTCTCGAAACTTCAACAAAAGCCCGTATCGAGCTACTGAGCGTCTCTCTTGCAGAGTCTTCCACTGGAGTTTATCTATCATCTCCGTAACGCTTTCACGATTACTAAATGATCCTGTAACGAAGCGCGCTGCTCTTCGTTGGATCTTCTCTATCTCTTCTATCAACCCTATCTGGTACGGATCCCACACTGGTGAGGAGTATTCAAACAGTGGGAGAACAAGTGTACTGTAACCTACTTCCTTACTTTGTTTTCGGACTGCACTTCCTAAGGATTCTTTCAATGAATCTCAGTCTGGCATCTGCTTTACCGACGATTAATTTTATATGGTCATTCCATTTTAAATCACTCCTAATGCCTACTCCCAGATAATTTATGGAATTAACTGCTTCCAGTTGCTGACCAGCGGTATTGTAGCTAAATGATAAAGGAGCTTTCTTTCGATGTATTCGCAGCACACTTGTCTACATTGAGATTCAATTGCCATTCCCTGCACCATGTGTCAATACGTTGCAGATCCTCCCGCATTTCAGCACAATTTTCTATTATTATAACCTCTCAATATACTACAGCATCATCCGCAAAAAGCCTCAGTGATCTTCCGATGTTATCCACAAGGTCATTTATATTGTGAATAGCAACGGTCCTACGACACTCGCCTGCGGCACACCTGAAATCACTCTTACTTCGGAAGACTTCTCTCCGTTAAGAATGACATGCTGCGTTCTGTTATCTAGGAACTCTTCAATCCAATCACGCAATTGGTCTGACAGTCCATATGCTCTTACTTTGTTCATTAATCGACTGTGGGGAACTGTATCAAACGCCTTGCGGAAGTCAAGAAACACGGCATCTACCTGGGAACCCGTGTCTATGGTCCTCGAATAGCGCGAGCTGGGTTTCACACGATCGTCTTTTTTGAAACCCATGCTAGTTCCTACAGAGTAGATTTCTAGTCTGCAGAAAAGTCATTATACTCGAACATAATAAGTGTTCCAAAATTCTACAAGTGATCAACGTTAGAGATATAGGTCTATAGTTCTGCACATCTGTTCGACGTCCCTTCTTGAAAACGGGGATGACCTGAGCCCTTTTCCAATCTTTTGGAAAGCTACGCTCTTCTAGAGACCTACGGTACACCTCTGCAAGAAGGGGGGCAAGTTCCTTCGCGTAATCTGTGTAAAATCTCACTGGTATTCCATTAGGTACAGCGGCCTTTCCTGTTTTGAGCGGATAAACCGAAATCGACCACCTGCCCTCCCTACCAAATCCTGACATTCTCCTTCCACCTCATTTCATTTTGCAGCGTTACGCCTAGATATTTAGATGAAGTGACTGTGTCAAGCAGAACACTTCTAATGTTTTATCCAAACATTGCTGGTAAGTTTTTCCTACTTACGCGCATTAACTCACATTTTTCTACATCTAGAGCCAGTTGCTATTCATCACAGCAACTAGAAATTTTGTTTAAGTAATCTTATATCATCTTCGACACCGTCTCATACATCACAGCATCATCAGCAAAAAGCCGCAGACTCCTGTTACACCGTCCGCCAGATCATCATTTAAGTATATGTATAATAACATCGGTCAGATCACACTTCCCTGGGGCAGTCGTGGCGATATCTTGTCTCTGACAAAAGCTCGCCCTATGGACACGGTTCTGGACTCTATTACTTTAGAAGTCTTCGTGCCACTCAGATATCTGGGAACCTATTCGGTATGCTGGTACCTTCGTTTACAATCTGCAGTGGGGAACCGTGTCAACTGCTTTGCGGAAATCTAGGGATATTGCCTCTGCCTGTTGCCGTTGATCCATAGGTCGCAGTATGTCATGCGAGAAAAGGGCGAGCTGGTTTTCACACGAGTGGGGTTTTTTAAAACCATGCTGATTCGTGGACGTGAACTTTTCGGTCCCTAGGAAATTTATTCTCTTCCAGTCTGGCTTGATGTGGTGTTTATTTATGTTTCCATTCATTGTCCATAAAAACTGCACATAAGTGTGACAACTTAAGTCAATGTCAAATAACAGGATTAGCTGTGCCAGATGCAAGAGCGTAACACAGTGTTTTCTTTCTCTTTAGAACGTCATTCGTCTGACTGGTCGATGTGCCTCGCCATGAATTCCTCTCTTGTGCCTGCCTACCTTCAATCTTTTCACCACGCACTAGCGCTTGCAACCTACGTCCTCAGTTATCTTCTGCATGTATCCCGATCTCTGTCTTCCTCTGCAGTTTTTACCCTCTACAGCTCGCCCTAGTACTATGGGAGTTATTCCTTCACATCGTATTACGCATCCATACATCATCGTATTACACCGTTTTCTATGTTTCTTTCTTCGACTATTCTGCTGAGAATCTTCTCATCATTCCAGCTCATTTTCAAGATCGTTCCGTAGCACCGCATCTTAAGCGCCTCGATTCTCTTCGTTTCTGGTTGTCCCACCGTTTATGATTCACTATCATGCACTGCTTTGCTCCAAACGTGCATTCGCAGAAATTTCTTCCTCAGATTAAATCGGATGACTTCTCTTGGCCAGGAATGCCCTCTTTGCCTGTGCTAGTCTGCTTTTGTGTCCTCCTTGCATATGATGTTGAAAACAAGCAGTAGCAGAGTTGCAACTCTGGCTGTCTCTTCTTGCATCACTTCCCTAGGAGCTAGTTATTACTTCGAGAAAACAGACATGCAGACTTCTACGTGGATTCATTAGTGCGTTTCTTTACCAGGAAGTGCAACTTGTGAGATGGTATTTTTTCGGGTGATGGATTGTGAGACGAGAGAGACCAGGTTGTACAGGCGGGTGTCTGCGAGCGATGCCCGACTGATGGGCACCGTCTACACCCAGAAAGACCTCAGCCGCAGTTGAAGTGCCTACCATCAGGCGCTGCACCGAAACACCACACAATAACAGTCTCGTTCTGTCTTCTCTTTCCCCATGTTTCCTAACATTTGATCGGTCAGCTCAGATTAATTGCTTTGTAAAATTAATTCTTCTTTAACAACTCTAAAAGCATTCTATTCTGGAGTATGGCTCTGTTCAATGGTAAGTTCTCCCAATCTTTAAATACCATGTCCGCAGCTCGTGGTCGTGCGGTAGCGTTCTCGCTTCCCACGCCCGGGTTCCCGGATTCGATTCCCGGCGGGGTCAGGGATTTTCTCTGCCTCGTGATGACTGGGTGTTGTGTGATGTCCTTAGGTTAGTTAGGTTTAAGTAGTTCTAAGTTCTAGGGGACTGATGACCGTAGATGTTAAGTCCCATAGTGCTCAGAGCCATTTTTTTAAATACCATGCCCTGTTGAGTCGTAAGTATCCCAGTTGTAAGGCTCATCCAGTATGCATTACCGCTGATTCTGTAGGCAAAAGAAGCGTGAAGCCTCTACTTCACCCATAACGATTTGGGGAGACTTGCTGGAGGACACTATCCGGAAAAATGCCTTTCTTATGCCAGCAAGCAATTCGGGTCCCATTGCTTAAACACAACCTAATTCAATCAAGTGTGTTATAGAGAGAACTTTTAATTGCGCTATTTCTCAACGATGTAAGTGGGTGGGTTGTGAACTTAGGCAATAAAAATTATGTATTTTGGTTTTTAGCTCTAAGAACACATAGTCTAAACCGTTGGCTAGTGCGAGGATGGTCTGATAAGCTTGGTAAAATAGCAAGAGGAAATGTTTGTTTCTAACCAACTGATTTGACTTCTCACCACAGTCTCCTTTGAAGGATATACAATTGTCCAGCCATCCTCTGGTTTTTTCATCACGTCGGAAAGTTAGGTTCTACCAAACCCTGCAAATTACTCGTCGATTGCATCTGTCACTTCCTCATTTGATGAAAATTTCTTCCCAGCAACCCAATGTTTCAGGTTATGGAATAGGAAGAAGTCACTAGGGGCTAAGTCTGGTGGATGTGGGTGAGAGGAACCAATTCAAAGCCCAGTTCATGCATCTTTCGACACTGTTATCGCTGATGTGTAGAATAGTGTATTACCCTGGTGAAACGGTACGTTTTTTCATGCCAAATTTCGTCTTTTTTCAGGCAAGGCAAGTTTCAAAAGATCCAGCAATGAAACATAAGGTTCGCAGGAGAGCTTCTGCAAAGTTTGGAAGGTAGGAGACGAGGTACTGGCAGAAGTGAAGCTGTGAGGAGGGGGCGTGAGTCGTGCTTGGGTAGCTCAGATGGTAGAGCACTTGCCTGCGAAAGGCAAAGGTTCCGAGTTCGAGTCTCGGTCCCGCACACAGTTTTAATCTGTCAGGAAGTTTCATAATAGGGTCCGTTTACGGTCACGTCTTTTTCTAAGTAAGCGATGATGATTAATCCTTGGGAATCTAAAAGCCAGTGTCCACCACCGAACCAGCTGATAAAATCATTTTCCCCTCATGCGGTGCACTTTCGCTAACCTTTCTCCATTGTTTTGACTGCCGTTTTGACTCTGGTGTGTAATGATGCATCCTGGTTTCATCAACAGTCACAAATCGGCGCAAAAAAATATTGCGTATCGCGCGTGTTAAAATGTTGTCCTGGACACGTTTTTGGTCCTCTGTGAGCAGCGGCAGCCACTTCGCACACACCCTCTTCATAGCCAATTCTCAGTGCAGGATATTACGCAGTAAATCAATCGAGATGCTTACTGTTTCAGTACTCTCACGAATCTTTGTTCAGTAGTCTTGCATTACCACAAGACGGATTTTGACAATGGCTTCTTCTGTGGTGAGCTCAAATGGATCGCCAGAGCGCGCTTGGTTCTAGGTGCCTGTCAGACCATATTTAAATTAATTAATCCAAAAGTAAATCGTCTTCAGTGATGATGAAGAGTTCACGTGAACTGAGAATACGCGCAGAAAAGAAAAGAGGGATTATTACAGTTTCACGTCCCGTCAACGATAAGGTCATTAGGGATGGAGTACGAACTCATATTACGGAAAGATATCGGTCTTGTCCTCTTGAATGAAAGGACAGACGGTGGTTTTAACAGCTTCCGAATGCTAGCTCCTTCTAACATTGAGCCACCTCGCTCGCTAGAAGGAGATAAACAGGTTGTCTCTTAAGGGAAGCTACAACTTTAATGTGTTACAGCACCGAAACTATTTCAGGTATTACCAACATATGTGGCTTCTGTTTGTGTGTGGATGAAGCATCAATGCCGACAGTTGAAGAAAAGGGTCAGTGTGTCGAACGGTTTATTCAGACCAAATCGGACACGCAGCTTCAAAGGCTCTTTCAGACACGGTATATGAAACAACCATCCTCGTTCCATGACAGTCGTTTTCCAACAAAATGATGCACTGCCAAATTGGGACTGTATAATGTATGTTCTACAAAAAAATGGCTCTGAGCACTATGAAACTTAACTGTTCAGGTCATCAGTCCCCTAGAACATAGAACTACTTAAACCTAACTAACCTAACGACATCACACACATCCATGCCCGAAGCAGGATTTGAACCCGCGACCGTAGTGGTCGCGCGGTTCCAGACTGTAGCGCCTAGAACCGCTCAGCCACCCCGGCCGGATGTTTGTTCTACACCAAATGTTTCCAGATCACTGGATTGCGTGGGGTGTCCAGTTCAGTGGCCTGCTAGGTCTCCTGACATTACACAGGTGGACTTCTTTGTGTGTGGGTGTGTAAGGACAGTCTACCAAAGGCCTGTCAACAACATCAACGATCTAAAGAACCGAATCGCTGCTGCCATTGCCTCAGCTGTCGTGGACATGTTGCGCCGAAAGTCGATAGATCTTGAATACGATCCGGTATGTATGTGCCACCAAAGGCGTGCTTGGTGAAATGTATTCAGTGACATACAAACTCTGTGATATAGTGGGTCACGTAGACAACCTGGTATGAGTATCTTAATTAGTTTGGCTGCTACAATATATTAAAGTTGTACCGTACCTTTTAAGACATCCTGTATATACAGTCATTTTGGTCGTCTCCCTTCGTTTACTGCTTTAGGCTCTCCCTGACGACGGATAGTTTCTCACCAGACTACTGCCGCAGAAATTTCTGACTTTTTAAGATAATATAATCTCAACGTTTGTTCGGTAGTACTGTTTTCTGAATCTCTTACATCGTGAACACGTCCGCGGTAATAGTATTTACGACGATCCTATGGAAATACACTGTTTATGGGATGGGAATGGAAATTTCGTTCCGCATTCATCCACTGTGTCAGACCCCTTGTATGAACCATATCATCAGCATGCATCGGCTAGTGTTATAACTGAAGCTAGGATGCATGCGCAAGCGTGCGGTTCTGTGTGTGTGTGTGTGTGTGTGTGTGTGTGTTTGTTTGTTTGTTTGTGTGTGTGTGTGTGTGCTTATGTGTACGCTTGCGAAAAACTCCCCGCAAAAGTGTGAGTGTCGCTGCTAACTCTTAAAGGAACAAGGGGAACATAGGTACAATACCTGGAATGACGTTCTTGCCCGGAGGGGGCAGGGGGAAGGGGCAGAGGGTAATATATGGTTCAAAGTTAACGCCCTGCGCTGAAAAAAAAAAGAAAAGAAGAAGAAGAGGAAGAAGAAAAGAAAAAAAAGCTTTTCTGCCTTCGATGGTAATCACCTGCGGTACAATACGAGTATTTGTCCGTTGCATGAATTTAACGGACATGCTTAAATACGTTTGGCTGCAGGAGAAATTTAATGACTGTAACAACAGCAAGGAACGTAAAGAAGACAATTGTGCCACACGAACAAAAAAGTCAAAAAATTACGGCACTGAATTGCTGACGTTTATTTCGTGTATAGAACGGAAGTGAATACGTAAGCTCTGCATTAACGTCGGTTGGGTGTAAGTAATTGTGTAAACCTTCCATCACAAGTACTCCTTACTTATGAAGACGTGTCTGTCATCTGACTTAAAAATAAATAAAATCACTGACGTCTCTCAGGTATGTAAACTGAATGGTAAGAGCTGCAGAACGTAAATTCTTCCTGTTTCAGTATTTGACAGAAAGGAATCATATCGTCAGTAGATCTACTGATCTATGGTATGATAGCACAAACTAGAGTGAGTTGGGTTGTTTGGAGGAGGAGACCAGACAGCGAGGTCATCGATCTCGTAGGATTCGGGAAGGAATTCGGCCGTGCCCTTTCAGAGGAACCATCCCAGCATTTGCCTGGAGCGATTTAGGGAAATCACGGAAAACCTAAATCAGGATGGCCGGACGCGGGATTGAACCGTCGTCCTCCCGAATGCGAGTCCAGTGTGCTAGCCGCAGCGCCACCTCGCTCCGTCATATAAACTAGAGATATTAGATTACGAGCATTGTATTTTACTACTGATATTCTAGAAGCATTGTGTCAAAGATCAACGATCGACAATAGCAGTGTGCTTTCGTTCTCATGGGATCCTGAGATATAAATTAAATGCTGCATTAATTATACGGTCACAGAAAGTGTAAATCTCTTACGTTGTATCGGAAATGCAGAAGTATCATCATTGTCTAGATGTCAGTCGATCGTAATGTGTGTGTGTGTGCGTGTGTGTGTGAGTGTGTGTGTGGCGTGTGTGTTGAGTATACAGTACAGGAAGTGTGTGCACTATGCGTCTAATGGCTAGTGGTAATATTTGAAATGTTCAACAAAGTTACTCCACATATAGCTTACTTGCAAATACAGTAACAGAAAAAAATCGCAGCATCAATAAATAATTAATGCAGAGTAATGAAATTTCGAGAAAACATTTGTCTGGATCACGTATTTAAGTTATTAATATAGGAAGTTCACAGGTTAATGTAAGCGACAGACAAGCCATCACAAATGTGAGATCCAGGTACTTTAATAATCAGTGTAACTGCCAACGTACATGCACTGTGTTGTACTGGTGCCGGAGGCCAGTTTGTGGAACGGAGTCCCACGCCTGATGCATCTGGTCTGTCAATACGGCGGTGGTTAACGCTTTGTGTGGATGATGCTGGAGTTGTCGTCCTATGATGTCCCATATGTACTCAATTGGAGACAGATCTGGTGACCGAGCAGGCCAAGACAACATTTCGATACTCTGTAGTTGGATGTGGGCGAGCGCTATCCTGTTGGAAAATACCCCCTGGAGTGATGTTTATGAATGGCAGTACAACATGTCGAATCACCTGATTGACGTACAAAACAGCAGTCGGGTTGCATGGGATAACCACGAGAGTACTCCTCCTGTCATATGCAATTGCACCGCAGATCATAACTTCAGATGTAGGTCCAATGAGTCTAGCACTCAGATAGGTTGGTTGCAGGCCCTCAACTGCTGTTCTTCTAACCAACATACGCCCTCACTGGCATGGAGGCAGAAACAGCTTGCACCAGGAAACACACCACACCTCCCCCCCCCCCCCCAAAAAGAAGTCTCCCTTGATACCACTGCAGTCGCAAATGGCGGTGGTTTGGAGTCAGTGGAATGGATGCTCCAGGGCGTATGGCTATGAGTTGTCTTTCAAGTAACAGATTTGTAACAGTTTACTGTGTGACTGTGGTGCCAACTGCTGCTCGGACTGCTGTTACAGATGCATTACGATGCACCAGAGCCATACGCCGAATACGATGTTCCTCCCTCTCAGTAGTGCCACATGGCCGTTCGGAGACCGGTCTTCTTGAAACCATACATTCACGTGACCAGCGCGGCCAGCAGTAATGTACAGTAGCTACATTCCTGCCATTTCCGCAGTATCACAGAGGGAACATCCAGCTTCTCGTAGCCATATTACGACCTCGTTCAAACTCAGTGATAACGTCGACTTCGTCGCCTTAAAGGCATTCTTGGCTAACATCAGCTCACCAAGTCCATTCTCAAAGGTTACTGATACTCACGACCGTTACAGCATGTATTTAAAGCAAACCTGATTTGCTTCCTCCGTAGTGGTGCTACAGCTCTACACGTGACTGGCGCGAAATTCGACCAGGCATCATCTTCCGGAAACACGACTACCAACTTTCGTTTACGTCGCACAACTCTGTTTTGCTGCTGCTACATTTTTCCGCTAGTGTATTTATAATGGAAGAGTACTATACATATCGAATATAGCCTATTAAACCTAGCCCTGAAAGTTATTATGTCTGAGTGTATCGTGAATGGGAGACTACTAGCACTTTTCTGTTACGGGGTCTGGAGTGTCTTTAGGGTGGACGACACGGACACAGCTGGCCCAGACGGCCCTCTCGTCGTCGTAGTTCACCGGTTGAACGAGGGATGTCGCCACGAGTCTCCTCCTCCCGAGTCGGCTTCCCGGGGAAAGAATGGATGAGATTCGGTGTGTCCCGAATAATATCAGAAACTGTAGAATGTAAATCATTACATAAATACCCAAAGCTACTTTTAATTTTCCACTGATTCATAAAATTAATCTGTATTTCGTAACATGTTTGATATCGTATCGCTTTTCTGTTACCACACTAAATAGGTATGTCGCAGAAAACGTAAAAATTCCTTAAGTCTCGTAACAACTTCGTCCTTTGTTTCGTCTTGTCTGTGTTCTTACTATCGTGCACAAACGCAATCATCATGCTAGTGCACAACGTTACAATTTTTAAGCAGAGAATATTTATTGTCCATCCGGAGCTCATTATTCAAACTTCTGTGCATTTGCCTTCAAATAATTAAACGTTTTAACTATTGTAAGTAATAGCTTGCCTGAATGAGGAGCGGCTGACAGAACGCAGAAAGAACGATACTTAAAAGATAAAATCGGATTTATCTTCGGTTTCAGCATTTGTGTTCGTCATCTGACGTGAAATATAGGATGTACAGCCTTGTTAGTTACCAACAACAGCATAAGATATTCTTTAATAGCAACACAACTCCGAGCCCCTTTTAAATAAAGTTTACTTTGAAATAACTTCCCGCGATCTCCATCTAAGGTCAGTTTCAGTCACATACGATTTTCGTCGTCTTTGACGCCGGTGGTGGAGGCGTGTTTATAACAGCAAAAAATACAATAATATCTAATGATGTTAGTACATATTTCGAGTGCGAAATAGTTTAGATGAAAATAAATGTTTATAGGTTGATCAGACATGGCCATCATATACTGTTATAGTCCCCCGCTTCAGGAGCAGCAGTGGCGGAACATCTGAGGGGAGACTTAGATAATATTTCATTTAAATTTCGTGATTCTGCTGTACTATTTGGTGGAGATTTCAATTTACCAGCTGCAGAGTGGAAGACGCAAGTGATTAATGCGGTCAATAAAAACAGGGAATCCTGTGAAATTGGTGTTAATGTCTCATCCAAAAATTACCTTGAGCAGCTAATCAGAGAACCGAAAATGGTTCAAATGGCTCTGAGCACTATGGGACTTAACATCTACGGACATAAGTCCCCTAGAACTTAGAACTACTTAAACCTAACTAACCTAAGGACATCACACAACACCCAGTCATCACGAGGCAGAGAAAATCCCTGACCCCGCCGGGAATCGAACCCAGGAACCCAGGCATGGGAAGCGAGAATGCAGAGAACCGACTTGTGATAATAACATATTAGATCTCCCGTTCACCAATAGGCCCAAATTTTTCGACTCAGTAAGCGTAAATCAGGGTATCAGAGGTCATAAGACCGTCAGAGAATTATCAAATATGGCTGTGAATATGAAGGTAAGGAAAAGAAGGAATACGTTTAGCAAGAGGGATAAGAAATAGATTTCATATTACCTGAGAGGTCAACACAAAACAACATCTAGCATCAATGGATAAAGTTCCAAAGCATTGTGCTCCCTGCCGCCGTTGGATAAGCAGCTGCAGCAACAAGTCGTATACCTCTAGCTTACTTATTTGTTACATAGTTTAATTCTTAATTTCTTTGCGTGTTTTTGGGTACTTGCATTGTTTAATTCATAAATTTCGGGCGTATTATAGTATTTGAGAGTTGTAGCATCGCGCTTCAGTGTTTACTTCGTAGATTCTTACTTAAATTGCGTGTAAGTTTCGTATAGGAGGTGTAATTTCGAGTTTTAGTTACTGTAATCGTAAATTCAGGCAGATTGTAGCGCAGTCGTTAGGCATTTGTACAGGTTAGTTAATACATTCCTTGCGTGTTTCCCTTGCGTTATCTAGGCACTGACTCGTGTTTCAGTAACTGTTGTTCAACATCGATTAGAATGGACAGGGACTGTGATTGCTGTGTTCGGATGAGGGCTGAGTTGGCATCCCTTCGCTCACAGCTGCAAGCGGCGCTGACTTAGGTCGCGCAGCTTGAGGCTGTTGCCAATGGGCACCACTGTGGAGAGCCGGACTTGGGTATCACGGGGATATCAACCGCGTCCCGTCTGTCCCCAGATCGGTCTGCCGCTGTGGTTGCCCCAGTTGCTGCCCGCAGGGGGCTGAGCCCTCGCCTGTGGTTGATTGGGAGGTCGTTCCAAGGCGTGGCAGGCAGCGAAAGACGTCCCCGGAGGTTAATCAGAAAGCCTCCCCGGAGAGTCTGACAAACAGGTTTCAGGCACTGTCTCTGGCTGAGCCAGATACAGCTGCCTGCCCTGTTTCAGAGGATGATTCTCAGTCTTCAAGGTCCGGGCAATCACAGAGGGTGGGCTTATTGGTAGTTGGGAGCTCCAACGTTAGGCGCGTAATGGGACCCCTTAGGGATATGGCGGCTAAGGAGGGGAAGAAATCCAGTGTGCACTCCGTGTGCATTCCGGGTGGAGTCATTCCTGATGTGGAAAGAGTCCTTCAGGATGCCATGAAGAGCACAGGGTGCAGCCAGCTGCAGGTGGTGGCACATGTCGGCACTAATGACGTGTGTCGCTTTGGATCTGATTTGGTGAAGGCTGCCGGTCTTGCTTACGAGATGAAGGCAGAGCTCACCATCTGCAGCATCGTTGACAGAACCGACTGCGGACCTTTGGTGCAGAGCCGGGTGGAGGGTCTGAATCAGAGGCTCAGACGGTTTTCCGACCATGTTGGCTGCAGATTCCTTGACTTGCGCCATAGGGTGGTGGGGTTTCGGGTTCCGCTGAATAGGTCAGGAGTTCACTACACTCAGCTGGCGGCTACACGGGTAGCGGAGGCTTTGTGGCGTGGACTGGGCGGTTTTTTAGGTTAGAAGGCCTTGGGGAAGTACGGGGTGGGCTGCAATCTCAAAGGGTGCATGGCACATACAGTACGTGCTTGGATCAAGGAACAGTCGGAATTGTAGTTGTAAATTGTTGTAGTTGTGCTGGGAAAGTCCCTGAGCTTCAAGCGCTAATAGAAAGCACAGAAGCTGAAATCGTTATAGGTACAGAAAGCTGGCTAAAGCCTGAAATAAGTTCTGCAGAAATTTTTACGAAGTCTCAGACGGTGTTCAGGCAAGATAGATTAGGCAGAATTGGTGGTGGAGTGTTTGTGTCTGTCAGTAGTGGTTTATCTTGTAGTAAAGTCGACGTAGATACTCCGTGCGAATTGGTATGGGTGGAGGTTATACTTAACAGCCGAACTAAGTTAATAATTGGCTCCTTCTTCCGGCATACGAAGTCAGCCTCATTCTGCCAACCGCCTTGTCAAAGAGGGCGGAGGAGCGGATAGAGGTTCAGGGCACTCTCTTGTCCTAGGAGTGGGAAATTCCCCTAAAGGCGGAAGAATCAGCAATGATCAACCACATGAGGATGCAGAAGGCAATGGAAACCACTGCATTAAAGACACCTAACGTGTATCCACAGGAATGTGGCCTGTAATCGTGAAGTGTCATGATGATCTCTCCATTGGCAAAAGATTCCGGAATAGTCCCCCATTCGGACCTCCGGGAGGGGACTGCCAAGGGGAGGTTACCATGAGAAAAAGATTGAATAATCAGCGAAAGGATAACGTTCTACGAGTCGGGGCGTGGAATGTCAGAAGCTTGAACGTGGTAGGGAAACTAGAAAATCTGAAAAGGGAAATGCCATGGCTCAATCTAGATATAGTAGGGGTCAGTGAAGTGAAGTGGAAGGAAGACAAGGATTTCTGGTCAGATGAGTATCGGGTAATATCAACAGCAGCAGAAAATGGTATAACAGGTGTAGGATTCGTTATGAATAGGAAGGTAGGGCAGAGGGTGTGTTACTGTGAACAGTTCAGTTACCGGGTCGTTCTAATCAGAATCGACAGCAGACCAACACCGACAACGATAGTTCAGGTATACATGCCGACGTCGCAAGCTTAAGATGAACAGATAGAGAAAGTGTATGAGGATATTGAAAGGGTAATGCAGTATGTAAAGGGGGACGAAAATCTAATAGTCATGGGCGACTGGAATGCAGTTGTAGGGGAAGGAGTAAAAGAAAAGGTTACAGCAGAATATGGGCTTGGGACAAGGAATGAAAGACTAAAAAGACTAATTGAGTTCTGTAACAAGTTTCAGCTAGTAATAGTGAATACCCTGTTCAAGAATCACAAGAGGAGGAGGTATACTTGGAAAAGGCCGGGAGATACGGGAAGATTTCAATTAGATTACATCATGGTCAGACAGAGATTCCGAAATCAGATACTAGACTGTAAGGCGTACCCAGGAGCAGATATAGACACAGATCACAATATAGTAGTGATGAAGAGTAGGCTGAAGTTCAAGACATTAGTCAGGAAGAATCAATACGCAAAGAAGTGGGATACGGAAGTATTAAGGAATGACGAGATACGTTTGAAGTTCTCTAACGCTATAGATACAGCAATAAGGAATAGCGCAGTAGGCACTACAGTTGAAGAGGAATGGACATCTCTAAAAAGGGCCATCACAGAAGTTGGGAAGGAAAACATAGGTACAAAGAAGGTAGCTGCGAAGAAACCATGGATAACAGAAGAAATACTTCAGTTGATTGATGAAAGGAGGAAGTACAAACATGTTCCGGGAAAATCAGGACTACAGAAATAGAAGTCGCTGAGAAATGAAATAAATAGGAAGTGAAAAATAGAAAATTGAGAATGCGCTAGGTGACGATCAGTTTGGCTTTAGGAAAAGTAAAGGGACGAGAGAGGCAATTCTGACGTTACGGCTAATAATGGAAGCAAGGCTAAAGAAAAATCAAGACACTTTCATAGGATTTGTCGACCTGGAAAATGCGTTCCACAATATAAAATGGTGCAAGCTGTTCGAGATTCTGAAAATGTAGGGGTAAGCTATAGGGAGAGACGGGTCATATACAATATGTACAACAACCAAGAGGGAATAATAAGAGTGGACGATCAAGAACGAAGTGCTCGTATTAAGAAGGGGGTAAGACAAGGCTGTAGCCTTTCGCCCCTACTCTTCAATCTGTACATCGAGGAAGCAATGATGGAAATAAAAGAAAGGTTCTGGAGTGGAATTAAAATACAAGGTGAAAGGATATCAATGATACGATTCGCTGATGACATTGCTATCCTGAGTCAAAGTGAAGAAGAATTAAATGATCTGCTGAACGGAATGAACAGTCTAATGAGTACACAGTATGGTTTGACAGTAAATCGGAGAAAGACGAAGGTAATGAGAAGTAGTAGAAATGAGAACAGCGAGAAACTTAACATCAGGATTGATGGTCATGAAGTCAATGAAGTTAAGGAATTCTGCTACCTAGGCAGTAAAATAACCAATGACGGACGGAGCAAGGAGGACATCAAAAGCAGACTCGCTATGGCAAAAAAGGCATTTCTGGCCAAGAGAAGTCTACTAATATCAAATACCGGGCTTAATTTGAGGAAGAAATTTCTGAGGATGTACGTCTGGAGTATAGCATTGTATGGTAGTGAAACATGGACTGTGGGAAAACCGGAACAGAAGAGAATCGAAGCATTTGAGATGTGGTGCTATAGACGAATGTTGAAAATTAGGTGGACTGATAAGGTAAGGAATGAGGAGGTTCAATGCAGACTCGGAGAGGAAAGGAATATGTGGAAAACACTGATAAGGAGAAGGGACAGGATGATAGGACATCTGCTAAGACATGAGGGAATGACTTCCATGGTACTAGAGGGAGCTGTAGAGGGCAAAAACTGTAGAGGAAGACAGAGATTGGAATACGTCAAGCAAATAATTGGGGACGTAGGTTAGGTTAGCACAGGAAAGAAATTCGTGGCGGGCCGCATCAAACCAGTCAGTCGACTGATGACCAAAAAAAACCGACCCCCAGACTCCGATGATATAGTTGCGGAACAGTTCAGAGAAAATTTGAGTCTCGTAACAAATAAATACCCCACTCATACGGTTATAGTTGGTGGTGACTTCAACCTTCCCTCGATATGTTGGCAAAAATACTTGTTCAAAACCGGTGGTAGGCAGAAAACATCTTCCGAGATTATCCTAAATGCTTTCTCCGAAAATTATTTCGAACAGTTAGTCGACGAACCCACGCGAATTGTAAATGATTGCGAAAACACACTTGACCTCTTAGCCACAAACAATCCAGAGCTGATAGAGAGCATCATGACATACAGGGATTATTGATCACAAGGTCGTTGTAGCTAGGCTCAGTACCGTTTCTTCCAAATCCACCAGAAACAAACGCAAAATAATGTTATTAAAAAAAGCGGATAAAGTGTCACTAGAAGCCTTCCTAAGAGACAATCTCCATTCCTTCCGAACTGACTATGCAAATGTAGACGAGATGTGGCTCAAATTCAAAGATGTAGTAGCAACAGCAATTGAGAGATTCATACCTCATAAATTGGTAAGAGATGGAACTGATCACCCGTGGTACACAAAACAGATCCGAACTCTGTTGCAGAGGCAACGGAAAAAGCATGCGAAGTTCAGAAGAACGCGAAATCCCGAAGATTGGCTAAAATTTACAGACGCGCGAAATTTGGCGCGGACTTCAATGCGAGATGCCTTTAATAGGTTCCACAACGAAACATTGTCTCAAAATTTGGTAGAAAATCCGAAGAAATTCTGGTCGTATGTAAAGTACACAAGCGGCAAGACGCAGTCATTACCTTCGCTGCGCAGTGCTGATGGTACTGTTACCGACGACTGTGCCGCTAAAGCGGAGTTATTGAACGCAGTTTTCCGAAATTCCTTCACCAGGGAAGATGAATGGAATATTCCAGAATTTGAAACACGAACAGCTGCTAGCATGAGTTTCTTAGAAGTAGATACCTTAGGGGTTGCGAAGCAACTCAAATCGCTTGATACGGGCAAGTCTTCAGGTCCAGATTGTATACCGATTAGGTTCCTTTCAGATAACGCTGATACAATAGCTCCCTACTTAGCAATCATATACAACCGCTCACTCACCGATAGATCTGTACCTACAGATTGGAAAATTGCGCAGGTCGCACCAGCGTTTAAGAAGGGTAGTAGGAGTAATCCATCTAACTACAGACCTATATCATTGACGTCGGTTTGCAGTAGGGTTTTGGAGCATATACTGTATTCAAACATTATGAATCACCTCGAAGGGAAAGATCTATTGATACGTAATCAGCATGGTTTCAGAAAACATCGTTCTTGTGCAACGCAGCTAGCTCTTTATTCGCACGAAGTAATGGCAGCTATCGACAGGGGATCTCAAGTTGATTCCGTATTTCTAGATTTCCGGAAAGCTTTTGACACCGTTCCTCACAAGCGACTTCTAATCAGGCTGCGGGCCTATGGGGTATCGTCTCAGTTGTGCGACTGGATTCGTAATTTCCTGTCAGGAAGGTCGCAGTTCGTAGTAATAGACGGAAAATCATCGAGTAAAACTGAAGTGGTATCAGGTGTTTCCCATGGAAGCGTCCTGGGACCTCTGCTGTTCCTGATCTATATAAATGACCTGGGTGTCAATCTGAGCAGTTCTGTTAGGTTGTTCGAAGATGATGCTGTAATTTATCGCCTAGTAAGGTCATCCGAAGACCAGTATCAGTTGCAAAGCGATTTAGAAAAGATTGCTGTTTGGTGTGGCAAGTGGCAGTTGACGCCAAATAACGAAAAGTGTGAGGTGATCCACATGAGTTCCAAAAGAAATCCGTTGGAATTCGATTACTCGATAAATAGTACAATTCTCAAGGCTGTCAATTCAACTAAGTACCTGGGTGTTAAAATTACGAACAACTTCTGTTGGAAAGACCACATAGATAATATTGTGGGGAAGGCGAGCCAAAGGTTGCGTTTCATTCGCAGGACACTTAGAAGATGCAACAAGTCCACTAAAGAGACAGCTTACACTACACTCGTTCGTCCTCTGTTAGAATATTGCTGCGCAGTGTGGGATCCTTACCAGGTGGGATTGACGGAGGACATCGAAAGGGTGCAAAAAGGGCAGCTCGTTTTGTACGAGTATTATCACGTAGTAGGGGAGAGAGTGTGGCAGATATGATACGCGAATTGGGATGGAAGTCATTACAGCAAAGACGTTTTTCGTCGCGGCGAGATCTATTTACGAAATTTCAGTCACCAACTTTCTCTTCCGAATGAGAAAATGTTTTGTTGAGCTCAACCTACATAGGTAGGAATGATCATCAAAATAAAATAAGAGAAATCAGAGCTCGAACAGAAAGGTTTAGGTGATCGTTTTTCCCGCGCGCTGTTCGGGAGTGGAATGGTAGAGAGATAGTATGATTGTGGTTCGACGAACCCTCTGCCAAGCACTTAATTGTGAATTGCAGAGTAGTCATGTAGATGTAGATGTAGATGTACAATATACCTTAAACAGTTGTGTGTCGGGAAAAGTTGTAAAAGACGAGAAGGAGCCCCGTCTTAGAAAGCAAAATTAAACGTAGCCTGTGGCACGTGGGCAAACAAAATTTGAACGAAGCCCAAATTAGTGTAAAGATAGCTACACGGGAAGATTTCAACGAATTTGAAAGCAAAATTGTGTTTAGCGACCTTACAGGATATCCGAAGAAGTTTTGATGTGGTGTTAAATCCGTAAACTGATCAAAGGCATCCGTCTAGACACTCTGTGACCACAATGGCATCGAAACGACGGATGACAGACAGAATACTAAAGTACAAAATGTCTTTTTCCAAAACTGATTCACTGAGGAAGATCGCAATGTGTGGTTCATCCTTTAAATCCTCACCCGAACGTCAAAATAGCAAATATCAAAGTAAGCGACCACGGTACAGAAAAGCAACATAAATCGCTCAACAGACCACTGGGCCTTACGAGATATCGATTCTACACAGAGTACTCGAAAGAAATTGTTCCTCTTCTAGCAGCAGTGTCCTACAGATCGCTGGAGGATCGAAACGTTCCTAGTGATTGATTGAAAGCGCAAATCATTCCCAGTATCAAGGCGGAGCTACACAAAACTATAGGGCTATACCTTTGACGTCGATCTGTTGTAGAATCTTGGAGCACATTTTATGTTGCTCATTACGACATTTCTGGAGACCGCTAATCTCTTCCGTAGGAATCAACATGGGTTCCGAAACAACGACGGTGTGAATCTCAGCAAGCCTTGTTCGTACACGAGGCCCAGAAAGTAGTCGATATCGAGGCCCGGATTCGCTTCCTGCTGGTGTTCGAGACATTTCCCCACTACCACACAATAAACAAAATACGAGACTTTGCAATTTCAGACGATCTGCAGGACTGGATTGACAAGTTTTTCGCAAAGAGAACACAATATGTCAACAGAGTAATGCACCGCATTTTTTTTCTCGGCCGAAAACAGTGTTACGGATGCGAAACGTTAAGTATGTGTTATTTGAAGTCTCCTAAGTGAGCGCGACAAGTTTCCGTCTCTTCCGACAGATAGCGTAGCTGCAGGACAGTTTCAAAATGACTTCTGTACGTGATGTACGTTACAAGCAACGTACCGTCATTGAATTTCTCACTGCAGAGAAATAAACTGTGGGTAATATTGACAAACGCTTGTGTAAAGTCTATGGAGAATCTGCTGTCGACAGAAGTACAGTTAGTAGCTGGATACGAAGGGTGAGGTCATCAGAAGGCGGTTCGGCTGAGCTCCACGATTTGCAGCGGTCGGGGTCACCATTCACGGCTGTCACACGTGACACAGGTAACTTAGCCCACTCGCACTTTCACTTGTTTGGGCCATTAAAGGATGCCATTTGTGGAAGACATTTTGAGGACGATGAGGAGGTGATTCACACAGTGAAGTATTGGCTTCGCCAGCAGGACACTGATTGGTACCGACAGGGCATACACGCCCTTGTTTCGCGCTGGAGGAAAGCCATAGAATGGGATGGAGATTACGTGTAAAAATAGGGTGTGTACATAAAATACCATTCTTTTGTGTGTGTAATTCTGTTCAATGAAGAATTGTTGGAGAAAAAAATGCGGTGCATTATTTTCTGGGCAAACTTCGTAACTTCTGGATCACCACCCTGCGAGTATTAAAGGACGCTTAGTTTCCACGAAAATGACCTAGTGGCTATCATAGGAAGTTCCATGACACCTTTCGCAAATGACTTTATTGTAAACAGAGATGTCACAAAATAGGATATTGTAGCGAAATGCAAGTATGATTGCGTGAATAGGCTCTTGTAGCAGGGACTGACAACAGCCCCTTAACATAAAGAAATGTAATGTAATACGCATAAATAGACAAAAAGGTCTATTATTTTATGACTACATGACTGCTGAACAATAACTGAATTCAGTCACATCAATGAAATTGTAGAGCTTGTGTACAGTGTGGTTTAAAGTAGGACACGACATAAAACTAATAGCAGGTAAGGCATATGCTAGACAGATTCACTGGAAAAATCCTCAGGAAGTGTTATCCACCCACAAAGAAGGTAGCTTACAAATCCTTGTTCGACCTACATTTGAATAATGCTCGTTAGTCCGCGATCCATATCAGATAGGATTGTTAGAGAAAAAAAAGAAGACTTAAAGAAGAGCAAGTTAATTTAGCGTGGAAGCGTCACGGAGAGGGTGATGTAACTGCATTGGCAATCGCTGGAATAAATTCGTTGTGAATCACGGTATACTTTACCGTTGAAGTTCTGAGAGCGTATGTTCCTGTAGGAATCAACAAATATATTGCTTCCTCCTTCGTATGTCTCACGAAAAGACCATTAAGGTAAAACTCAGAGACTCTAGCTCACACACAGGCTTGCCGACAGTCGTTCTTCCCGCGAACCATTCGCAAGTGAAACAGGTAGAAGGGAAAGTTACAGCGGTACAGATGTAGATATAACTAAGTTCCATGAGCACTGTAACTCCTATCATAAATTTAATTTTTTATATGCGTCTAAGAAATTTGCTTTCCAAATGACGTATTGTTAGATGCATCACCACATTCATTATTACCACATTCGTTTTTCGCTGACTTAACTCTTCTTAGTTCTCAATCGCGGCAAAGTATTTTTCCGTTACTCCACTTTCTTCACCTCTGAGGACAGTTTGTACATGTATTCAAGATGCACCGTGGTTGAGGGTCGACTCCACGTTAAACTGTTAATCACAATAAAATTGATCCTGATTACACTTTCAAGTATTGCTGTTTCCAGACAATAATTTTCAGATACGTCTTCTCGAATTGTATGGCACTATTTGACATCAATAACCTCTTTTACTGAAGGACACTGTCCTGTTCTGGATCGGCCTGCACCTGATATCTCCCTCAATACCACAATCTTGTTTATTCTCTTTTAGTCCATTCTAGAATTCTTTCGCTCCTTGAATGTATCTTTCGCAAATTACATTTTTACTTTGTTATCATCAGGCCAAAGTCAGATGATAAACAAAGTAAAAATGTAAAAGTCAGAGTTTAGTCTCCATTCTGTTCATTTCTTCCAACTATCCCTTACCGTCAGCATTAAAAGACAGTGACAATAAACTGCATCTGCAGTTTACACCACTCTCTTTGACCGGGCGAGGAGTCGCTGTGACGTAACGTACTGGTGTCGCTTTCAGGAGGATCGTGGTTCAAAATCGTTTCCGTCATCCAGGCTTTGGTTGTTCCCCAAAGAGACCGCCAAGATATTTCCTTTGAAAATGACATAGCCAATCTCCTGACCTATCCTTTCACAGTTAAAGTTTATTCTGCCATTCCAATGACCACGTCGTGGACAGCACTTATTGACCGACTTTCGTCATTCCAACTTATATTCTTGCAGGAGTGGTAGACGCTTTGTTCGTCTCCGCATCCGCTTGTACGACTATTCTTATTATCCTATTCGAGTTTATATTGTCGAATGCTTTCAGTAAAGCTACAGACGCCTTTACGAAATACTGACTTTTCGTATTTTTATTTATTTACCAAAAAGAAGGTCAGAATTATTTAACATTTCCCTTTACCTTTCCTGAAAACAATGTGATCTTCAGCAAGTGGCAATTCATTTTTTGTGTTTTTCTGTATACTATACTGATTAAATATTACACTACTAGTTTGCGAGTTTTCTCAGTTACCCGTCCGCGTGCTCTGCGGTAGAATTATAATTATACTCTGACCCCTTTAACACATCTCCTGGGATGAGTGGGAATTTTGTTTAATATACGTCTATGTCGGTATTCCGTGAGTTACCTTGCGGTGCGTGGCGGAATGTACTTATGATACTGCTACCTCTTCGTCCCATCTCTGTTCCGTTCGCGGCTATTGTGTGGGGAGAGCGACTCTAAGTTTTACTTGCAGACTTCATTCCGAAGACTTGTTCGGTACAGCTTTCCACGCTACTCTATCATTTGCTACCCTCTTCATCTCTGAAAAACTACTGTAACCTATATCCTTCAGAATTTGTTTAGTGTATTCATCTCTTGGTCTCTCTCTACGACTTTTACCACCCACACTTCCCTCTAACACTAAATTGGTGATCCCTTGATGTCTCAGACTGTGTCCTATCAATCGATCCCTTCTTCTAGTCATGGTGTGCGACAAAGCTCTTTCCTCTCCAGTTCTATTCAGTACCTCCTCTTCAGTTTCGTGAGCTATCCATCTAATCTTCAGCAATCTTCTGTAGCACCACATTGCAGAAACTTGTATTCTCTTTTTGTCGAAACTCTTTATCGTTCATGTTTCACACCCATATATGGGCTCATTGTGCAGATTGAGTAACATCGGGGGGTAGTCTACAACCCTGTCTCAGTCCCTTCTCAACCACAACCTGCCCTTCATGCTCCTTGACTCTCATAACCACCGACTGTACAAGTTATAAATAGCCTTTTGGTCCCTATATTTTACCCTTGATACCTTCAGTGTGGGCTCTCTCCAATTCTCTTGTAGTAGTCATTTTGCGAGGTATGGGTAGGTGTTAGTAATATCTACATGGACGTACACTCTCGGAATTTTAAAAACAAACGTATCTGTGCGGCACAGCATCTCTCTTCCAGCGTCTGCCACTGGAGTTTGTTGAACATCTTCTTTAACGCTCGCGCTCATAGCACACAGTTCCACGACGAAAACAAGGCCCTTTTTGTGCATTTATTCGGCCTCTTTTATTAAAACAACCAGACGACGAACAGTACGCAACAATCGAGCGAACGAGTGGTTTGTAAGCTACTGCTTCCTTGAAAGTGTTAGATTTCCTTAGTGGTCTTCCAATGAATCTCAGCCCGGCATCTGCTTTTCCTGCATCCAGTTTTATGTGGTCGTTCCACCTCAGGAACCTCCGGATGGTTACTCATATTACTTGTAGTTATTTTATACTTGTTGCTTTTTTCAGTGATGTATTGCAAATATCTTGGCCTATTTATGCGTAATAAATTATATCTGCTTGCGCTGAGAGTCGACGGCAGGTCTCTGCAACAATTGTTGATACTCCACTGCGTAGAGGCAAGAGCATCGACAGCGAAGATCCTCACAACATTTCCGAGATTATGTGCCAGATCATTTACATTTATTGTAAATGGTAACGGCCCTTTAACACACACTCCTGGTACCCAGGAAAATTATTTCTACATCAGTAAATTTCATTCCATCGCGAACGACGCTTAGAATTCATTCTGCTAAAAAGTTCTGAGTCCGAAGCTAGTCCGATAGCCGATAAACGTATTTTTTTCACTAAACGACGACATGTAAGTGTACCGAACGCCTTCGTAAAGTCAGGGAACACTGCATCTCTCTGGGGAGCTCTCTTCATCTCGTGAACGAACAGAGCGTAGTTAATTTCGCAAAATATTTATCGATGGAATCAAATTTTTATAGAGGATTTTTTCGTTCTCCAAGAACCTCACAATCTGTGAGAATAAAACATGTTTCATAATTATACAACAGATTAACGACAGAAACAGAGACTTAAAATTACATGCATCTGTTCAATAGCAGCATTAGAAAGTTCTTACGAAGGCAGATTTAAACGGCAACAGCCAGAGATTCCGTCCGGCCGCCTGGTACATTTTGTTCCTGAAAGAACCTGCGATAAACAGCTGCTAGAAGGGGAGGAAGTTCTCACATAATCTATGAATGATCCTATAGATACCTCACCAGCCCCAGGTGCCTTTCTGTTGTTCTGCTATTATAACTGATCATCTGTTCCGCTATCACTTGTCTCAGTGCCTGTAATTTCATGAGTTGTTTGAAGAGCGGTACGTTATTACAATCCCATTCAGTGAAACAATTTCGGAAGACTAAATTCAGTATTTCAGTCGTCTCTCCATCATCAACATTTCCGGTGAAAACTGAACAGATAATTTTGATCCGCTTACCTAAGACTAAATTTTCTTATCCGACCGGTTGGCAAAATTTTACTTTAGAATTCATTGAACGCTTCTCACATTGTTTTCCTTCGTTTGCTTTGGCTAAGTCGAATTTTTGCTCTTTAGAATTTTTATTTTCAACGACGTGCTGACTTCTTTTAAATCTTATGAGGAATTCCGCCTTATGCCGGGCACCTTTGGAGTTTGTTTTACCCAGACATGTTTCAGTACTTTTTGTGCTATCTTTAGTGGCTTTCTTTATTTTCTTTCCGTAAAATTTTCATTACATACTAACGTTTAGAGAAAACATTTGGTAAAAAATATTTACGTGTGTGAATAAAGTGATTGTTGTCAAATATTTGGTTTGTTTACAGTTCACAGTTGAGACATGTGTTACTGAGCTGATGTATTGTATGTTGTTTATGACAATATGTCTAAATTTCTGTTTTATAGCTTATTTGGAAAAAGGTCGAATGTATGCATTACCTTACATGAAGCTATTGAATGTCTGTGTCGGTAGCCGTAAGTCTGCTGCGCAGTCTACAACTTGTCACCTGGAAACAGCAAAGCGTAATATTTAGTTTTGTTTATTATGCATTTCCGAGCGAAAATGTGTACGTATTGAATTACTTAGTGTCTTAATTACTGCTGGCTTACGGCTTTGACGTTGTTGCTGCATAATAAACAAAAATAAAAATTACGCTTTGCTAAATTGTGTAGCAGACTTACAGTTACCAACATAAGCAATGAATAGCTTCATATAAAGTATGTAAACTAGTGCATACATGAACCATTTTTTAAAATAAGCTACAAAACCAGAACTTTAGACATGTTGTAATAAACATTAGCCCTGTAACATATATCTTAACTGTGAACAGTAAATAAACCATATATAATATTCGACAATAATCACTTCATTCACAAATGTAAATATTTTATATCGAATGTTTTCTCTAAACGTTAATACGTAATAACAATTTTACTGAAAGGAAACAAAGAAATCCAATGAAGATAGCGCAAAAACTGCTGAAACATGTCTGGATAAAACAAAACTCCAAGGGTGTCTTGCATAAGGCGGACTTCCTCAGCTAATTTTCTTAGCAAGCAAGGAAATAAGAAGGATTGCAATATCACAAGATGGTTCGCTTGAATCTGTGATCAAATTTCTTTCCTTTAGTCAGAACTTTCTAATGCTACTACTGAATCACGTTTGGTTTTCCCATGTACACATGGCTAGTCTATACATAGGCTCAGTTTTACAGCACTAAGTGAGTGGAAAAATTTCCACATAACAGTCTTGTGACAAGAGCATGGAGAGTCACATAAAAATTCGATAAAAATTACACATTTGCAACCCTTGTGTCCTAAGTGTTTCACTTCACAAGTGACTAAAATACTTTTTCTCTGCATGTACAATCTTCAAACAGAAAAATCTCTCCCTAAATTTTGCTCCAAGATGTTGGTTCATACTCCATATCCAGCTACACCGAGCAATTCTTGATGTGATATTGATTTATGCGTAATGTTCGAGCATGGTGGCCTAGTTTACTCACTCCATGCCACACACATAGCTAGGAGCAGAGCAATTCTTAATTTAGGTAGGCGATGGAGGATGGAAAGCAGCTCACTCGCTCTCCCACGTCTCTGTGACATGTGTGTACACGTGTTAACAACAACACATTTTAAATATTTCACGTATTTTTCAGGTGACACACTTAGTTCGTTGGCATAACACTCAGAGTATCAGTTTCGATCGAAGGTCTGCAGTTTTATGCATTGTGTATTTTCATTAAGGAACTCTAAATTTAAACTTTATGTTCTTTATAAGTGACAAATATGCAAGAATGAATATTTCGCTCTGCTGTGAAATGTATGTTCTTTTGAAACTTCCTTTAAGATTGAAAATATGCTAGACTAGGTCTCATGCAGGCCGCTGTGGCCGAGCGGTTCTAGGCGCTTCAGTCTGGAACCGCGCGACCGCTACAGTCGCAGGTTCGAATCCTGCCTCGGGCATGGATGTGTGTGATGTCCTTAGGCTAGTTAGGTTTAAGCAGTTCTAAGTCTAGGGGACTTAGAACTACTTAAGTGCTATAGTGCTTCGAGCCACTTGAACCATTTTACCAGGCCTCATTTTTGGAAATAAAGCCATCTGCGACGCTTTATGTATCTGAATCTATTACGACGTTTTGTTTGCCTTCATCATCATGTAATAGAACTCGTATAATAAAGGTCATTGTTAGGTACAAAACATTTCATTGCAACTGACACTGAAAACTGTTTTACAGGTTCTAAGTTTTAAATTGATAAATGCAGTAACCCAAACATCGTAATAAATGAAAGTACACGAAAAAATCTAGACGGTTACATTCATGTAGTTCCATATGAGTGCAAATTTCTTTAAGGAATTTATTTCCTGTGTTAGTAATTTGGCAACCAACTCCCAGAACGTTTCAGAACAAACTACTCTGTAGAGAAAAGTATATGTTACGGTAACACGCTTCTAGACTGTGAGTTCTGGTTGTGAGTCGATCCTACATAACTATGTAAGAGTAGTAATTGTCGCCAAAGTTAAGGTTACAGGTTCCAGCCCCTGTCCGGCATTTTGTTTTAATGTGTCAGAATGTATCAACAAATATGCAACAAAAAAGAAGACTACTGCTCTGAATGGAGATTAACACAGGACAGTATATGTCGGCTGCCCTCATTAAACCAGTAGGAGCCCTGACTAATACGAGGACTGATCGACTACGCCTGCCCCACCACCAAAAAAATTAATAAATAAAATAGAAAATAAAAAAACGACGGAAATATAATATGTGTTAGAATGGTCTGAACATTCCTCCAAAGTTCACACCAGGATATATGAATTTACTAGTATATCTTTCAAAACCACTCACGCCTTTATATCTGTGATTATGTTCAGACATAGAATGTTCTAAAGTGGCATTGGAAACGTATCGCCTGTACTGCAACCACTTCATCATAAACTGCTGTCTACGCATCAGTATATCATAAATAATAGCCTCTCAAGATGTTCCACAGCAAAATTTAGTGTCGCCATTATGACTGTCAAAATGGCTCTGAGCACTATGGGACTTAACATCTATGGTCATCAGTCCCCTAGAACTTAGAACTACTTAAAACTAACCTAAGGACAGCACACAACACCCAGTCATCACGAGGCAGAGAAAATCCCTGACCCCGCCGGGAATCGAACCCGGGAACCCGGGCGTGGGAAGCGAGAACGCTACCGCACGACCACGAGCTGCGGACTTATGACTGTCACAAATCAGTAAAGTTGCAACAGACGATTGACAGATTCCAGTGCGGTGTGCGTATGAAAACATCAGAAATATGGACCTGGGTCTGAGTTCCCTTTTAGAAGGAAAGCTGTGTCTATTGCTGATACTCCAGGAATAGCGGTGCGATTCGCCCTTTGTGAACGGCGCGGTTTCGGATTTCGGGCCGCAGTACCGTAAGCTCGACAGCTGTTTTTGCCCTTCACAGCGTATCGTAGAGCCGAGCCGTGATTTGGCCCATTGGGAGTTGACAAAGGCTGAGGTGGTGGCGGAGGTGCGCCCCGCGCAGAAAACCAACCTCGCTCCCCCCGGCAGGTGCTGTGCTAGGCGCCTGCGATGTGCAGCGGGTTGCAGGCGTGCCCCTGCTGCTGACTTGCAAGTTGCCGCGTCGTCCCAACACAACTTCTAAATTTCGTCGTTGAGAAAAGCACATGTGAACGAAACTCGACCATTATGCAGGACCTCTTAGATATTAAAATTACCTAAAATATGACAACAATGGGAACATTAAATACCCAACATATGGACGTCATAATCATGTTGTTGAGGTGGGAAGCTTCAGTTTACGTTTCTCTCATTAGTGCGAATTAAATTTGAGTTTTTAAACTCCGCCTTCTGCGTTTCGCAATGTATTTCTTTTTTCTATTTATCCATACTTATTTGACTGGACACACACACAGACACACACACACACACACACACACACACACACACACACAAATCGCAAATCAAATACATTTCTCTACCAGTTGTCACATTACAAAACACGCACCAACTATTATAAATTAGCACCACACTCGACAAAAACGAAAAGAAGAATAGGCAGGCGGCTAAAGTGACATAGCGACTCTCGAAGAGTGTGGCCACGTATCTTTTCTCCCAAATCTCTCTTTGTGCATGAAAACAAGTGATACCAGATGGCAGCGAAACGTAAAACTGTCAAAAGTAGCGTATTTAGTTACGATCAAAAAGTAAAACACACCAAAGATGCACAATAGGGCGAAAAACGTAGGCTCAGAACAAAAAGTATTCAAAAATTAATGCCCCGTCAAGCAAATATCTTCTGACTGCTTTATAGATGACATATTGTCACATCATAAAAAGACATAAATGCATACCAATCTGCACACATCCACTTTTACTCTCCATTTTACGTGAGCAATCAAATCATAATAAGTAACAATTATGTTATATGTTTAAGACCAAAAATGGAAAAACAACAAAGAACTCTGTATAATACACATGTAAGTAAACTGAAATCCACAGAAGATGACAAATCTATGCCTAAGCATGCTAGACTAAACAGTAAAATGTATACATTGTGTTTTGCAGACAGCGGAGTTTAAAAACTACATTTTTTGGACGCAATCATAAAATATACACAAGTCTAACACTTTTTAAAGTTTTGACAGGTGATGAAGCACCTGTTTCCCGTACTCCATCTGCAATTGCCACATGGACAAACTTACAGGACAGATTTTATGAATAAATATTTGTGCAGTTGTTCAAGAAAATCATTTGACTGCTAACCCCAACCATGAGAAATTAATAGCACTTGACCTTAACTGTCACGACAAATTCTGACTCTCCTTACAGTCACACAGGGTAGGCAATATTTTAATGGAATCCAGCTCTGCAGGATAATGTACCCTGGCAGTCGCCTTGCTGACTTAATGGCACGCCGCTTATACTACTTTTTGGATGTGCATTCGCTATATTGTTGTTTATTGTTCTGATACTTCAGCAGAATACCTTGTGGCCATTGTCCAGCCGAGTCGGTGACTGTCTTCTGAGTCAAAGAGTGAGACGGAAAAACAATTTGTATCGCAGGTAGAAAGTTGCCAACAGTATGTCAATAGCAACAAAAACTGCTGTTCTTCGTAGAAGCGGGAAACCCGCATTATTTCGTCAAATGGATCCTCGTTAATATTCGAACCAGGTGTCAAATGGTAAAGAACGAAGGCCGAACAAAGATCCTTGTGAAAGTGAACCTGTTTAACGGGCAGATGGAATAAGTAATGATGACTATAAATTATAGAATATTCTACGCGCCGAGAAAAATTCGTGAAATGTTTTTCACGCGTCAAAGAGCCCATTTTCTATAAAAATGTGGCACAGTGTCTTGTTGTTAAATTGTCGTAAGCAGCAAAGAAAGGTATGTGTACCGTAACACCACAAAAATGAGAAACTAAGAAAGAGAAACACACTAAAATGTTTCATCCTAAATGCAGAAATTGAGAAATTGGGATGTCAGCAGGACACTGGACGAGTTTCATTGTTTCGCAGTTTTCCAGGCAACACTTCACACTAGTATTGTAATACCATAGTAACATGAACATCTACGTTTTTTAAGTAACTGTAGTGAATTCATCCAGCTTCGTAGGAAACTGGATATATCAGTAATGGTAGGAGGAACTGAAGATCCAGTCGTCCCCCCCCCCCCTCTTTTAGACACGACTTCAAATACGAAACCAACTCGGCTTCAAGTAGGAGCCTCGGCATTCGAAAGCAAGCCGACTTTATACTGGAGGCTTTCCCCTTTAACCACCTGTGTGGCAGGAGGAACTTAAGAGCCAGTCTGCCCTTCAGACTCGGCTCCAGATCCAATGTCAACCCGGCTTCGGAAACGAAGACGGATGGCGTGCAAAACGTATTTTCATATCCTGATACCGAGGTATTCCCTTCTTCCACATCATGTCACATCCTTATGCCTTGAGCACGTATTAGTTGATCAGTACGCTCTTTTTTGGCTCGCTGTTGGAATATGGACGCTCTTTTGTACAGAAAGCCAAATTTCAGCTTATTACCTCGTTGACAGGAATGTCCTAAAGCTGTTATTTCCCTTCTGCCATCACGGACTCGTAAATTGGACGTTCCAGGAGCACAAGGTCAGGTGTGCTTACGGCTCCGCAATCACAACTGACTTATTCTTTCGTCTCGATGTAGAAAATCCGGATATGGACCATGTTCTAAGTGCGCAGGACCAGAGGTTGGTTGAACGGGAACAATTTTAATTCCTGAGAACAGGAATCTATCATCCCAGAGCTGCTGAAGTAGACCATTGGTATCGCGTTCACAAATTCTTATTTACTCAGCCATGCTAAGGACGCCGTGTCCTCTAGGCAACTACAGAAAGCTCTTGTTGTACAGATTGATAATTTCAAACCAGTTTTACTTCTTGAATTACAATATGATATACACAAGCTAGGCATACAGCCTTTTGGGAACACGGAGACCGAATTCTAACGAATTATTTTTATTTATTTCTCAACCTCAGGTCACACAAATGGTGTTAAAAGCGGCGTTCTCTGGCCTCTTAATTTGTACTTTGACGAGTTACCACGTATCGTATTTAAATCTTTTGACGGTGGCTTGCTAAGAAGTCGAAATCAGTCGTGACACCATTTGTGTGATCGGAGGTCCAAAAAAAGTTTAACCTTATACAATGAAGATAGTACGAAGACAAAATACACAGTATGAAGAGAGAATAGAATAATTATTTAAATAAAAACGAATTTTTAGCATACCACGCCTTTAAGTCGGGCTAGAAAGTGTAAAATAATTTTTCCTAGCCCCATTCAATTTCTTCTCCAGGACAACGGTAGCTTGATACGATGAGTTAACCCAAAGCGTTTTACCACATTTCATTAAGGGTTGAAAGTAAGCAAAATGCGTCAGCGTTTCTATTTCTACATCGCCTGAGGGAGGGAAGCATTCTCATCATAAATCAAGATTTGTCCAGTCGTTTCAGAAATTCCATAGATTGCTCTCCCAAAATGAACTGATTATTTCTTTGAGGTCCGAGGAATTTGTATGCTTTTGTAAATTAATCTTCACTTTCTCTAGAGTACGTTAAAAAGGAACCGGTATTTTACTGGGAGAAACAAATAAACTGAAAGGAGTGAGCGAAGCAAACACGTATACTCATTTCAAACCATTCTATGTATTGTTATTATTATGATGTTAGAAGGAGAAATCTCCTCCCAGATACGTGTAACTATATGAGTATACCGTCTGTCTTACACTCAGATGTCTAATATTTGGGTGAAAAGAATCAAACTCTGTAATGATTGGAATCCCAGTAGCACGTCTTGACTAGCAAAGAATTGAATTAAGAAGTAGGTTAAACAACCATATATCATCCACACGATTCCAAAGACTGCAAGAGCTGACAGGTGCGAGAATTATCGCACAATAAGCTTAACAGCTCATACATCCGAGATGCTGACAAGAATGATACCCAGAAGAATGGAAAACAAAATTGAGGGTGTGTTAGTTGACGATCAGTTTGGTTTTAGGAAAGGTAAAAATACCAGAAATGGCAGTTCTGAGTTGCGGCTGATAATGGAAGCAAGACTAAAACAAAATCAAGAAACGTTCGTAGCATTTGTCTACTTAGAAAAAGCGTCCGACAATTTCAAATGGTGCAAGATGTTCGAAATTCTGAGGAAATAGGGGTACGCTATAGGGAGAGACGGGTAATATATGGCAAGTACAAGAGCCAAGGTAGAATAATAAGAGTGGAAGTTAAGGAACGAAGTGGTCGGATTAAAAAGGGTGTAAGACAGGGATGTAGTCTTTCGTCCTGTTGTTCAATCTGTACATCGAAGACGCAAAAATGAAAGGTTCAGGAGTGGAATTAAAATTCAAGTTGAAAGGATATCAATGGTAAGATTCACTGATGACATTGCTATCCTCAGTGAAAGTGAAGAAGAATTGCAGGATCTGCTGAATGTAATGAACAGTCTAATTGGTACAGAATATGGATTGAGAGTAAATCGAAGAAAGACGAAAGTAATGAGAAGTAGCAGAAATCAGAACAGCGAGTAACTTAACATCAGGATTAATGTTCACGCAAAAGATAAAGTTAAGGAATTCTGCTACCTAGGCACCAAAATAACCCATGGTGGACGGTGCAAGGAGGACATAAAAAGCAGACTAGTATTGGAAAAAAGGACATTCCTGGCCAAAAACGCGTACTGGTATTTAAAATAGACCTTAATTTGAGGAAGAAATTTCAGAGAATGTACGTTTGGAGCACAGCAGTGTATTTAAGTGAAACATGATCTGTCGGAAAACTAGAACAGAAGAGAATCGAAGTATTTGAGGTGTGGTGCTACAGACGAATATTGAATATGAGGTAGGTAGGCCGGGGTGGCCGATCGGTTCTAGGCGCTTCAGTCTGGAACCGCGCGACCGCTACGGGCGCAGGTTCGAATCCTGCCTCGGGCATGGATGTGTGTGATGTCCTCAGATTAGTTAGGTTTAAGTAGTTCTAAGTTCTAGGGGATTAATGACCTCAGAAGTTAAGTCCCATAGTGCTCAGAGCCATTAGAACCATTTGAAAATGAGGTAGACTGATAAGGAATGAGGAGGTTCTGCGCAGAATCGGAGAGAAAATGAGTAGACGGAAAACACTGACAAGAAGAAGGGAGAGGGCGATACGATATCTGTTAATGGTACTAGAAGGAGCTGTAGAGGGCAAAAACTGTACGGGCAGGCAGAAATTGGAATACATACAGCAAATAACTGATGACGTAGATCGCAAGTGCTATTCTGAGATAAAGAGATTGACAGAGGACAGGAATTCGTGGTAGGTTGCGTCAAACCAGTCAGAAGACTGATGACACAAAAAAAAAAAACTGTGAACTCTACTTTTATTATTTCAAAGTGATGTTTTATCGAATATTAAAACTGTGGAATATTGATATTCGCATAATATGTATGAGAGACGGGCTTGTATTAGGCATATGTTGAGGTTTATTTAGTGGCGAAGCTGTTACCGTGTAAAGCTTCCACGTTCGAGTCCGGCTGCCGCAAACTCAATAAATGAAATAAGTTAAGAAATTTTATAATTATTAATGTTACAGGGACCTTTTTAATGACGACGATGTGATTTTCAAGGTGACGTTTCGTGAACGGCCAAAATGCAGACCTCAAGGTCTGTGCAAGTCATAAATTGTTAGGAAAAACGTGCCCTGTTGAAGGATGGATATGTGGAGAAGGATAAATTTCAATATCGTTTTCCCGAGGTGATAATTAAAATTTTACGGTTACTCCTCGTCAGTCAGTATGATACAGCTCTCTGTATAGAAGATGTGAAAGGACAGAAGCAATATTTTTCGAACTGAGTCCTGACGACAGAGCACCAAAAGGCTATTTTAATAAGTTCAAATGGCTCTGAGCACTATGGGACTTAACTTCTGAGGTCATCAGTCCCCTAGAACTTAGAACTACTTAAACCTAACTAACCTAAGGACATCACACACATCCATGCCCGAGGCAGGATTCGAACCTGCGACCGTAGCGGTCGCGCGGTTCCAGACTATAGCGCCTAGAACCGCTCGGACACTCCGGCCGGCTAGTAACAAATAAGAGGCCTTTTAAAAATAAATAGGTTTTATGTGAAGAGCTGAAATTTTTCGGGCATTTCCTTGGTACCAGCAACAGTGTAACAGGACAGTATTCTTCCGATGCGAAACCGCTGCTCGCGTGCTGGAGGATGGATTTACGAGCGCGCCGCGGGACAAGTCCAGCCAGTGGCGTGGCCTGCACTCCTCAAGAGGCCCGCCGTGACGCGCTCCAGTCTGGAACACGTACGGGGTCTCCGGCGCCGGCAGATTTATGAAATGGCGGCCCCGTGTTCATCGTATTATTTATTGCGAAATGTTACACAAATTGCTGTGGACGAGCCGCCATAAATCGGACGAGGTCCCGCGAACAGCAGTACCATACTTGTTGTTCGCTTGGAGTAATTCCTCTTGGAAGGCTGTGCTAGAAGGGACAGAGCATTCGTTTGTTATTAGGGCCGCTGTCATATGTCGCAACGGCGCCCATAACTCGTGCGGCCTGCTCCGAAATGCTGTCCGTAATGCTCGGTGCCGGCGAGCGATCCGAGCGCCGCTCCGCACTGCCGGCGTCGTGATGCCGGCTGGCTCGTCCACTCGCTACGGACGGCTCGTCCTGGCTCGCCTGGAGCTCGAAGACGATGGACCGAATGCTTGTCGTTCCGGAGCCGGCGCTCCCACAGTCTTCTTCGAGAAGGAGTTCGGCTCCGAAACGCGCCAAGTTTCACAGTTGTAACGTTGTCGGGAACATCACACAAAAATTATGACGCGTGCACAGCAATTCATGCTATTACTTTTAACTGGCGTCAACAGGGCCGTACCACCTGAGGCATATATGGTACACTACTGGCCATTAAAACTGCAACACCAAGAATAAATGCAGATGATAAACGGGTATTCATTGGAAAAATATATTATTCTAGACTGACATGTGATTACATTTTCACGCAATTTGGATGCATAGATCCTGAGAAATCGGTACCCAGAACAACCACCTCTGGCTGTAATAACGGCCTTGGTACGCCTGGGCATTGAGTCAAACAAGGCTGGGATGGCGTGTATAGGTACAGCTGCTCATGCAGCTTTAACACGATACCACAGTTCATTAAGTGTAGTGACTGGCGTATTGTGACGAGCCAGTTGATCGGCCACCATTAACCAGACGTTTTAAATCGGTGAGAGATCTGGAGAATGTGCTGGCCAGGGCAGCAGTCGAACATTTTCTGTGTCCAGAAAGGCCCGTACAGCACCTGCGGTCGTGCATTATCCTGCTGAAATGTAGGGTTTAGCAGGGATCGAATGAAGGATACAGCCATGGGTCGTAACACATCTGAAATGTAACGTCCACTGTTGAAAGTGCCGTCAATGCGAACAAGGGGTGACCGAGACGTGTAACCAATGGCACCCGATACCATCACGCCGGGTGATACGCCAGTATGGCGGTGATTAATACACGCTTTGAATGTGCGTTCACCGCGATGTCGCCAAACACGGATGCGACCATGATGATACTGTAAACAGAACCTGGATTCATCCGAAAAAATGACGTTTTGCCATTCGTGCACCCAGGTTCGTCGTTGAGTACATCATCGCAGGCGCTCCTGTCTGTGATGCAGCGTCAAGGGTAACCACAGCCATGATCTCCGAGCTGTTAGTCCATGCTGCTGCAAAAGTTGTCGAACTGTTCGTGCATATGGTTGTTGTCTTCCAAACGTCCCCATCAGTTGACTCAAGGATCGAGGCGTGGCTGCACGATCCGTTACAGCCATGCGGATAAGATGCCTGTCATCTCGACTGCTAGTGACACGAGGCCGTTGGGATCCAGCACAGCGTTCCGTATTACCCTTCTGAATCCACCGATTCCATATTCTGCTAACAGTCATTGGATCTCGACCAACGCGAGCAGCAATGTCGCGATACGATAAACGGCAATCGCGATAGGCTACAATCCGACCTTTATCAAAGTCGGAAACGCTATGGTACGCGTTTCTCCCCCTTACACGAGGCATCATAACAACGTTTCACGAGGCAACGCCGGTCAACTGCTGTTTGTGTATGAGAAATCGGTTGGAAACTTTCCTCATGTCAGCACGTTATAGGTGTCGCCACCGGCGCCAACCTTGTCTGAATGCTCTGGAAAGCTAATAATTGCATATCATAGCATCTCCTTCCTGTCGGTTAAATTTCGCGTCTGTAGCACGTCATCTTCGTGGTGTAGCAATTTTAATGGCCAGTAGTGTATTTTTGGGAATATCTCCGGTGTTTTTTACCGTCGCTTACAGCCGAAATCGATTGAGGAGCTCGTTCTTGTCGCACAGTCTGCTTCAACGCTATCTCTTATGGCGTGAACGGGCTGTCGAGGGATTATAAGATGTGAGATATTACAAAGAAAACGGAGAAAGCTGACAACGACAACAAACTTCGAGCTTAAAATAACGACAATCCAATGGCAGCCGCATATGGGGTACCGCCGACGATACCAGGAGAGCTACAATGCTGCCAGACCAACACATCCCATGTAAGTGAACCCCTACTCGACAGCTGGAAACAACAGTCATACGCGGCATCTTTTACATCACAACGGTACGTCAACGATATTCTACATCCCATTTTGTTGCTCTTCATGGCACACCATCCTGGGCTTGCATTTCAGCAAGGTAATGTCTGTCTGCATAAGGCAAGAGTTTATGATGCTTGTTTTCATGCTTTCCAAATCCTACCTTGGCCAGCAAGATCGCAGAATCTCTCCCAAATTAAGAACGTATGAAGGATTATGGGCAGGCCCCTCCAACCAGCTCTGGACTTTGTCGATCTACTGCGTCAGTTGGACGGAACTTTACACGATATCCCTCAGGAAGACATCCAATATCTCTGTCAATAATTGTCAAGCCGAATTAGTGCTTGAATAGAGGCCAGAGATGGACCAATGCGTTACTGACTTGCTCAACTTGTGAAGTTCTTTCTCTTGAATAAATCATTCAGTTTTTTTGAAATTGTAGTTTCTTTTTTGTCTGCATATGCACATCACATCTATTAATTTCCATCCCACTCTTAGTTTATTTATAGCTGTTAAAAACGCAGTCACGAATTTTCAGGACAATTTCCGTTGAGAATTCCTCTGACTTTTCTTCGTTGTGATCATTTCGCAGGGCCTATGTTGGAGAAAGTAATACGTTACCCCAGTCTCCCCGGAACATTCGCTCTCGGCAATTCAACAGAAAACCTATCCGAAAAGTTGGGTACACTACTGCTTATCAGTATATTTACTTCTATATGTAGTTTATCGTAACTGATATATTTTTATAACTAACATTTCAGTTCAGGTAATCAGTACTAGACATAATAAAAATAAACAGACAATTATAACTGTGGTGTCACCGCTAGACACCACACTTGCTAGGTGGTAGCTTTAAATCGGCCGCGGTCCATTAGTACATGTCGGACCCGCGTGTCGCCACTGTGTGATCGCAGACCGAGCGCCACCACAAGGCAGGTCTCGAGAGACGGACTAGCACTCGCCCCAGTTGTACGACGACGTTGCTAGCGACTACACTGACGAAGCCTTTCTCTCATTTGCCGAGAGACAGTTAGAATAGCCTTCAGCTAAGTTAATGGCTACGACCTAGCAAGGCGCCATTAACCATTTGTACCATGGCATGTACTTTATGAATCTAAAGAGTCTCACTTGTCTCATCAAGATTGCTGTATACCAAAGGACGATATAAAAGTGAAGTGTTCAAGTAGCTACGTTCTTTTCTTTATCACATTCATTACGAATCCTGTTCCAGACTTAACGCCAGACGGCGTGAGTTGACGCGTGCCCTTTCGGCTACTTCACTGTGAACTGGCTGCCTTAACAGTCCACTACAATAACCACTTACTTTCCCCCAGAAAAGAGTCCACTACACCAGAAACAAATTTTCAGTGACATACCGAGAAACATAAAATGTTTAGTTACTCGTATCCGACTTTTGCAACCTCACGGCTCAGCGTTACAATTTGTGTAAAGAAACATCGTAACTTTTGTTAAGATGCATTGTTACAATAGTCTACGAATTACCTTACATACATTTTTATGTGTAAATGAATTTGATTTTTTTTGCAAATTTGTGAAGAAAATGTATATAAAATGATTCAGGAACATTTGAGTTGTGATCGGCAGAAGAAAGGTTAGCATACTAGGCGATATTTTTTCTGAAATATTCTACGTTGTCAACGATCCTCCACTATGAGTCCGGCCGCGCCGAGTGGCCGCGCGGTTAGAGGCGCCATGTTACGGACTGCGAGGCCCCTCCCGCCGGAGGTTCAGTCCTCCCTTGGGCATGGGTGTGTGTGTTGTTCTTAGCATAAGTTAGTTTAAGTTAGTTTAAATAGTGTGTAAGTCTAGGGACCGATGACCTTAGCGGTTTCGTCCCTTAGCAATTCACACGCATCTGAACTATGAGTACACGAAATGAACAGCGTATGTAATCTTATCTAGTCTAATCCTACCAAGCTACCTCGAAGAAATCTACAGAATGTGCTGGATCACGATGTTGTTTTTATGGTCTTTGGTTAGAAGATTGCTTTGTAGAGCTCTCCAGGTTAGGCTACCCTGTTCAGGTGTTTCAGTCTCCAGTCATTTGGTCTCTGTCTACATTTTTTGATCACCAAACTCCTCTCCATTACCAACTTAACTATTCCTTGATGACTCGCGCCGTACATCGCTAAGAGTACGTGGACTGTGTATGATATCCTGCGCGACACTACACCCATCGCCACATCCACATCTACATCTAAACCCTGCACGTCTCCTTACGATGGGTGATGAGGGCACTTCTGGTAGCACTATCTTTTCTCGCAATCCTCGTTCCTTTTAGGAATAGCTCGTGAGAAGAAAGATTTTCGATACATTCCGCGTGACCTGTAATTCCTCTGACTTTACTTCGTTGTGATCATTTCGCAGGGCGTATGTTGGAGAAAGTAATACGTTACCCCAGTCTCTCCGGAACATTCGCTCTCGGCAATTCAACAGAAAACCTATCCACGATACACAACGCCTCTCTTGTAGTGCCTGCCATAGAAGTTTGCTGACCATCTCCGTGATGCTGTTGAGACAACTAAATGATCCCGTAACGAAACTATATGATATTTGCTCCAGCCTGTAAGGGCCTCAAACTGCCGAGCAATACTCAAGAATCAGTCAGAGAAGTGTTTTGTGAGCAGCCTCTTCTGTGGGTGAATTATATTTCCTCGAGATTTTTCCTATCAAGATAGCAATTGAGGGGTTAGATGGTAAACTGACTGCCTAAATAAAAGCCGCTATGGAGAACATCCAAGACACGGTAAAAAGTCTATTAAGAAGCGCTATGGCCATAAAAAATGGAGTAAATCAGGGACAGTCATATTGTCTAGGAAAAGGTTAAATGAGATGCGGGCATCAGTACATGGGGGACGATCTTCTATAACTCAGTTCAGATGTTGGCATACACAGATGTTACCGATATAAGTGCAAGAACGCAAAGAGCAGTGAAAGAATCCTTTATCAGTCTCGAAAGAGTTGTTAGAAAGATGCACCTACAGGTAAACGAAGGTAAAAATAAGTATAAGGATGTAACTAAGGGAGATTAACCTAATGAAACTCCATGCTTACAAAGTTGTTTATTAAGTTTGGTGCCATATGTGGTTTCATTTATCTTGGATCAGAAACCAACTGTAATAACAATGTTAGCGCTGAAATCCAAAAACGAATAATGCCCGGAAACAAATGCTACCAGGGACTCAGAAAACATTTTAAATCCAAGCCAATGTTCAGAGCACATGTTTACTGGCCTTTTATGTTGTTTTGATCCATACCGCCACCACATCTCAAAATATGTACAGGTTATGATGAATGGACTTTAAGTGCGGTCGGTGCTAACATACGGCGCTGAATCATGAGCATTAAAATAATTCGATGGAAAGCAACGTGGCATACTAAACAGACTGATCTTGAGACCAATTCTTGGGTCAGTGGAAGTATGTTATGTCTGAAGGAGATGGTGCAACTATGAATTATGTAAACTACAAGATATCCCAGGCGGAACAGTTAACATTTCAGGGATATGACAGAAACGATCATTCGAAGCAAAAAAGTCTAGAAAACATGGGGTCTAAAAAACATACCTTAATATCTTTGAGCACTTCTTAATCTTCGATACTGTAAAACAAATCTCTTCTACTGCAAGCTCGTTGTTTTCAATTTTTGCTAGGGGTAGTATGAAACCATATAAGAACAAAATTGTCTTGAAAACATGGCTCTAGAATCCATACCTTAAGAACTATGGGCAGTTGTTCAGTAGCATAGATGTGTTTCACAGTAGCGATGTGAGGAAATTTTCATAGCTTTTAACGTACGCACTTTAGAGCACATGTTTACTGGCCTTTTTTGTTGCTTTGATCCATACCGGCACCACATGTCAAAATATGTACAGCAAAGAGCTTGCAGGAGAAGAGATTTGTTTCACAGTACCGAAGGTGAAGAGATGCTCATAGTTGTGTGAATACTGACCATTTCTCCTGGGACATCAGCCGCGCGGTGTAGCCGCGTGGTCTTAGACGCCTTGCCACGGCTCGCGCGGCTCCCCCCGTCGGAGGTTCGAGTCCTCCCTGGGGCATGGATGTGTGTGTTGTCCTTAGCGTAAGTTAGTTTAAGTTAGATTAAGTAGTGCGTATGCCTAGGGACCCTGACCTCAGCAGTGTGGTCCCATAGGAACTTAACATAAAAAGAATTCCTGGGTCACCCTGAATATTATGAGCCAGACAGTCTCAACTGTACTGAGAACAAACCGCAGGAATTGGCAGTATATGTACTGAGAAATAACGACGGAATGATTAAAAAGATATTCAACCCAGCGACTGAAGGAACTGGGGAAGTTGGAAGACCGAAGCTGAGAGGAGGTGTCAGAAAGAACATAAGGAAAACTGGAATTCAGAGTGTGAAGAGTTCGGCACTAAACAAGAAATAATGGAATAATTTTCAGTGGAAGGCCAAGGACTGTCATGAGAATGATTATGATGATGATGAAGAAGAAGATTCTCCCTGGGAATCTCAGCCTGGCATCTGCTTCCCGAAAGATTTGTTTCATTCCGTCATTCTACGTTAGGCGGCCCTGGTCAGTTACTCCTATATATTTTACGGTAATTACTTTTTCCCATGATTTTCACCAGTAGTGCAATCGAACTGTCTACTTATGCCAATATGTTACATTACATACATTCAGCGTCCATTACAAATGCCTGCAACAGTCCTCGATCCCCCGAAAGTCTCCTCCGGCGTACACAAATGCATCGTCTGCCATATGGAGCTTTCGATGTTATGCTCTAGACCATTGACCCTTGCAGGCTGTACGGGTAAGAGGTACACAAAAAAATTTATTATATTTTAGTACCGTTTAAGGTTTAGAACTTTATTCGTCCAACATTGTACACAGGTGCTACAACATTTTTATGGGCTGTGATGCAAAAAGAGACAACCTGAGTTGCAACTAAAATGGATGTCTATTTAGTCGGTGGCTGGTTTCGGGCTATGGCCATTCTCAAACCAACCAATGGTTTCCAAATAAAATGTCCGTCAAAAATAACAGTAAACAAAGTCAACGAACAATAGTAGGGACCATACACACAAGTAACCAGTTTATTTATTGCTATTTTGGGCGGACATTTTGCTTGACAAACATCTGTTGATTTGAGAATGGACGGAGCCCGAAAATGGTCACCGACTAAGTAAGCATCCATTTTAAATGCAACTCTGGCTGTCTCCTTTTGCATCACAGTGTAAAAATTAGTTACTGTTCCACTGTACCCAGCAGGATTGAATTACGCAAATTTTTATGCATGATGCTACGGTTCAGTGTGGACACCTCTTGCAACACGGCAGGTATCAAAACGGGACTTCACTGCTCCCCACATGTTCATAAGCGGCGTAGATTCGACGTCTCAAATCTATCTGATCTCGAACCTTTGTTCTGTAAACAATGTCCCTGATAAACACCCAAGCACTGAAATACAGCAGAGAGATCTGGAGACCGAGGGGCCAGGTGGTCGGATCTCCCTTCAGATCAAACACTCCGGAAACGACTGATGGAGAAATTTGATAGCATAATGTACGGGGGTGGGCACCAACCTGCTCGAAAATAACGTCGGGAGGTTTCTGTGTAACTGTACAGTTCGACAACATGCCGAGATAGGCGTGCCCTGTCACTGGTTGGTCCACAAGCGCCATTGCCACTCAGCACCGTTCCTGAAATGGTGAGGAACACGTGTTGGAGAGTGTCTCTATCGGTTGCGTATTTCCCAGCAACGTAAAATGTAAGGATTTATTTTGTCTATGCCTCTAGCCCAGACACCCTACATCGTAAACAGTAGCGGCCCTATCACACTTTACTTTCCTGGCGTACTCCTGAAATTACGTTTACAGCTTTAGATTTTGTTCTACTAGGCAGACCGTTCTACGAGACGAAGAAACGTTTCAACTCCACCGTGAGGAGTTCTTGAAACCGATCTGACGAATGTTATCGTGCCTTCGCTGTGGATGTGACATACAGGGTGTTTGGAAATTCCCGTTAAAAACTTCTATGACTTGTAGAAGCTAGTGAGTACTATTAATTTGAACAGGGACCCATGCCCGGAAACGTCATGCAACGACGCTACAGAGCGACGAAGTCTATAGGCGCCGGCGCCTCTAGAAGTATGCATATACTGGGTGATTCCGTGATGATGTTACAAACTTTCTCGGATGATGGAGAAAGATGAATGTATCAGTTTGAGGTAAGGGTCCCTCTACCGGAAAAAATAAGTCGAAAACTATAAGCGAAAGACGTTCTGATACTTCTGACAGTGGAATACATGTACTGGTACTGTTGTTGCTCAGATTGTAGGTTAGGCACCTTTCAGAGGTGGTAGTATGGAGTCGGCCGAGTTGGCCGAGGGGTTCTAGGCGCTACAGTCTGGAACCGCGTGACCGCTACGGTCGCCGGTTCGAATCCTGCCTCTGGCATGGATGTGTGTGGTGTCTTCAGCTTAGTTAGGTTTAAGTAGTTCTACGTTCTAGGGGACTGATGACCTCAGAAGTTAAGTCCAATAGTGCTCAGAGCTATTTTTTTTTTTTGGTAGTATGGACCAAAACAAGAAAAACTGTCTAGATAACAAGGGTCTAAAACACTTATCTGAGGATCTATATGAACGTGTTTAATAGAGGAGATGTATTTTACACTTGATAAGATGCAAAAGTGCTTGTAGCTCCTCGAGTGTGTTTGCTGCACACTTTTCTTTGTTCTGGTCCATATTACCACCTCTGAAAGTAGACTGCCCTACTATCTTAGCAACAACAGTACCTGTACATGTATTCCACTGTCAGAGGTATAAGAACTGTTTTCTGTTATAACTTTTGACTCGTTCATTTCTCGACCAGCGTCGTTTAACTATTAAATTAATATATTTGTAAGTAGGCTGTTTAGGTTTTTATGTTGGTAACGTCACGTAGCGCTCTGTATGAAAATCACTGGCTGTGCAGTGTGCAGTCTGTGGCTGGTTAGCATTGTTGGAATATTCGCTATTGTAGTGTTGGGCAGTTGGCTGTTAACAGCGCGTAGCGTTGCGCAGTTGGTGGTGAGCCGCCAACAGTGGTGGATGTGGGGAGAGAGATGGCAGAATTTTGAGAGCGGACGATCTGGACGTGTGTCCATCAGAAAGAGTAAATTTGTAATACTGTATATCATGAACTGATATATATATATATATATATATATATATATATATATATATATATATATATATATGTGTGTGTGTGTGTGTGTGTGTGTGTGTGTGATGACTTATGAATATTATTAAGGTAAATACATTGTTTGTTCTCTATCAAAATCTTTCATTTGCTAACTATGCCCATCAGTTGTTAGTGCCTTCAGTAGTTAGAATCTTTTATTTAGCTGGTAGTATTGGCGCTCGCTGTATTGCAGTAGTTCGAGTAACGAAGATTTTTGTGAGGTAAGTGATTCATGAAAGGTGTAGGTTATTGTTAGTCAGGGCCATTCTTTTGTAAGGATTATTGAAAGTCAGATTGCGTTGCGCTATTAATATTGTGTGTCAGTTTAGTGTTGATCAGAATAAGTAAAGAGAGAAACGTCTGAGTACGTTCAGTTTTGCTCAGCTGTTTGAAAATCAAATAACGTAAGAGGTTTATCAGCACAGTAATTCATAAATTTTTCTAAGCGGATGTTTCATATTTACCATTCTCCATCACCTTTGAAAGTTTGTAACATCATCACGGAATCACCCTGCATGATCATACATTTACAGGCATCAGGGTCTATAACTCTGACGCTCTGTAACGCCGTTGGATGACGTTTCCCGAAATGGGGTCTTACTCAAACTGTTATTTACTCACTCTCCTCTACAAGTCCTAGAAGTCTGTAACGAGAATACCTGAATGCCTTGTATAACGTGTGCCGACCGCAGCATAAAGAACACGTGCACTGGCAGGAGCGCCTTACACCAGACCAAAGATGGGAGCCTCTGGGGTGTTGGGCTCTCGGGCGCACCTGACGAGGGCAAGGTGGCAAGGTGGCCAGGAGGCAAGGTGCGGGACCCGGTGAGGCAGAGGCAGCCGCAGCCGCCGGCGCGGCGCGGCGCACGCCAACCGCCTCGGGCCCGGCTGGTCCTTTGAGCGCGCGCAGCCGGGCCGCGCCTGAATAGCTCACGCTCCCCTCCTGCCGTTGTCCGATCCGTGGAAGGAGCCCTGCTCCTCCGGGCTTGTATTCTTGCCAAAAGACTCCTCCGGCCCTTTCTGAGCGCCAGCTACTGTGTAGCCTTGCGCGTCGCTGCCGCCGCTGCTCTCTGCCCACCCTCCGGGGACACCTTACCGGGAAGCCGCGGGACGCACCTGGCACCTGGCACCCGCCACTCGCTTCTCCGCTTCTCCTCTCTGCACCTGCCAATTTCTTGCAGGTACGTGCCACTCCGCACTTGTCAGTACTTGCTAGGACCTGCCGATCCCCCTTGGACCGCATGTGTCATCTGGAACCCAGCTTCTACTGGTTGCTATACGTACCAACTAAACGTGCAGCAGAATTACTTAAAGCCGCACGGAATCCAGTGACTTTTTGTACATCTTTGTTTACATCGAGATGCGATTCACACCTTCAGCGTGATATGAGGTGGTATCCAAAAGTTTCTTAAGTACCTTAACCAAAGTTATTTTGTTGATGCGTAAGGGTTTGGGGCTGTTGTGGGGGAGGAGACCAGACAGCGAGGTCATCGGTCTCGTCGGATTAGGGAAGGATGGGAAAGGAAGTCGTCCGTGCCCTTTCAAAGGAACCATCCCGGCATTTGCCTGGAGTGATTTAGGGAAATAACAGCAAACCTAAATCAGGATGGCCGGACGCGGGATTGAACCGTCGTCCTCCCGAATGCGAGTCCATTGTGCTAGCCACTGCGCCACCGCGCTAGGTTAACGCGTAAGTTGGTAGCGTTTTTCCATAAGTTTCATACATACAAGAGAGGTTTTAGTCATCAATAATGTATTCTTTTTTACTATTTACAACATCCTGCCAGCGCTGGGGTAACTTTTCTCTTCCAGGACTGTAGAAATCATGTTCTTTTGGAACGGAGATCTCGTCGAGCCATGTTCGGAGCGCATTTTCATCCGGAAAGGAAGTTTCCTGGAGGCTGTTCGATAGAGAGCGGTTAAGGTGAAAATCTGAGGGCGCAAGATCAGGTGAATATCGTGGATGCCGAATGACTTCCCAGCCCAACAGCTGTATAGTGTTTCTTGTCAGTCATGCAGAATTCGGCAAGGCATTATTGTGGAGCAGCATCACTTCCCAGTCTTCCTGATCATCGTTTTTTGGATTGCATCTGTAAGATGTCACAGTTGTTGACAATAAATGTCAGCATTGATGGTTACACCACTGGCAAGCAATACGTAACACGCCACAGCGTCGCTGTTACACCAGATGCATAACATTATCTTTTGTGGATACGCGCATGTCTTTTTAAGGCGAGTTGCTGATTAGTTTGGGCTCAAACATTCCTTTCTCTCCATTATGTGTGGCATTAAGACACCATTTCTCGATACCAGTAACTTTACGGAATAGGAATGGTAGGTGTTGTTAGGAGCCAATTGATAACGTGCAAACAGATATGCACATATCATTTTTTTGCCAGTTTGACTTTGAGAATGAGGTACCCATACATCCGAATTTTGAACCTTCTCCATTCCATTCAAATGTTACACGATGGTGGAATGATCACAGTTCACCACGTTTTCCGATTCTCGAGTACACTGACGTGGATAATTCTGGATTAATGCGTTTAAACGATCCTCATCAAACCCCGAAGATCTTGTTGAACGTGGAGACCCACTAATGTCAAAACGATCCTCCTTAAAACGCGAACAACATTTTCTTGTAGTGCTCTGTCCAATTGCATTATCCCCATATACTGTGGATATGTTTTTGCCTGCTCTTCGCTGCTGTCACTCATCTACTGAAGTCACATAGAAGAGAAATGTTAAATTTTCTCTACTTGTCTCTCCATATTCTAGCGCCCATAGCTCATAGCTCCACTCAGTATCCCGAAATGACAAAATAACAATATGTAGGTAATCTAAAATAGCGACAGTGCACTACCAATAGAACATGAAAATCGATAAATAAACACATAGCAACCAGAATACCAAAATGCAAAAAAAAAAAAAACTACGAATTTATACACCAACCCAATACAGCGTCTTATCTATATCCTGTCTGCACCATCACCTTCAAAATCGTTTCGTTCACTAACCCAACGTCCAGCGTCTTTAGAAACGCATCCTGGAGAAGGTTGGTTGGTTTGGGGAAGGAGACCAGACAGCGAGGTTATCGGTCTCATCGGATTAGGGAAGGACGGGGAAGGAAGTCGGCTGTGCCCTTTGAAAGGAACCATCCCGGCATTTGCCTGGAGCGATTTAGGGAAATCACGGAAAACCTAAATCAGGATGGCCGGACGCGGGATTGAACCGTCGTCCTCCCGAATGCGACATCCTGGAGAACTTTCCTTGTTCGTGGCTAGTGCCCTCTTCACTTTAGCTTTAACTTCCTCCTCCAGTATATCAAATATTCGCCCCTTGAACTTGATTTCCTCTTTTGAAGAGGAAGAAGTCAAACGAGATAAGTCTTGTGATAGTGGTGGTTGGTAAATACCTGGCAGCTTGGTTTTAGTCGAACATTTGTGAATAATGTAAGCCGTATGCGACAGTGCATTCTCATGGTGTAGTAAGAGTCGTTCGTACCACCACTTCTGTGGACACTTTCTCTGCATGTTCGAGCTCTAACGTCATAGCACATCGAGACAGAACTTTTTATTGACTGTCTGATCAGGAGGGATATTCTCTTTATGAACAACCCATCTACGCACAGGGTGGTTCAACTGCCACTTCCTATATGTTTCATGCAACCCGAAACACCTTCAAAAACCATGCGTGAGATATTTCATATTTTCTCCCTCCTTACGCACAAGCTATTAGTCCCACAGAAGAAATTAACAGGATATTTTTGAAGGAAATTTAATGTAGTTAAATTTTGTACTAGGATACGCAATCACTGGGGGCCATGGTTCTCAAATTATTCAATAAAAACGCATTTGAAGGTAACTTTTGTACGTTCCTCTTGAATAATTCGAAAACTGCGGCCTCTATGGAAAACGTATCATAGCACAAAATTTTACTGCCCAAAATTTCCTACAAAAAGGGTCTTGTTAACTTTTTGTGTAGGATTAATAGTTTGCTTCTAACGAGCGAGAGAATATGAAAATCTTGCGGATGGTATTTGAAGGCGTTGTGGGTTGCATGAAATTCAAGGACAGCGGCAGCCGAATCATGCTGTGTAAGTTGTATCAACAAGAACTTAACGGAACTTTTCGAGCTTGGCAGGGCTGAAAGTTAAAGGAAGACGCTCCTATTGCGACGATTGATGCTGCCTTTTAGGAACATTGCCAGAACCTTAGAAACTAAGTTTGGATCGTCCTGAAGGAGCTGTTTACATTTTCTGTCAACTATCGCGCGACGTTGCTGCTAATCGTCTCAACGCAGTCGTGGAACAAACTTTCTTGCAATATTGAGTTTTCTGATAAAAGACGTTCACGTATACAATAAAATATTCCCAAGGAGTTTCAGAGGCGTTGGATGATCTGTTTAATATCGTGCAGAATCAGGTTCATTCACTCGCTGGAGATTTACTGGAGCGATGATTTTTGATGGCCCACCGGGTCATCATTATCAGCCGATGTTCGTCCGTTTTTTGAACGAAAGCCTATATCAGTCCTGAGTCTTTGTCTAACCTAAAATGATTTATAAATGACTGCTACAGCGTTTGGTGCATTTTTGAGCCTTCAAAAAATATTTCACAGCTTTATAAATAAATGTGCTCTTTCAGGTCAGCTATCGCAAAACCACGAACTCACCGTAACATGACGATGGGAATGGTATATGGAGAGACATCTAGTAGCTTCTCGTAATCATTTGCTAGTAAAATTCAATTTCTGGAAGCTTCTGAATACAACTTCATACGTTAATATCTTCATCAATATAATGTATTAGTCGACTGCAATTTGAACACTGCAACTGCCTTTTGTTCTTCAACTTGCAGCTTGTTGTTTTGCATTTAAGTGTCACGAAGTCGTTTCTGAAAGTATTTGTATGGAGTGTAGCCATGTATGGAAGTGAAACATGGACGATAAATAGTTTGGACAAGAAGAGAATAGAAGATTTCGAAATGTGGTGCTACAGAAGAATGCTGAAGATTAGATGGGTAGATCACATAACTAATGAGGAGGTATTGAATAGAATTGGGGAGAAGAGGAGTTTATGGAACAACTTGACAAGAAGAAGGGACCGGTTGGTAGGACTTGTTCTGAGGCATCAGGGGATCACAAATTAAGCATTGGAGGGCAGCGTGTAGGGTAAAAATCGTAGAGGGAGACGAAGAGATGAATACACTAAGCAGATTCAGAAGGATGTAGGTTGCAATAACTACTGGGAGATGAATAAGCTTGCACAGGATGAAGTAGCATGGAGAGCTGCATCACATCAGTCTCAGGACTGAAGACCACAACAACTGGAAACAAACCTTGTCTTGAACGTCGTGTCGTGTGACTAGGGCCTCCCGTCGGGTAGACCGTTCGCCGGGTGCAAGTCTTTCGATTTGACGCCACTTCGGCGACTTGCGCGTCGATGGGCATGAAATGATGACGATTAGGAGAACACAACACCCAGTCCCTTAGCGGAGAAAATCTCTGACCCAACCGGGAATCGAACTCGGGCCCTTAGGATTGACATTCTGTCGCTCTGACCACTCACCTACCTGGGCCGGACGTCTTGAATGAAGATGTATAAAAAGCGGGATGTTTAGTCCACAGCGACGTATTTATACCACCATTATGGCAAATAATTCAATGCCAGCAGCAGAGGCTTACAAGACTAATTTAAGTCAAGTTCATCATAAAACTGTGCTTCCTCTCGCCCTCGGTGCTTCTGCGACGTCGCGCGAATTTTCATTCCCGTCCGCGGCCAGAATCAACTCTCTGTTAGCGATGTGCGGCGCAGAGAGAAGAAATTACACGAGGTATCGTTCAGTCGATTCCCAAGGACACGGTTCTCGCATCACTGCTACACTCAATTAAAGCAAACAAGTTCATTTTGGGCTGTGAGACAGGATTAAATTTGTCATTACTCCAACACCCAAATTACAATGCCCTGCAGCAATCTGACTGCATTCAGAAAGATTCCGATATCGGACCACTGCACTATAAAACGTATGCCGCGAACAGACAAAAACACCACTTCCGTCTGGTCCATGGTAAGCTCCGCAGATAATCTCCACAGACACAGAATGAGTGAAAGTGTAACTCCGCCATTTCATACGCCAAGCATAAAAACTCTCTTCAAGTATCCATTGACGCAAACGCCGTTAATTAGCTTCAATTACACAATCCCAATTCCGTCTCTCCAGGGAACTTACATTCAAATTCTTTTAAGTTTTCCGCACTGGAGGAAATAACAGCGTCGATCACTCTCATTAACTCCCTACGAGAAATGTGCGACGCTTTTAAATACTGACTCCATGACGCAGAGGCTACGACTTGCGTCTTGAACCAAGGAGAACTGCAGGCTGTCATCCCCGTTACGCCAGCATCAGTCAGTTTCCGAAATTTTTTAAATAGTCAGGCTTTTGATCCAGTGAGAATCAGGAGCAAAATGCTGGTACTCTCGTTGGTTAAGTCCTCCCCCCCACCCCCACCCCCACCCAAAAAATAAAGTAATAATAGCCCTCTGCAAACTACTGGCACCCGCCAGGAATGGTCGCAGTGTTGTTAATGGTGCAAGGAGGTTAACTGAAATCAACAGCAACTAACCTCTAAAAGGCACAAATATAATCCTGACCAACTTTAAGAATTATCGAGCGGAGCGGTGCAGTTGTAAGAAACTGCACTCTTAACCGCGAGAACGGCGGCTCAAGTCTGGGTCCGGCCGTTGAGATTTAGATTTACCGTGGTTTACCCAAAGTCACTGCCAGGAAGTCCTTACGAAAGGAACACCACCAGTCTTCTTCTCCAAACTCTCCCAATCTGAGTTTGTGCACCATATCCTCTCTTGCTGATCTCTGTCTACGTAAAAAAATATGGAAGAGAGTGTACGCCTTGATGCAGACACTTCTTATTTATAATTCCCCAAAGCAGTTTAGCCAATATACTACCATCTTCACATTAAAATTTAACATGGTTACATTACGTTACGACAAGTGTTAATAGGTTTTGTACTGTTTGGTTTCAAATACAAGAGCGAATAATCTTACACCTTTTTATTTTATAGTCACCGCTATATGCTGTATTTCTACGTTTCTTGTGGTTTTTTCGCACGTAGCCTGCCTTTTGCAATGACGTGAGCAGCTATCATTAACAAATACGTAAATAAAAATTTAGAGAGATCTGTTCCGCTTAAGTATCGAATGACGCGTTGTTGCAAAATATTCAGTGTACATTTATTAGGTTTCCACCTACTAAAGTCGACCAACCAACGTGAGTGCCCCATAGAATATATTATATGTTAGCACCCACCAAAAACCTCTCTGAACACAGCCACAAACTTCATTATCAGAACACAGTTCTTTTAAGATTATATTTTCGTATTTGTTGATGACGGCCGTACATGCCTTTGGAGATGACGTGCTGTATGCCAAAAACCGCAATGAACATAGAAGTATACGGTGATTACAAAATAAAAAAGGCACTATGAGGTTATTCGCCCACTTATTTTGAACCAAACAGTACAATGTATAATAAGTGTTTTCGTAATGTGGTATAACAATATCAATTTCCATGTTTTATAATCAATTAAACTCCGTATAGGTGACGATATTTCGCCGAAACTAGTTTGGGAGTCAAAAACCGAAAGTGTTTGTATCAAGGCTCACAGTCCCATACTGCCAGGTATTGTTTTGATACGATAGCTATCTAAAACTCCACCTGTAATGACTTCTATCATTAAGAAAGAGGATTCCAAAATTGTTAGAACTGTTAGAAGACAGCTGGAGTAAGTGACAGTCTAAAGCAGCGCAAAGGCGAGTGCCCACTAGGCCAACGAACGGCAAACACTGGATTCGGCCGAATGTTGATCACCAGTGCATTGGTCTCCTCACCAAACGAAAGGCTTGGGCCAAGGGATTCGGTCACGTAGGATCGGTGTTGGCTGCGATAACTTGCCGACGTTGCTCACGTTTTGTTAATGTTTTAAAGTGGCGTTTTAATTACAGTTTCACCGGTCTATATTCTGAGGGAAGAAGAGGATTTAGCAGTCGTCGCGTGTGCCATATTTATTTTACTGCAAGAAGCCGATCATGTGAAAAAAGAAGAAGAAGGAGAAATGAAGATGGTAGACGACGTCTCTTCTGAAAATTAGAGGTTAGTGTGGTGGGACAAAATTAATAGCTCACCTTATAGCTGAATTGTAAAATAGATAATTTTATAATGTTTATGAATAGAAACTACTGATTTCTATTTTTTATTGAATTGTGAATAAAATTTCCAAAGAAGAGGCCTCTTATACGAGAGCTGTACTTGCAGTAGAAAGATTAATGATCACTCTTAGTTTTGTTTTGTTTTTGTTGTTCACGGCAAGAAGATATGAATGAAGATTGTTTACATCGTGCACATTTCTTTCAAATGGCTTAGTTATTTCCCTGCAAGAGTCTAACCTTATCAATTTGTTTTTGTAATCTAATTCTTAGTAACCCGTAAACATCCCCGTTCATTTGTAGCTTTAATGCTGTCTCCATATTCCACTCCGTACTCCAGTATTTTTAAACACGACAAATACACAACCCTAGTGAGAGCAGACTTTGCCTGCAGGAGAAACAGCAACTGTTGACATTAACTTCTGCAGGTCAGCTACAAGTTGCACTCAGTATGTTTTACTGACAGGTTACATTCTTCAGTTTAACAGCCAACCGCTGCACGAATTTTAAGCACGGTGCAGTTGAAAAATAGGTCCGCAACTTCTTTCATAACAGAAACAAATAGTTGTAGCTTAGTCGTAAGTTGTACTGAGAAGCATCTTTTTTCATTTCCTGATGATCACTAGTTTCGGACACCTGTGCCCATTTTCAGACCATCCGTATCGTAAGTGCGACAAATTCAGGCGATACCTTATGTACAAAAAGGGCTCCTGCATTGGTGATCAAAGCGGCACTACGGCCGACTCAACAACTGTAAATAGACTACGTAGGACTGACATTAGGTTCTCTAATGTCAGCCAACTACTTTATACCGTAAATTCCAGAGTTTCTGATGATGCTTTTGTTAAATTAAAGAGCGAAACCTGTCAATAATATTAACTGCGGTATGTGGCTGTCCTGAAAAGCTTATATGCACTTCCGTTCTAAAGACACAACAAATCGCTGCTGAACAAATGAACATTCGACTCGGCGTCCTCACTACGAGATGGGGACCAAGTTCAACCAACCACCAACGCTTTCAAAAAATGGTTCAAATGGCTCTGAGCACTATGGGACTCAACTGCTGTGGTCATCAGTCCCCTAGAACTTAGAACTACTTAAACCTAACTAACCTAAGGACATCACACACATCGATGCCCGAGGCAGGATTCGAACCTGCGACCGTAGCAGTCGCACGGTTCCGGACTGCGCGCCTAGAACCGCGAGACCACTGCGGCCGGCACCAACGCTTTGATGTTACTACCAGGAGACTGATCAGCAACCGAGTCCGCCCTCTTCGTTGGCTCCGTTTTGCCGCCCGTACTTGCTAAGCAAACAAATATCGGCCAAAGGAACGGTTGACATTCCTTCGTTCGCCTTCGTTGGCCTAGTGAGTACGAGCCTCAAAGCGCACACCTGCGCGTCCCGGTTTGGCAGAACCACCGGGCAGATCGGTGCCCCATCGGCGACAAGGGGAGGCAGGGTGTCTGCAGGCTGGGGCTGGGGGCCGGCCGCCCACCCCCGGCGTTCGCACTTCCTTCCGGACGCCGGATGCGCGCCGCCCGCCCCCGCAGCGCAGTTCGCCCCCACCCCCGTATCTGGAGCGTGCCGGCCCAGGGCGGAGCGAGCATCTGCTCCCAGCGCGGCGACGGCTCGCCTGCCCTTTGTGCGCTTCCTGTTTGCCCTCGCCTGCCACAACAATGGAGCCGCCTGCGGATCCCGGCCGGCGGTCACTCACCGCACTGACCCGCCTCATCCGCGCCGCCGGCTACCTAAACAAACGTAGCACCCATTCGAGGGGGTTCGCCGTCTTTTACGCAAGCGTCACGGACGTTCGTTCTCCGGCATCTAGTTCCACTTATATATTCTACAATCCCCCACATGAACGGAGGATACTTTTTGTACTTCTATCTCTCTCGCCTTTCATGTTCCATTTGTATACACTTATTTCTCACCACTTCCTTTCTACCAGTATATATCACAATATTTCCGAAGCATAATTTAATAAAATGTTCTAACAAACTGATTTCTACAATTGCTTAGTTTATTTGTAATTGCCGCGCGGGATTAGCCGAGCGGTTTGGGCGCTGCATTCATGGACTGTGCGGCTGGTCCCGGTGGAGGTTCGAGTCCTCCCTCGGTCATGGGTGCGTGTGTTTGCCCTTAGGATAATTTAGGTTAAGTATTGTGTAAGCTTAGGGACTGATGACCTTAGCAGTTAAGACCCATAAGATTTCACACACATTTGAATATTTTTTTATTTGTAATTAATGATCACTGATGTAAAATTCATAGAATATAATATTTATTCTTTATAAATTTCCTGTTGTTAAATGAATGCATGTACTGTAGTATCTTTGGGAAGGGGGGGGGATTCTTTTGTGCTGTTGTATCTGTGATATCGCCGTCTTCGTATACAGTTTCCCAAGTATTAAAATCTTTTTCGCGTGTGTGTGGTGCTTTACACTTTGCGGTTACATACAGGGTCTTCCGAAATTCACATTACAGACCTCCAAGATCTGTAGAAGGGAGTGAGTACGCGTAATGTTTTGAATAGCAGCTCATATGATCACCTGACGTGAGTTCACGTCTGTTTCGCTGTGAGACCTATTCAATGCCTGTGTGTCTCCGATACAGTAAACATGGTTCGGTCCACGTTTTCGAAATTCACAGACTCGCTCCTTGTGTATGACGAAGATCGAGGTGACAGAGGATGAGACCTGGTAGTCAAGGGAAGGCAGGATTCGGTTACGATTGTGGACGGGTCCGTAATCAGTTACTATTGGTTGCCTTTTACAGTTTCACACATTTATTTATAAAACAGTTATTCCGGACTCAACAATAAATAAAAAAGTACCACACGTTATTAATGAAGGAATAAACAACTGTGTAAATAATAGTGCTTTCAGAGCGTTACAATTTGGCAAATCACCATAAAATACAGATACAGATAATGTTTTAAAAAAAACAAGCCACTGTGATCACGGCTGAAGGCCTTACACGCCAAGAATGGCAGTAAATTAAGAATGTTTAAGAACTCGCTGCAATTACAACTTACAGATATTGAAATATTAAAAAAAGTAAGTAGCCACAAACACAGCAGAAGGTATCAGAAGCAAGGAATTGCAGTAAATAAGGATTACTGGATAAATACAAATGTCGAATAAAATGACCACAATCACGGCTGAAGGCCTCACACGCCAGGAACGGCAATTACATAAAAAAATTAGAAACCTTATGTAAAACAGCAAATACAAGCAAAGGTTAATCAAAAGAAACAAGCAACTGACCACCAAATGGGTGAAATAAGATGATGGTAACCTCGTAACACAACCCTTACACTGCTATGTTTTTTTCCAGAAGGCGATCGGAACTATTAACTGGACATACGTAACCTTTAATATAGTTATTGAAAGGTATGGTAATAAATAATACAATAATAAAATATAAGGACCAGTCACAGACGGTTCTCCAGGAATCGACCTCTGAGAAGGTCCGGCAACAAACACATTCGCGAACGATGCGATAGGCAGCGAAGAGTTGCATTCACTTCAAAAGATGTTAACTCAGACTATTGGCAGTCTAACTAATGACTAATGATAATCTTGCTGAAGCTACCTGATGTCCAATAAACCAAATGCAAGAATGGAACAACACGTCAAAGCTGGAACCGGCGGACTGCGCTACGCCACCAGAATACTGTGCTTAGAGCACGACGATGTCGTGCACCCTCGTGACCACAGTCCTTCCATCTGGCAGTCCATGCGCGCCACCAGTGGTCCCAGTGTGTTCCCGCACTGCGCGGACCTGGCTCCTCCTGTGTCCCCAACCAAACTGCCACACTCACACGACCCAGAAAAACAACGACGTCGCCCCAAAGATGGGGCAACAGTTACTACATATTGATAGTGGACAGGCAACGCTTGCTAAACCGAGTGGCGCCAGTCAATACGAGAAGAAGACGAACAACCGCTACAATGTCAACTAAACGATACCGTCTGACCTGCAACAGGGGGCGGAAACCTACAAACAGCACCAACGCTGTACCACGAACGTTTTCCATAGCACGCCATTGCAGAAGCGTTTTTCTGAAGTTACGCAGATGCTCCGAGAAATATGTACCTTCACCGTGAGGAAGCAGGACTGAGGTGCTCCATGGCAACGCCACACGCCCGAATTTGAAGAAGATGTCCTACAACGCACTGAAGAGAACCCGTCTATATGTACTCGTACGATCGCGTGTGCAATGCGTGTCAGTCACAGTATCATCTTAGACGTTCTGCGTGAGCAACAATTACATTCGTATCACTTACAAAGGGTATACACTTAGGGTCCAGCCGATTGTCCAGAATGCGTTGCCTACTGCACGTGATTCCTGCACCGCTGCGTCGATACACCCCTGTTTGCACGTCGTGTTCTGTTCACAGATGAATGTGAGTTCGTTAGGGACTGTGTTCAGAATTCGAGGACAGCTATATCAGGGCAGACAAAAACCATCAAACCACACTTGTTGAGGAATTTTAGCATTAGTTTGGTACTAAAGTGTGGGCAGGTATTTTGGACTCTAGCTAACTGGTCTGCGACCTGATCTTCCTACAGAAAATATTGCTTCCGTTCATGGAAGCTGTGCCACCGTCAGCCAGGAAATGTGGTTTCACGTTCGGTACAGTGATCTCTTAACAGAGGGTATGATGAAAGATGAACAGGCCGAGGTGGTCCTACCGGTGGTCGCCGCGATCGCCGGACTTAGCTGGTATGGACTGCGTCTTGTAGTGTCGTGCGCAGACTCCTGTAAAGACAGTGGAAGATCTGCTGGAACGAGATCTAGCCGTTGCATTAGAAATTGAAGAGTCGCCAGATGTTGGTGGTCGAATCGCTGTTTTAATGCCTGATTACTGTTCTGTACGTACAGGATAATGGGTTCCTTTTTCTTTTGGAATAATGTAAACACGTAATGTTTAAGTGTCATACAAACAAATGGGCCTAAGTGATAAACGTATGTTTCGGTGTGTTTGATTTCCGCGTGGCCGCTACGGTCGCAGGTTCGAGTCCTGCCTTGGGCATGGATGTGTGTGATGTCGTTAGGTTAGTTCGGTTTAAGTAGTTCTAAGTTCTAGGGGACTGATGACCTCAGCAGTTAAGTCGCATAGTGCTCAGAGCCATTTCTTTAATTTAGAACTGTTATCTAACAATTGCACTGTGTCACACCTAATTCAGTTCCTCAAGCAGAATTGTATGAGTTAAACATCTGAATTGAATCCGTCATAGAAGGAAAACGGTACGTCACCAGACATGAATTTCTATTCAAAATATTGTTTACTCACTCCCCTCTCCAAGTACTAGAAATTTTAATGGGAATTTCCAAATACCCTGCATAAACCGAACTAGTGCTTCACAAACTCTACAGTATTTCGTGAACACGAGAAAATCCTGTTGCAACAAAATTAGAACATAATTACAACAACTTAGCCGGCCGGGGTGGCCGAGCGGTTCTAGGCGCTACATTCTTGAACCGCGCGACCGCTACGGTCCCAGGTTCGAATCCTGCCTCGGGCATGGGTGTGTGTGATGTCCTTAGGTTAGTTACGTTTAAGTAGTTCTAGGGGACTGATGACCTCAGAAGTTAAGTCCCATAGTGCTCAGAGCCATTTGAACCATTTGAACAACAACTTAAAGATTTGTTTACATTGTGTTCTATCGATCTACACTTAAATAGCTCATTTCTAACATCGTTTTTTGTTGTTGGGCACCATCATCCCAAGAATCTTTCACCACATGGAAGAATGAAGAACCAAAAACTTATATTAACTTCAACAAATGTATATCTAAACGTGAACAGCGGTCTGAAGACGAACCTGTCATTTAGCAACCAGTAAGGGCGCAATTTGTGTAATAAATATTATTAAAAATAGGTGCTGGCTACTATTGTCTTCTTTGCAAGAATCAACCTGTATAAAGTAATACATTGCCGACTCTTCTTCGAACGTACTTCTCTTACCAGTAAGCCTCTAATGCACAGCCCTCTCTTGTAGCGTCTGCCACTAGAGTTGTGAGCATCATCTCAACGTTCTCGCGGTAACTAAACGAGATCTTGACGAACTGTACGATATCAGTCGAAAAATCCAGTTTCAAAGGCCGTGATCAATTAACTGAAGTTTTGCATCCATCGGCGGGAGACATCAAAAATGGTTCAAATGGCTCTGACAAGGGAACCTCCCCATCGCACCCCCCTCAGATTTGGTTATAAATTGACAGTGGATAGGCCTTGAAAAACTGAACACAGATCAATCGAGAAAACAGGAAGAAGTTGTGTGGAACTATGAAAAAAATAAGCAACATATACAAACTGAGTAGTCCATGCGCAAGATAGGCAACATAAAGGAGAATGTGAGCTGACGAGCGCCGTGGTCCCGTGATTAGCGTGAGCAGCTGCGGAACGAGAGGTCCTTGGTTCAAATCTTCTCTCTGGTGAAAGTTTTAATTTTTTATTTTCAGATAATTATCAAAGTTGAGGCACTCACACATAATCAACTTCGCTCTCCAAAATTCCAGGACATGTTCAGATTTGCTTGGACATATACAGAATTTGACGGTCTACGCACGGAAACATTTGAAAACGTAAAAAACATATGTTTTGACAGAGCACAGGGAAAACTGTGCGACTCTGAAACTGTTGCATTCATTTGATGCAGTTTATGTGACAAACTCTTACGTTTTCATCACTTTTTTTGGAGTGATTATCACATCCACAAGAAAACCTAAATCGGGCAAGGTAGAAGAATCTTTTTACACATTCGCCAAGTGTGCAAGTTAGGTGGGTCGACAACATATTCCTGTCATGTGACGCACATGCCGTCACCAGTGTCGTAAAGAATATATCAGACGTGTTTTCCTGTGGAGGAATCGGTTGACCTATGACCTTGCGATCAAATGTTCTCGGTTCCTATTGGAGAGGTACGTCCTTTCGTTTACTAATCGCACGGTTTTGCGGTGCGATCGCAAAACACAGACACTAAACTTATTACAGTGAACAGAGACGTCAATGAATGAACGTACTGATCGTAACTTTGCGAAAATAAAGAAAGTAAAATTTTCACTCGAGGGAGGATTCGAACCAAGAACCTTTTGCTCCGCAGTTGCTGACTCTAACAACGAGACCACGGCGCTCATCATCTATTATTGTCCTTTATGTTGCCTGTCTTGCACATGGACTACTCAGTTTGTATATTTTGCTTATTTTTTCATAGTTCCACACAACTCCTTCCTGTTTTCTCGATTGATCTGTGTTCAGTTTTTCAAGACCTATCCATTGTCAATTTATAACCAAATCTGAAGGGGATGCGATGGGGAGGTTCCCTTGTGAGCACTATGGATCTTAACTTCTGAAGTCATCAGTCCCCTAGAACTTAGAACTACTTAAACCTAACTAACCTAAGGACATCACACACACCCATGCCCGAGGCTGCAGCGCCTACAACCGCTCGGCCACTCGGGCCGGCAGGCGAGAGACATCATCGACATCAATGGGCAACTGTAGCGTAAGCTCAACATGGCCCCAAATTCATAGAGTAGTGTGGAGGGCGCAACCATTACTGACTTCACGCTGCAAGAGTGATTATCTGTGGCTGGTAACACGTTCTAGATCCAAAGTAATTCGGATGCCAGATGTGCACCAATTTCTAATCGAGTACAAAAAAAAAAAAATGGTTCAAATGGCTCTGAGCACTATGGGACTTACCTTCTGAAGTCATCACTCCCCTAGAACTTAGAACTACACTCCTGGAAATGGAAAAAAGAACACATTGACACCGGTGTGTCAGACCCACCATACTTGCTCCGGACACTGCGAGAGGGCTGTACAAGCAATGATCACACGCACGGCACAGCGGACACACCAGGAACCGCGGTGTTGGCCGTCGAATGGCGCTAGCTGCGCAGCATTTGTGCACCGCCGCCGTCAGTGTCAGCCAGTTTGCCGTGGCGTACGGAGCTCCATCGCAGTCTTTAACACTGGTAGCATGCCGCGACAGCGTGGACGTGAACCGTATGTGCAGTTGACGGACTTTGAGCGAGGGCGTATAGTGGGCATGCGGGAGGCCGGGTGGACGTACCGCCGAATTGCTCAACACGTGGGGCGTGAGGTCTCCACAGTACATCGATGTTGTCGCCAGTGGTCGGCGGAAGGTGCACGTGCCCGTCGACCTGGGACCGGACCGCAGCGACGCACGGATGCACGCCAAGACCGTAGGATCGTACGCAGTGCCGTAGGGGACCGCACCGCCACTTCCCAGCAAATTAGGGACACTGTTGCTCCTGGGGTATCGGCGAGGACCATTCGCAACCGTCTCCATGAAGCTGGGCTACGGTCCCGCACACCGTTAGGCCGTCTTCCGCTCACGCCCCAACATCGTGCAGCCCGCCTCCAGTGGTGTCGCGACAGGCGTGAATGGAGGGACGAATGGAGACGTGTCGTCTTCAGCGATGAGAGTCGCTTCTGCCTTGGTGCCAATGATGGTCGTATGCGTGTTTGGCGCCGTGCAGGTGAGCGCCACAATCAGGACTGCATACGACCGAGGCACACAGGGCCAACACCCGGCATCATGGTGTGGGGAGCGATCTCCTACACTGGCCGAACACCACTGGTGATCGTCGAGGGGACACTGAATAGTGCACGGTACATCCAAACCGTCATCGAACCCATCGTTCTACCATTCCTAGACCGGCAAGGGAACTTGCTGTTCCAACAGGACAATGCACGTCCGCATGTATCCCGTGCCACCCAACGTGCTCTAGAAGGTGTAAGTCAACTACCCTGGCCAGCAAGATCTCCGGATCTGTCCCCCATTGAGCATGTTTGGGACGGGATGAAGCGTCGTCTCATGCGGTCTGCACGTCCAGCACGAACGCTGGTCCAACTGAGGCGCCAGGTGGAAATGGCATGGCAAGCCGTTCCACAGGACTACATCCAGCATCTCTACGATCGTCTCCATGGGAGAATAGCAGCCTGCATTGCTGCGAAAGGTGGATATACACTGTACTAGTGCCGACATTGTGCATGCTCTGTTGCCTGTGTCTATGTGCCTGTGGTTCTGTCAGTGTGATCATGTGATGTATCTGACCCCAGGAATGTGTCAATAAAGTTTCCCCTTCCTGGGACAATGAATTCACGGTGTTCTTATTTCAATTTCCAGGAGTGTACTTAAACCTAACTAACTTAAGGACATTACACACATCCATGCCCGAGGCAAGATTCGAACCTGCGACAGTAGCGATCGCGCTGTTCCAGACTGGAGCGCCTAGAACCACTCGGCCACTCTGGCCGGCTTAATCGAGTACGATTTTGTTGCTAATTATATCTGTACATACAGATACTGTGATACAGAACCAGTGGCAGATGAAGAATGTTACAAGATACAGCAGAATTTCATTAAAGGTGTTTCGAGCGAAGGACGTCTTGGAAATAATTGTGGATACCTCAGGAAGTGCTGCGATATTTCAAAGATTTTGTTGGTAAGATGTATACATATGTGCTGTCTCCGAAAGCCGTAAAATGTTTTTATTACTGCCAAAATGAGCATAAAATAGACCTGAAAAGGTCATGCAATAGTTTTCACAGCTTTGTTCGGAAACCGTTTAATAGAACACACTCATGGTTGCATTATACTTTCTGACTACATTGTAGGCTGACTCATCGTTGGAGGTGGAAAGCTACGCTACAAAATAAGCACTCGACAAACAGTAGGGACAAAAATCTCAAATTCTTTAAATTTACTTCCAAGAAGCAAATTTTTGATTAGCACACTCTCTGGAATGTTCCCTCAAGAAACCAATATGAGGAGAGGTTTGTCAGTCCTGGAAAAAGAGGGTGGGCGGTATTTGGAGTGTAAACGGGATGCTGAACCCGAGGGGGAGATTATCCATTACTGGCCTGGCGTGTCACCTCTCTTCTGTCCCGATCTCGACCATTTGGGAGCGTCTGGGTAATGTACGATGTCATTTTTTTGTGCTGTCCTCCATGTTTCCCTATCTTGTGCTAATCACTTCACCTGGCCCTAACTGCTGCACCTATCACACCGTATGTCATTGTTTTGCATGTTTTAATCTCCATCGCTGTCTGTTCTTTTTTCCTCTGTTCTGCTCCCTAGAGTGCTAAGTTAACTACCACTAGAACTCGTAGCAGATGTCTCACTAATTCGTCTCTACCTACAGTAAGGGTCACCCGCAGATCCAATGTTTCGCCTGTCATTTCAGCACTTCCGCATCTCTTGCTCTGTCTGTCCACTTACTTTTTCTGATAGGACCACATTTTTAAATTTCCAGTATTTCCTTCGCCAGGTTTCCGGAGGCCCATGTTTCATTTCCACACAGTTCTGTGCTCTGGAACTACTTTCTCCCGAAATTATTCGCGATTTCCATATCTCATACTAATGAAGCTGTTTCACTGCAAAAAGTTTACTTTGCTTCTTCCAGTCTCCTTCTGATAACTTCCTCCCTTCGGCCTTCCTGCGTAACTTCGATTGTTATTATGTGATTTCTCTTATTTCTTCCAATAGTGTGTCGTTCGCAATTTAGACGAAAAAATGTAGTTGTCCTTTCTGCTATTCTTCGTCACCTTCGTGTAGTTTTTTCGTAAGCTATATTCTGTGTTAATATGCAGTCCACTCCCGTCAATTGAATCTCGTCTTCCTTACATTCATCCAGAAGGGCTATTCCATCTGCAGACCTCATTAGTTGAGTACGTTCCCTAACACTTTTATTCCTCTTTCGAAATTTCCCTTTCATCACTCCCTCCGTTGATTCTTCAGCGTACAAGCTGAACAATAGTGATGATAAGCAGTAATGCTGTCTTAAATCCTTTTTAACCAAACGTGCCTTTATACTCTTTTTTTCCTTATCCTACCTAATATATGTATAAGGTACTAGTGTATACCCTGCCAATACAAAGCGTTTAAAGAGTGAAATAATAGAAAAATATAGAAACTTTAAAATGGTGGTTTTAGTGCTCTCTCCTCCCACCCCCATTTCAGTATAGTAAATTTTGCGGGCCGGCCGAAGTGGCCGTGCGGTTAAAGGCGCTGCAGTCTGGAACCGCAAGACCGCTACGGTCGCAGGTTCGAATCCTGCCTCGGGCATGGATGTTTGTGATGTCCTTAGGTTAGTTAGGTTTAACTAGTTCTAAGTTCTAGGGGACTAATGACCTCAGCAGTTGAGTCCCATAGTGCTCAGAGCCATTTTTTTAAATTTTGCGGTTTGCCGTTTTGGTAGGCCTTACTGGTAACACAAAGTGTCGTCACCCATGATGAGTGTGTCTAGAAAAGAACGGTCCGCGTTTTGCATTGCAGTCAAGTCGCGGAAGGCGTCCACCCCATGTTATTTTCGTTCGGGAGTCACGTTGTGAGGGATACACTTTGCACACTCCTCTTCTTCAAAATTACTGGAGAATGTCGTGAACACTTGATTCAGAGATGTTGCTCCATCGTGATTTTTGACACGCAACGACCGCTCGCACATTATTAACCGCTGCACGCTTCCAATCGACTGGTGAAATCCAAATCTACTCTCTACAGTTTTTAGTAAAAGTTATCATCATATTTACTGTGGTGGCACGCTTCTACGTTAGAAACAAAGGCAGTCTCAGAACTTCTTGCGACGGACGCTGTACGTACTTCATCCCCAAAGTTCTAAGAATCATGACCATCGTATTCCAACTTCAGTAGTCAAAGGCTTTCTCTATGGCTACAAATGTTGGAAACTGTAGAAGAAATGGTTAATAGATCTTCTTCCGCCACAGACGGGAGCATCCGATACATACGATTAATTCATAACAGAATTCAACGAAGTCCAAATTTTAATTTTAAATTTACTGCAGTTTTGGTGACGTAACTAAGTTATGTAGTGCATATATTTACAAGATGGAAATCATGATAAAAAGAGATTTATTATAAGATTTATTATTTTTCAAGAACGTAATAATTTTTTTTCTAATTTAATTCGTAACTGTAAGCACATATGAAATCATCAAAGTCATTAAATAAATTATTCCATGCAAAAATCTGATAATGTTTATGAGAGAGCTAATTGTGGATAAATCTCTTTGGGTCGATAGCTTGCAAGTTCATACAACTTTGTTCTTCTGAAGTTAACGTATTTTTGATGTGAGTTAATAATGGTTCTGGTTTGAGTTAGTTGTTGTCTGCAGTAGTATGGAGCGCATTTGTACTGTTGGTAACGGTAGCTTGCACTGTTATTTAATGAGAAGGTTTTATACCTGCATGTCATCTGAAATGATTGAAACTGATAGGCAGATGGACACAAATTCAGTCAGATAGAGTTCGAATTTAAACTATCAAACTGAAAAATACTTACCGTAGGAAATTTATCTTTACTGTGAGCCATATTTTTCAGCAAACCAAATTTTTCAGCGAGTCACTTTTTCGACAAGGAGCTACAAGCAACACGTGGGTATTGTTTAAAATTGCACAATCTTCCTTCTTACACATTTATTACTGCACTAGACCAGCGTTAAAATGGCTGTGAGATTGGACTTAATCTGGCACATTCTTTTCGTTCTGTACATTTTAGATGGTTTTTCTATAAAATAGAGTGAATGTTTGTCTGTAATGTGGGTGCTCTTCATCAGGAAGTTTTGAAAAAAAACAGTTTGGTTACTGGTGTGAATTTATATGTTGCAGATCAAGAAAGAGGAAACATAATATGCGAGTTTGTATGGAAAATAGTTCCAATGATATCATTATGGATGGATTGATTCCAATATATAGCAATCATTAGCGACAGATGAGAATGCAAGACAAATAAACAACCTCCAGGCTGTACTTCGAGTAAATGGACATGTGAGACCACTGTTCACAAATTTTGTATTTCTATCTTTTCTTTATTTTGTGTGTGGAAATTGAAAACAGTAAATAGAAATATGAAAACGGAATTAATTACAGATCTTGAAAACACAGTAACAGCCAATTTGCAAGGCTTGGGCCATCAGTTGTTAAAAATGTAATAAAGAACCTAGTATTCAATCAGCAGTCAATTACTGAAAGAACAAAACAATCTGTTGCAACTAGTGAACAACCTGTAGACAAAAGTTTATGCACGGAATCTGACTCTCTCTCGGCATTTGAGTCTGTTAGGAGACTGTGTCCTATGTGGTTCTGTGTTGGGTTTAAGTCAACCACATTCAAGAACTGGGCGCAGGGCATTCTAGTGAGTAGCATCCTTTGGCTCCAGATTCTTAGCAAACTCCTCGTAACATCTACTTGATGACAGCCCTTGGTTGAGCTGTTCTCAACATAAACTTCGATCTGCAAGAAATTACGGTGACTGTCCGATTACCGTGTACACGATTATGTTGTGTCATGCAGTGGCTATTCTAACTCGCCATCCTGCATTTCCTTCGTGGCATGTAAACATCTTCATTCAATAATACTTTAAATGATCTCACTCAAATTACGTTCCTATGAATGTGTGTGACTAAACTAGTGGTGATCGAGCTGTTTATCTGAGTCTGGCCGCACCTATAATTAAAATTTGTTGTTTACTTTAGAGTCAGGTGCTTCATGTGTAACATTCACCTTTTTAAAATGTATTTGCAATGTCTATTTGTGTCGTAAATCGAAATTGTTAGTTAGTGGTTTGAATGTTACACAATAGCTTGATGTACCTATTGCTATATTTTGAATCCAGCTAAAGAGACCTGGGTACGATAAGAGCCTTTACTGAGAGTGTCTATCTCTCTAATGGTGATCGCCATCCACACTTTATTTAAGTCAAGAAAGAGAAATTTCTTGGTTCTGAAACTCCCAGTTCTGTCAGGCTATTCTGTTTGCTTTCAACCAGTGATCTGCCATCTAATTCTCTGCAAACAGTCGCGTGATAGTGGATGGCTGATATTAATGACCACTTAGCTATTTCCAATATGTTTTTTAAACTTGTAATGTGGAATATGCAGCTTAATATTGTACACTTGTCATATGATTAGGCCTTTATGTCAAGTATCTATCAAATTTTATTGAGCTTAATGTTCTTAAAAAATAATTTTAAATATGCATCTGGAACCAAATGTTTCTATACTCAAAATTATTGCCCGTATCCAACCTATCATCCCACAAAAATTCTGTAATTATTTCTGAAACACATGGTATGGTTACTGTACTTCTGATGCCTAAGAAAGAATATATTGATAGCGTCAAATTATTTTTATGGTAAAACGTATCTTGGCAAAATATGGCTAATGAAAAGAGTAACAGAGTTAGGTGTGGACAATATTTGTTATGCTATGAACTTGGTGAGTACTAGTTTATACCATCAGGATGTTTGAAACAGGTCTGATTATTTACAAAACAAGTTAAATAAAAAGTAGTGAGGTGAAGTTAAAACTGAAGAAAGATGTCAGAAACTGTTGATGAAGTTGAATTTTATATATTTTGACTACTTTCTAAATTTTATAAAAAGATTGAAAATTCTGTGAAAGTATTTTACTTTTATAAACACTTTTCATTCTGTGAGACAATGCCCAGAAAGTTATATCCAAATTAATTTGAAAGTATGATATATTGTATGTCATTTAAATTTTCTTTTTGTGTCTGATCAATAATCATTGTTGCAGATTTTCACTATGCTCTTATGAATCATTAGTTAGAATGAACTGATTTTCATGCACTAACATGCAGTAGTAAGTAGATTAGATTAGATTAGGTTATTACTTGTTCCATAGATCACGAATACAACACTTGGTAATGATGTGGAACGTGTCAGGTTAATAAAAGATATCTATACAAGATATTACATTACACAAAATATTACATGACACTTAATTTTTTTGGGGAAATTACCCACTTACTATATCCAAAAATTCATCTAATGAGTAGAAGGAGTTGCCATTCAGAAGTTCTTTTAATTTCCTTTTAAATGGTATATGGCTATTTGTCAGACTTTTGATGCTATTAGGTAAGTGACCAAAGACTTTTGTGGCAGCATAATTTACCCCCTTCTGAGCCAAAGTTAGATTTAACCTTGAAGGTGAAGATCATCCTTTCTCCTAGTCTTGTAGACATGTAGACTGCTATTATTTTTGAATTCGTTCAGATTGTTAATAACAAATTTCATAAGTGAATATATATATTGGCAGGTTACAGTGAAGATCTTAAGCTCTTTAAATAAGCGTCTACAGGATGATCTTGCATGAGCTCTGGCAATTATTCTGATTACACGCTTTTTTGCAATGAACACTCTTTTATCCAATGATGAGTTACCCCAGAATATGATGCCATACGAAAACAAATAATGAAAATAGACGTCGTAAGCTAATTTACTGACATGTATATCGCCAAAATCTGCAATGACCCTAATAGCATAAGTAGCTGAACTCGAACGTTTCAGCAGATCTACAGTGTGTTTTTTTCCCGTTCAACCCCTCATCAGTGCATACACCTAGAAATTTTGAATATTCTACCTTAGCTACCGATTTCTGATTGAATTCTATATTTATTAATGGTGGAATTCCATTTACTGTGTGGAATTGTATATACTGTGTCTTGTCAAAGTTTAATGGCAGCCCATTTGCAGAGAACCACTTAATGATTTTCTGAAAAACATCGTTCACAATTTCATCAGTTAATTCTTGTCTGTTGGGTGTGATAGCTATACTTGTGTCATCAGCAAAAAGTACCAGCTTTGCATCTTCGTGAATATAGAATGGCAAGTCATTAATGTATATTAAGAACAGCAGAGGACCCAAGACCAAACCTTGCGGCACCCTATTCTCCATTGTTCCCCAGTTTGAGAAATTACCAGTTTTTTGCATATTATGTGAACTGCTTATTTCAACTTTCTGCACCCTTCCAGTTAGGTATGATCTAAACCATTTTAGCACTGTCCCAGTCATACCACAGTACTTGGGCTTATCTAGAAGTATTCCACGATTTACACAATCAAAAGCCTTTGAGAGATCATAAAAAATCCCAACGGGTGACTTCCGGTTACTCAGAGCATTTAATATTTCATTAGTGAAAGTATGTACAGCATTTTTCGTTGAAAAATCTTTCTGGAAACCAAACTGACTTTTGTTAAAACTTTATTTTTGCAAAGGTATGAAGCTACTGTACAATACATTACTTTTTCAAGAATTTTTAATAAGGCAGTCAGAAGAGAGATTGGGCAGTAGTTGTTGACATCAGATGTATCCCCTTTTTTATGCAGTGGTTTAACAATGGCATACTTCAGTCTATCTGGGAAAATATCCTGCTTCAGAGAGCTATTACATAGGTGGCTAAGAATCCCACTTATCTTTTGGAACAAGCTTTTATTATCCTGCTGGAAATGCCATCGATTCTATGTGAGCTTTTATTCTTGAGAGAGTTTATTATCTTCCTAATTTCAGAAGGAGAGGTGGGTGGAATTTCAATTGTATCAAATTGTGTAGGTAAGGTCTCTTCCATTAACTGCCTTGCTTCTTCTAACTAATATTTAGATTCTATTTTCTCTACAACATTTAAGAAATGATTATTCAAAATGTTTTTGACTTCCAGCTTGTTGTTTGTCAAGTTTCCATTCGCTTTGATGGTAATGTTCTCATCATGTACTCTTGGTTGCCTTGTCTCCCTTGTAATAATATTCCAAATTGTTTTGATTTTGTTATCAGAGGTATTAATCTCAGACATGATGCACATGCTTCCAGATTTTTTAATAACCTTTCTCAATGTAGCACAGTAGTTTTTATAATATTTAGCTGTTTCTGGGTCATTACTCTTTCTTGTTGTTAGATACTGTTATCTTCTGTGATTACAAGATATTTTTATTCCTTTAGTAAGCCAAGGTTTTTTGAATGGTTTCTTATAATTAGATTCAACTACTTTCTTGGTATAGAAAGCTATTTTTGTTATTAAATTTGTACTTCAAATTTCTAGTAATGTGTATTTTTCACAGAAATTATTGATTTTGCTATCTATTTGGACACATGTTGTAATAATATACATATCACAATTATTTTGGTGTGGGGAGGAATACAAGTTTATTTAATGTTTTTCAGTTTCTCACTCTTTCGAAAGTAAATACTTACATGGCTTATATTAATGACAGTGAAGTTCAGAAATGTAAATGTTTCTATGTGGTTTGTAGGCAATTTGTCAATTTGTTGCTTATAACTAGGTGTAACCTAGGTTGTCTTTCCAACTAAATATTACTATGAACACAAAACTTACACATATAAAGTACATTTCACCTTCTGATTTTTTTTGCAAAAAATTATGTATTCCTACATTTTTCAGAACTGAACATTTGGCATTTTATCATTTTAGTGTCAAAATTTTCTGTGAATTTTCATGCTTACAGTATTATTGTTGGGGTGCTGTTACAGAACTCACCAGTGGACATTCTTTCATCACATACTATAGTATTCAGTACATACAATAAATTCTCAATATAATTCAAAAAAGGTATAAATTGTTTTTTTACATTTACTCTAATGTATGCATTTATAAGATACTAAATGTGGTAAAACACAAATTTAACATAAGATTTATTATTTTTCAGAAAAGAATTTTTTGTATTTTCAATTTAATTAAAAGTTTTAATCATATATGAAATTTTTAATGTTCATATATAGTTTATTCTGAGAAATAATTTGGTAATATTTTGGAAAAGTACTAATTAACTGTAAATAAACTTCTTTGCATACATACTTTTTAAGACTTTTATACTGCAAGTTTATACATATTTTTCTTCTGAATTTAACACATTTTTGACATGAGTCAGTAATGATGGTCACTTTGAGCTAGTTGTTGTCTGTGGCAGTATGGAGTGTGATTTGTTCTATTGACAATGGTACACCAAAGAATCTTCTTTAATGTTAAGGTTTTATACTTGCAAGTAGATTGAAATGTTTTGAATAAATAGATAGATGGATACAAATTCAAGCACTCTGTGTTAGAATCAAAGCTGATCATATATCTTACACAAAATATACCTTTACAGCAAGCCAAGTTTTTCAGAGAGACACGTTTTCGATGATTAGCTATGAGGAACAGATGAGTAAATTGTTTTAAAATTGCGTTCCTTCTCAAACATTTATTATCTTGCTATACTATCATTAAAATAGCTAAAAAACTGCCACTGACATGACTTTTTTTTCAAAACATGAACATCTTAATTGGTTTTTTGCAATAATAGAGGCGCCCCCTTTATATTGAGCACAAAACAGAACTGCTCCTCTGACAGCTTTTACCTTCCCAAAACCAAAAAGATTTTCTTCCTATGTGCATTAAATTTATTTCTCTGTTCTTCTGCACACCTTTCAGTTAAATAGTTCACAAATATGATTTTTCATGATAGGTCACCAGAAAGTTTTACAGATGGAGGTTTCTATTTTGTGTATGCAAGCATAGTATCTCTACTTCCCTGCTGTCATTGTCCCAACCTAATAATGCTCCTGCATCAGTGCTGCATAGGCGAATATGTAGCTACTCAGTAATGTTTGTTGTTAATTATAAAATAGTGATTTTTTCAGTTTTAAATAGAGTAGCATATGTAATTCTGCCATTCCAAAAATTACGTTTCATGATCTGTATATAAATTTACGTCACTTGTAGACTTGGCAAATAACTCATTTGGTCAAACTGTTTTAATTAAAATAAACAGACATTTTCATTTTACATCTTCCTGTATAGCGCAGATATTAGACTCATCGCATTTCATACTGTTCACAAAATTAATTTTTGCAATCAAAGTGTTTCGTATTTCACAGTCACTTATCTGAGCCATGGACACAATCTGCTACTTTCTGTCTGTCATAAAATTGGTATTTAAATTCTCTGTGCAGCAAATTATCTTTGTCTGCTTATTATTATGATTTTGTGTGCTGTGAAACACACAAGAGACTACAACAGAAAACAACAGAAAAAATTGTTGAAAAATTTCTAACCAGATATTCTCAATTTGCTTGTATTGTCCCAAATGAAAAATGTGGTGTGCATCCTAAATGTGAGCTACAGTTGCCATGGATTCTCGTAAAGAAACCTCCACACAAAAGACAGAGAACCCAGTGTTGATTTTCCATAGTTAAGGTTCCAAATGAAATGAGGTCTTAACGTTCAGTGCATTTCTGAGCCATGATAATTCTCCACATTGACTACAATGAGTCCTGTGTAAACGTATAAACGTATAGTAGTGATAGATATAATTTTCGTTCTATGGATGTGTAGTCAGGAGTGTTTTATGGATACAGTACAAGTCATAAAAATAATACATAATGCATATTTACAGAATAAGAGGTATGGTAAAACTTTCCACAGAAGCTATGTGAAATGGTCTTCTAGAAAGTGGATATGTAAAATCTATGGAACATAGTTTCAGTTGAAAGTTAATACCAACATATACAATCCAGAGTCCAATACATAACAGTACAGAAAATAGCCTCACTGACCTCATTACTGCAATATACATGAGCTGAATTAAGATTTTATGTGCTCCACGTTTTTTATTATTAATGATATATACTTCAACTGATTTTGTTAAGAAATATGTCAGTAATGTAGTATGTATTTACTACACATAGCTAGTCAAGGATGTTTCAATAATTTTAGCAGTATTTGAGTTTGCAGTACTTTCTATGAACTACATAAATAAACAGCACTTGGAAGGGGAAAATAACAGCCTAATTTTCCTCTAGCAGTATCCAAGCATGGTAACTAGGTTCGTTTTGTGGCGATTTTTGTGTATCATCAATCTCGACAAGTGCAATGAATATGGATGATACCATATTCTATGGTATTCTGCGGTTTGAATTCACTCTGTTTTTTTAGCAGTTGCATTGATTTGATTTTGTAAACAATACTGACAATATTATACACATGCATAATGCATTATTCAAACTACAATTTCTCCCGGATAATTATTTTGTTCAAATTGCACAAGAAATCCAATTGACGTAGTGTAATAATGTTGACTGTAAGCTGTGTTCATATCACTAAAATTACAGATCGTACATCAGAGCTTTTATAATTTTTGTCTTCGATGGATTCAATTATTCTTAGCAAATTGATCATGAAAGGGAACCACAGAATACCACCAGCACACAACACTGACATATGCTACCAGAAATATTTTTCTCCGTGAGTCGTGCGTAGAGTAATTTTGGCCACATACATCATCGATGAAATCTTGTTCAACAATAAATACCATCAGCACTGTTCTTAGAAAATGCACTCTGATTCGATTAATTATTTTTTTTTATAAATAGAGTTCAGTACCAACGGTGCACATTTATTTCTTACACGTCGGACTATTGATAGTTTGCAGTTTCAAGTAATTTAAATTTGCCGCTGTGATAAAAGTTAAGATGGTGGCCAACAAAAGATAGAGGATTTCCTTTTTTATTACGATTTTCTTTTTCCAATAACTATTTAATAATTTAAATTGAATCCACCACTAAAAAAAATTATTAAATTGTTTTGAAAATTAGTTTAACACGAATTGATGCTATTTTCAACTAAAAGTAGATCCGAAGTTGCTATATAATTGCAACTAACAATGGCTGCGCTTCTTGCAACTATGATAAAACAATTAATACAAAAGTATAATTAAAAGAGGAAGTGATTTTTCAATAATTAATCATAAATAGGTTTATCGCGTTTGGCTCTATTTGCTTTTACCAGCAAATGAACATAAAGTACAATAATTTTACATTAAATGTTTTTCATTTAACAGACCTCAAATCGATTCGCGTCTTGCGTCGGCAATGTACATCGGAAGAAGACAAAGGGTACACAACAAAAGAAAAGAATGACATAGATTAACAAAGAATGTGAGACAAATATTGTCTCTGTTTTACATAATTATCAGCTTTTTAAGAAATAATTACATAATTGAATGAATATTATCCACACGTTCATAATCCACTCGTAATAAAATATATATACAGGGTGAGTCACCTAACATTACCGCTGGATATATTTCATAAACCACATCAAATACTGACGAATTGATTCCACAGACCGAACGTGAGGAGAGGGGCTAGTGTAATTGATTAATACAAACCATACAAAAATGCACGGAAGTATGTTTTTAACACAAACCTACGTTTTTTTAAATGGAACCCCGTTAGTTTTGTTAGCACATCTGAACATATAAACAAATACGTAATCAGTGCCGTTTGATGCATTGTAAAATGTTAATTACATCCGGAGTTATTGTAACCTAAAGTTGACGCTTGAGTACCACTCCTCCGCTGTTCGACCGTGTGTATCGGAGAGCACCGAATTACGTAGGGATCCAAAGGGAACGGTGATGGACCTTAGGTACAGAAGAGACTGGAACAGCACATTACGTCCACATGCTAACACCTTTTTATTGGTCTTTTTCACTGACGCACATGTACATTACCATGAGGGGTGAGGTACACGTACACACGTGGTTTCCGTTTTCAATTACGGAGTGGAATAGAGTGTGTCCCGACATGTTAGGCCAATGGATGTTCAAGTGGTGGCCATCATTTGCTACACACAATTGCAATCTCTGGCGTAATGAATGTCGTACACGCCGCAGCACATCTGGTGTAATGTCGCCACAGGCAGCCACAATACGTTGTTTCATATCCTCTGGGGTTGTAGGCATATCACGGTACACATTCTCCTTTAACGTACCCCACAGAAAGAAGTCCAGAGGTGTAAGATCAGGAGAACGGGCTGGCCAATGTATGCGTCCTCCACATCCTCTGAAACGCCCGTCGAACATCCTGTCAAGGGTCAGCCTAGTGTTAATTGAGGAATGTGCAGGTGCACCATCATGCTGATACCACATACGTCGACGCGTTTCCAGTGGGACATTTTCGAGCAACGTTCGCAGATCATTCTGTAGAAACGCGATGTACGTTGCAGGTGCTTGGGCCCCTGCAATGAAGTGAGGACCAATGAGGTGGTCGCCAAATGATTCCGCACCATACATTTACAGTCCACGGTCGCTGTCGCTCTACCTGTCTGAGCCAGCGAAGATTGTCCACGGACCAGTAATGCGTGTTCCGTAGATTCACTGCCCCGTGGTTTGTGAAACCCGCTGCATCGGTAAACAGGTATAATTGCAACGCATTCTCTGTTAATGCCCATTGACAGAATTGCACTCGATGATTAAAGTCATCACCATGTAATTGCTGATGTAGCGACACATGAAACGGGTGAAAGCGGTGACGATGCAGTATGCGCATGACACTACTTTGACTCAGTCCACCGGCTCTCGCAATGTCCCGTGTACTCATGTGTGGGTTCATGGCAACAGCAGCTAACACACCAACTGCACCCGCTTCTCCTGTGACGGGCCTGTTACGGACCCGTTTGCGTGCTACGACCATACCTGTTGCATACAGTTAGCGGTAGATGTTTTGTAATGTGCGGCACGTTGGATGCTCTCTGTCCGGGTACCGTTCTGCGTAAACCCTGCAGCCTTCCGCTGCATTTCGTCGACACTCGCCATAGATGAGTATCATCTCCGCCTTTTCAGAGTTCGAATATACCATGGTCACAGTTCCTACAACACTACACTATCACAGACGTCTGGTAACACGGTGTACTACAGTTGGTCTGCGTGCGGAGACGAATGCAGAATAACAATAGCAGCAAGCGCTACATGAGGACACTGCGACAGCTAGACCAAACTACAACAGTGCACTACAGCCACACTCGTAAACACGGTCGTCATCGTAAACATGTCCCTGCAGATGCTGCTCGCCGACCGTGGCCCGTGTTTGTTACAACACGCAACTGAACGTCGGAGGTTTCAAGCGTCAACTGTAGGTTACAATATCTCCGGATGTAATTAACATTTTACAGTGCATCAAACGGCACTGATTACGTATCTATTTATATGTTCAGATGTGCTAACAAAACTAACGTGGTCCCATTTAAAAAAACGTAGGTTTGCGTTAGAAAACATACTTCCGTGCATTTTTGTATGGTTTGTATTAAACAATTACACTAGCCCCTCTCCTCACGTTCGGTCTGCGGAATCGGTTCCTCAGTATTTGATGTGGTTTACGAAATATATCCAGCGGTAACGTTAGGTGACTCATCCTGTATATAACGTGGATGTTATAGTTTCTCCCCTTCTCCCACCCACTCTGTGCTATTTAGTTATGTCATTCCAAAAAGGAAAACAAGTGTAATCTCCAGTACTATGACAATGTCTGAAACTACCTTGCCCGTTTGCTGCGTAGTAAATAGTACTCAGTTACCAATGTTATGAAGTGAGAAACTCATCTGTAATCTGTCTATTTCACTGTCAATATTCTGTAGCGAGGAGCTCCGTTTTCAACCTGTAATCAGTTAGATATTACATCATAAGCGTCTGATATCAAGAATTAATTTTTTCTAGTGTATTGTTGGGTCTTGCTGTTCTGGAATTACAACTTAATTTCTTTGTTAGTTGTAGCGCCTTTGTTTCATAGCACCTTAGAAACAACAGTCCTAACAATCTAGTTTCTAACGCAAAACCTCAGTAGTCTAGAATAAAATTTTATGGAACACGAGAAAAAACATGATTGTAGTGTGCCACCAGGAGCTGAAAGGCAAATCGGTTCAGGTTATTCAAGCACATACATTACAGTCTAAAGTCGAAATCCTGATTGCTAGTCTATAAGCGTTTTTATATTAAAGCTGTGTCTACTGGTTCCAGAAACATGTTCATTCAGCGATAAAAGAAAATTTCAAGCAGAAAAATGTAAAAAGAAAAAAAAGGTCGTCCACTGATGTAAGCCCATGTTATGTCTCGTTGAAAATTACCTAGCTGTTTATTAGGCCTTGTAAACGACGTAGCAGACGAAGTTGAAATATACATGCGCGCACGGGCCAGATAGCATCTGTCTGGTGGCGTGTTGTGTTCTGCAGTAGCGGCGAGCGCGGCTGAGTTATTGCAGGGTTCCGCCGGTCTTCGCTACGCATGTGCCGCACGTCCGCCCCAGAAACACCCGACGAATATTAACTGCACGCTCCGGCCCTAACATCCCGTGGCCGGCCGCACACGCGTAATTTAGTGCATAGCGTCTCTTACCGGCCACGTCCGACTCCCGTGCACCACCATCTTAGGTGCAGACGTTAACCGTGTGCTCGAGACCCGTTTCCAATCATAAGCTTACTGCAAATTACTTGCCAGAGAATTTGCTTCCTTCGTGGCTTCATCTTCATGAGGGTCATCACCAAGCCGCTAGTCTGACGACTTTATTGGCGTTGGCGTTACTGCACACGGGAGTACAGGCCACGACCCCTTGGAATGGACATTACTGTCAAGCGATTGAAAGGTGACGTAAAACACGCCAGGTTGTCATTCGGCACGACATTGTACACGCAGTTCATTTAATCTCTCTGCAGCACGTAAGATTTCCATCCTTCATTTCGGTATAGCACTTACATCCAACTTTCTGAGTTATTCGTTGCTTATATTTCAATCTCTGTCTTCTTCCATTGTTTTAGCCATCTACGGCTCTCACTAGAACGATGGATGTTATTCCCTGACGTCATAACGCATTTCCTATCACCTTACCTCTTTTTCTAGTTAATGATTTCAACACAGTCCTTTCCTCAGCGAATCTATGGACTACCTCCTAATACCTTATCACTCTCCTTAATTTTCAACATCCTTCTCTGCCATTTGCAACAGTTATATATAAATATAAATTTCTTTCTGAAATTAAAGCCAACGTCGGACACTAGTTGACTTCTGTTGGTGAACAATGCTGCTTGTGCCTTCGCACATCTGCTTCTCATTGATCCTTGTTTCGTTTGTCATATTTTATTTTACTTTCACATTACCTTCTAGCTGATCCCAAACTTTATATAAAACATTCTCGGACTTCTTTCCGCGTCAGTTCAGATTTAACCTCGAGCTTTCGACTGTTTCCACCATCACCTTCGTCATAAGCAACTAACAGTCAAAACTGCTGCTCTGGTAGCCTAATATAAATCAAAGACGGCTTCTGATTGGTCGGTAGTTACTTCATGCTGTCGTAGATGGAGTCAACGTCTGAGCTAGTGGCGCCACCGCTCCCGCCGTAACGTAAACATTGAGACGAATACCTCTGGGTTTTCTCTGCATCGAGAGGTTGCTTCCATGCAACGATAAGATTACATCTGCTATGAAGGTTGAAGGTTTTCACTTACGTTCTTATTTCTACAGCCTCATTAATTATAAAGTCCCAGTATGAGGGAGCCTGGGACAAAAGTTTTATTACTACAAAGAGTATTGTGGAAGGCTTTAGACTAAATAAGGCAAATGAAGCAGATATCATTCCACAATCGGCGACATCGTTGCGAAAAAACGGGACCCGTATATGGAATAAGTTGCCTTTAATTTACGTCTATGGTCACAAACTCTTTGACTGACTGTTATCAAACAGTTTGTGACCATAGTCGTAAATTAAAGAAAACATATTAGATATCATTCCATCGTAATTTCGAAAATCACTGGTGGAAGATGTAAAAAAACACGTATTCAAGTTGGTGTGTAGATGTATGAGACTGGCAACATGCCATCAGTTATTCAGAAAATATCAACCACACAATTCCGAAGATAGCAAGGTCAGATAAGTGCGAGAACTATCGCATAATCAGCTTAACAGTTCAAACACCCGAGTTTCTGACAACATTAATATGCAGAAGAATGGAAAAAACTGAGAAGTTATCAAATGAGAATCTTATTGGCTTTAGTAAAGGTAAAGGCAGCAGAGAGGTAACCCTGACATTGTGCTTGACAATACACTGAAGCTGCAAAGAAACTGATATAGGCATTCATATCCAAATACACAAATATGTTAAGAGGCAGAATACGGAGCTGCGGTAGGCAACGCCTATATAAGACAGCAAGGGCTTGGCCCAGTTGTTAGATCGATTACTGCTGCTACAATGGCAGGTTATCAAGATTTAAGTGAGTCTGAAACTGGTGTTATAGTTGGCGCACCAGCGATGGGACACAGCAACTCCGAGGCAGCGATGGAGTGGGGATTTCCCGTACGACCATTTCACGAGTGTACCGTGAATATCAGGAATCCGGTAAAACATCAAATCTCCGACAGCCCTGCGGACGGAAAAAGATCCTGGAAGATCGGGGCCAACGACGACTGAAGAGAGTCGTTCAATGTGACAGAAGTGCAACCCTTTTGCAAATTGCAGAAGATTTTAATGTTGGCCCATCAAAGAGTGTAGCGTGCGTAACATTCAACAAAACATCATCGATATGGGCTTTCAGAGCTGGACCCACACTTGTACCCTTGATGGCTGCACAACACAAAAACTGGGCGCATCAACATCAACATTGGACTGTTGATGACTGGGAACATGTCGGCTGGTCGGACAGGTCTCGTTTCACATTGTATCGAGCGTATGGTGGTGTACGGGTATGGATACAACCTCGTGAATCCACGGACACTGCATGCGCGCAGGGGGCTGATCATGCGTTGGAGACTATAATGATGAGGGTCGATTGCAGTTGGAGTGATATGGGACCCCTGATACTTATAGATACGACTCTGACAGGTGATACGTACGTAAGCTGCCTGTCTGACCACCTGCATCCATTCATGTCCATTGTGCGTGCCGACGGATAGACAATTCCAGCAGGACAATGCGACTCTCCACACGTCCAGAATTGCTACAGAGTGGTTCTTCTAAGTTTAAACACTTCCGCTGGTCACCAGATTCCCTAGACACGAATTTTATTGAGCATATTAGGGTTGCCTTGTAACGTGCTGTTAAGAAGAGATCTCCACCCGCTCGTACTATTACGGATTTATGGACAACCCTGCAGGATTCTTGGTACCAGTTCCCTCCAGCGCTACTTCAGACATCAGTCGGTCCATGCCACGCTGTGTTGCGGCACTTCTGCTTGCTCGTGAGGGCTCTACACGCTATTAGACACCTGTACCAGTTTCTTTGGCTCTTCATTATAGAAGGAAAATTGAAGAAAAATTAAGAGACGTTCATAGGATTTGCCGATCTGGAAAATTCGTTAGACAATGTAAGATATTATTGGATGTTCGAATTTCTGAGAAAAGTAGAAGTAAACTATAGGAAATGATTCCATAGCAACACTGGAACACGTGAGGCAATACTGACCTTACGACTTATCTTAGAAGAAAGATTAAGGACAGGCAAACCTACGTTTCTAGCATTTGTAGACTTAGAGAAAGCTTTTGACAATGTTGACTGGAATACTCTCTTTCAAATTCTAAAGGTGGGAGGGGTAAAATACAGGGAGCGAAAGGCTATTTACAATTTGTACAGAAACCAGATGGCAGTTATAAGAGTCGAGGGGCATGAAAGGGAAGCAGTGGTTGGGAAGGGAGTAAGACAGGGTTGTAGCCTCTCCCCGATGTTGTTCAATCTGTATATTGAGCAAGCAGTAAAGGAAACAAAAGAAAAATTCGGAGTAGGTATTAAAATTCATGGAGAAGAAATAAAAACTTTGAGGTTCGCCGATGACATTGTAATTCTGTCAGAGACAGCAAAGGACTTGGAAGAGCAGTTGAATGGAATGGACAGTGTCTTGAAAGGGGGATATAAGATGAACATCAACAAAAGCAAAACAAGGATAATGGAATGTAGTCTAATTAAGTCGGGTGATGCTGAGGGAATTAGATTAGGAAATGAGACACTTAAAGTAGTAAAGGAATTTTGCTATTTGGGGAGCAAAATAACTGATGATGGTCGAAGTAGAGAGGATATAAAATGTAGACTGGCAATGGCAAGGAAAGCGTTTCTGAAGAAGAGAAATTTGTTAACATCGAGTATAGATTTAAGTGTCAGGAAGCCATTTCTGAAAGTATTTGTATGGAGTGTAGCCATGTATGGAAGTGAAACATGGACGATAAATAGTTTGGACAAGAAGAGAATAGAAGCTTTCGAAATGTGGTGCTACAGAAGAATGCTGAAGATTAGATGGGTAGATCACATAACTAATGAGGAAGTATTGAATAGGATTGGGGAGAAGAGAAGTTTGTGGCACAACTTGACCAGAAGAAGGGATCGGTTGGTAGGACACGTTCTGAGGCATCAAGGGATCACCAATTTAGTATTGGAGGGCAGCGTGGAGGGTAAAAATCGTAGAGGGAGACCAAGAGATGAATACACTAAGCAGATTCAGAAGGATGTAGGTTGCAGTAGGTACTGGGAGATGAAAAAGCTTGCACAGGACAGAGTAGCATGGAGAGCTGCATCAAACCAGTCTCAGGACTGAAGACCACAACAACCACAACAAGAACCAAGAAGAAAAAGACTGAAACACTAACAACGAACCGCTCGGATTAAAAATGGTGTAAGAGAGGAATGCAGTATTTCGCCTCCACTGTCCAGCCTGTGCGTCTAGAATCAATGACGGAAATGACAAAATGATTCAAATGCCTCTAAGCACTATGGGACATAACATCTGAGGTCATCAGTGCGCTAGACTTAGAGCTACTTAAACCTAACTAACCTAAAGACATCACACATATCCATGCCCGAGGCAGGATTCGAACCTGCGACCGTAGCGGTCGCGCGGTTCCAGACTGTAGCGCCTAGAACCACTCGGCCACTCCGGCCAGCGACAAGGTAAGGAGTGAGGAGTTCGTCAGAAGAATCGGTGAAGAAAGCACTAGCAAGAAGAAAGGACAGATTGATAGGACATGTATTAAGACATATGGGAATGTCGTTCACAGTGCTATGGGGATCGGTAAAGGGTAGAAACTGTAGAGTAATACAGAGATTGGAACACACCTAAAAGATGTCGGGTGCAAGCACTAATAAGAGCTTGGCATGAGAGAGGAATGATTTGTGGCGGGCTGCATTAAAGCAATCAGAAAAAGATGACTCAAAATAAGGATCCTGCTTCCAAGACTCTTATTGGCATGATTGCATATCATAAATGTGTACCGTAATTTAATAGAATAGTAACAAATTCTGATGTTGGAAAAATTCGTGAGTAAATTTAAATTAACTAATAACCAATTTTTATAATAAGGAGCCCTCAGGCCATCATTCTATTTCTTGGAGGGAATTATGTAATTTCAATTGAATGGCGATACTACAAACGTTCTGAAGGAATTTGTTGTGCTTTTATTTTATTGTACGTTGATGGCTCGGTGTGCAATATTTCAGCGCAGTTTCAACAGTTTGTTTCTCGTAATTAGTTTCAGTAATTTGAAAGTTTTCTTTTGATGATTTGATAAATTGATCTAAAAATTAATTTTTGAAGGTAAATGTTTGTGGGCTACGGCCCCCGTGTGCTTTCATGTTCAGTTTTATTGTAGTTTCACGGTAATCAGAGTACGTTTTATCGTATCAAGAATGTTCTCTCTAAATTATTGGGCAGAGTGATCCAGGCACTCTGAATTCTGTAAACACTGATAATATCTTCTTCAGCAGGCACGATACAAAATTACGTAATCGAGATGTACAAGCAACTGTAGATTGCGCACGCCGCTGCTGTAGTAAACCGATCTTGCGGTGAAGTTTGTCCAGTTGGACAGACGACCGTATTAGTTCAAAATTATTCAAGTTAATTTCAAGCAGATAATTTATTGTGATTGTGTAAACATTTATTTCCGAGTAAGGTCAGTATCAGCTTTAATCCTCTTAATCATTAATAATCCCAAAACACATTACTGTCCCCAGTAGAGTGAGTTGTCGTTGCCAAGCGAGGCGTAGTTTGACGTTTACCGGAGTGATGTGTGTCTTATAAGCAGCCACTCGACCATGAAATCTAAGTTTTCTCACCTCGCGCCTAACTGTCACTGTACTTGCCCTGGATCCTGATGTACTTTGGAATTCCTGTGTGATGGTCTGGATAGATGTCTGCTTATTACACGTTACGATCCTCTTCAACTGTTGGCGGTCTCCGTCAGTCAACAGACGAGGTCGGCTTATTAGCTGTTGTGCTCTAAGTGTCCCTTCACATTTCCACTTCATTATCACATCGGAAACAGTGGACCTAGGGATGTTTAGGAGTGTGGAAATCTCGCGTACAAACGTACGACACAAATGACACCCAATTGCCTCACCACGTTCGAAGTCCGTGATCTCTCGCGATGTCTAACGACTACTGAGGTCGCTGATATGGAGTACCTGGCAGTAGGTGGCAGCAAAATGCACCTGATATGAAAAACGTATGTTTTTGGAGGTATCCGGTTACTTTTGATCACATAGTGTACATCTACAGAGCAGCAAGTTAAGTATTCATCATTTTCTGTGTTTCGTCGTAGAATATTTATTAAATTTCGTGTCTGTTTTTCTGTTTAAGAGTTTCAGTACCGCGTTTTTGTAAGGGTAAATACATACAATCGGCAGCGCAATATTCGATCACTGAACAGCAGGCAACATAGCTCATTAACACATCAGCGTCCATTGGTGACACATCAGGAGGGTAGCAAGTTGCGTATCTAGGATTCTGTCTGCTTTCATACTTTGCTTCTCCATTTAGTCTTGCTAGGGTGGCTAGGACGTGTGCAGGCTGTGAGCGGTTGTAGGAGGAGCTGGCCACAGTTCGCGAACAGCTGAATGCACTTTTGGCTGTGGTCATTCACCATCAGGCTGTTGACTCGAGGTGTAGCGGTGGCGGAGAATCTAGCGCGTCGCATGGGACACCTCAGGTGTCACCTGTTTTGCCCACAGGCTCTGCTTCCGAGGCACCTACTGGTGCACATGACGCGGTGGATCCGCCCTCACAGCAGGGTAAGTGGCGGGTGGTAACGCGTTTGCGTCTTCGAGGCGGAGAGCCAATGTGGAGACTGGCCGCATGACCTCACCCATTCACCGTGTAGCAGACAGGTGGCCGCTCCTTCAGCAGCTTCCGAGAAAGTCCACGGGGGGGAAGGGATTTATAGTCACCCGGAGTTCCAACTTAAGGTGCGTCACGGAGTCCCTTAAGCAGATAGTATTTAGGGCGGGAAAGAAAGCCAATGTGCACTTGGCATATCTGCTAGGGGGTTCATCTGAAATGTGGAGGCGGCTTTGCCTGTGGCCATCGAGCGTGAAGAGTACAGTCGTCTGCAAGTTGTGGCTCATTTCAGCACCAACGACGACTGTCGCATGGGTTCTGAGGCCATCCTCAGTTCGTACAGGTGGATGGCAGAAGTGGCGGAGACTGCTGGCCTCAAGCGCGGCGTGCAAGCAGACCTCGCAGTTTGCAGCATTGTTCCCAGAGTCTATCGCGGTCCTTTGGTTTCGTGACGAGTGGAGGGTCTCAATCAAAGGCTTTTGAGCAGTGACTGACTCGTGTTATGCTTTGCATTAAACCTTGGTTGCTCTTCTGTGATTAGTCTCCCTCAGTTATCGCGATTGTGCTGTTAGCCTCTCTCTCTGCGAGTGGCAGCACAGTGTGTATCGATATTCGCACGCTTGTACTATCTTCTGCCTCATGCTTATAGTTTCCAGCTGTGCCATGTGCAGGCAGTTGGTCGGTTGGCGTGGAGCAGCGAGGAAGTCTCCGTGGCGCGTGTCTGGCCGGGGCCGCTGGCAGCGTCCACGCGTGGTCGAAGTGTGAGGGGCTGTTCCCATTGCTACGAGGTCCGTGGCTCACAGATCCCGTACACGAAAGTTGAGTCTTTACTTAATGTACCAGCCAGCCCCAACTGTTCACATGGTGTCGTTTGAATTTCGTTGTGGGCTGTTGGGACATTCCCGCGAGCAACAACGTGTGATTTTAAGTTGGCGAAATTGTAGCCACCCTCCTGTGGAGTTTAACTTAACTTGATCATTTTTGAATTGAAGTGCACTAGCGGAATCCTCTGCCATGTGGCCGTTAACGTTTCGGTTACCGTTGACGTAAATTGAGGCAGTGTATTTTCCTCTTCGTGTTGTGGCTGTCCAGCACGGCGTGTAGTTTAACACCTGAATGTGTATTTCGTTGTGGGCGCCGGTACCTTCTGCGATGTTCCGTTCTTAAAAAGAGATGGGGTCCCTCCACGCCCGCACCAACGTGGTGACCAAACCAAAAGATCTACTGTCACCTCCGTAAAACATGTTAGTTATCTAGTAAGTGGATCACAGGATGCTGGGCTGTGATGTTGTCCGTGCGTCTGGGTAGGACTACGCATTAACACGGTCCATCAGGTGATAGATAGTGGACGAAACGCGAGTGAGGGTAGCGATTTGAAGAGCAGAGGGAAAAAAGTGCCATGGCTCGTGCCGTGGGAAAAAAACCTCTGCGACAGTGGGATGGGTAGTAAGAGCAGTAGTGGCTTACTAGCTGCGATAGCTCATGCAAGTGCAATGTTGGATTTGTTAGTATAGGTATCATGCATCATTACCGTGACAAGCGATGGCGATGTGTCCCAGTTGCTGCAGCTGCTACATTCCTGGAACAATCAAGATCGTTATACAGTAGTGGGAGATCGGCCACAGATCATCTCATTGTGTGGGGGATGTGTGGAGCTTGTTTGCATGCAGTGTACGGTACGGCTTCCCTGTGTGGTGCCAGTTATTCGGCAGTGTATTTCAGCTGGATATCCAGTAATGGCGTCTGATTAACAGGGGCTCGCCTGTGCCGTTATGTTTGCGTATGCTTGGCCATAGATGTTATGTCCTTACAAGTATGTCTTTTGGTCTTTTATGTTTCCATCTATGGTTGTGGTCGTAGTTCCCCAGATTCAGAATAAACGGGTTCTGCGAATGTCTGGAGTTTCTGTATAGTCTTGTGGTGAGTTTGTAGATTACCTCCGTGAGAGTCTCAAGTCGGTATTCCCGGTGAAGGTCCGCGATGCGTGTGTATCGTGGAGCATTGCTTATGATTTTGAGTACTTTGTTTTGTATGAGCTGCAGACGGCGCAGGCGTGTAGGCGCAGCGTATCCCCAGACAGGAGCTGCGTACGTCATCAGGGGTCGGTGTCGACACCCTTCTGTTCAGTGTGCTACGCCTGTTGAGCATAGGATAGAGCTGTTTGAGCCTCGCGCTAGCTCGGTTGGTCATATGTTGTATGTGGTCCCCCCAGAGTAATTTCCGATCCAGCCAGACACCGAGGTATTTGACTTTTCCGCGGAAACGTATTGGACGTGCATGTAGAGTTATTGGTCTGCAGTAGCGGTGTTTGCGCAGTTGCTTCGGTCTTCTAGTGAACGGAACGGCTTCGCACTTGTCGACGTTTACTCTAACACGCCATTTCTCCAACTAAGGCTCGGCCACTCTGAGTGCAGTATGTAGGCGTGACGTAATGTTTGATGGTTTCCAATCTTGCGCAAGGATGGCTGTGTCATCCGCGTAGATTGCCATCATTGTGTTGTGTGTGGTTGGGAGATCGTTTATGTAGAGGTTAAACAGTAGGGGCCGTAGGATGCTTCCCTGGGGTACTCCCGCGTGTATACCGTGTCGTGTTGATTGTTTCCCCTGCACGTCAGTGTTGAAACTCCTGTCTGTGAGGTATGAGTGTATCAGACGCAGCAGCCCGTCGGGGAATCCCGCGTCGCTGAGTTTGCGGATGAGGCCGTTGTGCCATAGACGGTCGAAAGCCTTTTCGATGTCCAGGAACACTGCCCCTGTAGCTTTGTTTATGTTGAAGCCATGTGTTATATGTTCAACGACCCGTAGGAGTTGTTGTGTTGTGGAGTGGTGATTCCTGAAGCCGAATTGCCCCGGTCTCAGGATGTCATTTGTTATGCAGTGCCTAGTGATGCGTTTGAGAATCACCTTCTCAACAATCTTACTGAGCGAGCTCAGAAGGCTGATGGGTCGGTAATTTTGTGGGAGGCTGTGGTCTTTCCCCGGCTTCCTGAACATCAGGACCTTGGCCGTCTTCCAAAAGGCGGGGAAGTGTTGGTGTTTTAGTATGGCATTCGTTATGTGTGTTAGGTACTCAGTTGCTTTATCCGTGAACTCCTGGAGGACACGGTTTTGAATGCCATCATGACCAGGGGCTTTCCTAGCAGCGGAATGCATTATAGCCCAGGAGACTTCGGCTGTGCTAGCATGTCGAATGTCGTCGCGCGATGGTTGGGCTAGAATGCGTGTAACCTCTTAGTCAGTAGCAAGTGTGAACGCTGGATCTGATGGTACCAGGTTCGGTGTGAATGACGCTGCGAGTGCTCGGGCCATTAGTTCTGCTTTCTCTTCCGCTGAGTATGCAGGTCCGTCAGGCCCTTGAAGCGTTGGGGTGCATATTTTCTCCCTGGTGAAGTGTCGGGCTAGTTGCCACACGCCAGGTCGTGCGGTGTCCAGCCCTTCGAGTTTTTGGTTACACTTTTGTGTTCTATGTGTTTGTATTTTATCGTGTATGATGTCCTGTGGTCTGTTAATGTGCCGTTTGAAGTACGGACGCCTGGTGCGCTGCCATTGTCTCCTGAGGCGATTCCTCATTGAGATTAGGCCCAGTGTTTCCTGGAGCAGGGCCGCACTGCGTTGTTGTGAGGTGCGATCAGGTATGGTACCTGCCATTGCGTCCTGGACCACGTTAGTGAGGGTTTCTACTGCCTCGTCAATTTGTGCTGTTTCATTAATTTCGTGTATAGGTGGGATGTGGCTATCGAGCGTTTGCTTGAACAATGTCCAATTCGCACGTCCGTAGTCCAACATCTTGCGTTGTTCCATGTGCTGCAGTGTTTCCTCAATGTATAGTATTACAGGTTGGTGGTTTGAGGGCAGATCGTTTTCAACGGCAACGTTGAGTGTCGCTGTAATGCCCTTGATGAGGGCCATGTCTACCACGTCTGGCCTGTGTCCCCTCTGATAGGGAATGTGCGTTGAACTCCCTGTTGTGTGCTGGTCGGGTGGAGCGGGAGTTATCCTGTCGCTTGTTCAGTTGACTGTCTGTCGGTTGGGTTGCCATCGGATTGATAATTGGTGGGCCGACTGCCTGTCTCACCTTAGAGAGCGTTAGTATTTTAATTCCAGGCCCACCCTTGGAAACTTCTGAGCGCCGTTTGACGTGCTGCCTTCTCTTATTTGTCCTTGTTGTTTGTTTATCTATGGATTCTAGCCGATTTTAAAAAATGGTCCAGATGGCTCTGAGCACTATCGGACTTAACATCTGAGGTCATCAGTCCCCTAGAACTTAGAACTACTTAAACCTAACTAACCTAAGGACATCACACACATCCATGCTCGAGGCAGGATTCGAACCTGCGACCGTATTTTGCGGTTGCGCGGTTCCAGACTGAAGCGCCTAGAACCGCTCGGCCACTCGATTTTAAACTAAAGTTGTTTTACCCTTAAGGCGTGAGACTGTTTGGGCCTTCTTCCTGATTTAAAGAAACTTTACGATAAGATCTTCTGCCCTTTAAAATTCAAATTCCTATTTTGAGTCTTAAGTTATGTGCCTTCAGCCGATTTTAAATTAATGTTGTTTTACCCTTGAGGCGTGAGATTGAATGGCGCATTTAGCCAGGAATTAAGTTCTAAAATTAATGTTTAACTTGCTCTGTTTTTAAGTTTCTTTACTCTTGTAATGTTTGTCAAATGATTAAAGTAGTATGTTCGAGTGGAAATGACAGCCATTCATTTTGGCCACTTCCCATACATTAAACTATCTGTCCTGTCCTGCGGGTATAGTAGGGGATCTCAGTTTTGTTGACTCTATGAAAGTCAGATGCAGATTTCTACACTTGCGTTATCGTGCGGGAATTTGTAGGACTCCCTTTGATAGGTCAAGGGTGCACTACGCAAGGGAATCAGCTACTGTGGTAGCAGAGCACTTGTGGAGTGCACATGAAGGTTTTTAGGCTAGACAGTAGTTTCAGGTGCTCTGATGAACACGGCCCAGCTGGTTAGGCAGCAAGGGAAGTCAGACCGCATCCAGAGCAAAGACACTTCGACTGTCAAAATTTTTTTCAGTAAAGTTTCAAAGTATTCGTCAAAAAATTCCCGAATTTACTGCCCTCCAGGAATGTTCTCGGGCGCAAATTATTCTTGGGACGGAGAGAAATATTTAGTGAGTCGTGGTACGTATATTGGAAAGACGGATTAGAGGCCGTAGAAAAGGGAGTGTTCATTGCAGTTGACAGAAGTATTGCCTCTATTGAGTTCGGAGTTGAGTGTGACAGTGAAGTTGTCTGGTGACGTATAACATATGTATGTGAAACCAAGTCGATTGTTGGACGTTTTTACTAGCCATTCGATTCCGCTGTGACACTTCCAGAGTCATTCAGAGAAAGTCTATGGTCAGTAGCGAATAAATACTCAGATCATCCAGTACTAGTTGGAGGCGACTTTAGTCTACCGAATATAGATTGGGATGTCTATGGATTCATTGCGGGAAGTACAGACACTCAGTCATGTGATATACCTCTGAACTCGTTTTCTGAAAACTCTCTTGAGCAGCTAGTTCGACAGCCCACACGCAATGGAAATACCTTAGACCTTGTATTTACAAATAGGCCCGACCTTATCGACAACGTCGGTACTGTCATTACAGCAACTATGGTTACGAAAGTTAATAAATCAGTCAATAAGGCTAGAAGAGTCTTTCTGCTGGATAGAGCAGATAAGCAGCTGGTGGGATCTCACTTATTTCCAGTAACATCGATACAGAGTAATTATGGGCAAAGTTTTAGTAAACTAAATCATGGTCTCGAGAGTTATGTGCCCAGCAAGTGGATGAAGGATGCAAAAGACCCGCCATGGTTTAATAATGAAATCTGGAATATGCTGAGGAACCACTGGTTCTCGATTCAAACGAGAACGCGCAAATGACGACAAGCAAATGTTAGTAGAGCTTCGTGCGTCTGTGAAAATATCTATGCGCATAGAATAGAACAACTGCACCGTCAAACGTTAGCAGAAGATCTGGCACAGAACTCGTGACAATTCTGGTCCTATGCAAAATCCTTAAGCGGGTCTGAGGTCCCCATAAAGTCCTTTGTTGTCAAGTCTGGTGTGGCAGTAGAAGGTAGCAACACGAAAGCCGAAGTTCTAAATTTGACACTCAAGAAATCGTTCACACAGGGGAATCGTACAAACATACCGTCATTTGACCATCTGACAAACTCCTGTTTGGACGACATAGTGATAAGCATCCCTGGCGTAGAAAAACAACTGAAAGATCTGAGAGCAAATAAATCACCAGGTTCGTAAGGAAACCCAATTCGGTTCAACCAAGAGTACTCTACGGGACTGGCCCCTTACCATGATTCCGTTTATCGTGTATCTGTCGCCCAGCACAAAGTCCCAAGCGGCTGGAAAAAAGTGCAGGCGTCTCCTGCATATAAGAAAGATGAAAGAACGGACCAATATCCCTAACTTTGGTTTCCTGCAGAATCCTTGAACATATTCTCAGTTCGAATAAAATAAACTTTCTTGAGGCTGAGCAGCTTATATTCACGAATCAGTGTAGTTTTAGAACGCATTACTCGTGCTACACTCAGCTTCCCCTTTTCTCACATGATATAATGCGAAATACGGATGAAGGACAACAGGCAGATTCTATGTTTCTAAATTACCAGAAAGCATTTGACACGGCCTCCTTGTAGGCTGTAAACGAAGGTACAAGCACATGGAATAATTTCACAGACATTTGAGTGGCTCGAAGACTTCTTAAGTAATAGAACCCAGTATGCTGCCCTTGACGGCGATTGTTCATCAGAGACAAGGGTATCGTCAGCCCCAGGAAAGAGTGGTAAGACACCTGTTGTTTACGATATACATAAATGATTTGGCGGACAGGGTGACCAGCAATGTGCGGTTGTTTGCTGATGATCCTGTGGTGTACGGTAAGGTGTCGAAGTTGAGTGACTGTAGGAAGATATAGGGTGACGTACACAAAATTTCTAGTTGGTGTGATGAGTGGCAGCTAGCTCTAAATGCGAAAAAATGTAAATTAATGTGGATGATTAGGAAGAACAATCCTATAATATGAACTTCCAGTAAGCTGCAACTTTGACTGGTTTTTCGTTGCACTGAAACCTGTAAAGTTAGAATATAGTATAGGGAGTGCCCTGCTTGACTCAGTCAAGTCGTTTAAATATCTGGGTGTAACGTTGCAAAGCGATATGAAATGGGATGAACTTGTGAGAACTGTGTTAGGGAAGGCGAATGGTCGACTTCGGTTTATTAGGAAAATTTTAGGAAAGTGTGGTTCACCTGTAAAGGGGATCGCATATAGGACGGTGGTGCGACTTATTCTTGAGTATTGCTCGAGCGTTTGTAATCTGCACCACGTCGGATTGAAGGAAGACATAGAAGCAATTCAGAGGCGGGCTGCTAGATGTGTTGTCGATAGGTTCGAACAACGCCTAAGTGTTACGGAGTTGCTTCGGGAACTCAAATAGAACTCCCTGGCGGGAAGGCGACGTTCTTTTCGAGAAACGCCGCAGAGAAATTTTAGAGAACCCCATTTGAAGCTGATTGCTGAACGATTTGCCTGTAAGGACGACAAAGACAAGATATGAGAAATTATGACTCATACGGAAGCATACAGACAGTCGTTTCTCCCTCGCTCTGTTTGCGAGTGGAACTTGAAAGGAAATGGCTAGTAGTGAAATGATAATTAAATCAAGATCATAAGCTGTCGACAGGCGTTGATATACATCAACGAGGACAGTTGAAAATGTGTGCCCCGACCGGGACTCGAACCAGTGATCTCCTACTTACATGGTAGACGCTTTACCCATCTGAGCCACCGAGAGCACAGAGGATAGTGCGACTGCAGGGATTTATCCCTTGCACGCTCCCGGTGAGATCCACATTCCCGACTTGATGACCAAACACTACATTGTAGCGCCCCTGCCCATTACACTCATTACTCGCGGCAGACAATATTACCGAGTCCCGTAAGAGTTCCGGGAATTAGTGTGCATTCAGCATAGAAGAAGAGTCTGCCCCCGGTAGCTGAAGAGAGTGTGATAAATTATCATCTTTGTGAAAAAAAAATGTGGTCAGCGTGACAGACCGTCAATCCTCAGGGCCCGGGTTCGAATCCCGGCTGTGTCGGAGATTTTCTCCGCTCAGGGACTGAGTGTTGTGTTGTCCTAATCAACATCATTTCATCCCCATCGACGCGCAAGTCGCCGAAGTGGCGTCAACTCGAAAGACTTGCACCAGGCGAAAGGTCTACCCGGCGGGAGTCCGTCGTTACACGACGTTATTATTGTATACAGAAGAAGAAGGTCAATGGTCGGTTAGCCTTTACTATTGAAGATGGTATCTGTTCTTTCGGACACGTGTAATAGGCAGGGGCAATACGAATGTAGTGTGTGGACATTAAGTTGGGAATGTGGGTCTCACAGGGAGCGTGCAAGGGATAAATCCCTGCATTCGCACTATCCTCTGTGCCCTCGGTGGCTCAGATCAATAGAGAGTCTGCCATGTAAGCAGGAGATCCCGGGTTCGAGTCCCGGTCGGGGCACACATTTTCAACTGTACTCGTTGATGTATATCAACGCCTGTCGACAGCTTAGGGTCTTGATTTAATTATCATTTCATTCTAAGAGAGTTGCATGGTCACCGATGGTATCTGTTCTTTCGGACGGGCTGTCATTTCCATATTACAGCTCTTTCAGTAAACAAGAAGAAAGAAACTCTCATAACTTTGATAACGTCATCATTTACACACTATAAAATCGAAGTGTGCATTCATCATAATCCGTATGACAGCACTATAACTCTGAAGACTAGTCTGCAGAATGTGGCTACAAGGTCGTGTAAATAGAGGCACTGCTGTTTTTCCAGTTGTTTCCATTTCTGTCCGAGCCAGCCTTCCTGTAACCTTTCTGTTAGTTGAAGGTACTTCACTTTCTGTCTTGTTTTACTTAATTCCATATGGTTTGTTAGTTCCACCTGTGGACTCATAAACCCAATCGGATTTATTGTTGGCAGCAGATACGGTGTCATGGAGGTTTGGGATGGCATGTTTCCAGCAGCCAGTCATGCCACAACCCTATCTACGTGGGCAAGCTTTAAGGCAAGCAACTCAAAAATTGTTAAACATAGCTTGCTAATTTTCTGGAATTCCTTCTTCCCATTTTGGCGACCCTCAATTATCACTTACTTTAGCTGCACTCCATAAAATGTTTCGGATGGATATTGAAAAATTGCTTAAGTTCCAATCTGGCGGAGCAGAACGCGTCAAAGGCCAGACAGAATGCCAGCAGGAGGGAAACGTCGGTGCAGTTTCTATATCAACACTCAGAATGGGCTGAGTGCTCAAGCAAGCAATGCACTAACATGGCGTAATGGCAACAGAGCGCTATCGTTTATGATGACTGTGTAACAAGAAAGCTCAGTTCAAATGCAAGAATAACTATTCAGTTTCTGACACGGTAGTAAGGCGAAGTTGCTACATCCTGAAGCAAACCAATAACACTGGGGAGGTCAGAAAACTAGGGCACATCTGGTCATCCCCACAGAAGGATACCGTCATTAGCGCAGCCTGACAAACACATCTACCCTGACCTATACAATACAGCTCTGTGTTCCAGATAATTTTAAAACTAGGCCAACCACAGCCGAAATAGCTACACATAACTGACTGACCAATTCATACAGCATATCAGGTGAACATATGCAAATTAAAAACCATTAAAGAGCCAAGATCGCATAAAATATTTTTCTTTTGTTTAAGACAACCTGTTCACCAGACTATGCTATCATCTTCAGGTCTTAAAATCTTTTTGTTGTAAAACATATTCATTTTATGCTGACATCATACACAAGATGCCAAGCGAATAAAAAATAGCACCTTATAAAAGGTTTATCATCACTAAAATCTTTAAAGAACATAGAAAACCTTTTATAATGCGCTATTTTTGTCCACCTATTGTCTTGTGGATGGTGTCAGAGTAAAATGAACCTATTTTACAACAAAAAGATTTTAAGACCTGAAGTAGACAGCTGAAGGCTTTATACTACAGAATAACAATGTTATGATTTAAGGGCAAGACCAAGATTTTGAATTTTTAGTTTCAGACAGATTAAAACTCGGCTGAAGGCCACCCACACCATGCAGAAAACAATTTTACGGCTTAAGGCCTAAAAGAACAGCCTTGCAATTTAAATAAACTAAAACTCGGCTGAAGGCCACATACAGTACTTAAAAAATAAAAGGAAATCACTACGTAAAACAGAAGGAGCGGCGCTCAGAAGGTTCCAAGGGTCGGCCTGGGAAGAAACACTAACGCACGCTTGGATGAGACAGGCAGCCCGACCGACAAGCTCTTAATTGGAAGGTAGCACCACCAAGGGACGGTTCACGAGGGACCGACAATCTGACCGATTTCCAAAGGTCAGATCCGGCTGCACAGATAATGGAAAATCTCGGACGATGAAGAGTAAACTGAGATAGCAATAACTTCAAACTGAGCCTCACAAAGAGCAAGGCATCAAACATCAAGGCATCAAACATCACTCAAGAAGAGTTTAAAATAATCCGAAAACACGAATCACAACTGTCAAGTCACTACCGGACGCTGCAGATTCTAGGCAAGAAAGCAATCTACTTGTTATCACACGCGTCGTGGGCTGAGAAAACAACAATCTGCAAGTAACGAAGATATCGTAACAGTCCAGTTTTAAGAACAGGTAACTAATTACTCAACTTGAGGATCCTGCTTCGGAAGAAAGTGAAAAGTCGCTCGCACAGCTAGAGCCTCCAGATGGAACAGCGCGTGCCCGCCGGGAAAAACCCCGGCCTGCCTTCGTGTTGTGGAGACCAACAAGGTCCAAACACATCCCAACTCGGAAGATGGTGTTCGTCGTGTGGATCCAAGACGACCGGCCGAGCAAACGACCAACGGCAGCCCACCTTCGCCAACAGCGGTCCCGGCGAATACTAACACCATACGGACTCGACTGTTGCCAGCTGCCAACTGCGAACTCCTCCATGACTGATAGTGGTGTCAGTGCTCAGCAGTCGACATGTCGCCATCCGACGACCAGGCGACCGACCGACCAACGGCCTTCCGTCTGTGTCGGCCACGGTCTCTGCGCCTACTTGCACCGTGCGGACCCGCCTGCTGCTGACTGCCAACTCGGGGCCCGACTGCTGCTCCCAACTGAACTGACGTCCTTCGAACGGACGACGTCCCGAAGACACTGGCTCGGACCCAACCTGCAGAGGGAACACAACTGACATCTCTGCACAGGAAGGAACCGGCCCAATTACACATCGTCGATGAGACGACAGACCGAACGACCAACCAACGATCGTCCCCGCTAGTACTGGCTGTGCATACCTCACTGGGGCTCCGTCCCCGACTTCAGTGCTACTGCGTCCCGACCACCCTCCTGGTCCGTCTCCGACTGACTTCCACACACACGGCGACCCAGAAATAGTATCGGTCGCTCCAGAGATGGTACAACAGTGCACTTATCGATATGCGCTGCTACTGCCGCTCACGGGCAAGTAAGGCAGGTAGTTAGTGACGCCAGTAAATGAAATAAGAAAACGAGGCGTCCCGTAATAGAAGATGACAAACAATAAATGGCATGAACAAGAGCCGCGAACGGCTCAGGCCCACAGGAACAATTTAATTACTTACATGGTGGCAATTTCTGATTTTAACACAGACTGCACATTTATAATAAGATGACAGTTTCACAGATTGAAGGCTGAGAACTTTGTTTAGCCACGCCAATTCTTACTCTCCGGCATTCGATAACAGCTCCCTATACGACATAGCACTATACAGAGTGAGTCACCTAACATTACCGCTGGATATATTTCGTAAACCACATCAAATACTGACGAATCGATTCCACAGACCGAACGTGAGGAGAGGGGCTAGTGTAATTGGTTAATACAAACCATACAAAAATGCACGAAAGTATGTTTTTTAACACAAACCTATGTTTTTTTTAAATGGAACCCCGTTAGTTTTGTTAGCACATCTGAACATATAAACAAATATGTAATCAGTGCCGTTTGATGCATTGTAAAATGTTAATTACATCCGGAGTTATTGTAACCTAAAGTTGACGCTTGAGTACCACTCCTCCGCTGTTCGACCGTGTGTATCGGAGAGCACCGAATTACGTAGGGATCCAAAGGGAACGGTGATGGACCTTAGGTACAGAAGAGACTGGAACAGCACATTACGTCCACATGCTAACACCTTTTTATTGGTCTTTTTCATTGACGCACATGTACATTACCATGAGGGGTGAGGTACACGTACACACGTGGTTTCCGTTTTCAATTACGGAGTGGAATAGAGTGTGTCCCGACATGTCAGGAAAATAGATGTTCAATGTGGTGGCCATCATTTGCTGCACACAATTGCAATCTCTGGCGTAATGAATGTTGTACACGCCGCAGCACATCTGGTGTAATGTCGCCGCAGGCTGCCACAATACCTTGTTTCATATCCTCTGGGGTTGTAGGCACATCACGGTACACATTCTCCTTTAACGTACGCCACAGAAAGAAGTCCAGAGGTGTAAGCTCAGGAGAACGGGCTGGCCAATGTATGCGTCCTCCACGTCCTATGAAACGCCCGTCGAACATCCTGTCAAGAGTCAGCCTAGTGTTAATTGAGGAATGTGCAGGTGCACCATCATGCTGATACCACATACGTCGACGCGTTTCCAGTGGGTCATTTTCGAGCAACGTTGGCAGATCATTCTGTAGAAACGCGATGTACGTTGCAGCTGCTTGGGCCCCTGCAATGAAGGGAGGACCAATGAGGTGGTCGCCAAATGATGCCGCACCATACATTTACAGTCCACGGTCGCTGTCGCTCTACCTGTCTGAGCCAGCGAGGATTGTCCACGGACCAGTAATGCATGTTCCGTAGATTCACTGCCCCGTGGTTTGTGAAACCCGCTGCATCGGTAAACAGGTATAATTGTAACGCATTCTCTGTTAATGCCCATTGACAGAATTGCACTCGATAATTAAAGTCATCACCATGTAATTGCTGATGTAGCGACACATGAAACGGGTGAAAGCAGTGACGATGCAGTATGCGCGTGACACTACTTTGACTCAGTCCACCGGCTCTCGCAATGTCCCGTGTACTCATGTGTGGGTTCATGGCAACAGCAGCTAACACACCAACTGCACCCGCTTCTCCTGTGACGGGCCTGTTACGGACGCGTTTGCGTGCTACGACCATTAACCAATTACACTAGCCCCTCTCCTCCCGTTCGGTCTGTGGAATCGGTTCGTCAGTATTTGATGTGGTTTACGAAATATATCCAGCGGTAACGTTAGGTGACTCACCCTGTATACGCCAGAAGATGCAACTCAAAAGTTGTGAAACCAGCCGTGTGAGTCTCTAAACGACTGCACTGAAAACAGCTATTGCAGACAATTGGATTTTCCATTCTGTTTTATATTTCAATAGTTTTAACTCCTGTAGATGTACACTTGATACACTGTATGAACTGGTCAGTCAATTATGTTTAGCTTGGTTTTTCCTCAGTCTTGCAGCTAACTATTACCGAGATGGAACTTGCGATACTCCATCCACGATCTACCGAGATCCTTACCATCTACAATGACATCGCCAACTAGATCTGATGTACTCTAATGTAGAGAGCTGCTGCTGCCTCAGACTGGCTTTCACTGATGGGAAGATTTTGGTACCTTCCAACACCAGGACTCTGCAGCCTTCATTGACGGTCTTTGAGTATCTGATCAATCACCAACGTTCCGGTGGACTACTGCCTCCTCACACCCTCTCCCTCAGACTCCAAGGTCATGGGTCGGTCGTTGCCAAAAGACTGTGACGTAAATCTCCACAACCATGGACACCTCATGCAGAACTGTTGGCTACCTCTCCAGGACACAGTCAACATCGACGAGTGCATCCTGGTAATCCTCTAGCTGTGCTGCTGGCTGCCGTGGCAGCATGGTCTACACTGTCCTCGCTGCAGCTAACTGGCTGTGGTCCCATGAGGAGACAAGTGCGCTCCACCCTCGTCGCATCAGCTGAGACTGTGAGACAAACTGGTGTTAGTGAAGACTGGCATGACCCGTGCCCTCCTGCCCCCTGCACTCCCGGCAGCAGTGAAGGAAGACCTCTGATCCATAAATGAGTATTCTGATAACAGTATCTCATCAGCGTTTTACAAGGGAATGGTTAGACTTGTCATGTCGAAACCTGTGTTGTTTTCAGAATGAGATTTTCACTCTGCAGCGGAGTGTGCGCTGACATGAAACTTCCTGGCAGATTAAAACTGTGTGCCCGACCGAGACTCGAACTTGGGACCTTTGACTTTCGCGGGCAAGTGCTCTGCCAACTGAGCTACCGAAGCACGACTCACGCCCAGTACTCACAGCTTTACTTCTGCCAGTATCTCGTCTCCTACCTTCGAAACTTTACAGAAGCTCTCCTGCGAACCTTGCAGAACTAGCACTCCTGAAAGAAAGGATATAGCGGAGACATGGCTTAGCCACAGCCTGGGGGATGTTTCCAGAATGAGATTTTCACTCTGCACCGGAGTGTGCGCTGATATGAAACTTCCTGGCAGATTAAAACTGTGCGCCCGACTGAGACTCGAAGACTGGCAGAAGTAAAGCTGTGAGTACCGGCCGTGAGTCGTGCTTCGGTAGCTCAGTTGGTAGAGCACTTGCCCGCGAAAGGCAAAGGTCCCACGTTTGTATCTCGGTCGGGCACACAGTTTTAATCTGTGTTGTTTTTTTTACCACTGTGAGTTAACATTGCAAGAAGTCTGTATGCAGAATTTTAGCTGCTGACATGACCTGGAATTCTGTAAACAATTTTATGAAGTAAGACATTACTGTCGCATGGTTTCCGCGCTTATAACTGCCTATTGTACAACCCTGACCTCTCTCGCTACGTTATACCAACGCCATCTAGGGACAAGGAGGCGTTGGCTACCCGCCGCTCTCTTGTCACAGCAGTGAGAGAGCTGATTCCCCCAGTGAAAGCGATCGTATGATAATTAAACATTCGTTGACAAATATGTCTCATATGTTATCTGCAACATTATTTCCAAATAGCTATGAAATAGACACAAATAAATATACGGTTTAGAACACGTCCAAATTTTATTTCTTGTAATTACCGCAAAAATGCGAAATATTGATACAATGTTTAAAAAAAAGTTTTTTTGTGCACCAAGAACATACAAGCAAAGACGACATATGACAGCCCTGCGAATCACAAACGTTGTTACATGTCGGTAGACAAAACTGGGCTGGTGTTAGGAATGAATCAGGCCTAGTATCAGTATATTTCGAGGAGAGCCACGCATATTTAATCAAATTCTGAAACCGTAGAAAGGAAAATTGATAATGTACTACCGATTGAAGCTTGCGAATATTGTCACGGTGATAGACAGGAAACTGCAGTGATCTGCACACAATAATTTTCTCTATTAGTTTTCTGTAAAATGCCTTCCACTGACGGAAAAATTCTCTGTCTAAAGGTTGAATTACGTACGTCGTGCCGGGTGGAATCTGAAGTATCTCTACTTCTTTGTCAGGGTGGGCTCTAAATACAGCTGTTAATGAATCAGACCTTTAATGACCTGACAACGAATCTAGAAGGAGAATAGATGTGTTCCCGCAGAACGGAAGAAAAGCATGACGCATGAAAAGTGTAACGTTTTCATTTTTCATTTTCCATACATCGATGCGTCTACCACAAGATTGTTTGCGTAGAACATTGTTCTTTTGACATGTGGTACAAAACGTCCAGTTGGTTCTTGAAGACACACATATAGTTTAGGCAGCAATGAACCATCCAGACTAATTATGGGCATTATAGTGTATGAATGGGTGAGTGCAGTCGTGGACTGCGCAATCGCCTCAGTATGTTTTTCCCCTTTGAATGACAGTGTTCTTTTCGCACGCATTTCTTTTTGAAAACCTGACTGATCTGCATTGTACACGTACGATTCACTAAAACTAGCGATCTTATTTATTTTCATTCGTAAGAAAAGCTTCTATCATTTCGATTTGTGTTACTTCATTTTCCGACCTGTTTCTCGATACAAATTTTGTTATTTTTCTTGCCACAATTTTATGTGATCTTTTGAAGCGACTAACCCAACTTTGAGAAGCTGTAAATTCTTTAGCGCCTATCACGTTGGCAATCTCTAACACCTAATCACGCAAAGTTGTATCGCTGACACTAAATGACTATTGTCTGGCATCGGTAAATAGCTCAAAAAGTCGCGCATTTATCTCCGTCGCAATTTCCAGTCGACTCACGTCATCCAGCGACTTCCTTTTTCCATCTATACATTTCACGTTCAGAGCGGACAAAGCGATACTTATTTTGAACAGTACTGACACGCAGGCGTTTCTTACCACTTTCGTTCAACCAATACGTCACCGCTTTTTCTTTGTCTGATAAGGTAATTGTAGTTTCTGGTGTTACTTTCGGAGATAATTGTTGATGGTACGTGCCACCATCACTCGAAGAGTCTTCACGAGTGCAACTTTCGCCGGTGTCTTCGCCGTCTGTAGATTCACGGTCTGCAACATCGAGTGTTTCAGTTGGTTCTAGCCACATGTCTGCGCCTGTTACATGCCCGTCTAGAAGTTTAACAACCATGTCGCACAACACATAGTCTTCACGCGTGTTTTCTGTTGATTGCTTCATTTGGCGTCTGTGGTATATCTCCATGGCAAGCAGCAAAACATTTACAAGGTTCGCCATCACCTGTGAGGGGAGATTGAATGTTGACCGTAAAGTGGCTTGCGGAGTATAGATGAACATGTACAGAACATCTTTCACATCTCTAACCAGTTTCAGGATGGTATGTTTCGAATTCGTACCAGAAATTAAAAGGACGTGCATGCTACAGAAACGAATATTCGTTTCCCCTTTCCACCAAAACCGTGCAGCGATATTCCTCTTTAGTGAACGCCGCGATAAGACGGCCGCACTTCCCGACCATGCGCGCAACGCTCGCGACTCGCCAATTCCAGGAGTGGCCAGCCGCCACTGCAAGCGCCATGCAGGAAAAACAGCCATGTTCGTGATTTTTTTTTTTTAGGTGACTTCCAGTTCATGTCAGCAGCTACAATTTTGCATACGGACCTTTCGCACAGTTAAATAACAGTGCTAAAAAAAGCAATACATGTTTCGGCATGACAAGTCTGACCATTCCCTTGTTAGAGTGTTCGACAGATCGTCACGACCGCATTCTGCAAGACAGTATCCTGACGACTGTAAAGGCGATGGTCCTGACCTTCTATAATTTACTGTCCAAAGGCTAACACAGAACCTTGGAAAGTGATGTACGTAAGAATATAAAACGTATTAGGAAATTGATGTTTGAGGGACTGGGGTTGTGGCCATGGCTCTCATGAGCAACCACCTCGCCTTGGCTCCATGACTGAACAGTGGATCACCCCTTCTAAACGGTGAAATCCATCGGAAAACCGTACTACCTGCCTCATGGACTGTTTGGTACTGCACCCTTCTTTGCAGCTTTCTGGCGGTATGCGCAGGAACTGTTTGCCACGACCCCTGACCTCACGGCGCCTGGCAGTGGCGCCCACCACCGAGGGCGCCCGCGGGCGTCGGCTGCGTCGTCCGGGCGGTAAATCAGCAGAGAGGCCGCGCCCTAAACCGCAGAACAATGCGGGCCGCCCAAACGCTGCGTGAGCGCCGGCGCCACCGCCTGTGAAACCGTACATTACGCGCGCGACGACTCCTAAGAGGGCAGCCTGCCCGGCTATCTTAAAATAATAGCCCCCCATTCAGCTTTTTGCAAATTTGGTGACAAATGGGACGTCGTCTTAGCGTCGGCTACTCCGCATCCTGCTTGCGATTTGCGACCTGTCCGGGATACTGCGTCGTGAATTCTGTCTCCTGTATTGTGTCCACTTCGGGATACAAGCGAGCGCATATTAAAAAATAATTATTACCTTACTGGAGATCACGTCATAGCTGTCATGACCGCACTACACACCTCTCGAAACTTTTTTTTAATATATTTTTGCTTCCACTCAGCCTCCCCTCCACATATCCCTCTCGCTGGTTCCATTCTCACTCTGCGCTTGTTGACTAACTCGCATTTATTGTCCTGTATTTGCTACACGTTATCTCCTCGTTTCTGTGCAGACGTTCCATTAAAACGCTTGGCAACAAGAGTATCTATAAAACAACTTTGAAATTTTCAAATCAGTTGTATAAAATTTCTGATGCTGATATTCAGAGGCTGCTCGCTTCCATACCACAGCGAATACGAGACTGCAGTGGTGCCCGAGTCATACTGATAGGCAGCACTTCCGAGTAGAATGTGGTGAAAAACTCCTCAAAGTTTGATAACTATCGGACTGATGCTTCGTGGTGTAACATTTTCCATTTTCTGTAGCTTACTTACTTTGGATAGTAATTAAAGATGGAAGACACCTCCGTTGGTATGTAGACAACATCGGTAAGCTTTATCAAGAAATAATGCCTACATGACACTAGGTAAAAAGCAAAGCATAAATCCGCTGTCGGCTACCAAAGGGCTACCAGAAGGCTAATGGCTCAAAATTTCAGTAACTACTGCAGCAAATTATCTCGCCTCGAAAGGACAAGGAACATTTTGCTCCATTAATTCTGACGGTGTCTAGACATTCATGGACGAGACAGGAACCGAAACAGACAATGTCAAAACAAAAGTCGGCATACTGCATTCTATCTTCAGGCGTTACTTCTCGAAAAAAATTAACGATGTTGCTGTAACTCAATAGCTAATTTGCTGCTGAGATAAATGAAATAGTACTAGTGATGTTAAAATCTGCTTAAATCAGTAAAGCTCCGTAAGTCCCAGGGCCCGAAGGAGTTACTGTCAACTTCTACACAGATCATAGGCCTACATCCGCTTCTGACTATAACTGTCGGCAGATCCCTTGCGCTGAGATACGTACCCTGTCATTGGGATAAAGTACAGATCACAACCATCTATACAAATAGGAAATAATTCAGAAAACTCCCGTCCTATATTGCTTTTCTAGCAGATTTCTGGAAGGTATTCTCAGTTGAGAGTTATAAACTAGAAACAAAATATTTCTCGTGGAAATTAGTTTTCTGACTGGAATGGAAATTTCCTGCCTGGCAGGATGCAGCTCCTTATGCTAGATAGAGAGTCACCAACAGACAGTTTATATCTCCGTGTCTCAATGGGTTGCAACAGTGAAAGCTGCCCATTAGAAAACGTCTTTCAAACCATTACCTTTATGCAAGATATTAGTCGCTAGTGAGGTCCACAGACACTATGCACGGGTTTCGTCTGTTACGAATGCCACAGTCTTTAGTTTCACAGTGAATGTGCGTCTGTACGCTGTACTTTGAAGAAGCAGCTATCTAACCAAGCCGGTGTTAGCGCAGCGAAGTTTAAGTAGAGTGCCCGAGTAGATAATCAGACGAAGCACAAGTGTGTTTTCCAGGAGCGTTTGAGCTACAAAGTGCCTGCTCTCTTTCGATGATTTTACCTGATGTTTCGAGTGAAATTTTTAGTGCTGCAACATACAGAAGTTTATGGTGAAGTCGTGGCTTCCACGCGTGCATTGGCATAATATTTCGTTTCTGGACTTCAGCTTTTTACGAGTAGATTACCCTGTTTGTGCCTAATGTTATATCGGTTGTTCAAAGCAAGAGCCTTTGATCCATGTCTTAGGATCAATATCAATACTCCGTTTATTCATCTGTGATTGTACCCCACGCATATGTTATTCTCTCACTTATTCATTACTACTACAGGAATTTAAGATTATATGGTGTTCCTTTCTGTACTTATTAAAATTTTTCGTGGAATTGTTCTCGCGATCCATTAGGGAGTAAATATAATCATGCTACGGAAATTCCTAACTTGTTTATTGAACAATAAAAAGAAGTTACTCTGAAGCACTCTACAATTACTTTGATCCCACGGTCATTTTTGGAAATTAAGATGTTTTCCCGGAATGTTCCCATGTGCTCTTGTATTCTTACCGGTAACGGATGCGAGTACTATTCACTAGATGTACTTTGCCATCAGAAGAATCATTTTCCAGATAAACTGCCATCAGCAGTTGTATTTTCAACTTTTTTGCATTCATTTTACAGTATGTGTAAGTAATGTTTCTGTGGCTGGAAAATTCGTTTGTTCCTGCTGACCCTGAGCATGTTTGGTGAGGTTATTGCACTTCATGTTCATTGTAAGTAGGTGTTGGAGCATACAAAATGAGGTTTTACATCCTCGTTGCACTTCTTCTCTATAAGAATGGGTACAAATACACTTGCAGATCGTATGAAGAGATTAGAGAGTGTCGATTGTAACATTGTATTCACCTGCATATACGATCAAGCTCCGCTTGAATTGCACTAGGTCTTTCCTACTTCTGAATCAAATAGCAGCCACACTATGGTTAAATTTTTGTGTAGAAGGAGGAATGTTTTCAGGACATTTTTACTGAAGTCACACCCGTAATATACTCAGATCAGTCAAAATGTTCGACACGTTTAATTTGAAGCACTGCTGTTCATGGTACACATTAATGAGTTACCAAAGTATCAACGGAAATTTCATGATTTTCGCAAATGGTGCAGTTATCTAGAAGGAAAATATATCCGATTATGGCTACAGTAATATCAAGTAAGACATCGATAAAATATGAGGATCGACAAAATTGTGCTTCTCAAGGAACGTGAAAACTACGAGTATACACGATTAATGAGTGACAACGAGAGTCATTAATCTCATATAAGTATTTGGGGGTGACATCTTGTAAAGATATGAAGTGGGTTGACCATATAGGGTCCGCTGTATGTAAAGACAATGACAGATTGCAACTGATTGACAGGATGAAGGGAAACAGCATTTTCTCTGCAAAAGAGGCTGCGTACAAAACACTTTTACGTGAAAACTGGTGAGGCACCAGTACCAAATCGAACCAAAGGGACTATCAGGCATATACTAAGAAAGTCGGCGTGAGATGTCAAAGCCCTGTTCGACTGGTGAAAGAGTGTCACAAAATTGTAAAAATATCTTAAGACGAAGACTCGAAGAAAGATGTCGTACATCTCGCGAGAAATTGTTAACAAAACTAGAAAAATCCTCTCTCTTGACTGTGCAGATCAAATTATGCGAAAATCCCTGTCATTTCATGTTGTATGAAAACCAAGTCACCGTTTTTCTCTCAGATTAAATAAGGTACTATTTGTAACAGTTGAGCTACCTACTATGTAAGTATTACGTATATAACACTACAAATGACGTTATTTCTGCGAAATTTTCGATATGAATGCCCTTTAACGTTTGACTAGGTAAAATTATGACGTAGTTTGTGGCGCCGCATTTCCAGAACTACCTTTGCTTCATTGAATTCGTTGTGTTTTGTTATTTTGTATATCAAGTAGTTCACCTTTCACGTAAGTCTCGATGATATCATATCAGTTTGTTAGGAATCGCTTCGTTTCTAAACGACTTCTCAAAAATATGCGTGATTCTTTTTTCTCTGTGCAGTTATCAGAAATGGTATGCACTTCCATTAATCATGTCTCGTTTTTATCCGCAATAAGCGTTTGAGTGTTATGATTGTTGTTGAATCCAGTGAGGATACTGGAACAACATTAAGATGAGGAGAAGAATATATCAAAAAACGTAAATTATTAAGAAAACTGTTGTAGTAAATGAAAAAAAAAATTACAGTTTGTAGAACTTGTCGCATAAGTTCCTCGTTCCTTATTGAGTTATGGACCTGAGAATTAATAAATATCTCAGCTTTTCGGACTTATTACTAATTATTAAATTTCCCTACTAAAATATACAGGCGTACAAGCTACATTCTGCTATTGAAATTTTCCTTCCATTTCCCCATGTCTATTAATGTTCCAATCACGTCACATCTTATTCAGCAACAGTAGTCATGAAGCTTCTAGTGGATCGTTATATACATTACTCAACCTCTGGAATAATTTAATTTCAAATGCAATAAGAATATTCTATCAATCACTTGTGATTTGCGCTTACAAATTTTCTTTGTCATCATATCCGAAGAAGTGTAAATAAAACGCATTTTAGATTTCACTCTCTGTTGCAAATGATACTCTTTGCTTGTTTCTCCGACATGAGGCCATTCTAGTTTTTTCCTTGAATGCTGATACCTAGAAAAATTAAAAATTGGTGACGACTCATTTTGATTTAGTTTTCTTTTTGCTTGAGAGGCCTCTGTATCAACACATTCATGTGAAAACCGGTAAGTGTAAAACTTTCTCTACTTTTTGCCTTAAAAATGTTTCCTTTTCAAGGCAAGCGTCCACACATTTCTTAGTACCTTAAAAGTGGGATCATTGTCACCGGGTCGGCCAGAGTGGCCGAGCGGTTCTAGGCGCTACAGTCTAGAACCGCGCGACCGCTACGGTCGCAGGTTCGAATCCTGCCTTGGGCATGGATGTGTGTGATGACCTTAGGTTAGTTAGGTTTAAGTAGTTCTACGTTCTAGGGGACTGATGACCTCAGAAGTTAAGTCCCATCGTGCTCAGAGCCATTTGAACCATTGTCACCAGCCGCAGATGAGCGCTCCACAAACCAAACATCATCATCATCGTCACCGGTATTGATGACTGTGTAAAAAGAAGTTACCAATTTCGTATCACGAACAAAAAAAGAAAAGTCATTAATATTTAAAAACTTCTTTAAAATTATTACCGCCATTACACTGTCGTTCAATTACAGTGTTACATTTACACTTACACAATCACTATTTAGGCTTCAAAGTGCCATTATCAAGTGTTCTCTGAAAGCAGGTTAGACAATAACAGTGAAATACATAACAAGTGATATAAGCGTATAACAATCCATATTTGTAACGCTTACTTACAAGTGTTATAAATTGCCTGAGATGGCATGCTGTCGTATTTCACTATTATTGTCTAACCTGCTTTCAGAAAACACTTGATAATGGCACTTTGAAGCCGAAATCATGATTGTGTAAGTGTAAATGTAACACTGTAAATGAACGACAGTGTAATGGCGGTAATGATTTTGATATGGTGTCACATAGTTACATTTTTTTAGTATTTTATCCACATTCAACAACTGTAGTTGTATATTTCGAAACCACTTGCGTAAAAGGAATTTAATTTCTTAACCCTTTTCAGGCACTTACTCCCCTTCATCAGAATGTTACAGCGACAGTATTATTTGCGAGCGTCAACAATAAGATGCATGCAGCATTTTGCTGTGACCGTGTGGTTGACGGTGCCAGCGCTATGAACCACATGAGCACAGCAATACGCTGCATGCATCTTATTATTGTCACTGGCAAATATTGCGATCGTTATAATCTTCTGAAGAAAGGCACTAAGTGTCTGAACTGGGCTAAGATATTAAATTTCATTTATGCGACTGGTTACTGATTATTTCGACATATAGTTACATTGTCCTAAGACCACTCGTTTTTCTAGGGAGCCCTCTCAGGTTGCGAAAGTTTAATTAAACCACCCTGAATTTCGTTATCGTTAGTTTCCCGGAAGCAGTGCACATGGACTGCTTAGCTGGCCACGGAACGAAGCCTCCGAAAAGACAATGAATATAAATAAATAAAATTTTTTCCGTTTTCTAGGTGCGTCAGTTCGAATAAGCGGGAAAATGTTATTCAGACATTCCACCGCAAAAGACTCCGAGGACAGATGAAGAAAAATGGTTCTCACATCTGAACCGAATGCAAGATATAAAAATACGAAAATAACTTACCGTATAGAACGAATGGAAGAAAAGATATTGGAAGAGCAAAGGGACCTCCGTGTGCGGAGAAGGAAATCGATATTTAAAAAAAAGAAAACGTTCTTATACCCAGTACGTTGTCCTCGATGGTGAGTGTTCATCGGAGGTGAGGTTATCATCTGGAGTGCCCCAGGGAAATGTGGTAGGTCGGCTGTTGTTTTCTATTTACATAAATGATCTTTTGGATAGTGTGGATAGCAATGTGCAGCTGTTTGCTGATGATGCTGTGGTGTACGGGGAGGTGTCGTCGTTGAGTGACTATAGGAGGATACAAGATGAGTTGGACAGGATTTGTGATTGGTGTAAACAATGGCAGCTAACTCTAAATACAGATAAACGTAAATTAATGTAGATGAATAGGAAAAAGAATCCCGTAATGTTTGAATACTCCATTAGTAGTGTAGCGCTTGACACAGTCACGTCGATTAAATATTTGGGCGTAACATTGCAGAGCGATATGAAGAGGGACAAGCATGTAATGGCAGTTGTGGGGAAGGCGGATAGTCGTCTTCGGTTCATTGGTAGAATTTTGGGAAGATGTGGTTCATCTGTAAAGGAGACCGCTTATAAAACACTAATACGACCTATTCTTGAGTACTGTCCAAGGGGGTTGGGAACCGTATCAGGTCAGATTGAGGGAGGACATAGAAGCAATTCAGAAGCAGGCTGCTAGATTTGTTACTGGTAGGTTTGATCATCACGCGAGTGTTACGGGAATGCTTCAGGAAGTCGGGTGGGAGTCTCTGGAGGAAAGGAGGCGTTCTTTTCGTGAATCGCTACTGAGGAAATTTAGAGAACCAGCATTTGAGGCTGACTGCAGTACAATTTTACTGCCGCCAACTTATATTTCGCGGAAAGTCCACAAAGATAAGAGAGACTAGGGCTCGTACAGAAGCATATGGGCAGTCATTTTTCCCTCGTTCTGTTTGGGAGTGGAACAGGGAGAGAAGATGCTAATTGTGGTATGAGGCACCCTCCGCCACGCACCGTGTGGTGGATTGCGGATTATGTATGTAGATGTAGATTTGAAGGAGCAATTCCTGCAGATTAAATACTGTTTTGTGGTGATTGTTCAGCTACATGAATTGTTCAGCGTAAAATGTTAATGCCTACGATGCTTTACAATATCAAATTCGTGGAATAGTTTTGACCGTGTGCTGTAAAGCACTTGTCAGCCACATTCCTTACCCAGGAGGAGACCGCAGACGGTAGCCTTGACAGTGCCAGCTGATTGGCGAGTCGAGCCGGCGGAGGTGGGCTACGGAATTCAAGACTCGCGCCGCGTCGCCTCCCCCAGGCTTTGGGGAGGACGGAGGGCGGCCAGGTGTGCAGCGCAGTGCGCGCACGCAGCCTCTGGATACGCACGCGTGTGCGTGCGCTGCGTGTGCAAAGCGCGCGGGTGCGAGCTGCGCGCGTGTCGGCAGGTGGGAGGAGGCGAGGTCTGCTGGGTTCCACGGGCGGTGGGGAGGGGAGGGGGGGGGAGGCTGGCGGAAAGATCTGCACAAAGCTGCAGCGGCAGGTGGTGGCCAGATTCTGTCGCGTGACCGGGCACGTGCTCGGCATCTGCCGCGACTCGCCGCGCCTCGGTTCAGCTGCAACCCCCTATGATGCATGGGCAGAGGGGTGAGGAGTAGGGGGATGAGGGACCTACCCCAGTCCAGGACAGCCCAGCCGCTAGGGGCTGAATGCCCGCACAGCCAGCCCCAACGCGAGGACTTGTTCGTTGCAAACTGCTTTACATATCAGCGCGCGCTTTCAAGGGCCACCCTCGGATAAAAAGAGGGGATGGCGGCCCGCAGCCCGTAGCCCGCGCCCTTACAAAGCGCCGGATGGAGGCCGCTGCAGGAGCGCCGCGACCGCATGAATCGCTCGCCGCTGCTGATGATGCCTATCAGGCTCGCCGCTTTTAATGTCAATAGTCAAATAAATTACAGGCCGCGCCACGACATCGGTGTGGTTACTTTCAAGACACGGCACGGGCATTCACCGGGGCTGACCTGAAGGAGGGTTTCGTTAGACTTCATTACAGCTGTGCGACGCCTTCAGACAGCTTGAGAGCTTCTCTTGTACATCCTCTGACAGTGAGCTTCCCGGTAACTTGCTGCTGTTGATTTACTACTCACTGTGCTCGGTACAATTTGAGAGTGGGTCTTAAGCTTTCTACAATGGGCAGTCGAATGAAAACGAGGCAAAAAGGAAGTGCGACTGGATTCGTGATTTCCTGTCAGAAAGCTCACAGTTCGTAGTAATAGACGGAAAGTCATCGAGTAAAACAGGAGTAATATCCGGCGTTCCCCAAGGAAGTGTTATACGCCCTCTATTGTTCCTGATCTACAGTAACGACATGGGTGACAATCTCAGTTGCCGTCTTAGATTGTTTGCAGATGATGCTATCATTTGCCGTCTTGTAAAGTCATCAGATGATAAAACGACTTGCAAAATGATTCAGATAAGATACCTGTATGTTGCGAAAAGTGGTGATTGACCCTGAATAAAGAAAAGTAGCCGACCGGTGTGGCCGTGGGGCTCTAGGCGCTTCAGTCTGGAGCCGCGTGACCGCTACGGTCGCAGGTTCGGATCCTGCCTCGGGCATGGATGTGTGTGATGTCCTTAGGTTAGTTAGGTTTAAGTAGTTCTAAGTTCTAGGGGACTGATGACCACAGATGTTAAGTCCCATAGTGCTCAGAGCCATTTGAACCATTTTGAACCAAAGAAAAGTGTGAAATTATTCATTTCAGTACGAAAAGAAATCAGCTAAATTTCCATTACGCGATAAGTCACACAAATCTGAAGGCTGTAAATTCAGCTAAATACTTAGGCATTACAATTACAAATAACCTAAACTGGAACGATCACATAGATAATATTGTGGGTAGAGCAAACCAAAGACTGCGATACATTGGCAGAAAGAAGGTGGAACAGTTCTACCAAAGAGACTGCTTACACTACGGTTGTCCGCCCTATTCTGGAGTATTGCTGTGCGGTGTGGGATTCGCATCTGGTGGGACTAACGGATGACATCGTAAAAGTACAAAGAAGGGCACCTCGTTTTGTATTATCGCGAACAGGGGAGATAGTATCACAGACATGATATGTGAATTGGAGTGGCAATCATTAAAACAAAGGCGTTTTTCGTTGTTAAGGGATCTTCTCATGAAATTTCAATCACCAGTTTCTCCTCCGATTGCGAAAACATTCTGTTGGCACCCACCTGCACAGGAAGAAATAATCATCACTATAAAATAAGACAAATCAAGGCTCGCACAGAAAAAAGTAAGTGCTCGTTTTTCCCGCGTGCCGTTCGAGAGTGGAACGGTAGAGAGACAGCTGGAAGGTGGTTCATTGAACCCTCTGCCAGGCACTTTATTGTGATTAGCAGAGTAATCACGTACATATAGATGCACTGTTTATTATTTCAAAAGTAATCGAAATATCTTTGGACACATTTACCCCATTGTGAGACAAGAGGGTCAATGCCTTCGTGGAAAAGTGTTTACGGTTGCCTACGGAACCATGATTGTACCCAGGCGAGTACCTCATCGCCATCATCATCATCATCATCTTTCTTTCAAGGATTAGGCTGTTGCCTATCCTGAACTCACAAACAAATCGTTCTCGTCTTTTTCGAAGTCTTCCAGTATCTACTTTTCTATTCGGCTTATAGTTCACGATCGTCTGGGGAATTTTGTGAGCTAGCAGTCAAGACGTTTTTGATTATTTCCATTTATGATGAAAATATTTAATTCTGTTTTAATATCTTCGTTTCTGATCATGACTCTTATTGTGCAGCCGTTCGTCGACCTCAGGAAATTCATCTCTGGTTTTCAATTTTTTTTTTTTTTTTTTTTTTTTTTGTGGAAACCCAGCTATCTCTCCATAGCATAACACAAAAACCGCCATCACTTAATAGAATTGCATGACGGGCTGTTTTGGTTCTGTCCGCAGCTCGTGGTCTAGTCGCTATGATTGCTGACTCTGGATCACGATTCCCAGTCCGGTGGGTTTTTTTTCCGCTCGGGGACTGGCTGTTTGTGTCGTCCGCCCCATTTCATCTCCATTCCTGAATGTGGCAAGTCTGGACTAGCCAAAAATTGGGAATTTCGTACGGCCACTGATAACCGCGCAGTTGCGTGCCCCACAAACTAAACATAATCGGCTTTTTGTTCTCTATGGCGCAATGTTTTGCTAATTGTACCACAGACAGCTTGGCATTTGCGTATTTTGTTTTCAGTATCAAAGTTAAAATCAATATTTACAGCACAGCCTAAAAACAGATTTGAGAGACTTGTTCCAAAACAATTTTTGATCTGACTGGATATTTTCTCGGAATGCCATTATTTTCGTTTTATTACTAGAAATTTTAAAGTTGTGTTTCTTACATATTTCTTTCAGGTCGTATACTGATCTTTGGAGGTCATCTTCATTCTTTTGAATACTAATGATATGATCTAAAAACAAAAGTACATTCAGGTGTACCATATTCTTTGCCTTAATTCCTTTACTTACTTTATATTTCCTTTTACGAAGAATGAAGTCTACGAAAATATTAAATAGGCTACGTAATAGTACACACCCTTCTCTAATACCTATTCGTCAAAATGCTCACTGATTTTCTGAAACACGGCACCACAGCTAACGCATAGCACTACGTGCACACTTCGCAAAAATTTAAACGCACCGTCAAGTGCAGACAGCATCATTCTGTTGCAGGATAATGCTAACCCTCATGTTGCCAAGTTTGTTTCGACTACGCTACAGAGGTTTCGTTGTAAAGTCTTTGCACATCCTCGATAAAGTTCCGATCTCCCCTCATGCCACTCACATATTTTTGGAGCCCTTAAGAACAACGTTCGTGGCCGTCGATTTCTTTCGGTCGAAGAGGTGCACGTCTGCATACAATCATAGTTTCCGAGGCAATGGCTAACATTTTTCCATGAAGGAATTCGCCATCTTGTCTCACAGTGGGACAAGTGTATTAGCAGTTATGGAGATTACTTTTGAAACAATAAAAAGTTTATTTACATTTTTCCATGTGTGTCGTTTTCATTTGACTGCTCCTTCTATAAAAATAAAGTTTGTGGACACTGTAAAATATAAATCCTGAGAACCAGAAAAAAATCCATCAAAATCTGCATTAAGACCACACAACCGAAATTAATTTATTTGTTCTTTATTTAGACTTAAGTCGGCCAGTAATTACATATCGAAAAACATAAGGAAACGTTCACAATTTCTAAGCGCAGTTATGGTGGTATGTGTGTAATAATAGAAAATAGTAATAACAATAGCAAATATTAAGAATAACGATAGCAATATTAATTAGTTTAGCACATCTGAGTCCGTTTTTAACACCATCAAAAACGGAGGGGAGATAAGACTTCATGACAGCCGCAGCAGGTGTTAACAAAAGAGCAGGCTGTTTCATTAGAGGACTCGGTGGACAAGTGAGAGGATAAAGGATATATGCGAAATACTGTCAATGGTAGAGACAAACGAAATGATTAGAAGCATTTAAAATGAAGTGTTGAGCAGTCTTGTATAGCGCCGGTGCATTAACCTGCAACAAATTAACGAGGAAAAAGAATACTCAATACAGGAGAGAGAATGGTTGGTCACATAATACATGAGTCGCTGTGGAAGGATCAAGTCCGGAATGAATATTTCTCTTTGCTGAGTGTAGACTGATGACAAGCGTTCCGGCAAACTTCAATTGTGTGCCCGTCAGGGACCAGAAGCCATAATCTTCCCTTTTGCTAACAATTCTCTTACCGACTAAATTATCCAGGCGCGGCTCGCGACGTCCATCAAGGGGCTTTTGTCACCAATATCTTTTCCTCCGTGAGTGCTAGTCCCGTAAGTGAAGTTTGGATGGCAGAAGCGAGGTAGTGACGGAAGTAAAACTGTGAGGGCGAACCGTGAGTCGTCCTCAGGAAGCTCAGTTGGTAGTCGGTACGATAGCTAAGGGTGTTCGGTCAGCGGACCAGCTACTCTTTGTAATAGAACAAAACTCAGTGAATTCTTGTCGGTGGGATATGAAAGATGTCGTGTGACATCCGCACATATCCACTGACGAAAAACGACGGAGAAACAGATCGAAAGAAAGAAGACAAGAAAAGTTGGGAAGTCGACTGGCAGAGAAATACAAATTCGGCGCATGAATCCCGGTCCGGCAAACTGCCATGAAGTTTGAGGGTCACAATCCATGATCTAAGGACGGTGGAAGGAAATGATCGTAGAGGTAAACCTAGGAAAGAGAATGTAAGGCAGACCCTTCACAAGAAATATGTAGACGAGTATTAACAGTGTTTGGTAGAATTCATTATTAACAACAATGTACTTAAATAGTTGATAGTAGTGACGTAAGATGGATTTTATGTTATTTGACGCCACAGTTTTCCTATGGTTGTGTGATTCTATATAAATGATTTTAAGATACATGGTGGTGTTCTGTAGGTCGAAACTTGTTGTGAATAAAGAAATCTTTATAGCAGCTCTTGTTGGCTGAGCTCTGACGTTTTTTGATACAATGACTTTGCTGGAAGATAGCTCGAAGCATGAAAGTGACCAGTCGCGACGCACGAAAAATTTCAAACTTTTAAGGAAACGTTCACAGTCCCATTAGAACCAAGGTGTTGCTCTAAAATGATCTCTAGGCCCAAACCTGAAGAACCGTAACATGCAACAACAGGTTTAAATTTTTTGACATGTAGGTTAAAGCTTCTTTGGAGCCATGGTGTTAGCCTTTTAGAAGTTCATATCAGCCGAAAATCGAGTATTGCTTTGAAGACAAATATACGAACATACTACGACAATGATCAAATAATACCACCTCATAAGGAAAAACCTAAATCGACCATAGAGACAAAAACCGTGTAGTTTGAATAACTTTTTCCGCAATTTTATGCAGATCAGCTACAGTAGGGGGTTACGTAGATTCCTGCACAGAAGAAGGTTCTTGTCACAATTCCCTACGTTAACGGGGTGCCTCGCCGATAATGTAACGTCTGCAGATGGGATACGTTATTACAGCCTAATAAGAGATTTCTTGTGCTATTTTCCTCATTACTATTCCCTTCTTCTACATTTTCCTTGATCTGAGGTGGATGGCTGTTGAATGTTGCTTCCACTTGAAGAAGCCCACTAACGGAGGATAGTGTTTTGTGTGGCCTTAGTGTTGCTAAATTCTGCAATGCGAAATGTGTTGTCGTGTTGGATGATTCGAGGAGAGGACCTTCGAACAGTTGTGACATGGAATCAGAGGAACACTTTTTGAACTGCATATCCATTATCTACGTTCTCTTCTCCTCTGTCTTTCTGAATATATATTTATATGACATTTCGTACAAAGCTGATTCTCCAGTAAGGTTCATAAGGTGCCTATGCACTTCTTGAAGAATGAGATAGTACTCTGTATCGTTTACAAATTACTGAAACTGGGATTCACTGGAAGAAGACAATAATGCTAAGAAAGCCGAAACTACTCTGCACAACAGAACTAAAGGTTCACCTTTTCGAAACCCGTAATTGCCTCCCACACTTTGAAATGTGGCGTAAAAGTGCCTATAACCTTCTTATATAAGCCGCAAAAGCTTGGAGCCCTGCGACGTCGGCCTCGGGGTCAGCAAAGCTTCAGATAGCGAGGTTTCGCCACATACCGAAAAAGGCCGCAGCTCTTAAGTTCACGCGAGCTGATATCCCGAACGCTTCATCTCTCCTCTAAGAACATTGTGGTGTTGCATCCCAGTCACACGTGATCGCACCTCTTTGGAGTGCATTGTGACCGCATTTTTCGCTCTCGTGTACCTGTCAGGAACTTGGACACCAATTCAGCCCGGAAGCTGCTCTAGCGCCTGAAGGTAGGCAGACCGCACCAAAGGGGTGTCGAAGGGGTTGCCTAACCCTCAGACAATAGAACAGCCGCCAGGCTGAATTGGTGTTGCAGTTGTGGCAGGTACATTTGTAACGTAGTCCAACACAGTTGCGTGCGTGTCACCGAGGGTGTTGGCGAACTCGGAGGTCTTAAAGCGACACTTTACTTTGCCATTTTATTCACGCGTATTTTAATATTGCACTCCCACATAATCATGCCACAGAAAAGAGGGTTGAAAAAGAATATGTCCCCTTTGAAGCTTCAGATCACATTTCAATTCCGTCGAATGGTTTCGAGTAGTCCCTAGTGGTTCCAACTAATACACAAAAGCAAAGTTTGCGGTCACGATGGGCTCCGAGAGAGTCCGATCGCGTTCAGTGGAGATGCAGCCCCAAAATCTCCTTAGAGAACGATTGAAACGTCCGATGGTGTCAGCGGTATGTACGGATGTCAAGAACATTTTCCTGATGGCCATCGCACTTCGACTCCAAGGGAAGATGTAGTTTCATTGACCCCCTTTACGCCACCCCCAGTCGTGTCGATTCCGAGCGCCAGTGTGTCTGAAATGTTTTCCTCAGCCACCCGGAAACCTCGAGGTTTCAACACTGGTTATCTTGGTTCTGACCTCCATCGCAGAGACGTCAAAAGGAGGGGAGAAAAGTTAGTAATAGGGGCTCTGACGACCTTCTCATCGTGTGATACGTTTACGGTGGTGTTGGCCAGCGTTGTGGTGATATTTGGTACCAACGTGACATCATTAACCCACATTACAGCTTACATGAACTTTTTAGTTATGGTTTTTCTTCGCATGTGTCGACACGTTTCTGTCTAAAGCATCACCGAGCCCGAGAGTGACGTTGCATGGCGCCACGGTTTTGCACAATTACAGAGCAAGGCCGTAGGCCCTTTGAGCAAAATTTCATTCTTATGTATCACAATGCCCGAGACAAATAAAAGGTTCAGAAAAAGTGATGCCTTAACTTCGTTACGCAGTGTATGTCTTCTGAATCACACAGTTTACTTTCCGTGAAACATCAACTACTTGCTGCTCAGAAATTGCATCTAACGTTCTTAGCTGAAAAATGGTTCAAATGGCTCTGAGCACTATGGGACTTAACATCTGAGGTCATCAGTCCCCTAGAACTTAGAACTACTTAAACCTAACTAACCTAAGGACATCACACACATCCATGCCCGAGGCAGGATTTAAGCCTGCAACCGTAGCGGTCGCGCGGTTCCAGACTGAAGCGCCTAGAACCGATCGGCCACCCCGGCCGGCTCGTTCTTAGCTCTTTGGAAAAATAGGGAACCGTATTTTAGTATAAGAGTGGACTGAAAAAAGCAGTAGTAGCATCTTTGCACACTTTTAAGACACATATAGTAGTAAGACAAACGCACGGAATACAAAGATCTCAGAAACAACATTAGGCAAAAGATTAGAGATTAAAACCGCAATGATGTCGAAGATCATACAGACAGAAAACTACCCAAAGTTATGGTAGCATAGAGACAGGTAGCGATCGTGGCGTGTGTATGAAAAAAATCCCGAAATTCGCCTTTGCGATTCAGTGAAATTGTTATGTATCCAAATCAGACCGAGATTTGAAATGTGCATCTTCTGAATAAAAGTCTAATCTTTTAGGTATTCTATTACCCCACCTTGAACGCTAAAATAGGCCTTTTGTCAACAAAAAGTTGACAAATGTTCCTACGTGCACTATACTAAATGACAGATTATCTCCATCCGTTTGTTCTTTCACATTCTTGCCCAGTCTTGTTTGGACTATAAGATTACGTTACTCAGTGTGAACTACGCGGGCTATTCGGAATGTAAGGTCCGATCGGTCGCTAAACGGATACCGTTGTGAAAATCAAAAATGATTTATTTGAAACAGCCTTCAAGCCACTTCTCTACACAGTCACCGCTCCAACTTAGACATCTATCATAGCGTGGTACCAACTTTCCAATACCCTCGTCACAGACGGCAGCCGCCTGTGCTTTTCACTAATTCTCTATGAGGTCTGCAGTTCGCTGTCTGTGCCAAAATGTTGTCTCCATAGTCAAACGCAGAGTGCATCAGTTACAGGCTCTATTGTTGGTTCAAACATGTCCCGTCGAAAACGCTGCAAGAGCGTCTTCACTGTCCCTGCAGTGTGTGGCGAAGATTCATCATGAAGAAGGAAACGCCTGACAGCTGTGTTCTGTGGGGTGCATAAAATCAAGCGAAATCTCTCACCTTTTCAATTGGCAATGTTTCATTACCCACATGACAGCCCGTAATTGTCTCCCTCTGAGTTCCATCTCTGCTCACATGAACCGCTAGCTATGAAAATATTTCGGCACAGACGACGAGCTGTAGGCCAGCGTAGAGAATTGGAGAAAAGCACTGGCGGTTGCCTTCTATAACGAGGCTATTCGGAAAGTAAGGAACGATAGGTCGCGAAATGGAAACCACAGTGAAAATCAAAACTGTTTTATTTGCAGCAGTTAGCTACAACTTCCAGCCACTTATCCCCATAGTCTTCGATCCCACTTAGACGTTTGTCGCAGCGTTGTACCAACTTTCCAATATCCTCATAATAGAAGTAAGCCGCCAATGCTTTCCGCCAATTCTCTACGCTGGCCTACAGCTCGTTGTCTGTGCCAAAATGTTGTCTTCATAGCCAGCGGTTCATGTGAGCAGAAATGAAACTCAGAGGGAGATAATTCCGGGTTCTCTGTGGGTAATCAAACATTTGCAATTGAAAACGATGCAGGAGCATCTTCATTGATCTTGCAGAATGCGGCTGAGAATTGTCTTGAAGAAGAAAATGCACGACAGTTATGTTATGTTGGCTGCATAGCTTCAGGTGAAATTTCTCACCAGGCCCTAGTACTTGGCGGGAGACACTATTGTTCTAGGTATCTTTATGTGCTCCCTGTGTGCTCATAACTAAAACTAACGACATAATCCGATCGAGGGGCATACTAGAGACACTGCCCAACACACCTGTCAAAACTTCATCGGATTTTCACTGTGGTTTCCATTTCGCGACCGATCGTTCCTTACTTTCCGAATAACCCTCGTATTTGGCGGGAGACACCATTTTTCAAGGCATCTTTAGGTGCTCGCTCAGAACTGAAAAAGAGTGACGTGATTCAAGCGATGGGAGTAGTAGAGACACTGCCCATCATACCTGTGTAAAGTGTCATTCTATTTTCACTGTGGTTTTCATTTCGCTATTAGTCGGGCCTCACTTTTCGAATAGCCCTGGACAAGCGCAGTGAAAGTTATTGGTACCATTTCCATTTTCGACAATGTTCCCATTACAAAGAACGTCGATATGTTAGATGAACTTGTTTAAGCTCCGTGCAGGTAAAAGTGGAACTTAACTAGAATGAAACTGTTTTCGCTATTTCGAGTTGCAAAACGAAACGGTAAGAAGTAATTAAAAACAGTCTGTTGAAAGACTGCACTGCCTTGCCGCAGTGGATACACCGATTCCCGTGAGATCACCGAAGTTAAGCGCCGTTGTGCGTGGCCGGCACTTGGATGGGTGACCATCCAGCCACCATGCGCTGTTGCCATTTTTCGGGGTGCACTCAGCCTCGTGATGCCAATTTAGGCTACTCGGCAGAACAGTAGCGGCTACGGTCAAGAATACCATCATAACGACCGAGAGAGCGATGTGCTGATCCGACGCCCCTGCTATCAGCATCCTCCTCTGAGGATGACACGGCGGTCGGATGGTCCCGGTAGGCCACTCTTGGCCTGAAGACGGAGTGAGTGAAAGACTACATGTGGTAAAAATCGCATCATTTTCTTTTAAGTTTTATTCTTGCAAAATAAGTCATCTTCTAGATAACACATTACGAGTAACTTCAGAACCGATGCTAAAGGGAGCGTGAGGATGCGGTATGTACTAACTCCATCTAGAACGATTGGTTCTCTGTAGATGCCGCATTCATATCACGATTTTGTTTCAAAACATTGCAGTTGTCTTTTGATATCAGGCTGTACATGAGCTCAAATACGTGGTGTCTCACAGAATTACTTTGGTCTCTGAACGTGTGGTGTCACCGCCAGACACCACACTTGCTAGGTGGTAGCCTTTAAATCGGCCGCGGTCCGTTAGTATACGTCGGACCCGCGTGTCGCCACTATCAGTGATCGCAGACCGAGCGCCGCCACACGGCAGGTCTAGAGAATCTTCCTAGCACTCGCCCCAGTTGTACAGCCGACTTTGCTAGCGATGGTTCACTGACAAATTACGCTCTCATTTGCCGAGACGATAGTTAGCATAGCCTTCAGCTAAGTCACTTGCTACGACCTAGCAAGGCGCCATTACCAGTTACTATTGATGCTGTAAAACATGTACCGTCAAGAGCGATGTTCCCCAATTATGGATTAAAGTTAAGTATTCCAGAAGATACGTACGTTTTTTGCTAGTCTCAATTCCTTGTCCTGTTCCAGACCTCACGCCAGCCTGCGTGAGTTTAAACGCGTGCCTTTCGGCTTCCTTATAGTGGGTTGGCTGTCTTGCCAATCCACAACAGAACGCATATTGGTTAGTCAAAGAATAAAGTAATAGGCTTATCGTTTCACAGAAGTGGTTGTGTTTCATAACGATCTTCTGTCGATACAAACGTATCAGGCGTAAAAGACGAAGATTATTCACCATTCAAATGTGGAATGCTACAACCATTGATGTACCGTGCTGAAATCAGAACTAAACGAGACATACATAAATTAGTATTTAGAAAGAAACGGTGGCGACATTTGAGATGAAATCTTCAGACGCTGTGAGGCATAGAGCTGTCTGCATCAGTAAGTTGTTAGGCATCGCTGTACGAAAATCTTCGTAAGTAACTGCCAGACAAAGTAGCACAAAGACGAGCAACAGCTGCTTATACATACTGCGCCAACTAACTTGGCGATTACCATAAGCGTACCTAATTCAGATGCCCCTACCAATCAGTTTTGGGTAACCAATGCTACGTCGCGCTCAGCACCGTGTGTTTCATTCTAAATAAACGAAGAGAAAATACGACCAGAGGAGCGGATTACACCTAATAACTAAGTGCGCAGAGCGTACATAGGCCTGCCGCTTTATTGCAGCTCCATTCTCCGTTTTCAGGCATTTGACGAGCGTTCCACCTTTCTCATCAGTGGCACACAAAATGTGGAAACAAAGCTCACATTCACCAGAGCAGAGTCTTTGTCCATATTTAATCGCGCGGAAACCGGACGGAAAGTCCAGAGGGGCGAGGCACACATATTTCTTGCCCCTCATGAATAGCTCGTGAGCGCCGCTCTGTTTTTACAGGTATTGAAAAGCGCGGAAAAATTCTAGCCGTCCCGGCGAGCCGGCTGGGGCGGGGTACAGTAGTCAGTGGCTGCAACTGCGACCGGTTGTAGCTCATAATAGAAATCTCTGGGCGCACCCCTTTCAAAGAGGATCCGGTTTTGACTTCCGGCGGCGCGCAGACTAGCACCCCAGGTACGCTAGCGAGCACCTGAGAGGCCACACATGTGTGCTGTGCATATGGAGGCAAGCCTTTCATGCGCGTCTGCCCTCGGCAGACATGTGTTCAGCTTTTACGATCCCAAACACCTGTCCGTTTACGAAAAAAAAATATGTGTCTCGGGAGGAACAGTCAGCATTCAGAGATAGGACAGCAACACTAATCTGAAGCAAAGAACTTCGTATAGACAGACGTCCTATTCCGAATTGCCTCCGATATAAGAACACATTTAATGTACTGGGTGATCACAAAGTCAGTATAAATTTGAAAACTTAATAAACCACGGAATAATGTAGACAGAGAGGTAAAAATTGACACACATGCTTCGAATGACATGGGGTTTTATTAGAACCAAAAAAAAAAAGAAAAGTTCACAAAATATCCGACAGATCTCTTGCACGAGTCGTTTGGTGATGATCGTGTGCTCAGCCGCCACTTTCGTCACGCTTGGCCTCCCAGGTCCCCTGACCTCAGTCCGTGCGATTATTGGCTTTGGAGTTACCTGAAGTCGCAAGTGTATCGTGATCGACCAACATCTCTAGGGATGCTGAAAGACAACATCCGACGCCAATGCCCCACCATAATTCCGGACATGCTTTACAGTGCTGTTCACAACATTATTCCTCGACTACAGCTATTGTTGAGGAATGATGGTGGACATATTGAGCATTTCCTGTAAAGAACTTCATCTTTGCTTTGTCTTACTTTGTTATGCTAATTATTGCTATTCTGATCAGATGAAGCGCCATCTGTCAGACATTTTTTGAACTTTTGTAGTTTTTTGGCTCTAATAAAACCCCATGTCATTCCAACCATGTGTGTCAATTTGTACATCTACATTCAAATGGTTCAAATGGCTCTGAGCACTATGGGACTTAACATCTATGGTCATCAGTCCCCTAGAACTTAGAACTACTTAAACCTAACTAACCTAAGGACAGCACACAACACCCAGCCATCACGAGGCAGAGAAAATCCCTGACCCCGCTGGGAATCGAACCCGGGAACCCGGGCGTGGGAAGCGAGAACGCTACCGCACGACCACGAGATGCGGGCCCTGTCTACATTACTCCGTGATTTATTCAGTTTTCAAATTTATACTGACTTTTTGATCAACCGGTACATTTGCTTCTGGGCTAGTGGTGCTCACGTACAGTGAGGTTCCAATTAAATGTAACTACTCAAAGAGGTCCAGTATCAGCTGTGGCTATCGTATGGCAGCGAAACTTTGTAGATATGTTAATGCATTAACGCGGAACCGATTAATCCTGGAAAAATTAAATGGTTCAAATGGCTCTGAGCACTATGGGACTTAACATCTATGGTCATCAGTCCCCCATAACTTAGAACTACTTAAACCTAACTAACCTAAAGACAGCAAACAACACCCAGTCATCACGAGGCAGAGAAAATCCCTGACCCCGGCGAGAATCGAACCCGGGAACCCGGGCTTGGGAAGCGAGAACGCTACCGCACGACCACGAGCTGCAGACCTGGAAAAACTAGTTCCAGTTTTGGCCACCAGGTGAAGATCTGTCTGGCGCTGTACACCATCTCGTCGATGTCGCCAGTGCTCATACTGAACAAATTGTGTAAGTGGTGGTTAATAATACACTGAAGAACCAAAGAAAATGGAGAAAATGAAACACCTGTCTAATATCCCGTAGGGACCCCGCGAGCACGCTGAGGTGCCACAACACAGCGTGGCAAGGACTCGACTAATGTCTGAAGTAGTGTCGGAGCGAACTGACACCATGAATCCTGCAGGGATGTCCATAAATCCGTAAGAGTACGAGGGGATGCAGATCTCTTCTGAACAGAACGTGGCAAGGCATCCCACATTTGTTCAATAATGTCTGGGGAGTTAGGTGGCCAGTGGAAGGGTTTATACTCAGAAGAGCGTTCCTGGAGCCACTCTGTAGCAATTTTTCACTTGTGAGGTGTCGCATTGTCCTGCTGGAATTGCCGAAGTCCGTCGCAATGCACAATAGACATGAAGGGATGAAGGCAATGATACAGGATGTTTACGTTCGTATCACCTTCCAGAATCGTATCTAGACGTATCAGGAGGTCCCATATCACTCACACTGCACACCCCTCACACTATTACAGAGCCTCCACCAGCTTGAACAGTCCCCTGCTGACACGCAGGGTCCGTTGATTCACGGGGTTGTCTCCATACACGTGCACGTGCATCAGCTCGATACAATTTGAAACGAGACTCGTCCGAGCAACCAGCATGTTTGCAGTCAACAGTCTAATGCCTGTGTTGACGGGCCCAGTTGGGGCGTAAAGTCTTGTGTCGAGCAGCGGCACGGGGTAGCCGCGCGGTCAAGGTCGCCTTGTCACGGTTCGCGAGGCTGCCCCCTTCGGAGGTTTGAGTCCTCTGGCATGGGTGTGTGTGTTGTCCTTAGCGTAAGTTAGTTTAAGTTAGATTAAGTAGTGCGTAAGCTTAGGGACCGATGACCTCAGCAGTTTGGTCCCATAAGACCTTACCACAAATTTCCAGTTTTATTACACTATTAGTTTGCGAGTTTTCTCAGTTATCCGTCCGCGTGTTCTACGGGAGAATATAATTATGCTCTGACCCCTTTAACACATCCCCTGGGATGAGTGGGAATTTTGTTTAACATACCTCTACAGCAGTATTCCGCGAGTTTTCTTACGGTGCGTGGCGGAGTGTACTTATGGGGTACTCTACCTCTTTGTCACATCTCTGTTCCGTTCGCGACTGTTGTGTGGGGAGAGCGGCTCTCAGTTTTACTTGCGGACTTGAGTCCGATTACTGGTTTGGCACAGCTCTCCATGCTGCTCTATCCAGTGCTACCCTCTTCATCTCCGAATAACTACTGTAACACCATTACAGAGCCTCCATCAGCTTGAACAGTTTCCTGCTGACATGCAGGGTCAGAAGTACACGTCCGTCCGCTAGATACAATTTGAAACGTGGCTCCTCAGACCAGGCAACATGTTTCCGGCCATCAACAGTCCAATGTCGGTGTTGACGGACCCAGAAGAGGCAGTTGTTCAGCCATCAAAGGTACACTAGTGGGCCGTCGGCTTCGAAAGCCCATATCGATAATGTTTCGTTGAATGGTTCGCATGATGACACCTGTCGGCATTGAAATCTGCAGCAACTTGCGGAATGGTTGCACTTCTGTCAGGTTGAAGGATTCTCTTCAGTCGTCATTGGTCCCGTTATTGCAGGATCTTTTTCCAGCTGCTCGAGTCGCAGATCTGATGTTTTAGCGGATTCCTGGTATTCACGGTACACTCATGAAATGGTCGTACGGGAAAATCCCCACTTCATCGCTCCGTTTGAGATGCTGTGTCCCATCGTGTGAACGCCGACTGTAACACCGCGATCAAACTCCCTTAAATCTTGATAACCTGCCATTGTAGCACCGGTAACCGATCTAACAACTGCGCCAGACACTTGTTGTCTTATATAGGCGTTGTCGACGGCAGTGCCGTATTCTGCCTGTTTACAAATATCTGTATTTGAATACGTATGTCCGTACCAGTTTCTTGGGCGCTTCAGTGTAAAACCAACATTATGCTTTTCTCAGTTGTTCGTGCTTTACTGCCCACTTGCCATACCTAGTCCATTCAATATGAAAACATTTCTGTGTGTCTTTCTTGCATTCACAGCGCCAGATTTGCACCTGGTGGCCAAAATTGGAACTAATTTTTTTCAGCGTAAATCGGTTCCACTGGAATATTTAAAACATTTTGCAGCCATACATCCCACACTGTACCTCTGTAAGCAGCTGCACTTTAATTTTAAACACACATTACGCATCTTACCCACACAACTTCTCTGACGTTTTATTCTAGCTCAGTCTATCTTGGTTCTGTTAGTCTCATTGCCCGGGATGTACACTCCTGGAAATTGAAATAAGAACACCGTGAATTCATTGTCCCAGGAAGGGGAAACTTTATTGACACATTCCTGGGGTCAGATACATCACATGATCACACTGACAGAACCACAGGCACATAGACACAGGCAACAGAGCATGCACAATGTCGGCACTAGTACAGTGTATATCCACCTTTCGCAGCAATGCAGGCTGCTATTCTCCCATGGAGACGATCGTAGAGATGCTGGATGTAGTCCTGTGGAACGGCTTGCCATGCCATTTCCACCTGGCGCCTCAGTTGGACCAGCGTTCGTGCTGGACGTGCAGACCGCGTGAGACGACGCTTCATCCAGTCCCAAACATGCTCAATGGGGGACAGATCCGGAGATCTTGCTGGTGTACGGCCAGTGTAGGAGATCGCTCCCCACACCATGATGCCGGGTGTTGGCCCTGTGTGCCTCGGTCGTATGCAGTCCTGATTGTGGCGCTCACCTGCACGGCGCCAAACACGCATACGACCATCATTGGCACAAAGGCAGAAGCGACTCTCATCGCTGAAGACGACACGTCCCCATTCGTCCCTCCATTCACGCCTGTCGCGACACCACTGGAGGCGGGCTGCACGATGTTGGGGCGTGAGCGGAAGACGGCCTAACGGTGTGCGGGACCGTAGCCCAGCTTCATGGAGACGGTTGCGAATGGTCCTCGCCGATACCCCAGGAGCAACAGTGTCCCTAATTTGCTGGGAAGTGGCGGTGCGGTCCCCTACGGCACTGCGTAGGATCCTACGGTCTTGGCGTGCATCCGTGCGTCGCTGCGGTCCGGTCCCAGGTCGACGGGCACGTGCACCTTCCGCCGACCACTGGCGACAACATCGATGTACTGTGGAGACCTCACGCCCCACGTGTTGAGCAATTCGGCGGTACGTCCACCCAGCCTCCCGCATGCCCACTATACGCCCTCGCTCAAAGTCCGTCAACTGCACATACGGTTCACGTCCACGCTGTCGCGGCATGCTACCAGTGTTAAAGACTGCGATGGAGCTCCGTATTCCACGGCAAACTGGCTGACACTGACGGCGGCGGTGCACAGATGCTGCGCAGGTAGCGGCATTCGACGGCCAACACCGCGGTTCCTGGTGTGTCCGCTGTGCCGTGCGTGTGGTCATTGCTTGTACAGCCCTCTCGCAGTGTCCGGAGCAAGCATGGTGGGTCTGACACACCGGTGTCAATGTGTTCTTTTTTCCATTTCCAGGAGTGTATTTCTGCCGTTTAAGTGGCCTGTTAAACGTGTGGTTGTCCGAGGTGTGTTGTGAGTAAAGTAGGGTAAGGGACTGCGAGTGCATCAGAAGGAAGGATCGGTTAGAGTGTTTGAACACGCGCTGGTTGAAGTAACACACGCCTATATTAATGAAGAGAATACAGGTGCGGTGTTTGTCTAGTTTTTTGTTTACATGGTTGGATGAAGGCTAAGGTGTACAAACGAGAGGTGATTACGCGATGTGAACTGCTTGGTCGTATCGTAGACGCTGCTATCTCAATAGGGAACGAGCAGAGGCACTGAGATAAGCAAGACAACATGTTCTTCCAAGAGCGCACAAGATATTCGAACATTTGTTGTGAATTGTATACCTGCTGTAATGTGACGTATGCGATAACAGAGGTGAACGTGTAAAAATGTACATGTTTATCAACTGATACTTTGTAAAACGCTTGTTGTAGTGTTTGCTAACTGTTGTTCATGTATATGTCTTCTTCTTCATCTTCTTCTTCTTCTTTCGTTTTGGCTATCTTAGGACCACGTTACTTAGCTTCAGCTTCGTTTCTTCTGCTCTTTCTTCTTTCCCAATATTCTTTCATTCTCATACTTTGCAACCTTCTTCGTTCTTCTGTCCAAGGTGATTTTGTTCTGAGTCTCGTTCTGTCCTCGAAAGTTTTGAAGGCCTGAATTTTTTATATAAATATCTCCCTGTTGTATTCTCTGGTTCCTGTATTCTCATTTCTTCCAGATCTCTTTGTATCTCTTGGAATCATCGTACTTTGGTTTTCTTGTTCATCAGAAATTGTGAGACTCGTCATGTTAAACTCCCCTGATCCATTATCAGGATGTGTCCGAAGAACATGCTCCTTCTTTTCCTGACGGAGTCAGAAATTTTTTCTATCTGGGTATTCAGTTCCTGGTTGGCTCGGTTTCTAAACTGACCATCTTCTGTTCTTCGTGGTCCTAATATTCTCCTGAGATCTTTCGTTCTATCAGTTCTAGTCTCTTATTCACTCCGGTTCTTGCTGAGAGTTTCTGCTGCATATAGAGCTTCAGGGCGGATCATTGTTTGGTAATGTTCCAGTTTTGCATTTATCGAAATTTTCTCATTGTAGGTGTTGATAGTTCATATGCTAACTTCGTTTTGTTTATTCGTGCTCCCATTGCTTCTTTTTCGGTCAGTCCAACGTATATCCATTCTCCAAGGTATTTGAATCCCTCCACCTTCTGAATTTTCCGTCCTTTTATTGTCATTTAGGAGCTGTTGTGATGTTTGTCATATATTGTGTCTTCTCGATAGAGATCTGTAGTCTAGCTTTAGCTGCCTGTCTCTGCAGTTCTGTGGTTTGGTTAACTGCCTCTTCTAGTGATTCGGACAAGGTCACAATGTCATCTGCGAATGCTAGACAATCTACCCGTACTTCTTTATTCTTACACCCCAGTCGTATTCCACCCACTCCTTACATTGCTTGTCGCCACCCTCTGATCAGCTAATCGATAACACAAGTAAAGAGGAAAGGTGAGAGTCCGCCTCCCTGTCTCACCCCCGTTTAAATCTTAAAGGCCTCCGACAGCTTTCCTTTGAACTTGACCTTGGAGGTTGTGTTGCTTAGGGTCTGTTTAACAAGTTCACTGGATTTTCTATCCAAACTTCTCTCTCCTAAAATTTGGAACAGTGAGTGCGTCTGCAGGATCATAGGCTTTCTTGAAGTCTATGACTGTAAGCGCAAACGTTTTGCTCCTCTATTTTTGATAAGCGATTATTAGTTTTACATTCAGGATCGGTTCTGCGCATGATCTCTCCTTTCTGAAGCTTCCTTGGTACTCTTCAATTTGTGGATTAAGTTGTTCTTCCATTATCTTTAGCAGTACTTTTAAGAATACCTTATAGGTCAAAGGTATTAAAGAAATTCCCCTGTAGTTCCCAGGTTCCGTCTTTTCGCCTTCCTTGTGTATAGGATGTATGAGTGCCGATGTCCAACCTTCTGGAAGCTGCTCTTCTTCCCAGATTTTTCGTATAATTTGTTTTAGTTCTATGATCACAGTCTCGTTCTCAGACTTTAGAGAGTTCTGCGATGGTCCCGTCTTTCCCAGGTGCTTTGTAATTTTTCAAGGTTTTTATAGTTCTTAACCCCTTCTATAGTTGGTGGTTCCGAGTCGGGGTTTGGTTCTTTGTCATTGTAATTGAATGTCTCGGATGGCGCTTCACATTTTAGATCTTCATTCATGTGTATATGTGTAAAGTTGACAATTTTTTAATAATACAGAAAATAAATAACTATATACATTAAATGTTTTTATCTCGGAAACGATTCGGATTTGATAATACGTCCACATGAAGTTTTTTGCTTCAAATGATCGACTTGTCATATCCCTGAACATTGATTATTCCTTCTGTAACTGTTTTTCTTCCTTTTTCTAATGTGTTGGCTTTCGGAACTACCTCATTCAGCCAGAAACTGTCATATTACAACAATTGACAATTCATCGGGTAGACGTTATTTAAGTCGTATCCTGGTACGATGTAACATAGAACTGACAAAGAACTGATTCGACATAAAATAAGATTTACAGTGAGAGTATACTCCTTTATGTGTCCGATGATGAGGTGTTAGTAAGACCCTCTGAGGAAATCAGCCGGTGGACGAACGGAATGTTATAATTACTTAATCAACCAAGGTCGTTGCAAGACGAATGCCTCCTCTTTGTGTGTCTGTGTGTTGGCTTTAAGTGTGCGAACCAGATCACGGTGGTTTACTACTAAGTAATGAATCTTCCCGCTAATGTTCTGTTAGCTTTGTTGTCCTGAGACAGACAACAGCATCGTCTTTAGACTGCATTCCCAGAACAGGCACGTGCTACTGAATTACTCTAGTGAACAAGTTGCGCCTATTGAAATTCGAAGTGGTATGCACAGTTTTCTGGAGTGGACACGGTATGGTTCTTTTCGACGTCGTGGAGCAACTGTCGATTTGGAGTGCTATAAACACTGACGAGGCCGAAACCTCGCATTTCCAGAGTCACGCCAGAGAAAAAGACAAACTTGCACTTGAAACACGATAACGCAAGATCCCCTCATCAGCACTGCGACCGTGGAATTCATGTCTTACAGCCCTCATTTAGCACAATTATTTCATAGGCCAATTAAATTACGTGGACAACATTTTCCAGACTTAGATGCTACTGTGCAAGCTGTAAGAGGGGGTTTGGAAAAATGACAGCATGTGGTGAAATATTTCCTCAATAACTGTTTTATTGTGCTGATTTAGCCTGAATGAAAATTAATGGTTGGCGCTACGAACCTCGAAAACAAGTTCATGTGGTTCGGTAGCAAAATGAGAACCAAAGCTACATTCTCATAGAAGAAGTCACCACGTAATTCAAGCAAAGCTGGTAGCAACTTGAAAACCAAAATACATATTATAAAAATAAAAATACACCAAAAACTTTGCAAAAGCTTACACCATTAAATTTATATAATAATGCAAGGCTCTAAAATATTGCAAGGAACTTCTGCATAGAATAAAATGAGTGTACGAAAGGGAAACACTCCAGTTTATATCAGAAAAACTGGTGTTCATTATAAAGTTTTTCACTTCTCTTGGAAGCCTATGGAAGTTCACACTTTCACAGTGGTGCGCACGATACTCTGCAGTGGTTAAAGAAGTGTTATTCAAGTGCAAATTGTTTTCCCGCCAAGTGTTTACCACATAGATGACACAGTACCTTTCGAATGAGTACTGTTAACCACAAACAGTAAGCGCTGTTTCCCGTAGAGATTGTCCGTGTCATGTATTCGACAAATCATTGGTTTTTATAGGGATGTGGTTGGAAATGTCTATGCACAGCTCAAGCAATTACTATAATTACGGCCGGTGGTTTGCGTACGTGGAGCAGCCACCCGATAGCGTCACAGATGTGCATCCTTCGAGCAACTTTTCGCTTGGTTGACGCCGTATCCCAAAGTGGTCTTCCAACTGGTGTAACAGGAAATGAGATTCTTCCGACCAGGTGACACATTTTCATTGATCCAAGCTCCGATGATCTCGTACCCTCTGCAGTTTTAGTAGACTATGTGGATCAGCAAGGGAACACATATGCTCTGCTAAGGAGCCACATGTTCAGCATTGTGCGCTAAATGGTGTGCTCCGAGACACTTCTGCCTGCATCAGCGTTGTACCTGCCGTCCGATCTGCCCTATGACCAGATGTTCCGTGGGAAGGCGTGGATGTGAAACACCTTGTCGTATACTCTACGCAAGTCGCAAACGGCGCTGGTTTAGTGTCGGTGGAATGCACTTTATAAGGCGTCTGCCTCGGAGCTGTCGTTGAAGTAGCCGATTTGTAACAGTTCGTTGTGTCACCGCGGGAGAAACTGCTGCTCAGATTGCTGCTGCAGATGCAATACGATGCGCCAGGGCCCGACGCCGATCGCGATGGTCGTCTGTCCGGAGCACCGTCTTCTTGCGACTGTACATTCTCATGGCCACCGCTGCCAGCCGTCATGTTCAATGGCTACGTTCCTGCCATGTACGCTACTGGCCATTAAAATTGCTACACCAAGAAGAAATGCAGATGATAAACGGGTATTCATTGGACAAATATATTATACTAGAACTGACATGTGATTATATTTTCACGCAATTTGGGTGCACGTTTTGCTATTCGTGCACCCAGGTTCGTCGTTGAGTACACCATCGCAGGCGCGCCTGTCTGCGATGAGCCGTCAAGGGTAACCGCAGCCATGGTCTCCGAGCTGATAGTCCATGCTGCTGCAAAGGTCGTCGCAGTGCTCGTGCAGATAGTTTGCTGTATTCCAGACGCTCCATTTGTTGACTCAGCGATCGAGACGTGGCTGCACGATCCGTTACAGCGATGTGGATAAGATGCCTGTCATCTCGACTGCTAGTGATACGAGGCCATTGGGATCCAGCACAGCGTTCCGTATTACTCTCCTGAACCCACCGATTTCATATTCTGCTAACAGTCATTGGATCTTGACCAATGCGAGCAGCAGTGTCGCGATACGATAAACCGAAATCGCGATAGACTACTATTCGACCTTTATCAAAGTCGGAAACGTGATGGTACGCATTTCTCCTCCTTACACGAGGCATTACAACAACGTTTCACCAGGCAACGCCGGTCAACTGCTGTTTGTGTATGAGAAATCGTTTGGAAACTTTCCTCATATCAGCACGTAGTAGGTGTCGCCACCGTCGCCAACCTTGTGTGAATGCTCTGAAAAGCTAATCATTTGCATATCACAGTATCTTCTTCCTGTCGGTTAAATTTCGCGTCTGTAGCACGTCATATTCAGTATCGCAGGAGGAAACCTCGTTCAGAGTCAGTGAGGCGTCGATAATGGTCTCTTTGCCACTTTAAAGGCATCCTTGACAGACATCAGCTCACCAAGTCCAATGTAAAGGTAACTAACGCTCACGATTATTACAGCGTGTATTGGAAGCAAACCATACTTGCATCCTATCTACTAGCGCCATCCTTATGCGGCTGGCGGTGAAAAATAAATAGACTTTATCTTTCAGATGTAGAATAACGCCTCCCAACTTTCGTTTATGTCGCACAACTCCTTCTTTGTGTTGCGACTTTTTTTCCATCAGTGTCTGTTGCTTGGAAATTTTAAGGGAAAGCTGCCCCTTAACACTGGGACTATTTGTAGCAGCGGGTGACACGTAGCAATCAATATCCCGCAGTTTCATAGCTCTACGTTATACAGAATAGTTTCAGCTGGAAATGTCAAAGCTAAAGAAACTTGTGGAACCTCTTGTTGTTCTTGTGGACTCTTCCCCTACTGCCGGACGGGGTGGCCGAGCGGTTCTAGGCGCTACAGTCTGGACCCGCGCTACCGCTACGGTCGCAGGTTCGAATCCTGCCTGGGACATGTATGTGTGTGATGTCCTTAGGTTAGTTAGGTTTAAGTAGTTCTAAGTTCTAGGGGACTGATCACCTCAGAACTTAAGTACCTTAGTGCGCAGAGCCATTTGAGTCTTCTCCTACTGATGATTAACTTTTTGTCGATACACTTTACGGCAAGAGAGGAAGAATGAATTGATTCTTGGTGTTATTAACGATCATCCTCCTTTACCTCCTCTGCATTACTGCAGATGACGTGTCACTGAGCACATTTGTTCTCTGCATGCAGTACACGCGAGGCGCCTAGTTGTTTCCACTGCACCGTGTGGAATACGATGGTTCTGTTATAGTCCACTAACCTGCTGTCTTCAAGTTGATGTCCCCAGCGCAGAAAACAGCATGCAGGTCTTAAGTTCTGTATCTTGAGGCTGAAACTGACTTTTAGCGAGGTTCTGTTCTGAAATAATGTATCACTTCTTTGGGATGCCAGTAGCGTATTTTAATATAGCCACACGAGAAGACTACATGATCTTAATACAACACCTTCTGATAGAGCAAAGTACATGATCAAAGACAATGTTTACGAAAATGTATCTTTACACTATTTGTGACACGTGTCTGTGCCTCATGACTACCGGAGTGAATCTTTTAATACTGAATACTGCCAAACACATCCTGCGACAGACAACATGACTGTACGCTCGACTGCCTAATCCAGAGTGACGAACAGGAACTTAAATAAAAATTGGAAACACATCCTACGACAGACAACATGTCTGTTCTTCTCGACTGCCTAATCCGGAGTGACGAACAGCCCGAAACACTTCGCGCGCCATACCAGAAAGGGCGTGACCCGAACGAAAAAACGGTTCAAATGGCTCTGAGCACTATGGGACTCAACTTCTGAGGTCATTAGTCCCCTAGAACGTAGAACTAGTTAAACCTAACTAACCTAAGGACATCACACACATCCATTCCCGAGGCAGGATTCGAACCTGCGACCGTAGCGGTCTCGCGGTTCCAGACTGCAGCGCCCAGAACTGCAAGGCCACTTCGGCCGGCCGTGACCCGAACGGTTCCGAAGTGCTTCGTCTGCAATTTCGTCAGTCTATTGTTTATGATTTAAAATTTAGTGGACTCGTTGCATCTTCTAAGTGTCCTGCCAATGAAACGCAACCTTTGGCTCGCCTTCCCCACAATATTATCTAGGTGGTCTTTCCAACTGAAGTTGTTCGTAATTTTAACACCCAGGTTGTTGTTGTTGTTGTTGTTATGGTCTTCAGTCTTGAGACTGGTTTGATGCAGCTCTCCATGCTACTCTATCCTGTGCAAGCTTCTTCATCTCCCAGTACCTACTGCAACCTACATCCTTCTGAATTTGCTTAGTGTATTCATCTCTTGGTCTCCCTCTACGATTTTTACCCTCCACACTGCCCTCCAATACTAAATTGGTGATCCCTTGATGCCTCAACACATGTCCTACCAACCGATCCCTTCTTCTAGTCAAGTTGTGCCACAAACTTCTCTTCTTCCCAATCCTATTCAATACTTCCTACACCCAGGTACTTAGTTGAATTGGCAGCCTTGAGAATTGTACTATTTATCGAGTAATCGAATTCCAACGGATTTCTTTTGGAACTCATGTGGATCACCTCACACTTTTCGTTATTTAGCGTCAACTGCCACCTGCCACACCATACAGCAATCTTTTCTAAATCGCTTTGCAACTGATACTGGTCTTCGGATGACCTTACTAGACGGTAAATTACAGCATCATCTGCGAACAACCTAAGAGAACTGCTCAGATTATCACCCAGGTCATTTATATACATCAGGAACAGCAGAGGTCCCAGGACGCTTCCCTGGGGAACACCTGATATCACTTCAGATTTACTTTCTCACGGGAATGGTACCGAATCTAACATCTGTCACAGGTACCTCACGCCACATTTCGTCATCTATATACTTCTTGCACCTCCACTGCTCTGGGAACAGCTTCTTGGAGCCTTATATGATGGCTGACTAAGCCAGAAATATTACAACTTCGATACGCCACCTAGAACGGTCCAGACATTTGACAAGAATAGCATACTAGAAGCAGAGCGCAGACGTTCGGGGATCTGAACCCAGGTCCTCAGCAGCTGAACGGCGGCCTGTGTGCCCGCCGAGTGCTGCGTCTGTGTCCTCCGCCTCTAGTGGCCACATAAACTGTCTCGCGAGCAGGGCCTGCGTGCTTTGTGAAGCTATTGTTGTTACACGCCGCGGCCTTTACGCGGACAGCAATTAGCGACAGAGCCGCAGGCCAAGTCTCTCCATTGGCGCGCAGACTCGTGTCTCGCTCCCTCGACCGCGGCGGCCTCGTACCGCGCGCAGACTCCCAGCCGGCGAGACCCCTTCTTACCAGGTGCACACAGGTGCAGGCACTCACGACCTCCGCTTTACGACGCGTGGGTGGTAAAAATCGTAACAATGAGCCGGTGGTAGCATTGGCTTTCCTCGCCTCGTCGACCATATTGTTCCCGGCGCTGGCCGGCGAGTCGGTTTTTTACCTCCGCGGCTCGTTCCTCGGCCCCGGGATCGCCTTATTAGTTTGTGGGCGCGCAAGATAAATGGAAGGCAATTCCTCGGTGTAGCGAGACCACCAGGCCGGCGCGGTAGGCTCGCTCAAATCCGTATCCTCGAGCGCCGGCCGACCATATTTCACTGCGCGGCCACTGCGCTGCCCGTTGCGACGTTCGGTATTAATAGTGTGACTGCGCCGACCTGCAGTGGGAGACGCTCGCAACCTTCGATTCCTCAGGACCGTAATGGAGTTTCAGCACTTCAACAAGTGTTTGCGGTGGGGAGGAAATATTTCACTTCTCTCCCGGATTGTCCAATTACAACCGGCGGAAAATTGCTACTATAGGAACACTGTAGTATACAGAGAAGTTGCAGCATTAGAAAATTGTAGCGACATGCAGGAAGATCTGCAGCTGATAGGCACTTGGTGTAGGGAGTGGCAACTGACCCTTAACATAGACAAATGTAACGTATTGCGAATACATAGAAAGAAGGATCCTTTATTGTATGATTATATGATAGCGGAACAAACACTGGTAGCAGTTACTTCTGTAAAATATCTGGGAGTTTGCGTGCGGAACGATTTGAAGTGGAATGATCATATAAAATTAATTGTTGGTAAGGCGGCTACCAGGTTGAGATTCGTTGGGAGAGTCCTTAGAAAATGTAGTCCATCAACAAAGGAGGTGGCTTACGAAACACTCGTTCGACCTATACTTGAGTATTGCTCATCAGTGTGGGATCCGTACCAGGTCGGGTTCACGGAGAAGATAGAGAAGATCCAAAGAAGAGCGGCTCGTTTCGTCACAGGGTTATTTGGTAAGCATTACGGAGGTGTTTAGCAAACTCAAGTGGCAGACTCTGCAAGAGAGGCGCTCTGCATCGCGGTGTAGCTTGCTGTCCAGGTTTCGAGAAGGTGCGTTTCTGGATGAGATATCGAATATATTGCTTCCCCCTACTTATACCTCCCGAGGAGATCACGAGTGTAAAATTAGAGAGATTCGAGCGCGCTCGGAGGCTTTCCGGCAGTCGTTCTTCCCGCGAACCATACGTGACTGGAACAGGAAAGGGAGGTAATGACAGTGGCACGTTAAGTGCCCTCTGCCACGCACCGTTTGGTGGCTTGTGGAGTATAAATGTAGATGTAGATGTAGAAAAAAGGCGAATATGTTACCGTTTATTTAAAAGACTTGTGACGGTACGTCGTACAAATAGACATTTGGAGAAAGGGAAAGGAAGTCTTTGTTATGAGACGTGTGAATTATAAATTATTTTAAGACTGTGTACGTGTGCGCGATGTATAACAAATACTAAACAACGTAAGTTATTATTATCAAAACAAATATCGATGTAATTAACAAAACACAATTTTTTTGGTCTAATCTCTGTGTAACATAGGCCATGGAGATCAGCCACAATGCTTTGAATGAATTATCTCTCCTGTTTTGTTTCATCTAGCGGTAGGCTGCCGTTGTAGTACTGTCTGATAATTAACGTAAGTTTTATCTGTATTTTTGAAAAATATAATAGAAATTGTTATTAGAAAGTGTGTATTATTGCCTTAGTTGTCACCTCGCATGATCGCAACCATTAATTATAATTAACAAAGTTTTTACAGAACTTCGTACTGCATGGAGATCATCTTCCCAAGCAGGATTTAGTCGGCCATTACGCTGACAATTCATGTTATTAAATATAAATGCGAGAGACTTCTCAGTTTTGACCTTACGTTAATTTCAGAGTTAAAAATCATAGTAATAAATTTCAGTTACTAAAATCCACAGCACTGAATGAGCTCAGTATGTTTCAATTTGGCCGCCTACCGGCAGATGAGATTCTCTCCAGTTTTGCTTTGCAAATAATGAACAAGAAATATTGAAAATCATTACATTCCGCAATATCTCAGTTAATCTTTGTGACATTTGGTACATAAATAACCAGTAGCCCCTGAGGCCCATGTTAATAATTACTGTTTACGTAAGAATACGCATATTTTCTTTTCTAAATAGCAGCACTCATGCACACTATTTATTAGAAGGCGGTGAGTCGCGCGTTGTGTTTAAAAAAAATATTATGTCGTACGTACTTCGTGGCAGACGATGTCCGTACGCGTGTTATCGCGGTATAAGTTAATTAAAAGTCTCATGCTAGCCCACAATATTTAAAGCCACCCCAACCAAAATGATAAAAAATATAATTATAAAAATAAAAATATTTAACCATCCCGTCTTAAAGTGGCCACACACACAGCCACATATACACTTATACCGTGACAGACTTTGACTGAAAAATAGGGTACCGGCTGCCTCGTTCTACCTCCCTCAGCATCTTTAAAAAAAATTCCAAATATTTTGCCATGCGAACCTATTCGCGATTTCTTGAACACGCAAATCGCATCGAACCCCAACAAGCACCCCTAACTTTAACTCATTCACACCCGCTACCCCATCCACTCCCTTCTGCCCATTCTCACTCCATCATTCAGCCCAACTTATTGTCATTATCTCTTTGTGTATCTCTGTCATTGTCTCAGAGCCGCAACCTCTTTCGTTCTGTCCTATTACTACTGTCTCCTCTGTCACTGTCTCCCCCCTGCTGCCTTACCGCAACTATCTCATTACTTCTTCTGCTGTCGTCTCTTCTCATTGTCACTCTCTCTCTCTCTCTCTCTCTCTTACCCGTTGTCGTTATCACACACTCCGTCACTCATTATCAGTGGCCCTCATCCATTTCCACTTTATTCCACCATCTCCCCCCTCCCCACCCCCACCAAAACCCCTCCCCACCTCCTCCCCTTCTGGCGCTGTCTCCTTCACTCTTCTCCTAGCACTATTCTGTCAACTGTGTTTCACTGTCACTGTGTCCTTGTCTTTCTCTTACAGTGCCATTGTCTCCTCCGCTCTTTCTATAACACAACCACCGTCTACTGTCTTCCAGTATTTATTACTTTTCCGTCCCTTTTCCACTGCCACTGTCTTCTTCTGTTTCAGCTTAAAAAAGCGCTAATGTACTCGCATGCAAAAACTAATGGGAAAATTTTAAACGTGCTGAGGAAGGTAGAATGAAGCAGCCGGTACCCCACTTTCCATTCAGACTCTTTTAAATAAACAGGATAATATTCGAATCTTTCGTGCTCCGATGGGAGCATTTTTCCGCTGTTTCTCTTATTTTCCTTCCTGCAACAGGACATGTGGCTCATATGAAAAGAAACACACTCGAGCTTCCACAGCTTTCTCCGCCATCGTCATCAGACAGTCAGCAATTTCAGCTCCTGATGACGGTGGCGAAGATAACTGTCGAAACTCGAGTGTTTTATTCGAAATGACACTGCTTGTAAACCGAGAAGATTATATGGCTTGTAAACTGAGAAGATTTTATTGATGAATATATTTTTCTTAGCACTAGTCAGTCCCACGCTGCAAAGACCTATCGCCCTCAAGAACCTCCAGGCTACATAAATAACCACGACACTGTCTACCTGAAACACCTTACAGTAAACTCAACTAGAAAAGCAATAACAATATTCTCTTCTGAAGCTATGGGAAACGATGGCATCATAAACAAGATCAAGAATATTTCAGACAAAATGGTTCAAATGGCTCTGAGCACTATGGGACTCAACTTCTGAGGTCATTAGTCCCCTAGAACGTAGAACTAGTTAAACCTAACTAACCTAAGGACATCACACACATCCATTCCCGAGGCAGGATTCGAACCTGCGACCGTAGCGGTCTTGCGGCGCCTTTAACCGCACGGCCACTTCGGCCGGCTAATATTTCAGACAGCTTAGTATCTGTCTTAACAGGCATATGTAATTTTCCTCTCGTGAATGAAGCATATTCCACGCCTTGCACAAGATGCATAGTCCCATTCATCCCTAAGAATGAAAACCGACAATCACCCTGGAATTACAGAAAAAAAGTTCAAATGTGTGTGAAATCTTATGGGACTTAACTGCTAAGGTCATCAGTCCCTAAGCTTACACACTACTTAACCTAAATTATCCTAAGGACAAACACACACACCCATGCCCGAGTGAGGACTCGAACCTCCGCCGGGATCAGCCGCACAGTTCATGACTGCAGCGCCTCAGACCGCTCGGCTAATCCCGCGCGGCTGGAATTACCGGCCAATCAGCATCTTACTCGCTGTTCCCAAAACCCTGGAATTTATTGTCCGCGACCAAATTACTCAATACTTACGCAGATTCAAATTTATGACAAATAGCAGTCCTGTTTTCGCAAACAACACGAACACTGCATTAAGTAAGGTAACTGATGACCTGAAATATGTGACGCCACAAGATTGACAACACTACACTTCTGCAAAGCTTTTGATACCATCAACTTTGACATTAACCTCAGAAGATTGCGACAGCTATAATTTTCAGATAATACGCTGAAGTAGTTTGAAAGCCACTTGAGAAACAGACAGCAACGTGTTGTCTGCAGCAATGAAAAGTCGTCCTAGAAGTACACCCTGCAGGCTGTCTGTGTAATTGTACCCATGACCGAATGTAAACTGTACTTATTATTTTCTGTTTCTGCACTACGGTGACAGCTAAATGTTTAATAATGAGACATACCTGCTTATCGCAATGAATATAAATTCAAAATATGTAGAGTGTCTGATTAGATGTATGAGAGGGCTTGATAGTTCTAAGCCGGCCGGGGTGGCCGAGCGGTTCTAGGCGCTACAGTCTGGAACCATGCGACCGCTACGGTCGCAGGTTCGAATCCTGCCTCGGGCATGGATGTGTGTGTTGTCCTTAGGTTAGTTAGGTTTAAGTAGTTCTAAGTTCTAGGGGACTGATGACCTCAGCAGTTAAGTCCCATAGTGCTCAGAGCCATTTGAACCATTTTTTTTGATAGTTCTAATATTACCAGGTTAATAAATAAATAAATGCGTAATATTCCCTTACTACTATTAAAGAGACACAACTTCAGTCAGTCATGTTATAAACATATTCGTGTGTAACAAGGTGTAGAGATACGAAGTGGAATGGCCACATAAAAGGATGGATGAACACGGTAAAATGTCTCGTCGACGACGAGGTAACATGAGGAGGTGCACAAACTCGGTTTGCCTAAGGATGGAAGGAAACCACAGTGTTCCCTTTTCAAAGGAAACATTCCAGCATTCACCGTAACAGGGTTTGGGGAAGAACGGGAAAGCTAAAAGAGAATGGTCAAAGGAGGATTTTAATCGAAGAACGACAACAAAGGTTCAGCTGTAATTGAAACAAACGGCAGGCTACGAGTCTTTGGCAGAAGACTGAGAAACTGCAATCGTCTTAAAAGGAGACTGCGTTCAGAATGGTTGTATGGCCCTCACTTGATTTCTGCTCGAGTGTATAGAAACCCAAGAACAGGAAACATCGAGTATATACGAAGAAGGGAGGCGCGAAAGGTTACTACTTCCTTGCACGACTGATGAGAGGGAGCAAGACAAAAGCTGAAAAATTTTAACTGGACAATACTCTCCTTACAACCTGCTTAGATAACTTCAAGAACTTGCCTTTCATAGAAGTAAATACGAATACTTTTCGTCCTCTATGTGTCTAACGGTTGCAGGTGGTGCAAGTAAAATTAGGTAAATAACAGCTCGGTCAGTGGTGTACCAGCATTCGTTCTTCCCATACTTCATCCAAGAGATGACAAAGCACTTTCTGGAACTTATTACACACTGATTCGCGTAGTAGATTAGAAGAAGAATACCAATGAACAGCCGCGCGGAATTAGCCGAGGCGTCTGAGGCGCTGTGCTCATGGACTGTGCGGCTGGTCCCGGCGGAGGTTCGAGTCCTCCCTCGGTCATGGGTGCGTGTGTTTGCCCTTAGGATAATTTAAGTTAAGTAGTGCGTAAGCTTAGGGACTGATGGCCTTAGCACTTAAGTCCCATAAGATTTCACACACATCTGAACCACTGAAAAACAGGGGTGTCTTTGCACTGTTCTTGACAAATTTGGAACAAAATTTGCCGTGATAATGATGTTGGCACACAGCCTACACAATTCGAAAAACAAAAAGCGTGTCTGCGTGTCCCACATTTACATCTGCAGGGGCATTTACTATCAGCAGTGTCCTAAATCCAAAAGAGACTGAATAGTGGTCTGGAAGTTGAACGTCATATTTGATCATAATCTGTTCATCCGGCATTCCTTGAATTAACGGAGAGACGCATGGTAGGAAGGAAGAGACAATTCACATAAAAGTGTGGAGGAGGCTTGTACCTCGTCTCTGTATACATACCCATTTACTAACGTGTTTAGTGGTGTGGAAAGCTTGAAGACGGAAGTAACATTCGCATTATATGTCACTGTGAATTAACATTAGAAAGAACTGGTACAGCACAGAACAGAAGGTGACAGCAATACGCAGTGAGACGAACAGAAATGATACTTTCATTCAAAGACAATACTACACTAAAGCCAGCAAGATTCGTGAGGGTCTCCTGGACATTTCAAGAGACGGTATATGGTTTTTCAAAAGGGCGTGTGGTCATTACGAACGGCGGCACATTCTCTGCAACGTGCTCCAGTACTCGCCAGAAGGTTGGGGACGAGTTTTGTGGTAGGATATTCCATTCCTCTACCAGCGCGGTTGACTATAGCTGGATGCCGCTGACGCAAGGTGAGGTGCTTCAGTTATTCTCCCCAACACGTCTCACACTTGCTCGATGGGGTTTACGAATGGAGAACGGGCATGCGAGTCCATTCGGCGAATATCTTCTCGTTCCAAGAGCTCCTCGACCTGCTCTGTTTGAAGCGGTCGCGCATTGTCATACATGAAAATGAAATTAGGGTTGAATGCTCCCCCCAAGAAGACGCGCACGATGAAGGAGTACAGCCACGAAAACCCAGTGAGAGATCCGTGTTCAGAGGCGTGGACGTCAGTACGCCTGTGCAACATTACCCCTCCTCATCCCATAACACCTGGATCACAAATACGACTGTCTTATACAATGCTGGACGTACCCTCGTATGCTGAGAGATGGAAACCCTTAATACGCCCAGGAACGTTCTCGAAGTGATCGTTTTGGCCGTCCGGGTCTTATGGTGTGGGAAGGCATAATGCTGTATGGGCGTGCTGATCCCCAAAACTTGAGCACTCTACCTTCACTAGTCAACGTTATTGTGACATTCTACTGCTTCCCTATGTGTTTCTTTTTAGAAGTACTTTGGGTACTGCCTTCATTTTTTGGATGGCAAAGCGCGCCCACGTCGAAGAGCACAGGTAGAAGAGCTCTTGGAACGACAGGATGTACTGACTTGCCCAATCCCAATACTGAAATCCCATCGAGCACGTGTGGAATTTGCTGGAGAGACGTATTGCAGGCCCACCCTGCAGTTGTCAACAGCGCAGGTAGAGGAAACGCTTCCCATCCTTGCGGGCTGCATGGGAGCACGATGCGGAGCATGCATTGCCGTCTGTGCCGATCATACACCCCTATTAAGAAGCATGTTCCGCCTTTTTTAGCTTCCAGTGGCCATCATAAATCGCGATGACATCAGTGTAATTATTGTCTTTGAATAAAAGGTCATATCTGTTCGTTTCATTGCTAATTTGTTTCAATTACCTCCTGTACTAAACTGTACAGCTGCAGCAGTTCTTCCTTTGTATAGTCAAAGTTCCATCGACCTATGTTACGCGACAGTGGCACATCATGCAAAAATTATTTTCGTCCGTAAGTTCTGCACACCAGTGTGTTATTCTTGATGATTGAATTACCACCATTCGATTGATGTGCTATGCCACAAGAGATATATTATCTGTTACAAATGCAGGGAAATCGGTCTACAGTTGCCGAAACAAATACCTAGAAGTAGCCCTAATCCATTATCTTTCTCCGATGATCACGTATTAGGAATAACCCCAGTACCTATTCACATTAACTTACTAAATGCTGATGATGCGGGAATTTACTTACTGAAACAAATAAGTGCGAACTTTGACATGGAAATTTCAACAGAAAAACTAAGGTAATGGCCTTCGTGGGGAAAGAACACACTGGAACCAAAATAGTGGTAGAGCAAGAGATTTTGGAGCAGGTGAACCACTTCAGTTACCTTGGATGTGAAGTGATATATAGCTACAGCAAAGCTATAGGAATTAAGCTTAGTAAATTTAGCAGGGTATGTGGAGCAATTAACATATACTTTAAAACAGCGCTAGGAAAGATACTGAAACTAAATTCTACAAAACAGCTGCAGTTCCCACACCACTCTGTGAAAGCGAGAACTGGGTGGCTAGCAAATAGCAAAAAAGCCCTATGCAGGCACTAGAAATAAAATTACTGAGACGAGTTAAAGGCTGCATAATAAAAAGAGAGATTCAGGAATCAAAATATTACGGAAGGCCTAAAGATTTTTGGTCTAAATGATAAAATTGTAGAGTATAGGAGAAAACGGATCGAACACCTAGAAAGAATGGGGAGTGACAGACCCGCCTTAAAAGCTACACGTAAGTGACAAGGAAGAAGAGATAGAGGAAGACCACTGCAAGATTGGATACCGTAACAGGCAAATTCGCTTGTACCTGAAGAGAAGAAGAAGAAGATTTATTTTCAATACATTTGATGCATTCAATGATGCAACCGGTGCAAATAGCACAATAAGAACGTAAAATGTGATAGTATCCACACACTCTGATGATAGGCGTAACGTCCTCTGACGCGATATAAACGGAAAACGCAAATATCAGCAGCCGAATTTTTCGCAGTTTTGTTCGTACCTCTGTAAACAGCGCACATTGAAAGCAGTAGGGAGAAGACGGCAAATTGTAGCTTTCAGGCAGGTTTGGACGGCGGAATTAGAATCATACAGTCAACGAAACACATTTGGGTTCGCATCCCGATTAGGATAGTAGTTTTGTCACATAACATTAATACGCATTATCAAGACTCACTAAAGCAGGACAAACGGAGAAGGGCTTAAATTACTCATTCCTATCCGTTCTGCGTTGTTTGTTGGTTTAATGGGTAGTTGTCAGACTATAAATCCAACTGGTCCCTCATTCAGTTCTCAATTGGACCTAAGAGCTTTTGCTGTCACTTCGCTAGTTTTACGTCTAGTGATGATCTGTATATGTTGCAACGTGTTTAGCACTTCAAGTCAAATTGTAGATCGTCCTCTTACAGAAATTACACCTAATAGGACTGTATACTAAAGTTCTGCGGCGCTCAAATCTATAATTTTAACTTGCAGTTACAAAGACTTGTAGAATACCATGTGTGTCTGAACCTGTTACGCCACAAACTTTGGTTGGGAGTTTTTATATCATAGTGTCTATCACGTAATTTTTATAAATTTCAGAAGTGTTCTGTGTTGCAGCTGTACCAAATAAAATTTGAAACATACACGGAATAAATGGTGAAACGGGCTGCTTCACAGTCCGTATTGTGGGGTGGGGGAACATAGCTTCGGTCACAGTAGCATAACGGCAGTGGTGTCAGTCGAACAATATACTTACTTTACAGTTCTTCTCCATATGGAGCTCAATTTAACAAAATTTTATCGTTTTCAGCTTAATTTGCAATGTCATTTCATCGTATATTAATTTGGTAATAACAGTCAAAAAATACTATATCATTGGTAAAAAATATTGAATTAGGATTAACGGAGCAGCTAATTCAGTCAAAGATCGATTTGAAAGTGAAACTGCATCTCAGAAGGGCAGAACAAAATATCCGAAAAATTTATTCCAGTTTTGAAGTACAGTTATACGTCTAGTTTAAGTTAAAAAGGAGAACGATAACTGTTACCATAAGAAGCATATGAATCAGTCTTACAGAGTAACATAATAGTAGAAGAAATTAAAAGAAGGGAAGTTAGAGGAGTTTCTTAGCAACCTATATTGTGACAAAGTGATAAGCATACAGTGGAATGACTGTAGAGAAGAAATCGTGCTTTTTATAAGGAACCACTTATGTTGAAAGCTAGGACGTTGAACACATTCGCAGTTCTTCCTTGACATTTTTACACACCAAGAATAGCCAAAGTACCGTGGCCAGTTCCCCCTTTTTGTTAGCGTTTATGCGGATGGGACAGGTACAACTACAATTAGAAAGGTGTATGCTATTTCTGAACCCCAAGTAGGTCGCCGAGTGGCCTTCGGTCCGTAAAAGCGATGGCCGAACTGCGTGTTCCTCTGACCGCCTTTCCCACGCCATTGTTTTTGTCCACGGCATTGAACAATGCCCATATTTACGAGCGCCTAGATGTTGTTGCCGGATCTTTTCGAACGCCGCTTACTCATCGACTATCACCCACGGCGGGTAGCTCTGAGAAACTTACCACAATCTGGCAACTTTTCGGTAATGAACTGTCAGGTTTTAGCACGATTCCGCTGGAAAAATGAACAGATGTTATTTTACTTCACCTCAGCCAGTCCCAAAAACGTAATCAATGGTGCCTCGTGGGTTTTTATCACCTCGCTGTGTTAAGTCACCCTGGCGAACGGTCTCTGAGTCTGGTTCGAGCCAGCTCTAAGCGTTATACGGACTGTCCTCAGTGCCGCGTGCGACTGCATTTTATAACGTGGTCCGTCGTAAGGACTATGTGGCTCCAAGGTTTTTTGGAAACGCGTTCGAAAGGAGATGGCTGCAAATTTCTATCTGAGCATCCGTATTCAGGTTTAATACAATTTTCGTCAAACGCTTAGGGTAAATGGTGGGATAGTTGCTTTGAAAAGGGAGAAGTCAATTTCCTTTCCTGTCTCTGTTCAAGCTATACTTAAGCTCTGTCTCTAAAAGCTTCGCTTCTTCACCTCCAGAACATTAAACTTTTCCTTTTCTTAAGCAGTTCTGACGTGGGTATCTCATGTCAATTTGAATGTAATTCAGTGCCGGATTAAGCCAGCGAGGGTCCCGCAGCAAAGAATAAGAAGCGGTCCTTAGTCTGCTTTAGGCAACAGCCCTTTACAAAAAAGAAAAAAGTTTCCCTGATTTTATTTTGGGCAAATTTAGAGATTAATGTCTCTAAGCAAATCATATTCTGTGTTCATGAAGATGAGGTCGTTTAGACGATCTTGTCCCATGGTGTATCTTAACTCATTTTTAACGCACTTGAATGTTGAGAAAGAACGTTCTCCATTGCCACTGGTGATCGTCAAAGTCAAGAGAATACGTAAGACTATTTCTGTTTGGGAAACATGTTTCTAATGAATTTTTCATTAAAAATGTATGAAACTTCGGCTTCAGGTGTTCATGCTTTTTGCTACTTGTAACAGCACTTGAAACTTGATGGACGCCTATATGACACCTTATAGTAAAGTCACACACTAATAATGCCGAGAGAAGGCTTGCTAAATATCTGTTGCAGTGTGCTAATTGTTTAATCCCTTATTTACATATACGTCTTTGAGATGCTGAGGGAGAATAAACAAAATTTTAAATAGTAATTGAGCGATGTAAGTTATAAACCGGTCTGTAACGCCATCCGATTAACTAGTAAAATTTTATTTTGTAATTTATTTTTCTTTCTATACAGATCGTAGTATCCAACATGAGCACCAAATATACAGTCTCTACTTACAAAAATAAATAATTCCCTGTTCGTTTTGCAGTGTTGCCAACTTACGACATGTAATCAAGCGCTCCCTTTTAGAAATGAGCTAAAATTGTTACTGCGCATGTAGGTTTGGACGCCACTGTCTTTCCGTTGGACGGTAGGTAGAATACCATCCATACCCAACTTCATAGGATTTTTTTTTTTTTTTTTTTTTTTTTTTTTTTTTTTTTTTTTTTTTTTAATGCAGGCCCGAAACTCCCTAATGCGCAAGGCCCGTAGGGTTTGCTAATTCTTGCTACGTGGCTAATCTGGCACTGGTCGTATCGTGGATTATACACGTGGCTCAGCATTTCAGAGCGTGAACAGTGGATGAAGTTGGATGTAATATTATCTGCACGTGAGAAGAACGTAACCCAGCGAGGTGCGAGTATAGAGCAGTATACACTGTTGAGCCAAAGCATTATGACCACTGCCCACCGCTACGTTGAATCCCGGCTGGTGGTGTTGCGGGGACGTGACACGGTAACAAAAGTATGTATGCGGCGCAGACACGGACGAAAGATCACCCTAGCAAAGATATGTGCTGTAAATAGGAAAAGCTATTGAGATAAGTGACTTTGAGAAAGGACAGCTCATTATTATGCAGAGCCGGTGAACGAGTGTCTCAAAAACGGCGAAGCTAGTCAAATGTCGTGAGCCTCTACGAGAAGGGGTAGAAGGACAGTGAAATACCACTAGGTGCTAAATGTTTGGACGTCCACGACTCTTCGCAGAACGTGGTGTTCGGAGGATTGTCTGCTCTGTAAAGTAGGGTAGGTGGTGGTCTGCGGCACACAAGTGTCACGGAGCGCACCGCTCATGGTACATTGTTGAACACAGAGCTCCGCAGCCGACCACCCCTACGTGTTCACATGGCGGCCCAACGACATCTTCAGTTACGATTGCAGTTGGCACAGGACCATCGAGATTCGACTGTCGATAAATGGAAACGTGTCGGCTCTTCTCGTGATTCACATTTTTTCTGCGCTAGGTTGATACTCTCTCCACAAAAGCTCCATAAACGACGGCTCGAAACGTGCAGCGCGCCACGGAGCAGACTGGTGCGAGCAGTATTATGCTATGGGTGACATTCTCTTGTGCTTGCACGGGATTTGTGGTAGTAATCGAAGACACACTGATAGCTGCGAACCACCCGCATCCCTTCATGCTTGATGTCTTCCACAACGGCGATGTCAGCTTTCAGCAGTATAACTGTCCGTGTCTCGGAGCTGTAACCGTGCTACAGTGGTTTGAGGAGCGTTATAGTGAACTCACGCTGATGTCTCGACGACTAAATTCACATGATGTAAATCCTATGGAACCCATGTGGGCGGCTATCGGTCTCCATCACCTGGTACACAAATCTGTGGCTTGTTGTTTACGCAAATTACGTGACCTATGCGTAGACATCTAATGCCGTGTACCTCCAAAAACCTATGAAGAAACTGTCTGATCCTTTATAAGCGGAATAAGTGATGTATTTCGTTCTAAAGAAGGGCAAACAAGCAGGTGGTCATAATGTTCTGGGTCATCAGTATAGCTACTGCGTCAACAAAGAACTAAAGAAGAAGAAAAAAAACCAGAGTCAAATATTGTCCTTAGAAGTACTTATTTGTTACAGCTGAAAGCGTGCGATCATCCGTAAGCAATGTGAAGGATTGGAATTTGCCACAGTTCATTATTCCACATACGAGGTGCGGCTAGAAAAAAACCGGACTGATGCTGGAAAAAACATTTATTTACAATTATTTACAATTTCATGTTATCTCCTTCAATGTACTCTCCTCCTCGGTCTCTACACCGCTCCATACGAATTTTCCACTGTTCATAGCAATGCTGCAGATCATTTTCGGTAAGTCCATACATTACTTCCGTCGCTTTTTCTTTTACTGCTTCAACAGTCTCAAATCTAGTTCCTTTCAAAGCTGACTTGACTTTAGGGAAAAGAAAAAAGTCACAGGGGGCCAAATCAGGTGAGTAGGGTGGATGATCTGAGATGGGAATGTTGTGTTTTGCCAAAAACGTCTTCACTGACAACGCACTGTGAGCTGGGGCATTGTCTTTGTGAAGGATCCATGACTTTTTTCTCCACAAATCGTTCCGTTTTCTCCGTACTCGCTCACGTAGGGTAGCCAGGACGCTAATGTAGTAATGCTGATTCACTGTTTGTCCCTCTGGTACCCAATAAATGTGCACAATCCCTTTGATGTCAAAAAAAACAATCATCATTGCCTTGAACTTCGATTTTGACATTCGTGCTTTTTTTTTGTCGTGGAGAACCAGGAGTTTTCCAATGCATCGATTGGCGTTTAGTTTCGGGATCGTAAGTAAAAAACCACGATTCATCGCAAGTAATAACATTTTGTAAGAAGGTGGGATCACTTTCAATGTTTTCCAGGATGTCAGAACAAATCATTCTTCGGCGTTCCTTCTGTTCAATTGTGAGACACTTTGGAACCATTTTTGAACACACTTTGTTCATGTTGAAACTTTCATGAAGAATCTGCCTAACACTTTCCTTGTCAACTCCTGTTAACTCAGACACTGCTCTGATTGTTAAACGGCGATCTTGTCGAACAAGTTTACCGATTTTTTCAATGTTTGCATCATTTTTTGCTGACAATGGTCTGCCAGTGCGAGTGTCATCACTGGTGTCTTCGCGGCCATCTTTAAATCGTTTAAACCACTCACATACTTGTGTTCGCGATAAACAATCATCGCCGTACACTTGTTGTAACATTACAAACGTTTCACTTGCAGATTTTCCTGGTTTGAAACAAAATTTGATGTTAACACGCTGTTCTTTCTGTACACTCAACATTTTCCGACGCACAGACAAAACGTCAACTACTTAAAACAGACGCCACGGGCAGACTGAGTGCAGGAGGCAGGTGAAACTCGAGAAGTAGGCGGAGCGGGAGTCACGTGACAGGCCACGCGACTTTCAGCCTTATTGCATTCCTTTTATTGTTTCACCAGTACTAGTCCGGTTTTTTTCTAGCCACACCTCGTATTCAAGGTTCCGCACCTGTTAGTTGTTCCTTTGAATTCGCTAACACCCCTACAATCGCTCTCGCGATTATATCCGTATATCTTCAGATGTCTCTGATAAACATAATTCAGTCATTTCAAGCGTGTTTAGGAACTTTGGTTTCGTTTAGTTTGTGTGCCAGACGTAGCCAGTAATTATCTTTGGACTGCGCTGCGGCCGCAGACCTTTTCTGAGCAGCCGCTAACACATTGGAAATCAAGCTACTGCATTGGCTGTCGTGTTACGAGCACCTTTTTTTTTGAAGGGCGGGGAGGGGGGAAGGTGTGGGGGGTCATCGGTCTTCTAACTGGTCTGATGCAACTCGCCATGAATTCCTCTCCTGTGCCAAGCTTTTCATCTCAAACAAGCACTTACAACGTGGGCTCTTAATTACTTGCTGCTTCATGTATTCAAACCTGTCTTCTTTTACAGTTTTCACCCTCTACTCCCTCTAATACGAAATTATTCTCCGACAACTTAGCAGATGTCCTACCATCCTATCTCTTCTTCTTGTTAGTTCTTCCCGTATATCCCTCTCCTCGTCGATTCTGCAGGAAACCTTTTTGCCAGTGCTAGTCTGCTCTTTATGTCCTCCTTGCTCCAACTACCGCGGTTCACATTGTTGCCTATGCAGTAGAATTTCTTAACTTCCTCTACTTCCATATACGCAGTTCTGATGTTATGCTTCTTGCTGTTCTCATTTCTACTACTTCTCATTACTTTCGAGTTTCTTCAGTTTTCTCTCAGTCCATGTTCTGTTCCCACCAGATCCTGTGATCTTTGTTTACTTTCAATAAGGATATCAGTGTTATCAGGGAATCTTATCTGATATTCTTTCAACTCGAATTTTGATCCCAATCTTGAACTTTTCTTTCATTTCCGTCATTATTTCTTCAAAGTGTAGATCGAATAGTAAGCGCGAAAGACTACATCCCTCTTTCTTGTTACCTTTCGTTTTGCCATTTTATTGGTCCCTGACGCTCTGAGTCATGGCCACAGAAGGTAACTTAATCCCAAGAGCAGTATCTACACTTATAAAACGACGCCGGTCTGTTCCACGTTCACTTTCAGACAGGGTATGTTTTGTGAAATTTGTGGTACAAATTCACTAAGTGAAGAGATTGGTTGGTAAGACTCGTCCTAAGGCATGAAATCATCGTCAGTTTGGTAATGGAGGGAAGTGTGGGTGAGCTGTGCTGCAAAGTCCATACCTCGCGCTCGACTTGTGTGTCTGTAGTGCTGCAGTGTGTGGCTTTCTTTGGTTTCCTTAGACAGAGTGGGGGGGGGGCGGGAAAAGGGGGGGTGGGCAGCGGGCAGAGAGAAATTTGCTAGCGGTTGTCGTTGAAAGAGGTCGCTGGCGGTCTGTTTTGGGTACGAGGCGCTCGGTATGAAAGGACTCTGGAACTCACTGGCCGATCAAGGAGAAACAGCGTAAACACGCCCAGGAGGACGTTCCTGCACCGGGGACGCTCCGCGACCACAAGACGTGACTTGTGCTCTGGGGCAACTTCTGTATTCCAGATCTCGCTGTTGGTGCTGGTTTATCCGGGGACGAAACGTTATTGCTCCTGGACTTCTTAAGACTGGGTGAGCGACGTAATTATCCTCGTGAGTTGGTGGTTGTCCTCAGTTTCGAGCAGTGGAGAGTGTAGCACAATTCTTGGAATATCATTCGGCAGCTTGCCCGTTTGCCATGTTGTAGTGCATCACTTTCTTCCTTATTTCGACACGTAACTGTATTGCTTATTTATTGCGTTTTTGGCGTCTTCATGTCGATCTGGCTTCGCTATGCTCAGCCTCCCTCTTGGATTTAATTCGTTTTCACTTTTAGTTTCTATTGCCAAGCGTTTCTATTTTATTGTGGTCTCCTGTTGGTTGGGCTTTAGATGTTATCATTTCGCGCTAGTGTGCCCGATGAAAAACTTTTAAGTATGTTTGGCTATTGGAGCCACCTTTTGGTATTTCATGACTGAATTTGTTAAACGTTGTAACATCTCTCGACGCAACCCATATATATTTTTTTAATTAGGTTAAAGAGGGTGGATTGTAATACGCGTTTCCTCACTTGACTTTAAGTCCGCCCCGACAGCTGAGTGGTTTGTTATTGTTACACCGAATGTAAAAAAAAAAAAAAAGCGGGCAGGAATGTCGTATGTAAGGATACGGGTTCGCGCACGAAAAAAAAAAAAAAAAAAAAGTTGGTAGAGCAGTTGCCCGCGAAAGGCAAAGGTACCGAGTTCGAGTCTCGGTCGGGCACACAGTTTTAATCAGCCAGGAAGTTTCAAGACTGTTTTCGATAGTAATAACAAAAAAAAAATCATCAGTGATGGCACGTGTGAACTAATGCTGCTTCTGTAAGGTGCTGTTTTCTTCTAGGACTTTTAACATTTTGTCTGCCAGTGTTGGAAAACATAGGTCGTTACAGGAATTATTCGCCCTTGAGACGAGGCTAGTCTGCCCCAGTCACAGCTCATATACGGGAATCAGGGAGTTAGCAGCTTTCACTCAGTTAATACTAGGCAGAAATCAAATCTGCATGTGGAATGCACTTCCTTGACTCTTGTGCAGAAAGGAGTGCAGTATTCTGCTGCATCCATTTTCAATAAACTACCACAAGAACTCAAAACTCTTAGCAGTAGCCCAAACACTTTTAAGTCTAAACTGAAGAGTTTCCTCATGGCTCACTCCTTCTATTCTGTCGAGGAGCTCCTGGAAGAGCTAAAAAATTAAGCAAATTCCAGTGTTACATTCTTGATTTTCTTTATTTAAACTAACGACTTGTCGCCCGAATATGTTTCTTATATTTCATTTTATCTGTTTCTACAATCGTGTTATAATTTCATGTATTGACTCGTTCCATGACCATGGAGACTTCTCCTTAATGTGGTCCCACGGAACAATAAATAAATAAAAAATAAAATAAAAACGCCCTTGCCCCTGCAGCCGTAAGCTGGCTGAGACGTCTACAGTAGCAAACAGGGCTATCACACACGGGCGGCCGGGAAATGATGTATTACCGTACACCATAGTTTTTCGACCCTGACCTGAAGTTTTATGCTGTAACATATTTAACCACTATCGATCACCTCAGTGGCAGTGGACGAGCAGTACACTACAGACGTTATTTGTTGCGCTCCACCGGAATGCAAAAACGACCGAGCTGTGTCGTAGCCTCTCGGGAAACCACATAAAGACACATTATGAGCAATTGCCTGGTAGATAAAAACCGTGTGGCGGACCGAGACTCAACCTCGAGACGTTTGCCTTTCGCGGGCAAGCTCAGATGGTAGTGCCGGCACGCCAGTCGGAACGATACAGGCGAGATGGCTGTGAGGAGGAAAAAAAAAAAGTGGTCAGCGTGACGGATTGTCGCCCTACAGGCCCGGGTTCGAGTCCCTGCTGTGTCGGAGGTTTTTTCCGCTCAGGGACTGGGTGTTGTGTTGTTTTCATCGTCATGTCATCCCCATCCGGCGCGCAGTTCGCCCAGTGTGGCGTCGAAAGCAATAAGACCTGCACTATGGCGGCCGGACCTGCCCCGCAACGGGCCTCCCGGCCAATGACGTCAAACGCTTCATTTCCATTTCCGTGTTTTTGTGCGTTATAGAAGTCCATTATAATCTGGTCCCTTACGACAGCCTTGGCGTGTGCCTGCGTGGCCTGGGCGGACCTCTTGCGTGCTTCTTCTGGTTGACCCGGCAGCTAGGCTCCTTGACCCACTGCACGCGCTGTTGGTGATCACAAAAAAAACTTTTTATTAGGACATCTGGATAAAACTTAAACGAATCTTGTAAGAACAGCCACATTCCTTTACCTGTCTTGTAAGTTTTAATGATCCTGCGTTATGTTCCTTCTAATGAAATAGTGCTTTTCCTTGTTAAAATCACTTTCATTCATAATTATTACATGGTGCTCTATCTGCATTTGTAATAACAATAACTTTGTCGCCTAAAACATTTAAAAATGTCTTAAACAAACAATGCTCAATTCACCCCCGTCCCCGCCCCCGCCCCTCGCCCACATGTTCCCGCCATTCCTAATGTGTTCAGTCGAGCACACGAAGTGGTACCGTAGTACCCACACACCAATGCGGGACAAAAATTCTAGAGGAGAGAGCATGGGCTGAGTACAGTAAGCAGAATCAAATGGATGTAGGTTGCAGTATTTATTCTGCGATAAACAGGCTTGCACAGGGTAGAGTAGCTTGGGGGAGCTTCATCAAACCAAAGACCACGACAACAGCGTAATGCGAAACAAATACAGACATACTTTCATCTGTACATGAGCACTTCATATTGCTGATTTGGGGGTGTCTAGTGAGAGGCGTTTGTTCGGATGCAATTCTGAGGAACTTTTAAGACAGGTAAAGTGGAGAAACCTTCGACCATTTGATACAACCTTAAGACCTGTGAACTATGTAAAACGTTGTTTCATTCATAACCCAAAAACATAGGAATTTCGTGCCGAGTTTTCTATGGACCCTACTCCTTACGCTGGTGTGAAGCGTCCGTCCCCAAAGATTGTAAAACGATTTCTGATATGCCCTTATAGAAAGACTAAACAACACTTTTCGTTCTTAAGTACATACATCTTACATCTTAGACGCGCGTGAAGCTAACAGCCTTTTCGTTTTGTGATCCCAGTGTCTCATTGTCTAAGGACGGATTCATTCCTAATGACAATTAAAGAGTAACTTGCACAATACTCGAAATGATATTCACCCGTGACACGTCTACACTCGCATGTTGTATGAATGTTTGTGCGGTTCAGTACTTTATTGCTCTGGAATCGTGACTCCGACTGTTTTATTTTTTCTCGTCCTGTTCTTTACTTGTGTATTTTCGTTTATGACAGTTTCATCTCTGTTGCACCTTGACAAATTCGTATCATTGCATTGCGCACTCTTTCATTTCCTATTGCATATTTTCCGAGATCCGGCACGCTCACTGTGATGGAATTTTACTTTTTGCTTATTAATCTGATATCAAGGCACTTTCCATTTAAGGAACAATTACACTGATAATATATGAGGTTTCCGTCCACGCATGTTTCCACAGCTTAAACGATATGAACAACTGAGAGTATAAATAAATTAGCCTCTGGCTGCAAGAATGGTTCAAATGGTTCAAATGGCTCTGAGCACTATGGGACTCAACTGCTGTGGTCATAAGTCCCCTAGAACTTAGAACTACTTAAACCTAACTAACCTAAGGACAGCACACAACACCCAGCCATCACGAGGCAGAGAAAATCCCTGACCCCGCCGGGAATCGAACCCGGGAACCCGGGCGTCGGAAGCGAGAACGCTACCGCACGACCACGAGATGCGGGCTGCAAGAATGGTTTTCAATTTCTTTATTGATTTATCGATTTTGGAATTACCAGCCCCACCGTCGGATGCAGATTCTATATATTAATCTGATCAATGTTAAGTTTAACTTCTTACGGATAAGAGCTTGCTGGGAGCACAGAACAATACCTATACCGAACCTCTACCTACAACACCACACAAAAATTGATACCTCAGTTGTGTGCAGCGGACGACTAAAATGTTTTAGAGTACTTCCGAGTTGAAGTAGTTACTGACATCAATATCGAAACTAGCTGCCAGTAAGGTATGGTATCGGTATACCAGCTTTGCAGCTCAGTATGTTGAGAAATCATGTGTCTACTAATAACATAGAGGGAAGAAAGAAAGACTAGGATTTAGTGTCCCGTCCACGACTAGGTCATTGTGAACGGAGTACGAGCTTGGATGGGAAAAGGATACTGAAACGAGTTTTACCAGGGGGAGGATAAAGGCCAGCACAAAGACTGCGGCGTGGAAAGAGAAACCACGGCCAACACAACAGCAACACCATTCACAGCTTAAAATTCTTGACATAAAATTTATTTAACAGTTGGTAACCTTAAATAAGTGCATGTATTTATGATAATGATATCTTAAGAAAGAGATAATTTTTTTACATCTCACTCAGTTTGAACAATCTCAGATAGATTTAAAATAATGATCTATTAAAACCATAAACGATTAAGTAATGATCTCCTTAAAGAAGGTAAAATTTTTCTTAAGCATACTGCATCATAAGTAGCTTTAACAAATATCAGGAAAATACTCAGAATAGTGGTATTTTAAGTAAGTTGTTTCGTTTACATATGTAATAATTATTAAAGCAATGAACATCTTGAACTACTAACAATTCCCCGAATTCGTGCTAAAACTTAAGGCTGAGAAATACTAACGGTAAGCAAATGACTGATTAAATTTATAACATCACGAATACCAACACAAAGAAGACCATTAGTCACTTCATTTAAGAAACAATCATTTCCTAACACACGCAACTGGCTACAATCGTAAAACCAACGTTTAATAACTAACAGGTAATAATTTACAAAGATTAAAACTGGATTATGTGAGTTTCGTGCATTCGCACAGAATGTAAGAAAATACGGCTAGCCGCGATCTTAAATACAGTTCAGTTGCAAAGTGGAAAGCAAATTAAGCGAGGCACTTTAACAGAAACCTTTAAACGTAATAACTTTAACATGAAAGTTATGTACATAACTTAGTCCATAATAATCAAGACCAAGGCGCCAACCCGTTATCCTTTGTCACAGCAATATTACAAATACGGTTACTGCATTGGGCAATTTCCTTCCTTCATCAAATGATCGACCCAAACCACTTGGACCGCCATGTTGTTGTTGTGGTCTTCAGTCCAGAGACTGGTTTGATGCAGCTCTCCATGCTACTCTTTCCTGTCCAAGCTTCTTCATCTCCCAGTACCTACTGCAACCTACATCCTTCTGAATCTGTTTAGTGTATTCATCTCTTGGTCTCCCTCTACGATTTTTACCTTCCACGCTGCCCTCCAATACTAAATTGGTGATCCCTTGATGCCTCAGAATATGCCCTACAAACCGATCCCTTCTTCTAGTCAAGTTGAGCCACAAATTTCTCTTCTCTCCAATTCTATTCAATACCTCCTCATTAGTTATGTGATCTACCCATCTAATCTTCAGCATTCTTCTGTAGCACCACATTTCGAAAGTTTCTATTCTCTTCTTGTCCAAACTATTCATCGTCCACGTTTCACTTCCATACATGGCTACATTCCATACAAATACTTTTAGAAACGACTTCCTGACACGTAAATCTATACTTGATGTTAACAAATTTCTCTTCTTCAGAAACGCTATCCTTGCCATTGCCGGTCTACATTTTATATCCTCTCTACTTCGACCATCATCAGTTATTTTGCTCCCCAAATAGCAAAACTCATTTACTACTTTAAGCATCTCATTTTGTAATCTTGTAAGGTGTCAGGCGACCCGTGGTCTAGGGGTAGCGTCTTTGATTCATAATCAAAACGTCTTCGGCCTAAATTTTGGTAAATAATCAGCATTGGCGGCCGAAGACTTCCGGCATAAGAAGTCAGCCTCATTCTGCCAACGGCCTTGTCAAAGAGGGCGGAGGAGCGGATAGAGGTTCAGGGCACTCTCTTGTCCTAGGGGTGGGAAATTGCCCCTAAAGGAGGAAGAATCAGCAATGATCAACCACATGAGGATGCAGAAGGCAATGGAAACCACTGGATTAAAGACACGTAACGTGTATCCACAGGACATGTGGCCTGTAATTGAAGAAGTGTCATGATGATCTCTCCATTGGCAAAAGATTCCGTAATAGTCCCCCATTCGGATCTCCGGGAGGGGACTGCCAAGGGGAAGGTTACCATGAGAAAAAGATTGAATAATCAACGAAAGGATAACGTTCTACGAGTCGGGGCGTGGAATGTCAGAAGCTTGAACGTGGTAGGGAAACTATAAAATCTGAAAAGGCAAATGCAAAGGCTCAATCTAGATATAGTAGGGGTCAGTGAAGTGAAGTGGAAGGAAGACAAGGATTTCTGGTAAGATGAGTATCGGGTAATATCAACAGCAGCAGAAAATGGTATAACAGGTGTAGGACTCGTTATGAATAGGAAGGTAGGGCAGAGGGTGTGTTACTGTGAACAGTTCAGTGACCGGGTTGTTCTAATCAGAATCGACAGCAGACCAACACCGACAACGATAGTTCAGGGATACATGCCGACGTCGCAAGCTGAAGATGAACAGATAGAGAAAGTGTATGAGGATATTGAAAGGGTAATGCAGTATGTAAAGGGGGACGAAAATCTAATAGTCATGGGCGACTGGAATGCAGTTGTAGGGGAAAGAGTAGAAGAAAAGGTTACCGGAGAATATTGGCTTGGGACGAGGAATGAAAGAGGAGAAAGACTAATTGAGTTCTGTAACAAGTTTCAGCTAGTAATAGCGAATACCCTGTTCAAGAATCACAAGAGGAGGAGGTATACTTGGAAAAGGCCGCGAGATACGGGAATATTTCAATTAGATTACATCATGGTCAGACAGAGATTCCGAAATCAGATACTGGATTGTAAGGCGTACCCAGGAGCAGATATAGACTCAGATCACAATATAGTAGTGATGAAGAGTAGGCTGAAGTTCAAGACATTAGTCAGGAAGAATCAATACGCAAAGAAGTGGGATACGGAAGTACTAAGGAATAACGAGATACGTTTGAAGTTCTCTAACGCTATAGATACAGCAATAAGGAATAGCGCAGTAGGCAGTACAGTTGAAGAGGAATGGACATCTCTAAAAACGGCCATCACAGAAGTTGGGAAGGAAAACATAGGTACAAAGAAGGTAGCTGCGAAGAAACCATGGGTAACAGAAGAAATACTTCAGTTGATTGATGAAAGGAGGAAGTACAAAGATGTTCCGGGAAAATCAGGAATACAGAAATACAAGTCGCTGACGAATGAAATAAATAGGAAGTGCAGGGAAGCTAAGACGACATGGCTGCAGGAATAATGTGAAGACATCGAAAAAGATATGATTGTCCGAAGGACAGACTCAGCATACAGGAAAGTCAAAACAACCTTTGGTGACATTAAAAGCAACGGTGGTAACATTAAGAGTGCAACGGGAATTCCACTGTTAAATGCAAAGGAGAGAGCAGATAGGTGGAAAGAATACACTGAAAGCCTCTATGAGGGTGAAGATTTGTCTGATGTGATAGAAGAAGAAACAGGAGTCGATTTAGAAGAGATAGGGGATCCAGTATTAGAATCGGAATTTAGAAGAGCTTTGGAGGACTTACGGTCAAATAAGGCAGAAGGGATGGATAACATTCCATCAGAATTTCTAAAATCATTGGGGTAAGTGGCAACAAAACGACTATTCACGTTGGTGTGTAGAATATATGAGTCTGTCGACATACCATCTGACTTCCGGAAAAGCATCATCCACACAATTACGAAGACGGCAAGAGCTGACAAGTGCGAGAATTATCGCACAATCAGCTTAACAGCTCATGCATCGATGCTGCTTACAAGAATAATAGACAGAAGAATGGAAAAGAAAATTGAGAATGCGCTAGGTGACGATTATTTTGGCTTTAGGAAAAGTAAAGTGACGAGAGAGGCAATTCTGACGTTGCGGCTAATAATGGAAGCAAGGCTAAAGAAAAATCAAGACACTTTCATAGGATTTGTCGACCTGGAAAAAGCGTTCGACAATATAAAATGGTGCAAGCTGTTCGAGATTCTGAAAAAAGTAGGGGTAAGCTATAGGGAGAGACGGGTCATATACAATACGTACAACAACCAAGAGGGTATAATAAGAGTGGACGATCAAGAACGAAGTGCTCGTATTAAGAAGGGTGTAAGACAAGGCTGTAGCCTTTCGCCCCTGCTCTTCAATCTGTACATCAAGGAGGCAATGATGGAAATAAAAGAAAGGTTCAGGAGTGGAATTAAAATACAAGGTGAAAGGATATCAAAGATACGATTCGCTGATGACATTGCTATCCTGAGTGAAAGTGAAGAAGAATTAAATGATCTGCTGAACGGAATGAACTGTCTAATGAGTACACGGTATGGTTTGAGAGTAAATCGGAGAAAGACGAAGGTAATGAGAAGTAGTAGAAATGAGAACAGCGAGAAACTTAACATCAGGATTGATGGTCACGAAGTCAATGAAGTTAAGGAATTCTGCTACCTAGGCAGTAAAATAACCAATGACGGACGGAGCAAGGAGGACATCAAAAGCAGACCCGCTATGGCAAAAAAGGCATTTCTGGCCAAGAGAAGTCTACTAATATCAAATACCGGCCTTAATTTGAGGAAGAAATTTCTGAGGATGTACGTCTGGAGTACAGCATTGTATGGTAGTGAAACATGGACTGTGGGAAAACAGGAACAGAAGATAATCGAAGCATTTGAGATGTGGTGCTATAGACGAATGTGGAAAATTAGGTGGACTGATAAGGTAAGGGATGAGGAGGTTCTACGCAGAATCGGAGAGAAAATGAATATGTGGAAAACACTGATAAGGAGAAGGGACAGGATGATAGGACATCTGCTAAGACATGAGGGAATGACTTCCATTGTACTAGAGGGAGCTGTAGAGGGCAAAAACTGTAGAGGAAGACAAAGATTGGAATACGTCAAGCAAATAATTGAGGACGTAGGTTGCAAGTGCTACTCTGAGATGAAGAGGTTAGCACAGGAAAGGAATTCGTGGCGGGCCGCATGAAACCAGTCAGTAGACTGATGACCAAAAAAAAAAAAAATAAAATAAAAAATAAAAAATGGTGTCAGGCAAATCCAACACCTTCCATGGAAACCCTGACATGATAAGCAAATCCGGCAGTATGTCACATAGCTCCGAATAAATCCTGACATTAAATTAACCAAAGTAATACGATCAACGAGTGAGCAAATGGAATACCACAGACTAACACAAGAACGCCTAAATGCATGTCATACCTTCCCACCGTGAAACAGACGCAGTTCCGAGAGAAGAAACGAGAACAGAAGCCGAGAGCAGAACCGTGTTAAGCTAGAAGGCCCTACGATAAGGGACAGACACCTACGTCTCCAGCCAACCACCAGGACCACCCCCAGCCCATGTTAAAAGATAGAGCCCTCCAGAAGAACAGTATAGATCTTAAGATAACACTAAAAGGGCCACACCAGCTGCAAGTATTAGCGTGATACTTTTTCGCGTCTCTGTTACGTTGCAAACGTTAAAAACATTGCCCCACCACGAAAAGTATAACGTTTCCCATCGGATAGACAGAATTTTTGTAGGTTAACACTGAGACCCTGATTGGTCAGATGAAAACATAGCCAGATAGTTTTTTTCTAACCAACTTCGGTAATTTGTAGTAAGGAGAAATTAGGAGAGAGTTGCTTCCGAGACGGTGAGGTGTGTGGAGCTGTGCCGCCCGCCGTCCCCTGACGAACACCGACAAGGTAATGAACGCACGCGATGCCGCATTTTTGAGCGCATAAGGCTTCAGTCAGAACTGCAGAAGTCTCATCTGTTACATCCCCTTTTTACGTAATACTAGTGTCGATCGTCAATTGAAGCTCATGGTGTTCACATTTGCTACATAAGTTAAAATCTCAAACGCGATGATTTTTCTGTTATATAAGTATTGAGAAGCCACATCAGCCACTGTAATTTACGACAAGTTAGATAAGTAATTAAAGATAATTGAGGGTCATTGTAGACCATTTTGATAGTTTTCTCTTTTGTGAAATTTAATTTAAACCTAGATTATAGATGTGATATGGCATAGGTCAGCCTTAGATCCATTGTAGAACTTGGAAACCCACTCAGGGAATATTCGTTCACATTTTTGTTGAACGCAGTTGGTTTTTATCATCCTGTATTAAACTTAACTGCTTTTTCGACGTTATTTTAGCAGCTAACTAAAAATAGGAAAGCCTTGAACCCCTTCCACTAAATTTAGTCAGTATTAAGATTCTTTTACAGGGAGTGCAGTGGAGCTGACGCTGAAATCATTAAGTGTTTGGTTATATCATCGCTAGTCTCACTGAACTCTTCTGAATTCTACATGTCATGTGTGGTCTGGCGTCTCCTTACCAGCAACAGGTCCCAGGTTCAAACTAGTCAATTCCCTAAAAAACACGCTCAGAGCGTCGTTGCGCGAAAGTGGTAGGGAGACACGACTTAGAACAAAGAGACACCACGCAGAATGTTAGAATCTAATTCCCGCAATATCACCCGATTTAATTCGACTACATTTCATTATCCTCGTTTTACTTTTGTTGATGTTTATCTTATATCGTCCTTTCAAGACACTGTCCATTACGTTCAGCTGAATGGACCGCCATAAACAACTTGAATTGCAGCCCAACAACGTGGAGGGAAAGGTGACCAATAACAGCATTCGGGAAGTAGTGCACTAGAACCGGCTAAGTTTATAACATTACTAAGGAGCAATAGTTGGCCATACCGAAAGCTTATTTTGCGGAAACGGGCGCTTGGCATATAAACATTGACACAAGGTTAAACTATGTTATCTGACGAGAGTGAAATCTGAATGTACCAGGTTACTGGAGGTCTGCTCTAATAAGGTTCAATGTATATAATTGCAGCAATCACGACACAGCAAGGACACATTTACAGTTGTGGACTTAACAGATTAGCCCATGTAATTCAGTTGACCAAGCTATGCCACAAAATCATCTGACAAAGCTATACGGCAAAGTCATAAGCAGACGTATGCTTGAGCCTCCTATACTTGTGACACAGTTCCAGCATTAATCTCGGTTCATGAGAAACATTCACAACCAATTTGTGATCCAACTCGCCGCTTTACAAACATTCGTTACTCTCAGATTTGTCCGGAGAGCAGCAAGGCCCACCGTTTTCAGTCGCCGGAATTGGTCCCATCAGGCAGCGTACACAGTGGCATCAGCAGAGATGTTACCAGTCCACAGCTCCACCTCAGCGAAAGACAATCGTAATCGATCTAGGCACCAGCTACAGTGTGACTACGGGCCGGTTTCCAAACCCGTGCCGGCACACAGCACTTATGAAAATTCCTCTCGCGACAGCCGTCCGCAAGCGTCCCTTGGTTCGCGCCGCTACCCCTACCTCTCGCGGCTAGTTTCTCTACTCGACCTCTCGAAATTCTCGCGACGATCTTGTCGAAGAAAAGCACCCTCTCGCATTGCGCGCCACGGCTCGGATATCGATTGTATCCTTCTGAAAGGAATCATTCCAGCATATGGCATAAGCGATTTAAGGGAACCACGGAAAAACTAAATCTGCATGTCCCCCAAAGCCCTGAGCTGGTGCGCTGCTGGCGCCAGTCTCCATCGATTGTCATTCCGATCGTTGTGAGTCGATTTTCGTTGCCTGCTTGTCTTCTTCGCATCTTTGGCGGATGGCTATGTAACTGTGGTGCGCGCACTCTGCAGGGGCTTGCGTTGGGGTATCAGCTGTGCGAGCGACAGTGCCGTGTGGCGCTGGCGGGTGGCCGAGTCGGTGCGACAGAGGAGCGTGGGCAGCTGCAGCGGCGTGTTGAGCCGTTTGAAAGCAGATCCGCTGCCGACGGTGATTGGGATTACCTTGAGATTTGAAGGACAGATTTCCTTCGCATCTGTTACCTGTTACTCAAAGTGACTGAACTGGAGTCGTCGAATTGTTCCTTGGTGGGTTCTGTTCATGTTAATCTGTTCATCTTAATACACGAAAAGCTGTTAACTATCTTGATTGTTTCAGTTGCTTGTCACTGTATTTGGTCTGGCCGCCTGATATGTTGATGGAATTTAAGGGAGTATTAGCTACGCACATCAAATAGACATGAAGACGTGCTTAATGCGTAGATAGAGGTCATGCCAAGTAATACGTAAGTCTGTGATTTCTTTTTCTATGTTATTAATTTATTTGTTTGTCTAGAGAACTGGCTAATCAAATTTCAAGAGCCGTTACTGCTCAAGTGGCCACGTAGGTTAAGTCTGCTTGGGTTCATTTGTGCCGTGTATAATTAAATGTTTATTTATAACCAGTTGGGCCGATATGTATTGTGTATCTGATGCGCCAGAATATTCTCTGCCGCTCATGTGTTTATGTTTCAGATAATTGGCAGTGGTCGACGCGAGCAAACTCCGATCGGGGTATCACGGTGGAAGAGGGACATTTAAGGACCTGGATCGGTGTCTGTAGTTACATTGTTAGTGTCCTGCGGTTCCATCTTTCCGGTGGAGCGTTGTGGTTTTCTGGAAGCTTAATTGTGGCTCAAAGTTGAGCATAGTTCTACTGTACCTTTTGGTCCGTGAATCTCCTGTGTGTGGTAAAAGCTTTCGGTCTGCTCGCGTCCATCACTAAATTTCAACGGAAAATAGAAAGTGCTACATTTTAAGACTATTTAATACGCTATTATTATATTCTGGCCATGAAATGGATGTGGACCTCGTACCTGTGAGTAAGACTAAAGAAAAGCTAAGTTGAGTGTATGAATCTGGTAATACTTGTAATTTGTTACAATTGCTTCAGATCAGTCCATGGAAGATGTCTTAGTTGTTGGAAGCAGTATTGAATTTGATATGAGTTATGTGAAAGCCAGTTTCTATTAACAAGGGGAGGCCGCCAATTGTGAAATTCAGATTCGATTCATACTGCGCATAATAAAAGCTCATGGCCAGAGGTGTAATGTGGCAAACCACCAAGATGCACTTCTCAGCCGTTGTCGAGAAAATCGACAGTTAGAAGAAACCGTTGCGGTGAAATACTCTCTACGATTAATAATTTTCTACACCGTCGTGGCGCAGCGGTCAGCGCTCGGGTTCGTATTCCGGTTGCCGCATCGAATCTCGCCCCATGCAACCTTTTTTTTTAGTATTTGTTTTTTGTAATTCATATATATATATATATATATATATATATATATATATATATATATATATATATAATTCCCGGCAATCAGTTGCAACAATTATGCATATAATAAGTTGTTGAAAGTAGTTTGTCGTGGAAAAACTGGCGACTTCGAACATCATTATGTTTTCCACAAACGAAGTTGTATTTCACAAATGTTATTAATTGTCTTCATAATGCTAACCACGTATAGTTAACGGAAGACGTAGAAATGGTATTCCGAAACGAATACGTATAGCGTAAGTCAAACGTTCGAATTAGAATAGACATCCCACGAACACAAATTTGCTGCGACAAGTATGAAATATAAACTCCGTTACTCGCTCGTTACACTTGAAGGACAGATGTTGAATGGGCCGAAACGAGCCGCCGCATAACAGCGTAGTTGCCTGCTAACTTCGAAAGAAGGTAGATGCGGTCCCTAGCGCAATTTATAAAATCGTCGAAAATCAGTGCGGACGGGAGAGCTTTGGTACACCCTGTTAAAAAAACGTAAAAATGGAGGCGATACAATTGGAGAGCGATCCGCCTTCACCAACATGCATAAGCAATTCATTAATAGTATATATATATATATATATATATATATATATATATATATATATATATATATATATATATTTGAATTACAAAAAACTAATAATAAAAAAAATTGCATGGCGCGAGATTCAATCCGGTGACCTTCGGATTACGAACCCGAGCGCTTACCGCTGCGCCACGACGCTGTAGAAAATTATTAATCGTAGAAAGTATTTCACCGCAACGGTTTCTTTAAAATGTCGATTTTCTCGACAACGGCTGAGAAGTGCATCTTGGTGCTTTGCCACATTACACCTCTGGCCATGAGCTTTTATTATGCGCAGTATGAATCGAATCTGAATTTCACAATTGGCGGCCTCCCCTTGTAAGTCATGAAGCATTCATTATGTCAGTTAAATTTGATTAATGGTGGTTTTATGAACATTGTTATAATAAGTGAAAATTGGTTGAGTAAATTTTGAAAGATCTGTGTCCGTCCCACTTACATGCTTAATGTTCTAATCTGAGTACTGCTGCTGGTTCTGTAGGGCAGGTGCCTGTTATTATAATCGTTGTTACTGTCGGATTCATTAACAGCATGTGATTGTAAAAAGAAGTGTATGGCAACTGTAAACTGGCTATGTGTTTAATTTCGATGTGTCTAAAGGAACAACACATCACATTGTCTTAACCACTACACCACACATCACTTGCTGACACTGATAGCTTTATTTATCTACTTGTTGTAAGGAAAGAGTGTTAACGACGTACATCAAAATACACGCAGTTGTCTCCTGGAGCATGCAATATTACCTCAGGGTTGATGTATTTTTTCTTCGACATAATCTTGAGTACTTAAAATGCCACCAGGACTGTAGTGAGAGGGATCTTTATCTGCTTGCGAAGACACGGACCATGTAATGGCAGGGGAGCAGACGACGGCTCCTGCCGAAACTAATACAGCGAAAAATCAACACTGAAGCGTTACCACTCTTTCGAGTGGTATGCCATCTTTTAACGATTTTGAATACATTTGTGACGCAGATTTACAATGGTATTTGGCTTGGTATTGTGCAAGCGTGGGCTTTTAACCAGAACAGTTTTATCAAATAACAGTCAACAACACCAAAGCACATGCAGAAACAAACAAGGCAAAACCTGGCGCACAGATTTCTAAAACAGTCGGCATCAGATGTCTCCAAGGGGACAAGAAGAATACAAGAGAGATCTGACCTAAAATACATGTGTTCATATTATTTTAAAAAATGCTTTAGGAAACAAATAGCTTTGCAAAGGGGCACTTGCAGAGAGCACAGTTGATCACTAGAATCGTAGCAACAACCAACTATCATCAACATCCTACACACACCCCCGACACTGTCTACGTGGAACATAAGCAGGCTTCTGCATAATCCACTGAAATATGGGTACGCTAACAATAGAATCACAAGGATCATCGCTATGACAGACTTGTACCACACCATAGACTCGCCATGCTTTTTCAGTTTGAGAACAGTAATTATGCAGTCAGATCACTTTCAGGTGTCAACGTACTTCTATAGTTTAAATACAGTTATCATACAATCAGAGCTCACAGCGACCGCACTGTGCTTTACCATTTCAATACATAGGCACGGTCCACCAGCCGAGGTGCACCACAGAAACACTGCGTTTTCACTGTTGGATCTCTGAAAAACACTAATGCCTACACAAATGCAGTTATCAGAGACTCAACAGTACAAGACGAAAACGCAAGACTCTATGTTTCACATGCTGTGCAGACCGAACTAGGAGCAGAAGGTGCTCCACTATTGCCCTAGACAGCACGTTGTTTTATTTTGTCAATACATTTCCTTCTGAAGAAGACAAATTTTTATTTGTCTAAACAATGAAAGGATTAATAAACCTTCGATTCTACAACTTGTTTTTTGTCATTTCCAGTCCTGTCACATTTCTACCTTTCAACGAATAAAAGTATTTCCACTAATACAGTGCACCCTTTTAGAGGTTTCCAATTCACTCAAGACTTGTTGTTCTAACAGTACGCAGGACTACATGAAATGATTACATGTGCAGTTCAATAGCATAAGCGGTTCTGAGGTACCGGGTATCGACCCATGCTGAAACACCCGTATTAATAAGTGATGTAGCTTCCAGGGACGGCAATACAGGCACTAAATCTAGCATCCAGTACACAAGGTGAATACTGTCCTGGGACACGTTACGCCACGTCTGCTCCACCTGTTCCCGTAGTTCTGTAAGAGTTGTTAGTCGGCGAGTCGCACGAGCCCTTTCTCGTCACATCATATCCCGCACACGCTCGATTGGAGTCCGTAGGCGGTGCTGGAGAGGGACTTAGCTGCAAATTTGCTGAACCCTTCAAGTTTCACGGTCAGTGTGTAAGCGAGCATTATCCTGTTGGAACAGTACATCACCTTCCTGTTGCAAGAACGGCGGAACAACGGTTTCTCCAAGTACCGAGCGCTGGTTACCGTCCCATGTAGAAACGTCAAACGCGAACATGAGTTGTAGCTTATCGCTCCCGAGACCATAAAGCCTGGGAAGGGGCCTGTGTGTCCTGATGAATGCACTCTGCGAGCACCACTCGCCAGGTCTACGTCGTACGCGCAAACGACCATCACTTGAGTGCAGGCTGAAGACCACAGCCCGCTATTCCATCTTCTTACAAGGGAACCTCCCCATCGCACCCCCCTCAGATTTAGTTATAAGTTGGCACAGTGGATAGGCCTTGAAAAACTGAACACAGATCAATCGAGAAAACAGGAAGAAGTTGTGTGGAACTATGAAAAAATAAGCAAAATATACAAACTGAGTAGTCCATGGGCAATATATGCAACATTAAGAATGACGTGAGCACAAGAGCGTCGTGGTCCCGTGGTTAGCCTGAGCAGCTGCGAAACGAGAGGTCCTTGGTTCAAGTCTTCCTTCGAGTGAATATTTCAATTTCTTATTTTCAGACAATTATCAAAGTTCAGGCACTCACACATAATCAACTTCGCTCTCCGAAATTCTAGGACATGTTCAGATTTGCTTGGCCATATGCAGGATTTGACGGTCTACACACGCAAAAATTTGAAAACGTTAAAAACATATGTTTTGACAGAGCACAGAGAAAACTGTGCGACTGTGAAACTGTTGCATTCATTTGTGGCAGTTTATGTGACACACTCTTATATTTTCATCACTTTTTTGAAAATGATTATCACATCCACAAGAAAACCTAAATCGGGCAAGGTAGAAGAATCTATTTACCCATTCGCCAAGTGTGCAAGTTAGGTGGGTCGACAACATATTCCTGTCATGTGACGCACATGCCGTCACTAGTGTCGTATAGAATATATCAGACGTGTTTTCCTGTGGAGGAATCGGTTGACCTATGACCTTGCTATCAAATATTTTCGGTTCCCATCGGAGAGGCACGTCCTTTTGTCTACTAATCGCACGGTTTTGCGGTGTGGTCGCAACACACAGACGCTAAACTTATTACAGTGAACAGAGACATCAATGAACGAAAGGACAGATCATAACTTTGCAAAAATAAAGTAAGTAAAATTTCCGCTCCAGGGAAGACTTGAACCAAGGACCTCTCGCTCCGCAGCTGCTCACGCTAACCACGGGACCACGGCCCTCCTGTGCTCAAACCACTCTTAATGTTGCCTATGTTACCCATGGACTACTCAGTTCGTATATTTTGCTTATTTTTTCATAGTTCCACACAACTTCTTCCTGTTTTCTCGATTGATCTGTGTTCAGTTTTTCAAGGTCTATCCACTGTGCTAAATTATAACTAAATCTGAGGGGGATGCGATGGGGAGGTTCCCTTGTTAGTGATCCCCTCACAGCGCGAGTCGAGTCGTAAACTTCGATGCTATGGCGTGAGTGAAAGACCGGCTAGAGTTGTGCGTGCCCGTAGTCCCACTGCTAACAACTGGTTCGCAGCAGTTGGTGTTGACACGTCTGGGCTCTCAAGCCCTCTTATCTGTGCTGTGGTAGCTGTACAATCTGCCATTACTGCCCCTTATAATACGACGATCCTTACGGGCTTCTGCGCCGCGTTGACGTCCAGAACCTCATCTACGGGCATGAGAACTTTCACGTGTCGACTGATACCAGCATCGTTGCACAACCGACGCAGCACGTCCAACTTGTGTGGCAATTCTCCGAAAGGACCATCCTGCTAGTGGGAGGGCCACAATTTGACCACTTACAACCCCGCTCAAATGGTTGTTGGAAGCACGAGTGCGTCTCCGTGGCATGGTTGCCTGCTTGCTTCACACTTTGCTCCACATTGAACCTTCTGGCTGTGAACATTCCCTATTAAAGGGTAGACACAGATGGTGCTCTAGTAGCTACAGCAGTAAGCTATCTGAAGTGATAATTAAATGGACACCCTAGCTGCAGCCTGGCGTTGATATACTTCATTGGGGACATGTTGAAAATGTGTGCCCTCGGTAGCTCAGATGGATGGAGCGTCTGCCATGTAAGCAGATCCCGGTATCGAGTCGCGGTCGGGGCACACATTTTCAACATGTCCCCAATGAAGTATATCAACGCCTGGTTGCAGCTAGGGTGTCCATTTTATTATCATTTCATTCTAGCAAAGCTGCATTGTCATCAACGGTAACTGTTCTTTCGGGAACAGATACTACCGTCATATATAGTAAGCTATGTGTTCGAGGACGACGTTGAGACGATTGTCAGCACATTTCCTATCTCCTCAGGTGACATGGTCGGTCATCGAATCAAATTCGACCTGCTCTTTCCACGTGTACTACTTTCTTTTTTTCCAGCAGTTCATGATAATGTTCAAAGAGTACATATGTTTCCCTCATTCGAGTTATGTTCTTCAGACCAATTAATATCTTGTACTATACCCTTTCAACAGTAGCCTATGTTCTTCCTTTGGGGTCCGCAGCTCGTGGCCGTGCGGTAGCGTTCTCGCTTCCCACGCCAGGGTTCCCGGGTTCGATTCCCGGCGGGGTCAGGGATTTTCTCTGCCTCGTGATGGCTGGGTGTCCTTAGGTTAGTTAGGTTTAAGTAGTTCTAAGTTCTACAGGACTGATGACCATAGCTGTTAAGTCCCATAGTGCTCAGAGCCATTTTCTTCCTTTGGGTTCACGCTACCTCCACACCACATTTCGTGGTTGAGCTGTTTAGTCGTGAAAGCGTAACAGACAATTTTCGCATTTATGTGTTTCAATATGTATTGCTCATATTTTTTTGTTATTATTGTCCACGTTAAATGTGGGGATGCCAGCAAATTGTATTAGGGGTGGAGGAGAGAAGAGCCAGTAAACAAATATACCCCTTGTCCATTATAATTATCCGGGCTGTTATGCCGTGGTCGGTTGATGAATTCTGTGTCAATTCCCAACGTTTCGACTCCGACTGCGGGAGACATCTTCAAGGGCGTCCGTAGCTCGATGGAAGGTCCAACACACCCACTGGCTCGCTATTGAGTCAGTAGCGAGCCAGTGGGTGTGTTGGACCTTCCATCGAGCTACGGACCCCCTTGAAGATGTCTCCCGCAGTCGGAGACGAAACGTTGCGAACTGACACAGAATTCGTCAACCAACCATGACATAACAGTCCGGATAATTATAATGGACATGATATTTCCGGCCGTGAAAGTCTACAAATATAGCCCTTACCCACCGAACCGAATCCAGGATCTACATCTACATCTACATGATTACTCCGCAATTCACATTTAAGTGCTTGGCAGAGGGTTCATCGAACCACAATCATACTATCTCTCTACCATTCCACTCCCGAACAGCGCGCGGGAAAAACGAACACCTAAACCTTTCTGTTCAAGCTCTGATTTCTCTTATTTTATTTTGATGAACATTCCTACCTATGTAGGTTGGGCTCAAAAAAATATTTTCGCATACGGAAGAGAAAGTTGGTGACTGAAATTTCGTAAATAGATCTCGCCGCGAAAAGAAACGTCTTTGTTTTAATGACTTCCATCCCAACTCGCGTATCATATCTGCCACACTCTCTCCCCTATTACGTGATAATACAAAACTAGCAGCCCTTTTTTGCACCCTTTCGATGTCCTCCGTCAATCCCACCTGGTAAGGATCCCAGACCGCGCAGCAATATTCTAACAGAGGACGAACGAGTGTAGTGTAAGCTGTCTCTTTAGTGGACTTGTTGCATCTTCTAAGTGTCCTGCCAATGAAATGCAACCTTTGGCTCGCCATCCCCACAATATTATCTATGTGGTCTTTCCATCTGAAGTTGTTCGTAATTTTTACAGCCAGGTACTTAGTTGAATTGACAGCCTTGAGAATTGTACTATTTATCGAGTAATCGAATTCCAACGGATTTCTTTTGGAACTCATGTGGATCACCTCACACTTTTCGTTATTTAGCGTCAACTGCCACCTGCCACACCATACAGCAATCTTTTCTAAATCGCTTTGCAACTGATACTGGTCTTCGGATGACCTTACTAGGCGATAAATTACAGCATCATCTGCGAACAACCTAAGAGAACTGCTCAGATTGTCACCCATGTCATTTATACAGATCAGGAACAGCAGAGGTCCTAGGACGCTTCCCTGGGGAACACCTGATATCACTTCAGTTTTACTCGATGATCTGTCGTCTATTACTACGAACTGCGACCTTCCTGACAGGAAATCACGAATCCAGTCGCACAACTGAGACGATACCCCATAGGCCCGCAGCTTGATTAGAAGTCGCTTGTAACCGTGCTGCAGGCCTATGGGGTATCGTCTCAGTTGTGCGACTGGATTCGTGATTTCCTGTCAGGATCCGTCCCAGTAAGCCACTGTTTTGATCCCGTTGACACTGCATGCCTGGCGAGCTCTTGCGAGCGCGGCTGCGGCGGCAGGAGGTGTTTGACTGAAGAGGAGGCGAGCCCAGCAGCTGTGGCCGCAGCGCGCCGACACCTGGAGCGGAGCGGGCAGCCCCAGCAGCCACTGCAGTGCCCGCTGCGGCCCCTCTCGCCTGCCGCCGGCTCACAATACCTGCCCTTTGTGCTCGCCGCGCAACACCTTTGTGCCGCACCGGGCAACGGGGCGGGCCGGGGAGCTGGCGGCAGGGCCTCAGCCCTGCCAGCCTAGCGCGCTGCCCTCTCCCGCTTCTAATTACGCCGCTGCGCCGCACCCCAGCAGCACTTATTTGCATAGCATTGCCGCTAGACAAAGCACCTGGACACTCGGCGGCTGCTGGCTGCGGCGCTCGGGCGGCCACGCTCAATCTGGCCGGCACCTCTGGCAGAAGCGCCGCCTCGCATTAGCCCAAGCGAAGTGTCCTGTAACCTGCGTGGCGGTACAATATGAAATTGTAATCAATCAAAAATAAAGACGAACGAACTGTTCCCCATGTGGAATCCAGGTACTGCACTTGAAGTCATCTTACGTGTGCGGACTGGTGCACCTGCTCTATTCATTCCAGCTTTACAAACAACGTTGCCAGGTCCAAAAACAGAAGCCGGTCGCAGTGGCCATGCGGTTCTAGGCGCTTCAGTCTGGAACCGCCCGACCGCTACGGTCGCAGGTTCGAATCCTACCTCGGGCATGGATGTGTGTGATGTCCCTAGGTTAGTTAGGTTTAATTAGTTCTAAGACCTAGGGGACTGATGACCTCAGATGTTAAGTCCCATAGTGCTCAGAGCCATTTGCACCAAAAACAGAAGGGTCGGACTCGGCGTTATATTTAGCCAGACACTTTGTCCTAAAATCTGGACCATTTTAAATAGAAATAGAATCACATGGGTATTTGCAATTGTTTGTTAATAATCACTTACACGCAGTATTTTTTTTTTTTGGGGTGGGGGGGAAGGAATTCAACCTTAAACGTGCTTAACCTACAGGAATTGTCAGTAAACAGCCTTAGAGTTTGGCACCTATGATAGCAACCAAGTGCTCAGCCTTCTTAATTGCACAATCTTCTCCCTAAGTTTACATTACGTCAAACTAGTGGTTCTTTCCTATCGAAACCGCAGCACAAAGTAACTGCCAACTCGGGTAGGAGCGGCGTGCGAATCCGTTGGGTCGGGTTAGCATCCTGACAAGGGAACCTCCCCATCGCACCCCCCTCAGATTTAGTTATAAATTGACGCAGTGGATAGGCCTTGAAAAACTGAACACAGATCAATCGAGAAAACAGGAAGAAGTTGTGTGAAACTATGAAAAAATTAAAAAAATATACAAACTGAATAGTCCATGTGCAACATATGCAACATCAAGGACAATGTGGGTTGAGGAGCGGCGTGGTCCCGTGGTTACAGTGAGCAAATACGGAACGAAAGGCCCTTGGTTCGAGTCCTCCCTCGAGTGAAAATTTTACTTTCTTTATTTTCGCAAAGTTACGATCTGACCGTTCATTCATTGACGTCTCTGTTCACTGTAATAAGTTTAGTGTCTGTGTTTTGCGACCGCACCGCAAAACCGTGCGATTAGTAGACGAAAGGACGTGCCTCTCCAATGGGAACCGAAAACATTTGATCGCAAGGTCATAGGTCAACCGATTCCTCCACAGGAAAACACGTCTGATATATTCTATACGACACTGGTGACGGCATGTGCGTCACATGACAGGAATATGTTGTCGACCCACCTAACTTGCACACTTGGCGAATGGGTAAAAAGATTCTTCTACCTTGCCTGATTTAGGTTTTCTTGTGGATGTGATAATCACTCCCAAAAAAGTGATGAAAACATAAGAGTTTGTCACATAAACTGCAACAAATGAATGCAACAGTTTCACAGACGCACAGTTTTCCCTGTGCTCTGTCAAAACATACGTTTTTTACGTTTTCAAATGTTTCCGTGTGTAGACCGTCAAATCCTGCATATGTCCAAGCAAATCTAAACATGTCCTGGAATTTTGGAGAGCGAAGTTGATTATGTGTGAGTGCCTGAACTTTAATAATTGTCTGAAAATAAAAAATTAAACTTTTGACTCGAGAGAAGATTTGAACCAAAAACCTCTCGTTCCGCAGCTGCTCACGCTAACCACGGGACCACGGCGCTCGTCAGCTGACACTCTCCTAGATGTTGGCTACTTTGCACATGGACTACTCAGTTTGTATATTTTGCTTATTTTTTTCATAGTTCCACACAACTTCTTCCTGTTTTCTCGATTGATCTGTGTTTAGTTTTCAAGGCCTATCCCTGTGCCAACTTATAACTAAATCTGAGGGGGGTGCGATGGGGAGGTTCCCTTGTGAGGTCAGCACATTCTGCTTTGGCTCACCTGCCGTGCGCGTGATATTGCGTGTTGGGTTCGTTCGGCCTGCGAAGAGAAACAGGCATAAGAATATCACTGGCTGGTAGGCCTATAGCCTATATCCATAAGGTATATCTTTTCAAAATCTTGAACATCCCAACAGTCAACAACTGTAGAAATATGGACACAGTGTGAACCATAAAGACAACAAATTGCACGCCAAAAGTTTATTCAGACCTTTACCAACGTTTGGACAGATGTAAACCCTCTGCCAACAGCGAGACTAACCGAGTGTTAAAACTCGGTAATCCGGCTACAAGATGTCATTGTGCTACTTAATCGAATCAGAACTAGCGTAAAAAAGAAAGATTTAAAAGGCAGATTTTAGTGAAAAAATGGGCATATCAGTTCTGTGGCTTTTAATGAATGATTTCCAGTTTTAGAAAAATTTACATATTAGTTCTTCTGTAATTACCCGTAATATTTATTTTTCTAGCATTTTACACGTTCTCGAGTACCTCTTTAGTAAGCTTAATGGAATCAACCGTGTATCTAATGTAATGCATCCTAGATTTTTATATGCATAGCTTTAGCAAGTAACTATTAGTGCATTACAAAAAATGGTTCAAATGGCTCCGAGCACTATGGGACTCAAATGCTGTGGTCATAAGTCCCCTAGAACTTAGAACTACTTAAACCTAACTAACCTAAGGACATCACACACATCCATGCCCGAGGCAGGATTCGAACCTGCGACCGTAGCGGTCGTGCGGTTCCAGACTGTAGCGCCTTTAACCGCTCGGCCACTTCGGCCGGCTTAGTGCATTACATCTGGCAGAGCAGATAGAAACAACGGCCTAGCGGGGCTTGGGGACGGAGAGGTCGAGACGGTCTATCATGCCCTGCCAGCCACTTGCAGAGATGCGCGAAAGGTCTCCAAGAGAAACAAGGTTATTTGTTACATTACTATATGTGTTTCTCGAGGGGAACGGGGCGCCAGTAAATTGTAGTGTGGTACCACTATCGCCGAGGAGGGAGAGGGGGTCGCTAATTATGTGCAGTGCGCCGGGCGCCAGTTACGTTCGCTACGCCCCTGGATGGGAACTAAATACACTCCTGGAAATGGAAAAAAAAGAACACATTGACACCGGTGTGTCAGACCCACCATACTTGCTCCGGACACTGCGAGAGGGCTGTACAAGCAATGATCACACGCACGGCACAGCGGACACACCAGGAACCGCGGTGTTGGCCGTCGAATGGAGCTAGCTGCGCAGCATTTGTGCACCGCCGCCGTCAGTGTCAGCCAGTTTGCCGTGGCATACGGAGCTCCATCGCAGTCTTTAACACTGGTAGCATGCCGCGACAGCGTGGACGTGAACCGTATGTGCAGTTGACGGACTTTGAGCGAGGGCGTATAGTGGGCATGCGGGAGGCCGGGTGGACGTACCGCCGAATTGCTCAACACGTGGGGCGTGAGGTCTCCACAGTACATCGATGTTGTCGCCAGTGGTCGGTGGAAGGTGCACGTGCCCGTCGACCTGGGACCGGACCGCAGCGACGCACGGATGCACGCCAAGACCGTAGGATCCTACGCAGTGCCGTAGGGGACCGCACCGCCACTTCCCAGCAAATTAGGGACACTGTTGCTCCTGGGGTATCGGCGAGGACCATTCGCAACCGTCTCCATGAAGCTGGGCTACGGTCCCGCACACCGTTAGGCCGTCTTCCGCTCACGCCCCAACATCGTGCAGCCCGCCTCCAGTGGTGTCGCGACAGGCGTGAATGGAGGGACGAATGGAGACGTGTCGTCTTCAGCGATGAGAGTCGCTTCTGCCTTGGTGCCAATGATGGTCGTATGCGTGTTTGGCGCCGTGCAGGTGAGCGCCACAATCAGGACTGCATACGACCGAGGCACACAGGGCCAACACCCGGCATCATGGTGTGGGGAGCGATCTCCTACACTGGCCGTACAACACTGGTGATCGTCGAGGGGACACTGAATAGTGCACGGTACATCCAAACCGTCATCGAACCCATCGTTCTACCATTCCTAGACCGGCAAGGGAACTTGCTGTTCCAACAGGACAATGCACGTCCGCATGTATCCCGTGCCACCCAACGTGCTCTAGAAGGTGTAAGTCAACTACCCTGGCCAGCAAGATCTCCGGATCTGTCCCCCATTGAGTATGTTTGGGACTGGATGAAGCGTCGTCTCACGCGGTCTGCACGTCCAGCACGAACGCTGGTCCAACTGAGGCGCCAGGTGGAAATGGCATGGCAAGCCGTTCCACAGGACTACATCCAGCATCTCTACGATCGTCTCCATGGGAGAATAGCAGCCTGCATTGCTGCGAAAGGTGGATATACACTGTACTAGTGCCGACATTGTGCATGCTCTGTTGCCTGTGTCCATGTGCCTGTGGTTCTGTCAGTGTGATTATGTGATGTATCTGACCCCAGGAATGTGTCAATAAAGTTTCCCCTTCCTGGGACAATGAATTCACGGTGTTCTTATTTCAATTTTCAGGAGTGTATATCACAGTTTTTCAAGTGCTCCTAACTCAGATGGAATGATGTGGCGATATTTCTAATTTCTTCATTTTCCATGGTTCAAATGGCTCTGAGCACTATGGGACTCAACTGCTGAGGTCGTTAGTCCCCTAGAACTTAGAACTAGTTAAACCTAACTAACCTAAGGACATCACACACATCCATGCCCGAGGCAGGATTCGAACCTGCGACCGTAGCGGTCTCGCGGTTCCAGACTGCAGCGCCAGAACCGCGCGGCCACTTCGGCCGGCCGTTTTCCATGGCTCTCAGCCTTGCAGAACTACTGGAAAGATTAAAGTTTCTATCATTTTGGATGTGACTGCCCTGCTATTGCCTAAAAAAAAAAATAACGGCCTGGTTCCTGCTGTCCTGTCATCTGTGACTATTTCTTTAGTTGGTGAGATATATGTGTACCGCAAGTGTTCCAGTTTTGTGACAGTTTATTAGCTGACGTACCTGTACGTGTGTGTGTGTGTGTGTGTGTGTGTGTGTGTGTGTGTGTGTGTGTGTGTGTGTGTGTCTGTGTATGTGTGTGTGTGTGCTTTCGGTTGTGCGAATGTGAAACTGCTCTGCTCTTTGTTTTCTGTCTCAACAATGTTTCTGCTCTTGTGGGCGTCAGCGTTTTCTGTTATGCAGTACTATGAGTAACAAGAGTCGCTGAGTAGATACTATTCTAACAGACCTATGCTGAACCTGGCAGTACAGAGTCTTACCAAAAAAGTTTGTGAACTCGCTCACTATGTTGCCAGCCCGCCAGGTGGGCGTACATAATGCCAGGAGAGATGGTAATGGGGGAGCAACTTAGAACTAGCTAAATTTAGCTACAGGAGCTATGCCAGGTAGTATCCTCCTTATATCACAGTTCCAATAACTAGTTGTCGATCTTCTCAATGATTTCTGCACCTGTCGCCTCATTAGTCTTCATTCCCTCTGTTAATCTTGTTTGTTTGTATTTTGAATTGCTGCGTTTACACTGGAATTGTTTTCCCTCATACTTTTGTCTTCTTCATTGTAGTTTATAAAATTTGTGTCATCAGCGTTTCTTAAGTCGTTGATTATTCACCGTAAAAATTGGAAAGAAACTGAGTTACCTAAAGGCAACGCCATTCCTTATCCCATAATTATTAGTATATTCTTGTTGCAGTCTTACGGTTGCTTCTCAATCCGGTGTTCCATAAAAGTTAGTAGTGCCCATAGATTTGAGTGGCTTACGTAGTAAAATGCCTTGTTGTCATCTTTCAAGAACATATATAGGTCTTGTTTACATTCTTTGACTTTTTATCCCCAATATCATTTACCTTTCTGAATCTGGTATCTTGACATGGTAACGCGCTTAGTCGGTTTTGTGCCATTTGAAGAGTATCTTGTCTGTCATGTGGAATCAGATACAATCTTTCGTGATCTGTTTCACTTTCTCGGATTCAGTCTCTTCTGGATTGAAGTGCATACCGTCCTAGATGTAGACAGTGCATTAAGATTGCTTATGCGGTTCATTTTAAACAAAGTACAGGAGGGTGATACTTTCTAACTTGACAGTAATTAGCGGGACACTTCAGAATAGTGTAGAGTACTAAGGGAGCGAGAACTGAGCAGCAGCACTGGATGATAAAAGTTCACGCTGTTTGGAGTGAACAGGCATTCGCTTGTAACAAATCCACCGTGAAAATGGTGATCGATGCGCGTAAGACGCCGTGGCTAGCCTTCTGGCGGCATTACTACTTGGAATCAAATGACCAAATGTCACTCTAAGAGTGTGATTACATTTAGTTGCAATGCAATCACTTCACACATTGCGAACATGTATTTGATGCGCATTGGCAGTCTTGTACGTTATAGAGCACACACACACACACACACATACTACGCTAAACGCATCAACGACCTTCTATGCATAGGCATTTAACACTGTCTGAGAACATTTCTGGGTCACGTGATCTCTGCTCTCTTGCCAGCAGGTGCCAAGCTACCCGCGGCTTGGATAATTCAAACAGGACAATTAAAACAACCTGGATGTGAGACTCGAGTAACTGCACAGCAAAATTGGGCCACCTTCTGTCTGCCAGCTGGGTATTATTACTTTTTATTCTCTCTACGAGGTTTTCTAAGGTGTCAACATATTCATTTGCTGCTGCCATATTTCCGTTGTATTAAGTCCCCGTGGTATTCGTATTTAGCGTGATATTTCTGGCTTAGTTTATTCGGGCTGTAACCTAGCATGCTTGTGTGTTTCTGGGTGGCAAGAGGAACTGTTCTTGATCTTTACTTTCACGTGGTTTTTAAACTGCTTTTGTTGTTTTCTTTTTTAATGATTTAATCTACGACATCATATGGACTTTTCTGACATTTCATAGAACATGTTTTTGTAATATATTTTATCGACCATGATCAATTAAATTATTTTCATTACACTACTTTTATAGAAATTAATCCAAAACACGCAGAGTGAAGAACAAGGAGAGAGAAGTGTTATGGATGTATCCGCTGGGCTCCAAAGACCTTTGTTTAATCTGAAATTATGTTATTCAGAAGTAATGTTTAGCGTAGCCCAGTTTGTCACATATGCGATGTCGCAAGACTATAATAACAGGATGACATGAAAAGACACGTAACTCATCCACGACGCGCTGCTGCTACGGTCGCAGGTTCGAATCCTGCCTCAGGCATGGATACGTGTGATGTCCTTAGGTTGGTTAGGTTTAAATAGTTCTAAGTCTAGGGGACTGATGACCTCAGATGTTAAGTTCCATAGTCCTTACAGCCATTTGAACCATTTGAATCATCCACAACAGATTTGGGTTATTAGCGATTCTTGAGTATTGCACTTTAGTCAGAGATCCTAAACTCGTGGACTAATAGAGGACATAAAAAAATCCAAGAACTGCTGGGCATTTCGTTGCCCATTAGTAAGGACTAGACTAGAGTATTACGCAGATGGTCATTTGACTCCAGTGGCATACACTGCCAGAGAGGATACCTCACAGAGAGGATTTGTGCTAAATCTCGGAAATTCTACATTCTAAGAAGGGTCAGGCAAACTACTACTTCCCCCAGTTTACATCGTGTGAAATGAACTTCATGAGAAAATCACAGAAATTAGAGCACTCACGTAGACTTACCTGTAGTCGTTCTTCCTTGTACCTTTCACGAAAGGAAACAGGAAATCTGGAGGTGATACGAATTTCAGAAGTAAACTCCCCCCTTTACGAAGGATGGATTGTGTAGTAGGGGAGTAATCCTAAAATTACTCAGCAATCGTGAATGAACTGTACTACCTTTTAGAGCTCTCAGGTATCCGTTCTCCACGTTATTTCGGCAAATAGATTTGTAGGTGATTACTGTTCTGTTCAGACGCCGACCCGACCCGAGCAGAGTATTTGTCATCAGGAACCACTTAAATATGGCAAAAACTATTATTATTTCGAAATATGACGGATAATTTACAGTTTAACCGTGGCGGACACCTGATAATTCTACTAGTTAGAAAAACGACGAGAAAACATCATATAGCGTGATGCGTTGTACATAGTTTTTTATTTCAGTCACAGCTGAATCTAAAATAAAATTGTATTAATCTATATACGTTCCATAGGCAACTTTCTACATCATCGACGTATAAGCATTTGCAGGTGAAAGACGACGTGGCTTCGTTTGCGAATGAGCAGAACCTGAAAAGTGGGAGGTGTTACATTTACTGCTCTCCGAACGGGGGAACGCTTTCGCCACCTTCTACTACTTTAGCAACATATGGCTGTCGAAACGACTCGTGTACGATTGGAAGCGGTGCTTCTCCCTTCTACTGACATCCTGTCAGCTGTAGCCGCGTCAGCTGTTTGAGATGCGCTGCGGTTCCACTAACCTCGAATCGTGCAGCACGAATAGTAAGGGTCAGTTCAGTGCACACTCCTTGTCTCCATCGCTCCCCCTGCTGCTCAAGCAGTTTACTTGTTACCTGATACTTAAAGATATTCAGGCGGCAAATTGTGTGCCATCCGTGATAACATCAGAGGAATTTTAATAAAAGCACTTCCCAGATCCCTTCACTGTTGGACAAAGGAACCAACCACTGGCTTCGAGAATGGAATTTTTTTTACACACTGATCAAAGAATTCACACACTTGTTAGAAGACATTAGTAAGGTGCCAAAGTATATTCAGGTACACTGATTTACAGCTCTTACGTACACAAACACTTTCCTTCGTTTTCAAGGTCACCTCTCCGCCCAACCCCACTTCCCCCTTTTGTAATGTAAACAATGTTACGTTTGTGTAAGAGTTATTTGTGACTCTAATGTAAAACCAACTGTGCTCTAATGCTCTTATTCTATTTCCTACTGTATATAATGGTACCTTTCTGCAGAGATGAAGACATGCGAAATGGATAAATATCAGAAACCTACAAGTGTAACATTTACAGATGATCGATACGGTAACACGGTTTACGCCAGTAGTACTGCGTTCTAGAACTGGTCATTCTCTGATGACAGACCAATCGTGGACGGTCATGCATCGGACCATGTACCTGTTGCACTCTCTTGTGTACATAAAGAGGATGTCTAGACTTGTTTTAACAAAGTGGGGTCTACAGAAATTAACACACTTGTTTAGTTGTTACAACTGAAGCTCACACCTCGTTTTTACTGCACAGGGTCAGGAGGATTTTATTCGGCGTTAATAGGATTTTTATACTCCCTCAGGCTGCTCTCCAATATTCCTCTTGCTGTCACACATTCTTCATCTCATGTAGGAGTGACAGCATTTTTTACCAAGACGTCGTGTTTTGCTGATACAATTCAAACAATCTCACATGATTCTAATAACCGACGTTCAAACTATCCACATTCCACTAATTTGCGACGTAACCAGCCACAAACAGCGGCAGAACATCGTAAATAGCAGACTTTTTATAATTTTGGCATGGTAGCAAATAAGGAAATACTAAGCACTGTAAAATTCCAAATGTGGCAGATGTTACACTGACAAAGAAAGGGTTTTCAAGTCTGACGCACGTGAAATCACACACAAATAAAAGGAAAGTCCCATTATTCGTGCTGTATAACGCTTTCGCCTCGCTTAAGTTCCACTATCATACAGATCAGAGTTGCAGTATGTACTCAGTCGACAGAGTCATCCCAAATTAGTCCAGTTTGACATATGTTTAATGTATACTTTAAAACAGCGACATTTAGACACAAAGATTGGCCAGTACTTCAGCACAGCAAAGCGCGGCACATCAGTAAACTGCCCACGTTAGCTAGGTACCAAATTACAGTACGTCAGATGTGTACTATAAATGCCACTACGTCCAGTAAGATGTCAATCATTCCATATATTCTTGCATTTTATAAAATGTTTCATCTTCCCAATTCGAGTTATCTTGTACAGGGTCCCCCTAAAATCGCTAAGTATGGTTGGAGATGCAGTCACTCAGATGATATGGCTACCAGCGTGCTGCGTGGAGTTTTGTGGTACCAAGTGCCCTCCACCATGTACCGTGTTGGACGATTATCAACTTGTGATGTAACATTTACAAATATAGAAGTGCTGACAACAGGAAGCCAATATCTTCCCAGAATCAGAAGACGAAATTTGCTGTTTAAATAGAAGACAATAATTATTTGATTGCGAGAATATAGGGAAAGCAGATTAATAGTTCTACAGAGAATTATTTTTCCTCAAATTTGTTCCAGGGTATGTTCTCTATAATCAATGAAAAATAAAAGTCTTTGTAAAATTCACTAATAGATGATGTAAGCTGTCCCGGCAACTGTATATGCAGAATCTGTTTCTTTGAAAAAATCCATTGTTTATTCTTAATATATATATTGTTACGTAAATGTCGTTCACTATGAGTCTTTATCGTTCATCCTACATGTGTATCACAAATTCGGCAAAGGTCTATTTTACCATCAGTGGTTACAGCACTGTCAATAGAAATCCATGTTTTCACCTTTGATGACAACAAAGACAAAACCTGTGCCGTGGTTAACTTAAATGCTACTGACAGACACAAACTCTGAAGTGCCTTTTATAGAACAAGAAAATAAAGCGTTTAAAATGAGTCATTGTTGTCCGCATCGAATTTGATGGAATTTACCGTTAAGCATGTCGAGATTGCTATGTAACGAAAATGTATGGGACTTAAGAACATCTATAATAATTCTTCAGTAATATTAGAACATGTAAGATTATGTAGTATAGTGCAACATATGCATTTTACGCCAAAACAAGTAAAAACATGTGATCTAATATTTTGAAGTGAAGGTGCTTGCAGTGTAATTCATTGAAATTTTAGTTTTCTTATAACTTCATATACTGTATGTAGGAAGAGAATATATAACTGCGTAACATTTGGACTCTGTTCATCACTATACCATCAAGTGTAGAGATATTACTGAATTAGTAATGACTCCAACAAACAATTTTTTCCACATATCGTAAGAAAAGAGTCAATCTGTTGAACAGACCTAAACTATTCCTAACACAAATATTTGGTGTATGACACACATATGAAGCATTACTGCTCAACTTAAGTCTTCCTTTGCCAGTAGAATAAATACACATGTCTCACATATTGCCAGTAATTGGGTACCAGGTGTTTGTGTTCATACAGTGGTACTACTGTGACATAAAGCGACGAGTTTTAGTTTACCTGATACTTTGGACATGCATGGAGATTCTCGAGCAGATTACCATATTTAAAAGTCTAAAGAGCATGGCATTAAGCTGTGTTGGTGCTATGTGTAGTAGGCTGTTTATTGTAATATGTAAGTATAATTACAAATTTCTGGTCATGATCAAAAATTTCATTTGATATTTCTACCAGACAAATCAGTGTAAATTCTGCATCTTAATTTTTTGTATTATTGGGTTGAATTGAAAAATTCATCTTAGCTATGCTAAAACCTATATCAACATCATCCATACACTATAGTGTCCACCATGCTAGGGTAACTTTCGATTTTAACAGTTGGCTGACATTACCTTGTTTTTTGCTTCAGTTGTTATTTACAGATGTGTGGGTGACACATAGTCTTCGCTCGGGGTGATACAGCGCATTGAATAGACACTGGGACTGATACTTTAATAAATGTACATCATTAAATTTCGTCCCTAAGTATGTGTTTTGGGGTGTAGAGACATAATATGCATAAAAAAGACATATGTACACTGCATATCTCTTCTTTTTCTGAGGCATCAGTCTAAATATCAACCTTTTCGTCTCAGAGTAGCAATTTCAACCTACGTCCTCAATTATTTGCTGGGTGTATCCCAATTTCTTTCTTCCTCTACAGTTTTTTCTCTCTACAGCAGCCACTAGTACCGTGGAAGGTGTTCCCTGGTGTCTTAACGTATGCCCCATCATCCTGCCCCTTCTTCTTGCCGGTGTTTTCCTTACATTCCTTTTCTCTACGATTCTGTGGAGAATCTCCTATTTCCTTACATTTTCAGTCCACCTGATTTTCAACATTCTTCTGTAGCACAACATCTCAAATGCTTCGAGTCTTTTCTCCTCCGAATTTTCCACAGTATATGTCTCACTGCCATACAATGTTGTGCTCCAAACGTATATCCTGAGAAATTTCTACCTCAAATTGAGACCTATGTTTGATATTAAAAGATATCTCTTGGCCAGGAATGGCCCTTTCGTCAATGTTAGTCTGCTTTTTGTGTACTCCTTACTCTGTCTGTCATGGGTTATTTCGCTGCCTAGGCAGCAGAATTCCTTAACATCATCTACTTCGTGATCACCAATTATGGTGTTTTCTCGCTGTTCTCATTCCTGTTACTTCTCAATGCTTTCGTCTTTCTTCGATTTATTCTCAATCCATATGCTGTACTCATTAAACAGATCATTCCGTTCAACACATCCTGTAAATCTTCTTCTTTTTCAGTGAGGATAGCAACGTCATCAGCGAATCTCAACACTGGTATTCTTTCACCTTGAATTTTAATTCCATCCTTGAATATTTCTTTCATTTCCATCATTGCTTCTTCGACATACAGATTAAGCAGCAGGAGCGAAAGACTTCATCCCTGTCATACGTCCTACTTAATTCAGGCACTTCGTTCTTGGTCTTCCACTCTTATTGTTCCCTCTTCATTCTTGTATATATTGTGTATTCCCTGTCTTTCCCCATAGCTTGCCCTTATTTTTCTCAGGATTTCGAATGTCTTGTACCATTTTACATCACTGAATGCTTTTTCCAGGACGGCAAATCCTATGCATCTCTTATCGATTTTTATTAAATGCCCCTTCCTGACTAAAGACTGTTAAGCTACTATTTATAACCCATGGCGATGCTAGACTTTCTTTGTACTAATAAATCGAAAATTTTTACCGTACCCCAAACCAGACGCATATCTATTCATTGATAATTATACAGCATTAAAAAACTTTCCTCTATATTTGTGTCAAAGTCGTTGTGTATAAGAGATTCTTTCAGGATTACCAATATTATTCTTGCTTATGGGTTAGCAAACAGAAATGCAAAAATTTACTCCATACTTCTTCATGTTACAGCAAAATTGTGAAAAGTGTCTTTGCTGGCAGTAAGATCTTGGTTCGAAAACTTTATGAGTATCTGGTACAGCCTCTGATTCAAATCGCTCTACTCGGCTCTCTACCAATAGTACGCAGTCGGTCCTGTCGACTAGGCTGCAAATGGTGAGCTCCACTTTCATCTCGCAAGCAAGATTGGCAGCCATTACTACTTCTCTTAGCTTCTCGAAACCAGAGAGATTCTTTTCAGATCCAAAGTGCCACACATCATTGGTACCGACGTGAGCCACCACGCTGTTCTCTTCATGGCATCTGGAAGGACTCGTTTCACGTCTGGAACGACTTCACCCGGTATGTACACGGAGTGCACACTGACTTTCTTCCCCGCCTTGGCAGCCTTCGTAAACTGTTCCGTCTCTGGGACAATACAATATGGCCCACTCAGTATTAACCACTTCACGTGGCCAGTGTACCCCTGTGGATTAGGCTGTATACTCTGCCTTGGCTTCCGCTGTACAAAAACGCTAGCCAGGTTTCCCTTCACTCTGTCAACACCTGCTCCCACGACCTGCCAAGTTCCCCAGATTGGTACCCAATAGTCTTCCACTGCCACAGCTGTGGCTGTCACACAAAACAACCACCTCTAACAATTTCATGCAATTTCATACACCTAGCTACCATTGAATTCAGTATTACAACCATTATCAATCCTCTGTAATAGTCTCATTGACCGTAGCTCCTTCATTACATAATGGAAGTATCTTGATTGTAAAAGTCTGCTCCAAAGAAATTGCCATCTTTCACAACCGTCCACTTACAGTAAGACTTTGTGTGAGACATGTTCCACTTAAATTATGGTGATGTGGCATGGACAAGCAGAAACATCAACTTTAAAATTTACTAATACATCAGTTAAACAGAACAAAGATAAAAAGGAAGAGGGACAACTCTTCCAGCCATAAGAAAATTGAAACAAAATGAACCAACAACCAAAACAAAAACGTTTTCTGGGATCCCAACAGACACCTACGTATGTACTTTACTGGTGAATAGAGGGCTGAAGGCTGTGCTGCATGTTGCTTACATTTTATAGGACCATATAATCTCTGCATCATGCCGGCCGGTGTGGCCGAGAGGTTCTAGGCGCTCTAGTCCGGAACCGCGCGACCGCCACGATCGCAGGTTCGAATCCTGCCTCGGGTATGGATGTGTGTGATGTTCTTAGGTTAGTTAGGTTTAAGTAGTTCTAAGTTCTAGATGACTGATGACCTCAGATGTTAAGTCCCATAGTGCTCAGAGCCATTTGAACCATCTGATCTCTGCATCACAGTCACACATTTAGACAATAAAATACCCAAATGGAACGTATTCAGTACGACAAAAACATAACTCATTTACTGAGGCTAGAGAGGAAAAGTACGCAACAATGAAAAAACATTAAAGAATTTCTGTACCTCCACAAAAATATGATCCGCCTGATTGCAATTCCAAGAAACAGGACTTTCAACTGACATTCAATAATTCCCACTCATCAACACTCGTTCACACTTGACGAATGAAATAAATGGCGAGACAAGTAATGTGCGACATGTGTAAATAATACTAACTTGTAGAAATGTTTAAGTGCATACAGCAAATCATAGTGCAATTGGACAATGAATATACTAATGATTATGAATATAAATGAATATGAGACAGTTGTTATATACGACATGTGACAATAATACGATCAAGTGGACAGGTGAGTAAGTGCATAACATATCTAGCCATAGACAGAAAGCTAAACATGAAACTATCAAATACATGCAAACAAAATATTAGTGTTAGTTATGTGTCACTGTTAATGGTATCACCGAATAGAAAGGTATTAATTCTGTAACGAAAACACAAGAAATGGCATATGAGTTACATGCAGATATTAAAAACACATGAAAACAACAACAACAATTGCATAATATCAGTAGAGACACAGCTAACAAAATGAATACACAGGAAATGAGTGCCAGATGTGTTCATCAATTACAAGGCTAAGAACAGTGTAAAGTTTTATCACATTACAAAAAGATATCAAAAGAAAAATACAAATAGTTAGTTATAATTGTTCGTAAATATGGTCAAAGAAGATTTTTTTCGGTGGTATTTGGGCAAGCTGAGAAATCTTCGACAATCTCATAAACCAGTAATTGTATCACTGAAAGCATCATACGACTTCACAATAACGCTTAGTGGCATCTCAAATGACGCTAACTGAGCGCTGGATCGTGGCTGGAATTATTGGGTAGGCTTATTCTTGTAGGCTCAGCAGGCAGGTGCAGAACCTCCTTGCAGTAGTGTCTCTGGATGAGGGACAGCTGTGGCCTGTACTGGACATCCTTCCCTCCTGTCAAAGGCAGCATGGAACGGAATGGTAGACTCTCGTCGATGTGTTGGCAGCACAGTGTGATAGATTCGCAGTTATGACAGTTTGGGCAGACAGTATCTCTTGCAGTTGTGAGTAGCTCACAAGGCTGACAGTGAACAAGGCATAGCTCTGTGGTGAGGAAGATATGTATAGGAAAAAAAGGAGTAGCATAACAGGGATATTATGCCAGTTGATATAAGTCGACAATGACTGGTTCCGTTTTCGCGTTCGGTGGGAGATGACTAGCCTTGTAAGGCGAAAATTATCGTTACATATTGTAAGTAATCTCTTAGCGCTGAATTGCGTTTGGTCACAGCGTGGTGAAGGAAATTCTCACAACCCACACAGTTGTCAAGAAGATATCTGTGTGGGTTGTGAGAATGGGCTACAGGAATATATCACTGTAGTGGGTAGTGATCAGTGTTCGCCAAGGAGGTGTTAATCCTTTGGGGAATCATCCAGACATAGTCATGAGTCTCAGGACTACAGTTGCCAAGAAGGAATCTGTGTGGGTTGTGAGAATTGGCTAAAGGAATATATCACTGTAGTGGGTAATGATCAGTGTTCTGCCAAGGAGGTGTTAATCCTTTGGGGAATCACCCAGACGTAGTCATGCCCAGGGTAAGTGCTTTGTGGTTGCGTCACCCAAGGTGCCATGCTGTCTGCTTCCTATGGAGTTCATCAAAACTGGGCCCATCTTCTTGGGACGGCCGCTGTCATTCCTGCTTTCCCTTGCTGCGTCCGGTCATGTAGACGAGGACACGTACCTCAGAAGTCACGTTGCTTCCACCTTCAACTGGGTCTCCACCGGCCCTCACCACCCAGTTACAAGAACCTCCCTGTTCAACCAGGGCGACATGTTGCAATGCGTGTACATGTTGCTACATGCCAGGTCCAACTCTGCACACACCTCACACAAGGCACCAGTAATATACATATAGTAACAATTTATTTACAACAATAATTTAGAATAAAACGATAGAACTGAGAACATGAATACAAAAACTGTTTCCATAATATCTAATAATAAAAAATTAATATAATTCTTGTCTTCCCACTGCTTGTAATATGTACATAATGCGTCACAAATATAAAAAAAATTGGGTATATGAGGGTTTAGTGCGTAGTGATGTGGCTGTCCGTGGTGCATTGTGCACTTACGAGACTATCAAACTGCCTTGCAGTAGCACACGTACATGCGATTAGTCGTGCATCGCCCATAACCTCTTGCTTCTTAAGATTGGGTCTAAGTATTCCCTCCGCCATTAAGCCACATTCTTCTTATTCTAACATCCACTTAACAATAGATTTAAAGATCCAATCATGAACCTGTGGTGTATCTGCGCAGGTACACTACTGGCTAATTCAGTAAATTGATTTGAAGGTTCACTATGGTGGTGGACCACGTCAGACAAAAGCAGCGCAACCTGTAAACATACACGAAAGTAATAGTGATAGCAAAATTTTATAATTTAATTTCAAATCGATGTAACCAAATAAGGTGTGGTCTTACAGCAAAATCATTTTATGGACTAACAGCTTAGAATAGTCTATATGTTCTCATACCTTGTAAATAACAGATGCTTACGTCTTCAGATCACCCGGTTGACTACAGGCTCGCTTTAGTACAGCAGATGTCCGGGCCGTCTTGTTGGTACATAATGAGCAACGTCCATTTCAGCGTAATCTCACATATGTCCTGAAAAGACTGTTTAGGAAAGACAACAACACAAATATTCCGAAGCTGGAGTAGGATGCTAAATCGTTCTGATTCTAGCACACAAGAGACAATTAACCACAGAAGACAAGAGAGCACACCTCTGCAAGCCCGCCCGGCTAGCTGTGCGGTGTAACGCACTGCTTCCCGAGCGGAATGGCGTTCCGATCCCCGGCACGAATCCACCCGGCGGATTAGTGTCGAGGTCCGGCGTGCCGTCCAGTCTGTGGATGGTTTTTAAGGCGGTTTTCTATCTGCGTTGGCGAATGCGGGCTGGTTCCCCTTGTTCCGCCTCAGTTACACTACGTCGGCGATTGCTGCACCAACAATGTCTTCACGTACGTGTGCACATACTTACTCTATCACGCAAGCATTGGGGCTGCACTCGTCTGGAATGAGACGTTCCCGTGGGGTCCACTGGGGGCCGAAACGCACAGTAACGCTGTGTTCCGTGTGGGGCGGCGCTGGGGTGAGTGGACTGCTGTATCCTGTTGTAGGGTTGTGTACCACTGAGGGCTACGGCGGGGACGAAACCTCTCCGTCGTTTGTAGGTCCCCAGATCAATACGTACATACATACATACATACACCCCTGCTTAAACTTGACCTATGGTCAGTAACAAATTTGCCCCGGATGAGTCTGGTGCACAATCTTTCACCTTCTTTCTCAAAGCAGTGGTCGCAAAACAATCAAGTATGAAGATATACAATATACAATATATAATATTTATTATGTTTTTGTTATATTATAATATTATACATTACTAATCATTATATAGTTACATATAATTATTACAATAAATTATTGAGAATAAAGAATTAATAGTAAAAATACGATATATAAAATATACGACACAAAAAGTGGACAGCATTTGTGAAACATTGGCAAGGACTGAATTAATCCCACAAATCTTTATATATATTTAATTGTATATTACATTTTAATTCTAATTTTATTATTAATTAATTAATAATATTAATACCATAATTTTAATTAAACAATAGCAGAATAATGAACAGAGTAATCTTAGTAACACTCACAACTGGTACTATTTTAAAGATTGGAATCACAATTTGTAGTTGTTGAAATTGAAAGAATACATATTGAATAATTAGTCCTGATATTTATTAATTTAGTACTGTTCCTGCACAAAGTGTTGGCCAGTCTTAATGAGGAATTTCATCTCATTGGACAGACTTATGGAAGACGACATAGCAAAAATTTATCAAAAAATGTAACACATTACCCTGAAAATGAAAGATGTAAAACATAAAACGAATTAAAAAATATGTTACATTCCGGTATTTGTATGGTGCACTGAAACAAAAAAAGGTTTAACACATGGGTATAGCACTGAAAAATACGGTTTCAATATGTGTGACTTTGACTAGTGCATGGGCCGAATTAAAATTTTCCACCTTAGTCGTTGCACTATCAAACGTTGTTTAATTAAGTTTCCATTACATCCCAATAAAGATAAGAAGTGCCAGATAAGTTGCGCAATAGCTTGAGCATGTTTGTCACTTTTACACTACTTATACCACCGTACCTCAAAAATCTTTGCTTTGGCTCTTCTTGATATATGAATACGTAGTACAGGACACTAGAAAACTATGCTGTAATTGACACATCTGAAGTTGCCTCAACTATGACGGCTACGGAAGGAAGATCCACAATTTTCCGCTTTATAGCTAATGAAACGGTCGCAACACCGTGTATTATATACTTGTATGGATATGGTGTCTGTTCTACACCTACAGCTGTCGAGAACGAAATTAAAATGATATTATTACCTTCAGCTGCTAACGGGCGTTGATATATATCAACGGAGACAGGTGGAAATGTGCGCCCCGACCGGGACTCGAACCCAGGATCTCCTGCGTACGTGGCAGACGCTCTATCCATCTGAACCACCGACGGCACGGAGGATAGTGCGACTGCAGGGACTATCTCGCGCACGCCTCCCGCGAGACCCACATTCTCACCTTGTATATCCACACACTACATTCGTAGTGTCCCAAACCAACACACTCATTAGTCAACAGACACCATATTCATACAAGTATACAGCTCTGGCATTACCGGCCTTGACCTTCTTTTTTTGTGCGGATGCACACATACTCCCCGAACTCTTACGGGACTTGGTAAGAATGTTTTCCACTACTAATGAGTGTGTTGGGGTGGGACACTACGAATGTAGTGTGAGAATGTGGGTCTCGTGGGAGGCGTGCGCGAAATAGTCCTTGCAGTCGTACTATCCTCCGTGCCCTCGGTGGCTCAGATAGACGCCGGCACGGTAGATCAGCGTGTTCGGTCAGAGGGCTGCGTGCTCTTTGTAATAAAAAAACAGAGTCAAGGCATCAAAGATCAACTTGAACGGATGTCTTGTGACGTTCGCCCTGACCAAACGCAGCGAACTATATCTAACAAAATGAAAAAAAAAGAAGCGTGTTCGGTCAGAGAGCTGGCTGGCCTCTGCAATAAAAAAACTGAGTGAAAAGATCAACAACGAACTTCAACGGATGTCATGTGATGTCCGCTTCGACGAAATACAACGAACCATAACGAACAAAATGAAAAAAAAGAAGATGGATAGAGCGTCTGCCATGTAAGCAGAAGATCCCGGGTTCGAGTCCCGGTCGGGGCAACATTTTCACCAGTCCCCGTTGATATATATCAACGCTCGTTAGCAGCTGAAGGTATTAATATCATTCTAATTTCATGTATTATATCGTTTTGAATTCAATTAGAAATTTCTTCTTCCGCAGTATAGGTTTCTATGTATTCATCTAAAAGAGAATCAAACTCTTCAGTCTAATTCAATAATCCACATAATTTCCTTGCTTATCATTATTGTATCATTGTTTCCTCGAATGGCCAACAGTTGTTTTCCTAGGAAATACACTGCATTAACATGTCTTTTCAGAACTTATCTGGTCCGCCTTACCTTGAATACTTCGAGAGGTGGTAGTACTCATCGAAACAAGAAAAATAAGTGCAAAAACATGGTTCTGGAAATGCATATTTTCTGCGATAAATATGTTTTTACAGGAGGTGATCAACGTGGCGTCCATTCATGACACTGCACTCCCCTGTCCGCCTGAGTAAGGAATGACGCACCGTTTGAAGTATATCCGGTTGTTGTTGTACCTGCTGGGACACACTGAAGACGTGACGACGTGGCTCTGTAGTGTCCGCACATCGTTGATTGGCGTGGCATAGACCAGTTTCTTCAAGTGTCCCCATAACCAGAATTCCAGGGGACGGAGGTATGGGGGAGGAGCAGGCCAAGGTGTGTTTCCCCTTGACCGAGCGTGCGGTCCTCAAATGTCTGTGTCAGATGTTCAAGTTCACTGAGACGAATGTGAGCTGGTTTGCCATCATGCATGAATCACATTTGTTTTCGTTGCTGCAAGGTAGGCAACACATTAAAGAGAAAGTCCAGATGACGAACCCCAGTTAATCTTCGTGATGACATGAATGGCCCTATTAATCTGTCGCCGAGTACTCCTGCCCATACGGTGATTGAGAATCAGTGTTCATACCCTCTTTCCTGAATTGATTGGGATTTACATCTGCCCATACCTGCTGGTCACGGAAAGGCACAACATCATCTCTTCTGAATACTGCCTCGTCGGTTGGATGAGGTCGTGGAACTGTGGCACACTTTTGTAATAACAATTGACAGAACCACTGTCTGCCGTAATGATCCTTGGCCTTAGGTCCTGAAAGCGCTGTAGATATGGGTAGAGGAATTGTTCACGAAGTATTCCCCCCCTCCCCCATAAGAGAGTCAAACACGCCTTCTGCTGGTGCTAATCGTTGCACACTGGTCCCGGGGGTTTCCTCCGCCGACCGTAGCGCACACTCCTCCATGTCACGTGTGGGGATTTTGTGGGGCCTTCCACCGTCAGTCTTCCTACGTGCTAGTGTACCTGTGTCCCTCAGACACCGGAAAATACTACCAAACAGCTTTTCAGAGGGTATTCTGTGTTGTAGGTATTTTTCAGTGTAGGGGGCATGGGCTCCATTTGTTAAACTATAGCACAATATCATATCCACTATTGCACTTGTCGAGTAGCGCGCTTCCATTGCTAACAATTGGTAGAAGAGAGAAAATATTAAAGTAGTACACCTTTTGTACATACTAACAGTGCAACAAAAGTAAACTCAAAAGTGAATCCGCGTTTGGAAGAAGGTAAAACAACATGAAGTACCCAGCATCGACAGAACTGTACAATAAGGCACACAACCACGACGAGAACTAACGTAGCCTACCACACGACTGGAAGCACGCAGCTGACTGCAGACCACCTAATGGTAGGCAGAGAACTGTGAGTACGATATCATAGTACACGGCTGACACATGGGACTGAGCGACTATGCATCGGCCGTGCTAATATCCGTAACCAAGCATCGAGCAGCCCTTCCTATAATCACGTGTTTATCTCGGAACGTATGCGTTTCCGGACCCATGTTTATCGGACTTATTTTTCTTGTTTAGAAGAGTACTACCACCGCTCAAAATATTCGACAATTGTTTTTTGAACACCCTGTATATTTGTGTGTGTGTGTGTATGTGTGTTATATTGTTGATTAACCGTGTGATTATGACAGTACAATATATTGTTACAGTTAATGCTATCAAAGCAATGCTTCAGTTACTTCCCCTGAATTCAGGCCACTGTAGTCAACCAGACATGACTACGTTCTACGATGCCACCACCAACTACACTGCTGGCCACCGTAAATGCAACACCAAGAAAGACAAGAGGTAGCACAACAAGATTTATTTTGTAGATAACATGTTGACCAAGTATCAAATGATTACGTTTACAGACGTCTGTGACATGTGGTTCCTGCCAGAATCAGTAGCCAGAGTAGCCGCCATTGTTGGAGATCACCGCTGCCACACGTCTCGGCATTGAGTCAAAGAGACGTTGGATGTGTTCCTGGGGTACAGCAGCCCAAGCAGCTTCCACACGTTGCCAAAGATCATCTGGTGTGGCAGCTGGGGATGTAATCTGGGTCACTCGTTGAGCAACCATGGACCACATGTTTTCTATCGGCGAAAGATCCGGAGAGCGAGCCGGTCAGGGAAGCAATTCAATCTGGTTATTGACGAAGAACCTTTGGACAATGCGTGCCACGTGTGGTCGCGCATTATCCTGTTGAAATATGGCTGTGGCCGAGCCCTGAAGGTAAGGAAGGTCAACTGGCTCCAGCACCTCGGGTATGTAGCGCCGGCTATTTAAAGGAGCGGCAATGCGTACTAGAGGCGTGCGAGAGTAATATCCAATACCGCCCCATACCATAATACCCGGTGCAAGACCAGTGTGGCGGTGCATAATGCAGCTGTCCAGCATCCTCTCTCCACGGTGTCTCCACAGTCGAATCCGACCATCGTGGTGCTGCAGACAGAAGCGTGCCTCGTCAGTAAAGACAACGTCATTCCATTCTGCCGTCCACATCCGTCTATCATCACACCATTGACGACGGAGACGTCTGTGGTTCTGCGTCAATGGTAGACGAAGCAATGGACGTCTTGCGGACAGACCACTCTGCTGTAAACGGCGTCGAATGGTACGCGCAGACACTGGATGATGCGTTACAGACGCAATGTGCTGTGCTATGGTTCGGGATGTCACTGAGCGATCCGTCCCTGCCATGCGCACAATTTGCCTATCAGCACGTGCAGTGGTGCACCGAGGTGAATGCGATCGACCACGTCGGTCCGTCGTACCCTCCTGCATCCAACGGTCACATATCCGCATTACAGTTGTTTGGTTTCGTCCAACACGACTAGCGATTTCTCTGTATGATAATGCACAATCTCGGTAAGCCACTATCCTTCCTCTGTCGAACTCGGATACTTGATCAAAAGATGTTCGCTGTTGTCTAGGAGGCATAACTGATCGTCTTGTGAAACAACCACAAGGTAAACACACGTGCCGAACGTACACTCGTCGAAATCGCCAAGCCTTAAATGGCGCTATGAGGTGGCGCCACAGGCGCGCGTGATGTGCGTCTGCGCTGAAATTCTAATCAGTTGCATATCTCATCGCTGCAAACCCATGGTGTAAATTTCACTTGATTCGGATGCTTCCTTCAGGGTGTTGCATTTACGGTGGCCAGCAGTGTAGTTCCGATAAACTCCGCTGCCTCATCCTCGCCTTCATTTATAGGAAGACCGACCTTCTAACACCACGCCTATGCAGGATTCACTCATGGTTCTTGGAGAGCTGGTCAACCACCATCGTTCCAGGGAAGAAAAGTAATTGCACCCCCTGCATTGCAGCTATGAGCAGACTCCCGAACCACGGTCCAATCTCTTGCAGGGAGGCCACGACGTAACTATCCATGGCCACAGCATCCACATGCAGAGCTGTTGGCTGCCTTGCCGAGACGCAGTTCGTGATGTCAAGGTGGTAACCTACAGGCCATGCTACTGGCCACTGAGGCAACGCTGGCAGTATCGTCCTCGCTGCGGCTAGCTGGATGCGACTTCAAGACACGCTGAGTGTGCACCTCCTCAATGCAGCAGATGAGACTGCGAGATGCGCTGACATCAGCACGTTCCAGCAAGGTCAGCCCCCTTCCATTTAACGCACTTCTAAAGCTGCGAGGGGACAGAAGTGGATCAATATATGTGTATTTGGTAACAATGTCTCGTTATCGTCTTTAGGCTTTTAATAGATCTTCACCACCGCACATTTGTAGCACTCTATCGTACATATTGAGCAGTAGAACGGGGAATGCATACACTCGCTCTAATCTCTCTTATCTTGTTCTTATGGCTTCTATGTGAGATGTATGACACTGGGGTAGAATTATATGCAGGCTACATGGAAAGCACAGTCCCTAAAATTACCTAGAAGAGTTCCACGAGAACTACACTGTCATTCCTCTGTGGAACCCATTTACTACCAGAAAAGACAAGTGCATGGCCATGCGGCTCCTGTTTGCATTTTTTTGTTTTAAATAAAGTACTTACCACTCCCATTCCAGTTGCGCAATTACAAACGACAGTAATCTGCGTTTGAGGCTGCACCAGTTAGCTAAACAGTGTTTAAAGATTCGAGTAAGTGGATTTTTACTTTTACTTTTTTTACAGATCCACAGCTATGCTGTCATAATAGTGTGTCGACCATTGTTTTTGACATACATATAAGACGGGTGCCGAGAAAGTAATGCACCGAATTTTTTTTCTTCAACAATTATTTACTGAACATAATGAGAATTACACATTCGAAAGAATGGTGTTTTATCTACACACCGTATTTTTCCACTTTATCTCCATCCCGTTCTATGGTTTTCCTCCAGCGCGAAACAAGGGCGTGTATGCCCTGTCGGTACCAATCCTTGTCCTGGTGGCGGAGCCAGTGCTTCACTGTGTGAATCACTGCTCATCGTTCTCAAAATGTCTTTTCTCAAAATGTCTCCCACGAATGGCATCCCTTAATGAATGACAACATCAGCTCACTGCAACATGTCAGGTGGTCTCCCCGACCGCTGCAAATCGTGGAGCTCCGCCAAACCGCCTTCTCATGAGCTCACCCTCCGTGCCCAGCGACTAACTTTACGTCTATAGAAAGCAGATGCTCTGTAGACTTTGCACAAGCGTTTGTGAACATTCACCACAGTTTCTTTCTCTGCAGTGAGTAATTCATTGACACATACATCACCTACAGACGCCATTTTGAAACTGTCCTGCAGCTACACAATGTGATCAAAAGTATCCGGACACCTGGTTGAAAATGGTTCAAATGGCTCTGAGCACTATGGGACTTAACTTCTGTGGTCATCAGTCCCCTAGAACTTAGAACTACTTAAACCTAACTAACCTAAGGACATCACACACATCCATGCCCGAGGCAGGATTCGAACCTGCGACCGTAGCGGTCTCGCGGTTCCAGACTGCAGCGCCCAGAACCGCACGGCCACCTGGTTGAAAATGACTTACAAGTTCGTGGCGCCTTCCATCGGTAATGCTGGAATTCAATATGGTGTTGCCTCACACTTAGCCTTGATGACGGCTTCCATTCTCGCAGGCATACGTTCACCCAGGTGCTGGAAGGTTTCTTGGGGAATGGCAGCCCATTCTCCACGGAGTGCTGCACTGAGGAGAGGTATCGATTGCGGTCGGTGAGCCCTGGCACGAATTCGGCGTTTCAAAACATCCCACAGGTATAATATAGGATTCACGTCAGATCGCCCCTGGTAGCTGTGTGGTCAGCTCGACAGAATGTCAATCCTAAGGACCCGGGTTAGATTACCAGCTGGATCGGACATTTTCTCCGCTCAGTGACTGGGTGTTGTCCTAATCATCATCATTTCATCCCCATCGACACCCAAGTCGCTGAAGTGGCGTCAAATCGAAAGACTTGCACCCGGCGAACGGTCAACCCGACGGCAGGCCCTAGTCACACGACATTTTTTTTAGGTCAGGACTCCGTGCAGGAGAGCCCATTACACGGATATTATTGTCGTGTAACCACTCCGGCACAGGCCGTGAATTACGAACAGGTGTTCGATCGTTTGAAAGATGCAATCGCCATCCACGAATTGCCCTTTAACAGTGAGAAGCAAGAAAGTGCTTAAAACATCAATGTAGCCCTGTGGTGTGATAGTGCCACGCAAAACAACAAGGGGTGCAAGCGCCTTCCATGAAAAAAATGACCACACCATAACACCACCGCCTCCGAATTTTACTGTTGGCACTAAATGGCTCTGAGCACTACGGGACTCAACATCTGAGGTCATCAGTCCCCTAGAACTTAGAACTACTTAAACCTAACTAACCTAAAGACATCACACACATCCATGACCGAGGCAGGATTCGAACCTGCGACCTTAGCGGTAACGCGGCTCCAGACTGAAGCACCTAGAACCGCTCGGCCACCCCGGCCGGCTAACTGTTGGCACTACACAAGCTGGCAGATGACGTTCACCGGGCCTTCACCATACCCACATCCTGCCATTGGATGGTCATGTTTTGTACCAAGATTCGTCACTCCACACAGCGTATTTTCACCGTTCAGTCGTCCGATGTTTACGTACCTTATACCAAACGAGGCGTCAATTGGCACGTACCCGCGTAATGTGTGGCTTATGAGCAGTAGCTCGAACATGAAATCCAAGTTTTCTCACCTCCCGCTTAATTGTCATAGTACTTGCAGTGGATCCTGATGCAGTTTGGAATTCCTGTGGGATGGTCCGGATAGATGTCTGCCTATTACACATTACGACCCTCTTCAACTGTCGGCGGTCTCTGCCAGTCAACGGACGAAGTCGGCCTGTACGCTTTTGTGCTGTACGTGTCTCTTCACGTTTCCACTTCACAGTCACATCGGAAACAGTGGACCTAGGGACGTTCAGGGGTGTGGAAATCTCGCCTCCAGACGCATCACACAAATGACACCCAATATTACAGTCTGCGTTTTCTGATCTTTTCTGTGATTGTCTCCGTATATTTGTATAGTTCCTCTGTAGGTTTCTTGATCCATATTCCATTATTGTTAGTTGCGCCAAATATTTTCTTAAGTATTTTCCGTTCTACTTTTTCTAGTTGTCTGATACAGGTATGCCCTAGGATCAGTGTGGTCTCTGCTGCATACAGTGCTTCGGGGAGCACCACCGTGTCGTAGAGACGTAATTTGGCTTTTTGTGAGATAGACTTCTTGTTGTAATGATTCCACATTACTTTGTATGCCTTGGCCAGCTTAGTTTTTCTTTCTTAGTTTGAGTCTCTGTCATGTCCGCACATTTGTAGTGTTTCACCGAGGTATTTGAAGTTTGCCGTTTTGTAAATCGTGCCATACTTTGTGTTCAGAGATGAGAGTTTCTTTGTGCCCATAAACTGTGTCTTTTCGTAAGAGATCTGTAATCCAGTTTTGGAAGCGATTTCGTGTAGTTTTTCAATAACTTCTTTTGTTTCGTTTATACTTTTCGTGACAATCGCCAAATCGTCTGCAAAAGCCAGGCATTTAATCTGTCGGTTTCCTAAAGTTATCCCCGGTTGTGATATTTCCCATTTTTTTATTACCTTATCTAACACTATATTAAAAAGGAGAGGTGAGAGGCCATCGCCTTGTCGGCCACCTGTGCGAATTTCAAAGGGTTCTGATATTTCCCCTCAGAACTTTACTTTGGAGGTCGTGTTGGTCAAGGTTTACTCTATGATATTCCGTGTTTTGTTGTCTACTTTGTATTCAGCTACGATTTTGAAGAGAGTTTTCCGGTCGATAGTGTCGTACGCCTTTTTGAAGTCGACAAAGGTAATGATCAGGTTCTGTATGTGTTGTAAAATCATTTTCAAGTTCCAAATTTGTTCCGCACGAGACCGCCCTTTACGGAAGCCTGCTTGGTATTACCCACTCAAGCTGGCATTCTAGTCTGTTCAGTAAAGCTTTAGAGAGGATCTTGTATGTGACCGGTAGTCGGGATATTCCTCCGCAGTTTTCCAGTCGTCAGGAATTTTCATGGTTTCCCAGATATCTCCCAAGATCCTGTGGATGTCTTTGGTGAGTTATGGGTCTTGTAACTTCCAGATTTCCGCGATGATGCCATCTTCTCCTGGTGCTCTAGGATTCTTGAGTAACTTGATTAACTCTTTAACTTCTTCTAGAGTTGGAGGTTCACTATCTCGATTGTACGTGCCCGTTCCTGTCATCAGTTCTTCCATAGTGGGGTCCGTGTTGAGGAGTTTTTAAAAGTACGTTGGTCAATAGCTTGGTCACTTGTGTGGTTGCACCAACGGTGTTTCCTTCTGCGTGGTGCTTGTGCTAGTTTCATGGCTTCTCAGATTCTTCCTGAAAGTTGTGTGTAGTCTGTCGTTTTCCTAGTTTTAATTTTGTCTAATACTTGTGTCTGGTTTAAAGTAAGGCATTCTGGATCTGGTCTAACAATTTTGTTCTTCTGGAGCTTTTTCTTGGGCGAAAGACGAATCATGATCTGTAGTAGGTGGTGGTCTGAGTCGAAGTATCCTTTACGTGTGTCTATGTTCAAAATCTATTTTTGTGAGTCTTTCTGGACTATTACGTGGTCGATTTGTAGTTCTTGCTTTCCTCTGGGGAATTTCCATGTGGTAAGTTTCCATGTTGGTTTCTTGAATTTTGTTGACATAATGGCGCGGTCGTGGCTTTTGCAAAAGTCTATCAGGTGTTTTCCATTTTTATTTGTGTCCTTGTGTGGAGCATGTTTTCCTGTGGTATGTTTGTATTCCTTTTCTTTTCCGAGTTTAGCGTTGAAGTATCACAGTATTATTTTGACTCTATGTGCAGGAATTTTCCTGATAGTTTCTTCCATTGTCGTCCATAAGTCATCGATTTCGTCCGGGTCTTTCCTGTTGTAGTCATTAGTCGGTGCATGTGCGTTGATTATTGTGTAGGATTTGTTTGCTGATTTCACTGTGATGGTGCTGATTCTTTCGTTTGGTAACGAAAAGTCGATTATGCTGTCCGTGATGGACCTGTGTACTGCAAATTCTGCGCCAAAAAGCCGTAGGTTTTTCAGTTGTCTCGACGGTTATCCCTTGTATATTCTAAAGTCCTCCGTGTTGAAATGGTCTTCGTATGTGTATCGTGTTTCTTGCGGTGCTCATATTTTGATTTAAAATTTTTCTAGAGTGCCTGTGAGTTGTTTCATCTTTCCTGTCTTCATCAGTGTGTTCACGTTGAGTGTGCCGATGTAGTGTTTGCGTTTGGTCTTGAGGGAGTTTGAGAAGTTCCGATTCTTCTCATGTTGTCCGTGAGCCCCGGAATCCGATGCTCACGATGGTCCCAGTCTATTGACTGGGACCCGGGGTAATGAGATTTTTCTCGTTGTACCATCATGATGTTTCGTAGTTGGGTATATGGCACGCTGCCGAGTACAACCTGACTTTCCAGATCAGGGGGTTGGTTGCGGCCGCCACTGACAAATGGAGCAGACGCCTTTTCTAGCCGCTACTACTAGTTTTTCCGCCCCTGTTTTTTATGTTTTTATGTGAATTTACTCTCCGTCTTAAAACACAGAATAATCTTAAACACAGATAAGGCATCTTTCGTCTTTGTTCAAAAACAAATTTGCCTCCTCAACTGCTGAAAATTTTTAAATGACTTTTTTCTGTATTTAATTTGTGTACTAGCAGCTACTTTCAGCACATGGCCTTTTTTTCAGTATCTAAAAATCAAAACTCCATCTATACTTCATAGCCATTAGAATAAGACTGGATTGAAAATGAAACTTTCCGGTACAAATGCTTTTCTTCTTCTTTGTTACTGTTTCCTTTGTCAGGGTGAGCTGGCGACAGCTAAGTACCTGCTCAGCCATTGAAATGTGACAAATGTCAGCTTCCAGCTTCCGTTAATTAAAACAGCTTATCTTAAAGTGTTTTAAATAGCAGACACTGGTTTTTGTGGTATTTTAATGTTAAAACAGGTAATCTTAATGTGTCCTCCCAGGGGACGCCACCTTTTTGGAGACACTTTCAGTGCTGGGTGGGAGGGCTTGCACACTCCGACGAAGTCTAGAGCTGTACCGGAAGTAGCATAGCTACTGTTCTGGTCACCCAAGCCGGAATGGTCTTGACAGAGGAGTCAGATGAAATGCCTCGCACAATACAGGACTGGGAGGGCTCTAGATGTGTGGGGAAGCCAGACTGCCTAAGGGAGCAAGCTCGACACAAACCCTGTTACTCCAGTTTGTGGACTGATCATGGGGCTAATAACCCCATAAGGGAAAAACAAATTGTTACGAAACTCAAAGGCAGGAACAGCCGGATTAATGATACTGACGAACGACCAATGCAAGGAAAAGGACACAATATGCGGAGAAAGTGATACACACTTTGCTACTTGGAATGTAAGAACTTTGAACAAACGAGGAGCTTTACACGGGCTCAAACAAGAAATTGAGAAACGCCGCATAGGAGTGGCAATTATACAATTCTATATAGTGGACGGGACAATGGTGAAGATCATTCCACAGGTTTTCTTGTAGACGATAAGTTTAAAGAAGCAATCACAAATTTTAACCCTGTAAATGGAAGGATGTACACAATGAAAAATGTAGGCTCACTTCTTCAACATCGCTGTAGCATGTGTGCATGCACCTACAGAAGATGATAAAGACGAACTGAAAAATGAGTTTTATGGTCGATTGGAACACGAATTAGAAGGTATACCAATGCAAGATGTGAAGATTGTGATCGGCAACCTCAGTGCAGAAGCGAGAAAAGAAGAATAGAGAAACAGTAGTAAATAAAAGTCTGCATGAGATGTAAAACAAAAAAAAACAAAAAAACGGACAAAGACTTATGGAGGTTGCCGTGGGTAATGCAAGGGTAAAGAGAACGTGGCTAAAGAGAAAGAACGTAAGGAAAGCCACATGGTGCTCACCAGATGTCACACTTTTTAACCAAACTGACCATTCGTGTGATATCCTTCAGGTCGATAGCTGCGTGGGGCTGACTGCGACTAGGATCATTGTACGGCAAGAGTGAAATACAGACAATGCGTAGCTGTCTTTAGATACAGAGGGAAAAGAAAAACTCCATGAAGATACAATGTTTCCAGATTAAAAGAGAATGGAGTATCCGAAAAGTATGAAACAGAACCACAGAAGAAGTTTAAGGCTAAATAGAGCTGGGCTGTGGAAAGCGTCGAAGGTAAGTGGAGTATGATGAAAGGTGTTCTACAAGAAACCGCAGAAATAGTTATAAGTACAGAAGAAAGGCTGGAAAGTGCAGGATGGTTTGATGAAGAATGTAAAAAACCAATGGCACTGGGAAATGAGGGAAGAAAAGAAAAAAAACAGAGGAAGAGGATGAAGAAAAGGAAAGAAGCAGATAGAATTTGTAGAAGAAAAAAAACGAGAATTAGAGAAGAAATTGATTATGGAGCTAGAAGAAGAATATAACGACCAATAAGTAAGGAAATTCTGTAAGAGAGTTCAGAAATTGAAGAAAGGCTTTCAACCACTTATTGTATTCTGTCGAGATAAAGAAGGAAATTTTGTAGGACGAGAATAACAGATTTCAGACCGGTGGGCTGAATATTTCAGTGAGCTGCTGAACGTCACTACAGCGAGAGAAGTACTGGAAGAAAATCAGACAGAGAGCGATCAAACACGGCAAAATGTTAGTCAGGATGAAATACCTGTACCCACACCAACAGCAGAGACAGGCAACAAAAAGTCCAAAGCGTAACAAGGCTCCAGATACTGATAACATTTCAGTAGAGATTATCAAGGGTGGATATGAACATCGGACAAGCTATATCCATCAACTGATAGTTGCAATATGGGAAAAGGAAGTGATGTCAGATCAGTGGGACTGGCCATTATCTGCCCGATTAGTAAGAAGAAGGATAAAGCAAATTGTGAAAATTACCACGGTATTGATTTAGTCAGTGTTGTATACGAAGTTTTAGTGAAAGTCATTGACATGAGACTTGTTCCGCTTACTGAAGAATTACTTGGAGACTACCAGTGTGGGTTTCGATGAGGCAGCTCAACAACCGACCAGATCTTTGCTATAAGGCAAATAACGTAAAAGTGTTATGAATATAATGAGGATGTACATCAGCTTTTTGTAGACTTCAAAGAGGCCTATGATAGTGTTAAAAGCAAAAAGCTGTAGCAGACCCTAATAGAGATCGAATTCACACAAAGAGTAATCAGACTCGTGCGAATGACCCTCACCAGCTCAAAATGTCAAGTAGAAGGAAAACTCTAAAGAATTTGAGACAGATTTATAGAGACAGAAATTGTATCCCGAAGACCAGGGCAGGGCCGACTACGTATGAGTTCAGAAGAGAGGACCGTTATTTGGCTGTAAGGGGACGACAGTACAGCATTAGTACGGCATGTCAACTGGCATATGAGCTCGCGGTATCCACTGGACCTGTTGTATCGAGGCAAAAGGTGTGCAGAATGTTTCGGCAGAGTGGCCTTCGTTATGGGAGACCTGCTGTGCGTCTATCTCTGACTCGTCTTCACAGAAGGGAACGTCTAGAGTGGAGTCATGAACAAGACACATGGGCGGTCGAACAGTGGGCCAGTGTTGTTTTCACTGCTGGAGAGTGATTCTCGATAGATTCGCATGTGGAGGGCACGTGAAACACGATTTCGAGAACATTGCGGAGGAAGATCCGTAATGGCTTCATGAAATCGTATGAGTGAATAGGCAAGGTTTAACTGCTGTCAGGTATAGTGACGAGATCTTGAGACCTCATATGCGGTTGTTGCGAGATGCTGCGAGCCCAGACTTGGTATTGATGGAAAATAAAGCTTGACGTCATAGAGCACGAGTTGATGTTCTCTTGGAAACGGAAGATATAGCATGCATGGCGTAGCCTGGTCGCTCTCCCGATTTGAATCCCATAGAGCTTCTCTGGGATGAACTAGGTAGACGGCTTGCAGCATGTCGGCATCCACCAACCATTCTCCAAGACTGCGAGCAGCTCTGCAGGAAGAATGGACATTATTGCCTCAACATGAGACTATCGTTGCTGCCAGAGGTGGTCACACCCCATATTGACCACATTAGCCAGTTGTTGGAACGTTTGATAAGTTGGAAAAAACCAAGAACGGAACGTGTATGCAAATCTGTTAAGTTAGAAGAAAACGAAGAACATGTTTGTCTGCCATCATGCATGTTACAGTTGTTTACGTTCTGTTTTCTTTACATCGTTTGTACTTTACTGCCCTTGTTTATACTGATAAAGGCAACATTGCAAAATTTCCCTTGTTCCATTAATTTTGGACACAAGTATATTAAGAAAGATTTTTGGAGCTGTAAGTGAAGCGGAAATCAAGAGTAACTGACTGAGATGGCTGGGCCATGTAGAGCGAATGTCGGAGAACAGATCAGTCAAGGAGGCCTACAGTGGAAACCCAGGTGGCAGTTGATGCAAGGGGAGGCCCCGGAAACAATGGGTGAGGACGTGGGGAATGATATGAGAAAGATGTGAGTAAGAAGATGGAGGAAACGAGCAGAAGATCGTCAATACTGGGCTGTGATCGTCAGAGAGGCTAAGGTCCTACATGAGCTGTAGCACGAAGGAGTAAGTAAGTAGTCTTAATGCGAGATGAATAAGTGCAATGCTGGTGTAATACTAGTGCAGTGGCATCCTTACGTTGCAGAGGTGGTCGCTGTTGGAGAAGCTGCGATTTTACTTCAGGTTGTTTCCAGGGGCTTGATTGTCAGCTCTGGGTGAATAACTGAATGAACTTCGTCGATGGAAGCACGTGGATATGGGATATTTGTTCTGATAAGCGTGAGATGGAGAGGAGAACTTTCTGGTGGACACGCTGAAGAATCGGAAAATGGAACAGGATCATCCAGTGCTTGTGTTGGAGATTAGGTTCAGTACGGCTAGTAATGTTGGGCAGAATAGGAAGTGCCCTGGTTGGGGGAGAGGGTATAGGGGTAGATGAAAAAGGTGGAATACAGGTCGAGATAAGGAACGTATGATACTTTGTCAAGGGAGTTGGAGTAGACTACTGTTGATTTAATGGAAGTAGGAAGATATAGTTTTGTTGAACACGAAAATACTTATTTACTGAGCGTACAGTTTTGTTCACTGAATTTCATTAAAATTCATGGATAGTAAGGAGTCCATTTGTATGCCTGAGTATATCTTTCAGCGAAAGGTGACAGTAGCTGTCATCTAATTATATTAAATGCGAAAATTCCGACAGAAAGAATGCTCACGCGAAGAGGCTATTTTGCTACAGCACTCTCTGTCTACGCATTTACGCATCCAACCTATGCTGATCTTTGGGTCCAGCATCAGCCGACTACATACACTGAAGAGCCAAAGAAACTGGAACTCTTGCCTAATATCGTGTAGAGCCTCAGCGAGCACGCAGAAGTGCTGCAACATGACCTGGCATGTGCACGACTAATGTCTGAAGTTAGTTCTGGAGGGAATTGACACCATGAATCCTGCAGGACTGTCCATAAATATTTAAGAGTACGAGGGAGTGGAGATCTATTCTGGAAAGTACGTTGCAAGGCATCGCAGATATGATCAATAATGCTCATGTCTGGGAAGTTTGGTAGTCAGCGGAAGTGCTTAAACGCAGAAGAGTGTTCTTGGAGCCATTCTGTAGCAATTCAGGACGTGTGCGACGTCGCATTGTCCTACTGGAACTGCCCAAGTCCGTAGGAATGCACAACGGATATCTATGGATGCAGGTGATCAGACGGGATGCTTACGTACATGTCACATATCAGAGTCGTATCTAGACGTATCAGGGGTCCCATATGAATCCACCTGCATACGCCTCACACCATTACAGAGCCTCCACCAGCTTGAACAGTCCTCTGCTGATATGCAGGGTCCATGGATTCATGAGGTCGTCTCCATACCCGTACACGTCCATCCACTCCATACAATTTGAAACGTGGCTCGTCCGACCAGGCAACATGTTTCCAGCCATCAACAGTCCGATGTCGGTGTTGACGGACCCAGACGAGGCAGTTGTGCAGCCATCATGAGTACACGAGTGGACCTTCGGCTCCGAAAGCCCATATCGTGATGTTTCGTTGAATGGTTCGCACACACGACACCCGTTGTCGGCTCAGCAATGAAATCTGCAGCGATTTGCGTAAGCGTTGCACTTCTGGCACGCTGAACGATTCTCTTCAGTCGTCGTTGGTCCCGTTCTTGTAGGATCTTTTTCTGGGTACAGCGATGACGGAGATTTGATGTTTTACCGGATTCCTGATATTCATGGTACACTCGTGAAATGGTATGGGAAAATCCCCACTTCATTGCTGCCTGAGAGATGCTGTGTCCCATCGCTAGTGCCCCGAGTATAACACTACGTTCAGACTCACTTAAATCTTGGTAACCTGTCATCGTAGCAGCAGTAACCGATCTAACAACTGCGCAAGACACTTGTTGTCTTGTAAAGGCGTTGCCGACTGCAGCGCCGTATTCTACCTGTTTACAGATCTTTGTATTTGAATACGCATGCTATACCTGTTTCTTTGATGCTTCACTGTATACAACGTGATCAAAAAGTCAGTATCAATTTGAAAACTTAATAAACAACGGTAAATGTAGATAGAGAGTGTAACCATTAAACACATGCTTGGAATGACATGGGGTTTTATTAGAACAAAAATAAAAAAAACAAAAAAACAAAAAAAACAAGTTCACAAAATGTCCGACAGATGGCGCTGGACAGCAAAACTGCTACCGTGACGGGTGAGAGGTACGCCGATATGTTACAGAATCGCATCATCCCCAGCCTGGCTGATAAACACCTGCTGGAACGTACGATGTTTATGCGGAATGAGGCTCCACCCCACATTGCTAGACGGGTGAAAGATCTCTTGCGCGCATCGTTTGGTGATGATCGTGTGCTCAGCCGCCACTTTCGTCATGCTTGGCCTCCCAGGTCCCCAGACCTCACTCAGTCCGTGCGATTATTGGCTTTGGGGTTATCTGAAGTCGCAAATGTATCGTGATCGACCGACATCTCTAGGGATGCTGAAACACAACATCCGACGCCAATGCCTCACCATAACTCCGGACATGCTTTACAGTGCTGTTTACAACCTTATTCCTCGACTACAGCTATTGTTGAGGAATGATGGTGGACATATTGAGCATTTCCTGTAAAGATCATCATTTTTGCTTTGTCTTACATTGTTATGCTAATTATTGCTATTCTGATCAGATGAAGCGCCATCTGTCGGACATTTTTTGAACGTCTGTATTTTTTTTTTGTTCTAATAAAACCCCATGTCATTCCAAGCATGTGTGTCAATTTGTACCTCTCTATCTACATTATTCCGTGATTTATTCAGTTTTCAAATTTATACTGACTTTTTGTTCACCCGGTATATAACGGGTGTCTCTCCTATTGGTCGTCAGGCGCATTTTCCATGTTGTTTCGGCTGGTATTTGCAATTTCGTTTTTGCAACGTGTGTCTGGTGTGAGCCCAAACAAATACTGCTCATCATACGACGCCCAGCGTCGAGGGAAAGCGTCGGTTTGTTTCCCATTACATATAAAATGATTTTTAAATCGGGGTTTCAGGTACCTATTCGACAGAAAAGTTCCAGATTGGTTTTGTGAGAAAGTTTTTTATCCGTATGCATTAACGGGAACTCTAAAACACGAAGTATAATCAGTACTCCAGCAGCGACTGAGCAGCGCACTTCTGCATGACGGTAGAAGGCAACGAGGGCCAGGGCGGTGCTTCCCCTGCTGGAGAACTCGTTATTCCACGTGTTTTACTGTCCCTGCTAATACATACCGGTAAAACGAATATCCCAACAGACTAATTTTGAACCGCTCTGTAGAATGGGCACGTAAAATTCCACTTGTTTGTAACAGGGCATAAAGGAACGCCTTCCATAGCTGCTGGGCGTCGCGTGAAATACGTGATGAGAACATGCGTTGGAAAAAAACAAAATTACAAATATCTACTGAAACACAAGAGAAAATGCACCTGACTACTCTAAGGAGAAAGATCCTCTATATATGATCAGCAGACTCGTCTAAATCAAGACTGGCCTAAATCATTACTTCTTCGTAGAATTCTCATGATACAGAGTAAAAGTGTTCGTTCATTCCAAAGAGCGCCTCGTGCAATTAGTCGTAGCCTGACGCGTTTAAAAATAATCGTTAGCGAGGAAATCGCGCTACAGAGGAACAATTCTATAACTTTCTCAGAGAAATAAACGTGGTAGTAAATAAAAAGGATAGGGTATAATGAAAATCAGTTTCATGACTAATTTGATGCGGCCTGCCACAAATTACTCTCTTGTGTCAACCTCTTCATTGCATAGCAGCACTTGCAGCGTATGTCCCCAATTTTTTGACGTACGAATTCCAGTCTCTGTCTTTCTCTACAGTTTTAACTCTCTACAGGTCCCCCTATCACCAATGAAACTATTCCATGATGTGTTAACACACATCCTATCATTCTGACCCTTCTCTCTGTTAGTGTTTTCCATATATTCCGTTTATCGCCGATTCTGTGGAGAACCTACTCATTCCTTACCTTTTCACTCCATCTAATTTTCAACGTATTTTGATATCACCGCACCTCAGATGCTTCGATTCTCTTCCCGTATTTCCACAGTCCATGTTTCACTACCATAAAATGCTGTGCTCTAGACGTACATCTCAGAAATTTCTTCCTGAAATTAAGGCCAGTAAAACCCTTTTTGCCGGTACCGGTCTGTTTTTGTCGTCCTCCTTGCTCCGTTCTTCATATGTTATTTTCTACCTAGGTAGGAAAATTCCTTAAGTTCATCTACCTCGTGATAACCAGCTATGATGTTAAGTTTGCGCTGTTCTCATATCTACTACTTCTCATTACCTTCTTCTTACTTCCACTTTACTTTCAATCCACGTTATATACTCATTAGATTGTTCATTCCATCACCATCATTGAGATAACAATGTCCTCAGCGTGTCTTATCACTGATATCCTTTAACCTTGACTTCTAATCCCATTCTCGAACCTATCTTTAATTCCATCATTCTTCCGCGATATATACAGGGTGGTCCATTGATAGTGACCGCGCCAAATATCTCACGAAATAAGCGTCAAACGAAAAAACTACAAACAACGAAACTCGTCTAGCTTGAAGGGAGAAACCAGATGGCGCTATGGTTGGCCCGCTAGATGGCGCTGCCATAGGTCAAACGGATATCAACTGCGTTTTTTGAAGTAGGAACCCCCAATTTTTATTACATATTCGTGTAGTACGTAAAGAAATATGAGTGTTTTAGTTGGACCACTTTTTTCGCTTTGTGATAGATGGTTCTGTAATAGTCACAAACGTATAAGTACGTGGTATCACGTAACAATCCGCCAGTGCGGACGGTATTTGCTTCGTGATACATTACCCGTATTAAAATGGACTGTTTACAAATTGCGGAAAAGGTCTATATCGAGTTGGTGTATGGCTATTGTGTACAGTCTATGCTGCTCGGTATCCTGGGCGACATCATCCAAGTGTCCGGACCGTTCGCCCGTAGTTACGTTATTTAAGGAAACAGGAAATGTTCAGCCACATGTGAAGCGTCAACCATTACCTGCCACAAATGATGATGCCCAAGTAGGCGTTTTAGCTGCTGTCGCGGCTAATCCGCACATCAGTAGGAGAAAAATTGCGCGAGAATCGGGAATCTCAAAAACGTCGGTGTTGAGAATGCTACATCTACATCGATTGCACCCGTCCCATATTTCTGTGCACCAGGAATTGCATGGCGACGATTTTGAACGTCGTGTACAGTTCTGCCACTGGGCACAAGAGCAATTACGGGACAATGACAGATGTTTTGCACGCGTTCTATTTAACGACGAAGCGTCATTCACCAACAGCGGTAACGTAAACCGGCATAATATGCACTATTGGGCAACGGAAAATCCACGATGGCTGCGACAAGTGGAACATCAGCGACCTTGGCGGGTTAATGTATGGTGCGGCATTATGGGAGGAAGGATAATTGGCCCCAATTTTATCGATGGCAATCTAAATGGTGCAATGTATGCTGATTTCCTACGTAATGTTCTACCGATGTTACCACAAGATGTTTCACTGCATGACAGAATGGCGATGTACTTCCAACGTGATGGATGTTCGGCACATATCTCCCATGCGGTTGAAGCGGTATTGAATAGTATATTTAATGATAAGTGGATTGGTCGTCGAAGCACCATACCATGGCCTGCACGTTCACCGGATCTGGCGTCACCGTATTTCTTTCTATGGGGAAAATTGAAGGATATTTGCTATCGTGATCCACCGACAACGCCTGACAACATGTGTCATATCATTGTCAATGCATGTGCGAACATAACGGAAGGCGACCTACTCGCTGTTGAGAGGAATATCGTTACATGTATTGCCAAATGCATTGAGGTTGACGGACATCATTTTGAGCATTTATTGCATTAATGTGGTATTTACAAGTAATCCCGCTGTAGCAGCATGCGTTCTCAGAAATAAGTTCACAAAGGTACATGTATCACATTGGAACAACCGAAATAAAATGTTCAAACGTACCTACGATCTGTATTTTAATTTAAAAAACCTGTATGTTACCAGCTATTCGTCTAAAATTGTGAGCCATATGTTTGTGGCTATTACAGCGCCATCTATCACAAAGCGAAAAAAGTGGTCCAACTAAAACATTCATATTTCTTTACGTACTACACGAATATATAATAAAAAATGGGTCTTCCTATTTAAAAACACGCAGTTGATATCCGTTTAACCTATGGCAGCGCCATCTAGCGGGGCAACCATAGCGCCATCTGGTTTCCTCCTTCAAGCCAGATGAGTTTCGTTCTTTGTAGGTTTTTAGTTTGACGCTTATTTCGTGAGATATTTGGCCCGGTCACGATCAATGGACCACCCTGTATATCCAACAATAAGGAGTGAAAGACTGTATCCCTGCCTTACTCTCTTTTTAATCTGAGCAGTTCGTTCTTGGTCTGGCACTCTTATTGTTCCCTTTGGTTCTTGTATGTATTGCATATTACCTGTCTTTCCCTTTATCTTTCCTCAATTTTTGTCAAAATTTTGTACGTCTTGCAGCATTTCACACTGTCGAACGATTTTTCCAGGTCGACAAATCCTGTCAATGTGTTTTGATTTTTCTTAAGTCTTCCTTTCATTACCATTGTCAACGTCAGAATTGCCTCTCTGGTGCCTTTACCTTTCCTAAGGACAAACTGATGGTCATCTTACACATCCTCAGATTTCTTTTCCACTGTTCTGTATATTATCATTGTCAGCATCTTGGATGTACACTGCTGGCCACCGTAAATGCAACACCAAGAAAGACAAGAGGTAGCACAACAAAATTTATTTTGTAGATAACATGTTGATCAAGTATCAAATGATTACGTTTACAGACGTCTGTGACATGTGGTTCCTGCCAGAATCAGTAGCCAGAGTAGCCGCCATTGTTGGAGATCACCGCTGCCACACGTCTCGGCATTGAGTCAAAGAGACGTTGGACGTGTTCCTGGGGTACAACAGCCCAAGCAGCTTCCAAACGTTGCCAAAGATCATCTGGTGTGGCAGCTGGGGATGTAATCTGGGTCACTCGTTGAGCAACCATGGACCACATGTTTTCTATCGGCGAAAGATCCGGACAGCGAGCCGGCCAGGGAAGCAATTCAATCTGGTTATTGGCGAAGAACCTCTGGAAAATGCGTGCCACGTGTGGTCGCGCATTATCCTGTTGAAATATGGCTGTGGCCGAGCCCTGAAGGTAAGGAAGGACAACTGGCTCCAGCACCTCGGGTATGTAGCGCCGGCTATTTAAAGTACCGGCAATGCGTACTAGAGGCGTGCGAGAGTAATATCCAATACCGCCCCATAACATAATACCCGGTGCAGGACCAGTGTGGCAGTGCATAATGCAGCTGTCCAGCATCCTCTCTCCACGGTGTCTCCACAGTCGAATCCGACCATCGTGGTGCTGCAGACAGAAGCGTGCCTCGTCAGTAAAGACAACGTCATTCCATTCTGCCGTCCACATCCGTCACACCATTGGCGACGGAGGCGTCTGTGGTTCTGCGTCAATGGTAGACGAAGCAATGGACGTCTTGCGGACAGACCACTCTGCTGTAAACGGCGTCGAATGGTACGCGCAGACACTGGATGATGCGTTACAGACGCAATGTGCTGTGCTATGGTTCGGGATGTCACTGAGCGATCCGTCACTGTCATGCGCACAATTTGCCTACCAGCACGCGCAGTGGTGCACCGAGGTGAATGCGATCGACCACTTCGGTCCGTCGTAACCTCCTGCATCCAACGGTCACATATCCGCATTACAGTTGTTTGGTTTCGTCCAACACGACTAGCGATTTCTCTGTATGATAATCCACAATCTCGGTAAGCCACTATCCTTCCTCTGTCGAACTTGGATACTTGATCAAACGATGTTCCCTGTTGTCTACGAGGCATAACTGATCGTCTTGTGAAACAACCACAAGGTAAACACACGTGCCGAACGTACACTCGTCGAAATCGCCAAGCCTTAAATGGCGCTATGAGGTGGCGCCACAGGCGCGCGTGATGTGCGTCTGCGCTGAAATTCTAATCAGTTGCATATCTCATCGCTGCAAACCCATGGTGTAAATTTCACTTGATTCGGATGCTTCCTTCAGGGTGTTGCATTTACGGTGGCCAGCAGTGTATGAACTATTAAGCTGATTGTCTGACAGTTCTCTCACTTCACGGTTCTATCAATCTGCGTAATTGTGGGGATGAAGGTATATCGTAAGTCTCACACATTATATACTCCAATATGAATAGTCTTTTTTCTCCTCTTCCACAAATGATTTCAGAAATCCTGATGGAATGTTATCTATTCCTTCTGCCTTATTTGATCTTAATCCTGCCAAAGCTCTTTTAAATTGTTTTTCTAATACTATATCCCCTATCTCTTCCCCATCGACTCCTGTTTCTTCTTCTGTGACATTACCATAGGAGTCTTCCCCCTCACAGAGGCCTTCAATGTACTCTTTCCACCTATCCACTAAAAAATGGTTCAAATGGCTCTGAGCACTATGGGACTTAACATCTGAGGTCATCAGTCCCCTAGACTTAGAACTACTTAAACCTAACCTAAGGACATCACACACATCCACGCCCGAGGCAGTATTCGAACCTGCGACCGTAGCAGTCGCGCGGCTCCGGACTGAAGCGCCTAGAACCGCTCGGCCACCGCGGCCGGCACCTATCCACTCTCTCCTCTGCATTGAACAATAGAATTCCTATTGCACTCTTAATGTTTCCGTCCTTCCTTTTAATTTCACAGAAGGTTGTTTTGACTTTTCTATACGCTGTGTCAGTCCGTCCGACAATTATTTCTTTTTCGATTTCTTTACGTTTTTCAAGCAGCCGTTTCGCCTTAGCGTCCCTGCACTGCTCACTTATTTCATTACTAAAGGACTTGTATTTCTGTATTCCATGAACGTTTTTGAACTTCCTTCTTTCGAACATTAACTGAAATATTTCTTCTGTTACCCATGGTTTCTTCGTAGTTACCTTCCTTGTACCTGTGTTTTTCTTTCCAGTTCCTGTGAGTGGATTACGTAGTGCGTCGTAATTCAGGTATCATACAAGTTAGTTAGTTAGGATTACGTTTTCTAGGAGATGCAGGAAAGCTCAGCTCAAGAACGCCGAACCCTTTCCTGCTGACCACTCGAGACGCAGCAATTACGCGTTGCTCAAGAAGCCAGCTACCTCCAACCGTGTCGATATCTTTAAGGTACTACTTTCCCGTCCAGGAGCGCAGCTAAGGACAATTACTGCTCTCACACCCACGATTGCACGCTTCGAATGTTGCTGGTTCACGGCGGTAGCCGCTGAGGATCCGGGACTGCGGCCTTCAGACAGCTGTCTCTGAACACGTGGGGAGCGTTTAGCACCTACTACAACCGTCACAGTGATAACCTAACCACTCTGTCCGTGTAATCAATGCGAGGAATTATCGACTAGCTAGCTGGTCGTGTCTGGATTGGAATGGCCTTGTTATCCGGCACTGGTAACTATTTATTTCATAAAATAAAAATAATAAGAAATTATTGTACGTTCCATTAGAGGTACCAGTTCCGTAAACAAGACGCATGTGGCTGCTTAAGTGAACAGTTTCACTTACCATCACGGATTCAACGCGGAAGTGACCCCCGTGATATAAAGAGCGTTTTCTCTTCTAAGCTTATGGTAAGAATTATACTGTAGCATACAGAGAAGTTGCAGCATTAGAAAATTGCAGCGAAATGCTGGAAGATCTGCGGCGGATAGGCACTTGGTGCAGGGAGTGGCAACTGACCCTTAACCTAGACAAATGTAATGTATTCCGAATACGTAGAAAGAAGGATCCTTTAATGTATGATTATATGATAGCGGAACAAACACTGGTAGCAGTTACCTCTGTAAAATATCTGGGAGTGTGCGCACGGAACCATTTGAAGTGGAATAATCATATAAAACTAATTGTTAGTAAGCCGGGTGCCAGGTTGAGATTCATTGGGAGAGTCCTTAGAAAATGTAGTCCATCAACAAAGGAGGTGGCTTACAAAACAATCGTTCGACCTATACTTGAGTATTGCTCATCAGTGTGGGATCCGTACCAGGTCGGGTTGACAGAGGAGATAGAGAAGATCCAAAGAAGAGCGGCGCGTTTCGTCACAGGGTTATTTGGTAAGCGTGATAGCGTTACGGAGATGTTTAGCAAACTCAAGTGACAGACTCTGCAAGAGAAGCGCTCTGCATCGCGGTGTTGCTTGCTTTCCATGTTTCGAGAGGGCGTGTTTCTGGATGAGGTATCGAATATATTGCTTCCCCCTACTTATTCCTCCCGAGGAAATCACGAATGTAAAATTAGAGAGATTCGAGCGCGCGCGGAGGCTTTCTGGCAGTCGTTCTTCCCGCGAACCATACGCGACTGGAACAGGAAAGGGAGGTAATGACAGTGGCACGTAAAGTGCCCTCCGCCAACACCATGGGTGGCTTGCGGAGTATAAATGTAGATGTAGATGTAGAAGAATGCCATCTAATACTACCAATAAAAGGAAATTCTCTCTCATAGTTAAGCAATATTCCACGAACGTGTTTTTTCTTAACATTGAAGCACTCTAGGGGCTTCTGTTTCATCAGTTGCTTAGTGCACAAGACAACGATGTGCGACCTCTTTCTTAAATACAGTTTTAAACGTTTAGGTTACCCAAAATTCTATGGAAGTGTTAACAGTAAGGTGATGTGCTTTGGATGATTTAAATGAGTCTGAAACTACTTCACCATCGGGCGGTATTTTATCATAAATGGCACCCGCTAAAACTGCCTGAGCTGCTACACGCATAAATACGAGGGCTATTCGGAAAGTAAGGTCCGATCAGTCAAGATACAGAAACCAATGTAAGAATAAAAAATGTTTGGTGTGGAACAGTTAGATATACGTTCCAACTACTTCTCTACATAGTCGCCATTCCGACGTAGACATCTGTTGTAGCGTCGTATCAACATTCCAATGCCCTCGTCACAGAAGGCAGCAGCCTGTTCTTTACGACACTGCTCTACGCTGGTTTGCAGCGTGTTGTCTGGGTCAAAGTGATGTCTTCAGAGCCAGCAGTTCATATGAGCAGAGATGAAAGTCCTGTGGAGCCAATTACGAGCAGTGTTGTGGGTATTCAAACACTTCGCCTCGAAAACGTTGCAGAGGCGTCTTCAATTCTCCTGCAGAGTGCGGCTGAGAACTATCACGAAGAAGGAAACGCATGGCAGATGTATTATGGGGGCTGCATAGCTTGAAGCGAAATTTCTCGCCAGGTTCTCATACGTGGCGGGAGACGCTGCTGTTCTAGGCATCTTTACACGCTCACTGTGCGCTCAGAAGAGTGACGTGGCGCAATCTACGGGCATACTAGAGATATTGCCCAACATATCTGTACAAAGCTTCGTCGGATTTTCACTGTCCTTTCCATTTCGAGACCGATTGGACCTTACTTTCCGAATTGCCCTCGTATGTATTTGGCCAAAGGGCCTATGATTACTCGTTGCTAAATTTATTCATCCTGTTAAGCGATGAAAAACGTACAGACCTGATTCTTTATCTTAAATGACTTTTAATTGTTCTTAATGTTCTTGGATGTCATAGCGTTGTTGTTTTTCTGTTTTAGAACTCTAAAACGTAACTGTTCTCATAATATCTGTTTAAAAAGCAGCTGGATGGCCTTTTGGGACCAACGTGAACTGTAAAAATCGACTTTGCAACAAGGCTTTCAGGGTGAGGCCTTGGCGTTCGTCCGTCACTATCTGAGGATTTTGGTATGAACGAAGCATTGTAATTGAAACTGTGGCAGTGGAAGCCTGCTGGAATTGAGTTGGTATTCGATGTTTTTAAATGAGCTTTTAATGTTAAATTGTTAAGAATTATTATTGGCACATTTAAAATAAATTTTTCGTATCAGTGCTCAACAGCGCCTTTGAACAGCTTGATAATTTAATCATTGCCGGCTCTGAAGATGTTGAAGTTTAACTGAATCCTTAACGCCTTTAAATAATGTTTGGAAGGTTACGGTCTTTCACTTATTTTCGGTGGTGCCTTTAAATTATTTTTGATGTCATGTTGTGCAACTGAATCCTTATTCTTTAAATTGTTGTTTGGTAGTCCATAGCCGGCCAGGATGGCCGAGCGGTTCTAGGCGCTACAGTCTGGAACCGCGCGACCGCTACGGCCGCAGGTTCGAATCCTGCCTCGGGCATGGATGTGTGTGATGTCCTTAGGTTAGTCAGGTTTAAGTAGTTCTAAGTTCTAGGGGACTGATGACCTCAGAAGTTAAGTCCCATAGTGCTCAGAGCCATTTGAACCATTGGTAGTCCATAGGGTTATTCACTAATTTCGGTTGGGCCTTTAATTAATGTCTTGTGGCCTTACACCGGATGCCTCTCCCAAGAGTCGGCAGGCACATTTTCTCTGGTGTTCCTGCAGATTCTTGCAAATTAGTTTTTGCTACGTGTATCCAGTGTCAGCCCAAATGAATACTGGTCATGATATGTTTCGTGAGACGCCCAGCGTCGGCGGAATGCGTCGGTCTGTTCTCGAGTCTAGTGCGATATTGATTTTACTGACACGTGTTGACAGGAACAGTAAAAACACGAAGGTCAGTACTCCAGTAGCAACTGAGGAGCATGCTGCTGCGTGACGGTAGCGGTCAGGGAGTTGTTGTCGATTGCAGTACTTCTTGTTCCTCGTGTTTTACTGCCCCTTGTAGTAGGTATTCGCAAAACGAATATCGCACTAGACTAATTTGGGACTGCTCTGGAGAACTGGCACGTAAAATTCTACTTTAAAAATCATTTTGTTTGTAACGGGAAACAGACCGACGCTTTCTATCGACCCTCGGTGTCGCGTGAAAGGTTTGATGAGTGACATTAGTTTGGGATGACTTCAGCTACGTGCTGGAGAAACAGTATTGCAAATATCTTCCGAAACACCAGAGAAAATGGGCCGGCTGACGCTTAGGGAGACAGTCTATAGAATTGTAGTAAGAGTGCTTGAGGTAAGAATTAAATGTGTAGAGTTTACCAGCGTGTGCCTTGTATAAATTGTTTCCAATATAACGAAAATCTCATTTCTTCCGTTCTGTCTGGACTCACTCGTTTACCACTTCCGGATCCCCGCATCCTACGAAGAACTGACAGAAGTCATGGGATATCGATATGCACATATACAGATGACGGTAATACCGCGTACACTAGGCATAAAAGAGCAGTGCTTGGGCGAAGCTGTCATTTGTACTCAGGTAATACATGTGAAAAAGTGTCCGACGTGACTATGGCCGCACGAGGAGAATTAACAGACTTTCCTCGCGGAATGGTAGTTGGAGCTAAACACATGGTACATTCCACTACGAAAATCGTCAGAGACTCCAATATTGCGAAATCCACAGCGTCAAAAGTGTGGTGAGAATCCTAAACTTCAGGCATTACCTCCCACCGCAGATAATGCAGTCGACGACGGCCTTTGCTTAACGACCGAGAGCAGCAGCTTTTGCACAGAGTTGTCAGAGCCAACAGACCAGCAACAATGCTTGAAATATCCGCAGAAATCAATGTAGTACGTATGACGAACGTGTCTGTTAGGGCAGTGCGGCGAAATTTGGCGTTAATTGGCTGTGGCGGAAGAGGACCGACTCGAGTACATTTGCTAACAGCTCGATATCACCAGCAACGCCTCTTCTGGACTCATATCCATATCGGTTGGATTCTTTTTTTTTTTTTTTTTTTTTTTTTTTGTCATCAGTCTACTGACTGGTTTGATGCGGCCCGCCACGAATTCCTTATTTGCTTGACGTATTCCAATCTCTGTCTTCCTCTACAGTTTTTGCCCTCTACAGCTCCCTCTAGTACAATGGAAGTCATTCCCTCATGTCTTAGCAGATGTCCTATCATCCTGTCCCTTCTCCTTATTAGTGTTTTCCACATATTCCTTTCCTCTCCGATTCTGCGTAGAACCTCCTCATTCCTTGCCTTATCAGTCCACCTAATTTTCAACATTCGTCTATAGCACCACATCTCAAATTCTTCGATTCTCTTCTGTTCCGGTTTTCCCACAGTCCATGTTTCACTACCATACAATGCTGTACTCCAGACGTACATCCTCAGAAATTTCTTCCTCAAATGAAGGCCGGTATTTGATATTAGTAGACTTCTCTTGGCCAGAAATGACTTTTTTGCCATAGCGAGTCTGCTTTTGATGTCCTCTTTGCTCCGTCCGTCATTGGTTATTTTACTGCCTAGGCAGCAGAATTCCTTAACTTCATTGACTTCGTGACCATCAATCCCGATGTTAAGTTTCTCGCTGTTCTCATTTCTACTACTTCTCATTACCTTCGTCTTTCTCCGATTTACTCTCAAACCATACTGTGTACTCATTAGACTGTTCATTCCGTTCAGCAGATCATTTATTTCTTCTTCACTTTCACTCAGGATAGCAATGTCATCAGCCAATCGTACCACTGATATCCTTTCACCTTGTATTTTAATTCCACTCCTGAACCTTTCTTTTATTTCCATCATTGCTTCCTCGATGTATAGATTGAAGAGTAGAGGCGAAAGGCTACAGCCTTGTCTTACACCCTTCTTAATACGAGCACTTCGTTCTTGATCGTCCACTCTTATTATTCCCTCTTGGTTGTTGTACATATTGTATATGACCCGTCTCTCCCTATTGCTTACCCGTACTTTTTTCAGAATCTCGAACAGCTTGCACCATTTTATATTGTCGAACGCTTTTTCCAGGTCGACAAATCCTATGAAAGTGTCTTGATTTTTCTTTAGCCTTGCTTCCATTATTAGCCGTAACGTCAGAATTGCCTCTCTCGTCCCTTTACTTTTCCTAAAGCCAAACTGATCGTCACCTAGCGCATTCTCAATTTTCTTTTCCATTCTTCTGTATATTATTCTTGTAAGCAGCTTCGATGCATGAGCTGTTAAGCTGATTGTGCGATAATTCTCGCACTTGTCAGCTCTTGCCGTCTTCGGAATTGTGTGAATGATGCTTTTCCGAAAGTCAGATGGTATGTCGCCAGACACTTGGATCCTAGACGACTGGAAACATGTGGCCTGGCCAGACGAGTCCCGATTTCACTTGGTAAGAGCTGATGGTAGGGTTCAAGTATGGCGTTGACTGAAAATGGTTATGTTGTTCGGCTACGTGGAGACCATTTGCAGCCATTCACGAACTTCATGTTCGGAAACAACGACATTATTTCAAGGGGCAACAGTTGTTCACGATTCTGGACAATTCGAGCCGATGATTTGCCACGCACATCGGCCGCATGGATCCCATCGAACATTTATGGGACATAATCGAGAGGTCAGTTCGTGCACAACACCCTAGACCGGCAATATATTCACCTTTACAGAGGCAGCACGACTCAGGATTTGTGCGGCGGACTTCCAACGACATGTTGGGTCGCCACGTCGAGTTGCCGCTTGACGCCGGGCAAATAGAGATCCGACACAATATTACGAGTTATCCCACTATTTCTATAACCTCAGTCTATATCATTTCAAAATGGGGACTGTTTTAAAGGGTTGAAGTGGGCGCAAACTGCAGTAGTCATGTAGAGATAAAAAGCCTTGCACGGGATGGAGAAGCGTGGAGAGCTGCACCAAACCAGACTTCTTACTGAAGAATACAAAAACAACATACATCTTCATCTACATGGATACTCTGCAAATCACATTTAAGTGTCTGGCAGAGGGTCCGCCAATTTTCTTTCTTTTTTTTTTTTCTTTTCATCAGTCTTCTCACTGGTTTGATGCGGCCCGCCACGAATCCCTCTCGTGCTAATCTCTTCATCTCAGAGTATAACTTGCAGCCTGCGTCCTCAATTATTTGCTGGATGTATTCTATTCTTTGTCTTCCTCTACAGTTCTTGCCCTCTACAGCTCCCTCCAGTACTATGGAAGTCATTCCCTTATCTCTTAACAAATGTCCTATCATCCTGCCCTTCTCCTTATCACAGCTTTCCGCATGTTCCTTTCCTCTCCGATTCTGCGCAGAACCTCCTCATTCCTTACCTAACTTTCAACATTCGTCTGTAGCACCACATCTCAAATGCCTCGATTGTCTTCTGTTCCGGTTTTTTGACAGTCAAGGTTTCACTACCATAGAATGCTGCACTCCAGAGGCACATTCTCAGAAATTTCTTCCTCAAATTAAGGCCGATATTTTTTGTGGACTTCGCTTAGCCTGGAATGCCCTTTTCTCCATTGCTGGTCTGCTTTTGATGTCCTCCTTCCTCCGTCCGTCGTTGGTTATTTTACTTCCTAGGTAGTAGAATTCCTTTACTACGACTACTTCGTGACCATCAGTCCTGATGTTAAGTTTCTCGCTGCTCTCATTTCTACTACTTCTCATTACCTTCATCTTCCCTCGATTTGCTCTCAATCCATACTCTGTACTCATTAGACTGTTCATTCCGTTCAGCATATCATGTAATTCTTCTTCGCTTTCACTCCAGATAGCAATGTCATCAGCGAATCGCATCATTGATATCCTTTAACTTGAATTTTAATACCACTCCTGAACCTTTCTTTCATTTCCATCATTGCTTCCTGAATGTACAGATTGAACAGTAGGCCGAAAGACTACGTCCTTGTCTTACACCCTTTTTAATACGAGCACCTCGTTCTTGGTCGTCCACTCTTAGTATTCCCTCCTGGCTGTTGTTCATAGCTTACCCCCAACTTTTTTTTCAGAATTTCGAGCGTCTTGCACCATTTTACATAGTCGAAGCTTTTTCCAGGTCGATAAATCATATGAACGTGTCTTGATTTTTCTTTAGTCTTGCTTCCATTATTAACTGCAACGTCAGAACTGACTCTCGTGTGCCTATCTTTCCTATAGCGTATCCTCGATTTTCTTTTCCATTTTACTGAGTCTTGTAAGCAACTTGAATGCATGAGCTGTTAAGCTGATTGTCCGATAATTCTCGCACTTGACAGCTCTTGCCGTCTTCGGAATTGTGTGTATGATGCTTTTCTGAAAGTCATGTGGTATGTCGCCAGACTCATACATTCTGCACACCAAAGTGAATAGTCGTTTTATTGCCATTTCCCCCAATGCATTTAGAAATTCTGATGGAATGTTATCTATCGCTTCTGCCTGTCCTCCAAAGCTCTTTTAAATTCTGATTCTAGTACTCGATCCCCTATCTGTGGTGTCACCGCCAGACACCACACTTGCTAGGTGGTAGCCTTTAAATCGGCCGCGGTCCATTAGTATACGTCGGACCCGCGTGTCGCCACTGTCAGTGATTGCAGACCGAGCGCCGCCACACGGCAGGTCTAGAGAGACTTCCTAGCACTCGCCCCAGTTGTACAGCAGACTTTGCTAGCGATGATATACTGACAAATACGCTCTCATTTGTCGAGACGATAGTTAGCATAGCCTTCAGCTACGTCATTTGCTACGACCTAGCAAGGCGCCATTACCAGTTTATATTGAGATTGTAATTATGTATCATCAAGAGCGATGTTCTCCAATTATGGATTAAAGTTAAGTATTCAAGCAACTCCGTACTTTATTTAGTAGACTCAACTCCTTTAACTGTTCCAGACCTCACGCCAGTCTGCGTGAGCTTAAACGCGTGCATTTCGGCCTCCTCTAGCAACACATCACTACCTCTTCTAAGTCGACTCCTGTTTCTTCTTCTATCACATCCGACATATCTTCTCCCTCATAGAGGCTTTCAATGCATCCGCTCTCTCCTCTGCATTTAGCAGTGGCATTTCCGTTGCACTCTTAATGTTATCACCCCTGCTTTTAATGTCACCGAAGTTTGTTTTGACTTTCCTGTATGCTGAGCCTGTCCTTCCGACAATCATTTCTTTTTTGATGTCTTCACATTTTTCTGCAGCCATTTCGTCTTAGCTTCCTTGCACTTCCTAATATTTCATTCCTCAATGACTTGTATTTCTGCATTCCTGAGTTTCCCTGAACACTTTTGTAGTTCCTCCTTTCGTCGATCAATGGAAGTATTTCTTCTGCTACCCATGGTTTCTTCGCCGTTACCTTCTTTGTTCCTATGTTTTCCTTTCCAACTTCTGTGATGGCCCTATTTAGAGATGTCCATTCCTCTTCAACTGTATTGCCTACTGAACTATTTCCTTATTGCTGTATCTACAGCTTTAGAGAACTTCTACCGTATCTCATCATTCCTTAGTACGTCCGTATTCCATTTCTTTGAGTATTGATTCTTCCTGACTAATGACTTAAACTTCAGCCTAATCTTCATCATTACCATATTGTGATCCGAGTCTATATCTGCAACTGGGTACACCTTACAATCCAGTATCTGATTTCGGAATCTCTGGCTGACCATGAAGTAATTTAACTGAATCTTCCCGTATCACCCGGCCTTTTCCAAGAACATCTCCTCCTCTTGTGATTCTTGAACAGAGTATTCGCTATTAGTAGCTGAAACTTATTACAGAACTCAATTATTCTCCTCTCTCATTCCTTATCCCAAGCCCACATTCTCCTATAACCGTTTCTTCTATTCCTTCCCCTACAATTGCATTACAGTCCACCATGACTATTAGATTTTCATCCCCCTTTCCATACTGCATTAGCCCTTCAATATCCTCATACACTTTCTCTATCTCTTCATCTTCAGCTTGCGACGTCGGCATGTATACCTGAGCTATCGTTGTCGGTGTTGGTTTGCTGCCCATTCTGATAAGAACAACCCTATCACTGAACAATTCGCAGTAACACACCCTCTGCAATACTTTCCTATTCATAACGAATCCTACTCCCGTTATACTCTTTTCTGCTGCTGTTGATATTACCCTACACTCATATGACCAGAAATCCTTGTCTCCTTTCCACTTCACTGACCCCTACTATATCTAGATTGAGCTTTTGCATTTCCCTTTTCAGATTTTCTAGTTTCCCTACCACGTTCAAGCTTCTGACATTCCACGCCCCGACTCGTAGAACGTTATCCTTTCGTTGATTATTCAATCTTTTTCTCATGGTAACCTCCCCCTTGGCAGTCCCCTCCCGGAGATCCGAATGGGGGACTAATCCGGAATCTTGCCAATGGAGAGATCATCATGACACTTCTTCAATTACAGGCCACATGTCCTGTGGAAACAAGTTATTTGTCTTTAATGCAGTGGTTTCCATTGCCTTCTGCATCCTCATGCCGTTGATCATTGCTGAATCTTCCGCGTTTTGGGGGAGTTTCCCACCCCTAGAAGAAGACAGAGTATTCGCTATTAGTAGCTGAAACTTATTACAGAACTCAATTATTCTCCTCTCTCATTCCTTATCCCAAGCCCACATTCTCCTATAACCGTTTCTTCTATTCCTTCCCGTACAATTGCATTACAGTCCACCATGACTATTAGATTTTCATCCCCCTTTCCATACTGCATTACCCTTTCAATATCCTCATACACTTTCTCTATCTCTTCATCTTCAGCTTGCGACGTCGGCATGTATACCTGAGCTATCGTTGTCGGTGTTGGTTTGCTGCCCATTCTGATAAGAACAACCCTATCACTGAACAATTCGCAGTAACACACCCTCTGCAATACTTTCCTATTCATAACGAATCCTACTCCCGTTATACTCTTTTCTGCTGCTGTTGATATTACCCTACACTCATATGACCAGAAATCCTTGTCTCCTTTCCACTTCACTGACCCCTACTATATCTAGATTGAGCTTTTGCATTTCCCGTTTCAGATTTTCTAGTTTCCCTACCACGTTCAAGCTTCTGACATTCCACGCCCCGACTCGTAGAACGTTATCCTTTCGTTGATTATTCAATCTTTTTCTCATGGTAACCTCCCCTTGGCAGTCCCCTCCCGGAGGTCCGAATGGGGGACTATTCCGGAATCTTTTGCCAATGGAGAGATCATCATGACACTTCTTCAATTACAGGCCACATGTCCTGTGGAAACAAGTTATTTGTCTTTAATGCAGTGGTTTCCATTGCCTTCTGCATCCTCATGCCGTTGATCATTGCTGAATCTTCCGCGTTTTGGGGGAGTTTCCCACCCCTAGAAGAAGACAGTGGCGTGACCTTCTGTCCGTTCCTCCGCCCTCTTTGACAAAGCCGTTGGCGGAATGAGGGTGACTTCTTATGCTGGAAGTCTTCGGCCGCCAATGCTGATTATTAATGAAAATTTAAGCAGCGGCGGAATTAGAACCCGTGATCGAAGTCGTTTTGATTACGAACCAAAAACGCTACCACTTTTTTTTATGCATTTTGTTCGGTGTTGATCGATGTGTTTGGTCGTTGCGGACGTCACATGACATTCGTTCAAGGTCGTTTGTTGATCCTTCTATTCAATTTTTTTATTATAGAAGCCAACCGGCTCTCTGACCGAACACGCTGAGCTACCGTGCCGGCTTTTATTGCGGTGATCGTTTCTCCCCATGTAGGTCGTTGAAAAAAAAAATATTTTCGCATGCGGAGGGGAAAGTTGGTGATTGGAATTTCGTGAGAAGAAAAACTACTTTGTTATAATGATGTCCAGCCCAAATCCTGCATCATTTCTGTGACACTCTCTCCCATATTTCGCGATAATACAAAACGTGCTGCCCTTCTTTGAACTTTTCGATGTTATCCGTCAATCCTATCTTGTAGGGATCCCACACCTCGCAGCAGTATTCTAAAAGAGGACGGACAAGCATAGTGTAGGCAGTCTCCTTATTAGACATTAGTAGTTCTATTTCATTTTCTAAGTGTCCTGGTAATAGTCTTAGGTTCCCCTTCCCCGCAACATTTTTTTTTTCTGTGTGTTCCTTCTAATTTAAGTTGTTCGTAATTGTAATTCCTAGGTATTAAGTTGAAATGTACGGTTTTTAAATTTGACTAATTTACCGTGTAAGCGACTCCGATATGTAAAGAGCATCACTAGAATGTACATACTGCCCATGAAGAGAGACTCAGTGAGTATAACTGAGTCTCTCATCATGTGCGTTTCACTGATGCTCTTTCATACCATAATTGAATTTTTTTGACGAAGCTGAAATTGCCCGTGATTTTGACTGCAACGTCACATGTAATAGCGTGATTTGGGTAGTGCAACACGTTTTTAATCGGGTCTGAAGACGGTCATTACCGACCGAAATTAATAATCTGATTACAAGTAAACATTTTGTTGCTAGGCTGCAATTATAATAAAGAAAGTATGTTAATAATGGCAGTCTGGCAGGAAGAGAGGTTAACAACCACTAGCGTATAACGTAAAGAGTATACTACATGCGAGTTGGCCAGAGACAGGGGAGTGAAACGTTGAGCGCGGTCGGCAGCGAGTGACCTTTCAGCGGAGTTCAACCGCCGAGAGGTCGTTAGGACGGCGTTTGCCGCCGCCAACAAGGTCCCAAGTTATTGCGCAGACTTGTCGCAGAAATTAACGCGTCGCCGTTAGTGTCACGTTGCGGGCGCGGCACGATTCAATCTGTATCGGAGACCGGCCGTTCCGCCTCTTTAGCCGCACGCCCACCGCCCCGCCGGTCCCTCTGTAATGAGCTGGACCTGGAGCTGGAACTGAAAGTGTCGCCGGGGACGAGTCGTGGCCGGCGGGCGCCACAGGCGAGTTGCCCCTGCGGGCTAGGGGCTCACTACACCAGTTACACCCTTCCTGGGGTTTTTCTTTTAAGATGCCTGACGATTCCTGACATTTTAAATGTTTTTTACAATATGGAACAGGAAATAAAATAATACTGCCTTCTATGTGCGATAGCAACGGAGATACTATCGAAGACAGTGCTGCGAAAGCAGGGTTACTAAACACAGCCTTCCAAAATGCCTTCACAAAACAAGAAGTAAATATTCCAGAATCAAGAGCAGCTACCAACGTGAGTAACATAGAAGTAAATATCCTCGGAGTAGTGAAGCAACTTAAATCACTTAATAAAAGCGAGTGTTCTGGTCCAGACTATATACCAATAAGGTTCTTTCGGATTATGCTGATGCATTAGCTCCATACTTAACAGTCATTTATAACCGTTCGCTCGACGAACGATCCGTACCCGAAGACCGAAAAGTTGCACACGTAACACCAATATTCAAGAAAGGTAGTATGAGTAATCCACTAAATTACAGTCCCATATCATTAGCGTCGATATGAAGCAGGATTTTAGAACATATATTGTTTTCCAATATTATGAATAACCCCGAAGAAAACGGTCATGGTCCGCAGCTCGTGGTCGTGCGGTAGCGTTCTCGCTTCCCACGCCCGGGTTCCCGGGTTCGATTCCCGGCGGGGTCAGGGATTTTCTCTGCCTCGTGATGACTGGGTGTTGTGTGCTGTCCTTAGGTTAGTTAGGTTTAAGTAGTTCTAAGTTCTAGGGGACTGATGACCATAGATGTTAAGTCCCATAGTGCTCAGAGCCATTTGAACCAAAACGGTCATGGATTTAGAAAACATCGTTCTCGTGAAACACAACTGGCTCTTTATTCTTATGAAATGTTGAGCGCTATTGACAAGAGATTTCAGATTGGATCCGTATTTCTAGATTCCGGGAGGCTTTTGACACTGTACCACACAAGCCGCTTGTAGTGAAATTGCGTGCTTGTGGAATATCATTTCAGTTATGTGACTGGATTTGTGATTTACTATCAGAGAGGTCGCAGTTCATAGTAATTGGCGGAAAGTCTTCGAATAAAACAGAAGTGATTTATGGCGTTTCCCAAGGTAGTGTTATAGGCCCTTTGCTGTTCCTTACTTATATAAACGATTTGGGAGACAATCTGAGCAGCCGTCTTAGGTTGTTTGCAGAGACGTCGTTTATCGACTAATAAAAACATCAGAAGATCAAAACAAATTGCAAAACGATTTAGAAAAGATATCTGAATGGACGGAAAATTGACAGTTGACCCTAAATAACGAAAAGTGTGAGGTCATCCACATGAGTGTTAAAAGGAGTTTTTATTTATTAATTTTATTAATTTCCAGAATCCTAGAAAAGGAGGTGAATTAAGTTCAGCCCTGCAGTAATTAACAAAATATGTTTTACTGGAATGAATAGCCTCGTGGATGTCATGATAGATGTTACTGTATAGCTTAGTGAATGATTTCATAACGAGCTTAAGCCCGAAATTGGCCATCAACTAATAAAGAAAATTAATATTGGAGCTTAGACAGTTCTGTGCAATTTGTTCATAGGTTGGTAATTTCATTTGTTTTGCGAAGCCGAAATGGATAATGATTTAGACTTTACCATCTCATGTAATTGCGTGATATGTGTAACACAGCCCGGTATTCAGATCTGAAGATGGTCATTACCGACGGAATTTAATAACCTGATTAGAAATAAACATTGTGATCCAAGAGTGGAACTATAATAAAGGAGATATTTTCCTGCATCGCTGGAAGGTTTTTCGTGACTGTGTCTCAACTTATTAACATATTTTGTTCAGGTGGTGCCTCACAGGCTCGTAAGTATTTGTAAAACATCATCTTTTAGAAGAGCCAAGAGCTGCTGATCTACATGTATCAGTGCAGTTAGCTGTTGACTTGTTGACAGCAGTGACTCAGGTCTACAGTACCAAAGTTGCCATACAGACTTTGCAAATAATTTTATAGTACCTGAAAATGATCTAAACCGGTAGTTAATGACTATTTATTTATAATTATCTCTAGGCGGTTCTGTGCCTCTTTCCTTCATAATGTATATCCCGTCAGCTGCCTCAATGATTTGGCAAAATTTTTTGTTTGACTTTGTAAGTGGATGCCCTTCCTGTCACCTCAGTCATAAGTTACCCTAGGGCAGGGGACGAGGAGGGTGGGGGTGGGGTGGGGGGGCTGGTGGTGGAGGGGACAATGTACCACCTGTCAGTGAATTTCTGTAAAAGTTTGTGCAATGTACTATCATATTTTGAGTACTTGTCAATCTATATCTAGCGGAGACTGGCGATTAGCTCAGCATGTGTCTAAACGAGCTAAAAAAACCGCGTAAAAGTTATATTCAGCCTGCCCAGTGTACCAGACCTGCAATTGGTGGTAGTCCACGCCGCGGATTCGATATGGTTGTCTCGCATCCCCGTCACGCACCAGCGCACTGTGCATCAAGCTATGTCGTCATCACCATCATTATTATTTATATTATTGTCTTAGACCCTCCGCCCGCAGCTCGTGGTCGTGCGTTAGCGTTCTCGCTTCCCACTCCCGGATTCCCGGGTTCGATTCCCGGCGGGGTCAGGGATTTTGTCTGCCTCGTGATGGCTGGGTGTTGTGTGATGTCCTTAGGTTAGTTAGGTTTAAGTAGTTCTAAGTTCTAGGGACTGATGACCATAGATGTTAAGTCCCATAGTGCTCAGAGCCATTTGAGCTTCTTAGACCCTCCAACCTCCCCTAAACCCCACCTTAACACTCGCAAATGGAGTTCCCATTAATCAAGATGTATGCTGCGCAGTTTTCCTCCCGAAATTTTTGGGCTGGTCCGGCAGCGTCCCTATAAAATAAAAAACAAAACAAACACGCGGTGCTACTTCCTTGCCTCCGATTAAACTGAGGGTAATCGCATAGACAAAACTAGTTTTTCACCCATACGAATAGTTGCAAGTGCATAAGAGAAAATGAAATACCAAAAGCAAATGGAATAAAATTTCGTTATATTGAACATTTTGTTCCTTTCCAAATTTTTCTTCTGCTTCACCCGTTTCTAAATGAAGCAAAACTTATTAAAAAAATCTACGTTGCAGTATCCTGGCCTCTGTATCGACATGCTGGAGGAAAATGTCACCGATCTTCACACATGCAGAGTATGCTGACATGGTGTTTGTCTATGGTTTGGCCAATGGGAATTCCAGAGCTGCTGTGCGAGAATACCAACAACGATTTCCGAATGGCAGAGTGCCAGATAGCAGGGTGTTTAGCTGCGTGTTTCACGGATTGCGTGAGCGTGGAACGCTTCCCAGCGTAAACGTTGTCTCTGAACGTCCAGTTCAACAAACTCGAAGTTGAGTACATTCTTCATGCAGTGGAACGCAACCCTACTTCTAGCTCTACAAGAATTGCTGCCCAACTAGGTATTCCACAAACACGAATGATTTGCACAGTACACGAGCACGGTGTGTATCCCTATCATCGGCAGAGTGTACAACGTCTGCATGAAGGAGATGCTGCCACCCGGCAAGAATTCTGTCAATGGATCATTGCCAATAATCGATTCATTCCGGGTTTTCATTTCACTGATAAGCCAACATTTACCTGCAACGGAATCAACCAACACGCGCAACTCTCATGTATGGGCAAATGAAAATGTGCACGGTACTGTGGAAACGAATTTTCAACGACGTTTCTCAGTCAACGTGTGGTCCGGTATTACTGATGACCAACTCATCGGTCCAGTTGTTTCAGATAACCGTCTTACTGGGACACGGTATCTTGAGTTTCTTCAAAATGTGTTACCAGAATAAGTGCAGGATATCCCTTTGGCAACATGAGCTCGTATGTACTTTCAGCATGACGAAGCTCCCACACATTCCGTACGCCCAGTAACACAGTATCTCAACACAACGTATCTTGGTCGTTGGATCGGTCGCGGTGGAGTCATTGCTTGGCCACCAAGATCATCCGATCTTACCCCATTGGATTACTGTTTGTGGGGGTGGCTGGAGAGCAACGTCTACAAGCGCAGAATGGACACAAAAGAGGAACTCCTCGCTCGTATTTCACATGCTTGTGCCCAGGTAAAGGAATGCAAAACTGAGCTCCGATCGGCGACGCAACACCTGTCTACAAGAGCAGCAACGTGCATTGAAGTTGACGGTGGACTGTTTGACCATATTCTGTGAGGAAAAGTGCACAATTAAACAAATCATAAGTAACAGTATCTTACGAGGGCAGTTCAATAAGTAATGCAACACTTTTTTTTTTCTCGGCCAATTTTGGTTGAAAAAACCGGATGTTTCTTGTGGAATATTTTCAAACATTCCCGCTTCGTCTCGTATAGTTTCATTGACTTCCGACAGGTGGCAGCGCTGTATGGAGCTGTTAAAATGGCGTCTGTAACGGATGTGCGTTGCAAACAACGGGCAGTGATCGAGTTTCTTTTGGCGGAAAACCAGGGCATCTCAGATATTCATAGGCGCTTGCAGAATGTCTACGGTGATCTGGCAGTGGACAAAAGCACGGTGAGTCGTTGGGCAAAGCGTGTGTCATCATCGCCGCAAGGTCAAGCAAGACTGTCTGATCTCCCGCGTGCGGGCCGGCCGTGCACAGCTGTGACTCCTGCAATGGCGGAGCGTGCGAACACACTCGTTCGAGATGATCGACGGATCACCATCAAACAACTCAGTGCTCAACTTGACATCTCTGTTGGTAGTGCTGTCACAATTGTTCAACAGTTGGGATATTCAAAGGTTTGTTCCCGCTGGGTCCCTCGTTGTCTAACCGAACACCATAAAGAGCAAAGGAGAACCATCTGTGCGGAATTGCTTGCTCGTCATGTGGCTGAGGGTGACAATTTCTTGTCAAAGATTGTTACAGGCGATGAAACATGGGTTCATCACTTCGAACCTGAAACAAAACGGCAATCAATGGAGTGGCGCCACACCCACCCCCCTACCAAGAAAAAGTTTAAAGCCATACCCTCAGCCGGTAAAGTCATGGTTACAATCTTCTGGGACGCTCAAGGGGTTATTCTGTTCGATGTCCTTCCCCATGGTCAAACGATCAACTCTGAAGTGTATTGTGCCGCTCTTCAGCAATTTAAGAAACGACTTCAGCGTGTTCGTAGGCACAAAAATCTGAACGAACTTCTCCTTCTTCATGACAACGCAAGACCTCACACAAGTCTTCGCACCTGAGAGGAGCTCACAAAACTTCAGTGGACTGTTCTTCCTCATGCACCCTACAGCCCCGATCTCGCATCGTCGGATTTCCATATGCTTGGCCCAATGAAGGACGCAATCCGTGGGAGGCACTACGCGGATGATGAAGAAGTTATTGATGCAGTACGACGTTGGCTCCGACATCGACCAGTGGAATGGTACCGTGCAGGCATAAAGGCCCTCATTTCAAGGTGGCGTAAGGCCGTAGCATTGAATGGAGATTACGTTGAAAAATAGTGTTGTGTAGCTAAAAGATTGGGGAATAACCTGGTGTATTTCAATGCTGAATAAAACAACCCCTGTTTCAGAAAAAAAATGTGTTGCATTACTTATTGAACTGCCCTCGTAATTTGCAGTCATCTGCACCTTTCCTGTTTACCCAGAGACGGTTAAGAAAACGGCATGTATTTATTAGAAGTTTTTTGTTCACAATCACCAGTAGTATCACCCGTCAGAGCATGCACCTTTCCTCCTGACTCATCCTGTATAAGCTTATTTCAGCTTTATTGACTTTGTCAGTACATTTCCCGACGTTGTTGATGGACATACGTCAACTTTGAGTCAACCAGTATCACTCTATGTAGTTGTCGCTTGTAATGTCATTTTCAGCAACGTTTTAAATCTGTTCGATATTTTGCTGTTGCACATATGTTGTAATACGGTGTTTACTATCTGACAGTTGTAAAAATTCAAGGTAGACAGCTAGTTGTTTGAGTAAACAACTAGCTGTCAACCTCCACGTTCTACATATAATCTGAAACCATGAACCAAACTGACCATGAGGTTCAAATGGTTCAAATGGCTCTGAGCACTATGGGACTCAACTGCTGAGGTCATTAGTCCCCTAGAACTTATAACTAGTTAAACCTAACTAACCTAAGGACACCACAAACATCCATGCCCGAGGCAGGATTCGAACCTGCGACCGTAGCGGTCTTGCGGTTCCAGACTGCAGCTTCTTTAACCGCACGGCCACTTCGGTCTGCAAACTGACCATGAGCTTATCAATGACACAGTAAGCAGCCTCTATATTCTTGATACTTCACAAGCACTCCTAAACTACATTGTTGTGTGTGAATTCTCAGAAGTATACTAGCACATGGAAGGGTATAAAACACAACTTGACTCACCTCAGTCGTTAAGACAGAACTTCACACAGTAAATGATTTAGAAGGATCATTCCAGTAATCTTGCACATCATACAAACAGTTCAAAACCACAGCTCTCCGTCAAGCAAAGTAATTTTTATCAGATCAACATACTCCTTCAAATATTGCTCTGAACCAGACGCATCTTAACACTTCAAGTCAGTGAACAACATCTCTCCCCAACGCAGTGTTACACTATACCAGAAGAATGAGAATAAATAGCTGACTTCGTTTTGACAATGAAGCACATGGCATTCTCTACGGCCAAGGCACAAGAATGGCTGATGGCCAATAGGTCACTAAAGATAAATATTCTGATGCATTTATTAAGCAAAGAGCGTAAATAAGTATCATAATCGATACATATTGAAGTTTACAAAGCTAATATCTCAGAGACAGCTGTAAAGTAAATATTATATATCCTGAAAAGGTAAGATAGGTTGTGGGAAAATGAAAGAGCCAACAGCAGGGATCTTTCATCACCTGCCCCTTATTGAACTGGGATGATGCGGAATATATTCTGTAGAAGACCACAAGAGGACATTCAGACTTTCACCATTATTTCCAAATGTTATGTTAATCATGATGAAGTTATTAAAATGAATGATTAAAAACTAAGTTCTAGAAGAAATGATCGAAAACTCAAGGTACATAATGGTAGTGCCTTATGGCTAATTAGATTATTTGTTTACATGATCTCAGACTTGTGCTTGAAGAGCATACTAATATTACAAAATTAATCAGTGAAACTAAAAACTTGTGCGCGAAAAGCACGCTAATATTATGAAATCAACAAATAAACTGTATTAACCATTCAAAATCGAATTCTACCAACATTTATTCTTAACAGTCGTGATACCACATAAAGCTGCACGACGTCTAAATGGTAACGAAAGAGTCATGTTATTTTTGAAATAGATACTAAAAGATTAAAGTTCTATAGAAAATTCATATATTCATTCACATCATGCAAAATAGAAATATACTAACAAGTAGAGAAATATTTTGCAAAGAAAAAATTAGCCTTAATCTCATCATCAGTCTAAATTATTTTTCCAAATTCCTAGTGAAATGAACCTGTAGTCTTAACTGGCAAGTGACATGACACTTCTTTTAATTAGTGAGGACTTAAAGCTGGCTGTGAACAAATCATGGACTACACAGAGAAGAGGACAGTCAATTTGTTTCTTGAAACAAAAACGTCTGTGGACTCCAAACACTCACTTCATTTAGCAGTTTGGCAAAGGTGGCATCTGGTTTGCACTGAAATCCCTTATGGTCTGCCTACAAACCACAGTCTCAAGTGTGAAGCATGGTCATTTTGTCCCTCAGGAAGTGCATTCCATGTATACATTTGTACCTTGATCTGCAGGTGAGAGGTTCTCTATAGTCTTTGCAGATGACCGATTGTGGTGATCGTCAGGTCGCTCACTATCAGTTCAGTCGCAGTGCATGGCATCATTGAGGTCCCAGTGGCCCGCCCATGAGCTCCGTGCAGTCTAGAACCAGTAGAAATGTGAACAGCGGGAAACCTAACATCAGAATTGGGCATAACGAAATAGACGAAGTCAAGGAACTCTGCTATCTAGGCAGCAAAATAAACCATGACGGATGCATAAGGAGAAAATAAAATGTAGACTATCACTGGCAAAAAGGGCATTCCAGGTCAGGAGAAATCTACCAGTATGAAACACAGGCCTTAATTTGAGGAAGAAATTTCAGAGAATGTACGTTTGGAGCACAGCATTGTATGGCAGTGAAACGTGGACTGTGGGAAAACCGGAACAAAAGAGAATCGATGCATTTGAGATGTGGTGCTACAGAAGAATGTCGAAAATTGGTGGACTGATCAGGTGGAAACGAGTAGGTCTCCACAGAATCGGCGAGGAAAGGAATATATGGAAAGCACTGACAAGAAGAAGGGACAGGATGATAGGGCATCTGTTAAGACGTCTCGGAATAACTTCCATAGTCCTCTTGGGAGCTACAGTATACAGCGTAAAAACTGTAGAGGAAGACAAAGATTGGAATACATCGAGCAAATAATTGAGAATGTAGGTTGCAAGTGCTGCTCTGAGATGAAGAGGTTGACACAGGAGAGGAATTTGTGGCGGGCCACGTCAGACCAGTCAGAAGGCTGATGACCCAAAAAATAAATTAAGAAAGCGAAATATCATGCTTTGACCATTCTTGGAAGAGTCGGCGGGGTAGAAGGGAGCTTTCTGATCAAAGTGAACACGTCTCTAGGGATTTCTATGACACAACCAGTCAAAAGAGCAGAGACGAAGAATCAGTACTACGGGTACGGGAGCTGGAAGGGAGTAGAGTCACTCGGTATTAGGCTGGCAACCATGAATGGACTGGAGAAAATGGCGCGCGAAGTGAGATGTTACGTGGAGTGGTCCGTGAACACAAAGGGAAATCTGGAAATATTGCTCAGTTTTCTAAATAGTGTATCTTAAATAATAAGAGTTGTAAGCCCATATAATGTTTACCATCTTTTAACAGATATTTTGGGAATAGTTTGATGTATGAACCAAAGATTTTATATTTTGATTTGCAAGTGAAGTAAAACATTTTAATTATTTATGTACACCACAGGTACACATAACTTGAAATAAAAAGAAGTATAAGCTAGATTTTTTTTATGGAAGATCTTTCACTATTCTGTTTAAAGTAGACTTTTGAAAAGATGTTGCTGTCGTAAGTTGCGGTTCAAAAAACTTTTGATAATAATTATAAAAAAGATCGGTAATTATCTCAAAACTTTTCCTCAAAAAATTTTTATTTTCAGGTGAAAGTCATAAGAATAGTTCCGTTACAGTTAAGTGTGTTTTAAGATAGTACACAAAATTTCAGCTCTCTATATTTAGCAACTTGTTTCTTTATCGGACTTCTCATTCTTGTTTCTTTGGTGGCTTCCACCTCTGATTTCTCTGCGTCGAGGAGTCTCCTGCAGTCAGTGGCAATTAAATTTCTTTGCGTATTTAGTCTACCAGGCACTCCCATCAGTTCCATTAAATTAAGCCTTGACAGTACACCACCACTGAAACATATCAGAGCATCCAGTGCAACCATTTTCCAAGTATTTAGTCGTAGCGGTACGGTTTTTGTTATCCGTTCCCACATACAACTGTTAAAACTCTCATGTGGGATTTGGGTCCTATCACGTAATTAATTCTCTAATAATCTTAGGTCACAAAGAATTTGGAGACTAAAAAGTCACAAAAACAACTAAGTGAGAACAAAAATCTTTCTCAATAGAACTGTCAGCGTGATATGGGGACGTCGTCACGTGTGCAGACATTTCTGAAGTCTTGTACTTTTGGTGCTTTCTTCGGTATAATTTCCTCGATGTAAACTTTTTCTTGTTCCAAAAATTACAGAGAAATTTGACAAAAGTTAAAAAATCGATTTCCTTGGCACTTATTCACGTACTAGTCCCGTTAAATGGTTCAAATGGCTCTGAGCACTATGGAATTTAACATCTATGGTCATCAGTCCCCTAGAACTTAGAACTACTTGAACCTAACTAACCTAAGGACAGCACACAACACCCAGTCATCACGAGTCCCGTTAAGGCAGTAGAGTGTACGCTTCACGAACTAAGAGGTCGGCAGCTCTAGCCGAAGTGGCGGGAAGTGTAGAGTCGCCGCCAGCGTACCTCAAGGTACAGTGCGTGTGGGAATTGGTTGTAGTTGGTTTACAGGTGGAGGAAGGAACCGTGTTTGGTAAAGGACTGGAGGATTGGAGGTCTTCTCTTACAGTGACTAGTTTCCCAGGAAACTAGGGAGTTACTGAGTTACGAGGTTTTAGCAACAATTTGAGTTAAGATACAATGCCAGCAATTGGTTTGGATTAATCTCGAACTGTAACGTTCAATTTAAATTTAACAAAAGAGCTTCACATTTAATTTATATTGACGTGTCCTTATTAGTAATTGGTCTTTCCTTTCTTTAAGGTGTTCTCAGAAATTCCGTTGTGTTCTTTCAGAATCGTGTGTGGCCGGTTTAAGCGAACGGAAGAGTTGTTCATTTAATTTGAGTTATTGTTGTGCATTTTGCGGCACTGATGTCCCTATAGTTCTCGCAACCTTTGCATGGATGTTGGATCTTCAGGAAAGGAGCCGTTCGAAGGGCCTCGTAAATCACGATGAATGAAATTGCCCTTGTTTCACAGGTCAGCATTTTACAGTGAGATAGGCGAATCAATCATTTACAGTAATGGTGCTAGGAGACGCCAATGGTTTTGCCACAGTGGTAACAACGAATTCCGCCAGATCACCGAAGTTAAGCGCCGTCGGGCTTGGCTAACACTTGGATGGTTGACTTCCGGGTCTGCGGAGAGCTATTAGCAAGTGGGATGCACTCAGCCCTTGTGAGGCCAACTGAGGAGCTCCTGGAGTGAGAAGTAGCGGCTTTGGTCAAGAGTGTTGTTTTGACCACGTGCCCCTCCATATCCGCATCCAGTGACCCCTGTGGGCTGAGAATTACACGGCGGTCGATCGTTACCATTGAACTTTCTGAGGCCTGTTTGGTTTTATTTTATGTTTTGGAAGGCTTGCTATTAAAGGCAGCCGACAGCGATCAACTTTATTTAAGTAACCAAGTGAAGGGATGTTTCACCATGCTTCCCCTGGTGCGAAATTATGCTCCGTCGCTAATGCTCTCACCATCGAAGAAGCTGTAAAAGGTAATCCACTATCCCTTCCTTCTTTCAGAGTATTACACAATGAGAAAACTTTATTTATGCAAAGTCACGAGCAGATTATCTCCCAGTTGACGCGTATATATTCTTGCAGACACTACAACGTTAATAACTGTTGTCATTCTGCTCTTTAGTCCATTTGCTTTTATGCGTGAGCACCAGATACGCTTGGTATTACCTGTTTTTAAAAAATGAAAACGGAAAGTAATTGTCAAATCGTTGTAAAGTAGTCAGCTAGCATGGCGAACACACAATGCGGCTTTCGAGACCGAGCTAATATGACAAGCGAATAGTTCACCGCTCTCTATTCAAGAAAACGGCCGCAGATTCCTGCGATGTAAGAACGGTGGGTGCCGTGCTATTTACGACGTTAGTGAAAGGACAGGATTATGTGGACGTAATGCTGTACTTTAGCAGTGACTCAGTAACGCACGAGCACCGCGAAGAAAATAACATTGCCGGCCTGCGGTGTACCGTGCTGTAAATCACGGCCCTAACGCACGAAGCGATTGTTTCTTTTCTTTTGCGATTCCAACTGCGGAACAAATGTCTCAAGAACAATGCGTTGACAGCGGTCGGTAACTTCGTGCAACTACTATGAAATAGTTTGCAGGTGCATGTATTGAAATAATGGGCAAGATGCTATTAAGAATACTACGAGATGTGCGTGATTTACTGAACTTCGTATGATTTATAAGAGTGTATAGCAGTATTGAGTCCTGAAAGGTTATTTCTGCCACACCAACAGGAGAAACGAAAGGACTGAGTCACTTTCAAATGCTCCAAAAATACCTATTCTATTAAGCCTTAACTGCCCGAATTTTTCGTAATTGGATATTTAAATTTATTTTCAATTTTTTGACTTCTTGTGCATCTAAGTAGTGCATATAAGCTATTATTTGACTCTTCTCTGTTTTAGTTTGTCTGTAACATAATGTGTCCATATAGACACGCTGGGCACTCAGATGCATATTTGAAATATTTTCTGTGATACTGAAATACATTTGAGGATATGTTTTATTAATCAGATTTTTAATAAAAGTAAGGCAAAATTTGAACAAAATAATTCTTACAAACCAATTTATAACACCATACACAAAATAATTCACAATCATTTGTTTTACTGACTTTCATGGTACACTTCAAAGCATTCTAGACACAGTCCTACATCACATTTCCCATATTTTGAGCGTATAGCTGATGATTTCTGTTTGCAGTACAAACCTACACATCTTCTCTTCTTCTCAGTTTTCTTGATATAGTGCTTGATATATCACTTGGAACACTCGATTTGTATCCACACATAGGACTGATTTTGCCTGCCTGCCCCTTTTACGGGATTCATATATCTTTTTAGGTAAACTTTTACAATTTCTCTTCTGAATCCAGGTTGAGTAGTCCTAGCTCCCGTTCCTTTCTTCAGCTGCCACTCATTATGTACAGATACGTCAATCAGCCAAGAAAGTAAAGCCCAGTACCACTTCTTGTTTCGAATGTTTATTCTGCACATGGCAATGTTTTCATCCATCCTATCCACTCCTCCCATGTGTTTATTATAGGCTGTGATAATATGAGGACGTTGTACTTGAAATGTCTTCTTCTCGTTTGCGGAATAACATTTTACAAATAATACAGGTTCAACTCCTTCATAGGCTCGGGCTCTGAGCACTATGGGACTTAACATCTTAGGTCATCAATCCCCTAGAACTTAGAACTACTTAAACCTAACTAACCGAAGGACATCACACACATCCATGCCCAAGGCAGGATTCGAACCTGCGACCGTAGCAGTCCCGCGGTTCCGGACTGCAGCGCCTAGAACCGCACGGCCACCGCGGCCGGCTCCTTCATAGGTAGAAGCTACAGTAACCACTGAATTGTCCACCCATTTTGTGACCATAACACCATCATCCTTGCAATGTGAGGATTCAAAATACCCTCTTTCCATTTTAAATAGCGCTTTCTTTGAGGAAATTGGGCACGATTTGGGAATTCTCTGATAGTGCCTGTTGCTCCATAGCCCTTTTCTCTCAGGTATGACAGAACAGAAAAACCTGTAAATAGGTTGTCAAAGAAAAAGTGGAATGGCAGTAGCTTTACATCCAGTGTCAAATCATCTATCATCTGAACGAGTGGGGCAGTAGTCTTACCAAACTGTGCTTCATATGCTGTATTTGGATTGGGTGATTTTACTTGATAAAAGGAAAAATTTACCAGATATCCAGAAGTAGTGCATAAACACCATATTTTATATCCAAATCGTATCGGTTTTCCCCTGATAAATTGCTTACAAGAGTGCCTCCCAAAATATTTTATCATTGATTCATCGTAAGACAGATGTTGTTGTGGAACAAACAGCTTATTACATTTGTCTCTTACTATTTCAATAAAGGGTCTAATTTTCCACATCTTGTCCTTTTCATCAAATTTGTTATTGTCGTTACAGTGCAGAAATCTAAGAATTTGTTCAAAACGATTTCTCCTCATGGCATTGCATTCAATCATTTCGTGTGTCTAAATTGGAATCCCAGTATAACCTCTTATTAGGTTAACACTTCATTTCTTCACAAGTTATATTAGGATTTGGAAAGTTCTTGAAAAGTGCGTAGTTGTTTGACTCATCAACTAGGAATTGTATCAGATCGTCATGAAAGAATAATTCGAAAATTTCCACTGCAGACTTATCAACATACGTGTCAAAGCATGGATCAGGAAAAGACTTCAAATTTGGAATTAGTGCACCATGAACCCAGGCTTTTTGCATATTTCTGTTCCTGTAATCTATATTTCTGAAATCTGTTTCTGTGTGTGTGTCTGTTAATCTTATTTCAGCTTTAGCCCGGAGTTGTCTAGGATTAAGATTATCTCCTATTCCTCCTCCTTCATCCTCATCACCCGAATCCTCATCCGTGAGGACTGCTGGATCAGGGGCGTGATGTAAATTCCATCAGCCAGATGAGCGTTTGAATCCTCAAATAGGACGTCTAAAACATCCGGCACAGTCAAACCTGGCTCTAAAGATTCTGCCGGACCTCTGTTATGATATGAAAAGAGAAAAAGAAACGAAACCAGTTTTGACCCTGCAACTGCCCAGCGTGTCCATATGGACACGGCTGAAATAATCACTTCATAAACAGAAAGTGAATCGATGGATAACAACTTTTCTCAAATGAAAATCTCTATAAACATATTTAGATATACTGCAAACAGTTTCACATGCCAGAATGAAGAAGTTCTTTACGAAACATTATGTACTTTACATCAACTTGCTCCATTGCGGACGTCAAAGCACTCCCTGAAATACAGGCTGTCACAATCACAGTGGAAATGGTAACAACGAAGTGTTAACACAATGTACGTAAAATTCAAACCCTCCCTGAAAATAATATGTGACCGCCAACGCTAAAAATAGTTGTAAGCCAACAAAGAAGTAAAAACAAAAGTAGTCAACAATTGTGTCCATATGGACACGCTGGGAAGTTATGGGATTAAAGAGGCAAGAAGTCAACGAGATATGAGTACTTTTTATTTGAATACAAACTATGGAAAGCATGATGAAAAATTTCAGTGTGTGCGTACTTGAATTTTTTGAGAATGACACTGTACACATGTTATTTAAAGGCACCATCCCTTCAACTTGTTTGGAGCTGTTCGTGTTTTCACATCCCATGCCAATCTTTCCATCGCCCTCTAACTATGAACCCTATCATGCTCTACTATTTGTTTTGGAATTTTTTCTCTGTCCACGCTCCGTTTCCCTTGTACTGATCCTTCCAGTGCTAAGTTATTTCCGAACACTCAACCGATCATTACACTAGCATCTTCCGTTTTCTGTTAAGGCTATCCCAATAAAGTACTTACCCCTCCTATTCTCTGTAGCGTTTTTTCGTTTTGTACTTTACATGCCTGCTTAATTTTTTACATTTTTCGATAGCACAACATTATCTTCCGCACGACCTGATTTCCAGTTCTTTCACCAGCTCTAAGTCTTCCATAGATACGGCCAGAAAGGCTGTTCGAACGCTAGCCACATAGGAGTCGCGTGATTTTTGTTACTATCGCTACCAGAGTAGGGACTCGGCATGTTCACCTTCAGACAGAACATGCATACATTGTCAAGGGAGTATCGAGGTTCCCCAATATTCCTGGAATTTAGCACAGAACTAAGTAAATCTACCTCCACAGGTTGGGAGCTCGCCATACGCCTCATCTGGCTCTCAGAAATTTCCTCAGGACGTCGCATATGACACTCTTCGTTGTTGCTAATTTCCAATAAAATGACACATAGACAAAAAACAGTTTAGGGAGTATACAGGGTGGTCCACTGATCGTAACAGGGCCAAATATCTCATGAAATAAGCGTCAAACGAAAAAACTACAAAGAACGAAACTTGTCTAGCTTCAAGGGGGAAACCAGATGGCGCTATGGTTGGCCCGCTAGATGGCACTGCCATAGGTCAAACGGATATCAACTGCGTTTTTTTAAATAGGAACCCCCATTTTTACTACATATTCGGGTAGTACGTAAAGAAATATGAATATTTTAGTTGGACCACTTTTTTCGCTTTGTGATAGATGGCGCTGTAATAGTCACAAACGTATAAATACGTGGTATCACGTAACATTCCGCCAATGGGGACGGTATTTGCTTCGTGTTAAAATGGACCGTTTACCAATTGCGGAAAAGGTCGATATCGTGTTCATGTATGGCTATTGTGATCAAAATGCCCAACGGGCGTGTGCTATGTATGCTGCTCGATATCCAGCACAACATCCAAGTGTCCGGACCGTTCGCCGGATAGTTACGTTATTTAAGTAAACAGGAAGAGAATTGTGAAGGTGGTTCGATGAACCCCCTGCCAGGCACTTAAATGTGATTTGCAGAGTATCCATGTAGATGTAGTTATTTGAAACTACATGACAGAATGGTTATCAACTTTCAATACGTTCTTAGGCTGTCTGACCATTCATGAAGATGTGCGGTTCGTTTACTGGACAGGTGGAATACAGTCAGATAATCAAACGGACAAGATTTCCCACAGCGAAACACATAAGAGCTCTTGTCCAGAAGGATGAACTAACTACTGAGAAGGAAACACATGAATCCATACATCCACTTAACTTAAAGTTCCAGCCAGCGTTTTTGTGTCTGTATATGAATGCTAATCTCAGGAACAACAGTAGGGATTTTGACATGGTTTACAATAATAAACAGACTCACAAACTGCGTGCATAATTTACTACTGCTACTCGTACGAAGCTGAAGCGCTTCACTACTTGAAACACTTGAAACGTAATTATAAAACAAGATTTATTCTATTTCATTTACATTGATTTAGTGTGCAATTAGCATACTGCAGTTACTGAAGTTTCCGTGACTCACTGGGAACATAAGCTCTAAGACAAAAAAAAAAAAGCACTACGAAGGAATTAGCCATATGGTTTGGAAATCGGTAGATGGGATGTGCATGGACAGACAAACAAATGATTACAATTCCAAAATAAAAACAGGGTGATTGTGCAAGCAATTATTCGACTTGGTATTGATTTATATGGAGCTGTTGGATGCCCACCTCAGGGATAATGTACCAAATTCTGTCCAACTGGAGCGTTTGATCGTGAAACTCCCGAGCTGCAGAGGGCCCTGCCGGTAATACTCCAAATATTTACAGCTGAGGAGAGATCCGGTGACGTTGCTGGCCAAGGCAGGGTATGGCAAGCACGAAGACAGGCAGCAGAAACTCTCCTGGTGTTTGGGTGAGCATTATCTTGCTGAAATGTAAGCTCAGGATGGCTTGCTATGAAGGTCAACGAAACGGGGCATGATATATCGTCGACGTAACGCTGTGCGCTAAGAGAGCCGCGGATGACAAGCAAAAGCCTACCGTTACGAATAGAAGACTGTCACTCCGGACTGTCGAGTCGTATGGCGGGTAACACGTAGGTTGCTATCCCACCGCTGGTTATCGAGGCTCAGTTCGATGCGGGACTCAACACTATTCCAGTGAGTGAGATTGGAGGCCGACGACCTGTCTTGAGGCGGCCCGGCAAGCCATCTTGAACTTACACTTCAGCAAGATAATGCTCACCCAAACACCACGAGAGTTTCTACTGCCTCTCTTCGTTGTTGTCAAGCTCTACCTTGAGCAGCATGTTCACCGGACCTCTCGCCAAATGAGAACGTTTGGAACATTATGAGCAGGGCCCTCATACCAACTCGAGATTTTCACGATCTAATACGCCAATCGGGCAGCACTTGGTACGATACACCTCAGGAGAAGTCTGTCAGTCAGTGCCTAGACGAATAATTATTGCATAAGGGCCGGAGGTGGACCAACGCATTATTGACTTCTTCAATTTGCGAAGCATTTTCTTTTCGATATGTAATCCAATTTTCCTGAAACTGGAATCATTTGCTTCTGTGTGCATGTAAACCCCACCAACCGATTTCCGTCCCATTCGGATAATTGCTTCGTTCAAATGGCTCTAAGCAGTATGGGACTTAACATCTGAGGTCATCAGTCCCCTACACTTAGAACTACTTAAACCTAACCAACCTAAGGACAGCACACACATCCATGGTCGAAGCAGGATTCGAAGCTGCGACCGTAGCAGCAGCGCGGTTCCGGACTGAAGCGCCCAGAACCGCCCGGCCACAGCAATTCCTTCCTGGGCGCCGGTTTTTCTATGTATTTATTTTTTTATTTTGTAGTTAGAGTGTATTTAAGTGATAATGCACCATTCTAGCTCTATTCGTCAGCACTTCATTGGACCTGCATCATTCCTACATCCACCCCAAAGACAGAACTCCTCACAGTAATTTCCATCTAATCACACTCTTTTAAATCAGATCAGATTGTTATCGGTAAGAAGGATGCTCGCTGTCGAAAGCTACTATCGCTGACCACTTTACCCACGGTGTCCTCTGAACTCTAGTCGTCCACATTCGCACCAGATCATTCCCACATGAAGTTTTCTGCCCAAGTCTCCTTCGGCTCTCGACCCTTTGTCCCAACTCTTCAAATCCGTATGCTTATCATCTATAAGAGTGTAGCTCTGCGCAATTTTTCGAGGACAATACGTGCCTACCTACAACCTTGAGTTTTTGGAACAAACGTTATTAACATTCTATGTTTTCATTCTACATATCTACATATCTGCAGCCATATCCTGCTAGAGGCCTCCCAACTGTAGCTTGTAGCATGCCGTCGTGTAAAGTCACTAAGCGTGAGAAAAAGCGTGATGTAATCGAATTTCGAATTCCAAGAATTCGTCTGCACATGGCAGGCGACACACGAGCGCGGCGACATCTGCAACAATCCGATGCCCTGGGCTGACTGCCATACGTCATCCTCCTTACCGCCCCACTTGACGCCATCCGACTTTCATCTGTTTCCAAAACCTAAGGAACACCTTCGAGGACTTCACTTCGATAGTGAAGAGGCGGTCCAAGCAGAGGTGAAGTCGCTCCAGCAACACAAACATCCTGCAGTGACGTTATCAACAAACTATTGGGAGAGGTGTGTTCGTCACCAGGATGACTACGGTGAGAAATAAATGTGTAGACATGAAGAATAAAGGTGTGGAATCTCGCTTCAGTCTATGTACATAAAATGTAGAGTGTTAATAATGTTTGTTTTGTTCAAAAACTTCAAGAGTTTTCACATAAAATATTCAGAGGCACTACTTTTCAGAACATCGTCCTGTAATTCATGGTGTCTGTCCCTTTTTTAAATTTATTTAATTTTACATTATACCAACTTTAAAAAAGAAGTCCTGAAATTTCTGGTGGCTCTGTGTTGCTCTACAGCTATACCGTAGTGTTATTTCTTGACTTTCCTTTCTGTGTGGCTGAGATCACTAAATTTCGAGCCGGACGGGATGGCCGAGCCGTTCTAGGCACTACAGTCTCGAACAGCACGACCGCTACGGTCGCAGGTTCGAATCCTGCCTTGGGCATGGATGTGTGTGATGTTAGGTTCGTTAGGTTTAAGCAGTTCTAAGTTCTAGGGGACTCATGACCTCAGAAGTTAAGTCCCATAGTGCTCAGAGCCATTTTTGAACTAAATTTCGGAGATAGTGTTAACCTTGGATGGACGGTGCAAATCTCGCAATCTGTTTCAATAAAGAATTTGCGCTACCATTGTTTTGCTAGCGAAGAGATTTAGCACGAAACAGAGTGACCCGAGATATATAACGATGATTTTGAAAGTGCCTTATAAGACTCGCTGGTTGCGATCCGTACCTTGTATGTCGACATTGAGTCTTGTGGCAGTACTGATACTTCGTGAAACGAACAGGTTAAGTGATGTCATTAGATATCATATTTCGTAGCAGCCTTACTCCATCACGAACACAGCATAAAATATTACATGAAATTACAGCAAACACGTAGTATAGATCTGAGTTTCAGGAAGTAAAGGTGTCAGTGGGCCCTGGAAACCGGAAACAGTTTCATAATTTCATTCAAGCAAGTCTTTTTGACGAGATTATAGTGAAGAGTTTCACTTTGCTGATTGACAACAACTTCTAGCTTTTCTGACTTTTCCTTTTTTATGCCTGTTGGAGCCTAGCTGACAGAGAACGATTGCTATTCACAACCTTTCAGTAACCAATAGCCTTTTTTGTGAATGAGTCCACAGTTGCACAGTAATACATTATTTTGTTAGAATGATAACAGGAGCATAACAATTTACTCATTATAGATGTGTGCTACACAAATTATATTATTGATGTGCATTTTTGGAACTACGTGAAGGTATGTCCTCTGATTTGTAAGTAAATCATCTGTGATGCTGCTTATAGGATGTACCTGCACTGCCGAGCAGTAATTTCAGCAAGAGAATTCCTCAAATACACAAATTATCACTATCTTTCCACTACTTTATGACTATTAGACCTCCATCAGGCAGAATAAATTAAATTACGTTAACAGATGTAGTTTTATGGGCAAATGTAGCATTGTATGGCAGCAGAAGGCGATAACTGTTTCAGGACACAGCTCTGAAAGACAGTTATGTAGACGCTCTCATTGCGCAGATAAATAGTAATAAATACATCTATCAGTGATCACAAGTGGATTCTCCTAATTGTATTTTATTATGTGCATAACTTTTTTTGAACTGACAAACGGGCAAAGAGGAGGGGAGAAACTAGCACAAAAAAGGAAGAGAGAGTTGTGTTTTAAGCTAAGCATTGCTAATGTCATTACTCATATTTCATCAATGTGTTCTGTTGACGTGTCGTGGTTGTGAGGGCTCTGATGTGGAGACTTACTTAGTGGCGGAGGTAACGCTAATGGCTTGTTTTGTAATGTTTTAATATTAAGTAATGATATATTTGCTAAGAAATGTATATCATAAATATGAAATACAAATCCGAAAAAAATATTCATAAATGTGCAGCTAAACTGAATTGGAATACAAATTTATGATGTGAAGATAAGGATCTGTTGGGTTTTATGAGTAGGTAATATTGCAAGCTAGTTGAACAGGAAGTTAACATGGATGTGAAGGCCTGAACGAGAGAAAGTGGCGTGTGTTTAGTCATGACCTAAACTCTCCCCATTCACGAGGAATATGGCCTTGGCTGTTCCAACAGAAGCTCCCATAACAGCTTTTAATTGGTGCGAATCAGCACGATCGCTATAATCACAAAGCGCAGAGCAGTGGAGTCCGGGTTAGGCCAGTGGCCGTACGACAAGTCTGCCACCTGCTACCAACCGCTGCTCGCCTGGTGCTGCGGGCGAGGCAGCAGCGCCGCGAAACAGTGTCGCCGGCGGGCGCGAGAGCGCGGTACGGCCAACTGCGCGCTTCTCCCGGCAGATGGCTCTGCTGTAACCGAGGTCCAGGAGCCTGACGTCGGAATCCTCACACCTCACATCAACCGTGACGCCGTATTTACCGAAAATACCAACTGCCCTGTTTACGTACCGTCGTGATTTTCCAACTGGAAATAAAATAATCAGTAGCTGTTACCCTTCATTTTCTTCTCAACGTGTAGCGTACTTGATGTGATTCTGCGAATCTGAACAGAAATATAGCAGTACCCATCCAATAAAATGAGACGAGTCTATAGCTTTCACCGAACCATTATTTACGGTGTCCATGTAGCTGAATTTATTACAGGAAACAATTTGGAAGAACTGTAACTGTCACGTTTATTTTGCACTTGGGTGCAAAAACGCAATAAATAAAAAAAAAACATGTATTGGCAGCCCCACAGGAAAAATAAGAATCCTTTTCATATTATGAATATAATTTCTGAAACTGGGGAACATAATATTACTACAGCTGCTGAATTGTTGTAGCTCCATAAATTCTACGTTTGCTATCGGAGATTAGAAAGTGAAATCTCAAAAAAAAAAAAAAAAAAATTCACGTCATTTTTGTTTCTCGTCAAACACACAAAAATTTTGCGTGCGACTTTCCTGGTACAACAATTCTTGCTACTCTCCTTGAGTTTGCTGCCGGACGCTAAAATCAATATTTTTCGGTATTTCGGGGATTCACCTGTCCGCCATCTTCGGAGTAGACACTGCTCCTGTTGATTCCCACTGAAAACTTTGACTTAGCAGCAGCGTCTCCTCTAAAGATGGTGGACAGCTGAATCCTCGATATACCGTGTTTTTAGGATCCTACAGCAAATCCGAGAAGATTATCGCAGTAAAATTCTGTTCAGTGGCTACTGGCAGATGTAACCTGATTTCAACACAAAAACAATATATGTAGAGATTTTTTCAGTGTTGGCGAATGACGAATACGAAGTACGTCGACAGATCTTGAAGGAAAAGCAGTGAGCACTGTTTTAATTTATATCGAGCTGATGTAACGAACAACGTCAAAAGCAAATTAATTACATAGTTAGCATCTGAGGACCGAATTTCCACTCTATCATACATCGTGAAAATTAAAAAACAACAGAAAAGCGACTATCAGTCACGGACCAGACCTGCCGAACATGGGTGGATTCAAGAATGAGTTGTCACCCAGTGCCTCTTGACAGTACTTTTACATTGCATCTTGCGAAGATCCTGTTACTATAAATATCCTAGGTTGCACTGCAATTGGTGAGTGAAGAAGTGCATTTGTTTAAACGACAACAACAGGAGGCTCGTCCCATTTTCTATCTAGTCGAAGAGTTTCAGGTTTTCCACAACTCTATGGATCACCTGAGATGAATTCCGGTTTCTTAAAAACTTTTCCACTCCAATGTACATCTGTGCTAGTGCTCAGCTTCTAATAACACCGGCAATGTTCCCACGCTAGACCCTGGTCGTCCTTTCTTCCGTCACAAGCGCAGAACTATCGGTCAGATCTGCTTTACTTACTTGGTATCGTCGCGGAACAAACACTGCTTCTACAATGTCTGTTCCGTCTGTCCTTAACCGGACGAAATCCCTTAATTCAAGTACGACTAAATCAACTGTTTTAAGAACCAAAAGACGGTCTCTAAGTAGTAAATCATGGTGAGACATTTATAGGAGACGGTGTCATCCAGCCAGTTTACCTCTTTCAGAATTCGAATCCATGACTGTTAGAATAATACAATCGCGCATTTCACCTAGGGGGAACGTCAGGAATTAACAGTGTTAGGCGGGAATAAAACTTGAATATCCACTGCATTCAATGCTGTATAAAAAATTTCTTCAAGTTATTTACCATTTTCAGAATTAAAGGTTACTTTTGTCTAACTAATTTATAAAGACATGTAATCCTGCAGCCACTATAAACAAATACACAAAGGAATGAATGACATTAGCTGCCAGTGTGCATTAGTTAAATCGATGGGGTAAGTTGCACAATGTATGCTGGGTCACGATTCGAACCAGGGTCTACATCTACATCTACTATACTCCGCAAGCCACCCATGGTGTGTGGCGGAGGGCACTTTACGTGCCACTGTCATTACCTCCCTTTCCTGTCCCAGTCGCGTATGGTTCGCGGGAAGAACGACTGCCGGAAAGCCTCCGTGCGCGCTCTAATCTCTCTAATTTTACATTCGTGATCTCCTCGGTAGGTATAAGTAGGGGGAAGCAATATATTCGATACCTCATCCAGAAACGCACCCACTCGAAACCTGGACAGCAAGCTACACCGCGATGCAGAGCGCCTCTCTTGCAGAGTCTGCCACTTGAGTTTGCTAAACATCTCCGTAACGCTATCACGCCTACCAAATAACCCTGTGACGAAACGCGCCGCTCTTCTTTGGATCTTCTCTATCTCCTCTGTCAACCCGACCTGGTACGGATCCCACACTGATGAGCAATACTCTAGTATAGGTCGAACGATTGTTTTGTAAGCCACCTCCTTTGTTGATGGACTACATTTTCTAAGGACTCTCCCAATGAATCTCAACCTGGCACCCGGCTTACTAACAATTAGTTTTATATGATTATTCCACTTCAAATGGTTCCGTGCGCATACTCCCAGATATTTTACAGAAGTAACTGCTACCAGTGTTTTTTTCCGCTATCATATAATCATACAATAAAGGATCCTGTTTTCTGTGTATTCGCAATACATTACATTTGTCTATGTTAAGGGTCAGTTGCCACTGCCTGCACCAAGTGCCTATCCGCTGCAGATCTTCCTGCATTTCGCTACAATTTTCTAATGCTGCAACTTCTCCGTATACTACAGTATCATCCGCGAAAAGCCGCATGGGACTTCCGACACTAGCTACTAGGTCATTTATATATACTAGGCAGATGCACCGACCACTGCACCATTTGGGTACAGTGGTCATCGGGCTTGCATCAACTATCCTAGCATGCTCCTGTCATACTCGGATTCCCGTCTTATCTATACAAATACTGATGTAGTGCCCCTCGTCCATTATCCTCATTACTCGCAGCATTTCGCCGATTCCCGTAAGAGCACGGGCGTCGTGTGCATTCACATTAATCATTGACCGTCCTCACCTTAATTATATATGTGGTGTCTGTTCTTTCGGACATTTGTCTGTTCTTACACACTACTGGCCATTAAAATTGCTGCACCACGAAGATGACCTGCTACAGACGCGAAATTTAACCAACAGGAAGAAGATGCTATGATATGCAAATGATTAGCTTTTCAGAGCATTCACACAAGGTTGGCGCCGGTGGCGACACTTATAACGTGCTGACATGAGGAAAGTTTCCAACCGATTTCTCATACACAAACAGCAGTTGACCGGCGTTGCCTAGTGAAACGTTGTTATGATGCCTCGTGTAAGGAGGAGAAACGCGTACCATCCCGTTTCCGACTTTGATAAAGGTCGGATTGTAGCCTATCGCAATTTCGGTTTATCGTATCGCGACATTGAGGTTAGCAGAATATGGAATCGGTGGGTTCAGGAAGGTAATACGGAACGCCGTGCTAGATCCCAACGGCCTCGTATCAGTAGCAGTCGAGATGAGAGGCATCTTATCCGCATGGCTGTAACGGATCGTGCAGCCGCGTATTGACCCCTGAGTCAACAGATGGGGACGTTTGCAAGACAACAACCATCTGCACGAGCAGTTCGACGACGTTTGCAGCAGCATGGACTATCAGATCAGAGACCGTGGCTACGGTTACCCTTGACGCTGCATCACAGACAGGAGAGCCTGCGATGGTGTACTCAACGACGAACCTGGGTGCACAAATGGCAAAACGTAATTTTTTCGGATGAATCCAGGTTCTGTTTACAGCATCATGATGGTCGCATCCGTGTTTGGCGACATCGCGGTGAACGCACATTGGAAGCGTGTATTCGTCATCGTCATACTGGCGTATCACCCAGCGTGATGGTATGGGGCGCCAATGTTTACACGTCTCGGTCACCTCTTGTTTGCATTGACGACACTTTGAACAGTGGACGTTACATTGCAGATGTGTTACGACCAGTGGCTCTACTACTCATTCGATCCCTACGAAATCCTACATTTCAGCAGGATAATGCACGACCGCATGTTGCAGGTCCTGCACGGGCCTTTCTGGATGCAGAAAATGTTCGACTGCTGCTCTGGCCAGCACGTTCTCCAGATCTCTCACCAATTGAAAACGTCTGGTCAATGGTGGCCGAGCAACTGGCTCGTCACAATACGCCAGTCACTACTCTTGATAAACTGTGGTATAGTGTTGAGGCTGCATGGGCAGCTGTACCTGTACACACCATCCAAGCTCTGTCTGACTCAATGCCCAGGCGTATCAAGGCCTTTATTACGGCCATAGATGGTTGTTCTAGGTACTGATATCTCAGGATCTATGCATCCAGATTGCGTGAAAATGTAATCAGATGTCAGTTCCAGTATAATGTATCTGTGCAATGAATACCCGTTTATCATCTGCATTTCTTCTTGGTGTAGCAATTTTAATGGCCAGTAGTGTATAATTAGAGCGACGCTGGCCACTGATAACTTGAGTGTGGATGCACACGACGCTCGAACTCTTACGGGAATCGGCGAAATACCGCGAGTAATGCGGATAATAGGCAAGGGGCACTACATTCGTAGTATGTGGACAGGTTGAGAATTTGAGTCTGAAGGGAGGCGTGCTAAGGTATTTGGTGCAGATGTGATGACCTCTGTGTCTAGATGGGGCAGTGGTGAGCGCATCTGCCTAACAACCAGGAGACCTGCCGCAGTGGTCAGCGCATCTGCCTAGTAACCAAGAGGCCCGGGTTCGAATCGACTGATTTAATCAATGCTCACTAGCAGTTAATGTCATTAATTCCTTTATATCCGGATCCTGCATTAAGTTCAATAGGCAAACATCTAGAAGCCTTCCTTCAACGAAGGGCGAGTCTGGGCACAATTCGAATGAAAGGTTTCCCTCCTTGCGCAACGACTTTAACATCAAAAGGTGTTGAATTACAAGTGTACCTCCTGCCGAATCCAGCTGCATGACTCCTAACTGTTCTGAGCACCGTTAGATGCTATCTACGGGGACGACAAAGAGGAGTCACCCGTTTCCGGCGCGCGAAGTCGGCGAACGTTGCGGAGCGCCCGCCTTCCGGCCGCCGCGCCGCCGTGACTCGAGGCAGCGGGCCGCCTCCTGCAAAGCGCAGACCCGCCCACGGGGTCCTCCCATTCGAGGGAGAGCGCGGGAGTCAAAGGGCCGACTCGTCCCATCCGCGCACACCGGACTTCCTGGGCAGATGCTGCAGAGTGCGCGCGTCCAGACGCCGCTTCCGGAGGAGAAGGTGGCAGCGGCGGGCAGGCGGCTGCCGATCTGCCCGATTTCCATATTAAAAGCGCGAGGCCGCGAGTGGCACGCGCCGGAAGCGCCCTCCGGAGCTTCCGGCCCCGCCACGCCCCGCCGCTGCGACCCTCACACTCTCCGGTTTCCCGCGGCTGCAGCAGCCGCCCGCCGGCTGGGCGGTCCGGCGCGGCCCGAAACCGCCGGATCGGTTCAGCTGCGGGGACCACCCCGCCAGATGTGCTTCCGATGCCGGGGGACAGGGAGCGATGAATGCGCGCGTCGAAAGGGCTAAACTGCGGCTATTGACAGCGGCGAAGCGCAGATAAGGGGATAATGCCGAATAACAGTTCCGCGGGAACAGTAATGGAAAAAGGAAAACACAGAGCGAGGTGTCGCCTCGCCCCGATGATGGCTGTCGTGCGGGCTCGTCGTGAAAAAATCGTGCCCGTCGGTTAGCCGATAGCATCGCGCCCTCGATCCGCGCCGGGCGCCAACGGCCGTTTCCTGGACCGCCCACAATCGTACACTGTGTCCTCGCTGCGGCCCCTCCAGGTGGATGTTAGCTCACCGCATTCCACAGACACCCTCCGGATTCGTTTTTTCGTGTCTGCATACTTACTACACTCCCATTCTCGATTATGTACACTACTGGTCATTAAAATTGCTACACCAAGAAGAAATGCAGATGATAAACGGGTATTCCTTGGATAAAAATATTACACTAGAACTGACATGTGATTACATTATCACGCAGGTTGGATGCATAGATCCTGAGAAATCAGTGCCCAGAACAACTACCTCTGGCCGTAATAACGGCTTTGATACGCCTGGGCATTGAGTCAAACAGAGCTTGGATGGCGTGTACAGGTACAGCTGCCCATGCAGCTTCAACACGATACCACAGTTTATCAAGAGTAGTGACTGGCGTATTGTGACGAGCCAGTTGCTCGGCCACCATTGACCAGACGTTTTCAATTGGTGAGAGATCTGGAGAACGTGCTGGCCAGGGCAGCAGTGGAACATTTTCTGTATCCAGAAAGGCCCGTACACACCTGCAACGTGCGGTCGTGCATTATCCTGCTGAAATGTACGGTTTCGCAGGAATCGAATGAAGGGTAGAGTCACGGGTCGTAACACATCTGAAATGTAACGTCCACTGTTCAAAGTGTCGTCAATGCGAACAAGACCGAGACATGTTACCAATGGCACCCCATACCATCACCCCGGGTGATATGCCAGTAAGGCGATGACGAATACACGCTTCCAATGTGCGTTCACCGCGATGTCGCCAAACACGGATGCGACTATCATGATGCTGTAAACAGAACCTGGATTCATCCGAAGAAATGACGTTTTGCCATTCGTGCACCCAGGTTCGTTGTTGAGTACACCATCGCAGGCGCTCCTGTCTTTGATGCAGTGTCAATGGTAACCGCAGCCATGGTCTCCGAGCTGATAGTCCATGCTGCTGCAAACGTCGTCAAACTGCTCGTGCAGATGGTTGTTGTCTTGCAAACGTCCCCATCTGTTGACTCAGGGATGGAGACGTGAATTCACGATCCGTTAGAGCCATGCGGATAAGATGCCTGTCATCTCGACTGCTAGTGATACGAGGCCGTTGGGATCTAGCACGGCGTTCCGTATTACCCTCCTTAACCCACCGATTGCATATTCTGCTAGCAGTCATTGGATCTCGACCAACGCGAGCAGCAATGTCGCGATACGATAAACCGCAATCGCGATAGGCTACAATCCGACCTTTATCAAAGTCGGAAACGTGGCGGTACGCATTTCTCCTCCTTACACGAGGCATCACAACAACGTCTCACCAGGCAACGCCGGTCAACTGCTGTTTGTGTATGAGAAATACGTTGGTAACTTTCCTCGTGTCAGGACGTTGTAGGTGTCGCCCCCGGCGCCAGCCTTGTGTGAATGCTCTGAAAAGCTAATCATTTGGATATCACAGCATCTTCTTCCTGTCTGTTAAATTTCGCGTCTGTAGCACGTCATCTTCATGGAGTAGCAATTTTAATCTCCAGTAGTGTATTTAACACATTTACGTGTTGAATAAATATCACGGCAGCCGTTGTAAGTCTTTTACTAAAGGCAGCAGCGGTTTCGTAAGTTTAAATTACATGTTTAGGTGCAAATATGAGTAAAACGAAGAAAGAGACCGCAGACGATATTAGGCAAAGACTCTATCACAGTAATAAAAAGCGTCCGCAAGACTGACTGCCTACATTATACTGACCAAGTCTCGTTTACAGTCTAATCGCATCTTTTGCCTTATAATTCGGAATACTTCACGAAAAACTGTATTCGTGGCAACGGAACTTGAACCTATGATCAAATGGGACGACAGCCCCAACTATTTTATTAAAGTTTATCAGACGTTATTTACGCATCTGCGCACGCGACGTTTCCCTCGGGGCCTGTGTCTGGATATCCTGTCAGTTAGTGTATGTCATTCGCAGCGTTCCGTCCTGGCTCGGCTTCTACTGAGGTACTGCATACTCTACATTTCGTCTTTTCCCTTCCCTCCTCCCCCTTCTCGGTCTTTTCGCTGTTTTTTTATAATCTTTTCTCTCGTCCCATTTCTTCTTAGGTTCTATTTTCGTATCTGCGTTTTCCATGACTATCGCTTTACGCGAAATTTCTCAAATTTTAGAGAAAAGATTCGGATCGGACCGTAAAAATAGGCTTGACCACTATAATATAGGTATTCAGTCTTGAGGACACTTGTTATCACTGTGATATGGCCTTTGCGTAGTACTCTTTAGTCTCTTTCTTCTTTTATTCAGATTTGACGATGTAATTTAAAATTAAAAAAACCAGTCGTGCATTTTATAAAGGATATACAACTGCTGCAGCACTATTTATTCAACATGAAGAAGTTTAGCTGTGAATGCCCGTCCAATAAACTGTTTTAGCTAGCTCGTTTAAACATGGTAACCTTCATATAGCCATTCGAAGAATTTGACCGCCACGTCTCGGTCTTGTGACAAGTTAAGGCAACAAGCATGTAACGAAATGCAGGAAGACCTTCACAGGATTGACCTTTTTAGTACGGAAAGGAAGCCTTCCAGTTTTTACTTTAACCTCTCAGTTCGTAAGAAAGAAAGACACTAGTTTTTAATCCCCTGAAGCATTACCTCTTTATATAAAACGTAAACCGTATGTGGATAAACACAATACGACTAACTTTGTTTTTAAATTTCGCAGTGGCATGAACTTTCTGATGCCGCAACAGAATATTTAAATGGGCGTTTAATAAGGCTTAAACGTAGACAAAAATAAAAGCATAAGTCTTGCGTCTGACGTCAACAGCTACTCACTTCACTACTTATAAGTGTACCTTGGGCGATGCAAGTGATTTTCCGCTATGTATCCTGTGATACTTAATAAACTGAAAATATCTGACCTAGCGGAATTTTATATTGAGGCTCCCGCCTCTGCAAGCACTTGCCTTGCGGTTCAGCATCAACACGAACTTAACTGCATAGTTAAAAATTTCATTCAAAATAAAAATTTCGTCACTGGTGAAGGAAGTTTATTTTCTCTCAGCATTAATCCCCAGTAAATCGAATGTAGTACATTCCAGAACGTAGTTCAGAAAGAACGAAGCCAACACATATTACCGTTAATACTCTAAATTGTATTATTTGATGAGCAGAAGAACCGTGAGATAAGCAACTTGCAAAGTTGGATGACTAAAAAAAATTGGATATTCTAAGGAAGTTGGGAATTCCAACACAGAAGTAAGGTAGCTCACACTAAATATGTCTGCAAAGTAACTCGCACACAGAAATCTTAATGTTCCATGATTTGAAGAACCCCATAAGCACTATTACGTAAATGCAGCACCGGCATGCAAGCTAGCAACAATTTCACCGTAATCCAGAATGAACTCGAGTTAATCTGCCCATTTCTTTATCGCAATATAAAGCGTCTATACTAAACAGCCCAGCACACCATCACAGCAGCAAGTGGAAGAACAGTGTGTTCAGCCCTAAGTTGACCGTTTGCTGCCGACCACACAGTCTCGCTGACTGACGCTGCTGCTCCTTAATGACTAACTTACGCCAGAGCTCATACAACTTATTCAGACCTAAATATCAGTTTTCACCTAGCAATATACTAATCCAGCAGACAGCTACACGTTTACAGATTCTTTGATACAGACAAGTGCCCAGCAAAACACGAATTAATACACAGCATGAAATGTGTCCAAGTAATGTGACCGTTTTTCCAGAAACAGACTAATGGTTCAAATGGCTCTAAGCACTGTGTGACTTAACATCTGAGGTCATCAGTCCCCTAGACTTAGACCTACTTAAACTTAACTAACCTAAGGACAGCACACACATCCATGCCCGAGGCAGGATTCGAACCTGCGACCGTAGCAGGAGCGCGGTTCCGGACTGAAGCGCCTAGAACCGCTCGGCCACAGCGGCCGCCGGAAATAGACACGTACGGCATGAAAATACACAATGAGAGACCCATTTTGTACGGAATATTTCACTGACACCAAGGAATATGATAAATAGGAGTACTAGTGATTGTTGGTAACTGACTAAAGTAAACTTAGTGTTCATTTACTCTCGATTACGATTTGCATGCCTTGTAGAAGTAAGAAAACACTGAAAGCATTCTGGACGGTACGAGGAGAGTAAGAGTCGGCTGCCACCCGCAGAGTCATTCCGCAGACCTCCCGAGGGAGAGGTGAGGGTTAGTCACCCACAGTCAAGCAGTTCTTTGTGACACTGTCCTGGGCAAATAAAGTTTCGTGGACGCACAGAAAGATCCTCCTGTGGCACGAGCTCCCACTGCCTAAATTTTACAACACAGGTAGAGAGGTATGTTTCAACAGAAAATACTATTTTGTACTAAAGCAAAAAGCACAATTTTTCTCCAGACACTACAGATAAGCCGGCCGGAGTGGCCGTGCGGTTCTAGGCGGTACAGTCTGGAACCAAGCGACCGCTACGGTCGCATGTTCGAATCCTGCCTCGGGCATGGATGTGTGTGCTGTCCTTAAGTTAGTTAGGTTTAATTAGTTCTAAGTTCTAGGCGACTGACCTCAGAAGTTAAGTCGCATAGTGCTCAGAGCCATTTGAACCATCTGAACCACTACGGATAAATAATTCGCAAATGGAGTGGGGACCCACAGTTTTGGGCCTTTGAAATTTAAGACATAAAAAAATTTAAGACATAAAAAAATTAAAAAAAACATTTTCACGACATAAGAATCGCAAAGATTGGCTCACTTAATTACAAGTTAGACAATGAAGTTCATCTGTGTCGGTGAACAACGCCTCATTGCTCACACATTGCTCACAGAAGGAGACAGACAGTGAGGAGACCTTTTCTGTGTAACATGGTAAGATGAATGTTATTGGTTAAGCAAATAGATGAGAGCCCAGGAAAGGGGACTGGTATGTTCTCAGAAGCATTTCTACTGTTCGGGACTCAGAAGATCCAGAGCCCATCCAAATGGGTTTCAGAAAAAAATACAAAAGGCGGTAATTCGAGGTTTCCTTGTAGTATACATTCGAGTAGAAATCACTCCATCTTGAACTTCCTTTTGAGCTTCATCTACTTCAACTCCATCGCCGCACTGCTGAGAGCCGCTAGCCTGCCATCATCAGCGCTAACATATCGATATCTTAGAGATGTTTCGGGCTGATCTGCAGTTTGCCATTGGCGAAGTTAATGACTCCGCCAGTGATTGATTTTGCAGCCACTTCAGCCTACACTTCAATACTATGGTGAGACTGAGCCACAACTGCAAGACAATGCGCGGGAAACTATTTTATATCTTTTGATCACTTCAAGCTACACTTTGAAGACTTGCATTTTCAGTCAGTGAAGAGTGCTCTAGTACTATCTATTGTCAATTAACATCATGACAATCACTGGGTATTTTGCCATTGCAATAAATTCACAGTGGTGATTATCAGTGCCTTTCCCTCTGAACCCTACATCAGATATGTAAATCCATTATTATATCAGTGTTATCACTTTTTGTCATGTGTCAATAATTTTATCGAAATAAATCAAAATAGTTGTCATACGTGTTTAATTTAGTAGCCGTAAGTTAACTCGATCATTATTCTGGAGAGTACTTGCAGTTCGTTTAAACCTAGGTCACCTTACATCTAACAGCATACTACTTTCAAGTAGACCACAAAAATTAAATAAATGTAGCTTGTTACTTATGAATAAGTGAAGATATTTTCTACTGTACGATTACACTAGCTGCAACTAATCACTTCAGACAGTAACTGGTACATTTTCCACTATTTAGAATTAATCACTGCAAAATGTAACTCCTACAAAAGACCTAGGAGTAATCCATCAGGACAGACGTAAAATGGAGTGGCCATATAAAATAAAAATTAGGAAGAACAGATTCCAGGCTGAAATTCATTGGGAGAATTATGAAGAAAAGTTGTTTATCGACGAATGAAATGGATTAATACGAAAGTTGGAGAAGATTCAAAGAAGAGCCTTCCGTTTCATCAGTAGATGGTTCAGCGTGCGCGAGAGCGTAGCGAAGATGCTACAGAAACTACAATGTCGCACAATACATACAGACCTCAGATTTGTCACCCACAGGGCAGTACTGCGATGCAATAGGGAGACGTATACTGTCATGTCAGCCAACACCCTGCGCTCTTAGTGAATCGACAAAACACATGTTTCAAGTATGATAAGAAATTCCTTAAGAAGCCTGAACCGTGATTTATTTTCAAAGAATATTCTTAAGAATTTATTTCATTTACTATGGATTCATCAAGAACATTAACACATTTAATCACACTATGTAAGCATAGAAGTAGTTGCCAGGGTGTAACTGATGAAATCATAACCAAATTCCTGTCCATTATAATTATCCGGGCTGTTATGCCGTGGTCGGTTGATGAATTCTGTGTCGATTCCCAACGTTTCGTCTCCGACTGCGGGAGACATCTTCAAGGCGTTCCGTAGCTCGATGGAAGGCCCAACACACCCACTGGCTCGCTACTGACTGCCGCTAAATTCCGTGTCCGCGCGCTCCCACGCCGCGGCGTGACGTCACGTGTTTTGAAAACGTCAATATAACCACGAGAATTCAGTTTACAATGGAGGAGGAGGTAGACGGCAAATTACATTTCCTCGATGTGCTTGTTTCTAGAAACGAAAATGGTAGTTTGGGCCACTCAGTATACCGCAAACCCACGCACACGGACCGTTATTTGCACCGGGATTCGAACCACCACCCACAACAGAATAGGGGTGTTATCAAGACGTTAGCGGACAGAGCTAGAAACATATGTGAACCTGAGTTGCTCGACGCTGAGATGAACGTCTCCACAATGCACTAATGAAGAACGGATATTCGTCCGCCGAAATAAAACGTGCGTTGAGGCAGCCACGCAGAAATCATACTGACGTACAGGCTACTGCAAAATCTAAGGTTTTCCTGCCGTTTATTAAAAATGTAACGGAAAGAATAGGGAGGATCTTGACGAAGCGGAATATTACCGTAATTTACAAGCCCACCAGGAAGATACAGGAATACCTTAAGCCTGCCAAGGACGCTCGCAAACCATTGGAAAAAGCGGGAGTGTATAGGATCCCATGCAGCTGTGGTGATGTTCATCTGGGTACCACTAAAAGAACGGTTTCTAAACGTTTGGAAGAGCACAAGGGAAATTGTAGAAGAGGAGAAACGGAACGATCAGCTGTTGCGGAGCATGCTTTCCAGCCAGGGAACCACAATATTCGTTTCGAGGAGACGCAAGTACTAGCGGCCACAAGCGGATATTACGAAAGGCTCTACAGGGAGGCAATCGAAATCACTAAACACCCAAATAATTTCAACCGAAAGGAGGAGGGCGTGAAATTAAACGGTATATGGATGCCGGTGTTAAAGAAGATGTGTACCACCCGTCCACTACTGAGTGATGTCAACCGCGATCGACGGCGACGGACAGCGGCCAATTGCACTGACGTTTTCAAAACACGTGACGTCACGCCGCGGCGTGGGAGCGCGCGGACACGGAATTTAGCGGCAGTCAGTAGCGAGCCAGTGGGTGTGTTGGACCTTCCATCGAGCTACGGCCCCCTTGAAGATGTCTCCCGCAGTCGGAGACGAAACGTTGGGAATCGACACAGAATTCATCAACCGACCACGGCATAACAGCCCGGATAATTATAATGGACATGATATTTCCGGCCGTGAAAGTCTACATTTTAGAACCAAATTCCTTTTAACAAATGGAATTTTATTCACTTGAATAGTGCCTAAAAGCATTTTTTTAAATAAACAGATTTAAAATTATAATCAGAAAGCACCCTCTAAATATCAAAGTTACAATTTATTCAGAGGCAGAAAGAAACAAGTTTTGACTCTATGAGCTTTTGGGCAGAGAACATTACCTCTACCTTCTGGCACGGCCGTAGTTACGACTGCTCACAACAGCCTCTGAAAGACTACACAGGTGTAAATCTGCAACACATCAGATAATTTTAAACTAAGAGTTTTACAATTTACACAAGCACACAAACTACGCACCCCCCGTAGAAGGGATGGAAATGGTACCAAACACTAACAATTAAAATATTAACCTTGCCACCGAAGGTGCAACTTGGTTTCAACTTCTAAGAAAAGTCTTATGGTGAAAGGTTGGCAACTTTATATACTAAAATGATCATTTCAGTAAAAGCCCATGAAATGCAATCTTACATAAAATTCTACAAGGTTGGCCAAACAATAGTTAAGATGTTCTACAGTACACAGATACCGCCTCTCAAGATCATAGGCAATAATATCAAAGTTTCCAAAGATGAAAACATATTTCAGGTATTAGGCCATTACACTCCAAGCAATAAATTCGTTAACACGCCATATCCGACAAACATGACAGAGGCAGCTACTAACGTACGGTAGATTGATAGGGAGATTACCCAACAACCCGAACCGCAGGTTGCTCTAACCCGCCCCTACTCCACAAGGGAAAAAACGGACCATCCAATTTATAAACAACCTCCTTCCCGCAGGTGGGCAAACGGAAAAGAATGGTGGGACGACCCCAAAGCAAAACGGCTGGTGACCTCACCAAGAAAACAAGTAGAATTTAACAAAAGTAAATAAAACAACATATCGCCAATCACTTCTAATAAACTGCGATTTCTCGAGACCTGGCGCAGCACCCCCAAATCGCCCTCCCGAACCGTCCGCTGCCAGCCGTTTCAACGGACGCTGGAAGGCGCGCCGATCTCCCGTCTCACGGCGTCGTAGCTCGCACCGGCCAGACTGATGACGTGAGTTGACTCCTGTTGCTCTCGTGTCGACCGCGAAGTCACTACCCCTCGCTATACGCGGCGGCCCACTGGACTCACGTGGCGACCTCACATGCCCTGACGCTCAAGACGGACAAGTCATCTTGAGAGTCAGTGCACGACTGACCAACCGATCGATCCAACCGCCAATGACCATTGCCTGAGGAAACTCGAGCAGAATGGCGGCCTAACGCGCAGACTCAGATGGAGGAACTAAGCCCCGACCGGGCGACCACTCGCTGAGTTCTCTTACTGGCGGAGTGGAAAGATTCATTTTTGCCGGCTTTAAAGGCTGATCCGAATGACAGACATACTAGCACTCCGAACGACAGACACTAACTGCCTAACAAATGCGGACGAGAGACAGACTAGCAAGCTGGGGACGAGAGACTAACCCAGACTGTCCGCAGCTCGTGGTCGTGCGGTAGCGTTCTCGCTTCCCACGCCCGGGTTCCCGGGTTCGATTCCCGGCGGGGTCAGGGATTTTCTCTGCCTCGTGATGACTGGGTGTTGTGTGCTGTCCTTAGGTTAGTTAGGTTTAAGTAGTTCTAAGTTCTAGGGGACTGATGACCATAGTGCTCAGAGCCATTTGAACTAACCCAGACTGATCGACTGGAGAGCTCATAGCGCCCCTTAAATGCAAGTGAACAGGCAACCTTTTCCCTTTCCCACCAGAGGGAGACACCAAAGCAGCGATTGCCACAGCGGCGCCACCGCCAGAAACGGAGGGCGACTGCTTCACACTACGCGCTGCGGCGCGCTCTTCAAAATAGCAATTTCTACCACGGCTCAAAGCCATTTGGAGTTTGTTTGCTTGAATACCACAGCGAATACAGGAGTGTATTCGTGCGTATGTTGGTCGCACCTACGTTGATGAAAATGCCCTTCAGTTACCAATGGAATGACAGTTTAATCAATTTAATACTCGTAGTGTGATAAACATCTACATAAAGTTGATAAATAACGGACTGGCGCTTCGTGGCCTTTCTGCTTCCATCAGTGTATCTCACGTACGTATAAGTCGATGTATTGTCGAATAAGTGCAAAGTAAATGTGATATAAGGCGAAACATGCTGTCGTAAATCCTTGCTGGCCAACAGTAAGTAACATGAAGGCAGCGAATCAGACTGATTCTGACGGGGAATCGCAGTCGGCAGAAGTGAAAGGAGAGCTTCCAGCTGCATTCCTGGCAGGTAGGCCCGCGGCGTGCGAGCCCTGAGCGCAGCCAGCTGGCGACTCCTTCCATTGAGGGCCGCGCGGGGACCCATTCAAGACGTGCCAGTGCGGGAGTCGGGGGTCGGGGGACGGCCGACACGGAGGGGACCTCCGCATCCTCCGGCGCACGTCAGGGCCGCCGAGCGGGTCACACTTCTTGTCGGCTACGCAAGCAGCGACGGGCCTGCAGGCTTACTGGAGCAGGGGATACCGCGGGTCCAAGGTTCGGCTCTGGAGAGTCACAGTTTGTTACTGTCTCTCGTCTCGTCCCTGCCGCCTCATTCCCCCCTCCCCCCCCCCCCCCAAAGTATAACTTGCTGACACATCACTTCTAACGTACAAAAGATGCCTTAGATTTTTACGACAATAACAATCTAACAGAAAAACGTTTAAGTACAATAATAACACGAGTATTTTATTCACATTAGTGCTTAGTACTTCAGTTTGACGTCAGTTCAAGAAATTTCAGTTCAGGGAAAAATTTCATTCCAAAATCATTTTTCCGGGAACTGGAAATGTAACGGGTGGATACAGTTAAATTGCAGCTACCTCATGGAAGCCCATTGTGGGCTGTAATTCTCGTATGGTAGTTATGCTAAGGCGTTAATGCTCAACCTATTTACGCTAGAAAATGAATTAGTTCAAATTTTGACCACCAGGTGCAAAGCTGACGCTGCACAGCATCTTGTCGACGTCTCCGGTGTCCATATTGAACAAATTGTGTAATCAGTGGTTAATAATATAGTTAATTATGCATTTCACATTTGTTTGGCGTTTTCTTCTCACATCTCGTTCCTAACCCATTATATACGAAAACACTTCTTGCTTTCATAGCGCCAGATTTGCAGCTGGTGGTCAAAATTAGGACTGATTTTTTCCAGCGTAAATTGGTTCCGCTTAACGCATTAGCACATCTACCACGTTTCGCTGCCATACGATAATTACAGCACCCACTGAACCTCTGTGAGTAGGTACACTTCAATTTGTACAACCACCCGGTACGTCTGTCACGTAACTGAGTAACTGTAATCGAGTAGCAGCAAACTGGAACAATTTAGGCAGTCTCGTATTTTACATGACACGAAATCGAAATCTGCACTCCTTATCATTACGCCACATACTGCAGATTATGGGCCTATGCGATAGTGTAAATAGGAGGCGACGGGGAGGAGGGTGAACACTCGTTACGCTCGGGAAAGTCACTCTTTCTTTACTAAAAGTCGTTCAAATGGCTCTTAGCATTATGGGACTTAACTTCTGATGTCTTCAGTCCCATAGAACTTGTAACTACTTAAACCTAACTAACCTAAGGACATCACACACATCCATGCCCGAGGCAGGATTCGAACCTGTGGCCGTAGCGGTCGCCCGGCTCCAGACTGTAGGGCATAGAATTTCTTTACTCAGTTTTCTGCTATTAACCGGTGGACTCACGAAGTGTGTCGAGTTTGTTTGTGACAGCAATCATCTTGCGAATGGGCGGTTTTTCCTGGCTGGAATGTTTTCTGCAGTCTGTCAAAAAATGGTTCAAATGGCTCTGAGCACTATGGGACTTAACATCTGTGGTCATCAGTCCCCGAGAACTTAGAACTACTTAAACGTAGCTAACCTAAGGGCATCACACACATCCATGCCCGAGGCAGGATTCGAACCTGCGACCGTAGCAGTCTGAGCGCCTAGAACCGCTCGGCCACCGCGGCCGGCCCTCCTAGTCTGTCAAACCATATGCGCATCCACATATGCACAGTTTGCAGTTCTCCATAATTTTTTGCCATTTTCAGTTTACTTTGTACCCCGAAATTTCGAATTTAATTTGTGCAAAATGTAGACGCTTTTGTAATACGTTCCATGGGAGGACCCGATGATCTTTTCCATCTCCTCTGTTTGGATTCACGCCCACTCAGTACACAGTGACCGTTCCAAAAAATCTATATCCAAGTCTACTAAAACCACTCGCTGCGGCTGCTTTGAACAGACCGTGGACGATTTCCTGCTGCCTCCTTGACCACTTCCTTGTCCACTACGCCATTGCGCTCTTCTTTAAGGACTTCGTAGTTGAAGACACGTTCAGCACCAACATTCTATCCTTTCCCTGTCATTCGTGTTCACCACTAATGGCAGGATATTTTGCTGATTAAATGCAGCAAAATGGCTCTGAGCACTATGGGATTTAACAACTGAGGTCATCAGTCCGCTAGAACTTAGAACTACTTAAAGCTAACTAACCTAAGGACATCACACACATCCATGCCCGAGGCAGGATTCGAACCTGCGACCGTAGCGTTCGCGCGGTTCCAGACTGAAGCGCCAGAACCGCTCGGCCACACTATCCGGCTACTAAATGCAGCACATTTCGCTGAAACAAATACGGGGTAAAACAATACTCATTTGTTTTGGTGGGGTCAGGTTAGAACGCAAGTTACTCATTTTAATCTAAATTGTCTTAAACTCTTCAAAAGAATGGATCACGTCTTGCTGTCATGCTCAACGACTAGATATTCGAGACAAAGGACAAGATCCTCGGTGGGATTAGATCTGGAAATCGTCGAAAGCCTTTTTGGAGGAAGTATCACGGTCAGCTATGTAGGGGCAATGCAGGGAACGTAGATGTCTGTAAACAATCAAATTATCTCACCAATGTTGATACGATGATATTATTAATTTATCATTAAAGTTAACATTTGTACCAGGCCAGGATTCGGACCAGGACCTTCTGAATATAGTGAGCTCTCCCTCAATCTCTCAATAGAGGAACAATGCTCGTACCATTAATTGTAAGTAAAGCCCAAATACAAATTTTTGATAGGTGAAGCTTATTTAAATTTTATAATTATGATGTGGAATAAGTTTCTATAAGCTGCTGAGCACATTTTATTTCCACACATTGCACACTTTCGTATTCCAGAAAGTACACGTTTTGCTATAAAACGATTGAACTGATGTCCACAAAACACACTATAATATCATTACTACTACCACAACACATAGACCTATTGTAATCGACAAAGTTATCATCGAAGAAGCTATCACATAATATTCGAAACCGTATTCTCTTGTAGTTTAACCTAGCAAATCTAACTTAAGTAGACAAGATTTCTCTGTACACAGTTGAATGTAATGGTATCTAAATGGAGTTTCCATTATAATCTTTAACATAGAAAAAAGAAAAAGACAACCACCAAATTTCTCTGTAAAATACGCAATTTTTATGTGTATTTATCATTAATTATACGCGTTTTCTACATTTGAGTAAATGAAATATAAATTGTTAACAGCTTTATTAAAATATATTGTTTGCTGAAATACTGAAATTAGTACGCTGTTCACACACTTATGGTAAACGCCTCGTCGTTGACGTGACAAGATGATCTAATTTTCCTTACTTTTCTCATTGTCGTCCACTGTCTGTGAATGTACTTCAGAATTCACATCCACGTAATTACGAGCAGTAAGAAAAGCTCATCACAGAGGACTGACTCGAATAAGTGTATAGAAATATGGGATGAAATTTATTGAAGTGTCAGGCCACTAGGACGCTCCTACAGTTGAAATACGTACGAAATGTTAATCGTTACCAATATTTCATAGCAAACAGTACTTGAATCTCGAAAGAGGCTTCCTTTTGTGGACTCATCTGTTCTTTTTATCGACGAGAGTGTAACGATCTTCTTAGCGCTATCGTTGTTATTTAATTCAGCCACTAAGAGAATCATAATTATGACAGTCGACAGAAGAGTTTATGTTATTTTGATTTGTGCTAGGTCTTTAGTCACGCAAAAGACTCCTAAATGTTTGGTTTTGGCTTTCTGCTTTGTACTGAGCATTTCGCACAATATCGATTTTCTTCATATTTGGCTTATCAGTACTACTTTCATTTTATTCATGATAGATACGAGGTGGTGGTTGTTAAAATCAATGTACAGTAAATTAACACTAATGTACTCTGGTGGTTGTAGTACCTGTCACTGAGAATTGCAGCTCTAATCATTTACATACTCGCCGACGTTGTGTAGTTTTACGAAGTTAGACTGACACCCAACCATGTCTTCTGACTATTTCATATTTATTCGGCAGTGTAGCCATTTCCATTTCGTTCATTGCTCAGTTCGTACGCCGCTAAGTCAACTCCACGGCCACTGGAGATCACAAAAGGAGCGACGCGAATTAACAAGTGATACTCGTTCATCTGTGGCGCCTTCCAGGCTACGTTACCCTCGAAACATTTGTTGTAGAGCGGTCCAGTTACGATGCTACCGGTACTGCCTTGCGCAAGCCATCGCCGACAGTCTGAAGCAACGCGCTGCAGAGGCCAAGGACCCCGTGGCTGGAGCCAGCAACCAGCAGGAGGAAGTGTGGCTGTCGTCGCCGCTGGGAGGGGAGCGGCTCCAGCTGGAGTTTCTGGAGACGCTGGCCTACCTGCCCTCACCTGCTGGCCGCCACTCTACCTGCTCTTTGCACACACGCACACACACACTGTCTGCTTCTAAAGGAGGGGCCGGCGCCCCCAGAACTTGCAGCCTGTGCTGTTCACAGCCGCGGATTTAGGCGACCCGCTCCCCAACCTCCAGTCTCCTTTCTGCAGGTGCGTCCTCAGCTGCACTCGCAGGTTCTTCCAAGGCTCTGCTCATCTTAACTGTAATGAGTTTTTTCGCTCAAGATCAAACGTCCCTGTTTCGCTCCCATCAAAATTTTAGTATTTACTGAAACTTCCCGACACATTGTGTTTTCTGGACCGCACTGTTTCCCTCGTAGGTTATGAGCAAGTTTTACAGTGTGATTCACACCAAATTGTATCGACATTGCGGTACAGTAGATTTACGTAAGTGGCAGAGGACAGTCAGTCAGGGCACAACTGCGGCTTTCGACCAGATGGAATTCGGTCTGAATCCTCAACACGTACATCTACGTAAATACTCCGCAAGCCACCATATGGTATGTGGCGGAGGGTACCCTGTACCACTACTAGTCATTTCGTTTCCTGTTCTACTTACAAATAAAGCGATGGAGGAATGACTGACTATATGCCTCTGTGCTAGCCCTAATTTCTCTTATCTTAGATTCGTGGTCTTTACGCGAAATGTACGTTGACGACAGTAAAGTCGTTCTGTAGTCAGCTTTAAATACCTGTAGTCTTAAAGATTATCAATAGTGTTCCTCAACCCCAAACCAACGTAGCCCTCTCTCCAGGGCTTGTTTGGAGTTCCCGCATCATCTCCCTAGCACTTGCGTATCGTTCGAAATTACTAGTAAAAAATCTAGTAGTGCGCATCTGAATTGCTTCGACGTCTTCCCTTAAAACGACCTGGCGTGGATCCCAAACACTCTAGCAGTACTCGAGAATGGGCTGTACTAGTGTACAATGGACGTATCTTCTGTAGTTTAATTTTTGGAAATAAAAGCATACTATATGTTCAGATGTTGAATAAAAGTTACGCATTAAATAGTACATCTCTCAGCAGCACCTCAAGAAAAATTCTGCGCTATTCTGTCTTTTATTTGTGATCGTAGGCAAATTTCAATTTCGTTATTCTTCAGCTTAGCGTAATTTATGCTGAAAGTTACGTAATTTACCAGATTTCATCTTTACTTCTGACATAAAACTTTATATTTCATTATAGTCTTCCAGATTATGTAGTCACACAAATGTTTCAAATGGCTCAAAGCACTATGGGACTTAACATCTGAGGTCATCAGTCCCCTAGACTTAGAACTACTTAAACCTAACTAACCAACACACACACACATCTATGTCCGAGGCAGGATTCGAACCTGCGACCGTAGCAGCAACGCGGTTCCGGACTGAAGCGCCTAGAACTGGTCGGCCACAGCGGACGGCTTGTAGTCGCACGTGTTATACATTATATCTGTCACTGAGGCGTTCAAGCTAATATTTGTTAGAGGTTGGCTATCGAAAAAATTGAGTTTGTGACAAATTTGATCCCAGGTTGTCGCCATCGTAGATGTATACTACTTCACACAAATTTCTGTTTGGCCTGTTGAGCTGTCAACTGTCCACCACCCTTCGTACCATTCATCCATCATGTGCACACGGCATAGAAATGCGTGGTCCTCTAAACTGTATTACTGCTGAATGATCGGTTCCCCCTGAGTCTCACTGTGTTCATTAGGTACAAATGTTACGAAACTGTGGGCTACCTATGCATAGAAAGCTCTGGCTCAAACGATCAAAACGCGTACTTCACTGTGACCTGCCCGTGTTTATCGACGTAATAACCAACATGTGAAATAGTTTCAAGTGTAGCGACAAAAAGTCTGTGATGGTCAGACAGTGTTTCGCACTGAAACACAGACATCTTGACATTGTTTTAGGTGCTCTGCCACCATTTAGATAAATGCGTTGATCAACATAACTGAAATATATGTGTAGACGAAAACTGACCAAAATGTCACGCATCTCCATTTGCGGAAATGAATAATTTTTTTGATCATTTTCACGTAACAAACCAACTATTGCAAGTGGGCAAGTATCCACTTTGTTATTAACCCTTCCAAACTCCCAAAGACTGTCACCACAGTTTTATTCACTCTTCAACGACTTCTGTTCCATGTTTGATGTTTTTCATTTAATTGTCCCAAACACAGACCTTCAAATTAGTGCGTTGCAGAGAACGATATGTTCTCCACGTTTCTTTCAAAAACGCTGCAAGGCGTATTCGATCACTGACGGCTCTTCACTCAGAAAAAAATTATTCGAAGGAAAACCTTTTAGTATCGGTTTTAGTTTCCTACAAACCTACTTCATTTTTTCGCGCAGTCATCTTTCATATCCAACTATTTTTCGTAACGTAGCATTAGGTTTTCGAAGACGTTCTGCGCTTGGTAACTGAAACAGCTGTCAGCGGCGCTGTTGGGTCCCTCTTTATTTTCAGCCATTGGCCACCAAGAAGATTTAATAGTTACTGGTACCGAATTAGGTGTGTAGTTAAAAAGTTCGCAGTGGAAATGCCGATTCTTGCCCGAGGTCCGTGCAGCGACGTGAGACAGCTCGCTGCCATGGAAGACGACCAACCCATACGACAGTTTCTTTCGATGTCAATTTTGATTAGCCTGTCTACGTTTTGTGAGAGCCTCGCCGTACGTATCAGCTGTAATTTTTAACCTACGTTGCACGAAAATAATCAGAAGAGTCCTATAAAGCGGTAGTCATCGTTTTTCGAATCCAGTTAGACTGCTTAAAGTTTTTCGGTTTTGATGCAGTTGAATGAAGCCGATGCATTGACACTTTGCGTGTTGGTGCGGGAAATCCACTTCTCGTCTCCCTTAGCAATGATGGAAAACAAATATTCTTCATCTTGTCGAAAGCGGTCTAAAAACGCTCTTCGCGTTGACCTTCTTCGCTCTTTCTGTTGATCTGCAAACATTGGCAGTAACAGCCTTACACAAGTTTTGCACAAACGAGCTTTCCTGTGATAATTGTGTAAATAGTGGTACACCAAATGTGGTGAAATACGTCACTTCGACGATCAGACTGAAGTTTTTGGTCCACTCGCAAGATTTCGTCAGCCTAGATATTGGCAATGCCATTACGCTCTTAATTACGCACATTTGTAAGTCCAGTTTCAGCTTCACCACCATTGTCCAATGTTCCTTCACTGATTACTGTGGGCCCAAAAACTAGGCACAACATCTGATGAATCTGAATAGCTGTAGATGCAGAATGAATGTTTCGCTCTGCAGCGGAATGTGTGCAGATTAAAAGCGTCTCCCGCCCTAGGCTCGAATCATAATTGGAAATATCTATGTTGGGTGGTGAATGGCTGTTAATAGATCAGTCGTTAAGAGCATTGCCCCCAAAAGGCAATGCTGCGGTTTCTTGTCCCGCATCGGCACAGGAAGCTACCAGGAAAGTCCAGCTGTAGAGACCTTGCCACAAACAAATCGCAGATCACGAATGGGATGAGCTATAATTTTCGAAGTCACTTCTTTCTGCAAAGGTAAAAGACTATGGAACGAATGCAACGGCTTCTGTGACCCCGGAAAACAATTAATGCTTGGAGGTGCATTCGTGAGACTTTGTTCAGAACTGGTAACCTGAAAACAGAGGGAAACTGCCATAATTTTTCGAATGCACCTCGTATACAGGAACTGAGCGTTATTAAAATTGCCCTCAGTCCAGTCATGAAGGTGGCACCCCTTCTTCTTCTTCTTCTCCTGCTTGTGCCTTTGTCCAACATGTTATGGCGGATTAGCATGGCCGGCTGTTGTGACCGAGCTGTTCTAGGCGCTTCAGTCCGGAACCACGCTGCTGCTAAGGTCGCAGGTTCGAATCCTGCCTCGGGCATGGATGTGCGTGATGTCCTTAGGTTAGTTAGGTTTAAGTAGTTCTAAGTCTAGGGGACTGATGACCTCAGATGTCCTATAGTGCTTAGAGCCATTTGACCGTTTTGATTTGGCATGGTTAATTTAAGGGGTAGCCGGATGCCCTTCCTGTCGCCACCCCAGTACGCGAATGATGATGATGAAGATGAAATGATGAGGACAACACAAACACACATTCCCCGGGCAGAGAAAATCCCCAACCCGACCGGTAATCGAACCCGGGACCCCATGATGCAGTGGCAGCAACGCTAGCCACTAGACCACGAGCTCCGGACAATCATTAAGGTGGCACCATCGTGCCATCTGCGATTGAGGTTCAGCGTCGCACTCCTCACCGACAGATGTGTGAGAAGATGAGCGCCCTTGTGGTCGCAATGACGGCTGCGAGCGTGGACGGCACATTACGGGGATGGATGGGGAACGTTGGTGCGGTGCGCAGGCTTGCAGCAGCTGGTGGCTGGTGCCAGGGGGACCGAGATTTCCGGAGGGTGCGTCGGGTCGGGCCTACCTGTGTGCACGGTGGCAGCTGCCGCTCCGCGTCCCCTCTTCGTGCAGCTGTATTGGTGAGCGGTGGTGGAGCGGCGTAGGGGAGGGGCGGAGGGGGGGCACGCGACAGCTTCTGCAGGCACGCGACCCCGCGCGTGCGTCTGCCGCGTCACCGGCGTCTGTCTCGCGTTGACGGCAACGCGCGCCGTTCCTGGCATACAAGCAAGTCTCTCTGCAGTAAACACTGAGAGCGGACGGATAAAACGCGCCTCAGCTTCCTACGTATTGATGTAAAGAGGAGATGAGCCTCATCTAGAATTTAATTTGCTCGTAATTAACGTAACTCTCATTAGTCTCAAATGGAATTTCATATCAGTCTTTGTAAAATGGATCTCCTAATTGCTGCAGCTAGATGGAAATCTGTACCTTGCACTAGGCTATAAACAGAACTGCTGCGTCAGTAAATCTTAGCTTTGTTTATTTATGGTCTTTGCGAGAGGAGCTCTCCTTCTTTTATAGTTACTGATCACCTGAGATTACCGATGCGTTCCCATATGCCAACAATACCATATTCTTGAACCACAACATATGCATTACACTCGCTACATTCTCCTAATGACATGCGCAATTGTTAATGTTACTTATAATCCGTCTTGATTGCAATATTTTTTATTTTTTTATTCATATGACCGGTTTCGGTTCATCCAGAACCATCTTCAGATCTGATATTTCAGTTACAGGAGTAACCCGTCCAAATCTAGCGACTTTCACATGCTGCATGTGAAAGTTGCTGGATTTCGACGGGTTACTCCTGTAACTGAAATATCAGACCTGAAGATCGTTCTGGATGTTGCATGTGAAAGTTGCTGGATTTGGACGGGTTACTCCTGTAACAGAAATATCAGATCTGAAGATGGTTCTGGATGAACCGCAACCGGTCATATGAATAAAAAAAAAAGTTGCAATCATGACGGATTATAAGTAACATTATACAATCACTGATTGCTGCTATCCCATCAGACATTATGTCTGTTTTTGCAAAGTAATTGGTAATTTTAAAAGTAATGTAAGCCTCTGTAAGCGTTCATTGATTGTGAAATAGGAGTTCCCAAAGAGAGATGTTACAATCATGGCAATACAAAAAGGAGTCACCGTTCCGGTGTGGCCAAATGGTCACTGAATTATTCAACGATGAACACTTAATGCGAGATCAACGTAAATACCGTACAGCTGTTTGCTTGGATCGGATCTCTAGGCTCTGGTACACCCTAGCGTTTGAACCACCTTTGAATCGTTTCAATCAAATATCTCACCCTGCAGTTCGGTGTAGAATCTTACTCACTGTGTAACACGATTTCTTGTACACTCCTGGAAATTGAAATAAGAACACCGTGAATTCATTGTCCCAGGAAGGGGAAACTTTATTGACACATTCCTGGGGTCAGATACATCACATGATCACACTGACAGAACCACAGGCACATAGACACAGGCAACAGAGCATGCACAATGTCGGCACTAGTACAGTGTGTATCCACCTTTCGCAGCAATGCAGGCTGCTATTCTCCCATGGAGACGATCGTAGAGATGCTGGATGTAGTCCTGTGGAACGGCTTGCCATGCCATTTCCACCTGGCGCCTCAGTTGGACCAGCGTTCGTGCTGGACGTGCAGACCGCGTGAGACGACGCTTCATCCAGTCCCAAACATGCTCAATGGGGGACAGATCCGGAGATCTTGCTGGCTAGGGTAGTTGACTTACACCTTCTAGAGCACGTTGGGTGGCACGGGATACATGCGGACGTGCACTGTCCTGTTGGAACAGCACGTTCCCTTGCCGGTCTAGGAATGGTAGAACGATGGGTTCGATGACGGTTTGGATGTACCGTGCACTATTCAGTGTCCCCTCGACGATCACCAGTGGTGTACGGCCGGTGTAGGAGATAGCTCCCCACACCATGATGCCGGGTGTTGGCCCTGTGTGCCTCGGTCGTATGCAGTCCTGATTGTGGCGCTCACCTGCACGGCGCCAAACACGCATACGACCATCATTGGCACCAAGGCAGAAGCGACTCTCATCGCTGAAGACGACACGTCTCCATTCGTCCCTCCATTCACGCCTGTCGCGACACCACTGGAGGCGGGCTGCACGATGTTGGGGCGTGAGCGGAAGACGGCCTAACGGTGTGCGGGACCGTAGCCCAGCTTCATGGAGACGGTTGCGAATGGTCCTCGCCGATACCCCAGGAGCAACAGTGTCCCTAATTTGCTGGGAAGTGGCGGTGCGGTCCCCTACGGCACTGCGTAGGATCCTACGGTCTTGGCGTGCATCCGTGCGTCGCTGCGGTCCGGTCCCAGGTCGACGGGCACGTGCACCTTCCGCCGACCACTGGCGACAACATCGATGTACTGTGGAGACCTCACGCCCCACGTGTTGAGCAATTCGGCGGTACGTCCACCCGGCCTCCCGCATGCCCACTATACGCCCTCGCTCAAAGTCCGTCAACTGCACATACGGTTCACGTCCACGCTGTCGCGGCATGCTACCAGTGTTAAAGACTGCGATGGAGCTCCGTATGCCACGGCAAACTGGCTGACACTGACGGCGGCGGTGCACAAATGCTGCGCAGCTAGCGCCATTCGACGGCCAAGACCGCGGTTCCTGGTGTGTCCGCTGTGCCGTGCGTGTGATCATTGCTTGTACAGCCCTCTCGCAGTGTCCGGAGCAAGTATGGTGGGTCTGACACACCGGTGTCAATGTGTTCTTTTTTCCATTTCCAGGAGTGTATTTATCGTAAACTAATGACTGAGAGAAAAAATTCCGAGGATTCGAGATTTAACAGTTGAATTCAGAGTCCAATAGCCGCAGAGCGATCAAGGTACAAATTTTTTGGTTGGTGAAGGAAAGCGCATTTGAAGATGTGGAAAGTAGGCGAAGTCGACATTGATAGAATCAGATTGATTTGTTCCTCGAAGGAAGCTTAAAAGGTATTGCAAATGTGGTGTAGTGAAATATCTATAGGTGGTCCATTAATTCCCTCTAGGAATGACTAACGTCACCACATTATCAATACCAACAGCGCTGTTCCGCAAACCACTATACAGTGCGTACCGTAGTAGAGCACTTCTTGTACAAACATCGGTATTCCTTTTGCCTGGCCGAGCGGTCTGCGGCGCTGCAGTCATGGAATGTGCGGCTGGTCCCGGCGGAGGTTCGAGTCCTCCCTCGGGCATGGGTGTGTGTGTTTGTCCTTAGAATAATTTAGGTTAAGTACTGTGTAAGCTTAGGGACTGATAACCTTAGCCGTTAAGCCCCGTAAGATTTCACACACATTTGAACCATTTTTGAACCTTTTGCCTGTTCCATTTGTGTGTGGTGCCCAGAATTGTCGGTATGGCTCCCAATCTATTTCCTCATAGTACACATCTCGAAAGATCTATGTGGGAGAAAGTAATGTGATGACTTACTGTTCTGGAAAACTGTATAATTTTCCTTGTAGAGAGTGATTTTCCTTGTAGACAGCTGCCATGAATTTCTTAAATGACTCCACAAGGGCACTGGAGTTTGTGGATTTCTCTGTAACGGTACTGCGCTTACTGAACGAACGCGTGATGAAATGCAGCACTCTTTCTTTGGATCTCTACCTGATGAGGCTTCCAGTCTGGCGAGCAGAACTCAAGAAGTCAGTCAGACGAATGTTTAGAAAGCACCTCTTTCGTGACTGAATTCTGTTTATTTGATATTCAGTGAATGACAGGCTTGCATCTGATACAACCACTTTTATGTGGCCAGCCTACTTTCGATTGCTCCGTAAGATTAGTCCTACGCATTTTATGGTTGTTACTCTTTCTAGCAGTTTATCACCAATTGTGTAACCGAAAAGCAAACGATATCTCTGCATGTTTATGCGTAACAAGCTAAGTTGAGGGATAGCTTCCAGTCCCTGTACAAAACATCAGTCTTCTGCATTGCAACTTTTCTACATACAACAGAACAGCGTTATCGTAAACGGTCTCACGAGGCTTCCGATATATATATATATATATATATATATATATATATATATATATATATATATATATATATATATATATATATATATGGTGTCCCTCCTAAGAATCGTCAGCCATCTTTCATGCGACGCTCAGTGTAGACAGAAAGAATCGGTTTCTTACCCTCTGCTAAGAAAATGATTTTTAAAGCGCAATTTTGCGTGCCCGTTCGGTAGAGCGGGCCCCGATTAGTCTACTGCTATATCTGTTTTATCGGTATGTATTATCAGGCACTGTGAAACATGAAAACCAGTTACTCAAGCAGCGACTGAGTAGCCCGACTGTGTGGCGACAGTACTCAGCTCGGGCAAGGGCGGTGCTGTCGTAGTGGTTATTCTTCGTGTTTTACTGTCCCTATTAATGCATATCGAGAAAACAAATATCGCAATAGACTAATTTGGGATCTTTTTGTCGAAATGACAGGAAAAATTCCGCTTTAAAAATCATTTCTTTTTAACGGGAAACAACTGATGCTTTCCATGGGTAATGAGAGTCGCACGAGAGACTTCATGAGCAGTATTTGTTTGGGCTGACTCCAGTTACACATTGAAAAAAGAAAAAAAGAAATTGCAGATATCTACGAAACACAAGAGAAAACGCGGCGGACGACTCTCAGAAGTGGCGGCCCGTTTGCAGGTCTTTAGTTAAATTCCTTATATGTCTCTCGACTTCACCCCATCTTGAATTCTGTCTAAGTCGAGAACAGAAAGCTGTATTTTGCACACTAGTCGACAGTGCAGACTTTTATGGAGTGCCATCCGGTGGTTAAGAAATACAGTAACAACCTCTAGAGTGTTGTAATTTGCTTAACGTAGTAATCATTTCTCACTCTGTCAGAGTTCGAAAAACAGTATGACTGAAACACATATCAACTGAAACAGATTGGGGATTTAATTCTAATAACGGGCAATCTCATTTAGTTAAGAATAAAAAGGAAATGTCCTGTGGCATTACCTAATGAACAATCATGACATTCATATAGAAAGAGACGTAGGGAAAGCATGGCAAGTCTAAACTGATGTGCAACAACGCAGGCCAAGGTTTTCAGAGCTTCTCACCCCCCCTCCTCCCCTCCCCCCTCCCCACCACCACCCCGTGTCCTTGTCTGCTGACTTCGCCTGTGAATGAAATAAAGATGCAAAGCAGAGCGACTACAAAACTGCGAGGATATCATGATTAGCTTTGAAAAAGCCCGCTCTCCCACTTAATAGGAGCCGGCCGAAGTGGCCGTGCGGTTAAAGGCGCTGCAGTCTGGAACCGCAAGACCGCTACGGTCGCAGGTTCGAATCCTGCCTCGGGCATGGATGTTTGTGATGTCTTTAGGTTTAACTAGTTCTAAGTTCTAGGGGACTAATGACCACAGAAGTTGAGTCCCATAGTGCTCAGAGCCATTTGAACCTTAATAGGAAGTTATGAAAGGTGCAAAATAAAGGTTCGTCTGGTCAGGGCATATGGTGGTGCTCGCTTTGAGTACCAGGTTAGCAGTCTTTAGCAGAGTGCCACTTCGCACAGTAGGTAATGCCAACACTGCGCAAGTGGGTACAGTGAGGATGCGGCGGGCGCAGCTGTTAGCTGAGGAATTGGACGCGGCCGGTGTTGTCAGCACGGTGCGGCGCCTGCTAGGCAGTCCCCCCCCCCCCCCGCCACACTCCCAGCAGGCACCGGGAGGGGCGTGGGGCGGTGTCGCGTGCTGCTAGCTGCTAGCTGCCGGCACACCTGCCCGAGTGCGGAGGGTCCCGAGTGTGGGTATTGTGCCCGGGGCGGTATGGCCCGCGGCGGGTAATTGTGCCCCCACAACCGTCGCGCGCGCACATCTGCCCCGCGGAATCAAAAAGCCGCGCAATTCCTGCCCTGGCGGGCCACACGTAACGAACCTCCCGTGATTTAGTCTGCAACACGGCGTGGCATCATGACACCTCTAGTGAAGCATGTGAAAAGCAAGCGCGCGCGTGCGTGCGTGCGTGTGTGTGTTACGGAAACGATTCTCAGTCTGAGGCCCTTCCCCAGTAGAACATTTAAAGGAAATAGACAAGATGCGACGTAGGCTCGAATTGTTACTGGTTACGAACTACGAAAATTGCTGTTCGAATTTAGGGGGCAATACCAAGTGGACTGAGGCGTGAATGGGAATTTGGACTGAGCAGGAAGCGTCCTAGGGCAGTCTGTGCTGTTCAAAATGGTTCAAATGGCTCTGAGCACTATGGGACTTAACATCTGAGGTCATCACTCCCCTAGAACTTAGAACTACTTAAACCTAACTAACCTAAGGACATCACACACATCCATGCCCGAGGCAGGATTCGAACCTGCGACCGTAGCGGTCGCTCGGTTCCAGACTGTAGCGCCTAGAACCGCACGGCCACTCCGACCGGCGTCTGTGCTGTTGTGCAAAGCTACTCCGCCAGGGTGGCGTAGTGGTTAGCGCGTCTGCCTATTCAGATGGAGACGTGGGTTCACATTGGTACAAATTTTCATCCGTTTCCTCAGTTGTATACATGTTTTATAACTGAAAATGTCTCTGGAGTGATATAGTTTCATTTAACAATGAAAGCGATGAGCACCATAAAAATAAAGTTACGTAATTACATTTTGTTTGTTTGTGGGTCGGTGTCCATTTAATACATTGATATCCCTGTGCGAAAATATTGTAGCATGCTACTAGACGAGCAGAAACGAAAGGGCAGAGTCTATTATTTAAATGGAGTACACATATTGTGTGGTAATTCGTTTGCGCCATCACTAGAAATCCTCCAGCTTTCTCAGGCCAATCCACGTGGCTAAAGAAGTCATCTATATTACCCTGACAGCTGCAGCATTTCCGCTCCTAGTGAAAACGAATTGTCGCACAGTATCCCATCTTATCACGATACTGCATCGTTTCGTTGTGTTGTTCTAAGAAGTACGGTAAACAGCCACTTTTTGATCTATTTTCATTTATGCCAATACGCGTTTCGATATCTAACCCATCTTCAGTCGGCGTAATACATATTTCAATCTTCTCTTAGTAAGTCGTCAACACATCGACTGCGGTAAGCAAAATAGCAAATCTCTTTAGCTGTTATATTTCGCGAGTTGTTCATTTACGATGTATTAATCTCATGATGTACTTACTTCCCACTCTGCTAGTCGCTAGTGAACATGATATTCTTATGCATTTTATCCTTTTCTTTTGCAAGATCATCATTTTGTTTCTGTTTCACTAGCGGCGTGCTGCGGTGCTGGACGTAGGCATTTCCATATAGGTTGGTGCGTATGTCAGTAGGGTTTTTTCATAGAATGGTGAGCTGGCTCCACGCTCTACCACACTGAATCTCATGATACTTTTTGACATGGCGGTCGGTCGCTACCGATAGACTCGCCAACGCCTGTGGACGGAGATTACATGATAATTAGATTCTAATTCATACACATTATTACCGACACTCGCCCAGATAGCCGAGCATGTTAGCACACCGCTGCCGGGATTCGGAGGGAGGGGGCGGGGCAACGAACTGGATTCAGTTTGCCTGGCGGGTTAACGACGAGAGCAGATGTGTCGGCGAACCTGAATGGGGTTTTTAGGCTGTTCCTCACAACTAAGTGAATATCGGGCTCACTTCAGTCAAACGATTCGTCAACATTTTTAAAACGTTCACAAACTTTCACATGCGTAAGGCTAGACTTACACAGAATGGGTACAGATAATGCATTCCTGGGGTTGAAGGAGTGGGGGCAGGAAGGGCATCCAGCCATCTTCTAGCACTTTATTGCCAAATGGTTAACGTTCTGACTCTGTGAAGATGTAGGGTAAAGGCAGGAAAAGGAAGAAAGAAGAAAAACAGTCGCTTACCAACAGTCGTTTTTGTCCCGCACCATTCGCACCCGGAACAAGAAAGGGGTGAAGTGACTGTGGTACACTGTCGTTTTGTACACTCGGACCGTGACAAGACGTCCAAGATCAAGCGTCTGACAGTTGTTACGAAAGACATACTGTATCATGACGAGAACTGAAACCAATGCTGTCCTCAATCCGAAAGTTAGTTTGAACCCCACAGTGCTTGGTAGGCGTGGTCCTGTTTGGGTTGCTACGCTCTTTGCTTTTTCCGATATTTGAGCTGACTTACCCACTAAGTTACGGGGGATCTACAGTTTGACGTGAACTCCAAACCACTCGGCATTTTTCGCACAGACACATCATTGCCAGAAGTGAAAGAAGCGACCGTGAAATAAGATGAAAAGTAAAACCGACTGAGGAACGAAACTTTGACCATTCAAGTAGCGTGATATTCAGTCACTTAACCACCACAATGACGATAGCAGATAGTACTACAGATATTAACTGAATAATTAAGTATTCTAATTTTTAAATATACCAAATAAGTAATGTCTCAGAAAAATTCGTCCAGTTTCACAAGGATTATCTACATGAATGAAGACTCAAATCTGCGGTGGGTGTTAACTTTCGCATAAGACTACAAAGTTTTATTATCAAACGAATCATTCGATTTTACAGGGCCGGCCGGAGTGGCCGAGTGGTTCTAGGCGCTACAGTTTGGAACCGCGCGACTGCTACGGTCGCAGGTTCGAATCCTGCCTCGTGCATGGATGTGTGTGATGTCCTTAGGTAAGTTAGGTTTAAGCAGTTCTAAGTCCTAGGGGACTGATGACCTCAGAAGTTAAGTCCCATAGTGCTCAGAGCCACTTGAACCATTTGATTTTACAGGGGTATATCTTTTATAATGTGAACATACCACAATGGGAGAATTTACAGTTAAGTTTTCAGTTATGTTGAAAATATAGCCTTGTGAAATCGGACGAGTATTTCTGAAACAATTTGTACTGATTAATTTCTTATGTTATGCGCCCACAGATTTCATAACATTTTTAAAAAAATGACGTCATATTCGTTATTAGCTGTTACTGTTTTTATTACACTACTGCAATTTCGGTATTTGTGCGTGCTTGCTACCATCTACAAACAACAAAACGATGTACTGAAAAAACAAAATATTCAAAACTAACACCAAGCGTTGTAACTGCGCGGTCTCGGGCTCCTTGCCACGGTTCGCGCGGCTCATCCCGTTGGGGGTTCGAGTCCTCCCTCGGGCATGGTTGTGTGTGTTGTGCTTAGCGTAAGTTAGTTAAGTGTGTCTAAGTAGCGTGTAAGCCTAGGGACCGATGACCTAACAATAGAAGAAAGTGCCTTAAACTGGTCTGCCCCTCACCCTGTAGAGCGGACATTTTGTTTCTTGTGTCTGCATTCTCCTGAACTCTGTTGGGACCAAGTGTAAACAATAGCTTCGACTTCTATCATTTTGTAGCGGAGTGCAAACGTCGCCTGCTTCACTAGTTACTTATCAGTTCGCCATTACATATTTTGACAATGAGAAAACTTTTTAAATTTGTGATACATTTCCTATTGTTTTTCCTAGATAAGCCGTCCAATCTGCGTGTGTTATTGAAAAGTTTAAGGTTAATGTTTATGATTAACAAATTTTATTTGGATGTTTCTGAAAGTTTATTCTGTTAACCAAACGCAGTCTCTAGTCGCATAAACTGTACCCCCGTCAGTTGCCTTAAGCGGACACCTTGCTTTTTTAGGTTTAAAATCTGCCTGTATTAATACACATGATTCATCTCTTGGAACTGTTTTGCATATTTCAGAAGGATAATGGAGCAGGCTGATAAAAGGAAGTAGAGTCCGCCTAAAATGTTGTTGTTGTTGTGGTCTTCAGTCCTGAGACTGGTTTGATGCAGCTCTCCATGCTACTCTATCCTGAGCAAGTTTCTTCATCTCCCAGTACCTACAGCAGCCTACATCCTTCTAAATCTGCTTAGTGTATTCATCTCTTGGTCTCCCTCTAAGATTTTTACCCTCCACGCTGCCCTCCAGTACCAAATTGGTGATCCCTTGATGCCTCAGAGCATGTCCTACCAACCGATCCCTTCTTCTAGTCGTGCCACAAACTCCTCTTCTTCCCACTTCTATTCAATACCTCCTCATTAGTTATGTGATCTACCCATCTAATCTTCAGCATTCTTCTGTAACCCCACATTTCTAACGCTTCTATTCTATTCTTGTCTAAACTATTTATCGTCCATGTTTCACTTCCATACATGGCTACAGTCCATACAAATACTTTCACAAACGACTTCCAGACACTTAAATCTATACTCGATGTTAACAAATTTCTCTTCTTCAGAAACGCTTTCGTTGCCATTGCCAGTCTACATTTTATATCCTCTCTACTTCGACCATCATCAGTTATTTTGCTCCCCAAATAGCAAAACCCCTTTACTACTTTAAGTGTCTCACTTCCTAATCTAATTCCCTCAGCATCACCTGATTTAATTCGACTACATTCCATTATCCTCGTTTTGCTTTTGTTGATGTTCATCTTATACCCTCCTTTCAAGACACTGTACATTCCGTTCAACTGCTCTTCCAAGTTCTTTGCTGTCTCTGACAAAATTACAATGTCATCGGCAAACCTCAAAGTTTTTATTTCTTCTCCATGGATTTTAATACCTACTCCGAACTTTTCTTTTGTTTCCTTTACTGCTTGCTCAATATACAGACTGAATAGCATCGGGGAGAGGCTACAAACCTGTCTCACTCCCTTCCCCACCACTACTTCCCTCTCATGTCCCTCGACTCTTATAACTGCCATCTGGTTTCTGTACAAATTGTAAATAGCCTTTCGCTCCCTGTATTTTACTCCTTCCACCTTTAGAACTTGAAAGAGAGTATTCCAGTCAACATTGTCAAAAGCTTTCTCTAAGTCTACAAATGATAGAAACGTAGGTTTGCCTTTCCTTAATCTTTCTTCTAAGATAAGTCGTAGGGTCAGTATTGACTCACGTGTTCCAACATTTCCACGGAATCGAAACTGATCTTCCCCGAGGTCAGCTTCTACCTGCTTTTCCATTCGTCTGTAAAGAATTCGCGTTAGTATTTTGCAGCTGTGACTTATTAAACTGATAGTTCGGTAATTTTCACATCTGTAAACACCTGCTTTCTTTGGGATTGGAATTTCTATATTCTTCTTGAAGTCTGAGGGAATTTCGCCTGTCTCATTCATCTTGCTCACCAGATGGTAGAGTTCTGTTAGGCCTGGCTCTCCAAGGCTGTCAGTAGTTCTAATGGAATGTTGTCTACTCCCGGGGCCTTGTTTCGACTTAGGTCTTTCAGTGCTCTGTCAAACTCTTTACGCATTATCATATCTCCCATTTCATCTTCATCAACCTCCTCTTCCATTTCCATAACATTGTCCTCAAGAACTTCGCCCCTGTATAGACCCTCTAGATACTCCTTCCACCTTTCTGCTTTCCCTGATTTGCTTAGAACTGGGTTTCCATCTGAGCTCTTGATATTCATACAAGTGGTTCTCTTTCCTCCAAAGATCTCTTTAATTTTCGTGTAGGCAGTATCTATCTTACCCCTCGTGAGATAAGCCTCTACATTTTTACATTTGTCCTCTAGCCATCCCTGCTTAGTCATTTTGCACTTCCTGTCGATCTCATTTTTGAGACGTTTGTATTCCTTTTTGCCTGCTTCACTTACTGTATTTTTGTATTTTCTCCTTTCATCAATTGAATTCAATATTTCTTCTGTTACCCAAGGATTTCTATTAGCCCTCGTCTTTTTACCTACTTGATCCGCTGCTGCCTTCACTATTTCATTCCTCAAAGCTACCCATTCTTCTTCTACTGTATTTCTTTCCCCCATTTGTGACAATTGTTCCCTTACGCTGTCCCTGAAACTCTGTACAACCTCTGGTTTAATCAATTTGTCCAGATCGCATCTCCTTAAATTCCCACCTTTTTGCAGTTTCTTCAGTTTTAATCTACAGCTCATAACCAATCGATTGTGGTCAGAGTCCACATCTCCCCCTGGAAATGTCTTACAATTTAATACCTGGTTCCTAAATCTCTGTCTTAGCATTATATAATCTATCTGATACCTTCTAGTATTTCCAGGATTCTTCCATGTGTACAACCTTCTTTTATTATTCTTGAACCAAGTGTTAGCTATGATTAAGTTATGCTCTGTGCAAAATTCTACCAGACGGCTTCCTCTTTCATTTCTTAGCCCCAATCCATATTCACCTACTATGTTTCCTTCTCTCCCTTTTCCTACTCTCGAATTCCAGCCACCCATGACTATTAAATTTTCGTCTCCCTTCACTACCTGAATAATTTCTTTTATCTCATCATACATTTCATCAATTTCTTCATCTGCAGAGGTAGTTGGCATATAAACTTGTACTACTGTGGTACGCGTGGGCTTCGTGTCTATCTTGGCCACTATAATACGTTCACTATGCTGTTTGTAGTAGCTTACCCGCACTCCTATTTTTTTATTCATTATTAAACCTACTCCTGCATTACACCTATTTGATTTTGTATTTATAATCCTGTATTCACCTGACCAGAAATCTTGTTCCTCCTGCCACCGGACGTCACTAATTCCCACTATATCTAACTTTAACCTATCCATTTCCCTTTTTAAATTTTCTAACCTACCTGCCCGATTAAGGGATCTGACATTCCACGCTCCGATCCGTAGAACGCCAGTTTTCTCTCTTGATAACGACGTCCTCTTGAGTAGTCCCCGCCCGGAGATCCGAATGGGGGACTATTTTACCTCCGGAATATTTTACCCAAGAGGACGCCATCATCATTTAATCATACAGTAAAGCTGCGTGCCCTCGGGAAAAATTACGGCTGTAGTTTCTCCATGCTTTCAGCCGTTCGCAGTACCACAACAGCAAGGCCGTTTTGGTTAGTGTTACAGGACCTTCCCCATGCTTTTAGCCGTTCGCAGTACCACAACAGCAAGGCCGTTTTGGTTAGTGTTACAGGGCCAGATCAGTCAACTACTGAAAAGGCTGCTGCCCCTCTTCAGGAACCACACGTTTGTCTGGCCTCTCAACAGATACCCCTCCGTTGTGGTTGCACCTACGGTACGGCTATCTGTATCGTTGAGGCACACAAGCCTCCCCACCAACGGCAAGGTCCATGGTTCATGGGGGGAAGGACTAAAATGACTTAAGTTATTGATGCAGGTCAAAAAAAAAAAAAAAAGAAAGAAATGGAATGGAAAATGGCCGTTAAACATTTTAATACATCGAAATCAGCAATTAGATGTTTCTCCAACGTCAAGAGCAGTATACCTGAGGAAGAAACATAAACAAAAACAGACAGATCTACAATTTTGGCTAAAAACACTCGAAGAAGGGCCAGTTTAATACTGCCTTTCTATGGAAGCTTCTCTCTTTGGGCTTACTCGTAATGAATTATGAAGAATGGCCATAGAATTACCAGAGAGAAATGGTTCTGGACACTCTTTCACTTTGGTTCAAATGGTTCAAATGGTTCTGAGCACTATGGGACTTAACATCTGTGGTCATCAGTCCCCTAGAACTTAGAACTACTTAAACCTAACTAACCTAAGGACATCACACACTTGCGTACCCTTGATGACCGCACGACACAAAGCTTTACTCCTCGCCTGGGCCCGTCAACAACGATATTGGACTGTTGATGACTGGAAACATGTTGCCTGGTCGGAAGAGTCTCTTATCAAATTGTACTGAGCGCATGGCCGTGTATGGGTATGGAGACAATCTCAAGAATCCATGGACCCTGCACATGAGCAGGGGACTACTCAAGTTGTTAGAGGCTATGTAGTAGTGTGGTGCGAGTGCTGTTGGAGAGATATGGGCCCCTGATACGTCTAGATACGACTTTGACAGGTGACACGTACGTAGACACCCTGTCTGATCACCTGCAATAATTCATGTCCATCGTGTATTCCGACGAACTTGGGCAATTCCAGCAGGACAAATCGACATCCCAAATGTCCAGAATTTCTACACCGTAGCTCCAGGAACACTCTTCTGAGTTTAAACACTTCTACTGGCCACCAAACTCCTCAGACATGAACATTATTGAACATATTTTGAGTGCGGTTCAGAAGAGATCTCCATCCCCTCGTACTCTAACGGATTTATGGACAGCCCTGCAGGATTCATGGTGTCAGTTTCCTCCAGCACTACTTCAAGCATTAGGTGAGTCCATGCCACGTCGTGTTGTGGCACTTCTTTGTGCTCGTGGGGGCCCTAAACGATATTAGGCAGGCGAACAAATTCTTTGGCTCTTCAGTGTAGATAAAAAATAAAGTTGTTGTAGGACTGTGCTGCGCTTAATGGCAATAGTCATAAGTAAATACGACGTTATATAGCAAAGCTTCCACTGAAATGCCGTTTATTATGACGAGAAGTAAGCATCAGAACAAAATAGTTTTCGTATGATCCGGAAGCGGATTCGAAAGCGATCCGCAAAACCGGAGCTTGTCTGGTTCACCACTGGTCTGCCGGATTTCCTCGCTAATTTGACGCCGTCACTGAGGCCTAGGAGACACGCAAAATTTCCGAGTCGATTTTCTCACAACCCATTTAGATCAGACTATCCACTGGAATGCACATAAAGCCTTTTCTTCTTTTTTCAATGAGGAACATGTGACATAATTTCATCCACATCCGTACCAACCGCTGACCTCCGTTTCCGAGTGTCGCTAGGCGTCCGATGTATTCAGCAGTATTGACAAATTAAAATTGTATGCACGAAAAAGGATAATGCACAAAGCGACAAGAATTTTCTTTCAGTATTCCATTATGTTTATATTTCGTTATTTCTTTGTCAATAAACTAGTTTTCCCGTCGTTATTAGTAATTCAAAGACTCTTCATTTGCAAAAAAAATTTTATTCCTGCTCCTTTAACGCGACTGACATCGGCCGCCACGTTCCCATTTACGCAGAATACCCAATCAGCTGCCTTTCACGCACCGCGGCACGTATCAGCTCAGTGGTGGCCTCACCATCAGGCACACACTTCGTTTTGGCAAGCAAGAACGGCTTTGATGGCGCGTTGGAATGAGTCCAATATACTGCTTTGTTTTTTAGAAGTGAGGCGGCGTAGATCAATGTAGGGTTGCCAGTTCCACGAAGAGAAGGCTTAAATCAACACTCGCGTTACGCATGTACATATTTCCATTAATATTCTGATATTATTTTTCTTTTCAACAAAACCACTTACAGCACGTTCGAATTCGACAAGATTAACAAGTACAAAGTCAAAGAAGTGAAATATAGAGGCGCATTGATTTTTGACTTCTTCCTTGACCCTTAAATTTCTCATATATATCAATATAGCATCCCATCTTGATATCATTCACAGAGATTTCAATAAGGACTTCCCAAAATTAACGTCAAACCAATAACATAACATTGCACTGTAGTGCCAAACCAGTTGCGAGGTGCCGGGGCAAGCAGTGTATTTAACCCTAAATTCTTCTAGAATCTACATATGTAAATCATGCTCTAAGCCCCTCCACCCCCTATTCTAACTCCGACTTTTGCTGTTGCACATGGATTAAAAAATATACGCGAACTGACTGTAATCAACCCTGCAAGTGGAGTAGAAAAGAGTTTGGCACCTGCAATAATTTAATTTGATAAATAAGTTAAATAAAGGAAGGTTTCATTAACGTAGTGAGAAATGATGGGTTGCTCTACCGATTAACAGAATGAAAGTTCTGTCCAACATAACAATATGATTTATTAAGACTAAACAAAAAATAATAAACAAAAACACATGAAACATTTATAATACATCAAATTGGCTCAAATTGGATACTCAAACAAACGCTGTGAAGGTGAAGTTGTGCCTAAACTAGATTGTGAGGATTATGACGAAGTGGTATGTGGAGCCAATTCCTTGCAACTCAAATCTTAAGCGAAAACACATAGCTAACCCCACATTAATTGCTGCTACCCAAGACAGAACAAAATTAGAAAAAGACGAACAGGCGCGCTCTGCTGAGCTCTGATTATCACCTAGGAAAATCCCTATCTGCAGGTGCTGCGGACATACATTACCAAACTGTCTTCTTAACTGCCAGAACACGATCTGGCGTACCGGAGGCGATGGCTGGTTGCTTCGACGTCCTCGACCGAAAAGCGAGAGCCGACTACCCTAGAGCACCCGTACATGCCGAATACCGAACATTCCCGCCCCCACGACAGTGGCCGTGGTTAAACGTTCCAATCAGCAACTCGAAAACCGGCGGAAAATTCCACTCAATTGCCTGAGCACTACCATTCCACCAATGGAGATTCTTGGCGCCAATTTCTGCGCTGATTTTGCTACGTCACGGAGCTATGCCCTGAGCAAGCCAATCACAGTTACTATTTTGCAGAAAGCGCGGGAATTTTCCCGCCGCAACTGCCTGGGTACACAAGTCATTCCCACGCCTCGCTGGTAGCCCGCCAGAAAGTGTTTTCGCTAAGTTTCTGCGAAGTAACGGAACCTCTAGCCCAGCCGCTACTTCAGGCCCCTCCGGGCGTGTCTTTTGACAATGTCGGCGTCTGGAAAGCATTCACTCGACTCCCTCACACCCTTTCAAAATCAGCAGAGCCCACCTGTCACCGGACCACCCGGGTGACGAGAGACGCTGCGTGGGAAGTCCGCGTGTGAAGGAATAGCAACTTTCCACCGCATGCAATTAGAGAGGAGAATAGTAAGATAGAAATAACTTCTACTTATGCACAAATTCCTCACCTTGCAGTAACTCTGCATATAATACATCATGGTGATGGGTTGAAAGTGGATTCCCATCAACCTCGAATCCAGAGCACTAACCAACGCCTTTGTCATCATCTTGTTCAGAAAGCTTCACGGCTGATCAGACTGAAATAAGAAGGAGCCATTGAGCGCTGATTGTTTATACACGCGGATTTGGGTGTGGATACAAGTGTACCGAGAGAGAGAGAAAAGTCGTGAGACAGATATCTTTGTGCATGTGAATCTAGCACGGCACTGGCATTCGTGTTTTTCACTGCATGTGCAGCACTCGTCTGCACATACCGCCACATTCGCGCTTTTCGTGAGAGCGAGGGGTAGCTACATTTAACACACGTACATCGAGTACTGCAGACAGGTTCTTTGCATGCATTTTCTGGTTCTTGTAATCTGACACGTCTGCATGTGGTACTACGTGCAAGTATGTGGTACAGCAATAATGTGTAACGTAACCAAGGTCGCACCGTCATGCCTGTTCCATTCACCTCATCTTTCATCAGGCTGATAACGTTCTCGTTCTGAAGTGTTACGTCATAAGGGTTATCTGCCGCATATCCAGACATGTTGAAGTCCCGTGGGTTGCCCTAATTACTCATATGGACCACAGCCTCTCATCGAGTAGTTGAAGCTCTCTGTATCCATTTAAAGTAACTTCACATTAGCGAAGTTTGGATTTGGAACAGGTGGTGCAGTCGGTACATACGGAGTTTGGAGTGGTCTATAACACACATGCCGATGTGAACAGGCATCGTGAACTCAACTGAAACTGTACTGCTCGAATTTTCCGTCGGTTCTTGATAGAATATTTTATACATTATGAGTGAAATACACTCAGCGCTAGTGTAATATTCTACAGTATTTATTATTTCTTACATGAAATCTTTTTGGCTGTTACACTACCATCAGGTACAAAATATAACCTTAGCCATCTCCGTAGTGACTAGTACTTCATTGAAGATTGTGGACTGCTTTAAATCTGGCATGTTGGTACACTCTTTTACACCATAATGCACATCCCAACTAAACTAGATGGATATTACGACGTTTTCTAACTGTCTCCACGGTTTTGTCGAAAATTATTTTATAAATTACTTTATAAAAATCTTTCTCAGTGTCACATGTCGCAAGAGTCATCTGTTCAGTGTTTAAATCGATGTACTCCTTCTATTAGGGATGCTGTTCGAAGGAGATGCCATGGTTGATTCTAAGAAGTCGTATCCTCGACTTGAGACACTGGTTTCTATAGTGTTCAGTGTATCTCAGGTTATTCCCCAGCGTTATCATCAGCTTGGGGATAGAACCATTTCGTGGGACCAGGTGCTGCGGATACAGTGACAAGTCAGTGAGCTCGTCATGCAAATCAGTGGGATGTTACAGATCTGCTTCCAGGACATCTACCTCACCAGCATTAGCAGTCAGATCGTGGATCTTGTTCTTCAATCCGACAATTTCATCGTATGACAGCCATCAGAACCCTCAAAAGGGCATAGTTCATCTCTGGGCTTGTCCGTAGAGATCGTTTACATCCAAGTAAATGATATAACTCAAATCGTCAGATGGCTTGTAATCCTCCCCACTCAGTAACATGTTATTCATGGTGGCATGCCTGCGGACACACTAGCAGAGTCCCCCGCGAATCCTGCATTCGAAAACAAGCAACATATTAACATCAGTCAACTGTTCGGGGTTGATTCACCTCTTTTTTAACATTGCACTACACTAAAGCCCCAAAGCAATGGAATAGAAGGCAGAATACAGAGTTTATGTACCCAGCCACGATTGAGGAGGTAGCCGTGCTAGTGTAGTCCATGCAGTTGTATGAAGCCACTGTGCCAGGGTGGCATAGTGGTTAGCCTACTTACCCAGTGAGCTGGAGACCTGGGTTCGAATCCTGGCCATCATAAAAATTTTCATTCGTTGCATCAATCTGCCTAAACATTCACCGCATGCCTATATTCCATATACGTTATAGCAATAGCTGCGAGTTTGCTGGTGAATGTTCTTATACCAGGCAACGCGATTTTACAGTCTCGCACCAAATCCAGGTATTCATATAGAAAAGCCCTCTTGATTTGTTACAATTTGAAATGCAGCTCGAGAGATATACATATCCTCTCCACAAATCGTCTTACCGATCTTCTGAAGAGGTACGTGCCAAATCGTAAGGAATCCAGAATGTGGAGAAATATTCTCGGCCTCATTTGCCTGGAGAATGAAATGTATTCTTCTTCATTGCCAGGTATGATACTAACATTGTCATTCTCCAACCCCAAAGTACGCAGATGCTCAACAAGAACGTGAGCGTCATACCCACTCAAATTAAGGAAGAAGACGGATATGTGTCATTGCAGTTTGCACTTCAAGTTGCACGCGCTGTGAGCTACACTGCAGAACTTCCCTGTCGGATGACAACAGTCCCTATGGGGAGTTGCCGCTTTACTATCCAAAGGCAGGTCACAAATATTACATTCAACTGCCTGCTTTTATGAGGCATCATTCTTCTACGAGTTGGTAACTGGGATGTTTCTGCTATGAAGTCCATCAACATCTCATGCAAGTTTTCTGAGCTCAGAGATCAACCATCTTGCCAGTTTATCCCCCAACGTATGAACAAAATTTGTTGTGACTGGAGTCATACGAGCATACAACTTGATACGGTTCCACATAGAGTACGCTTTGTTCCGAGAAGTGGTGTGTGAGGCATTGGCATAACCTTCACAATGTGCCACAGAAGTAGTAAGCACTCAAAGTGGTGGGCATTCTTCAACTTCACGAATGTTTTATCATCAGTGAGTATTTCCACTTGTACCAGTTCCTCAGTCACGCAATCACTAACTTGTGGTATGAGAGTTGAGACACCTGTGGCAGGAGTCTATTGACCGATTATTTTTCGGCGGAAACTAAGCAGGACACATTTTTTATCCAGACGTAGTGCTGCTTCTCGCCTTTGGAGAACAGCACTAGACCTGCATATTTAAGACACTGACCAGCTACTTTGAAAAACGTACGAACTAATTTATGTTTCATATCCCCCACTTGCTTTTTTTCTCATCTACATCCAAATCATAAACATAAACCAAATACATGGGGTTCTGCCTCTCGAATTTTGACAGGTCTGGGATTGTAATGCGGAATGCAATACCTTGAAAGTTAGAATGCCCGCAAACATTAGATGTCATGTATGTATCACTATGATGGGCCTGTTTCGTATAATTTCTGTCGCTAGCCAGACGTGACCATGTGAGAAATATTTGTCCGTATCATGTATATTCTGAACATTAACACAGGCCTTTTTATGGCAATATCTGGAGGAAGAGGGATGAAACTGGAATGCACCCTAATTACCCGGATAAATACATGCCAGTATACATGAAGGTGGAGTATGCGGCTGAGTGCCTTACCAGAGCCTCTTCCCTTCATATCGGAAAAACGTTGCCGGTAGACTATTGATAGTGGATGGCAATGACGTCGATGGTGCTGCCCCGCTGTCACTAGGTTGGGAACAGTAGCCAGATGGCCCCAGACAAGGTGAAACAAATTGTTGGCGGAACCGCTCTGCAGCCACTAATCTTGGGGCTGGTAGTGAGATGTACCTGGACGATGTGATGCAGACATCGAAGGCACCCCCGCACCATTGCTAGGCTGGCGACGGTATGAGATGATGTGGACGTCGATGGTACTGCCCTGCTACTACTAGCCTTAGGCGATGCAGGCACCAATGACCACACAAATCTCAGGCACAGTGGCATTGTTAACAGGCCACTTTCAGAAGCTTCCAATACTACTCCTGCAATGGAAGAACAAAGAAAATCGAATAGACATGAACACCCACCAATAATAATTAATTTGTGATACTTACATCAAGGTTCACTGACAATAAGTGCCTTTAGCTACTCATCATCTTCATTTTTATAATATCAGGTGAGGTATATTCTATTATTTTTCAGTTTAGTTCGGTTTCCACTTCTCGCGTGATATCAGCATCAAGGGCATCTAGAAAAAAAAAATGAAAAACACTATGCGGGCACTGGCGTCATCCCACATGAGATCTGCCTAGAAATAAACGGTGTTATTACTTGCAACAGTTATCCACAATCTGGTCAAAAACCCCTGAGCTCTGAGTAGAAAATGGGGTTAGCTCGCTATTGATGGCACATATCCAGTCATCAACAATGTAACTAAAACGTCATGAGCTCTGGCTGGAAAAGGGAGTGGTAGGTGCTTCTTGCGATAGGTCAAAATCCATCTATTCACATACAGCAAAGAAAACAAAAGCACGCATAAGTATCGTATTCAAACATGAAAAACAAATTATATGCACATAGTTAAAGAATTCTTATACTTCATGAAAATTATTAATGAGACATTCGATTGTCTCACCATCAAAAAGTGGTGACGTTATGCAACTCAAACAGTTTTACCAAGAACCTTATAAATGTTCAATGTAAGCACCGTTTGTCACACGGCACACATCAAGTCTATAGCCGAGTTCTTCCCAAACGTTGATAAGTGTGTCGTCAGTGATTGTAGTAACAGCTGGAGGCACGTACACACGATCCTTGATGAAGCCCCAAAGGAAAAAATTGTGTGTCGTTGGTCGAGTGAACGTATAGGCCATGCAAAGCAAGCCCTGTCATTGGGCCTCTTGCGGCCTATCCAGCGCTTGGGTATAGTGAAGTTCAACCAGTCGCGTACTTTGGATGCGCACTGGTGCAAAACACAACCGTTTGAGTTACTCTTTCATTTGACATATCATTTATAACTGTAAGTTTAATGTAATAAATATTATAAAGCGTTAAAAGCTCGATATTCATTTATAAACACCCTGTAAAAGGGCTTCTTTAAAAAAAAAAGATATGATTCATTTATTGGTAAGTCAACTGAATAAAGCTGGACATTTTCTGAAATGTTCATAAACCCATATTTCTTCTTCAGCCACTTGAGGGCAGGACATCCTCCTGTTTCCAGATTCTTGACAGATGCATATTCATAAATTTCTTGAAACCAGGAAATATTCTCACGACCACTGACGTAAACTATACTGTCACTTTGATCATATATTCAGAGCGATGACACTTCACACGCCACCGCTTCATCATCCCAGCGATTCGCGTGGTAAAGTTGTGCCGACTTCACTGACATTTTTTAAGTTTTAGCACACTGCACTGAGCTAAATGGTTTGGATGAAGCAACAATTGTAGAATACTTTGTAGTACTTGTGCAAAATGAGAGTTGGAGGTCTGCAACATATTTAAACGCAAATCATCTGCATTCATCGTAAAACCACTGTGAGTCTCCAACGTTAATTTCTCTTTGAGGCATCCTTGTATAATGCACCACGTGTTGTGTAATGGCTCTATATTTATACTACACATTGTACAGTTCCTGTTAGCGGCGAGTAGTTTCCTAGAGGGATGTGTTTATTAATGTATATGCTGCAGATCCTTTGGGAAGTTCCCCAATGATTCAAATTCAGTATGCACATCCGCCGTTCCAGTCTTCATTGCCTTGTGCTGCATTGACCAATCTACCACCACTGTGAACGATAATTCCTTAAACTGTTGTGGGATAAACTTGCATTTGCAACCATCATCAATCTCGTAATACGATCGGTAAAATCTGGCATACATGTAATAGAATAGTCCATATGCGTTTTTGTTCCAGTCAAACTGTAAATTATTGTATGGAAAAAGCTGGGAGTTCAGGTAAACTTTAGCATTGGGTAGTTTGCACTTGTCAAATACACTCAAAACTTTTTTTAGATTACCCTTCCTCTCTGTTTGCAGCACCAGAATAATAAAGCTAGGTGTGTCTACCTGGATAGATGTCATAAGAGTACATGCTAGGTGAGATGATTGTGGAAGGACTGAATGAATATTCAAACAACTCCCATGAACGGAAAGTTAAGGACAGTTGCACTCTTGAATTCAAAACACATATTAATTTCAGATTCTCTTCATCTGGTAGAGAGGGTGTGATATTTTCCATATTAGTTTACCCAGCACTATTTTTTTATCTGCAGCATTTCGAACTAGAATCAGCTCCTGTTTAGAGTTCATAATATTAATTATATGATCACTGTCTCCAACATTTTGAGTGGAATGCAGACACTAAAAGGGTTATCTATTGACCCATCTTTGAACCACCCTGCGTTTCGTAGAAAATTTTGATCCGATGTGGATGGTGGGACATATGTCTTGAGCATCAATATGATGCCAACTTTTCTGCTGCAGTCGATTTCAACCCCATTAAGTTCGTTATTATATCTTGAAACATTATTTCTAAGGTGCAATATTGTTGATGGTGCTGAGTCTTCTCAGTAGTAAGTATCCCTTCAAAATATAGCACGCTCTTGCTTGGAAGTGTCAGTCCGTCTTGATGTTGTATAGTAATTCATATCTTGTTATTACTATTCACAGCTTGTTATTACTATTGAGCATCGCTGAGGCGGATAGTTTGTAGGAGTAATATTCATGTCTGGCGATTCTATCGCTTGCGCCTTGTCACGCGGTTACGCAGGGTCGGCCATGGTTAATCGGATTTGGCATGTTAAGTTTAAGGGGTGACCAGATGTTCTTCCTGCCACCACCCTGTACCCCCAGGACGGAATTAGTATACCCCAGCGGTCTGTGTCTAGTGGAATCCATGAAATAGTGTGAATGTGTTCAGATTGTAATGTCTCTTGCAGCGATCTCTCCGTGATATTTTCAGAAATTTTACAAATTATATAACTCAGTACATATCTCGAAATATCTCTTCTTATCTTACCGATTATCAATGCAAAGTAGTTTCAAGCCTAATTATTCCTTGGAGCGTCCATTTACTCCATGGAATAGCTTCTCTGCTATCTATGTTTTCTCTTGGGAAAAGAATAGGGGACTTCTTGCCCATTAGTCGTGAAAGAAGGACGTATATGTATGTATTGTTGAGCTAGTCGCCATCTTGATGAGATTCTGTATGAGAAGGAATTTAATACATGAACTAAACTAAAGTAAGTGTGTTCGCGTATTATTTAACGGATTATTGTTATTGACAGTGTCTGCTTACTACGCTGTGTTGCACGGGATCAGTGGGGAATGTCTGATTTACACTGGACGAACCTGCCGTTTTGTATGCTCAAGATATCCAGTTACTTCAAATAAATAGGCTAACACGGTCTTACCAGCAGATCTCCGGTCTTCCCCATGTGATCACCGAAAGTTAATAATTATTACAAATGTTTCCAGGAGATCGACTGACAATTTTCGTCGCACCGAGACTTCGAAATTGCTTCACTGCCTTATGGAATTTAAGTTAAGCTTAATTTAATCAGGATAGAACAGTATTGAACTGTGTGAATGTGATAAGCCTGCTTTGTCAATGAAAATTCCCTTAATATACGCATGTTTTTATTATCCTGATCAGTGAAGCTAAATCAGGCCCGTGTGAGAGATTTTTTTAAATTTTAGATGTATTAAAAGATGTCTGCGAGCTGTGTAACTGAGGCGGAATGTGGGGCTCAGTCCAGTATTCACCTAGCGGGATGTGGAAAACCGCCTAAAAACCACATTCAGGCTGACCGGTACATTGGCTTTCGTCGTCAATCCGCCGGGCGGCTTCGATCCGGGGCCGGCGCGTCTACCAGAGTCCAGGAAGCAGGGCGTTAGCGCTCTCGGTTACCCTGGCGGGTGATATCCCTGTCTGCCGATAAGCTGATCATATCCAACTGAGTTGTTACATCGAGTGAAATAGTGAGATTTCAGTACATGGATTGATGAAACTTACATTTCTCATGTTTAACACATTCTGCGTCCATTGCAAAACCGAGCGAAGTGGCGCAGTGGTTAGAATAATGGAGGGAGGACGACGGTTCAACCCCGCGTCCGGCCATCCTGATTTAGGTTTTCCCTGATTTCCCTAAATCGCTCCAGGCAAATGCCGGGACGGTTACTTTGAAAGCGCACGGCCGACTTCCTTCCCTAATCCGATGAGACCGATGACCTGACTGTTTGGTCTCTTCCCCCCAAGCAACCTAACCAAACCCACTACAAAGTGGTCTCTGATGACTGGGTATACCATATTTATACTTGATACCGATAACTCTGCTTCATATGAAAACGTACTATAATTTCCTCACCGCAGAAATCGACGAGACTCGTGTTCGGATCTATAATGTTCAGCTCGAGGTGGTCTAATATCCGATCAGTCATAGGGAAATATATTGGAATATCCGCAATTTTATAACCAGCACCCGCTGTTTGAAAAAAATGAATATATACTGTAGTATGGACAATTCTGTCATTAAGGTGCAAATTTGTCTCGATATTACACTCTACACAAAGTAGCTGACTGACAGCATGTCCACTGGATGATTCGACTCATAAATCTTATCAGTGCTACGCTCCAGCATCTGTCTCCTCGATAAACATAGTAATGATCCTACTGAGCCAATGTGACTAAACCCCACTGTATCTTCGGTTATTTCTATCTCTGTTTTAGACGTATTAACGTTTGAATATCACACTCCCTTTAAAAATCGTTTTATATATGCATTTAAACTGTCAATGTGATATTACCACAGTTCCCCCATTCTCTAGATGGGGTGACATTAGCTATGCTATTGTAGGTATCCTGACCTATCAATCCTATACTCCATTCCTTCTGCTCCAAATATGCTGGAGAAAAGCAGTTGACTTTTAATGTAGACAAACGTTCTTTAAGAGCCAGAGTTAACGACATCCCATTTCGACCTCAAATGATACAATGATGTGCATACTCCTTGTTTTTATGCAACTGTCAGGAGAAGCTTCAGGCAGAAGTGTCCACGGAGGTATGAATTGAAGTCTTGGTAGCGTTTAAAATTATACAACACCTGGTTGCTGTTAGTAAAGTAATGACACATTTCCTTGGGCAATCTCAAATCGCCGACTGGGCGAAGATAGTAGATGATATTCCCGTTCTATTTTAATATACACAACTCAAAGTTCCATAACTCCCCCCCCCCCCACAATATCTAAATTGATAATGCCCCATTCTCTGGATTTCTGCATCACCTTCGGCAATGTATCCCTCACAGACATCTGGGGAAACCTAGGGATTTTGAGTTTTCTGACGAGTTTAAGCAGAATTATGTCTATTAGCAGTTATTCCGGTAGTATCTCTATGGGATTTTTTGTGTATGTACAACCCAAGCGCTTTCTTGTACAGTTTTAAATATAGTCCTTCAGCGATAGCGATGGCCTCCATGACCACATCATGCCTTTTACGAGTAGCTTCCAGTAGCTGGCACTCAGCGTTTTGTGCATTCTTTACTGCTTGAGCGGTTCCCGCAGCTAGTGAGCAAATGGCTGACAGCCCAGCAAATACAGGGATTAGGACACCGGGCGTTTTAGCACAGCTTTTCCTTTCTCCTCTCCGCCTCAAGGCATCTTTCGCCACTGTCACACCTGACTGAATGCAATTTTTTAAACGTCCCGTCGTTGTATGTTCAGTCTTAAGTGTGTGATGAGTTGGATTCATTATTTTCTTGAAGGTTATTCCTGCATCCAGTTGAAGTTTGGCACATGTTGCCTTACCAAATACGAATGTAGCAATACATTGTCCTATCCCAATATCCTTTCTTCAACTTATCTGTGTAGTCTTAACAGCTACTATTTAGTCTGCAATGCGACAATCTTTATTTGTACCACAAGCACTGTCATGCTCCTTGAAAGTGTCGTCTAGGATATTACTTCCCTGATCACCACGAGCTAGCAGCATTTTCAGTATGGTTCCAGGGATACGTAGTTCGACTTCTGGATTGTCGAAAATACCGCCCCCACCCCTGTTGATATGTTTCCTAGCACTAATGTCCCGCTATTTTGTGCTCTGAGGTTTGTAATATTACATAGCAAATTGCTAGCGTTCAACCAACCGTTGTGTGAAGAAATGACACGCCTGGCCGTCGCTCCTGGTTGTCGGGCTGTATGGCAGGTGTCAGGTTGGAATCCCACTGCTGTCTAGCACATGTCTAGACATATCCCTGCCATGGAATCTTATTGACTGAAGTAGTAAAGTCTTCAGTGATGAGTTCTGCTTCGAACTGAGGCCCAGTGACCAATAAAGACTTGTGTGGAGACGTCCCAAACAGCAGTCCGATACCAACCTGGCTGTCTCCTGCTATAGGCTAGACAAGGAAGAGTCTGGGGCGCCATTTCTTTTCACAGAAATTGTCATCCATGGCACCCTTACAGCGCAGCGATATTCGACGATATTACAGAGCCTGTTTTGTTGCCCTTCATGGCAAGTCATCTTGGGCTTTTATTTCAGCACCGGCAGCGGTGACCGAGCAGTTCTAGGCGCTTCACTCCGGAACCGCTCGACTGCTACGGTCGCAGGTTCAAATCCTGCCTCGGGCATGGATGTGTATGATGTCCTTAGGTTAGTTAGGCTTAAGTAGTTCTAAGTTCTAGGGGACTGATGACCTCAGATGTTAAGTCCCATAGTGCTCAGAGCCATTTTTTTTATTTCAGCAAAGTAATGCCCACCAACACACAACGAGAGTTTCCTATGCTTCCCCTTGCCAAATCCTACGTTGGCCTGCAACGTCGCCAAATCTCTTTCCAGTTGAGAACTTCCGGAAATTATGAGAAGGGCCTTCCAGCCACCTCTGAATGTAACGACCTAGCGCCCCAGTTGGACAGAATTTGGCACGATATTCCTCAGGAGCACATCCAACAATTCTGTTATCAGTGCCAAGCTGCAGAACTGCTCGCATAAGGACCAGAGGTGAACCACCGTTTTGATTTGCTCAATTTGTGAAGCTCTTTCTCTTGAATAAATCATTCCATTTTTCTGATATGGTAGTCATTTGTTGTTCTATACCGATCTGTGTCTCATTTGGATAATTCCTTCATGAGGCATCTATTTTTTTCTTTTTTTGTCTTAGATTATAGCATATATTCCGTCATCTTCGTCTTCTTCTCTGCCTTCATCCATGGCGTGAGATAGTCCTATCAAACTATTGGTTACTCATTTAAGCGTTCACAAGAGATAATGATCTTGTTGCAACTACCCTAACTTCAACAATCTTAATTTCCATGGGGTAGCCTCTCATGCCACAGCATCTTTACGCTTTGTCAGCGACATGCTGCTGTATAGTATACCGTTTTTGGGTTAGCATACATCTCATATATTCTTTGAAACTACTACTGATGTAGTAGCCTTAGCTATTGCCTAGATATATTCATGCATTGGTTTTGGGTTGATGTCTTCAATTTTCTCATTGACATATTTTTCACATTGCTGTATCCTAGCATAGAACATTTATAGCCCCTACCTCGATAAAAGTTTCCATTTCCATTAATTTGGTGTTGATTGTCCCGGTTCTTCTGCCAATGTATAGACGCATGTGCTTTGCGTCCTCTAAGCGAGTGTGCAACTTGCATGCTAATTCGTCCATAGTTCACAATATACAGATACAGTTACGTTTTGATACACTGCCTGTTACGCAGAATCTCATCGAAGTTTCATCTATATCGGCCCTCATTCAGTTTCCTAGTTTTATCTGCCAGCAGAAAGCCATATTGTGAGTCATTCCAACGTTTCCCGCATATGGGAACAATTTCGTTAATGACACATCACTTCCCACATGTGCTTGGTAAACATGCCTTAATTCACATTATCCAGTTTGAAAGCGATAATAAGATTCACATTATCCTGGGTCAACTGCTTCAGGATCCTTGAATATATCTGGCTCAAATAAAATATGTTGACTTGCATATGGCGACCAAGGGAGATTATCTGCGGATGTCATCCTGATTCTCCATTGTGGAGTCGTCAAATACGAATATACTGTATGGCTTTACTTACTCAGACTGTGGAATATCACTGCTTTTGCTGAACCTCTGGTATTATACTCTCTCAATGCCACCCAAAAATCTCCTGCAATAGCTGATGTTTTGGCTGAAACAGAGTTTTTGGAAAAATATATACCTGCTCGAAAGGGATTCGCTGAAGGTGTGTTAACAGTATTAGAACAAAATTAGTTTTCCCACAACTCAAAGGCCCAGTAATCAAAGCACGTATATTACCGGGATGTAATGATCCATTTGTCTTGTTCTTTCAGTTTCCAGCTTCATTACTACAGGACCAGTCACTTACTACAAGATCCTTTTGGCGAGGCTGTTTTCTCCACTCTGCCATGGTGGTAACTGTTCATTTACATTGGGATGTAAGGGATTTTATGAACTTTTACGCATAGCTGGGTACATAAACAAACTAAAATAAGATCGAAGTACTGTGTCCGCATCTGGTAATACTGAACCATACGCTTCCACCTTCATCGATGCACAGCATGCATCGTTGAATTGATCTACTGTTTCTTCCGATGGGAAGAGAATTTGGCGAGCTACCTCCAGTAGATTACTCAACAATATCTTGCGGAATCGGTGAACTTATGACCCCCACCTTTGCCAACACTCTAGTTCATGTTGTATTTCATAGCTGGCATTAATTAAATTTTTAAAAGTCTGCTCCTGTTGACATACGCACTCTCTGTTGTTAAATATTTTAACTATCAAGAAAGTCCCCTAAGGCGACTGTATGTTCATCCACCATCACCAACAGAGACTAAACGTTTCTGTAGAGCAAGGTTTAAATCTGCACTGATAGTTGAAACCATTCATCATGGATAATATTAGTTTGATGTTACAAAATTGACGGTTTTCAAATACTACCACCTGGTAAAACAACCTGTTTTATATCATACTGACACTGGCATGCTTACACCCCTCATGTTCAAACAGCAGATTTGGTTGAGCAGCATTGTGTTCACCTCAGGTGCTGCTACGATTTCGCCTCGTCTACAAGGAAACATGCGTTATTAGTTACGCATTTTTGGTCTTTTTTTTTTCACTACTCATCACCATCAGCTTTAATTTACACTGCCTCACTGTAGCGTGATATAAGCATGGCGGAATTTTTCATTTCTAATACAACAAATTTCTTCATCAGCTGTCATCATTGTCAAGACACAAATGCAGGGAGAGAGTGCTGTACATGGATATTAGAAGAACTACGACCTGCTGCTGCTGCTGCTGTGAACACCTCCACTAGGACTGTAGTAGTAACAAAAGAGCCCTAAGCATAATGCTTCACAAAAACACAATAAAAATTACTTATAGATGAATACTTACTGTAATTATTTATGCTCCTGACCTTCACGCTGAAAGCTGTAAGCAAATTTCTCTGATAGATGTTTACAAGAAAATCTTCTTTGCTCAAAGCAAGTAGCTGATCAACTGAACTCATGACATACTGACACCTTTATGTATTAATACGAGGAAATAATGAGCATAATCAGATCGTTCAAAACAAATAAATACATGTTAGTTTTAATATCCTGCAATGCACAATGTCAGCTGTGTCTCAGTCCCAAGAAAAGTGTGCTTCACTTCACACTGACACACACTTGAAAAACGCGGGGGTGCAGGGGGCAGGGGTGCTTGTCATTAGATGACGATGCCTTTGTCAGTGACATATATAACATGCATGTGAACTACAGTCGACTCTTGCTCCTACAAACACAGACCTGCACTTCACACTAACAACACGCATGCCAACGGCTGAAGAGTGGGGGTGCTCGAGAGCTGCCATCGTGGAGGAGTACTTTGAAACAGAAGATATCAGGTGAATGGAGTGGCCTGACTGTTCTCCAAACCTAAACCCCATTGAGCACGTCTGGGATGCTCTCGGTCGACGTATCGCTGCACGTCTTCAAACCCTTACGACACTTCAGGAGCTCCGACAGGCAGTGTGCAAGAATGGGAGGCTATACCACAGCAGCTGCTCGACCACCTGGTCCAGAGTATGCCAGCCCGTTGTGCGGCCTGTGTATGTGTGCATGGTGATCATATCCCATATTGATGTCGGGGTACATGCGTAGGAAACAGTGGCGTTTTGTAGCACATGTGTTTCGGGACGGTTTTCTCAACTTATCACCAATACCCTGGACTTACAGATCTGTGTTCCGTGTGTTCCCTATGTGCCTATGCTATTAGTGTCAGTTTTGTGTAGTGGCACGTTGTGTGGCACCACATTCTGCAAATTATCCTTAATTTATGAGGATGAGTGTAGTTTTGTAGTATAACATTACAGCGACGTTCGCCATCACGGAGAAGTTTCACTGTAAAAATACGAGGGTTCATGGGCAAGATAAGTGAGGAAAATAGCCGCGCGGGATTAGCCGAGCGGTGTAGGACGCTGCAGTCATGGACTGTGCGGCTGGTCCCGGCGGAGGTTCGAGTCATCCCTCGGGCATGGGTGTGTGTGTTTGTCCTTAGGATAACTTAGGTTAAGTAGTGTGTAAGCTTAGGGACTGATGACCTTCCCAGTTAAGTTCCGTAAGATTTCACACACATTTGAACATTTTTTTGAGTAAAATGTTACTTCGTCCCACTTGTTGTTTGTTGTGGTCTTCAGTCCTGAGACTGGTTTAATGCAGCTCTCCATGCTACTCTATCCTGTGCAAGCTTCTTCATCTCCCAGTACCTACTGCAACCTACATCCCTCTGAATCTGCTTAGTGTATTCATCTCTTGGTCTCCCTCTACGATTTTTACCCTCCACGCTGCCCTCCAGTACTAAACTGGTGATCCCTTGATGCCTCAGAACATGTCCTACCAACCGATCCCGTCTTCTGGTCAAGTTGTGCCACAAACTTCTCTTCTCCCCAATCCTATTCAATACTTCCTCATTAGTTATATGATCTACCCATCTAATCTTCAGCATTCTTCTGTAGCACCACATTTCGAAAGCTTCTATTCTCTTCTTGTCCAAACTATTTATCGTCCATGTTTCACTTCCATATATGGCTACACTCCATACAAATACTTTCAGAAATGACTTCCTGACACTTAAATCTATACTCGATGTTAACAAAGTTCTCTTCTTCTGGCGAAATGACATCAACGAGAAAACGTCAGTAACTCGAGTTCACAGTGAGGCTTCTCGACTGCCTCCTACTCACCATTCCCGTACGGAACAGGAAAGCGGGGAATCTTCAGGTTACTCACTGTACCATCTGACTTTCGGAAAAGCATTATCCACACAATTCCGACGACGGCAAGAGCTGACAAGTGCGAGAATTATCGCACATTCAGCTTAACAGCTCATGCATCGAAGCTGCTTACAAGAATAATATACAGAAGAATGGAAAAGAAAATTGAGAATGCGCTAGGTGACGATCAGTTTGGCTTTAGGAAAAGTAAAGGGACGAGAGAGGCAATTCTGACGTTACGGCTAATAATGGAAGCAAGGCTAAGGAAAAATCAAGACACTTTCATAGGATTTGTCGACCTGGAAAAAGCGTTCGACAATATAAAATGGTGCAAGCTGTTCGGGATTCTGAAAAAAGTAGGGGTAAGCGATAGGGAGAGAAGGGTCATATACAATATGTACAACAACCAAGAGGGAATAATAAGAGTGGACGATCAAGAACGAAGTGCTCGTATTAAGAAGGGTGTAAGACAAGGCTGTAGCCTTTCGCCCCTACTCTTCAATCTGTACATCGAGGAAGCAATGATGGAAATAAAAGAAAGGTTCAGGAGTGGAATTAAAATACAAGGTGAAAGGATATCAGTGATACGATTCGCTGATGACATTGCTATCCTGAGTGAAAGTGATGAAGAATTAAATTATCTGCTGAACGGAATGAACAGTCTAATGAGTACACAGTATGGTTTGAGAGTAAATCGGAGAAAGACGAAGGTAATGAGAAGTAGTAGAAATGAGAACAGCGAGAAACTTAACATAAGGATTGATGGTCACGAAGTCAATGAAGTTAAGGAATTCTGCTACCTAGGCAGTTAAATAACCAATGACGGACGGAGCAAAGAGGACATCAAAAGCAGACTCGCTATGGCAAAAAAGTCATTTCTGGCCAAGAGAAGTCTACTAATATCAAATACCGGCCTTCATTTGAGGAAGAAATTTCTGAGGATGTACGTCTGGAGTACAGCATTGTATGGTAGTGAAACATGGACTGTGGGAAAACCGGAACAGAAGAGAATCGAAGCATTTGAGATGTGGTGCTATAGACGAATGTTGAAAATTAGGTGGACTGATAAGGTAAGGAATGAGGAGGTTCTATGCAGAATCGGAGAGGAAAGGAATATGTGGAAAACACTGATAAGGAGAAGGGACAGGATGATAGGACATCTGCTAAGACATGACGGAATGACTTCCATGGTACTAGAGGGAGCTGTAGAGGGTAAAAACTGTAGAGGAAGACAGAGATTGGAATACGTCAAGCAAATAATTGAGGACGTAGGTTGCAAGTGCTACTCTGAGATGAAGAGGTCAGCACATGAAAGGAATTCGTGGCGGGCCGCATCAAACCAGTCAGTAGACTGATGACCAAAAAAAAAAAAAAATTGTTGATAGCGCTTAGAGGGCGAGGGCGAGGGCGAGTCGCTGTGCAGCACAACGTCAAATAGCACCAAAGAGACTGCTGAGCTTCAAGTCGCCAGCTGATGGACGGATCGCTAGACGCGCAAACTGCATGATAGACCAGCAGACAATCTGGTGAAAAATAACTGCCTGCCACAACCCCTTCTACCTTTTTTCTTCAAATGCTAGCCATATTATGTTTGTTCTAGGATCTGAATTATACAGGCTGCCGTTATCATGTGTTAGCGACTTTACTTCCGTGGGAAGGTGGACTCTTCCTCAGTAATGAGTGCCACATTCGACGCATTAACATGGTTCACAGGTCCCACATGCTCTAAGTTCATAAGCCCAATTTATTGTGTTCACTTTTTCATATTGTTTTTTATTAAAGAGGTAGGCACCCAGTTTTTCAAGGAACTTCCCAATATAAACGTAGGCTTCAGCGGCCATTGTCACATTCAATAAAATTTTTCTGGGTTTGTGACCGCATTGTCAATATATAAAACTACCGACGTTTCGGTCACTGTTGCAAGTGACCTTCTTCAGGGGGTTCTTTGCGAAAACACCTTGAAGAAGGTCACTTGCAACATGGACCGAAGCGTCGGTAGTTTTAAATACTGACTATGCGGTCACAAACACAGAGAAATTTTATTGAATGTTTCTCAGTAGTTTCAAAGCTTCTGAAAACATTTCTTCCTTTAGTGCACAAAAGTCACACAACAGACAGATAAAAACTATGTGCGTGGTGTCTGTTCTTTCGGACATGTCCGCATATATAGTTAAGGCGAAGGTGCGCCGTGATCGCTTCAGTGCAAATGCATACCATTTTCGAATTCTTGCGGGAATCGGCGAAATGCCGCGAATAATGAGGATAATGGGCAGCGCATTTCGTCAGTACTGTATGGGTAATTGAGAATTTCTGCCTGACGGGAAGTGCGTTAGGGTAGTTCACGCATGGGCGATGACCACTTTCCACGGGTGGCTTTACGGTCAGAGTAGGAGACCACCGTTCGAAACCCGATCCGACACAAATTTTCAACTTCTGCATTGATGTACGTCAGTGCCCATTAGCAGCTACATGCCGTTAATCCCTTCAACAGTTAAGATCTGTGATCTATTATTTCACCCGCCAAAAGTCATTTACCAATGAAGACAGATGAGCTCAATACAGTGAGACAGTATCTTATCTTAATACACTTGTTCGTATAGGTTTATCCTTTTTTTTTACATTCTACTAAAAGAAAATTTTGCCATTCCTCCCATTATGAAACAGAAGTACTGATGGATGAATTCGTAACCACATACACTGAATTTGCATCTCTTTAGACAAAAGAATGCGAGGAGCTGTGAATTCAAGAGACCTGAGCAACCATGGAAACGGGGATCGAAGTTTTGCCTCTCACAGAACCAGTGCGCGCATTAGTGAACCATGTGACACAGGTAACGGTAAGCTCAAATTTCGTCCGCTGACAGTCCTACTTACAGAGATAGGACTAACGGGTTCGTCCACATTGAAAGATCGTCTCCGCAGCACAGAATGACATGCGATCTCTCGTAATTCATAGTTGCAGTCGAGTTTAGAGAGGACAGTTCTTAACTCGAGCGTTAATAATTTAAATTTGAATGCACACTGTACAACTGAAGGAATGCTCCAGAAACCTCGTACCGACACATAAGTGCGGAGGCCCCTTTTATTCTGCACGTGAATCTAAGCCTTATTACATCAGCCACTTAAACACTTTTGGACACAGAATAACTTAAGAGGAGGATTGCGAAGCTGGATGGTGTAGAGCAACAGTTCCGAGACCTGCGCTGAAAATCTCTAAAGAGAGCCTGGTAATTGGGACTGCTGTTAGCGGTAGTTGCGAACAGAAGCGAGCTGTCATGAAGCGTAGGCGTGACGTGCCTGAGCCAATTTTCACAACGAACTGCAGTTTTCACAAGCAACAAGATCACTGACCTCCATGTAGAGCGAGTTTTTCTATAGAAGATTTTTTTAATGTAGATTTTGTTTTATCGTAAAGAAATGCTTACTGCTTACTAAGCCGTCTGCCTTTTTCCTCCTCATTCAGCTCCATTCTACAAGTCACTCCGAATACAGCCGCATGAATAATTTCGCTTGAAGCGAACTAACGGTAATGTTTAGTACAGTTATATCGTTACGGTGGAGATGTTTACAAGCCTCTGTCAATAAGTAAAGGTGACACAGAATAAAAAATCTTAATTCACGAAGATTAATTCGTTGGTCGTACAGGGTTTCACGCAACCGGCATAGTGCCTCGCAAATAGTTGCTCTGAAATTAATCAACTTTAACAGCACAAAAAGTATATAAACTTCGTGTCTCTCTCAAGCCCCCTCAAGCCCCACAGTCATGAATGTTCAAAATGACCACCCTCAAATGAATTGTAATAAAAGGCATAGAGCTACGAATTTTGCAGTATGAATATAGTGGGAATTGATTTCATTCGCGAATAGAAGGAGAATTATAGGTAATCGTGCAGTCGACGACAATCAACGATGGGACTCAATATTAGATACGACGAGGATGGGACAGAAAATCGGACGTGTTTTTTTCGACTCAACCATCCCAGTACGACTCAGGAGATTGTAACACGCCTCCTCTCCACTACGATGTTGGTTGGTTGATTTGCGAGAGGGAATCAAATAGCGAGGTCCTCAGTCCAAACGGGTTAGGGAAGAATGGGGAAATAAGTCGGCTCTTACAAAGGAACCATCCCGTCACGTGCCTAAAGGGATGTAGGGAAATTACGGCAAAGAAATCAGGATGCCCGGCTGCGGGATTGAACCGTCGTCCTTCCGAATGCGAGTCCAGTGCGCCCCTCGAAAACGAGTCCAGTGTCTCAACCATTGCGCTCGGTTTAAGGTACATAGTTCAACCATGCTGGATAATACTGACTTTAGATGGGACGTTCTGTACCGTAAGTTACATCAAACTGATTTTCCATGCACCAGGAATCACGCTCAGTATCGTAGTAAGATAATTTTAAACACATCAAGCTCTATAAACATTTTGGCGTGAGCTGAATCCATAATAATTGACTGTTTAGCCGTCGTTACGTACGTATTCACATCTTATATTATGTAGCAAGTGGATCGAAAACGTTCTACAACGTAAAAATAATGCATCCTAACACAAAAATAAAACAACGTACCACGAAGGAGTTATTAAAACTGGTCACAAATTGATATTGTCACGTAGAAGGAGGTGTAATTAGATGAATGACGAACACTAACTTCACTTAACGAAGGATTATTCAGCACTTGCGCATCCAAGAGCGCGGAGCGAACTGCCTCCGGCCAGAACACATACAGTATATATACAGCTACAGAACATTCCAGTACAATGATTCTTGACATCTGTGGATACTTCTAAAATGTACTCGAAACGAATATAGAAATTAAAATTTTACAGTTTCGAACTCACGACTTAATGCAACAATGTAGTATATTAACCGTTACACCACAGTAACGTTGCTACTCAGCTGCTTCTGCGATATTACTCCGTTGTTACGAGAACAGCGTCTCGGTGTTACGTCGTCCTAGTCCGCGAACGAGTCATCGGTCCTGCATACTCCGGCTCCCGATGACTGATGTTCGCCCTGGCGGTGATCTTCTTAGAACTTCCTCTGCCGCTACGCTCTTCATCACCTTTCCTCTTGTTGCCTGTCGCTGGATCTTCGAATTTACCCTGGGTTGCAGGCTTCATTCGAAGGACGGGGACCGACCATACCTCTGATCTTTTGTCATCTTGTGTCGGGGTCGAATTCTTCAACTTCGTAATATCAGACAACTGTCGTACAACCTTATAAGGTCCAAAGTAGCGCCTGAGGAGCTTCTCAGGGAGACCAACCTTCCGAACAGGAGTGAAGATCCAGATGAGGTCATCAGGCTGATAGACAACAGAGCTGTGGCTCGCGTCATACCTTCGGCAATCGTTTTCTTGAACCTGCAGCGTGCGCAGTCAACTGCATCACTATGGTCTAAAGTGCTAATACGGTGCTTCACTGTCAGTTTATCTAATTCACTCTTCACCTGTGGATTGAAGCATTCAGAGAACTCTTGAAGAATGGCAAGTAGCTTCTTCTGTTGTTCCTTAGCGAGATCTGGTGATAGTCGAGCTAGAAGATCTTGTCTCGTAGTGGTAGCGCTAATTTCGCCCATAGACTGGGCATGGGAGGTTTCTGTGACGCTCAACTGTTCTTCAATTTATGGCTCAGCGTTTACTACGCACATGCGTCTTGGAAGGATCTGCTGTTCTCGGCAACAGTTAATTATCCACAATTCACCGAATCCGTTCTTAAACGAGTCGACAGAGGCTGGGATGACCAAGATATTCCTCATTGGTATACTTCTCTTATATTCCACTACCAGATCCATGGGTTGATGCATGGCATGACACGTGACAGTTACCTTTCTAGCGCTGACTGCAGGACTGATCACTTCATCCTGCACATATAGTCTCCACACACTCGAATGCGCATATTCCTGTACACAGTATCTCATCTCGTCTAGGATAACCTGCGAGCGACCAAAATCTATAATTGCCTGAGAAGCTTTCAAAAAGTCCCATCCGAGAATGACGTCATGACTACACTCTTGTAAGACGATGAATTCTAAGGGCTGTGTGTGGCCACTTATACCACGAATGGTACATCTTCCTGTAGGTTTTACATATTTACCATTATCCACCTTCAGCAGAGAAGTTTTGTTGTGAACGAATACGGTTTTCTGCATCTGGACGGTAGTACTTCGAAATGACTGAATATGATGTCCAGAGTCCACAAGAGCTTGGGCTGGTCGGCCATCCATGAGGATATCGACGTAGTTTCCTATCATTTTTGTAGTGATCGACGACGGAGGATTTTTCCCTTCGGCGGCCTCACCTCCAAGGAAGGTCGCAGGCTTTAGTTTTCCAGGTTGCGGCGACTAGGTGATCGGCTGGAGCTTCTAAACGGCGATGGAGATTTTGATCGGCGTGTTGAGGAACGTCCTCACCAGCGGCTACCTTGCGGCGATGGTGACCTACATCGTCCTGCACCCACATCTTCTTGTTCATCTTCGTCGTCCCGGAGTTGGCGTCGGCTAAGATCGGTCTGCTGACATCTGCGCGAGCGTCATCAAATATCCGCCGCCTCTCTCAACAATAGCGCACCACATGTCCTGGTCGTACGCAGTGGAAACATACTGGTTGGTTATCCTGGGTCCTCCAGACGTCAGTCTTCCTTGGTGCCAAAACAGGTTCCTCATGCGGCATTGTAGGAACGTAACTCAGCCTGGGTCTCGACTTTTTCACCATTTTAAAGGGAAATGAAGGACGAGAGATTGGGTTCAATGTCTGTTCCACTTCCTCCCTTATAAACTCCTGAAGCGTCTCGTGCAATCCTAGTGCCTTCGGAACTTCCTCTCTTACTATCTGACAAAGAACACTTGAATCAGTTTCTTCCTCCATCACAGACGTTGATACGACGTTTGGAAGCCGTTCAAACCTCTTGCGTGTAATTCTTTTTTTATGCATTATCTCGATATACTGGCACCATTTTATGAAGTCGTCTGCTGTCGAAACCTCCTTCAGGAGTAGAATTTGATAGATGTCCTTAGCAACACCCTTCACGAGATCTGCAACCTTACCTTCCTCCTTCATTCTAGGATCCTTTATTTTATACAGCTCCAAGACGTCTTGAGTGTAGGATGCTGTAGTTTCTCCTGGACGCTGTGCCCTGCACTTTAATTAATCTTCAGCCTTGCACTTCTGTCGTTGTGTGTCGCCGAAATACTTGCGCAGTTCCGCCTGGAATACTTCCCAGCTTGTGAACTTCTCTTCTTTGTTCTCACACCACTGCTTGGCAGTGCCCTCCAAGTAGAAAAATACGTTAGCCAAAGACACAGTGTCATCCCATTTGTTAAATTTGGCTATACGCTCATATAACTTCAGCGACTTGTTTGTATCTTGGCCATGTTCACCGAGAATCCGGAAGGATGTCTCATGTGATGGCACACATTTGCTGTCATTGTAACGTCCTCTTTTTGTTCTGTCTCGGATAGATTGTGATCTGTTGAATACGGCTCGAAGTCGGGTGTTGTCGCCAAGTAAACGGCGGCTCTGTCGTGGCCTGATGGGAGCCACTGTGTCGTCGATAATGTGCGCTATCACAAGTTCCAATACCCAGCGTCTCCACCAGAATAATGTCACGTAGAAGTAGATGTAATTAGATGAATGACGAACACTAACTTCACTTAGCAAAGGTATATTCAGCACTTGCACATACAAGAGCGCGGAGGGAACTGCTCCGACCAGAACACAAAAAGTATACATACAACTACAGAACATTCCAGTACAATGATTCTTGGCATTTATGGATACTTCTAGAATGTACTCCAGCCGAAAATAGAAATTAAAATTATACATTTCAGGCGAGTTTTGAACTCACGACCCTCCATGCAACAGTCCAGTATCATAACCGCTCCACCACTATGACGATGTCTGCGACAATATTCACACAGGTATAGGCGAAACGTGCAAAATTGTGAACTTTGAGGGCCTATAGATAAAAGTGTGGTGCTGCAGCTCAATTTCACCGCGCAGCTGGGAAGGATAGTAAACAGACAGAAAGGACGTAAAGCCTTTGCGAATTTCATTCCCCGTGCTCAGTTGGACAGTAACTACCCTCCTAGACAGGCGCTTGAACAACACAGGGTTATTACAAATGATTGAAGCGATTTCACAGCTCTACAATAACTTTATTATTTGAGATATTTTCACAATGCTTTGCACACACATACAAAAACTCAAAAAGTTTTTTTAGGCATTCACAAATGTTCGATATGTGCCCCTTTAGTGATTCGGCAGACATCAAGCTGATAATCAAGTTCCTCCCACACTCGGCGCAGCATGTCCCCATCAATGAGTTCGAAAGCATCGTTGATGCGAGCTCGCAGTTCTGGCACATTGTGTCTGTTCACTTCACCATTAAGAAAAAATGTTGCTTCATCACTGAAAACAAGTTTCGCACTGAACGCATCCTCTTCCGTGAGCTGTTGCAACCGCGCCGAAAATTCAAAGCGTTTGACTTTGTCATCGGGTGTCAGGGCTTGTAGCAATTGTAAACGGTAAGGTTTCTGCTTTAGCCTTTTCCGTAAGATTTTACAAACCGTCGGCTGTGGTACGTTTAGCTCCCTGCTTGCTTTATTCGTCGACTTCCGCGGGCTACGCGTGAAACTTGCCCGCACGCGTTCAACCGTTTCTTCGCTCACTGCAGGCCGACCCGTTGATTTCCCCTTACAGAGGCATCCAGAAGCTTTAAACTGCGCATACCATCGCCAAATGGAGTTAGCAGTTGGTGGATCTTTGTTGAACTTCGTCCTGAAGTGTCGTTGCACTGTTATGACTGACTGATGTGAGTGCATTTCAAGCACGACATACGCTTTCTCGGCTCCTGTCGCAATTTTGTCTCACTGCGCTCTCGATCGCTCTGGCGGCAGAAACCTGAAGTGCGGCTTCAGCCGAACAAAACTTTATGAGTTTTTCTACGTATCTGTAGTGTGTCGTGACCATATGTCAATGAATGGAGCTACAGTGAATTTATGAAATCGCTTCAATCATTTGTAATAGCCCTGTATATGATGTCAGCATCTGAGAGAGAACGAGCAGTTGTGCTAAAAGAAGACGGTTGAAGTAATCGGCGAATCGCTCGACGTTTGAATAGAAACGATGCCAGTATTCGACGATGTTGGCAGGAATGGGTGGATGATGGCCGAAGACAGCGTCAGAAAGAAAACGGTCCATGCAGAGAAACAACATGCCGTGGGGACTGAAAAATAGTCGTAGAGGCACTCATAGCCCTGGATTCATCGTTATCATCGATCTGAGGTGCAACTGGTGCTTGAGTGACCAACAAGGGCCACTGTAACAGGCGGCTCACGGAACGGGCGCTGAGCTCACGGCGCTACCTGTGCCGGCCCATCGACTTCTGTACACCAACAAGCGCATTTGCAGTCGCGTAGGCCACATTCGGCCTGAAGTCTCATAGTCTGGACTAGAATCGAGTCCCGCATCGAAATGATCCCCGATGATCAGCAAAGACGTGTCTAGGGACAACCTGGACGGTGGGTCACCAACCTGTCACCCGCCATACGGCCCGACAACCAGTGCGATGGTCTGGGGCACCACTTCATTTCATGGTCGATCCATTTGGTTGTCATCGGCGGCAGCCTTACGGCACTGCGGTACGTCGACGCCATTCTATGGCCCGTCTTGGCATTCATGACAAGACATCTTGGGCTTACATTTCGACAAGATAGTGCCCACCCACACAACCGAGAGTTTCTACTGATTGACTTCGTGCTTGCCAAACCTTGCTTAGCCATCAAGGTCGCTGGTTGTGTCCCCAACTGAGAACGGTTGGAGCATTATGAGCAGGCCACTCTAACCAGCTCGCCAGTTTTACAGAATTTGGTACGATGTCTCTCAGGAGAATAGCCAGCAACTCTTTCAGTCAGTGCCAAACGGAATAACTGCTTGATAAGGGCCACAGATGGAAAAAAGCCTTGTTGATTTGCTCAGTTTGTCTGTATATGTACATCGCATCTATCGATTTACGCACCATTCCGATAATTACTTCGTCGTGCGACGCTTTCTTTCTTCCTTTTTTCCCCCTAGATGTTATTTCTGTTTTAAAAAGTATAAATACAACATAGTTTCAGAACTAATATTCACCGTTTATGTTCCCTTTGAAATCAACCCTTATTCCCAACACTCCATGCCCCGATCATACTCTAGGGGTGAAATATTATCAAAGCTGTCAGCAGAATTGTTACATTGGGACTGTCAACGTCACAAGCAAACCTGAAAACTGTGGATTCCACACTAGTACAGCTGTTTTGGAATTATTGTTAGAAATCCCCACCTTCACACACAAAATCTACCCTCTTACCCTTAAGGGTGGCTTCCCGAAAGTATTTTGTTTTCCGACAGTAACAGGTATCTGTGACATCGAGGGGCCAATGTTCAGCTCCCCACTCACTGAGCCATTGTAAATTTTTCGATCGTGAAGCCACTACTTCTTATCAAGTCCAACCTCGTCCAACTTTTTCTCCAAAAATTCCAGCTTATACTTGAATGGAACCCCGATCTTCCATACTGCCGAGAGACAGACTAACCTTGACCTACTCCGATGCACCTCGTCGTTCATCCTTCCAGTGGCCTGGACGTCGCAGTACCATGGGGAGCCTTCATTTCAGACCAGTGGCGTGGAGTACTGTAAGAACATAATTCTGTTGTTCTGCTAATTATTTAGTACTGAGAAATAGCTAAATGCAAAAACTTAAAATGGTTCAAATGGCTCTGAGCACTATGGGACTTAACATCTATGGTCATCAGTCCCCTAGAACTTAGAACTACTTAAACCTAACTAACCTAGGGACAGCACACAACACCCAGTCATCACGAGGCAGAGAAAATCCCTGACCCCGCCGGGCAAAACCTTAAAATTAAAGAAATTGAAAACATCACAGGTTTTTGCATTTCTGATATGGAAAACATTATTCAGCAGAACATATCAAGCGGACATCAGGATTTCTTCTTAGTATGACCAAATTTTCTTTTACCGGAATCTTACAGTTTGTTGGCACTACGTACGCTAGAAACGGATAAACAAGAGATACGTGTCTCTTTTGTTGGTAGTTCTGATCGCTACATGTACGTAATACTAGTACTTGTACTGCAATGTCTGGAGTGTTGGTATGCTCCTGTTTGTAACAGGAAACTGCTAATCTTGAAATTTCTGTTTCTAAATGTACCTAAGGAAACTACACCCCACAGTAAGATCACAACTGTCTTCCAGCACGCAGACTCTCAGCCAGTGGAACAAAAGGATCGGCACCCAATTTTCTTGGCCTCTATCAAACTTGATTATGCTCTGCTTCTGCGTAACACACGAAATTAATTAATTCCATACACGTGCACCTGTAAACAGGATGTAATTAAGGTTCGAAGGCCGTAGGATACCGGTGTGGCCCACAGAGCTCTTCACACATGATAGCACGTGACCTTGATCTAATGTAATTATCAACAGTTCAGAATCCGTAATAACATAATACCGTTTAATTTGAAATTTTTCTTTCGGGTGAGAGAGGTGTAGGTATTTAGTGCAAATAACGAATCAAAATACTTTGCAATGAGAGGATTCGAATTTTCGGTGGTAGTATGTAAGATAATTTGCCATGGTATTTTGTTTCTGTTTACATTAGATTTAGACCAGATTTATAACCAATACGACGTCGATCTGACACTATTAACTTTCATTAGACAAATGTTTATTGAGAAAAGGTATTTTTGTAACACATTTAACTTTTAGGGGAGACTTCTAACCTTGATATTTCTAGAAAATTGTTAAAGCTTTCGTGGTCACTTATTGACAAATCGTGTGTTAGCTTCTGTTTCCGGTTCTTCGGCTGACGTTCCTTTGATGATTTTTTAACGTTTCACCAGCACGAGTGGCTGACATTGTGAAAGCTTCACAGTTCTTCCACCAGCAATGACAATGCCAGCCACTCATCGTGGTGAAACGTCAAAAAATCATCAAAGAAACGTCGCACGAAGAAGCCGAGACAGAAGACAACATGATATTTCTTCCAGTTCTCTTTCTATGGCTTCGTTCCCGCCTTTTTTTAGGTCCTTTTGCCTTGCCTTGGTTTAGCTCCGCCATAACGTAAGCTGGAGGGCGGTGTGATGTACACTGATAAACTAAAACTTAGGACCACTTATTTAATAGCGTCTTAGCCCTCTCTTGAAATGCAGAACAGCACCGCTTCGGGTAACCAAGGGGTCAAGACGTTCTCGGTAGGTCTCCGGAGCTATGTGGCACCAGACGTCTACAAACCTGCAAATTATCGAACAGGGTGCGTCTACATGTTTTCACTGAGTAATGACTGCTCCATCAAATTTTTGTTGTGCAGCCTCATAAACTCAGCTTCTTTCTCTAATATTTCGGCTGCTTTCATTCCACCATCTTCAAGGTGAGCAGAAAGACTGACGCTCCAGCACTCGCTACGTCGTTTTCAACTCGTGGACTTAGCCACTGTGCATGCGGCCACAGGTACATAGGCCCAAGAGACGTCGATCGGCGGTAAAGAAGTACAATGTGCTGTATGAATTATATCTGTGTTTACGCAGTCGAACCACGATGAGATGTTGATATATCACTCAGAGCTAGACTGTTGCGAGGTCTTTGAAAGTTTACTACAGAACGCGCCGGGTTACATGATTTATCCAACCTGCAAAGCGCTTTCTCTATTAATTAAATTCGCAACCAAGCGAATTTCAGTTCCCTCTTTCATCACTGAGTCCCAGAAAGATGATGTATACGCTACAATTTCAACGTTTTCATACAACACAGAGTGGCCAGTATCAATACAGTGTTTTGTCACAGATGATTTATTTGGGGGTAACAGGCGGGTGTACGTGCAGTGTTCCATAAATCTTTCATGGTGGCAGCATACTCAACGGATCTTGTGACCCCCGCCTTCCGAAGCATCAGGTCATCGTTAATCCAAGAATGCTACTGTTTCCGAAGGAGGACGAAAAATCACATTTACTGTGCTTGCTGAGGATCCGTCCTATTTTTGACGATAGGCTTCCCACATACGGCAGGAAAGTCATGGGTATAAATCTTCCTCTGTCTGCTTCTGCATTGCTTATGGCCACCTTTGGTTTCATTCGTAGCGCCTACGTGTCTGCTGTGGAGAGTACCCGTTGGCTTCAGAAACTTTCTTTGAATACAGGAGCTTGTCCTGGAGCTGCTCTCGTGAGCAATGATGTGTGCTCTGTGAACTAAAATTCTGAGAACACTCATCATCTACAAACGATGGTGGCAGCTGCGTGCATACCGGATACCGATATACTGTATGTCCCAAGGAGCAATCATCTTTGCGCCGAACAAAAACGTCCAAAAATGGAAGGCATCCCCCCTTTTAAATTTCTGTTGTAAACTTTTGCATGGGCCGAGTTGTATTGTAATTAATCTTCAACATGGGGCCACACAACAAGCTTGTCGTCAATATACCTCCAAAATTTTAAAAGGATGGAGCGAGTGCTGTGTCTTCAGTTTTTCGACTCACTCTGAAAATGGCCGAGATATTAGGAGAAGAAGCTGAATTTATGTGGCTGCACACCCGGAATTTAATGGTACTGAACGGTGGTTTGTGGACGCGGATTTGTCTTCCCATAAAATCACATATACGTTCCACATGGTTCACAAAATGTGACTTTGGACGCCAAGACATCAACGCGATTTTGCTATCGTGCTCCTCAAACAACTAAAGCACGATTCTGGCCTTATGATATGTATAGTTACCTCTCTGGCAGATGCCATCGCCGATGAGGGAGACATCAACCTTGAAGAAATCAGGTGGTCCGCAATAATGTCCACGTAGTCCATACTTGCCACGATGCCTTCAATTACTACCACAGGATCCATGGAAGCCCACGAAATGTCTGTCATACGATAATAGTTCCCCCATCGGCCTGTGTCCATGACGTGGTACATGTTTTGAGCAGCCGTTCAGGGGGCGTACTCGGCCATCGACGTGTTGTAATAAAAGATGTATTCATCCGACCGACCGCTAGGTTTCTACTGGCCTACGGTCCAATATCGTTGATTTAGTGTCTACTACAGTCGTAATTGACAATGTCGTTGGGTTAAAAAAGAACACCCAGGTGTCATCTGTTGTAGAGCTCCATGTTCAACTATGTAACAACATGCGTTGAACAACGCACTCCATATACTTGTGGTTGCGGCGGCACTGTTCTTTGTCGACATGTCTGCCACAGAAAGTCGTCTACCCTACTGTACAGTGCAGCCAACCCCCCATCTCCACACTCCCCACTTCCCGTTCCGTTTATAGGTATGGAATTTCAACACCTTCTCGCCTACTAGTGCTTACGATGGTTTTGGTACTCTTCTGGTAAACTGAACGCCCTCAAAACAGCTGACCAGCTTCGCTATTTTGATTTCTGTTCCCAGGCGCCGGGCCGTAGTATCCATCCACGTGGCTTAGGTCAATGGACTCTTACCAACAGCGGCCAGTATCGTTGTTGGAATTATTCTACCTTTTTTTTCGAGATTTGTTATGCTCCATCACCTCTAGGAGACCTTCACTTCACCATTCCGTGGAACATGTCTGGATTATGTTTACTTTATTTCACTTTGAAAAAAGATTTCAGGAGCAAAATTGGTCTTTAAGTCCAACTCCGACAACTGCGATCTAAAATTATTGTATGCCATTCGACCGGTCGTCTTATGAACTTTGAATCTGTGCCAGATGCGTAGATCCTTTTCTGTTATATGTTCCGGCTGTCTGACGGCCCCAAGGACCTGGTCGATCTTACTACGTAGATTTGTTGACCGCTTCTGAATTGCTGCCTCTAGCACATCCATGTGGGAGTCGTGGTGGAGTTTTGTGATTCCCGAGTGCCTATACATTCCATATTATTGACACGGGTTTTACTCGTTCAGCCCCAGATAATACTGCTACAGAATACCTTTGACAGTACCGTACTGTGATTCCCCTTTAGTTTCTGCTCTACTTTTATACCTTCTTCAGCTCGTCACGTGCCCCAACGCCACCAAATGCTTTCAGTTTCGCGACAGACAGTGAACACAATATTTTCGCTCAGTACACCTACATCCACATCTACGTGATTAATCTGCTATTTATAATAAAGTGCGTGGCAGAGGGTTCAATGAAATACCCTACTTTCAAGCTGTCTCTCTACCGGTCCACTCTCGAACGGAGCACCGGGAAAACGAGAACTTAAATTTTTCTGTGTAAGCCCTGATTCCTCTTATTTTATCAGATGGTTCAAATGGCTCTGGGCACTATGCGACTTAACTGCTGAGGTCATCAGTCGCCTAGAGCTTAGAACTAATTAAACCTAACTAACCTAAGGACATCACACACATCCATGCCCGAGGCAGGACTCGAACCTGCGACCGTAGCGGTCACGCGGTTTCAAACTGAAGCACCTAGGACCGCACGGCCACACCGGCCGGCTCTTATTTTATAGTGATGATTATTTCTCCATATGTATGTGGGTGCTAATAGAATGTTTTCGCAATCGGAGGAGAAAACTGGTGATTGAAATTTCATGAGAAGATCCCGTCGCAACGAAAAACGCCTTTGTTTTAATGATTGACACTTCAGTTCACGTTGTCTGTGGCACTATCTCCCCTATTTTGCGACAATACGAAACGAGCCGCCCTTCTTTGTACTTTTTCGATGTCATCTGTCAGTACTACCTGATGGGGATCTCACACCGCACAGCAATACTCCAGAATAGGGTGGACAAGCGTGGTTTAAGCAGTCTCTTTAAATAGACCTGTAAGCACCTGCTAAATGTTCTGCCAATGAATCGCAGTCTTTGTTTGGCTCTGCGCCCAACATTATGTATGTGGTCGTTCCAGTTTAGGGTATTTGTAACTGTAATCCCTAAGTATTTAACTGAATTTACAGCCTTCAAATTTGTGTGACTTATCGCGTAATCGAAATTAAACGGATTTCTTTTAGTACTCATGTGAATAACTTCACACTTTTCTTAATTCAAGGCCAAGTGCCAATTTTCGCACCATACAGATATGTTATCTAAATCATTTTGCAATTCATTTTGGTCATCCGATGACTTTACAAGACGGTATATGAAAACATCGTTTGCAAACAATCTTACAGGGCTACCGAGATTGTCTCCTACGTCGTTAATACAGATCAGGGACAACAGAGGGCCTATAACACCTCCGTGGGGGAACGCCGGATATTATTTCTGTTTTACTCGACGACTTTCCATCTATTACTACGAACTGTGACTTTTCTGACAGGAAATCACGAATCTAGTGGTACAACTGAGGCGATAATGTATCCAGTCGCACAACTGAGGCGATAATGTAGTGTATATCTTTTCTCTTTGTAATGTCTGTCACCTTTCAAGCTGTTTTAGAATTTTTTTTCTGGTTACATTTGAGAATATGAGGTACAAACAGTACAAATAGTTAGACGTCTGCTACAGAAGGTGAGGAAACAATATCTATATTGATTGGTAGACTAGACCAACTGTAGTGTAACTAAAGTGCCGACACGCTCCGAGTCTGAGTACCTACCCCGTCTCTCAAGCTGCCAAGCTGCATTCCACGAGGACAGCCTGTCTTTATAGATTGTTATGACAAAATAAAAAAGTCAGGCAAAGACTCAAAGAAGTTGTGACGCAGTCGTTACGAAGGAGCACTCTTGTCCTTCTGGAGGGAATGGATCTTGCACGCCTCTGCACCTACCAAACAACCTGAAACGTAACATAACGGTGTGCGTACCGAATTAGCGATAGGCGAGCCTGAGCGAAGGTGGGCGTGGCTGACCTACCCAGCGACGTAACAACAAACGTCAATGACGCTGGCGAGGAATCCTGCGCGTACGAGCCAACACTGACAAAGAACGCGCCAAACAAGCGGCTCCTGTGGAATTCCTAGCGGTTTGACTTCCAAGATTGTTCCCAATGGTGACGGTGGGTCTTGCCAGAGAATGACCCCATTTCAATACACTGTCAGTACAAGACACGAGAACTTAACCGCTGTAGGCAATATTCAGTAAGTGAAAATACTGTAAGAGTGTGTAAATTGTTAAGACACTTTTCCATTGGATAATAAATGACCTAGAAACGACAGAAGTGAAGAGCACATTTTAACATTTCCTTTGGAAATTAAGAAATATACAGAAATGCCACAATGGTGAGGCGTCACGCGGTAGCGAATGATCAGTATTTAAAATCGAACCGTTTGACATCATTGTAGGTGTAGTTTAGTAACTGATTTCAGAATAAATTACGAGGGCTGTTCGGAAAGGAAATGCCATTGGTCGTGAAATGAAAACCACAGTGAAAATATTTTTTGCTCCCAACAGTTAGCCACAACTTATAGCAACCTCCCTAAATAGTCGCCACTCCGACTGAGACATCTGTCATGGCGTTGTACAAACCTTCCAGTACCCTCATCACAGAAAGCGACCGCCGTTGCTTTCCGTCAATTCTCTACACTGGTCTGCCTTTCGGTGTTTGTGCCAAAATGTTGTCTTCGTAGCAGTGGTTCATGTGAGCAAAGATAGGCAATGGAGGGAGCCAATTAACAGCTGTATTGTGGGTGATCAAACACTTAACATCGAAAACGCTGCATAAACGTCTTCATTGGCCCTGCAGGACGCTGCAGAAAATTGTCTTGAAAAGAAAAATACCTGATATTTATGTTATGTGGCCTGCATAACTTCAGGCGAAATCACTCACCAGATCCACATACTTGGCGGAAGACAATGTTGCTTTAGGCATTTATAAGTAATCACTTTGCTCTCTGAACTGAAAAGAGCGACGTGAAGCGATCGACAGACACACTAAAGACACTGCCCTACACATCTGTGCAAAGTTCCATCGGATTTTTCACAGTGGTTTCCATTTCGCGCCTAATCGGACCTTACTTTCGGAATATACCTCGTAACAACAAATCACAAAAGGAAGTTATAGAACAGCCTATAGAATAGTAATATTAAACATCGCTCCAGTAATTCTGCTGCTGAAAAGAAGCATTTACCTCCTGTCAGATCGTACAGCGATACGCGTATGGAAATCTACTGTCCACCGGTAGTTCTGTTTTGTAGACGAACATTAAAAATATGTTCTCTGAGACTGGCTACCATGGATTTCGGCAAAAAGGAATGTCGAATTCACGTCAACACACAACCTGTGGCATAAAACTGCAAATGAAGTAGCTACAAGGTTGGTACAGGAGATACCGCAAAGAACTGTAGGCACTACCAAAAGCAAACAAATAAATGAATAAAAACGTCACCAAACGAAAATGAATGACTTTGTTAGTGGGTCTAAGATACAGATATCCCAGTTTAACAGGTTCATGACGATCCAAAAGATGTTCTATAAGACAAGGAAATCGAAACGGAAACGACTTTGATGCGACAATCACGTTTCTCTCTACATCTTCCAGTTAATGGTAGAATTAAAGGCCTTTACTGTTGGATCAGTCCATGGTCATACCGGTTATCTGAAGAAAATAGAGGTATCAGCCCTATGTAAACATCATAGACCACTTTCTTAACCGAGCGCAGTGGTTAGCACACTGGACTCGCATTCTGGAGGACTACAGTTCAATCCCGCGTCCGGCAATCCTGATTAGGTCTTCCGTGATTTCCCTAAATCGCTCCAGGCAAATGCCAGGATGGTTCCGTCGAAAGGGCACAACCGACTTCCTTCCCCGTCCTTCCCTAATCCGATGAGACCGATGACCTCGCTGTCTGTTATACTCCCCCAAAACAACCCACCCACTTTGTAACCGTTACCATAGCGCTAGCATGAGAATGTAAGCGAACAATTTGATATTTATTGTACTCACTTGTGATATATTAACAACAAGAAAGATCAGTTATTACAGTTAGTATTTCTTTTTTATTTACCAGAATTGCTTTGCATTACTGAAACTGTTTAGTAATGGACATTTATCAGTCCCCGTTGCTTAATTACACCATATGAATTGAGCTCTCGACGCGACTGAACAGAAGACATTTTATTTCAACGAATAAAGCTGTTATATTACGCTGAGAAAATATAGCAAGTGGGAAAATAATTCTGCATTGGAGAATATTTTTTGTTGTTGGCACCATGTATAACGATCGGATTGACACTTGGTCCGGTGTTACATATCGTCCCAAGTGTATCTTGATATTTGTGGTTCGAACTCTTTTAAAGTTTCCGTGTCACCTATTAGTCCTGTGAGCACTCCTCACAAAAGGCGACCCTAAACAAGTTAACATGCCCTACATCCATTACTTACTCCAAACAGAACTTGCGATGCAGGTAGACACTATATCAATGATATAGACTCAAAAGTATTGTTTAGGCCGAGAGTGATATTGGGAAATAATACTCTAAGATATTAAAGACAGGGCTCTCTTAGGCTCGTAACGACTCCTACGCCCACAATGCACGTAAAGTACACTAAATCAATGTTATAGACTCAAAAGTATTGCTTGAAGCATCGTGGACTCCACCTGCTGTAGGGAAACGTAATCAGAGGTTTGGAAATGAATTTACGTGTAAGAGAACACTCGACGTAAAATTTCTGTGAATTTATGTGTGGAAAAATTCGTATTGAAATGCTTTATTTATTACACGTAACAAATATATCCGCCTTCTGTACAAAACCGAAGGGAATGATTAGTTCACCTACCTTTCTTAGTATTAGCTAGGACGTATAAAAAATATTGCTGTGTACTCGGACTAACATCAAACTTTATTGCACTGTTTTTTAATTCGACACATTTTGAGGATTCAAATTTCATCATCTCGTTCACGTTTTACATACTATGTTCCGATTTAGTAGTTACAATTAGTACATTATTGCAGTCACAGATAAGCAGTTATAGAGAAAGAATTATTAACAAAAATTATCGTTGACTGCGTGACAGCACCAGCTATGAAAAGCAAGGGTGTACACTCGTTTGCCATAGCCCGATTTTGCAACGCCGATAACAACAGTTAGCAAAGAATTTGATACAGAAATATGTAACTAACGTAACTCTGCTAAATTAATGAACTAGCACATTTCTGAACAGTACGGTATATGAAGTTTTTTATGGTCAAGATGAAACTGTCGACCGTTGCACATTGTTGGTAACTGGCCATCCATATAAAGTAAAAAAAACTGATAAGAAAACAAAGAAAATGTAGGGCAGGAAATGGTTAGGAAAGGAAAGTCAAGTTGATCATCTATGACGTGGATGACAAATCAAGAGAAGCATGGCCAATTATCAACGCAATTGCGGGGGCCGAGCGGTTCTAGGCGCTTCAGTCCGGAACTGCGCGACTGCTACGGTCGCAGGTTCGAATCCTGCCTCGGGCATGGATGTGTGTGATGTCCTTAGTTTAGTTAGGTTTAAGCAGTTCTAAGTTCTAGGGGACTGATGACCTGAGATGTTAAGTCCCATAGTGCTCAGAGTCATTTGAACCATTTTTTGAACCATCAGCGCAATCTTAAACAAGCTATATAAATATTATAATATGTGTTTCAGTGTAAATATAACATCGAGTAGTATGTAATTTTTGAATGATAACTTATAGCCCCAAACCTTACGGGTTATTTCCGCCTTAATGTAAAGACCTCTCAAATTCACACGATTGTTTCTCCAGGATTATAACATTAAAACAACAATCATTGACAAGCAGAGATCAAATGTGTTGTTTGAAAGTCCTTAACTAACGAGTCTTCATGTTGTGGCAAAAACGGACAAATATAGCTGCAAATTTTTTAAAAATATAACTTGTCATTGTGACCAGCGACCGTTTCTTAATATTCGATATTGTTTCTAATACTAGAGAGTTTTACTTGCTACAGCTAGACACAATCGCAAAAACGCCAGGAAACTATTAGACACAGCCGTTACACAACATTTTAATGTACGACAGTTTCGCTTACTCGGCGAAGGAGGGGTGGGGGTTAGTGTTAAGATGCGGATTCTACGGTATCGAAATGCTCATTTAATTGAGTGAATAAACGTAGTTAAAGTCTTCTTAAATGTATTGTACCTCGCACTGCTTCGATTCCTCTAGCTTCAGCACGGTTCACTAATGAAGAGATTATTAAACTTATCTAGTGCCCACGACTTGAACTGTACGAACAAAGCGTAAGATCTGCTGGAGTACCGATGACACAGATAATCTGTACTTAGTGTGGGTCTGCTTGGCATTGGTGCACTGGCCACATACACACACACACACACACACACACACACATATTTAAGACTTGGCACGTATGAAATATGTCGCGCGGAAAATTCTTTGCCCGCTGAACCATATTTCAAAGGAAACTAAATACTGCCAGTACTTACTGGAGCAGTGTGGTAAATCAGTAGAAGTGAGGTCGAGGATCAGAGCGCTCTTTGAGGGCTGCAGGTCGCGCACGGAATGAGCTCGGGCGACTAACCAGCTTACCAGCAAACCACCTGGCCATTCACGCTACCAGCGGAATGACCAGCGAGCAGGTTCGCGGAGGGCAAAGACGGGTGCAAGCAGAGAGGCCGCAGCTGCCGCGCGTTTACAGGCAGACCCGTTCTGCACCCACTGTGGCCTCATTAGCAGAGCCAGCGCCCGACCGTCCCCTTCCTCGTGCACCAGGAGAGAATCCTCCGCGAGGGAGAAGAGCCTCGGGATATCAGTTACATCAACCACACATCTCGTGCTTTCATCGTGCTTAGATAACAATTATCACGACACAAGGGAAACCCTTGAAAGATACACAATCTTGAAAGATAACAGAACAGTAAGAGACATACACAAAATCAAAGTGTGAAGATGGAAAACAATGTAAAGCCAGAGTTTTACTCCTTTTGTGACGCTCATTGTCCCTTAGTTTCTTTAACCGTTACATTGAAGAAGATGTCAAGGTCCTCAAAAGAAGAAAATTAGGACTTAAAGCGACTGCACTTCTAATTCACTGCATAATACACTCCTGGAAATGGAAAAAAGAACACATTGACACCGGTGTGTCAGACCCACCATACTTGCTCCGGACACTGCGAGAGGGCTGTACAAGCAATGATCACACGCACGGCACAGCGGGCACACCAGGAACCGCGGTGTTGGCCGTCGAATGGCGCTAGCTGCGCAGCATTTGTGCACCGCCGCCGTCAGTGTCAGCCAGTTTGCCGTGGCATACGGAGCTCCATCGCAGTCTTTAACACTGGTAGCATGCCGTGACAGCGTGGACGTGAACCGTATGTGCAGTTGACGGACTTTGAGCGAGGGCGTATAGTGGGCATGCGGGAGGCCGGGTGGACGTACCGCCGAATTGCTCAACACGTGGGGCTTGAGGTCTCCACAGTACATCGATGTTGTCGCCAGTGGTCGGCGGAAGGTGCACGTGCCCGTCGACCTGGGACCGGACCGCAGCGACGCACGGATGCACGCCAAGACCGTAGGATCCTACGCAGTGCCGTAGGGGACCGCACCGCCACTTCCCAGCAAATTAGGGACACTGTTGCTCCTGGGGTATCGGCGAGGACCATTCGCAGCCGTCTCCATGAAGCTGGGCTACGGTCCCGCACACCGTTAGGCCGTCTTCCGCTCACGCCCCAACATCGTGCAGCCCGCCTCCAGTGGTGTCGCGACAGGCGTGAATGGAGGGACGAACGGAGACGTGTCGTCTTCAGCGATGAGATTCGCTTCTGCCTTGGTGCCAATGATGGTCGTATGCGTGTTTGGCGCCGTGCAGGTGAGCGCCACAATCAGGACTGCATACGACCGAGGCACACAGGGCCAACACCCGGCATCATGGTGTGGGGAGCGATCTCCTACACTGACCGTACACCACTGGTGATCGTCGAGGGGACACTGAATAGTGCACGGTACATCCAAACCGTCATCGAACCCATCGTTCTACCATTCCTAGACCGGCAAGGGAACTTGCTGTTCCAACAGGACAATGCACGTCCGCATGTATCCCGTGCCACCCAACGTGCTCTAGAAGGTGTAAGTCAACTACCCTGGCCAGCAAGATCTCCGGAACTGTCCCCCATTGAGCATGTTTGGGACTGGATGAAGCGTCGTCTCACGCGGTCTGCACGTCCAGCACGAACGCTGGTCCAACTGAGGCGCCAGGTGGAAATGGCATGGCAAGCCGTTCCACAGGACTACATCCAGCATCTCTACGATCGTCTCCATGGGAGAATAGCAGCCTGCATTGCTGCGAAAGGTGGATATACACTGTACTAGCGCCGACATTGTGCATGCTCTGTTGCCTGTGTCTATGTGCCTGTGGTTCTGTCAGTGTGATCATGTGATGTATCTGACCCCAGGAATGTGTCAATAAAGTTTCCCCTTGCTGGGACAATGGAGTCACGGTGTTCTTATTTCAATTTCCAGGAGTGTATTTGTGGAAGATATTACACTGAAGCGCCAAAGAAACTGGTATAGGCATGCGTATTCAAATACAGAGATACGTAAACAGGCAGAATACGAAGCTCCGGTCGGCAATGCCTATGTAAGACAACAAGTGTCTGGCGCAGTTGTTAGATCGGTTACTGCTGCTACAATGGCAGGTTATCAAGATTTAAGTGAGTTTTAACATCGTGTTGTAGTCGGCGCATGAGCGATGGGACACAGCGTCTCCGAGGTAGTGATGAAGTGGGGATTTTCCCGTACGATCATTTCACGAGTGTACCGTGAGTATCAGGAATCCGGTGCAACATCAAATCTCCGACATCGCTGCGGCTGGAAAAGGATCCTACAAGAACGGCAGCAACGACGAATAAAGAGAATCGTTCAACGTGGCAGAAGTGCAACCACTCCGCAAATTGCTGCAAAATTCAATGGTGCTAGCTTTGCGAATCATTCAACGGAACTTAATCGATATGGGTTTTCGGAGCCGAAGGCACACTCGTGTACCCGTAATGACTGCACGACACAAAGCTTTACTCCTCGGCTGGGCGCGTCAACAACGACACTGGACTGTTGATGAATGGAAACATATTGCCTGGTCGGACAAGTCTCGATTCATACTGTATCGAGCGGATGGACGTGTACGGGCATGGAGACAACCCCATGAATCCATGGATCCTGCATGTCAGCAGATGACTGTTCAAGCTGATGGAGGCTCTGTAATATTGTGGGGCGTCTGCAGCTGGAGTGATATGGGACTCGAGAAACGTCTAGATACGACTCTGAAAGGTGACACATACGTAAGCATCCCGTCTGATCACCTGCACCCATTTATGTCCATTGTGCATTCCGACGGACTTGGGCACAGGAGAATGCGACCTCCCACACGCCCAGAATTGCTGCACAATCCCTCCAGGAACACTCTTCTGAGCTTAAACACTTCCGCTGGCCACCATACTCCCCACACACGAGCATTATCGAACATATCTGGGGTGCCTCGCAACGTGCTGTTCAGAAGAGATCTCCTCCCCCTCGTACTCTAATGGATTTGTGGACAGCCCTGCAGGATTCATGATGGCAGTTCCCTCCAGCACTACTTCAAACATTAGTCGAGTCCATGCCACGTCATGTTGCGGCGTTTCTGCGTGCTCGCGTGGGCCCTACACGATATTATGCAGGTGTACCAGTTTTTTGGTTCTTAAGAGCTGCTAGCGAAACACATTTGCAAAATATAGTCTCTAAATTTTCAGCAGTATTAAAAGATTTGAACTTAATTAGCACTGAAAAAACCAGACCGAAGACAGTCAACATATCAGATTTGGGGAGGACTCCAGACAACCCAATTCAAATAAATAAAATAGAAGTCTCTGAACATTTTACAGCACTTTAATCGCAGAAGATAATTAAAAAACACAAATGCAATAGCTAAACGCGCTCTCAATTAATGAAGACAGTTACTGTGAACAAGTCGTTTAGCACAGAAAAAAAAGAAACAGTTTACAAAAGTGTGCATCTTTCGTGGCCATGGTCATTGTCCCGGAAACCATCTGTACAAATTAATTTTGAAGGAGGAGGGACGGGGCCTGGAAATGTGTGTGTGTGTGGAGGGGGGGGGGGGTTGCGGGGGCGGAAGAGGAGTACTCACTGTGAATATGGGTAATTAACAGTGAAAGTAGCAATCTCTTCGTCTCAGAGCAGCACTTGCACCCTATATCCTCAATTGTTTATTTGCTGTGTGCATTCTGTCTTCTGTCTTCCGCTATAGATTTTGCCCTCTATGACTGCCTGATGTTTTCACAAATGTCCTATCATCTTGTCCTTTCTTCTTGCCAGTGCTTTCGACATCTTCCTTTCCTCACCGATGCGAGAAAGTTTTCATTCCTTACAATATCGGCGAAAAGAACTATATTTAAAACCATACAAGTTATGACTAGATATATTTGTAAAAAAAAAATTGGTAGCTATATTACTGGACAGACCCTTTACAAATACACTCCAGGAAATGGAAAAAAGAACACATTGACACCGGTGTGTCAGACCCACCATACTTGCTCCGGACACTGCGAGAGGGCTGTACAAGCAATGATCACACGCACGGCACAGCGGACACACCAGGAACCGCGGTGTTGGCCGTCGAATGGCGCTAGCTGCGCAGCATTTGTGCACCGCCGCCGTCAGTGTCAGCCAGTTTGCCGTGGCATACGGAGCTCCATCGCAGTCTTTAACACTGGTAGCATGCCGCGACAGCGTGGACGTGAACCGTATGTGAAGTTGACGGACTTTGAGCGAGGGCGTATAGTGGGCATGCGGGAGGCCGGGTGGACGTACCACCGAATTGCTCAACACGTGGGGCGTGAGGTCTCCACAGTACATCGATGTTGTCGCCAGTGGTCGGCGGAAGGTGCACGTGCCCGTCGACCTGGGACCGGACCGCAGCGACGCACGGATGCACGCCAAGACCGTAGGATCGTACGCAGTGCCGTAGGGGACCGCACCGCCACTTCCCAGCAAATTAGGGACACTGTTGCTCCTGGGGTATCGGCGAGGACCATTCGCAACCGTCTCCACGAAGCTGGGCTACGGTCCCGCACACCGTTAGGCCGTCTTCCGCTCACGCCCCAACATCGTGCAGCCCGCCTCCAGTGGTGTCGCGACAGGCGTGAATGGAGGGACGAATGGAGACGTGTCGTCTTCAGCGATGAGAGTCGCTTCTGCCTTGGTGCCAATGATGGTCGTATGCGTGTTTGGCGCCGTGCAGGTGAGCGCCACAATCAGGACTGCATACGACCGAGGCACACAGGGCCAACACCCGGCATCATGGTGTGGGGAGCGATCTCCTACACTGGCAGTACACCACTGGTGATCGTCGAGGGGACACTGAATAGTGCACGGTACATCCAAACCGTCATCGAACCCATCGTTCTACCATTCCTAGACCGGCAAGGGAACTTGCTGTTCCAACAGGACAATGCACGTCCGCATGTATCCCGTGCCACCCAACGTGCTCTAGAAGGTGTAAGTCAACTACCCTGGCCAGCAAGATCTCCGGATCTGTCCCCCATTGAGCATGTTTGGGACTGGATGAAGCGTCGTCTCACGCGGTCTGCTCGTCCAGCACGAACGCTGGTCCAGCTGAGGCGCCAGGTGGAAATGGCATGGCAAGCCGTTCCACAGGACTACATCCAGCATCTCTACGATCGTCTCCATGGGAGAATAGCAGCCTGCATTGCTGCGAAAGGTGGATATACACTGTACTAGTGCCGACATTGTGCATGCTCTGTTGCCTGTGTCTATGTGCCTGTGGTTCTGTCAGTGTGATCATGTATCTGACCCCAGGAATGTGTCAATAAAGTTTCCCCTTCCTGGGACAATGAATTCACGGTGTTCTTATTTCAATTTCCAGGAGTGTATATATCTACCTAAATTCGTCAAAACTTCGAAATCCTAAAATTTAATGGAATGTTTGTGTGGAACACGTTGCCAATGAATGTGGGAATATAATTTGCACACACATACAAAACTCAAAAAGTTTTTTTAGGCATCCAGAAATGTTCGATATGTGCCCCTTTAGTGATTCGGCAGACATCAAGCCGATAATCAAGTTCCTCCCACATTCGGCGCAGCGTGTCCCCATCAATGAGTTCGAAAGCATCGTTGATGCGATCTCGCAGTTCTGGCACGTTTCTTGGTAGAGGAGGTTTAAACACTGAATCTTTCACAGAACCCCACAGAAAGAAATCGCATGGGGTTAAGTCGGGAGAGCGTGGAGGCCATGACATGAATTGCTGATCATGATCTCCACCACGAACGATCCATCGGTTTTCCAATCTCCTGTTTAAGAAATGCCGAACATCATGATGGAAGTGCGGTGTTGTTCCTGTTGAAAGATGAAGTCGGCGCTGTCGGTCTCCAGTTGTGGCATGAGCCAGTTTTTCAGCATGTCCAGATCCACGTGTCCTGTAACGTTTTCTTCGCAGAAGAAAAAGGGGCCGTACACTTTAAACCGTGAGATTGTACAAAACACGTTAACCTCTGATGAATTGCGAATTTGCTGCACGAATGCGTGAGGATTCTCTACCGCCCAGATTCGCACATTGTGTCTGTTCACTTCACCATTAAGAAAAAATGTTGCTTCATCACTGAAAACAAGTTTCGCACTGAACGCATCCTCTTTCATGAGCTGTTGCAACCGCACCGAAAATTCAAAGCGTTTGACTATGTCATCGGGTGTCAGGGCTTGTAGCAATTGTAAACGGTAAGGCTTCTGCTTTAGCCTTTTCCGTAAGATTTTCCAAACCGTCGGCTGTGGTACGTTTAGCGCCCTGCTTGCTTTATTCGTCGAGTTCCGCGGACTACGCGTGAAACTTGCCCGCACGCGTTCAACCGTTTCTTCGCTCACTGCAGGCCGACCCGTTGATTTCCCCTTACAGAGGCATCCAGAAGCTTTAAACTGCGCATACCATCGCCGAATGGAGTTAGCAGTTGGTGGATCTTTGTTGAACGTCGTCCTGAAGTGTCGTTGCACTGTTATGACTAATGTGAGTGCATTTCAAGCATGACATACGCTTTCTCGGCTCCTGTCGCCATTTTGTCTCACTGCGCTCTCGAGCGCTCTGGCGGCAGAAACCTGAAGTGCGGCTTCAGCCGAACAAAACTTTATGAGTTTTTCTACGTATCTGTAGTGTGTCGTGATCATATGTCAATGAATGGAGCTACAGTGAATTTATGAAATCGCTTCAATCATTTGTAATACAGGTACTGCTAATGAGATTTTAATGCAACATTTTGTTTCACTTGAAATTCTTTATTTGAAGTACTTTCCGTGGGATTAAAGATGACTTAGCATTTGGTTTATTTGACAGCTAAACGATTATATCACGACGCAACTAACGTGTGACACAATTTACATTGTTGCTTTTGCAGTGTATCTGTTTTTCTGAATTCTTCTGGAAAGTAAAACATGTTTTAGTAGTAACATTTGCGGTATAGCTACAATGTGACAGCCTTTTTCGTAGCACAACAATACGTTACAGTATAGTACTTTCTTGATCACAGTAATATACGTAATAACTACGATATATATACGCATAGCATTTCACTTTTGTTTATCATGAGGTAAGTACATTGACTTCTGCAGAACTTCGCTTTCGGAGGACGATAACTACGAGACTTCCACAGAATTACCTTATAGCAAGACGCACATTTAGCGCTAAAGGACACGTATCTGAGTGATTAATTTTGTACCTAAATCATTTATTTTTAAAGATTTTTGAATTACAATAATACAAAGGTTTTCCCTGAAACATTTCATTCCATTGCTGTAATCTGTAACACATTACATTAATCCTCAGGGGGGTACACGCTTACTTTGTGTACCATGTGTTTGGCAAGCACAAGGAGCCCTAGCTAATATGGTATTTGCTTACACAACTTTACACATCGGTACCATATTTCTCTAACACACAAATTACACAGGTATCTGATCATTTAACTGAGAGATAAACATTTTTTTTACTACATCAGTGACACATGTTTACGCAATTACACAGTTGGGTAACTTCACACTTATGAAATTGTATTTTGTCTGTACTTGGTGAACTGTTCATATTTTTTCGGAACCATTGTGATACTATGAGAGCTTTAAATGATGTATTTGGTAAGGGAGCATGATTGTAAAGTACGTTTGAGGTAGATGACACTATTGAAATGAGCAGAGAATTTTTTTTTAAGTTTTGACATTATTGCAGAAAGCTACGACGTTTTTGAGATTTGACTGAGGTGTTATGATGTTATTTTTACGACGACGACGTGTATTATGCTGTTGAGGTATGTTTATGATCAATAAGATGATGCTACCATATATGAGGAATTTGATTATGCTTCGTATTTATTAAGATGAAATATTGAAGAAGTGTCGACGAATATGTATATGTGTAATAAGGTAAGGAATAATGAGTAGTGGCTAGGGACTCTGAGTTGAGAAAAGGGATGTTGGAAACCAAGAATCGTACTTTAAGAGTTATGAAATGTGTGTAAATGCGTGAATGTATCACAATGAAGGCAAAAATTTTTTGCACACTGTTATATTCATAGGATTTTGTTTCTACACATTTGCAACGCAAATTATCGACCTGTGAAATTTTTTATATGAGACTGTCACTGTAGTGCAAACTGGTGTCGTAAATATTTCGGTAAGAAAGTTAAGTGACCACCTTCACGTAATGCGTCATGGGCACCCAGCTGTGCGACAGTCGCCTGGAAAAAAGCTGTTAGTGTGTGCCTTTCAGAGGCACAGATGTAGAAAAAAAAAGGGAGGCATTATCCTCGCTATTGACATTCCTTTGTAGAAACCATCGCAAATACGACACGCTCAAACTTGAAAACATATGATTACACTGTGGAGCTCTTAATTTATGATATTTACTAAAATGCCTAATGAAATGATGAGAAACATTTTATATCTGTTGTCTTTGTAGTTGAGAGATTGCTCATTTTGTTTAATATCTACTTTCTAGCTGCATGGCAGCATTGGTTAAAATAAAATTTTATGGATGTACTAATATAGATATTTTATGCCTACAGATCCAGTAAATAATAAAATTTATGATCTACTTAAAAAAAACGAAGGAGCACAAAAAGACATTTCCCTTCACAGGACTTGCATATATAATTTGCTTTTCAACTACTTGGTAATATTTCTCGTAGAATAAGTTGTGGTGCTCCACTTTAATGACATAGATATTAAGATGTGAATAGACATTTCCCTTTTCTGCATTGTTATCTTTAGTGTAATATTTTTTTCTGCTTGAGCTTTGTCATGTTTAGATATAAGTTATTGCGTTTACTGCTGCTGTTTGCCAGGCATAGTGCTACTAAATTTCACTTTGTATTACTCTGTTAAGCTAGTTTTACTACTGATTTATTTTTCTTGTTGATGCACATTGGCTCATATTAGTTGTAATGTTGCATTTGCTTGGTAATTTAGATTTACTGTAGCTTGCTTTGCCAATTTCCATTTTTTTTGTCATTGCTGTTTGTGTTAATCGTTTTTTGCTGCTGCATTGCCTCATCCCTTAGTTTAGCATCTGAGCTCAGTAGATTTATGTTAGCTTAAGATGGGGTAGGCTATATGTGAGAACGAGTTGTGATGAATTGGAAGAAATGCATTGGAAAGCTATAAGAAAATGGTTTGGCCAAAAAAGTATTTTCAAAGAGGATATGAACAAAAAAGTAGGGTTTAGGGACAACACGTTTAGGTAGGATTTTCTTGGAAATAAATGATGAGGTAAGATAATGGAAAATAAATAATGAGGTAAGAAATATGTGAACATATAAATACAGAAAGCATGCTTGGATAGGATAATTTTTGGTGGAAACAAATGTTGGACTGAAGTACCAAATGTTACACTGAAAATGAACCCTGTCTTTCCTTTTGTATTATTCCGCTATGTGTTTATGTACCCTTGTGTATTTGTCTTTTTCCTGTCTTTACGAGTTTAGCTAATAAGATTTATGTTGTAGAATTTTTCAAATACTATGTTACTTTCTTTGTAAAGATGTTTAGACATCATTTATTCTGTTCTGTTTTAATGCTCATGTGTGAAGTTGATGTTTTGAAAGTTATTCTGATCTTTTATGTATGTACTCATGTCATAATTCCTGTAACACTGATGTATATGTTATTTCGATTCTTTGTAAAGCCTGTACTACAAATGTTATCTCTATTGTTATGTTCTTTAATGATGTATTTTGTACCATTGTTATTGTATTCTTATGTTATAAAATTGTAATTGACACCAGTTCATCAAATTAAGTAACTTGTAAGTTACATTTCACTGCACACATTTCTGTTGGTCATAGTATATGGACAATATGTGAGAAGTCGGGACTGACAGTGTGTTAATAATTCAGCAAGGGACTGGTTAACAACATTGCTGGTTCTAAGGACAATTAGAAAAAAAACTTTGTGAGTGCACAAGTGGTGGTTTATGGACTTGCTATATTCTCTACAAGACTCTTCGATGGTGATTGTGCACCTGCACAGTCGCAACAGATGGCTGCTAGCCATCTCTACAAGTACACAGTGGGTCTACACCTTTGATGACTCACCAACACCATTATTTCTACAAGGACTGCAGTGGGTCTCCACCTCTGGTGGCCCACCAATACCGTAATCCCTAACAAGACTACAGTGGTCTGCTCTGTGATGACCTACCTACCAATGTTCTTCAAAACTTCGACTGACTCTGCTGTGGGTTTGCTCTGTTGTGGCCCATTACCTGTCTGCATGTCAGGAGTTAGCACTGTCTCTCTGTTGGAAGGACAACACTACTTCTTCAAGACTGCATGGAAATCCACTACTTCCGTGTGCATTCTCTTTTACTGCTCAGACTCTGAGTAAGAAAAAAAACACTGCAATTTTACTGTGATGAATGATCAGGACTGTCTTTATGGACTGTGAGAAAATTTTAGCTTTTGACCAACATTGTATCAATAAGTGTGTGCATTTGATGTCTTTGTTATTGTAATTATGAAAAATTTTTTCAAATCTGTATTGGCCAGTGCCCAAAACAATTTGTAAATTTTTTTGTGGGGAGCATGGGGGCTATGTAAGTAGGCTGTGTAGGTTTTCTTATTGGTAACGCCACGTAGCGCTCTGTATGAAAATCACTGGCTGTACTGTGTGCAGTCTGTGGCTGGTTTGCATTGTTGTTGGCCATTGTAGTGTTGGGCAGTTGGCTGTTAACAGAGCGTAGCGTTGCGCAGTTGGAGGTGAGCTGCCAGCAGTGGTGGATGTGGGGAGAGAGATGGCGGAATTTGAAATTTGTAAGACTGGATGTCATGAACTTCTATATATAATATGACTATTAAGGTAAATACATTGTTTGTTCTCTATTAAAATCTTTCATTTGCTAACTATGCCTATCAGTAGTTAGTGCCTCTGTAGTTTGAATCTTTTATTTAGCTGGCAGTAGTGGCACTCGCTGTATTGCAGTAGTTCGAGTAACGAAGATTTTTGTGAGGTAAGTGATTTGTGAAAGGTATAGGTTAATGTTAGTCAGGGCCATTCTTTTGTAGGGATTATTGAAAGTCAGATTGCGTTGCGCTAAAAAATATTGTGTGTCAGTTTAAGCACAGTCCAGTATAACATTTCAAAGGGGACGTTTCAAGATGCTTGAAAGAATAATATACAGAAGAATGGAAAAGAAAACTGAGGGTCTATTAGATGACGATCAGTTCATCTTTAGACAGGGTAAAGGCACCAGACAGATAGTTCTGACAGTAAGGTCGGTAAGGGAAGAAAGACTGATAACAAATCAAAATATGTCATAGGATTTGTTGGTCTGGGAAAAGCATGCGACATGTAAAAAATGGGAGATGCTTGAATTTCTGAGACAGAGGAGGTTAAGCTATAGGGAATATACTATATGTACAAGAACCAAGATGGAACATTAAGACTGGAAGACTAAGAACAAAGAGCTCGGATTAAAAAGGGTGTAAGACGGGGTTATATTCTTTTGCTTCAGCTGTTTTTCCTGTTCAATCTGTACATCAAAGAAGCACTGACAGAAAAAGAAAGGTTCAGTGAAAAAAAAGAACGGTTCAGTGATAAGATTCCCTGATAACAATGATTCACCAGTGAAGGTGAAGAAATGTTACAGGATGTAAATGGAATGAACAGCATAAAGATTACAGAACATGGATGGAGAGTAAATCGAAGAAAGGTGAAAGTAGTGAAACGTAGCCGAAATGAGAAGACTGAGACATTCAACATCAGAACTGGGTATTATGACGTAGAGGAAGTTAAGGATTTCTGCTACTTAGGCCGCAAAATAACCCACGATGGAGGGAGCGAGGAGGATATAAAAAACAGACTAGCACTGGCAAAGAGGACATTCCTGGCCACGAGGAGTCTCCTGGTGCTAAATATAGGTCTTAATTTGAGGAAGAAATTTCTCGTAATATATGTTTGACGACCAACATTCTATGGTAGTGAAACAGGAACTGTTGGAAAACTGGAACAAAAGACGATCAAATGGTTTGAGGAGTGATGCAACAGAAGAATGCTGAAAATAAGATGGAATGGTAAGGTAAGAAATGAGAAGGTTCCCCACAAAATCGACCTTTAGATTAGATTAGATTAGATTAATACTAGTTCCATGGATCATGAATACGATATTTCGTAATGATGTGGAACGAGTCAAATTTTCCAATACATGACATAATTAAGTCAATTTAACAACATAATTAAGTTAATATAACAACCTTTTTTAATATTTTATAATTTTTTTGTTTGTTTTTCTTTCTTTTTTTCTTAATTTATATGTAAAAATTCCTCTGTGGAGTAGAAGGAGTTGTCATTCAGAAACTCTTTTAATTTCTTCTTAAATACTTGTTCGTTATCTCTCAGACTTTTGATATTACTTGGTAAGTGACCAAAGACTTTAGTGGCTATATAATTCACCCCTTTCTGTGCCAAAGTTAGATTTAATCTTGAATAGTGAAGATCATCCTTTCTCCTAGTATTGTAGTTATGCACACTGCTATTACTTTTGAATTGGGTTTGGCTTTTAATAACAAATTTCATAAGAGAGTATATATACTGAGAAGCTACTGTGAATATCCCTAGATCCTTAAATAAATGTCTGCAGGATGATTTTGGGTGGACGAGGAAAGGAATACATGAAAAACGCTGACAGGAAGAAGGGAGACGATGGTAAGACATTGGTAAGACATCAGTGACTAATTTCCATGGTACTAGAGGGAGTTTCAGAGGGCAAAAAAATTAGAGGAAGACAGAGAATGGAATACATCCAGCAAGTAATTGCTGGGACATAGGTTGCATGTGCTACTGTGAGTTAAAAGGTTGGCACAGGACAGGTAATTCATGGTGGGCTACAACAAAACAGTCTAAAGACATGACAAAAAACAAAATCAGTCATCTAGGAATGTCTAGATTGATGACAAAAAACAAAATCAGTCATCAACGAATATCCCTCTAAACACAGCTACATTCGCACTTCTCCACGATCATGTGAGAAATTACTCATCTCTCACTGGTATTGTACAGCGACTTGCATAAATGTTGAGGTAGTGCTATGCATCCGAAGCATTTCACATTGACACGTCAGACCGCTTGTACTATCATGGGCACACAAGGCTTTTACGATGAGTGTGGACAGTTCGTGTTTAAGATATAAACTTTTACACACTCACCAATGCTGGATGTTTAATAACGACCCAGTCCACGACCGTTACTTCATCCCAAGTGTTTTGAACAGAGAAGAGTACAAAGACTCAAAAAACTTTGGCGCGGTTATCACTTTCTCATCAAGGAAAGCACTGGAATGATGCTGGAGTGGCCTCCATCGATATGGAGACATAACTTCAAAATTTCAATAACACAGCATTTCTTACATCAAGGATCATGAGAAGATATCCTATACTTGTGAGATCAATAAGTATAAGAACACATGTACACAGATCAGTTAGAACATTATGACCACCTCCATTATCCCTTATATGTGCACCTTTAGCACAGGTAACAGTGGTGACGCATCATGGCATGGATCAATGAAACCTCGGTAGGTCACTGGTGGGGGTTGCTACTACATCTGCACACACAGGTCACCTAATTCCCGTAAATTCATTTCGGGGAGGGAAGCATTGAGTTCTGACGCCATGTTCAATTATGTCCCAGATGTGTTTGATAGGGTCAGATCCGGTGAGTTGTGGGGCCACCACGTGGACTGGAACTGGCCACTGTGTTCCTCGAACCAATCCATCACTCACCTGGCCTTATGACATGGCTTGATGAAAAATGCCACTGCCGTCGAGAAACATTGTCGTCATCAAGGGGTGTACTGGTCAGCAACCAGTGTACGATACTCCTTGGCCATCATGGTGCCTTGCTAGAGCTCCAGTAGACCCATGGATGCCCACAGGAATGTTTCCCAGGGCATAGTGGAGCCGCCGCCAGGTGTCAAGGAGCTGTTCCCCTGGAAGATGACGGATTCACGCCCTCCCATCGGCATGATGAAAAAGGTATCGGAATTCAGCAGAGCGTGCACCAATGTCCAGTGCCAATGGTCATGTGCCAATTTCAGTCTAGTTAACACTGTAACATGCATTGCCCGTCGGTTGCGGAGGCCCGTTGTTAGGAGTATTCGGCGCCCTCTGTGTTCACATACACTTGAACTCTGCCAGCATTAAAGTCTGGTGTTAGTTAAACCCACTGTTCCTTGCCTGTCCTGTTTTACCAGTCTGTCAAGCCTATGAAGTGCAACATCTGTAATGAGGGGCAGCCGCTCATCCCCAGGATGTCTGGACGTGGTTTCACCTTGGTTTCGCCACGTGTTGAAAACACTAACCACAGTACTCTTAGAACGTCCGAAAAGTCGTGCAGTTTCCGAAATGTACATGCCGAGCATCTCGGCCATCACAATCTGCCCACAGTCAAAGATAGATCGCACCTTTCCCATTCTACACACGAACAGTACGCTCACCGATGCTGTGCACCTTGCGTGTGTCTGAGTAGCAGCCATTCCTCGCCAGGAGATGCTGCTATCACCTGGATGGTTTTATATCGGTGTGTTTATATCAGTGTGTTTGGAATCTTGAACTGTGTGGATGTCATCAATGTATTTGATATCTCAAGAAAATTCCAAACATTCTGCGTGGTGTCTGTTTGTTCTATATCGAGTCTCCCTACCACTTTCGCACAACGACGCTCTGAGAGTGCTTTTAGGGAATTGACTACTTTGAACCTGGGACCTGTTGCTGGTAAGGAGACGTCAGACCACACATGACATGTAGAATTCAGAAGAGTTCAGTGAGACTAGCGATGATATAACCAAATACTTAATGATCTCAGCGTCAGCTCCACTGTACTCCCTGTAAAAGAATCTTAAAATACTAACTAAATTTAGTGGAAGGGGTTCAAGGCTTTCCTATTTTTAGTTAGCTGGTAAAATAACGTCGAAAAAGCAGTTAAGTTTACCATTGGAAATTTTATTCTACTCAGAAAACATCGTTTATAAATTGCACTATTGATAAAATGAAATGTTTTAATACAGGATGGTAAAAACCAACTTCGTTCAACAAAAATGTGAACCAATATTCCCTGAGTGGGTATGTCGTCTATTCTTCACCCACCTTCTTTCTTGGTCTCAATCTTGCGAATCTTAAACTTCTGTTCTTCCTGCTTTTTTTTCTGCTTCTTACTTGCTTCTTGGTTCTTCTCTGAGCAGGATATGGAAATCTTTATTGATAACTAGTCGCTTTGAAGTTCTCCTCTTAGTAACAGTTTGATAAATTGTTTGGGCGTGTCATTTTTACTTTGTGGACATTTTCTTCAGTTTCGTGCATGAGTGTGCTGTTTAATAGCAGTAGTGTGACTTTTACACATATTTTTTTTGCCAGTGGTGGCTTTCCCAAGTGGTCTTCTCGTCAGGCCGTTTTTTGCTCGCTCCGCTGAGTGGGGGCGCTCGGAGACCCTTCCGGCGTTTTGCGTCACTGCAGGGTGTTCCGTCCCAGCAGGGTTCCGCCTAGCGGTTAAATTTATTGCCCACTTCAGTTACAAGGGCCTTCTGTTGGTCTCGCTGTCCTTTCCCTTCTCTCGACACTTCTGCCTTGTAGGAATTGTGTCTTGCTAATTACGTCCTTTTCTTTCTTGATACTTCTCGTGTTGCAACTTGTGGGTCGTTGCATCTGGTCTTTGCTGGAGTTTTTACAATGGTTCTTACAAAAAGTTTTACTTATATTCATCTAACATATGTCTAATACGCTAAAAACTTGCGGGTGGTATGGTCCTAGCAGTTAGCTGGCGACATGGGTGTCCGTCCATCCCTTATCGTAGGGCCTTCCAGCTTAACACGGTTCTGATCTCGGCTTCTGTTCTTGTTTCTCCCCTCGGAGCTGCGTCTGTCTCACGGTGGGAAGGTATGACATGCATTTAGGCATTCTTGTGTTAGTCTGTGGTATTCCATTTGCTCACTCGTTACTCGTATTACTTTGGTTAATTTAATGTCACGATTTATTCAGAGCTATGTGACATACTACTGGATTTGCTTATCATGTCATGATTTTCATGGAAGGTGTTGGATTTGCCTGACGCCTTACAAAATGTGTGGCGAAAAAGACAGAAACATTTTATCAGTGCTTTAGGTATCGTACAAACACTTATAATGTCACTGGAAAAACAACAGTTAGTTGCTGCCTGTTGCCAATGCTCTAACCAAGCCACTCTCTATCTGGAAAAATCCTAATCATTTAATATGCAAATTGAGAGACACACTTTATCTGGAAAGTGTGACTTCTTCATGTCCACCTTTTTTTTACACTAATGGAGGGATGTCCACAGAGTGGGACAGCCATGGTTGCAGCGTGAGAATCAGTCTATGTAGATATCATGTCAGCTGCTCTCCACAGCATGAAGGTCTGATACAACACCATCAGCACACCAACAAAGGGTGGCTTACATCGACAAACCGGCAGAGGCACAAACATGTTAATAGTAATCTTCGAACAGTGCCTCCAGTGGTCTGATAAGTGTTCCACTGTAGGCACACACAGATTAAGAATCTCATGGCTACCCACACATGGCAGATAAGATAATTACATAGTAATTAATGTAATATTCTTTTACCAGTACCACTTCGTACTTTTAGGCACTATCAGCATGTGCTGCATTGACTGGCAGCAACATTATGTCATATTGGCAGGTGTGCACAGGCACATGAAATCAGGTGGTAATAAATTGAATTCTGTATTTATTGGATTGTGTCACTGATGGCAAGATAACACCACTGGTCACCGCCTATGCGACTCCACGTGTCACAACTTCTCCAAAGGTTCTGACAGGAGCATGTCTGCTGTTACCAGTTTTCTGGGAATAAACAAGAGGCATCCTGCCCTGTGATTTCAGTTGAGTGCCAATCTGTGTCGAAGTAACTTCTGCAAAGTTTAAACTGTTCTGTGGAGGAGTGGGGTGTAGCAGGGGTTGGCAAGTGCCCAGTTTGAGGCAGATGGGGATTTATCGTCACCCTTATACTATGACAGTGAATTAGAAGACTTAATGGGGGGCCGGCCGCGGTGGCCGTGCAGTTCTAGGCACTTCAGTCCAGAACCACGTGACTGCTACGGTCGTAGGTTCGAATCCTGCCTCGGGCATGGATGTGTGTGATGTCCTTAGGTTAGTTAGGTTTAAGTAGTTCTAAGTTCTAGGGGACTGATGACCTCAGATGTTGAGTCCCATAGTGCTCAGAGCCATTTGAGCCACCTAATGGGGGTAACTGGTGGTTCAGTGGTTGGCAGTTGACTTCCAGAACCATTAGCAGGCGAGTTTTGTAAACATTAGTACACATTTCGCTCTCTCTCTCACTCTCTCTCTCTCTCTCTCTCTCTCTCTCTCTCTCTCTCTCTCTCTGTGTGTGTGTATGTGTGTGTTTGTGTGTGTGTGTGTGTGTGTGTGTGTGTGAGTAATACAATAATAATGATATAGTTACCTAGCCTAGTGCTTGTTTTTTTTCTTTTCTGTAGAATTTTTCTGTGGGATTGGAAGAAGCACAACCTGTGACTGACCCAGTGCCTACCACCCCACCTGTAGCAGCATGACCACCACCACCACTGTATCAAGGTGAGAACAAAAATAAATAAATGATCGGTCTCTCTCTCTCTCTCTCTCTCTCTCTCTCTCAATGTGTGTGTGTGTGTGTGTGTGTGTGTGCGTGTGTGCGTGCATGTATGTGTGCACATGATACTTAAGCATTTGGTATAGCATCCAACTGAATGGTCTAGCCACAAACTGATAAGTGTGACAATACCTACCAAACCATATAAATTGTTAAAGATTAAGAATTCCCACCACCAGGATCGCTGACCCTGACCCTGACGAATTTCGAGCGCCTTCTAGCTATTGTGATGCATAGACCAAATGTACTACATGCATCTACATATCATGTTGTATGCACATATGACTTGTGTCTTAATCAATGCAAATCATATATCAGGGATAATCCTGTAAGTTATTTGCTTGCTGAGCTCAAACAACTTGAGTGGCACATTGACTGGATTTGGCGCACCTACATTCCTGAGACCACACTGCAAGAGAAATTATGCCTCCTGCAAGTTATAGTTGATTGTCATACTTTTGGGGTGCATGTGGATAGAAATGCGGAAGATCCAGGTAAAGACCACTGTCATCTAAAAGTGGAGTTCCACAGTGCTGCACACAATGCAGCCAACTTGAAATACCAATTGACAAAATATGTTCCCCTCTTTCTTCACGATTTGAGTGGGTATGATGCTCAAATCTTTGGTGAGCACTTGAGTGATCTCCGTTTGAGAGGTGATAAGGTTAGTGTCCTGCCTGATAACGTCGAACAATACTTCTAATTCTCCGAATAAGTCACCAAAAATATTATTCTCTGCTTCCCTGTTTCACTACGTTTCATAGACATGCTGAGACAGTGCAATAGGAGAGCATCCACAGCATTAGAGCTGCACATTCGAATGATGTAAAGTTTCAGCCACTGCTCAAGAAAGAGATCTTTTCTTATGAGTACCTGTACTCCAAGAAGAGAACATGTTGCCCAGCATTGGCACATTCACCATCAAACTACCAGACACTGCCTTAAAAATGTGGAGTATGGGCATGCAGTGAATATTTGCAAGGAGTTGGCATCCCCAATTTAGGGGAAAATTCTTTACTATGCTTGGACACAGGTGTATGCCTGCTTGAGAGATATTTTCGAGAAATTCCGGAGTGGGTGCATGGACACATACCCTACTCTGCGTCCTGCATTTTATTAAGCAACACCAGGGCTTTCATGGAACACAGTGTTTAAAAGGATACAAGTCAACATAGAAGTATTAATCGATGCTGTTTTCCCAAAATGAAATTCATGGGGAACTTCGCCAGTGTGTGCATAGGTACACCAAGTTGAATAACCCATGAATGAGTTAGGAGGAGTTGAAGGTACCTGACGATTTGAATTACATTGTTTACTTGGATGTAAACAACCTATACGGGCATGACACGCAACAGTCTCTGACGATTGGAGGGTTCAGTGGGTGACTGACAAGGAAATCGCCAGACTGCGTAAGTTCCAAGACATATTTCACACTCTGTTGAAGGATATGTCGTGGAGGTGGGCCTGTCATATGCTGCCGGTTTGCACGATGTGCTCAGTGACCTGTCACTGTGTCCAGTCTAACTAGTCCCATGAAATGTTGCCTTCCCTAAACAGTTGTTGATGCTGAGGGATTAAAAATGATTCATGATGCACTGCAATAACCTTGAGCAGTGCCTCAGTTTAGGGATGGGACATATCAGAGCACCTGCACCATCTCCTTCAGTCAAATACAGTCGCTGCACTATTGTATTTCACGTTAAAGGAACGAAACCTGACAAGAAAAATAAATAAGTCTCTCCATGTGCAAGCGCTATGGGAAGCAGACTCTGGGACATATGGAGACTTGGGTCGGCCCTGGAAGAGTTCTTGGATGGTCAAATTACTTAAGGTTACCTATCACCACAAGCGGAAAATCAATGTTCGAGTCCCAATATGGAACAAATTTTCATATGTTTCCTGTAAACTGTATAGCTTTGTGGTGCCGTATTCGTAAATTGCGAATATATTTCATAAGAGATGGACTTCTTCACCTCTGTTTTTTATTTTTTTAATAACAACGCCACATTGCACCTTCGGCATCAACTGCCATGATCTGGAAATGGAAAAAAGAACACATTGACACCGGTGTGTCAGACCCACCATACTTGCTCCGGACACTGCGAGAGGGCTGTACAAGCAATGATCACACGCACGGCACAGCGGACACACCAGGAACCGCGGTGTTGGCCGTCGAATGGCGCTAGCTGCGCAGCATTTGTGCACCGCCGCCGTCAGTGTCAGCCAGTTTGCCGTGGCATACGGAGCTCCATCGCGGCCTTTAACACTGGTAGCATGAGGCGACAGCGTGGACGTGAACCGTATGTGCAGTTGACGGACTTTGAGCGAGGGCGTATAGTGGGCATGCGGGAGGCCGGGTGGACGTACCGCCGAATTGCTCAACAAGTGGGGCGTGAGGTCTCCACAGTACATCGATGTTGTCGCCAGTGGTCGGCGGAAGGTGCACGTGCCCGTCGCCCTGGGACCGGACCGCAGCGACGCACGGATGCACGCCAAGACCGTAGGATCCTACGTAGTGCCGTAGGGGACCGCACCGCCACTTCCCAGCAAATTAGGGACACTGTTGCTCCTGGGGTATCGGCGAGGACCATTCGCAACCGTCTCCATGAAGCTGGGCTACGGTCCCGCACACCGTTAGGCCGTCTTCCGCTCACGCCCCAACATCGTGCAGCCCGCCTCCAGTGGTGTCGCGACAGGCGTGAATGGAGGGACGAATGGAGACGTGTCGTCTTCAGCGATGAGAGTCGCTTCTGCCTTGGTGCCAATGATGGTCGTATGCGTGTTTGGCGCCGTGCAGGTGAGCGCCACAATCAGGACTGCATACGACCGAGGCACACAGGGCCAACACCCGGCATCATGGTGTGGGGAGCGATCTCCTACACTGGCCGTACACCACTGGTGATCGTCGAGGGGACACTGAATAGTGCACGGTACATCCAAACCGTCATCGAACCCATCGTTCTACCATTCCTAGACCGGCAAGGGAACTTGCTGTTCCAACAGGACAATGCACGTCCGCATGTATCCCGTGCCACCGAACGTGCTCTAGAAGGTGTAAGTCAACTACCCTGGCCAGCAAGATCTCCTGATCTGTCCCCCATTGAGCATGTTTGGGACTGGATGAAGCGTCGTCTCACGCGGTCTGCACGTCCAGCACGAACGCTGGTCCAACTGAGGCGCCAGGTGGAAATGGCATGGCAAGCCGTTCCACAGGACTACATCCAGCATCTCTACGATCGTGTCCATGGGAGAATAGCAGCCTGCATTGCTGCGAAAGGTGGATATACACTGTACTAGTGCCGACATTGTGCATGCCCTGTTGCCTGTGTCTATGTGCCTGTGGTTCTGTCAGTGTGATCATGTGATGTATCTGACCCCAGGAATGTGTCAATAAAGTTTCCCCTTCCTGGGACAATGTATTCACGGTGTTCTTATTTCAATTTCCAGGAGTGTATATACTGCAACATTATTACGCGACGTAACTGCCATAACCAAAGAACTGTTGCTACAGCAAATTTATTCATTGAGAACAGTAAGGGCCCAAAAACAGAACAAAGTTTTGAGAAAAATAGATGTTTGCGGAAACCAAATTTATAGATAGATCACCAGTTTCATATGCCAGAACTCTTTTTTAACCAAGTGTCTACATTCTCTACTTCCTATGAAAAAATAATAACCTCTCTTTTTTGAGGTGTATTAATTAATAATTAAGATTCCATAGATAAGCAATAGTGTAATATGACAGTTGTAAAGTTCGCAGCTAATGCGTATTTAGAATCAGAACATAAAGAAAAGATGCCAAATACAACATACACATAATAGGGTATTTACTGTTTTCTGAAAATTGCCTCAAATGATTAACAATCCTAACACACCTTTTTTCCTATTGAATGTCAGTATTTTTTTATAAAAACGGAAATGAGATTCAAATAATTTGAAAACCAGCTGAAACGCTCCATTCGAGTCATGTGATGCATGTGACGCCACAGACTAGCTCGCTTCTCCTACTGTCATAATGCTTATTCACAGCGATGTCTTTTTTTAGAATTTACCTTTCGGAAAATGGGTTACAGGTGATGTGTAGTACAATTTTGTACAAATTCTTCTATAAGAACTCCTGAAAAGTTGTTTTTGTGTATTTCAGATAATGAGAAGATGCGTAAAACGTGGTTGCACTGTACCGGCAAATTGTCACCATGTCGACCCACAAGTTCAATAACTTAATTATATATGTGTTGCTCTGTAAAGGTAACATTAAATTACCTCCAAGATATGCTCTCCCACTCTTATTACGAATGATAGCATCACTCAACGAAATTAAATTCCTAGTGAAAATTGTCATTTTACTCACGTGCACTTCTATCATGGCTCAGTTGGTAGAACGGTTAACCATTGAATTTTATAAATATCCATAGATCGCTGATTCGAATCTATGCGAAAGAATAATTTAACTTATCTGTAAAACAAATCGAGAGTCCTCCCACATGAAAACCAAATCACAATTACAGAACTTCACACCGATCATAAACCGAATATTATTTACTTTTCCTTGCTGTTTTCATGAGCTCGTCGTGATCAATAAGATATTTTCTATTTACGTGACGACACCCTTTTTACTTTATCAGAAACAATGTGTTTATCTTCGTAGTGTCCAGCTGGGATCCTTATTGTTTAAACTTACGCAATTTCGTCATCTTACATAAAGATGAAGTAAGTCTACCTCAGACGCTAACGTTAGTTATATTATTACTGCTCAAAAGAAGAAATTAATGTTTTAAGCTGGTAATATTAAACGCGTTGTTATTGAACTAGTGTGTGTAGTGTCTTTGTTTGCATGTCTGTGAAGGACAATATCTTGATCGGCGTCGACTACTCCCACAACATGCATAATTTCGTACACGTGGACAAAGTTACTCTAGTGGTGTAGAAGCAGCTGCCGACTCCGACGGTTGCCTGTAAAATTCTTGAAATGTAAGAGGAAGAAAACTTCTATAGGATCTTCTCGAATTTGAACACTGCCATTCGCATTTGGTTAAAAAATGGTTCAAATGGCTCGGAGCACTATGGGACTTAACTTCTGAGAACTACTTAAACCTAACTAACCTAAGGACATCACACACATCCAAGCCCGAGGCAGGATTCGAACCTGCGACCGTAGCGGTCGCGCGGTTCCAGACTGTAGCGCCTAGAACTGCATTTGGTCATTCGATGATTGTCTGCGAGTGAAATGAGTTCTTTTTGGCAGAAAAACTTTCTCTATGCTTTTGACCATGTTACTGAAGCAGGTTTTACAGCAAACATCGACCACCAAATGTTCGAAGTCCTATACAAGTTTGTAGTACATTACAGTTCATCACAGAACACTTTGATCAAAATTAAATATGCAGAATTACCTTTGAAATGTGACAGACTGTATTATGGCCGTTTCTAAACTCCACATAACATAACGTATCGCTTGTGAATCTCAAAAAAAAAAAAAAAACACTCTACAGTATGGCGGCTAACAATGACTGTTTCATTGCTCACACTTCCAACACGTCCTCCCATTATCCTGTCTCGTAACAAAGTCCAGTCACATTCCGATTTTCTTACTTTCCTTCGCTCGCCATCGAGTAAGGCTAAGTCACGGAATAAATACTTCGCTCGAGCAGGCGAAACGTGCCACCTCACGATATTATTCACTTTGAACCAATAGCAATTGGAAAGTCTACCAATCAGTGCGAGTTAAGAGATGATTAATGGCCACCCGTGGGAGCGAAATGTTGTGTCCAACTTTTAAAATCCTCGTTCAGCTTTTTCACAATTAATTATTGCAGAGAAACTGAGTGACATCGGTCGATCTCGGTGGGAGGCTGGGCTCGGCAGGGCAGGCTGGTCTCGAATGATGACTCTCTGCCCCACGACTGTTACCGGGTTGCGTAGTCGATGGATCGGGTTGTCTGTCTTGGTGGACCAGGCGGTTATGGGCTCGCATCGGGATCAGGAATGGGATGTGGTGGACATGAAAGAGAATGATACGTCTGAGCCTTATGAACTCTCACTCTGAATATCTTCTCGGCTCTGAAATTGTTAGTAGATTGGCATGCTAACATGTTGGCATGATAGATTCGGATAGAGTTTTTCTATGTTCACTTTCACATTTCTAACACTTCTGTTAAATCTCACTGGTTTTATATCCTATTTTTCATCGAACCAATATGAATAATGGTTACAACAATGGAGCAAACTGTATGGAACAGCGGAATAACGGAAGAAATTACGAGCCGAACAGAAACAGATAGAGGGGATTTGAAAGGAGGTACAATCCTGTATTTAATGACCGTAGAAATCAAGGGCAAATCAATCAAAATATATACGATGCGAGGCCTAGGCCAACAAAGAATCAGTCCTGGTGAGAACAACCACCGGTCATAGTCAACGCAACCGATGACAACAACTGACCGGCTAGACCGAGCAATTTAAACTGAATCCGGCTGGACTACGCCCCAGATGTTCGGTCGATAAAAGAGTAATGGGGGGCAAGCAATCACCTGTAAACTGTTTTAGATTCAATGGCGGAATGAGGATCATTGAAAAGTACACAAAGGCAGAATAATTTTCCTGGAGATACTACACAACAAAGAACAGAGGTGTGCATGTCTTCTTGTGGTTGGCTTTACTACAATTAGGTGGACCCTTGCTATATAACCAAATTTTCAGTGTCATGTAACAGGCAAACTAACGGTGGCTGAGCTGAGTTATGTTGGATTCGGATGCTAGCGAGAAATAACCATGTATTAGTGGTTAAATGTTTGTATTACTTGAGCAAATGGACTTCCAGTGAAGCAAGCCAAGTAATATGATTCTGTAAATAATGGAATATATGACTGATTGAATTAACGTATGAAGTTATCGAAATAAAAGTGGAGTGTAGTTGTGCGTGCCCATGGACAACCTGTAAATGTTAATAGGGTACAACCAATGCACCATAATTAGGAACACTATGAGAATTAATATCGTGTTGAGACTGATCCACGGTCGCCATTTTCATACTGCTCAAATCAAGAAATTAATGTTTTAAGCTGGTAATACTAAACTCGTTGTTGCTGAACTAGTGTGTGTAGTGTATCTGTTTATATGTCTGTGAAGGACAATATCTTGATCGGCATCGACTACTCCCACAGCATACGTAATTTCGTCCACGTAGACAAGTTACTCTAGTGGTGTAGAAGCAGGTGCCGTCCCCGACGGCTGTCTGTAAAACTCTTGAAATGTAAGAGAAAGAAAACTTGTATAGCATCTTCTAGAACTGGATCACTGCCATTCGCATTTGGTCATTCGACGACTGTCTGCGAGTGAAATGAGTTCTTTCTAGCAGAGAAAACTTTCTCTATGCTTTTGACTGAGTTATTGAAGCAGGTTCTACAGCAAATATCGACCACCAAATATTCGAAGTCCTACACAAGCTTCTTAGTACATAACAGTTCGTCACAGAACCCTTTGATCAAAATTAAATACCTTTGAAATGTAACAGACTGTATTATGGCCGTTACTAAACTCCACATTAACGTAATATATAGCTTGTGAATCTCAAAAAACGCAAATTATACAATATGGCGGCTAACAATGACTGTTTCATTGCACACACTTCCTACACATCCTCTCGTTATCCTGTCTCGTAACAAAGTCCAGTCACATTCCGATTTTCTTACTTTTCTTCGCGCGCCACGGAGCAAGGCGAAGTCACGGAATAAATATTTCGCTCGCACAGGCGAAACTCGCCACCTCGCGATGTTACTCACTTTAAGCTGATCCGCACGCTTCCATCAGCAAGTGCAAGCCAAGGGGTGTTATATAGTTAGCCTCACCGTCCTGTATTTCGTTGTACTGGGGCGTATGGTGATATCTGCAGTACTAGCAATGCTTCCGAAAGAAGTGAATTGTTTCTTCGCAAAGTCAAAGCATTTATCCTCTGTTGTCCATTCCTCAGACTAAGACAAATATGAAGTCATATGTAATGCAACCCACAATCGAAACAACTGGTGCAATCAGTTCTTGCTAACGCTATTTTCGTATTTCGCGTAAAATTTTTAAAATATACGACCACTTTAGGATTTGAACACATGCTCTGCTTATCAGCAGTTTGATTCGCCATCCTTCGCTTTTCCTTTTTTTCGTTTTATTCGGTATTGTTCGTTGTGTTTGGTCTGGGCGGACGTCACATGACATCAGTGAAGTTGATCGTTGATTACTTTACTCAGGTCTTTCTTAATTTTTTTATTATAGCTACAGACAGTGACCAGCTTTCTGACTCTACCGAGCACCTGTTGGATGATGTGTCTCTGCTGAGTTCTGAGCGAGTTTAATGATGAAGAGAGCAGGGAAAAGAATATCCGTCGTTGCACATATCGCCGCTCTAAATGGGTGGAGCTCAAACGCATCAACTTTCACAAGGCTTCAACTATCAGCGTTCACAAACAACGGCGAATTTCTGTAATGAGGTTATGATAGGGAGATATTGGCTGCCTCTATCGAAAGACTTTTTTCTGAGGGCGAAGAAGAGTTGACGGATGGGGAAATTTGGAGTTTGACATTAATTTAAGAAGCGGTGTTCAAATGCCCATTCAAACAGCCATTTATAGTTTCCCTAGACAACCTGATGCGAATACCGAGAAAATTCATACGCGCGGCGTTCCATAGTTATATCGGTAATATTTAGTCGGAATTAGGCAGAGTCCTGAGCAAACATTATGTCTAAGTAATCTTCCGCCCATCTACAAGGACTAGTGCTCTTCTCGGGTCGGGTCGGTAACTGCGGGTGGCTAGAATCTGCAGAATACCTTGCCAGTGTGGCAAGGCCCACAATTGTCAGACAACACCCACAGAACGTGAAGGGTACGTTGAACATGATGGCTTCACTCGCCTGTCACAGACGCAGTCGGGCATTGTATCTCCAAAGGAAATCCTATGGATTTGTATTGTATTGTATGTTAACCGGGGACCTAGAATCGACGGAGAGGCTCCGTTCCCGCCGCAACCGCAGTGGTCCACAACCCCACGACGACTACCGCAGTCCACTTCACCCCTCCACCACCCCACACCGAACTCAGGGTTATTGCGCTGTTCGCCCCCCCCCCCCCCCCCCCCCCCCCCGCCCCACAGGGAACGTCTCACACCCAGACGAGTGTAGCCCCTATGTTTGCGTGGTAGAGCAATTGTTTGCGCAGTAATCGCTGACATAATGTAGCTGAGGCGGAATAAGGGGAACCAGCCCGCATTCGACGAGGCAGATGCAAAACCGCCTAAAAACCATCCACAGACTGGCCAGCCGACCGGACCTCGACCCAAGTCTGCCGGCGGATTCGTGCCGGGGACCAGGCGCTCCTTCCCACTCCGGAAAGCCGTGCGTTAGACCGCTCGGCTAACCGGCCGGGCATCCTTGGATTAATCTCCCATGGAAATCTTAGCAACGAAAAGATACTTCTGGAATTCATTTATTAAGGAATCGGTGAAAATAAGTTTGGCGGAAGATCTTATTAATCGTGAAGGCGACTTTAAACTGGTTAGGGCGTGGAACCCGGTGATCTTTTAATATCTTCAGGAAGAAAACATTTCATTACTATTGACTCGCCTAACGACAATTGTTAATTTTACAACTGAATTTTTATTCCGCGAGTAAGCATACCAACAGAGAGTGCATATGTAGTAGCACCATTACACATCCACCGGCTCGCCATAGAGAGAGCAATATTCCAAGAGGGCGCTAAAATTCGACAGAGGGCGCTTATGTAGGAGTTGCCATTGTGCACACTTCTCCACGTCAATATTTGGTATTAAGTTAGTGACGTGAAATAGTTATCTCCAGTCTGAAACACTCGCCAGAGGACGGTTGAATGGTTGTCATCCGAAATATTGGGTAAGGAAGCCGACGTCATCCGGTTGCAATCATAAAAATTCATGGCATACTATTTACGCCGGAAAAATTTCACGAATCACACGGGAATAGTTCTTCCAACAGTGCCACGGTCGCTTTCTTTTTCCCAGTTTGTTCAACTAGTCGTGATTAATATTATGTCGACGGAACATTGAACAGTAGTCTCCCACAGGCTGTCTGGAATGCAGTCTAGTTTCTAAAACGTTTCGTGGTTCATGGTTTGCTACGGTCCGTTTTTGCATCGTCGTTCAGTGAAAGTACGACCGGTGATATGACTTCTGGACGGCGCAGAGTAGCATCGCGCACATGAAAAAACAAAGCAGCTGTAAAGGTATTTTAGAGTATCAAAATTCAGCATCAGACACACTCCTGGAAATTGAAATAAAAACACCGTGAATTCATTGTCCCAGGAAAGGGAAACTTTATTGACACATTCCTGGGGTCAGATACATGATCACACTGACAGAACCACAGGCACATAGACACAGGCAACAGAGCATGCACAATGTCGGCACTAGTACAGTGTATATCCACCTTTCGCAGCAATGCAGGCTGCTATTCTCCCATGGACACGATCGTAGAGATGCTGGATGTAGTCCTGTGGAACGGCTTGCCATGCCATTTCCACCTGGCGCCTCAGTTGGACCAGCGTTCGTGCTGGACGTGCAGACCGCGTGAGACGACGCTTCATCCAGTCCCAAACATGCTCAATGGGGGACAGATCCGGAGATCTTGCTGGCCAGGGTAGTTGACTTACACCTTCTAGAGCACGTTCGGTGGCACGGGATACATGCGGACGTGCATTGTCCTGTTGGAACAGAAAGTTCCCTTGCCGGTCTAGGAATGGTAGAACGATGGGTTCGATGACGGTTTGGATGTACCGTGCACTATTCAGTGTCCCCTCGACGATCACCAGTGGTGTACGGCCAGTGTAGGAGATCGATCCCCACACCATGATGCCGGGTGTTGGCCCTGTGTGCCTCGGTCGTATGCAGTCCTGATTGTGGCGCTCACCTGCACGGCGCCAAACACGCACACGACCATCATTGGCACCAAGGCAGAAGCGACTCTCATCGCTGAAGACGACACGTCTCCATTCGTCCCTCCATTCACGCCTGTCGCGACACCACTGGAGGCGGGCTGCACGATGTTGGGGCGTGAGCGGAAGACGGCCTAACGGTGTGCGGGACCGTAGCCCAGCTTCATGGAGACGGTTGCGAATGGTCCTCGCCGATACACCAGGAGCAACAGTGTCCCTAATTTGCTGGGAAGTGGCGGTGCGGTCCCCTACGGCACTGCGTAGGATCCTACGGTCTTGGCGTGCATCCGTGCGTCGCTGCGGTCCGGTCCCAGGTCGACGGGCACGTGCACCTTCCGCCGACCACTGGCGACAACATCGATGTACTGTGGAGACCTCACGCCCCACGTGCTGAGCAATTCGGCGGTACGTCCACCCGGCCTCCCGCATGCCCACTATACGCCCTCGCTCAAAGTCCGTCAACTGCACATACGGTTCACGTCCACGCTGTCGCGGCATGCTACCAGTGTTAAAGACTGCGATGGAGCTCCGTATGCCACGGCAAACTGGCTGACACTGACGGCGGCGGTGCACAAATGCTGCGCAGCTAGCGCCATTCGACGGCCAACACCGCGGTTCCTGGTGTGTCCGCTGTGCCGTACGTGTGATCATTGCTTGTACAGCCCTCTCGCAGTGTCCGGAGCAAGTATGGTGGGTCTGACACACCGGTGTCAATGTGTTCTTTTTTCCATTTCCAGGAGTGTATAACTGGCGCGATCTCCAGGTCAACAACAGCTCGACAGTGGTTAGAATTGATCTTTTTCACTCGAACCTAAAAGAGAAATGTGTTTGTGTGTGTGTGGGGGGGGGCGTGTTTAGGGAAAAAGAGGGAAAGAGGGAGAAGTGCAGAGACGGGGGAGGGGGCGAAGGGCGGAGGAAGAGAGACAGAGAGAGAGAGAAAAGTCGTCATTCTATTCTTTGTCAATAGTCCCAGGGTGAACAGAAAATGTAGCTCGTTCAGCCGCCTGGGAAAACAAACAATATCGTACTAGCGGCGATGGTAGGGTTTCAGCCAAACAATCTACAGCATTCAATACGTGTTCCAAAGAACTATTTTTGCGTGTTTCTTTGTTTTATTGCCTTCCTGCACTTACTTTCTTAAGTCATCCGTTTTCTTCTTACATCATTATGTCTACAGTTTACCCATAGCTTCGGTGCATGGGGTGTGCCCAGGTGTGTTGTGTGAGTTGTATCGAAATGCGTTCCTGGGGTTGTACATGTGGTTGGGCACCGCTGTGAGCAGAGAGTGGCGGACAAAGAATTGGACAGTGAAGGAGGGAGGATGAAAAGGACGGAGATAGGGCGGAGAGAGAGGGGGGCGGGTGGACAGATAGAGATGGAAGGAGGATATGGACAGAGAGAGGGAGAGATGGGCAGACAGGAGCCGGAAATGAAAAGAGAGATGGAAGAGACTGGGAGGTGTAGGAGGCAAGTGGAAGATGGGCAGTCAGCAAGTGCAAAAGGAAGAAGACGGTGGAGGAGAAAGATAGCGAGGGAAATGGACTGAGAGAGGTGGAAGAACAGATTGAAAGAGGAATGTAGGAGGAGCAGGTGGGCAGAGAAAGGGGAAGGAGAGATGGACAGAGAGTGTTGGGAGGAGGTGATGAGCAGAGAGGGATTGGAGGAGGAAAATAGCGACAGACAGGGGAAGGAGAAGATAGAGGTGGGGAGGAGATAGACAGAGAGATGGGGGAGGATCAGAAGGGCAGAGGGAGAGAAGAGGAGGGGACGGATAAAGAGTGCCAAAGAAGGAAATAGTCTGAGAGAGGGAGAAGGAGGGGAGGGACAGAGAGAGGGAAGAGGAGGATATTTGTGAAGTGTATGTGGTCTTTATATCTGCAAGCAAAGCTGCTTGTAAACAGCTGGTCTATATCTATCTATATACGGGGTGTTTCCGCAAGAGCGCACAAAACTGTAACAGGACATAAAGAATGCTCCACTGATCAATTTGAGGCAGGGAATCTGGGGTCGGAGAAGCCAGCTTAAGGAGATATGAAGTAAGCTTGTCTACCGCTTTGTCTACGTTATTTACAACTAACATGCGTACAAGTTCACAAGTAGTGTGTTATTTATTCACATGTACATTCTTTATTTCCTGCAAGAAAACAAGGAGGACGAAGCTGATTTCTATGATGTCATGACGCAGGTTTTGTTTATTTTACTTGTCCATAAGATGGCTCCGTTGTATCGATTTTACATTATTACATGACAGAAAGTGCTATGATAAACGACAACCTATTTATTACTCAGTGCTATTCAGAGAAGTACAGTACAATATGATGGAGCAGTACTGCTACAGTTTCGCAGAACTCACTAACATGCACCTTTTATATGGGGAGGTACGTTGCAACGGTCTCGCTGCCGAATGGTTGTACAGGGAACGATTTCCTAACAGACATATCCGTCACGACGAGTGTCTATTTCTTTCGATTGACGATGTGGGAGATTGGTTCATTGGAAAAAAGAAACGAGGGACCTGGCAACATAAGTACCACTCCCACAACCGATTTTGAAGAGGAGGTGCTGGAACGTGTTGCAGCGGACCCCACTACAAGTGCTCGTTGTATTACACACGCAATGGGCTTGCACATACTAGCGTGTGGCGAGTACTCCTTGAACAATAATTAGACCCATATCATCCACAACAAGTCCATGCAATGCGTATGACTGACTTTGCGCACCAGTCGCATTGTTTCAGTGGCTGCTCCAAAAGCGGATTGATGGACCAAATTTCCTCCAATTAGTGCTATTTACCGACGAGGCCTTATTTGGTCGTGATGGTATTTACAACAGAAGGAATAGCCATATGTGAGATGAGGAAAACACTCATGCTGTAACAGAGTCACCACATAAAGTATGTTTTGCTGTGAATATTTGGGCCGGTATTGTAGGCGACAAACCCATTGGGCCATATCTTCTATCTGGCCGTCTGAATGCCCACCTGCACTTGAGGTTCGTGCAGAGAGCTCTACCTGAGTTGTTAGAGACTGTACCCTTGTCTGTTCATGTGGGTATGTGGATACAACATGACGGTGCACTGCCTCACTTCAGTGTGGATGTCCACAACCATCTTAGTGCTGTATTTCCTGGTCACTGGATTGGAAGGAGACGTGCTGTTCAATGGTTTGGAGGTCACCTGACCTGAATCCCCTTGATTATTTCCTATCGGGATATCTAAAGTCATTTGTGTATGAGACCTCAGTAGATATGGAGATGGAATTCCATGCTGGAATTGTATCTGCCTGAGATTTGATTAGAAACGCACCAGGCTTATTTGTCAGTGTCCATCAGAGTCTTGTTCACTGATGTCATGCTTGCATTGGGATTGATGGACGTCAGTTTCAGTACATTTGGTAAGATTCAGTAAAAATGGTACGTTCAATGTGTCAATGATGGTATTTGCCATACCCCAGGTTACCTAGCTAAAACTGATCAGTGCAGCGTCCTCTGTGCTCTATTAAATTTCTGCACGCTCCAACAGAAACATTCAGTATAACGCTGAAAAAGTGTATGTATGTATGTCCAGGAGTTCCTCCAGGCCCCTTAACTGAAGTGGATCAAATTTGGCACACAAACTCGCTTCCCCAAGAGAACCAACATAGGGGAGTTTATAACACTGTAGCTGTAACATTTATGGTGATACAGTCAAGCGACGATTTTTAAACCCCTGTCTTACAGGCTGTCCTGCACAACTGGGCTGTGATGCGGAAATAGTATCGAGACAATCGTGCTGCAAAGCTTCAACAGCTGAGATAGTATGCCTCCTGGTGATGTTTACATGAGACTCTACTACAGTGTCAGACATTTAAACTTGAGACATTTAAACTTGAGACATCATCTGGCAGAGGCACATCCACAATTCTCTGTGCTGTACCTCATAAGACATTTGCAAAGATACAAGTTGTTTTGTATGGGTGAAAAAATGGTTCAAATGGCTCTGAGCACTATGGGACTTAACATCTGAGTTCATCAGTTCCCTAGAACTTAGAACTACTTAAACCTAACTAACCTAAAGACATGACATTCATGCATGCCCGAGGCAGGATTCGAACCTGCGACCGTAGCGGTCACGCGGTTCCAGACTGAAGCGCCTAGAACCGCTCGGCCACTGCGGCCAGCTATGGATTAAACGTTGCCATTATGTTCCCATTGTGATGCAAACCAGTCTTCTGCTTAATCACGGGGCATGTGTTGTAGGAATGGCCAGGTTTAGCTGCCACACCTCAGTACACCACGAGCTGAAAAAAATGGCTCTGAGCACTATGGGACTCAACTGCTGAGGTCATTAGTCCCCTAGAACTTAGAACTAGTTAAACCTAACTAACCTAAGGACATCACAAACATCCATGCCCGAGGCAGGATTCGAACCTGCGACCGTAGTGGTCTTGCGGTTCCAGACTGCAGCGCCTTTAACCGCACGGCCACTTCGGCCGGCACCACGAGCTGAATTACATGCATTGAAACAAGGGACGCACTGCAGTTGATATATTTCATATGGCCAGCCATACATATAACACAGCATTCCAGATGACGTCCTTTGCTACAACAGAAACATGTAGGCACACTACAGTGGGCACCACGTTTAAAATACAGTGGTAGATACACCACTGGTGGGGTCTGTGTTACCACGTGAAGGCAATACACCCAAATACCTACAACTGTAATTCCTAGATAACGAGATCCTTAAGGCAGGCAGACGATGCGAATTCAACCCTGGCATTCATCACTGGTATGATTACATTACAAAAAAATGCTGCAAATACAGAGCAGACTAACGGTATAATTTAAAACTGCCTTAGAACTTATGCCAAGAGGTGAGTAGAAATTAGTTATAAGATTCGATAAACGACCGCTAGGGGAGAACGAACGCCACTTCATTCTGACCCAGTCATCCGAGATTGCAGTAGTTAGAGATGGACACAGGCAGGGGGGAGGAGGGGATTGACAAAAAGAGGGGGAAAGAGGTGATGAGCTGAGAAATGGGAGGATGAGGTGGATAGACAGAGAGGTGAGAAGGTGATGGCCAGAGATGGGAGACAATGAGATGGACCAAGTTGTAAACAGTGGTGCTGCAGGTAAAGGATGTATGTACTTATGTGTAAGAACTGCTCCCAGACTCCTGGACCACAGTGAGACTAATCTGACACACAAATTCCTTGCCGCAAAAGGACAAACATAGTGGATTTTTAATGCTATAGCTCTAATACATATGGTGATGTAGACCTGTGTGTTGCTAATCTGCCACCATATAGGCTGCCGAAGACCTGTGTGTTAATAATCTCCCACCATATAGGCTGCCCTGAATGATAGGCATGTAATGTGAAAATAGTATCGACCTGCCATATCAACTTACGTTGCACGGCAGCCTACATATCAGGGGTATGTAACGATTTTCCAAGTCTCGACATGTAGACTGCCCAGCACAAGAGGTGTATTTTATTGGAGTAGTATCAGCCTTCGTCGTAGCCTACAAATCATAGGAAAATACGGTTTTTCTTATCCATGGCATACAGGCTGTGATGCATGAGAGGTGTGTGTGGGAGTAGTACCACCCATTTTATCAACCTCTTTTGCAGGGGCTACACATGTGAATAGGACTGCCTGGTGGAAGGCTGAGGTCGATAGAGGGGGAAATGGAGGATAAAGGGGGGGGGAAGAGATGGACAGGGAGAGAAGGGGGCAGGAGGGGATGGTTATGGAGTGAGAGCACAGAAGCAGATTTAAAGACAGAGAGGGCAGGAAATGTAATGGTAGACAGAGAAAGAGAGGGTGGAGAACGAGATGGATAGAGAGAGGGAAGGACGAGATGGACAGATAGGGTCACGAGGAGGAGATGGGTAGAGAGAGACAGAGAGAGAGAGAGGATAGAGGAGAGAGTGAGAGTGACAGAAAGAGGGGGAGGATGGGATGGACAGAGGGAGAGGGAAGGAGAAGGATATGGACAGATAGAGGGGGAAGAGGAAATAGAGAGGGGGAGGATATGGACGGAGAGAGGGGGAGGAGGTGATGGAATGAGAAGAAGAGGAGATGTGTGCAGTTATGTGACATATATGTACATGGGTAAACCAGTAGTAAAAAGCCAGTATTTTAATAAATTTTAAATGTACCTGTCACTCTACTAAATACTTTCAGAGTTAAATGTATGTTACGATAAAATCAAATATATACCCGAGAATTTTTTATGGAAAATTCTAGTCTCTTTCCATATTTCCCAACATTTCAGTTTTGAAGGATGAGGAGTCACTATTTCATAAACTCGCTTCAGAAAGAACGCAATGGAGAGATTGGCTTTTCGTAATGGTCCTGTTGTTATCCGAAAGGGTGTGTGTGTAGAGTATGCAGTACAGCGCAATGTGTTTAATTACTAGTAGTGATATGCGAATAAATAATGTAACGTTAGTTTTGCAATTAACTATATCTGCAAGGAAGCATATAGTCTACATGCTGTTAGCTTTGAATTACGTCTTATTGTTGTATTGAGTTTTCATGCCTAATACGATCACTGTAAAATGACACTGTATTGTAAAATGACATTGTAAAATGATCAGTGGATGAAGAAATAACTAATTATGTGTGTCAGAACCATCTTCAAAGTTTCAGTACCAGCAGTATAAATTACCAGCATCAAGCGTTTCATTTCCACAAGCGATCCAAGTTCTGTTGACATTTCACTTAGATTTTACATTGAATATGCCGGGAATTTAGCTCCTTTCCTAGCTCATACTCACCAAGAATCTCTTACGGTACGAATAGTCCATGTCACTGTAAAAGATCGTATGTCATTTTCAAAATGGGTAGAAGATGTTATACATATAATTACGGATAAATATCACTGATGTTCGTGTGTTGCTGGACATTAAAGCTTATTCTAAGCTCAGACATTACACTTCCTAGAGAACAACAAACTTTTGTCAAAGAATAGATATGGATTCAAGAAAACTACTCGCGCGAAACACTGCTTGATTTATTTCTACACGACATCAAGAATTCAACGGATGTAGGTGAACAAGTGCATTACATCTTCCCATCTTTGCGAAAGATGGTCTACGCCGAACGGCATCGCGACTACTAACCGAGATACGATCACAAGGAGAAGTTTCGAAAATATTTGTTGGCCTCGAGGTGTTTAACTAACTGAACCGAGTACGCCGTACTGGATGGTGAATATACAATGAGATGACGAAAGTCACATATACAGATCGCACATATACAGATATACATATAGAGATGGCGATAGTACCGCGTACACAAGATGCAAAGAGGCTGTGCATTGGCGGAACTGTTATTTATACTTAGGTGATTTATGTGTCCGACGTGATTATGTCCGCACAACGGGAATTAACAGATTTTCAACGCGGAGTGGTAGTTGGAGAGAGACATGGGACATTGCATTTATGAAATTGTTAGGGAATTCAGAATTCCGAGATCCACAGTGTCAAGAGTGCGCCGAGAATACCACATTTCTGGCATTACTTCTTACCGTGGACAACACAGTGGCCGACGGCCTTTACTTGACGCCGAGAGCAGCGGCGTTTGCGTCGAGTTATCAGTGCTAACAGACAAGCAACATCACGTGAGATAACTGCAGAAATCAGTGTGGGAGTTACGACGAACTTACAGTGCCTCTGATGGGCACGTGACCATACTGATTGGGCCCTAGAGGACTGGAAAACCGTGGCCTGGTGAGATGAGACCCGATTTCAGATGGTAAGAGCTGGTCGTAAAGTTCAGGTGTGGTGCAGACCCCACGAAGCTAAGGACGCAAGTTCTCGACAAGGCACTGCGCAAGCTGGCAGTGGCTCCATAGTGGTGTTTGCTGTGTTTACATGAAATGGACTGGATGCTGTGGTCCAACTGAACCTATCATTGATTGGAAATGGTTATGCTCGGCTACTTAGACACCATTTGCTGTCATTCATGGACCTCACGTTCCCGAGCAAAGTTGTAATTTTTATGGATAACGATGCACCATGTTAGAGGGCCACAACTGTTCGTGATTGTTTTGAAGAACATTCTGGACAGTTCAGTTGCATGATTCGGGCAGCCAGATCGCCAAACACGGGACAAAGTCGAGACGTCAGTTCGTAAACAAAATCCTATACCGGCAGTACTTTCGCAGTTATGGTCTGCTATAGAGGCAGCATGGTTCAGTATTTCTGCGGGGAACTTCCAATGACTTGTGGAGTGCTCTCCCCATTGAACTGCTGCACTACGACGAGCAAAAGGAGGTCCGACACGATGTTGGGAGGTGACAAAAATGGCTCAAATGGCTCTGAGCACTATGGGACTTAATACCTGAGGTCATCAGTCCCTTGAAGTTAGAACTACTTAAACCTGACTAACCTAAGGACAGCCCATACATCCCTGCCCGAGGTAGGATTCGAACCTGCGACCGTAGCAGTCGCGCGGTTCCGGACTGAAGCGCCAAGAACCGCTCGGCCACAACGGCCGGCATTGGGAGGTGTCCCATGATTTTTGTCACATCGGTGAAATAGACACCACAGTGGTTCGTGAATCTCTAATGTTATCAATATTCATGAACTGTTTATCGAGAAGGAACAGTGCTACAATAAGGCAGTTTGCTGACGATGCTGTTAACTACGGGAAAGTGTCGCCGTCGGAAGATTGTAAGAAACTATAGAAAGACTTGAATAAAATATCTGTTAGTGTAACGAACGACAATTATTTTTAGCTTGGATAAACGTAAGGTAATGCCTATTAGAAAGGAAAAAAACCGATAGCATCTATTTACTAAATAAGTGGTGAACATCTTGACCACTTAGATCGTATAAGTATTTAAGGGTGATATTATGAAGTGATTTGAAAATGAGTTTGTAATATTGCTACATTAATTTTGTATGCTGAAATCGGGTGCTAATAGTAGAATAAAAGCGGGTTGAAAGCCGTGAGCTGTCTGGGGAGGTTAACCGTGCGTTTACTGGGCAACTGTTTCACGACTGGGTATCTAGTCTAGGTTTACGACATTACCAATCTGACTAACATTGATTATAATCTTTTACAGTCATACAACAACCGGTGATATATATATAAAAGGAGAATTTAAATAAAAAGAAAGAAATCAGTTTATATTTGCAAATTTATTTTAAGATTGTTCATTGAAATTTCAGCATATTATACGTGAGTTATAACTGAGCTGGTGACTTATTTACGATTGTGAAAATGTGAGATTGGAATCTTACGGAACACATAAAATATGGAGCCAAGATTGGGAGACTGGATACAACAAAAAAATGGTTCAAATGGCTCTGAGCACTATGGGACTTAACATCTATGGTCATCAGTCCCCTAGAACTTAGAACTACTTAAACCTAACTAACCTAAGGACAGCACACAACACCCAGCCATCACGAGGCAGAGAAAATCCCTGACCCCGCCGGGAATCGAACCCGGGAACCCGGGCGTGGGAAGCGAGAACGCTACCGCACGACCACGAGATGCGGGCTCTGGACACAACACTGGATTCATAAAACAACACACAAAGAACATTGAAACACATGCAAGAGAAGGTTAACCACCACTAACAGATTCAAATTGTTACCCAAAGAAATTGCGTTCGAAGCACAATCCTGTCCGTCATGTAATTACCACACACACTGGTACACTAAATTCATATTAACTCTTTGTGAAATCTTCCCAAGAAGAATAGCTGAGGGCTACTTTGATGATTACACCACATGCTTCACGTGGTCAACTTGGTTTACAGAAAGCGTATAACTTCACAATAATTTAGATAATAAAAATACATTATATCGAAAAGCAAATTACAAAAGAAAAACCTCGAACTGGTTACTAACGTCTTACTGTTAACCTGACGGGTCAAACAGTTATATAAGCACGTGGTACTGGTCTCGCAAAGTACACCCCACGTGGGTTGAACATAAAGAAAAGTTGCTATATTGAAAATATTGTTCAGACGAGACGTTATAATCACACAAGCATTCGCATTTAAGATTGATCTTAGTTAGAGTTACTGACCAACACGTGGTTCCACTTTACTCATAAAGTAGTGACAAAGCAACTACCGCAAAATAATCTGAACTGGACACGAGAATTACACTCCGCTGCAATTAAAGATAACCTTAGATATTTTAGAGCTAAACCCGAAATAAAATGATTAAATTCTCAGTTAAGCTGAACTTAACAAATCCATTGTCCTACGGACTTAGCAGACACGCGCTTAGCCGGAGATCTTACCACTTCAGACGCTCGCCACGGTCCCGCTGCAACTGCCTACCGCCAGACTGCAACCGCCTACTACCCAGCGTGCTTCCCTGAGGGTGGCTCACAAAGACAAGCGGAAGGGGCCAGAGGGGCAGCTTCCTATACCAACATGACAAGGGACGGACCGGACCATACTAAGAATAGAAACCTCTTTGCTTTTAGGAACCGTAGCTACCTGTTCCGACGTTGGTCCTACTGTTCTCTAGCAGACAGCCTTGTCTGCTACCCTCAAGCATGCAACTACAAACACATTTGATCATTCATCCTCTCACACAGAAGGGAAGGGGGATGACAGTATCTTATCATACAGTATATAACAGAAAGCGGATGTAGATTCCGTATGAGACTGTGTGACATGAATTACATATAAGAATTACATATAAACTGTGCTTTAAAGTGTAGTAGTGTGACAGATCGTTCTTGTTTACGTGTAAAAGTAACACGTTCCACTACTCAGTCTCCTCCCAGATAGTCAGAAACGCCACAATAAATTTAGAAGCGGAATTTATTCCATAAAAGACAACAAATTTGAGAAATTAAACATGAAAGGAATCCAACAGAGACCTTTCATAACCCCAACGCTCCGGGAAAAGACTGTGCAGGGAATTTTATGGCCATGCTAGGACATTCCCAAGCAGGCTTCTCACACCCTACTTAAACCAAAAGTGTAAAGAAAAGGCAAAAGGTCACCAGCTACTTGCTAAAACACAATAATTTCAAACATCTTTACAATCTACCAATTTCAAAGAGAGAGAAAAAAAAAACACACAATCTGTGACACCTATTTAAAAGATCGTGTAGACCTAAATCGGTCAGCAAGGAAAAACAATGGTTCCTGTGTCATTAATATGAAACAATTTCTGGTTGTTACCCTTATGGAGTTCACCAGTATTTGCTCATTGCAAGAGCCAACTGATCACAGGCAAATTTATGACTGTTTACTAACCAGCAAAATTTATGAAAATAGCAAAGGTGCCACAGCAATTAAAAAGGAACATGAAATAACATCAGTACTATAAAGCAGAACATTACAATGCACAATCCGCAAAAGCAAAAAAAATGATAAAAGAAAAAACATGTTTTACAAAGTGGTTATCGCAAAAAAATTCTATATCTTATAAAACTAATAATCTGTAGAATTAACCTAACTATGTGGCACTAATTTAATCACTCTACAATATTTCAGTTAGTTAGCAAACAATGAGCACTGTGTCATTATACTGAAACTACAATAATTGTGTGATTGTTACCCTTAAGGGGTTCCTCACAATAAATATGCCCCATGCAAAGGCTAATCGATCACAGCCCAATGAGAATGAATAGCAATCTGACTGATAAAGGAAGCAGTGCCACAGTAATGAATTTACGAAACAAAATATCACAAATCTAATACCTAACACAAGAACAAACATTGATCAATAAAACAGTACAATAGTCAACATCTAAAACAAAACACCAATAAATAAAACACCTGCAAAATACAAGAGTCAAAGTTTTTAAAAAAATATAGAACACCTGCAAAATACACTCCTGGAAATGGAAAAAAGAACACATTGACACCGGTGTGTCAGACCCACCATACTTGCTCCGGACACTGCGAGAGGGCTGTACAAGCAATGATCACACGCACGGCACAGCGGACACACCAGGAACCGCGGTGTTGGCCGTCGAATGGCGCTAGCTGCGCAGCATTTGTGCACCGCCGCCGTCAGTGTCAGCCAGTTTGCCGTGGCATACGGAGCTCCATCGCAGTCGTTAACACTGGTAGCATGCCGCGACAGCATGGACGTGAACCATATGTGCAGTTGACGGACTTTGAGCGAGGGCGTATAGTGGGCATGCGGGAGGCCGGGTGGACGTACCGCCGAATTGCTCAACACGTGGGGCGTGAGGTCTCCACAGTACATCGATGTTGTCGCCAGTGGTCGGCGGAAGGTGCACGTGCCCGTCGACCTGGGACCGGACCGCAGCGACGCACGGATGCACGCCAAGACCGTAGGAACCTACGCAGTGGCGTAGGGGACCGCACCGCCACTTCCCAGCAAATTAGGGACACTGTTGCTCCTGGGGTATCGGCGAGGACCATTCGCAACCGTCTCCATGAAGCTGGGCTACAGTCCCGCACACCGTTAGGCCGTCTTCCGCTCACGCCCCAACATCGTTCAGCCCGCCTCCAGTGGTGTCGCGACAGGCGTGAATGGAGGGACGAATGGAGACGTGTCGTCTTCAGCGATGAGAGTCGCTTCTGCCTTGGTGCCAATGATGGTCGTATGCGTGTTTGGCGCCGTGCAGGTGAGCGCCACAATCAGGACTGCATACGACCGAGGCACAGAAGGCCAACACCCGGCATCATGGTGTGGGGAGCGATCTCCTACACTGGCCGTACACCACTGGTGATCGTCGAGGGGACACTGAATAGTGCACGGTACATCCAAACCGTCATCGAACCCATCGTTCTACCATTCCTAGACCGGCAAGGGAACTTGCTGTTCCAACAGGACAATGCACGTCCGCATGTATCCCGTGCCACCCAACGTGCTCTAGAAGGTGCAAGTCAACTACCCTGGCCAGCAAGATCTCCGGATCTGTCCCCCATTGAGCATGTTTGGGACTGGATGAAGCGTCGTCTCACGCGGTCTGCATGTCCAGCACGAACGCTGGTCCAACTGAGGTGCCAGGTGGAAATGGCATGGCAAGCCGTTCCACAGGACTACATCCAGCATCTCTACGATCGTCTCCATGGGAGAATAGCAGCCTGCATTGCTGCAAAAGGTGGATACACACTGTACTAGTGCCGACATTGTGCATGCTCTGTTGCCTGTGTCTATGTGCCTGTGGTTCTGTCAGTGTGATCATGTGATGTATCTGACCCCAGGAATGTGTCAATAAAGTTTCCCCTTCCTGGGACAATGAATTCACAGTGTTCTTATTTCAATTTCCAGGAGAGTACAAGAGTCAGAGTTTAATAAACACCAATAAATCGAGTCCCTGCAAAACACACGAGTCAAAGTTTCTGTGACAGAAACACACGTATATGCATTGAACTAAGAACAGTATAATCATTGTTCACTGATACACTCACTACTTTCACTGTTCCGAGGCACAATATAAGGGGAGGGGGAGGGGGTTCGTCGCCGCAGCTGTCAGTAGGGATTTTTGTCCATCTGTTGCGTGCAATCCCGCCGTCTCTGCCCTCTCATGAAGTTTCTCTTGGTGGTCTGTGTCACGTACATCTCGATTTGGTTCCATGTTTGTGTTGTCAAATTCGTGCGGTATCCTCGATTGACATGCCAGGTTGATATTCTTGGGCAAGGATGACACTTAATGGCTCTTCTTTGTGTCACCCTTAGCGACCAGAGAACATCGAACCATGATTTACTGTCGCTTGACAGTAGGCATCCGTCAGGAAATGTCGATAGGCGTCGTTGACGTCTGCAAGTTTCTTTGGACAGTACCTGTCAAAAGGCTCCACGCCCCTTGTGTTGTTTCTCCGCGGCCGTCTCGTCACGGTCGCGTGCGTGTGGTGCGTTGCCAGGAGATGGATTTCCGCGTGGTGGACCGCTCGCCCATCTCAGGTCATCGCCTCGAGGAAAGGGTCGCCCGGGGCGGCCGCCCATTAGCTCCAGGTACAAGGGAAAGTGTTTGCGGCGTCGCTTCTTTTGTTGTCGGCCGCGCTCCCGAAGTGTCCCGGTTGACAGCGTGTCCCGCTAGGAAACCCGCCAGTTTACAACTAGTCTGGCTGCTCCCGCTGTCTCTTAAGAGTTTAGCCGGTTCGCTTTCACGTTCTCAACTGCATTCACAGAAATTTTTCATCATCCTTATGTGATTACACAATGTCATACATAATACCACTTAGTATTGTCTTTCACAATTTTTAAGAACAAAGTGAGACTTAATTAAAAAAATTAGATGAATCGACAATATAAAATAAAATTTAAATGACTTGACAATGTAAAAAAAATAAAAGTGAAATGACTTGACAATGTAAAAATAAAAATTAAATGAACTGACAATACAATATTTAAATCCACATCACTAATGTGGTTCACTTGTGTTTTAATAAATCAAATGCTACTAATTAATTCACTAAAATGAATAAGATTATGCCTTGTGCAAGTATAGGTCAGGACAGCATAGGGTTCACATGTTATTTACACACACACACATGCACACCTGTTGTCTATTCTACAAACTAACTACCCATAAACATGCATTACTCAAAATTCTACTTCTATCCACTACTAATTAATCCCACAAGCCACTTCAATGCTACTTCAACAAAGTGTTTACACCACTACAGCAATGTTCTAATTCGCCCTCTTCTTGACGCTCGTGGCATACGTCTTGTCACATGATAAATATGTAGAAACTTTCCTTAAACATACACAGTAAAAAGAACAATGGTTATTTACACGCCAAAACATTTATACCAGTTCACACACCTGAAAAGAGACTCGCAATTATACATTTATCATATTCATATATTCACACATAAAACAGTAAGAAAATTTCATCTAAACTTACGTTATCACTAGAATTAATCACACAGATGGCTCTGAGAAGGTTAAATTATTTGCATTATACAGGTTATATTACATTTTCTTACCCATTTTGCTTCGATTTCGTTCCTTCTTTACGTTACCTTTCGCTTCCAAATCAGTTATTTCGCCTGTGGTGGTTATTCTGGATTCATTTCTCATGAATGGCAAAATTGTGGTCACCTCTATTCTGTAAAACAGTATCATCTTAACATATTGAACTTACAACAGACACAAAAGATTCGAATCCTCCTGTAGGTTAAATGACAAATATTTGGCTTCATCCTTATTACCTTAAACCAAGCTTTCCTTCGTTCCCATAATCAAAATTATTTAATCCTCCTCTACCTTCAAGAGGGAAACTTCCACAGTACAAATCATATAGGCTGCAGTGCATCCCGCACCAGCGAAAACAGTGGGCTGTAATGCTCACAGCATCAGCAAAACACATAAACGTCGCTTTTCTAGGACAAGTATTAACGCAGAATAATTTTTTAGGCTTTGGCTCAACATCAATCAAGACTACAAACAGGATCCATATTTCCGTTCCATTCTCCATTTGCTGAAAAACTGCTCGTATTTGACTACCACAATAATATTTCAGAGCCATGTAAATTACACAAACCACAATTCTTCTTTCACCTTGAAGGGAATCAATATACTTACGAAATCCACAGACAGCACTTTACATACTCAGCTATAAAGAACAAAAAAAAACATATATCATCAATATTAACATATCATCGCATATTGGGAAGCCAATGGTTAAACAATCGTATTATCGCATCCTGTTTTCAAGATTCCAAACTTACTCATTCCTTTCTCAGAGTTCTCCTATCTTAAAATATTCATACAGCACGCATACTATAGTAAGAGATCCTCATTTATACTGACAGATATAGAATAGTAATAGATAGATAGTAGCACTGAAAGCAGAAAATCGGAAATAAGGCTACTAACAGCTGGGGACCTGGGTTTGCCAGACCCATAATACCCACAGATCGGATATTCCCCTGAGTTTTTTGCACTAATTCAACACAGATCTTGCTTCCCTCAGGAGCGACTCTTTTCAATTGACACAAAAAAAACATAAACAGCATTTTACTCATTCACAAAGAAACCTTTTATGTTCACATTAGAACCAACCTAAATCCTAATTGCACAAGAAAAAAAAAACTAAGAACATCACATAGAAACATCTTTATCATTATATTTACCAACATATTATTCAAAATGCATGTCACAAATTTAAACTAATCAATTCATTCTCTTCACCGTCCTCTCTACTCATTTGCCATGTCGCTCATTTGTTCCGATTTGGCGCCTTCTGGGCTGATCATTTGTCATTGTCGGTTTCGTTCATTTCCATTTACTGGATTATGTCTAGGATTGGCCGGCCGAATTTCAACATCATGTGGGGCTCCGCCTACAATCCTACTCCCACCGTGTTCATCGTAGTAATGATGCTGGTTGCCGTACCTGTTGCGTTCACGATCTTGTCCACGTCCTCGATCATTTCTGTTGTTCCACCTGTGCTCACGACTGTTACCCCAGTTTCTATACGGCCGGTCCCGATTATTGTTTCGTTCGCGTCGCGACGACCAGTCACGCCGTTGATTAGTAATACGGCCACGACTGCGATCGCGCTGCTGTGCCCCGTAATAACTTTGTGCCTGATTAGGCGGACATTCTGCTGTATTGTATTCCAACTCTTGGAGAAGTGTTTTAAACGTTTCCACGTCCTCTTTGCATCGTCCCGCAAGAATGACGTGCCGCAAGTGCATCGGCAATTTGGTGATGCATATCCTAATTAGTTCCGCAGGCCCATATGGGTAGTATAAAAATTGATTTGCCTGCAGCATGTAGTCGAATAGGCGTGCAGGGCTGCCGAAACCAGACTGGTTCAAATTTGGCAGCATAATTATGCCATGTTTGACCCTATCTTGTGCCGCTTCCGACCAATAGGCGGAGAGAAAGGCTTGTCGAAACTCCCGAGTGGAGTTGCAGTGACGCGCTGCCGACCTCATGCGACTCGCCGGTTCGCCTTCCAAATAGCCACACATATACTCTATCTTATGTGAACTTGCCCAGTCGGGAGGAAGACAGAACTCAAATTGCTCGAGCCATGCTCGTGGATGTATGCCTTTTTGAGAATTTCGGAATATCTCAAACTTTCTTAACGTAAGGAAATGTTTGAAATCAAATCCCCGCATTTCCTCCTGGCGAGGCCCTTGTATGTTTCTATTTGTCTCATGTCTGCCCCTCAAATTACATTCTTCCCTGTCGTCAAAATCTCCCTCGTGGCCGGAGTCGCTCTCTGCACTGTTCGTACGGCTATTTTTATTGCTATTGGCGAGTTCGGAATCACACGCCATGTGGTTTTCCACATGCGCCACGCGTTCTTGTAATTCGCCTGTTACAGCTCTGTGTTGCCTGTTCACTTCGAATTGTCCCTTCTGAAATTTAAGAAGCGAACGCACTTCTTCAGCCTCTGCGGCCGCTACCGGTGTAGTATTGTTCTCGCTTTCCGTCAGCTTCATCGTGCCTACAATGTCCGCTAATGCCGCAATCTTCTCATCTATTTGTCTCTTGTCCTCCGCCCCAGTCTGCTTCAATTGTTCAACCTGCTGTTCCAACGCGTGGATCGCTAAACTGTTGTCCGCTATTGTGTTGCTAACGACCGTGGGACAATGCGTTTCCGCCTCTTGGACCCTCGAGAGTACCTGTTGGTGCTCCCTTTGGCATTCTTCTCTCAGCTCTTGGAAATTCCTAAGTAGCCGTTCTTCACTTTCTTTAGATTCGGCCTCGCCACTCCGCTTGCTCTGTTCTAGGGCTTGCAGACGGTCATCGATTTGTTCAAATGTACGGCCTAATTCTTTCATAATATCACTTTTTATTTCACTTGCCATATTGTTTATTCTTTGTGAGATATCATCGGACACTCTCTGCATCGACTTGTCGACTTTATTTGTCTGCTGGATTAGTTTTTCGTCTATTTGTTCGCCTAGCTCTCAGATCGATTTCTCAGATTTTTGCGTCGTTTGTTCGCCTAGCTCGCGGATCGATTTTTCGGATGATTCTTTTTGTTCTCGGAACGATTTTTCGGATGATTCTTTTTGTTCTCGGAACGATTTTTCTAATTTCTCTGCGTTTCCTTTATTTTGTTGCAATAAAGCTTTCATGAGTTCCGCCAAATCAATTTGGTTAGTTGGAGGCAAATTAATTTCTGGCTCTGATGTGAGCCCGTTCGTGCTGTTTTGCATTTCGTCTGAAGTATTCCCCATTGCATTTTCGGAACCGCCCGACGCGTTAATATTGGAAATCAAATTATCCCCTTGGTCCATGTTGCTTAAGTTGTCGGACCGCTTACTTTTAGCTTGGTTACGTGTCTGCATTAGTGCACTTTATACCCAGTACGCAACACAGTAATCACAATAAATGTATCCCACAAAAATTACGACAGTCACACGAAAGATACCCAACCTAGTACGCACTTTTTCATACGCAAAACAAATTTTTATCTTTGTTCGAAACAGTGGAATTTACAAAAAAACACACATATATAGAACACACAAATATAGAAAACAAAACAAGACAAACAACACAACGCCGCTCAACAACGCCGTGAATCTTTTGAACGTCTGCTCAGAAACAACGCAAAAGTTGTTTGAGCGCTGCAGGGAAAAAAAATTAAGATTATACACGCTCGCAATCTAACGTATCAGATATTCCAGAGTCTAGCGGAATCACAGAACAGGGTCGCCATGTGTAATATTGCTACATTAATTTTGTATGCTGAAATCGGGTGCTAATAGTAGAATAAAAGCGGGTTGAAAGCCGTGAGCTGTCTGGGGAGGTTAACCGTGCGTTTACTGGGCAACTGTTTCACGACTGGGTATCTAGTCTAGGTTTACCACATTACCAATCAGACTAACATTGATTATAATCTTTTACAGTCATACAACAACCGGTGATATATATATAAAAGGAGAATTTAAATAAAAAGAAAGAAATCAGTTTATATTTGCAAATTTATTTTAAGATTGTTCATTGAAATTTCAGCATATTATACGTGAGTTATAACTGAGCTGGTGACTTATTTACGATTGTGAAAATGTGAGATTGGAGTCTTACGGAACACATAAAATATGGAGCCAAGATTGGGAGACTGGATACAACACTGGATTCATAAAACAACACACAAAGAACATTGAAACACATGCAAGAGAAGGTTAACCACCACTAACAGATTCAAATTGTTACCCAAAGAAATTGCGTTCGAAGCACAATCCTGTCCGTCATGTAATTACCACACACACTGGTACACTAAATTCATATTAACTCTTTGTGAAATCTTCCCAAGAAGAATAGCTGAGGGCTACTTTGATGATTACACCACATGCTTCACGTGGTCAACTTGGTTTACAGAAAGCGTATAACTTCACAATAATTTAGATAATAAAAATACATTATATCGAAAAGCAAATTACAAAAGAAAAACCTCGAACTGGTTACTAACGTCTTACTGTTAACCTGACGGGTCAAACAGTTATATAAGCACGTGGTACTGGTCTCGCAAAGTACACCCCACGTGGGTTGAACATAAAGAAAAGTTGCTATATTGAAAATATTGTTCAGACGAGACGTTATAATCACACAAGCATTCGCATTTAAGATTGATCTTAGTTAGAGTTACTGACCAACACGTGGTTCCACTTTACTCATAAAGTAGTGACAAAGCAACTACCGCAAAATAATCTGAACTGGACACGAGAATTACACTCCGCTGCAATTAAAGATAACCTTAGATATTTTAGAGCTAAACCCGAAATAAAATGATTAAATTCTCAGTTAAGCTGAACTTAACAAATCCATTGTCCTACGGACTTAGCAGACACGCGCTTAGCCGGAGATCTTACCACTTCAGACGCTCGCCACGGTCCCGCTGCAACTGCCTACCGCCAGACTGCAACCGCCTACTACCCAGCGTGCTTCCCTGAGGGTGGCTCACAAAGACAAGCGGAAGGGGCCAGAGGGGCAGCTTCCTATACCAACATGACAAGGGACGGACCGGACCATACTAAGAATAGAAACCTCTTTGCTTTTAGGAACCGTAGCTACCTGTTCCGACGTTGGTCCTACTGTTCTCTAGCAGACAGCCTTGTCTGCTACCCTCAAGCATGCAACTACAAACACATTTGATCATTCATCCTCTCACACAGAAGGGAAGGGGGATGACAGTATCTTATCATACAGTATATAACAGAAAGCGGATGTAGGTTCCGTATGAGACTGTGTGACATGAATTACATATAAGAATTACATATAAACTGTGCTTTAAAGTGTAGTAGTGTGACAGATCGTTCTTGTTTACGTGTAAAAGTAACACGTTCCACTACTCAGTCTCCTCCCAGATAGTCAGAAACGCCACAGTAAATTTAGAAGCGGAATTTATTCCATAAAAGACAACAAATTTGAGAAATTAAACATGAAAGGAATCCAACAGAGACCTTTCAAGTTGAATGGAAGATACATTCGTTGGTTCTGAGAATGTGCTGTCCATCAGCAAAGGGAATCGCATACAATATGCTAGTGAGACTAGTTCCGTTGTTACAGTGCCTGTAGTATTACCAAGCAGGCAAGGCAACAGACATTGTACGAATTCAGTGACGCACTGCTAATACTCCGTATTAAAGTGTGAAAGAGATGGTAAGGAACTTAAATGGAGATCTCTGGAAGAAAGACGGCTTAGAGGCTGGTGAAACCGTGTAGACTAATTCTAGAGAAAGATATTCATCATCGTATATCTCGCGAAGGGAACTTGAGAAGAAGAGAAAAAGAGATTAGGGCACATACAGAGGAATATATATAGTCTTTTTTTGTAGCTGAATATGTGGATGGAACAGGAAGGAAAATCGATAATATTGATATGGTGTACCTTCCACCATCCACTGTATGGCTCCGAGCACTATGGGACTTAACATCGGAGGTCATCAGTCCCCTAGAACTTAGAACTACTTAAACCTAACTAACCTAAGGACATCACACACATCCAAGCCCGAGGCAGGATTCGAACCTGCGACCGTAGTGGTGGCGCGGTTCCAGACTGAAGCGCCTATAACAGCTCGGCCACACCGGCCGGCCGCCATCCACTGTAGATTTGTTTTTGGATTATACAGGGTGTTCCGGGAGGAGTGGTGAACATCGAGGGATATGGCAGGAACGATAATTCCAAGCAAAAAAGTACAGTAAACACAGACTCTAAAACGAATACCGTAAGAGCTATGAGCAGTTGGTCATCGTAGATACTGCGAAACATATTTCTGCAATATGCGAGCTCTTTGCTGTCCATATTTTGAGAGGTGGTAGTAAGGACCTAAGCCAACGGCCTTGAGGCAGTGGTAAAGCCGGCTGCCGTCAAATCACCGAAGTTAAATGCTGTCGGGTCTGGGTAGCACTTGGATGGGTCAATGTCCGGGTCTGCTGAGTGCTGTTGGCAAGTGGGGTATACTCAGGCCTGGTGTGCCCAGTTGCCTGCTGAGGAGCTGCTTGGTTGAGAAGTCTTGAGGGTATTTTTGTTTTGCCGTTGCAACTACAAAAATGCGTGTTTCTTTTTCAACAGACACGTTTCGCTTTATTGAGATAAAGCATCATCAGTGGTCTATAATTAAATTGTATAAATTTTGATTAGCTTTACGATAACTTAATTACAGACCACTGATGATGCTTTACCTCAAAAAAGCGAAACGCATCTTGTGGAAAAAAACACGCATTTTTGTAGTGGCAACGGCAGAACAAAAGTACCCTCAAGAATTGTAAAGCAACTACGGACAATATGGCCACACAAATGAAGAATACTGACAAAGGCCGAGAGAGAGGTGTACTGACCATATGCCCCTCCGTATCCGCATCCTGTGATGCCTAAGGTCTGAGGACGACATGGCGGCTGGTCGGTACCACTGGGTCTTTAAGGTCAGTTCGGACGGTGTTTGTTTGTTTATTTTGTTTTTGGTAGTATGGACTAAAACAAGAAAAAATTACTAAGCAAACCTGGGCTCTAGAACTGTGTAGCAGAAGAAATTTGTTTCACAGTATCAAAGGTGCCCATAGTTCTGAAGGCATGAATTTTAGAGCCCACGTTTACCATACTCTATTGCTTCAAATAATTGTTCCTGTCATATCCCCGAACAACCAATGGGCATCTTTAGATTGCTCGATCGTAATTGGGAAATTGGGCTATTTTCATTTTGTTCCTGGGACCATATTTTCCTAGACAAAAGTATGATCTTTTTAGACACGTCCGAACGTCCTGAGACTATGGCAGGGAGTTCCCAAATACAAAAAGCTGTGGAATGCGGGAGACACAAAAATTCCCAGAAAACGTGGAGGGAACTACGGGACTGTTACTATGTTAATAGAGGCTGTGTTAGTGAGAAACCTGTCAGCTGAATGTGTTTGCATGTGACAGTGTAAGGTCGCTGTCTCGCTCGCCACATGCCTACGAATACCCGTCCTAAGAATCATTGAGTATTTATGCAGAGACGATACACCGTGCACGCACCTGCTGCTGGATTGGTCACCACGGAGATGCCTTAACGAACTATGGCCTGTGTGTCATGCTCAAAATTCGGTACACCTGAGTGAGCAGCTTATTCCCCAAAAGCGGTCGCAGATTACAGTTCTACTTGAATTACTTGACATGTGACAACGAGTGGGCTACACGGCTCTCCAAGCACCACAGCAGTGGGAGTCTGACGTACTCGGTTTCCAGTGTCGTGTCATTTCCGATGCGATCGCTTGTTTCAAACATAAATGTAAGCCTGGCTCTAAAAAAAAACTAAGAACAGATTTCTGACATGCTTAGAGACACCACAGAGTTTGATACCATACCTGAACTTCAGATTTTTTAGGAGCTGTTTTCGCACGAGATAAAGACCTTAAAGCCATTTCGCATCGCGCTGGGGACAATACTTCTCATTCAGATACCAACTAATTTAAATTAGACTATATGTATACTGAGCACATTTTTTACCGTTGCTAACAAGAAAATGTCACCAATGTGACCTTATACTTTAGGGATAAAAAGTGCACTTGCAATATATCAACCACAGCAATCGATCTCGCACGAAAATTTGGGTCACAATTCTGATAGTACGCAGTTACGACCTTCTGAAAGTACAATTTTTAAACTTCGTGCGCATCGGTTGTCTGTCACATGCACCGGCACACTTCAAGCACCTAGTGACTGAGCGCTAAGTGCAACAGTGGAGTGAGTAATAGGTTTTGAAGTTGTGTATTGACGTTAGTAACATGCTTTGTTCATGGTGTCAAACTGCGCTGTATCTAACATGTAGCTGGTGCTTAAGATGTCTTTGCTTTCAAAACTTTTATCTTGCGATTCTCAGATGCAGTGAAATTGAATGAAATGAATGAGTGTGTCACTTAAGAAGTACCGTTATTGTACGTTATTTTATTTGGATTTTGAAGCTCGCACTGTTAAAATTAAGTACATTTGCAGGAGATGCGCGGTTCTTTAACGCGATTGGCATTAAATTGTAGATCGAAAATCAGTAACTTCATTTCATAATAATGTTTTCATTTCGAGCCGTACATATATCTGCAGAAGATCAGCATGAAAATATCGTTAAAATGTACTGAACATGTATGTGCAGTGAGATTGACATATTACTTACTACTTTTCGTCTAGAATAGCATGTATTCCCGAACAAGATTTCAAAGTACAGTGGGCAGATGTACTCTTCTCCACCTACCTCTTTCCTCGTCCCCAACATCTCGCGAAAAGAAAAGCTCTGATTGTCACTCCGCTGTACAGGGTAATTCAAAAAGAAAGAACAGATTTCAGTTGTTTATTACAGATAGACCATGAAAGATAGAGACACATTGCACATGTCAATGGATAGGGGAAGGGTCAAAATTTTATGTTTTCACAGACACTATACCGTACACTCAACATGAGCACTATGCGTTACTCGAGAAACATCGGAACGATAGTCTGTTTCACTCCGATTGAATCGGCAGCTACAACAGTTCGATTACTCAGCTCTTGAAGAGTAGCTGCCATAGGTGGCACAAGGACACTGTCTTTTATACACTTCCACAGGAAAAAATCGCAAGGTGAGATGTTTGCTGACCTGGGAAGCCAAAAGCTATTAATAAGATCGTGAAACCAAAGTTGTGGGATGGTGGTGTTAAGTTAACGCCCCATCTCAAAGAAAAAGTGAGGCGGGGCGCCATCATGCACTAAAATAAAATCACAGGAATCTTCGTGAAGGTAAAGAAACAATTAGTTTTGCCGCATGTGCAAGTATGACATTCCTGTCAACGTTTCTTCCGCAGAAAGCCGCGCGGGGTAGCCGCGCTGTCCAGGGCGCCTTGTCACGGTCCGCCCCGTCGGCGGTTCGAGTCTTCCCTCGGGAATGGGTGTGTGTGTTGTCCTTAGTGTAAGTTAGCTTAAGCAGTGCGTAAGCTTAGGGACCGATGACCTCAGCAGTGTGGTCCCATGAGACACCAAAATTTACAAATTTCCTCCGCAAAAAAGGAAGTTCCATAAACTTCGTGAACAGAAACGGCACAAAACACATACAGTTTCGGTGAGTCTCTTTCACTTTCGACGACGACGTCAAGATATTGTAACCAGTAGGTTCTTACGTTATGTTTCGTCGATTCGTTCGGAAAGATGAGTCGTTCGGAAAAAAATATCCACAGCCATAATCTGGAGAACTGAAACGCAAAATTCATACCGTCTCTTCTGGTCGCTGGGAAGCAATTGTTGCAGTGCTAAGGGCTACTTGTAAGGCTTCACATGCAGGCATCGTTTCAGAATACGCCACACCGCTGTTTGAGGAAGTTAAAGTTGCTGGCCTGCTCGTATTGTGCACTTCCGAGGACTCCGTGTGAACGGATCTCGGATACGCTCGACATTTTCATGAGACGTGCGTGACCGAACAGCACTCTTCCCTTTGCATATGCAACTAACTTCCAAGAATGTTCTATCCCAAGCCGGCCGGAGTGGCCGTGCGGTTCTGGGCGCTACAGTCTGGAGCTGAGCGACCGCTCCGGTCGCAGGTTCGAATCCTGCCTCGGGCTTGGATGTGTGTGATGTCCTTAGGTTAGTTAGGTTTAATTAGTTCTAAGTTCTAGGCGACTGATGACCTCAGAAGTTAAGTCGCATAGTGCTCAGAGCCACTTGAACCATTTTCTTCTATCCCAATTATAAATCTGCTTGTGTAGAGGCGGTTTCTTGACGAATCGACGGCGGAATGCACGATGCACTTGAACAATGGATTGACTTCACGCCGATTCCAACATACAAAATGATTTATCTTGTGGTGTAGTCGCCATATTCTTACAAACAACTAACAGCGCAGCTGCGTGAAAACTTTGAACCTTCCTCTACCCAGTGACATGCACAGTTAGTTTCTGTGTCTTATAGTTTGTCTTTAATGAACAGCTGACGTCTGCTCTTTCTTTTTAAATATCTCGGTACAGTACTTACAACGGAAACTCCCTATCGCACCCTCCTCAGATTTAGTGGTAAGAGGGCCCAGTGGATAGTCCGTCAAAAACTGAACACAGATCAAGCATGAAAACAGGAAGAAAGTGCAGTGGACTCTGGAAAAAAAAAGCAAAACAGAAACGGTGCAGGACTAGAAGTGCAATATAGACAACGCGCGATGAAAACGACGTCGTGGTTAAGTGATTATGATGGTGGACTACCAACCTGACGAGCAGTGTGGAAACCATCCTCAAGCAGATTTTTTTTTTTTTTTTTTTTGCTTTATTCAAATTTGTGTCTGTGTCGCTGTGTCGTGGTGTAATGTCCGTTTGCAGCAGCGAGGTGCAAGGTGGGGCCCTATAATGACAGCTGATTCTGTACAACTACTGTATTAGCAGCCGACAAGAAGTAGCTTTCGAATGGTAACCGCGAACTTTGATGATAGGGCGACATATCAACCGAATCGCTCACCGAAAAGCACATCAGGTATGTCACACACAGTATTAGTGGCAGTACGTGTGTCATATGATAGGAATCTCTTGTCGACGCACCTAATTTGTACGACTGCTGAGTGAGATATGCCTCCTCGCCCAGTATAGGTCTTTGTATGAATGTGAATGTGATCACTACCACGGAAGTGATGAAAACATAATATTTTGCAACATAACCTGCAACAAATGAGCGCAACGGTTTCACAGTCACAGAGTTTCTCTGTACTCTGTCGAAACATGTTTTTACGTTTTTGAAGCTGCATTCCGTTTTGGAAGTCGTGACTCTTGAATTAATTTTTTAGCATATTACACACCCGTTCAGTTGTTGTTTTCATTTCTGTGGGACATCTATGTGCTACCTCTCGTGCCCTCATTATTCTTCAAACTTACTTGCGACCATAACGTTTTCTTACTATATGACGCATATTCTATAACGAATGTATAGGATGAGAGCTACAGAAAGAGAACAAACATTTCAATGACTGGGCAGACAGTTCATTATGTTGTGAAAAATAAAATTAATCGGACGAGTGAGTTTTAATACGGCTCGCCCGCTTGGCCGTTCAACATCATGACCACTTAGCCACGACACAGTTCCTTCTGCAGGGTAGCACTATTTGTTCTTGGACTGTTTACTGTTTCTATTTTGCTTTTTTTTTTCAAAGTTTGGTACACCTTCTTCCTGTTGTTACGCTTGATCTGTGTTCAGTTTTTGACAGATTATCCACTGGGTCATCTTACCACTAAATCTGAGGGGGTAGCGATAGGGAGTTCCCCTTGCTAGCGCTCGCGGATTAGGCGGCTTAAATGAGGCGGAGCGAAGTGACAACCGATGAGCGCCAAAGTTTAAAAGCTGTACTTCAAGGAAGTCATAACTGAAACTATTAGAATTAAGGTCCAAATTTTCTTGCGGTCTCGATTTCTGGGGCTTATATCTTCCAAGGGTGGTTTCCCCTTGTAAGTCAAGGGAACTACTGGAGAAGTCCAGTAGGTGCAAAAGTTAGTATGCTGTAAGCTCAATAGCTCTAACGCTCGATGAAAGAGAGGGCACAGAACAACAGCAGAAGTCACTCAGATTCGCCAGCTTGAGAAGCAGTGACGCGTGGAACCACCCCGCCCCCAGTAGGACGCGAACTTGACGCGCAGAAAAATTTGCATGCAAATGAGCGATCCTCGCTCAAACGGCCGATGGCGCTGCCGAGCGGTTCCCGGCGATGCCGCGGGGAGGGCAGGCGGCAGCTGGAGATGTCTATCGGGCCTGTCAAGTGACGGGAAAGCGGTGAGCGAGCTCGGCCGATCGGCGGTTCGCAGACCGCACTGTTTGCATTCATCGGTGTGACCGGGCGCCGCCAACCCGTTTCCCATGGCGCTGCGCCCTACAACTGCGGGGAGGGTCTCCCCGCCTTTGTCGAGCCTAATGGTCCTTAACAGCGACTGCGTGTTTGCGAGCGGGCAGCGCGCGTGGGAAATGGTTGGAGCGGCCGGGCTCCACGGCACCGCTGCAGACTGCGCCCTGACCTGCAAAAACACTTGACGGCTGTCAACCGCGCAGGTTGCGTGGCCTGCACCGACAAGTAAATAAACCAGCCACTCGCTGCTGGCCAACCGCCAGAATGGTTGTGTTTATTGTGCACCTACCTTCATGCAGGTCCGCGATGAGGATACCGTTTTCAGCTCCACGAACCTTGCAAGTTGACGTAGCGTGTTTTCCCTACACTCGTGCTCGAGAAAATCGGGGCTCAAATTTCCTCTCAGCCACCCAGAAAAAGTTTACAAGCTTTCTGTAAACAACGAATGTAAATGAGGTCTCCTAAAAACGGACCATGACTAATTTCCTATACTAGCCTCACTATATCTCTCGCTACGTCCTTTTCCACAATGCATTAGCCTTTTCCTTTTGCATCTTACCAGTTCAGGTAATCTTATCCGATTTACTTTCGACGACCAGAAATAACGGACCACGAGCTCTATATAGACTCTACGTACTGTATGTACAAGGTGTAAGCCGGCACGGTAGCTCAGCGTGTTCGGTCAAAGGGTTTAGCTACCCTCTGTAATAAAAAAATTGAGTGAGCAGATCAACGAACAACCCGAACGAGTGTCATCGGACGTCCTCCATGAACAAATTAAACGAATAATATAGAACAAAATGAGATCAACAAAAAAAAAATGTGTTCCGAAATTCCCGTTACAAGCTTCTAGGACTAGGGATGTCAGTAGATAATATTTTGAATTGGAATTCATGTCTGGAAACGTAACGTTTCCGTGCTACAACCATTTGAAAACACGTTGATAACGTGACCACTTTTACAAGTAATCGATTACACGTGACCCAGGCATCACTTGTTTTGAAGATCGAGTCATTAATAGTCAAAGAAATTGCCCATGTACTCGTTGACTGGTTCTCTTCAACCTGATGTAATACGACCTCTTCCAAGTCTGGTGTCCGGCGTCTCCTTGGAGCACCGCAGTCATGCCTGCTGACGTTGAAGGTACCTTTTCTCGAATCCGTTATGTAGTTGTGGCGAAGAGTGAATGCGATGCAGTCGGACACTGTGGAGAGCGATCTTGATGAAGGCAACGACCAGCTCTTCCATTACCGTGAGCCCCGCCATTCAGAAGGGTCATGTCGGTGACTTCTGCAAACGTGTCCTCAACCATATTACGCCAACAGTCACAGACATGTGAATGAGGCTCGAACCAGGTCGGAAAGATACGACAGACGTCCAATGACAGCCGATCCGACGCAACCGCCTCCTACCATGAGTACCCTGTTGCATACCTACCTAGCAAACATGTTTTCAAACGGCTGTAGCACGGAAATGGTACGTTTCCGGACATGGTTTCCCGTTTAAACCATTGTGTACTTACTCCCCCCCCCACAAGTCCTAGAAGCTTGCAACGGGACTTCCGAACATCCTGCATACACTCCTGGAAATTGAAATAAGAACACCGTGAATTCATTGTCCCAGGAAGGGGAAACTTTATTGACACATTCCTGGGGTCAGATACATCACATGATCACACTGACAGAACCACAGGCACATAGACACAGGCAACAGAGCATGCACAATGTCGGCACTAGTACAGTGTATATCCACCTTTCGCAGCAATGCAGGCTGCTATTCTCCCATGGAGACGATCGTAGAGATGCTGGATGTAGTCCTGTGGAACGGCTTGCCATGCCATTTCCACCTGGCGCCTCAGTTGGACCAGCGTTCGTGCTGGACGTGCAGACCGCGTGAGACGACGCTTCATCCAGTCCCAAACATGCTCAATGGGGGACAGATCCGGAGATCTTGCTGGCCAGGGTAGTTGACTTACACCTTCTAGAGCACGTTGGGTGGCACGGGATACATGCGGACGTGCATTGTCCTGTTGGAACAGCAAGTTCCCTTGCCGGTCTAGGAATGGTAGAACGATGGGTTCGATGACGGTTTGGATGTACGGTGCACTATTCAGTGTCCCCTCGACGATCACCAGTGCTGTACGGCCAGTGTAGGAGATCGCTCCCCACACCATGATGCCGGGTGATGGCCCTGTGTGCCTCGGTCGTATGCAGTCCTGATTGTGGCGCTCACCTGCACGGCGCCAAACACGCATACGACCATCATTGGCACCAAGGCAGAAGCGACTCTCATCGCTGAAGACGACACGTCTCCATTCGTCCCTCCATTCACGCCTGTCGCGACACCACTGGAGGCGGGCTGCACGATGTTGGGGCGTGAGCGGAAGACGGCCTAACGGTGTGCGGGACCGTAGCCCAGCTTCATGGAGACGGTTGCGAATGGTCCTCGCCGATACCCCAGGAGCAACAGTGTCCCTAATTTGCTGGGAAGTGGCAGTGCGGTCCCCTACGGCACTGCGTAGGATCCTACGGTCTTGGCGTGCATCCGTGCGTCGCTGCGGTCCGGTCCCAGGTCGACGGGCACGTGCACCTTCCGTCGACCACTGGCGACAACATCGATGTACTGTGGAGACCTCACGCCCCACGTGTTGAGCAATTCGGCGGTACGTCCACCCGGCCTCCCGCATGCCCACTATACGCCCTCGCTCAAAGTCCGTCAACTGCACATACGGTTCACGTCCACGCTGTCGCAGCAGGCTACCAGTGTTAAAGACTGCGATGGAGCTCCGTATGCCACGGAAAACTGGCTGACACTGACGGCGGCGGTGCACAAATGCTGCGCAGCTAGCGCCATTCGACGGCCAACACCGCGGTTCCTGGTGTGTGCGCTGTGCCGTGCGTGTGATCATTGCTTGTACAGCCCTCTCGCAGTGTCCGGAGCAAGTATGGTGGGTCTGACTCACCGGTGTCAATGTGTTCTTTTTTCCATTTCCAGGAGTGTATTTGCTGTGGGAGCGGGATAGAAACGAAAGTTTTCAAGAATCTAACGGCTGCGTATATCCCACAATCTTGTCTCTCACTATTTGCAGATTTACACAACACATTCTGTACTGACCGTGTAAATGCTATATACACCGGGTGTCTCTTTTAAAGGTTGTCAATTGCGTTTTCTAAGATGTTTCAAAAGATATCTGCAATTTCGTTTTTTGCAACGTTCAGCTGGAGTCAGCTCAAATAAAACTTGCTCATCACGTCTTTCATATGACACCCACTGTCGGTGGTAAGCGCCGTATTGTTTCCCATTATAAACAAAACGAATTTTATCGTGGAATTTTGCTTGCCCATTCGATACAGCGGTCGCATATTAGTCTATTTCGTTATTCTTCTTATCGGTTCTTAACAAGAACAGTAAAAAGAAAGAACAATTAGCACTCTAGCAGCGACTGACCAGCGCTTCTGCACGTTAGCAGCAGTCAGTGTGGACCTGGGCTGTGGTGTCGTTGTCGGAGTACTGGTTGTTCTTCGTGTTTACTGTCCCTACTAACATGCATCGATAAGAGAAACATATCACTAAACTAACTTGGGACCGCTCTGTTGCCTGGGCACGTAAATTACCAGTTTAAAAATTATTTTATTTGTAAGGGGCAGCAAACTGAAGCTTACAATCGATGCTGGTCGTCGCATGGAAGACATGATAAGCAGTATTTGTTTGGGCTGACACAAGATACCCAATGCAAAATCGAGACTGCAAATATCTGCCGAAACACGAGAGAAAATGCACCTGACGACTCTTCGGAGAGACCCCAAAATTATCCTTTACAACTTTGATCGTGTATATTTCATAAATGGGGACAAATAGAAACGTGTGGTTTGGGGCGTAATGTTCGCACACACCTAAGGTTTAGTAGCCTTTCGAGCTCAATGTGTGTGCCATCTGCAGCGCGCACGATATCTCAGTGATATTCCAGTTGCTCCCTTGTCGGGTCCAGCACGTCCTCATTAACGTGTACAACTGCTGCTCTGATGCGAGCACACAGTTCCTGCAGGTCCCGCACCGGGGTCTAGTAGACAGCATCCTTCACAATGCCCCAAAGAAAAAATCTGATGGGTTTATGTCTGCAAACCTTGAGGGCCGGGAAATGCATTCTTCTCTGTAGTCCAGTGCACTGGAAATGTAGCGTTAGACGCTTCCGTAACGATCGACACGGAGCAATGAGGGGCACCATCCTGCTGCAGCGTGATGTCAGGTTGCAGTTTAGGTCTTCGACCTGTCGAAATGCCAACTGTTCCAACGTCCAGACAGACAGGCGAGGTTCTTGGTGTCTCTCAAGAGAGAAACTGTCCCACCAGACTGAAGACCACACCACACCACATCACACGTTTACGTTTGGAGTGTCGCACACAATGTCCACGCTAAAGTGGCCGTTCGAGAGGCCCAGATACTCACACTGAGTCGCTTTATGTTCCTGGACACATGAAGGCAAGCTTGAACATCACCTTTTTCAGACAGCCTATGTCATCATCGGTGAGACTCAGAATCCCAATTGCGCTTTGGGCTGTCATCAGGTAGAAGCGCGTGCAGCAGCTGCACCTTGTAGGTATGAAGTGTCAGTCTCTTTTGTAGCACCGTGGTTGGAGGTAGATGCAGCTGTCGAAAAGTTTGACGGATTGGATAAGTGCCTGTCGCCCCGTTCCACATCTGTATCATTCGTGCACGGAAGTCTACTCCGCCTCATGACTCTTCCGGATTCCTTGAACCTCTTGTACCACTGTCTGATGGTCGGATGTGGTGTGCTTTTGTAACGGGTCCAAAAGTTTTGCTGGACCTGATTGTCACAGATTTGGTCTCTGCCAACCATTCCATACACTGTGCCTCCTGCTGGCGGTAGCAGTTTTCGTAATAGAAAAAAAAGACACCGTTATGCTGCTAACCGCACTTTCCTACCCTCCTCATTTCTGAAATATACGTGATTCAAGTTGTAAATATTGTTTTGCAGCTTTTTACTCTTACGCCACATTAAACTAGACCCAGGAAAAGGTCGCTACAATCGTCGCCGAAACGCTGCTGGCAGCTGTTTTTTACAACATGGCACAGAATACTTCTGTGTTAATTGAATAAGCCTGCCGTAACCGTAAATGACATTACTCTGCAACACCCGCCATTTACCCTACTGGTGTTTGTCCCGCCGCTGAGTTTGTGGTATTACACTGTACACACGTGCACACACGATGGCTCATTATCTTGAAACTGTATGCACACACTGTCAATGTTCCTGTCGCCAGTACACCTTATTTAACCTTATTACGCTAGAGTCGACGCTCCCATCGTAAAGAAGCTGTTACTTTCATGATAATTCTCTGTTCAGTCCGTTGTGCTACATCATCACAGAAAATAAAAAAACGAGGAGAATGAGCTGTCACAACCTCCGACAGCTATGTAAATTAATTATGAGCAAAGTCTGGCGCACTACAGATGGTTTTTTTTTTTTCTTTTCCTTTACCCGCCATTGACCTGCTCTATCCCCGTACGTCTCGATAAACATAGTAATAACGGAGACTAGGCTGTTACATCCTCAGCGGGATAAGAATCTGACCGCGCTACAAGCGGTACGCGGCTCCAGGACACGTCGCCCCGAATCCGGGCGCATAAAGTTCGCCGATCAGATCCCTCCGTCTGTCCCCCACCCCGTCGCTTTGCCACAGCGAAAGTTCGAGAAAAAAAGAGAAGAAAGCAAGTAACATGGGCGGTTCGACTGCCTGTGTGTCCGGCTTACAAGGCAGTGCTCGGGTCTTTAATCACAAAAGAAGGCTGTTGCGGAGCCGATGTGTCTGAACGATTCGGCACCGGGGCGGGGGAAATGGGGGGAGGGGGAGGGCAAACCGCGAGCGATATGCTCAGCAGGAAACAGCTGCCTGCTCTCTGTTGTCACTATAGCAACAACGGAACCCTTCGATAATGCGCTCCGCTCTCGCAACCCACCGCGCGAGACTCAAGTTTCGCTTCCGCGCTGCTCGAACAATGGTTTATTAAAGAAGATGACGGAAATAAAAAGAAGGAGAGATGGAGAGCAACGGATCTGTGTTTATGAAGTACCGAGCGCGCTCGCGCACGGAAGTAGCCGCCAGGTGCACGTGGATTTCTTCTCCTTTCTTCACTCCTCGAGAGGGTCACGTGAGTGACTCGGCTATTGAGCAGAGGGCGGAGTGGGTACTGAGGTGGCGGAACAAACGATATCGTATTCGTATGAGTGACGTGACGGTTTTCCGTACTTAACGGATAAGAAGCTGCTGGCCTCGTTCACCTCCACTGCAGTCGGTTGTGGAAGAGAGGAGGGGAGAAGGGAGGGAGGGAGGGAGGCGGCGACTGTCCTGCCAATCACGAGGGCCGCCGACGTCGTTGCCCGGCAACAGAGCTCGCGATACCATTGTCAGGCCGCGCTAATATGCTGTCACCTGCCGGCGGGCGCTGTGACAGCCCGGGATAACAGCGGCCAGCACACACCGTGCGGACCACCTGCGTTGAACCGCCTGTGTGTAAATCCTTCACTGGCGCTTAGCGAACGTCAGGCAACAGCGAGTTCAGCACTAAAACGGCGTGAGGTCACCTTGGAAACCTCCTACTTCCGCGAATCTGAAGAGGCTCTTATTACAATCCCAATCTCTGACGGTAGAAAAGTCCGAAATCGTTAATTCTCATTATTGAAAATTTAAACTTGATCCATACTACGAGTACAATACACTAGTATTTTCCGCCGTCTCGTAGATCAATGTAATCTGCAGGAAATAATAAATCTTATTGTTTGCCAAAATAAAACCATGCTGACAATACCTGCTGTTACGTTCTGAGAGAGTAGTGTGATAATTGTCTTTAAAAAAGAAGAAAACGTAGAACAAATACTTTTCCAAAAGAAAAAACTCGTGCAAAAATATTTTAACGCGATCTCTATTGAGCTTAACACCTTGGCCGGCCGGGGTGGCCGAGCGGTTCTAAGTGCTACAGTCTGGAACCGCGCGACCGCTACGGTCGAAAGGTTCGAATCCTGCCTCGGGCATGGATGTGTGTGATGTCCTTAGGTTAGTTAGGTTTAGGTAGTTCTAAGTTCTAGGGGGCTGATGACCTCAGAAGTTAAGTCCCATAGTGCTCAGAGCCATTTGAACCATTTTTTTAACACACTGCTGCGAATAACAACTCGCACAATAGAAACTGGAGCGTCCGCTGTAGGTAATTTTAATTTTAATTTTCTGCTTTGATTACGAGAACTGTAAGTATGATCATTACCTTATCGCCATAGTCTACAGAAGTCATTGCTCCAAATATCTGTCTCTGCTCACTGCGTGTCACAGTGGTACCATAACTAATAAATCAGAGACGGAAGGGTTGCTCAGAAACTTCATAGTATACTGTCAGGCGTATCCAAATGAATGATATTGGGGAAAAAGGCAACTGAGCAATTATTACAGTAGAATCTACAAGACTGGAGCAAAAGCATCGGACTTTCTGAAGAATACCGTACACACAATCTGTAATATATCAAATGCAAAAATAAATAAATAAATAAATAAATAAATAAAATAAATAAAAAAATCGGGAAGTATTACCAAAGACAAAATGATACCAAATCGACTATCAACTTAACAGATCATGACGTCACACTTGCAGGCAAGAATAATGTAGCGAAGAAAGGAAATAAAATTAGGACGTATTAAATGACCATCATTTCGTCTTTAGGAAAGTTAAAGCCACCGGAAAGACATTTCTGGGGTCGCTTATGGTAACGGAGGTGAATGTAAAGACACTGTAACAGGATATTTCGAAATTGAAAAAGCTATTGCTGACGTAAAAAGGTGCAAGACTTCTGTAATATGTCCCAAAAGTAGGTATAATCTATAGGGAGAGTATCGTAGTAGGACTTATGATTCAAATGCAACGATAGAGAAAAGACTGAAGATGAAAGTGATTATTAAAGACAGTATAGAACTAAATAGGCCGCTGTGGTATGAACATCTCACATAGATGGAAGAGGAAGAGGCTGTAATAAACGTAGAATTTAGACCCTTTCCATTGCCGAAGACAGAGTTAATATGAGACAAGGAGTACTGAAAATTATGGGCAGCGAAGGAAGCTGAGAGGTAATCTGCACAACAGATCTTTAATAAAAGGAAATAAGTTCCTCAAATGATGTGGTGCAATTATGAATTTTTGTTGGTAAAGCTGTGTAAAACGCTTAATACATTTAGTCTTGTATGACATTTCAGCTAACGCCATTATCAAATCAAAACGAAGTTCAGTATCAGTTTCAATAAAATCTACCCTAAACGTGTTGTAATTTTAGTTCTCATGACGGCAGTACTCGAAACGTCGTAAGAAATGAAACGCAGGATCTCCCGTATTTGTCTTCCATTGCGACGCACAAGTTTGAAATTTGGTAGAAAGATGCCTACAGCAACCGTCTGTATGGTGCAAAACTTGGCTCCCTATGACGTCACACCCGGGCTCGGTGAAGCTGCAAACAGTAATGAGCCGACATATGCGCAAAAAAAAGGCCACAGCTCAGAAGTTCATAAGAGGTGTAAGGTGGGTTAATGATGTCACAGAGGCACCAGATTTCATCATCAGTCTACACAACCCCATTGTGGACGTATCACACCCCCTGCTACCTATACTTCACCCCTTCTTTTGACACTTCTGCGCTGCAGGTCAGAACCGCGACACCCAGCTCTGAAATCACGCTGTTTTCTTATTAGTGGCCGAAAAAAGTATCTAAGGTACACCGCCGCTCAGAATCGACATGGGAGGCCTTAGGAGGCGGCATAAAGGACGTCAGTGAAACTAGCCCTTCCCTTGAGGCGTTGATTCCCACATAATTCCTAGTCTAAGACGACAGTTCGCAGTGTGATAGGCAACAGGACAACTTTCTTGACAATTTTCCGTACTGCTGAAGCTCCCCGGACAATTCAACCCTTTTTTAAGGACATCATGGAGCTGCGGCCCCTCTGAACGTGATCTGACCCCTTCGAAGTGTAATGCGACCGCAGTTTTTACCCTCGAATGCAGGGTAGAATCACTAGGGACCATTCAAAACCATTCGACGAAATTTGAACGCGTTGCGGAGCAGCAAAGGGTGTTTGTGGTTTTTTAGCCCTCCTGCGGCGTGACAACGAAGGGCTGCAACATCGACATGTGCGTGAATAAAACGGCAAGCATCTTCATTTCGGCAAAACCCTAGGTGCAACCCTCACAGATTTGTTGAGCACGTTAAAAATATACCTGTAAGTCTGCAGGCTTTCCTGACTGTTATCACTGAAGTCAAAATCTTCTGGGTTGTTAGATCACGTCATGTTTCTCCAAACGATTGACGTTTCGACACCTCCACTGGGATCTTCTTCAGGATCTTCTTGATCGCAATACACAGTGTACACCACAAGATCCTGAAGAAGATCCCAAAAGAGGGGTCGAAACGTCAATCACTTGTCAAAACATGATGTGGGCAAATAACCCCGAAGACTTCAAAAACATACCTGTCAGAGACATCAACAGCCATTAAGTTGAATGGTACCCCGTGGCTGATTTAGTGTCTGCAGGCAGGCAATCGCTTCGACACCTTTTAGGTGGTGTTGCCTGCCCACAGGCGCTAGAGGATCCGGGAGACACCATTCGTCTTAATGACTGTCGACATCTCTGACAGGTGCATTTTTATTATGCTCAATAAAGGCGTGTTGATGGCACAGTGGGTGCTGCCAAACTGGGGGGTCTTAAAGGGAACCTTTGTTCTTTTATTCACGCACACTTCAATATTGCACCCCACTGTGATCACAAGCCAGTACTGCATTCGTCTGCAATCGCACCACAGGAGGACGCGAAATAGGAATACTCAAAAAGCAACCCGGTGTACCAGAGCAAAAATTGCAGTCGCACTTCATCCCAATGGGGTCACGTCATTTTCATTGGGCTGCAGTCCCGCCAGGACTGAATCGTCCCGAAAGCGCCAGTAGCGTCGTATGTTGTGAAGAACGTCGTCTTGTTGCTCATAGCACTGTGAACTGTCGTCTTAGACTGCTAAATGTGTGGGAATCAAAGCCCCAAGGAAGGGAAGGTTTCATTCACTCCTTATATGCCACCTGCTGAGGCATTTTCGTGTCGATTCGGGGCGTCGGTGTATCTGAAATGTTTCCTCCGTCTTTACAAGGAAACCGCGTGAATACAACGCTGCGAGTCGCGTTTCTGTAAACTATTATTCGGAAATACCATCACATTTCTGTAAGACACAAAATCCTATAAAAATCCTACAACGCGAAGCAACGTCGAGTGCATCCTCATTTTCAGTGAGATAGATTAAAACTCGAAGTTGTGACCTTTGCCTTTCGCCGGCAAGTGCTCTACCGACTGAGCTATCCAAGGACGACTCACGACCCTCTCTACCTCCCCCCCCCCCCCCCTTACAGTCTTACTTCCACCGACATCTCGTCTCCTGCCTTCGAAGCTTCACAGACGTTCCCCTGTATACATCGCCAGCCTAGTAATCCCGGAAGAAAGGACACTGCGGAGTCATGGCTCAGCTACAGCCTGGAGGATTGTTCCCAGAATTAATTTTCACTCTGCAACGGAATGTGCGCATACTCCGCTGCAGTATGCCTTTCCCTCACAACCAACGTAACTCAGGCCAGCAGATAAAGTAGCCAACGGTAAAGTGATAGTTTACGTTTGGGATTAATGTGTTCGTAAGTGCACACGTCTGTCAACATGCTTCAGAAATTACTACAAAGTTAGCAACGGAGAAAGTGAGCCTAAATGCAGGCTGTAAACCCGACAACTGCGGAGGAGATGGCGTTGTGAGCTGCTCTTACAGTTCGCCGTCACGTTCTTCAGTGCCTGAAACGTTTACGTTAGATGTACCACCGTTCTTAATGTATCGCAAAGCAGCACTCAGCACAAACATTGTTCTCAGCCCATCTTTATTCTGGTTCTCCAGGGACCACACCTTGCAGAGCCGTGAACCAAGGGGTGGACACACATGCTGGCGGGCTAAGACTGTCCCTTACACCTCCTAACGCAACTTGTTACGTGTGGGCATCAGAGAAGCCAAGCAACAGAAATGGTAGTAGTATGAACCAGTCTTCAGTAACAGCCTACGGGGCCCAACGTTCACAGAAGAATGACAGCCGGGGATTGCAGTCGAGAGCATGTCGACCACCGTCTCAATGGGACCATGGAATGGTAACATTCAAAAGTAACCACCAAGTGACCAAGTCTCCAAGGAACTGATCCATCAATTGAAGTACAGCAAATTAAACGTAATTTCGGAATATTGCACTGACACAGTTATAAGACAGTTGCAAATGCTGTTACTGTATAGCTCCAGAAAACAAAATACTGTTTCCATTTTGGTGAAAACACAAAAATGAAATCTGTGGGAAGGAGGACCAAACCAAGAAAGGAACTTCTCCTGTACACCCTGCTGGATGCAAAAAGCGATCTCTTATGCCCTGATTTTGGATGACACTGCTTTCCAGAGATGAAAAAATCTAAATATATTTTTGTAAAAAATTACGTTCCATCAGTGGTGATATGGATTAATGTGTTATTAGATTCCTTTACTCTGTTTATGACACAATCATAAGAACATTTCACGTTGTACCTGGTTTTAACCTCAGCTTTTTTTTTTTTTTTTTTTTTTTTTTTTTTTAAGGTAACAGCTTAGTCAGAGTTAATGTCCAGGTTTCTTCATTATATCCATCGAGGATGACGAAACAAGTACATGCAGTTCATCATGAACACTCTGTTGGTTAATACAACACGTTTTCTGTATTTCACATTACTGACAAAGGGTTACAGATGGCGCTCTTTGAAGAGTAAGAAGCTAAAATCAATTCATTAAACCCTTAACGAAAAAACTGGATCAGTAACTAACTTTTTCTTTAAGAATGTTCAAGAAATCTTCAAAAAGGGGCAATAATTAGATACTTTTATCCTCCTGCATATTATTCCACCAGTACACAGTCAGTAATTCAACTCTTGTACGCATCTACTGTTGTTCAAATGTTCAAATGTGTGTGAAATCTTATGGGACTTAACTGCTAAGGTCATCAGTCCCTAAGCTTACACACTACTTAACCTAAATTATCCTAAGGACAAACACACACACCCATGCCCGAGGGAGGACTCGAACCTCCGTCGGGACCAGCCGCACAGTCCATGACTGCAGCGCCTTAGACCGCTCGGCATCTACTGTTGTGCCTGCCACGTATGTTTGTAATGCTTTCATCCCTTAATCGTCTAACAACAATTTCAGTCTCTTGGTTTATTGTAACTGTATCACTCTGCGTTGTTTTATATTGCCAAGGATCCAAAAAGAAAAGTTCACAAGTATAGCTTTCCATGACCATCTGTTTCTGTAACATGTGCCAGTAACTCATTTACTTTTTATTATATTGTAAATATTTCACTCTATTTGTTTGTCAGTAACTTTTTTATCCATTTTACACGAACAAGGCGACCCAAAACTCCGTTAACATTTGAAGATGCGGTAATTCACGGAATAATGTAGGTAGAAAGGTAAAACGTGACACATTTGCCTGAAATGTCATGGGATTTTATTGAAACCAAACACGAATGCGCAAACCGGCCAACACCTTCCGCTGGATAGCGGGGTGCTGCTTTTTAAACTGTCAACATGACAGGTGTGAGGTACGCCAATATGTTACATAATCGCATCATCCCTAACCTGGCCCTTCAGTCCGAAACCACGCGGCTGCTACGAAATGGTTAAAATGTCTCTGAGCACTATGAGACTTAACTTCTGAGGTCATCATTCCCATAGGACATCACACGCATCCATGCCCGAGGCAGGATTCGAACCTTCGACCGTAGCGGTCCCGCGGTTCCAGACTGTAGTGGCTGCTACGGTCGCAGGTTCGAATCGTGTCTCCGGCAAGGATGTGTGATGTCCTTAGGTTAGTTAGATTTAAGTAGTTCTAAATCTAGGGGAGTGATGACCTCAGAGCCGGCCGAAGTGGCCGTGCGGTTAAAGGCGCTGCAGTCTGGAACCGCAAGACCGCTACGGTCGCAGGTTCGAATCCTGCCTCGGGCATGGATGTTTGTGATGTCCTTAGGTTAGTTAGCTTTAACTAGTTCTAAGTTCTAGGGGACTAATGACCTCAGCAGTTGAGTCCCATAGTGCTCAGAGCCATTTGAACCATTTTTTTTGATGACCTCAGATGTTAAGTCCCATAGTGCTTAGAGCCATTTGAACCCTGACCTGGCTGATAAACACCTGCTAGAAGGTAGAGCAATTATGCAGGATGGCGCTCCACCCCATTTTGCTACACGAGTGAAAGATCAATTGCGCAAATCGTTTGGTGAGGATCGCCTGCTGACCTTCCATTTCCGTCATGCTTGGTCTCCTTAGTCCCCAGACCTCAGTTTCTGTGATTATCGGTTGTGGGGTTACGTGAAGTCGCAAATCTGCTACCATCGTCCGACGTTATTAGAGACAACATCCGACCGTAATTTTTCACCATACCTACTGATATGCTGTTCAGTTCTTGTCGTAACATTGTCCTTCGCCTACAGGTATTGTTGATTAATAACAGTCGAAATGTTGAGCATTTACCGAACGAAGTGGTGCAGCATTCGTGAGGACGACGGTTCAAACCCTCGTCCGGCCATCCTGATTTAGGTTTTCCGTGATTTCCCTAAATCGCTTCAGACAAATGCCGGGACGGTTCCTTTGAAAGGGCATGACCGACTTCCTTCCCCATCCTTACGTAATCCGATAGGACCGATGACTGCATTGTTTGGTCCCCTTCCCCCAAATCAACCAACCATGTTGAGCATTTGTTATAAAGACCATCATCTTTGCTAAAAACCAATTGTTAGGATAATTGTTACTTTTGTATGACATGAGGCGCGATCTGTTCGTCGTTTTGTGGATGTGCACTTTCTTAGTTTCAGTAAAACCTCATGCCATTTCAAGCATTTGCTTAAATTTGTATTTCTCTGCCTACATTATTCCGTGAAGTATTGAATTTTCAAATTTTAGCGGACTTTTGGGTTACCCTGTAACTGTCAATGCATGGACACTCTTGCAATACTCATTTGCTTCCTTCATCTACGCTTATAGATATTTAATTCTGTAATTTAATGCATCTCGTGTCAAAGGTAGCGATTTGGCAAAATGTAATATCTAGCATCATCTTTGTGCTCATGGTTCTGGGTTTAGTTGCTGTGAAACCAAGTGTGCTTAAATACTGTGAGTGCCAGAGAGGTGAAATGCAGTTTATAGCACTTAACTTGTTACGGATATTCCCGAGGCTGTGCAGTGTATCCTAAATCATACCGATCCTTCCGTTTCGCAAACGTTTCGGTTATCTTACGTCTCAATTTTTGTTATTTTCGTCAGCGCCACAACGTCTAATTGCTCATGGTCCAGATAATAACGTTCCTGCAATATCTTCATCTAATGCTGGGCCTGCTGTGGTTTCCGGTAATGGTCCAATAATTAGTATCGAATTCAAAAAACACTGATTGGATATGAGCCGTGTTGGCACGTTTTCCGAGCAGTTATTCGTTGCTTACTGGCGCATTCCGATTTCCTCTTACGCCATCGGCTAGCGCTTTCGGTCTTCTGGTAGTTGGCTCTTTGGTTAGAGGGAGTTGGAGACAGGTTGTTGACCGACGGCGGGGAGCGAGAGAGAGAAGCGTGCGGCGAGCGGTGAGCGTGCGATTACGGGACCTGATCGTCGGTTGTTTGTCCAAGTGGGCGGCTACTTTTACAGGGCCGTGTTGGTGGGGAGTGTTGGGCCCTTATGTTTGGGTGCGTTTTATGGACTGTGGCACATATGCGACCTTGCTGACCTTGCTCCCGTTAGGCTGGTTTGCCCGCTGTTCTCACTCACCCCGTACTCAAGCTACTAAATTCGCCCCCCCCCCCCTTTCCCTCACTGTGTGAACTCCCTTTATGGTTGATCAATTTGTCCAGTGCTTCATTGGTCTGTGTCATTACTGCTTGGGTGTGAAATTAATTTGTTGTAATGTGTTCTAGGGCATCACATATATTAGTGATCACTGATGTCGAATATCGAGCCTGATCCTTAAAGTGCCAAGATCTCGCTTGCCCGACTTGTGCATCAGTTGTAACATCTGGTATGGTCGTGGTAAGCAAACTCCGGCGGCCCGATGAATGATGCCTCATTTTCTGTACTCACGTTGGAGGGTCTTGTTGAGATCCAGCATTTCTCTTAGAAGAAGGAATTTATTGTTTACTGTTGTATATTTCATTAGTATTGTGATCTCGTGCTTAGATATTAGCTCTCAAGCACTACCTGCTCCTTGTCAGTTTACTTAACTGAATTAGTTTTTTTTTTTTGGGGGGGGGGGGTCTTGTTAACAGATATCTATTTAATCAAATTAATTGTTACGTCTGGCCATTACCGCCAACGATTCACCGGTTTGTCGCATTTGTTTGAATTACGCAGTCACTTGGTCGGTATGTGGGGCGGAGTTTGCATTTGGTATTCCTGTGTCGGCCCTTGAGAATTTACTTATTTTTGACGCTCAGTCTTGCATGGATTATATACCTGTTTGTTTGTACACGGCTTCTTGAGTTTTTCGCAGCATTGGAACCGTTGGCCCTGGCTGGTGTTATCCACTACCCGCGGATACAGCGTGCGTGGCCAGTCCATGTCGGCTGCGTACGTGTGTGCGGCGTGCTATTCCGCCTCCTGTCTTGCGGTACCCACTGAGGCGGCGCGGCCTATCTTTATGGCATTCGGACTTAACTTTAAACCGCAGTGTCTGCTACCCAATCCTAGCCAAGCCTTGTCTCTGCCAGCCCGGCCTTGTCTTGTTATTGATGCCTTAAGGCTTGATTATTGGATTTGATGATCATTTAGTCTTTTAATTTTGGATTGCGGAACCTGTATATTTTAAAACCGTTGTTACCTTTCTATTCCAAAATTGCTGATGTCCAAAGAGTGTCCAAATCTTTTTATCGTAAACCTGAACCTGTAAAGTTTACAATATTGTTGCCTTTCCTGTTTGAAAAACTGCTTGTGGCAAAGATGCTCTCCAGATTGGTGAAATACTGAACATGTGTATCTTGAAAACTTTGTTACCGTTTCTGTTCGAGTAAGTGGTGCTACTTAATGGGCTTCAGACGGTCAAATGCTGAATTTGTAAAGTTTTGAATATTGTTACCTTCCTGTCTGAAAAGTTCTTAATACCAAAGAGCTCCTCCAGTTTGTGAAGTGCTGGCCTCTAAATTTTCTTTTTTTAAAGAAAGGATTATCCTTCAGTTTCTTAATTGCTAGTGCCAGAAGCCCCCTCAAGTTATTTTTAATCGTAACCCTGAACGTTTACATTATTTCTAAGTAAGGGCCACCTTCCTTGTTTGAGCGGATCTCAAGTTGTTATGGTCATGCTTTTTCTGTGATAGTTTCTGTTTGAAATTTTACGAGTATCTAAAGGGTTCTCGAGCTGTATTTTTACGGATGTTGAACTTGTTATTTTAAAGAGGCATTACTTGTCCTGTAAAAAAATTGCAACTGCTAAAATGGGTATTTAAACCGCCTTGTGTAACTTGTGTTAACTTGCCATAAACTTCCTGTTGTGTCAGACGTACTTTATTTTAAGTTTGGGCCGGCCGGAGTGGCCGAGCGGTTCTAGGCGCTACAGTCTGGAACCGCGCGACCACTACGGTCGCAGGTTCGAATCCTGCCTCGGGCATGGATGGATGTGATGTCCTTAGGTTAGTTAGGTTTAAGTAGTTCTAACTTCTAGGGGACTGATGACCTCAGAAGTTAAGTCCCATAGTGCTCAGAGCCATTTGAACCATTTTTAAGTTTGGTGTTTCTGGTTTGTCGCCCTGAAATGTCTCAAACAGTTGCTATTGACTTGTACGTTATTGAGGTTTTAAGTATATCTTGTTAAATAAATGAATGATTACCAGCTATTGTGACTCAAAAAATGACTCTCCGTAAATTCGTCTCGCCCGTTAGGTTTTCGTCGTATCCTTAGGCGTCCACTAAGAACTCAGCATATAACATCCTACTAAGGCGCTGCAGTCATGGACTGTGCGGCTGGTCCCGGCGGAGGTTCGAGTCCTCCCTCGGGCATGGGTGTGTGTGTTTGTCCTTAGGATAATTTAGGTTAAGTAGTGTGTAAGTGTAGGGACTGATGACCATAGCAGTTAAGTCCTATAACATTTTCACATACATTTCAACATTTAACATCCCACACAAACAGCCGATCAAGATTTCATCTTTACAGGAATGACTATCGGAAACCACCTACGCCCAGACAAGGCAGTCACATGCGGATGTCGGAACTTGATGAAGCTAAGTGGTGGATCCGCTCAGCGATAAATATGGCGCGTTCACTCGACGATAGTCGCCGAATAGTTTCTGCCGACGCATCCTGGAGAGAGTGTGTTGTTTCCAGGGTTCCTCACCTCTTTGGCTTGATCCCCTGGTGAAATTAAGTCAGCATTTTGCAACCAAAATACTTCGTTTGGACGAAGCCTCTCCGTGAACTCGTTACAATCTGACCATTTTATATATGAATTACTTAACCTTTATTTCGTTTTGACTTGTTATTTGGGACCTACAGAGAAGCAGCGATAGCTCTGTAAATACTGGTTCGCTTAAAAATTGCACAAAACTTTCCGATTCCTTTCAGCATGATCTGTATATCATTTGATTTTCGGTATGCAGCGAAAAATTATCTTGTTTATAAGAAGTTGAGTACAACTTCCCTGTATCTCCAACACCCGCCACACCGCGCTTAATGTGTAGTAACAATCGATCTGGGAGATCCACTCATTTACCTTTTAGCTTAATGTAAATGCCCTCGTTCTTTTAAACATTTTGTACATTCCTTTTACTAAATTATTAACAAAATGTTTATTAATTTCATTTCATTTTTTTTTTCTTTGTATCTTACCAGGATGCTGCACAGTTTTATAGCTGCCTGCTAACTTGCTGCTTATGTGTTTGAGTTCCCCCTTCTTTTTTTTTTCAATTTTAAATAAGATTCTGTTGTACGTTTGTAAACAGAATTGTATGAAAATTTAGCTATTTCCTTACGTAACCTTTACATATTATTTCTTTTTGATTACTGTGTATGCATCTTCAAAAACTACCAGGTATATCACTCCGTTTGACTCACACGTATTGAGAGAGGAAGATGAAGCAAGTATACTCACTTTAATGTATACACATCAAATGAATTCGCAGTTGAGAATAAGGACTACCATCAGCGGTAGAATGGACTGACGACTGTGAAAACTTGTGCCGGACGGGGCTCGAACCCGGATTTCCGGCTTATCGCTAAGGGTCACCTTACCAGTTGACCACCTGTGCACGGCTCACGGCCAGACCCAAACTTCCATACGTCGTCAACCAATGTCTCGGTCCGGCACAGATTTTCACTGTCGTCATTCTTTTACACAGCTGATGGTAGTACTCATTCGCAAATGCGAATTCATTTGATGTGTTTCGTAACGGCTGTGGTCGCCGTAATGCCAGTTCCTTTGGACATGCATGCATGTCCAAACGAACTTTGCATCGTAATCAGGCATTGCAATATCGCATTAATGTATATAGCACATCACAGCTTCATTAGCATAACACAGTTTGATAACGTATTTGTGTGCACCTAGTGTCTCTGTATTCTACTCGTAGAAATGACGTTGTTTTTGTTTCGTGCACTGTAAAGTACGAGATTTTGGCAGATTCTCGGTCACTTTTGCGTTTTTTCTTGTAGCTTCTGCAGATGACCACTGTTGGACTCTAACATGTTACCTTGTTAAATGTGTTTGTATCAAAAACTGAATCAAAACGTAGTTACTTACGCTGTGCTACTACGAGAAAGTATCAGTGTAGTAAAAATATTTTTTTCATAGTAGTCACGGTATCTATGCTCAGCCACAGTGGTCGCATTCGGAAAAAAACTAATTTCCTTACCATTACATTTCCAAATTATGAATATGAAGAGTGATAGTTTAACAGCTCTACACAAGTCTTCGACACTGATCAGAAAGTATGGTAGTACTGTTCCCTTTGGAAGCTGGCTACAAAGAACTACTACCATGGTCTCTCAGGAAACAGCTCGGTAATTGAAGGGTTGTTGCTATAGCTACAGGTTACACAAAATAACAGTTATGAGGGTTGCGGTTGAACTCACTTTCCCCACGTAGTTAAAGAAAGGAAAGGTAGAACTTTCATAGGTACTGTGGTACAGTTACGAGTTTTTGCGCTACGCTCTACCTTGTCAGCGCCGTCCGTTCGGAATACCTTACTGCCTTGTTCGGCGAGTTCAGTTACGTGATCACCAGGAGGAAGGAGTAGCTCTTTCACCCGGAGCACTGTCTTTGCGCGCCGATTTATTTTGCAGCACTCGCCGTTCCCGACCATCAAAACAGGCGCACCCTGCCATTACCCCGCGCCCTGTTATCTGCGCTGCGGACTGGATGCCAAACAATGGCTGCTTTCAGCGGCTCCGGCTGCCTCCTCCGTTGTTAGCCACACGTGACCCGCAGCACGTGCCCTGCCAAGCAGCTGTCACTCCCCACTTTCCTACTGTCTTCCGCCTCAGCTCGCTATCTGCAGCTGAGAGCGGGTGACGTCTGCCTGCGATTCAGGTGCGGATGCAGGTTTCGGTTCTGGGAGGAGAGTTCAGAATTCGTTCGTGGTTTTCAAAGTACTGTCCGTCTTCGGCGCGTTTGTTGTGGGTTGGGGAGTGTGGGGTGTTGAAAGAGAATCCTATACCCCCTCATAGTTCTTTTTAGTATTTACACTACTGGTAAAACGATAGACGTCATATCAACAACAGCAGAAAATAGTGTTAGATCAACAAATAAGGCCAGAGAGTGAGCTACTGCGGATAGTTCATTAATTGGAATGTTCTCAACGAATTCGACAGCTGGCCGTGGTGGCCGAGCGGTTCTAGGCGCTTCAGTCCGGAAACGCACGACTGCTACGGTCCAGTTTCGAATCCTGCCTCGGGCATGGATGTGTGTGATGTCCTTAGGTTAGTTAGGTTTAAGTAGTTCTAAGTTCTAGGGGACTGATGACCTCAAATTTTAACTCTCATAGTGCTCAGAGCCATTTGAACCATTTGGATTCGACAGCAAACCAAAGCTGACAAAGGTAGTTCAGGTGTAGACGCCAATATCACAAGTAGAAGATTAAGAGATGGAGACGGTATACGAGGATATTGAACGGGTAATTCAGTATGTTAAGGGAGATGAAAATCTAAAAATTACAGTGGATTCGAACTTGGTTGTAGGGGAAGGAACAGAGGAAAAGTTTTCTAGGAAAAATGGGCCTAAAAGCAGGAATGATAAAAGAAAAGAATAATATGGTTCTGCGAATTTCTCGTGGTAAGAGAGAGTACTCACCAATCACAAAGGGAGGAGGGGTACCTCGAAAAGACCTGGAGACCTAGGAAGGTTCCAGCTGCATTATATCTTGCTCAGACAGCGAGTACGAAATCAGTTGTTGGATTGTAAGGCGTAACCAGGAGCAGATATGGACTCAGATCACAATTTAGTAATGATGAAGAGTAGACTGAAGGAAAAGAGAATCGTCCGAAGAATCAGTGAGATACTGAAGTACGGAGGAATGATGACACACCTTTGAAGTTTGTTAAATAATTATATTCTGTAGTAAAAAAAAAAAAAAAAAGTAGATACGGTAGTTCAGTTGAGGGAGACATCTCTACAAAGAGCAATCACAGATGTTGGATAAACGTATGTACGAGGAAAGTAATTGCGAAGAAAACTTGGGTAATAGAAGAAATACTTCAACCGATCGACAGGAGAAGGAAGTACAAAAATGGTACTGCAAAGACAGAAATACAGCAATATAAATTACTTAGGAATGAAATAAATAGGAAGTGCATGGAATCCAAGGCGAAATGAGTAGAGAAAAAATGTGAAAAAAATCGAGAAAAAAATGATCGTCAGATGGACTAACTCAGCATATTGAAAAGTCAGAACAGCCTGTCGTGAAATTAAGAGCAAGGATGGCAAGGTTAAAAGTGCATTGCGAGTTCCATTGTTGAATACAGTGGAGTGAGTCGATAGATGGAAAGAGAGCACTGATGGCCTCTATGAGGGTGAGGATGAGTCTGATGTGACAGAAGAAGAAATTGGCTTCGATATGGAAGAGAGAGGGCATCCAGTATTTGAGTCAGAATTTAAAAGAGTTTTTTGCAAGCCATGAGATGAAACAAGGCAATATTAGACTGCATATACCTGCTTGTTTTGACACTCCCTAACAATGAGACAATCCTACTCTTCTGTAGAAGAGTACTAGATGCCTGCAACCGGTGTGTAAATAAAGTTTCTATTCAGCAATAGGTTGCTGATTTTCCCAACAAATATACTTGCAGTAGCTGAAGATGGATAAAGTACAAAGGCAGAAGGGATAGATCACATTCCATCTGAATTTCTAAACCCACTTGGAGAAGTGGCGCCCAAACGCCTAATCAGATTCGTGTTTAGAATCTATGAGACTGGCGACATACTATCAGACTTTCGGAAAACTATCGTCGGATTTGTTACATGACGATCAGTTCGGCTTTAGGAAAAGTAAAAGCACCAGGAGGAAGTCCTGACCTTGAGCCTGATAGTGAAGGAAGAACGAGGAAAAATTAACACACGTTCATAGGACTTATAGACCTGAAAAAACCTTCGACAGTATAACATGATGCAAGAGGTTCGAAATTGTGAGAAAAATATGAGTAAGCTTTAGGAAAAGATGGATAATAAAAATTTGTACAAGAACCAACAGGGAAGTACAAAACTGGAGGACCAAAAAGTAAGTGCTCGGATTAAAAAAGGTGTAAGAGAGGCATGTAGTCTTTCGCCTCCACAGTCCAGTGTCTATATCGAAGAAGCAATGGTGGAAACAAAAGTAGTGGTATTAAAATTCAGGGTGAAAGGATATCAGTGATAATAATCACTGATGACATGAAGATGAGGTAGAATTACAAGATCTATTGAATGGAATGAAGAGTCTAATGAGTACAGAATATTAATTCGATGTCAACGGCAGAGAGACAGAAGTAATGAGAAGTGGCAGGAATGAGAATATCGAGAGACGTAACATCAAAATTCGTGATGACGAAGTACGTACCTTGGTAGCAAAATAATACACGACGGATGAAACAAGGTGGACATAAAAGGCAGACTAGCATAGGGAAACTGGGCATTCTTGACCAAAATAAGTCTACTAGTTCAAAGATAAGCTATAATTTTAAGACTAAATTTCTGAGAATGAACGCACAGCACTTTATGGTAGTGAATCATGAACTGTGACAAAACCGGAACAGAAGAAATCGAGGATTTGAGAAGTGGTGCTCCAGGACAATGTTGAAAATTAGGTGGACTGATATGGTAAGGAATGAAAACTTTTGCCGCATCGGTGAGGAAAGGAAGATGTGGAAAGCACTGGCAAGAAGAAAGGACAAGATGATACGGCATTTGTGAAAACACCAGGGAGCCATAGAGGGCAAAATCTATAGCGGATGACAGAAGACAGAATACACATAACAAATAATTGAGGATATAGGGTGCAAGTGCTGCTCTCAGACGAAGAGGTTGGTACTTTCACTGTTTTATTAATACTAAGAAAATATACAAAATCTTTAAATATAATACGAAGAAATTATTTAAAATTACTCGTCCCAAAATGTGATGAATACATGAGTAATGGCACCTAATTGGCGAACACTAATAGAAACGAACTATCGCAGCACTGATAAATCACAATTAACACGATATAAAGCGAAGTGTACACTCCTCATTGCTAGTATATCACATAGGAACATGATTGTGCACTCACGTTAACGATTATGGCAGCGGGTAAATAGTGGAATGCTATTTGTTCTGATTATTTTCGCCTTCTCTTGGCTAAGGTAAGTGTTTATGTCGTTGTTTTACGTTTTTCTTAGTGGAAGGTATTTCTCTTGCTTTAGTCAGTTTCCTTGAAATCACCTAAACGTCATCTGCAGCCTCAGCTGGCTGGAATGTCCTCTGCTAACGATCGTGCAACAAGCCCATTGCCGTGGGCTAACTCCGAGCAAGCAGCTGAAATGTAGAACTCCTTTCCGTTTTCAAGAAGCTTAGTTTTCTGATACATTATCATCTGTAAGTTGACTAAATAGTTTCGAAGTTGATACATATAAAAATATAAATGGTTCTTGTAAATTGTGCTTCAGAAGGGGCCTTTACCTGTGGAAACCGAGCTTGTTGCGACTTCTCACCAAGTTCTCGGCAGCAAACAGTTATCTGCAGAGCTCTCGCATAAAAAACAGCAGACCTAAGCGGATGCCTTATCTCTACACAGTCTTTAGTGGAGTATAGAAATACTACACAGCCACATCGTTCCGGCTGTTAGGTAAAGCACTAGATGCAAGTAGGACATAAAAAGCACCACTGTACATTCCTGACCAAAAAAGTCTACTGGTATCAAACATAGGTTTAATCACAGGAAGAAATAACTGAGAATGTACGTCTGCAGCACAAAAGTAAGTATGGAAGTGAATTGTGGACTGTGCGAAAATCGGAATAGAAGAGAATCGAAGAGTCTGAGATGTAATGCTGCAGAAGGAGGCTGAAAATTTAGTGGGCTGAATCGGGGAAGAAACCAACAAAAAAATGTTCAAATGTGTGTGAAATCTTATGGGACTTAACTGCTACGGTCATCAGTCCCTAAGCTTACACACTACTTAACCTAAATTATCCTAAGGACAAAGACACACACTCATGCCCGAGGGAGGACTCGAACCTCCGCCGGGACCAGCCGCACAGTCCATGACTGCCGCGCCTATACCGCCTTTTTCTTTTGTTCTCATTTTGTTCGTTTTCGTTCGTTGTATGTGCTCGGGGCGGACGTCGTAAGACATCCGTTTTAAGTTCGTCTTTGATCGGTTAACTCAGTTTTTTTAATTATTATTTATTATTACAGAGGGCTGCTAACCCTCTGTCCGAACACGCTGAGCTACCGTGCCGGCGCCGCTCGGCTAATCCCGCACGGCAAGAAACCAACACATGGAAAACACTGACAAGGAGAAGCCATAGGCTGGTAACATGTGTTACGACATCAGGGTAGAACTTCCATAATGCTAGAGCGAGCTGCATAGTGTCAAAACTGTAGAGGAAGCGATGTGACCATATATAGATGGGCGCGGAAGAGAACTGCCTACAAACTTGGAGGAAATATTAACTGAGTGATGGCACAAAACTGTGAACCGAGAAGATAAAAATGGTTCAAATGGCTCTGAGCACTATGGGACTCAACTGCTGTGGTCATAAGTCCCCTAGAACTTAGAACTACTTAAACCGAACTAACCTAAGGACAGCACACAACACCCAGCCATCACGAGGCAGAGAAAATCCCTGACCCCGCCGGGAATCGAACCCGGGAACCCGGGCGTGGGAAGCGAGAACGCTACCGCACGACCACGAGATGCGGGCCCCGAGAGGATACAGAGGAGAGACAACACAACCAACCCAGCATGATGCACACACAAGAAGTGATATTACGATCTATCTGACTTTCCTCACTACTGGCTTTTGGATACCTCCATCGTCTATTCGTCTAAGATATCTGCATTCATCTTTAACTGATGGTCCTGTCTGGTGTCACGCTTAGTTTTCCGATCAAACACATCGACGCGTGATTAACATGCAACAAAACACGGACAATTCTTTTCTGGAAAAAATCACCACGAGTGACGAAACTTGGTGACACCAATAAGAACCGACCAAAAAACGACAACGGGCAGAATTCACATGAAGGGTCAACGCTTTGATAACATTGACGACCAAGTCACTGTTATGGCCGAGTTGAACAAATCAGAGGATTTTTGTGGCAGTTTTACATTGTACGAAAGTTCTGAGTGTTGTACGCAAGTGCGAGGCTTGCGACTCGCGTGTCGGGCCCAGAGCGGCGGCCCACGCATGCGGGGGCAGTCAGCATTGGCGGGCGGCGCCCCCTCTGGTGGCGGACAGGAGACGGATTGAGCGGCGCATCTGCCGGTGTTTGCAGAAGCGGCGGCGCCTGCCGCGGTGCAACACCTGTCCCCAGAGCAAACACGGCTTCTATCTGGCAGCATGTGCCACGCGGCCGGCCTCGCCGTGTCAACAGCCAGGCGACGCGCGATGCCGGCCTGTTCCGTTGTACGGAAACTGCTCCGCGAACGAGAGGCCGGACAAGTTTCACATTTCTGCATGGCACCCCTGCCCCCTGTTCGTGCTACCTTAATGTTGGACCACCTCAAGCGTAAGTGTAATGCGTCTTAGCGCGGTACTGTCGCACCTATTACTGTATATCAGAGTCTGGGAGTGCACTACAACGTGAGAGTTACTTATACAACTTCAACAAATATCTTCTTATGAAGCACTGGAGACTATGGATTGGCGCCGCGTGGCTCCAGACGAAGTGTCTGGGGCACAGAGGCCGGCCGCGGTGGCCGTGTGGTTCTAGGCGCTTCAGTCCGGAACAGAGCGACTACTACGGTCGCAGGTTCGAATCCTGCCTCGGGCATCTCGCGATCATTTTCTCGACTTCCTCACATTGTTTCTGTACCCGTTTCGTCTTGGCTTCCCGGCACTTCCTATTTATTTCCCTCAAAAAATGGCTCTGAGTACTATGCGACTTAACTTCTGAGGTCATCAGTCGCCTAGAACTTAGAACTAATTAAATCTAACTAACCTAAGAACATCACACACATCCGTGCCCGAGGCAGGATTCGAACCTGCGACCGTAGCGGTCGCCCGGTTCCAAGCTGTAGCGCCTAGAACCGCACGGCCACTCAGGCCGGCTATTTTCCTTCACATTTTTTTCTGTACCCATTTCGTCTTGGCTTCCCGGCATTTCCTATTTATTTCATTCCTTCTAAATAAAAAATATAACTGTAACGTCTCCTTCTCTACAGATAACAGTTTAAAAAGAAATCTTGTACAGTCAGTAGAGATTGCCGGCGATTGGTTTTCTAATTCAGGTGTTTACAAACTAACCTGTAATAACTGCCCCTCATATTATATTGGTCAAACAGGCAGAGCTGTGAAAACACGATATAAAGAACATCTATTAGGTAAAAAAGGAATGAATATTCACAACTCTACTTTCGCTGAACACCTCTTGATAGCCGGCCATACGCCTAAACAGTTAGAAGACAAGGTTATCCTACACAGACAAGTCAAAGGACGGAGACTAGATCTGTGGGAAGAGTTATTTATTTTTAAACATCTTGAGCTCAAAGACGGCAATATACTGAATGATCAGTTGAACCTTGCCTGTAGACAATTTTTCGAAGGCTTTAAACCCGTACTGTTTAATATATAACAATAATGCTAGTAACCTCAGTAGTCTATTCCCTCAGGAAGCTATAATGCACTTTCAAATCTTTCAGCTCATTATCTTTTATATTATGTGTTTTTCTCGACACTACATCGGCCCTCATGTAATTTTCTCTTATTCTAAAATGTGTATTAACTGGAATGTGGACCAGGTTGCGTAATTTATGTTTCAAGAGACATTACTGATTTTTTTAAAGTTTTGACTTATATACGTTCTGTGTGCTTCACTAATATGGTAATATAATTTTTATTCTGGCTGTATATGCCACTGCATTTAATTCACGGCGGAAGCGCCACCTGCCTTTTTGATGTATGTATCTACGTTGTTGTTCCTATAGCTCCCACAATGTCATAACGGGAGTGTTAAATTCTTTCCATTTATTTATTGTCACTCTATTTAAGGACGCATTTAATATTGATATTTCATATGTTACTTCAGTACGCCAATCGGCGCATAGTTCGCGACCTGAGCGCCACCTGCGCTGGTCGCAGTGCTACTACGCTGGCCGATTTTACTCAGTCGCTTATGCGCTCTCCAACTTCCATGTACTTATTTTTTTGTCTGACAAACCCTGTACTCAGGGCTATATTTTATTTGGACTAATGGAGCTATGCAGTTGTTTGTAAAAATGACAAAGACATATCACTCCATGTTAAAGTAATACTGTAAGTACCAGGAATCTTTCTCACATTTTGTAATACAAGATTCTTCTAATATATGTTATACTTTATTCTTGACTCATGTTTCAGACCTTTTAATATAAATTATGATGTTCATTGTCCTCAGGCCGTCTTCTGAAGAAGATAGATTTAAATCTATCGAAACCTAGGTAAAGATTACTTTATCCTTTGCAACTGGTCGGCTGCTTTTAATCTTATTACGTGGAACCGTTGCTGTAGCGCAGCTATGTTTAAAATACTAAGTAATTTATGTTGCTGTATTCCTATCTTTGCATGAGCATTTTTGTACTTCCTTCTCTTGTCGATGAGTTGAAGTATTTCTTCTGTTACCCTAGTTTTATTCGCAGTTACCTTCCTTGAATGTTTATTCGACATCTGTGATTGCTCTTTGTAGAGATGTCCCCTCAACTGCACTGCCGTACCTCAAAAATGGTTCAAATGGCTCTGAGCACTATGGGACTTAACATCTGAGGTCATCAGTCCCCTACACTTAGAACTACTTAAACCTAACTAACCTAAGAACAGCACACACATCCATGCCCGAGACAGGATTCGAACCTGCGACCGTAGCAGTAACACGAACTGCCGTATCTACTGTGGTATTTTTTTTTTATCGCAGTATCCAGATTTTTAGCAAACTTCAAAGTCGTGTCTTCATTCCTACGTTCTTCATTACCCCACTGATTCTTCGGACAATTCTCTTAGACTTCAGTCTTCTCTTCATTATCACTAAATTGTGATCTGAGTCTATATCTGCTCCGGGTTACGCCTTACAATCTAATAGCTGATTTCGTACTCGCTGTCTGAACGAGATGTAATCCAACTGTGACCTTCCTAGGTCTCCAGGCCATTTCGAAGTACGCCTCCTCCTTTTGTGAGTGCTGAGTTCTCGCTGTTACTATATGGAATTTGCAGAACTATATTATTCTTTTCTTTTAACATTCCTGCTTTTACGCCCATTTTTCATAGTAAACTTTTCCTCTGTTCCTTCCCTTATATCCGAGTTCGAATCCACGGTAATTTTTAAATTTTCATCTCCCTTAACATGCGGAATTACCCATTCAGTATCCTCATATACCATTGTAATGTCCTTAGGTCAGTTAGGTTTAAGTAGTTCTAAGTTCTAGGGGACTGATGACGTCCAATGTTAAGTCCCATAGTGCTCAGAGCCATTTGAACCATTTGGGGCACAGAGCGCCGCTCTTTGTGTAAGCACATGAGGGCGATGTAATGAGGCAAAACTTGTCGATGGTACCGTTCTAGGAGTCGCTGACGAACACAGCACTCAGAACTTTCCTTCTCGGGTTAAAGCCGTTGTACAGACACACTTATTTCGGCGAGGAATGTTTCTTTTACTTCAATTGGCCGTCGTCTTACGGCCTCTTGGACTGAGCGATCTTGCGCACATTCACACAGACTGAAGCGCCAAAGAAACTGGTATAGGCAAGCGTATTCAGATACGCGCTGCGGTCGGCAACGCCTATATAAGACAACAAGTGTCTGGCGCTGTTGTTAGGTCGGTTACTGCTCATACAATGGCAGGTTATCAAGGTTTAAGTGAGTTTAAACGTGGTTTTATAGTTGGCACCGGGTGACGGGACACAGCATCTCCGAGGTAGCGATGAATCGTGGTGGTGGTGGTGGTAAGTTCCAGTGGGACTATTCCTGAGGTCATCGGTCCCTAGGTTTACACATTGCTTAATCTAACTTAAACAAACTTACGAAAGGACAACACACACACACATTACCCAGGGAGAACTCGACCCCCCGACGGGGTGAACTGCGCGAATCGTGGCAAGGCGTCTGTGACCGAGCGGCTACACCGCGTAGCGAAGAAGTGGGAATTTTCCAGTGCGACCATTTCACGAGAGTACCATGAATATCAGGGATTCGGTAAAACATCAAATCTCCATAATCGCAGCAGCCGGAGAAAGATCCTGCAAGAACGAGGCCAACGGCGACTGAAGAGAATCGTTCAACGTGACAGGAGTGCAACCTTTATGCAAATTGCTGCAGATTATTTCAGTGCTGGGCCATCAACATGTGTCAGCGTGCGAACCATTCAACGAATCATCATCCATATGGGCTTTCGAAGCCGTAGGCCCACTCGCGTACCTCTGATCACTGTCCGACGCAAAACTTTACGTCTCTAATGGGCCCATCAGCACCGACTTTGGACTGTTGATGAATGGGAACATATTGCCTAGTCGGACGAGTCTCTTTACAAATTGTATCTAGCGGATGGACGTGTACGGGTGTGGAAACAACCTGATGAATCCATGGACCCTGCATGTCATCAGGGGATTGTTCAGGCTGGTGGAGGCTCTGTAAATGTGTTGGGCATGTGCAGCTGGAGTGATATGGGACCCCTGACAGGTGACACGTACGTAAGCATCCTGTCTGATCACCTGCATTGATTCATGTCCACTGTGCATTCTGACAGACAAGGGCAATTCCTAAAGTACAATGCGACAGGCCGCGTGGGATTAGCCGAGCGGTCTTGGGCGCTGCAGTCATGGACTGTGCGGCTGGTCCTGGCGGAGGTTTGAGTCCTCCCTCGGGCATGGGTGTGTGTGTTTGTCCTTAGGATAATTTAGGTTAAGTAGTGTGTAAGCTTAGGGACTGATGACCTTAGCAGTTAAGTTCCATCAGATTTCACACACATTTGAACATTCTTTTTGACAATGCGACACCCTACACGTTCAGAATTGCTAGAGTGGCTCCAGGAACACTCTTCTGAGCTTAAACACTTCCGCTGGCCACCAAACTCCCCAGATATGAGCATTATTGATCATATGTGGAATGCCTGCAACGTACAGTTCAGAAGAGATCTCCACCCCATCGTACTCTTACGAATTTATGGACAGTGCTGCGGGGTCCTGGTGTCAGTCCCCTCCAGCACCACTTTAGACATTAGTCGAGTCCATGCCAAGTCGTGTTGCGGCACTTCTGCGCTCTCGCGGCGGCCCAACACGATATTAGGCAGGTGTACCAGTTTATTTGTCTCTTCAGCGTATATTCGAAGGTAGCAGAAGCTTCTATTATATATAGACTGAATAGTAGAGGAAAAATACTGTATCCTTGCCGTATGCTCTTTTTAATCTGTGCGCTTCTCTCTAGGTCTTGAAATTACCCTGTTTACGCGATATTTTTCCTGTTTGATCTCTTTCTAGCTGTCTACATTAACTGGTAAAGCTTCGCTTAATGGGAACCACATCATATTACTACTCGTTTTTATTTGATGTTGTAGTTCAGGTAGGTTTTGCTAATGAAATGTTTCTGATAGGAAAAGTTTGTTTCGCGAGTGTCTTTTTTTTTAATATCGAATAATAATCTAAACATATCAACAACAGTAACAAAAACAACGAACTTTTTTAGGAAGTATCCCGTAGGGACTACGATAGTCATCAGTAACATAATAGTAGAGCATGTGCCCCGTGTCCAGTATTTACGATTGACATAACTGTTGAAGAAGAGAAATATATAAATGAGAAAATTAGCACGATAAGAAAGACACTAAAGGGCAAAACTAGAAGTGAAACCCAAATGAAATTTTATAAAGTCGCCGCGCTATCGACCGTACAATAAGGGGCAGCAAGTTGGACATTGAGATCAACTTGAAACGTCAGGAATGAAGTTCCTTACAACAGTGAAAGGCTTCGTAAGGGAAGACAGAATAAGAAATGAAGAAATAATGAAGTAGCTGGGGGTAGAGTTATTAACTGAAAAAATAATCCAAGGAATGCAGGATTGTGTATGCGTAAGCGCACATTGCGTGTGTCACCTCAGAGAATCCCTCGACAAGCAATGGAATACATTTCTATTGGAGTATGGGATGGCCGAGGAAGAGATGGTGAGGCTGGAACAGATCGTAAGACCTAATCCTGTGTTGGCAGGAGAAGAAGAAGAAGACTGATTAAAAGTTTACCGGTGGCCATGTCGCTGTTCGTTAAAAACTCGTACATCACTGCTCTCTTGGCTTAGAACACATCGTAGAAGTTCAATAATGTGACGCATGTAGTTAACCTCCTACCGAAACAGAGCTCTTCATAAATGAATCACCAACTCAATTCATGGAAATGTAAGGAAAGAAACAAATGTTTTATGAACAGCATAATCAGTTTTAAGATGCCTCTCTCCGCGCAACTAAATAATGGTCACATTTCCTCACACAATGTCATGAACACAACGAAGATTAATGTATAGAAGTAAACATGTAGAGGTTTAGTGTTTGTAAAATGAAGAACAGTATAAAATAACAAGGGAAGGCGACTGCAATCTCAATCGAAACATGTGTAATAACGTTTTTTTTCAGTATAAAACACATTTTAATCAATATATGACAAGTACTACAAAAGACAGCAGTACAATGGCTTTTTGTGTTAGAATCACAGTGCCGTTACAAGCCGTGTGGCCCCTGTTGTGCTATGGATGTTGTTCAGCAGTAATGTACTGATAACGCACGTTCAGAATATTGAAATTTAGAAAGAAATAATTAAACGCAACTATAATTCAACTTTCATTAACAGAGAAGAAGAGCAACTTTTATATACATGTATATATAAGACAGAGCAGGGCCCCAGTATATCACTAGTAGCTCCGTATCCACCAAGGATTTACATAGACTTGTTGTTGTTGTTGTTGTGGTCGTCAGTCCTGAGACTGGTTTGATGCAGCTCTCCATGCTACTCTATCCTGTGCAAGCTTCTTCATCTCCCAGTACCTACTGCAACCTACATCCTTCTGAATCTGCTTAGTGTATTCATCTCTTGGTCTCCCTCTCCGATTTTTACCCTCCACGCTGCCCTCCAATACTAAATTGGTGATCCCTCGATGTCTCAGAACATGTCCTACCAACCGATCCCTTCTTCTAGTCAAGTTGTGCCACAAGCTCCTCTTCTCCTCAATTCTATTCAATACCTCCTCATTAGTTATGTGATCTACCCATCTAATTTTCAGAATTCTTCTGTAGCACCACATTTCGAAAGCTTCAATTCTCTTCTTGTCCAAACTATTTATCGTCCATTCCGTTCAAGTGCTCTTCCAAGTCCTTTTCTGTCTCTGAGAGAATTACAATGTCATCGGCGAACCTCAAAGTTTTTATTTCTTCTCCATGGATTTTAATACCTACTCCGAACTTTTCTTTTGTTTCCTTTACTGCTTGGTCAATATACAGATTGAATAATATCGGGGATAGGCTACAACTCTGTCTCACTCCCTTCCCAACCACTGCTTCCCTTTCATACCCCTCGACTCTTATAACTGCCATCTGGTTTCTGTACAGATTGTAAATAGCCTTTCGCTCCTGTCTTTTACCCCTGCCACCTTCAGAATTTGAAAGAGTATTCCAATCAACATTGTCAAAAGCTTTCTCTAAGTCTACAAATGCTAGAAACGTAGGTTTGTCTTTCCTTAATCTTTCTTCTAAGATAAGTCGTAAGGTCAGTATTGCCTCACGTGTTCCAACATTTCTACGGAATCCAAACTGGTCTTCCCCGAGGTCGGCTTCTATCAGTTTTTCCATTCGTTTGTAAAGAATTCGCGTTAGTATTTTGCAGCTGTGACTTATTAAACTGATAGTTCGGTAATTTTCACATCTGTCAACACCTGCTTTCTTTGGGATTGGAATTATTATATTCTTCTTGAAGTCTGAGGGTATTTCGCCTGTCACATACATCTTGCTCACCAGATGGTAGAGTTTTGTCAGCTCTGGCTCTCCCAAGGCTGTCAGTAGTTCTAATGGAATGTTGTCTACTCCAGGGGCCTTGTTTCGACTCAGGTCTTTCAGTGCTCTGTCAAACTCTTCACGCAGTATCATATCTCCTATTTCATCTTCATCTACATCCTCCTCCATTTCCATAATATTGTCCTCAAGTACATGGCCCTTGTATAGACCGTCTATATACTCCTTCCAAGACTTAGTGGAGATATACTGTTTGGACAACTTCAAGCGATTCTGTGCAGATCTGACGTGTATTGTACCTCATCGTAAAACTGGGAAACAACACAAGCACGGGAGCCCAAACATCTGAGCACGAGTATTATGACTACGTTCTGTTCAGTCGGCCAACGGCCTTGCCGCAGTGGTAACACCGGTTCTCGTCAGATCACCGAATTTAAGCGCTGTCGGGCTCGGCTAGCACTTAGATGGGTGACCATACGTTCTGCTGAGCGCTGTTGGCAAGCAGGGTGCACTCAGCACTTGTGAGGCAAACTGAGGAGCTACTTGATTGACAAGTAGCGGCTCCGGTCTCGTAAACTGACATACTGCTGGGAGAACGGTGTGCTGACCACATGGCCCTCCATATCCGCATCCAGTTATGCCTGTGGTCTGAGGGTGACACGGCGGACGCTCGGTACCGTTGTTACTTCCAAGGTCTGTTCGTACGGAGTTCAGTTTTAGTTCTGTTCACTTGAAAGGATAAATTTGTCCACGACAACAACATACTGCGACGTGACGCGCCACGTTGAGTGTTGCAGGGCGAGCATGATCATCTGTAACCAGGACTGCCAGTGTTTGTATCTGACACTGGGTTCAGAAATGGTTCAAATGGTTCTGAGCACTATGGGACTTAACATCAATGGTCATCAGTCCCCTATAACTTAGAACTACTTAAATCTAACTAACCTAAGGACATCACACAACACCCAGTCATCTGTCACTGGGACTGAGCAGACAGGGCTCTGAGAGGAATTAGCTAATTCGTACAACTTAAGAGATAGCCGCTTGCAGAACACTGTTTCTCCAGTCACAGTGATAGCCGCGAGCGTAATAATGGGGTTCGACTACTGTCACAGCATTTGAAAGGAAGGTTAAAGTAAAAGTTTCTTGTGCAATGGATTAATTGAGTTAAGTACTTTATGATTTAATGAATAAAAATATGAAACAGCGGCCATCAAGTTGTCAATGGATGTCACTTTCAACGAACTACCGAGTGGTATAGATTTGGTCATCAGCCAATTGGTGTCCAGCGTTACATAAATGGTACATGCTACAGAACTGGATTTTAATTGATTATTTGGCCAATCTATGTTATGCTTATTTACTGGTTGATTTTTTGGCAAAACTATGTTATGCTTATTTACTGGTTGTTGAATACCTGTTCTTTCAGTTTTGTGTTAATAGTTGTGAGAAGCCGTGAACTACTGGAAACAAATGGCAATTGAATTTAAAAAATTTTAGTACAGCGAGAACCTCATCGCATAATGGATTTAGAGTAAGTATAACAATTAAACTATTCTACGATTATCATTCAGGCTCAAAAACAGTAAATAGCTCGTTAGTAAACTAACAATCACATCTCACTTATTGAGATTCATGTATCATTAATTATACAGCGGAAACCGGTGCTACATCTTCAGCGTTACATAAAAGTAACGCTATGCACTAATCAGAGCACTTAAATAATTTTTACTTTTTTGAGAAAAATCTTATCTCCCGCAACTGTCCCCTTTCCAAATAGACGGAACAGAGATACATGAAAGCAATACTGTTCATTACGGCACACAAAAGAAAAATGGTCCGTTGCTGTGTAAATGACATGACCACCCCTTTGTTTCTGCAGCATCAAATACAACTGGTTTCAATCCAGAACTTAATGTTAAAAGATATTCTCAGCGGTCAAAGAATCACATCGAAGTTCCTCGACAATCCATACTGACAGAACACGACAAGCACAGAGTGGAACGGATCGAATGGATCAAAATGTTGTCCTGTCAATTTTCAAAGTGAAATTGACCGGGTGTACCTGGGGAGATACACTACCTGGACGAATACTGCACAACCGTACTACAGCAGATGAGGTCCAGATTGACGGTATGAACCACGTGATAGTGAAAATACAGCATCTAAAAAGAAGACGATGTGCTGGGATAAGCTATATGACATTAGCAAGTAACCAGTGCAAGAAATGTTATATGGGACTGTGTATTGAATGTTGTGCTGTTTATTATTCAAAGTATTTTGTTACTTTTTTATTTGTAATTTGTACTCAAATGTGTAAGTTTTTCTTGTAAATGTATGTTTTGCTCTCAATGGTGCTTGGTGTTATACATATGGTACGCACATTATATTTACCCTAAAAAGATAAATTTCGTTCTTGCACTTTCAACAAGGTAAAGGAATAAATGTAAAAAAGAAATAACAAAAAATTATTGGTTACTTCGCAAGTAATTAAAATTAGAGACACGAAGATATGCAATAGCACGTGGGCCAACTCACTTGTTGCCGAGGTTGTTTCGACTATGCTGCAGAAATTTCGCTGGAGGGCCATTACATATCCTGCATATAGTCCCGATCTCTCCCCATGAGATTTCATATTTCTGGAACTTCGAAGAAAGCCATGCATGACGGTGCATGCCTGGTTACAATCAGGGTTCCGCAGGGGACCGCAAATATTTTTCCAAGAAGGCATTGACCATCTTTCCTCACTGTAGGACCAATGTTATGGCGATTAATTTTGAAATAATAAACAGTTTACTTACTTTTTTTCCAGCTGCCTCGTTTTCATTTGACTGACCCTTGTATATTTCAGTTACATATTTTCATTGTATTCTTCTCCTGCTTGTTTTTAGCCTTAATTACGTATCGTCACGGCGTTAATTTTCTGCTTGGATATGTTAGTGGCAGAGGGTAGAACTCGGCAGGCAAAACAGTTTCTTCAAGTCGGATAGCGTAACTCACATTCATAATTACACGTATTCCCTACTTCACGTTATCCACTTAATTTTGTGCACAATTGACATGTAAAGGGTAGATGCTGAACAAATGGCCTGCCCACTATTAGCTTTGAGGAGTTAAGAATATAACAACCACTGAGGTATCGTAGGGTGGCCACACGCTCTTCCTGGTGCCACCCTTTCTCCCCCCCCCCCCACCCCCCACCCTGCCCTCCCTTGCACAGAATCTGTGTACCCAATTTGTCAGCGTCTAGTGTTATCCCAAGTGAAAGTGCAAGAACGTTTTCGATATTTTTGCGAATCGTGGAACTTAGGGTACCAGCCCGGCATTCATGTGTACGTGAGTCGACGTACGTTGATCCCTACAGTTGCAATGGGCTGGGCGCGACAGCTTCTCGGACCTACCTCAACCAATAACGTAACGCGATCTTGTTAAAGTCTCTATGGCAATGCCTCAGTGTTGTCACAGCTCTGTTGACGGCTACTGGTCACGCCTTCAGCCGTTAGCGCTTCGCAGTTGAAAGCTGGCAGCAGGATTACGAGCTGTCATGCATCATCTTATGTATGAGGGAAACCGCCTAAATCTACAGTCAGCCTTGGACGGCACACCGGTGGATTCGATACGCAGGTGGTGCGCTGCCCCATTCCCGGAACCGACGTACTAACGCGTTTGGCTATTCGGGTGTGTCATTTATTTTCTTTATATTACCATCACTGTGAGATGATCCCTGGATGAATGAATAAATAAATAAATGTAACGTGTCTCCCAAGAATCCAGATTGTAATACCCTCCCAGCGCACAGCCGAAACCTGTCAGAAAATTACAGCATAGTAGACCTGCTCAGAAACTGAAAATATCGAAAAATAGAGGAAGAATTGTTATAACTACGCGTATATCCTTCCAGAGGGCAACGAGCGTGTGTCTTCCAAAGAACCCGGTCTACATGGAGCAGATGATGAGAGCCGCGTTCTGAGTTCACGACATAATTATAGAGCTAAACAGTCGATTTTCAATCACGACCGGCGCATGAAGCATTACAATTGGTTACACTCAGTGAGAAGAATGGTCTTCGCCTGTGCTAACGAAAGAGAGTATGTTGGCTGGAAGATCCCTATGGGTTGTTCAGTCGCCTAACCGAGAAGGTGTTTCTTCCTCCGCAAGCAATGTTCTTCTTCATTGCGGAATATGAGAGTTGTGTTTACCTCTTCAGCTTTTGTTTTTGTTATGGTTTTAGGGCGCAAAACTGCTACGGTCAATAGCGCCCGGCCTGTGGCTTAGGGAAAGGTTAAAAAAAAAAACAACAATTTGGAAATCAGCAGCAATGGGAGGGAAACTCAAAAAGTAGGGAAACTAAAAAACAGAAGGAAAGCTTAGGAAACAACTATAGAAGGGGTGTGGGGGGGATTCCCCAAAAAGAACTTCAAATGACGGACGTCATCTCACTGACACTAATAAACTCGAGAACGCGATCGGCTGAGCGCGTGTCATCCGCTAAAATGGAAGATAAAAATGGTTCAAATGGCTCTGAGCACTATGGGACCTAACGTCTGAGGTCATAAGTCCCCTAGAACTGAGAACTACTTAAACCTAACTAACCTAAGGACATCACACACATCCATGCCCGAGGCAGGATTCGAACCTGCGACCGTAGCGGTCACGCGGTTCCAGACTGAAGAGCGTAGAACCGCACGGCCACACCGGCCGGCTAAAATGGAAGATATATCAGGCGACGACAGCTGTAGACGGGCGGGTTACGGTGTAAAATAGGATCACTCAGGTAAAAGGTGTCTCGCCGTCCACAGTTGAGAGCAATGGGGACAAAGCAGGGGAGGATCGCCACTTAAAAGATGTCGATGGCTGAAAAGACAGTACCCTCTCCGGAGTCTAGTTAAAATTACCTCCTCCTGACGACGTGTTCGGGAGGAAGAGGTCCAAGCACAGGGAGGAGTTTTCACGTCCCGCAATTTATTATTGGGAAGTGTAGACCAATGTGCGTGCCATAAAAGAGCAACAGTACGACATAAAACACTCCGTAGGTCGGCGAAGGGAACCATGCGAACAGCAGTCTGAAGAAGAGAGACTGCAGCCTTGGCCGCTATATCGGCCGCCTCGTTTCCACGGATGATTGCAATGAATGTGTGTGTAGTGAGGTGTAATGTTTGCAAGAATGTAATAATTCCAATTCCAAAGCAAGCAGGTGCTGACGGGTGTGACTGTTACTTACTACACGTTTAATACTTCATGACTCATTTGAAGAAGAATGGCGAAACTGGTAGCTGTGAAGCTCGGGGAAGATTAGTTTGGATTCCGGAGAAATGAGGCGATATTGACCCTACGACTTCCCTTAGAAGATAGGTTAAGGAAAGACAAACCTCCCTTTTATAACGTTTGTAGATTCAGAAAAAGCTTTTGACGAAGTCGAGTGAAATACACACCTTGAAATTCTGAAGATAGCGTGGGTAAATTGTAGGGACTGAAAGGTTAATTGTAACTCGTACAGAAACCAGATGCATGAAAGGGAAGCAGTGGTTGAGAAGGAATGAGGCACTCTTGTAGCCTATCTCCGATACTAGTCAATCTCTTCACTGAGAAAACAGGATAGGAACCAATGGAAAAATTTGGAGAAAAAATTAAACTTCAGGGAGAATAAATAAAAAGTTTGAGGTCTGGTGATGACATTTTAAATCTATAAGAGAGAACAAACGACTTGGAAGAGCAGTTGTATGGAATAGATAGTGTCTTGAATAGAGGATATAAGATGAACATCAACAAAAGCAAAACGTGTGTAATGGAATGAGCCGAAGTAAATCGGAGGTTACTGATGAAATTCAACCAGGAAACGAGACACTAAAGTTAGTAAAGGAGTTCTACTATTTGGACAATAAAATAACTGATGATGCCAGAAGTACAGACAATGTAAAGACTCGCAATGTCAAGATAGGCATTTCTGAATAAGAGAAATTTGTTAATACCGAATATAGATTTAAATATCAGGAAATCTCTCCTGAAGGTGTTTGTCTAGAGTGTAGCCTTGTATGGAAGTGAAACGTGGACGATAAATAGATCAGACGAGAAGAGAAGCTTTCGAAATGTGGGGCTGTAGAAGAATACTGAAGATTAGATGCGTAGAACAGGTAACTAGTGACGAAGTACTGAATGGTATTGGGCAGAAAAGAAATTTTTGGTACAACTTGACTAAAAGAAGGGATCAGTTAACAGATCACATTCTGAGATACCTAGTGATCACAAATTTAGTACTGGAGGGAGGTGTGTGGCATAAAAATTGCAGAGAAAATTAAGAGAAGAACACAGTAAACAGGTTCACATGGATTTATGAAGTTGCAGTAGTCATTGCGGGACGAAGTGGCTTTTGCGGTTAGAATAGCATGGAGTGCTGCTTCAAACCAGTCTTCGGTCTCAAGAACGCGACACAATGACAAAAATGTTTGTGCTGTACGCTGATGAGAGATGCAAAATGGTGATCCATGTTCCTGTACACAGCCTTCTCCTCTCGAATAGCATTAACGGGGCCTCCAAACGAAACGTCCCCATCAGACGGATGGATCGTCGTCACCTCTGTACTCGTGTACGCCCTCATTTCGTGAGACAGCGAGGGGAGGTTTCGAATGTACTCAGGGAACTTGGCGTTAAGTCTGGTGATCGAGAACTTTACATCATCACCCCCCTCCCCCCCCCCCCCCCATTGCTAGCCAAATACTGGTAGTGAAAATTGCTTCCACCCCACAATATTCGAACCGGCTACCTCAAACTCGAGCGTCATTGCATAAACGTGCAGAGCTAGTCGGTGGAGCGTGTGACTGGAATGCAGGTTCTCTTGTCGACTTCTATTTGTTGGGAGAATTTTGGGAAAGCGTGGCTCATTTGTAAAGGAGAGCGCATATAGGACGCTAGCGCTTTGTTACTATTCGAGTGTTTGGGGACCCCACCAGTTCGGATTAAAGGACAACGTCGAATCAATTCAGAGACTGGCTGCTAGATGTGTTACCGGTAGGATCAAACAACACGCGGGTATTTCGGAGATACTTCGGAAACTCAAATGGGAATCCCTCGAGAATCACTACTCAGAAAATTTAGAAAATCGACATTTGCAGCTGACTGCAGAACAATTCTACTGTCAACAACATGCGTTTCGCCTAAGTACCACGAAGATAAGATATGAGAAATTAGGTCTCGTATGTCCCATACATATGGTCATTTTTCGCTCGTTCTATTTACAAGTGGAACAGTATAGGTGACGAGTAGTAGTGATACAGAGTACCATCCGCCACACAACGTATGTTGGCTTGCGAAGTATGTGTATCGAAATAGATGAAGACAGCGCGGGGGCGGATGACAGCTGGCGGAGGGAGGAGCGCGCTCCGCACCTACTCGGCGTCTGCAGGCGTCGCGGCGCTGTGGACGGCCGGCGGCGATGGGAGAGGCCGGAAGGGAGGCCAACACTGAGCCGGCTTTGTGCGACGGGCGAGGCGCCAGTGTCAACAGCGGCAGATGTCGCCGGTGCAGCAGGTGTGCGCAGGTTCCACAGATAGCCGCCAGCTATCCGCACTCTGAGCCGCCGATCAAAACCGGCACGTGCATGTTGTTTATACCTACGAGGGCCTTTCTCCAAATCGGGCAACACTTTTTCTACTCGGCCAATTTCTGCTCAAAAAATGCCGAATTTGTTGTAGGACACCGTTAAATGTTCCCACTCCAGTCTCTATAGTTTCATCAAGTTCCAATAGGTGGCCGCACTATAGATAGCCATAACAAAGGCGTCTGTAACGGAGGTGCACAGAACTGTCATTGACATTGTTGGAAAACCAGAGCATCGCAGAAATTCATAGGAGTCTGCAGAATGTCTACGGAGACCTGGCAGTGAACAAAAGCACGGTGAGTCGTTGTGCAAGGCGTTTGTCATCGTTGTAACAAGGTCGCGCAAACTTGTCATCTCTCGCGTGCCGGCCTGCCGGACATAGCTGTGACTCCTTCAACATAGGAACATTCGTGGTGATCGACGGATCACAATCAAACACCTCATTGCTCAACAGGACGTCTCTCTTGTAATGCTGACACATTCGTCCACCACTTGGAGTACTCAAAGGTGTGTGCCCAATGAGTTCCTTTCCGCCTAACAGAAAGCCATAAAGAGCAATGAAGAACCATCTGTAAACGAACTTCTTCTTCTCCATGACAACTGAAGATCTCATACAAGTCTGCCACCCGAGCTCACAAAACTGCATTGGACTGTTCTCCACCCTCCCTACAGCCGTGATCTCGCATCTTTCGACTTTTGTCTGTTTGGCCCAATGGAGGATGCATTCCGTGGTGCACTATGGGGAGGTTACTGATGCATCAAGACTTTATGACCGATGTCGACAAGTAGACTGATACTATGCGGCCATGGAGGCCCTCCCAATGAAGTGGCGTAAGACCGTCGCACTGAAAGGAGATTATGTGGAAAAATAGGGTTTAGTAGCGAAAAGACTGGGGAGTAACATCGTGTATTGGAATGCTGAATAAAATCAACCTGCTTTCAGAAAAAGTGTGTTGCATGACTTACTGAACAACCCTCGCAGATCTGAACAGCAAACTGGCTGAGTGCTGGTTACAGGACAGCTATCAGAGCACGGTTTTGGTCACACTGTAAGTAGGCTGTTTAGGTTTTTTTATTGGTAACGCCACCTCTGTATAAAAATCATTGGCTGTGCTGTGTGCAGTCTGTGGCTGCTTTGCATTGTTGTAATACTCGCCATTGTAGTGTTAGGCAGCTGGCTGTGAACAGCGCGTAGCGTTGCGCAGTTGGAGGTGAGCCGCCAGCAGTGGTGGATGTGGGGAGAGAGATGGCGGAGTTTTGAAATTTGTCATGAACTGCAATATTTATATATGATTATATCAAGGTAAATACATTGTTTGTTCTCTATTAATATCTTTCATTTGCTAACTATCCCTATCAGTAGTTAGTGCCTTCCGTAGTTTGAATCTTTTATTTAGCTGGCAGTAGTGGCGCTTGCTGTATTGCAGTAGTGGGAGTAACGAAGATTTTTGTGAGGTAAGTGATTTAGTGATTTGTGAAAGGTATAGTTTAATGTTAGTCAGGGCCATTCTTTCGTAGGGATTTTTTGAAAGTCAGATTGCGTTGCGCTAAAAATATTGTGTGTCAGGAAAAGCACAGTCGTGTATAATTGTTAATAAGGGGACGTTTCATATGTCGACCCTTAGCCGAGGATACCTCACTGGAATCTTCTGATTTTTTTCTTGTAGTTTGTGTAATTAGTGTAGCTTTTGTTTATTGCCAGCGCGTAATTATAGAGAGAATTTCCATTGTAGTTGTAGTTTTTCATTGTTGTACAGTAAAACAGTTGTGGCATGCATGTAGATTTGCACCAAGTATTTCGCAGCTGCAATTAACTAGATATTATGTGTTCTCTTATTTTGCTCTTCAAATTGTGCTTTTCTGTGTTATCGTGCGAAATATTGTGACAATAATGACGTGTGAAAAACGTAATACTAGGCTCCAAAGTAAACTGAGAAATGACAGTGAAAACGAAAGCAGTGTGTTAACGCCACCGAGTAATGAATTAACTGATGTTCAAATTAGTAATTTGGTAATTGTGCATAGGGAAATGGAGCGTGCGGCAAACAATGGCGTGGACAGGGAAACATTTAGTGAAGAGGGAAGCATTATCGACCGATCAGTCGGCAACAGCTCGCCTCAGGAATCGGGAATGACAGAACACAATATTGCAAATACGGTAGACTTAGGTTTTGGGTCCTCACCGTTTTCTCAAATGAGTCAAGACACATTTTCTGCTTGTCAAAATGTGAATGTTGCCGGTGAAAATGCACTGCCAAAAAGCATAGAGAAACAGATTCCGGATACTAATACATTATTATTGCAATTAATGCAACAAATGGAACAAAATCAGAGACAAACACAGCAAAAGCTTGAAAAATTAGACACAATGGAACAAAAGCTTCAAAAGTTAGACTCAGTGGAAAATAAGCTTGAACAAACACGTGAAGATTTAACTACCGAGTTACATAAAATTGAATCGAAATGTCAAAAAGTCTGTAATGATGTATAAACACAAATTTGTGAGCATTTTCAACCTATTTTTTCGCGGCATGATAATGCATTACAGAATCACGAAGCAGCCATAAAAGAACTGCAAATTATTGTTCATGAAAATCATGAGACTTTCCAAGCTAAAATTGACTCAGTTGCATCTACCGATTCGGTTACGCAACTTGCAAAAACCCAGGAAAACTTAAAGGACACAGTAGAAAGACACATGGGGGAAATTAGTACATTATCAGAGAAAGTAGTTGAACTTTCGGATCAGCTAAATAATTTATCTACGAAGGTAGATGATAATCTGAATGACACAAAACCGGTAGTCTTTAATGACACAGAAGAGAGCGAACAAATTAGGAAACTGAAACAAAATCTAAATCAAATTAATACGCAACACCAAGTAGAAATCCGGGAAGTACAAGATCAGCTGACACAGGTAATACAAGAATTACGTATTTCAGAGGACACTCGCGCTCCAACACGGGAAGAGGGACATAGAAATACGGAACAACCACAAAATAATAACACAGGACACTTCGGAAATTATGAAAGAAATTGGCAAGGCGCATTGGATTTTGAGATGGAACCGCCGACACGACGTAACAATGACCGATATGCGACTCGCCGACCCGATGATTTTGACTATAAGCTGTTCATTACTACACGTAAATTCAAAACGTTTAAGAATTCTGCCAACGACATTCATCCACAAGCATGGCTTCATCAATTCTCTCATTGTTTTCCTCCCAACTGGTCATTAGAGCACAGATTAGAATTTATGTGTGGCTATTTAGAGAATGAACCAGCTGTAAGAATGCGATCGGTCATTCACGATTGCCACAGTGAAGGAGAATTTTACCATGCCTTCCTCTCAGCATATTGGTCTCAAGCCACACAAGACCGAGTAAAACATAGCATCATAATGATGAAACGTTTCGAACAATCTGAATTTTCCAGTATTATGAAATATTTTGAAGACATGTTGCATAAGAATCAGTATCTTTCAAACCCATACAGCCCCTCAGAACTCATCCGAATTTGCTTAATCAAATTACCTGAACATTTACGGCATATTATTTTAGCAGGACGTTGCAAAGACGACATTGAAGCTTTTCAGGGACTGTTACAAGAACTGGAAATTGACACTGACAATCGCGGAACGCGAGAACAGGAGCACAACAATTACAGGTCACATCTGTCACAATTCCGCGATGACAGAAATAATACACGACAAGGCTATTCTTATAACGTTAATCGTGACCAAAACAGACACCACCCGTATGACAACCGTTGGCAGAGTAGTAATAATTACAGGGGAAGATCACCTCTCCGCGGTAATGACTATTACAGAGACAATCAGAGAAACAGACAATATGGAAACCAAAATAATTATTATTACGGGAGACAGAATAACTTTAGACGCAACGGTCCAGCGCGCAGTTACGATTCAGGGAGAAATTCTCCACCACTTAACCGACAAGAAAGAAACTATGGCATCTACCGACATGACGACAGACGATATGATCGTAACGACAGACCTGAATTGCATCAGAACTGGCGGGATTCAAACAGAGCAGGGCCTTCTCGTCAGAGTGAATCTGTAGAAGCTAGGTCTCCTAATCCCAATAACGGCGCGCGCCAACAAAGAGACAGACAATGACTCGCACAGCAGGCAGCCGCGTGCGCCCGCTGGCTCCGAGAAAAATAACATAAGACGCTAGCCTTGAGAAAAATTTTAGCATTCTTTACCGATGTATACAACATGATAATTGCCTTGAAGTTGAAACTCTGTGCACTAGGAAGAGTAAAGGTTTACACCACATTTCACATGTAAAACCGTTTATTGAAAAATAATCTGCTTTTTAACTTTGTCTTTGCCATAAAATTTTTCACTTCACATTTCTAGTAAGCTTTGTCAGACTTAGAATCTGTTAACATACAACAATGTTTGAAGTTAAATATCCTATCAAGAACCAAGAGAACATTTTTAAACAAAAATTACGAATGCATTGTTATAGTGAACAGACGACACAGTGTTGTATTTGTACATTCTTGCTTGTTTGTTGCACGATTACGTAACGACTATAAGGCTCACATACTTAGAACATTTACCAGTACTGTTAATGAGATTTTAATGCAACATTTTGGTTTATTTGAAAATACATTCTGAAATTAAAGTGCTTTCTGAGAGATACCAGATGACACAGAGGTTAGTTTATGTGACAGCTACACGATTTTATCACGACGCTACTAATGAGTGACAATTTACAATGTTGCTTTTGCGGTGTATCTGTTTTATATCTGCACAGCTTTCTGAATTCTTCTGGAAAGAAAAAAATGTTTTAGTAGTAACTCTTGTGGTATAGCAACAATAAGACAGCCTTTTTCGTGGCACAACAATACGTTACAGTACAGTACTTTCTTCATCACAACAATAAGCGTAATAACTACGATATCTATACACAAAGCATTTCACTTTTGTTTATCATGAGGTAAGTACATTGACTTCTGCAGAACTTAGCTTTCGGAGGACGATAAATACGAGACTTCCACAGAGATTATCTTACAACATGACACACAGTTTAGCGCTACAGTACACGTATTTGAGTGATTATTTTCGCACTTAAAACATTTTTTTTAAGATATTTGAAGTGCAATGATACAAGGGTTTTCCGTGATACATTTCATTCCATTGCTGTAATCTGTGACACCTGAGGGTATAATTACATTAATCCTCAGGGGGGTACACGCTTACTTTGTGTACCATGTGTTTGGCAAGCACAAGGAGCCCTATCTAATATGGTATTTGCTTATACAACTTTACACATCGGTACCATATTTCTCTAACACATAAATTACACAGCTATATGATCATTTAACTGAGAGAGACAAACATTTATTTTACTATATCAGTGACAGATGTTTACGTAATTACACAGTTGGATAACTTCACACTTATGAAATTGTATTTTGTCTGTACTTTGTGAACTGTTCATATTTTTTCGGAACCATTGTGATACTATGAGAGCTTTGAATGATGTATTTGGTAAGGGAGCATGATCTTTAAAGTACGTTTGAGGTAGATGACACTATTGAAATGAGCAGAGAATTTTTTTTGGTTTCTTAATTATTGCAGAAAGCTACGACGTTTTCAAGATTTGACTGAGGTGTTATGATGTTATTATTACGACGACGATGTGTATTATGCTATTGAGGTATGTTTATGATCAATAAGCTGATGCTATATAAGGAATGTGATTACGTGTTTATATGTATATGAATAATGAATAGAAGTTAGGGACTATGGTTTGTGAAGAAGGTTGTTGGAAACCAAGAATCGCACTTTAAGAGTTATGAAATGTGTGTATGTGCGTGAATGTATCACAATGCTGGCGAAAATTTTTGGACGCTGTTATAGGATTTTGTTTCTACAGATTTGTAACCCAAATTCTGGACCTGTGAAATAATTTTATATGAGACTGTCACTGTAGTGGAAACTGGTGTCGTAAATTTTTCGGTAAGAAAGTTATGTGACCACCTGCACGTAATGCGTCGTGGGCACCCAGCTGGGCGACAGCCGCCCGAAAAAAAGCCATTAGCGTGTGCCTTCCAGAGGCACAGGTAGAAAAAAAAATGGAGGCCATTATCCTCGCTATTGACGTTCCTTTGTAGAAAGCATCGCAAAAACGACACGGTCGAACTTGAAAACATATGATTATACTGTGGAGCTCTTAATTTATGATATTTACTAAATTGCCTTATGAAATGACGAGAAATATTTTTACATCTGCTCACCTGATTATGACAAGTGTCTATCTACGAGAATTGAGAGAATTTCTACTAACATATGAAATGTCACATGACTATTGAATGATATTTTTATGCTTCGCTTTTCATAGTTGCTTATTTCATTTGATATCTAGTTTCGAGCTGTGTTGCAGCATTGCTTTTATAAAATAAAATGCATTTGCTAATGTGAACACTTTCTGTCAACAGATCTATTAAATAATAATTTTGTAATCCACATTCTTAAAAAAAGGAGCACTTGGAAAGGAAAGAACAATAAGAAGGGACTAGTAACAGTAACTGCACACACAATTTTCTTTTCAAGTATATGGTAATATTTTTTTTACAATAAGTTGTTGTGGTGCACCACTTTAATTACTTAGACATTAAGATGTGATTATACATTTCCCTTATCTGCATTGTTGTCTTTAGTGTACTAGCTTGCGCTTTGTCATGTTTAGATATAATTTATTGCTTCTGCTGTTTGCCAGGGATAGTGCTACTGAATTTTAATTTGTGTTACTCTGTTAAGCCAGTTTTACTACTGATTTATTTTTCTTGTTTGCTGCACAGTGCCTTATATTAGTCGTAATTTTGCATTTTATCTGTTAATTTAGATTTACTGCTGCTTGCTTTGCACTCTGCATTTTTGATCATTGCTGTTTGTGTTAATTGTTTTGTGCTGCTGCATTGCCTCGTCCCTTAGTTTAGCATCTGAGCTCAGTAGATTTAAGTTAGCTTAAGAGGGGGTAGACTATAGAAGAGAATGAGTTGCGATGAATTGGAAGAAATGCATTGAGAAGTTATACGAAAAAAGTACAGAAAGCAGGTATAGGTAGGATTTTCTTGGAAATAAATAATGAAGTAAGAAATATGTGAAATAAATACAGAAAGCATGCTTGGATAGGATTTTTTTGGTGGAAGCAAAGGTTGAAATAAGACGAAAGATCTATGGAATGAAGTTTTGGGTTGGACTGCAGTACCAAATGTTACACTGAAAACAAACCCTGTCCTTTCCTTTTGTGTTATCCCACTATTTGTTTGTGTACCCTTGTGTATTTGTTTTCTTCCTGTCTCTGTGTAGTTTCATAGAATTTTTTCTTCTTCTAATACTAAGCTACATTCACTATGATGAGGAATACTGTTATCCTCAAATATGATTGGCATTAATAATATGTTATTTACCTTGTAAATATGCTTTAGACATTATTTATTCTGTTTTGTTTTAATGCTCATATGTGAAGGTGATGTTTCAAAAGTTATTCTGATCTTTATGTATGTACTTATGTCATTATTTTTGTAACACTGATGTATATGTTTATCTCTATTCTTTTGTAAAGTCCCTATTACTACAAATGTTATCTGTAATATTATGTTCTTTAATGATGTATTCTGTACCTTTGTAATTGTATTCTTATGTTATAAAATTGTAATTGACACCAGTTCATCAAATTAAGTAACTTGTAAGTTACATTTCACTGCACACATTTCTGTTGGTCATAGTATATGGACAATATGTGAGAAGTAGGGACTGTTAGTGTTTGTACGTGTGTTAATAATTCAGCAAGGGACTGGATAACAGCATTGCTGGTTCTAAGGACAATTCCAAAAATTTTGTGAGTGCACAAGTGGTGGTTTATGGACTTGCTCTATTCTCCGCAAGACTCTTCGATGGTGATTGTGTACCTGCACAGTCACAACAGATGGCTGCTGGCCATCTCTACAAGGAATACAGTGGGTCTACATCTTTGATGACCCACCAGTACCATTATTTCTACAAGGACTACAGTGGGTCTGCAACTCTGGTGGCCCACCAATACCGTAATCTCTACCAGGACTGCAGTGGGTCTGCTCTGTGATGACCTACCAAACGATATTCTTCAAAACTTCGATTGACTTCGCTGTGGGTTTGCTCTGTTGTGGCCCATTACCTATCAGCATGTCAAGAGTCAGCACTGTCTTTCCGTTGGAAGGACAACACTACTTCTACAAGACTGCATGGACATCCACTACGTCTGTGTGCATTGTCTTTTTACTGCTCAGACTTTGAGAAAAACATGGCAATTTTAGTGTGATCAACGATCAGGACTGTCTTTATGGACTGTGAGAAAATTTTAGCTTTTGACCAACATTGTATCAATAAGTGTGTGCATTTGATTTCTTTGTTATTGTAATTACGATTATGAAAAATTTTAACAAATATGTATTGCCCAGTGCCCAACACAATTTGTACAATTTTTTGTGGGGAGCATGGGGGCTATGTAAGTAGGCTGTTTAGGTTTTTTTATTGGTAACGCCACCTCTGTATAAAAATCACTGGCTGTGCTGTGTGCAGTCTGTGGCTGCTTTGCATTGTTGTAATACTCGCCATTGTAGTGTTAGGCAGCTGGCTGTGAACAGCGCGTAGCGTTGCGCAGTTGGAGGTGAGCCGCCAGCAGTGGTGGATGTGGGGAGAGAGATGGCGGAGTTTTGAAATTTGTCATGAACTGCTATATTTATATATGATTATATCAAGGTAAATACATTGTTTGTTCTCTATTAATATCTTTCATTTGCTAACTATCCCTATCAGTAGTTAGTGCCTTCCGTAGTTTGAATCTTTTATTTAGCTGGCAGTAGTGGCGCTTGCTGTATTGCAGTAGTGGGAGTAACGAAGATTTTTGTGAGGTAAGTGATTTAGTGATTTGTGAAAGGTATAGTTTAATGTTAGTCAGGGCCATTCTTTCGTAGGGATTTTTTGAAAGTCAGATTGCGTTGCGCTAAAAATATTGTGTGTCAGTATAAGCACAGTCGTGTATAATTGTTAATAAGGGGAAGTTTCAACACCTTTTGTCCTGTGCGTAGCTTTCTTATCGCTCTGCACATCAGCTCACTACGACAATTCCATTCTTTAAGAAGATTTTGGTGCTCGTTTCTTTCGTGCTCTGCGCAGTAGGTTTCTCTTACGAAATGTGTAAAGTAACCTGTGACATTTCCTACGAAAGTTTTAAGACTCTTAGGATTCTGCAAAACAAATCGACCCTACATGTTAACAGAGAATGTATTCTGTACAGAACCACACACCTGCCGCTACCGAGGCCATATTTTGCTACAGCTAACAGCGAACTGACGCCATCCTCTCACATATTCAACTGTGGATAAGTTTGCTGTTCTGATCCAAGTACAGGCAGCGCATTGCTAAATTGGGGAAGACAGCTTTCGTTCCTTCATTTGAAATATTTGGTCAAAGTGATCTAAAATGTATGTCAAAGAAATAGGGTAGAAGATCCTAAACCGGGTGCTTTGTGATAAAGGAACAGCAGTTTGGAATGAACATTGCCGTAGCGACTGGAATTTGGTACGGTACATTGCCTGTCGCCACGGCAGTGGATAGAAAATGGAATGTACCGCCTATAGCTGCTTCGCTCTCAGCCAGGAAGTTGCATCGACATTGTAATCTTGTATCCTTGGACCATGGAGAATCAATCTTCTTAGCCTACTGCAAGTGTTTAGTCGCCCCAGTTTTTGAAGTATTTAAACAAAAGAGGGTAGCGGGAAAGCTACAGATAAGTAATTGAAATTAACTCCAATTACACTGAGGTAGTTGTGTTACAGTGTTTTATAGAATCCACTCAGTTTTGAATGACTTGGCATGCTGCCACGTTGTTGAATGACAGGTAATGAAATAGAACATTCGTCAAGACACAATGGAAACTAAACAAGAATGCATCCAGTCCTTAGAGAGAGAAAATAGCTGAACCAGGATGAATTCAGAAAAGAGAAGATGTTAACCACGGGATCCGAAATGCGACCTCAAAGACCGGGCCAGCACGATGAAGCTTACCGCACTGCTACAGGTCGCATACAGATGCTGGATGATCGTATTGTGAGCTGCATGATCACGCGGTAGCAAAAATCATGGTTGCTGCAAGCGTCCTATCGTAAAACGTGCTGATCAAACTAGACTGCTTTTACACAAGGTTGTTCACAACGTAATGGAAGACAATGCTTGTGTATCAAACTGGCAGTAACTTCTGTACTACTTCTATCCACAATGTGAAGATGTCCAGGATCTGGAACTACACGAGCTCAAAGAGCGTTGTTTCCATACTTTTGTTAACTTGGCCGCCACATTGTAGTGTGCTTCCATGAATACAAAAATGTTCTGTTAGATAAGATGGCAGGATGTGGAGGTGCTACCTCAGACCGGTCGGGTGACACGACCTCTTGGTGCACATCTGTCTAAGTGCCAATTCTCCAAACGAGAATAGAAATTAGTGCTCCTCCACATCAATGTGGCTCCAGCTTAAATCAGAAACTTTATGGACTTTCGCCATCTTACGTATCGTAGAAATTAGTTAAATAGTGAAAGTGGAACTTCTTTCACCCCCATCAACGGATGGTCCCCCTGTAAGGCAAGCCATTGGTGGTGTCCGTTGGCAATAATACATGTTATTGCAAAATGTTTACGTTTCGTACCAAACGGCTATGATAGTTGAGCAGCCGGCAGGTATGGCCGAGCGGTTCTAGGCGCTCCGGTCGCAGGTTCGAATCCTGCCTCGGGCATGGATGTGTGTGCTATCCTTAGGTTAGTTAGGTTTAAGTAGTTCTAAGTCGAGGGGACGGATGACCTCAGCAGTTAAGTCCTATAGTGCTCCGAGCCATTTGAACCATTTTTTTGTAGTTGAGCAATTAACTACTGATCGTGGATCTCCGAATCCAAATATTTGACTGGAGAGGTAGAGGGATTCTCAGGACATTATCAAGCGAAATCCCTCTAAAATCGCCATGAATATGAGCGTAAGAAGTTACGAACGCTACTGAAAGAGGGAAAAACGGATGAAGTGAAGGACCTGATACGAAAGACTGAGACAGATAAATTAGGTCTGTGTGAGACAAAACGAGAAAGAAATAGAGATTTCTGTAGATACGTGTTTAGAGTGATGTATAGCGTTGCGGGGAAAAGAGGAAAGTATGTAATGGGAGTTGTAACTAAAGGAAATGGATAAATAAAGTTTACAGTACTTACCATGTCAGTGACTGGTTAATGCTGGTTAAAATAAACCGTACATCTGTGGACACAGTAATAATTCCGACATATTTCATAATATCAACTCATGACTTGGAAGAAGTGGAGATATGTAGAAATGTTAAAACTGAAATAATTGAACCAATAAACGAGGTTTTAAGGAAAAGGAAACTGATACCCAGAAAACCTTGGATGACGGAAGAAATATTAAATCTAGTTCAAGAGATTTAAGTTAAAGTTTATCGGATACAAAAACGTGCAATAAAAATTATTTGTGGTGTGAACTCAAGAACGTCCTGCTGTGGACTGTTCAGGGAAATAAGGCTATTAACTTCTGCTTCCCAATGCATTTATTCCTTTACGAAATTGATCATTAAAAACATATCTCTTTTTCAAATAAACAGGTTAGTACATGGAATCAGTACCAGAAATATGAATAACCTTCACAAAGTTTCAAAGTCACTTGCTTTGGTCCAAAGAGGTGACCATTATTCAGGTACACACATTTTCAATAACTTGCTAGCAGTCATAAAAAATTTAATCATAACAGAGTTCTGTTTAAGTGGAGCCTAAAGGATTTATTGGTGGCCGACTCCTTCCGCTCCATTGATGAATTTCTTAGCAGAAACAACTGAAGTGAGTGTGTTAATAATAATAGAAAAAATGCTAATATTAGTGAAATATGACTTCTGTACAAATTCAGTCCATTAATGCTATCATTGTAAATAAGTGTTGTAAAATGATCCTTCTATTCACTGTATATTACCTCATAAAACAAAATAGGTTTAAAAATTGTTGTACTCATTCCACATCCATGAGGATCATTCCACTTCGGATCTGTGAAAGGTACATTAGCCACTCGTATTTGCTTTTTGTTGCAAAAATTTTTTGTGTATTCTTGTTCTTGTTACGTGTTCTACATCCTGAAGGATCTCCTCAATATGGGTAAATTGTGACGAAAAGTACATCTAATCTAATCCGATATATAGAATATAGAAGAAAACAATTGCCAGCTACATCGATATTTGTGGCGCTCCCATATGAACGATACACAATTGTTTGCCATGCGCTCAGGTGGAGTATAGCCCTGTGTACAGTTCATAACTGGCTGTTGAAGATGGAGCATTCTTTAATGGATAGCACATCAGCATACAGTACCTGGAAAACGAAACGAATGAATGGAGAAAATTTTCACAAAATGCATCACCCCAGTTGCCAGGAATTTGCCAGCATAAGTAACTTAAGGGAACGTTCGATCCACCTACCAAGTATAGCGACAAAAGATTGTTCGCACACTATAATCTGAGGAGAAGGTACTAGTTCACGCAAGAAGAGTGTCACCAAGAAACAACTGCCGACATTACTGTGAAACGCGTACTCAAGGAATACGATCTGGAGAGCAGTGATGGGACAGTAGTTATCCCACAGTAACGGACAAATGATTTCAAACCGATTGTTCAATTCCGCCAGTAGATTATATTGTAATGCATTTTCTGAGATCAGCTGTCATCATTTTACGGGCAGTAGGAGCTTAAGTAGGGAATCAAATGTGTATCTCAGAATATTCTGCCACCTATATAATTCCATCTTAATGCTGCAGACAACCTGTTTAGTAAACGGTGGCTCAGTTGGACGAAGACCGAGAGAGAAATTAGGAATCTACAGGGTGGATCATACGTCTCTTATCGCTAGCAATCATTAGACTTAGCATTTTGAGGTTTTGTTGTTTGTTGTTATCTGAGAAACAATGTGTAGAAAGGTAACTACAGAACAGCACGTATTTGTTTTGCAATCATGCAGGAACATGACCATAGCTAGAGTTTTACAAAAGCATTCTTTGGAGCGACGAAGCGATTTTTAAAGTGAATGGCACAACAAAAGGCCCAAATGTGTGTAATGGGATCCCACCAAACACACATGCGGCGATGGAGACAGAATTAAAACACTCTTGGCGTGAGTGTAAAGGCAGGGTTTTCAGTGTAGCCTTATTTTTCTTTAACGGAACTAGCACAGGCTCTATGGACTTGTGCTAATATGCTAATATCTGGTTTCTAAAGATCTGTATCTCAGCATGACACACGGCTATCAGTCTTGCGTGAAAATTAATTGCATAGTAAATAACTTGAAATTTGTCTGTCACATATATCGTTTTCGCGATATCAATAGTCGGCGTACTATCTCCGCCCTCGTTTCGTCGCCTAATTCGACTTACAGGAGGAGGATGGATCCACCTTTCCGATTATCCTTCTTTAAAAAAAAAATTGACAATACGGTTACCTCAGTGTTTTCTTCAGTGTGTGCTTTTGTATGTAATTGTATTAAAAAACGTTTGCCTTGCTGCTACTGTTATCGTTTTTTCGGCACTTTAACTGTAAAATGTAATTATGAGAATGAATCGTAATGTACTTCTGAAAAACATAGGCTTGTTTTATACTGGAGGTATAAATTCATCACATGGCACTGATAATACTAATTACCTTGCCCATTCTCCTATTGCAGCCATTCTGCTACATTTGTCTTGCACCATCCTAACAGATCAGAACTGAGTGCTGGATATTAATTCCAGCCTGGACCCTTGCCTACAGTGAACTTTGATTTTGCCTTTTGAGCAATCCAAACAAGTTAATACTATTCTCTTTAATGACCCTCAGTACATAACAATGTTTTTCGTAATGACTTCTCGGCTCTCTTCACTTATACTCCTAATAGTTGGAATATGACTTTAGAAATGAACTCTCCGAGGGTACAAACAACGTAGCTATCGACATAAACACGAGCAGAAAAGAGTTGAGGCTGGCTAGAAAGTCTGAACTTGGTTATGCAGGCACCACGCCTTCGACAACGTTCAGCGCTCTCCACTCACGACGAATACTATATATGGTATTTTGGGGGTGGGGGGGGGGCGAACATAACGACTCTTTCTTAAAAAAAGTTTGCTCACAATAGGGAAACAAAGGAGCTTTAAATAGGACAGTACAAACCAATTTGTCAAGGAGGACTTCTTTTACATTATCTGAGGAATTGTTTTATTCTGGGCATTCATTCTGTTGTCGTCGACTTCGGGGAGCGCAAGGAAGAATGCCCGTCGGTAATATTAAAGACTCATTGAAGTAATATCGGGTGTGCCTCAGGGAAGTGTACTAACAATCCTGCTGTTCATGTTATACGTTAATTGATTATCGATCAGTGTTAACTGCAATCGCAGGCTTTCTGTAGATGCTACAGTTATCTATCACGATATTCTGTCCCGGAATAACAGCAGTAATAATAACTTAGATCTGGATAAAGATCTGCAACCAGTGCAACGCTGTACCGGGTGGTGGTAATTGAAGTGCAGCTACTTATGGAGGCCCAGTGTGGGCAATAATTGTCGCATGACAGCGGAACTTCATAGATACGCTAATGTGCTGATGGGGAACCAATTTACGCTGGAAAGAAATTAGTCCCAGTTTTGACCACCAGGTGAACACTGTTTGTATGACGATATGACATCCGAGCTTTCGTATGACAAGCCACAACGTGAATGAACCGTATGGTTATCGAAAGCAGAGTGCGCTCTTAGTGAAACCATTTTATATGAGTGCTGCACTGGAAAATTAGTGCCGACTGTAAGATCTGAGAGGATGCCCGATTTGATTAAATGGATTAAAGAAGATGATAATGAGATTCGAAAATAGAGAGCGCTTCGTGTGGCACCTGGAAGAGGAAGACGTCCTATCCTGGTGAAAGTTATTGACGAGATTGCTGTTGCTGTAACTGACCATGCAGCATGGCCCCGGGTAGTTCTAGGGCTCGTGGAGTGTCACAAGAATTGTCCATCCCATATACAACAGAACGCAAAGCTTTGCGGCCTATTTTACTCTTACAAGACCCAGACGGCGCAACAACTAAAAGCTCTTGGTCGGCAGCAACGTTCTGAATTTGCCCTTCGGTTTCTGGCACGGCTCGAAGTTGATGTCATATGGCCGGACAATATTCGGTGGACTGACGATGCGACATTTTACATTACGGGGCACAGTGAATACACAGAACTGCCGAATCTGGGGCACTATTATAGTGCACCTTTTGCGCGAAGAGCCAAAAATGTTCAAATGTGTGTGAAATCTTATGAGACTTAACCGCTAACGTCATCAGTCCCTAAGCTTACACACTACTTAACCTAAATTATCTTAAGGATAAACACACACACCCATGCCCAAGGGAGGACTCGAGCCTCCACCGGGACCAGCCGTACAGTCCATGACTGCAGCGCCCTAGACCGCTCGGCTAATACCGCGCGGCGCGCGAAGAGCCATTGCACTCGTCGTATATGACTGTGCGGTGTGAATTCACAAGCACCTTTACTCGCGGTCCATTCTTCTTTGTTGAGAATACACTTAGAAAGCCTGTCAGGTGAGGTCTGCACGTTATCGAGATGTCCTTATACAGCATGTGATTTCTGTTCTGAAGAGCGCAACTCTGTGGAAACCACTGTTTTCATGATAGATGGGGAGCACTTCATTTCGCTCACTCAAAGAAAGAACTGCGTAATGGAACCTTCCGCAAATATGTTATCTCCAGCTTTCCCAGATGCGTGGCCTGTAAGATCACCTGATTGAATCCATCTGACTTTTGTCCCTCGAGGTATATGAAGGAACGCGTTTACCAGCGAAACGTTCGATTTCAACCTGATTTCAAGGCCAGTATACTGCAACACGTTTCTCAGATTTAACCAGAACTTCAGCGACAAGCTGTTCATCAAGTGGTTTTACGGATGCAGCATCTCGTGGCTGTCTCAAGTGCTCACATTGAACAAAATGTGTTAGCAGCCTCCCTCAGTTGTTTGACCTTATCTGCCCACGTCCTGTTCCTACACGTTTTTCTTGCGTACACGGTGCCAGATTTGCACATTGTAGCCAAAAAAAGAATTATTTTTTCCAGCTTCTACCGGTTCCTCATTAACGAATTAGAATAGTTAGCGGTTGTTAAAAATCGACGTTATGCCTCTCTCAGTTGTTTAATCCTATCTGCCCACGTCCTGCTCCTATACGTTTTTCTTGCGTTCAAATGGTTCAAATGGCTCTGACCACTATGGGACTTAACTTCTGAGGTCATCAGTCCCCTACGACTTAGAACTACTTAAACCTAACTAACCTAGGGACATCACAAACATCCATGCCCGAGGCAGGATTCGAACCTGCGACCGCAGCGGTCTCGCGGTTCCAGACTGTAGCGCCTAGAACCGCTCGGCCACTCCGGTCGGCTTCTTACGTTCAAAGTGCCAGATCTGCACATGGTGACAAAAAAAAAAGAACTATTTTTCCAGCGTAAACCTGTTCTTCATTAATGAATTAGAATATCTATCAAGTTTCGCTGCCATACGGTAGTTACAGCCCACAGTGGACCTCTGTGAAAAGCTGCACTTTAATTGTAACCACCCGGTACTTTACAAAATTTAAAAATATGGTAGAAATTCTTCCACTCCATATGTGGCATACAGAAAACCAGTGCTTAACTTATTTAGTTATCTTCAGGTTATCTTAATTTGGACCGAGCGAGGTGGCGCAGTGGTTAGACACTGGACTCGCATTCGGGAGGACGACGGTTCAATCCCGCGTCCGGCCATCCTGATTTAGGTTTTCCGTGATTTCCCTAAATCGCTCCAGGCAAATGCCGGGATGGTTCCTCTGAAAGGGCACGGCCGACTTCCTTCCCCATCCTTCCCTACTCCGATGAGACCGATGACCACGCTGTCTGGTCTCCTTCCCCAAACAACCAACCAACCATCTTAATTTGGTATTTCTTAGAAGGATCCTTTAGTCAGTGTAGCCAAAGGGCATCGTTGAATATATCAGTAAGAATATACTCAGTAAGAAAAGTTTTTTCCACCTAGAAAAGTTTTTTACATCTAGAAAAGTTTTTTGCATCTAGAAAAGTTTTTTCCAGCTAGAAAAGTTTTTACTGAGTTTAACGAAGACGATGTTGGCCTGATATATTCGACGATGCCCTTTGGCTACACTGACTACAGGATCCTTCTAAGAAATACCAAATTAAGATAACCTGAAGATGCCTAAATAAGGCGAAACGCGTATTTGAAAACTAAAAAACTAAAATTGCAACCAAGACTGTTTTTAACCAATACTAAAAATATGGTATCAGAGTCAGTCATGTTGGAAAACAACCCATTTTAATTTTAGCTTTAGATTTGATAATTGTACTGAATACTGAACAAAACTTCATCTGCCAATCATGTCATGTCTTTGCACTGATGTGATCTAGGTAAAAACACATAATGCTTCGTACACTTTAGCTCCACGTAAGAACAAATAAATATATCGACAATCTGATACTACTGAAACGTTTGATTCATTTAAATTTAAAAAATAGTATTTTTCCGAAACGTTTAGTAGGTGCTATGAGGGGACTTCAAAAAGTGAGCTACACATTATTTTGGCAGCCCAAGAAACTTATACTGAATGCTGCACTTCGCTACAAAGTGATACAGATTCACGACACCGTTTTTCAGTAGTCACCAAGTCTCTGTAAAGAACGGCAGGAACTTTCTACCAATCGTTCTGTTCTTCTGCGATAGAAATCCACTATTTGGTCACGAAGCCATTCGAGAACCGCTGTGTAAACAACCTCGTCATCGGAAAATCTTCGATTGCTGCGAATCAGTTCCTCGATTGCCAGGACATTGTCGGCTGTAGTCGATGTCGATGGTGTTCCTTCCTGAACAGCATCACTCACGTTTGTACGGCTTGGGACAAATTGTTAGTACCATTTCACTACAAGTGGACACAATACAGCGTTTGGTACATATACCATCAGAATTTCAGGGTGAATCTGTGTGCAATTTAAACGGTTTGCTCACAGAATCGTACTGTTCCCTAAACGTCAGCTTTGAACCATGTTTCAGTTCGCCCCGTCATTTCACTCTCACGCTGTGACGCGCCTGTTATCAGCACCGCAGCAGAAACGTCTCCTGAGAAAACCCAGAACATGTACTATCTTCGGCCGGCCGAAGTGGCCGTGCGGTTAAAGGCGCTGCAGTCTGGAACCGCAAGACCGCTACGGTCGCAGGTTCGAATCCTGCCTCGGGCATGGATGTTTGTGATGTCCTTAGGTTAGTTAGGTTTAACTAGTTCTAAGTTCTAGGGGACTAATGACCTCAGCAGTTGAGTCCCATAGTGCTCAGAGCCATTTGAACCATTTTTTTTGTACTATCTTCTGACTATGCGCCACTCTTGTTGCTCAGTGGTCTTCACGTGGGACGACATTTATAACGTGTCTTGAAGTTCTCTAGTTATTAGGGTCATTCTCTAAAACAATTTGCACACATACGACGCACTCATTATCTTAGTCATTATGCTGAAACAAGAATTGGTACAACATTACGCTGTAGTTATTTTTTCTGAAAACGTACTATTAGCTAAAAATTTGACCGCCAGTCTTGAATGGGCACAGCTAATAACTGTGTTTTTATCTTTCCTCAAAACCATTACTTCAATCGATGAAGAAGTTTTACTACTTGATATTAGTAATAAGAAATGATTCGAGCAAGCACAATATTTATCACCTTTGCAACCGAGATTACTGACATTATTCAAGTAGAAAAGTGACGAACTGTAAATTTGACTGTTTTTAGCTAATTTTGTAAAACTGCGAACTTCTGTAAAAGCTATGAACGTTAGTAAAACGACCATTCTAGCAAAAAATATAAAAGTTTTATTTATTTTTAAATTGTGACCATTTGGCATTAAGAGTGTACACTGACTACTCTTCCTATATGCTGAAGGCATTGCATAATAACTTCCGTTACGCAGCATTAACTGTGCCTCACAAACATTTAATTTGTATCCACTGCGGTGACAAAAGCGATGGGATACCTCAAATGGTTCAAATGGGACTTAACTTCTGAGGTCATCAGTCCCCTAGAACTTAGAACTGCTTAAACCTAACTAACCTAAGGACATCACACACATCCATGCCCTAGGCACGATTAGAACCTGCGACCGTAGCGGCCGCGCGGTTCAGACTGAAGCGCCTAGAATCGCTCGGCCACAACGGCCGGTGATGGGATACTTCCTATTACTGTGTGGATTTCCTTTTGTACAGCGTGGTGCAGCAACTCGACGTGGCACTGATTCGACAGGTCGTTGGAAGTCCCTTGCAGAAATACTGAGCCATGCTGCCTCTGTAGCCGTCCAAAATTGCGAAAGTGTTGGCGATGCAGGATTTTGTGGACGAACTGACCTCCAGGTCACGGCCCAACAATGTCAGATGGGATTCATGTCGAACGATCTGGATGGCTGAAGCATTCGCTCGAAATGTTCTTCTAACCAATTGCGGATAACTGTGGCCCTGTTACATGGTGCATTGTCAGCCATAAAAATTCCATCGTTGTTTGGAAACATGGAGTCCATGAATGGCCACAAATGGTCTGCAAGTAGCTGAAAATAACCATTCCCTGTCAATGATCCATGTACACACAGCCCACGACATTACGGAGCCACCACCGGCTTGCACACTGCCTTGTTAACAATGTGGCGCCATGGATTCGTGGGGTCTGCACCATACTATAACCTTACCTTCAACTCTCACAAAACGAAAGCGTAATTCCTCTATCCAGGCCATAGTTTTCCGATCATCTAAGGTCCAACAGATGTGGTCAAGAGCCCAGGAGAGGCGCTGCAGGTGGTGGTGTGCTTTTAGCAAAGGGACTCGCGTAGGTCGTCTGCTGCCACAGCCCATTAATGCCAAATTTCGCCGCACTATCCCAATAGATACCTTCGTCGTTCATCCTACATTGATTTCTGCCGTTTTCACGCAGTTTGGCTTGTCTGTTACACTCATGCTCGTAAATTAAGGATTATTGCAGAATGTGGTGCCACACAACGTGGCACTACACAAAACTGGCGCTAATAGCAAAGGCGCATGGGGAACACACACGACACAGATCTGTAAGTCCACGGTATTGGTGATAAGTTGAGAAAACCGAAACACATGTGCTACAAAACGCCACTGTTTCCTGCGCATGTACCCCGACATCAGTAGGGGATATGATCACCATGCACACGTACACAGGCCGCACAACGGGTTGGCACACTCTGGATCAAGTGGTCGAGCAGCTGCTGAAGTGTCGTAGGGTTTTGAAGACGTGCAGCGATACGTCGACCGAGAGCATCCCAGACGTGCTCGATGGGGTTTAGGTCTGGGGAACAGGTACAACACCACATTCGCCTGATATCTTCTGTTTCAAGGTAGGGCCGTGCGTTATCATCCATCAGGAGGAAGGTGGGACCCACTACACCATTGAAAAGGTGGATATACTTGTACAAAATGACGTCCCGATACACCTGACATGTTACAGTTCTTCTGTCAAAGACGTGCAGGGGTGTACGGGCACCAATCATAATCCCACTCCACACCATCAAACCATGACCTCCATACAGGTCACTTTCAAGGACATTAAGAGTTTATTATCTGATTCCTGGTTCACGCCAAATGAAAACCCGACGAGAATCACTGTTCAGACTACACCTGGACTCGTCCGTGAACATAACCTGGGACCACTGTTCCAATGACTATGTACTGTGGTCTTGACACCAGGCTTTACGGTCTCTTCTGTGACCAGGGGTCGGTGGAATGCACCTTCCAGGTCACTAAGCGAATAAACCATGTCTGTTCAGTCGTCTGTAGACTGTGTGTCTGGAGACAACTGTTCCAGTGGCTGCGGTAAGGTCCCGAGCAAGGCTACCTGCAGTACGCCGTGGCCGTCTGCGGGTACTGATGGTGAGATATCGGTCTTCTTGTGGTGTTGTACACTGTGGACGTCCCGTACTGTAGCGCCTGAACGCTTTCCTGTCTGCTGGAATCGTTGCCATTATCTTGAGATCACACATGGAGGGCCCGTGCTACGACCTGCTGTGTTTGACCAGCCTCCAGTCTCCCTAGTATTCCACCCCTCATAACGTCATCAATATGTGTTCTTTGAGCCATTTTCAATATACAGTCACCATTAGCAAGTCTGAAAACGTCTACACACTTACTCTCTGCACCGTATCTGACATGCACCAACACACCTCTGCGTATGTGGACTGCTGCCGACGCCACCGTGCGACGACCGCAGGTCAAATGCACCACATGGTCATACAGCGAGGTGAATTAAACCAGTAAACCGCCCACCAGAGAGTTGTTTCACCATGTATCAGCATTATCCTTAATTTATGAGCATGAGTGTAGAACTGACAACTCTACGCAAACGCAACTATTCTCGATCGTTAAGTGCGTTGTCCATGGTGAAATTTAATACCTGAAATTTGATATTCTCGAGACACTCTTGACATTGTGGATCATGGAGTGTTGAATTCGCTATTTAAATGGAATGTCCAATGTATCTAGCTCCAACTGCCATTCCGGAGTCAAAGTCTGTTAAATCGCATCGTGTGGCCGTAATTATATCGAAACTTTTCCACGTGATTCACCTGAGTATAAATGACAGCTCGACCCATGCACTGTCCTTTTATACCCTGTGTGCACGATAGTACCACCATCTGTATATATGCATATCGCTATCCCATGCTTTTTGACATCTCGGTGTATATTACTTCACAATTAACATTATTACTTTAGATAATTATACAATAGAAAGGCATTCGTTATTTTTAGTGTTAGTCTAACTCAGCATTTTTATTGTTCGTAATCCAGAATCAACAGTCCTCACCAGTGTAACTTATCTTCCTGTTACAGTTCTAAATTTTCCCTTTTACGAAAGCACAGACGTGTGAGCAGTGAACGGTTTACACTTTACAATATGTTTTTCGTATTAAAGATGTAGCTACAGCTCGTCATACTGCGTATCTTGACGCCATTGCTTGGTAGATTTGTAGTGTGAGCAACTGCAGCACTGATTTAGCCCCGAAAAAATCTTGCATATGAGGTTATTACATAACTGAGGTAAGTTGTTAATGCAAATACATCAATCGGTGTCTCCTTCCAATACTATGCAATATCATTTACTGCTCTAAAATAACTGCTCGTTACGTACACCAGCTCTCCACTGTTGACTGGCTACGACTCGCTACATGTCTCTTTCCGCGATGGGCGCCAAGGCAGGAAATCAGCGTCAAAAAGTGTTCAAATGTGTGTGTGGCCGGCCGTGGTGGTCTCGCGGTTCTAGGCGCGCAGTCCGGAACCGTGCGACTGCTGCTGTCGCAGGTTCGAATCCTGCCTCGGGCATGGATGTGTGTGATGTCCTTAGGTTAGTTAGGTTTAAGTAGTTCTAAGTTCTAGGGGACTGATGACCACAGCAGTTGAGTCCCATAGTGCTCAGAGCCATTTGAACCATTTTTGAAATGTGTGTGAAATCTTTTGAGACTTAACTGCTTAGGCCACCAGTCCCTAAGCTTACACACTACTTAACCTAAATTATCCTAAGGACAAACACACACACCCATGCCCGAGGGAGGACTACAACCTCCGCCGGGGCCAGCCGCACAGTCCCTGACTGCAGCGCCTAAGACCGCTCGGCTAATCAAATGGTTCAAATGGTTCTGAGCACTATGGGGCTTAACATCTATGGTCATCAGTCCCCTAGAACTTAGAACTACTTAAACCTAACTAACCTAAGGACATCACACAACACCCAGCCATCGCGAGGCAGAGAAAATACCTGACCCCGCCGGGAATCGAACCCGGGAACCCGGGCGTGGGAAGCGAGAACGCTACCGCACGACCGCGAGATGCGGGCGCTCGGCTAATCCCACGCGGCTCTACTTTCATTGTTGAAGACCCCGTTTACGAATCATTCACCCAGTAGGAGACGCGGTTATTTATACACATCTTTGCAAGTATTAATAACGTAAACAAACTGATTAACAATAGTGCGTCTATGAAACACAGTATTATGCACATGCACCCATTTACGTAAGCATCAACTGTTAATTATTATTTCGGGGACAAAGTTGACGAAACGTTATCAACATTAAATATTATGGGAAAGGCATGAAATACACAGCAAAATATAGTGTCGTTATGTTACAAAGATAGCAACCATTAATGTGTAGGAGTACGATGTGGAACGATTACATAGTGTCATTTATAGGTGAATCAAAGGGCAGACCATTATTAATCCATAGGCTACATTGACGCTGCTGTTTATCTACAAAAGAAACTGAACAAAAAACATACTTCAGTACAGCTCAAGTGTATGGGACTTGTTTTAGGTCACACTACCAGAGAAATCGAGCGTATACATTCCTAATGCAAAACATGCTTACAGTTTTCGGGAGAACAACGCTTATAGTCACAGATATCCTCGACTAGGTAGAAAGTGGAACAGGAAGGAAGAAAAACCTTGTCAGGCTCTGAAAGAAATGCACAGCTCAGCTCGCAAAAAACAACTTAAAACTGTTAAGAAGAGCCTTTCAGGGTATTGATTGCAGATATTCTTTAGCACCTTCGATTCTGTTTCGTGGGGATCGTGGGCATAATAGCGGGCAACTAACAGCGCGAGCAGTGGCGAACACTCAGTAACGTATGGCAAGGAAACCTTAATGTATAACCCAATAAAAACAACCCTCTGCCACTAACTTCAAAAAAATCCGTGCAGCGTATTTGCATTTGCACTGGAAGATAGAGGGGTTGGACAAAAATAAGGAAACAGCGCTGTAAATGCATGCTTGAACATAAATGCATGTGCTACCCAAGCCTGACGGTTGCTGTGTTGCATTTGACCAGCAACGGCACCTGTGCAATGTCCTCCATGCGTTACAAATGTCAGTCGCGGTCAGTACAGGCTTTCTTTCTTTCTTTCTTTCTTTCCTTCGCTTACGCCAATCAGCGATCGCAGGGTCGGCTTGGTTACAACGGATGTGGCAGTGTTACAGTTACGGATGGCCGGATGTCCTTCCTGCCACCACCCCGTACTCCCCAGGACGGAATCAGTGTACCCCAAATGTCTGTGTCTAGTGTAAATCGTGAAATAGTGCGGACGTGTTTCAAATGTCTGCGACGCGTGTACCTGAGGCGGAACGTGGGGACTAGCCAGGAATTCACTTAGCGGGATGTGGAAAACAGTCGAGGTCAGTACAGTGTTCTGCGTAATTATGAGTGCATTCCGTCAGTGAATTTGGGCGAATTGTTGGTGCTCGTATGGTGGGTGCTTCCGTTAGTGTTTACTGTTTCAAGAGGCAGCGTATCGAAGATTTACACCGCGTACACGGAGGTACCCCCCCATGAACCATGGACCTTGCCGTTGGTGGGGAGGCTTGCGTGCCTCAGCGATACAGATGGCCGTACCGTAGGTGCAACCACAACGGAGGGGTATCTGTTGAGACGCCAGACAAACATGTGGTTCCTGAAGAGGGGCAGCAGCCTTTTCAGTAGTTGCAGGGGCAACAGTCTGGATGATTGACTGATCTGGCATTGTAACATTAACCAAAACGGCCCTGCTGTGCTGGTACTGCGAACGGATGAAAGCAAGGGGAAACTACAGCCGTAATTTTTCCCGAGGACATGCAGCTTTACTGTATGATTAAATGATGATGGCGTCCTCTTGGGTAAAATATTCCGGAGGAAAAATAGTCCCCCATTCGGATCTCCGGGCGGGGACTACTCAGGAGGACGTCGTTATCAGGAGAAAGAAAACTGGCGTTCTACGGATCGGAGCGTGGAATGTCAGATCCCTTAATCGGGTAGGTAGGTTAGAAAATTTAAAAAGGGAAATGGATAGGTTAAAGTTAGATATAGTGGGAATTAGTGAAGTTCGGTGGCAGGAGGAACAAGACTTTTGGTCAGGTGATTACAGGGTTATAAATACAAAATCAAATAGGGGTAATGCAGGAGTAGGTTTAATAATGAATAAAAAAATAGGAGAGCGGGTTAACTACTACAAACCGCATAGTGAACGCATTATTGTGGCCAAGATAGACACAAAGCCCATGCCTACTACAGTAGTACAAGTTTATATGCCAACTAGCTCTGCAGATGATGAAGAAATAGATGAAATGTATGACGAGATAAAAGAAATTCTTCAGGTAGTGAAGGGAGATGAAAATTTAATAGTCATGGGTGACTGTAATTCGTCAGTAGGAAAAGGGAGAGAAGGAAACATAGTAGGTGAATATGGATTGGGGGGAAGGAATGAAAGAGGAAGCCGCCTTGTAGAATTTTGCACAGAGCATAACTTAATCATAGCTAACACTTGGTTCAAGAATCATAAAAGAAGGTTGTATACCTGGAAGAATCCTGGAGATACTAAAAGGTATCAGATAGATTATATAATGGTAAGACAGAGATTTAGGAACCAGGTTTTAAATTGTAAGACATTTCCTGGGGCAGATGTGGATTCTGACCACAATCTGTTGGTTGTAAACTGCAGATTGAAACTGAAGAAACTGCAAAAAGGTGGGAATTTAATGAGATGGGACCTGGATAAACTGAAAGAACCAGAGGTTGTAGAGAGTTTCAGGGAGAGCATAAGGGAACAATTGACAGGAATGGGGGAAAGAAATACAGTAGAAGAAGAATGGGTAGCTCTGAGGGATGAAGTAGTGAAGGCAGCAGAGGATCAAGTAGGTAAAAAGACGAGGGCTAATAGAAATCCTTGGGTAACAGAAGAAATATTGAATTTAATTGATGAAAGGAGAAAATATAAAAATGCAGTAAATGAAGCAGGCGAAAAGGAATACAAACGTCTCAAAAATGATATCGACAGGAAGTGCAAAATGGCTAAGCAAGGATGGCTAGAGGACAAATGTAAGGATGTAGAGGCTGTCTCACTAGGGGTAAGATAGATACTGCCTACAGGAAAATTAAAGATACCTTTGGAGAGAAGAGAACTACTTGTATGAATATCAAGAGCTCTGCTTTCCCTTCTTTGCTTAGAACTGGGTTTCTATCTGTGCTCTTAATATTCATACAAGTGGCACTCTTTTCTCCAAAGGTCTCTTTAATTTTCCTGTAGGCAGTATCTATCTTACCCCTAGTGAGATAAGCCTCTACATCCTTACATTTGTCCTCTAGCCATCCCTGCTTAGCAACTTTGCACTTCCTGTCGATATCATTTTTGAGACGTTTGTATTCCTTTTTGCCTGCTTCATTTACTGCATTTTTATATTTTCTCCTTTCATCAATTAAATTCAATATTTCTTCTGTTACCCAAGGACTTCTACTAGCCCTCGTCTTTGTACCTACTTGATCCTCTGCTGCCTTCACTACTTCATCCCTCAGAGCTACCCATTCTTCTTCTACTGTATTTCTTTCTCCCATTTGTGACAATTGTTCCATGATGCTGTCCCTGAAACTCTGTACAACCTCTGGTTTAATCAGTTTGTCCAGATCGCATCTCCTTAAATTCCCACCTTTTTGCAGTTTCTTCAATTTTAATCTACAGCTCATAACCAATCGATTGTGGTCAGAGTCCACATCTGCCCCTGGAAATGTCTTACAATTTAATACCTGGTTCCTAAATCTCTGTCTTACCATTATATAATCTATCTGATACCTTCTAGTATTTCCAGGATTCTTCCATGAGTACAACCTTCTTTTATGATTCTTGAACCAAGTGTTAGCTATGATTAAGTTATGCTCTGCGCAAAATTCTACCAGACGGCTTCCTCTTTCATTTCTTAGCCACAATCCATATTCAGTTACTATGTTTCCTTCTCTCCCTTTTCCTACTGACGAATTACAGTCACCCATGACTATTAAATTTTCATCTCCCTTCACTACCTGAAGAATTTCTTTTATCTCATCATACATTTCATCTATTTCTTCATCATCTGCAGAGCTAGTTGGCATATAAACTTGTACTACTGTGGTACGCGTGGGCTTCGTGCCTATCTTGGCCACTATAATACGTTCACTGTGCTGTTTGTAGTAGCTTACCCGCACTCCTATTTTTTTATTCATTATTAAACCTACTCCTGCACTACCCCTATTTGATTTTGTATTTATAACCCTGTAATCACCTGACCAGAAGTCTTGTTCCTCCTGCCACCGAACGTCACTAATTCCCACTATATCTAACTTTAACCTATCCATTTCCCTTTTTAAATTTTCTGATCTACCTGCCCGATTAAGGGATCTGACATGCCACGCCCCGATCCCTAGAACGCCAGTTTTCTTTCTCCTGATAACGACGTACTCTTGAGTAGTTCCCGCCCGGAGATCCGAATGGAGGCTATTTTACCCACGGAATATTTTACCCAAGAGGACGCCATCATCATTTAACCATACAGTAAAGCTGCATGCCCTCGAGAAAAATTACGGCTGTAGTTTCTCCTTGCTTTCACACGTTCGCAGTACCAGAACAGCAAGGCCGTTTTGGTTAGTGTTACAAGGCCACATCAGTCAATCATCCAGACTGTTGCCCCTGCAACTACTGAAAAGGCTGCTGCCCCTCTTCAGGAACCACACGTTTGTCTGGCCTCTCAACATATACCCCTCCGTTGTGGTTGCACCTACAGTACGGCCATCTGTATCGCTGAGGCACGCAAGTCTCCCCATCAACGGCATGGTCTATGGTTAATGGGGGGGGGGGGGGGTCACTTTCGTTACTGAAGGTTATGTAAGAGCAGCTGCCCGATAAAGTACACGAACGGTAACAAGCACAAATCAACGGACGTTGTAACTGAAGCAGACTTAGAGCCCTGAAAAACAATGCAGGCATGGAGCGTAGTTTACCCTTGCCGAACATAAAACTGAATTTAAGCAAGGACGAAAAGATATGGGCCCTTGTATGAGAAATCACTATCACCGGCAATAGATACCCTGATGTTGCAATGTCAGAGAGACATCAAACGCAAGATGGCTTTTTCAACCGACGTCACTATGAAGGTAGCCAGGAAGTTGACGAGCAGCAACAGGCGGTCTCATTAGCTCGGCCTGTTGGTAGGGAAGTAGCAACTACCATAAGCGATACCCCTCTTGTGTACGTGTATCACACGTTGCCCTTGTACAAAACAGCAGCCAACTCTTCCACAGGTTCCTCTGCACCCCGTCAGTGCTCCCTTGATCGATTGCCAAACCGTTTCCTCGTGCTTCCCAGAAACGGTTCGGACTGCGCCGGAAATCTACGTCTCTCGTGCACCAAAGACGCCCTCTCGTCCCGAAAGTAGAAACTCACACGACAGTGAAGATAACCTGGATGTGAGTATCAATTGTGACGAAAAATAAAAGGCCCTCAGTTGCACAAGTCACCGCAGAACTGAAAGTCACTTTCGCCACCTCTGTGAGCACTAAACCAACACGAAAGGAGCTCCATTAACTGGGAATTTCAGGGTGACCTGTAATTGCAAAACCAGTCATCAGTAATGCCAATGCCCTTAGCAGAAATACGCAGTGCCAAAGACATAAAACCTGGACTATGGAGCAATGGGAGACAGTCATTTGATCGAATGAGTCTTGTTTCACACTGTTTCCAATGTCTTGCAGCGGCTGCCTTTGAATCATGGTAGCCATTCGGTGATGATCTGGGAACTAAATCTTGGTATTCCACGGGAGTCGTCCTTACTATGGAAGATCGCATTTCTGCCAAGAATTATGCGACCATTCTGGGTGATCATGTCCATCCCACCATACTCGTACAAAGCTTGCTCCCCAGTGCTGACGTTGTGTGCCGCTTATCGCACAGTTAACATCGTCCAGGACTAATTTTGTGAGCACGATGATGAATTGTCACATCTCCCCTGACCACCATAGTCACCGGATCTTAATATTATTGAGCCTTTGTGGTCCACTTTGGAGAGAATTAATAAGTGGTGGTACTGATCCCCCATGGTACACAAAACGGGTCAGATCGTTGTTGCAGAAGCAACGAAAAAGCATGCCAAATTTAAAAGAAAGCAATATCCCCAAGATCGGCAAAGTGTTACAGAAGTTCTAAATATAGCGCGAACTTCAATGCGAGATGCTTTTAATAATTTCCACAACGAAATTCTGTCTGCAAATCTGGCAGAAAACCCAAAGAGGTTCTGGTCATACGTAAAGCACGCCAGTGGCAAGACACAATCAGTACCTTCACTGCGCGATAACTACGGTGAAGTTACTCATGACAGTGCCACTAAAGCAGAGTTATTAAACACGGTTTTCCGAATCTCCTTCACCAAAGAAGACGAAGTAAATATTCCTGAATTCCAATCAAGAACAACTGCCAAGATGAGAAACATAGAAGTACATATCCTCGGTGTAACAAAGCAGCTTAAATCACTTAATAAAGGCAAAGCCTCCAGTCCATATTGTATACCAGCCAGATTCCTCTCAGAGTATGTTGATAAAATAGCTCCATATTTAGCAATTATATACAACCTCTCGCTCACAGAAAGATCCGTACCTAAAGACTGGAAAATTGCTCAAGTCACATCAATACCCAAAAAGGTAAGTAGGAGTAATCCGCTGAATTACAGGCCTATATCACTAACGTCGATTTGCAGTAGGCTCTAATGGCTCTGAGCACTATGGGGCTTAACATCTGTGGTCGTTAGTCCCCTAGAACTTAGAACTACTTAAACCTAACTAACCTAAGGACATCACACACATCCATGCCCGAGGCAGGATTCAAACCTGCGGCCGTAGCGGTCGCACGGTTCAAGACTGAAGCGTCTAGAACCACTCGGCCACACCGGCTGGCGATTTTCAGTAGGGTTTTAGAACATATACTGTATTCGAACATTATGAAGTACCTCGAAGAAAACGATTTATTGACATATAGTCAGCACGGATTCAGAAAATATTGTTCTTGTGAAAGACAACTAGCTCTTTATACTCATGAAGTAATAAGTGCTATCGACAGGGTATGTCAAACTGATTCCATATTTTTAGATTTCCAGAAGGCTTTCGACACCGTTCCTCACAAGCGTCTTCTAACCATACTGCGTGCCTACGGAGTATCTCCTCAGTTGTGCGTCTGGATTAGTGATTTCCTGTCAGAAAGGTCACAGTTCGTAGTAATAGACGGAAAGTCATCGAGTAAAACAGAAGTAATATCCGGCGTTCCTCAGGGAAGTGTTATAGGCCCTCTGTTGTTCCTGATCTGCATTAACGACGTAGGACACAATCTGAGTAGCTGTCTTAGATTCTTTGCAGATGATGCTGTCATTTACCGTCTTGTAAAGTCATCAGATGATCAAAACGACTTGCAAAATGATTTAGATATCTGTATGGTGCGAAATGTGTTAATTGACACGGAATAAAGGAAAGTGTGAAGTTATTCACATGAGTGCTAAAAGAAATCAGCTAAATTTCGATTACGCGATTAGTCACACAAATATGAGGGCTGTAAATTCAACTAAATAATTGGGAATTACAATTGCAAATAACCTAAATTGGAAATATCACATAGATAATATCGTGGGTAGAGCAAACCAAAGACTGCGATTCATTGGCAGAACACTTAGAAGGTGCAAGAGGTCCGCATCAGGTGGGACTGACGGATGACATCGAAAAAGTACAAAGAAGGGCAGCTCGTTTTGTATCATCGCGAAACAGGGGAGACAGTGTCATAGATATGATACGTAAATTGGAGTGGCAATCATTAAAATAAAGGCGTTTTCCGTTGTGACGGGATATTCTCAGGAAATTTCAATCACCAGCTTTCTCCTCCGATTGCGAAAACATTCTCTTGGCACCCACCTACATAGGAAGAAATTTTCATCAGGATCAAATATGAGCCGGCCGGGGTGGCCGAGCGGTTCTAGGCGCTACAGTCTGGAATGGAACCGCGCGACCGCTACGGTCGCAGGTTCGAATCCTACCTCGGGCATGGATGTGTGTGATGTCCTTAGGTTAGTTAGGTTTAACTAGTTCTAAGTGTAGGGGACTGATGACCTCAGAGCCATTTTTGATAAAATAAGAGAAATCAGGGCTGGCACAGAAAAATTTAAGTGCTCGTTTTTCCCGCATGCCGTTCGACAGTGGAACGGTAGAGAGAGCTTGAAGGTGGTTCATTGAACCCTCTGCCAGGCACTTTATTGTAAATAGCAGAGTAATCACGTAAATGTGTATGTAGAAGAGTGCGTGATATCTATGCATCTTCATCTACGTTACCTGAACTTGCCGCTATTTTGCAGAAAGAATGGTATAACATTCCGTTGCAAACCATTATATTTATCCATACCGAAACGGGTGGAGGTATCTTGAATACGAACGATTTTCCAGGCCGGACTGGTCACGGTAATGTGTAGTGTTTTTGGTGTTTCCATATTTATGTCCACGTCCTGTATGTGAAGAGGAGGGAATACGAAGTGGCTATATGGTCGCCGTGGACAGCCGGAACTAGACAGACACCTTCCGCCCTCGACGACGGGACACCTCCATCACGGTGGTGGAGATGCTACGGGGAAACCCTGGCAAAGTAGATACACGTGTTCTCAGCCAGCAGGCGCGCCATGTGCTCTTCCGCGGTGCGTACCGGAGGGGGCCGGTGACTAATCTGGAACTTCCTCCCCGGGCCGTGACTGCGCCTGCATCCGCAGCCTGCCCGCCCCCCGATGACCCTCGGCGTCACTCCACGGACAGATAAACACCCTCTATCAGGTGGCCCACGCGGCCTGGACCAGGGAAACAGGTACACCGCGCCGCGGGGCGAGGGTGGGACATCCTCACTCCCTGGCGTGTCCGCTTGTCGTCTTGATACTCACTGAGAAGAGCGGGTATGGTGAGCAATACTTTCGGAAAAAGCGTGCAGTGTTTGTACAATTACGAGTGCGACTATTGATGGCGTAGCCAATCGTGTCCCTTAGCTATCACCGTTCTCTCGATAATCCGTCGCTGGGCGCGCCTTTTCGGCAGTAGCCGTTGTCTTGCTTATTCGTTGAACAACACCTAAAAGCGCCTCGATGCGAGGCGAGAGTAGTCCGTTGCAGGTCCTGTACGGGCCTTTCTGGATACAGAAAATGTTCGACAGCTGCCCTGGCCAGCACATTCTCCAGATCTCTCACCAACTGAAAACGTTTTGTAAGTAGGCTGTTTATGTTTTCTTATTGGCAACGTTAGGTAGCGCTCTGTATGAAAATCACTGGCTGTGCTGTGTGCAGTCTGTGGCTAGTTTGCATTGTTGTCTGCCATTGTAGTGTTGGGCAGCGGCAACTGGATGTGAACAGCGCGTAGCGTTGCGCAGTTGGAGGTGAGCCGCCAGCAGTGGTGGATGTGGGGAGAGACATGGCGGAGTTTTGATATTTGTAAGAATGGATGTTATGAACTCCTATATATATTATGACTTTTGATGACTATTAAGGTAAATACATTGTTTGTTCTCTACTAAATCTTTCATTTGCTAACTATGCCTATCAGTAGTTTGAATCTTTTATTTAGCTGGCAGTAGTGGCGCTCGCTGTATTGCAGTAGTTCGAGTAACGAAGATTTTTGGTGAGGTAAGTGATTTGTGAAAGGTATAGGTTAATGTTAGTCAGGGCCATTCTTTTGTAGGGATTTTTGAAAGTCAGATTGCGTTGCGCTAAAAATATTGTGTGTCAGTTTAAGCACAATCATGAATAATTGTTCAAAGGGGACTTTTCATATGAACTCCTATCTATATTATGACTTTTGATGACTATTAAGGTAAATACATAGTTTGTTCTCTATTAAAATCTTTCATTTGCTAACTATGCCTATCAGTAGCTTGAATCTTTTATTTAGCTGGCAGTAGTGGCGCTCGCTGTATTGCAGTAGTTCGAGCAACGAAGATTTTTGTGAGGTAAGTGATTTGTGAAAGGTATAGGTTAATGTTATAGTCAGGGCCATTCTTTTGTAAGGATTTTTGAAAGTCAGATTGCGTTGCGCTAAAAATATTGTGTATCAATTTAAGCACAGTCATGTATAATTGTTCAAAGGGAACGTTTCAGTCTGGCCAATGGTGGCCGAGCAACTGGCTCGTCACAATACGCCAGTCACTACTCTTGATGAACTGTGGTATCGTGTTGAAGCTGCATGGGCAGCTGTACCTGTACACGCTATCCAAGCTCTGTTTGACACAATGCCCAGGCGTATCAAGGCCATTATTACGGCCAGAGGTGGTTGTTCTGGGTACTGATTTCTCGGGATCTATGCACCCAAATTGCGTGAAAATGTAATCACATGCTAGTTCTAGTATAATATATTTGTCCAATGAATACCCGTTTATCATCTGCATTTCTTCTTGGTGTAGCAATTTTAATGGCCAGTAGTGTAACATAACACTTTTTTCTCCGCCAGTTTCGGTGGAAAAATTGCGGAATTTATTGTGAGACATCATGGAACGTTCCCGGTGGCGGCGGTGTACGAAGCCTTCAAAATAGCCTCTCTAAAGCACGTGCTTTCCCAGCAGAGAACTGCCACTGACTTTCTTTCGTTGGGAAACCAGAGCATCGCAGATATTCATAGGCGATTCCAGAATGTCTACGGAGACCTGGCAGTGAACAAAAGTACGGTGAGTTGCTAGGCGAGGCGTCTGTCATCATCGCAACAAGGTCGCGCAGACCTGTCCGAGCTCTGTAATCCTGGGATTGAACAGGAAAGAGACCAGACTCATGACTGGACTGATGACACAGTGGGTAAAATGGAAGAGAACCCTAAATGTAGGATCTGTGAAGAGGGTGAAGAAACTGCATCACATCTAATCTTTGAATGCAAAGCATTGGAGAGTAAAAGATACAGAATCTTCGGGACAACTAGACCTGAAGAAATTGTGTCTAACAAAAAATTGGTAGAGGGACTCCTTGCAGTATTTAAGGGCACTGGTTGGCTTTACTAGATATACAGGGAGCGATACCGCACAATAAACCTAGTTTCGGTGCGGGCAGTGGTGGGTTAGACCTAAGCTGTCTTAGCTCTCCTGTTAAAATCAATCAATCAATCAAACCTGTCCGATCTCCCGCGTGCCATTCGGCCGCACACAGCTGTCACTCTAGCAATGATGGAACGTGCGGACACTCTCATTCGAGATGATCGGTGTATCATAATCTGATCAGGTTAAATAAATAAATACATAAAAATAAATAATCAAACACTCCGTCGCTCAACTGGACGTCTCTGTTGGTAGTGATCACACATTTGTCCAACATTTAGGGTACTCAAAGGTGTGTGTGCGATGATTTCCTCACTACCCAACAGATGACGGTAAAGAGAACGAAGGACCATCTTTGCGGAACTGTTTGCGCGTTGTGAGCCTGCTCGTAGCAATTCTTCGTCGAACATCGTCACAGGCGATGAAACATGGGTTCATCCCTTAGAGCCGGAAACAAAACGGCAATCCTTGTATTGTCGCCATATATATGTCTCCTCCGAAGAAAAAGTTCAAAGCGCACACTCAGGCGCTAACGTCACGGCGACGGTCTTCTGCGACCCTGAAGGGGCTGGAGCGGTTACTGATGCAGCAAGACGTAGGACGATCAGTAGAGTGGTACCACCGGGGCATGCAAGCATGTTCAAAGATAGGGTTTTGGTGTCAAAAGAGTGGCGAATAATATGGTGGATTATAATCCTAAATAAAACCAATCAGCGTACAGAAAAAAGTTGTTGCCTTATTCACTGAACGCCCTTCGTATTATTCCAAAAGTTATTAAGGTTACCATGAACAGTTAGCGCTATAGTTTAATTTGAAAAGGCAGTACGGCAATTTCTAACTTTAGTGAAAAGGTGGACCTAATTTTAACTGATAATACGAGCACGGTTGATTCTAGTCATTGTTAGGAAATGTGTTACTGACGAACTCAGGAAACGAAGTGAATGGCATGAACGTTATCCTTTCAGAGGAACATTCCACTTAAACTGACAGAACACAGCATGTTGTTCGCAATGGAGAGACGTCTACAGACGTTAAAGTAACCTCTGGCGTGCCACAGGGGACTGTTATGGGACCATTGCTTTTCACAAATAAATGACCTAGTAGATAGAGTCGGAAGTTCCATACGGCTTTTCGCGGATGATGCTGTAGTATACAGAGAAGTTGCAGCATTAGAAAATTGCAGCGAAATGCAGGAAGATCTGTAGCGGATAGGCACTTGGTGCAGGGAGTGGAACTGACCCTTAACACAGACGAATGTAATGTATTGCGAATACATAGAAAGAAGGATCCCTTGTTGTATGATTATATGGTAGCGGAAAAAACACTGGTAGCAGTTACTTCTGTAAAATATCTGGGAGTATGCGTGCGGAACGATTTGAAGTGGAATGATCATATAAAGGTAAGGCGGTGTCAGGTGGAAATTCATTGGGAGAGTCCTTGGAAAATGTAGTCCATCAACAAAGGAGGTGGCTTACAAAACACTCGTTCGACCTATACTTGAGTATTGCTCATCAGTGTGGGATCCGTACGAGATCGGGTTGACGGAGGAGATAGAGAAGATCCAAAGAAGAGCGGCGCGTTTCGTCATAGGGTTATTTGGTAAGCGTGATAGCGTTACGGAGATGTTTAGCAAACTGAAGTGGCAGACTCTGCAAGAGAGGCGCTCTGCATCGAGGTGTAGCTTGCTGTCCAGGTTTCGAGAGGGTGCGTTTCTGGATGAGGTATCGAATATATTGCTTCCCCCTACTTATACCTCCCGAGGAGATCACGAATGTAAAATTAGAGAGATTCGAGCGCGTACGGTGGCTTTCCGGCAGTCGTTCTTCCCGCGAAGCATACGCGACTGGAACAGGAAAGGGAGGTAACGTCAGTGACACGTAAAGTGCCCTCCGCCACACACCGTTGGGTGGCTTGCGGAGTATAAATGTAAATGTAGATGTAGAAACTGAGTGACTGATGGCTTTAATAACTGTAAAGAAAACAGACATGTTTTTGCTTTAGACAATACGGACACGTTTCGTAAGAAACGCGTTCTCTCTGTTAACTATCCCTGACACATGTCTGCCTGCCGTAGCGACAATTGTTTCAATAAGAACCTGTAAAATATAGCGGAGAGAGGTTAAAAGAGTAAAACATTTACATCTAAATCCCTAACATTGCACCGAGCGAGGTGGCGCAGTGGTTAGCACACTGGACTCGCATTCGGGAGGACGACGGTTCAATCCCGTCTCCGGCCATCCTGATTTAGGGTTTCCGTGATTTCCCTAAATCGCTTCAGGCAAATGCCGGGATGGTTCCTTTGAAAGGGCACGGCCGATTTCCTTCCCAATCCTTCCCTAACCCGAGCTTGCGCTCCGTCTCTAATGACCTCGTTGTCGACGGGACGTTAAACACTAACCACCACCACCTAACATTGCTACGCTTATCAGCGAATGCTGATGCCTTCCGCGGAGACAATAAATTTCTTTCACGTTTCCCATATTTTGGAATATTTTATAATTTTTTTTCTTTTATTTCGATGTAATGCGTTTACAAAACTTCAGAATAGTCAACAATTTGGCGGGGGATAGGGGAGAGTGTGTGCGGTAGAAACACGTTATTTAAAAGCGCAGCTGTAAAATACACGGAAGTGGATAGTGATGTAACTATTACATTTCCTTGAGTGGATGGCGCAATGGTAATAAACTCGACTTGCATTCTGGACGACGGCGGTTCAAATCCGCGTCCTATCGTCCATTTTTAGAGTTTCCAAGGAATCCCTATGCATACTATGGAAAATGACCCTAATGTGAGCCTGTTCTCTTTCTCTGGTCTCATCGTCAAGTGGACGCTAAAACTGAATCTTTCTTCCTTTCCTTGCTAGTAAAAATATCAGCCACATTTACCCGGACATCAAGATAACAGAGCAGATTATAGAAATTACCTCACCCGTCGATCGACCACTATGTGATCTGTTCACATGGCTTAACAGACACTATCCAACTCGACGGTGAAGACACAGACACTTCAAGAATAGAAAAAAAACCTAGTTTCTGCACGTTTTGTATTTTTAAGGAGAGAAATAAGAAGAAGAATGTTTGATTATCTTCAATGAGAACTGTCATCTGCATGGCACACACCCTGACAAAATAAAATTCCGTTCTTCCTTAAGTACAATAAAAAACTATTGTTTTTGAGCTTCTTCATTTAACTTAGGAGAGGGAAGTTTATTTTTTTCTCATTTTGAGAACATTTCTTTAGTGAGGTGCTAACACCGACGGAGGAGATTTTGGGGAGAGTAAGTTTGGTTGAAATAGCCCGGTGTCCAAAATTAAGCAACAAACCGCTATTTCCCCGCCCTACAACGGAGAGGTATCTGTTGAGAGGCCAGACAAACGTGTGGTTCCTGAGAGGGGCAGCAGCCTTTTCAGTAGTTGCAAGGGCAACAGTCTGGATGATTGACTGATCTGGCCTTGTAACAATAACCAAAACGGCCTTGCTGTGCTGGTACTGCGAACGGCTGAAAACAAGGGGAAACTACGGCCGTAATTTTTCCCAAGGGCATGCAGCTTTACTGTATGATTAAATGATGATGGCGTCCTCTCGGGTAAAATATTCCGGAGGTAAAATAGTCCCCCATTCGGATCTCCGGGCGGGGACTACTCAAGAGGATGTCGTTATCAGGAGAAAGAAAACTGGCGTTCTACGGATCGGAGCGTGGAATGTCAGGTCCCTTAATCGGGCAGGTAGGTTAGAAAATTTGAAAAGGGAAATGGATAGGTTAAAGTTAGATATAGTGGGAATTAGTGAAGTTCGGTGGCAGGAGGAACAAGACTTCTGGTCAGGTGACTACAGGGTTATAAACACAAAGTCAAATAGGGGTAATGCAGGAGTAGGTTTAATAATGAATAGGAAAATAGGAACGCGGGTAAGCTACTACAAACAGCTTAGTGAACGCATTATTGTGGCCAAGATAGATACGAAGCCCACACCTACTACAGTAGTACAAGTTTATATGCCAACTAGCTCTGCAGATGACGAAGAAATTGAAGAAATGTATGATGAAATAAAAGAAATTATTCAGGTAGTGAAGGGAGACGAAAATTTAATAGTCATGGGTGACTGGAATTCGAGTGTAGGAAAAGGGAGAAAAGGAAACGTAGTAGGTGAATATGGATTGGGGCTAAGAAATGAAAGAGGAAGCCGCCTGGTAGAATTTTGCACAGAGCATAACTTAATCATAGCTAACACTTGGTTTAAGAATCATGATAGAAGGTTGTATACATGGAAGAACCCTGGAGATACTAAAAGGTATCAGATAGATTATATAATGGTAAGACAGAGATTTAGGAACCAGGTTTTAAATTGTAAGACATTTCCAGGGGCAGATGTGGACTCTGACCACAATCTATTGGTTATGACCTGTAGATTAAAACTGAAGAAACTGCAAAAAGGTGGGAATTTAAGGAGATGGGACCTGGATAAACTGAAAGAACCAGAGGTTGTACAGAGTTTCAGGGAGAGCGTAAGGGAACAATTGACAGGAATGGGGGAAAGAAATACAGTAGAAGAAGAATGGGTAGCTTTGAGGGATGAAGTAGTGAAGGCAGCAGAGGATCAAGTAGGTAAAAAGACGAGGGCTAGTAGAAATCCTTGCGTAACAGAAGATATATTGAATTTAATTGATGAAAGGAGAAAATATAAAAATGCAGTAAATGAAGCAGGCAAAAAGGAATACAAACGTCTCAAAAATGAGATCGACAGGAAGTGCAAAATGGCTAAGCAGGGATGGCTAGAGGACAAATGTAAGGATGTAGAGGCTTATCTCACTAGGGGTAAGGTAGATACTGCCTACAGGAAAATTAAAGAGACCTTTGGAGATAAGAGAACCACTTGTATGAATATTAAGAGCTCAGATAGAAACCCAGTTCTAAGCAAAGAAGGGAAAGCAGAAAGGTGGAAGGAGTATATAGAGGGTCTATACAAGGGCGATGCACTTGAGGACAATATGATGGAAATGGAAGAGGATGTAGATGAAGATGAAATGGGAGATACGATACTGCGTGAAGAGTTTGACAGAGCACTGAAAGACCTGAGTCGAAACAAGGCCCCCGGAGTAGACAACATTCCATTGGAACTACTGGCGGCCTTGGGAGAGCCAGTCCTGACAAAACTCTACCATCTGGTGAGCAAGATGTATGAAACAGGCGAAATACCCTTAGACTTCAAGAAGAATATAATAATTCCAATCCCAAAGAAAGCGGGTGTTGACAGATGTGAGAATTACCGAACAATCAGTTTAATAAGCCACAGCTGCAAAATACTAACACGAATTCTTTACAGACGAATGGAAAAACTAGTAGAAGCCGATCTCGTGGATGATCAGTTTGGATTCCGTAGAAATACTGGAACACGTGAGGCAATACTGACCTTACGACTTATCTTAGAAGAAAGATTAAGGAAAGGCAAACCTACGTTTCTAGCATTTGTAGACTTAGAGAAAGCTTTTGATAATGTTGACTGGAATACTCTCTTTCAAATTCTAAAGGTGGCAGGGGTAAAATACAGGGAGCGAAAGGCTATTTACAATTTGTACAGAAACCAGATGGCAGTTATAAGAGTCGAGGGACATGAAAGGGAAGCAGTGGTTGGGAACGGAGTAAGACAGGGTTGTAGCCTCTCCCCGACGTTATTCAATCTGTATATTGAGCAAGCAGTAAAGGAAACAAAAGAAAAATTCGGAGTAGGTATTAAAATCCATGGAGAAGAAATAAAAACTTTGAGGTTCGCCGATGACATTGTAATTCTGTCAGAGACAGCAAAGGACTTGGAAGAGCAGTTGAACGGAATGGATGGTGTCTTGAAGGGAGGATATAAGATGAACATCAACAAAAGCAAAACGAGGATAATGGAATGTAGTCGAATTAAGTCGGGTGATGCTGAGGGGACTAGATTAGGAAATGAGACACTTAAAGTAGTAAAGGAGTTTTGCTATTTGGGGAGCAAAAGAACTGATGATGGTCGAAGTAGAGAGGATATAAAATGTAGACTGGCAATGGCAAGGAAAGCGTTTCTGAAGAAGAGAAATTTGTTAACATCGAGTATATATTTAAGTGTCAGGAAGTCATTTCTGAAAGTATTTGTATGGAGTGTAGCCATGTATGGAAGTGAAACATGGACGGTAAATAGTTTGGACAAGAAGAGAATAGAAGCTTTCGAAATGTGGTGCTACAGAAGAATGCTGAAGATTAGATGGGTAGATCACATAACTAATGAGGAGGTACCGAGTAGGATTGGGGAGGAGTTTGTGGCACAACTTGACCAGAAGAAGGGATCGGTTGGTAGGACATGTTCTGGGGCATCAAGGGATCACCAATTTAGTATTGGAGGGCAGCGTGGAGGGTAAAAATCGTAGGGGGAGACCAAGAGATGAATACACTAAGCAGATTCAGAAGGATGTAGGTTGCAGTAGGTACTGGGAGATGAAGAAGCTTGCACAGGATAGAGTAGCATGGAGAGCTGCATCAAACCAGTCTCAGGACTGAAGACCACAACAACAACAACATGTCTATTTCACGATATAATCATACAAACTGTCAATCGGATGTCCGTACGATCGTTTTATGCACGGAAGTTGGCATTCCGGTCAGTGGACAACCATGCCAACAATGACGTCAGGGCATCTATGAAAGGAGGTAGTGTTTGCCTAGTAGTCCCACATCCGTAATCGCTGTGTACACCGTGACAGAGTGTTGGAAGTTGATGGAGTGCTGACACCAAAGTTATGTTGGCCGCTGATGCGTTATATATAGGGATCGTGTCAATCTATTCTGCATCAACTACAGCCTGAAGATGACGCATTGAAGCGCCAAAAGTGGTAGCTACAAAATAAATAAAATCATAAGGACAGCTGTACGCGTTTCATTTTCTCACAACAGCAAACGACCGTCGTCCCCAAGACCTCCTGTAAAAGAATGGACATACAAAAAACAGTTACAGACGGTGCAAAATGACATAGAGAAGATAACTAACAGACTCTCTGCGGTGGAGGGCCACATAAAGAAAGGAAGCAGCACAGTCGCTAACCGATGTGGACCGATGGCGTATTGAGAATCGTTCTGTTGTTTTTCGGATGTGGCGACAGTTTATAGAGACAGAAATTGTATCCCGAAAACCAGGCCAGAGCCGACCACATGTGACTTCAGCAGAGAGGACCGTTATTTGGCCGTAAGGGCACGACAGTACCACCTTAGTATTGCAAGGCAACTGGCATGTGAGTTCGCAGTATCCACTCGACGTATCGAGGCAAACGGTGTCAGGAGGCTTCGGCAGAGTGACCCTCATTGTTGGAGACCTGATGTATACCACTGATACGTCTCCACAGAAGGGAATGTCTAGAGTGGAGCCATCAACAAGCCACCTGGACGGTCGAGGAGTGGGCCGATGTTGTTTTCACAGAGTCTTCCGAGTGATTCTCGATGGATTCGCATCTGGAGGGAACATGGAACAGGATTTCGGGACCCAATCATTGTGGAAAAAGACCGATATCGAGGATGATCCCCGATGTTGTGGCCAGGAAATATGTTTACCACTCGAATCCCTCTTCATGGAACTGTACGGGTGAATGGGCAAGGTTTAAGTGCTGGTGGGTATCGTGACGAGATCTTTGGACTTCATCTGCGGTTGTTGCGAGGTGATGTGGGCCCAGACTTCGTAATGATGGACGATAATGCTCGACCTCATAGAGCACGGGTGGTTGATGTTGTCTTGGAAACGGAAGATATTGCAAGCATGGCGCGGCCTGCTCGCTCTTCCGATTTGAATCCCAAAGAACATGTCTGGGGTGCTCCAGGGAGACGGCTTGCATCATGTCGGCATCCACCAACCAATCTCCAAGACTTTCGAGCAGCTCTGCAGGAAGAATGGGCGTTATTGCCTCAACATGAGACTGATGACATCATTCACAGCATAGCCCGTCGCTGTCAGGCCTGTATTGCTGCTAGAGGTGGTCACACCCCTACAAAGCACATTAAATGGGTGTCGGAATGTGTTGCGCAAATCCGTTAAGTTGGAGGAAACGAAGAACATTTTTGTGTACCTTTATGCGTGTTGCGTTTCTTAACGTTCTGTATTCTCTGCATGGTTGCTGCTTTACTGTCACCTGTGTATACTGTTTTGTGGCAAAATGAACGCAACCTTGCAAAATTTCCGTTTGTTGCTTTAATTTTGAACACCATTGTAGCTGGGAGGAGGTTCAATAAAGAAAATTAAAAAAGTACAGCTTAATGCACTGACTCACGAGATAAGGATGTTGGGTTGACCACGATCGACTCGATAGGCCGGTTTAAAAGACTGTTGGTCTCGAATACTGGCCAGCTCCAATGTGGTACCCAGACGGTCTTTCGTATCCGTCCAGGCAACTTTCGGGTTGGTCCACGACCTGCACCTTAGGAAACACTATCAACCAGCCAAATTACGACAACACTCAGAACAAAGTTTATACTGTTCACTGAAAAATGACGTAGATTAACTTAAGATTGTGGCGACAAGAAAATAATCTTGCTTCAAAGTTAAAAATAAAATTCCATATCATGGAAGAACAGTGAACGTTGTGCCCACCACCACTACCGCAAGCCTCATCGTTATATGTTGCTTGGTTCAGGAATGTAGAATTTGCATGAACTCCCGTCGTTAAAGTATTTCACAGGAATTAGTTTTCATCAAGCGCAGCACAAATATTCTCCCAGCAGCTATGTTCTATGATGTGCTGTGATGGCTTTCAAATTCTTGCATCGTTTAGAGCAAACAGTGATGCCAGTTAAAGTATGAGAGGCGAATACTGGATGCACAGCATCTATAGTCCAGCGAAAGGAGTTAGTAGCGCAGTTGTGCGTGGACGTAACAAGCGAGCTGGTGCATCAGTTCAAACACCCGACTCGTATTCCGGATGTGCGCTGACCAAATCCCCGTCCGACCACTCAGATTTAAGTTTCTTATGCCTTCGCTCAATCGGTTGTGGGGGATGGCCCAAGGGTCCTCTGCAAACGACATTTACTTGCTTCTCAATCCTTGATCATTCCGAGTCTAGTTGCAATTCCATCTTTACGACTTTCACGGCGAGATTGACGATTTTCGTCTACAGTTGGAGGCGAGTTAATTTTGCAATTTTTTCTTTCCACGAACGAGAAAAAAGGCAACATTCACGTAGCTGAAAACCCAGACTCCCATGTTCCTTGAGATAACTACACAAGTTTCTGCAGTCGGTGTCGAGCTGATTAAACTTCATCTGGGCGTTTTATCATGTCACAAGGTTTCAAACCGATTTTTCCCAGCAACCACAGGATCCACGATGTGAAAGGTTCCACCAAGGATTCAGTGAACAACTGTATTACTGTAGGAGTATATGAGCTACGTTCCGAGTGTGCAGCTGCCTACATAAGGGGAGCAGGGAGGCCAGTCAGCACACCCGTAGCAGAACAAGAACTACAACAGCACAACAAATCAGCGACAGCCGACTGTGGACAACCTATCATGTTCTAGCAAGCCCGTGTATTGGCAACAAGGTAGTGGATCTACCAGCTCCAAAATACGAGAGGCGATTGAAATTATTAAGCAACCTGAAACCATTAAGAGAGGGGATGGCTACAAAATTTCGACCGCCAGATATCCCAATCCGACGAGCTGCGAGCTGTCGGAGGTTAGAAACCTCACCAGGCACGGACGCGACATCCTAAACAAACAGCTATATAGGACATTCCAGTGTATTTCCGCTCACACCAGGAACAAAACCTGCCCAACAGAATATATGCAGACTGACGCCAATCGTCGACCCCCGACAAACAGTCTCCTGCCTACTCTCTCCCTCTCGCAGTGACTAGCCTGTTATGTTTTAGGGGCAACAAATTTCCCCAAATATGACGTAATGACGCCGATAGTTTGCAATAAATAGGGACACTTTTCTTCCATAAAAACCAGTCTTCCTCTGAGGAAGGCCATTATAATACGGTCGAAACGTCGGCTTTATAGTTTATACATTTTAAAGTATTTTTAGATTTTATGCAATGAGGTGGTTCTACACCCAAATGAATTTTAATCATCTCCTATGTTAGCTTTTAGTGCAGGACTCGGTCTCCCGTTACATTCCTTTGCAAACTATAGTTTGATATTCGAGTACGAGCTTCTAATAGGAGAAGCAGTTGTTTGGGCTATAACTCTTTTTTTTTAGTATACGCCTAATGTTTTATAAATACCTGAAGTTGTATGCTGGAGACTGATAAATTAATTCAATGTGAAGAGTGCTTCTAATACGAAGTTTTTTATTGCTTGTATGTTCAACGGATTACTATTTTCGACAGAACCTCTACCTGGATTGTGTAGTACTAAGCTCTTTGGAGCAGGCGTGTGTGTTTACTCAGTGCGCTCGTATATGTAGGTGTTTTCTCGTGGAAAAACAATTTATTAAGGCAGTATTGCTTAAATAAGTAAATTAGTATCTATTGTGATCTATATATTGAATGTGTCGCTTTTACTTGCGTAGTTCTCGTGAAAAGTTAACTGTACTAAAGTGTAAGCCGTTGGCGTGTGTGTTTACTCAGTGCTCTCGTAAAAATAGATGTTTACTCGTGGAAAAACAATTTATTAAGGCAATATTGTAGCTTAAATAAGTATATTACTATCTATTGTGATCTATATATTTTAGGTTTCGCTCTTACTTGTGTAGTTATCGTGAAAAGATAACTGTTCTAAAGTGCAAGCCTTTGGCGTGGGTTTGTTTTCGTTATTGACCGTAGTGATTATTCAATAATTTCCAGGTAGTGTCTGTGTAGCTTTATTGTGAAGAGTATCGTACGTGTATAGTTTGCATCTGGTTCGTGTTTTCTGTGTTTCTATACTTCCGTACAGTTAATTCTCCATATTGTGCAGTAAAGTTGTTAAATGGTGTTTCTGTTTCCATTAGGGTATTTATACACAATTCAGTGATAGCGCCTGTTCAAATTTGTCGTTAGAAAATATCGAACTTCTTCAGTTTCTTACTCGTTTCGTGATTTCCGGCACTATAACCTACGCCAGCAATTAACTTCGCGCTGTTTACATTTGCCTGCTGCTACATTCGCCTGACGTCCAGAATATCTCTGCTCATCTCACCGCAAGCTAAGTTACTTTCTGCGAATTATTAAATGGTGTTGGGGAATTGTTTGTAGTGTAATTTGTATCGTTTATATTTGTGTTGTTTGTTTGTAGTGTAATTTGTATTGTTTAATCTGCCGTCATGTGTGACAAATGTGGATGTCGTCGTAGATTAGTGAGCACGGAAGTGAAATGTCAGGATTGTGGGTTGGTGTTTCACTGGGGAGATTGTAGCGGGGAAGCTGTTACAGTACCAGATGAGGCTCGCCAATGGAGTTGTAGATTATGTAGCCGTGACAAGAAAGTCGTGGAACAGGGAAAGAAGCCGGCCGAAGTGGCCGTGCGGTTCTGGGCGCTGCAGTCTGGAACCGAGCGACCGCTACGGTCGCAGGTTCGAATCCTGCCTCGGGCATGGATGTGTGTGATGTCCTTAGGTTAGTTAGGTTTAATTCGTTCTAAGTTCTGGCGACTGATGACCTCAGAAGTTAAGTCGCATAGTGCTCAGAGCCATTTGAACAGGGAAAGAAGATTTGTGCCCTTCAGGCTGAACTAGAAATGGTGTACTTTGAATTAGGCAGGTTGAAGGCGGAAAGAGACACTGGGAGCTGGGAACAGGTAACAAGTCGTAGTCAGAAGAAGAAAACGTTAGAAATCACTTTTCAGATTCCAGTGAGCAATCAGTTTGATTTGTTACCTGAAGTTGAAGAGCCTCAAACAGTTTTTGAGCAAAGTAGGGTGCAGCAGACTCGTAGTAACAATTGTAATGCTAGGTCGGCAGTAAAGTCAAGCAGAAAGAAAAGATTACTGCTGTTAGGTAGCAGTCACGGGAGAGGTATAGGCCAGTTGCTGCAGGATAGGTAGGCTAGGAGTCGAGTACCAGGTCACAAGCGTTGTGAAACCTAGTCTACATTTACATCTACATTTATACTCCGCAAGCCACCCAACGGTGTTTGGCGGAGGGCACTTGACGTGCCACTGTCATTACCTCCCTTTCCTGTTCCAGTCGCGTATGGTTCGCGGGAAGAACGACTGTCTGAAAGCCTCCGTGCGCGCTCTAATCTCTATAATTTTAAAATACGTGATCTCCTCGGGAGGTATAAGTAGGGGAAGCAATATATTCGATACCTCATCCAGAAACGCACCCTCTCGAAACCTGGCGAGCAAGCTACACCGCGATGCAGAGCGCCTCTCTTGCAGAGTCTGCCACTTGAGTTTATTAAACATCTCCGTAACGCTATCACGGTTACCAAATAACCCTGTGACGAAACGCGCCGCTCTTCTTTGGATCTTCTCTATCTCCTCCGTCAACCCGATCTGGTACGGATCCCACACTGATGAACAATACTCAAGTATAGGTCGAACGAGTGTTTTGTAAGCCACCTCCTTTGTTGATGGACTACATTTTCTAAGCACTCTCCCAATGAATCTCAACCTGGTACCCGCCTTACCAACAATTAATTTTATATGATCATTCCACTTCAAATCGTTCCGCACGTATACTCCCAGATATTTTACAGAAGTAACTGCTACCAGTGTTTGTTCCGCTATCATATAATCATACAATAAAGGATCCTTCTTTCTATGTATTCGCAATACATTACATTTGTCTATGTTAAGGGACAGTTGCCACTCCCTGCACCAAGTGCCTATCCGCTGCAGATCTTCCTGCATTTCGCTACAATTTTCTAATGCTGCAACTTCTCTGTATACTACAGCATCATCCGCGAAAAGCCGCATGGAACTTCCGACACTATCTACTAAGTCATTTATATATATATTGTGAAAAGCAATGGCCCCATAACACTCCCCTGTGGCACGCCAGAGGTTACCTAAACGTCTGTAGACGTCTCTCCGTTGATAACAACATGCTGTGTTCTGTTTGCTAAAAACTCTTCAATCCAGCCACACAGCTGGTGTGATATTCCGTAGGCTCTTACTTTGTTTATCAGGCGACAGTGCGGAACTGTATCGAACGCCTTCCGGAAGTCAAGAAAAATAGCAAAGCTTAGCCAGGTTACAGAAAACCTAGGGGCCTTGTGCAAGGATTTTGATGGCGAGGACCATGTTCTTATAGTAGGAGGAGCAGGAAACAGCCTGGCTAGCAATTCGGACTATAGTATTAGGTGTGACCTGGATGTAATAGGTGCAGCAACAGCTCACACACGTGTGGGGACTGTGTAGAAAGGATAGATTAGTTGATCTCCTGGCAGAAAATGTAATGGGGGCCACATGCACAAAAGACAAAATACCTGTGATTACTGGAATCAGAGGGACACATATTTTATGTTAGTGAGGTTACAGAGAGAGAGTATTGAAAGAGATTAAAACAGTGCCATAATGTCTGTAGCAGTATTTAAAGAAACAAAATTTTTGTGTTTCATCAGAACATTAGAGGACTGAAAATTAAGATAGATGAGCTTCTTGTATGCCTAGAAAATGGGGTAAATTCTAAAGGTATAGAGTTTTTATGTCTCTCTGAACACCATGTAACCGCAGGGATGGAGAAGTTAAATTTAAGGGATTACAGATTAGCATCTTATTCATGTAGAGTCAACATGGAAAAAGGAGCAGTTACTACTTCTATACAAACTGGACACAAAGTCAAAAATATTAAAACAAATAGTTTTTGTGTAGATCAGATCCTTGAGGCATGTGCTTGTGAGTTGCTACTGCAATATGCTTCTATAGTAATTGTAACAATCTACAGATCCCCTCGAGGTAACTTTCAGCTATTCATGAAAAGTCTTGAGGCATTATTGAGTTAGCACATAGCGTGTGCACCAATTAATATTTATACTGAAGTATCTTTACTATCAAGTGATTAACTGTATCACATGTTTTTGATTGCACAAGAAATAATGGGCTGTTCAAAAAGGTTACAGGTGGTTAATTATTTGGTTAGTTAGTTACATGCTTCATAGATCATTTGAACGATTCTGTTATAGAAATGATGTGGAACGGGGCAATTTGCAGGATATGTATACATGGTCAGTGTTAACATTAATGAAGACATTATTGTTTCTAAGCCTATTCATGCAACTACTTTTTTTTTTTACTGGCTGCTGCCAGCTTTTAGACAAAAATTCGCCAAGGGAGTAAAAGGAATTATCAAGGAGAAATGGTTTTAAATTAGATTTAGAACTTACTTCGGTACCTGGAGACATTTTATATTAATCGTAAAATGATAAAAAATCTTGTTATTGTATTTTCAACTCTTTTCTGAACATGTGACACATTTAACAGTGGGTAGTAAAGATCATTTTTTCCTATTTGTGTTGTACTTATGGACATCACTGTTTTTCTCGAATTTTGATTATTTATGACGAATTTCATTAGTGAATACATGTATTGTGAAGGCGCAGTTAGAATCCCTAGTTCCTTGAAAAGGTATCTACATGGCACCCGTGTTTAACCCCACATCACTTTATCCTTTTGCAGATACTCCTGCCCTCTCCAAGCAGACAGCGTTGTCTCCCATTGTTTCATTTCGATCTCTTCCTCGCATTCCTTGACATTATCCGGTAGGGGTAGACCACTGCAGGCATCTATTCATCGCTACAGCCGGACCCAGTCGAATGCTTATGATTCCTATATAGTGGGCAACGGTACAACCATTGTTGTCATCTCATTCTAAGGCTTACACGTCAACTGGTAATGTCTAATGAAGTATTCTTGAGCTTTTCTTGACATTTGTTCTGACAAGTTGTTTGAGGCCCTGCAGTTACGTTTATCTCACGAAACGACAATGAAGAGTTTCACTACGCTGCCTGACAAGAAAAGTGAAGCATACAGAAGGAGGAGGACGGGTGGAGGGGGAGGGAGGAGGATTGGGGAGGTCTGAGGAAATGAAGTTCACGGATTGAGAGGACATGTGACGTTATTCCAGTATTTATACTGCAGTAGCTTGACTATCAAGTGATTAACTCTCTCAATGTTTGTGATTGCACAAGGAATAATGGGCTGTTCAAAAACGTTCGCCGCGCGGGGTTAGCTGAGCGGTCTAGGGCGCTGCAGTCGTGGACTATGCGGCTGGTCCCGGCGGAGAGCTGAACTGTCTGCGCCCTAGACCGCTCAGCTAAAGGCCTTGGCAGTGCGAGCCCCCTTGCCAGTAAGATGTTGGACGCTAACCGGTACGGATGCATGCAAAATGGTTCAAATGGCTCTGAGCACTACGGTACTTAAATTTTGAGGTCATCAGTCCCCTAGAACTTAGAAATACTTAAACGTAACTAACTTAAGGACATCACAGACATCCATGCTCGAGGCAGAATTCGAACCTGCGACCGAAGCGGTCGCGCGGTTCCAGACTGTAGCGCCTAGAACCGCTTGGCCACCCCGGCCGGCGGATACATGCACTGATTCGGTTGGGAAGAGCGTTATGAAGTCGTCGTATCATCTTAAGCTGATCCACAGCTGTTGTAAATGGTCGTTGATATCTTGGATACTGACTCTTTTACGGAGCTGACGTTGATCTGCTGCCATAAAAGACCTATTGGCGACAGCTAAGGAGAGCTTGCTGCCCACGGGAGGACCTCTTCATCAGGCAGACAGTTCATACAGGCAAGGCTGTGTGTTGTAACTGGTCGTTGATATCTTGGATACTGACTCTTTTACGGAGCTGACGTTGATCTGGTGCCATAAAAGACCTATTGGCGACAGCTAAGGAGAGCTTGCTGCCCACGGGAGGACCTCTTCATCAGGCAGACAGTTCATACAGGCAAGGCTGTGTGTGGACAGGTATTGTCGTGTTTAAAAAAGGTAACACCGTATTCATGCGTGAGAGGTAGCACATGAGGACACCACATGCCCATGACGTACTGTTGTGCTGTCAGAGTTCTCTCAATAAATAGCAGTTGTGACATGCAGTCAATATCGTTGGCTTACCATGCTTGACGCCACAAGAGCACGGCTCTGCCTCTCCAAAACAATGAAATATTGAGATCCCTCCTCATATCGCTGCCATACTCGCCAACGATGGTCAGCTGGAGTAGAGCAGAACCGCGTTTCATCACCCAACACAATAATCCATTCATCAGCATTCCTGGTCACGGCACCACTCCAAATGCAACCGTTGGCGTTGTGGTGTTAACGACAGCCTACGTATGGAACGGCATTTCCCTAGTCCGGCACCGAGCGAGGTGGCTCAGTGGTTAGCACACTGGACGACGATTCAAATCCGCGTCCAGCCATCCAGATTTAGGTTTTCCATGATTTCCCGAAGTCGCTCCAGGCAAATACCAGAATAGTTCCTTTGACAGGGCAAGGCCGATTTCCTGCCCCATCCTCGCAACATTCCAAGCTTGCGCCCCATCTCTATTGACCACGATGCCGACAGGACGTTAAATACATACCTTTCTTTTTTCCATAGTCCGGCTGCTGCTAGTATCCGACCAGTGTGCGACGTGACACAGAATACTGCAAGTAATCTGTTACGTGATCTCGGATAGCAGGAGCAGATGCGGATGGGTTGTGGTGCGCACAATTTAGTGATCCTCCCTTGAAGTGGTCAGACGTTGTAATCTGGAACCGTGATGACAAGTTTGCCTATCCTCAATTTCCCATACTGTCCAACATCAGGCCACTGTCACATCCGAATTCCCACAAATGTGGATATTGTACGATTATACCAGTCGGCCAAATGAAGACCCACAAATGACGTACCTGTCAGGCAGTGTCAGGTGATTATAACGCTCTCTCATACGAGTACACGTCATCTCAATGTCCTTCACAATAATATCAACATCTGACGCCTCTCACGTCCATTATTATCGCACCAGTCCCGGTAACAACACTGAATATGAACAACACTAGTGGACTCGGGTGGCTGTTCCACCTGTTACATTATCTACCCACCAATACAGCTCGAAGTTAGATTGAGATCCGACCATGTCCTCTGGGCGTTTCACTTCCTTTCTCGGGCATTTTATTTATGTTGTCCCTTCAAGTGTAGTGCCTGACTAGCAGGTGTTCTTGGAGAGGCAGTTGGCGCACACGGCGGCCGCGACTGTACGCGCCGAGGGTGACAGATAACCGCAATCTTATCGACGCCTCACCAGCCAGGGGGGATGCCAGCCATCCGCGGCTCGTCTTCGGAATTTCCGGTGCTCGCCCCGCGGGTCAACACCGGCAGGTAGATAACGCCGCATCAGCTCTGCTCTGCTCTTACTACACGTCCGAGATGGCCGTCTCAAGGGCGATTTTCTTGTGGCCTGTCATGACATACACCAACTTTAGTGTAAGACAAAATGCGTCAACTACTCCGTCTGAAATAATAGAAAGTGTGAAAAGATGAGAAAGAGAGATATTGCCTATGGACTACATGCAAAGTTACGAACTTCCGGCAAAACTGAACAATATATGAAACTACAAACATTCGATTGGTCGAGCGAGTAATGTCCGTGTTATGCTCGTCTAGGAGACCAACAGGACTTCCCACACTTTTAGGGTCAAAGTTGTACACACGGTAGAGCATCTTAAAGTGTACAGGGTGCATCGTAATTAATAACGAAAACTGACACCTGTGAAAGTATACAATAATATAAAACTGCCTTCAGGCGTACAAAATACTCAGTCTGGAACCGCGCAACCGCCACGCTCGCAGGTTCGAATCCTGCCTCGGGCATGGATGTGTGTGATGTCCTTAGGTTAGTTAGGTTTAAGTAGTTCTAAATTCCAGGGGACTGATGACCTCAGATGTTAAGTCCCATAGTGCTCAGAGCCATTTGAACCATTTTCGCAAAAAATATTTTAACAACTTAGTCGAATGCTGTTGGATGAGATCGTCGACAACCGCCAATATTTATACAGGTGCACACCCCGTTTTTTCGAGACACAAATGCAAGAGAGCGCTATGCAAAAAAACTTTAAATCCTCGGTAGCCGTGACTGCGCTGACCAAGAACCAAACTACGGCATGTGTAGAAAGACACACACACACACCGCGCGTGCGCACACGCTTAACAACTAACATCACCATGCAAGGAAGATGACCAACGCCAGACGTCATTGACAGTGAATATTAATTACCAACGGGTGAGCAAGTAACATTACATATGTTCCTCTGTTCTTTGAGCATGGAAGGAGCCGGATTCCACGTAGAATTTCAATAAAAATTTCGTTTTTATTTAACGTCACTTGCTACTTTAATCTCAACAGCTTCGTTAATAACACTGTCCTATATCTGAAAGTGCATGTCCGAATCTCCGTGTTCTTATATTCCATGAGACGACCGGTACCAACACAATGTTCTGCAGTAGCTTGATTGTTGTAAGCTTATGTGACTCTGATGCTCAACACACTGGTTTTCCAGGTTCTGATGTATTACAAGCCACATCTGTAAGGGATACAGCAGACGTTCGCTTTACTTAAAGACCTTTCTTGTTTAAATTCTGCTTGGAATCCTGCTCGCTCCTGGTCAAACAACAAGGAACAGAGTTAATCCTACTTGCTCATTAATACACACTATCGATAACCTCTGATGTTCGTCGTCTTGTGTTGTGGCGCTGGTTTTCACGGTGTTTAAATTTCCTTGCACTTGTGCCTTGAAAATGACGAAGTATGCACCTGTCGAAATACAGGCAGTTGTCGAAGACGTCACTCTGCCGTATTCCCATAAGTAGCTTGAATACAAGATTACTAAAAAAAAGGGGGGGGGTTGATTGAACAGGTGTCCACATAGGAGCCGTTTGAGAGATGATTACGAGTGTGTGTGTGGTTACGAGTCACCACTGTCTTCCGTATGAAATATAGTCCTACTTACTACAAATGTGTTTAAAATGTGAACTTATCGATTATATCTCCGTCTGCTTGGGCCCGAATTTCACCCATATCCTACCGTTACAACAAATACAATACGGCATCAGCACGTAGCATTTTACGATGTACAGGTAGCGTCATACGCGGAATCTTTCTCTGTGTTTTCGCATGTACGTCATTTTAGTTTTAAGTCCAGGTCTGCCATCTGTTAACAGTACGCGGAAGCAGTAATGCTTTAGTGCATCTCATCGAGCATCTTCCATCGTGTTTGTCGAGACGTTAATCGTCGTTCAGTTCAGATGAGCAATTGATAACATCTGCATTTAATGTCGGGTAAAAGGAAAGAAAGTGTGCCTGTCGCGGAAAGAAGCGTGTACGAAGATCGTATGCTTTAGAAGTAAAGCAAAGAGAGTAATTTCGGGTCGCTATGAGAAAGGCGAGCGTATTGCTGACATTCAGCGTGCTTTGAGACTTGGTGAATCCACTGTGAGAACTGTTCGTGACAACGCAAAATGATTCGAAAAACTACTCACTGTTCAGCTGGGTTAAGTGTGATTAGAGTGACCAAATCTCGCTCGGAGGCGGTGGAAAGAATGGGAAAAAATGCTAAGTCATTGGACTGTGCACCACAACCAATAATACATGACTCTCTCTGGAGCTCATACTCAACCGAAAGCCGAGAGCTTGTAAGCAGATTTCGCGAAAGAAGACGGCGATCCAGCACCTTTCTCGACAATCTCAGGCTGATAAGACCGTCGTACTTCACCTTTCTCTCATTTCATCTCTTCTTATGACGTCTCTCCTATTGAGGACGGAACCGCAAAACCCAGCGCTGAAATCACGCGGATTTCTTATGGATGACCGAGCAAAACGTTTTATACATACCGCTGCTCAGAATCTACACAAAAAGGCCTCAAGGGGTGGTATAAAGGGTCAATGAACCACCCCTTCCCCTGGGGCGTTGATTCGCACACATTTCGCGGACAAATACGACAGTTCGTAGTGCGATGAGAAATAGGACGAATTCATGGCAAACTTTGACACTGGTGAGACCCCCAGACGATTCAACCCTACTCTAGGACATCGTGTGGCTGCAGCCTCACTCATCGAGCTCAAAAACCTTTGGCGTGTAGTACGCACGCAGTTTTTCTTCGGATATACGGTGTGGAGGCACTAGCGTCCGTTCAAAACCATTCGAGAAAATTTGAAAGTGATCCGAAGCAGCAAAGCGTGTTTATGCTTTTTCAGCCTCCTGTGGCGTGCCCACGGAGGAGTGCAACATTGACATGTGCTTGAATAAAACGGCGAACGGTCCCTCTCCCTCCATCCCTTCCATCCCCCCTCCCTCTCCACCCCCTCATTTCGTCGGTACCACCCGTGCATCTTTGTTAAGCACGGTAAAATTGTACCTGTCAGACGTGTCGACATCCATTCAGCTCAGGGGTGCTTCGCGCCTGCGTTAGTCGCTCAGGGCAGGAAACCCCTCCTAAAGGGTCCAGAAGGCGTTCATCACTTCACCAGAAGTTGTTTGTTAGCGTGAAACTTGAACAATCTTCAGGATAAAAACTGTCTTGACTGCAAAATCATTTAATGTCAATGACGCGTTTCATCTGTTTGGGGCATCATCAAACTGTGTAAAAGCAGCTGCATGTGAAACCCATCCGTCATCTAGCTACATAAAATGGAAAACGGACGCAGCACTAACTGGACATGTAATCCATACGTCATGAAACCATTTAAAATGCAAGGTGGATCTTTAACATTATGGTGCGTGCATCTCGTACCGTGTTTATTTTATAAGGGTGCCCCTGTTTCGTACTGCTACGGCGGAGTCAGCTGGTTTGTTCGCGGTCAACCTTGCATTTTCAATATTTTTATGACGGATGGATTACATATCCAGCTACTTTTACACAATCTGATGATGACCTAAAAGGGTGAAATGCAACGTTGACATTAAATAATTTCCAACCAAGACTGTTCGTATCCTGAAACAATACGAAACGGGTTGCTATAGCACCCTGCCACAGCGGAATGGAATAATTTTTACGTGAACAATCTTCTCTCTATGTGCTCGCTGTTTGTAGTCAATAGGGGGAGAAATCACTTGTTGACTGCTGACCGCCACAGGAGAACGTCGGCTGCAGGCCACAAGCTGTCTTGTGACAGCGATTCCTCGCTAGCTAGGACGTCTTACCTTACTAATTTCTTTGTGGACTTTAATTCTGCAATGACTGACTTACTTACCTACCTTAAAATCTGTCGACCCGCCGCCTCGACCCGCTGGCGTCGTGCAACCAACCTACGCGCACCAGCTGTATATCGAACCGGGAATAAACTTCATTTTTGTTCATAAAAGTCTACATCTTACGATTCAACGACGCCTAAAATATGTCAACATTTTGATTATCTTGTCTAGGCTCACTCTACATCTGCACAATACATAGGAAAACAATAAAGAGAACTAACTGGACAAAGTAATAACAAGAATGGATGTACTTAGCAGCAGACATCACCACAATCTTCCGTAACTATGGAATCTGTAAGATAAGGAAATAATGGTACTTAGGTTATTGACCTGCAATTGTATGCATCTTTTATGAGAGTCTGCCTTTTCATGAGGCGACTTTTCTTACGGATATTTAAATACTTCTGGAGATTGACCGCACCTCTTATACACGTTGCATAGCTCACAGAGTACAGGACTTACGTAAGGTGCAAATTCATTTCATTGTACCCAAGTGAGTCTTTATTCTTCACCGATGTAGTTTCCTCCTTGTTTGGGTGCTGTAACTTCATGTGATACAACTAACTTATCAGCGATGCTTGGATATCACTATTCAGACACAAAACTTTATTAAATAAACTCTGAGACTCCGTCAGTACTTTGTGTGTTTCGGTGTGTACTGTATTAAAAAAAATAGACGCTCTTCCTTGCTTTTTTTAGGAGAGTCTCTGAATTTGGATTGAATCAACATATTAAAATATGGCATACACAGTGAATTTCCCTACAAAGGAAGAAGTAGACCCATTTTTATAAAGAAAAGTCTCGCACTACCAGGTCAGTATATTTACGGTACAGTGTGGAATGACGCTTAGAACATCTCTAGCCGTCTATTTTGCATTTAATTTATTTACGCAACAAGTTTCGGTGTGCCATTACACTATCTTTAGTACCCTTTACCAACGTACGCTAGGAGGGATCTAATCTCTTATGCACTCGTAACAGGAGGTAATGGTAAATAACGCTGTCTACTGATCTCTGGCTTACACGACGTACCACCTCGCACATCAACTGACGATTCGTGTAAGCCAGAGAGAGATCTACGGACGCTGGTAATTTAACAATCGCTCCATTATGAATGCACACGACGCTGTATTCCTCCTACTGTACGTTTGTCAAGGAGCCTGAAGATGGTGTAATGGAACACCGGAACTGATGGCGTAAATAAATTAAATCCAAAAGCGACAACTGCAGGTGTTTTAATTTTTATTTCATTTCGTACTGAACAGCCGAAGTCCCTTTAACCATTTACTACAACGATGGACATACCAAGATTTTCACAGTGACATAGTGATCCTCCCATAACGGGTCGGGGGGAGGGGTGACACGCAGTGCACCTAGCGAATCATTCATTTAAGGACTCCGTAGGTGAATGTAGCTGGCGCAAATTTCCCTCTGCTTTCCTAGTACTTGCATAATATATTGCCAACCGTTGTCTACAGCACTCGAGCAGTCCATTACAAATTGTGCCGGAGACTGGCAGACGCTACACGAGCGCGCCAAGTGCTTCCTGCTTTCCCTCTCCGCGGCAAGTCGGTCGCTGTAAACCGCTAGCCGGGACAGTCGGCTCCGCGGCCCCTGACAAGAGTGAGTTGCGAAAACAAAGACGACTTCTTTCGGCGCGGGACTTCGTGATCGGAGCGCTCTGTCGATACCGGCGTATGCACGGAAACGTGTCGCGTGCGGATCGTATTTCTCCCGGCGGGCCGCAACCCTGAGAGCGGAGCGGTGCGCGGCGCGCTGCAGCCGCCGCGTTGCCCAAGAGGCACGTCTGCGCTGCCGGCAGCCCGCCTCCGATTCCCACACCTCCGCTCTCCGCCCGCCTTGTCTCAATCCACCGGCCACCTGCTGCGAGCGGTTATGATGACGATTCCAGAGACCTTTTCAAGTCTCAGACATATGATGCAGCCTATCTACTAAGGTTATAAAAATCATGGCATACCTCTTTCTATAATGTCGGACCTCCAGCGTAGTGCAGCAGCTCGACTTGGCATGGACTCAACAAGTCGTTGGTAGCCCCCTGGAGAAATATTGAGCCCGCTGCCTCTGTAGCCATCCACAACTGCAGAAGTGCGGCCCATGTACGATTTTGATCACAAACTGACCTCTCGATTACAACCCATAATGTTAGATGGGATACATGTCGGGCGATCGGAGTGGCCAACTCATTCGCTCGCATTGTCTACAAAGTTCTTCAGACCAATCGCGAACAGGTGTGGACCAGTGACATGGCGCTTTGTCATCCAAAAAATCTCCTTCCTAGTTTGGTAACATGAAGTCCATGAACGGCTTCAAATGCTCTCCAAGTAGCCGAACTTAAACATTCCAGTAAATAATCCGGTCAGTTGTACCAGAAGACCCACTCCATTCATGTAAACACCATTATGGAGCCACCACTAGCTTGAAATCTGCCTTGTTGACAACTTGGGGTCTGCGCCACACCATCAGCTCTCACCAATTGAAATCGGGACTGGTCTCACGAGCCCATGGTTTTGCAGTCATCTAAGGTCCAACTGGACAACGGCCTTGCTGCAGTAGATACACCGGTTCCCGTGAGATCACCGCAGTTACACGCTGTCGGGCGTGGTCGGCGCTTGGATGGGTGACCATTTCTTTCGAGGTGCACTCAGCCTCGTGATGCCAATTGAGGAGCTACTCGACCGAATAGTAGCGGCTTCGGTCAAGAATACCATCATAACGACCGGGAGAGCGGTGTGCTGACCCCACGCCCCTCCTATCCGCATCCTCAGCTGAGGATGACACGGTGGACGGATGGTCCCGGTAGGCCACTCGTGGCCTACCGGGACCATCCGTCCACCGTGTCCAACTGGTCACAAGCCCAGGAGAGGCACTGCAGGCCGTGCTGTAGCAAAGGCACTCACATCGGTCAACTGCTACCATAGCCCATTAACCCAAGTTTCGCTGTACTGTCCTAACGGATATGCGGATATTCCAAGCAATGTTGTTTGTCCGTTAGCACTGGCTACTGTACGCAAACAACGCTGCTCTCTGTCGTTAAGTGAATTCCTTCAGCCACTGCGTTGTCTGCGGTGAGAGGTATTGCCTGAAATTTGATATTTTCGGCACACTCTTAACACTGTTGGTCTTGGAATTCTGAATTCTCTGACGATTCCCGAAATGGAATGCCCCATGCGTCTAGTTCCAGCTACTATTCCGCTTTCAAGTCTGTTAATTCCCGTCGAGCGACCATAATTATGTCTGAAACCTTTTTACATGACGCACCTGAGCACAAACAACTCCACCAATGCACTTGCCCTGCCCTTTTATACCTTGTGCACGCGATACTACCGCTATCTGTATATATCGCTATACCTTGAATTTTTGTCACCTCAGTGTATGCGCAGTCTGCAACGACGAATGATCATTTGCAACAACACCAGGTTGATTTCAACTGATTAAAGAACCTATGCCTCGGTTTCAGGTAGGATGACACATTTCGTTCGACGCTGAGGTGCTATTCCAATAGTTAGTGAGCCTCTGCAATGCTGTTTGAGTTTAGAGAGAATATCAAGAGGGTGAGGCATGAATGGAAATTTGAATTGAGTGGGGGAGGCGTGGTGGGATAGTCCACGCAGCTGTGCAAAGCCACTGTGCCAGGGGTGGCGTAGCGGTTAGCACCCCTGCCCTGTGAGCAGGAGACCTCGGCTCGAATCCCTGCCTTGGTACGAATTTTTATTCGTCGCTTCAGTCTGATTGTACATATCACACAGGATGATTTTGATGATCATGATCATGATAGATATAGAGCGCTCAATAGCGTGGTCATCAGCACCCATAGTGGATACCAACAGACACATCTTGTGGCTTAAGCGATGTCTGTTCTCACAAGCGAAATTGCTGCGCCGATTACCCAGTGACACAAATCAGCAGATTTTTTCAGCTCACCGGGCTATGTCGTCACCAATATGTGGTTCTTATGTATTAATATCTTCCACTCGTTTCGAAAAGAACTCTTAAACACAAATTACCTGTTATAGGGATGGCTGACGACACCCACTCGCAGCTTATTGTCGTCTAATCTCCAGTACTTTAGATAGGATCGCAGACACTTCACAGTCTTTTAAAATGTGTTGTGTAGCTGCCGCGGTCAAACAGGATCATGTACAGATCTCCATCCAAGCAAACAAGCGTTAGGGTAGTCATTACGATTTAGTGTGTAGTGACCTATTTCTGACAATCGATCCCTACAAGTGTACAGTGCTTCATAAACAATCCGTGAAGTGTTTATTTACGTGCAGTGATATAGTTATTCTTTGGCTTAGCTTTTGTTAGTTATTCCGTGCTGTTCATGTCTGCACAGTTCATTCATGTGTGTAGTTTGCTAAATATATGTGGGAATAAAGGAATTGTTTTCTCCAACACCCACACGTGCTTCGTCCCCTATCTCGCTATCATGTCATTGCCAATTAATCACTGCGCTGAATAGTTACGATTAACTGTTCCATCGATATTCCTTATACAGATTTCATTTGTTCACTTCAGGAGAATTACGGGATCGTATCTTGCTATGACGACAGGGCGTTTCACCTCTAACAAGACTCCTCTGGGACCTCCTCTAACAAGACTACTCTGCGCTCTTTCCACTGATTCTGAAAAGGAGGTTAAGACATCTGATTCGAATCACTAGTCAGAGTAAGGAACAGTTTAGCAAGCCTATTCGATGAAGTCAACACCCACTGTTATCCTGAACCTAGAACATTGCATGTCTGCTGACATCTAAAAGCATTCTGTGCTGCCGTGACAGGAATTTATTTATGATATGGTAAATGTCGGAGCGAACTGATTTAATATGTGGGTGTTCCTACTTACGTGTTGTCTGATTCCAATCACTTGCGATATTATTTCATAATCTATCACCGATTACTGGAGCAAAATCAATTGTAGCACCAAGCAACAAACTCTTTGACGCTACCCTAAATTTCTGTTACGTGAATTTCATTTTTCTGTATACGTAAGTCATATTTATAACAACAGTACAACATAGCTGTTTCAATAAATACCATACTATCCTTCTGAAACACTATTTTAGGCTTCCTATAAGAAATCCACATTACCAATGTTGAAACCAGTTTCATTAAGAACCCCATACTTTTCCACCATGAACTGACGACCTGTAACAATTAAATAGTATAACAGGATAATACATTTCATGAGGGGCGTACTCATTTAGCAAATTCCCAAACTTTATAACGTTTTAACAAAGGAAGCAAATTTTGCAATTAAAAGACTGGAGGACAAAAGATAATGTATTACATGTAATTTTACAACTGTAGCCGACACGTTTACATTAAAGTCTCCATAACGTCCAACAAACTGCAGACTGACAAAGTCTAAAACCAATTTCGAAATAAGCACGAAAAGCGCTTTACGATAAAACTCTTTACACATCCATTCTCAGTCGTTTTAAATTACATAAAAATTTCATTTATTCTACTTTGTTGAGATGAAAGCAGAGTTGTTAAAAATAATACTGCATTCAGTTATGATTGGCACCACTTTAATATCAAAGACCAAGGAAATTTTTTTTAAAAAAAACTTTGTTTACTTTGATAGCGATCTTTATAGATTTTTTATGAGCTGAATCCAAATCTAGCCTTAGTTTCTTTGCATCACCCATAGTTTTCGAGCAATATGCTTTTTATTATATAGTATAAAAATCCTATGCTATAGGTAAACGGAGAAATTAATGAAACGCTTTGTTACAACATAAGCATGGTTTGTATTTACAGTAAGTTACTTAAAACAATGGTATGTGTTAATAGAGGTTTCAGTTGTCAGCTGGAAATGGTTTGTATTTTCTTTCTCTGTTTTCTTTGAAGCTTCTTGTGTAGCTTTCTCTACGATGAATCGCTTGCTGAACTTATCGGTGAAATGACCAACAATAGTTCCCCATCATGTTGGTGTTCCAGCGCCCTTGGTAGCGTTTTTCCATCACTTTAATGTCCTGGTGAAAACGCTCTCCTTGCTCCTTACTAACATCTCCCATACTGTCCGGGAAGTAATCAAGGTGACTGTTCAAAAAGTTCACATTAAGGCTCATTAAACATCCTAAAGTTTTTAAATTCTTTAACATATTCCGGGGCTTTTCATGTCCTAAGAACTTTTTAAAGACTTTCTTGAATGATACTCATGCTTCTTTCTCACTTAAGGTCATTGTGGATTCAAAATTAACATCAAACATCAATTTTCTAATGTCAGGTCAGACAAAGGCGCCTTCTTTTAATTTAGCTTCTGAAAGGTGTGGAAACTTTTGGCAGAGATGTTTAAAACATGGTCCATCTTTAGGTAAATCCTTTACAAACTGTTTCATTAGGCCTAACGCAAGTGATTTGGATCTACAAGGTTTTTGCGTAGAATGTTCTTCCCACCATATTTTAAAGATTACCTCACAGGCCAGTTCGTTCTGCACCAGTGTTGATTCCCAGCCATACTGTCCCATTAACACAAGAAACATGGAAATTTGGTAAAGCCACCTTGCAGACCAAGGAGCATGCATGTTATTTTTAGATCGCCACATATCATCCAACCATGAGCAGAATAGCCTGTTTTAGTTAGCATTATTTCTAGGTTTTCGTAGCTTTCTTTCATATGCACTGAATGTCCAACAGGTATAGATGCATACATGTTACCCTTGTGTAATAAGACAGCCTTTAAACTACTTTTGGATGAATCAGTAAACAGCCTCCAGTCTTCCTTTTTGTATTCAATACCAGACTCATTCATCAGACCGGAAATGTCTGAGCAGTGCACAAAATAACCTTCATGTCGAAAAAACTTGGAAAATTGCTGCTCTTTCTTTCTATACATGTATAAGCTGGTTCCAACTGCCAATAAGTTCTTTTCTTTTAATCTAGAGCCAACCAATTCAGCTTTTTCTTTCGTTATGCCCAGATCCCAAACCAAATCGTTAAGCTCGGTCTGAGTAAACAATTTGGGCTCTAGACTTTCTGTATTACAATGGAATTCATCATCATCTTGTTCATCCAAATCACATTGTGCATCAGAAAATACTTTTGTTCGAATAGAATTTAAATCATCTGGTGTTTCAGTAACTGGCAAATCCAAACCATGCCCTACTGGTCGGATGGCGGACAGACGGTTATAGTAGCTTGTTACTTTCTTGTTTTTCGAATTATGACCAGTAATATCAACACCGCAAAAGTAGCAATCATCGGAATGATTTCTTGGTTTCCTCCATGTCATAGGAAGAGCAAATATAAAGGCTTTTTCCGCCTTTTTGGACCATTTTCTCAGAACTTCAGCGCACGCATAACATACCTTATGCAGCGCCCAAGATTATTTTGATCACCAAGTTTAGATCCAAAGTATGACAGATAAACCTTTTTCACGAAGTCTTTAATGTTTCTTTGGTGCTTTTTAATCACAAATTAACCACAAATATAGCAAAAACTGTCAGCAGAGTTTTTACAACCACGGTTAGACATTGTACTGAGCACATGCACAGGAAGTGGGAAAGTGAGGTTAGGTCGACAGTAAACAAAACACACTCTGTTAACAGAAAAATAGAATCGACCTTCTTTTGCCATTCATTACACCTCCTTTTAAAATTATTTTAACTATATAAAAGCTGTTAAATTCTTTAAAAATCGCTTAATTTAATAAATTTAGCTGTAAAATGTGAAGAAATGGCGGGTGATACAGTGTTTTTCGTATTTGGATTTCCTACCCTAAAAAACATGAAGATAAGGTATTTTCAGCAAGAATGTTTTTCCATCTTTGGCTTGTGTATACATTCAAACAAATTAAATATGCAAAGGGAACGCTCTTGTAAGTGCTAGTATTATACTGGCTGTAGTTGGGTAGAGGAAATTGGTTCCCCAAAACGCTTTTGAAATGCATCAGATACAGACATTTACTTAACAACATGTAACACATTACAGGAACTACGCTATGAAACGATACATCGTGTTTCTTTTCCTATCTACATCACTCATTGCGATAAAAATCGACAAAATGTTATTTCTGAAGTTTTGTAAGTTGTTCATCACTTGTCTTCATACATTCTTTTTTTTCTTCTGCTTTAGTTAGCCTACTATCTCCTGTCTTGGCCATTGATTATGTAAAAAATTGTAATTCTTTGTTAATAATAATTGCATTAATTGGAAATGGTGTACGTTTGTTTATTTTAAGAATAATAATCATTATTCTGACAGCAGTCGAACTCTGAAGTACTTGTAACGCTTTCCGGAGTAACAGCTTGCTGACGAATAATTATCAGTCATTTTCTACACCTCATGCAGATCGCTGCTAACGGTAACAACCTTTTTCAGAGCCTGCAGTTATTATTCCACTACGAAGTCCGATGTCTAAGCACGAATAACACTGGCTAACCTGTAATAATTAATATTCAGGCGGTCGCGAATTGCAAATTACTAGCCTGTTATCCTGGCAGCGGAGTATGAGTCAACATATCTTCATTCCTGAATAACTTCCTTTACCAATGCAACTCCTCTTCTCGGTTGGAAGGGGAGAGTTATAACGATACGATGCATGAGGAATTCAGATACATGGACACAGCTGAACACAATCGTTAACAACATCCTAAAAGCAGGAGACGACATATATAAACAGACAGATCAATACAGAAGGCACGAAAGACAGCGACAGGGCAGGTACAGATTTAGAGTAGCTCCAGTACTGACGAGAAACGACTGACTGTGACAGCAATGACACAGCGTAAACCTACAAAACACACATAACGTAAAACACAACAAGCAACATGAACATTAGTCATAGAACGCAATTTATATCTCGTTATCCATGAATACTATTAAAAGTAGAAGTAATGAGAATAGACCGTGGATAGATATTGTTCTACAAGCCATGTCAAACCTGTACATATCTCGGTAAAATAATTACGTAAATGAACACATCGTTGTAAATGTAATATGAAGTATCACACAAACAGAGAGCAGAATTCAAACTGTATTAATACGTGTGTACTACAGTGGCACACCACGCATATTACGCAGTATGTACAAAATTAACAAATACTTACTCAAAGAAACTAGTTTCATTGTACAAATATGTAGTTACAAGATAAATAATTATGTTATGGCTTTTTATTTTTTTCTACAGGCCCGTAAGATGTGTAAATAATTCAACTAGGTTTCACCGTGGCAGCATATTGTTCCAAAATCTTGCAAAATTTGTTTACTTACTAAGCTAGTAGGAGTAATCGTTTTGTAACCTAACAAACATTAACACACACACCACGCCAACGAACAAAACCAACATATATTAGATTACAGTTCATGGACTGAACAGATCGAGATTCCTCGAGGAGTGATGTTCATGCGAATAATACTAACACAGATAATACGGAGTCCTCTTCCCTGGGTGATGTTGGCGAAGAGACATCTTCATGTACTTGTATAAATGATGTAAGTAAATGAAAGACAAAAGAACTCCACGCAGCTCCACCATAACTTCGTGCTGCTTGGGTAACAGTGCCACCGACCTCAGCTGCGTGGCACAAGTCTGAGGCGCCGTGGGGGCCTTGGGTGCTGGCTAAGAGGTCTGCTAATATGCTGTAAATGTAAATCTCTGAATTACATGCCATCCCAAAATTGTAACGTTGGTTTAAACTATTTCTTGCATCGGAAATTCTTTCGTTCTGACTGATCTCGAATCATTTTATAATTTCCCTTTTTCACCTTGTCGTTTCATTGCATTAATGGGCCCAGTTTTAATGTTTCCGCAATTAATCGAATAATTACAAAGATATCTTTTATTTACAAAATGGCATCTTGAACTGCCGAAAGGATGGAAGCTGCTGTATGGACGACAACTTTTTTTGGCAATTAGATTCAAGAATTGGGATTATCATGTGGTCGGCATAACACTAACACATCTACACCTAACAGGAAGCTTATTGGCATCAGGTACATGTACGAGTAAGAGCTCCCTAAGTAATTCTATATTCACAAGTTTTCGGTTACTGGACCCGTAAGGGAAAAGACCTACATCAGAATTCGAATGATAATGGGAAATGGAAAATGAACTGTGCATAACGTGACTGTAATTATCCACAACAACAATGAATCATAAATTATGGTAAAGGTCTTCTGCAATAAAAGAGTGTGCTAATTTACTTGGTTTATTCAGTTTCCAACAGGAGAACGTGCCTAACCCTATTCCACTCATTCAAGTTGATTAAAACTGACTAATCCAAACCATTCACTCTGCCTACCGACTCTTCCACCAGATGCGCAGTACATCAACCCTCACCTCACTATTGACTTCACACGCTCGCTACTGACCAGCGTTGTCGAGGAAACACGACAGTGCCCCAATCCTCCTGAAAGACGCGAAACGAAAGAAAGTTCTAGGAGCTAAGGCTCGTCAGATAATGCCATCTGCTAGGTAGCTTGCTAGTAAATATGTCGTGGTGTCTTTACATTGTTGTTACTGCGCTCTTCAGCCCGAGAACTGTTTGATGCACCTCTCCATACTACTCTATACTGTGCAAGCTCTTCATTTTCAAATGACTACTGCAACCTATATCCTTCTGAATCTACTTAATGTATTCATCACTTGGTCTCCCTCTACAATTTTTACCCACTATACTTCGCTCCAGTACTAAACTGGTGATCCCTTGATGTCTCACAATGCGTCCTATCAGCCGAACCCTACTTCTAGTCAGTTTGTGTCACAAATTTCTTTTATCTCCAGTTCTGCTCAGCACCACTTCATTAATTACGTGATCTACCCATTTAATATTCAGCATTATTCTATATCACCACATTTCGAAAGCTTCTATTCTCTCCTCGTCTAAACTGTTTATTGTTCATCTTTCACTTCTATACATAGCTACATTCCATACAAATACCTTCAGAAAAGACTTCCTAACACTTAAGCCTATTTTCGATGTTAAAAATTTTTCTTCTTCAGAAACTCTTTTCTTGCCACCGCCAGTCTACAATTCATACCCTCTCTACGTCAGCCATCCTTAGTTATTTATGCTGTCACCGTAACAATAGTCATCTACTACTTTAAGTCTCTCATATCCTAATCTAAATCCCACAGCATCACCTGACTTAATTCCACTGCATTCTATTATCCTTGTTCTGCTTTTGTTCATTCATTTTAAATCCTCATTTCAAGACATTGCCCATTCCGTCCAACTGCTCTGCCAAGTTCTTTGCTATCTCTGGTAGAATTACAATATCATCGGCAAACCTCAAAGTTTTTATTTCTTCCCCTGAACTTTAATTCCCATTCCAAATGTACATACTGAATAACATCGGTGATAGGCTACAACTCTGTCTCATTTCCTTCACAACCACTGCTTCCACTGCTGCCTCTCAACCTTTATAGCTGCCGTCTGGTTTCTGGTTTCTGCACATTTTGTAAATAGCCCTTAGTTCTAAAAAAAAATGGTTCAAATGGCTCTGAGCACTATGGGACTCAACTGCTGAGGTCACTAGTCCCCTAGAACTTAGAACTAGTTAAACCTAACTAACCTAAGGACATCACAAACAACCATGCCCGAGGCAGGATTCGAACCTGCGACCGTAGCGGTCTTGCGGTTCCAGACTGCAGCGCCTTTAACCGCACGGCCACTTCGGCCGGCTCCTTAGTTCTCTAATTTACCCCTGCTACCTCAGAATTTCAAAGAGGGTGTTCCTGTCAACATTGCCAAAACCCTTGCTTTAGTCTACAAATGCTATAAACGTAGATTTGTTTTCCCTTAACCTATCTTCTAAGATAAATCGTAGTGTCAGTGTTGCATTGCGTGTCCCTACATTTTTACTGAATCCAAACTGATCTTCCCCGAGGTCGACTTCTACCAGTTTTTCCATTCTTCTGTAAAGAAATCGTGACAGTATTTTGTTGCAACTATGACCTATTAAACTGATAGTTCATTAATATCTGTCCGCACCTGCTTTCTTTGGAACTGTAATTATTACAATTCTTCTTGAAGTCCGTGGGCATTTCGCCTGTGGCCGGTCAGTGTGGCCGAGCGGTTCTAGGCGCTTCAGCCTGGAACCGCGCGACCACTACGGTCGCAGGTTCGAATCCTGCCTAGGGCATGGATGTGTGTGATGTCCTTAGGTTAGTTAGGTTTAAGTAGTTCTAAGTTCTAGGGGACTGATGACGTCAGATGTTAAGTCCCATAGTGCTCAGAGCCATTTGAACCATTTCGCCTGTGTCATAGATATTGCACATCAGGTGGAAGAGTTTTGTCACAGTTGGCTCTGCAAAGGCTACCAGCAATTCTGGCGGATTGTCGTCTATCGCTGGGACTTGTTTCAACTTACGTCTTTCAATGCCCTGTCAAATTTTTCTCGCCGTATCGTATCTGCATCTCATCGCCATCTACGTCCTCTTCCGTTTCTATAATACAGCCTTCAAGTTCATCTCCATTGTATCGACCTTGTGCATACTTCTTCCGCCTTTCAGCTTCCCCTTCTTAACTTAGAGTTGGTTTTCGATCTAAGCTCTTGATATTAATACAGCTGCTTCTCCTTTCTTCTTAGGCATCTTTAATTTTCCCATCATCTATCTTCCCCTTGTGAAATATGCTTTAAGTTGTTATATTTGTCTTCTAGCCATTCCTGGTTAGCCATTCTGCCTTCCTGTCAATCTTATTTTTCAGACGTTTGTATTTCCTTTCGCATGTTCCATTTGCTGCGTTTTTATATTTTGTCCTTTCATCAGTTAAATTCAGTATATGCGATCCTCTGCTGCGTTCACTATTTCTTTTCTCAAGGTTACCTATTCTTCTTCTACTGTATTCTTTTCCCTGTTCTAGTCAATCAATGCCTAACGCTCCCTTTGAAATTCTCAAAAACCTTTACTTCTTTCAAGTTATCCAGGGTCGATCTCCTAAATTTCCTACCTTTTTCCAATTTCTTTAGTTTTAATCTACAGTCCGTAACCAATAATTTGTGGTCAGAGTCCACATCTAACCCTGGAAATGGTTCCGAAATCTTTCTTCCCAATTTATTTTTAGTCTCAAACCTTCTGGTGTCCCCAGGTCTCTTCCACGAATACAATCTTCTTTCATTACATACGGAAGGTAATTTTCAGTGACTACGTTGATGCGTCTGATATGAAACTTTCCTTACGAGCAACAAGTACATTGACGGTATTATATCAACGAGATGATGATCTCAACAATCGGAACTGTTGTCAGTGAAGAATACAATCCACATAGGAGGGGCCATCCATAAATTAAGTCACACGAATTTTATGATTTTTGGGGCCCTCACCCCATCCACCAACCTTGTGACAGATGATCACATTGATGTGACACCCCCTCCATGCCCTTCTGTGATGTAACATATTTTGCAATTTTAAATTTAGTAATTATTCAATTAAAACAGCCCTTCCAAAATTATTTATACATTTATGTACAACATTTTTCATAAAATCAACGGTAAATCAAACATTTTAGAAAATTTACAGAATGCAGCAAACCAAATGAACGACACACAGACTTTAATCACCTTGTGTTCATGGACTTTGAACCCCTTCCTTTACATTATTGATGACTGGCATAGCAGTCACGTCTTTCTCGGTTTGGATAGTATTAGGAACGTTCAATGTGTCCACATCTTCTTCATCCTCCATATAGCACCATAATCGTTTATCAAACTTCCTTGGCACGTCAACTGCAATTATTTGACGACTAATCGTCTTGACGAGCGAAATCTCTTGTTGGCTCTTGCGTGATTATAGTGTTGGCTAGTTGCTTTGCATGATGAAAAATATACATCACAAGTGCCACACGACAGTTTAAATAAGTAGGCGTCGACACTGGGACAGCAACCATCATACAGAACTTGTTTCGAAAACGATGACGCTCGGAGATCCGAAGATAACTGTAATACCAAATATATCCTCAAAGTCATTTTCTAGGGGTGCATACCCGTCTGAAGTCTGTTTAATCAAAACGGGTGGTGGCTGAAACACCTCTCGTAATAATCTCCACAGGCTACATAATCGCACACCGAAACACGCGACAACTTCGCAGTATATAATTTATAGAAACATATTGTTATTCACATACATGATCTGAGCACCAAGTAGCATCATTTTTCGATGTTCTAGCCTGTATGATGTCCGGTCTGCTATCTGTTGCCACAATGTATTCGCCAACCAAAGGAATGTCTGTAGTGACTAGCAAGCTCTAAATATTAGTGAAGACGAATCCTACTCTCTCAAAGTTCCGTTTTCCGAGGTCCAAGTCAGTAGTTCGATTAGGGTAACGTGAGGCTAAATGAATTACTTCAACTTTTTAGGCCCCAAAGGGGTAGTAAATATTTTACTACGTGTGTTAAACTGTATTGGTGAGGAGATCATAGTTCCAATTTTTTATGACAAAGGTACACTGCTTCAAGAGCTACTCATCTTCATTGTAAATAGCAAATTGTAAAAATGTTGAATCAACCAATAAATTAAAAATTTGTGTGGTTGCCTGAATCGTGAATTCGGCTATATGAAACAGTGAAAACTGCCATATAATTACGCACAATGCGGAAGGTCACACTTTTTAACTGTGCTATACTTGTTAAACGTATTTCCCACAGTACAGCAATTTATCTTAAGCAGACACTAGGGTCATAGTCAAACGCATGAAGAAATGCCACCTACCGCTGCTTTGAATTAGTCCTTTCTAAGTGGTGAAGTAGTAGGCCTAAAGGTCCGATGCACCCTAGCACGGTGAATCCTTGTTTCAAACATCCTCCTGTCGGGTACCTTCATTAGAGTATACTTCCGCTCCACTGCACTGGACGGGAAGTCCGTACGGGCGACTAGTAATGAGTCTGTAAAGCGTAGTTACATAGTTGATGTTACGTGCAAATAAGGCAATGGGGTGAGTCACACGACATCAGTGACATCTCACATTAGGTCATTGATGGTGAAATGAACACAAAATACTGGTGTTCAGATTAAGAATCTCAACTTCATTAGCCGTAACTAAGAGATCATTTCGAGCATTTCGTGTAAGAAAGAGTTTCTTATGGAATGGTAGCATGCTCTGTTGTATGTTTCGCGTGCTTAATATAGCATTAAGAGCTGTAGACCGGCACAGAAAAGGGAATACCGTTATAAGAGTCGTATGACATGAAACGGCAGCAGGGATTGTGAAGAGAGTTAGAGAGCACTAGCCGGCCGGAGTGGCCGTGCGGTTCTAGGCGCTCCAGTCTGGAGCCGAGCGACCGCTACGGTCGCAGGTTCGAATTCTGCCTCGGGCATGGATGTATGTGACGTCCTTAAGTTAGTTAGGTTTAATTAGTACTGGGTTCTAGGCGACTGATGACCTCAGAAGTTAAGTCGCATAGTGCCCAGAGCCATTTAGAGAGCACTACAACCTATGCCCGACGTTATTAAATCTATAAGTTGAAAAAGTGGAAAAGAAATCAGGGAGAAAATTGGAAAGAAAGTTAAAGGTCCGGAGAAGAAATAAATACTTTGTCGATGGCAGCGTAATTCTGTCAGAGATGTCCGAGGACATGGACGATCAGTTTTAAGGAATGGATTGTGTCTCGAAAAGCGATTACAAAATTAATATCAACAAAAGTATAACAGATGTAATAGAATCAGTCGAATTGTATCACGAGATGCTGAGGGAAATGGCTTAGAAGAAAGCACTAAAAGTCGATGCGGGCTGCTATTTGGGCATAAAGTAACTGACGATGTCTGAAGAGAGGAAATCATGTTAACTGATTCTCCCTTCGGTTATTGGTAGAACAACATTGTAATAAATGAAAAGCACTATGTTTCTTATGTTTACAGGATTGATTTATTGCGTTAGTCGGTTTTCGGCTTACAAGGTCATCATCAGACTTTAACTATCATCTCCAAAGAAGTTAACAATGTTTGTAAAAAACGCAGAGAAATATGTTACACATCTAGACTGAGACATAAACACTCAGAAATATGCCACGTTTGACAGTGTGGTGGCAATGTAATTTACAAATAGGTTGAACCCCATAAACAAACTAGGCAAACAGGTAAAACTTTAACACTAAACTGAATAACCGCGCCTACATGACATTTACGTTAATAAACAAACCCAATAAAATAAAACAAAATTATTACTTGACAAGGTTACTTCAAGAGGTTGTAATCATAGAAAGCGATACAGAAACCAGTTAAAAGAAAAAAATTAGCAGTTTTAACAACGCAGTATATGGAGTACATAATCAATCTCAGTAAGATGAACAGAAATGAATGCAGGAAAATGTAGGAATAAGAGAGAACACACAGTAAACGTCGTCTTTGAGAGTGTGGTGGTACTGGAATTTAAAGGGTAAAAAGTTGAATGACAGCTAAATGCAAAGGGAGAAAACAGAAAAAACATTAACATTATACTTGAAAATCATGCCTATATAAATTTACATTAAATAAACGAACAAAATGGAATAAATTAGTACTTTATGGACCAAGAATTAACAACTGCAACTACAGTATATATGGAGTACATAAGCAATTTGAATAAAATAAAAGAAATCGATAAATGTAGGAAAATGGAGGAATATGAAGGAACTGACAACAAGGGAAGTACTGGAAAACAGAGGGAGTTATGTGAAGTTCAGAGAAGGGGAACTATAAATCTGTTTTTGGTCATTTAAGATTAGACCAAGACTGTGGGCTAGATGTTTGTTGATTTCCAGGGCTTCCAACAGATTGAGTTTTGGCCTTTGTTTGCTAACTGAAGGACATGAGATAGACTATTAGTTGTGGTCCTCACTCAATACATGCTCAGCAACTGTGGAGTCAGAATTCTGCAACCTTCAGCTACGTTTCTATTCAGCCAGCCTAATTGCTATGTGTTTGCCTGACTGACCAGTCTAAAACTTATCACAATCAGAACAAGTACTTCCGTACGCCCCACTGTTGTCTAGTAATGGTCTGATCTTTACTACTGAAAATACAAAATGTTAAAATGTGTGTGAATTACTAAGGGACCAAACAGCTGAGGTCATCGGTCCCTAGACTTACACACTACTTAAACTAACTCAAGCTAAGAACAATAAAACACCCATACCCGAGGGATACTGAAAATACAGCAGGCTTTTAAAATGCAATGCTAAAGGAGAATGATGATTAGATGGCTAAACTGGATTGATAATGAGGAGATACCGAACCGAAGTGGTGAGAAAAGAGATCCATGGAAGAAATTAACTAAAATAAGGGACCAATCGATAGGACACATCCTACATCTACATCTACATTTATACTCCGCAAGCCACCCAACGGTGAGTGGCAGAGGGCACTTCACGTACCACTGCATTACCTCCCTTTCCTCCCTTTCCTGTTCCAGTCGCGTATGGTTCGCGGGAAGAACGACTGCCGGAAAGCCTCCGTACGCGCTCGAATCTCTCTAATTTTACATTCGTGATCTCCTCGGGAGTTATAAGTAGGCGGAAGCAATATATCTGATACGTCATCCAGAAACGCACCCTCTCGAAACCTGGACGGCAAACTACACCGCGATGCAGAGCGCCTCTCTAGCAGAGTCTGCCACTCGAGTCTGCTAAACATCTCCGTAACGCTGTCACGCTTACCAAATAACCCTGTGACGAAACGCACCGCTCTTCTTTGGATCTTCTCTATCTCCTCCGTCAACCCGATCTGGTACGGATCCCACACTGATGAGCAATACTCAAGTATAGGTCGAACCAGAGTTTTGTAAGCCACCTCCTTTGTTGATGGACTACATTTTCTAAGCACACTCCCAATGAATCTCAACCTGGTACCCGCCTTACCAAAAATTAATTTTATATGATCATTCCACTTCAAATCGTTCCGGTCGCATACTCCCAGATATTTTACAGAAGTAACTGCTACCAGTGTTGGTTCCGCTATCATATAATCATACAATAAAGGATCCTTCTTTCTATGTATTCGTAATACATTACATTTGTCTATGTTAAGTGTCAGTTGCCACTCCCTGCACCAAGTGCCTATCCGCTGCAGATCTTCCTGCATTTCGCTGTAATTTTCTATTGCTGCAGCTTGTCTGTATACTACAGCATCATCCGCGAAAAGCTGCATGGAACTTCCGACACTATCTACTCCCCTGTGGCACGCCAGAGGCACCAGGAAATCGTTAGTGTGGTGATGAAGGGAACGGGAGAGGGAAAGAGGTAAAACTGAAGAGACCACGTCTTGACTTTAGTTATCAGGATCAAAAGGATATAGGTTGCAGTACTTCTGCAGAGATTCAGAGGCTTGTGCAGAATAGACCAGCAGCAAACCAGTCGTCGGACTGAAGAACATAACAACAAGCACAACGGGAGTTGAGCTCAAACATGGAAATAAAGCGTTTCTGACCGCATGTCCACAGAACATATTTTCCTCTTCTGTGTGTGTGTGAGGAATGTGTCCTGAAAGTTTGACCGTACCTTTTTGTTACAGCCTGTATATTTATAGCTCCAGGAACGCTCTATATTACGAGCAACAGTATACTTTCGAGCCTCTACTGAATTATCTGACCAACCTGTCCGAGTTTTAGCGCTCGTTTCGAAGGGACGTAACCGTGTTAAGGCAAGCCGAGGACTAGAGTGTGTGGGAGGGCACGTCGTTGACCCAAACGCAGTAACCGTTCAAGAGAGTGCACTGTTTTATCGTCCGGGCTGCAGGGGGCAGTAAAAGAGCGAGAACGCGGCGTCCTGAAGCGGCGGCGGCGGCAGCGGCTCCGTCCGCCTGGCGATTCCGGGTCGGCCACCGCGGCTCGCCTTACGACTATCGGCCGTCCCGAGGTGTGCACCTCAGCGCGATGCCACACAATAGCCTTCCGCCGTTCTTAAGCACTCCCAAAGTGGGCCTTGCCAGTTGAACGACAAAGATAAAACTGCCTTCTAGTGTAGGGTCGCAAAACGTGGACTACGGAACTCATATTTCTCTCGTCTCTGCAACGCCCGATAATGCGAACAAATAATATGGTATATACACTACTGGCCATTAAAATTGCTACACCAAGAAGAAATGCAGACGATAAATGGTATTCATTCGACAAATATATTACACTAGAACTGACATGTGATTACATTTTCACGTAATTTGGATGCATAGATCCTGAGAAATCAGTACCGCACACCAACCACCTCTGGCCGTAATAACGGCCTTGATACGCCTGGGCATTGAGTCAGACAGAGCTTGGATGGAATGTGCTAGCCAGGGCAGCTGTCGAACATTTTCTGTATCCAGAAAGGCCCGTATAGGACCTGCAACATGCGGTCGTGCATTATCCTGCTGAAAGTAGGGTTTCGCAGGGATCGAATGAAGGGTAGAGCCACGGATCGTAACACATATGAAATGTAACGTCCACTGTTCAAAGTGTCGTCAATGCGAACAAGAGGTGAAGACGTGTAACCAATGGCATCCTATACCATCACTCCGGGTGACACGCCAGTATGGCGTTGACGAATACACGCTTCCAATGTGCGTTCACCGCGATGTCGCCAAACACGGATGCGACCATCAAGATGCTGGAAACAGAACCTGGTTTCATCTGAAAAAATGACGTTTTGCCATTCGTGCACCCAGGTTCGTCGTTGAGTACACCATCGCAGGCGCTCCTGTCTATGATGCAGCGTCAAGGGTAACCGCAGCCATGGTCTCCGAGCTGACAGTCCATGCTGCTGCAAATGTCGTCGAACTGTTCCTGCAGATGGTTGTCGACTTGCAAAGGTCCCCATCTGTTGACTCAGGGATCGAGAAGTGACTGCACTATCCGTTACAGCCATGCGGATAAGATGCCAGTCGACTCAACTGCTAGTGATACGAGTCCGTTGGTATCCAGCGCGGCGTTCCTTATTATCCTCCTGAACCCACCGATTCCATATTCTGCTAACAGTCATTGGATATCGACCAACGCGATACGATAAACCGCAGTCACGATAGGCTACAATCCGACCTTTATCAAAGTCGGAAACGTGATTGTACGCATTTCTCCTCCTTACACGAGATATCACAACAACGTTTCACCAGGTAACGCCGGTCAACAGCTGTTTGTGTATGAGAAATCGGTTGGAAACTTTCCTCATGTCAGCACGTTGTAGGTGTCACCACCGGCTCCAAGCCGGCCGCTGTGGTCTAGCGGTTCTAGGCGCTCAGTCCGGTACCGCGCGACTGCTACGGTCGCAGGTTCGAATCCCGCCTCGGGCATGGATGTGTGTGATGTCCTTAGGTTGGTTAGATTTAAGTAGTTTTAAGTTCTAGGGGACTGATGACCACAGATGTTAAGTCCCATAGTGCTCAGAGCCATTTGCACCATTTTTTGAACCGGCTCCAACCTTGTGTGAATGCTCTGAAAAGCTAATCATTTGCATATCAAAGCATCTTCTTCCAGTCGGTTAAATTTCGCGTCTGTAGCACGTCGTCTTCGTGGTGTAGCAATTTTAATGTCCAGTAGTGTATTCCTCAGATGGTCAGTCTGGGGGTAATCCGCAGTGTATGGTGACTGAATGAAACTTTACGGGCCAAGATAGCTAGAAAGCATTTTATTGGATGACCGATTTCGACAGGGCTATTCTGTCATCTTCGGACCTTGGTTTCTGAGATTTAAAAAATTTTACTTATCACTGTCACAAGCCGCTTCATATTACACATGTACACCCACTTTCATGAAGATCGCTGCACACCGCTATGTCAAATGTAACAGTACAATGTTACCATAAAGATCATTTCACATCGGTAAGTCAAATGGAAATGGGATATGTACATATGACATGCCAATGTGCAGTGATCTTCATGCTCAAGTAGTACTTTTACATTTGACACGCTGACGTGTAGTTATCTTAATGCTAACATAGTACTTTTATATTTTACATGCCGATGTGTAGTGATCTTCATTATAGTGGGATGTACAATGTGACGCGAATTGTAACATTGATGGATAATATGTAGTAAAAATTCAAAATAAAATCCGATGATGACCCATAGCTCTGTCGAAATCGGTCATCCAATGAATGGTTTTTTAGCGATCTTGGCAAGTGAAACTTTCTTCAGTTAGCAAATAATATGTATTTTATGTTTTTTATTATTCTGTGTGCGGCTGATCCCTCTCTTTCTTTTCTGGTGTTTCATGGCAACCTAAGGAGAAACATATATAGCATATACACTAAACTCTCGCCAATACGGCCCTCAGTAATCCGGCCTCTCAGTAATCTGGCACACTTCCATCTTCTAGTCGTTCAACCTGAATGACGCCTAAAATAATGAAATTTCGTCTGCAACAATATTGTTAGTTAATTATAATGTTCAACATTCTTGTACACTTTGAAATTGTGGCTTTCCTTACGGATCATTATGATGGCTTCTAAAAGGAAACACGTTACGCTAGACCTCAAGCAGAAACTCGAAATTAGATATAAACTGATGTGAGGTTCTTTGCAGAAAACCACTGCTGCTGGCAACAGTTTTGGACGAACAACTATTTATGACCAAACTTCAGCAGAAAAGAGGTAATCATAAGCTCAGAGGAAAGTTACGATGAAACTGATGAAGAAGATACATGAAGATGGTATCTGGTCTTTCGGACATCTCCGAAAGAGCTGATAACATCTTCATACAGTTAAGGCTAACCGGCCATTGACCTTCTTCTGTGAGGATGCACACGTATTGCCCGAACTCTTACGGGACTCGGTAAGATTGTCTGCCGCGAGTAATGAGTGTAATGGGCAGGTGCACTACGAATGTAATGTGTGGACATTAAGTTGGGAATGTGGGTCTCACGGGGAGAGTGCAAGGGATAAATCCCTAAAGTTGCACCTTCTTCTGTGCCCTCGGTGGCTCAGATGGATAGAGCGTCTGCTATGTAAGCTGGAGATACCGGGTTCGTGCCCCGGTTGGGGCACACATATTCAACTGTCCCCGTTGATGTATATCAACGCCTGTCGACAGCGTAGGGTTTTGATTTATTTATAATTTCATTGATGAAGAAGCGGACATAGGATGAGAGAACATGAGGATATCTCAAACTGCTGGTGCTGAAGCTGTAGACTTCTTCCTGGAGTACATTATGCAACAACCAGGTACATGGCAGGACCTATGAAATGCTTGTAAGGCCGTTGTTTCATAAAGCATAATGGCATCGCGTATCTTCATGGTGACAACTAAAACTTTGGGACATGTTTCATAGTGAATGTCGAGTGATACTAATATGAACACCCAAGGACTAAGTTTTCTGTAAAAATGAAGGTATCTTTTAATTTGATAAAGTACAATCCCTATGTGTTTATACTAAATTTTAGACACACTCAACAATCCGGCACTTCCGCTAATCCGGCACCTATACGTGCGAGGAATGGCCGGTTTAGCAAGAGTATATATACAGGGTGGTCAGAAAATGTCTGAAACGTTTGTAGTGATGTTGTAGGGAAAGTTGTAGTAAGACATAAATGTTAAGAAAAAAAATCGGTACGTTGCGCCGTTTCCGAGTTATTTAGCATTGAAGTTAGCCATTCGTGCGCGGAAGTTCAAGTTTCAGCTAACGAGACAAAGCACTCGTTGGGCGACACCGACCCTGGCAGGCCGCTTGAATGTGAGCGCGCGACGCCCCGATTGGCTAAATTCTATGCTAAATAACTCGGAAACGGCGCAACGTATCGCTTTTTTTCCTTAACATTTATGTCTCAGTACAATCTGCCCTACATCACGACAAGCGTTTCAGACATTTTCTGACTGCGCTGTATATATTTTAGTTGGACCACTTTTTTCGCTTTGTGATAGATGTCGCTGTAATAGTCACAAACATATGGCTCACAATTTTAGACGAACAGTTGGTAACAGGTAGGTTTTTTAAATTAAAATACAGAACGCAGGTACGTTTGAACATTTTATTACGATTGTTCCAAAGTGATACATGTACCTTTGTGAACTTACCATTTCTCAGAACGCATGCTGTTACAGCGTGATTACCTGCAAATACCACATTAATGCAATAAATGCTCAAAATGATGTCCGTCAACTTCAATGCATTTAGCAGTACGTGTAACGACATTCCTCTCAACAGCGAGTAGCTCGCCTTCCGTAATGTTCCCACATGCATTGACAATGCGCTGACGCATGCTGTCAGTCGTTGTCGGTGGATCACGATAGGAAATATCCTTCAACTTACCCCACAGAAAGAAATCCAGGGACATCAGATCCGGTGAACGTGCGGACCATGGTATGGTGTTTTAAAGACCAATCCACCTGTCATGAAATATGCTATTCAATACCGCTTCAACCGCACGCGAGCTATGTGCCGGACATGCATCATGCTGGAAGTACATCGCCATTCTGTCTTGCAGTGAAACATCTTGTATTAATATCGGTAGAACATTACGTAGGAAATCAGCATACATTGCACCATTTAGATTGCCATCGATAAAATGGGGGCCAGTTATCCTTCCTCCCATAATGCCGCACCATACATTAACCCGCCAAGGTCGCTGATGTTCCACTTGTCGCAGCCATCGTGGATTTTCCATTGCCCAATAGAGCATTTTATGCCGGTTTACGTTACCGCTGTTGGTGAATGACGCTTCGTCGCTAAGTAGGACGCGTACACAACGTTCAAAGTCGTCGCCATGCAATTCCTGGTGCATAGAAATATGGTACGGGTGCAATCGATGTAGATGTAGCATTCTCAACACCGACGTTTTTGAGATTCCCGATTCTCGCGCAATTTGTCTGCTACTGACGTGCGGATTAGCCGCGGCAGCAGCTAAAACACCTACTTGGGCATGATCATTTGTTGCAGGTCGTGGTTGACGTTTCACATGTGGCTGAACACTTCCTGTTTCCTTAAATAACGTAACTATCCGGCGAACGGTCCGGACACTTGGATGATGTCGTCCAGGATACCGAGCAGCATACATAGCACACGCCCGTTGGGCATTTTGATCACAATAACCATACATCAACACGACATCGACCTTCTCCGCAATTGGTTAACGGTCCATTTTAACACGGGTAATGTATCACGAAGCAAATACCGTCCTCATTGGCGAAATGTTACATGGCACCACGTGCTTATACGTTTGTGACTATTACAGCGCCATCTACGACAAAGCGAAAAAAGTGGTCCAACTAAAACATTGATATTTCTTTACGTATAATACTAATATATAATAAAAATGGGGGTTCCTATTTAAAAACACCCAGTTGATATCCGTTTGACCTATGGCAACGCCATCTAGCGGGCCAACCATAGCGCCATCTGGTTACCCCCTTCAAGCTAGACGAGTTTCATTCTTTCTAGCTTTTCGTTTAATGCTTAATTCGTGAGATATTTGGTCCGGTCACGATCAATGTACCACGCTGTATATATATACTCTTGCTAAACAGGCCATTCCTCGCACGTATGGGTGCCGGATTAGCGGAAGTGCTGGATTGCTGAGTGTGTCTAAAATTTAGTATAAACACATAGGGATTGTACTTTGTCAAATCGAAAGATACATTATATATATATAAAGAGAGCTGCACCGAGAAAGACAAGATGTTGGATTATGATCATCGTTGGCAAGTAGATAGATGATTCCACACGTACGAAAGTATTATATTTTCAACTTCGAACCATCAGAATTTATGGCGGTACGCGATCACGAAAGATACATGTTAGCAGGGCCGCCATGGATGTGAATACAAGCGTACAGTTGTCGGATGTAGTCCTGTGATACTCTGTTCCATGCCGCTTGCACCTGACTGCGCGGATTCTACAGACTGGTAATGGCGGTAGAGTCCTGATGAATCAGTCCACGGCACCACTCACATCCTCGATCGGGGAGAGATCGGGCGATGCGGCTGCTCATGACAGCTGCAAGGCGCGCTCTGGAGGTAGCAGCGGTATGGGGAAGAGCGTTGTCCTGTTGAAATAAGGCATGGAGATGGGTGTTCGTGAACGGAAGAGACACCGGTTGCAGGACCTCCTCCAAGTACCGTGCGGCTGTCACGGATCCCGTTATGATAGCTAATAGTGAACGGGCACCATAGAATATCGCTCCCCATATCATCACATCAGGCTGGCGGGATATGTGATGGGGGACCAGAAACCGCTCTTCGCACCACTCTCCACTGCGCCTCCGGATACAAACCCAGCAGTCGTCGCTTCCAACTCAGAAGCAGGTCTCTAAAGCTGTTCTTCTACCAGTCTACAAGGCTCCGTTTCCGTCGTTATCGACACCAGGTGATTCGGCCGCGAAGCAATTGGGGGGGGGGGGGGGGGATGAGTGGCGGTCATCGTAAAGATCGCCGTGCGGCGAGCTCTGCTTCATGTAATCATTTGATAGCGGTACTAGGCCTTAAGGGATGCTTCAGAGAAGGCAAGACACCTCGCCGAATGGCCCTGCTTGTCGGTCGTCCAGCTCCTACAAGTCGTGAACGCGTGCCTTCCTGTATCCAATGCCGCCAACGATACGGCACCTATCTAACTGTGCAACGTGTTGTCAGGCGTGTCATTTCGTCGTAGTGAACGTTCATTTAATGCTCTAGTAATAGTGACTGCAGTCGTACTGGCCGGCACGACCGTTTGGGACACACTTATGTCAACCGATGGACACGGACGTCGCAGCGCCACTGACGATTCTCAGGAAGGAGTCCGACCATGCAAAAGTGACGACTGGCATAACTGATGGTGTGCAACGTTCCCACCCAATTTTCAGTGCATCAATCGGGCCCTGGGTGCAGCTCTTCTAGTGGCGACGTATACAAAAAAGAAACTTTTGCTCCACTGTTATGAGTGGCCGAGCGGTTCTAGGCGCTACAGTCTGGAACCGCGAGACCACTACGGTCGCAGGTTCGAATCCTGCCTCGGGCATGGATGTGTGTGATGTCCTTAGGTTAGTTAGGTTTAAGTAGTTCTAAGTTCTAGGGGACTGATGACCTCAGATGTTAAGTCCCATAGTGCTCAGAGCCATTTGAATCTACTGTTATGAGATTTACTACTGTCACGTGATGAGGTCACCAAATTAATTCAATACTGTAGACAACAATACAGACCAAAAACCAGTATTTGGTATCGCCGTCGCGTTTTGCAGTTTACCGAGCTTGCTAACTCTCGCATGAACTTCCCCTACGGGATTTTGTCCACCACGTCACTTACGGTGGCCGTATGTTCCTTATCATATGCATGTATCTTACGTGTTGATGTAGTTTTGTAAAAGCACCAGTGCAAGTGGAAAAATAGAACCACAGTTTCATAAACCTTTAATGTCAGCTTGTAACAAGATAATTGCAATATTGTTGTTACTGATTTCTTAGCTCTTGCAAACGATTAATACCTTACACAGCAGCTTTATTTGGGCGACTAAAAAGTAAATAGTACGTACGTTTTCTGAACTACTATTTATGGTGTTTTACTGTTTATTATATTTTCCTGTATTAAATTTGCTCTAACATTATATAGCCCTGTCGGAGTAAATACCAGCATGATCGATTTTCATGAATGTTCTTAACAGACTCATCTTTCTATAATTTGGGCAGCAAATTATTTACTTAGATGTTCGTATCAATAAGTTAATGTTACTTTCGGACGAACTTCAAGAGCATTCGAGGTATTCGGCATCTATATCCTCTATCACATTGCATCCGTTATATCACCTCGAATGAAGGCCAAGACGGTTTCTGTAAAAAATGAAGTGGTCGATTTCCAGGCCTTTTGTCGTCAAAAATGAACTCGTGAACTATCCCCTATGATCTCGTCGTCGATGGGAAACAGAGGCAGAGCATTTCCTTTTCTGTTTTCATCATCATCGTAACTACCTAGTCAACGAAGAGATTTGTAGAAGACAACGTATGAATGCAAGAGTTTCTGTCCCAACCAATGTACTAGTGCAGGAAGTTGTCTAATGCTTTTACATCGGACTGTTAGTGAAGTACAAAATGGTACATTAGGGTAATGACCGCATGTCCAAGTAAAATAGCGGATGAATATATAGTGGAACGGTAGGTGAGTAGCTTCTCTATCTCTAACTTTTTTTTTTTTTTTTTTTTTTTTTTTGCAGCTTGGTTTTTCTCAGACAATTACTAATGAGACGGGAAGGGGGCAGACTATTTCCCAGTTCCGAATATTTAGGAAAAGACAGTTCCAGGTGTTCCCGGCCGGCCGGTGTGGCCGTGCGGTTCTAGGCGCTTCAGTCGGGAACCGCGTGACCGCTACGGTCGCAGGTTCGAATCCTGCCTCGGGCATTGATGTGTGTGATGTCCTTAGGTTAGTTAGGTTTAAGTAGTTCTAAGTTCTAGGGGACTGATGACCACAGATGTTAAGTCCCATAGTACTCAGAGCCAATTTTTGTTCCCTTAAGCAAAATAGAACCTTGGATATCGGAGCTATTAGTATTTCGGTTCTGCGGCGGTACCTCCCTGCCAACATGAAGTCCTTTTGTATGTGTGTGTGTGTGTGTGTGTGTGTGTGTGTGTGTGTGTGTGTGTGTGTGTGTGTGTGTGTGTGTGTGTGTATGCATCAGTGAGTGCGTGTAATAGAATAATCGATAGGGTACTTGATATGTATTTCAGCGTACCTCCAAACAGTGGAACCATGTTCTGGTATATAACCGACACTATAAAAATAACAACCGCGAAAGTTCCGAGCTTAACATTCTCACCCAACTAACGGTTAGTTAGACCCTCCTCCCATAAGGTCGTAAGGAAAAGTTTGAGATTCAACCCAAATCACTGGATCATAGATCGGTGATGAAACAGTGTGTGTCACCACGTCTTCATGTACTTTCGATCGAATTCTGTGGATGAAAATCTAGACTCAGTCATTTTACTTTTGTGTTTGAGACAGAAGAGTAGTAGAAGAGATAATAACGACTTGTTTAATATCAAGTTTGGAAACGATACAGTAGCGGAAGAAATGAAAGAATAAAGCAGATGGAAAACAGACGTAAAACAAAAATGGGGAAAATGTTGAGATGAATTGTGTTACCAACCTTACACTTTTAAATCAGGTGAAGTGATTTCGGCTCATCCTTTTCTTTCCTGGACTATTCTAAGGTTAGTGTTGATAGTGAAAGAATATTGGTCTAATAAGAATATACGGAAAAGTCAGAAGCCGATTAGGATGACAGATAGTTAATTTTGTTCAATTCGCGGAAGGATATGTTGATTTTCCAAATTCTGTTGCACAAATGTTTTAGTTCAAACTGTTACCAGATACATATCAGCTTCAGTTCATCAGTAAGGAGCAAATATAACGTAATCGCTCAGTGAGAGCAGATTCTGAATATAATTTAAAGTACAACATTGTTCCCTGAAGTTTCATAATCAACTAATCAGAATCAGAAAACGACGTGATACTGAATATTTTGACAATAAAGAATTCGAATACAACTAAGCACCAAAGTAAGTACACCTTGAAAGTCTTTTTGACCACTTTCTTTATATTAACATATAACCATTTGTCAAGCCATTCTTAAATCATCTTTATCAAGGACTGCAAGTGGGAAATCATAGTAGTAGACGTTCTTTTGCGACGCCCAACAGCGAGGAGAAAGACTGTGTAAACGGAGTGGCTGTTCGCCTAGTGCAGCCGTTAGTATTTATTTTAATCCTCAAGTATATCGCAAGATTATTAGATTTTTAATAACCATCGCTGCTTGGAGGCAAAGCGGACTACATAAAAGGGAATGTTTTAATGCTGATATATGTATGACTTCGTTGCAGAAGTTACGGATCCCCGGATCCCGATGTCCCAGGAGATCCAACAGTATCTAGAAACGAGACGAGTGAGAAGCGACGGCAAAAATACAGTGCCGACGGTCAACGAATCTAAGATCACCATTCCTGAATAATGAAAAAAGTGTTGAACGAATATTATTAATTGAGTTGATAATTGTATTGTATTTGTGAATTATCGCAAGGACAAAGATACTCTACGATAATTTGGCTTGTAATCGAATTTAGTTGAAGTTTGTCAGGGTATATTACGGCGCTTAATGTGTAAATAATATTCTTAGAACATATATAGATTTCATGACGGTATTTGCATGTTTCTGACTTGTGATGTGGTGTTCAATGAAGTGACTGCCCTCGTCAGTGGTTGTTTAATGAAGTTTAGCATCGAAGAGTTTTGCTTAAATCATTTGGTAAACGCTGACGGAAAGTGACTAATAGTTATTCCATAAAAACACTAGAGTCTCCGCGTTGAAAAGGTTAATAACTGTCAGTAGTCAGTATTTATAAGTGGAAATCCCATACAGTTCGATAAGAACACTTCTATCAGGGCCATAAAAACTATTAATCATTGCGAATACTCAAGGATGTACGAAGGGCGGTCAGTAAGTAATGCAACACATTTTTACTCTCGGCCTATTTCGGTTCAAGGAATCCAGAATTTGTTGTGGAGCAGCATGTAATTCCCGCCTCAGCCCCTATAGTCTCATGAAGTTCCGATACGTGGCGTCTGTAACTCGGATGCGCTCCAAGCAGAGAGCTGTCACTTTCTTCTGGCGGAAAACCAGATCACTGCACATGTTCATAGGCGCTTGCAGAACGCCTACGGAGACTTGGCAGTGAACAAAAGCACGTTAAGGCGTTGGGCCAGGTACATGTCATCATCGCAGCAAGGTTGCGCAAACCTATCCGATCACCCGTGTGCCAACCGGTCGCACACAGCTGTGACGGCAACATTGTTGGAACGAGCGGACACACTCACTCACGGTGATCAGTGAGTGTATCACAAACATCTCGCTGCTCTACTGGACGTCTCTGTTGGCAGCACTGACACACTCATCCACCAGCTGGAGGATTCAGACGTGTAGGCCCGCTGGGTTCTTCGCCGCCTAACAGACAAACATTTATGGCAATGGAGGACCACCTGTGTGGATTTGATTGCAAGTTATATTTTTTGTCGAACATCGTCACAGCTGATAAAACACGGATTCATCACCGAACAATCAACTGAGCTGCACCATATCACTTCTCCTACGAAGAAAAAGCAGCCTCAGCCGGGAAAATTATAACGACGGTCTTCTGGGATTCTGAAGGGGTTATTCTGTTTGATGTCCTTCCTCATGGTGCAACGATCAGAACTGTGCGACCGTTAGGAAACTGAAGAAACGACTTCAGCTCGTTCGTCGCTACAGAAATGCAAACAAACTCCCCCTTCTCCACGACAACGCAAAGCCGCACCCAAGTCACCATAACCGAAAGGAGCTCACAAAACTTCATTGGACTGTTCTTGCTCATCCATCTTACAGCCGGGCCTCGTACCTTCTCACCTCCATCTTTTTTTTCCCAGCGAAGGATACACTCAGTAGGAAGCAGTACGCAGATGATTGGGAGGTTATTGTTGCACAACACGTTGGCAGCGACGTCATCCAGTAGAGTGGTAACATGCGGGTTTACAGGCCCTCCCAGTAAAGGTCATGTAAGACCGTCGCATTGAACGGATATTATGTTCAGAAATAGGGTTTTGTAGCCAAAAGAGTGGGGAATAATAAGTTGTTCTGGTATACTGAATAAAATCAAGCTGCTTTCAGAAAAAAAGTGTTGCATTACTTACTGAACGTAGTCATGTCCCTTCATCTGGAACTTGCACCTTGATCAGACTATAGAAACTTTGCGCGACCAGCTTATAATATTCACCTCTCGGTAGGATTCCAAGACGGCTTTTCGCAGCAAAAGGCTGATATTTTTACGATGTTTTCCAAAGATCCTACCTTGAGTAGCCTTCAAAATTTTCTTGACATCTTTATCCGTTTCGAAGATACAGAGGCTCAAAGTTACCCTGCTTATACCGTAAAATCTAGTTTGAAGCGAAATGTAAATAATAAGCAACCGTGGAAAACTGCCTAAATTTTAACAGCACATTCTTTAGGCATTTTCCTAGAAGAAACATCTCACTGTTTTCAAACATCTTTATCCGTTATCGAGAAGCACCTCAAAAACTCGCTTTTTGGGTACCAAAACCAAGCCACGGATCCCGAGACGGCTAAGCACAGCAAACAGATGTAATTTTTACAATGTATGCCTAAGATCCTCGTCTCGAACAACCCTGAAAATTTTCTTCATATCTTTATCCATTTCCGAGACCAGTGGTTCAAATTTCCTCTACAGGTACCCATAAAATCCGGTCTGAGACGAAACCCTAGTTTATATAGTGACGTAGCACGAAGAAATGTGATGTAAAGTGTCTTCATTATCATCTGGGAACCCCGTGTTGTATTACTGAAGCAAAAAAAAAAAAATTTTTTTTGGCACGTAAAATCCGGTCTGGGGTGTAAAATTACTTTTGATTTATTTCGGTTTCGTATAAGTACACTTTCTAAATTTTACTGACCAATAAATTTCTTTTCATATGAGTTGCACGCCCTACTGTAGCAATGGAAGGAAGGGCACCAATGGAAAACTGCTCCTGTTGGAGCACAAAAAAAAAATAATAATAATAATAATAATAATAATAATAAAAAATGCGAGTATGTTTCTGTTTACTCAAAGGACACCATTGAAAATTGAAGTACAAGCTGTCTCATTTTACCTTCCTCAGCACACTTAACAATTTTCCCAAAAATTTTGGAAGGTGAACACATCCTAACTTTTTATGCTTAGAGAGAAGTCAGTTTCAGGGCAAAGACACGGAAAAGTAATAAATACTGGAAGATAGTATACAGTGGTTGTGTTATGTAAAAAGCAAAGAAGACAATGGCGGCGTGAGAGAAAGAGAGGGACACAATGGCAGTGGAACATAGGTGACAGTGACGGAACAACGCTAGAAAAGACTGAAAGAGACAGAGCCAGGAGGAGGGAGGCGGGAGGGGGTGTGGGAGTGGGGACAGTAATAAAGAGAAAGAGAAAATATAAGTGAGTGAGAGACAGTGACACAGTGTAAACGTGGACAAGAAAAAAATCCCGGGTTTTCCCGAATTTCTCGGTTAAAAGTAGACTTTTTTCCGTGTCAGAGTAGGCTATACTCCTGGTGAAAGTACATTTCTTCCATTTTAAGTGACAACATACTTTCTTTAGGGGCTGTAAAACTTATCAGTCCTCTGAATGGTGTTCTCTCGCTTTATGTTTTATTGCTGCAGACAGTTTCCACCAGATAAGACTGTACTAGTAGGTTACAGCCAATGGGACTACGGCTCTGACACATGAGACGATGACAGAGAGTGAGAGAAAGAGACAGGGCAACTGAAAGTGGATGCGTGTGAGCGACATACAGCGATGGACTAGGGGTGTGTTTGAGTTACAGTTAGGGAAGTTTGTGGGAGTATGAGATAATTTGCATATTAAAAAAAGCGCGAATATGTTCGCAAACCAAAATTTTTTGGAAGATTTTTAAAGGTGTTCAGGAAGGTAGAATGAGGCAGCTGGTACCCAACTTCTCAGTCAGATTCTTTGAAGGAAACAGGAACATATACACATTTTTTGGGATCCGATAACAGCATTTTTACACTGGTAGTTACTAGATCCAATACTGTGGGAAGTGACAGTGATATTACTATGAGTGATAAGGTGTCGGCAGCATCAAAAGAGGGGGAAATCTTTGAAAGCGGTAGTGTACGTAAAGAAGAAAAAGAAAAGGAAGGAAATGTTCTGAATTTTTGTACGGAATATGTTACTAATATTGGATTACAATGTAGCAGACTTAAATAGTGATTTCGACGTCAATTATAATTAGGAATTAGAATTTAAGTTTGACATTGGTGCTAAGGGGTTAAAGGATGATATGAAATCTTATTTTCAAACTCTAACTCGTGAACTAAAGAATGAATTCGAAGCAGTTCTCAGTTCGAGTCAATATGAGGATGAAATGATCAGATAGGAAATACTGAAAGGTGATATGAGAATTTTTTAGAGGTTACAGGGGGTTACAGAGGGGTCTCTGCGGAGGTACAAAATGTGAACGCTAATATTACTGTACACGTAGATAGGAAGGAACTGAACAAGGCTATTAGTCCCATTAACACTGAAGTTTCTAAATCAATGAATTCTTATGAAGCAGCACGTAAGAACCAAGATGAGGTAACTGAAACATTACCCGTCGGTTAACGTACAGTGGACGCACCAAGTAGAAATAGTGGAGAAGAACAGTGAAAAAGAAAAAAAAGTATTGAGCTTAAATTCAGTATACAAAGCCTTCCACTGGGCAATATATACTCAGCTGTTATTTTGAAGTCAGTCGAGACAATGTTACCCAGATACTGGAAAGATGTTAAGGGAATTAAGTTCATTGTTAGTTGTTTAACAGGAGACGCATCACAATTGCGTTCTAAATACCCGAACAACTTTAAAATATGGGATGAGTTCCAAGTAACCTTTTAAGAAAGTTTTTGTTTGTCCCAGTGAGTGTACTAGGGTATAAAGTGACCGGAGACCGAGCTTTGAAAAATATTTAATCTACAATGAGTGTGCTGATGAAGAACTGAGCTTCAAAGACACTGTGTACAAGGGAAGGTAGAAGGTGGAGTGTAGAATTTAAGTGTTATTGTGATAAGTCTGTGAGCAGTAATTCCTATTTAAGTCGAGCGATAAGCAATGGACACGTACTACATAAGCGTAACTAATATTTATTCCATGAAAACGCTGTGAGTCTAGAGACTTTCATCAGTTGTGAGCAGCCGCAGTTTTAAACAGGGAACCCCACGCATCAGGGCCATAATAACTATTAATCACCGTGCTCTGTCAGGGGATGTTTTTTAGACCTCTTTAGCTAGCGCTTGCACCTGGATCGGGTCTTAGAATCTTTGCCTGTCCCACTTCGAAAAGGTGGGGAAAGTGGACTGACTTACTGCCACCGGTTAGAGTAGGCACCTTCTGATAGCTAGGCCGCCACAACGGGTTAAAAAAATTATCAGAATAGTTGTAAATAGAATATTGATGAAGGCTGCACACTACAAATATTTTTTTACTATAAGGAATTTTTGTAAAAAATGATGCTTTTTGCCCTCGAAATTAAATGAAGTGCTGAGAATCACAGGGATCGATGTAGGGATTTCAGCATATATGAATGCTCCTGCCGTCTGTTGATCTTATGGTGAATCACCTTTATCTATATCTGTAGCACCATATTGTATGAATGAACATTCTCGAAAAGCTGTACCTCCGATTTCTCTTATATTTATTACCATATACACAAAAACTACATACAATTTTGTTGCTCTGCATTGATAAATTGTTATTTTGGATAGCCAAAATAATTTAATGTCTACATCATGTATGTAATAGCAGTCAATATATATTATAAAAGTAAGTGTACAGTGTGCGTGCCGCTAAAACGCAGAAACGAGTGTCAGTACGAACAAGGGAGTTGCATGGTGTGGTAGCCCTCTATCCCCACCCATAAAGAAGGTGTTTTTACCTAAAGGGCATGCTTTTTAACATTAAGGCTGCGAAGTTTCACCCTCTAGAAATTTCTAGAACATTCCAGAATATTCTGGAGTATTCAAGAAAATTCCAGAAAATTAGAGAGTATTCGAGAGTATTCCACAACATTCCAGAACGTTCAGGAACGTTGCGCAATTATCCGGGATGTTCTGGAATGTTCGGAAATAGTCTGGACCATTCGGGAAGATTCCAGAATGTTCGGGAACATCACGGATCATTGTGCAACATTCCAGAACAATCTCGAATGCTGTGAAATATTCTGGAACATGGTGGACCTTTCGAAGCTTTTTTGGTATGTTCTGGAACTTGCCACTGGTGGGGCTACCCATTGGTAGGGGTGTATAAAGCAAGACCTGTCGTGGATCCGAACGTCAGTTTATCATCAGTGAAGAAGGGAGGAATCGAAAAAGTAGTGCAGTGACTCAGTAAAAACAAATAGTGAAGTGTGAGTAGTCAAAGGGACACAGTGACTGAACATAAACCAAAAATAAAGTGTGAAAAGTGTGTCAAGTGTACTTAGTATATTTGTTCATAAGGAGTTGATTTGATTTATATTTTAGACAATGCCCAAGCGTAAAAGAGGTTGCAATTTGCCAGTTCGGAGCAAAACGGCGGAAACAAAAAGAAGAGCGAAAAAACAAACAGACGAAGAGCGTGAAACACTTTTAAGTTCCCAACGAACGAGGACGAACACCGTGAGAAGCAGAGAAACCGAAGAACAACGAAATGAACGGACTGAAGAATCAAGAATTGCGACACACTCTTATAATAAAAGACTGCGAACGCAATCCAGCTATGAAAATATCGCCCTATGAGAAGCGCGGGCGAGGACAAGTAAACATTACAAACTAACAAATGAAGCATTCCACTACCACCAGACGAAAGAACATAAACACGTCGTAATCGGGAAAATGGATAACATCTACCAATTTTGCATCGCGAACAAATTCATTGGAGAAACACCACGATTCTGTTGCAAGAATGGAAAAATTCGAGTATCGCCTCTGGAAGCAACTCCGCAGGAATTTTTACATTGCGTGACCGGGGAAACTCCAGAATCAACACACTTTCTTCAAAATGACTTCTTTCGGTGCCACTTCAATCAACACTAACAGAGATGAAATTAGGTTTTCTCCCAACCAAGAACAAATCTAACACGGGATCATTGCTACCACTACACTACGAAGACCATAAATTTCTGCAGGTATACTTCATCGGAAGTAAGGAAACAGAAACTGATCAACGATGCACGAATATCAGTGGATTGAGACGAGAAATAGTCCGAGACGTATGGAGGATTGTGTACGAATACAATCAACTGATTCACATATTCATAATAGCACTAGACCAAATGATTTCTGATGACTACAAAGTTATAATTCGAGCCGACAAAAGGCGACATGGAAAACACGAACTTCAATTTAATGCACCTCAGATAGACGGAGTCGACATCCTGTTTGTGAACAATGAAAACACTAGCCGTGACATAATTGTACTACGAAGAAGAGAAGGACTACAAGGCGTTACAAAGACATACTGTTCCCGCATTTGCACTGGCATCATCCGGCATTGCAGCCACACTTAAGGAAGGAGGACGAACTTCCCATTCCGCCCTACAACCACCATTGAATATAGCCGAAGAACAACTGCCGGTATGTAAAATCTCAAGAGCCTTTGGGCGGAGTGAACTTCTGAAGCAGGCTAAAATTATCTTCTGGAACGAGTGCACAATGGCACACGAAAAAATCACTCGAAGCCATGGACGGAACACGACAAGACTTGCGAGGAAACTCTGAAGTGATGGGAGGAGCTCTACTCATACTCTCACGAGATTTTCGACAAACACTTCCAGTTATTCCCAAATCAACACCAGCAGACGAGATCAGCGTATGCTTAGAAAAATCACATCTCTGGACACACACACACACACACACACACACACACACACACACACACACACACACACACACACAAATACTGTAACTAACAAAAAATATGAGAGTTGAGCTACCAAACGACGAAACAAAAGCTCATGTTGATCAACGCCTTTTACAAATAGGCGAAGCTACATATCCTACCGACCATACGACTGCCCTCATTAAACTCAACATTGACTTCTGCAACTTATTCACTGCAGAAAACGAAGTCATCGACCATATTTATCTAAACATTGTTCACAACTATACAAAACCGGACTGGCTATTTGAAAGGGCAAGGAAGAATATACACTCCTGGAAATGGAAAAAAGAACACATTGACACCGGTGTGTCAGACCCACCATACTTGCTCCGGACACTGCGAGAGGGCTGTACAAGCAATGATCACACGCACGGCACAGCGGACACACCAGGAACCGCGGTGTTGGCCGTCGAATGGCGCTAGCTGCGCAGCATTTGTGCACCGCCGCCGTCAGTGTCAGCCAGTTTGCCGTGGCATACGGAGCTCCATCGCAGTCTTTAACACTGGTAGCATGCCGCGACAGCGTGGACGTGAACCGTGTGTGCAGTTGACCGACTTTGAGCGAGGGCGTATAGTGGGCATGCGGGAGGCCGGGTGGACGTACTGCCGAATTGCTCAACACGTGGGACGTGAGGTCTCCACAGTACATCGATGTTGTCGCCAGTGGTCGGCGGAAGGTGCACGTGCCCGTCGACCTGGGACCGGACCGCAGCGACGCACGGATGCACGCCAAGACCGTAGGATCCTACGCAGTGCCGTAGGGGACCGCACCGCCACTTCCCAGCAAATTAGGGACACTGTTGCTCCTGGAGTATCGGCGAGGACCATTCGCAACCGTCTCCATGAAGCTGGGCTACGGTCCCGCACACCGTTAGGCCGTCTTCCGCTCACGCCCCAACATCGTGCAGCCCGCCTCCAGTGGTGTCGCGACAGGCGTGAATGGAGGGACGAATGGAGACGTGTCGTCTTCAGCGATGAGAGTCGCTTCCACAATCAGGACTGCATACGACCGAGGCACACAGGGCCAACACCCGGCATCATGGTGTGGGGAGCGATCTCCTACACTGGCCGTACACCACTGGTGATCGTCGAGGGGACACTGAATAGTGCACGGTACATCCAAACCGTCATCGAACCCATCTACATCTACATCTATACTCCGCGAGCCACCTTACGGTGTGTGGCGGAGGGTACTTATTGTACCACTATCTGATCCCCCCTTCCCTGTTCCATTCACGAATTGTGCGTGGAAAGAACGACTGCTTGTAAGTCTCCGTATTTGCTCTAATTTCTCGGATCTTTTCGTTGTGATCATTACGCGAGATATATGTGGGCGGTAGTAATATGTTGCCCATCTCTTCCCGGAATGTGCTCTCTCGTAATTTCGATAATAAACCTCTCCGTATTGCGTAACGCCTTTCTTGAAGTGTCCGCCACTGGAGCTTGTTCAGCATCTCCGTAACGCTCTCGCGCTGACTAAATGTCCCCATGACGAATCGCGCTGCTTTTCGCTGGATCATGTCTATCTCTTCTATTAATCCAACCTGGTAAGGGTCCCATACTGATGAGCAATACTCAAGAATCGGACGAACAAGCGTTTTGTAAGCTACTTCTTTCGTCGATGAGTCACATTTTCTTAGAATTCTTCCTATGAATCTCAACCTGGCGCCTGCTTTTCCCACTATTTGTTTTATGTGATCATTCCACTTCAGATCGCTCCGGATAGTAACTCCTAAGTATTTTACGGTCGTTACCGCTTCCAATGATTTACCACCTATGGCATAATCGTACTGGAATGGATTTCTGCCCCTATGTATGCGCATTATATTACATTTATCTACGTTTAGGGAAAGCTGCCAGCTGTCGCACCATTCATTAATCCTCTGCAGGTCTTCCTGGAGTACGTACGAGTCTTCTGATGTTGCTACTTTCTTGTAGACAACCGTGTCATCTGCAAATAGCCTCACGGAGCTACCGATGTTGTCAACTAAGTCATTTATGTATATTGTAAACAATAAAGGTCCTATCACGCTTCCTTGCGGTACTCCCGAAATTACCTCTACATCTGCAGATTTTGAACCGTTAAGAATGACATGTTGTGTTCTTTCTTCTAGGAAATCCTGAATCCAATCACAAACCTGGTCCGATATTCCGTAAGCTCGTATTTTTTTCACTAAACGTAAGTGCGGAACCGTATCAAATGCCTTCCTGAAGTCCAGGAATACGGCATCGATCTGCTCGCCAGTGTCTACGGCACTGTGAATTTCTTGGACAAATAGGGCGAGCTGAGTTTCACATGATCTCTGTTTGCGGAATCCATGTTGGTTATGATGAAGGAGATTTGTATTATCTAAGAACGTCATAATACGAGAACATAAAACATGTTCCATTATTCTACAACAGATTGACGTAAGCGAAATAGGCCTATAATTATTCGCATCTGATTTATGCCCCTTCTTGAAAATGGGAACGACCTGCGCTTTCTTCCAGTCGCTAGGTACTTTACGTTCTTCCAGAGATCTACGATAAATTGCTGATAGAAAGGGGGCAAGTTCTTTAGCATAATCACTGTAGAATCTTACGGGTATCTCGTCTGGTCCGGATGCTTTTCCGCTACTAAGTGATAGCAGTTGTTTTTCAATTCCGATATCGTTTATTTCAATATTTTCCATTTTGGCGTCCGTGCGACGGCAGAAGTCAGGGACCGTGTTACGATTTTCCGCAGTGAAACAGTTTCGGAACACTGAATTCAGTATTTCTGCCTTTCTTCGGTCGTCCTCTGTTTCGGTGCCATCGTGGTCAACGAGTGACTGAATAGGGGATTTAGATCCGCTTACCGATTTTACATATGACCAAAACTTTTTAGGGTTCTTGTTTAGATTGTTTGCCAATGTTTTATGTTCGAATTCGTTGAATGCTTCTCTCATTGCTCTCTTTACGCTCTTTTTCGCTTCGTTCAGCTTTTCCTTATCAGCTATGATTCGACTACTCTTAAACCTATGATGAAGCTTTCTTTGTTTCCGTAGTACCTTTCGTACATGATTGTTATACCACGGTGGATCTTTCCCCTCGCTTTGGACCTTAGTCGGTACGAACTTATCTAAGGCGTACTGGACGATGTTTCTGAATTTTTTCCATTTTTGTTCCACATCCTCTTCCTCAGAAATGAACGTTTGATGGTGGTCACTCAGATATTCTGCGATTTGTGCCCTATCACTCTTGTTAAGCAAATATATTTTCCTTCCTTTCTTGGCATTTCTTATTACACTTGTAGTCATTGATGCAACCACTGACTTATGATCACTGATACCCTCTTCTACATTCACGGAGTCGAAAAGTTCCGGTCTATTTGTTGCTATGAGGTCTAAAACGTTAGCTTCACGAGTTGGTTCTCTAACTATCTGCTCGAAGAAATTCTCGGACAAGGCAGTCAGGACAATGTCACAAGAGTCTCTGTCCCTGGCTCCAGTTCTGATTGTGTGACTATCCCATTCTATACCTGGTAGATTGAAGTCTCCCCCTATTACAATAGTATGATCACGAAACTTCTTCACGACGTTCTGCAGGTTCTCTCTGAGGCGCTCAACTACTACGGTTGCTGATGCAGGTGGTCTATAGAAGCATCCGACTATCATATCTGACCCACCTTTGATACTTAACTTAACCCAGATTATTTCACATTCGCATTCGCTAATAACTTCACTGGATATTATTGAATTCTTTACTGCTATAAATACTCCTCCACCATTGGCGTTTATCCTATCCTTGCGGTATATATTCCATTCTGTGTCTAGGATTTCGTTACTGTTGACTTCCGGTTTTAACCAACTTTCCGTTCCTAATACTATATGCGCACTATTTCCCTCAATAAGCGATACTAATTCAGGAACCTTGCCCTGGATACTCCTGCAGTTTACCAATATTACGTTAACTTTTCCTGTTTTTGGTCTCTGAGGCCGGACGTTCTTTATCAACGATGCTGATGTTCTCTCTGGTAAGCCGTCAGGTATTTTATCGTTTCGCCCAAGGGGGGGGTCCCTCTAACCTAAAAAAACCCCGTGTGCACGCCACACGTACTCTGCTACCCTAGTAGCTGCTTCCGGTGTGTAGTGCACGCCTGACCTGTCTAGGACCCATCGTTCTACCATTCCTAGACCGGCAAGGGAACTTGCTGTTCCAACAGGACAATGCACGTCCGCATGTATCCCGTGCCACCCAACGTGCTCTAGAAGGTGTAAGTCAACTACCCTGGCCAGCAAGACCTCCGGATCTGTCCCCCATTGAGCATGTTTGGGACTGGATGAAGCGTCGTCTCACGCGGTCTGCACGTCCAGCACGAACGCTGGTCCAACTGAGGCGCCAGGTGGAAATGGCATGGCAAGCCGTTCCACAGGACTACATCCAGCATCTCTACGATCGTCTCCATGGGAGAATAGCAGCCTGCATTGCTGCGAAAGGTGGATATACACTGTACTAGTGCCGACATTGTGCATGCTCTGTTGCCTGTGTCTATGTGCCTGTGGTTCTGTCAGTGTGATCATGTGATATATCTGACCCCAGGAATGTGTCAATAAAGTTTCCCCTTCCTGGGACAATGAATTCACGGTGTTCTTATTTCAATTTCCAGGAGTGTACAAATAGATCGACACAATGGTAAACGTTGAAGGAAATGCGAACTTCCCTACAGAATTTCTAAAATCTATGCAAGTACTAGGAATACCTTTACTGTGCCTTAGGCTTAAAATTGGATCTCCGATCATACTACTTAGAAATCTCAACTAACCAAAACTGTGTAATGGAACAAGGATGATCGTCAAACAGCTGTCGAATAATATCATCGAAGCAAAACTTATTACTGGAAATAACAGAGGAAACACGCTATTTATCCCCAGAACACCACCGATCTCTACTGAACTGCCATTCCAACAAAAGACTGCAATTTCCAATCAAATTAGCCTACAGTTTTACAATTAAGAAAGCACAAGCACGAAATTTAAAATATTACGACATCAGCCTCAAAGACTACATCTTCTCTCGCGGTCAACTACACGTAGATTGCTCTGAAATAAGAAATTCGAAAAATGAAAAATGTTGTTTATAAACAAGTATTGTAAGTAGTTGAGTATGTTTTCAATACAATTTTTTATCCTTTTATTCCAACTAAAACACAATCTTATATCGTTTCCCTGAGATAAGCGGGGGCCGGCCGCGGTGGTCTAGCGGTTCTAGGCGCTCAGTCCGGAGCCGCGCGACCGCTACGGTCGCAGGTTCGAATCCTGCCTCGGGCATGGATGTGTGTGATGTCCTTAGGTTAGTTAGGTTTAAGTAGTTCTAAGTTCTAGGGGACTAATGACCACAGATGTTAAGTCCCATAGTGCTCAGAGCCATTTGAGCCATTTAGATAAGCGGGGTACCCTAGCTAGTACTGCATAATCGGAGGTGTAGCCACAGGATGTGCTTCATTAATGGTGATAACGTGGACTATAAGAGGTTGAAATAGATCGTAATTATGTCTGTTGTGTGTGTGCATATGGAGGGGGTGGGAGGGGGAGGGGGAAAGGGTGCGTTTAGTGACTGTTCTTTATGTTCTGCTTTAGTTTCGCGTTAATTACAAAGTTTACCACTGTCAAAGAGATACTATTGGCACTAGCCTATACATGGAAATTTAGTGAATTAACGTTAATAACAAGTATAATCTTAATCATTAATCATAACTTTAAACTGGTACATAATTTTTCATAGCATATATATGATGTCGAGACTTCTTTAAGAAACAATTCAGACGAATGAGACTGGTAATTTCTCTGCAAATTTGATTTTCACAAACATCTATTTTTCTCTAAACCTTGTTTCTGTACTTTGGGCCCTAATGCTGCTCAGTGCTCTACTATTTGTGACAAATCAAATAAGTACATCTTCAGTAGTCTCTACCCTACGTTTGCTTTGAGCACGAATGGTCATGGTCTTATTAGCTACCTCACCAAGGTGCGATAAGCAATCACATTACGAGAGTCAAAACTCTCCAGGCCTGCAGCAGCAGCAGAAGCACCACTACCAGTTCTACAACGTCAATAGTAAACCAACTGTTACCATGACTAAAATTATCATTATTAACAATACAAAAATTAATATTACAGCCTATAAATACACAAGGCCCCTCAGGGATAGACGCAGAGGCAGCTCCTTTCAGTTTATTCTTTGCAACACCCACTGCAGTGCCACATTTACAACTGACTTGAAGACAGCAGCGCGATAACGCGCACGTCGACGACGTCCGTAGCGTGGCATGGCTCATCAGCTCCGTTAAATGCGATTAGTACATATAAAATACTCGGTAAGGCAATTTTGCTATATCAGCTGACAAATACTAAACTGCAGCTATTTATGAACCGCGATTGATTCAGGATTTCATTTTCCATGTGCCGTTAATGGAAAACAAGGGATTCGGTCGTTGAAAGTCCGGAAACCTACAAAATCCTTGTTGATCGGCGTAAACGTTAGTGGACGACAGCGTTTAAAAACGGGCAGAGACTTTTAAGCTGGTGGGTCCGCCGTTTTACTGCGTGTGCTTACGGGCCGCGGGGGCCGGCTGGCTTTATGGTCGTAGGCTAACCTCTCGCCCCGGAACCACTTGACCCGGTACCGGGGAAAACTGACAGCCCACAGCGCACGGGGATTTTTAAAGTTTTCCCTCTGTGTGTAAATGTAAAAGAGATTAACGGCCACTTGCGGTCGTTGAAAGTTCCTCTGATATACTAGCTGATACAGTTAGGTGCCCCATATACGGCGGAACACTCGGGCGCCTCCCGCCGTTGCCCACAGAAGCGGGTAGCTCGCGTGACGTCACGAAGCCGGTGCCGCGCCAACTTAAACTTTTACCTACACACCAGCAACATAATGAGTGCTGCCTGAAATCTCGATATACTCTTAGAAATTGGGTCGGTCGAGGCTGAGTTCTAATCCCACGGGTTAACGTTGTGGGATTCGTGCTTTTATAACTGTTCATTGTTTCTGCGCCGGCCGGAGTGGCCGAGCGGTTCTAGGCGCTTCAGTCTGGAACCGCGAGACTGCTACGGTAGCAGGTTCGAATCCTGCCTCGGGCATGGATGTGTGTGATGTCCTTAGGTTAGTTAGGTTTAAGTAGTTCTAAGTTCTAGGGGACTAATGACCACAGATGTTAAGTCCCGTAGTGCTCAGAGCCATTTGAACATACAAACAAAACAGAAGTCTCGCAGAATGAATTTAGTGCGTCGTTCTGCGTAGGAGGTTACGTATCGCGTTGTTTATTGAAATTCATGAACGGGTGCCATAAATGTAAAGCACGTGTTGCCAGTGATGATGACATCACTGCAAGAGGGATGAAGAGTGACAATGATTCACATTTACTTAAGCTCTGCAGAAGTGTCTTGAAACAACCATTTGTTTTTATATATCAGATTGTCTTTCTTTAAACATTTGTATCTGATGGCTTTGAAATTTCATTTCCAAGTCGCATAAGTCACAGAGAAGTATTTAAACAGCTTTGGAAATGATAGTTGACTAGGTAAGTATTTCTGAGACATACAGGGTGTAACGGGTAATGTGCAGATATTTTTGTTGGTGGCTGAGGACAGTGTGCTGAACAATATTACATCAGTATTTACTTCATTTGCAGACTATTAATTTTTGCAATTAGCATCAGTTTGTATATAGGTTGGTTAACCCCCAAGTACAAGTGGCTTCTTCTGTCATCGTCCAGTGGGTGTTTGCAAGTACAGTGCCGCGAAACTTTCCCACTGGACGCCAGAGACGCTATACACAAGCGACATTTGTTCTGTGATTTACTCTTTGATTGTTGATTCCTCGTCCACGTCCTACTCCTTGACGAAAAGCGTGAATCCAAGTGTTAGATACGGAATAATTTACCGTACTGAACGTTTCTCACACCTTCGCACGAGTTATTGATTGCAGTGTATTATGGTCTGTTCTGCCCGCAGGGCTTCGTTAAAAAATTATTACATCAAACCAAGTCAAGCCTACTTTCCTTATTCAGCATACAAGCACACGCAGATGTTAAACAGTCGATGGTGGTAATTCAGACCCTGGGCAGCAGGTCAGCCGTTGAACTGTAGATGCATGGTCGCAAAATACACTCCTGGAAATTGAAATAAGAACACCGTGAATTCATTGTCCCAGGAAGGGGAAACTTTATTGACACATTCCTGGGGTCAGATACATCACATGATCACACTGACAGAACCACAGGCACATAGACACAGGCAACAGAGCATGCACAATGTCGGCACTAGTACAGTGTATATCCACCTTTCGCAGCAATGCAGGCTGCTACTCTCCCATGGAGACGATCGTAGAGATGCTGGATGTAGTCCTGTGGAACGGCTTGCCATGCCATTTCCACCTGGCGCCTCAGTTGGACCAGCGTTCGTGCTGGACGTGCAGACCGCGTGAGACGACGCTTCATCCAGTCCCAAACATGCTCAATGGGGGACAGATCCGGAGATCTTGCTGGCCAGGGTAGTTGACTTACACCTTCTAGAGCACGTTGGGTGGCACAGGATACATGCGGACGTGCATTGTCCTGTTGGAACAGCAAGTTCCCTTGCCGGTCTAGGAATGGTAGAACGATGGGTTCGATGACGGTTTGGATGTACCGTGCACTATTCAGTGTCCCCTCGACGATCACCAGTGGTGTACGGCCAGTGTAGGAGATCGCTCCCCACACCATGATGCCGGGTGTTGGCCCTGTGTGCCTCGGTCGTATGCAGTCCTGATTGTGGCGCTCACCTGCACGGCGCCAAACACGCATACGACCATCATTGGCACCAAGGCAGAAGCGACTCTCATCGCTGAAGACGACACGTCTCCATTCGTCCCTCCATTCACGCCTGTCGCGACACCACTGGAGGCGGGCTGCACGATGTTGGGGCGTGAGCGGAAGACGGCCTAACGGTGTGCGGGACCGTAGCCCAGCTTCATGGAGACGGTTGCGAATGGTCCTCGCCGATACCCCAGGAGCAACAGTGTCCCTAATTTGCTGGGAAGTGGCGGTGCGGTCCCCTACGGCACTGCGTAGGATCCTACGGTCTTGGCGTGCATCCGTGCGTCGCTGCGGTCCGGTCCCAGGTCGACGGGCACGTGCACCTTCCGCCGACCACTGGCGACAACATCGATGTACTGTGGAGACCTCACGCCCCACGTGTTGAGCAATTCGGCGGTACGTCCACCCGGCCTCCCGCATGCCCACTATACGCCCTCTCTCAAAGTCCGTCAACTGCACATACGGTTCACGTCCACGCTGTCGCGGCATGCTACCAGTGTTAAAGACTGCGATGGAGCTCCGTATGCCACGGCAAACTGGCTGACACTGACGGCGGCGGTGCACAAATGCTGCGCAGCTAGCGCCATTCGACGGCCAACACCGCGGTTCCTGGTGTGTCCGCTGTGCCGTGCGTGTGATCATTGCTTGTACAGCCCTCTCGCAGTGTCCGGAGCAAGTATGGTGGGTCTGACACACCGGTGTCAATGTGTTCTTTTTTCCATTTCCAGGAGTGTAGTTAGTCTCTACTGACAGGTGTACTCCACTTACTGGTGCAGTTACAACCACTCAGAGTATATCAGGTCGTAAACTTTTTGACGTGTCTGTGATAAGACTGTTCAACGCAGAGGAAAAACATCCAACACACTGATCTTTGCACATTTAAGATTCCACGTACAAAAATGTCTGTACTGATATCAGTTACACTCTATATATTTGCGGATAATAAATGAGGAATATTTTAACGAACAGTTATTCTAAGTTAAGAAACAACCACCAAGTAAATAACCGTAGGCGAAAGTTACTTACATTTTCTTAAATAAATGAGGATTTTCGTGTAGTGGTGTATGTTTTTCTTGCTGTGTTTTTCTTGTTTTCCGTATGCCATGTGAAATAAAAGTTGTATTTTTGACGTTGGATGATGCTTATACGCTCCTCATTTCAAAACAGCGTTCAAGGTAAGTAGTGTTTAAAATAACACTGCTGAAAAGTGTTTATAGATTTTATTCCACATTATCGCACAAACGCACACATTTTCAGAATGTGGAGTGGTGTTCGTCGCTCTGTGCCTAAGAAATGAAGTCAGGATGGTGCCTGATTGCTATCCTGGTTTTTAAAAATTGTGGTCCTTGTGACTAGCAGAACAACGTATGTGAAGCACTTTCTGACTGAAGTCAATGTGTGATGGCAAGACTCTCACAAAAATACAAGTTTTAATTGCTTGGAGAGCTATCACAATGCGCTGACCACTAATGCGTGATTGTAGAGATCGCATAATCTAACAGCACATGCTTCTCAAATTCGCTCGTTTGTCCTGCCATGTTCATTAGAATGTTGACATATTTCCCTCTCGCTCCCCGTAAGAAATCTGCAGCAGACACACGCAGTTTGTCAGTGGTTTCCAGCCTGGGGGTAATTACCCCTTGAGGAATAAAATGAAATTTTCTGAGGGGGTGATAAAAATGGCTCAGATGATTATGGGCCTCGAAATTGAACTATTTTCAACAGATCATTATTATTCTTCATCATCACTGTTTCGTAAAACTGTTATGTTGATTACGTAAGTTACCCATAATTATATTTTTATTTTAAATACTAGCATTAAGGTGCGAGGGAATGTTATGAAAGTTACAGCTTGTGAAACGAATATATGAGCAACATCTACTTTGTACTTTACATAGTCCACCTACTGCACATATATTTTGTATCGTCCATCTGCGACACTGAATTTGATACATGTATGCTTAAATATCCCATGAAAATGTCTTTTCCGAGTTGTATGTGTAAGTAGGCTGTTTAGGTTTTTATGTTGGTAACGCCGTGTAGCGCTCTATATGAAAATCACTGACTGTGCCGTGTGCTGTCTGTGGCTGGTTTGCTTTGTTGGATTATTTGCTATTGTAGTGTTAGGCAGTTTGCTGTTAACAGCGCGTAGCGTTGCGCAGTTGGAGGTGAGCCGCCAGCAGTGGTGGATGTGGGGAGCGAGATGGCAGAATTTTGAGAGCGTACGATCTGGACGTGTGTCCATCAGACAGAGTAAATTTGTAATATTGAATATCAGGAACTGATATATGATGACTTTGGAACATTATTAAGGTAAATACATTGTTTGTTCTCTACAAAATCTTTCATTTGCTGACTATGCCTATCAGTAGTTTCTGCCTTCAGTAGCTAGAATCTTTTACTTAGCTGGCAGTATTGGCGCTCGCTGTATTGCAGTAGTTCGAGTAACGAAGATTTTTGTGAGGTAAGTGATTCATGAAAGTTATGTTATTGTTAGTCAGGGCCATTTTTTTGTAGGGATTTTTGAAAGTCCGATTGCGTTGCGCTAAAAATATTGTGTGTCAGTTTAAGCACAGTCATTTCATTAATTTTTCTAAGGGGACGTTTCATATGTAGTGCGCACATTGGACCGGAAACTGCTTCCTTATTCACTTCGCTGCAATAAACGATCTAACTGAGGTCACAACATAGCTGTAATTACGTTATGACAACCATATTGCTGTGCGGCAGTGGTCAAATGCAAAACATTGGCAGCCTTAAGTGATCCAATTTTATACCATTTCAGGAGTAAGGAGTCCAGGAATCTAGTTGTACATACGCAGTAGGGATTGTGTACACACTTTGACTCGGTTGATTTTAAAATGGGACTACAGGGTGTGAGTGAAGCAAGCGTCACTAGGGAGAGGAGTGGTGCAGAGGAAGCACGTTTTGTAATAATTATCTACCATCAATTTCGATAAATAGCTTCCTTTTCTGAGGAGGAGTTGTAGGTAGCACTCGCGATGGACTGAGAATAACTTCTTCTTTTTATAAATATAAATAAAATGTTGTTAGATTTAATCGGTACCAATTGTCTCATTGACTCTGTATTCTGGGCTTAAAAGGACACCTACGAATATTAAATATCATTTATCTTGCAGCATTTAAAAAATAAAAGCGCTCAAAGAAAAATTTTTTCTCTCTAAAGTTTAGTTAGACGCTAATGTTGTTAGTGGTGGGGGGGGGGGGGGTATACCAGCCAGTATCTTATTGCAGTCACGGGTAATAGTCTCACAAAGGTTAGGAGTCACTGGTTTAAATGAACGCGAGGCTCCGTAAAGTACGAAAATGTGTCGATAAAGAATATGTCGGGTACAATGATAGGTTGAGACGAAATATGCAGAGGGTAGCACATTCCCATTGGGAAGCAGAAGCAGAATGTTATGTAGCAGAACATGACAGTAAATGAAGGACCAATCGGCCAGCAATCCTATGTATTAAAACCTGACCGGATTGTTTTAGAAGGTTTGGTAAATGCTGCAGGCACCCGTGATTTCCGTCGTTGTAATAATCTCTCCGAATTTTAACAGCAAACCTCGCGGTTACGATAGTCGCTTCTGCCACAGACAAGTTGAGCATTACCGTAGCGTTCTCGCGTTACTCAAACAGCCTGCGATGGAATACTCCAATCTTCTTTGTGCCTTCTCAGTCTGCTTTATTGATCCTACCTGGCAAGGGTTCCAGATTGACGAACAGTATTAAAGAAGCATCAGGAAAGCAGTTTTGTGTACCACTTTTTCCGTGGATGAATTTACCGTTCGTTTTATGTGGTCTTTCTACTTTCAGTAGCCCCAGCCAGTTACTCCTAGGATTTTTGCCATTGTTACTGTTTCCAGTATCTAGTTTCTGTTCAGCGTCTATGGTGCAATCGAACAATAATGCAGCTGCACCTGCATTTCTCTACAATTCTCTTGGCGTTGCGACTCGCCTATATACAAATGCATCATCCACCAACACAATAGTGCCGCTTCTAATATTATCCACTAGATAACTTACATTTACGGTGAACAGTAGCGAAACTGTAATAATTCCTTGATGCGCTCCCGAGATTATTTTCAAATGTGACGCCTTCGGCTCTTCTTGCTGGAGAGTAAATACTAATTCAAAGCTGGACTGATAGCCCATAAAGAAGTATTTCGTTCAATCAATGAGTAGTTCGTGACTATGTCGTTCCCCGATGAAATTTGCACTTCTAGCTCCAAGCAGCCGGTTATTATCTGAGTCATAACTTGACTGTATCTGATGTTTTACATCAATGATTTCCAAAAATTACAACCATAGCTCCCCCCCCCCCCCTCCGGGACCTGTGGTAGTACCACTGGAGGTGGGAATATGGAGGGGAACTATTCGCCCTGAACAAGAAAACAGCTTTGAGTCCCGTCTGGCACAAATTTTCATTTTGTGAAGACGTACTTGTTGGTTCAGCATTTCTGACCATTTTTCGCTCAAATCATTTCTTGTGACTGCATCTTCACTGATTTCTTTCTCGCTCATCCATTCATTTCACTTCAGTGAATCTAGTTCAAGTAACCAGTAATTCGTTCGGGAAATAAAAGATAAAACTGAGACGGGAGGTACCTGTCCTCGTAATAACAGCCCGTGTTAGTGTTCGATATGCTCTCTCTCGCCTGGTGACATTGTGCTGCCGAGTAAGGTAGTCGGGCAAAGAAGAGCAGTTTTAAATGGCCCGAGCCGGACAGCCACCGGCCGCAGTAATAGGAGCGCGCCTCCGCTAGGACGCCAGGTGCAGACGGCGTGCCGTCCCATTCCCTGGGGAAGTGTGTACCCGGCGCATTATGCACGTCATAGAACTTGAAATAATCCCGCGCGTCACCTAGCCGCCGACCGTTACTAGGTGAACCTGCCCGTGCGCTTTTCAAGACGCCGCCGCGCCTAGTCTTCCTGCAGGACGGCCCACAACGGACTAGACTAGATCTATTTTTCCTAGCCCAGCTCCTGCAACATCTTCAACCGTTAGAGAGACTAATTTACATAAGAGGACTCTAGCCCCTAACTATGACTTCCACGTGCTGCGCGGACCCCGATCTCGTTAGAATAACCGTTCCGTAGGCCTGATTCTCAGTGCCACCCGTTTTTGAAAAATTACTTGCGAAAGCTAACATTTCAACTTGAACAGTGACGGAGTGAAGTCACCTCCTCGTATATCTCGTGGGTTACAAGTACGACAACTCAGTACCGGCGGAACCATTTAACATGCAATATTCAGCCTTGTCTACATCTACATCTGCATCCATACTCCGCAAGCCACCTGACGGTGTGTGGCGGAGGGTACTTCGAGTACCTCTATCGGTTCTCCCTTCCATTCCAGTCTCTTATTGTTCGTGGAAAGAAAGATTGTCGGTATGCCTCTATGTGGGCTCTAATCTCTCTGATTTTATCCTCATGGTCTCTTCGCGAGATATACGTAGGAGGAAGCAATACACTGCTTGACTCTTCGGTGAAGGTATGTTCTCGAGACTTCAACAAAAGCCCGTACCGAGCTACTGAGTGTCTCTCCTGCAGAGTCTTCCACTCGAGTTTATCTGTCATCTCCGTAAAGCTTTCTCGGTTACTAAATGATCCTGTACTGAAGCGCGCTGCTCTCCGTTGGATCTTCTCTATCTCTTCTATCAACCCTATCTGGTCGAATCCCACACTGGCGTGCAATATTCAAGCGGTGGGCGAACAACTGTACTGTAACCTACTTACTTTGTTTTCGGACTGCGTTTCCTTAGGATTCTTCTAATGAATCTCAGTCTGACATCTGCTTTACCGACGACCAACTTTATATGATCATTCCATTTTAAATCACTCCTAATGCCTACTCCCAGATAATTTATGGAATTAACTGCTTCCAGTTCCTGACCTGCTATATTGTAGCTAAATGATAAAGGATTTTTCTTTCTATGTATTCACAGCACATTACCCTTGTCTACATTGAGATTCAATTGCCTTTCCCTGCACCATGCGCCAATTCGTTGCAGATCCCCCTACATTTCAGTACAAGTCTCCATTGTTACAACCTCTCGATATACTACAGCACCATCCGCAAAAAACCTCAGTGAACTTCCGATGTTATCCACAAGGTCGTCGACTGGAAACACATATCGTAAACGCGCAGGTGACTCGAAACAAAATAACTAAATAAACTGATAGTGTGACCTTAGCTTCGTCCTTTGTGTGCAGCCTGCACAGCTACTTACCGTTGCAAGTACATAGAGAGTTTGGAGACTATCACGAATCGTCTGCGTCCGCTGCTGTGTTTACCTCGACATTCTTCTTCTAGTGCCTATCCACTTCGGATGTCGGTGGCCATCCTATCTATAACACTTTTGCTTGTTGGAAAAGGTTCTTCACTTGTCTTAAGTCCATATCCATAAGCTTACGAGCGAAACGGTTCTATTTCTTCCTCGCCCTGTTTTACAAGGTAACTTTCCTTGAAGAATGCTCTGCAGCAGTTTATAACTGTCCATTTCCCATTTCATGACAGAGATGCTGCAGTTGTACTGCGTTTAAGACGTCTTTTAATATTTCTTAATTTTGAGGAGATTGTAGTTGCTGTATAGTCACATCGCAAACACTTCAAGTCGCTTTCCCTTCGTCTCGGTCAGAGTCCAGGTTTTAGCTCCATCGAAAAGAATGGTAAATATGCAGCGGCGCGGAAATCTTAATTTTGTTTCGACTGAGATGTGATGGTTCTTGGTTCAAATGGCTCTGAGCACTATGGGACTTAACATCTGAGGTCATCAGTCCCCTAGACTTAGAACTACTTAAATCTATCTAACCTAAGGACACCACACACATCCATGCCCGAGGCAGGATTCGAACCTGCGACCGTAGCAATAGCGCAGTTCTTGACTGAAGCGCCTAAAACCGCTCGGCAACAGCGGCCGGTGATGGTTCGTGATCACATTTTATAAAAAGCGACTCTGTCTTTCTCAACATGGACAATTTCTTGCGAGTTATCCTACTAGTTGTTAATGTTAGTTCTCAGATATATTTACTTGTTCCAGAAGTTTACCATTAATGTTAATGTGACTCTTTCGCACGTCTCTCTTGCTGATGACCATTCTTTTTGTTTTACTTACGTTGATTTCTAGGCCATAACGCTGAATACCTTCTTTTATTTGGCTTACAAAACGTCGTAGTCCATTGAAGCTGTCAGCAATTACTGCAGTATAATCACTATTGGGTATTCGTTTCGTGTCGGTAATATCGTGTGCTTCATATATACACAGGGTTGGCCGAATAAGGAAACACCGTGAGAAATGCATTGAACGTAAATGCAGTTGTTAGCCGTCCACGCAGGTTGTGCTGTTGTATTTGCCCATGAAGGGCACCTGCACAGCGTCCTCAATACGTTTCAATTGTTAGCCGTGGTCAGAACAGTGTCTGTATAACTACGAGTGCATTATATCGGAGCTAAGTGAATTAGAACGCGAGTAAATTGTTGGTGCTCAAATGGTGGGTGTTCCCGCAACAAAGGTAGGCGAAGTATTTGGTGTTTCAAGTGAGCACCTTATCGAAGATTTATACTGCATACAGGAAAACTGACAAACATCATCTGCTAAGTCACAACGCGGACAAAAATGCGTTGAGTGGCCGGTCATTGAAGTGCATCATGACTTAGGATGACAGCTGCAAAAGTCACTGCAGAATTGATTATCGCATTCGCAAACCCTCTCATAACCAAAATAACAAGAAGGAGCGCCATAATCAGGGAATTGCAGGCACTCATCAATGATGACGATGATGTTTGGTTTGTGGGGCGCTCAACGGCGCGGTCACCAACGCCCGTACAAAGTTCCAATTTTTTCACAGTCTAATTTTTTACACAGTCCAATCGATCCACTGTCACGAATGATGAATATGATGATGAAATGATGAGGACAACACGAACACCCAGTCTCCGGGCAGAGAAAATCCCCAACCCAGCCGGGAATCGAACCTGGGACCCCGAGATCCAGAGACACCATAAGCACGAGCTGCGGTTGCACCCATCAATGACGCAAATGTCCGTAACAGGAAAATGTGGTGCAGAAGCCCCAAAATCTGAAATATGGAGTAGTGGAGGAACGTCTGATCGAATGACTATTTTTTAACACTGTTTCCAGCTTCTGGCCGACTTTACGTCCCCAGAGTGAAACATGACGGCAATTCTGTGATGATTCGGGCAGCCATACAGTGGTACTCCACGGGTCCCACGTCACTCTCCAATTTCACATTCCTGCCAAGGCTTATGTGTCCATTTCGGCTGATAATGTTCATCCCCTGGTACAATGTTTGTTGCCCACTGGTGATGCTTCCAAGACGACAGGGTCCCTATTCAGACATTTCGCATTACCCACGACTGATTTTCTGAACACGAGGATGAACTATCGCCGGGAAAACGATCAGCGGCTAGAACCAGGAAAAGACGAATAAACAAAAACAGCTTAATGTATCTCCACTTCACTTGTGTAACTCCTGTTCGTTATTAGACGAATGTAGGAAACTTTTTGTAACTTAGACCACAATATTCTCTACGACTATTACTTGTTCATGTCACGAAACAACCAGTTTCGGCTTATATGTACATTTTCTAACAAACCAACGTAAAAACCAGTGCAATGTGACAGCCAGCCACAGTCGCACCTGAAGATGACGAGCAGCTGCCTCGTAGAAATAATGCGGAGTTTAGACAACACGTTCCGTCGCGACGCCCAAGAACCTTTCAAGCATTTGAGTCACTTACTTACAGTAGCCATAAGCACATTGTAAGTGATAATGAAACTTCCTGGTAGATGAAAACTGTATGCCGGACCGAGACTCGAAGTCGGGACCTTTGCCTTTCGCGGGCAAGTGCTCTACAATATGAGCTACCCAAGCACGACTCACGCCCCGTCCTCACAGCTTTCCTTCTACCAGTACCTCGTCTCCTACCTTCCAAGCAACTGTTAGAAGTAAACCTGTGAGGACGGGGCGTCAGTCGTGCTTGGGTAGCTCTGATGGTAGAGCACTTGCCCGCGAAAGGCAAAGGTCCCGAGTTCGAGTCTCGGTCCGGCACACAGTTTTAATCTGCCGGGAAGTTTCATATCAGCGCACACTCCGCTGCAGAGTGAAAATCTCATTCTGTAAGTGATAATGTTCGAATTCACTACGACTGTCTGACTGAAACGTAAAAAGTTTAAATTTTAGAAACGATTAATAATTATGGTTACTTATTCTAGTGTCAGTATGAGCGTAAAGAATTATGAGTGGTGGCTATATTATGAATATATACAGGGGTTTGACAGAAATGTGGAAACTGCAAAAACACAACACATTACCTTGTGTAATACGGTAAAGAAAACCCGTTGGCATTCGAAACAGCCTCCAGTCGAAAAGAATAAATGCAGGTGTAGGATTTTCAGGGGAACCTTCACGACGCAAAGGAAGTAGCTACTCGGGTAGCATATCACTTGTGGAGTGTAGACTAGGCGGTAGTTTCAGGTACTCTGATGAACACTCGCCAGTCGATATACAGCGAAGTATTCGTAACAGAGTTCACAAATTTACTGCCCTCCAGGGAAGTTCTTCAGCTCAAATTATTATCGGGACCGAGTTCTGGCTGCTCCTTCGGACATCTATGCATCCATGTCCGAAGGAGCAGGCTCGGGGTCGACTACAGCCGTTATGAAATACATTAAATGTACTTGCATTTGCGGATATGGATGACCCTCATCGGTATAATGAAATGACGACAATGCATGCATGAACGAAATACATGCATGTCCGAAGGAACTTTGCATCGTAATTCGAAATAACACAGATACTGCAAAATCGTATTTATCTGCCGGAACCGACTTTCAAGTAAAATGTCTCCCCTGTATGGGAATATGCATAACGGATGTACGAGTACTGGTTGTAGATAGATGGTGGACGGCATATGGAGGTTTGGGTCTGGACGTGCGTCGTGCTCGGATAGCCAAATAGTACGGCGGCCATTCGCGACAAGCGGGAAATGTGGGTTCGAGTCCCGATTCGGCATAAATTTTCACCGTCGTCATTCCATTATAACGTTGATGGTTATCCATATTCGTAACTGGGAATACATTTAATGTAGTGAATTTTGCTGGTCGCCTATAACAGGGCTAAGTTAAACCAAGTAAATCGTTGGATTTTCTTAACCAGCCGCCTGATTCTGCTGTGACAGTTATAGAGTCATCCAAAGAATATCCATAGCCTGTAAAAACCCAGATCATGCACTGCTATAGTTCAATTCTTTTATCTTGGCGGTTCGCGCATGTCCGCCCAGACGCGGGAGATTTCTGCATTGCCAGTTGTACGCGCCAAGAGAAGCAGCGCCATAGCATAGTTCGCAAAATTACGTTTAGGGGGGAGCGCGCAGTTTATGAAGTAAAGCCACCACGGCCGCTTTAACCCTTTTGCTGCTACAGAGACGAGCTCCCCGCATCCCGCGATGTGTGCGATTTTGTCATCATTGCACTTCTCGACTGTGCAGACACATGGTGTTTCGACTGCTTTGACAAACTTTATCATTCGATTTCACAAAAACTATTTGGACCAAAAATTTGATTTTTACATATCTTCTTGACTGATACCTTCCCCCCATAAATGACTTAATTTTGTTTCGATGTTAAATGCAGTTATTGTGCAGCATTAGATGTAGTAAACCATTGCACGAAATTTTGAAGAGTTTGCAGAGGTAAAAGTCCATAGCGTATACTTTCCGTATGGTCGATTTCAGTTGCCACTAGAAATTTCAAAAAATTACATTCAAACGAATAAAATTCATGAAGTACGACACTTCGATATTGTTTTTAAAATAAAGAAAATAAAAAGCGCCGATCAAGGTTTGAACTCAGAACCCTTCGCTTAGCAGCCATACACTTTAACCATTATGCTAACGCAGCTCATCATTCAATACGATTCCCGGAGAACTTTAAAAGGTCACGCAAAATACCGACAAACACTGTTGGTATGATTATGAATTATTCACGTTTCGCCGAAGTACAATAGGAAATAAACAATTACCGCTGTTCTTTATTGCGAAAAAGCGGTTAGTGAGAATAATACAAACACATTTCCTTGCTATCGCCTGAATTAGGAGCATTATTGCTTGTTTGGTTTAATTAATTAATAGAATATGAAGCAATTGGTATAAAGAATGCTTTTCCAAACTTTCTATAAAAGGAAGTTTGCTATCAAGACATTGATTTTGTTCAATTACTTTATTTATGACTGAACGTTTCTAAAACAGAAGACACTCGTCCGTACTCTGCACTGCAGTCGAGCTCTGGCAACGTCGTTCTCTGTTCATTGGCTGACTGTGTTTTGTGACGTCACATACGCAGAACGAACCTAAACTCGGCCGCCGTCATAAATGACACGCACTTTAGTGGAAGCGACTCTTTTTTTTTCATCAGTCTACTGACTGGTTTGATGCGGCCACGAATTCCTTTCCTGTGCTAACCTCTTCATCTCAGAGTAGCACTTGCAACCTACGTCCTCAATTATTTGCTTGACGTATTCCAATCTCTGTCTTCCTCTACAGTTTTTGCCCTCTACAGCTCCATCTAGTACCATGGAAGTCATTCCCTCATGTCTTAGCAGATGTCCTATCATCCTGTCCCTTCTCCTTATCAGTGTTTTCCACATATTCCTTTCCTCTCCGATTCTGCGTGGAACCTCCTCATTCCTTACCTTATCAGTCCACCCAATTTTCAACATTCGTCTATAGCACCACATCTCAACTGCTTCGATTCTCTTCTGTTCCGGTTTTCCCACAGTCCATGTTTCACTACCATACAATGCTGTACTCCAGACGTACATCCTCAGCAATTTCTTCCTCAAATTAAGGCCGGTATTTGATATTAGTAGACTTCTCTTGGCCAGAAATGCCTTTTTTGCCATAGCGAGTCTGCTTTTGATGTCCTCCTTGCTCCGTCCGTCATTGGTTATTTTACTGCCTAGGTAGCAGAATTCCTTAACTTCATTGTCTTCGTGACCATCAATCCTGATGTTAAGTTTCTCGCTGTTCTCATTTCTACTACTTCTCATTACCTTCGTCTTTCTCCGATTTACTCTCAAACCATACTGTGTACTCATTAGACTTTTCATTCCATTCAGCAGATAATTTAATTCTTCTTCACTTTCACTCAGGATAGCAATGTCATCAGCGAATCGTATCATTGATATCCTTTCACTTTGTATTTTAATTCCGCTCCTGCACCTTTCTTTTATTTCCATCATTGCTTCCTCGATGTACAGATTGAAGAGTAGGGGCGAAAGGCTACAGCCGTGTCTTACACCCTTCTTAATACGAGCACTTCGTTCTTGATCGTCCACTCTTATTATTCCCTCTTGGTTGTTGTACATATTGTATATGACCCGTCTCTCCGTATAGCTTACCCCTACTTTTTTCAGAATCTCGAACAGCTTGCACCATTTTATATTGTCGAACGCTTTTTCCAGGTCAACAAATCCTATGAACGTGTCTTCATTTTTCTTTAGCCTTGCTTCCATTATTAGCCGTAACGTCAGAATTGCCTCTCTCGTCCCTTTACTTTTCCTAAAGCCAAACTGATCGTCACCTAGCGCATTCTCAATTTTCTTTTCCATTCTTCTGTATATTATTCTTGTAAGCAGCTTCGATGCATGAGCTGTTAAGCTGATTGTGCGATAATTCTCGCACTTGTCAGCTCTTGCCGTCTTCGGAATTGTGTGGATGATGCTTTTCCGAAAGTGAGATGGTATCTCGCCAGACTCATATATTCTACACACCAACGTGAATAGTCGTTTTGTTGCCACTTCCCCCAATGATTTTAGAAATTCTGATGGAATGTTATCTATCCCTTCTGCCTTATTTGACCGTAAGTCCTCCAAAGCTCCTTTAAATTCTGATTCTAATACTGGATCCCCTATCTCTTCTAAATCGACTACTGTTTCTTCTTCTATCACATGAGACAAATCTTCATCCTCATAGAGGCTTTCAATGTATTCTTTCCACCTATCTGCTCTCTCCTCTGCATTTAACAGTGGAATTCCCGTTGCACTCTTAATGTTACCACCGTTGCTTTTAATGTCACCAAAGGTTGTTTTGACTTTCCTGTATGCTGAGTCTGTCCTTCTGACAATCATATCTTTTTCGATGTCTTCACATTTTTCCTGCAGCCATGTCGTCTTAGCTTCCCTGCACTTCCTATTTATTTCATTCCTCAGCGACTTGTATTTCTGTATTCCTGATTTTCCCGGAACATGTTTGTACTTCCTCCTTTCATCAATCAACTGAAGTATTTCTTCTGTTACCCATGGTTTCTTCGCAGCTACCTTCTTTGTACCTATGTTTTCCTTCCCAACTTCTGTGATGGCCCTTTAGAGATGTCCATTCCTCTACAACTGTACTGCCGACTGCGCTATTCCTTATTGCTGTATCTATAGCGTTAGAGAACTTCAAACGTATGTCATTCATTAGTACTTCCGTATCCCACTTCTTTGCATATTGATTCTTCGTGACTAATGTCTTGAACTTCAGCCTATTCTTCATCACTACTATATTGTGATCTGAGTCTAGATCTGCTCCTGGGTACGCCTTACAGTCCAGTATCTGATTTCGGAATCTCTGTCTGACCATGATGTAATCTAATTGAAATCTTCCCGTATCTCCCGGCATTTTCCAAGTATACCTCCTCCTCTTGTGATTCTTGAACAGGGTATTCGCTATTACTAGCTGAAACTTGTTACAGAACTCAATTAGTCTTTCTCCTCTTTCATTCCTTGTCCCAAGCCCATATTCTCCTGTAACCTTTTCTTCTACTCCTTCCCCTACAACTGCATTCCAGTCGCCCATGACTATTAGATTTTCGTCCCCCTTTACATCCTGCTTTACCCTTTCAATATCCTCATACACTTTCTCTATCTGTTCATCTTCAGCTTGCGACGTCGGCATGTATACCTGAACTATCGTTGTCGGTGTTGGTCTGCTGTCTATTCTGATTAGAACAACCCGGTCACTGAACTGTTCACAGTAACACACCCTCTGCCCTACCTTCCTATTCATAACGAATCCTACACCTGTTATACCATTTTCTGCTGCTGTTGATATTACCCGATACTCATCTGACCAGAAATTCTTGTCTTCCTTCCACTTCACTTCACTGACCCCTACTATATCTAGATTGAGCCTTTGCATTTCCCTTTTCAGATTTTCTAGTTTCCCTACCACCTTCAAGCTTCTGACTCTACCGGATATAAACTGGGATGTCAATGGATTCACTGCAGAGGGTACAGACAGACAGTCGTGCGAAGTACTTTTGAACACGTCTTCTGAAAACTCTCTTGAGCAGCTAGTTCGGCAGCCCACATGCAATGGAAATGGCTTAGAGCTTGTATTTACAAGTAGGCCTGACCTTACCGACGACGCAAGTACACATATTTGGATTAGCGATCATTATGTCATTATGGCTACTATGGTTACGAAAGTTAATAACTCTTTCAAGTAGTCTAGGAGAGTATTTCCGCTAGAAAGAGCAGATAAGTAGTTTTTAGCATTTCATTTAGACAGTGAACTGACATCACTTAGTTCCAGTAAGATGAGCGGAGAGGAACTATGGTTCAAAAGAGAATGCGCGAGTGATAAGCAAAGTTTAGGAGAGATACATGCGCGAAACATACAGCGACTACCACAGTCATACTTTAGCAAAAGAACTGGCGTAGAACCCGAAGAAATTCTGATTCTATGTAAAATCGCCAATGCTTCCTTCCATCCAGGCACTTTTTGACCAGATATGGTGTGGCAGTAGAAGATAGCAAAATGAAATCCTAAGTTTTAAATTTCACGTTCAAGTAATCGTTCAAGCGGGAGAATCGTACAAACATACGGTCGTTTGACCAGCGAATAGACTCCCGTATGGACGACATAGTAATAAGCATCTCTGGCTTAGGGAAACAACTGAAGACGTTGAAAACAAATAAGTCACTAGATCCGGAAGGAATCTTACTTCGGTTTTTCAAAGAGTACTCAACGGCATTGGCTCCTTACTTTGCCTGCATTTAACACGAATCTGTCTAAGAGCGTAAAGACCTATAGGACTGGAAAAAACCGCAAGTGACTCCATTGTATAAGAAGAGCCAAGGAATGGAGTCGCGAATTAATAGACCAGTATCCCTAATTTCTATTTGCTGCAGAATCCTTCAATATATTCTAATTTCGAACATAATAAATTTTCTTGAGATCTAGAAGCTTACGTCCACGAATCAGGATGGTTTTAGAAAGCGTTACTCGTGTGAAACTCAATTTGCCCTTTTCTCATTAGATTCACTGCGAACTATGGATGAAGGGCATCAGGCAGATTCCATATTTCTAGATTTCCGGAAAGCGTTTGACACGGTGCCACATTGCAGGCTGTTAAAAAAGGTACGAGCTTATGGAAGTGGTTCACAGATAAGTGAAAGGCTCAAAGACTTCTAAGTTATAGAACCCAGTATGTTGTCCTCGACGGCGAATGATCATCAGAGACAAGGGAACCGCCAGGAGTCACCCAAGGAAGTGTGGCAGAACCGCTATTATTCTCGATATTGGCGGACAGGGTGGGCACCATTCTGCGATTGTTTGCTGCTGATACTGTGGTGTACGGTAAGGTGCCATAGCTGAGTGACTGTAGGAGGACACAAGATGACTTAGACAAAATTTCTAGTTTATTTGATGGATGTAGATAAATGTACGCTACTGCGGATGAGTAGTAAAAACAAACCCTTAATGTTCGTATACAGCATTAGTAGTGTCCAACTTGAGACAGTCACGTCGCTTAAATATCTAGGCGAAACGTTATAAAGCGATGTGGAATGGAACGTGTATGTGAGGATTATAGGAGGTAAGGCGAATGGTCGACTTCGGTTTACTAGCAGAATTCTAAGAAAGTGTGGTTCATCTGTAAAGATGTAAGTTGGATTGCAGAGTATCGACGTAGATGTAGATGTAGGTGTGTTATACCTTTCAAGCCGGCTGTTGTGACCGAGTGGTTCTAAACGCTTCAGTCCGGAACCACGCTGCTGCTACTGTCGCAGGTTCGAATCCTGCCTCGGGCATGGATGTGTGTGCTCTCCTTAGGTTAGTTAGATTTAAGTAGTTCTAAGTCTAGGGGACTGATGACCTCAGGTGTTAAGTCCCATAGTGCTCAGAGCCATTTGAAGCATTTTATTATACCATTCTTCCTTCAATATGCTGGGAAATTTAGGTAACGATGATGGCGATGGCTAACCATCTTCATACCCATCTCTCCGTCATATTGTCTGGTGACTTTGGGATCCTACACTCGGACGTGGACCGCACATGTCCTTTTCATTCCTGTTACAAATATCGCACCTATCTGTCGTTATATGGTGGTTACTGAATTTATCCTTTGAGCATGTAGATCCTAGGGATGTTATTTCTGCTGTTTCCAGCTATATAAGATCTCTGTTTCGCGGAGCCCAACAGTCTGTTCCATACAACTAGATGCACCCTGTTCATCAATCATTGGTACAAAGGGCGAAGTGAATCACATAATGGAGCATAAGGGAACTTCAACTTAGTTTCTCGTTGTAGTTTAGAAGATTCGATGAACGACATGACTTCGATTTCTTAAGTAATGACTGTAACCCACAATCAAGCTAAAAAGATTTGTCTGTCTTTGACGGACATGGCGTACATCTTACCTTGAATATTCTTCCTGCGAGAAATCGTCATGATTCTATTCAGGTTATAGTACTAACGAACGGACTGAGTATTGAAAAAAAAACTGAGTACCCACTGCTGACCTAAAAGTGAAGTGACAAAAGAAAACTAACCATAGATTTTTCGCAAATCAGTAGGACCGCACGTAAGACAAGAATATCTGTTAATAAATGTACTTTTCAAGTAATTTTATTACTAGTGCAGCATTTATCACACTTCATTTTTTAGTCTGCAAATCTAACGAATAACAAAAAAAAGAAGAAAAGAAAAACATTCGATGATCAAAGGGAGCTTACAGCCACAATTTTGTCTGCTGTTTCTCACCATTCTGCGACTTGAACACAGTGGCAGTTGAAGACGCATATAAATGTGGAAGTTCTGCTACGAAGCATCCTGTGTTTCAGAATGTTTTGTCACGTAGGTACAGTAAGTACTTTATATTTTTAACATATTTATTAAAAAATCGATGCATATGTATTTTTACAGATGATGTGCAACATATATGAGGTGGTTTCTTAATTTCAGTACAGTGACAGACGTTAAAGCACAGTGATTCATAATATTCAGCAAACAATTAACATCTATTCTCACCCGTTTATATGCTGCAGTAGACAGTATACTGAAGTACACTGCAATCTAGACCATATACCTTTCGTTTAGAAAGTGCAGCGCCTTAAAATTTCCATGCAAAACACACAGCGTCAGGCAGCGCTCCTCATTACACAATTTTTAAATAAGAACAATTTCAACTGATCCACTGCTTTCTCTGCGCAAAAATTTAAACACCATCTCTGGTGTCTCCCTTTGTGAATCTGCTCAACGAATCAATATTTTCACGCTGCCAGTAGGCAGAAAAGAAGAGTACTAAATGTAGTCTGCTAATTCCGAGTGCTTTTAGTAGGAATTAATTGGTCTTACATTTCATGAGGAAACATTTTACCTGAGAAAAATATTGACAGCAATAAAGTGTACAGATAAGATTGCTACCAATACATGAGAATAGGGAGTTGTATTCTCAGCATTCAGAACTCAAAATCTTTATCACTTTCCTTGTACAACATCACTGAAAAATCTCCTCCATGGTAAGATTTACGAAGCAAAATATGTGAATGAGCGGATGTGTAACTCTGTGGTAAAATACACACATCAAAAAAAGTTTTGCATCATCCCGGTTCCCAGAACTCCTGAAGATAGATGTTGACTGTGGATACTGTATCACAGACACAGTCCCTTTGACTGTTCAGAGATGTCACTAAACCCACCCAAAGATGTAAACAACCGTGCATGAGCAGCGCCTATTAGGCGGAAGGCGTCGAAAACCGATAAGTTCCAGTCATTCCAGGAGAAAGGAGGTACACGGCTCGTGTTGTCAGTAGTTCAACCATGCCTATACGGTCAATACCGCGGTTCGATAGCGTCCGCATTGTTACTTTGTGCCAGGGAGGGCTTTTAACAAGAGAAGTGTCCAGGCGTCTCGGAGTGAACCAAAGCGATGTTCTTCGGACATGGAGAAGAGGCAGAGAGACAGGAACTGTCAATGACATACCTCGCTCAGGCCGCCCAAGGGCTCCTACTACAGTGGATGACCACTACCTACGGATTATAACTCGGAGGAGCCCTGACAGCAGCGCCACCACGTTGAATAATGTTTTTCGTGCAGCCACAGGACGACTTGCTACGACTCAAACTGTGCGCAGTAGGCGACATGATGCGCAACTTCACTCCCGACGTCCATGGCGTGGCAGATCTTTGCAACCACGACTCCATAAAGCGCGGTACAGATAGGCACAATAATATGCCGAATGGACCGCTCAAGATTGGCGCACGTTCTCCATAGCGATGAGTGTCGCATACACCTTCAACCAGACAATCTTCGGACACGTGTTTGGAGGCAACACGGTCAGGCTGAACGCCTTAGGCACACTGGCCGGCTAGTGCAGCAAGGTGGAGGCTCCCTGCTGTTTTTGGGTGGCATTATGTGGGACTGACGTACGCCGCTGGTGGTGATACGTAAATGCCATCCTCCGGCCGAGGCATTCGTCTTCATGGACGATAGTTCGCCACCCCCCCCCCCCACCCCCGCAGCCTTCATGCACATCTTGTGAATGACTTCCTTCAGGATAACGACATGTTCTCCAGACATGAACCCTATCGAACATGCCTGTGATAGCTTGAAAATGGCTGTTTATGGACGACGTGACCCACCGACCACTCTGAGGGAGCTACGCCGAATCGCCGTTGAGGAGTGGGACAATGTGGACCAACAGTGACTTGATGGTCTTGTGGATAGTATGCCACGATGAATACAGGCATGCATCAATGCAAGAGGACGTGCTACTGGGTATTAGAGGTACCGGTAGGTACAGCAATCTAGACCGCCACCTCTGAAGGTCTCGCTGTTTGGTGGTACAACATGGAGTGTGTGGTTTTCATGAGCAATAAGAAGGACGGAAATGATGTTTGTGTAGATCTCTATTCCAGTTTTCTGTACAGGTTCCGGAACTCTCGGAACCGAGGTGATGCAAAACATTTTTTTGATGTGTGTACATTGCTCAAAATGATTTTAGGGAAATATTTCGAAGAGCGAAACGATGTGAAGATACGAAAAAGATACTTACCCTGGCGTTCGTATATTTAGATTCGGCCTACTGGTTGTCCAGAAATTGATCCGACAATGCGTTGTGGGCTCACTTCACAAGGTATTATTTTTTGTGATAGATGTATTGCGAAAATTTGACTTTTCTAATCACAATAACAGCATAGTGTCTGCTGCACCTTAAAACCTAAGTGCTTGGGGTACTGAAAGAATGAAACATTTTTGTGACGCAGTGCATGAGGCGAAAATATATAACAAGTGTAGTGAGAGACTCAGTTTTCGTTCAGTACCAATGCTTTTATCAATAGTTACAAGAATTTTTGATTTCGTATACCCGTGTGTCTGGCTCCTCCGCAAAAGGAAATGCTCAGAACTGAAGACTGAATGTCTTCATTTTACAAGGCAGATGAAAATACTCAATGGTGGATATACCTGTTGTCAAGAAGGGGAACATATATTGCACGGAACGTTTCCATTTTTCTCAAATAATATTCACAAGAGATCTCTTCCTGTAACGTTAAAAAATGATTCACACTGCAGGCAAGTATATGTCGTAATGAAATTTTCTGGGACGTTCTGATCTCTGCCGGACCAGACAAGGACAGCGGTACTCTCAGCTTAGAACTTTCTGCTGGACCATGTAAGGTTTCTATACTATGAGAAGAAATTTTGTTATATTTGCCACATAGAGCTTCTTAGGATCCCTGAACACATGGGTGATGTGCATCTCTTTGGTTACCAGAGAACGTGACAGGAACAGATGACGTCATTGTCTTTCTGCCACGAGCTATAGTTTGTTGTCCGTGGCCGGTGAATGAGCAGCGTGAATGGCGGACATGATGGATAGAAGACTTTTTTTTTTGAGGTGCTGTCTGCTGTGATTTTTCATTTGCATAGAGGTAACATAGACAAATTGTTTTTTCCAGGGCGTTAGGCGTAACACCCTCATCAGCTGCCTAAGTTTCAGTTATCATTCTGCAAACTATTAAGATAATGTAAAGACGAAGCTATGATCAACGTTCTTTACCTTGGTATGTATTGCAAAATCATCAATCATATCCAGGGTATTGATGACCATTTCCCATCTCCAACCTTTAAAAGTATTTCAAAAGGAAAGTTATGAGAAAAATTTATGTACTGCATGTTCTTTAGTTTGTTGTTTGTGGCAACGTCTACGGAAAACTTTAGCTTTGATGTTAATGTAATTCAAGTTCTGTGTGTTTAGAACTTGTCATTTATTAGCCATCAGTTTGTTAAGCTTTCTTCTTTCTATTTGAAAGCAAAATTTAACATAACTTTGCTGACAAGCCTTGCTCTATTGCGTGAGCAGCTGGCTGCATTCTTGGCAACGTAGCAATCCTTACTAGCAACCAGCTAAAGCAAAATTTTAAGGCTATCATCCGCGGGGTGATGTCTTCCAGAAATTTAACATTTTCGTTCAGACTTTAAAGCAAAGTAGAGTAGAGTAGCATTTATCACTGTGCAGGTAAGAATCAGCTATCGGGGCAAGACAAACTTTGAGAGGAAGAATTAGGAAACTGTATCCATCTGTATATTCTCCATATAACCCAGAATTTGCATTTTCTAATAGCATACAGATTCAATACGCATCAGTTGACAATTGTAGTTTTTTATCGTTGATGAGGATGTTATGTAGTAGTAGTACTTTTTATCTGTAGATCTCTTTTAGAAGGATATTGGACGTCTCTTGGTATTACAATCTGAGACCAACAAAAATAAAGTAATTCACATATACGGACTTACATGCCTAGAATGACAAGAGTGCGACGGGTACTCGGCAGTGGCCTTATATTAGGAACCGTCCCAGCAATTGCCTCAAATAATTTAGCGTAACCAAGGAAAACCTAAATCAGGATGGCTATATGAAGACTGGAGCCTCCACACTCCCGAATATAAGTCCATTCTTTTTAAAACAGTACAATCTTATTCGGTTTACCCCTAGTGTACAATACTGTTTTACAAATAAGTAAACAAATAAGTTATTCAATACCGATAAAAGGCTAATGCTACACTGTTCATTCATTTCCCACTCCCAGTTATTGCACACACTACACTCATTATACGCACATCGTTTCATAACACTATACACACCATCAGCTCTGTCAGAACCGTTCTGTACACGGCAGCATGAAAAACTGAGTTAGCATCCCTCTGTAACGAGTCAGATGCTGAGGTCAGAAGGAGGATAAGGTGTTTGTATTATGCATTGCTTAGCTTTGAAAGTATTTTTCAGAAAAGGAAAGAAAACAGGAAAAATACAGTGTGAAAGTGTTATGCTGGCTATTACATATTTTATTATAGTGATTAGTACTGGTCTTTCGTTTTAATCCTTCACTGTACATAATGTGTGATTTTAACAGGTACTTTGTAGCTGTTTTTTTAAATAAATTTCTTTTAGCGATTTATTTCATATCCTTTAGTAATTTTTTATTCTGTAGGAAAGCCCATGAACATACCGAAAAGCTAAAACAAACCTTTGATGCTCGTCACTCAATATTTGGCCTAGAGTGTGGCCCCAGCAGACTCAAATCCAGACGCCGTTTCCTAAGTTGCGCCTTAGATGAGCCCCCCATCTACTATCCACTAAGAGAGGACCCACTAAGCGGCGTTTCTGGTGATTGGAAAACCTGGAGAATGCTTAACCGCATCAGAACTGGGGTGGCTCCTGTGAAATCTAATCTGATCAAATGGGGTTTGTTGAACGAAAATGACGACAAATGCGACTGCGGCACTTGACAGGACATGGAACATCTCCTACAATGCCCAGCCTGCCCGCACAGATGCACCCTCGACGATCTATGGCTGGCTAAAGAAGAAGCATTGGACATTGCTCAATATTGGGCAAACAAATTGTAGTTTCCGGACACGAAAAAGTAAAAGTAAGTTTATTCTGTAGTTTTGTACCTTGGTAGAAAATGCTACTTTGAGTTTTATATTTATTCTTTCTTGGTAAATCTAAGGCTGTCTAGATCTTGTTACATGGTCATGGACAGAGCTGTTTGTTTAGTAATTACCAATGTTATATTTCAAGTGTACAGTTGTCTGGTAAATGTACTCACGCGGTGCAGCTGAAATCCCCAGTGTTTTCAACATGTTTTTACAGTGAGCTCCACTGTTATCTTTGGTTGTTATTCTTACGATCCTTGTCTGAAGCACGAAAATTATGTACATGCTTTATCCATTTGATACCCAGAAAAGAATGCCATAGTAAAAACTGAGTGTACAAACCCATAGTATGTAACTAAAAGACATTGATTGTTATACTCTGATGCCAAGACTCTACGGGCACAACATGCTGATGACATTCTGTCTACAAAAATCTTTCTGTGTTCACAGCACTTCAACTGGGAACTGATATTCATTCCTACAAGTTTTGCGTTTGTTGCTCTGCCTCTAGAGGGGTATCATCTACATTAATGTAGTCGTGTCATTTTCTCCTTCCAAACTCAAATTCATGGCATTTGTTTTCTTTATGTTCAATGCTGCTTTATTGCTCATTTACCAGTTATAAACTTCCTTGGGTGTTTCATTGGATTTCGCTGTAAGGAGTTCTCTTGTTTTCTCAGTGACTGCAATATTCCTGTCATCAACAAAGAGAATTTTTTCCCCGTGACTAACTCTTGTGGGAAACTCGCTGATGTATATCAGGAACAGTACTGTTATTCGGCATATGATATTCACCCTTTATAGTCAATTATTAATCATTTAAAGGTTGTCAAGTTCAGTTTAGAGTAATTAAATATCACATATTTGATGAAATTTACACGGTTAACGTTTATATTCAAAAGTAATACAATTATGGCACTTCTAGGTCACGGCATACTGGCGACATTGCAATCAGAATCTATAAGGTCTCCTACTGCATTCCAAACAGTATATAAACCTACAGCACGTAGACAGTGACACTCACATAAGAAAATTTACTACCATTTGTGACATGAACTTAAGAGAAAAGCTATCTGCCACACAGCTCCAATTTTCTAGATTGTCATCACTGTCCTATAATTTTCTTCAGTGTGTTTCCCGAGGTCCAGTAAGGTAACACCACATTTACGCAACTGCTACAAAGCAAAAATATGGATCTTGTAAACACATTGTCTTTTAACATATACCTTTATGTTTTTACCTCATGTTGAAATGAGTATCGCTTATGCAGCTGAGTGCAGAAAGTTAATTGTTTCTTTCCCTTTAACATATTAAATCCGAAGTGTACAAATGTAAAAATGTTTCGTAGTATGTTTTAGAACTACAGCTATGCGAGAGCTACGGGAGATCTGTAAGGAGTAAAAAATTCAGCACTGTGGTGAAGGCAATGGATTCGCTTTCAGCACGGGCGCGCTTCATACCCTATTCCGTGCATTCTGATTTAAATTTTCACTGGTCGTTGAAGGCAAATTCCGGAATGTTTCGCTTGTAAAGGGTTCGGAATATTTTCTCCTCATAATCCCCAAGTCGAACTTGCACTGCTCCTCTAATGACCTAGTCGTCATCCTTTATTCTTTTAAATCCTGTCGATGAATATTTCCAACACCACACAAGTACAGTCGCCAGGTCGAGCGCCATCTCATATGTCAACGCTGCGAGTTTTACCGGCCGAGCGGTTCTAGGCGCTACAGTCTGGAACCGCGTGACTGCTCCTGTCGCAGGTTCGAATCCTGCCTCTGGCATGGATGTGTGTAATGTCCTTAGGTTAGTTAGGTTTCAGTAGTTCTAAGTTCTAGGGGACTGATGACCTCAGAAGTTTAAGTCCCATAGTGCTCAGAGCCCTTTGAACCATTTTTTCGAGTTTTAAATGTTCAATCGTGTGTGAAATCTTATGGGACTTAACTGCTAAGGACATCAGCCCATAAGCTTACACACTACTTAACCTAAACTATCCTAAGGACAAACACACACACCCATGCCCGAGGGAGGACTCGAACCTCCGCCGGGAACAGCTGCACACTCCATGACTGCAGCGCCCTTAGACCGCTCGGCTACTCCCGCACGGGTTCGAGTTTTACTTTTGTAGCTGAAACGAACGAGGTTACTAGCCAATGATTCGAAACAAATGGTCAATATAGCTGCTGTGGATTACATATCTGCTGTGAATTACAGAACTAGAACGCTGGGAAATACTTTCTCACTCAAAAGATAGCGACATGCAGAAAATATCACTTCTGTCCGTGTGTCTTATGGGGACCGTTTTGAGCGGAGAGTAAAAAATTACTTATTTCCTTTATGCTATCCACAGCAAAAAAGTTGATTGTACAAAGAATTTGAAGTAAAATAAGTAGCAGAGACAGTTGAAAGAGAAATGCTAACAGTCAATTCAGTTACTGAAATTATTATTCATGCAAACCACGCAAAATTTTTTTAGGTCATGAGAAAGCCTGAAAAAGATAATTAAACTCAATAGGGCACATCTGAATGAATCTCCGATTTCGTAATGGAGGAAAGTGTAGGGGGTAGAAATAGTACTGGGGGACGAAGATTTGAATACAGTAAGCAGGTTCGAATGGATGTTGGTTGCGGTAGTTATGCAGAGATCCAGAGGCTTGTACTGTATAGACTAGCATGGAGAGCTGTGGGCTGAAGACCACAACAACAACATCGCCTAATATCGTCATTACAGCTGATGTTTACTGTAGTTTGCTTTAAATCAGTGGTATTGAACAGCACAGATACTTTGTCAAGCAATCACAATTTTAGGCCAGTAGGCGTGAGGTGAACGTTACGCAGCAGCATATTTTGATTTCACATGTATGTAAAGACGTGCACTTGCCAATATCCTGTCTCTAGTTTTGCTTATTGTTTTGTTTTTCTTTCACAATAAGGTTATTTTTTTTATTTCAGAAGGCTTAATCTTTCATTCTCTACTTCCCTTGAATCCAGTCTCATATAGAAATTCAAATAAGCACACATTCGATGAAAATCTCTCTTGGATCAGTCACATTCAAAATTTTGTTCTGAAACTAAGTGTTGCTGTCATCACTACAAGATTATTTTCCACTGCCACTGTCGTTGAAATAAAAAACTTGTTTATCTTGGTTATTTTCAGTATATTACGTCCTACGGCGTATTTTGAAGCAAGTACGTGTATCCCCAAAGATTAATCCTTGCCAGAATGAAATTTTCACTCTGCAGCGGAGCGTGCGCTGTTCTGAAACTCCCTGGCAGATTAAAACTGTGTGCCGGACCGATACTCGAACTCGCAGGAGAGCTTCTGAGAAATTTGAAACGTAGGAGACGAGATACTGGCAGAGTTAAAACTATGAGGGGAAGTCGTGAGTCGTGCTTGGGTACTCAGGCGGTAGAACACTTGCCCGCGGTAGGCATAGGTCGCGAGTTCGGGTCTCGGTCTGGCACACAGTTTTAATCTGCCATGAAGTTTCATTATTCCTTGCCCTGAAAAGAGCGACCGAACGATTTGCGGTGTCCGTTCGCGAACTTCGTGCGCCCTGCCCTTCAAATCCCTCGAAGTTTACCTCTGCCACTCCTGTAAACATGCTCCTCTCTCGGGGTTTTGGTTAATATTACAAAATCATTCAAACTGCTACATTTATTCAGTAAACATTGGATGAAGAAACGATTTGCACTTGTGTAACACTTATTTGTCTACTGTCTGAAAGTCGACTTCCATTCTGCAGGTTTCATTTTGATTAGTCTTCCTCCTAGATTTCAAATTCTCATTTGAAATCCTTCCTTGTGGCTCACTCGCTTTATCTGTACAGAAGTTCTTCGTAGTACTTTAGACCCTTTCGCTGTCATAAAGCGACACTTACTTCATATGCTATCGTAGATATCTTGTATTAGTTTTTTTTACTTTTTTTTCAATTACTTTTAGCCGAATTCTGTAAACTGTGGCTCATTACATGAAGCATCTCATATGGTCCCTGGAAATTCTAAATTCTACGTATACACTATCAACGCTTGCAGTGAGCTTACAGTATTTCGTTCATTATTCTGTACTCTTATTTTAAAACCACAGTTTATAGATTTAATGGTGTTGTTTCGGTCATCAACCACCATACAGCGGATTTGATGCAGTTCTCCATTCCTGTCGCTTTCCCAGCTATTCTTCTTGCTTGAGCACAATTGATGCAGCCTACACCATGAACTGCTTGTCTTATAATCTCAAATGTATGTCTTCTCCTGTGACTTTCTCCTACCACCATTTATTGAACTAAAGTCTCTAATTGTTTCATTTCTGTCCTAACGATTGTTCAACATACGCACCAATGCATATCATGTTCCAAAACAAAGTCTTCCTTGAACTTTTTTGTAATAAAAACGAAGGTTTATAATTTTGCAAGTTAGCAAATGTTTCATTTTATAGTGTCTTATGCCATGTGTTGTCATAACTAATATGTTCTTTCTCCCAAATTCTTTATTCTAGTTGTTGGAAAGTTCGTCCACCTTTTCAAGCCATCCGACACGTGGGCTCTCTGTACATATCACAATCTCAGTTTTCCCTTTGTTTATGTATAAATTACAGCACATTTCTCACTTAATTAAGTGTCTGACTCAAATCCCGTTTACGTTTGGCGAATACCGCTATGTTATCGGAATAGTAGCAAATCGTATCATGCTGGCTGTCTGTCCGCGACTCAGATTTAATAATTACACATAATCTTCCAATGCTAATTTGCTAATCGTGTGTCTGCAGCCATTTTCACCAACAACGAAATGTGGTGATGAACAGAACAGCAGCGTGAGATCAAAAACTGACAGCGACACAAAAACCGCACTAAACGATTACAACCCACGTTACCGTTTAATTTGCTACTTAAGCCAAAGTCGACATTTCCTGAGTACTCGGCAAGGCCCCCTTAAACGGAGTGTTATTAAAATGCGTAGCTGAATGACAGGTTCTCAACTTACATCTACCATTACCTGGACCACTTCTGTGAAAGTAAAATTGAAGAGCGGCAATTCTGTTATAAGAGACAACTTCGTTGATTACGAAAACAGGTCATTAGTTTCAGGGAGGGGAAAGCGGATGCTGCTTTGGGGGCGACGTAATTGAGCTGCTTTATGAGCTCAGATAACAGGTGTCGCTGGCAAATTCCCGCCGGCAGCAGGGCAGCGTCCTTAAATCTAGTTCCACCGGCACTGTGATTCGCAGATGGATGCGACGCGGCGTTCAATTACACTTAAACTTATGCCTGTGGACAGTCGTCAGTGTCTCGCTCACAGGAAACGAAATGCTCTGTTTCGGAAAGTGGCAATTTGTGCATCGTTCAAGCATTATACAGCTAAAAATGCTGATATTTTAAAACGCATGCTACAACAAAGTAAAATTTTATAAATTCCCTCCTCAGATGATTAAATATGTACCACAGTGAACGTAGTACCAACTCCCTAATTCCGACACAGTTTCAAATGAGAAAGTAGGGGAATTCACGGGTGATGCAAGACTATCCATCTGCTTAACTAATAAAGAGTACCATTATTTCCAATATTGTTACAACAGGTACGCAAATTCTTTTATGATAGTGATATGTCGGCTTGTGAGCACGAACGCTAGGTCTTTAGCGAGAGTATTTTACACTCTTATCAGACGAGAGTAGTTGAAAGTGGTAAAATAAAAGAGACTCTGTTGCAGTTAAAATACAAAATTTCCCTATATTCCAGGTGAATTTCCATATACCCCACACACAATCCCACACAAAACACACACACACGCACACACACACACACGCACACACACGCGCGCACACACACACACACACACACACACACACACACACACACACACACAAAACACACACGCACACTCCCATACATACACACAATTTTCTACAAAGAAAGGGAACTGAGAGAATAAAATAATGTAAGAGATAAATGTGGCTGGCTGCACTAAAAATCCACTCTTGCAGCGAGCTAAAACTATGAGCCCTGAAGCTTGGACAGAGTTCAGACTTTACACAAAAAGTTAAATAGTTTCACGTCACTCGTCTCGTCGTCAGCCAAACCAGAGGGCAAATCCCCACTGCATTTGTTTCTTTTTTCCTGTCCTCAAAACATGAAAATACGATACACACTTAAAGTGTGGTGTGCAGTGATCTGCTCACCACAGCCACGAAGGACCAGTGGTAGGAGGTGGGGGTGGGGGTTGTGTTAATGGCCATTGTCTTATTCGGAGGCGGGTCAGGATGACCCATTCCACTGGAATGAATAGCTTAAAGTACGCCACGACTGGATAGGTGGCTTCACCAAACGCTGCTCATTATCTTTCAACAGTAGCATTGGCTCTCTGACTCAAGAGCGAGATGTCAGCCTGCAGGCAGTGTCACTGTCACCATCCTTGCCTGCCTGGTCTGCTCCCGAGATTGCGAAGAGCTTGTCACTATGTACGTGATATATAGGCCAATGCTGTTGCAGAAGCTGCTTTCTTAGATCACTTTCTCCACTTGGTCCGCCCTCCAGGTTTCGAAGAGGCCTGTCGCGACGTGCATGCTACACAATCCCCTGCTGTTGAAAAGCAGTTTTCTTGCGTCACTCTGTGCGCTTGATCTGCTCCCCAGATTCTCAAGAGCCCTGTCACACTGTACATGAGATACAGTCTCCTGCTGTTGAAGAAGCACTTTCCTTGGATCACTTTCTCCTCTGGGTCTGCTCCCCAGTTTCCCAAGAGCCCTGTCACTACGTACGTGATATGCATACAGTCCTCTGCTGTTCAAGGTGCAGTTTTCTTGGATCACTATTTCCATGGAGTACATTTGCTGCAATGTTTGTAGAGTGCTAAGGGAGTAGATGCGATGCGTTTTGCTTTGATGATGCAGATAGGAGGGTGATGTTATCTTCTGGTATCGACTCCTTCCAAAGAGTAAAATGAAATGAAATTAGACGTTTGAACTCGCATCACAGATGTATCAGTTTAGCATGATTTTGAAGACAAGCAGAACGTGTAATGGATATTGTCAAGAAGAGTGTTCTGTGTTCTACAGGTTTCCAGTAGCGTTGTACCTTCATTTTGCGGCGTTTTTCTCTGGTTACAAACCAGTGCCAAAAGCATTCCCTTGTACTTAGAGGCTTGAGAAAGTAAGCTGCAAGTGTCGCCCGTGCTAAGACCAATTCACATAATAAGAGCGGTGCATTGTCAGAAGAAATTACTCGTTCTGGGTTTCCTGCAGAGACAGTTCAGTTGCGGTACGGACAACAGATACATCACAGTGTGGGAGTCAAATGGTGCGGTAACTGGAACCGTACTCCAGAACTGAAGTACGCAGGATGAAATTATTTTTGTGAATGCACACAGATTCACCGTGTAATTCTGGCCGTATAAGGACCAAACGCAATGTCACGCACAGCCGTAGTGTAACGATGCCAACAGTGACACTAAGGACTCATCGACCTGTGTGATAACGATCGCGAAGGAGGGCTACTGTCCGCAGCTCGTGGTCGTGCGGTAGCGTTCTCGCCTCCCGCGCCCGGGTTCCCGGGTTCGATTCCCGGCGGGGTCAGGGATTTTCTCTGCCTCGTGATGACTGGGTGTTGTGTGATGTCCTTAGGTTAGTTAGGTTTAAGTAGTTCTAAGTTCTAGGGGACTGATGACCATAGATGTTAAGTCCCATAGTGCTCAGAGCCATTTGAACCATTTTTTTGAGGGCTACTGACGCCGACCACAGAGGACAATGTACTGGCAATCGCGGAACATTTTCATCGATGAGGACGTTCACATAGCGGATGTCAAATGACTCCGCGACCAAGTAGCGGATTTCTACCGCCGACGAACTGAATGACTGGTAGAAAGTTCCGACCGTGTTTACAGAGACTTGGAAAAAAGTAATGTATCTGTGTCACTTTAACGAGTAGTGTTTCCTTAGGTCACTATTCAACAACTTCTGTTCTCTTCTTGTATCGACTGCTTGTCCTCTATGTTTCACTTCCTCGTAAGATTACACGCCCGCCCGCGGTAACTGAGTGGTCAGCGCGACAGAATGTCAATCCTAAGGACCTGGATTCGATTCCCGGCTGGGTCCGAGATTTTTCTCCGCACAGGGGCTTGGTATTGTGTTGTCCTAATCCTCATCATTTCATCCCCATCCACGCGAAAGTCCCCGAAGTAGCGTCAAATCGAAAGACTTACACCCGGCGAACCGTCTACCCGACGGGAGGCCCTAGTCACACGACATTTATTGTTGTTAAGATTACCTTCCATACCTTCAGAAAATACTTTCTAACACTTAAAGTTATATTCAGTGTAAACAAATTTCGCTTCCTCTTAAACTTTATACCTGCTATCAGCAGCCTGAATTTTATATCATTTATACTTCGGCTTGCTTCAATTATTTTTCTGCCAAACAGCAAAGTTCGTCTACTGTTTCTAGTGTTTCTTCTTCTAAATAATTCCCTCACCAACGCCTGATTTAATTCGACTACATTCCACTACCTTCGTTTTACTATCGTTAATAGTCATCTTATAATCTCTTTACAAGGTACTATGCATTCATTCGTTTGCTCTTCCAAGTTCTTTATAGTCTCCGAGAAAATTAAAATGGCATCAGCAAACCGTGGGGGTTTTACTTTCTCTCGAAATTTCAATTCTCTTTCCGAATTTTTCCTTTGTTTCCTTTACTGCTTTTCAGGGTACAGACTGAATTACACACTGAAGGGCTACAACCTTGTCACACTTCCTTCTGAACTATTTCTTTCGTTTTACTATTTATTTGCTTAACCTGATCTGCTGCTTAATTTTAATTCCCTTTCACTCCCATAACTGCAGTCTGGTTTCCGTAAAAGTTTACTATCGCATTCCAGTCCTCATTCCAATTAAATTTTCGTTTCCTTTAACTACTTGAATAATTTCTTTTATGTCATCATACGTTCTTTCCAACTCCTCAGCATCTGTGGAGCAAATAAATTTAAACAACTATGATGAGTATCTTGTGTCTGTCTCGGCGACTATACGGCGTTCACTATGCTGTTCATAGAAGCTTATCAGCATTCCTGTTTTCTTATTCATTGTTAGATCTACTCCCGCAATAACCCTATCTGATTATGTCTTTATAAACTTGTTCTCATCTGACCAGATCTCCCATTCAACTTCACTAATCCCAACTACACTCCTGGAAATTGAAATAAGAACACCGTGAATTCATTGTCCCAGGAAAGGGAAACTTTATTGACACATTCCTGGGGTCAGATACATCACATGATCACACTAACAGAACCACAGGCACATACACACAGGCAACAGAGCATGCACAATGTCGGCACTAGTACAGTGTATATCCACCTTTCGCAGCAATGCAGGCTGCTATTCTCCCATGGAGACGATCGTAGAGATGCTGGATGTAGTCCTGTGGAACGGCTTGCCATGCCATTTCCACCTGGCGCCTCAGTTGGAGCAGCGTTCGTGCTGGACGTGCAGACCGCGTGAGACGACGCTTCATCCAGTCCCAAACATGCTCAATGGGGGACAGATCCGGAGATCTTGCTGGCCAGGGTAGTTGACTCACACCTTCTAGAGCACGTTGGGTGGCACGGGATACATGCGGACGTGCATTGTCCTGTTGGAACAGCAAGTTCCCTTGCCGGTCTAGGAATGGTAGACCGATGGGTTCGATGACGGTTTGGATGTACCGTGCACTATTCAGTGTCCCCTCGACGATCAACAGTGGTGTACGGCCAGTGTAGGAGATCGCTCCCCACACCATGATGCCGGGTGTTGGCCCTGTGTGCCTCGGTCGTATGCAGTCCTGATTGTGGCGCTCACCTGCACGGCGCCAAACACGCATACTACCATCATTGGCACCAAGGCAGAAGCGACTCTCATCGCTGAAGACGACACGTCTTCATTCGTCCCTCCATTCACGCCTGTCGCGACACCACTGGAGGCGGGCTGCACGATGTTGGGGCGTGAGCGGTAGACGGCCTAACGGTGTGCGGGACCGTAGCCCAGCTTCATGGAGACGGTTGCGAATGGTCCTCGCCGATACCCCAGGAGCAACAGTGTCCCTAATTTGCTGGGAAGTGGCGGTGCGGTCCCCTACGGCACTGCGTAGGATCCTACGGTCTTGGCGTGCATCCGTGCGTCGCTGCGGTCCGGTCCCAGGTCGACGGGCACGTGCACCTTCCGCCGACCACTGGCGACAACATCGATGTACTGTGGAGACCTCACGCCCCACGTGTTGAGCAATTCGGCGGTACGTCCACCCGGCCTCCCGCATGCCCACTATACGCCCTCGCTCAAAGTCCGTCAACTGCACATACGGTTCACGTCCACGCTGTCGCGGCATGCTACCAGTGTTAAAGACTGCGATGGAGCTCCGTATGCCACGGCAAACTGGCTGACACTGACGGCGGCGGTGCACAAATGCTGCGCAGCTAGCGCCATTCGACGGCCAACACCGCGGTTCCTGGTGTGTCCGCTGTGTCGTGCGTGTGATCATTGCTTGTACAGCCCTCTCGCAGTGTCCGGAGCAAGTATGGTGGGTCTGACACACCGGTGTCAATGTGTTCTTTTTTCCATTTCCAGGAGTGTATATCCAACTTCAACCTATCCATCTGCATTTTTGGTCCATCCGATGCACTACTTTTCTTCCAGTGATGATGGTTGTAAAAACCGAAAGAATAAAGTTGAATGTATACAAATGTTTTTCTTTAGTTATCCGTTTCCATTTTCAAATTTTCTAACCTGCCTACCCGGTTAAGGGGTCTGACATTCCTTGCTGCGATCCACAGAATACTAGTTTTGTATTTCCTCGCGACACATTCTCCTGAGTATTCCCCGCTCAGAAATCCGGATGAAGAACAATTTTCCCTCTCCAATATTTTACCTAGCAAGAAGCTATCTTCAGTTTCACCATACAGTATAGAACGGTTTGTCCTTGGGAAGTGTAATGACTGTAGTTTCCCTTGGTTTCAGCCCTGCGCGGTACCAACAAAGCAAGTTGGTTGGTTGGTTTTGGGGAAGGAGACCAGACAGCGTGGTCATCGGTCTCATCGGATTAGGGAAGGATGGGGAAGGAAGTCGGCCGTGGCCTTTCAGAGGAACCATCCCGGCATTTGCCTGGAGTGATTTAGGGAAATCACGGAAAACCTAAATCAGGATGGCCGGACGCGGGATTGAACCGTCGTCCTCCCGAATGCGAGTCCAGTGTCTTACCACTGCGCCACCTCGCTCGGTAACAAAGGAAGTCACGTTGGCTAATGTTGCAAGGCCAAATCAGTCAGCCATCCAGACTGCTCTCTCTGCAACTACTGAAAAGGCTGCTGCTCCTCTTCCGGAACCACATGTTTGTGTGACCTCTCCACAGAAACGACTTCGGAGTGACTGCATCTACGTTACGGCTATCTGTATTGTACAGGCAAACAAGCCGTCCCGCCAAATAATAAAACTGTACAATAAATTACCAAAAGAGATTAAAGAAATTGCAAAAATACACTTATTTAAGATGGCAGCTAAAAAGTACCTGTTATGCAATACATTTTATACTTTGAAGGATTACTTAGCTAAAACAGAGTAGGGGTTTGATAAAAAATGTCATACAAATAAATAATAATAATAATAATGTAACTCTTCAGGCTTTCCCAGCGAGATCTTGACATGTGGAATAATCGGGTCTACTGCCGGAAGTTTGTGTCGCTCTGGCACAATATTTCGGCCACGTAACTCGTTGCCTTCTTCAGGTGCTACGTGAGAATAATGATTATAAAATATCCAACATTCCACATAACACCTTCACTTTTATTTTTTTTCCTTTCTAGAAATTCTTACCCCCAAGCTATGCATGATACAATACTAACACCTCTTCCTCTTTCTGAGCTTAATATCTCACTCATTATGGAGGGATACTGACGCAGTTTTTCAGGATAGCAAATGGGAAGTTGCGATACAGAAAATGGCTCAGAGATCACCAGTGTGTGTGTGTGTGTGTGTGTGTGTGTGTGTGTGTGTGTGTGTGTGTGTGTGTGGTGAGTGAAATGTTATGAAACAATGTGTGAATAGTGTTTTTAGTGACTGATAGTGAGATATGAGTGAACAATGTGGCATTACATTATTTAACAAGTTATTTGAAAAAAAGTATTGTATACCAGGAGTAAAACTAATGATTGTCTCTAACTAGAATTCTGTAAATATATGTGTATACGAATTAGCTTATTTTAAATTGATCTAAATTTGTAAATACTTTGACATGTCCTAGATCCTTGTAAAAAGAGATCTGCGGATGAATAAAGCTACTACTACTACTACTACTACTACTACTAACTCAGCAAGTTTCGTTGCGGTATAACGCGGTATTGTTCATTTATTTGATAATTAATAAACAGACTTCTTTCAATAATTATATATATTTTGTACGAAGTGAGCTACTTTTTTTTTTTTTTTCTTTTCCAAACCTCCTCCATCCACGAAACTAATCTGACTTTCCCCATCCGCCTCCCACCCTCCTTGCGCACAGCTTAAACATGGGTTTCTCTTGGTATGAACTCCGTGCGAGCTTTCGGAAGGATGGATGTTCCAATATTTGGGATCCAATTTTAGTTTTTCCATGATGTAGCTAAATCGCTGAGGACCAATGTCGGTAGATTCCGTTTTGAAATGGCGTTGCTGATTTCCTTCTCCGTTCACTATTCCGTGATTGTACATTGTCTACAATTAGCTCATTCTCGACTAGACGTTGAACGCGGAAGTTTTCCTTGCTTCAACATATTACTGGAAAGCTATCTACCGTCAGAGTAAAACCTTCATTCACATCGCACAATGGGCCTGTGTTTTCTCTGCCGTAGGCTACACCCACATTGTATCCGTAATTGCCTACAATGGAAGCGAAGTTGGATTCGACAACAACCGGTTATACCCGATTATCGACAGAAGAGTTGAGGGACCAACCATGTTCGTTTCCAGTCCGACATCGGAATCCGACAGCACATAATGACGGCGAAAATTGACTTCCTCTATCTCATTTAAATGATACACCTCGATGTGCTGTAAGTCCACAACCATCAATACAGATGTACATTTACGTTCGACCTCCAGCGGGAATGTAAAGTTAGCGGGCACAGAGGACATAGACAGGGACTGCGGATAACTGGAGCCCTAGGTGCGAATGTGAGTCGGCCGGTAAGTGTGCCGAGACAGGCCGCGCATATGCGATTTACACTGCGTCCGGGTGGCGCAGTGGTAAACAAACTGCCTAGTAAGCAGGTGATCGCGGATTCGAGTTCTGGTCTGGCAAACATTTTCACTCATCGCTGTTGATAACACATAAAGTCCCGATGCAGCTGACATCTGACATCATCAGTTCCTTCTCTTTCATTTCCTTACTCCCCCCATCCCCGCGCAGTCACCTTCAATTTACATAATATTTTGCATTATGGACATGTTCTGCTTTCGCACTTAATCTAAAAGTCAGTGCGATTGGCCACCGGCACCGGATGTGATACTATACTTCCGTCTGGGTGTATAAGAGGATTTGCACTAAATCTTATGTTTTCCTGTATTTATGATAACGTTATTATTCTGTACCTGTTCTTACTGTAAAGTTTTATTTTAGCTTTAGCTCTTGGAGCACTTGATCTTTCTCATTTCTGATTAATAGAATTATTTCTCGTTATTTTAAACTCTAAAAACTGCTTAAATATGTCTTGTTCCATTACATTCCATTTGCCATTAGCATTTCACAATAAATGTTATTTCAGACCTCTAACTGAGCCTAAATGTTCTTGTTCTGTTTAATCGGAATACTGTTCTCAATACTGAATCCTATCCTTATTGTTTTAAATATTCTTTGTAGATTGTATTTCAGTCTTGTTCTGTGGTTTTAAATAAATTGTATTATGTATTTTACGAACGGTGCTTAATCTTCATTTGGGTCCAGTCTTTACAGCACTTCAGCAATCAATGAATCGTCGGAGGCTGACCATTACATCAACTGGACTGATGCATGCCCTGACATTAGACACAACTAGGATTAGTTCGAGAAAATTTTTCTTCGCAAGTGACATATCATTTGGCGCCTAACACGCCCCCTTAAGTCTCCCTCCTCCTCCGCCCCACAGCCTTCCTCTGTAATGACCTGACTTTCCCTGAGCTCTTGATAAGATACTTAAAAATAAATACGAATCTAATTTTACGTGGAATGGGTTGTTATTTCTTATAAGTTAAGTCCTACAAAGGTTTTTTCTGTAACACAAATGAATTTCTGAACATTACTTCAATGCTCAACACAGTGAGGTGACTTTTGTCAGGGGTTACCTTCTTTTGTCCGACGTTGTGCAGCATCTCTAGATGGCATGGATTCAACAGGCCCTGTAGAAATACTGACCACGCATCCTCTATAGCCGTCCATAGTTGCAAAAGTGTTGCCAGTGCAGGGTTTTGTACACGAGCTGACCTCTCGACTATGACCCATAAATGTCCGATGGGGTTCATGTCAGCCGATCTGCGTCGCCAAATCATTCGCTTGAACTGTCCAGAATGGTCCTCAAACCAATCACGATCAATTTTATCCCGATGACAATGGGCAACGACATTCATGAAAGTTCCATCGTTGTTTGGGAACGCGAAGTCCGTGAATGGCTGCAAAGGGTTTCCCGATAGCCGAACGTAACAATTTCCAGTCAATGAACGGTTCAACTGGACCAGAGCACTGAGAACTGTACGCAAACTACGCTGCCCTCGGTCGTTAAGTGAAGGCTGTCGGCCACTCCGTTGACATTGGTGAGAGGTAATGCCTGAAATTTGGTATTCCCGGCACATTCTGGAGACTGTGCACCTCGGTATACGGGATAGTGAGTTCCCTAACGATTTCTGAGATGGAACGTCCCATGAGTTAAGCGTCAGCTGTCATAATGCTTTCAAAGTCTGTTAATTCCCGCCGATCGGCGGCCTTATGTTGGAAACCTATTCACATGAATCACCTAAGTGCAGTCCGCCCCCGGTAGCTGAGTGGCAGTCTGCTTTCCGCAGCGCTGCGGCGAGGACGTCTTGTTTACGTCCCGTCCGCGCGGTCGCGAGTGCCCGTAGTTGTTTACTACTGCGTTGTCGCTAGTTTAGAGTCCATCACTACCGACGCAACATGGCACATTCATACAGACAAACCACCATCAAGATCAGTTTTCAAACCGATCATGCACGACCGCGAGCTTTTGAAGTAGAACGTTTTCTACGTGACGACGTTAAAATTGACCCGCGAGACATAATTGGTATCCATCTCTCTATCACGAGCAGTGTTGTCTACGTCAAGCTAGTAAGTGATGAGGTGTGCAACAGAATCGTGAGCGCACATGCGACCGATCTTAAATTCTAACATTCTGATGGCCACATTGGGGCGGTCTCTATCGATCACGCGGGGCTTGGCCTCCGTACGATACGCGTCTTCGAACTCCCTTTCGAAGTACCACCGGACGTAGTCACCGCGGCTTTCCAGCCCTACGGCAAAGTTGAAAGGGTACAGTACCGCCCAACATTGAGAATAGGTACGAAATTCTTGTCAGAACAACACATTTTTTGTGTAAAAGTAACTCAATAATTTCAATTAATACAGCGAAGCCGGATACCAGTGTGGGAAAGAATGACAAGTTATTTATTTAATTGATCACATGTGCACTTCCTCAACATAAATCCTTACATCCAGTTTGGTGAGATCTGTGTGGTGTAAATGAATGAATGTATGGTCGTCTGCTAACCACAGATAGTGAATCGATATGAGCATCTTTGAGTCGGTCCTTTGGCTACCTTTGGTGAGACCAAAGAGATGGAAGTTACCAGAGCTTTGAGCGTCTGAAATGGGGCTGACCAATAAGGTAGCAAGGTGCTTCTCCCACTTCGAGAGAGGTGCGAGAGAACGAAAAGACGGCCATGTTTCAGACTCGGGACTCTGGCGCTGAACCTTCTGCTGTGAAGACCTGTTTTTTTGTTGTGCTCCGTAATGAAAGTGTGGAGGCATGGTATGGATGTGGAATACTTAAGAGTAGTTAGAACTAATCATTTCTCTTTCCTAGGATCTTTTGTGGGGAAAATTACAAAGTGAGGCAGGTAATTTTAAAGGGATTATAGTAAACCAACGGTCACAAAGGGACCACGTGTAGTTATAAGTTGAGATACTAGCGTGGGTACAATAAGCTGAAATATTTAAGAATTAATATCGTGTGTACCATAAGCTGAAATATTTGAGAATTAATAGCGTGTGTACAATAAGCTGATATATTTAAGAATTGCGTGTGTATCATAAATTGAAGTATTTAAGAAATATCATTCCGTGTGACGCTGAATTTAAACTCTGAGAGAAAATCAAGGTGAGTCGGCCGTTTTTCCAGCAACGCCACTTGGCTTGCATTGCACAGGAAGACGAGCGTTTATCTCCAGAGTTCACAGTAGGAAACTGGAATTACAAATTGGGGCAGTGTCGAGTGAAACTGGGTTAAATATTGATTGAAGTGGGAAAGCGGAAAATGATGAAGTTGTAACGGTTTTTGTGTATTATTTCAGATTGTTGTATTGGGTATGTCTTGTAATTTGAATATGTGTGTTTTGCATGGGAGTAGCAAGGTAGTTTCGGAAGATTTTGTGGGTATGCCTGTTCCTTCTGCATCGCTCGATCTGGAGGAATGTTTCTGGAGAATGATTGTGAGAGGCGAAGTGTGAGGTATAATAAAAGATCCACCATCCGATCCAGGGAGTGCACAGTTGTGGTAGATAGATTACGAGACCGTAGTATGGAAATTCTCTTATGATATTGTCGTAGGTCGTAGAATTTGTGTGCTAATGAATAAATCAAATAGTGAAAAGAAAGAGATTAGTGGCCTATTTCATTAAATTGTATGTTATCATAATGTCCCGAATTTGTATAAAAGCCGTTAAATCAAAGACAAAAAGTAAGTGTGGTATTGCCAGTGCGTAGTGTGCAGACAGAGTTCTATAGTCAGATGCGTGTTTCCGTTGCGTATTATTCATGCAGGAGGATAATTTGTAACAAAATCGTAAGATACGAGAATTCATGTTGCTAATCCACTCGCTTGGCAAACCACCCATCTTGCAGGCCTGACTGCTTGATGCCACAGTATGAGAAAGGCAAGTGGGTGCCTCTCATAATTTCGACCCTGCCAGGATGATTTCTAATTGGTCAGGATATTTAATTTGTTGCCAGGATTCCTTTTGTTAGGATATTTAATTTGATGCCAGGATTAATTTGATGCCAGGATTATTTATTGGTCAGGATATTTAATTTTGTTGCCAGGATTCCGTTTTTGTCACGATAATTTTGTTGCCAGGATCATTTTTGTTAGGATATTTTGTTGTTAGGGTTTGCTGTTAATTTTTTTTATTTTTTGATGGAATATATTGTGATAGCGCTAAGAAGTAAAGTTTTTTTCTGTTTGCAATTTCTTTCTGGATTGGTGAGGATCTTTTATTTTATTTTATGTAATTAATTGCTGTATCGTCCAAGGCTGGAAGATCGTGGTATAATTTTTTTTTTGCGTAATGTCCGTAGTAACTAGGTCGCAGGCTAAAAGTATAGTCACCATGGAGAATAACGATTCTGGCGTGAATGTAGCAGTGCAGCAGGAAGTAGGTGTTGACCGTGAGTTAATGAGAGGGGACGGCAGGCACTCCGAAGAGGCTGCATTGTTCAGTGGACCGCTGAAAGGGGACCCTCTATGTGGCGGGCTTTGTCCCCAAATGCGGGTCTTCCCCGACGACGCGGGCGAGCCGAGATTAGGACAGGTATGCAGTGAAAGTGCAGCTACTCTTAGCGAGGCTACGGTGTCACAGGCGAACGAGGTGAGCGCGTCTAAAGTAGCAAATCACGATGTGATACTACAGTTATTACAGAGGATGGATGAAAGATTAGATAGAGATAATAAGGAGAGAGATGGGAAGAATGAGGAGAGAGATAGGAAGAATGAGGAGAGAGATAGGGAGAATAAGGAACGATTTGAAGCAACTAAGGAAAAATTGGAAGCAAATACCAAAAAATTGGAGGCAATGGATAAGGGAAATAAAGAGGCAATGAGGAAGCTACACACAGTTATCGATGAGCGTCTGTGCGCAGTTAATAATCGGTTAGACGAGGGGGAGAAGAATCTGGGTGTGTTGAAGCAAGTATGTGACGCCGTGAAAGAAAAAGTCAATAATTTGGAGGGACGAATAAGTGCAATAGAGAGCGATATTACAGAACGTAGGGACGTGTTGCCGGATGAGCGAATCAAAGAGATAGTGGAGGACTTACTTGCAGATAAACAAGGGGCATTAGACAGCGTGGAAGCTCAAGTCACTCGGCAGGAAGTGGCGCTAAATAAATGCAGGGATGAAGTTGCGGAGGTATTGGCCAGAATGAATACGATTAGTGCAGATGTAGAAAAGATTAGTATAAGAGGCGAAACGGGCTCTGACAGTACGCAGCGAGAGGTTTATGCCGACCAGGAGGAGATACAATCACTGTTACAGTTTAAAGAGGCACAATTAGAAACAAATAGGAAACATAGGGAAGAACTAGCACGGTTGCAATTAGCGGGCAGAAGCGAAGGTGAAACACCACCAGGTAGACTGCAGAGGGAGAGTGAGATAAACTCAGAAAGCGAATTCACAGAGTCAGAAGAACGGTTTTGTCGGATAAAACAGGTGGCAGACTCAACTGGGTATAGTCCAAGGCTGTCTCAATTTCAGGACGCATTACTTTCATCGAGGGGATTGCTCCGCAAAACGAAGTTTGTGTATAACTATTTGAGAGACGAGGCTAGAGCGAAAATGCAGGAAGACCTTAAAGACGGTAGTAGCCATTTAAATGAATTCTGGTCGCAAAGTAAGCAGGACCAGGTTACGCAAAGCATATTGATAATGCCAAATCGTAACGAATGTGGTATAAGGGATTCAGTGTCGTGTTGTCAGAAAATGCTGAGACGAAACAGGTATTTGGATGTGACATACGAACCAGCGGAGTTCATTAGAATCCATATAACGAAGTTGCCAGTGAAATTGCGCAGAGGTATAGCGATAGCAGGCAGAGGCGTAGACGATTCCGCGTCATTTCAACACTTGGGTAATGAGAGCGATATCGTGAACGGAGACAGGTCAGATAGTGTCGAGGGCGGAAAGTATCAGAATGACAGGAGAGCATGGAATCCAGGCATTTCATTCTTGTCGTAATGGATTGAAGAATAGGAGAAACTAATCCAACATATCAGCCCTTAATATCTTGCTCTTAAAACACATGCAGCTGGCACTGAAAATTGTCTATGTAGCAGACAAACTCAACTAATATGTAGGGAATGCAAATACCATACTTCTGATCAGAGAATAAAACGGCAGTAATGGAATCTGTTAGGCTGGTATCTCAGTAAAATTTGCAAATTTTTTATTTCAAACGGTAAAGTAAAAGAGCGGTTTCTTCAAAGAATCCAGTTGCTAAAATGTTATGTAATAATGCCAATGAGTCCAGTTTAATTAGGGTGATTTGATTATTGTAGATACTAAACACGTAATGTAAGAGGTAAACATTGTGATCGAAGTTTTTAGATGCCATCTGATCTATATTATGTCATTGTCGTGGTGACAGTTATAATGAAGTGCTGTGTATGGTTGTTCGGAATCTGGTGTTAGTGAGAGAGGCCACTTGCACCTAAGTTTCCAACACTTGGGTTGCCCAATTCTCCCAGCTTGTATATTCTCTGCACACATTTAATTTTCGTGTAAGCACATATTCCTAACTAGGAAATTTTTTACTGTGTATAGTGGACCATTCAGAGTGAGGCGGATTGTACATGAAAATGCTGTACTGATTGAGACGATCAAAGGAAAACAATCTCGAGGGCTTCATCACATTTCTAACATCAAATTATGGAAAAGTTAAGGATAGATCTAAGGTAGTCAATTTATGGTAGATAGTCAGTATATTTATTTGTGGTGTGTAACGTTGTGCAGAGTCAAATCGAACGTAAGAATTTTCAGGCGGGATGTCAGGAAGTATGACGGAATAGACTGGTCGAATGAGTCATGAACAGGAGTCGACAGAGTGGCGTATGTACGTGTTTTTTGTCGTATGAATAAGGATCAAGCAGAAACGACGTGATGATTAATGAGTGAATAAAGATAGTAGATAGAGAAGCGACGTGATAAATAGTAGTGGATAAAGGTGAATTTTTGAGGAGAGAATCGACGAGAAGCAGTGTGAATAATAATAGGGAGATTCGACGTGATGAAACAGCGGTAAAATAAAGGTGAGTAGAATTGAATAATGTGGAGATGTCTTAGATGTATGTTACAGAGAGGCCTGTGTATGCTGCAATAGAGATTGATGCCAATGGCGAAGGAAGACCAGGAAATGATGGAGTAATGGACGGACGGAGAGCCGAAATACGAATGAAGAGATGAGGACAACTGCACAATGTGAAAGGACGTAAAGGGAGTATGAGACCCAGAAGGTGAACGTTGTGGAATACTGACGTAAGATGTAATGTAGGTGTAGATCTAATTCTTAGCATAACAATTGCGATTTGAGAAAAATAATATTTTTTGTTGTTGTTGAAGCCTCGTACCAGTATAACTAATCAAAACGGTACCAAGAATGTGTACAGCTATTTTTTTGCAGGTTGATTAATTTGTGTATTTTTGTTCTTAGATGAAATATCGCGATTCTAAGTTGATATTTAGCATAAAGTGAATGCAGAGGTAAGCCGATGGAGAGAGGTGCCAGAGTGAAAGGACGAATTCGGAGACTGGAATGCTATCTCTGAAACAGCTTCATGTGTTATGTGGTTGAGTATAAGGGAGCAAAGGTATGGTATGTTGTAGTGAGTGTGGTGGTGATAAGGTTAGCTGACTTCTAGTCCTATTCTGTTAGTGTATTAATGGATTGAATGAGAGGGAAAATGTGATGTCTGGTGAGTGAGAGTCGTAGAGTAGTGTGATCAATGCGCACACTCCTGTAAAGGGGATGCTACCGATCCATAACTAAAACATTATTGTGTTTTATTGTTTGTTGGGATGAACCTCAATGTCAGGTCAGGATCTGTCATACGTGTCCTAGAAACATTGCTATATATAATGAAATGTAAAATATGTGAAGAGATACTGATTTCAGTCTGTCACAAGCACAAGGGTGCATTATATGTTGTAGATTTAGAGTCATCAGTTCCTAAAATGTTTATTGTGTTAGGATGTTAAAGTAGTTAATATTTAATAACCAGTGGTAGGTAATTGTGAGCTATGTAGATTATTATTATTTATTTTGTTAGAACACTTTCAAGGGGTAATAATTTCAGTGTGTCACAAGCACAAAAGTTCATTGTATATTGTAGTTTTAGGATAAAGTTTCTAATATTTTCACTGTGTTAGGATGTTAGAGTAGCCTACTCTTTGATATTGTAATTATGAGCGGTATAGATTGCTTATTATTCCTTTTGTTTTATTTTACACTTTCATGTTTTGTATGAGGGACGACAGGTACAAAGAATAGCACGAGTGTGGGCTATCTATAGAAAAAGGATAGATAAATGTATGTTGTCTGTGTAGAAAACTAGGGTGTATAATTTTATGTTCTTTTTAGAACAAAGATTCTTTTGTTACCAATGTAGCTAATAGATAATACATGTAATCAATGAGTATTTAAATGCTGTATATCCTTTTGTCTGTAATGTTGCGAGATGCACGGAAGATCTGGCTAATTGGGTGTCGTAACGCCCATACCGCTAACGGGCCGAGCTGACGTCACCATGGCGACAGGCGACACAGCCGCGGCACTCCCCACTCCATTGTCGGACGAGGTGCGCTCCACGCGCCCGCTACTACAGGTCAACGGCCTGGGGCGACACGCACGCATCACTGGCCATTCATGAGTTCCGCCACCCTTACGACTGGGGAAGGTATCCCGCGGGGGCAACAGCGGGTGGTTTCTTCTGCTCAACGGCGCGCGCAGCGACGCTACTGCTGAATGGACGGGGCGCGACAGAGCCCGGCGAGCATTTTTTACCTGCAGCTATTAACTTGTACTGGACTGTGGAGCCGTGAAACAAGATGACTGCGACTTTCCATAATGTGGAAAGTGAAGGCCTGGTGTTTCCACGTTGTGAGTGGTGGAAAAGATTTTGTCTGTAGCAGACAGGACGATTGTTTTGTTTTGTCTTGACCACTGAATGGTGGGATCCATAAACTTTTGGCAGTGACTTGTTAAGTGTGCTTTGTGAATTGCATGTGGGACACTTGGTATACTTAGAGGACAGTTGTCGTTTGGTGAACAATTATTGTATGAAGGCAAGAAACTAGAGTGGGACATTGACAGTTGCGTCTGTAGTAGGAGACATTTCTTGAATTGGCGCGGGAATAAGTGCTGTTTGTTGAAACTCACGACTTTTAATTACACCATGAACTGAAAGGACAGAACCGTGGGTAATAGTAGTTGTAGGGCCATTTTTTTGGACGAACAGTTTCGTGTGGATGGTACTCTGAGAGTGACTATGACATTTGTGTTTAATGAGAGATACAGTTTACTGTTCAGTGCGTGTTCAAAATGCCGAATTGAGTGACTCAAAGACTTTCGTCCGGGTAACCATGGGAGAGCTTTGACACCGAGACAGTGGTTCTAGGAAAACTATCAGCAACTTTTGACCCCAAGAAAATCACAGAATGAAATGTTTCCGTGTGACTCGCAAGATAGGGAATAATGTATTTGTAATTGTGTAAATGTTTTTTTTCCTGAAGGGACAGCAAGCGTAATTGTATTTTATTAATAATTGTGTTTAGAATAGTTAGTGTTTGTTTTTTGGTTTGTTCTGGGTTATCAAGTTCACGTAGCATGTGTATTAGAATATTTGGTACAATGATGCTTTAACTATTAGCCAGTGGCGTAATACTAACGTAGCGGCCCTTGTAGCATTTATCAGTAAGGTTGTCACAGGGGAGAAGAATTTGCATTGCACAACAAATATCGGAATTAACTGATGTATTTTGATGTCGTGCATAGTAATAATCTTGTTGGTGTTTTGACTGAAGCCACTTATTTTTATTATCACAGTGGTGATATTTCACATTAAAGTGTAACGAAGGCTAGTCGAAATGCAAGTTCTTGTCGTCTATATGTGTGACAACAGAGAAATGAACAGTAGAGTAAGATAAGAGAGCTACTGGTGGATTCAAGCAATTATTGATAAACTATTTATTGCGAGTATTGATCAAAGTTGATGGACTGACTAGCTCAGCAGCAGGTATTTGTACTGATGGATATAGGATAAGGTTAAACTCACTGTCGAGTAGCTGTGGCAATTGTTTAGGTGATGATAGTTAATGAGGTGTGACATGATGTCTTAGACGAACTATATTACGTAACCAGTATGTAACTTGTGGAATATTTTATTGTTTTTCTTCTCAGTTTTTATTTCTCTGTAGGTTTGAGGTATATTTTAGAGTAATGGTATGGAGCCTGACATTCTACGTGTAACTAGTGTACGAATTTTTTTTCTTTTGTTGATTTTGTTTTGTATTTAGACTTTGCTGTGTAAGGGTTTTTACAGCGCAATTTATGAATGTCAGATTACTTGCTCTGTGTTTGGACGGTGAGCCATTTAAAATTTCATGAGTAACGAAGATCCCAGTAACTAAAGCAAAATTTTATCTCAATATTATTTTTTCATTTCTATGATGTGATGTTTTATTTGTCATGTGGATTGTTATATATTTGCATGTGTACGTTACTCAGGATTGTGGAGAGTACAATATAATTTGGTCGTCTATTTGAGGTCACCAGGGGCTAAGGTCTCCTCCTGGTTATTTTGATGAATTGCTACGTTTGTTTTAATACAGTTTTCTTAAAAAAAATGTTCGGAACTACCCTCGCATTGCAAGGATAGTACCGTGCCATTTTTTTCTGCATGGGTAGCCGGTGATGAAAGGGTACAGTACCGCCCAACATTGAGAATAGGTACGAAATTCTTGTCAGAACAACACATTTTTTGTGTAAAAGTAACTCAATAATTTCAATTAATACAGCGAAGCCGGATACCAGTGTGGGAAAGAATGACAAGTTATTTATTTAATTGATCACATGTGCACTTCCTCAACATAAATCCTTACATCCAGTTTGGTGAGATCTGTGTGGTGTAAATGAATGAATGTATGGTCGTCTGCTAACCACAGATAGTGAATCGATATGAGCATCTTTGAGTCGGTCCTTTGGCTACCTTTGGTGAGACCAAAGAGATGGAAGTTACCAGAGCTTTGAGCGTCTGAAATGGGGCTGACCAATAAGGTAGCAAGGTGCTTCTCCCACTTCGAGAGAGGTGCGAGAGAACGAAAAGACGGCCATGTTTCAGACTCGGGACTCTGGCGCTGAACCTTCTGCTGTGAAGACCTGTTTTTTTGTTGTGCTCCGTAATGAAAGTGTGGAGGCATGGTATGGATGTGGAATACTTAAGAGTAGTTAGAACTAATCATTTCTCTTTCCTAGGATCTTTTGTGGGGAAAATTACAAAGTGAGGCAGGTAATTTTAAAGGGATTATAGTAAACCAACGGTCACAAAGGGACCACGTGTAGTTATAAGTTGAGATACTAGCGTGGGTACAATAAGCTGAAATATTTAAGAATTAATATCGTGTGTACCATAAGCTGAAATATTTGAGAATTAATAGCGTGTGTACAATAAGCTGATATATTTAAGAATTGCGTGTGTATCATAAATTGAAGTATTTAAGAAATATCATTCCGTGTGACGCTGAATTTAAACTCTGAGAGAAAATCAAGGTGAGTCGGCCGTTTTTCCAGCAACGCCACTTGGCTTGCATTGCACAGGAAGACGAGCGTTTATCTCCAGAGTTCACAGTAGGAAACTGGAATTACAAATTGGGGCAGTGTCGAGTGAAACTGGGTTAAATATTGATTGAAGTGGGAAAGCGGAAAATGATGAAGTTGTAACGGTTTTTGTGTATTATTTCAGATTGTTGTATTGGGTATGTCTTGTAATTTGAATATGTGTGTTTTGCATGGGAGTAGCAAGGTAGTTTCGGAAGATTTTGTGGGTATGCCTGTTCCTTCTGCATCGCTCGATCTGGAGGAATGTTTCTGGAGAATGATTGTGAGAGGCGAAGTGTGAGGTATAATAAAAGATCCACCATCCGATCCAGGGAGTGCACAGTTGTGGTAGATAGATTACGAGACCGTAGTATGGAAATTCTCTTATGATATTGTCGTAGGTCGTAGAATTTGTGTGCTAATGAATAAATCAAATAGTGAAAAGAAAGAGATTAGTGGCCTATTTCATTAAATTGTATGTTATCATAATGTCCCGAATTTGTATAAAAGCCGTTAAATCAAAGACAAAAAGTAAGTGTGGTATTGCCAGTGCGTAGTGTGCAGACAGAGTTCTATAGTCAGATGCGTGTTTCCGTTGCGTATTATTCATGCAGGAGGATAATTTGTAACAAAATCGTAAGATACGAGAATTCATGTTGCTAATCCACTCGCTTGGCAAACCACCCATCTTGCAGGCCTGACTGCTTGATGCCACAGTATGAGAAAGGCAAGTGGGTGCCTCTCAAAGTGATCAGCCATATGGCCGAAAAATGGACCACCTTTACAACGTACCCCGTTCTTAACGGGGTACGACAGATTAAAATTGAACTGACCAAACATGTTCCGTCACATCTTGTCATCGGCGGATGTAGGGCGATCATTATGTATGACGGTCAGCCACGCACTTGCTCTGGTTGTGGCCAAGTAGGGCACGTCTGGTCGGATTGTCTCCGACGACGGCTTACTCAAATCCCGACAGGTGAATCTATGACTCCTTCTACGGTGACAACCCTTCCTCTCAATTACGCCGAAGTTACATGGGCAGCAACCTTTTCCGATGCTGACGACATTAGTCCGATAGCCGCCCCAGATGGAGAGACCAAAATGGCTTCTGCAGTACAGGATCCGGCCTCTACAACGGCGCCCCCACCTGAAGATAATCACCGACCGACCTTGCAAGAAGGCGTGGATGCCAGGATGGACATTGACCCACGGGTTGTGCCGACAGCGGCTTTTCTTCCAGACACCGGAGCAGCTGACGAAATCCACCCACATTCAGATACTGAAACACATGTCCGTAAACAGCGTTCCCCGCGAAAACACAAGAGACGGCGGCGTTCTCCATCGGACGAGTGTTTGCAGCGATCGTCTGACATGGACTGTGGAAATTCCGACGACGGTACCGGCGGTACAGAGGCCGCTGTAACTTCACACTCAACAGATCGCCGTGGTGACGGCTTCAGCCCCTCAAACCCCACAGCACAGCAGGATCACAAGCAGACAACCGCTGCCGATTCCCAGCCAGCAGAGCCGATGGAGTCAGCGCCGAGTGCCGCAGCAGCCACTAACAGCCACCAACAGCCGATGGTGTTTCATGGCGACTGGGCGGACGACTGTGAGGAACACTCCTTGCCCATCGTGTCGGACGACACGGGGGGAAATTTACCCTACCAGTGTTGATCCTTTCCCGCCGTCAGTTACAGTGACGAGACAGCCTTACCAGGGTATTGATGGCCAACACGGATGCTGTGGATAGACCTCAAACTTATCGCGTTGCAACTATAAACATCAACACTATACGGACGCGCACTAAGTTATCCTTGCTTCAGGATATGATGAACTCTGCTTCCATCGACATAGCCCTTCTCCAGGAAGTGTACGTCGACGACTTCCCAGGCATGTACGGTTACGATGCTTGCGTCTCTCCAGCTTCCCCAACAGGCAGCGGTGTCGCTGTACTTCTTCGGGAAGGGATAGTGGCGGACGATATCCTGTTTCTGCCTGGGGCAAGAGGAATGGCACTCACAGTACTGGGTGTCCGCCTTATCAATATCTACGCACCTTCCGGGACGGACAAACGTCGCGAACGTTCACGATTCTTTGCGGAAGACGTCGCCCCGCTCTTCCAAGGCCGCCACGACCATCTGGTGTTTGGAGGTGACTACAATTGCGTACTGGCGCCCAGAGACCAACTCCCACGACATAATCCGTGCCCGGAACTCGGGACGCTAATTCGAGACCTGCAGATGGTGGACACTTGGGAACATCTTCACGGCCACCGACCGGGATTCACGCACTTCACAAGTCACTCTTCCAGTCGTATCGATCGGATTTATGTCTCACGCTCTCTCGCCGCTGGAACACAGGATGCGGAACTGTGGCCTGCAGCATTCTCGGACCACTCAGCTTACATTTGTGCCGTCACCCTGCGGCGGCAACAAGTGTGGAGAAGCCGCAGCCCGTGGAAATTAAACATCGCTCACCTGTCGTACCCGGATTGCCGCCAAGCCGTTGAGGATACGTGGCATTCGTGTGAAAATCGCCTCCGTGCATATCCCACAACGATCCGCTGGTGGTTGGACTGCGCCAAACCGGCACTGAGGCGAACGTTGATAGCCTACGGTCGTTACCACGCTACTTGGCGAAGACATACACTCGATTTTTACTTCCGGGTCCTGCGCGACTGCGATGCTATGGCGCCGTCTCCGGAACGACAAACGGCGGTCCACCGTGCTAAGGCTCAGATCCTCGCTCACGTGCGACGCCACTTAGAGGGGGTAGTCATCCGCTCGAGGACGCAGGATCGGATACCTAGCGAACGCCCGTCAATGTTCCACATCCTTCGTGAACGTAAACGACGCCAACGAGCGCTGATACGCTTCATCGACACGGAGGACGGTCATCGCCTCACCACGCAGCAAGACATAAACACAGCGTTCTACAATCATTATTCCCAGCTCTATTCCGCTCAGACCCCTGATCCGACAGCACTGGAGGACGTCTCTCAGACGATTTACGGCACCGTCACCCCGGCAATGGAAGCGGCCTTGATGGAAGAAATTACAGAAGAAGAAGTGATCGACGCCATTGGAAAAGGAGCTGTCAACAAGTCTCCGGGTCCTGATGGCCTCCCCTTGGAATTTTACCGGACTTTTCAATATTTATTAGCCTCCCGATGGACGGACATCTGTCGCGAACTCCTATCCCCGGACGTGCCGCTCCCTGCGGCCCTTGTGGAAGGGATGATTATTCCTATTCACTAACCGTCCGGTGGCTCACGACTGCAGGACTATCGCCCGTTGACGCTATTGAACTGCGACTTTAAGATCTTTTCTCGACTGCTGGCGGCGCGGATACGCCAGACCCTACGAAATGTTATCTCACCCGATCAAACGTCATTAGGAGGCGACAATAATATTCAAACAGCACTCAGTGAATATCGTGACTTGATCTCACTGGCGAGGGCATGTCGTCTGAAGGGTGCACTGGCGGCAATCGATTTTAGTCAAGCTTTCGACCGAGTGGACCACAACTATTTGGAAGCGGTCCTCCAACATATGCGGTACCCACAGCCATTCGTCACTGTCGTCATGCGACTACTCCGTGGCGCGACGTCCAAGGTGATCGTCAACGGCCGACTTTCGCAGCCCCTCACCATTTCTCGATCGATACGCCAAGGGTGCCCTCTGTCCACTTTACTTTACGCTGTGGCCATGGAACCTCTCCTCTGCGGCCTGCGCCAACGACTAACGGGTATGACGTTACGAGGCCACACTTTCCGGTGTAAAGCGTACGCTGACGACCTGGTGATTGTCATCCGCAACGGTGACGACACCGCTAGTGCACTAAATTGGATAACGAAATATGGCATGGCCACTGGTAGTCGTATCAACGTCGCAAAATCGGTGGCGATGAACATCGGGGTCGGATTGTCTGAGAACAGTGTCACCCCCTTACAGCTCAGAGATAGTTTGAAATGTCTCGGCATTGACTTTACAGACGATATACGACGGACCGCTGCTCACAGCTTTCGACGGCTTTTACGGAATGTTCGGACTGGCATTGCCAACAACCGCCTACGAGCCCTGGACATCGTCCAACGGACCCAGTATGTTAACACACATTTAGCGTCACGCATTCCGCACATCGCCCAGATATTACCTATACCGGTGATGTTAGCTCGCCGTATACTTGCGGCTTTTGGGTCCTTCGTGAGTTCAGGAATGCTTTTCAAGGTCAAATATGAGACTCTCACCCTTCCCCCGGATCGGGGAGGGCTTGGCCTTTATCACGTTTATGACAGAGCGGTCGCCCTATTTGTGAGCACATTAGTCAAACTATGGCACCGCCGTCCGGACAGTCTGACCAGTTTGTTAATAGAAGAACTAGCAGCGCCCTCCCTGTTGCCGCCTGTACCGATACACCACGTCCCCTCCTCGCTCTTCTACATCGGTGTCTTTTACCTCGAACTCAGTTACGTTCGACTTGCCTTACCAGCGACTCAACTGGCGACGGCAAAGACGGTTTATAGGGTCCTGCAACGTGGACGACCCGATAACGTCGTGGAGAGGAAGCACCCGAACGTCAACTGGCGAGTAGTGTGGAGGACAATTCACCACGTAACACTGGACACTGACGTCACGGCGATGTGGTACATCACTGTCAACGGTAAGCAGGTGACCAGATCAAGGCTACATGCGATCCACATGGTAGACTCACCCACGTGCACGAGCTGTGGCGTTCAAGACGACGATGAACACCGTCTTAGCTGTGGCGAGTCTACGGCAGGTGGCACTTAGTGAGGCAAATGTCAGCATACTTCCTTCGAGTAACGCCGAATCATATCGACCCCAAGACTATCTTATTCCCAGATGAAACGTACTACCCACGCACTAAAACTAATGCAAAGACGTGGCTTCGTGGACATGCAGTGCATTATTTGTTTCAAGACGGCACTAAGGACACTTTAGACTTTTGGAACTATTTGCAGGAACGACATTGCAAGATCCTCCGTAACCCTAAGTATCGACAATATTTTTCCAATTTTTTGTGGAGTGCGTTCCACGACCCTCCACGTAGCTGGACCATCACGGGTAAGAGAAGCTCAAATTACATACGATGATAGAACACTACACGGTACAACGTGGGATCTACTTTTATCATTACGAGAAGTCATACCTGGATGATACAGCAGATGGAGAGTTTCGTTGTGAACCCTCACACTCTGTAGCAGTATTTGCCCCATTTCCTCTTTTTGTCCCCGGTGCGAAAAGGTCTTCGCAGTTTTAGTTTTCCCATCCAGTGCAAGATGTAGCACTGGTTAATGGTGGTATGGGTTCCACCCTTCAGTTTTGTTTCATGGTTTCCTTCGCCCCGCACTTTGCTCTCTTTCTTTATGCCTTTTTCTACAACTATTAGCATGGTTTTAGTTATGTGCGTCCCCAACTCGACGCAAAGAGTGCACTTACCAGTTTTCAGTTCCTTACTGTTAAAAAAAAATAAAAAAATTAAAAATTAAAATTACATAAATGAATAAATAAAATAAACAAAAAAATAATTAAAAAAACAGGGGTCGACAAGGGGTTCTCAAAAAAAAAAAGGGTAAGGAGTAGCGTTAGTATTCTGAATTTAGTTGTTGGTTGGGGCGGTGGTTCGCGTCTTGGCAAAACCTAAATTTTTTTCCTGACATTCCCGCTTTTATTAGATTCTGATACTTCATCATTAGTTTAATATAGGTATATATTATAATATTTGATGTTATTTAAATATAAGTTCACCTTTTTTTGAGGGGTGACTTTGTTCGATTGGCCTAATCTACAGGACAGCTTGCGCTACTTTTATAAAGATATTTTGCTCCTTTTTCTTTTACGATTCGTAATTCACATGTTGCAAAGATTCTGCTATTAAAAAAAAAAAAAAGTGGTCAGCGCGACAGAATGTCAATCTTAAGGGCCCGGGTTCGATTCCCGGCTGGGTCGGAGATTTTTCTCGGCTCATGGACTGGGTGTTGTGTTGTCCTAATCATCATTATCATTTCATCCGCATCGGAGAGCAAGTCGCCAAAGTGGCGTCAAATAGAACGACTTGCACCCGGCGAACGATCTACCCGACGGGAGGCCCTAGTCACACGATATTCTATTTTACCTAAATGCAAGTGAGTACTCTTTTATACCTTGTGTACGCTATCTACCTCCATATGTATATGTGCATATCGCAGTGCCGTGACTTCTCTCACCTAATTGTATTAAAAGACATAAAAATTCATTTGTATTTAATGTAACACCCGAAACCCTTAAAACTCATAGTGAAATATATGATGTAATTAAATATACAGGATGGATCACGATTAACAGTGAAAACTGACGCCTTGAAAGTTTATGAGAAAAGAAGTAAAAACGTTGCAGTACAGTTGTAGTAAATAGGACACAATATCTGAGTGGCGGCTTATAGCCGCACGTTTGCAGTTATTTCGCAAACGGTTGTTTTGCGCCCCATGTTTACTGGAACGTTTTCGCTCCTATGAGTATTATCGACCCCGTCAACTTTCGCAGCTAATTATTTTTCACTCTACATAATAACTGCGTAATCAGCTTGATGCCCGAGGTGGCAGCTTGTGCTTCGGCCCAAAAACCGTCCTGTTGATCAGTCATTTCGTTTCTTATGATCCAAAATGTGGTAAAACGTTTGTATAATCATATGGAAGTCGTCCTTAAATTTATCTGGTGATTTCGTGAAGGCTGACTGCTTTCAAAAAAACTCTCCCGCAAATCTTCGTTCCAATGGTTCAAATGGCTCTAAGCACTATGAGACCTAACATCTGAGGTCATCAGTCCGCTAGACCTAGAACTACTTGAACCTAACTAACCTAAGGACACCAAACACATCCATGCCCGAGGCAGGATTCGAACCTGCGACCGTAGGAGCAGCGCGGTTCCGGAATGAAGCCCCTAGATCTATCTTTGTGATATGGTGCATCCATACCTGTTTTCTAAGCCATTTATTAAGTATTAAAATTATTAACAGCCGACCAGTTGCAATGGATAAAGAATTCTTTACCTAGGTTTCAACAAATTTAAATTTGTCTTCTTCAGAAGGTGGCAATTTTACATTAGCATGGGCTGATGTATCATCGCCGTTTTTTCAAAATGGCTCTGAGCACTATGGGACTCAACTGCTGAGGTCATTAGTCCCCTAGAACTTAGAACTAGTTAAACCTAACTAACCTAAGGACATCACAAACATCCATGCCCGAGGCAGGATTCGAACCTGCGACCGTAGCGGTCTTGCGGTTCCAGACTGCAGCGCCTTTAACCGCACGGCCACTTCGGCCGGCGCCGTTTTTTCAAATGTCGGCATAAATCCATTTGTCAAAATTTATGCCGACATTTGAAAAAACGGCGATGATACATCAGCCCATACTAATGTAAAATTGCCACCTTCTGAAGAAGACAAATTTAAATTTGTAGAAACCTAGGTAAAGAATTCTTTATCCATTGCAACTGGTCGGCTGTTAATAATTTTAATACGTGGAACCGTTGCTGTTGTGCAGCTATGTTTAAAATACCATTTATTAAGAATAACGCTCTTCTCCAGCAGAAACCAACACAAAAACAACCACGAGGCCAATAATCGCTCCACATAGGATCGGGAGGACTGCAGATCGAATGTAGGTGTAGCCGTAGGATATTGGAGTGCTTTCTTTTTTTCCCCCTATCCTTCTGAGCTTATGCCCGTCTCTAATGACCTGATGGTTGACTGGATGTTAACACTCATATCCTCCTACCTTTCTCTGCTATCCACAAGTAGCTGCAAGATGAGTTCGCGCGGCCGGCAGACTCTGAGGTGCAGCGGACGCCGGCTACAGAGCGAGAGCGGCCGGGTCCGGCAACATTAGAACAGAGATCTGAGGTAATAAACTCTTCTCTGGGAACAAAACCGCAAGAGGAAAGGAACTGCCGTAAATACGTCACTGCGGGCCGCGAGGCTAATAAAGCACGCCAGCCGGCGGCGCGGAGGTATAACGCCGCACGGGCGCAGCGCGCGACGGGCTGTGCAACGCCCACGAACCGCGGCGGCGTCCACTTCCGCCTCGTCTCCCGTCTACAATGCCGGGAAAAAGTAGTGGGGTATTATCGCGTAGACAAAGTATGGGCAGTGCTTAGATGGAGCTGTCATTTCCACTCAAGTGATTCATGTGAAAGGTTTGCGACGTGATTATGGACGCACAATGGGAATTAACAGACTTTGAGCCGGACGCGGTGGCCGAGCGGTTCTAGGCGCTTCAGTCCGGAACCGCGCGACTGTTACGGTCGCAGGTTCCAATCCTGCCTCGGGCATGGATGTGTGTGATGTCCTTAGGTTAGTTAGGTTTGAGTAGTTCTAAGTTCTAGGGAACTGATGACCTCAGATGTTAAGTCCCATAGAGCTCAGAGCCATTTGAACCATTTGAACAGACTTTGAACGCGGAATGGTAGTTGAAGCTAGGCGCAAGGGACATTCCATTTCGAAAATCGTTAGGGAATCCAATAACTCGAGATCCACAGTCAAGAGTGTGACGAGAATACCAAATTACAAGCATTACCTCTCAGCGCGGACAACATGGTTGCCGATCGCCTTCACGTAACGATAGAGAACAGCGGCGTTTGCGTAGAGTTGTCAGCGATAACAGATCAGTAACACTGCGTGAAATGAGCGCAGTAATCAATGTGGTACGTACGCCGAACGTATCCGTTAGGACAGTGCGGCGAAATCTGGCGTTAAAGGACTATAACAGCAGACGTTGGAAGCGAGTGTCTTTGCTAACGGCGCGACATCGCCTGCAGCGCCCCTCCTGGGCTCGTCACCACATCGGTTGGGCCCTATACGTCTGCAAAACCGTGACCTGGTCAGATAAATCCCAATTTCAGTTCGTAAGAGCTGATGGAAGTGTTCGAGTTTGGCGCAGACCCCACGAAGCCATTGACCCAGGTTGTCAACAAGCCAATGTGTGAGGTAGTTGTGGGGTCCTACCCACTCGTCTCTTACAAGGTGCCTAAAGGATGCCTATTTCTCGGATAGCTATACAACAATTCAAGCAAATCACGTTAATGGTTCTTATTACAAATGGTTCAAATGGCTCTGAGCACTATGGGACTTAACGTCTGTGGTCATCAGTCCCCTAGAACTTAGAACTACTTAAACCTAACTAACCTAAGGACATTACACACATCCATGCCCGAGGCAGGATTCGAACCTGCGACCGTAGCAGTCGCGCGGTTCCGGTCTGAAGTGCCTAGAACCGCTCGGCCACCGCGGCCGGCTGTTTTATTACAATAAAGTAAATTGACAATACTTAAGTTTAAAATAGTGTTGCAAGCGATGGGCGACATGCAAATTGGCTGACGTTGTCTCACAGCCTTCTCTGGTCTTGTGTTATTCATCTTCGTACCGGCGCTTATCGTTACGCCAGAACAGTAGTGCTACCTCTGTAATGGTGTGGGCTGCTTTCACTTAGAATGGACTGAGTTCTCTGGTCCAAATAAGAATGCAAAATGCTATGTTGTGCTACTTGGAGACCATTTGCAGCCATTCAACAACGGAATTTTTATGGATGAAAATAGCAGGTTCGAATCCTGCCTCGGGCATGGATGTGTGTAATGTCCTTAGGTTAGTTAGGTTTAAGTAGTTCTAAGTTCTAGGGGACAGATGACCACAGACGTTAAGTCCCATAGTGCTCAGAGCCATTTGAACCATTTGTAATAAGAACCATTAACGTGATTTGCTTGAATTGTTGTATAGCTATCCGCGATTGGTCCGAAGAACATTCTGAACAATTCGAGCAAATGTTTTGGTCACCAAAATCGCCCGACATTAATCCCATCGAACATTTATCAAACATAATCGAAAGGTCAGCCGTGCACAAAATCCTGCACTGGTCAAAACTTGCGTAATTAAGGACAGCTAGAGAATAGCATGGATCAATATTTTTCTGCAAGGGACTTCCAACGACTTGTTGATTTCAAGCCACGTCGAACTGCTGCATTATGCCGGGGAGAATGAGACCCGACATGATATTAGCAGATATCCCATGAGGGTTGTAACTTCACTGTATATGCTTACTCAGGAGTTGTAGTATTATTGATTAATTTGTAATGGTCATCGACGATCAGAGGTCGATCAAGAGACCAGTCTGTGCGCCCACAGCCTGTGCGCCCACTGTTTTCACTCGGCAGGTAATAAATACACCGAGCTTAGAGGTGGTGTTCACAACATACGTCTTAGAGTACAAACATACCCTGCGACAAGTACGTACTCCTGTTAAACAGTTTCAGCCATTTGAACGGGATCGCACTGTAGGTCTGTGGGAAGCTCGATGGACGAACAGAGCATTGCTGCACATGCTGGGCACAATGTGTCGGGACTGTCTCGCTGCTTTCAGCATTGGTGTGTGGAACAGTCCCACACCCGCTTTGGATGGCCGCGTAGCACAAAGTCACATCAACATCTACACGTTGTGTGAGCAGTATTGGCTGACCGAACATCATATAGCGACGAAATCCTGCACGTAATGCACTTGCTGTGTCATCAGGGACCATTGGGAGCCACTTGCTTGCAGCAAGATTAAGATCACTTGTGCCTCTGGCCAGGTTATCACTGGCACCACAACACCAAGCATGACTACTGCTGCAGCTGAAAGAGTTGATCGCACAGTGAAATGACGCTCTGTTGTCTTCTCTGATGAGAGTGTGTTCTGTTCGTATGCGAGTGGTGGACGAACACGTGTACAGCTAAGTGATGAGCCGCCTATCCGGGAGTGCACTCGCTCACGACACACAGGTCCCATCCCAGGATTCATAGTGAGGGATCATCTGTTGTGGTGTTTCCCCATGGTAAAGTGCCCAATATGTACCACAGACTGTTATTCCCATGATGTCGTTATTTCTTTGACAAGAATGTGGTGTGCTTTTCCAGCAGGACAATGCTCGTCCACATACGGCATTTTGAGGAGCAACACGCTCTCCATGGTGTACAGCAACTTCCGTGACTAGCAATATCATCAGGTCCCTCGTCAATTGAACACATATGGCGCTTGATGAAAGATGGTACTTTCGCGCTCTCCAGGTCTTCGAAGAACTACAGTTTGTCGCAGGATGCCACTTAACAATCTTTATGTGAGAACACACTCCTCCGTTGCCACCAGAGGGGAGGGGGGAAAGGTTACTCTCTGTATTGATGCGAATGTCTGGGCACCCTTTACTGTGACGTGCATTTCATTTGGTCTGAAATTGTTGTCCTATATTCATACACTGATGATATACTCGTCACCTCATTTGGTCTTATCATTGAAGATATGACGGTTTTTTTTTTTCGGCGGAGTACATCCATACCGTGCATGCACACTGTGAAGTAAGCGGCAGAGAGTACGTACAGTGAAAAACGCATCAGGACTTCTTCGCGTGCCATTCGCATGTGGATCACGGAAAGAATGTTTAATTGCTTCTGCTCGCGCTCTAATTAGTCTGATCTTGTTTTCACCGGGAGCGAAACATGGGGGGCTGTAGTACCTACTAGATTCATAATTTAATACTGGTTTTGCTGGGAACTTGATGTCCATCTTCAAGCGTCTGCCAGATAAGATTTTTAACTATATCTGTAACGCTCTTCCATGGAGCAATGAAGCCAGTGATCATTCTTGATGCCCTTCTTTGAATGACCAATATCCTCGTTAGTCTTGTGTGGTATGGGTGCCACATTCGTGAGCAATGTTACAGAACAGGCGGCACAAATACCACGCCATGGCAGGCAAGCGTTAATTCTGTGGTGGCAACCAGCTCCTTCAAGGCAGTGATGTTTTTTACTTCTGACCGTCAAGTAGAGCGAGTTTCATGGCTCTGAGCACTATGGGACTTAACTACTGTGGTCAGCAGTCCCCTAGAACTTAGAACTACTTAAACCTAACTAACCTAAGGACATCACACACATCCATGCCCGAGGCAGGATTCGAACCTGCGACCGTAGCAGTCGCGCGGTTCCGGACTGCGCGCCTAGAACCGCTAGACCACCGCGGCCGGCCGAGTTTCATGTTTATGTAAACAAAACAAAAAGAAAATCACTTTTGGGGAACATTATTACGTAACTGCCGCGTCTTACCTTAATAGAAACCAAAGGGTGAAACTGTCTAATGTGTCACAGGAATGGAACTAATCTTTGAACGGAGAGCAAAACGTGTGGGGTTCCAAAAGGACTGATGCTTGGCCCGCTTTTGTTCTTAAATCATGTAAATGATCCAGTGACTTTGAACAATGGTTGAAAAACTGTAATTCTGAATTCCTCTGGCAGGTTAAAGTTATGTGCCGGAGCAGTACTCGGACCTTTGCCCTTTGCAAAAAAATGGCTCTGAGCACTATGGGACTCAACTGCCGAGGTCATTAGTCCCCTAGAACTTAGAACTAGTTAAACCTAACTAACCTAAGGACATCACAAACATCCATGCCCGAGGCAGGATTCGAACCTGCGACCGTAGCGGTCTTGCGGTTCCAGACTTTGCCCTTTGCAGGCAAGTGCTCTAGCGACTGAGGTATTCAGGCATGACTCATGGTCCGCCCTCACACTGCTGCCAATCTCGAAACAATACTCCAGGCAGTGACTAAGATAATTATCCACAATATCCTTTTCTCCAGTAGTGCTGTTCCAACGAGATATGTACAAAAAGTCGTGTGATGTTTGGAAGGAAGGAGAGGGGTACTGGCCGACTGAAGCTCTAAAGGAGTGAGACGTGTCAAATTGGTAGAGCACTAGTCAGCAAAAGACAAAGGTTCCAAGTTCGAGTCTTTGTCCGGCAAATAGTTTTAAACTACCATCAACTTTCATATCAGTGCACATACCGTTCCAGTGAGAAAATTCATTCTGAAACTGTTATGTTAGCTGATGAAACACGCGTAGAAATAAAGGATACAAACGAAACCTTCAAACAGACTGCCCAGAGCTGAAAACCGTTACAACGGGTTAACAACAAACAGGTTCAAGTTTTCTTCGCTATAGGATTTACAGTATATTCACAACGAGCTTTATTTCGCCATTTCTAAAGATAGCAGTGACCGGAACATGTTACATGAAATAACGTAATAAATAAAAAAAGTGTTAAGTGGTCTAGAACAGTGAGCCGTGTGCTCGATCAGCGGTATTCCCGCCGCCGGTATGGGTCATCTTTCAGGTGGTGTGGGCAGAGCGCACGATGGCGCCACCTACCGGGCCGAGCAGGGAGCGAGGGGTAAGCTCTAGCAAGTAGCGAGGATTTTGCTTTGGCACGCTTAGCAGTAACGCCGTTTGGAAAGTCTGGCGGATTGTACAAGCGCCGCGCGAGGCAGCAGGAAGAGCACATCTAAAAGGGGCTGTTTACCCGGGTGACGGCTCCGTAGCAAAGCAGTCACGTTACCGGGAAGCCGTTGGTGTATTTCGCTTCCTGCATGTCTCCTGGCACTGGGATCTGCGGCGGCTGGCTTATTCGAACAAGCAAGAGGGTGAGGGCGTTGCCTGTGCTGTAAATTGTAGCCGGAATCGACTACTGGGTTCAGTGCTGTTGACTTCATTTTCTTGGCGGGCCGTTGTTACTCCTGCTGAGTCTGTCCTCGAATGTATTAATTTCAACTTGATTAGTACGCAAGGTTCTAGTGAGAGCCGTTTGTGATGTGATGATTATCATTTACTATGGCCTGGAGTGCTGATTCATTCTGTGTGTAGATTGCTACTGTCAGTGTTAACCGCCACTGAAAAGATTTCGGCTGGTCCTTGTCTAAGTGCCGCCTGGTTATTGTATTTACAGGGTGTTTCAAAAATGACCGGTATATTTGAAACGGCAATAAAAACTAAACGAGCAGCGATAGAAATACACCGTTTGTTGCAATATGCTTGGGACAACAGTACATTTTCAGACAGACAAACTTTCGAAATTACAGTAGTTACAATTTTCAACAACAGATGGCGCTGCGGTCTGGGAAACTCTATAGTACGATATTTTCCACATATCCACCATGCGTAGCAATAATATGGCGTAGTCTCTGAATGAAATTACCCGAAACCTTTGACAACGTGTCTGGCGGAATGGCTTCACATGCAGATGAGATGTACTGCTTCAGCTGTTCAATTGTTTCTGGATTCTGGCGGTACACCTGGTCTTTCAAGTGTCCCCACAGAAAGAAGTCACAGGGGTTCATGTCTGGCGAATAGGGAGGCCAATCCACGCCGCCTCCTGTATGTTTCGGATAGCCCAAAGCAATCACACGATCATCGAAATATTCATTCAGGAAATTAAAGACGTCGGCCGTGCGATGTGGCCGGGCACCATCTTGCATAAACCAGGAGGTGTTCGCAGTATCGTCTAAAGCAGTTTGTACCGCCACAAATTCACGAAGAATGTCCAGATAGCGTGATGCAGTAATCGTTTCGGATCTGAAAAATGGGCCAATGATTCCTTTGGAAGAAATGGCGGCCCAGACCAGTACTTTTTGAGGATGCAGGGACGATGGGACTGCAACATGGGGCTTTTCGGTTCCCCATATGCGCCAGTTCGGTTTATTGACGAAGCCGTCCAGGTAAAAATAAGCTTCGTCAGTAAACCAAATGCTGCCCACATGCATATCGCCGTCATCAATCCTGTGCACTATATCGTTAGCGAATGTCTCTCGTGCAGCAATGGTAGCGGCGCTGAGGGGTTGCCGCGTTTGAATTTTGTATGGATAGAGGTGTAAACTCTGGCGCATGAGACGATACGTGGACGTTGGCGTCATTTGGACCGCAGCTGCAACACGGCGAACGGAAACCCGAGGCCGCTGTTGGATCACCTGCTGCACTAGCTGCGCGTTGCCCTCTGTGGTTGCCGTATGCGGTCACCCTACCTTTCCAGCACGTTCATCCGTCACGTTCCCAGTCCGTTCAAATTTTTCAAACAGATCCTTTATTGTATCGCTTTTCGGTCCTTTGGTTACATTAAACCTCCGTTGAAAACTTCGTCTTGTTGCAACAACACTGTGTTATAGGCGGTGGAATTCCAACACCAGAAAAATCCTCTGTTCTAAGGAATAAACCATGTTGTCTACAGCACACTTGCACGTTGTGAACAGCATACGCTTACAGCAGAAAGACGACGTACAGAATGGCGCACCCACAGACTGCGTTGTCTTCTATATCTTTCACATCACTTGCAGCGCCATCTGTTGTTGAAAATTGTAACTACTGTAATTTCGAAAGTTTGTCCGCCTGAAAATGTTCTGTTGTCCCAAGCATATTGCAACAAACGGTGTATTTCTATCGCTGCTCGTTTAGTTTTTATTGCCGTTTCAAATATACCGGTCATTTTTGAAACACCCTGTATATCACACGACGGAGTTAAGCTGGCCAGCTGCTATAGATATACGTGGATAAAATTTTCCCAGGATATATATTTTGCTGCGAATTGCAGTAATATTACTGTTACGTTTCTATTTGAAGTGATAGTGTATCTGAGAGATACGCGTCTAATTCTAAATGAGTAGTTTCATAAATTCTTAAGTTATTGAGGGGACAGTTGTTACTGTCTGTTTAAATAGTTTGAAACTGATTCTGTTAAAGAAAGTACAAGAATTCCTTCAATGACAGTATGTGGATATGGTAATTAATTCTGATTTAATGACAAATTTAAGTGTGGCTATTTGCTGTAAGTCGCCTTGGGTTTTACGTCGGTAGGGGGGGGGGAAGAGGGGAGGGGGGGTCTCGATTACCGTTAGCCTGCACGCTAGTTACTTTCATTTGATTTCGTTTTATCGGGACTTCTGCTGTTTGTCTTGGTAGCAGGTGTTGGGCCCTGGGTTGCGTCCTGCTTGAGCTGTTGTGTATTTTCCGCCCCCTTTGCCCGCGCGTGCCAGCTAGCCGTGTGTCTAGTTCGCTCGCGACTTAATATATAATTGGCTTTAAGCACATAAGAAATAGATTTGTAATGCTTAGCTGATGTTCATTAATAGATTTATTAATTCTAGAAACGATGCCCTGTAATGAATTACTGTGTTTCTAGTTACTTAAGGCAGATGTCAACTTGTATAAACCTACTAGTTCTGGGATTTTTCGTGCCTATTCCTGACCGTTGCTGCTCCCGTTTGGGGGTCCATACAGAGTCTGTATTGGAAACAGCTTAGTTGGCAGGCGTCCGCTTCTGGGCGTAGTTTGTTGAATCTCAGAGGTTGCTTGGTCACATGAAATTTTATATTCTGTATCCTACATTGTAGGGTGCCTGCCATTTAAGTACCGTGGTTGTGTGTAATGGTAACTGATTTGTTGCTGCCTGTACTCTGAATTACTTTGGTAATACTAATCACTGCAGTAACGAAAGACTACATCTCTTCGTTAAATTTTAGTAAATTGTTCTTCAGGTTTATCATAGTTTTTGAGTAAATAATTTTTAAATCATTTCACTAAATGTGTAATAGGCCATAAGTGCCATGGTTTATAAATGTTTAAATTTGGAAGTAAATTGCTCTCACCTAAATGGTAATTTTAAAAATGTGTTGATGATTTTCTTTGTTATGTCTTGTTTAAATGTGCCAAATAAATGTTCAGTGCAACTGTCGATAGCCTAATGTGTCACTTGGTCCAGTCCTACCACCCCATCCGGCCGTTGTGCTTTGTGACCGAGCGGTTCTAGGCGCTTCAGTCTGGAACCGCGCGACCGCTACGGTCGCAGGTTCGAATCCTGCCTCGGGCATGGATGTGTGTGATGTCCTTAGGTTAGTTAGGTTTCAGTAGTTCTGAGTTCTAGGGACTGATGACCTCAGATGTTATGTCCCATAGTGCTCAGAGCCATTTGAACCATTTCTATCACTCCTCAGCCTATTGTGCTGAGCTTGTGTCGTTGTGTAAAAGTTGAATTCCATGTTGTACTGACACATCAAACAGCATTATTCGTAACCTACATAGTGAAATATCGCAACTTTAACTGTAAATGTAATCTCAAAATGTGTTAGGTTATATGTGAGAGTAGGACTGAAGGCCCTAACATTGATAGGTAAAATAAATGGAGAAGTAAATAAATGAACAAAGATTGCATTCCTTCCTCAAGCAACAGCACAGTGGTCAAGGTAGCAGAAAGTTACGAGACAGTACAAGTTTTTACTGTCATTCTTTTACCTCTGTCGCTAAAAACACAAAAGCAGACTTATTGTTTACACACATCACGAACCGTTGTCTTCTAAGACGTCATGTTTTGAGCCCATCTACTGCACGATTTGTGACTCTTTTGCGCATCAGGAGCGGTTTCCGACATCTGTGGAAAGAATCCTTCCTCCAACGTAGATAAGATGGGCCTATCTGACTGAGCTTCCTAAATAGGCCGAGCTCGAGGCCTAAGAGGCTGGCTCAAGGGTGAGTGATTTTCCTTTTGAAAAGCAGCGTTTTGCAATTAAGTGTAGCAGGAAATGGCGAGCAAAACTGTATACCTGCTGCTACCGAGTCCGATTGGCTGAAACTGTTTCTGAAGTGGTTTTGGCGTTCGTGAAATCGCTAGTTGGTTGACAGCCCTAATAGGGCTAAGAAGCGAATCATGGGCCCTCTGTGAGTAATATTTTAAGCCTTTAATATAAGACCTCGAGAATGTGGGATACTCTGTGATCCGGTTCTAGGCGCTCCAGTCCGGAGCCGCGCTGCTGCTACGGTCGCAGGTTCGAATCCTGCCTCGGGCATGGATGTGTGTGATGTCCTTAGGTTAGTTAGGTTTAATTAGTTCTAAGTTCTAGGGGACTGATGACCACAGTAGTTGAGTCCCATAGTGCTCAGAGCCATTTGAACCATTTGAACTCTGTGATCAATTAATTACAATGAGGTGACAAAAGCCATGAGATAGTGATATGTGCATATAGAGATGGCGATACTATCGCGTACACAACGTATAAAAGAGCAGTGCTTTGGCGGCGCTCTTTCCGAAGTGATTATGGTCGCATGACGGAAATTAACCGTCTTTGTACGCGGAGTGGTAGTTTGAGACAGACACATAGGACATTCCATTTCGAATATCGTTAGGGGACTCAATATCTGGAGATCCTCAGTGTGAAGTGTGTGCCGAGAATACCACAGTTCGGACATTATCTCTCACCGCGGTGGCCGACGGCCTTCACTCAATGACCGCGAACGGAGGTGTTTGTGTAGGGTTTTCAGTGCTAAGGACAACCAGCAATATGTGAAGGAACGTATTCGTTCCGACAGAGCTGCGAAATTTGGCATTAATGGGCTATGGCTGCAGATGACGCGAGTGCCTTTGCTAACAGCACTGCGTTGGCTGCAGCGCATCTCCTAGGTTCGTGACCCTATCGGTTGGACCCTAGACCACAAGACAACAGTGTTCTGGCCAGATGAGTCTCGATTTCAATTGGTAAGAGCTGATGGTGGGGTTCGAGAGTGACGGAGATCCCACGAATCCGTAAACCCAAGTTCTCAACAAGGTAATGTGCAAGCTGATGCTGGATCCATAGTGGTACGATCGGTGTTCATAATGGACCGGGTTCTCTGGTCCAATTGAACCGAAGAAAACTGGAAATTATTATGTTCGGTCACGTACAGATCATTTGCTGCCGTTCACGGTCTTCATTGTTCCCAAACGACGGAATTTTTTTGGATGACAATGCGCCGTATCACCGTACTACAATTGTTCGCGATTGCTTTGAAGAACATTCTGGACAATTCAAGTGAATGATTTGGCCACCAACACTGCCGATATTAATCCCATCGAACATTTATGGCACATAACCAAGAGGTCAGTTCGTGCACAAGATCCTGCACCGGCAGCACTTTCGAAATTTTGGACGGCTATAGAGGCAGCATGGTTCAATATTTCTACAGGGGACTTCTAACGATTTGTTGAGTCCATGCCACGTCGAGTTGCTGCAGTACGCTGGACAAAAGGAGTTGCGACACAATATATTACGAGGTATCCCATGACTCACTGTAGTTCTGTCGGTACAGAAAGCATTAAGAGAGTTTGGGAATGGATTCCGTTGTGCAGATGTAGACGTCTGATTCGGTCGTTTCTGGACATCTATGTGGGTGTTGAGGGTTTGTGAGCGAGCATGCGCTCGGTACACTGAGGACTTACAACAAATCGCTGATCCAACAACGTTGGAGGATGTGTGCAATTAACGAAAAGAAATGGGCAAGTTTTAACTGAAACCAAAAAAATTGATTATTTCCACGCAAATCTGAGTGCGGTATTTTTGCGTGATTTTTTCCCACCTGACTTAGAGCTGTTAACCTATTTTCCCTTAAAAAAATGGAAATCAGCAGTGGTTACTAGGCTCCTGCTGGAGGCTGTATATCTTCTGTTAGCGGTGACCATATTACAATACAGTGTTTAGATTTTGCAATCTTATTGAGAGTAAGGATGAAATCGCAAATTGTGGTTATGGTTCTGCAGGATCTGTAGAATATTTCAGAAGAAATCAAATTTTGTGGCGTCCCGGGACTCGAACCCGAATATCACGCTTGTCACGAGCGGTCTCCTTAATCGCTTCGACTATCCAAGCACGCTTCAAGGAGCGGCCCAAATCTCCATTTGTCCTGGTGTCTACTTTCCCTTTTCTTGCATCCTACCACCATTAGTCCCCCACAGGGTGACACTGCATTCTCTCGTCACTGCGTTGCTATTGCATGAAATATTGCAGTGGAGTGTCTGAAACGTTGCGTTGACGATACACAGCCGCAGACGATACACATTTAAGGGTGAATTCGGAGAGAGGTTAAAGTCATTACTCGCGACAATCGGGAAATCCGGGTTCGAGTCCAAGTCCAGCACAAATTTTCATTTGTTCCGAAATGTTATACAGCTGATGCGAGAAAAAGTTGTTACTACTGAAGAATTCCATAGTTTTGTTAGCATAGTCCATTTAATTCATTGCGAATGCACAATTACTTTATCAGTTTTGACTATTAAAGCTTTACTCTTAGAAACTCTGAAGTTGATAAATTTAGAACGTTTCTATAGGAGGAGACCAAACAGAGAGGTCATCGGTCCCATCGGATTAGGGAAACATTGGGAAGGAAGTCGGCCGTGAGCTTCCAAAGAAACCATCACGGCATTTGCCTGAAGCGATTTAGGGAAATCACGGAAAACCAAAATCACGATGGCCGGACATGCGTTTCAACCGTCGTCCTCGCGAATGAGAGTCCAGTGTGCTAATCACTGCGCCAGCTCGCTCGGTGTGTGCATATACCTGACATTCGGAGCCTCTGGTTGTGTAGAAAATACAGGTTGATTCTTGCAAAGGGCATAGCACAAACCATCCACTCTTTATAATGCTATTTGTTTGCAAAAATAGCTCATTACCGGTTTCGAACCGACAGATTCATCATCAGATAGCTTGTTAACGCTGCAGTACATTTTTTTAACTTTACATTAATTTTCACTTTTTATTCCTCCATGTGATGAAATTTCCTTGGGGTGGTGCTGCCCTACAACCCAAACATGATGTGAAAAAATGCCTCTTTAACTATAACTGTGCCTCACAACGATTTTAAATTATGTAAACAAATTATCAAAGCGAAAGTGTTTTGGTTACGTACGTCGGAAATTCCGCGCTAACTACTTGAGTTCATGCAGCAGCAAAGATTATATGAACATTTTCTTTATACACAGGGTGTAAATTTTAAGTTTACAAACCAGAATAAATCGAAAGATAAGCTTCACACGAAAAAATGTGTAAAATCCAAAGTTGATTATTTTCGAATGGGACATCTGCTGGTGCTAAAATTAGCCCGCCATCCCAGCCCCCCCCCCCCCTCGATGGTGGGGCGGGAGGCACCTTTAAAATTTCAAATGGGAACCCCCAATTTTTTCTTTTATTTTGTCTTAAACATTTGTTTTAATTCTTGGTAGTTGGCGATGTAATTCAAGAAAATCTATGTTCTCATGTTTGCGTGGAAAATGGTTACGGATAAATAAAAAATACTTATTTACTTCTTAAATTTTGATTCGATAAAACTAAAACTCTCTCTCTCCCTCTCTCTCTCTCTCTCTCTCTCTCTCTCTCTCTCCCCATAGGGTGGGGTTTGAGAGGGAGGAATTAGAGTTTTACAAATCCGTAACCACGCAAAGATGAGAACATGGATTTTCTTGAATTACAGCGCCAACTACCAAGAAACAAAATAAATGTTTAAGTCAAAATGCACGTAGTTTTCTTATGTAGCATCTGATTCTGCAATAAAAGATGGGGGTTCCCATTTGACATTTTAAATCTGCGTTCCGCCCCACCCCCCATGCCTAATTTTAGCACCAGTGTATGTCCCATTCGAAAACAATCAACTTTGGATTCTACCCATTTTCTCGTGTGAAGCATATTTTTCGAGTTATTCTCGTTTGTCAACTTAAAATTTACACCCTCTATATGAAGAAAATGTTCGTATAGTCTTTGCTGATGCATGAACACAAGCAGTCTGCGCGGAATTTTCGACTTAAGTAAGTAAAACACTTTCGCTTTAATAATTTGTGTACATAATTTAAAATCGTTGTGAGGCGCCATTACAGTTTAAAGAAGCAGTTTTTTACATCATGTTTTGGTTGTAGGGCAACACCACCCTAAGGAAATTTCATCACATGGAGGAATAAAAAGTGAAAAATAATGTAAAGTTAAAAAAAGATATCGCAGCGTGAACAAGCTGTCTGATGATGAACCTGTCGGTTCGAAACCGGTAACGAGCTATTTTTGTAAATAAATATAATTATAAAGAGTGGATGGCTGGTGCTATGCCCTTTGCAACAATCAACCTGTATTTTGTACACAACCAGAGGCTCAGAATGTCAGGTTTCGACAAAACTGGAAGTAAGTTTTAGTCCACACCGGTAACAGATGCACTCGAAACTCATCGTTCACCGCTGCGTGACTCAAACGGCTGCAGTGACGGCGGCCGCTCGCGAGTGCGCAGTGTCAGCCGGCGCGGCCTGCCTTCCGCCCGCCGGCTCGCCCGCTCCGCCGTCTCATTACGGGCAATGGGAGCGCGCGCCGGCGGCGGCGAATGGCCCGCCGTAATGGCCGGAGCGGCGCTGATTTACTGCGCTCTAACCACCGGCCAAATGATTTTATTAACTCTGCCGCGGCGCCCGCCAGCGCTGCGCAGATCGCTCCGTGCGCGCGTGAGGGCAGCCGGCATTAAAAGGCAACGGGACCCGCGTGTGGGTCCGCGCGCTGCCCCCGACGGCGGAAGCGACGGCCACGCGTGGGCCGCGCTCTCGCGGGCCTGGACCGCGCCGCCCAGCCGCTTGTTTGTGTACGTTTGTGTGTGGCGCGGAGGACACTGAATTCTCACTCCAGATACCTTGTACGCAGGTACCGCATATACGCTTAATTATCTCCCCTACCATTCCCACCAAATCGACCTACGATATGTCTCATTCCTGGATTTCATTCCAGCCTTTCATCCTACACGCTTTACACATTCAAGACTGCAGTTAAACGCTGACGATTCACGAGGAATAAGCTTAGGGTTTATCGTCCCATCGAATCGAAGCTGAAATACTGAGGAAGGATGAGGAAACACATCAGTCTTGTCATTTTCAAAGTCGTTATTTGTCTTAAGAGATTAAGGAATACAACTTATAGTGTGATTCAGCTGCTCCTACAGCTGGGGTCTATGCAGCCCGCAATGCCGTCAAATAGCAACTGCAACGAACAATTAAGTTAAAAAATGGTTCAAATGGCTCTGAGCACTATGGGACTTAACTTCTGAGGTCATCAGTCCCCTAGAACTTAGACCTACTTAAACCTAACTAACCTAAGGACACCACACACATCCATGCTCGAGGCAGGATTCGAACCTGCGACTGTAGCGGTCGCGCGGTTCCAGACTCTAGCACCTAGAACCGCTCGGCCAGCCTGGCCGGCAACAGTTAAGTCTTACAGAAAAAGCGAATAGGGTCTTTCTGCACGAAATTTAATACAGTTACTTTTTGTACGGGAATAAGTTTTCGCTGAAAGTCATGGTTTTCTAGTTATTCAAGAAAACTAACGAAGAACACTTCTGTACGTTTTCCGTGAATAATTCGAAACCTACGTCCTCTAGTGAAAACTTATTCCAGTACAAAATGTTACTACTTTCGCACAAAAAGACCCTGTCCATTTTTTCTGTGGGACTAACTGATTTACGCGTAGTGATCGAGAGAATGTGAAAATCGTCCATGTGCTATTTGAAGGCGCCGAGGGCTGCATAAAACCCAGTGATAGAGGCCTCTGAATCACCCAAGCCTGAGTGACTCTACAAGAGTTTGAACAGGGGTACTACTAAATATGAGTCAAGTTATATACATCTCAGTCTCAGTCACGTTGTGGGACCGCCCTTCAGCTGTTGTGGACGCCAGAGAAGGGTCTCCATCGTATAGTGGAAAGAAGCTTTTATGACCATACAATAGAATGTATAGCCTTTACACAGTCCAGCTAAGTGCTTTGTGGTTGGTGAGTATTGTGCTGGCGTCAGAGTTACTGGCTTTCCTGTACCAGCAGGTGCTTTCAGGCACCTACTGGAGATAAAGTCGTGCGAAATCCTAGTAGAATGCAGCACTTTTTGCAGTGTGTTTAGCGGCGGATGGAAATTCCCAATGAAAGTGTCAGGATCCTGTTTCTGAGGCTGATTGCGTGAAAGGCCAGAATGTTAAAATTATTTCGTGAAGTTCCTCGGAGCTCGCGGAATGGAAGAGTTAGCCGGCAGACCATGCGGGGAAAGAGGCAAGTCGTTCGCTGGAGATGGTGTTTTAAAGCATTTAACATATCTGATGTCAGTTTTGATGATATTTCGTGGTCAACGAAGTTACTTTTATCATAAGGGAAGCCTGTAGGAATTCGGAAGTGCGTTCAGGTATATGGGTGTGGTGATGTTAGTTCTAGGCGAGAGTTGGGCATTAGTCAGTGCGTTCACGCTCGGCAGGTAGAGGTCTTATATGAGATCGCCAAGCCAGTGGCTAGCTGCAAGAACTAGACGAAGTCAAGTTACAGCCAATAAATTGCATTTTTTCCGTGGGACACTCTAGTCTGATGTTCTATTGCGTATTGTGACCTATTGATTTCCAACTGTTACCCTGTTTTTGTGACGATTAGCATTGGAAGCTTTAAGACGTTGGCTGGAGGTGGTGTGTTGACTGTTAGCGATTTCTCTTTTCAAATCTAGTGATCGGATCACAGAATATTGCTGAAAGTAGTTATATAGCCACTGGATATTAATATTTGCTTTTAGCGTAGTGGAAAGTTTAACCCTGCCTCACTGGTCAAAGTGAGGCTTTCGACCCTTATTAGGACTGGTTTTAATATAGTAGCAATGCGAAAAATTGAGGTGAATCCCGCGACAAATGCTTCATAGTTAAATTTCATGACATTTCGATGCGTAATTTATCTCGCGTGCCGCATATCACTAAAAGACTGTGAATTCTGACCACCGCCTCTACTGACAATGAGTGTGTGAATTCTGACCACGGGCTCGAGCTGCTCTGCCTCGCTACTGTGAGTATATGAACAAGTTAACGTCATAGTGATACAAATGGTCATGCCTCATGGAGAAAGAAGGACAAATGCGCCACTTTCAGACAAGGAAAAATGGCCTGAAAGTGAGTCAGTTGACACATATAACCTAATATTAGAAAACTTCGAATTTATCGTTGTTCGGCTGACAATGGTAAAAGACGAGTTGACACGTTTTTTAATTATATTATTTGTCTGCAGAACTAAAACGAGATGACCGATTAACGAAAGTTTTTCAGAGTCGTTTCTCCCAACTGCTACACAGTCGCCGCGCGGAGTGGTCGCGTGGTTTGAGGCTTCATGGTTTGAGGCGTCGTGGTTTGAGGCGACTGCGCTGCCCCTTCCTCCGGAGGTTCGAGTCCTCCCTCGGGCATGGGTGTGTGTGTTGTTCTTAGCATAAGTAGTGTGTAAGTCTAGGGACCGATGACCTAAACAGTTTTATCCCTTAGGAATTCACGCACATTTGAACATTTTCTACATAGTCTTTGACATTGTCTGTCAAACCACCCAGCGTTCTTCGAAGGACACTAACAGCAATTATTTCTGCTAGAACATGTTCTTCAGTCACAAAAGTTGTCTCTGACAGAAGACTTTTCACGTGATGCCACAAGAAAATATCACAGGAGGTCAGAGTGGGTGAATCAGCTGCACGCGAAAAATATATACAGGGTGTTACAAAAAGGTACGGCCAAACTTTCAGGAAACATTCCTCACACACAAAGAAAGAAAATATGTTAGGTGGACATGTGTCCGGAAACGCTTACTTTCCATGTTAGAGCTCATTTTATTACTTCTCTTCAAATCACATTAATCATGGAATGGAAACACACAGCAACAGAACGTACCAGCGTGACTTCAAACACTTTGTTACAGGAAATGTTCTAAATGTCCTCCGTTAGCGAGGATACATGCATCCACGCTCCATCGCATGGAATCCCTGAGGCGCTGATGCAGCCCTGGAGAATGGCGTATTGTTTCATAGCCGTCCACAATACGAGCACGAAGAGTCTCTACATTTGGTACTGGGATTGCGTAGAGAAGAGCTTTCAAATGCCCTCATAAATGAAAATCAAGAGGGTTGAGGTCAGGAGAGCGTGGAGGCCATGGAATTGGTCCGCCTCTACCAATCCATCGGTCACCGAATCTGTTGTTGAGAAGCATAAAGAGAACATTTGCACTGAAATGAGGATTGACACATTATTGGATGAACCATTCGCAGAAGTGTACCCGTGGAGGCCGATCAGCTGCTGATAGTGCCTGCACACGCTGTACATGGTACGGAAACAACTGGTTCTCCCATAGCACTCTCCATACAGTGACGTGGTCAACGTTACCTTGTACAAGCAGCAACTTCTCTGACGCTGACATTAGGGTTATCGTCAACTGCACGAAGAATTGCCTCGTCCATTGCAGATGTCCTCGTCGTTCTAGATCTTTCCCAGTCGCGAGTCATAGGCTGGAATTTTCCGTGCTCCCTAAGACGTCGATCAGTTGCTTCGGAAGTCTTCCTGTCGGGACACCTTCGTTCTGGAAATCTGTCTCGATACAAACGTACCGTGCCACGGCTATTGCCCCATGCTAATCCATACATCAAATGGGCATCTGCCAACTCCGCATTTGTAAACATTGCACTGACTGCAAAACCATGTTCGTGATTAACACTAACCTGTTGATGCTACGTACTGATGTGCTTGATGCTAGTATTGTAGAGCAATGAGTCGCATGTCAACACAAGCACCGAAGTCAACATTACCTTCCTTCAATTGGGCCAACTGGCGGTGAATCGAGGAAGTACAGTACATACTGACGAAACTAAAATGAGCTCTAACATGGAAAGTAAGCGTTTCCGGACACATGTCCACATAACATCTTTTCTTAATTTGTGTGTGAGGAATGTTTCCTGAAGGTTTGGCCGTACCTTTTTGTAACACCCTGTATTTCTCCCTCTTCTGTCTAACTTTCTGGGAATGTTTGACACAGATTTTCATGTGTAAGATGTGCAAATTGTGATAATGTTCATCTTGGAACCACATTCGGGTATAATGATAGTGTGGGGCAAGTATAAACAACATGGGAAAACAATGCACCTTGGTACGGTTAAGTGGAGAAGAAGCAGATACGGTCTTTTTAACCAAACATTTACTACGCTCGTCAACAAGGTCATTCATTGGATATCTGTGCTGATGGCTGCTTTAAACTGTACCATGAGCTTCTCAGTGCATTCATAAGTAACTGTTGCGACTGCTGAGCGTTATGCCTCTGACCAGCAGATAGAGTTTAATGCGCATCGTGCTTGCTTGCGAGACACGGAGATGAGGCGGTTTAAACCTATATTGTCTGTTAATCGACCGTGACTGTTGCAAAAATATGAAAAGTTTTTTCAAATACCACTACTGCACACAATATTTATTGACTAATCAATTTATTTTATTAAGAACATGTTTCGGGTTAGATGTTATCATTGCACTACGGTGACAATAAACAAACGTTTTGCATAAGTGCACATAGATATTAATGTTTTTTTTTATATATGTGATGTGGCCATCCTGTGAAGAAAGAGAAAAACCCAATAACAAACGATGTCTCTCTGTATGTTGGTCTATTATACACATGAATAATTTGTTAAACACTCACTTGTTCTTGTGAAGTGTCTGCCACCTTATTTCCACTTCTGGTACATTCATTCCTAAGGCTAGTTTGGACTTATCAGCCATTGTTCACAAACTTCTAAAGGTAAAAAAAAAATCCAGGAGTATGTGTATCATGTCTGAAATCAGCAACTCTGATAATAAAATTAAAACAATTAGGAATATTATTAAAAGAGAAACAGGTCAACCAAGAGCAGAGTAAGACAGTATTACCATCAAATTGAATGAAAACTTTACGAACAAAAGTCAGAAGTTGAAAATATTTTTAATAATCATTTTCTAAATGTTGTGGATATAGTAGGATCCAGGTGTTCATTAGAAGATGCTAGGCTGTTAATGGAAGAGGCCATACCTATGCAATTTGATACAATTGAAATCTCACCCACTTCTCCCTCTGAAATTAGGAAAATAATAAACTTGCTTAAAAGCAAAAACTCACATGGAATTGATGGCATTTCCAGCAAAGTACTAAAAGCTTGTTCTCAACAGATAAGTAAGATTCTCAGCCACCTGTGTAATAGCTCTCTGGAACAGGGCATTTTCCCTGATAGACTGAAATATGCTATTGTTATACCTTTGCATAAAAAGGGGGATAGATCTGATGTCAACAATTACCGTCCAATCTCCCTTCTAACAGCTTTATCCAAAATTTTTGAGAAAGTAATGTATTCAAGAGTAGCTTCACATATCTGTAAAAATGAAGTACTAACAAAATGTCAGTTTGGTTTCCAGAAAGGTTTTTCAACAGAAAATGCCATATATGCTTTCACCAGTCAAATTTTGAATGATCTGAATAACCGAACACCACCCATTGGGATTTTTTGTGATCCCTCAAAGGCTTTTGATTGTGTAAATCATGAAATTCTGCTAGACAAGCTCAAGTATTGTGGCATGAGTGGGACAGTGCACAAATGGTTTAATTTGTACCTAACTGGAAGAGTGCAGAAAGTTGAAATAAGTAGTTCTCGTAACATGCAAAGATCAGCACATTCCTCAAACTGGGGAACTATCAAGAATGGGGTTCCACAAGGGTCAGTCATGGGTCCTTTGTTGTTCTTATTATTATTGAAAAACAACTGCTATCACTTAGTAGCGGAAAAGCATCCGGACCAGACGAGATACCCTTAAGATTCTACAGTGATTATGCTAAAGAACTTGCCCCCTTTCTATCAGCAATTTATCGTAGATCTCTGGAAGAACGTAAAGTACCTAGCGACTGGAAGAAAGCACAGGTCGTTCCCATTTTCAAGAAGGGTCATAAATCAGATGCGAATAATTATAGGCCTATTTCACTTACGTCAATCTGTTGTAGAATAATGGAACATGTTTTGTGTTCTCGTATTATGACGTTCTTAGATAATACAAATCTCCTTCATCATAACCAACATGGATTCCGCAAACAGAGATCATGTGAAACCCAGCTCGCCCTATTTGCCCAAGAAATTCACAGTGCCGTAGACACTGGCGAGCAGATTGATGCCGTATTCCTGGACTTCAGGAAGGCATTTGATACGGTTCCGCACTTACGTTTAGTGAAAAAAATACGTGCTTACGGAATATCGGACCAGGTTTGTGATTGGATTCAGGATTTCCTAGAAGAAAGAACACAACATGTCATTCTTAACGGTTCAAAATCTGCAGATGTAGAGGTAATTTCGGGAGTACCGCAAGGAAGCGTGATAGGACCTTTATTGTTTACAATATACATAAATGACTTAGTTGACAACATCGGTAGCTCCGTGAGGCTATTTGCAGATGACACGGTTGTCTACAAGAAAGTAGCAACATCAGAAGACTCGTACGTACTCCAGGAAGACCTGCAGAGGATTAATGAATGGTGCGACAGCTGGCAGCTTTCCCTAAACGTAGATAAATGTAATATAATGCGCATACATAGGGGCAGAAATCCATTCCAGTACGATTATGCCATAGGTGGTAAATCATTGGAAGCGGTAACGACCGTAAAATACTTAGGAGTTACTATCCGGAGCGATCTGAAGTGGAATGATCACATAAAACAAATAGTGGGAAAAGCAGGCGCCAGGTTGAGATTCATAGGAAGAATTCTAAGAAAATGTGACTCATCGACGAAAGAAGTAGCTTACAAAACGCTTGTTCGTCCGATTCTTGAGTATTGCTCATCAGTATGGGACCCTTACCAGGTTGGATTAATAGAAGAGATAGACATGATCCAGCGAAAAGCAGCGCGATTCGTCATGGGGACATTTAGTCAGCGCGAGAGCGTTACGGAGATGCTGAACAAGCTCCAGTGGCGGACACTTCAAGAAAGGCGTTACGCAATACGGAGAGGTTTATTATCGAAATTACGAGAGAGCACATTCCGGGAAGAGATGGGCAACATATTACTACCGCCCACATATATCTCGCGTAATGATCACAACGAAAAGATCCGAGAAATTAGAGCAAATACGGAGACTTACAAGCAGTCGTTCTTCCCACGCACAATTCGTGAATGGAACAGGGAAGGGGGGATCAGATAGTGGTACAATAAGTACCCTCCGCCACACACCGTAAGGTGGCTCGCGGAGTATAGATGTAGATGTAGATGTATTATATATTAATGACTTGCCATTCTATATTCATGAAGAGGCAAAGTTAGTTCTCTTTGCTGATGATACAAGTATAGTAATCACACCTGACAAACAAGAATTAACTGATGAAATTGTCAATACTGTCTTTCAGAAAATTACTAAGTGGTTCCTTGTAAACGGACTCTCACTGAATTTTGATAAGACACAGTACATACAGTTCCGTACAGTGAATGGTATGACGCCATTAATAAATATAGACCTTAATCAGAAGCATATAGCTAAGGTAGAATATTGCAAATTTTTAGGTGTGTCCATTGATGAGAGATTAAATTGGAAGAAACACATTGATGATCTGCTGAAACGTTTGAGTTCAGCTACTTATGCAATAAGGGTCATTGCAAATTTTGGTGATAAATACCTTAGTAAATTAGCTTACTACGCCTATTTTCACTCATTGCTTTCATATGGCATCATATTTTGGGGTAATTCATCACTGAGGAATAAAGTATTTACTGCACAAAAGCGTGTAATCAGAATAATAGCTGGAGTCCACCCAAGATCATCCTGCAGACATTTATTTAAGGATCTAGGGATATTCACAGAAGCTTCTCAGTATATATACTCTCTTATGAAATTTGTTATTAACAACCAAACCCAATTCAAAAGTAATAGCAGTGTGCATAACTACAATACTAGGAGAAAGGATGATCTTCACTATTCAAGATTAAATCTAACTTTGGCACAGAAAGGGGTGAATTATACTGGCACTCAAGTCTTTGGTCACTTACCAAATAGTATCAAAAGTCTGACAGATAACCAACAAGTATTTAAGAAGAAATTAAAAGAATTTCTGAATGACAACTCCTTCTACTCCATAGAGGAATTTTTAGATATAAATTAAGGAAAAAAATAAATAAATAAAAAAATTAAAAAAAATAAAGAAAAACAAAAAACACAATAAAATAAAGTTGTTATATTAACTTAAGTATGTTGTTAAATTAGCCTAATTATGTCATGTGTTGGAAAATTCGACTCGTTCCACATCATTACGAAATATCGTATTCATGATCCATGGAACTAGTATTAATCTAATCTAATCTAATGGGAGTGGTAGTGATAAGGTCTTCTGGGACCAAACTGCTGAAGTCATAGGTCCCTAAGTTAAGCACTACTCAATCCAACTTAAACTAACTTACGCTAAGGACAACACACACACCCATGCCTGAGGGAGGATTCGAACCTCCGACGGGTGGAGTGGGGAGGTGGGGAGGGGGGGGGGGGGGAAGTCACCCGGACCGCGAAAAGATGCCGTAGTCCGCGCGGCTACCCCGTGCGGCCTCTAAAGGTAACTTGAAACATGATACCACATACAACTCAACAGTGCAGGAACACAAGACGACGCTAAAAACAAACTCTGTTTTGGTGTTTCGGCTCATCTTTCGATATGTCCAACTTGATGTTGTCAGGCACTTCCAATATCTTCTGCACGTTTTGCTGTGACAGACCCGACTAGAATCCGCGCTTCAGATTAACGAATGTTACCTACCCTCTGTGTAGTTATCAGTCAGTTTTGCTACGTTGTTGAGGCCAATGTTAAGCTGTTTCTCAATCTTCGCCTCGTAAAATACGACACGCAAACAGTTAAAATACGAAAGCACACAGATCAAAGTCTACCTTGAGTTAACTGACGACGGTGGCTGCAGGAAACGGATCCGGACAAAAAATTAAACTTCCAATCACGAAAACAGTGGACCCTGTACGACGGGATAAACTCTGGTACAAAAAGCTTATTACATACACATTACATTATTACATACACAAATTACATACACACGAAAGTATTGATCCAGGTTACAGTGATGTGGTATCCATTGAATTAACTTCGCATGATGTGTGTGAGATTTACTGCAACGCACTTTCAATTAATTGTACGAGTTCAGCTACTTTTCACGTATTATCTTTCCACTCACCACTAAGTGCGACATCCGATTCACGTGCAATTGATAGTGCTGATTGGAGACGCCGCATCCAGGCGTGCAAGTGTTGCTGATTCCTAGTCAAGAGTCGCACATTTATTTGTCCTTTTCTGTTGCTATTTTCAGATACCGCTTGCCCTGTTTCCCGTAATCTTTGGGACAGTCTTGGAAAGATGTTGTGCGTCGGCTGTTCCCTAGGTGAGTCAGCTTCCCTGCAGCCACCATATGCTTCACCATGCACGAAAATCAAGTTCGCTAAATCTGCAGCCACGCCCAACGCTGTTTCACTAAATCTGATCGGTGGTACATTTCGTCTTGTAAGCACAGACGGCAGTCGTACTGACTTTTGCGTCAAGACTGATCTTTTAACAGCGCACATGACGCCATGTGTAGTGCATTAGTGGAATCTCCTGACCCTCTACCTCACGATGTATGTCTATACGTAAACCAGGTTGACTTATCCCACAATTTTAGCAGAAACATTAGACGTACATGATACATCAGTCTCTCAGATCGTACGATCAGATGATCTATTAACGTATTCCCTTGGCAGAGTTACCCGACGAAACGTTTGGCTTGGTAACCTTGGACTCAATTGATCCAGGTTCCATGTTCTCTATCCCAAATCAAATGGCTCTGAGTACTATGGGACTCAACTGCTGAGGTCATAAGTCCCCTAGAACTTAGAACTACTTAAACCTAACTAACCTAAGGACAACACACACATCCATGCCCGAGGCAGGATTCGAACCTGCGACCGTAGCGGTCGCGCGGTTCCAGACTGTAGCGCCAGAACCGCTCGGCCACCAGCGGCCGGCCTCCCTATCCCAAACTTACGGATTTGTTCTAAGACGAAATTTCCAAATAATTACAGGAAGAATACGTTAGAGAGGAGCCACGAAGACCCATACACACAGAACAGGCATACCCAGTGAACGACAACTACACCTAAAGGAGTGACACAGGAACCTGATGCACACACTAATACCAAAACAAATACATTAGAAACCGTGAGGACATGGAAGAAAACGCGTAAATAAAATGGTTCAAATGGCTCTGAGCACTATGGGACTCAACTGCTGAGGTCATTAGTCCCCTAGAACTTAGAAATAGTTAAACCTAACTAACCTAAGGACATCACAAACATCCATGCCCGAGGCAGGATTCGAACCTGCGACCGTAGCGGTCTTGCGGTTCCAGACTGCAGCGCCTTTAACCGCACGGCCACTTCGGCCGGCACGCGTAAATAGCAACATTAAATATACTGACTGTGCAACACTATAATAATGCAACATATTAACAACACACTGATACAACATTAAATGTAACAACGTAACATCATACTTATGTAGCACCACATTTATAGAAACGTAAATAAGCCCAGAAAGGGAAAACCAGATAGTATCATTCTGACCTGCTCCTTGGACTAGCAACAGTAGATATAGAAAGTAATTTTACAAGCGTTTATACCATATTCTTCGTATTCGTCATTCGATATGCTACTCTTGCATTTGGGGTGTTTGCAGTTAAAATTATTGGATATGAATTCCACCTGTTATGGGTCATATGAAAAAGGTGTGTTGGCCATTTCCAACATATTCTTAAGCGATTGGCTACCGTTGCCATGTCATTTTAAAAGTGTACTGGACTATGGGAAACGGTAGAGACTAATATTAGGATTAGAGTTGACTCGATATGTTTCCCGAGACTTCCCCACTTGGTCTGAGATGGTGGTAGGATACACAATTTTACATTTTCTATTCACCCTCACATCTCTATAAAATAACAACATAAATTGTTCCCTTTCTATTTGTTTCTCTTCTCTTTGTTTTCAGTTTATATTAATTTTTCAGTAACACGAGACTGCTTATAAAATTCAAATAGCAACCAATCCTCTACAAAATTGGTCCATCTACACGTGGCGGGACACAGGCACTGGCACATTGGTCTCCGAGGCCTGTGTGTTTGGACGAAGAGTTTGGGGGACCGGTGAGGAAAACAGGACTCGCTATATCATAAAGGCACTTGGTCAAATTTCAGGCAGCAGTAAATTAAAAAAATAAAATAAAATAAAGCCAGGACGAGGTCTCGACAGGTTTTTCTCATCGACACCTCATTGGCTTTTTCTGCTTTGCATACAACATATGTCAGCTTTTTAATACAGATATAAAATTATATTCAGCTATAAAGGCCGAGCGGTTCTGGGCGCTTCAGTCTGGAACCACGCGACCGCTACGGTCGCAGGTTCGAATCCTGCCTCGGACATGGATGTGTGTAATGTCCTTAGGTTAGTCAGGTTTAAGTAGTTCTAAGTTCTAGGGGACTGATGACCTCAGCTGTTAAGTCCCATAGTGCTCAGAGCCATTTGAACCAATCAGTAAGAAAGGTTACGGAGTGTGTCAGAGAGTTCTTTGGGTGCAACTGTCTTGTGTTTCATTCATGAATGGTGCATGGGAAAAAATACTGTCTGTAAGGCGTCAAATGAGATTGAATTTTTATCATTTTCTCGTCATCATTTCCCGATATGCACATTGGAGGACGTTTTACATAAATCCTCATCAAAATGCAGAGTATCTTCTACCTTGCTACTGGAGTCTAAGGAGTACGTCCTTGATGTTCTCGCGCTTACTTAATGCAAATGTGATGAAACATACCACTCGCTTTTGATCTACTCTATCTCTTGTATTAATCCAACTGGATGAGGGTCCTAACAGTGGCCTGTAATCGGGAGACACAGGACTTTTAACCTTTCTGTTCCACAGACGAATTATTTCTGCATCTTATGTGGCACCTGCCTCTCTTACTACTTGTTCCGTGTGGCGCTCCACTTCAGGTTCCTCTTAGCGCATATATATACAATTAGATATTCCTTCTTCGTTTAAAATTTAGGTTCCACATTTTATTATTGTGATTTTTGCAATGATCAGTACGGCGAACACTTGCAATCTTCGATTAGTCCTATAACAACTGTATAATTTCCACTGTAAGTGTTTGACACACACACTATATTAGTACGCAACCATTTATTTCCAAAACTGCCCCGTTACTCACAGTATAAAGACCCATTACATCAGAATAATTAATTGACTCCGAGAAACGTAATGCATAGCAGTGCTAGTAATTGTTGTTAGTAAACTGCTGTAATTTACATTTGTATTTGAATTGGCATCCTTTACATGAGTACAAGTAAGAGGCCGTTGAAAGGAGATTGTGTTGTGATGGAAGTGCTCGGGCGAGCGTTGGAGTCATGTAGCAAGCAGAGAAACCACCCTCAGACCAGTTTTCAAAGGATGTACTATGGAGAAGTACAGGTCAGTGCCATGGGGACCACCGGACTCCCGCTGTAGTACCGCACTTTGGTGCCGGACGTACAACAAGGAACACCATTTTATTCCCCAGAAGTGGAAAGGGACGGAACTCTCATTTCAGCAAGGTCCAGGAAGGCACTATTGTGCGCAAAACATAGAAAACTGTGTTGATTTAGAAAGCACTTGCACTATAGATAACGTGTATGCATAAGAACCCCAGTTTGGGGTGCCTTTGCAAGCGTGAGACGCCGCTGAACGTTCACTTCACAAAAACTAAATGTCTACTAAACACAAGAATTCCAAAATCGTCTAATGTAAATAAACTGTGGGTTACTGAGAGAAATTCGACTGTACTGACAAGGACCCACCTCAATGGCCACAAAGAGAGGCAGGGAGAGTGAGCTGCCTTTTTCAGCACTAAATGGTAGGACACGTATTACTGGTTAACCACCTGAAGAAAAACTTGGGAAAGGGAACCAGCATTTTCTAAGGAATTTTTTTACAGGTCGGTGCTCGGAAGAGCCATAGCCCAGCCAATACGGAAAGAGAGAAAAGCGCCAAACGCAGGAAAACGAGTTTTCCTTTTAGTAAGTTTTCGATAGAAATTTTTTTCTTTGCTGGGAGCCTCGACCGCCAGATTTCGCCTCCATTGGCCTGCGACGCCGCCAGAGCAGATGATCTGAGGGACGTAGAAACAAACATTTTATGTTTATCTCAACTCAGCTGCTGGTGAGGGCCGCTGGTGTGTCGCCAATGACTGATTCTGCAGATACTCGGCCTCCAGCTTCAATTTACTATGGTGAGATCGAGCACTGATGCTAGATAATCCATAAGGGCAGTAAAGTCATTTTTATAGAAGTTCCCTCCATCCACAGATGCAACACTTTCCCTTCTTTGATACTATCTGACTTTTAGACTAAATTCGCAACAATCACTGCACATCTTCGCACCTGCAATTGTTTCATTTACGTGATTATCACAATCTTACCCCGTACCCTTTTCTCAGATGTGCTACGGTTTTAGTTACGTACTATTATTCCTTGTCAATGAATTCATTATTTTGAAGGGTGTCTGATTTATGTCAGATCAGCTGCACTTTAAAAGACGACGTGCCCCCCTAACAGAATCAAAATTTATTTGTTAATGAACAGCGAGGACCCACCAGCAAGAGGACGACCTCCGTTAATTGGAACTACAGTGGGAAAGATTTGAAAATACACAGATATCAGGTGACATCGAAGTATTCGTAAATATGACAAAAATTCCGACTGAGATAATTCAGAAACGTTCAGATTATCCGTAATTACTCACGTTACAGGAGTGAATAAGGGATCACATAAATCAAAGATTCAAGGCGACCACAGGTCAGCGATCTCGGTATTGTTCCCGTCTCATAGGCACTGAAGGAGGTTGGCAATCTGAGCAACAGACATCTTTCAACCCAGCACCCAGCGCGCTACTGAGAACACTGCTGGTAATAGTTGCTAATAATGTACCGGCGGAATGAAATAAACTCTGCAGCGGACTTCATATCTTCGCTGTAAGTCGTAAAACTCCATACTTCCATAAACCTGTCTTCAACCGTTCAGTTAACTCTTCCTCTCTGTACCCCAAGTGTGGTTTGCCGTTTCTTTATGCCACAGTAATTAACCGTCTTTTATACGGAAGAACATTACAGTCGAGAACGAAATAAAGGTTCAATATGGGTGTGGCGGACCACAGACGCATAAAAACGAGAAACAGCAGTAACTGTAACACAGTAAGAGGATTACAGCGGAGTAAGCATGCAGAAAAACACGCTGTAAATATTGTAATACTTGAAGCATAATGACAGATAGGTTAGCGAAGTCAGCGGAACGTGAAAAGAGATCACTGTAAAAAAAAAAAAACTGCCGAATAACGATATGCAGGCAAGTGCAGGTATTCACTCATCATCGGATATTCGTCATCCAAGCTGGAGAAGGCCTCCGCTGGCCATTCCATGCACTACGAACTACAGATACTTGTTTTTCTCCTATGTGTTTTCTCTTTTACCTATCCTTCTTCCATTACGCCATCATCTTCGTCTCTTCTAGCCTCTTGGGATCCACCTAAGAATTCCCTTGGTCCATCTTCTAGGCATCCGGTTGGCTTCATGTCCTGAGTACTTTCATTTCATTTTCATCGCAGTCTTCAGTGCGACTTGTGATCTATTTGTTAACATGTCCCGTTTTCTTTTCGATCTGTTCGTTATTCAGAACTCAATCTGTACATAATTTAATTTTCATACCTAGTTTCACATCTGGCCTATTACTCTGTTCCAATAGAAGTTCAAATTTATCGGGATTACGCGAAATTACCACAGTGTCATCAGAAAAACGGAGGTCGCTAGGCTGTGATGCATTAACTCTTATTACTCCACATTTTTCCGAGGTGACGAATCTTATAACTTGTTCTAAGGCTGCTGCGAATACTTTTATTGACATTAAAACTGTTTGTCTGACTCCACTAGCAGTTATTAACTTATCTCTATTCCTAATAATTATGTATATACTCCCAACTATACCAACATTTCACCAGTGATCTATTTATCAAAGGACGTCAGAACGGATTTCGTTCAAATTGTATCAGAATCTTTCCCGAAGTCTGTGAATTCCATAAAAAGTGATGATTCATACGCAGTGTTCTGTTTTATGATTTCGTTCACCGCTTTTAAATGATCATTTATGCTATATCACCTTCTAGACGGTGTTTGTTCCCTTGATAGATTAAAATCCAATGTTTTTTATTCTGCAGAATTTCCGGTGATACCAGTACTTACCTCGTACATTACGTTTAGGTGCATCATAGGTGTATACATTTGTATATGCATTCTCTCTTTTGTTGTAAATGAAAATAATTATATAAAATGTTCATCTGTCATTACTTCTGGAATGTTATTCTATTCATTACTAACTATCAGTAACTCTAATACAGTGACGGTAAGAAATATAGTACAGTAAAATACCACACACTGTCTCGATATGCGAAGAGCGCCAGCAGTCTGCGAGAAGAAGACGATGGACCAGAAATGTCACTCTACATTTTACAGCTGATTCTTAGTACTAGAAAACGCTGTGACCCGTAATCCAAAATCAGTTCGACATCGTAAACCATATCTCTACATTTAAAAATAGCATTTCGTCAAATTTCTTTATGTGATGGTTTTCAGTCGAGCATAGTATGATATATACAATCTTCTCATCGTGAGACCTCGTGGGACGCATCACGAGTTACTCAACTCTGTTCTCCGCCATCTATTTGTATTTCCAGGAACTATGTTAATGTTAATATCTACGGAAAAAACAATCGTAGACGAAAAGCATAGTCTGTGATGTGTCGAATTCAAAAAAATTAATTTCATTCATATGCATCATTATGCTTTATCAAGAAAGGCAGAAATAAGCTCAAAGTTGGTGATATTTCATTCTTTTTTCCCCTTAGCGATTATTCTGTATAGCGTAGGGACCACTTTTTCAGAATCTGGTGAATTTTATTTTATTATTTAACTTGGTGGCCGTGTCCCCTACCTGTTGCCAGAAACTTGCACGTAATCTTAGGACGGGAAGCCATGTGCACCATCTCTCCGTGAATCGTACCAGTTGCATTGTATGTGTTACCGTGTTTCAATTGTTAGTATATCGGAGGAGATTAGTGTTCACGTCCCGTCGACCGCGAGGTCAGTAGAGGCGGAGCACAATCCCGGATTAGGGAAGGATACAGAAGGAAAGCGGTAGTGTCATTACGAAGGACCAATCCCTGCATTTGCCTTAAGCGATTTAGGGAAATCGCAAAGACCTGAATCAGGATGGTGGAAGGCGTGTTTGACCACTCCTCCTCCCGAACTCAAGCCCAGTGTGCTAACCGTTTGTGTATCGTAGTCTCTGAGTCAGAAGTTTAGGACCAGCCCAGCACTTCCCTAAAAATCACACTCGTGATGGCCTGTGTACCAGCCCGGGATGGTTAATCCACAGAGCAGGTATGATCCTGGCCTGCCCTACCTCCCTGTTCATTACAGCATTCGCTACGGAATACGAGGCAGAGTGTAAAGTGTGCTCTCCGTAAGTAGTTAAAAACCAGCATTCCCTCGTGAAATATAATCAACGTGCTAGAAATAGCTGCTGAGGATGAGTTTTACTTTAAATATTGTAACCCAAAAATTCAAAATGCGAATGAAATTCAATTGCTGCTTTATGTTCCTGTTGCCTTGACAGGGCTCACACTTCGATCTATGAACCATACTGAACGCAAAGCAAAGCAGATCACAGATTCATTATTTTCTTTATCTAAATTAGTCCATGATGCTTGTCAATCACAACGTTAATTCAGCGTTTAAAATGTCGGCAAACAGATATGAGCAAAGCAAAAAGAGCTGGTGCCTTAAACATGATTGGGAATAAAGGAAGTAACCTATGCTGTTTCCATGTCCAAATAGTTACTAATACCATGCTACAAAGATCGATGTGTTACCGCGTAAACGATTGATGCTTTTGAAAAGAATTTACAATGGCTATCTGTTGTCGAAGTATTTCCCCACTGCGTGGAAGATCGCCACGGTAGTTTCTATTCCCAAACCACAGAAGGACGTTACACTGCCCACAAATTACCGACTCATTAGTCTTCTTAGTGGTTTGGGAGAAACCTTCGAGAGAGTCATCTAGGCCCGCATTTTGGAACCACTGGTGGCAGAAGGTGCGATCAGGGCAGAATAGTATGGCTTACAACGTAAACTATCCGCAGAACAGCAACACCTTTGTCTGGCGGAACGTGTTACCAGAAATTCCAATGTGTCTAGTGCTACTGCAGCAGATTTCTTACATATTGAAGGGGCGTATGATAAGGTATGGAGTGAACAACTAGTTCGCAAACTGGATGAATTGATGCCGGTACCTAATTGTTATATGAAACTTATAGCTAGTTTTTTGACAGACAGAAAGATGATCGTTACAGTAGAGGACCATTCGTCTAATACCCGACTGTCGCAGGTGGGGCTGCCTCAAGCATCCGTTTTATCCCCACTACTATTTAATCTCTATGTAAATTACATGCAAACTGTCACAGGGCTACAAACTGCACAGTTTGCCTATGAAATGCCTTTTCTCACCAGCGGAAGACATATTCACGCCAACATTCAACACCTTCAGTGTCAACTAGATTCCACAGCCGCTTGGTGTAAGACCAATAAACTGCAACTAAATCCCGCCAAGACGACAGCCAGCTATTTCAGCAAGAAACTCCCCTCAATACGTACCAACTTGAGGATGCATGGGTGGGATATCCCCTGGGAGGGGGGGGCAACGGTGTCTTACGTAGGGGTCACTTTGGACAAACACTTCTTTCTCCATAAACATATTGACTCTCTCAGGAACAAAGCTTTTGGTATGCCCAAGTAACTCCCTTTTTTCAAGACTACTGACCTCAGTACCACAGCAAAGCTTCGATTATGTAAGGCGACGGTTCTCTCCTAGGTACTGTATGGCAGCTCGGTCTGTGATCTTGCCAGTCCAACGCAAATTGGTCGTCTACAAGTTTTACAAAATATGGTACTCCAATGGATACTTCGTGCCAGCCGCCATACTCGCATCGTTGACTTACACACTACACTCCATGTGGATACACTACTTGAAGCAGTTCGCAAACGGACGACGATCCTGCACAACAGAATAGCCAGTTTGCGTAATTCGGTGTACCATATAAGAACTCACGGCAGGCCACTACCCCTTACCTAGCATCGGCATAAGGTACCATGTTCCTTGGTGCTATGACATCGTAATCCATTCCGCCAATTGGCGGTTTCTTACGCACCGATATAAAGTTTATTCATGATAAAGTGAAGTCCGGATCGTCGTCGACGATGGCACTTTGATTTACAGCGTGTCAAAAAAGAAATACAAATGTATAAACCCCCGTGGTGTTTGTAACTTATGGCATGTGGTGTGTGTGTGGTGTCCAATGTTGTCCCCGCAATGGAATTCTCACGCTTGTAAATGATTAATGTGAACTTGCCATTGACAACCTACACCTACGGTTTCCATAACATGAAGGATCCCCTAGTGGTTTGTACTTTAGTTTAGCACACCAAACCAGTGGTTCCTGTTGGGATGGTACTTGACTGAATCACCAGCGTGAAAAAAAAATAATGAAACGTAAATATGAAGTACCCAATATCGGATTCCACCCTACAAGTAATTTCGAGATTGTCAGAACATATGTTTGTCTTTAGACCGCACTCACTATTATTAGACGGACACAAAGTTGGCGGGTACTGTTTAGAGGTGAAAAACAGAAGACCATCTTTCTGACTGGTACTTCAGAAAACGTTCAGTGGACAAGCAAATGGAACTCAATACATTTACTGTGAGCGTTCCCCTCTCCGCTGAACCGGAGTGCTCATATCAGCTACTGAAGGGCGGACAGCAGTTGGTGTACTGCACCGATGATCTGCTCACTGCGGCATCAGCCGCTGTGCAGATGACGTACGTGGCGTACCTGCAATCCTCTGCCTACTCAGTGGACGCAATATGCCGTCTACAGACTCCTGGGTCTGAAATTACCTCAGCATCAGACATAACATAGGTCAAGATTATTGTTTGCTCACTAGGCAGGAACAGAAATTCAACTCAAGAATTCTCCCACTAAAGAAACACTTCAATGTGTATCACATGCCACAGAGAGCTAAAGAATTGTCGCCGGAGTAAACAGAATAACAACTCTCACATGGAGAATGCCGAGGTAAAACGCGGCCTGCCTTTCGGAGGGGAGCATGACCCGGCGTTTCACGTGAAAAGATTCCTCAGATTTCAGACCGCGACCATCGTTTGTGGTGCCACGCGTATCTTCACAATAGAAGCATGTCCTTTCGCTCTCTTCCTCACCTGACACTCTTCCTCCACGTCCGCTACTCTGAAATTCATTCCATCCCACCAGTGAGCAACCTCCCATCCGCTCTGTCTGGACTATGGCTATTCTACTGACTCCAGCACTGTAAACAGCCACCGCCACACGCTGCTCTCTCTAAAGGCAGTAAATGTCCGCCCTGCAGAACACGACAAATCTCTTCCCAGCAACTCTTTAACAGATAGTGGCTTCTGAAGAGCGCATAGCCCACTTTGTCTTTTCTTTTAGTAATCAGCCGTAATTAACTCCCAGACAAGCAGAACTACAGAAATCGTTAGTATGTGTTGTTAACCAGTATCTGCCAATGAAATGATAATCTGTTTATCCATCATAAACAGTTATCCGATATAAGTATAAATCTACGGTGGAAAACTTTTTCTGCCATACAGATGACGTTTCAGGTTTGAGCTAAAAGACCAACACTCCGTTATTTATGCCTAATCTTGGTGTAAGACACAATATTCCCTCTAATTAAATTTATTTATTTATTTATTTATTTATTTAGCGTATGGCTCATAACATCACAGTAAAAATTACAGAAACAACACGATTTAAAAAAAAATCACGTATGTATAAACAGAACAATAAATAACAGTTTGTATATAAGGACACCACCAATTGTAAATTTACTCTCACAGAAGAGCAATCACAAAGAAACGTCCAGCTTAGATAATATATAGTCGACTGCCTCTTGGGTCGCCATTAGTTAATCCTGCGGGTGACCCTCATATGCCCTTAGTGGGCATTCCTGCACGATGTGTTTCACCGTCTGTCTCTCATTTCAATTGTTCTATGATGCTTTTCTAGTATTACAAAAGTATCTGACATGCTACTGTTTTCTAGAACGCATTGTCATCATCTAACATTTTGAGATGTTTTTCAGTAATAATTCACCTTCTTTAGCACAATATAAGGGGGAAGAGGTGAGAAGTTAATACGTCACTAGAAAATATATAATTGATTTTTTAACAGGCTAACATTGTTTTTTATTTGTATTTATACTAGGCTTAACAGACGTTAAGCACAAATCTAAGTTCTGACGACAGCGGAAGCATTTACCAAGTGGTACTGTGGTGTACAGTTCTATAAAACTAAATTTCCTGAGCCTAACTACTAAAGAACACCAACAGTTAATCAACAAACGTGAAGTGAAAACACACAACAAAACATACAAAAGAAAAAAAAACACCAATTTAGGCTTGGAGGAAGAAGGTATTTTGATGATTGTATTGTGATGAATCACTTAAACCGCGTGTTTTCGTAATTCAAAGGAGAACACCTGCTTTGTTTACACAGAACACGACAAAATATAGTGACAGAGATTACACATCGCCAAAGACAGAGGCGCAACAAGACAGGCCGATATCTAGAAAATAAAATCTTTGCCATCGAAATAAAGTTACTTACAAAAGACACATTCAGGCTGTACAAACGTACAGGATGAAAATTGCACCTCAGATAACGAGGAAATGCAAAGAGCTATTGATGTGCGGTTTTTACACAATCGACTGGTACCCAGAAGCTCGTATTGTTAGCCAATAAACGTTGTAATAATACTTAGAAAGTGTATTTTTTGCCAACATATACTTCTTTAAATGGAACAATGCCTATTGACATTAACAGACTAAAAGTACGGTAAATAAGAATGTCAGTGGTGTTTGTTGCAGGATTCTAGTGCGACTCGTTTACGAGATACCGTATTTTGTAAAAAATTCCATACCGACACTTGTGTGCCATTCAACCTATTGGATGTATCATGTGTCTTGTTTAGTGATGAAGCTACATTACCATCATGTTCAGGTAAACCGCCGAAACATGCACTATTAGTCTGTTGACAATCCCCGTTGGGTTCGTCAGGTGGAACGTCAGCGTCCGTGGAGTACAAACGTGTGGTGTGGGACAGTGAACCATCAGCTTATAGGCCCACTTTTCGTAGACAGAACACGGAACGCGCACAAGTATCGCAGCGTCCTAACAGACCACTTTCCACGCATGCTAGAAGACGTTCCTCTGCAGACTAGGAGGAAACTGTGGTACCAACATGATGGCTGTCCAGCTCAAAGCGCACGTCTTCACGAACTGTTTCCAGATCGTTGGTTTGTAAGCAGAGGACCTGTACCTTGGGCGACCCATTCCCCGGATTTCGTACCTGTAAACTTTTTTTCTGTGCGTTAAGCTGAAAGACACTGTCTAAAGGGACATACCAACTACTGCCGATGATATGGAACGACGTATTGGTTCAAATGGCTCTGAGCACTATGGGACTTAACTTCTGAGGTCATCAGTCCCCTAGAACTTAGAACTACTTAAACCTAACTAACCTAAGGACATCACACACATCCATGCCCGAGGCAGGATTCGTACCTGCGACCGTAGCGGTCGCGCGGCACCAGACTGCAGCGCCTGGAACCGCTCGGCCACTACAGCCGGCGAACGACGTATTACTGCAGCCTGCTGAGACATCTCGGATGAAAAGCTAGCACGTGCGCAGCAGTCGCTCCATACCAGACTAGAAGCATGTTTTGCCGCTGCCGTTGGTCAGCATCATAGAACAACTGAAACGAGGAAGTGTTTAATTAGAGTGAATAGAGGAAGTGTTTAATTAGAGTGAATATTGCGTCTTACACCAAGAGTAGGCATAAATAATGGAGTACGTTGACCAGTCGTCTCGTTAGTGGTCAGAATTCACATAACTATTGTACGCATATGTGTTGTTGTTTAGTGTGTGCTATCACAGGTATTCTACAACTGTCGGTGTGGGAACTTTTCAAAATACGATATCTCGTAAACGACTCGCACTAGAATTCTGCAACAAACCGCCACTGACATTCAATTTACCTTACTTTTAATCTGTTAGTATCAACAGGCATTGTTCCATTCAAAAAAGTGCATTTTGGCACAAAAATTACATTTTCTAAGTATTATTACAGTCCTTTTTTTTTTTTGGTTAACAATACGAGCCTCTGACTACTAATCCATTGTGTGAAAACCACACATCGGTAACACTTCGCACAAAATAAATACACATACAGCACCGATTCTCGTTTTAAACATCATTAACAACTCATACGACCACCACTCCCGGGGGTCGTGCGCCAGCTAAATTCACTCGCCTCCTCTTCCAAACAAAGATCGCCGTACGACAGGGTTTTTTTTTTTTAAACTGTGCTTTGCGGCTCTCAGGGGCGTCGCGGTCTTAAAGTAGGGACTTCGCGGTCGTCATAAAAATAATAAATTGGCATATCGGTTTTCGAGTAAAGGAACAGCGTATGTACTAGCAGTGATATCTCCCGCTGGCAAGTAAGTTTTGTTAATATGGCAGCGTGGTAGATGGCAGTCTAGTATTGCGGAATAAAAGACTGAATGATAAAGATACGGATGACGATTTCCCTGCTTTAGAAGACAATGACTTTCTGCTGAGTGCGGAAATGGAATCTGTGACTGTGGATCATGTAACTGAACTCAGTGACTATCTTCTGAATGCTTTCCAGGCGGAAGATGTTGATCGATGCAACTGAATCAAAGATACTTTCAATACAGAATTTTCGTCAATACTGACCATTGAAGAAAGAGAGCAGTTTATTGATAGGCCAACAATTGAAGTCGAAGTTCGTTTGCTTGTCACTGCTTGAGTTTTGGAGCTTGGTGAAGCAGGACTATCTAGAAGAAGGTAACAAGGCCCTACGAGTTTTGATGCCTTCCGCAACCCTCTGCTTATGTGAGGTAGGTTTTTCAGTATTAACAGTCATCGACACATTTACAGATCGTGAATGAATGTGGAAAAGATAAGAGTCGCTGTTTCCAATTTTATGCCGAGACTTGAACTGATGATGACGAAGCAGTTGGTTGCAATAATAAGATGTAGTAACATTAAAAGTTGATAAAAATGCGTTATCTCAACAGTTAAAAAAGAAACAGGTATCCTTCTTCTTTTTTTTTCTTTCTTTTTCTTCAAGAATGAAGCTCGTTTGTTCGACACTTCGAGTCGGATGTCATGTGCGAAAGAAACTTCAGGAGTTTATGTTCAGCTCAAGGGAACTTGAAGGGCAAACATGCCTTAGAACGCTCTTGACAATCACATATTTTTATCTGGATTTTGGTTGTATTTACTCTGTAAAAGATGTTTCTTCTTGGCGATAGATGCAAGAAACCGCAAATGTAGCTGGGGCTATACGGCACGAGTTCTCGGACTGTAGGAGGAATTTAAACATACGTTCATATGCAGAAAGGTCTCAGCACTGTCGTGCGACTTGCTCGTCGAAAAAGCAGTAAAGGAAGCGAAAGACAATTTCTAAACAGCAATAATGGTTGAAGACGACAGATGTCAATAGTAAATTTCGCAAATGACGTAGCATTTCCGTGTAGATCCAAGAAAGACTTAGGGACTGGACATCACATTTTGTATGAAATGTGGCTTACGGTTAAATAATCTACGCAGAAGTTGACGGTGAGTAGAAGAAAGGAGAGTAATGACTTGCTTAACATCAGAGTAGGGAAGTATACAGTAGTGGAAGAAGTGAAAGAAGCTATGTTACATGGAATGGCCGAAGCAAGGAAGATATAAGAAATGGACTGCCACACATGACGTACGATTTTTTCAGTAAAATAGCTCTACTGATGTCAGATATTGATATAGAATTGAGAAGTTCCTGAAAGAGTAGGCCTGGAACACAGGATTGTATGGAAGTGAAAATTGAACCATCGGAATGTGAAGAAGCCGCTGATGAATTACGAATAGTAGTACTCAGAAAAATATTTGAGGAAAGAGGTCTACGGAAAACCATTACCAGGAGAAAGGACAACTCAGTGGAACATTTGTTACAGCAACCAGGAATAGTTGACGCGGCCGTGGAATGAGCAGCAGAGGAGACAAATACTAGAGGCAGACCAAAACTGGGATATGCAGTACACATTGTAGTGGATATTGGGAGGAATAGTTACGTAGAGATGAAAAGATTGGCACAAGATGGGGAAACGTGGATGACATCATCAGAACAGTTGAAAGACTGATGACTTAAGAAACGTATAAGAGTTTCCTTTGTACGAGGACAGAATAAGCTTAGGTGAAAGCACCCATGGTTTTCAAATAAAGACAACACTGCTTGTGTACAGTTGGAAATCCTTGATGGTTATGTATGTCCTTATGCTCGTACAGTAGATGATTTGTGTGATTGAGATTTTCTCGGCATATGGTTATTTTGAACTCGGGTATTCAGTCAGGCGGTACGTCCAGAGTTCAAGTGAGTATTTCATCCCACAGTGATGCATTTGTCTACCACACGTAGTTAATTATGTGCACAAATAGCCTCTACTATAAGTAGTTCAGTGCATGGAGTAGACAGTTCGATTTGTCGGCGTGTATCCCTACAGAGAAAAACCAGGAAGCCTCGGGGAGGTGTGCTACAACATTCTGAGTAGCATCAAAAAAGGAATGGAGTACATGTCCTATGGAGGTGTCAGCCACGATACTCAACATGTTCATACATAGAAGTGTGCTACCACTTGCAGTACTACTAAATGGCTGTGCTAGTCCAAACTGTACATGCCATACATGTTCTTACAGAAACCTAAAAGCATTTGAATCACTATAACCGTTAATGTCTTTTTTTTTTCTTAGATACATTTAAGGTTTGCTTGGTCAACCCACAGTAGTTCTACAAAATATGAAAAATGCGTGCTTGCACATAAATGGAGCTCCTAGACAAGCTTCCATGTTCTACTGTTGTACTTGACCACTAAGGGAATCTTTGCAGTAATCTCCATATCTTGCAAATATCAGTCGTGGTCAGAGCAGTGACCTGTGTAGTTGTGAGTGCTTTATGTCGGAGCTGAGTGAATTCGAACGTGGGCTGATTGCTGGAGCTCGTATGGCGGGTGCTTCTGTAACGGAGATAGCCAAAGTGTTTGTTGTTTGAAAAGACACCATATCGCATATTTATACGTCGGAAAAGATCATCCGTTAAGTCATGACCAGGACGAAAGTGTGTATTGAGATATCGCGACAGACCGTCATTGAAAAGTATTGTGACGAAACTAGGAGGACGACTACTGCAAGAGTCACTGCGGAACTGAATGGCCCACACGCGAACCTTGTCAACATCGAAACAAGGCTCCATAAGAAGTAAATTGTAGGGCGAGCTGGAATTCAGAAACCACACATCACTAATGCAAATGCCCGCAACAGGAAATGGAAGAAACTCATTTGGTCGGATGAGTGTTGTTTCACAATGTTTATAACTTCTGGAGGCGCTGCAGTCTGGAACCGCAAGACCGCTACGGTCGCAGGTTCGAGTCCTGCCTCAGGCATGGATGTTTGTGATGTCCTTAGGTTAGTTAGGTTTAACTAGTTCTAAGTTCTAGGGGACTAATGACCTCAGCAGTTGAGTCCCATAGTGCTCAGAGCCATTTGAACCATTTATAACTTCTGTCCATGTTCACGTCCCAAGAGTGACACGTGGCGGGGATTCAGTGATGATTTGGGAAGTCATGTAGTGTTGGCATTCTATGAATCCCATGTTTACTCCGAAAGGCTCCATTACTGTCAAGAAATACGTGACAATTTTGGCTGTTCAGGTACATCCACTGCACAGCGTTTGTTTCCCAAAGATGATGCTGTGTTCCAAGTCGACAGTGCCCCTGTCCACACAGCTCACATCGTCCAGGAATGGTGTTGTGTGCATGAGGATGATTGTCGCATCTCCCTGGCCACCACTGGCTCGATTTCAAAGATATTGACCCACGGTCGGCTACTTTGGAGAGAAGAGTGACTGATCACTATCCAACCTCATCATCGTTTCCTGAACTTGCCACTGTTTTGCTGGAAGAATGGTTTAAGATTCTCGTGAAAAGCATGCGGAACCTGTATTTATCTATTCCGAGACGACTAGAAGCTATTTTGAACGCTAACGAGTTTCCTAGACCGTTTTAGACATGGTACTGTGTTGTGTATTTGATGTTTCTATATTTTTGTCCATCCCCTGGATCTTTTATATATATGCTATCTCATTTACTCGCTTCATTGAACGGGCGGTCATACTGATGGCTGAAGCGTGAGTTTTGTAGCTCTGAAATCGATGATATATTGCGCATATGAAAAGCAAAAACAAATACAGCTGATTCGAACAAGGCACATATATTATTAATAAATAAAGTTGAATGGCCAAGAATTCCGTTTGGAAAAATGGATCACATACACAAATGTGAATAGTCTGAGAATTGTACACATTATTTTGCTAGCAGGCAGGAAACGCTGAGACACATACGAATGGCTCTCGTTCACATTTTTAGTAGTTTTTAAATTGGATGGTAACACGATACACAACACCGCTTAGTAGAGATGCAGTGCTAGTGGAAGCTTTTAGAAATCCAGTATCATTTCACATTTTCAGCTGTAAAAAGAATAGCCGTGGACGGCGAAGCAGATTCGAGATTTCACGACAAATGGCTCTGGGCACATTTGCTACCAGAGAATATTCATTACATGTTCTGATATTTTTGAAACTGTTACTCAATTATTACATCTGCCTGTGTTGTGGGTACAATGCGAATTTGGGTCTGTGAGATCACAATTCTTTTTTTTTTTTAAATAAAAAGTGGAAGAGAACGGATGGTTCCCTTGCCCTGTGCCTCGCATGGAGAAGTGCACGCGCTGTAACAAATATGCCGGCCGGAGTGGCCGAGCGGTTCTGGGCGCTACAGTCTGGAATCGTGCGACCGCTACGGTCGCAGGTGGAATCCTGCCTCGGGCATGGATGTGTGTGATGTCCTTAGGTTAGTTAGGGTTAAGTAGTTCTAAGTTCTAGGGGACTGATGACCTTAGCAGTTAAGTTCCATAGTTCTCAGAGCCCATTGTAACAAATATGGTTGAGAATGCAGCGCGCAGAATCGGTGTTTGGGGGGGGGGGGGGGGGTCTTGGTGCTTGGTACCTATCTGACCTAAGAACATGGAGTAAAAAGTTTTAGTTTAAGCTGGACAAGCGGCCATTTGTATAACGTTGAGAACATCTGTATTACTGGAGCTGTGTTATGATATATTCAGAAATATTTGAATGATGACGCGGAGCTCGCAACAAGAAAAATTGTGCGCATAGATTAATTCCTTTTGCAGAGACGTTAACTGGGCTGAAATTAATGCTCCGGTTATAGCCCCATTAGTGTGTGCACCATTCGGATTTTACATGCAACTATCTTAAAAACAAAAAAGAGAAAAACTTCTTTCTAGGAGGCATTTGATCTGTGCCACGTCCTTACTTTAAACTTGTACTAATCGGTTCAAACATTGCACTATGGCAGACAAATGGATAAACTCAAAGCAACACTTTTTATGCAGAAGTTTTTATCCGTTTCCGAGTTACGATGGTTACGTGCAAAAACCCCGTTTATATGTGAGTTTATTTACGCGTGCCACATATATTTCGCAAACTTGGGCAATTCTGTTCAAATTTTGTGAGAAGGTAGATAAATACATGTAATTAATGGTCGTTCTGTTGTTTCGTGAAAGCTTTATCCGTTGCCATGATATAAACAACGTGGTTCGACCGACATTAAAAAGCTATTTTGCATCAGTTGTCGTCCGAGTCAACAAAAATCTACTTCGGTCGCTAAGCTATGGCGGTCTAATGTCAAAATTATGACCGAGTAGAAGTTTGGAATATTCCCTGGGCAAAGTTAGGAATGTAAAAGATGTGAACTAGCTTTTCGACCTACCTGGTGGCTTCAAAGACATTTAAATCACATCTTCACATACTAGCGCTCTTTTTACACGTTAATCCAACTTCCCCAGTCCAGTGAGCTCTCTCAGCTGTGAAGAGTTGGCAAACCTGTATCTCGCAATTTATAAGCTGAATTCCCCTATTCTGTGCAAAAATCCAGAAGATTCGTCAGCCGTAGAAAACAAAATATCATTTCATATGGCTGAATGGCATAAATGTAGTAGTTAAAATAGTTTTTCGGTGGTATAAATTTTCTGGGGGTGGATTTGTTCCTTGGGGGATGACATCAAGTATCATGTTACTTTACTTGACACGATGCATTACATTCCATGACATGCATATTAATACTAACAAATAAAAGAAAGCGCAAATGTGTCAAGATATTTGATTTAAACGTCTTTGGATCATCCATATACGTCTAAACGCTAATGCCCTTCTTTTACATTCCAACTATTTTCAGGACATATTCGCCTTTTTTGTGTTATGATAAGTGCAATTTTCACTCTGGTTTTTATTTCTTTCAACGTGGCACCGCCAAACATATACCGAAAAACCTTAGTAAGTTACCGCAATCATGTTAAAAATCCAAATTTCTTTTTCTTTATTGTGATGAAATTCTATTGAAATTTCTGTTCTTTTCGTAAGTAAAATATTACACTACTGGCCATTAAATTGCTACACCACGAAGATGACGTGCTACAGACGCGAAATTCAACCGACAGGAAGAAGATGCTGCGATATGCAAATGATTAGCTTTTCAGAGCATTCACACAAGGTTGGCGCCGGTGGCGACACCTACAACGTGCTGACATGAGGAAAGTTTCCAACAGATTTCTCATACACAAACAGCAGTTCACCGGCGTTGCCTGGTGAAACGTTGTTGTGACGCCTCGTGTAACGAGGAGAAATGCGTACCATCAGGTTTTGCGACTTTGATAAAGGTCGGATTGTAGACTATCGCGATTGCGGTTTATCATATCGCGACAATGCTGCTCTCGTTGGTCGAGATCCAATGACTGTTAACAGAATATGAAATCGGTGGTGTTCAGGAAGGTAATACGGAACGCCGTGCTGGATCCCAACGGCCTCGTATCACTAACAGTCGAGATGACAGGCATCATATCCGCGTGCCTTTAACGGATGGTGCAGCCACGTCTCGATCCCTGAGTCAACAGATGGAGACGTAAGAAGACAACAACCATCTGCACGAACAGTTCGACGACGTTTGCAGCTGCATGGACTATTAGCTCGGAGACCATGGCTGTGGTTACCCTTGACGCTGCATCATAGACAGGAGCGTCTGCGATGGTGTACTCAACGACGAACCTGGGTGCACGAATGGCAAAACGTCATTTTTTCGGATGAATCCAGGTTCTGTTTACAGCATCATGATGGTCGCATCCCTATTTGGCGTCATCGCGGTGAACGCACATTGGAAGCGTGTATTCGTCAACGCCATACTGGCGTATCACCCGGCGTGATGGTATGGGGTGCCATTGGTTACACGTCTCGGTCACCTCTTGTTCGCATTGACGGCACTTTGAACAATGGTCGTTACATTTCAGATGTGTTACGACCCGTGGCTCTACCCTTCATTCGATCCCTGCGAAACCCTACATTTCAGCAGGATAATGCACGACCATATGTTGCAGGTCCTGTACGGGCCTTTCTGGACACAGAAAATGTTCGACTGCTGCCCTGGCTAGCACATTCTCCAGATCTCTCACCAACTGAAAACGTCTGGTCAATGGTGGCCGAGCAACTGGCTCGTCACAATACGCCAGTCACTACACTTAATGAACTGTGGTATCGTGTTGAAGCTGCATGGTTAGCTGTACTTGTGCCGCGCGGGATCAGCCGAGTGGTATAGGGCGCTGCAGTCAGGGACTGTGCGGCTGGTCCCGGCGGAGGTTCGAGACCTCCCTCGGGCATGGATGTGTGTGTTTGTCCTTAGGATAATTTACGTTACGTAGTGTGTAAGCTTAGGGACTGATGACCTTCGCAGTTATGCCCCATAAGATTTCACACACATTTGAACGTTTTGAGCTGTAACTGTACAGACCATCCAATCTCTGTTTGACTCAATGCCTAGGCGTAACAAGGCCGTTATTACGGCCAGAAGTGGTTATTCTGAGTACTGATTTCTCAGAGTCTATGCACCCAAATTGCGTGAAAATGTAATCACATGTCAGTTCTAGTATAATATATTTGTCCAATGAATACCCGTTTATCATCCGCATTTTTTCTAGGTGTAGCAATTTTAATGGCCAGTAGTGTAGTTATAGGCACTCGAACCATATCTAGTCAGCTGTTTCAGAAGGAAGGCCCTGCGTTCATAACAACCTTTATTTTCGGCTTATAAAAGTTGGTTCTGGCGTAACACAACACTTTCGCCTACAAAGTAAAATTGTTTGAAATCATCCATCTTTTATCACATCATTTTGCTTATATTTGCTTTATCGCCTTTTTATGCGATTCCAGGTTTCGTATTTGGCTTCCCTTTTAGAAACTATCACCCGAATTACTAACATTTATTGGAAATCAGGACTATGTTTCATCCGCGGTGACATAATGGGTACATGATCTATACCCACAAAACATGATACGAGAGTAATGCTGAAATCGCTTTTCGACACTCGCTGAAAAACGTTCTGAAACAACTGAGGTATCACAGTCGATGTATGATGTCGAAATACCTCAATGTCTTAACTACAAAATCAGCGATACAAACTCGTCGATAACTTATGAAACGTTTGTAAGCTATATATCAGATCGAATCTTTAGATATATGTATCATTCACTTTCTGTTTTGTGTTTATTTCGATCCCTTCGTAGTCATTTTAGTTTTTATATTTTTTTAATCCTTCTGTCTCAATGCCGGCGCCGTTTACTATATTTATTATAAACATGATTAGATGCTTACACAACCAGCAATTTGTAATGTTCCCAGAATTCTATTTTGTCCACTGAATCATATCGAAAATTGGCCTGCAGTGTATTTTGAAACTGTGCAAATGGTAATTTGATCATAAGATACTTCGTAATTCTAACGTAGAAGGTGTATAGCGTCATAAAAGCGACCTCAGAAGCCACGAAGATTTTTAGTAATTACGGCAGTTGTCGGCGACAGCTTCAGATAACACTGGGTGTTTCCGATTTTGGTAAATAGTGTGGTCCAACACTAATGACTGCATACTGAAGTGGAGCAATATACTTATGCGCTGAATTATAATAAACAAATATAATGCGGGGTTTTCTTCGGTTTTGCATCTTGAAATGTAGCTGTTGACCAGCAGCCTTCACAGGTTAACGACCACAGGATAAATATATCAACGGGAGTAGTGATTTTGATAGACTACTTGATGGGAGTACGTCTTTTTTGCCAAAATAGAACACAGTACAGTATATTTTACCGAGCGAGGTAGCGTAGTGGTTAGCACACTGGACTCTCATTCGGGAGGACGACGGTTCAAACCCACGTCCGGCCATCCTGATTTAGGTTTTCCGTGATTTCCCTAAATCGCTCCAGGTAAATGCTGGGATGGTTACTTTGAAAGGGCACGGCCGAGTTCCTTCCCCGTCCTTCCCTAATCCGATGAGACCGATGAGCTCGCTGTTTGGTCTTCAAATGGTTCAAATGGCTCTGAGCACTATGCGACTTAACTTCTGCGGTCATGAGTCGCCTAGAACTTAGAACTAATTAAACCTAACTAACCTAAGGACATCACACACATCCATGCCCGAGGCAGGATTCGAACCTGCGACCGTAGCGGCCGCGCGGTTCCAGACTGTAGCGCCTTTAACCGCTTGGCCACCACGGCCGGCTGCTGTTTGGTCTCTTCCTCCATACAACTCAACCCAACACTATATTTAATGAAATGAAACTGGAAGTTTACTGTTACTAGTCTTAATTTATATTATTTCCACTACGCGATAACAGGCTTAAACCTCCATCATCAGCTGGCTTTGTGTGAAATAATACGACCTATATGTGGTGTGTGTGCGGTTTCGGGTAATATAAATGAAACAACACCCCAGTGATCATAGGATCTTTTTTTTATATAGATTTACATCGCATACAACGCCACGTACTCTCTGTAAGCACTGAAATAAGTAAAGATGGCTTCTAAACTCTAATAACTGCTAAGAAAATATAAAGCAATAAAGTTATCAACAGAGGCAAAACCAAACATACTGTTTCAGTAAAAGCCTGAAAGTACTGTTGAGATCTTTGCTTGCAAAGATGAACGGAAACATGAATTTAAATACCTCCAGTGGCTACAATTTCTTTGTCTCCAGTCTGTAGACAGATTTATCACTGAAGACACTTCTACTGCCGTCAATGAGATTCCAGACCGAAGACGTGTCTGGGGGCTGTCCGACGACCAGACGTGATGGTCTGGAGTGCCAGTTCATTTCATAGCTGGACTCCTTTGGTTGTCATCTGTGGCACTGCCTTGCAACACAACTGTACGTCGACAATATTCTACGTCCCGTTTTGTTGCCCTTCGTGGCAAGCCATCCTGAGCTTACATTTCAGCAAGATAGCACCCGCCCGCACACAGCGAAAGTTTCTACCGCTTGTCTTCACGCTTGCCAAACCGAACCTTGGTCAGCAAGTTCGCAGGATCTCTCCCCATTTGAGAACGTCTGGGTACTCTGCACATGGCTCTTCAACCATCTCATGATTTTGGAGAGAATTTGGCGCTCTATCCCTCAGGAGGACATCCAAAAACTGTCTCAGTCACTGCCAAGACAAATAACTGCTTGCATAACAGCCAGACGTGGTACTGATTTACGTCTCCATTCGGATAATTCCTATGTAGTGCATCTTATCTCTTTTTTTTTTCATTAATTTATTTTTAGTGTATATTCAATTGTTACGAATTGTGTCCCACTGACCAAGAAAACTTTGTAAGCTATTATGAGTTGAGCAGCGTTTATCAGACGGACACTTGTTACTGGTCAGAGCGACCCGGGTTCCGCGTCCCAAACCCGCGCCTGTTGCGGGGAGCACACAGCCCGGGATCAGCACCGCCGGGCCGCCGTGAACCGAGCACGGCGTGAGAGCCGGTCACGACAGCGGCCGCGCGCCTCGTGGTGGCCACAACTACAGCTACAGTTACAACTACAGCTACAGCCCATTTACCGGAAACAGATGTATCGGCGCACCCCAGCTGAATTCAATTAGCCGTTCTCCGCTGCAGCCCGCAGCCACTGCCGCTCTTTTGGCACTACCGTGGCGGTCCTGCAGCAGCCGAAGGAAGGATGGTTACTCATCTTGACGTGATGCTCCTTTTAGGAACCCTTACTAGTAGCGCCCCTGTTTTCTTCCACAATAAGGTATTGTTTTCCTCTCATCACCCATACCGGTGTTAGTTATGTTAAAGCAGCATCAGCGAGTTCTCTTTATTTTACTGTTAAACAATAACTTAATGTTATCCACTGAAGCGTATTCAAATAAAGACATAGATAAATAGGCAGAATACGGTGCTCCGGTCGGCAACGCCTATATGAGACAACAAGTGTCTGGCGCAGTTGTTAGATCGGTTATTGCTGCTACAATGACAGGTTATCAAGATTTAAATGAGTCTGAACGCGGTGTTATAGTCGGCGCACGAGCGATGGGACACAGTCTCCGAGCTAGCGATGAACTGGGAATTTTAACGTACGACCATTTCACGAGCGTACCGTGAAAATCAGAAATCCCATATAACATCAAATCTCCGACATCGCTGCGGCCAACGACGACTGAAGAGAATGGTTCAACGTGACAAAAATGCAACCCTACCGCAAACTGCTGCATATCTCAATGCTGGGCCATCAACAAGTACCAGCGTGCGAATCATTCAACGAAACATCATCGATATGGGCTTTCGGAGCCGAAGCCCCACTCGGGTCGCCTTGATGACTGACTTGCACAAAACTTCACGCCTCGCTTAGGCCGGTCCACACCGACATTGGACTGATAATGAATGGAAACATGTTGCCCGGTCGGACGAGACTCGTTTCAAATCGTATCGAGCGGATGGACGTGTACGGTTGTAGAGACAACCTCATGAATCCATGGACCCTGCATGTCAGCAGGGGACGTTTGAAGCTTGTGGAGACTCTGTAATGGTGTGGGGCCTGAGCAGTTGAAGTGATGTAGGGCCGCTGAAACGTCTAGGTACGACTCTGACAGGTGACCTGCATCCACCCAAGTCCATTGTGCATTCCAACGGACTCGGGCAATCCCAGCAGGACAATACGACACTCCACACGTCCAGAATTACTAGAGAGTAGCTCCAGGGCCACTCTTCTGAGTTTAAACACTTCCGCTGGTCACCAAACTCGCCAGACATGAACATTATTGAGCATATTCCTCCAACCACTTGTATTCTTACGGATTTACGGACAGCTTTCCAGGATTCATGATGTCAATTGCGTCCAGCACTACTTCAGACATTAATCGAGTCCATGACACGTCGTGTTGCAGCACTCCTGCGTGCTCGCGGGGGCCCTACGCGATATTAGGCAGGTGTACCAGTTTCTTTGGCTCTTCAGTGTATGTAAATAAAGAAAACTGCAACCACTCACTTTTAGAAACATTTATTACCATCAACTGGTTTTGAAGCTTATGTGGCGCATCTTCAGATGCGGCATACAGACGTTACATCTTCATTTCCATAATGTGACGCTTGATGCTGTCTCTGTGTCTAGAACTAAGATAAAGACTTTAATGTATCGCCATGAGTGATAGTTATATGACGATTCGTGTCGGAAAACAAATTCTTCTACTTACTGCGGTAGTGTGAGCAGCGTTGTGCTTAGTATCGACCTGGCAGCTTCCATAATAATTGCCTATTGGTACAGATTAATCACTTTTCACAATAAGTATAAATATTGATAATCACCATAAATCCACCAGCTCCCAGCATGTGCTGTACAGCTAAGAGTTTCACAAAGATTTCACTTTTTTATAATGTAATATACATCGCTCGGAAACAATTCTTTGGCTTTTGTGCATATAATACGATCGATCCCCCCCATGAACCATGGACCTTGCCGTTGGTGGGGAGGCTTGCGTGCCTCAGCGATACAGATGGCCGTACCGTAGGTGCAACCACAACGGAGGGGTATCTGTTGAGAGGTCAGACAAACATGTGATTCCTGAAGAGGGGCAGTAGCCTTTTCAGTAGTTGCAGGGGCAACAGTCTGGATGATTGACTGATCTGGCCTTGTAACATTAACCAAAACGGCCTTGCTGTGCTGGTACTGCGAACGGCTGAAAGCAAGGGGAAACTACGGCCGTAATTTTTCCCGAGGACATGCAGCTTTACTGTATGATTAAATGATGATGGCGTCCTCTTGGGTAAAATATTCCGGAGGTAAAATAGTCCCCCATTCGGATCTCCGGGCGGGGACTACTCAAGACGACGTCGTTATCAGGAGAAAGAAAACTGGCGTTCTACGGATCGGAGCGTGGAATGTCAGATCCCTTAATCGGGCAGGTTGGTTAGAAAATTTAAAAAGGGAAATGGATAGGTTTAAGTTAGATATAGTGGGAATTAGTGACGTTCGGTGGCAGGAGGAACAAGACTTTTGGTCAGGTGATTACAGGGTTATAAATACAAAATCAAATAGGCGTAATGCAGGAGTAGGTTTAATAATGAATAAAAAAGTAGGAGTGCGGGTTAGCTACTACAAACAGCATAGTGAACGTATTATAGTGGCCAAGATAGACACAAAGCCTATGCCTACTACAGTAGTACAATTTTATATGCCAACTAGCTCTGCAGATGACGAAGAAATTGATGAAATGTATGACGAGATAAAAGAAATTATTCAGGTAGTGAAGGGAGACGAAAATTTAATAGTCATGGGTGACTGGAATTCGTCAGTAGGAAAAGGGAGAGAAGGAAACATAGTAGGTGAATATGGATTGGGGGGAAGAAATGAAAGAGGAAGCCGCCTTGTAGAATTTTGCACAGAGCATAACTTAATCATAGCTAACACTTGGTTCAAGAATCATAAAAGAAGGTTGTATACCTGTAAGAATCCTGGAGATACTAAAAGGTATCAGATAGATTATATAATGGTAAGACAGAGATTTAGGAACCAGGTTTTAAATTGTAAGACATTTCCAAGGGCAGCTGTGGATTCTGACCACAATCTATTGGTTATGAACTGCAGATTGAAACTGAAGAAACGGCAAAAAGGTGGGAATTTAAGAAGATGGGACCTGGATAAACTGAAAGAACCAGAGGTTGTACAGAGTTTCATGGAGAGCATAAGAAGAATGGGTAGCTTTGAGGTATGCAATAGTGAAGGCAGCAGAGGATCAAATAGGTAAAAAGACGAGGGCTAGTAGAAATCCTTGGGTAACAGAAGAAATATTGAATTTAATTGATGAAAGGAGAAAATATAAAAATGCAGTAAATGAAGCAGGAAAAAAGGAATACAAACGTCTCAAAAATGAGATCGACAGGAAGTGCAAAATGGCTTAGCAGGGATGGCTAGAGGACAAATGTAAGGATGTAGAGGCTTGTCTCACTAGGGGTAAGATAGATACTGCCTACAGGAAAATTAAAGAGACCTTTGGAGAGAAGAGAACCACTTGTATGAATATCAAGAGCTCAGATGGCAACCCAGTTCTAAGCAAAGAAGGGAAGGCAGAAAGGTTGAAGGAGTATATAGAGGGTTTATACAAGGGCGATGTACTTGAGGACAATATTATGGAAATGGAAGAGGATGTAGATGAAGATGAAATGGGAGATAAGATACTGCGTGAAGAGTTTGACAGAGCACTGAAGGACCTGAGTCGAAACAAGGCCCCGGGAGTAGACAACATTCCATTAGAACTACTGATGGCCTTGGGAGAGCCAGTCCTGACAAAACTCTACCATCTGGTGAGCAAGATGTATGAGACAGGCGAAATACCCACAGACTTCAAGAACAATATAATAATTCCAATCCCAAAGAAAGCAGGTGTTGACAGATGTGAAAATTACCGAACTATCAATTTAATAAGTCACAGCTGCAAAATACTAACACGAATTCTTTACAGACGAATGGAAAAACTGGTAGAAGCCGACCTCGGGGAAGATCAGTTTGGATTCCGTAGAAATACTGGAACACGTGAGGCAATACTGACCTTACGACTTATCTTAGAAGAAAGATTAAGGAACGGCAAACCTACGTTTCTAGCATTTGTAGACTTAGAGAAAGCTTTTGACAATGTTAACTGGAATACTCTCTTTCAAATTCTGAAGGTGGCAGGGGTAAAATACAGGGAGCGAATGACATTGTAATTCTGTCAGAGACAGCAAAGGACTTGGAAGAGTAGTTGAACGGAATGGACAGTGTCTTGAAAGGAGGATATAAGATGAACATCAACAAAAGCAAAACGAGGATAATGGAATGTAGTCAAATTAAATCGGGTGATGCTGAGGGGATTAGATTAGGAAATGAGACACATAAAGTAGTAAAGGAGTTTTGCTATTTAGGGAGCAAAATAACTGATGATGGTCGAAGTAGAGAGGATATAAAATGTAGACTGGCAACGGCAAGGAAATCGTTTCTGAAGAAGAGAAATTTGTTAACATCGAGTATAGATTTAAGTGTAAGGAAGTCGTTTCTGAAAGTATTTGTATGGAGTGTAGCCATTTATGGAAGTGAAACATAGACGATAAATAGTTTGGACAAGAAGAGAATAGAAGCTTTCGAAATGTGGTGCTACAGAAGAATGCTGAAGATAAGGTGGGTAGATCACGTAACTAATGAGGAGGTATTGAATAGGATTGGGGAGAAGAGAAGTTTGTGGCACAACTTGACTAGAAGAAGGGATCGGTTGGTAGGACATGTATTGAGGCATCAAGGGATCACAAATTTAGCATTGGAGGGCAGCGTGGAGGGTAAAAATCGTAGAGGGAGACCAAGAGATGAATACACTAAGCAGATTCAGAAGGATGTAGGTTGCAGTAGGTACTGGGAGATGAAGAAGCTTGCACAGGATAGAGTAGCATGGAGAGCTGCATCAAACCAGTCTCAGGACTGAAGACCACAACAACAACAACAATACGATCGATGTCCGAGCAGAAGCGTTGATTTAACCTGGTTTAATCATCATTGTCGAGAAATAGTGTTATACTAATAACAGACGCAGACGCCAGTAGGAATGTTCAATATTCGGAAATATGACAAGAACGATTATTCGAAGAACAAAACACTATTAAACGCTGACTCTAAAATGCGTATCTTACCCGAATTTCCCGCTTATAGCGAGCGGTCACCTTAAACACTTCGGTTATTCGTCCTCGCCGCCTGGACCTACCCAAACCTGCCCATGTCACACTTGTTGACATCTCTTAATGCTTGCACACACATTATGTGAGTCCCACGGCAGGAAGGGACATTCACTGTGATCGTCGATCTAGCGCGTCGAGGCATGTAATACTTATTACCTTATTGTACAATGTCTATGTTTACAATTAACATTATACAATGTTCCTTCAGACATGCATATATACTGAAGGAAAATTGCATAATGTGAATAGTAAGTACTATATGCCTCGACGGGTTAAAAGACGACCCTAGCCACTGTACTGCCTTACGGGAATTACGTAGTGTGCGTGCATGCATTAGGAGATGTGGACACGTTTGATACATGGAGGTTTGGGTCGCTCAGGAGGAGTACGCGGATAGCCGGAGCACATTCTGACTGTAGTGGCGCAGACGTGTTTGCGCTGTAGGTTTGCGTGGAGGTGTTCACTTGCATGTTGCACCACATACTGGTGTACTGATTTACGAGAACCACGATGGTTCTTTCGTACCGAAAACTCCTAAATTTGCTTTTGAAGAACATAGACACTACCAAAGACATACAAAACTGAACGCTTCTTACACAATATGGCGAAACACGACCCAAACGAGGTGACAGAGCCACATTTGTCCATTGTTTCCAATGTAGTTACATCAAGCTTATGGATGGAGCAGTGTGCGACAGACTCCATTTGCGACCTAAGGACAGATTTTGCCACACCAACGGAAACGTGGATGCAGTTTCAATTATCATGCCGGCGTGGGAGTTAGAACTAATCATATATTCGACCTTCCTTTCGAAGTTACTGACACTTTGTGGCCATATCGGACAGTCCTAAATCATATGGCGGAGAAATGGGCAATTTTCGAGGCTTACCAGGCACTTGGTGGCAAGTGTCAGACAGGTATTCATCTCTAAAACGGATTAGCGGAGCGGTCTAAGGCGCTGCATTCACGGACTGGTTCAAATGGTTCAAATGGCTCTGAACACTATGGTACTTAACTTCTGAAGTCATCAGTCCCCAAGAACCTAGAACTACTTAAACCTAACTAACCTAAGGACATCACACACATCCATGCCCGAGGCAGGATTCGAACCTGCGACCGTAGTGGTGGCGCGGTTCCAGACTGTAGCGCCTAGAACCGCTCGGCCAAACCGGCCGGCAGTCATGGACTGTGCGGCTGGTCCCGGCGGAGGTTCGAGTCCTCCCTCGGGCATGGGTGTGTGTGCTTGTCCTTAGGATAATTTAGGTTAAGTAGTGTGTAAGCTTAGGGACTGATGACCTTAGCAGTTCAGTCCGATAAGACTTCACACACACTAGAACATTTTATCTCTAAAAGCACCATATTTTGCGTACATCGGAGGGGCCGTTCAATCGTTATATATGATGGACAAACGAGATTTCTGCACCTGTTGTGGACAGGGAGGTCACATCCAATCTGAGAGTATTCAGTGATGTCTAGTTCAGCTCCCTCACGACGACCAGCAACCTCCATCGCAGATATCGTAATTATCTCTTGCGTATGTGGAAGCACTAAAGACAAAATGGGCGACACATGTGAGAGGCCATTCCATAAATGGCCTCCTTGCCCAGTTCCTCACCAAATCTCGACATCAATGACAATGGACCAGTGGACCAGCTGCGCCAACGTCGCGACGACAGTTGTGGTATCCCAGGCTCCTCTACTTTGGTGTCAGCTCAATTGTTTGATTTGAAAGTCAGTCTGCAGGAGGATGTCTAGAGCAGCACTCCTCGTTCGAGGTGACGAAGTGGCAAAGAAGACAGTGATACCCGAAGAAGCGATTCATGCGATCAATCAAATGCGAGCGAGAAAAACAAAGTATTGGCTGTTTATTGTTGTTTGTTTATTGAGTTCGCGTTGACTAGAGCCTGCGCAGTATACGGTGGCCGGTGCACACTGTCCAATTTTCGTCCAAAGTGAAACGTCCCCTTAGAACAATTATACATGACTGTGCTTAAACTAACACACAATATTTTTTAGCGCAACGCAATCTGACTTTCAAAAATCTCTACAAAAGAATGGCCCTGACTAACATTAACCTATACCTTTCACAAATCACTTACCTCACAAAAATCTTCGTTACTCGAACTACTGCAATACAGCGAGCGCCACTACTGACAGCTAAATAAAAGATTCAAACTACTGAAGGCACTAACTACTGATAGGCATAGTTAGCAAATGAAAGATTTTGATAGAGAACAAACAATGTATTTACCTTACTAGTGTTCAAAAGTCATAATATATATAGCAGTTCATGACATTCAGTCTTACAAATTTCAAAACTCCTCCATTTCTCTCCCCACATCCACCACTGCTGGCGGCTCACCTCCAACTGCGCAACGCTCCGTGCTGTTAACATCCAGCTGCACAACACTACAATGGCAGACAACAATGCAAACTAGCCACAGACTGCACACAGCACAGCCAGTGATTTTCAACAGAGCGCTACGCGGCGTTACCAAAATAAAAACCTAAACAGCCTACTTACATAGCCCCTATGCTCCCCACAAAAAATTTTACAAATTGTTTTGGGCAGTGGCCAATACAGATTAGAAAAATTTATTCATAATTACAATAACAAAGAAATCAAATGCATACACCTATTGATACAATGTTGGTCAAAAGCTAAAATTTTCTCACAGTCCATAAAGACAGTCCTGATCATTCATCACAGTAAAATTACAGTGGTTTTTTTTCTCTCAAAGTCTGATCAGAAAAAGAAAATGCACACGGAAGTAGTGGATTTCCATGTAGTCTTGAAGAAGTAGTGTTGTCCTTCCAACGGAAAGACAGTGCTGACTCTTGACATGCAGACAGGTAATGGGCTGCAACAGAGCAAACCCACAGCAGAGTCAGTCGAAGTTTTGAAGAATATTGGTAGGTAGGTCATCAAAGAGCAAACCCACTGTAGTCCTGGTAGAGAGTATGGTATTGGTGAGTCATCAAAGGTGCAGACCCAGTGCAGTCCTTGTAGAAATAATGGCATTGGTGAGCCATCAAAGATGCACACCCACTGTAGTCCTTGTAGAGATGGCCAGCAGCCAACTGTTGCGACTGTGCAGGTGCACAATCACCAACGAAGAGTCTTGTGGAGAATATAGCAAGTCCATAAACCACCACTTGTGTACTCACAAAGTTTTTGGAATTGTCCTTAGAACCAGCAATGCTGTTAACCAGTCCCTTGCTGACTTATCAACACACGGGGGAGCACTAACAGTCCTCTTTTTTTTTTTTTTTTACGTATTGTGCATATACTATGACCAACAGAAATGTATGCAGTGAAATGAATGCTTACAAGTTACTTAATTTGCTGAACTGGTGTCAATTACAATATTATAACATGAGAATACAATAACAAAGGTACAAAATATATCATCAAAGAACGTAACAATACAGATAACATTTGTGGTAATACGGGCTTTACAAAAGAATCGAACTAACATATACATCAGTGTTACAGAAATTATGACATAAGTAAATACATAAAAGATCAGAATCACTTTTGAAACATCAACTTTACACATGAGCATTAAAACAAAACAGAATAAATAATGTCTAAGCATATTTATAAGGTAAATAACATCAGAAAAATTCTACAACATAAATCTTATTAGCTAGACACATAAAGACAGGAAAAACACAATTTCACATAGTGTAATAACATAAAAATACAGGACGGGGTTTGTTTTCAGTGTAACATTTGTTACTGCAGTCCAACCCAAAACTTCATTCCATAGATCTTTCGTCGTATTTCAACATTTGTTTCCACCAAAAAAATCCTATCCAAGCATGCTTTCTGTATTTATATGTTCACATATTTGTTACCTCATTATTTATTTTCCATTATCTTACCTTATCATTTATTTCCAAGAAAATCCTACCTAAACCCGTTGTCCCTAAACCATACTTTTTTGTTCATATCCTCTTTTAAATACTTTTTTGGCCAAACCATTTTCTTATAGCTTCTCAATGCATTTCTTTCCATTCATCACAACTCGTTCTCAGATGCTAAATTAAGGGACGAGGTAATGCAGCAGCGCAAAACAATTAACACAAACAGCAATGATAAAAAATGCAAATTGGCAAACCAAGCAGCATAAATTAGCAAAGCAAATGCAATATTACAACTAATATAAGGCAATGTGCAGCAAACAAGAAAAATAAATCTGTAGTAAAACTGGCTTAACAGAGTAATACAAAGTCAAATTCAGTAACATTATGCCTGGCAAACAGCAGCAGCAAATGCAATAACTTATATCTAAACATGACAAAGCTCAAGCAGAAAAAATATTACAGTAAAAATGGCCATGTTTAATACCTATGTCACATCTTAACACTAGAGTGATGCATCACCTTAACTTACACTACTAAATAAGTTACCCAGTCATTGACAAAAATTATGTATGCAATTCCTGTGAAGGGAAATGTCTTTTTGCGCCCCCTCGTTTTTTTAAGTAGATTATAAAGTTATTATTTACTGGATCTGTAGGCATAAAATATTTATATTAGTATATCTATAAAATTTTATTTTAAGCAATGCTGCAGTGTAGCTAGAAACTTGATATTAAACAAAATGAGCAATCTCTAAACTGCAAAGACAATAGATGTAAAATGTTTCTCATCATTTCATTAGGCATTTTAGTAAATATCATAAATTAAGAGCTCCACAGTGTAATCATATGTTTTCAAGTTTGAGCGTGTCGTATTTGCGATGCTTTCGACAAAGAAATGTCAATAGCAAGGATAATGGCCCCTTTTTTTTCTCCTCCTAATGGGTTTCTTTTGTCAGACGACTATCTCTCAGCTGGGCGCCCAAAACGCATTACATCAAGGTCATATGGTTCATATGGCTCTGAGCACTATGGGGCATAACTGCTGAGGTCATCAGTCGCCTAGAACTTAGAACTAATTAAACCTAACTAACCTAAAGACATCACACACATCCATGCCCGAGGCAGGATTGGAACCTGCGACTGTAGCGGTCGCGCGGTTCCAGACTGTAGCGCCTAGAACCGCTCAGCCACTCTGGCCGGCCATCAAGGTCACTTACCTTTCTTACTTAAATATTTACGACAGCAGTTTCCGCTACAGTGACAGTCTCATATAAAAATATTTTCACAGGTTGAGAATTTGCGTTACAAATATGCAGAAAATAAAATCCTATAAATATGACAGTGTCCAAAAATCTTTCGACAGCATTGTAATACATTCACGCATTTACACACATTTCATAATTTTTGAAGTACCATTCTTGGTTTCCAACATCCTTTTCCACAAATCAGAGTTCCTAACCACTACTCATTATTCCTTACCTTATTATACATATACATATTCATCGACACTTCTTCAATATTTCATCATAAGAAATACATAGCATAATCAAATTCCTCATATACAGTAGCATCATCTTATTGATCATAAACATATCTCAACAGCAGAAGACACATCGTCGTCGTAATAATATCATAACATCTCAGTCAATTCTCAAAATCGTCGAAGCTTCCTCCAATAATTTCAAAACCTAAAAAAAATTCTCTGCTCATTTCAATAGTGTCATCTACCTCAAACGTACTTTAAAAATCATGATCCCATACCAAATATATCATTCAAAGCTCTCATAGTACCACAATGGTTCCGAAAAAATATGAACAGTTCACAAAGTACAGACAAAATACAATTTCATAAGCGAGAAGTTACCCAATTGTGTAATTGCGTAAACATGTGTCACTGACGTAGAAAAAAAATTTTTGTTTCTCTGTTAAATGATCAGATAGCTGTGTATTTTATGTGTTAGAGAAATATGATACCGCTGTGTAAAGTTGTATAAGCAAATACCATATTAGCTAGGGCTCCTTGTGCTTGCCAAACACATGGTAAGCGTGTACCCCCCTGAGGATTAATGTAATTATACCCTCAGGTGTTACAGATTACAGCAATGGAATGAAATGTATCACAGAAAACTTTTGTATCATTGTACTTCAAATATCTTTAAAAATAAATGTTTTCAGTACAAAATTAATCACCTAAATACGTGTACTGTAGCGCTAAACTGTGCGTCTTGTAAGATAATCTCTGTGGAAGTGTCGTAGTTATCGTCCTCCGAAAGCTAAGTCCTGCAGAAGTCAATGTACTTACCTCATGATAAACAAAAGTGAAATGCTTTGCATATAGATATCTTAGTTATTACGCTTATTGCCATGATGAAGAAAGTACTGTGATGTAATGTATAGTTGTGCTATGGAAAAGGCTGTCTCATTGTAGCTATACCACAAAAGTTACTACTAAAACATGTTTTACTTTCCAGAATAATTCAGAAAAACTGTGCAGATATAAAACACAAACACCACAAAAGCAACATTGTAAATTGTCACTCATTAGTAGCGTCGTGATAAAATCGTGTAGCTGTCACATAAGCTAACCACTGTGTCATCTGGTATCTCACAGAAAGTACTTTAAATCCAGAATGTATTTTCAAGTAAACCAAAATGTTGCATTAAAATCTCATTAGCAGTACTGGTAAATGTTCTAAGTATGTGAGCTTTATAGTCGTTACGTAATCGTGCAACTAACAAGCAAGAATGTACACACACAATAACACTGTGTCGTCTGTTCACAATTACAATGCATTCGTAATTTCTGTTTAAATAAGTTCTCTTGGTTCTTGACTGGATATTTAACTTCAAACATTGTTGCATGTTAACAGACAAAGCATACTAGTAATGTAAAGTGAAAGGTTAAATGGCAAAGACAAAATTAAAAAGCATATTATCTTTCAATAAACGGTTTTACATGTGGAATGTGGTGTAAACCTTTACTCTTCCTGGTACGCAGAGTTTCAACTTCAACGCAATTATCATGTGGTATACGTCGGATTCTGTAAGGTCCATTGTAAACTAGAAAGAATTTGTGACTCAAGTGTTTCTTCTTATGTGACAATGAATGAGCTTTAATGAGAACTTTCTGACCAATACATAATTTCTTTGCATTTGCTTTACCGTGTAGTTTTCTCCTTTTGTCTGCTGCAGAATTTATATTTTTAATAGCCAAATCAATTATGTCTTTGTGTCGAAGTTTACGTGTATTCGGAAAAGGTACAAGCTCTCTGATTCTGTTCGGTGGTTCTTCATTCTTCAGTACAAGAATAGGTGGTAAAGCAGTGGAGTCATGAGGCATTTCATTCAGCATGTTTTGAAATAAGTGTAAATATCTGTCCCAATGCTGATGCTTTCTGTGACAATAGAGTAGGCGAAGCTTATTGATTTCTTTCATAATCCGCCAGACGGGTTACAATGTGGTGAGTACAATGAAATAAAAACAGGTTTGATTTTATGGTTCCGAAGCATGCATGACCAAACACCAGATCTGAATTGCGGTCCATTATCTGAAATGACTTTCCTAACGTGTCCAACTTCACGTAAGAAATTTTTAGCAAAGGCGTTGGATACAGACCGTCCAGTGGCTTTATGTAACGGAGTGAAAGAAACAAATCTTGAAGTAAGTTCAACAGCGACTAGAATGTACGAAAATCCATTCGATGTTCTGACAACGGGTCCCAAGAGATCAACAGCAGCAAATTCTTTTAATTTAGAAGGAATGATAGGAAACAACGGAAAACGATGTGAGATAGTAGATGGTTTCGCCTTTGACAAAGTTTACAAATAGACAAGACTCTTCGGATTCTCTTTTCCATATTGTCAAAATAACAAGTCGTTCGAAGAATATAACATTTTCGTGGACCAAAATGCGTGTAGCTGAAATGAATGTACCAAATGAGCTTATTAACAAAATTGTCTGGAATGCAAAGTACCCATTGCTTGTCATTAACAGTGCAGCGTTTGAAGAGTATGTTGTTTCTAACCAGATAATAATGCCGAATCTGAGTGTGCGGCTTTTCATGCCATTTACTTTTGATGTCTTTCCAAATCGGATCTTTATCTTGTTCATGAGCAATGTCCTTTAAAGACGTGGTGATGAAGTTTTCAAAGGCGACTTTCTGAATGTAAAGAATACTGAAATTTTTCTCAAGGTTGCCTTCTGTGTTACTTTTCTCAAGCCCAGCCGGTGCGCGTGACAGTGCGTCCGCAACAATGTTCTCCTTGCCGGGAATGTAGATTATTGTGAAGTGGAATTCTTGCAGAAACAATGCCCAACGTTTTAACCTGTCATGATTTAATTTTGAAGACATAAGAAATTGTAAGGCACGATGATCACTGTATACTTTTACGTGCTTACCAGAAAGAAAGAAACGGAATTTGTTAAATGCCCAAACGATAGCTAAAGCTTCTAATTCAGTAACGGAATAATTTTTTTCAGATTTTGTTAGCACTCGGCTAGCAAAAGCAATGGTTTTCTTTAACAGTAGTGTCATTTTCTGTGGCTTCTTGAAATAAATGGGCACCAAGACCGACTTTAGAAGAATCCGTGCTAAGGCAGAAATCTTGTGACAGATCTGGATGAGCTAGTATTGGTGCGTTAAGTAGCGATTCTTTCAAGGAATTGAATTCCAACTGTGCTTGTTTGTCCCAGTTCCAAATAGTATTTTTTCCAATGAGAGAACTAAGTTTTGGTGTAACTAGAATTTGCATATTCAGAAAACGACGGTAAAAATTTACGAGACCTAGAAAACTGCGGACTTGTTTTTTTGTGGATGGAACTGGAATGGCTCTGATTGCTTCTAACTTTCCAGGATCCGGCTGAATGCCTTCAGAAGAAATAATATGTCCCAAAAACCTCACCTTTGTCCTACCGAATTCAGACTTTACCAAGTTAACTGTAATTCCAGATTCTGCAAAAATATATAACACGCTGTTGAGGATGCGATTCTGTTGTTCCCATGAGGCTTCTGCTATCAGAATATCGTCCACATATAAGGTGATGTGACGTTTTAAGAACTCAGGTAATATGGAATTTAGCCCGCGAATGAATGCTGCCAAAGAAATGTTCAAACCAAAAGGAAGTTTCCGAAACTGATAACAAACGCCGAAACAAAGGAAAGCTGTGTATTTTCTACATTCTGGATGAAGTTCGATCTGATAAAAGCTGGATCTGAGATCAGTAGAAGACAACACTTTTACACCATTAAAATTTTGAAGAAGTTCTTCCATCGTTTATGGCCTGTCTGTTACAGGAATGATGATAGTATTGATTTGTCTCGAATCTAAGACAAGCCTGATCGATCCATTTTTCTTCTCAACAACATGTAATGGATTGTTGTATGAGCTTACTGCAGGCTTAATAATGCCCTCGTCAAGCATAGATTGCATTTCTGTTCTAACACGGGCCCTATAATGTGCTGGAATTACGTATGGTCTAACACAAAATTTAGTATGCTCACGAACACGAAATTGGTATTGAAACCCCTTGATTGTTCCTGTTTTGTGAGTAAAAACTGTGGAATGTGCTTGTAAAATTTCAAAAAGGTCTTGCCTATCAGTGTCATTACCATTCTCAATTGTCTGAATTTTATTCTGAATTAACTCATTACTATCAAATATGCCGTCGATATCATCCCTGTCAGTACTTGCAGAGTGATTGTTAGTGTCTAGTTCCGTCGAAAATTACGAACTGTTGTCTAACAGGAGGTAAAGCCGATTAATTTCTTCGTCATGGTTTGAGAGCCAATCTTCAAATTTCAAAGCTATTGACTTACCTTCTTTCTCTAAACTTATTCCAGCATCGTGAAAGTATAAGATTGCTTTGTATTCATTCAAAAAGTCTACTCCCAATATAATTTCCGTCGACAATAATGGAACAATAAGAAAGTTCATAGAGAAGCTGTGGCTTTGACAAAAGAATTCTAAGTTGGTTTGTTCGCGTACATCTACACTTTTTCCAAAAATTGCACCTTGTAATTTAATCTTACGTAAAGGAAGTGTGGGGCAATCGTTCGATTTGTTGCATTTGCTAAAAGCTGTTTCATTAATTACTGAAATGGAACTGCCAGAGTCAAGTACTGCCGTAAATTTTACGTCATTTACTGTAATGTGAATCACAGGATATGCAATGTTGTTATGTTTTATGTCGTGTTCCTGGAGTAAGATGTCCCTAATATCTTCCATTTTTACGTAATTACTAGCTACGGCAGCTGCGTCGTCAGTTTCAGGAGTACGTTTTGTGGCTGCCAGTGGTATGAGTCATTGTCTATTGTCTCTTTGTTGGCGCGCGTCGTTATTCGGATTTGGAGACCTAACTTCTACAAATTCACCTTGTCGAGGGGGCCCCGCCCTGTTTGAATCCCGCCAATTCTGATGCAATTCAGATCTGTTGTTACGATCATATCGTCTGTCGTCATGTCGGTAGATTCCTCAGTTTCTTTCTTGTCGGTCACGTGGTCGAGAATTTCTCCCTGAATCGTAACTGCGCGCTGGACCGTTGCGTCTAAAGTTATTCTGTCTCCCTTGATAATAATTATTTTGCTTCCCATATTGTCTGTTTCTCTGATTGTCTCTGTGATAGCGACTACTGTGGAGAGGTGATCTTTCCCTGTAATTATTACTACTCTGCCAACGGTTGTCATACGGGTGGTGTCTGTTTTGGTCACGATTTGTGTTGTGAGAATAGCCTTGTCGTGTCCAGTTATTATTTCTTTCATCGCGGAATTGTGACGGATGTGACCTGTAATTGTTGTGTTCCTGTTTTCGCGTTCCGTGATTGTCAGTGTCAATTTCCAATTCTTGTAACAGTTCCTGAAAAGCTTCAATGTCGTTTTTGCAACATCCTGCCAAAATAATATGTCGTAAATGTTCAGGCAATTTGATTAAGCAAATGCCGATGTGTTCTGAAGGGCTGTATGGGTTTGACAGGTACTGATTCTTGTGCAACATGTCTTAGAAATATTTCACAAGACCGGAAAATTCAGATTGTTCGAAATGTTTCATCATTATGATGCTATGTTTTACTCGGTCTTGTGTACCTTGAGACCAATATGCTGAGAGGAAGGCATGATAAAATTCTCCATCACTGTGACAATCGTGAATGACCGATCGCATTATTACAACTGGTTCATTCTCTAAATAGCCACACATAAATTCTAATCTGTGCTCTAATGACCAGTTGGGAGGAAAACAATGAGAGAATTGATGAAGCCACGCTTGTGGATGAATGTCGTTGCCGGAATTTTTAGATGTTTTGAATTTACGTGTAGTAATGAAAAGCTTATAGTCAAAATCATCATGTCGGCAAGTCACATATCGGTCATTGTTACTTCGTTTCGGCGGTTCCATCTCAAAATTCGGTGTACCTTGCCAATTTCTTTCATAATTTCCGAAGTGCCTCGTATTATTATGTTGTGACTGTTCCGTATTTCTATGTCCCTCTTCCCGTATTGGAGCGCGAGTGTCCTCTGAAATACGTAATTCTTGTATTACCTGCGTCACCTGATCTTGTACTTCCTGGATTTCTCTTTTGTACTGTGTATTGATTTGATTTTGATTTTGTATGAATTTTCTAATTTGTTCATACTCTTCTGTGTCAGTGAAGGCTATGGGTCTTGTGTCATTCAGATCATCATCTACCTTTGTAGATAAGTTAGTGAACTGATCCGAAAGTTCGGCTACTTTCTCCGATAGTGAAGACATTTCCTCAGTGTGTTTTTCTGAACCAAGTTTCAGAGTGTCCATTTGTGTTGAAATCGAATCTACTGTGTCCTTTAAGTTTTCCTGAGTTTTTGCAAGTTGTGCAACCGAATCGGTAGATGCAACTGAGTCAATTTTAGCTTGCAAGGTGTCGTGATTTTCATGAACAATAGTTTGCAGTTCTTTTATGGCTGCTTCGTGATTCTGTAATGCATTTTCATGCCGCGAAAAAATAGATTGAAAATGCTCACAAATTTGTGTTTTTACGTCATTACAGACTTTTTGACATTTCGATTCAATGTTATGTAACTCAGTAGTTAAATCTTCACGTGTTTGTTCAAGTATGGAGTCTAACTTCCGAAGATTTTGTTCCATTGTGTCTAATTTTTGAAGCATTTGCTGTGTTTGTCTCTAATTTTGTTCCATTGTGTCTAACCGTTGCTGTGTTTGTCTCTGGTTTTGTTCCATTGTGTCTAACTTTTGAAGCTTTTGTCCCATTTGTTGCATTAATTGTAATAACAATGCACTGGTGTCTGAAACATGTTCCTCAGTGCTATTTGGCAATGCATTTGAACCGGCAATATTCGCATTTTGAAAAGCAGAAAATGTGCCTTGACTTATTTGAGAAAACGGCGAGGACGCAAAACCCGAATCTACAGTATTTGCAATTGTGTCCTGTCATTTCGGATTCCTGAGGCAAGCTGTTGCCCACCGATCGATCGATAGTGCTTCCCTGTTCACTAATTGTTTCACTGCCTACACCATTATTTGTAGCCCACTCCATTTCCCTATGCACAATTACCAAATTACTACTTTGAACATTAGTTAATTCATTACTTGACGGCGCTAACACACTGCTTTCGTCTTCACTGTCATTTCTCAGTTTACTTTGGAGCCTAGTATTACATTTTTCACACGCGATTATTGTCACAATATTTCACACAACAACAGAGAAAAACACAATTTGAAGAGAAAAACAAGAAAACACATTAACATAACATTGAAAATAATATCTCGTTAATTGCAAGCGCAGCTGCGAAATACTTGGAGCAAATCTACATCCATGCCACAACTGTTTTACTGTACAAGAATGAAAAACTACATCTACAAAGGAAATTCTCTCTACAATTACACGCCAGCAATAAACAAAGGCTGCACTAATTGCACAAACTACAAGAAAAAAAAATCAGAAGATTCCAGTGAGGTATCCTGGCAGGGTCGCCATATGAAACGTCCCCTTAGAATAATTATACATGACTGTGCTTAAACTAACACACAAAATTTTTATTGCAACGCAATCTGACTTTCAAAAATCTCTACAAAAGAATGGCCCTGACTAACATTAACCTATACCTTTCACAAATCACTTACCTCACAAAAATCTTCGTTACTCAAACTACTGCAATACAGCGAGCGCCACTACCGACAGCTAAATAAAAGATTCAAACTACTGAAGGCACTAACTACTGATAGGCATAGTTAGCAAATGAAAGATTTTGATAGAGAACAAACAATGTATTTATCTTACTAGTGTTCAAAAGTCATAATATATATAGCAGTTAATGACATCCAGTCTTACAAATTTCAAAACTCCGCCATTTCTATCCCCACATCCACCACTGCTAGCGGCTCACCTCCAACTGCGCAACGCTCCGCGCTGTTAACATCCAGCTGCCCAACACTACAATGGCAGACAACAATGCAAACTAGCCACAGACTGCACACAGCACAGCCAGTGATTTTCAACAGAGCGCTACGTGGCGTTACCAATATAAAAACCTAAACAGCCTACTTACAAAAGCACTAATGGAATTCATTCGTTTGGTCGGAAGGGGAGGCCGACATTCTTTGCCCTCTTTCGCCTGGTCAGCGACGCGCTGCCATGACAGAATCGAGATGGACGCCCTGCAGTTTCCTCAATCGATTTTACAGAAACTACTCGGTAAAAAAAAAATTATTTTTTCATTACATATAGTTTTATATGTCACCTTCATGATGCCGTGCCCATCATTTTATTAACAGTCACAGTTATTGTTATATTTGCATTTGAGTATGACACTGCCTGAAATTCCAAAAGGTTTGGATTGAAAAACAGGTATCGCTATGATTTTGCGATTGGTGCACATTTCATATGTTGCTGTGTATGAAATTTAGATAAGGTATTTCATTTTTTTAGACTTGGGCGGACGTCTCTATCTGTCACCAATCTCGAGAAAACTGTTCTGATGTAGCACACTCATTTGGGATCACGCGCAACAGCGATAAGGCCAGAATGAAATATCCAAACATTCTTCAAATTTCATAAACAGTTTGGGGTATTGAAATGTGATTGTGACAGATGATAGCACGCAAAAAGAGTATTTTTCCATGTGGCTATAATGCAAAACTTCACTATCTATTCTTTTAACTACAGACTTTTTCGATGAAAGAATGAAATTTTTATGGGCTGTCAATAGCTGGTGAAACGAGAAATACTGTGTGTTTTGGAACGACATAAGTGAAGACGTTACACATTTATTTTTCTACTGAGAATGTGCTTTAGCATAAGCTATTGTCTATACTTTTCCTGTTCCTCACTTAATAAACTTAACAAACCACAGTTTCAGAAATCTCTCGCAACTGCGGTTATAGGCGCTACAGTCGGGAACCGCGCGACCGCTACGGTCGCAGGTTCGAATCCTGCCTCAGGCATGGATGTTTGTATTGTCCTTAGGTTAGTTAGGTTTAAATAGTTCTAAGTTCTAGGGGACTGATGACCACAGATGTTAAGTCCCATAGTGCTCGGAGCCATTTGAACCATTTTTTCGATATATCGGGACCCTCACTATTATGGATCTTCTTGTCCCGACATCCCGACAAGGCCTAATTTGAAATTATAATGAATTCCAGACCTTTAGCTGCTTACAGGCGTTGATAAATAACAATGGGAACAGTTGAAAATGTGTGCCCTGACCGGGACTCGAACCCAGGATCTCGTGCTTTCATGGCAGACGCTTTACCCATCTGAGCCATCGAGGACACAGAGGAGACTGCGACTCCAGGGACTTATCTCTATTACGCTCCCCGTGAGACCCACGTTCCCAACGTTACTGTCCACATTGGAGTCTGTCTACCTAATCGTATAAGAGTTCGAACAGTGTGAGTACATCCGCACTGAAGAAGATCATTGGCCAGTTAGCCTTATCTGTATGAAGATGGCACCTGTTCTTTCGGATAAGGTTAACTGACGAATTATGTTCTTCAGAGCGGATGCACTCACATTGGCCGAATTCTTACGGAAATGCGTAGATTGACTGCCACGAGTAATGACTATAGTGAGCAGGGACACAACGATTGTTGCGTGTGGACAGCAAGGTGGGAATGTGGTTGTTACGGGAAGCGTGCCAGAGATAAGTCCTTGCAGTAGCACTATCCTCTGTGTCCTCGGTGGGTCAGACGGATAGAGCGTCTGCCATGTATGCGAGAGATCCCGGGTTCGAGTCCCAGTCGGGGCACACATTTTCAACTGTCCCCGTTGATATTTATCAACGATTGTAGGCAGATAAAGGTCTGGATTTCATTGAAATTTCATTCTTCGAGAGCTGCAAGATCACCAATGGTGTCTGTTCTTTCGGACACATATACATAAGGCTAACAGGCCAATGATCTTCTTTAGTGCGAAAGCACTCACATTGCCCGAACTCTTACAGGAATCGCGAGCAATGAGTATAGTGGGCAGGGGCACTTCAAATGCAGTGTATGGACAGCAAATTGGGAATGTGGGTCTCACGAGGAGCGTGCCAGAGATAAGTCTCTGCAGTCGCACTGTCATCTGTGTCTCAGTTGGATAAAGCGACTGCCATTTAAGCAGGAGATCCCGGTCGGGGCATACATTTTCAACTGTCCCCGTTGGTATTTATCAACGCCTGTAAACAGCTTAAGGACACGTCCGAAAGGACAGGTGCCATCTTCGTATAGACCTAATCTGGTCCCGGTTTAGCAGAATACTCTTACGAGCTGGACTCAAGTACTGAATTAACGCCATCTGTTAGTGCAGTATGTAATAAGCCTCAGTTAGTTTTGTTTATGTCAACAAGTTTATGTTGACAAGGTCGTCTATAGATGGCATTGTATGTTGCCTATCCTGTATCGGCGGTGCAAACACCTTCTAGATCTAGAACTATCATTCGAGAAAATACCAGACTTCTCCAGTAGTAGTAGTAGTAGTAGTAGTAGTAGTAGCGCCAGGTAGAAGAACGGGCCGTTCCCAGTCTAACAGCGCTGAGATGGTTCTCTCTAAAAGTAATACGAAGAACGAGTGCACGATAGTGATGTTTGAAGCGTTTGCAGCGGGTATATGGGGCGTGAAGTGTATAGTAACGTGTACATCGATGATTAAACTGTTATTGTCGACTGTTTACAGTGTAATAAACTCACGAAAGTGCCTAACAAGGGAACCTCCCCATCGCACCCCCATCAGATTTAGTTATAAGTTGGCACAGGGATAGGCCTTGAAAAACTGAACACAGATCAATCGAGAAAACAGGAAGAAGTTGTCTGGAACTATGAAAAAAATAAGCAAAATATACAAACTGAGTAGTGCATGCGCAAGGTAGGCAACATCAACGAACGTGTAAGCTTACGACCCCGTGGTCTCATGGTTAGCGTGAGCAGCTGCGGAATGACAGGTCCTTGGTTCAGATCTTCTCTCGAGTGAAAAGTTTAATTTTTTATTTTCAGATAATTATCAAAGTTCAGGCACTCACACATAATCAACTTCGCTCTCCAAAATTCCAGGACATGTTCAGATTTGCTTGGACATATACAGGATTTGACGGTCTAAGCAAGGAAACATTTGAAAACGTAAAAAACATATGGTTCCGCAGTTGCTCACTCTAACCACGAGACCACGGCGCTCATCAGATAATACTGTCCTTCATGTTGCCTATCTGACACATGGACTACTCAGTTTGTATATTTTGCTTATTTTTTCATAGTTCCACACAACTTCTTCCTGTTTTCTCGATTGATCTGTGTCCAGTTTTTCAAGGCCTATCCACTGTGTCAATTTATAACTAAATCTGAGGGGGGTTCGATGGGGAGGTTCCCTTGTAAGGATTGAAAGTGATACGCTGAGAATGATGAAATCTTCTGAAAAATATGGAGTACCAACTACTTCTGCCGCAAGAAGTTCCACGTAATTCTGTTCTAAATAAAAAGTAATTATGTTAAATAAACGTTTTTCTCCATTTCCACACCCCCCTCTTAGTGTCTCGACGTGGTCCCAGATAGGTACCGTTACCCTATCACTACCGCTCCGCCCCCCACACATGCACAGCCGATTGCGCATCTAAGGACCAGGTTATTCTGTGAGCACTATCCCGCTTTTGTTAGTGGAAACTAAATCAGGAATCCATGGGCAAAAGCATTTAGTCTCCTAAATGAGCCTCGCTGTCGGATGAAAACTTTAACATATTGATGTGCACGAAGGGAAATGCGCACCTTATGTCAGATACTACCTGATTCATCTGTACTTTGATTCTGCCGTTATGTAACGCTGGTAACTAAATAATTACAAAGCTAAATTATTAAGCTGCTTTTTTATTTATCTTCAATGTCCTACCTAAACTTTCCCAATCAAAACATTTTTATTTAAGGAACAGTAATGCGTTTGACTCCTTGCTCATTTGATTACACCCACAAAATAACATTAACCGTTACGAGTTGTCGATTAACGATTAAGTTAAACTTCCGATAGATCTCCTGTAAGGCAATGATCTGCCGTTTAACGAAGTGAACTTTCTGTAGAAACGGATTAACGATTAGCGAAGTTAAGTTTTTGATTAACGTTGTCCAGCTATGATCACGAGCCTTGTGGCTAGTTGCGTAGACAGAATTTATGCTTGTATGGCCTACATCTGGCAATGTTTGATACTGAGGTATGGCCAACGACCTTTACAGACCACCAGGCATACATACGCACCATCGCTCTGCCAGTACACGGCGCAGCAGACGCCCTTGGAAGCTTAATGTCGGCCACTTAACGGGAGACGAATGTTCGCGAAAGATCGAAGACACGTAGCATCCACGTCTACGGCGACAGACAGTATACGATTTGACACTTACGTGATGGCTCCGCTGCGTAAAGCCGACTTCACGACGAGCTTTCTTTAAGTATGCTCGCGAAAAGTCATAATGATATCCGAATTTTAATTCACAGCCCTATAGAAACTGATAACACAACCTCCACCTCCCTCACATCAGATAGCTGTCCACCCTATAAAGACACAGGTGCTGCGACTTACGATTATCAAGATGGAAGGTGTCAAGGTGTGTACGAGAATGCTCGATAGGTTGCCAAACGAACAACCATTGTTACACTATATCGTGAGAGAAACGTCTCAACGTAATGGAGAACTCATTAGGGAAGTGGAAACGGACGAAGGTATGCGGATCAGAGCAGGTATCGCGAACGTACTCCGCTCCCCTAAGGGGACAACCTCCTTGCGAAAATTACGCAGGACGATTCGGATGCTGCCCTTCCAACTAATCACCCGAACGAGATATGCTCCAACTTGAGTTCTACCGATCCTTTGCTCCTCTCACAGGACCGACGTGGAAACGGGAGCTGCTGACACCTACGTTCCAAGACTCCTACGAACTTTGTGTTTCCCACGCTAGTGATCTACTTACTCAGCTACGCAAGCACGCCCTCATTCGCCGTGTCATGAGTCTTGCGTTGGTATCTTAGTTTATTGATCACTTTCCCAAGAAACGCAAAGGTCCCCAGTTCGAGTCTCGGACTGATGCATAGTTTTAATCTGCCAGGAAGTTTCATATAATCGCATACTCTGCTGCAGAGTGAAACTCTCATCTGGGATTAAAATTCAATTTAAATTCAAATTCAAGTTGCTGCTGGAATGTATGGCAACGGCCTTGCCGCAGTGGATCACCGAAGTTAAGCGCTGTTGGTCGTGGCCGGCACTTGGATGCGTGACCATCCAGCCGCCATGCGCTGTTGCCATTTTTCGAGGTGCACTCAGCCTCGTGATGCCAATTCAGGAGCTACTCGACCGAATAGTAGCGGCTTCGGTCAATAATACCATCGTAACGACCGGGAGAGCGGTGTGCTGACCCCACGCCCCTCCTATACGCATCCTCCTCGGAGGATGACACGGCGGTCGGATGGTCCCGGTAGGTCACTCGTGGCCTGAAGACGGAGTGCCCTTTTTTTTTTAAGTGCTGGAATGTATGGAATATATTGCCGTCAATTAGAACTTGACAAGCCAGCTAATGGCTTCACGCTGTGCATACACCGAAACTCCAAAACGTTTCAAGATGGGACTAGTAATAAATAGAGTAATGTTAAGTTGATCATTTTATTGCTTCATATTTTCTACATGGTGTGCTCATCTTGAGTAGGTTGAAAATGTGAGCAGAGTATATCTTTGGGATGTTGTTCAACCCTTGTGTCATATTGGCTTTAATGTCACTTAAGTCATCAAAGCATTGACCTTTAATGTGAATTCCTGCACTTCGTCGGTTTGTGGTAGCTTTGCATTGATAACACCAAGTCTCGTCCTCCATGAGATTTTTTCCAGAATAGAGTTGTCCGCGTTTTGCATTTCATTCAAGTCGCAACAGGATTCTACGAGTCGCAGATTCTGTTAGATAGTCAGGGTGTGTGGAAAAACTTTACACACACTTTCCTCTTCTTCAAAACATTCTGGATAGTGTCTGGAAACTTGATTTAGAGATGTTGTTCCGCTGCGATTTGTGACAGAACAGCGGTGACACACGACGGCCTCACATTCCGACTTAATACTGCCCGCTCACAACCAACTGGTCGAACGCACAGCTGTTGTTCGTCGTTGTTAGTTCAATCTACCAATGTAATAATTGCCCTGGCGTCGCTTGTATGCCACGAATAAAATCAGTCTCGGAACTTTTTGGACGGACCCTGTTTTCCTAGCGACCATGTGCATGCTCAGTAAACTGCTGCACTGACGTAGAAAACGGCAAATTAAGCAGGCTTCTACGTCCACTCGGGGAAAGACTCGAATCCTTGCAATGCTGTCCGATTTGGCAAAAAAACTACATTAATCACTCAGGATCACTAACTCCCCTCTCCTTCCCCCATACTCTTTAAAAACCTATCTTCACCCCGAGGGCCTATGACTCGTCTCCTACATTCGCTAGAACTCCGAGAAATAGATTTATTCTAGGTTGGGAAAACAGCCAATTTCAATAGCTCGTATTTGCTTACTTGATGAGAACGAATATCAGTGGGCACACTAAATTTGACCACAGAACAAATCACCCAGTGCTCACATACAATTTTAGTGGCTAAATCAGTTTCGACACTCATTACATTCTCAATAGCCCATACTAATTCTTAAAATGCGGCTGCTATACGGTGGAATAGAAGCGCGCGACTCCGATTCTCTGCAAATAAACTACCCATTAGCCAGATTTCATCGGGCATTTGTCTTTCACACTGTTTATACATCACATAAAAGTGCTGCTTTCCTCCTGAGTGTTTCAAAATTTTATTTGCAGTAAGTGCTAGAAAACTCCTGTAGTCGTGGGTAAATTGCTCGTCCTAATGCCAGCAAAGCAGGAATTGAAGAAATACGGGAAGATTAGCGCGTCATCTACTGGGAGCCGGCCGGGTTGGCCGAGCGGTTCTGGGCGCTACAGTCTGGAACCGTGCGACCGCTACGGTTGCAGGTTCGAATCCTGCGTCGGGCATGGATGTGTGTGAAGTCCTTAGGTTAGTTAGGTTTAAGCAGTTCTAAGTTCTAGGGGACTGATGACCTTAGAAGTTAAGTCCCATAGTGCTCAGAGCCATCTCCTGGGAATACAAAGCCCATTACACGAAGCTGTTGTCCACAATTTCTTAGGTCTTTCATTTTTCACTTTCTGCTAGGTATAAGACCCACCGCCTAATTTCTCATGGTGGCTCGTTTTTGGCCTCTTAGCCGCTGCGTCTGTCTACCAAACTTACAGGAGCCAAACCTGACCACCACCAACAGCAGCGTCCGCACTTAGAGAGGGGACATTTCTTTTACTGTTTTTTTTTTCTTTTTTTGTTGAAGCAGCCTTATAATTATTTAAATAAAATAACAGACTCGCGACGGAAATATGAAAAAATAGTTCGATGGTTTAGAAGTATATAAAAACAGGAAATATGATAGATAACACGTTAGAACCGCCCCTTTAATGTCTGCGGGTGAATATCTCGGTATTTGTTAAAGAGTCGTTCACCCCCAGACACTATTACTGATTGTGTGTTGATAATACGGTAATTTGATTAAGCTAGATCTAACTTTTTTGGTGTAATATACCCAGGACTTTGAAGGAGGCGAGGGTCAAATACAGGGAGCGAAAGGCTATTTACAATCTGTACAGAAACCAGACGGCAGTTACGAGAGTCGAGGGACATGAAAGGGAAGCAGTGGTTGAGAAGGGAGTGAGACAGGGTTGTAGCCTATCCCCGATGTTATTCAATCTGTATATTGAGCAAGCAGTAAAGGAAACAAAACAAAAATTTGGAGTAGGAATTACAATCCATGGAGAAGAAATAAAAACTTTGAGGTTTGCCGACGACAGTGCAATTCTGTCAGAGACAGCAAAGGACCTGGAAGAGCAGTTTAACGCAATGGATAGTGTCTTGAAAGGAGGAAATAAGATGAACATCAACAAAAGCAAAACGAGGATAATGGAATGTAGTCGAATTAAATCAGGTGATTCTGAGGTAATTATATTAGGAAATGAGACACTTAAAGTAGTAGATGAGTTTTGATATTTTGGGAGCAAAGTAACTGATGATGGTCGAAGTAGAGAGGATATAACATGTAGACTAGCACTGGCAAGGAAAGCGTTTCCGAAGAAGAGAAATTTGTTAACATCGATTATAGATTTAAGTGTCAGGAAGTCTTTTCTGAAAGTAATTGTATGGAGTGCAGTCATGTATGGAAGTGAAAAATAGACGATAAATGGTTTAGACAAGAAGAGCATAGAAGCTTTTGAAACGTGGTGCTACAGAAAAATGCTGAAGATTAGATGAGTAGATCACGTAACTAACGAGGTGGTACTGAATAGAATTGGGGAGAAGAGGAAATTGTGGCACAACCGGACTAAAAGAAGGCACCGGTTGGAAGGACTCGTTCCGAGGCATCCAGGGATCACCAATTTAGTATTGGAGGGAATCTTGGAGAGCAAAAATCGTAGTGGTAGACCAAGAGATGAATACACTAAGCAGATTCAGAGGGATGTAGGTTACAGTAGGTACTCGGAGGTGAAGAGTCTTGCACATGATAGAGTAGCATTGGCAGCTGTATCAAACGTGCCTATGGACTGAAGATCACAACAACAATAACGTACGCAGAACGAAATTTGTGTAATAGGTTTATAGTGTCTTACGTAACAATACACCGATGCTTTTGAAAGTACTGCCTTATACTTAGGGACAGTTTTCATGTGTCCTTTCGGTAACAATGACCTATCTCTGCTTAGCCTAATGTATCTATAAGCAATATACCTGTCGTGAAAGAATATGGAACTCATAGTCAGTTAATATTTAAGTGTCTTTTGCTTTTCCTTCTTCCACCGTACGGATTCACTCATTTTACTGTATACTGTCTTACCCCCTCTATGGCCTCATGCGTAGGTATTGTGTGTAAGCTGCCTTAGAAATTTGCCTGCTATTTTGTTCAGATGCTTCCTTTGATATCTGTGATGTGTCTCTGACGTTTTTGTAATTACGGTATTACGGTGCCTGTGTTGTTAAGAAGACGTATTTAACCGTCGACACCGGTCAAGCGACTTTCAAATAAAATGCGTTCCCCTGAAAGGAAATTGCATAGGTCTAATGTGTTTACGAGTACAGATCGTGACGGAGGAATGACGACATATGGTAGTTTGGGTCTGGCCGTGAGTGATCCACGGGTAGTCAAAGTGTTTAAGGCGACCGCCCACGAAAAACGGGAAATCCGGGTTTTAGACCCAGTCCGGCACAAATTTTCATTGTCGTCATTTCCTTACACAACTGATGGTTGATCGTATCAGCAACTGAGAATACCTTTCATGTGTTTCTGTAATTCCCGCAGAATAGGACTGTGTGTTTTGGGGTTCCTAATTCCTCACAAATTCAGTTTTGTGTCTGACTTAGAACCACGCTGTTTAAGTGCGTGGGATAATGTCCGTGTCCAGTCAGTTAGTGCACCATACCTCAGCGTCCACAACAGTTCTCTTTACAGCTTATTGTACAAACAAAGCCCACCCTCTAGATGACTGAAGGAGGCAGTAATATAACTAAACCATTGCTACTTTTAGTTGCAATTCATAATTTTATTACAGTGATTTCTTATAATACAACATTATTTACTAACATAAATTTGTAACATATTCTGGCCTCTTAGCCGGCCTGGATTTCAAACGGCGTTGCCCGTCCCTAATTGCCAGCCTCTGCTATCTACGAACCCACTGTTGGGAACTTTTACATCCATCCACCATCCCATGATTTACACCTACTATACTGTACATATCAAACAAAAACTAATTCCACACAAATAAAACGAAATATAAATTTCGCTGATGCGCCAAACATCGACAAACTTAAGTATCTAAGCATGGCTTTACACTATATACTGTATCCTTACAATTTTAGTCAAGACAGGTTGTGTTGTTGTCTAAAACCTTGGTTTTATGGGACTAAGTCCGAAGGCAGCACATACATGGTAGCCATCCCTTGACGTCCTCAAAACATGGCTCAAATGGCTCTAAGCACTATGGGACTTAACATCTGAGGTCATCAGTCCCCTAGACTTAGAACTACTTCAACCTAACTAACCTAAGGACATCACACACATCCATGCCCGAGGCAGGATTGGAACCTGCGACCGCTGCATCAGCGCGGTTCCGGACTGAGGCGCCTAGAACCGCTCGGCCACCGCGGCCGGTTTGGCGGCCTCCAATAACTATTTTCCAGTAGATAAGGCAACCTCACCATCTCCTTCCAACTTTCCCTCAAACACAATCCTGTCTTAATCATTCGAGCTCCGTTTCGTACGGCAGCGGCGAGACCCCCATCCCGCCTCCCCACCAAAGAACGACGGCGAACGTCTGCCCACTGGGGCGGCCAAGCCACCGACGACGGCGACTTCCGTATTGCCCATGTGGCGGAGAAAGCAACAATGGTATTTCATAAAATAATCAGCTTGGACAAAGACGTTTTCACGTACATCCTTCAGCAACTAAAATGTATTGTAACTGTGTTATAGCAGCGATAGTGGGGTCTGGATCGAGTGCTTGGACCCACAGACTTGTTCTGGTGAGGCCTGCCACGACACTGAGAAGAATACAAAGGAACATAACCTTTCGCTGTGTTGGTGCATTTGGAACTAGTCCAACTGATGCCCTTCTGGTTGTTAAGAGATTTTCTCCCTTGGATCACTTAATACGCCAGAATTCGGAAGTTCATTGCCTTAAGAAGAGGGTAAATGAAAAAGTAATTAAATTAATGGGGAATATTAAAGAAATAAAGAACTGCAAGAGGGGAATAGCGCAATGGGACTCTTCAGAGACTGGGAGAAGGGCTTATAACCTCCTCCCCAGTATGTGTTGTTGTTGCTGTTGTGGTCTTCAGTCCAGAGGCTCGTCTGATGCAGCTCCCCATGCTACTCTATCGTGTGCAAGCCTCTTCATCTCCGAGTAACTACTGCAACCTACATCCTTCTGAATCTGCTTAGTGTATTCATCTCTTGGTCTACCACTACGATTTTTGCTCTCCACGATTCCCTCCAGTACTAAATAGGTGATCCCTTAATGTCTCTGAACGTGTCCTACCAACCGGTCCCTTCTTTTAGTCAGCTTGTGCCACATTTTCCGCTTATCCCCAGTTCTACTCAGTACCACTTCGTTAGTTACATGATCTACTCATCTAATCTTCAGCATTTTTCTGTAGCACCACACTTCGAAAGCTTCTATTCTCTTCTTGTGTAAACTATTTATCGTCCATGTTTCACTTTCATGCATGGCTACACTCCACACAAGCACTTTCAGAAAAGACTTCCTGACCCTTAAATCTATACTCGATGTTAACAAATTTCTCTTCTTCTGAAACGCTTTCCTTGCTATAACCAGCCTACATTTTACGTCCTCTCTACTTCGACCATCATCAGTTATTTCTTTCCCAGTATTACAGAGAGATTAAAATTAAAACATTTTAAAGTAACACAGGGTGTGGTTCATTTTCTCACTGGACATGGCCCCTATCAAATATTTTAAGGCCAATAGGGAACCGGCGTAAGCCGACTGTGTCTTTGGTGCCCCAGTTGGCACTCCCGAGCACATTACTTTCGAGTGCCCAGATTTCGTACAAGTAGCGATGGAAGACAGAAACAGTTAATCGATACTCAAGTAAACGACACAAAGACCACAACAAATGCATAGTATTTCAGAGATTGGTTGAAAAGGTATAAAAATATGCAAGACATGTATATGTGCATAATCATTAATAAAGAAAACTTAGGGGACGAAAGCCTTACTTCTCAGCCGGTTCTTAGAAGTATATTGGCAGCAACTAGAATGTCAAGTTACAGGCAAACGGACTAGCCCATTGCGCGGCAGTTTTTTTTTTTTTTTTTTTTTTTTTTTTTTTTTTTTTTTTTTTTTTTTTTTGTCATCAGTCTACTGACTGTAGCACTTGCAACCTACGTCCTCAATTATTTGCTTGACGTATTCCAATCTCTGTCTTCCTCTACACTTTTTGCCCTCTACAGCTCCCTCTAGTACCATGGAAGTCATTCCCTCATGTCTTAGCAGATGTCCTATCATACTGTCCCTTCTCCTTATCAGTGTTTTCCACATATTCCTTTCCTCTCCGATTCTGCGTAGAACCTCCTCATTCCTTACGTTATCAGTCCACCTAATTTTCAACATTCGTCTATAGCACCACATCTCAAATGCTTCGATTCTCTTCTGTTCCGGTTTTCCCACAGTCCATGTTTCACTACCATACAATGCTGTACTCCAGACGTACATACTCAGAAATTTCTTCCTCAAATTAAGGCCGGTATTTGATATTAGTAGACTTCTCTTGGCCAGAAATGCCTTCTTTGCCATAGCGAGTCTGCTTTTGATGTCCTCCTTGCTCCGTCCGTCATTGGTTATTTTACTGCCTAGGTAGCAGAATTCCTTAACTTCATTGACTTCGTGACCATCAATCCTGATGTTAAGTTTCTCGCTGTTCTCATTTCTACTACTTCTCATTACTTCGTCTTTCTCCGATTTACTCTCAAACCATACTGTGTACTCATTAGACTGTTCATTCCGTTCAGCAGATCAATTAATTCTTCTTCACTTTCACTCAGGATAGCAATGTCATCAGCGAATCGTAACATTGATATCCTTTCATCTTGTATTTTAATTCCACTCCTGAACCTTTCTTTTATTTCCATCATTGCTTCCTCGATGTACAGATTGAAGAGTAGGGGCGAAAGGCTACAGCCTTGTCTTGCCCCCTTCTTAATACGAGCACTTCGTTCTTGATAGTCCACTCTTATTATTCCCTCTTGGTTGTTGTACATATTGTATATGACCCGTCTCTCCCTATAGCTTACCCCTACTTTTTTCAGAATCTCGAACAGCTTGAACCATTTCATATTGTCGAACGCTTTTTCCAGATCGACAAATCCTATGAAAGTGTCTTGATTTTTCTTTAGCCTTGCTTCCATTGTTAGCCGTAACGTCAGAATTGCCTCTCTCGTCCCTTTACTTTTCCTAAAGCCAAACTGATCGTCACCTAGCGCATTCTCAATTTTCTTTTCCATTCTTCTGTATATTATTCTGGTAAGTAGCTTCGATGCATGAGCTGTTAAGCTGATTGTGCGATAATTCTCGCACTTGTCAGCTCTTGCTGTCTTCGGAATTGTGTGGATGATGCTTTTCCGAAAGTCAGATGGTATGTCGCCAGACTCATATATTCTACACACCAACGTGAATAGCCGTTTTGTTGCCACTTCCCCCAATGATTTTAGAAATTCTGATGGAATGTTATCCATCCCTTCTGCCTTATTTGACCGTAAGTCCTCCAAAGCTCCTTTAAATTCCGATTCTAATACTGGATCCCCTATCTCTTCTAAATCGACTACTGTTTCTTCTTCTATCACATCAGACAAATCTTCACCCTCATAGAGGCTTTCAATGTATTCTTTCTACCTATCTGCTCTCTCCTCTGCATTTAACAGTGGAATTCCCGTTGCACTCTTAATGTTACCACCGTTGCTTTTAATGTCACCAAAGGTTGTTTTGACTTTCCTGTATGCTGAGTCTGTCCTTCCGACAATCATATCTTTTTCGATGTCTTCACATTTTTCCTTCAGCCGTTTCGTCTTAGCTTCCCTGCACTTCCTATTTATTTCATTCCTCAGCGACTTGTATTTCTATATTCCTGATTTTCCCGGAACATGTTTGTACTTCCTCCTTTCATCAATCAACTGAAGTATTTCTTCTGTTACCCATGGTTTCTTCGCAGCTACCTTCTTTGTACCTATGTTTTCCTTCCCAACTTCTGTGATGGCCCTTTTTAGAGATGTCCATTCCTCTTCAACTGTACTGCCTACTGCGCTATTCCTTATTGCTGTATCTCGTCATTCCTTAGTACTTCCGTATCCCACTTCTTTTCGTATTGATTCTTCCTGACTAATGTCTTGAACTTCAGCCTACTCTTCATCACTACTATATTGTGATCTGAGTCTATATCTGCTTCTGGGTACGCCTTACAATCCAGTATCTGATTTCGGAATCTCTGTCTGACCATGATGTAATCTAATTGAAATCTACCCGTATCTCCCGGCCTTTTCCAACTATACCTCCTACTCTTGTGATTCTTGAACAGGGTATTCGCTATTACCAGCTGAAACTTGTTACAGAACTCAATTAGTCTTTCTCCTTTTTCATTCCTTGTCCCAAGCCCATATTCTCCTGTAACCTTTTCTTCTACTCCTTCCCCTACAACTGCATTCCAGTCGCCCATGACTATTAGATTTTCGTCCCCCTTTACATACTGCATTACCCTTTCAATATCCTCATACACTTTCTCTATCTGTTCATCTTCAGCTTGCGACGTCGGCATGTATACCTGAACTATCGTTATCGGTGTTGGTCTGCTGTCGATTCTGATTAGAACAACCCGGTCACTGAACTGTTCACAGTAACACACCCTCTGCCCTACCTTCCTACTCATAACGAATCCTACACCTGTTATACCATTTTCTGCTGCTGTTGATATTACCCGATACTCATCTGACCAGAAATCCTTGTCTTCCTTCCAATTTACTTCACTGACCCCTACTATATCTAGATTGAGCCTTTGCATTTCCCTTTTCAGATTTCCTAGTTTCCCTACCACGTTCAAACTTCTGACATTCCACGCCCCGACTCGTAGAACGTTATCCTTTCGTTGATTATACAATCTTTTTCTCATGGTAACCTCCCCCTTGGCAGTCCCCTCCCGGAGATCCGAATGGGGGACTATTCCGGAATCTTTTGCGAATGGAGAGATCATCATGACACTTCTTCAATTACAGGCCACATCTCCTGTGGATACACGTTACGTGTCTTTAATGCAGTGGTTTCCATTGCCTTCCTCATGTCGTTGCTCATTGCTGATTCATCCGCCTTTAGGGGCAATTTCCCACCCCTAGGACAAGAGAGTGCCCTGAACCTCTATCCGCTCCTCCGCCCTCTTTGTCAAGGCCGTTGGCAGAATGAGGCTGACTTCTTATGCCGGAAGTCTTCGGCCGCCAATGCTGATTATTTATCAAAATTTAGGCAGTGGCGGGGATCGAACCCTGGACCGAAGACGTTTTGATTACGAATCAAAGACGCTACCCCTATACCACGGCTTGGTAGGGACATGAAACACTAGGGGCATGTAATCTTGTCCGCAATTTAGGTTTATTCCGCCATGAAGTTATAGTTTCATTGCTGAATTTAATTACTAAATTCTGTTACCGCTATCGAGTGTGATACGGTATACAAATGCGAATTGCCTTGCAAAAAATGTTAAACAGGAACATATCTTATCTGTAGATATTGTTTCAGTACGTGTGCTCTAAAGTCGCAATCCAGTACCGTATCGTTACAAAATGCTGTTATGGGGAACACCTGCGGGTGACGGCACGCGCCCGAGGAGGCAACCTGCGCGCGTGATGGGGGCGCGATACGCCGCGGGCGGCCTGCCACCTGTCGTGCCGTGCCGGGAGTCGAAGGCGGGCCCCGGGCCACGCCCGCGCACGCCCATTCATCACACGTGAAAGCCGCGCCTAGCCACGGCCGGGCCGGGGAAAGTGTGCGCTTTCTCGGCTCGGCCACTGTGCGAACGCGGCGCGCCTGCGCGCTGCAGCAGCGGCGGCGGCGGCGGCCGGGCTCACGCGTGCCCCCGGCGGTCACGAGTCGCGACACTCTCATTACTTCTCATCGGGCCGGGCGTGGGCCGCCAGCCGCCAGCCGCCAAAGAAATCGCCACTTGCCTCTAACGACCGGCTGCCGATCGAACCGATCCGGATGCTCTCACCGAGCGAGGTGGCGCGGTGCTTAGCAGACCGGAGTTGCGTTAGGGAAGATGATGGCTCAAATCCGCTTCCGGCCATCCACATTTAGATTTTCCGTGACTTGCCTCAGTCGCTCTAGGCAAATGCTGGAATTTATGTATGTTTACAATTGGGGTTATTGGCAACCGAATAATTGTTAAAACTCCTGGTGATACCTTCAGCTGTCATTTTGCACAATTCGGTACTAGTATCGGTCAGTGACCATTATTAGCTGCCGTTTATACCAGCTAAACTTGACAATGGTCACTGACCGAAACTACGCGAATTGTGCAAAATAAACGACAGCTGAAGGTTTCACCACGAATTTTAAGAAATGCTGGGATGGCTCCTTTGTAAGAGCACGGCCGAATTCCTTCCCCATCCTTAACACAATCCGCGCTTATGCTCCGTCCCTAACTACGTCGATGTCGACGGGACGTTCAATCTAATCTCTCTTCTTTTCTTCCGGATGCCGTCAAGTCTTTAGCCGTCCGTTTATTTCAATGTATCGTAAAACTAGACAACTTAGAGCCGCGCGTATCGTCACAGATTATTTGGTAAGCGTGATAGCGTTACGGAGATGTTAAGCAAACTCAAGTGGCAGACTCTGCAAGAAAGGCGCTTTGCATCGCGGTGTAGCTTACTGTTCAGGTTTCGAGAGGGTGCGTTTCTGGATGAGGTATCGAATATATTGCTTCCCCCTACTTATACCTCCCGAGGAGATCACGAATGTAAAATTAGAGAGATTTAAGAGCACACGGGGGCTTTCCTGCAGTCGTTCTTCCCCCGAACCATACGCGACTGGAACGGGAAAGGGAGGTAATGACAGTGGCACGTAAAGTGCCCTCCGCCACATACCGTTGGTTTGCTTGCGGGGTGTAAATGTAGATGTAGAGGTAGTGATGGGGACGGGAAAAACCGACAGGTTAAAACCGCTACCGGTATTTTAGTTCTGAACAACCGATAGTTTTGGCATTTGCCTGGTCTCAGTTATAACAGGTGTATAGCCGAGTAAACGTAGCGAAATATCAATCAGGCATAGCAGCAACACTAAATTTTTTCGTTTTTAAATAAACCATTCTAAAAAAAGGAGTAAATTAGCATTTACTTTGAAATACTGTGTTATTATAGAAAATGATAGAAGCAATGAGTGCTATTTTAATAACAATAATGACAGAAACGAGCAACAAACACGTGGCGTAAGAATTGGTACAACATTAAACTTCCTGGCAGATTAAAACTGTGTGCCAGATCGAGACCCGAACTCGGGGCCTTTGCTTTTGTCGGGCAAGTTCAAAACGGTTCAAATGGCTCTGAGCACTATGGGACTCAACTTCGGAGGTCATTAGTCCCCTATAACTTAGAACTAGTTAAACCTAACCAACCTAAAGACATCACAAACATCCATGCCCGAGGCAGGATTCGAACCTGCGACCGTAGCGGTCTTGCGGTTCCAGACTGCAGCGCCTTTAACCGCACGGCCACTTCGGCCGGCTGTCGGGCAAGTGTTCTACCACCTGAGGTATCCAAGTGCAACACACGATTGGTCCCCGTAGCTGTACTTCCGCCAGTATTTCGTCTGCTACCGTCCAAATTTCACAGAAGGTCTCCTGCGAACATTGCAGAACTAGCGCTCCTGAAGAACTGATATTGCAGACACATGGCTTAGTCACACCCTGGGTGATGTTCCCAGACTGAAATTTTCACTCTGCAGCGGAAGGTGCGCTGATATGAAACTTCCTGGCGGATTAAAACTCTTTGCCGGACAGCAAGCGCTCTACTAAAAGGCAAAAGGTCCCGAGTTCGAGTCTCGGTCTGGTACACAGTTGTAATCTGCCAGGAGGTTTCGTATCAGCGCACACTCCGCTGCAGAGTGAAAATTTCAGCTTGTACAGCATTGCTCAGACAATAACGTGCTTCTGCCCGCGTGTCTTGGCTTAAGAAATGCTGGTACGTGTGGTGTGCAATACGTGCCGTCACCTGGTCTCTACGGCAGGTTCCTGCTGTCGTCGTCGGATATTCGTTGTACTGCAGAATGGCACCAACCTTATCCTGGAAAATTTACGAAATGACGTAGCAATGAAGTAAGCTATTTGATCTGTTTTAAAAGATTAAATATTTGTTTACCATTTCTATGAAATACTAAAAAGGGAAGGAAAATACGGTAACAGTAATAAATTAAAAACATAACAATTCATTCATATTATACAATAAAAATAGAAACTAAATGGTCTGCTGCCTGTGTCTATATAATATTCTTTCATCTGGTTGTAGTCCTTCAAAACTGGCAAATTAACGTTTCAGTGTTCACCTTTTGGCACTTTCTCTGTAATGTCCAAACAGTGGCATGATCGCCGATTACAACATAATTTTTGAGCAGAGTTTCAAAAGATAATCAATAGTAAAAAATTGGATTTTTTTTTCTAGTATTCAACCTCTCGTAGCTTTTCGAGAAAAGCAGCAAACAATGCACGGACGAAGTTTTCTTTTATTTGCCTATTTAATTTAATATTTTGATTCTTTGTATCTTGAAACTGAATCAGTCTTTGTTCGATTTCTATGTTTATTACAAGAGACAATAGGAACAATAAACCGAAAACCTGTTATTTCAGAAACTAGTTGTTTTGAGGGGGTTTTCCGATTAAACTGACGTAAAAATAAGATGTCACCGAAAGCCGGTTGTTTCACTGATACCCACCACCTTTTTTTCGAAAGACTTTTGGTAATTTTTTAAATACAATCTTGTACAAACATATATTACGAAATTTAATTTCCACATATAAGAAATTTTATAGCTTTCATGCTTTAATTCTGACAGAAATATGGTTTTTATGTGCAATGAGGTTTTCAGAATATAGACTATTCAATGTCACAAAGTTACCTCTCAGCTCAGGACAACACTGTGACAGAAAGTCTAACACGGGGAAGATAGTGTTTAATTCATGTCACAATAATAAGCTTACCTGGAGTTTCTTTATGACAGACAGTTATAACTTTTTTTACGTATTTACCCAGTTTTATGAGTTTTGTTTTATCTATACACAGAAAAAACATTTATCGCCAAGTTTGTCGCTTTGGTGAGGAATATTTTTCTAATTTTCTTAAATCCGCCAGCCGGAGTGGCCGTGCGGTTCTAGGCGCTACAGTCTGGAACCGAGCGACCGCTACGGTCGCAGGTTCGAATCTTGCCTCGGGCATGGATATGTGTGATGTCCTTAGGTTAGTTAGGTTTAATTAGTTCTTAGTTCTAGGAGACTGATCACATCAGAAGTTAAGTCGCATAGTGCTCAGAGCCATTTGAACCATCCTAAATCCAAATAATTATAGGTGCATCCTGATTGTAGCAAAATAAGAACGAAAAAGCAATCTGCATTCACAAAGTAACTAAATGAAATTTTTACACCCTTTTTTTACATCCTTTCATTGGCACCGTATGAGAAAAGAAACAGGTCACAACACTTACAGTTAAAACAATATACTCGAAGCAAGCTAATTAATTCAAATTGTCAGACTTTTATTTGAAAGTTCAGTGGTATGAGAGAAAACCTAATTAGTTACACATTCAATACAATATTCTGAGCAACTATTTGTTACATTTAGGAAAAAAATTAGATTGCGAAATAAAATTATTTTTTGCTAAACAGTTGAAGAACGTATCTAATTTCATTAATGACATTTGTTTTATACAATTTAATTAGTCAGACTTGTTTCTACAGGTGTGTATGCTGAGGCAAAATTACACCGATAAACTACGGAAATAACATTTTTCCCTTTACAATGTCTGAAGAAAATTTTTATAAAATTTAACTCTTATACAAAATGATCTACAATTATGATTAGTTTATGTCAACTTACTTTCAGCTAGTCAGCTGTGCAGAGTTATCGGCAATAGCAGAAAGTTTCCAAGAGATCTGAAAACACGTTTTTCCACCTGCCAACAAAACGGTTTTGCGACCAGCTCCTGTGTAATGCACGTACTTGTAGTTTCCATCGCGAATGGTACTAGTATGCAAGAACATACTGCAGCAGAGCTATAGGCTGAATGTAGACCCAATTTGCAGTATTTAAGAGTAAAGAGTCGGAGTGCGCTTCTGTCGCAAAGTAATACCTCAGTCAAGAGTCTGCCAGTTTTACGGCACCCAAAGAACTCTGTTACGTGTCGGATCCAGTCCCGAATACCACGCCAACATTCCAGCGGAGTAAATGGCAACAAAGAAAAACGTCAGAGTACGTGGTTCTATTGTTGAGTAGCGCAGTAGCAAACATTACTTCCGCTGGCTTACTTGCATGCCACGAAGCCTCGTTAATTCTAAATCTTAATCTTGCTGAACAGTGTAAAGCATTTGAATCAGCTGCCACCGAAATAAACCTCCTTGGCAGAATATCTCACAGAGCAAATCGCAACATCGAAAACAGAAGACATGGGAAATATCGCAAATGTCCCCCAACCTCTGAAAATAGATTACGGAAAACTTAACACACTTCAAAAATTCAAATATCTGGGAGAAATATTTTAAAAACCAATGGACTGATCAAAGAGGCATAGATATGGCGTACCAACTCTCTAAGAATGCCTATAATAAAAAAAATAAAATAAATAGTAATTTGTGTAGGTGGTATAAAACAGCTTTAATGAAGGTTAAGAACTGCAGAATGACATATGCAGCCGTAAAAGTATTTTTTTATTAAAGACGCTCGACTTCCGTCTAAGGTCAGACCATCGTCGAGTCCAAAAACATCTCAGCTATGCATTTACACGATTGGAATGGCAGTTGTGAGTTGCAGATAATTCTATCACAAAAATCAGCAGTATGCGCGTCACACATACGTTCTGTCAGCCTCAGGAATGCGTCAACTTATAACGGCAATGCCGATTGTGTAAATGCATAGCTGAGATGTTATTTGGACCCGACGATTGTCTGACCCTACACCAGTGGTATTCAACTTGGTCGCTACCGTCCACTAGTAGGTTTTCTACCTTTCATGGTGAGCAGCAGGTAGTTTTAGAAAATTTTCATTTGATTTTTATAAAATCTTGACAAATTATTTGATAATTAACCATTATTACATTCTTAAACTTGCTGTAACTCAGCTTCGTAGATTTTATAACGGGAAGTTATTTCCCTAGTATATAAATTACCATTACTGTGGAACTGATAGGCGATTAGGAAATTTTAATACTAACAGAGATTCAAAAGTGGGCGGTACTTAAAGAAGGTTAGCTACTACTGTTCTAGAGCGAAGTCGACCATCTTCAATAAGAAAATGCTGTTATAGCTGTGTGTTTCATTGTGCAGCTTTAAAAAATAATCAAATTCCATTAACAGTTATAAAATCACAGTCCCTCTCTGCAGAAGAGTGTTATGCCACACTTAAAGCAGGAAATACAGAGAAAAAGGAGAAAACGAGAGGAGAATCATTCGTAATACTCTGGGACCCACCATAGATGAAAATGGCAACTATAAATTATGAAGCAGCAAGGAACTATCCAAAATTCACAGACCCTAAAATATATTTCGGAGAAGGAGGGTCAGTGTCTTTAAAAATCTGAAATGTACGGAGAACAAAACATTAAGTAAAAGAATCTATGAATTTTCATTAATAAAAATAACCAATTAATTGGTTGAGTACTCATCCAGACTTAAAAAAGAGAAACATAACTGTGGAAGACATTCACAACTGGGAAAAATGCAGAACAAGAAGTTCGTAAGAAAAGGAGAAGAAACATGGACGATTATTCACCCACGAACAAAAACAACGGCTGAGTGAAAGAATGAAAACGTACTGGGAATATAGGAAGAAGAACGTTATTCGAAAGATAGTTCCTCTAAGCGAATGATTTACGTCGTCTACCGATGGCCATATTCGATGCAAAAAGTGCAAGGCATTTATTATAGTCGCAGGCTGACGGTTAGAAATTAGTTTATAGAATATGACAGTTTTAACGAATTTCTTAACGCCAGTGAGAAAAACCTCAATCTTATAAACCAAAAATTACATTTAATAACCGAACATGGATATGTAAAACGCATATACCTTTCTAAAAATTCTAAACCAAAATAATTTAATTAAATAAAAACAAATTTACCCAGACCCGTGTTGACGGGGGAAAGGCGGAGAAGTGCTGCGGTCTTCAGCCCAAAGATTGGTTTGACGAAGGTCTCTACGCTAGTCTATTCAGTGCATTCATCTCTGAATAACTACAGGACGCTAAATACGCTGTCTAATCAAAAGTATGCGGACACCCCTACGTAATGAGGAACTGACCAGTTACTGTCATAAGAAGCGGACCCTCCATTATGAGAGCAGGCGGGGAGTATTGTGTTGTCAGCAGAGAAGACGTAACGGCACTATATGTCGGTCAATGACTTCGAACTGGAACTAGTCATTCGATGTTACCTGGTAACAAATATATCAAGGATATGCCAGCCTTTATAAAGGTGCCCAAGTCAACTATTGGTGATGAGACTGTGAAGTGAAGAGTTGAATGAACAACCTCAGCTTAACCAAAGCCAATCAGACCTCATCTACTGACGTACACGAACCGCCGAGCAATGAGAAGAGTTGTTGTAAAAAAAATCATGAAATCAGATGAAGCAATCACTCTTGAGTTCCAGAGTGCTGCGAGCGGGACAGATAGCACGACGACTGTGGCAAACCGCTCCTCACAGGCCAAAATTTCTGTTGTCAGTGTCAAGCGACACTTGAAGTGGTGGAAAGACCGACGCCGCTGAACAGTGGATGAGTGGAAACGAGCGATTTGGAGTGATGAATCATTCTATCCACTGTGGCAGTCCTGCGGAAGGCTCTGAGTTTGGCCAGTACCTGGAGAAGTGTTATCATCAGTGTTGTACGGAGGAGGTGGTATTATGGCATACTGGTGTTCTATGTGGTTGGGATGTGAGCCGCTTATTGTGATTAAGAAAACGCTAAATGTGGAGGGATATGTACATAGTTTACAGCACTGTGTGCCGTGTACAGTAGAGGATCAGTTCAGAGCATCCTGTCATAAATCAGCAAATGTGAGGCAATGTTTTCTGGATAATAACGTTTCTGAAATGGACTGACCTGCCCAGAGTCCCGACATCAACCAAACGGAACACCTTTGTGTTGAGCAAGAACATCACTTCAGTCTCCGGTGTCGGCTCTTGAGGAAGATTGGGCTGAAATTCCTTCATATAATTCAGACACCTCATTTACACTGTTCCCATGTGAGTTCAAGCCGTCATGAAGGCGAAACGTGCTCACATTTCACATTAATGTCCACTAATAATCAACGTCCAATCAATGTCCAATAATAATCAACAAAAGGATAACGTTCTAAGAGTCGGGGCGTGGAATGTCAGAAGCTTGAACGTGGAAGGGAAACTAGAAAAATCTGAAAAGGGAAATGCAAAGGCTCAATCTAGATATAGTAGGGGTCAGTGAAGTGAAGTGGAAGGAAGGAAGGAAGGATTTCTGGTCAGATGAGTATCGGGTAATATCAACAGCAGCAGAAAATGGTATAACAGGTGTAGGATTCGTTATGAATAGGAAGGTAGGGCAGAGGGTGTGTTACTGTGAACAGTTCAGTGATCGGGTTGTTCTAATCAGAATCGACAGCAGACCAACACCGATAACGATAGTTCAGGTATACATGCCGACGTCGCAAGCTGAAGATGAACAGATAGAGAAAGTGTATGAGGATATTGAAAGGGTAATGCAGTATGTAAAGGGGGACGAAAATCTAATAGTCATGGGCGACTGGAATGCAGTTGTAGGGGAAGGAGTAGAAGAAAAGGCTACAGGAGAATATGGGCTTGGGACAAGGAATGAAAGAGGAGAAAGACTAATTGAGTTCTGTAACAAGTTTCAGCTGGTAATAGCGAATACCCAGTTCAAGAATCACAAGAGGAGGAGGTATACTTGGAAAATGCCAGGAGATACGGGAAGATTTCAATTAGATTACATCATGGTCAGACAGAGATTCCGAAATCAGATACTGGACTGTAAGGCGTACCCAGGAGCAGATATAGACTCAGATCACAATATACACTCCTGGAAATTGAAATAAGAACACCGTGAATTCATTGTCCCAGGAAGGGGAAACTTTATTGACACATTCCTGGGGTCAGATACATCACATGATCACACTGACAGAACCACAGGCACATACACACAGGCAACAGAGCATGCACAATGTCGGCACTAGTACAGTGTATATCCACCTTTCGCAGCAATGCAGGCTGCTATTCTCCCATGGAGACGATCGTAGAGATGCTGGATGTAGTCCTGTGGAACGGCTTGCCATGCCATTTCCACCTGGCGCCTCAGTTGGACCAGCGTTCGTGCTGGACGTGCAGACCGCGTGAGACGACGCTTCATCCAGTCCCAAACATGCTCAATGGGGGACAGATCCGGAGATCTTGCTGGCCAGGGTAGTTGACTTACACCTTCTAGAGCACGTTGGGTGGCACGGGATACATGCGGACGTGCATTGTCCTGTTGGAACAGCAAGTTCCCTTGCCGGTCTAGGAATGGTAGAACGATGGGTTCGATGACGGTTTGGATGTACCGTGCACTATTCAGTGTCCCCTCGACGATCACCAGTGGTGTACGACCAGTGTAGGAGATCGCTCCCCACACCATGATGCCGCGTGTTAGCCCTGTGTGCCTCGGTCGTATGCAGTCCTGATTGTGGCGCTCACCTGCACGGCGCCAAACACGCATACGACCATCATTGGCACCAAGGCAGAAGCGACTCTCATCGCTGAAGACGACACGTCTCCATTCGTCCCTCCATTCACGCCTGTCGCGACACCACTGGAGGAGGGCTGCACGATGTTGGGGCGTGAGCGGAAGACGGCCTAACGGTGTGCGGGACCGTAGCCCAGCGTCATGGAGACGGTTGCGAATGGTCCTCGCCGATACGCCAGGAGCAACAGTGTCCCTAATTTGCTGGGAGGTGGCGGTGCGATCCCCTACGGCACTGCGTAGGATCCTACGGTCTTGGCGTGCATCCGTGCGTCGCTGCGGTCCGGTCCCAGGTCGACGGGCACGTGCACCTTCCGCCGACCACTGGCGACAACATCGATGTACTGTGGAGACCTCACGCCCCACGTGTTGAGCAATTCGGCGGTACGTCCACCCGGCCTCCCGCATGCCCACTATACGCCCTCGCTCAAAGTCCGTCAACTGCACATACGGTTCACGTCCACGCTGTCGCGGCATGCTACCAGTGTTAAAGACTGCGATGGAGCTCCGTATGCCACGGCAAACAGGCTGACACTGACGGCGGCGGTGCACAAATGCTGCGCAGCTAGCGCCATTCGACGGCCAACACCGCGGTTCCTGGTGTGTCCGCTGTGCCGTGCGTGTGACCATTGCTTGTACAGCCCTCTCGCAGTGTCCGGAGCAAGTATGGTGGGTCTGACACACCGGTGTCAATGTGTTCTTTTTTCCATTTCCAGGAGTGTAGTAGTGATGAAGAGTAGGCTGAAGTTCAAGACATTAGTCAGGAAGAATCAATACGCAAAGAAGTGGGATACGGAAGTACTAAGGAATGACGAATTAGGTTTGAAGTTCTCTAACGCTATAGATATTGCAATAAGGAATAGCGCAGTAGGCAGTGCAGTTGAAGAGAAATGGACATCTCTAAAAAGGGCCATCACAGAAGTTGGGAAGGAAAACATAGGTACAAAGAAGATAGCTGCGAAGAAACCATGGGTAACAGAAGAAATACTTCAGTTGATTGATGAAAGGAGGAAGTACAAACATGTTCCGGGAAAATCAGGAATACAGAAATACAAGTCACTGAGGAATGAAATAAATAGGAAGTGCAGGGAAGCTAAGACGAAACGGCTGAAGGAAAAATGTGAAGACATCGAAAAAGATATGATTGTCGGAAGGACAGAGTCAGCATACAGGAAAGTCAAAACAACCTTTGGTGACATTAAAAGCAATGATGGTAACATTAAGAGTGCAACGGGAATTCCACTGTTAAATGCAGAGGAGAGAGCAGATAGGTGGAAAGAATACATTGAAAGCCTCTATGAGGGTGAAGATTTGTCTCATGTGATAGAAGGAGAAACAGTAGTCGATTTAGGGGATCCAGTATTAGAATCGGAATTTAAAGGAGCTTTGGAGGACTTACGGTCAAATAAGCCAGAAGGGGTAGATAACATTCTATCAGAATTTCTACAATCATTGGGGGAAGTGGCAACAAAACGTTTATTCACGTTGGTGTGTAGAATATATGAGTCTGGCGACATACCATATGACTTTCGGAAAAGCATCATCCACACAATTCCGAAGACAGCGAGAGCTGACAAGTGCGAGAATTATCGCACACTCAGCTGAACAGCTAATGCATCGAAGCTACTTACAAGAATAATATACAGAAGAATGGAAAAGAAAATTGAGAATGCGCTAGGTGACGATCAGTTTGGCTTTAGGAAAAGTAAAGGGACGAGAGAGGCAATTCTGACGTTACGGCTAACAATGGAAGCAAGGCTAAAGAAAAATCAAGACACTTTCATAGGATTTGTCGATCTGGAAAAAGCGTTCGACAATATGAAATGGTGCAAGCTGTTCGAGATTCTGAAAAAAGTAGGGGTAAGCTATAGGGAGAGACGGGTCATATACAATATGTACAACAACCAAGAGGGAATAATAAGAGTGGACGTGCTCGTATTAAGATGGGGGTATGACAAGGCTGTAGCCTTTCGCCCCTACTCTTCAATCTCTACATCGAGGAAGCAATGATGGAAATAAAAGAAAGGTTCCGGAGTGGTATTAAAATACAAGGTGAAAGCATATCAATGATACGATTCGCTGATGACATTGCTATCCTAAGTGAAAGTGAAGAAGAATTAAATGATCTGCTGAACGGAATGAACAGTCTAATGAGTACACAGTATGGTTTGAGAGTAAATCGGAGAAAGACGAAGGTAATGAGAAGTAGTAGAAATGAGAACAGCGAGAAACTTAACATCAGGATTGATGGTCACGAAGTCAATGAAGTTAAGGAATTCTGCTACCTAGGCAGTAAAATAACCAATGACGGACGGAGCAAGGAGGACATCAAAAGCAGACTCGCTATGGAAAAGAAGGCATTTCTGGCCAAGAGAAGTCTACTAATATCAAATACCGGCCTTAATTTGAGGAAGAAATTTCTGAGGATGTACGTCTGGAGTACAGCATTGTATGGTAGTGAAACATGGACTGTGGGAAAACCGGAACAGAAGATAATCGAAGCATTTGAGATGTGGTGCTATAGACGAATCTTGAAAATTAGGTGGACTGATAAGGTAAGGAATGAGGAGGTTCTACGCAGAATCGGAGAGGAAAGGAATATGTGGAAAACACTGATAAGGAGAAGGGACAGGATGATAGGACATCTGCTAAGACATGAGGGAATGACTTCCATGGTACTAGAGGGAGCTGTAGAGGGCAAAAAGTGTAGAGGAAGACAGAGATTGGAATACGTCAAGCAAATAATTGAGGACGTAGGTTGCAAATGCTACTCTGAGATGAAGAGGTTAGCACAGGAAAGGAATTCGTGGCGGGCCGCATCAAACCAGTCAGTAGACTGATGACAAAAAAAAAAAAAAAAAAAAAAATAGGTGTCCAAATACTTTTTGTCAGATACTGTACATTCGTACCCGGTGCTGCAGTTAAACCTCGTTCTCCTTGTTCGGTATCCCCCCCCCCCCTCCCTGTCCTTCTTTCCATTCCCAAACTGATGATTTTCTGACGTCTTAGGACGTTCCCTGTCAACCGACATGCTTTTTTACTCACGTTGTGCCATAAATTTCACTTCTCTCCCCTTCGACTCTGTAGCCTATCATTAACTCCCTGTGAAACTATTTAATCTTTCCAGTATTCTTTAGTGAACATTTCAAAAACTTTTATTCTCTTCTTGTCTGAATTGTTTATCGTCTGCATTTCACATCGTACAATTCCCTAAATCGTTTCAGGCAAATGCCGGGATGGTTCCTTTGAAAGGGCACGGCCGATTTCCTTCCCAATCCTTCCCTAACCCGAGCTTGTGCTCCGTCTCTAATGACCTCGTTGTCGACGGGACGTTAAACTCTAACCACCACCACCACAACATCGCACAAGACTATATTGCAGATAAACGCCTTCATAAAAGAGCGTCTAGCTCTTAAATGAATACCCTTAGTTAAAATAATTCTTTTTTTCGGAAACGCCCTTCTTATAACGGCCAGTCTCCGTTTTACGTTCTGCTTTGACCATTGTAGTTATTTTGCTGATCATTACTGCTTTTAGTGCCTCATTTCCTAATCATAGCCGCATTCGGGAGGACGACGGTTCAATCCGGCGTCCGGCCATCCTGATTTAGGTTTTCCGTGCTTTCCCTAAATCGCTCCAGGCAAATTCCGGGATGGTTCCTTTCAAAGTGCACGGCCGACTTCCTTCTCCGTCCTTCCCTAATCCGATGAGACCGATGATCTAGCTGTTCGGTCTCTTCCCACAAACAACCCAACTCAATCCTAATCATGGCATCATCGCCTCCCTTAATTTGACTACATTCCATTAGAGCCTGCATCATTCACCAATCATCTGCAGGTCATTCTGCATATCGATACTGTCTTCTGGGGTTGCTACTATCTTATGGACAACGGTATCATCCACGAACTATCTTAAAGAGCTTTATAAGTTTTCTGCTATATCATTTATATACATTTAGAAAAAAATGGAATCGTCTTACCTTACTCCCTTGGGATACTTCGGAAATTACATTTATACACTATAAACGAATCTGTGCCATTCTTCAGTTAATATGAAGGGGAAGGAAAAAATATTCTTTAGCTATCATGGGCACACAGATTGAATCTCCTTTCTTCCCTTTTTGACTGAAGCAGATCAACATTGACGATTTACAACTCTTTCCCCTTCCCTGTAGTTGCATTTATTGGTATTAATTTTACAGCTCTGAGTGGAAAAAATACAATGTAATCAGGTGTTTTTCTTTTAACAAAGTGTATTCTTTTTTAAAGAATATGAATACCATCGCCTAGTATTTTAGTAAGACGACGAAGTTTTAACAGTGTCTGAAGTGGAACTTTTTGTGACTACTCACAAGTCGCCATTCGTCTTCCTAAATTTTGAAAATATTACATACCCACAAATTATCGTACAGGCGTCCTTGCCTCTGCTGACTGACCTTCCGATGGATTGCACCCATAAATTGCTCACGTCGTAGCAGGTGCCCCTGTAGTTTCATAGCTCCTGTCACTGGATTTCTTATATTTAGCCAAAGATTATCATTATGTGTTGTTCTGTTTCTGAGATCGACGTGCTTCCCGCAGTGTAATACTACATATTCTACACACACTACCCGGCCGGAGTGGCCGAGCGGTTCTAGGCGCTTCAGTCTGGAACTGCGCGACCGCTACGGTCGCAGGTTCGAATCCTGCCTCGGGCGTGGATGTGTGTGATGTCCTTAGGTTAGTTAGGTTTAAGTAGTTCTAAGCTCTAGGAGACTGATGACCTCAGATATTAAGTCCCATAGTGCTCAGAGCCATTGGAACCATTTTCTACACACACTAACTCTCCATAGTCACATGTGTCTGTGGGGAGCTTTCTGACATATTGGGGATGTAACATAATACCACAACCACTACATCGTGAACATAAGGAAAGTGGAATCAGCCAATCTTATTGGGTTCAGAAACTCTAGCAGAGGTTCAGCAGTTAAATTCCATAAGATGGGTACACATTTTTGTTGGAATTTTATAAACTTCGTCTTCCTTGTTGGCTGAAGGACAGGCTAATTTCCGCAGCATCAAATCGTCAGACTGAGCCGGGTGTAGACAGGTGACGAAACCTTTGCCCCGTTCACACCACGGGTTGTCTTTGGTATTTTCCAGAAGGAGGCCTTGTCACAGACTTATTTTTGTACTCCAGGGCTTTCATTTTCGAGAGGAAACCAAATGAGTGCTGTCTTTCCCTGTTGGAAATAGTCATCGATGACGGCCTTGACGTCTTTTGCTGTGTGCGCAAGATGATACGACTGAAAGGCAGAGTTGCACACACTGCACAGTAGGGGAAACAAACATTAAAGAAAAGAAAGAGACGTAGTTGTCTGTCGGCACTATGTCTTCCAAGAGACCTTCTGTTCTAGAACATTTCCTTTTGTATGCTTATAAATCCTATTCTCCATTCCCACAACAGTGATTATATGGAAATACAGTCTTGTGCAGGATAGGACACAACTAGGGGACGACTGTTCACACACGTTTGTATATATTAAGTATTCTCTGTGTGATCATGTTCACTTGTTTAAATATTGTGTTTCCGAGTTAGAAAATTGCGAACCAGTCCAGCACTGTCTGTAATAAGAGCTGAAAGAGCTTGGATTGCACACTGGGCTGTCCAGTGCTATAAATCGTCGCTTGTTAACCCAGCGCGCGTATTCGTTCTCTACGTGACTAGCCTGCGTATCTCGAATGCAAGCGTTTAACGCTCTGTACTGGCCGACCAGTTCGCTTTTTCTTCTCAACGTAAATTGTAATTAATTTCAAGTGAGAGTGAGGGGTGCTTTTTGATCGCACGGAAAGAGATTAATGAATCGAATTAATATATCAGCACGATTTAATTTTCTTTCCAGAGACTGCTTGCTACTGAAATGGCAGTGCTACGGTGCTCGCTTCCACGATACCAACGACCAGGACAGAAAAATTAAACACCGCACTGAGTGAATATAATAATACTATTCGGATACCCAGACAGATTTATACGGCTTCCTTTCACCACTCCACGACAATAATAGATGCTAAAGAGCCAATTTTTTTCACGATACTATTCAGAACGAAACTTTTCATTAATTATGAACTCGCCACTGACGACACATCATCTTGAAAGCACTGTGTAGATTGACAAACCAGTCCAAGTATAATTTTAAATTTACCACTCTTGCTTTAAACTGATTGCCGTATATATGCCACGGTAGGATCACAGCTTCAGCAGAAGTTATTTCTAAATATCACAATAGAACAAATTCTGTAACTAACCTTGGAACTCTTATCACTTTGGCCATTATACCATCTGAGATACACTGAATCTTTTAGTTTAAAAACTCCAGATTTATTGTGCACTACCCTTTTTTAAATATCAGTTACGAATTAATTTATCTTTCATTTTATTATTTGTGGAAAAACTAATCTAGTCCTTTTGAACACGTAACTACTTTGCAGTTTGATATGACGCCTTATCAATGAATGGTATGCAGAAAGATTCGTGGGGAGGAGGAGGTCATTGCTACAGTGCTGTTTCCTGGGGTTGTCTTTGTTACTGTATTTTTCCTTAATCCTACTGTGAAGCTTACTGACGATGGCACATCTACGGCCTTTATTGTGAGCTGTCAGTTTAACTTCTTTTATGTTGAATTGGTAGACGGAGTATGTATACCACCATATAGTTAACTTATTTAATCAGAAAGAAAATTCAACCACTGGAAGAAACTTTCAACAGGCATTGGCACAATCTTTTATAAGTTAAATGGACAGCTTTCACGATGAAATAAGCTAAGAAGATCAATCTTTTCAATAATATTCATCATAAACGTGAGAGTAGCCAGCGATTGTAGCATCTCGTTCTTCGGTACAGCCAATAAAATCACTGGATGACGTGACGTCAGGTATAAACATATTCGTCTTTGGTCTATCTCATCATCAACGTTTCTTACATTAGTGATGCGGACCTCTAAGCTGTAATGTATAAAGAAAAACCATTCCTCAAGTAAATAAAATGTGGAGATCATGTGTATAATTTGAAAGCTATTGTAATCAAGAAAAATCATGAATAGTTTGCCACAGTACACTGAGGTGATAACATTATACCTCCTAACATCTTATCGAACCTACTTTCGCACAACATAGTCAGCAACTCAACGTGGCATGGACTCAGCAAGTCGTTGAAAGTCCCCTGCAGAAATACTGAGCCATTTTCCTGCACTTCTCCATAATTTTTATGTCGTTTCAACTTCTCTGTGTTTAACAGCATCGTCCGCGACAAACTTCATGCAGCTTCCGACACATGAGAAAGTAATGGTGTTGTGTCACTGACCTGCGGTATGACCCAACTTACTTTTACACATGAAGATTTCTCTCCGTTGCGAATGACATACTGTGTTTTGTTTTATAGGAGCCCCTCAGTCCAATCACAAAACTGGTCTCAGATTCCATATGCTCGTATCTTGTAGTCTACGGTGCGAAACTGGATCAAACACTTTCTGGAAGTCAAAAAACAATGCATTCTGGACGGCGGTATCTACTGCCTTCTCTATCACGTGGACCAACTGGCAACATCGATGTTTACGTCGACATTGTTGATGTACTCTAGCAAGCGGGAATGACCTGCACATTTATCGAATCTCTAGGGACGTATCGGTGTTTCAGAGACCAATGGTACACAGCTGTGAAAAGGGAAGTCTGTTTTCTTTGCATAGTTTGTGCAGAATAGTATAAGTATTCCATTAATTATTGCTCGCTAAAAACTGAACTGATACTGCAATCACTCACACAAAATGAATGTGTGATTACAATCAGCTTCTGATGTTAATTCGTACGAACGAATTTGCGAGTCTCTAATACCTTCCATGTGGAGATGACTGGCAAAGTTGACGCGATGGCTATTAAGTATCGTCAATGTGAAGTCCACGATCTTCTTAATTACAGTACTGCCGGTTTCCCTGCCATCGTGTGTCTTCCACTCTTTCCAGACGTTTCATGTCCTTGAGAAAGTCCAGAGGCGTAGTCGGAATCACTGAAATCGGGGGTAAGTACGTGCCAGTTGTACGTTGCGTCCTTTACGAAGAAGTCCACGAACTCAGTTTGGAGGCCTTGGTGTGACAGTATCCAGGGAAAGTTCACCAAATTCCCGTATCTCTGTAGCTCAATCACTTATTGCGTTACATAAGACGAACGTGCATGATCCTCCGTACTGCTGAGATATAGTGACCTAATAATATACTGAACGAGAGAGTAAGGAAAAAATCCAATGCTTATGTCTCCGTTGGCAAAAGTTTCCACATTTGTCCCCCATTCCATTCTTCTGGAAGGGACTGCAGAGGGAGAGGTAATCACGAGAACAAGATTAAAGAAACGACGAACGGTAATATTGTTATATTTTACGTTTCTCATCGTTCCTTAGTTGCTTCAAGATTCATGGAGGTATGTCCCATCTTCGCAGCTGAATGAAAGGCAGTTTGGTTTTTTCTCCATCGGCGTTTCGCTTCTTTTGTTTATGAAACATCTTCAGTGGTCAGTAATACATGTTACTATGTTACGTTTCCTCATGCTTTTCTCTCGTTTTCCAAGTCAGAAAAATTTTTGTAGCACAAGTTCCGTGAGTTTAACTTATCATTTGGTGTTACTTACGATTTTCAGTGTTGCTAGTCCACATGTGTGGTCCTTGAGATTTGTTCATAAGGTCTCCAGGACCTGGACTAGCAACATCGGAAATCGTAAGTAACATCAAACGGTAATTTAACCTCACGAAACTTGTGTTACAAAAGTTGTTTACAATCTTAAAAATATGAGAAAAAATATCTGTAACAACTAGGCCACTGAGAATGCTTCGTGAATAAAAGAAGCGAGACGTGTGTGGCACAAAAACCAAGCTGTTTTTCGTTTCCAAAATGGATTTTTCACTCTGCTGCGGAGTGTGAGCTAATCTAAAACTTCCTAGATTTACAAATGTGTACCGGACCGAGACTCGAACTCGGGACCTTTGCCTTCCACAGACAAGTGTTCTACCAGGTAGGAGACGAGGTACTGGCGGAATTAAAGCTGTGGGAACGGGTCGTGAGTCGTGCTTGGGTACCTCAGTTGGTAGAGCTCTTGCGCACGAAAGGCAAAGGTCTCGAGTTCCGGTCTCAGTCCGGTCCCCAGCTGTGGTTAAGCCATGTCTCCGCAGTACCCTTTCTTCCAGAAGTGCTAGTTCTGCAACGTTCGAAGGAGAGCTTCTGTGAAGTTTGGAAGGTAGGAGACGAGATAGTGTCGGAATTAAAGCTGTGGGGACCGGTCGTGAGTCGTGCTTGGATTGCTCAATTGGTAATGCACTTGCTCGCGAAAGTTCGAGTCTCGGTCCGGCACACAGTTTCAATCTGCTTTTCATTTAGTTGCAAAGACGGAACATACCTCCATGAACGGGTAATAGTCTACTACAAAATGACCGTGGAGTGTCAGAAGTTTGAACGTGCAAGCGAAGCTCGGAAATGTGAAAAGGGTCATGCAATGGGTTATAGTGGGGACCAGCGAAGTGAAATTGGAAAGAAGATAAGTATTCCTGGCCAGGCAAACATAGGAATCAACAGTAGCACAAAAACATAACGGGAGTCGTTTTCGTTATGAATAGTAAGGTTGGGTGAGAGTTTGTACAGCTCAGTGATAAGTTTGTTCTCATCAGCATCGACAGCAGATATTTAATAATCATGGGGGATTGGAACACTGAAGTAGGTAAAGCCATAGAAAACAGAGTTATGGAAGGAAATAGAACTAGTAACGGAAATGAGAGACGAGAACGGCTAATTGAGTTCTGGGATAAATTTCAGCTGGTAATATCTAAAACACTGCTCAAAACTTGCATGGTGGTATACTTCGTAAAGGCACTGATACACGGGATTACATCATGGTCAGGTACAGATTCCTAAATCAGATACTGAAATCTAATGCGCATCCGGGAGCAGATGTAAACACGGATCGCAGTTTAGTAGTTATGAAGTTTAGGATAATCGTCAAGAAGATTCAATACGGAAGGAAATGGGATGCTGAAATAATGAGAAATGATGAGATACGTTTGAAGTTCTCTAAGGCTGTAGATACTCCGATGACGAATAGCAGGGTGGGCAGTTCAGTTGAAAAGAAATGGACATTTATCAAAAGAACAATTGCAGAAGTTATTAAGACAAGCATGGACACAGACAAGCATAGATACAAAGGAGGTTAATAGTTCAAACCCTGGGCAACAGAAGATAAAATCCATTTGATGGACGAAAGAAGAAGAACAAAAGTGTTCAGGGAACACAATAATACTGAAATATGGGTCGTCTAGTAAATAATTAATTAGGAAGTGCAGGCAAGCCAAGGCGAATCGCTGCAGGAAAAACATCAAGAAAACGAAACAGATACGGTCATCGGAAGAACTACTTTAGCGTACAGAAAAGTAAAAACAGCCGTCGGTGCAATTAAAATCAAGGGCGTCAACATTAAGAGTACAATGGGTATCACACCGTTAAACACTTAGAAGAGGGCGTAAGGGTGGAAGAGAACGCTGAATGCCTTTACGGGGCAGAGAACTCGTCTGATGACGTGATAGAAGAAGAAATGAGACTAAACATGTAAGACATAAGGGACCCAGTATTAGAGTCAAAGTTTAACAGAGTACGGAAAACTTGCGATCAAGTGAGGCAGTATGTCTAGATAACTTTCCAGGGAATTTCTAAAAATCATTCACGCATGTGGCAACCACAACTATTCAGGTTGGTGTATAGAATCTATAAGGCTAGAAATATACCACTAGACTTCCAAAAAAACACTATCCCCACAACGCCAGGGTAACGGCAGATGAGTATGATTACTGTCGCATCATCAGCTAGACAGCTCATGGATCAAATCTCCAACGTCAAAGTTCGTGACAAGAATTATATGCAGAAGAATGGAAGACAAAATAGAGGATCTGTTAGAGCACGATCTGTTTGGTTTTTGAAAGGTGAAGACACCAGAGAGATCGTTCTAACGATGAAACTGATAGTGGAAGTAAGACTTCAGGTAATTTGTCGACCTAGATTAAACACTGTACAATGCAAAATGGTGGAATATGTTCGCAATTCTGAGAGCAAAAAGAAGTAACATATAAGAAAACACTGCCGCACGGGATTAGCCGAGCGGTTTCAGTCGCTGCAGTCATGGACTGTAAGGCTGGTCCCGGCGGAGGTTCGAGTGCTCCCTCGGGCATGGGTGTGTGTGTTTGTCCTTAGGATAATTTAGGTTAAGTAGTGTGTAAGCTTAGGGACTGATGACCTTAGCAGGTAAGTCCCATAAGATTTCACACACATTTGAACATGTTTTTAATGAGAAAACACTAGTAATATGCAACATGTACAAGAACCAAGAGGGAACAATAAGAATGACAAACCAAGAACGAAGTGCTCGGATTAAGAAGAGTGTAACACAGGGAAGCTATATTTCGCCCTTACTTTTCAGTTTAAATATCGAGAAGCAGTGACAGAAGTGAAAGAATGATTCAAGAGTGGGATTAAAATTCGCGGTGAGGATATATCACTGATAAGTTTCACTTTCAATGAAAGCGAAAAAAATGCAGAACCTGTTGAATGGAATGAATAGTCTAATGAGTACGGAATATGGACTGAGAGCAAACCGAAGAAAGATGAAAGTAATTAGGGTTAGTAGAAATCCAACTGGCATAAGCAAGAAATCAGAATTGTGAACTACAAAGTAGGCGAAGTGAAGCAGTTCTGCTACCTTGGGAGCAAAATAACGCGTGACATACGAAGTAAGGAAGGCATAAAAAGCAGACTAGCCCTGAGAAAGACGGTATCCCTGGCAAACAGAAGTCTGTATCAAACATCGGCCTTATTTAGAATAAGAATTTTCTGAGACTGTACATCTGGAGTGCAGATCGTGCTGGACTAAAGGTAGTTAGTTATGGACTATAGGAAAACTGGGAAAGAAGAGTATCGAAGCGGTTGATTAAATAAGACTGATAAAATGAGAAATGGAAAGGTTCTTCGGATAATATACGAAGAAAGATACATGTAGAAAAAACTGACTAGAAGAAGAGAAAGGATGTGTTCAGACATCAGGGGATGAGTAGAGGAAGTTGCTGAGGGGGAAATCTTGGGGAAACGGAGATTATAATACATCCAACAAATAACTGAGGTTGGTGCAAGTGTTATTCTGAAATGGCTCTGAGCACTATGGGACTTAACTGCTGAGGTCATCAGTCCCCTAGAACTTATAACTACTTAAACCTAACTAACCTAAGGACATCACAGACATCCATGCCCGAGGGAGGATTCGAACCTGCGACCGTAGCGGTCGCGCGGTTCCAGACTGTAGCGCCTAGAGCCGCTCGGCCAATCCGGCCGGCTGTTATTCTGAGATGAATAGGTTGGCACAAGGGATTGTTTAGTGGCCCGCCGTATCAATTCAATCAAAACACTAATAACAAAACTCTGGTTGCAGAGCAGGACGCGAACATATACAGGGCCACAGCATCCATTACCTAAAGAAAATGTCTGGATTAGTAGTCTGAATACCACATCAACAATGGAATTGGCATCATACTCGAAACAGCATAATATACAATCATTTCGTTGTATCATTTCATCAGTCACGTCAAGGCAGGTGCTAATATATACGAGTGCTACAGAATCATCATTTTAATGGTTCAAATGGCTCTGAGCACTATGGGACTCAACATCTTAGGTCATAAGTCCCCTAGAACTTAGAACTACTTAAACCTAACTAACCTAAGGACATCACACACACCCATGCCCGAGGCAGGATTCGAACCTGCGACCGTAGCAGTCCCGCGGTTCCGGACTGCAGCGCCAGAACCGCTAGACCACCGCGGCCGGCATCATCATTTTAATGTCATGGTTGCAAAATTACTAATGCACATTAGCTATAGAAGGATGTGATGATTGGTAAAAGTCGACCTTGGGGAGAACGGTGCGGATTCCGGAGAAATGCAGAAACACGCGAAGCAGTAGCGACCCTACGACTTGTCTTAGAACACAACTGACGATTGTAGAAGTAAAGAGGATATCAAACGTCGATTGTCAATAGCATGAAACGCATTCCTGAAAGTTATAAAACATCAAATTTAAATGTAAGGGTGGAGAGGTCTTCCCTGAAACATTTTTTGCAGTGTAGCGTAATATGGAAGCGAAATGTGGACGAAACAGGAAGCCGAGAAGAGAAGTTTGTGAAATGTGATGTTACAGAAAAATTCCGAAGATTAGATGGGTAGATAACTAAGGAAGAGGTGTTCAATAGAGTCGGGAAGGAAAAACTAAAAAGCCTGTTACATTGTGACGTAATAGTTTGCAGTGCGTGTCTTATCGTTATTTTCTGTTCGTGAATGAAATTTTACTCAATCAAACTGCCTTTTATTAAGACTACGTTTATTAACACTGTTTATTATTAAGGTTACATGGACTTCATCCTGTCTGTTGGTTCGCTTGTCCATTTTCTTTTATCTACTTTCATATTTATTTATTCATTTCTGTGGATATATTTATATTCATTGCTGGTTATTAAACTTTCCACTAACATGACACCTCATCAGTATTTTAAATTTTTTAGGAATAATCTTGCACATCAGACTGTGACATAAATATAATAGCTTTAACTGACACTGAATATTAACTATACATCGATATTACTAACAAGGGAACCTCCCCATCGCACCCCCCTCAGATTTAGTTATAAGTTGGCAGAGTGGATAGGCCTTGAAAAACTGAACACAGATCAATCGAGAAAACAGGAAGAAGTTGTGTGGAACTATGAAAAAAATTAGCAAAATATACGAACTGAGTAGTCCACGTGCAACATATGCAACTTCAAGGGTGACATGCAGCCAGGAGCGCTGTGGTCTTGTGGTTAGCGTGAGTAGCTGCGGAATAAGAGGTCCACGGTTCAAGTCTTCCCGCGGCTGAAAATTTTAATTTTTTTTTCAGACAATTATTATCTGTCCGTCCGATGCGATCACTTTTTTGGGAGTGATAATCACATCCACAAGAAAACCTAAATCGGGCAAGGTAGAAGAATCTTTTTACCCATTCTCCAAGCGTGCAAGTTAGGTGGGTGGACAACATATTACTGTCATGTGACGCACATGCCGTCAACAGAATCGTATAGAATATATCAGACGTGTTTTCCTGTGGAGGAATCGGTTGATCTATGACCTTGCGATGAAATGTTTTCAGTTCCCATTGGAGAGGCACGTCCTTTCGTCTACTAATCGCACGGTTTTGCGGTGCGGTCGCAAAACACAGAAACTAAACTTATTACAGTGAACAGAGACGTCAATGAACGAACGGACAGATCATAACTTTGCGAAAATAAAGAAAGTAAATTTTTCACTCGGGGGAGGACTTGAACCGTGGACCTCTTATTCCGCAGCTACTCACGCTAACCACAAGACCACGGCGCTCCTGGCTGCATGTTACCTTTGAAGTTGCATATGTTGCACGTGGACTACTCAGTTCGTATATTTTGCTAATTTTTTTCATAGTTCCACACAACTTCTTCCTGTTTTCTCGATTGATCTGTGTTCAGTTTTTCAAGGCCTATCCACTGTTCCAACTTATAGCTAAATCTGAGGGGGGTGCGATGGGGAGGTTCCCTTGTAAGGAAATTTCCTGTTTTTAGGTTCTTTTATTTGTGTGGCTCTTTGCTTCTCAACAAATCGCTCATTATTTTAATTAATTTTTTATTTTTTGTTTCTGGGGATAGGTAAGATTTCTCATATTGTGACGTAACAATATGCAGCGTGGTAGACGCTGCAAGTAGTATTGTTTAAGCTCCACACAGCTGTGACGGGCTAGCTCGCTTTCGCGCAAGATGTATGCGCGACTGTGCGCTCGTCATGCCTATTGGTTGCGTTAAAAATCAAACGGCAGAACCACAAATTAATGACGTATTTCATTATATATGGTTCAAATGGCTCTGAGCACTATGGGACTCAACTGCTGAGGTCATTAGTCCCCTAGAACTTAGAACTAGTTAAACCTAACTAACCTAAGGACATCACACACATCCATGCCCGAGGCAGGATCCGAACCTGCGACCGTAGCGGTCTCGCGGTTCCAGACCGCAGCGCCAGAACCGCGCGGCCACTTCGGCCGGCTCATTATATATGTGAATGTGCAAGTTTATGTTATTAATGGGACTAACATGTGAATAAATGTAAAAAAAAAGATTTATAAATTTTTGTTTAAAAATCCTCTTAGCGTTCTGAACGAGAATATGTTTACTTCCAGGAACTTGTACCAAGGAAAGGCCCCAAATTAGAGGAATTTAAAAGTGCCTGCACACGTGGCGAAGCCCCCAAGTTACACAACAATTCTTTTAAAAACAGAATTTTTTTCTTGTTTGTTTTTTATGATTTTTTTAAGTCTCTAATGTCTTAGTGACACAGGGTTATTAGAAAAATAATTACACGCTAGGACTCAAAACTCAAATGAGAGTTTTAACAACTGTATATGGGAACGGATAACAAAAACTGTTCTGGTAGGACTAAATGCCTATAAAATAGGTGTGCCGAATGATCTTCCATGCTTCAGTGATGGTGCAGTTTCAGGTTATGGAATTGATGGGAGTGCCTGGTGGATTAAACATGGAGAGAACTTTGTTATTGACTGCAGGAGAGTCTTCGAAGCAAGAATAAGAAGTCTGAAAAAGCAAAGGGAAGGAGAACAAAAACAGAAACAAGATGAATATGGACACGAGGTGCATTAGCCTTAGGGTAGGTAGAGAAAGAAGTTTAACTTTTTGAATTTCCTGGAAGTTCACGTTTTTTACTTTCTTGTCGCATTACGTACAGAGGGCTGAAAGTTTGTATACTTTCTTAAAACACACTTAAATAAAAGTAGACTATTATTATGAATAAATTTGAAAATAGAGAACACTTTTAAAGAAAAAGTATATGTGAATTACTGAAATTTTTGATAATCATTACTAAAAACTTTTTGAATTATAGTTTCTGGCAATTAAATGTCTACTTTAAACATAAAAGTGTAAAGAACCATCAGAAAAAATCAAGCACTTACTTTGTTTTTATTTTGAGATGTGGCTACCTATGCAGTACATAAATAATTGACATATCGTATTTCCTTGGAATACAAAATACAATTCATAAAAAACTGTGAGGTCAAAATCTCAGGTTCATTTAGCAAATTGCTCCCAAAAGATCTGTTAAAAGGTGGTAAGCATTGCGTGGGCTTATAACTCTCATTCTTTGAATCATACTATTCAGAAAACTGACAAATTTTTCAGTATTTCCCATTGTGTTCACGAACCAGTCCTCTTAACTGCTACGTGTTAATAAATCAGCAGTTTTATGACTTAACACGCTAACTGCTATCAGTGTTAACCCGTTGAGCGCCCATAAGCCCCCTCAGTGTTAACCAAAGCCGACTGTAACAAGTACCCAACCTCTAACCTGACAACAGGGCTTCTTTCGGACCTGAAATATGTCTACTAAATTAAATGTATTTATCTACACGAATGTGAGGATAGAACGACCAGAGCTTGATGTGGGGATATTACAAGATTTTTATAGAACATCTTGACCAAAAGCAAGGTGTGACAGAACTTACGCCGAGTCGTAAATGAATGGTTGCTTTGGTAATGAAGGGAGGTGTGGCGAGGTTACGACTGTAGAAAGAAACATGGGCTTGACGTATAAAAATCGCAACACCAAAAGTAATACACACAAAGTAATGAAATTTCGGTGATACATTCGTCCAGGTAATATACGTAAGCGATAAACATTCCAATATCACAGGTTAACGTAACCGTCAGATAAGCCACTGCAAATGTGGAATTCTGGTTCATTTTTAATAATCGGTGTAACCTGCCAGACTTTTGAATGAAAACATGCAAACGTGCATGCACTGTGTTGTACAGGTGACATGTCAGTTTGTGGGGTGGAGTTCCGTGCCTGCCGCACTACAGAGACAGTTATTGCCGTTTGTGGCTGACGCTGCAGTTGTTGTTCGGTGTCCCACGCGTAATCGATCGGAAACAGAGCTGGTGACCGAGCAGGACAAGTAAACATAGCGACACTCTGTCGAGAATTTTTGGGTTACAACAGCGGTATTAGGGCGAGCGATATCCTGTCGGAAAACACCCCATGGAACGTTGTTCATGAATGGCATCACAATAGGTCGAATCACCAGACTGACGTACAAATTTGCATACACGTTGCGTGGGATAATCACGAAGTGCTCTGTTGTCATATGAAATCGCACCGCAGACCATAACTGCAGGTGTAGGTCCAGAGTACTAGCACACAGACAGGATGGTTGCAGGCTTCTTTATAACTAACAATTTGCCGTAACAATCGGCCATCAGTGGGAGCCAGGCAGAACTAGCTTTGATCAGAAAACATAACAGACATCCACACTGCCCTCCAGTGAACCCTCGCTTGACACCACTGAGGTTGCAAATGGGGCGATTTGGGATCGGTGCAATGCACGTTAAAGGGCGTATGGTTCGCAGTTGCTGTTGAAGAACAGTAACCAATTTGTGACAGCTCGCTGTGTCACTGTGGTGCAAACCGTTGCTCAGACTGTTGCTACAGATGCAGTACGATGCGCCAGAGTCATGTGCCGAACACAATGATCTTCCCTCTCGGTAGCGCCACTGGACCGTCCCGAGCCCGATCTTCTTGCGACTGTACATTCTACATCTACATTTATACTCCGCAAGCCACCCAACGGTGTGTGGCGGAGGGCACTTTACGTGCAACTGTCATTACCTCCCTTTCCTGTTCCAGTCGCGTATGGTTCGCGGGAAGAACGACTGTCTGAAAGCCTCCGTGCGCGCTCTAATCTCTCTAATTTTACATTCGTGATCTCCTCGGGAGGTATAAGTAGGGGGAAGCAATATATTCGATACCTCATCCAGAGACGCACCCTCTCGAAACCTGGCGAGCAAGCTACACCGCGATGCAGAGCGCCTCTCTTGCAGAGTCTGCCACTTGAGTTTGCTAAACATCTCCGTAACGCTATCACGGTTACCAAATAACCCTGTGACGAAACGCGCCGCTCTTCTTTGGATCTTCTCTATCTCCTCCGTCAACCCGATCTGGTACGGATCCCACACTGATGAGCAATACTCAAGTATAGGTCGAACGAGTGTTTTGTAAGCCACCTCCTTTGTTGATGGACTACATTTTCTAAGCACTCTCCCAATGAATCTCAACCTGGTACCCGCCTTACCAACAATTAATTTTATATGATCATTCCACTTCAAATAGTTCCGCACGCATACTCCCAGATATTTTACAGAAGTAACTGCTACCAGTGTTTGTTCCGCTATCATATAATCATACAATAAAGAATCCTGTTTTCTGTGTATTCGCAATACATTACATTTGTCTATGTTAAGGGACAGTTGCCACTCCCTGCACCAAGTGCCTATCCGCTGCAGATCTTCCTGCATTTCGCAATTTTCTAATGCTGCAACTTCTCTGTATACTACAGCATCATCCGCGAAAAGCCGCATGGAACTTCCGACACTATCTACTAGGTCATTTATATATATTGTGAAAAGCAATGGTCCCATAACACTCCCCTGTGGGACGCCAGAGGTTACTTTAACGTCTGTAGACGTCTCTCCATTGATAACAACATGCTGTGTTCTGTTTGCTAAAAACTCTTCAATCCAGCCACACAGCTGGTCTGATATTCCGTAGGCTCTTACTTTGTTTATCAGGCGACAGTGCGGAACTGTATCGAACGCCTTCCGGAAGTCAAGAAAAATTGCATCTACCTGGGAGCCGGTATCTAATATTTTCTGGGTCTCGTGAACAAATAAAGCGAGTTGGGTCTCACACGATCGCTGTTTCCGGAATCCATGTTGATTCCTACATAGTAGATTCTGGGTTTCCAAAAACGACATGATACTCGAGCAAAAAACATGTTCTAAAATTCTACAACAGATAGACGTCAAAGATATAGGTCTATAGTTTTGCGCATCTGCTCGACGACCCTTCTTGAAGACTGGGACTACCTGTGCTCTTTTCCAATCATTTGGAACCCTCCGTTCCTCTAGAGACTTGCGGTACACGGCTGTTAGAAGGGGGCGCAAGTTCTTTCGCGTACGCTGTGTAGAAACGAATTGGTATCCCGTCAGGTCCAGTGGACTTTCCTCTGTTGAGTGATTCCAGTTGCTTTTCTATTCCTTGGACATTCTCGTGTCCACCGCTGCCAGCAGTTATGTACAGTGGCCACATTCCAGCCAAGTCTTTCTGCGTATTGCAGAAGGTACATTCATCCTCGTAGCCCTATTACACCATCTTGCTGAAATTCAGTGAGGTGCTGACAGTGGCGTCTTCGTCGCCTTAGAGGCATTCTTGATTAATATGTGCTCACCAGTGCTCACGGTCGATACTTTAAGCAAACCCGATATGCATCCTCATAGTGACGCCACCAGCGCCACTCTTACTTGACAGGTGTGAAATCTGAATAGACGTCATCTTACAGATTTAGAAACAACCCTAACAACTTTCGTTTAAGTCGCACAACTCCTTCATGATGTTATGATTTTTTCCGTCTTTGCAATAAGCAGGTTCAATTGTATTTATGTTGCAGCATTTATGCAGAAGTGAAGACACTTACAGGATGCAGTACTGTCAGTGCTTTCTGCGCATGGTACTACGTCACACTGGAAAATAGGTGTCACCGTACAAAACTGACGTACTGTGAGTTTTGACCATTAAATCCTGGAGAAGGCCGCTTCAACTGTGCCCGGAAAGTCGGTTTTATCCAATCACAGTTACTTTACAACGGGTCGGGGCACCATGCTCAGGAAACAGTTGTGTTAGTTGACTATGCCTGCAATAGCCTTCGCACTTAATTACCTTGGAGAGCTTCATCAAACCAGACCTCTGACTTAAGACCATAACGCTCTAAAATTAGCAATGGAAGCAAGAATATTGTTTAGCCTAGGGCCGCAGTTAGTCATAACAACCGCAGTTTACACCGAGTTGAAATCCGGCATTATTATGAACGACTTGCTTCTGGGCACGATATATTCAGAATGTGTTTCCATGATTTTAATCACGATAAACGATTCCGGAAACACTATTCAGTTCATTTAGGAAACGGGAGAAGGCGAGAGAAGGGTAAAGAACGAGGAAAGCAAGCAGTCGCGCAGCTAACTTGGTCGCCGTTCTGGCTTCCGTGGAGCGAAACCATTGTCCCGTCAAGCGAGCGCCCTGGGGGCGAAGCGAATTTATGGTGTTTCGTATAATTCACGGACTGCGCCATGTTACTACGTAAACATTCATGACACCACAATCGAGTCGTTAAATATTGGAGGGTGGAGGAGCTGCGTTTTATGGTACACTGAAATACGGCCGCCGTTCGGCTATTATACATTGGTTTAGTGGTGTATGGACGTGAATTTGTTGCTTTTGTCCCGCTATAAATTTCTTTGTACACTCGTTTACCTGTTTAATAAAAGACATATCGGCCACTGAGCGTAATTAGTCCCACAGTGGACTATTGTTTCCCGTAAACTGCGACCTGGGCTGGAAGTAAACAGAGGAAAACGAGCGACTTTTAGTTCTGGTGACTGAGGCCCCTTTGTCTTCAACTCATGCTATACCATGCAATACAGACAAGGCCGGCAACAAATATTTAGTTGTGTATGACTGTAGCATGCATCCCTGAGACCATTGTTGGCATAGTTTCCTTCAGATGAAGGATATCAGTGACGCAGCTGTCATGTTCAAAAGCATCTGAAGAAGACCATTTTGGACTGTCTTAGAAAATTCATAGACAACATACCTCACTGTTTCAGTCGCAATTTGATGTCAATATTTAGTTTGATACGTAGCGTATCGGCATCCTGCTGTCTTCATCAGAACTCCACTAACTACGAGGGTTGAATGAAAAGTAATGCCTCCACCTTCGTTAAATGGGTTTGGATGGGAATATTTTAAGAAATCAAATTTTAAGAAATCAAACGCAGAAATACTCCTTAGAATGCGATATTTAATTACCAATATTCGCTTTTCCACATAATCACCAGCCAATTGGATACATTTCTGCCAACGATGAACAAGTTTTCTGAAGCCGTCAAGGAAGAATTCTACATTCTGTTTCCTCAACCAGTCTCAAAGTTCTCTCAACGTCTTCATCAGAAGCATAATGATGTCCCAACAGATCGTATTTCAATATCGGGGACAGATGGAATTTAGACAGTGCTAAATCTGAACCCTGTTGAGGATGCCATACGGTGGTGAGATTCAGCCTTTCGAATTCTGCTGTGTTGGCACGTGAAGTGTGTGGTTTGGCATTGTCATGCTGCAGGAAAACATTTCCCTTTTCCTTTGACACCCTTGTTAGCCATCCTTTCAGAGTTCGCGGCGTTGTGATATAGCGCTCTGAATTTATTGTTGTTCCACGATCAAGGAAATCAACTTGGATAACCCCATCTGCGTCCCAGAACACTGTCGCTATGATTTTTCCAGCTGAGGGCTGCGAATTTCTTTTTCTGGGGCAAGTCTTTGTGTCGATATTCCACAGACTGCCGTTTCATCTCCGGATCGTAATGGTGTACCCCCGTTTCGTCTCCTGTCATAACTGAATGGAGGAAGGCGTCACCTTCAATGTCGTAACGCGAGAAGAGTTCTTGGCAAATTTCAAGTCTGTGCGCTTTCATTTCAGGAGTCAGCATCCGTGGTACCCGACGTGTACAGATCTTCCGATAGCCAAGCAAAACAATAGTGTGACCCACGCGGTCGTGTGAAATGCCGATTGTGCTTGCAGTTTTTCTCTGAGTGATACGGCGATGGTCCTGAATCAATCTGTCAACATTTTGTTTGCGAAACTCGGTGATTGCTGTAACAGGACGTCCAACTCTTTGTTTGCCACACAGGTCAGATGTTCCCACCTCAACATCTTTAAACTTACTCGCCAAACGACGCACAGTACTCACATCAACACAGTCACCATAAACTGCTTTCATTCTCTGATGAATCTCCTTTGGGGTGACACATCCTGCTGTCAAGAATTCAATGACTGCACGTTGCTTAAATCGCATTCACCGACCGTTTGCGCAGGGTTCCATACTTTACACTGTAACAACACAACCGTTCAATGCTAAGGCTTCCCGCCAACCGGAGTCGTAGAGAAGAGGCTACGGAACAAGCCAGTACCTGCCGCATACCAGTACTGCCAACTGTTGAAGAGTAACGAAGGTGGAGGCATTACTTTTCAGTCAACACTCGTAGAACTGGATGACACTTGGGACTGCCTTATAAAATTCATAAACAACACTCTTCACTGCTTCAGTAACGTTTTGATGTCAATATTTAGTTTGATACGTAGCGTTTCGGCGTCCTGCTGCCTTCATCAGACCTCCACTGGCTAATTAGTTATCATTTTGTGTGATTACATTCTCCAAAGAATTATATCGTTGTTGCTGGTGGTTCTTCTGGGCAGAACCAATTGAATATTATTCTTCTTCTTTTGCTTGTGCCTTTTTCCTGCAGTGTCGCAGGATCGGCATGGTTAATCGGTTTTGGCAAGGTTAATTTAAGGGATGGCTGTATACCCTTTCTGCCGCCACCCGTTACCCCCCGGGACCGAATTAGTTTACTCCAACTGTCTGCGTCTAGTGTAATCCATGGAATAGTGCGAATGTGTTCAGATGTCTGCGAGTCATGTAACTGAGGCGGGACGTGGGGACCAGCACGATATTCACCTAGTGGATGTGGAAAACCGCCTAAAACCACATCTAGGCTGGCCGCCACACCGGCCTCCGTCGTTAATCCGCCGGGCGGATTTGATCCGGGGCCGGTGCGCCTACCCGAGTCCAGGAAGCAGCACATTAGCGCTCTCGGCTAACCTGGTGGGTGAAACCAATTAAATATTGCCACGTAATATTCCAACAAGTAAAAGTTGTGGTCGTATTGTTACTGTATGTATCCGACAGATGTAGTCTGGCTGACTAACACGACAAGTCTTACAGAAATCGGTAAAAAACCTTCTCAGAAAATGACTAGAATACCATTGAGTTTCGTTCACTCAAGTACCCGACGCTGTACTCTTTTCTTCCTTAATTTCTATTCCGAAGCGCTGTTCTGCAGGTATACTGCACATGTCAGAGACGTCATCGACCACAAGGTCTTACGTACATGAAAACACACGCAAACGCGCTAGACCTTCGTATTTTTATCTGACACATGTTTATCTAAAAATAAGCTTACGATAGTACCAATCCCACGGTTCTCACCAAGGTTTCCCGCAGATTTCGCAAAGTTATAAGACAATGTTGAAACTGGTAATCGCCTCCAAAATATTCCCAATTGGGAATCCTCAGAGTCAGTTCCAGTTCTCTGCGACCTAGATAAAAAGATCCGACTGCCAGAATAACACAGTACAGATCACATTCTTATTTATTTTCGATGAGCGATGTTAGCCAGCCTGTACCGTAATCGGATCTAAAAACTCGTGGCGGCAACTGTTGCGCGCCGTCAGTTGCTGCGACGAGTTTTGGATTTGGCTGAAACCTTTCATCGGAAATATATAAAATTTGTTCTAGAAAGTATTATCCAGACAATTCTAATATGCAGATCACTGTTGAGTCTGCACGACAGCACAATTCCGTCTTCTAACAGAAAAGATACGAGCAGTGTAGTGGAGAGGGCTTAGAAACGTCGGCCCGTCTCCGGACAGGAAATGAAAAGTTACGAACAATTCGTGTTATATTTTCTTTTATTACTCAAGACTGATAATGTGCTGAACGTCCTTGTAACTTACTTTGCATTTTTCAATTAATTTTTATGCATTCCATCCCCAATTCCCCTCCAACTACTATAAATCTCTCACAACGTTTCGCTGTCATCTCTTTTTTCTTGTATTCTTATTAGAGTAAAAAGGAAAAAAATACATTCGCAAATGACCAGCATTTGAAAGGTGGCTACACTGAGCCACAGCGCCAGAGATCGCGCTAGAGAGTATTGTTCCGCCGCCTCCACTGGCAGTGATTATTGAGATGTCGTAGTGGGCAGTGCTTGGGGAGAGCTCGTGGTAGTCAGTGCTTGTTAAGAACTCGTAGCAGAGAGTGTTTGTTGAGATGTGCCAGTAGAGAGTGCTTGCTGAGATGTGATACTGAAAAGTTCTTGTTGAGATGTGATAATAGCGAGTCGGTGTGGAGATATATTGTAATGATTAGAGTGATTTTGGTCAGTATATGAAGGTAACGAAACTTTATTTATTTTTCATTATTTCCATGTTTTAAATAATGCGTCATTACAGGTTCAGTCAACAAAGCATCTGGCTTGTGTTCTTGTATTAGAGTGTAATTCTGGTTTTCTTGAGTAATTATGGTATTTTTATTTTCTTTAATTAATTCAGTATAAATGATATTTGAAATTTCTTGTGTTATTGAAGAAGAACCGTGCCAGATGCGTACGTTGAGTCATACTTCCACACACAGAACAGTTACACTTGTGCTTTGGTTTAGTAGGTTTTATAGTTGCTGGGGACTTAATTAATTAATTGTGTTAATGAAAATTTCCATTTCATTCTTTTTTATTGTTCTATGCAGTCAGATAGCGTAATAATACTAGTCAGGGCCAACCGTTTACGAGACTTCGTAATCGGACAGACAGCTACTGAAGCAAAAAATTAAAATTATTTGCATTCTATTTTAATTAAGCCCCCATGCACATTATACAGGGTGTCGCAGGAGGAATGGCGAATATTCAGGGATATGACAGGACGGTAATACGCAGCATACATTGTTGTATTCAAGTAAGACTGTCGCTGATTACCAACATGGTTATGGTTCTTAGGAATGGAAACAGAACTGTCGTAAAGACCTAAAAATCAGTAAGCATTAAGGTTTCAGAAATTATATAATGCCCAGTAACCTTTCGCTCCCAAAATGTTTGTGTGGTAAGAAAACAGATTCCATTTCGGAGACTCGAATTGTTTCCTCCTGCTATTACAGCAGTTCATTTGAAATTTCAAAGAACTGTCTTTTTAAAAATTTGTTTCAAGTTCAAAAGAACAGACGAAAGCCACAGCGCGCTATATGCTGGCTTGAGGAAGCCATAGTTTCTGGAACATGGTGTAACCGTAACACATGACTACAATAGACCAACATGGCAGAGGAGAGTACTCAGCACCAAACAGCCAGCGATTTTTGAGGTTTTGAAGGACTTCATAGAATTTATTAATAAAGGAAACAAACTTCCCGAATGAGTTTGCGATCATTGCAGATACTTTCTGAATAAAACGGTCTGCATCGCTTAATATATGTCATTATATACAACTTGGTTTCTGTTACTGCCATCACCATGTCAAAAAGTAGAACATGTAATACAAGTTTCAGTGCCAGAATCAATGACATATACCCAATAGGGGCGTCAACTTTCGTGGCGAAATCATCTTTCCAATTCAACAACAGAAGCTAAATCTTTAATGCTTGCAGAATGATGAAAGAATTCACAAAAAGGAAGTATCGCATTTGGCTCACAAGTGGAATACGCAGTACATCAGAATGCTGAATTCACGTATGTTACGCGATATCATCAAACTTATGTATCGGCAGTGAGGTCTTAATCATCTACAAATCGTAAACTGTGATCGGAAAATGTATTAATGAACCATAAAGGCGAAAAATTATCGCGCCCAGCGATCGGAAAGCACTTCGAAAACTGATAGTGTTATCATTGAATCCGGCTGCTGTGACCGAGCGGTTCTAGGCGCTTCAGTCTGCAACCACTCGACTGCTACGGTTCTAGGTTCTAGGGGGCTGGTGACCTCAGATGTTAAGTCCCATAGTACTCAGAGCCATTTGGACCATTTTTTCATCAGTGAATCACTGATTTTAGAATGTTATCTAAGAAGAGAATTCCATTGTATGAACATTTAAAGACCTGAAAATGCGCATTTTAAACATCAGCAATTTTTATTTGTACCTTAATATCTACCGGTTTGGGTCGTTGATCTTCTTCACAGAATGTGAGGCTAAAAGAGACCAGGTGAATACGTAGATCATATGCTTTTCTGGCTGATAGAAAATCCAAAACGTCATAACAGGTATACGAAACGAACATAGCATAATCCACAGAAGTCTCGTAGAGACTGGAGCTGACGGTTAAAATGCGTATTTTCAGTTGCTTAAGAGCTAAGTCACGGCTGCATAATACCGACACGAATTCTTCACATACGAATGGAAAAACCTACTAGAAGCCGACCTTGGGGAATATCAGTTTGGATTCCGTAGAAATGTTGAAGCACGTGAGGCAGTACTGACCTTACGGCTTATCTTAGAAGATAGATTGAGGAAAGGCAAACCTACATTTCTACACTTACAGAAAGCTGTTGAAAATGCTGACAGAAATACTCTCTTTCAAATTCTGAAGGTAGCAGGAGCCAAATACAGGGAGGGAAAGACTACATATTAAGCAAGCAGTAAAGGAAACAAAAGAACAATTTGTAGTGGGAATTAAAATCCATGGAGAAGAAATATAAAACTCTGAGGATTGCCGATGACATTGTAATTCCGTCAGAGGCAGCAAAGGACCTGGAAAAGCAGTTGAACGAAATGGATAGTGTCTTGAAAGGAGGATATGAGATGAACATCAACAAAAGCAAAACGATGCTAATGAAATATAGTCTAATTAAATAAGGTGATGCTGCGGGAATTAGATTAGGAAATGAGACACTTAAAGTAGTAAAGGAGTTTTGCTATTTGGGGAGCAAAATAACTGATGATGGTCGAAGTAGAGAGGATATAAAATGTAGACTGGCAATGTCAAGAAAAGCGTTTCTGAAGAAGAGAAATTTCTTAACGTCGAGTACAGATTTAAATGTCAGAAAGCCTTTTCTAAAGGTATTTGTATGGAGTGTAGCCATGTATGGATGGGAAACATGGAGGATAAATAGTTTAGACAAGAAGAGAATAGAAGCTTTCGAAATGTGGTGCCACAGAAGAATGCTGAACATTAGATGGGTAGATCCCGTAACCAATGAGGAGGTATTGAATAGGATTGGGGAGAAGAGGAATTCGAGGCACAACTTGACTAAAAGAAAGGATCGGTTGGTAGGACATGTTCTGAGGCATCAAGGGATCACGAATTTGGTACTGGAGCCCAGCGTGGAGGGAAAAAATCGTAGAGGGAGACCAAGAGATGAATACACTAAACAGATGCAAAAGGATGTAGGTTGCAGTAGTTATTTGGAGATGAAGAAGCTTGCACAGGATAGAGTATCATTGTGAGGTGCATCAAACCAGTCTCTGGACTGAAGATCACAACAACAACAACAACAACAACAACAACAACAAGAGCTACTAAATGTTCCATAACCGAAATATTGAACATTTAAAAGAGTCCGTAGGGGACGATCTGTACTGATATGTGCATACAAAAAATTAAGTGCTCTGTAATGAGATATCCCCCACGAACATTGATCGGATGTTGCCGGGAACGCATACTCCAACAAATCTCATTTCTTCGGCTATAGTAATGATTTCAAATGAAGAATCAGTTCTAAACTGTCTGGGTATACCATTTAAATATATATGATTATATTCGTATTCTTCATATCTAGGTGACAGGTGCCTTTATTCAACATCTGCAAAAGGCTTAGAATTTAGAAGATGCAAACCGTATAACGGTAACTGACGGAGATTTTTAGTTAAATATGTCGCCATATGGTTCGAGGACCATTCAGAGGTCTTACGCCTCCAGCGCTTATGAGCACCCGTGATTTAAATCCTATAGAAGGTCTGCTGCATTATGTGGAATATCAACTCACATATACATTGGAATCCAAGAATCCTGTCTGAAATACAGGAATGGCTGATCACCGAGTGGCGTCAGTGGCTTCATAACGAGCAGGTCTATATTTAAATAATTTAGAACGCATGCTAGTTACAACAAAATGAGCAGCTTTACTTTAAGTTTTGGTGTCTTACAGGTTTATCTTTCATCTGTGTTTCATGAAGTAGTACTGAAGCGAGTGTAAACAATGAACTTCGAGTGCGAGTTCAGCAATTTGTAACCGTTGTCATAAGAGCTGAAGTAAAGAATTCATTACATTCAGCTACTCGGTGACCCTCGATCAGAAAAAAAAGCTTTCATAAACGAGAAGGCTGCATACATAAATGTCACACTGGCACTGGTGTGAAAAATGAACACTGACGACAAGACCCCTAAATGCAGCACGTATAAATAAAAACCCGTATAAAGTGTCTGGCAGTAGTATTTTATTGGGATCTAGCGGTGAAACAGTCATTCACAGTGGCTGACTTTCCCAACATTTGTCCTTAATACGAAGAACTACCTAACATTGAGATAACGATCCATCGTTGCTGTTACAGCTATTCACAGCTTGATAACCGCTACGTTTGCAGCCGTGTTTAGACGAGATAAACGACACAGATGAAGCACAGCAATATTTTCGCGCTCAGATTGTAATAACAGTGATCGCTATCATGACGTAACGGAATGTCGACAAGAACAGACGCCACACACGAGGAAATACTAGCAGCTGAAACGTCGCACAGCAGATCACTTTAATGTCATCGCTCTGCGTCGAGAGTATTTTTCTCTGGCCTTTCGTCTGAACGTTTTTCCAAGATATGCAGGACTTTTTTGAACATAATTATTAAGAATTCGCGGAGTTTCACCAATTTATGGTGCACCGTTATAGTTACTCCCCTTTCCTAAGTCCCCTTCGCTACCTGTGAAGTCAGTTCATTTTGTATTGTTCCTTACAGGCCGCCCAGAGTATAAGTTACGAGGAATACTGCAACCTATTACGCTCTTTTATTCTCTCGTTCGGCATAATATTTCGATGCGAAAAATCAAACAGAATTGTGCTAACTACTTTCAACAACAAGCTGCTATTGTGCAAGGGGGTGATCAAATTACTTACAAGGATAATATTCAATATGCAATTTCCCGTGACTGCAGCAAAGTTAATTAATGCCTCAGTTCGTAAAGCAATAATTAATTTTAGTGTATTAACAAACTATTGCATGTTAAAATATATGTGACATTAAAACAGAACTTGCAATGCAGTTGTAACATCCTTTATTTACACACTTCTAAAAAAAATCAGATCGCTTTATGCCTCGCAGTCGGGACTGATGACCTGTAGTTCGGTCCCTTTATACCCCAAACCAACCAAACAACCATATCCCTCGCAGTGCTGTGTCGTGATTTACAGATAATGTTTAAATACTTCTTGGTTCATCAGTAACTTGGAATAAGACCATGAGGGTAAGATACGAGAACCCTGAACACAGTTTATTACTCTTTTCAAGATTTGTGTTCGATTGGTTATTGACTCTAAATGATGGTTGAGACCTACAATCCTATGAAGTTCACCTTTTACGATTTTTGTTACAAACGATCACAAGACTGAGGTGTGGCGCAACTGTTGTTTTAAAATTTCGAGTATAGCGCAGACCCCACGAAGCCATAGATCCAAGTTGTCAACAGGACACTGTGCAAGCTGGTGTTCGCTTCATGCTGGTGTGGACTGCGTTTACATGAACTGGGTTCTTCGGTCTATCTGCACCCATCACTGACGGGAAATGTTTATTTTCGTCTACTTGGAGACCATCTGGAGCCATTTATGAACTTCATGTTGCCAAACAACGATGAAATTCTTATGGCTGACAGTGCGCCATGTCATCCACAATTATTCGCGATTAGTTTGAAGAACGTTCTAGGCAATTCGAGCGAATGATCTGGCAACTCAGATCGTCGACATGTATCCCGTCGAGCATTTATGGTACATAATCGAGAGGTTAGTTCGAGCACAAAATACTGCACCGGCAACACTTTCGCAGTTATGGACTGCTTCAGAGGCAACACGGTTCAGTATTTCTGTAGGGACTTCCATCGACTTGTTGAGTACATGCCACGTCCAGTTGCTGCAGTAAGCCGAGCAAAAAGAGGTCCGACACGTTAATAGGAAATACCCAATGACTTGAACCCCACTCGGCTTGGAAGCGCATATCTTGTTCCATAAACTGCACGCCAACGAAATACCCGATTTCAACATTTTGTCTGTACGTTCTGTCACCTCTTCGCTCTCTCTCTCTCTTTCTCATTGTTAATATATTTAGTTGTAACAGTAAGTGATCACAGCTGCCTGGAATCGTGTTCGGTGCCTACATCATGCATTGCCTTGTACTAGAACGTGTCTGAGAATAGTCACGTGACCAAGTGGCCCTTTAAGGCCGTCTCTAAGAATCAGTTTCCAGAGCAGTACACAGTGACGAGCGCTTGTAGCCGTTCGATGCCGTGCCGGCGGCCGCGGACACACGCAACAACAGGCTCCACAGCGCAGAGGGAGCCTCGCACTTGACGCGCCGCAAGAAGGACTCGTGCCGCCAGCTGGGCCAACGACACCTGAGTTACGGTTATTTTAAGAGCCGTGTACTACGCGCGCTATGAGCGGAGCGGCGCGTAATTTATTCGGAGATGTTTTATGCCCGCGCACCATTTATTGCGAAGCCATCCCACGCTGGTGCGCAGCATCGGGCCGCCCACGTCGCCGAGGCCGGGGTATGATAATGTCGCGCGATCGGGGAACCCCCGCCCCCCCCCCCCCCCCCCTGCCCGTGGACCCAGCTTCGCTCACGCCGGCCACTGCGGGCACCAGCTCCCGGACACGACGTCCGCTTCTGCGCCGGGCGCCGCCGCCGACCTTCGCTCCCGCGGCGCACTAAACCACGGGTACCCAGCCTCAAACTCCAGCGCCTCGACAGCCCACCCGTGAAGATGGATACTCGCACAGCTCGACTTATAAAATTTCGCAACGCAGCTCTATGATTCAGCTGAATACACTCTGGCCATCAAAACTGCCACACCGGAAAGGAAAGCCAACAACGAAATTTTTCCTATTGCGCGTATACAGTACAGCAGGCACATCTACAACGACATATACATGACTAATCGGCAATTCACAGTTAAGCGCACGACAGAGGTAGAATACATTATTAAATTCGTACGTGATTTTCAGGATGTTGTTGTTGTGGTCTTCAGTCCAGAGACTGGTTTGATGCAGCTCTCCATGCTACTCTATCATGTGCAAGCTTCTTCATCTCCCAGTACCTACTGCAACCTACATCCTTTTGCATCTGTTTAGTGAATTCATCTCTTGGTCTCCCTCTACGATTTCTACCCTCCACGCTGCCCTCCAGTACTAAACTGGTGATCCCTTGATGCCTCAGAACATGTCCTACCAACCAATCCCTTCTTCTAGTCAAGTTGTGCCACAAATTTCTCTTCTCCTCAATTCTATTCAATACCTCATCATTAGTTATGTGATCTACCCATCTGATCTTCAGCACTCTTCTGTAGCACCACATTTCGAAAACAACTATTCTCTTCTTGTCCAAACTATTTTTCGTCCATGTTTCACTTCCATACATGACTACACTCCATACAAATACTTTCAGAAATGACTTCCTGACACTTGAAGCTATACTCGATGTTAACAAATTTCTCTTCCTCAAAAACGCTTTCCTTGCCATTGCCAGTCTACATTTTATATCCTCCCTACTTCGGCCGTCATCGGTTATTTTGCTCCCATAATAGCAAAACTCATCTACTACTTTAAGTGTCATTTCCTAATTTCAGCATCACCCGACTTAATTCGACTACATTCCATTATCCTAGTTTTGCTTTTGTTGATGTTCATATTTTCGGGATATACAGGGTGATACAAAATGAAAGAACAGATTTCAATTTGTTATTAAAGACAAACTATAAAAGACAGAAACACATTGTCGCATGTCACTGGATAGAGAAAGGTACAAATTTTTGACACAGTAGCACTTTTCATACAGGAAGATGGTGACTAAACCACAAGAGAAATTATGTTGTGTGTTGGAATTTGCGCGAAATCAATTCGTTATCCAAGTGCAACGTGCATTCCGCTGTCGATTCAGCAGGCCCGGAACTTCAGCTTCCTCAAACAATGGGGTGGCGTTGTGTGAAACGACCTCTGTACATGACGCCTTACAAGAAGCAGTTACTGCAGCAATTACTTCCTGTCGACCATTAACAGAAGGGCCCAACTTTATGTTTCATTTCTCCAGGATGCGGCAGAGGACACGTGTGCCGAACGACTTACTTTTCGGACGAATTGACTTTCATCTATCCGTAATATAGTAAATTGAGCATTACAAAAACCTGTCGTCGTCGTAATATATGAAAGAGACTAACCGAAACTGTATGTGTGTTGTGTCGTTTGTGCTCATAAAGTTCATGGACCTTCTTTCTGGAGAAAACTGCGACAGGGAGATTCCAATGATTTCATTTTTATGCATAACGGCGTCTCACCTCTCTTTTAACTTTAGGTGCGGTGTATCGTCAGCACCTTCCCATAACGTTGGACTGGAAGAGATGGAAAACAAGATATTGTTATGAAAGCCTCTTCGGGTTTGCTGCCGGAGAAATTTCCTTCGCTGATGAGACCCGCTGAGAACTGACGCCAGGCTACAAATCGTCGTCCTATATAGGCCACCGTTCAGTACACGGCGCATACGCCGCCCATCACGGTTGGTGCCCTCCAAGACATTGGAGGTGGCGCTGCCCTTAGTAGAACAGCGCTAGCAACGATATATCGCACCCAGGGCCGCGCCGAAGAACGTTCAATTTTGATGCGAGACAGTACAGGATGTTTTTCATTGCTTTTGGGCTCTCAGATCACCATACCACACAACTTACTGTTTCTTCTGTGTGTTACATAAAAGACTCAGTCTTTGTGATACCTATGACAGCTATTCGTCAAGAGCTGAGAAATCGAACTGTTTAAGATGTAGATTCAGTAAATAGGGACCTGTTGATTCGTCCGAGTGAAATGGACTATTGTTCGAAGTTTTTCGACTAACACATGGTACTCACGTTAAGAGAACGATATTGTGTCTGTGTGAACATAAAACTTTGAACCTTCCTCTATACAGTGGCATGCAGAATGTGTTTCTATCTTTCATGGGTTGTGTGTGATAAATAACAGATATCTGTGCAGGATACGAAATTTACTACAAACAGCAGCAACAATAGCTCCAACCCAATTGAGCTTCGGATCAGTTGTACACAACTTCGTACACAGTGGTGAGCAGAGGTAGGTTCAGGATGGTATGGCAACTGTTGTCATAGGACAGTTGGAAAGGTGTGGAAATTATTAGCAGATAATTTAATCCAACAAACAAAAGATTTACTTGTATTTAACTGCAAATAAGTCAGCAAGAAACAGAGTTCAGGCTGTCACTGTCAACATGGAGAATTTCCGAGCATGAGTGGGCTGAGCGGCTGCTGCTGGCTGTCCTCCATTGCGGCGCCAGAGGGCGCTCGAAGTATAGGGGTGCTGGCGGTGTGGCACAGTCAGCACGCACCACTGGGTTCGCCAGATCCCACGTGACCATTTTTGGCGTCAGACGGAAACTTGCCATTCCATTACCAACCTCGACACGCTGCAGGGTGGTACTGATGCGTGATACAACATAGACGAACTGAGTTCGTACATACTGACACATCATTCATACCACTTCACCTCTTTGACAGGGCTCGTAATTCGTACTGACCAGCTCTATACTCTCTGTATTGACGCATGTCAAGATATCACCCACAGAATGTGGCCCTGCGTCATGTTGATGAAAGATAGCGTCAAGGAGACCTCAAAGATAGGGCACAGCTACTGGACTGCCCACGTCTCAAATACCCACTGCAATGATAACAAGAGGTGATCGTGTGTGTCCATTGTCACCCCGTCATAAGAGGTGCTGGGTCCGACGAATGTAATCTAGCACTGTTCCTTCTCCTCATGTCTTCACAAACGGTACGTCCACAGTGATGAGGTATATACAACCGGCACTTGTCTGAAAAGACCAGTGTCGTCGTCATGCACACCACTGTCGTTCTCTTGCTGCGTCGAGGGAGGACTAAGTAATACTGCCACGCAGGGACATTTCACGGTGATCCAGAGGTCCTAGCACCGTCTGTGTGGATACCTGTTCGATGCATACAAATCAGTTTCCTCACTCAAAATATGTGACGTAGCTCTGCCGTTCCGCGCCGGCCAACAGAACAATGTGTCTGTCCTCCAGGATCCTGTGCTTGTGGCGTCATTGGCATGGGTAATGTTTCGTGTACTCGTCGCCGTCGGGTTCTCTTCTTGGTGACGAAGGACGTCCCCTTCAATTTCGAGATTGCGGTACATCCATCGAGCAGCATAGTTAACCCTCCTAGTTACGTGCAAACCAGTTAATCCCAGACGTTGTTGCAGTCGAATGAAAATGGCGCGTGCTGTCATAAATACAAGAGAGCCTAGCGAAACCGAGCGAGATGGCGCAGTAGTTAGAACACTGGACTCTCATTCTAGAGGACGACGGTTCAAACCCGCGTCTGTCGATCGAGATTCAGGTTTTCCGTGATTTCCCTAAATCGCTTCAGCCAAATTCCGAGATTGTTTCTTTGAAGGGCACGATTTCGTTCCCGATCTCTGACACAATCCGAGTTTGTACTCCGCCACCAACGGCCTCGATATCGACTGGATGTTAAACCCAACCTCTCTTCCTTGCCTCAGAGACTAGCGACGGCGCTATCGCTCAGATCTTTTGTGTACCGTGAAGTCGGACATCTGAAAGAAATCCTATCTTCAAACTTGTTTTATATCCAAGCAATACCATTCAGTACATGGGTTCATTCCTTACCTTTCCAGTCTACATAATCTTCGTTATGCTTCTGTAGCACCACATCTCAAACGCTTCGATTTTTATCTGTTTCTTTTTTCCCACTTTCCATGATTCGCTATCATTACTTCATCAGCTGACTCCCCTCTTTAGACCCTATAAGAATGTATTACGAATTGTGGAACACCATATGTAAAGAATGTAGATGGATTTATTTCTTTTTATTTTGTGCACTTTTATAGAAAAGTTAATCACTTGCACATTCCAAGCAAGTAGAGCACTTCATGACAATTTCAAATGTCACCAACATAATGCTACGATTTTAATGACCCAGGTAATAATTACTGGGAAAGTAAACACCTTAGACTCGTTCGCTTACAGTCCTATTTCAATGAGCTGGCATTTGACAGCGCTCTGGCTGGGCGACTCCCGCCAGCAACAGACCAGTGGCAGCCTTACATTATTGGCTCACACTGTGTTGCAAATTCCACTGCTCAAAGTTCTGTGCTTTCCACTTCTCTGGTTGGAAACGTTTCCGTTAAAGAAAAAAAACGTAACTCTGGCCCTTATTAAAATTAAGGGCAGATTTTTACCATATTTAGAGTCACTGTAGACATCAACTCGGTATTTTAATATCAGGCTCATCGCGTGTTTTTTGTAGGGTTCTATGTGTTATAATCTTAAAATGGAGATAGATTCTATCAAAATTATGCACAGAAATAGTAAGTTTCCTTATTATCACTAGTACCAAAACCCCTCGACTATCCATATGTGGCCTGCAAACTGACGTGGATGTTCGCCAAATGTCCGCTTTATGTGTGTGTGTGTGTGTGTGTGTGAACATGAATGTGTATGTTTTTCGTGTCTTTGTGCATCTGTCTTCCAATATATCCCTTTCCTTGCCAATTCTGCAGAGAAATTCTTCATTCCTTACCTATCCATTCTACATAATCTTCATTATGCTTCTGCAGCACCATATCTCAAACGCTTCGATTCTTATCTGTTCCTTTTTTACCACTTTCCATGATTCACTATCATACAGTGCTGTTCTCCAAACTTACATTCACAGAAATTTCTTCCTAAAAGTCTGTGTTTGATCCCAGTAGACTTCTTTTGGTCAGAAATGCCCTCTTTTCCTGTGTTAGTATGCTTTTTACGTCATCCTTGCTTCAGCCATCATGGATTATTTACCTTTCAAGGTAGCGGAGTCCTTAACTTTGTTTACTTCGTGGGCATGAGTTTCTCGCTGTTCTCATTCCTGCTACTTCTCATTATCTTTGTCTTTCCCTGGTTTACCCTCACTCTATTTCCTGTCCTCATTACACTGTTCATTCCACTCATCATGTTCTGTAATTCTTCTTCACTTTCACTGGGATAGCAATGACACAAGAGAATCTTATCACTGACATCCTTTCACCCCGAACTTTAACAACATTCTTGAACCTTTCATTTGTCAGCGAAAGAATGTTCTTATCGGAGAACAAAAAATATGAATATGTTCCTGTTACTTATTTATTTTTTATTTAATCGTATGGCCAGGGCCCCCCTTCGGGTAGACCGTTCGCCGGATGCCGGTCTTTCAATTTGACGCCACTTCGGCTACCTGCAGTCGTTGAGGAGGATACGATGATGATGAGGACAGCACAACACCCAGTCCCGGGGCAGAGAAAATTCCCCGACCCAGGCGGGAATAGAACCCAGGCCCAGAAGATTGACAATCCGTTACGCTGACCATTCAGCTACCGGGGGCGGACACCTGTTACTTAAAAAAAAAAAACAATACTGACAGAAAAGTAGAGTACCAGCTGCCTCATTCTACCTTCCTCAGCACCTTTAAAAGTTTTCCCAAAAGTTTTGGCATGCGAACAGATTCGCGCTTTTTTAACACGGAACTCACCTCGAACTCCCACAGCCTCGCCTAACTGTAGCTCACTCATACTTACTAGATGCGAAGGAAACGGTCCTCAGGAGTGTTTCTTGCGAAATTATAGATCGTGTATTCATACGCATATTAGAAATATATACACTCCTGGAAATTGAAATAAGAACACCGTGAATTCATTGTCCCAGGAAGGGGAAACTTTTATTGACACATTCCTGGGGTCAGATACATCACATGATCACACTGACAGAACCACAGGCACATAGACACAGGCAACAGAGCATGCACAATGTCGGCACTAGTACAGTGTATATCCACCTTTCGCAGCAATGCAGGCTGCTATTCTCCCATGGAGACGATCGTAGAGATGCTGGATGTAGTCCTGTGGAACGGCTTGCCATGCCATTTCCACCTGGCGCCTCAGTTGGACCAGCGTTCGTGCTGGACGTGCAGACCGCGTGAGACGACGCTTCATCCAGTCCCAAACATGCTCAATGGGGGACAGATCCGGAGATCTTGCTGGCCAGGGTAGTTGACTTACACCTTCTAGAGCACGTTGGGTGGCACGGGATACATGCGGACGTGCATTGTCCTGTTGGAACAGCAAGTTCCCTTGCCGGTCTAGGAATGGTAGAACGATGGGTTCGATGACGGTTTGGATGTACCGTGCACTATTCAGTGTCCCCTCGACGATCACCAGTGGTGTACGGCCAGTGTAGGAGATCGCTCCCCACACCATGATGCCGGGTGTTGGCCCTGTGTGCCTCGGTCGTATGCAGTCCTGATTGTGGCGCTCACCTGCACGGCGCCAAACACGCATACGACCATCATTGGCACCAAGGCAGAAGCGACTCTCATCGCTGAAGACGACACGTCTCCATTCGTCCCTCCATTCACGCCTGTCGCGACACCACTGGAGGCGGGCTGCACGATGTTGGGGCGTGAGCGGAAGACGGCCTAACGGTGTGCGGGACCGTAGCCCAGCTTCATGGAAACGGTTGCGAATGGTCCTCGCCGATACCCCAGGAGCAACAGTGTCCCTAATTTGCTGGGAAGTGGCGGTGCGGTCCCCTACGGCACTGCGTAGGATCCTACGGTCTTGGCGTGCATCCGTGCGTCGCTGCGGTCCGGTCCCAGGTCGACGGGCACGTGCACCTTCCGCCGACTACTGGCGACAACATCGATGTACTGTGGAGACCTCACGCCTCACGTGTCGAGCAATTCGGCGGTACGTCCACCCGGCCTCCCGCATGCCCACTATACGCCCTCGCTCAAAGTCCGTCAACTGCACATACGGTTCACGTCCACGTTGTCGCGGCATGCTACCAGTGTTAAAGACTGCGATGGAGCTCCGTATGCCACGGCAAACTGGCTGACACTGACGGCGGCGGTGCACAAATGCTGCGCAGCTGGCGCCATTCGACGGCCAACACCGCGGTTCCTGGTGTGTCCGCTGTGCCGTGCGTGTGATCATTGCTTGTACAGCCCTCTCGCAGTGTCCGGAGCAAGTATGGTGGGTCTGACACACCGGTGTCAATGTGTTCTTTTTTCCATTTCCAGGAGTGTATTAGAAAATTTATATTAGAAATCTATATTAGAAATAACGTTACTGAGCTGTCGTCTGATTATTTCGTCCCTGAAGAACTCTTATTACTGCCCAATTGTGCGGACGTGGAGAATGTGGTTCCTCCCAATCACTAAATTAAGTAAATCACACACAATTATGTTACTGATTCCGGTAAACACAGTAACAATAGCCTTAGCGGTCGTTTACTTATCCCTACAATCATCAACAAGGAAGTTACTGATCGTGAAACTGTGGTAACATAATTCTAGGCACGATGTAAACACAGCCTACGTGGGTTGTCAGCTGTCACATTCAATCTGCCCTCACGTGAAGCTTAGACCAATAGCGAACAAACAGCTTTAATTCTGTCGATCAGTGCCCATAAACTAATGGTTGGCGTCCCGATTTACGCAACCGACTGTGTGAAACATTGAGGTATGCCAACTCACTTTGAAAATAACACTGCACACGCATTTGTAACACATCCCCTCGAAAGCTACATAAAAAAAAACATGCAACTGCAGCAGCATTAATAGAAAAAGAGACGGTTTAAGTGAAAGAGAGACGGTTTAAGTGAAAGAAAAGTACTAATAACTAATGTCGGGGTTGGGTTGGGTTGTTTGGAGGAGGAGACCAGACAGCGAGGTCATCGGTCTCATCGGATTAGGGAAGGAGAGGAAGAAGTCGGCCGTGCCCTTTCAAAGGAGCCATCCCGGCATTTACCTGGAGCGATTTAGGGAAATCACGGAAAACCTATATCAGGATGGCCGGACGCGGGATTGAACCGTCGTCCTCCCGAATGCGAGTCCAGTGTCTAACCACTGCGCCACCTCGCTCGGTAACTAATGTCGGATTGACAAAGCTACAATGAAAGATAATAGTTCACCTCCAGCAATTTTATTTAAGAAGCAAAACTTAAGGAAGAAAATAGTTTTATAATAAAACAAACGATTTACAATCTAAACTGCGAAATTCTGTTAAGTCTTTTAACTGCGGAGAGCGCACCACGGAAATGCAGCTCCTCTGTTCGTTGTTGGAGGGGCTTGGCGGCGTGTTCAGGCAGTGGCGAGAGACGAAATTGTTACAGTAAATCCGTTTATCGTATTCTCTCGGTCGTAGCCTCTTCTCCGTTATGCTGCAGTGGCGTGTAACAGGCCACTGGCTGAATAAACGTAATTGTTGATGATTGCTTGGTTGGTTTATTGATTTGGTGGAAGGGACCAAACAGCGACGTCATCGGTCTCATCCGATTAGGGAAGGATAGGAAGAAGTCGGCCGTGCCCTTTCATAGGAACTATTCCGGCCTTTGCCGGAACCGATTTAGGGAAATCATGGAAAACCTAACTCAGGATGGCCGGTCACGGGCTTGAACCGTCGTCCTCCCGAATGCGAGTCCAGTGTGCAGCTGTTAGTGATAATCAACAGTTTCAGCATGTACACGTCTATTGCTCATCACATACACCTACTTCTTGTTTCAGTGCTTTGTGCACTATTCATGATAATTTCCGACCGGGATATAACTGTTCGTCGCGTTTGCATATGACTACCGCGATCACAAATTCACAGTCAGTAAAACCATTCTTGCACCTGATCCACAATTGTAATTATGTTGACTCCGACAGTTACAGCCTCAGAAACTCGGCTGTTCATTAAGGACCAAAATAGAATACACATTTTTTATGGAGCCTTGGCTCTCACGATGCGGTTAAATTAAAAACTGTTTCATTCACACGGCAACAATAACTGAAAGCATTGTCGGTATAGCTTGAAACACAGTCTATTCATAATACACGAACCGTATGATCTTTCTGTTAATAATGATCACTTCAACTTTCATTACGCACTGCGGTGGTTACCCCACTCATGAGTCGTTAAGTTCCATGATTCACTTTCTCGGCAAGTTTTTGGATCTCAAATCAAAACGCGTCTCACCATATTGTCGCACACACACACACACACACACACACACACACACACACACACTTACACACACACACACACACACACACACACACACACGCACACACGCACACAGACTGACTCTCCCTCGCTGTATATCGCTGCCCCATTGTGTTCTCGATATCGCTGTCTGTACTTTCATGCCTACACTTTACATAGCAGTTCTTCACGTCACAGTACTGCAAATGCAGATTAAATAAACGAAGGAACTGAAAGTGTTTCCATATTCAACTACGAAGAAGGAAGCATATTTATCCGTTCGGGAAAATGTGCAAATATGTGTGAAATCTTATGGGACTTAACTGCTAACGTCATCAGTCCCTAAGCTTACACACGACTTAACCTAAATTATCCTAAGGACAAACACACACACCCATGCCCGAGGGAGGACTCGAACCTCCGCCGGGACCAGCCACACAGTCCATGACTGCAGTGCCTAAGACCGCTCGGCTACTCCCGCGCGGCTCCGTTCGAGACCTTGGACTAGGGACCACTTGTATACCCAACGAAAGGATCATCTTAGTGTCACTATCATACAGTACAGCGTCAAAGTATGAATATTACACACCTCCTCCTGCTTAGGCAAATGGAACAAATCTATAGGTTCTTTTTGCATTTGGTGTTGTCTATGGTGGGCTTGATGGGATTTACGTTTCCACCACACACTGGATTTTAAGGGCGTGTTTTCCGTGTACTAGTGTGGTAACTTTAAAATACATCGTAAAAATTTCAGCCACTTGCTGTGTACAGTGGTCTTGGAGCAGTCGGTGGGGTTTTGGTCCAGTAGTGACAGTGAAAAATATAGTAAAAAAACCCTTTTTGTGGGGTTTCCGAGGATCTGCCCATGAACTAACGATGTCTTCATAAGTCCCATGAAGCCCACCGTATACCACATCAAATGCAAAAAGAACCAACCGATTTTCTCCATTTGCCTACGCAGGAGGAAGTGCATAGTATTCATACTTTGATCCTGTAATAGACGATCCTTCTGTAGGGGATACGTAGATCCCTAGCCCAAGGGCTACGCAAAACTCTTGATCCTATCTTTTTTTCACCAACAGAACTCGAAGTAAGAGCACTGAAAAAACCCGTTTTTATGCGCTGCGTTTTGGAACGTATTAGGTACGCATGCATACCGATTTCTGTCATTTCTTCTTCGACGTGTGGATTGAACAGTAGGGGTGAAGGACTGCATCCCAGTCTTACACCAGTTTTTATCCGCGCACTTTGTTCTTGGAAGATCACTCTTCTTCGTTCTTGGTCTTCCACTCTTATTATTCCTTCTTGGTTCTTGTACACATTTCACATCACTCGTATTTGCCTATAGCTTACTCGTATTTTTCTTAGAATTTCGAACATCTTGCGTAAGTAGACTGTTTAGGTTTTTATGTTAGTAACGCCACGTAGCGCCCTGTATGAAAATCACTGGCTGTGCTGTGTGCAGTCTGTGGCTGGTTGGCATTGTTGGCATACTCGCTATAGTAGTGTTGGGCAGTTGGATGTGAACAGCGCATTGCCTTGCGCAGTTGGAGGTGAGCCGCCAGCAGTGGTGGACGTGGGGAGTGAGATGGCGGAGTTTTGACAGCGGATCTGGGCGTTTGTCCATCAGAGAGAGTAAATTTGTAAGACTGGAAGTCATGAACTGATATAATGACTTTTGAACACTATTAAGGTAAATACATTGTTTGTTCTCTATCAAAATCTTTCATTTGCTAACTATGCCTATCAGTAGTTAGTGCCTTTAGTAGTTAAAATCTTTTATTTAGCTGGCAGCATTGGCGCTCGCTGTACTGCAATAGTTCGAATAACGAAGAATTTTGTGAGGTAAGCGATTCATGAAAGGTATAGGTTATTGTTAGTCACGGCCATTCTTTTGTAGGGATTATTGAAAGTCAGATTGCATTGCGCTAAAAAATATTGTGTGTCAGTTTAGTGATGATCAGAATAAGTAAAGAGAGAAATTTCTGAGTACGGTCAGTTTTGCTCAGCTGTTTGAAAATCAAATAACGTAATGGGTTTACCAGCACAGTAATTAATTAATTTTTCTAAGAGGACGTTTCACTTGCACCATCTTACGTTGTCAAACACTTTCTCTATTGTGTATCATGATTTTTCTTCATTCTTCTTGCCGCCTTCGCCTTTCCTAAAGTCTAACTGATCATCATTTAACAAATTCTCTTTTTTCCCATTCGTCTGTGTACTCGTATTACTCTTGTCAGTATTTGGGACATTTGAGCTGTTAAGCTGATTCTGTGATAGATTTCACAGTTATCTGGTCCTACTATCTCCGGAACTGTGGAGTCGATATTTTTCCGAATGCCTGAATGTACTTCACCAGTCTCGTACATTCTAGACGCCAACTTCAAAGAGTCGTTTGGTTGCCACTTCCCCCCCAAAATTTTAGAAACTCCAGTGGAATTCTATCTACCCATTCTGCCTTATTTGGTATCAAGTCTTCCACATCTCTTAAATTCTCTCACTAATAGCGGACTCCCTGTCTCTTCCACATCGACTCCAATTTCTTCTTTTATCACGGCATTAGACAGTTCCCCCCCCCCCACCACCCCTTTTCCCCGGTAGAGGCTTTCATTGTACTTTTCAACTCATCCGCTCTCTCCTCTGAGTTTAACAATGGAATTCTCATTGCACTCCTGGAGGAGGAGGAGGAGGAGGAGATTAGTGTTTAACGTCCCGTCGACAACGAGGTCATTAGAGACGGAGCGCAAGCTCGGGTGAGGAAAGGATGGGAAAGGAAATCGACCGTGCCCTTTTAAAGGAACCATCCCGGCATTTGCCTGTAGCGATTTAGGGAAATCATGGAAAACCTAAATCAGGATGTCCGGAGACGGGATTGAACCGTCGTCCTCCCGAATGCGAGTCCAGTGTGCTAACCACTGCGCCACCTCGCTCGGTTCATTGCACTCTTAATGTTACTACCCTTGCTTTTAGTTTCACCGAAAGTTGTTATGACTTTTCTACATCTTGAGTCAGTCCTCACGAAGGTAATTTCTTTTTCAATTTTTAACATCTTTCATTCAACCATTTTGCCTTGCCTTCCCTGCAATTCCTATTTATTTCACTCCTAAGGAATTTATATTGCTTATTCCTGTCTTTTCCTGGACATTTTTGTACTTCCTTCTTTCGTCAATCAGTGGAACTATCTCTTCTGGTAGCCATGGTTTCTTCACAGGTATTTCCTTGTACCTTGGTTTGTCTGTCCAACATCTTTAATTGACCTTTTTAGAGATGTCTACTACTCTTCAAATGAAAGGCCTACTGAGGCATTCCTTATTGCAGTAGAAACACGCTTAGCGAACTTCGAACATGTCGCATCATTCATCATTATTTCGCTATCCCACTTCCTTTCACACTGGTTGCAATGGATTGTCTTAAGCCTCATTCTACTCTTCATCATTATTAAACTGTTAGCTGTGTCTATATCTGCACCTGGGTACGCCTCACAATCCAATATCTGATTTCGGAATCTCAGTCTGACCATGATGTAATCTAGCTGCAATGTTCCCGTGTCTCTAGGTCTTTTCCAAGTGTAGCTTCTCCTTTTGAGATTCTTAAGCAAAGTATTAGACATTACCACTTGCAACTTATCGTAGAAGTCAATTAGTCTTTCTGCTGTCTCATTCCCACTTCCACGCCCAATATCTTACAGCAACTCTTTCTTCTACTCCTTCCCTTATAGTCGCGTTCCAATCCCACATGATTGTTAGGTTTCCACCTCCCTTTACATATTGAATTATCCGTACACCATCCTTATTTGCTTCCACTGTGTCTTCATATTCTGCTTGCGACGTTGGCATGTATACCTGAACTATCGTCGTCGGGACTGGTTTGCTGTCGAATCTAATGAGAACAGTCCTGTCCCTATACTGTTCACAGTAGCTCACTGTCTGCCCATGTAGATGTACAGCTCACTAATAAAATAATAAAAATTCTTATTTATTTATTTATTGCTGCCTTTAGACTTATTGTCTAGTTTGTATAAAAAGGTCATGTTTATATGTTTCTTGAATTTCTTACACGTCACTAATAACAAAGTTTTTCAGCATAATAATAAATGTAATAAGGAAATAACCACAATAATATTAATAACGTCCACTTCACAATAAAATATTATGTATTAGTAGCAATTTTAATTGAAAAAACAGCTAAATGTAAAAATAAAGAAAATTACAATTTAAAAAGAAGAATAAATAGTAGGGAGGTAAAATTTAAATTTTTTACATAGTTACAAACAAGAGTGCTAAGAACTGAGACAACAGTTGGACGAATACTATCACCTTACGAAAAGTTCCGGAAAAATACCGGCACTGTTTAGAACTCCGTATTACACTTCTTGTGGTAATCGCCTTCCTCAGCTGCACATGGGGCTGATGGGTTACTGTGGGTCTGCTTGGTGTGGCGCCTTAGTCTCGGCTGTACACCCATATTTTCTGACACAACACCTGTATTCACATTTTTCACAGCGGTAGATGCAGTCGATAGTGCGTCGACATTCAGTTTGTGCTAGTAGAATGGCGCTGTGCGTGTTTACGATGAGAGTGGGAGAGGGGGGTAGGGGTGCGGGATTAATTTTGCAAGTTCCGTATCCTAGCATACTTGCCTTTTTCATGTCGGCAAATGATGTAAGTGGTGTTTGCCTGTTTTCGTCCATCGTTTGTAGTTTCTTAAAAGCTCGTGTAGGAGTCGCTTGGTATCGGTTGCTTCAGTAATCCCATTGTAGGCGTCACAGTCAAACATATGGTTGGATATTGACGTTATGACCACATTGACAGATTTCATCGACCTTCCTGTTGAATGTGTGGAGCAGTGGTCATCAGAAATTTTTGCTCAGGAACCAACAATGACATTGTGAAGCGGCAGCTCAGGCCGCATATGTATCGATCTTATCATTAACTGGTAACCTATATAAGTTGGTATCTTACGAACCCCCAGTTGACTAGCTGTAGTAAAAGCATTTGAAATTATCCGCCGCCCCCGAGGTACTCATCGTTAAGTGTTGCCAGCATTCGTAACACACTGTTTCGACTGCTCTCTGTTTCAGAATTCTGCTGCCTTCAGCGACCCCTAAGTTGTGACACTGCAATTACCTGACGAATCATTGTAGTGTTGTGTGAGCATCTGAATTAATAATAACAGTAAGTGTAATTACAAATGGTTCAAATGGCTCTGAGCACTATGGGACTTAACATCTATGGTCATCAGTCCCCTAGAACTTAGAACTACTTAAACCTAACTAACCTAAGGACAGCACACAACACCCAGCCATCACGAGGCAGAGAAAATCCCTGACCCCGCCGGGAATCGAACCCGGGAACCCAGGCGTGGGAAGCGAGAACACTACCGCACGACCACAAGATGCGGGCGTGTAATTACATTTAATTGCATTATGCAGTATAAGATTCGATCACCAATGCTTACTAAATGTTTCGAATGCCGTTTTCCTTCTAATCGTTACGTTTTGCTGCAACAGCATTAATTTTATTTCATCTCCTTTCTAGAAATGTGTACCGCATATGAAGATGACTCTCTCCCCCATGAACCTTGGCCCTTGCCGTTGGTGGGGAGGCTCAGAGATACAGATAGCCGTACCGTAGGTGCAACCACAACGGAGGGGTATCTGTTGAGAGGACAGACAAACGTGTGGTTCCTGAATAGGACAGCAGCCTTTTCAGTAGATGCAGGGTCAACAGTCTGGATGATTGATCTGGCCTTATAACATTAACCAAAACGGCCTTGCTGCGCTGGTACAGCGAACGGCTCAAGGCAAGGGGAAACTACAGCCGTAATTTTCTCGAGGGCATGCAGCTCTACTTTACGGCTAAAGATGATGGCACCCTTTTGGGTAAAATATTCCGGAGGTATAATAAGCTCCATTCGGACCTCCGGAAGGGGACTACTCAAGAGGACGTTGTTATCAGGAGAAAGAAAACTGGCGTTCTACGGATCGGAGCGTGGAATGTCAGATCCCTTAATCGGGCAGGTCGGTTAGAAAATTTAAAAAGGAAAATGGATAGGCTAAAGTTAGATATAGTAGGAATTAGTGAAGTTCGGCGGCAGGAGGAACAAGACTTCTGGTCAGGTGAATGCAGGGTTATAAATAGAAAATCAAATAGGGGTAATGCAGGAGCAGGTTTAATAATGAATAAAAAAAATAGGAATTCTGGTAACCTTCTACAAACAGCATAGTGAACGCGTTATTGTGGTCAAGATAGACACGAAGAATACGTCTACCACAGTAGTACAAGTTTATATACCAACTACCTCTGCAGATGATGAAGAGATTCAAGGAATCTCAGATGCGATAAAAGAAATTACAAACAGTGAAGGGAGACGAAACTTTAATAGTCAAGGGGGACTGGAATTCAATAGTAGGAAAAGAAAGAGAAGGAATAGTAGGTGAATATGGAATGGGGGTAAGAACTGAAAGAGGAAGTCGCCTGGTACAATTTGCACAGGGTATAACTCAATCACAGCTAACACTTGGTTTAAGAATCATGAAAGAAGGTTGTATACGTGGAAGAGGCCTGGAGACACTAGAATATTCCAGATAGATTATATAACGCTTAGACAGAGATTTAGGAACCAGGTTTTAAATTTTAAGACATATCCAGGGGCAGATGTGGACTCTGACCACTGTAGATTAAAACTGAACAAACTGCAAAAAAGTGGCATTTTGAGGAGATGGGACGCATATAAACCAGAACCAGAGGTTTTAGAGAGTTTCAGGGAGAGCGTTGGGGAACGATTGACAAGAGTGGAGGAAAGAAATACAGTAGACGAAGAATGGGTAGCTTTGAGAGATGAAATAGTGAAGGCAGCAGCGGATCAAGTAGGTAAAAAGAAGAGGGCTAGTAGAAATCCTTGGATAACGAAAGAGATATTGAATTTAACTGATGAAAGGAGAAAATATAAAAATGCAGTAAATGAAGCTGGTGCTAAGGAATACATACGTCTCAAAAACGGTATCGACAGGAAGTGCAAAATGGCTAAGCAGGGATGGCTAGAGGACAAATGTAAGGATGTAGACGCATATATCACTAGGGGTAAAATAGATACAGCCTACTGGAAAATTAAAGAGACCTTTGGAGGAAAGAGAGCTACCTGTATAAATATCAAGAGCTCATGTGGAAAACCAGTTCTAAGCAAAGAAGGGAAAGCAGAAAGGTGGAAGCAGTATATAGAGGGTCTATACAAGGGCGATGTGCTTGAGGGTAATATAATGGAAACGGAAGAGAACGTAGATGAAGATAAAATGGGAGATATGATACTGCGTCCCCCCCATGAACCATGGACCTTGCCGTTGGTGGGGAGGCTTGCGTGCCTCAGCGATACAGATGACCGTACCGTAGGTGCAACCACAACGGAGGGGTATCTGTTGAGAGGCCAGACAAACATGTGGTTCCTGAAGAGGGGCAGCAGCCTTTTCAGTAGTTGCAGGGGCAACAGTCTGGATGATTGACTGATCTGGCCTTGTAACATTAACCAAAACGGCCTTGCTGTGCTGGTACTGCGAACGGCTGAAAGCAAGGGGAAACTACAGCCGTAATTTTTCCCGAGGACATGCAGCTCTACTGTATGATTAAATGATGATGGCGTCCTCTTGGGTAAAATATTCCGGAGGTAAAATAGTCCCCCATTCGGATCTCCGGGCGGGGACTACCCAAGAGGACGTCGTTATCAGGAGAAAGAAAACTGGCGTTCTACGGATCGGAGCGTGGAATGTCAGATCACTTAATCGGGCAGGTAGGTTAGAAAATTTGAAAAGAGAAATGGATAGGTTAAAGTTAGATATAGTGGGAATTAGTGAAGTTCGGTGGCAGGAGGAACAAGACTTTTGGTCAGGTGATTACAGGGTTATAAATACAAAATCAAATAGGGGTAATGCAGGAGTAGGTTTAATAATGAATAAAAAAATAGGAGTGCGGGTTAGCTACTACAAACAGCATAGTGAACGCATTATTGTGGCCAAGATAGACACAAAGCCCATGCCTACTACAGTAGTACAAGTTTATATGCCAACTAGCTCTGCAGATGAAGAAGAAATAGATGAACTGTATGACGAGATAAAAGAAATTATTCAGGTAGTGAAAGGAGACGAAAATTTAATAGTCATGGGTGACTGGAATTCGTCAGTAGGAAAAGGGAGAGAAGGAAACATAGTAGGTGAATATGGATTGGGGGGAAGGAATGAAAGAGGAAGCCGCCTTGTAGAATTTTGCACAGAGCATAACTTAATCATAGCTAACACTTGGTTCAAGAATCATGAAAGGAGGCTGTATACATGGAAGAAGCCAGGAGATACTGACAGGTTTCAGATAGATTATATAATGGTAAGACAGAGATTTAGGAACCAGGTTTTAAATTGTAAGACATTTCCTGGGGCAGATGTGGATTCTGACCACAATCTATTGGTTATGAACTGCAGATTGAAACTGAAGAAACTGCAAAAAGGTGGGAATTTAAGGAGATGGGACCTGGATAAACTGAAAGAACCAGAGGTTGTAGAGAGTTTCAGGGAGAGCATAAGGGGACAATTGACAGGAATGGGGGAAAGAAATACAGTAGAAGAAGAATGGGTAGCTCTGAGGGATGAAGTGGTGAAGGCAGCAGACGATCAAGTAGGTAAAAAGACGAGGGCTAATAGAAATCCTTGGGTAACAGAAGAAATATTGAATTTAATTGATGAAAGGAGAAAATATAAAAATGCAGTAAATGAAGCAGGCAAAAAGGAATACAAACGTCTCAAAAATGAAATCGACAGGAAGTGCAAAATGGCTAAGCGGGGATGGCTAGAGGACAAATGTAAGGATGTAGAGACTTGTCTCACTAGGGGTAAGATAGATACTGCCTACAGGAAAATTAAAGACACCTTTGGAGAGAAGAGAACCACTTGTATGAATATCAAGAGCTCAGATGGAAACCCAGTTCTAAGCAAAGAAGGGAAGGCAGAAAGGTGGAAGGAGTATATAGAGGGTTTATACAAGGGAGATGTACTCGAGGACAATATTATGGAAATGGAAGAGGATGTAGATGAAGACGAAATGGGAGATAAGATACTGCGTGAAGAGTTTGACACAGCACTGAAAGACCTGAGTCGAAACAAGGCCCCGGGAGTAGACAACATTCCACTAGAACTACTGATGGCCTCGGGAGAGCCAGTCATGACAAAACTCTACCATCTAGTGAGCACGATGTATGAGACAGGCGAAATACCCTCAGACTTCAAGAAGAATATAATAATTCCAATCCCAAAGAAAGCAGGTGTTGACAGATGTGAAAATTACCGAACTATCAGTTTAATAAGTCACAGCTGCAAAATACTAACGCGAATTCTTTACAGACGAATGGAAAAACTGGTAGAAGCCGACCTCGGGGAAGATCAGTTTGGATTCCGTAGAAATGTTGGAACACGTGAGGCAATACTGACCTTACGACTTATCTTGGAAGAAAGATTAAGAAAAGGCAAACCTACGTTTCTAGCATTTGTAGACTTAGAGGCAACATATTACTACCGCCCACATATGGGCAACATATTACTACCGCCCACATATATCTCGCGTAATGATCACAACGAAAAGATCCGAGAAATTAGAGCAAATACGGAGACTTACAAGCAGTCGTTCTTCCCACGCACAATTCGTGAATGGAACAGGGAAGGGGGGATCAGATAGTGGTACAATAAGTACCCTCCGCCACACACCGTAAGGTGGCTCGCGGAGTATAGATGTAGATGTAGATGTAGATGTAGAAAGCTTTTGACAATGTTGACTGGAATACTCTCTTTCAAATTCTGAAGGTGGCAGGGGTAAAATACAGGGAGCGAAAGGCTATTTACAATTTGTACAGAAACCAGATGGCAGTTATAAGAGTCGAGGGGCATGAAAGGGAAGCAGTGGTTGGGAAAGGAGTGAGACAGGGTTGTAGCCTCTCCCCGATGTTATTCAATCTGTATATTGAGCAAGCAGTAAAGGAAACAAAAGAAAAATTCGGAGTAGGTATTAAAATTCATGGAGAAGAAGTAAAAACTTTGAGGTTCGCCGATGACATTGTAATTCTGTCAGAGACAGCAAAGGACTTGGAAGAGCAGTTGAACGGAATGGACAGTGTCTTGAAAGGAGGATATAAGATGAACATCAACAAAAGCAAAACGAGGATAATGGAATGTAGTCAAATTAAATCGGGTGATGCTGAGGGGATTAGATTAGGAAATGAGACACTTAAAGTAGTAAAGGAGTTTTGCTATTTAGGGAGTAAAATAACCGATGATGGTCGAAGTAGAGAGGATATAAAATGTAGACTGGCAATGGCAAGGAAAGCGTTTCTCAAGAAGAGAAATTTGTTAACATCGAGTATAGATTTGGGTGTCAGGAAGTCGTTTCTGAAAGTATTTGTATGGAGTGTAGCCATGTATGGAAGTGAGACATGGACGATAACTAGTTTGGACAAGAAGAGAATAGAAGCTTTCGAAATGTGGTGCTACAGAAGAATGCTGAAGATAAGGTGGGTAGATCACGTAACTAATGAGGAGGTATTGAATAGGATTGGGGAGAAGAGAAGTTTGTGGCACAACTTGACTAAAAGAAGGGATCGGTTGGTAGGACATGTTTTGAGGCATCAAGGGATCACAAATTTAGCATTGGAGGGCAGCGTGGAGGGTAAAAATCGTAGAGGGAGACCAAGAGATCAATACACTAAGCAGATTCAGAAGGATGTAGGTTGCAGTAGGTACTGGGAGATGAAGAAGCTTGCACAGGATAGAGTAGCATGGAGAGCTGCATCAAACCAGTCTCAGGACTGAAGACCACAACAACAACAACATGATACTGCGTGAAAAATCTGACAGAGCACTGAAAGATCTATGTCGAAACAAGGCCCCGGAATTAGATAGCATTCCATTAGAACTACTGATAGCCTTGGGTGAGCCAACCATGACAAAACTCTACCATCTGGTGAGCAATATGTATGATACCCTCACACTTCAAGAAGACTACAGTAATTCCAACTCCAAAGAAAGCAGGTGTTGACAGGTGTGAAAATTACCGAACTATCAGTTTAATAAGTCACGGCTGCAATATACTGACATGAATTCCGTACAGACAAATGGAAAAACTGGTAGAAGTCGATCTCGGGGCGGATCCGTTTGGATTCCGTAGAAATGTTTGAACACTCGTGGCAATACTGACCGTACGAGTTATCTTAGAAGATATATTAAGGAAAGGCAAACCTACTTTTCTAGCATTTGTAGACTTAGAGAAAGCTTTTGACAATGTTGACTGGAATACGCTCTTTCAAATTCTGAAGGTGACAGGGGTCAAATACAGGAGGCGAAAGGCTATTTACAATTTGTATAGAAACCAGATGGCAGTTACAGGAGTCGAGGGGCACGAAAGGAAAGCAGTGGTTGGGAAGGGAGTGAGGCAGGGTTATACCCTATCCCCGACGTAATTCAATCTGTATATTCAGCAAGCGGGAAACGGAACAAAAGAAAACTTCGCGGAGTAGGAATTAAAATCCACGGAGAAGAAATAAAAACTTTGAGGTTAACAGATGACATGGTAATTCTGTCAGAGACAGCAAAGGACCTGGAAGAGCAATTGAACGGAATGAGCAGTGTCTTGAACTGATATAAGATGAACATCAACGAAAACAAAACGAGGATGATGGAATGTAGTCACATTAAATCAGGTAACGCTTAGGGAATTAGATTAGGAAATGAGACACTTACAGTAGTAGATGAGTTTTGCGAGAATACATTGAGTCCAAAAAGTATTCGTCAAGCTGAATATTTCTTACAAATGTAGATCTGTGACACGTGAAAAGAAGTTAATACAAAATCTGAAGAGCAATCCAGCGGAATGTGTCTTAGTAAATCATTTTCATTGAAAAACAAGGAACAAAATACATTCAAATTGGTAACAAGGTTAACAAAATAGAAAATTTCATACTGAAGCTACTTCATGAAGTATTCGCCCACTCATGTATTCTGACATTTAGAGCCTGAGAACGTGGTTTAAATCGCAAAATTTAATATTTAGTGGTGTTTCACCTTGCAGTTATTTCTGCTTGCAGTCGTCTGGGAGTAGAGATGACTAAATTTGCTGTCACAGGGGATGGAATTTTGTCCCATTATTCACGAAGAGCTTGTTTTAAGTCTTTGTCGTTAGAATTCTGTGATTTCGGATGATCCTTTCCAGCACTTTCCGAAATTCTTCTATGGGATTAACACTTATTCTCTGAGGTGGGATATTGAGCTGCTTCGGTGTATTGTACGGGAGACACATCTCGCATACCTAGCTGTATGCTTCGGATCGTTATCCTGTTGAAATACACTCCTGGAAATGGAAAAAAGAACACATTGACACCGGTGTGTCAGACCCACCATACTTGCTCCGGACACTGCGAGAGGGCTGTACAAGCAATGATCACACGCACGGCACAGCGGACACACCAGGAACCGCGGTGTTGGCCGTCGAATGGCGCTAGCTGCGCAGCATTTGTGCACCGCCGCCGTCAGTGTCAGCCAGTTTGCCGTGGCATACGGAGCTCCATCGCAGTCTTTAACACTGGTAGCATGCCGCGACAGCGTGGACGTGAACCGTATGCGCAGTTGACGGACTTTGAGCGAGGGCGTATAGTGGGCATGCGGGAGGCCGGGTGGACGTACCGCCGAATTGCTCAACACGTGAGGCGTGAGGTCTCCACAGTACATCGATGTTGTCGCAGTGGTCGGCGGAAGGTGCACGTGCCCGTCGACCTGGGACCGGACCGCAGCGACGCACGGATGCACGCCAAGACCGTAGGATCCTACGCAGTGCCGTAGGGGACCACACCGCCACTTCCCAGCAAATTAGGGACACTGTTGCTCCTGGGGTATCGGCGAGGACCATTCGCAGCCGTCTCCATGAAGCTGGGCTACGGTCCCGCACACCGTTAGGCCGTCTTCCGCTCACGCCCCAACATCGTGCAGCCCGCCTCCAGTGGTGTCGCGACAGGCGTGAATGGAGGGACGAATGGAGACATGTCGTCTTCAGCGATGAGAGTCGCTTCTGCCTTGGTGCCAATGATGGTCGTATGCGTGTTTGGCGCCGTGCGGGTGAGCGCCACAATCAGGACTGCATACGACCGAGGCACACAGGGCCAACACCCGGCATCATGATGTGGGGAGCGATCTCCTACACTGGCCGTACACCACTGGTGATCGTCGAGGGGACACTGAATAGTGCACGGTACATCCAAACAGTCATCGAACCCATCGTTCTACCATTCCTAGACCGGCAAGGGAACTTGCTGTTCCAACAGGACAATGCACGTCCGCATGTATCCCGTGCCACCCAACGTGCTCTAGAAGGTGTAAGTCAACTACCCTGGCCAGCAAGATCTCCAGATCTGTCCCCCATTGAGCATGTTTGGGACTGGATGAAGCGTCGTCTCACGCGGTCTGCACGTCCAGCACGAACGCTGGTCCAACTGAGGCGCCAGGTGGAAATGGCATGGCAAGCCGTTCCACAGGACTACATCCAGCATCTCTACGATCGTCTCCATGGGAGAATAGCAGCCTGCATTGCTGCGAAAGGTGGATGTACACTGTACTAGTGCCGACATTGTGCATGCTCTGTTGCCTGTGTCTATGTGCCTGTGGTTCTGTCAGTGTGATCATGTGATGTATCTGACCCTAGGAATGTGTCAATAAAGTTTCCCCTTCCTGGGACAATGAATTCACGGTGTTCTTATTTCAATTTCCAGGAGTGTATGTAGTTTCCTCAGAGAACTGATTTTTCGGGACTAACTTTCAGATTTTCCTCTAATATGTTGATAAACATGTAGTGATCCATCGTACCCTCTATAAAAATAGTTTACCAATACCCGCAGCACTCATACACCCCCACACCACCAGGGAACGTCCAACGTGTTTCATCGTGGGCACAAGGTTTTGCGTCAGCATCTTACGCCACACCATTCGTCTACCGTCCGACCAGAATAGTTATATTTACTTTTATCAGAAAATATAATTGTATTTCAGGAGTCTTTCTTCTTGAATCTATGCTCTTGGACAAAATCAAGGCCTTTCTTCCGATTCTGTTCACGGACTCAAAATTTTTTGCGACCTGCCCAGGCATTATATCAGCTTTCTTGCAGGTATTTCTGCCTTGGCACACATCTTCTTGCCTCTCGACCTTAGCTCCATAACCGATTTGGATCTCTGATTTTAGGATTTTTCTTCATTTTCCTCGTGATAAACACCACAACTGCGTCGCTCAAGGAGAGAGTCCACCCGGTTCGTGGCTGGTTTCTCAATGTTTTGGTTAAGCACAAGCGATCTGTTATCGACTGAACCGTCGACCTATGTCTGCCGACTACTTAATTAATCTCGCAAGAGGATTTTCACTGATTATGCAAGCGTAGAATACGTTTCCTTTCTGTCAGAGTCGTCTCACTACCATTACGACTCATGCTATCAACTGCAGTGTCCCGCCGCCGCTCAAAAAGACAACAGGTGGCAAACTGTAGCTGCGGGCGTTTGAGGCTAGAGTGTGTTGTGGGTAAGCATTAAAGTTTAGTCCCGGGGCCCAAATTGTAGGCTTATTCAGATGTTTGACTAATACTTTACGAAGGAGCTTTTGTATTAAATAGCACTATGAATGTATTTTCTTCCTTGTTTTTCAATTAAAATGATTTGGTGAGGTACGTTCCACAGGACTGGCTCTTCAGATTTTGCATTCACTTCTTTTAATGTGCCCCAGACTTACTTTTTTTTACAAATATACAGCTAAACGAACACTTTTTATACTCGCTGTACATAATTTGGCCCGCAGGACGCATTTTGACGAGCACTGGTGCAGAAGGTAACTGGATATGACACCTGCCCCATTAAGTATGTACCATGTCCTGACTGGGGATCATATGGCCAACGGCTAGGCGTTCACAAACATTCAGGAAAAGTTCGTGAAGTCTCCGGTTCGTTTCATTGTTGTCCCAGCCGTTCTGCCATGCTTTCATCTTTCAGTTCAGGAGTACGTCCGTGATCCTTATCCTTTATTACGTGACTAGCTGCTGTTTCTGTTCAAATCACTCTGAGAGAAAGCAGAGTGAAGTTCTGTCTTCCGTTGACGGCAAGGTCATTAGAGCCGGAGCACAATATCTTGTTGAGCAATGATACAGGAATCACTAAGTTGGTATGCGGTAAGCTCGAAAAACCCTTAGCCATTATAGAAGGGATAGGAGCAAAGAGATACCACTGCTCTACTTTGGAATACGAGTCCAGACTCAGACAAGCGTTAGTAGATCAAAAGTTCTTTGTACTGTCTATCAGCTTAGCCTACTTTTTTCGAGTACCCTTATCGCCTGGTTTCGCACTCTCCGCGAGAAGTACGAGTGGCCGAACTGTCAACGATCAACGAGTCACGAAGGCGGCCGTGACAGTTACGCGCACAGGTAACCTAATCGAAAACTGAAAAAAAGGAGAATAAACGACACGGCCATGCCTAGTTCCTGCCGGCTCCGACAATGGCGACACCAGTATCTCGATACAGGTTATCGCCGTTACGGTTCACTTTGTGTATACTCTGTTACGATAACAATTTGCCAGATAGATATCTGTGAAGAGTTAAGAGGCTCTGCGCATGCGCGTTCGGTCCCATCATAGAACTGTATGCCCCGTGATTTGTCTCCGATCGCGCTCTGCTCCAATTACCTTGAAGACGGCAAATGGGATCGTGACGGGTGAGCGGCGGCCGCAGGTTCTGTTTACTTAGCCTGCCGGCTCTTAACGCGGCGATTTATGGAGCAGTGCTGGTAACGGCTTTCGTTCCCGGCATTTTTTCCGAGGCGGAGTTCCGTTATAATTTCGCCAATTATGAATGAGAGTATGCGGGCACGTGCCGCTGCCGTAGAGCGAGCAGGAACTGACAATAAAAACAAATGCGCAAATCAATCAGGGCGTGCATAATCGATTTTTGCTCTCCGCCCGCTATCACGTTTCTCCTCAGGTGCTTACAAGCGTGAGAAGTTGGTAACATTGCTCCATTGTGGGCACTCTTTGTAGTCCCATTGGCTGAGAAACCTTGCGGAAATCCGCTGGAGGACATCATTTCACAACTTACTCCTTTCCTTTCTGCTGGTCAATTCATGATTTTTCTCACTTTTCGTTTGACTGACTTATTAGCTAATATTTCACGGTTACTTGTCTATGCGAATCTTATTATATAGGACAGGGAAAGCTATAAAATATGTCTGATTGGCAACGTGTGGTGCTCCTGTTCAGCAACTGGATCTGAAGATGGCCGCTTCAGATCGTCGGGAGCACCCATCTGTAAACATAATTGTGATTGTGCCAAAAAAAATTAATTAAAATCTGTGTGTAGCGTAAAAACAGACTAATATTATATACCTGTTTTTGAAAGTATAAATATCGTGCGCTAAATTTGACTGAAATTGCTGCAAGCTCTATGTCATTTGTCCCGAACGCGGCCGCCAGCCCTAGAAATAAAATGTCTTCTGAGCTGTGACCAGTCAGGCTAATCCTGAGAACTATTTATTCCACATAAATACAATTTATTTTCGTTCTTTTATCCATTGCATCATCTTTACACCTGCATCCTACACTATCAGTATTTTTTTTCTAGACAGTAAAACACATACATACGAAGATTGGCTAAAACTGTTCCACTTATTCCGGAGGCATCACTTTCTCGCCACCTACTACACAAGTGGGGTTCCTGTTCTTATCCCTATGGTATTTACTTCCTGATACCAAGCCGTAGGAGTACAGACTTTGGGTAGAAAGGGATCAACATCTACGTAAGTAAGTACCGTCAGTATGCCTTCGTAACAGCTCTAATTCCTCTCACACTATTTTCGAAGTCCTTAAGCGAGATGTACGGCTCGTATTGTGGTGCCAGTAGAATCATCCTGCTGTCAGTTGGCTGCTACACCTCTTCTCTAAACTTTTTCAAGATAAGATTTAAAGAGCACATGAATGTATTTCGGCTAACCAACTTAAGCAGGTCCGATAAACTGCCTGTTGGCTTCTGTCTCGGGTTCTTCGGCCGACGTTTATTTGGGGATTTTTCTGACGTTTCACCAGCACAAGTGGCTCGCATTGTCAAAGCTTCACCCTCCATTGATGGTGCTGGACTGGAGTCGAACTCGTGGACGCAGATTACGTCTACCTGGCGCGTCAACGTCCAAGAGCTTTTCCGTGGTCATTTGCACGGCGATTTCCCCCTTCCTACCTGCAACGGTCGTTCGCTGCACCACTGGAATTCGTTCGCCTTCAGGCTGTCTTCTTTCTTGTTGAAGCTGTTATCATATCTGTGTATTTCTGTAGGTTCTCTGAAGCAAGTGCACCTTTGCTACTCACATTTCTGAAGAGAAAAATTATGTACAAAGCATTGAAAACAACCTATAGATCCTTTAATAAGCAGAAAGGGAAATGTTATGAAAATTGAGGGTTGAGCAACACTTAGGCGGTTTTTTGTTCTACTGATTTTTATTTGTATGAACGTCAAATAATACTAGTTTTGCACTACTAGGTTTTGGAAGGTCTTTAATTTTGTTGACAAGGTCCACTGAGTTTACAATTACAAATTTAGATTTGAATTTTGTTTTGGTTTCAATGCAGGAATGTAATTTTTTGGCAATTTTGTAGTTTGGTGCAGTGTATTACACAGAGTAGATGTCAACCCAGTACAAGTAGAAGACATAAATTTTGCCACCCAAACATGTCTGAAACAAAATTATTTCCAATTTGAAGGTACCCTTTACAAACAACTAGAAGGATTGGCAATGGGTCCCCTCTCAGTCCCCTCTTAACTGAAATGTCCATGGACAGGTTCGAAAAACAGTTCCTAGAAAATGAACCCCTCAATAATAATATTAAATACTGGTACAGATATGATGATGATGTACTGTGTATGTGGACAGGTGCCAACAGAAAACTGAACACATCCCTAGAACATCTAAATTTACAACACAAAAACATACAATTCACCAAGGAGCTAGGTGAAAAAGCCATTAACTTTAGACCTTGACATAGATATCACCACAAACACACATACTTTCAAAATTTACAGAAAACCCAAAAGAACAGACACAGTAATACCCTGATGTTCACAACACCCAATAACACACAAACATGCAGCCTTCCATTCCATGGTGCGCCGGTCGGGGTGGCCGAGCGGTTCTAGGCGCTACAGTCTGGAACCGCGCGACCGCTACGGTCGCAGGTTCGAATCCTGCCTCGGGCATGGATGTGTGTGATGCCCTTAGGTTAGTTAGGTTTAAGTAGTTCTAAGTTCTAGCGGACTGATGACCTTAGAAGTTAAGTCCCTTAGTGCTCAGAGCCATTTGAACCATTCCATGGTGCATCGCCTCACTTCCATACCAATGTCAAAACAAAATTTCCAAACAGAAGTAGACACCATTAAATATATTTCATATAACAATGGCTATAACCCTGAATTAGATGACAAAATCCTGCACAAGAAACAAAGAAGGAAAATCTCGCCCTACATTTATGCCCCCTCTGCAATAACAACCACACCAAAAACCAACTGGTGTACTGTTCCATTTCTAGGTAAGCTATCAGACAAACTAGCCAAAACACTGAAATCCCAAAACTATAAAACATCATTTTATGTAAGAGGCACTACAGCTAATCTCCTATTCAGCAGTAAGGACAAAACAGATAAACTAAGCAACAAAGGGGTCTACAAAATAACTTGCACTGACTGCAATAAACTGCACATTGGTCAAACGGGCTGGGTAATATCAACAAGGCTGACTGAACATGAACGCAGCTGGAAATTAAATAAATCAGACTCCACCTTTGCTGAACATGTGCTCAAAGGAGGACACAAATATCTAACACACACGAAGTGCTATTTATAGCCAACAAAGGCAGAAAACTCAGCCTACTAGAAGCACTTGAATTTAATAGACACCTAGCCCTGAATCCCCAGCTGGTTCTAAATAACCAATTGCAACTGAGCACATCACCACTCTTAAACTTTACACAATACAGTAAACCTGCTACTAACCACAAAATGTCCCAATAGTAAACAAATTCATACCCCAATATAATGTAATATCTGTTGTGTGTTTACATATCTAACTTTAACTCAACTGTAACACTGTAATATTTGGTATTTATTAATGCACAATTTTTCTAATAACAGAATGTAATCCCCCTGAGAAACCATCGCTGTTGTACAACCAACAATTAGTGTCCAGTGCAACTGTTCACAACAAATACCAAAAAATTGTAATTTTGTAATAATGTGTATTCTAAATAATTGTAATTGTTGTCATACATGGTACTGACAAATCATAAAATGGGATTTATTATGTTAAAGAACAATTTTGTAGAACAAAAAGTAAAAAGACCCGTTTGACAATTCCAAAGACAATACCACAACTAAACATCGTATGTAACTGCGTTGTATCTTAGTCCAGAATGTTTGGTTTGTAAGAACACAAACTCCTTGTAAACGATAGCCAGTAGTTATCTGAAGATGGCCTAATAAACCGAAAACTAGTTCACACAAATAACAATCAGAACAAAAAACTGCCTAAGTGTTATTCAACCCTCAATATGGAAACGTTCTATCAAGAAGCGACGGAAGAATCCATAAGTAAGATTATGAAAATTCTTGAAGAAACGTCCGGCCCCGGTAGCTGAGTGGTCAGCGTGAAAGAATGTCAATCCTAAGGTCCCGGGTTCGATTCCCGGCTGGGTCGGGGATTTTCTCCGCTCAGGGACTGGGTGTTGTGTTGTCCTAATCATCATCATTTCATCCCCATCGACGCGCAGGTCGCCGAAGTGGCGTCAAATCGAAAGACCTGCACCAGGCGAACGGTCTACCCGACGGGAGGCCCTAGCCACACGACATTTCATTTCATTTTCTTGAAGAAACACAAAGATTTACAAATAAAAGCACATCACGACATAACATTCTCATTGCACAAGCAGTACTAGCAATTAGCTAACAATGCTTTGCTAAAAAAAAAAAAAAAAAAAAAAAAAAAAAAAAAAAAAAAACGAAAACTACTCTCTCACAGGAAACAAAAATAAATTGCGCCAGTTACTAACACAAATATATGCTTCTGATGTTTGTAATAAATTATATATGTAACATATATAAAGTATATTATTCAATATGATTTTAAAGAATAGCTATGGTGAACTATTTTCTGCTGCACGTCGATTATTTCTCAGTTATTTCCGAAAACGTATCGATGTTACAGTCATATCTTTCACATTATCTTTGATACCAATATAAACAATGTATACCTCTGCTTCATAGCATATTTGTAAGCTATCAGTACGTGTAAAACAAGTGGAATGTCTGTGAAACTAGAGTGTTAGTTGTAAAAGTGCTAATGGTGACCCACCTTCTACTTTGTGACTTCGTGGATGAGTTTATAACACTGGGACACGTTTAGCATGATACTACAGGCTAGTATACAGAAAATTACAAAAACTGAAGCGTTAAAAGCTATCTACACACGTTCACAATTTCATTTATCCTCATTTCTTTATGAATATTTATCAGATAATACATTTTTACGATAGATAAATATGGCAAGCAAAACAACCAACGTCTGATTAGCAGCTCATCCGGTAATGCAACAATCTGACAACGAACTAAAGTTCGAAACCGGTAATGGCATGAAACGTAGAATAGTTCTTGAAAAAGTCTTTTGTATAGCTGTTGTTGTAACGTTTTTGCAACAGTTTTTCGTGAAAAGAAAGTCGTCTTCCCGCCAAGGATTCCCACTTGAGCTCATGGAGCATTTACGTAATTGTCGCGTGTACGCGTGTATTTCCTACTTGTTGCCATAACCGCTCCTCTATATATAGCGCGCACTGCGCGATGGTTACCGCGATCCAGTGTGAATAAGTCGTTGGAAATTCCATTTCACACTCCACATTGTCCACTATCTATGAAAACCTAATCTTTCTCTGGTGCCAACGTAACTTCAAAACGATACGTACTGAATGGATGAAAGTGGAGACAGCTGTAAGTCTATATCTGACAACAAGATCATGATCAGAGGACTAATTACAAAGACAAATACAATCAACCAGGATACCTGTGCGAAACTTTGACGGGCAGAGATAATGGACTATCGCAGTGGTCGCAGTTATTACCTATGACAACGCTGTGTAAATTAATAAGTACATTAAAACAAAAATTGCTAATTGTAATAAGGTCATATGAAAAGGGAATCTCTTATTCGTGATTAATAAGTTAGCTTCGTAAAATTTAGGTATCAAGCCGGGCATCCATGATGCCCTTTCCCGTGCGACAGTTGAAAGTCTCTTTTGTGTTAAAATTTTTTACATATCGTAAGTTTCAGCTCAAAATGGGTATGCAATCTCAAAAGCCGGTTAAAAAATAAATCTAAAGATACTTCACTCATTCGTTTACGATTAGTATGTGTTGAGAAAAAGGGATGTTGCCTTGAGAAATAATACACGACGTCTTTTCAAAAAATTCCAGAACATTCATAATTTCGCGCCACTGGTGTGTTGGAGCAAAATGCGGTTGGCATCCCTGTAGACGCCTGTGTTTAATGTGTAACTGCCAGAAGTTTCAATGTTGTATGTATGTCTGTCTGTTCTTGTTCAGGACCGTACTGAGTAGAGCGTTGTGCTGTATAGTTTGTGAATTGAGAGATGGCTGAGTTAGAGGAGCAGCGCGCCTGCATTAAATTTTGCTTGAAACTCAAGAAAACACGTGCAGAGACACACCAAATGATGCAGGAAGCCTACGGTGATGAGTGCTTAAGCTGCGCTCGGTGTTACGAATGATTCACACTGTTTAAAAATGGCCGGACCGAAGTTAAGAGACAGTCGTTCACGACGCCATTCGACGTCTACCGATGACGCTCACGTCAGGGACGTTAACGGAATTGTGAATGCCAATCAAAGACTGACTTTCCGAGAGATTGCAGAAGAATGTAACATTTCAGTTGGATCATGTCACGAAATTCTGAAGTAGCATCGTGGAAAGCAACGTGCTGCCGACAAGTTCGTCCCACGGCGGAGGACCTAAGATCAGAATGATCTTCACCCCGCAATCTGTGAAAGGCTTTTGGATCGCGAAAATGTGAACGAGATGTTCTTTAAGAGAATCGTAATTGGTGACGAGATGTTGGTATACGGTTATGATGCTGACAAGGGAACCTCCCCATCGCACCCCCCTCAGATTTAGTTATAAGTTGGCACAGTGGATAGGCCTTGAAAAACAGAACACAGATCAATCGAGAAAACAGGAAGAAGTTATGTGGAACTACGAAAAAATAAGCAAAATATACAAACTGAGTAGTCCATGTGTAAGATAGGCAACATCTAGGCTAACGTGAGCTCAGGAGCGCCGTGGTCCTTGTTGTGGACTGACAAGAGCAGCCAGTCCACAATGAAGTAGCCGATAGGGCACGCGTCAACTCACGCCGTCTTGCGTTAAATCTGAAACAGGATATGTGGTAAAAGCTATAAGGAAAAGAACGGAGCTTCTCATATACTTATCTTTAATTTCTTCTTGTACATCTCTATGGTGAACACAAGTGAGACTCTCTCCAGATATGGATAACTGCGCCTTGCTAGGTCGTCCGTACGACTGGGCCGAGTTCTAGTCAGTCTCTCGAGCGATAACACAGTGGCGACACGCGGGTCCGACATGTACTAGAGGACCGCGGCCGATTTAAGCTACCACCTAGCAAGTGTGGTGTCTGACGGTGACACCACAGTCCTGTGGTTAGCGTGAGCAGCTGGCGAGCGAGAGGTCCTTGGTTCAAGTCTTCAGTCCAGTGAAAAGTTTAATTTTTTACTTTCAGTTTATGTGGCAAACTCTTGTGTTTTCATCACTTTTTGGGAGTGATTATCACATCCGCAAGAAAACCGAAATCGGGTAATGTAAAAGAATCTTTTTACCCATTCGCCAAGTGTGCAAGTTAGGTGGGTCGACAACATTCCTGTCATGTGACGCACATGCCGTCACCACTGTCCTATAGAATATATCAGACGCGTTTTCCTGTGGAGGACTCGGTTGACCTATGACCTTGCGATCAAATGTTTTCGGTTCCCATTGGAGAGGCACGCCCTTTCGTCTACAAATCGCACGGTTTATCGGTGCGGTCGCAAAACACAGACACTAAACTTATTACAGTGAACAGAGACGTCAATGAACGAACGGACGGATCATAACTTTGCGAAAATAAAGTAATTAAACTTTTCACTGGAGGGAAAACTTGAACCAAGGACCACTCGTTCCGCAGCTGCTCACACTAACCACGGGACCACGGCGCTCCTGAGCTCAAGTTAGCCTAGATGTTGCCTATCTTACACATGGATTACTCAGTTTGTATATTTTGCTTATTTTTTCGTAGTTCCACACAACTTCTTCCTGTTTTCTCGATTGATCTGTGTTCTGTTTTTCAAGGCCTATCCAGTGTGCCAATTTATATATAAATCTGAGGGGGGTGCGATGGGGAGGTTGAAAGGTGGCTACACTGAGCCACAGCGCCAGAGATCGCTAGAGAGCATTGTTCCGCCGCCTCCACTGGCACAGTCATTATTGAGATGTGCTAGAAGGCAGTGCTTGTCGAGGACTCGTAGTAGTCAGTTCGTGTTCAGATGTGCTAGTAGAGAGTGCTTGCTGAGATGTGATACTGAAAGGTTCTTGTTGAGATGTGGTAATAGCGAGTCGGTGTGGAGATATATTGTAATTATGAGAGTGATTTTGGTCAATATATGAAGGTAACGAAACTTGATTTATTTTTCATTATTTCCATGTTTTAAATAATGCGTCATTACAGGTTCAGTCAACAAAGCATCTGGCTTGTGTTCTTGTATTAGAGTGTAATTCTGGTTTTCTTGAGTAATTATGGTATTCTTATTTTCTTTAATTAATTCAGTATAAATGATATTTATAAATTCTTGTGTTATTGAAGAAGAACCGTGCCAGATGCGTACGTTGAGTCATACTTCCACACACAGAACAGTTACACTTGTGCTTTGGTTTCGTAGGTTTTATAGTTGCTGGGGACTTAATTAATTAATTGTGTTAATGAAAATTTCCATTTCATTCTTTGTTGTTGTTCTATGCAGTCAGATAGCGTAATAATAACAGTCAGGGCCAACCGTTACGAGACTTCGTAATCGGACAAACAGCTACGAAAAATTAAAATTATTTACATTGCATTTAATTAAGCCCCCATGCACGTGGCGACCACTGCTTCGGATCGTCCCTTGGAATTCTTCTGATTGTAAAAATAGTAGACAGTAGTATTGTTGTAGTAATTTGTAGTCTAGTAATTGTAGTCTATATTGCATGTGTAGATTTGGTAATTGGCATTCTTCTAATGGTATTTTTCAAAATTTATTTTTTTTTGTTGCCTTGTATACGCGTTTGACGATTTAGTGCAATTATTTCAATTGTTCGTTAATCGCGTTTGAGGGAAGCATTCTGTGTGAATGGTATTGTTGGTGATAACGTGTTATATTCTCTGTAATTTTCGTACAGTGACGAGTTTTGTATGTTTTGTAAATGATTACGCGATCGATGAAAAAGGCAAAAATGATGGATAGTCAGAATGACGAAATTGTTGACATGGCGAACTCGCCAACACAGGGGAACAGTATGATGAATAATGAAGTGGAAAACAATTTAATAAGCAGGGAAAATAGTCCAGAACCATTTCAAAATTTTTCTCAATCAGAAAGTTTTCAGAATTCGAGATTAACGACAGAAGATTCTGAAATAGTATCGAACACAAATAGCTTTACAGCCATGACGAAGGAAACTGGTTTTGCGGGAAATGTTAGGGGCGAAAAGAATTTTGAACCATTTAATATGGAGCAGTTGATGGGTGCAATATTAAATTTGGGATCACAAATAGGAACAATTACAACTGATATGGGAACAATTAAAACAGAGATAGGAACTTTGGCAACACGGTTAGACTCACAGGGATCACAAATAGGAACAATTACAACTCGTATGGGAACAATGGAGCAGTTTCGATCTGAATTTAAAACAGAGATAGGAACAATTAAAACAGAGATAGGAACAATTACAACTGAGATGGGAACAATGGAAACACGGTTAGATTCACGACTAGGGACGTGTTTCAAAAACATGAAAGATGAATTAAAGAAAGAAATTAGAGAAGAAGTACAACCGATTTTGAATGCTCACAATAATAGATTAATTGCAGTAGAGATTAGACAAAGGGAACAGGATAGAGAACAGGAGGAAAGAGATCGCGTGATAGTGCAGAAATTTTCAGAGTTAAATTTACAACGTGCACACGATAAGGAAGAAATATTTGAGAGAATCGAGGAATCCGTACCAAATGACAGATTAAATAACCTAACACAACAATATGAACAGTTAACTACCAAATGTGTCAACACTGAAACCCGAGTCGCGACACTTACGGAAGACGTAGGTAAAGAGAAAGAAAAAATAGGTGACTTATCGGAAAGAGTTGAGGAGATTTCAGATAAATTGACAAATCTTAGTTTACATGGGGACAGAGATTCAGATGATACAGCACCATTGCCATTTGCAGAAACCGAAGAGTATCAGGACATAAATAAGCATGTTGAAAATCAGGGAAAATTTAATGACCGCGTGAAAAGGGAATTTGAGGCATTAAAAAAGCAAGTCAAACAAACTGAAGGCGAAATCGTAGGAAAAGACGGCAAAAGAGATTTAGAATCACAGATACCAGAGGGGTTTGAAGAAAGTAATTTGTTTTATTTACGGGATGCAACAAGAGAGCGCCAAGCGCGCGAACTTGACAATAATCGACATTGGGACTGGGACAGACGCGGTAGGTCTTTGTCGCCGCGAGGCGGAAGCTTTGACTGTAAACACTTCTTGACTGTTCGGAAATTTAAGATCTTTTGCAATTCTAGGAATGACATACGTCCATGTTCATGGTTGGATCGATTTACGTGCGCACTTCCGCCAGATTTGCCACTGAGTCACAAACTGAAATTTATGTGCAGCTATAAAAGTCCTCAGGGGATTCACTACACTAAGTGAATATGTGCCGTAGCGATCACAGGGCCCCGAGCTGTAGTGGTGTTATTTCCCTTTTAGTTTTCTGCACCGCTGCCTACTCTTTCACTATTCTTTGCATCTATAAAAACAACTCTTCTACTATCCATCTATCTAGACAGTAGGTAAAGATTAACCGGATATGACGATTTTACCCGAAAGTGACTTTGGAAATTACCGTTTGGACTTACTATATTTTCTGCAGCATTCATTCGTAGCTTAAATGAAATTTAACCTGCTTATCTTCGTGACAATATTACTTCATATGTTGACGACATTCTTATTGCTAAACGTTCTTGGAGTGAGCACAACAAAATTTTGGATTCATTATTACGTATTTTTGCAAGAGTTGGCATTACAGTGAACTTGGAAAAATCTGAATTTGGTCGTTCTCAGGTGAAATTTCTCGGTCACATTATTTCTACAGAAGGTATTCTCCCTGATCCAGAGAAACTAGACGCTATTCGTAATTATGCTGTTCCTACCACAAAACGTGATGTTCGTAGTTTCCTTGGTGTCTGTAATTTTCTTAGACGCTTTGTTAGATTGGACAATTTGGCCACACCTCGTTTATGTGAATTATCTGGAAAAAATTCTAATTGGTGTTGGGATGAGGAAGCTCAATCAGAATTTGAACAACTTCGTGATGCTTTAGTTGCTGCTCCACTTCTTTCACATCCGGATTTATCTAAAGATTTTTGTTTGGCGACGGACTCATCATACAAAGGCCTAGGTGCACATTTATTCCAAGAGATAGAAGAAGACGGCGTTGTAGTACAGAAAACTGTTGCCTTTGGAAGCCGTGTTCTCTCTAAATCAGAGAAGAATTATTCGATTACGGAACTTGAAGCTTTGGCTGTTGTATGGGCCTTCACAAAATTTCGCACATTTTTGTTTGGCAGACATACTAAGGTTTACACCGATCATCGAGCTCTGGAATTTCTTATGTCAACAAAATTAACTCACGGCAGATTGTCACGATGGGCGTTGTACCTACAGGAATTTGATTTTCGTATTGTTTACATACAGGGATCTTCAAATATTGTTGCTGATGCTTTATCACGTGCACCTATGGGTTTGAAACAAAGTGCTGAAGAGGACGGCAAAGAAAACCATTATTGTTTGATGTACATTCAAGGTGTTGCGTTTGAGAACTTTATTTCGTCTTCGCTCCAGGACATCGCTAAGGAGCAAAATAAGGATCCAATCTGGAAGGACATTAAGGAGAAGTGGAGGAGAAAGGAAAGCGTAGCGATCAGACAGTATTATTTAGTTCGCAATGATATTCTTTTCAAACGAAAATCGGTCGACAACTCTGTTTGGTTAGTTTGTATTCCTGATGAGTGGGTCAATAAATTGATTTGGTACACACATTTCAGTTATGCGCACTTTGGTCCCAGAAAATGCTTTCATAAATTACGAGAAAATTGCTACTTCAGTAATATGGAAAAACGTATTCGATCTGTTCTTGCCAAATGCAAATTATGTCAAAAGGCTAAGCCGCCAACAGTTTCTCACAGAGCACCGTTGTTTCCTATCATTCCAGCGAAATTAAAGGAGATGGCTGCAGTCGATTTGTTCGGTCCAGTGGTTCGTTCTACTAATGGTTTTGCGTATATTTTCGTAGCAGTGGAATTAACATCAAAATATGTGTGTTTTACACCTTTACGCAAAGCAACAGCTCGTTCAGTATCTAATGCTTTCATCAAACATTTTCTTAAGGAAGTTGGTCATGTTGATAAGGTTATATCAGATAATGGATCACAGTTTCGCTCTAAAATTTGGCTTCGTACTCTACGGCGTCGTAAAATTAAACCAATTTTCATTTCACTTTTTCACCCTCAATCTAATCCTTCAGAGAGATGGATGAAGGAAATCAATAAATTGTGTCGTCTTTATTGTCATCAGAATCACAGAACGTGGGATCAGTATCTTCATCTTTTTCAAAACATTCTGAATGAACTTCCTAATGATTCAACTTCTTTACCGCCTACACTGATATTAAAGAATAAAGCACCGACAAATCGCATTTCTGAAATCGTTCCTTTTCCGCCTTCACGGAAACTGCGGCATTCTGAAGTTGTCAACCTGGCTCTACAAAATATTGCATCGGCGGCTGCTAGAAGAGAGAAATCAGCTAAACGTCCTGGTCGTTTAAAAATCTTGTCCGTTGGTCAGAAGGTGTTAATTAAGTCTCATCGTTTGTCTCATAAAGGAAAAGGCTTGTGTCGCAAATTTTTTCTGCTTTATAACGGTCCATATAGAGTTCGCAAAATTATTCATGATAACACTGTTGAAGTAGAAACTGTTAAATCTCGACGCTCTAAGGGAATACATCATATATCGAACGTAAAAATTTTTGTGGAATGACATACTTTTGAGAAACCAACAGCTACATGTAAACATGGAGAGAGTACAAGGATACCGCGCTGTGTTTTGGCGGCGGCACATACTCAAAGCAACAGTCAGTCTGCGCGCCGCACAAGGCAGTCGTTAACCGCAAACAATCACTTTCTACGTCACGCGCCTACAGCTGATCGAGCGCTCAGTGCGAATGCACTGACAGACGTAAATAAATACACAGTTTAATTTCTCCGAATAAATTCTGTATAAAGCTATAAGGACTTCATAAATTATGTTATTAACGTTCAGTATTTTTCAGGATACGGTTGTATAAAGTATTTAAGACCTTCAGGTAAATTCTGTGCGTGTCCGACGTTAAGACGACTTGCTTTGGAGAAAATTTTCAGGAAGAAGGTCATTTCGAAGAAGAAAGTAATAAGCAAAAAAAGGTAACGGTTAATTGAGTTTATTTTCAGGTAACATAATTCCACTTAGGTACGTACTTTAGACGTAATTTGCTGCTTGCGATTACGTGATTCATACTTTGTGCTAATTTCATGTTCTATGAATTTACTTGTGAAGCGACGTGCTTGCGCACATTAACTGATTTTGACAATGATTGACTAATGAACAGGGTTGTTATTTGTATATATTATGCATCGCTTGGCTGCTATGCTTTTTCACTGATGTCATATTTTTCTATTATGTGCCTGCTGTGCTTATTTATTTAAATTATAATTGTCACCTGATTAATTGTGCTGATGTGGTTAGATATGTAAGTTATACTTTGTGATTTATCTGCTTGCGCCTTCATGGGTACTTATTAAGATTACATATGAACATTTATTTGCTTATGTCGATGTGATGCTAATGACCTGTTTATTGTGTAAGGCATGTTTGCTGCTGTGCGTATGGATTGCATATTTACACATTTCTGTTTTGTTGTCATAACTACTCTTCAATTTAGTATATAGAAATGCTGATATACTGTGTACGAACATAGAGTTTAGGTTACACTGTGGTATTAATTATAGATTGTTCGCTTGGCAGAGCCTCGTTGTAGGGATTGTGCTGCATCCACTTGTTGACATTCTGTTCTCTACTGGTATATTTACTCGCTATTGCATGTTTTGCTTACGCTCAGTGCCTTATATTTTTAAGATAAGAAAATGAACTGCAGTAATTCGACATAAACGACATTAGTACAAGAAACTTCATAGAAGTCACATGAGCTGGAGGTTTTATGAAAGCTGTATAAATGTATGCTAATAGGAAGGAAGCTAACGACATGACATACCAAAACTAGGTTTAGACCATTGACAGTTATTACACTGCGTTTTCCGTGAGCAATTGAAATAGGAAGTGCCACTTGACACAAAAAATACTCCACATGTTTGCTTCTGCTATGATTCTTGAAGTGGTGTACACACTGTGAAATATTATGATCATTCACACTCCGTAATCGTACTTAATTACTGAGAGTTATTCGAACTAAGTCTGTTAGAGGTCATGTATGCATTTCTTTTATTTAATGATGGACAAGGAACCAAAATGTATCTTATAATTTATAATGAGTAGAAAATTTGGGTCAGATGGATTACACAGAGGTTGTGTGTGGACACTGTGTCTTCGGATTGCATGGGATGCTGAATTGAAGTTGCACTAGGATTTTGTCTGTACTTGTTCGAGGAGACTGACTAGAGGAAAGAGTTGTTATGGAAGTGAAATGATATTGGTGCTGAGGTTTATATGTATAGACATATTATTGAGGTATTGAGATTATGTGAAGTTGATGATTATTCGAGTTTTGTGGACAAGAGGTAAGGTAAATGAGGTATTATTGAAGTTAAGTGATGATTATTGGAGTTTTGGTGGATAAGAGGTAAAGTAAGTGAGGAGCATATTTTTTTTTTGTTGGTCCATATGGAACAAGGAGGATGAAGATGGCAGACTAGAACACTCAAGTAGAAGGAAGATTGTCTACACACACACTTTGTCAAATCACTAAGCAGTATACACTTTTTTTTGAAGAGAGGAAGTATTTGCATATCTTGGCTCACTGACAGTTGTTCAGCAACAGTACAATTTGATCTGGCTTGGCAAACATTGGTCTAGACATGATGACTATGACGTTGACTAACTATTATTGACTGTTATACATTGCTGCCACTACTACTTGATACACATGATGAACATAAAATTTTGACAGAATTGCATTTACACAGTTAACACTATTCAATTACACAGTAGCACTAATGTGGATGAAAGATGAGTGAGTGTGTTTTCCTTTTATAATCCCAGAGAAGTGATCCCAACCTATCTCCTAAATATTATTTCACTTGTTTGTTGTGGCTTGCACTGACACCCATAAATATTATAGGTTAACTGTTATTGTGTACTGTAATAGTTAATGTGACAATTAACTGATATCATTTGTGTGTTTATTATGATTTGTATGTTTAGTGTAAGAGCATTGATTATATTTTGTTAAAGAAATTGTATGTGCATTCAAACTATTGTTCATGACTGAACTGTCTCAGTAGTTATGGTGAATAGTATGGACTGTTACTTGCACTTTTTCTACATGATTGGTGCTACAAGGATATGTTTAATTTCTGCTGATGAACTGTGTGATCAGTGATTGTAAAAAAATTATGGACTGTTACTTGTACCTTCTCTACATGATTGGTGCCACTAGGACATGTTTAATTTCTGCTTATAAACTCTGATGAACAGGGTGATCAGTGATACTAGATTTTATGGAACTGCTTCTGCTGAGAAATGTGACTTGTTGCTGTGTGTACCTGCTCAACATTGCTGGGTACCACTGATGGACTGCTTCTACTGAAATGATGTTGCTTCTTGCTGTCTGCACCTGCTCAACACTGCTGGGTGCCACTGATTGATTGCTTCTACTGAAATGAAGTCACCTGTTGCTGTGTGCACCTGATCAACATTGCTGGTGCTACTAATGGGCTGCTTCTACTGAAAAGATGTCACCTGTTGCTGTGTGCATCTGCTCAACATTGCTGGTACCACTGATGGACTGCTTCTACTGAAAAGATGTCACCTGTTGATGTCTGCACCTGCTCAACATTGCTGGGTGCCACTGATGGATTGCTTCTACTGAAATGAAGTCACCTGTTGCTGTGTGCACCTGATCAACATTGCTGGTGCCACTAATGGACTGCTTCTACTGAAATGGTGTTACTTGTTGGTGTCTGCACCTGCTCAACATTGCTGGGTGCCACTGATGGATTGCTTCTACTGAAATGAAGTCACCTGTTGCTGTGTGCACCTGATCAACATTGCTGGTGCTACTAATGGACCGCTTCTACTGAAATGGTGTTACTTGTTGGTGTCTGCACCTATTCAACATTACTGGGTGCCACTGATGGACTGTTTCTACTGAAAAAATTTCACTTGTTGGTTTTTGCACCTGTTGACCATTGCTGGGTGCTACTGCTGGAACTGTCAACTACTTGTTTCTTGGGCTATGGAAAGCGTTTATGTGAATATTTGTATAAACTGATTTTTTGTGTATTACTGTTGTGAAAAGTTATGAGACTCTTACCTGCACATATTCGTCATTGCTGACGCTATTGATTGAACTGTTTAACCACATAATACTTGTGTAAACTATTATGTAAAGTCACATGTATGAAAGAATTTGTATTGCTTACTGTATTTTATATATTAGGTTATTGAAAGGTCAGTGCAAAGCCAAAATTTTATCTAGTTATATGATATTTACGTATTAATATTATCTTTTATTTTTGTCTATATTTTTTTGACGAATTTGGTGGTATTTTCACCACCAATGCTGGCAAAAATACCATCAAATTCTAGCCGTGGAGGAAGGGCATATGAAAGGTGGCTACACTGAGCCACAGCGCCAGAGATCGCTAGAGAGCATTGTTCCGCCGCCTCCACTGGCACAGTCATTATTGAGATGTGCTAGAAGGCAGTGCTTGTCGAGGACTCGTAGTAGTCAGTTCGTGTTCAGATGTGCTAGTAGAGAGTGCTTGCTGAGATGTGATACTGAAAGGTTCTTGTTGAGATGTGGTAATAGCGAGTCGGTGTGGAGATATATTGTAATTATGAGAGTGATTTTGGTCAATATATGAAGGTAACGAAACTTGATTTATTTTTCATTATTTCCATGTTTTAAATAATGCGTCATTACAGGTTCAGTCAACAAAGCATCTGGCTTGTGTTCTTGTATTAGAGTGTAATTCTGGTTTTCTTGAGTAATTAAGGTATTCTTATTTTCTTTAATTAATTCAGTATAAATGATATTTATAAATTCTTGTGTTATTGAAGAAGAACCGTGCCAGATGCGTACGTTGAGTCATACTTCCACACACAGAACAGTTACACTTGTGCTTTGGTTTCGTAGGTTTTATAGTTGCTGGGGACTTAATTAATTAATTGTGTTAATGAAAATTTCCATTTCATTCTTTGTTATTGTTCTAAGCAGTCAGATTGCGTAATAATACTAGTCAGGGCCAACCGGTACGAGATTTCGTAATCGGACAGACAGCTGCTAAAGCAAGAAATCAAAATTATTTTCATCTTTTTTAATTAAGCCCCCATGCAAGGTTCCCTTGTGAGACCAAGGTTCAATCTTTATAATGGCTCGGGAAAGTTCTTCAAGACTAAAAAAAAAACCTCGCCAGGTCAGATCAGATGTCAAATTCATTCTCATAGTTTTCTTTAAAAAGCTTAGTCATCATGAATTCGTGCCACAGGGAAAAGCTTTTCATCGCTGGTACTATCGGGACGTGTTGCGACACCTGCGAGAAAATGTGAGGAGGAAACGGTCCAAAATGTGGAAAGAGAATTCAAGGCTCTTGGATCACGATAAAGCACAAAAAAACGAAATCACTGTGTCACCTCATCCTCCGTACTCTCCAGAACTGACCCCTGCGGACGTTTTTATTTACAAAGTTGAAGACCCCATTGAAAGGACGAATATTTGCAATGATAGACAAGATAATAGTAAATTCGCATACTGCGCATCGTGCGATCCAGCAAGAGGCGTACCAAGACTGTGGAAACAGCGTTGGGAGAGGTGCATCAATTACGGAGGAGACCATGCACAATACGTAAAAGGCAAGCGTAGAAAAATTTTGCGGACAACGATCCGGAATTTTTTGAACAGACATCGTATATGATAAGAAATGAGAAATCGACAGTAACAGGAAAAGAAGCTACATGTTGAATTCATAGCTCTGTGCACGAGTAAGAGACACATGTCTCGACAAGCAGTTTCTTCTGGGTATTAACTTACAGAACTTTCCTTCATGACTGGACAGGTAAGAACCACTGTAACAGTATTATTACTCTTGTTATTATTATCATTGATTATTACACGTTAAATGTTACTTGCAATTCTGAAACTCCATTGTAAACCGCATATAACTTTTATAATTACACATCCTATCTGTTCACGTCTAGAATGGAATGTGATGGACAGTGGTTGTACCAAATCACTGGTATTAAAGAATATTTAAACATTAATTATTGATTAACTTTGAAAGTTGCGTGTTTCTCGCCTCTTTTCAGGAGGGTACCTTGCCTTGATAATATGGCGTTGGTGTCAAAATGTTGTTGCTTATTACGTCTGAATACTTTCCAAAATTATCATGAAACAACACACAGCATTTCCTATGCAAAATCAGCACAACTCTTCCTAGTAAGGAAACAAATCTATAGGCGTGGAAGACGAGCAAGTGTAACGATCATTACCTTCCCTAAATAATAAGTAACTGATCGTTGAGATTGGCCACTGTACTCAAAGATAACAACGTCACAGTGACAACAACATACTTCGATCTACAACTTATTATTTGTGGGTCGTCTAACCTGACAAAGTTGTAGAACAATTAAAGGATCTTGAACTTTAATTCAAAGCTGCATATAAAAGTTTTGTATTTGCTCCATTTGATGGACGCAATACACAAGAAGCTGACAGAGAGCAAAGTTCTGTAAAAATTTGATAGAATGACATAAACATCGTGGTACCAAATTACATGGAAGACCGCATGGACAACAAGCGACAAGATATACTTATCTGGAAACATCGCAAATTCAGAGGTAATGACAAAAACATCACAAATTAAAATTCAAATCGGTAACGCAGGTTGTGAATCAGAATTAGTAAGTAGCGAGCTGCTCAAAATGTGGATCTTGCGACAGTTACGTTTATCCAAAATCAGCACCAGATAGTGAACGGTAGACAAATCGACCCAAATTTTACTTTTCCCTCCTCAGCTCTCTACTTTCCAAAAACACTACATGGAAATGATGACTCAATGTTGTTGGCAATGTGACAAACAAGAACATCGCTTATTTCACGAAAAAACGGAGAATGTAGCAGAAATTTTTCTTCCTTGGCGTGTAAAATATACATTAACAAACACGTGGTTGATACCTGCGTGGACTAGAGTTTTCTCTATTGCTAGGCTTCTCTGCACCAAGCTCGGTGAAAGGGGCGACACATCTGATTGGATACAACAATTTTTTTTTTAAGTGGAATTAACCAACTTTCTCATGCTCGTCATGCGGCACCATGGTATTATGTCCTTTGATAACCACCCGTCAAAGGCAAAAATGCCATGCTCAATCACTCTCTGGAGACAGCACCGGGAGCTCAGTACCCTCTGCCCTTAGTGAGTACAGCCACTGGCTCTGCAAACAAAAGCAAAGATCGGGCCTCAGCTCCACTTCTACAGAAACTGGCCTTCTCCCTGGAGAGGTTCGTCTCTCCTGGTGAGGTTCACTGACTGCCTTCTGCCAGTAAACAGAAATGCGACAACACATCAAGAGCACTCCTTCCCATTGAGGAAGATGCAAAGTTCTTCCACCGCCCTTCCCCCCGCCCACACCCCAACCCCCACCCCCACCCCCACCCCACGGGTAAATGTCCCGTATTCTCGATAAAATAACCAGGAAGCAATGGCAGAAAAATGAAACAATATATCTTAACGATATGTGGTTGTCATGTCACATCCTCCTTTCGTCCCTCTTCCAAAAAGAATAAAAATTCCCAAAACTGCAATACTCGTTCGTCACCTGGTTCAGACATTCCAGAAATTATATACTCAAGCTGCCACACCGAAACCAGAAAAGTACTCCTAACAGCCTACCATAACAGTAAAGAAACGGCAAGGCATCAACTTGATTGTTAATGAGAAAACGTAATGTGAGGATAAATGTGGTACTTCCAGTTTGTAAATAGATAACATGTGTAGATGTGTTAGCAGTATTAAAACATAATAGCTCGAATCTATGTTCCAAATAAATAACTGTGAAGACATCTTTTAGCCTGAATTCACAGTATAGATCTGATAGTAGGAGCGTAGGCCCATTGATCAAATTTTTATTACAAAATTTGTGTGTAATATACAAAAATGATAGCCTTGGGAGAGCCAGCCCTGACAAAACTCTACCATCTGGTGAGAAAGTTGTATGAGACAGGCGAAATACCCTCAGACTTCAAGACGAATATAATAACTCCAATCCCAAAGAAAGTAGGTGCTGACAGGTGTGAAAATTACCGAAGTATCAGTTTAATAAGCCACGGCTGCAAAATACTAGCACGAATTCTTTACAGACGAATGGCCAAAACTGGTAGAAGCCGACCTCGGGGAATATCAGTTTGGATTCCGTAGAAATGTTGGAACACGTGAGGCAATACTGACCCTACGACTTATCTTAGAGGATAGATTAAGGAAAGGCAAGCCTACGTTTCTAGCATTTGTAGACTTGGAGAAAGATTTTGACAATGTTGATTGGAATACTCTGTTTCATATTCTGAAGGTGGCAGGGGTAAAATACAGGGAGCGAAAGGCTATTTACAATTTTTACAGAAACCAGATGGCAGTTATAAGAGTCGAAGGGCATGAAAGGGAAGCAGTGGTCGGGAATGGAGTGAGACAGGGTTGTAGCCTATCCCCGATGTTATTAAATCTGTATATTGAGCAAGCAGTAAAGGAAACAAAAGAAAAATTCAGAGTAGGAATTAAAATCCATGGAGAAGAAATAAAAACTTTGAGGTTCGCCGATGACATTGTAATTCTGTCAGAGACAGCACAGGACCTGGAAGAGCAGCTGAACGGAATGGACAGTGTCTTAAAAGGAGGATATAAGATGAACATCAACAAAAGCAAAACGAGGATAATGGAATGTAGTCGAATTAAGTCGGGTTATGCTGAGGGAATTAGATTAGGCAATGAGACACTTAAAGTAGTAAAGGAGTTTTGCTATTTGGGGAGCAAAATAACTCACGATGGTCGAAGTAGAGAGGATATAAAATGTAGACTGGCAATGGCAAGGAAAGCGTTTCTGAAGAAGAGATTGTATGGAAGTGAAACATGGACCATAAATAGTTTAGACAAGAAGAGAATAGAAGCTTTTGAAATGTGGTGCTACAGAAGAATGCTGAAGATTAGATGGGTAGATCACATAACTAATGAGGAGGTACTGAATAGTATGGGGGGTGGGGGGGTGGGGGGATTTGTGGCACAACTAGGCTAGAAGGGATCTGTTGGTAGGACATGTTCTGAGGCATCAAGGGATCACCAATTTAGTACTTGAGGACAGCTTGGAGGGTAAAAATCGTAGAGGGAGACCAAGAGATGAATACACTAAGCAGATTCAGAAGGATGTGGGCTGCAGTAGGTACTGGGAGATGAAGAGGCTTGCACAGGATAGAGTAGCATGGAGGGCTGCATCAAACCAGTCTCTGGACTGAAGACCACAACAACAACAACAACAACATACAAAAATGCAAGAGAAAGTGAACTAGGAAAGATTTATCTTTAAAAAAATGATCATATTTCATATAATAATGTTCTCCCACTTAGAGATGTCCGATTTCAGTAACAATGTTCCTTATATTAGCAAATGTTAGTTAATTTCTTCTCTTAAAATCGTCAAGCGCCGTAACATATTAATCTGATTGCAAAAAGATACAGCACGAATGAGATAATCTCATAATGAAATCTGGTAGCGCCTTAATGGGCCAGGTACAGTCGTTATCTAGTAACTACGACTTAGTGAGTATGTACGTTACATCAGCAAACGTAGCTTCGCCTTGTCTTTACATTACAAACTAAATGACTATGAAAAATAATTTACAGTGTCTGTGGTTTCTAAGATTTCCAAAATAAATTACATATGTTTGTAAATAAAATTGTTCTTCACTAAATGGATCGTTTTTATGTGGGTCTAATATTTAGATTAACAGTGCCAACTTTTTCTCTGAGTTACAAATGTTGCATCATGCTATTGTGCATAGCTGCACTCCTCTGAAACAATGGCCATTACTGGAACCCTGGAGTCTGTCAGCACCTGTAATGCGCTGGCGGACACGGCTTTAACAACATGTGCGTGTAAGTGTTCCCTTTGTGACTTGGTGCGTGGGGTGGCCACTTGCCTGTGCATTCCTAAGGGGAGGAAAGCTCTCCACTCTACCTGCACGCCAAGCCTCTTCTCTCCTCTGCCTGCAGCTCATCTGCTTCTACAACAGTCATAAGATTCAGTAATCAAGTACTGGAACCGTACACAACATTACCACAGCTTATGATAATCCTAACGTGAAGTTTTGCCATGAGTGTACTTTAGAATGAATGTGCAACCGAAGAATTTAATAAAAGGAACTTCAGCTTGATGTTTATGGTTAATATACTTCATCAAAAATAAAGGCAAATCAGAATACAGTTTCCACGCCGAAAGTTAAGTGCATATCCTGACTCAGAGACTCATGTTAATAATATCTTAAATAAATCACGTTATCCCCAGAAATAAGCATTTACCGGTGCTCTACTATAGGTCCTGTCCTAGTGATGATCTAAGTGAGATATGCACTATACATAGCAAGTTCAGAAAGGGTGACGTAATCAGAATTAGACAGGAAATTCTAGCCACAGGTCGGTGAACGTACAAAAATGATACAGAGGAAGACACAATTCCTAACATAAATATGGTCAAGGTTGCTCAGCGCTCTATTGACAAAAGCTGGTGTCTGACAGCTCTTCAGGGCATAATATGCAGCTAGCGGTAGGCCAGTAACTCATTATAACGTCTGCAGTCCTTTCTATAGACATGCAGAATGTAAAATTCGTAAGTCCTCATCATGTGACACAAAAGTCACCTCTCGCATCACAATGTAATAGGTCTTGCCTTAAAATTCTTAAACAAGTGTCGGAAACTAATTGTTTCCCCAAAGCAAAATTTAGCATCTCATAGTATACCTTGTTTCACGCAACACATGTAGCAGACCCCAAAGGAATTGAGGCGAGGCACTGTCAAAAAATTAAATAAAACAAAAATAAAATAATTTTAGAGTAATGGAACGTCACATTTTGATACCTTACATATCCTTGATGCTTATGTAATAGAAAGAAAATATATTTCGTCAGCATCCGCCGACGATTCTCGTTGACTGTAGCTGCACTGCATTATCTAGAACATTTGGAAACAGGCATTGTACTCACTCAATTATTAGGGCTTTTTTCCGTTCCATTGAAGCATGGAGCGCGAGAAGAATGGTTGTTTGAATGCCTCTATTCGTGCTGTAATTAATCTAATCTTATCCCCACGATTCCTGTGGTATGTAGAGGTTTGTAGTATATTTCTAAAGTCATCACTTAAATCCAGTTCTTCAAACTTTGTTAGCTGGCTTTCTAGGGATAGTTTCCGTCTGTCTTCAAGAATATGTCAGTTCAGTTCTTTTATCATCTCAGTGACACTCTCCCTCGAGTCAAACCTGTGACCATTCGTGCTGCCCTTCTCTGTATACGTTGAATATCGTCTGCCACTCCTATTTGGTAATTTGGTATGGGTCCCACATACTTGAGCAGTATTCTAGGATGGGTCGCACGAATGATTTGGCAATTTTCTTTATAGGCTGATTGCATCTCCGTAGTATTCTACCAATAACACGAAGTCTGCTACCTGCTGTACCCACGACTGAGACTATATGATTCTTTAATTTCATATCCCTACTAAGTGTTACATCCAAGTATTTTTATCAGTGTACGGCTTCCAACAGAGGCTCACTAATATTATAGTCATAGGATACTATTTGTTTTGTTTTGTGAAGTGCACCATTTTACGTTTTTGAACATTTAAATCAAGTCACCAATCATTACCCCACTTTGAAATTTTATCAAGGTCTGACCGAATATTTGTAGAGCATGGTTCAGGCTTTATTTAGCTGTGAATAACTAAATCATATGCGAATAATCTGAAGTTACTATTAACATTATCCACAAAATCTTTAATATACAACATGAGCAGCAAGAGACCAACGCACTTCCCCAGGATACTCCCGAAGTTACTTCTACTCTGTCGATGACTCTCCATCCAAAAAAACATGCTGCGTCTCCCTGCCAAGAAATCCCCAATCCAGGCACATATTTCGTCTGAAACCATATTTCATACTTCTGATAATAAGCGTTGCTGTGTTACCAGGTCAAACGCTTTTCGGAAATTGAGACATACTCCATCTACCTGACTGCCTTGGTCCGTGGCTTCCAGGATGTTATGTCAGAAAAGTGCGAGTTGGGTTTCATATGTTTTCGAAGTCTTTGCTTGTTAGTATGAAGGAGGTCGTTCTGTTCGACATACCTTATTATGGTTCAAATGGCTCCGAGCACTATGGGACTTAACTTCTGTGGTCATCAGCCCCCTAGAACACAGAACTAATTAAACCAAACTAACCTAAGGACATTACACACATCCATGCCCGAGGCAGGATTCGAACCTGCGACCGTAGCGGTCTCGCGGTTCCAGACTGTAGCGCCTCGAACCGCTCGGTCACACCAGCCGGCATACCTTATTATGCCTGAGTTCAGAATATGTTCTAAGATTCTACAAAAAATGGATGTTAAGGATATTGGACAGTAGTTTTGTACATCACTTCTGCTATCCTTCTTGCAGACAGGTGCGACCTGTGTTTTCTTCCAACTACTGGGATTAATTTTTTGTTCGAGTGATCTGTGATAGATTGTAGTTAACATAGGCGCTAACTCAACTGAGAATTGGGCTTATAATCTGATAGGGATTCCATCGTTCCCTGGAGCTTTGTTCAATTATAACGAATTCAGCCGTTTCTCAAATCCACTGACACTAGTATCTATTTCACTCAACTTTTCAGAGGTACGAAAATTAAGGTGGAGCAGAATTGCTGGGTTTTCCTTTGTAATGGAACATTTTAAGACAGAGTTAAGCATTTCTGCTTTTACTCTACTAGTCTCAACTTCAGCTCTAGTTCTGTTCATGAATGACTGGACACTAACTTTAGTGCCTTTACATATGATCAGAAATTTTTGAGCTTTTGTGAAAGATCATTCAACAATATTTTGCTACGGTAGTTCATGAAGGCTTCATGCATTTCTCTCTTGAGTGCCAAACGTGCTTGATGCAGCATCTCTCTGTCTGTAGCCCTAATCTTTGTTTTATAACTATTATGCGGTAGACGCTGTTTCTTTAGTGACTGTGTACTATAAAGGATTTATCGCGTTATGATCTATTCTACTGGGTACGTAGCTATCTAGCGCACTTCAGTGTAGAGTATAGGGTTGACACCCGTCCTCACTCCTATTTTCTCATTGTTTCGTCAGTCGCGAGCTGGATTTCATAATTCGACCACTTCCACTGCTCTGAATTCCCGCTCCCATGGCTTACCTCGCACACCGCTTCACAGGCGTGATCTCTCATTGTAAATTTTAGGTTTCTTATTTTTTCAGTTACTCTTTTGATTTTGAGATCGACTGCCATTGTTGCTTTCACCTACATTGCCATTCGTGTACTCATTCTCCTGTGAGTTGCTATAGTGATACCTTTCCACCGCAGACCTCACACTCCTTTCTCCCGGCTCATTAAGATCCGTTAGCATTAATTTGAATTCCTCCAGATCATTCTTTTCAGCACATAGCTGAGATCTCTTGTGTTCTATTGGCATCGTGTTAATGGACATTTGAATCATCTCGCCACTACTGTGTGGGTGGTAAAGACGCTGATTTCATTTTATGATCTCATCAAGATACGATGAATAAGACTGAAAGTGTGATGCTATCAGTGACGGACCTTTTATGATGCTTAGTCGCATCCCATTTTGTTCCACAGTAGACTAGTACAGCTTCATAAATTCGGAACCACATTCCGCAAAGGTTGTACAGTGTCCTGTGACTGGTAAGACTTTCGAGATGGCATCACCATTCATGACTCCACCTTCTTTCAAACTGGCCAGGAATTCGGCAGACGGTTCTTAAACTGCCAGATCTACGTCTTAATATGAAGGTTTTTGCCTGCTGCATAGGTGAAGAGGAATTTCCTCAACGGGACGTGCTTGTCGTCAAAGTCCTGCCCACTGACGGACACAGTCCCCGAGGCCACACACGATTCCCTTGTAGTGGCTCTAACTTGGGTCGCTGATATCGCGTCACTATACTCCGAATTTTCACAGATATGTCACTCTTTATTGACACTCAGCCTACTCTCTGGTAAGGGCATTAATGGGCCCATGACTCGCTTTCGCTCAGTCTTGTTCCATCCCACATGGAGCGAGGGGAGATGAAATAACAATAAAGAAAAAAGAAACATGGTAAATATATGTCCTTGTTTTGTGTTTATCGTCTAACTTAGAAAATAATGGTTACTGGCTGAGGTGCGGGTTAGTTGTACCGCTGCCATCCCACCCACATGGGCAGAGGCACGAAATGACAATAAAGGAAAAAAAATCTCCTTCCATAGCTTCTCTACATCACATCTGAACGAGGCAGACTCCACAGCTTCCGAGAATTGAACCCGGTATATAGCTTCACATTCAGTCCATTCCTGCATTCTTTGAGGTTGTTTCCTCTATAGCCCGCATTCTTTGTGGAATTGAGGAGTTTGTCTCGTCTACTTTCTTCAAATTCGACTCAGCCTGGTCCTGCTTTCTACTATTATTGTAATCTCGACTAGTTTTTTGTCAACGGAACTGTATCGAATTTGCGGTGTAGATCTGCCATCTCTTTCCTAAATTGTTTTCTACATGGTTTGACTTTTATTGTGCCTGCTTCCACTTCCTATCTGCGTCAGCCTGCCTGTCTCTCTCTTCTGTTTCCTGTCTACCTCGGTGTTCCTATCTCTCTCCTCTGCTTGTTTCTTATCTGTTTCCACTTTCCTGTTTCTCTCCTCAGCTTTCTCTGGCATCTGTTTGACCCAGAACTGAATGTCTCCCACGATTCCGAAATCTGAATTGCTCTGTCACGACTGACTCCATTTCGCAAGTGGTGTTAGTTTCAATCTTTTCGGTTGCGAGTGTTGCTTTCTGGCTTTCAAGCAACGCAGCTGCCGCTGAGACTTCCCCCTCATAAAATCCCGAAACGATCTCCTCCAGTTCCATCGAATCCTCCTGGCTAGAAACTATCTCTTCCTTTCTAGATAGTGCTTGACTGCCCCTACCCACTTATGAAAGAATTGTACTCAAAATCTACTACACAGTGAACTACTGCTGCCACAAATTTGAGTAAATGACCATGAACACAAAAATATCTTCACACGTAATACAAAATCTTCACATACAATGTAAATTTTGCAACTTAAATTCCGCAAAATATAGGTACATACAGCTGAGCGGTTTAAGGCGCTGCAGTCATGGACTGTGCGGCTGGTCCCGGCGGAGGTTCGAGTCCTCCCTCGGGCATGGGTGTGTGTATTTGTCCTTATGATAATTTAGGTTAAGTAGTGTGTAAGTTTAGGGACTGATGACCTTAGCAGTTAAGTCCCATAAGATTTCACACACATTTGAACATTTTTCAACAGGTACATACAAAAGAAACAAACCACAAAAAAACACAAGGTCTATGCCAGCATACGCTGTCGCAAGAGATTTACGCGCTAGCAAATACAAAATGGGGCATAAATTGTTCGCTACAACATTTTGCAACCCAATATGTGTCTCACTGGGCTGTTCTAACTGCAGGATGTCATATTAAACTAAAATTAGGATCCTGGATAAAGGACGACATGAAACTTGGGAGTTTATCTTCTCTGCTGAGGATACTGCGGACTTGACCTTGTAAGAAGGCTGTTTAGGTTTTTTTATTGGTAACGCCACCTCAGTATGAAAATCACTGGCTGTGCCGTGTGCAGTCTGTGGCTGCTTTGCATTGTTGTAATACTCGCCATTGTAGTGTTAGGCAGCTGGCTGTGAACAGCGCATAGCGTTGCGCAGTTGGAGGTGAGCCGCCAGCAGTGGTGGATGTGGGGAGAGAGATGGCGGAGTTTTGAAATTTGTCATGAACTGCTATATTTATATATGATGATATCAAGGTAAATACATTGTTTGTTCTCTATTAATATCTTTCATTTGCTAACTGTCCCTATCAGTAGTTAGTGCCTTCAGTAGTTTGAATCTTTTATTTAGCTGGCAGTAGTGGCGCTCGCTGTATTGCAGTAGCTTGAGTAGCGAAGATTTTTGTGAGGTAAGTGATTTGTGAAAGGTATAGTTTAATGTTAGTCAGGGCCATTCTTTTGTAGGGAATTTTGAAAGTCAGATTGCGTTGCGCTAAAAAAATATTGTGTATCAGTTTAAAGCACAGTCCTGTAAAATTGTTCAAAAGGGGACGTTTCAACCTTCATTGTGATGTGACGTTGCTATAAAAATTTTGCTACTTATTACATCTGAATGCTGCAAGATCATTAGCAAAATTATCATGAGCCACGCACAGCATAATTATAAACCCAGAGAAAGTCGACATAACTCTTCATAGTCAACAAACAAATTTATTATCATACAAAATGAGCTAGTGCAGTAATCACTACCTTCACTCAATAATATATGACTGATCACTGAGTTCATCCACTGTACACAACGGTAACACAGTCACAGTGGCAACAACGAACTTTGATGTACAACAGGTTGTATTTGTTACTTGTGGGTCGTCTAACCGTGGAAGAGTTGTAGGGCAATTATAGGATCTTGAAATTTAATCACGTCTGCTTTTAATGGATTTTTATTTGCTCAAATTGAGTAACATAATTCAAAATAAGTTGACAGACAACAAAGTTCTCTAAAATGTCGATTGAATTTACACAAAGTGATGTTAATGCAGTGGGGAGGTACCAAATTATATGGAAGACTGCACGGTGAAAACGCAGTAAGATATCCGTATATGGGTAGCTCGTGAATTCAGAGTTAATGAGAGAAGACCACAAATTAAGAGTCAAATTGGCACCTTAAGTCGTGTATCGGAACAAGTAAGTTGCGAGCTGCTAAAAATATGGAACGCACAACTGCGTATTGTAGCACTTGCATTTCCCCAAAATCAGGAAAGTTTGCCATCAGCACAAGATGGCAACTCGGAGACAAATGGTTACAAATGCTAGTTCCCCCTCCTCAACTCTCTACTATCCAAACGCTTCCTCGTGGAGGGAATGATTTAATGTTGACACCAATGTGGCAGAAGAAAATCCCGCTTATTTCACGAAGAAGCAGGGGAACACAGCAGAAACTTTCCACTCTTGGCATGTAAGGTTGGTACCGGCCTGAAACAGTGTCTCCTCAATTGGTCACCACTCCTTGCCAAGCACGTTGGTTGGCGAAACGCATTCGATTTTATACACGAACAGTTTGGGGGTTAAGGTCACTCACACTGGCCGGGCAGCACCACGAGTTCCTGTCCTTTGATGTTCATGCAGAAAAGGCAAGAATGTCACGCTCAACTAATCTCTAGAGATGGCAGTGAGAGCTCGTCGTCCTCTGCCCTTCGCCGGCCGGTGTGGCCGTGCGGTTAAAGGCGCTTCAGTCTGGAACTGCGTGACCGCTACGATCGCAGGTTCGAATCCTGCCTCGGGCATGGATGTGTGTGATGTCCTTAGGTTAGTTAGGTTTAAGTAGTTCTAAGTTCTAGGGGACTGATGACCACAGATGTTATGTCCCATAGTGCTCAGAGCCATTTGAAACATTTTTTTCCTCTGCCCTAAGCGAGGACAGGTGCCGGCTCTGGCCACAAAAGCACAGAGCAGAGCACACCATCACTTCGGCGAAAACTGCTCATCTCGCTGGGGAGATTCTTCTCCCCTAACGAAACTCACTAACTACCATCAGTTGACAGGCACAGAGCTCATGTTCCCTGCAACGAAAACGCAAAGTTCTCCTTCCTAGCAAATGTCTATTACTCTCAATTAAATAACCACAAAATAGCGCCAGAAAACTGACACAATATCAAACAGCGATACGTAACGTAATTTAACACCTTACAGCTCCATAAAAATAGTAAGGAAACTGAATTTGTAAAGGTTCCACAAATTTCTTGTACTACTAATTAAACCTTATAGGCCCATAAAAATGCTAAAAAAGTTGAAATTGTGTAAGGTTCCACAAATTTTACTACTACTATTTAAGGTGTCTCTTATTTTTTATACTTCACTATGTACTATGTTATATGAGTTTACAATAAAATATTTTCTGGAAACCAATAACAAGCAGTGTCATCAGTGACCCTATTTTGGTAAAATCAAATTCATACTATTGAGAATTTCTCGTATTTGCAGGCACTGTATTCAAATAATAATCCTTAAAAGTAGGTCTAGTAAGTCGAGGTTCCAGATTTTTTGTTTCGGCATGTATTCCGTTAGATGTCAAGAATGGGGTTGCTTCAGGGAGACGAATGTTTCCCCTGGATATGAAAACTTATCTGTACTTTTTCCGTGTTATTGCCAAGAGTTATTCCGCGTTCTTGGTTCCCACTGGCTCACTACTGCTCCTGGTAATTATTCTGGTAGTACCATTTTCTAGCAGCTGTCGATTTCCTGCAGCATCGTCTTCGTTTATTCTTGTGGTGGGTTATTAATGTTTATTTTTAATTATTTGTTACTTTGATTTCTGCATATCCTGTTGACGGATTATGGCCTATCTTATTCTCACCATTTAAATATTTCCTCAGCGCTCGGTTGTCAACTGTTTTTACATTATTGTTCACATAAATCCATTTGTTCTTCACTCTTATGACTTCACTTACTATCAAGGTTCCTCGTTGCCATTCCTCAGACACTGATTTGCTTTATGCTTCAGAACCACACTGTCAGTCGTCGCTGTGTAGAACCAATACATGAGTTTTATCTTCGACAAAGGACAGTTCGATGGTAAAGTTTTATCTCTGACAAGGATTATTTCTGCCGATCACGGGAAAACTTCGATCACACCGCCCTTCTCACAGTCGGCCATACTCAGCGGAACCAGGACCACTTACGAAGGTATCCAGAGGAGCCCTGGACTACATGTTAGGAACGGAAATGTTTCTCGAATATACAACCCAATAGATTTACCAGCAATTGAGACATACGGTCGCGAAGATCTTCATTTTATGAATGCTCTTGTAACTGAAATATTGAACCACAATTAATGTTCCACCGTCACTGCTTTCAGTTCTCCCGTCACCTGTCTCCTGCTTTCTAATCTTAACAGAATATCTCTTGTATACTTCGCACTGCTAGCAAAAGGAAACGGTTTGTGTTCGCGGCCCGGTCCAGTTCACCGTCTTAAATAAAACCCTTACCTCATAATGGCCTAACGAGGATTTGATACCGGATTTCTTCAGAATACATCTGGTGTCCCAGTCACTGTGCAACCGCGCTCGTTACGTTACAGTATCGTCTGTGGTGCTCATTGTTAACTGAATCTGTTGTGAGGTGCTGAATATGCCAGGTTACGCTAATGGGAATGAAAGGAAGGGAGAGAATGGAACAAGACCCGGAATATAGCCCACTTCTTTCGAGCACGGCGAAAGCGGCTGCCGAATGTAGCGTCCTCTGTAAACGAGCAGACCAGTAAAAGCAGCGTTAATGTACCCTCTCCTCATAAGACACTTCGCAGAATTTCGCAAGTAAACTGTAATACTGGTGATCAAAACTTGCACATTATTAGCATAAAGCCAGTCGCAGTGTCCTCGCTCTATTCTTCTGCCTCCTCCTCCCCCCCCCTTCCTCTTTCCCCGCCCACGCACATTTTCTCCCGCCTCTGCCACAGCATAACATAATTTCATTCATCATAACCGATGTTTTTGGAAACGTTGATTTAAATTGCAACATTGCTTTTCAGAGACCATCTGATAATACACCAGTACACGCCTTTCTACACTAGAAACTTTTTATTCTACCACGCACTTGTTTCTTCGCGTTCCATTCACGTGCGAAGTGTAGAAAGATAACTGCATATACTCTTCTGTAAGGGCTGTTAATTTCCTAGTCTTTTCCACACGGTCCACTTGTAATGGGCCGGCCGATGTGGCCGAGCGGTTCTAGGCGCTTCAGTCTGGAAACGCGTGACCGCTACGGTCGCAGGTTCGAATCCTGCCTCGGGCATGGATGTGTGTGATGTCCTTAGGTTAGTTAGGTTTGAGTAGTTCTAAGTTCTAGGGGACTGATGACCTCAGATGTTAAGTCCCATAGTGCTCAGAGCCATTTGAACTTGTGATGGATAGTTAGAAGTACAAAGAATTTTAGTAGTTTCTGTCCTGGATTAAGATTCTGGATGTTTTCTACGCGCGTTCTAGAGAGATAAAGGGCGTTTTTCTCTAAGATTTTTCTATTATAGTCTCACAGCAGTCAGACAAGCCTGTTAACGATCACACTGCCCTCTTTCGTATGTGCTCGTTAACAATCACACTGCCCTTTTTCTAATGTGCTCGATGGCCCGTGTTATCCATCTTACTATGGATTCCACACACACGAGCAGAAGTCAAGAAGGGACATACTAGAGTTTTCTACAAAAATCTCTTTTGCGGTAGGGCTGTAGTTGATTGGTATCCTCTTTCTATATCGTAGCCGGCCATTTGCTTCACCTAAAGCTCAGCCGTACCCGTACTACTCACTATACAAACTATAACCCCCAAATATGTTTGTTACATGACTATCTCTTGTTGTGTCTCATTAATCCTATAGAAATTGGATGTTACGCTTTTACGTTTCCTTAAGTGCACAACTCTGTGTTCCTCTACGTCAAAAAGTACTTGGCAGTATTTGCACCAAGGTGCCATTTCGTTGAGATCTTTCTACACGTTACTGTAATTCCCACCGAACAACATTTTCTGGTAAATGAAACTGCATCATCTGCGAACCTGAGATTCTAATGTTACCTACCTCCTAAGTAATTAGTGCAGCGACGGCCCTGTTACACTCCCCTAACTGAGACTAAACATTACTTCAGTATTACTTCAGTGTATGTAAATAACTCTCCATCCAGGATAAAGTGCTACCTTCCGTCTGTTAATAAATTTTCTTTCCTCTTGCGAGCCTGGTTAGATATACTATGGGAACTTGTCAGTTTAAGAAGGCGTCTATATGTTACTGAATCGAAGGATTTTCCAAAGTCTAAAAAGACCGGATCAACCAGCTTTCCTCCATCAGTGGCACATAAGGGTTCATATCTGAAGAGCGTCGATTGCATTTCACATTGTTGATGTTTTAGGAATCTTCTTTCTTTCATGAAGGGAACTGTTTGGTCCTAGGTTAATCCTGGTGTTTCACCTGAGATCTCTTTATTTCTTCCAGCAATGAATGCAAAAAATGGTTCAAATGGCTCTGAGCAGTATGGGACTGAATATCTGAGGTCATTAGTCCCCTAGAACTTAGAACTACTTAAATCTAACTAACCTAAAGGCATCACCCACATCCATGCACGAGGCAGGATTCGAACCTGCGACCGTAGCGGTCGCGCGGTTCCAGACTGAAGCGCCTAGAACCGCTCGGCCACTCCGGCCCGCCAATGAATGCAGTTCAGCTACGTTGCACACGGAGGCTGGTAACTGTACAGCAGTGGAAAACTTTAGTTTACGCGGTCTTATAAGTACCTACCCTTACCTCTTGCCTCTGGATTTCGCTGGTATTTTTCTTTGCATACAGATTCTGTCCAGTGTTGTATCACACTGTTTCTACTCGTTATCCAGTGCTCGTCCCGCAAAAAACGACAAATGGTTCCGGAACATCTGCGCACTCGCCTTCAGAACACGTTTCTGTACTTAGATGTTCCCTGCGTCACTGTAGATATAACGGTGTGCTGTTACGGTCCAGCAGAAACCCTGTAAATTAACTTCTCCGTTTGCTCTATCGGCCTGTAGGATCGTTTCAAATTAACGTGCACGCAACTCGGAGCTGGATTCGTGCCGGCTACTATCTTTCCACCGATGAAAAATTATTCGTATCCGCGGTCCACTGGTCGGCAAGTATTAAGGTGGGAGGGGAGGGCGGGGGGGGGGGGGGGCAGGAGAACAAAACGGCGCATTGTTAAGCATTCAAGCGGCGGGAGGTGAACGCTCTGCAGCAGATTCCGAAAGCACCGGTAGCTATTCCGGGAAGCCTCCGGAGCCGAGATAGATCTGTTGGGCAAATAAAACCTGTTCGCCTGCCGAGTTCCTCGTGATGAATTTCGCGTAGGGAGTAAAACCGCCTTCGGAGAACGGTAGCATTCTATCAAGATTTAGCGGCAAATTGAATCACGAGCGGTGAGGAGCTGGGATGATGAATCACGAGCCGGGAGCGCGCTGCCGCTGCCTCTGCCGCCGCCACCGCCGCTGCCACCGGGCGGACGCGGGGCATCAGATGCGCCGCCGGTGCACGAAGTCGCCGCCGCGACGCCGATGCTCTCCTCAGATACCTGCCTCCCAATACTCTGGCGCCACACCGAGGAAAGGCAAACACTAAACGAGAGAAAAGTTTCACGGCACTCCTGGAAATTCTCTAGCGCCCCAGTCGCCTAAATCGCGTGTTTCCTTCTCTAAGTATGTATCAATAACGTGTGGTATGTGGCGTTCATTACAGGTGAATGCGATGAGAGAATGTGGAGGATGGTGTTTATGAAACTTGTAAGCAGGCTGTTTAGGTTTTTATGTTGGTAACGCCATGTAGCGTTCTATATGAAAATCACTGACTGTACTGTGTGCAGTCTGTGGCTGGCTGGCATTGTTGAAATATTCTCTATTGTAGTGGTGGGAGAAGAAATAAAAACTTTTGAGGTTCGCCGATGACATTGTAATTCTGTCAGAGACAGCAAAGGACTTGGAAGAGCAGTTGAACGGAATGGACAGTGCCTTGAAAGGAGGGTATAAGATGAACATCAACAAAAGCAAAACAAGGATAATGGAATGTAGTCGAATTAAGTCGGGTGATGCGGAGGGAATTAGATTAGGAAATGAGACACTTAACGTAGTAAAGGAGTTTTGCTATTTGGGGAGCAAAGTAACTGATGATGGTCGAAGTAGAGAGGATATAAAATGTAGACTGGCAATGGCAAGGAAAGCGTTTCTGAAGAAGAGAAATTTGTTAACATCGAGTATTGATTTAAGTGTTGGGAAGTCCTTTCTGAAAGTATTTGTATGGAGTGTAGCCATGTATGGAAGTGATACGTGGCCGATAAATAGTTTGGACAAGAAGAGAATACAAGCTTTCGAAATGTGGTGCTACAGAAGAATGCTGAAGATTAGATGGGTAGATCACATAACTAATGAGGAGGTACTGAATAGAATTGGGGAGAAGAGGAGTCTGCGGCACAACTTGACCAGAAGAAGGGATCGGTTGGTAGGACATGTTCTGAGGCATCAAGGGATCACCAATTTAGTACTTGAGGGCAGCGTGGAGGGTAAAAATCGTAGAGGGAGACCAAGAGATGAATACACTAAGCAGATTCAGAAGGATGTAGGCTGCAGTAGGTACTGAGAGATGAAGAGGCTTGCACAGGATAGAGTAGCATGGAGAGCTGCATCAAACCAGTCTCAGGACTGAAGACCACAACAACAAAAACAACAAAGTGTTGCGCAGTTGGATGTGAACAGCGCATAGCGTTGCGCAGTTGGAGGTGAGCAGCCAGCAGTGGTGGATGTGGGGAGTGAGATGGCGGAGTTTTGATAGCGGATGATCTGGACGTGTGTCCATCAGAGTACATTTGTAAGACTGGATGTCATGAACTGACATATATATTATGACTTTTGAACACTATTAAGGGAAATACATTGTTTGTTCTCTATCAAAAGCTTTCATTTGCTAAGTATGCCTACCAGTAGTTAGTGCCTTCGCGGTAGTTAGAATCTTTTATTTAGCTGGCAGTATTGGCACTCGCTGTATTGCAGTAGTTTGAGTAACGAAGATTTTGTGAGGTAAGTGATTCATGAAAGGTATAGGTTGTTGCTAGTCAGGGCCATTCTTTTATAGAGATTATTGCAAGACAGATTGCATTGGCTAAAGATATTGTGTGTCAGTTTAGTGTTGATCAGAATAAGTAAAGAGAGAAATGTCTGAGTACGTTCAGTTCAGCTCAGCTGTTTGAAAATCAAATAACATAAGAGGTTTATCAGCACAGTAATTAATTAATTTTTCTAAGGGGACGTTTCAAACTTCCTGGCGAATCAAAACTGTGTGCTGGACCAAGAGTCGAAATCAGGACCTTCACCTTCGGCGGGCAAGTGTTATACCGACCGCGTTACCAAGCACGACTCGTGACCCGTCTTCGCAGCTTTACTTCCGCCAGTATCTTCCAAACTTGACATAAGTTCTTGTGCGAAACTTGCAGGGCTCCTAGAGGAAAGGATACTGCGGAGACAAGGCTTAGCCTCAGCGTGGGAGATATTTCCAGCATTAATTTTTTCAATGGAGTGTGCATTGATATGAAACTTTTTCGCAGGAGAACTTCGTGAAGTTTGGAAGGTAGGAGATGGGGTGCTGCTGGGAATAAAGCTGTGAGAAAAGATCGCAAGTTGTGCGTGGGTAGACCAGTCTGTAGATCACTTGTCCGAGAAAGGCGAAGCTCTTGAATTCGAGTCTCGGTGCGATACACAGAGTTAATCTGCTAGGAAGTTTCACACCACTGCACACTCCGTCCCAGAGTGAAAAATTCGTTCTGAAGATAGTATTTACGAGGTTTGTTCAAAAAATTCCGCAAGTTCGGCCACAAAATTCTTCTGCGCTTACATTTTATTTATAATGCATGGTCTCCGAAATACTCTCCTCTACAACTGATACACCACTCCCAACGCCGTTTCCGCTTCCGCAACCACTCTTGTTACGCCTCTTAATGGAGTGCGCGAAGCGCCGTCTGTTAATTTGCTTTTATCTCGTCTATTGTTGCAAATCTTCGTCCTTTCAACGGGGTTTTCTGTTTTGGAAATAAAAAAAAACAGTCCGCAGGAGTTAGGTCTGGAGAGTACGGAGGATGAGGCAGCACAGAGATTTTTTTTTTTTTTTTTTTTTGCAATAATCATGCGCCAACGGGGATGAATGTGCGGGTGCGTCAACGTGATACAAGAGCCATGAATTGTCTTGCCACAAAAAAAAATGTTCAAATGTGTGTGAAATCTTATGGGACTTAACTGCTAAGGTCATCAGTCCCTAAGCGTACACACTACTTAACCTAAATTATCCTAAGGACAAACACACACACACACACACACACACACACACACACCCATGCACGAGGGAGGACTCGAGCCTCCGCCGGGACCAGCCACACAGTCTATGACTGCAGCGCCTTAGACCGCTCGGCTAATCCTGCGCGGCTGTCTAGCCACATTTCAGACCTTTTGCTTCTCACATTTTCTCGCAGGCATCGCAATACGTCCCAACTGTACTATCAATTACCAGTTTGTCCCTGCGGCAAACTAATCCTTCGTAGTCAACGAAAACTATCAACATGGCTATAACATTTGACCTGACTTGACGAGCATTTCTTGGTCTTGGAACAGATATTTTTTGAACAGATATTGACGGGAAAAGAATCATCATTATTTTGCTCCGTGAAGAGCACAATGAACAGGCAGTAAGGGTTCTCCACTTAAAATGGAAGTATGCATCCAACGTGTCATCGATTTTGCTCATCTTTCGCACGATTGTTGTACATACTTAGCAGGTAGTACTTATTTAAATGTAATAAATGCTTCCCTACTACGATGCGCTTCTTCAGCGTTCCCGGGAAATTGAAATCCAAATATGTGGGAAGACACGACATCTGCTGTTAAACACAGGTCGAGGAAATGCCTACCCCCTCAATGAATTCTATATTTGCTCTTCAGGTAGGGGAGTGCGTATACTCATTTAGGTAGACGAATTCTTTGCACTTTACAGAAGCACAACGCGACCGGTAGTTTTAGACCTCGTTTAACTCACTGTTTGAATTGTCTCATACTAACGCATACATCTTTGTAAGAAATTTGAGAAGAGTACGAACTGATTTTTACATTCGCCTAAACAATATTGGTTATAGTGTCGTGACAAAAACATGTCAATAAAACAAAAGGCAGACAGTTACTGACCCTGAGCAAAACTATACAAAGACAAAACGGTGGCAAGGTCAGATTGCTCATATTGATGTGTGTTTCGAATGCAGCTTAAACGTTACCGCTAGCTTAAAAATATCAGGGACTGCAGTTGGATCTTGTAAATATATACTGAGAGGCACCCACTTGCCTTTCTCATACTGTGGCATCAAGCAGTCAGGCCTGCAAGATGGGTGGTTTGCCAAGCGAGTGGATTCTTCCTTAATTTATTGAGCAACATGAATTCTCGTATCTTACTATTTGGTTACAAATTATCCTCCTGCATGAATAATACGCAACGGAAACACGCATCTGACTATCAGTGATTTATAGAACTCTGACTGCACACTACGCACTGGCAATACCACACTTACTTTTTGTCTTTGATTTAACGGCTTTTATATAAATTCGGGACATTATGATAACATACAATTTAATGAAAAAGGCCACCAATCTCTTTCTATTCACTATTTGATTTATTCCTAAACACACAAATTCTACAACCTAGAACAAAATCACAAGAGAAATTCCGCCCAGTGGGCATGGCTTTACTTTAGTGAATCTCTATACTATGGTCTCGTAATCTATTTGCCCCAACAGTGCACTCCCTGGATCGGATGGTGGATCTTTTATTATACCTCACACTTCGCCTCTCACCTTCATCCTCACGAAACTTTCCTCCAGATCGAGCGATACAGAAGGAACAAGCATAACCCACAAATCTTTCGAAACTACCTTGCTACTCCCATGCAAAACACACATACCCAAATTACAAGACATACACAACACAACAATATGAAATATTACACAACGAACGGTTACAACTTCATCACTTTCCGCTTTCCCACTTCAATCAATATCCATCCCAGTTTCACACGACACTGCCCCACTTTGTAATTTTACTTTCCTACTGTGAACTCTGGAGATAAACGCACATCTTCCTGTGCAATGCAAGCCAAGTGGCGTTGCTGGAAAAACGGCCGACTCACCTTGATTCTCTCTCAGAGTTTAAATTTAGTGTCACACGGAATGATATTTCTTAAATACTTCAACTTATGATACACACGCTATTTCTTAAATATTTCAGCTTATTGTACACACGCTATTAATTCTTAAATATTTCAGCTTATTGTACACACACTAGTATCTCAACTTATAACTACACGTGGTCTCATTGTGACCGTTGGTTTACTACAATCCCCTTAAAATTACCTGCCTCACTTTGTAATTTTCCCCACGAAAGTTCCTAGGAAAGAGAAATGATTAGTTCTAACTACTCTTAAATATTCCACATCCATACCATGCCTCCACACTTTCATTACGGAGCACAACAAAAAACAGGTCTTTACAGCAGAAGGTTCAGCGCCAGAGTGCCGAAACATGGCCGTCTTCCGGTTCTCTCGCACCTCTGTCGAAGTGGGAGAAGCACCTTGCTACCTTATTGGTCAGCCACATTTCAGACGCTCCAAAGCTCTGGTAACTTCCATCTCTTTGATCTCACCAAAGGTAGCCAAAGGATCGACTCAAAGATGATCATATATTCCGATTCACTATCTGTGGTTAGCAGACGACCATACATTCATTCATTTACACCACACAGATCTCACCAAACTGGATGTAGGGATTTATTTTGAGGGCGTGCACATGTGATCAATTAAATAAATAAATTTGTCATTCTTTCCCACACTGGTATCCGGCTTCGCTGTATTAATTGAAATTGAGTTACTTTTACACAAAAAATGTGTTGTTCTGACAAGAATTTCGTACCTATTTTCACTGTTGGGCGGTACTGTACCCTTTCACCACCGGCTACCCATGCAGAAAAAATGGCACGGTACTATCCTTGCAATGCGAGGGTAGTTCCGAACATTTTTTTAAGAAAACTGTATTAAAACAAACGTAGCAATTCAACAAAATAACCAGGAGGAGACCTTAGCCCCTGGTGACCTCAAATAGACGAACAAATTATTGGCAGTTGTTGCATTATTGTACTCTCCACAATCCGGAGTAACGTACACATACAAATATATAACAGTCCACATGACAAATAAAACATCACATCATAGCAATGAAAAAATAATATTGAGATAAAAATTTGCTTTAGTTACTGGGATCTTCGTTATTTTTATGAGTAATGCAAATTTCAATAATTCTACAACAAATAAAAAAAGTACTAATTGTACTCATGAAATTTTAAACAGCTCACCGTCCAAACACAGAGCAAGTAATCTGACATTCATAAATTGCGCTGTAAAAACCCTTACACAGCAAAGTCTAAATACAAAACAAAATCAACAAAAGAAAAAAATTCGTACACTAGTTACACATAGAATGTCAGGCTCCATACCATTACTCTAAAATATACCTCAAACCTACAGAGAAATAAAAACTGAGAAGAAAAACAATGAAATATACCACAAGTTACATACTGGTTACGTAATATAGTTCGTCTAAGACATCATGTCATACCTCATTAACTATCATCACCTAAGCAATTGCCACAACTACTCGACAGTGAGTTTAGCCTTATCTTTGTCCATCAGTACAAATACCTGCTGCTGAGCTAGTCAGTTCATCAACTTTGATCAATACACGCAGTTAATAGTTTAGCAATAAGTGCTTGAATCCACCAGTAGCTATCTTATCTTACTCTACTGTTCATTTCTCTGTTGTCACACATATAGACGACAAGAACTTGCATTTCGACTAGCCTTCGTTACACTTTAATGTGAAATATCACCACTGTGATAATAAAAATAAGTGGCTTCAGTCAAAACACCAACAAGATTATTACTATGCACGACATCAAAATACATCAGTTAATTCCGATATTTGCTGTGCAATGCAAACTCTTGTCCCCTGTGACAATCTTACTGATCAATGCTACATGAACCGCTACGTTAGTATTACGCCACTGGCTTATAATTAGAGCATCATTGTACCAAATATTCTAATAAACATGCTACGTGAACTTGATAACCCAGAACAGACAAAAAACAAATACTAACTATTCTAAACACAAATATTAATAAAATACAATTACGCTTGCTGTCCCTTCAGGAATGAAACATATTAAAAAAAACATTTACACAATTGCAAATACATTATTCCCTATCTTGCGAGTCACACGGAAACATTTCATTCTGTGATTTTCTTGGGGTCAAAAAGTTGCTGATAGTTTTCCTAGAACCACTGTCTCGGTGTCAAAGCTCTCCCATGGTTACCCGGACGAAAGTCTTTGAGTCACTCAATTCGGCATTTTGAACACGCACTGAACAGTAAACTGTGTCTCTCATTAAACACAAATGTCATAGTCACTCTCAGAGTACCATCCACACGAATCTGTTCGTCCAAAAAAAATGGCCCTACAACTACTATTACCCACAGTTCTGTCCTTTCAGTTCATGGTGTAATTAAAAGTCGTAAGTTTCAACAAACAGCACTTATTCCCGCGCCAGTTCAAGAAATGTCTCCTACTACAGACGCAAATGTCAATGTCCCACTCTAGTTTCTTGCCTTCATATAATAATTGTTCAGCATACGACAACTGTCCTCTAAGTATACCAAGTGTCCCACATGCAATTCACAAAGCACACTTAACAAGTCACTGCCAAAAGTTTATGGATCCCACCGTTCAGTGGTCAAGACAAAACAAAACGATCGTCCTGTTTGCTAAAGACAAAATCTTTTCCACCACTCACAACGTGGAAACACCAGTCCTTCACTTTCCACATTATGGAAAGTCGCAGTCATCTTGTTTCACGGCTCCACAGTCCAGTACAAGTTAATAGCTGCAGGTAAAAAAATATGCTCGCCGGGCTCTGCCGCGCCTCGTCCATTCAGCAGTAGCGCCGCTGCGCGCGCCGTTGAGCAGAAGAAACCACCCGCTGTTGCCTCCGCGGGATACCTTCCCCAGTCGTAAGGGTGGCGGAACTCATGAATGGCCAGTGATACGTGCCTGTCGCCCCAGGCCGTTGACCTGCTGTAGCGGGTGCGTGGAGTGTACCTCGTCCGATAGTGGAGTGGGGAGTGCCGCGGCTGTGTCGCCTGTCGCCATGGCGACGTCAGCTCGGCCCGTTAGCGGTATGGGCGTTACGACACCCAATTAGCCAGATCTTCCGTGCATCTCGCAACATTACAGACAAAAGGAAATTCTTACATTAAAATTATACACCCTAGTTTTCTACACATACAACATCAACATTTATCTCTTTTCTATAGACAGCCCACACTCGTGCTATTCATTGTACCTGTCGTCCCTCATACAAAACATGAAAGTGTAAAAAAATAAAGAACAAAATGAATAAGAAACAATCTATACAACTCATAATTACAATACAAAATAGTAAACTACTCTAACATCCTATCACAGTGAAAATATTAGAAACTGTTGATTCTCAAGCTACAATATACAATGAACCTTTGTGCTTGTGACAGACTGAAATTGAAACCCCTTGAAAGTGTTCTAACAAAAAAATGAGAAAATAATCTACACAACTCTCAATTACCTACCACAGGTTATTAAATATTAAACTACTTTAACATCCTAACACAATAAACATTTTAGGAACTGGTGACTCTAAATCTACAACATATAATGCACCCTTGTGCTTGTGACAGACTGAAATCAGTATCTCTTCACATATTTTACATTTCATTATATATAGCAACGTTTCTAGGACACGTATGACAGATCCTGACCTGACATCGAGGTTCATCCCAACAAACAATAAAACACAATAATGTTTTAGTTATGGATCGGTAGCATCCCCTTTACAGGAGTGTGTGCATTGATCACACTACTCTACGACTCTCACTCACCAGACATCACATTTTCCCTCTCATTCAATCCATTGATACACTAACAGAATAGGTCTAGAAGTCAGCTATCCTTAACACCACCACACTCACTACAACATACCATACCTTTGCTCCCTTATACTCAACCACATAACACATGAAGCTGCTTCGGAGATAGCTTTCCAGTCTCCGAATTCGTCCTTTCACTCTGGCACCTCTCTCCATCGGCTTATCTCTGCATTCACTTTATGCTAAATCTCAACTTAGAATCGCGACATTTCATCTAAGAACAAAAATACACAAATTAATCAACCTGCAAAAATAACTGCACACATTCTTGGTACCGTTTTGATTAGTTATACTGGTACGAGGCTTCAACAACAACAAAAAATATTATTTTTCTCAAATCGCAATTGTTATGCTAAGAATTAGATCTACACTTATATCACATCTTACGTCAGTATTCCACAACGTTCACCATCTGGGTCTCATACTCCCTTTACGTCCTTTCACATTGTGCAGTTGTCCTCGTCTCTTCATTCGTATTTCGGCTCTCCGTCCGTCCATTACTCCATCATTTCCTGGTCTTCCTTCATCATTGGCATCAATCTCTATTGCAGCATACACAGGCCTCTCTGTAACATACATCTAAGACATCTCCACATTATTCAATTCTACTCACCTTTATTTACCACTGTTTCATCACGTCGAATCTCTCTTTATTAATCACCTTGCTTCACGTCGCTTCTCCTCATACACCACCTTTATCCACTACTATTTATCACGTCGCTTCTCTATCTACTATCTTTATTCACTCATTAATCATCACGTCGTTTCTGCTTGATCCTTATTCATACGACAAAAATACGTACATACACCACTCTGTCGACTCCTGTTCATGACTCATTCGACCAGTCTGTTCTGTCATACTTCCTGACATCCCGCCTGAAAATTCTTATGTTCGATTTGACCCTGCACAACGTTACACACCACAAATAAATACACTGACTATCTACCATAAATTGCCTACCTTAGATCTATCCTTAACTTTTCCATAATTTGATGTTAGAAATGTGATGAAGCCCACGAGATTGTTTTCCCTTGATCGTCTCAATCAGTACAGCATTTTCATGTACAATCCGCCTCACTCTGAATGGTCCACTATACACAATAAAGAATTCGCTAGTTAGGAATCTGTGCTTACACGAAAATTAAATGTGTGCCGAGAATATACAAGCTGGGAGAATTGGGCAGCCCAAGTGTTAGAAACTTAGGTGCTAGTGGCCTCTTTCACTAACACCAGATTCCGAACAACCATACACAGCACTTCATTATAACTGTCACCATGACAATGACATACTATAGATCAGATGGCATCTAATTTAAAAACTTCGATCACAATGTTTACTTCTTACATTACGTGTTTAGCACCTGCCATAGTCAAATCACACTAATTAAACTGGACTCATTGGCATTATTACATAACATTTCTTTTACTTTACTGTTCGAAATAAAAATTTGCAAATTTTACTGAGATACCAGCCTAACAGATTCCATTACTGCCGTTTTATTCTCTGATCAGAAGTATGGTATTTTCATTCCTCATTTCTCTGTTGAGTTTGTCTGCTACATAGACAATTTTCAGTGCCAGCTGCATGTGTTTTAGAGCAAGATATTAAGGGCTGATATGTTGGATTACTTTCTCCTATTCTTCAATCTATTACGACATGAAAGAAATACCCGGATTCCATGCTCTCCTGTCATTCAGATAGTTTCTACCCTCGACACTATCTGACCTGTCTCCGTTCACGATATCGCTCTCATTACCCAAGTGTTGAAATGACGCGGAATCGTCTAAGCCTCTGCCTGCCATCACTATACCTCTGCGCAATTTCACTGGCAACTTCGTTATATGGATCCTAATGAACTCCGCTGGTTCGTATGTCACATCCAAGTACCTGTTTCGTCTGAACATCTCCTGATAGCACGACACTGAATCCCTTATGCCACCTTCGTTACGATTTTGCATCATCAATATGCTTAGCGTAACCTGGTCCTGCTTACTTTTCGGCCTGAATTCATTTAAATAGCTACTACAGTCTTTAAGGTCTTCCTGCATTATCGCTCTAGCCTCGTCCCTCAAATAGTTATACACAAACTTCGTTTTGCGGAGCAGTCCCCTCGATGAAGGTAATGAATCTTGAAATTGAGACAGCCTTGGACTATACCCAGTTGAGTCTGCCACCTGTTTTATCCGACACAACCGTTCTTCTGACTCTGTGAATTCGTCTTCCTCTTTCTGCCTATTTTCGCCTTTTGAGTTTATCTCACTCTCCTTCTGCAATCTACCTGGTGGTGTGTCACCTCCGCTACTGCACGCTAATTGCAACTGTGCTAGTTCTTCACTATGTTTCCTACTTATTTCTAATTGTCCCTCTTTAAACTGCAATAGCGATTGTATCTCCTCTTGGTCGGCATAAACCTCTCGCTGCGTACTGTCAGAGCCTGTTTCGCCTCTCATACTGATCTTTTCTACATCTGCGCTAATCGTATTCATTCTGGCCACTACCACCGCAACTTCATCCCTGTGTTTATTTAGCGCCATTTCCTGCCGTGTGACTTGAGCTTCTACGCTGTCTAATGCCCCTTGTTTATCTGCAAGTAAGTCCTCTACTATCTCTTTGATTCGCTCATCCGGCAACACGTCCCCACGTTCGGTAATATCGCTCTCTATTGCACTTACTCGTACCTCCAAATTATTGGTTTTTTCTTTCACAGCATCACATACTTGCTTTACCGCACCCAGATTCTTCTCCCCCTCATCTAACCGATTATTAACTGCGGACAGACGCTCATCGATAACTGTGTGGAGCTTCCTCATTGCCTCTTTATTTCCCTTATCCATTACCTCCAATCTTTCCTTATTTTCCCTATCTCTCTCCTTATTATCTCTATTGATTGCTTCTAATCTTTCGTTATTTGCTTCCAATTTTTCATTTATCGCTTTAGTCTCCCTACTCATTGCTTCCAATCTTTCTTTATTCTCCCTATCTCTCTCCTTATTATCTCTCACCAAACTCTGTAACAACTGTAGCATCATATCGTCATTTGCAACTTTCGACGCGCTCACCTCGTTCGCCTGTGAAACCGTAGCCTCGCTAAGAGTAGCTGCACTTTCACTGCATACCTGTCCTAATCTCGGCTCGCCCGCGTCGTCGGGAAAGGCCCCCGGTTGTGAGCAAAGCCCGCCGCACAAAGGATCCCCTTGCAGCGGTCCACTGAACAATACAGCCTCTTCGGAGTGCCTGCCGTCCCCTCTCATTAACTCACGGTCAACACCTACTTCCTGCTGCACCGCTACGTTCACGCCAGAATCGCTATTCTCCATTGTGGCTATGTTTTTCGACTGCGACCTAGTTACTACGGACATTACGCAAAAAAAATTATACCACGATCTTCCAGCCTTGTACGATATGGCAATTAAAAAAAATAAAAGATCCTCACCAATCCAGAAAGAAATTGCAAACAAAAAAAATTTTACTTCTTAGCGCTATCACAATATATTCCATCAAAAAATAAAAAAATCTTAACAGCAATAATCCTGGCAACAAAATAATCCTAACAAAAGGATCCTGGCAGGGTCGAAATTATGAGAGGCACCCACTTGCCTTTCTCATACTGTGGCATCAAGCAGTCAGGCCTGCAAGATGGGTGGTTTGCCAAGCGAGTGGATTCTTCCTTAATTTATTGAGCAACATGAATTCTCGTATCTTACTATTTGGTTACAAATTATCCTCCTGCATGAATAATACGCAACGGAAACACGCATCTGACTATCAGTGATTTATAGAACTCTGACTGCACACTACGCACTGGCAATACCACACTTACTTTTTGTCTTTGATTTAACGGCTTTTATATAAATTCGGGACATTATGATAACATACAATTTAATGAAAAAGGCCACCAATCTCTTTCTATTCACTATTTGATTTATTCCTAAACACACAAATTCTACAACCTAGAACAAAATCACAAGAGAAATTCCGCCCAGTGGGCATGGCTTTACTTTAGTGAATCTCTATACTATGGTCTCGTAATCTATTTGCCCCAACAGTGCACTCCCTGGATCGGATGGTGGATCTTTTATTATACCTCACACTTCGCCTCTCACCTTCATCCTCACGAAACTTTCCTCCAGATCGAGCGATACAGAAGGAACAAGCATAACCCACAAATCTTTTGAAACTACCTTGCTACTCCCATGCAAAACACACATACCCAAATTACAAGACATACACAACACAACAATATGAAATATTACACAACGAACGGTTACAACTTCATCACTTTCCGCTTTCCCACTTCAATCAATATCCATCCCAGTTTCACACGACACTGCCCCACTTTGTAATTTTACTTTCCTACTGTGAACTCTGGAGATAAACGCACATCTTCCTGTGCAATGCAAGCCAAGTGGCGTTGCTGGAAAAACGGCCGACTCACCTTGATTCTCTCTCAGAGTTTAAATTTAGTGTCACACGGAATGATATTTCTTAAATACTTCAACTTATGATACACACGCTATTTCTTAAATATTTCAGCTTATTGTACACACGCTATTAATTCTTAAATATTTCAGCTTATTGTACACACGCTAGTATCTCAACTTATAACTACACGTGGTCTCATTGTGACCGTTGGTTTACTACAATCCCCTTAAAATTACCTGCCTCACTTTGTAATTTTCCCCACGAAAGTTCCTAGGAAAGAGAAATGATTAGTTCTAACTACTCTTAAATATTCCACATCCATACCATGCCTCCACACTTTCATTACGGAGCACAACAAAAAACAGGTCTTTACAGCAGAAGGTTCAGCGCCAGAGTGCCGAAACATGGCCGTCTTCCGGTTCTCTCGCACCTCTGTCGAAGTGGGAGAAGCACCTTGCTACCTTATTGGTCAGCCACATTTCAGACGCTCCAAAGCTCTGGTAACTTCCATCTCTTTGATCTCACCAAAGGTAGCCAAAGGATCGACTCAAAGATGATCATATATTCCGATTCACTATCTGTGGTTAGCAGACGACCATACATTCATTCATTTACACCACACAGATCTCACCAAACTGGATGTAGGGATTTATTTTGAGGGCGTGCACATGTGATCAATTAAATAAATAAATTTGTCATTCTTTCCCACACTGGTATCCGGCTTCGCTGTATTAATTGAAATTGAGTTACTTTTACACAAAAAATGTGTTGTTCTGACAAGAATTTCGTACCTATTTTCACTGTTGGGCGGTACTGTACCCTTTCAATACTTTCTTTTCTTTCAATACCTTTAAGTCACCCTTCTGTTCATTAACGTATTTAAAATACCAACATAACTTTTTATTTAAATGTTTTGTAATAAAAAGTAATAGTAGACGGGAGTATTGTATCTTGGACTTTGGTGTCTAGCCATTCCTGTAATAGATGTTGAATATATTTTCTTCTCTATTTTGAAATAAAGATAGTCAGTTATTATGTACAGAAGTCCTTTTTTGGAATTACAAAAATTACTGCGAAAAATTAAGGCTTTTATGAACTTGGAAACATATTCCAAGATACAGCATGGTCATATACCTAGGAACAACTATTCGATTGAAATCTGTTACATTAACACTTTATCATACGTCCCTATTCAGTAAGTGAAATCAAATCAAGCCAAAGTGTTATCAAAATCCAGTTACAAGTTAAACATACATTGAAATAGAAGCTGTTGGAAAATAACACAAATTTCCGTTTCTATCACAGGTAAGTTAGTTAGTTAGTTAGTTACATGTTCCATAGATCATTTCAATGATTCTTTTATCGAAATGATGTGGAACGAGTCAATTTACAATATATATGCATGATTAGTGTTGACATTAATAAACACATTTTCATTTTATTGCTTCTCATGAAACTACACTTTAAAAAAGTTTTTTTTTTAAATTGGCTACCAATTTTAAGTCGAAATTCGTCAATGGAATAGAAGGAGTTGTCCAGGAGAAACGATTTTAAACGGGATTTAAAACTTGCTTCGCTACGTGCCAAACATTTTATGTTGTTGGTCAAATGATCAAAAATTTTATTTTTGCATACTGAAGCCCTCTCTGATCCACTGACAGCATTACCAATGGGTAATAAACGTCACTTTTTCCTCTAACGTTGTAGGTATGTACATTAGTGTTCTTCTCAAAATGTGATGAATTATTTATGATGAATTTCATTAGCGAAAATTTGTTTTGTGACGGAGCAGTTAAAATGCCTAGATCCTTTAATAGATGCCTACATGAAGACCGTGTATGAACAGCACGTATTATTCTTACTGCTCGCTTTTGTGCAATCAATACTCTGTACGTGAAGAGCTACCGCAGAAAATTATTCTGTATGACATTACTGAGTGGAAATACACAAAAATGTCAGGAGTTTGATACGTTCCTTTCCAATATTAGCAGTTACGCGAAGAGCGAAAGTAGCCAACTTAATTGTTTAAGAATCTCAGTAATACGCTTCCTCCCGTTGAAGTTTTCATCAATATATACTCTCAAAAATTTCGTGTATTCTACCGTCCTTACCATCTCCCACCCATATGCTACATAAATTGTTGGTATGACTCTGTTTGTTGCACAAAACTGAATGCAGCACGTTTTTCAAAATTTAGGGAGAGTCCATTTTCAGAGAACCACTTAACAGTTCTTCGGAAAGGGTAACTTCCTGACTCTTCTGTTGCTTTGTCTCTAAGGAGATTTATTATAACACTAGTATAGTCAGCCATAAGTACCAGTTTTACCTTTGAACGTTAAGTGGAAGGTCATTATATATAGGCAATAGGAATGGACTCAAAATTGAAAACTGTGGGACTCCCTTTGCGATTTTACCCCATCCACAAAAATTTTCTACCTTTCCGAAATCGTCTGAATTATTCCACACGACCTCTTACATTCTGTTTGGCAAGTATGATTCAAACTAGCTGCGTGTGAAACCATCAGTTCCATAATACTTGAGTTTTCCCAAGAGTATCATGATCTAGACCCCAAAGGCCTTGGAGAGATCACAAAAAGTACCAAGTGGCGAAATATTATTATTTAAGGGTTGAGCTATTTCATTAGTGAATGTATAAATTGTTAAGACATTAAAGAAATTCTGTTCATTTATAAGAATCACAAGTTTCGTGGCAAAACATCTGTTCCAAGGTACAAAATGGTGTACGACCGACGAATTGTAGCTTCCATGTCTGTACGTTACATAAATACACTGGTATGCAATAGTTAAGGAAGAAAGAAACTTTCGCATGATGTGTCACTACCAACTGACATAGGTCGATGAAACGTACCATACATAGGAATAACGGCTACAATATAGTACAGAAGGTAACTTAAGGAAATACGAAATTAGACATACAGATATGACACTTTTATTCCAAGACAACAATTACACTGAAGTCACCGAGGTTCATGAATGTCCCATGGACATTACAAAAAGCGCGACATGTTTCTTGGTACGTCAAATGAATTCGAAATTAAGAATAAAGACCTCCAAAAACTGTAGAATGGAATGACGGCAATGAAAATATGTGCCGGACCGGGACTCGAACCCGGATTTCTCGCTTATAACGATCAGTCGCCTTAGCATTTGGCTATCCGTGCACGACTCACAGCATGCGTGCCCAAAGGAACTTCGCATCGTAATCAAAATAGCACAGGCACTGCAGTATCGTATTTGTCTGCCGATATCGGACAAGCGACTTTCCAGTACAACGTCTGACCTGTGCGTAAATATAAATAACGAATGTACGAGGTTAGGTCGTAGACACATGACTGACAACATATGGAAGCATGGGTCTGGACCTGAGTTGTGCACTGATAGCCAAATGGTAAGGCGACCGCTCGCGATAGGAGAGAAATCCGGGTTCGACAAATTTTCATTGCGGTAATTCCATTCTACAGCTGACGGTAGTCTTTATTCGCAATTTCGAATTCATTTGACGTGTTTCGTAACGGCTGTGGTCGCCACAGTGCCTGTTTCTTTGGACAAGCATACATGTCCAAACGAACTTTGCATCGTAATCAAAATAACATAGGCACTGCAATATCGTGTTTCTTAATAGATTTGTGAAAAAAACAGACGGCAATGCAACCTCTGCAACGCGCTCTCATGCTGGCTCCGAGATCTGCAGGAGTTCTTGTGGTCAGGCGTTCCATTCCTCCATCAGTGTGGTTGACAACTTCTGGATGGTCGTTGGCGTATATGAACGAGTTTCAGTACATCTCTCCAACGCATCCCATATGTGCCCAATAAGAGTTAAGTCGGGAAAACAGGCAGGTCAGACCATTCCCCGAATATCATCTCGTTCCAAAAGCTCCACCACGAGCGCTGTTCGATGCGATCGTCCAATGTCGTCGATAAAAACGAAGTCAGGGACGAATCCGCCCCTAAAGGCACCCACTTGGGAAAGGAGAACAGTGTTATACTAACGTTTGCCACTGAGTGTGCCCGGTTCAAAGATTTGGAGGTCAGTACGTTCACACAACATTACGCCTCCTCACACGATAACACCTCGACCACCAAAACGATCATATTCGACAATGCTTGACATACCTTCATATGGTTATATGTGGGAACACGTAATACATCCAGGAGCTCTAGTAAGAACATTAACGTGCTCTTTAAATTTGGAGCCTCGATTTCTCGGAAGCGCTTGAGAAGAATATAAACTAAAGAAGAATGTTGTATAACAGAACTGTCAAGGATTATTTAATATGTTATAAGAGTAATACCTGTTTTAAAAAGAATACATAATACCACTTTAAATTACATAGAATATACATCATCACTTCTAATTTCTTAAGTTTGCAAAAATGGATTTCATACCTCCACTTCCACTTCGCAACAAAATTCCTTATAGTGACCTTTGCTACCTGCAGATCCAATGAAAGCTGTCTGACTGATTGTCTGAACTTGCGACTCGCTCTACAGTCGTTGCCCGTTGTAACTCATTTCTCTCCGCTCTGACAGAATTCTGGCGAGTATGAGCCTTAGCGCAGTTGTAATCTTCACTTATGCATGGCTTTCGAAACACACTTTCCGTTCAGCGAGGTTTTAGGGATAATTTAGACAACTACTGTAGTCTGTATTAGGTAGGTTCGCTACTGTAAATGGCATCCAACATACACGCGACCCTGGCAGTAGTATTGTGTCATTTCAGCGAGAAGAACGGTGACATACTGTGACTTTAAAGGAAGGCTTGAGTGGTTTCCTACATCGTGGTTACCATGCGTTCACACAACGATTAAAATAACTTTGTGACTGACAGACTGTAGTCGCGGGGACCAATGTTGCCGGCGTATAGCCAACCACGCTACATCAAGTCTCTGCTTGTACTTACAAAGCGGGAAACACAGCGATCACGTGGCGCTCGAGAAAGAACTACAATTGGATGGTTGGTTGGTTCATTTGGGGTAGTGACGAAACAACGAGGTCATCGGTCGCATCGGATTAGGAAAGGATGGGGAAGGAATTTGGCTGTGTCCTTTCAGAGGAACCATCCCGGCCTTTGCCTGAAGAAATTTTAGGGAAAGCACGGAAAACCTAAATCAGGATGGCCAGACTCGGGTTTGAACGGTCGTTCTCGCGAATGCACAGTTGGATGGCGGCTGGCACCTACCACTTGACTCACTGGAACGTCGAAGTTATTTTAATAAGCACATTTTACAAATAGCACATTGGCATAATAATGCGACCCTGCTTGCAATTCTAAGGAACTATTGAAAGACCTCTGTTGGATTCCTTTCACGTTAATTTCTTAAATCTGTTGTCATATACGGCATACATTCCACTTCTAAATTCACTGTGGTGTTTCTGACTATCTGGGAGGAGACTGAGCAGTGGAACGTGTTACTTTTACACACAAACAAGAACGATCTGTCACACTACTACACTTTAAAACACAGTTTATACGTAATTCTTGTCACACAGTCTCATACGGAACCTACATCCGCTTTCTTTTATATACTGTATATGATAAGATACTGTCATCCCCCTTCCCTTCTGTGTGAAAGGATGAATGAGCAAATGTATTTCTAGTTGCATGCTTGATGGTAGCAGAAAAGCCTGTCTGCTAGAGAACAGTAGGACCAACGTCGGAACAGGTAGCTACGCTTTTTAAAAGCAAACAGGTTTCTATTCTTGGTATGGTCCTGTCCGTCCTTTGTCATGTTTGTGTAGGGAGCTGCCTCTCTGGTCACTTCCGTTTGTATCTGCGAAGCACCCTCGGTAGGGGTCCACGGCAGTCGGTCCACGACGAGCGTCTGAAGTGGTAAGATCTCCGGCTAAGCGCATCTCTGATAAGTCCGTAGGGCAATGGATTTCTTAAGTTTAGCCTAACTGAAAATTTAAACACCTTTATTTCAGGTTTAGATCTAAGATATCTTATGTTATCTTAAATTGCAACGCAGTGTAATTCGAGTGTGAAGTTCAGAATATCTTCCAATAGTTGCTTTGACACTACTTTGTGAGTAAAGTGGAACGATGTGTTGATATTCCGTTACTCTAACTAAGATCATCAATCTTAAATGCGAATGTGCGTGAGATTATAACATCTCGTCTTGACAATATTTTTCAATATAGCAACTTTTCTTTAGGTTCAAACCACGTGGGGGTGTACTTTGTGAGACCAGTACCACGTGCTTATACAATTGTTTGACCCATCAGGTTAATAGTAAGACGATAGTAACCAGTTCGAGGTTTGTCTTTTATAAATTGCGTTTCGATGTAATTTATTTTAATTATCAAAATTATTGTGGAGTTACACTCTTTGTGTAAACCAAGTTGAACACGTGGAGCATGTGATGTATGCATCAAAGTAGCCCTCAGCTATTCTTTTCGGGAAGATTTCACAGAGAGTTAGTATGAATTTAGTATACCAGTGTGTGGTAATTTCATGACGGGCAGGATTGCGCTACGAACGTAACTTCTTTGGGTGAAAATTGAATCGGTTGGTTGTGGTTAATTTCCTTTTGCATATGTTTCAACGTTCTTCGTGTGTTATTTTATGAATGCAGTGTTGTATGCAGTCTCCTAATCTTGGCTCCATATTTGATGTGTTCCATAAGATCACAAACTCACATTTTCACAATCCTAAATAAGGCACCAGTTTAGTTATGAATCAAGTTTAATATGCTGAAATTTTAACGGAACAATGATCAATGTTAAAATAAATGTCCAAATATAAACCGATTTATTACTTTTTATTTAAATTCTCTTTTATATATATATATATATATATATATATATATATATATATATATATATATATATATATATATAAAGACTAAGATGACTATTAAAATATTATAATTAATGTTCGTCTGGTTGGGAATTTGGTAAGCTACACTGGATACCTAGTGAAACAGTTGCTCAGTAATGCAAGGTTAACTTCCCCAGATAGCTCACAGCTTTTAACCCGCTTTTATTGTCTTGAATATCAGCATCGCTCTCAGAACAACTTAATGCATCAACATTACACTATTTACGCATATTTAAGCGCACCCTTTTTGTTTTGGATCTTTATCAGTGTCATCATATTTGATCAAATTGGGAGGACATGGACGAGCAGTGTACTACAGGCGTATCCTGGGGCTCTGTCAGTGGGAAACTCCGCGTGGGACGAGATCGATGCTGCAAATCTGTGATCTTATCGATTACTTGGATCTTCTTGAAATTAAACCCTTTTGAGGCCGTGTACCTATGTAATCGTTTGCTGCCACAGTGCAAATACTATCTTCATGCAGTTATCCGCTCGGTGTCTGAATGTCCGTGGAGTAATAGCACCTCTCTTCCTCAAGATCCAAAACAGCGAAGGCAGTGATGCTGGACGCTGAAGTCTGAAGTGGAATCGACGTTCTAACTTACCCCACAGGTGTGCCATTAGGTTCAGACCGGAACTATGGGTAGACCAGCCTGTTTCAGAAATGTTATTGTTCACAAACCATTGCATCACAGATGCTGATTTATGATAGGGTGCGTTGTAAGGCTGATAAAATCATCGTCTCCAAACTGCACTTCTACTGTACGCAGTACACAGCGCTGTAAAAATATTTATATCCTTCCGTATTTAGCGTTTTCTTAAGCGCACTGGTTCCAGATTATGACCTCGACAAACACCCCCACACCGTAACACTATCTCCATCGTACTTCACTGTTGCCACTACATATAACAGCAGGTGACGTTCTCCAGCCAATCGCCGTATCCAAACTTGTCTGCAGTATCCACAGTTCAGTGACGTCGCTCTATACACCACCTCGAGCATTGATTAACACTGACTATACATGAGTCGCTTATGAGCGGTTGCTCCAACATTGTACCACATTCTTTTTAACTTCCTTCACAGTACTCGACGGTTCCTGTGCGCCAGTACATGAGGTCTGGCTGTCTTGGTTTAGCTATGGTTGTTCCTTCGCATATTCATTTGACCGACACATCAAGAGTCGAGTAGGGGAGCTATAGAAGTTAGAAATGACCGTGACGGATTTGTTACTCACAGTCAGGTGACATCCAATGGCTAGACTACGTTCAAGTCACTGAGCTCTTCTGGCCAACCTCTACTGCTGTTAATGCTGCTCTAGTGACAACACATCTCTTACATGACGATCAGTTTGCTTTTGTAAACATAAAGGCGCCATAGAGGCAGTTCTGACGTTGTAGTTGATAACGGCACCGAGACTGAAGAAAAATCAAGCCACTTCATAGGATTTATCGACCTGGAAAAAGCGTTCAACAGTGCCAATGGTGCAAGATGCTGGAAATTCTGAGAAGAATATGGGTAAGTTGTAGGGGAAGAGGAGTAATATACAGTATGTTCGAGAACCAAGAGGGAACACTAAAACTGGAAGGCCAAGAACGAAGTGCTCGGATTACAAAGGGTGTAGGGCAGGAATGTAGCCTTTCGCCGCTATTGTTCAGTTTATACATCGAAGAAGTACTGATGGAAATAAAAGGAAAGCTTATGACAGGGACTAAAATTGCAAGTGAAAGGATACCCACGATAAGATTCGCTGGTGGCGCTGCTATTCTCAGTGTAAATGAAGAAGAGTTACAGGATTTGTTGAATGGAATGAATAGTCAGGCAGCAGCAGCTGGACAAGCAGCAACAGGGAAACATTTTACGAGTTGCTAACCAGGAGCGAGTAGTTTAGTTTCATCTGCGCGCTCTGGTAGTTTAGTTTCCTTTATTTCTGCGTGTTAATGTAATATCAGACAGACACAGTTTCTGCGTTTGTGTCAGAAAGTGAACTGATTTCGTGACTTATTACAAGTTCCTAATCGGGAGCGAATTATTTAGTCACACCATAGTGGTTTGGTAGTTAAGTTTTTGAATCTCTGCGTGTTAATCTAATTTATTGGAAACAGTTCTTACGTTTTAGTCAGTGTCTATAGTAGAGTTCTGTAGAGCGTGTCGATAGTCCTTTGTCTGTGTAAAGTAGTTTTCATGGTCTTCAGTATGGACAGGGACTGTGTAACTGCTGTGTGCGGAAGCAAGCGGAGTTGGTGACACTTTTCTCATAGCTCCGGGCTATGATGGAATCGGTTACACAGCTTAACACTGCAGTGGATGGGCATCACTGTTGTGAGCCGGCCTTGGGGATCCAACTGACGTCCAGCACGACTGACTCCGCCGATCAGTCCGAACCGGTGGCCAGCCCAGTTACTGCTCGCACTCAGGTTGACCCCTCACCTGTGGTCGAGTAGGAGGTCGCCTTAGGGCGTGGCAGGGGACGAAAGACTTCCCAAGGGGCAGCATGTAAGGATCCCCGGTTACTCTGACAAACAAGTGCCAAGTGTTGTCTGTCGCTGATACTGTCCCTCAGCCAGATACAATCGCTTGTCCTGTTTCAGAGGAAATCTCTCAGCCTGCAAAATCCAGGCAATCACAGAGGGTGGGATTGGTAGTTGGGAGCTTTTTAGGCACGTTATGGGACCCCTTAGGGACACGTCTGCCAAGGAGAGGAAGAAAGCCACTCCATGTGCATACAGGGTGGAGCAGATGTGGAACGGGTCCCTCCAGATGACATGAAGAGCACAGGGTGCAGCCAACTGCAATTGGTGGCTCAAGTCGGTACCAATGATGCGTGTCGCTTGGATCGCACGATACTGTAGTTTAGACTGGCTTTCAAAAGTGGTAAAGGCTGCCAGTCTTGCTTGTGAGATGAAAAAAGAGCTCAACATTGCAGCACAGTTGACAGGACCGACTGCAGACCTCTGGTACAGAGTTGGGTAGAGGGTCTGAATCAGAAGCTCAGACGGTTCTGCAGAGTCCTTGACTTGCGCCATAGAGTGGCTGAGTTTCGGATTCCACTAAATGTGTCCGGAGTCCACTACATGGGTAGCAAGGGTTGTGTGGCGTGGACTGGGTGGTTTCTTACCTAAGAGGGTCTCGAAGAAACACAAAAAGAGCTTCAGTCTCAAAGGGTGCAGGTCGAACACAGGAAGAACGTAGATTCAGGAGCCATCGGTATAACGGTTGTAAATTGTCGTAGCTTTATTGGGAAAGTACCAGAGCTCCAAGCGCTAATAGAAAGCACTGATGCTCAAATCGTTATAGGCACTGAAAGCTGGCTAAAGCCAGAGATAAGTTCAGCCGAAATTTCAGGACCTGGTGGTATTCACAAAGGATAGGCTAAACACAGTTGGCGGTGGCGTGTTTCTTGCTTTTAGAGGTAGTTTATCTTGTAGCGAAATTGAAGCAGGTAGTTGCTGTGAGTTAGTATGAGTAGAGGTCATTCTTGGCAACCGGAATAAAATAATAATTGGATCGTTTTGCCGACCTCCCAACTCAGATGATACAATTGCTAAAAGGTTAAAAAAAACTTGAGGCTAATTTTAAACATGTACCCGACTCATAAAATTACATTTGGTGGTGACTACAATTTACCCTCTATTTGGATAAACATAGGCTTCCGAAATTTCTCCACCAAAAAAAAAAAATCTAGAATTCGAATCCAGAACGGTTGCGAACATGAGTGACTTAGAAGTAGATATCCTCGGAGTAGTGAAGCAACTTAAATCATTTAATAAAAGCAAGTCTTCCCGTCAAGATTGTATACCAACAGGTTCCTTTCATAGTATGCGGATACTCCATAATAAAAATCATATACAACCGCTCGCTCGACGAAAGATCAGTACCCAAAGGCCATAAAGTAGCACAAGAAACACCAATACTCAAGGAAAGCAGAGGGAGTAATCCACTAAATTACGGGCCCATATCATTAACGTCGATATGCAGTAGGATTTTGGAACATATGTTGCGTTCGAACATTATGAATTACCTCGAAGGGACGGTCTATTAACACACAGAAAACATCGTATGTGAAACGCAATTAGCTCTTTACTCAGACGAAGTGTTGAGTTCTATTGACAAAGGATTTCATATTGATTCTGTATTTTTAGGTTTCCAGGAGGGTTTTGACACTTCACCACACAAGCGGCTTGTAGTCAAACTGCGAGCTTAGGCAATACCGTCTTAGTTATGTGACTGGATTCGTGATTTCCTGTCAAAGAGGTCACAGTTCGTAGTAAATGACGGAAAGAAATCGAGTAAAACAGAAGTGATTTCTGGAATTCCTGAAGGTAGTCTTATAGGCCCTCTGCTGTTCCGTATGTTTATAAACGATTTTGCGGACGATCTGAGCAGCCATCTTTGATTGTTTGCAGACGATGCTGCCGTATATTATTTAGTAAAGTCGTCTGAAGAGCAAAACAAATTGCATAACAATTTAGAGAAGATATCTGTATTCCGCGAAAGTTGGCAATTGACTCTAAATAATGAGAAGTGTAAGGTAAGCCACGTAAGTGCTAAAAGGAATCGGTTACACTTCGATCACACGATAAATCAGTCAAAACTAAAGGCCGTAAATTTAACTAAATATTTAGGAATTACAATTACGAACGACTTAAATTGGTAAGAACACATAGAAAATGTGAAGGAAAGCAAACCAAAACTGCGTTTTGTTACCAGAACACTTAGAAGTGGCAACAGATCTACTTAACAGAGTGCCTACACTACGGTTGCCCGTCCTCTTTTGGATTAATGCTGGGCAGTGTGGGATTCTCACCAGTTACGGTTAACGAAGTACATCGAGAAAGTTCATAGAAGAACAGCACATTTCGTATTATCGGTAAACGGGAGAGTGTCACTGACATGATAAAGGATTTGGGGTGAACATAATTACAACAAAGGCGTTTTTCGTTGCAGCGCAATCATCTCACGAAATTGCAATCCCCAACTTTCTCCTCCGAAAGCAAAAGTATTTGTTGACACCGACCTACAGAGGGAGAAACGATCATCGTAATAAGATAATGGAAATCAGAGCTCGCACAGAAAGATTTAGGTGTTCGTTTTTTTCCAAGCGCTGTTCCAGGTTGGAATAATAGAGAATTACTGTGTAGGTGACTCGATGATCCCTCTGTCAGGCACTTAAGTGTGATGTTCAGAGTATTCATGTAGATGCATAACAATCTAATGAGTACAGAATATGGACTGAGAATAATTCGAAGAAAAAAAAGTAATAAGAAGTAGCAGAAATTACAACGGTGAGAAAGTTAACATCAGAATTGGGAAACAAGAAGTAGACGAACTTACGGAATTCTACTACTTAGGCAGCAAAATAACCCATGGGGATGTAAAAAGCAGAGCAGCACTGACAAAAATAGTCTCTTGTCACTCCTCCACAATTTATTCTGTTCAGAATATGTCTACATGTCAGTGTGATTTTAGAAGCTGACTGAAAGAAAGTTTTAATTCACCAGCTATTACTTCATGGAAATATGCAGTGACACAACTGAAACAATGACCTTCATAAACATTCAATATTCAGTTATTACTTCAATTTTTGGTATACTGTAGTAACACTTTGTGATTCAGGTATACAACAAGCACTTTCTCCACAGAAAACATGGAAAATCGACAGCCAAAAATAAATTCTAATTCTAAATGCATTTTAACGCTTGTCGGGCCCATAAGCATCCCTAAGTTGTGTCGAAGCTATGTAGACTGCACATGCTTCCTGTTGCCCAACACTCTGTGAGTGAGCGCCGCGTGATAGTGAGTCAGTTGCCCGCCGCATACTTCCACGGGCACGTGCATAGTGAGTAATGTAGACGACTACTACTCAAGCAGATTCGCCACGCGGACACAGAGCTCTAGTTGTAACGACTTCCGTACTGAAAATAGCACCACGACCTTTGAAAGCAAAGTACGCACAGAGACTTGTGTTTCGACCAGAGCGACGTTCACACAGTGCTTAAGAAGCAAGGCAGGGGGCAAAGTACAACGACTAAGAAAAAAAATTGTTCAAATGGCTCTGAGAACTATGGGACTTAACATCTGAGGTCATCAGTTCCCTAGAACTTAGAACTACTTAAACCTAACTAACTTAAGGACATCACACACATCCATGCCCAAGGCAGGATTCAAACCTGCGACCGTAGCTGTCACGCGGTTCCAGACTGAACCGCCTAGAACCGCTCGGCCACACGGCCTGCACAACGACTAAGAGGCGGGAGATGTGATATGGGTACCCATCCAACGCTTAGGGTTGGGCGAGGGGAGGTTGTGTCGGCAAATCTCCAGTGTCCGCAAGTTCCGTGTCCGCATAGCTCCGGACACCAAAATTACAACCGAATGAGTCCACTGTTTTACAACAAGCCACTGAACCAACTTTTTTTCATTCGTATGATCCCATCACTAGTTCTTCGCCACGAAACTGTCGCCAAATAAAATCATATCCTAAACAACAACACAGCTTGCTCACTTAGTACATGCTTACAATGGTACAATTACTGCTAAGAGAATACTTCATAATCTAATACATTTTTTACTGAAGAATAACGCTACAAGATGGAATAGAGAGTAAAATATAAACACGATCTCTGACTTAGTCACTTTTTTTTGTGTATCAGTCAAAAGCCAAATGTGATAGAAATAACGAAGGCAACCAAGCCCAATAAAATGCAGTGTAATTGTAGTATAATGTAAATGGTTCAAATGGCTCTGAGCACTATGGGACTTAACATCTATGGTCATCAGTTCCCTAGAACTTAGAACTACTTAAACCTAACTAACCTAAGGACATCACACATATCCATGCCCGAGGCAGGATTCGAACCTGCGACCGTAGCGGTCACGCGGTTCCAGACTGAAGTGCCTAGAAATAGTTCAAATGGATCTGAGCACTATGGGACTCAACATCTGAGGTCTCAGATGTTAAGTCCCATAGTGCTCAGATCCATTTGAACAATTTTTTAAACGATCAGATTTATAATTACAACCAGAGTGCATTAGCGTTGCTCGTGTTTAGTACTGTTACGACCCCAGTAGAGTATATAAGGTCTTGGTTAGCATCTGACACTGAGTAATCGCTGTGAAGGATCACTGAGAGACACCGTTATCGGCACCTGACAGAGTTTAAAAGTGGCTTCATCGTGGGTCTTCATTTGGCCAGTTGCTTGAATGGAGGATTATCCAGATTTGTGGAGCATTCGAATGTGACAGTGGCCCGATGTTCGACTGAACGGAACATGAGGTCAAGTACACTCGTCGTCAACCAGACGACCACGTCTGTCCACCACAAGGAGGATCATCATTCTGTGCATCAAGCACATCGTTAACTCCTTCCCAGCTGCGCCTGCCATCCGAGAACAAGCAATGTTGCATCTGTAGCATGCGTTTGGTGTGGTGCAATGATCAGGAAGCGTGCACTGCTAATGACTGGAATCGCATTGTGTTCAGCGACTAATCGCACTGATCTTCTCTACCCTGGATGGTCAACCACGATGAGAATGGTGGCGATCTGGGGAGAGGTCTTCCAGTGGCGTGGGAGGCCTTAGGTTATGACTTGAGGTCACAGCTGGTAGTAAATGAAGGAACTCTGATGGTACAGCGGAGCACCACATCCTGTCTCCTCATGCTTTACTTCTCACGTGACAGTATCGTGGTGCCATTTGTCAATAGGTCAATGCTTCTGAACACATACTCTGCATGCCGATGTACAGTGCATGGCTGACAGCACTTCGTCCCAGTATTAGCGACTCAGAGCCTTAGTCTGTTCGCTAGTGGAACAAGAGAAAAAATACTCTTTATCCATCCAAACGTCTTGAAAGTTATCGGCTATACTCGAAACTTTCGCTCCTGAAACTATTTCGCTCGTTATTAACACGCAGGTTCATTAGATATGTGCCCATCTATAGCTAGACATCGATTTCTGTAAGCACACGTGTCTTTGGGAGGTCAGTAAGCTTCCTCGGAAGGACTCCCTGTATTCCGGTTGCGCAGACCAATGACATTCATGCGCGCCTTCTGAGCTTCGGTGGGCAGAGTGGTTGACACACAATAGTGTGTGGAGTCGTAAGGAGCGTCTGACCTGATGGGTATGATGTCGCAGTTCGCTGCGTATGATAGCGCGGTTTGGTAAGGTACTATCTGGTTGTGTAACGGATGACCATATCTGGAGAATGGGTATGTTAATCATTTATAGATATCGTATAGTTTTACGTACACTTATCTTTTTCGTTTCCTTTACGCTGTCAGCATTGGAGAACTGCAAATCTTTCATGATTGCAAAGTGAGTGTATCGCGTGGAGATGCTATTTTTGTGCTTTTGTGAAGAGCGTATTCAATGAGCGTTATTCAATGTTTCTCGATCATATCGATTTTCATCCGTTTAAAATTTCATCTGTTGAAGCTTTTTGCATCACGCGTTCTGAGCAATAATTCTGTGCCAATGTAGGTTGATGGTATTTTAGAGATAATTATATATTCTTCCAGTTGAACACTTTTTAAAGCCGCGCGGAGTGGCCGCGTGGTTTGAGGCGCCATGTCACGGATTGCGCGGCCCCTTCCCGCTGGAGGTTCGAGTCCTCCCTCGGGCATGGGTGTGTGTGCTGTTCTTAGCATAAATAAGTTTAAGTAGCGTGTAAGTCTAGGGACCGATGAACTGAGCAGTTTGGTCCCTTATTCATTCACACACATTCGAACACTCTTTAAATCAGTTTGATTTCATTACCATCACTTTCTTATACAATGAATTCAAGTCGCTTTGAATTTTAAAATACCACACTATACGGGGTACACTGCATTGGCATCAGCAAGCACTGCACTTCCTAAAAATCATTCTACGATAAATCTCAAGTCTTGAAGGAATCAGCGTGAATATTGAGCGTCGTTACACCACGCCCGTTTCTTTGAGTGAAGACAGGTGACACAGTTTGACGAAGCTACCAGAACTGCAGTTTTTCATGCTGCCAAGTGTGATAATTTTATTTCTTGTATTTGTGAGCCATGCTAAGAGAGTGGGTATGTCATCCCTACCACTCACAGCGGCGCTACAAGCACCGTTCTTTACTGTTTTTAAGATACATTCAGATGTTGGCTACGACTAAACAATTAACTGTTTCATCTGTTGATTATGTTATTTTTTGCGAAGCAAGTCTCCACTGCTCTAGATCATGTTATCTAAATGCGGTGGTCATATTGCGTTTCTTTAGAGGCTCGCTAGTTTTTGTATATGAGAGGCCATTTCAATTCCGAGCATAATTCGGTCTTAGTTTCGTAGTAAGTCCGTTTGAAAATCTAGACACGGAACGTTTCAGACTCCTTTATCTTATTGTCAACATTCCCATGTGAGATAGACCATAGAGGCGGAAGAGTATCTCTAAATTTATCAAACAGGTTTCATGAGAACAACGTCGCCACTTCATACCGGTTCCCGCTGACATAGCGTGGTACTTAAATAGTGTGACGGGATCGAGAAGTGTTTTGCTAATCTTGTAATTTTATACTACCGGGTTCTTTAGGATGAACACTGTCCTACATTAATCGACATGGAGAGAGCTGCCTTTCAGTATACCAACCATAAATAATAGGGTAGCTTTACTTACAGAGTTCACACATTTTTACTCGCAACTATTTGCACCACATGACTGAGTTTATATGGGGCTCATTTGAACGTGCCTTAGGAAGTATAATATTCCATCTTACTGTGTGCAACCTCTGAGTGCCTTAAAACTCCTACCCTTGCACACACTTGAAGTTATCTCTGTGTCTGTAGATGCGCTTACTTTCAGTTCTGTTACTTCCATAAAGACAGGGTGTCTCACCCCTTTGGGACACACTGAAACGGATGATAGTGGGCCCAACCATCCAACAAATGGTCGGAAATGCGTATTTATTGTTTTACGGACGTACACAGCATACGCCGCACAACAACAACGTAGCTCACAGCAACTCCTCAAAGTGACGACTGCCAGTCTAAATGCATGCATGGTAACTTCACATGAAGTTCTGCCGCACTCCATCACAGATCCCTGGTGTCTGTTGTACCAGGAGACAGGCAGCTTTGACCCTAGATGGTCGGGGGTGTACGCTGTTAATCACCCGCAACCTGTTCCAATGTATAACAGACACCCGGGATCTTTGCGAGGGTGCGGCAGAATAGCATGCGCCGTTGCAACACATGCGTTGACAATGGCGGTCGTCACTTGGAACAATTACTATGAGCTACGTTGTTGTTATGGGGTGAATTCTGTGTGTGTGTGTGTGTGTCCCTAAAACAATAAATATGAATTTCTGTGGTTCCCTGTCTCAGTGTAATCGATTGTGGACCCACTAATACCTGTTTCAGTTTGGCACAAAATGTTTGAGACACCCTGTATGTAATCAGACGTCTACATCTACATACATACTCCGCAATCCACCATATGGTCCGTGGCGGAGGATACCTCGTACCACAACTAGCATCTTCTGTCCCTGTTCCACTCCCAAACAGAACGAGGGAAAAATGACTGCCTATATGCATCTGTACGAGCCCTAATCTCTCTTATCTTTGTGGTTTTTCCGCGAAATGTAAGTTGGCGGCAGTAAAATTGTACTGCAGTCAGCTTAAAATGCTGGTTCTCTAAATTTCCTCAGTAGCGATTCACGAAAATAAAACCTCCTTTCCTCCAGAGACTCCCACCCGAGTTCCTGAAGCATTTCCGTAATACTCGCGTGATGATCAAACCTACCAGTAACAAATCTAGCAGCCCGCCTCTGAATTGCTTCTATGTCCTCCCTCAATCCGACCTGATAGGGATCCCAAACGCTCGAGCAGTGCTCAAGAATAGGTCGTATTACTGTTTTATAAGCGGTCTCCTTTACAGATGAACCACATCTTCCCAAAATTCTACCAATGAACCGAAGACGACTATCCACCTTCCCCACAACTGTCATTACATGCTTGTCCCACTTCATATCGCTCTGCAATGTTACGCCCAAATATTTAATCGACGTGACTGTGTCAAGCGCTACACTACTTATGGAGTACTCAAACATTACGGGATTCTTTTTCCTATTCATCTGCATTAATTTACATTTATCTATATTTAGAGTTAACTGCCATTCTTTACACCAATCACAAATCCTGTCCAAGTCATCTTGTATCCTCTTACAGTCACTCAACGATGAATCCTTCCCGTACACCACAGCATCATAAGCAAACAGCCGCACATTGCTATCCACCCTATCCAAAAGATCATTTATGTTGATAGAAAACAACAGCGGACCTACCACACTTCCCTGGGGCACTGCAGATGATACCCTCACCTCCGACGAGCAGTCACCATCGAGGACAACGTACTGGGTTCTATTACTTAAGAAGTCTTCGAGCCACTCACATATTTGGGAACCAGACCCATATGCTCGTACCTTAGACAGGAGACTGCAGTGGGGCACCGAGTCAAACGCTTTCCGGAAGTCAAGGAATATGGCATCCGTCTGATACCCTTCATCCATGGTTCGCAAGATGTCATGTGAAAAAAGGGCGAGTTGCGTTTCGGAGGAGCGATGCTTTCTAAAGGCGTGCTGATGCATGGTCAGCAACTTCTCTGTCTCAAGGAAATTCATTATATTCGAAATGAGAATATGTTCGAGAATCCTGCAACAAACCGACGTTAAGGATATTGGTCTGTAATTTTGAGGATCCTTCCTTCTACCCTTCTTATATACAGGCGTCACCTGCGCTTTTTTCCAGTCGCTCGGGACTTTACGTTGGAGCCAATGCAGTAGAGTACTCTCTGTAAAACCGAATAGGAATCCCATCAGGACCTGGCGATTTATTCATGTCTGGGCTATTATTGATGACTGCCTCTACTGGAACCACATCTAGACGAGTACACATACGTACTTTCCTAGGCAGACGGGACGTGTCGGAAGACCGCTGCTGGAGTGGGCTCGACGTGAGTGCTCTATCGCTGATGACCCCCTGAGCGATGATCTGCACCAATAGGGCGGCCGACGCAGCAATAGCGGGCGCGCGGAGTCACTGCTCTCGCTTCGCTTCGTCAGCGCGCGGACGGCGGCGGCGGCGGCGGCGGCGTGGGCGGACCCGCTAATGATAAAGCGAGCCGCACGCGCGGATCGTGCGCCAGCGCCGCGCCGACAAAGCTCGCTCCCCCGCCGCCGCCGCCGCCGCCCCCACGGCGGCGCTGGAATGCCACCGCTACTGTGTTATTTGCAGAGGGCGGCTTGCAGACCGCTACGTCTCGTGTTCGCGCGTGCCCCGCTGGACAAGTGGACCGGTTGGTCGGTGTTAGAGCTGTGCTCACCCGGAGGACCACCGTCCAGCTACAAGGCATCGTTTACCGTGTTGTACTGCATTCGTGAGGCATCTCCGAATTACATGAAAATACGACTTTGTGTAGCAAACGCAAATAATTAAGTATCATTTACCTATCTCTAGAAACAAACCGAAATGCAGAAATACGTCAATTTCTAGGTTAGGATAGGCAGTAGAAGACGTTTAAGAATCTCTGCAGAGAAAAACAAATTTGTTACTAACATAAAAAATGCATAAACATTTTTGCAAATAATAAAAGTTAAAACGTTGAAGTATTTAGGAGAGATAATTCAAGAAAATGGGTTAGAAAAACATCCATAAACCAAAAGATATTCAGAATGGGAACACATGGAAAATAACGAATGTTATAATAAAAATGCGTGTCACGGATGGAAAAACAATGTTTATAACACGTATTGAAACCAGAATACCTCTATATAAGATAGACAACCAACAATTGAATTACAACTCCTTCTGCTCAATAGATGAATTCTTAGATATGAAGTAGTAACTGTAAAGAAATTAATTAATTATTTTGTGCAAAGAAAACTTATGTTAAAGTGACACGTTCCACATCATTACGAAATGTTGTATTCATGGTCTACGGAACAAGGATTAATGTATGTATGTACAGGGTGTTTCAAAAATGACCGGTATATTTGAAACGGCAATAAAAACTAAACGAGCAGCGATAGAAATACACCGTTTGTTGCAATATGCTTGGGACAACAGTACATTTTCAGGCAGACAAACTTTCGAAATTACAGTAGTTACAATTTTCAACAACAGATGGCGCTGCGGTCTGGGAAACTCTGTAGTACGATATTTTCCACATATCCACCATGCGTAGCAATAATATGGCGTAGTCTCTGAATGAAATTACCCGAAACCTTTGACAACGTGTCTGGCGGAATGGCTTCACATGCAGATGAGATGTACTGCTTCAGCTGTTCAATTGTTTCTGGATTCTGGCGGTACACCTGGTCTTTCAAGTGTCCCCACAGAAAGAAGTCACAGGGGTTCATGTCTGGCGAATAGGGAAACCAATCCACGCCGCCTCCTGTATGTTTCGGATAGCCCAAAGCAATCACACGATCATCGAAATATTCATTCAGGAAATTAAAGACGTCGGCCGTGCGATGTGGCCGGGCACCATCTTGCATAAACCACGAGGTGTTCGCAGTGTCGTCTAAGGCAGTTTGTACCGCCACAAATTCACGAAGAATGTCCAGATAGCGTGATGCAGTAATCGTTTCGGATCTGAAAAATGGGCCAATGATTCCTTTGGAAGAAATGGCGGCCCAGACCAGTACTTTTTGAGGATGCAGGGACGATGGGACTGCAACATGGGGCTTTTCGGTTCCCCATATGCGCCAGTTCTGTTTATTGACGAAGCCGTCCAGGTAAAAATAAGCTTCGTCAGTAAACCAAATGCTGCCCACATGCATATAGCCGTCATCAATCCTGTGCACTATATCGTTAGCGAATGTCTCTCGTGCAGCAATGGTAGCGGCGCTGAGGGGTTGCCGCGTTTGAATTTTGTATGGATAGAGGTGTAAACTCTGGCGCATGAGACGATACGTGGACGTTGGCGTCATTTGGACCGCAGCTGCAACACGGCGAACGGAAACCCGAGGCCGCTGTTGGATCACTTGCTGCACTAGCTGCGCGTTGCCCTCTGTGGTTGCCGTACGCGGTCGCCCTACCTTTCCAGCACGTTCATCCGTCACGTTCCCAGTCCGTTGAAATTTGTCAAACAGATCCTTTATTGTATCGCTTTTCGGTCCTTTGGTGCATTAAATCTCCGTTGAAAACTTCGTCTTGTTGCAACAACACTGTGTTCTAGGCGGTGGAATTCCAACACCAGAAAAATCCTCTGTTCTAAGGAATAAACCATGTTGTCTACAGCACACTTGCACGTTGTGAACAGCACACGCTTACAGCAGAAAGACGACGTACAGAATGGCGCACCCACAGACTGCGTTGTCTTCTATATCTTTCACATCACTTGCAGCGCCATCTGTTGTTGAAAATTGTAACTACTGTAATTTCGAAAGTTTGTCCGCCTGAAAATGTACTGTTGTCCCAAGCATATTGCAACAAACGGTGTATTTCTATCGCTGCTCGTTTAGTTTTTATTGCCGTTTCAAATATACCGGTCATTTTTGAAACACCCTATATGTATGTATGTATGTATGTATGTATGTAAGTGAATGTCGAGCTTCGTATTATATATTCAACCAACTAGAAATCTTAGAGAGAAGAATCACGAGAAATAATTACGTCCAATAAGCAATAAAGAAGCCCGGGAATTAAAAGACGGTGGTTAAAAACGCCAAAATTTTGACAAATAAGATGGCAAGGACAGAGAGGAAGTTGAGAAAAATTTATGAATGGTCTGGTGCGCAATGTACATGGAATAAAAGTCTTCTATGTATAAATTATTACAGAATTTTAAACAAATCAGAAAGAGACAACACACGAATAAATGTGAAACACATGAAGAATATAGTGAACACAAAATTATTTGGTTTAACCCTGGTGGAGACATATCTATTAATCCTGAAGATAGCGTCTTAGAATAGGTAAAAAATATTGCGCTAGAAGCAGCAATAAGAAAATAACAGAATAAAAAAATCACCAAAACTATGAGGGATAAATATCGAACTCATAAAGAATGGACAACTTTTACTCAAACTGCGCCTTCTTCATGTATTAAACATATCTCATGAGGATCCTCGATACACGATTAATAGCAACTGTTTCTTCTATATTTAAGAAAGGGGAAAGGCATAAACTCATAAAAATGCTTGAATATAAGCATATTACATTAAGTGTGTAAACTGCGCACTGATATTTCAAAAAATAAAGCGAACAGCAGAGTAGCTCTTAAGGATCTTCAGGATCGATCATGCCGCGAAGAGAGGTCCGTGATCAGCTGTTGTCAGCGTCGATGGCTATCAAGCACGATGTGGTGCACAGATGGGATTTGGCCGCTCGCTCTATCTCGATGCCGCGACCGCACGACGAGCCCTTCCAGTTTTCGCCGTGTAAGAGACAATGTGTTGGCTTTAATTCGGCGGGTCGCCATCTGTCGGTCTAGTGATGGCGGCTAGGATTCGAGGTCGCGAAGCGTCGTGTAATGAAGGTCCAAAGTATGACGATGACATGTGGTGATGTCATTTCCACATTGTTTTAGTACCCGCCGCAACCTGGTTTTGCACATTCCGCCCAATATGCCAACGTGGAAGACGTGTTTCACAGCCCGTCAACACGGCGGCTATAATCTGGCGGCATTCTTAGAGGTGAGCCACATTCATATTCCACATACCACGGTTGCGCCATATTGTTGCCGTGCCGTGCCGTGCCGTGCCGTGCATATGAAGGCGCTATGGTCGGAGAAGGCAAGTGGCCACCGCTCGGCGTTCAACAGTCCCGGCGGCAGATCATGTGAGACATAGATGCGATGAAGACGACTGGCCGAATAACTAGTAAGAAATGTGTGTCCAGGGCGGTCACCTTGCACTTTCAGGTATCGATGAGATGCAGTTCTTGCACCAATATCCAAAGTTCTTGACAAGTCTAAAAGTGTGGTCCTGGTCTTTGGGGTGGAGCACACAGCTAAAAGCGCCGCTGAAGATATAGTGATCATAGCGAACAAGAAAGTGGAGGTGGAGGTGATCACCTGAGTAGAACTGCGATCTTTCGCGGCGCTTGTTGGTTCCCTATGGAGCATACACTTTAATAATACGTGCACTCGGCACCGTAACCGCCAGCCCCATGGCTGACGGGACGAGTCACATCTTCAATGGGAATACCGTCACCCATTAGTACCACCGCACCACTGCCAGTCTGATCACCAGGTGCCATATATGTCGCATAACCAAGTCAGTCGCAACAAATTGAACGTTCTTTCATCTTCCCGCCGGATCGGAGGATGCTGCGTTGGGTCATTAGGAAGTGTCGGATGCCACGTTGAAGCGGCAGCAGTCGTGAGGGTGGCAGCGTAAAGTCACGGGAAGCAGCGTCGGCTGCGACGGCGGTGTCATATCCGTAGCGGCAGTTGCGTGAGTCGACGTTGGGTACATTCGGTTTGGAGGTGGACTTCTTTTCCACATCCGGAACATATCCTTGGTTATCCGTCGTAAATGACGGTGGCACGGCAACAACCGACATAGAGGTACCAAGGGACTTCTTTTAAGTTCAATTCTGACCTGTCGGACTCCGTTCAGGACAGAATATGTTCGAGATTGCACCCATTTCCGCTCGGAGTTCAAATGGAAGTTCAAAGATCCTGATCGTGCGTAGTCCCAAACCAGCATGACCGACGTCCACAGTACCCATATTGTCATCAGCGTGGCAGAGGCACATGTTGCATCGTTGATGACATTGACATAGACTATAGCGCAAACAGTAGATAAATGTATACCGATGATGTCGGCCGCCGGGATTTTTGCCTTTTCTCGTAAAAATCGTTCCCACTTCGAGTGCTTCAGGTCGTGAAAATTCATTTTGGGACGTAAATATGGGCATCGATTTTCTGTATTGGTTCGTCATTCTGATTTACATGCTTAAGCCGGCGAGAGCGAAATGGTCGAGTACTGAGTAAACAAACACGAGCACTCACACCGTGGCGGGGACACGAACAGCGCTTCCGCACTGCTGGTCTGTTAAAGGCAAACCGAACCTTAGGTTACACGAGCAAGACTCACAGCCAGACCCAAACTTCCAAATGCCGTCAACCACGTGTCTACAACCTGTACTCGTGCATCCATTATGTATATTTCCGTACAGGTGCGAAATTTTACTTCGTTTTACTACATTATTTATCCACAGACATCGGGCACGCAACTGTCAAAATGTCTCCTCTGTACGGCAGTATACATAATGGATGTACGAGTATAGGCTGTAGACGGTTAACGCCATATGGAAGCCTGGGCGTGAGTCGTGCTCGAAAAGCCTAACGTAGGCGACCGCTCACAACGAGCAGTAAATACGGGTAGAAGTACCGGTCAGGCACAAATTTTCACTGTCGTCATTCCATTATACAGGTGATGGTTGTAACTATTCCCAACTGGAAATACATTTCTTGCTATAAGAGCAAAGATTATGTTGAATGACAGAATTTTTGAACAAGTTCAATACTTTAATTATTTAGGCTTTAATATGTCGTTTGATTACGATAGAAATAGTTATAATAAGATACTAGGATATGTGTGTAAGTATTCGAGCAACAGTCGGCCGGTGTGGCCGTGCGGTTAAAGGCGCTTCAGTCTGGAACCGCGTGACCGCTACGGTCGCAGGTTCGAATCCTGCCTCGGGCATGGATGTGTGTGATGTCCTTAGGTTAGTTAGTTTTAATTAGTTCTAAGTTCTAGGCGACTGATGACCTCAGAAGTTGAGTCGCATAGTGCTCAGAGCCATTTGAACCATTTTTTATTCGAGCAACACTGAGAACAACCCTGACCGAAATATAGCTTAAGCTGTACAAGATGATGGCAGTGTCGGTTGTTCCATATGGCAGCAAAACGTGGATGTTAAGACAGAAAGGCCACAGCCATATTAAAGCCATAGAAATGAAATTCCTTAGGGCGCTGCTGGGATACAGACGCCTTGATAAAATAATAAGCCAGGATATACGTAATCAATTAACTTTTCACAACTGGGATTAACAGTCATGTGAAATTTTTTTGAAAGACATCATATTTACGCCAGTGACTGTGAAACTTATTACTTCCACTACTACAATTTCGGTCTAAGGCAGATGTTCTGGCTTCAAGCCAAATATCAGTTACAAATATTTGCAGTATGGGATAAAATGGACAAATAAGAGCACAGAAGCAAGTGGGAACAGCATTTATCAAGAATAGACAATACAGGGATTCCAAAAGTGGAACGCCGGCCGCGGTGGTCTCGCGGTTCTAGGCGCGCAGTCCGGAACCGCGCGACTGCTACGGTCGCAGGTTCGAATCCTGCCTCGGGCATGGATGTGTGTGATGTCCTTAGGTTAGTTAGGTTTAATTAGTTCTAAGTTCTAGGGGACTGATGACCACAGCTGTTAAGTCCCATAGTGCTCAGAGCCAAAAGTGGAACTGTCATACAGACCTATTGGCCAAAGAGACCCAGGAAGATTGAGGCAAAGAAAGACTGAGGCCGGAACAGGTGAAGGGCCTAATCCCTGAAAGGACGGTGATGGCGATGATGACGAATAAGGAGAGATGATATTTATACTGGATCAGTGACCACAAGTTGACAAACCAGATCTTGAAGTAAATTTTATCTGAAAGAAATGAACGTGCTGGATCCGAGAACGTAAAAACATGTATAAAGATATAGCAAAAATGAATATTTCCTGGAGTGGTAAATTTAGAACGATTAGAAGACGGAAGCCTTGTGAAGTAGTTTGCAAGAGAAAACGATACGTGGTGAAATGATGAAAGACTATTAGAGAAAAATAAAAGTGCAAACGAGAAAGAATTGAATGAATAGGCTCCAACTGGCCAAAACGGTTAGAAAAAGTTATGTCCAGCCGTTAGCGCCCTCCACGAACCATGGACCTTGCTGGGGTGGCGTCTCTTGCATGCCGTAACAATGTAAATAGCAGTACTGCATCCAGGCGAAAGACATTAGTTTTTCCAGTAGTTTCAAGGGCATGTGTTCGAGATATAATGTGAGTAACCGATAATCGATTACCATGCAAAGTCGATCGTGACACCTTACAACAAACTCTTCGACCCTAACATAAACTGATATTAAGTAATTTCTATTTTTGTTGTACATAACATATATTTTTAATAAGAGCACAACACTATTGATTGCTTGCGGATTCCGTGAATACCACAGAATCCTTCTGAAATTTTATTTGAGTATCCCTTTAAGAAATCTCTGTTTCGAATGCTGAAACCAGATAAATTCATTACCCCACATTTTGCTGCCATGAATTGAGCTATATCAACTAAAGATCACTATAGGATAACCGGTTTCATGGGGGACCTAATATTTAGGCTTCTTACAAAATACTGTCATGCACTGACAAAGAGATTTATTATGCGATATTAAAATTCAATTAAACGACTTTTCTTCAAAAATAAAGTTTACTCAACTAATGCTAGAGTACAAAAGATGTTTTACATGAGCAACTTGAACCTAGACAAATTTATATGAACTAATATTAATGAAATATTAATCTTAATTTTAAATTACGGAGAGATAAAATCTGAGACCTATTTTGGAATTAGTACAATTCATTTAAGATGACATATGTGACACATCATCTGCAGTCATTCTGTATTTCGTAAAAATTACGTTTATTTTAATTTGCTAAGATGGCAGGATGACTCGTGGAAGAAATCACTGACTCAATATTGTTGCTGCCAAATTTGTATAGATTCCGACTGATTTGCTATAGAAAGGACAATCACTTTTGGGTTATGAGTGCTATAAATTAAAATAGTGCTGCTCACCAGGCAGCATTACTGTACTATGAAGTATACATTTAGACTTCGTTTTTGTGACCTCACATCCCTTAAACTGATGGGATGAGGCGTGTCTATGTACAGGGTGATTTTTTTCCACCGTATACAAACACTAGGGATTGATCAACGAGAGGATACGGAACAAAAAACATCAGCTGAACTTACGTCCGAAAATGCATGGTTTCCGTGCTGAAGAACATTTATTCAGTCATAAATTATTGCAGAGACTGCGGTCTAATACGCGCTGTACCATGCAGCTACAGTTACAGTATGTGCTGAAAATGGTTTCCATGTACCTCAACGCTTCCGTGTATGCGCAAAGTTCCGTCACACTTTCACATCGGTCAGGCTGTATCCGAACAACATGAATACGCTGCTCCATTGTCTCCACACCTGGAATGTGCTCTGCATACAAGACACTTTTAAGATGGCCCTATAACCAGAAATCGCACTTGTTGAGATCTGGTGAACGAGCACGCCATGCAACTAGACCTCCTCGTCCGATCCATCGACGAGGGAAGACACGATTGAGGAATGTCCGGACGTTAACGGCTAAGTGGTCTGGAGCACCATCATGTAGCAACCACGTAACCCTTCCAATCATCAATGGCAAGGAGAGGCAAAGTCACCCGCAAGAAACGCCGATAGTTCCGGCCTCTTAAGCGAAGTGGAAGGAAGACCTGTCCCAAAATACGGTCGCCAATTATCCCGGCCCACACATTCCAGCTGCACCGATGCTGATGATTCCCTGTCAGCATACCATGGGGGTTCTGCATACTATCCCACAGATGACTGCTATGAAAGTTGAAGATACGACTCCGCGTAAAGGTGTCCTCATCTGTGAAAAGGAAGAATGACACAAATCCCGGAATCGTGGTTGTCTGGTGAAGAAGCAGTTACAAAACTACTCCCTATGTGGAAAGTCTGTCGCTAATAATACCTGCACAAGCTGTAAGTAGTAAGGGTGGTAACAATTGTCATGGAGAATGTTCCACACGGTCGTTTGGCTTACCGTGTACAGGAGGGCCAACGGCCTAGTATTGACACGACAGTCGCCTTCCACAGTGTTCATTACATTTTCCTCCAATTCTGGTGTTCGAACATTTCGAGTACATTCTTCATTATTTCCTGCCTTCTGAAACAGCCTGCCTCAGACAAACAGCAAACACTGTTGCAAACATTGAATGCTGCTGTTGTTGTCGGAGGAGATAGATCTTCTGATACAACCTTGCTGCCCACCCGTTGCCATTTACCTTTCCGTAAGTAACCACTATGTTGGTAAGCTCTCGATTCGAATACGGAAGCATTGTGTACAACGCTGTATAACATCAACTACGAGGTGAATCAGCAAGAGAAGTAAATCAAACACAATGTTACCAATTACTATGGAAGGAGAGGGTGCTAGGGCACGACGTATGAGGAACAGCACCACCCTCTAGGAGGAAACTATGTATACTGTAACTACGGCTGCATAGTACAGTGCCTAGTAGACCACAGTCTCTGTAACAAATTATGATTGAATAATTAGTCTCTAGCATGGAAACCATACATTTCCGGACGTAAGTTCAATAGACCTTTTTTGTCCCGTATCCTCTCGTCGATCAATCCCTAGAGTTTGTGCACGTTGAGAAAAATGACCCTGTATAGATTTTAAGTGATGCCACATGCAGTTACAACTGATTCGATGTTGAGGTAGTCTTAAGACCTCCAGTAACCTCATTTTTGTGAAGGCCTGCCAAAATGAAGTTGGCAGCAATGAAATAATGTCACAGATAGTTGTTATTACGAATTGTGAACTCAGTGAATTGTGTTTACTAATATATCAATAAATGTTTTTACTCATTAATTGATATGTGCAATTTGGTGGTAAGCTCGTATGGGACCAAACTGCTGAGGTCATCAGTCCCCAGACTTACATGCTACTTAAACTAACTTACGCTAAGGACAACACTCACACCCATGCTGAGGGAGGTCTCGATCCTCCGACGGGGGAGCCGCGCGAACCGTGGCAAAGCGCCCAGAACCACGCGGCTTGATACTTGGAACACAGCACGTTTCGCACGAGTGACCTCTGGAGCCAATCTCCCGGTATGGGCTGCAGCCGGTTTAATTCATCGTTGTTTTAGATGAAATCCGTAATATAGATTTGTGGTGTAATTTATGGGGGCTCAGAATTTAATTAAATTTGGACATCAAGTTATAGGTATGACAACTGATGTGGCCTTGAAACATTAACTAGCATGGCCTTGCTATGCTTGTACTGTGAACGGCTGAAAGCAATGGGAAACTAATAGTATTTTCCGAGGGCATGCTGCCCTAAAGCATGGTTTAATGATGATGGTATTATATTCCGGAGGTGAAATAGTCCCCCGTTCAAGTTTCTGGGCGGCGATTACTCAGGAGAATGTCTTCACTAGGAAAACCAAAACTGGCATTCAATGGTTCAGAGAGTCGAATGTTAGATCCTTCATTCGGGTACGTAGGCTAGATAATTTAACAACGGAAATGGATGGTTTGAAGCCAGATATAGTGGGAATTAGTGACGTGCAGTGAAAGCAGGAACTTACCTTTCGGTCAGGTCAGTACAGGGTATTTAACAAAAAAATCGGATGGGACTAATGCACGAGTTGATATAATAATGAGTAGGAAACAGGAATGAGGGTAAGATACTACAAGCAGCATTGTGGCCAAACAGACACAAAAGCAGCAAAAGTTTATATGCCATCTATCTCCGCAGGCGATTAAGAGATTGAAAGAATGGATGTTATTCAGAGAACAAAGAGAGATGAAAATTTAATTGCGTTAGGTGACTGGAAATTGATTGTCAGGAAAATACAGAGAAGAAAAAAAATAGCATGAGGATATGGGCTGACGGAAAGGAATGACAGGGGAAGCCTCATGCTAGGATTTTGGAGAGCATAATTCTATTATGCTAACACCTGGTTTAGGAACCACGTGAGAAGGCTGTATACATGAAAGAGACCTGGCGACGCTGGAAAGTTTTAAATCGATTAAGTAACGGTAAGGCAGAGATTTGTAAATCAGATTTTAAATTGCAAGACGTCTCCAGGAGCAAATGTGGACTCTGGTCTCAGTTTATTGGTTTTGAACTGCAGATTAAAATTTAAGAAATTGCAAAAAGGTAGGAATTTTAGGCGAAGGGATTAGAATAAATTGAAAGAACCAGAGGTTGTTTACAGAGGCAGAGGGAACATTCGAAGCAATGCTGGACTGAAACAGAGGAAGAAATACGACAGCGTAGATGAAATAGGAAAGGCAGCAGAACATCACTTAACGAAAAAAAAACAAGAGCTAGTAGAAACCCCTGGATGATATAGGAGATATTCCGTTTAATAGACGAAAGGAGAAATTTAAAAAAAAATAAAGAACTTAGGAAATGATGCAGAAGAAAGGGTGTGTAGACGTTTAAAAACTCAGATCGAGAGAAAATGCAGAAGGGTTAAGCAGGAATGACTAGAGGACAAATTCAAGGTTGCAGCAACATGACTGACCAGAGGAAATATAGATGCTGCCCACTAACATTAAAGAGGCCTTTGGAGGAAATAGAAGTTCCTGTATGAATATCGGGAGCTCAGATGGCACACCAGTAATAAGCGAAGAAGGGACAGCTGAAGGGTGGATAGAATGTATAGATGTTCTACATAAGAGAAACAAAACACTAGAAAAATTTTATAGAAAGAGAAGAAGAAGTAGGTGAAGATGGGCTAAGATATATGATACTGCGGGAAGAATTCAACAGAGCTCTGGAAGACCTAAGTCGAAACAAGGCTCCTGTACTACACAACATTCCCTTAGAATTTCTGAGAGCCTTGGGAGAATCAGCCATCACAAAAGAATTACATCTGGCGTGCAAGAAATATGAGATAAGTAAAATACCATCAGTCTTCAAGAAGAATGTAATGATTCCAATTAAAAAGAAAGCATATGCTGACAGGTGTGAATATTACCAAACCATCAATTTAATAAATCATATCTGCAAAATACTGACATGAAAGTATCGAGAAGAACGGAAAAATTGGCAAAAGCGTTCTCGGGGAAGATCATTTTGAGTTCCGGAAGAAAATGCAGGGGCACACTAGACAATATTGACTCTACGACTTACCCTAGACGATAGTTATGAAGAAAGGCAAAAGTACATTTACAACATTGGTAGATTTAACGGAAGATTTTGACAAAGAGAGTTTGAAGGCAGCAGGATAAAACATATAGAGCGAAAGGATATTTAGAACTTGTATAGAAATCAGACTACAGTTATAAGAGTCGAAGGACATGAAACGGAAGCAATAGTTGCAGAGGGATCAGTCAGTGCAGTAAGTAATCATTAAAGAAAAAATGAGATATATCGGATGGGAATTAAAGTTCAAAGAGACCAAATAAAAACTTCTAGGTCTGTCAGCGACTCTGCTGTTATATCAGAAACTGCATAGTATTCGGAAAAACAGTTAAACGGAATGAATAGTGTCTTGAAAAGAGATTATAAGATGAGCACGTACAAAAGTAACACAGCAGTAATGGCATGCATTCGAATTAAATCAGATGCTGAGGGAATTAGATAAGGAAATGAGACACCAACAAGTCGTAGATAAATTTGTCGTAGATTAATTTGGCTATTTGGGCAACAAAAAACTGACGATGGCAAAAGTAGAGAAGATATGAAATGCAGACTAGCAATAGTAGGAAAATCATTTCTAAAAAAGAGGAATTTCTTGAGATCTAATACAAACGGGAATGTTAGGAATCTTTTATGAAAGTATTAGTGTGGCGTGTAGTCTTTCACGGAAGTGAAATGTGGACGATAGGCTGGTAAGACAAGGAGACAACAGGAGCTTTTGAAAAATGCTGCTATAAAAGCATGCTGTAGATTACACGGGTAAATCGAATAACTAATGAGCAAATAGTAAATGTAAATAAGGTAAAAATAAATTTGCAGCTTAACTTGACTCTAAGATGGAGTCGGTTGATAGGAAACATTCTGAGGCATCAATAAATAGTCAGTTTAGTATTGGTGGGCAAAAATGGTAGAGGGAGACTGGGCATGAACGTAGCAAGCAGGTTGAAATGGACGTAGGTTGCAATATTTATTAAGACATAAAGAGGCTTGTACAGGACAGATTAACATGAAGAGCTGTTTCAAACCAGTCCTCGAAATGGTGATCACAACAACAGCCACTAGCGAAGTTATTATAACGATTGCCCTAAAATTTTAGGGCCAAAATTATAAAGCTTGTTGATAACCATAAAGTCAGTACTTTCAGGTAAAAAGTAAAGGTCGAAAATTAATGTTTCATGCGGAACGAATTGTTGAATGGGAAATGAATAGTAGACTCGTGTTTTTTAACTGCATATGTTTCGTTGGGAATTACCGTGCTGATGTTCGTGACGCTAAACAGAAAATCAAACACAGCCGTCTGTACAGTTGCTTAGTCTTCCGCGGCCAGAGCAGTTAACGTAATAGGTTTCTGGATATGGTACAACGCCGTATTGTAAAAAGCGGCGGTTTCACTTGTAGTTCTTTACGAAATGATGCGCCTTCATACCCAGGAAACTTTTATGTCAACAATCATGTAGGAGTCCACAGCGGACTACGTCAATGTTTTCACTTCACGACTGGTCGTCTGAGTTGAAGTACTACTAGTAACAGGAACTAGCAGACAAGCTTTTAACGTACGGTGTGGCCGATGACGAGGAGATGGTGTCGGACAGAATGGGAAAATATTCATCAATAAGCGCTCGTCAACTTGTCTGTGAAACGCACCCTTAGAAGAGTACAGTAAGACATAGTCGTCACTGCTATTAAGCCTTTTCGTAAATGCCTGTGTCTTGTGGAGGATTTTGTCTCTGTGACATTTCTTCCTTGCTAGTTAGATAAATTTACTTTTCCTGTTTACGTTATGTCCTATTTTTATAGTGATACGAATTTATATCCTAAGGGGTTAAGAGAATAGCGGTAGAGCAACAATTACTTCCCCATAACGAGCAATGTGTGCAAGCCAATGGGAGCCAAACGATTTTCTAGATAGAGTATGTTATAACGCATACTCTGTAATTGGCGGGCTTCACATTCAACAGTTGAAGTTAAGTTGCTTCTATAAGGTGTAAGTTGTTTATGTCGGTAACTCGTCAAATTCCAACTGTAAGTTTTTTTATTCCAGACTACCCAGTTTAGTATCTTCTACGACCTATTTTATCCCGACTTTATATACTAGGCTCTGGCTCAGTTGGTCGAAGAGCATTCAGCAGGAGGAATCAGTTGCGGCATAGGTAAATGTATTTACTTATCCATTTCACTGTAATCTGTTGTCTGTAATCCAATTACAGACTGTATATCTTACTTCAAGCTACTGTTGACAAATAATATTATTTTCTGTACTTAAGCAACTAATGATGCTACGTGTACTACTACAGCTAACGAAATACTGTGTTCTGACATTATAGATTACTCTGTGATAAGTTTAAAGTAAACCAGTGGAGGTTTAGTGCGGGTTCTGTCCAGGAGCCTGCTGATATCAGCATCAGCATTCCTGAAATCGTTAACGTCAGCATCAGCATCAGCATTCCGCACTTTCCTTCCCCTCCCTCCTCCTGACCTGCCCCCATGGCCAATGGCGTTGTGTGTGTGTGTGTGTGTGTGTGTGTGTGTGTGTGTGTGTGTGTGTGTGTGAGTGAGTGTGTGTGTATCGACGTCATCATACTCTCAGTCAATCGCTGTTGGGCCCAGACCAATGACGTTTTGGTCAAAGGTGTGCAATTTCAGCCCACCACCTCTTCAGCAATTTTAATTTTTATAATTCAATTGCGATAGTGTCATCATACGCCATCTGCACTTTGTGTAATGAGACGACCAGAATGAAACGCCAGCAGCAGTCAGCCAGACGGAAGAAGACTGACAATAAGTATTTGTTAATCCTTTTGGTAAACGTTATTGTTATTATTAGCAAAGTCAATTTATTTTATTTTATTATTTATTTTATTTTATTTTATTTTATTTTTTTTTTGGCAGTGCAGTGCGCCGATTTATTCTGATAAATTAATAACATTATGACATTCTCTGTAAACGCTACAAATTTAATGTGTTTATGGTTAGGGTTGTTGTAACGTTTTAGCTTTGATTTGGTATGAAGAAAGCGGTACTGATGGACAATGAAACCAGGTTGCAAGCTGTGATCTGTCTGGGGAAGTTAACCGTGGATTACTGGGCAACATTAACATTAATGATAATCTTTTAATAGTCATACAACAACCGGTAATATACATATAAAAAGGAGAATTTAAATAAAAAGAAGGAATTCAGTTTATATTTGGAAATTTATTTTAAGTTTGATCATGAAATTTCAGCATATTAAATTCTATTCGTAACAAGCTGGTGCCTTATTTAGGATTTTGAAAATCTTACGGAACACATCAAATATAGAGCCAAGATTGGGAGTCTGCATACAACACTGCATTCATAAAACAACACACAAAGAACGTTGAAACGCATGCAAGAGAAAGTTAACCACTACAAACAGATTCAAATTTTTACCCAAAGAAATTACGTTCGTAGCACAATCCTGTCCGTCATGTAATTACCACACACTGGTATGCTAAATTCATATTAACTCTTTGTGAAATCTTAGCGAAAAGAATAGCTGAGGGCTACTTTGATGATTACACCACATGCTTCACGTGGTCAACTTGGTTTACACAAAGAGTATAACTCCACAATAATTTCGATAAATAAAATAAATTAGATCAAAAACCAAATTACAAAAGAAAAACCTCGAACTGGTTACTAACGTCTTACTGTTAACCTGACGGGTCAAACAGTTATATAAGCACGTGGTACTGGTCTCACAAAGTACACCCCACGTGGGTTGAACATAAAGAAAAGTTGCTATATTGAAAATATTGTCAAGACGAGACGTTATAATCACACAAGCATTTGCATTTAAGATTGATCTTAGTTAGAGTTACTGATCAACACGTGGTTCCACTTTACTCACAAAGTAGTAACAAAGCAACTCCCGGAAAATAATATGAACTTCACACGAGAATTACACTACGCTGCAATTGAAGATAACCTTAGATATCTTAGAGCTAACCCGAAATAAAGGTGATTAAATTCTCAGTTAGGCTGAACTTAACAAATCCATTGTCCTACGGACTTAGCAGACACGCGCTTAGCCGGAGATCTTACCATTTCAGACGCTCGCCACCGCCAGACTGCGACTCCCTACTGCCCGACTGCAACTGCCTACTACCGAGCGTGCTTCCTGAGCGTGGCTCACAAAGACAAACGGAAGGGGCCAGAGGGGCAGCTTCCTATACCAACATGACAACGGACGGCCAGGACCATACTAAGAATAGAAACCTCTCTGCTTTAAGAAAGCGTAGCTACCTGTTCCGACGTTGGTCCTACTGTTCTCTAGCAGACAGCCTTGTCTGCTACCCTCAAGCATGCAACTACAAACACATTTGATCATTCATCCTCTCACACAGAAGGGAAGGGGGATGACAGTATCTTATCATATACAGTATATAACAGAAAGCGGATGTAGGTTCCGTATGAGACTGTGTGACATGAATTACATATAAACTGTTTTTTAAAGTGTAGTAGTGTGACAGATCGTTCTTGTTTACGTGTAAAAGTAACACGTTCCACTACTCAGTCTCCTCCCAGATAGTCAGAAACGCCACAGTAAATTTAGAAAAGGAATTTATGCCGTAAATGACAACAGATTTAAGAAATCAAACATGAAAGGAATCCAACAGAGACCTTTCATTGTTTATTATTGTTATAGACCCTGATTTGATACTGGCCAAACTGCTGTACCAGGACATGGAAATGTCCCACAACATACTATTCCCCAACAGCTTCAGCCTGTGTCCACACGATGCCTTCCTGACGTACCGAGCCTGTTGTTCTTTGAATATGCAGTAGCACAGCCAAAGCAGCAACTTTCCGCTGCCCAGTGAGGCCCTCAACCAGTACTGGTAGACCTCTTGGAAAAGGACACGGAGGTTTTAAAAGACCTACTATTGCCTGAGACACAGTAGCAGCCTTCTACATCAAGATATGACACTGTATCTGGACAGCCAAGCAGTCGGGAGGAATACGGCATAACAATGAGTGGCTATTACTGTAATTAACCGTTGTAAAGTGACTATTTTATTTATATTTCCTAAAAATTGTTTTATTTTCAACCCTATCAACCAGTAACAGCTCACACAAACATATGCAGTTCATTCAGTGTCAGCAGTTAAACTCGCAGAGTACCAGACCGAGACTCAAACTTGAGACCGTTGCCCTGTGTGACCAAGTGCTCTACCGGCGTAAAGTGTGGCTTATCCATGTCTCCACCAATGTTTTAATAGAGCAGTTTGTTAAGCTCCCCCTTCCTAATCGGCCTACTGGATTGCGGATATAATTGAATGTGATCGCGTATGCCATTACAGTGAGTAGGCTCTCGTTACCGAAGGAAAATCATACCGGTTAGTAGAAGGGAAGTTTACAACAGATCCTTCTAAAGGAAGAATCTAATCTAAACCTAATCTAAATACTGATGATAATTTTTGAAAGGGGTGGAAAGTTAGTGCACTTGCTCAGGAACCACACAGGGGGAGAAAGGGTACCAGATACTATCTTTAATACAAAAAAGTATTGATAACACAAATAAATTCTGAATAGCTAAAAAGGGGATAATTAAACGTTTGCCTGCCCACTAGTGCAATGAATCTGCAGAACCGCAAGAAAGTTAATGGAAAAGATATGTACGCAAATAATCACTGGAGTGGTAACAGAAAGCTGTCACGCTTTTCCACAAAACAACAGTTCACGAGAAAATAAGTGAATCAGAAAGCACTGAGTTTGCAGTTATTTATTCTGCAATACCAAATTTTAAAAGTAAAGTTAAATGAAGTTACTGGTTAAATAAATGACTGGCTTAACTTAAACTTCATTATGTAAAGAAATGACATTCATAACCTCCGTATAATGCAACGCAAAATTCAGAAAAAGGCAACCAATTTCTTTTGATTATTCAAAGATTGAACTGAATTTACTTTAAGCAAATGGGCAACTGCTTTTACTTTTAATAAAACAACAATAATACACATAGCAAGCCAGTAGACGTCACTTGCTAAGCTAAATACAGAATAAATGAAATTGCGCAGTCGTAATTTACGCTGTATCTGTAGTTACTAGTTTCGCCAGCGAAATTTTAGGTTACTTTACTCGCATAAGTTAATATTCAAATTTGAAAATTAGTTAGGCCTCTGTTATGAGATACGAGAATGAACAGTTACTGAGGCAAAAAAAAAAAAAAAAGGCTCTGAGCACTATGGGACTTAACTGCTAAGGTCATAAGTCCCCTAGAACTTAGAACTACTTAAGCCTACTAACCTAAGGACATCACACACATCCATGCCCGAGACAGGATTCGAACCTGCGACCGGAGCGGTCGCGCGGTTCGAGACTGTAGCGCCTAGAACCGCTCGGCCACTCCGGCCGGTTTACTGAGGCAGAAAATTTAGACTGTAACTGGTCATTTCCAAACAAACAAAACTGGCAGTAAATAGTTAATCACATTTAATACTCTTATGACACTCGGTGATTGCATGGAAAGGAAAGTGATCCTGTTTCGTAATAATGTCTGTGAACAATGACAACACAGTGCCCTACAAGTTCTAACTATTACAGGTTATTCTTCAAGTTAGTCATATTTTGTGAAATAAATGTTACTCGGTAATGCCTCTACAACGTTACATATATTTTATCACTTTGCGGTCTTACGACGTTGTAGCTGCGAGGACGAAGAAGAACGTAGCCGACGACAATGCTGAACTACCGCTGTTGCTGGTTGAAAACCCCTAGTCGCCTCCAGAGCGACGGATAATTATGGGACAGACAATAGTTACAACTGCAGATTCCTCCGCCTGTCCACTCCTAACGTGCTCTCAGTAGTGGCAGGCTAACGAATTCGGTGCGCATACACTGGCGCGGTCATAGTTGCACGCAGCGTCGGCGGGAGCGCCCAACAAACGCTTCCGCACTCTTTCATCACCAAAGTTGCTGTGCTTCGTCTTTGCTCGCTGCTCGACAGAGATTCTCCATATGCAAAGATAAACAACGGCACAGCTACTGCCATTTCGTCGTTGCTATCGACATATTAAAGTTCCCTTGGCTATTACCCAGCAATTTACAATATTTACGTGATAATTACAATATCCTCGTATGTCCTCACACACTTTTTATGTCAGAAATAAATGCACTATTACATCAGTTACATGCTAAATAATAAAGCTTAGGCCTATACATTCAGAATCAGAAATACAGTACATGTTATCGACGGATATTAAATGCCGAAAACTTTGGATGGTGCAGAAGGTATTTTATCGGCATTTTCGGTGTTACAATATTATTTTTTCATTTCTGTACAGGGTTGCGCATTTCGGGAAAAACTTGAAGAAAGAAGTATCTATCATGCGACTTGTCAGCTACGAATTAATGTGAGCTATTCATGCAGTAATATGTTTCGGATATGAACTTGATTTGTCAAGAAATGAAATCCAATGAAACTGATAAAAACGTATTCCATCCCCAAGTTAAATACCATATTTCGATGACTTTTTCAAATATCATTTCAGATATGGATTTGGTCGTCCTAGAGAGGATACATGAGGGATTTGCGAAGAACTTAAATGTAAAATCAACGTTCAAACGAACACAGCTTCAAAGATACAAACGGATCGCCACCATGTAATACTCCGAGCACTATGTCACGGAGAAATAGGAACTATCTTAGTAGAAGGGAGTGGTAATCTGTACGTTGACCTCCGAATAAGTGGGCTCTAGTACAATAATAATCTCCTTTAGGGCACTATATACAAGAAACGAGGAACACTGACATCCTCTTAATTATTTCGCTAACCGTCAGCGACTGATCTTACTAATATCCTCGTATGTCCTCACACACTTCAATGTACTCAATCCATTCACTCTTATGTTATCTTTCATCTCGATTATTTACTACAGACATCATTTTCTCTCATTTTCTCCACTGTGTTAAATCATGATAGTTAATCGAATTTGACAATAACTCTCGGAATTCAGTCATTCGTATTTCTTACTTCCCTGTCTTTGTGGGATAATACTATCTCCTACCTTACATCTGCTAACGAACTGGGAGCAGTCGCTTAGCTTGTTTTGTTCCAATGGTAGCGCATGCAAACACCTCTCCCTAGATGTTCTTAATTAGGGTCCGACTTCGATAAAGGATCATATACACTTTTCCACGTCAGTTGACATACAATAAATTTGTCGTAATAGAGTATAGCTGTACTTCTACTTGGCCTTTATGTCTCATATATGGATCTTTTCCTCACCCCTAGTTGACCCGTAAAGAGAGAAACTGATAGTTGACGAAACTACGGATATAACATACAGGAAATCAGATAGAAGGAAGGGCAGCATCGGTCGTAATTTTTTTTTTATTGCCGATTGATTTCAGTCCAATTTTATCCAAATCCTGAGTACTCATCGTAAAATCGCACTTGGTACCAATTGATATTATAGTTAACAAACAGTTTAATAATGAGTCGTCATAATTTGGATATGAAGACAGCTACACTACAGCTGAAGTCGATTTTCAATAAAGAGATTAATACAAATTTACAACAGATGTTGCCCTTCCTCCTATCTTCGATCACATTAATATAGTCGTGGAGCACGCTGCTCGTGATGGAAACGAACCTAAAGATATATGATAGTGGATATGCATGGTGTACGGGAAGCGAAAGAAGAAGTAAGACACCAAACAGCTCGGGATCCTTTAGTCGTCAGTTACATGTTCAGAAAAAGTGTAAACGCTCTGAGATTTCTTCCTGGTTTCAATCAGGATGTAACTTCACATCACATCCTTCCTTCTCTTTTTACAGTTCCATCTATACTCCACATGAGCTTATCTACTCTTGCACACTCCTGTTTCAATCTTAGAAGTCTATAAAATAAATTATTACCACCTTTTAACCTCAATTTTTCATTAAATTAGATAAACCTTATTCTTGATTCTTACAACAAGCGAGTTTTCTGAGACTATATGCCACTGATTCTCGCCTACCTACATTTATGTCTGCATTTACGTCGCCACACATACTGGCGTCACGTTTTCAGAGTTCATTGAGCAAAATTATATTCTGTCGCTTTCTTTATCTTGTAGCGCACCTGTGCCCTCTCAGCTCGAAAGATGAGTCTGGCGCTGAGCCATCACTCTGGATGTCTGCACATAGATTTCGAACTTTAGAACTAAATTGTTAGTAGATAATTTTGAGACATTTGTAGTTACTTGTTCAATAACAGCCTTAGTATTATTGGACAAAAATGGTTCAAATGGCTCTGAGCACTATGGGACTTAACATCTATGGTCATCAGTCCCCTAGAACTTAGAACTACATAAACCTAACTAACCTAAGGACAGCACACAACACCCAGTCATCACGAGGCAGAGAAAATCCCTGACCCCGCCGGGAATCGAACCCGGGAACCCGGGCGTGGGAAGCGAGAACGCTACCGCACGACCACGAGCTGCGGACTATTATTGGACATTTTCTCAAAGATCTGAGTAGTTAATTGCTTAGAAAGAGTCTGACAACTATTAGGTATCAACTCAGGAAGCTCCCTTTTCAGCTCTCTCATTTCTTCTCGAATGTCTCTACGATCCTTCTCAAGCTGCTCCCTGAATTAGCTGAACAATTGATTGAACTAATCAGTTTCCTTTCCTACTTAATATACTGGCTATATACGGTAACAAATAAGATAATTATCGTCCTCAGGTGCCTACACTAATTATCGATATCCACACAATATTTTTTTCTTACAGTAACCACCTCTCGCACGTCAGTAGGAAACGTATTTATGCACAGGTCACTGTTGTTCTGAAAACGACTCACCACCGTATATGACTACAGCTAGTGAGCTGACATCGCGATGTCGACTACTGTACTGCTGCATCCAACTCGCCGCAGCAGCTGCTGCTACTAGTTCGACTGTTATGACTGCTCTCTGTCGGTTGTAGGTGTTGCCTCGTAGTCGCCTGCTGCCCACGACTGTTGCTGAAGACTGCTGGCGATGCCCCAAAGGCGCTTGCCGCCCGCACTGACGTACTCCTACACTAAGTGATCAAAAGTATCTGGACACCTGGCTGAAACTGACTTACAAGTTCGTGCCGCCCTCCATCGGTAATGCTGGAATCCAATATGGTGTTGGCCCACCCTTAGTCTTGATGACAGCTTCCACTCTCGCACGTATACGAGGTGTGGCTAGAAAAAAACCGGACTAGTACTGATGAAACAATAAAACGAATGCAATAAGGCTGAAAGTCGCGTGGCCTGTCACGTGACTCTCGCTCCGCCTGCTGCTCGAGTTTCATCTGCCTCCTGCACTCAGTCTGCCCGTGGCGTCTGTTTTAAGTAGTTGACGTTTTGTCTGTGCGTCGGAAAATGTTGAGTGTACAGAAAGAACAGCGTGTTAACATCAACTTTTGTTTCAAACTAGGAAAATCTGCAAGTGAAACGTTTGTAATGTTACAACAAGTGTACGGCGATGATTGTTTATCGCGAACACAAGTGTTTGAGTGGTTTAAACGATTTAAAGATGGCCGCGAAGACACCAGTGATGACACTCGCACTGGCAACCCATTGTCAGCAAAAACTGATGCAAACATTGAAAAAATCGGTAAACTTGTTCGACACTTTCCTTGTCAACTCCTGTTAACTCAGACACTGCTCTGATTGTTAAACGGCGATCTTGTCGAACAAGTTTACCGATTTTTTCAATGTTTGCATCAGTTTTTGCTGACAATGGTCTGCCAGTGCGAGTGTCATCACTGGTGTCTTCGCGGCCATCTTTAAATCGTTTAAACCACTCAAACACTTGTGTTCGCGATAAACAATCATCGCCGTACACTTGTTGTAACATTACAAACGTTTCACTTGCAGATTTTCCTAGTTTGAAACAAAATTTGATGTTAACACGCTGTTCTTTCTGTACACTCAACATTTTCCGACGCACAGACAAAACGTCAACTACTTAAAACAGACGCCACGGGCAGACTGAGTGCAGGAGGCAGATGAAACTCGAGCAGTAGGCGGAGCGAGAGTCACGTGACAGGCCACGCGACTTTCAGCCTTATTGCATTCGTTTTATTGTTTCACCCGTACTAGTCCGGTTTTTTTCTAGCCACACCTCGCACGTTCGGTCAGGCGCTGGAAGGTTTCTTGGGGAATGGCAGCCCATTCCTCACAGAGTGCTGCACTGAGGAGAGGTATCGATGTCGGTCGGTGGGGCCTGGCACGAAGTCGGCGTTCCAAAACATCCCAAAGATATTCTATAGGGTTCAGGTCAGGACTCTGTGCGGGCCAGTCCATTACAGGGGTGTTATTGTCGTGCAACCACTCCGCCACAGGTCGTGCAATATGAACAGGTGCTCGATCGTACTGAAACATGCAATCGCCATCCCCGAATTGCTCTTCAATAGTTGCAAACAAGAAGAAGCTTAAAACATCAGTTTAGGCCTGTGCTGTGACAGTGCCACGCAAAACAACAAGGGGTGCAAGCCCCCTCCATGAAAAATACGATCACACCATAAAACCACCGCCTTCGAATTTTACTGTTGGCATTACACGCGGACTTCACCGGGAATTCGCCTTACCCACACCCTGCCATCGGATCACCACATTGTGTACCGTGATTCTTCGCTCCACACCACGTTTTTCCACTGTTCTATCATCCAATGAATACGCTCCTTACACTAAGCGAGGAGTCGTTTGGCATTTACCGACGTGATGGGTGGCTTATGAGCAGCTGCTCGACCATGAAATCCAATTTTTTCTCACCTCCCGCCTAACTGGCGTAGTACTTGCAGTAGATCCTGTTGCCGTTTCGAATTCCTGTGTGATGGGCTGGATAGATGTCTTCCTATTACACATTACGACCCGCTTCAACTGTAGGCGGTCTCTGTCAGTCAACAGACGAAGTCGGCATGTACGCTTTTGTGCTGTACGTGTCCCTTCACGTTTCCACTTCACAATTAAATCGGAAACAGTGGACCTAGGGATATTTAGGAGTGTGGAAATCTTGCGTACAGACGTATGACACAAGTGACACCCTATCAAAAAAATGGTTCAAATGGCTCTGAGCACTATGGGACTTAACACCTGAGGTCATCAGTCCCCTAGAACCTAGAACTACTTAAACCTAACTAACCTAAGGACATCACACACATCCATGCCCGAGGCAGAATTCGAACCTGCGACCGTAGCGGTCGCGCAGTTCCAGACTGTAGCGCCTAGAACCGCTCGGCCACCCCGGTCGGCGACACCCTATCATCTGACCACATTCGAAGTCCGTGAGTTCCGCGGAGCGCCCCATTCTGCTATCTCACGATGCATAATGACTATTGGGGTCGCTGGTATGGAGTACCTGGCATTAGGTGGCAGCACAATGCACCTATAAAAAACGTGTGTTTTGGGGGATGTTTAGATACTTTTGATCACATAGTGTAGATGCTGCTCTGTCTACTCCATATGTGTACACCTGCATCTAGTCAAACTTAAGATTGCTGCGGAAGCGAGATGTTTCTTTCCCTCCACATACTTTTCAGCAAACTCTGCCTTCCCACAACAACCAGTCACTCAAGATTTTCCAGTTCTCTTCTCTTCTAGCGTCATTCTATGCACGATAGTCGTCACGATGAGGTCTCCCGTCCCGTTACTAGCCATGATTCTGTCTTCCACTCATTGCAAGTTCTCTCCTTTAATACAATCTAAAAACTGAATACCTCTCTGCCTTCAGTAACCCACAGATCCAGGACGGTGTATTCAGGATACAGTAAAACTTTGTACTCTTCCTTCAGATGAACCAAAATTTTAATTAATATTCTTCAAAGACTCTTCCCAATTACATAAATGACCGTGTTAATCTGTGGTATTTTATTTTTGGCAAGTGATCAGTCAAGGCTATCCAAACAGATGTCGGCATAAAAGGACTGCAGTAGACGGCAGATGTTCAGTACTACTATCACGGAGTAATCTGATCTTCATCTCTTCTGGCAAGTTGTCTTTATGTTATGTATCAGCACTAACAGGTATTTATTACTATACTTAACTTATTTATTAATTTTATTTCTATAAATGTCACACGATCCATCCTTTGAAGCTGTAGAGACTTTGGACACCAATTCTAGTGATTCTCTTCCATCTATATCAGATGCAAGGGCAATGTTAGAATGGGATTCAGACGAATTTGATGATATTATTACATACTCAGATGAAGAATCAAATAGAACTATCACTGATTTACAAATAAAAGAACGTTTGAAACATATTTCTTTCAAATGTACACTCCTGGAAATGGAAAAAAGAACACATGGACACCGGTGTGTCAGACCCACCATACTTGCTCCGGACACTGCGAGAGGGCTGTACAAGCAATGATCACACGCACGGCACAGCGGACACACCAGGACCCGCGGTGTTGGCCGTCGAATGGCGCTAGCTGCGCAGCATTTGTGCACCGCCGCCGTCAGTGTCAGCCAGTTTGCCGTGGCATACGGAGCTCCATCGCAGTCTTTAACACTGGTAGCATGCCGCGACAGCGTGGACGTGAACCGTATGTGCAGTTGACGGACTTTGAGCGAGGGCGTATAGTGGGCATGCGGGAGGCCGGGTGGACGTACCGCCGAATTGCTCAACACGTGGGGCGTGAGGTCTCCACAGTACATCGATGTTGTCGCCAGTGGTCGGCGGAAGGTGCACGTGCCCGTCGACCTGGGACCGGACCGCAGCGACGCACGGATGCACGCCAAGACCGTAGGATCCTACGCAGTGCCGTAGGGGACCGCACCGCCACTTCCCAGCAAATTAGGGACACTGTTGCTCCTGGGGTATCGGCGAGGACCATTCGCAACCGTCTCCATGAAGCTGGGCTACGGTCCCGCACACCGTTAGGCCGTCTTCCGCTCACGCCCCAACATCGTGCAGCCCGCCTCCAGTGGTGTCGCGACAGGCGTGAATGGAGGGACGAATGGAGACGTGTCGTCTTCAGCGATGAGAGTCGCTTCTGCCTTGGTGCCAATGATGGTTGTATGCGTGTTTGGCGCCGTGCAGGTGAGCGCCACAATCAGGACTGCATACGACCGAGGCACACAGGGCCAACACCCGGCATCATGGTGTGGGGAGCGATCTCCTACACTGGCCGTACACCACTGGTGATCGTCGAGGGGACACTGAATAGTGCACGGTACATCCAAACCGTCATCGAACCCATCGTTCTACCATTCCTAGACCGGCAAGGGAACTTGCTGTTCCAACAGGACAATGCACGTCCGCATGTATCCCGTGCCACCCAACGTGCTCTAGAAGGTGTAAGTCAACTACCCTGGCCAGCAAGATCTCCGGATCTGTCCCCCATTGAGCATGTTTGGGACTGGATGAAGCGTCGTCTCACGCGGTCTGCACGTCCGGCACGAACGCTGGTCCAACTGAGGCGCCAGGTGGAAATGGCATGGCAAGCCGTTCCACAGGACTACATCCAGCATCTCTACGATCGTCTCCATGGGAGAATAGCAGCCTGCATTGCTGCGAAAGGTGTATATACACTGTACTAGTGCCGACATTGTGCATGCTCTGTTGCCTGTGTCTATGTGCCTGTGGTTCTGTCAGTGTGATCATGTGATGTATCTGACCCCAGGAATGTGTCAATAAAGTTTCCCCTTCCTGCGACAATGAATTCACGGTGTTCTTATTTCAATTTCCAGGAGTGTACAAATGATATACGAAGTATAAATCCATTGAACTATAGAACTACATCTCGACCTGATGTATATTCTTTTGAATTAACGTGGCCTAAATGTGTTTTTAATTCACGCATTCGTCAAGTTATTGAAAAAACAACTTATGATATATATCCCAATGATAATAATTTTCAGTGGCCTTTTGACTGGAAATTAAAAGAATTTAGAAGATCATTTTATGCGGTATTTGTCTATAATACCAGATATATGTTGTGTAAAATGGTCACGACCAAATCAATATAAGTTTCCAATTACAGAAATTATTTTGGTCAATTGTATATACCGTGTGTGTAATATTGGAAAACTACATGTTTTTTGTAATTTACATAAGAGTAATGTTTATAAACCACAATTATTATCAGCATTACGTCTTGAATGTTATATTAATGAAATTGTTAATAAGAAAGATAATGAAGCACTTAAAGAATTAACTAATGTACATGCATATGTTGGCAGCAGACCTTATATCTATGCAACTTATTCTCCAAGTCAAGATCATTATGCTTTTCAGACAATGGAAATTAGGTGTAAAGATATTACAAATACACTCCTGGAAATTGAAATAAGAACACCGTGAATTCATTGTCCCAGGAAGGGGAAACTTTATTGACACATTCCTGGGGTCAGATACATCACATGATCACACTGACAGAACCACAGGCACATAGACACAGGCAACAGAGCATGCACAATGTCGGCACTAGTACAGTGTATATCCAACTTTCGCAGCAATGCAGGCTGCTATTCTCCCATGGAGACGATCGTAGAGATGCTGGATGTAGTCCTGTGGAACGGCTTGCCATGCCATTTCCACCTGGCGCCTCAGTTGGACCAGCGTTCGTGCCGGACGTGCAGACCGCGTGAGACGACGCTTCATCCAGTCCCAAACATGCTCAATGGGGGACAGATCCGGAGATCTTGCTGGCCAGGGTAGTTGACTTACACCTTCTAGAGCACGTTGGGTGGCACGGGATACATGCGGACGTGCATTGTCCTGTTGGAACAGCAAGTTCCCTTGCCGGTCTAGGAATGGTAGAACGATGGGTTCGATGACGGTTTGGATGTACCGTGCACTATTCAGTGTCCCCTCGACGATCACCAGTGGTGTACGGCCAGTGTAGGAGATCGCTCCCCACACCATGATGCCGGGTGTTGGCCCTGTGTGCCTCGGTCGTATGCAGTCCTGATTGTGGCGCTCACCTGCACGGCGCCAAACACGCATACGACCATCATTGGCACCAAGGCAGAAGCGACTCTCATCGCTGAAGACGACACGTCTCCATTCGTCCCTCCATTCACGCCTGTCGTGACACCACTGGAGGCGGGCTGCACGATGTTGGGGCGTGAGCGGAAGACGGCCTAACGGTGTGCGGGACCGTAGCCCAGCTTCATGGAGACGGTTGCGAATGGTCCTCGCCGATACCCCAGGAGCAACAGTGTCCCTAATTTGCTGGGAAGTGGCGGTGCGGTCCCCTACGGCACTGCGTAGGATCCTACGGTCTTGGCGTGCATCCGTGCGTCGCTGCGGTCCGGTCCCAGGTCGACGGGCACGTGCACCTTCCGCCGACCACTGGCGACAACATGGATGTACTGTGGAGACCTCACGCCCCACGTGTTGAGCACTTCGGCGGTATGTCCACCCGGCCTCCCGCATGCCCACTATACGCCCTCGCTCAAAGTCCGTCAACTGCACATACGGTTCACGTCCACGCTGTCGCGGCATGCTACCAGTGTTAAAGACTGCGATGGAGCTCCGTATGCCACGGCAAACTGGCTGACACTGACGGCGGCGGTGCACAAATGCTGCGCAGCTAGCGCCATTCGACGGCCAACACCGCGGTTCCTGGTGTGTCCGCTGTGCCGTGCGTGTGAGCATTGCTTGTACAGCCCTCTCGCAGTGTCCGGAGCAAGTATGGTGGGTCTGACACACCGGTGTCAATGTGTTCTTTTTTCCATTTCAAGGAGTGTATGTTTGAAGCAACATTGCATACGAGTTCAATTCTGTTTTGCAATGTACGTTTAAAAGCAACGTTTGGAGAAAGAATACGTACAAAATTTGTTGATAAATATATTTATCATGATGTGTCACAAATACAGACTAAAGTGTAATTTGAAAATGTTTTAGGTTACTGAAAACAGGAAAAGAAGACATTTATTATTTTCGTCCAAATCAAAAAGACATTAACCAATTATTTGGATCTAATACCATGTCTAATAATAAAATTAGTGCTACTGTTTCCTCTTCAGACTATTCTGATACTGAAGACATTACTGACCAAGAACCTCCTAAAACGCCAGGTAAGGATTTAGAAGTTGTTGAAGCAGAAGAAGAAGAAGAAGAAGAAGATACCAATACAAATTCAACACCTAAGAGAAGGGGTAGAAAAAGGAAACCTGAAAGCACTGACAGTACTGATTCAGTACCATATTTAGAAATTATAACTTTACTAATTAAAATTGTTAAATTATATCAATCAGAACAAGAATGTATAGATTCCTTGTATAGTTATATAACCACTTTATCAAAAAAATATACGAGTATCACTATTCAAAATAGTGAATTGCATACAAGACAAGTGGAACCGTTCCAAAAACCAGAACATTTCGTTAATTTCTGTAATGTGTTCAAATTCGAAAGCAATTGGTCACATAACGTCTTCAGGCAAAACCAATATAAAAACAATTATAAAATCATTACAAATTTTTATAGAAAATTCTCACAAAACACAAAACATGGAAAACTCGTCTTTCTCTTCTTCGAAAAAGCAGGAAGTAATAGAGAACACATCCACTTCATTCACAACTGTAAACGACGAAACGGATCATGCAGATGTATCTTCCACAACAGCATCACTTCTATCTTTGGGCGGGCCGAATTTACTAGGGTCATCGGACCTTATGACTTCGACGGAAGTGATCAGCGACTTGGCTACTGACTTCGCATGTTGTGTGTTGGACCCGTCTTTTTGTGGAACTCCATAAGGTCATGTGCAATGAAACGACTGACGAGATTTGAGGAACTGTTTGACCCTGTTCTCCAAAGGTACACATTCATCTTCAATGGAGGACTACCCTGAAAGCAACACCGAGCCAAAGGAAAAGGCATTATTTGGCAGAAACACCACGGCAAGGAAACGAATTTACATTATGAAGCGATTGAAAGGAACACAGTGGTTCAAATCATGCTCGGCAACTTTATGTTAGAACAGACTTAACATATACATCTACTTCATTACTCTGTAATTCACACTTAAATGTTTGGCAGAAGGTGTATAGCACCACTTCCCGGTTATTTCCCTAATGTCAAACACTCGAAGGGCGCGGCGAAAAAAGGAACATCTAAATTTTTCCATGCGAGCTGTGATTTCTCTTATTTTGTCATAATGGTTATTTCCCCCTATGTAGATGGGATCGAGCTGCTGATAAAATTCCTTACTGAACTACCATTTTCGGTGTACAGGCCATCGTCAAGTTCTTAAAGGCATTTACCGTGAAAGGGTACAGTACCGCCCGACATTGAAAATAGGTACAAAATACTTCATTATTCTTGTCAGAACAACACATTTTTTGTGTAAAAATAACTCAATTTCAATTAATGCAGCGAAGCCGGATACCAGTGTGGGAAAGAATGACCATTTATTTATTTAATTGATCGCATGTGCACTCCCACAAAGTAAATCCCTACATCCAGTTTGGTGAGATCTGTGAAATGAATGAATGTATGGTCGTCTGCTAACCGCAGATAGTGAATGTGGATATATGATCATCTTTGAGTCGATCCTTTGGCCACCTTTGGTGGGACCAAAGAGATGAAAGGTACCAGAGCTTTGAGCGCCTGAAATGTGGCTGACCAATAAGGTAGCAAGGTGCTTCTCCCACTTCGACAGAGGTGCGAGAGAACCGGAATACGGCCATGTTTCAGCACTCTGCCGCTGGACCTTCTGCTGTAAAGACCTGTTTCTTGTTGTGCTCCGTAATGAAAGAGTAGAGGCATGGTATGCATGTGGAATATTTAAGGGTAGTTAGAATTAATAATTTCTCTACCTCAGGAACTTTTGTGGGGAGAATTAAATGTCAGGCAGGTAATTATTAAGGGGATTGTAGTAAACCAACGGTCACAATGAAACCACGTGTAGTTATAAGTTGAGATACTTCCGTGTGCTTAAGTTAAGCTGAATTACTAGCGTGTGTACAATAAGCTGAAATATTTAAGAAATAGCGTGTGTATCATAAGTTGAAATTTTTGAGAAATATCATTCCGTGTGACGCTAGATTTAAACTCTGAGAGAGAATCAAGGTGAGTCGGACGTCTATCCAGCAACGCCACTTGGCTTGCATTGCACAGGAAGACGTGCGTTTATCTCCAGAGTTCACAGTAGGAAAGTAGAATTACAAAGTGGGGCAGTGTTGTGTGAAACTGGGATAAATATTGATTGAAGTGGGAAAGCGGAAAGTGATAATGGTGTAACCATTCTTTGTGTAGTATTTCATATTGTTGTGTGGTGTATGTCATGTAATTTGGGTATGTGCGGTTTGCATGGGGGAATAGCAAGGTAGTTTCAAAAGATTTGTGGGTTATCCTTGTTCCATCTGTATCGCTCGATCTGGAGGAAAGTTTCGTCAGGATGATTGTGAGAGTCAAAGCGTGAGATATAATAAAAGATCCACCATCCTATCCAGAAAGTGCACTGTTGCGGTAAATAAATTACGAGACCATAGTATAGAGATTCACTAATGTAAAGCCATGCCCACTGGGCGGAATTTCTCATGTGATATTGTTGTAGGTTGTAGAGTTTGTGTGTTTAGGAATAAATCAGATAGTGAAAAGAAAGAGATTGGTGGCCTTTTTCATTAAATTGTATGTTGTCATAATGTCCCGAATTTATATAAAAGCCGTTAAATAAAAGACAAAAAGTAAATGTGGTATTGCCAATGCGTACTGTACAGTCAGAGTTCTGTAATTCACTGATAGCCAGATATGCGTTTCCGTTGCGTATTATTCATACAGGAGGATAATTTGTAACTAAATAGTAAGATACGAGAGTTCATGTTACTCGATAAATTAAGAAAGAATCCACTCGCTTGGCAGACCACACATCTTGCAGGCCTGACTGCTTGATGCCACAGTATGAGAAAGGCAAGTTGGTGCCTCTCATAATTTCGACCCTGCCAGGATTATTTTTGTTAGGATATTTTGTTGTTAGGGTTTGCTGTTAATTTTTTATTTTTTATGGAATGTATTGTGATAGCGCTAAGAAGTAAAATTTTTTCTGTTTGCAATTTCTTTCTGGATTGGTGAGGATCTTTTATTTTTTTTTACATAATTAATTGCTATATCGCACAAGGCTGGAAGATCGTTTCATAAATTTTTTTTGCGTAATGTCCGTAGTAACTAGGTCGCAGTCGAAAAACGTAGCCACAATGGAGAATAGCGATTCTGGCGTGAACGTAGCAGTGCAGCAGGAAGTAGCTGTTGACCATGGGTTAATGAGCGGGGACGGCAAACACTCAGAAGGGGCTGAATTGTTCAGTGGACCGCTGCAAGGTGATCCTTTATGCGGCGGGCTTTGTTCACGATCGGGGGCTTTTCCCGACGACGCGGGCGAGCAGGGACTAGGTCAGGTATGCAGTGAAAGTGCAGCTACCCTTAGCGAAGCTACGGTTTCTCAGGCGAACGAGGTGAGTGCGTCGAAAGTAGGAAATAACGATGTGATACTACAGTTGTTACAGAGGATGGATAGAGATAATAAGGAGAGAGATAGGGAGAATAAGGAGAGAGGTAGGGAGAATAAGGAAAGATTTGAAGCAATTAACGAAAGATTAGAAGCGATGAATAAAGATAATAAGGAGAGATTGGAAGCGATGAATAAAGATAATAAGGAAAGATTAGAAGCGATTAATAGAGATAATAAGGAGAGAGATATGCAGACTAAGGAAAGATTGGAAGCAAATAAGGAAAGATTGGAGACAATGGATAAGGGAAATAAAGAGGCAATGAGGAAGCTACACACAGTTATCGATGAGCGTCTGTCCGCAGTTAATAATCGGTTAGATGAGGGGGAGAAGAATCTGGGTGCAATGAAGCAAGTGTGTGATGCCGTGAAAGAAAAAGCCAATAATCTGGAGGTACGAATAAGTGCAATAGAGAGCGATATTACAGAACGTAGGGATGTGTTGCCGGATGAGCGAATCAAAGAGATAGTGGAGGACTTACTTGCAGATAAACAAGGGGCATTAGACAGTGTGGAAGCTCAAGTCACCCGACAGGAAGTGGCGCTAAATAAACACAGGGAAGAAGTTGCGGAGGTAGTGGTCAGAATGAATACGATTAGCGCAGATGTAGAAAAGATCAGTATGAGAGGCGAAACAGGCTCTGACAGTACGCAGCGAGAGGTTTATGCCGACCAGGAGGAGATACAATCACTATTACAGTTTAAAGAGGCACAATTAGAAACAAATAGGAAACATAGGGAAGAACTAGCACAGTTGCAATTAGCGTGCAGAAGCGAAGGTGAAACACCACCAGGTAGACTGCAGAGGGAGAGTGAGATAAATTCAAAAAACGAAAATAGGCAGAAAGAGGAAGACGAACTCAGAGAGTTAGAAGAACGGTTGTGTCGGATAAAACAGGTGGCAAACCCAACTGGGTATAGCCCAAGGTCGGAAAACATAGATGCGGAAGAAGAATGTAGGAGGCACTTCGTGTCAGTACAAACGTACACTTGTTTTCCGGATCCTGATAATTACCAACATCCATGCCTGTGGCTGTCTCAATTTCAAGATTCATTACCTTCATCGTGGGGACCGCTCCTCAAAATGAAGTTTGTGTGTAACCATTTGAGGGACGAGGCTACAGCGAAAATGCAGGAAGTTATTAAAGACTGTAGTAGCTACAAGATGTTTTGTGACAAATTTTTAAATGAATTCTGGTCGAAAATTAAGCAGGACCAGGTTAAGCAAAGCATATTGATGATGCCAAATTGTAACGAAGGTGGTATAAGAGATCCAGTGTCGTGCTATCAGGAAATGCTGAGACGAAACAGGTATTTGGATGTGCCATACGAAACTGGGGAGGTCATTAGGATCTGTATAACGAAGTTGCCAGTGAGATTGCGCAGAGATATAGTGATAGCAGGCAGAGGCTTGAACGATTCTGCGTCATTTCAGCACTTCTTACAGGAACTGGGTAATGAGAGCAACATTGTGAACGACGACATGACTCATAGGTCAGACAGAGTTGAGGATAGGAACGGTAGAAACTATCAGAATGACAGGAGAGCATGGAATCAGAGGAATGACGGAAATGGAAGATGGCGAGGAAATAGGGGGCAGAATTCATGGGGAAATCGACCAGCAAACCGGGAAAATAGAAGATGGGACAGAGATGGAAGAAGAAGGGAAAATGAAAATGATGGGCGAAGAGAGGATAGGCAGTTATTGGGTTCACGACAGGACAATCATTGTCACAATGACGGAGGGACAAGAAGGTGACTACTTGATAGACGGGTACAAACCAGGACTATTAATGATGTAAATATTAGGTATATCGATTACGGAAAACTAAGGCAGAATCTGTTAGAGGAGGTAGGAGATGTGGGGAGTGAAGTCCACCCAATAATTAGCGTAGAAATAAATAATATAATCGTACCTTGTGTCATCGACACAGGCAGTGTAATGAGTGTTTTGAGGGAAGATGTGTTTAAGTGTTGTAGTCTTACAAAACCATGGCCAACGTTGCCATTGCAAAGGACAACAGTGAGAGGGGCAATTACAGGAAAGGGAATTGAGGTGAAGTTACAAGTGCAGGTAGACTTTGTGTGCCAGGCGAAGAGGTTTAGTACAGTGTTCATGATTGTGTCATCTCTAACTGTTGAAGGGATATTAGACGTTAATTTTTTGAACCAATATAAAGCAGTCGTTAACATGAGAAATGGTTCGATGGAGTTGAAACGAGATTCGGAGGAAATTACATTAAGATTCGACGATTGCTTACATAGTAAAGATAACGCACACTTAGCATAATGTCTGGCGGTAAAGTCCGGTAGACAGGCACAGAATACGGGGTTCGAACAAGAGAAGAAGGAAATTCATAAATGTTTGGAGGAGGAGATCAGGGAGAAAATCTGGCATTTACGAGGGACCACGGTCTACGGGGAATTGCAGAAAATTTTATACGAGAATAGAAAGGTATTTAAACATGCTGCGGGTACAATAAGAAATTTTGTGTATAGATTCAAGGTTAAGCCACATAAACAGTTTAGGGCCCAAGTGTACCCGATACCTGTTGTGTACAAAGAAAGAGTGGAAGCTGAGATCGAAAGCATGCTACAACAAGGGATTATCGAACCAGCATCCAGTCCGTACAACAGCCCTTTAGTTTGTGTTGAGAAAAAGGATGGGTCAATTAGATTAGTTTTGGACGCAAGAAGGATTAATAAGATAATAGAGCCAGAGACAGATCGGCCGCTGACACTTGACGAATTGCTACAAAAGTTCTACGGGATCAGAGTTCTCAGCTCAGTCGATTTGAGAATGAGTTTCTGGCAGGTGGAGTTATACAGGGGGTGTAGAAAATACACTGCTTTCTTGTGCTACGGGAAATCGTATCAATTCCGGAAACTACCATTTGGGTTAAATGTATCATCCGCGGCATTTATCAGAGCGCTAAATACTGTCATTCCTAATGAAATAAAAGACAAGGTAACACAGTACGTGGATGATGTCCTGATAGCAGAAAGAAACTGGGAAGACCACAATAGAACGTTAGGCATATTGCTCGGTGCACTGGAGAGACATGGGGTGACCGTGAATTTGGGAAAGTCAGAATTTGGACGAAAAGAAATCGAGTTTCTAGGTCACATTGTGACACCAGAGGGAATAAGACCAAATCCAGACAAACTCGAAGCAATCAGAGATTTTCCGGTGCCAAGAACAAAACGTCAGCTACGGGGTTATTTAGGATTAATCAATTTTTACAGGAGGTTCATTAAGATTGGGGGTGCAGCGACACCCAGACTATGTCAGCTGACTGGAAAGAAAACGGTATGGAATTGGGACCCTGTCGCACAGGAAGAGTATGAGGCGTTAAAGAAGGCACTGCTATCGGCACCTCTTCTCGGGCATCCAGACCTAGGGAAAGAGTTTTGTATGGCCACGGACAGTTCCCGTAGTGGACTTGGGGTAACATTGTTCCAAGAGCAAGAGCAAGGAGGAGAAGTAATACAACAACCTATTGCATTTGCGAGCCGAGTGCTTAGCAAAGCTGAGAGAAATTACACGGTAACTGAGCTTGAAGCTTTGGCAATAGTATGGGGTTTTAGTAAGTTTAGATACTATTTGTATGGAAGGCATACTAAAATCTATACTGACCACAAGTCACTACAGTTTCTGATGTCGGCCAAACTTAACCATAGACGACTCGCTAGGTGGGCACTCTATTTACAGGAGTTTCAGTTTTCGGTCATGTATATTCCTGGGCCACAGAATATAGTGGCAGATGCGTTGTCAAGGAACCCAGTAGGTCATGGTCAATGCTTTGATGAGGAGGTAAACGAGAACAGATATGATATATTGTATATGCAGGGCGTGCCGTTCGAGAAATACATAGGGGCGGTACTCACAAATATCGCGAAAGAGCAGGATAAAGACGCGTCATGGAGAATGGTGAAGGACAGAGTTAGAGCGAACTTGGATGCCAATATAGCACGTTTTTATACAATTCAGAACGGGGTCCATTTCTACCGTAGAAATCCGAACACACAGGACTGGGTGTTGTGTATACCGAATGAAATAGTCAACAAGCTGATCTGGTACACGCACCTAAGTTACGGGCATTACGGGGCAAGGAAATGCTGTAAGAAGTTAAGGGAATCAGTTTATTTCATTAGTATGGAGAGGAGGATCAAGAACGTGCTTGGTAGTTGCAAATTGTGCCAGAAGGCAAAATCGTTAACTATCTCATGCAAAGCACCGCTCTTTCCGATAGTGCCAGGTAGACTGAGGGAATTCGGAGCAACAGATTTGTTTGGCCCGCTACCTAAGTCAGTGCAGGGATATAGATATGTTTTAGTAGCAGTGGAATTGGTGTCAAAGTATGTGACTTTTACCGCATTGAAACGTGCGACGGGAAGGACAGTAGCAGCAGCTATCGTTAAAAACTTTTTGCGAGAAGTAGGAACTGTAGAAAAGTTCATAGCTGACAATGGACCGCAATATAGATCCAGACAATGGCTAACCACACTGAAGAGAAGAAGGATAAAACCGGTGTTCATATCCCGATACCATGCTGCAAGTAACCCCAGTGAAAGAGTGGTAAAAGAACTGGGAAAATTGTGTAAGATCTATTGCCATAGGCAACATAGAAGTTGGAGTATTTTTCTCAAAGATTTTCAGGACATCCTCAATGAGCTACCACATGGAGCAACTGGTTTATCACCAATTACGGTACTAAAGAATGAACCACCACCAGACCGAGTCAGGGAGCTGGTAGATTTTCCGCGATCAGGAAAGCAGAGGCACACAGAAATTGTCAAGGTTGCGATAGAGCGTATTAAGAAAGCAGCTAAGGATAGGCAGGAGAAGCAGAAAGGAAAGATCCGTAAGATCGAATTGGCAGTAGGGGACAAGGTTCTAATTAAAACTCATCCATTATCAAAGAAGCACAGACTCCTAACTAGCAAATTCTCTACGGTGTATAGTGGACCATTCAGAGTGAGGCGGATTGTCCATGAAAATGCTGTACTGATTGAGACGATCAAGGGAAAACAATCTCGTGGGCTTCATCACATTTCTAACATCAAATTATGGAAAAGTTAAGGATAGATCAAAAGTAGGCAATTTATGGTAGCTAGTCAGTGTATTTATTTGTGGTGTGTAACGTTGTGCAGGGTCAAATCGAAGATAACAATTTTCAGGCGTGATGTCAGGAAGTATGACGGAATAGACTGGTCGAATGAGTCATGAACAGGAGTCGACAGAGTGGTGTATGTAGGTATTTTTTGTCATATGAAAAAGGATCAAGCAGAAACGACGTGATGATTAATGAGTGGATAAAGATGGTAGATAGAGAAGCGACGTGATAAATAGTAGTGGATGAAGGTGACATATAAGGAGAGAAACGACGTGGAGCAGTGTGATTAATAAAGAGAGATTCGACGTGATGAAACAGTGGTAAATAAAGGTGAGTAGAATTGAATAATGTGGAGATGTCTTAGATGTATGTTACAGAGAGGCCTGTGTATGCTGCAACAGAGATTGATGCCAATGGCGAAGGAAGACCAGGAAATGATGTAGTAATGGACGGACGGAGAGCCGAAATACGAATGAAGAGATGAGGACAACTGCACAATGTGAAACGACGTAAAGGGAGTATGAGGTCCAGATGGTGAACGTTGTGGAATATTGACGTAAGATGTAATATAAGTGTAGATCTAATTCTTAGCATAACATTTGCGATTTGGCAAAAATAATATTTTTTGTTGTTGTTGGAGCCTGGTACCAGTATAACTAATCAAAACGGTACCAATAATGTGTACAGTTATTTTGCAGGTTGAATAATTTGTGTATTTTTTGTTCTTAGATGAAATGTCGCAATTCTAAGTTGGTGTTTAGCAGAATGATTAATGGGTAAAGCGAATGCGGAGGTAAGCCGATGGAGAGAGGTGCCAAAGTGGAACGACGAATTCAGAGACTGGAATGCTATCTCCGAAACAGCTTCATGTGTTATGTGGTTGAGTATAAGGGAGCAAAGGTATGGTATGTTGTCGTGAGTGTGGTGGTGGTAAGGTTAGCTGACTTCTAGACCTATTCTGTTAGTGTATTAATGGATTGAATGAGAAGGAAAATGTGATGTCTGGTGAGTGAGAGTCGTAGAGTAATGTGATCAATGCGCACACTCCTGTAAAGGGGATGCTACCGATCTGTATGTATTGTTTGATTGGGATGAACCTCGATGGCAGGTCAGGATCTGACATCATGTGGATGGTTCATACATGTCCTAGAAATGTGGTTATATATAATAAAATGTAAAATATGTAAAGAGATACTGATTTCAGTCTGTCACAAGCACAAAGGTGCATTGTATGTTGTAGATTCAGAGTCACGAGTTTCTAAAATGTTTATTGTGTTAGGATGTTAAAGTAGTTTACTATTTAATAACATGTGGTAGGTAATTGTGAGCTGTGTAGATTATTTCTTATTTTTTTGTTAGATCACTTTCAAGGGGTATTAATTTTCAGTCTGTCACAAGCACATAGGTGCATTGTACGTTGTAGATTTAGTCATCAATTTCTAAAATGTTTGTTGTGTTAGGATGTTAAAGTAGTTTACTATTTAATAATATGTGGTAGGTAATTGTGAGCTGTGTAGATTATTCTTATTTTTTTTTTTGTTAGAACACTTTCAAGGGGTATTAATTTCAGTCTGTCACAAGCACAAAAGTTCATTGTATATTGTAGTTTCAGAATAAAGTTTCTAATATTTTCACTGTGATAGGATGTTAGAGTAGCCTGCTATTTGATATTGTAATTATGAGCAGTATAGATTGCTTATTATTCCTTTTGTTTTTTTTTACACTTTCATGTTTTGTATGAGGGACGACAGGTACAATGAATAGTACGAGTGTGGGCTGTCTATAGAAAAGGGAGAAAACTAGGGTGTATAATTTTATGTTTTTTAGAACAAAGATTCTTTTATTACCAATGTATCTAATAGATCATACATGTGATCAATGAGTATTTAAATAATGTAAGAATATCCTTTTGTCTGTAATGTTGCGAGATGCACGGAAGGCTCTGACTGATTGGGTGTCGTAACGCCCATACCACTAGCGGGCCGAGCTGACGTTGCCATGTCGACGGGCGACAGAGCCGCGGCACTCCCCACTCCACTGTCGGTCGAGGTACACTCCACGTGCCCGCTACAGCAGGTCAACGGCCTGGGGCGACACGCGCGTACCACTGGCCATTCATGAGTTCCGCCACCCTTACGACTGGGGAAGGTATCCTGCGGAGGCAACAGCGGGTGGTTTCTTCTGCTCAACGGCGTGCGCAGCGGCGCCACGGCAGAATGGACGACGCGCGGCAGAGCCCGGCGGGCATTTGTTACCAGCAACTAGTAACTAGTACTGGACTGTGGAGCCGTGAAACAAGATGACTGCTCGTATGTCTCCATAAGGTGGAAAGTGAGGGACTGGTGTTTCCACGTTGTGAGTGGTGGAAAAGATTTTGTCTTTAGCAGACAGGACGATTGTTTTGTTTTGTCTTGACCACTGAACGGTGGGATCCATAAACTTTTGACAGTGACTTGTTAAGTGGGCTTTGTGAATTGCATGTGGGACACTTGGTATACTTAGAGGACAGTTGTCGTTTGATGACTAATAATTGTATGAACGCAAGAAACTAGAGTGGGACATTGACATTTGCGTCTGTAGTAGGAGACATTTCTTGAATTGGTGCGGGAATAAGTGCTATTTGCTGGAACTTACGACTTTTAATTACACCATGAACTGAAAGGACAGAACCGTGGGTAATAGTAGTTGTAGGGCCATTTCTGGACGACCAGATTCGTGTGGATGGTGCGCTGAGAGTGACTATGACATTTGTGTTTAATGTGAGATACAGTTTACTGTTCAGTGCGTGTTCAAACTGCTGATTTGAGTGACTTAAAGACTTTCGTCCGGGAAACCATGGGAGAGCTTTGACACCGAGACAGTGTTTCCAGGAAAACTATCAGCAACTTATTTGACCCCAAGAAAATCACAGAATGACATGTTTCCGTGTGACTCGCAAGATAGGGAATAATGTATTTGTACTTGTAATTGTGTAAATTTTTTTATTATGTGTTTCATTCCTGAAGGGACAGCAAGTGTAATTGTACTTCATTAACATTTGTGTTTAGAATAGTTAGTGTTTGTTTTTTGGTTTGTTCTGGGTTATCAAGTTCACGTAGCATGTTTATTAGAAATGCTTTAATTATTAGCCAGTGGCGTAATACTAACGTAGCGGCTCTTGTAGCATTGACCAGTAAGGTTGTCACAGGGGAGAAGAGTTTGCATTGCACAACAGATATCGGAATTAATTGATGCATTTTGATGTCGTGCATAGTAATAATCTTGTTGGTGTTTTGACTGAAGCCACTTATTTTTATTATCACAGTGGTGACATTTCACATTAAAGTGTAACGAAGGCTAGTCGAAATGCAAGTTCTTGTCGTCTAAATGTGTGACAACAGAGAAATAAGCAGTAGAGTAAGATAAGAGAGCTACTGGTGGATTCAAGCACTTATTGCTAAACTATTTACTGTGTGTATTGATCAAAGTTGATTTGTACTGGTGGATAAGGATAAGGTTAAACTCACTGTCGAGTAGTTGTGGCAATTGCTTAGGTGATGACAGTTAATGAGGTATGACATGATGTCTTAGACGAACTATATTACGTAACCAGTATGTAACTTGTATATTTCATTGTTTTGCGTCTCAGTTTTATTTCTCTGTAGGTTTGAGGTATATTTTAGAGTAATGGTATGGAGCCTGACATTCTACGTGTAACTAGTGTACGAAATTTTTTCTTTTGCTGATTTTGTTTTGTATTTAGACATTGCCGTGTAAAGATTATTACAACGCAATTTATGAATGTCAGATTACTTGTTCTGTGTTTGGACGGTGAGCTATTTAAAATTTCATGAGTACAATTATTATTTTTCATTTGTTTTAGAATTATTGAAGTTTGGATTACTCCTAAAAATAACGGAGATCCCGGTAACTTAGCCAATTTTTATCTCACCATTATTTTTTATTTGTATGATATAATGTTTTGTTTGTCATGTGGATTGTTGTAAATTTTTATGTGTACGTTACTCCGGATTGTGGAGAGTACAATAATGCAACAACTGTCATAATTTGGTAAAGTAACAACATTTGGTCGTCAATTTGAGGTCACCAGGGGCTAAGGTCTCCTCCTGGGTATTTTGATAACTTGATACGTTTGTTCTAATACAGTTTTCTTAAAAAAATGTTCGGAACTACGCTCGCATTGCAAGGATAGTACCGTGCCATTTTTTTCTGCATGGGTAGCCGGTGGTGAAAGGGTACAGTACCGCCCGACATTGAAAATAGGTACAAAATACTTCATTATTCTTGTCAGAACAACACATTTTTTGTGTAAAAATAACTCAATTTCAATTAATGCAGCGAAGCCGGATACCAGTGTGGGAAAGAATGACCATTTATTTATTTAATTGATCGCATGTGCACTCCCACAAAGTAAATCCCTACATCCAGTTTGGTGAGATCTGTGAAATGAATGAATGTATGGTCGTCTGCTAACCGCAGATAGTGAATGTGGATATATGATCATCTTTGAGTCGATCCTTTGGCCACCTTTGGTGGGACCAAAGAGATGAAAGGTACCAGAGCTTTGAGCGCCTGAAATGTGGCTGACCAATAAGGTAGCAAGGTGCTTCTCCCACTTCGACAGAGGTGCGAGAGAACCGGAATACGGCCATGTTTCAGCACTCTGCCGCTGGACCTTCTGCTGTAAAGACCTGTTTCTTGTTGTGCTCCGTAATGAAAGAGTGGAGGCATGGTATGCATGTGGAATATTTAAGGGTAGTTAGAATTAATAATTTCTCTATCTCAGGAACTTTTGTGGGGAGAATTAAATGTCAGGCAGGTAATTATTAAGGGGATTGTAGTAAACCAACGGTCACAATGAAACTACGTGTAGTTATAAGTTGAGATACTTCCGTGTGCTTAAGTTAAGCTGAATTACTAGCGTGTGTACAATAAGCTGAAATATTTAAGAAATAGCGTGTGTATCATAAGTTGAAATTTTTGAGAAATATCATTCCGTGTGACGCTAGATTTAAACTCTGAGAGAGAATCAAGGTGAGTCGGACGTCTATCCAGCAACGCCACTTGGCTTGCATTGCACAGGAAGACGTGCGTTTATCTCCAGAGTTCACAGTAGGAAAGTAGAATTACAAAGTGGGGCAGTGTTGTGTGAAACTGGGATAAATATTGATTGAAGTGGGAAAGCGGAAAGTGATAATGGTGTAACCATTCTTTGTGTAGTATTTCATATTATTGTGTGGTGTATGTCATGTAATTTGGGTATGTGCGGTTTGCATGGGGGAGTAGCAAGGTAGTTTCAAAAGATTTGTGGGTTATCCTTGTTCCATCTGTATCGCTCGATCTGGAGGAAAGTTTCGTGAGGATGATTGTGAGAGTCGAAGCGTGAGATATAATAAAAGATCCACCATCCTATCAAGAAAGTGCACTGTTGCGGTAAATAAATTACGAGACCATAGTATAGAGATTCACTAATGTAAAGCCATGCCCACTGGGCGGAATTTCTCATGTGATATTGTTGTAGGTTGTAGAGTTTGTGTGTTTAGGAATAAATCAGATAGTGAAAAGAAAGAGATTGGTGGCCTTTTTCATTAAATTGTATGTTGTCATAATGTCCCGAATTTATATAAAAGCCGTTAAATAAAAGACAAAAAGTAAATGTGGTATTGCCAATGCGTACTGTACAGTCAGAGTTCTGTAATTCACTGATAGCCAGATATGCGTTTCCGTTGCGTATTATTCATACAGGAGGATAATTTGTAACTAAATAGTAAGATACGAGAGTTCATGTTACTCGATAAATTAAGAAAGAATCCACTCGCTTGGCAGACCACACATCTTGCAGGCCTGACTGCTTGATGCCACAGTATGAGAAAGGCAAGTGGGTGCCTCTCATAATTTCGACCCTGCCAGGATTATTTTTGTTAGGATATTTTGTTGTTAGGGTTTGCTGTTAATTTTTTATTTTTTATGGAATGTATTGTGATAGCGCTAAGAAGTAAAATTTTTTCTGTTTGCAATTTCTTTCTGGATTGGTGAGGATCTTTTATTTTTTTTTTACGTAATTAATTGCTATATCGCACAATGCTGGAAGATCGTTTCATAAATTTTTTTTGCGTAATGTCCGTAGTAACTAGGTCGCAGTCGAAAAACGTAGCCACAATGGAGAATAGCGATTCTGGCGTGAATGTAGCAGTGCAGCAGGAAGTAGCTGTTGACCATGGGTTAATGAGCGGGGACGGCAAACACTCAGAAGGGCTGAATTGTTCAGTGGACCGCTGCAAGGTGATCCTTTATGCGGCGGGCTTTGTTCACGATTGGGGGCTTTTCCCGACGACGCGGGCGAGCAGGGACTAGGTCAGGTATGCAGTGAAAGTGCAGCTACCCTTAGCGAAGCTACGGTTTCTCAGGCGAACGAGGTGAGCGCGTCGAAAGTAGGAAATAACGATGTGATACTACAGTTGTTACAGAGGATGGATAGAGATAATAAGGAGAGAGATAGGGAGAATAAGGAGAGAGGTAGGGAGAATAAGGAAAGATTTGAAGCAATTAACGAAAGATTAGAAGCGATGAATAAAGATAATAAGGAGAGATTGGAAGCGATGAATAAAGATAATAAGGAAAGATTAGAAGCGATTAATAGAGATAATAAGGAGAGAGATATGCAGACTAAGGAAAGATTGGAAGCAAATAAGGAAAGATTGGAGACAATGGATAAGGGAAATAAAGAGGCAATGAGGAAGCTACACACAGTTATCGATGAGCGTCTGTCCGCAGTTAATAATCGGTTAGATGAGGGGGAGAAGAATCTGGGTGCAATGAAGCAAGTGTGTGATGCCGTGAAAGAAAAAGCCAATAATCTGGAGGTACGAATAAGTGCAATAGAGAGCGATATTACAGAACGTAGGGACGTGTTGCCGGATGAGCGAATCAAAGAGATAGTGGAGGACTTACTTGCAGATAAACAAGGGGCATTAGACAGCGTGGAAGCTCAAGTCACCCGACAGGAAGTGGCGCTAAATAAACACAGGGAAGAAGTTGCGGAGGTAGTGGTCAGAATGAATACGATTAGCGCAGATGTAGAAAAGATCAGTATGAGAGGCGAAACAGGCTCTGACAGTACGCAGCGAGAGGTTTATGCCGACCAGGAGGAGATACAATCACTATTACAGTTTAAAGAGGCACAATTAGAAACAAATAGGAAACATAGGGAAGAACTAGCACAGTTGCAATTAGCGTGCAGAAGCGAAGGTGAAACACCACCAGGTAGACTGCAGAGGGAGAGTGAGATAAATTCAAAAAACGAAAATAGGCAGAAAGAGGAAGACGAACTCAGAGAGTTAGAAGAACGGTTGTGTCGGATAAAACAGGTGGCAAACCCAACTGGGTATAGCCCAAGGTCGGAAAACATAGATGCGGAAGAAGAATGTAGGAGGCACTTCGTGTCAGTACAAACGTACACTTGTTTTCCGGATCCTGATAATTACCAACATCCATGCCTGTGGCTGTCTCAATTTCAAGATTCATTACCTTCATCGTGGGGACCGCTCCTCAAAATGAAGTTTGTGTGTAACCATTTGAGGGACGAGGCTAGAGCGAAAATGCAGGAAGTTATTAAAGACTGTAGTAGCTACAAGATGTTTTGTGACAAATTTTTAAATGAATTCTGGTCGAAAATTAAGCAGGACCAGGTTAAGCAAAGCATATTGATGATGCCAAATTGTAACGAAGGTGGTATAAGAGATCCAGTGTCGTGCTATCAGGAAATGCTGAGACGAAACAGGTATTTGGATGTGCCATACGAAACTGGGGAGGTCATTAGGATCTGTATAACGAAGTTGCCAGTGAGATTGCGCAGAGATATAGTGATAGCAGGCAGAGGCTTGAACGATTCTGCGTCATTTCAGCACTTCTTACAGGAACTGGGTAATGAGAGCAACATTGTGAACGACGACATGACTCATAGGTCAGACAGAGTTGAGGATAGGAACGGTAGAAACTATCAGAATGACAGGAGAGCATGGAATCAGAGGAATGACGGAAATGGAAGATGGCGAGGAAATAGGGGGCAGAATTCATGGGGAAATCGACCAGCAAACCGGGAAAATAGAAGATGGGACAGAGATGGAAGAAGAAGGGAAAATGAAAATGATGGGCGAAGAGAGGATAGGCAGTTATTGGGTTCACGACAGGACAATCATTGTCACAATGACGGAGGGACAAGAAGGTGACTACTTGATAGACGGGTACAAACCAGGACTATTAATGATGTAAATATTAGGTATATCGATTACGGAAAACTAAGGCAGAATCTGTTAGAGGAGGTAGGAGATGTGGGGAGTGAAGTCCACCCAATAATTAGCGTAGAAATAAATAATATAATCGTACCTTGTGTCATCGACACAGGCAGTGTAATGAGTGTTTTGAGGGAAGATGTGTTTAAGTGTTGTAGTCTTACAAAACCATGGCCAACGTTGCCATTGCAAAGGACAACAGTGAGAGGGGCAATTACAGGAAAGGGAATTGAGGTGAAGTTACAAGCGCAGGTAGACTTTGTGTGCCAGGCGAAGAGGTTTAGTACAGTGTTCATGATTGTGTCATCTCTAACTGTTGAAGGGATATTAGACGTTAATTTTTTGAACCAATATAAAGCAGTCGTTAACATGAGAAATGGTTCGATGGAGTTGAAACGAGATTCGGAGGAAATTACATTAAGATTCGACGATTGCTTACATAGTAAAGATAACGCACACTTAGCATTATGTCTGGCGGTAAAGTCCGGTAGACAGGCACAGAATACGGGGTTCGAACAAGAGAAGAAGGAAATTCATAAATGTTTGGAGGAGGAGATCAGGGAGAAAATCTGGCATTTACGAGGGACCACGGTCTACGGGGAATTGCAGAAAATTTTATACGAGAATAGAAAGGTATTTAAACATGCTGCGGGTACAATAAGAAATTTTGTGTATAGATTCAAGGTTAAGCCACATAAACAGTTTAGGGCCCAAGTGTACCCGATACCTGTTGTGTACAAAGAAAGAGTGGAAGCTGAGATCGAAAGCATGCTACAACAAGGGATTATCGAACCAGCATCCAGTCCGTACAACAGCCCTTTAGTTTGTGTTGAGAAAAAGGATGGGTCAATTAGATTAGTTTTGGACGCAAGAAGGATTAATAAGATAATAGAGCCAGAGACAGATCGGCCGCTGACACTTGACGAATTGCTACAAAAGTTCCACGGGATCCCGATACCATGCTGCAAGTAACCCCAGTGAAAGAGTGGTAAAAGAACTGGGAAAATTGTGTAAGATCTATTGCCATAGGCAACATAGAAGTTGGAGTATTTTTCTCAAAGATTTTCAGGACATCCTCAATGAGCTACCACATGGAGCAACTGGTTTATCACCAATTACGGTACTAAAGAATGAACCACCACCAGACCGAGTCAGGGAGCTGGTAGATTTTCCGCGATCAGGAAAGCAGAGGCACACAGAAATTGTCAAGGTTGCGATAGAGCGTATTAAGAAAGCAGCTAAGGATAGGCAGGAGAAGCAGAAAGGAAAGATCCGTAAGATCGAATTGGATGTAGGAGACAAGGTTCTAATAAAAACTCATCGATTATCGAAGAAGCACAGATTCCTAACTAGCAAATTTTTTACTGTGTATAGTGGACCATTCAGAGTGAGGCGGATTGTCCATGAAAATGCTGTACTGATTGAGACGATCAAGGGAAAACAGTCTCGTGGGCTTCATCACATTTCTAACATCAAATTATGGAAAAGTTAAGGATAGATCTAAAGTATGCAATTTATGGTAGATAGTCAATGTATTTATTTGTGGTGTGTAACGTTGTGCAGGGTCAAATCGAACATAAGAATTTTCAGGCGGGATGTCAGGAAGTATGACGGAATAGACTGGTCGAATGAGTCATGAACAGGAGTCGACAGAGTGGTGTATGTAGGTATTTTTTGTCATATGAAAAAGGTTCAAGCAGAAACGACGTGATGATTAATGAGTGGATAAAGATGGTAGATAGAGAAGCGACGTGATAAATAGTAGTGGATGAAGGTGACATATAAGGAGAGAAACGACGTGGAGCAGTGTGATTAATAAAGAGAGATTCGACGTGATGAAACAGTGGTAAATAAAGGTGAGTAGAATTGAATAATGTGGAGATGTCTTAGATGTATGTTACAGAGAGGCCTGTGTATGCTGCAATAGAGATTGATGCCAATGGCGAAGGAAGACCAGGAAATGATGGAGTAATGGACGGACGGAGAGCCGAAATACGAATGAAGAGATGAGGACAACTGCACAATGTGAAAGGACGTAAAGGGAGTATGAGATCCAGATGGTGAACGTTGTGGAATACTGACGTAAGATGTAATATAAGTGTAGATCTAATTCTTAGCATAACATTTGCGATTTGGCAAAAATAATATTTTTTGTTGTTGTTGGAGCCTGGTACCAGTATAACTAATCAAAACGGTACCAATAATGTGTACAGTTATTTTGCAGGTTGAATAATTTGTGTATTTTTTGTTCTTAGATGAAATGTCGCAATTCTAAGTTGGTGTTTAGCAGAATGATTAATGGGTAAAGCGAATGCGGAGGTAAGCCGATGGAGAGAGGTGCCAAAGTGGAACGACGAATTCGGAGACTGGAATGCTATCTCCGAAACAGCTTCATGTGTTATGTGGTTGAGTATAAGGGAGCAAAGGTATGGTATGTTGTCGTGAGTGTGGTGGTGGTAAGGTTAGCTGACTTCTAGACCTATTCTGTTAGTGTATTAATGGATTGAATGAGAAGGAAAATGTGATGTCTGGTGAGTGAGAGTCGTAGAGTAATGTGATCAATGCGCACACTCCTGTAAAGGGGATGCTACCGATCTGTATGTATTGTTTGATTGGGATGAACCTCGATGGCAGGTCAGGATCTGACATCATGTGGATGGTTCATACATGTCCTAGAAATGTGGTTATATATAATAAAATGTAAAATATGTAAAGAGATACTGATTTCAGTCTGTCACAAGCACAAAGGTGCATTGTATGTTGTAGATTCAGAGTCACGAGTTTCTAAAATGTTTATTGTGTTAGGATGTTAAAGTAGTTTACTATTTAATAACATGTGGTAGGTAATTGTGAGCTGTGTAGATTATTTCTTATTTTTTTGTTAGATCACTTTCAAGGGGTATTAATTTTCAGTCTGTCACAAGCACATAGGTGCATTGTACGTTGTAGATTTAGTCATCAATTTCTAAAATGTTTGTTGTGTTAGGATGTTAAAGTAGTTTACTATTTAATAATATGTGGTAGGTAATTGTGAGCTGTGTAGATTATTCTTATTTTTTTTGTTAGAACACTTTCAAGGGGTATTAATTTCAGTCTGTCACAAGCACAAAAGTTCATTGTATATTGTAGTTTTAGAATAAAGTTTCTAATATTTTCACTGTGATAGGATGTTAGAGTAGCCTACTATTTGATATTGTAATTATGAGCAGTATAGATTGCTTATTATTCCTTTTGTTTTTTTTTACACTTTCATGTTTTGTATGAGGGACGACAGGTACAATGAATAGTACGAGTGTGGGCTGTCTATAGAAAAGGGAGAAAACTAGGGTGTATAATTTTATGTTTTTTAGAGCAAAGATTCTTTTATTACCAATGTATCTAATAGATCATACATGTGATCAATGAGTATTTAAATAATGTAAGAATATCCTTTTGTCTGTAATGTTGCGAGATGCACGGAAGGCTCTGACTGATTGGGTGTCGTAACGCCCATACCGCTAGCGGCACTCCCCACTCCACTGTCGGTCGAGGTACACTCCACGCGCCCGCTACAGCAGGTCAACGGCCTGGGGCGACACGCGCGTACCACTGGCCATTCATGAGTTCCGCCACCCTTACGACTGGGGAAGGTATCCTGCGGAGGCAACAGCGGGTGGTTTCTTCTGCTCAACGGCGCGCGCAACGGCGCCACGGCAGAATGGACGACGCGCGGCAGAGCCCGGCGGGCATTTGTTACCAGCAACTAGTAACTAGTACTGGACTGTGGAGCCGTGAAACAAGATGACTGCTCGTATGTCTCCATAAGGTGGAAAGTGAGGGACTGGTGTTTCCACGTTGTGAGTGGTGGAAAAGATTTTGTCTTTAGCAGACAGGACGATTGTTTTGTTTTGTCTTGACCACTGAACGGTGGGATCCATAAACTTTTGACAGTGACTTGTTAAGTGGGCTTTGTGAATTGCATGTGGGACACTTGGTATACTTAGAGGACAGTTGTTGTTTGGTGACTAATAATTGTATGAACGCAAGAAACTAGAGTGGGACATTGACATTTGCGTCTGTAGTAGGAGACATTTCTTGAATTGGTGCGGGAATAAGTGCTGTTTGCTGGAACTTACGACTTTTAATTACACCATGAACTGAAAGGACAGAACCGTGGGTAATAGTAGTTGTAGGGCCATTTCTGGACGACCAGATTCGTGTGGATGGTGCGCTGAGAGTGACTATGACATTTGTGTTTAATGTGAGATACAGTTTACTGTTCAGTGCATGTTCAAAATGCTGATTTGAGTGACTTAAAGACTTTCGTCCGGGAAACCATGGGAGAGCTTTGACACCGAGACAGTGTTTCCAGGAAAACTATCAGCAACTTATTTGACCCCAAGAAAATCACAGAATGACATGTTTCCGTGTGACTCGCAAGATAGGGAATAATGTATTTGTACTTGTAATTGTGTAAATTTTTTTATTATGTGTTTCATTCCTGAAGGGACAGCAAGTGTAATTGTACTTCATTAACATTTGTGTTTAGAATAGTTAGTGTTTGTTTTTTGGTTTGTTCTGGGTTATCAAGTTCACGTAGCATGTTTATTAGAAATGCTTTAATTATTAGCCAGTGGCGTAATACTAACGTAGCGGCTCTTGTAGCATTGACCAGTAAGGTTGTCACAGGGGAGAAGAGTTTGCATTGCACAACAGATATCGGAATTAATTGATGCATTTTGATGTCGTGCATAGTAATAATCTTGTTGGTGTTTCGACTGAAGCCACTTATTTTTATTATCACAGTGGTGACATTTCACATTAAAGTGTAACGAAGGCTAGTCGAAATGCAAGTTCTTGTCGTCTAAATGTGTGACAACAGAGAAATAAGCAGTAGAGTAAGATAAGAGAGCTACTGGTGGATTCAAGCACTTATTGCTAAACTATTTACTGCGTGTATTGATCAAAGTTGATTTGTACTGGTGGATAAGGATAAGGTTAAACTCACTGTCGAGTAGTTGTGGCAATTGCTTAGGTGATGACAGTTAATGAGGTATGACATGATGTCTTAGACGAACTATATTACGTAACCAGTATGTAACTTGTATATTTCATTGTTTTGCGTCTCAGTTTTATTTCTCTGTAGGTTTGAGGTATATTTTAGAGTAATGGTATGGAGCCTGACATTCTACGTGTAACTAGTGTACGAAATTTTTTCTTTTGCTGATTTTGTTTTGTATTTAGACATTGCCGTGTAAAGATTATTACAACGCAATTTATGAATGTCAGATTACTTGTTCTGTGTTTGGACGGTGAGCTATTTAAAATTTCATGAGTACAATTATTATTTTTCATTTGTTTTAGAATTATTGAAGTTTGGATTACTCCTAAAAATAACGGAGATCCCGGTAACTTAGCCAATTTTTATCTCACCATTATTTTTTATTTGTATGATATAATGTTTTGTTTGTCATGTGGATTGTTGTAAATTTTTATGTGTACGTTACTCCGGATTGTGGAGAGTACAATAATGCAACAACTGTCATAATTTGGTAAAGTAACAACATTTGGTCGTCAATTTGAGGTCACCAGGGGCTAAGGTCTCCTCCTGGGTATTTTGATAACTTGATACGTTTGTTCTAATACAGTTTTCTTAAAAAAATGTTCGGAACTACGCTCGCATTGCAAGGATAGTACCGTGCCATTTTTTTCTGCATGGGTAGCCGGTGGTGAAAGGGTACAGTACCGCCCGACATTGAAAATAGGTACAAAATACTTCATTATTCTTGTCAGAACAACACATTTTTTGTGTAAAAATAACTCAATTTCAATTAATGCAGCGAAGCCGGATACCAGTGTGGGAAAGAATGACTATTTATTTATTTAATTGATCGCATGTGCACTCCCACAAAGTAAATCCCTACATCCAGTTTGGTGAGATCTGTGAAATGAATGAATGTATGGTCGTCTGCTAACCGCAGATAGTGAATGTGGATATATGATCATCTTTGAGTCGATCCTTTGGCCACCTTTGGTGGGACCAAAGAGATGAAAGGTACCAGAGCTTTGAGCGCCTGAAATGTGGCTGACCAATAAGGTAGCAAGGTGCTTCTCCCACTTCGACAGAGGTGCGAGAGAACCGGAATACGGCCATGTTTCAGCACTCTGCCGCTGGACCTTCTGCTGTAAAGACCTGTTTCTTGTTGTGCTCCGTAATGAAAGAGTGGAGGCATGGTATGCATGTGGAATATTTAAGGGTAGTTAGAATTAATAATTTCTCTATCTCAGGAACTTTTGTGGGGAGAATTAAATGTCAGGCAGGTAATTATTAAGGGGATTGTAGTAAACCAACGGTCACAATGAAACCACGTGTAGTTATAAGTTGAGATACTTCCGTGTGCTTAAGTTAAGCTGAATTACTAGCGTGTGTACAATAAGCTGAAATATTTAAGAAATAGCGTGTGTATCATAAGTTGAAATTTTTGAGAAATATCATTCCATGTGACGCTAGATCTAAACTCTGAGAGAGAATCAAGGTGAGTCGGACGTCTATCCAGCAACGCCACTTGGCTTGCATTGCACAGGAAGACGTGCGTTTATCTCCAGAGTTCACAGTAGGAAAGTAGAATTACAAAGTGGGGCAGTGTCGTGTGAAACTGGGATAAATATTGATTGAAGTGGGAAAGCGGAAAGTGATAATGGTGTAACCATTCTTTGTGTAGTATTTCATATTGTTGTGTGGTGTATGTCATGTAATTTGGGTATGTGCGGTTTGCATGGGGGAGTAGCAAGGTAGTTTCAAAAGATTTGTGGGTTATCCTTGTTCCATCTGTATCGCTCGATCTGGAGGAAAGTTTCGTGAGGATGATTGTGAGAGTCGAAGCGTGAGATATAATAAAAGATCCACCATCCTATCCAGAAAGTGCACTGTTGCGGTAAATAAATTACGAGACCATAGTATAGAGATTCACTAATGTAAAGCCATGCCCACTGGGCGGAATTTCTCATGTGATATTGTTGTAGGTTGTAGAGTTTGTGTGTTTAGGAATAAATCAGATAGTGAAAAGAAAGAGATTGGTGGCCTTTTTCATTAAATTGTATGTTGTCATAATGTCCCGAATTTATATAAAAGCCGTTAAATAAAAGACAAAAAGTAAATGTGGTATTGCCAATGCGTACTGTACAGTCAGAGTTCTGTAATTCACTGATAGCCAGATATGCGTTTCCGTTGCGTATTATTCATACAGGAGGATAATTTGTAACTAAATAGTAAGATACGAGAGTTCATGTTACTCGATAAATTAAGAAAGAATCCACTCACTTGGCAGACCACACATCTTGCAGGCCTGACTGCTTGATGCCACAGTATGAGTAAGGTACGTGGGTGCCTCTCAACCGCATGTATTAGGCGAATATAACACCACTGACGTCAGATAAAAAAACCAAGAATCTGTCATTGTGTTAGATCTTAAAATAAATTACATATTCAGTATACAAATTGTGCTATGCACTGCGCTCTTTCATGATTAGCACAGTTCATGTATTGACGATGTAATTTATGCTCGGATGTGACAACTGTGACAGATTCATGGTTTTATTGTCTGACTTCAATGGTTTTATATTCGCCTGATATGATTCTAAAAATGCTTCTAAAAACGTGATGTCGGTCTGTCGATCAAAACTGGTAGTTAAATAAGGAATTTTATCAGCAACTCAAGGCGGTAATCATGACATTTTTCAAATACTTACCTGCTGTGGAGTACCACCTTCTAAAACCATTTAGGCATTCGGAAGAAAAAGTCAGTGTTTGAAATTTCGAGAAAAGATCTAGCCGCAACGAAAAATCGTTACCACCGCTACACGATTTTCCGTGGTATTACAGAACGAGCTGCTCTTTTTTGAACTTTTTCGAAGTCCTTCGTCAGTTCTATCCGGTAAGGATCCCCTACTGAGCAGCAGTACTCCAGAAGAGGACAGACAAGCGTAGCGCAAACGGTCTCGAAATGATTCAAATGGCTCTAAGTACTATGGGACTAAGTCCCCTAGATTTAGAACTGCTTAAACCTAACCTAAGGACATCACACACATCCATGCCCGAGGCAGGATTCGAACCTGCAACCGTAGCAGCAGCGCGGTTCCGGACTGAAGCGCCTAGAAACGCTCGACCACAATGGTCGGCTAAACGGTCTCTTTAGTAGATTTGTTGCACAATCTATATGTTCTCCCAATAGTCTTTGCTTAGCCTTGCCCACAACATTTTCAGTGTAATGATTCGAATTTAGATTGTTACAACTGTAACCCCTAGGTACTTAGTTGATTCGATACCTTTAAATTTTTTTAATGCATCGTCCAGCCGGCCGGTGTGGTCGAGCGTTTCTAGGAGTTTCAGTTTGGAACCGCGCGACCGCTATGGTGGCAGGTTCGAATCCTGCCTCGGGCATGGATGTGTGTGATGTCCTTAGGTTAGTTAGGTTTAAGTAGTTCTAAGTTCTAGGGGACTGATGACCGCAGATGTTAAGTCCCATAATGCTCCGAACCATTTGAACTATCACTCAACCGAAATTTAGCGGAATTAACTAGTCACATGGCATGCGTGGCTAGGAGACCCCAAAGGGTAGATTCAGCTGCCACATTGGAATGGTTTTCCCTATCCTTCGCGCCCGCGGGCACATTCCGTCGCGAAGTAAGAGCTGTAAGTGTAACGGATAAATGTAAATGACTGTAATGAGTGTGTGTGTGTGTGTGTGTGTGTGTGTGTGTGTGTGTGTGTGTGTTTGTGTGTTGGAGATGATGAGAGAAGGGAGAGGGTGAAACCGGTGCCGGCACATGACTTACTTCCCTCGAATAGTACCAACGGCGCCGTAAAAGCTTAACGTCCGTATACGACAGACGGACCACCATCAACAGTGTGAAACGTGGCAATGGGTTGTGCACGAATGACCACGCTTCAGACGAGCTGTAGCCTTAAGGACTTCATTCGATAGCTAAGAATATGAGGTGGCTTCAGAAAGAAACCCGGTTTTTGTACGGGCAATGAAACTAAAGTTACAGCCTTTTTAATTAAGAGAGCGCCGATTAGAATGCAGCGGGATAGTAGACAGACGGACGGCCAGAGCGGAGGAAGCGTGCCGAAGGGTTACGGTAGGAGCCGAGTCGGTCGTGGTAGGCCAGCACGGTGACTTGCAAGAACGTGAAGGCGGAAGGACCCAGAAAAACCAGGGGTAGCTTAGAAACTCGACGCAGCATCCACAGCGGATGGAGAAGGTGGACTGGTCCGACCAGAGGCTTCAGAGGGATAAAAAAGTAGTTCTTTTAAAAACACTCTAAATTAGAGCGGCGGGCCAGAGAAAAATCTGCAGAAGAGTGTAGATCAGAAGTGTATGTGCGCAGAAAGCAACAGGGAAAGTACAAGGTAAAATGGGTGTGTTCCAAGGGAAAAGATGGTAGCTGATGTCACAAGCGGTTTAAGGGGTAGAAGGGCGCACAGCACGCCATTGTTGAGGACTAGCGGTTAGACCGGGGAGCAGTACGGATGGCCGGCAGTTGCGCTCCCGCAAGTTTACCAACTAAGCTTTGCTTTTTGGCTAAATCTGGATAAGACGGTGGCAAAGTAACGTTCGCGTAGGTGGTGAAGTTATCTTGACTGTCAATGAGTGTTGATATTAATATGTGACAATTACTGAGGCTCAGACGCAAATAGTTAATTGAGCAAAGCGTATTGCGTGCAACAACACGTCAGTCATTGAACGCGGTAAGTTAGTTGCTGTGCTCGCTCCCGTCCTTGCAATACTGTTTTTATTTCTGCCAATGATCATTATGACCAATTGGTTATGATCATGCTTATTTTTATGTGGGATATCAAGTGTAAGTAAAGACTGAGTTCCGTGGCATATGGTAATACAAGATCCTGACCTTGTGCATTAAAAGACACGCGTGGCAGCCAAGTGAATTATGATAATACGATCACAATCGGGATTAGCATGATTGAGACAACAACCAAATGCAATCGGTTTCCGACAGCGCTCTTAAACCCGCTTAGAGGGGCATATCCGTCTGACCGCTATCTTGCTAGATAATGGTGCGCCAACTATGATTTTGAAATTTGTTTGCAATAAATTGTATCAAAGGATTTTGAGGCCAACGTGACTCTATAAAAATGGTTCAAATGTCTCTGAGCACTATGGGACTTAACTACTGAGGTCATCAGTCTCCTAGAACTTAGAACTACTTAAACCTAACTAACCTAAGGACATCACACACATCCATGCCCGAGGCAGGATTCGAACCTGCGACCGCTCGGCCACCCAGACCGGTTGTCTCTAGAATACACTCCTGGAAATGGAAAAAAGAACACATTGACACCGGTGTGTCAGACCCACCATACTTGCTCCGGACACTGCGAGAGGGCTGTACAAGCAATGATCACACGCACGGCACAGCGGACACACCAGGAACCGCGGTGTTGGCCGTCGAATGGCGCTAGCTGCGCAGCATTTGTGCACCGCCGCCGTCAGTGTCAGCCAGTTTGCCGTGGCATACGGAGCTCCATCGCAGTCTTTAACACTGGTAGCATGCCGCGACAGCGTGGACGTGAACCGTATGTGCAGTTGACGGACTTTGAGCGAGGGCGTATAGTGGGCATGCGGGAGGCCGGGTGGACGTACCGCCGAATTGCTCAACACGTGGGGCGTGAGGTCTCCACAGTACATCGATGTTGTCGCCAGTGGTCGGCGGAAGGTGCACGTGCCCGTCGACCTGGGACCGGACCGCAGCGACGCACGGATGCACGCCAAGACCGTAGGATCCTACGCAGTGCCGTAGGGGACCGCACCGCCACTTCCCAGCAAATTAGGGACACTGTTGCTCCTGGGGTATCGGCGAGGACCATTCGCAACCGTCTCCATGAAGCTGGGCTACGGTCCCGCACACCGTTAGGCCGTCTTCCGCTCACGCCCCAACATCGTGCAGCCCGCCTCCAGTGGTGTCGCGACAGGCGTGAATGGAGGGACGAATGGAGACGTTTCGTCTTCAGCGATGAGAGTCGCTTCTGCCTTGGTGCCAATGATGGTCGTATGCGTGTTTGGCGCCGTGCAGGTGAGCGCCACAATCAGGACTGCATACGACCGAGGCACACAGGGCCAACACCCGGCATCATGGTGTGGGGAGCGATCTCCTACACTGGCCGTACACCACTGGTGATCGTCGAGGGGACACTGAATAGTGCACGGTACATCCAAACCGTCATCGAACCCATCGTTCTACCATTCCTAGACCGGCAAGGGAACTTGCTGTTCCAACAGGACAATGCACGTCCGCATGTATCCCGTGCCACCCAACGTGCTCTAGAAGGTGTAAGTCAACTACCCTGGCCAGCAAGATCTCCGGATCTGTCCCCCATTGAGCATGTTTGGGACTGGATGAAGCGTCGTCTCACGCGGTCTGCACGTCCAGCACGAAAGCTGGTCCAACTGAGGCGCCAGGTGGAAATGGCATGGCAAGCCGTTCCACAGGACTACATCCAGCATCTCTACGATCGTCTCCATGGGAGAATAGCAGCCTGCATTGCTGCGAAAGGTGGATATACACTGTACTAGTGCCGACATTGTGCATGCTCTGTTGCCTGTGTCTATGTGCCTGTGGTTCTGTCAGTGTGATCATGTGATGTATCTGACCCCAGGAATGTGTCAATAAAGTTTCCCGTTCCTGGGACAATTAATTCACGGTGTTCGAATTTCAATTTCCAGGAGTGTATAACTGCTTTTATCAGAGCTACGTAGAATTATTTAGTAGCACCGGAATTCCTCTCCTAAACCGTAGTTCTACGTATTTGCTAAGTTCAGAATCCAGTGGGTGCCAAGTAACACACAAGCGGCTGAACTGCAGATAAGGGCAGGTAAGATTACAAGTCCAGAGACTGCAGAGAGGCGCAGGTAAGTCACAAAGAGGATCTGCTACGCACCCTTGTAAATCTACCGCTTACCGTACCAGACAATCCAAGGGGTCCAGTACGTTATAAGTTAGAGGGAAGTTACAAGGTGGTACATCCGCCTAGGGAATGTTACAAGGGTTGCATACGCTCACTTATGAGACACTGCGGAGAGGCTTAATCCAGGACAGTGGCGAAAAGACTGGTGACAAGGAGATTTACACCACCACCTCTCCTTACCTAGCTGGTCAAAAATAGACCCCCCCCCCCCCGCGTCCTTTTCTTCCTTTCTTTTTTTACGGCAGGCTCGCTTGATTTTAGTTCCTCTTCTTCCTCTTCAGAGAGTTTCCTTTTACGTTTTAAAAACCTTTTATACACATACACGCTTAAATCCTTCACATTTTGCGTATCTGCATATTGCGAAGTGGAAAGACATGTAGTGACATTATAAAACGAACTTCGAGAAAGAATTCAGCGTTTTAGGACACAGTAAAACTTTGTAAACCCATCTTGTTATATAAAATGATGAGATCCCTCCCACTGCGGATGTTTTTTCCTTTTTCTTTTTTCGACGCGAGCAGTCACCTTAATAGTTTTGTTATTACACATAAAACTGGAAGCACATACATGTTCCGTTACATAACTGTTTCCTAGTGGTAAGGAAACAAAAACAACACATTGTATAATAATGAACAATAGAAGTAAACGCCTCTCCCTGCGTAAAAATCAGAAGGCTGCACACACGCGGCTATGTGCTAATGATTACAAGGTGATCACCTTGTCTTGCGGACGAGGTCCGGGCACGTCATCTGGAAGAATAATGCCGTGTGTCCCTATCATTGTTCCTGTGTCATTGTTCCTGGGCTGGAAATCAGACGTCCCCTGTGAAGTTACCTTCTCATGCCCGCTACACCCAGTTGCGGAGGGAGTCCAAGAACATACTGCCCAAAAAATTGGCGCTCTGCTGCCGATAGCGCTGGTGGTGCTGAAGACGAGTGAACAATTCCTGTATAAAAACCCAAAAATCAAGAATGCTCTTGTCACTGTCACGGGACAGATAAGATGTCGACGTGCCTTTGAACCACGTTACTGCATAGGTCTTAGTGCGAGGGAAGTCTCATACGGGAATAACAGGGACTGTGGGTCCACTGCATGTGTGGCTGTGTAAAGACGAAGGGCAGTTATCAGCTGCCACCTCCCCGCATGGGATACGCGCTCGATACGATGTGCACCCACGTCTGGTAGACGATACTGTCGGCCGAGTGGAGAGCTGATCGTATTAATGGAATGGCGCCGCTGTTGTGTCACATGTTTTTTGACCATCCGATACAAAGTCGTCCGGGTCTTCGTGTCGAGGAGGGGATGATGTACTGCGCGCCAGACCGTGGGCCAAGTCATCGTAGGTTGACGTCGTCTCATTCCATCACATTCCAGTTATGTATTGTTATCACCAGACTGTAAACATCGCACTCCGTAGGGGGCCTGATGCGTGGAAGATTGGTGTGAATCAAAGCAAACGAAAACGGTCTTGACGTGGGAAAGCGATGAGAATATATGTGCCACTGCATTGGGAGGTAATCGGGAGGTAGGAGCCAGCTCTTCGATCAGGGTGACCTTTAAGCTTGCTGACGTCAGCTCCACAACTTGATCATCGTATTGACACAGACGGCTGACCCTCGTACTTGGAAGTTGACAAGACATAGGCCGCCGTCGCCGGTAGTAGGGTTGAGGGTATCATAGCTAACTTTTAGTATCACCGCCGCGCTCACGAAATAGTCAAAGGCTGCCATCAGCCTGCGTGCCATTATCTTTGACATCGGTAAAATGGCTATTCTGGACACCAGATGAATATAGACATAAGTAACCCTTTGAATCATGTTTAATGTCTGGAGTAGATTGCCTCGGACGCTGGGAAGAAGTTGGGAACAATTACTCACAGGCCTCCTCGTCACATCGTGTTTGAAGACAATCCTCAAACATATACGTGTATCTTGTAATGGGAACGGGGGCATACTTCCGTCTGGGAGATCCCTGTAAACTGTCCTAACGTAAGATGGACAAAGGATAGAAGACGTGGAAGGGCGAACTCAGGCTGAGCACATCATTTATCATAATGATAGTTAAGTGATAGAATGATAGTTAAAACCACAATCTTCTCTTACACCGATATGTAGTAATGAACAGCAAATTTCTCTTATATAAATAGTATTTAGCTAAGAGGAATATCAATTTAAACACAAGCAAATTTTAAACGGAGAAACAACAATTGAAATGAGTACCGTTTATCAGAATAAATTGGCCGAAGCCACCCTTATTCCCTCAGGGGCCACTCCTAAAACTCAGTAGACAACGAGTTAAAGTCACACAAAATTGTAAACGGGCTCTTAAATAAAACTCACACAAATATAACAGTAGAATTAAGGAAAGGTTCCTAAATTAAATTATACAACAACCAGGAACAAGAATCAATCCTGCGAGAAAGACGGCAAATTCACAACATTAAGCCTGAAGTCTTGGAATGAGTTACAAGAAGGGTGCAACCAAGTTATGCCAAGCTGACTATCAAGAGCAGTGAATTACAGATGGAATTTAAAAGTAAAAAACTTAAGTACAGTAAAGGTTCGTAAACTCGGATACAGAAAATAGATTCTTAGTTTCGTAACGTTAGAGCACAAAACAGTGTGAGCTCGAAAAGGTAGTTACTTAAAACCACCCATCAAACAGAATAAAAGGAAAATTTAACTTGCATAGCAGCAGCAGCTTTAATCAGTACTCTAGCGAGAGCTAACGGCCACCGGCAACGCCGCCCGGGTAGATGCACAGGCCGAGATACATCTACATCTACGTGATTACTCTCCTATCCATAATAAAGTGCCTGGCAGAGGGTTCAATGAGCCACCTTCAAGCTGTCTCTCTACCGTTCCACTCTCGAACAGCACGCGGGATAAACGAGGACATACATTTTCCTGTGAGAGCCCTGATTTCTCTTATGTTGTCGTGATGATCATTTCTCCCTCTGTAGATGGGTGCCAACAGAATGTTTTAGCAATCTGAGGAGAAGACTGGTGATTGAAATTTCATGAAAAGATCCCGACGCAACTAAAAACGCCTTTGTCTTAATAATTGCCACTCCAATTAACGTATCATCTCTGTGGAACTGTCTCCCCTACTTCGCGATAATACAGAACGAGCTGCCCTTCTTTGTACATTTTCGATGTCATCCGTCAGTCCCATTTGATACGGACCCCACACCGTACAGCAATACTCCAGAATAGGGCGAACAAGCTTGGTGTAAGCAGTCTTTTTAGCAGACCTGTTGCACCTTCTAAGTGTTCTGCCAATGAATCGCAGTCTTTGGTTGGCTCTGTCCACAACATTATCTATGTGATTGTTCCAATTTAGGGAATTTGTAATTGTACTCCCTAAGTCTTTAGTTGAATTTACAGCCTTCAGATTTGTGTGACTTATCGCGTAATCGAAATTTAGCGGATTTCTTTTAGTACTCATGTGAATAACTTCACACTTTTCTTTATTCAGGGTCAATTGTCAATTTTCGTACCATACAGATAAGTTATCTAAATCATTTTGCAATTCGTTTTGGTCATCTGATGACATTACAAGACGGTAAATGACAGCATCAACTGCAAACAATCTAAGACGACTACTCAGATTGTCCCCTATGTTGTTAATATAGATCAGAAGCAATAGAGGGCCTATAACACTTCCTTGGGAAACGCCGGATATTATTTCTGTTTTACTCGATGACTTTCGGTTTATTACTACGAATTGTGACCTTTCTGACAGAAAAAAAAACGAATCTAGTAGCACAACTGAGGTGATATTCCATAGGCACGCAGTTTAGCTAGAAGACGCTTGTGAGGTATTACTTCATGAGTATAAAGAGCTCACAAAATGGCTCTAAGCACTATGGGACTTAACATTTGAGGTCACCAGTCCGCTAGACTTAGAACTACTTAAACCTAACTAACATAAGGACATCACACACATCCTTGCCCGAGGCAGAATTGGAACCTGCGACCGTAGCAGCAGAGCAGTTCCGGTGTGAAGCGCCTAGAACCGCTCGACCACAGTGGCCGGCTGTAAAGAGCTAGTTGGGTTCCGCAAGAACGATATTTTCTGAATCCGTGCTGACTATGTGTCATTAAATCGTCTTCTTCGAGGTACTTTATAATGTTAGAATAGAGTATATGTTCCAAAACCCTATTGCAAATCGACGTTAGTGATATGGGCCTGTAATTCAACAGGTTGCTCCTACCACCCATTTTGGGTATTGGTGTGACTTGAGCAATTTTCCAGTGTTTAGGTACGGATCTTTCTGTGAGCGAGCGGTTGTATATAATTGCCAGTTACGGAGTAACTGTATCAGCATACTGTGAGAGGAACCTGGCTGGTATACATCTGGACCGGAAGCCTTGCCTTTATTAAGGGATTTTAGCTGCTCTGCGACACCGAAGATATCTATTTCTATATTTCTCATCTTGGAAGTTGTTGTGGATTGGAATTCAAGAATATTTACTTCGTCTTCTTTGGTGACGGAGTTTCGGATAACCGTATTTAATAACTCTGATTTAGTGGCACTGTCATCAGTGACTTCACAGCTGTTGTCGCGCAGTGAAGATATTGATTGCGTCTTGCCACTGGTGTGCTTTATGTATGACCAGAGTCTCTGGGTTTTTTTGCCAGCTTTCAAGACAGAGTTTCGTTGTGGAAATTATTGAAAGCATCTCGCATTGAAGTACACACTATATTTCGAACTTCTGCAAAACTTTGCCAGTCTTGTGGATTTTGCGTTCTTTAGATTTGGCATGCTTTTTTCGTTGCTTCTGCGTCAGCGATCTGACCCGTTTTGTGTACCATTGGGGATCAGTACCACCACTTATTAATTTATGTGGTATATATCTCTCAATTCGATATTATCTCTTTGAAATCATTCCTCAACTTTTCTACGCTTACATGATCAGATCGGAAGGAGTGCAGACTGTCTCTTAGAAAGGCGTTAAGAGCATTTTTATCAGCTTTTTTAAATAGATAATTATACTTTGCGTTTCTTTTTGATGGTTGTAGGAGTTACGGTATTCAGCCTAACAGCTACTGTCTTGTGGTCGCTAATCCCTATATTCGTCACGATACTATTTGTCCAGGATTATTTGTTGCTAAGAGGTCAAGTATGCTTTCGCAACCACTTACGCTTCGAGTGGGCTCATGAAATAATTGTTCACAATAATTTTCTGATAAAGCATTCAGTACGATTTCGGATGACGTTTTATGCCTGCTGCCGGCTTTAAACGTATAATTTTTCCAGTATATCGAGGGTAGATTAAAGTCACCACCGACTATATTTGTTTGACTAAGGTACCTATTTGAAATGAGACTCAAGTCTTCTGTGAACTGTTCAGCAACTATATCTTCTGAGTCGGAGAGTCGGTAAAACGACCAAATTAAAAGTTTAATCCGATTGTCAAGTATAAACTCAACCCATACTATTTCGCAGAAACTATCTACTTCAATTACACTACAAAGCAAACTACTTCTGACAGTAATACAGCAGTACGTAGACGCAGGCAGGCATCGCGTCGATTATAACGTCACGGCTTAGAAGGCAAAGTTGTCAACAGACAGCATACACATTACGATACACGCAATTAGATGTTCTGGCCTTTTAAGACTTAGTAGAACCCTTAAAGTAACGTAACATTTGCTAAGCAACCCTAAATTAAGTGAATAATCTTTTAATTATAGGCAGAAATTTCAATTACAGTACTAAGCTGCTACTACAAAGTTAAGACATTTGTAATAACCAATGGCAGATTTACGAACAGACATGTAATGCTCTTTTGAAACTACAGAATAACAGATACAAGCTTACCCGTCTACTACGGACTTACGCTTAACATTTACAGATGAGATTCAGGTTACAGACCCGCAAGATTTAAACCCATCTAAAACAAATTTTAAAGAAAATTAGTTTAAAAAATCAAAAGCTGATTCAACATTTCTCAAAACTTACAACAGATAAGGAATGACCTAAAGTTAAAGAACAACAAATGGAAACACCAGCGCACATTGGTCAACATTCATGTAACCGGAGACTAACTCGAAGATTCTAACAGGTCAGCTGCCCGTACAACACTTTTTTTACACACTTTAATAGAAATCACTAAAGAAATCAGCATAGTTACAATCGCGGCTTCAAATAGGTTACGGTACTTGCAAGAAAATCTCATCTTTCAAACTTCACAGGCAAGGTTCACTGAAGAAATAAACTCGATACACACCATAACTTCTTTAGTACTCCATTCGCCATCATTCGAAGCATTATTCCGGGCGGCAACATCCAAACACGGTGAGAACATTTCAGAAGGCAAATTGATGGTGCACACTCTCTCCAAAATACCGAGATCAGATTCAGTGGATGCTACTGAGCATACGGCTCCGATTACAGCAAGAAGCTCCAAGGGCCACCAAGTCGACAGACGGGCGCCTCAGTCCGTACCTGCTGACGCCTCGTACTAAAAACACCCCCCACCCCCCGCAACCTCGGCACCGCAGCACGGGTCCCGCCTTTGACCTCACTCGCAAACAGAGATAAACCGAGCGAATCACTACGGCACTCGCGCCTCCTCCCGGGACGCTAGTCAGTCAGAGGGTGGAAGACAGCACATCATCGACACGGCTCACCCTGCCTATTACCATTCTACATCTACATACATACTCCGGAATCCACCATACGGTGCGTGGTGGAGGGTACCTCGTACCACAACTAGCATCTTCTCTCCCTGTTCCACTCCCAAACAGAACGAGGGAAAATTGACTGCCTATATGCCTCTGTACGAGCCCTAAGCTTATCTTTGTGGCATTTCCGCGAAATATAAGTTGGCGGCAGTAAAATTGTACTGCAGTCAGCCTCAAATGCTGGTTCTCTAAATTTCCTGAGTAGCGATTCACGAAAAGAACGCCTCCTTTCCTCCAGAGACTCCCACCCGAGTTCCTGAAGCATTTCCGTAACACTCGCGTGATGATCAAACCTACCAGTAACAAATCTAGCAGGCCGCCTCTGAATTGCTTGTATGTCCGCCCTCAATCCGACATGATACGGATCCCAAACGCTCCAGCAGTACTCCAGACTTCGCTAAATTCAGTGACCTCGGCCAAGGAGGTGGGTGATCAGCAGTTTAGGAGACTCACAGACGCACAAAAAAACATTCCAAGAAGGAGCAAGAGACCAATTGACCCTTACAGTCAGCAGCCTCCCCCCCCCCCCTCCTTGTGGAGTCCTATGACGATAGCTAGGACAGTTGTAGGCCCAGCAGCCGGACCGGAGAGTTGTCACGCAACCGCTCTCGCGCTACCGGCGCGGCGCGCGCTTCCTCCGGATTAGGCGGCGAGCGGGCAGCAGGTTACTGCTCCCTGAGTGACAGCCGGGCCGACCTCCCGGTGGGCGCCCGCTTGTCCAATCTGCGCGCGATAGACTCGTCCGCGGCACGTGCACGCGCGACGCGACGTTTAAATTCGGGGCCCGGGTCGTGCCGGGACACGGCCGCTATTCAAATGGGAGCGCGGCGGCGGCGGTAGCCCGGCTGATTGCGGCGCCGGCTGCCCGCTGCGAGCCGCCTCCCGCCTCCCGACAGAATCCCCGCGCTACATTGTGGGCCGGATCGCCCCCGCATAATACAGATGTCAGCGGCCGATAAAGAGTTGCGCAGGCTGCTGAGGTGGCAGCGCCAAAGTCCGCCGCCGTCGCCCGTGGCTGTTCGACAACGCGCGCCTTGTTCCTATACAGGCTTTAGTCACGCAACCGTCATTGCAGCACTGTGTCAATACCCTCTCGAGACTTCCAGCGGGTTTCGATTCATTCTCCACTTAATGTAAATCAGATGCGTACTGTTCGGATGGACGGGCTTACCAACGTGCTTCCGCATCACAAGCTACACTCGTATTAGGTAGAGTGCTGGCAAGAGATGACGTAAATCCTGTTTCCTAACGGTCCAACAAGATGAAATGTTCTATAGGGCATACAAAATGCCTCTTAACAAAGACAAAAAGTGCATCGAGTGGAGATAAATATGGGAACACCGGGAGAAATACACTGAACATGAATCCAGGTGCTAGCCTAGCCTGCAGGTTGCATTGCTGTATCTAACCACGAACGGCATCTGTGCAATGCTCTCAATATGTTTCAAGTAACAGTCGTAGTCAGAACAGTTCAAATGGCTCTGAGCACTATGGGACTTAGCAACTGAGGTCATCAGTCCCCTAGAACTTAGAGCTACTTAAACCTAACTAACCTTAGGACATCATACACATCCATGCCCGAGGCAGGATTCGAACCTGCGACCGTAGCGGTCGCGCGGTTCCAGACTGAACCGCCTAGAACCGCTCGACCACACCGTCCGGCGTCAGAACGGTGTCATGGATAAGTTGAGTGAACCACGTCGGAGATAAGTGAATTCGAACGTGGGTAAATTGTTGCTGCTCGTAGAAGCAGTGTTTGATGCTTAAAGAGGCATCGTCTCCAAGATTTACACCGCGTAAAGGGAAAGCGGGAAAACGTCTTCCGCTAAGTCACAGCGCACTCGAAAGTGTGTGTTGATTGATCGTGACGAATGGCCATTGAAGAAGACCGTGACGAAAACAGAAGAGGTCGGCATCTCCAAATGTCACTGCAGGACTGAAACAAATCTTGACAGCAAGAAAATAACTCGAAAGGAACTCCATAAGCTCGGAATTGCAGAGCGACCTGGAATTCCAAAACCACTCATCAGGGATGCAAATGTCCGTAACAGGAAAAAGTGGTGCCGAAGCTGGGATATGGAGAAATTGAATAAAGTAATTTCTTTAGATGAATTTTTATTCACATTTTTTTCCAAAATCGCTGAGTTTAGGACCCAGGGGTGAAAAATGACAGGGATTCGGTGATGATTTGGGTGACTATATCGTGGTATTTCCTGGGCCTCAGTGGTTACTCTGCAAGGTCGTATTATTGCCAAGCAATATGCAACCAATTTGGTGCAATGTTTGTTCCCCGCCCGCATCTCGTGGTCGTGCGGTAGCGTTCTCGCTTCCCACGCCCGGGTTCCCGGGTTCGATTCCCGGCGGGGTCAGGGATTTTCTCTGCCTCGTGATGGCTGGGTGTTGTGTGCTGTCCTTAGGTTAGTTAGGTTTAAGTAGTTCTACGTTCTAGGGGACTGATGACCGTAGATGTTAAGTCCCGTAGTGCTCAGAGCCATTTGAACCATTTTTTTGTTTGTTCCCCAATGGTGATGCTGTGTTCAAAGGAAACACAGGCCCCGTTCACACAGCTGGCATCTTCCAGAAAGGCCGGCCGGAGTGACCGTGCGGTCTAGGCGCTACAGTCTGGAACCGAGCGACCGCTACGGTCGCAGCTTCGAATCCTGCCTCGGGCATGGATGTGTGTGATGTCCTTAGGTTGTTGTTGTTGTTGTGGTCTTCAGTTGCTTGGTTGGTTTGGGGAAGGAGACCAGACAGCGAGGTCATCGGTCTCATCGGATTAGGGAAGGAAGTCGGCCGTGCCCTTTGAAAGGAACCATCCCGGCATTTGCCTGGAGCGATTTAGGGAAATCACGGAAAACCTAAATCAGGATGGCCGGACGCGGGATTGAACCGTCGTCCTCCCGAATGCGAGTCCAGTGTCTAACCACTGCGCCACCTCGCTCGGTGTGGTCTTCAGTCCTGAGACTGGTTTGATGCAGCTCTCCATGCTACTCTATCCTGTACTCTACCCCAGTACTTACTGCAACCTACATCCTTCTGAATCTGCTTAGTGTATTCATCTCTTGGCCTCCCTCTACGATTTCTACCCTCCACACTGCCCTCCAATGCTAAATTTGTGATCCCCTGATGCCTCAGAACATGTCCTGCCAACCGGTCCCTTCTTCTTGTCAAGCTGTGCCACAAACTCCTCTTCTCCCCAATTCTATTCAATGCCTCCTCATTAGTTATGTGATCTACCCATCTAATCTTCAGCATTCTTCTGTAGCACCACATTTCGAAAGCTTCTATTCTCTTCGTGTCCAAACTATTTATCGTCCATGTTTCACTTCCATACATGGCTACACTCCATACAAATACTTTCAGAAACGACTTCCTGACAAATCCATACTCGATGTTAACAAATTTCTCTTCTTCAGAAACGCTTTCCTTGCCATTGCCAGTCTACATTTTATATCCTCTCTACTTCGACCATCATCAGTTACTTTGCACCCCAAATAGCAAAACTCCTTTACTACTTTAAGTGTCTCATTTCCTAATCTAATTCCCTCAGCATCACCAGATTTAATTCGACTACATTCCATTATTCTCGTTTTGCTTTTGTTGATGTTCATCTTATATCCTCCTTTCAAGACACTGTCCATTCCGTTCAACTGCTCTTCCAAGTCCTTTGCTGTCTCTGACAGAATTACAATGTCATCGGCGAACCTCAAAGTTTTTATTTCTTCTCCATGGATTTTAATACCTACACCAAATTTTTCTTTTGTTTCCTTTACTACTTGCTCAATATACAGATTGAATAACATCGGGGAGAGGCTACAACCCTGTCTCACTCCCTTCCCAACCACTGCTTCCCTTTCGTGCCCCTCGACCCTTATAACTGCCATCTGGTTTCTGTACAAATTGTAAATATCCTTTCGCTCCCTGTATTTTACCCCTGCCACCTTTAGAACTTGAAATAGAGTATTCCAGTCAACATTGTCAAAAGCTTTCTCTAAGTCTACAAATGCCTGAAACGTAGGTTTGCCTTTTCTTAATATTTATTCTAAGATAAGTCGTAAGGTCAATATTGCCTCACGTGTTCCAACATTTCTACGGAATCCAAACTGATCTTCCCCGAGGTCGGCTTCTACCAGTTTTTCCATTCGTCTGTAAAGAATTCGCGTTAGTATTTTGCAGCTGTGGCTTATTAAACTGATTGTTCGGTAATTTTCACATCTGTCAACACCTGCTTTCTTTGGGATTGGAATTATTGTATTCTTCTTGAAGTCCGAGGGTATTTCGCCTGTCTCATAAATCTTGCTCACCAGCTGGTAGAGTTTTGTCAGGACTGGCTCTCCCAAGGCCGTCAGTAGTTCTAATGGAATGTTGTCCACTCCTGGGGCCTTGTTTCGACTCAGGTCTTTCAGTGCTCTGTCAAACTCTTCACGCAGTATCGTATCTCCCATTTCATTTTCATCTACATCCTCTTCCATTTCTATAATATTGTCCTCAAGTACATCGCCCTTGTATAGACCCTCTAAATACTCCTTCCACCTTTCTGCTTTCTCTTCTTTGCTTAGAACTGGGTTTCCATCTGAGCTCTTGCTATTCATACAAGTGGCTCTCTTTTCTCCAAAGGTCTCTTTAATTTTCCTATAGGCAGTATGTATCTTTCCCCTAGTGAGATAAGCCTCTACACCCTTGCATTTGTCCTCTAGCCATCCCTGCTTGGCTATTTTGCACTTCCAGTCGATCTAATTTTTGAGACGTTTGTATTCCTTTTTGCCTGTTTCATTAACTGCATTTTCATATTTTCTCCTTTCATCGATTAAATTCAATATTTCTTCTGCTACCCAAGGATTTCTACTAGCCCTCGTCTTTTTATCTACTTGATCATCTGCTGCCTTCACTACTACATCCCTCAGAGCTACCCTTATTCTTCTACTGTATTTATTTCCCCCATTGCTGTCAATTGTTCCCTTATGCTCTCCCTGAACCTCTGGTCTAGTCAGTTTATCCAGGTCCCATCTCCTTAAATTCCCACCTTTCTGTAGGTTCTTCAGTTTTAATCTACAGTTCATAACCAATAGATTGTGGTCAGAGTCCACATCTGCCCCAGGAAATGTCTTACAATTTAAAACCTGGTTCCTAAATCTCTGTCTTACCATTATATAATCTATCTGATACCTACTAGTATCTCCAGGATTCTCCCATGTATATAACCTACTTTTATGATTCTTGAACCAAGTGTTAGCTATGATTAAGTTATGCTCTGTGCAAAATTCTACCAGACGGCTTCCTCTTTCATAACCCCAATCCATATTCACCTACTATGTTTCCTTCTCTCCGTTTTCCTACTCTTGAATTCCAGTCACCCATGACTATTAAATTTTCGTCTCCCTTCACTACCTGAATAATTTCTTTTATCTTATCATACATTGCTTCAATTTCTTCATCCTCTGCAGAGCTAGTTGGCATATAGACTTATACTACTGTTGTAGGCGTGGGCTTCGTATCTATCTTGGCCACAACAATGCGTTCGCTGTGCTGTTTGTAGTAGCTTACCCGCACTCCTATTTTTTATTCGTTATTAAACCTACTCCTGCATTACCTCTATTTGATTTTGTTTTTAAGACCCTGTATTCACCTGACCAAAAGTCTTGTTCCTCCTGCCACCGAACTTCACTAATTCCCACTATATCTAACTTTAACCTATCCCTTTCCCTTTTTAAATTTTCTAACCTACCTGCCCGATTAAGGGATCTGACATTCCACGCTCCGATCCGTAGAATGCCAGTTTCCTTTCTCCTGACAACGACGTCCTCTTGAGTAGTCCCCGCCCGGAGATCCGAATGGGGGACTATTTTACCTCCGGAATATTTTACCCAAGGAGACGCCATCATCATTTAACCATGCAATAAAGCTGCATGCCCTCGAGAAAAATTACGGCTGTAGTTTCCCTTTGCTTTCAGCCGTTCGCAGTGCCATTACAGCAAGGCCGTTTTGGTTAGTGTTATAAGGCCAGATCAGTCAATCATCCAGACTGTTGCCCCTTAGGTTAGTTAGGTTTAATTAGTTCTAAGTTCTAGGCGACTGATGACCTCAGAAATTATGTCGCATAGTGCTCACAGCCATTTGAATCATCTTCCAGAAATGATTGTGTGAGCACAAGGATGAATTGTCGCATCTCCCCTGTCAAATCTCAATATTATTGAGCCTTTGTTGTTTATTTTTAAGAGAAGTGTGCGTGATCGCTGTGCATCTCCATCGTCGTTGCCGGAACTTGCCACTACTTTGGAGGAAGAGTGGTATAAGATGTCACTGAAAACCATACAAGATCTGTATCACTTCTGAGATGAATGGAACCTGTTTTAAATCCCAACAGGTTTAGCACACAGTATTAGGCGTGGTAATTTTTGCGTTTCTGGTATTTCAATACGTTTGTCCTTAAGTTTAACTAGACACGATAAGAAAGATTAAAGCAGGAAATCGAGTATCACCTTACTTTTATGAACAGATTTTTGAAGAAAATAAAGAACAAAAAACTCACCGAAAGTTTGATAGTAAAAGCATCAAAAATAAGATTACTTCACCAACGATATTCGAAAATAGTCGCACAAAGCCGCTGAAGATAACAGAAATAATTTCGTTTTGTCGCTGTGAAATGTTCCTTTGTCTCGACATCGGAGAGCTAGTAATGTCGCACAACTGCTGGAACCCACTCATTCTCGATGCACAGGACAAATTACGTGGTTTATTACTCCAATGAGTTACCGGGAAACTATTGGCGGTCCTAAATTAATTTATGCACTCCTACCCTTTTAAAACCAGTCTAGCTCAAAGCTCCACTACGTAGTACGAAATCTGTTCTAACCATTCACGTGCCCACACACTAAGCTACAGTACTCACACTCACTCTAAGGAAAATAAAAGAAAGGTGCACCACGAAGGAGTTACGCAAATTGGTCACAAATTGATATTTGGCGGCAGATGGGTCAATGTGTGACGCTGCAGCGCAATTTCACCATGTAACTGCCAAGGATAGCAAACAGGGGACATTTCGATTCCAGAGCATAAAGAATTTGGGAATTTCATTTTGTGTACTCCGTTAGACAGTAACTATACTTTCCAATCACGCTCATGAACAATATACGCACATGTCAGCATTTGATAGAGGACGTGCTGTTGAGTTCAAAGAAGTCCGTTGGAGGAATCGGCGAATCGCTCGTCATTTCAACATGAGCGATAGAACTATTCGACAATGCTGCCAGGAATGGATGAACCATGACCGAATTCAGCGTCAAGAAAAAGGCGGTCGACCAAGGGAGACAACGGAACGAGAGGACCGAGCAGTCGTCAGAGAGGCACTCAGAGCCCTAGATTCATCATTATTATCTATCAGACGTGCAGCTGGTTCTTCAGTGGCTGCAAGTATCATTAATAAGATGTACGCAGAAATGGGGCTGAGCTTGTAATATCTCTTTATATTCTGCTAATTATCCCTGCAGAATTCTATGAGTGAATTACGTTTCCTACTTCACCATCTACACTCCTGGAAATTGAAATAAGAACACCGTGAATTCATTGTCCCAGGAAGGGGAAACTTTATTGACACATCCCTGGGGTCAGATACATCACATGATCACACTGACAGAACCACAGGCACATAGACACAGGCAACAGAGCATGCACAATGTCGGCACTAGTACAGTGTATATCCACCTTTCGCAGCAATGCAGGCTGCTATTCTCCCATGGAGACGATCGTAGAGATGCTGGATGTAGTCCTGTGGAACGGCTTGCCATGCCATTTCCACCTGGCGCCTCAGTTGGACCAGCGTTCGTGCTGGACGTGCAGACCGCGTGAGACGACGCTTCATCCAGTCCCAAACATGCTCAATGGGGGACAGATCCGGAGATCTTGCTGGCCAGGGTAGTTGACTTACACCTTCTAGAGCACGTTGGGTGGCACGGGATACATGCGGACGTGCATTGTCCTGTTGGAACAGCAAGTTCCCTTGCCGGTCTAGGAATGGTAGAACGATGGGTTCGATGACGGTTTGGATGTACCGTGCACTATTCAGTGTCCCCTCGACGATCACCAGTGGTGTACGGCCAGTGTAGGAGATCGCTCCCCACACCATGATGCCGGGTGTTGGCCCTGTGTGCCTCGGTCGTATGCAGTCCTGATTGTGGCGCTCACCTGCACGGCGCCAAACACGCATACGACCATCATTGGCACCAAGGCAGAAGCGACTCTCATCGCTGAAGACGACACGTCTCCATTCGTCCCTCCATTCACGCCTGTCGCGACACCACTGGAGGCGGGCTGCACGATGTTGGGGCGTGAGCGGAAGACGGCCTAACGGTGTGCGGGACCGTAGCCCAGCTTCATGGAGACGGTTGCGAATGGTCCTCGCCGATACCCCAGGAGCAACAGTGTCCCTAATTTGCTGGGAAGTGGCGGTGCGGTCCCCTACGGCACTGCGTAGGATCCTACGGTCTTGGCGTGCATCCGTGCGTCGCTGCGGTCCGGTCCCAGGTCGACGGGCACGTGCACCTTCCGCCGACCACTGGCGACAACATCGATGTACTGTGGAGACCTCACGCCCCACGTGTTGAGCAATTCGGCGGTACGTCCACCCGGCCTCCCGCATGCCCACTATACGCCCTCGCTCAAAGTCCGTCAACTGCACATACGGTTCACGTCCACGCTGTCGCGGCATGCTACCAGTGTTAAAGACTGCGATGGAGCTCCGTATGCCACGGCAAACTGGCTGACACTGACGGCGGCGGTGCACAAATGCTGCGCAGCTAGTGCCATTCGACGGCCAACACCGCGGTTCCTGGTGTGTCCGCTGTGCCGTGCGTGTGATCATTGCTTGTACAGCCCTCTCGCAGTGTCCGGAGCAAGTATGGTGGGTCTGACACACCGTTGTCAATGTGTTCTTTTTCCATTTCCAGGAGTGTATATACTCGCAGAATCGATGCGCAAAGTAATACAGTACTATTACTATTCCATTACTCTTTGTAATATTCTCTCTGGTGTGTGTTTAGAGGACTTCTAGGATCATCTCCGTACCTAATAGCCGCATTGAATAATTGTAATTTTGCTATCGAGATTACTGGAACAAAGAGATTGAAAATATATTGTATGCTACTCAAGAAAACATATACTAAGCATTTACATCAGAGGTGTGTATGGAATTTCATTATATATGTATTCTCTAATTGGGAAATTGCACGGAGGTGTCGTTTCGTTGGTAATCAGAAGGGAACTTCCGATGAATTGGAAACGAACCTGCAATTATTAGATCCAAGAGCTCCGTTATTTCATCGGATAATTAAACTCTATCAAAGCAAACCTTCCGCTTGATCTGAGGTTTCCCGACTGACTACGGAACGCAAGAAAACCAAGACATTTTATTTACATAGGGTTGCAGATCGCTTCGAATCATCGAGACTGCGGACAAGGAGAGTCATCGTCCGATTCTGATTAAACAAGTAAAGCTTAATTATAACTTTCTTGAGTGACTGTGATGACTGTGATATGGCTGCTGATGAAAGAGATCATTAATAAAATACTAATAACTAACTTTCCTCCTCACCAGCAACCAGTATAAACACATTATTAATTAAAAATTATAAGCTCATGGCACACCTTATGCACTAACAAGCCCGTCTGCAGTGGTGTCGGGCACATTCGGCGTGGAATCTCATTGACCAGAGTAAAATTATCTTCAGTGCCGAGACCCACTTCGATCTGAGCCCCGATGACCAGCGAAGAAGTGCCTGGAATCGCCCCAACAGTGGTGGGATACCAGATTTACTGTTGCTGTCACACAACCCGACAATCAGGAGTGATGGTCTGTGGGGCCACGTCATTTCATAGCAGAACCTCTTCCATGGCACGCTAACAGCACAGCTGTACGGCGACGATATTGTACGCCCCGTTTTGTTGCCCTTCATGGTAAGCTATCCTCGTCTTACATTTCAGCAAGACAATGCCCCCTCGGTGAGAGTTTCTACTGCTTCTCTTCGTGCTTGCCAAACCATACCTTGGCCAACAAGGTCGTCGGATCTCACCCCAGTTGAGAACGTTTGGAACATTATAGGCTGGACCCTCCAATAAGCTCGGGGTTTTGACGATCTATCGATCCAATTGGACAGAATCTGGCACAGTATCTCTTAGAAGAGCATTCAACAACTCTCCCAGTCGATGCCAAGCGAAATAACAGCCTGCGTAAGGACTAGAAGTGGACCAACGATTTATTCACTTGCTCGATTTGTGAAGCTCTTTATCTTGAATAAATCATCCAGTTCTGCTGAAACTGTAATCTTGGTTTGTCTGTACACCTACTTGACGCTTACCGATTTCCGTCTCAGTTCGATAATTCATTCTTATGGTGTATGAAATTCGAAACACTAATCAGAATTGGTGAATTCCTTTAGCCTTTCTGTACTTAAAACATAATTTTATGGATCACGAAGAATCACTTACTCCAACCTTCAGAAATGTGAAGCACTTTTAAAGACCTACTGTCTCAGAGGGACCATAGCTTGTGTCCTACACTCAGGAGGGCTGCCAGCCGACGCCCTGTTTCTAAATAGCACTCCTCTGCAGCTTGCTGCTCCCCGACAGGAGTTTTGTAGATCATTACATTAATACTTGTTCCATAGATTATGAATATTAAAACTTCTTCATTTAAATGAGTATGTCTGTACTTAAATTGCAGAATGAATGAGAAGATGAAACTTCTACGTTATTTGATTCTGAAACAGCTGAGTAAAACTGAACGTACTGAGCCTACTTTCTCTTTACTTTTTCTTATCATGTCAACACTGACCCACAATATTCTAGCGCGACGCAATCTGACTGCTCAAAAAAATTACAACCTGACTTCAAATAATTAATTCAAGAGAATGGCCCTGACTAAAAAGAAATCTTAACAATAACCTATACATTTCATTAAACACTTACGTCATAAAAATATTCATTACGCGACTTCTGCAATACAGCGAGCGTCAATACTGCCAGCTAAATAAAAGATTCTAACTACTAGAGCCACAAACTACTAACAGGCATCTGGTTAGCAAAGGTAAGATTTTGTTGCAAACCAAATAATGTATTTTTTACATTCATAATGTCGCATCCAGTGCAAACACGAATATAAATCGTCATTGACTCTAGTACAAAGGTATATAATCATGAATAATATTCAATCTCCATGGCGAACCTGTACAGATCGTTAGCCTGCGCTAACACTTCAGACCTCTACCTTCCATCAATGCTAACTTCTAACATCCATCACTGCTGGCTGTTCACCTCCAAATGCCCAACAGTACTTCCATCACTGCTGGCGACTAACTTCCAACTGCCCAACACTACTGGCGATTAACATTCAACAACGAGTCCAACCAGGCACAGAGTCTCTTCCAAAGAAAGCGCAGTCCGAGATCCAATGCAAAGCGCTACACAGCGCTGCGAACACAGAAGCTACCCACTTACAATATGACTTTTTGTAATCATATGGAATGTGTCAGTTTCATATAAGTTTTCGCTAAACAATACAATTTTTTTCTGTTACTAATTCATATCTAAAAATTCTTCTATTGAGTAGAAGGAGTTCTCATTCAGAAATTATTTTAATTTGTTTTTAAATGTTGGTTGGTTATTTGTCAAACTTTTAATGCTATTTGGGAAATGGCCAAAAATTTTTGTGGCAACATAGTTCACCCGTTTTGTGCCAAAGTCCGATTCAACCCAGAATGGTGAAGATCATCTTTTCTTCTAGTGTTGTAGCTATGCACTTCGCTATTAGTTTTGAACTGGGATGTGTTATTAATAACAAATTTCGTAAGTTAGTATATGTGTTGCGAAGTACTGTGAATATCCCAAGTTTCTGAAATAAATGGCTGCAGGATGATCTTGGGTGGGCTCCAGCTATTATTATGATTACAAGTTTTGTGCAATCAGTACTTTTTCTCTGAATGATGAATTACCCCAAAATATGATGCCATACGAAAGCAGTGAATAAAACAGCCGTACAAAATTTGCAATAACTCTAATAGCATAAGTAGCTGAACCTAACTGTTGCAGCAGATCAGTGTGTATCTTCCAGTCCAGTTTCCCCATCAATATATACACACAGAAACTGTGAATATTCTGTCTTAGCAAGAGACTTCTGTTCACAGTCTATACTTATCGATGGTGTTATGCCAGTTACTGTATAGAATTGTACATAGTGTGTTTCTCAAAATTTACGTAGTCCATTTACAGAGAACCACTTTGTTGGGCATCATGATTACTATACTTGTGTCATCAGCAACAAAACTAGCTTTGCATCTTCATGAATATAATGTGGCAAGTCATTAACATATATTAAGATCAATAATGGACCCAAGAATCATTAATATATTTTAAGAACAATAATGCGCAGTGGCTAGCACACTGAACTCGCATTCGGGAGGACGACGGTTCAATCCCGCGTCTGGCCATCCTGATTTAGGTTTTCCGTGATTTCCCTAAATCGCTCCAGGCAAATGCCGGGATTGTTCCTTTGAAAGGGCACGGCCGACTTCATTCCCCTCCCTTCCCTCATCCGATGAGACCGATGACCTCGCTGTCTAGTCTCCTCCATCAAAAAACAACCAACAACAAGAACAATAATGGACCCAAGACTGAACCCTGTGGGACACCATTCGTGGTACGTCCCCAGTTATAGGACTCTGCTGATTTTTGCACATAATCTGTACTGTTAATTTCAACCTGCTGCATTCTTCCAGTTAAATATGAATTAAACCATTTGTGCACTGTCCCACTCATACCACAATATTTCAGGTTATCTAGAAGAATTTCGTGCTTCACACAGTCAGTAGCCTTTGAGAGATCACAAAATATCCCAGTGGGTGCTATTCGGTTAATCAGAGCATTCAATATTTGAACAGTGAAAACATATACAGCATTTTCTGTTGAAAAGCCTTTCTGAATATGTGAAGCTGCTCTTGAATACATTACTTTTTCAACAATTTTGGATAAAACTGTGAGAAGTAAGATTGAGCGACAGTTGTTAGCATCAGATCTATCCCCTTTTCTCTGCAATCGTTTAACGACAGCATATTTCAGTTTATCCAGAAAAATGTCCTCTTTCAGCGAGATACTACATACGTGGCTGAGAATCCTACTTATTTGTTGGGAACAAGCTTTTAGTGCTCTGTTGGGAATGCCATCAATTCCATGCAAATTTTTAATTTTGAGTGAATTTATTATGCAGAGATGGGCTGAATTCCAGTTTTATCAAATTGCATTCGTATTGCCTCTTCCTTATGCATTTTGTAATGAATAGCTGGATCCTATATTCTCTATTACGCTTAAAAATAATTATTAAAATATTTTCAACTTCTGGCTTTTTGCTAACCAACTTTTCATTGAGTTTGATAGAAATACACTCTTTCTGTGCTCTCGGTAGCCTATTGGTTTTGGAAAACACCTGCCTGCACGGGAAACTCATGGTCCCAAAGTCAGCCTTATGAGTTCCATTCACAAACCACTTAGATACCGACTCTGGAATCCCTAACAGTGAACCGGGCATTTCAAATAAAGCTGTCAGAAGCGAGACTGGGCGGTAGTTTTTAATGTCAGACCTCTTCCCTTTTTTGTACTGGGAGCTCATTCAATACTAAACTTCAGTCAATAACAATATCGGTACATATGGAGCCGACGTTCCCTTCAAAATATCGTTATTGCCTCTTGAGCGAAAATGTTAACCATCACTGGTCCAGACTACAGGCCGATCCTACTGCCTGATGCAGGCATGACATATAACAATTGGATCGTCGATAGACATACATTAAATGTGTTATAAATATGGCAAAGAATTTTACACTTGCGCAGATCAGCTGTGTATTTATCCTCTTGCAAGAATGCAAAGGTTACAGTCATAAATTACACTAACGGTCTCTGCACAGTCATTGTCCTATTGTAAATATTTCTATTGCTGTATTCCTACACACCGAATTTGAATTAAAAACACTAACCATTTCGCAGTTATTTGTTTTCGGAGTTTTGTGCAAATCCGGGTACATAAGGTCACGCTCTCTTACGTGAGCAACGTGAAGCCTCCTAGAGTCAGTAAAGGATTCAGCCTCGCAAGACTGACATCAGTTATGTGTTCACAACAGAAAATGTTAAAGCGTTTGACTAACTTACAACAACGTACATATACCAGTACGGACCATAACAGGCTACGACCTCGTAGACCACGTAACTTCCGAACTGTATAGGACGGCATGCAATGAAACGTGCAACAACCTCAAATTACTCGAAGCTCCCATGTGAACGACCGAATCATCACCTCGGCCACGCTACTCGTATTCCAATCGCCACTACTCAGAATACTATAAATAAAAAGCAGTAAAAAATTATAATCTTTCATCAGCTTGCACATGCCAATGAACAATTTGAAAAATATTTCCTCGTAATACCTTAATACCTGGCAGAACAAGAAAAAGTTTCCAGTTAATACCTGACAGAACAAGAAAAAGTTTCCAGATGCTGGTACGGCATTAGCTGATGCGTAAATGCACCATCGAACTAGGAACATGCAGCATATCGGTGGAGGAACACTGCACGATTCTAACGATTTTACGTTTCTGGGGAGAGGTGTTAGTACGAAACGTGGGACGCATCCGACGGAGTATGAGAAAATTTCCAACAGACCATACATGCGTCTGTGTAGGATCATACACCAAAACGTATCTACATATACATCTACATACATGCTCCGCAAGCCTGCGTATGGTGCGTGGCAGAGGGTGCCCTGTCCTACTACTGGTCATTTCCTTTCCTCTTCCACCCGGAAAAAGAGCGAAGAAAAACGACCGACTATATGCCTCCGTAAGATCCCTAGTCGCTCTAATTCTATCTTCGTGTTCCTTACGCAAAATTTCTGTTGGCGGCAGCAAAATAATTCTGCAGCCAGCCTCAAATGGCCGGTTCACTAAATTTTCTCAACTGTGCTCCTCGAAAAGGTAGTGATTCCTATCTAAGTCATGTTCGAACCTATCGGTAACAAATCTAGCAGCCCGCCTCTGAATGGCTTCGATGTCTTCCTTGAATCCGATATGGTGCGGATCCGAAACACTCGAACAGTATTCAACAATGGGTCGCACCAGTGTCCTATATGCGGTCGCCTTTACAGATGAACCGCACTCTCCTAAAATCCTCCCAATAAACCGAACTCGACCATTCATCTTCCCTAACGCAATCCCCACATGCTAGTTCCATTTCATATCCATTTGCTTCTTAAAATCCAGATATTTAAACGGCGTGACTGTGTCAAGCAGGAAAATTAAGATTTGTTTTTCCTACTCATCCACATTAACTTACTTTTTTCCAAATTTAGAGCTACCTGCCAGTCATCACACTAACTAGAAATGTTGTCTAAGTCATCTGGTATCTTCCTACAGTCACTCAACTTCGACACCTTAGCGCAGAGCGCAGCATTATTAACAAACAAGCGCAGATTGCTGGCCACCCTGTTCACCTATAGAAAATAATAGCCGTCACATCACACAGCCCGGGACACTCCTGACGATACCCCTGTCTCTTATGAACACTCACTGTCGAGGACAACATCCTGACTTCTGTAACGTAAGATTTCTTAGAGCCCCTCATATGTCTATGATATCGAGGTAATCAGAGATGGAGAAAATTTTGAAGACTAGATGGGTAGACGAGATAACCGAATCGAATTGAGGAGAAACGTGATTTATGTATCGTACAACTTGACTAAATGAAACAATCGTTTGATAGAATACATCCAGAGGTTTCAAGGAATCAGCCGTTTACCACTTCTCAGACAACAACATGAGTAAGTTTGCACGTACTGAGATGTTACCGCTACGGTCGCAGGTTCGAATCCTGCCTCGGGCATGGATGTGTGTGATGTCCTTAGGTTAGTTAGGTTTAAGTAGTTCTAAGTTCTAGGGGATTGATGACCTCAGAAGTTAAGTCCCATAGTGCTCAGAGCCATTTGAACCATATGAAATGTTACCAGTGCATTAAAAAGTAAAATGTCAGGGGAGCAGAAGCACACCGTTGATTTTTTTGAATAGTCTTCATGTCATTTATTCATCATAAGCGTTGGGGTGTTACATTTCCTAAATGAGAAAAGGCAGAAGGTATAGATAGCAAAATTTAACTGACACTTCTACGTAAGCTATTAACAGAGGGAGAGAGATAAATGTTGTCCAACGTCCGTTTGCAAGAGAGCGCTGTGATTTCACGCGCAGTCTGCACCTGCCTCGTGCATTATGGGACAGGTGCGACACGCGGCCTGCGTAACGTGCCACGCACCTGCCTTCCGCAGATTCCTGCCGGATATGCTGCTCTCACGCAGTGCGGCGAACGGGAACGCACGCACCACGCCGGCGTGTGAGCAAAACGTGCTTACACCTGCTTCGTCTTACACTAATGATACGTGTACTACATCGGTCTCGTTCACCACCCTGGAGCACATTCTTTTATAATGATGAACATCAGTCAATCACAAACGTTTGTCTCTGGTTGTAGGCAGTTTATAATATGCATCAGTTTTCAGTGCAGCTGTTAGAGTACCTACCAAAACTGTACTTCACTAGTGACAGTATTTGGCCGACGCAAGATTTCCTCGAACGTCACATGCATTTGGTATTGATAAAGATGGTTAGTGAACTCCGAGATGACCCTTGTTGAGATCCTACGCCTTGTATAAGCTGATATGCGACGAATGTGACAGGATCAGAACAAAGAAGGGAATTCACTGAACCTTGTAGACTGGGTAACTGTCTCTGGGAAAATATCGCACTACGCCGATTTTGTTTTTTAGCAGATTAAGATTGAATGTCAGACTGGGTTGGTTCAAATGGCTCTGAGCACTATGGGACTTAACATCTGTGGTCATCAGTCCCCTAGAACGTAGAACTAGTTAAACCTAACTAACGTAAGGACATCATACACATCCATGCCCGAGGCAGGATTCGAACCTGCGACCGTAGCGGTCACGCGGTTCCAGACTGAAGCGCCTAGAACCGCACGGCCACACCGGCCGGCGTCAGACTGGGACTCGAACAGCTAGTTACAAGTGTGCCATTACCTCTCTGCTACTCTTTAAACGTCAGATTTTTTATCTGTCAGGATGCTTCAAAGTAGCGCACAATACACTACAAAGTCAAAGAGTCGCTCTGGAGTATTGATTTATTTCATAACTTTTTGATGCATTATGTAGAAACTTAACATCTACACAATCTTAATATTAAAAACCAAAGCGCATTGGCATCAATATATTCAGAGGATCTAAAGGCGAATGTTTCAACACGCAGCGTCTTTCGCACTCTTTCCACCCCCTCTTTATCACTGCAAGAGAGAACCACTTAAAATGGCATCGCAGAAGTTCGTGTAATTACAGTAATTGTCTCTCAGTCTCTTCCACTGAACATAGAAAGATGTTCATTACACAGAAATTAGTGTCTAATGTAGCGCGGTGCTTAGAAAACTGGACGCGTGGGGCTCATATCTCGTCCTGTCATCCGGATTTAGTTTTACAATGTTTTCCCTAAACAGCTTATGGTGAAGTTCGAGATAGTATCTCCAAAAAGGGGGCAGACGATTACCTTTCATACTATTATTCAGTCCTGCCCAAAAAGCTTCATCGTTGCCGGAATTGAACCCCTCGTTAAAAAAAAAATGTGATTTTGCTTAACTCTAACTACAAAGGATTTTCTTTCTTGACACGTATCATTTTTTGTTCTGTCGTGTTTCGCTTACATTGTATCATCTGGCTACAAACCACAGAGACTTAATAAAACCTTTGTGTAGGTTCACGTGCGGTCTTCCCATTGAGAACATGACTTTTTTTGTTTCCTTTGTAGACTCTGGTAGAATGAGGCCACAGTACAAGCGTGGAAGTCGTACTGTGCACAGTTCCCGGAAACTTTCTCCGGGTTGCCGTTCGTTACGCACTACTTGCCCTTTTATTGTTTCTGGTAAAATATCTCGTAACACCAAACAGTCGTAAGTTAACGAATTGTTTTGAAACGTGACTGCTTTAAGAGTTCATTACAACACAAATATGGTTCGAACATAGTTACACCAATTTTTTTTCTGTCGAGTGTAGCTTGAAATATATGCACTATACTACATATTCATTCATTCAGCCTATCCGTAGGTAAGAGAATACAACATAGAAAGTTGTACCGCAAGCGTTAATCTGCTTTCATTACGGATGCGGGTGTAGTGATGAGTTTCGGTGTACGGCCAATAGTCAATCTTTTGCGCGTGACTGAGGCTTGAGTAGGCTAACAAGTGAAGTAGCATTCAGCGCAGCATACGTAGACGCTGTCACGATCTTCTTGCCCAATTAATCGTTTAAGAGCCGTATGAGGTCGCGTACAGAGACCATAGCTTCGAACCATGGAGTCCGTGTTACAGGTTGTAAGTAATTTAATAACGTTATTTTTGGATTGTATCGATTAGTAATTTGAGCTGTGGCAACCGATCGTTAAGAGTACACAATATGTGTGGTGCACTTTCGAACATCGTCCAGCATTACGTGAACGGAAGTACATCTTTAAGTGTGTAATAATGTCTGCGACATCATAAATTAACGCAGAAGAAGATAACGTCAGAAACTAATATTTCTTACTTCTTTAATCAATAGCAACGAGTTTCGGAGCTAAGTAGTCCATCAAGGTGCTGTATGGCTAGAGCAACTATCCGTGCAATCCAGTTTCTCCATGTTGAGGCAAAATAATCAACTTACACAACCTACAAGTCTCCAGCATGAAACGAAAATTGCCAACCATTTTTACGGTTACGGATGTTTTTCATTTCCCGTATACACACACACGCGCGCGCGCACACACACATACGGGTGGGCGCACACACACACACACACACACACACACACACACACACACACACACACACACACACACACACGGATACGCATCCTTTAGTAACAGCTACACTTAGCTGTACTGATTTTGTGCCAGCAGACAATTGCCTAAGTTTGTCACAGATTTTTACGCAAGTTGCTCGATTGTGCACCTCAGGCAGTGACATTGTAAAGATTCTAGTTCACTCACCAAGACGAGACATATTTCTTTCTGCTTTTTACCACATTAAAGTTATATTTTGGTGGATAAAAAACAGTTTTATTGTTATGATTGGTCACTATTTTAATATGGCTTTTATACAGAATATTGGTACTTTTGTAGTACATTGCGATCAGTCTCATCATTTCGATTTATTCATTTTATGAGTACGTATTGTTCTTGTTCCACTACTGTATATAATGTTATTCTTTGGGAATAACGCCTATTTGCTATGGAAGATATATGAGGTATCCAACTTTCTTTTGTAAACATATTTGCCATAGAACATAACAATTTTCTTTCTAACATCATTTCTTGCTTATTATAGCATCATTCATTGTTCTTGCTGGTAGATCAGTTAGCTGTGATCTTGGCGAATGAAATAAGTAGCTTGCACGAATGCCGTTAATTTTTAAATATTTTTTGATAGGGATTGGATTTAGTATATTACCTGTGGGGGATGCTCGGTGCTTTCGCTGTATTTCATGGAAGTTTGTTCCTGATGCAGGCACTATGTGTCCTTCAAGTTGAGATGGTGTTATTTATTCACTGAAATGGAAGTCGAGTCCTACTCCAGTATGCGCTGCACAGAAACAGCTACAACTACTGAATTCTATTTTGCTTACATCTGTCAGTCTCTTTCATTGACGTATCACCAAACTGATGGCGTTATGCGGAAGCAACTTTTAGTGACTCTAGGAGACTCCGCGTCGTTCACGTTTGTGGACACGAGTTTCAAAGACGTAAATACTTTATACCACCTTTTTTTCCCCAAACGGTAGTTTCCCATATTTTGTGTCTCATGCCCTTTACAAATGGAATATGTCTACATTGCGCAACAGAATTGGAGAATCACTTTTTCGAAATCCCGTAATTCCCACCCACTGAAACGCATAAGTTTGAAATTTGACTTAAATCTACGTACAACCTTCTTCTGTAATGATGCTGAAGCGTGGCGCCCTGCGATGTCACTCTCTGGCTCTATGATGCTTCAAACAGCACGGTGTCGACGTTTGCGAAAAAAAGGCCACAGCTCAGAAGTTCCTGTTACGTGTTAGGTGGGTTAATAATGTCACATTGGCAAAAATTTCACCACAACCCTGCCCAGTGCCTCCGTGGACGTGTTTCCCTTAGCTGCTTTGGATCACACTCAGATTTCGCACAATCATTTTTAACGGTGGCTAGTGGTCCCAAACCCTACAGGAGAGCAAACACTGCGGTCGCGCTGCGCTCCAAACGGGTGCAATTATGTTCGATGGGGATACAGCTTACAATGTCCTTAGAGAAGGACTGAAACGCCCGAGGGTGTCAGCAGTATCAAAGGCTGTTAAGAACGTGATCCTGTTGCTCATCGCACTGCGAATTGTCGTTTTCGTCCACGAAATGTATGGGAATCAACGCCTCAGGGAAAGGGGCGCTTTCATTGACGCCCTTTATGCCACCCCTTGCGGCCTCTTCGTGCCGATTCTGAGTAGCGGTGTATCTGGAATGTTTTCCTTGACAGCTCATAAGAAAACAGCGATTTCAATGCTGGGCATCGCTGTTCTGACTTCCATCACAGAGACGTCAAAGGAAGAGATTAAATGTAAGTAAGAGGGGGTATGACAAACTTCCCAACGTGTGACATGCCTACCGTGGCATTAGGCAGAATTGTGGTAAAATTTGATGATAATGTGAAATTATTAACCCACCTAACACGTCACATGAACTTTCGAACTGTGACCTTCCTTTCGCAAGTGTCGACACCTTGCCGTCTGAAGTACCGTCGAGCCCGAGGTTGACATCGCAGGGAGCCACACTTTTGCACCATGAAGATGGTATCTGTTCTTTCGGACATGTCCGAAAGAACAGATACCATCTTCATGTAGTTACGGCTAACCGGCCATTAACCTTCTTCTTCTGTGCTGGATGCACACGCATTACCCGAACTCTTACGGGACTCGATAAGATAGTCTGCCGCAGTAATGAGTATAACGGGCAGGTGCACTACGAATGTAGTGTGTCGTTATTAAGTTGGGAATGTGGGTCTCACGGGGAGCGTGCAAGAGATAAGTCCCTGCAGTCGCTCTGTCCTCTGTGCCCTCGGTGGCTAAGATGGATAGAGCGTATACCATGTAAGCAGGAGATCCCGGGTTCGAGTCCCGGTCGGGGCACACATTTTCAACTGCCCCCATTGATGTTTATCAACGTCTGTCGACAGCTTAAGGTCTTGATTTAATTATCATTTCATTACATAGGAAAGCTGTCCACACAGTTGCAAATTTCATACATAGGTCGGAATCACGGGGTTTCAAAAAAGTGATCCTTTATTTCTGTTGCGCATTGCACATTGTAGTTAAGTGTGTGTTTGGAGAGCCCGGCAGTTGGACAAGCTTCAGTTGCCACTACTGTCGTTGGCTCCTATCGAGTTTTGCTGTGTCCAGAGATGTTACCATAGGGAGATGAACTCCCCTACGCCTAGACCTCACACCCAGCTCGTTTCCGTCCAGCTAGGATTGAAGCTTCCTTCCCTTGTTCCACACGGGTGATGCAGTTTATACAGCTAGAGGAAAATTCTTAGGTTTAATTCATACTATTCTCTAAGCTTCTCAGTAGCTTGTTTAACGGAGTCTTCCAAAACTGAGCTGATCTTGCTATTGACGCTATGCACATCACACATAAAGTACTCAAATGAAGTTTAGCAGCACTATAATGGCTTGCACAGTTATTGTTTTCTTTTTTTACCTGTCTTAAACGTCTTTCTCAATTATGTTCTGAACACAGGAAATCGCTACCTACAACCACACGTATAATCACTGTAAAAGGAAACCGAATACTGTTCAGTTGCACGCGAGCTCATGGGCGCCATCTATAAGTTGTGCAATGTAGGAATCTCGAGGGAAATGCAACAGAACAACAAACAGCCATTTGGAGAAACTGGGAGGTTTTGACAGTACACAACTGTCTCTACAGTACCAATACTGCCTGAGGGCGTGAATTATGAACAACTGTACAAGTCTCCCAGCGTTGCGGTGTGCGAAAATCATCGCAAGGGAACACTTGGAATGGAACATGAATCTGCAGCATCGGATGCTCTTCATCGACTAGCGTAAGTTCGTCTGATGATTTTTTTTTTTATAGCCAAGATCGCGTTCCTGTTTTTTTAATAGCCGGTTTCAATAGGAAAAACTGTCGTCTTCGGATATTTAAAATCTTTTTTGGTTGTATCGGTACGTCACTTTCCACACTGGTTTCATTACTCATGCCATATGAACATTTTAGAGGAGAGTATACTGCACATTCCACACAGGTATATCAAACCTTGTGACAAACTTCTTTGCAATTTTACTTTGACAAACATGTGTGGAAGGCGCAATATACTCTCCTCTAAAATGTTAGCATGGCACGAGTAATGACCGTACAATGGAACATTACGTACCGATACAACCAAAAAAGATTTTAAAAATCTGAAGATGACAGTCTTACCTGTCGAAACCCGTCAGTAAGCAGTTTTGAACGCGATATTGGCTACAATAAATTTCTTTGAAGTACACGCTGATCGCCCCTTCTGGCTTCTCATTATGAGGTACATCAATCAGTTTGGCTGATGCTTGATAATCATCGACTCCCGGGCAGGAAAGAGTTTTGTATCTTGAGGATCGTGTACCTAGGAACACATGACATTTCTTGGTTGGTGTCCAGTATTGGAATAACATGGAGGAAGGCGTACTAGTGGCCGTCGTAGCAGCATCCAGCATTTTCTAATGTCTTTGTTGTTGTCAGACACGAGGTCGTGTTTTCCGTGGCATTTGTAAACATTTTCAGTTCTACAGATTTAAGTCCTGTGGAATACACTTATGGTGTGAAAATTCTATATAGTTTTAAATTTAGTTAAATAATGTGTGGACGCTTAAGCCGTATTTCGTCGGTCGACTACCATCTTGTACCTTGAAACCGAAAAAGGTCTTCTACTATGGAACCTGTGCTATTTGAAAATGAAATGTAGATTTTTAACGTCTTAATAATATTTCGTTTTCAGTAGCGTCTATTTTAAAATATATTTAACATGTAACGGCTTTTAATAATACATCTAAATAAAATGATTTCACTTACTGATTGCTCCTGGTCTAGTAATTATGTAGCGGATAAACTTAACTACAGTATTGATGTGATTTTCTCTATTGTAACACTTTTAAATTTCAAGGTATTATTTGCTAATAGTTAAACTAACTTGTTGTACTATGGAACAGTTTTTCAGAATTGCGAAAATATTGCTTTCCTAGTATAATTTTTGTAATTTCCTAAAAGAACTGTAGCCCACAAAAAGTGAAAGCTATAACTTGAAAATTGTAAGAAAATACATTAAATTTTTAATACAGCAATGGCTACAGGAGAAATTCTGAAAAGGATTCCCCCGTTCTATACTCTCCCCGGCCTTCGTACTTCTCCGGCAGACAGTCCCAGATGCACAGCAAAGAAGTGATTCAGCCACGTTTCTGCGCGGTTCCATGCATGGCTGTCGTACGTCTCCCATGGATGCTAAAGGTAATCCGAGAACTGTGCTGAATCAGGACAAGATGGTGCAATCTGTCCAGTCGACATTTCGGCGACAGAATCGTCCTTCAAGACGATAATACGCTTGCAAACTGTGCCCATCTCGTGGACTTGTTCTTCCATGAAGCGCCGGCCAAGGTGGCCGAGCGGTTCTAGGCGCTACAGTCTGGAACCGCGCGACCACTACGGTCGCAGGTTCGAATCCTGCCTCGGGCATGGATGTGTGTGATATCCTTAGGTTCGTTAGGTTTAAGTAGTTCTAAGTTCTAGGGGACGAATGACCTCAGAAGTTAAGTCCCATAGTGCTCAGAGCCATTTGAACCAATCTTCCATGAAGCAGGAGGCATAAAAACATTAAGTGCCTGCGGTATCTGCTCAAATGTAGCAGACTGAGAATGCATGGTACCAAGTTGAAACCAGCAGAGTGTCGAAATGGTTCAAATGGCTCTGAGCACTATGGGACTCAACTGCTGTGGTTATCAGTCCCCTAGAACTTAGAACTACTTAAACCTAACTAACCTAAGGACATCACACACATCCATGCCCGAGGCAGGATTCGAACCTGCGACCGTAGCAGTCCCACGAGCAGAGTGTCGAAGGAGGGCCCATCCTAAGCAGTATCATCGTAGAGAACTGGGTCAAGCCTGAGCGTCCTGTTGTGAACATATGATGGAGGGTCCGAACATGTTACTATGCATGAGGTGATGCAACACGGAATTAAATATCACCCAGTTGCAGATTTCGTTTCCATAGCTGTGGACTTTCGAGTAGATTGCCTTTGCTTTGGTTATTTTTTTCACTGTAATATTATTTTTTTTATTTTCATAATGTTTATGATTTTATTCCATGCTCCCATTGGATCTAAGCCCACACATATAAACTAATGAAAAAGACACTGATTAACACCATATAAATAAGGGAAAAGAAATTGACTATTCATGTCACCCGGCATAACGACTTGTTAAAGAACGTCACCGAAGGTAAGATTTCAGAGAAGAAACTCGATATACCAAAACATCAGTCGAGTGTAGTGGAATGGAGTAAAAACACCACAACCACGTGGTTCAAGCTTTTTAGGACGCGTTGTTGATGATGAAATGCACAACAGAATAAGTAACAGTTTATCTAGAAATTTATTTTTTATGACAAGGAGAAATAGATCTACCAAAATGTAATCTAGTCATCGGAAAGTGAGTGATGTGGGGGAAGGGGGACATGGGTTATTTCCTCCCTGGTTGGTCTCGCAATCACTTTTGTATTGATGAATGGCAAGAACAAAGGAGAAGACAAGCGCTGAAGTAAGCCAGTTCCTTAGTTACATGCTGCTTCGAAAACTTGATACTCTTCCAATGATATTGCAATGATATTCTACAGAACAGAACATGTGACTTATGCAATCAAAAACAGCTTACACACTTAACTCCTTATTGGCTGTCAATTAAACTCTGACTCTGGCAGCTCTACTTTTTGGCAAAAATACTTTTAGGCATTCTACTACGATGTTTTTAGATCTCAAAAGATGTCCAAGAAAATCATTTCACGAACTGAATAACTTTGTTTTTGTAGATATATGACACTAATATGAAAATATTTGGCTTTCTTTACTGTATGTTTCCCGAAAGCGGCTTTCTAATTCAAATACTTGGCTACGTATGGCGGTATCTGGTAGCGTCGGTGTTCACTGCGTGAGAATAAGGAAGCCTGGTAAGCCATTGTGGCAATCACCAAAACGTTTAACTCGATGTTATTTTTCTTGCTGATAACCAACCAATTTTCTGTCCGTAGTACCAATTTTAAGCAAATTCATTCACTTTGTCTGTATAAATCTAATTGTGTATACAAACGAATATGTTGGACGTAGCAGCCCTATGCACTACATATTAGGCACCTAGTTAGGATCGATTGTAAAACTTGTGAGTGGTTGTGTCTGTGAGAAGTTCAAATAATGAGCTACAAATATTGACGTTTCGGGATCAATTCGCAGGTTTCCTTCTGTAAACGATTACTAGTAAACGTCAACAACTTAAGCTAATGGCACTGACATCATCTGGAGAGATACTTCTGCCTGCGTCCAACACAATAAGTAGACATGAAAGTTTGCGTCTTTACTCATTTGACGTGTATAATGAGTAAAGAGTATCTCGTTAGTAGGCACTCAAAAATTCTAGAATTTTAAGCGTACCGACCCATTTCAAATCAACTACTCGTATAATGCTGAGAATTGTGGCAAACAACACACAGAACAACGCCGATGTGTGGATGTTGTTGGAAAGGATTATAGAAGTCGACGGACAGATGTTTATGTTTTAAAATGTCGAAAGAAAGAGGAACAGATTGGCACAGAAGAATCATTAAGGAACTATACTTAATATAACTGTTGCATGTCGTAAGTATTCGTTATTAACTAATCTGCCACGAGACTCAAGGCACCGTTTCATTAAAGATTGAACGGTTCATTACTCACGTTTTCTTCCCTGAACACAGTTCGTGCCCGTCGCAGGCTGAGTCGGTAGCTGTAGTCCCCCAATATGTTACCCTAAGCGGAACGACGGCGATATTTCGTTACTAACATGTCTTGTTCGCCGAACGCAGTTCTTGTCCTCTCGATATTTTTATAATTCCTCCAACTTCTTCGAGTATTCTCAGTCTAGTAAGTAGTGACACGGAGATGTAAAAACGTTTTGTCACTCGCCGTGTTTTCTTTCCCGTATGTGGTTCGTCTCCGCCTCGGGCCGCCTCGGTAGTATTCGTAAAGCCCCTAATTCCTAACTCCCTGAAACGTTTCGTTAAAAAGCACTCCGTCTTCAGGCCATAAGTGGCCCATCGGAATCATCTGACAGCCGTGTCATCCTCAGCTAAGGATGCGGGTAGGAGTGGCATGTGGTCAGCACACCGCTCTCCTGGTCGTTACGATGGTTTTCTTTGACCGGAGCCGCTACTAGACGGTCGAGTAGCTCCTCAATTGGCATCACGAGGCTGAGTGCACCCCGAAAAACGGCAACAGCGCATGGCGGTCCGGGTGGTCACCCATCCAAGTGCCGGACAAGCCCGACAGCGCTTAACTGCGATGATCTGACTGGATACGGTGTATCCACTGCGGCAAGGCCGTGGCCAATACGTTTCGTTAGTTCTGTGAATTCAAGTCGTGCGTGAGCAAGAGACGGTGGGGGCGACTTGTACTGGAATTACTTGTCTTCGACGTCAGTTACTAAGACTTAACCACTTTTTTTACAGAAGTTTTAATTTCGTTTGTAAAATTAAATTGTGAATTGAGCTGTATGGAGAGCTTAGTTTTATTTTGCAACGAATGGTTATACTACCGGTACCCAGCTGGCATTCACAACTGTTCAGTATATTTTCTCCTTGTGGAATGCAGTCGTCATGCGCTTTCTTTCGTTTCTAAATAAGTCAGGAAGCATAGTAAAATGTAAGTTTTGTCGAAAATAATCAGAGGAGGTTCACAACAAATTTCAGAAATGTGATTCTTGAGTTTCTCCCGGCGTATTTGATAATCAAAATATCCACGGGTGTACTGCCGGTCTACAGTGTCCAACGGGCACAATATTTCGGCGATCATACATGTCGCCATCATCAGGTGAACTGACGGACTGAGCTCCTGTGAACGTGCCGGCACGGAGATCCGTACACTATGGCTGCTCAGGGGGAACTGGGTTCGGTCGCGGCGGCGGCCGATTTAAACACCCTCCGCCCGCACCGCGCTCCCTCCGCCGTCCGCGCCCCGCGCCACGGTCGCGCGGTGGAACAGATTGCGACGGCGTCTGAGATTACGTCGGTGTGATGGCTCTGTCCGCCGTGGTCGTCACAACTATACATTTGCTCGATTTACTCTTGATTAAACCAATCGCTGGTTCCCAAGCCTTGCTAAGATTATAGCCACAGTCACGGTTTATGAGGTCGTCATTGGTGCGAATTTCGATGGCCTCTCTAATACCGCTGTCCCAGTATCTCGACGTCTGTACCAGAATCCTCGTGCGTTCATACTCCATAGCGTGATTTTCCGACAAACAATGTACAGCGACCGCCGACTTGCTCGGATACATCAGTCGAGTGTGCCTCTGGTGTTCACGGCATCGATCCTCGACGGTACGCATCGTCTGACCAATATACGGATTTCAGAAATGTTTACGTGTAGCGACATTCAAATGGTTCAAATGGCCCTGAGCACTATGGGGCTTAACTTCTAAGGTCATCAGTCCCCTAGAACTTAGAACTACTTAAACCTAACTAACCTAAGGACATCACACACATCCATGCCCGAGGCGGGATTCGAACCCGCGACCGTAGCGGTCGCGTGGTTCCAGACTGTAGCGCCTAGAACCGTTCGGCCACCTCGGCCGGCTGTAACGACATTCAGTAAAGAAAACAGCGATTAATAAATAGTTTGTAAGGGGTGTAAATATGTATGGTACAAAATTAGGTGTTACTTTTACAGCTAATACTTAGGGCAGAGTTCAGGTATGGGGGTTCAATAGGAAGCACCTGACGAAATACCAGGTGTACCGGTGTGAAATGAGCGTTTTTTTGTAAAAATGAAACACTAATTTTGAACTGAAAAGTAAAAACATTTCATTCAAAGTACTCACTACTGCTCTCTATACATTTTGACCACCTTTCTGGCAATTTGTGGAAACCACGCCAATAGAAATGTTCGTCTTTTGAAGCAAACCAATCAGACACCCAATTTTCGACTTCTTCGTAAGAATCGAAGTGTTCCAATGCGTGTCCCATTGATGAAAACAAATGGTAGTCGGAAGGGGCCAAGTCTGGTGAATACGGCGAGTGGGGTAGCAGCTCCCAGCCAAGTGTTTTAATTGCATCCTGAAGCAGTTTTGCTTTGTTTGCAGGTGCATTGTCATGTAAAACATTACTTTGCCATGTCTTCTGGCCCATTCTGGTCTTTTTTCGATCAATGCATAGTTCAAATTGATCATTTTTTGTCTGTAGCGATTAGTATTCACAGTTTCACCGGGTTTTAGAAGCTCATGATACACCACACCTTTCTGATCCCACCAAACGCTGAGCATTGTCTTCTTGCCGAATCGATCTGGTTTTGCAGTCGATGTTGGTGGTTGTCCCGGATTAACCCATGATTTTTCCCGTTTAGGATTCTTAAAATAAATCCATTTTTCATCGCCAGTAACAATTCGATGGAAAATTGATTTTCTTTCATGTCTTTGAAGCAAAATTTGACAAGTGGTTTTTCGGTTTTCCATCCGTCTTTCATTCAATTCATGTGGCACCCATTTTCCACACTTTTGGATATTTCCCATACCTTTCAAACGGTCAGAAATTGTTTGTTGTGCAACATTTAGCACTGCTGCCATTTGCTTCTGACACAAAGTACTATCTTCATCCAATATTTCTTGCAATTCGGCTTCTTCGAACTTTCTTGGTGGTCTTCCACGTTCTTCATTTCTTACATCAAAATCATTATTTCTGAACCGTTGAAACCATCTTTTGCGTGTTACTTCTGATAGAGCATGATCACCATATACCTCGACAAGCATTCGATGCGACTCTGCAGCAATTTTTTTCAAGTGAAAACAAATAATTAATGCTTTCCGTAAATCATCACTTTCTGGTAAAAAATTCAACATTTTTAACACGATGAAAACATATGATGTTGTTTGTTCCATGACTTGATGTATACTAAATATCTTTGACAGATGTCATATCAACCAAACAAAAAAAATTAAGGTTCGTTCAAAAAAAATTGTTCTCTATCGACGCATTTGTATCTTAAAGCTCATTTCATACCGGTACACCTGGTAGCTGTTAAGAGAGGTTTGAGAGGTGGTTACTGTCAGTATCCAGCCTTCTTTAATGTACAGTATATGGTGGCAAATATGTCGGCGAAGTCTTGAACAATATAGGTGCAATATAAGTAGGGAAGAGAGAGAGAGAGATATTAAATATGAAAATATTTGAGCGGTGCTAACAGGAAGTGAAGAAGGTCTTCAGAAAATCATGGTGGCGAGAAAAAAAAGACCCAGAGGAAAATATCGGTATGTGTGTCAAGATACCCTAGACAAAGTAATGAAACTAGAAAAGATACACTGCCAAGAAAGTGTGACAATAGAGGGAAGCAAATGAGAAGCATGTTCAATGCAAATGGAAAATGTAACGGATAATTAAGAAAAATAATGCCATACGGGAGGGGAATACTTAAGAAAATGCAATGTTATCAAGAAATGTAATAGAAATCTATCCAATAAAACGATTTACTAGATGCTTTGTTTGGAGTGTTGTTACATACGGATCAGAAACTTCTAGGAAGAAAGAAATTAGGAACATACTGGGAAAGGTTTGAAGGCTGACTGTGGAGAATAATGTACAAAATTAAATGAGCAAACAGAATAGGAATGGTGAAGTGTTTGAAGGAGTAAAGGAGACAAAAGCTCTCACGAATTATATCAGAAAGAGGAATGCGACCTAGGTGTAAACGTTCTAAGAAAAGGCTGTTTCCTAAAAGCATAAGTGAAGGAGAAAGTGAAAGGGAAAATAGAGGAAGATACGGCATTCTGGCTTGAGGGAAGCAACATAACTCTCAGAACTAAAGAAAACAGCAAGGAGTAGAGCTTCATAGAGGACAAAATTCATTTGAAACCTACCTTTTGGTGACAATATATATCTCTGTCATACTTCGTAGGTAAATTTTCGCGTGAGCTCATCCGTACTGTAGGGATCCGTGAGGTGAACTGGCGGTCACTCCACTGGTCTTCGAAATTTACGAGCGTTCAACGATCACCAAAATAATTAATGTTCAATAAAGGCGAATCCATTCTTCGGCCCCAACAACATATTACCTGATCAGTTCGCGTGTGGAGCCGCAGTCTCTCGGGCGCTTTCCATTAGTATATTATTTCTGTGACTTCAAAGGCAGTAGGGGAGCAGGAAACTAATGAATACGTTCCCTGACTCATTTCGGTAGTAGAAACGATTTTCCGCGGTCGAATATCATTTGTGAGATCGACTGGGACCACCCAGGGCCCTCCTCGTGTGAACTATCGATATGCTGGCAGCGCGAGCGCCATTACTTAATAACGGCGGAGCAGCGCGTGGCCGGGGAGACGCAACGCGACGCACACCGGCCGTGCGTGCGCGGCCGCGATGAAAGATTAGACGCGCCAGGTTCCAGTAGCCGCGGCGTCGGCCCACTACATACGGCTCCAGACCAGGCATTAATTTCTGCTGCAGCAGGCGGAAGGCTGCCGCCGCCGGACGCGTAGCCCTTTCTGTGGCCGCTGTGAGGGAGGAGGAAGTCCGGCGGACGGAGGAGAGGGCAGGCAGAGGGTCCAGACTGATTAGGTAGGTGGGCGCGGCAGCACCCCCGCCGAGCTCCGCCGGTGGGCCGCCGCGTAAAGCCCGGCCACGCGCGCGCACCTGCTACGCTTGCTCTGACTTCAGCTGTGCGCACCGGAGATTCCTGTCAGATTGGGGTCGGAATCTCCAGTTAACGGTATGGCAGTAATATTTTGACAAACAAGCCCTACGTCGCAGATGCTGAAAACGTTTTCGGTCTCACAAAGAAATCACAAAATTTAAGACTCTTTACGAACATAATCAACTTTTAATTCAACTAGCATACATCAACAGTTTCCCAAAGTTGCGACTTTCATTTTTTTCTCCGCTACAATTCCGATATCCTTCGTGAATTTCTTTATCTCAGATTGGCGCCCAATAACCACAGTTATATGATGAATGTATTCCAGTCTATTTCTCGGAATTACAATTCTCTACGGCTCCCTGCAGTAAAACGAAAATTATTACCTGATTTTTTCACACGTACCATATCATCTTATCTCTTCTTTTACTGAGTGCCTTCCACATACACCTTTTCTCGATGTGCGTTTGTTACACTGGTGATGACCCCTAGCGGCAGACTGGCCTGATAAACTTATAATCTTTCAGCTGCGAGTAACAAACAATTATTTTTACTTTTTAACATTCGTCATAGCATTTGCGTTTAATTAACTTTTTATAAATTTCATTGATTCAACTGTGAGTTCTTGTTGAAACTTTAACTGTATATTGTATTATTTAAACGAAACACTTTTTGCATTTATTCATAAATTTTATTATTACTGTGTGATCTAGGTTTCGAGTTGTGCGCCCATTTTGTAACACATAAGTGATCCCAAAGATGACAACCAAGGAAAGATAAACATATCAAGCTACAGTTGCAGGTTCGAATCCTGCCTCGGGCTTGGATGTGTGTGATGTCGTTAGGTTAGTTAGGTTTAAGTAGTTCTAAGTTCTAGGGGACTGACGACATAAAATGTTAAGTCCCATAGTGCTCAGAGCCATTTGAACCATTTTTTAAACATGTCAAATTTTTAATCTGTCGATTCTTGACTTAAATCACAAGAGGAATTCCAGCAGAGGTAAGAGGGGCTAGGCAGAGGGAGCTATACGCCCAACTTCTAGTATATAACTGATCCCAAAGATGGAAACCAAGAAAAGATAATATAGAGGAAATTATGTATAGATTTAAAAAGTTAATTAGGACAGCATTTACAATAAATACGACTAAAAAAAACTGCTAGAGCTGTGCACAGGAATGGAAGTTTTCATTATGTGATTGAAGATGCCAAAGTTCTTTTTCTATGAAGGAGTTGCCATATTTTCTAAAAGGGGTGAACAATTGAACAATTGAATTGAGTCTGTTCATTCAGTAGTAAATGTGGGAATACACAAATGTTTCTTAGTTTCTAAAATTTCCAAGTGAGTTTTTTACACTTTCTCTCTATGTATAGGAATTCTACATCTATTATATATTTGTGGTTTCCGTTTATGCAATGTCCGTCAGAGGATCAAAAAGGATCATTGCCAGAAAATCAGCTTCTTTACAACAGCTCCCTTGGAAGTAGAAAAAATAGTATCTAAACTACATTCCTCTGTATTAACTATGCTCAGCTGTTCTTCTGGATTAGTGATGTGTAAACACAATAGTTCTGATATAATATCAATACAGTCTTTCACGGAAATGCTTGAGAACATAGAGTGAAAAGGTGCGAAGCTCACTCAGATATTTTAAAAATTAAGAAACAGATGTATATATCTGCACATTTATTTCTGAGCGAACAAACTCAATTCAGTTATTCACCCCTTTTAACATTAAATGCTCCAGCTCTATTTCCGGATTAATGTTGTATAAATACAATGATAGCGACACAATATCGAAGCAGTCCTTTATAGGATTGCTTGAGAACATAGAGGGAAAGAGTGCAAAGCTCACTCAATTAGAACTTCTAGAAATTACGAAACAGATGTGTGTATCCCCACATTTATTACTGAATGAACAAACTCATTTCTGCTATTCATTCCTTTTAACAATAATGCAACCACTAAATAGAAGGAAAATCTTGGAGCCTTCATTCACATAAGGAAAACTTCCATTCCGGTGCATAGCTAAACTTCAAAGGATCTTTTATCATATTTATTGTAACTGCTATTCCAATGAATTTTGTCAGAATTGTCATCTGAAATAACTTCTACAGTTTCAGTTAAGAATCAGTAGAAAAAGGGGTTGATATGTCCGTCTGTCGCTACATACAGCGAAAGTCTGTAAGCAATTCCATAGATTATTGGATCCGAAAAATTTTTGCTAAAGGAAGTAGAAATTGTATTAACAAGTACCTGACCCTGATATAGTCCACTCTGAACACAATTATTATATTCGCCACAAGAAGACAAGACAGCGTCTGCTCTCTACTAATTGAAGATCGTATTGTGGACATGTATGTCTGTCCTCAGATGATACAATATTATGTTAATGATTTTGAAGCTACACCTGTGTGCAACTGATAAAATGCTAATTTTGTTTTGCTATATGCGCTATGCATCAATTTACTGAAACATGTTTAGTGAGCTGAATTACAGAATGTTTATAAATTAGTTATACAAAAGTAACTTTTAAGTGTGCAAGGGTAAATAACTTACGGGAATGTTTGATACATCACTAAATGCAGTACATTTTCAAGTTTTATTTACAAATGTACGATGGCTCTTTGGAAAGTAAGGTCCGATCGGTCGCGAAATAGAAATCACAGAGAAAATCAAAAATGTTTTATTTGCAAGAGATAGCCACATGTTCCAACTATTTTTCTACACAGTCGCCACTCTGAATGAGACACTTGTCACACTGTACCAACTTTACAATAACCTCGTCACAGAGGGCAGCCACCTGTGATTGCTACCAATTCTCTACGTTAATCTGCAGCTTGTTGTCTGTGGCAAAATGTTGTCTTCATGTCCAGAAGTTCAAATGAGCAGAGAGAACTCTGAGGGAGCCAAGGCCGGGCTGTATGGTGGGTGACGAAACACTTCCCATCGAAAACGCTGCGAGAGCCTGCTCATTGCCTCTGCAGTGTGCGACCGAGGATTGTCATGAAGAAGGAAATGCATGACAGTTACGTTGTGTGGGGTGCATGAAATCAGGCGAAATCTCTCACGGGCACTCTACTTGGCGGTACGCAACGTTTTCCAGGCGTCTTTACGCTCTCACAGTGCCACCAGAATGGAAAAGAACAACGTGATGCGATCGATGGTCATACTAGAGACACTGTCCAACACACCTTTAAGAAGCTTCATCGGATTTTCACAGTGGTTTCCATTCCGCGATCGATTGGACCTTACTTTCTGAATAGCCCCTGTAAAATGTGGCTACCTTTTATAACACGCGGTCTAAGGCGCTGCAGTCATGGACTGTGCGGCTGGTCCCGGCGGAGGTTCGAGACCTCCCTCGGGCATGGATGTGTATGTTTGTCCTTAGGATAATTTAGGTTAAGTAGTGTGTAAGATTAGGGACTGATGACCTTAGCAGTTAAGTCCCATAAGATTTCACACACATTTGTACATTTTTATAACAAGACAAATGTCCTATCTGTAATCAGTTTCCTGCAAATCCTAAGAAGCAAGTCTTGCTGTATGGTGGCAACTGCTTGCGTTATCCGTTGTCCCAGCTCATCGACGTTTCTCGGAAGCGGAGGAACAAACACTCTGTCTTTAATGTAGCCCCATACACACAGGTACACTGGAGGTCCATCAGGGCGTCGTGGCGGCCAGGATATTGTTCCACCACGTCCAATTCAAGGGAGCACATTTCAACGGAGATATGCGACAACTTCATGTGATAATGTGCTGGCGCCCCACCTTGCTTTAAAAAAAATTCTATGCCCATATCCTGTTGTATCTGAGGCGTTACTCTGCAATTCACACTTACGTGCCTGGCAGAGGGTTCATCGAATAATGTTCAAGCATGTCCAAGTACGATATGCCATTACAGTTGACTCGGAGGAACAGAAAGGACCGTAAACTTTGTTACAGTTTAAAATGCAACAAACATTTACCTTAGGCGAGTCCCGTGCATTTTCGATTACGTGTCGCTGGTTTCTGCTCACCCCACATCCAAACACTTACCGGAGATGGGCCGGCCGAAGTGGCCGTGCGGTTAAAGGCGCTGCAGTCTGGAACCGCAAGACCGCTACGGTCGCAGGTTCGAATCTTGCCTCGGGCATGGATGTTTGTGATGTCCTTAGGTTAGTTAGGTTTAACTAGTTCTAAGTTCTAGGGGACTGATGACCTCAGCAGTTGAGTCCCATAGTGCTCAGAGCCATTTGAACCATTTTTTGAACCGGAGATGGCTTCGTCACTGACCATATTTTTATTAAGACCATCATCTTCAGTCTCCATTTTGTTAAACATTTCTGCACAAACTCAGTTCGTTTTTCTTTGTCACTTTCACTTAAAGCTTGCAGCAGTTCTATGTTGTAGGGTTTGAATGACAGGGGTTTCTGCGATCCCTTTCACAATGTAACACTAGGCATGTTCATTTCTAAGATGGCGCCCCTCGTTGATTTACCTGGACTACGAATGTAAATCTGTCGAACTTGTTCAACTGCTGGGCCAGACACAGCTGGCCGACCATGCCTGGCGTCCTGTGTGCCACACAGTCAATTTCGCTGAAACCATTGTACCAACTAGAAACAGTCTGTCTTGCGATATTTAGTACTGAATTGTCTCTGAACTGTAGTAGCGTATTTGAATTCATGAAACCATAAGCAACATTGCGCACATTCTAAGCCATTGTACGACTCCATGAAGGCTGCCGGAATATTTGATTCGCGCATTCCGCCTAGCGGGGACATCGGGAACTGACAATACTTGGTGGGAATAGAACTCTAAGACATACTGCACTCAGTACTCCATCAAACATTTCTGTTAAGTTATTTGTCCTTTTCACAATTACAGATTACTTTTGTATAATTAATTCATAAACGTCCAGTACATACATATTTGCTCTTAGTTGGTGGACTTTTAAAGTATAAACTGTGCCGTCGTACTTACAAATTATGAACAGTTGTGGCACCAGCCCCACCTTTCTCAGTATTCCTGTTCAGGATCTAAGGCTCATGAATAGTGATCAAGAATAGATCTAACCAATTAATTTTCCTTAAGATTCTCGCAACAAATCACTACCTGATATTTGCTTTTCCTAAAATTAGATTCTACTAGAGCTCGTTCTGGATGGTTGATCCTAGGTGTTTTATGGTTATTACTGTCTCTTGTGATTTACCGCCAACAGTCTGATCGAACAGTAATACACTTCTTCGGAATTCGTTCAGCACCAACTGCCAGTCCCTGCATTCAGTCGCTGATACTCTACAGATCTTTCAGTATTTCACTAACCTTCTGGCGTTACAACGTGCCTACAGACAATCGTCTGTGAACAGCTTCAGACGGCTTCCCACGTTGTTAACCGTTATTTGCTAGATAATTTATGTTCGTTGTAAACAGTAGCCAACCTATAAAACTATTAGGCTAGCCCCGAAATTATGTTTACATTTGTCGACTACGTCTCTTTAAGAAAGACATGTTGAGTTGTATCAGCAAGTAAGTCTTGAATCCAGTCACAAATACGTTCCGATACTCGGCAAGCTCTTATTTTGTCCATTAAATGAGAGTGTGGAAGAGCATCGAACGAGAACACGGTATCAACTTGGACGGCGCGGATCAAGCTGACGAACAGAGGGAACTGAGTTTCGGGAGATCTCTGTTTGTAGAATCCTAGTTAATTTTTATACGAGATTTACGACCTTCAAAAAAGTTTTAACACGTGCCCTTTTGTATGTCCGTGTGTGTGTGTGTGTGTGAGAGAGAGAGAGAGAGAGAGAGAGAAAGTGATGTCTGTTGTTACGTATGGCAACGTGTGTCAGTGTATAAATGCAGTGCATAAATGCATTTATACACTGACACACAGACATAATTCCAAAATCATCGATATAAGATAATACTATTTGTTAGGTTCTTACTATCCCTGAAAACTACGGAGCCAAAACTGACCTAGGTTTTTGCATAATTTGTATAAATAGCATTAACTTTACGCTGGTTGGAACACTAACGGAAAATTAACCCCTGAGCGTTTCATCCCCAATGTTTTGAAGCGAAACTGTTTTTCGTGGTCGTAGTATTCCCTAGAGTAAATGTGTGACACTTTGCTGATCCGCACTGTTGGTGCACACTCTCGAAGGCTTGTTCGGGAATTCCCCCAGTAGCATACATAATTTTCTATCGTTTTCCGTTGCACTCTCCACGGCCTCCCAGCGATAATCGCAACTCTGTCGGTTCTGGTTTGCACTGAACCGTCACCTGTGGACCTGCACACAAGTGTTTGGTGACACTTTGGCGGAGAATATCGGCTTAGGAGCCTCTGGGCGTTTTCAGTATGAGGGCCTTGGATTGTTTCCGGTGGAAACAGAGCCCGGGGAAGACGAACACTTGATCATAAAGCCGCTTTTATGTTAATCAAGTCAACAGCGCATGGTCTGGGAGTTGGTATTGCTGCCTCTAGATCGCGGAGGACTAGGTTCAGTTCCACGCTTGGGCACTTTGTTTTAGAGTTGTCCTTATCATTTCATCTCATTTACATTGACGCGCAAGTCACCAAACTGGCATCAAACAGAAAGACTTGCACCAGGCGACGAACAACCCCAGACGGAGTCTTCCGGGCAATAATGCTATTCGATCATTTTTTTTTTAATTTTTTGTGGAAGACCTATCTTTCATAGTTATAGCAGCTAACCGAAGCATGATGTGAAATGACTGTGCCGCATGTGGAGATAGATGAATAAATGTTGAGGAACAGAGGTAGGTCAATCAGATTTAGAACTCTTGCATTGTAGTATAAAGTGAGCTCACTAACAAATGAGTTACAAGTAGTTCCTGATATATATATATATATATATATATATATATATATATATATATATATATATATATATATGTGTGTGTGTGTGTGTGTGTGTGTGTGTGTGTGTGTGTGTGTGTAACTACAGCTATTCATTTTCGACTTCCAAGTGCACTATTCAGCGCATTCGTTTAATAAGTCATTGACAGACATGAAATCACCTGCACAGCTTCTTGATACCAGCTAACTTTCCATATTTTTCCTTTGTTTCCTACCACTAATCAATAGGCTAATTACCTATAGTTCGAAATGGGGTCCGGACCAGGGTGCAACTAGGGATTTTTCAGATTAATAAACGATAGCTGACCTAGTACCCGTTGACCGAATAATATAATATGTCATGCACATACACAAACGCTGGTCAGACAAATCTATTTGGCATTTCCTTATTGAACTGACCAGCAACTTCGGGCACAGCCTGATGTTGCCGTAGCGGGAAAGCTAGTGGTAGCGTTTTCTTTCACCCGTATACAACGCGCCGTTCTCTCACTTAATGTGAAGGTTCTGACTTCCTGTTTCGTAATAAACGCGTGGTTTATGTATGTCGGGAACAAAGGAAAAAGCTACGCTAGCTCGTATAATGAAATCGTTCAAAGATGTTGTTTCTTTCCTGGTTCTTCAGTATGATTTTGCTGCCACAAAGGAAGTTCGGTTTTCGTCTATACTTTTTAATAAGATACCTCGTTGGTAAACAATTATGTAGCTTCTGCTTGGTGACTGGGCGATTCACTCATTGTCATTACTCGCGTACACACTGCCTAACAAAGAAAGTGATGTACCCAGGAAACCTGGTACGCTGTTAATGTAACTTTGTACACGAACACATTCATGTTGATTATGTAAATTATTGCAGTTGCAACTATCTGCGACAGAACAGCCACCAAAGTGCAAAGGTGGTTCGTGTTTTGTGTTGATGCCAGGCCTGACCAGATATAGACGGGGCCTGAACGGCGGCAGATGTTGAGTGATCACTATGAACGAGAATAAACTTGCCGAATACTCGTGTTAGCGTTATCGACACCTGACAGAATACGAGGGGATCTCATTTTGAGATTCTATTTCTCCGGCTACTCCAATCGTGCAGTATCCATACATTACCCAAATTTTTGTGATATCCAAATGTGACAAGTGACCAGATGTTAGGCTTATTGGAACGTGAGGGCAGACATACTTGTAGTCAAGGTTCTGGTCGATCATGTCCGATCACCACAATGGGAGACCGCAGTATTGTGTACTAAGCGCATGGTAACACCTTCATATCTGCGTTTCCATCCTAGGACAAGTAATGGTCTCCTTACAGTACTCAGTGTCATTCCACACCGTTGGCCGAGCCGTACTGTAGCCATACTGTAGCCATACTAAGGAATTGCGGTGTCTTTCGTAGACTGCCCTTGACACTACAATACAAACGTCTACGTTTGGAGTGGTGGTTTGACCAGGAATCATAGACTGATGATGAATGGTGAAGCGATATGTTCAGCGACGAATCATGGATCTGCACAACTCCGGATGACATCGTCGGCGAATATAGCGGCTGCTTAGGGAGAGGCCAAATCCTCCAGTGTTACTGCTGGTATCATGATGTGGCGAGACATCAGGTATTTCAGGTCACGTCTGACGTGGTTGTTGGAACTCTAGACGGCTCAAAGGTCGTCACGGCCATCTTACATTCTTCATGTCTTACCTCTCACGCGACAGCGTCGTGGTACCATTTTACCATTTTTCAGCAGAAAAATGCGCATCCACACACGAAACGTCTTTCTATCAACTGCCTGTGTGACATTGAGGTACTCCGTGGACACCAAGAAGCCAAATATATACCCGATAAAACGTGTGCGACCAGCTCGGACGACAACGCCGTCCCCATGCCAGAACCCAGGATATCAAGGAGCCAGCTTGCCTCAGAGAGGTTGGGTAGGTAAGACGCATACGTGCGCTCCATTAGCCCCCCCCCCCCCCCCAATGTATGTTACATGTGTTCTATATCTAAAACCATTCGGAATAGGGCATCTGTCCATATAAAGTTTTTTTACCTCAGATGAGCTTTCTTCTTATATCCCTGAAAACTGATCATTCCGCCGGGGATACCCTGTGTAATTTATTACTACTCCGCCTGGTGAGTCGGCCAAACGTAGACACATGGTACTACCTTCGCGAAGCTGGCGTAGGTCCCTAGTCCTACCTAAAAAGGGCACAGACTAACGACTAACACTCGAGAGCCGGTCGAATGAGTTTTTAAATCACTTCTTTCGTGCATGAATCATATTTCCAATGAATCTCACTGCGATACCTGCTTTTCCCGTAACTAGTTTTGAGTGTTTGTATCACTTTGTCAATAATTACTATGAGACATATTCGGTTGTTATTATTTCCATCCATTTATCGCCGACAGTGTAATCTTACAGCATTACTTACGATCAATACGTTACATTCATTTACGTTCAGGGTCCACTGCCTGTCCTAATGGCCAATCCTCTGTAGACTGCCCTTGAATTTGCCTCAATATACAGCAATGCAGTTGGTGAACAGCTTCACAGATTTGGCTAAAAAATTCAGGTAAAAGTGGCTGACATTAATTGCGATATAATATTCTTTTGAGGTACTCTAGAAGTTACTTTCACATCTGACAATTTCGCCGCGAAGACGAGGAACACTACTGCGAAAATTTAGAGAACAGGCATTTGATGCTGACTGCAGAACGATTGTACTGCCGTGAACATATATTTCGCGTAAGAACCAACAAGGTAATACTAGAAATTCTGGCTCGTACGAAGGTATGTAGACAGTCAACATTATCTAGCTCCATTTGCGAGCGGAACAGGAAAGGAAATCACTGCTACAGTACCCTCCATCCCACGCCGTACGATGGTTGCGGAGTATGTATGTAGATGTAAATGTACATAACGGCATGATGAGTTCTATACGCAAGAAATTCCAGAATCCTGTCACAATCTTGTATAACGTTATCTTATATAATTCACTAAGCGTCAGTGTGGACTACAAGGAATACTTTCCGAAAGTCAAGGCGCACGGCATCAGTTTGGGCTATGTGGTCCATGGCGCTCTGGATCTCATGGACGAACAGAGCGAATCGTGTTTTATAAGATTTCTTTTTGCAGAATTGATTTTTTTGCTATACAGTGTGTCCCAGAAGGTATGGCCATTATCCAGGAACATGACAGAACGATCATTCTACATCTACATCTACACTCCGCAAGCCACCTGACGGGGTGTGTCGGAGGGTACCTTGAGTACCTCTATCGGTTCTCCCTTATATTCAAGTCTCGTATCGTTCGTGGAAAGAAAGATTGTCGGTACGCCTCTGTGCGGGCTCTAATCTCTCTGATTTTATCCTCGAGGTCTCTTGGCGAGATATACGTAGGAGGGAGCAATATACTGCTTGACTCCTCGGTGAAGGTATGTTCTCGAAACTTCAACAAAAGCCCGTACCGAGCTACTGAGCGTCTCTCCTGCAGAGTCTTCCACTGGAGTTTATCTCACGCTTTGGCGATTACTAAATGATCCTGTAGCGAAGCGCGCTGCTCTCCGTTGAATCTTCTCTATCTCTTCTATCAACCCTATCTGGTATGGATCCCACACCGGTGAGCAGTATTCAAGCAGTGGGCGAACAAGTGTACTGTAACCTACTTACTTTGTTTCCGGACTGCATTTCCTTAGGGTTCTTCCAATGAATCTCAGTCTGGCATTTGATTTACCGACGATTAATTTTATATGGTCATTCCATTTTAAATCACTCCTAATGCCTACTCCCAGATAATTTATGGAATTAACTGCTTCCAGTTGCTGACCTGCTATATTGTAGCTAGATGATAAAGGATCATTATTTCTATGTATTCGCAGCACATTGCACTTGCCTACGTTGAGATTCAATTGCCATTCCCTGCACCATGCGTCAATTCGTTGCAGATCCTCCTGCATTTCAGTACAATTTTCCATTGTTACAACCTCTCGATGTACTACGGCATCAGCCGCAAAAAGCCTCAGTGAACTTTCGATGTTATCCACAAGGTCATTTACATATATTGTGAATAGCAACGGTCCTACGACACTCCCCTGTGGCACATCTGAAATCACTCTTACTTCGGAAGACTTCCCTCCATTGAGAATGACATGCTGCGTTCTGTTATCTAGGAACTCTTCAATCCAATCACACAATTAGTCTGATAGTCCATATGCTCTTACTTTGTTCATTAAACGACTGTGGGGAACTGTATCAAACGCCTTGGGAAGTCAAGAAACACGGCATCTACCTGGGAACCCGTGTCTATGGCTCTCTGAGTCTCGTAGACGAATAGCGCGAGCTGGGTTTCACACTATCGTCTTTTCTGAAACCCATGCTGATTCCTACAGAGTAGATTTCTAGTCTACACAAAAGTCATTATACTCGAACATAATACGTGTTCCAAAATTCTACAACTGATCGGCGTTAGAGGTATAGGTCTATAGTTCTGCACATCTGTTCGACGTCCCTTCTTGAAAACGGGGATGACCTGTGCCCTTTTCCAATCTTTTGGAACGCTACTCTCTTCTAGAGACCTACGGTAGACCGCTGCAAGAAGGGGGGGGGGGGGGCGGGGGGGGGGGCAAGTTCCTTCGCGTACTCTGTGTAAAATCGAACTGTTATCCCATCAGGTCCAGAGGCCTTTCCTCTTTTGAGCGATTTTAATTGTTTTTCTATCCCTGTATTTCGATATCTACCATTTTGTCATCTATGCGACAATCTTCTTCGAAGCAAAGAAGCTTTAAAGTGTATACCTTATAAGTTATGGGCACTTGTTCATCTTTGCTACTGTGAAACACGTCTCTTCTACTAAACAAGTGCTCACAGATCTTAAAGTACACATTTTAAACCCATGTTCACCAGACTTGTTTTATCCCAAAATACTGGCCATTTGTCGTTGGACACACTGTACAGGAGACTTCTCTTTGTGTGGCGCGACTTGGTGAAACTGTACGCTTCCTTTGGAAATTATACAGTTCCATCTCTCAACGTTGTCGTACCCCAGCTTGTGGTCAGTCTTTAATGACCTCATCATCGATAGGTGTATAACTCTGATCCTCCTTCATTCCTTTCTTCTTCAGTACTTTTCGGCAAGGCATCAGTCGATCGTGCACAGTACCCTCATCGCTCTCCCAGTTGTGGGCAGCACCCCAGCCGCAAAGCCACCCATGGAACCGGGCGAGTTGGGGCAGTTCTAAGACACCTGACTCGTGTTTGGGTGGACGGCGGTTCAAACACTAATCCGGCCATCGAGATATAGACTTTTTGTGATTCCATGATCCGCTTTAGGCAAATCCCTGGATGATTTCTTTGAAAGAACAGGGCCGGATTCCTTCCTCGACCGCGTCTTGCGCTCCCTCCCTAATGACCTAGTCGTTGACGGGACGTTAGCCCTAATCTCCCTCTTTTTTTTCTTCTAGTGCGGCGGTGATAAGCCGAGTGTGGGTCGGGAATGAAGTTGCGGGGAGTGTGGCAGAGGGGAGTGACGGCGGCAGTCACTTGCATAGTGGAGTGGGCCGGTTAGCGGGCGCTAATGCGCCTCGACCTGCAGAGCGGCCGCGGGCACTGCAAGTGCACGGGCGCTCCGCTCCGCCTGCACCGGCCGGCGCGACCCCAGCGCCCGTCAAATCGTTACACGGACGTTATTCACGGTGACCTTCTCCAGCCTCTTTCATAGCGTCCTCTCCTCTCCTCTGCCCTCTTCCTTTTTTTAATGTTACTAAATTGTAAATGTTTGCGCGTGTGAAGAAGGAACTCTTTAACCAGTCCGTTAACATCGTGAAAGGACGCGGTGATTCGGAAACGTAAGAAAGGCGCCCGCCCTTTCATAGTGTCTTATAAATGTTATGCAAATGCGAGCGGGCCGTGACCATTCATACGCCAGCGCTTGATTAAGTGGGAGCTGCCGGTCGGTGGGGCGAGGCTCGTCCCGGCCGCACGGGAGCGCTCCGGCCGCATCCCGCCAATTACTGCGACAGCTCTCAGCCCGCCGATGACTGCAAGTAACCGACGTACTGATGCTAAAAGGGGCCGGCACCCTTAAGCTTCCTCTTTGTTTTATGTCCTACGTCATTTATATTTTATACATCGCGTCAGCTGTTGCTCCACCAGTAGCCGACTTGAGAAAGTCACATCCCTCTTATTCATGGATCATCTCTCCGTACGAGCTACGTAGATGCTTGGTCTCTACTGAATGTCGTACAATGGACCAGCGTTTCTTAAGCTTCTTTTAATTACATTTTGAACTGACAGACTTTTACAGTGTTAACTTTTAACGAATTGAAAACCACATATAATTGACAAATAAAACCTCTGTATACAAAAGGCAAAGTCCCGACTGAGCGACTCATTCACTGATCATCATCGCCCGGCCCAAACCACTAAGGATAGAAACTTGAGATTCGCAAAAGATGTTGATCCTATACTGTGAAGAAAGGATTTTTTTAAAATTCCACACCTGAGGGGGTGAGGTGAAATATGGGATGAAACTTTTTAAAAAATGTCGCTATTAAGACGATTTTGAAGCTAGATCTACGAAAATTGGCATTTGGTTTCTCAGCCAGAAATAAAGAAATACGTGATTCAACATTTTGGGAAATTTAACCTATATGAGGTGAAATAGTAGGTCAATGTTTTTTCTTTTCAAATAAATCATTGTTAAGAAACTACTAAAGAATTTTTAAAGCAACATCTATGAAAATTGGTGTTCGACTTCCCGGTTCACGCGTTTCAATGTTTTTGGAAATTCAACTTCTGAAGAAGAGAATGTAAGATATATTTTGTGAAAAATTACGTTATGAAAGCATTTTTAAAGTTAAATCTATTAAAATTTCAGTTTGGCTTCTCGATTATAAATAATAAAATACGTGTTTCACTGTCTTTGGAATTTCAACCTGTGTGGGGGTGAAATAGAAGACGAAAGTTTTTATGGGAATATTTCATTATGCAAGCATTTTTAAAGCTAAATCTATGAGCATTTAAATTTGCCTTCTCTGTTAGAAATTTTAAAAAAAGTGTTTCACTGTTTTTGGAAATTCAATCCTCAAGGGGGTGAAATGTGGATTGAAAATTTTTAAGAAAATATTTTTGTTACATTAAAAAAAGCTAAATCCTATAGTTCTCACTTAGATATGAAGAAACATGTGTTAGAGGCTGAAAGTTTCTATGAAAATATCACCCACAAGAACGCAAAAGGTATGATTAACAAGAGGCTTGTACTTCAGCTTCCGGGATCGCTTTTTGGACAGAAGTACGTTCGGAAAAGACTATGCTTTATAACCCTTAGCTGGTGTCAAAAGTTTATGTGTTGAAGTTTGTGAACTAAATCAAAGAAAGCTATTTAAAAGTCACCACGATAATTCAACTTTCTCAGAATCGCATAGGAAAAGAAACGGCTAATCAGCACATTATTTTTTATGTAATTACTGCGCAAACCCGAGAGAAGCAGAGGGCTCTAAGGTAGTAAATTATCTAATATTTCATGGTAACGTTACATATTTATCATCATCTGTTTGATATCCATTGCTGGACAATGGTATCCTCAAGAGATTTCCTTCCAGTGCAGCCTTAAGCAATTTGCATCCACGCTGCTCCTACATACCTTCTATTATAATTTAACTACCTACCATTAGGTGGACATATCGGTCTTTAATTATCTCTCCCGTTACAGCAAAGACTTTTCTTGGTTCATCTACCATTTATTTGCCTGCCTACAGCCTACATATTGTTCCCACTCCCAATGCACATTATTACCTCTCCACTCCAGTCACTTCCGTGGTTAATTTGTACGTTCTCCTGCGTCTCTTAGAAATTTTAAGCGTACATCTATCGCTGAGAAGCACTAAGCTTTTGAGTGGTTCACATAAAACGCCCTTGTCTCACTAGCATAATTTCAAAGTCGCTAACAAATTCTGCAAACAATCCGATTCAGACAAACTGAGTGCAGACCATTGAAAATTCTGTTTAAATAATCGGAAACACTATACATCATCTGTACTCTCGTGTTTATTTCTTTTACGATCTTTTCAGTCGTTTCCAACTGCCCAAAATACAAAATCTCATTAATTAGTTATATGACCATTATTATTTTGCTCCTTTTTCTTCTACTTCCTAGTAAGCTTATCATGACTGAGTTTTAAGCATTTTTTAAACCTGTGATATTAACTTATTCTGTATGTTATAGTTTGTTTGCATTAGCTCTACTAGCTCCTCGCACTGAAATATCGCGAATGCGAATAGTTCAGAAACGTAACATAATTTGCATTCCTTCGTCCTTTTCCCTATGTAAGGACAGAAAAATTACGTCTTTATTTGTTTAGCATAGTTTCTATGATGTCTAATCTCATTGGTTGTCTCCTCATTCAATTCTATCGCCATTCTGATAAGGTTTAATGAAAGTTGTAACCCAGAAGAATCTTCAATATGCCGAGATAGGGAAAATCAATAATTTTTTTTCGAGAGCTGTCATTATAGATTTGCTACTGAGTCAAAAGCTTTCTCAAAATTTATGAAACCAATGCAGCTCATTGCTCCCTTCGGACTGCGTTTACTACTTGAAATCGGTAAATTGTACTGTATCCACTTCCAAAGCCATCTTGTTCTTTTGCCTGATTAAAATCCATTGTTTTCTAAGCACTTTGGTGACCAGAGAAGGCTAATAAGTATGTAAGTTAGTTTTTATTTCTTGTCTGTCTTCTTTCTTGGGAAAGAATAATTTTGCACGTACCTCCACCGTTAAAGATTTGTTTTGAAAGACCACATCTCAATCTGAATGTAACGCATTACTGAAAGCTAAGTCTACATAAGTGTTATTGGTAAAAGTACAAAAGGAAGGTCTCTCTAAATATTTATATCAGATACATTCCTTACAGCTGTATCCTGAGACCCCGTATCCAAAAGTTTTAGGTCTATTTCTCTAACTATATTCTGCGTTCACTAGTGCAAAGAAGATTTCCTCACATAGGAATGTGGTGAACTGCCAGTACATACATTTTGATAGTTTTTTCGCTAATGTTTCGCCCCTTATCACAAAGGATACCTCATGAAGAAAGCATGAGAGCCTACAAGAAAAGATTCCTTCGTCAAGTGCGAGCGTTAAGTGTCGGATGCTAACCAGTTGAACAGAAAGCAAACACATTTACTCAAAAAGATGTGTACGTAAATCGATATTAATAACTAATTATTATTATTTCTTGGTACACATACAGATCATTCGCCATATTTTCGTAGACTTGTGGGATTCACAGTCTCCTGTCACTTTAAATTTCAGTTTACGTGGAAGTCGTAACTAGTGAGATGTAAACACTCTCCAGGTAGCACGTGACACATGCACAAGCCTCTAGTACTTTCGCAGCATTTCCCCGTAAAATCGTACCGTGGCATAAGGATTGTGTGCATAAATCACTCTTCTAAAAAGTTGGTGGAAGAGTACAGACTAACTAAGTTCATCCTGATTCCTCCTTGTAGAACACATTTCAACTTATCTACGTTCTTTTTTCCCCAGTTTTAGCTTACTGTACTTGTTGCATGTTGTCGTTATATTCACTTTTCTGTACTCGGTAAGGGTACATAATGACATGGGTGTTTATATCACAAGGTCATAGTAGATTTTGCTTTCGGCAACAATCTAGTGGCGTTTAAATCAAAGTAGCTGAGTGTTACAAACGGGGGTTGTACTTTGTTCCATTCCCTTTAACCTCTGCATCTGCCAACCATCCTCCGTTAGACGCGATCGCTTTCATCATCTCAGCGCTACAACTGAATAGTGTACAAGAGCTCACCGCCATTAGGAGGTAACGGTTCAGCTTGTAACATAGCAGTCAGGCCAAGTGCTCTAGATAAGCTTAATTACCTTTCGGTATTCGCCTAATGTATCGAAGAGAAATTGTGAAATTGTCGAGCTGCTAATAACTGTTCATGCTCTTACTAGCGACAAATAGCATTACACAAAGTATTCGCTATCACATGTAATGTAGATGTCTAACACTAAAGCTACTCTGTCTACGGAAAGGAAAAATGACCCCGGGGCGCCGGCCTGGGTGGCCGAGCGGTTCTAGGCGCTACAGTCTGGAACCGCGTGACCGCTACGGTCGCAGGTTCGAATCCTACCTCGGGCATGGATGTGTGTGATGTCCTTAGGTTAGTTAGGTTTAAGTAGTTCTAAGTTCTAGGTGACTGATGACCTTAGAAGTTAGGTCCCATAGTGCTCAGAGCCATTTGAACCATTTTTGGACCCCGGGGCTTTGAAAGAATCGTCGAATTTTTACATTTACATAGCATTTGCTCAGTAGAATGTAATTATACAATTTATAAGCAATCCTGACTGTAATGTCTGACGTATTATTCTCCATTTTCGATGATAATGTCAAGTTTTATGGATCGAGAACCCAAACCTGTATGTCTTCAGTTATTTCGGCTTTTGGTGACTCATCTGGATTTCAGATTTGTGTTCCTTCGTTTTTAAAACAGTTCACTTAACGTAATAATTGTGCAATGCCGCAGAGAACTCAACATCTGGAATCTTTCCAAGCACTGAGCTCTGTCAGACGAGAACAGCCACAAACTTTTGCACGATGCAGGTGTAACAGTTAGGCATACAGAGAATGCAAGGAATCTCTTTAGTCGGAACTAAAAGAGCGAGCCACTTGGTGCTTGGTTAAGACAGTGGTATTATACTGGGGAAGAACCCTGTCAAACTAACTTGATTTACTTTTTGAACGACTGCAATGAGTTACTTGTATTTATCAATTACATTTCCCTTATTAGGGGCGGGTTGACAGAGATCTTGATGGTGCTCTTACCCACTGTAAAAGATTACACACAAATGCATTTATGTGGTGAAATATTGAAAATGATGTGTTTCTAGTTATGGTGATAATGTGCATTGTTCTATAACTGATGAGCTGATTGGGTCGAGGACTCGTCTTAAGCATAGGTTAAGGATTTTGATTGGGTTAGGGTTCTAAGAACACTATATAAGAAGGATGTGAGGCGTTCACAGGGGTTGGATGTAATACATGGGAAATGGAAATCGGAAAGATGAGTGGGGAAATTGGGTAAGCGCCTTCACTTCAGAAGAAACAGATGGAGCAGATTACTGTTGATGTCGATCTAATAGTCTGGGAAGGACAAGTGATTACAATTACCGAGTGAAAGATTGTTCAGTGTTTGAAGAAAGAGATATGGAAAATATTAGGGTAGAGGTGACCAGCAGATAATTATTTTCTAGAATAGTGAATACAGCGAGGTATTTGGACTCACGTTTTGAGAGATATAGGAAAAGCAGATGTTCCCGGTGTTTGACGATGTGTGGAACGATTATTAGTTGGTACAGGACGTGGGTAGGCAAATGCATGGGGAAACAATATTTCCTTCTCTTATCCTTATGTACTAATCCCGATGTTATAGAGGCGTTAAAATTTCCGTCATTACCAGAGTGGCATAAGTGAAATACTTCAGAGTTATGGTTACTCTCGCTGTAGTTATAATTTTTACACCGACCCCACAGTAGAAAAAAAAGACGTATTTCACTTCGCCGGACACTTTACACGGTGTATCTTTTAACACAGAAACCTTTATTGATTTTTGTTATAAGTCAACGTTTAAATCTCTTAGTAGCTTCGTAGACGGCTCTGAGGCAAGTAATTCGATACGGAACACTTGTGACTGCAAAATGCAAGGAAATGCCTTTAAACTGCCCTCGAAACAAGAAAAAAGTGATCCATTCACGTCAGATGCTCAGGCTAATTGTTTTATTCCACAACTGTTTTAATACTTAGGTGAACAATGCCAATTTATTACTAGAAGGTCGTGCTATCCAACATGCTACCGCAGACGGTTTTACCACACACAAGTGGCGAGTACTCGATGTTTTGATTTCTGTAAACTCCTCCTCATTCCGTAGTATAAAGTATTCTGAAAGGGAGTTTTGGTCTTGCGGCGTTGAGTTGTCACCGACACTCAGCGCTTAGTGTCTATTTTGGTTTCATCTGCACACAAAGCCAGTTTCTCCAGGAGTTTTCCACTTTTCAGATCCTATGTATCCCATAAGACATTAAAAATTTCGTAACATCGAAGAGTAAAAACGGTAACAACTAATATATATGTAGGTTTGTCCCTTATTGAAAGTATAACAATGCCAGTTTCATTTGCGACAGCGAACCCTTGTACTTAAAAGTGACCATAATCGTCTCATTTCGATTTACTTTCACAGTACACATCATCTCTAAAATGCTTTTAACGTCTTCCTTTTAAATTCATTTTATATCCCATGTCACCGTTCAAATCCATCCCACTGAGAGAAATTGTCTTATTACTTTATTGAGGCACATATGCAAGTCGTATCAGAGAGCACGTCTTATCAACACTAGCCACTGTGTCTATCCCACACATGTAAGGATCGAAGGAAAAACGACAATCTTCATGCCTCCGTAAGCGCCCCAATCTTGATTCTCTTACACTCGCAATCCCTAATCGAGGTATACCTCAGAAGCAGTACGATTGTTGGTCTACTTCGAATAACGATTAATTACATAAATCCATTAGCTTTTTCATTTTATTTCTAGAAATAGAGTTGGCTCCTTTTGTAGAAACACAATTTTATTTTCAGTCGCTATTGCAAAAAATTTTACATCTTCAGATAGGCAACGTTATTTTGGTTCCCGATCCATCTAGGGACATTATTTTCATTAATTCTCCGTGGGTGCTGATCAGCCTGTCTTCAGTGGAAGATCACTGAAGGTGACGATCCTCATGAGGACCAAGGATAACAATATGGCTACCGCTCCCCACCCATATGGCTAAATTAAAAACTTTGTTTTTAAGACTCTCATTTAAGTTTCATGAGCTTCTGTGTTTCACTTTCGTATGTACTGTACGGAGCTACAGTCGTCAGGCCTGCTTCATCAAGTGACGTACCACGAAATAACAGGATAAAATAAGTTGTCACTAAGGCATTGGAGATTTTATTCTGCCGACATAGAGTGACACTCGAATAATTTCACAAAGGAAGCGAGAGATGTTGGTCAGCAGTGAGACCAGCAACCTCTTTCACATTCGCAATGGTACCGTAACGGGGGATGAGACCTAGTGGCACTAGGCAAGCTTACCCACGAACCGTAACGGTAGGTGACAATGACCACAGGAGCCTGTCTTTGAGGATGAGGCACCAATAAAATTTAGCCGCCATTAATTAGAACAATTATCGGGGCAATAGCTTGGTGAAGAGGATGGAGTTTTCGGATTGGCCAGTTTCTGTCGTCTTTCGTGGGAGACAGAGAACAGCTGCGAGAGACAGTAACGTTTACTTGGCTGGCTAATCTGGAACGAGAAGGTTGTGTTTCAGCTTGAGTTTAGGCCCCGACTCTGTCAGTTTGGTAGTCAAGTCTTAGGGGTTTGCGCACTGATATGTTGCTTCTTTTTGAAATTATTACTGTATTAATACTTCTAATACTTACAATGGCTGAATAAGTCAACCATACAGTTGCTCACCCATGATCATCTTGTATACATCTGCTTTACGAGTTGGGAATTCTCACTATTTCTTCACAGTATATTTATTCGCTCACGAAGTTTGTTGTACACTAAAGTTCAAAAGAAACAATGACGTTCTTAATTAGCATTACAGAAGAAAATTGACATTCATTACTCCAGATCTGTACAGCTTTTCTCTTTTTGGATAAATAACTTTGAAATGTTCAGAATGTAGCCATATGTGCAAATTATTTTGCAATGTGAGTGTAAAATGACTCGCCCCATATCATTACGATCTATAGTGTAAAATGATTCGGAAAGATAAAACTAACAAATTACGAGTCTTTCCATTGTGGATTTTTGTATCTAATCATTACATTATTGTCATCGATGTTTTAAATTTAACTTCCTTTTCAGACTATGTTATTATACCGGGATGTATCGTGTCTCGGCGGCGACCTCGCAAAGAACCTAATACTGAATATCTTAAATATTCCAGCAGCGCTTCCCATAACTGCGCTGCACAACCTGATTTCATAAAAACAAGGATCCCAGTCACTAGGGCAGTACTGTGGATTGGCTTGCACCAGCAACCTGTAGGCAGTTCAGATAAAAGATCCTCTACACATTCCCATAATTATCACGGATCTTAACATTCGCGTCGCTACTATCAATCTTACATTGATTGCCCTAATTACAAGGGCCAGCCATAAAGTTGTAATTATTACCTCGAAGAAACGAAGCTGCGACCATGAAACTTGGTAATGACGGTAGCCTTTTTCTACATATTCTCCCTTCAAAGTGAAACATGTTTTCCAATGATGGATGACAGTTATAAATTTTAACAGCAGTAGCTGTAAGCGTTATCGTGTGTTGGTTGACGATCACAATTAAAGTTACTCGAATAATTTTAGATAAGCGCATACGCGAGTACTGCAGTGTTGTTTCCCGCTTGCAGTGCTACATACGCATAATGGTGATTCCTGAGCGTAAAGCTTTTTATATTCTGCAGTTTGCTAAGAGTGAGTCTGTTATTTCAGTTCAACATGCGCTTCGATTAAAGTTTAATTTTTATCCCCCATATGACAAAAACATCCATGGATGGTACAGACAGTTCTAAAAGACAGGATGCGCGTGCAAAGGGAAAAGGACGGAACAACCAAAAGTGTCTGAAGAGGATGCTGGAAGTATCAAATCATTACCTTCGTAGTCCTGAGAAGTCTGTTCGGAAAGCAAGTTTTGAACTTCTGTTGCCAAAGACGACAGTGTGGGAGGTATTAAGAAAACATTTACAAATGTGTCCCTGCCAGTTACAGTTGGTAAATGTTTTAAAGCCAGAACACTACGGTGTACGTTATAACTTTGCAAGTGAAGTGTGCGGTGGGAAGATGGCTTTCTTGATCGTCTGCTATTCAGCGACGAGACAACTTTCGCCTAAGCGGGAAGGCTCTGAGCACTATGGGACTAAACATCTATGGTCATCAGTCCCCTAGAACTTGGAACTACTTAAACCTAACTAACCTAAGGACATCATACAACACCCAGTCATCACGAGGCAGAGAAAATCCCTGACCCCGCCGGGAATCGAACCCGGGAACCCGGGCGTGGGAAGCGAGAACGCTACCGCACGACCACGAGCTGCGGACTAAGCGGGAAGGTAAATACCCATAATGTTCGTATCTGGGGTTCAGAAGATCCTCATGAACTTGCACAGTTTCAAAGAAGTTCTCGAAAATTTAAAGTTTTCTGTGGTGTATCCCTACGTCAATGTGTGGACCTTCTCTTTCGCTGAAGCTACCTTAACAGGGGTGTCTTACCTGGGTATGCTGCAACTGTGGCTCTTTTCCCAGTTAGAAGGTGATGCGGAAAGCTTTGACAACAAAATGAAGTCACACCTCCTCACTCCACTGTCATCTCTTGGACGAGAGTGGTTGATCGTCTAAGTCCTGACCACCAGATTGGTCTTAATATCAATACGACGGAGTTATTTTTCGGTGTCCTCCACGGTCACCTGATCTCAATCCATATGACTTTTCTTCCTTTGGGGCTTTATAAAAGATAATAACTACGTTCCACCACTACTAAATGACTTACCAGAGTTGACACAGAGAACTGAAAAGCCTACTGCTTCCATTACTCCTAACAAAGTGTGGGAAGAACTGCTTTTGGGTTAAATGCGTGCCCTACCAGTAAAGGTGCATGTCTTTAACATTTGTAACAAAAACTAGGTTAGTTTACGTTAGAGTATGTACAAGTTGTTGTAAATAGTATAAACTGAACAGTTGTAATACAGTGAGGTGAAAGAAGTCATGGGATAGCGATATGCAATTATACAGATTGCGGTAGTATCGCGCACACGAGGTATAAAAAGACAGTGTATTGGCGAACCTGTCATTTGTGCTCAGGTGATTCATATGAAAAAGTTTCCGACATGATTGTGGCAGCACGTCGGGAATTAACAGACATCCAACGAAGAATGGTTGTTGGAGCTAGACGCAAGGGAGATTTCATTTCGGAAATTGTTAGGGAAATTAATATTCCGAAATCCACAGTGTCAAGAGTGTACAGAGAATATAAAAACTCAAGCATAACCTTCACCACGGACAACACAGTGGCCACCGGCCTTCACTTAACGACCGATAGCAACAGCGTGTGCGTCGAATTGTCAGTGCTAACAGACAAGAAACACTGCGTGAAATAAACACAAAAATCAATGTGTGATGTACGACCAACGTATCCATTAGGACAGTTCACAGCGAAATATGGCGTTAATGGGCTATAGCAGCAAACGACCGACGCGAGTGCCTTTGTTAACAGCGTGACATTGCCTTTAGCGCCTTTCCTGGGCTCGTGACCATTTCGGTTGGACCATTGAGGACTGGAAAACTGTGACCAGGACAGAAGAGTCCCGATTTCAGTTGGTAAGAGCTGATGATAGGGTTCTAGTGTGGCACAGACCCCACGAAGTCATGGACCCCAGTTGTCAACAAGGCACTCTGCAAACTGGTGGTGGCTGCATAATGGTGTGGGCTGTGTTTGCATGCAACGGACTGAATGCTCTGTTACGTTCGGCTACTTGGAGACCATTTGCAGACATTCATGGACTTCATGTTGTCAGACAACGATGTAATTTTTATGGACGTCAGTGAGCCATTTCATCAGACCACAACTGTTCGTGATTAGTTTGAAGAAAATTCTGGACAATTCGAGTGAATGATTTGGCCAACCAGATCGCCCGACATTAAACCCATCGAACATGGGTCATAGATCAGATGGTACACAAAACCCTGCACCGGCAACACTTTCGATGTTATGGACGGCTATAGAGACAACATGGCTCAATACTTCTCCAGGGGACTTCCAACGGCTTGTTGAGCACGTGCGACTCGAGCTTCTGCACTACGCCGAACAAAAGGAGGTCCGACACAATATTTGGAGGAATCCCACGACATTCGTCATCTCCCTGTACACTGTACTCAGGGACATTCTTTAATCTGAAACTTACTGGCAGATTAAAACTGTGTGCCGGACCGACCGAGACTCGAACTCGGGACCTTTGCCTTTCGCGGGCAAGTGCTCTACCAACTGAGCTACCCAAGCACGACCCACGCGCCATCCTCACAGCTTTACTTCTGCCAGTACCTCGTCTCCTACTTTCCAAACTTTACAGAAGCTCTCCTGCGAACCTTGCAGAACTAGTACTCCTGAAGGAAACGATTTTGCGGAGACATGGCTTAGCCCAGCCTGGGGGATGTTTCCAGAATGAGATTTTCACTCTGCAGCGGAGTGTGCGCTGATGTGAAACTTCCTGACTGATTAAAACTATGTGCCGGACCGAGACTCTCCTGCGAGAGCTTCTGTAAAGTTTGGAAGGTAGGAGACGAGGTACTGGCAGAAGTAAAGCTGTTAGGACGGGGCGTGAGTCGTGCTTGGGTAGCTCAGATGGTAGAGCACTTGCCCGCGAAAGGCAAAGGTCCCGAGTTGGAGTCTCGGTCCGGCACACAGTTTTAATCTGCCAGGAAGTTTCATATCAGCGCACACTCCGCTGCAGAGTGAAAATTTCATTCATTCTTTATTCTATTATGGGACGTTATCGCCGTACATTTCCACCAATTTCTCATGAACTGTTGTATTGTTGCTCCCCTTCCAACGTAGAAAACTCATTACTGCACGATACTCCGTTTTGTCAGTGAGCTGTGCCTTTATGTTTTGGCTCGTGCTGCCCGGGGGCTTCAATGCGTGCCAGGAATGCGGACATGTACCTGAAAACACACAAAAATTATTGCTACTATTTATTGAGATTTTCTTCTATACAAAAGTTTCTCTCCAACATACCAAACACCCAGAAATTATTATGTCTGTTACGTAAGATCTTATCTCCTCAGGATGTCCCTCCAAGTGTTTCTTCCTCTACGCCAAGTCTCATTGTTAAGCGTACATTTTGGAGCCAGTTGGTCATAGGTCGTCCTCTTCTCTTCTTTCCCTTTGGTTCCCATTCCAGGATCATTTTCGGGATTCTGGCTTTCTCCAGTCTTGTTACATGACCGTACCATTGCAACTTCCTTCTGTCCATAGCGTCATGTATTCTTTCTCTTACTTCCATTCTCTTTATTATTTCGTTGTTCTTACCTTCCCCTTTCTAGAAATTCTTGCTGATCTTCTCCATAAGTCCATTTCTACAGATTGCAGTTAATTACTTTATTTCTTGGAGCTGATATTTACGTAGCAGAGAATATAAATGGTAGGGAATTTCTATCTCGAAGGGCGCAGTTACTCTATAGGGACTGTATGTTGAAATCTCAGAGCGGTACTCCAAAAATGGTACAAATGGCTCTAAGCACTATGGGACTTAACGTCTGAGGTCATCAGTCCCCTAGAACTTAGAACTAGTTAAACCTAACTAACCTAACTCGGTTGCTGAATACGCTGCCCCAGTTTGGGAAAGATCAGCGCATGCGAAACGAGTGGATCCTCTGCTGAACGATGCCTGTCGCGTAATCACGGGATGCATAAGACCCACCCCGGTTAGCCAACTTTATTTGCTTAGTGGCATAGCTCCACCCAACATCAGACGAGCTATAGCAAGCGAAGCATTGCGCCTCAAGCAGCTGCGCGACCAGCGCCATCCTCTCTTCGGACAAAACCCTCCACACACACGTCTAAAATCAAGACGGAGTTTCCTCACCTCAGTTCAACCGCTCGAAACCTCTAAACAAAAGGCCAGATTTTCAAAATGGCAAGCAACACTGCCTACGGGAGACCAGGCACCTCAAATCTCACCCAACGAACAATTGGCCTCTGGAAATTAACTAAAATGATCATTATGGAGAACCCTCAACCGCCTACGAACTGGGGTGGGCAGATGCAACGTAAACATGTGTAAATGGGGACACCGAGGCGGGACGGACACGTGCCAGTGCGGACAGACCCAAACAATGGACCACCTCCTGGAATGCAGCAACGTGGGGGAAGTGTGCAGGAAAGAAGATCTGGCAAACGCTACGGCAGTGGCAGTTAAGTGCGCTGAATTTTGGCGGGACGTGATATATATATATATATATATATATCACGTCCCGCCAAAATTCAGCGCACTTAACTGCCACTGCCGTAGCGTTTGCCAGATCTTCTTTCCTGCACACTTCCCCCACGTTGCTGCATTCCAGGAGGTGGTCCATTGTTTGGGTCTGTCCGCACTGGCACGTGTCCGTCCCGCCTCGGTGTCCCCATTTACACATGTTTACGTTGCATCTGCCCACCCCAGTTCGTAGGCGGTTGAGGGTTCTCCATAATGATCATTTTAGTTAATTTCCAGAGGCCAATTGTTCGTTGGGTGAGATTTGAGGTGCCTGGTCTCCCGTAGGCAGACCCATGTTTGTCTTTATATTGTAATGTGACTCCCCATTTTGGGTTTGTTTTATTTATACATATGTGTATTGAATTTGTATTTGTGTGTATATGTAATGTGTGGGTTGTCTATGGCTTGGACACGATTAAATAAATAAATAAATAAATCACACACACCCATGCCCGAGACAGGATTCGAACCTGCGACTGTAGCAGCCGCGTGGAGAGCGGTACTACACAACACTCTTTTTGTTCTACAAAATCGAGCAGTGCAGAAGCTGGAAGTCTTACAACTTCCGGTAGCCCGTAGAAGGCATCCCGGCGCCACGGCAGCTCCGGTTCCGGGAAGTCTCGGGCGACGCGGAGGTGTGGTGACGTTGTTGCATAATGCGCCCGTATTTATGCGCGCTCTTCGGTTTATAGTCGCGGTCGGCAGCCGTCGCGTTGTTGCCGCTAACCCGGCTGACTCAGGGCATCATAAAAAGCTCGTCTCGCCGGCCCAGAATTACGGCCGACGAATGCGAGAGGACAATGAGATCGCTATTGTTCGTCTGCGCCGCGCGCCGCCTAGGTATAAATAGACAGCCGCAGCCTGCATTTGTTGCACAACGCCGCCTCCCGCCCTGCGCCGCCGGCAAGTGGCGTGCACACAGCCTGTCGCAACGCACCGCAGCCGGCTTCGAAGCCGGACGCTCGCTCCCCAGGACGACCCAACAGACACCCGGTACATCACTTCACCCACCTTGTTCTCTGGCCAACACTGGCATACCAGTGTTTAAGAAGGGTAGTAGGAGTAACCCATCGAACTACAGACCTATATCATTGACGTCGGTTTGCAGTAGGGTTTTGGAGCATATACTGTATTCAAAAATTATCCTCGAAGGGAACGATCTCTTGATACGTAATCAGCATGGCTTCAGAAAACATCGTTCTTGTGCAACGCAGCTAGCTCTTTATTCGCACGAAGTAATGGCCGCTATCGACAGGGGATCTCAAGTTGATTCCGTATTTCTAGATTTCCGGAAAGCTTTTGACACCGTTCCTCACAAGCGACTTCTAATCAAGCTGCTAGCCAACGAGGTATCGTCTCAGTTGTGCGACTGGATTCGTGATTTCCTGTCAGGAAGGTCGCAGTTCGTAGTAATAGACGGCAAATCATCAAGTAAAACTGAAGTGATATCAGGTGTTCCCCAGGGAAGCGTCCTAGGACTGTGCTGTTCCTGATCTATATAAATGACCTGGGTGACAATCTGAGCAGTTCTCTTAGGCTGTTCGCAGGTGATGCTGTAATTTACCGTCTAATAAGGTCATCCGAAGACCAGTATCAGTTGCAAAGCGATTTAGAAAAGATTACTGTATGGCGTGGCCGGTGGCAGTTGACGCTAAATAACGAAAAGTGTGAGGTGATCCACATGAGTTCCAAAAGAAATCCGTTGGAATTCGACTACTTGATAAATAATACAATTCTCAAGGCTGTCAATTCAACTAAGTACCTGGGCGTTAAAATTACGAACAACTTCAGTTGGAAAGACCAGATAGATAATATTGTGGGGAAGGCGAGCCAAAGGTTGCGTTTCATTGGCAGGGCACTTAGAAGATGCAACAAGTCCACTAAAGAGACAGTTTACACTGCACTCGTTCGTCCTCTGTTAGAATAGTGCTGCTTGGTGTGGGATCCTTACCAGGTGGGATTGACGGAGGACATCGAAAGGGTGCAAAAAAGGGCAGCTCGTTTTGTATTATCACGTAATAGGGAGAGAGTGTGGCAGATATGATACGCGTGTTGGGATGGAAGTCATTGAAACAAAGACGTTTTTCGTCGCGGCGAGATCTATTTACGAAATTTCAGTCACCAACTTTCTCTTCCGAATGAGAAAATGTTTTGTTGAGCTCAACCTACATAGGTAGGAATGATCATCAAAATAAAATAAGAGAAATCAGAGCTCGAACAGAAAGGTTTAGGTGTTCGTTTTTCCCGCGCGCTGTTCGGGAGTGGAATTAGATTAGATTAGATTAGATTTACTTTCATTCCAATTGATCCGTAGTGAGGAGGTCCTCCAGGATGTGGAACATGTCAGAAAAACAATACATGACAAATATTTACAATTAAAACAAATAAGCTGATGTACCATTCCACAGGTCCCAAGTGGAATGATCGTCATTTTTTAATGAACACTAAGAGTAATTTTACAAATACTAATGCACTGAATTTAAAATAAAAAAGTTTTTTATTTATTTATAAGGTAATACAACTACTGTAATACTTATTTACAATGAACACATTACTGCACTGAAATGGTGCAGAAGTTAGATTATACTAACACACACACACACAAATTTTCAATGAACACATTACTGCACTGAAATTGTGCAGAAGTTATGTTGTACTTATATACAAATCAGTTGGTTTTACTAAGAAATTCATCAATGGAGTAGAAGGAGTTGGCCACCAATAAATCCTTTAGGCTTCTCTTAAACTGAATTTCATTGGTTGTTAAGTTTTTTATGGCTGCTGGCAAGTTATTGAAAATGTGTGTTCCTGAATAATGCACACCTTTTTGTACAAGACTAAGTGACTTTAAATCCTTGTGAAGATTATTCTTATTTCTAGTATTGATTCCATGAATTGAGCTGTTGGTTTGAAAAAGTGATATATTTTTAATGACAAATTTCATTAAGGAATAAATATATTGGGAAGCAGTAGTTAGTATCCCTAGTTCCCTAAACAGGCTTCTGCAGGATGTTCTTGAGTTCACACCACATATAACTCTCACTGCACGTTTTTGTGCCCGGAAAACTTTAGCTTGGCTTGATGAATTACCCCAAAAAATAATCCCATATGACATTATGGAATGAAAGTAAGCATAGTATGCCAGCTTTTTCATTTTTATATCCCCTATGTCTGACAAAATTCGCATTGCAAACAGAGATTTGTTAAGACGCTTCAGCAGTTCTGTGGTGTGCTCCTCCCAGTTGAATTTATTATCAAGCTGTAATCCCAAGAATTTAACACTGTCCACTTCTTCTATCTTCTTGTCATCGTATGTTAGACATATACTCTTGGGACACCCCTTACAAGTTCTGAACTGCATGTAGTGTGTTTTTTCAAAGTTTAGTGACAAAGAATTGGCTAGGAACCAGTGATTAATGTCCACAAATATTTTATTGACTGATCTTTCTAAGACTACATTTGACTTGCTATTTATTGCAATGTTTGTATCATCGGCAAACAAAACAAACTTGGCATCTGGTAATGTTACTGATGAAAGGTCATTGATATACACAAGAAAAAGTAAGGGCCCCAAAATGGAACCTTGTGGGACCCCACATGTAATTAGTTCCCAGTTGGATGAGGCCTGATAGCTCGATACATGTCTCTTTCCTAATAACACCCTTTGTTTCCTGCCAGAGATATAAGATTTGAACCATTTTGCAGCATTTCCTGTTATACTATAATATTCTAGTTTACTTAAAAGGATATTGTGATTTACACAGTCAAATGCCTTTGACAGATCACAAAATATACCAGTTGCCTGCAATTTTTTGTCTAATGAATTAAGAGATAGAGTAGATAGTATGATTGTGGTTCGATGAACCCTCTGCCAAGCACTTAAATATGAATTGCACAGTAATCATGTAGATGTAGATGTAGACATACACATTCGTCAATACTTAACAGTATCTCGGGAAAAGATCGTAGTCATCAGTTAACACGACACAGTAGCTGACAAAATACAGCAAACTGTTCAAGCATTCAAAGACTTCTATGAAGGTTTGTAATATTTCAAGAGATGAATCGGAAACAGATAGTGAATACTGAAAAGAATGACAATTTGCAAATAATACCTAATTAGATGCATCAGAGCTTTCTCGTGTCGATTAAATATCTATGCGTAACGTTGCAAAGCAATATGAAACGGAATGGGTATGTAAGGATTGTAGTAGGGAAGGCGAAATGTCAACTTGGGTTTACTGCGAGAATTTTGGGAAAGTGTGGTTTATCTGTAAAGGAGACCGTACATAGGACTCTAGCGCGACCCACTGTTCAGCACCGTGCGAGTGTTTGGTAATTCTCGACTTGTCACAGTGTTTTTAAAACTAAGCTTCCATTTCTGTAAAGTAAAGTTTACCATCTGTATTGACAGTTCTGACTTCCGGTACTGAGACAGGGATTTTTAAAACGAAAACCGTTGAAGAGAGGAAGATGCATGTTGGGAATTACTAAAATAAACAGGAAAAGAAAGAAATCGACCAGAATACAGCCCGGAGTAGAAATCGTTATTATGACTGTGATTGGGAAAAAAATACGTGGGATCGAAAATGTACTCAAGTGAACGGATAGTTTATGGATTAAGGGAAGCACTTGTTGGATTCCGAGACGTTAGAATTGAGCGAGACCCTGAAATAATGACAGATGGATATTCAACAGAAAACGTGCAGAATCGGCACTGATGAGGTGTGCCAAAGTTCTTAATGCATGGAAAGGACTGGGCAGGCATTTGTCCAGTAGTGGATGTCAATAGCGCACCTTTGAAAGAAAAGCATCGTGACTATTTGCTTGAGCAATTTTGGAAGGATGGTATCATTGAGTGCTCTGCACCGAAGGCATCTTCAAAGTGAGATGTAGGCGAGGCAACGTCATGACAAGGCTCACCGCTGGACACTGAAGACTCGGCAGCGGAAACGCCAGCGTATTGGACTGCAGTCCGACGAATTACGACGAGTACCAGTACATTCTGCAAGGCGATAGCAGATATATCTTTTACTGCCAAGAAAGTGTAACTAGTTACCATTCAGCAAATATTCGCGAAAGGATGCTTTCGTATAGATATTTAATGTCCGTGATGGTATGCCTTTCATGAACGTATAACCCTTCTTGCCTCTACAGCTGGACATGTCACTATGGAGGTCCGTAGAACGGACTATACCGTGTATGTAAATCGTTATAACAGTGAAACAATTGTGATATGATAAAAATTTTCAGGGTTTTCTTTGAAAGTGACAGCGCTGCTACAAAGACAAGGACAAATCAGTAATTACACCACTAACGGAAAAAAGATTGCGATAATAGAATCGAAACTCGTCAAACAAATAGACGTAAAGGATATCCGAGAGCTAAAAAAATTGTCTCAGTAAAAAATGAACAGCAAGTCAGAGGTGTGAAAAAAAATGAGGGATGGCCGCGCTACTGGGAAAACACTGTTTTTCGAATTGTTACTGCTGAGGTCTTCCGTTACTGTAGCTGAAAGAACACCAGGCACTCAAGGGGATTATGCAAAGAAGTGTCTAAGTACCCTAGCGCGCGTGACAGAAACGGTGAAGGCACATCTGGAAGAACCTGTTTCCACAAACGCAATCCGTCTTGAGGTTCAAATAGCTGACGCCAGCAGAACATCGATGCTGAAACCTCTTAAAGAGAGGAGAACTGAATCCGTCTAAATACGAGGTTCAAGAAGTCTTGACGGTCTTAAAATGCTAATCTTTAAGATAAAAGGAAAAATAAATCATTTCATTGCACTGTGTCCAACACCCTATTTAAACGATATGAAATTCCACCTGAGACGGTTCCGTATTTTTGTGGATCTCTGGCAACTGTTCAGTGTTATGTTTCAATGTACGCTCTGAGGAGTAACATTTGGGCTACTTTCCAGAGCTGTGAAAGCTATGACCCTCGTTATGAAAAAAAATATTAATTAAAATCTTGCGAAGAGGGTAGATGAAACAGAATCTGGGAAATCAACTCAATACTGCTCTAGCAACTGTTATAAACCGCTACAAATATCACTATTACATCATCTATCAATTCGATGTTCGTTCATCCATAAGATATTTATTAATAACAATACCGCATTCCCAATCTCCGCCAATTTCGATGTATCCCCTTTAAATAGATTACACATATTTGATCGAAAGAACACTTATAAATAAAGTGTGGTTTTAGATAAATTGATTAAATAAGTTACCAGAATCTAATAATTCCTCAGTGTTCAAAGGTTGTCACTTGTAAGAAATATTTCTCCATATGAATGGATCAGAGTCGACGAGACACTGGAGCATCATCGTGGAAAGAATACCAAAATCAGCCTGTTGGATATAGATATGGAGAGTGGCGGATGCTTCACGTTCCGATTGCGTACAATATTAACTAATATTTCCGAGTAATCCAGGAAGAATGACCCCTGTTATACAGCACACAGTTATATTCAAAATAGCACCACTTAGTTTTCAGTGAAATATTGACATTTTTATGGGATTTGCATGTATTTATCGTAGGAGTAATACAAAAAGCACAATGAATCGAGTATGTACATATAAAATTTCATTTTGCACAGTGCCATAATAACAGAAACAATTCTATTGTGTAGTTCACACACACTAGCTACGGACGCAAATACACCGCTTCACAGAAAAATCGCACCAGATCAGTTCTAAGAATACAGAGAAATTATCATCTCCAACAGTTTATGAATACCGTTAACCTGTCACTTATTCTCATTAGCTCGTATCCGCGTATGGAACGTGCCTGAAGGTGTTCCCTCCCATTATCTGCTTCGGTTTCCTACACTAATGACACCGTTAGATACTCTTACGAAATCAAGTATCTCCGGCTGTCGTCGAAATTAGTTCCTGTCGCCAGCTTACGGTAGGCTAAGAACTGCTTTAGTGTAGCGAGTCGGCATAATGCACATTACTTTACAGTTTACCAATCCAGTCACACGTCTATTGCACATCCTCAGGTACTCAAAAATACGACCTGGTGAAAAACTGACGAATTCATTGTGCAATGAATTGCAGGATGGCTTTTCCAGGCAATTTTACCTTACTCTAAACAAGCAAATACTGGAAAACTACGAAAAAAGTCACCTATAATTTCTTTTCGATGGGAGGGTGGGGGAAAAGAGTAGCGATAGTAATATCGGATGGAGAAAAAGATATTTCATGAAGTGTAATTTATTATGTGAAATTGTTTAACGTCTGAGCCGACTCGTAATACCGTCATACTCGAACATCAGAATAAATTCTGAAGGACCTAAAATACTTGTTCACTCTTATCACCTAGGTACGTAAAAGGCGAATCCACTTACCGATAAGGTTGTAAAGCACTGTAAATAACAATACGAACCATTTTAAAGGCACTGGATGAGAGAAGAAAATTTGAAATTTTGTAAGTACCTAATCATAAATACACTTGTGGTATTATTCTTAATTCTCTGTAAAGAAAGTAAGAATTCACGGGATTGAAATCACCTAACCGTAACAGGTAATACTGCAAGTGGCTTGCCATACACTTCTTTGAACTGCCTTAGCAACGACCAGCTACACAAAATATAAGCGGGAATTACAGTGTGCTAAAAGCTGTTAAAGAGATGTTGACAGGAATAGTAAAATAAAAACTGAAGAGTGTGCCGAAAGAAAATATGAAGCGTTGAATTGCTTTAGTTTTTCAGATGTGAAGAAAAACCAATGACATTTAGAATTATTACAGGATCCCTGTTGCACAGCTGACTGGTTTGACTTCCGCAGGGAAGACTTACCAGCTACACTAACGTGAACTACATGCAAATCACATCAAAATAGTTTCAATATTTCACTAAAAACTAAAGTGGTGCGATTTTGTCTATAACTATTTGCTGTATGACAGACCTCATTCTTCCGAAATCTCTCAGGAATATTGGTAAGTCAGCTGATGTACGGTAAATATAGTGTCTTAACCGCGGTTCAAGGCAGTTACTTGTTGAACACAGTTGCTCCCTACTTTCAAAGTTGTCAGGAGATGTTAAAAAATTCCAAGATTCTCAGAATGTTTGCTGGACAATAGTTTATAGCCAATAGTATTCAATCGCACAAAATTTCCGTAAGAACACACATCTAAAACGCATTTAAAAATTCTGTACAGACTGTAAGAAAATAGTCAATTTGAGACAGCCAGATTTATTGTTTTATCACATCTCGTGTCTCGTAGTTGCAATTACGGAGCAGAAATAATTAGCTTCTCTACAAAATATGTTGAAAGACGACAGTGTGGACATTCGGAAGGGAAAAAGTCGGGCAGACTTATGCCTTCTTAATAAAATGAAATGTTCCACGCCCAGAAATGCTACAGTTTATTAAATTACTTAATTACAAATTCTATAGATTATCTGAACGATACTTTTATCGAAATGACGTGTAATGAGTTATTTTACAGGATATGTTTCCACTCAGTACTGTTGTACGGAATAATTTTCTATTTTAAAGGATATGTATACCATAGAGAATTATTCTGAACAACATTATTGAGTGGAAACATGCAAAATATTTCAGGTGGTTGATACGTTTCTTTCCAAGATTAGCAATTATACGAAGAGAAAAAGCAGCTGAACTTAATTTTCTGAGAAGCCCAGTAATTTGATTCTTCCAGTTACAGTTTTCACGTGCCAAAAAAGGAGGAATTTCTTCCTCGCTTTTTAAACGCTTGCACAAAGAGTAGAATATAGCTGCAATTATGAGCAGCATTACAGCTGATTTCAAGCAGGCAGTAACATTTTTAAGATATGTCATACCGGAAAATTGAGCGGAAAGAAAAACGAACAAGCATCTCTTAGTTATATATGCTGCTTTCATTCTTGAGATTTTCAAATAGCTGTATTTAGGAAAGCACTGCCAATAGTGCATAAGTTTATGCAGTCTTTGGCTCTGCATGAGTCTGTTCTGTAATTCAGAGCTTTGTAGCCTGGAACACAAACACACCGAGGAACAGCAAACGCACCATCTACAAGACAACAGCTGAGAATATTAGCACTTACACGGCAGATACTTGGGAGCTGAACAAGAGGCAGCATCAGAGGCTATTCACACTGGACGCGGTGGCGTCACTAGGATGAGCACCGTAAGAGGATATGTGGGAGTAGATTGGACAACAAAAGAGGTAATCGAAACAAAGCGTCTAGTTTGTTATGAACGCACGGGGATGATAAATGAAGTTTTATGAGCGATCAGTGGATGGAAATTTGTTCATCAGAGAGAATCATAGACTACCTCCTGAACACTGGACGCGGTGGCGTCACTAGGATGAGCACCGTAAGAGGATATGTGGGAGTAGATTGGACAACAAAAGAGGTAATCGAAACAAAGCGTCTAGTTTGTTATGAACGCACGGGGATGATAAATGAAGTTTTATGAGCGATCAGTGGATGGAAATTTGTTCATCAGAGAGAATCATAGACTACCTCCTGAACGCTGAACTGAATATGTTCGTGATGTGCAGGCCACAAGAGGACTGAAAGAAGGATTTCTGCAAAATATATGGAGGTACATGTGGGGAGGTGAGTAGCAGTGATAACCGTAAAGCATTCGCTTGACAATGACTATGATGGTAATTGCTTTTGATCGAAAACGTTTCTTGGCCCAAGCTAGACACTCCTTTTCTTTTTAGTGTTTCTTGTGTACCCAGACACACTCAAATGGGGCGTAAAAGCGTAGTTAGCCAATAATTATGTAAAGTTATCTTTAAATGAAAGTAAGACTTGAAAACACGCCGGTAGATACTAAGTGAATCTCTTTATCGTGCTACCAGTTTAACTCATCAACATCATTCTGAGGCCACAAAATACATCCTTAGCATATGTATGTACGGTTCTGTCACAAATTCAAAGCATGCAAGATCAATCTGCATCGAAATTTCTATCTTTAAAATATTAAGGTAAAAAAGCTTTCACAATTGAAGTTTTATTGTCCATGTCGCAGTTGATACGTATCGAGATCACTAGTTTCGGCAAAGTTATATTGCCATCTTCAAATCTGTAACTCTTACAAGTATGTTACAAGATTTACAATTACTAAACATAATTTCGAAAAAAAACATGAATCCAGTTTTACATACGATCAGATACGTGAATTGTAAGGTCACTATATATGGTACATTGCCCTTTGGCCACTGAAAACATGGAGGTAAACTATGATAATAGAAATATGACGTAAAAGAAAGCGCTAAAATTTTTTATGGTGACTCCAATGTCATGGACTGAAATAATGTTTACTTCACAGAAAAGACACTCCCACGCAACACTAAGTTCACCACAATAAAAGCAGTAAATGTATCAGCAAGGCATTGAAGTGTCAAATACATCAAATTAGACGTGACCAAAATTTCAAGCTGAACTTAAAGAAATTGTCAAAGATTAACGAATGCATCTTATCTGTGCCGTTATTTCGCATGTCTTACGTTTTTAGTTAGTGTGACAACATTTCAAATAATTACATTTCAGATAATTAGGTTTGAGATAATTACAACAGGCGACACTTGCAAATTGCATTGAACAAGTGTTGGCTTTTGAAATTAAGATGTTTCACAATATCCATCACACCCATTCAACCTGTAATTTTGTACGTACCGAGCGAGGTGGCGCGGTGATAGCACACTAGACTCGCATTTGGGAGGGTGACGGTTCAAACCTGCGTCCGGGTGTCCAGGATTAGGTTTTCCGTGATTTCCCTAATGCTCCAGGCAAATGCCGGGATGGTTTCTTCGAAAGTGCACGGCCGATTTCCTCCCCCATCCTTGACACAGTCTGAGCTTGTGTTCCGTCTCTTATGACTTCGATACCGACAGGACGTTAAACCCAATTTCTTAATTTTGTACGTATCAGAAATTTCACAAATACAAATTTAGAATTAAATTTGACTTTATATGCTCTACACTTGTAATAGAATGATCACTGTTGGCAATAAGAAAGATATTATACACCGGTACATACGCTACAGTCATGTTATGTGGCATTGTGATGATTGTGTAGATCAAACTGGTAGCGCAAGGAAGAGATTCATTTAGTAGTTGTCGGTGTGTTCTCCGTTATGGCGTGCAGCTGTAGAGCACCGTCAATCGAAAATATATCATTAATGTCTACGACCATAAAAAGGCCTAAAGTAGTCTAATGAGGTATTTTCTATGACAATTTTGTGCTAAGTTTCCCAAAGTGTCAAGCTCGCTGGACTGAGGGTCAGTAACGTCAGGCGCCGTTACTGCCAGATCAGCTCAGCGAGAAGAAACAATGGCATTCCGAGATCCGGGTGGTCACCCCGCTTTCCCCAGTGACACACGGGCATGATAAACCTCTGCTCTTTAGAAGGAAAAATTATGGCTCGGAGCGTTGGCCGTGATCTATGTAACACGTGCTGTCGCATAATTACATCGACGTCGGCGAGGAAACTGTCACACGGATTGATGGATCGGGGCATCGCCGATGACAGGCAGTGCCTTTATCGGGCGCCGTGTCACGCAGGGTGGCTGCGAAGTATGCACGCCGGCTGATCGTATGCGGCGGTCATTTAACACAGTGATATTCGCTGCACCTTACGTACCCTCGTGTCTGCACCACTCGGTGTTATCTACATCTCACTGTGCGCGTGTTGTTGTTGGGAGCTTAATTGGTAATCATTTATCTGTCAGGATAATACGTGACTCGTCCCTAGAGGTCATTTGGCAGCATTGGACGTCCTGGGAGATCATTAGTGTGCGACAAAGTAGGTCCACGAAATTCCGACGCTGAGGCAAGAATAACAGTTGTTCCGAAGAGAGAAACACAGCCTGAACTGAATTAATGTATCCTTTACAGGAATAGGTACATTTAACTCACTCAGCACATACTGAAACGACAATATAGTACGTAAGAAGCGGCGGGAAGAGTCCAGGTAGAGGTGGCATAAATTCTGAATTATTCAAATATGGAAGTTCGCTTCAGAATGTTAGACTGTCCCAGTGATCTGATGAGAGCCGGACAAGTGTTTGTACTCTTTTTTTTTTAATTTTCATATTTTATTCCCTGTGACTGTATTCGAACCTGCTCTCTTCATCCATAGTCCAGTGTGTTTGATGTGTGGCAAAGAGGTTAATAAACGGGATCGTTTGTGAGAGGATTTCCAGTTGCAGTATTCGCATAGTAATAGAAGGAAGCCGCCCGAAAATCTAGGTCGAAACCGAGGATTGTAACAACTGTTACATAAAAAGTGGATTTTTCGTGCTTGCTCACGTGTTGGAGAAGGCAACGCTGACAGCAATTTTTACAAAAGGCATTGATTGTAACTTCCTGCTAGAGAAATCCTTTTGCCAGAAGCAGTACTGGTGATAGCCGCTTGCCAGCGGTAACCAGCAGGGACCACCTGACGATGTCAAGCAGTTGCCTCGAAGAAATGGTGTGGGATTTACAGAGCGTGATCCAGAGGTAGACCCCCAGAGCTATATATGAAACATAACCGCTGGGAAAGGCTGAAAAGTCATATTTCTGCCCCCTTCTAAGACTGTCCTACTTTAGAGATAACTGGTTCAACATGAACACCAAGGCTCCCAACAAACTTTCATCATCGTTGACATGTTTCTGTTTGTTGTGATGAGTGGCCTCCTGCTCTGCTGTGTAGAAACATGTAGGCTAGGGCAATGTTCAAATACAGTATTAGTGGCGTACACGGCAATATGAAATGGAACGAGCGCCTAAGGTCGGCTGTAGGGAAAGCGTATGGTCGACTACAGGTTTTCTGGGAGAATTCTGGAAAAGTGTACCTCATCTGTAAAGGAGATCCATTCTTGAGTACTGCTCGAGTGTTTGGCATCCCCACCAGGCCAGATTAAAGGATATCGAAGCCATTCATAGGCGTGTTCCGTGAACTCAGATGGGAATCTCTGGAGGGAAAACGTTCTTTTTGCTTCATATTATTAAGTACAGAGAACCGACATTTGCAACTGACTGCAGGGCGATTCTACTGCCGCCAATGCATATATCGCCCAACGACCACGAAGACAAGATAAGAGAAGTTAGGACTCGTACGAAGACATACAGGCAATTGTTTTTCTCTCGCACTACTTGTAAGTGAAACAGGAAAAGGTATGAGTATTTTTGGTACAAGGTACCCTCCATCACGCACCGGTACAGTAGCATACGTAGAATGTATGAGGGTGTACATGTAGGCACTACAGTTTGCGTTCTCCCTAACAAGAAAGCCGGCCGATGTGGCCGTGCGATTCTAGACGCTTCAGTCTGGAACCGCGTGACCGCTACGGTCGCAGGTTCGAATCCTCCCTCGGGCATGGATGTGTGTGATTTCCTTAGGTTAGTTAGGTTTAAGTAGTTCTAAGTTCTAGGGGACTGATGACCTCAGATGTTAAGTCCCATAGTGCTCAGAGCCATTTTGAACCTAAAAAGAAATTGTCAATACAGTTTTAAATTTCCGATATAGCTGCTCATTTTCATACAAACCTAGCAGTTAATTTCATATTATCAATGATAAAACTGTAGTGCACAATTCACAACAATAACTTAACACTGAATGTGGCTGTATAGTAATCACAAACTGTCTTCTTGCTTTTTGATTCTTGTAATCGTATTTTTAAGACTTAAATATTAATGAATGTACTCTCCAAAAGTAAGGAACAACACTGCAGAACCGTTTCCTCTGAATCGTTGATAGAAACTAAGGATGTTCGATGATAATCGAAATTTACGAAGTGTCGACGGCGAGAGTATAAAAATAGATTTTTTAATATCTATACAGAGGTCTATAAAACATTATGACATCGATGTTAATGACAAAATAGTGATCGTCGATATTGGCAAGAGATCAGGCTACTTGTTACCACTGTCAATAATTTTTCCGTCATTTCAACGCATCTTATTCTAAACTTTTCTCATAAAAAAACCAGTAAAACACATTTGCGCCTTGTCAGACGTGGCCATGGAAGGTGTTTGGCAGGAGCGGGAGGGGGGAGGGGGGGGGGCTGCGAGCAATAGTTTTGAACGAATGCCTTTCACTAATCATTCACTTCATGCTTACAACAGCAGCTCAGTTACTATGTGAAACATCGCCTTGCACATATTCAAAAAGAACCGTGAGAAATGTGGAATCACATACGGGTATTGCCTATCGGAAGCTACAAAAACTGCACTTAAATATTTGAGCTGCACATTCGCCCGGTCAAGTTCTAAAATATGGCTCAAAAGTGGGATATACTCTCTGTCAGCAATGCTATGGACTGAGGGAGAAACTGTAGTCTGTAGAAAAAAAGTTTCGGGTACTTAACGTTAATTATTGCTGTATTATTCATTAATACATAAGATATTAGTTGCATCTGTTAGTTGATTTTTACACTGTTCTGTAACTTTACCAGTTAATAACGATGTTTCACGGGCGATTGTTATCGGCTTTCGACGATGAAATCGAAACCAATATAGATGATTTGTCGACATCGCACATCACCAATTGGAAGCAACCATATAACGACTATGGGCACAGATCAGACAGTATAGTGAATGGAAAGCAGAGGGCGGCTCTTTTGATGTCTAAGAAGTAAAGCATTGCGCTCGACACCATACTGAAACCGAGAACGCGAAACGATAGCTGCTTATTACTAAGGTTCTTCAAAATGGACATTCTTAGGGTATGGAAGTAATCTAACCGACGAAATGAAAAGTTTTACGAAAGGGAAAGCTGAAGATACATCTTTAGTCAAACAGTATCACTTACTGGTAAGCTTTCACGTTTGTTACTGTTCATATGTGTAGGCTGTGAACTGACACAACTTTTAGCTTGAGGCAACAACGAAGGTACTTGCTTTGTAAATACCGTTTTCTTTTTTCTTGCAGAATTTTTATTTTACTTCTTAATTTTTCTTTCTGGAACTCTGGGCTGAGAAAACAACTTCACTTCCAACATGAACAGTAGTTATGGGACACTGCTGGAGTTTCAGTGTTTGTACCAGTGCTAGAATTTTCATTCATGTTTTCAACCTGAAGGTAACACATATGTATTATTTACTTGCCTATCTCGATAATCAGTGATTCAAAATGACGATTTACAGCCGTCAGAAATTAATTCGAAATAAAATGGCGTGCACAGATAGCGGAAATCCTTATGGCAGCCGCTCGCGATAAACAGGAAATCCGGGTTCGAGAACCTGTCTGGCACTAATTTTCAAGTCACTAATAGACAGTGTATACCTATTCTAATGCTTACAAATCTGAGTGTGAACTGCTCGATTTAAATGCTTTGTAGGTATGTTCCTCGCATTCTACGTTATTTTTGTTTGCATCCGTTTTCTGTACTTTTTCGTATTTAATGGTGAAATCCATGTTGGCATGTTTTGACATTACTGGCATTGAACTGTACTATATATTGCCACGGAATAAGTATGTAATTTTGCTTGGAATGACGTTACTTCTTGCTACTGAGTGCCATACATTTTACAGTCTCATCCAGAGTGTGGATGTAGATGTAGATGGGTAGGCAATATGTTTTGTAGTCCTAGTGACTATTCTTCCTTGCAAATGCTAAAAATGAGACAAATGTTTTCACAAGTTATTAACAGGTACTACAAGCGGTACATTTTAGCAGAAGTCTACGAATATTTCGGTGGCCTCCGTTAAATGGGAGAGTACGAGAAACGGGTGGTAACAAGAATAACGTAGAACACGAGCAATATACTTACTGTGCATTTAAGTAGAACAGTTCACTCCAATTCAAAGAGTGCAGTATGCACAAGATGGTGGCAACCAGGAACATAATTTTCACTTGATAGCAGACGCTGCAGTATTGGCTTCTACAAATAAATACAGTTAACCACTAGACTACCCGACCCACCAAAGAAATATAAATGAAAAACAATACCATCTAGTACTTGCGTTTTGAAAAACAATAATATGGATTTGCGAGCCATTTTTCAGGTAATCAAGTTAATTGCCACTCCACTTGGAGTACTGCTGTCGTTCTCTGTTTCCGTGTCGTAATACGTGCCTTGCACTTATATTTCGGTATTCAGTGCTCTCTGTTCTATGATTATAGGTGACAGTACGACTTTTCAGTTCTACAGCAGGCGTGAAGGGGCTCCCCTTCATTTTTAAGTACCAGACGAGCTTGCATAGGAGTTGACAGTTGTGTCTCTGTCAGAGCCGCCGCGGTGATGGATGGGCCCCGCGCTGCAGGCGGCGGCGATTTTTAAAGCGCACCTGCAGCGTGCAAGCGGTCATTAGCGGCAGCGAGGCCCCCCCGAGCGTGAGACGCTCCCCGGCCGCCAGAGACCTGTCCCCGCGGAAAAATTCTGCAAAACACCTTCTCCGCCGGACGCGCAGGTCGACGTCGGCGAACCATTTGCATATCGCCTTCGCGTTCAGGTTCCCGTCTCATTTTTAAGGCTCGTTTCTGTTTGAATAAGACGTCCAACGGTTTCCACGGGAGCCGCACCGCCAGTTGCAGCAGTCGCGCCCCCCTGTGTACCGCTCGCTGCGTACCGTTCTGCGTATCTCCCCTAGTGTGCCACGCCTCGAAAATTCGTCTACATTGCTGTGACAACACCGACACTAGGTTGCCTGCGGCGTTACTGTTCACACACACCAACTAACTATCCAGCATTGCCCGGGTACGTATTTATTCCAATCTTTTACAAGCCCATCTCCTCCCCATCCCTGTCCATCTCCACCACATCACTCCCTCTCTCTGTCCTACTCCTCCACCCCCTCTCTCTCCATCTTCACCCGCGCCTCTTTCCATCCAACTCCTCCACCCTACTCTCTATCAATCTGCTGCTCCTCCTTCTGCACATCTGCTCCTTCTTACAATATCCATCTCCTCTTCTTCCTTTAATTGCATCACCTCCTCCCCCTTTCCAGTTCTTCCTCTCATCTCTCTCTGTCCACTTTCCGCTTCCCTATATCTGTCCATTACTTCCTCCTCCTATCTGTGTTTATCTCCTCCTACCCCCTGGCTGTCCATCTCTTCAAAATGGTTCAAATGGCTCTGAGCACTGTGGTTCAAATGGCTCTGAGCACTATGGGACTCAACTGCTGTGGTCATCAGTCCCCTAGAACTTAGAACTACTTAAACCTAACTAACCTAAGGACATCACACACATCCATGCCCGAGGCAGGATCCGAACCTGCGATTGTAGCAGTCGCGCGGTTATGGACTGAAGCGCCTAGAACCGCTCGGCCACCACGGCTGGCTGTCCATCTATTCGTCCTCCCTTCCCTCACCACGTGATGACACTCACCCCAGTAGGAGACTGATCGTTATTTACTCCTACAGTATTATTTTTCCGGATGGGAACTATCATACGTAACAAATCTGATTGAAATCATTTCACCTACATCTACGTGATTACTCTGTTATTCACAATAAATTGCCCGGCAGAGGGTTCAATGAACCACCTTCAAGCTGTCTCTCTACCCTTCCACTCTCGAACGTCACGCGGGAAAAACGAGCACTTAAATTTTTCTGTGCGAGCCCTGATTTCTCATATTTTATCATGATGATCATTTCTCTTTATGTAGATGGGTGCCAACAGAATGTTTTCGCAATCAGAGGAGAAATCTGGTGATTGAAATTTTATGAGAAAATCCTGTCGCAACTAAAAACGCCTTTATTTTAATGATTGCCACTCCGATTCACGTATCATGTCTGTGACACTATCTCCCCTATTTTGTGATAGTACAAAACGAGCTGCCCTTCTTTGTAAATTTTTCGATGTCATCCGTCAGTCCCACCTGATGCGGATACCACATCGCACAGCAATACTCCAGAATAAGGCGGACAAGCGTAGTGTAAGCAGTCTCTTTAGTAGACCTGTTGCACCTTCTATGTCTTCTGCCAATGAACCGCAGTCTTTGGTTTGCTCTACCCACAATAATATCTGTGTGATCTTTCCAGCTTAGCTTATTTGTCATTGTAACCCCTAAGTAGTTAGTTAAATTTACAGCCTTCAGATTTGTGTGACTTATCGCGTAATCGAAATTTAGCTGATTTGTTTTAGTACTCATGTGAATAACTTCACATTTTTCCTTATTCAGGGTCAATTGCCACTTTTCGCACCATACAGATATCTTATCTAAATCATTTTGCAAGTCGTTTTGATCATCTGATGACTTTACAAGACGGTAAATGACAGTGTAATCTGCAAACAATCTGAGACGGCTACTCAGATTGTCTCCTACGTCGTTAATATAGATCAGGAACAATAGAGGGCCTTTAAGACTTCCTTGGGAAACGCCGGATATTACTTCCGTTTTACTCGATGACTTTCCGTCTGTTTCTACGAACTGTGACCTTTCTGACAGGAAATCACGAATCCAGTCGTACAACTGAGGCGATACTCCGTAGGCACGCAGTTTGGTTAGAAGACGCTTGTGAGGAACGGTGTCGAAAGCCTTCTGGAAATCTAAAAATATGGAATCAATTTGACATCCCCTGTCGATAGCACTTATTACTTCATGAGTATAAAGAGCTAGTTTTGTTTCACAAGAACGATATTTTCTGAATCTGTGCTGACTATGCGTCAAAAAATGGTTCAAATGGTTCTGAGCACTATGGGACTTAACATCGGAGGTCATCATTCCCCTAGAACTTAGAATTACTTCAACCTAACTAATCTAAGGACATCACACACATCCATGCCCGAGGCAGGAATCGAACCTGCGACCGTAGCAGTCGCGCGGTTCCGGACTGAAGCGTCTAGAACCACTCGGCCACTGTGCCCGACGACTATGTGCCAATAAATCGTTTTCTTAGACGTACTTCATAATGTTCGAATACAGTATATGTTCCATTGGTTTAGGATGAGCTGTTTTACCCGTGGATTTGCCTGCATACGCACATGTCTGATATACTTCACACATATTTACCATATTTCACGCCGTTTTGTAAACATACTTCATCTGTATGTCTAGCGAATTTCGCCCTGCAGTTTCATTTTCACGCAGTTCAATGTTTTTGACGTCGTATCTCCTGCACTATGTGCTATATAATTGCAGGTAAATCCAATAGCATATGAGCCTACTGTCTGCGAAATGTATTGTGAAGAACGTTTGTAGTGAAGAAGTAATAAATTAAAACGTCATGCATGATGCGGCAGTTTTTCTTGCATCTCATTGTTTGACTTCATGTCCCCTGTACTATGTTTTGTATTACGATTTATTTACGAGTACTTTATTTGGTGCAATCTGCAGCATATGTGGACTCTGCCTGAGAAAATTGTTGCGGATATTGATATTAGCAAGGAAGAAATAAATTTAACCGTCTTGCGTGATGCGGTAGTTTTTCATTCATCTCAGTCTTTATGACGTCATATCTCCTGAACTAAATGTCGTAGAGAGATGCAATTTTTCTTGTACATTCAGTAATATAAATGAATACTGGCTTCAAAATGTGTCACGAATACGAAATAATCATTTAAAAAGTCGTGCTTTGTGTGGTAGTTCTGCTGCACGGAGAGCGAAAATGTAGTAAGGGATAAATTTTTTCCTTCGATCATTTTGTGGGAGCGTCAGTGAGGAAAGTTTCGTAAAGGTTTGAAATTGTGTGTCAAGTTTGTTGCAAGTCTAAGTGCTGTCGTTCTCAAATACTGTATGGCTAAAGTATGGATATTCTCGCGTCTGTACTGTACCAATCAATCAAGTTTCACGCAAAGCAACCAGTACTTGCATACGTTACATAGTACGAGGATGGTTTAAAAAGTTCTCGGAATCACCATGAGAGGTCAGCGCTAGCGCAACGAGTTGTTCACGTGATAGTCATTGCACTGTTGCCTGTAAACACGTGCCACGTCAGCGCTCTTGGAAGAGAGCTGTGGCGGTGACGTTGTTCTGTTGTTGTTCCCGCATAGTGATATGCAATGGAAAAAAATCAAGCTTCGAACAGTGATTAAGTACTTCGTAAAGAAAGATATGCAAGCAATAGACATTCATGCCGATTTCCGGAATACACTGGGGGACTCTGCTCCTTCATATTCAACTGTTGCCAAATCGACAAATGAATTTAAATTTGGTCGGGAGAGCTTAGATGATGATCCGCGCAGTGGTCGGCCAAGATGTGTCACTACTCCAGAAATCATTGCAAAAGTCCGGAAAATGGTCATGAGGGATCGCCGATTGAAAGTGCATGAAATTGCTCACGCTTTCCAGATGTCATCTGAAAGGGTATATCACATTTTAACTGAAGAATTAGAAATGAAAAAATTATCTGCAATATGGGTGCCGCGACTCTTGACGCTGGATCAAAAACTCATGAGAGTGGACATATTGGAACAATGTTTGGCCGGTTTTACGAGAAACGAACCAGATTTTTTGCGCCGGTTTGTGACCACAGATGAAACTTGGATGCACTACAGGGATAAAACAACAGTCAAAGCAGGGGAAACATGATGATTCTCCGCCACCAAAGAAAGCAAAGACAATTCCTTCGGCGGAAAAGGTCGTAGCATCAGTGTTCTGGGATGCGAAGGGGATTCTGTTTGTAGATTATCTCCCCACTGGGCAAACAGTTATTGCAGATAACTATGCTAACCTCCTGGAAAAAATTGCAACAAAAGATATGCGAAAAAGGCCACGTTTAGTAAGGAAGAAAGACATCTTCCATCGAGACATTGCGCGCCTGCACACATGTGCTGTCGTCATGGCAAAATTACGCGAACTAAGGTATGAATTGTTGCCACACCCGCCCTATACACCTCTAATATGGCTCCGTCAGACTTCCATCTCTTCCAAAAACTGAAAATTTTTCTTGGTTGAAGAAGATTCGCTTCAAACGGAGAGTTGATAGCCGGAGCTGACAACTATTTTGCAGGTCTGGAGGAAACTCTTTTTCGAGATGGGATCAAGCACTGGAACATCATTGGACCAAGTGCATTCATCTACAAGGAGACTACATCGAAAAATAAAAAAAACGTTTCAGTGGTGTAAGGAATTTTTTTCTATACCGTTCCGAGGAGTTTTCAGACCACCCTCGTAAATTCGACGCCAAATGATATGTCGTTTGTGTGCAAGCATCATCTCGAACCTTACCTGTGCCTAGCCCATATATTACGTGGGGATCTTTTCAGTTTCTTCCAAACACAATACTTCCCAAAGCAGACAGCTACTAATAGCAAACGACAGATTTGATAATTATTGGACAACAGTTCCACAGGTATTTCGCAAAAGAACTCGGAAAAACTGGAGTTATTTTCAACTATAACTGCTTTTAACGCATGGTTTTCCACTCATTATGATGTGCATGGAATCTACTGAATTGTTTAGCTCGATAAAATTCTGAAATTCTCTTTTTTATATTCTCTGGCGCGAAGGGAAATGGAGCAACGACTAGGGCGCACACATCTATAAGTAACAAAAGTTCTTACTTAATCGATGAAGAGCAGTCTTCGTTATGGATGAAACAGTTCTACTTTAATGATTCTTAACTTAGTGAAATCATTTCTGCAGACAGCCAAATGAAATCGATGAGAAACAAAATTTAGCTGTTAACAGGAGACCAAAATCTCTCAACCACATTGACGTAGGTAAGCGCGAAAGAGACGTCACAAACTAACATAATATCAAATATGATAAATATTGAACCCAAACGCAAATTTTCTGAAACGAATGATAAAACCGGGTTCTGGTTCTCCGACCTTCGACTGGAATTTACAGGCAACGGGTAGCACAAGCCGGGTTAGCCAGAGTGGAAGCTTTCATGCTATATCTTGGAACACACCAGAGTACCCGTGTAGGACTGGTAAGCCATTGACAATAAGCATATTTAATGTTCATTCATGACCGGGTCTATGTCGGACAGCCAGTCATCAAAACGACAGGCAGTACGAAGATCGTGGCTTGTCACTACTTTATCGCCACTGAATCCCACTCCTTCCAAATACAAGCCTTCTATCTTATTCGCAGAACGGCAACATTTAGTCTGTACTGTAAGTAGACTGTTTAGGTTTTTATGTTGGTAACGCCACGTAGCGCTCTGTATGAAAATCACTGACTGTGCTGTGTGCAATCTGTGGCTGGTTTGCATTGTTGGAATTTTTGCTATTGTAGTGTTGGGCAGTTGGATGTGAACAGAGCGTAGCATTGCGCAGTTGGAGGTGAGCCGCCAGCAGTGGTGGATACGGGGAGAGAGATGGTAGAATATTGAGAGCGGACGATCTGGACATGTGTCCATCAGAAAGAGTAAATTTGTAATACTGTATATCATGAACTGATATATATTCTCTGGCGCGAAGGGAAATGGAGCAACGACTAGGGCGCACACATCTATAAGTAAAAAAAGTATATATATATATATATATATATATATATATATATATATATATATATATATATATATGATGACTTTTGAACATTATTAAGGTAAATACATTGTTTGTTCTTTATCAAAATCTTTCATTTGCTAAGTATGCCTATCAGTAGTTAGTGCCTTCAGTAGTTAGAATCCTTTATTTAGCTGGCAGTATTGGCACTCGCTATATTGCAGTAGTTCGAGTAACGAAGAATTTTGTGAGCTAAGTGATTCATGAAAGGTATAGGTTATTGTTAGTCAGGGCCATTCTTTTGTAGGGAATATTTTGAAAGTCAGATTGCTTTGCGCTAAAAATATTGTGTGTCAGTTTAGTGTTGATCAGAATAAGTAAAGAGAAATGTCTGAGTACGTTCAGTTCTGCTCAGCTGTTTGAAAATCAAATAATGTAGAGGTTTATCAGCACAGTCATTCATTAATGTTTCTAAGGAGAGGTTTCAGTATCTCAAAATTAAAAGAGATCACATCTAACTCTTCACACTCTGTCTCTATTTTGAACTGCACTTTGTACTCGCAGCGCTTATGAAGAACTTAAAATGATATTTCGTGTGGTGAAGTGATGACTCCTCTGCCACACATGAGTAAACTGTCCCAAATATACATTTGTATGTCCTTATTTTGGTCTCCAACTGTCCATCTATGCAACACGTAACATTTCCTTAAGTTCCTGCTAACTGATGAAACAAATTTATTGTTACGGTTGGCTGTACTACAGTCGACGTCGTGTATGACGGGAAGCCAAAACTGGTGATGCTTGAACTTAAGTTCCGATGACGAACACAAAAATGACATCTTCGTTGCGTCTGCTAGCAGTAGTTTCTAGCGAGGGCCTTTCTCTATGACCCCCTCTTCTGGGACTGGTCAGTGGCATTCTCAGGCAAGATGAGGTGTCTATCCATTTTCAGGGTTAGATACGGATATCTGATTAGATTGGTCTGCAATGTGGCACTATGTGACCAATGAGGAAGAGGGTGTTTGAGGTCCGGCAGTTCGAGCAAGTGCGCTTTGTAATACGGAGTGGGGCATTTCCAATCAGCGAAGGCGCGCCGTCGTACGGAATTAATACCAAAGAGGAAATACGGTGCCTGGTGGAAGGCCATCGCTTTATTACAAACTCAAGAGTAAAGATTAGCTGTCAGCACAGAATGTTGTAGAACTTTTAGTTTCAAACGTTCCATGTCTACAGAACCGTTATCGGTAGTTGAAGAATATTCCTTTTGGAAACAAAAATGTCTTGAGAAGAATCAAATACCAGACCAGATGATGTTTGGTCGACGTTAGAGAAAGGCAATTCAGTTTTTTTTTCAATATTATTATGTTGTTCCAAATTGTGGTAACTTTTCGGTTTCGACAGCGATGAAAGAATGGGCTTTTTCTGCGTTAAAACAATTAAGTTTTTTTTTTCAATATTATTATGTTGTGCCAAATTGTAGTAACTTTTCGGTTTCGACATCGATGACAGAAAGGGCTTTATCTACGTTAAAACATTTATAAAACTATCAATGAAACAGTGCAAATCGAAACAGAATGAATCGTGTTTCTCTCCTCTCTGTTCACCGAGTTGTTCTAATTGATCGAGAGGCTGTAGTGAATCGTTTTTCCTAAGTTCCACGACAGATAAATATTTTTGGTAAGAACTGGCAGACACTCTGTGTTCCAAGTAATAACATAATGCTTGGAAATATTAAACAGACAAAACTGTTTTCCTTGAAAATCGAGATACAAATCCCGCCCCCCCCCCTCATTACCATCCCTGAACAAAATGATGTATAAACCGATGTCCCTAGCACAGACAACGTGTGTGAGCAACAGGACCAAATAATTTTAAACCCGGAGTTAAAATATGCCAATGGATTATTCTGTGGCAGTACTGCAACGTCGAATTTCCAAAAGTTGCTGCTGTTCACGGTTGAGGCCTCTTCCAACTGTGACGGTCTAAGACAGTGCAGCAATATACATGCCTCGACTGTTTAAAATTCATAGTCACACTCGCCTCCGATTACCAGCAACGATTCTCTATGAAATAGTGGCTTTGACACTGTGCGAAATCAATTAATAGGAGGAGTTCATTTGCTGTCACCCCTTCTGAAGGTTGCCTGCTATTTATTCGAAATTGCTGCTACAATTCTTAGAGTCAGAACTTCTTAGAGGGAACAGGGTGTTGCACCTCTTGCTCACGTGACAGTGTTGTACTTCTCATCCATGAGAGGATGTAGTTTCAACACCACGGCGCACCACCGCACTTCTGTTTAAATTTAGAAGAGTATCTGAACTACAGTTAACTCTCCTTGTTGGGGTGGAAGGGCCAGTCCTATTGCATAATGGACAAACTGGGAGTTTGAACTTCCGCACCTTTGTAATGCATGGTTTGAGATTGATGGTCGTTACGTTAACAGTTGCTGTGATGAATCCGTAAATTTCTTCAAATGTATTTCAGTTTTTTTGTTTCTTTTTTTTTCTTTTTCTTTATCTCTTTTATTTTCAAGCCAACTATCATCTCAAGTACTTCGTCCAATCGGTGATCCATTGTTGGAAACATTTTTTTATGTTCATCTGCAGTGATAGCTGAAAGCTCAACTCTCGCTTATTTCTTGATCACGTCCACGTCATTAACATGATGTCCTGTCATGCATCTCTTCATGTGTGGAAACATGAAGAAACCGCACTTGACTGGATCAGGTGGGTAAAGTGCGCGTAGGAAGGAAACCATGTCAAAATCTGGAAATGACTATTTGAGCACCAGTATTCGCGTTGTGAAAAAAAGAAAAGAAAACAGTCTCCCATCTGCAACAGCTCTGATCTTTTCTAAAGGATGCCCTTCACGTTCTCAAAACGGCCACACAGAAAACTGAACTTACGGTCTGACCTGGTGGGAAAAGCTCAGTAAATTGTCCTGCTTATATCAAAACCATTAATGATCTTCGTCTTGCTTCTTAATGCTTTTTTGACAATAGCATTTCCATTGAGTTAATTGTTGTTTGCTTCATTGGCCTTAACTATAGCGTCGCTCATCCTCACCATCAGTGTTCTTCGAAAAATTCTGGGTCAGAAGGGAGCTGTTCTTTCAATGCACAACATGCTTCAACTCGTTTTATTGGTCATTTTCATTCCCAAATCTTACATTAAAATTCGTTTTACTGAGCGCCAAGAGAACCGAGATAACTTCATTCGTTCGATGGTCTGTCGTAACAAAAAAAAAGAAGAGAAAAAACATGACGAAAGAGCGAAAGAGCTGTGGCGATAAATTTCCCGCCAGAGGCAGTGCCAATATTGACCTCTTAATGTGCTGCACGATACATCTCTAAAGGGATAACTGCGTATTACGCCCAGGGCACCGCTGTTTTGGGAATCTGTTGAAGTAAATACGAAAGCTGAACAAGCTCCTTGCCACAAAGTACACCATTTACATAATTTTGGTCCTACAGATTTGGTGTGCTACGGACATATTCAGCAATGTATTCTTATTTTAAAGTGTTATTTTGCTTCCGTTTGCTATGTGAAGGTAATGTCTAATATAATGTTAATTCACTAATTAATGGACAAATAGATTCTGTGAACTTTAATAGTTATCTGATCAGTATAATAAACATTACTTATTACCGACATCTTGATTAGGGGGCGCTCTGCAGATTGTAATACTTGAACAAGTACTTCAGAGCCAAGATCGCATTCGAATATTTATTCTGAACTGATGACCAGTTTTAACAGTACTGCGAAAATGAAAGTACTGTTGAAACCGGTCATCACTTCAAAATAAATATTCGAATGCGATCTTGGCTCTGACGTATTTCTTCAAATATTATAATCAAGATTAGCCAAGAAGCTAAAATTACTCGTCACTACTGACTTTTAATGCCATTCCCACAGCAAGGTTAAGACCACTATTTGGACAAGTAAATAGTTAAATACCACTCCGTGTTTGTGTCTCTTGCCAATAAGGAAACTGGTAACCCCCTGAGGTGACTGTTCAGCAATGTGTGACGTCTGTGATACCGTGGAGATAAGGATTGTCTCGATTCGAAACCAAGTCGTTACCAATCGATTCTGCCAGTCAGTGTCAGTGTGGTCTTCAAGTGATTACCGACACTTATCTAGGCACGATTGGGCTATTCAAGCGTCTCCACCTCAGAAGAAAGAAACATACTGAAAGTCAGCAGAAAGAGAAAACGGAACTGGATTGGACATTGAGGAGGACTGTTTATTGAAGGAAGGAATAGAAGGAATGAAGGAAGGAATAGAAGGAATGGTGGAGGGAAAAAGGGGAAGAGGAAAACGAAGATATCAAATGCTGGACAATGTCAAAGGAGCCAAATATTCTGAAATAAAAAGACTGGCTATGGACAGACAAAAGTGGAAGAGGCTTAACCCGTGACAAGACCTGCCTTAAGGCAGAATACCATACTACTACTACTACCACCTCAGTTACAATTTACAAAATCAGGTAGAGTACGAAAAACACATCTACATTTGAAACGTTCCCTTAGAAAAATTATGAATTACCGTGCTGGTAAACTTCTACGTTATTTGATTTACAAAGAGCTGAGCAAAACTCAACGTACTCAAACAGTATTCTCTTTACTTAACCTGATCATCACTAAACTGACACACAATATATTTTAGCGCAACGCAATCTGACTTTCAATAATCCCCACAAAAGAATGGCCCTGACTTACAACAACCAATACTTTTCATGAATCACTTACCTCAAAAAAAACTTTCGTTACTCGAACTACTGCAATACAGCGAGCGCCAATACTGACAGCTAAATAAAAGATTCTAACTACTGAAGACACTAACTACTGATAGGCATAGTTAGCAAATGAAAGATTTTGATAGAGAACAATGTATTTACCTTAATAATGTTCAAAAGTCATCATATACATTAGAACACTAATACCCAGATATGTATCAACACGTCCACCTGCGATTTTAAGTATTTGACATCCCTTTCGAAAAAAATGGCGCACAGAAGATCACTTAAATAAAAAATAGCCAAATTGTTAACATGTTGCTAATAATCTCCAAGATATTTATGACGTACATAACGTCCTCATACATGCTGACGAGAAACACAAATTTCCCTCACATTGTTTATAGCTGGCTTAACACCGTATCTCTCCACCATAAACGGAAATAAAAGTTTTTGACCAGTAACTGCTTATACCGTGTGTACAAAGCAAGTAACCAAAAAGGTTTTACCCGTGTTTTCATTAAGTAGCGTAAGAAGGTAACCACTGTTTCAAACTTTTACTATCGTTCGAATTATCGGCAGGCCGAATTACACGTACTGCCCGTCATTACAAGCACAGACTTACTGGCCTTTCTGAATGGTTAAACGTTTAAGCATGCACGGAATTATTAAAGAAATACGTTGAAATCTGCCACACAAAAGAAATATATTGGCACACTGTAGCTGAAATTTTAAGTACTGAAAGAAAACGGCTACAGAAAAACAGCTCTAATTTCACTGCATTACCTCTACCTCTGAATCTAAGAGTATTTTGGTTGCCCGACTAATTTGGTTAACGTGGTAAGTCGTTCGGTGCGAGAATGTACGAACAATTGCTTTTCATGCGACAGTGTAGGGTAAACATTCGCTGTGCACAAATCTGTAGCTCAACTTTGCACAACACACTAAGGTAGTACAGAAAATGTTTCATAAAACTCTCATGCCAATTTCCAATACGTACTACTATTACTCCGTCCGAATAGGCCACGCAGGCCCAACGGTACCGACCGGCCGTCGTGTCATCATCAGCCCACAGGCGTCATTGGATGCGGATATGGAGGGGCATGTGGTCAGCATACCCCTCTCCCGGCCGTATGTCAGTTTACGAGACCGGAGCCGCTATTTCTCAATCAAGTAGCTCCTCAGTTTGCCGCACAAGGGCTGAGTGCGCCCCACTTGGCAGATCGGATGGTCACCCATCCAACTGCTAGCCCAGCCCGACAGTGCTTAACTTTGGTCATCTATCGGGAACCGATGTTACCACTGCGGCAAGATCGTTGGCTTGTAAGACATATAGTGGTTGTTTAATGAAGTCGGATTACGAGGAAATTCTTCTTCAGGTGTTGCGAACAATTTTAAAGCAATGGCCTATTATTTTCAGTGCTTTTGAATACTACATGGTCATGTCCACATAAATCTAACAGTATTAAAATTTTAATTTAAAGTAGCTGACGGTTAATTTTCGCCCGAAATCTGCGCAGAAAGCTGCGGGCCACTGATAGCGCAGCGGCTATATCGTGTGCTACACCGCCTTGGTATCTTACGTAGCTAGAAAATTAGTTGTGTTGTAGGCGCGTCCATCCACTCAGCTGTTGGGCGTGTCGCGACGAGGCAAGAGTGAGAGATGCCGAGGCGAGAGGCGACGCAGCCGCGGCTTTCCCGGCCGGAAGCCTCCACCAGCACCTTCCCAACCAGCAGCTGAGCTGACTGCCGGACGCGCAGGCACGCCTCGCCGACACACTGGCCCGTCATCAACTCTTTCACGCTTCCGGCGGCGGAGCGGATGATCCGGACGCCCGTCAAGGACTCATGTGACTCACGCCCGCACGGGAAAAAAATCTCAGTCTCACCCTCTGTCAACACGGCGCGACGATGGTGGGCATTGGTATGCGGAGGGAATGTCTCTGTCTCTAAAAAGTGGAGTAGCTACCGCAAGGGGTTGTGTGTGGCCCGATGGTTTATCTGACCAATAGAATAATCCCGAGATTACAGCATCCCTGGTAGTACGAGGCATGTTCAGAAAGGAAGTGTTCTGAGACCATAATGGGCTGTGGTTTATGATGGTTGGCAACACTGAATACAAAAAAAGTGTCATGTCTTCACCTGCGTTGTTTCAAAGCCCACAGCATTTCTCGTTTCAATAGCTATCGATGGCCCTTTAAAATTACATTCTTTCGTCGAGAAACTTTGTAGTTAGTGGAATAGCAAAGTACATAATGAAGTTTTGCCTGATAACGATAGTACAAAATACTCTCCTCTTTGCGTGCTATCATTTACCAAAACCTCATTCCGATATCTGAAACCCTTTATGAAATATGATGAATGCTGTGGACATTTCACACTGGCTTGGTCGCTGGCGCTGAGCGATCGTAAATAAATGTGCTATGTCAGATCAGTTTTCTTGAGATTGGCGACAGAGAGACACCTCTACCCAAGTCTAAAGAAAAATTCAATATGCTTGCTAAATTTCATACACAGTAACATACTGTGTAATATGCACCAAATGCATAATCATAGAGACATCTATTTTTCACTGCAAACTTTTCCGAATTTCTTGCAGTGTCTTACTTTCACGTAAATATCACAATAACTATGGCCATTAACGAAATGACAGAACATTATCACGAACCTGATAAGTAAAGCAAAAACGAAATTTATTTACTCAGTAGCTTCTGTAAAAGTCTGAGAAATATTGCAGGGCGTGCACCTCTATTCTGTCATCGCTGACCGGCCGAAAAGTGGCAAACAGTTATTGGCTTTCCCTTCCGAGAACGAATGACCTCGTCCAGCGTTTTAGACGAAAATTGGTCACTGCGCATCGCCCAGCGTAACCTGCCGAGACCCTCATAAATAGTAAGAACCAGATTCAGAATTTCTTCGTCGATACAGTGTGGGAGACGTGCTAAGGTGATTGGCGACGAACGAGCATTTTCGAGACGGTAATTCACTTCGGACTCAAGTCGGCGATCAACAAAATTCTTTTCAGTACGACATGTATGAAGGTGACATTACACTGCCTTACATAACAGTGACATATAAACAAGTCCTTATGAAATTTTCAGTGAGTAATATTAATATGAAATATTTCACCACTACTAGTCATTTCTCTCTTGTTCCACTCGTAAACACAGTTACGGAAGAACGACTGTCGATATGCCTCCGTATGAACTGTGCTGGCGGCAGTAGCGTAGTCAGACATTGCGCAGCTCTCAAAAACTCGAGCAGTACTCAAGAATAGGTCGCATAGACTACTATATGCTGTCTCCTTTACTACACTGTCCTACAATTCTCCCAATAAACCGAAGACGACCAGTCGCCTTCCTTATTACAGTTCATGTAATCTTCCTGTTATACTGGATACTTACAATCAATAAAATTTCATTATTTGTTATGCATCCCTTTGTAATAAAATTGCTCAAATGGATCTGAGCACTATGGGACTGAACTTCTGAGGTCATCAGTAACATAGAGCTTAGAACTACTTAAACCTAACTCCGCAGATGGAGACGAAACGTCAGGTGGAAATTTTATACATCGACCACGGCCTCTCAGCCCGGAAGTTTCAACTGAAGACAACACCGGCCGTGAAAGGCTACATTATATGATTAACCGAAGGTCATCACACACATCCATGCCCGAGGCAGGATTCGAACCTGCGACCGTAGCGGTCGCGCGGTTCCAGACTGAAGTGCCTAGAACCACTCGGCCACACCGACCGGCGCATCCCTTTGTAATAGTTTTAATTTCCAGCAGCGTACCTGGACTTCAATTTCGAACAAATCGAGAAATATATATTCCTAAATTAAATCACTGTGTATCTTGTATGGCGCAATTAAAAGAACTTTATTGCCACTGCTGGTGCTCCGTCGGTAATATAATTTATTGTAGAATAGCAGTCTCTATAATCCTTTATGGAGCAGAGTGCTGGAATCTGACATAAATCAGAAAGGAAGAATCCAGATAGGAAGGATGAGATTTCCAGTGGCAAAATCATTTTGAAGGAATGAGTGACAATATATATTAAAACATTATGTTCACTATGCTTGAATAAAACGTAGGAGGGGAAAAGGCAGAAAATATGAAAAAAAATAATTTTAGTCTCATTCTGACACGTTAAAGGACGTCAGTCGCGCCAGGTGGTACGTCTTACATATGGAGCCATATTCCAGAACCCGTGGGTGTATGCCGACAGACTTCACTGGGAGATGAGCTGCGGAAAAAACTGTCCACAACACGATTTCTTACATCCCTTTTATTCTAATATTTTTCTGTGCAAGAAGTTCGCACAACGTTTGGCGAACTATAGTAAGAAGCTCATTGCTTCGTACGTCATATTCTATTCTCAGAATCTCAAGAGCAGCACGACTATGGGTGCAGAACGATTTGTTTGTGGCGTGTCTCATTTGAATCAGTTAAGAAATTTGTAACGGTCTCGTGCTGAGTACAGAAACGACTGTTAATCACTTATTCTCCCATTTGAACTCTCCTATTCATTCTGACTTGAAAGAGAGTAGAAGAGTGCTCGAAAGCCAGGCAGCAAGTCTTTCGACAGGTCTGGCTCAATATTCCAATTACTTTTTTTTCTGACATTCTGTTCATATCTATAGGCTTTCAACACTTCACACCAACAGTAATATATTTTACATATACTGATCACTATCTTCTCCTACTCTTCCGTTAAGTGTTGAATGCAATGCAGCGTTAACTGCTCCTGAATGCCTCAGTGGATGTCCTACTAATCTGACCCTACATGTACAAAGAAATTTCATTGCCTTCTTACCTTACCTTCTTTCCACTACCTCTTCATTTAGTACCCTCCCTGTTCACTCAATTTTTAATATATTTCCGAAGCACCACACTGTCAAATGATTCCACTTTATCCTTCACCAATTGCCTTTCGATCCGCATTTTACTGGCGTAACCCAGGCGTACGAGCTCAAAAATCTTTCGTCAGGTATGTGTCAATAAAACTTTTTGTCGATGCTGACATTAGAGCGGTTAGCCCACCGTATTTGTTTATGTTGTCTTCTAGTTTCAACTGTATTTTGTAACCTCGCTATCAAAGTAGAAGAATATTTTTACTTCCTCTACTGTAACTTCAAAATCTTTTATGTTCATAAAGTCATCAAAAATGGTTCAAATGGCTCTGAGCACTATGGGACTTAACATCTGAAGTCATCAGTCCCCTAGAACCTAGAACTACTTAAACCTAACTAACCTAAGAACATCACACACGTCCATGCCCGAGGGAGGATTCGGACCTGCGACCGTAGCGGTCACGCGGTTCCGGTCTGAAGCGCCTAGAACCGCTAGGCCACTACGGCCGCCCATAAAGTCATCGTTACACTTTTATTATTCTTCATCGAGTAAGAGATCCCACGATGTAAAGAAAATTGATACTTATTTTCCAGACTATGAAAATCTTTCTTGCACTGCTGTTGTGTATCAGAATTCGTTAGCACATTCCAATTACTTCAAATATTACGTTGCCTCTTTTTATATCATAAACTAACAGTCACTCACTAAGCTGGAGATGTATTTCGCTTCAGTTTTATTAGGTACACCATTGTGTACGAAGTAGTACAAACAGAAACATTGTTAAAATATATCAGAAGATGGGATATTCAACAGAAATAATCAGAAATATGTGCCTAATGTTTTTATCTGAGTTGTATTCCACCGCCAGTAAGTTAATTACAGTTTCATTCCCACGGCTCTGACCGAGGTTATTGGGTAGTGTCTCTAAGTTGTAAGCCAAGTAACTGGAACAGAGAATCTCCTCCCAAATATTCCCTATCTGCATCCACTCTACTCCACTACCTGTTCGCCTAGTGTTTGACTGAAAAGACTTGGTCTCGTGAATGTGGTGGATCACAGACCGTCCGCCCTGGCCGCATGATCATGGAATAAAGTAAGAATAACAACAAGAAAAGTACCTCTTCCACTGCTGGCATAGTAACAAATCTAGGCAAAACAGAGACAGTGACCGAGGGAGATGACGCAGTGGGTAGCGCACTGGACTCGTATTCGAGGGCACGATTGGTTAAATCTCCGTCCGGCCATCCAGATTCAGGTTTTCCGTGATTTTCATAAGCCGTTCAACGCAAATGCGGTATGGTTTCTTCGAAAGGGGATGGCCGATGTCATTCCCATTCTTTCCTAATTCGTCGTGTCTCTATTGATCTCGTCTTCGACGGTACGCTAAAGACTAATCTTCATTCTTCCGGGACAGCTACAGATTGGAAAACTTAACTCGCAGGTGTAGAGTAAGGTGATACAATTTCTGTGTAGGTACCATTACGATCAGTATAATGTTTCGTGGCATTTTTCATTTTCGTAGCGTTTGTAGCACTTGCCTTTGTACGGCGTTGCAGTGCGGAAGGTTTCTGCAGCTCCTCCTGTCTATTCGCTGAATACACCAGTTTGTGCTACAGAGATTAATTTTTTTCTTGTTGAGAGGTAAGTGAAGTTACTCAGTTCTATGCGCTCTTATAAACTGACTAGTTCGATGTTATTGTAAAGTCTGTATTAGTAATGTCAGAGACTTGTTTTCCATTCCTGCGTGTTCTGAGGCATTCATAGAGAAAGACTGTGTGACATGTACTTAAACTGCGAAATCCCGAGGGTCTTTCACGAGCCAGAGCTAAAGGTTTAAATAAAGCGGAAGCAAGTAAATATTTCCAATATCTGGGAGGAATCTTAAAGGAATGTGATTTGTTTGATAAACGAAAGCATAATTATAATATGATTTAGTCCGGCTTTCCTCTTTGCAACAGGTCCTCAAAAATAGTTAGTCGCACAGGTAAGCGAGAAGTTGTTTCACTAATAACGTGACAGAGGGCAAAATGAGACTGTTGAATGCATGCACGAATGCATTTGTTACGTATTTACCACCAATGGTAATTTTGAAAGAAGTGAGGAAACGCCCTGAATTTCAAGGCGGCTTACGACGTTATTCCATTACGGAGATGTGTGAATCGGGGTATATTAATGAAGAACTGTTTATGATCTGGCTTCGACATGTCAAGAAATACAAAACAGTGGGTTGTATTACAGTTCTTATTATTGACAACCATGACAGCCATACCACCTTGGATGCTGTAGAGTGTTGTTTGGAGAAACGGGATAGTACATTTGTGACTGCCTCCACATAGTACGCATACACTACAGGCATTAGACAAAACTTTCTTCAAGTCTCAAAAGGTTCAATATCACAGAAATGCAACTGAATGGATTCATCGTAGCCCCAATGAAAGCATTACAAAACAAAGATTCTGTAATATTTTCTGTGACGCCTGGAGCAAAACTGCATCTGTTGGGTGTGCAATCAAGGGGTTCAGTGCACAGGAATAATGCCCATCTGCAAAGATGTTGTTCCCAAGGAGAAATTTGCACCTTCAACGTTATTCGGGGTTCCTGCTCCTTAACTCCCACCAATCAAGTTACTATCAGCATTCTGGATGAAGAGCGCGTATCATTACAAGGTATAACTGAAGAGCACGGCAAATCCATAACACTAACATCCAGTACCATTTCTCAGCACGATGCTGTCAAGGACATTTTACCAACTTCAGAGAAAAAGGAAAACAGAGACATCAATTCGACTCACTTCAGATGGAAACCTGGAAAGCCTTCTCAGGAACAGAAATCTTTTGCGACAGGGACCGAACAAAGAAATAAACAAATACAACAAAAACAATAAACAGAAATATAAGTCTATGATACATGATGAAAGAACTATTAAAAGCTTCAAATTGCCAGTAAACAACGAGAATAACTGCGGATTTTGTTTCTTGAATTATTATAGTGCAAAATCATTGGTAAATGATGACTGAATTGTCTGCCAAAAATGTAATGTTTTTTAGCACCAAGTTTGCGTCGGTGCCCAAGGGAAAAGATGCTTATTATGTGAAAGATGTCAATAATCATAACTGTACCAAGAAGTGATCACAATTGTACCTATTGAGGTAGAGTTTCGAACAATTTTACTCACAAGGGAACCTCCCATCGCACCCCCCCTCAGATTTAGTTATAAGTTGGCACAGTGGATAGGCCTTGAAAAACTGAACACAGATCAATTGAGAAAACAGGAAGAAGTTGTGTGGAACTGTGAAAAAATAAGCAAAATATACAAACTGAGTAGTTCATGGGAAGATAGGCGACATCGAGGACTCTAAGAACACAGGATTGCCGTGGTCTCGTGGTAACGTGAGCAGCTGCGGAACGAGAGGTCCTTGGTTCAAATCCTCCATCGAGTGAAAAGTTTAATTTTTTTATTTTCAGTTTATGTGACAAACTATTGTGTTTTCATCACTTTTTTGGGAGTGATTATCACATCCACAAGAAAACCTAAATTGGGCAAGGTAGAAGAATCTTTTTACCCATTCGCCAAGTGTACAAGTTAGGTGGGTCGACAACATATTCCTGTCATGTGACGCACATGCCGTTACCAGTGTCGTATAGAATATATCAGATGTGTTTTCCTGTGGAGGAATCGGTTGATCTATGACCTTGCGATCAAATGTTTTCGATTCCCATTGGAAAGGCACGTCCTTTCGTCTACTAATCGCACGGTTTTGCGATGCGGTCGCAAGACACAGACACTAAACTTATTACAGTGAACAGAGACGTCAATGAACGAACGGACAGATAATAACGATGTAAAAATAAAGAAAGTAAAATTCTCACTGGAGGGAATACTTGAACCAAGGACCTTTCGTTCTGCAGCTGCTCACGCTACCACGAGACCACGGCGCTCCTGAGCTCACATTGTCCATGATGTTGCCTATGTGGCCCATGGACTACTCAGTTTGTATATTTTGCTTATTTTTTCACAGTTCCACGCAACTTCTTCCTGTTTTCTCAATTGATCTGTGTTCAGTTTATCAAGGCCTATCCACTGTGCCAACTTATAACTAAATCTGAGGGGGGGTGCGATGGGGAGGTTCCCTTGTCAGTTCTGTAATCTTTTCTTGTGTTTAAACCAAGACTTGAAATGGTGCAATATTTGTGTATTCATTATACAACAAATAACAAGTGCTATAATTTAAATTATTTCTTTCCTGAACAAGTTTCCAGTTACAATAGCATTTGTCCTAAATGACTGAAATTATAGCACCTCATCCTACTGTAAATTTCAACAAAACTTTACAGACACAATGGACGAGAAGTCTCCGTGCCCCTGTAACGCCTGCTTAGTAACAACTGTCATTACTCATGTTGGTAGCTATTTGATTTCCTATCAGTTGATGGAAGCAGTTATTGGAATTCGTGTTAACATGTTTTCTCAGTTACAGCCGCAGTCGAGTTTTAATTTGTAGCCATTACAGATGTGACTAGACATAATTATACCATTGAGAAGCATTTTGTGACAAGTGTGTCGGTGCACGAACGAGAACACACAGAGGAGACAATGAGGCAGATTATTGGAGCATTCCATGAAATATTTGTGGTTGGGAAAGAAGTGTTTTAAGACAGGTCGCGGAGTGGAAGAAAGAACACACAAGAAGAAACAAGTGCCGGAGTCTCTGCTTCGATTGAACAATCTCTCGTGAAGTCGACACGAAAATGTGCTTCGGAGCTCAGTACTAACCAAGTGAGATCATGCGAAAGAAGACATTAAGGTCAGACCTTGTGGAACAGCGGTAGTAAGCGAGTTTCGGATGGAGACGGGAATGAGCGCCTTAGCATGCCGTGTTTCGTTTATTCAATTTCTAAATGCTGTGAATCGTGTCAAGGTTATGTGCCATTTATCGTAGCTAGAAATAATGTCATTTTGGCCAAAGAGATCTCAGTGCATGGTCGAATTAGAAAGGAACTCGCCTCACGTAATATATGGGCAACGATGACACCACAAGATCTGAGTGGACCGTACTTTTTTGAAGTGACTGTGAATGACGCAGATTATTTACACATGTTGCGAACATGGTTAATATATTAGCTTGAGGAAAGGAGGCTCCAGAACGCATATCGTTGCAAGACGGAGCACCTCTTCACTACGCTCTTGGCGCGCGAGAATTCCTAAATGGACACTTTCCAGAACGGTGAATAGATCGTGGTCCATCAGCAACATCAGCTCCACGAAACGGCCACCACGAAGTGTTGACCTCACCACAGCTGACAATTCGTTATGGGGAATCATTAACGCGCACTTATTTGCAGGTCATCATGCTACTAACTGCGCAATGATGTTGAGAATCATTTCGCACTGTAACACCGGAGATGCATAAAAATATTTCAAGTAGAACGTGGAGGCGTATGGGAATGTATTTTCAGCATGGTGGGGAACCTACAGAGATATTGGAGGCAAGTAAGTAAGTACCTGTGGTAAATCAAATGATTAACGTTCGATACTGTAGTCAAGACAGCATAGTAAATCCCTAATAACTCGCAGCGCTGTTGCCAGCTTCCAACAGCGAAGCGCTGATAGTTCTGGCGAAAACAATAGCTGTCTATTTGGTTGTGGTACGCCAGCAAAGATGCCGTGCCCAATCCACTGCAACTGTCAGGGATCGGATCAAGTTACACGTATCAACTATAGGGGTACAAGGACCTCTCGCCCACCCCGTTATTTCATCCCTTATTTTTCATAAGCCCGGTCTCAACAGTACAAACTGCAATTAAGAATATCCTATTATTTTCCACAGACAGGCGTTTTAGTCATGGTCACTTCACAACTGAAGTCCTGATGACGGATCTGTGCTTCGAAAAGTACATTGGTGAATGAAAAGACAAGACAGTAACGAAAAAAGAAATTAAAGAACACTGGACATAGGGTAAGATAAAGCAAAGGGCGCGTGCACACGCACGCGAGCGCGCAATCAATAACAAAAAAACGTGTTACTCTTCGTGATCAGTTCCTGTGCTGTAAGCCATACTGGAGAAGGAACACCCCATTTTTATGCTATAAGTAAGTCATTTCATTTGTAAACGACCACTGAGGTGCGATGAAAGCCTACGCGTGCAATACTATTCCTCCAGACATCCCGTAAAGCACACACCTCTCGCCATTGTCCTCGCATACCGGTACTTTGTCAAAGCCAATTAAAGGCGACGGGCGCACGTTAATCACTGAGGAAATGGGCCGTAAAAGCAGGCCCCAGCCCCGGTATAACCCAGGAGCGTGTGCGGCGACAGGCGCGATAGCTGCCGCTGTCCGTGGCGCCAGCAGGCCGCGCCTGCCATTTCCAGCACCGCAGTTCACAATGCATCGGCCACCACGGGCGTCGCCCGGTAGGCCACACCGAAGTCTTCATATCGCCGCTGCGGTCGCACCCTGATCGACGTGCGGACCAGCTTTCTCTTGAGACAGATACCATCTGCGAGGGTTTGCTGCGACGGCGGCGATTGGGCAACGGCCCCTCAGCTCCGCCGGTGACAAAGGCGGGAGGCTCCGTTGTGTAACATTCGAAAGGAAATGGCTGCGGCTAGCAGCTACAACTCTTTGTTGAGCACAAAAGTAAATCAAGCCCATCAGCTTTGGACACTTTACTAATCTGTAGTATAGCCCTAAGGATAGGTTAGGCTGGAAGGCAATACCTACTACATCTAAGAGGGGGGTTTCAAAAAGTATTAAGCAGCCTAAGTAACTTTTATTGAATGCTTCGCTACACTTCAAAGTGATGCAGGTACGTAGCTGGAAAATCTCTTTTCCCCCATATCTCCTTTCAGCTTGCCGAAAAGATGGAAATCACATCGTCTAATATCTGGACTTCTCGATCAGCATCATCCACGACAGCGTGGGGTTCCAAAATGCTGACGCCGTTTCAATACATCTGGTCGCGACATTGCATTTAGACCAAATACCATCAGAAATTCAATGCGAATCTGTGAGCGATTTAGATGGTTTGCCTATAAGAATCGTGCCGTCTTGCATACGAGGACGTTTACCGAGCGAATTGACGCAATGGTTAACACACTAAATTAGCATTCGGGAGGACCACATTTCAAATTCCCGTCCACCCATCAAGACTTAGGTTTTCCGTGATTCCCCTAAATCGCTCCAGGCAGATACTGGGCTGATTCCTTTGAAAAGGGTACTGCCTATTTCCTTCCCCATCCTTGACACAATCCGAGCTTGTGATCCGTCTCTAATGACCTGTCCCTCGCTGTCGACGGGACGTTAAACTCTAATCTGCCCCGCCCGCAGCTCGTCGTCTACTGGCAGGCGTTGCTGTCTCTGGATCACGGGGTCCCGGGTTCCATTCCCGGCCGGGTCGGGGATTTTCTCCGCCCGGGGACTAGGAGTTTGTGTTGTCATCATCATTCCATCATCATTCGGGAAGTGCCGAGACTGGAAAGGGAAAGATTTGGAACTTGTACAGGCGCTGATGAACACGATGTTGAGCGCCCTACACACTATCATCATCATCATCATCATCATCATCATCATCTAATCTACCCTGGTCTTTCGCCTTTGGAGGACGTTCCCAGTTGCCGCGCCATTGAATCGCACATTGTGATGTACATTTTATCCAAACCGCAGTAGAACTGGGTCTGCATGAAACCAAAAATACACTCCTGGAAATTGAAATAAGAACACCGTGAATTCATTGTCCCAGGAAGGGGAAACTTGATTGACACATTCCTGGGGTCAGATACATCACATGATCACACTGACAGAACCACAGGCACATAGACACAGGCAACAGAGCATGCACAATGTCGGCACTAGTACAGTGTATATCCACCTTTCGCAGCAATGCAGGCTGCTATTCTCCCGTGGAGACGATCGTAGAGATGCTGGATGTAGTCCTGTGGAACGGCTTGCCATGCCATTTCCACCTGGCGCCTCAGTTGGACCAGCGTTCGTGCTGGACGTGCAGACCGCGTGAGACGACGCTTCATCCAGTCCCAAACATGCTCAATGGGGGACAGATCCGGAGATCTTGCTGGCCAGGGTAGTTGACTTACACCTTCTAGAGCACGTTGGGTGGCACGGGATACATGCGGACGTGCATTGTCCTGTTGGAACAGCAAGTTCCCTTGCCGGTCTAGGAATGGTAGAACGATGGGTTCGATGACGGTTTGGATGTACCGTGCACTATTCAGTGTCCCCTCGACGATCACCAGTGGTGTACGGCCAGTGTAGGAGATCGCTCCCCACACCATGATGCCGGGTGTTGGCCCTGTGTGCCTCGGTCGTATGCAGTCCTGATTGTGGCGCTCACCTGCACGGCGCCAAACACGCATACGACCATCATTGGCACCAAGGCAGAAGCGACTCTCATCGCTGAAGACGACACGTCTCCATTCGTCCCTCCATTCACGCCTGTCGCGACACCACTGGAGGCGGGCTGCACGATGTTGGGGCGTGAGCGGAAGACGGCCTAACGGTGTGCGGGACCGTAGCCCAGCTTCATGGAGACGGTTGCGAATGGTCCTCGCCGATACCCCAGGAGCAACAGTGTCCCTAATTTGCTGGGAAGTGGCGGTGCGGTCCCCTACGGCACTGCGTAGGATCCTACGGTCTTGGCGTGCATCCGTGCGTCGCTGAGGTCCGGTCCCAGGTCGACAGGCACGTGCACCTTCCGCCGACCACTGGCGACAACATCGATGTACTGTGGAGACCTCACGCCCCACGTGTTGAGCAATTCGGCGGTACGTCCACCCGGCCTCCCGCATGCCCACTATACGCCCTCGGTCAAAGTCCGTCAACTGCACATACGGTTCACGTCCACGCTGTCGCGGCATGCTACCAGTGTTAAAGACTGCGATGGAGCTCCGTATGCGACGGCAAACTGGCTGACACTGACGGCGGCGGTGCACAAATGCTGCGCAGCTAGCGCCATTCGACGGCCAACACCGCGGTTCCTGGTGTGTCCGCTGTGCCGTGCGTGTGATCATTGCTTGTACAGCCCTCTCGCAGTGTCCGGAGCAAGTATGGTGGGTCTGACACACCGGTGTCAATGTGTTCTTTTTTCCATTTCCAGGAGTGTATGTACTCTCTTCTGACAATGCGCCACTCGTGTTCGGCAATGGTCTTGGAGTGGGACGACATGTGTAACTTACTTTCTTAAGTCCGTACCCACAAATATACTGCGGTGTTCATAGCGGAGGTTCAAATTGGTTCAAATGGCTCTAAGCACTATGAGCTTAACATCCGAGGTCATCAGTCCCCTAGACTTAGAACTACTTAAACCTATCTAACCTAAGGACATCACAAACATCCATGCCAGAGGCAGGATTCGAACCTGCACCCGTAGTAGTAGCGCGGTTCCGGAATGAATCGCCTAGAACCGCTCGGCCATAGAGGAGGGAACCTCCATATCAATACTAGCGATTCCATACCTTATTCCATTCGCGTTGTGAGCAAGGAAAACATGACTGTCTGTGCGCCTCTGTAGACGCCCTAATTTTTTATCTTTTTCTACTCATACCTACACGAGATGGTGGCATCAGGATTCTTCGAAAACAGGTTCTTCATATTTACCGAACAGAGTTACATTAGAACTGCATCGTCTTTTTTCCCAAGTTTCCTTCGAGCGGGAGGTATAGCGCAATCGTTAGCACACTGGACTCGCAGTGCGGAGGATGACGGTTCAAACCCGCATCCAGTTATAGTGATTTAGGAATTCCGTGATTTTCCTAATCGATTAAGGAAAATGCCGTGGTGGTACCTTCGAAAGATCAAGGCCGCTTTCCTTCTCCATTAGAATAATGAATAACAGACAGCGTTTCGTCTTATAGTCAACAGAGCAGTCCAACTACCACTCTTTAAAGATAACTTTAACCAAATAATTGAAATAATAAAAGAATCAGCCATTGCAAATGGCTATAACAGTTCCACAGCAGACAGCTTGAAACAATAATGGCAAAGCAATTACAGAACAAGAAACTAAGAGTGAAAAGTTCTTCCATACAACCCCATTTCTGGGTAGTATTTCATACCCGACTGCCAACGTCTTCAAACGAAAAGGCACAGACATATATTTCACCTCCGTCAATAAGGCTGGGCAGAAGCTACCTCGTTACAGCAACACAAAAAATCCACTACACGATGTGAATTTGTACAAAATGGAGTCTTTGCACTTTGACCATTTCTACATAGGCCAGGCAGATAGGTAATTTGAGATTAGATTCAAAGAACATATAGCAGTACTAAAAAACAAAAAATACCACGCTCAGCAACAGCCATCTACTTGCACGAAACAAAACGTCATGCTAATAACAGAATTATCAGCATCCTATACATCCAACCTAAAGACAAAACCTAACGTTCTTGAAACACTCCAAATATACAAACACTAGAAAGAGCCATCTGAATCCAACCTATATGAAAAAAGTATCATCTCTATTTTCAGCAGAAGCCTACATTATTAATTTGGGAACAGACACACACACACACACACACACACACACACACCTCACCTTTGCATTTAAATTATTAATTATAACACGCATGTTATTTCCCAAATGAACAATGGAATGGCTTTATTCACAAATTTATGAAAACATCAATAGACTGTAGTCCTTCAGTTCACAACATAAATAGCGTATATATCTTGATATTATTTTAAAGCATAATTGATGTATTACTTCATTCTTTATTTAGTTACAACATATAACACATGTAGCGCTAACAATAAACAGCTTTGACATAACTAAAATTTTGTCCTCCTTGAGTTACTTTTTTCACGCTCTGTATTTGAATTCCTACAAACACACTCTCTCTGTCTCTCTCTCTCTCTGTCGGTCTTTGTCTCATCATATTTTCTATGAATTATTTTAGTTCAAATATTGGCATGTTTCTTTTATGCCTTCCAGCTGAACGAATATGTGACTTGTCTGTCTCACAGAACTCAATACATTCGCCCATACAACCAACAATTTGTAACCCATGTCATCCTGATATTGCGTATATATGTTTATATTATGAAGAGTATATCTATCTGCTTATCTTTAATTCGTTATCAAGGTACTGCTTCAACATTTTATTTAGTTACAACATGTAACAGATATAAACTTAACAAACCTACTTTTCTGGCATAACCAATACTTTGCTCTCCTTCTCTCACTCATCTGTCTCCGAACCCCAACCTAAATTGTTATTTATGTGGAAGTTTTGGCACTGTTGGCAACGTAAGTGTTACACTTAATGTTTTCAACATATCATCTGATTATTTAAGTGAGCATAAAGTTTAAACTAAATAAGCTTAACAGAACAGGCTTTCTGTACCATTTGAAATATTTATTCCTACGTACAGGGTGTCCAGAAAAGGACTCCCTGATTTCAAAATTAAATATCTCGAAAACAAAGATCGATAGAGGAATGCAGTAAACGGTATGTTTATTGTGAAAGCTGTAAGAAGTTTATACAGCAGTTTGAAATAATAGTTACAAAAGCTGCTAACAGATGGCGCTGTAATCGCCATACGTAATGCCTAGTATAAATAGTGATCCGAAGCCCAGAGCGATCAGTTCCACTATTGAAACGTGAAAGGAGGTTAGCGTACCGAAGGAAGAGATTAAAACCATGTACTCCATTGAACAACGCGTTTTTCTGGTGCTAGAGTACCACAGGTTAGAAGAGAGTCCTACGGCAACAAGGCGAAGTTTTCAAACATGATTTAATGTTCCAAAAGGACCCGATGCGAAAACCATTCGTACGCTCTTCGCAAAATTTCAACGAACAGGCAGCGTAACTGATGATCTAGTGGGGCATGTTGGCCGCAAGCAAACCGCAGTTACGCCTGAAAATATCGCCACAGTTTCTGGAATTATTCAGCGAAATCCAATGTCATCCGTCCGTAGAATTGCATCTGAGACTCGTTTGAAGCGTTCCAGCACGCAGAAAAGAAAATACTGAGAAAGAGCCTACACATGTTTCCATTCAAAATTCAAACGCACCAGGCCATACCCGTACGAGCTGTGCAACAAAGGGTTGCCTTTGCTAATCAGATGCTCACAATGATTGATAGTGAAGGATTTGATGTTGGCTGCATCTGGTTTACAGATGAAGCACACTTCCACCTGAATAGATACGTGAATAAGCAGAACTGGCGATTTTGGGGTTCCGAAAAGCCATATTGGTGTGAAGCGAAACCCCTGTATTCTCCTAAAGTTACTGTGTGGGCTGCAGTATGCAGCAGAGGCATTATTGGCCTTTTTTTCATTCGAGAAACGGTCACTGGTTCACGTTACGTTGCAATTTTGGAACAATTTGTCGCCACACAGCAAGCGTTAGAGGATCGACCAGGTACTGAATGGTTTACGCAAGATGGAGCCCGACCACATCGGACCGAACAAGTGTTACGCTTTCTTGAGGAATACTTTGGGAATCGAGTCATTGCTTTGGAATATCCCAAATTTACTGGTGCAGGCATGGATTGGCCACCATATTCGCCGGATTTGGCTCCCTGTGACTTTTTTTTGTGGGGCACAGTGAAAGACATGGTCTACCCGAAGCATCCCGCCACGCTGGACGAGCTTGAATCGGCGATCTCTGTGGCATGTGAATCTATTTCTGTTGAGACACTACGAAATGTGATGGCGAATTTCATTCTTCGTTTGCGCCACCTCTGTAGTGCCAATGGTGAACATTTTGAAAACATTGTGATGTGATTGTTTGCAAAGATTGTTTTCATACGATTATTTCACTTACGTATGCTGATATGAGCTGTACAGCGTACAGCGCCATCTGTTAGCAGCTTTTGTAACTATTATTTCAAACTGCCGTATAAACTTCTTACAGCTTTCACAATATACATACCGTTTACTGCATTCCTCTATCGATCTTTGTTTTCGAGATATTTAATTTTGAAATCAGGGAGCCCTTTTCTGGACAGCCTGTATCTATCCATCTGTTCAAAGAAAGATTCGCATAATGCTTTAAAACTTACTCGAAACAATGGTTTTCATTGGTTATATGTTCTTTTAACTTTGAAATAATGTTTCTACTTTTTCTTTATGTTCTTTGCACCTAGTAGTTTCGAAGCACATCTTTGTTTACAAAGTGTGACAGTTTGCATGTGATATATTGCGACAGAGAAAGGAGCCGGTGGCCACTGTAGCTGTTCTTAGTCATTTTATTTTCACATTTTCATTTAACTTTTAGTCTCAGATCTCCACAGGCACATGTTCTGAAATAGCGGTTTGTTTCTCTACTACACAGTGCCACAGGTTATCCCAAAGTCGTAACACAATAAACATATATCGTACTAACACGTAAAAAACCACCTGGCGATGCGTTGTGGCTCAAATGGCTCTGAGCACTATGGGACTTAACATCTGTGGTCATCAGTCCCCTAGAACTTAGAACTACTTAAACCTAACTGACCTAAGGACATCACACACATCCATGCCCGAGGCAGGATCCGAACCTGCGACCGCAGCAGTTGCACGGTTCCCGACTGCGCGCCTAGAACCGCGAGACCACCGCGGCCGGCCGACCGTAGCAGTCCCGCGGTTCCGGACTGAGAATGCGTTGTGAATATAACTATACAGTGACTGCTAAGGTAATCTTAAAAAAAAAAAAGAAAACAAGTTTACCGTTATCAGTCACTGTTTATTTGTATCCACAGCGCGCTTCAAATGTTAACGCATTGTAGGTATAAACAAACAGCGACCGGAAACAGTTACGTTGTAGTTTCATTTTATTTCAATAACATTCACGGTAAATTCTCACCAAAAAACGTTCGCATTTGAAACAGTAAATCTGTTGTTTCACTCAAAAATAAGTACCGTGATTCACAGCAAAAAACATTAATGAATCCGAGGAATTAATTTAAGACACAATTTTACCATTTTTAAATTCTAAGTGAGACATAAATAATCGTCACTTCCGAACGGGAAAAGGTTTTCCGCACTCAATCAAAAAATATTTTTACTTATTTTTTCTTCGTTTCATTATTACAAACCCAATGGCAGATTCAGGGAAAATGTAGACCTATGTGACACTCAGAGTATGTTGAAAATACAATACGTTAATCCCTTCATGAAATGAGCGGCGCCTACTTCTTCTTTTTAATCGTCTTTTCGGACAGTTTCGATTCCCGGCGGGGTCAGGGATTTTCTCTGCCTCGTGATGACTGGGTGTTGTGTGCTGTCCTTAGGTTAGTTAGGTTTAAGTAGGTCAAAGTTCTAGGGGACTGATGACCACAGTAGTTAAGTCCCATAGTGCTCAGAGCCAATCAGAGCCAATTTTCGGACAGTATCGAGATTATTAGCACTGGTCGATAACTCCGCATCCACTCTACTTCGTCCAGATAATTGTCTCCTCCGTTTCGTATTGACGGCCACCGATCTGCTAGTCGCCTCGCATGGTAGATAACGGGAGGAACTGGACGAGTCAGAAACACCCGACTTACTCGTCAGTTAGCCGACCAGCTCTAATCGTTGTACACAGGGCAATTCAAAATGTATGTAGTGATCACAGATGTCTTATCTATGTAATGCACAACGATATAATGACATAAGATATAGAGAATCTAAACGAAATTTCAAAATTTCCACCTTTGCGCAAATGTAGCTAGTCGGATGCACATTTTCAAATCAGTATCTTCCAAACCATTGAATCGTTCGTACTGTACTTGATGACGATCTTTTCTCCTCTTGGCCACTTTGATCTCCGGCCTTTCTATGGGGTTATGTGAAAGAACTTGCCGAACACAATTTTAGAATTCAAAATGCGCATTTCTAATGCGTTCACGTCGACCACATTCGTCGTTAACAATGAACGTGTGATACAACAAATATGATCATTGCTAGTTTTTTATTTGTGATTATATATTATTAATAAAAGTAAATTTTCAAATAAGAAATTTGTATGCTATAGTTTCATTACCGTCTGAGTTAATTTGTCACACAGTTAGTTAAGGAATATCAGTTCGAAATCTCAAGACCTTCAGTCCATTCAACACCATTTCAGCCTTTCTAACTGAGTAGTCCATTAATCGAGGTATCAGATTCTTAGCCCCTCAAGTTAATATGGCGCGCGTCCAATTTGTTACACCCCTCAGTCGTGGTCTCAAAACTCAAGTCATTGTCCTAGCTATGCTCAATAATCTCTGTCTATAACCGGCTTAAGTTGATCCCTGACAGCTCGCAGCACTGTTGTCAGCTTCCAACAGTGAAGTGCCAACAGCTGCAAGGGATAACAGCCGCCTACAGAGCTGTGACAACACTGAGGCGTTGCCATAGAGACTTTTATAAAATCGCGCTTCTTATTGGTTGAGGCGGGCCACTGAAGCTGCAACTGTCAGGGATCAACTTAACACCGACTCAACAACAGCCAATTAAGTGTACACCCATCGGTGAGAAATTCCAATTAAATCTACAGAAACTCAACCTACTTTGCATACTCTGTGGCAGCACGAATTTTGATGCCTATACTTAAAGTCTTCATAACAGAACTTTTATCAAAGATTTCAGTAATCACGTAAGTTACCTTCGACTAATTCCACATCTCATATATATGGATCGCGCTCCGTGAAATCACTCAACTCATTCCGATGTAATCACTTGCCTCGAATTCCTAAGCCACATTGTCGCCCCTCGACAATGTCTAAAACTCGAACTACTGCGCTAGCTGTGCGTCAGTTCAAAGATAACCACCGGCGGAAGAAGGAAGAACTCCTTGGAGGAGCGTGAGCATACGAAGTAAGCTTACATCAAAGACTATAATTCTGCTTACAACACATACGCACTACGACAAATACCGACATTGGAGGAAAATTACAATAAAATGTGCCCTTACTAAAATCAACGGTAAGCTCCGTGACATTGTAATTTTACTAAAAAACATTTTAGCCTACTGAAATTTTGTTTTTCTGTTTACATCGACGGAGTTCATAGGCAGTAATACAGTTTAAGTGAGCAACATTTTGAATGCTGATGGTGAGAAGTGATACTCAGAACTATCGATCTAAGTGATAAATTTCTACCAGAATTCTAGAACGTATTCGAGACTCAAACCGGACATACAAGTCTATTTTGCTCGAAATTCAAACGGAGTCATTTCCCACATGGCAACGGCCTTGCCGCAGTGGATACACCAGTTGCCGTGAGATCACCGAAGTTAAGCACTGTCGGGCGTGGCCGCCGCTTGGATGGGTGACCATCCAGCCGCCATGCGCTGTTGCCATTTTTCGGGGTGCACTCAGCCTCGTGATGCCAATTGAAGAGCTACTCGACCGAATAGTAGCGGCTCCGGTCAAAGAAAACCATCATGACGACCGGGAGAGCGGTGTGCTGACCACACTCCCCTCCTATCCGCATCCTCACCTGAGGATGACACGGCGGTCGGATGGTCCCGATGGGCCACTTGTGGCCTGAAGACGAAGTGCATTTCCCACATACAAGCAAATTATGCACAAAGCATTTTATTTTCTCTTTTCGTTTTCAAACGGTTTACTTCTCACTTAATTGATCTTTCACAACTGTCCTTCCGAGCGAGAGTGTGTGATCAAAAGTGTCAACTAACGGCAGAAAGACAAACGTATATACGTCATCCGTTACCATCTCGAAATTAATGTGACACAAAGGTTGTTGTTCTGGTCTTCAGTCCAGAGACTGTTCTGATGCAGCTCTCCATGCCACTCTATCCTGGGCAAGCCTCTTCATCTCCGAATAACTACTGCAACCGCAAAATAGGTCCACTGGTACGACAGTTACTGTTTCGATACACGTATAACGAGACAGCTTGTTAGATTCTCAGCGATCAGTATCTTACAGTCTCCTGTACCATAAAGATGGTATACGCAAAGGAAAACATTCTGCTCATTTCATTCAAGTCACAATCTGCTTCAGGAACTCGAAACTCTCTGGGCTCATACGGAAAATTCCTTAAACTTAGCTGCATGTTACGACAGTTCTCATGAAACAACTAGCAAACTTTGTTTCACACTGAGCAAATTATACAGATTTATCTAATATTTCTTTTTATTTCTCTTTCTGTTTAAATATATGTTAGCTGCAACAGTGTCTCATAAATAAAAATGTCGTGTGACTAGGGCCTCCCGTCGGGTAGACCGTTCGCAGGGTGCAAGTCTTTCGATTTGACGCCACTTCGGCGACCTGCCCGGCGATGGGGATGAAATGATGAAGACAACACAACACTCAGTTCCTGGGCGGAGAGACCCAGCCGAGAATCGAACCCGTGCCCTTAGGATTGACAGTCTGTCCCGCCGACCACTTTTTTTTAGTGCCTAGAACCGCTTTTTTTGCGGGCAAGCGATACACCAACTTTTTTGTCGCTTTATTATTTTTAAGCGGATTTTTTTTTACATAATGGTGTAACAATAACAAACACAAACTGCTTCTATCAGTTTTTATATATGTAAGACGATGACCTGTATAAAATAAAATATTTCTGGGAAATGTAAATAACACTCAGCTACCGGGGGCGGACAGTGTCTCATGTAGCAACTAATCCAGAAAAATACACCTCCCACTTTTCTTCGTCTCATTCTAACTGGACGGCCTTATTGGGCACCAAAGTTACTTAATGATAATAATCGCCTATCGCCTTTATCTTACAGTGATAGCATGACTCTAGTATGCACTCCGCATTAGCTCGTTAAGAAAAATGTACGAGTCTTCACATTACGAGTTACGGAATTGCCATTCCGTGGTTGGAGCAGGATGAATGAAGTTTTATTTTGCATATCTCTCGCTTGACAGCATCGTAATAAATTTTCAAAAAGTGGAAGACTGGGCGATAAACAGGTTTATCTTGTGAGACCATATTCTATCCCCAAAATAAATTATCGATATCCTATAAATCTCGATACTTCTTTTGGAAAACTGCATGTTACATGATATAGATCATGAATAGAAACAGCAGAACAGTAAAAGGAAACGAGGTTCAGAGGGCATCAGGATTCTTAAATTGTAAATGGTGTGACTATTATAAAGTGAAATCGCTAACATCTGTCTCATTTTTCAATGGTAGGTATAAGTCACATCAAAACTTAAATTAGTATTGTAGGATAAAAGAAATACGTTCCATTCCAAAACGTCACAACTGTTACTCGTGAAGCTGGACTGAATTTGTCCGATGGTTTATGTTGTATCTCGCCTCGCCCCGTAAAATGAATTTAAGAATATTGTAAAATATTTCACACCATCACAAGCGAAATATAAACTTTAGTCTAATGTTTGACGCAGACATTTGGTAGTAAACTGATTACATTTTAATGTATGACTGCCACAAACTGAGCTAGAGAGTTGTTATTTTACAATTTTTTAATCTCTTCTTAAAACAATAAACTTAGAATCAAACGTTACATAAATCGCAGACTGCATCGTACGCAGTTATGCATCAGTTGGACGGTGGTCATAAACAGAAATCAGCATTCGTAGTGAACTTGACTTATCGAAATGTTACTAGCACCGGTATGTTATTTACTTTGTCGAGTCATCGACAATTCCTCGACATAATAGCTGTAAAGCTTCAAGTTTGTGCACAGCCAAGTACAGACGACATTTTTTCCAAATTACATTACAACTGCATTTACTAGTGAAACGGAACTAAAAAGCATAAGTGATGCTTACCTTAATCTAATAGGCTACTTCTTCTTCATTCCAATAACTTAAATGTTTTTCTTTTTTGAGTCCTTCGTACAGTAAGTAACACGAATGAAGTGCTCATGTATCGTCCTTGCGCCTGTATCGATAATTATGTACTGACGGAATAAAGTAGAGAACAAATATATTTAGTTACAAAAATGTACGACATTTGAGAAATTAAGAATGTTTAAGTGTTGTTTTATATATAATCTCTGTAATATTACACACCTTTTCTTGCTGTGAGAAATAATCTTTTGAAGGTTACGCCCCCACTTTTTAAGGTGCAATCTGGTTCTAAACAATTAATTTTTCAACATATCGCTTCGTTTAAGATAGGCACTACCAGCGTTATGTTAGTGTGTTGCTTCAACGTAGTGTATACTGCGGCTGGATTCGTAAATTCAGAGATGTTACCAAAGTCAAAGACTTGAATACATATATGTCAAGGAGAAAACCGTTAGGTGACTTAACTCAAACTCAACGAATAAAATAAATAATGTTGTAAATAAACTTTTATTATTGCCTCTGTCATTATTGATAGCTTGTCAGTTGTTTTAACGTGAGTCTTTAAACATTTTGTGGTGTTACAATATGTTCAGCTACATTTTTGTATCTTGTTTCCTCGCGATGCGATTTAGATTCTTGTTATCTGATACATGGGAGAACTGCGCATTAGTATATACAACTGACTGAGAGTGAAAAAAAAAAACGCAACATACAGTATTGTCGACGTATAATGTAGGACGATAACGTGGAGGCGGAACGTAAGCACTTGTGAGCAAGCTCTGGAAGTAGAATCGTTCGCTATTTTATTCACAATAAAGTGATTTCAGTGTTGGTGCGTGCAGAATAAAGGCTAGTTTACATAACGACATTAGGCTGTGCAACTCGTTTCGTCAAAAACTTCAATTTCGTCGTTTTGTGAGTGCCGGAATGGTAACTGAAATTAAAGTTTGAAGAGGAAAACGGCCAAAGTTGCGAAATACAAAAATGGCTCTGAGCGCTATGGGACTCAACTGCTGGGGTCATTAGTCCCCTAGAACTTAGAACTACTTAAACCTAACCAACCTGAGGACACCACACACATCCATACCCGAGGCAGGATTCGAACCTGCGACCGTAGCAGTCGCACGGTTCCGGACTGCGCGCCTAGAACCGCGAGACCACCGCGGCCGGCTTGCGAAATACAGTTCTTTTTATTTGGCTGATTAGCGGTTTCCCATTCTTAAATCACCCAAAAAGAAAAAATGGTGTATTCTGTTACAGCACGCAAACCATGTTAATGTTGCACATATTTGTGTCCAAATCAAGTTTTTCAGTGACAATTGGTAGGACAAACATACAACTCTGATGCTGACTACATCATTTTTTTCTGTTTGGATGATTTGAGAATGCGGTCTGATACCAGAAACCGGTGGTCAATCAAATGAAAAGAACCGAATTTCGCTGTTTTCTACATCAAACTGGTTAACCCAAGTTGCTGTCCTATTAAATATTGTAATTAAAGTTTTGGCAGCTGCAGGAGTTGTGGCGGAGTTAAGGATTCTGTGGAGCACAGTGTTTTTGCATTTCAGAATCGGTTGGGCTAAAACAGGCTTTTATTCTTTTTATTCGTCAATTTCAGTTATCATAAACAATTAGCTTTCTCTCTTCCGGGTTTGCTGATAGTGGAAGACAGATGGACGGTACAAATGATGTTGTTCTGAAACAGAGACATGAATAACTAACGCCATCTATTAAACTTTTTAAACTCCTTTCCTGCCCCCCAACTGACAGAACGACTGGCTGGCCGTTTTGATACTTAAATGCACCATTTATAACACTCTCAGCTGAGCAATAATTTGAATACCTAATCATAAAAGCAGTCAGTGATCAAACTTAACTAACGTCCTCAGAATAGTAAAACTCCAGCATCAATAAATACGAAATGTAAAGGCAACATCGCACTTCACGGTTGCTTATATCTAACGTGCTCCTAATCAGTACATGCCAGTTCATACAGACACAGTCGCCAGGTGGTACTGATTAGCACACATCCACAGCAAAGCCAGTTACCTACGTTAACAAATACACGTACCAGGTTATCAGTCAGGATTGCTATGAATTAGTAAAGATACTAGGGGCCGCTCACTAACAAGATGTCTCCAGCGGTGGAATCGACTTTTAGAAAATTCGGTAGGTTAAAGTCCCAGACATCACCCCACGCAACAATTTGCCCTGGTGGACCGTCATTTGTGAGTAATCCACAAAAAAGAAATTCGGAATATCACATGATGCTGTACAGCTTTAAAAAGAAATGTTGAGAGGACTGGTTACAGTCGCGGCCTAGCGCTCACCCTGTGTGGACGTACCGTGAGGCGGTCCGTGTTGTAGCTGACTAGTTACATAAACAGGCGTTACGGGAAGCGTATTTTGAGTTCCTTGTGCAGCCACCGAACTCGTAAGAAGTGATACAAGCGGAGGTTCCGCTTCAAATGTATTGTACGTGAAGCAGAGTTTCCACTTCGTACCCTTAAATAATGCCGACGGATTCAATCAGGGAAGATACTTTGAGGTTCGCCTTTGACAAGAACATAAGACATGTGACTTATGGCTTTGAAAGTTTTTCACTGGCTACACGATAATTTCGCTATATCTGTTGATAATGCAAGAGTTCATTCAAATGGATAATGAGAAATACCACGTTCTTGCTAAATTCTATAGTTCTGTTATGTAGGAACTCCGTCATCGTGATGATTCTGTCAGTACTGTTGACATAAGTAACGCTGACAGCGAACTGAAAATTGTCGGGGTACTAAATCTTCACCCAGAACAATACAGGGACTTAATACAGACAAAATGGTTCAAATGGCTCTGAGCACTATGGGACTCAACTGCTGTGGTCATAAGTCCCCTAGAACTTAGAACTACTTAAACCTAACTAACCTAAGGACAGCACACAACACCCAGCCATCACGAGGCAGAGAAAATCCCTGACCCCGCCGGGAATCGAACCCGGGAACCCGGGCGTGGGAAGCGAGAACGCTACCGCACGACCACGAGATGCGGGCTAATACAGACACTTTCTGATTGCGGACAGGTATAAAACATCGAATTCGTAAAGTGATCTACTAGATATAAGATTCAGTGCTACAACGGGATTAGATCTGTATGAATATTTTTTACGCCCTATATCCCATCCCACATTCTTGTAGGCGGTTGCAAGGCTCAACAGCAAACTCCCACATGTTGCGTATGCTATGAAGCAGGACATCTTCGAGAAATTTGCTCACGGTGCATGTCTATTGTATGAAATAATCTGCACAGCGGACAAGATTGCAGGCACAAGAACTGATTCCTCCAAGTACCTCAGCTTTGCCTTTCTGCAGGAAGTAGTCAGCACAGAGATGAGTTCACAATAGCAATACGGTGAGTACAGTGTCTAGCGATTACTGCGTTTAACCAGAATTTGCCTGGAATTACAGAACTTAAAAAAGCAGCCGGATAGAGGTTTTATCAAAGCCAGACTAAATGAAATAACAATATTAAATCTTTACTTCCCATCAGGAACAAATAACAGAACTAGTAGAGAAATTTTTTAGCGATAACACCGTATTTTATGAGACACGCGAAGGGTGACCTAATAATGGGAGGGGGGAGAGGGGGGGAGATTTTAATTGTATTGTAAGATCGGAAGACACAACAGGAGAACCTCTAACTGCTGCCCCTTAAATAACATAATTGAAAGACTAAACCTGATAGACGTCATAGATCGACTAATCATCAGGCGACCCCTCTATACGTACGTATCTCCACTGTCAGCTTGAAGACTGGGCAGATTTCATTATACAACAGGAATACATGTACAGGACTGTGAAGTAAACCCCGACAACTTCTCCGACCACCATGCAGTTGTCAGTAAAATTAAAGACTTACCCGGCTCACCGTATTAGAAAAGAGATACTGGAAACTAAACTGCAACGTACTCAACTTTGAGTGGGGAAAAACAAAATTCTTCGGGTGGTATCGAATATGGGGTGATCGGGCCCCGTTCTTTAGTAGCGCTCTTGAATGGTGGAATAGACTGGTGGAATCTGAAATTCATCAACTGTACTGAAACGTAGCGAATAAGAGCAATGACACTAGACGGTAAAATATCGAATTCTATAATGTGATTGTTCGATAACTCCAAGAAAAAGTGGATAACTGAGAAGACCGATCTCGCGAATTGAAGAAATTAAAAAAGAAGATACTAGAACCACAAGAAAAAGAACTCGAAGCAAAATAATCACTTGAAAAGATAGGGATACAATCCAGCTGAATTATGGAACGTCTGCCACCTCAGTACAGAGCTGAAAAGGTGTAGACAGAGATTTATCGGAAATTAACGTCTTCCGACAGCAGTGACACCGCTAACAAGGAAGATATAAAGGATTGTTTCAGGAGACAGTTCGGCAAACAACCATCAGATCCTACCAAACCCGCAAGTTTGCTACAGCACTTCACGACTTCCCTCGCCAAAGAAAATGTCACTATGTTGATCGACCCCATATCCGAAGAACAAACTGAAGACGTTATAAAGCACATACCACGAGCCGGCCGCGGTGGTCTAGCGGTTCTAGGCGCGCAGTCCGGAACCGCGCGACTGCTACGGTCGCAGGTTCGAATCATGCCTCGGGCATGGATGTGTGTGATGTCCTTAGGTTAGTTAGGTTTAAGTAGTTCTAAGTTCTAGGGGACTGATGACCACAGATGTTAAGTCCCATAGTGCTCAGAACCATTTGAACCATTTTTGAACTTACCACGAAATAAGAGTCCGGGCATCGACGGCATACCGTATGAATTTTACAAAGTATTCAGGTCAATTATCAAGCGGAATTCAAAGAGCTCATGAAATAGATACAAGGAGTGGGTCAGATATATTCAGAAAATGACACAGGAATTTTATTCTCCGTACGTAAAACATCGAAACCAAGATGAATAACGGCATGCAGGCCAATACTTTTGTTATGTGCCGATTCAAAAGTAATGGCGCCCATAATAGCCCCGAGATCAAAAGAGACTCTTCCAGAAATAATCGGGCCTGGCCAAACGTGTAGTGTATCCAACAGGAAGATCTTTGAGAGAAACGACCTTTTTCTCATGGGTGTACCAAACCGGAATAACAGGATTGTTGAACATCGACCTAGAAACTGCGTTTGACAAAGTCGGTCACCAATATCTAAGGAATGTACTGCAACACTATAACGTTCTACAGGCCACCATAGATCTGCTACTACTAGCCCGGAATCCAGTGGTTTTCAAAATACAAATAAACGGCCATTTCACAGGAGAAATTTCAATTCAGCGCTCATTCCGGCAGGGATGTCCGTTGTCCATGATGTTATTTATAATTTCCTTGGACCAGTGATTCGCTCAACCACCAACCAAATCTTTGGAATAAATGTTGGTGCACAAAGACTCGCCGTTATACCAGCGATATAAAAGTTTTACTCACACGGCATCAAGACATTGGGAATATGTTAGAAATAGTGGATTCTTATAAAGAAGCAGCAACGGAACCAGGCTCCTATGGTTGAAGAGAAGATAACAACTCACGCCATATCCCTTCAAATAATGCAACGAAATGGAAGAAGAACATGAACGAATTGGTTGAGGATAATTCAAAACCAGTGGGGCAGAAAGTAAGAGATGCCTTAATAGCGAAACCACAATCTTTTTCAGAGGATAAAATATGTCAATATTCTGGCTATATCAAAAATGTGGTACACAGCTCAAATAATACCTATAGAGCGACAACGTATTGCTCAAATAAAGAAGTATATAGGACAGTTTATCTGGAAAGGGGTGCAACTCTGTGTAGCCAGAGAAGTTAACAAAACCACCAAATGAAGGTGGATTAAGCTTAATAGATGGTGAGAAAAATTCACAGCTCTCATAGTTCTAAATCTTATAAAATACTTGAAACAACCAGCAAGTCAGCCGGATTTTTTGAAGCCCGCCTCGTGAATTACTACAAGAATCAGAAGTCATCGACGGACTCCCACCTTTATTACTCTCACTCTTATTAAACGGGAATTGTAGAAAAAAATGGTTCAAATGGCTCTGAGCACTATGGGACTCAACTGCCGTGGTTATCAGTCCCCTAGAACTTAGAACTACTTAAACCTAACTAACCTAAGGACATCACACACATCCATGCCCGAGGCAGGATTCGAACCTGCGACCGTAGCAGTCACACGGTTCCGGACTGCGCGCCTAGAACCGCGAGACCACCGCGGCCGGCAGGGAATTGTAGAAAAATTCCCAAACAAAAAGAACTTCACCACGAAAAAGATTATGGGAGAAATACAGGAAAAAAACGCACCACACGCCCGTCAGCCAAACAACACAAAGATCTTAACTGGAAGCAGGTGTTGTCTAACGTTTCAGATGTGACTGTAAGTTTAACGCTGCGCTCGGCCGCTTACGTTTCTTAAACGATCTGTTTCCGACACTATCAAGGTGACACCACCGGAGACTCACGGGCGCTGCGCCGAACAGTAGGCTGTTTATGAATCCTAGGCTTATGGGAGTGGATTAAATGTAAATGTGCAATGCTATTAACGACTGCAACTGCTGAAATTAACACCAAGAAGACAATGTACACGAATTTCAAAACGTTCCCAGCTTCAAAGCAGAGTACAATGACATGGCCTACATATTCCTACAAAAACTACGTCATCAATGAAGTGAATCTGTAACTGAATTCAAACTATACTTGTACCAAGAAAGGAACAAAATTGTCAGAAACAACTGGAAAAAGGAAAAAAATGGGCCATTCATACATTTTTTATGAAAACAACCTTGTTTAAAGAGGAAAACACCAAATAATTACTTTTCAGAGCAAGTCTCGAGTTTATGTAGAGGTATAGCTTAGTTCGCTTATTTCAAATAGTCAGAACACAATTTAATTCTTCAAAATGCCACGCAATAAATAGTAACATACCATTAAGAAGAAGGAGGTTTTGCTTTCGAGGGAAGTAAAAATTTTTAGTTAAATTCAAGGAAGAAAAAATTAGTTACTTAAGGAGACTTGACTACAGCTGAAGGAGCAATTTGGAGAGCAACGAGGAGCAGTCGGAGAGGATGGAGGCCCGATTTCTTTTTTTATATCTATAGTCGGTCCAAAGTTACTTTAGGATTGATAGCCAGGACGGAAGTATAGGGGGATAACCACGCGGCACATACCGGACCGCTTTCCGTCAATACCACGCTACCTGCAGCCGCAGCAAATCCCCCAAGTTGGCAAATCCTTAACCCACATCAAAGTACTTTCTGCTTGCAGTGGCCTTCAGATGCAAACAGCAATTGTAGCCAGCTTGCTGTCTTGTGTGAACGTTGCGTCCTGTGATTTTCTGTGTGTTTGTATTTAGGTTGCAGGAGTTATTCTTTTATCCGTTTTAAAGTGTTAATCGGTGTTACCGTTATTCATTGCTGTTGTTATTCTTTGTTAACCTTACTCGTTGTTTCCGTTATTCGTTCTTACTGTCATTTGTTGTTCCCGTTGTTCGTAGGGTGTGGAAGTGAACTATGTATACGGGAAGTTCGTCGAAAAGTTATAAGTGGAAAAGTTCGAAGTCATTCTCGGGCCACACGAGGGCAATCAGCAGAAATGGTTTGCGCGTTACGTGCCTACCTTGAGAGTGAAAAACTTACTGGTGGCCCACTGCTGTCCATTACCTAAATGATCGACATAACTGCTGCAGCTTTGAATATAAACAAAAATCCTGTTGTGAAGATTGGGAAGGAAATGTTCGACAAACAAAGGAACCTGAAGAACCATCGAAGCATATCACCCCCGGGAAAAAACGTCGTATGGAGGAGCGGATTACCAATATCGATTCGTTTGCAGAGGGTGCGATTAATCGTCAAGTTTATATTTATTGTCACAGGGAAGAACATCCCACACCGAGGAAATTATTTGTTACACTTAAAGAATCTGGACTTTTTCAAGGCCGTCGCATATCATTGTCCACAGTTTTACACAACCTTGGCTTTAACTATGGAGATTTCTGTGGCCATAAGCTTGTGATGGAGAGGGAAGATATAGTTGCATGACGATGACGATTTTCACGGGAGATTCGTAGCATAAATATCGACGAAGTGGTGTGGCTTGACAAAGGGTGGGTCAGTTCTGGTCGCGTTGTCGAGCAGGGTTGGGCAGACGACACACCTAAAAGAACAATGGCAAAGCCGTCTGCCAAGAGGTGGGGGGCAGACTTTTTTTATTGCATGTACCTCATAAGGTTTTGTTCCAAACATTATTCTGCTTTTTAAATCAAAGAAAACAGGAGATTATCACGAAGAAAAGAACCACGTTACATGAACAAAGTGGTTCGAAGATTCACTAATACCAAATCTCGAAAACAGTCAGCGATTGTTCTAGATAATGTTCTTTACCATTCAGTTGTTGTTGACAAGGCACAAACGATGGCAAACCGAAAGGAGAAAATGATTGATTGCCTTCAGCCTCATAACGTCGATGTAAGTGATGACCTTAGAAATGTGGAGCTTAAGGAAAGAAATATTTCTCCATAAGCTACAGTTCCCCCTATAGGCAATCAACGAACACGAAAAAAACATAGGCGTACAGTTGTGAGGCTACCAGTTTACAACTGCCACTTCAGCCCAACTAAGTTCCAGGAATAATAATAAATTTACCCTCTTTGCAGTCGAAGCACTCACAAAAGAGGCACTCAGGAACCTCACTACTGAAGACTGGAAGAAAGCAGGCAGACATACGCAGAGCACTATCCGTACAGCATGGCAGAATGAAACTCTTTTGGAAAATTCAGTGGAGGAGATGATAACTTCATAAAATGACTACAGTGACAGTGTCAGTGATAGTGACACTTCAGGAATCCGTCATAGCGACGCGAGAGATATCAGGGTTTTTTTCCATTATCCCCATAAAAATGGAGCACAGGCGGAACCAGCTACATGTTTGGAGTGCGAAATTTGCATCTGTAAGTACTTACATAACAAAATTATATCGCCGTAAGTTTTAAAATTTTAATAAGAAATTCTTAACAGCAGCTAATTCCAAAGAAAGTTCATCTCAGGAATTCTGTAGTGATCTCACAAAATTAATATTACTTTTTACAACATAATACAGAGGCCTTGTTATTTGTATAGATTTTCTTCTTTCTAAACTATAGAAGTTGGCCTATTTAAGATGCGTTTTTCCATCGTGATAAACACGTTTAATTTTTTGTTGTGTTAGAATTAAATAGGCGCATTAGAAGAATTAAAAACAGTTTCGTTATAAGCCTACAGCGAACTTTTTCTCGTTTCGAAACTGCACGGGCGCACGACAACTACTTGATGCGCGAGCATGCCATTGTGCGCCTTATTTAACTCACATTGTCGGACTAGAGATCTCCGACAGAGCGCTGATTTCGAGCATATGAAAATATAATGTATTGTTAAAATTTCATTGGCGTAATGTATTCACCTAATTTCAGTAAAAAAAACGTTTCCTGCCTGTCGAAAATTCGGTAACGTCATGAGAAAAAATACTTTCGTAAACTGTCCTAATATCGTCTTAATAATTTGTTACCGCAGATGAAACTAAAATCAAAACGTAGTGAAACTGTTTCAGATCACACTGATGCAAGTTCCAAATTTATAACGTGGATAGTTTGCCTGTTTGAGCGAGCTGAATGAAGTGTAAGATCACGCGTATGTTCCGTGCGTGACGTGGCAACCCTGTTCTTCGCCTCCACGTGCTGCTGCCGAAATGTCAGTCCTGATGTGATTTTAGAGACTAGAGTGGTTAATAATGCTCTGGTTAATACAAAGTCTTTGCATGTAAAAGGTAGTGGATTCGAATATCGTCAGGTACATGAAATTCTCGTCAGGAACACTTATTTTTTTTCTTTTAAATCTTTATTGAAATGACTTTGATCCTTGTGATTCATTCAGTTAGTTTGATGTAATTTTTTTTGTTTCTATTACGTTGTTACATCATTTTAATCATGGTATTAACTTTTTCAGTTGCTCTCTTTTTTATTAAAATGATGTGACAAACGAATATAAAAAACGCATTGAAATCAATTAATTATGTAATAATAATGACAAAAATCATTTCGGTATTGGTATAGAAATAAAAAAAAATTTGCACCTGACAAAATCAACACATAACCTTTTGCATATGAGAACTATACCTTAACCATTACATTATTCACTCAGGCTGAATAACATTCCTTTTTTAAAGCTATAGAACATCGCGCAAAATTCTGCAATTTCTTTTCCTCGATTACTCGCAAACGAGGGCCTACCAGGGTAAATGGCTCCATGATATGATACGTGGGCATTAACCTACGTCACCGTATTGGTTGTTTCAAAAAGTGGATCCCACCGTTGGTGACGTCTTCTTGTAAGCTGCACCCAAACTAACTCTTAACCTAGAGTGCTCAGTTGATGTTTATTAATTTAAAGACATTTATCGTAGGGTCTATGTTCTCAGTCTACAGTGGGGAAACAGCACCATTATGGGTACACAGGCTTTGACCTGGTGAATACTAAAAATAGAATAGAAGCAAACAACTGCAGCATTGCTAGTAATCAGCACAATAACGATGATTTATCTTTGGAATAATCAAATCCTCTCTAGGTACAGATTTTTGCAGATACCCACTGAGGAAGCGAAAGTACCGCAACAACGCATACTCGTATTCCTTGCAACACGAGATAAAAAACTAAATACGCGCAAGTGCGTGAAACAAACGTAACAAATAAGATTTTAAAAAATTCATAAAATGCTGCCCACCAAAACTCAACGCTCGTTCGTACACGGCAGAACCAACCGTTCTCGGCCAGTCCAAACAGTTATACACGCGACCGCGTGACCGTTTTTGTGGTACGTCGGTGTCAGTTATAACAACCACGTTCGTTTACAGTTGCTTAAAGCGCTACACAATACAGCAAGCTACACTGAGTAACCGTCTCCTCCCGAATGCTGTGCAAATTTCATTCGGTTGCGCGGACAATGAGGGAGGTGGCGAAATGGACGAATTAGGGGCGGCCTTGAAAACAACTCCAACAAAATCGTTGCACCACTGAGCAGGTGAGACTATGGTTTAGTAGCCTCCGTTTACAGAGATGTGCACAAACTGAAAATTACTGCATTTAATAATCATAGATATTTTCGTTAATTCTTTTGCACACTGCTCTTCAATTTCATAGCATCTCAGTTGTTCACAGACTACATAGTGGGTGAGAAATCGCTCCCTAGTTTTAAGTGCCCATTAATTTTTATTAATGAATATTTTGCACATGGAACTAGTTGTAGTCGGTTCTCAGGACCATGAGTACTACATTGCAATTCCACATATGTCACTGCTATGTCGATCAAACGACCTAAACGTGTAGAAATATCGTCAATTGACTTCTGCGGAAAAGTCATAGGTATATTTCCAACTGTGATTCTCTCCTATAATTCGTTCAGAGTGCGCGTGTTTGTTCGGTGCGCCTCTTCTGTGGCCCATCTCCACAAGAAGAAGTGAGGTATGGACTTCTCGGACGTCATTTATGGGGTCCTCGGCGCCCGAGCCAAATTCCTGGAAAGTGTTCGTCCAGCCAGTCACAGCCGATGCAGGAAAACACAGGTGGTGCTCCGTCTTGATGGGTATCGCAACATTGTCCCACTATGATATCAATGGCCACACACATTCATTCAGCAACCAGTTGCAAATAATGTTAGGTACATTGACTTCGGTTTCGACACTCACCTACTAAGGGTGTCTTCATCAGATGTTGATCTCAGCTAGGCACACGGTTTAAAGTTTTATTTCACTTTTGACTGGAACATAGCTGCCTTAAATTCTGACCATTTCGTTTTAGAAATGTAATATTAAGATTTATCAAAATTTTATTGTGATTAAGACACCCTTAGCAGGTGTCGAAACCTAGGTCAATGTACTTAGCATTTATTTGCAACTGGTTGGCTGTATAATCCTATGTTAAAACTAATGTACGGTTGCTGTGTAACAGCCATGTTTCAAACTGTAATTCTTAACCGTTTGAGCATCAAGTATGGCACGAGGGCCACGAACACCCCGCCAACATAGCCGAACAAGGGCTACAGATCGCCATACTTCAAACACCGAAGCGACCTGGGCGCGTTCTTGTGAAGTTAACTTTCCTGCCATCTCTTCGTTCACTGTAAGAGGGACAGTCTACAATCACAAAACATATAGACTTAAATGTCTAGACTAAATGTGTAGACTAGGGAGCGACTTCTCACGGTCCTGTATAATAGCCGTTTGCAGCACTGATGTAGAACAAAAGTACCTGAATTTGTCAGCCAGCTTGAGATTGAGCACAGTTCTGTGAGCAGATGATACATCAGTGTGAAATGCTAAATGTCTCAACAGTTTTCTTGGGCTTCATTCCAAGTGCGCTCCTAACTGGCCTTGTCTATTGCCGGTAACTTTCTGGGCATCTTTCAATACTGTCTTGCTTTCAATATTGTGTTACTCTACCCATTGCGTTATAAGGTGCTTAGATCCTCCTTGGCATATCGTTCAGGTGTCGCTGCTCAGGCCTGGTCCCATACATTACCTATCGTGTTCAAGTCGTCAGGTAATATAGGCTCCAGGCCGGCCTTCTGGAGGAATATGTTCAAGAAACAGCAGATGAACGGCAAAGATTCAATAAAAACAGGATCACAATAGATGCTATTTTCCCTTTAAGATAGACGGTGAAGAAGTCCATAGAGTTTGATATCCCAGCCTACCTCCGCTTCGTTGACTTGTCAGAAGCCTTTGATACTATTAGAAAAAAAATTATAGAAGATATACATACAGTTAATAAAACGAGAGTTAAAATTCACGAAGGATTGACAGACGAAGTTATACTAGAGAAAGGATGTAGACAAGGAGAAGGATTAACCCCCTCTCCTGTTCAATTGAATAATGCACCTCATCACTGATGACCTAAGAAATAAACCGGGCGATAAGATGGGAAAGAAAGTGATAAATATTGTATGCTGTGCTGCTGATGCTGTAGTGATAGCATATAATGGGGATAATTTACAAAGCTTCGCTAATTAAATAAAACGGCTAAGCAATATAACATGGAAATCTCATCTAAAAGAACTAAGAGCATCATAATATCAGGAGCACCTGTACGATGTAAATCAGAAGTAGATACTGTTCCCGTTGAAGAAGAATTATGCCGGCCGAAGTGGCCGCGCGGTTCTGGCGCTGCAGTCTGGAACCGCGAGACCGCTACGATCGCAGGTTCGAATCCTGCCTCGGGCATGGATGTGCGTGATGTCCTTAGGTTAGTTAGGTTTAACTAGTTCTCAGTTCTAAGGGACTAATGACCTCAGCAGTTGAGTCCCATAGTGCTCAGAGCCATTTGAACCATTTGAAGAAGAATTGTATGTTTACTGTTATCATCAGCTGTAAATAATTAACCAAGGAAGTGAAAAATCAAGTGACAAAGGCAGTGAGGGTAGCTGCAACACTGCCGGGAGAAACACATCTGTGACAACTGGCGGGAAAATAAAAATATATAAAACAATGGTGCGTCCAGTTTTGACATATGCAACACGAACTAGAGCAGAAATGTAAAAGATAAAACAAAAGTTAAAGACCGTGGAAATAAAAGTACTGGGACAGATCCAAGGTGTAACCATGTGAGACAAAAGAACAAATGTATCGATCAGGGAGCAGTGTGGAATACAAAATATAAATAAATGGATGAAGACAAGAAAAAGAAACTGGAAGGATCATGTGGAACGGATGGATCCTTCAAAATTTGCAAACATGGACGACAGCAACGGAACGAATATCCTGACGACCACCCAAGAAATGGGACAGCAGTTGGTTCAGTACATCCACAGAATGAGGCAGACAAACGGGGAACCCTAGCCAGCAGAAGAAGAAGAAGCGTGCCGTAAGATCATGCATTATCATTTTGAAAGACAAAATAATGTTTGAAATGTTGACTGTAGCTCTGAACAATTTGTTTCGAGTATCCTGTCACGATACTGCACAGCGTTCGTATCACCTCCCATAATGATGAGGGGCCTCCGACAACCGTACATCATAACGAATCACCTCTTGCCGAATCCGTGGACTATATGCCTGAGACATCGCTTCTTACCTGGCATTCTCCGCACTATCCTACGACGATCATCAGGCGCCAGACGAATCCTATGCTCATCGATGAAAAGAACGTATCACCACTGATACAGATTGCCTTCCGTATGTTAGCTCGCCTGTATTCTTCCTGTGGCACGATTCTGTGCCTTCGGAACGGATGCCTGGAGCCCAAATTGATCGCACAGGGACTGAATAGTAGTGTCTGGTTCGGCACAGCCTGTTGCCTCCATACTAGCAGCGTTTATTTCTGTTGCAGTCTCCTCGGGCTATCTAGACAAATTATCTGGTGGTATCGCTGACGGTAGATGATCACTGTGAAACAAGGCTCCATTGTTTAATGGCTCATAACAGCGGCTGAATGTTGGGACGAAGTCTTTATAATTGAAGGATCCTGTCCCGATACCGCAGAGAGCTCTTATCACCCTCCACTAGCGAAGAGAAACATTCGACATCCGTGCATGAAACCGGCCTACCTCCGATTAAACCCGTAGCTGCAAGCCAGAGACTTGGGTTGCCACTGGTCAGCGTCTACAGGCCTTTACGACAGCTCATGTTGGCAACTCCTCTTGCCGTAATTTGACAATAGGCGCTCGGTCCAAGCTTTCCTATTGACAAACTGAAGAAGTGTAGCGGGGAGTCCTACAGTAACGACCGTCTTACAGTACTAGCCATCGCTCGTTCTCTAGTACGTGGTGGCAGCACACATAAGGGGTGAGCAGAAAGACGCCATGATCCCACTCGTGATACGTTGGGCATTTTGTCCTGTGTTCAGTTGTTCGCGAGTTGTGGGCGTTTAATGTTGTTTGTGTGAGAGGAGAGCGCAAGAAGTTATTTCCAAGATCGTGGTATACGTTTATGAGGCGAGTAAGTGAATTTATTTTCAGAATTATTTTAACTGTATTGTTTCAAGTATACTGTAGCCCTAAAACTTTTAAGACATCGTATATTAAACAATACGTAATCGGCATCGTTTTTGTTGCCTGACCATCGGGCAGTACTGGCCGGCCAGTTCTCTCCCAGTACTGACCAATCAGAACGAAAGGGGAAAAATAATAATAACTCTTCACTTTTCAGAGTGAAATGGCTGAGAATAAGGAGAATATGAAAGGAAACTGGACTGAAGAGTGTATGAGGATGGCGATAAATGAAGTAATATCAGGGGAAACTGACAGCAAGGCAGGCATGTCTCGAGGGGGACTTCTGGTGATCGAGTAAAAGACAACGAACAGAGAAAGAAAATCAGAAAGAGACCTGAAGTCAGGTCAGGTGCTCAGCAGAGAATCGTCAGATGCATCCAGCAGAAGCAAACAAGTAAATGGTTGAAGCAGTGATGCAACAAATAGGAACCATCAGAAGGAGCTGTAATTTTATGAGGACACACTAACAACGGGCTAGAGCACAATATGTGTAATATGCTGTGAATCGTTTGAAGAAGAGTGGGTACAGTGCTCAAGATGTAAAGAGTGGGAATCTGTGGTTTGTGTAGACCGAGAAAGTATATTGTATTTTATTTGTGAGCATTGAACTAAGTGAACAATGGGTTTTCAGATTAGTTAATTTTTCTATATAATAATATTTTTATTAGTTTTATTTATCTGAGCAATGTTATTTATCAATAAAGATTGGTTCAAATGGTTCTGAGCACTATGGGACTCAACTGCTGGGGTCATCAGTCCCCTAGAACTTAGAACTACTTAAACCTAACTAACCTAAGGACATCACACACATCCATGCCCGAGGCAGGATTCGAACCTGCGGCCGTAGCAGTCGCACGGTTCCGGATATCAATAAAGTCTGAAAATGTTCCTATAGATGTACTGGCCAGTACTGGAAGACAATTTTTGTACTGACTGAAAAACCATCTGTTTTTACTTCTACATGAGCCGTCACTTTCGTACAATTTTAGAAGAGTGAGACATGTACATCCATAGCGCTTTAGTGTAAGCACCAGATTGCTGTGATAAATTCCCAAACTTTTAAGTATTCCACATTTTACGAGTGAAAAGATCAAGGTGGCCGGTACTGTAGGAGTCTCCTCTTTTAAGTCGCATGGTCCCGCTCACGGTTGGAGACAGAGCCCGCTCTATTGACCAAGACAGAGAATTCTTGTTTTTCTTTACCTCCACTGCTCAGTTGACTACGTTGCGGCTTCCTATGGCCAAAGAGAGGTCTTCGAAAGAGGTTTCCGATAAGAAAACAAGCACGTGAATGGTGAAAAGTTCGTTGTGAGCAGCTTATGACGACGATTTCGGCAGGGTAGCATACTATCCGACCGATGAAGTTCCCTCGACTAGCACGCCTCGTGCCCGACGCAGCGCCTGCAGACACGGCGACAATTCGCGCTGCGAAATCCGGCTGCCGGCCGGAACTGCAGGCGGCTCTCGCGGTGTGCCCCCGTGCTGACGGCAGATAAGCGGCCGCCGTTATTGATGGCCAGATGGTATCTGACGGCCCACTTGTCAAACACGGGCGTGCCTCGCTGATCACCGGCGTCCCGAGTCTCACCTCGGCAGACAGCGCCTGACGGCGGGGCCACCGGAAGGCGATGTGCGCCGGAGATACCGCAGCCGTGGGGCAGTGGTCCTCAGCTCACTCAAAGGACGCACGACGCATCCCATACCCCCTACAAGTGAGTCACGTTCTTTGCTGTCCCCCACTGTGTTTCACGTTCGTGAAATACTCTTCTGGACAGTAAAACTGTAACGCGATGGGAAAGGCATACAAGAAATTGTCAAACTGGCATATATGCTTGTGCGATGGGCATTCAATAACAACCCAAATGTAGAGCCCCTAATGACATCCCGTTTGACAACAAAAGATACAAAAATTAGTCGACATAAAAGTTTTCTGGGTATGGTACCGCGTCATAATGTAAAAAAAGAAAAAAAAAACTACTGCTTCTGGAGAAAAACCAACGTTTCGGCCACGGTTGCAGCGTCCTTCTTCTGGGTCTAAAGGTGCGTTCTAGCTACGCAGTGTCCTTTATATTTTGTTGTTACTGTTCACTGCGCATGCCATTACGTCATTATTTTAAAAAGGTAGTTAGTTTCATTGGTCACTTAAGGAAGAAGGAGAGGGAACTTTATTTTAATAGGTTACTGCGGTGGAGGGAGAACGTGACCTCCGTTGCCTATTGGCTCTTGTGTTGTGTACCATGATTGGTGGTCACCGTCGAATGAGAAGTTTGCTGCTGTTTACCAACTGCTGGACGTCGGCCGCGCGGCGGCAGTTACTCGCCGGTAGTGCTCGTGCCTCGTGTTGACAGTGCGGTCTGTTGGGCTCTGATTGCTGGCAGCCAAGATGGACAAGGTGGATGCATTACACACTGCAGACGTTTACAAGGTGGAATGCGAGTGTGGAGAGGCATACATCGGCGAGACTGGTAGGCCAATAGCAACGCGCATTCGGGAACACGAGCGGTTCGACCACAACTGTGGTCATCTTCAGACCAATGAGTAAGAACCTCCTCCTGGTGGTAAATCACTACTCTTTGAGAGTAACGCCTGAGAAACAATCTCCACTCATTCCAAATTAATCATATAAGTGTAGACCAGATGTGGCTTGAATTCAAAGAAATAGTATCGGCAGAAATTGAGAGATTTATACCAAATAAATTAACAAACGACGGAGATGATCCTCCTTGGTACACAAAACGGGTTGGAACACTGCTGCAGAAACAACGAAACAAACATGCCAAATGTAAACAGACGCAAAATCCCCAATACTGGCGATCTTTTACAGAGGCTCGAATTTTAGCGCCGACTTCAATGCGAGATGCCTATAACAGTTTCCACAACGAAACTTCGCCTCGAAACCTGGCAGAAGATCCAAAGAGATTCTGGTCGTATGTAAAGTATGTTAGAAGCAAGAAACAATCAATGCCTTCTCTGCACGATAGCAATGGAGATACTATCGAAGACAGTGCTGCCAAAGCAGAGTTACTAAACACAGCCTTCCTAAATGCATTCACAAAAGAAGACGAAGTAAATATTCCAGAATTCGAATCGAGAACAGCTGCCAACATGAGTAACGTAAAAGGAAATATCCTCGGAGTAGTGAAGCAACTTAATCACTTAATAAAAGCAAGTCTTCTGGACCAGACTGTGTACCAATTAGGTTCCTTTCGGAGTACGGTGATGCATTAGCTCCATGCTTAACAATCATATACAACCGTTCGCTCGACGAAAGATCCGTACCCAAAGACTGGAAAGTTGCACAGGTCACACCAATATTCAAGAAAGCTAGTAGGAGTAATCCACTATATTACAGGCCCATATCGTTAACGTCGATATGCATCAGGAATTTGGAACATATATTGTGTTGAAACATTATGAATTACCTCGAAGAAAACGGTCTATTGATACACAGTCAACGTGGGTTTAGAAAACATCGTTCCTGTGAAACACAACTAGCTCTTCGATTCCGTGTTTTTGGATTTCCGGAAGGCTTTTGACACTGTACCACACAAGTGGCTTGTAGTGAAATAGCGTGCTTGTGGAATATCGTCTCAGTTACGTGACTGGATTTGTGATTTCTTGTCAGATAGGTCACAGTTCATAGTAAGTGACGGAAAGTCATCGAGTAAAACAGAAGTGATTTCTGGCGTTCCGCAGGGTAGTGTTAGCCGTCTTAGGTTGTTTGCAGACTGTCATCCCCCTTCCCTTCTGTGTGAGAGGATGAATGGGCAAATGTATTTCTAGCTGCATGCTTGATGGTAGCAGACAAGCTTGTCTGCTAGAGAACAGTAGGACCAACGTCGGAACAGGTAGCTACGCTTTCTAAAAGCAGAGAGGTTTCTATTCTTAGTATGGTCCTGTCCGTCCCTGGTCATGTTGGTATAGGAAGCTACCTCTCTGATCGCTTCCGTTTGTATCTGGGAAGAACGCTCGGTAGGGGCCCAGATGCCGGCCGCGGTGGTCTAGCGGTTCTAGGTGCGCAGTCCGGAACCGCGCGACTGCTACGGTCGCAGGTTCGAATCCTGCCTCGGGCATGGATGTGTGTGATGTCCTTATGTTAGTTAGGTTTAAGTAGTTCTAAGTTCTAGGGGACTGATGACCACAGTAGTTAAGTCCCATAGTGCTCAGAGCCATTTGAACCATTTTTGAGGGGCCCAGGTCAGTCTGTCCGCGGCGAGCGTCTGAAATGGTAAGATCTCCGGCTAAGCGCGTGTCTGCTAAGTCCGTAGGACAATGGATTTCCTAAGTTCAGCCTAACTGAAAATTTAATCACCTTTATTTCAGTTTTAGCTTTAAAATATCTTATGTTATCTTAAATTGCAATGCAGAGTGATACGAGTGTAAAGTTCAGAATATCTTCCGGTAGTTGCTTTGTCACTACTTTGTGAGTAAAGTGGAACCACGTGTTGATCAGTAACTCCAACTAAGATCATCAATCTTAAATGCGAATGTGCGTGAGATTATAACGTCTCGTCTTGACAATATTTTTCAATATAGCAACTTTTCTTTATGTTCAACCCACGTGGGGTGTACTTTGTGAGACCAGTACCACGTGCTTATACAATTGTTTGACCCATCAGGTTAATAGTAAGACGATAGTAACCAGTTCGAGGTTTTTCTTTTGTAAATTGCGTATCGATGTAATTTATTTTAATTATCAAAATTATTGTGGAGTTACACTCTTTGTGTAAACCAAGTTGACCACGTGAAGCATGTGGTGTAATCATCAAAGTAGCCCTCAGCTATTCTTTTCGGGAAGATTTCACAGAGAGTTAGTATGAATTTAGTATACCAGTGTGTGGTAATTTCATGACGGATAGGATTGCGCTACGAACGTAACTTCTTTGGCTGAAAATTGAATCGGTTGGTTGTGGTTAATTTCCTCTTGGATATGTTTCAACATTCTTCGTGTGTTATTTTATGAATGCAGTGTTGTATGTAGTCTATCAATCTTGGCTCCCTATTTGATATGTTCCGTAAGATTACAAACTCACATTTTCACAATCCTAAATAAGGCACCAGTTTAGTTATGAATCAAGTTTGATATGCTGAAATTTTGACTGAACAATGATCAATGTTAAAATAAATGTCCAAATATAAACTGAGTTATTTCTTTTTATTTAAATTGTCTTTATATATATATATATATATATATATATATATATATATATATATATATATATATATATATATATATATATATAATCACCGGTTATCGTAAGATGAGTACTAAAAGATTATAATTAATATTAGTCTGGTTGGGAATTTGGTAAGCCAGACTGGATACCTGGTGAAACAGTTGCGCAGTAATGCAAGGTTATCTTCCTTAGGTAGCTCACAGCTTTTAACCCACTTTTATGGTCTTGAATATCAGCACCGCTTTCAGAACAAATTAAAGCAACAACGTTACAAAAGATACCTGGATGGTGCGAAAATTGGCAGTTGACCCTAAATAACGAAAAGTGTGAGGTAGTCCACATGACTACTAAAAGGAATTCGTTCAACTTCGGTTACACGATAAATCAGTCTAATCTAATAGCCGTAAATTCAACTCAATACCTAGGTATTACAATTACGAACAACTTAAATTGGAAGGAACACATAGAAAACGTTGTGGGAAAGGCTAACCAAAGACTGCGTTTTATTGCCAGTACACTTAGAAAATTTAACAGATCCACTAAGGAGACTTCCTACACTACACTTGTCCGCCCTCTTTCAGAATACTGCTTGGCGGTGTGGAATCCTTACCAGACAGGACTGACGGAGTACATCGAAAAAGTTCAAATAAAGGAAGCAAGTTTTGTATTATCGGGAAATGTGGGGGAGAGTGTCACAGAAATGATACAGGATTTGGGCTGGACATCATTAAAAGAAGGCGTTTTTCATTGCGACGGAATCTTCTCACGAAATTCCAATCACCAGCTTTCTCCTCCGAAGGCGAAAATATTTTGTTGACACTGACCTACATAGGGAGAAACGGTCACCACGATAAAATAAGGGAAATCAGAGCTCGTACGGAAAGATATATGTGTTCGTTCTTTCCGCGCGCTATACGAGTTTGGAATAATAGAGAATTGGGAAGATGGTTCGATGAACCCTCTGCCATTCACTTAAATATGATTTGGAGAGTATCCATGTAGATATAGATGTAGACGAAGGAACAAAGCTAAGTCTGTAACGTTCCGTTTATGACGAGGTCATTAAGGTGGTAAATGGACGGGTTGTACAAGCCAGCTGCTAGGATTTCTGCCATTCGGCAACCAGTGGTATCAATTCACATCCTCTGAAAGACAGTACGATCGGCAAACTGCAGTAGCAGTAGCATGCCGAAAAGTGGGAGGGGGGTCACGGGGTACCCCACCCCTTATACACACACACATCAAAAGAACATACTACTATATGCGTTTATAAATTTACATATATCAGTTTACAAACTTCTCAGCTTTTAATACTGAAAGTAGACGATGAGTTTTGCTGTTTGGAGAGTAAATTAACGAAGGTGCGTGAAGTAGAGAGGATATAAAGTGGACATTTGCAATAATAAGAAAGTGTTTCTGAAAAGGAGGAATTTGTTAACATCGATTATAAATGTTAGCAAGATTTTTCTGGAAGATATTAAAATACTGTTGTTCCAACAAGAAGAGGATAGAATCTTTTGAAATGTGTTACTACAGAAGAAGTTTGAAAATCAGATGGGTAGACCGAGTAACTAATGAGGAGATACTGAACGATTGTGGAAGGAAGAAATCTGTGGCACACTAGACTAAATGAAGGAATCGCTCGATGGAACACATCCTAAAGCGTCAGGGAATCGTCAGTCGGGTAATGGATTGGGGTGCGGTAGTTATAGGGGGAGAACGAGTCTTGAATACAGTAAGCAAATTGAAATTAATGTAGGCTGCAGTAGTTATGCTGAGATGAAGCGTCTTGCACAGGACAGATTAGTGCAGAGAGCTGTGTCAAATGAGTCTCCAGAATGACGACCATACAACAACTTGGGGTACAGCAGAATGAAAAAGGAAGAGTCTGAAATAGTAAGGAACTCCAAGAAATTATAAGCAGCGTTGAACAGAGGATAGTTTTCTCTGTTTGACTGAGGACGAACGAACATGGATGGTCTTGTGACCAGACGAAAGTGCTTTGGTCCAGCCATAATTGTGAGTTCTTTCATTGCTCTGGGAGAGGTCTCATCAAAGTAGAGCATATGAAATGTTAGGTCACTTTATTACATTAACGAGTAAAAGATTTACATCACTTTACCAGAGGAGTACTACATAATTTACAGCTATTACCGATTATGATAGCATCATTTGATGCGCTGAGTCACAGTCTGCTGTCTTGCAGTACAGTGTTCGACATTGACAACAGTACAAGTTCATCTGAAATTGTAACAGCTCGTTGGACCAACTCAGTGGTGTTAAGTGCTGTAGCTGATAGTGTGCTGACAGTGATCAGCGTCTGAATTCTGCATCAACCGAACTACACTCCATGTCAACTGTTGCGACAGTTGTTCTTAACGCCCTACGAGCATTGTTACATTATCCGTTTGTGTCGATCGACATATGTGAGAACTGTAGAATTACAGTGAATTATTTACGATGAATGGAGCTTTCGACTCGGTGGAGAAGACCTGCGTGTCTCTGTATACCGTTCCTATATGCAGGCCATGTCGTTAAGATAAAGATAACGGTTTGCCTTGACACGTGACACGCCTCAGCGCTGTTCTGATGAGTGGTGGTGCGTCTTCGTGTGAATTTATCAACGCTAACGCGCACATCGGTCACTTCTGCATTCCCACAATACATTAATGAAGTCCTACAAACCGGTGGCTCTGTTGTTTGTGAACGTTCGAGCCAAAACCGAGCGAAGTGGCACAGTGGTCAGCGCACTGAACTCACATTCGGGAGGAAGACGGTTCAAACCCGTGTTCGGCCATTCCAATAGAGGTTTTTTTGCGATTTCCCTAAATCGCTTCAGGCTAAGGCCGGGATTGATCCTTTGAAAGGGCACGACCGACTTCCTACCCCATCCTGACCTAATCCGATGGGATCTATGATCTCGCTGTTTGGTCCTCTCCCCCAAATCAACCAAACTGTTCGAGCCTAAGATCTACAGGGTGTTACAAAAAGGTACGGCCAAACTTTCAGGAAACATTCCTCACACACAAATAAAGAAAAGATGTTATGTGGACATCTGTCCGGAAACGCTTAATTTCCATGTTAGAGCTCATTTTAGTTTCGTCAGTATGTACTGTACTTCCTCGATTCACCGCCAGTTGGCCCAATTGAAGGAAGGTAATGTTGACTTCGGTGCTTGTGTTGACACGCGACTCATTCCTCTACAGTACTAGCATCAAGCACATCAGTATGTAGCATCAACAGGTTAGTGTTCATCACGAACATGGTTTTGCAGTCAGTGCAATGTTTACAAATGCGGAGTTGGCAGATCCCATTTGATGTATGGATTTGCACGGGGCAATAGCTGTGGCGCGGTACGTTTGTAGTGAGACAGATTTCCAGAACGAAGGTGTCCCGAAAGGAAGACGTTCGAAGCAATTGATCGGCGTCTTCGGGAGCACGGAACATTCCAGCCTATGACTCGAGACTGGGGAAGACCTAGAACGACGAGGACACCTGCAATGGACGAGGCAATTCTTCGTGCAGTTGACGATAACCCTAATGTCAGCGTCAGAGACGTTGCTGCTGTACAAGGAAACGTTGACCACGTCACTGTATGGAGAGTGCTACGGGAGAACCAGTTGTTTCCGTACCATGTACAGCGTGTGCAGGCACTATTACAAGGAAACGTTGACCACGTCACTGTATGGAGAGTGCTACGGGAGAACCAGTTGTTTCCGTACCATGTACAGCGTGTGCAGGCACTATCAGCAGGTGATTGGCCTCCACAGGTACACTTCTGCGAGTGGTTCATCCAACAATGTGTCAATCCTCATTTCAGTGCAAATGTTCTCTTTCATTCCAACGTGATCAAATTGTAAATTTTCACAATCAACATGTGTGGGCTGACGAGAATCTACACGCAATTGTGCAATCACGTCATCAGCACAGATTTTCTGTGAACGTTTGGGCAGGCATTGTTGGTGATGTCTTGATTGGGCCCCATGTTCTTCCACCTACGCTTAATGGAGCACGTTATCATGATTTCATACGGTATACTCTACCTGTGCTGCTAGAACATGTGCCATTACAAGTACGACACAACATGTGGTTCATGCACGATGGAGCTCCTGCACATTTCAGTGGAAGTGTTCGTACGCTTCTCAACAACAGATTCGGTGACCGATGGATTGGTAGAGGCGGACCAATTCCATGGCCTCCACGCTCTCCTGACCTCAGCCCTCTTGACTTTCATTTATGGGGGCATTTGAAAGCTCTTGTCTACGCAACCCCGGTACCAAATGTAGAGACTCTTCGTGCTCGTATTGTGGACGGCTGTTATACAATACGTCATTCTCCAGGGCTGCATCAGCGCATCAGGGATTCCATGCGACGGAGGGTCGATGCATGTATACTCGCTAACGGAGGACATTTTGAACATTTCTTGTAACAAAGTGTTTGAAGTCACGCTGGTACGTTCTGTTGCTGTGTGTTTCCATTCCATGATTAATGTGATTTGAAGTAATAAAATGAGCTCTAACATTGAAAATAAGCGTTTCCGGACACATGTCCACATAACATATTTTCTTTCTTTGGGTGTGAGGAATCTTTCCTGAAAGTTTGGCAGCACCTTTTTGTAACACCCTGTATATCAAATGACTCGAAAACGTGTTAACGGAAATAAGTATAGTGACTGATCACAATTTTCTGTGTTTACATTTTAATTCATATAAAATAATGACGTTCGACAATATCTATAATGAATTATTTTAAGCTAAATTCTCATAATGACCCGTTTATCATCTTTTTTCGATAGAGAAGCCGTTCTTTCGAAGACTATGGTTTTGCCCAATTTTTCAAACGGCTCAAATGGCTCTTAGCATCTATCTTAACATCTATGGTCATCAGTCCCCTAGAACTTAGAACTACTTAAACCTAACTAACCTAAGGACATCACACAACACCCAGTCATCAAGAAGCAGAGAAAATCCCCGACCCCGCCGGGAATCGAACACGGGAACCCGGGCGCGGGAAGCGAGAACGCTACCGCACGACCACGAGCTGCGGACGGCCCAATTTTCGTCGGAGTATCTTTTCCTCCGACATGAAATGGATCGAACTCATTACTCTCTGTTTCCGGCGCAGAATGGCCCGGCGGTGATGAAACAAGCGTACTGAGTCTTAAACCGTCACATTTAACCTGCAGCATAGTTGTTCGCCACTCTGGACTCTCTGGTGCCCGCCAAGCGAGATGTTGTCGCTTGTGTTTCGAGCAGCGACCCCTACAAAATGCGACTATCAGCGGATCTTCAAAATATACTGAGAAGGACATCACGAATGAACAGAGGTTTATTTGATCCACAGCCCGCATCTCGTGGTCGTTCGGTAGCGTTCTCGCTTCCCACGCCCGGGTTCCCGGGTTCGATTCCCGGCGGGGTCAGGGATTTTCTCTGCCTCGTGATGGCTGGGTGTTGTGTGCTGTCCTTAGGTTAGTTAGGTTTAAGTAGTTCTAAGTTCTAGGGGACTTATGACCACAGCAGTTGAGTCCCATAGTGCTCAGAGCCATTTGAACCATTTGATCCACTCTGGAGCGTCACGGAATTGCCGAAGAACGTGACCTGCATTCTGTCCCGCGCAAGCACGTTGGAACTTGAGTTTTTGGCTGCATCGTGGTCCTTTAAGCCGTGCACTTGTTTAGAGAACCGCCCCTCGTTTACTCTGTTCTTCGAGCATCGAGCACCTACATACAAATCCGTACTTTGCTAACAACTGTGAAATGCATGACAGAGGTTACTTCCCATTGTCCCACATATTAGCTACTGCTTTTCTCCATCCGTTCGCGTTTGAAGAGTAGGAAATATAACTGCGCAAATGTTTTTATGTGCACTATCACTTACCTACACGGTCCCTACGGGAACGATATGTAAGGAGCTGAAGTACATCCTAAGATTCTTTACTTAATACTGGTGCTTGGAGCATTCTGAGTAGCCATGAGCGAAGTATTGGACGCCTATCAACAAGCGCCTGCCAGCTCAGCTTTTTACAGCATTTTCTTCCTTGTCGCTGGGATGATAAACCTGTCACAATGCGCGCTGCCTTCTTGTATAAACTGAAAATCGACTAACAGTCTTATTACGAACAGATCCCACAAACTTCAGTAATATTCCAGGATAGATCGCAAGAGTGTTTTGTAAGCAATCTGCTTCGTAAATTGACTGTAATTTCCCAGTATCCTACTAATGAAACTTTCCCAGTATCCTACTAATGAAACCGCCATGTGTAGATAGTAATATATGTTGTGAGCTTAAGAGAGATTCTGAGGACTGAGAACTACCAGTAATGATTTTCAACAGACTCTTATTTCAGCTGCGTTTGAAAGCGAAGCTATCAGGTTCCTCATGCGTAGAGATCATTACAACAGCTTCATACTGAATAATTTTAGGTTAATAAATTTTGGAAACTAGTTTTTCAGTTTCACCTACTTATTGTATATATTCGGTAAAACATGAGGATGAAAATTTGTACGTGACAGACGCAGGGCATGAAGTACCTGTAGATGTCAATGTGAAACTGACCAAGGAGACTGGCTCGTGAACACAAGGGAAAATCTTGGAAAATTTTAGTTTTCTAAATAGTTGTAAGCCGTGTAATGCTTATTATCTTTTAACAGATCTTTTGGGAACATTCTGATGTATGAAACACAGCTTTTGTTTCACACTTTTTTCTGAATGGTATTTTGTCCTGCAAGTGAAATAAAGCACGTTAACTTTTTTGATGCAGTGAATACGAGTGTTGCCCCGAAAACAATGCTACGAATGCGAAACGTTACGTACGTATTATTTGAAGTCTCCTGAGTAAGGGCGTCAAATTTCCGTCACTTACGACAGATAGCGTAGCTGCAAGACAGTTTCAAAATGGCGTCTGTAGGTGATGTACGTTACAAGCAAAGTGCCGTCATTGAATTTCTCACTGCAGAGAAAGAAACTGTGGCGAATATTCACAAACGCTTGTGCAAAGTCTATGGAGCATCTGCTGCCCACAGAAGTACAGTTAGTCGCTGGGCACGGAGGATGAGGTCATCAGAAGGCGTTTCGGCGGAGCTCCACGATGTGCAGTGGTCCACGGTTGTCACGCCTGACATGTTGCAGCGAGTTGATGTCATTCGCGAGGACAGACGCTATATGACTCGGCAGTTGACGCTACATCTGTCAGTCAGCAAAGCAAGTGTTGATGTAGTTATCCGCACTCTTGGATATTCAAAAGTGTGTGCTAGATGGGTCTCGAGGTGTCTATAGGTGGATCACAAGTCGCACAGAAGAAACATTTGTCTTAATTTGTTGCAACGCGTTGAAGCTAAGGGGGAGGCCTTCTTGTCCCGGATTGTGACAAGTGATGAAACCTGGGTTCGCCATTTTGAGCCCGAAACAAAACGACAGTCGATGGAATGGCGCCATTCCTACTCCCCATTGAAGATAAAATTCAAAGCAACTGCATCCGCCGGTAAGGTCTGGGACTGTGAAGGTATGATTCTCAATGATGTGATACCAAGAGGCGACACCATTAATTCAGAAGCATGTGTCAGCACATTAACAAAACTCACGACGCGCTTCCGGTGACTTCAGCGCCACTGCAACCCACGAGATTTGCTGCAACACGATAACGCTCGACCCCACACAAGTCTGAGGACTGCTGCAAAACAAGGTTGGACAGTGCTACCCCATCCACCCTGCACCCCTGACCTAGCCATTCTCGGACTTCCACTTCTTTGGGCCATTAAAGGATGCCATTTGCGGAAGACATTTTGAGGACGATGAGGAGGTGATTCAGACAGTGAAGCACTGGCTCCGGCACCAGGGCAAGGATTTGTACCGACGGGGCGTACACGCTCTTGTTTCGCGCTGGAGGAAAGCCATGGAACGAGATGGGGATTGCGTGGAAAATAGGGTATGTAGATAAAATACCATTCTTTCGTGTGTTTAATTCTCATTATGTTCAATAGAGAATTGTTGAAGAAAAAAAAGCGGTGCATTACTTTCTGGGTAACCCTCGTAGATACAAATATCTCTAAACAAAAACAAAGTAATAGTTTTGTTTCTGGAAATTCTTCACACTTATCTGTAAAGCAGACTCTCAGATAGATGTAACTGTCATAAATTGTGGGTCAAAGAAATTTTTAATAGTAATTATCAAAAGTTTCAGTAATTAACTCACAGTTTTTCTTTATAAGTCTTTAATTTTCATTTTTAAGTCATAGGAATACTCTAATTTTTAGTTAGGAATGCATTAAGATGGTAAAAAAAATTGAGCCCTGTGTTTAATAGTTTTAACGAGTTTGCACCAGAACATTAAAAAAATAAACTCCCAGGAAATTCAATTTAAAGTTAAAAGTTTTTTTCTCTACATACCCTGCATAACAGTAATGCATCCCAGATCCATATTCACCTTGTTTATGATGCTATTATCCCTCCCTTTTCTTTTTCAGACTTTTTCTTCTTAATCTTGCATCTTTGTTGGCTTCCAACACTGATTTATATTGTTCAAATAGTCTCCTGCGGTCAGTGGCAATTAAATTTCTTTGGATATTTGTTCCATCACGCACTGCCATCAGTTCCATAACCGCAAACGTTGACACTACACCATCACTGAAACATAGCAGAGCATCCAGTACACCTGTTTTCAAAGTATTTAGTCCTAGCATAATATTTTTGTATCCGTTCCCATATACAGTCGTTAAAACTCTCATTGGGTTTTGAGTCCTACGATGTAATTGCTTCCCAATTAATCTTGTGTCATTTAAGACATCAGAGATTAAAAAACCATAAAGAACAAACAAGTGAGAACAAAATTTTCCTTTTAACAGAGATGCCTGGATGACATGAAGGCGTTGTAGTGTGTGCATACACTTTTAAAGTCTGTAATTTTCGGGCTTTCTTCTGAACAATTTACTCGAAGTAAACTTTTCCTTGTTCAAAAAACTACAGAAAATTTTTTAAGACAAAAATTATGAAACCGATTTTCCGATACTTATTCACTTTCCCATAATATTAGCTAAAAATGAGTAGGCATAAGAGTGAACCTTCCCCTTAGTTTTAGCTGAGAATGAGTCGGCCCATCAATGACACTCCCATAGAAATCGTATTAACATTGTTGGACCGAATCTTCAAATTTTTAACTATTTCTGGTTCAATAATATTTTAAATAAACTATAAACTTTGATGCAACATTTGTAACTGTCTAAAAAGTTCTCTGGATAATTTTTGAGATATTTTTAGAACTGTTGATAGTACTTGCAGTGTGGACGTTCTAGTTAAAAGGGTGCATCAGAATCTCTTCGTTTTCTTTATCGATAACCATATATCTGACTCGTACGAACCAGTAATAATACCGTCGAAGGGTAAAGAGAATGTTGATCTCGTTTCACACCACTTTGTCTTAACAGCTGCTTTATTTTTATGGCTGACTGGCTAATTTCTTATTACCGACCGTTCAGGTCTCTCAGTCGCTGAGGTTTAGACGGAGTACTGAGGTTACCAAGGGGTCATCTCCAATACTCTAAACTGCTACGCGCACCGTTACCCGTCCCCGGCCACGTGCAAGTGAACTTCTTCCATTCCCTTATTTTATAAAGTAGCATTTATACCTCGATTAACAAAAATATACATGAACTAGAAACTGGAAATTACCATACTAGTTTTCAAAGAAAAGAAAAAATAAGATAGTACGAATATAAAGGTTTGTCCTTCCACTTTGGCTTCCGGTAGTGAAAGCGTCGGAATGTTTCGTAGATCGTTGACGTACGGGAACCTTTAATTTTCCTGTGTTACTTTGTTTATCCCGAGTTTTAGCCTAACTGTATTCGTGTGTTTAATTGTAATATGTATAACGACAAGTGAACTATGTCTGCAGTTATCAGTAACTAAATTTAATATACGCATCCATGTACAATAACCAGTCACTATCTACATCTAGTAGACACTTCTATTTACAGGTTTATATTGACACTTGAATATAATAAGCGGACATTTTCTGTACCTGATTTATATCTATTCACTTAGTTCTCATGTGCTAGTCAGTAAATGTCTCATATTAAATGTGTCTTCGACTCTTGCTCGATCGTTGATTGTTGTACTCACCTACCCTGTGGAATCCGTCTTAATGCTGCGTATTTTATTGTCCACAGTAAGGTCTTATTCAAGTATTAATTGTATATTCTGCAGAGATGGTGTTCGCTAGTGTTCCACGCTCCTTCATTGCGTACTATGCTGCGTAAGGCGTCTTGTATCAGTGAGTTTCTGTGATGATCCTTTTGCCCTAGGTTACTGAACTGCTTACACGTCAGGACGATATGCTCTGTGGTTCCAGTTTCCCCTCATGTGCAGTGTGAGTCATTCCTCGGTGCGATAAGGGCCGTGTCCAGTTAGAACGTGAATAATGCCAAGGCTACTGCTGTGTAAATATGTCATAAACACGGTGCTTCTTATTACTACCCCCTCCCCATCCCAGAAATCTTGTGGCCAGGTCACCACAAGCCTGAGTTTAACCATTGTATGGTGGTGTAATTTGGCTACAAACCGTATATTTACGTGTAACGTTAAGGAAAACACTCGTGTACACATGATGTAGCCGCCTGGCAACACACACTTCCTGGCTGCATCGAGCTAGACTGTGTTTAGCGTCATTATGTTGGCAGAAACAGTTGAAAATCGATAATCTTTTCTGAAGGTCGAGTGTATATAAAGCGCTGAAACGTGAGCTATTTCTGGCACCTAAATCACATATAGTTAGATTTTTAAGGTATGTAAAATGATGCTTAATAATAGCACAGATTATGTTTCCATGCCATCGTAACTGAACTATTAATACTAAAAACAAGCAATATTTTCTGTAAAATATTGAATAAATCAAAAATTCAGTGATGTGTGTCACGCCTTTCCTAAAGAAAGTCGTGCAGTATAGTGTTAAACGGGCGTTTGTTGTATCTAGGTACTTAAATGATCTTCTCTATCCTGTCAAGTTTGCTCCTTTTCTACCAGTATGATTCTGCGCAATAGCTGATAGTAATGTCGACTGGGCATGTTTATAGTACCATAAACAGTGCTTCTACTGATGCGGTACCGAACGCCCCAGGTAGTCTTTGCAACACACTTCTCAGCCCTCACCAGTCAGGTCTTCTGTTCGTGGAGAGTTATAGAAGGTAAGCTCACGCACTGCCTCAAAGCACAATAATGATTCGAAAAGTGCACAGAGGTATGTTGGTATTAATGCAACTGGTGGCTTATAATTGGATGAATTTATTCGTGTTAATTTGATTACTAGTTTTTTCTGTTTTATCTGATGTCATTCGTACGTCTACGTTGAATTTATATCTTTGGTCTATACGTACTCTCAAATATTTTGCTAATGTTGTGCTTTTAATGTTTGTGTGCCCCACTTTTGTGGAGTGATCCTCTTAATAGAATGTATAATGAGGGCAAAATTTTCTGAGTTGTTAGGCCGTGTCGTATTTCTTCTATACTATCGACATTTCGACCCCTGTACTGGAGTCTTCTTCAGGATCTTGAGGTGTCCACGGTTGGCTAAACACTGTCCAAGGCCAGTGTCACATTCTCTTAAAAGGGAGAGTTTTCCCGCACTTACGCTGGAGATGTGTGGCTACCAGTGGTGCTCCAACGTCATTGGTTAGCAAGTGAAATTTCCCTCGCTGATACTGGAGAAATGGAGTTATTGGCTAAAATTTTTATGGTTACTGTTGGTAGGCCATCGTTATTTTTGCCGCACTTATGCTGGAGAAGAATTATTAATTAAAATTCTTCCTACTGCTATTGGTCGACCACCGTCATTGGATAGAATCGAAACGGGAAGATTATTTATTTATTAAGTGAAGACCTGCTGCCTGTTTTATACAGCACGTCGTACATTGTGTGATTTTACATGTTCTGTCATACAAATTCAGTTTCATTACTAGTATATTTCTATTTTTGTTAAAAAAATTTACAATAATATATATATATATATATATATATATATATATATATATATATATATATATATATATATATAAAGTACAAACGCACATAAGCAGTTTTGTTGAAACTTGTTGCTAACTTAGATAATGATAGTAATGAGATACAAAATAGGTTGTGAATGTATTTTAATTTAAATTTAAAAGTGTATTTAATGGAAGAAACAAGAGATGGAAATTTGACTTAGCTATGATGTGACAGTTCTTCCCTTTATACCTTCTGCGTGTATGGTTACATCTGTTACATATGTTGTCTTGACATTGGTAATACTTAATTTAATTTATTGATTAGTTAGGTTATAATGTGCTTCCGAACTTAAGGTAACAGTGTTCCGAACTTAAGGTAACAGTGGAGACTGGGGGTTGATTTAAAATGTCATAGTCAGCTGCGTCAGGTGCGAGGGCCAGTCACACCTGATGCAGCGAAAGAAGAAGGAATGTCACATCTTCAGATCGTGTTACATGCTATGAAATGTAACAAGCAGCTGCACAGAAGGTTTTTTTTTTTTTTCAAATTAATTCGACGTAATGTTGTAGGACCTTCACTTGCTTTTGCTATGTTTGTACGTTTGTCTCGTCTTCACTTCCTGTGTGTGATGTAGCATCCGATTCCGTATTTGTGCTTGTGTCTGTGTCGTTTACTGCTGATCTGTCCAACGTGAAGCCTGTCTTATTCTAGTGTATTATCTCTCCTGTTTGTATTTCGCATATAGTGCTCGCGATACTTCGTCAGCGGCGTTGTTTTATAGAGTTCAAGTCATCCTGTCTGCGTATTAACTGTCCTCTGTCCTTGTTTCCTAAACTCGGTCTTACGTGTCCTAGGGCATCGCAGAGGAGCAGGTGTACCACTCTCACCACAGGCACAAGTGTGAGTCTATTTTAGGCCAAACATGTGGAGACGCACAGGATGCGGGCCAAGGCCCGTGAGAAAGTGCTCCATCCCGTATGTTGGATTTATGTACTTCAAATTCATAAGCTCTCGTATACTGGGGAGGAAAAGGTATACTCATCTTCCCTTATCAGTTGTGTCCCATTCTGTCTGCCATGTACCAATTCTCCACTTGTTTAATTCCCGTCTGTCGGTTATGTCTCGTCCAGTTATTTCTCTTATTTTGTCGCGTCTTCCCCTCTTCTGCCAGTATGCAGCTGTTATGCGGCGAAATGTAATGTCTGTAGGAATAACTCCCAGTACCACGCACAGTGCCTCAATCGAGGTCGTGCCGAAAGCCCACGAGATTCTGAGTAGAACACTCCTCTGGCTGCACCTCACAATCGCTCTATGCGTACCTAAGCACAATCGACGTGCCCAAGTATTAACCGCAAACAGGTTACTGACTCAAAGAATGCTGTGTAATATGCCGTCATTGTCTGAAGGAATAGTCTGTATCTTACAGTGTTCAGTCTTTCAAGATTATGCATGAGTTTCGTCGCTTTGTTAATTGTCAGTCTGTTCGTTAAAGTGTACATCTGCGTCAATACAAATGCCAAGGTATCCTGTCACAGCTTAACTTTTTATAGATGTGTTGTTTAACTTTATAACTGGATTTCTTTTCAGCGTGCCTCCTACAAGTACTGTAGGTACCTTTGTTTGTTGCTCTTGTGTGTTGTTCGTGCACCACTCACCGATGAACGCGAGGAGCCGCGTGGCTATGCTCTCTAATTGGGACCTGGAGTTTGCACATACGATGACAATAAGGTCGTCATCGTACGCAATCACCCCGTTAGCGAGGTCGTTGTCTTCTAGTGCATTCAAAAGTGGTTCTGTGGCTACGTTCCAGAAAATCGGCCGGCATATGGATCCTTGCAGACAACCCCTTGTTACCCTCTTTATAACCTTTTGGCGACCAGTCTTCCATTCCACTATCCTGTTTTTACAGTAATCTCTAAGGCCAGTGGAACATTCATCTCTCTAAGTCTTGCAAACAGCGCCAGCCACCAAAGGTTGCCGAAAGCACCAGCTATGTCAATTAGGATTGCTACTATGTATTTGTCATGTATTGTCTGTGTCATTTCTATGGCCTCATTTCCTGCGTCGTCGATGGATTTATGTGGTTGAGAATCAAACTGATGTGGGCTAAGGCTGAAGAGCGGCCGGTGAGACTGAAGTCTGTCGCACAGCAATCTCTCCTGTACCTTTGCCAGAATGTTAATGAGGCATATGGTCTGTATGTCTTAAGGTCAGTCGGGTCTTTGTCCTCCGCTTTCTTGATTATAACGGCATTTGCGGTCTTCCATATACGCTGTATTCATCATTCTAGTAGAGCATCATTCAGCAAGTCTGTCGGGTATAGTACGATAAGTGGAGCAGCTTGTTTGATGGTTTCTGAGTGGGTGCCATCAGGACCCGGAGCCTTTTTGTTCTTTAGTTTGTGTATGGCCAGTGCAACTTCCTCGTGAGCAAAGTAGAAGGTGATACCTTCGTTTTCGTGTTTGTCATAAAGTAGTCTGCGAAGGGCGGAGTGAAGTTGTCCTTAGTGCGGTCATCGTCAGGAAGTAGTTTGTTGAGGAGATACTGTGTTGTGCATCTCCAACCTCTTGTGATAGTACCAACTGGTTCCTTCAGTGTTGATAATGTTGTAGGAGTCTTTACACGTTCGGTTTTATATGTGCTGTTTAAACGGCTCCCCCCAGATGTTGAGCAAGAAGAGAGAGAAGAGCAAGAGAAGGGGAAATGTTTATCACAATTAATATAGTCACAGAGGTTGCTTCCTGGACGTTGGCTGTATTGCTCGCACACCACGGCCGCGTATTCACCTCCTTGATGACGGGGAGCCACATGGCTGGTAGCATATAGCCGTCCTCTCTGTTGGAGTTACATGCATTCTTACTAATTTCAATCGTCTCTCGGATTTTACTTCTATAAACGTTGGTTTCCTTATCCAACACACGCACGATATTGAAATCAGTGTCAAGGCCACAGTTCTTGTGACGTTCCGCTACCGCGGATTTCACACTTTGTTGTAGCCACGTATGATGTTCGTATTCCATAATACGTCCTTTAGCAGTTCTTCCCCTTTCGCCTATATACACTTTGCCGCAGCCACACGTCATTTCGTAAGGCCCACAGTGTGCAGGTAATCAGGTACATTATTTATGCGTCGGAAGAAGTCCTTTGTTCTGACCGACGAAAGAGCTCTGTATACCATTTTCCCGTGGAATTCTGCTTATGAGCTTAGTGACCCCAATAGAAAACCGTACGTTAAGAGAGTGAGAGGTGGTTCTCCGTCACTCCTATTAGCATAATTAATATTTCATTCAAAAGTTCCGTCTGTGAACGAATTGTCTTACCCATTGACCTTCATTGTCTTCTTTAAGAAATCCAACTTCGATCCCAAGTTGCTATCGTTTGCCAACACGGAAGGCGAGTGTTGAGCACTGCTTACTTCTGGGCTGGGTGGTGGTGCCAATTAGTGTCGACATACCTATTTTTGCCAGTACGCTTTCTATACACTATGTGAACTCGAGTGTTCTCACATCTTCTACGTGGCATCACTCTAGGAAGTTTAAGTTGATTTTCTGGCAAATGTCATTCAACAACAGTCGGAAGGCGTTGCCATGGGCTAACCGTCTTTGTCAGTAGCAGGTTAGAGGGAAACATTTTGAGCAACAGGCATTAGGCAAAGCTCCTTTAAAGCCTACCGACGCTCCGCTATGTGGATGACACATATGGCCACACAGTGAAGAAGAACTCCACCGGTTCCACAGCTTCTTTTGCTCTGCCTATTTGTCTTTAACCAATGGGGGTAGTCCACCAATAGCAACAGGAAGAATTTTAACCAATAACTCTTCCCCAGCATGTGCGGGTGAAGTCTCTTTCTGTCCAATGACTAATGCCTACCAATCGTAACCACAAGAATTAGTAACTCCACTTCGTCAGAATTATCACGGAAACTTCACTTATTGTCCAGTGACGATGACCCACCAATGTAGCCACAGGAATTTTACTCATTAACGAAATTTCTCCAACATAAGCATTGTAAACAACCCCCTTTGTAAGAGAACGCGAAACTGGTCCTGGACAGTGTTCAGTCAAACGTGGACACATCAAGATCATGAAGATAACCCCAGAAGAGGGGTCGAAACGCTGACAGTATGGAAAAAATATGACGCGGCCTAAACCCAGAAATTTTTAGCTACAGTGACAACGACCACTAAAACCTATAGACCTACACAGAATGTATGTTGTCTTGTGACAGCCAGAGCGAGAGGACCAGCAGCAGCGAGTACTGTTTGTATAAAGCGTTTATTTTGCATTTTGTATACGACCTTCCACTAAGGAAGGGATTCTATTAGTGTTTATCTGCTCTGCATAGAAACTAACAGTTCTTGATCGTTAGGAGAGAAATTTATTTTGTACTTATTTGCTGCGCTTAGCTTTTAAATAGTTTTTCTGGGAAAACCTAGTGTAGTTTTCGCGTCTCGTATTTCAGTGAGTGTTTCTTGATTATCAGAGTAGCTCATCAGAAGATTATCTTGGGAATTTGTCACCGTATAGAGTAGGGTAGACATAGTCATGTGTAGGGACTGTGGTTGTTGTGAGCGGACGCAAGGAGAATTGGCCACTCTTCGGGGGCAGGTGGAGGCTTTGTCTGTTAGGCTCATCGAGCTCGAGGCGCAGGCGTCGGCTCGTAGTGGCGTTGGGGCAACTGTGGTGAGACCTATGCCTACTTCGGTGGCCTTGGAATCACATGGAACCCCTGATGTCGCTGCGTCTTCCGGCAGTGAGCATCTTACCGGTCAGCCATCACTCCAGGGTGAATGGCGGACAGTGGTGGGCTCGCGCGTGCCTGGCCGAAAGGCGAAGGTGGGATCTGGCCGCGTGGCAGCTGCCTTACCCCTTTCCAACAGGTACGGGGTGCTTCCTAGTGGTGATGACATCGTTTCCGAGCCACCACAGGATGCCTCGCCTGTTGGGCCAGTGGCCGATTCTCCGGCAAGGTCCCGACAGTCACAGAGGGCGGGCCTATTAGTTATAGGGAGCTCCAACGTTAGGCGGGTTATGGAGCCCCTCAGGAAAATAGCGGGTAGGTCGGGGAAGAATGCCAGTGTGCACTCGGTGTGCTTGCCGGGGGGTCTCGTCCGTAATGTGGAGGAGGCCCTTCCGGCAGCTATTGAACGCACTGGGTGTGACCGGCTGCAGATAGTAGCACATGTCGGAACGAATGACGCCTGCCGATTGGGTTCTGAGGCCATCCTTGGTTCCTTCCGGCGGCTGGCTGATTTGGTGAAGACAACCAGCATCGCACGCGGAGTGCAAGCTGAGCTTAATATCTGCAGCATAGTGCCCAGAGTCGATCGCGGTCCTCTGGTTTGGAGCCGTGTGGAGGGTCTAAACCAGAGGCTCAGACGACTCTGCGACTATAATGGTTGCAAATTCATCGACCTCCGTTATTGGGTGGAGAACTGTAGGGCCCCCCTAGACAGGTCAGGCGTGCACTACACACCGGAAGCAGCTACTAGGGTAGCAGAGTACGTGTGGCGTGCACACGGGGGTTTTTTAGGTTAGAGGGACCCCCCCTTGGGCGAAACGATAAAATACCTGACGGCTTACCAGAGAGAACATCAGCATCGTTGATAAAGAACGTCCGTCCTCAGAGACCAAAAACAGGAAAAGTTAACGTAATATTGGTAAACTGCAGGAGTATCCAGGGCAAGGTTCCTGAATTAGTATCGCTTATTGAAGGAAATAGTGCGCATATAGTATTAGGAACGGAAAGTTGGTTAAAACCGGAAGTGAACAGTAACGAAATCCTAGACACAGAATGGAATATATACCGCAAGGATAGGATAAACGCCAATGGTGGAGGAGTATTTATAGCAGTAAAGAATTCAATAATATCCAGTGAAGTTATTAGCGAATGCGAATGTGAAATAATCTGGGTTAAGTTAAGTATCAAAGGTGGGTCAGATATGATAGTCGGATGCTTCTATAGACCACCTGCATCAGCAACCGTAGTAGTTGAGCGCCTCAGAGAGAACCTGCAGAACGTCGTGAAGAAGTTTCGTGATCATACTATTGTAATAGGGGGAGACTTCAATCTACCAGGTATAGAATGGGATAGTCACACAATCAGAACTGGAGCCAGGGACAGAGACTCTTGTGACATTATCCTGACTGCCTTGTCCGAGAATTACTTCGAGCAGATAGTTAGAGAACCAACTCGTGAAGCTAACGTTTTGGACCTCATAGCAACAAATAGACCGGAACTTTTCGACTCCGTGAATGTAGAAGAGGGTATCAGTGATCATAAGTCAGTGGTTGCATCAATGACTACAAGTGTAATAAGAAATGCCAAGAAAGGAAGGAAAATATATTTGCTTAACAAGAGTGATAGGGCACAAATCGCAGAATATCTGAGTGACCACCATCAAACGTTCATTTCTGAGGAAGAGGATGTGGAACAAAAATGGAAAAAATTCAGAAACATCGTCCAGTACGCCTTAGATAAGTTCGTACCGACTAAGGTCCAAAGCGAGGGGAAAGATCCACCGTGGTATAACAATCATGTACGAAAGGTACTACGGAAACAAAGAAAGCTTCATCATAGGTTTAAGAGTAGTCGAATCATAGCTGATAAGGAAAAGCTGAACGAAGCGAAAAAGAGCGTAAAGAGAGCAATGAGAGAAGCATTCAACGAATTCGAACATAAAACATTGGCAAACAATCTAAACAAGAACCCTAAAAAGTTTTGGTCATATGTAAAATCGGTAAGCGGATCTAAATCCCCTATTCAGTCACTCGTTGACCACGATGGCACCGAAACAGAGGACGACCGAAGAAAGGCAGAAATACTGAATTCAGTGTTCCGAAACTGTTTCACTGCGGAAAATCGTAACACGGTCCCTGACTTCAGCCGTCGCACGGACGCCAAAATGGAAAATATTGAAATAAACGATATCGGAATTGAAAAACAACTGCTATCACTTAGTAGCGGAAAAGCATCCGGACCAGACGAGATACCCGTAAGATTCTACAGTGATTATGCTAAAGAACTTGCCCCCTTTCTATCAGCAATTTATCGTAGATCTCTGGAAGAACGTAAAGTACCTAGCGACTGGAAGAAAGCGCAGGTCGTTCCCATTTTCAAGAAGGGTCATAAATCAGATGCGAATAATTATAGGCCTATTTCGCTTACGTCAATCTGTTGTAGAATAATGGAACATGTTTTATGTTCTCGTATTATGACGTTCTTAGATAATACAAATCTCCTTCATCATAACCAACATGGATTCCGCAAACAGAGATCATGTGAAACTCAGCTCGCCCTATTTGTCCAAGAAATTCACAGTGCCGTAGACACTGGCGAGCAGATTGATGCCGTATTCCTGGACTTCAGGAAGGCATTTGATACGGTTCCGCACTTACGTTTAGTGAAAAAAATACGAGCTTACGGAATATCGGACCAGGTTTGTGATTGGATTCAGGATTTCCTAGAAGAAAGAACACAACATGTCATTCTTAACGGTTCAAAATCTGCAGATGTAGAGGTAATTTCGGGAGTACCGCAAGGAAGCGTGATAGGACCTTTATTGTTTACAATATACATAAATGACTTAGTTGACAACATCGGTAGCTCCGTGAGGCTATTTGCAGATGACACGGTTGTCTACAAGAAAGTAGCAACATCAGAAGACTCGTACGTACTCCAGGAAGACCTGCAGAGGATTAATGAATGGTGCGACAGCTGGCAGCTTTCCCTAAACGTAGATAAATGTAATATAATGCGCATACATAGGGGCAGAAATCCATTCCAGTACGATTATGCCATAGGTGGTAAATCATTGGAAGCGGTAACGACCGTAAAATACTTAGGAGTTACTATCCGGAGCGATCTGAAGTGGAATGATCACATAAAACAAATAGTGGGAAAAGCAGGCGCCAGGTTGAGATTCATAGGAAGAATTCTAAGAAAATGTGACTCATCGACGAAAGAAGTAGCTTACAAAACGCTTGTTCGTCCGATTCTTGAGTATTGCTCATCAGTATGGGACCCTTACCAGGTTGGATTAATAGAAGAGATAGACATGATCCAGCGAAAAGCAGCGCGATTCGTCATGGGGACATTTAGTCAGCGCGAGAGCGTTACGGAGATGCTGAACAAGCTCCAGTGGCGGACACTTCAAGAAAGGCGTTACGCAATACGGAGAGGTTTATTATCGAAATTACGAGAGAGCACATTCCGGGAAGAGATGGGCAACATATTACTACCGCCCACATATATCTCGCGTAATGATCACAACGAAAAGATCCGAGAAATTAGAGCAAATACGGAGACTTACAAGCAGTCGTTCTTCCCACGCACAATTCGTGATTGGAACAGGGAAGGGGGGATCAGATAGTGGTACAATAAGTACCCTCCGCCACACACCGTAAGGTGGCTCGCGGAGTATAGATGTAGATGTAGATGTAGATGTTGTGTGCGACTGTTAATATGTTCGTGTTGCAATGTTGTGTAATTGTATTTAATGTTCCACTCCTCTAACTGGGTTTTTCTGAAATGATATGCTATATCACTACAAGTAACCTACTCAGTTAGCAATGTTAGAAGTTAAGCAAAAATCAGAACACAGGGTAAAGGTTGCCTGCGAGCACTACAACATAACGTACCTTCTAGGTAGTTCAAAGTAAGCATCTAGTATTCCAGTCGAAGGCGACTTTGTCCGTCCTGGGGCTGATGGGTTGGTCTTTCACTAATTCGTCTGAAGTATACCGTATCAGAGGCCATTGACTCCCCCCTTGACTGCGAGTGGTTCGCTACACCTGCTGTACATGGACTTGCTAAAAGTTCTGGCAGGAAACAGCTCATTCCAGATCAGTATATTAACGGGAACAGGATATGACAAATGAAATTCCCGGAATTATTTTTCTGAGGCTGACTGCCTGAAAGACGTGAATGTTGACCAGTTTTGGAAGTTTCTTTGGGATCGCGAAATCGGGAACTTGACCGACAACCCTTCAGGCCCCCTCAGGCGACGGTGGCTTTTAAAAGCGTTTTTAAAGTCTCTAGGTAGTCTTCTTAAGTGATTAACAAAGTTATTTTTACAAATCGGAAGGCCAAAACATTTCGAAAGTATGTCCCCTTGTGTGGGCGTGGAATTCTGATAAGTAATCTCCCCCTTTTCTAGGCGATCGTGACGGTTAAGTAACAGTGTACCAGTACCGTAGGCAGGCCACTCACATCATATCGGGTAGCAATTAGTTAGCTGGCGGCAGTGTTGACGAGAGAAACTGACTTGAGGGGGGCTAATTTAAGGGAATGAAGTAATTTTTTTAAGTGGGAATATGGCGTGTGGTGTATTTACGCGAATTCTGACCTACTGACTTTGAACTCCAGTGAACTGTTATCCTGTTACGTCTTTTCTGAGATTATCGGTGGAAGTTGCTAGGAACAATTGGAGGCGGTGTTGTTGACTTTAGGCGGCTTACGTTTTCCACTCCAATGATTATTAGTTACTTAATGAGTTAATTACATGTTCCATAGATCATCTTAACGATTCCTTTACCGAGATGATGGGAAACGAGTCAATTTACAGGTGCTGTATACGTGATTAGTGTTAACATTAATTTTTTAATCTTACTCATGCCATTACACACAAAAAATAGTTTTTTTTTTCTTTTTTTCTTTTTTTGCAGGCTACCAGTTTTTAAATAAAAATTCGCCCAAGGAAGAGAATGAGTTGACCAGAACGAATGACTTTTTGGAAGTTCTAAAACTTGATTTGTTACCTGCCAGACATTTTATGTTTTGGGCAAATGATCAAAAAATTTTATTAGTGCATATTGAACTGCTTTCTGAACCACTGACAGCGTAAGTAGTGGGTAATAAAGATCATTTTTTCCCTCTGATATTGTAGGTATGAACATTACTGTACTTCTGAAATTGTGATGGATTATTTACGAGTCATAACCCTTCTGAATTCTTTTAGATACCTACAGCACATTAGACTCACTGACAGGGTTTTGCTGTGGGTCTAACCAAATCTAGCAGTCCTTATGTAAAATATTTTGGAGAATATGCATATTGAAAATTATCCGCGTGGGGTGATGAGTGGTTCCTATTTAATCTATGGACCAACGCCTCCCACAGGTTTCTCGTTGGCTGGTTGGCTGATTCGGGGGATGGGACCAAAGAAAGAGGTCACCGGTCCCATAGAATTATGGAAGGATCGGTAAGGAAAGCGGCGCGCCTTTTCAAAGGAACCATCTCGGCATTTGCCTGAAGTGATTTAGGGAAATTACGGAAAACCTAAATCAGGATGGCAGTATGCCGGTTTGAACCGTCGTCCTCCCGAATGCGAGTCCACTCTACTAACCACCGCGCCCCCTCGCTCAGTAAATTGTCACGGCCGCTAATGCTTCGCATAAGTATCTCGCACACCGAAAACACGTGGGTTCCGATCATCACCACATACGAAGCTTCTCGCGACGCCACGTTCCACGATCAATATTTATTTTTCGTCAAATGACAGCCTACTCCATTTCCTCATCACCATCTATGACACATCTTCTTCATACAGGATGAACATCAATAAAACCGACAAATTGTAGGGACGGGTTGCTGAGTGGAAATGGAGAAAAAAGGTCCTATGATCGTAAGTCCGGAAATGCATCATTGCCACGATAGATGGCACTGACGAATGACTGTCCCTCTGACTATATGCCGCGCGTTTCTTGTGTTTTGCAGGCTGTGTCATTGACTCAGAGTACTGTGAAGAACAGAATGGTCCGGTATTCATGTCGGGAACAAACCGAGATGGTATTTGTGTACGGCCAAGCAGATGTAAACGATCGAGAGGCATCACGGCTGTACCAAAACAGCACCCTCACAGTCACCAACCACACCAGACAACACTCCAAGCGCTTTCGGGCCTTTGTGTCATCATGGGCCCTTTGAGATAGACGAAGGTGCAGGGATATGGCAGACTGTGCGTACAGCAGATTTGGAGGACCAGGTTCTACAGGACATTGAGACGAACCCTAAGAAAAGCTCCAGATCTGGTGTACGCTCAGTCCGCCGCCTGCCTGCACGTTCGTCTGCCTGAAAAGATCCATGATCACACAAACACCCATAAAAGGCTTGAAATGTTATGTGATGTGATTGGTGTCTGTGAGGGTACTTTTTTTGATTGTTATGATCATTAGCAGTTCGCATGCTTTACTTATTTATCCAATAAACAATTTATATTCTTTTGGTTTCTCACAGTTTTTTTTGTGGTTTTACATTCTTCTTTGCCTTACATGTATATATGTTGAGTATTTGGACACAGTGCTTTCACTGCACTTAAGACATTGTATTTCTGCCCGCATCTCGTGGTCGTGCGGTAGCGTTCTCGCTTCCCACGCCCGGGTTCCCGGGTTCGATTCCCGGCGGGGTCAGGGATTTTCTCTGCCTCGTGATGGCTGGGTGTTGTGTGCTGTCCTTAGGTTAGTTAGGTTTAAGTAGTTCTAAGTTCTAGGGGACTGATGACCATAGATGTTAAGTCCCATAGTGCTGAGAGCCATTTGAACCATTGTATTTCTGTGTCGAGGAGTATCAGTGTCCTCTCGTCATTTTGCGTGTTTTGTTCTGCTACTGCGGGATTCGTTCGTCTTTTGTTTGTTTTGATAGTGGGGGAGGCATCTGCTGTCACTCTGTGTTTATACTTTCCGATTAGGAAGGGAGAGGGAGTGAGATAGCGTATGTGCTTGTGTTTGTTTGTGTGTGTGTGTGTGTGTGTGTGTGAGAGAGAGAGAGAGAGAGAGAGATTACGTGTTTTAAATTATTTTGTTTTTAATTAAATATTTTGTTTTTAATTAATAAATAAATTAATTTGTAAAGTTTACTTTTTTGTGTGGTGGGGAGTGGGGGGTGGGGAGGGAAAGACAGAGACATGTTTTTCCTGTAAACTACTTCTTTTTTTCTGTAAAGTATCAGCAATCAGATGCTGTTTAAACTAATAAAACATATTATTGAGAAAGAACGACCCCCATAGACACCGCAAAATTATATCACACACTAGGCAATATCCCCGCCTTAGATCATTCACCACTGTACTGCAGTAAAGCAATAACTTACGCACACAGTACCCAGGAAATGTAAGCTCCTTTCGCAAACACACACACGCAAAGAAAATTACTCCCAATAAAAATATAAAAAAAAAAAATTACAGAGAAAAAATATTAGTTCACAAGAAAAATATCGCTCTCTCCCTCTCTCATAAACACACACACAGACACATACTCATATGAGGATAATAATTAATTAATTAATCACACACACACACACGCAATCTCTCTCTCTCTCTCTCTCTCTCTCTCTCTCTCCGTCCCTCCCTCCCTTCCTGGTCAGAAAATAGAAACACTCACAGAGAGACAGCATACGATTCCACCACTATCAAAAACAAACTAAAGACGAATGCATCCCGCAATATCAAAACAAAGGACGCGAATTAGCGAGAGGACAATGATGCTTACCGACACAGAAGTGAAAATGTGTTAAATGCTGTGAAAGTGCTGTGTTGCAAATACTCAAGAAATACATGTGAAGGCCGGCCGAAGTGGCCGTGTGGTTAAAGGCGCTGCAGTCTGGAACCGCAAGACCGCTACGGTCGCAGGTTCGAATCCTGCCTCGGGCATGGATGTTTGTGATGTCCTTAGGTTAGTTAGGTTTAACTAGTTCTAAGTTCTAGGGGACTAATGACCTCAGCAGTTGAGTCCCATAGTGCTCAGAGCCAAATACATGTGAAAGAAGAAGAAGAATGAAATAAACAACAAAAAATCCACGAGTAACGAAAAGAATAAAATCTTTTTATAGTAATAAGTAAAGCGTGCGAAGTGTCATGACCATAACAAACAAAACTGTAAGAGAAAAAATTATATTGTTACAGTGAGCACTGAAGATACTTTAAAATAAACCGAAACGCGTCTGGACTTAATAAGACTTTTATTACTGTTGCTAAAGACGGCAGTTAACATGTACAGCTTCTACATGCAGATGAAACACTGACGGATGTTAATGAAAAGTTAAATGTCTAACAAACGGAGTGTTGTTGTTGTGGTCTTCAGTCGAGAGACTAGTTTGATGCAGCTCTCCATGTTACTCTATCCTGTGCAAGCTTCTTCACCTCCAAGTACTTACTACAACCTACATCCTTCTGAATCGGCTTAGTGTATTCAGCTCTTGGTCTTCCTCTACAATTTTTACCCTCCACGCTGCCCTACAATACTAAATTGGTGATCCCTTGCTGCCTCAGAACATGTCCTACCAACCGAACCCTTCTTCTAGTTAAGTTGTGCCACATATTCCTCTTCTCCCCAATTCTATTCAGTACCTTCTCGTTAGTTACGTGATCTACCCATCTAATCTTCAGCATTCTTCTGTAGCACCACATTTCGAAAGCTTCTATTCTCTTCTTGTCTATACAAACGATCTATATCGTGGTAAACTGACTTTCTGTGGCAGATATTAAACATCCCGGGCGACGGCGAGTACTGCAGCTTGTAGGAAATACGCGGGTGCACTACATTTCTCCGTAAATTTAAGTCCGTTGATAGGCATTATTTCTGTCGGAAACTCAAACTCACACGCCAGTCGACGACAGCCGCCGGCCAACTCTGGAGCACACTGTTATCTCGCGATGGGCGGGGGCCTGTTTAGCCTTCGCCACAGACGCACGACTTAATTCACTTGTCCTTGCGCCCCGTTTCCGCGATAAATGAGCCGCCGGTGTTAATTGGAAGCACGAGCGGCCCGCCGTAATAGCGGGGCGTGACGCCGCAACGACGTGCCAAGTGCCGCGCCGCGCCGCGCCGCGCTGCGGACGCAGGTCTGGCCGGCGCGCGCTCGCCGAAAACGGTCTCCGCCCACGCTCCACTGCCGCTAACTCACTCCGCGCCGCAGCCCTGCGGCGAGCCAGCGCCGGAATTGCGTCTTGGCCCGGCAGCAGATCACATTTTGGCTCAAGGTCACATATGCTTCTCTCGCTCAGAAATCCAATATCTTTACATAATCACAACCTCGAAACGAATTACGCCAGTGATATACCGCACGGCGTCTGCCACCATCTATACACTGAGGTGACAAAAGTAATGGGATATCTCCAAATATCGAATCGGATCTCCTTTTGCCGGCTTAGTGGAGCAAGTCGACGTAGAATGGACTCAACAAGTCGTTGGAAGTCCCATTCAGAAATATTGAGCCATAATTGCTGCAAGATTTTTTGCTCGAAGTGACCTCTCAGTTATGCCCCATAAATGTTCGATGAGATATATCTCAGGCAATCTGGGTGGCCAAATCATCCGTTCCAATTATCAAGAATATTCTTTAAACGAATAGCTAAAACAATTTTGGTCTGGTGACATGGTGCATTATCGTCCATAATAATTCCATATTTGTTTGGGAACATGAAGTCCACGAATGGCTCCAAATGGTCCCCAACTAGCCGAACACAATAATTTGCAGTCAGTGATCGATTAATTTGGGCCAGAGGACCCAGTCCATTCCATGTAAACACAGCCCACATCATTACGGACCCTTCAGGTCAGCCAGCCATCATAGAGGATGGCGATCTGTCACAACTGTGAATCGTTTGACAATTAAAGACACACACATTGGTGGCTCAAACAACTGCAAGGCACTCTTTCTCTGTTGTAGAATGATCCATCTCTGGCTTGGAGAGCACTCTGGAGGCATGAGCTATCACCTTCTCATCACCTTCCTGAATTTGTACTATAACTTCTCCTACCAAAAACCGCCAGAGTCGCTGTGAACTTCATTCAAGGCAATGTCGTCATCAATACTAGAACTGGGGGAAATATTAGTGCCTCCTTTAGGACAATCGAGAATCTCCCCTCCAGTAGTTCCTACAGGGGAAGTATCTTGGCATGTAAGTCCGTTATGAATTGGCAGCAGTACAAGCATATTCCGAAAAAACTACTCACATCATGGATATGCCGAGGAATAGGGAAAAAATGTGACCGCTCTTATTTTCTGTGGGTTAGGCCGGACTCCGTCCTATTCACTAGGTTTTTCGAAGACTTTTATTTTTTGGGCGACGAAAAGGCACTTTTTCGGATTCAGGCAGGGATCTGTAGTCTGAATACTCATCAACACAGTTGTCTTGCTGCTTAGATCTTCCTCAAATATCTTCGAAAAACGACAGTGTCATCCAGATGGCAATGACAAACCATCCGTTTAAGGTGTTGAATCAGGTTGTCAGTCACATGTTCGAAGGTGGCTGGAGCGCAACACAATCCAAACGGCGTGACTTTGAACTCATAGTGCCCTTCAGGGCTTTTGAAGACATTCTTTTACCAGTTGTATTTGCCAAATTCGATTTGGCAATAGCCTGACAGCATGGCCATAATTGATAACTACTTCGCTCCCTTCAAGCAGTCTAGAGTGTCATGATATTTTTCAGTCGTCGGTAGTCGACGCAGGAATGCTATCTGCCGCCCTTCTTCACAAGGACGCCAGGAGAGGACCAAGGACTCTCTGAATGTTCAGTGATGTCATTTTGAACCATATACATCATTCCAGATTATCCGTCTTTCAGCTGTCGACGTTCTGTATAAGCGCTGGTTAATAGGTGGATGTTCCAGTGTTGATACATGTTTCGCCATGGGCTAATTTGTCTCTCTTTTCTCCATACCGGTTTTTAAAGCATCCGAAAATTTAGGCAGAATGGCTATTACTCTCCGACGTTTTTGCTCGGTCAGGCCAGATCCTATTGGCAATTCGATAACAGCATCCTTCCCTACGTTGTCGGTAGTGGTGCCGGAGCACGATTCTTAGTCGATGACACGAAGCTGCTCTTCCTGGACTGATTTTGCTGCCAGTGCGCACGTACCTCTAGGGATCAATTGCTGCTGCTCGTGACAGTTAGTGTTCAAAAGTTCTCCTTGACCACCTATATGATCGTCGCTGGTACGTAGATTTCTTTTGTCAGCCTGAGTACCATTTTTCAGTCCACAAAAGCTTCACAGTTTAATAGAGCATCTCGACCAGTGACAAACATTTGCCTCATTGATGGCAGAGGGATAACAGCTTCTTCAACGGCAAACAGACATCCACAGCAATCTTCGTTGTACATATTTCTTGGAATACCTTCGTCAGTCTAGGGCTCTGATATTCCACAGTTTGTGACCACTACTACTTGTGGAGCCTCAAGCAGACCTATCCAAGAATACTATCAGGACTACATTCTGCTGAAACGACAAATCCAAAGGGTTGTGTTCTGTCATTGAGCTTTAATCTTGCAGTGCATGTTCCTGTCGGTTGGATGTTTTCCCCATTTGCAACCTTCAGTGCAATCGCTTACGTATCACGGAATATAGTCTCCTTTAGCTGGCGATGATAAGAATTCGAGATTACAGGAAAAGAAGCCCCAGTCAGTTAGTGTCCGGTCTGGTTGGCCGATTATGATGACGCCAGTTTTCTGTCATCATGGTAACTACCATTCACGCAGGATTTTCATCTATGGCGGCGTCGCCTCCGTAGGTGGTCGCCTCGCTTAATTTTCCAGATTTTGGCTCGTACCTCTGCGTGGCGAATGGCTACGGCATATTGAGGATTGACCTCACTTAGTGTACGACGATGAGCTACAGCCCACAGGTCGACTGTAATAGTCTACAGTTGATTGGCGTAAATAGGGCTGGTGTTATGGTTGACGTCCTGCGTCGTGACTGTCGAAAAATCGTCTTCTCTCTCGGTGGTTGTGCACGACGTGTTCAGAGCATCCATAGTGAAAATAGAGCAGATTATTGCCCTCCATCTTCCAAATGTCAGTTCTTCTACGGGGCGTTTTACTTGGTGGAGGAATTGGTTGTACCTGCGTTGATTGGAAGTTTGTTTGTCATTTGACGGCGGCGGCCTAATTCCGAGACGGCCGAGTCCATTCTTCATGACTTGTTCGACTGTTGGTAGAGATTGGCGCCGAAGATCAGTTCACCATTTCTTCAACATTCTGTATTACCTGCTGACATATGGGGTCGACGTTCACGGCCGCTACCTCTTGTGTATTCCGATCACCATTTCTGGCTGTCATGAACCGCTTCTTTTGTTGTCTTTCGTATGAAAGAAGCAAGGTCATGGGGGTATTCCACAAACGCCACAGATACCACATTCGGAAGTCCGCCATACCTCTTTCTTCAGACTATTTTTCTGTTGCATTTCCTCGATATACTGTTGCCATTTGATGAATGCCTCAGTTGTTGTGGCATCCTTTATCAGAACAGCTTGGTACATGCCATCCAGGACTAGATCTTAATTCTCACGAAGTAATGAGTGCTATTGACAGCGTATTTCAAATTAAATTCATTAAATTAATTCATTACTTTTAGATTTTATGAAGGCTTTTGCCACCGTACTTCGTTAGCGACTTCTAATGAAGTTATGTGCATATGGAGTATCGTCACAGTTGTGCTATTGGATTCGTTATTTCCAATCAGAAAGGTCACAGGTCATAGTAATTGACGGAAAATCATAGAGTAAAACAGAAGCAACATCTGGTTTTCTCGTCGCAAGTGATATAGGCCCTTGCTGGTCCTGACCTGCATAAACGATTTGGGAGACAATCTGAGCAGCACTCAGATTGTTTGCTGATGATGCTGCCATTTATCGTCTAATAAAATCATCAGACGACCCCAAAAATTACGTAACGGTTTGGACAAGACATCTGTATTGTGCGTAAATTGGCATCTGACTGTAAATAATGAAATGCATGAAATCGTTCTCATGAGTATCAAATAAAATCCTCCAAATATCAGTTACAGAGTACATAATACAATTTTGAAGGGTGTAAATTTAACCTAATACTTAGGGATTGCGACTGCGAGTAACTTACATTGCAACAATCAGACAGATAATTTTGTGGGTAAAGCAAGCCAAAAACTACGATTGACTGGCAAAATACTGATAAGATGAAACAGGTCTACTAAAGAAACTGCCTACACTACGCTTGTACGTCCTCTTTTGGATCGGTGTGGAATTCACATCAGATAGAATCGACACAGGACATCGAAAAATTCAAACAACCTCATTTTGTACTATCACGAAATAGGGGAGAGAGCGCCGCGGATATGATACGTGAATTCGGGTGGCAATCGTTAAAACAAAGAGCGTTTTTCGATGCAGCAAGGATCTTCTCAGAAAATTTCAATCACCAACTTTCTCCTCAGAGAGAAAATATTTTGTTGAATGGTTATCATAATAAAACAAAAGAGAAATCAGACCTCACAGAAAGATTTAAATGTTCGTTTTTCCCGCGCGCTGTTCGAGAGGGGAACGGTAGAGAAATAGCTTCAATGTGGTTCTATGAACCTTCTCCCAGCCGCTTAATTGTGAATTGCGGAGTAATGATGTAGATGTAGATGTAGATCCAACGAAGAGCGTCGCGTTTCTTCACGGGATCGTTTTGTCGGCGCGACGGCGTTGCAGGGATGCACAATAAATTCCAGTGGCAGACGTTGAAATAGAGGCATTGTGAAAGAGTACTTTCCGGGAAGAGAGGACAGCATATTACAGCCTGCCACATTCCTCTCGCGAAATGTCTACGACGAGAAAATACGGGAGATTATAGCTAATACAGAGGCTTTCTTGCAACCATTTTTCCCATGGGACATTCGCCAATGGAGCAGTTCGTCATGTGGCTTGAGAAGTATTGATGTAGACTTCGATGCGTCTCCTTTCATAAAATGCGAGATTTTGTCGGCTTATATCACGTTCGCATTCACAATGTTGCAAAGGACCAAACCATTCTGTGTGTACTACTGTCGTTTCTCCTTGACGTTGGGCCCACTTCTTCATTTGTTCTTCTGCTAATCGAACTTGTAGTTGATTGTCACCAAACGTTTTCTTCAGTTCGGCTTGGATTTCACTCAGTTATTGAGGTTCTCCTCGATGCGTAAGAATCACTATTGGGCTGCGGTGTCCGAATAGAAGTACACGTTTACCATCCCATCTGTTGGATCTGGCGACTCGGTCGAATCTTTTGAACCGCTCCTGAGAAGCATCTACAGAAAACACTGATAAATACCTGGTGCGCAGCTGACTTGCTACTGGCTTGGGATCAACTGGTCTCATGAATACACGGGCTGTAGGAACGATGAACCGCTTGTGTTCCGGTTTGTGTCCGTGTTTCTTTCTTTTTTCTTTTTTCATCAGCCCTCTGACTGGTTTGAAGCGACCCGCCACGAATTCCTTTCCTGTGCTAACCTCTTCATCTCAGAGTAACACTTGCAACCTACGTCCTCAATTATTTGCTTGACGTATTCCAATCTCTGTCTTCCTCTACAGTTTTTGCCCTCTACAGCTCCCTCTAGTACCATGGAAGTCATTCCCTCATGTCTTAGCAGATGTCCTATCATCCTGTCCCTTCTCCTTATCAGTGTTTTCCACATATTCCTTTCCTCTCCGATTCTGCGTAGAACCTCCTCGTTCCTTACCTTATCAGTCCACCTAATTTTCAACATTCGTCTATAGCACCACATCTCAAATGCTTCGATTCTCTTCTGTTCCGGTTTTCCCACAGACCATGTTTCACTACCATACAATGCTGTACTCCAGACGTACATCCTCAGAAATTTCTTCCTCAAATTAAGGCCGGTATTTGATATTAGTAGACTTCTCTTGGCCAGAAATGCCTTTTTTGCCATGGCGAGTCTGCTTTTGATGTCCTCCTTGCTCCGTCCGTCATTGGTTATTTTACTGCCTAGGTAGCAGAATTCCTTAACTTCATTGACTTCGTGACCATCAATCCTGATGTTAAGTTTCTCGCTGTTCTCATTTCTACTACTTCTCATTACCTTCGTCTTTCTCCGATTTACTCTCAAACCATACTGTGTACTCATTAGACTGTTCATTCCGTTCAGCAGATCATTTAATTCTTCTTCACTTTCACTCAGGATAGCAATGTCATCAGCGAATCGTATCATTGATATCCTTTCACCTTGTATTTTAATTCCACTCCTGAACTTTTCTTTTATTTCCATCATTGCTTCCTCGATGTACAGATTGAAGAGTAGGGGCGAAAGGCTACAGCCTTGTCTTACACCCTTCTTAATACGAGCACTTCGTCCTTGATCGTCCACTATTATTATTCCCTCTTGGTTGTTGTACATATTGTATATGACCTGTCTCTCCCTATAGCTTACCCCTACTTTTTTCAGAATGTCGAACAGCTTGCACCATTTTATATTGTCGAACGCTTTTTCCAGGTCGACAAATCCTATGAAAGTGTCTTGATTTTTTTTTTTTTAGCCTTGCTTCCATTATTAGCCGTAACGTCAGAATTGCCTCTCTCGTACCTTCACTTTTCCTAAAGCCAAACTGATCGTCACCTAGCGCGTTCTCAATTTTCTTTTCCATTCTTCTATATATTATTCTTGTAAGCGTCCGGCCCCGGTAGCTGAGTGGTCAGCGTGACGGAATGTCAATCCTAAGGTCCCGGGTTCGATTCCCGGCTGGGTCGGAGATTTTCTCCGCTCAGGGACTGGGTGTTGTGTTGTCCTAATCATCATCATTTCATCCCCATCGACGCGCAGGTCGCCTAAGTGGCGTCAAATCGAAAGACTTGCACCAGGCGAACGGCCTACCCGACGGGAGGCCCTAGCCACACGACATTTCATTTCATTCTTGTAAGCAGCTTCGATGCATGAGCTGCTAAGCTGATTGTGCGATAATTCTCGCACTTGTCAGCTCTTGCCGTCTTCGGAATTGTGTGGATGATGCTTTTCCGAAAGTCAGATGGTATGTCGCCAGACTCATATATTCTACACACCAACGTGAATAGCCGTTTTGTTGCCACTTCCCCCAATGATTTTAGAAATTCTGATGGAATGTTATCCATCCCTTCTGCCTTATTTGACCGTAAGTCCTCTAAAGCTCTTTTAAATTCTGATTCTAATACTGGATCCCCTATCTCTTCTAAATCGACTCCTGTTTCTTCTTCTATCACATCACACAAATCTTCACCCTCATAGAGGCTTTCAATGTATTCTTTCCACCTATCTGCTCTGTCCTCTGCATTTAACAGTGGAATTTCCGTTGCACTCTTAATGTTACCACCGTTGCTTTTAATGTCACCAAGGATTGTTTTGACTTTCCTGTATGCTGAGTCTGTCCTTCCGACAATCATATCTTTTTCGATGTCTTCACATTTTTCCTTCAGCCATTTCGTCTTAGCTTCCCTGCACTTCCTATTTATTTCATTCCTCAGCGACTTGTATTTCTGTATTCCTAATTTTCCCGGAACATGTTTGCACTTCCTCCTTTCATCAATCAACTGAAGTATTTCTTCTGTTATCCATGGTTTCTTCGCAGCTACCTTCTTTGTACCTATGTTTTCCTTCCCAACTTCTGTGATGGCCCTTTTCAGAGATGTCCATTCCTCTTCAACTCTACTGCCTACTGCGCTATTCCTTATTGCTGTATCTATAGCGTTAGAGAACTTCAAACGTATCTCGTCATTCCTTAGTACTTCCGTATCCCACTTCTTTGCGTATTGATTCTTCCTGACCAATGTCTTGAACTTCAGCCTACTCTTCATCACTACTATATTGTGATCTGAGTCTATATCTGCTCCTGGGTACGCCTTACAATCCAGTATCTGATTTCGGAATCTCTGTCTGATCATGATGTAATCTAATTGAAATCTTCCCGTATCTCCCGGCCTTTTCCAAGTGTACCTCCTCCTCTTGTGATTCTTGAACAGGGTATTCGCTATTACTAGCTGAAACGTGTTACAGAACTCAATTAGTCTTTCTCCTCTTTCATTCCTCGTCCCAAGCCCATATTCTCCTGTAACCTTTTCTTCTACTCCTTCCCCTACAACTGCATTCCAGTCGCCCATGACTATTAGATTTTCGTCCCCCTTTACATACTGCATTACACTTTCAATATCCTCATACACTTTCTCTATCTGTTCATCTTCAGCTTGCGACGTCGCCATGTATACCTGAACTATCGTTGTCGGTGTTGGTCTGCTGTCGATTCTGATTAGAACAACCCGGTCACTGAACTGTTCATAGTAACACACCCTCTGCCCTAGCTTCCTATTCATAACGAATCCTACACCTGTTATACCATTTTCTGCTGCTGTTGATATTACCCGATACTCATCTAACCAGAAATCCTTGTCTTCCTTCCACTTCACTTCACTGACCCCTACTATATCTAGATTGAGCCTTTGCATTTCCCTTTTCAGATTTTATGGTTTCCCTACCACGTTCATGCTTCTGACATTCCACGCCCCGACTCGTAGAACGTTATCCTTTCGTTGATTATTCAATCTTTTTCTCATGGTAACCTCCCCCTTGGCAGTCCCCTCCCGGAGATCCGAATGGGGGACTATTCCGGAATCTTTTGCCAATGGAGAGATCATCATGACACTTCTTCAATTACAGGCCACATGTCCTGTGGATACACGTTACGTGTCTTTAATGCAGTTGTTTCCATTACCTTCTGTATCCTCATGTCGTTGATCATTGCTGATTCTTCCGCCTTTAGGGGCAATTTCCCACCCCTAGGACAAGAGAGTGCCCTGAACCTCTATCCGCTCCTCCGCCCTCTTTGACAAGGCCGTTGGCAGAGTGAGGCTGACTTCTTGTGCCGGAAGTCTTCGGCCGCCAATGCTGATTATTTATCAAAATTTAAGCAGTGGCGGGGATCGAACCCGGGACCCAAAATGTTTTGATTATGAATCAAAGACGCTACCCCTAGACCACGGGTAATTTCTTTTACGTTGCCTAATTGGAGCCACGGTGATGTAGGTGTTGTGAAGTACTCGGCATCTCTACAATAGCACGTCGTAACCACATTCAATTCTACATCCGAAGGCAGGGTCGTCAGTGAGATTCAACACTTAATACTGAAAGCGCGTTTGTTACTGACACCAATGTACAGTCAGTACAGAGCTGACCTGGACGTAGAGATCCCCTGTTTATCTGCAGAATCCTTGAATATTCGGAATGCTGCTGTTTACACACACATCGAATATTCCAGAATATACAGACATTACAAACATTAGGTTTTTCAAGAACCTTCAAAAAGTGCTAAATACTAAGTAACAAATTATTGCCAGGGGTTGGGTTTGAACTTGAAACTCGAAGCACGCCAGCCAATGCTGCTTCTACCAGAACTGGCGACAGTATTTCGACAGATGCAGAATTATTACACTGCCAGACTATGACCGGACCTGACGCCTTAAGAAGCAGAAATTCTGAACATTGTAACAACAGACTTACGGATGGGATACATATGAGAGTCATTAAAGAATCTTATTATTTATATCTTTTCATCCTGAATTTTAATCCTTCCTTTGAATCTTTCTTTTGTTACCGTCAAGCTCCTTCGATATGTAGATTGAACAATTGTAGCAAAAGACAGCATCCGTGTCTTTACACCCTTCTTTACCTGAGTACATCGCTTATGGTCTTCCATTCCTATTGCTCTCTCTTGTTTCTTGTACACGTCGTATTTTACCCGTGTTTTCCTAAACTTACGCCTATTTACCTCAGAATTTCTGACATATTGCACCGTTTTACACTGTAGTATTTTCTATGTCAACAAATCCTAGAAACATGTCTTGATTTTTCTTACGCCTTGTTTTCGTAATGAAGCACAACGTTACAACTGCCTCTCTGATGCCTTTACACACCATAGACTCACACTAATCTGACATTGCTATTTTCGGGATTGTGTGGATGACATTTTTCCGAAAGTCTCATGATACGACCCTAGACTCAGATTCTGAACACCAGGCACATTTGTCTTTGTTTACCACTTCCCCCAATGATTTTAGAAATTCCGTTAGAATGTTATCGATCATTTCTGCCTTATTTGATCGCAAATCTTCTACAGCTGTGTTAAACTCTGACTCTAATGCTGGATCCCCAAATCTTGTATTGTCGATTACCATTTGTTCTTCTATCACGTCATCTTATATTTCCTCCCGTTCGTGCAGGCCATCAATGTACTCTTTCTGTCCATCCCCTGTCTCCTCTTTGAGGGAGCAGAATTCCCATTGTATTCTTACTGCTGACGCCTTTGCTTCTAATTTCACCGAAGGATGTTTTTACTTGTATATATGCTGAATCAATCTTTCCCACTATTTTATTCGGTCTGTTCACATTTTTCCTCTAACCCTGCACTCTGTGTTTATTCTTACGATCGTGAAACTCAAGGTATGTTACGTCTAAGAGATGCAAAGAGATTTGAAAAAATGGGATCGCAAGAAACACAGATTTCCAGTTGGGTAAACTTAAAATAAGAGAACTCGAGTCTTTCACTCAAGTCAAGGAAGTGACTGCCTAGCACGTCACAGAATCTCCATGTCACTTCTTCAAACCTTCCATACGACTCATAACCAGGATGCCACAGTTCTAGCGACAATTATCCGTGGATATAATTACTTTTCTAAGTTTCACGTGTGAAGAATATGCGACCATTTGTTCTCTTGTGCTTGTGATGAGGTAAAAGAAGTACTTTTCCTAACGTTGCCATGAAATGTATAGTACTGTCCAAAGGGTAATGTGTCAGTCGACAGTCGCGTAAGTTGAAGAGTGCATAAACGTTTGAACTAGCTTTGTCGTTGGTTGTTCAGTCTCTTTAATGGGTCAAGGCCTCATCCACCACCAGACTTCCGCTTTGCTGCCACGACCAAATGAATCAGATGAAAAATTTCACCGATAAACACAACAATGCCCTACAGTTTACCGTTATAAATGACAGCGACGTGTTGGTTAAACAGAAACGATTCTGAAATGGTGAAAAATAGGACCCTTGTTGAACACCATCTTAAGATTTATGAAACTGCGCGTTAAGTAGATTAGCCTTATATATGGAAGCTTCTGAAGTTCACCTTGGCTTCTGTAAAACTATTTTACGACTGACTTGGCTGACGGCTACTAATGAACTTATACACACCGCGCCCAAATCGAACTTTCGGCGAGGGCAATTGGCGCATTACGTCATCGTTGCGAACACCACAGCTGAGTGAATTACGTTCCGAATTGTCACCCGCTAATGGAGACTGAGATGGCTTTGTCCCACAGAAAATTTACCGTGCTTCGAAGATCTTTCAAGGAACAAAAACATTCCTTACGTCACCAGACAGTCTGCAGTCTCCACGAACTCGGTCGCACCCAGTGTCAAAGTAGTTACAGTTGCTGGGGTCTCATTGTGTGGTGTAAATAACGAGGGAGAATGCAAAATGCGGAGCTACACTCTTGGTGTAACGAAGTGAACAACGGGCTTTGTGGTTCCGGGATCTACCTAGTTCGAAGAGCAACGTGGAACTGCTTCATAAGGGGAACTTCCCTACCTGGTCCTTTTAGTAAAACTGCTATTGCTTGTGGTCGAAATTCGACATATTATGTTTATAAAGTAACAAAACTGATTTTTTTAGTATTAGTTATTGGAATTTATTCGTTTCCAGATTCTTCGTTATTCCTGAACACTATGCAGGTTTTTAGGTCTTACCTGAAAGTTACGAGGAAGGGAGTAAGAGCGAAGTGGAAGCATGAGCGAATAAAAGACACAAATGAGGGAAATAACTGCTTTATTCTACAATTTAAGAATACAAAACTTCAGTACAAACAATTATTTATTAATATTCTTCCGTTATTCGTTAAATGTCCTTGCTCGCTGTGTTCACAAATATAAAATTTCAGATCATCGAAAGATCGAACTCTACGAGTAGCCCAGATGCAAAAGCCGCTAAACGGATTTTTTGTCGATTTTGAGTTGGGCTCACTGGCACACTGCCATATAGATTCTTTCAACTCCTATACGATGGAACAGGTTATTAGGGTGCCAGACAGTTTCGCAGGAATTGTCCACTAGGGTGGATTTTAAGCGACCACTGTGCGCTACTTCATTTTATAACTTAGCTGGTCGTGCTTACTATTCTTTTTATTTTATCTGCACCTACAGACTTTTCAAAACCCATGATGTGGTTCCCCTTAATCATCCCCCCCCCCCCCCCACTCGCCTCCACTCCCCCCACCCTCTCGTTGTCATTTACTACTTCTACATATTTAAGCATGGGACTTTGTTTCAGACACAAATTCCCAAAGATGCATGATTGGAAACACCCCTTCGGAAAAATAAGATGTAACGAACTTACCACGCAAGAGCCGGCCGCGGTGGTCTCGCGGTTCTAGGCGCGCAGTCAGGAACCGCGCGACTGCTACGGTCGCAGGTTCGAATCCTGCCTCGGGCATGGATGTGTGTGATGTCCTTAGGTTAGTTAGGTTTAACTAGTTCTAAGTTCTAGGGGACTGATGACCTAAGATGTTAAGGCCCATAGTGCTCAGAGCCATTTGAACCATTTTACCACGCAAGACGTAACAAAAATTCACCAAACTTTTTACCAGAAAAGAGCCCGAGAGTGGAAAAGCAACTACGTAGCTCAACATGTCTCTACCACCTCCCCTAAAAGAAGATCCGGCAAGGACGAAAAAAGAAAACAAACCATCACCACCTATCTTTCTTTAGCCGAAAAGAGGGTCCAGGAGTTCGAAAATGTTGCTGTTTGCGAAGTGGCTTTCTTGCTAATTTTTGAAATCAAGAAAGATTGTGTTACCGGTTTGTGCCACAAAATTTTAGACCAAGATGCAGTTCCCACTGGGGCGAGAGGACGCGACAGAAGAAACAACTCGTATAAAGCGACAAAACAGTATGTGAAAAATCACTTTAAGAAGTTCATCCCATTAGAACGTCACTACTCGCGAGGAACCAACACCTAAAGAGCCTATTTAAGACGAGAACAGAGCATAATGAAAATGTGGACCATGTACTATGAAGAGAATCCTGAAAACGTTGTAATGTATGATAATTACAGGAGCGTTTAGTGCCAAGATTTCAATATTGGCTCTGGTGCCTCATATGTTGATAACTGCTCGACATGCTCATCGCTGAAAAATCATTTTGAAGCGGAACAAGGAAGCGCCGAAAAGCAGAGCCTTCAAAGCCAGTTCAACGCCCACAAGACAGAACTGAACCGGTGTACACAAAGCTGAAGAAATAACGAGGGCGAAATAACTCTGAACTACGACTGTCAGAAGAATCTAGTACTACCAAAGGTGCCATATCAATTGGCCTGTTATTTCCGTCTAATGTACGTTTACAACTTTACATTCTTCAAGGTCTCCTAAGAGTCCCATCCGCAGCTCGTGGTCTCGCGGTCGCGCTCTCGGTTCCCGAGCCCGTGGTTCCGGGTTCGATTCCCGGCGGGGTCAGGGATTTTCACCTACCTCGAGATGACTGCGTGTTTGTGTTCTCGTCATCATTTCATCATCATTCATGAAAGTGGCGAGATTGGACTGAGCAAAGGTTGGGAATTTGTACGGGTGCTGATAACCGCGTAGTTGAGCGCTCCACAAACCAAACATCATCATCATCATCATCATCCTAAGAATCCCCCAGAACACCAACACAGTGTTTACATACATTAGGTTGGAACATGAATATGCCAAAAAACAAACAAAAAATCATCGATAATTCACCACAAACTAACTCACCTAAATTGCGAAGGAGCGGAAAAACTTCGGTTGTTTTCCGACGGATGTAGAAGTCAGAATAAGAACAGGACGATGTTCAGCATGCTATGTCACTGGTTTCCTCTCGAAGCTCCCAACAGTCTAAAAGAAACAGAGCTGTGGTTCCCAATAATGGGCCACTCATTCATCCCACCTGACAGGCTTTTTCGCAATATCAAAAAACGACTTCGCAAGTTAAGCGCCATCGCAAACCCATCTGTATAGCCTTTCACACTGAGTAATTAATTATTTTTCTAGTTGTTTTTAAAACAAAAATGAAATCTTCATCTTCAGTAGTTTGAGTGGGAGGAGTTTTCCGCGAGTGTCTCAGCTTCGCTTATCACGCAGTTAGCAGCTTTTGCACCGGGGTACTGTCTTGTTGCAACATGTAACTGATCCTGCATGAACACAGAAACCTTTATATACGAGTTAAGTTGCGCTTCAAGACTGGGCCTCGGGAGGGGATGTTGTACATCACGTTGTCGAGGTTTCTGGCAAAATGCGGCACAAACTTACCACTATGGGCAAAATCTATATGGGTTTTCACGCCATAAATGTGAGAGATTCCCTGGTAGTTCCCCAATGCCACAACTGTGGCGATCTAGATCACATACACAAGCATTGCAAACGAAAGCCGGCTTTCTCTAGGTGTGAGGCCGAAGATTATGTCAGAAAAAATTGTGGCAGAACTGCCGTGTGCATCCCCTGCACGCAAAGAGGAAAGAAAACCTGCAACACCGCTGGAAGGAACTGCCCTACCTACAGGACTCGCACCATCTGTTCGGGCAACAGGACACATTTCACATTTTAAACGAACTATCAAATGAAATCTGAAGCAAAGTCCCGAGAGAATTCCAAAGGAACAACCAAAACTGGGATAAAACCGAAATTAGACTCCATGCACCCATCCTGTTCCGTCAGGGCGTGGACTTGGCCAGCCGCCTCAGGGCTGGGATCCGCCACGTCTCGCATTAGGGGGAGGGTGTACAACCCACCGATCTTGACATAGCACCAAACATGACAGTAGAAGCAGGAATTACGTTAGATGTAGTTTAAGATAGGATAATTTGTTAGTAGGCCTATACAACTGCAGCGAATCTAATGTCTTGGGCTGGCCCGATACCAGGGGCATGCCCACTGGGATTAGCTCGGTGGGCACGGCCAACAATGTAGGTTTGTATATCATGCTGGCACACCTGGAACGCTGCAGGTAGTGTAGATTAGTTTAAGTATTGTACAACGTAGCACAAAAACAGAAATAGACATCAATGAACTAACAACATAAGTAATTTAGTAAGTCCAAGCAACATGTAGAATTAAAATAGTAGCAAAACCTAGAGATGCTCATGGTGGAACAGTAATAGAAATATAAACACAACCTGTAGTAAATAATGTAGCTGCAGTAATTCTAATGTAAATGTAAACCTAGGACCCACTAATGTAGTTAGGTAGTGGGTTGATCATGTATCAATTGTTATTTGAATAAAGAATTTAAAAAGAAAACTGAAAAGATGAAATAGTACCCGACGACATTTGTACACAAAGAAACAAAATTCGCTTATTTTTTGACGTTCCTGGTAAAACTCGGCAAACAGTAGCGTTATTCTATAAACATTTGACATGTATTCATATTCCATTAATTAATTCTGCTTTCGTATTTATATTTCTACTAAGAGGAGCAATGTAGTTTATCGGTTAACCACTTATGGACAGAGAATTCAAACTCTACTGTATAGTAATTATTAGTTTTTCACTAATTATTGCAAGTTGTTTTATCTTAGCTGTGCCAAATGTTTGCTTCACCTGGCATGGAACTGAGTATATCATTAATCACTGTGGGAAAATCTTCATTTTTTGTATGCTAGAATAACTTAATTTAACGTGGATTGTGATAAAATGTTCTGTGTAATATTTCCATAAATATCGTTAACGATATTATTTTGATCATTGACGAATGACAGCGTTATTTATGGAGCCCTGTTATCAAACTGCGGAAATTACCTTGCTTGGTCATTACCAATTTGTTTCTAAAAATCCAAAAACTCTACCATGTAGCAAAGCCCTCATATTTTTAGTTAAGATGATATGATGAAATTTATGAAACTCATTCCAACATGTAATGAAATTTCCTAGTACGGTTACATGTGATCCATGTGGAACAAATTGTAAACTGTGTTGAAAATCACCTGACAAAACAAAAGTTTTGCCTCCAAAAGTTTTGTGTTTACTTTATTTATCTATAGACAAATCTCTGAATACGCTATCTATAAGTTTCAGTATTTGAAGCAGACACATGGAAACGTCGTCATTAAGAATCAATGAACATTAATTAATGTACGAACCACATTTACTGTTTGATGTTGTTATATTGGGCACTGAATTTTCCAAAACTGGAATGGGCAATATAAACACATTGTGCAAGAATACACCTCCAATTAGAAGAGTTGAAGCTATGCCACTAAAGCCTGTTGCAGTGCAATGCAACGAAGATTCAGCGAATTTAATAAATGAATAATTGCAGTTTGTGTGCCTTAAATGTGTTTTGCTTGACTGCTCATGCAGGCTGCGGTAAAACCTGCTTGAGCAGTTCAGCAAAGCACATTTGAGGCAGTGCCACGGTACTGAACTTCACAAATAACACGGCTAATTATAGTAAGTAAGCTCTTCACTGTTATCTCTTTCGTAAAGTTCAGTAAAATGTAACTTATCATGGATTGGATCTAAAATATTTACATCAGGAAATTCTGGCACTGACTTTGGAAAAGATAATCCAAGTAATCGACATGTCAGCTTACAGTCATTCAAAATATCGTCATTTCTAATAGTGCTCTGTGTAACAGATTTCTTCATTTTACTCCCTTAAGAAATCTTCGCGAAGAAATATTCTAAATTCAAGCCACAAAACGAAAGCATATGTTAGTACGTTTAGTGCACATATTACATTAAATAATGATGCATTTCCTTTATCAAATTTAGTTGCTGTGGTTCATTTAAACATTCATACCATTCACTGTCATTTGAAGCAATACCACGAACATTGTAAGTTTTAGTATCTTCACATGATTCAGGACAACAAACGTGGAATAATATCAAACGTAAATGAAGAAGTTCTACATCCCTTGCAGATACTACATACACGCGTGTAATATTTCAACACTACTATGTACTCTCTTCTTTCATTTTTTTCAGTACCCACCCAAACATAGTGCAAAGGAGTGTCAGTTAATGGTATATATTCGCCGATGTATCGTTTTCATTTTATGCAAAGAATGATAATAATTTTATTCACATTTTCAACTGCATCCCGTTCTTGTTCTACGCTGAAGTAGTCATTTTGTGTTTGTGGTAATGAACATCAAGCTTAATGATAGTGTGCAACAGAAAATACGTCGGAAATTCACAAATATACCGTGGCTCTTCGCCTGATTCGACATAACGGCCATTCACAAAATTGCTCACTTCATCATTTTCAACCTCATCATATCCTTTATATACGTATTTATAAGTGTATTTAACACTTTTAACTGTAGTGAAAACTTCAACATTCACATGGCAGTCAATTTTTAGCAGATAAATGTGGATTATATGATTCAGTGAGTGTCCTCGAACATTAATGCTAACACCATTATCACACCATCTGTACAATGGATACACATTAACTGAATGGCGTGTGATTTCACAGAAATGTTAAAAATATTGTTGTGCATTTGCCAACTGTCACACACACAGAGTTTTAATTAAGGGCATTGTATTTTCCATGTATATGTCTGGCAAATATTTGTATAGTTTACAGTGAGCTCAAATATCTAAAATTTCTACACTTACGATTAACCAATATCACAGATGTCTACTATTTTATCGACTCCACATAAAGTCAAAAATGGGCATGTGGAAATTGCTTTTTTTGAAAGTCATTTGCGTAAGTGATTGCGTGCAATTTATATGTTTCGTTACTATTAGATCAATTAAATCTTTCAATTGAGCCTTGAATAGCACAGAAATTTCTGGAAGGAAAGTAGTAGGTTCATGTGAATCGACCTTTTTAATAATTTCCAGCCAATTAGGATTAGAAGTCACTGTAACAAATAATGAAGGTTTCCCAAAATGTTGAACAGTTTATACTGTACGCAAATAATTATGATACGTGTTTCTCCGCGAACCACTAAATTAAGAAAGCAAAATAACTCTTCTTCCAATATTTACAGTATCATTTAGGTTTTGTTGTAAATAATAACAGAAGTTATTGTAAATTTCTGAGCTTAGAGCAGACTGATTTTGCCTTATGCAATGGAGTCTCGTAACTCCAGTACAAACATACATATCAACAACCCATTGCAAAAATAATTTTTGTCAGTGATGTACAAGGATGACCTCTAATTGAAAACAAGTAGCGTGCCTATTGCAAGATGGTAACTTTATTTGTAGGCTATCCTGCAAGGGCCATATTTGGTGTATTATGGAGCAAATAACATACCTTCCATTGTCTCTATTAGGAAATAATAATGGATATGATAACGAATCTAGTGAGGAATGTAAAACTGAAATGTTTTTGACTATACCACTGTTTTTAGGAAACACACCATACCTCTTTTGAATGGTGGTGAGCCACCGATTGTGATATAAACAGTGGCCAGATCAGTTTGAATTGCATCGTTGTAATGCCAGAGTTCAAAAGAGTGTGTACACATTGTGAAGAAAGTACATCAGGATTAACGTGTTCTAATTTAATAGCAGTTTCATACATGACATTGTTATTACTACTGAATGACTAATTTGACTGCCCATTCAGTCTAGATCGATGTCATAAAAATATACTGCTCATAACATGGCGAACGATCATACGTAGAAATCATGGGACCTGACCTTTGATAAAAAAAAGCCCTGTATCTAACAGTTGTACACATCACTTAAAACAATGTCTGAAATTTTGGCAGCAGAACTGATCATAGCAAATGCTGCACTGTACCTCTGAATGTCATTGAAATAATTCTTTGATTTCTCTTTAATTCTTGGATCATTTGAAGTGTATCCTTGATAAGATGCCTTGAAAAATAAGTATTGTGTTAGCGCTGGCAAATTATCTTTTCCCATACGACAGCACGATATTAAGACATTGGAACACGTATAGTAACCTCTGATACGAGATATTTTTCATTACAGCATCTGCACTGTAAATTGATCAAACAGGAGTTGTAACTGTAAAAATTATGTGGAATTACCTTCAGAGCATATTTAAGTGTATCGTTCAATAAAATAATTGCATTATCTTTATGGATGTCCACATCTTTATTACGTTCTTCGCTCAAAAATTTGTCTGTCTAGCTGTATGCCTTTCACTCTGAACTGTTAGCATTCTCCTTCTAGGTATAGCCCAAAACAAACGTTATTTCCACATAATAAGAGAGGCCAGAAGTCATAGTTATTCAAAATGAAGAAATCAAAGATTATTCAGATATGCCGGCCGGTGTGGCCGAGCGGTTCTAGGCGCTTCAGTCTGGAACCGCGCGACCACTACGGTCGCAGGTTCGAATCCTGCCTCGGGCATGGATGTGTGTGATGTCCTTAGGTTAGCTAGGTTTAAGTAGTTCTAAGTTCTAGGGGACTGATGACCTCAGATGTTAAGTCCCATAGTGCTCAGAACCATTTGAACCATTTTATTCAGATTTTCTGGTAGCGGTGGCAGATAACTGCTGACAGAAAAGTAAGCGAAGTAATTACCCCAGTACACCACGTTATTTTCATACTTCGTTACTACGATAATACGATTTCCATTGTTGACAACATCATCGACCGGGCACCACTCACATTTGGCTCCCGGGCATGTGTGCGTTACTGCAAATGAAACACGTAAACCTGAAAGTCTCTAGAATGTGATTGCAGGAAACGCCATTACTTTGGTATGTTATTTCCACCGTTGCACCTGATCGGTAAGCGGGGCAGAAGTTGTTAACACTTCAATTTTCGATATTCACGAACTGGAGCTTTTAATGCGTGGCAGAGAGGGTATCATCAGTGTTATGAAAATGAAAGCACCTACTTCCCTTTACCACTCTTAACGGCCATGTACACACATTATTTTTTCTTTGTGCACATTTATGGTAAAGCAACTTTCAAATTATTTAAATTCCATTGGCTTCCTTGTACAATTAATCTTAAAAATCTGTACTTGAATTGTTGATAAGTCCTTTGTCACCTGAGCCCTGCACGTTGTTCGAAAGTACTGGCGGCTTCGTACTCCCGTGTCTGCTGCAACTGCGGAGCTACACCTCGTACATGACTGCGACCTGAAAGCAAAATATCCTGCGTCGCAAACTTTCCATCTACATTATGCTTCCGAAAAACGTTTGAAGTCTGCTGCGTCTTTCCTGTTTCCACAACTACTGGAGGCTCGCCTCTACTCTACTCTTACGGCTGGCTAAACCTATCGTCAATATTCAAAATAAAACTATCGAAGCAAGTTCTGCCCATAATAGCCTTAATAATAATTACTGCATTTCTGTTATTTCATTCAGATCGGTCAGTGCTGTCGCCTATGCCGTATCTACGAGAGCACTGAACCTCTATCCCACAGGGTACATACTGCCGATTCTCCTCCGTGCCGGCACAACACAAATCCTGACGTTAAAATTACAATTCAGTCTGTCTTCAACTGTTACGTAGATACTCCGTGGAACGAAAACGGTGGGTTGTCTATTCTGCTCCGTTTTTTGGACGACAGTTAGAGTGACGTTTACTTGGTTTCTAGTGCAAGTCTTCTACTACGAGACGTAGCATATTTTACCTGTAGCATGTTAAGACAATATCGCTATTCATGTTGGAGAAAAACCTAGTGCGGTAGTGCAGCAAAAATAATAATTCTTTTCTACAATAAAAGTCGATTACAAATACAGAAACGTTCATTATTGTTCATTTTACACCAGAAACATATGAATTTTGCATCTTACCTTAAAGTTTGTGAAGCTATTACAAATAAAAGACCTTCCTTTTCTTCCAACCACCTCCACTTGCACGGATGGATCTATTTTTGAATATTTTCTACTTTATTAACTAAGTAGAACTCTTTAGAAATGGTTCCTTTTCTTTCTGGTCGGTTATGTTTTCTGTAAGACTGACTCTCGGTCATGCAGGACTCTTCAAATAATACTAGCAACATGTAATCGGCACAATACTCTTCTTTATTGTTCAGTTTTAAGGAAAATTGGACACTGTTTCAAGCAAACAAATAGCACGTTCTCATAGTGATTGGAGGACTGATGAGAGATTTAATTGTGTTCCGTGAAAGGTATTTCATTGAAGGCGGAGAGTACAGCGAGAACTGTAAGTAAGCCCCCATCTCGTGGTCGTGCGGTAGCGTTCTCGCTTCCCACGCCCGGGTTCCCGGGTTCGATTCCCGGCGGGGTCAGGGATTTTCTCTGCCTCGTGATGGCTGGGTGTTGTGTGCTGTCCTTAGGTTAGTTAGGTTTAAGTAGTTCTAAGTTCTAGGGGACTTATGACCACAGCAGTTGAGTCCCATAGTGCTCAGAGCCATTTTTGAACTGTAAGTAATATTTTACCTTGATCGCAGCGAAGTAAACAATAACTGCCGCTTTTAGAGTAGTGTTACCATCTTCAGATATGTGTGGATATAACCAACATCTCTACTTTCCGTTAGAATATTGCGACGTTCTGTTTCTAGCACTTTCATAGACATCTGGGGGTGATAGTATCATACCTGTTTATTGCCTGAGAAGTAGAAATTTAGCGACGACACCAAAAGAAACAATCACAGAGGCTTCTGAAGTTCCACAGAGGAAAAAGAAAGTGAAGTAAATTTTTCAGTACGTATAGTAAGTCACGTTGGTTATAGTGGCTTTCTTGTCTGTTGCACAACACGTTCTACTGCCGACAAGTTAGGAGATGTTTTATATCCAAATAGCATCATACCTAAAAGACAAACAATAGATATTAAGTAATGTATAAAGGCAGCTGTTATTTTACGGGAAGATTTTGTACGACTCTAAAACTCCATGAATGTATGACAGAGTCCAGACTGTTTCTATATCGTAAAGTTGCGAAGGGAGTGTCCCGATAGGATATAATTGGCACAACAAAATATTGCCCGTATTCATGACAGTCTTGATTACTGATCTGAGAATTGACCGTCAGCAATGTGGACGATTTCTCGTACTTGGCTGCAGTATCGAGTGCTTCCTAGTCGCTGAAGTGGAAATTTTCGGAAAATTGGTGAATAATTGAACTATTTACAGTGATGTTATGAGGTAGTTTCCATTCCTCTTGCGCATTTTGTTAGATAGTCGAGCTTCTTTTTCTCTTTTTTTGTGTTGTTTAGTGTATCGAGAACGTAATGCCTTTCTCAATAGATAAGTAGTTCCATTCGCTACTGTAATCCCTGTTCGTACCAGTAAAATCTTAATGAGCAATTCCCAAATGGTAATACACTGGTTTTCAAACTTAAAGCAACAAACCGCTATTTGCCCTTACTGTGTCTAATTCACAATATATTCATACAGATTGTCATCGGATGTCCATACGATCGTGTTCTGTACGAAAGATGGCATTCCGGTCAACGGACAACCACGCCACGATGACGTTAGGGCACATATCAAACGGTATACTGTTTGCTGGGTAGTTCCACATCTGCAATCGCTGTGAACACAGTCACAGACGGTGCAGTACGGCACAGAGAAGACGCCTACCAGACTCTGTGGTGGAGGGCCAGAGGAAGAATGGAAGCAGGACAGTCGCAAACTGATGTGGCCCGATGGATTAATGGAAATAGTTCTGTTGTTTCTCGGGTGATGATGATGATGAGGTCCCATACTCCGAGGAGCGTAGGGGACGATGCGGGAGACCCGCACCGCTGTACTAGGCAAGGTCCTAGCGGAGGTGGTTTGCCATTGCCTTCCTCCGGCCGTAATGGGGATGAATGATGATGATGAAGACGACACAACAACACCCAGTCATCTCGAAGCAGGAAAAATCCCCGACCCCTCCAGGAATCGAACCCGGGACCCCGTGCGCGGGAAGCTCGGGTGTGACGACAGTTTACAGAGACCGTGACTGCATCCCGACAACCAGGACAGTGCCGACCACGTGTGACATCAGAAGAAAGGACCGTTATTTGACTGTACAGGCACGACGGTACAGCCTTAGTACTGCACGGTAACTGGCATCTGGCCTCGCAGCATCCACTGGAATTGTTGTATCGAGGCAGACGGTGTACGGAAGGCTTCGTCAGAGTGGCCTTTATTGTTGTAGATGTGCTGTATGAGTACATCTGTCACCTCTTCACGGAGGGGAACGTGTAGAGTGGAGTCGTCAACATGTCACCCGGACGGTCGAACAGTGGGCCAATGTTCTTTTCACAGATGAGTCCCGAATTGGTCTGGAGAGTAGTTTTCGACGGATTTGCGTCTGTAGACTAAGTGGAACCCGATTTCGGGACTCAAACATTGTGCAAAGAGACCAATGTCGAGGAGCATCCCTAATGTTGTGGGCAGGGATTATGCTGACCACTCGAACAGTTCTTCATGAAATTGTGCAGGAGAATTGGCAAGTTTTAACTGCAGTCAGGTATCGTACTACATCTTGGGACCTCATTCTCAGTTGTTGCTAGGTGCTGTGGAACCCAGAATTCGTACTGATAGACGATAATGCTCGACCTCACAGAGCACGGGTGGCTGATGTTTTCTTGTAAACGGATGATATCGCACGCATTGCGTGGTCTGCCCGCGTGTCTAAGAGGCACCAGGGAGACGGGTTGCATCATGTCAGCAACCACTAACCACTTTCCAAAATTTGCGAACAGCTCTGCAAAAAGAATGGGCGTTATTGCTTCAACATGAAATTGATGATATCATTCACAGTATGTCTCGTCGTTGCTAGGCCAGTATTGCTTCCAGAGGTGGTCACTCCATACACTGAGCACTTTAACCAGTTGTCGGAATGTGTGTGCAAATCCGTTAAGCTGGGAAAAACGAAAAATATTTTTGTCTACCGTTATGCGTGTTGCAGTTGTTTACATTCTGTATTCTTTAGATTGTTTCTACACTGCTATCAACTGCTTATACTGTTTTGTAGAAAAATAAACGCAACCTTGCAAAATTTCCGTTCGTTGCTTTCATTTAGCAGTGTACTTGAGAGGAGATAATATGTCCTGCATAAGATACGGAAGTCTGTCTTTTGTGTGTGTGTGTGTGTGTGTGAGAGAGAGAGAGAGAGAGAGAGAGAGAGAGAGAGAGAGAGAGTGTGTGTGTGTGTGTGTGTGTGTGTCTTTGCGTGAGTAACGGAGCAAAATCGATAGTTTGCATGATATGCAATACAGTATACAGGGTGTACACAATTAAAATTCCAGTTTCAAAACGCTGTGGACAGAGAACCACTGCTCAGAATGACATCAGATTTGGATAAAATATTACTGACACACAGAGAAATGTCGCAGAACCAAAACAAAAAAAAAAAAAACCTCAAATGTTACCTATAGATCGGGCCGTAAGCGTCTTACCGTAAATGGGTCGAATAAAGATGACAGACAAATCGCAGTACGACGGCTATGGGTTGAGTTGCACATTACAACATCCTCACCGTTCAGTGCCCGTGAGTGCACAAACTCGGCAGTCAACAACTGTGAAACCATTAGTTTGGTAAGCCCATAAACCACTGCAAGGTCGTACCACATCGATTGGGAAAAATTGGTTTTTAATTGTCCTGGGGAAGAAAACCACTTAAAAAGTAACACGACATCAGTTTCTAATTGTCGTGCGGCTGGCGCAAGATATGTTACATATGCTGCCCACCGTTTTCTGCTACACGTTGAAATTGAGGAACAGCATGTTGCACAACAGATCGGAATGTCATGCGTGTCACGTGCAGAATGCGTTCCGCAATGTTTGCCTTCAGCCACTATGTAATTGGAGCAATGAACACAACATCTTTCAGATAATCCCACAGCCAGAAGTAACACGGATTAAGATCAGGTGGTGTGGACGGCCAGGTTGTAGGAAAATGATGTCTGATAATTACAGCATTTCCGAAATACCTCTGCAGCAACCGCTTCACTGGCTGTGCAGCGTACGGAGGAACGCCATCTTGCATAAAAATGATCCTACCCACACATTAACTCTGTTGAAAGGTTGGAATGACGTCGATGCGCAAAAGAGCATTTACCAGGTAACAGAACCAACAGAACCAACAGAACTTATCTCGAAAAAATACAGTAAACGATGCCGTCAACCCGCATCACATAGTCACCTTGCAGAATGGAATGGAATTGGTCGATGTGCGTGCAGATTTACCGCTGTTCATATTCTGCAGTTTTTGCGTGTTGATGTGTCCTTGGAGGTGGAAACGGGCTTCGTCTGTCCACAGAATGTTCCATGACCATTCGTTGTTCACTTCCATGCTAGCAAGAAATTCCGGAGCGAACGTTTGTCTTGCTGGCAGGTCAGCAGGAGGCAACTCCTGAACACGGATAATTTCGTATGGGTAGCAATGCAGGGTATTTCGTACGACTTTATGCAACGTGATCGCAGACATATCCAACGTTCAGGCAATACCCATGCACTGCATGTCTGCACACCATCGCTCGACTCCTCCTGAAATGCTGTGAGCATCCTTCGACAGTGCCGGCCGCTGGTGGCCGAGCGGTTCTGGCGCTACAGTCTGGAACCGCGCGACAGCTACGGTCGCAGGTTCGAATCCTGCCTCGGGCATGGATGTGTGTGTTGTCCTTAGGTTAGTTAGGTTTAAGTAGTTCTAAGTTCTAGGGGACTTATGACCTCAGCAGTTGAGTCCCATAGTGCTCAGAGCCATTTGAACCATTTGAACTGTGGTGTCACCGCTAGACACCACACTTGCTAGGTGGTAACTTAAATCGGCCGCGGTCCTGTAGTACATGTCGGACCCGCGTGTCGCCACTGTGTATTCGCAAACGTAGCGCCACCACAGGGCAGGTCACAAGACACGGACATGACCTCGCCCCAGTTGTACGGACGACATAGCTTGCGACAAGACGTATCACGTCTTCCTCTCATTTGCCGAGAGATAGATTAAATAGCCTTCAGCTAGTCCATCGCTACTACCTAGCAAGGCGCCATGTGTATCATTGCTAATTGCTTACTACTATGCAAGAGATGTATTTCAACAAGAACAAGACTACATTAAAGTTAAGTATATTAAAATCTCTCTTCTTTTCTTTATAGTTTTTCATCCAGTCTCCTGTTTCAGAATTTACGCCCGTCTGCGTTAGTTTCGCGTGCACCTAGCCACTCATTGTGTCGAGACCTTAGGGAATCGACACAACATGAACCATCCTTCGACAGACGTCGGATCAACTGCATTTCTTCCCCCTGCCATATTTCAATTCAGAAGAAACTGTCTTTCTGAATTTTGTAGACATTTTCTCCAGACCCTTAGCAGACATCTGACCAACACCTTTTTTCATACCCTTGAGTGTCCGGAACGTTTCCAGGAACAGTGACGCACAATCACGGTTCTTGTAACAAAACTTTGCCATCAGCGCGCGGTCCGTCATGGAGGCAGTCATGTAGAGCTTCTCGGGCGCAAAATGAACAGCCGTGTGCGGCGCGTCTGTTGGTGTCCGAATTCTGTTGGTCATATTTTTGTTATCCTTTTTCTGTTCCATGACGTTTCCCCCTGTGCCAATAATATGGAGTTCAAATTTCACATCTTAGGGTTTTGAAACCGGAACTTTAATTATGGACACCACGTATATTAACAACACAAGTTAAGACGAATAGTATTATTTATGGCCTTCTAACATTCTGCGTGGTGTCTGTTTGTTCGAAGTCGTGTCTCCCTACCACTTTCGGGCAACGACGCTCTGAGCGTGTTTTTCAGGGAATTGACTAGTTTGAACCTGGGACCTGTTGCTGGTAAGGAGACGCCAGACCACACATGACATGTAGAATTCAGAAGAGTTCAGTGAGAGTAGCGATGATATAACCAAATACTTAATGATTTCAGCGTCAGCTCCACTGCACTCCCTGCAAAAGAATCTTAATACTAACTAAATTTAGTGGAAGGGGTTCAAGGTTATCATATTTTTAGTTAGCTGGCAAAATAACGTCGAAAAAGCAGTTAAGTTTACCATTGGAAATTTTATTCTACTCACAAAACATTGTTTATAAATTGCACTATTGATAAAAGGAAATGTTTTAATACAGGATGATAAAAACCAACTGCGTTCAACAAAAATGTGAACGAATATTCCCCGAATGGGTTTCCAAGTTCTACGATGGATCGAAGGATGACCTATGCCATATCACATCTATAATCTAGGTTTAAAATAAGTTTCACAAAAGAGAAAACTATCAAAGTGGTCTACAATGACCCTCAATTATCTTTAATTACTTATCTAACTTGTCGTAAATTACAGTGGCAGATGTGGCTTCTCAATAATTATATAACAGAAAAATTATCGCGTTTCAGATTATAACTTACGTAGCAAATGTGAATACCATGAGCTTCAATTGACGATCGACACTAGTATTACGTAAAAAGGGGGTGTAACAGATGAGACTTCTGCAGTTCTGAGTGAAGCTTTATGCGCTGTTATGCGGCATCGCGTGCGTTCATTACCTTGTCGGTGTTCGTCAGGGGGCGGCGAGCAGCACAGCTCCGCTCACCTCGCCGTCTCGGAAGCAACTCTTTCCTTACTTCTCCTTACTACAATTTACCGAAGCTGGTTTAAAAAAACTGTCTGGCTCTGTTTTCATCTGACCAATCAGGGTCTCAATGTTAACCTTAAGCTCCGCCTACAAAAATTCTTCTATCCAATGAGAAACGTTATACTTTTCGTCTTGGGGCAATGTTTTTAAGGTTTGCAACGTAACAGAGACGCGAAAAAGTCTCACGCTAAAACATGCGGCTGGGGTGGCCCTTTTTGTGTTATCGTAAGATCTACACTGTTCTTCTGGAGGGCTCTAGCTTTTAACACAGGCTGGGGGGTGGTCCTGACGTAACAGAGACGCGAAAAAGTCTCACGCTAAAACATGCGGCTGGGGTGGCCCTTTTTGTGTTATCGTAAGATCTATACTGTTCTTCTGGAGGGCTCTAGCTTTTAACATAGGCTGGGGGGTGGTCCTGACGTAACAGAGACGCGAGATAGTCTCACGCTAAGGCTCTAGCTTTTAACATGGGCTGGGCGGTGGTCCTAACGGTTAGCTGGCGACGTGTGTGTCCGTCCCTTATCGTAGGGCCTTCTAGCTTAACATGGTTTTGCTCTCGGCTTCTGTTCTCGTTTCTCCCCTCGGAACTGCGTCTGTCTCACTGTGGGAAGGTATGACATGCACTTAGGCATTCTTGTGTTAGTCTGTAGTATTCCATTTGCTCACTCGTTACTCGTATTACTTTGGTTAATTTAATGTCACGATTTATTCGGAGCTATGTGAGATACTGCTGGATTTGCTTATCATGTCAGGGTTTTCATGGAAGGTGTTGGATTTGCCTGACACCTTACAGCCTCTCCTTTCTGTAAGCGTGCAATGTAGATTGATCCTCTCAGGTAAGAGCTAACTCTGACTCTGTCGGGCCTTTCTGTACCGATAGACCGCCGTCTAGTTTTCTGTTAATGGCGTCGTTCGGAAGCGGCATGGAGGGGCCGGATGGCATCAGCACACCGCTCTCCCGGTCACTGCGTCTCCCAGGCATCGGAGCCGCTACTTCTCACTCACGCAGCTCGTAACTGCCATCACGAGGCTGAGTGCACCTCTTTCCAGTCCACCCATCAAGCAAAAATCACTATCAATGTCGGGAATAGAACGCGGGTCCTCCGCATAGCGGACACGCTGTCCACTGAGCTACGTAGGTGGATGAAACTCTCAAAACTTTACGCTGAGGTGGCAAAAGTCATGGAATACCTCTTAACATCACGTCGCATCTCCTTTTACCTGGTACAGTGCAGCAAATCGACTTGACATGGTTCAAAATGGTTCAAATGGCTCTGAGCACTATGGGACGTAACATCTTTGGTCATCAGTCCCCTAGAACTTAGAACTACTTAAACCTAACTAACCTAAGGACAGCACATAACACCCAGCCATCACGAGGCAGAGAAAATCCCTGACCCCGCCGGGAATCGAACCCGGGAACCCGGGCGTGGGAAGCGAGAACGCTACCGCACGACCACGAGATGCGGGCGACTTGACATGGACTCAACAAGTCCGCTACAGAAATACTGAGCCATGCTGCCTCTATAGCCGTCCGTAATTGCGAAACTGTTGCCAGTGCAGCGTTTTGTGCACGATCTGACCTCTCGATTTTGTCCCGTATATGATCGATGGGATTCATGTCGGGCGATCTGGGTGGCCAAATTATTCGCTCGAACTGTCCAGAATGTCAGTGAAACCAGTCACGAACAATTGTGAGCTGGTGACAGGGCACATTACGAAAACTCGTTGAAACAAAAGTACTGTCTTCGAGTGGATGTCTCGAGAGTCATCCATAACAATTCCATCTTTTTTTTGGGTACATGAAGTCCATGCATGGATGCAAATGGCCTCCAAGTAGCCGCACAGAACCATTTCCAGTCAATGATCATTTCTGTTGGATCAAAGGACCCAATCCATTCCATGTAAACACAGCCCACAGCATCATGGAGGCACTACCAACTTGCACAGTGCCTTGTTGACAACTTGGCTTCACGACTTCGTGGGGTCTGCGCCACACTCGAAACCTACCATGGGCTCACACCAAATTCATCTGACCAGGCCACGGTTTTCCAGTGGTCTAGTGTCCAACCGACAGGGTCACGAGTCTAGGAGAGACACAGCAGGTGATATCATGCTGTCAGGAAAGGCAGTCGCTGCCATAGCCCATTAATGCCAAATTTCGCTGCACTGTCCTAAATTCGTACGACCCACATTGATTTCTGCGGTTATTTCAAACAGTGTAGCTTGTCTGTTAGCACTGACAACTCTACGCAAGGCCTTCGGTCACTGCTTTGTCAGTGGTGAGAGGTGATGCCTGAAACTTGGTACTGTAGGCACAATCTTGATAGTGTGGATCTCGGAATACCGAGTGTCCTAAATTTTTCGAAATGGGGTGCGGCAACAATCACATGAATCATCTGTGTGCAACTGCACTGCCCTTTTATACCTTATGTAAACGTTACTACCGCATTCTGCATATGTGTAAATCGCTGTTCCATGATTTTTGTCACCTCAATGTCTTTTTGTTGTGGTAACATCAGTTATTACCTAGTGGAAGACCTTTACTGTTAAGCTCATAGATGACAGTGGAGATTACAGTGCTATTTACTTACCGTTCTATATTATTTTAAACGAAAAATTCATGTATATGAACACTGACTGAATGAGTGGCTTTGATATTAATAAGTGGTTTTGATATCCAGATAGCTCACGTGTATTCTTTTCTAGCCGAATGGGTATGTTGCTTCTAGGGAAAGAAGGAATATCAGTTAGGTTTTATTGTCAAGAGCAAGGTCATTAGAAACGAAGCATTATCGAGGAAAAGGGAAAGACAGCGAAGGAAACAGGCCGTGGCCGTATCGAAGACATAATCTGCAAATTGTCTTAAGCGATTTAATGAACCTAAGGAAAATCTAAATGCAGATGGACGAGACGGGTTTTGTATTTCCGTCCTCCTTACGACTGCACAACGTTGCTCGGTACATCTCTTGTGATATGCACAATGGATATACCGACTTTTCACATTACTACTCAGACCAAGAGAAAGGCAATTAAAATAGATTACAGAGCGGCGCCGTATGGCTGTAAACGAGACAGTGACAATAGTTTCTAGGAGACGGGAGGGTGCGCCCCTGCGCCTATTGTCTGCTGTGGAGCGGTCAGTGTGACCGCATTCTGGAGACTAACGGCACAGGGCGGATGGCCACGCCCATCGCACAGTGCCACTCCACCGAGTGGAGGAGGTGGGGAGGGGGCGTTGTACGAAGACCTGGGTCCACCGACGAGCTTGTATCCTACTCCCATGCTTGGGGTCCAGACAGTTCAGCGATCTCCAGCCGCGCCAAATTAGTGTCAACTACGAGTAGCAGCAAGGTTCCCAGTACGAAAATCGTCAGATGCTTCGAATTGTAAATGAAGTGGAGCTTCCATCAGTAATGAGCGTTTTATGTACATACGTATTTCGAGTAAGGGTTGTTTTGGCAGGAAATTATTTTTTGAAACAATAGTGACAAGGGATTTCAGATGGATTCCGCATTCCTGGATTTCCGGAAAGCTTTTGACACTGTACCACACAAGCGGCTCGTAGTAAAATTGCGTGCTTATGGAATATCGTCTCAGTTATGTGACTGTATTTGTGACTTCCTGTCAGAGAGGTCACAATTGGTAGTAATGACGGGAAGTCATAGAGTAAAACAGAAGTGATTTCTGGCGTTCCCCAAGGAAGTGTAATTGGCCCTTTGCTGTTCCTTATATGTATTAACGATTTTGGAGACAATCTGAGAATCCGTCTTCGGTTGTTTGCAGATGACACTGTCGGTTATCGACTAATAAAATCATCAGAAGACCAAAACAAACTGCAAAACGATTTAGAAAAGGTATCTGAATGGCGGAAAAGTGGCAGTTGACCCTAAATAACGAAAAGTGTGAGGTCATCCACATGAGTGCTAAAAGGAACTCGTTAAACTGCGGTTACACGATAAATCAGTCTAATCTAAAAGACGTAAATTCAACTAAATACCTAGGTATTAAAATAAAGAACAACTTAAATTGGAAGGAACACATAGAAAATGTTATGGGGAAGGCTAACCAAAGACTGCGTTTTATTGGCAGGACACTTAGAAAATGTAACAAACTTACTAAGGAGACTGCCTACATTACGCTTGACCGTCCTCTTTTAGAATACTGCTGCGCGGTGTGGGGTCCTTACCAGATCGGACTGACGGAGTACATCGAAAAAGTTCAAAGAAAGGCAGCACGTTTTGTATTATCGCTAAATATGGGAGAGAGTGTCACAGAAATGATACAGGATTTGGGCTGGACCTCATTAAAAGAAAGGCGTTTTTCGTTGCGACGGAATCTTCTGACGAAATGCCAATCACCAACTCTCTCCTCTGAATGCGAAAATATTTTGTTGACACCGACCTACACAAGGAGAAAAGATCATCACGATAAAATAAGGGAAATCAGAGCTCGTACGGAAAGATGCAGGTGTTCATTCTTTCCGCCCGCTGTAAGAGATTGGAATAATACAGAATTGTGAAGGTGAAGGTGGTTCGATGAACCCTCTCCCAGGCACATAAATGTGATTTGCAGAGTATCCATGTAGATGTAGATGTAGATGGATGTCAAAACACGTGGCGAAAAAGAAGCAACTCTGTAACATAAACATAAAGAAAAGGAGAGAGATAACCCTCACCGGAGAAAAAACATAAAACTATAAAGATAAGTGTATGGAGAAGTTCTACATGCTATGCAGACTTTCTCGGTGAATTTCGCTGAGTAGTTTTCTCGGGTTAATATGTCCATGTAGCGTACGTGTGTCGCATTTGCTTGCCTACTAGGTTCACCTTAGGAACGAATTCAAATACACTCCTGGAAATTGAAATAAGAACACCGTGAATTCATTGTCCCAGGAAGGGGAAACTTTATTGACACATTCCTGGGGTCAGATACATCACATGATCACACTGACAGAACCACAGGCACATAGACACAGGCAACAGAGCATGCACAATGTCGGCACTAGTACAGTGTATATCCACCTTTCGCAGCAATGCAGGCTGCTATTCTCCCATGGAGACGATCGTAGAGATGCTGGATGTAGTCCTGTGGAACGGCTTGCCATGCCATTTCCACCTGGCGCCTCAGTTGGACCAGCGTTCGTGCTGGACGTGCAGACCGCGTGGGACGACGCTTCATCCAGTCCCAAACATGCTCAATGGGGGACAGATCCGGAGATCTTGCTGGCCAGGGTAGTTGACTTACACCTTGTAGAGCACGTTGGGTGGCACGGGATACATGCGGACGTGCATTGTCCTGTTGGAACAGCAAGTTCCCTTGCCGGTCTAGGAATGGTAGAACGATGGGTTCGATGACGGTTTGGATGTACCGTGCACTATTCAGTGTCCCCTCGACGATCACCAGTGGTGTACGGCCAGTGTAGGAGATCGCTCCCCACACCATGATGCCGGGTGTTGGCCCTGTGTGCTTCGGTCATATGCAGTCCTGATTGTGCCGCTCACCTGCACGGCGCCAAACACGCATACGACCATCATTGGCACCAAGGCAGAAGCGACTCTCATCGCTGAAGACGACACGTCTCCATTCGTCCCTCCATTCACGCCTGTCGCGACACCACTGGAGGCGGGCTGCACGATGTTGGGGCGTGAGCGGAAGACGGCCTAACGGTGTGCGGGACCGTAGCCCAGCTTCATGGAGACGGTTGCGAATGGTCCTCGGCGATACCCCAGGAGCAACAGTGTCCCTAATTTGCTGGGAAGTGGCGGTGCGGTCCCCTACGGCACTGCGTAGGATCCTACGGTCTTGGCGTGCATCCGTGCGTCGCTGCGGTCCGGTCCCAGGTCGACGGGCACGTGCACCTTCCGCCGACCACTGGCGACAACATCGATGTACTGTGGAGACCTCACGCCCCACGTGTTGAGCAATTCGGCGGTACGTCCACCCGGCCTCCCGCATGCCCACTATACACCCTCGCTCAAAGTCCGTCAACTGCACATACGGTTCACGTCCACGCTGTCGCGGCATGCTACCAGTGTTAAAGACTGCGATGGAGCTCCGTATGCCACGGCAAACTGGCTGACACTGACGGCGGCGGTGCACAAATGCTGCGCAGCTAGCGCCATTCGACGGCCAACACCGCGGTTCCTGGTGTGTCCGCTGTGCCGTGCGTGTGATCATTGCTTGTACAGCCCTCTCGCAGTGTCCGGAGCAAGTATGGTGGGTCTGACACACCGGTGTCAATGTGTTCTTTTTTCCATTTCCAGGAGTGTATATGTGCAGCCTTCCTTATTAAGGTTTTCGTTAATTCTCTAAATCAGTCAAGGCGAATAGTTTTATGTTTCTGAAGCAGGTTACCGGTACAGGCGTTTCCTTCCTCGTCATTCTCCAAGCGAACAAGTGTCTCGCCTTCGATGGCCTCGAAATCGACTGATCCTTCTATTACTTGGAATTCAACCATCTTTAGCTACACTTATTGGGGGTGAGCACTGTTATACACCCTACAATTACGTGTTATTGACTAATTTCAATTTCAATCGTTTTTTCACATATATTCCACGTCACTGAGTTCAGTTTCAAGGTTCCAGTTCTGTAAGTAGAATCATGAAGAATTAATACGCTGAGTTGTATGTTCATAAATTATCGACAGCTAATAAATTTTGCGTCCAGTATGAGTAAACTTACGCTAAGGCAACGTAGTGATTTGTCTGAAATAAAAGGTAAACACAGGAGCCTAGGAAAATACTTTATGTTCCAACTTGGATCAGGTCTGAAAAGTTCGAAATAGATGTGTCACTTTGTTACAGAAGAAGTGTTAATGCAGAGGGCAGCTAACCAGATCAGTAATGTAACACATGCAGCCAAGAACGGTTCACTTGATGGTATTTCCTACGTCCCCATGTCCGCCCTTGTAGCTGAGCAATCAGCGCAATGGCTGCCTGAGGGGGACCTGGTTCGATTCCCGGTACAGCCAGGGAGTTTTCCTCGGTGGGAGGACTGGGAGGCGGTGAGCTCAGCCCCGAGATGCCAGTTGAAGAGCTAATTGAATAACAAGTAGCGGCACCATGTCTGCTAACCAGGCACTTGTGGAGAGGGCGATTGTGACGACCTCACGCCCTTCCATACCGCATTCACGTGACGTCATTGGCTGATGGATGACCCGGCGGTCGGTCGGGGCCGACTGTCCTGTCTGTGGTCAGAACGGCATTGCTCCTATGTCCCCGAAAATTAGCGCCTTTCTTCGTGCTAAGCTAATAACCGAAGTAGAGGCTGGGGAAGGGGTATGAGAGTACTGATGCGGCGGCTGACAGCATGCCGAATACTTCACGCTCCAAGCCGTGAATACTGATAATGATGTTCGCCTAGCAGATAGAACAGTTTAGTCTTCTTGAATGAACTCATCACCTGTTTTTCCAAGGTAGAATACGTACTACGAGATCTACAAAGTACCCCAAAAATCTTAGCTTTTACAATTATTCATCCACATCTACAATTACATCTACATCTAAACTCTACAGACCACTATGAAGTGCATGGCACAGGTACGTCCCATTGTACCAGTTATTAGGGTTTCTTCCTGGTTCATACACGTATGGAGCGCGGGAAGAATGATTGCTTGAATAGCTCTGTGCATGTTGCAATTATTCTAATCATATCCTCATGATCCCCATGTGAGGACATCTTTAGTATATTTCTAGAGTCATCATTTGGACAGTTCTTGGAATTTTGTTAGTGGACTTCCTCCAGATAGTTTAAGTCTATCTTCAAGAGTCTGCCAGTTCGGTTTCTTCATTATCTCTGTGGCCATTTGTGCAGCGCTTCTTTGTATACGTTCAGTATCCCCTGTTAGCCATAACTGGTACGGGTGCCACACCCTCGAGCAATATTCGAACATTGGTGCCATGAATGATTTGTAAGCAATCTCGTTTGTAGTGATTGAACTTCCCCAATAATCTACCTACAAACCGAAGTCTACCACCCGCTTTACCCACAGCTGAGCCTATGTGATCATTCCATTTCGTTTCCCTACAAAGTGTTACACTCAGGTATTTGTATGAGTTATCTGATTCCAACAGTGACTCATTGATTTTATGGCCATAGGGTACTACGCTTTTTCGTTTTGTGAAGTGCACACTTTTACATTTTTAAACATTTAATGGAAGTTGCCAATCTTTGCACCACTTTGAAGGAAGCAGATAAATATTCAGTCAGATATTGATAAGATTTCAGCCAGTACTTCATCATTCATAACGGCATCATCTGCAAAAAGCCTAAGGTTACTATTAATATTGTCTGCAATGTCATTAATATACAACATGAACAAAAAGGGTCCCGACACATTATTCTGGGGCACACCCGATGTTACTTCTACATCTGATGATGATTCCATCCAAAATAGCATCCTCTATCCTCTCTACCAAAACGTCCTCATTCCAGTCACAAATATCACTCGATAACTCATATGATCGTACTTTTGACAATATGCGTAAGCGTAGTATTGATTTTTTTTAGATGCGAAAAAATGCTCTAGAATTATTATTTACTTTTTGATAGACATTTTTGTATCTACTTACACGCCTAGCAACTGTTCGGAGTGATGGGCACTAGTTTTAATGAAAACACTGCGACGTATCACAAAATTTTTGACTCTATTTCTTTAATATCCCTAAAGTCTCTTGGTCAGTGAGAGAGAAGCGTATCAACCAATTCATCATTAATTTTTTTGTTCGGATTCTATACACCAACGACTTGAAGTAACACTGTCAAAAAAATTCACCGTGGATGCCACGAAGATCGCGTATTGTTTTTTAAAACAGTGCTACTATACTGGATCTACAAACCCAATCAGTTTTCTGTAGTGGACTGACAAGGCAGCCAGTCCACAGTGACGGGTAGCCGAGAGGGCACTCGTACACACACGCCGACTGGCGCGAAGTCTGGAACAGGATACGTGATGAATGTGATAAAGAAAAGAACGTAGCTACTAGAACACTTAACTTTTATATCGTCCTTTGGTATACAGCATTCTTGATGATACAAGTGAGACTCTTTAGATTCATGAAGTAACTAATGGCGCCTTGCTAGGTCGTAGCCATGGACTTAGCTGAAGGCTATTCTAACTGTCTCTCGGCAAATGAGAGAAAGGCTTCGTCAGTGTAGTCGCTAGTAACGTCGTCGTACAACTGGGGCGAGTGCTAGTACGTCTCTCGAGACCTGCCTTGTGGTGGCGCTCGATCTGCGATCCTGACAGTGGCGACACGCGGGTCCGACATGTACTAATGGACCGCGGCCGATTTAAGCTACCACCTAGCAAGTGTGGTGTCTGGCGGTGACACCACATTTTCTAACGCGTCTCCTGTGCATTACTCATTCTTCATCTCAAGAGCCTCATTTCCTACCATTGGTTCAGTATCTCAAAATACGCAGTTGACTATTTTCTATGTTGTGGATGAATGTCACATTGAAGGGCTCAGATACCTTGCATAGCCTTCATTTATATCACTTGTACGTGATTGCAGTCTAGCACCTCAAGTCTCGTTGTGGACAATAGCACTCACCATTCAGAAAAAATGCTCCCTGGTTGTTCTGTCTGTTGTCAATTCTACTCCTCCGAAATGAAACTTGTCAGGTCAAAGCATCCCAGTCACTCAGTTCGCGGTTCTCTTTCTCATACTTTCAACATCTTACCAACGGTGACAACCTGCCCACGTATGTTTGATTTGTCCGTACTTTTCAAGTTATGACAATGGGTAGAGTCCTTTCGGTTTGTAATCAGTGGGCAGTAATACTAATCTATTATTATTAGTAAATACGAGGACAAGAGAAAATTTGTCTGAATGGAACAGAGATACTATTGATAACAGAGAAACTTTGGTTTCCTTTTGTTGGTACAGTAGCGTAAATGTCAACTTGGCCTGCACAGTACTTTTCTTCGCGCAGGTTTTTAAAATAATTATGTTGCGTGTATTTCGTGTAAATGGATGGATAGGAGCACTATGTTGTCGACATTTTTGTTTTGTTTTGAATGGTTTGCCGCCGTCAACAGAAATTCATCCGAAATTGGAACGTGCTGCGCTTCCACACAACATAATCATCCTGATGGTCGTACCAAATTTAAATCCCCTTATGAAAACGTTCGGAAAGTGCAGAGTCTGATATTCTAAGATTTGTGAGTGTTAGGTGTATATGTAACAGCTGTCGCCACAGGCATATTACACTACTGGCCATTAAAATTGCTGCACCAAGAAGAAATGCAGATGATAAACGGGTATTATTGGACAAATATATTTTACTAGAACTGACATGTGATTACATTTTCACGCAATTTGGGTGCATAGATCCTGAGAAATCAGTACCCAGAACAACCACCTCGGGCCGTAATAACGGCCTTGATACGCCTGGGCATTGAGTCAAACAGAGCTTGGATGGCGTGTACAGGTACAGCTGCCCATGCATCTTCAACACGATACCACAGTTCATCAAGAGTACTGACTGGCGTATTGTGATGAGCCACTTGCTCGGCCATCATTGACCAGACGTTTTCAGTTGGTGAGAGATCTGGAGAATGTGCTGGCCAGGGCAGCAGTCGAACATTTTCTGTATCCAGAAAGGCCCGTACAGGACCTGCAACATGCGGTCGTGCATTATCCTGCTTAAAAGTAGGATTTCGCAGGGATCAAATGAAGGGTAGAGCCACTGGTCGTAACACATCTGAAATGTAACGTCCACTGCTCAAAGTGCCGTCAATACGAACAAGAGGTGACCGAGACATGTAACCAATGGCACCCCATACCATCACGCTTCCAATGTGCGTTCACCGCGATGTCGTCAAACACGGATGCGACCGTCATGATGCTGTAAACAGAACCTGGATTCATCCGAAAAAATGACGTTTTGCCATTCGTGCACCCAGGTTCGTCGCTGAGCACCCCATCGCAGGTACTCCTGTCTGTGATGCGTCAAGAGTAACAGCAGTCATGGTCTCCGAGCTGATAGTCCATGCTGCTGCAAACGTCGTCGAACTGATCGTGCAGATGGTTGTTGTCTTGCAAACGTCCCCATCTGTTGACTCAGGGATCGAGACGTGGCTGCACGATCCGTTACAGCCATGCGGATAAGATGCCTGTCATCTCGACTGCTAGTGATACGAGGCCGTTGGGATCCAGCACGGCGTTCCGTATTACCCTTCTGAACCCACCGATTCCATATTCTCCTAACAGTAACTGGATCTCGACCAACGCGAGCAGCAATGTCGCGATACGATAAACCGCACTCGCGATAGGCTACAATCGGACTTTTATCAAAGTCGGAAACATGATGGTACACATTTCTCCTCCTTACACGAGGCATCAGAACAACGTTTCACCAGGCAATGTCGGTCAACTGCTGTTTGTGTATGAGAAATCCTTTGGAAACTTTCCTCATGTCAGCATGCTGTAGGTGTCGCCACCGGCGCCAACCTTGTGTGAACGCTCTGAAAAGCTAATCATTTGCATATCGCAGCATCTTCTTCCTGTCGGTTAAATTTCGCGTCCGTAGCACGTCATCTTCGTGGTGTATCAATTTTAATGTCCTGTAGTGTACTTGAAAGAGTGCGGACTATATTACGCGAAAAAAAGAGACAGCTTCACTCAAGATGGTTGGCCAATTAGCTGGTGGGCTTTGCCAGGCAAGAGCTCGATCGGCTGGTTATCCCACTAATCCACCATAAGTAGATGGTGGGCCTTACTTAGCAGAATTTCCCATGAAGACGTGTTTTCTGGTATCCTCTCGCAAAAAAATTTCTGAGTAGTCCTAGCATTAACCAGAGTTTCCTGCGGGAGCTGTTTTTGGGACAAGGAAACGTCGAATGAAAATAACTGCATTCTTTTCCTGTAGCTAGTTCTCTGAAAGGCCTGAATGTTAAAACAATATCATACAGGTTCGGAGAGCTCACAAAATCGAATAATAAGCCAGCACCCCTTCTAGGTTTAGGAGGCAAGTTGTGTGCCATCTGAGTCAGAGAAAATGATGAAACTTCCTGGCAGATTAAAACTGTGTGCCCGACCGAGACTCGAACTCGGGACCTTTGCCTTTCGCGGGCAAGTGCTCTACCAAACTGAGCTACCGAAGCACGACTCACGCCCGGTACTCACAGCTTTATTTCTGCCAGTACCTCGTCTCCTACCTTCCAAACTTTACAGAAGCTCTCCTCACTCCGCTGCAGAGTGAAAATCTCATTCTGGAAACATCCCCCAGGCTGTGGCTAAGCCATGTCTCCGCAATATCCTTTCTTTCAGGAGTGCTAGTTCTGCATGGTTCGCAGGAGAGCTTCTGTAAAGTTTGGAAGGTAGGAGACGAGGTACTGGCAGAAGTAAAGCTGTGAGTACCGAGCGTGAGTCGTGCTTCGGTAGCTCAGTTGGTAGAGCACTTGCCCGCGAAAGGCAAAGGTCCCGAGTTCGAGTCTCGGTCGGGCACACAGTTTTAATCTGCCAGGAAGTTTCATATCAGCGCACACTCCGCTGCAGAGTGAAAATCTCATTCTGGAAACATCCCCCAGGCTGTGGCTAAGCCATGTCTCCGCAATATCCTTTCTTTCAGGAGTGCTAGTTCTGCATGGTTCGCAGGAGAGCTTATGTAAAGTTTGGAAGGTAGGAGACGAGGTAGTGGCGGAAGTAAAGCTGTGAGTACCGGGCGTGAGTCGTGCTTCGGTAGCTCAGTTGGTAGAGCACTTGCACGCGAAAGGCAAAGGTCCCGAGTTCGAGTCTCGGTCGGGCACACAGTTTTAATCTGCCAGGAAGTTTCATATCACCGCACACTCCGCTGCAGAGTGAAAATCTCATTCTAGAGAAAATGATGTTGGGAGTCAACGATCTTCCGTCATCAGTAGAATTACTTTTCCAAGGCAGGAAACGTACAACAATTTGCGTTCTCCTAAGTTGTCTATACACGTGTTGTCTCTTAATGAGCGTGCACCTGCTCGGTAGCGAGAGACCTATAGGAGCATGGAGTCATTTACTAGCTGGAGGCGAGATCATAATAAACTGGACCCTCCGTCCCTGTTAAATAAGGACTGGAATCAAGCACTCAATTTATTAACATATCGCCGGGGGTATCATCAATCAGAGCTTGAAAACGCTTATCGTATGTGTGTTTCACAGGATAACAGTGCGGACTCGGAGAAACAAGGGAGTTTTAACAGGCATAGCGGGTGCTAGGAGTCGAACTCGGCCATAAACAGCGTGCTTCTCAGTCTGCTTGGAGCACACAGAACAGCAAAACTCACAACGCCTGAAGAAGATGACTGGGTCGGTCGTCGAAATATTGTGCATAAAATGGAAACAACTCGACAGAACACCTGTACCTCACTATCGATCAATTGTGCCAAGAAAACTTGAGAGACTGGATGGAAATAGAATAAAAAGAAATGCGGTTACAAGATACTTTGGTATATGCCTAGACCAAAAATTAAACTTTAATCTACATATCAAAACATCTACAGAAAAGGCATGCAAGTTATATATCAACACAGTGAACTACTTACTAGCCATGACTATATTACGAACATGCACCTGCGCTCTCTTAAAGTCAACATCATGTTTCGGTGTCAGCGTGTTGGCAGAAAGACTCTGCCCCGCGGCGAATACCATTGTGGTAAGGCGCGAGCAGAGGACTGTGCTCCTGCTACTGTCTGAAGCTTTCGGCACATCACTGGAAGCACTATGCGTGGTGCTCGGGATATGCCCAAAAGACATGACTATTCTTCACCGCGTTGCAAGATATTGACTGCAAACTGGCAGACAATACACAGTGAGACACCTCTCAGAAGAGGAAATGCAGACCTACAGAAAGCTCAAAACGTGGAGAGTGAATTCATGGCAAAGGGAGTGGGACAACTGCGAAAAGACCCGTACCGTATATATGTTCTTCCGCACACCAGGGAGCCTTCGAGGATTAAAAATGTTAACCTCACCTGAGGCATGGCCCATTTCTTAACCGGCGATGAGCCATATCCTTCTCAATTGCTGCGTGTAAACCTCGCTTCAGTTGATTGGTTACGCCTTTAGAGAGCGAGTGACCCCTGAACATTCACTTCTACACTGTGACCGCTGGTCGCACGAGAGACGACTAACACACACGATGACATAACACAATCACTTAGGGACCAGTTCTTATGGACTGGTCTCATCGACTGTGTAGACGTAACACATAGAGGGCTGCATTTCTAGCGAGCCAGACGACAACAGCAGTGGTAGATCAGGCGACAGCGGCACAGGCGAAGACAGACAAACGTAGCATAGAGACTAAATGTTTAGTCACCGGAGCGTCAGGGAAAAAAAAAGTGCTCAGCAGTTGGTAATGTTAGACTGCAAGAGTGATATGGAAATAGAGACATTACTCTTTGTTGTGCAAAGTAACCTAACTTAGATGTAGAATCATGCCATTTGAGAGCGCCAAGCTCAAGTATTGGTGACGTCCGCGCGCTCGGGTGGCGAGCAGTAACAGACGGGTCAGCGATGCCCAACGGCCGGCCGCTGTGACTGAGCGGTTCTAGGCGTTTCAGTCTAGATCCGCGCTGCTGTTACGGTCGCAGGTTCGAATCCTGCTTCGGGCATGGATGTGTATGATGTCCTTAGGTTAGATACGTTTGAGTAGTTCTAAGTCTACGGGACTGATGACCTCAAATGTTAAGTCCCATAGTGCTTAGAGCCATTTGAACCGTTTGATGTCCAACGGCGAGAGCCTATGTCTTTCTGAGGTACTTCCTCCTGGACAGCATCGGTGGTGGCAATCATAAATAAACTCTTTCACACCTTTTTAACACACAAATTGTTAATCTTAAGCATTTTCGTGCCCCAGGTAGTTTTAAGTTTACAAGTATTTATACCTGCAGCACTTCTGAACATTGCTGAAATAATGAGAAATCAAATATTATTTGTATGTACAATATTGTGGAAACACGACTCGTCTTAGTAAATAGGTGGCAGGGCATTTGCAAATGACATTAAATAAAGTACGAGGAGCATTCAATAAGTAGTGCAAGACTTTCTTCTCTGAAAGCAGATTGGTTTTCTTCGGGATTTCAATACACTCATTTGACAAAAAACCCGAGTTTTCAACACGGTCTCCGTTCAATGCGACGGCCTTACGCTACTTTACATGGAAGGCCTGTGTGGCCGCATGGTATCACTCTACTGTTCGACATCGGAGCCATCGTTTTGATGCATCACTAACCTCCCGACCATCCACATACTGCTTTCCGTGGAGTGCACCCTTCACTGAACCAAACAGGTGGAAGTCGGTAGGCGAGGAATCGAGGGTGGCACACACCTTTGAGTATCCAGACTGGAGGACGAGTGTATCAGCACTACCAACAGAGACGTCCTACTGAGCAGCGAGGTGTTTGATTGTGATCGTCTATCACCTCGAATGAAAGTGTCCGCACGTTCCAACACTGCATGTGTCACACCTGTGTGACCCCCAACGACTCACCGTGCTTTTCTTCACTACCAGGTCTCCGTAAACGTCCTGCAAGTGCTTATGCATATCTGCAGTGTTGTGGTTTTCCTCCAAAAGAAACTTAGTTACAGCTATCTGCTTGGAACGCACGTCTGTTACAGATGCCATTCTGAAGCCTACCTGTCGCAACTTCATGAAACTACGGGCGTGAAGCGGTAGATATTTCACAATGTCCCACAGCAAATTCGACATGCGCCTCGTTAGTAAAGTAAATAAAAATGATGCTTATGCGTTGTGTAATGGTTCTTTATTTACGTGACCATTACGGCACTCCAACCCCAGTTCTCGATACCAGTATTATCGTACTACTTTTCTGCGAAGTAACACATATTTTTGTGACAATATTCACATTTCATTTTATTAATGTGTAGGTACTCCGATGTATCGATATCTTACAGTGATATGGTTCTTGTGTGTATTCATTTCTGTGAGACTGTCATAATCTTTGACTTCCTTGTAACCGTTTTGGCGCGAATGCGCACAGAGCAGTCTTTGTTTGACTTTGCAGAAGTTAAGATATTATTTCGCTTTGTAAAAGAACAGTCAAGTCTTGTGTTTGGTTAAAGTGGAAATTAAATATATGAAGATTGATACAAAACTGTTTCCTTGATGACGTGACAATTAAGAAGTAGTATATGTGAATTTACAAGAAGTTTAATAAAAATGTGGATCGTGAACATCAAGTCAAAAATTATTTCTACCATACTATTGTTCTGATCTGGGATTGTTTGACCATTAAGAATTTTCTGAAAAACGCATTTGTTAGGTCTTCAAATATTGCTAAAATACAGATCTGGACCTTCTAGCAGTCAAAGTGGAATCACCCTAGAATCAACAGGATGAGGCATAACAACTTCGACGAAATCTACGTGGGAATCCATTCAAGATAAGTGCCAAAATTAATGACTTTTTTACAGTTACCTCCATTCTGACGATACCATCCACAGTCAATAACTTTGTTGTTGCCCGATAAAGCGAACATATGCTGCGTGAGCAACATTATTAATCTGATTGCTAACCTACTTTGCAAGTGGTGGTATTGTTAGAGTTGGAATCTGATGATCTGAAAACTGTTGGCCACTGAAGTGTACTTTTGAGCAACACTATATTCACGTTAACTGCTTTGGCTGCCATTCCTAAAAATTATCGCTTCGCCCTCGAACTTTCGATATATTTTGTATCGTTAGTCAGCATTCTTCATTCGGGCCAACCTTTTCGGCGACCGAGACGAGGCAAAGCTGCGTGCTATAGCATCCGAGAAAGGTTACGGCACCGGGGTGCCTGTCGCGCCACGCCCAGCGTTGTTTAATTTGAATGGTCCGGAGCTGACCAATTTTTCAAGGTATTAACGCCACTTGTTAAACGTCCGGCGGCAAATGAACGTCCGTGTAAATCACTCGGTCGGGGCTTAAGCGTCGCGTGGCGGCTGTCGGCCGCTGCGGCAGAGGCGGGGCGGGGCGAGCCGAGCCGAGGTGAGGCCGAGGACCTCCCGGGTAACGGGCCGGGGGTGTCGGGAGGGCGGCCCCGCCCCCGCAGGCCGGCAGGGCACTTCCGCGAGCTGCCGGCTGCCGGCTGCTGGGTCATTCCTCCGGGCCGCAGCGGCTGCCACGGCGGACTGCGCACAATGCTAATTGCGCCCTCGGTAGCGCGCGGGCCGCCCGCATACATCACGCGCTACCTCAGGCGTCGTCTCCATTAGCTGCCGCGCAGGTATTTACTTGTCCGTTCATTTGCTGCTGTTTCCTTCTTAGTCACACGCGCACCTTTATTGTCTTCATCATTAACATCGCAGCTGTTCAGGTACACTTTTCCTCCTAATACTAGGGGCATTCAATAAGTAATTAACGCACTTTTTTCTCGGCTAATGTCGGTTGAAAAAAAGGCGCAGTTTGTTGTGGGACATCGTGCAATATACGAGGTGCGGCTAGAAAAAAACCGGACTGATGCTGGAAAAAACATTTATTTACAATTATTTACAATTTCATGTTATCTCCTTCAATGTACTCTCCTCCTCGGTCTCTACACCGCTCCATACGAATTTTCCACTGTTCATAGCAATGCTGCAGATCATTTTCGGTAATTCCATACATTACTTCCGTCGCTTTTTCTTTTACTGCTTCAACAGTCTCAAATCTAGTTCCTTTCAAAGCTGACTTGACTTTAGGGAAAAGAAAAAAGTCACAGGGGGTCAAATCAGGTGAGTAGGGTGGATGATCTAAGATGGGAATGTTGTGTTTTGCCAAAAACGTCTTCACTGACAACGCACTGTGAGCTGGGGCATTGTCTTGGTGAAGGATCCATGAATTTTTTCTCCACAAATCGTTCCGTTTTCTCCGTACTCGCTCACGTAGGGTAGCCAGGACGCTAATGTAGTAATGCTGATTCACTGTTTGTCCCTCTGGTACCCAATCAATGTGCACAATCCCTTTGACGTCAAAAAAAACAATCATCATTGCCTTGAATTTCGATTTTGACATTCGTGCTTTTTTTTGTCGTGGAGAACCAGGAGTTTTCCAATGCATCGATTGGCGTTTAGTTTCGGGATCGTAAGTAAAAAACCACGATTCATCGCAAGTAATAACATTTTGTAAGAAGGTGGGATCACTTTCAATGTTTTCCAGGATGTCAGAACAAATCATTCTTCGGCGTTCCTTCTGTTCAATTGTGAGACACTTTGGAACCATTTTTGAACACACTTTGTTCATGTTGAAACTTTCATGAAGAATCTGCCTAACACTTTCCTTGTCAACTCCTGTTAACTCAGACACTGCTCTGATTGTTAAACGGCGATCTTTATAAAATAAATAAAATAAAATATAATAAATAAAATATTTCAATTATTCACTATTTGTGATGTATATGATTGTGATTGGTTGTAATTGTTATTTCCTTATCTGGAACGTGGACGTTTAATTATTCGGAATCAGACGCTTGACAATGGCTATTTGGTAAAGGCAATGTTACTCGTAGTTGACCGTGAAATAAAACTGAAATAATCGGACTTCGTAATTAAATCGTTTCCAAAGACTGCTGCGGTAGGTACGGACTCATAATCTAATCTCAATATTACAATGATTTGCCAGCCATGCCAATACGTCGTACAGAGGTGATTGTCTACTGAACATAAAAAGGTTACATAGTTAGTTAAATCAGATATATTCAATGAAATTGCCTACAGTTCATAATCCTACTTACTTTTACAAATACAAATTCTTTTCAGAATCGAGTGCCTAGTGTGGTTGCAACTCGCAGTATTCTTCTATAACATGAAAATATGGCGGTGTGCCAGACAATAAAATAAAATACGTGCTTCTCGCACCACTTCTACCAGAGCTCTCCCTTCTTAATCAAACATAAGAGTAACGTAATTATGCTTTTGTTTTATCAGCGACACAGCGCTGCAGTTGTGTGCCATAGGCTTTATTTATTTGTCACTGATTATTTATTTAATTAATATTTCGCGTTTCCGCGGAAACTCACGCTCGGCATGCAAATGTGCCTTTATATCTTGTCGAACAAGTTTACAGATTTTTTCAATGTTTGCATCAGTTTTTGCTGACAATGGTCTGCCAGTGCGAGTGTCATCACTGGTGTCTTCGCGGCCATCTTTAAATCGTTTAAACCACTCAAACACTTGTGTTCGCGAGGAACAATCATCGCCGTACACTTGTTGTAACATTACAAACGTTTCACTTGCGGATTTTCCTAGTTTGAAACAAAATTTGATGTTAACACGCTGTTCTTTCTGTACACTCAACATTTTCCGACGCACAGACAAAACGTCAACTACTTAAAACAGACGCCACGGGCAGACTGAGTGCAGGAGGCAGATGAAACTCGAGCAGTAGGCGGAGCGAGAGTCACGTGACAGGCCACGCGACTTTCAGCCTTATTGCATTCGTTTTATTGTTTCACCAGTACTAGTCCGGTTTTTTTCTAGCCACACCTCGTACCCGCTTCAGCCCATACAGTTTCATGAAGTTTCGATAGCTGGAGCCGCTAAAAGCCTTCAGAGTGGCGTCTGTAACGGAGATGCTTTCCAAGCGGAGAGAGGTCACTGAGTTTCTTTCAGCGGAAAACCAGAGCTTCGCAGATATTAATAGGCGCTTGCTGAATGTCTAGGGAGGCCTTGTAGTGAACAAAAGCACGGTGAGTCATTGGGCGAGGCTTTTGACATCATGGCCCAAGGTCGCGCAAACCTGTCCGATCTCCCGAGTGCCGGCTAGCCGCACACAGCTGTGACTCCTGTGTTGTTGGAGCGTCCGGACACTCTAATTCGAAGTGATCGATGGGTCACAAACACATCGTTGCTCAACTGGACGTCTCTGTTACTACGCCTGACACACTCGTCCTCCCTCATGGTGCATCGATCAACTCTGAAATGTTTTTTTGCTACCGTCGAGACTTCAGCGTATTTGTCGCTAAAACATGCAAACAAACTTCTCGGTCTCCATGACTACGTAAGGTCTCACACAAGTCTGTGCACCCTGGAGGAGCCCACAAAGCTTCATTGGACTGTTCTTCCTCACCCACCCTACAGCTCGGATCTCGCACCTTCCGGCTTCCATCCCTTTCACCCAATGAAGGATGCACTCCGCGGGAAGCAGTACTTGGATGACGGGAAGGTTATTGATGCAGCAAGGCATTGGCTCCAACGTCGACCAGTAGAGTAGTATCAGGCGGAACTACAGGCGCTCCTAGTAAGGTGGTGTAAGACCGTTGCATTGAACGAAGATTATATTGAAAAATAGGATTTTGTAGCCATAAGCATGGGGAATAATATGGTATACTGGAATCATGAATAAAACCAACCTCCTTTCAGAAAAAAATGTGTTGCCTTACTTATTGAATGCCCCTCGTATCTCCTTTTCCATTCTGTCGACATTTTATTGCATTCTGTCAATTATTTTGTTTCACCTATCAATAATTGAATTCAGTTTTCAAGACATTTCTTCTACTTTTGGACCTCATTCATTCTAATTTTACTTCACTCTTGCAACGCCTTGCTCATATAGTCAGCTTTAAACTGTATTCGGGCATTTCAAGTTAGCAGTTTTAAATCTAGCTTCCACACAGAAATAAACCATTCCTTGTTTCACAACAATACTGTCACAACAGATTCTATATTCCTGAATTTCAGTAACAACAAAGCTCATTACATGTCGAATGTGTATAAAACTGTAATCGAAAATTGTGCTTCAGTTCAATGGTAAGAATATACTAATACCTGTTCCAAAGAAGGCAGGTGCTGGCAGGTGGTGTAGTTGCCAAATACTAATAAGAATTATTTACAAAAGAATGGAAAGTCTGGAAGAACATTACCAGAAGATCGGTTTGGATCCTGGGTAATAATGGAGACACGCTAGGCAATACTAACGGTGTGACGTATCTTAAAAGATTGGTTCAAAAAAGAAAAAAATTTACTTTTATAGTATATGTAGATTTACATAAGTCCATTGACAGTGTTGAGTGGAATGTACTCTTTGATATTCTGAAGGTAACGTGGACATAATACAGAGAGCGGAAGGTTGTTTACAATTTTTACAGAAAGTTGACGAGTTGTGAGAGTCATAGGACACGAAAGAGAAGCAGTAGATGAAGAGGGACTCAGACAGCTTATTTAGTCTGTGCTTTGCGCAAGCAGTAATGGGAAAAAAAGAAAATATTTGGAAAGTAAATTCAGTTTCACGAAAAAGAAATAGTAACCCTGAGGTTTGTTAATAGCAATGCATTCGGACAGGGACGGCGAAGGACGTGAAAGAAGTTAAACGGAGTGGACAGTGGCTTGAAAAGAGGTTATAAATAAACATCAACAAAAGTGAAACAATGGTAATGGAATTTAGTAGAATTAAATCAGTCAATGCTGATGAATTTAGATTAGGAAATGATATAGTAAAAGTAGCAGACGAGATTTGCTATTAGAGCAGCAAAATAACTCACGATGGCCGAACTAGAGACGATTAACATGCAGACAGACAATAACAAGGAAAGCATGTCTGGAAAGAGGGGCATTTGTTAACTTTGAATAGAAGTTTAATTGTTGGGAGTTTCTCTCCTGGAAGTATTTGTCTGTAGTGTAGTCTCGTAGGGAAGTAAAAGCTTGGGTGATGAAAGTATCGGTTTTGAAATATGATTCCAGCAGACATTCACCATTCGTGGCCTCAAATAGCTGCATCCATATCTGAAACTGCAGTCTAAATTTGTACTTGGAGATCAATTCATGCAACATGTAACTTTATTGCAGGATGAGTTCTGCACAAGAATTGTGAATTACAGAGAAAAACCTTTCCTTTTTTCCTTACAGACGTTTTTAAACGCTCCTCGATCTCGACTTCTTCCTGTTGTGGTATCATAGGAAATTCGCGGCCAGAATCGACGCACCCCAAACGATGAGCGGCTTGCAAGAGAAACTACGCTTCGTATTGCGCCACGTGATTAAGAAGGACACATTTGTTGGTGGTCTTGTCAAGAAAGCGGTCACTGTCAACGGAACATTGTCCGTTATAGCCAACAAAGCGGCACTCCAATCCTAATGGGTAAACTATAATAATCATTATTATCGATTGCTCATATAGGAAAAACTGATGAAAATCGTAACACTTGACTGACATTTAACCAAAAAATAATACTTACTGTGGAGATTCACAGATACTTTATTTTGCTTTACATTGCAAGACAATGCCCAGAGCGCTGAGCGTAGCTGCAACACACCACTTCCATTGGATTCTATTTCCTGCCCTCTGCCACCAGTAACCGTTCTTAACGTTCTGCGACAAGTCCTTGCAGATTCCGTCTCTCCATCTTTTCTTTTGTCTACCTAGCCGTCTTCTTCCGTGGGAAAATGGAAAAGACCGTATGGCATCTTTGGCCGGGAGGCCCCAACCGGGAAGTTCGGCCGCCAAGGGAAAGTCTTATTTTATTCGACTCCATATTGGGCGACTTGTGCGCCGGTGATGAGGATGAAATGTGACGAGGACAACACCCAAGCCACGAGCGGAGAAAATCTCCAACTCGGCTGGGAATCGAACCCAAGCCCGCTTCGCTTGGAGGCGAGCACGTTACCACCCAGGCGGACACCATAGACGTTTGTCCATCTGTGCTACGTGACTTGCCCATTCAGGCGGTTTGATTCTCATCAGACCTGCAATATTTGGGCGATTGTAAATCATACCCAGCTCACAAGTAGGCTGGTCTTCCATTGTTCAAAGGCCTTCCTTCCGACTTTCCCCTCGAAGACGACATTATTTGTCTTCTATCCGAACACTCCAAGTTTCACAACCATACAAACATACAGACGTACGGGTTGGGTCAGTGCCTTGTACAGCTGCAGTCTGCAATTCCTTGACAGACTGCAACATATGAAAGTCTCGCTGAGATTGTGGAGTGCAATCAGTTTATGGCTTGGATCATTGGTTTGGGGATCTTCTCACAGAATGTGTTCTGTAAAAAGGTTTTCCCCAGATATTTAAAATCGTAAATCCTATTGTTGGCTCATGTTCCGACTAGCTGTGACTGGAAGAGTCTCTTGAATAGGCATGAGTGCTGCTCTTCTCCAGGTACGCGATTTCCTTTTCATTCACCTACCTTGCTCGTGTCACATCCATGCTGACACATGCACAATTACACCCATAGGCCCATTATTTTATGCTTCAGATCAGTATTAGCATACATATATTCGTAGATATCCGCATCCGTACAGACTTCCAGCTATTTCCATCTTAATGGTAGTCATGGAATATCTTAATGTCACTAGAAAGTATCTGGTCGCTAAATCAGCCTCATAGACTTGCGTTCCAATATTCAGCAGGCAATGTAACTCTCTGCTATAGTTCTCTTTAGGCGGATTACGGAAAACCGACCCATCAGGATCCGTCATCACAGCGAGACTTCTAGTACAAACATTTGCGGAAATGTAAGCAGGCGCCAGAAACTAGGCGCCACCTCTTGCAGGCAAAGCCTAGTGGCTAAGGTGCGGCCTTCGATCAACTCAAAAAATGGTTCAAATGGCTCTGAGCACTATGGGACTCAACTGCTGTGGTCATCAGTCCCATAGAACTTAGAACTACTTAAACCTAACTAACCTAAGGACATCACACACATCCATGCCCGAGGCAGGATTCGAACCTGCGACCGTAGCAGTCGCACGGTTCCGGTCGATCAGCTCAGACTCAGGGGTCAACACAATAGGATAAACGTTCCCCCGGACACTAATCTCTCAACCTTCAAAAGTAATTTGTTGCAATTTATAATGAGTACACAAAACTGGTTCGAAGTTGCTATTTCGAATCATGCCAGAATTATTCACCGGGTTTCAACCATTTCTAGGAGACCAATCTCCATCTGATAAGTTTTGTTATTGCTGATTAACCTGCAGACTGCATAGTTTCCACGATTGCTGTTTAATGGTAGTACAATTTAGAATTTTCGTGGAAGGGAAGACAGTGCTTTATACGTCAGAATGTCCGTGAACCTGTCTATTCTGAATGTAACACATAGAGCATAAGAGAGCTTTGAGCCGTCTTCTTAAGTAACATGCTTGCTGGAGCACCATCAGCAGATTTTACTGTCCAAATGATGTGGACACATACTTAAAATTGGTTCAAATGGCTCTGAGCACTATGCGACTTAACTTCTGAGGTCATCAGTCGCCTAGAATTTAGAACTAATTAAACCTAACTTACCTAAGGACATCACACACATCCATGCCCGAGGCGGGATTCGAACCTGCGACCGTAGCGGTCACTCGGTTCCAGACTGTAGCGCCTAGAACCGCACGGCCACTCCAGCCGGCGGACACATACTTACCAATCGCCATGTCGTCATACTCGTATGGTAAATAAACAGTGTGATAGAAATGTATTTGTAATGGTAGCACTTTCAGTCCGAAACGGGGATTTGTATTTGTGTTTTTGAAATGTTACTTGCGCTTAGCTGTTCGCTTATGAATTTGATCTTTGTTAGCTAGCTGGACAGTCTTATTATTCTGCACGTTTGGTGTTATATAGGCGTATAATGATGTTTGCCATCTGTTCTGAAAACGAGCGTACAATGTATAAGATACTAGAGGTAACTACTGACTCATTCGTGTTATTGCTAGTTGTCCACACTAAGTTACCTCTCATAAACGTACATTATACAATTAACAGATATCTTTAAAGAGAGCGGAAAAACTTAAAAGCCTGCTTGCAGTCCCCGAAAGTGAATCTGTAACTCTGAAATACAATAACTCTAAAATACAACTGCACCCAGAGCTTCATTTACATGTAGCCCTACAGTAAACGAGCCAGCTTACAGTGCATAGCAGACAGTACTTGTGGTATTACTGTCTTTTACCCCTTTTCCTGTTCCTTTAGCAAAAGTTACGTGGAAAGAACGACAGGACTGGGTATGAGTACGAGGACTAATTTCTCTTTGTTGCCATCGTCATTTCGTGAGTCGCACTTAGGTGACAGTAATATGTTGCCTGACTGCCTGGAATGCACGACCTCTCAATTGAAATGTTACATCTCACCTTTAATCGAAATGCTGTTCTTGTCGCGTCTGTTATTGGAGTTTGATGAGCATCTCTGCGATGATCTCGCGTCCTCTAAACGAGCCCATTACGAATGGTCTGTGTAAGTGTATCATAAAAGTTTAATAAAAATACCTTCACCCATCTAAATTTCCAGTTGTTTTATCTGAGCTACCAGTTTCAGCGCTACGTTCCACCTTCAGGCCCCCTGACCGAAGTGTAGGAAGAATCCCACTTCTGATCCAGTCAAAACATGGGCCAGCATTCAATTATTGGTATTCGTAGATTTCTTCTTCACACAGCGATCCCTTCGATCATCACATGACGACTATTCTTCATGATGAATGGTGTCGCTTTTATTTTTATCTTCTGTAGCTTCTCTTTTCCTGTTCCTTTAGCAAAAGTTACGTGGAAAGAACGACAGGACTGGGTATGAGTACGAGGACTAATTTCTCTTTGTTGCCATCGTCATTTCGTGAGTCGCACTTAGGTGACAGTAATATGTTGCCTGACTGCCTGGAATGCACGACCTCTCAATTGAAATGTTACATCTCACCTTTAATCGAAATGCTGTTCTTGTCGCGTCTGTTATTGGAGTTTGATGAGCATCTCTGCGATGATCTCGCGTCCTCTAAACGAGCCCATTACGAATGGTCTGTGTAAGTGTATCATAAAAGTTTAATAAAAATACCTTCACCCATCTAAATTTCCAGTTGTTTTATCTGAGCTACCAGTTTCAGCGCTACGTTCCACCTTCAGGCCCCCTGACCGAAGTGTAGGAAGAATCCCACTTCTGATCCAGTCAAAACATGGGCCAGCATTCAATTATTGGTATTCGTAGATTTCTTCTTCACACAGCGATCCCTTCGATCATCACATGACGACTATTCTTCATGATGAATGGTGTCGCTTTTATTTTTATCTTCTGTAGCTTCTCTTTTCCTGTTCCTTTAGCAAAAGTTACGTGGAAAGAACGACAGGACTGGGTATGAGTACGAGGCCTAATTTCTCTTTGTTGCCATCGTCATTTCGTGAGTCGCACTTAGGTGACAGTAATATGTTGCCTGACTGCCTGGAATGCACGACCTCTCAATTGAAATGTTACATCTCACCTTTAATCGAAATGCTGTTCTTGTCGCGTCTGTTATTGGAGTTTGATGAGCATCTCTGCGATGATCTCGCGTCCTCTAAACGAGCCCATTACGAATGGTCTGTGTAAGTGTATCATAAAAGTTTAATAAAAATACCTTCACCCATCTAAATTTCCAGTTGTTTTATCTGAGCTACCAGTTTCAGCGCTACGTTCCACCTTCAGGCCCCCTGACCGAAGTGTAGGAAGAATCCCACTTCTGATCCAGTCAAAACATGGGCCAGCATTCAATTATTGGTATTCGTAGATTTCTTCTTCACACAGCGATCCCTTCGATCATCACATGACGACTATTCTTCATGATGAATGGTGTCGCTTTTATTTTTATCTTCTGTAGCTTCTCTTTTCCTGTTCCTTTAGCAAAAGTTACGTGGAAAGAACGACAGGACTGGGTATGAGTACGAGGACTAATTTCTCTTTGTTGCCATCGTCATTTCGTGAGTCGCACTTAGGTGACAGTAATATGTTGCCTGACTGCCTGGAATGCACGACCTCTCAATTGAAATGTTACATCTCACCTTTAATCGAAATGCTGTTCTTGTCGCGTCTGTTATTGGAGTTTGATGAGCATCTCTGCGATGATCTCGCGTCCTCTAAACGAGCCCATTACGAATGGTCTGTGTAAGTGTATCATAAAAGTTTAATAAAAATACCTTCACCCATCTAAATTTCCAGTTGTTTTATCTGAGCTACCAGTTTCAGCGCTACGTTCCACCTTCAGGCCCCCTGACCGAAGTGTAGGAAGAATCCCACTTCTGATCCAGTCAAAACATGGGCCAGCATTCAATTATTGGTATTCGTAGATTTCTTCTTCACACAGCGATCCCTTCGATCATCACATGACGACTATTCTTCATGATGAATGGTGTCGCTTTTATTTTTATCTTCTGTAGCTTCTCTTTTCCTGTTCCTTTAGCAAAAGTTACGTGGAAAGAACGACAGGACTGGGTATGAGTACGAGGACTAATTTCTCTTTGTTGCCATCGTCATTTCGTGAGTCGCACTTAGGTGACAGTAATATGTTGCCTGACTGCCTGGAATGCACGACCTCTCAATTGAAATGTTACATCTCACCTTTAATCGAAATGCTGTTCTTGTCGCGTCTGTTATTGGAGTTTGATGAGCATCTCTGCGATGATCTCGCGTCCTCTAAACGAGCCCATTACGAATGGTCTGTATAAGTGTATCATAAAAGTTTAATAAAAATACCTTCACCCATCTAAATTTCCAGTTGTTTTATCTGAGCTACCAGTTTCAGCGCTACGTTCCACCTTCAGGCCCCCTGACCGAAGTGTAGGAAGAATCCCACTTCTGATCCAGTCAAAACATGGGCCAGCATTCAATTATTGGTATTCGTAGATTTCTTCTTCACACAGCGATCCCTTCGATCATCACATGACGACTATTCTTCATGATGAATGGTGTCGCTTTTATTTTTATCTTCTGTAGCTTCTCTTTTCCTGTTCCTTTAGCAAAAGTTACGTGGAAAGAACGACAGGACTGGGTATGAGTACGAGGACTAATTTCTCTTTGTTGCCATCGTCATTTCGTGAGTCGCACTTAGGTGACAGTAATATGTTGCCTGACTGCCTGGAATGCACGACCTCTCAATTGAAATGTTACATCTCACCTTTAATCGAAATGCTGTTCTTGTCGCGTCTGTTATTGGAGTTTGATGAGCATCTCTGCGATGATCTCGCGTCCTCTAAACGAGCCCATTACGAATGGTCTGTGTAAGTGTATCATAAAAGTTTAATAAAAATACCTTCACCCATCTAAATTTCCAGTTGTTTTATCTGAGCTACCAGTTTCAGCGCTACGTTCCACCTTCAGGCCCCCTGACCGAAGTGTAGGAAGAATCCCACTTCTGATCCAGTCAAAACATGGGCCAGCATTCAATTATTGGTATTCGTAGATTTCTTCTTCACACAGCGATCCCTTCGATCATCACATGACGACTATTCTTCATGATGAATGGTGTCGCTTTTATTTTTATCTTCTGTAGCTTCTCTTTTCCTGTTCCTTTAGCAAAAGTTACGTGGAAAGAACGACAGGACTGGGTATGAGTACGAGGACTAATTTCTCTTTGTTGCCATCGTCATTTCGTGAGTCGCACTTAGGTGACAGTAATATGTTGCCTGACTGCCTGGAATGCACGACCTCTCAATTGAAATGTTACATCTCACCTTTAATCGAAATGCTGTTCTTGTCGCGTCTGTTATTGGAGTTTGATGAGCATCTCTGCGATGATCTCGCGTCCTCTAAACGAGCCCATTACGAATGGTCTGTGTAAGTGTATCATAAAAGTTTAATAAAAATACCTTCACCCATCTAAATTTCCAGTTGTTTTATCTGAGCTACCAGTTTCAGCGCTACGTTCCACCTTCAGGCCCCCTGACCGAAGTGTAGGAAGAATCCCACTTCTGATCCAGTCAAAACATGGGCCAGCATTCAATTATTGGTATTCGTAGATTTCTTCTTCACACAGCGATCCCTTCGATCATCACATGACGACTATTCTTCATGATGAATGGTGTCGCTTTTATTTTTATCTTCTGTAGCTTCTCTTTTCCTGTTCCTTTAGCAAAAGTTACGTGGAAAGAACGACAGGACTGGGTATGAGTACGAGGCCTAATTTCTCTTTGTTGCCATCGTCATTTCGTGAGTCGCACTTAGGTGACAGTAATATGTTGCCTGACTGCCTGGAATGCACGACCTCTCAATTGAAATGTTACATCTCACCTTTAATCGAAATGCTGTTCTTGTCGCGTCTGTTATTGGAGTTTGATGAGCATCTCTGCGATGATCTCGCGTCCTCTAAACGAGCCCATTACGAATGGTCTGTGTAAGTGTATCATAAAAGTTTAATAAAAATACCTTCACCCATCTAAATTTCCAGTTGTTTTATCTGAGCTACCAGTTTCAGCGCTACGTTCCACCTTCAGGCCCCCTGACCGAAGTGTAGGAAGAATCCCACTTCTGATCCAGTCAAAACATGGGCCAGCATTCAATTATTGGTATTCGTAGATTTCTTCTTCACACAGCGATCCCTTCGATCATCACATGACGACTATTCTTCATGATGAATGGTGTCGCTTTTATTTTTATCTTCTGTAGCTTCTCTATTGCTCCTACTTGGTAAGGGATCTGACCTGGAGACTGAAGAGCCGGTCGTATGAGTGTTCTCTGAAGTACCTCCTTCGTAGTTGAACTACATTTCCGCAATATTTATCCAGTAAATCTAAGGTCGACATTTGCTTGTCTTAAATTTGTTATACGTAATCTTTCCCTTTCATGGCACTCCGGATGACTACTAGATATTTCACAGTTGTCAGGCGTACTAGTTCCAGTAATAAATGAAGAACTTATGTGCAAACATTTACATTTAGTTACGTTAAGGACCAAATGCCAATAACGACCCTATAATGCTTATTGGAGAACGCTGTAAATAATTTTGTCATCTGCCGGTTTCTCTGTTGTAAGATCACTTAGTTGGTGCGATATTCATGTAACTCATGTTTTGTTCACTAGTTGACAGCTCGTAACTACATCGAGCGCCGGAAATCAAGTACAGGGCTATTACAAATGATTGAAGCGATTTCATAAATTCACTGTAGCTCCATTCATTGACATATGGTCACGACACACTACAGATACATAGAAAAACTCATAAAGTTTTGTTCGGCTGAAACCGCACTTCAGGTTTCTGCCGCCAGAGCGCTCGAGAGCGCAGTGAGACAAAATGGCAACAGGAGCCGAGAAAGCGTATGTCGTGCTTGAAATGCACTCACATCAGTCAGTCATAACAGTGCAACGACACTTCAGGACAGAGTTCAACAAAGATCCACCAACTGCTAACTCCATTCGGCGATGGTATGCGCAGTTTAAAGCTTCTGGATGCCTCTGTAAGGGGAAATCAACGGGTCGGCCTGCAGTGAGCGAAGAAACGGTTGAACGCGTGCGGGCAAGTTTCACACGTAGCCCGCGGAAGTCGACGAATAAAGCAAGCAGGGAGCTAAACGTACCACAGCCGACGGTTTGGAAAATCTTACGGAAAACGCTAAAGCAGAAGCCTTACCGTTTACAATTGCTACAAGCCCTGACACCCGATGACAAAGTCAAACGCTTTGAATTTTCGGCGCGGTTGCAACAGCTCATGGAAGAGGATGCGTTCAGTGCGAAACTTGTTTTCAGTGATGAAGCAACATTTTTTATTAATGGTGAAGTGAACAGACACAATGTGCGAATCTGGGCGGTAGAGAATTCTCACGCATTCGTGCAGCAAATTCGCAGTTCACCAAAACTTAACGTGTTTTGTGCAATCTCACAGTTTAAAGTTTACGGCCCCTTTTTCTTCTGCGAAAAAAACGTTACAGGACACGTGTATCTGGACATGCTGGAAAATTGGCTCATGCCACAACTGGAGACCGACAGCGCCGACTTCACCTTTCAACAGGATGGTGCTCCACCGCACTTCCATCATGATGTTCGGCATTTCTTAAACAGGAGATTGGAAAACCGATGGATCGGTCGTGGTGGAGATCATGATCAGCAATTCATGTCATGGCCTCCACGCTCTCCCGACTTAACCCCATGCGATTTCTTTCTGTGGGGTTATGTGAAAGATTCAGTGTTTAAACCTCCTCTACCAAGAAACGTGCCAGAACTGCGAGCTCGCATCAACGATGCTTTCGAACTCATTGATGGGGACATGCTGCGCCGAGTGTGGGAGGAACTTGATTATCGGCTTGATGTCTGCCGAATCACTAAAGGGGCACATATCGAACATTTGTGAATGCCTAAAAAAACTTTTTGAGTTTTTGTATGTGTGTGCAAAGCATTGTGAAAATATCTCAAATAATAAAGTTATTGTAGAGCTGTGAAATCGCTTCAATCATTTGTAATAACCCTGTAACACAGCAACAGATCTGAAGCCGTTTCCTACTGCTTGAGCCCAGACATTATGACCGCTGTCCACGATGAGACTGAGTGCTGCTTCCTCGCGCTGTGGGTACTAAATATGGCAAGGAAAGAATTCAATTGGAGTAGAGACGGCTGGGAAATCTGTTGGCGAAACTTCAACCAACTTCCACTACCAAATTATGACATCCGTCCCGAGATATACCTCTCTCTCCATCCTGAACCACCCCTGACACTTCCGCTTTCCTTCATCCTCCTCAAACACTGTTAGTCGCTTCCTACGATAGCATAAGGCCCCATAGCCATACTTATCATTCTACCTCCATGATGATCCAGATCATGAGAACTTTCATACACACCAGCGTCATCATTATACCATAGCATCATTAATAATATCATCAGTGGTTATTATTATTACTACTATTACACATTTTTGCCTCCAGGACAGTGGTCGACGTGAATGTTACGTTATTATTCATTTTTTTGTTGTTTCCTTCTTGTTTTTCTCTTCCCTAAACCTCTTCATTCTTCGGCTGTTTTCATATTTCCTTTGCTCTGACCGTATTTTGCCTGTTTTCTTTTAGTTCAAATTTCGTGTTTATGATTTTGGCCCTGAATTTGTCTCTTTCATTCATCATTTCAGAACTAATCCCTGCTTGTTTCAGGCATTCATCTATTTCTTGGAACCAATTGATTTCTTTGATTGAATTGTTTACTACACTAAAAATACTCTTTGTGAGCCTGTTGTTGTTCATTCTGTGTATGTGTCCATAGAATGTTAGTCGGCTTTCTTGATCATTTCTGTGAGCCTGTCTGTGTGTTCACATAATTCTTTGGTTGGTCTCTTCATCGATATACCGTCTCTGTGTACTGATGCAAAAGTTTGTTTGAGGGTTTTACGTTGTATTTTTTCTCTCTCTGTGATGCCTGAAGCTCCGATTGTGGTCTTTTCTGGTGCGTAGAGTGCTTCTGGTTGTACAACTATTTTGTAGTGCCTGCGCTTAGTCTGCGTTGAATTATTTATTTTATTGTAGTGCGTCCACGTTAGTTTGTACGCTTTCTGTGGTTATATTTTAACTGTAAAATAAAATAATCTAGAAAGTTTTAAGAATCATAAAACCTGTCTACCAGCTTGTTAAAAAAAACCTCATTTACCGTGGTCTGGTTTTTACGTAATTTAAAAAGTATTTTAAATTTGTGTAGCCCTTGGCTGAAGCGCGATATTATCTGCTGCCAGCCGGGCCCATTGTGGGGAACTGAAATAACAACTAAAAAACGCGGACCACAAATGTAGAAATAAACTGATGTAAGTGAATTTGACAAAAGGTACATCGTTATGGCTCGCTACCTGCGAATGAGCATCTCGGAAGCGGCGAAGCTGGTTGGCTGTTCGAATGCTTCTATCGTGAGCTTGTTTGAGAAGTTTTTGAAGCACGCCTCATCACCCTAATGTGGAAGACGGAAGCTCGCTCGCTCTGTAGAGCACGATAGGTAGCGTTCTGTGGTAGCGATGGTGACAGACAACAGTAATGCTGTGGCATAGGTCTTTCAGAGCACACAGTTCAAGGCACATTGTTGAACATAGGGCTCTGCAGCAGAGAACACCTACTATGTTGACTCAAAGACATCTTCGATTAAGGTTGCAGTGTGCACGGCGTCATCGAGTCTGGGCAGTGGATCAGTGAGAACGTGTCATCTGAATGGATGAACCAAACTGTTTGTTAGAGCAGGTGGAAGGTCGTTTCCATATACCCCGTCACCCAAGCGAATGGCTGCTTGAATCGCGCGCGGTCACACCGACACAGTGTGGGCAGTATCATGCTATGGAGGACACTCACCCCGTGGTTCCAAAGGACCTGTGGTAGAATTCGATGCTACCATTGCAGCACAAGCGGTATACAGTTAGTCTGCATGTTGTGACATGTATACGATTACTGCAGGAATCTCGTACATAGTTAATTGGCATTCATAGTATTAATTAATTGCTTCGCTTTTGAATGTTTGTTCTGTTGTGCAAGAACTGCCTTTTTATGACTCTGAAAATGTCATTTCCACAACGATTATAATTTTCTTGAGGGAAGCAATTTTCCTGCGTAGCCTAATGGTTAAACATGAAAGAAAGTGATTATTTCAAAAATAAAAACAGCCTACGCAGGACAACGATTTCCCTCAAGAAATTTACAGCGACTGTGGAACCGTCTATTGGTACTAATTTTTGTATGACTTTAGGTGACTGCAAAAGCGGATGTTACTGAAAAAGTCTGCAGCAATCACTATTTGTACTTGAACAGTGACTCCCATACACGTTTTGTTAAAAGTTTGTCGTGATCAGTCTTTCACGCTTCCGGAGCATGCCAGTAATGTGCTGTGTTTTACCGAAAGGTTGGTGCCGAGTGCTGGTTGAGTACGTCAGTCCATGCGTGGTGAAGTTTTGTGGGAACATAATTAAAAGAAAGAAGAAATTCACAATTATTTGTTTTGAGTTCCAAATTATTATTTTTCACTTTGTTTGTCGGCACTAACTATTAATATATAAAACTAGTACCGTTTATACTTCGTTCGTTAATCATGTCAAACACATTTTCGAATATATTTATTTAATTATTTCACTTGCAATCCTCGCGTCTTCCTTGCACCGTAGATATTCTGTACCAAATGTTAATTATATCAGGATTATTGTACACACTCTCACGTGGTCCGTCGTCTGTACCTTCACTGCTATCGTAGGATCCACGAGTTAACGTTGCTTCCCTCCGGCGTGACCACCTGGATCGCACGCCACAATTACGTTCAAAATGGTTCAAATGGCTCTGAGCACTATGGGACTTAACTTCTGAGGTCATCAGTCCCCTAGAACTTAGAACTAGTTAAACCTAACTAACCTAAGGACATCACACACATCAATGCCCGAGGCAGGATTCGAACCTGCGACCGTAGCGGTCGCGCGGTTCCAGACTGTAGCGCTTAGAACCGCTCGGACACTCCGGCCGGCCACAATTACGTGAACAGCAACAAAACATGCCTCTTTCACGTGATGGTCGGAAGAGCATAAACTCTTCTGAACAATTTCTTCTTTTTACGCCACTTTTTATTATCTAACAGCTACGTCTAAAGGATACTGAGCTCAGAAGCGAATTAGCATATTCATTCACGTATGAAGAATTGGAATCATGTGTGCATAATAAAAATGTGAGGTGACAACTGAGGTCTGCGGGAATGTGGTCACCTTTACACCTCGACAGCTGTGGACAAGTGAGTATTGTGGCCGACTACTTGCATCTCTCCGTGCTTTATGTCTTCCCATAAACGTCCTTGTCACAAGGTCAGAATCATGCTGCAGTGGAGAGAGAGGCATGACGGTGAGTTCACGTTCATGTCTTTGTCATTAAATTCACCTGATTTGAACCCCATGGGACATAGCTGAGACACTATCGGGCACCAGCTCCAAGCTCACAAATCACCATCCCTCAATTTACGGGAGCTACGTGATCTGTGCGAGCCATCTGTTCCACATGCCCCTGATAACTCACCAAGAATTTTCGAACCCGTTCCGTGCAGAATCATTGTTTCATTGCGTTCCAGAGGTGCATCAACACGCTATTAAGCAGGTGTTCATGATGTTTCAGCTCGTCAACATATTTACTTGCTTTTGTCACATTTTCATGTTTAAAAACGAGACCGATCTGCATCTTTCTTCAGTTTATCGGAACGCTTCTTTGCTCCATAGGGCTTCATCAGGATGATATCCAGTTTTCGTTTAGGCTTTGTTGCCTGTTCCAATTTCAAGTAGATTGCAGCTGATCTATCCATCTCTTCTTAGGACGCACAATATTCCTTTTCCCTTGAGGCGTATACTTTATATTATTTTCGGTATTCGTCTTCTGGCGTCCTGTGCATGTGTTAATGCCATTTCTTTGTGTACTTCTCTATTTTCTGAAGTATGCTTTTGCCACCCATTTCGTTCTTTATTTCGCTATTGTGTATCCGATCTATGAGTTTGTAACTAGCTAGAGATCTTAGGAGGCCAATCTCTGCTACCTCAGTCCTCCTCTTAGGACTGAGTCCAAGTCTCTGACACATTCATTCATTCATTAGAATCACCAAATTTTAGTACCGTCTTTTTCTAACTTTTTTGAGGAAAATGCAATTTATAGCAACTACCAACTTCTGTAAATTTTGCAGTTTGTATTCTTGATCACTGTGAAATTTGAGACCTCCAATCCCAGGTATTTAAAATTATTTATTTGTACTACCAACTTATAGCCAATTATTACTTTTGCTCTTAAATGCTCCTTACCATGGAATGCCATTATCTTAGTTTTACTTTGAGATCTTGTCATATTATATTCATTTGCCACCTTTTGCAAGAACCAACTTTCTCTCTGTAATTCATATTCTGAGCCTGCTAAGATTACTTTATCATCTACGGACAGGAGTGTATTTATGACTTTATTAGTAAGCTTCTTAATGATGCACTACTTTATTCTGCCATGTTTTTATAACGCCTTCTAAATATATATTAAATATTGTGGGCGATAAAGGACACCATTATTTCACTCCAAAACAGATGTTTCTCGCAAAAGGGCCACCTTCTTGTACTTTTATTTTGTTGTGTGTACACATACTTTAAATTACAGTCATTAGATGTTGGGGTGTAACATTCTTTTCTAAAATTTCCGATAATCTATCTCTGTTAGCTGTATCAAAAGCTTTCTCATTGTTAATAAAGGTTATGTTCAGTTTGTGAAACGATTGTATTCCCCATGTTTTTCAACAATATGGTAGACTGGAAAAACACTGTCTAAGCAAGATCTTCCCATTCAAAATCCATTCTGTTCTCAGTAAGAAAGGTTTCCGAAAGTACCTTTAGCCTATTTGTTATTAGTTTTGCATATATCTTGTACCCAGATTTCAGAAGACTAATACCGATAACTGCCACATTTTCTGCGAACCCCTTTCTTAAAATAGGAATTTGTAGGCAAATTTAACTGTTTTGGCACCTGTTAATGAAGACGGGCAAGAACTGCCGTTTATGTGCTTACAAGATCACGAGGTGGCACTATTGAGATGCGACAATGCTATTGTTTTAAAATTATTCATTTTTTGCTATTAAAACAGTGGCAGCTAAGAAATTGGTCGAATATTTTATTTGCAGAGAGAGTTTAAAGAAACAGTATTGCGAAAAAAAGGAAATTTCACTGGAAGGTCTTCGTCGGACCAATTTTGTACTATATTCATAAATTACGTATCTAGACGCTTCCTTCGGTTTTTTCCAGTCACTCATTTTCAGATAACATTGTTTACAACTGGAATGAAGTTTTCAATCTGCAGCGGAGTGTGCGCTGATTTGAAACTTCCTGACAGATTAAAACTGTGTGCTGGACCGAGACTCGAACTCGGGACCTTTGCCTTTCGCAGGCAAGTGCTTGGGTAGCTCAGCTGGTAGAGCACTTGCCTGAGAAAGACAAAGGTCCCGAGTTCGAGTCTCGGTCCAGCGCACAGTTTTAACCTGTAAGGAAATTTCATTGTTTACAACTGCTTTACAAAATTTCGAAGTAATCGTGTTTCCTTCAGTGAAGACCTTAGTGAAGATAGTTTTGTATGATCTCGTTGGATTCCACATAATTGGACCGAATCTCGGACATAGGCCTGTGTTTGTTGATGTGACGGAATGCTAGAAAATTCGATATAAGAAATGCAAAATCCGAATACAGTATCGTAACAGAAAGCGAAACTTGGTTATAATCGTATGAGGAGGAAACTAATCAGTAATCAACTGTGTGGGTGTCCTAAAGAGAGTTAGTGACAGGTGGACAGAGCGACATTTGTGCGGGGATGGCATGTGTTAACATTTCTGCGGGGCTCAAGACACTTTTTGCCTTCATATTATTGGCTTCACCTACTCACTATCAAAGTGACAAAGTCCAGCCTAACCTAGACCTCGAGCTAAGCTACGGATCACTCCGTCACCAAAACCAGACTTCTTGCTTTCTCACTTGTTATCTCCGCGGATTCACAAACAAACTGTCACTTTCCAAACGTAGACCCCGGGCTTAGATACAGATCAGTCTGTCACCACAAGCAGATTTTGGGCTTTCACATTTGTTGCATTCCCAAACACGCCCGGACGGCCATGTGCATCAGTTTGCCGCTTCGGGAATTGACGGAGTAGCTCTGTCCCTGAATTGGATCCACAAAGCGGGTTAACGACGAGGGCTGATGCGTGCCGGCCAGCTTGGGTGCGTATTTTCGGCGGTTTCTCACATCCAAATACCCGCATGGCATCTACGTCCCGCCTCATCTCCATAATTCGCAAACATTCAGAAAACATTCGAATACTTTCACATGGAATAACACTAGACACAGACAGTAGAGGTAAACAAATTCCGTCCCAGAGGGAAAAGGAGAGGCAACGAGAAGGATAAGCGACCAGCTTCTACCACTAACATTACTAAGTCCGAAAGTTAAACCGAACAAGTAGCGCAGTGGATGACACACTGAACGAAGGAAAATTGATTTGACGTCCCGTCGACATCGAGGTAGAGACGGAGCACAAAGCCGGATTGTGTCAAGGATGTGGAAGGAGATCGGCCGTGCTCTTTCAAAGGAACCATCCGGGCATTTGTCTGGAGCGATTTAGGGAAAGAACGGAAAACCTAAATCTGGATGGCCGAAAGTGGGTTTGAACCTTTGTCCTCCCGAATGCGAGTTCATTGTGCTAACCAATGTGCCACCTCGAACGGTCTCTGGACTCGAATTCGGAAGGATGACGGTTCAAACCAGCCTCCGACCATCCAGATTTAGGTTTTCCTTGATTTCTCCAACTCGCTTCAGGCAAATACCGGGATAGTTCCTCTGAAAGGGCACGTCCGATTTCCTTCCCCATCCTTGACACAGTCCGACCTTTTGCTCCCTCTCTAATGGCCTCGATGTCGACGAGATGTTAAACACTTTCTTTCCTCCTACTTCTCCTCCGAATATTAACACTTCTCCCCTCTTAAGAACACGGGATGAAGGCCAGGAAAAAAGACAGCAACAGCCATATGCTCCACAGAAATGTATCTTCACAGAAGTGTCACTGCGCGTATGTGATCCAATTCCGAACCGAAGCGAACAAAATCAGTTGACTCAGGGCCGTCTGCTGTGGCCGACGCTTCAGTCTGGAACAGCGCGACCGCTACTGTCGCAGGTACGAATCCTGCCTCGGGGCATGGATGTTTGTGGTGTCCTTAGGTTAGGTTTAAATAGTTCTAAGTTTTAGGGGACTGATGACCTCAGGTGTTAAGTCCCATAGTGCTCAGAGCCATTTGAACCATTTGAGTTGACTCAGGAAGCACTTCTAAGTAAATTATTGCTTGTTTCTTTCGTTACAATGAATATGTCGCGATTATTCCTCTACATGATCCACGAACAGTTAATGCTGAATGTATTATAATAAATAATTTGCCACAAGCCATTGATGAAATCAGGAAAAACAGTCGAAAACGTCGCATCGCTCATCATCGTGACTATGGTAGTGATCACATAGCACCACAAACGATAATTTGACACGGAAAAAAGTAGAATTACTGTCTTACTGCCCGTATTCTCCTAATATACTGACTTCTTTTTGTAGACGTACGTGGAACAAAATAATGCGTATACAATGATTTTCATTACATAAAGAGGTTGTGGAATCCTTCCAAAACTATGTGCTTCAGGTACCACCATACAAATGAAAAACAAAAATGTTTCCACAATTTGTTCGATTGCATACTCAACTGTAAAAATTTCAAAGGGGAATGCTTTGAGGAACGATATCACTGTTTACACCAAAAACATGTTTCGTTTCGCTGTGTTTATAATGGTTCAAATGGCTCTGAGCACTATGGGACTTAACTTCTGAGGTCATCAGTCCCTTAGAACTTAGAACTACTTAAACCTAACTAACCTAAGGACATCACACACATCCATACCCGAGGCAGGATTCGAACCGGCGACCGTAACTGTCGCGCGGTTGAAGACTGTAGTGCCTAGAACCTCTCGGCCACTCCGGCCGGCACTTTGTTTATAAATATGTGAAAGCGGCCTGCGATCATCATAATCTTTAAGTGCAACGTTCTTGGTGATTTAAAAATGAGCAATAGGTTCGCTTTAGGAGAAATAACATTTTGTTCGCTGCTCTGAATCTCTGACTCTGAAATGGCACGCAACGAGTCGGAATACTTGTCCGGCGGCAGCCATGAACTGCTGCGACTACACCGTCACCCTCCCGCCCCCCTCCCCCCCCTCCCCCCCTCCCCGCCCTACACATTCGGCGGCCGCCACCCACGCCGGCGCCGTGCGAGCTGGGCCCTTTCAGACAGAGCGTGGCGTGGGCCCGCTGTGACTTATTTGTCGGCGGCCGGCTAAGAAGGTCGTGCAGCCACCAAATTACCTGCTGTCCTCCATAAGGCAAAAGGGGTGCGTGAAATGACCCGCGGTCTTCTTCTTTTTAGCTGGGACCCTGTGAATAGAGTTGTAGGTCCAGCGCCGGTTGCAAACCACGGAACCGTGCCCAGTTCTCAGAAATTAGGTGGGACAACGCACTCACGTGCACACACACTCATCCACAGGGACAAGTAAAGGAAACATGTTTTCAGCTTAGCTCAAAACAGCAATGCTAATCAGAACAGTGAACAGCTGTGGCAGGAAGTACTTCTTAGAGAGCCCCCGTTCTCGCGGAGCTATTTTCATAGTTCGATCACCAAGAAAGCAAAAATGAAACTGAATGGACAGTGTCACTATACTTGCACCGTAACATGGAGCCACATGACATTTCTCGATACGGAACAGATTCCACGTCACCTGTGCTTTCACTCATCTTGGAGCTCACGAGAAAACAAACTTTTACGACTAACAGACTAATAATTAAAATAGAATGCCTCTGTCCTCCCCGTTCCTCGCCATCTTTTTCGTAGCTGTGTGCGATGCATTCATCTTGATGTCGTCAGTTAGTTGGTATCTTCTTCTATCTCTGGCTCTCTTTCCAGTCATCATTCCTTTCACTGAATCCTCTATCACGCAGTGTCTTCTCGTCCATTGTCCTAAAACATTTCTTTCCCTCCACTTGATTTTTTTTTTCAGTAAATGAGACTGTTGTACTTGAAGGATAGCTACACAGGATGTTTCCTGCTCGATGTTTCAGTCTAATGACCGATTTTAGGATCACGTCAGGGATCGCGTACTAGAGATCGACGTACGCAGTTTCCGGTATTTTCTGCTGTTCTTGTTGTTGTTGGGAGACACACGGTTATGTTTTATGCAGCGTTTAAAAATTGTTAAGCGTTGTGTAAAGTATTAAAGCTAACTTGAGGATATTGTTAATTCTTCAGTTACAACTAGTTACATATCCTGTGCATGGTCAAGCAATATTTCGTCAGCGGTGACCATTTTGTTCCTTGACACGGAAGGTCTTTTTAAAGTGGCACATGTGAGATTGGCAAATGAACTGAGTTTCTTTAATATTTCAACAATTTTCCTTGTCTCAGAAATGGAAATTTGAGTTAGTTGACAATAGCTCCTACTTCAAAATGTTTTTAACTTGTTTCTGGTTTTTGATAATACTTCTTCTTCATTTGATTTCAGTTACTGGTTATTACTGTGTAGCAGAGTAGTAATGTAACACATAATTCGTTGCTATGTGAGCATGTACACTAGACTATTGCTAATCCGGCCCTTAGTAGTCCGGCATCTCAGTACTTCGGCGCACATCCAAAAACAAGTGCACAATGAATTATCGTGCGCAACAATGCTTAGTTAAACAATGCTTTATATACTGTATTTGAAATTATAGTTTTCTTTACAGTTCGGAATCATGTCTTCCTAAAGGAAACACGTTACGCTAGACCACAAGCAGAAACTCAAAATTTTAGATAAGTTAAATAGAGGTTCTTCGCAGAAAGATATTGCTGCTGAGTTCAACGTTGGACGAGCAGCTATTTATGACATCAAAAAGAAAGAAGATGTTATTCGACAGTATTCAACACAAATGGATAGTGAGTTGGGAAAACGGAAGGTTATGAGAAAGAGTGAGAATGCAGAACTGGACGTAGCTGTTTATAGATGTTTCATACAACAACGCAGTAAAAGAATTCCAGTCAGTGGCCCGATTATAAAGGAAAAAGCAACTCCATTTAACAAACAACTTGGCGGTAGTAACTTGTTTGCAGCGAGCGAACGTTGGCTATCAAACTGGAAAAAATGACATGGCATTCGTCAGCTGACAGTCTCCGTGGAAAGTCGCTCAGCTAACGATAAGGATGCTAATGAGTTTGTAAGCAAGAAACGGAAGATAATAGAGGAAGAAGATTTAACTGCTGATGCCTTGTATAATGCTGATGAAACAGGACTCTTTTACAAGGTGCTTCCTTCAAAAACATTAGCTGCCAAGAATGAGACTGAAGCTCGTGGTTACAAGGAACAGAAAGAGCGCGTGACATTAATAGCGTTTTGTAATGCAAATAGGAGTCATAAACTACCACTTATGGTGATTGGAAAATCCCAACATCCACGTTGTTTCCAACACACTGACATAAATACGGGACAATGAAATGAACACCCCTAGCTGCATACAGGCGTTGATATAAGTCAACGGGGACAGTTGAAAATGTGTGGCCTAACCGGTACTCGAAACCGGGATTTCCTGCTTACATGACAGAGGCTCTATCCATATGAGCCACCGAGGATACAGAGGATAGTGCGACTGCAGGATCTCTGGCAGGCCTCCCGTGAGACCCACATTCACGACTTATTCTCCCGCACTATATTCATAGCGCCCCTGCCCATTATACTCATTACTCGTAGCTTTTTGCCAATTCCCGTAAGAGTTCCGGCACTGTTAGTGTATGCGCACAGAAGAAGATGGTCATATGAAGATGGTATCTGTTCTTTCGGACATATATAAATACAGTACTCTACCAGTGTAATATTGCCCTCAGAAGAAAGCGTGGATGGACAGACAAATATTCCCTCGGTGGTTTCACGGAAAGTTTGTACCAGCAGTGAGAAAAGATCTAAAGAAGAAAAAGCTTCCACTGAAAGCTATCCTTATAATTGACAATGCTCCCAGTCATCCTTCAGATGTTTCTCTAAAGTCCGATGGTATACATATACAAGCACTCTTTCTCCCACCCACTGTGACAGTCCTATTTCAGCCCATGGACCAGGGAATTTTGGAATCAATTAAACGTCATTATCGACATTCACTCCTCGTCTCCTTGGTGAACGAAAGCGGAAACGACTCTATCGAGACTACGCTGAAGGCGTGGAAAGCAATTAACATACGTGATGTTGTTTTCCAAGTAGCCGAAGCATGGGATAAAGTAGAGAGTGCTACCAAATGATGAGCTGGAGAAACTTGTGGCCATCCATTGATGCCCAGTTCGAACCAGTAGCGAGTGACAGCGGTGAGCCAGTCAAGTCGGAATCATCCATTACTATGTACACTGACGTGTTCCTCAACCTTCCAGGAGGAGAAAATTTATGATGAAGATGTTACTAAGTGACTGAATGAGGAAAACTGTGATACGGACCAACTTTAACAGATTAAGAAATAATCAAAAGCGTGCAAGAAAGTAATGAAGAAAGTGATGGCGAAGAGGACACAGGAGGAGAGAGCATGAAGATTTCTCACGCTGCTGGTGCAGAAGCTGCCGAGGTCTTCCTGGAGTACATTATGCAACAACCAGATACATGCAGTATCGATGTAATGCTTGTAAAGCGGTTGCGCGATAAAGCATGCCACCGTCGCGTATCATCATTGCGACAGTTAAAAATTAGAGACACGTTTCATAGTAAGTGATACGATTGTATTATTATGTACAGTATACACTCGAGGACTAAGTTTTCTTTGAAAATTATTGTATTTTTGGATTTAATAAAGTATAATCTCTATGTTTTAAAATTGTATCCTTCGGTTTAATAAAGCACAGTACAGTATATCCTCTATGTTTTCAAAATAAATAGAAAACAAAATAAATGAATAAAATAAATTTCAGACACTCAATAATCCGGCACTTTCGCTAATCCGGCACCCTTATGTGCCAGGAATGGCCGGATTAGCGAGAGTCTAGTGTACTTATATGTTGAAAGTTTTGTCACGTTTGGCGAAAACTTACTTTTCCACAGCAATTTATTTAATTTCAGAAAACGACTGCAACAGACATAAAGTGAATGCTATCATTTCAAAATGGAATAAGAAAATATATTCAACTTCTATTACAGGGATGGCTAGAGGCGGAAGTCTAAAATGTGTTTCAAGTACAATGCTGTCCCCAATTAGTCTTCTCTGTTCGCCCTTTGTCACAGAACCATATTCCTTATTTTAGCTGTTCCTTCCACAACTACCATTAATATTCAAATCCAGATCTCAGAAGTCGTAACGCATTTCTCCTCTCTCCACTTGGAGTAGAAATTAAAGTTCAAGGAGAAGAAATAAAAACTTAATATGTTGGCGATGGAAATGGAAATGAGCGTTTGGCATCATTGGTCGGGAGGCCCCTGATGGGGCAGGTCCGGCCGCCTTGGTGCAGGTCTTCTTACATTCGACACCATATTGGGCGACCTGCGCGCCGTATGGAGATGAAATGATGATGAAGACAACACAACACGCAGTCATTGAGCGGAGAAAACCCCCGAACCAGCCGGGAATCGAACCCGGGCCCCTTAGGACGGCAGTCCGTCACGCTGACCATTCAGCTATCGGGGCGATCCGGTTTTCCGATGACTTTGTACTTCTGCCAGAGACTGAAAAGGACTTGGAAGAGCACTTGAACGAAATGCACAGTGTCTGGACAGGAGGATATAGGAGGAATAACAGCAAAATCAAAACAAGGATAATGGAATTTAATCTAATTAGATCAGGTTCCGAGTTCGAGTCTCAGTCCTTCACACAGTTTTAGTCTGCCAGGAAGTTCCATATGAGCGTAAACTTCCTTGCAGAGTGAAACTTTCAATATGAAAATAGCTGACGATGGGTGAAGTAGTGAGGACACAAAATGTAGACGCAATGGCAAGAAAAGCTTTTCCGAAGAAGAGGAATTCGTTAACATGGAATATAGATTTAAGTGTGAGGAAATCTTTTCTGGAAGTATTTGTAGGGAGTGTAACCATATATGGAAGCGAAACATAGACGATGAACTGTTTAGACAAGAAGAAAATAGAAGCTTTTGAAATGTGCTGATAGAGAAGAGCGCTGTCGATCAGATGGGTGATTCATGTAACTAATGAAGAGGCACAGAATGGCACAATATGTCTACAAGGAGGGATTGGTTGATGGGAGACATTCTGGGAAATCGAGGATTCACCCATTTTGGAGGGTAAAAGTCGTAAAGGGAGACCAATAGATGAATATAGTTAACATTCAGAAGGATGTAATTTGTAGTAGTCTTTCCGAGATGAAGAGACTTGCGCAAGATAAAGCAGCGTGGAGAACTGTATGAAACCAGTCTTCGGATTGAAAACTACAACATAAAAGGGCAAAACTCCATCCAAAAATCTTTTTTCCTTGTTTATGTATTGGACCACAGAAAACTCCTCCATCTGTAAAACATCCCTTTTGGCATATCGAATCTTGTATTTATTTTTTGATTACGTGTTATGTTACTGGTAATTTTGCATCCCAGCTATTTCAAGTTATGAACTTGCTCAATAAACACGTCACAAATTTTCATTTTTATCTTCCTTTATTACTTTGTAAAGATAATTGCCACAGTCTTTTTCACATTTATCTTGATTTCATATTGCTCCCAGCAGGTGTTCAGTCCTTTTAACACATTGTTAGCCGTCTTTTCGTTTTCACTCAGTAGTACCACATCCTTTACATATTGTTGTCATTCCTCCTATTGTCAAACTACACTTTGTTGGAAAATAATCTAAATAGATATTTGTAGATAATACCAACAAATGCCCAGTTTGTATCATTATGACACACTGTTTGCTTCTGTTCCCATACCTTCACGGTTCTTTGAAACTACGTTTCAGGAACTTGTGTTTTTCATTCTTCTTTCCTTCCTATAATCTATTTTCGTATCAGCGTGTTAATACTGATCCTGCCATTGTTTTTATAGAGTTTTAGAATAGTTCTTTCTGTGTTTTTTAAAGATTCTTTGCATTTCTCTAGCCCCGAAATTAGGCTTTTCAAGGTATTGCTCTAACCGACTGAGCTCTCCGTATAAGACTCATAACTTGCGCTTGAAAAATAATATCGCAGATTAGGTATTGTCCGAATTCGGCACAGTTTCGCATTACCAGGAAGTTTTGAAACAGCATACACGCACGCCGCGATGGAATAAAATGATTATTATGGGAATATTGCCTATAATTTTTGAGTCAAAAAGCCATCTGTTCGCGATGTCATTTCTTGCACAAGTGTTTCAGTGATATTCAGAATGTAGGAGCGAGGTACTAGTAAAACTAAAACCGAGAGAAAAAAACATGGATAATTTCTGGATCGATCAAACAGTAATAATAATTGCAATAAAGGCGAATGAAAGAGTTCCGTTTCTGGGATAATACAGCAAAATTTAGTTCAGACCAATGTCTGATTCTCTGTAAGCACTAAATAGTTGTTTGGTGCCCAAATACAGCCGCATAAAAAATGTTAATGAATTCAGATTGTTGTTACGAACCACGTCCTTCCAGCTTTATTGAAAGGAATCTACAGAGATATTCCAACCACGAGAACCAGTTGACAAAATTTAGAAAGTCGGTAATTTACGTAATCTTTCAAAGAAATGTGCCGCTTGCATGACTGGTATTACTTGGCAACGAAAAAGGAAAGTAACGCATGTGAGCAGTGCATATTTAGAAGTCGTATTACACCAACGAACATTTGGAATACAGAATATTTGGGATACAGAGTGAAACGTCTCTGTGGAGTCGTTTCATAGAAGCTTGTCTCACTGGATTCTGTGCATCCGATTCTGTCCACCGCCTGATTACGGTTTAATTTATTAACCCTCCCAGAAAGACTGAGCTGTCAAAGTAAGGCTTATTAAATGATATTATGTTTCATTTTTTTGTGTTCCATAGGAAATCATGACCTGTATTTATTATGTTTTCCCCTTCAAAAAATGGCTCTGAGCACTATGGGACTTAACTTCTGAGGTCATCAGTCCCCTAGAACTTAGAACAACTTAAACCTAACTAACCTAAGAACATCACACACATCCATGCCCGAGGCAGGATTCGAACCTGCGACCGTAGCGGTCGCGCGGTTCCAGACTGTAGCGCCTAGAACCGCTCGGCCACTGCGGCCGGCTTTCCCCTTCACCCTACCCTGTGTGCGTAAATGTGACTGAATGAGTGTTTTTACGAGTGGTTACGGGTTTCTTTTGTGGGGGACGCTGAGTTGGTTGTCCGTCTATTAGGAGCAGGTGATGTTTGCTTCTCGTTTGGAGGGTAGCACAGGATTACCAACTTAGGATCCCAGTACCTGGACAGAGAGGTTTGCCCCTTTTAGTCTGAGGTTGGTTTGTCCGTCAGGTTGGTGGCGGAAGCCTACCCCTCTGGTAGCTTCCGCTGCACCGATAGTTAGGCGAAGCTCGGTGGAGAAAAGACACTCTACAGCTAGCGGTTGGTGAGTACAGTTCGTAGCTCCTAGAGAGAGTTTCTGCCTTGCAGAATTAATTTTATTTCGTGACGGCAAAATCATTCTGCTATTGCACGATTAAAATTTCTTACATTTGTGCCTAGTTTAATGTCTCATTTCTGAACAGTTAACTCGTAATCAAGTTAACTGCTTGCTGAAGTTTGGCCGCTCGTAAGCGACAGGCGCGGATTCCATTTCGTATACCTATATATATTAAAGAAAGTCGTGTTAGTTACACTATTTATAACTCAAGAACGGCTGGACCGATTTTGCTGAAAATTTGTGGAGAGGTAGCTTAGAACCAGGAGACGGACATAGGATTCTTTTTATCCCGTTCGACCGCTATAAAACGTGGTATAACAAAAACGCATCTAGCATGGAATAACAAAACGCAAATGTCAGCTAAACTTCACTATAAAACGTTGTATAACAAAAACGCATCTGACGTGGAATAACAAAATGCAAATGACGGTTAAACGTCTGTGGTTAAGTATCAGTATATATCATTAATTAAAAAATTAAAGAAATAATTTGCATCATTAACAATGCCGCGACCAAGACGATCGAATATTTCTCGACAAAGCCGTAATGCAAGAAGAAGCCCGTGAAACGGCTCGGTTGGCAATGCGAAATGGTCGAGCGAACAACATGTAGATAATTTTCGACGCACGAGAGGAGATTTATCACGTGATGATTTGAATCGAGCAGCATTTAGATACGATTGCAGCTCTGATTACTGCTTGCATTGGACCGATGGACGTTGTTTGCGAGTACTGTGACGCATTGAAGTTATCCGGAGGAAAGCAGGGATGTGGGAAAGTGAAATTGCCATTTTTGACTCCGCCACCTGAGCCATTGCATTCATTGCTTTGTGGCGAAACACCCGAATCACGTCATTTTCTTGCAAACACCCAAAAATACAATAGTTGTTTCCAAATGACCTCATTTGGGGCAGACAGTATCGAAGAACGAGGATTTAATCCGACGTTCAAGGTATTAATTAATTTATTTTTGTACTTACACACAGTATAGTAGAAGAATAACTTGCTATACTTATTCGTACGTATTATGTTTGCTAATTCTAAGAATAGTGTTTCTAAATCAATAGTATTTTATTTTGTAGATACAAGGACAGATTCACCATCGAATTGGATCATTGCTACCTCTCGAAGATGCACAGCATAAATTTTTACAAATATACTTCATGGGCAACATGGAAGAACAACTTGATCGACGTCAAAAGATCAATGCAGCAATGAAAAGAGCAACTCTTCAAGATTTGCAGCAACTACTTCATGAACATCATGCTTTGGTCAGGCTGTTCAAGAGTGCTTTAGAGCGCATGCCAAGTGATGACTACAAAGTCGTGATCAGAGCAGATAAACGACCATCTGAAACACACGAACGCACATTTAACGCTCCAACAATAGATGAAGTTGCCATCCTGATTGTTGGTGAATACTTGGAAACACGCGATATTGTGCTTACACGTCAGGATACTGGGCAACTGCAACGAATATCTGAAACTCCTTGGATGTGCCTGGCTTACCACCGCACAATTTACGCAATTTACGTGTAAAATTTGGCTCCGTAATAATCATGCTTCGAAACATAAACCAACCAAAACTATGCAACGGTACGCGTTTGGTGGTAAGTAAACTGATGAACAATGTTATTTACGCGACGATACTCAAAGTAAAATTCGAAGGTGAAGAAGTTCTCATTCCAAGGATCCCGGTGACCCCAACCGATATGCCGTTTGAGTTTGAAAGACTGCAATTTCCGATCCGTCTTGCATTCGCCATGACCATTAACAAATCACAAAGCCAATCCTTGAAAGTTTGTGGTTTAAATCTGGAATATCCAAGTTTTTCACATGGTCATTTATATGTGGCATGTTCACGCGTCGGAAGACCATTTGCGTTGTTTGTTCTTGCGCCCGATAATAAAACAAAAAATGTCGTGTATCACAAGGTACTTAATTGAAGAGTGGAAGCTATGGACCAAAAAACACAAAGAATAAAGAATCATTAAAATAATTAATTCTGTTATTTGTATTTCCTAATAAAAAATTGAACTTAACATCCAAAAACTGATTATTTATTGGTTTTAAGGAGGAACAGAGTTCGCCGGGTCAGCTAGTCTACTATACAAACCTTGCGAATCGGATAAACCTCTGTTCAAGCTAGTGCATGAGCATAATGGTGATAGGTATCTCTCTGAACTATTTCTGTCGTGGGTATGTAGATGAAATGATTGAATTATTGGGTTCCACTTCCCTTTTGTATGTTTTTTTCGTTTTTTAATTGCGCTATTCTAGCATTTTTGGCGATTTATTTAGTTGAATTTTTCATTCAGGCACCAGTCATGTGTACTCATAGGATGTGCATCAAATTCAGTAATGAAATAAACGTGCTACATAAAAGATAAACTCTGCGTCCTTTATCTTTCTCAATGGTGCCAGTTTTCTAATTAATTTTCTATTACCTGATATTTTTAAAGTTAATCTGCTTGCTTGTGACGAAGAAAAATGGGAGGAAAAATCAATTTAATTAACCAAGCTCATTGACATACGACATACAATGCTGTTCATCTTGTTAGTGTCTTTAAAAATGCATTCTTATAATTAAATTCTTAATTTAATCGAACTGATAATTTCCAGTTCGGCCTTTTCTTAATTGTTAGGAAGGGCTTGGGCTGGTGGCGACACTGTAATTCTTAAATTTATAATTGTCCTTGTGAGGTGACTTAACCAGAATTTGCGCACATCTCCATTATTCTTGGTACGTAACGTATGTCGAACCTTGATTAGGATCCGTTTACAGTTCTGCAGACATACTTTACAAGAGTAGCTGTCAGTGAGTTAAGACGTGGAGGCAGGCATTCATGGCAAGGTACCTGACGTGTTACACTGTAAAGAACCAACGTAGGTCAGAAGATACTGCAGTCGAAACAGGTCATGATGACCTTATATATATATATATATATATATATATATATATATATATATATATATATATATATATATATATATATATATATTTAACTTATCCACACACTGCTAATGTAGTGCCCCTTGCCCATTAGCCTCATTACTCACATTTCGTCGACTTCCGTGTTCTAGCTTAGATAGACGGCCATCTGTCCTTAATTATACTTATATATGGTGTCTGTCCAGTTGCAATTGCAGTGACCTCTGTGTCTGGATGGCTTAGTGGTCGGAGCATATGCCTAGTAAGCGGGAGACACGGGCTAGAACACCGATTCCGCACAAATTTTAATCTTCCCCCATTTATTTCACTTAATGCCACTCACAGCCGATGTCTGTAATTCCTTTGCGTCTTATCATCTGCATCGTTTCGCAGCTGTGACTGATGTAAATAGTCCCTTTTATTATAGTGAATAGAAAGGGGAGCGACTCACACCGTGCTGAGTAACTCGTGTGGACTTACGGGTCCAGGTGTTAGCGACCGCTGTTGAGCCGCGTGCCGGAGATTAGTCGCCCACCGACCGGGGTGCCCTGACCCTTGTAAACGCGGCGGTACCGCTACGCCGGAGCTCGTGATTCACGGCCGGCAGGGAGAACAATTAAGTTCGGCTGGCGATCATGAGGCGTAATGACTGCGCTCCTGTTAATGATACACGCCGTGTGCCACGCGGAAGAAAACGGCAGCGAAACGCGCCGCTCCACATACGTCAGCCGGTGAACTACGAAGGAGAACTGCCTCGTTATTAGGTCGAAGAGAAATAACAGGCGCCCTGACCTGTAGCACTGCGCTATTACGTTGGTCTGTATGTTCGGAGATTCTTATGGAATTGTTCCCCGCAATCAGTCTAAACGATCTATCAGACAATGTAACTACCACCCTTAGAATGTTTGTCAAGGGCGCCCTTGATTATATAGAGCATTCTTCCTCTTCTTCTTATTTTTCTCACTCTAAAGGTGTCTTTTCTGGCAGTCACTTACATCGACTGTCTACGTTTTACATGGTATCACTGCTTTGTCTATCGCCTTTCAAACTGCATGTCCTCAAAATTAATTTCAAAGATATCATAAAAGAACCTGGTATCCTATGGGTCAAGGTAAAAAGTGTTAGGTCATTTAATTCCTTTGGTAGGTTAAAAGAGTTGAAAAGAAAAACAGATAGCTTGAAGTTAGATACAGTGACAATTGGAGAACCACTCTGGCAGGGAAACTAATTTTACACTTACGTTACTACACGATTATAAACAAAAAATCCAACAGGAGCAATGCAGGCATAGGTCTACGAGGTGTGGCTAGAAGAAAAACCGGACTAGTACTGGTGAAACAATAAAACGAATGCAATAAGGCTGAAAGTCGCGTGGCCTGTCACGTGACTCTCGCTCCGCCTACTGCTCGAGTTTCATCTGCCTCCTGCACTCAGTCTGCCCGTGGCGTGTTTTAAGTAGTTGACGTTTTGTCTGTGCGTCGGAAAATGTTGAGTGTACAGAAAGAACAGCGTGTTAACATCAAATTTTGTTTCAAACTAGGAAAATCTGCAAGTGAAACGTTTGTAATGTTACAACAAGTGTACGGCGATGATTGTTTATCGCGAACACAAGTGTTTGAGTAGTTTAAACGATTTAAAGATGGCCGCGAAGACACCAGTGATGACACTCGCACTGGCAGACCATTGTCAGCAAAAACTGATGCAAACATTGAAAAAATCGGTAAACTTGTTCGACAAGATCGCCGTTTAACAATCAGAGCAGTGTCTGAGTTAACAGGAGTTGACAAGGAAAGTGTTAGGCATATTCTTCATGAAAGTTTCAACATGAACAAAGTGTGTTCAAAAATGGTTCCAAAGTGTCTCACAATTGAACAGAAGGAACGCCGAAGAATGATTTGTTCCGACATCCTGGAAAACATTGAAAGTGATCCCACCTTCTTACAAAATGTTATTACTTGCGATGAATCGTGGTTTTTTACTTACGATCCCGAAACTAAACGCCAATCGATGCATTGGAAAACTCCTGGTTCTCCACGACAAAGAAAAGCACGAATGTCAAAATCGAAATTCAAGGCAATGATGATTGTTTTTTTTTGACATCAAAGGGATTGTGCACATTGATTGGGTACCAGAGGGACAAACAGTGAATCAGCATTACTACATTAGCGTCCTGGCTACCCTACGTGAGCGAGTACGGAGAAAACGGAACGATTTGTGGAGAAAAAAGTCATGGATCCTTCACCAAGACAATGCCCCAGCTCACAGTGCGTTGTCAGTGAAGACGTTTTTGTCAAAACACAACATTCCCATCTTAGATCATCCACCCTACTCACCTGATTTGGCCCCCTGTGACTTTTTTCTTTTCCCTAAAGTCAAGTCAGCCTTGAAAGGAACTAGATTTGAGACTGTTGAAGCAGTAAAAGAAAAAGCGACGGAAGTAATGTATGGACTTACCGAAAATGATCTGCAGCATTGCTATGAACAGTGGAAAATTCGTATGGAGCGGTGTAGAGACCGATGAGGAGAGTACATTGAAGGAGATAACATGAAATTGTAAATAATTGTAAATAAATGTTTTTTCCAGCATCAGTCCGGTTTATTTATAGCCGCACCTCGTAATTATAAACAACAAAATAAGGTTGCACGTAAACTTCAATGAACAGCATAATGAACGAGTTACCGAAACTGTGACCCACTTTGTTAACGTAAGTATGGATGCGTGCTAGCTATGCAGATGATGTTGAGATTGAAAACTGTATGCTCTTGTAAAATTATTCAATACATTAAGAGGAATGGGTATTGGATTGTGACAGGGGATTAAATTCGATGAGAAGAAGGGAAAATCGGAGAACGTGAACTGTGGGAAAGGAACTAAAGGGGAAACTACTGTAACAGTTTTGCATAAATTACAATTTAGCCCTTGGAAATACTTCCTTTAAGTATCGTGAAAGGAGGTTGTGTACTGATATGACACCTGGATATATCGGATAATTTGTATACTGGTAAGAGTGAGATTTAGAAACCTGATATGAAACTGCAAATCGTTCTCAGGCGTGGATGTTGCTTCTTCACAACCTGTTAGGTATGAGATACAGATTGCAACTAAACAACTTGCAATAATGTAGGTAATTAAGAAGATGGTATCTACATAAGTTGGAAAAAATCAAATGTTATTAAGAGTCTAAGAGAATCGTTTCGCTACGACCATCTGAAGTACGCAAAACGTATTCAACAGAAGATGAGCGGGTAAATAGTGGTCTAGAAAGGGTAAATAGTGAAGATAGCGGAGAAACAAATAGGTAAAATGAGAACACATGATAGAACTTCTGCCGGCCGAAGTGGCCGTGCGGTTAAAGGCGCTGCAGTCTGGAACCGCGAGACCGCTACGGTCGCAGGTTCGAATCCTGCCTCGGGCATGGATGTTTGTGATGTCCTTAGGTTAGTTAGGTTTAACTAGTTCTAAGTTCTAGGGGACTAATGACCTCAGCAGTTGAGTCCCATAGTGCTCAGAGCCATTTGAACCATTTTTTGATAGAACTTCTCCGATAAAAAAATCAAGATATACTGACTTCAGCTGACGGAAGCAGAAAACATTTTAAAAATGCAGGAAATGAACCAGGGACAAGGGAATACAGACGTCTGTACATTGAGATTTGCAGAAACTTAAAATGGTAAAGTACAAATTCCTTAAGGAGAAATTCAAAGTTGCACAAGCATACATGATAATAGGAAATAAATGTTGATGAAAAGAAAATCAAAGAAACATTTGGATAAAAGCAGCTAAATGAAAATCAACAGCTCAGATATCAAGCTACTGCCAAACGAAATAGAAAGGTGAAAAGGTGGAGGGACTACATGCAAGGGTTATATAATGGACAGAAATTTGGAAACAATATTTTGGAAAGGGCAGACGAAGTAGATTAATGTGGAACGGGGGGTTGCGATACCGTAAGAAGAACTTAACGGAACACTGAAGGACTCAAGTAGAAATAAGAACGACATTCCCGTAGACTTATTTAGATTTTGGGGAGAGATTTCCATGACAAAACTGCTCCACCCGATATGCAGTGTACATGAGACTGGTGAAATACACTGAATTGCCAAACAAACCAAAAGCATGCGTATTCAAATACAGAGAAATGTAAACAGGCAGAATACGGCGCTGCGCTTGCAGCGCCTGTATAAGACAAGTTTCTGGCGCAGTTGCTAGATCGGTTACTGCTGCTACAGTGGCAGTTTATGAAGATTGAAGTGATTTTGAACATGGTGTTATAGTTGGCGCACGAGCGATGGGAGACAGCTTCTCCGAGGTACCAATGAAGTGGGGATTTTTCCATTCGACCATTTCACGTGATCCTCCAAGAATGGACAATCGACGACTGGAGAGAATGGGTCAACGTGACAGAAGTACAACCCTTGCGCAAATTGCTGCAGATTTCAATGCTGGGCCGTCAACAAGTGTCAGCGTGCGAACTATTCAACGAAACAGAATCGATATGGGCTTTCCGAGCCGAAGGCCCACTCGTGTACCCTTCATGACTGCACGACACAAAGCTTTACGCCTCGCCTGGGCCCATCAACACCGACATGGGACTGTTGATGATTGGAAACATGTTGCCTGGTCGGAAAAGTCTCGTTTCAAATTGTATCGAACGGATGGAACTATACGGGTATGGAGACAACCTCATGAATCCGTGGATCCTGCATGGCGGCAGGGGACTGTTCAGGCTGGTAGGGGCTCTGTAATGGTGTGGGGAGTATGCAGCTGCAGTGATATGGGACCCCTGATACGTCTAGATACGACTCTGACAAGTGATGCGTCCTGTCTGATCACCTGCATCTATTCACATCCATTGTGCATTCCGACGGACTTGAGCAATTCCAGCAGGACAATGCGACACCCCACACGTCCAGAATTGCTTCAGAGTGGCTCCAGGAACACTCTTCTGAGTTTAAGCACTTCCGCTGGCCCCAGCTCCCCATCTAGGATGCCTTGCAGCGTGCTGTTCAGAAGAGATCTCCGCTCCTTCGTACTCTTGCGGATTTATGGACAGTCCTGCAGGATTCATGATATCAGTTCCCTCCAGCATTACTCCAGACATTAGTTGAGTCCATGCTATGTAGTGTTGCGGTACTTCTGCGTGCTTGCGGGGGCCCTACACGATGTGAGGCAGGTGTACCAGTTTCTTTTGCTTTTCAGTGTACTTTGCACTTCAAGAAGAGAATAATAATTAGACAACCAAATTAGACAGTTACTGATAGGTTATAAGATAAATATCAAATAAAGTGAAACAAAAGAAATCGAATGTAAGGGAAATATTGTAAGTGAGATAATATTGTGGGAATTAAATAAGGAACAAGTAGCCATGTTTTGCTATTTGAGTATTAGAGAATCTATGATCGTAAATGTAAACAGAATATAAATTCGGATTAGCAGTAACAACAAAACCTTTTTTGAAATGCGAGTAACAAACGGTAGAGGCATGATGGAAATAGACGCTTTTGAAGAATGATGCTGCATACCGCCTGTAAGGGGGTCGGGGGGGAGGGGGGTGACAAGATATGACTACTGTAAGGAGGTTCAAATGGATGCAGCCCACAGTACTTATGTAGAAATGAAGAGACTTGTCCAGGATGGAGTAGCACCGATAGTTACATGAAGCCAGTTTTCACACTCAAAAGTTAAACAGCGACGACAAAACATAGAAGATGAACACTGAAGAAGACAGGCCGGCCTCGGTGGCCGAGCGGATCTAGGCGCTTCAGTCCGGAACAGCGCGACTGCTACGGTCGCAGGTTCGAATCCTGCCTCGGGCATGGATGTATGTGATGTCCTTAGTTTAGTTAGGTTTAAGTAGTTCTAAGTTTTAGGTGACTAATTACCTCCGATGTTAAGTCCCATAGTGCTCGGAGCCATTTCAACCATTTGACAAAAACATGTTTGGAGACTGCAGATGGTAAATGAAATCTTTGTCTGCATTTATGTGTTCTTTAATCATTGTGGACAGCATGTGTAATGTAAGGGGCAGTCAAATGAAAACGAGGCTGATGGAAAAAATTGGATGAACTGTTTATTACTTCAAAAGAAGTCACCATAACTGTTAATAGTTTTATCCCACTCTGAGACAAGATGGTTAGTGTCCTCATGGAGAAATGTCTGCTGTTGCCTACAGAACCATGATTTTATCGAGCCGTGCACCTCTTCACACGAAGAAGATCGTCGGCCACCAAAGTCATTTTTCAGGGCTCCGAAAATACGGAAATCGCATCGGGAGGAATTGGGACTGTGTGGAAGATTTGTAAGGGCTTCCCATCGAAACTTCTGCAGCGTAGACGAATTATCTTAGCAAAATGTGGGGAGGTTTACCTATTTTTGGAGCACCGAACAAAAATATTGGTGGCCTTCAATTTGCTTCAGGTGATTAAATGTACGCCTGGGTACAATCATGGTTCTGTAGGCAACTGCAAACATTTTTACGCAAAGGCACTGACCGTCTCGTCTCACAATGGGACAAATGTATCAACAGTTATGGCGATTACTTTTTAAACAGTAAACATTTTCCTTACTTTGTTTCCATGTGTTTCGTATTCATTTGATTGTCCCTTACCCATTAAGTGCAGAGCATCTGAAATATCTATCTGCAGCGAAATTAGCCGTGCAGAGGTGTGCTCCAAAATGTCTAGGTTATCATTCGAAACAGTCAAATACAGCTTCCAGAATGAACACCGACACAAAAACCCGATGTATACGTGAAAAACACGCCTCACCGTCTCTAGCCACATCTTTTGCTGTAGACTTAATTAACTCGAAAGTCAACCAATACTTCGTCATTCGCGTTATTTGAATTGTTGTTGGCAGTACTGTGCGTAAAAAGCTCTTCTTAATTATTACATCTTCGACTGGCTTCACGACGTCCATCACTTTTTCAGTGATATGCAGGTTTCACTGTCCACCATAGTTAACGTCAGACTTTTCAGTTTTTCTCATTTGCTCACATTTCCACTCCTAGTTATCTTGCATGTGACAATATATTCTCCATATGCTGCAGCTACACCTTCTACATATAAGGCTTATTATTTGTTGCCATTCTCAAGTAAAGTCAGATACCCCGAAGGTAAGGTCCTAACCCTGACAGGAACCGTTGTACCTACCTCGGCACGGCCGTTAGCTCTTACTTAATCATTTCGCATATCAGTTCGCACTTATATTTAGCGTAAGGCTACACAAACACAAAAGGGTAGTTTTCACTATTTATGGAAACAGCACACACAGACAAACAGGAAAAGAGACCTGATGGGGGTCAGATAGTTGCGAAGAAAAGGACGAGGGCAGAGAGGAAGATGAGATTCAACGTCCCATCGACGTCTAGATCATTAGGGACGGAGAACAATCTCGGAGTGGGGTAGAATAAGCAAGGATTTCGGCCGTATCATTTCAAAGGGACCATCCAGGCTTTCGCCTTATACGATTTTGGGAACTAGCTGATTTACCCGACAGAAATTAGAACTTCAGTTCTCCCGAATACGAGTTCCGTGTCCTACCACCATCTCTCTCTCTCTCTCACACACATACTTTCAACGACCTTCCTGTCTAGAAACACATGGAAGACTCACCGCAGAACTGAATGTGTGTGTATGTGTGTGTGTGTGTGTGTGTGTGTGTGTGTGTGTATGTGTGTGGACTTATGGCACTCAACGTTGTGATTATTACCGTCCTTGCTAAAATAGAGACAAATGAGACAGAGAGAGTTACAACCAAAAGAATTTCCACCGGAAGTGTATGTAGTTTCGTAATATGTAGTTATGTGCCTTCAACAGATTTCAAATGTTTCGTCATTTCAAACTAATGACATAAGTCTGCATTGTATCTTTCTATGTCAGCTGGTATTGACGGGATAGCGTAACGTATTCAGCTACCAGTGGCGCCACTGAAAGTGAGGGAGTGGGCGCATCAAGTCCGAGGTTGCGGAATCACGCCATGACCTCTCGCTTTCACGCCCGGAGATATGGACTAATTTCCACGCTTGCTACATCAGCGCCCATATTCAGATGACCTCTCTCAAGCAATATTGGCCGCAGACCGTAGGCTACTACACAGAAAGGTCTAGAGAAGGTCTTTTTTCTAGCAGAGGGTAGGTGGCAGACAACGATAGTGATGATTTGCTAATGTGCTGCCTGATAGTCGCTACACACTGCAAGGCACAAGGTAGGTCGTAGCGATACAAGTTTCTATTCTTCCTCTTCCATTAGATGGTTCAAATGGCTCTGAGCACTATGGGACTCAACTGCTGAGGTCATTAGTCCCCTAGAACTTAGAACTAGTTAAACCTAACTAACCTAAGGACATCACAAACATCCATGCCCGAGGTAGGATTCGAACCTGCGACCGGAGCGGTCTCGCGGTTCCAGACTGCAGCGCCTTTAACCGCACGGCCACTTCGGCCGGCTCTTCCATTAGATAAGAGCTGAGAAGACGTGGAGAAAACAGTTATTGTTGGCCGCTTTTCACAGACAATGAGGAGTAAGGAACAGAACGTGTGTAACATTTTATAAAATATAAACAAATAAGTGAACTGTTAAGGTATGAAATAAAGAAGAATTACCGGAGGATGGGAAAAGTTAGAGGGACTGCTGCTGCAGCGTCCAAGAACAGTTAACTAGACACTTTAAAGCACTGTACGAGGAGCATATAAAGACTATGCAAAACAGGCTACAGATATGGGGTGTTGTAGTCAGACAGAGATGAAGAAACTGCCACATAATAAGAAAAGATCAGCGTAAAAAAGGTGATGTTTAGATTTCAACAAAATTGAGGAAGCGGACATATTCGCAGATTATCACTGCAAATGAATATACTTTTATCTGTTTTATGAGAGTACATAAAAAAATAATAATATTGCCGTGTGGCTAGGGCCTACCGTCGGGCAAACCGTTCGCCTGGTGAAAGTCTATTGAGTTGACGCCACTTCGGCGACTTACGTGTCGATGGGGATGAAATGATGATGATAAGGACAACACGACACCCAATCCCTGAGCGGAGAAAATCTCCGATCCAGCCGGGAATCGAACCCGGGCCTGCCCGCATCTCGTGGTCATGCGGTAGCGTTCTCGCTTCCCACGCCCGGGTTCCCGGGTTCGATTCCCGGCGGGGTCGGGGATTTTCTCTGCCTCGTGATGGCTGGGTGTTGTGTGCTGTCCTTAGGTTAGTTAGGTTTAAGTAGTTCTAAGTTCTAGGGGACTGATGACCATAGATGTTAAGTCCCATAGTGCTCAGAGCCATTTGAACCATTTGAACCCGGGCCGTTAGGTGTGACATTCCGTCGCGCTGACCACTCAACTACCAGGGGCGGACATAAAAAAAAAGAAAAAATTACACATTATTATGGCACGCCAAATAAATTTTACTGTAAAAATTTTTTAATTCCATTGTGGCAGGATGGACAGCAACCAGTTTTCATTTATTTCAGAATAAAAACAGTTTTGGTTGCGAAGTATTTAATATCAATGGCTCCATTTTATATGGCTTTATGACGTATGTGCTACATATCCAGCTATTTTTACACAATCTGATGATGCTCCAAAAGAGTGAAACTTCGCAAACGATACAATTTTTATTCTGAAATAACTTTTATTGAATTCTGCACTACACGTCAAACCGACACAGATTCATAACAATATTTTCCCATACAATCACCAAGTCTCCGTAAACAACGACAGGATCGTTCCACCAGTTCTTCGACGACAGAATTCCGCACGTTGGTCACGAAGCCATTTGGGAACCGCTGTATGATAGTCCTCATCGTTGGTAAACTTGTACCTTCACAAATGTTCTTTCAGCTTGCCGAAAAGACGGAAATCGTGTGGTGCAAGATCTGTACAGCGGTACGTGACATTGCGTTCTGTCAGTACACCGCCAGAATTTCACTGCGAATCTGTGTGCAATTTAGACGTCTTGTCCACAATAATCGTATTGTCTCGCGTGCTTCAACTTTGTCGTGCCATTTTAGTCCACCGGCTGGTGTGACCGAGCGGTTCTAGACGCTTCAGTCCGGAACCGCGTGACTGCTACGGTCGCAGGTTCGAATCCTGCCTCGGGCATGGATGTGTGTGATGTCCTTAGGTTAGTTAGGTTTAAGTAGTTCTAAGTTCTAGGGGACTGATGACCTCAGATGTTGAGTCCCATTGTGCTCAGAGCCATTTGAACCAGCCATTTTAGTCCCACACTTTGATAGACGTGTTATACTTACAGCAGTAGAACTGTGTCTGCAGGAAACCGGGAAAATGTACTAGATCTACAACTTTGCTTCCGCCGTTTTTTCATGAAGTTCGGGGCTCTATTGAGAAAAACTTACAAAAAAATAATGATTCACAGTACGGCTCATCGCTGGCCACTACATTCTCCCAGATTTCGGATAGCATACGAATTCGCTGGCGGAAGAACTGGGCGTCTTTTGTGGGGATCCATGAATCGATTCAATTTTGCACTTTCCCATATGATCAGAAGTGCTGGTCACCCTGACTGTACGCCACTGCCACGGTGGTAGTCACAGAGAGAGAGAGAGAGAGCAACGTATGGAGAATATGGCGGGAGGGATAGTACTTCTCATTTCAACGTTTCGATGTATATTTTGACGGGTTTTGCGACATGGGGTCCAGCACTGACTTGCTACAAAATTACCTTGACGTGTATATCGCTCTATTGTAGCCGTTTGTGTTTCAGTTCTGAGCTGGAACGCATCAATTGCTATCGATAATGATGTCCTGTGACTGTCTTCGTCTGTTTCAGTAGCTACGAAAACGTTCTGTCTTCCCCCGCCATGCCGGTCTTCGACATCAAAATCAGCATTCTTAGGGCGTTGAAAACATTCTCTGCACGTTCTTCCACTAATAGTTCCCTCACCATTGGTCTTACCCAGCATTTTAAGAGCCACAGCCGCAGATTTCTTCATGTTAAAGCAGAAAATTAAAACTTCCGTAAATAGCGAGAAATCGGTACGTAAGTTGACGTACTTTATTGAGAATAACCTTATGATGCAATCACAAATCGACTAATGTTTTTAGGCATTATCTTTACAGACGTCTAAGCTTATTGTATTAGACCTATGACCAACCACCTGAACCCCACTTGCTGCTACTGCCGTCAATTGCAAAACGTCGGAAGCGAAGTTGTAGACCTAATACTACTTTTTGACAATAAAAGTATTGTACATTGGTCTTAGCGTGGGACGACGTTTGTAACTATTTCCTGAAGTCATTGTGTCAACCGTTGCCCAGTATTTCACTTTTACTCGCCTGGGAGTGCATTGCGAGCTCACACTACACAGATGGTGTGCCCTCGGCCCTCGATGGATTAATTCGGCGGCCATGCGCCGCCATCGTATATCAAGACACGTGCTCTGCGCGGTATATTTGTCTGGACAGCCGGCTACTGCCGCTGGCGGCTGCCGCTAGGACCGCAGTGATTGCGCACAGATCCGTCGTTGATTAGCAGGCAGTCGTAAATTACAGCCACCTCCGATTAGAACCATTTGTCTCGCCCGTTATCTGGATGCTCGCTGCGCACCGACTTCCGAATAGTCTCATTTAATTATGCGCGGAGTAGGCTTCGCTATGAATACATTTTATTGTGGTCGGAATCGGTCCTGTGCTTATAGCCTGCTGCTTACACTGGATGACAAATAAACACCTTCCGCGTTTGCTATTAGTAACGTTTGTGTGACTCACCGAAAGTGTATTTGCTTACTTCTCAGTGGATGACGTGCCGGCAAACAGACTTGCTCCGTTCGTGGGCGCTATATAGTTCATAGATGGAAGCACCCTCGTGAGTCAGACTTCTCGTATTGTTTTCTGTGGGTGATGTTTTCATTCTCGTGGTTGATACGGTCAAACAGATAACTCGTTCTAATATGTCGGGGACGTGAAGCATTAAGAAGGAACATACAGGAAGAACGAATAATGAAAAAGCGAAACTACATCATTACGATAAAATTCCATACCGGAGAAGGTGTGAGGGTTATAACACACTCCTCCCTTCGGAAATGAAAACACAGTGAAAAGTAGCGCCTTCGATAAACTGGAAGGTGACACATTGGTTACAAGTTGGGAAACTCATATGAAAGAAGTTTTGGAAATAGATTGATGTGCAGCGTATCCCAAAGTCTACGATTCTTGGTAGCAATACTGAGATACAAACCTTTATGACATGCGGATTGTACTTTGTGAGTCATTCAGCCTTTTGTGAGTCTGGTGTGGATCCGTTTAGCCAGCACTATATTTAATACATTTATCTTTATGTTTTACTAAAACTATAGTCTAAATTTACAAATCCTTATGTTACAGACACATTTCCGAAGAGTGCTTTGTTATGTATTACATACTTATATCGCACATCGACTGAAAAAAGTGCATAGGTATGAGTTGCACAGTTAAATGTTCTTTTAATCGAAGATTCAGTCAAGCACAGGCTACAAATTCCTACTTTCTTTGTCTGACAACCTTCTTAATTTTTCTGCCATTAATAAGTAATAAAAATATTTATTCGGCGAAGGAGAAATCTAATTTGACGCCAGAAGAAAAACAATATTTTTTTACTCCTCATACTTCCGACTCTTTCTCAGTCCTGTTGAAGTTTTACAAATACAATGTCGGACTGTTAATAGGTTTCTCACAATGACAGCGCCGCTTTCCGCGACATTTATAGCGCAGAAGAAAAGAGGCCTAAAGCACATTATGACAACATGAATATTAACGACAGATAATTCAGAGGCAAAGCAACAAATCAGGTTTCTTGTCTACTCTTATAGTTATTTTCTTCTAACGGACTCTTCATTCCATATAATACGAGGTTATTCTAATGCAACACGAAAGAATACTTTGCCAGTATAATTCAGCATTATCAACGGAAACACAGGTAACAGAACGTTCGCATATCGATCTCCACGGAATAGAAGGTGACGCCGACTGTTGCTGCTTTGGTTTTATTTTCTTTTTTTAAAGTATGGATAAATCCTTCAGGTGTATGAATCACTCATATTCAAAAAAAAAAAAAAATCAGGTAACAGAAAACTGAATGCAGACATTGGCGGGATAAAGCTTGGAAGACGAAATCCAAAAACATCATCATTGCTCCTGCACATCTAGAAAGATTATAGACCAAATATTTTGCTTCTTCGCCTACAACCGACATGACAAAACAAGTCAAAGGAGGCAATGGATTCAAAAGCCTGTCATCAGTTGCATACTTCTGTAATCGATGTGCAGTACGTGATGTACATCCGTATTTATTTGGGTTCACTAGAGATTTTTCTTGGTCGTCACGGCTTTATACGGCGACCCTTATGCACAGGAATTACAATGAGATGTAAGTTACCTTTTGCGCCCGTGGTTTGCAGACGACAGTTAGGCTAGACCTGTGAACCGAGTAACAAGCTTTCACAATCAGCGAAAGCCGTCCCTCTTAGAAGATATAAGAGCGTCGTGCGGTGACTCACCAGCTGGTGTGACACAGCCCACCGAGCCGACATTTCCTATGCGAGGCGCACATCTGGTCGGATTTGCACTTAACCGTTTCTAATGTAGACGCTGCGTCTATCCTAAAGTTAGTTCCTTTGATTCTCAACTTCACGAAAGCGGGCAAAAAAACAAGATGTGGATTTTAATCCCCTCCTCCCAAATGTTGTGTGCTAAGAGGTGGGTCACGTATTGCAACGCATCCGTCGGCTTTTACATTTTAAACATCTTTCACAGTGAGAAATAATGTCGGTATGCTAATCGAACACTCAACGTCATTTACAAAAAAACATTTCGAATACACCTACCATGAATACTGTACCTCCACATGTGTGTTTTTGATATTAAATAATTTAACGAAATCATACAACGGAATCACGGTTGACGAAGATGTGGTCAATGATTTATAACAAGAACTATGAACATTGCTTTTACGCACCCAGTAATTTAACTCAGCCACAGAGAAACTTTCACACACACACTCGTGTACACTACGTTATTATAAAGCATGCACAAAAATAATACCCAAACCTAGTAGTGAAATGACTGAGATAAGTTTTCAAACCGTAACGTAGCGCAATAATTTCATGAAGCAAAATATCGTCCTGTAAAACAAATTTTAATGCCATGTGCCATTAATGAACTTAAGGGCCGCTAACTGAAATCATCATTTTATATCACTGCAACAGTTAATTCTTTTAATCACTATTTCAGTACTTCACCTCCGATATGATTTTTTTTCATGATCGTAGAACAGTCATTAAAACTCTGAAATCACACAAAATACTTTACTTTGAATATTCAAGAAATGACGAGAGCAGCAGTTTGCAGTCGTTGGCGTGGGCGTCGTACTTTTAGTGTCGGACTGGTATTTTCTCCTCTCTCCGACAACATCCAGTATAATTTTGTGGCTAATACTCCGTGGCATTTTGTTCCCTACTGCCAACGCCCTCGCCTGATGCTTTGCTGAGAAGAACTCTATAATGGACCCGATCTAAAACATCTCGATCTAAGTTTTGACTGGAGAGAGAAGTGTGAAAAAAAGATCCTCTCCGTACAACAAAAAAAAAGTCTACTAAACATGGGCTTTAAAATGCTTGCATTAAAGGCTATGAAGACTTGTTCAGTAAAAGAGATCTGACTCACAGTATCGAAGATGGAGAAGTGCTCATAGCTCATATGCATTTCAGAACCCATAATTTTTTTTTTTTTTTTTTTTTTTTGCTTCGAGTACTTCGAATACTGACCATTCCTCGTGGGACAACCTGTGCTCCCACTCCATGTCACTACTATCCACGCACTACTGTTCACAGGCGCTATCAGCCACTGACTGGCTGCTTGCCTCCTTTCTCAATAATATGTAACGTCTTTGGTTAACGTAGTGCAGCTCTCTCTCAAATGTTAACTAAATGTTGACAAATGAATATTGTCATTCACACTATACATGCTACTATTTACTTTCTATTTGTTTTAATAAAACAATAAAAATGTATCACTGAAACGTACTAAATAAATGAAATTAAAATTTTACACATACAATATAAAAACTGAAGTATTTCCCGACGTCGTTACAAGGTGCACTGGTTATAATCTCTATAACACTTTGGCGCGTGTACTGACTAAACACCCCCCCCCCTTCCCAAAAAAAAGAACGAAGTGTGTCAGTGTCTCGATTTCACTGAGTAATTTAATAATCCACTTACTTTTGGAAGCTTTGGTCGGTAATTTGTTGTCCTGTCAACGGTGGAAGCTACAGTCGTCATGTCTGTTGATGACCTGGTTGCTTTAGTCTTTCATTGATGCTGTAAAATTTCATAGTAAAATATGCAGGAGCTACCCAAAAATACGGAAACATCAAAAATACAAAGAATTACCGTGGATAACCCTTGGCATTCTAAACAGCTTCCAGTCATCTCAGAATGGATAAATATTGGTCCTGTATGGTTTTGAAGATAATCTTATACCGTTCTTCCTGCAAAATAGTGTAGCTCCCTTGTTTACGCTAGAATCCATTATAAAAGCACCAACAATTTGCCCTCGTCGAATGCTCTGAGTTCCGACATAACGCACTCACAGATACACAGGGCACCCTCCTGACCGCAAGTGTCAGTTGCAAGTTGTTGAGGACGCTGCACAGGTGCCGTTCATGGTCTAGAAGAAGAGCGCAACCCACTGACTTGTCTAGTTTCTGTGTTTATGTTCAGGCATGCATTTCTCGAGAAATGTTCCAACCCCTACAATAAAGTTTCTTGCGTACATCTATCCCTTTTTATTTTGTACCATATTTCCCGTGACATTTTTGCAAAAACTCCTCAAAGTTTTCAAAAGGTAGATGCTCGTCATCTTCAGAATCAACACAACAACGTCGACCTCTTTTCTTAAATGATGATACTCGAAAGAAAGAATATCAGGTTTAAGACATTTTCATAAAGCAAAACTACTATACATTATCCCTAAAACACGGCATTTATTAGGGGATACAACTAGTGCATTAATCGAACAGACACCTAAACTCTTAGAAAGAGAAACTTTGGAAACACTTTTCGTGAACCAATACACTTGCCATTTATTTAGTATCTGTTGTTGCTTGTTATTCCGTTCGTTTAGTGAACTCTTCCATGTTACTGTCCACTTCATCTCCTTTGTATAGAATGAAATAAGGGGCAGCTACTGTACTAATAAAAGTCTTATTTATTGCATCACACAACAACAGCTGCCTATTTCAAGTTTTAACTCTTTTCTCCAGATTTTAGCTGCACTTTCGTATTCATAATAAGTCCGACATAGATACACCAGGAAGTTCTTCATTTCTTCGTGCTGTGCTTCTGTTAGCAGACCATTTGCTATTCGTGATTCTTGCTCTAAACCGTTTTTCACACAATGTAGTCTAGTTCGTTCATATTTCACAGACATTTACTTGTGAGTACTTTTTTGACTTTGTGAATTTACTCATCGTCCTTCAGGTTATCGATATCATCTACGATATTTCTTATTATCTTACTTCTTCCGCGTAAAGGGCATAAATTTATGAAAACATGTAACGCTTAGTTTTGTTTATTGCAGCCATTACATGTAGTTTATTCATGTTACTGGTTGTATTTCATTGAACACCAGTTTGATGGCTGCATTAAAATACAACGCACATTTATGAAAAAACTCAGGCGCTAACAATGTTCGTTCCACAGATCCCAAGTGAGGTATTCCTAAAGAATGTGAACAATACAGTTTTTGTAATGTATTTCATTTGTACATTAATTAGGAAGTTTACCAAAAACACTTCAATATATACGTATTAAGCTGTATCAGATAAATCCGAGGCTGCAGTAGCCAATCATCATTAAAGCAAAAACAATTTCGATGGCTTACTTATATGGATGATTGACTGATCTGGCCTTGTAACACTAACCAAAGCGGCCTTGCTGTGCTGGTACTGCGAACGACTGAAAGCAAGGGGAAACTACAGCCGTAATTTTTCCCGAGGGCATGCAGCTTTACTGTGGGGTTAAATGATGATGGCGTCCTCTTGGGTAAAATATTCCGGAGGTAAAATAGTCCCCCGTTCCGATCTCCGGTCGGGGACTACTCAAGAGGACGTCGTCATCAGAAGAAAGAAAACTGGCGTACTACGGATCGGAGAGTGGAATGTCAGATCCTTTAATCGGGCAGGTAGGTTAGAAAATTTAAAAAGGGAAGTGCATAGGTTAATGTTGGATATAGTAGGAATTAGCGAAGTTCGGTGGCAGGAGGAACAAGACTTTTGGTCAGGTGAATACAGGGTTATAAATACAAAATCAGCTAGAAGTAATGCAGGAGTAGGTTTAATAATGAATAAAAAAATAGGAGTGCGGGTAAGCTACTACAAACAGCATAGTGAACGCTTTATTGCGGCCAAGAGAGACACGAAGACCACGCCTACTACAGTTGTACAAGTTTATATGCCAACTATCTCTGCAAAAGATGAAGAAATTGATGAAATGTATGATGAGATAAAAGAAATTATTCAGGTAGTGAAGGGAGACGAAAATTTAATAGTCATGGGTGACTGGAATTCGAGAGTAGGAAAAGGGAGAGTAGGAAACATAGTAGGTGAATATGGATTGGGGGTAAGAAATGAAAGAGGACGCCGTCTGGTAGAATTTTGCACAGAGCATAATTAATCATAGCTAACACTTGGTTCAAGAATCATAAAAGAAGGTTGTATACATGGAAGAATCCTGGAGATACTAATAGGTATCAGATAGATTATATAATGGTAAGACAGAGATTTAGGAACCAGGTTTTAAATTGTAAGACATTTCCAGGGGCAGATGTGGATTCTGACCACAATCTATTGGTTATGAACCGCAGATTGAAACTGAAGAAACTGCAAAAAGGTGGGAATTTAAGGAGACCTGGATAAACTGAAAGAACCAGAGGTTGTAGAGAGTTTCAGGGAGAGCATAAGGGAAAAATCGACAGGAATGGGGGAAAGAAATACAGTAAAATACAGTAGAAGAAGAATGGAATGCTCTGAGGGATGAAGTAGTGAAAGCAGCAGAGGATCAAATAGGTAAAAAGACGAGGGCTAGTAGAAATCCTTGGGTAACAGAAGAAATATTGAATTTAACTGATGAAAGGAGAAAATATAAAAATGCAGTAAATGAAGCAGGCAAAAAGGAATACAAACGTCTCAAAAATGAGATCGACAGGAAGTGCAAAATGGCCAAACAGGGATGGCTAGAGGACAAATGTAAGGATGTAGAGGTTTATCTCACTAGGGGAAAAATAGATACTGCCTACAGGAAAATTAAAGAGACGTTTGGAGAAAAGAGAACCACTTGTATGAATATCAAGAGCTCAGATGGAAACCCAGTTCTAAGCACAGAAGGGAAAGCAGAAAGGTGGAAGGAGTATATAGAGGGTCTATACAAGGGTTATGTACTTGAGGACAATATTATGGAAATGGAAGAGGATGTAAATGAAGATGAAATGGGAGATACGATACTGCGTGAAGAGTTTGACACAGCACTGAAAGACCTGAGTCGAAATAAGGCCCCGGGAATAGACAACATTCCATTAGAACTACTGACGGCCTTGGGAGAGCCAGTCCTGACAAAACTAAACCATCTGGTGAGCAAGATGTATGAGACAGGCGAAATACCCTCAGACTTCAAGAAGAATTAATAATTCCAATCCCAAAGAAAGCAGGTGTTGACAGATGTGAAAATTACCGAACTATTAGTTTAATAAGTCACAGCTGCAAAATACTAACACGAATTCTTCACAGACGAATGGAAAAACTGGTAGAAGCCGACCTCGGGGAAGATCAGTTTGGATTCCTTAGAAATGTTGGAACACGTGAGGCAATACTGACCTTACGACTTATCTTAGAAGAAAGATTAAGGAAAAGCAAACCTACGTCTCTAGCATTTGTAGACTTAGAGAAAGCTTTTGACAATGATGACTGGAATACTCTCTTTCAAATTCTAAAGGTGGCGGGCGTAAAATACAAGGAGCGAAAGGCTATTTACAATTTGTACAGAAACCAGACGGCAGTTATAAGAGTCGAGGGACATGAAAGGGAAGCAGTGGTTGGGAAGTGAGTGAGACGGGTTTGTAGCCTCTCCCCAACGTTATTCAATCTGTATATTGAACAAGCAGTGAAGGAAACAAAAGAAAAATTCGGAGTAGGTATTAAAATCCATGGAGAAGAAATAAAAACATTGAGGTTCGCCGATGACATTGTAATTCTGTCAGAGACAGCAAAGGACTTGGAAGAGCAGTTGAACAGAATTGACAGTGTCTTGAAAGGAGGATATAAGATGAACATCAACAAAAGCAAAACGAGGATAATGGAATGTAGTCGAGTTGACTTGGGTGATCCTGAGGGGATTAGATTAAAGTAGCAAAGGAGTTTTGCTATTTGGGGAGCAAAATAACTGATGATGGTCGAAGTAGAGAGGATATAAAATGTAGACTGGGAATGGCAAGGAAAGCGTTTCCGAAGAAGAGTAATTTTTTAACATCGAGTATAGATTTAAGTGTCAGGAAGTCGTTTTTGAAAGTATTTGTATGGAGATTAGCCATGTATGGAAGTGAAACACATGGACGATAAATAGTTTGGAGAAGAAGAGAATAGAAGCTTACGAAACGTGGTGCTACAGAAGAATTCTGAAGATTAGATGGGTAGATCACATAACTAGTGAGGAGGTATTGAAGAGAATTGCGGAGAAGAGGAGTTTGTGGCACAACATGACAAGAAGAAGGGACCGGTTGGTAGGACATGTTCTGAGGCATCAGGGGATCACAAATTTAGCATTGGAGGGCAGCGTGGAGGGTAAAAATCGTAGAGGGAGACCAAGAGATGAATGCACTAAGAAGATTCAGAAGGATGTAGGTTGCAGTATGTACTGGGAGATGGAGAAGCTTGCACAGGATAGAGTAGCATGGAGAGCTGGATCAAACAAGTCTCAGGACTGAAGACCACAACAACAACAACAACAACAACAACATACTTATATGTACGACGTTATTGCAATAAATTATTTCACAGACCTCTGGTTATGTGATATAAATAAATGGTTCAAATGGCTCTGAGCACTATGGGACTTAACATCTATGGTCATCAGAGCCGTAGAACTTAGAACTACTTAAACCTAACTAACCTAAGGACATCACACAACACCCATCCATCACGAGGCAGAGAAAATCCCTGACCCCGCCGGGAGATATAAATAACGTATACATTAGTTCGCCCTTCTGAGGAATTTCCAAATGGAGAGTTGATCTCCAAAAAATAATTAACTCTCCCCTTAAACTGCACTTTATTTGTAGCTAAACTTTTTATGTTTGCTGCCAAATGATTGAGAATGTTTATTCCTCAATAATTGACGCCTTACAGTACCAAAGCAAGAGACTAATTCTTTTTGTTCTGCATAGTGATGGTACTGATACAATGAAATTGTTTTGAAAGAGAAATATAATACTTATGACAAATTTATTTCAAAAATAAATGTGCTAAGAGACAGTAATTAGCATATTCAGTTTTTCAAGGGTTTTCTGCAAGATTATTCTGAATTCAAATCAGAGATAACTCATACTACATGCTTTGGACTCAGAAAACACAAATTCAACTTCACGAGAAGTAAGAAATCTCGATAAAACTTGGCCCATACAGGAAAATAATTGTTGCATTACAGTACATTACAGTACAGAAGGTAACTAAAAGAAATACTCACTGAAACGAACAGAAATAGCACTTTTACTCAAAGTCGACAACTGCACTGAAGTCACCGCGATTGCTAATGCACCCAAGCTGGCCACAAGGTAGGTAAGATGTTCCTGTGGTAGGGCGTTCCATTCCTTACGGTTGAGAACTGCTGGATGGTCGTTGGTGGACATGTACGTGCTACAATACGTCTCTCCAACGCATCCTACAAGTGTTCGATCAGATGTAAGTCTGGCGAAAAGGGTGGCCAAACCATTCACCAAATATCCCCTCGTTCCAAGAGCTCGTCACAGTACCTTTTGCCGGTGAGTGTACCACGTTAAAAGATTTGGAAGTGGATATGCCTATGCGACATACCTCCCCACACCGTAATATGAGGACCATCAAAACGACACTGTTGGGCAACGTTCCTGGGTGCATAAGATGTTCGCACCTCTCGCCATATGAGGGCACGTCCAGCATTGCCTAACATGATTATCGTGGAGGTGTGGCGTACTGACCTCCAAGTCTCTGAACACGGTCAGTGAACAGGTCAGTGTTATTGTGACACTGTTACCCTTCCCTAGGTGAGTCTTTTCAGAGTGCGTTCGGCCCTGAATTCATTTTTATGGATGACAATGCCCTCCACATCGTTCTGAAAAGGTGAAGGAGCTCTTCGAACGAGAGGATATTCGACGAGTAGACTGGTTTCCCATTCCGCCCCCCAACTGGAATCCTATCGAGAACATGTAGGATGCGTTGGGGAGACGTATTGTAGCACGTCCACAAGCACCAGCGACCATCCAGGAGTTGTCAACCGCCCTGGTGGAGGAATGGAACGCCCTACCACAAGAACACCTTGCCAACCACGTGGCCAGGATGGGAGCACTCTGCACAGCGTGCGCTGCCGTCCGTGGTGATCACACACCTTATTGAGAGCTACGTCCAGCCTTTTGTAATGTCCAGGGGACTGTCATGAATCACAGTGACTTCAGCGCAATCATTGTCTTCCAATAAAGTGTCATCTCTGTTCGTCTCGTTACGTATTTCAGCTACCTTCTGTACAGCCCGCCTGGTTAGCCGTGCGGTATAACGCACGGTTTTCCGGATTGGGAAGGAGCGTCTGGTCCCCGGCACGAATCCGCCGGGGGGACTTGTGTCGAGGTCCGATGAGTCTGCTAGTTTGTGGATGGCTTTTAGGCGGTTTTCTATCTGCCTCGGCGAATGCGGGCTTGTTCCCCTTATTCCGCCTCAGCTACACTATGTTGGCGATTGCTTACACCACCATTACTCTACCACGCAAACATGCAGGCTACACTCGTCTGGTGTGAGACGTTCTCTGGAGGAGGGCGGGGGATCCACAGGGTGCCGAACCGTACAATAACCTTGAGAGGTTCGGTGTGAGGCGGCGGAGGGGTGAAGTGGACTGCGGTAGTCGTCATGGAGTTGTGGACCACTGCGGCTGCGGCGGGGATGGAGCCTATCCGTCGTTTCTAGGCCCCCGGTTAACATACAATGCAATACAATACCTTCTGTACTATACTGCAGCAGTTTCTCCTGTGTATGGTCCAATTTTCGTCGAGCTGTTGATACTTGGCTCTGACACGTATTGCGAAAGTTACTTTCATCCTCAAGTTTTGTACGCCACTGTATCATACCGCCTAACTGGTAGGATCCATTCTTCAGTTCTTCATATTTTGACCCACTGTTGTCATTTCTGCTTCCTTCTACACCCTAAGTTCAAAGTAATCTTGTATTACATATTGGAGTCTCTATATGTCCCACCAGTTGATCCTCCCTATATCTTAGTAAAGATGTCAAGTTTAAAACGTTAGCGCATATTCTACTTTAACGCCCTTTCGGATGGTTTCTCTCCTGCTTTCGTTTCTAGATCTTCTCATTTTACATTACATTTGCGCACTAAAGTGGTGGTATCCTTCTGGAGCCCGATATTTCAAAAGCTTGAAATGTATTATGTTTCCCACGGCCACCTTACCTTTCCACAAAATGCTGTAGTCCAGACACGCAAATTCAGAATGTTGTCCCTCTCTACTGAATGCCAATCGACCTCTTTTGTTGAAGGTAAGCTGAGATCGCCGTGTCTTTCGGGCAGTCTCACTTCATTTATGATAGTTTTCCCATATTGTACCCTAACTGTCTATTGTTCGTTTTTTTCCATTTTGTAATTCTCAGTGCTCCTACACTCCACCGCATTGGTTACATTTTTGTAATTCTGGTTAGGCATTTCATAAAAACAAAGTTTATTTGCTGTATGTGGAACACCCATACGTTCGGTTACTTTTTTATTGTTTAAGGACCGAAATTTTCTGTGCTGTTTGGCATACTGTATGTTTCATGAGCACTTCATTCACTTGTTGTATTAATTCCGAATTTCTGTTAATTATCCAACACTTTGGAAGAGTTCACGACATGAGTAGATGAGGTAGCGGATGACCTCTGTAGTCATACGAATCTCTCTGCAGACGATATAGTCGTATACTTGGAGGCAGTATTATTAGAAACGTGTTATGAAATGCTGACAGACTTGCAGATTAACGGTGTCTGGTGCAAAAATTGGCGGAAGACTCTGATCATAATGAAAGACGTCACAGAAATTCTCAAGGAACGGCTGTGGTAGACGTTGCAAGAAATGCGCTGTGCTCAGTTTCCAAAACGAGACTAAGAACGTATTACTTTCGCCAAAACTACATGTCACCTAGTGACCACGACGGTAGTATCAGAGAAATTCAGGTTGACAAGAAGACTGCGGAAGTAAACGTTGATGTAGAAGAAAAGAGAAAAGTATTATTAAAGACTAATACACGCTAATCAAAATGAAGTGACGAAAGAAGTGCATATGACGAACTCTAATCGCATGGTCTTTAGTCTGAGTAATTTATTAAAGTCGCGTCTAATATCAGAGAGAAATAAGATTCATATGTACATGACGCAAGGACGGCCGGTACTTTTCTATCGTTGGAAAATTGAGCGACCCCAGCAACAACTGAAGAAACAGTCTGTGCCCGATATTTCAAAAGCTTGAAATGTATTATGTTTCCGAAGGTTCCTCAAAAGTCCTAAGGACCCGTCTATGACACCATAGAAGGTAAACAGAAACAGAGAGCGAAAGAAACCCGCCACACATTGGCCGAGTATTATGGCAGAAGAGCTTACAGTGGTTTGGCCACATCTTTCGAGCCGATGGATCCCTAACCGAGTCCCCCATTCTCAACCTGCTGGGAAACGCCCAAAGGGACTTCCAAGGACGTGATGGAAGGATCGCGTCCTAACAGTCATTAAAGAAGTGGAGCTGACAGCGGTGGAGGATGAAGCTGGAGACTGGCAAATATGAATTACCATCTGCAGTAGATATCTCCTACATTGTAACTAACGGACTTTCTTTTTTTATTCTGCTTTTTGTGATGTGTTCAAAAATGGCTCTGAGCACGAAGCGACTTAACTTCTGAGGTCATCAGTCGTCTAGAACTTAGAACTAATTAAACCTAACTAACCTAAGGACATCACACACATCCATGCCCGAGACGCGATTCGAACCTGCAACTGTAGGGGTCGCTCGGTTCCAGACTGTAGCGCCTAGAACCGCACGGCCACTCAGGCCGGCTTTGTAATGTGTTACTTTACTATTTTTATAGTGTGTAGCTTCTGTGTTTTCCTTTTGTAGTGCGCTTTCTTTTCTTTTTTTCGATAGACCTTAAAGGCCCTTCAACGCAGTAAATGCTGAATATTAATGAAATTTTGAATGGTTTATAATATTTGCTTTAATAATAATAATTAGCTAATTGCAGCTATGTTCCTCAAATGGCTCTGAGCACTATGGGACTTAACATCTGAGGTCATCAGTCCCCTAGAACTTAGAACTACTTAAACGTAACTAACCTAAGGACACCACACACATCCATGCCCGAGGCAGGATTCGAACCTGCGACCGTAGCGGTCGCGCGGTTGAAGACTGTAGCGCCTAGAACAGCTCGACCACTCCGGCCGGCCTATGTTCCTCGAGGTAATGGTTACTTGATCTGTTGGTCATTTCATCTACTGAGAAACTATGTGGTTATAGGGTGTTACGTTTGCCTTGAACTGAGAATGAAAAATATCTCAAGAAATACGAGAATGTAAACCTGCAAAATTAACTGGTATCTGTCTTCCAGATCGATAACTGGGCACATCCGCAAGGGGAACACTGCAGTTATGCTAATCTGACACAACACAACGTTCATAATTCTCAGGCCGAGACTGTTGTTTACTTTTGCCATTTCGTGCTGCTGAAAAAGATTCCTGGGATATAATGATGTCTCGCAGCAATGGGCTGTTACTGTTAGCGTGATCGAAAAGAGAGGAGAAAATGTAGAAGGAAACGAAACGCAAACGAGATAAATACTAACCATTCAGAGAGGGTCACGATGGCTAAGTGTGACTTTCCTTACAAAGGCTTTCGGAGTCTGCAAGACAGGTTGCTGGGATCATTTTACTCCTACTGGGAGAATGATTCGTGACTGCCCTAAAGGACACAAGGGCAGCGGTAATGAGACGATGACGATGCGGCAGCACGCTCGAGACGGGAGAGGAAATAATGAGGAATGGAGGGGGGGAGCGAGCAGGTGGTCGCGAGGTCGACGGGCGACGCTCGACGGCGCCAGCGACGAGTAGCAGGCCGGGCGGTAACCAGAGGAGTGGCGACCAGATAGCCATCTCCAACCGCCCACGCCTCCCTCCCCTCGGCAGGACCGAACAGATTTGACACTGTCGACGGACACCGATCGGAGATAGCTCCCGCCGGCCGCGGTATTGTGCGCCGCTGCACGCACGCACGCACGTCGGTACGCGGGCGCACGCGCTCGCGAGATGCCTATCGGGCCCACAATGCGGCGACCAGCTCGCGGTAGGGTCGCGACGCTGCAGTCCGCGGCAGCTATCTGCGCCGTCTGGAGCGCCCACGGCCGCCACTCGTATTCATGAATTCATAATTGAGAGTGTTTGCTCGCCGTGTCCGGGTACCTGCGAGTTACAACTGCCGACCCCGCTACCGTCGATATTTGGCGGCCAGGTAAGCCAACGACCGGCTCCTGTTCGATTTCTGACATCTTTATTGGCCCACGCCACGGGCTCTCTATTATTCGGCTTCTGAATACGCAACTCCGGTATGGAACAGTTCCAGATATATTAACTTCGACGACTTTTTACCTTCACAACCAAGTACGGAGCGTCGGCATCTTACATTCGGATAAACTTTTCTTAATTTTTAAACCCTCAGTCACTATTTTATTAGATTCCTGCACAAGTTTGTAGGATTTTTGTTTTGGTTACTGATATTCTGGTTGATGTGGGTTTATTTATCGACTGTAGTATTTTATTTGTGGTTCAATATTGCTGTCTGAGTTTTCGCATTGTCATTTTGTCGTTTCGAGACAGAGAGTGGAGTTGTAGATGTTAGAAAATGGAGTTCCAAGTGGAGAAATCAGGGCATTTACGACATATTCTTCCTTTTCAGTTCAATAGAGGGGTGACACCAGCACGGGCAGCCAGAAACATTTGCGCCATATACACTACTGGCCATTAAAATTGATACACCAAGAAGAATTGCAGATGATAAACTGGTATTTATTGGACAAATATATTATCCTACAACTGACATGTGATTACATTTTCACGCAGTTTTGGTGCATAGATCCTGAGAAATCAGTACCCAGAACAACCACCTCTGGCCGTAATGACGGCCTTGATACGCCTGGGCATTGAGTCAAACAGAGCTTGGATGGCGTGTACAAGTACAGCTGCCCAAGCAGCTTCAACACGATACCTCAGTTCATCAAGAGTAGTGACTGGCGTATTGTGACGAGCCAGTTGATCGGCCACCATTGACCAAACGTTTTCAATTGGTGAGAGATCTGGAGAATGTGCTGGCCATGGCAGCAGTCGAACATTTTCTGTATCCAGAAAGGCCCGTACAGGACCTGCAACATGCGGTCGTGTATTATCCTGCTGAAATGTAGGGTTTCGCAGGGATCGAATGAAGGGTAGAGCCACTGGTCGTCACACATCTGAAATGTAACGTCTACTGTTCAAAGTGCAGTCAATGCGAACAAGAGGTGACCGAGACGTGTAACCAATGGAACCCCATACCATCACTCCGGGTGATATACCAGTATGACGATGACGAATGCACGCTTGCAAAGTGCGTTCAACGCGATGTCACCAAACACGGATGCGACCATCATGATGCTGTTAAGAGAACCTGGATTCATCCGAAAAAAAGATGTTATGCCATTCGTGCACCCACGTTCGTCGTTGAGTACACCATCGCAGACGCTCCTGTCTGTGATGCAGCGTCAAGGGTAACCGCAGCCATGGTCTCCGAGCTGATAGTGCATGCTGCTGCAAACGTCGTCGAACTGTTCGTGCAGATGGTTGTTGTCTTGCAAACGTCCCCATCTGCTGACTCAGGGATCGAGACGTGGCTGCACGATCCGTTACAGCCATGCGGATAAGATGCCTGTCATCTCGACTGCTAGTGATACGAGGCCGTTGGGATCCAGCACGGCGTTCCGTACTACCCTCCTGAACCCAACGATTCCATATTCTGCTAACAGTCATTGGATCTCGACCAACGCGAGCAGCAATGTCGCGATACGATAAACCGCAATCGCGATTGGGTACAATCCGACCTTTATCAAAGTCGGAAACGTGATGGTACGCATTTCTCCTCCTTACACGAAGCATCACAACAACGTCAACTGCTGTTTGTGTATGAGAAGTCGGTTGGAAACTTCCCTCATGTCAGCACGTTGTAGGTGTCGCCACCGGCGCCAACCTTGTGTGAATGCTCTGAGAAGCTAATCATTTGCGTATCACAGCATCTTCTTCCTGTCGGTTAAATTTCTCGCCTGTAGCACGTCATCTTCGTGGTGTAGCAATTTTAATGGCCAGTAGTTTATGAGGATAATGCTAGTGGACAGAGCACGGCAAAAAATGGTTTTCTCGTTTTAAGAAGGATTTGTTTGACATTAGAGACTCTCCACGTTCAGGAAGGGTCTGATTTAAGATAATTTAAACGCACTATTCCACAAGAATCCACATGAGTGTACTCGAGAACTGGCAAACGCGGTGTACTGTGATCATTCCACCATCGTGCGACATTTGCATGCAGCGGGGAAAGTTTCTGCTACTTCTCCTATTATATAGATATGAGAACACCGACTCGGGAGGAACGGAGTATCGTCGTTGAAGATACCAGAGTATCTACAGAACATATAGATCCGAGGAATCAAAATTTATTCCTATTTGAGCTTAGAAATATTAATGATAAATGTGAAGATGTTCACATTTTGCGGCTAATGCCTGATAGATGTACGGTTCGTTATGTGATCTTCGAAATCAATGAAACCGAATCCGAATAGTGAAGTGTGTTAAATGTAGTGTCGCGTAACATACTTCCATAACCTTGGATGCTGCAGCCATGTATTAGTTACATTTCAGCCTCAGACGATAATCATGAATAATTAAGACGTAATAAAACCAGTGATACTGAAGCATGCCTAAGGCGTCAGTACAATTCCGCATTGAAGAAAACCTAGGATATAAGTAGATGAGATACATTCCTATATGATCATTCAGATTTTACACAGAAAGTGATTAGAACAAAGTACATGAAATGTCTGTACTTATTGAAGTTCCATTGAGTATTATGTGTCCACTGTTGGGTTTGTCATACTGTTGATTTGGCTGCAGAGTAGAATGAAGCTAGGATAAGAATTGAAACATGTAGCAATTATCTTGTCACTATTACAGATTATTTCTACAGTGGTAGTAATAATTTTAGTATTTTATTCATGGTTGTGTTTACAATAATCACATACAATATGTACATTTCTGAACATATCACGGCACTGATGACTGAATTTTATTGTAAAAAGTATAATAATTTTACAGACGGAAGCGTGAATAACTTCGCAGGAAAAATGTTTATATAGATATAAGTTTCATTTGCAGCATTTATAGAACTGTTTGAATACAAAGTGTAGAAACCTTGCAAAACTGGAAATAAGAGAGAAATTACTTATTGCATTATTTCTATCAAATAATTTTCATTTATTTGCATTTAATTCTCAAAAAATTTCCACCCATGTCCTTGCAAGTCCCTTCCTTAATTCACAGTAGTTCTTTGTAGTTTGTTACGGCGTTTATTTCTCTGAAGGCAGCTGTGTTTAGCTTTTGGCACATCTCTTCCGCTTAAAAAAAAAAAATCTGTGAATATTCCTTCTGGATAACTAGCCTTCATAAATGACTCAAGTGGAAGAGAATGAGGAGCCATTGATGAGCAATCTGCTGCGTTCCAAATGTACAATATTTCTAGCTTGTTGGAAGAGCGCCTTCAGTTATCTCTCGCAAACGGATATTACCACGTAACACCGGTGCTCAGTAAGCAGGATGTCGATTTACTTGGCCCCCGGAAGAAAGCTCTATTAACTTTCCGATCAACAGTGGTGAAGACCTGAATTTAAATAAGTTTCGTTTGCCTAACGTCCCTTGGAGTAATGGGCACCTCAACTTTAGACACCTCTAAGCCGATATTTGTTTAAACTGCGACGTATCTTTACTTTTCATTCGAAGCTGTTCGCGTTACTCCCCCCTCAGACGACATGACTTATTTCTTCGATGCCTTTACTAAACCATCCTTTCATGAAAATGTGCGCTGTTAGTGATTTAATAGTATTCAGATAACGACGTTGCCGTGGCAAAGTGTTTACCACCGAGCTGACTGAACCACCCGTCCCTGCCCCACTAATTTCAGCGGTCGTCTTATCGTGACTCACGACAAGTGATTCATCTGCCCTGTGGACCCGCTGAGGTGGACACCAGCAGTCCACAATAGTCCGTAGCTGCTGCACCCTGGAGTGTGCGTCACACCACCCCTTTGTACTATGCAAACACCCGACCTGCAGATTTCCTTTTAAGCCGTCGGCACGCGGACCGTGCTGCCGAACGTTAACGTTGAGCGTGCCCAGTTCAACGTGCTGCTCAACGCTCAGGAATGATGCGACTTGTGCATACGGTACGTGGACCCCAACGTGGTATACGCGATCGCAACGCACTCAAGCGACAGTTGAGGGATGTTTCTAGTTCGTTAATCACACTGTTTACTCAACGGGCGCGTAAAATTCCCACGTTAGCTCTATTAAAATGCACATTTCTTCCATCGTCCACGAAAAGGAAAGTACCATGTCCAATCAATAAGGACACAGGCTTATAAAAGTTCCATTACAAGCAGTGCGTTACAAAATTGGAATACTTCCCGCATAAGATAAACACTATTTCATCATTCCCACATTTTAGTAAAACCCCAAGGTCAGTCTTACTTGATCACTGTTCGTACCCAGTAGCAGAATCTTTGCAACATGTCAATTACGAAGCGTAAAAGAAAAAGGAGAAAAAATACCTTTATACAAGTAGCGTAAGCTGTCCTTTAGATTAAGCCAATCGAACAAAGTCACCCCTCAAAAAAAGGTGAACTTGTATTTACATAAAATCAAACATTACATTCTATACTTATATTAAACTAATAATAAAGTATCAGAACCTAATAAAAACGCGAATGTTAGGAAAAAAAAATTTGTCGTGTCAGGACGCGAACCACCGCCCCAACAAAATAACCTCATTAGCTGACCATGATGCTATTCATTACGCTATACCAACATCAAATCTGTTGTACCTAATGATAGTATCTTACGTCTTGCCAAATCTTTAATCGTAGATATTTTACTAACTGAAATTTAATTATAACACATTGTACCAAGAACAATGCGTTTTGGGTGGATCTTCAGTGTGTCGCTGCCTTCAAATAGCCTACTCTCATTATACGCAAGTTACAATAATTATTTTGCCGCGAATATCATGTTTCTCACTATTTTATTGGAACGAATCACACAGTTAACAATGAGTTTTGCAGTGATTCTCAATTTGCTGGTGCTCGGAACGGCATATATACGTATAAGCTTGAAATGAATGACAATATGGCGCGTCATAACTCTGTACTGAAGGGAGACGGCGTGCGTGTGACGTAGGTGGCGTTGTGCCATGTCATTGGTCAACGCTCAGACGCACGCTGAGAATATCTGACATGCCAGATATTGCTCTGCACGTTCGGAAAGACTCCCGAGCGTGCTATTCCATGCTGTGACGTCAGAAACTCGGCACGCTCAACGCTCAACGTTCGGATGCACGGTCCGTGTGCCGACGGCTTTAGGGGTACAAAGGAGTTTTCTCTTCAGCTGAAACTTAAGTCCTGGTGGTGTTTAACAAAAATAAAGTTCTGTTTCATTTATTTGATTTACACTCGTTCACCGTTATTCAAGTAAACAAAAAGAAACATAGGGATTTCAAGTCTGCACGTCGCTTGTTAGGTCATATTTTACGTTGCCTCGGCGTAACTGTGGACTCTCTTCCATTTTTTACTCAGTATTGTATTTTGTACTAGAAGTTCATGTTACAGTCATTTTGGTAACGTCTGTCCAATAAATGTATTCGTTCCAATCTGATTCCACTTGAATTATCTATCTGTAAGGGCCCAGACTGCGTATTTCGGTGGAATAATCTATTAAAATAAAATAAATTACTTCCTAGCATGCTCTTAGGTATTGGCGGAATTGCCGGCAATTTGGAACGACATAAAGCCCAGTGCCATGATTTATTCAAATACCAGTTCATTGCGTGTGATTGAAAAACTGATGGACAGAGGAAATTATAGTATTTTGCAGTTCGCTATACTTACTTCCCTAGAACACGAGCAATTGTGTGACTGGTAACCAACGGATGCAATTGAAGTGTGCAAAACAAGAGTCGACATTATACTTTCCATCCATTTGTTGATTTATTTCACCTGCAAGATACAACCTCCGTGAAACTGAATGGGACAAGCTAAAAACTCTGGCCGTTTCCGTCGCTGCTGACAATCAGCCTTGGAAATTGTTCGTCAGTAGATTATGAGTCAAAGATAATTTCTGCCACCACAAATATTAAACGACTTGAGCTTTGGATTTAAAAAAGAACTGACTGGATGTATTCTACTTGCAGGAGTACAATACGAATATAAAGCTCCAATTATGACTTTAGAAAACGCTACCGTACCAATCACGGTAGATACCATAAAAATAAGTTGTTGCAAAGAATGTTCAATGACAGCACTGACAAACCATTGATTAGCTACGCTGTTCTGTGAATCAATACCAAAAACGACTCTACTATTTTCAAAAAAGCTTCCAGGTCCTACAACTGCAACAAATATGAACGTCCATCAAAGTTGCAACAGTATGAGCAAAACTGATATAAAACCTTCAGCCAAAACAACAGACTGCGAAACATTCCTCTGAAACGCAACTCCAGATAAGGATATACGGACGAAACGGTACACAGACTCAGGTGCTTCAGTGCTAATGTCTAAAATCCATGTGACAAAATGAGTTTAAACCTGTGACAGGTTTGCAATTTCTTACTGCAAATAATGACAATTTACGTGTGAAGGAAATAGGACCTTTGTATATAGATTTTCTATTGCGTAACAAAAAGGGAAGGACTGAAGTAGGGTGTATACTCTACGTACCTCAAATAAGGAGAAATGTAGTGTTAGTAAAATGGTAGAGAAAGGCTTTTCGATTTTAATGACATTTGCGATACAACCAAACTGTACTTGTTAGCGTGTCTTTAGAAAATATTAAGTGTACCAATTAAGCTAATCACATGACGGGGATTTTGAGCGAAAATCAAAATTACAGACAAACAGTGCAAACAGGGAGCACAGATCCGTATTACACTACCACAGTTTTTTTTTTTTTTACGAATCTTAAATAAAAGCTGATTTCCAAGGTCTCCAATAGGCTCGTTTTCCAGCCTTTGTTTGCTAAGTGAAGGATATGGGATTGTGGCCGATAACTGTAGCCCTCACCCAGCACGTGCTCAGCAAATGTGGAATCATATCTCTACAACCTCCAGCTGCGTTTCTGTTTAGCCAACCTTGTTGCCGTGTTTCTGCCGGACTGACCAATATAAAACTTAGTACAGCAGGGACAAGTAATATTGTATTCCCCACTGTTTGCTAGCAGTTAAGTCGTAGTTTTACCATTGAAAATCCATTGGGCAGAGGTGTCCTTCACATAGTAGGAAGTCCAATAGTTGCAGGATTTCTGTGTTTGTGCTAAACTCTGTGATTTGTATCCTACGTAATGGGATAGTACGCCAAGGAAGGAACAGTAGGGGGAGCACAGAGAAGGAGTATAGTGTTCAGTTTTATTCCCACTATGCTGAAGTGGTCACTCTGGCCATTATTTGAGACAATAATTTTTATTAATGCCATTTCTGTTTTGAAAATTTCTTTGGACAAGGGAACAGGTATGAGGGGCAGCACCATTTAGTGAAAAGCTACATATTTATGTGTTACTGGGTGTTGTGAGCAAGAAGGTATTACTGTCTCTGTAGCTGTACTTTTTCTATAAATTTTGAAACAATGTGTCTTTATACTGATGTCAGTGGTTATATGTACTAAGTTTAAGGATTTCCTGTTAATCTTCTGTGAACTTAATGTTTTTATGGTGACGGTTTAACTTACGAAAAAAACTGTTGAACTGTCTTGTAGTGCCTTTCCACGTGCACAGCACATTATCTACTATCTGAACTAGTATTTAATAGTCGCACTCAAATATTCTTCGTTCAAAAATCGTTGTTCATAATTGTCCACGAATATTCAACCAAAAAGAGGATAAAGAGGGAAATCCATGGCTAATCCATCTGTCCATCCCTCTGACTGTTCCCTTTTAGTCCCCTTTTGGATGAAATATTCATGGATACTTTTTAACAACACTTTTTCAACAAAGAATATTTGGATGCAAATATTAAATACTGGTTCTGACATGCAGATGATATTGGTGCTGTGTTTGTGGACTGGCGCTACAAGACGGCTCAACACACATAGCAAAAACGCTAATATCCTGCAACTATAGTATTTCTTGCCATGTCCGAGACCCTCAGTCCAACGTATTTTCAGTATCAAAGCTAAGATCCAATAACTAGCCAATAGCCGGTACACTAAATTATTGATGCATCTAGTATTAATTTTATTTTCTGGGACTATTAATTTAACTTAAATTGTTATGAAAGCACTATTTTTCGAGTTTAGTAATCATAATTTTCCTGGTTTGCTCCCTTTTTATTTATTTACTGTTCAACTTTTAAATTTTTAATTGGATTGCCACTGTACTGTCAAAGATGACATTTACTCTTTGTTCGTGGCTTACTCTACTCGAATAAGCCAATCTTTCCCAATGTTCAGATAGTGTAACTTCGTTGACCCGACAATCAGGTAAAATCTGATGATGAATTAGCAAGTCGAAAACTGGTTACGTAAATAAATAAATCCAACAGAACATACACAATATTGTGTGTGTACATGTGTGTGTGTGTGGGGGGGGGGGGGAGTGTGTGTGTTTTTTGTGTGTGGTTTTTGTTTCATTTTTCCATTTATACCCTTTTTTTTACAGTGCACACAGTCCTTAAAAAACTAGATCGTCTGCATTCTTAAGTTGTAACTGCACTACGCAAAGGTCTGGCACAAGCCATTTCATATAAGGGAGCAGCTAAAATCCCACATGTAATTTTATTAGAGGACAAACAAGAAAGACTCTTTTTAATAATTTACCCTAAAGCCAAGTTAATTCACGAGCTAGTGCACGTAGATTTGTGTTAACCTATGCAAACTAGGTTAATGTGCCTCTGGCTCACACTTATCAAAATTGCTTACTCACTTGCGTAAGAGTCTGCCTACATTTTAAGATTGCACTTCACACCATACTTTACTACCACGAATACAAATATTTCACAAGTATGTCCTGAAGAGCATTTTATTTGTGCGCTGACGATAGTATCTACTACCTAAGCCGTCAGTTATTTGACAAAATGCAGTTGTATGTGTAGACTAAATCAAATAAAAATTGTCTAATGTATCGGCCACTATTCCAACCGACAATATGTAAGTAGTAGTTCGAGGAGTATCAGCTGCAGCTTGGATTCAAGTCTAGACTATGCAAAAAGTAATAGTGAACATCCCAGTAAAGTCACCAAAAACTTAAGTCATCAAGAATCCACGTCAAAGAAGATGTCCGACTTCGTTACCTGTAGGTCGAAACCGTCAGCTGACTGCGACCCCTTGCTAACGGAAGGAGCAATGATATGACAGTACAGTTAATTGGCATGATAATGAGAATTCCTACACAGTCATATCCATCGAGGAATATTGCTGTAGCTATCTAAACAATGGTACTGCGATGGAGGAAGCTCATCTACCACTCGAACCTTCCCCAGCTGAAGGACGCGAACAACTGGGTGGCACTCCTGACTCGTATCTGATTTTACCGTACACACTATTCCCACTTAACGGTTGTGACAAGCTTGTTATTCCCACAGAGCGTGGGTCGCGAGTTATAGACACCGGCATTACCCCATTTTCTGTAGGAGTCACCACAATGAGTCATCAGCAATCTTCAGACAGACAAAGGCGAACCAGTTTCTTGGAGTCCTAGATCGTGATGCAAGATAGCAGAAACGTCGTGGCTTTATGTGTAGGGCATAATGCTATAACATAGTTTAGAACTGCTGTTATGCAGAGAAATTAGCAAGCATCGCAGCCAGCAACCACAAGAACGAAATAAGGCGGCTCCAATTTTAGGTGTTCGGTTGTTATGAGTTTGAACCACCTTGCCACAAACGACAAGTTTAAAATTTTCTCTGGTTGTTGAAAGTAATAACTATTGCTCTTTCATTGAGAGGAACGGCGAACTTAATTTTATTGAACGCACATTCATGGCATGCGATAGAGTTTGAAAGTCTATTAAAAACTTGTGGCGATATACGTCCTCGTTGCAGTTGATACAAATCTTAAATCAATCAATATATTAAATAAGTCTGCATGCACAATGTTTTGGACGCGAATGGCAATAAGCAATGGGATAAAACTGTTGTTGGATCCTTTTGTCGACCACCAGACTCACATGCAGTAGAACTCGACAACTTCAATCAAAACCTCCCTTCCCTAGAAAGTATATTTCTCTACCACGCCTTAGCAATTGGAGGAGAGTTTAAACACCTCACAACACATAAGAAAAATTGAAAGTAGGCTGTTTATGTTTTCTTATTGGCAACGTTACGTAGCGCTCTGTATGAAAATCACTGGCGGTGCTGTGTGCAGTCTGTGGCTAGTTTGCATTGTTGTCTGCCATTGTAGTGTTGGGCAGCGGCAGCTGGATGTGAACAGCGCGGAGCGTTGGGCAGTTGGAGGTGAGCCGCCAACAGTGGTGGATGTGGGGAGAGAGATCGCGGAGTTTGGAAATTTTTAAGACTGGATGTCATGAACTCCTATGTATATTATGATTTTTCAACACTATTAAGGTAAATACATTGTTTGTTCTCTACTAAAATCTTTCATTTCTTAACTATGCCTATCAGTAGTTAGTGCCTTCCGTAGTTTGAATCTTTTATTTAGCTGGCAGTAGTGGCGCTCGCTGTTTTGCAGTAGTTCGAGTAACGAAGATTTTTGGTGAGGTAAGTGATTTGTGAAAGGTATAGGTTAATGTTAGTCAGGGCCATTCTTTTGTAGGGATTTTTGAAAGTCAGATTGCGTTGCGCTAAAAAATTAAGCACAGTCAGGTATAAATTTTTCTAAGGGGACGTTTCAAAATTTTAACTTCAAAACTTGTACAATACAGAAAAATTCCTTCCGAAACAGTAAACACTTTTCAATTAATTTAAACTGGTAACCAGTATCGACTTTACAGCCGCTATAAGAAATAAAAGAAACAGCGAAGTGCTGGACGTGAATTCATGGGCATATATTGACGAACCAGAAACCGAAATACAAGACAGCAGAATAATACCGAAATACTGAGATCTGTTTTCGAATTTTCCTTTACAAATGAAGCTCAAGAAATGTTGTCATCATTCAGTAGCCTTTCAATGCTAAAAATGAGTGATATAGTAACCAGTAACAGTGGTGCTGAAAAGCAGATTAAAGCGTCAGAAAGCCTCTAAGAACCCACGACTATCATAAATTAACGCGGATTTCTTAAAAAGAGACACTTTTCCACTGATTGGTAAGGAACACAGATCCATTTATAAGAAGGTAGATTTGAGCACTGAACTACCGCCCTGTATCAGTCACGTGTGTTAGTATTTGAACACTAGAACATATTCTGACCTCAAACAAAATAACCTGTTTTGTTGTTGTGGTCTTCTGTCCGAAGACTATTGTGATGCATCTCTTCACGCGACTCTATCCTGTGTAGGCCTCCTCATCTCCGAATAATTACTGTAACCTACATCCATTTGAGCATACTTATTACATTCAGCTCTTGGTCTCCCTCTACTATTTTTACACACCACAAATGGTTCAAATGGATCTAAGCACTATGGGACTTAACATCTGAGGTCATCAGTTCTATAGACTTAGAACTACTTAAACCTAACTAACCTAAGGACATCACACACATCCATGCCCGAGGCAGGACTCGAACCTGCGATTCCAGACTGAACTACCTAGAACCGCTCGTCCACAGCGGCCGGCTACACACCACACTTCCATGTAATACCACACAGACGATTCCTTGATCACTCATTATGTGCCCTATCAACCGAATCCTTCTTTCAGTCAAACTGTGCTACAATTTTTGTCCCCCCCCCCCCCCCCCCCCCCGCCGGGCAGGTTGTCCTCCGGGTGCCGGTCTCTCAATTTGACGCCTCTTCGGCGACCTGCAGTCGATGAGGACGATAAGGATGATGATGAGTACAGCACAACACCCCGTCCCTGGGCGGAGGATTCTGCTATATTTCATCCCATCGCACGACAGTATTTTTCTCGTTCGCTTGTTTCCTTTGGCAAATGAACAAACTTCGGCGGACGTGGGTTAATATGAGGCCTCCTAAGAAACGCAGTGATAGGATGCAAAGCCACAAAATTGCTATTTATTAAATATAACTTGCGCTTTTATAATTGTCTCGTTTGATTTATTTAATTTCCTTTATAACTAGTAACCGTTATTTCTTATCTAGTTAGTAATTTACAATAGAATTAATTTCGTTATGGAAATAAAATAAAATGGGAAATTTACGCAATACCCTTTATTCAGATACTAGTTATTCCGAGCCACACGTTGTTGTGGCTCTTTGTGATTAAATGGAAAAGAAAGAAAAGGGATAACACACGTTTCTACTATGTATGTCGTAATCTCATCCCCCCTCCTGTCTCTGTCCATCTCTTTCTCCCCCTTTCTTTGCCCATCTCCTCCTCCTTTCCCCCCTCTCTGTACGTTACTTCCTTCTCCCTCTCTTTGTCCGTCTTTTCCACCCATATCTCTCTCCATCTCCTCCTGCACCCTCTGTCTCCCCCTCTCTCTGTTCATCACCTCAACCTCATCTCCCCTTTCTCTCTCATTTCCACCTCCCTCTGTTCTCATCTTCTCCTGCCCCATCTCTCTCCCGGTCTCTCTGTCCGTTACTTCCTCCCCCAATTTCTATGTCCATCTTCTTCCCCCCCTCTCTTGTCTCCTCCTGCTCTCTCTTTCTCTCCACATTTTTCATTTCCGCTTTCTACCTCCATTTCCTCTCACCGCTCTGTCCATATCCGTTTCTCCCTCTCGCTGACACTGAGCCTTGCTTATTGTAACGGATAAGCCACAAATACAACTTTCCTATTTGCTGACAACGTTAAAGTCCAAAAGTTTATTACAATAAAGAGTAAAAATTCGAATTAAATCGATCAAGAATTTTTCGAGAATTTTGATAATAATGTTTCCCCTTTCTATATTTCTCTTTTATTTACGGATTACAATGTTAAAAAAATGGATATATTCAAATGCAGCGTTGTATCAAAATTTCAAAGCAATCGGTGATGAACTGTAGGAGATACACGATTTTGAGCGAACGAACATAAACATTTTTATGCATGTAGATGGTAATTACGTAAACACCAATTCTACCTCCGACTGCGACAATTGCGCAGCCTTTTACTCCGACCTCGGTTCTGATCACCTCCGTCACAGCCCCAGCCCAGACGGCTGTCGGAACCAACGCTGTGGCTGGACAGCCTGTCGGTGTCGCCTGGAACCCCCCAGATCACAGATGGGAGATATGAGAGCGCTCTTAACGCACGAGGCTAACAGAGCGGATCGGGAGAATGAGCTGTGGAAAGTAGCGCGCCGCATTGGCCAACGCGGCGTCGCCGGCTGAGGCGGCCGCCGCGCGGGGGTGTGGTGGGGGTGGGCAGCCCCTGCTTTCACCGCGGTGACTCACCCCTCCAGCGGCTGGACCACTTGGCGCGTGTTGACAAACACCGGGCCGCGCCAACAATTACGTGCAGCCGGCTATTGTGAAACGGATCGTGGCCGGCTCGGCAGAATTTCTCCTTAAGCAGGGACAGACTCTGTGTCTTGCCGGGGGCCTCCGCGCTTACACGGGTTTCGAGTCGTAACTAAGCAAACTTTTCTATTAGTGCACGTGTGTGTAGACCCAGGAGCCCAGGGGCAGCGTAGCGACATCTGTGTATAGCTATGACTCATTCGCTGAAGGGTTAGCTCTAAATACTACTTTGAGTATCTTACGATTTCTGTTCTACACTTACCTACGTATACAACAAGGCACTACACAGGCTATACGTGAACCGTACTACCCGTCTTCCGATTCCATTCGCTGATGGTAAGCGGTAGGGCTGGGAATGACCGACCAATTAAAACCGATACTAGTATTTTAATTCTTATTTACCGGTATTTTTCAGAATTTGTTTGGTCTCGGTTATGATACTTTTTTATTGTTTACTAACAATAGGACAAAAGAACGTGATATCATTTAGCCATAGCTGCAGTACCAAAGTAGTTCATTAGTAAATAAACTTTTTCAAAGAATGAATAGTTTTTATCCGTAAAATCTGCATTGCTTTGAAATTATGCGTTATCATAGAAAATAGTGAAAGGCGATTAGTGTTATTTTAATAACAATGCTGACAGAAGCGGGCAACTAAGACAGGCCACGAGAATTGGTATACATCGCTGAGACAATAATGTACGTGTTAGCATGTGGCGTGGCCTATTAGATGGTGCGTGCGTACATGCAGTGTACGATACTTGTCCCATCTGATCTATATGGTAGATTCTAATTGTCACCGTCGGACGTACACAATGGTTCTATCCTAGTATGAAAGTATTTCACGAAATGCAGTATCAGGGAAGTGCAATGCTCCATTTGCTTTAGAAGACTAAAAACTGGAGGAGCCATAACAACCACGAGACATAATATAAGGAGGAAACTTAAAACTTAGCAGTTCATTTGTAGTTTACAATAAAATTAAAAAGAAGCTGATATGCTGACTGTGTTTATGTAACATGCCTTAATCTGCTTTTAGCCCTTGAAAATGGAAAAATTAATAAAAGAAATAGAGTACTTCAGCTGAAAACTGAGGTCGAAGTATGCAGTTTTCAGTCTTTAGCGCTGACTGTTCATGATATAAAAATAAAATACCGGTATGATCCCCAAGAGCAAAATGATTTTCGAGCAGCCTTTCAAAAAATTAGAAGCAGTAGGAGAATAATGGAGATTGTTTGCAGCAGTGAACCACTTATCACTTTTCAAGAAAAGCAGCGAATAGTTGACGGATTCAGTTTTTTTTTTTTAATATTTTCATTCTATGTATCTTGAAACCTGGTAGTCACAAGTTTTCAATCCTTGTTCGATCTCTACGTTTATTACTGGAAATAAAAGGAACAGAAAACTTAAAATCTCTTATTTCACATTTTGTTATTGATGTTAACATACTGTTAAAATGGCGTTGAAAAAAACCAAATAACGGAAAACCGCGTGTTTCAGCAATAACCGCCATCCCCAGCGTGCGGGAAGAAAGACTGTAGATGAACATTTGTAAAAAGTACTGATATTGCAAGTCTTACTTTGGACAATGTTGACTGGAATACTCTCTTTCAAATTCTCAAGGTGGCAGTGGTAAAATACAGGGAGCGAAAGGCTATTTACAATTTGTACAGAAACCAGATGGCAGTTATAAGAGTCGAGGGGCATGAAAGGGAAGCAGTGGTTGTGAAGGGAGTGAGACAGAGTTGTAGCCTCTCCCCGATGTTATTCAATCTGTATATTGAGCAAGCAGTAAAGGAAACAAAAGAACAATTCGGAGTAGGAATTAAAATCCATGGAGAGGAAATAAAAACTTTGAGGTTCGCCGATGACATTGTAATTCTGTCAAAGACAGCAAATGACCTGGAAGGGCAGCTGAACGGAATGGACAGTCTCTTGAAAGGAGGATATAAGATGAACATCAACAAAAGCAAAACGAGGATAATGGAATGTAGTCGAATTAAATCGGGTGATGCTGCGGGAATTAGATTGGGAAATAAGACGCTTAAAGTAGTAAACAAGTTTTGCTATTTGGGCAGCAAAATAACTGATGATGATTGAAGTAGAGAGGATATAAAATGTAGACTGGCAATGGCAAGGAAAGCATTTCTGAAGAAGAGAAATTTGTTAACATCGAGTATAGATTTAAGTGTCAGGAAGTCGTTTTTGAAAGTATTTGTATGGAGCGTAGCCATGTATGGAAGTGAAACATGGACGATAAATAGTTTGGACAAGAAGAAAAATGGTTCAAGTGGCTCTGAGCACTATGGGACTTAACATCTATGGTCATCAGTCCCCTAGAACTTAGAACTACGTAAACCTAACTAACCTAAGGACATCACACAACACCCAGCCATCACGAGGCAGAGAAAATCCCTGACCCCGCCGGGAATCGAACCCGGGAATGGACAAGAAGAGAATAGAAGCTTTCGAAATGTGGTGCTGCAGAAGAATGCTGAAGATTAGATGGGTAAATCACATAACTAATGAGGAGGTACTGAATAGAACTGGGGAGAAGAGAAATTTGTGGCACAACTTGACTAGAAGAAGGGATCCGTTGGTAGGGCATACTCTGAGGCGTCAAGGGATCACCAATTTAGTATTGGAGGGCAGCGTGGAGGGTAAAAGTCGTAGAGGGAGACCAAGAGATGAATACACTAAACAGATTCAGAAGGATGTAGGCTGCAGTAGGTACTGGGAGATGAAGAAGCTTGCACAGGATAGGGTAGCATGGAGAGCTGCATCAAACTAGTCTCTGGACTGAAAACCACAACAACAACTTGACAGATAAAACTCACAACATTTAATGACGATAGGATCGAAGGAAGGAAGATTATATTTTAACGCTCGCCGACATCGATATCATTAGAGCTGGAACACAAGCCCACATTGTTTGAATGCTGGGGAGTGAATTGGCCGTGCACTTTCAAGGGAACTACGGAGTTTGCCTGGAGCGATTTAGATAAATCACAAAAAACCTAGACTAGGATGGCCGGACGTGGATTTCAGCCGTCTTTCTTCCGAATGCGTGTCCAGTGTGCTAACCACTGCGCCATTTCGCTTGGTCCGCTCGAGTCGAAAAGTACTTGTATCCAGCAGCGTGCTGCAACCAGGGCACCGAAAGTCTCAGAATTCTTCCAACCGTCGAGTGAAATCAACCGAAAAAATCAAATAACATGCGACCTGCGGCAAATTTTATCTGTTCATTAATTCCTAATGATAGATATGTCCCCTGCAGGCGATGCCTACGTTTGCTAAGCTTGTGAAATGTTAGTGTCATAGTCATTACCAGAAATGTAATGTTGGAGGAAGCAGTAAGATTCTTGGTTTGGGGTCTAAACTGGCCTCAGGATTTATAGTATTTAGAGCTCTTCACCATACAAGTTTGCAGCATATCCACGTAACGTCCCTACTTCGTGATGGAGTGTGCGGTTCTTATTTGAATCTTTTTTCCATCTCCTCCATTAATCCAACTTGGAATGAATCGCAGACTGACGAATAACCTCATAATTTGAGCGAACGAGCGTTTGGAAAACGATCTCTTTCATGTGTAACATTTCCATAGGATTTTTGCAATAAATTCGTGTCTTACATATGCCATTTCCACAGCTAGGTTTGTAGGATCTTCCCGTCTTGAATCGCTCCGAACAGAAACTCATAAATACTTCAGGATTTTGAGCGATGCTAGTGATGATATCAAACGACAGCAAATCTTTTCACCAGTTTACGCCATTACACTTATCTATCTCTAGAATGCTGCTGGTCTTTCAGTCTGGCGCTGGTTATTTGCAAGTCCCTCTGCCTTTCGTAACTGGGTTCTCGCGGTATAACCTCTGTGGACTCAGTAGCATCGCCGGCGAACAGACTTTTGCGCAAGGAAACCTATCTTGGAGAAAAACACACTGAGCTCTGAAACTTTTTGGCAGATTGAAGGTGGGTGCTGGATCGGAACTCGAACCGTGGCTTCCGCCTTTTTCAATAATTTTTTAATATTTTTTAATAATTTTTGCCCATAGAATTTTGTCTATACACTGTCCTTAACTTAGAATGAAAACTGATTCATAAAGATGATATATACACAACTAATAAATACAATAATCTGTTGCAGTAAGAAGCGTTTGATGATGTGAAACTTAATTTCAGTCTGATAGACGTCATATCAACTTGACACATCGGTTGGACTGTGCCCACATACAATGAATCTGATATAAACCCTTTTAAAATACAACTCTCTCCTTCTGTGGTGATTTTGAAGTAATATTTTGCTTATAAAGCAATTTTTGTGCTGCACTTATGAAGCAAAAATATCACAAAACATAATATGTAATTTATTCAGTTAACAAGAGCAGAGGTAAGACAGAAATGAAAATTATAACATTTCAGGCAGTAACTTATGATTCAACAGTAAATGACAGTAAACACTTTCCAAATGTGCTCAGCAGTAATATTCATAGGTTTGAATTTTTTTGTGTTTCAGTTGTTTATGCACTTTAACTGTGTATACTCTATCGCAAATGCCAGTATCTGTGCTTCACAATGAATTCCAATGAAGATTTAATACTAAAATTCTGGAAGCTTTAATAATACAGCTATGCTTCCAAATGCGTGCAAGTAGGTTCAAAATGGTTCAAATGGCTCTGAGCACTATGGGACTTAACTTCTGAGGTCATCAGTCCCCTAGAACTTAGAACTATTTAAACCTAACTAACCTAAGAACATCACACACATCCATGCCCGAGGCAGGATTCGAACCTTCGACCGTAGCGGTCACGCGGTTCCAGACTGTAGCGCCTAGAACCGCTCGGTCACTCCGGCCGGCGTGCAAGTAGGAAAACCAATATTCGCTGGTTTATTGTAGCACTTTTAATTTAAAGAGAGTACAATAGTAAACATTTATTGTTAAGTTTAGCGTGCAGTTACTACATCCAAAACCTTCTCAACTGAATACTTTTTCATGTTATTAATTTAATCACATACACGAGAGAGAGACAAACAAATGCAAGACAGTTCAATGACTTATTAACTAGAAAGCTGATTACTTTCTGCATGAATCAAAATTTGCTTACTGCGCACAGTTTACAACAACTAGAGAGCACAAACTGGCTTCTGCAGAATCCTGTTTGAGATCTAAGAATACGCGAAGCAAAATGGTGTTCTTCTGTCTAAGAGATTACTATAACATATAAATTCCTATTACCTCACAACATGTGAATCCCGGAATTACACCCATTTTTCAGTTAATTTCAGAGAGACTAACCGAGCATTTGAAGCCATTCTCCAGTGAAATTATTTGTCCCTATTATCACTGCCTCCTTCAATTCTGATGGCCACGCGAGATTAGCCGAGCGGTCTGAGGCGCTGCGGACAGGGACTGTGCGGCTGGTCCCGGCGGAGGTTCGAGTCCTCCCTCGGGCATGGGTGTGTGTGTTTGTCCTTCGGATAATTTAGGTTACGTAGTGTGTAAGCTTAGGGACTGATGACCATAGCAGTTAAGTCCCACACATTTGAAAATTTTTTTCTTCAAAATGGTTCAAATGGCTCTGAGCACTATGGGACTCAACTGCTGTGGTCATAAGTCCCCTAGAACTTAGAACTACTTAAACCTAACTAACCTAAGGACATCACACACATCCATGCCCGAGGCAGGATTCGAACCTGCGACCATAGCAGTCGCTCGGTTCCGGACTGCGCGCCTAGAACCGCGAGACCACCGCGGCCGGCTTTTTCTTCAATTCTGAGACTGCGATCCCGCTTCATTTTGTAATGCACAAGTCCGCCATCTGCACCAAACTGTTCATTACTTTTCCAATGGGACTGGTGGGCAGTAGCGCACATATTGCGCTTTCGTTGTTGCTGATTCCTCGTCTGTTTGTCGTACTGTGGTGTTTCCCCATAATGTTATTAGCAAATTATTTATTTAATTAATTATTTGTGTTGAGAAAAGTTATAACGTATAAACAAAGAATATATATTATGTCCTAGCCTAGAGTATAATCATTGATCTTCTTGGCATAAGCATAATAGAAATAGTATTCTCTCTCTCTGCATCCTCCTCGGCTCTTGCGCAACAGTGGAACAGTGCAACACATCGTACACTGACAAGGCTGACAGTCCGCCGCCGTTTATTAGGGCATGGGATACGCGGGCGTCGTCCACTTCTCCGCCTATCTTTGACGAATGTGCAGAAACATGCTAGACGGCAAAGGTGTGTCGAAAGATGTCTCTGGCGACAGGAATGATATGAGATAGTGTTTTCGGAAGAATCAAGGTTCTGTTTGTTTGAAAATGATGGTCGCATTTTGGTTCGCCGCATCACAATGACTGCATTTGCAGAAGACATACAGCACAAACTCGAGGCTATGTGGTGTGATGTGCCATTGGGTACAACCACAGATCACAGTTTGTGCGTGTCCAGGCCACTGTGATCAGTGTGACCTGCGTGAATGACACCCTGCGATCCGTAGCCATGCCCCTTCTGCCCAACACCCCAGACGCCATTTTTCAGCATGACAATGCACGACCACATGCTGCAGCATGAACACGTGCCTTCTTGGTGTCACAGGATGTTAGCCTTTTGCTCTGGCCCCAGGACCACCAGACTTGTCGCAACCGAAAATGTGCGGGATATGGTGAAACGACGGGTGCAGCGCAGTAGCGTATTGCCAAACACTACAGATGAACTTTGGAACCTGGTGAATGCAGCGTGAATGGCTATATAACAGGGCGTCATTCACGCCTTTTGCGCATCGATGCCATCACGCGTATAACAAGCTATCAGGGCCCTGGCGGACCCTGTGCCTACTAGGCAACAGGACACATGCAGAACAGAGGTGTCTGAAATGCTAATCATTACTGCAGAACATACTAACGTACGTGTCCTGCGAATATGAACGTCCTATCTCTAGTCGTTCTAGGTGTTCTGTTGCTTCTGAACATGAGTGTATCTTGGCAGAGTAGTGACTTAGGAAAATCGTTCAAAGACCAACTTAACTCAAAATCTCGTATTCGGGAGGAAAGCGGTTCTAAGTCCCGCCTGGGCATCCAGATTCAGTGTTTTCTGTAGTTTCACTGAATCCCTTCAGGTAAATGTGCCAGGCCGTTCCCTTGACTAGTGTATGGCCGCTTCCCTTCTCGATCTCTGTCCATTCCGAATTTGTGCTTTGTCGCAAATGACCCCGTCCTCGACGGGATGTTCAATCCTCCTGTTTTCAATCAAACTTTAGTGTGTGACCAGTGAACAGAAAAATAAGGCTTGAGAACTATATCCTATAATGTATCGAGGTGCGTTGAATTTGAATAGATAAATAAGGCTTGGTAACTATATCCTATAATGTACCGAGATGTGTTAAGGTTTTTTTAGTGTTAGAGAACAGTTTGTTGTACTGAAGTGCGGAAGTAGAGAAACGGAAGTAACAGCTGGCGTGACTCAAAAAAGAGCTGTAAAAGTACACTCACGTTGCCCGCGGCTTTTCCGTTGTCTGCTGTTGTTGGTAATGGTTGGCGTGATGACTGAGAAGAGGTGAACACGACGAATCATGAGTGGGATTTGGGTAACCAATCACATTGCTCGTTCATAATTTCCTGTGATTTGTAAATGAAGTTACTTGGTATTTTATTTAACTCGCAGCAATTTAAGCTGAGTTATTTCGTCCAGCCTAACCACAATCCCAGACATCGTAAGAAATTTGAAAAAAAAAAGCTAAATATTTCTGCTACAAAGATTATAAATTTAATTAAGCTGTATCATTAGGTCCCAAACTAACCACAACCTCGTAGATAGTGAAGATCTTCGCAAAAACATATATTTGTGACAGCCAGTATTATAAGATTGAGCGACTCGCATTGGCAGCCGTATACTATTACCTAACTGGCTACGAACAACGATAGCGAGTTTCCAACAATAGCACTAAACGGTGGAGCCGCGGACAGCGTAAGTCCACTTTAGATCAAGAAGGCTGTCAAAGTTCCCACATAAATAAATGATTTATTAGCACAACACTCACTGGTCTAAATCGGCGCTTGCTGTAAACTACAGAAAGGTCTCATTGCTGTATAGTCATAATGAATAACGGAACGACACAGTATTTCTGCTTAGTAGTTTGAAGGTTAGTTCTCTTTAAACACCGATAAATCTAAGTTAATAGACATAACGAAGTGAAAGAGCCACATAGTCAAGTTAATAGACATAACGAAATGAAAGAGCCTCATAGTTTTACTGATTATTAACGTATTGAGCAAGTCACACGGTTCTAAGGAACAAAACTGGTTTGGACGGTTTCGTGATTTACTATCTTCGAGCCTACTGGAGGCGACGCAACTTGCAGCGTCCATCGTATACCTCACATAGGGATCATCAGAAGATCATGAAAGGTTAGAGCGGGTATGAGAGGGTACTTTATCTCTCGCTCTGTTCGCGAGTGGAATAGCACAAAACGTGGGATGTGCTGGAAGGAGTGGCGCTTCGCCATGCTCTACACAGTTACTTGTACTTACGGAGAGATTATCTAGATGCAGGAAACGCTGGTTTCTGCGAATGGTTTTGTATAGAGAGCTTTCATTAAGCCTCCGTTCTAAATCTGCATTGAAGTTTCAGTGAACTAGTTATTTCACCTGGTGAGTTTTACAGCTGCTCTGTTCCCAAAACTGGTTTAGTACGTGTGCCACTGTTAACGAGGAAAGCGTGAACAGAACTGGTCACTGATTTTGCATACCTTTACCACGATTGTAGTACACTCTCAGATGTAACGAACGTTGTCATAGTAAGATTCTAATCTAGGTCAAAAGTTGTACAGACCTGTTGAACAACATTCGCAAGCGCTAGCCATCGAGCAGCGACGTAAGAATAAAAAGACAGCGACATCTGGGTACATATTTTTGAACTGTGATGGTTTTAATAATGGATACATTACAAGGTCATTTCACTATGCCAGCAGATTTTTGTTTCAGGGCCGCGCGGGATTAGCCGAGCGGTCTCGGGCGCTACAGTCATGGACTGTGCGGCTGGTCCCGGCGGAGGTTCGAGTCCTCCCTCGGGCATGATTGCGTGTGTTTGTCCTTAGGATAATTTAGGTTAAGTAGTGTGTAAGTTTAGGGACTGATGACCTTAGCATTTGTCCCATAAGATTTCACACACATTTGAACATTTTGGCCGGCCGGGGTGGCCGAGCGTTTCTAGGCGCTTCAGTCCGGAACCGCGCTGCTGCTACGGTCGCAGGTTCGAATCCTGCCTCGGGCATGGATGTTTGTGTTGTCCTCAGGTTAGTTAGGTTTAAGTAGTTCTAAGTCTAGGGGACTGATGACCTCAGATGTTAAGTCCCATAGTACTCAGAGCCGTTTGAGCCATTTGACAATTACGGTCAGCTGGTTTCGAGCTGTAAGGTAAGGAAGAATGCCCTAAAGAAGCTGCTCAATTGGCAGTCCTCCACCAGCAGTTCTATCGCTACAATGAATGATGTTTCTTCAGAAAGGAACTGTACTCTTAATCAATATGTTTGTGACACGCTCGTGGTGCGGTATAATCGAGGAACAGTAAAGAGCCGTGATGAATGAACGTTTATTTATCGGATCATTCACGCATGTATCGCAGATCTAGCGTAATTAATTAAAGCACCTATACCCCGATATGACTTCACTGCGATATGCGCATGAAATTATCTATAAATAAATGATTATACTATTACTTGTTATATCCTGATTATACCTCGTCACGAGTGTACCACAGTGATGATCATTATTATTATAGTTTCTTTGCAATGAAACATGCTTCTTTTTAATGATAAAAGCGTGTAGTGCAAAAGTTAGTATAAAACAGAAAGTTGCGTGACTCGAACGCGGTGCTGCCAGTCATCGAGTCTGCCACCTGAGCTGAATGAGCTAACGCAGCTGCTGGGATACTGGCTTTCTCGTATGCCATTCGACTGGCTCATACAACTAAGAATTCTATTTCCCGAAAATTCTCGAGAAGCAAATTGTACTAGTGCGGAAATTGTTACAGCTAACTATGTACTACAATCGTGAGAAAGATGGCCGAAATCGGTAAGGCTCTGGTTGTAAAACTTCCATTTTTATGTAACGCTGCATGATGGGTAGTTTTAAGGGGTAACTATAAAGAATAATTTAGTGACATTTAGATAATAGGATGCAGGTAACGAAGTCACAAGTGTATATACGCGTGGACTTGAAGTTGCTCATGTGTGGCGCATTGTCAGAAGAGAGCGCACGTTCCAGGTTTCCTGCAGACACAGTCCTGCTGCGGTACGGATAACAGGTGCATCACATGGTGCGAATGAAATGACCGGCAACTGGAAACTTACTCCAAAGTTGAAATACATGGGAATCTGCTATTCTTGTGTCAAAATGTCTAAAAAGCACAGAATTTCATTGTCACAATCTGGCAGTATACATAAGGACCAAATGCAACGTCGCCACCTCCCGTAGTCCAATGGTGCCCGCAAAGACGTGAGGGATGCTGATTCGAAGGCCATCTACATCGGCTACAGTGTCCATGCAATCGAGGAAGAATATCGAGGGGGGGGGGGAAGATATTTTTCAAGGAAAAAGAGTTTAAAGAAGCTGTTGTCTAATGACTCCGTGACTGAGCGGATTTCTGTCGTCGAAGAACTGAATAACTGGTAGAACGTTCCGACTGTTGTTTACAGAAATTGCTGATTATGATCATAAAATTCATGGGAAAGCCTTCAGCTGTCTCTTCTTTTGCACAATGCTGCTAGTTTCGGTCACAGACCATTTTGAAAATGGCCTATGATCGAAACTAGCAGCATTACTGAACGACTGGTAGAACGTCCCGGCCGATGTTTACAGAGATTGCTGATTATGATCGTTAAAATTCATGTTAAAACCTTCACCTGTCGCTTATTTTGCACACTGCTACTAGTTTCGGTCACAGACCATTTTCAAGTTTCACCTAAACGGGGAAATACAAAAACTTAGAGGATTAAAATCTTTAACGACTTTTATTTCCCCGTTTAGGCTAAGCTTGAAAATTGTCTATGATCGAAACTAGTAACACAGTGCAAAATGAAAGACAAGTGGTTCGACTGGCTCTGAGCACTATGGGACTTAACTTCTGAGGTCGTCAGTCCCCTAGAACTTAGAACTACTTAAACTTAACTAACCTAAGGTCATCACACACATCCATGCCCGAGGCAGGATTCGAACCTGCGACCGTAGCGGTCGCGCGGTTCCAGACTGTAGCGCCTAGAACCGCTCGGCCACTCCGGCTGGCAAATGAAAGACAGCTGAAGGTTTTAACCATGAGCTTCAACAATTATTTATCAGCTGATTTTCCCCATCTACAGTATATGCACACGTAAACTGCTGAATGTCTAGAAAAATACTCTCATTTATCTGTGCCACTTTGAAGTGTTTTGCAGCATTAAAAAAGTTGCTTATCTTGCCAAAATAATGTATAACTTACTTTTTGAATCCTCTCTTATTAGGTGCTCAAAGAAATGGCAATAAAAATTCATGTTTTTTTTTTTTTTTTTTTTTTTTTTGTTCCAGAATGTAATGTATTGAGAAACGTCCATTTAGTTATCACGGTTATGGGCCATCAGTGAAGATAAATGTAAACAAGATCTATGATTCTCTAGTGAGACGTAGCTGCTTAGCTGCCTGGACATGCACTCTGACAGTGGACGAGTAGTGCAGGCATGCAGCGCTCCAGGGGCTGCAGAAGCACACGTCTGCCCGGAAGAGACAGCTAAGCTTGAGGTCGGTATGCAGCTTACTGGGTCACTGAGACTTTCTGGACGTTTTTTAGTTTTGTTGCGTGTTCAGACACTCAGCGAAAGCTTCCAGCAGAGGCACTATACCGATATCGTATATTGCAGATTACGTGTCACTTCTTAATCTCGGTGTACGTAACGAATTTCGAATGGCAACAGTTGTGCAAGCCACACTAATTGAACATTGAACGTGTTTTCGAAAGAAACCTGGCTAATCCTCTGATCCTCACTAATGCCAGTTGGTATTTGTTCATCCATCCGGAAGGCCTCTGAAGTCATAGTGCATGATAAAGTAACCAGTTTCTATGCTGACAGGCCATAGCACTTTTTGAACGTAGCTGTGATATCGCACCAACTGAAACCTTACAGGAATCACCTTATAGTAGTAACTTGGTGACAAGCGACGTGCAGACGCCAGCTGTTCGTCTACCTTTCACATTCAAATTTTAATCTAAACTCATTATGCCTCATACTTTTACTATGCTGATTGTCATCTGAACTACGCGGTTGTACACTTATTGATGTAGCAGACTATTATGTGAAATTTCAAAGGGACCGATGGAAGATCAGAGATGTTAAAGGAAATAGGCTATTGTTATTTCAAACGAAACCATATCAGCTTTCACATGACGTGATGTAGAGAAATATTGGAAGACCTAAATCGGGTCAGTGGGAGATGTGAACTCCACTCCTAATGCAACAGAGACAGATTTCAGTACCGTAATCACCGAGCCAGCTCGCTGGGATTTCTGATTCAATTTCTTCGTGCAAACGTTTCTAATGGCAGTTTGTTTCGTCTTCAAGACACTTAATATTCTTGACTACAATTTCTCCTTATTTGTCAGATTAACTTCGATGACATTTATTCCAGTTTTGGTCTTATAGATAATTTCAAATAAATGATTTTGTGACTGCAAAATTTAAACACCTTCAGGCATACATAAACGTTTCATGTCATAGCCATAGTTCAGCTCTATGTCAAGTCATGTTTACGTGCGCTGAAAGATGTTACAATTTTTTATTCGTGAGTAATTACACGTAATTGTGAATTCTGCTCAGGATGATCCTCTTTCCATTCATACAGGCCCACTAACATTTAGTTGGTAATGTATTAGTCGGGACAAAGAATACTGTTGACAGAATTGTACGAAGGGCAGATACTAGTACGAGTATGTCAGTGGGCGGGTACGAAAATTGCATTAAAGAGGTATCGACTAGTAATATTTCGTATAGATATGCACAACGCTTATTCCGCAGCTATCAGAATACTGTTGACAGAATTGTACGAAGGGCAGATACTAGTACGAGTATGTCAGTGGGCGGGTACGAAAATTGCATTAAAGAGGTATCGACTAGTAATATTTCGTATAGATATGCACAACGCTTATTCCGCAGCTGATCCTTGATGGTAGGCAGCAAATAAGGGTTCATAGTAACGTCTTAAGACAGTAACTTGACACACTTAGGAACAGGAGAGACGCTAACTCTCCCCATTAGATCGTAGCTCCGATGTGTAAATTTTACTGTAAGAAAACTAAGGAAGACCATTTTGTAACATCGTTTTGAGAATGCGGTCAATAGAGGGAGAGCGCAATCTCGCCGTGGATGACGATGGGAAAGGAAAGTGGCAGCATCCCTTTAAACTAATTTTCCCGATATTCACCTTAATAGATTCAGGGAAATGAAGGAATAAATAAAACTGGATCGTTGGACCGGCAAATTGCAGTACACGCAGTAAGCAGACGAGTAAACACAGGTGACTGACACTTTCCAGATTAATAACCTTCGGTTGGAACAGAACATATTGTAGTCTTACTCGCTGTGAAACTATACCGAAAATATATTAATATCTCTAGGAACAGAGGCTAGCAGAGAGTGCGAAATTCTTGATAATGGCGACTTAAGAAAGGTGTGGATGTCCCAGAACAGATGAAATATGCCTACTGAAAGCCGTCTGCTACAAACATCTTTCGTGTTGTGTGCCAATGCGCGAGTCGGGAACCACTCTAATATCTCAAGGACTTTATAGTCCATGTTTTCGTCTGCTACAGAGGTCTCAAGTATGTACGAGTTGTAGAGAACTTCTAGACACGTGCTGCAGCAATGTGTGCTACTCTTGTCGTTAGGTTTTAAGAAATACTGTGTGCAGTTACACCTGTATAGCTTATGTTTCTCCAAGGAGATAGGTATCTACACTGGTAGGTTGTATTAGGGTGGCTGAAAACCTTTGCTGCAATTTATCTTGAGTTATGTTCAAGGACACTTTTTATATGTTGCGTTGCGCTATAAAAGTTTGTTTATTACCAGATATTTCATTTACTTTAGTCAAAACGTTATGAGGTAAATCTATGGGTCCAAGTTCATATTAAGGGCTAGAATTTGAGGACATCAGTACCAGAGTCATAATTTGCTATGCACTCAGAGAGCAGCGGCTTTAAGTTTGAATAAAAATAAAGTGTCACGATCATTTTTTTGTTATAAAGTGTTTATCACGTTTTGACACTTCTATAAACCTTCATCACATTTCAATGCTCACCAGTTCTGGACTCTTGAGAAATCGTGTTGTGATGGTGGACACTATCAGCATGTTCTATCGAGTAGTCACAATCCCTGCAACTTTCTTATCCTGTAATTGCAGAATGAAAATGATCAAGTTGTTTTCAAGACAGGTTTCATGAAAAGTATACAATACAAACGATTTCCAAGAAAACTTTTCGAAAGTAAGCCTTTTCTTTAAAGGCTAATTGTCTTTGACATTTTTTGTTGGACTTAACATGGCAACAGTAATTGTACAACAGGGAGCCTATTTCACTACCTGGATTTGTATAACTTGCTGTTGCTTCCAGCCAAACCAGCTGAGAGTGGCCACTACAGTTAAGAGGGAAAAAGCAAAAACTGCTGCACTTCTTACTTACATGCCGGCCGCTGTGGCTGAGCGGTTCTAGGCACTTCAGTCCGGAACCGCGCTGCTGCTACGGTCGCAGGTTCGATCCTGCCTCGGGCATGGATGTGTGTGATGTCCTTAGGTTAGTTAGGTTTAAGTAGTTCTACGTCTAGAGGACTGATGACCTCAGATATTAAGTCCCATAGTGCTCAGGGCCATTTGAACTTACTTACAAAGAAAATAACCAACAGACTGGAGTAGCGTTTCTACTATTTACTGTAATTTCAGTTCGTAATATACGCACGAGGATGGCAGCCACTTATATGGTCGTTTGGAATAAAATGGTTTTTTTCCTTTCTGTATTTATTGTACAATAACAAGATTTCGTAATAAAATCCACGTTTCTTTCGTAAATTAATAGTGCCAAAAATTTGGTCCCCGAAACGCTAAGCTTTGCTTTATTATGCAGTGTGTCTATAGGGAGTGGACAGGCCTGTCGGAGAGTGTATACGAATATGGAATTACATTCACCCAACGTCACCTGTTACAATTGACTGTCAGATAGTTTTTTTGCGGTCATAAGATGTACAATTCAGCACAATGAAATGATTTTTCTTGACTTTGGAACTTAATGATAAATTCTGAAGACTACATTCTTTGGTTACCGGATATTACGTATTTTTAAAAATAATAATAACTAATTGTAAACCTTTCTCAATTTACTCCGTATTTTATTCCCATTAAGAATTCTCTCCTTCGTTTCTATGGAAGAACTATTACGATAGTACAGACAGGATAGAACAGACAGGATAGGATTAAACAGGACAGATAGGATGGATAGACAGAAACACAGCAATATAAATCACTCACGTATGAAACAAACAGGAACTGCAGGAAAGCGAAAGCGAATTGGCTGCAGGACAGACTTGAAGAAATCTTAAAGAAATGATCGTCGGAATGACTGACTCACCATACAGAAAAGTCAAAACAGCCATCGTTGAAATTAAAAGCAAAGGTGGTGGCATTAAGAGTGGAATGGAAATTCCACTATTAAACGTAGAGGAAAGAACGAATAGGTGAAAACAGAGCATTGAATGCCTCTGTGAGGGGAACAATTTGTCTGATGAAATGACAGGAAAAGAAACTGGAGTCTATACGGAAGACACTGGGGATGCAGGTTAGAGTGAGAACTTACAAGAGCAGTGGAAGACCTGAGATCAAATAAAGCAGAAGGGATACATAACATTTATCCGAAGTTTCTAAAAATCGTTGGGGTAAATGGCAACCAGTCAGCTATTCAAGCTGGTGTACAGAACCTATGAGACTGGCGAAATACAATCAAACTTTCGAAAAAATATCGTCCATTAAATTCCGTAGACAGCAAGGTAAGTGCGAGAACTATCGCAAGAAAGACAAAAGTAAAGAGAAGTATCGGAAACTGCCAATTGGAAGGTTACCATGAGAATGAATAATCGACGGAAGGATAACATTCTACAAGTCAGGGCGTGGAATGTCAGAAGTTTGAACGTGGTAGGTAAACTAGAAAATCTGAAAATGGAAATGCAAAGGCTCAATCGATATATAGTAGGGATCAGTGAAGTGAAGTGGAAAGAAGACAAGGATTTCTGGTCATATGAGTATAGAGCAATATCAACAGCAGCTGAGAACGGTATAACGGGAGTAGGATTCGTTATGAATAGGAAGGTAGGGCAGAGAGTGTGTTACTGTGAACAGTTCAGTGACAGGGTTGTTCTTGTCAGGATCGCCAGCAATCAAACACCGACAACGACAGTTCAGGTATACATGACGACGTCGCAAGCTGAAGATGAAGACACAGAGAAAGTGTATGAGGATATTGAAAGGGTAATACAGTATGCAAGGGGATAAGAATATCTAATAGTCGTGGGAGATTGGAATGCAGTTGTAGGGGGGAAGTAGAAGAAAAGGTTACAGGAGACTATGGGCTTAGGACATGTAATGAGAGAGGGGACAGACTAATTGAGCTCTGTAACAAGTTTCAGCTAGTAATAGCGAACCCTCTGTTCCAGAATCACAAGAGGAGGACGTTTACTTGGAAAAGGTCGGGTGATTCGGGACGATTTCAGTTAGATTACATCATGGTCAGACAGAGATGCGGAAATCAGATACGGGGTTGAATGGCGTCCCCAGGAGCAGATACAGTTGTGATGAAGAGTAGGAAGTTCAAGACATTAGTTAGTTAGAAACAATACGCAAGGAAGTGGGATACGAAAGTACTAAGGATGATATAGTAATAAGGAATAGCTCAGTAGGCTGTGCAGTTGAAGAGGAATGGGCATCTCTAAAAAGGGTCATTACAGAAGCTGGGAAGGAAAACAGAGGCACAAAGAAGGTAAGTGCGAAGAAACCATGAGTAAAAGAAGAAATGCTTCAGTTGATTGATGAAAGGAGGAAGTACAAAAGTGTTCCGGGAAACTCAGAAATACAGAAATACAAGTCGCTGAGGAATGAAATAAATAGGAAGTGAATGGAAGCTAAGACGAAATGGCTGCAAGAAAAATGTGAAGACATCGAAAAAGCAGACCTGTGGTGGCAAAAAGGGCATTCCTGACCAAGAGAAGGCTACTAATATCAAATATCGTCCTTAATTTGAGGAAGACATTTCTGAGATTTTGCGTCTCTAGTACAACATTGTATGGTAGTGAAACATGGACTGTGGGAAAACCGGAACAGAAGAGAATCGAAGCATTTGAGATATGGTGCTAAAGGCGAGTTTTGAAAATTAGGTGGACTGATAAGGTAAGGGATTAGGAGGTTCTCCGCACAATCGAAGAGGAAAGGAATATGTGGAGAACACTGACAAGGAGAAGGGACAGAATGATAGGACATCTGTTAAGACATGAGGGAATGACTTCCATGGTACTATAGGGAGCTGTAGAGGGCAAAAACTGTAGAGGAAGACAGAGATTGGAATAGATCCAGCATATAGGTTACAAGTGCTACTCTGAGATGAAGAGCTTAGCACAGGAGAGGAATTCGTGGCGGGCCGCATCAAACCAGTCAGAAGGCTGAAGACTGAGGCTAAAAAGTGACTGCCGTAGAACATACGAATATGTTGCGCGAAATGTGTTCGTTCCAAAGCAGACGCCTTTCACAATAAATGTGGTTGACCTCTCGGCGCAGAATGCAGATATATTTTCGTATTTAATTTTTGTGTCTTATTAAAGGAAAAATGTATGTGACATGTTGGAACCGCAGCATTCCTACCTCTTAACCAATCTTTCGTGTTAAACGTTTCTCGATGTATGTGCTACATGAGGTCACCAATGTACGTTCTCATACCTTAGTAACATTAAGACGGTTGTTGAAAGTTGATTTTTGTCCGAAACGTGTTCACTGTGAGAGATGTAAGTCTGTACGCGACCCCAGGTGTCTGGAGACGGTTATTTAAACAACGTGCAAGGAGACTTAAAGGTCTGTTTAACGTTCAGAACTGTGCCGAGGTTTGCAGCTATCACCTTGTACCAAACTATGGATTTGAAAGCAGCCATGATTTCTCAGATTCTCCGTTTCTTATGGAGTTCCCAGTCGATAACTCTGCCTGCACTAGTTCAGAAGGAAACCATACAGCTCTCATGGTTATTTATAAGTTCACTTCGTAAGATTTCTGAGCCACTGGATGTTATTTAGTGGTTTGACGAAGCAGAAACATGAGCGTAACTTGTGAAAACCGATGACAGATACACAACTAATAATCGTTCCATTGTTTCTTAATCAGCGGCGCCGACAAAGCAGGGCTACCTTGTATTCGCTGTCCAAACATATATATACCACGGCAGCGCGTGCGATGATATCACGAGCGCTGTTGCCACGACCAAGCCGGAGACGATCGCTGCATCCGCTTCACGGTCTTGTGGCGAGCAGAAAAGAAAGAAACCGGTAGAAGTCGACAAGGAAAAGAGCAATAATATCGGAGAGGGCTGTAGATCGAGATTCGGGATTGCGGCCAGCTTTTATACACCCTCTTTGTATTCAACATTGCTTTTGCGAAATTTTCTCATGTAGGAGCGATTCGAATGATAATATTTTTACTTCGGTCAGTAACATGAAAGGTGAGAGTAAGCAAAGACATTACTATCTATTTGAATTTACAGGTACATGCCTTTTTGTAGCCTCCTCCCTATTTCTGATGAAACAAGTTTACTGTTATTGGTCACCGATTACTTATTTCCACAACCTATTTAGCAGGTTTAAACCTCCAACTTCAGGTGGATTTATGTGGATTAATATGGGATGTATGTGTTTTGTTATGACTTTGCGGTAACCTGTGACACTGTCTCTAATGGACTCAGGCTCCCTTTCTCTGTCGTGAAACAACAGATGTACAGTATACATCATGCTGACTGTCGAACGTATAAGGACGTTGAGCTGACTGACACATGCGTTTCCTGAAATATACGACAGTAACAAGGTGTTTTGTGTAAATGCTACTTCCTGCCAGAAATGTTGGACTGATCGCTCCAGAGTCCCATTCATTCATCATCTTTGTTGTTTCATGAGTCTTTCTCAATCGTTATTTCGTGTTTGCTCTGCTTGGGAGCCTAAAACTGTATCTGGAAATTTTCAGCAACAATAATAATAATATAGGCAGAGGTGAAATGGAGAAATGAATCTAAAGAAAAAGTATATAATAAAGTGTTTTCTGACTGTAACTAAAATATTTCAAGGTGCGAAATTATCAGTTTTTAAGTGATCTTAGTGGATGGGTACGCTACATCCATTTTCTCTTTCAAACTACTTTGAGAAACGTAAGAAACCAAGGTAACGATACTCTATCATTTCTGGTTTCAGCATCCATATTACAGATTAGAAACCACTCATACAGTCTCCCATTGAAACTCAGATTTTGGGAGCAACCTGAATTCGGATATGGAACTAGTGCGGCTGGGAACGCACTGGTGCAGTCTGCATTGTTTTGTCAGATTTCCCCTCCCCCACTCCTATGGTCTCAAAGGCCAGTTGCCCTTTGTATAAAATGGTGTAAAACTCAGTAATTGGCACGAAATTCTAAATAACTATATTCCCCCTCCCCCTCTGACAGCTCAGATCCCAACTGTCCTAGGTTTAAATTGGCGGAAAATTAAAAAAAATTGGCAACCAGCAAAGCGCCCCACCATGATTCTAACCAGATGCTGCAGGTCATCGAACACGTACTGCCGACTCGACTGCGTGATGCAAAGTGCAGATCATGTCCAGTGATTTCAAAAACAAAAAAAAGCACCCGAAGTTAAACATTTCGTGAAATTCAAAAAATCTGGACGTGCACAGCCGTCCTCTGATGAGAAGATCTGCAGTGGCTCATGTGAAAAAAAGAAAAGAGAATTCAGGTACTTTGTTTACAAAATTCACGACAGTAAACTAATGTCTGGCAGCTATTAAAATAACCAGGTCAGTCAATAGTAGGCCACCATGCATCCACCACAATGAGAGCAAAACATATTTAGATGAAGTGTTGTGGTGAATCGCAACCTCAAAAACTTGGCAAATATGTATGATGAAAAGAATAACATCTTAAAAGAGTAGTGATCAGTGCCATATGGTGCGCAGTATTTCGCGACTAAAAACTCAGTGATCATCAGCGACAGAGTGCAGCCACTTCTTACGGATGGTAGATGCACGCAGTAGACAAGTGCATTACCTGCAGTCCAGGAGTTTGTGCAAGATGTGCCAGGAGGTCGGACCAGCAGCTCTGAGTGCCGACTCGGACAGCACTTATCGTCAGGCAGCCAACATTGCGTGCTTACACATGATTGCTTTGTTGTATACACACATGTAGACATCTTCCAAGATGCGCGAACATGCTGCCTCCGGTTGGTGTAGTTATCAAATAGACATGATAGCTTTCATCGAACGAATTTAGAGACAAGTTACTAGGATCAAATCATGTAAATACACCCATATGAAAGTGTAACAGAGGTGAAGTTTGAATGGAAGTTTAACGTCTGTATCCCTTTGAAATCGTTAGCAGTAGACACAGCGGTGTATAGGGAGGTACTATCATCAGACACTTGTAGTGACACAGAGACGAACACACCTGATCGGAACACTTCAAGTAGTCAGCTAAATCAGATGTCCAAATACTGTGAGCAAAGCGGACTCGTTTGTACAAAAATCAGGAAACATACTATCAGTCAACCACATTGAGGAAAGGACAGAAACCACGTTATTCGTGTCTTTTTTGGGAATATACTAGTGAAGTAGGGAAAGGTTGTGAAACCACCTGTCGTAAAGTGTGAAAGAACTGAATATTTAGGTGAACAGCTGAGAGTAGTACAACAATTTTACACTTGTAGCCCTGCTTCACCCAGACTTACATATTTCGATCCCTTTTTTTGGTAAAGGAATCCACATACAAGGTGCTAGTGTCCCCAGTTCTGGAGTGTTACTCCAGTGTTTACGCTGTTCCTCAAAAAGGACAGGATGACAGACAATGGAATCAGAGATGTGCTACTAGCGTCTTAACACGCTGTTACAGCTCCATACGAAAGTGAAACAGAAGTGCTTGGGGAACGTAAATGGGGTTCTTTTGAAGAAACGAGATATAGTCCTTTCGAAAACGTGTTGGGTACAGGCTGTTAACATTATAATGGACATAGAGAACTTTCAAAACATGCAGTCATCAATGACCATCTGATTGGTCAATTTAGTGAAAGCGAGCTCATTGACAGAAACAGACATAAAAAAAGGCAGCAGCATATGAAGTCTGAAATTCACAGTATGCTACAGATATTGTACTAACACTAGCTGATCCAGATGTCTTTGTCACAATATCTGTCAAGTAAGTGGTTAGAAAAACGTGTGAAGAACGTGCTGACAGAGAGGCATATCATGATACTTCACAAAATCCGTAAGATGCGACAGAGAAATGATGTATTACCTACTCACTTCTTTATCCAACGGATTCCAACATAGAGAGGACAATTTGGATTTTTTCTTTTAAATTTATATCGAAAGTAAGCAACCTTGCTTTGAAAAAGGTTTTCCAGTGATTTGGATTGCTCTAGAACCAACGTAAAATACACTGTCCACCTAGTCGGATGTCTAAGCCCACATCTTGAAGCTTGACCGAAGTAACGTCAAAGCCTCACACCTACAAGCGTTGCAAATACACTCCTGGAAATGGAAAAAAGAACACATTGACACTGGTGTGTCAGACCCACCATACTTGCTCCGGACACTGCGAGAGGGCTGTACAAGCAATGATCACACGCACGGCACAGCGGACACACCAGGAACCGCGGTGTTGGCCGTCGAATGGCGCTAGCTGCGCAGCATTTGTGCACCGCCGCCGTCAGTGTCAGCCAGTTTGCCGTGGCATACGGAGCTCCATCGCAGTCTTTAACACTGGTAGCATGCCGCGACAGCGTGGACGTGAACCGTATGTGCAGTTGACGGACTTTGAGCGAGGGCGTATAGTGGGCATGCGGGAGGCCGGGTGGACGTACCGCCGAATTGCTCAACACGTGGGGCGTGAGGTCTCCACAGTACATCGATGTTGTCGCCAGTGGTCGGCGGAAGGTGCACGTGCCCGTCGACCTGGGACCGGACCGCAGCGACGCACGGATGCACGCCAAGACCGTAGGATCCTACGCAGTGCCGTAGGGGACCGCACCGCCACTTCCCAGCAAATTAGGGACACTGGTGCTCCTGGGGTATCGGCGAGGACCATTCGCAACCGTCTCCATGAAGCTGGGCTACGGTCCCGCACACCGTTAGGCCGTCTTCCGCTCACGCCCCAACATCGTGCAGCCCGCCTCCAGTGGTGTCGCGACAGGCGTGAATGGAGGGACGAATGGAGACGTGTCGTCTTCAGCGATGAGAGTCGCTTCTGCCTTGGTGCCAATGATGGTCGTATGCGTGTTTGGCGCCGTGCAGGTGAGCGCCACAATCAGGACTGCATACGACCGAGGCACACAGGGCCAACACCCGGCACCATGGTGTGGGGAGCGATCTCCTACACTGGCCGTACACCACTGGTGATCGTCGAGGGGACACTGAATAGTGCACGGTACATCCAAACCGTCATCGAACCCATCGTTCTACCATTCCTAGACCGGCAAGGGAACTTGCTGTTCTAACAGGGCAATGCACGTCCGCATGTATCCCGTGCCACCCAACGTGCTCTAGAAGGTGTAAGTCAACTACCCTGGCCAGCAAGATCTCCGGATCTGTCCCCCATTGAGCATGTTTGGGACTGGATGAAGCGTCGTCTCACACGGTCTGCACGTCCAGCACGAACGCTGGTCCAACTGAGGCGCCAGGCGGAAATGGCATGGCAAGCCGTTCCACAGGACTACATCCAGCATCTCTACGATCGTCTCCATGGGAGAATAGCAGCCTGCATTGCTGCGAAAGGTGGATATACACTGTACTAGTGCCGACATTGTGCATGCTCTGTTGCCTGTGTCTATGTGCCTGTGGTTCTGTCAGTGTGATCATGTGATGTATCTGGCCCCAGGAATGTGTCAATAAAGTTTCCCCTTCCTGGGACAATGAATTCACGGTGTTCTTATTTCAATTTCCAGGAGTGTAGTTTAAGATGTGGCAAAGAAACCATTCCGACTGGTGGAAGTTTCACCTTTGCTACTTACTAGAGGAATGGTACAAGTGAGCGAAGATAATGGGCAGCACTGTACAAGCTTTCGAAAGCACTACAGAAGATTTGCAGTGAATGAATTTTCAGGCACAGGCATCACATATATCCACAGAATTTCTAAATTATTTCCAGTGAATGCAGGTATGATACCTTCAACAACGCACCTGTGAGAGAACACTTTGCTCCGACAGCTATCAGCATGGCTGTTACACTTGATCTGAGCAGACGAGCGTTTTTTGGTCTTGGAGAACCTTTCCCGACCCATTGTTAAGATTGAACCTTTGTCTCATCACGTCACCAGTTATAATTCTCTTAAAGAACACCTCGTTCTTCACAGGTTGCGAGGAGAAGATCTTTCTGGTCTTGACGCATGATCTGTGGGACGAACTTGGCGGTAACAAGATGCATTCCAAGATGCTGTGTCAAGATTTCATGACATGATCCAGCTGGAATGTTGGATTTTTCTGCAGTCTCTCGGACAGTCAGTCTTGGATTGGCGCGCTCAGTTTTGTTGAAATTCCTGACATGAGCGCCGTCAGTAGCTTGAGCAATGGCGATCCTGAACTCCCTTCCGGCCATTTTCAAACCGCGTGAACAACTCGTAACACCGAGTACGGCTTAGGCACTCATCACAGTAACCTTCCTGCAACGTTTGGTGTGTCTCTGTAAAGGTTTTCTGCAGTTTCACGCAAGATTTGATGCTGACCCGTTGCTCCTGTAACTCTGGCATCTCGAAATTCGCAAACGGTGTGACGCAACGTTATATTCAGTGCAGCACTGAACAAAAACTAACAACGATACAACAATGAGACTGCTGGCAGTTATACATTAAACACAGGCTTCTGCAGGGATGCCAACACACCATTGGCGCGAAATTACAAAATTTCCGGAATTTTTTGAACAGACTTCGTGTATGCTAGATTTTCCACTTTTCACATTTCGTTTCCGTACGATGCTGTGATCAACAAGCACGGTTTCATAAAACCGTCCGTTAAATACCGGCAGATATCTTTGGTTCAATAACAGTCGTTTACTACAATCTGCTGAATTTCCTGCTCACTTATGTTATCTTGTACTATGTTATTTTCTAGGTAGCAATTATTTGACTTTTGTTGTATTTGCTCCACAATGACGTCCAACAGAAACGCAGAAAAAATGAAGAACTCGCATCTCATATTGAATATACAGAACATATATTAAACAGTGAAGGACGAACAAGAGACAATGTCTGCATCTAACATTAAGAAAAAATATCTTTATGTCTGCGACAACATTTTTAGGAATAAAATCTAAGGACACTGTGCTGCCAATAATAAATATCTTTCTACAGGGATATTTATGGAGCAGAGAAAAAATGTAAAAACATATTAGCATAAACTTAACCACGACTCAGACAAATTATAATAACCAGTCACTTTCAGTTATTCATATCAGAGTGTTATACCTACTTCATCATGTGATTTCATTTAAAATTAACTTAATTATTATTTATTATTACTATTATTATTCTTATTTTAGGGCCTTCATTGGCCACTCTAGTCAGTTATACAAAGGTTTAGAGAGTTTGCTGTTATTAGTGATAACAATACTATCCAGTAATAATTCAATAAGACAATTCAGTAGTGGAGTGATTATACAGGTGTTATTGTAACTTATATGATATGAAGGGTGTTTTACTTTTCTGTCTGCCTGACGTTTCTTCATTCTTTCAGATATTTTCTTTCTTCCTTCGCCTGAGATCACTCTCCCTGCAGGCCAGTTACTGATCTTCGTTTGTAGTTTGGTGTGTGTGTATCTTGCATAATTCTAGTTTTATGTGTTTTGTTTTTTAACTCATTTTCTGTAATTTAGAGTTCTCTTATATCTTCTCTAATTTATGTGATTCATTTAACGTTGCTCTTACTATTCCACAACTTTTTTTATTATTCCCTTACCAGTACTGTTTTCGGGGTTCTCAGTAGAGGTCCAAGGAATGAGATACGTTTCTTCCTGATCATGCTCATTATTGGTTCTATTTTCTTGTATTCTGTTTCATCTGAAACTATTCTCCAATGCCCATTTACTTGATATTGTTTGTTTATGCATGCCCTAATTCTTCTTCTTTCTATCTTCAGTATTTTGTCAATTTCAGCTGTATTAGTTGTTTTGAAGGTGGTTTTAACTGTGTAAGCCATTTCTGATTCTGTAATTGTTTTATAGTCCTTTAATTTTGCATCTACGGATACACTTTCTTGTTGTATGTGTTTTTGGATTTGCGTTGCTGAGCTTTCTTACTGTATTTTGCCTTATGATTTCTCATTTAGATCGCAAGTTACGATTTCACCTAAATATTCAAATTCATCAATGGTTTTGATTTTTTGTTCTCTTATTGTATTCTTCTTTGCGAGTGGTGCGTCAGCAGCATAATTCCTGTTTCTTTAAATGATATTCTGAGGCCAATTTTTCTGTGCTGTTTCTTGTAATGATTTAACTTGTTGCTTGGTTTCTTGAGGATTATTGGCTAGGAGAGCAAGATCATCAGCAAATCCCAAGCAGTTCAAACAAACACTTCCAATTCTTATGTACTTTCTGTTATACTTGTGCCATTCCCTCATTATATATTCCAGGGCGCAGTTGAAAAGTAATGATGATAGACAGTCACCTTGTCTTAATCCTGTTTTTATCAGGAATGGTACAGACATTCTCCTCTAAACTTCACTTTCGATTTGGTGTTGGTTACAGTAAGTGAAGGAGTTTTGCTATTTGGGGAGCAAAATAACTGATGATGGTCGAAGTAGAGAGGATATAAAATGTAGACTGGCAATGACAAGGAAAGCGTTTCTGAAGAAGAGAAATTTGTTAACATCGAGTATAGATTTAGTGTCAGGAAGTCGTTTTTGAAAGTGTTTGTATGGAGTGTAGCCATGTGTGGAAGTGAAACAGGGACGATAAATAGTTTGGACAAGAACAGAATAGAAACTTTCGAAATGTGGTGCTACAGAAGAATGCTGAAGATTAGATGGGTAGATCACATAACTAATGAGGAGGTATTGAATAGAATTGGGGAGAAGAGGAGTTTGTGGCACAACTTGACTAGAAGAAGGGATGGGTTGGTGGGACATGTTCTGAGGCATCAAGGGATCACCAGTTTAGTATTGGAGGGCAGGGTGGAGGGTAAAAATCGTAGAAGAAGACCAAGAGATGAATACACTAAGCAGATTCAGAAGGATGTAGGCTGCAGTAAGTACTGGGAGATGAAGAAGCTTGCACAGGATAGAGTAGCATGGAGAGCTGCATAAAACCCGTCTCAGGACTGAAGACCACAACAACAACAACAACAACAACAACAATAGTAAGTCCTGTTAACTTAATTTGCTTTGGATGGGGTTCCAGAGTCCTTAAAATTTTTGGTACTGAAGGCCTATGGAAGCAGTTATATGCCTTCTTAAAATCTACAAATGTTATTGTGGGAACCTTTTTCCGTTAAATGTAGTATGCCATAACCAGTTTTAAACTAATGATCTGCTCTGCACAACTTCTCCATGGTATGAAAGCTCGCAGGTAAAATTAATATTACACGGTCTCAATGGGTAATTTTTTGTACATCCTGTGGTACTGGGAGGAAGCAGAAGACGAAAAGAAAATTGCTTTAGTACAATGATCTGAAACCTCTGAGTTACCTCCATTATTTGTGGGGCTGTGTATGTTCTGGCAGTCTACATTTTTACCAGATGTCCCTCCTCCAGTTATGATGTCACCACTGACGTAATTAAATGTTGCCCCTCCCCCACGTCTGTGGCTTTATAGGCCAACTGCCATATGTATAAAATTGTGGAAAATTCAAAAATTGGTAGGAAATTCAAAATAGGCAGTGTTTTCCCTGCTCCTCACTCACGGCCATGTTCAGACATCTATATGTCGTGATTTGCCTTGTCACATGGTATGGGCCACTCTCTGGATACACGTACAGGATCATTCATCTGTCATAGAAGGTGTCATCGTCTTAGATTTTGGAGTGTATAAGAAGTCTGAACCATTTGATAAGTTGAAACTGCTGTTTGCAGAAGAAATGTGAGTCATTTTACAAATAATTGCATGGGCTTTTGCATAGTGTGCTACGTATTTTCGTCAGTGGGTACAGACTGCCAGTGATCACAGTCGCTTTCTTAAGCATATCTAACACTTGTCAAAATTTTGTCAGCTGTGCTGGAAGAGTGCCACAGAAGTCATACATGGACGAAATTTTATGGAACAATATACACTCCTGGAAATTGAAATAAGAACACCGTGAATTCATTGTCCCAGGAAGGGGAAACTTTATTGACACATTCCTGGGGTCAGATACATCACATGATCACACCGACAGAACCACAGGCACATAGACACAGGCAACAGAGCATGCACAATGTCGGCACTAGTACAGTGTATATCCACCTTTCGCAGCAATGCAGGCTGCTATTCTCCCATGGAGACGATCGTAGAGATGCTGGATGTAGTCCTGTGGAACGGCTTGCCATGCCATTTCCACCTGGCGCCTCAGTTGGACCAGCGTTCGTGCTGGACGTGCAGACCGTGTGAGACGACGCTTCATCCAGTCCCAAACATGCTCAATGGGGGACAGATCCGGAGATCTTGCTGGCCAGGGTAGTTGACTTACACCTTCTAGAGCACGTTGGGTGGCACGGGATACATGCGGACGTGCATTGCCCTGTTAGAACAGCAAGTTCCCTTGCCGGTCTAGGAATGGTAGAACGATGGGTTCGATGACGGTTTGGATGTACCGTGCACTGTTCAGTGTCCCCTCGACGATCACCAGTGGTGTACGGCCAGTGTAGGAGATCGCTCCCCACACCATGATGCCGGGTGTTGGCCCTGTGTGCCTCGGTCGTATGCAGTCCTGATTGTGGCGCTCACCTGCACGGCGCCAAACACGCATACGACCATCATTGGCACCAAGGCAGAAGCGACTCTCATCGCTGAAGACGACACGTCTCCATTCGTCCCTCCATTCACGCCTGTCGCGACACCACTGGAGGCGGGCTGCACGATGTTGGGGCGTGAGCGGAAGACGGCCTAACGGTGTGCGGGACCGTAGCCCAGCTTCATGGAGACGGTTGCGAATGGTCCTCGCCGATACCCCAGGAGCACCAGTGTCCCTAATTTGCTGGGAAGTGGCGGTGCGGTCCCCTACGGCACTGCGTAGGATCCTACGGTCTTGGCGTGCATCCGTGCGTCGCTGCGGTCCGGTCCCAGGTCGACGGGCACGTGCACCTTCCGCCGACCACTGGCGACAACATCGATGTACTGTGGAGACCTCACGCCCCACGTGTTGAGCAATTCGGCGGTACGTCCACCCGGCCTCCCGCATGCCCACTATACGCCCTCGCTCAAAGTCCGTCAACTGCACATACGGTTCACGTCCACGCTGTCGCGGCATGCTACCAGTGTTAAAGACTGCGATGGAGCTCCGTATGCCACGGCAAACTGGCTGACACTGACGGCGGCGGTGCACAAATGCTGCGCAGCTAGCGCCATTCGACGGCCAACACCGCGGTTCCTGGTGTGTCCGCTGTGCCGTGCGTGTGATCATTGCTTGTACAGCCCTCCCGTAGTGTCCGGAGCAAGTATGGTGGGTCTGACACACCGGTGTCAATGTGTTCTTTTTTCCATTTCCAGGAGTGTATTCTTTTACACCAGTAACGATAATCAAATCGTATGTTTCCATTGCGATGGGGTCTTGAAAAGTTGAGAAAAATGCACGATCCATGGGATGAACAAGTCCTGTGGTATGCGAAGTACATGTTTGTGATTCCTGTGATGGGTAAAGATTTTATAGGTACTATATGACAGAACAAAGAGGTATTAATTACAGGAAGGGATGTAGCTAATACTTAAGTTACTTCACATTTTCAGGAAACTGTAACGTTTGTTACTCCTAAAGGGTCAAGTGCATCGTCATCTGATCGGCATTAGTCTATGAGGGTAATCGACGACGTTGACCTACGTTAAATTTTCATTTATCATTTTTTCTCTTTTAATAATAACAACTCAAAAATGTATGAAGTGCTGTGTGTCCTCTCTCGTATTGCAACAGCTGAACTGTGAAATTTCATCTCATGTAAAAAAGTGATAACTGTCTTCAACATAGCAACAAATGGACTGTAAAGTCTCATGAGCAGTCAAAATGTGTGCACTACTAATACTCCGTCTCCAACACCTGAATTCTTAAGTTTCTTAGTATATTTGTATGTTGGTATAAAACATTTGTAGCTTGTAAAAATATTGTTTATTATTGCATAAAAATTTTAATACTTCTTCCATACATTGTTAATATGTATTTTTATGCTTTGTTAACAGAAAATAGATCACTGTCGGTTAAACAGTCATTCTTTTTTTCTACATCAACCCCATTTATCACTCTGTAATATTTTTCAAATAACTGTTTTTTATGTGCCTCAAATTCATGTTGTATTACATTAAAACCAAGTGATGCCCTAGAACTCTGCTCGTATGGAATTTCTGTTCATAGGAGTAAAACCAGCAGAGTTGGGTATAAAACACATACATGCACTTACGCACTTGTCTAACTCCTCCTACTGAAATTTTACGTTCCACTACACCCCTTGCAAAATCATCGTACAGCGCTGTAACATATGCTCTGCACAGTTTATGTCAGTGGCAATTGGTGGTGAAGCATACAAGCTGTGCAGGTTCACGATAGTTATACACTTTAACTATACACACTGTGTCAGGTCTTCAGATGTTAAGTTCAACGCATCACCCAGAAAAATGACCATAATGGATGCAACGATGCTACCAAAGATATCAATATCCTGAGGGGATGAATTGCAGTCAGTTGGCTACTACAACTTCATACTCTGAAATATGTGCTAAACTGACAACAGTACATTTCCATTCCTGGTAATCAATTGATAAGTAGAGTTGATCAGCGGCAACATTATGAAATGACTTACATGTGATTCGACGAGTGGTGCAGATGTGGGATATAGCAGGAACCAGAAGTCTGGAAACAATTTTGCGTCCTGCTTCTGTATATGACGCTGTAACACCTCACCCGTCACTTATCTGGTTTTGGTGTGTGTTCACCCCAGATAATTGACTAACAGATCAACAGAGAGTGCAAAACCGCCACAATGTCAGATAACGCAAGAAAGTGACCCCTGATTGAACTGCGGTGGCAGTGCTGACATTAATTGAATCAGAATTGATCCCTTTTAATTAAAAAGGGGTGCACATTGATATTATATTCAACTATTGAACACCAGATGGAAATGTTGAACATAAAATTAATTAAGAAACTGACTTGGGATATCAAATACTTGATTGAAAACAGATGCAGTCGATTAGCACAGATTTACTTTAACTCCCGACCTTCAATCATCACATTACATGACTCTTCTAACAGGCAGTGGTAATAAATTGCGTTTGCCTGGAGTAAAGTGCGATAAATCGAAAGTAATTCCTATCGACCGACCCAGGCGTAATGCGAAGTGCGAGAAGAATTCTACAATACATGGCCCATGAAACCCTCGAAACCCACGAGGGTTTCATGGACCGGAGTGGGCGCAATATCACCGAATTCAGCGTGGTGGGGCGTCGTCGTTATGCGGACGTCGGCCGTCCTCATGGTGCTGCAAGGCTGCACTCGTCTATTCACTTCTAGCTATCTTGCTCAGTACATAGCTGAACGGAAACTTCCTATCTCCAAGCTCAATCGTTCCGTTTGCTAAGTCCTAAACTGCAGAGATGCTTACTCTCTCTCAGGCAAGCTGAGTAAAGAATGCCACGTCTGCACTCTAGGCAAGCTGTGAACGGAAGACCTCTACGGGGACTTCTCCCAGTCCACTCTTCGCCTCAGTTTCCCCTCCAGCAAAATCACTTACGCCAATTGCAGCGCAAGTCGCATTAATTATGCGTCGCTTCCCAGTGCTGACCAATGCCTGCTCTGGGAAGTGAACAAATTTCCACAAAATTTCCCTTCCTCTCAACTTCTGCTATTTAGCTCCTCCCAGGCCACCCATCAAGGTTAGCATCTGCACAAAACACCAATTTTTCCGGAATTCTGACTCCCAGGAGAGTACTTCAAATTGCTTGGTCCTATGTTCCCATCGGAGGCCGGCATATTTCATTCTGTCGCTCTTCTCCTGATTTACTTCAGAGTCTGCGGACCGTGAATTCAGTGTGAAGTTGCTATAGTCACGAACACGCAGATTTTGGCCTCTGTTGACCGCTCCACTGTAGCTTTGCGTGGCTTACTCGCATGTTTCACTGAAAACGGGATGACGGACATTTATCAACAGGCAAACAAGTTGTCCGTCTGCTTCCCGGTACACCAGCATGGCGTCAACCACCCACTCACTGTCACTCATCTTAAGGCAGCTGGAGGCCGCGCCCCGTTACCGCTTTCTCAGAGCTTGAGCCACCCTAAGCTGCCTATTGTCGCTTCCCTTCACCGTTCCCCAGCCAGCCATGGTCAACTCTGTATACTTCCCTGAGATAAACTAGCCTCCACAAAGTTTTCATGTCGTGTGAACCATCACCCGACGTTAATTATTCCAATACGTCTATACTATACCCTCTACAAGATGCATTGTGCCTTGTCAGTCATTTTTGTTCAGCCCAACTGTTTGCTCAACATGAGTTAGGTGATCTTTAATGACTTCATGTAAGGGGCATAGTTCTTGCCATCTTACAACACACTTAATCAGGGACCTTGTCTGGAAACAGCCTGATGTGCTAACTTTATTTCCACTGCAGTGTGTCTGGAGCAGTGTCAGGAAGTGTGTCTGTGTGTTGATTTGATTTCTGTTGCTGCTCAGTTGTATCAGCTAGTCCATCACCTCTGTCAGGGTGCTGTTGTGCTGGGGGAGAAATATGCGAAGACCATGGAAACACATAAATAATATGCATTGAGAGAGAATAGTGAGTTAATAGAATAGATTGTTTGAATGAACCTTTTCTTTCTGGAGGTGGTGGATCAACAATTTCCCATGGCATACAAAGCACAAATGCCAAGTGCACCTGATTGCTGTGAAGGCCAGACGAAGTGGATGAGTAGTGGAGATAGGTTACTGAGGTGGCACGGATATTGCAAAAACTGTCAGCTTTGCAGGCTGCAAATATATCCCCGCATCAGCCATATTGGATTCTGATGTCATTGATGATGTCCTAGATTACCATCATGGAGTATGAAATCATGAGGCTATCCTAAGGTCAGCCATCTTAGATTACCATCTTCGATTGTAAACTCCGTGGCCAACTTTACACGTGTCTATCTTGAATTCCATATTTAGTACATGTGAGCTATAACCACTTTGCCATTAGATATTTCATACGATATGGGAAATCTGACAACCATGCAGATTGCACCAGCTATGAGCATTGGGAGTTCTAAACAGATCCTACAACCATTACACTGTGTGGCTTCAGGGGAAAACGTACTAGGATACGACTGTGTTGGAGCTAAGAGGTCTTTGGAAACAGCACCAAACACTTATGAAAGCTATGATGCCGCATCTATTAATAGCTCCGTGTCAGCACAATCTTTGTCTGAGTTATGTAGAACTTATATTGACCAATCGTGTTGGGTGTGTGGTCTACCCTATAGCTCTCTCAGAACCCTACTGTGTGCATGCGTTCAGCAAATGTTGCTGTAACGAAGTAGTGTAATGGGTAATGTGTTACTATTTTTGTTACAACAGGAGCATTTTGTTACAATCTCGCTGTAACATGGGGCATTTTGTTACACATTTGGTGTAACATGCAACAATTTTACTGTGACTTGAAGCATTTTTTAGTACTTAGCTCTAAAATTGTAAGTAGCCTGTTTATATGTGTTGTATGTTGGCAGCGCGATAGACTGCATAAATAACTCTGACAGCGCTGTGTGCCCTCTGTAAGAGACTCGTGGCTGGCCGGACTCGCAGTTGGAAGTGAACAGGCAGCAGTGATGTCAGTTAGAGGTGCACAGCCAGCAGTGATGGAGGATGGAAGTTTACATTTAGCAGTGATGGAGGTTAGAGGTCTGAAGTGTTAGCGCAAGCGGACGATCTGGACGCGAGTCCGTCATGGAAATGTAAGACTGTTAATGATTATATAATTTTTTTGAACCTGGATGTCACAGACGATTTTATAATTTTTTAAACTGGATTTCACTTGATTAAGGTAAAATCTGTTAAATACGTTGTTTGCTCTGCAACAAAATCTTTCCTTGACTAACCACATGCCTATTAGTAGTTGGAGCCTTCAGTAGTTAGAATCTTTTATTTAGCTGGCTGTATTGGTGCTTGCTGTATCGCTGTAGTTCGTGTGAGGCAAGTGACTTATGAAATGTATGGGTTACTGTTATGATTTCTTCTAATTCAGGGCCATTCTTTTGTGTTAACTATTTGCATTCAGAATGAGATTTTCACTCTGCAGTGGAGTGTGCTCTGATATGAAACTTCCTGGCAGATTAAAACTGTGTGCCCGACCGAGACTCGAAGTTTGGAAGGTAGGAGACGAGATACTGGCAAAAGTAAAGCTGTGAGGACCGGCCGTGAGTCGTGCTTTGGTAGCTCAGATGGTAGAGCACTTGCCCGCGAAAGGCAAAGGTCCCGAGTTCGAGTCTCGGTCGGACACACAGTTTTAATCTGCCAGGAAGTTTGTTATTTGCATTCAGATTGCGTTGCGCTTGAATCTTGCGGGTAATTAATGAATAGCAGAAGTTTGAGTCGTGTTTGTCAGGGAAAATTCTGTAGGTCTGAAATGAAATGATAAAGACAAGCAAAATGACAGTACATTCAATTTTAGTTAGCAGTTTAAGCAGGTTCACTTGCGTTCAGTTTCACTCAGCAGGTTCAGTATTAAATAAAGAAGTTTCAAAATATGATTGTTTACAGCCTTGACCAGCAAAAAGCCTTCCGACACGAACGTCGTTATAATTAAACGCAGTGTAAGATTCAAACCCTGAAACAATTACCTGAACAGCACTCATGTTGATATCTTAGGTATCAAATTCGTCTAATCCGTATGCACCTACGACACTACTGGAGGTTAGCTCTATATCTGTAATGTAAAGGAATTGTGTAAGCATGTAATGCTTCGTACCTCTGAAAAAATGGAAGAATTTACTGTAGCATTACGTCACTTAATGTTTGATCTGCCAACGACGCTGAGCCATCATGTGAAGTGCTTCGTAGATCATAAAAGCTGACCATCATATGATGACCACTGATTTCTTGCCACGGGGAGAGATTGTAGTCGATGGTACTATCGGGACGTGTTGTGACGCTTGCGAGAAAATGAGAGAAGGAAACGGCCTGAAATACGGCGGGACAATTCATGGCTCTAGCATCACGATAACGCACCCGCACGTACGCCACAGACGGTGCGTTAACTATTATACAAAAAACGAAATCACTGAGGTGCCTCATCCTCCATATTCTCCAGACCTGGCCCCTGTGGATTGTTTTTTATTTCTAAAGTTGAAAACTCCGTTGAAAGGACGAAGATTTGCAACGATACACGAGATAAAAGAAACTTTGCAAACGACGCTTCTCGCGATCCAACAAGAGGCATACCAGGACTGCATCCGGAAGTGGAAACGGCGTTGGGAGCGGTGTATCAATTGTGGAGGACTATTTCGAAGTAGACTATGCACAATAAGTAAAACGTAAGCGTAGAAAAATTTTGTGGACGAAGTTCCGGAATTTTTTGAACAGACCTCGTATTCCTCGCAACTCTAGAACTTCACATCTGCTAACTGACCCACATTAAAACAAATTACAGGCATAATAACTTTCGGGAATGACAAAATAGCAACAACTCAAACCACAGAAAAGTGTAAGGAAAACAACGATGGGAAACCCAAGATAAATTAGAGAAACATAAGAGCTTCTCAAAGCGTATCTTCTAGTATATGTTTCTAGAACATAAGTCTAATGACAACATTGACGCGTGGAAGTAGCGAGAACATGAATGCGGACGCACGCCGAGAGACCTTTAAGTTGATTTTTAAAAAGACTTCCAGATGACCAGTTCAGTTCTTTTAACCACCATCTTGTTTAAAAAACTCTAAATATCGATTTAAGAGCACTCCCTCTTCAAGCCACAAGTGGCCCATCGGGACCATCCGACCGCCGTGTCATCTTCACATGAGGATACGGATAGGAGGGGCGTGTGGTCAGCACACCGCACTCCCGGTCGTTATGATAGTTTTCTCCGAGCAGAGCCGCTACTATTCGGTCGAGTAGCTCCTCAGTTGGCATCACGAGGCTGAGTGCACCCCGAAAAATGGCAACAGCGCATAGCGGCCCGGACGGTCACCCATCCAAGTGCCGGCCACGCCCGACAGCGCTTAACTTCGGTGCTATGACGGGAACCGGTGTATCCACTGCGGCAAGGCCGTTGCCCTTCGATTTAAGAGGTAGAACAAAATGCGGATTTTTCGGAGAGAATCCGTAGGCAAGTTACCTTATGCGATTTACGGAAATGACGGTAACCAAAATTTGGAGGTTAGGCTGGTTCAAATGGCTCTGAGCACTGTGCGACTTAGCTTCTGCGGTCATCAGTCGCCTAGAACTTAGAACTAATTAAACCTAACTAACCTAAGGGCATCACACACATCCATGCCCGAGGCGGGATTCGAACCTGATACCGTAGCGGTCGCTCGGTTCCAGACTGTAGCGCCTAGAACCGCACGGCCACTCAGGCCGGCTTTGTAATGTGTTACTTTACTATTTTTATAGTGTGTAGCTTCTGTGTTTTCCTTTTGTAGTGCGCTTTCTTTTCTTTTTTTCGATAGACCTTAAAGGCCCTTCAACGCAGTAAATGCTGAATATTAATGAAATTTTGAATGGTTTATAATATTTGCTTTAATAATAATAATTAGCTAATTGCAGCTATGTTCCTCAAATGGCTCTGAGCACTATGGGACTTAACATCTGAGGTCATCAGTCCCCTAGAACTTAGAACTACTTAAACGTAACTAACCTAAGGACACCACACACATCCATGCCCGAGGCAGGATTCGAACCTGCGACCGTAGCGGTCGCTCGGTTCCAGACTGTAGCGCCTAGAACCGCAAACCCACTCCGGCCGGCTTGGAGGTTAGGATAGGGATTCTAACCACCGTCTTGTCGAATGCAAGTCGGATGTTTTTGCAGTGCACCACCCTGCCCGATGCGTGGGGACTGAGAAATAACGAATAATGCAATACGAGAATAATTGAACTGCGATGCTACTGACAAATTTTGAGTGGGGAGAGAAAGTAGGGAATTAAGATATAATAAAAGAAGTAGCGATAAGGAACCAAGCCTTACTAGTAGTGGGTTGCAAATTGTTACAGTATGTGTTAGGGCTTACACGATATACTAGAAGTAGCAGATGGACCACGGAAAACACTATGGCAGAACAAAAGTGGAATTCATGTTACATATAACTAATGATGTCGTGTGTGCCAGGTACGTGGAGATCAAGAGACAGACGCATGATAAGAGGGTAGGTCAGCGGCTGCGGGCCCAAGTCGGATGCCGGCATACAAACGTGAGCAGACGAAGATTAGATCGTACTCACAACCACGTAAATACGACGGTATTCTTATGGAAGACAGTTTGTAACTTATTTGCTGGTTAGTGACCGAAATAAAGACCACAAAAAGAAAAGTAAGGCAGACAATGAACAGCAATTCAGTGGTTTTGGAGCTACAGATACCGACGACGTTCAATGAAAATTTTTGCGCTATCTGGGAATATCTTAGAGCGGTACATTGCTTCTCGTGACACCAGCTCCGATCTGTACCAGATGGTGCTAGTATTCTGCGTATTTAAGAGGCAGTGAAGTAGATTCAAGAATTTTTAGCCAATATCCGGATCAATATCCAGGCATTATTGTACGAGCAAACAGAAATACGGCACACTTAAAGGCAGGATACGACCGTCCACATCAGATACTGTTGCAACTCTGCTGTTGATACTCAAATCGCGCCCTTGGCAAATCACGTCGCCAAGAAATACCGCCTGCCGGTCACTTTGTTCTCTGCTGCATGCACACGAAACCCAACAAAGTTACGTCAGAAGACAGCAATGCTACAGGTTGATTGCGTTTTCCAGTCCAGAGTCTATGAAGGGTAGTTAACAAGTTTCATCGCCTGGAAATGCACAATTAAGTGATTTTTCGTTTGTTTCCAGACACATTGTGCAAGTCCGATACACACTGTAATTCCCTCGCCACAGTACCCTATTACGCCGCTAGACAAACCAAGACAAACGAGCAAAGCTCATTGACAATCTGCTTCAAACAAACAAAAATTAATTGCGTAACTTCATTTTTTCGAGGTGATAATTAAAGCCTTATAACTACGCCTCGTAATTAGCTGCAAGACGCTGAGTTCATTTTCCGTAGCCGCACGGGTCACATAGGCGCGCTGTATCAGCGCTTGATTTCAAATACGCCTGACGATGGGGTTAAGACCCAGAAACCGTGGTAGTGTATAGCGACTTCTGTCGTGCAAGACTTCGGTCAGTAAAGAATTTTATAATTGTTGCGGATATATTTATATGAATATGTTGATGTTACTGATTAACGTACTGATTTTTCGCTTTTGCAGTTGCCTGATTGTAGCTGAAATTGCAAGTTCTTGACACTATCCGAGAACTCCAGCCATGTATTACAATGTAACCACACTACACTATAACCCCTCAGCTGCGGGGTGCATTGACAATTTTACGTAGCATATTTATTATTACTAATAAATGCACAACTGTTTCACGTGTCTTCAGTATCTCGTAGGTGGAATACTTCTGTTCAGAGTGCAGCGTAAACATATAGTCGAGCTCCACATCTCAGAGATGCGCTACATTATCACTATCGACCTGACGACTGTTTTAAAGGAAAGCAGACTGTCACTCAAACGTACATAGCCAGTATAATAGTTTTCTTCCTGTATCACATCTAATGAAGTGGACGTCGTTTCAGAGTGCTACGATTGTTAATGCTCGCTGTTTGTCACAGCGTCCCTTCAGTTACTAGATGTATTTCCATTTGGAAAAAGGGTTGTCGTATTGTGGGAACTGGATAACATTATAAACATCTAGTCGCCAGCAAATAACCAAGGATCTGAAACTTCCTGGCAGATTAAAACTGTGTGCCCGACCGAGACTCTAACTCGGGACCTTTGCCTTTCGCGGGCAAGTGCTCTACCATCTGAGCTACCGAAGCACGACTCACGCCCGGTACTCACAGCTTTACTTCTGCCAGTATCTCGTCTCCTACCTTCCAAAGAGAGCTTCTGTAAAGTTTGGAAGGTAGGAGACGAGATACTGGCAGAAGTAAAGCTGTGAGTACCGGACGTGAGTCGTGCTTCGGTAGCTCAGATGGTAGAGCACTTGCCCGCGAAAGGCAAAGGTCCCGAGTTAGAGTCTCGGTCGGGCACACAGTTTTAATCTGCCAGGAAGTTTCATATCAGCGCACACTCCGCTGCAGAGTGAAAATTTCATTCTGGAACCAAGGATCTCTTACTAAATCTGTGGTGCCATGTTCGGCCTTACTCTTTATATCAGACGGCAGTGTCAGGTATGGTCTGTAATGCTGTTATATACCTTGCTACACACTTTCACATGAAGAAGTAATGCATTGTATACTGTCAGTACGAGAGGACTTGATTTTCTGTCAGTTAAAGTAATCGTAAAGTCTTTGTCACCCGTTTACTGTAAGTTCCCGTGCTATATATATATATATATATATATATATATATATATATATATATATATATATATATATATATGACCGATTTTATCTGCGACTTTATGAAATGTATGGATCGCTGTCGGTTCCTGAATCAGAGATCGGTCTGAAAAAAAAAAGAAAAAAAATAAAACTTATTGCTTCGATGTAACAGACCACGGAGCCTATAGCTGCTTAAAAAGGAATTATTTTTAGATTAAGTTTCCACTATTTCATCCTTGAATGTTCGTGCCAGTTTCTGTGTCGTTCCTAAACAAGCCACCTACATGTGACATCAGCTAGTATTTTAAGAGAAGCAGCTACTCTCAAGAAAGAATTAATAAATAAATGCTTGTCTGATGAACTTACGAAAATCGATGGTGCTGGCTGAGGAAGTCACTTGCTTTTAGCTTCAATTTTTTAAAAAAAGTGACTATTTGGAGCCTGTTATTAGGGGGACATTTCACATCACATCGGAAATGAGAAAACTGTTGCAGATACAGTTATTTGTCAGACCAAAATTTTATATTGTGATCACGCAAAGTGCTTATAAATCTAGTAAACTAAACATAAGGGAGCAAATACCTTCACTGCTTCAATAATCGATCATGCCGCACAAATATTTATTTGCAGATAGTTCGATGTGTCGGAAATACTTCTTAACAGCAGTTTGCTCGAAATACTCAGGACTATTAGACGTTCTACGTGCTTAGATTATCAAACGGTAAGTGCCTGCAGCGAACAACGTAAATGTTGGCTCGAAGAGAGACGTCGACTATTTAAAGGAAACACACTTGCTAAAGATGTAGTTCTCAGTTAAGAATCTGGGAATGTTTCTTCTAATATCGAGCAGACGGGACGTGAGGTTAGAATGCGTTTTCGTGAGCAATTACTTACTACAATGGGGGCTGTGAAACACGATTCTTCGTTTGCGGAGCATCTAAAGTTTAGCGGGAACGTTGAATGACCAATGGAATCTTTACAAATCCTTCACAAAAAATTAAGTGTACACTATGATGACAGTCTTACGAAAATTTCAGTAGCCCGTTCCCCTATGGCAGTGTTTCCCAACTTTCCTGAGGCAGTTACCCCTGAGTGCGCCACATTGAGGGTGGGGGGGGGGCGGGGGGCGGGGGAGGGGTAGACACTTATCACATAATATGCTTTCTCAGCACCACTCCTCTCCCTAGCGACATTTGTGAAACGTTCCTCTACTAGGGAATAGGGAAACAATAGGAAGGACTCGACGCATTTTGTTATCACTCGTTTTATTTAACAATCATATCAACAATTTCCTTTAAAACAACAATATCTTAATCCTGATTCCTTTAGGTGATAAGAATAGTAAGTCACAAGAATTTAGTGAATCTACTACCAATGTCTTTTTATGAAACAAAGTCTATTTCATATACAAGAAAATTTTAAAACCACTGACAATTATACGCCGGACGGCTTAAATTAAAACACACAATATTTCTAACTAGTCTTCGGACACTGAGCACTAATGTTCTCAAAAACAACCTGCCAGAGATGCACCCAATAAATAGCCGGATGAAGTTAATACAAAGGCACTTGTTTCACATTCAAGAGTCAATCAATATTACTTGTATGTTGCTCTTGAGACAAGGTTCCAGCCAACGCACATAACAGGTCCACAGGGGCAATGTAAACAACCACCAAAAGATAATAAATAACAGGTTAAATTATTCACTAATAAAACGGCACGCTGCCTTTGCCCCACTACGAATGAACTACACAGGCACGGTACAACCAATAGCGCAAATCTTATGAATAACCTTAAGGTGAATTGCCTACTATCAAGGTATTAAAAAAAAAACTTACAATTACTAGCAAGGCCAGCGGGCACTCGAAACTTAGTCGCAATTAAGTTACATGAACTCTGATGCCCCACTGTTCAGTGAGAACCGTAACGAGCACAATTCTGAAATTTTCAGTATAAGCTTTACTGGGGCTCACTGCGCTAAGGCTACCAAACACTCGAATGCAGTACATTTGATAAACGGGTTACGGCCTTGCAGCTGATAACGTATTACAGCAAACAACAATTTACCAAGAGCTGGAAGAGGCACGCTCGTGCTTTATACACTCCTGGAAATGGAAAAAAGAACACATTGACACCGGTGTGTCAGACCCACCATAATTGCTCCGGACACTGCGAGAGGGCTGTACAAGCAATGATCACACGCACGGCACAGCGGACACACCAGGACACGCGGTGTTGACCGTCGAATGGCGCTAGCTGCGCAGCATTTGTGCACCGCCGCCGTCAGTGTCAGCCAGTTTGCCGTGGCATACGGAGCTCCATCGCAGTCTTTAACACTGGTAGCATGCCGCGACAGCGTGGACGTGAACCGTATGTGCAGTTGACGGACTTTGAGCGAGGGCGTATAGTGGGCATGCGGGAGGCCGGGTGGACGTACCGCCGAATTGCTCAACACGTGGGGCGTGAGGTCTCCACAGTACATCGATGTTGTCGCCAGTGGTCGGCGGAAGGTGCACGTGCCCGTCGACCTGGGACCGGACCGCAGCGACGCACGGATGCACGCCAAGGCCGTAGGATCCTACGCAGTGCCGTAGGGGACCGCACCGCCACTTCCCAGCAAATTAGGGACACTGTTGCTCCTGGGGTATCGGCGAGGACCATTCGCAACCGTCTCCATGAAGCTGGGCTACGGTCCCGCACACCGTTAGGCCGTCTTCCGCTCACGCCCCAACATCGTGCAGCCCGCCTCCAGTGGTGTCGCGACAGGCGTGAATGGAGGGACGAATGGAGACGTGTCGTCTTCAGCGATGAGAGTCGCTTCTGCCTTGGTGCCAATGATGGTCGTATGCGTGTTTGGCGCCGTGCAGGTGAGCGCCACAATCAGGACTGCATACGACCGAGGCACACAGGGCCAACACCCGGCATCATGGTGTGGGGAGCGATCTCCTACACTGGCCGTACACCACTGGTGATCGTCGAGGGGACACTGAATAGTGCACGGTACATCCAAACCGTCATCGAACCCATCGTTCTACAATTCCTAGACCGGCAAGGGAACTTGCTGTTCCAACAGGACAACGCACGTCCGCATGTATCCCGTGCCACCCAACGTGCTCTAGAAGGTGTAAGTCAACTACCCTGGCCAGCAAGATCTCCGGATCTGTCCCCCATTGAGCATGTTTGGGACTGGATGAAGCGTCGTCTCACGCGGTCTGCACGTCCAGCACGAACGCTGGTCCAACTGAGGCGCCAGGTGGAAATGGCATGGCAAGCCGTTCCACAGGACTACATCCAGCATCTCTACGATCGTCTCCATGGGAGAATAGCAGCCTGCATTGCTGCGAAAGGTGGATATACACTGTACTAGTGCCGACATTGTGCATGCTCTGTTGCCTGTGTCTATGTGCCTGTGGTTCTGTCAGTGTGATCATGTGATGTATCTGACCCCAGGAATGTGTCAATAAAGTTTCCCCTTCCTGGGACAATGAATTCACGGTGTTCTTATTTCAATTTCCAGGAGTGTATTAATATTTAACACCTGTCTTAAACACCATTAATTCCTCATAGGCACAGTTTTACTACCGTGGTAACAACCATTCGCTTACAGTTAACTGAAATGAGGTAGCAGCCCTCAACACTTTCACACACATGCCCTAATTTCAATCTCTCTTAACTTATCGCTGGACGTCCGACAGGGCTTGCGTCGGGTACACGAGGCGGCAATAAGGCAGCGGACGGCCGTAGACAGCCGTGTCCGGAACTATCAGCACGCAACTCAAGGCAGCCACAAGCCTCCGCACAAGCGACAGGAAAGGCTCTCCACCAAGCTGCCCCATACACGTGGTCGGTTCCCGCTCCACTACAAACGCACTTCGACCTCAGGTAACATCAAACGCCAACTCTTCACGTTCTTGGCGAGAGCCTCCAGCAAAGATAAGGCAGCCAAGACTCAGTACGCGCCACAAGCAAAATTGAGAGCGCGAAGGCGAGGTACTTGCAAACACTCTGGCGCGCCACGGCTCAACTTGCTCCACCCACACTATACACCCCAGTTTAAAAGCCACCGAATTAAAATAAGTGTGCGACACTTGCGTATGTAAACTGCTTCATTGCTGAAGACTCCCTACTTCTGAACTGGCAGAAACTAGAAGACCTAATTCGGCCACTGCATTATGTCTGACCACTGTGTAGGCTCTATAGGAATTTAGTAAGCATTACGTAGTTATTGTTGTGTTGTGCCGTCAAATAGGTGGATTATCTGTTACCAAGTTAATAATGAAGGAATTTCTGGTTCACTGTGGGAACTACTTACAACTAGGAGAAGGCCTCTTGATGAGATATTAAAGCATATGTGATACATATGTATGAATTTCCCTATAATAGATGCATGGCACAAACTAAAATTTTGTGTCGTCTCGTTGTCACTGTAGGCTTGTACCATGGGAAGCAAGGAGAGGATGTTGTTTGATGGCCAGTATCCTCTTTCTATAACACAACTGCACGCATGTATTAACAGGGTTCTTTATTAACATAAAGAATTACTTTGAGAGGCACCCACATGCCTTGCTCATACTGTGGCATCAAGCAGTCAGGTCTGCAAGATGAGTGGTCTGCCAAGCGAGTGGATTCATTCTTATTTATCGAGTAACATGAACTCACACTTAAGTTACAAGTTATCCTCCTATATGATTAATACGCAACGGAAACACGCATCTGACTATCAGTAATTTACAGAACTCTGACTGTACACTACGCACTGGCAATACCACATTTTCTTTCTTTTTTTTATTTAACGGCTTTTGTCAACACGTGGCCACCGCACTGAATATGAATGGCGCACACATTATAAATTCGGGACATTATGACAACATACAATTCGAAGGAAAAGTCCATCAATCTTTCTCTTTTCACTATCTTATTTATTCCGATAAATTCTCTAACCTAAACACACAAATTCTATAACCTACAACAATAACACATGAGAAATTCCGCCCAGTGGGCATGGCTTTACATTGGTGAATCTCTATATTATGGTCTCGTAATTATTTAACGCTACAGTGCACTTTCTGGATAGGATGGTGGATCTTTTATAATTTCTCACACTTCGACTCTCACAATCATCATCACGAAACTATCCTCCAGACCGAGCAGTACAGAAGGAACAAGCATAACCCACTAATCTTTTGAAACTACCTTGCTACTCTCCCATGCAAACCACACATACCCGAATTACATGACATACACCACACTACAATATGAAATACTACACAAAGAATAGTCACAACATTATCACTTTCAGCTTTCCCACTTCAATTAATATTTATCCCAGTTTCACACGACACTGCCCCACTTCGTAATTCTACTTTCCTACTATGAACTCTGGAGATATATGCACGTCTTCCTGTGCAATGCAAGCCAAGTGGCGTTGCTGGATAGACGGCCGACTCACCTTGCTTCTCTCTCAGAGTTTGAATCTAGCGTCACACAGAATCATATCACGCAAAGTAATATTGAGAACGTATTCATCACACACGCGAGTCCTCAACTGATACCATGGACGAGTCCTTCTCTTTATCTTTTGTCTCATACACAGTTTGAGACTGACACAGTACACACCACGTGGTAGTACTCGTCTCTAATTTCAAGTCCTGCACACGCCATTTCTTAAATATTTCAACTTATGGTACACACGCTAGTAATTCAGCTTAACTTAAGCACACGGAAGTATTTCAACTTATTGCTACACGTGGTTTCATTGTGACCGTTGGTCACTTCCGAAGATTACTACAATCCCATTAATATTACCTGCCTGACATTTAATTCTCCCCACAAAAGTTCCTGAAATAGAGAAATTATTATTTCAAACTACTCTTAAATATTCCACATGCATACCATGTCTCCACTCTTTTGTCATTACGAAGCACAACTAAAAAAGGTCTTAACAGCACAAGATCCAGCGACAGAGTGATGAAACATGGCCGTTCTCCAGGTCCTCTCGCACCTTTGTTGAAGTGGGTGAGCACCTTGCTACCGTATTGGTCAGCCACATTTCAGGCGCTCAAAGCTCAGGTAAATTTCATCTCTTTGTTCCCACCAAAGGTGGCCAAAGGATCGTCTCAAAGATGATCATATATTCACATTCACTATCTGCAGTTGCCAGACGACCATACATTCATTCATTTCACAGATCTCACCAAACTGGATGTGGGGATTCACTTTGTGGGAGTGCACATGTGATCAATTAAATAAATAAATTGTCATTCTTTCCCACACTGGTATCCAGCTTCGCTGCATTAATTGAAATTGAGTTATTTTACAAAAAAAGTGTTGTTCTGACCAAAATAATGAAGTATGGTGTACCTATTTTCAATGTCGGGCGGTACTGTACCCTTTCAACTTAAGTTTCCAGGTGCTGTGATACAAGCTCTTCTGTAAGAGTCCACGTTAGCCTCACTGCTGGTGAAGTACAAGTCCGCTATGCACACTACTGGTCGCTAGGTACTGACTGACTCTGAGCTAGAGGTTGAGCTAACTGCAACTGCGACTCCCTCTGGGCTGCGACTGATGACTCGACTCCTTGACTCACTGGATGACGGACTGGGCCCTCCGGTCCGCGATACTGGCGGTCAAGAGGCCGTTGGCGGCGCGTTGCCTGCGAGTCTGTATTTGGTCTCTCTCCTGATAGGCACGTTGCTCACGCTTACTATCTATCTTCTCGCAACCTCTTTGCCGCCTGGTGTGCTGGCGCCAGCTGACGCCAGCACATAAAAAGTCTGTGTGTAGTAAGTGGCTATGTGAGGAAGAAGATGTTCATGCATTCGTTTCATAAGTTTTAAGCTCAACCAAATTGTGTCGTGGGTTAATGCTCGTATTTGAAAAGAAGATAATGACCAGTGATTTATTTTAAACATTATTTGGCTGTGCGCTCAGCAAAAGTGCATGCAAGTATAAAAAATGTGACAGTCAGAAAACAAGTTGCGGACAACTTTTCTTTAAAAACACATTAACCAGGTTTCGATACCTCTAAGACTATCTTCAAGCGAATGGCAAAAGTTACATGAACTCACATGACAACTTTTAAATTTTCAGCAACAGTGCTATCGTCAAATGACATGGTTATGTTCCTTGAGTCAAGAATATAGTCTGATGCCTCTAGTGCTGTATATGTGGCAGCCTGAGCCAGCTACAGCAGTTAACTTGTGCCGCCGCTTGCAACTATGACTGAATTACTCTGGTAACTGTCTGTCTTTTTTATTATGACCTACATGCTGGTAATTTAATTGTGGTTGTTACAGTCTTAAGAAATAGTGTTAATAATAATAATGATCCTCAAAAAAAAACTTACTTTCATACCCTTAACACAATCGAATTTTTTTTTTTTTTACCCCTTAGAAAATTTCATTTTACCTCTCAGTGGTTAATTACACCCAGGCTGACAATCAGCAGGATTGCCATTTGTCACACGTCACTACGGTCTTCTGATTACTCCTTTCACTTCCAATTTCATATCTACTTCAACTAATTTTAAGTCATTATTTGATAACTATTAATTTATTTAAACTATGTGCTTCTGGAACTATCCTGTACCGTTGTTTTTAATTATCCTTCAATATGTAACTGGTGGCCACATACCAGACGGAACTAGCGACGTCACTTGGATTTACAATCAGTCACTTGGATTTACAAGCAGCTATTCATTCACGTTAGATTGGCAAGCATCTCGATGATGCAGCCAACACGCTGCATAGCGCAGTTATCGCCTGCTACTGTGCAATATGCCGCTTCATAGCAAAAGTGTGCACACATCTATTTTCTCCATGATTTGGTGAGTGTGACTGCCTGATAACTCCCGGTTAGGTTCTAAGTGCCAATAGATACGAAAAGTACGTTCTAATAGTCACCAGTTTTAGAAGGAATTTTTCTAAAAAAAATGTGTTTTTCTTTCCAGTCTTACAGTTTTATATTTGACGATTGCGGTTAGCCACCATTCAGTGTTTACTTTTTGACTAGAGCGGTTTATGCCGTCCAAGGCAAGTTCCTTCCATCATGTACTTAAGTCACTAGTTACTTAGCAGGGATTGGATAGCCTCATAGTCACAACTTTACGTGACACATACGTTATTGTTGGTTTACAGAAATTTTGAATATCCGCCACCACAGCGAAACGTGTCAATTTTAGATACCTGCAACAGAGACTGCTTTTTTACTTGAAAATCGGTGCAATATGCATTGCCTGAATGGAGATATAGAAGTAAGGAGATGTGAGCACAATACACTTAATCACAAAAATGGTTCAAATGGCTCTAAGCACTATGGGACTTCACTTCTGAGGTCATCAGTCCCCTAGAACTTAGAACCACTTAAACCTAACTAACCTAAGGACATCAAACACATCCATGCCCGAGGCAGCATTCGAACCTACGACCGTAGCGGTCGCGCGGTTCCAGACTGTAGCGCCTAGAACCGCTCGGCCACCCCGGTCGGCACTTAATGACAACTTGGGTTGCTTTCTGCTATAATTTATTGTGTGCATTCGTACGGTGTTTTAGACTATCAGCAACGTTTCAGTTGTTTTGGCTCTAAAGCACAGTTAGTAGACCTAAGGGGATTGTCAGGAACTAGTCCTTCTAATTAACACACCTTCTGACAGCTAACGATGGTTTATTCTGGATGGATAGTAATTAAATGCACATATACCAAAGTAGAATAGTATTTGTAGTATGTGTGATGCAAATCTGAAAAGAAAATGGTATAAATGAAGACTGTTTATAATCTACTGTTTGCTGTCCTTAAGAGCAGAAAGTTCTGATCACCACCATAAAGGAAAATGAGATTGTACCGAGAGATAACACTGAAGGACAGTACAGTGTGAAGGCGAGATGGGACGTCGGATTAGAAGCAGACGTCGATCTCTTTTTAACGCCGATGTGCGCGAGGCGACGGCTGCACAATGCTCAACTCCGATCGATCATTCAGAGGCAAACGCTTCGTAGTCAGGGGCTGCGCTGGAACACATTCGCATTCAAATGAGTGGCAACATAGTGGCCACGAATAGAGCATAAAGGACTTCAGGAAAAAGACGGGATACACCGTCACCTACATTTGTAGGACTTCGCGCTAGCTTTAGTGATCAGGGCTTTACCTTACTTTGTTTCCGCTTGCAACAAACAGTGTAGGAATAATGTTTCTTGAATCTATTTAAGCGAAATGCATTTTTTCTGATATACGCTAACAGTTATTTGGTGTGTACCATGCTGCGCTGTTGCTTCATTATTTTTATTGCCTATAGAAATATAATAAATATTAAGACAGTTTGAGATGTCGTGGGACTCATCGAAACAAGAAAAATGTGCGTTCGAAAAGACATATTCTTTAAGATCTGAACACTTGTTCGCAGGAGATGCTCGGATTGACGTCCATCAGTGATAATATAATACGCAGAAGAGCGAAAGAAACTGGTACACCTGCCTAATATCGTGTAGGGCACCCGCGAGCACGCAGAAGTGCCGCAACACGACGTGGCGTGGACTCGACTAATATCTGAAATAGTGCTGGAGAGAACTGACACCAGGAATCCTGCAGGCCTGTCCATAAATACGTAAGAGAACGAGGGGGCGGGGGATCTGTTCTTAACAGTACGTGGCTAGGCATTTCAGATACGCTCAATAATATTTATGTCTGGGGAGTTTGGTGCCCAGCGGAAGTGTTTGTACTCAGAATAGTGTTCCTGGAGCCACTGTGTAGCAATTCTGGACGCATTGTCCTGAGGGAATTGCCCAAGTCCGTCGGAATGCACATTGCACAATGGACATGAATGGACGCAGGTGATGAGACAGCATGCTTGTGTGCCTGTCACCTGTCAGAGTCTTATCTGGACGTATCAGGGGTCCCATATCACTCCAACTGTACACGCCCCGCACCATTATAGAGCCTCCACCACCTTGAACAGTCCCCTGTTGACATGCACGGTCCATGGATTCATGAGGCTGTCTCCATATCCGTACACATACATCCATTCGATAGAACTTGAAACGAGATTCGTCCGACAGGCAGTATGCTCCCAGTCATCACCAGTTCAATGTCCCAGGCGAGGCGTAAAGCTTTGTGTTGTGCAGTCATCAAGGGTACGAGAGTTGGCCTTCGGCTCCGAAAGTCGATATCGATTTTGTTACGTTGAATGGATCTCACACTGACACTTGTTGATGGCCCACCATTGAAACCTACAGCAGTTTGCAGAAGGATTGCACTTCTACTTCTACATCTACATCCATACTCCGCAAGCCAGCTGACGGTGTGTGGCGGAGGGTACCCTGAGTACCTCTATCGGTTCTCCCTTCTACTCCAGTCTCGTATTGTTCGTGGAAAGAAGGATTGTCGGTATGCTTCTGTGTGGGCTCTAATCTCTCTGATTTTATCCTCATGGTCTCTTCGAGAGATATACGTAGGAGGGAGCAATATACTGCTCGACTGTTCGGTGAAGGTATGTTCTCGAAACTTTAACAAAAGCCCGTACCGAGCTACTGAGCGCTCTCCTGCAGAGTCTTCCACTGGCGTTTATCTATCATCTCCGTAACGCTTTCACGATTACTAAATGATCCTTTAACGAATCGCGCTGCTCTCCGTTGGATCTTCTCTATCTCTTCTATCAACCCTATCCGGTACGGATCCCACACTGCTGAGCAGTATTCAAGCAGTGCGCGAACAAGCGTACTGTAACCTACTTCCTTTGTTTTCGGATTGCATTTCCTTAGGATTCTTCCAATGAATCTCAGTCTGGCATCTATCTGCTTTACCGACGATCATCTTTATATGATCATTCCATTTTAAATCACTCCTAATGCGTACTCCCAGATAATTTATGGAATTAACTGCTTCCAGTTGCTGACCTACTACTTTGTAGCTAAATGATAAGAGAACTATCTTTCTATGTATTCGCAGCACATTACACTTGTCTACATTGAGATCCAATTGCCATTCCCTGCACCATCCGTCAATTCGCTGCAGATCCTCCTGCATTTCAGTACAATTTTCCATTGTTACAACCTCTCGATACACCACAACATCATCCGCAAAAAGCCTCAGTGAACTTCCGATGTCATCCACAAGGTCATTTATGTATATTGTGAATAGCAACGGTCCTATCGCACTCCCCTGCGGCACACCTGAAATCACTCTTACTTCGGAAGACTTCTCTCCATTGAGAATGACATGCTGCGTTCAGTTATCTAGGAACTCTTCAATCCAATCACACAATTGGTCTGATAGTCCATATGCTCTTACTTTGTTCATTAAACGACTGTGGGGAACTGTATCGGACGCCTTGCGGAAGTCAAGAAACACGGCATCTACCTGTGAACCCGTGTCTATGGCCCTCTGAGTCTCGTGGACGAATAGCGCGAGCTGGGTTTCACACGACCGTCTTTTTCGAAACCAATGCTGATTCCTACAGAGTAGATTTCTAATCTCCAGAAAAGTCATTATACTCGAACATAATACGTGTTCCAAAATTCTACAACTGATCGACGTTAGAGATACAGGTCTATAGTTCTGCACATCTGTTCGACGTCCCTTCTTGAAAACGGGGATGACCTGTGCCCTTTTCCAATCCTTTGGAACGCTACGCTCTTCTACGGTACACCTCTGCAAGAAGGGGGGCAAGTTCCTTCGCGTACTCTGTGTAAAATCGAACTGGTATCCCATCAGGTCCAGCGGCCTTTCCTCTTTTGAGCGATTTTAATTGTTTCTCTGTCCCTCTGTCGTCTATTTCGATATCTACCATTCTGTCATCTGTGCGACAAACTAGAGAAGGAACTACAGTGCAGTCTTCCTCTGTGAAACAGCTTTGGAAAAAGACATTTAGTATTTCGGCCTTTAGTCGGTCATCCTCTGTTTCAGTACAACGTTGAATAATTCTCCTCAGTACAGTGGTCGTTGGTCCCGTTCTTGCAGGATCTTTTTCCGGCCTCAGCGATGTCGGTGATTTGATGTTTTACCGGATTCCTGATACTCACAGTACACTCGTGAAATGGTCGTACGAGAAAATCCCCACTTCATCGCTACCCCGGAGATTCTGTGTCCAATCGCTCGTGCGCCGACTATAACAGCACGTCCAAACTCACTTAAATCATGATAATCTGCCGTTGTAGCAGCAGTAACAGATCTAACAACTGCGCCAGACACTTGTCTTATACAGGCATTGCCGACCACAGCGCCGCAGTCTGCTTTTTTACGTATGTCAGTATTTGAATACGCATGCCTATACCAGTTTTATTGTTTTCTTTCTTCTCTCCTCCGCCATCGGAGCAAATAATTACGCTCTCTTCGAAGTTGACGTGTTTGTTGTTGTTGCACGTGCTGGCATGTCTTGAAGATGCAATCCTGTTTCTGCACATCGTTGACCAATTCCTTAAACAAGGAGTAATGGTCTGAGTGCCCTTTCATTTGATGACAGGACCCCTGCGGTTGTCATCCGCGAGGTATGACAGAAATGGGAGACGCTGGCTGTTTATGAAAGTAGATTTTAAGGGGATAGTTGCTTAAGTGCGAAAGACGAAACGTTTTATAGCCCTGGATTTAAACTCGTGCTCTAACCTAACAACAGCCTCGTCATTGGCAATGTATCGGACAAAACGGCGTAAAAAATCTGAGGCACAGCTAAAATAGTGATCGTTTTGTTCTTGGCTAACCTCTTCAGGTAAACTGAAGACAGAAAAATTTCATATGTTTATTTGCATAGCCATCTTCCGCATCGAGTTTTCAGTTTTAACGGTAAAACCAAACTGTAATTTCTCGCTGCCATTTGTTGCGTGAAACTATCCTCACACTGATTGCACAGTATGCCGCATTACCAACCCATGAGCAGTCCTGGTTTGCACTTGGTTGCAAATAGGCGAAACAGGCAGATCCCAAACGAAAATAGGAATGACAGGAGGAAATATAAGAGGAAATAGAAAAGTCAATACGGTTATGAAAACGACGCGGTAATGTATCAGAAATAAATAAAATTACGTTTAAACCAACTAACTGAATAAAAATGATAATCGAAGTCTTTTGATTAGAGTTAGAAAAATGAGAAATTTTTCTGCATTTGACGTGTTTCGAACCATCGACCATCCACACATTAGGTTTATAACTAACCACTAGATTGCGACATATATTTATTACTCTGGTGATCCAGTCGCAATGATTAATCGCAACCTTCAACAATTCGGTTTCAAAAAAATGGCTCTGAGCACTATGGGACTCAACTGCTGAGGTCATAAGTCCCCTACAACTTAGAACTACTTAAACCTAACTAACCTAAGGACAACACACACATCCATGCCCGAGGCAGGATTCGAACCTGCGACCGTAGCGGTCGCGCGGTTCCAGACTGTAGCGCCAGAACCGCAATGTCGAGCGAAGTATATCCAATGCAAACTGATCTCTGTGATTCTAATAGCTATGTGATGCTGAATAGCGTCTTGTGCGGAAAGATCGAGTAGTGTTTCGTTAGTACTGTATGTGAAATGTGTGTATTTCGTTGGCACCGTTTTATGTGTGTGTGTGAGAGAGAGAGAGAGAGAGAGAGAGAGAGAGAGAGAAAGACTGTGTGTAGTTTTTGGTGTGGTTGTCGAGTGTGATGCAATGCGAAACATAAAGGCGACACCCAGGATTCGGGATACAAACATATCAGGAAAGAAACCCGGACAAGGAACTAGAAGCCAACTGTGCAGTTTGGCAACGGCTAACAGATCGGGTGTGATGTGCGCTCTGACTGCAGGAAACCACGCGTGAAGTGTCAACTATCAGGTAATTTAAATTGGACTACAGTTTCCATTCGCGCCGAGTGAAACTCACAATACAGGGCAACAATTTGGCATGCGAAACCTGTGCATTTCTCTCTCAAATCCGATTGAATTTTATTTCAGGACGTTGAAAGGCTACGAAGAGAATCTCAGTAGACCTATGTTCGGATTTCTTTTTTGGACCTTGCATTTGCGCTCGTCCAAGACTACGCTCAAGATTTTCCATTGCATCACGAAACTTTATCTTGTGCCGTAACGGCACGTGCTGTCTCCTGTAACTTGCCATACGCGCCGCGATTGTCAACCACGGCGGGCAGCGGGTGAGCCAGAACGCAGACGCAAATGGGGCGCCTTACCACGCCGCGCCGGCAGCTGCGAGCTCGCTGCGATAAGCCCCGCGCGCCGGCGCGCCGCGACACGCCACAAAAACGCCGACAAACACGCCCGCCGGGGCAGCCTCTCATCATTATGTCGCCACGCAAACAATCGGCGCGGAACCTGTTTTGGCTCGCGCGCTCATAATGGTGACCGGAACTGAATAGCTGCGTCGTATCCGGTGCGCCGCCAGCTGCCTCCGAGTGGCCCGCGCATGCGCCGTCAGTAGTACGTTTCAATCGGCGCATGCGCCCTCGCCCGCGCTGACTTACCGCGCTGTCAGGGGGCTGGGGACGGCGTCAGGTTTCAGAATCGGCACACCAGGTGAAACTGCGGCGGCACCGTTGCAGCCATCAAACACAGCTGGCGCCTGTTCGTGGGGGAGCTGCTCGGTCTTCTGCTCTAGATTTATCTCTTTCTGTACTGGTACCCTTCGCTTGAGTACGCAGGGAGTATCATAATTACTTTCACAAAGTGTCGAGAAAATGGATTATGCCGCGGCCCAATTACCCAGATTATTTTACCTTCAAACCTTACGATTACAAACTTAATTGGCTGGTTTCAAGCCCAGAAGGAAGCAAACAAGTCTGCGTAGACGTAGATTGGAAAATCCTGCGTTTTAGTTTCTTTGTTAAAGAACAAATTACGAGATTCCGAAATTACGAACTGATATGGTGACATGTGGAGAATAGGCGCAGACGCAGAAACTGTCTGACCTCAGTTAGGTAAATATAGTGCGCTAATTATCAAAAAATGGTTCAAATGGCTCTAAGCGCTTTGGGACTTAACATCTGAGGTGATCAGTCCCCTAGATTTAGAACTACTTAAACCTAACTAACCTAAGGACACCACACACATCCATGCCCGAGGCAGGATTCGAACCTGCGACCGTAGGAGCAGCACGGTTCCGGACTGAAGCGCCTAGAACCGCTCGGTCACAGCGGCCGGCCATTTATTATCGACTGTCGAACAATGAAGATAACAGATCATCAGAAGGTCCTCCACTCAGCTGTCAATATACGTGAACTAGTTGTAGGGGCGCCCAAAGACAACGCAGGCTAACAAAAAAATATTTACTATATTGCGGCACCTATGTTGTTCGGAAATACGATGCAATGTTCCTTCGAATATGCGTGCACCATACTTCTGAACAACAAAAGTACCACAATATCATATTCATCCGCCGACACCAGGCAAGTAACTTCCAATTAAAATGGCTTCCCTGTACTGGCATATAGACAATGGGTGTAGGAAAAATGGTCCATGTGGCTCTGAGCACTGTGGGACTTAACATCTCAGGTTATCAGTCCCCTAGAACTTAGAACTACTTAAACCTAGGACAGCACACACATTCATGCGCTAGGCAGGATTCGACCTGCGACCATAGCGGTTGCGCGGTTCCAGTCTGAAGTGCCTAGAACCGCTCGGCCACACTGGCCGGCAGCAGTTTGGTCCCATAGGCTCTTACCACCAATAAAAAATAAATAAATAAATAATTTATTTCGGCTACGTGTTTCAGAGGTTCAAACCTCCATCATCACATGGATTTATGTTGATTAATACGTCACATATGTGCTATGTTACGACTTTGCGGTAACCTATGACACCCTTCAGTGGTGTGATGTCCTTAGGTTAGTTAGGTTTTAGTAGTTCTAAGTTCTAGTGGACTGATGACCTCAGATGTTAAGTCCCATAGTACTCAGAGGCATTTGAACTGTTTTGAACCAAACTGCTGAGGTCATCGGTCCCTAAGCTTACACACACTACTTTAACCTAACTTACCCTAACGACAACACACACACCCATGCCGGAGGGAGGACTCGAACCTCCTACGGGGGGTGGGGGAAGCCGCGGGAAATAAATACTGATGTGTAACAGTGGGCCCAAGTAGTCTCCATGTCACAAACTAACGCTTCGCTCGGAGGGCGTCCCACGCACACTACATTTGCGGGGCGCCCAACATTTAAAACAAATCTGCATCACCGTTTTGTACGAATGCACAGTAGTCACGAAAAAGTAATGATCATTTACTTGATTTTATGCAATCAAAACAGGAATCTTGTTGCGTCAAATTACAAAATACTACTGTTATGAAGCGGACAGTATTGTTTGCTAACTAAAGTTACACTTATCGAAAACAAAATATTAAATGACGATTCCTGTCGATATATCTGCACCCGATGTTTCCTACGAAACGTGCAGAGTTATACTGTGCGTATAATTTACTCTGAAGTATGTGGATTCAACGCCGTGAGAGACCACCAAACAAAACCCGAAAAGTAGGGACACCTTGCCGTTCCTTTACACAATAAAGAATTCTAAACACACACGTTCAGTGAAAGTCAAATAAACTTGTGCCGCCAAGCACTTTTCTGAACCTCAATTCTTTCGATGTAGTCCATCATACAGCATTCAGTGAAAACTATAAAGTGCTTGAGTTAACTGTGAATCATTTTCTGTGTGCATTACGTATGAAATATTTGCCTGTTTGAGCATCTGAGCCGGCCTAACTTGTAAGCTCGGTCAACGATGATGGAGACCAGGCAAGACATGTGACTGCCCGGGTGCACTACCTCCCCAAGCCCCCCACCCCCTCCCCCTATCTACTTCATCGCCCCTCTTAACAAACATTGCAGATGAAGATTTCAATTCTCTAAGTCTCTCTGTGATAGATATTATCTCTCTTGTAATGTCTCACTGCATTTCCGTGACACACTCATGTTGATTAAACAAATTCGTGATGAACGACTCCGCTCATAAATTCAGGCAACGGCGGAGAGCAGCGATCTGGTGCTACACTTTGCTTACAACAAAGTCGAAATCGCAACATTTGTTTATAATAACCTGTTTCAGCTCGTGTTATGGTCATTGTAAAAATTTATTAGAAAAATCCATAGGAAGAGTAATTCATTCTAGAATTACGTGGCTTACAAAAGCTTCGTTCAGCCAATCCTGAAGATGGCTTTAACATGAGCCGAAACCGGTTACAATAAACAAATGTTGCTACGAACTCTTTCGCGACGGATTTCTTGAATAAAAATCTCTCGGCGTACATGCCGCATCAATTCAGGATAAAACTCCAAGCTTTCGACCAATAACTCCATGGTCGTCGTCAGGGCTAAAACTGACTGTCGTGAACTAGCGAGGCTCCCACTTTTATATGCAAAGGACGGCTTCTGATTGGCTGGAAGCGATATGGCACGTAGTGAAGTGGTGCCCTCTACTTCCATAGATGTAGTTTCTATCCCGCGTTGCTTCCAGTGCCATCCCTTGAATCAGGAGGTAAAGTGCGGGAAGTTTTTCTCTGCGATTTTTCTTTATCCAGTGCACTCTTCCAAGTGTTGCTAAGTGAATAGCCGTTGTCTCTGTTAAAGTTATTATCGCTAAGTCTAATTTCGACTGCTTCCCGGATCACAGAGTCCCAGTAATTCGATGCGTGGGCTATTACTCTGGTTTCTTCAAATAAAATCTTATGCTTGTTAAGCAGGCTATGTTCAGCCACCGCTGATTTTTTCCAAATACCTGTATTTTAGGACCAACACTGTAAGTAGGCTGTATAGGTTTTTTTATTGGTGACGCCATGTAGCGCTCTGCATGAAAATCACTTGCTGTGCTGTGTGCAGTCTGTGGCTAGTTTGCATTGTTGTCTGCCATTGTAGTGTTGGGCAGCTGGATGTGAACAGCGCGTAGCGTTGCGCAGTTGGAGGTGAGCCGCCAGCAGTGGTGGATGTGGGGAAGTGAGATGGCGGATTTTTGAGAGCGGATGATCTGGACGTGTGCCCCACAGAAACAGTACATTTGTAAGAATGGATGTCATGAACTGCAATATATATTACGGCTTTTTAACACTTTTTTAAAAAAAAGTCATAATATGTATAGCAGTTCATGACATCCATTCTTACAAATGTACTCTTTCTGATGGACACAAAAATCCGCCATCTCACTTCCCCACATCAACCACTGCTGGCGGCTCACCTCCAACTGCGCAACGCTACACGCTGTTCACATCAAGCTGCCCAACACTACAATGGCAGACAACAATGCAAACTAGCCACAGACAGTGATTTTTATACAGAGCGCTACGTGGCGTTACAAATAAAAAAAAATACCTATACAGCCTACTTACAACACATAGCGCGGCTTCCTTTTTGCGGTGCTACAACAAGCTAGATAGGCAGAGTCCTAAAGAGGCAAGGAATAAAACCAGTTTTCCGACCACGTAGGAAAATTAAGGAAATGTTGAGACCAGTCAAAGATAGTCTCGGCTTAAGAATGCCGGGAATTTATACTATTCCTTGCGAATGCGGCAAGGATTACGTGGGCCAGTCTGTAAGAACCGTTGCCGACCGCTGCATCGAGCAGTAACTTTAACAGAGACAACGGCTATGCACTTAGCAACACTTGGAAGAGTGCACTGGATAAATAAAAATTGCAGAGAAAAACTTCCCGCACTTTACCTCCTGATTCAAGGGATGGCGCTGCAAGCAATGCGGTATAGAAACTACATCTATGGAAGTAGAGGGCACCACTTCACTACGCGCCATATCGCTGTTGCTATGACGTATTCCAGCCAATCAGAAGCCGTCCTTTGCATATAAAAGTGGGAGCCTCGCTAATTCGCGACGCTGCTGCCAGCCCGCCCCCTTTAGGGGGAATCGAAACTCAATAAAGGAAAAAAAAAAATAATTCACGACAGTCAGTTTCAGCCCTGACGACGACCATGGAGGTAGTGGTCGAAAGCTTGGAGTTTTATCCTGAATTGATGCGGCATGTACACCGAGAGATTTTTATTCATAAACAAATGTCATTGAGATCTCGACTGTTGTAACCAAATCACTCCGCTATTCCCTAAATTTTTAATATCTCGTTCGTCAATCCAGGTTATTATGGTCCTAGATATTACTCCGGAATTGGTTGAACGGAACTCTTGAAAGCCACGTCATTCCAGAACGAATTCTACATCTACATCTACATGAGTGTGCTCCCTGCCGCCGTTGGATAAGCAGCTGCAGCAGCAAGTCGTATACTCCTAGCTCACTCATTTGTTACATAGTTTAATTCTTAATTTCTTTGAGTGTTTTTGGTACTTGCATTGTTTAATTCATAAATTTCGGGCGTATTATAGTATTTGAGAGTTGTAGCATCGCGTTTTAGTACCTGAATAGTGCAAAATCGCGTAGTCTCCTTCCGCCGCCGAGCAGTGTGTCAGCAGTGCGCAAGTAGCAGCATTACTGCATTTACTAGGCAATCTTGTATTTTAATAACCGTTTAAATTTTGTCGATTTGTTTGCTCTCTCTGTAGATTAGTTCAGACGCTCTTTGCACAACAGTTTTTAGCATGGATAGGGACTGCAACTGCTGTGTTCGGATGCAGGCTGAGTTGGCATCCCTTCGCTCCCAGCTTCAGGCAGTGTTGGCTTCCGTCACACAGCTTGAGGCTGTTGCCAATGGGCATCACTGTGGGGGTCCGGATGGGTGTTTGTCGGGGACGGCCACCTCGTCTCACGCATCCCCCGATCGGACTACGACTGTGGTTGCCCAGGATACTGCCCGCATTGAGGCTGATCCCTCACCTGTGGTAGAGTGGGAGGTCGTCTCAAGGTGTGGCAGGGGGCGAAAGACATTCCAGAGGGCTGAACGGAAGGCCTCTCCAGTTTGTCTGACGAACCGGTTTCAGGCTCTGTCTCAGGCTGATACTGATATTCGGCCGGACATGGCTGCTTGTACTGTTCCAGAGGTTGCCCCTCAGTCTGCAAGATCCGGGCGGTCGCAGAGGGTGGGCTTACTGGTAGTTGCGAGCTCCAACGTCAGGCGCGTAATGGGGCCCCTTAGGGAAATAGCAGCAAGAGAGGGGAAGAAAACCAATGTGCACTCCGTTTGCATACCGGGGGGAGTCATTCCAGATGTGGAAAGGGTCCTTCCGGATGCCATGAAGGGTACAGGGTGCACCCATCTGCAGGTGGTCGCTCATGTCGGCACCAATGATGTGTGTCGCTATGGATCGGAGGAAATCCTCTCTGGCTTCCGGCGGCTATCTGATTTGGTGAAGACTGCCAGTCTCGCTAGCGGGATGAAAGCAGAGCTCACCATCTGCAGCATCGTCGACAGGACTGACTGCGGACCTTTGGTACAGAGCCAAGTGGAGGGTCTGAATCAGAGGCTGAGACGGTTCTGCGACCATGTGGGCTGCAGATTCCTCGACTTGCGCCATAGGTCAGGAGTCCACTACACGCAACAAGTGGCTACACGGGTAGCAGGGGTTGTGTGACGTGGGCTGGGCGGTTTTTTAGGTTAGATATCCTTGGGCAAGTACAGAAAGGGCAACAGCCTCAACGGGTGCGGGGCAAAGTCAGGACATGCGGGGACCAAGCAGCAATCGGTATTGTAATTGTCAACTGTCGAAGCTGCGTTGGTAAAGTACCGGAACTTCAAGCGCTGATAGAAAGCAGCGAAGCTGAAATCGTTATAGGTACAGAAAGCTGGCTGAAGCCAGAGATAAATTCTGCCGAAATTTTTACAGAGGTACAGACGGTATTTAGAAAGGATAGATTGCATGCAACCGGTGGTGGAGTGTTCGTCGCTGTTAGTAGTAGTTTATCCTGTAGTGAAGTAGAAGTGGATAGTTCCTGTGAATTATTATGGGTGGAGGTTACACTCAACAACCGAGCAAGGTTAATAATTGGCTTCTTTTACCGACCTCCCGACTCAGCAGCATTAGTGGCAGAACAACTGAGAGAAAATTTGGAATACATTTCACATAAATTTTCTCAGCATGTTATAGTCTTAGGTGGAGATTTCAATTTACCAGACATAGACTGGGACACTCAGATGTTTAGGACAGGTGGTAGGGACAGAGCATCGAGTGACATTATACTGAGTGCACTATCCGAAAATTACCTCGAGCAATTAAACAGAGAACCGACTCGTGGAGATAACATCTTGGACCTACTGATAACAAACAGACCCGAACTTTTCGACTCTGTATGTGCAGAACAGGGAATCAGTGATCATAAGGCCGTTACAGCATCCCTGAATATGGAAGTTAATAGGAATATAAAAAAAGGAAGGAAGGTTTATCTGTTTAGCAAGAGTAATAGAAGGCAGATTTCAGACTACCTAACAGATCAAAACGAAAATTTCTGTTCCGATACTGACAATGTTGAATGTTTATGGAAAAAGTTCAAGGCAATCGTAAAATGCGTTTTAGACAGGTACGTGCCGAGTAAAACTGTGAGGGACGGGAAAAACCCACCGTGGTACAACAACAAAGTTAGGAAACTACTGCGAAAGCAAAGTGAGCTTCACTCCAAGTTTAAACGCAGCCAAAACCTCTCAGACAAACAGAAGCTAACGATGTCAAAGTTAGCGTAATGAGGGCTATGCGTCAATCGTTCAGTGAATTCGAAAGTAAAATTCTATGTACCGACTTGACAGAAAATCCTAGGAAGTTCTGGTCTTACGTTAAATCAGTAAGTGGCTCGAAACAGCATATCCAGACACTCCGGGATGATGATGGCATTGAAACAAAGGATGACACGCGTAAAGCTGAAATACTAAACACCTTTTTCCAAAGCTGTTTCACAGAGGAAGACCGCACTGCAGTTCCTTGTCTAAATCCTCGCACAAACGAAAAAATGGCTGACATCGAAATAAGTGTCCAAGGAATAGAAAAGCAACTGGAATCACTCAACAGAGGAAAGTCCACTGGACCTGACGGGATACCAATTCGATTCTACACAGAGTACGCGAAAGAACTTGCCCCCCTTCTAACAGCCGTGTACCGCAAGTCTCTAGAGGAACGGAGGGTTCCAAATGATTGGAAAAGAGCACAGGTAGTCCCAGTCTTCAATAAGGGTCGTCGAGCAGATGCGCAAAACTATAGACCTATATCTCTGACGTCGATCTGTTGTAGAAATTTAGAACACGTTTTTTGCTCGAGTATCTTGTCGTTTTTGGAAACCCAGAAACTACTATGTAGGAATCAACATGGATTCCGGAAACAGCGATCGTGTGAGACCCAACTCGCTTTATTTGTTCATGCGACCCAGAAAATATTAGATACAGGCTCCCAGGTAGATGCTATTTTTCTTGACTTCCGGAAGGCGTTCGATACAGTTCCGCACTGTCGCCTGATAAACAAAGTAAGAGTCTACGGAATATCAGACCAGCTGTGTGGCTGGATTGAAGAGTTTTTAGCAAACAGAACACAGCATGTTGTTATCAATGGAGAGACGTCTACAGACGTTAAAGTAACCTCTGGCGTGCCACAGGGGAGTGTTATGGGACCATTGCTTTTCACAATATATATAAATGACCTAGTAGATAGTGTCGGAATTTCCATGCGGCTTTTTGCGGATGATGCTGTAGTATACAGAGAAGTTGCAGCATTAGAAAATTGTAGCGAAATGCAGGAAGATCTGCAGCGGATAGGCACTTTGTGCAGGGAGTGGCAACTGTCCCTTAACATAGACAAATGTAATGTATTGCGAATACATACAAAGAAGGATCCTTTATTGTATGATTATATGATAGCGGAACAAACACTGGTAGCAGTTACTTCTGTAAAATATCTGGGAGTATGCGTGCGGAACGATTTGAAGTGGAATGATCATATAAAATTAATTGTTGGTAAGGCGGGTATCAGGTTGAGATTCATTGGGAGAGTGCTTAGAAAATGTAGTCCATCAACAAAGGAGGTGGCTTACAAAACACTCGTTCGACCTATACTTGAGTATTGCTCATCAGTGTGGGATCCGTACCAGATCGGGTTGACGGAGGAGGTAGAGAAGATCCAAAGAAGAGCGGCGCGTTTCGTCACAGGGTTATTTGGTAACCGTGATAGCGTTACGGAGATGTTTAATAAACTCAAGTGGCAGATTCTGCAAGAGAGGTGCTCTGCATCGCGGTGTAGCTTGCTGTCCAGGTTTCGAGAGGGTGCGTTTCTGGATGAGTTATCGAATATATTGCTTCCCCCTACTTATACCTCCCGAGGAGATCACGAATGTAAAATTAGAGAGATTAGAGCGCGCACGGAGGCTTTCAGACAGTCGTTCTTCCCGCGAACCATACGCGACTGGAATAGGAAAGGGAGGTAATGACAGTGGCACGTAAAGTGCCCTCCGCCACACACCGTTGGGTGGCTTGCGGAGTATAAATGTAGATGTAGATGTAAATACTGAGCCATGCTACCTCAACAGCCGTCTATAGTTGTGGAAGTGTTGCCGGCGCACGAACTGACCTCTCCGATTACGTCCCGTAAAGGTTCGATGTGATTCACGTCGGGCGATCTGGGTGACCAGATTATTCGCACTAACTGTCCAGAATGGTCTTCAAACCAATCGCCCGGTGATATGGCACATTGTCATCCATAAAAATCCTATCGTTTCTTGGGATCATGAAGTCCATGTATGGCTGAAAATCGTCTCCAAGTAGCGGAACATAACCACCTCCAGTCTATGATCGGTTCACTTGGACCCCAGGACCCAATCCACTCCACGTACACCCAACCATTATGTATCCACCAATAGCTTTCAGTGTGCCTTGTTGACAACTTGGGTGCATGGCTTCATGGGATCTGCACCACTCTCGAACCCTACCATCTTACCATCTGAAATCGGTACTCTTCTGACCAGGCCACGGTTTGCAAGTCGTCTAGGACCCAACTGATGTGATCAAGTGTCCTGGACAGGCGCCGCAGGCATCGGTCGCCTAATGCCATAGCCCATTAACACTAAATTTCGCCACACTTTCCTAACAGATACGTTCGTGGCACGTTTCTCATTGATTTCTGCGGTTATTTCGCGCAGTGTTTCTTGGCTCTTTGCACTAACAATACTATTCAATCGTCGCTGCTCTCGGTCTTTCAAGTGAAGGCCGTCGGCCACTACGATGTCCGTGGTGAGAGGCAATGCCTGAAATTTGGTATTCTGGAAACACTGTTGACGCTGTGGATCTCAGAATACTGAATTCCCTACGATTTCCGAATGTCCCATGCATCTAGTTCCAGTTACCACTCAGCGTTCAACGACTGTTAATTCCCGTCATACTGTCACAGACACGCTGGAATCCATTACACCTGAATCACCGGAGTACAAATGACAGCTCCACCAGTGCACTGCCCTTTTACGACTTGTGTGCGCGATGCTACCGCCTTCTGTGTATGTGCGTAACGCTGTCCAAAGACTTCTGTCAGCTCAGTGTAAGCTCCAAGTGTAGTCACCCGCTGAACAGAGCACACTGTCTGCTCTACACCGTTATAGATGGTCTACAACTGGTACCAGGCGGTCATGTGCTCTTCCGCAGCTGACATAAGTAATGTGTCTCTGCCAGCTGGTTGTACAGAACCAGCGCAGTAGCGTGTGTAGACTTAGAGAAGCAGCTCATTGGCTCTTTGTGAGCACACGATGAATAAAGTTGCTCGATTTTTTGGTGTCGCAAAGTGAACCGTTTATCGTGTCCACAAGGAATTGTGCACCACTCGCAGTCACGGAACACGGCGTAGGTACACCGGTCATACAGTTTCTAAGCGACTGCGTGCGGGGCGACTGTGTCGTCTTGTGCGAGACAAATGCTGTCCAACCCGACGGGAAGTGCTGCTGTTGGGAATGTAGGCCCATCTCAGTCAGTTTCCGAGTGTACCTTGCAAAGAGATCTGCATCCTGTGGACATTTGGAGTCGAGGATCTTACAAAAGATCGGTGCTCACGGCAGTACATGACTCCAGCTGGCGAGACAACAAAGAGACTGGACTCTTACTTGATTGAAGGCGTGTAGTGTAACCCGATGATTCGTAATTTTGCCTCATTTGCCTCACTGAGTGTACCGACGGCCTAATGAGGAGTTTAATCTGCAGTATGTGGAGCGTGTAGTTCAGGCCAGTCGTGTTTCTATGGTGTTTTAAGGGTGTTTTTCGTACCATGACGAATATGTCCACATTCAGGTTACTATGAATGGGAACCACGACGTTTCCTCCTCAGTCTCGCTGACCAGAGGTCTCCCATTTTTGCACATCTTCATGATGACTACGCTGTGGACACTCCCAAAATAATAGCTGTGTTCACGAGGTTGCACGCATACGTACCTGGTTTGACGAACACTCACTCCCCCTATAGCACTTTAGCCCAGTATTGATCTCACATTACCGTCTGTGATCGTTTGGACAGGAGGGCAAAACGTAGGAATCAACATTCCCTCAATTTGGTTGCTCTCAGTCTACGGGATCTGGTCGACAACAGGTAGCTTCAGACTGGTTCAGCTTACGTGAAGAAACGTAGGGACTTTCTCCCTCTTGAATTCACAGGAATTCAAGGGTAAAGACGGAGTTACACATTAGTAAGACGTCTCCTGTGGGTGATTAATGTTTCGACCGTTGTGCTTCGTTTGATTTCAGTGACAATCGCAATTGGGGTAGTCAGACTTCTAGTACACAGGAGTCTATCCGAAGCTATTTAGGGTGTGACGGCCTCATCAATCTACCCGTGGAGTGGTGAGGTGGGAGCGGGGGAGGACGCACATTGTAAAAATTTCTTAGGAAAATCCATAACATGAGTAATTCGTTCTGGAATGACGTGGCTTTCAAGAGTTCCGTTCAACCAATTCCGGAGTAATATCTAGGACCATAATAACCTGGATTGACGAACGAGATATTAAAAATTTAGGGAATAGCGGAGTGATTTGGTTACAACAGTCGAGATCTCAATAACATTTGTTTATGAATAAAAATCTCTCGGTGTACATGCCGCGTCAATTCAGGATAAAACTCCAAGCTTTCGACCACTACCTCCATGGTCGTCGTCAGGGCTGAAACTGACTGGTCGACAACATGTAGCTTCAGACTGGTTCAGCCTACCTGAAGAAACGTAGGGACTTTCTCCCTCTTGAATTCACAGTGTAACCTCCCCACAAGAAATATTAAAAGACAATATTTATTAGAAATGAACCCAATTGTAACCTTCCCGCAAAAACATTAATGACAATATTTATTAGAAATGGAGCCAGAGCTATTAATGACAAAGACAATTAAACAAAATTTAGCAATCTGACTCAAGTATAAGTTCCCATAAAATAATGAACGAGAATCCCATGACAATGAAACTACAGTGATACTCAAAAATCAATTTAACCGAAATGTCGGTCTTTGCCCTGTGCGAATTCAGAATAAATTTCTTACCTTATTAAAACTGCATGTCAAAATTCTGCTCTTATTGTTGGCTGCGGCTTGGAGGAAAAACATTGCAATTGCCCTTTTTTTTTTTTTTTTTTTTTTTTTTTAAAAATTTTGTTAAAGGGAAATGGAGGGAATTTGAATGATTGTTTGTAAATTTGTTTTTTAAATCCAAATTATTATTGGGGGTGATTTTTGAAAGTTAAATTACAATGAGTGGACCTTACATTATCTGATAAGCGCAAAGCTGCATAAACATTTATTTAATAAAATTATACCTTGTCCTGAATCTTGACCATCGTTGTGCCGACGCCCGCCGACGCAACTGCTACAGACATACTACTCTCCGCGACAGCTACCAACAGACTACTTTACGCGACTGCTCGCGACACACTACATTACCCGACTGCTACCGAGATACAACTGTACTGCACTGCGCTTCGAGCGCAACTGCTCTGGTCAGAGATTCTACAATGTCTCAGCATCGCTGCCGCACAACATACGTGTTTCATAACCCTCCACTGGGGGGGCAAAAATTTGGCAGCGATGGTGAGTCATTTGGACTTGCCATCGTAACAAATTTTTCCTTTAATTAATGAACATTTACAAAATATTTGGATGTAATACATGAATTAAATGTTGTGCGCATGCACCAATTACAAAACATTACAGACAAGACAAAATATAAGTACAAAACAAATCAGGAAAAATGTATATACTAATTATTTGACAGATAATAAAATGCACACACACTGAAAAATTCTTTAGCAGTTTCATCATGTTGACAAGTGTCATGAGTGCACATGCACTGCAGTGGAGAACATATCAGTAAAAGACGAAATGTATATACAAGAGTAACAAATGACATAAATCATAAAAGGTATACAGAATGAACACAAATCATATCGAAAATTGAGAAGAGTGCACAGGCACTGTAGTTCAGTTGAAAACATATTCACATAAGTGCACATGCACTGAAAACTTTTGGACATTTTTATAACAAATAAACGCAAGAGTAGAAAAAATCATCAAATCACAAAAAGTATATACAATATAGATGACAAGAGTGCACACATACTGCACTTCAAAACAAATCGAAAATGTCTTTAGTGTTTTGACAACAAATGGCAAAAAATCATGTCGACAAGTGACACAAGTGTACTCGCCCTAGAGTTCAACAAATCGAGAAAAAATGTATATGCCATGAACATAAATGGTGTTAGTAAAAAATGATTTTCACTATTAGAATAGGAAAGGAAGGATTGCATCATGGTTGTAGCACTTTAGTTTGCACATAGCTGCACTGAAAGTCCATATCTTTCCACAGAATCACAACTAAGTGATACAATCTGCAGTTCCGTTCCCAGAAGTATTTATCAGCGTATCAAGACAGTGAAACGTCGTAGTAGTATTCCATACTATCATTTGGCAGTATACCAGGTACACCAAACAGTGGGACCAGAATAACGTCTTCATCGCTTACGGTGGTGGACAGCATGTCGTGTCAACACCACGCTCTTAAGAGGCGGCACACAGTGCTCCATAACAAAGTCTTGATTAGTGATTACATAAGTAGTTTCTTCGCCTACAGTGGTGGACAGCATGTCGTGTCAACACCACGCTTTTAAGAGGCGGCACACCAACGTAGAATTAGTGCAAAAACCAAATATAGTGCTCCATGATAATGAGGATGGACAAGACAAATGGATGTTACAATAATTTCAGGTAGTTAGGTCAGAAGGTGAAGGACATTAACTAACACACAAGTCTTGATTAGTGATTACATAAGTAGTTTGCGGTATCCATACTCTAGTCATTGAACATTTCTGTACCATGAATGTAGTATTACAGAAAAATGTTCATTAATTAATTTAAAGACAAGAGTGGTAATCAATCGCCATCAAGTATTGAGTATTACAAAACATTTTTCCTCATTCAAATGACATATTTACAAGTAACTATTAACACTCAGTGGCCTAGCAACTTTCGATTAGTACAAAATATTTATCATCATTCAGTATTAATATGGCAAGTCATCATTGAAAACACTAACAAAACGTTAAGTTACATTAATTATTGGCACTCAGTGGCCATCAAGTATTGAATAGTATAAAACATTATTCATCATTCAGTATTCTTCATATTATTAAGAAATCATTATTAGAAAAATCAGTTAATTACAGTCATAGCATTAATAAGCATGGGCATAATAAGTAATTACATTAATTATGGGCACTCAGTGGCCAGCAAGTATTGAATAGTATTAAATATTAGTAGCATTAATAAGCATGGGCATAATAAGTACTCTCATTACAATAGATAGTGGCAATTATGTTTTTGTATCATTAAGAAGTCATTATTCAAGTGACATACAATTCAGAGCTGATCAGTGTTATTCAGAATTATCATAAACTAGTGACATTATCTGGGACTGTTAATACATTTTGTTTTTTCTGCTAGCAATGCATTGCTTTGGGTAATTAGAAGGGAAAGCAAGAAGAAATAAGAGAAAAAATTGCTTCTAGGTTGTTCCTATAAATGAAAAGATTGTGTAACGTCATTCGTCATGAGTCAGCTGTAGCAAGGTTATCACATTTATAAATGATAGACACAAGTGGGTAAAAAAAATGCAAGTACTAGAACAGGTATAATAGGTAACAAGTTTAGTAAGTATCATAAAAAGCTTCTCCTGAAAGAAAAATACAAAATGGATTATTGAGCTGAAAGAAGAAACGCAGACTATGCTGAAAAGTAGTGAACTTCGAATTAACAGGTAGTGAAATGTGTATAAAAAATGTGTTCCATAGCTGTCCTTTCCAAAACCTTCAGTCATCCTACTACGCAATATAACACCTGCTGTCAAAGTAAACTGCAACAAATACTTAAATAACTACATAGCATAAATACATAACTTCAACATTATCCTCATCTGTAAAGAAAAAACTTCATTATTCATATCATCATAACTTCATCATTATCATCACCTGTAAACAAAAACTTCATTATTCATAGTACCATATTCTTCATCATTATTCTTCGTCAGCATTAATTATCATCTGCAAAAATCACTTCATTATTCATCACATAACTATTCCTTATCTCTAGCATATTTCATCACTTAAAACTAAAATGTGTAGTTCTGTCTGACAGCTTGCATCAATCGCTTTGTATTCTGAAAGAAAAAATTAGTTAAGACTGCTATTCTGCGATGTGTATAGTATATTCTTGTTAATGCTTGTTAATTCTGATCCATTTACTCGTCCTCATTAGCTTATTGCATCTTCTTTCGTTTATTCCATAGGTGAAATTCCCACTTCTGTTTAATTCATTTCCTGTACGCATCATTTATTTCTGAAATTGATGAACAAAGATTAATGTCTTGCATTTAAATCATATACCCATTAAATAGTGACTGGTTAATGGTGACTCAATTAAGCATACAACATAACATGACAGAAAACGTAATATCTCAAAGCATAGACAGTGTTTAAAGGCAAAAAATGTACAGAGAATATCACAATGCAGCAGCAAAAAAAAAAAAAATGTAAAACAGTCACGATGTTGAGATATCATAGGGCAAAAAGTCAAAGTCAAATGGTGTGTGTTATACCTTAACTAGTTCACAGTGCATACAAACAAAACATTAAAACAATCGTACTTACATAAGAAAGACAAAATGTGACATTCGTTGTGTTCAGCTTGTATGTTGTGTAGTTAATAGAGGCGATAATTAAAGACTTCAATGGAGAGAGAATTTGATAAAATTAATGCGTCATTACAGAGAATTGCATAATTATTCAAAAAATGCGTAAGTTCATCTGGAAAAATGCACGGTCTAGTGTGTAACGACAAGAGGAGCGACCTGCTAACCTTACCTTGCCGGGCACTTGCCAAGAAAAAATACGATAATCATCAATAGGTAGTCACATAAATGTAATTGCATAAGTGGTCACAAAATGTGTAAGTTCATCTGGAAAATATGCACGGTCTGATGTGTAACGACAAGAAAAGCGACCTGCTAACCTTACCTTGCCGGGCACTTGCCAAGAAAAAATACGATAATCATCAGTAATTAGTCATGTGAATATAATTGCATAAGTGGTCATAAAATGTGTAAACGGCCTCATAGCATGTTACATCGTAAAGTGGTTTCATTCGATAAAGGGTTTAATGTTTGACACATGATGGTTGCCTTTCGATTTTCTGGTTCTCAGAGTTTCGACGTGTACAACATTGGGGTGAGGAATGCTGCGAATCCGATATGGACCTGCGTATAGAAGTTCAAATTTACTGCACTTACCTTTTAATTTGCTGGATAAATAGTGTGTACGTATTAATATCTTCTGTCCAACGTGAAAATCTCGGTGTCTACAAACCTGTTTTTGCTGTCTTCTCCGGCGCTCTGCGGCACGTTTGATGTTGTTCAGCGCAATGTCAATTATTTCGTGGTGTCGTAATCGACAAGATGTAGGAAATGTTACTAATTCTTTGATTTTGTTTGATGGTTCAACGTTTTTCAGTATAACAGACGGAGGTAGCATAGTGGATTCATTTGGAATGGAATTAATTACATCTTGGAATGAGTGTACGTGTGTGTCCCAATTAACATGTCTTTTGTGGCAGTATATTCTACACAGTTTACCAATTTCTTTCATTAATCGTTCACAAGGGTTCGAAGAGGCGTGGTACTTGGATATATAAATCGGAGAAATGTTTCTAGCTCGTAACATGCGTGTCCATATGACAGAACGAAATTGTGATCCATTGTCAGAAATTACTTTCATCACATGTCCTACATGAAATAAGAAATGCTTTACAAATGCTTTCGAAACAGTTTTGGCAGTAGCTTTGCGTAACGGAGTGAAGGTAACAAATTTTGAAGTGAGTTCAACAGCGACAAAGATGTAGCAAAAACCTCTATTAGTTCTCGGAATTGGACCAAAAATGTCTACTGCGGCCATATGTCTTAATTTAACAGGTACAATGGGATATAATGGAGGAATGTGTGAAGTGGTGTCTGATTTAGCTTTCTGGCAAATTTTACACGACGCTAAAACTCGTCGTATACGTTTTTCCATGCTGGCAAAATAACAGTTCTGTCTCAGTATCAGAAAACATTTTCTTGCTCCATAATGTGCGTAGCTTAAATGAGTGTACCAGATTAATTTGTTAACCAGTTCGTCAGGAATGCATAATAACCAATTGTTACTGTCTGGATGAGAGCGGCGAAACAGAATGTCATTGCGTACAGTGTAGTGGTTTCTAATCGTAACATTATTCTTATCTTGCCAAAGGTGTTTAATTTCTTTCTACACATTGTCTTTGCTTTGCTCTCGTGCTATGTCCTGTAATGACGATGAAATAAAATTTTCAAATGCGACTTGTTGAATGTACATGACACTGAAATTTGCTTTGCAGAAGTTGGCTGCTACGTCTTGCTGATTGTTGCAGAGAGAACGAGAAAGTGCATCTGCTATAACATTTTGTGTGCCGGGAATGTAAACAATCGTAAAATCAAATTCCTGTAAATACAGTTTCCATCTGCTTAATCTATCATGAGTAAATTTAGCCGAAAGTAAAAATTGAATAGCTCTGTGATCTGTGTAAACGGTGGTATGTCTGCCATAAAGAAAGTGCCTAAATCTCGTAAAAGCCCATACAACACATAATGTTTCTAGTTCAGTAACGGAATAATTTCGTTCAGCAGGTGACAAAATGCGGCTTGCAAATGCGATGTTTTTAATTACTATTGAGCCATGTTCTTCAATTTCCTGAAAAATGTGTACGCCTAAAGCTGTGTTGGAACTGTCGGTGGCAATAGAAAAATTTCTAGTAAGGTCTGGGTGCGATAAAAGTGGAGCATTCAACAAAGCATGTTTCAGGTTCACGAATTCAGAGTGTGCTTGCTTATCCCATGACCAAATAGTGTTTTTACCTGTTAATTGGCATAATCTAGGTGTGTCTAGTGCAGAGTGATGAATAAATTTGCGAAAAAAGTTAATTAAGCCCAAAAAACTGCGTAATTGTTTCTTCGTTGTAGGAACAGTAATGTCACGTAGAGCTTGAAGTTTTTCCGGATCAGGCGCAATGCCTTCAGCTGAAATTACGTGTCCAAGAAATTTTATAGAAGTTTTGCCAAAATGCGATTTACTGAGATTAACTGTAAGTCCTTGTGCATGAAAAGTTTGCAACAGTCGTTCAAGAATCAGATTGTGCTCAGTCCAATTAGCTTCTGCGATAAGAATGTCGTCTACATACGTCGTAATTCTGTCTTTAAGTTCTGTCGGAAGTATTGTGTTCAAACCGCGAATAAAAGCTGCAGAAGAAATAGTTAAGCCGAATGGTAATTTGCAAAATTGATAACAGTCACCAAAACAGAGAAAAGCTGTATATTTTCTGCAATTTGGATGAAGTTGTATTTGCCAAAATCCCGATTTCAAATCTAATGTGGAATAAATAGCTGTACCGTGAAATTTCTGTAGAAGTTCTTCTAATGTCTGTGGTCGATCTGTTTCATTAATAATAATGTCATTAATGTGACGTGAATCAAGTACAAGGCGAAGTGAGCCATCTTTTTTCTTAACAATATGTAGCGGGTTTATGTACGGGCTAACTGCTGGTTCAATAATTCCTTGGTCGAGCATATCCTGCAACTCTTTTTTAACTTGTTCTCTGTGGATATATGGAATGGGATAATGCTTTGCTTTAAATGTGTCGTGCTGTTTGACTTGAAATTCGTACATAAATCCGGACATAGTACCAGGAATGTTGTCGAAAACTGGAGCTTGCTGTAAAAGAATTTTATGTAACTGCGTTCGTTCGTCGTCTGAATTTGCACTGCTTTGTTTAACCTTATCGGAAATCATCTGCATTACGTCGTAGTCAGCTTCGTCTGGAGTATTATAGTTATGTACGTACGTGTCTGTGAACAATGTGGGATTACAGTCTATGTTACGCGATACTGAAATGACCTCTGTGCGGTTAATTGTTTCCTCTTCTGTCGATAATGAGTGCTGAAACTCTAAAGCTAATTGTACATTTTCGTCTTTCAACATTAAACAAGAATTTTGAAAATCAACCACTGCGTCGTGTTGTACGAGAAAGTTCATGCCTAAAATAACGTCTGTTGTCAATAAGGGAATAATCCAAAAATTTGAATGAAAAGTATGACCTCCAATACAAAATGATAAATGCGTCTGTAATTTTACATCCACTCCTTTACTCGATACCGCTCCTTTCACTTTCGTTTTGCCTAAAGGTAATGTGGGATAGGTGTTCTCTTTGTTACACTCGTTAAAAGTTTCTTCATTAATAACCGACATAGGTGAGCCAGAATCAATTACTGCTGAAAATTTCGATGAACCAATTTTAATTTCGATGACAGGATGTGAAATGGTTTTCTGAACAACTGGTCTTTCCTGTAAAAGAGTGTCTCGGATGTCGTCGAAAGTAATAACATTTTCGTGAACAACATTCTGCTTGTCAAAGGTAGTGCTTGTGTTATTGGAAGATGCGTCCTGTACAGTATCTAGTCAGATTCTATCTGACGTGTTATTACTTTCTGGAGGATGTTGTGACATTTCTACTATTTGAACAGTTCTATTACTTCTTCCAGACGTATTACGCTCTGGATGATACCTACTGTCAGGTTCATTCACGAGAATATGTTCTTGCGGATAATTCTGCTGTTGGTATGACCGACTGTTGTTAGATGTTCGCTGAAAATTGTGCTCATCGTTTTTACGTCTGTCGTAATAGTCGTTCCTATACGGTGCATTGCGATACGAATTGAAGTATTGTGTTTTCTGTACGTAGTTGTTTCTTTGCTGCCGTGCGTTACTATTTGTTGTATCAGGGACTATACGTCCACGCGGTGAAACATTAAAGTTAGGCTGACCTTGTGCATTACATTGTTGGTTATGTATTCGAACCGGCTGACTTTCATGCTGTTGTGGTGGAAAGCGTCTATTGTTACCAAAATGTGTTTCCTGTTGCTCATAATTTTGACGATGCCGATAATTAGAATTTTGTCTGTCATTTAAGTTCTGGTAGTTGTCGTTTCTAAAGCGTCCTCTCCTATTGAAATTACGTGTCTGATCATAATTGCTGTACGTTTGTTGGCCTTGGTTGTTATACGAAAAATTTTTGTTTACAAAGGAATAATCAGATTGCTGCACTTCTAAAAGCTGCAACAGATCCCTGAATGCTGAAATATTTTCTTTCTGTTGACCCGTGAGAAGTGACACTCTTAATGATCGTGGTAATTTAGAGATACATAATTGAATAAGTGCAGATTCACTATAAGGTTCACTTAGGTACTGGTTCTGCTGGACCATGTGCTCGAAGAATTGCGTCACACTCGGAAAATTGGAATTCTCATAATTTGGTAAGCTAATTAATTGATCTTTTATTCCGCGCTGTGTCGTTTTCGACCAATACGCTGACAGAAAAGCATTCTGAAATTCCTCTACCGAGTAACACTGTCTCGCGATCGGTCTCATACGAGTTGCCGGTTCGCCTTCCAAAAAACTGCAAATAAATTCAAGTTTATGCGTAACGGGCCAAGTCGGTGGAAAAGCAAAGCTAAACTGTTGTATCCAATCTAGCGGGTGAATCTGTGTTCTGTCGTTTTTAAATATTTTAAACTTTCTCACTGACAGAAAATGTTTGTAATCGAAATTATCGTCTCTGTGTGATGGAACAGGTTCATGGTTGTAAGAGAATCTGTTGAACTGTGATTGTTCGGAATCAAAGTCGGGTGCTCTTTGTAGATTACCCAAATTGCACGCGTTGCGCGAATCTGACAAATGTTCACAAAGTGGCGTCTGCTGTGATGCGTTATTAACCGAAATATTTTTCATCTCTGTTACTTCCTGCTGTAAACTTGACAGTTTTCTACGCAACGTGTTATTAGACGAATCGATTTCATTAATTGTTTGCTGTAAATTTTGAAATTCAGTTGTTTGACTAAATGAAACCGGTGAAATGTCGTCTGATTTGCTGTCATTAGTACTCTCAATAGCATCAATACGACTGGCCAATTCATCATATTTTTCAGTCAGTATTTTTGCCTGATCATCGTTTTTAGAATCGGACGCATTAATCTGTTTTTGCAACTTACGTGTAATTTCGTTCAGTTTTTTAACGTCAGCTTTGACGACATCGGAATCCTGTGTTATTTCTAATTCTTCAAATCTGTCTGTCACTGTCTGAATATCTGCTGTATGCTTATCTGTTTTTGATTTAAGATCAGAAATTTCATCGCGTAATTCCGCGTTCAACTGTTCGATGGTATTAATTTTATCGGACATTGTAGCAATATTGTTGTCTACGTATGTTTTTGCTTTCGCAAACATCTTACGTTTGTCTTCTTGTCTCTGTGCAGTGATTGTTTCCATGACTTGACGTTTGACTTTATTTTGATCATCAATAAATTTGCGGAAACGCGTATCACTGTTCTGTATGTGAAGACTAAGACGTTCGTTAATCTGTGTGTTCTGTTGTTCGAATTTCGCGTCAATCTTTTCATCCATTGTGCGCGAAAGTTCTGTTGTCATTGCTTTAAATTCGTCGCGTAATTGTGTAGCCTTTTCCGAGCATTGTTTAGCGACTGTACTGATTTCCGCTCTAAGTGTTTCTGTTGTGGCTGTTTGCATTTCCCTTAAATCATGAGCAACAGACCTAATTTCTTCGCTACTTTTTCTTGAACAAGCCTCAATTTCCTCGCGTAACTGTTCCTTAGTGTCATGGCACTGCGCGGCAACGGCTCTAATTTGTTCACTTAGCTGTCTGGAATTGTTGTCTAATTTTTCATTTAAGTGTTGTTTAAGATTTTCGTTATCTTGTTTGTTCTGCTCTCTAAGTTGTCTGAAATCTTCTTTGAACTGTTTGTTATCTTCATTAAGGTTGTCTAATTTTTGATTCTGTTGTCTGGCCTGTTCACTCTGTTGTTTGTTTGATTCAAGAATTTGTAGCAATAATGCCCTAATTGGATCCGGCACAAAATTAGCATTTCTATTCTCTGTGCTGTTTAATGGTGAATCTGGAATTGTCTCGCTTTCCGTAACCATTTGGTTATTCTGAGATTCACAAAAAGGTTTGTCAGTCGGATGTACACTGTCAGACATTATTTCGGAGTTACATAAATCCGTCGTACTTTGTGTATCCTGTTCATTTTCATTAGACAAATTTGTCTGTACGCTACTTGAATTTTCCAAACCGGTTGTGTTAAGCTGGGCAGCGCTCATTACAATAGGGCGCCCCGCGTCATCGATTGTCGTCAAATCAACAGAAGACACAATCGAGTTCGTTTGTTCATCATTAAGGTCTACATCATTAGAGGTTGGAACACACTGATTATCGGTGAACTCAGGATTGTCACCATTACACTGCGTGTCAGAATTACTATCGGTAAAGTTATTTAAGCCGGCAGTTTCATTTATAATACCTCGCGATACACTATTCACAGTCTTTCGCGGCATTTTTACAATAGTCACAATTAATCACAAAACAAATAAGCACAATGGAAAAACAACACACCAATACAACAGAGCAACGAATTGCCGTTGACCTGTAGAATGAAAGTCACAAGATTAGTAAAAGCGTTGCGCCAAATCCTAATTATATCTAAACAATAAGAGCAGATATCTGACTGTTTTTCAAAAGATTCTCAACGAAATACGATCCTGGACTGGGTGTCGCCAAGTGTATCCTCCCCACAAGAAATATTAAAAGACAATATTTATTAGAAATGAACCCAATTGTAACCTTCCCGCAAAAACATTAATGACAATATTTATTAGAAATGGAGCCAGAGCTATTAATGACAAAGACAATTAAACAAAATTTAGCAATCTGACTCAAGTATAAGTTCCCATAAAATAATGAACGAGAATCCCATGACAATGAAACTACAGTGATACTCAAAAATCAATTTAACCGAAATGTCGGTCTTTGCCCTGTGCGAATTCAGAATAAATTTCTTACCTTATTAAAACTGCATGTCAAAATTCTGCTCTTATTGTTGGCTGCGGCTTGGAGGAAAAACATTGCAATTGCCCTTTTTTTTTTTTTTTTTTTTTTTTTTAAAAATTTTGTTAAAGGGAAATGGAGGGAATTTGAATGATTGTTTGTAAATTTGTTTTTTAAATCCAAATTATTATTGGGGGTGATTTTTGAAAGTTAAATTACAATGAGTGGACCTTACATTATCTGATAAGCGCAAAGCTGCATAAACATTTATTTAATAAAATTATACCTTGTCCTGAATCTTGACCATCGTTGTGCCGACGCCCGCCGACGCAACTGCTACAGACATACTACTCTCCGCGACAGCTACCAACAGACTACTTTACGCGACTGCTCGCGACACACTACATTACCCGACTGCTACCGAGATACAACTGTACTGCACTGCGCTTCGAGCGCAACTGCTCTGGTCAGAGATTCTACAATGTCTCAGCATCGCTGCCGCACAACATACGTGTTTCAACAGGAATTCAAGGGTAAAGACTTCCGACGACTCATTAAGTTGCTGCACTACGCCAGACAAAAGGAAGTCTGACACGACATTACGAGGTATCCCATCTCTTTCGTCATCTCAGTCTACCGGGTGATCAAAAAGTCAGTATAAATTCGAAAACTGAATAAATCACGAAATAATGTAGATAGAGAGGTACAAATTGACACACATGCTTGGAATGACATGGGGTTTTATTAGAACCAAAAAAAAAGAAACAAAGTTCACAAAATGTCCGACAGATGGCACTTCATCTGATCAGAATAGCAATAATTAGCATAACAAAGTAAGACAAAATAAAAGATGATGTTCTTTACAGGAAATGCTCAATATATACAACATCATTCCTTAACAATAGCTGTAGTCGTGGAATAATGTTGTGAACAGCACTGTAAAGCATGTCCGGAGTTATGGTGAGGGATTGGCGTTGGATGTTTTCTTTCAGCATCCCTAGAGATGTCGGTCGATCACGATACACTTGCGACTTGAGGTAACCCCAAAGCCAATAATCGCACGGACTGGGGTCTGGGGACCTGGGAGGCCAAGCATGACGAAAGTGGCGGCTGATCACAGGATCATCACCAAACGACGCGCGCAAGAGATCTTTCACGCGTCTAGCAATATGAGGTGGAGCGCCATCCTGCATAAACATCGTACGTTCCAGCAGGTGTTTATCAGCCAGGCTGGGGATGATGCGATTCTGTAACATGTCGGCGTACCTCTCAGCCGTCACAGTAGCAGTTACAAAACCAGAATCACGCAATTCCTCGAAGAAAAAAGGCCCGATAACAGTAGATGTGGTAAATCCAACCCATACCGTGACTTTCTCGTCGTGCAATGGAGTTTCCACGACAGTTGTAGGATTTTCGGTAGCCCAAATTCTGCATTTGTGGGCGTTGACAGACCCTCGGAGCGTGAAATGAGCTTCGTCGGTCCACAACAGGTTACTCAACCAATAGTCATCTTCCGCCGTCTTTTGAAACGCCTACACCGCAAATGCCCTCCGCTTCACTAAATCGCCAGGTAACAGTTCATGATGCCGATGGATTTTGTACGGATAGCATCGGAGGGTACCCCTAAGTGCCAATCAAACAGTAGTGTATGGAATGCCGGTGCGACGTGCGACTGCACGGGCGCTGACTTCCCCGTGCATAGACGAACTCGCTACAGTCTCCATTTCTTCCTGAAGTGACTCAGCAGTATTACGCCTTGTGCTCGGTCGGCCACTACGGGGTCTATCGTCTAAACAACCCGTGGCTTCGAACTTGGAAATCATTTTCGCCACAGCTGCATTTGTCAACGGACCTTTACCCGTTCGAATACCCTTCCTAAGGCGATAGGATCGTAATGTTGAACTAGCACATTCCCCATTCTGATAACACAGCTTCACTAAAAGCGCCTTTTCAGGTAACGTCAACATGCTGCGACTGCTGGCGCATCTGATTCTGTCTCTCATTACAGCTCCTTTTATACACGATTGGTTGCGCAGTCACTGTCGGACATTTTGTGAACATTTTTTTTTTTTTTTTGGCTCTAATAAAACCCCATGTCATTCCAAGCATGTGTGTAAATTTTTACCTCTCTATCCACTTTATACTGTAGTTTATTAAGTTTTCAAATTTATACTGACTTTTTGATCACCCTGTATATCCCGTCAGATGTTCTACAGCCTGCGTGCAGCTTAAAGACTGCAGTTTTCCTCCGATGCACTTCCATCGCCGATTAGCCGGCCGGGCGCTGCTCAGTGCGTGCCGCTGCCACCGTGCGCACGTGGCGCGCCGGCACAATGGCTGGCGGCGTACGTCACGTCACGCCCGCCGCCCCCGCCCCCTCCGCCCCCGCCGCGATGCCTATCGCCGCCTCGCGGCCGCCTTCCCTTCCGCCTTGTAGATCTGAATCGGAGCCGATCGGGCGCGCGCGGCCGCCCTCGCTCTCTCTCACCCCGGCGTGCCGTGTTCTCCTCCGGCCGCGCCTGGCCGTTGACTCCCTCAGATCGCCGGCCACCGCGGCTTTCTGCCACTGCCGTCGTGTATACAGCAGCGGCTACCACGCCACAGATGGATGTGCCGCGCTCCGATACCGATCTGCTGTTCCTTGCGGCTTATACGCTGCGATGATCGTACGCGTATATGACGAACTACAACTGTGCACCAGATCGGGTATCGAACGAGGATCCCTGCCTCTCTGGATAGGGAGCTACTAATTTCGGTGTCAGAGAGTAGCTCACGTAGTACAGAATGCACGCTTCCTCGCTCACGATAAAGCCACGGGACCTTGACGTGGAAGCGTCCGAGACATTCGAAAATAGACGCCCGTAAAACAACTGCGTTAATTCTACTAGCAATTAGCAAAATAAGAGCTGAGAATATCGCGAAGCACTTTCTGGACTCGTCGATGGTTTTCGTGGTGAATTGCTGGTAGAGAAATGCTGTACAACGATTTGAGATACATACAGTAGAACTTATTCGTTAACTCAACTGAATTTTCGTCTCATTTTCGTTTTTAAATTGGGTACATTTAATGTATAATTAGTGTCTATTATCAGTCTGCGCATGCATGACCTTCATAATCTCCTTGTTGCATTGACTACCGACACTCCGAAATAACGTACTTCTGCACATAGACTACTGGCCATTAAAACTGCTACACTAAGAAGAAATGCAGACGATAAATGGGTATTCATTGGACAAATATATTATACTAGAACTGACATGTGATTGCATTTTCACGCAATGTGGGTGCATAGATCCTGAGAAATCAGTACCCAGAACAACCACCTCTGGGCGTAATAACGGCCTTGATACGCCTGGGCATTGAGTCAAACAGAGCTTGGATGGCGTGTACAGCTGCCCATGCAGCTTCAACACTATACCACAGTTCATCAAGAGTAGTGACTGGCGTATTGTGACGAGCCAGTTGCTCGGCCAGCATTGAACAGACGTTTTTAATTGGTGAGATATCTGGAGAATGTGCTGACCAGGGCAGCAGTCGAACATTTTCTGTATCCAGAAACGCCCGTACAGGACCTGCAACATACGGTCGTGCATTATCCTGCTGAAAAGTAGGGTTACGCAGGGATCGAATGAAGGATAGAGCCACGGGTCCTAACACATCTGAAATGTAACGTCCACTGTTCAAAGTGCCGTCTGTGCGTACAAGAGGTGACCGAGACGTATAACCAATGGCACCCTATATCATCACGCCGGCTGATACGCCAGTAAGGCGATGACGAATAGGCGCTTCCAATGTGCGTTCACCGCGATGTCGCCAAACACGGATGCGACCATCATGATGCTCTAAACAGAACCTCGATTCATCAGAAAAAATGACGTTTTGCCATTCGTGCACCCAATTTCGTCGTCGAGTACACCATCGCAGGTGCTCCTGTCTGTGATGCAGCGTCAAGGGTAACCGCAGCCATGGTCTCCGAGCTGATTGTCCAAGCTGCTGCAAACGTCGTCGAACTGTTCGTGCAGATTGTTGTTGTCTTGCAAACGTCCCCATTTGGTGACTCAGAGATCAAGACGTGGCTGCAGGATCCGTTACAGCGATGCGGATAAGATGCCTGTCATCTCGACTGCTAGTGATACGAGGCCCTTGGGATCCAGCACGGCGTTCCGTATTACCCTCCTGAACCCACTGATTCCATATTCTGCTAACAGTCATTGGATCTCGACCAACGCGAGCAGCAATGTCGCGATACGATCAACCGCAATCGCGATAGGCTACAATCCGACATTTATCAAAGTCGGAAACGAGGCATCACAGCAACGTTTCACCAGGCAACGCCGGTCAACTGCTGTTTGTGTACGAGAAATCGATTGGAAACTTTCCTCATGTCAGCACGTTGTAGGTGTCACCACCGGTGCCAACGTTGTGTGAATGCTCTGAAAAGCTAATAATTTGCATATCACAGTATCTTCTTCCTGTCGGTTAAATTTCACGTCTGTAACACGTCATCTTCGTGGTGTAGCAATGTTAATGCCCAGTAGTGTAGATTTCAAGACCCAGATTCATTTTGTATTTTCATTCGAATGGGAGAGACGAGTTTTTCGAAGCAGCCCACCGTCCATCACCAAAAAAGATATTTACCGGCAAGATACAAACACAAGGGAGTCCATAAACCCAGAGATAGGTCATATATTACAGGAAGTTTCATAATAGCAAAAACGTCTAGTTCGTAACTAGTGTTTGCTTCCAGACACAGTCTGGCAGTCACGTTAAGATCTCTGCTCACTGGGGAAACATTCCAGTCGTTCGCCTTTGCAACAAACATTGCACCATATACGTTATATAAATAACATCGACTTTTGAGATAATACTTCTATTAAATGAATAAGACAGAATCAGAATCTCTAAGAAAACAAAAGCTGAGAAAAAATAGCTAATACTTGCGCAGTAGATTCGACGTACTCGGGATGCGACCGTATAAAGATTAGATTGTGTAAAGATCGTAGCTACAAATGTCATTATTTGATATTTATTACGCAAACTGTACCAAAAAGAAGCGCTTTTAATAAATCATTGCGCCGTAGCATTGAAAAACTGTGCTTTTCGTAGCACACAGTTTATAACGTAAAAACACCACCTATAGTACGACGTTATCTACCGATATGTAGTTTCCTCTCATTTTATCATAACTAGTCGTAGATAGAGCGGCGCGGATGCGAGAGATTGTCAATTTGCTGATGTTCTGAACCAGTTTATTATATTCGTACCCGGTACTCTATGAGAAGGGAAACCCAGCAAATACGATGTTTAGCTCCATACAATATGGCGGCTGCTCTGTCCTGCTTGTGGCGTAAAACGAAGTCGCATCTCATTGGCCACGTTCCTCTCCATGAGGAAAAAGTAGAACATAACGGATTTTTTATTTCACGCTCCGCAGTGTAGTGGAATTTCGCGCTGTGACGTCACCACCTCCTTGTCCACGTGCGTTTCCACGTCCCGTGAGAGGACGGCTGAAGAGGCTTCTCAACAGTAATGAAGAGTGAACGCCAATTCTCTGGTTCCTATGTTGCTCCAATCCTGAAACAAGATACAAAAGGAGTGGAGGATTATTAGAGATTAACGTTCCATCGACAGCGTGGTTAGTACATACGGAACACGAGCTCAGACTAGTCGTAAAAGTAGAAAAATGTAAGTTAATGCGGAGGAGTAGGAAAAACAAACCCTTAATGTTCGGATGCAGTATTAGTAGTGTCCAGCTTGACACAGTCAAGTCGTTCAAATATCTGGGCGCAAAGTTGCGAAGCGATACGAAATGGAACGAGCATGCAAGGATTGTGGTAGGAAAGGCGAATGGTCAGTTTCGGTTAACTGAGGGAATTGTTGCAAAGTGTGATTCGCATGTAAAAGAGACCGTATACAGCACGCTGGTGCGATCTGTTCTTAAGTACTGCTCGGGTGTTTGGGATCTGTACCAGGTGGGATTAAAGGAAGACGGGCTCCCAGATTTGTTACTAGTAGGTTCGAACAACACGCAAGTGTTACGGAAATTCTTCAGGAACTCAAATGGGAATCCCTGGTAGGAAGGCGACGTTCTTTCCGAGGAACGCTATTGAGAAAATTTAGGGAACCGGCTATTGAAGCTGACTGCAGAGCGATTCTGTTGCCTGCAACATACATTGCGCGTAAGAACCACGAAGATAAGATAGGAGAAATTAGGGCTCATACGGAAGTATATATAACGTCGTTTTTCCCTCTTTCTGTTTACGAGTAAAACAGGTAAGGACTACTAGTGGTACGGGGAACCCTCCGCCAGGAGCATTATGGTGGAGTCTCTGTAGATATAGACGTAGAAACGATTTGGAATAAAATCGGCTGTGACCTTCTCGAAACAACCGTCCCGGTATTTGCCTGGAGGGATTTAGGGAAATCACGGAAAACCTACCTCTGGATGGTCGGACGGGGCTTCGAACCGTTGTCCTCCGGAATTGTGAGACCAGTGTGCTAACCACTGCGCCATCTCGCTCTGTGAAACGAGGTTCACTCCTCACCACATCAAGCGTGTCAAGATTAAATTCTATGATTCGTCTAATAGATTACTTATTCCTTAAGAGGAACACTGCACGAATACAATTCATCATATACAAATTTGTTTCAGGTAAGGCTCCGCATAATAAGACATTAGAATAAGCGTTAATGAAACATACCACTATCACCTTTTCGAAAGACATCATGCTAAGTAGTGCGAGCACACATGACCATACTGTGCTGTTTTACGATGTATGCTCGCACTACTTAGCAGCGTTACGGAGTATATAACAACAGATGACAACGACATATAAATGTGTTAGCCTGTATGAAGTTGACATGGCTTAAAGCCGAAACACCTGCATTTGATAATGGCCTAAGGCCGAAATTGCAATAGTGGAAATAAAAAGTTCAACAGTCACTGACGTAAACATGATGTCCTTCAAAAACATTTGCATGACTGTAAATCCCAGCTATGAAAACTTAATTAATACCACTATACCCTTTGTTTTCCTGACGACAGAATCGCCTCAAGTTATAATAAACATCCAACAGCGAGTGGAAGAACTTCATACATCGAATTATAACAAAACGAGAAACAATGTATAACGGAAAATGTCAAAAGGAAAATAGTGCACCTGAAGACCGTGGGCACAGAACCATCGGACAAATTCTTGTATTTACAGCTGCTGAAGACAATGACTATATGGACAAAAAAATAAATAAATAAACAGAACATAAAAAATCGCCTAAATAGTTTTTGTAAATTGAATAGGAATTTCAAAACTAAGCTTACGATATTTGTGAAACGGAAAGTTTGAAATTAACCTACTTTACTAACATTGATTACCACTAGAATAGTATTGGGAGTCGATTCAACGAACACATTCCCCTTCAATAAGGGCTCCTCTTGTTGCTGATGGGAGGGGCGCGCTGTACTCGCAGCTGTGCCCTGGCTGGTCTCGGCTCTGTGATTCCACCAGCGGAAGTAACCTACGCAGCACCTTCGATCAGGTGAACCATATTTCGTCCCGAAGCTACAGCGTAGAATCGACGAAGGTATATGTATGCACGTAAACGTTGATTCGTCGAAACGACTAACGTGTATTATTAACGAACAAAATGGAGTCTCCGAGAACGTTTGGTAATGAACGACCACTTCGCAGTAGGTATCTGATTTGATGTTTGTTAAAAAGAACGTTCTGGTTTCAAGTGTGTTGTGGTAAATATTCCATACATTTCCTTTTATTTTTAGGTCCTGACGAATTACCCAACACAGAGCTATGGGTGCAATGGAATCAGATCTTGACATAGCTTCGTCTGACGATTCTGATGAAGAATATAACGTCGAAGAAGAGGACATTGCTCCCGTTGACACTATCCACTCTGCATTAGATTGGGATGAACAAACACTCAACGCAACGGTGACCCAAACTGAGAAGGAAGCGTCTGTTGGGAAAAACAAGAAAAAGGCAAAACTGTCAACTATTCGTCCCAAAAATACTGGCCTGAAAAACGTGCAGAACACAAGCAACGAGAATGGTTCAAGGTGCAGGAGTTCCTCAGTAGCTTCACAGTCCTCTTGAGACAACTTCCAATACATGTTAGTGCCATCCAAACGCGAGCTAATGTCTAATGGCCTGCAATGGTCATTCTAGGCTGAATTTCATGTTCGCTCTTGCAGAAGCTTTGTCGTAGGAATGACTCATTGGAAGAGAAGATATTGTAGGGCAACATCGGCACGTGAAGGAGAGAATAGAAAACGTGTTGCGGTTACAAGCGTCTTTGAACGGTGCCCGAAACAGAAGATAAAGGAACTCCATCCCTCCTCCAACAATTCCCAACCCGGGTCAAAGAGCCGCACTCCAATCCAGCCCTCTCAGAATAAGAAACGCCGCATTTGCTGGACGTTCCCTGGTATGGCGAGAAATGCTAACACGTAAAACATCACGTGTCCTAAGGTTACATGAAACGGCAAAAAATGATCACAGACATCTCATACAAAATATCTTAATTTTGACAGCTCATACAAAATATCTTAATTTGAAACGTTTTCTATAGATACAGAAGAATTTACTAATTTCTCAGCCAAAGGATAGACAATTTTTTTTTCGTACCGTTGGCTAAAATATTCTATTTTAGATAAGGTTCTCGATCTGGTCGAAAAAGAAGCAACGATTATAGAGAGGACTGTCGGAGCAATGGAAAATCTATAGATGTAGCAGGCTTGTAAAGAATTCTACTTACGTCCGTGGCCATTAACGGCGAATCTTTGATGCATAGTTAAGATTTAGGTCCTGACGCATTGTCGGTCTACCGGAAAGCGCAGAAGGTTACGTTATTCAGAAAGGAGATCTCTCCTTCACCGTTGATTAGTGACATATTATATTAGTGAATGAATGTGTTCCGGTTCTGTCTTCAACAATTTCAGCTGCTTGTACGGTTTGTGAATATCAGATGGGAAATCATTTTCTTTTATGAAATGAGAAATGTTTCAAAGTGACAAGTTGAAAAATGGTTCAAATGGCTCTGACCACTATGGGACTTAACATCTGTGGTCATCAGTCCCCTTGAACTTAGAACTACTTAAACCTAACTAACCTAAGTACATCATACACATCCATGCCCGAGGCAGGATTCGAACCTGCGACCGTAGCAGTCGCGCGGTTCCGGTCTGAGCGCCTAGAACCGCTAGACCACCGCGGCAGGCAGTGACAAGTTGCTCCTCTGGAATATCCCTTAGGACATCAAAGATGAAAAAAATGTAAAGATGTTAATTTGCCGTTTTCTGTGTCGTCAAAGCTACCAGTTACGATTAAGGCGACTGAAAGCGAAGCTACACATTTTACTAAGCTAGTTATGTGGTTTCTCCAGATTAGTTTTTCGTGATTAGGTGCTGTCATTATTTCTTATTGCTCCTTTATATTAACGGAAGACCATGCGTTTCACGGTACTTGAGTTAACCGTTTCTATTCGAAAGTTAAGTCAATATCGCGGTCTTCTCACTCGCGCCTCGGTCATGTACCATCTGGACTAAGTTCCACAGTTTCAGTCCAACGAAGTGATGAGAGTTGAGCTTCTAGCTGACATAGTTTCAACTCACAAACAGTAGAAAAATATAGGAGTCGCTAACATTATTTGCTCACAACTTGTCGTGTATTTCCCGGACTGCTGCCGATGTTGGTGGATTGTGTCAGATAGTCACGTATCGGTATTACTCAACCCATGGAGAGATACTGCATTAACGAGCTGGGTCTATACACTTCGTCGCTAGCGAAGCGAGTCAGAGAAATTTCGTGGCAAAATAAGCATAACTAAAAAGCGTAATGCACGTCTTTGTGCTGTAAATAAATGGCAGTGATTCAAAGTGTACGCCCCGCTTCTTCCACTGCTATAGAACAGTTTATTACAGATTCATATAGCTGTAACGTTTTTTGCACCACAGTAAACATTTCCATACCATAGTGAAGAGTTACACGAAGCACTTGGCTGCCAGAAATAAATTTTTAAACAAGCTGCTGCAACCTGCGTTCTTAGCCGTCTCTCGATCACGAAACTAAGAGAATCCGACACAAAGACTAACGCTTTCACCAGTCTCAGTCCTAGAAATAGTGACGGCAAAACCCGCTCTAATTTAGTGGAAGATTTCGTCTTGATGTCTTGACCTAATCCTCGGTTACTTTTGAGAGAAAGAACTGCAACGAGACGCAAATGTTTCAAATCCCTACGTAGAGTCATCAAATTTAGAAAAAACACAGTATTCTGCCTCTGCATATGTAAAACCGGTAACAAACGACCTGGTGCTGAATAAGAGAAAATAGGGCGACTGAGAACCATGTCTGTACATCAATTCAGACTGCCTTGTGCTGGTTTTTTTTTTTTTAGCGCCTTTTTGTTAAACAGAGATTCTGACCTCTCCAGTTAAAATTGCGAAAGACTGTAATAGGCACAAATTTTGTAGTAGGAGCTACGGTTCACTAATTCTGATGACAGATTAATCTTAAAAAATTACTAAATCCCCCTTCGAGAGCTGTTAGCACAAGACTTCAGCAGAAGGAAGAGTGATTCGACAGATGTTACAGACGTCGTATACACCAGCTGGTAAATTAGCTGTGAACAATCATTTCGAATGAAAAACGCAATACATTGAATTTCAGAACAACTGTAAAGCTCCTTCTGGGGCAAGCGAATTTCTATGTACATTAATGATGCAGCATTACATGTGTAATTTGTGAAACACGTTAGCGCTGAGTGCGAAGCAGATCACGACCTGTGCACTCGTATGTGGCAGCGTTTTTGCGTATTGTTATTGGCCTTCCTTTTTTTTTAAGACAAAGTAAAGTCCATCAATGAAGCAGTGGGCCTTTTTTTGCAACTTTATACCCTGCTTAGCATAAACAATAGTAAATGTCCGATATTTATTTGAAACGCCGGGGGCGACATTTATTATTATTAACATCGATACACTTCTGAATAACTAGGTAAGAGAACCTTTGGGTTTGCTTGATGGACACCCAGGACATTGCTTTATATTTGTTAGCGAAGCTGTAATGAAAGGAGCCATCTCGCAATCCACAACCCGTAGAGTCTGCCTTAAGGGCACGAAATACTTCAGCACGTGGCCAGCGGTATCGCAATCCCACGCAGCTGATAAGCAAGTTCGCACCCGCTCTTGGTGGGGGTCCGTGTTGACGAACAATGAGTAAGCGTGCCGTGTATGGAGGTTAGTCATCAGGACGTGTAACTGCAATCTTTTATACTTGATATTAGCACATCATACAAAATTAATACGATTCAGTTGTGGATGAGGACTGCTCGGCAGACCAAGCGATGGGTCGTATGTTTTCGAACGAAAAGTGCAAGGTTATAGGTTCTGGGAACTACCTACAAATTGCAGTTCGCCGATAAGCAAGTTAGCGGAAGGACGCAGGTAAAGGAATTTGTCTGGCAGGACAGCTTATCGGCGGGCGACCCTCCTAACGACCTGTGACTAAGCGTCACGGGACACAGAGGCCTGCGGCGATAGCAGTGTTCGGCTAATGGCACAACCTGTGCAAAGTCCACCAACAGCTTAAGATGTTTCAAAAAATCGTTGAGCTCAATATGTGAGGCGAAGCGAGGCCACGTGCGTAGTTCGTCACCGTCTAGCGAATTATACTGCTAAATACTACGGCGACGCTCACCAAGGAAGATTTTGATTCCAGCAGTAAAAGAACGACATTAGAGAAGCCAGAAGCCTTGCTCGCTAAAATAGTTACGCTATATGTACTAAAAAAGAACCTCTATTATGATGTAATATCCAGTAAACCTCCTCTTATTGGACAGTTACTTTGTTCCAAGAGTGCTGCTAACAATAAAAAGGTCGCAAATATTGTAATTTAGAGGCAAAACCTGTAATTGAACGGCCTGTCTACTTTCCAGGTTAATAAGACGCACCTTCCGCATTCCGCATAAGCCCCCCCCCCCCCGCCCACACACACACACACACACACACACGTACACAAATAAGGCAAGCTACTGACTATACAGTACGTGGCGGAGGACGCTTCGTACAACCATTAGGCCTCTATCGATTCCATTCGTGAGAAAGAAGAAATCTCTGTCTATATGATTCTGTAAGCGTCTCAATAACATCATTAGGCCTCCTAGACGTAGGCGAGAAATATTTTTCAGTCACGTACATACAGCGCAATTAAAATTAGGAAAATAAGAGCGACCTCGCTGGGCTATGAGGTGTCTTAAAAAAAAAAAAAAGTTCAAATGGCTCTGAGTACTATGGGACTTATCTATGGTCATCAGTCCCCTAGAACTTAGAACTACTTAAACCTAACTAACCTAAGCACATCACACACTTCCATGCCCGAGGCAGGATTCGAACCTGCGACCGTAGCGGTCACGCGCTTCCGGACTAAAGCGCCTAGAACCGCACGGCCACCACGTTCGGCCGAGGTGTCTCATTTCCCATGTTCCACATATGAGTGGAACGGCAAGAGATTTGAACATATGGTACAATAAAAAGTGCTCTACCACACATGATTTCCAGAGTATGGATGTAGATACTAGGGATGGTACAGGTTCTCTAAATATAAAAAAAAAAAAAAAGTTTTGCGAAAGAAGCGTCTCCTTTCAGCAACTCCTATATTAAGTTCCCCGAGCGTCTTTTGAAATTTTCACACGCAATGCAAAGACATTTTAACGATTTTGGGAGCGGGACTGTGAATTTACTGAAAGCTTCCCATCAGACTTGATACGGCCACCAAGAACTGAACCATTAGTCCTGAACGACTCACACCAGAGCTTAGTATGCGATGTTCGTAACACATGCATGGCTGTTGCACTTCACTATAATACTTCTGGCTGTACTGATGAGTCATATTCGAGTACGCGATACGCTCGACTTCCTCTTAACGAAGCTCTGCAATAAAAGTGGGACATTGTCATGTTAGAACGGTTATTTTCATCTGAATTCTATCAAAATGGGCTGACTGGGTAAAAGTTACCTTTGGACCAACACTTAGTGCCTAATGTTGTGGTCTCGCACGCGGCGTGTTCAAATGAAACGGACCGAATTATAAATCCTTCACAGATATAGCTGTTAATCGATGTACATAGACGGTAAGTGGATAACATTCTGGTTCAGAGTCAAACATTCTGGTTTTCGCAATCGATGACCGCTTATCTTGATATCCGAAGTTATGACTCAAGATTGTTACAGAGTTTTGTGTAGAAGGGTCTGCAGAACTCGCTCAGGGAACAAAATACGGTACAAATGAACGGCTTATTTCAATAGTGGTAGAAGTCCATTACCTCCACTTTTCTGCCTATAATGCTCTTGAAATTAATGACGCTAACAAACAGAAAGAAATGTTCATCTCTAGCAAGAAGCCATATGCTTGAATACTCTGGTATATCAACTGCAGATGTTTCAGCGCTAATTTAACTTTAGGACCCTCTATATGAAAATGAACAAAAATGGACTTGTACCACTATTGAAATAAGCCCTTCATATGTTGCCGTAGTGTCTCATTCATTATTTGCAGTTAAATACCGTACTTCTAGAAAATTCAGTAATTTACGTATGATCTCTGGTATCCAGCAACAAATTCGTTTATCTCGAGTGCAGCTAAAATCTACTTGCATTTTCAGATGATTACCGCATAGAGATAATAAACTAGGAGGTGGTATGTCGTGCACTGCGAATATGACATTCTTTTGACTAAAGTGTGAGAACGTGAATAACTGCAGTGCTTTGAACAGATCAGCGGCTTTATGACCTAATTTACGTTAACAGCAGTTTCTCTCTACAACCCCTGGAAGTTCTACCAGGAGGGTTGGTTCAGCGGAGTAGTATTCAGAAGAACTTCCGGGTAGGTGGGGAAGTGCGAGACAGCTACTTACAGAACTGAAGCTGTGAGGATGGGACGTGAGTCGTGCTTTGAAGTTCAGTATAGCATAGCCCACGAAAAGCAAGAGTCTGGGTATTGATCCGGGTCCGGCACACAGATTTAACCAGGCAAACATTTTCAAAGCAGTGCATTTTCCGCTGCTGAGGGAAAGTTTTCCAAATTTCACAACAATAGCTGGTAAATGCCCTGTTCGCTCGAAGCACAGCAAGTAGCCAGTACGGTCCGTATTTGGCCTGAATTTGATATCAGGAAATTGCATGGCGTTCGTTGGCACATATATTTATCCAGGTTATTAGGATTCTTAGTTTGAGTCTTTCGTTAACAGTACTAGTGCAGTTGATTGGGGTATTAGCATATTTAGTGTAGTTTTCTGCTCTGAAGTTTCAGGAGATACAGGAGATAAAGCAGCGCGGAGTGGCCGTGCTGTTTGAGGCGCCATGTCACCGACAGCGCGGCCCCTCCAACCGGAGGTTCGAGTCCTTCCTCGGGCATGGGTGTGTGTTGTTCTTTGTTTAAGTTAGTTTAAACAGTGTGTAAGTCTAGGGACAGATGACCTCAGCATTTTGGTCCCTTAGGAATTCACACACATTTGAACATTTTAAAGATACATTGACGTCGTCGATCGATGGTCCATCTTCAACGAACATGTTTCAGACCATTAATAAAGGTCTGTTAAAGCTTTGGGATGCAGCGGCACTCGCTTATGATGCCGGACAGTTGCGATCGCGGACGTTAGGGATCGGCAGAGTTTGCGGAACATCTGCGCCACTGCCTTCGCCAAGAGGTTTGAGCAGCCATCCCTCAGACAAGGGAGGACCTTCCTTGTGCTCGTGGTGTCCACTTTTGAGCCGCCGTTTCCGCTTCCCGCCTGACCGAGGGGCCTCCTTCTTCGACATCTTGGCTTCTAGAAGTCATGTTGTCAATTATAAATGCTGATATAATTATTAATGATGCCGCACTATAAAATGTATTTTAGATAAAGTAGTTGCATCTAATACCAACATACACCGAAGTGCAAAATAAAGTGGTATAGGCATGTGACTCAAATACAGAGATATGTAAACAGGCAGAGTGCGGCGCTGCGGTCGGCAACGCCTATATAATACAACAAGTGTTAAATTGGTAATTGCAGCTACAATGGCAGGTTATCAAGATTTAAGTGAGTTTGAACGTGGTGTTTTAGTTGGCGCTCGAGCGATGGAACACAGCATTTCCGAGTACCGTGGATACCAGGAATCCGGTAAAACATCAAATCTCCGACATCACTGCGGCAGGGAAAAGATCCTGCAAGAACGGGGCTAACTGAAGAGAATCGTTCAACGTGGCGGAAGTGCAACCCTTCCGCAAATTGCTGCAGATTTCAATGCTGGGCCACCAACAAGGGTCAGCGTGCGAACCATTCAGCGAAACGTCATCGGTACCCTTAGTGACTGCGCAACATAAAGCTTCACGCCTTGCCTAGGCCTGTCAACACAACATTGGACTGTTGACGACTGGAAACATGTTGCCTGTTCGGACGAGTCTTGCTTCATATTTTATCGAGCGGATGGACGTCAACGGGTACGGACACAACCTCATGAATCCATGGTCTGTTCAGGATGGTGGAGGCTCTGTAATGGTGTGCGGCGTGTGCAGTTGGAGTGATATGGGACTCCTGATACGTCTAGATACGACTCTGACAGATGACACGTACGTAAGCATCCTCTCTGATCACCTGCATCCATTCATGTCCATTGCGCATTCCGACGGACTTGGGCAATTCAAGCAGAACAATACGACATCCCACACGTCCAGAATTGCTGCAGCGTGGCTCCAGGAACTCTCTTCTGAGTTTAAGCACTTCCGCTGGCCACCAAATTCCCCAGACATGAACATTATTGAGCACATGCCTTGCAACGTGTTGTTCTCCATCCCCTCGACCTCTTACGGATTTATGGACAGCCCTGCAGGATTCATGATGTCAGTTCCCTCCAGTACTGCTTCAGACATTAGTCGAGTCTATGCCACATCGTATTGCAGCACTTCTGCGTGCTCGAAGGGATCCTACACGATATTAAGCAAGTGTAGCACTTCCTTTGGCTCTACAGTGTATTTCCAATTACCGTTTCATTGAAGCGGAATATAAAACATCTTTTCGACGTACGGAAGTAGAAGCATTTAGAACTTTTGGGAAACGAGAACAATACCACTAAATATGTCGATATGAAATTAGTTCTTCCAAGCATAAATTAAGTCCCACTCTCCATCCGTCTGTACGGTAGCTTCTTTCGATAGAAAGAGGCCATCACCATGGGAGGAACAGCAGAGCAACACTGCAAAAAGAATGCAGATGTTCGCTTGCCATTTTGAACGCAGTATTTATGGCATTTTAATTACTATGACTGACGGTCCAAAACACAGTAACAAAAGAAGAAATGGGTATGCGAATGGTTGTAAAGAAGCACAACATATTCCGTGTTAATTTACTTACAAAATTCTTTATCCCTTGCTTCCAAAAATTCGCTAATAATGTGTCGTGGGACAGCGTTCAAAACAGAGAAAAAGAGTATGGGCACTAAATAGGAATTTACAGTTGAAAAAAGTTAGATGCACCTTTAATTTCTGGTGATAGGAGGGTCATGTGACTAATGTTTAATGTTTGCTTCGTTAAGTTGTTGATTAAAGGCTAGTTAACCTAGCTGTGACCAGCTAGTTCCATCATTAAACTATTTAGGGAAACTGTTATGAGGCGCCCGCATCTCGTGGTCGTGCGGTAGCGTTCTCGCTTCCCACGCCCGGGTTCCCGGGTTCGATTCCCGGCGGGGTCAGGGATTTTCTCTGCCTCGTGATGGCTGGGTGTCGTGTGCTATCCTTAGGTTAGTTAGGTTTAAGTAGTTCTAAGTTCTAGGGGACTTATGACCACAGCAGTTGAGTCCCATAGTGCTCAGAGCCATTTGAACCATTTTGAACTGTTATGAGGCCATGAAAATTATTTTACAACCAACGGAGGCTCATTACCTTCACACTTTGCATAGGCGTTGGACTGTAAAAACGACAAAATATTTACCACTTTTATGTAAGTACTACAGTACACTATATTGCTGGTTCAATTACTCAATAATTTAACTAAATAACCTGCGGGTATTCAGTAGTCTTAATAGGTTTTAATGCATTATTTTTAAGACATTTTAGTCTAGTTTTGAGCGCGGACAATGGCTTTCAAGCAGGACATAATGTTGCCAATCTCTTCATATTTTTATACATTTCTATGTATCCTATTGTCACCTTCGGTCTCCTCTTCTTACCTTCAAGATTCATCTCCAGCGTCATGTACATGCAGTTTACGAGCTCCGCTTCCTTTTTCAAGCACTCCACCAAATAGGTGATTCTAGGGTGAGGTTTTCCAGTACTATTATTTATTTTGTTGTGCCACCATTCAACAGCATTTCTTAGTTCGGTGCCTCTTTCCGTAGCAATTTCACGTTGCTATGTGGATATCCTCATTCTACCGCCGCTTGTCCACAAAGTAGTCAAAAAACTGAGAAATCCTTTCGTTGTCAGTATCTTGTGCATGAAACTCAAACCATCCCTTATGTCCTACAGTTCTTCAAATACCAGCGCTGCAAACGTGCTGACGCGAAGTCTTAAATCTGGAATCCTCAGCTAGACGGAGATCGTCTTCTCCATATGTTCTTCTTCGTAAGGAAATAACATTCATGTATTTTACTTGAGGGGATAACACTTGGTTTAAGAATCATGATAGAAGGTTGTATACATGGAAGAACCCTGGAGATACTAAAAGGTATCAGATAGATTATACAATGGTAAGACAGAGATTTAGGAACCAAGTTTTAAATTGTGAGACATTTCCAGGGGCTGATGTGGACTCTGACCACAATCTATTGGTTATGACCTGTAGATTAAAACTGAAGAAACTGCAAAAAGGTGGGAATTTAAGGAGATGGGACCTGGATAAACTGAAAGAACCAGATGTTGTACAGAGTTTCAGGGAGAGCATAAGGGAACAATTGACAGGAATGGGGGAAAGAAATACAGTAGAAGAAGAATGGGTAGCTTTGAGGGATGAAGTAGTGAAGGCAGCAGAGGATCAAGTAGGTAAAAAGACGAGGGCTAGTAGAAATCCTTGGGTAACAGAAGAAATATTGAATTTAATTGATGAAAGGAGAAAATATAAAAATGCAGTAAATGAAGCAGGCAAAAAGGAATACAAAAGTCTCAAAAATGAGATCGACAGGAAGTGCAAAATGGCTAAGCAGGGATGGCTAGAGGACAAATGTAAGGATGTAGAGGCTTATCCCACTAGGGGTAAGATAGATACTGCCTACAGGAAAATTAAAGAGACCTTTGGAAATAAGAGAACCACTTGTATGAACATCAAGAGCTGAGATGGAAACCCAGTTCTAAGCAAAGAAGGGAAAGCAGAAAGGTGGAAGGAGTATATAGAGGGTCTATACAAGGGCGATGTACTTGAGGACAATATTATGGAAATGGAAGAGGATGTAGATGAAGATGAAATGGGAGATACGATACTGCGTGAAGAGTTTGACAGAGCACTGAAAGACCTGAGTCGAAACAAGGCCCCCGGAGTAGACAACATTCCATTGGAACTACTGACGGCCTTGGGAGAGCCAGTCCTGACAAAACTCTACCATCTGGTGAGCAAGATGTATGAAACAGGCGAAATACCCTCAGACTTCAAGAAGAATATAATAATTCCAATCCCAAAGAAAGCAGGCGTTGACAGATGTGAGAATTACCGAACAATCAGTTTAATGAGCCACAGCTGCAAAATACTAACACGAATTCTTTACAGACGAATGGAAAAACTAGTAGAAGCCGACCTCGGGGAAGATCAGTTTGGATTCCGTAGAAATACTGGAACACGTGAGGCAATACTGACCTTACGACTTATCTTAGAAGAAAGATTAAGGAAAGGCAAACCTACGTTTCTAGCATTTCTAGACTTAGAGAAAGCTTTTGACAATGTTGGCTGGAATACTCTCTTTCAATTTCTAAAGGTGGCAAGGGTAAAATACAGGGAGCGAAAGGCTATTTACAATTTGTACAGAAACCAGATGGCAGTTATAAGAGTAGAGGGACATGAAAGGGAAGCAGTGGTTGGGAAGGGAGTAAGACAGGGTTGTAGCCTCTCCCCGATTTTATTCAATTTGTATATTGAACAAGCAGTAAAGGAAGCAAAAGAAAAATTCGGAGTAGGAATTAAAATCCATGGAGAAGAAATAAAAACTTTGAGGTTCGCCGATGACATTGTAATTCTGTCAGAGACAGCAAAGGACTTGGAAGAGCAGTTGAACGGAATGGATGGTGGCTTGAAGGGAGGGTATAAGATGAACATCAACAAAAGCAAAACGAGGATAATGGAGTGTAGTCGAATTAAGTCGGGTGATGTTGAGGGTATTAGATTAGGAAATGAGACACTTAAAGTAGTAAAGGAGTTTTGCTATTTGGGGAGCAAAATAACTGATGATGGTCGAAGTAGAGAGGATATAAAATGTAGACTGGCAATGGCAAGGAAAGCGTTTCTGAAGAAGAGAAATCTGTTAACATCGAGTATAGATTTAAGTGTCAGGAAGTCATTTCTGAAAGTATTTGTATGGAGTGTAGCCATGTATGGAAGTGAAACATGGACGGTAAATAGTTTGGACAAGAAGAGAATAGAAGCTTTCGAAATGTGGTGCTACAGAAGAATGCTGAAGATTAGATGGGTAGATCACATAAGTAATGAGGAGGTACTGAATAGGATTGGGGAGGAGTTTGTGGCACAACTTGACCAGAAGAAGGGATCGGTTGGTAGGACATGTTCTGAGGCATCAAGGGATCACCAATTTAGTATTGGAGAGCAGCGTGGAGGGTCAAAATCGTAGGGGGAGACCAAGAGATGAATACACTAAGCAGATTCAGAAGGATGTAGGTTGCAGTAGGTACTGGGAGATGAAGAAGCTTGCACAGAATAGAGTAGCATGGAGAGCTGCATCAAACCAGTCTCAGGACTGAAGACCACAACAACAACAACTTGAGGGGAATACCTGACGAAGGGCCGATATAGCAGCTGCCTCAAAATCGACGTTCCCTCCTCTACGACACCACTGAACTGCTTGTTTAATCAGGCAAAACAGCTGAAGATATGTGCCTTTCATCTTATTAGCAGAGCAAGTACAGCAGGAATAATGTTTGCTTAGTAAATCGGGCCTCATAAAATTAGTGAAAACCGTTTGCTGCACCTCTTAAATGTTCCATCCATAAAAAAAATGAAGAAACGTTATTAAGCTTTCTTTCCCTGGTTCCACTGAAAATTATTATCCTTTCCTATAATCTATCGTCTTATAGAAGAAAACTGCTGCCATCTCTCATTTTTAAGAGATCTTCATGAAGATTCGTTTCATAAGAGTTCTTCTGCTCTTGTTGGTTCCCCAACGCTTGACTCCGATGAGACTTTAGGCCCCCTTAATAGGTTCTGAATTAGGCAGCACTATGACAAAGTCATAAACTGTATTATGAAGATTTCCCACTTCATCCACGTACATCTCGGGTAACTGCATAGATTCTTCTCGAGCCCCTCTATTCAACCTCTACACTTGCTTCTTCACTTCCAGAGCAGCATCATCAGATGGTCCACAGAGATGTTCTGATGCATTAAGCGCTTCTCCGCTCTTTGAATGCGTCCTTCCCTTGCAATGATCCAATTTTAAGAGCAATCATTCTCGCGTAACAACAACTTCTCTAGATTCATTCGCTTGACGGTATGCGTGACCATTGTAATTGGCAAAAGGCCTACCCCTGCTCATTATAATAACTCCCATACTGATTGTGCACTAGGAATCTCGGAAGTAAAGTGGGCGTAAGGATTTGTGTTTCGACCAGCGTGGCGTTATCCCATCGCAGCAGGTAAAACCGCAAATGTCTGGACACCATCCAGGGAATTCCAGGGGCAGGGGGATGGAGGAGGAGGAGGAGACAGGGGTACCCAGCCCTTCGGAGGAGGTAAAATAGCAAATGTCCGGGGTAGCACGTGTCTCCGTTCGCAAGAGTCCGGACGCCCAAGCTTTACGGGTACACTTCAGGCAGCCTCCACGTGACTCTCTGCTTAAGTACGGGAAATCCCCGACTCCTGGTGGGGACCTGCTGCGAAATGTCGTCCGAGGAACCACCACACATACCTGAGTTCCGCTACGTTCCCTGATGCCGTGGCCTTATGTGATTCGGATGCTTTTCCATGTCTGTGTGATATTTCTCGAGTCAGTTTTCAGTCTGATCCGTCACGAATCGATTAAAATTTTACTCTCATCATTGTTCTCATGATTCAGTGGTGCTGCCAGGAGCATTCTTTAAGCTATTTGCAGAATTCATGTGCTGACGATTTTCACTCCCAAGCTTCACTAATTATTCAGAACATTTCTTGGCCACTTCCTTATAAACTGATTCAAAATGATGTAGCGAGATTGTGAACACTGTTTCACAGTGTACAGTTCGCAGATATCACTACAGTAGACCTACATTTGATTTGGACTTCTACTCAATAACGAGGCAAGTGACGACATTGCGATAACGGTATTCTGTTCACAGAACTCGGTTCGAAAAACTTTGTCGTCTTACCAGGCCCCATATTTCAGGATTACCTGATATAAAGGCGTTATCGACAGACACTGCTCGTAATAATGAACAATTTTCATGTCTCGTAAGTTTCAAGAATGTAAGTTTGGCTCAGTTTAACTCAGTTCGTTACATGAATCGTAATGTTGTGTTCCTTTCTCAGATATACAGTGCTGAACAAAAAACAGTAGCACCACGAATAACTCGCGGGAATTACGCGAAACTGTTACATATGACTTACAGTAAAGTTCAGAGGCAAGCCAATAAAACAACGCAGTTTCTGATTTTTTTTTTGTCTGCCTGTAGAGACTTGAAATGTCTGTGGCAACGTAAGGTATCGTTCTGGAAGACATTATTGGATCGTATCATTGGCTATTTGATATAGAATGATCCTACAACAAGCTGGTCCAGAGAAGGAAAGAATTTCTCCTCCCACATACTGAATGACTCAGCATATAGAAGACAGCTTTGAAAGGCAGATTACCGGGGCAGTGTTTATAGACCGGCAGCAGCCTACGACAGAATTAACCATACTCTTCTGCTTAGGAAGATCTACTACATCAGAAAAGACTATATTTTCATCCAGGCCAGCGGGAACCTTGTCCAGAACAGACGTTTCTTCGTAGAGTCCCGAGGACAAAGGATCAGATGGACGAGACAGAAGAATGGGCTGCCTCAAGGAAGCATGCTGTGCTGGCATCAGCTCTAGTCGCTATCTATATAGATGAACCAGCTCCTACAGGAAGAAACTGAAAGCTTCATTTAACCAGATGATCACGCGCCATCGCAGGTCAGGGAGAAAGACACTGAAAGTAGCGAGCGAAAACTGTCACCTGTCCACCTACCACATGACGCACCAGCTGAATCCAAATCTAAAGACTCAGACGTGTAGATTCCACCTGAAGAACAAGGAGGTCACTACAAGCCTACAGATTACCTGGAAATAAACTCTGCTGGAATGCTGCACAGCCCCTAAATGTTTGGACGGAAAGCTGACGTTTAAGGAATATTGCATAAATACCAAGCAGAAAGTGGGCGCAAGGAGCATTGTCGTAAGGATGATCACAGGAACATCTACAAACATACTCCGTAAGCACCGTACAGTGCGTGGCGGAGGGTATGCTGTACCACAACTAATAACTTCCTTTCGGTTCCACTCGCAAACAGAGCGAGGGAAGTGGGACTGGCTCTGTGTCTCCTTATGAGCCACATCTTATCTTGGTCGTCCTTACGCGGAATCTGCGATGGCGGCAATAGAGTCGTTCAGCACACATTATCAAATGTCGGATCTCTAAATTTTCACTGTTCCTAGAAAAGAACGTCTCCTTCCCTTTAGGGGTTCACATTTGTGCTCCAGAAGCATCTTCGTCATACTTGAATATCACCACACACGGTGTTGGAATGTTGTGCCGGTTGCACTTTTGGTCCACTGTGAGCAATCGCGGTATCCACATCGTACACAGCTTATTCATAGCCATTTCTCCGTGCAACATATTATGCACTCGCTGAGTTCAGATGCCTACAATCTCATGAATTTTTATTCGGCGGTCTTGATTTTGTCGATGGTTTCCTTCGTGGTGACGGCCGGAGAGCGTTTCGTATTCGGTGCCTGTCAGAGCGCGTTTAAATTCTTTAACCCAAAAGTAAATGGTGTTCAATGATGCTGCAGAGTCCGCGTAAATGTATTCCCATTACGATTTTTGTTTTGTGCGACAGTCCAAACCTCTAAACGAAAATGTTCAAAAACAGCACGAAACTCGGTTTTCTCCATTTTCAGTCGCAGTCAACACACTGTCCAACTACGACGGCTGTCAGCAATGAACTGTGAAAGGAGGCTACACTGAGCCACAGCGCCAGAGATTGCGCCAAAGAGTTTTATTCCGCCGCCTCCACTGGCAGTTCTTGTCGAGAAGTCGTAGTAGGCAGTGCTTATCGAGAAGTCGTGGTGGAGAGTGCTTGTTGAGATGTAGCAGTGGTGAGTCGTTGTTGAGAAGATCCCATGGAGAGTGCTTGTTCAGAACTTGTAGTAAGTATTGTTTTGATGGGCTAGACACCAGATGTTGTTGGATTAGGGATGCTGTAATGTGCTTTTCGTCAATATATGTGAAGGTAAAAAAATTCCTTTTTTTTCCAATCGCGCCCAGATCAGTGGGCCTCCTTTCTATCGTCAAATTCATTCCCCAGAGCATTACTATAAGTAATAATTATGAATTTTTTTACCTTCATATATATTGACGAAAAGCACATTACAGCATCCCTAATCCAACAACATCTGGTGTCTAGCCCATCAAAACAATACTTACTACAAGTTCTGAACAAGCACTCTCCATGGGATCTTCTCAACAACGACTCACCACTGCTACATCTCAACAAGCACTCTCCACCACGACTTCTCGATAAGCACTGCCTACTACGACTTCTCGACAAGAACTGCCAGTGGAGGCGGTGGAATAAAACGCTTTGGCGCAATCTCTGGCGCTGTGGCTCAGTGTAGCCACCTTTCAACTGTTCACAGTAATTTGTTGAAATTCTTTGTACGGCCATTGGAATAATCAGGTCAACCAACCATCTAGGCGGACAAGAAGTTCCATTACTTCATGGAAATTTACCAGACTTATCAAACCGCCCTCACAAATAATCTTTGTGTGTTACAGATGAAAGAGTCCCCGACTTGCACCTGGTGGATTTGGGCTTCGTCCATCCCGGAGTTGGTGACCTGATCGTTCCCTAATTCATGCAAAGTGTTTCCTGATCGGCTGCCTGAGAGCTAGTGGCTTTGTCATGATGGCTGTTGTTGTAAATAAACTTGCGAAAAATTGTGGTAGGAAACATCATTTTCGAGGAAAGTGCTGTCAGCGGCACAAAGAACTGACCAGTGAAAGTTATTACGGTCTGCTCGTGGCCGGAGTGTTTAAAAGGTTTTCAGGAGATACTTGAGAGCTCGCGAAATAGTCAACCCGGCCAGCAGCCCTCCCTGACATAGGAGGACCTCTGGGGCGGAGGTGCTGTGTAAATACGCGCCCTAGGTGCGGTGTTTTCCTGTGAGTCCTCACTTGTCGACTTTGAATTATTGCCCTGTCTTTGTAGGGCTTATCGGCGGCAGAAGCTGCGAATTAAAAAAATCCTTATCAGTCAATGTTGCAATTAAATTTTACTGTTTACTAGTTTCGACTTATCTACAAGCCATCTTCAGATCAGGACAAGATACACAGACTAGTGTACAAGTGTTAAACGGCGGGACACAGTGTCATAATTTGTGTGAGCAGGATCGTTCGTTATACAATCCAATGGAACAATGAAGTAAATTATCGCAAAAAAAGGTCGTCAAATGTAATGCACACTGACAGAGTAAGACGAATTACATATGTGGACACAGGGAACAGCCTTGCAACGTTATGTTATGCTGAAGTAACTAATTTAAGTTCTTTTTCATATAGTTCCATAACTGTCACCCACGGCAGGATACGTCCGTCGTTATTACTTTTTTTTGGAAAGAAAAACATTCCTGTGCTAATAGAGATCAATTGCGATTGATAAAATCCTTTCCGACAATGTTGTTTTCTACTCATTACGCCGCGAAAGGATGAAAATGGATTCCCTAGTGTTTCCATGAGTGATCTGATGCTTTTCCGTACGATATGCAGATGGCTGATGTCGCCCTAAAAGGGTTATTCCCGTTGAAACTCAGTGATGGTTTCAGTGAATCAATAATTGATAATGATAACGTTACTGCCAACAATAGCAGGCTGTATTCTGCCTAACGATATCTCCTGAGCGCAGTCGCTGTCTGCGGTGTAGGTGAACGGATTTCGGATGGATGGTGCATGGTAAGAAATATTAAACTATCTAATGTTGCCACAGTAAGGGTTATATTGTCGGGTAATTAGGTGAAAAGTACAGTTATACAGCGGTATCTCTCAATATAGTTAAAGGTGTGTTTCATCATGAATTCGTAAACTAAGCGCCAGAGATTTACTCTCAGACACTACAAGAGGCTTTGTTAATCATGGCGAGGTTTAATGCTAAAATTGCAATGGCGTGCTTTCGACGAAGGCGAGGCAGCAAATTACTTTTCCCACATAAATCTCGCAAAATGATTTCAGAAATGCGAGCTCATGCGGGGGCTTGCCGGCAGTTGTGCTCCCCGCACACCCTTAATAAACTGTGCGCTACGAGAAGTACCCTCCACCACTCTCGATAAGGTTCCTTGAAGAATGTAGATGTGGATTATACGGTACCTCAGTGTTTATAACAACTGACGATGGTAAAGACTTGTCTGGAGCACGTCTTCTTTTTACTGCTACTGGATGTGTCTGTGTGCGTGGGGGAGGGGGCGAAAGGAAGGCGGAAGAGGGAATCAGTACTTGTGTATAGTGGAAATTAAAATATAGCAATTACTGCTCACTTCTAAAAGTGATAGGTGACTGACACTTACACTAAAGCAAAGACGTGGATCGTCTTAGGAGATGGTGTACATCTGTGTGTGTTCTCCGGAAAGGAAAGGTAGTATCCCGTCGACGACTTTGTCATTAGAAACAAAGGACTAGCTTCAAAGGAGCCATAGCGGTACCCGCCTCTATCGATTTAGGACAAACACGGAAAAACATAAATTTGAATGCCGAGTGAGTATCCAATATTTAATAACCTACGCTACTTATCCAGGTCGAAGTCCACGTTAGACTGTGTGATAGGTAAAGCTGGAAGTGTCGAGTAACTGTACAGCATGTCCTCCCTCTCCTTCGCTACCCACTTGGCGCGACAGGAATGACGCACGGGTACTCGTTCTTCCAGGGTCGGCTTGTCTCCCATGAGTGGAACACAAAAGATGATTTCACAATGCCGGTACACAAAGCAGCTTCCGTCTGACGCCCCAGGGTAGCATCCGGGGTACAAAGTGTGTCTGAATCAGCATACAGTACTCTCCGTTTCTCCAAGATATCCACACCTTTCTTTACCACTTCACTGGGGGTAGGAAAGTATCAACTGTCTAACGTGACTTCCCCCTTTGGCAATGCTTTGTGTACGCGAAAAAGTCAACTTGTACCGCACTGCGGATTCATTGTTAAACAGCGACACCCCTCCCTATCGTAACAGTAGCTTCGAGCCAGTTCTAGGGTCACAGGAAGACATACCAACTCCTGTGGCACCAAACGATGCAAAGCCCCGTTGCGTTGAAATAAACGTCTGGGTAGTTACATTGTTAACTACGAGTGACTACAATTTGCAGGAGTAATGTATCAGAAGTAATAAATTTCTAGTAACTTCCCTCGTGGAATTATACTGAAAGATTATTTTTTAATACATTGTGGGAGTGAACAGTAATCAATGCTGTTACAAATATTTACTATCAAAAACAGTCTTGATCACAATTTATTTATTCCGGTGACCACTACTGTGGTCGAAACCGGTCACCGGAATAAATAAATTGTGATCAAGACTGTTTTTGATAGTAAATATATGTATATATACTGAAAGAGTTTCACATTAAACTAATTTCCGAATGAAATAGCGTTGATAATGTTCACGATACAAAAAGTACTCTAACGGGCACTGTTCAATATTCAATGAGCTGTCTGCGAACTGAAAGGTGCAACACCAGAGAGACAGTAGCGAAAATCAGGAAAACCTGAAAAGGATAGACACTTGGTGGAGGGACTCGCACTTGGCCTTGAACGTAAATAAATGTAAAGTACTGAGCATGAATACATCACTGGGAACCGTACCATGCGTAAAACACATAATAATAGCTGTCCGGAATTGTCGTGGGAATGCAGATGCGAGCCTAAGAATCACTGCAAAATTCCTAAGGAAATGTAATTCACCCGTAAAAGAAGGTGCCGTGTTTCTTGATTTCCGCAAGGCGTTTGATACAGTTCCCCACAGTCGTTTAATGAAGAAGGTAGGAGGAGCATATGGACTTTCGGACCAATTGTGTTATTGGATTGAGGAGTTACTAGATAACAGAACGCAGCATGTCATTCTCAATGGAGACAAATCTTCCAAAGTGAGAGTGATTTCAGGTGTGCCGCAGGGGAGCGACGTGGGACCGTTCACAATATATATAAATGACCTTGTGGATAACATCGGAAGTTCACTGAGGCTTTTTGCAGATGATGCTGTAGTATATCGAGAGGTTGTAACAATGGATAATTTGACTGAAATGCAGGAGGATCTGCAACGAATTGACGCATGGTGCAGGGAATGGCAATTGAATCTCAACGTAGGAAAGTGCAATGTGCTGCGAATACATAGAAATAATGATCTTTTATCATTTAGCTACAATATAGCAGGTCAGCAACTGGAAGCAGTTAATTCCATAAATTATCTGGGAGTAGGCATTAGGAGTGATTTAAAATGGAATGACCGTATAAAATTAATCGTCGGTAAAGCAGATGCCAGACTGAGATTCATTGGAAGAATCCTGAGGAAATGCAGTCCGAAAAAAAAGGAAGCAGGATGCAGTACAATTGTTCGCCCACTGCTTGAATACTACTCACTGGTGTAGGATCCGTACCAGATAGGGTTGATAGAAGAGATAGAGAAGATACAACGGAGAGCAGTGCGCTTCGTTACAGGATCATTTAGTAATCGCGAAAGCGTTACGGAGATGATAGATAAACTCCAGTGGAAGACTCTGCAAGAGAGACGTTTTTGTTGAAGTTTCGAGAACATACCTTCATCGAGGAGTCAAGCGCTATATTGCTCCCTCCTGCGTATATCTCGCGAAGAGACCATGAGGATAAAATCAGAGAGATTAGAGCCTACACAGAGGCATACCGACAATCTTTCTTTCCACGAACAATACGAGACTGGAATAGAAGGGAGAACCGATAGAGGTACTCAGGGTAAACTCCGCCACACACCGTCAGCTGGCTTGCGGAGTATGGATGTAGATGTAGATGAAAGAGGTAGCTTACAAAAGCTTCGACAAATTCATGAGTATTGCTCGTCTGTTACGGACCATTAGCAGACTGCATTAATAGGGCAGATAGGAAAAATCCAAAGAAGTTCCGTGTGTTTCGTGACGGGTCCATTTATATATACATCTCATGTGCTTATTGCCCCGTGGAGAAGAGTTAAAATTCATGGTATGTACTCTCCAACAAGAGTCGGGCAACATATTACTTCCACCCACAGGCACCCTGCGGTACGATCAAGAGACGGAAATTCAGAGTTCGTACGGAAGACGTACCGTCAGTCGTTTTAACACATTTTCCGCCTATGAAATATAATAGAGGAAAATGGCAGAGCTCCCAGAAGTAGTTTCGTAGTGTGTATGAGGACGGTGAAACTCAATGTACAACATTGGAAGTAGACACATTGCACTATTTTTAAAATTTCCAACAAAACTTGCATCATGAATCACTCTGCCTCTGCGGCTCTAGTACTACACAACACCTACCAAGCTTGAAGGATGATTAACAGCAGTATCAAATCTGAGGAACGACGAAGCACGAAATTAACGAAAGAGAGTTTTCTTATTTGTTTGTGTACCGAGTTTCTGAGTCAGAGGTGGTAATCGGTATTAGCATAGCAAAGTGTGGAAAAATGTCTAAAAACCAGTTTCAGGCAGTCCAAGCAAACGGTCGTTAATACGTCACCATTGTTCAAAGCGGATTTATCTTGCCTCCCTGTCTCGCAGGTCGATGACGCTAAAGCATTATACCTCACGTGCTGGTCAAAGTTCTCAAACAATAATGGCAATCATCTGTAGTGTAAACCAAAGAAACACGTACACTACCCATCTCAGGGAAAAAGACTTCTTTGGTAGCACTTGAACACAAAACACAAGTTGCAGAATAAGGAATCAGTTCTTATGTGCGCATAACCTAATCAGTTTCGGAATTTACTGTGACGTTCAGTTTTAGTAATGGTTAAGGGCTGATAATGGGAGGCATATCAGCCCTTGTGTTCGCATATGCCTGCGGTCAGAATGCTGCTGTAAAGGGTATTTGTAAAAAGTTCATCCTATTTCACAACACTATTTTTCTGCATTATTCGGATGAATTTTGACTTCGGCGTCGAAACTAAAAGCTTACCTCTGCGCCAGTTGTAAGTTACCGGTTTATGTTTTGTAGGTAGATGTCTCCCTCGCGGAGCTCCTCGCTCGCACGGTCATTCGTTACCCGACGTTCGTCGCTTCCTGATGCGATAACGTAGCAACAATAGCGTGTTGCACTCCACGTTTCAAAACGTACAATTCAATTACAACACTGTGCGGCGTGATTATTGTGTAGAGTAAGACATTACATCTGCAACGTAAGAGGCGAACTGATATTGCATTGCATCTGGATCTCGCGGCATATGCATGTCTTTTTCCTTTTTCGGGAAGAGGGGAGGTCGGGATATGAAACACTTAGTTAACATGCCTACGTTTCCAACAACTCTGGGTGAACTACGACGCTGCCTAGCAACGGCACTGAACGGTCGCAGGTTCGAATCCTGCCTCGGGCATGGATGTGTGTGATATCCTTAGGTTAGTTAGGTTTAAGTAGTTCTAAGTCTAGGGGACTGATGACCTCAGATGTTAGGCCGGCCGGTGTGGCCGTGCGGTTCTAGGCGCTTCAGTGACCGCTACGGTCGCAGGTTCGAATCCTGCCTCGGGCATGGATGTGTGTGATGTCCTTAGGTTTGTTAGGTTTAAGTAGTTCTAAGTTCTAGGGGACTGATGACCACAGATGTTAAGTCCCATAGTGCTCAGAGCCATTTGAACCTCAGATGTTAAGACCCATAGTGCTTAGAGCCATTTGAACCATTTGAGCAGACGTGCACGCAGACGTATGGTACTAAGTTGAATACGGCGTGGATGTTTGAAATGCCTGCGATGGAGAGCACATTGCACATTTGTGAAAGGCAAATGAAAATTCTGATTCTGTACGCAGTTGTTAAAAATATCTCAAGGTTCTATGTGCATGTACGTAAAAGATTTAGTATTGTAAAAAAATTCTTCTGAAAATAAAAAAAAAACGGTAGCGTATAAGCGACTTAAAGTTTTACAAGTTTCTATTTCCATTCGTGTAAAAGACATAGTCTGTGACATCTGAAGAATCTTTTTGAAACAACACTACTTGTTACACTACGGGGAAGGTGATCTCAGAGAAACTATAATGTACAGCATGAGATTGCTGAGATCTGTGCTGGCTACTCAGGAAGGTAATTACCTGAAGTATTAAAGTCAGTAGGCAGCGTGTGTCGGTACATGACGACTAGCAACTACGTATTTCAGAAAGATAAGTCTAGAAAGAAGTTATCTTGTAAAACAGCATAGCGCTAACATAACACGTGCGGTAACGTTTGTTTCTCCGAAAAGACGTCTGCGCGGTAGATCAGGAGGCAAGCGGAACTTCCGGCGAGCTGACAGTAAAAACGCCCGTTAACACCCAATCACTGTTTACGAGGTAAAAAAACATAGCGCTACAACAGCAGAGTGTGTCCGACTTCTGAAAAAGGCAGTAAAATGGTCAACGAAGTTATTAACAGCGGTCACGATCACAAGATTATGGTCCGCGGTCCGAAAATTCACAGTCCATTAATGCAGGTAACGGGATGTGTTGTCGGGGCGGCCACTTCTCCTCCCTCCCACCCCTTGCGGTCCCCCGTCCCCCACCCAGCCGGGCTGCTGTGCGGGCCAGCTGCCGACCGTTGCACCATATAGCACGCAGGCCGAGCTGACACGCGCGCCGCCAGCCGTTTCCGGTACCCCCACGCGCCGCCCGGAGGACCACCTGCGGGCCACGCCCCCGGCGTCGGCGATTGGCCGCTGCGCGCGCGACGGGCAGTCGTTGGCCGGACGGCCGTGACGTCACGCACGCCTGTTGGCTGCCGCAACCCTGCACGTGCTGGCAGCTAGCGGCCGGAGTATTTGGACTGAGCGCCTCGCGGAGCTTTAGTCATTCGAGGAGCGACCGGCGAGTCGGTAGGACGTGTAGAGGAGGGAGACAACAGTTCTTGTCAGTATCCCACCGACCGCGCGCGCGAGTGTGTTACGCAGCATAGTACGTGACAGCGACGAGTGTGATTTACGTGTGCAGTGCGCCCTGGTGCTTATGGACGTGACCCGGCTGGACCGCTCCGTATCGTGTGCCACGATGCCGCGGTCCTTCCTCATCAAGAAGAAGAACTACAGCCACTGCCCGCTGAAGAAGAGGCCCGTGCACGACTTCATGATCAAGGAGGAAAAAGGTGCGTTGCCTCCGCTGGCGCTGATGCTCTTCTCATCGGATCTCTCTGGTCTTGCCTATATTCGCTTCTGCGTCATCTCGCTTTACTTCTCCACTCTGGACTGCTTGTCGCATGACGTTTCTGCGACAGCCTCCTACAACTGTGGGCCTATTACGAGCAAATGCGCTCAGTAGCGTTGTATAATTTCTCTGTTCGGGCTAAGTGACAGTAGAATTTCTGTGGGAGTCAAAACAGCTAATAAGATTGTAATTATTTGATCCATCGGTGCGTCTGTTTCTGCAAGTAAGAGCACAGTGCTGTGTCCCATAGTGAGAATTATGAAGTTTCCTACATATACAATTTGAAATTACCGTAAATTTTGGCCTATTAGGTTACTTCGTGGACAACAGTGTATTATAAAAGTTATATCTCACATTACTGACCGTAGCTCGTAATATTTCTTATTGCTCGCTTTTCGCGAAACGATATCGTCTGCTTCTTGTTCGCCTGGAGACTTCAGCTGAGAACGATTTCGTTATGAAGCAGAAAAGTTGTTCACCTACAAATTTTGCACTTATTTCCAGCTGATTTCGAAGCCTTTTACGGCATCATCTTCTGGTACTTGGGCACAGTTATCAAAAGGATAAACAGTCGCAAGTAATTCCTGATACTCTACCACAGCACCCTCAAGACTCCACAGTTTATTTTTTAGGAAGTACAGTCTTGATTGTCGTTGATAATTCGTATCTACTTACACTTCCCCCTCCCGTTCTCTCGTTTGCTGCGCGTGGAACATCTGGTGCTCGAGCTCAGTCACGATAATCCATATTGAGACTGCGTTGGCAGCTACGCTGAAATCGGCAAAGTTCAATTGACGTATTCTCGCCGCGCGGGCTGTGTGGACTCTCGTGAGCTCGCGATTAGCGGCCGGTGAGGGGCGTTGCATATGGGCACAGATGTGCAGCAGCCGACGCCGCACGCGTGCGCACTTTCACCGTTGAATCACGCCGCGGCTGCGGCACCTGCAGCCTGGCGCGGGCGGCTACTGTTGCCAGCAGCGGCCGGCGGCGGAATTGTTGTCGTGACCTCGATCACTGCTCTGCTCCCGGATACGGCGTAAAAATAGCCTCGCCAGACCATCCGCGCTCGCAGCGTGCAACTCGGGATTAGTTCGCACACGACCGCTGCACGTAATTCTTGCCCTCAGCTGTGTTCTGCCTTCAATATCTTTCGCAGCATTAGTGTTCTCTTTCGCTTGGCCCCTTTCCGCGCCCAATAGGTTTCAGATTTGTAGCTTCTTGCATTTCGCCACTCACTTCGTTACGTGTTCTAGCGTAGCGTGCTGATGAACGCAACAAGTGACTGTTGGCCTAGGTCGGGAGCTGCCGGACATGTTTTCCTCAAAGCCTTCTGCGATTCTGATACACGAAAGTTCTTTGGCCTTGGAGCCGCAAAGATGTATCATTGTTGAATCGCTGAGCTCTTGCTACGATATAATTGTCCTAGTCCTCTCATTCCTGGATGTTGCTACGATGTGCTTCTGACAATTAACAGCTGTTTCCCCGTTACCAGATTTACTCTATGTTCATTTCATTCATTTCTTTCCCTGTCACTATAGTTTACGAAGGACATAGCCCAGACGATCAGTTGTGGTATATCTTAAGAAGATAAAGCATACGTAGGCCTACTCGCTACCTTATTTTTGATCACGCAGTGCTTCTCGTGACAAATCGCGGAAAACATTTCTTTTACACATTAAGTGTATTCGCCGTTGCAAATATGGACAACCATCATATGTATAAAGGAATGACGGCAATGAAAATGTGTGCCAGGCCGGAACTCGTCACAGCAGTTTTCAGCTGATGGTGTCCATATACGCAACGGCGAATACATATAATGTCTGTCTTATCAGCTTTAGTCACCACAGTACTTGTTCCTTCGCACATGCATGCCTTGCGTCGTACTTCTGAACAACACAGCACTGCAAAATCGTATCGAATGTTTTTATCAGTAGCATAAAGTAGCCCGTTCTTTAATCCTGCCTGCCTTGCCATTTCTGTAAGCTTCAGATGGCGTTCAAAGTGCCGTTTGGCATCTCTACTCCCGAGATGTTAGATGACAGCGGATTTTTCTGTTGACATTTGAATATTACACTGTCAAGATATCGTGATCTGTCGTCTTTGTACTTTTTGCAAATAACATGATATTCGTGCTCTGTTCGTTGGCTGTAAAAGTTTGGTTCCTACAGCGCGTTCTTTTCTGACCTAAGATAATGTGGTATCGAGAATACGGTAGTTGGCTTGTTATTCTATAGCCTTAATCACGACATTCATGCCGTCAATTGTAAAATTTCTAGTACAATTTTGCTTTTTCTTTATTACTAATGTAACGTCGACAGAAAGTTCAGAGCTAAGTGAGACATGAATAGTGTCGTCCATAGAGGGAATACTACGGCAGTTGTGGAATTGCTTGGTGAGGACATAGTTCGAGCAATTTAACATTCGACTCCTGTAATTCAGTAACATATAAGGAGTGCGTGTGTCTAATTTGAACGCTACTTTGCTCTGTGGAAATAAAACTCAGTTGCTTTTTCCTATTCCTTCTATGAATGCATGTGTTCCACGAACAAACGAGGTAAAATTGTATCTCATGCTTGCAACGGTAATTGGACCTAAGCTTTTGAAACAGTTTAGCTTCGATACACAGACTCCGGGAGAGGGCGTTTTTAATAAGTACTGCACTTACTGTGTTCGAACGTACAGTCCAAGTCCGCAGGGCGTTCTGCTCTATTTGTGGCAGGCGGCGAGGGTCTCAATTAAGCAGTGAGCTAAACTGCTCGCTGTGGATATGGCTTGCATTAAGCCATCATCCTTTAGAGTATTCGTTCGTACGACAGTTAAGAGAAGCGAGCGTGGAGATAATTTCGCTTTCCGGACAATCAATCGGGTTGCTGGCCGCGCCGGAGATTACGTGTGCGCCGTGTAATTTCGTGTTCGGCTCTGAAGAAGACATTAACTTCGGTGGTCGTAATAGGTAGGCTGGCGGGCGCACGTGGCCAACTGACCTCTCCGCGGCCCGTCGGCGTCGGCGCGCTAAGATGCGTGAAAACGCCGCGCCCGGGACGCGATCGACGCCCCCAGAGACCGCACACGTCGCCGGCGCCTGACCCCGGTCGCCGGGCGTCATTACGGCCTTAGCAACACTTCTCCGCCCGTCGGCTCTGTACGAGTCGCATACCGCCCCCGTGCGTCGAAGGATAAGCCCCGACTCGATGGCTCCCATTCCTTTCTCTATCAGCCAACAATTACGGCAGAGGCTCCATCTCTCTGGAGAGTTGAGATTCGTCGGTATAACCGACGACTGCCCTCAATTATCTCGTGGGGACCTTATCAAATAAGGCCCACTTACTGGGAATAGTTCAACGATAATATTTTGAGTAATGTGGTAAAGGGCAAGATACTTTTAAAAATATTTGATACCTTGAGTGAGCTATTCTATAACAAAAATCGGAACTGTTTCGCATTAACTCATAGCAATTCCTTTGCCTTTTTTGCGTATTTCTTAATTTCCTACAATATTCCGCGCGACCGCTACGGTCGCGGGTTCGAATCCTGCCTCGGACATGGATGTGTGTGATGTCCTTATGTTAGTTAGGTTTAAGTAGTTTTAAGTTCTAGGGGACTGATGACCTCAAAAGTCCCATATTGCTCAGAGCCATTTGAACCAACCTACACTATTTAGCTGTTCATTTCTTTCGTTACGTTGTTACATTATATTGAGTGTTGAGACCATCTAACGTAGTTTATAGATCGCGTCATTTCCTCCTTATGTGCACTGTAGTTTCCATGACGCGGGTAAAAAAAATTCAAGTCGTCTTCAACAATCGTACTAGATCCTGAAGTACATATCGCACCCCGGCAAGAACAGAGACGTTAACTCATAAATGCATTGCTTCGAGAAATTTGACGTAAAGAGTTAACTCTATAAAGTTAATAAGATTTCTTTACATTTCAGGGAAGTCTTCTTGGCAGTGAATTCCATCACATTTTTCGTTCAAGTTGGAGCACTTCACACGTATTTTTCAGTGACATAAATTAAAGATGCCGTTTCGACACGTCGCTATTCTTGACTGTGTGCGATATGCTGTCTGGACTGAGCATTTCCAGCTTTGTCTTTTTAGCCAATTAGTGCTTAACCTATAGAAGTGTGTTGTTGCCTCTCAGTTTTTCCTATCTTTCACAGAATTGATCTTTCGTATTCTTGAATCACATTTTTTATTTATCGAAGTTTCACTCTGTTTCGCTTTTCGTACGTTCGGATTTCGCCATGACACTGCATAAGCGTTGCTGTTTTTTTTCCCAGCTATGACACTTTTTACCTCGAAACGACTGTAACAGGAATGAGTATTGGAGTTATTGATTTGTACGTTTGTGATGTTACCTGGTGCTGCACGGTTAAGCTCAAAGATGAGTTAGTGCTACGCGTGAAACGCTTTTATTTTTAAATTCTGCAATAATGTCACTCCTCCGATTACGCTCTGCCACTTTGATGGTTTACGTTGCTTCCATGCGGACATGTTGCCAGCGCAACATTTGCGAGAACAATATAACCTCTATGGTTGTGAAACACGTATGTTTCTTTTGTGCGTTAGTACTATGGTAATGTGCGCTGCTACTAACAATTATCGCAGCCAAACTGACTGTAACTGTTTTCCTGCTGTCGTGCTGATGAAAAGAAATACAATGCGCACTCATTAATTCAGGGTAGCTTCGCGAGATCAATGATGCTACTAGGGGTTAACAATAGTGCGGTCTTGCAAACAATTACTGTATGTTTGCTCTGTTGCAAACCTGAACGGCTGAACCTTTTAAAGGGACCCTGCGCTAATCTCTCTCGACTCACAAGTCTTATCTCCTCAAACACTGTTCGCACCATCGCCGATTTGTAGTGCTGGACTGTTATTCCTGTGGTGGCAATTGGTTACTAATTTAACAGAGCGTAAAATCTCATACTATTTAAGAGAGAGCTGTTGAGAAACATTCTATTGTTAATTACCTCACGGACATTGATAACTCAAAAGAATGACATTTTCAGTTGTTCCCAAAAGTCGGAGCACACAGTTATACGAGCTTCAAGCATCAGGCTTCCTTCATTTGCACAGCCCCGTATGTTTAACATCAGCTGTTCTGATTCTAAAGCGTCTTGAAGGCTGTGTAAAGTGTATATGTGTGTATCACTACATTTCGTTTCTTGTTCGTTAAAAAACTTAACTTCTCATGACCTTTTATAGTAAAAAGAAAAAAAAGTATATCGACGGCATAGTTCTAAGGAGTTCGGGACGTGTATGGGTCGATATGCTATTGCCCGCGTGGCAGTTTGTTCCAAGCTGTGTGTAATTTTATCACTGAACTGAAACGCGTAGCCGAAAGTATAACTCTTTGTTGGCAACAGTAGACTGTTAAAGAATAAGGGGGTACTGGTGAATGGATTCCATGATTGTAGTCAGCATTCATAAATAAGTGGAAAATACTTTAAATTTCTTGATCTTTCCTTCGTTGAGGACCACAGTCATATGGGATTTTTTGAAAGAAATTTCCGCCATTTGACTGTCAGTTTATCGTTTATTTTACACACAAATGATTTCGGCTTTATAGCAATTATCAAGTGCATGTTGAAAGGTTAAAACGTTTCAACATGCGTTTCAGAATGACTACAAAGCCGAAATAAAGAATGTGTAAAATAAATGAACGGTTGACAGTAAAATGGCGGAAATTTAAAAAAAATAAGGTAAAAAAAAGCTTTAATTTTCATTCGCCATCTTCTGCGGTATGCACGAAAGTGTGTGACTTTTGTCTACTAACGAAATACTGGTTTATCAACTCGACATAGAACTGACGTGCGATTTTTGGTCAATAACGGATCATAAATAGCTCGACACGAAAATAGAAGCTTCACTGTTGCAATGAAGCAGTTAGAATTTTTTGTAAAACGTTTGAAATAGGTCCTGAGTTTTAAGAGGTGCACTGTGCAGCATGTTCTAGCGTAATTTACTAGAATCGTCTCTTAACTTGTGTGATATTCAGTGTCTGTATTAAAGAAGTCTTCCTGGTCATATCGACCTAATGATTACGCGGATTAAGCGTCATTGTCTGGTCGAAAGCTGACCCGGTGTGACCTTTCCGCAGACATCGTTGTAGCCGGTCAGCACACACGCGATGAAAGCTTTAAATGGCGCCAGCTGTTTCTCTTTCACAATACCGGAGGAGTCAAAACTCTTTCACGCCTTTCCACACGGTTTCCGCGTCGCAGTAGCCAGTGACGGCGCCTCGAGAAGCTGAACATATTGTAGTGTCTCCCGGCGGGAACTTGTTCTCTGGAAAGTTTCCGCCCGCGCCCCATCTGCGGCGTAGTCTACGAGGCGTCTAGAGGCAAACCGGGGTTTTCTCTTTTCCGAGCGAGCGCCTCGGCGGCAAATCATATTTGGAGTAGTCGGCCGAGATCACCGCCTGATTGCGTTTGCGCAAACGACTACATTACGCCCGGCCGTCCCGCGTGTCAGCGGCGGAGTAAAAGGGGGAAAAAATCCGGCGGCTTTCACCGGCCGTTTCGCTAAGTGCCTTTGTACCTGCTCGCGCTTCCGACCCTGGGTTTGGTTCCATTGCGTCACCACTGAAGCTGTGGGGAGTTCGTGTTTGACTGAGAAGTGGTACTTAATTTTAATACATTCCATAGACAAGAGAACAACTGCAGTTGTGAAAGTCTGTAGACGCCTTATTGTTATACTTGGGAGTTAACAAAAATGGTTCAAATGGCTCTGAGCACTAAGGGACTTAATATCTGAGGTCATCAGTCCCCTAGAACTTAGAACTACTTAAACCTAATTAACCTAATGACATCACACACATCCATTCCCGAAGCATGATTCGAATCTGCGACCGTAGCGGTCACGCGGTTCCATACTGAAGCGCCGAGAACCGCTCGGCCACACTGGCCGGCGGGAGTTAACAGATAACAGATGAAAGCGTAGTCTAAGTGCCCCCCTTTTCAACAAAAAAAAAGTTATTCTAGAAGCAAAGACCACCTTGCGCGCCGTAACTGTGTGCAGACTCTATTGCGAAAGGCAGGCAGGCGTACAGATCGCAATGCTTTAAGTTTCGTGGTTTCCACGTTGCTTCGATTTCGGGAACATGAGAATCAGACCACAATCTGTGTTCAAATATAGTGCAGCAGCCCAGAGGTGTTTCATTTTTCGATGGAAGTGCCCTGGTATTCGGGCGAGTGTTTAAGACGAGGTGCGTGAAATCCCTAAGTCCAGACGAAGACATGAACGCAAGCACCTCTAGGTCTATTGAATTAGTTCCTCAGGTATTCCTGCTGATCTTTACTTCTGTCGTTCTGACAGACGATAAAGACTTGGCTAGAGTCCTCCTTCAATTTCATTTTCTGCTTCACATGTTCGAATCGGCAGTTCTTTGCAGGGAATGCAGAGTATTTCAGTCAGGAGTTATTCATTTTACGCGACAGAAACCTTCCAGCGCAATGTTTAGTTCTTTGGGCTACCGTGAAGGTTTTTAAATGTCAATATGAGATAGTACAAGATCATGAATTACGCGTATTGTCCGTTCGCTAATACATTTTTCCACATCGTATTTTATACTTTTTGTGCTTTCGCTGATCGGTCTTGTCCAACAGAGCTAATATTCTATCTGCATTGAACTCGATCTTAGGCATAAGTATGCAGCGTACCCGAGAAATGTTGCGGCAGTCTTCGTGGGATTGTTGAGGGTGCTTAGAGGAACAAGTAGAGGATAGGAACCCATGACGCAAAACGTCATGCAATGACGCAACAGAGCATCGAAGTTACAGGCGCCGGCACCTACCATGTCATCCCTTCGGCAGAACATGGCTTTGTATGCTGAAGGATTGTACTCGGAACGTCTCGCAATGTTGTTTGTAGTGCAGTGGTCGCGACTGATAGCCACGATCGTCAGGACCTAGCTGCTGCGTACAAAGGCTTTGTCTCCTATGAATGCGATGCTCTGTTGCCTCGATGGATGGCGGTTTCAGACATGGGTTTCTCCTTACAATTTGTTTCTCTCCTGAAATCCTCTAAATGTCCAGTGTTTTTCGAAAAACAGGAGAAAAATAAACTGCAGATTGAAACACATGTCCCGCATTCCACCAAGGCAACAGAGCATTGCATTCGCAGGAGAAGAGGCCTGCCCACGCAGCAGCTAGCTTCATCTTCTCGATTGGCGTTCGTAGCCATCAGTCGCGGCCACTGAATAACTAACAGCATTGCGAGACGTACCGCCTCCGACCCGTCATTGTAGAAAGTCACATTTGCTGCCGAAGCGGTGGCCTGGCGGCAGTGCCGATGCCTGTACTTTCGAAGCTACTTACGCCTTTGGATGACGGACCTAGCTATCCTCAAGACGCTCTCTACAGTTCCTCGAAATTTGTCGCAACATTTCTGGAACACCCTGTATCCGTTCGTCGCCACAGAATTACTCGTTTCCAATCGGTTGCAAAGATGAAACCTCCAATTACGAAAGTGGTACAAATGTGAAGAGACTGTTACGAAGTTTATGTGACTGAATTTCATTGAGGAATTCGTTTTCGAAAGGAATTAGTTTAAGTGTTTTGTTTTTACAGGAACGCTTGTATGTCGATTGTTCGGTATTACAGTTTAGAAAGTGTAAGGGATGTCATCGCGCGATACAAATTTATATAGTTCTCTACGCTGTGGACTAACTGCAGTCGAGTCGACATAAGTTGTTGCCAGCTCTCATCGACGAAGAGCGAACGGCTGCAGGCGAAAGCAATGATAGTTGTCGATAGCGCTCCGGCATCACTGAGGCATTGCTACAGTGACGTTGACAAAATTGCACGATGTGATAGGTTGCAGTAGGCGCTCGAAGCTGCCGCGCCCGGCAGTGCAACTACCAGGTGTCTTCTTACAGCGACTCGGCTAGACATTTTTGAAGTGACCATTTCGGGCCGTCTACGTTTGCGTATTACAATTCGTGTTTGTTTCCGTTTAGCAGATGAGGACAATTCGGAGCCCGAGAACCTCAGCACGAAGCCGCAGGACCTGAGCGTAAGCTCCGCGGCGGCGTCTTCGACGGGGCCGCCCCAGCCGCAGCCCCAGCCGCCGCCCCCACCGCCCACGCACACGGTGCACTGCCCCAAGCCGCTGACGCCGCCCGCCGCCGTGGCGCTCATCTCGGCCGCGTCCGCCGCCGCCGCCGCGGCCGCCTCCAAGGCGTCGACGCCGCCGCCGACGCCGCCGTGCAGCTCCGCCGTGCACCAGCCGACGCCGGTGGCCGGCCACCACTTCCTGGCGAGCAAGGGCGGGCCCCTGGAGCCGCTGAGCCTCAACACCGCGGCGACGCCGTCTCACGCCGACTACCTGCAGCCGTGGCACCACTACCAGCAGGCGCCGCCGCCCTACGTGGGCTGGTACCCGCCGCACCCCGCCGACCACGCGCTCTTCCACCCCGCGGCGCACCACCATCACCACCATCACTCGCACCACCACGCCCAGCACCACCACTCGCAGCCGTACGCGCCGCTGCCGTTCGCGCCCGTGTCGCCCCCGGCGCCGCCCCCGGGCCCCGCGCCGCACGTGTTTTCGCCGGTGGCGGTGGTGGCGCCGCCGCCCAAGCTGTTCCTGCCGTACGCGGGCCCCGCCGGCCTGTCGCCCACCTCGTCCTCCAGCAGCTTCCAGCAGCCTCCGTCGCCCGAGGACCTCAGCTCGCCGGGCAGTGTGAGCAGCGCCAGCAGCTCCAGCGGGGGCGGCAGCTCGGGGGCGGGCAGCGGCAGCAAGAAGAGCCGCGCCCCCAAGGAGGCGGCGGGCGCCGGCGGCCGCTACGAGTGCCCCGACTGCGGCAAGGCCTACTCCACCTACTCGGGGCTCGCCAAGCACCGCCAGTTCCACTGCAGCGCCGCCTCCGGCGCGCAGGCCGTCAAGAAGTCCTTCAGCTGCAAGTTCTGCGAAAAGGTCAGTTTCTTTCCCATCCTACCCACTGTTTTAGTCGCCCGCAAAAATGTGTGATACAGTGGTGGCTTGTAATATTAATTACGACCGCTTTCGTTCATTGGCCATCCTCACGGTAGAAAAATTACAGTCACAACACATGTCCTACCATATTTGATGAATGGAAACGTTTGTACCTCACGGCCGTGATGTAATCCAGGACAGAAAGGTCAGTATCGGTCGTAATGTCATCTGTCTTCTTTATTGCATTGCAGATCTAGATTTCATCCGACAGGGCAGCTTCACCAGTGCTTTATTCGTAGTCGTGTATACTGAATGTAATTAACGACACATTCCGATCTAACTCATACATGCCTGAGTTAAATGGAATGTGTCATTATAATTACTTCCAGTTTACATGACTAAGTATAAAGTACTGACGATAGCTGCCCTTTCTGTTGAACTCAAGATCTGCATTGCCACAAAGAAGACAGATGACATTACGACCAATGCTGACCCTCTTTCTGTCCTGGATCACACGTGATACTGGTCTTCATACACGAAGAATAAGTCAAATATAGTCAAATTTTCTAAAATAATATCATAACTTTCTACTGCTAAAGCAGCTTGACTTGATAATCGGCATGCAGTGCACCCTTGCTTGTTACTGATGGAGCTGTGCTGTTGTAGTAGCGGGAACTTATTATCACTATTTTATACGTTTTGACTATGATCAAGTCTTCGTTTATGACATATGATTGTAATTTTTCTACTGTGAGGATGGCCAGTGACTGAAAATGGTAGTAATACTTAAGCGTTACAAGACAATTGCGTCATGCATTTTCCTATTATTTACATTATGTTAACTGTCGCCTGAAAAATATGTTCGTACTGTTTTAATGTCCGTCTGCATTCATTAATATCATGAGCCACTGATGACCGGAACCTTCTCGGTATCTGCGTTGTTAGATAATATCTTCGTATTCCTGGTGTTGTTTTTAAAGGAGAAACGGCCAACTTACTTGCGCATTGAGGCAGGGTAGCTTGCTGTTTATGACCTGACTATGGTCAGTGTTCAAGGATGTGTCAGAAACTATCATTCGAAGCAGAGAAAGTCCAGTAATGAAATGCATACCTGAAGAACTATGAGCATTTCGATACTGTTAAACAGATCTGCTCTACTGCAAACCGTTTGCTCTCCATATTTTGAGAGGCAGCAGTATGGTCCAAAACGACAAAAAAAGTCCAGTAAACGGGAGCTCTAATGTGCATAACTTAACAGCTATCAGCACTACTTCGTCTTCGCTACTTTGAAACACGTCTCTTCTACTGAACATGTTTTCATAACAGAGCCCATGTTCGCTAGACGTTTTACTTCGAATGATCGTTCCTATCATATCGCTGAATATTGACCGTTCCTCCTGGGACACCCTGTATACGTAACAGATGTGCCGCATACGCACCACTTGGGCTACACACTCGTCCCATGTTGCTGTCGAGGTGCTGTAATGAAGTGAGCAGCGCATGTTTTTACTAACCGCTGCCTGTCAAAGTAGATGCCACCTTGCTTAAATTTTGTTTATGTGACATGTTTCAAGGGATGGAAGTTATTGCACAATCATGGGAGCACGAATAGGCTATATCGTCGCGGTAAGTGAGCTCGAGGGACGTCTTTTCTTCCCCGGCGTAAATGGCTTTTTTTCCTCGAACATTCTCTGAAATATAATTTTGTTCCGATGGCAGCGGGCTATTTTTTATACAGTAGTAATAGGGCAAATTAAGGGCTGTGTGGGACGAACCAAGTTTTGCTGGAGAACCATCCTTACCAATGATAGCGGAATAAAAGCAATTGATGAAGATGGCATTTTTTATCACGTCCCACATACGATGGACTCTTGTGGTAAATGGTGCATCTATTGCCAGGACAGCGTGATCACGTACTTACTCTTGTCGTGTCGCATAAACGAAATGTCAGCAAGGTGCCAACAAATTTCGATCAGTCACAAAAAAATTTAAAAAACTAATTTTGCTGCCATAACGTTGGAAATTGGCGGCGTCAGTTGTGAAACATTTAGTTTTGAACAATGAAGGCTTTTTTCTTCTACTCAGTAGTGTTCAGTGTTTCATTTGTTATCGATTTCTGAGCAACTCTACATTATCAGGCACTTTAGCGCCGTGGTTGCTTCGCAATCAGTAGCAGATAAATTAAAACGGCAAAGAGTGAACTCGCAAACTGCGATTATGGTTCCGCATCAATTGTGGAATATTTCAGAACAAATGAAAATTTGTGCCGGACCGGGACTCGAACCTGGATTTCCCGCTTGTCGCGTGCGGTCGCCCTAACTTCGATTAGTCGAGTAGCCCCCCCCCCCCAGGAGAGACCCAGATCTCCATTTGTCTTCGTGTCTTCATTCCCTTGTACTCGCACAATATTGCTGTGATTTCCGCACCGATCAACAGCCGTATTCAAATCAGAATGAACTCGCAAATTGCGATTGTGCTTCCGCATGTTGGCGGTAATGTAGTGCGAGTATAAGGTAGTGAAGACACAGGATATATGGATATTTGAGCTGTTCTTGTAGGAGAAGTCGTTAAGACGACAGCTCGCGATAATAGGGAAATCCGGGTTGGAGTGCCGAGCCAGCACAAATTTTCATTTATCCGAAATAGTCTACAGCTCATGCACAATCATAATCGCAATATGCGAGTCCATTCTTAAGTGTATACGGCTATTGATAGCCAATGCTGTGTCACACTCCACTTTTGTCATCAGTCTTACGACTCGTTTCATGCGGCCCGCCACGAATTCTTCCCCTGTGAAAACTTTCCCATCTCAGAGTGACAGTTGCAACCTATGTCCTCAGTTTATTTGATGTATTCATGTCTCTGTCTTCCTCTACAGTTCGTACCCTCTACGATTCTCTATAGTACCATGGCAGTTATTCCCTGATGTCTTTAACACATGCTCTATCATGTCCTTTCTTCTTGCCAGTGTTTTTCATATACCCCTTCCCTCCAATTCTTCGGGAAATATCCTCATTCCTGACGTTATCAGTCCACCTGATTTTCAACTTTATTCTGTAGAACGACGTCTCAAACGCCTCGTTTCTCTTCTGTCCTAGGTTTCCCATATTCCATGTTCCACTACCATACAGTGTCGTGCTCTGAACATCTATTATCAGAAATTTCTTCCTCAAATTAAGGCCTATGTGTGATACTAGTAGACTTCTCTTGGCCAGGAATGCCCTTTTTGCCAGTGCTAGTCTGCTTTTTATGTCCTCCTTGCCCCGTCCATCATGGTTATTTTGCTGCCTAGACAGAAGACTTCCTTTACTTCGCCTACTTCGTGATCCCCTATTCTGGTGTTAGGCTTCCCGCTGTTCTTATATCTACCAATTCTCATTAGTTCCGTTTATCTTCGATTTACTCTCAATCCATATCCTGTACTCATTAGGCTGTTCGCCAGCCGCGGTGGCCGAGCGGTTCTAGGCGCTTCAGTCCGAAATCACGTGGCTGCTACGGTCGCAGGTTCGAATCCTGCCTCGGACATGAATGTGTGTGATGTCCTTGGGTTAGTTAGGTTTAAGTAGTTCTAAGTTCTAGGGGACTAATGACCACAGCAGTTGAGTCCCATAGTGCTCAGAGCCATTTGAACCTGTATTTCTTCTTCACTTCCACTGAGGCTTGCAATGTCGTCAGCGAATTGTAACGTTGTTATCCTTTCACCCTGAATTTTAACCCCGTTCTTGAACCTTCCTTCTGTTTCCATCAATGCTTCTTCGCTGAACAGTAAACGATAAAGATAGCTGAGTAGAATTAGTAGGAGAAAACACTTCATTCCCCTTAAGAGAAGTACCGAGCGAGGTGGCGCAGTGGTTAGCACACTGGACTCGCATTCGGGAGGACGACGGTTCAATCCCGCGTCCGGCCATCCTGATTTAGGTTTTCCGTGATTTCCCCAAATCGCTCCAGGCAAATGCCGGGATGGTTCCTTTGAAAGGGCACGGCCGACTTCCTTCCCCGTCCTTCCCTAATCCGATGAGGCCGATGACCTCGCAGTTTGGTCTCTTCCCCAAAACAACCCAACCCAACCCTTAAGAGAAAATCAGTGGAAACTCTAGGCTGGAATATCAACAGTGTAGGAAAAGACAGATTGCTCCTTACCGTAGAGGTGACACGTTAATTTGCAGGCAGGCCCTCTTAAGATACTTACCCATAAGCGTGGCGTTCTGGTCCGAGCGGCTGGTGTTGGCAGCCATGTGTGCGTGAGATGTGCTTGCTTGTGTGAATGAGTGGTATTTCTGTTTCTTTTACTGACGAAGGCTGTGGCCGAAAACTTTTATGTTAGTTTATCTTAATTGTGCCTGGGAAGGTGTCTTCTTTACAGTAATTAGCAATCCGTCTTTTCCCCAATTACTCATATTCCATAAGAGAAAAGTGACAGTATGGCTCTAGAATGGACATATTTACAGTCCGAACTATTAGAAAGATGCAGAAATAAGCTAGAGTGTGTAGTTAGGCATTTACTCGAGTGCTCGTGGTTCCTAACGCGGTGTCTTCTGTTGTGCGCAGGTGTACGTGTCGCTGGGCGCGCTCAAGATGCACATCCGCACGCACACGCTGCCGTGCAAGTGCAACATGTGCGGCAAGGCGTTCTCGCGGCCGTGGCTGCTGCAGGGCCACATCCGCACGCACACCGGCGAGAAGCCCTTCTCGTGCCAGCACTGCTCGCGCGCCTTCGCCGACCGCTCCAACCTGCGCGCGCACCTGCAGACGCACTCCGACGTCAAGAAGTACTCGTGCGCGCTGTGCGGCAAGACGTTCTCGCGCATGTCGTTGCTGTCCAAGCACGCCGACAGCGGCTGCCCCGGCGCCGGGCCCGGCGTGGGCGGCGGCGCCGGCCCCACGTCGCCCGCGAGCCAGTCGCCGCCCCCGCCCGCCCCCGCGATGCACCTCGACGAGCGCGTCAACAGCGCCACAGCCGTCGCCGCCGGCTACCACTAGCCGACAGAGGCACTCTGCACTCGTCAGACGCGAACGTGCGTCTTCCTGTCCGCTGTTTCGCCTCCAGTGGTTTGCGAGCCCCGAGGTGAACAGACGCTCCACGGCCGACCGCTGCCGCACCAGTTACAGGAGGGACAACTGGTACACCATCTCCAGCCGTCAGAACCATCATCACAGGGCAATGCTCCACCAGTTACACGGATACCAACAAATGTTGCATCTCCCGTCTCTTAAAAACTTTGTCGCCAAGTCCTGAAATTCTGCGAAGATCGACTACCAGTCGTCTATTTGACAAACATTAAGATATAATGTGTAACCACCGATTTCCACTACGGTTGTCTGATGCGCCTATCACTCCACTGCATTTCGTTCAGCTGTAGCCCATTTCCCATTTGTTGAGCCCATTTCCCATTTGTTGACCAATCCTGGACACCTGCTTCAGCCAGAGGAAAATTTATTGCTGGAGTCCCAGAAAGAGCCAAAGTTTCACCAACTCCATGTACCTACACTGCAACATTCCCTGCCTATTAAATTCTGAAGGACTTGGCGCACACGAAGCAAGCGGACGATGGTGATCTACTTTACGAGCTCCAGGGAGCAGAGTGGTTGAATTACGGATCGTGTTCCAGTGTTTTGAGCCGCAGCGCCGGCGTTCTGCCACATAAAGATGGTTAATGTAGCATGATAAATGCACCTGTCACTCCATGTATGCCCATTTCTTGGCAGCATATGTCGTTTAAACTGTGTAAACATGTGGAAAACTGCCTGTATGCGCTTAGAACGTGTCCGGATGCCTCGGCGGTAGTCAGTCACTTTCTGTCCACAGAAAACCGACCGCCCAGGCTCATAACTCGTTCTAAACGATCGTATTATTAAGATGACCTTTAACGAAAACTCCGTGGGGAGTGTGTCGATTTACGTAACTGGTGCCTTGCCTTACCTGGCCTACATTTGTTATACATATCTGGCGTTCGCGGCGCCATTTTATCGTTTACAGGAATCTCAATTTCTGTAACTCCAAGGTCTTCCACCGGAGCTTATATCACGTACGAAGTGCCTTTAAGAGTATACATATCAGAGAGGAAACTCTGAACTTTTATACATATACTGCCTTCACCGAGATTTGGTGATCTATTTTATAATCGACTATTTTTGTTTATATAAACTACAGTTTCCCACCGCCCACCGAGCTCTTTGTCTTCGGGAGAAAAACAGTAGCTTATTGTATCTCTTCCACAGTCGACATTCCACGATATATTTATTTTTTTATTCCTCTTTCTCTGTCGTTTGCACGTGGCTTGTGTATAGCGTCGAACGCGTGACTGAGGGATCTGCCACTGCACGTGCTCTTTTCCCTCTTCGTCACCACTACTGGTACCGCACGCCCTGTTGCCTCGCCTATTCCTACTGCCCCACCGATAGACTGCCAGCCAGCCAGGCGCGACGCGTGGGTTACTCCCAGACGTTGCTGCTGATGACGCATTGTCTCAGCAGAGCGAAACGCCCGCTGCGGACTAGAGCACACCCCGCCCACGCGCCACTAATAATCGTTCTTCCTGTCGTGTGCGCACCCGTGCTGGCTTTCGCGCGGTATCCTCCCTTTGTTTACTAACGAAAAAAAATCTTAAAACATAAAGGAAGTAAACTTATTCCAAAAAGACTGATCTTTTGTAATTCTCCATTTCTTATTTTGAAAAACGGATTGGTGCTTTTTTTTGTCGACCGAGACAGAGTACAAACGATTAAGCGGCCTAACTGCTGACGCCTGCCACTTCTTTCCGCTAAATCTATTACTTTTAATTACCACAACCATTCTGTCCGGCGTTCTTTTATTTTCCACGTACGATGATGCCATTGCAATTGTTGTAAGTCATTATTTTGTAAGGAATTATAATTTTTTATACATATATATATATATTTTTGGTGATCTTTTCTTCGTACTCTTCCTTCTCTAGCACAAAACTGCCAACTTGCACGTCCCTATGTATATAGCCCTTTTGTATTATACCTTTCTGACGCCATTTCTCGTTCTTGGTGTTTTAATCTGTCTTTTGTATTTAAAAGTAATGTTATTATTGACGAGGTTATGCCCGCCGCATTATTCGCGGCGGAGCATGCCATTATAAAGCTAGTCATGAAGGGCGAAAGGAACTTTCGTATTAATTAAAAAAGGAGAGCTGTGTTTTTTATAACGTGTTATGAAAAGTTGAAATAGCCCTTTTTGTGGAGTGCCATTGGCATCTATTTTGTATCATTCATACAGATTTATATTATAAAACAGATATTTTATACGATTGTAATAAATATGTTTTTAAACATTTATGAATGTTTATTTATTTGTACCATACAAGTTTCCGTTCCTCTTTCCCCGATTTAGCCATTCCTCAAGAAGAACAAAGAATTGGTTATTAAAAAGGAGTGTCATCACCTCTGACAGACTCGTAGGCGTACCAGATGCAACGATGCCAGCGTGCGCTAATTGCATTCGATTTATACTCCGGGGGCGACTTCAGCGCTCCGACAGGTGTCCCAGCATGCCGAACAGCCGTATACTTTTATTGCAATAATTAAATGCAGACCATTGGCTAATCCCTCCGTTGGTTCAATTAACAGCCGTCGTGTTGGACCGGTCACGTTTTTAATTTTCGCGGAGCTGCTATAAAAACTGTAATGTAACGCCCGCCATTGCTCCATCGCTGTGTTTCACACTTTAGTAACACTCTCCTCTTCGGGTCGTATCCCACTCGGCTTTCGCTTCATGCGCGCAGTAAAAAAATGGTTCCTCTCAAACGCGACCGTGGAGTGTGTTAGACAAGCTAAATAGTCACTTTGTGTTTTGGTAAACTGCAACACATTTTCGACAATTTTGAAATGTTTATATCTTCTGACTTAGCAGTGATTCTTTACACTATAAAGAACAACAGCGTGCGTTAATCGTGTGCTGGTGAGGGCTGAATGAACACAGTTTCGTGTTAGTGGACTCATTCCATTCTCTTTCGTCTTGAAAAGTAAGGTCATGATTTCTGTAGGCTGCCTTCGCCGTGAGGTTTGCTTCAGTGTGATGTAACGGCTAACGACTGCTAAACCTAAAGCACAGGGAAAAGCCTTCCAGTATCGATAAGTATCGTGGTATAATGTATCCAGCAGAAGATTCTATATATTTAAAGTCGCATTTAGCATTTTACAGATCAAACACACAGATGCGAAATTATCAAGCCATAATAAATTAAATTGTAATGATCACAAGGAATACTGGTTACCAAGTGAAAGAAAGATCAAATTGCAAAATCTTTTATTTAAACTGGCCTTTCTGTGCGGACACCTACATTTTTATGTATGCATTTATTTCTCATGCCAGGAAGTAAAAATTACAATTTCTATAGTAACATAATATATAAGAATGGTGATGAAGACTATACATTGTGATAATTATGTGGAATTTAACAAACGCCAGTCTTCTTAACATTAAGCATTTTCCTCATTACATTCTTGTCAAATGTCTGTACTCTGCAAAAATGGTATAGGAAAAAAAAATTACTGACAAACTTATATCTTCTCACTAGCATTACTGTGAGGGCCATAATGAAAAGGACGTTGCAAGAAGTCACATTTAGAAGAAAATGAAATGTGGCCACTTATTAATGATGTGAAGTTTCCATAAGTCACCAGAAAATTTGATTTATGTTAGCTCAACAAAAACGCAGTAGGTGCTGGTATGTTGCAAGAACATTTCTTTGAAGGACTCAACAATTTGTGTAACCACAAATACAGGAATCAACAGATACAAAACGTGATAATAGGAGAAATTCGAACTCGCCTTAGTAAAAGTTAATATGATCTGCTTTTTATGCTGTAAATTCCATCTAACTACACGTTATTATTAAATTCTTTTCGGAGAAGAGCTAAACAAAATTTCATGGGAAGACACAACGTTCAGTTCTACGTACTACCAGGAATATAAATCCTGTTCCTAAGCCTGTATGTTCGTGTGAGATCAAAATGATAAATGAGTTGCATATTCATAATTAGTAACTAAAACATTCAGTAAGTAATTTTGTGAGAATTAGGGAAAAATTTTAAAAATCAAGAATGTTACCTATTCTCGTAAATAGTTGTTCACCTACGAAGATACTGACGACATTTTAATTAATTTTACTTACCTGATACTGAATCACTGTTGGACTAGTCTACCACAGCTAGTGTTCTGTTGTGGAACAATAGCCTGCTAGACGAACAAAAACAGTATTAAACGAAACTAATGTTTCGAAACAACACCAAACAAAATCGTATCCGATTCAGCCTAATCTGTATATCTCATGTAAAATCCTTAGCATTCACATTTCCTGGTGAATACTGGTGCAAAACACCGCGCTTCTGGGAGATGTAAGTACTGTCTCGCGGGATAAGTCACGTAGGTAGCAGCTGAAAGCACGCCTCTCTTCTACAAGGTCATTGTCCTGGTTCTCTACCGAAGGTCATTAAATTTCACGAGGCTCTGGGTCTTCGTCGTTATAGATTTCGGATTTCATCGGAGTTCTCAATATTTTCCTTTATGCACACACACACACACACACACACACACACACACACACACAGCCATAACTCATATAATTCCTCAGCTGATGTTTTCTCGTAATGATTTTTCCACACGACACTCAAGCTTACCTCCTCGCAAAAATTTAAAAAAAGTGGTACGATAAACTCTATCCCTTCACATATTTGTTAGACGAGCGTAAGCAAATGCAGAGAGACTTACTCGAAATGAATGGCAGCTATTTTTGCATGTGGATAAACTCATAAAACAAAGAAAAAGAACCTAATAGTACCGATTACAAGATTGGTGACGAATAACTGAAGCACGTCACATCGCTTACCACCTGAATCCCAACAACATCAAAACGAAATTTTCAAATTCTTCACGAAAGTAAGCAACGAATACGAGAAGAAACATGCACGAAGTGAACCGTGAATGGTTTCAAGGAAGTTGTTTCACTTTGTAAGATAGAATTTTAAAATTTTGCAGAAGATTAACCTTTACTACAACAGTAAGCAACAAATACAAGAAGAAACTGGCAGAAAGGTAAACAATTAATTGTTTTGAGGAGTGATTTCGCTCTGGAACCGCAAGAACACACAGTTTACAACCATCCATCATTTCATGTTGTACATTGTAAAGCAAATTCGCATTTTTCGTAGACACAATCCACATCTTGAAACTTACATGAACTTATAATCCCTAAAACAAATTATAGGCCTAAATAAGAAGCAAAAATGGCCTAAAAATTAATGAATTAAATTACTTACTTTCCCGGTGTACTCATAAGATCCGAAGTACAAACTCAAATTTACGCTTTAATAACTTTAGGTATACCTACTTCCACTGTGATTGATATCCGTATTATGACAACTAGAAAAAAAACAGTATGTAACGATCTCCGACAATCACGTAGCATAGTCTCCGCGCCGACTATTGGTTTGGGATCTGTAAGTGACTACTACTATTTACTACATTCATGAAAGTGCTACATTGTGCCATAGAGTGTTTCTGTCTCGCAACAGCATCTGTGATTAATGCTAAAGCCATCGGTACTTTCAAGAAATAGGCAAAAAGCACTGGTACTCAAAGCGTTAGATATGTAAAAATCAGTATGAAACGGAGCGAGCACGTAAAATCAGTAGTTCGGAAGACATAACTGTTGGAACAGGTGTGTGAAATGCATTGTGTTAGTGTTGCCGCAGAGTTTAGAGGCTTTATCAGTTTGGTACGATCAGATATCGAACTAATTCAGAGGCTCGCTGCGAGTATAGTCATAGGTCTGTACAGCCCATATGAAAGTGTAACGTAGGTTCGCGGGGGACTTAAATGGTAATCTTTGGTAGAAAGGTGACGTTGTTTTCGAGAAATCCTGCTACAGAAATTTAGAAAATCATTATGTCTAGCACAATCTTGTACCTCACTTACGTGTCATGAGAATTCGACATGGGAGGTAAGCTCCTATACGGATGCGTATACTCATTTTTCCACGCTCGAAGTGCGAATGGAATCAATCGTAGGGCCGAAGCTCGTTAATATTGGTACGAATATCTTGCGCCAAGCAGTGCGTAGTGGACACTTAAATGTGACAGCATTGCTTCCAAAACAGTCGCATGCCTTTAATATCAACTTTTCGAAACGGGTGGTTGAGGTGTCTAAATTACATTACGTGTTACTCAATAATAAGATATTCAATGAGTGCACAATGCAGGGAATTGAGCATTGTATCCATACTGGCTGTGTGACATGTAAGCATTCCCGAAACATTGTGTGAGATGGTTACGTCGCCTGAAGAGATAGTCTAGATGTGATTGTTTCACTGAATAGCGTGTGACGCATTATTGGTGAAGCTTCGCGACAAACAGCTTTGCTGGTAGAGATATACTGAAATTCCCTCTGCAACAGAGGTTTCTTGCATGCTCAAAAATCATCGAATCGCCATCTTCATTAACGTTTTCATTTTTACATTACTTTGCTAATTTCACATGATTGTTGGTGTTTATTTACCCCACTTTCTATTGTCAAATTACGATGGATTTTGTATACATCTATTAAACTGATGACAGTGCTATATTAGACTCCCATCCAACATAAACTAAAGAAAGTGGCTCCAGAAACGTCTAATAACTTGTCGGATTTGACTGAAAATATCTATCTAAAGGTTTTCAGAGCAGCTGCCTATCCATTTGGTCTGCAGGCAGCACTTAAGAAGCAGATTATTTTTATTTCTGCCCTAAAACTGTACATTTACAATCTCGTCGATTATTAAACGCAGCGAAAGAAGTAAACTATTCGCTTTTTACATCACAGTACGATTTAAAAAAGTAGCCCATTCGTCACAATGTTGACAGGAATTTATTTTTATTTGCACACGAGTTCTGGTTTGGGTGTTACCAAAAAAAAAAAAAAAAAAAAAAAAAATATGGTTCAAATGGCTCTGAGCACTATGGGACTTAACATCTGAGGACATCAGTCCCCTAGACTTAGAACTACTTAAGCACACGCAACCATGCCCGAGGCAGGATTAAAACCTTCGACAGTAGCAGCAGCGCGGTTCCGGACCGAAGCGCCTAGAACCGCTCGGCCACAGCGGCCGGCTTAGTGTTACAGTTTTTAAGAGTTTTTATGAACGCATGAAGAAGTATAGTAGTTAGAATCGTAAAATTCCCTGTGTTAAGTGGAGTTTGATGCGATTTAACAGCTAGCCGTATTACAGTTTCTAGCTGATGTTATTGTTGTGGTCGTGTGACTATTCAGAACGATCCAGGATCAGGGCGATCGATTACGTCAACAGACGCATGCAGTGAAAAATTTATGCACTGTAGAATTGGATCCGGTATCTTTATATTACAGTTCAACGAGTAGGGACGCCCAGGCAATGAATAAATAGAAAAAAGCTGGATCAAACATCGACTAAGCTATGATCGCCAGAGATCATTATGACACACAGAGTTCCGCCTAGAGCAATTGCAACAGCATTTTGCTATCGTGAATTCATGTAAAAACGAGCAAAAAAATCTGCTTCGGCGTTGGGTCACTTGTTCTCCATGAGAACATTGCCTTAACATCGGAACTGTAACCGAAAAACTACGCATGAGCGATTGATTGTTGTTAGCTCATACTCCCTACATTCAGGATGAGAGTCCAGCAGACTCCGTCTTCTCCCGGAATTGTAACAACTTGTCAGTTGTTTTTCTTTTCTAATTCAGTTTTTTTGCTGTCGTTCATCGAGTAATTCGATAGCTGAACAGTGATGGTGACCTGGATGCAACAGTAAAGCTTTCGGAACATGAAACTCGATCATTGAGATCATGTTGTTGGTCTGTAAACTGATATGATAAGTAAGGGTGTGTGCAAGTAAACGAAACAGCTGTGCCTTGTCGAAATGACTCTTCAGAAGTCAACCTTTGTAGAACGGGCTGACGATCTATTCTTGCCTTGTTCATCGGAAGCGATTCCAGTATTGACCTGAAGTGATTTTAGGAATGTACGGAAAACTTAAGTCAGAATCTCAAAACTGGACCTTCTTGACAGTATCGAATGATCCAAGCTCCTTAATTCTAGAAAATAATTTATTTTCAGTTTCTCGATCGCTGTTTTGTCAATATTTCCGGTAGTGTCGCCTATCTTCATATCATTTACGTTGTTATAGACAGGCCGGTCTTAAAAGGAACACGATCAGTTTCACTTATACAATATAAGTGACAGCGAAACTGGTAATATCTCCATTAAAGAATGGTCACCCGGCGACTACGAGGATGGTCTGCAGATAGGCTACACCGCCTGAATTCCGTAATTTGGAAATAATAAAAACAGCGATCGACAAACTGAAAATAAGTGTGTTTTCTAAAGGAGAATAGCCAGAAGCGGGCATAGCCCTCTTCCTTCTTCTCCCGTGGTGCGATTTCTGCCCTCCTACACAGAACGCTCATTGGACTGGGATCTGATTCGTTTCTCTATCGGAAACTACATCTCTACGCGAGCTGAGTTGCTGCCTTCGAAACGATTGTTGTTAATAGTTGGAAAAAATTTAAACATAGCAACTCTATCTAGCAAGTACTCTAAACACGGGGTTTGTCCGTAACTCATATATATATATATATATATATATATATATATATATATATATATATATATATATATAAGTTGATTGCATTGTGGAAATGAAACCGCATAGAAACGACAATAGCCTGCATACTAATCTTCAACAGTCTGCAATTGTACCTTAACTTCTACACGGTAATTATTTGTTCCACACTAGAAAACAGAGCCGCCCGTGTAACGGTTTAATTGACTGCTCAGGCGAACATCTGAGCGCCGGCAGTCTTTTGTCCGTCGGACTCTGCGCGCACGCGCGGCCACGGCAGCGGACACTGGCGCGCCCTGGCGAGGAATCTCGCAACCAAACCGGTTCCGCTCTGTCCGCAAGGTGCTTTACTTCACAATCGGCGTCCGATCTGCCATTGAGGGCGGCGTGCGCTCACAGTTTAGCTAATGTCCTCGTTAAATAGCTTGTTAACGTCAGCTCGATATTCGCATTCCGCTGCCAAGATAGTGGTCGCCTTACAAAAAAAGGCTTCTGATCCATGTGGACACGTTTCGGGAAGACTGTTAACACTGGCGCGCAGTCCCACAATAGAAATACGTTCCGGATCTGAGGGCGTTACTGGTAAAAAACGGCAATTTTGGAGGACTGCACAAACGTTGCCGAGCACTAAGAATACATGTATTCAATGAAGTTGGACGTCAGACTTGATGAAAGTTACCCACGTGGACACGTAGGAAATGCAATTTCGTAGGATTATCAGTTAGCACGGACACCAGATCGACTGAGTGTACCACTTTATCAAAAAGGCTATTTTGCTATTCTCAGAAGCATCGACATAATCTTCACGTATCTACTCGGCGAGCAACAACAATGGTTATACCCTTGGACTCGCCTTTGGGCGAGGTGTGGTCCAGAAGGCGTGGCCCAGATTCCCATACTTTCATCACGGTTTTGGTTTTTGAAGGATACTCTCAATCGTTTCAGGAAACTGACGGGGGAGGGCAATCGACAGGACCAGGGGCGATTCATTTTCCCATTCGTGCCCAACGTGACTGGACCTGTGGGACCCTGGAATTTACATTCTCTTATAAGAGCGGAGGCAACTATGTCGGTCAATCAACCCGCAATTATCTAATGTCGTGCTGCGCAGCCACGTCAGAAAAAAATCGTGGTTTGGATAAATTAGCAGTTGCTGAGCACAAGAGCACGAATGTAAAAAAAAATTGTCTTTGATGAAACGAAAAACTAGTCTCATGCATTAAAACTACTGAGACTCTGTCAAGGAAGAGGTAGGCGTGATGGCAATGTGCAACGAAAACTTCAGGCGAGATAGTGACAGTAGTCTTGGCGGGGCATGGAATCAATTGCCTCTTATTGTAGATGAATGGAAAGCAATACACATTAGAAAAGGTAAAAGAAGGTGGTACTCTAGACTACATGGTTAATTGGTTAATTAGTTAGTCATGTCATAATAATTTAGCAGTGACGACATGTAGAGGCAAGTTGTTCGACCGCGTGGACTCACTATTCCAGTGTTAACAGTCAAAGCCCCGTGCCAATGTATTGCTTGCAGAATGATTCCAAGGTCCCGCCACTGGACTGGAATACGTCTCCTCTAACTGTTCGTACAGGCCGGCCGGGGTGGCCGAGCGGTACTAGGTGCTACAGTCTGGAACCGCGCTGCTGCCACGGTCGCAAGTTCGAATCCTGCCTCGGGCATGGATGTGTGTGATGTCCTTAGGTTAGTTAGGTTTAAGTAGTTCAAAGTTCTAGGGGACTGATGACCTCATATGTTGAAGTCCCATAGTGCTCAGAGCCACTTGAACCATTTTTTAAACTGTTCGTGCCGGCCGCGGTGGTCTAGCGGTTCTGGCGCTGCAGTCCGGAACCGCGGGACTGCTACGGTCGCAGGTTCGAATCCTGCCTCGGGCATGGGTGTGTGTGATGTCCTTAGGTTAGTTAGGTTTAAGTCGTTCTAAGTTCTAGGGGACTTATGACCTAAGATGTTGAGTCCCATAGTGCTCAGAGCCATTTGAACAATTTTTTTTAAACTGTTCGTACACATCCCCAGCTGGCCACTAGCAACTCTCACCGAGAATTCCATAACAATAAAACAGGAATGTTGTTCAGAGTCAACAGAGAAAAAGCTTCAAATAAAAACCCCAGTCTGAAATCCACCGGGAATACAACTGAAATTTATTTAGTATCAATTAACCCTACCCGAGTAATACTTTTATCCAACACCACTTCCAGCAAGGTAGTTGTTCCACCCTCTACTCTGAGACCACGGTCACTAATCCGCAACAACTGTCGAGAAAACAGAAAACTGCCTAAGCAGAATTCGACGCGCGCCCGCAAGAATGCACTTGCGAATGCTTTGTAGGGTTTCCGTACCGGAAAAGTTATGTCCTTTTATCACGATGGATCACTAACGCCAGACTCCCGCGCCACGTTAAAGCGTAAACTGCAACGCGGATTACCACCTCAACTGTACAAGGGGGTGCAGACCGACTGCTCGATTCGTTGAGCTCCAAGTCATCCTATGGAATTACTCTGCATTCTGGCCTACTAGCCAATCCGAATCGGGAGTAGAATGTAGTCGTTCTCACTGGCCATTTCCTGCTCTCGGTAACAGAGGATCTCTGTAAGGTTCTGCATTCTGGTGCGGCCTTCAGAAGTTTCTGAGCAGTGAGTGCCGGAAAACACCAACCGTCATGGAGAAATTATTCCCCCCCCCCCCCCCCCTGCCCCTTAAAATGAGCCTAGTCGGCTCCAGTCGCCACCCATTTAAGAGCACTAAGGATACTCTGGCCGATCTTCTTCAGGCCAATCACAATTCCTTTACCCCTGCAGCTGGAAACTGGCAACAGCAATACCGGACAGACCTATCACATATGTGTGGGCAGGAAATGATGAGCGACAGTAAGGAATGTATCAGGCTATGACTCATAGGTCTCATCGGTGGGAGACTGGGGCACGGCAGTTTATCTGTAAAATGGATCGCTTACGAAACACTTGTACGGCTTATTCTTGACTACTTCCCATGCCACGACTTACAGACAGTGTGTTTTGTTGTCGACTGAGGACAGTGTATTGAACAGCATTTCATCTGTATTTACTTTATTTGCATACTTTTGTAATTATAGTTGTTGGGAGTAGTATGTTTTTCAGCTGGTTAGTTCCTGCAAGTAAACGTGGCAAGAGCAAACCATTAATGCTTATTTTCCCCTGGGCAGTAGGTCATGTGTTGGAAGTGTGGACGGTTAGTCTGAACTGACAGGGGACGAGCAATTAGTGGTGCAATTACGACAGGGCACAAAATTTCATGTATCTAACGTGCTTGTTTGAAGGGTGTTAGACGCAGAGGGGAAAAAGAAACTTACAAACTGAAGTGGGTACACTAAGGTACAAATAATCACAGTAGCTGCGAAAAGAAAGGATGCTCCACGCAGATATCATCCGAATGGAGCGGAATTCGGTAGCTGTGATGTACACGTACAGAGAAACAAATGATTACAATTTCAGAAGGGTTAGATGATTTATCCAAGAGAAAGACCTTCAAAATGGTTCAAATGGCTCTGAGCACAATGGGACCTAACATCTGAGGTCATCAGTCGCCTAGACTTAGAACTACTTAAACCCAATTAACCTAAGGATTTCACATATATCCATGCCCGAGGCAGGATTCGAACCTGCGACCGTAGCAGCAGCGCTGTTCCGGACTCAAGCGCCTAGAACCACTAGGTCACAACGGCCAGCTAAAGTGCTTCACAAATTGAGGAAGTTAATTACGCGTTGGTACACCTCTGTCGTTTATGCAGGCAGTCATTCGGTTTGGTATTGCTTAACAGAGTTGATGGATGTCCTCCTGAGAGCTGTGGTGCCTAATTCTGTTCGATTGGCTCGTTAGTTCGTCAAACTCCCGAGCTGGTTGGAGGGCACTGCCCATAACGCTCAAAAAGTTTTCAAGTAGAGACAGGCCCGGCGACCTTGCTGGCCAAGGTAGCGTTTGCCGAGCACGAAGACAGACGGTAGAAACTTTTGCCGAGTGCGGGCGGGCATTATCTTGTTGAAATATAAGCTCAGGATAGCTTTCCACGAAGGGCAACAAAACTGAGCGTAGAATATCGTTGACGTGACGCTGCACTGTAAGGTTGTCTTTGGTAACAACAAAAAGAGTCCTGCTACGAAAAAAGAATCGCATCGCAGACCAGGTTCTTTGACCGTTCGGTGTACGACAGTCGAGTTGGTGTCCCACCGTCGTCTACGACGTCTCCAGACATGTCTTCGGCGTGAAATCTCATTGACTGGAGTAGAACTTCCTTCAGTGATGAGACCCGTTTAGAACTGAGACTGAAGAGCAGCGAAGAGACGTGTGATGCCAGTCTGACTCCACAACTAAGAGTGTTTGGAGCATTAAGGTCAGTGCCCTCCAACCAGATCGGCATTTTGACAATCTAACGCACCAATTCGACAGAATTTGGCACGATAACCCACAGGAGGACATCCAGTAGCTCCTTCAATCAGTGCCAAGGTGGACAACTGCTTGCATAAGGACCGGAAGTGGTCGAAAACACCATATCCACATACGTATACAGGGTGTTACAAAAAGGTACGGCCAAACTTTCAGGAAACATTCCTCACACACAAATAAAGAAAAGATGTTATGTGGACATGTGTCCGGAAACGCTTAATTTCCATGTTAGAGCTCAATTTAGTTTCGTCATTATGTACTGTACTTCCTCGATTCACCGTCATGATTTCATACGGGATACTCTACCTGTGCTGCTAGAACATGTGCCTTTACAAGTACGGCACAACATGTAGTTCATGCACAATGCAGCTCCTGCACATTTCAGTCGAAGTGTTCGTACGCTTCTCAACAACAGATTCGGTGACCGATGGATTGGTAAAGGCGGACCAATTCCATGGCCTCTACGCTCTCGTGACCTCAACCCTCTTGACTTTCATTTATGTGGGCATTTGAAAGCTCTTGTCTACGCAATCCCGGTACCAAATGTAGAGACTCTTCGTGCTCGTATTGTGGACGGCTGTGATACAATACGCCATTCTCCAGGGCTGCATCAGCACATCAGGGATTCCATGCGACGGAGGGTGGATGCATGTATCCTCGCTAACGGAGGACATTTTGAACATTTCCTGTAACAAAGTGTTTGAAGTCACGCTGGTACGTTCTGTTGCTGTGTGTTTCCATTCCATGATTAATGTGATTTGAAGGGAAGTAGGCCTAATAAAATGAGCTCTAACATGGAAAGTAAGCGTTTCCGGACACATGTCCGCATAACATATTTTCTTTCTTTGTGTGTGAGGAATGTGTCCTGAAAGTTTGGCCGTACCTTTTTGTAACACCCTGTATAGCTCTGGCAACACCGGCCATGACCTTCTTCTTCTGTGCAGATGCACACATATTCCCCGAACTCTTACGGGACTTGGTAAGAATGTCTTCCACGAGTAATAAGTGTGTTGGGATGGGACACTACGAATGTAGTGTGTGGACATACAAGGTGAGAATGTGGGTCTCGCGGGAGGCGTGCGCGGTATAATCCCTGCAGCCGCGCTATCCTCTGTGCCCTCGGTGACTCAGATGGAATTAGCCGGCAGGATAGCTCAGCATGTTGGGTCAGAGGGTTTAGCTATCGTCTGTAATAAAAAAGAAACTGAATGAACGGATCAACAAACAACCTGAACGAGTGTCGTCCGACGCCCGCCACGAACAAAGTCAACGAACACTCTAGAACAAAAAATGATATTAAAAAAAAAAAAAAAAAGATGGATAGAGCATCTGCTGCGGCTGGTCCCGGCGGAGGTTCGAGTCCTCCCTCGGGCATGGGTGTGTGGTTTGTCCTTAGGGTTATTTAGGTTAAGTAGTGTGTAAGCTTAGGGACTGATGACCTTAGCAGTTAAGTCCCATAAAATTTCATACACATAGAGCGTCTGCCATGTAAGCAGGAGATCCCGGGTTCGAGTTCCGGTCGGGGTACACATTTTCACCTGTCCCCGTTGATATATATCAACACCCGTTAGCAGCTGAAGGTATTAATATAATTCTAATTTCGTTACTAACTTGTACGATCTGTGAAGTTCTTGCTCTTGAATAAATCATCCATTTTTTCTGGAATTGTAATGATTTGTTTGTCTGCAGTGCACATACGTCACATCTACCGATTTCCGTCCTATTTTTATAGTTCCTTCGTGGTGTGTCGTCTTTTTTTTTTCTTAGAGTATACATTCAAACAGACAATGACAGGCCACAATTGTTCCTACCTAATTTATTTTCCTATGCTTCTGCAATACGTAGTTGCGCTCCATCTCTAATGAACTCATCATCGACGGAACGCTTTACCACAATGTTCCTTCCCACTGACACAAGAGTAATGTGCAAATGAACTTCTGATGCTTATTTATTGCATATGGAAATAGAATCTATACTTAGCTTTCTACATGAGAAACGTAGCGTGGAATATGCTTAAGTATATACTTACTACTGAAAAAATATTGTATTTGGTGATGAGCTGTTCACCTGCACCATCGAAGAGCAGGTAACGTAATCGTGAAACACTTGTTCTGTCTGGTTATATGGGTCAAGTTAAAACAGCGAACGAGACGGAAACTCGAAACCAGTTACCTACCTTTCGTATGTAGGTAACCTGAAATTACAGAAATTGTTCAGGAATATTTTAAGAGTAATGAGGAAGCCGTAGTCTGGCGGCTCATTACAGAGAAATAATGTAACTACGAGTTATTCGGTTTATTACTCTACTGACCTTCGTTTCTGTAAAAACACCTCAAAACTGTGTAAAAGAACTATATATGCAATCACCAAAGTACTGATCAGCGTAGTTTGACAGACTCTGTAAGCAGCTCGCGTTAATCTTAAAATAAAGAATTGCATGAAATAGAAATCAATATGTATGCAATTTCGATAAAGCGAGTGTTAACCGAAGAAAATTTCTGCTCCAATGCAAACTCTTTGTACGGGCTCTTTGCTCTATTTGCATTCTGTACAGCACATGAGCGTTGCTGGCTATCACATAGTTTGTGTGTGTGTTTTTATCTTTTTTAATTGGCTTTCGGGACGTGGCTGTCCAGCCAGAAGTGGAATGTCAGTTATGAAAATACGATTTTCAGGACAACATAACACCCAGTAGCCAAGCGGAGAAAATCTCCGGCCCTGGCAGGAATCGATCTTGAGCCCCTTAAGTTAGCGGTCCACCACTGTGACCACGCAGCTGCCGAGGCGCATCAAAGTTTGTGTAGTGGTGTATATTTAAACCTAACTGGAAAACATAAGTTCGTGTTTTCCAAAGTAATGTGTGCGCCAGGAGTATAAACATAGACGCTAAGAATTGTAAGCAATGCCTTTAAGTCGATCTTATAGTGAAAAAATTCTCGCCAAGTTCAGTGGTAAGTTATTTCGTTCATCTATCTTGTCACAGCTACGCAAACCCCACAGTGCTCCAGACATTCATTGAAAATGTGTACCATCTCATGGCGAATCGTTTAATGATTCGAAACCGGTCACGGTACATAAAAAATTTAAGCATCACAAAGGGCGACTGGTTGCAGTTATTTATGGGGACCTTTATTCACCACAGTGGCAGTGTTCCACGTTCATAATGGATAAAAGTTTTATTTTGGAGATACTAGTCACATGACATCACCTGAGGACATCGCAGCTGCAATTCGTCTTGATTAGTATTACGCGTAAGTCGTTAGACTGGAAGCCGTATTTTTGCACAAACCAGTTGCACAACATGACGTCACGTTAGCGAAGCTGTAGCCCCGCCCGATGTTGAAGGGCGCGATTGTAAACACAGCCCCGCGCTGGACAGGTTATTTCGGCACCCTGAGGGCCCGCAGCGCTCCTTCCTCGGCGTCCCTCCTGAGAGGAGAGGAGGAAGAGGGTGCCAGCCGGCAAGTGGTCCCCCCACGTGCGCCGTTTATTTTGGTTCGCGGCGGCCGCAGCTGCTAACCTGTGTGTTCTGCGGAGCGCTCGTGCGCCAATAGCGGCCGGCACGGGCTGACGCGGCGCCGGCGTCAAGAGACACCTGGCGGCAGAAGGCCGAACTAGCGGCTGACGTGCCTTTAGCTCGCTCAGAAACAGCTCCAGCGTTGCTTTTATGCGGTTATTACGGGTTGGCTTTCTTTATTTATTTCTTCGTCGTGGGTCTGACTAATAATTTCCAACAGAATAGAGTAAAACTCGCTCTCAATATAAAACTAAGCGCATTCGTCACAGTTAAACGTTTTATTCTCACACCGAAAAAAATGCGCATGGGATTGACCCTTCATCCTAGCCTGCGGTCCTTGGCATACCTCTATTCTTAACCTTATATGCTTTCTCACTCGTTTTTTGTACCAACTGATAAAGTTCCGTCTTCTCACACACATGTAATACCCTGACCAATACTTTGTTTACTGAAAAATCGAATCCCAGAACATTGTATCTCCCATGCTTGAGAACCCTGCCCTACTACTATGCCTCTGTCACCAGTTCCTCTGATTTATATCTGTACAATATACTTTGCCGAGGTAATTTCAACAGCCTTCCCCTCCAAAACCATGCTGTCATTCCTGAGATCTGTCCATGTTACGCCCTATAACTTAACCTATCCTTTCCATACCAAGTGAAGGTTCCCATCCGTGCCGGCCGCGGTGGTTTCGCGGTTCTAGGCGCGCAGTCCGGAACCGTGCGACTGCTACGGTTGCAGGTTCGAATCCTGCCTCGGGCATGGATGTGTGTGATGTCCTTAGGTTAGTTAGGTTTCTAAGTTCTAGGGGACTGATGACCACAGCAGTTGAGTCCCATAGTGCTCAGAGCCATTTTGTTCCCATCCGTCCTTTTCTCATGTAACTGCAATCCTATCAACTTTTGACACTTTTCAAAAGAACAGACTAATGTCTCCCTCTACCCCACAGTGTATGTACTGGATATCCTCTGTTACTGTAACCTGCTTTGGCAAACGATCTGTAACCGAACAGTAAAGCTATTTTTGACTACCTACTTCTTACAGAAACTTAAGCTATATAGTATCCTACCAACGAATAAGAACCAACATTTTATGTGACACATTACTTAACGTGTGGGACCTTCACGTTCCGGCACAGTTATCTCAAGAAATTCGTTTAATGTAGTCGACTTCAACTGTAGCTCACTAACAACGCAGTCTGATTCTAAAACTTTTTTTTTTACAGTTCAAGAAATGCAAAAGCTTGGCACTCGTCTGAGTGTGAAGTCTTTGTCAGGCACTGCATGTACCTAACCTAACGTAACGTAACCAAGAATTTCATTGGACGTTTGTGCTTTTTTTCGTTCCTTTCTTTGTCGGATAATCTATCTGAACACAAATAACGGTCATCATTCTCAAAAAACTTTCTTTGAAGGTTCTTGTCTTGCATTTTTCTTTGGTGATTACACTTATACACTATCAGTAATCTATTTAGAGACTCATTCGTTTAAACGCAAATACAGGTACGAAATTAAGAAGCAATCCTATGTCCTTTATCTGTTGCAATGATGACTTACTTCTCAAGTATACATAAAAGAATTTTAATTTGCACTTCTACCTTTCTGGGTTAAAATTCTCGTTTAACTTGCTCTTTACGTCTGCTCACCTCTGTTTTCTTACTGGAGACGCGTTTGGCTTCATTTCAGCACATTACTGTCAACAGCGTTTCTCTGAAACTTTGTACGCAAGTATTTCTTGCCTCGCTAGACGAACGCTTCCAATTCTCTGCAATATGTGTTGACAAGTGAGCCAGTCGTCCTTTTTAACGGAGAGACGTGAAGCAGATGTTAAGATTCTGCTGTGCAAATTTAGGCTTTCCGCTCATTCCCTACACCATGGCTATTCTTTTCGAGACAGAGCTTGTTCTCTGTCACTAACGGCTTCGACGTCGACTGAGCATTATATCCTTGTCGTTTTTTACCACTTTTCGTTCTGCGCGCTGTTTAAATTTTTAGGGTTTGGCGAAAGTCTGGTAACATGTTGCCCATAACTTCCTTGAAAAGTCCAACTCATGTCACAATGATAAATCTCAGGTTGTATGTGAAACCGGAACGATGTACTATGGGTGGGCCTGCTAGAATTGTTTCCAAGATCATCTACTCCGATATCCAACGAAAAATGTTATAGTGTTGTGTGAGCTGACCGGTGAAACAGGGGAATCTTTATTTTTTTTCTTTTTTAATACTTTCCATACTCTACCCCTAAGGACAGACTGCCAGTCTTAGCCCAGCCCAGTATAGTGTGGTGGCTCTGTTCCGCCATTTACCAGGCAGTCTTGCAGTGGAACAGATGGTTTCTTCAACAACAATTCCTCCATTTGTCTTGCAGCTAGGGAAACCTTCCGGAAAACCTCGGTCGAATCTGAAGGACTAGAGCTGTTCCTGCTTTATTTCTGGGACAATATGTCCCAAACATGTACGTGAATGCCTAGTGTGTCTGATTATGTGTAGACAGTTCAGACAACGAGTCACTCTCTTTTTATACGTTTAATTTTCTGTCCGAAAGGATTTTAGATCCGCCCCAACCTAGAGAATAGATAGTTTGAGCCAAATGGTGTGGCTTGGTCGGAGTGCAGTGTGGGGTAGTGTATATGCGGAACAAATAAACAACTGCGGCTGCAGTGTCGTCCAACTGGCTGCAGGTTGGTTCACTAGTCAGTGCTGGTTAGGGTTGCAACAACAACGCGTGTCAAATGAGCGACACCAGAATGTGTGAAGGGGAGTACCCGTACTGGCACAACCGCTACATGTGTGATTTTGATTTCAAACAGATACGCTGCATATGGGCCATAACCCGTCTGTTAATTATGAGACCACCTGACACATTAAGGAGTCGAACTCGTCAGTCTTAATCTGATTTGATGTGAGGGATAAATTCGTAATTTTAACATAACTTTTTGCTTTTCTTTCTTCATATTTAACTCATTTCCAGGTACGCACTGTACTTCCATTTAATCGCAATTCTTCAGCTTACTTAGGGGTCTTCTTTTCCTGATTTCCAGCATCAAACTCACGTATTTGCGGAATGATAAAACAATGCATCGGTCTGTGTTTTAGAATAGGCGGCTGTTAACCTCAATAGCATCATGTGTGCGTTCTAACGGGCTTTACAAGCTATAGTAGCTATAGTCTATTCCCTCTCACATTCTAAACGTACTCCACAGCAGGTATCAATGAATGATGTTGGTATACTCTGCCTTCAGGGAAAGTCGATTTTGTTTTGCGACATCTCGTGCATTACCTTCTCTTTTCTGCCTGCCTCCTCAATACGATGTGTGGAGGCAAGGCGTTCATTTAGACATAAACCTAGATACCTTGGCAATACGCTTTGTATAGTTGTTGTGTCAAATAATTTTACTTTAGGATTGCTAGGCAGGTTACCTTTCAGCAGAAAGTAAGTGTCCCACTGAGGCAGAGCCGGCCGCGGTGGTCTTGCGGTTCTAGGCGCTACAGTCCGGAACCGTGGGACTGCTACGGTCGCAGGTTCGAATCCTGCCTCGGGCATGGATGTGTGTGATGTCCTTAGGTTAGTTAGGTTTAAGTAGTTCTAAGTTCTAGGGGACTGATGACCTAAGATGTTAAGTCCCATAGTGCTCAGAGCCATTTGAACCATTTGAACTGAGGCAGAGGTCTGAGTTTAATGCGTTGATATCGTCCTCAGATTCCATGAATCGCATCATTACACCTATCTTACCACACTTCTTCTCGAGCATTCACGTACAATCAATATCATGCCATCTGCAAATATTTCCAGCTCACTTATGCTTCCATTCTCATCTAACGTGTGTAGTATCTTATCCAGGGCTACAACCCAAAACTTTGGACCACTTATTTACCCCCGGGGATAGCCTTTCGTGAAGACCTATCTTCTGTTACGTTCTGCGGACATTAAGAATGTTTGTCTATCCTCGCAATATTCTCTTAAATATTACTCTTCTATCCCCGTTAACACTCACAGGTGACTAAAGAACGAAGACCACCAAAGCCTATCGAAATCGCCAATAATAATTCTCACCATTGTGAGATGGGTGCCGTCGCAGGCGACATCAACTTATTTATTACATCTCCCCTAAATACGTAATAGTGATGGCTCATACTGCGCAGTATTCTATTGTCTGGCAGTCTTTTGTATAATAATTTCTTGAACATATTACCCAGAACGTACTGAGGCAATTAGGCCTGTAGGACTGGGGGTATCATTCGCTCCTTATCCTGCCCTCTTCGGATAATTTCCACCTCAGCCTTTTTCTTAAATGCAGGCAGCCGTCCTCATAGGAAATGCACACTCTATGGTTCATTCTGGAAGATCTCTGTCGAATAAAACAAGATCGTATGATTCTTCAAGGAATTGCCTCTGGTCCTAGAACAAGTTTGGTTTTTTCCTATAATCATCATTTAACTTTGTTCAAAATACATTGTAAAGTTAAAAACCCCAGCGCTCCAGCTGGGGTGGCCGATCGGTTCTAGGCGCTACAGTCTGGAACCGCGCGACCGCTACGGTCGCAGGTTCGGATCCTGCCTCGGGCATGGATGTTTGTGATGTCCTTAGGTTAGTTAGGTTTAAGTAGTTCTAAGTTCTAGGGGGCTGATGACCTCAGCAGTTAAGTCCCATAGTTCAAAAATGGTTAAAATGGCTCTGAGCACTATGGAACTTAACTTCTGAGGCCATCAGTCCCCTAGAACTTAGAACTACTTAAACCTAACTAACCTATACATTGTAAAGTTAAAAACCCCAGCGCTCCGGCTGGGGTGGCCGATCGGTTCTAGGCGCTACAGTCTGGAACCGCGCGACCGCTACGGTCGCAGGTTCGGATCCTGCCTCGGGCATGGATGTTTGTGATGTCCTTAGGTTAGTTAGGTTTAAGTAGTTCTAAGTTCTAGGGGGCTGATGACCTCAGCAGTTAAGTCCCATAGTTCAAAAATGGTTAAAATGGCTCTGAGCACTATGGAACTTAACTTCTGAGGCCATCAGTCCCCTAGAACTTAGAACTACTTAAACCTAACTAACCTAAGGACATCACAAACATCCATGCCCGAGGCAGGATTCGAACTTGCGACCGTAGCGGTCTCGCGGTTCCAGACTGTAGCGCCTAGCAAGTCCCATAGTGCTCAGAGTCAACCCATAGTGCTCAGAGCCATTTGAACCATTTGAGCCCCGGCGCGCCACGAAGGAATTATCCGAACGGGACAGAGATCGGTAGGTCTGACGTACATGTGAAGAAAAACAAGTGATTGCAGTTTCAGAAAAATTGGATGATTTATTTAACAGAGAGAGCAAGTCATTAACGCATTGGTCCACCTCTACGCTTATGTAGGTAGTTATTCGGCTCGGCGTTGATTTACAGAGTTGTGAATTGTCCTCCTGAGATATACCGTGCCAAATTCTGTCCACTTCGCACGTTAGATAGTCAAAATCCCGAGATGGTTGAAGTGCTTTGCCCATAATACTTCAACGTTCAACTGTGATGCAGCCTCACAACTTCCTTAGAGCGAGTTTGAAACGCCATAGGGTGTCAGCAATGTCAAAGGATGTCAAGCACATGTCCGTGTTGCTCTTCGCACTGCCAACTGTCGTTTTAGACCCCGAAATGTGTGGGAATCAACGCCTCAGGGAAAGGAGTCGTTTCATTTATCCGCTGAGGCCTTTAAGTGTCGATTCTTAGCAATGGTGTGTCTGAAATGTTTTCCTCGGCCAACTATAAGATTTCAAGGCTGGGTGTCGCGGTTCTGACCTCCATCGCAGAGACGCCAAAAGATGGGGTGTAAAGTGGGTAAGAGGGGCAATGTGGCAACCTTCTCATCATGCGACACGTCCATGGCGGCGTTTGGCAGAATTATGGTGAAATTTGTTGCCAATATGGCATCAAATGGTTCAAATGGCTCCGAGCACTATGGGACTTAGCATCTGAGGTCATCAGTCCCCTAGAACTTAGAACTACTTAAACCTAACCTAAGAACATCACACACGTCCATGCCCGAGGCAGGATTCGAACCTGAGGTCGTAGCGGCCGCGCAGTTCCAAACTGAAGCGCCGAGAACCGCTCGGCCACACCGGCCGGCCAATGTAGCATCAGTAATCCACCACCATTACAGGGGAATGTTGTAGGCAGCTTTGAGCGAAATTTCCAACTTCAGCGTCGCAATGTGGTTTAGAAAAAGTGATCCCTTAATTCTCTTGCGCAGTTTGTGTACCGTATGGGTACCCAGTTTTACAGGAATTATGTTCAGACTGAGCGCTGCGCATTTTGCGTTGTTAATGGTGTTAGCGTCATGAGTTGCCGTTAGGCGTCTGCACTCGTACGGCGGCCTAGGACTGAAGCACAAGTATGAGTGTGCATTGCGGTTGTTGACAGCCAACATGAGTCTGGACAATATGAGTCGGGCTTTGCTCGTAAAGCTATTTCATCAAAACAACAGAAACAGTGGTGCTGTTCTTAGCAAGTATTGACACACAGATCCCAACTGTGCACTGTGGTTGAAGAAGATGATTCGTAAGTTAGAATTAGCTGGCGATTTGGGAATTGCTCCTGGGAGAGGATGACGGTCAACTGCGCTACAAATTTTTGAAGATGTTTGTGTTGCAATGGCTCAAAATGCCGCACACAAGCAGTGCGCGAGCTCTGTCACGATAGCTGAACATTGCATGGTCCACCGGTCGAAGAGTGTTGCGAACGATTGTGAAATGGTGGCCATACAAATTTCCAGCTTGTCGTCGATGCAGATGGTCGTCACATTGAGGAATACTGGAACGTAAACATGGTACGCAATTAACAAATGTTACCCTCTTAGGTGGAAATTAAAATCTTTTTCTTTCAATAGCGAATTCGTTACTTCTCTTCCGCATGACCTTCAAACATTTCCTCAAAGTTGCAATGTCCCAGATCACTCGTTTTTTCATGGAGGCCCTCTCAATTTTCAGAATATGCTACAAGTTTGTTCAAAGAGAGGGTTTTCATTTTCTAAGGAATTTTGAGTGATGACGTTGAAATGTTGTGATTAATTTACCAATATGCAGTGCAATGCAGCGCTTAATGTCTTTTCATGAATGTTTCTTGGTGGACAGAAATATTTACTCCCTGTAAAATATGTTTGCTCTTGGACTTTAAACATTTACAACAGGATGACTTTCGTACAGTACGTAGTCAGATGAACACACTGGGCCACAGATAGAGTTTTAAACAGCTATCCGTTGTGCATCATCGGGGATGTTAGGTATTAGGTCCCCGTTTGATGAACGTTTCACCTGAGCCACAATCGTTTTATTGATCGAACGCTCAGGAACTGGAGGTTCGAACCATCATTAGTTAAATCCCAGTGTTTGCAGCTCCATTAAATAAGATAAACTTCACAGAATATTTTTCCAACAGCTGCAGTGCTGTACTGAAACTTTTATTGATACTCGTAGGAACTTCATAGGCAATTAATTTCTTCACCACAAAAGTCTCGTGTAGAGTTGAAAATGAACAGCACTGTAATTATCACCTTGTCGTTTATCACATATAGCCTAGACTGCTGTTTATAAGTCAGTACTAATCTTTCATTTAAATTTGGGCAGGTACAACAACAGCTAGTTTTCCACTTATATCTAGAATTCATGGTAGTCCACCATTTTGCTACACAAACGAACAACAAATTACGTACTTCACTCATGAAACTATATCCACTGTTCCAGTAATATCCATAAATCCATTTCAGTTGCGAATCACCGGTATGATCTACAGGTCATAAAAAACTACGAATACAAAATTTTAGAGTGTTTAAGATGATTAAAAAACAATTTCATTACGCTTCCCAGTTAGGGGTCCATGATTGTTTTAGACGCCAGTCACTTTCAAAAACGGTGTTCAGACTACCGTGTGACGAATATTGTTCCAGAAGCCGGCCGCTGTGGCCGAGCGGTTCTAGGTGTTTCAGTCCGGAACCACGCGGCTGCTACGGTCGCAGGTTCGAATCCTGCCTCGGGCATGGATGTGTGTGATGTCCTTAGGTTATTTAGGTTTACATAGCTCTAAGTCTAGGGGACTAATGACCTCAGATGTTAAGTCCCATAGTGCTTAGAGCCATTTGAACCATTTGAAGAGAGAAAGTACGCCAGGTTTCTCACTTGGCACCAAACTGATATGAAATCAAGTCAACATCAACAGTGGCTGGACACACAGCAGCAGCATAAACACTGTGTTTTGCGAAGTGAAAAAGCGTAGCTTGCGAGTGAAATTCCACAAAAAGATGTATCGTGTTTGTGTGTGCATTTTCACAACAGATGAAAGGCAGATGACAACGGATGTTTCTAAACTAACTGCAAGTAACTGCTAACTGTAGCAGCAATTTTTTTTTCATGCAACAGAATTTCGCTTATCGGTGAAGTGATTTGTCAACTCGCCATCCAAACACACAGTAACATTATTTAATGTTAGATGACAAGCTGCCAAAATACACTCCTGGAAATTGAAATAAGAACACCGTGAATTCATTGTCCCAGGAAGGGGAAACTTTATTGACACATTCCTGGGGTCAGATACATCACATGATCACACTGACAGAACCACAGGCACATAGACACAGGCAACAGAGCATGCACAATGTCGGCACTAGTACAGTGTATATCCACCTTTCGCAGCAATGCAGGCTGCTATTCTCCCATGGAGACGATCGTAGAGATGCTGGATGTAGTCCTGTGGAACGGCTTGCCATGCCATTTCCACCTGGCGCCTCAGTTGGACCAGCGTTCGTGTTGGACGTGCAGACCGCGTGAGACGACGCTTCATCCAGTCCCAAACATGCTCAATGGGGGACAGATCCGGAGATCTTGCTGGCCAGGGTAGTTGACTTACACCTTCTAGAGCACGTTGGGTGGCACGGGATACATGCGGACGTGCATTGTCCTGTTGGAACAGCAAGTTCCCTTGCCGGTCTAGGAATGGTAGAACGATGGGTTCGATGACGGTTTGGATGTACCGTGCACTATTCAGTGTCCCCTCGACGATCACCAGTGGTGTACGGCCAGTGTAGGAGATCGCTCCCCACACCATGATGCCGGGTGTTGGCCCTGTGTGCCTCGGTCGTATGCAGTCCTGATTGTGGCGCTCACCTGCACGGCGCCAAACACGCATACGACCATCATTGGCACCAAGGCAGAAGCGACTCTCATCGCTGAAGACGACACGTCTCCATTCGTCCCTCCATTCACGCCTGTCGCGACACCACTGGAGGCGGGCTGCACGATGTTGGGGCGTGAGCGGAAGACGGCCTACCGGTGTGCGGGACCGTAGCCCAGCTTCATGGAGACGGTTGCGAATGGTCCTCGCCGATACCCCAGGAGCAACAGTGTCCCTAATTTGCTGGGAAGTGGCGGTGCGGTCCCCTACGGCACTGCGTAGGATCCTACGGTCTTGGCGTGCATCCGTGCGTCGCTGCGGTCCGGTCCCAGGTCGACGGGCACGTGCACCTTCCGCCGACCACTGGCGACAACATCGATGTACTGTGGAGACCTCACGCCCCACGTGTTGAGCAATTCGGCGGTACGTCCACCCGGCCTCCCGCATGCCCACTATACGCCCTCGCTCAAAGTCCGTCAACTGCACATACGGTTCACGTCCACGCTGTCGCGGCATGCTACCAGTGTTAAAGACTGCGATGGAGCTCCGTATGCCACGGCAAACTGGCTGACACTGACGGCGGCGGTGCACAAATGCTGCGCAGCTAGCGCCATTCGACGGCCAACACCGCGGTTCCTGGTGTGTCCGCTGTGCCGTGCGTGTGATCATTGCTTGTACAGCCCTCTCGCAGTGTCCGGAGCAAGTATGGTGGGTCTGACACACCGGTGTCAATGTGTTCTTTTTTCCATTTCCATGAGTGTAGATATAGTAATGAAAAGGGGATCCTATGGAACCCACAATATAGAAAAATGTAGGTAATAAGGACAGACAAAAAGTATTTTTAGGCCTAATTACATTAGATTTATTATTAGTTAAAATACGTTTACATTTTGCAAAATTGAATAAAAGTACACACTGAGGATGCGAAAAATATAATGAAATATGTTTAAAATTCAGTAAAGAAGAAATTAGAAGCATTATATGTGTTATACTATCGAGCGATTCGAAAATTAAGTGAATGTGTTAAGTACGAGTTGTAGAAATAATGAAAAAGGAAAGGTGAGGAAAGAATGCTGTGGATGAACCTAATCAGAAGGACAAGTTTGTGCATCATCTGCTACGGCTTCCATGAATATTTAACTTGGCGGTGGAAGGGGCAATAGGAGGGAAAAATAGGAGAGGCAGACCAGTAATTCAGTACTCTTGATACGAGATTTCTTAGTCGTACTACACTTGCACAGCGTATCTTAAATGCAATAAAAGAGGAAGCGGGATGGAATCACGGTTGGTAGTCACACTTTATAACTGAGACACTTTTTTGGCATTTAGCCTTGAAAAATAATTTGAGAATTGCAAATTATGGACGAGCCACTAGATAAAATGTTGCAAATACAATTAGATACCCAACGTACTCAGTACTCTAACAAAACCTTTTTTCAAAACAAAATTGACAATTACAAACTGTGGACGAACCACTAGATAAAACTTTGCAAATGCAATTAGATATCCAACGTACTCAGTACTCTAACAAAACCTTTTTCAAAACAAAATTGACAATTACAAACTGTGGACGAACCACTAGATAAAACTTTGCAAATGCACATAGATACCCAACATACTCAGTACTCTAACAAAACCTTTTTTCAAAACAAAATTGACAATTACAAACTGTGGACGAACCACTAGATAAAACTTTGCAAATACAATTAGATACCCAACGTAGTCAGTACTCTAACAAAACCTTTTTTCAAAACAAAATTGACAATTACAAACTGTGGACGAACCACTAGATAAAACTTTGCAAATTCAATTAGATACCCAACGTACTCAGTACTCTAACAAAACCTTTTTTCAAAACAAAATTGAGAATTACAAACTGTGGACGTACCACTAGATAAAACTTTGCAAATGCAATTAGATACCCAACGTACTCAGTACTCTAACAAAACCTTTTTTCAAAACAAAATTCACAATTACAAACTGTGGACGTACCACTAGATAAAACTTTGCAAATGCAATTAGATACCCAACGTGCTCAGTACTCTAACAAAACCTTTTTTCAAAACAAAATTGACAATTACAAACTGTGGACGAACCACTAGATAAAACTTTGCAAATGCAATTAGATACCCAACATAGTCAGTACTCTAACAAAACCTTTTTTCAAAACAAAATTGACAATTACAAACTGTGGACGAACCACTAGATAAAACTTTGCAAATGCAATTAGATACCCAACGTACTCAGTACTCTAACAAAACCTTTTTTCAAAACAAAATTGACAATTACAAACTGTGGACGAACCACTAGATAAAACTTTGCAAATGCAATTAGATACCCAACGTACTCAGTACTCTAACAAAACCTTTTTTCAAAACAAAATTGACAATTTCAAACTGTGGACGAACCACTAGATAAAACTTTGCAAATGCAATTAGATACCCAACGTACTCAGTACTCTAACAAAACCTTTTTTCAAAACAAAATTGACAATTACAAACTGTGGACGAACCACTAGATAAAACTTTGCAAATGCAATTAGATACCCAACGTACTCAGTACTCTAACAAAACCTTTTTTCAAAACAAAATTGACAATTACAAACTGTGGACGAACCACTAGATAAAACTTTGCAAATGCAATTAGATGCCCAACGTACTCAGTACTCTAACAAAACCTTTTTTCAAAACAAAATTGACAATTACAAACTGTGGACGTACCACTAGAGAAAACTTTGCAAATGCAATTAGATACCCAACGTACTCAGTACTCTAAAAAACATTTCCAAATTAAGAAAAGGGGGTTACTGACAAACTTGAGAACTTCAAACTCCCATATAGGACTTCCCTCAAAATAGATACAATGAAACAATTACAGGTAAAGGGTGACTTAATGACAGTTGAACACTAGTGCCAAACTAAGATGCATTACATAACATGATAGAATCTCGTAATTAAAAAAACTACAACAGAGACACTGATCTTAAAAAAAATAAATGTTTACTTACTCAGACGTGTTAATAAAAATTACTAGAAAAAGCTGCACAAGGAACCCAGCAGGTGCTATGCAGTTTAAGGTTAGCCGGTTGCCAGTCCGTAATATTTAAGAAAACAAGTTCATATACAAACAGGTTACATACAAAATATGTATGTGCCAGCTTAACCCCCCTTGACGGAAGGAAGATAAATACTAAATTTTTGAAGGGGAAATGTGAACAACTCCGGTAGTGGCCAGGTTCTTAAACACTGCCAGGCCTAGACCTCGGATGGCATTTCACTCCCAGCCAAGGCGCTGTCACAATTAAATGTTTCTGCCCGAATCACAAAAACATTCCAATAACCCTGAAACATAGAAACACTGGGCAGAACCTTTGACTCACACATGGACAAATGTAGTAATAGAGGGCAGGCTTTAAAAACAGCAACGTAAAATCAGTTGATTGCAAGAGACACATATATCTTCTGAGAAAATTTTCAAATAACGGCCACCATTTAACTAGGCCAAGAAAGTCTCCCATAATAATAATAAAATCTCTGAGTGCGTCGGTTAACAAACCCAATTTCGACGACTTACTTTATATCAGGTACACAATACGAGGGAGCGGGTTCCACAGCTTCACCGCTTCCCTTCAAATTTTGTTCCCAGCGAAGTCACATAACTTGTATCTCCAAGCTGCCCATGTCGGCAATACGCCCATCCAATTTCACACCACAACGTGTAACGGTCATCACACTCTTTCAACAGCCGTTGACACTCGTCTGCCCCGTCGAAGGCTAACAACCAACTCGCTTCGCCTGCGAAGCCGCATGATAAGATACGCGAAGAGCAAAGTTAGCGTACCAACACCACGGTCGATCTCAACGATACATGAACAAAATGAGACTGGCGCCAGCTCGCCACGGCTCAGTTACAATAGATGATAGAGGATGTTGCATGTGACTGTTACGTAGAGATGAAAAATTAGCACAAAACAGGAAGATGAAGCACAGCATCGAACTAGTCGGAAGAATACCAACTTTACAATGCAATAGGATCAGTCTTTACGGTATTTAAAATGTGTATTGGAATTGTATTAAATAATTCATACCGCCCGTTTTTTCTGATTTCGGATTGTTAGTGCTTCTGGCAGTGAAGAGATAATTTCTCTGAAGCAAGTGTAACGTTGCGGCAACAGGTCGTAAAGTTAGACAGACTTCTCGGCGAGTGGCCAACTCTTCGCTTCCATCTCCGTGCCTGGTTTCTTACTTTGTGGACTAAGTTTAGCTCAAGGGGAGAAGGGTCTCTCGCTAACAGCCCCTTCAGCCTGCGGGGAAGGTGATGGCAGGAATAGAGCGCCACCCTGCACCCTGCAACCCTGGCCTGCTCGTACCGGCCTCAACGCCACCGCTCGACGATCGTCTCACAGTTCACGCCGAAACTTGAAAAAGATCTCTTTCATCCAGCCTACGACAGCGAAGCCGAGAGCAGCACATCCCATAATGTGCCACATATTTGTTCGGCATTTTGTTTGCTGCCACCTATCATACCTGCTAACTCTGCTGGCTTTACTGAATAAACTATCCCGTCACTGTACATTCGGGGCGTTAGAAACGACAGTTTCTCGGACGTCTGCCACTCCTTAATTGAGAATTTTCTCTGAAGTTAAGCCGCAATTTCGTAACTGTAACAAGACGTTCGTAAACATACTCCGTAAGTAGTCCGTGCGAGCTACGCTGACGGACTCTACAGTTACCTGTGGTTCATCTTTTCACGCTAGAAGACATAATTTTGCATTCGACTTGAATGTACTATCCAGTGCTTTTATTAAATGTAAAAATTATTTTATCCCTTTGCGTCTACATTTACTTCGTACTCCTCCAACCCTCTAAGGTGTGTGACGCAAGGTACATCTGGTAACACTAACTGATCCCCTCTTCCTCTTCCATTGGGGAATGGCGCCTGAGAAAAATGATTGTCGGTAAGTCTTTGTATTAGCTCTAATTTCTCTAATTTCTCTCGTGGCCATTTCGCGAGTGTACGTGTAATGAAGTAATACGTTGCCCTGCTCTTCCCACAAAGCGCTATCTCGAAATTTCAATAGTAAACCTCTCCGTGATGCACATCGCCTCTATTGTATCGTCTGCCACTGGAGTTTGTTTAGTGTCATTGTTAACACACTCGCGCCGGGTAAACGATGCCTTGACGAAACGCGGCGCTCTCCGCTGGATCTTCTCTGACTCTTCGATTAGTCCTACCTGGTAAGGATTCCTGACAGATGAAGAATGTTCAAGAATCGGCCGAACAACTGACTTCTAAACCACTTACCTCGTGAATGAGTTATATTTCCTTTCGATTCTTCCTATGAATCTCAGTCTGGTATCTGCTTTTCCTGCTATTTGTGTTATGTGGTCGCTCTCGATAGCTACTCCTAGATATTTTACGGCACATACTGCTTTCAGAAGTTTGTCCTCAACAGTGGTTATGCAGTAGTGGATGTCTTTTCCTATGTATGTGCAGTACGCTGCGTTTATTTACGTTCAGAGTCAACAGCCAGAGCCAGCACCATTTATCAGGTAACTCTGTAGGACATTCTGGAAGTCTATACTGTCTTCTGACGTTGCTACTTTCTTATAGACAACCGCGTCATCTGTGAACAGTCTTCAGGAGGTTCCGACGATTTATACAAGATCATTTATATACATTGTAAACAATAACTGTCCCACAAAACTACCTTAGGTTACTCTAGAAATTACCATTACATCTGTCCATTTTGTCACGTTAAGAGCGAAGTATTGAGTCCTGTCTGCAAGGCAGCCTTGAAGCCAGTCACAAATCTGGTCCGATACTCGGTAAGATCGTGTTTTTTTCATTAAACGGCTGTGCGCGACGGTGTCAAACACCTTCCTGAAGTCAAGGAATATTGCAGCAACCTGAGCGCCGATATGCACAGTTCTATGGATCTCGTGGAGGAACAGAGCGAAATGAATTTCGCAAGATCTCTGTTTACGGAATCCATGTTGATTTTTGTAGAGGAAATTCTTGAGTATAAAATATGTTCTATAATTTTACAACAGATCGACGTCAACAATATAGCTTTACAATTATAACCATCTGTCCTACGACCCTTCTTAAAAACGGGAAAGACCTGTGTTTTTTTCCAGTCGCTAGGTACCCTTCCTTGCTCCAGTGAAAAACGATAAACTGCTGCTACAAGGAGATCACGTTGTTTCGCATAATTTTTGTGGTATCTTTCACGGACATAACATGTACAAGGAGCATTCAATAATTGAAGAGACAAATTGGTCTGGGGAAAAGACTATCAGGCAAGTTTGGTACTTTTATGGCTTTAATTTGGCATTACTGGGATGGGTCATGATCAGCTGATGTATCAACATTGTTTTGTTTATAACTTTAAAAATACATTTCAAGATGGCGAGTCCTCTCTTGAAACGTCCACATTAGTTGAAAAACGTTCTGCTATGATGTTTCTTTTTTTCTTTTTTTTTTATGCTGAAGGCGAGAAACCAGGCTGTAGAATGTCTAAAGTTTATGGTGAATATTGTATCAATCGAGCAAATTTTTCAAGTGTGTAGAGCAGTTCAGAAATAGTCACGACTCAGTGACTGGCGAACACCGTTCTGGCCGACGAGTTGTAGTTTCAATTCCCTCACTTGAAAGTCGAATTGATGACACATGACATTATTCGTGCCGACCGCCGTGTGATTTTGGAAATGATAGTTGATAAGGTTCAGGTTAGTAGCGGTACAGTTCATAACATTATCTGTAACAAGCTGAAGTACCGCAAAACATGCAAGATGGTTCCCAAAGGAGTTGACGCGGGTACACAAGGAAACAAGGTTAGGACTGTCCACAGAGCTAAAGAAACGTTATGAAAGAGAAGGTGAGCACTTCCTCGATTAAATTTTAACTTGTGATGAAGCTTGGGTTCACAATTATGAGCCAGAATCTAAAAGACGAATCATGGAGTGGAAGCGCACCAACTCACCTGTCAAGAAAAAATTCAAAACCCAATCATCAGCAGGAAAAGACATGTTGACGGTGTTTTGGGATGCTGAAAGTCAGGTTTTTTGTGATTATCTCGAAGAGCAGCGTACAATGAACAGCCAATACTACTCGGATTTGCTTTTTCAAAAAAATGTTCAAATGAGTGTGAAACCTTATGGGACTTAACTGCTAAGGTCATCAGTCCCTAAGCTTACACACTACTTAACCTAAATTATCCTAAGGACAAACACACACACCCATGCCCGAGGGAGGACTCGAACCTCCGCCGGGACCAGCCGCACAGTCCATGACTGCAGCGCCTGAGACCGCTCAGCTAATGCCGCGCGGCATTTGCTTTTTAAACAAGGCAACGCCAGCCATGAGAGAGAGACGCCGTGGATCTCAGAGGAGAGGTGTGATTTTACGGCAAGACAACGCACGTCATCATATTGCTCAACTAACCCGTGAACCTGTCGACAAAATTGGCTGGGAAGTACTGCCTCATCCTCCTTACGGCCCCGATTTAGCAGCTAGTGATTTCCATTTGTTTGGTGCTCTGAAGGAGGCATTACGTAGGAAGAGGTTCCAGGACAACGAGGACGTGAAAAAGTTTGTGGGAAATTGGTTCAAACATCAAGATAAAAAGTTCTTTGCAGTCTGAATAAAAAATCTTGTATCCCCTTGGAACAAGCACATACATTTTTAAGGGGGTTATGTTGAAAAGTAGAAAAAGTATTAAGTTTCGTTTAATTTACGTCTATGGTCACAAACGTTTTGTTAACAGATTACCGGTTTCGGTCTTTAATGACCATCATCAGATCTGTTTCATAAAAACTAAGTCCTAATATACTGCAGCAATAGTGGCATCATCAAATGTTAAATGCGGAATTAGCACCAGCATCGTCAAATACATATAAATAACATCACATGCACGAGTCCTGTGTTCTCAGAAATCTACTAAGGTTAAGTCGAGCGACCGAGCGGGCCATTCTTGAGAGCCACGGCGTCCTTCACATAGCTCGTTGAGAAATCTCGTAGCTCCTCGTCGGATCTAAACCAATATTCCTTTCACTTATTATTTTGTAAGTTAAAGAGGCTAGGAAGACAGCGGTATTATAGTCGAAAATTTTTTTCAGTCACGATTGTTCACGAGCAATTTTTACGCGATAAAATTTCTTACAATATTCATTCAGATCTCGAATACATCCAGTTAGATTCAGTAACAAACCGCTAGTTATTTACGTAAAAAAATAAATTTGTTTCGTCACTTACGTCTAAGTGTAGTCTAGTTACATGATTTGTTAAAACGATTAATAAATCTCATTTTGTGTCATTTATGTGAAGCGGATAGCTGTGAGGAACAGCGTGCAGGATAAAAGTGGAATGAGGACAGTACGTCATTCAATTGATAAATAAAGTAGTTGCCAACTGGAGATTTCGGTTATAAAATAGCTGTGCACATCGTATCGGAATACGGCTCACGTTTGTGAATCCATGTAAGATATACCAGCAATGGAAACAGAGCAGACACAAAGAACGGCACCAAAATTGTCAATTTTTTTTCTGGTTTATCGGTTTGTTTGAAGGTGAATGTCAGCTACAGTTTGATGTACATAAAATTCATTTTGGCATTAGGGCGCGCCATTCTATAAACAATATACAATACTAGTTTAAAGTCAACGCAAAATATGTCACTGTTGTTAGACGATTACAGTTAAGGCGCTTCAGCAGTTCTGTTGTATTCTCCTCTCAACTGAATTTTTAGTTTTAATGTCAAGATTTGTCACTGTCAATCTGTCTGTCCATATGTTTTAGAGATGTACTGGAAGAGAACCTCTTATAAATTTTGAACTGCACATAGTACGTCTTTTGAGAATTTAGTGATACAGAATTGGCTGCGAACCATTTATTAATGTCTATGAAAATTTAATTGACTGAGCTTTCTATAACTATGCTTTATTAGCTACTTTTTGCAATATTTGTATCATCTGCACAAAACACGAACTGTCATCTGGTAATATTACTAGTAAAGGTCGTTAATACACGCAAGAAAACGTAAGGGCACTAAGATGAAACTTTATGGCACACCACATGTTATTAGGTTTCGGTTCAGTTCCAAATGTGGTTCGCTTACTCGCCTCTGTGCTGTGTAGCGCTGGGGCATTCTTATTTAGGCATAGTAACGAGCAGTTGTGTTTCTTTGAGAAGGCGATTTGATATTTATGAATCTGAGAGATATTATCTGGAGTACTTTATTACGGAAATGAAAGCCTGTTTTTAAACGAATTCTGTTGACAACAAAGATTTTTTGGAGGAAATTTTCAAGGTAACCAACCCATGCACAAAAATGAAACGTTCGTTTGTCAGAACTATTAATTGAAGGAAATCTTTGTCCCTCAGATAACTAATAACATTCATGATTACCGTTAATTTGATCTCTTTGTTTTCATTATGTCACAAATAACGTAATTGGTTGCAACGTCTGTAATTTCTGTATTGAGAGAATTTCGTAATTGTTAGGGTCTTCTTGTGTTATACAGTCTTTTTCGGCAACAGTCAGATCTTAATTTTTCAAGAACGTCTTTCTTTACAGTGAAACTCTCCTTCATCATTCTTAATAAAGTTTTGAATATGTCGTGTGTGCATTGCACCTCACGCTACACGAAGCCACAGATTGTTTCCGACAATGAAAAAACAAATATTGTAGTGATTAGTGTATTCTTTAGCTGCTGCGTCTCCTGATTTCTGTTTGTTTTCAAGAACGTCAGTAGCCCAGAGATGAAACAAATGCTGAGTGGATAAGTTACTTTTATTTCACAACAGATCTTAGGTGCATTCAATGAGGAAACAGTTCTTAGTCGAAATTATCAGGTGGTGTGCTAAGCAAGCAAATTAATATACAGTGTAGGTAATTTCAAATTTTTTTTTCTGAGTAGAATAGTCTTTTATTTTTCTGGACATTTTAAGTCAGAAACTGTATTGCACGTCACCCAGTTTTCATAATATACTGACTGAAGTGGGTACGCGACCGTCAGTGCTGGACCGTGGCGCAGTGGGAGGGCGATGTATGGTCTGATGGATCCCTGCAACCCGAGACCTCCTCCATCACGCCAGCGGGAGGGTGCGGATCCGTCTTCTTCCGGGGGAGCAGCACCTCGATACCTGTACTGCAGGATGGAGACGAGCTGGCGGCGTCTCCATTGTCTTCTGGGGAACATTCACGTGGATATCCATGGTTCCAGTGGAGCTCGTGCAAGACACCATGACGGCCAAGGAGCTTCGTACATTCCTCCATGACGATCACGCTTCCTGACGGCAGTGGCATTGTTCATCGAGATAACGCGCCATGCCACAAGTCCAGGAATGTGATGGAGTGATTCAAGGAAGACAGTGCCGAGTTCCAATAGATGAGCTGGCCTCACCACATCTGAACACGAAGGAACAAATCTGGGAAATGATTGAACGTGGTGTCAGAGCTCATCACCCCCTTCCCCAGAATTTACAGGAGTTAGGTGACTTGTACGTGCAGAAGTGGTGCCAACTCCCTCGAGAGGCCTACCAAGGCCTCATTGCTTCCATGCCAGAACGCGTCAGCGCTGTTATCCGTGCCATAGATGGACATACAGGCTATTACACTACTGGCCATTAAAATTGCTACACCATGAAGATGACGTGCTACAGACGCCGTATATCAACCGACAGGAAGATGATGCTGTGATATGCAAATGATTAGCTTTTCAAGGCATTCACACAAGGTTGGCGCCGGTGGCGACACTTACAACGTGCTGACATGAAGAAAGTTTCCAACCGATTTCTCATACACAAACAGCAGTTGACTCGTGTTGCCTGGTAAAACGTTGTTGTGATTGCTCGTATAAGGAGGAGAAAAGCGTACCATCACGTTTCCGACTTTGATAAAGGTGGGATTGTAGCCTATCGCGACTGCGGTTTATCGTAACGCGACATTGCTGCTCGCGTTGGTCGAGATCCAATGACCGTTAGCAGAATATGGAATCGGTGGGTTCAGAAGGGTAATACGGAACGCCGTGCTGGATCCCAACGGCCTCGTATCACTAGCAGTCGAGATGACAGGCATCTTATCCGCATGGCTGTAACGGATAGTGCAGCCACGTCTCGATCCCTGAGTCAACAAATAGGGACGTTTGCAAGACAACAACCATCTGCACGAACAGGTCGACGACGTTTGCAGCAGCACGGGCTATCAGCTCGGAGACCATGGGTGCGGTTACCCTTGACGCTGCATCACAGACAGGAGCGCCTGCGATGGTGTACTCAATGACGAACCTGGGTGCACGAATGGCAAAACGTCATTTTTTCGGATGAATCCAGGTTCTGTTTAGAGCATCATGATGGTAGCATCCGTGTTTGGCGACATCGCGGTGAACGCACATTGGAAGCGTGTATTGGTCATCGCCGTACTGGAGTATGACCCGGCGTGATGGTATGGGGTGCCATTGGTTTCACGTCTCGGTCACCTCTTGTTCGCAGTGACGGCACTTTCAACAGTCGACGTTACATTTCAGATGTGTTACGACCCGTGTCTCTACCCTTCATTCGATCCCTGCGAAACTCTAAATATCAGCAGGATAATGCACGACCGCATGTTGCAGGTCCTGTACGGGCCTTTCTGGATAAAGAAAATGTTCGACTGCTGCCCTGGCCAGCACATTCTCCAGATCTCTCACCAATTGAAAACGTCTGGTCAATGGTGGCCGAGCAACTGGCTCGTCACAAAACGCCAGTCACTGCTCTTGATGAACTGTGGTCTCGTGTTGAAGCAGCATGGGCAGCTGTACCTGTACACGCCATCCAAGCTCTGTTTGACTCAATGCCCAGGCGTATCGAGGCCGTTATTACGGCCAGAGGTGTTTGTTCTGGATACTTATTTCTCAGGATCTATGCACCCAAATTGCGTGAAAATGTAATCACGTGGCAGTTCTAGTATAATGTATTTGTCCAATGAATACCCGCTTATCATCTGCATTTCATCTTGGTGTAGCAATTTAACGGCCAGTAGTGTAGATAGGTGGTCGTATGTTCTGGCTGATCATTGTATTTGCTTGATGTTTAACGACTTCCAAAAACGCCGTTACTTCAGCCATGTAAATCGGTGAGAGTGTGAGACATTGATCGGTCAGCGGTTAGCTCGGCGGCTGCTTAATGTGCGATGTGAGAGGTTCGGCTCAGGATGCGGCGAAAGGCGATCCGGCCCGGCGCCAGTCGCCTCCGCGGCGCCACACGTGAAACAGCTGGCGCCGACCTGCCGGGCCAGCGGGGGCCACAGCCGGCCGGCGTTCAAGGCAACGAGCGGCGGCGGGGACAAGGCTCGCGTCCACACGGCGGGCCAGCCGCAGCGTCCACCATCTGGCCGCGGTACATTCAGGGGACCGAGAGAAAGCAAATAAATCCCACCCAGGAGAGTCCGTGTGGGTCCAGCTACGACTCAGTGCTGGACTCGAACTGAAACTGGGCTACGCGCTACGACAGCAAACGATCATTCTCGTATGTCCCCAGCAAATAAACCGGGGTACGAATAAATTGTACCCCTATGAAACAATTTATGCTACACGTATCTCATAAATAAGTGACTTTTGCTTCTTTTAAGAGTAACTAAAGGTGTCCCCAACTTTTCCCCACACTCTCTTAAGCCGTCGGCACACGGACCGTGCATCCGAACGTTGAGCGTTGAGCGTGCAAAGTTTCTGACGTCATAGCGTGGAATAGCACGTTCGGGAATCTTTCCGAACGTGCAGAGCAATATCTAGTATGTCAGGTATCCTGAGCGTGCGTCTGAGCGTTGACCAATCAGATGGCACAATGCCACCTACGTCACATGCACGCCATCTCCCTTCAGCATTGAGATGTGAGGCACCATATTGGCATTCAGTTCAAGCCTACACGTATACAGGGTGAAACGTATATAAACTCTGGGAGATTGTAGGGGACATCAAAATAAATATTTTTCCCTAATGTCATTTTTTCCTATGAGGATTATTTAAACCGGTGGAGGCCGTATTACGCTCCTCAGTTGTCAGAGGCCGTATTACGATCTTCAGTTGTTAGAGGGCGTATTACGCTCTTCATTTGTAGGCAACTGGTGTCTGCCTGTGTAGTAGTGCATTGTCTCTGTTTAGTAATGGAGCGATACACCTGGAGTAACTACACTGATATGGTTGTTGCGTACTACGTAGCGCACCACAACGTACGAGCTGGACAGCGGGTTTATAATATACAATATCCTAATCGCCGTATCCCGCATCATACGACCTCTGCTGTGTACCAACGGCTGCGTGAGACAGGGTCATTTAGCAGATTACCTGGACAGGGACGCCGTCGCACGGTAAGAACGCTGCAATTTGAGGTAGCTGTCTTGCAGCATGTGGAGCGGGATCCTTCAATCAGCACTCGTGCAATTGCACGTAACATGGGGACGAATCAGACAAATGTAAGAACAGTCCTTCGAGAGCAATTGTTACGTCCGTTTCACTTACAGCGTGTCCACAACCTGGAACCAGTTGATTATCCATCCAGAGCACAGTTTTCGAAGTGGTACCCGGAACAGTGTGAAAAGCATCCTACATTTCCATCCTCTGTGTTGTTTACCGATGAAGCAACATTCGGGTGTGATGGAATCTTCAACATGCACAATTCGCATGTTTGGAGTGAGGATAACCCACATGCCACAAGTACTAGCGCTCATCAAGTGCGGTTCTTCGTTAATGTGTGGGTCGGTGTTGTTGGGGACTGTTTAATTGGGCCGTATCTGCTACCTAGGCCATTAAATGGCAGGCACTAACACAATTTTCTCACCAGAGCATCGCCAGAATTGCTGGAAGACGTCCCGCTCCCCACAAGGCAACGCATGTGGTTCCAACATGACGTGGCGCCGGCACATTTCAGTCGTCGTGTGCGTCGATTCCTGGACGGACGGTTTCCAGAAACGTGGATTGGCAGAGGTGGTCCTGTACCATGGCCTGCTCGATCCCCAGATATGTCCCCTCCGGACTTTTTTGTGTGGGGAGAGATGCGCACCCTTGTTTACGCAACTCCTGTTGCATCAGAAGAGGATCTGGTTGCCCGGATAGAAGCAGCAGCAGGAACAATTCAGGATACTCCTGAGGTTTTTGCCCGTAACAGACAGAACATGATCCGACGGTGTAACCTTTGTTTACGTGTCAATGGAGGCATTTTTGAAAATCTACTGTAATTGAAATTGGGTTGTGTTAATGTGTTGACTCTTGGTCATAAAAAAATGGAGAAGTGTTTGTTGGTTTAATTAATTTGCCGCCAGAGAAATCTTCCTCTACCGGTTTAAATACTCCTCATAGGAAAAAATGACATTAGCGAAAAATATTTGTTTTGATGTCCCTACAACCTCCCAGAGTTTGTCGGTTTAAATACTTTTCACCCCGTATATGTCGTTTCTGAGCACCAGCGAATTGAGAATCATTCGAAAACTGTTGTTAACTGCGTGATTCGTTGCAATAAAATAATGAGAGACATCATATTCGTGGCAAAAGAACTATTGTAACTTGCGTATTATGAGAGTATTTAATTTGAAGTTAGCGACACACTCAGGATCCACGAAAAACACATTGTTCTCGGTACAATTTGTTATAATTAAATTCTAGTTAGTATCATAGCTACGATTAAAGCGTTTAGCAAGCGGCAAGATGTTATAAGAGGACACCAAAAAAACTGTTGTCACTTTAGCGTAGTGAGTAGCGTTGATGATTCAAGACCAGGCACGTGATCTGGTGATTGTTCGCATCTCACAAAGTCTAAACTTTTTTTCATAGTATTCGTGTATATAATAGGTTGTGATGCTTTATTGATAATTTAATGTAAGTGTATACTACAATATTTGATCTTATGAAAATATAAAAAATGATTCAAATGGCTCTGAGCACTATGGGACTTCTGAGGTCACCAGTCCCCTAGAACTCAGAACTACTTAAACCTAACTAACCTAAGGACATCACACACATCCATGCCCGAGGCAGGATTCGAACCTGCGACCGTAGCGGTCTCGCGGTTCCAGACTGTAGCGCCTATAACCGCTGGGCCACCCCGGCCGGCTATGTAAATATAAGTTCACCTTTTTTTGAGGAGTGAGTTTGTTCGATTCGCTTAATCTACAGGAGAGCTTGCGCTACTTGTATAAAGATATTTTGTTGCTTTTTCTTTTGAGTTTCGTGATTTACATGTAAAGTTTCTGTTACTGGGTAGGAACAGTGATCAAGTAAGAATGACTTTAGGGTTTTACTAAAATGTGGGGAAAATAAAATAGTGTTTATCTTATGTGGAGAACTATTGCAAATTTGTGTCCCACTGTTTGTAATGGAAATTTTATAAGCCTGTGTCCTAATTTATTGGACATGGTACTTTCCTTTTTGTCTTAAAACATGTAGATCGATATTAAAGTTTTTACTTGTTTATATTAAATTTAGAACAAAGTGACTAGGATATGAAAAATTGAGGAAATGTGCGTTTTAATAGAGCTAACGTGGGAATTTTACGCAGCTTGTTGAGTAAACAGTGTGATTTACCAACTAGTAACAACCCACAACTGCCGCTGCAGTGCGGCGTTGCGATCGCGTATACCACGTGGGGGTCCACGTATCGTAGGCACAAGGTGCATCGTTCCTAAGCGTTCAGCAGCACGTTGAACTTGGCTCGCTCAACGCTAACGTTCGACAGCACGGTCCGTGTGCCGACGGCTTTAGGTGGTTTACCCGCGCGTCTGTCTAACGCGTTAAAAGCCTTATCCAGCCATATATGGGAGACTACTATCGAAACAACAAACTGACAGCGAAATGTGTCCATATTGGCATGTTTGCTTCACCTTTAATCTTCTGACCACAATGGCTCAATAGTAAGAAGAAGAAGTTTTTGGCACGATCGATTTTGCCAAAGACTTGGGCAGGTATTAGGTTAGCGCCTCATTTCGCAGCGTTTTTGTTGTGCGTGTTGGTATTCCGGTTGCTATGGGATTATTTATCCATTGTTAGCTTTTATTTGTAGTTCATTGTCGTATTTACATATTGTCATTTCGTGATCTGCTAATTATGAGTGGAGCCATGGTCGCTGGAAATTGGAGTGTCAAGTGGAGACCTCGGAACGTTTTCGATTACTCTTCTGTTTGTGCTCAGTAGAGGGGTGACAACAGCGGGGGCAGGCAGAAACATTTGCAACCCGTATGGGTATAATGAACAGAGCACGGCAAGAAAATGGTTTTTGCATTGTAAGGAGAATCGGTTTGACATTAGTGACCCTCCACGTTCAGGAAGACCATCGAGGTTCGATGAAGATCGTTTAAACGCGTTAATCCAGAATTATCCATGTCAGTTTCCTCAAGAACTGGCAAATGTGATGCATTCTGTTCATTCCACCATCATGCGACATTTCTATATAATTAAATTAAGACCCTAAGCTGTCGGCAGTCGTTGATATACATCAACGGGGACAGTTGAAAATGTGTGCCCCGACCGGGCCTCGAACTCGGGATCTCTTGCTTACACGGCAGACGCACTATCCATCTGAGCCACCGATGGCACACAGAATAGTGCGGCTGCAGGGATTTATCCCTGTCATGCTCCCCTTGAGACCCACATTCCCAGCTTAATATCCACACACTACATTCGTAGTGCCCCTGCCCACTACACTCATTATTCGCGCCAGACAATCTCACCGAATCCCGTAAGAGTTCGGGCAATGGGTGTGCATCCGCACAGAAGAAGAAGGTTAATGGCCGGTTAGCCTTAACTATATATGAAGATGGTATCTGTTCTTTCGGACATGCCCGAAAGAACATTCTTCACATATAGTCTATTTGTATGTAATGGGGAGGTCCAGAAATAGGGTGACCTCTACTTGCTCGGCATCAACTGGCTCGTGGACAACACTGACCATTCCTATCCAGTATCGTAATGGTGTCCTAATGCAACATAACGAAAAGAAAGGAATAGTTGAACTAAAACATAGCAGCAACTCCCTGTACAGAAAAATATGTTGTTTCTGGTGGGATAGAGACGGTTTGGTGTACTACGAATTGCTTTCCCGAGGTGTTGTCATCACTGCTGACACTTATTGTCAACAACTGAGACGTCTTGAAGCCTCAGTCCAAGACCAACGTCCAGGAAGACTGCTAATCCACGACAGCACCCGTCCGCGTTCTGCCAGACTGACAAAAAAACGCTATACAGGAGTTGCTTTTCAACGTCAATAAACTTTACCAATAGCCGTACACTTTAAGATATTTTATTTTATTCTGAAAAAGCAACCAGTTCCAGCAATTCATTTTGCCATCTTCAAGCCCCATACGCTTTTTCAAATCAACGAACTTATCGTATAGCGCCATAAAACTGGATATCGTGAATTCCAATCTAAAAACACAAAGCAGTCTAGCTTATAATTAAGGTTCAAGATGAACATCAGATCCATACGTGGTGGATGTCAACTTACCGTTGTACGGTAAATTCGTCGATTTGCAAAACGCATATGCGGCCTGAAAGTGGCAAAATGAATTGCCGAAACTGGATGCTTTCAGAGTAACGTAAAATATCTTAAGGTATACGGCTGTTGATGATTGTTTTTGCCTGGTGGGGCGCTCAACTGCGCTGTCATCAGCGCCTGTACAAAGTCCCAATTTTTACACAGTCCAATCTAGCCACTGTCACGAATGATGATGATGATGACGAAACGATGAGGACGACACATACACCCAGTCCCGGGGCAGAGAAACTCCTCAACCCGGCCGGGAATCGAACCCGGGACCCAGTGGTCTAGAGGCAGCAAAGATAGCCACTAGGCCATGAGCTGCGGACGTAAACAGCTGTTGGTCAAGTTTACTGACATTGAAAAGTACATACCAGCCGATTTCCCCTGGCCGTGATGGACCAACAAAGAGACAGCAGTTGGTTGGGATGTTATTCCGCACCCATCTTATTCACCTCATCTTGCGCCCTCAGATTTTCACCTTTTCCGTCGTTAGTCGAACAACCTTCAAGGAACTTCCTTTCCGGAAATAGGCTTCGAACATGGCTCTGCGAGTTCTTCGCTTCAAAACCGCACGATTTCTACAGTCGTGGAGTCGGAAAGCCATCCCAATGTTGGCAGACTGTTGCAAATAGTGAAGGAGAATATATTATTGATGACTAAAGTCTCTGTCACGTATCTGTTATGATTAAAAAATTTACGGAAAAACGCTACGAACTTATGGACCAGCCCAATACATTCAGCTTTTTTTTAAATAGTATCCTGCACAGCTGCGTTAAGGCTTCTGAATTTCCCGTGCAGGCAACTAAATCGACTTCTTCGAACTACGCAGGAAATGTTGGCGGTAATTTTTGACTGGCTTGTTAGAAGACGACGTTCATTTTCATACTGTTTACATGTGTTTCCTGTATCTGGTAACTGTTTAAAGCCACGTTTTTGGCCTTTACACCCTTGCGCTCGTTACTGGTACTCAAGACGAAATTAACTAGGTATCACCATGATGAAAGCGTATTAAGTTTACCACAGTACTGTGCTTCCTTCCCGATGTATTCCATGTGAATAACTTGATATGTTCTACTGTACCCAAATCGTCGGATCGGTAACAAACCAAATGGGAAACAGACTTTAGACCAATGCAAGTTCTGTAAGAGTTACATGCTCGTATAATTTATTAATTTTAAATCTAGAACCCATGAAAATTGATGCATTACGAGCCACACGCCCTAAGAAAAAATCAATTTTCCATTTAGTCTATGTTTTGAGCTGTTTAATGTGGTGTTCATCTCTTCTAATGTGATGCTCATCTTTTAATTTCTACAGATTTACTGTACTCAACATTTTTATAGTCTCCTTTACTTGAAAAAGGAAATTATGAACGCGTGAAACCTTTCCTGTTTTCAACGGCTAGTTTCAAGAGCATTATCGCCAAGTGTTTTGAACTTTATTGAGTAATACTGGCTAACTACGGGGAGCCATTTTCATCATGTGCCACTGAATCAATATCCGTTATAAGAATTTTCTCTCAACTAGTGGTGCTTCCAGCGCCAAGCTAACGATCTGGGATTTTGTAGCAAATGTCCTACTAATCTTTGCCATTCATCTGATAAGGGTTTTCCATTTTTTTCCGTTCTCTGTAACTTTTAGTACCTCATCATACCGTCATACCGTATTTAATCTCTCGACCTAATTCACAAAGATATTCGACCGTACCACAGTCAACATGCTTTCAGATCCTCCTTCTTCGGATTATCAATGGGCCACATTTCGATTTCATGCAATGCTCTACTCCAAATCCACATTTTCAGGAACTTTTTCCTTAAAGTCATTTCAGTATTTAATATTGTCACGGTATCTTCATATATAGTTATATCTTCATATATAGTTAAATGGCTACCCGGCCATTGACCTTCGTCTGTGTGAATGCGCACAGGTTGTCCGAACTCTTACAGGAATCGTCAACTTAAGTGGGTGCGAATAACGAGTGGATGGGCAAAGTACCTATTAGGACAGTTGGGAATGTGGGTCACACGGGAGTCGTGCAATGGATAAGTCCCTGCAGTCGCGCTATTCATATGTGTCCTCGGTGGCTCAACTCAACGCCCTACGGTCGATGTATATGATGCAGCGAGTGTTACTCGTCAACCTTTATCTCGCGCCCATGATGTGCCACCTGATACACCTTCTCCCCTTGACGTGCGCGATGGCTATGAGGATTCAGGCGGCTTTTGGGTACTACGTAAGCCTGGAACAGCTCTTTAAGGTACAGTACAACAGGCTTACCCTCCCAGCGCGCGAGGGGGGGGGGGGGGGCGTTGGTTTAGTGAACGTGCACGAAAAGGCTCGTGCCATGTATATTAATACTATGGCGCAACAGGAATCACTCGCATACGGGAACGATCATCGAAGAACTAGTACCAACATCGCATCTTCCTCGGGTCACTTCGGCCATATATCGCCCCCGTTAACGTATGTGCGCACGCTCATCGTGGAACACAGTTACGTTCGAGAGCGCTTACCGACGTCCCGACAGTCGACATCGAAGGACGTGTACCATCTGCTTCTTCGACAGATCGCCCGGAATAGGGTGGAACGGAAACAGCCGTTAATTGGCAAGTAGTGTGGCGCACGGTACACCACCCCCACCTACCTACAACAGTCAGATCAACATGGTACATTGTAGTGAACCGAAAACACCCTACGAATACTAAAAACGTACGCAATACATTTGGCGGATTCGCCCATGTGTCAGCAATGCGACGACTGGTCTGCGGCGAGGCATTGGCTGTATGGACTCTCGCAAGGAAGATAATAGCGTTCATGCGGCGCAGTATCTATACAGCAGTCTCTTCTGACGTATTTTTTCCAGAGGAAACGTATTTTCCGCGTCATAATACGAACGCAGTGGCGTGGATCACAGGTATGACGGTCCATTACATCTATAGAGACACACGTCTGAACGTACTGGATTACTGGCAATATTTGCAAGATGGACGCACAAAACTGTTACAGCTAAAAAAGTACAAGAATTGGTATGGCAATTTCCTAGTAACGGTTTCCGCGTACCCGCCATATACACTCCTGGAAATTGAAATAAGAACACCGTGAATTCATTGTCCCAGGAAGGGGAAACTTTATTGACACATTCCTGGGGTCAGATACATCACATGATCACACTGACAGAACCACAGGCACATAGACACAGGCAACAGAGCATGCACAATGTCGGCACTAGTACAGTGTATATCCACCTTTCGCAGCAATGCAGGCTGCTATTCTCCCATGGAGACGATCGTAGAGATGCTGGATGTAGTCCTGTGGAACGGCTTGCCATGCCATTTCCACCTGGCGCCTCAGTTGGATCAGCGTTCGTGCTGGACGTGCAGACCGCGTGAGACGACGCTTCATCCAGTCCCAAACATGCTCAATGAGGGACAGATCCGGAGATCTTGCTGGCCAGGGTAGTTGACGTACACCTTCTAGAGCACGTTGGGTGGCACGGGATACATGCGGACGTGCATTGTCCTGTTGGAACAGCAAGTTCCCTTGCCGGTCTAGGAATGGTAGAACGATGGGTTCGATGACGGTTTGGATGTACCGTGCACTATTCAGTGTCCCCTCGACGATCACCAGTGGTGTACGGCCAGTGTAGGAGATCGCTCCCCACACCATGATGCCGGGTGTTGGCCCTGTGTGCCTCGGTCGTATGCAGACCTGATTGTGGCGCTCACCTGCACGGCGCCAAACACGCATACGACCATCATTGGCACTAAGGCAGAAGCGACTCTCATCGCTGAAGACGACACGTCTCCATTCGTCCCTCCATTCACGCCTGTCGCGACACCACTGGAGGCGGGCTGCACGATGTTGGGGCGTGAGCGGAAGACGGCCTAACGGTGTGCGGGACCGTAGCCCAGCTCCATGGAGACGGTTGCGAATGGTCCTCGCCGATACCCCAGGAGCAACAGTGTCCCTAATTTGCTGGGAAGTGGCGGTGCGGTCCCCTACGGCACTGCGTAGGATCCTACGGTCTTGGCGTGCATCCGTGCGTCGCTGCGGTCCAGTCCCAGGTCGACGGCCACGTTCACCTTCCGCCGACCACTGGCGACAACATCGATGTACTGTGGAGACCTCACGCCCCACGTGTTGAGCAATTCGGCGGTACGTCCACCCGGCCTCCCGCATGCCCACTATACGCCCTCGCTCAAAGTCCGTCAACTGCACATACGGTTCTCGTCCAAGCTGTCGCGGCATGCTACCAGTGTTAAAGACTGCGATGGAGCTCCGTATGCCACGGCAAACTGGCTGACACTGACGGCGGCGGTGCACAAATGCTGCGCAGCTAGCGCCATTCGACGGCCAACACCGCGGTTCCTGGTGTGTCCGCTGTGCCGTGCGTGTGATCATTGCTTGTACAGCCCTCTCGCAGTGTCCGGAGCAAGTATGGTGGGTCTGACACACCGGTGTCAATGTGTTCTTTTTTCCATTTCCAGGAGTGTATTTGGGGTGTGCCGGGTGCGCAAAGAGGAGCGGCAGTGCTGTCGTTGTGAAACCGACCAAGTAAAGTGATCAGCTAAGGACAACTATGCGAGTATGCGACCTAGGAAGAACTAACACTTGCACAGTTAGCAATGGGATGTACTTCGAATTTTGCTTTCATATTTATAAATACTTTTCTTTAGAGTGCCGGATGTGGCCCCACTTTGTTGTTATTTCATGCTGCATGGTAGGACGGCAGCGAGGTTCCTTCCAGGACAGTTATAATGTGTAAGGACGTACTACGATTATTTTGTGAATAATAAAGGTTTCTGTCTCTCCTAAAAGAAAAAAAAATGCATAGCGCGTCTGCCATGTAAGCAGGAGATCTCGGGTTCGAGTCCAGGTCGGGCATAGATTTTCAGCTGTCCCCATCAAGGTATGTCAACAACACCTGTCGACGGCTGAGGGTTTCAATTAATTATCATTTATTCTAGAGAAGCTGCACGGTCATCAATGGTATCTGTTCTTTCGAGAACAGTTACTATCTTCATACACAAAGTTATGTATTATTTTCACTGTTTGATATTAGATGTAGAATAAATTAATATCTGGAATCTCTGTTCATGACCAGGATCTATTCCTCTCTCCTGTATCCACTAAAGAACAACATAGTGTGCAAGGAAGTTGTAACAGTGTGTACTACACCGTATAATATAAAGAAAATTTGAGTACATTTATAAATAATCTGGGGGTATGTAGGGTGAGAAATAAGAGGGGAGGTCAATAAGTAATGCAGCAATTTTTTCTGAAAGCAGATTGGTTTTACTCTGTATTCCAATACGCCATACTATTCCCCACCCTTCTGACTACAAAATCCTACTTTACAGCAATTCGCCGTTCAATGCGACGACCTTACACCACCTTATTGGTAGGGCCTGTATGCCGGCATGGTACTACTCTAATGGTCGAGGTCGGAGCCAAGGTCTTGCTACAGCAATAACCTCCCCATCATCCACGGACTGCTTCCCAAGCTGGAGATCGGACAGATTTGTGCGACCTCAATGCAATGATGATGATGGCAGAAGCCTCGTCCAACGACTCAACGTGTTTTTGTTCAGTGCCAGGTTTCCGTTGACATTCTGCAAGAGCCTACGAATATCTGCGATGCTCTGGTGCCGGCCGTTGTGGTCGAGCCGTTCTAGGCGCTTCAGTACGGAACCTCACTGCTGCTACGATCGCAGGTTCGAATCCGGCCTCGGGCATGGATGTGTGTGATGTCCTTAGGTTTGTTAGGTTTAAGTAATTCTAAGTCTAGCGGACTGATGACCGCAGATGTTAAGTCCCATAGTGCTCAGAGCCATTTGAACCATTTGATGCTCTGGTTTTCCTTCAAAAGCAATTCAATGCCAGCTCTCTGCTTGGAACGCACCTCCGTTACGGACGCCTTTTTGAGGGCTACGTATAGCGCCGCCAGCTGTCGGAACTTCATGAAGCTATAGGGGCTGAAGGAATATTCTACGATGTCCGACACCAAATTCCGCATTTCTTCAACCGAAATAGGCCGAGAAAAAATGTGTTGCATCAGTTACTGCACGCCCATCTTTTTTACACAAAGTCGAACTGAGGTTGTATGAGACATACGGGTGCGGTATTCCGTGCTACTTCAACTCAGTACCAGAGCTCATCAGTCTTAGTGGCTGGTGAGTACTGGTGGGCCAGTCTCTCGCTAACGAACGGTCGAAGTTTACAGTGAGTCAAAGCTTTGGAGAAGGCGCTGACCAGGTCCACAATTGAACACCTTTTTTATCGAGGTAGTATAGGACAGCACGAACAACTTTTAGTTTTGCGTGATGACCCCATAACATCACGCCCGGTGGTGGACCGTTATGACCATGATTTATGCAATATGGCAACGTACGTTTTCCTCGGAGGCACCACTCGATCGTCATCAGAAGAGTGCGGTCGGCTGGAAATACGAGGTCTTGCAGCTCCCCTGTTCAGTGTTGTCGTTAGGCTCGTCACTGTCTGCACTTCTTTTTCTCTGCTTACGTGGCAGTCGGTAACACAACAGTAGTCGCCGTGCTGAGGGTCCTTCGTACTTCGTATGTCGTCGTACCGTGCTCGTGGAAACTTGCTTGTGGCTAAGAAGTCCATTTCTTGAGGCAAAGTGCGACAAGGTTGTACGATATTGCACAGTTGAGCGAAAAAAAGAAAAGAGGAAATGGCCTGCCCTCTCGGGCACTAGTCGCACGAGGCAGTAGAGAGTATGCATGGTGTTGAGTAAGGTTCTCCCCCAAGCACAAATTCTGTTTCTGACAGTCATGCGATCCCAACCAACGCAACCAGCAATACTAAAAGATAAATCGCGATGTTAGTAGGTACACAAAACTCCTTTCTACACGAACCAAAAGAAGATCACCTCTCAATCCAATAATCAAATGCAACATCCTCTGTAGCCGAGTGCGCTAAACGCACGCCTATGCTCTCACAGTCGACTCAGAGGTGAGCCAGTTCGAATCCTGATGGTGGATGAAATCCTCACACGAAGTATTTGGCTGACAAATGGAGGAAAGGAGGCTGCGTGAAGGTCCTGTTCACCAGGCCTTAATCCAATGTGCTGCATTAAATCCCAAACCTCTCTCCACTGCCTCATGAAGGGAGGGAGGGCATGTGATCCTGTTGACGGTGGTTCGTCCTTCGAATGACGACATTAAGCTCAGCATCCCCTCCGTGGTATTCGAGAGGAGTAGACCATATGCAGGCACTGGATTTCACCCTCTCTCTTCTTTCTGCATCGTCATACAAGATAAACATTACAGTATATGCGCATTCTTTTCATTCCAATTATCACTCTACAAATACACACACGACACAACTGTGATGTATCCGTAAGGATGTTGGACACCGTGCCCGGAGGCAGAACATCCCTTCCGCCAGGCAGCTGAATCCGCGTGGGATATCGCTGCTGACAATTCATACGACATTTAAATTTTAATATTCAAATGGAATTTCTGAATCAGAAACACGCTGTGTAATCTTTCCTTATATGTACAGACTGCAAATGACGTTGCCACTACCTGCTGTGTGTGGTTAAGCTGAATGCTAATCTTTTGCATATCCAAGCACTCGTACACTTCATCCGAATTTACATTGCTTACTGCTTTCGTTGTGTTGCCAGTTTTAATATATACGGATCGCTGACACTTTTGCTTGTTAACGTAATATTATTTGTGTTGAGCTCTTTACCTCAGCCACTATGAACACTTCAGTGGCAAAACAGACGCCACTGTACACATATGTATAAGAAAGTTAACGATAACCAATCAACTCTGAGCGTGAAGTGCCCGCTAGAGCCAGGTGTGGCAGAATGACGCTATTGGCCTCTGTGTGTCACGTGGTACGCCATCTCTACATACAGCGCATCTCCTTGTTACTTGTACATTACACTATACAATTACAAAGAAACCTAACTAAGTAAGAAGACGGAGAATTGGAGTGAACAACGTGTATTTCATGGTGAAGTGGATGTCAGTTAAATTCGGTCCAATGAAATAGATTCTAGAGGCATGTCACGTTGTAGGTTACTTTGTTCGTTTTATATAGATAGATATAATTGACTTTTGTAGCTAGTTTATTGATTTCTGATAAGGTAACAAAGCGGAGCAAGATATTAAGTTTGTGCATAGGTTCGTAGAGTTTTTCCATACGTTTAAGAAAACTCAACATATACAGGTAACAGAGAGTTTAGTTATCAATAATACACTCCTGGAAATGGAAAAAAGAACACATTGACACCGGTGTGTCAGACCCACCATACTTGCTCCGGACACTGCGAGAGGGCTGTACAAGCAATGATCACACGCACGGCACAGCGGACACACCAGGAACCGCGGTGTTGGCCGTCGAATGGCGCTAGCTGCGCAGCATTTGTGCACCGCCGCCGTCAGTGTCAGCCAGTTTGCCGTGGCATACGGAGCTCCATCGCAGTCTTTAACACTGGTAGCATGCCGCGACAGCGTGGACGTGAACCGGATGTGCAGTTGACGGACTTTGAGCGAGGGCGTATAGTGGGCATGCGGGAGGCCGGGTGGACGTACCGCCGAATTGCTCAACACGTGGGGCGTGAGGTCTCCACAGTACATCGATGTTGTCGCCAGTGGTCGGCGGAAGGTGCACGTGCCCGTCGACCTGGGACCGGACCGCAGCGACGCACGGATGCACGCCAAGACCGTAGGATCCTACGCAGTGCCGTAGGGGACCGCACCGCCACTTCCCAGCAAATTAGGGACACTGTTGCTCCTGGGGTATCGGCGAGGACCATTCGCAACCGTCTCCATGAAGCTGGGCTACGGTCCCGCACACCGTTAGGCCGTCTTCCGCTCACGCCCCAACATCGTGCAGCCCGCCTCCAGTGGTGTCGCGACAGGCGTGAATGGAGGGACGAATGGAGACGTGTCGTCTTCAGCGATGAGAGTCGCTTCTGCCTTGGTGCCAATGATGGTCGTATGCGTGTTTGGCGCCGTGCAGGTGAGCGCCACAATCAGGACTGCATACGACCGAGGCACACAGGGCCAACACCCGGCATCATGGTGTGGGGAGCGACCTCCTACACTGGCCGTACACCACTGGTGATCGTCGAGGGGACACTGAATAGTGCGCGGTACATCCAAACCGTCATCGAACCCATCGTTCTACCATTCCTAGACCGGCAAGGGAACTTTCTGTTCCAACAGGACAACGCACGTCCGCATGTATCCCGTGCCACCCAACGTGCTCTAGAAGGTGTAAGTCAACTACCCTGGCCAGCAAGATCTCCGGATCTGTCCCCCATTGAGCATGTTTGGGACTGGATGAAGCGTCGTCTCACGCGGTCTGCATGTCCAGCACGAACGCTGGTCCAACTGAGGCGCCAGGTGGAAATGGCATGGCAAGCCGTTCCACAGGACTACATCCAGCATCTCTACGATCGTCTCCATGGGAGAATAGCAGCCTGCATTGCTGCGAAAGGTGGATATACACTGTACTAGAGCCGACATTGTGCATGCTCTGTTGCCTGTGTCTATGTGCCTGTGGTTCTGTCAGTGTGATCATGTGATGTATCTGACCCCAGGAATGTGTCAATAAAGTTTCCCCTTCCTGGGACAATGAATTCACGGTGTTCTTATTTCAATTTCCAGGAGTGTAGATCCAACACAGCGATTAATGTCTCGTGGATATTACAAATGTCCTCTTCAACTCAGTGACTGGAAGCGGAGCAGCTTCTGTGAGATATAGGATGTCAAATTAAACACCTTTCAGCCGTCTATTCGGCAGATGATGGTTGAAGTGATCGCTATAGCAAAAATCTTCTAACGCCAGTATTGCTGGCCCCTGTTTTAATCACAAACGAGGTAGAATCTTCCTACACGTCGGTCAGGGGCCTGAAGATGGAATAGTAAAACTCTGAAACTGGTTGCCAAATAAAACAAGGTTGGAAACGAGACGGCTGAAAGGTGTTTAATTTGACATCCTGTATCGAACAGCCGAGTCCCGCAACCATCTCTAAAAATGTTTTTGTTATTCCAGTCTTTGATCACAATAATAATTCTTTAGACCGGTTTCAGTCCGTAATGACCATCCTCAGATCTACAATATACAAAAATACAGGGTGGTCCATTGATCGTGACCAGGCCAAATAACTAACGAAATAAGCGTCAAACGAAAAAAACTACAAAGAACGAAACCTGTCTAGCTTCAAGGGGGAAACCAGATGGCGCTATGGTTGGCCCGCTAGATGGCGCTGACATAGGTCAAACGCATATCAACTGCGTTTTTTAAAATAGGAACCCCCATTTTTATTACATATTCGTGTAGTACCTAAAGAAATATGAATGTTTTAGTTGGACCACTTTATTCGCTTTGTGATAGATGGCGCTGTAATAGTCACAAACATATGGCTCACAATTTTAGACGCACAGTTGGTAACAGGTAAGTTTTTAAATTAAAATACAGAACGTAGGTACGTCTGAACATTTTATTTCGGTTGTTCCAATGTGATACATGTACCTTTGTGAACTTATCATTTCTGAGAACGCATGCTGTTACAACGCGATTACCTGTAAATACTACATTAATGCCATAAATGCTCAAAATGATGTCCGTCAACCGCAATGGATTTTACAATACGTGTTACGACATTCCTCTCAACAGCGAGTAGTTCGCCTTCCGTAATGTTCGCACATGCATTGACAATGCGCTGACGCATGTTGTCAGGCGTTGTCGGTGGATCACGATAGCAAATATCCTTCAACTTTCCCCACAGAAAGAAATCCGGGGACGTCATATCCGGTGAACGTGCGTTCCATGGTATGGTGCTTCGACGACCAATCCACCTGTCATGAAATATGCTATTCAATACCGCTTCAACTGTATACGAGTTATGTGCCGGACATCCATCACGTTGGAAGTACATCGCCATTCTGTCATGCAGTGAAACATCTTGTAGTAACATCGGTAGAACATTACGTTGGAAATCAGCATACATTGCACCATTTAGATTGTCATCGATAAAATGGGGGCCAATTATCCTTCCATAATGCCGCACCATACATTTACCCGAAAAGGTCGCTGATGTCCCACTTGTCACAGCCATCGTGAATTTCCCGTTGCCCAATAGTGCATATTATGCCGGTTTACGTTACCGCTGTTGGTGAATGACGCTTCGCCGCTAAATAGAACGCGTGCAAAAAAATCAGTTCAAAAAATGGCTCTGAGCACTATGGGACTCAACTGCTGAGGTCATTAGTCCCCTAGAACTTAGAACTAGTTAAACCTAACTAACCTAAGGACATCACAAACATCCATGCCCGAGGCAGGATTCGAACCTGCGACCGTAGCGGTCTTGCGGTTCCAGACTGCTGCGCCTTTAACCGCACGGCCACTTCGGCCGGCGCCAAAAAATCAGTCATTGTCCCGTAATTTCTCTTGTGCCGAGTGGCAGGACTTTACACGACGTTCACAGTCGTCACCATGCAATTCCTGGTGCATAGAAATATGGTACGGGTGCAATCGATGTTGATGTAGCATTCTCAACACCGTGTTTGAGATTCCCGATTCTCGCGCAATTTGTCTGTTTGTGATGTGTGGATTAGCCGCGACAGCAGCTACAACACCTACTTGGGCATCATCATTTGTTGCAGGTCGTGGTTGTCGTTTCGCATGTGGCTGAACACTTCCTGTTACCTTAAATAACGCAACTATCCGGCGAACGGTCCCGACCCTTGGATGACGTCGTCCAGGATACCGAGCAGCGCACACAGCACACGCCCGTTGGGCATTTTGATCACAATAGCCATACATCAACACGATATCGACCTTTTCCGCAATTGGTAAACGGTCAATTTTAACACGGGTAATACATCACGAAGCAAATACCGTCCGCACTGGCGGTATTTATTTATTTATTTATTGTTCCGTGGGACCAAATTAAGGAGAAGTCTCCATGGTCATGGAACGAGTCAATATATGAAATTATAGCACGTTATTAGAAACAGATAAAATGAAATATAAAAAAAACATATTGAGGTGACAAGTCGTAAGTTTAAATAAAGAAAATCAACAATGTAACACTGGAATTTGCTTAATTTTTTAGCTCTTCAAGGAGCTCCTTGGCAGAATAGAAGGAGTGAGCCATGAGGAAACTCTTCAGTTTAGACTTAAAAGAGTTTGGGCTACTGCTAAGATTTCTGAGTTCTTGTGGTAGCTTATTGAAAATGGATGCAGCAGAATACTGCACTCCTTTCTGCACAAGAGTCTAGGAAGTGCATTCCACATGCAGATTTGATTTCTGTCTGGTATTAACCGAGTGAAAGCTGCTAACTCTTGGGAATAGGCTAATATTGCTAACAACAAACGACATTAAAGAAAATATATACTGTGAGGGCAATGTCAGAATTCCCAGACTATTGAATAGGGGTCGACAAGAGGTTCTCGAACTTACACCACATATAGCTCGAACAGCCCGTTTTTGAGCCAAAAATACCCTCTTTGAATCAGAAGAATTACCCCAAAAAATAATACCATACGACATAAGCGTACGAAAATGTGCCAAGTAGACTACTTTTCGTGTTGAAGTGTCACTTATTTCAGATACTGTTCTAATGGTAAATAAAGCAGTATTTAATTTCTGAACAAGATCCTGGACATGGGCTTTCCACAACAGCTTACTATCTATCCGAACGCCTAGGAACTTGAACTGTTCTGTCTCGCTTATAATATGCCCATTCTGTCTGATCAAAATATCGGTTCTTGTTGAATTGTGAGTTAGAAACTGTAAAAACTGAGTCTTATTGTGATTTAGCATCAAATTATTTTCCACAAGCCACGAACTTATTTCATGAACTACATTATTTGTTACTATTTCAATATTACACACAAGATCCTTCACTATCAAGCCGGTGTCATGAGCAAACAGAAATATTTTTGAATCACCTGTAATACTAGAAGGCATATCATTTACATAAATAAGAAACAGCAGTGGCCCCAGCACCGACCCTTGGGGAACGCCCCACTTAACAGTGCCCCATTGGGACTGAACATCACTACCACTCTCAATATTGCGGAGAATTACCTTCTGCTTTCTGTTCTTAAAGTAAGAGGCGAACTAATTGTAAGCTACTCCCCTTACTCCATAATGGTCCAACTTCTGCCGTAATACGAGGCCTGTTCAGAAAGTAAGCTCCGATTGATTGCCAAATTGAAACCACAGTGAACATCAGAAATGTTTTACTTGTAACAATTAGCTACACCTTTCAGCTACTTCTCTACGTAGTCGCCGTTCTGACTTAGACTTTTGTCATAGCGTTGTACCAACTTTTCAATAGCCTCATCATAGAAGGCAGCCGCCAGTGCTTTCCGCCAATTCTCCACGCTGGCCTACACCTCGTTGTCTGTGTCAGAATGTTGTCTTCAAAGACAGCGGTTCATGTGACCAGAGATGAAACTCAGGGGGAGACAATTGCGGACTGTATTGTGGGTACTCTCACATTTCCATTTGAAAACGATGCAGGAGCATCTTCATTGCCCCTGCAGAATGCGGCTGAGAATTGTCTTGAAGAAGAAACAGCACGACAGTTATGTAATGTTAGCTGCATAGCTTCAGGCGAAATTTCTCACCAGGCCCTCGTACTTGGCGGCAGACACTATTTTCTAGACATCTTTACGCACTCACTGCGAGCTCAGAAATGAGAAGAGCGACGTGATGCTAACTGGGGTTATACTAGAGACACTACCCAACACATCTGTGCAAAGCTTTATCGGATTTTCATAGTCGTTTCCATTTCGCGACCGATCGGAGCTTACTTTCTGAACGCCCCTCGTATTTTGTGGTCAACACAGTCAAAAGCCCTCGTTAAATCAAAGAAAACACCTAGCGTTCGCAACCTTTTATTTAATCCGTCCAAAACCTCACAGAGAAAAGAGAATATAGCATTTTCAGTTGTTAAACCATTTCTAAAACCAAACTGAACATTTGACAGCAAATTATGTGAATTTAAATGCTCCAGTAACCTTGTATATACAACCTTCTCGATAACTTTAGTAAACACCGATGGCATAGAAATAGGTCTAAAATTGTCAACATTATCAATGTCTCCCTTTTTATAAAGTGTCTTCACTACCGAGTACTTTAATCGGTCAGGAAACCGACCACTCCTAAAGGAAAAGTTACAGATATGGCTAAGTACTGGGCTAACATACATAGAACAATACTTCAGTATTCTGCTAGATACCCCGTCATATCCATGAGAGTTCTTGGTCTTTAGTGATTTAATTATTAACTCAAACTCCCTCTTGTCAGTATCATGGAGGAGCATTTCAGGTAACAGTCTCGGAACACTTTTTTCTAAGAGCGCTATATGATTCCCTGTTGGGACTAGGTTTCTATTTAGTTCACCTGCTATATTCAGAAAGTGATTATTAAATAGTGTACATATATGCGACTTATCAGTAACACGGACATTCCCACTACGCACTGATTCTATATCCTCGACCTGTCTCTGCAGACCAGCCACTTCCTTTACGACTGACCATATGGTTTTAATTTTATCCTGAGACTTAGCTGTTCTATCTGCATACCACATACATTTTGCCTTCCTAATAACATTTTTAAGCCCCTAACAATAGTGTTTGTAATGGGCTGCTGCATTTAGATTTTGACTGTTTCTAACGTTTTGATATAATTGCCACTTTGTGCTACAAAATATTCTTATCCCTCTTGTCAGCCACCCAGGCTGCCTGTTTGTGCTAGTACCCTGTTTTGAACGTTCTAACGGAAAGCAACTTTCAAAGAGCATGAGAAAAATCTTGAGAAAAGCACTATATTTATCGTCTACTGTATCAGCGCTATAAACATCTTGCCACTCTTGTTCCTTGATAAGGTTTACAAAGGTCTCTACAGCAACTGGATCAGCTTTCCTAAACAGCTGATGACTATATTTAACACGTGTTGCAGCACAAAAACCTTTTAGAGTTAAAATTTGTGCATCATGATCTAAAAGGCCATTCACCTTTTTGCTAACAGAATGCCCTTCTAGTAATGAGGAATGAACAAAAAATGTTGTCTATGGTTGTTCTACTGTTCCCTTGCACTCTCGTTGGAAAGAATATGGTTTGCATAAGATTATATGAATTAAAGAGGTCTACCAGCATCCTCTTCCATGCACAATCACTTATACAATTAATATTGAAGTCACCACATATAACTAACTTTTTGTATTTCCTATAAAGTGAACCAAGAACCTCCTCTAGCTTTAGCAAAAATGTTGTGAAATCGGAGTCTGGGGATCTATAAATAACAACAGTTAGAAGTTTAGCTCCGTTAAATTTAACCACACCTGCACAACATTCAAACACCTTTTCAGTGCAGTACTTTGAAACATCAATTGACTCAAATGGGATGCCGTGTTTCACATACATGGCTACTCCCCCACACCACAAGGAGCTCCTCGAAAAGCTGCCAGCCAACCTGTATCCTGGTAAAGGAAGCCTCTGAATTATCTCCTTATTTAAGAAGTGTTCAGATATATCAATAATTTCAGAGTCAACATCTATAAGCAGTTCACTAACTTTATCTCTAATACCTTGTATATTTTGATGAAATATACTAATTCCCTCATTACTCGGATACCTAAGCTTTGTCAAAAGTGGTTCCTTTGTTAGAGAGACTTCCCTTAAGCAGGAGTACCTATCAGCTGACTTCAATCTAAAAAAAGGTGCAGCTCTAACACCCACTACTGCAGGAATTTTCCCATGAGTGATCCCACCAACCCCACCTATGCTGTCACCTATAAGCTTTGCCAACCTCCCCTTCCCATACCTGTTGAGGTGCAGGCCATGTCTAGTGAAACCCGCCCTGCTGATAGACTCCACCGACACCACTGAAATGTGGCCCATGCTTTCCGTCATCAGCGCACCCCCAAGTCTCATGTTATTACGCCTGACGGCTGTATTAAGATGAGGCCGATCGTGACGCTGAAACAGTTCCACGAAAAGCACATACGTGTTGCCAGTCTGAGTGGCTATCCTTTCCAGGTCACCATCTATGTTATACTCCCCATCCATATCAATACTATTACCAGCCCCACCCACAATCACTACCTGATCCTCTTTAGTAAAATCCCTACATAACCCCCCTATGTTAACAGTCACCTGAGCCAATCCTGCATTAGGCTTCACAATGCTGGTGACCTGGTACTCACTCCCCAGCACTTCCTGCAACTGCTGGCCTACACCTCTGCCATGAGAACTACCTAACAGCAGAACCTTCTTCTTCCTGTTCTAGCCACCGTAACTACTGAGGTCTGCTGCATACTTCCTACATCTACAGCTACTAGAGATTCCTCTCCACTAGACTCCGACATTTGGTCATATCTATTGTAAACACCAATAGTAAAACTATCTGAAAATCTTCTTCTCCTAGCAGATCTCTTACCAACAGCCAGCTCCCATTCCCCAACCCCCTTCTCCCTCCTCATCCTATCTAGCTCCTCCTGTGCGTTTTTCAACTGCACCTGAAGGGCACAGATCTTACGCTCCTGCTCCTCTATCAACTTACTCTTGCTACATAACCTGCAGTTCCAGGAGAGGATCTCACCAGAATGCCCACTGGCTTCCCCACTGCATTCCCCCCAGTGAAAATACTTCGAACAAGTCTCACACCGCAATCCACTACTCACGAACCTACGGCAAAGCCCACACTTCTCACTCATGGTAAAATTTTACTTTTTATAAGTTCCGCTACTACAATAAGAACATGTTAAAAACCTGACTACAATAATCACAAACTTACTCTACAAGGGAAGTAACTACTATTATTAACAGTATTAATAAACAACAAATGTGAATATAACAAAAGACTAATACAGAAAGAGAATCAAACGTCTAATGACACAGTAACGAAGCTAAAAACAGTTCCCAAAAGGTTCTTCTGAAATTATTTCACCATAAAACACCAAGAACACCGGTCGAAGACTACTAAAGTTCCTAAATAAACCACTATACACAAACTGTAACTAACCTGTTACTAGGGGTTATTTCTTATTATTTGGAATGGAAATACTTGTTCCTTATGAAATTAACGTGAGAAGAGTAGTTAATATTGAAGTCACCACATATAACTAACAACTAATCAAAGATTTGGTCGAGTCGGAAAATAAATTAATTTGATCACAGACCAAAAACTCACAAAAATGCATACGTTGTGATGTCGCTCATAGGGGATACGATGTAATTAATAGTGTTCCCCGTGCATTGTTCACGACAATCAAACATTTAAAATAAAATAGCACACGCAAGAACACTGTGCAGAAGATCAGCTCCCAGCAACACACTTGAAAATAAGACTTAATCTAAAGCATTTGTTATAAAATACAAGGGGAGATTAATCACTAGACCTCTTCATAAGGAAACGCATTGGATGTTCTAACGGGAAAGCTACGAGGTGAGTGGCTTAGGTGCAAAAACGTAATCTCGGAACACGAGAGAAAATTGTAGATAAAATCATTTATTCCTAAGATAAGGATGTGAGACATGTACACGATTCCTGATAAAAAGTGGTTTGTGGAGACACAATTTGTAGGTATAGTGCCAAATTCCAACAATATCACATCACACAATCATGTTAACATTATCTAAAACAAACATGCGATCGGACAGTTAGTGATGCCGGTAGCCCAACAACTATAATGTTCTACCACGTGGTTGGCTCCCCACGGACAAAAGACACATAAAGCAAGGAAAATTTACGAGAAGGCAAAGCTCTAAATATTTAGAAAGGTGAAAGCTTATGGAGGCACAGCTGAAGGCAAACAGACATTCATACAGAAGCGAGTGCTCACTTCTTATCGACACCTTTGTGTGGCGCTCTTCCGGCGGATCCAAGTCTGCTACAGAAATTTACTAAAAGAAAAATCTGCCAAAGTTTTGCATTCCTTGCTGCGACAAGGCAAAGCAATCTTTCAGAGTTGTAAAGCGAGACCAAAAGCTAACAGCTCTCCCCTCGCCAAGTAACAACGCGCCACGCGGTCAGTCTAACTCACCCTTCTTCGACTGGAGCACAGCTGTGGACGCTTCCCGTACCGGCGGCAGACTGCCTCCCGCTTCTTCTCCAGCCTCTTCCACGCTCCACGTGGCCCGGAAAACCCAAAGATGCCATTTCCGCCACCAACCTAACGCAGGTGGATTTCTCACAAGTAGCGAAAACCTCTTTGCCTACTTGACCACTACGCGAGTTGGCTATTCTGTTCAACTGCTGCTGAATCTGTACGACTATCGCAGACTTTCTGCAGCAGGCTACGCCACCGTCTAGCAACGTGAGACACAACCACATTCATTCAATCACGCCACTATGAGAGTAAAGAGAAAAGAGAAACAAGGAAAAGAAAGAGAAATGGTAATGAACATGGGCTACCGGACTAATGAAAGGTGGTTACAGGACCCTTTGCCGGCCGGAGAGGCCGTGCGGTTCTAGGCGCTACAGTCTGGAGCCGAGCAACCGCTACGGTCGCAGGTTCGAATCCTGCCTCGGGCATGGATGTGTGTGATGTCCTTAGGTTAGTTAGGTTTAATTAGTTCTAAGTTCTAGGCGACTGATGACCTCAGAAGTTAAGTCGCATAGTGCTCAGAGCCATTTACAGGACCCTTTCATCACCCGAAACGTCCCGGAGAAGACTGTGCCGCGAATTTTCCCGCCATGCGAGGAGAGTCGCCAACAGTCTTCGAAACAAACATACCCTAACGAGCAACAATTGCAACAGGCAAACAGCAGCACAAAAGAATTGATTGATCTCTTATATCCGAATGAGTATTATCTGACCTTAGTCAATAATTGTGACCTCATGTGGTCCGCAAGGCAAACAAAACAAAATAAATTAAGTGTGATATTGTACACTAACATCATGTCATCTGACCTACTACGACAACAAACGTGAGATATTATTTTAAAATTGCTTTAACCAATTATCAGAGTTAACATAGAGACATAGATGAACAGGTACACAAAATATATACATATAAAAACTAATACAATGATGCAAAATCATTACCAAGGGCCAAAGGAGTGTCAGCTGGTGCTGACATATATAAAAACTTCTACGTGAAAGTGCAAAGCTCAATGTGCATAACAAATACAGTGACACAAAATCATTAATGAAACCAATGAACCAATGGAATGACAGCTGGTAAATAACCAACTATGGAAAATAAGACATGAGTACAAAAACACATCCAGAAACCAGCTCGTTGACACGCTATCATTTTGCAGTTTCGTCACATGGTATTTTCACTGGGTATTCTCTTTAGGTGCTGGGGTGGGCGTCTCTTCTAAAGGCGACTTGGAGGATAAGCTACTAGGGGACCACAACACTGAACTGGGGAGCTCGCAGCGGCGTTGATTGTAACGTCCATTGTAACCCAGGTTGTTCTAGACAGCACCCCACGACGTTGCCTCGTGCCCGTTTCCCCCCTCTGCGTCCATACTGTGGGATGGTTCGGCGTTGCAGATTTGCAGGACATCGCCGCTTGTGGGCCCTGGCTCATCATCGAGAAGGCGGCTTGGCGGTCGTTGTCTGTGTGTTGCGGAGGAATGTGTTTTGCGACACACGCCCCTGTCTCCTGTCGTGTCAATGGAGAGACACGTGCTCTTCTCCGGCGCATCGAGGTCGACGTAAACTCGTGCGGGTGTCAGGCCTCTTTGCACCGTCTCAGCTGCCCTCCGGGCAGTGGGCGTTACCTCACCGCAGCGGCCGTCTGGACTAGCGGCGCTCAGGCATCAAATGGTTCAAATGGCTCTGAGCACTATGGGACTCAACTGCTGTGGTCATCAGTCCCCTAGAACTTAGAACTACTTAAACCTAACTAACCTAAGGACATCACACACATCCATGCCCGAGGCAGGATTCGAACCTGCGACCGTAGCAGTCGCACGGACTGCGCGCCTAGAACCGCTCAGCGATCGGCGGCTTCTCCTGTCATGCGTCATACTTTCCCTTTCACTTGTCATATGAATAGCGCATGGAGTGGAACGCCGGCCATCAGCTGGCGCTGCCGTGGTGACACGCCACTGCCTCGCCGTTGATAGAAGGGTTCTGCAACGCCTGCCGGTGGACCAAGCCCTGTACTTTCTGATGGGGAGGCTCCCTAGGCGGCCTTGCACCCACTTAAGAACTGCGCTCACAGAGATCGTTACAAAATATCATGTGTACAGATTACCACAAAATCAGCGGAGTTTCTTACTCCTGATCAACACATGGAATAGTGCCCAAAATTAACTTGACAAAAAGGGCCTTCTTAACATTACTAATAAAATAAAACAATAAGGAAAATTACATAACCAATATCCAAACAAACAAAAAATCCTTTTTATGAAATATAGTTCCAGCATTACATCTGCTGTCTATCATTTAGGGTAGCTCTTGTACAAGATTTGGTCAGGGTTTGGATAGGATTTGGCGCCGCTGCTAACTACAGACACAAAACTATACCTACTAACTACGCCCTCACACACAGTCTACAGAGCTCGTACTAGTCACCATCACCATATAGCCCGACTACAATTCCCACATATAAACAAAATATTCCTTTCGACACCAATACCCATATCGTTGTTCATTGACTGATGCTCCAAGGTTTGCAGCACACGTTTGCTGATCTGTGAAACATTTCCGAGACTTCTTTTCTATGGACATTGCATAATATAAGTTATGATTAATGAGACATAGAAGGTTCATTCAAGTCACATCTGGAATGGTAAATGTTTCAACATCTATTCATCAGACTAATCCAAAAGATCAGTGGGCATAGCAATGGAAATAAAAATCATTCTATCCTATTAGCAAACACATAAACACTTCGTCCTATAAGTACATACACAAGACTGTCAAAAGAAATCCATTGTCCAGAGCCACAAGTACCCAACTTACTGCTGTCATGAGATACTCACAAGGATTACACAATTACTCACCACATGTCCCAAGGGGTCCTCACCTACCGTCATGTTATTTCAGCTTGGAGGTAGTCGCACTGATTCTCTATTAAATATCGAGTTGCTTGAGTTTATTAGTTGTTTCCATATACTTCTGCCCGCATCTCGTGGTCGTGCGGTAGCGTTCTCGCTTCCCACGCCCGGGTTCCCGGGTTCGATTCCCGGCGGGGTCAGGGATTTTCTCTGCCTCGTGATGGCTGGGTGTTGTGTGCTGTCCTTAGGTTAGTTAGGTTTAAGTAGTTCTAAGTTCTAGGGGACTGATGACCATAGATGTTAAGTCCCATAGTGCTCAGAGCCATTTGAACCATATACTTCTTCCGGGGTTTCACATCCTGGTACCCTCAACCGTACCTAGTAGTATGTGGCGGCAAGTTACACTTTCCAAACATCTTATAAGGTGTCAACTCTGAAATTCAAACGCTATTAATCTCCCTTCATACACAAATCCTTCACTTACAAGTCACCAAGTCGCTTCATCAACATCGCATTACGGTTGCAAAATCTCACTGAATCATGCTCACCTAAGGGGAATAAGCACACTGCAACTGTATTTGTCATCAAGAGTTACCTTACGACTATTGACTCGCCACGCCAACACACCCGATACCTTTTTAGTCATCAAAAAACAAAAGCCATCTTACTCTAATAGGAAACGCTTGATCTGAGCCTCATAATCATTTACATTCAGACGTTATAAAGCTGCGAAACACTACTCTTTTCTGCCCAGAACAATAAATAACTACACATATATTGGGGGACCCTTCATAATTCACAGAAAATATACACTGTAATTTTAATCACACTAGAGTGTATCAAAACATTGGAAAATATACACTGTAATTTTACGAAACAGAAGCGACTGGGTTTACCGCGGGCACACCAATACTGTGGCCCTCCCTCAACAAATCTACCCTAATATAGTCTCCCTTTATCAAATGCACATCAATAGCACTGGTCCTCATTAAGTTTGACGCCAACCGAGCCAGCCAACAGTCATTGAGCCCTTTGATTAGAGGCATATGTCGGATTGTGCCGCGGGTTTGCGGGACGAATTTCAACGCCCACTGGCGGACTACCCGTACTGTTTACAGCACCCCTGTTGTTGCTTGTTCGATAGTTATTTTGTGGTCGGTCACGACTAGCATTCCTAGGTCCACTACAATTGCGCCTAAATCTCTGCTCATTACCGTATCTTCTAAACTCCCGGGGGTGTCTTTGATTTCTTCTCGGCGAATGATGACAATTGGCATTGTTTGTTCTGCCAGCGTTCCGTGAGGAGTCGCGACGCTGCCAACGCTCGCGCGCCCTGTAACTCTCAGGCGACCCGTTACGTCTGGATTGCCACCTGTATCTACGGCTGCGTCTTCGCTCGCTCGGCCGCTGCTCATAGGCGCTCTGACCGTAATTCTGCGTGGTGCCATTCGCATCGCACTCAAGCTCTAAAAGTAGATTGCGAAACCCCTCTATGTCATCCTTACACCGTCCTGCAAGGATAACGTGCCGCAACTGCATTGGAAACTTCCCCAGGCAAATTCGAATAATTTCCGCAGGTCAATAAGGATCGTCAAGATGTTCATTCGCCTGCAGCATGTGCTCTAACATCTGCACAGGGCTGGAGAATTTTGACCTGTTTAACTCTGGTAACATAATGAGTCCGTGTTTTACACGACTTTGCGCTGCCACTGACAAATAGATCGACAGGAAGTGTAGACGAAACTCCCCGACTGTGTAACAATTGCGTGCAATTGACCTCATCGGCGCCGCTGGCTCACCTTCGAGGTAGCCGCACATATACTCTATTTTGTGCGCGCTGGGCCACGTAGGAGGAAGGGAGAACTCGAACTGCTGTAACCAGGCCCGCGGGTGAATCCCCGTAGCCGAGTTACGGAAGACTTCAAACTTCCTCACCGTCAGAAAATGTTTAAAGTCAAATTCGCGAGTTTCCCTTGGCGAACGTTCCTGGGGATATCCGCGCCGTTCCCACCTGGTACCAGATCCGTGATCGTGACGATGATCAAATTCGCCATCGTTCCCGGAATCATCGTCGGAATAATGGCCCTTTCGTTCATTTCTTTCAACTTCATGGGCCGTTAACCCTTTTAGGTGAAGTTCTAAATGGGCCATGCGCTCACATAGTCCCTCGGTAACCCCTCTTTGTTGTATATTTATTTCACACTGTCCATGCGGATATTTCGTTATCGACCGTATTTCGTCTGCATCCGCTGATGACGAGGTAATCGTTTCCCTATTATTGTCAGACTTACGCGCCACTGCGTCTGAGATCCTGGCTATTTCTTTTCGCATCCCTCGGTGGGCCGTGTCTTGTTGTGTTTGTATAAGCCCTTGCTCTCGCTTGAGAGCTATTATCGCCTGGCTGAGGGTTTCTACCTGCGCGCTAAGGTGGACCGGGTACTTAGCTGCAGTGTCCTCTATTTGGGACACAAGAGCCGCGTGGTCAGTCTGGCAGTGTTCTGCTAACGCGCGGAGATCCCTGGCGGAATTTTTTCCTACTCGGGACTCAAGAGCCGCTTGTTTACTCTGGCATTGTTCTGCTAGCATACGTATATTCCCAGCGAACCTTTCTTCTTGCTCCATCACCTGCTTGCTAATGACTTGCTGCCCCTCTTCTAAGTCGGAGATGCGTTGGTCAATGATCGCCAGTTTCTCCCCAACACCCTGTACTATTTCACTAGTCAATCTTTTATTTGCTTCCTCGATATGCCTCCTATTTTCTTCCGCTTGTTTTTTATTCACTTCCTCGATATGTCTCCTATTACTGTCTAGTAATTGTCGTAGCATAGTCTGTAATGAATTTGCATCTATCGAATGATTCGAAATCACTACAGCGGGCTCAGGATGGACAACACTTGTACTTGAGATTTCCGCGTTTCGTTCCTGGTTGGACTCGACGTTTTGACCTCGTCCTTGTTCAGGGTTATTGTCTGGCAGGTTTTTCCGATCACGGCTCCCTGAACAGCGACGCGTCTCCATCATAAGGATAGTTACTCCGTGCTCCAAAATACAACATGAATAATGCCAAAGTCTCCTAATGGACTCACAGTCCCCACAAAGCGCCCAAGATTTACTATATGACACTGATACACGCCACAGGACAAGAATCAACCCACACTTGTAACACAATTGAATACTAAATCACAATGTCTATACAGTAATACATATACAAGATAAAAAATGTAAGAATATGCACACCTATATCATAAATTCACGTAAATTCTGTATCACAGAAAGACAATATACCAATTAGCACATCCAACTGGAAATAACTAATCCTCACTCTGCATCAGAAGATTTCTGGTTTACCGAAATCCGTGAGCAGGGTAAGCCATGTGTAACTAACCTGTTTCTACTGGTTATTACGTTATTATTGGGAATGGAAATACTTGTTGCTTATGGGAAGAGTAGGGTCGCCACCGACTCTAACCATACAACTAATCAAAGATTTGATCGAGTCGGAAAATAAATTAATTTGATCACAGACGAAAAACTCACAAAAATGCATACATTGTGATGTCGCTCATAGGGGATACGATGTAATTAATAGTGTTCCCCGTGCATTGTTCACGACAATCAAACATTTAAAATAAAATAGCACACGCAAGAACACTGTGCAGAAGATCAGCTCCCAGCAACACACCTGAAAATAAGCCTTAATCTAAAGCATTTGTTACAAAATACAAGGGGAGATTAATCACTGGACCTGTTCATAAGTAAACGCATTGGATGTTCTAACGGGAAAGCTCCGAGGTGAGTGGCTTAGGTGCAAAAACGTTATCTCGGAACACAAGAGAAAATTGTAGATAAAATCATTTATTCCTAAGATAAGGATGTAAGGCATGTACACGATTCCTAATAACACGTGGTTTGTGGAGACACAATTTGTAGGTATAGTGCCAAATTCCAACAATATCACATCACACAATCATGTTAACATTATCTAAAACAAACATGCGATCGGACAGTTAGTGATGCCGGTAGCCCAACAACTACACTGCTGGCCACCGTAAATGCAACACCCTGAAGGAAGCATCCGAATCAAGTGAAATTTACACCATGGGTTTGCAGCGATGAGATATGCAACTGATTAGAATTTCAGCGCAGACGCACATCACGCGCGCCTGTGGCGCCACCTCATAGCGCCATTTAAGGCTTGGCGATTTCGACGAGTGTACGTTCGGCACGTGTGTTTACCTTGTGGTTGTTTCACAAGACGATCAGTTATGCCTCGTAGACAACAGCGAACATCGTTTGATCAAGTATCCGAGTTCGACAGAGGAAGGATAGTGGCTTACCGAGATTGTGGATTATCATACAGAGAAATCGCTAGTCGTGTTGGACGAAACCAAACAACTGTAATGCGGATATGTGACCGTTGGATGCAGGAGGGTACGACGGACCGACGTGGTCGATCGCATTCACCTCGGTGCAACACTGCACGTGCTGATAGGCAAATTGTGCGCATGGCAGTGACGGATCGTTCAGTGACATCCCGAACCAGAGCACAGCACATTGCGTCTGTAACGCATCATCCAGTGTCTGCGCGTACCATTCGACGTCGTTTACAGCAAAGTGGTCTGTCCGCAAGACGTCCATTGCTTCGTCTACCATTGACGCAGAACCACAGACGTCTCCGTCGCCAATGGTGTGATGACAGACGGATGTGGACGACAGGATGGAATGACGTTGTCTTTACTGACAAGGCACGCTTCTGTCTGCAGCACCACGATGGTCGGATTCGAGTGTGGAGACACCGTGGAGAGAGGATGCTGGACAGCTGCATTATGCACCGCCACACTGGTCTTGCACCGGGTATTATGGTATGGGGCGGTATTGGATATTACTCTCGCACGCCTCTAGTACGCATTGCCGGTACTTTAAATAGCCGGCGCTACATATCCGAGGTGCTGGAGCCAGTTGTCCTTCCTTACCTTCAGGGCTCGGCCACAGCCATATTTCAACAGGATAATGCGCGACCACACGTGGCACGCATTGTCCAAAGGTTCTTCGTCAATAACCAGATTGAATTGCTTCCCTGGCCGGCTAGCTCTCCGGATCTTTCGCCGATAGAAAACATGTGGTCCATGGTTGCTCAACGAGTGACCCAGATTATATCCCCAGCTGCCACACCAGATGATCTTTGGCAACGTGTGGAAGCTGCTTGGGCTGCTGTACCCCAGGAACACATCCAACGTCTCTTTGACTCAATGCCGAGACGTGTGGCAGCGGTGATCTCCAACAATGGCGGCTACTCTGGCTACTGATTCTGGCAGGAACCACATGTCACAGACGTCTGTAAACGTAATCATTTGATACTTGGTCAACATGTTATCTACAAAATAAATTTTGTTGTGCTACCTCTTGTCTTTCTTGGTGTTGCATTTACGGTGGCCAGCAGTGTATAATGTTCTACTACGTGGTTAGCTCCCCACGGACGAAAGACACGTAAAGGAAGGAAAATTTACGAGAAGGCAAAGCTCTAAATATTTAGAAAGGTGAAAGCTTATGGAGGCACAGCTGAAGGCAGACAGACATTCATACAGAAGCGAGTGCTCACTTCTTATCGACACCTTTGTGTGGCGCTTTTCCGGCGGATCCAAGTCTGCTACAGAAATTTACTAAAAGAAAAATCTGCCAAAGTTTTGCATTCCTTGCTGCGACAAGGCAAAGCAATCTTTCAGAGATGAAAAGCGAGACCAAAAGGTAACAGCTCCCCCCTCGCCAAGTAACAACGCGCCACGCGGTCAGTCTAACTCACCCTTCTTCGACTGGAGCACAGCTGTGGACGCTTCCCGTACCGGCGGCAGACTGCCTCCCGCTTCTTCTCTAGCCTCTTCCACGCTCCGCGTGGCCCGGAAAACCCAAAGATGCCATTTCCGCCACCAACCTAACGCAGGTGGATTTCTCACAAGTAGCGAAAACCTCTTTGCCTACTTGACAACTACGCGAGTTGGCTATTCTGTACAACTGCTGCTGAATCTGTACGACTATCGCAGACTTTCTGCAGCAGACTACGCCACCGTCTAGCAACGTGAGACACAACCACATTCATTCAATCACGCCACTATGAGAGTAAAGAGAAAAGAGAAACAAGGAAAAGAAAGAGAAATGGTAATGCACATGGGCTACCGGACTAATGAAAGGTGGCTACAGGACCCTTTCAAAACAATTAATTAGTACTTAGCTTTCGATGCGCCGCTACAGCTGCAACTGGTCAGCGCAGAATGTAAACACAGGCAAAAGGTTAAGTTGCTCGATACGAAACACTCACAAATATCAGGTCACAAGAAAGGCAGAGGTGAATGAAGAAACCACTAACACGTCACTTTTATAGTAAATATTATCACAAAAACCGTTAAAATATGTATCTGAAACCTAAAAATATATAAAAACTTGGAGAGCGATCTCACACGCAGTCACTCGCTTATGACGTCACACCAAAAAATACCACGTTTGTGACTATTACAGCGCCGTTTATGACGTAGCGAAAAAAATTGGTCGAACTAAAACATTCATATTTCTTTACGTAATGTAATAAAAATTGGGGGTTCCTATTTTTAAAAAAGCGCAGTTGATATCCGTTTGGCCTATGGCAGCGCCATCTAGTGGAACAACCATAGCGCCATCTGGTTTCCCCCTTCAAGCTAGACGAGTTTCGTCCTTTGTAGTTTTTTCGTTTGATGCTTATTTCGTGAGATATTTGGCCCGGTCACTATCGATGGACCACCCTGTATAAGCCTATCACTTTACTACATGGTCTCCTCTGGTAAGTGTCTGCCTTGGAAGTCTCTGAACCTATGCCTTCCGTCGTGATTTTTCATTTTATACAAATAATACCGTAGTTTTATTTTACATCACGTTATGTTAAGTGAAGGTGGAGGCAGGAGAAAGGAAAGCAACTATTAATGTCAGCTGTGCTGAGACTTTATAGGGAATCAGCGGCGACGGTAAAATTGTGTGCCATCCCTGAATTCGACCCCGGGACCTCCTGCCTGCTAGACAGTGGCGTTAACCACTACACAACTTGGACGCGGTATTCATTTGCAACTGCGCGGACTATCTCGGTGCGCCTCTCAGCAGACCAACATTCCCACCTAGCGGCACCTGTCTGCAGTTCTCCGTCCATATCCTTCATGGTCACTACTCTGAGATCCCGAAGCAGCCCTAACGTTTTTTTGCACCCGCGCTGAAGGTGGCGGGTTCATTGCCCATCGAGGCGAATCAGTCGTATGAATCTGTTCTTTTCCACACATCCGAAAGAACAGACACCACGCATTTATAAAATTAATATATTAGCACTGTGGAAGTTTTTGCTATCGTTCTCTCGTCTAAATAGATTCAACACAGCAATTAATGTCTCGCGCGTATTACGAATGTCCTCTTCAGCTTAGTGACTGGAAGCGGAGCAGCTTCTGTGAGATATAGGATGTCAAATTAAACACCTTTCAGCCGTCTAGTGGGCAGATGACGGCTGAAGTGATCGCTATAGCAAACACCTTTTAATACCAGTATTGCTGGCCCCTGTTTGGATCACAAACGAGGTAGAGTCTTCCTCCACGTCAGTCAGGGGCCTGAAGATGGCGTAGTAGAACTCTGAAACTGGTTGCCAAATAAAATGAGGTTGGAAACCAGACGGCTGAAAGGTGTTTAATTTGACATCCTGTATCGAACAGCCGGGTCCCGCAACCATCTCTAAAAAGATAGACATACAGAGTCTGTGAGATATGGTTTGCACCAATATACGCTGTAGTTCGCAGATCTGGATCTTCTTCGATAGACTGTTGGTTACAATAAAATTATCTGTACCTTCACACTTCTGCAGAATGGGGGAGCTCAGAACCTTCTTTTCCCCATTCACAAACAGGCGTACTTCTACACGCCACACAACTGAGATGTTTGGGAAAAGGCACATTACCTTTCATTGTGTGAACTAGGTCTCAAGGACGGTCTAAGTACAGTATAGCTATTGTATCCTTAATCCTAAATCCTGTGGAAGTAGGTGCAATGAAAGCAGAACGAAAACATTACCGTATACGGTGGTGGATTTGGCAGGTGTTATGTCAGCTGATGGTAATGGTCGTCTGGCCCGCCAGCAAGCATACAAGTAATCCCCGAATAAGCCCGATGAGATCTGTACTGCGAAATCGTCGACTAACCGTCTGTCGCGATTGGTAAGTCGATGAAATTTTATTTAGCCATTGTTTCTTACGAAATCCTAGCGGTCAGCGTGTGTGATGCAGGTGGACCAGTAACACGAGCGAACCTTTCACTCATCGGAGCGTTTGGCGCGTGTCAGCGGGCCTTTCCCCTGTCAAGCTCCACTTGTGCTGTCGGATAAGCTTAGCGGGCTATCGGCGCGAGTATCGGCGGCGAACAGACGGCCGCACAAAAGGACTGCCGTCGGCGGCGGCTGCGGTTTCCACACGCGACATCTCCCTCCGCGCACAGGTGCGTCGTGGGAGTCGTTGCTCAACGCGCAGCTGCCAGTCGCTCGCTTAGCGGCTGCGAGGCCTGCAGAAACCGTAAGGACGACCGATTACTGCGCCCCGTCCGTGATGCAAGTGAGGGAGAAAGCCAATCCCGGACTGCAGCCCGAGTGTGACCCGTCCAGCCGGATGGCACCGGCAGCAGGCGCGAGATGCAGCCCGACAAGCAGAATCCTTTCTGCGAAACCCCTGTCACCGCAATACACGTCACCGCACTTGGCAGCCGAAGCTATACCGGGGAACCTCCTGCCGAACGTCCTCAGTGCATTTCGACTGTTGCCGGTTGACACTTTCGCAGTACACTGAGTAGACAAAACTCACGGGATGTAGTATCGTGTGGGACCTTCTTTTGTCCGGCGTAGTGCAGCATCTCCACGTGGCATGGACTCAACAAGTCACAGGAAGTCCCCTGCAGAAGTAGACATCCACGCTATCTCTATAGCCGTCCATAATTGCGAAAGTGTTACTGGTGGAGAATTTTGTGCACGTACTTAACTCTCGATTATGTCCCATAAATGTTCGATTGGATTCATTTCGGGTGATTATGAGGACCAGATCACTCGCTCAGATTGTTCAGAATGTTCTTCAAACCAGTCACGAACAACTGTGGCCTGGTGACACCGTTGTTTGGGAACGTGAAGTCCATGAATGCAAATGGTTTCCAAGTAGCTGAACATAACCATTTCCAGTCAATGACAGGTTCAGTCGGACTAGAAAACCCGGTACATTCCACGTAAGCACAGCCCACACCATTATGAAGCCACCAGCGGCTTACACAGTGTATTGTTGACAATTTGGATTTGCGGAGTCCGGGCCACACTCGGTCCCTATCGTCAGCTCTTATCAACTGAAATCGGGACTCATCTGGCCGGGCCGCGGTTTTCCAGTCGTCCCCAGTCCAACCGATTTGGTCACGAGTGCAAGAGAGGCGCTGCAGGCGATGTTGTCCTGTTAACAAAGGCACTCGCGTCGGTCGTCTGCTGCCATAGTCCATCAATGTCTAATTTCGCCGCGTCATCCTAACGGATACGTTCGTTGTACATACCACATTTATTTCTTCACTTATTTCATGCAGTGTTGCTTGTCTGTTAGCACTGACAACTCTACGCAAACGCTGCTGCTCTCGGTTGTTAAGTGAAGCCCATCGGCTACTGCGTTGTCCGTGGTAATAGGTAATGCCGGAAATTGTATATTCTAGGCACGCTCTTGACACTGTGGACCTCGAAATACTGAATTCTCTAATGATCTCGAAAATGGAGTGTCCCATGCGTCTTGTTCCTACTACCATTCGGCGTTCAGAGTCTGTTAACTCTCGTCGTGCGTCCATAATCACGTCGGGGACCTTTCTATGTGAATCACATGAGTACAAATAGTTGCTCCGTCAATGCACTGCCTTTTTATACCTTTTGTTCACCATACTGCCGCCATATGTATATGTGGATATCGCTGTCCCACAACTTTTGTCCCGTCATCGTATAATGTCCTTGAATGCAAACTATCACATGTTCATCTTGCAGCTACTTGTACAGGTCACGGAACAGGGCACTTCGAGGCACTATAAGAAATTCTGTCAGTTCCATCGCGTGTTCCTCGGGTGAGCCCTAATCAGTCTCATCTTCTTCTAATGATCCTTACACGTTTCAGTTAAACTCACAGACTTCCTCGAATAGCGATTCTCCAGCTTCAACCAGCTTTCGTCGAAATGTCGCCTTTCTGACAAAGATACCCACTTTAGAGAGATTTCTGGTCAAGGTGCATTATTTTATGGTCAAGTTCAACATTTTCCTTCTGCAAAAATATTTTTTTCATCCAAACCTTCATTAACAAATGGAAGTACACAGCTTAAATGCTATGTAAATAATTGGAGGCCAATAAATTGATGCAGCTATGCAATAAAGAATGGTAACCAAAATATTGGGTGGTTATAATTTCACTGACGGTCAAAATACTGGGTGGTTAATACGGGATGGTTATAATTAAACTGACGGTGTTCCGAGTGCTGCAATGCGGGCTGCATACATTGCAGAATCCAGAAACACCATGAATATGTTCTTTAATTGGCGCGCTCGCGGAATGGCCTTGCTAAAATTATAGTTCCGTTGAAACTTCCTGGCAGATTAAAACTGTGTGCCGAACCGAGACTCGAACTCGGGAATTTTGCCTTTTGTGGGAAAATGCTCTACCATCTGAGCTGCCCAAGCACGACCCACGACTGGTCCTCACAGCTTCAATTCCACCAGTACCTCGTCTTCTATCTTCGTGAGTCGTGCTTGGGTGGCTCTGATGGTAGAGCACTTGGCCGCGAAAGGCAAAGTTCCCGAGTTCGAGTCCCAGTCCGGCACAGAGTTTTAATTTGCCAACAAGTTTCATATCAGCGCACACTCCGCTACAGAGAGCAAAAAAAGAAAAAAAAAGTACGTCGCACGCTCTCGTGATATCCACATCAAGCAAGCGCGCATTGGATTGTGTACTAACAGGCGGTGTCTCAAGACACAACGAAAAATGGCTGACTATGAATGCTAGGTTATCCCATTCTCTTTCCTCGATCGAAACATAATTTGATTTTATTGCACTTGGTGATGTAGCTAAAATGCTGCGAAACCTGTCGGGCCTATAAATAAAGGATTTACAGCTAAAATGGAAAAGGTGGTGTGTACACACCTGCGTTCTTGCAAAGCTGGAATCACATGTTAAACAATAATGTCCACATAATACCCAACAGGCCCGCCGGGTGCTATCTTTTCGAAGACAAACGGACCGAGCACGAAGAAACTTGTGAAACCACACCACATAGTCACATTTGCTGAATGCAATAGATGTTCTTGCACAACATGTGGCGGAGCAGAATTTTATATGCGACAGTTCTTTGCATTCGTGGCACTGCTCAGAGTTAAATAAGAATATTCCTCGGCCCCATGTCATCCATTTCACGCTTGCTAAAAAGACGAAGGGCAAAGGTCACGGCATAGTAGCCTGATTCTTGTAAGGATACCCGCGTAAAATTAATCGCATAATCTTTTGATTTGCCTTTCGGGGGCAAGTGCTCTACCATCTGAGCCACCCAAGCACGACTCACGAGAATAGGAGATGAGGTACTGGTGGAATTTAAGCTGTGAGGACCGGTCGTGAGTCGTGCTTGGCATCTCAGAGAAGAAATAAAAACTTTGAGGTTCGCCGATGACATTGTATTTCTGTCAGCAAAGGACCTCGAAGAGCAGTTGAACGGACTGGACAGTGTCTTCAAAGGAAGATATAAGATGAACATCAACACAAGCAAAACGAGGATAATGGAATGTAGTCGAATTAAGTCGGGTGATGCTGAGGGAATTAGATTAGGAAATGAGACACTTAAAGTAGTAAAGGAGTTTTGCTATTTGGGGAGCAAAATTACTGATGATGGTCGAAGTAGAGAGGATATAAAATGAAGATTGTCAATGGTAAGGAAAGCGTTTCTGAAGAAGAGAAATGTGATAACATCGAGTATAGATTTAAGTGTTAGGAAGTCTTTTCTGAAAGTATTTGTATGGAGTGTAGCGATGTACGGAAGCGAAACGTGGGCGATAAATAGTTTAGACAAAAAGAGAATAGAAGCTTTTGAAATGTGGTGCTACAGAAGAATGCTGAAGATTATATATCGAATATATTGCTTCCCCATACTTATACCTCCCGAGGACATCACGAAGGTAAAATTAGAGAGATTCGAGCGCGCATGGAGGCTTTCAGACAGTCGTTCTTCCCGCGAACCATACGCGACTGGAACAGAAAAGGGAGGTAATGACAGTGGCACGTAAAGTGCCCTCCGCCACACACCGTTGGGTGGCTTGCGGAGTATAAATGCAGATGTAGATGTAGATGTAGATTAGATGGGTAGATCACATAACTAACGAGGAGGTATTGAACAGAATTGGGGAGAAGAGGAGTTTGTGGCACAACTTGACTAGAAGAGGGGATCTGTTGGTAGGGCATATTCTGAGGCATCAAGGGGTCACCAATTTAGTATTGGAGGGCAGTGCGGAGGGTAAAACTCGTAGAGGGAGACCAAGAGATGAATACACTAAATAGATTCAGAAGGACAGAAGGATGTAGGTTGCAGTAGGTACGGGGAGATGAAGAAGCTTGCACAGGATAGAGTAGCATGGAGAGCTGCATCAAAACAGACTGAAGACCACAACAACAACAAAAACAACAACAATCTTTTGAACTGTCGACTAGGGGAGAGACAAATCTAGTGATACAGCTCGAGCACTGGCTGAATAATTTGAGGCATGTGCTGTATGGTCGGCGATAGCTAAATCAACTACAACTGCAATGGGAATGGACTGCCTCCCTCTCCTGCTGCACTGCCTAATTCACCTGTTTAGTCAAGTTTCTTAATCATATCCTTTAGCCCATTTATTGATATGGGGCCTCTTCGCATCCGTTTCTGTCGGCGATATTCCCGCATTGCAGTGCTGCTCTTCTAATAAAACAACTTTATCGGCAGTACACCGTCTTTCTTCTCAATAGTTATTGCGTTTCCTATAGGGAAACGTCAACCTTCTTAACCCTTTAAACCAACAGCCAATCACAAAAGGAAACAGCACGCGTCACCAAACGGCAAACGGCATACTAACGTCAAAACAGAAAACATATCGCATTCTAATTGCTTACAGCGCTACGTTTGCACCTGGTCTCATAAGGTGGAGCTACTATTTTTTTCAGCATACTCCGTGAGTGCAACGATTAATGAACGTATCTATGATGTTTTAGCTTCTTGTGATGCGTACAGCCCGCACTGCAGCTTTCAGAACACCGTCAATTTAATTACAACACTTTGGTATTGAAAGGGTACAGTACCGCCCGACATTGAAAATAGGTGCAACATTCTTCGTTATTCTTGTCAGAACAACATATTTTTTGTATTAATAACTCAATTTCATTTAATACACCGAAGCCGGATACCAGTGTAGGAAAGAATGACAATTTATTTATTTAATTGATAACATGTGCACTCCCACAAAATAGCTCCCTACATCCATTTTGGTGAGATCTGTGAAATGAATGAATGTATGGTCGTCTGCTAACTGCAGATAGTGAATGTGAATATGTGACAATCTTTGAGACGGTCCTTTGGTCGCCTTTGGTGGAACCAAAGAGATGAAATTTACCTGAGCTTTGAGCGCCTGAAATGTGGCTGACCAATACGGTAGCATGGTGCTCCCCCACTTCGGAGGAGGTGTGAGATGACCTGAAGAACGGCCATGTTTCAGCACTCTGGCGCTGGATCTTGTGTTGGTAAGAACCGTCTTAGGTGTGCTCTGTAAAGACAAAAGAGTGGAGAAAATGGTATCCATGTGAAATACTTAAGAGTAGTTTGGAATAATAATTTCTCTATTTCAGGAACTTTTGTGGGGAGAATTAAATGACAGGCAGGTAATATTAAGGGGATCGTAGTAATCTTCGGAAGTGACCAACGGTCACAGTGAAACCACGTGTAGCAATAAGTTGAAATACTTGCGAGTGCTAGTACTAAGTTGAAGTACTTCCGAGTGCTGAACTTAAGCTGAATTACTGGCGTGTGTACTATAAGTTGGAAATATTTAAGAAATGGCGTGTGCAGACGAGCACTTCCATGTGGTGAGTACAGTGTGAGTTTCAATCTGGGTATGAGACAAAGGATAAAGAGAAGTGCTCGTCCAAGGTATCAGTTGAGGACTCGCGTGTGTGACGAATATGATCTTAGTATTACTTTGCGTGTTATGTTTCCGTGTGACGCTGGATTCAAACTCTAATACTCTGAGAGAGAAGCAAGGTGAGTCAGCCGTCTGTCCAGCAACGCCACTTGGATTGCATTGCACAGGAAGACGTGCACATATCCTCCAGAGTTCGTAATAGGAAAGAAAAGTTACTAAGTGGGGCTGTGTCTTGTGAAACTGGGATGAATACTAATTGAAGTGGGAAAGCTGAAAGTGAAGTGATTCTAACGTTGTGACTATTCTTTGTGACGTATTGTATGTTGCCAGTGTGATGTATTTCATGTAATTTAATTATGTGAGGTTTGCATGGGAGAGTAGCAAGATAGGTTCAGAGGCATGTTCCTTTTTGTACCGCTCGGTCTGGAGGAAATTTTCGTGATGATGGGTGTGAGAGTCGAAGTGTGAGATATAGCAAAAGATCCACCATCCTATCCAGAAAGTGCACTGTAGTGTTAGACAATTACGAGACCATAAGATAGAGTATCACCAATGTAAAGCGATGCCCACTGGGTGGAGTTTGTCATGTGTAATTGTTGCATAAAATGTAATGCTGTGTTTAGGTTATCTTTGAATCATGATAGAATTTATCGGAATAAAAAAGATAGTGAAAAGAAAAAGATTGGTGGTCTTGTTCTTCGAATAGTGTGTAGCCATGACACCCAGAATTTATTATGTGTGCGCCATTCGTATTCAGTGCGATGGCCACGTGTTGATCAAAGCCGATGGGTAAGAAAGGAAATGTGGCATTGCCAGAGCGTAGTGAACAATCAGAGTTGCGTAAATTACTAATAGTCAGATGTTCGTTATCAGTTTCCGTTGCGTAATATTCAAACAGGAGAATAATTTGTAGCTTAATTGTGGATACTAGAGCTCATAATCAGTCAATGATGTTACTCGATAAATAAAAATAAATCCACTCGCTTGGCAGACCACTCATCTTGCAGGCCTGACTGCTTGATGCCACAGTATGAGCAAGGCATGTGGGTGCCTCTCAGTATCTCTGCTTGGATTGTGGAACTAAACTGTTCGTACGACTAAGGGTGAACCGAGCGAGGTGGCGCAGTGGTTAGCACACTGGACTCGCATTCGGGAGGACGACGGTTCAATCCCGTCTCCGGCCATCCTGATTTAGGTTTTCCGTGATTTCCCTAAATCGTTTCAGGCAAATGCCGGGATGGTTCCTTTGAAAGGGCGCGGCCGATTTCCTTCCCAGTCCTTCCCTAACCCGACCTCGTTGTCGACGGGACGTTAAACACTAACTACCGCCACCACCGACTAAGGGTGAAGTACAGGCCCGCGATCCAAATTATCGGAATTAAATTGTCCATAGCGAGAATATGAATATCAAATTTCCTTAAATGCATTTCCAAATGGCGGCCACTTGAAGATGTAAGTACTGAAAATCGATCTATTTTGTCACCTTTAAACGTATATAAAAACAAACATTATGAAAAAATTTTCTGTTTTCTGCGGTTCATGCCAAAATTACATGTCTGTTTTATTACATCCAAAACAGCATCCACTTTTACCGAGTAGTTTCTTTTTATCGTATGAATCATTTTCAAAAACACTGTCTCGAGAAAGACGCACTTAAAGTTTTGAATTGGATTTTTGTGTGTATGTATAACTTTAAAATTTCTTATCTTACCATTAACCTGGTACCCATGGGCCACACAGTAAACCTTCCTCTTCTTCATGGATATCATTTTCTAAATCAGGACACCCAAAATGAAATAAGAAACAATGTGACGTATTAACAAATAAAGAATAGTTGAAATAAATGATACATACGTACTATGACAAGGTAATGCACAAAAGAAAAAGAAATATTAGCGACTTTCAGAGAAAGCACTGTCTTTACAGAGTCCCGTTTACCTCAGCTTGCTTCCATTTACAGCAACTCACAGAACAGTAACAGCGGATTGTCATTTTTTGAACTCCTGTGATAAGGTGTTGGCACAACCGGTTCTTTCATCTCACTTTTGTCGAGATCGTATACTTGACACATTCGGTGGGCAAGTATTTTGTTCGTATAGAATGTTACAATAGCTTTACAGAGAAAGAGTTATCGATCGGAGTCGCAAACAGCCCAAGCTCCGATAACGGGTATGAGCACTTCTATTGAAACGTGATTCTGCATCTACATATACATAAGGGAGACACGCGCACCTCCCTCCAATAATTCAACAAAGGCTTAATGAGTCTTAAATTAAACAATTAAATACCGGGTGATCAAAAAGTCAGTATAAATTTGAAAAATTAATAAACCACGGCCGCCCGGTGTAGCCGCGCGGTTCTAAGCGCTTCAGTCTGGAACCGCGCGACCGCTACGGTTGCAGGTTCGAATCCTGCCTCGGGTATGGATGTGTTTGCTGTCCTTAGGTTAGTTAGGTTTAAATAGTTCTAAGTTCTAGGGGACTGATGACCTCAGATGTTAAGTCCAATTGTGAAAATAAAAAAAAATAAAAAAATAAACCACGGAATAATGTAGGCAGACAGGTGAAAATTGACACACATGCTTGGAATGACATGGGGTATTATTAGAACAAAAAAAAAACAAAGTTCACAAAAATGTCCGACAGATGGCGCTGGACAACAAAACCTAAGTGACTGCGCCTGACAATCGTGTATAAAAGGAGCTGTAATGAGAGACAGAATCAGATGCGCCAGCAGTCGCAGCATCTTGACGTTACCTGAAAATGCGCTTTTAGTGAAGCTGTATTATCAGAATGGGGAATGTGCTACTTCAGCGTTACGATCCTATCGCCATAGGAAGGGGATTCGAACGGATAAAGGTCCGTTGATAAATGCAGCTGTGGCGAGAATGATTTCGAAGTTCGAAGCCACGGGTTGTTTCGACGATAGATCCTGTAGTGGCCGACCGAGCACAAGGCGTAATACTGCTGAGACAGTTCAGGAAGAAATGGAGACTGTAGCGGGTTCGTCTATGCACGGGGAAGTCAGCGCTCGTGCAGTCGCACGTCGCACCGGCATTCCATACACTACTGTTTGATTGGCACTTAGGCGTACCCTCTGATGCTATCCGTACAAAATCCATCGGCATCATGAACTGTTACCTGGCGATTTAGTGAAGCGGAGGGCATCTGCGGTGTGGGCGTTTCAAAAGATGGCGGAAGAGGACGATTGGTAGAGTAACGTGTTGTGGACCGACGAAGCTCATTTCACGCTCCGAGGGTCTGTCAACGCCCACAACTGCAGAATTTGGTCTACCGAAAATCCTAGAACTGTCGCGGAAACTCCATTGCACAACGAGAAAGTCATGGTATGGGTTGGATTTACCATATCTACCGTTATCGGGCCTTTTTTCTTCGAGGAAATGAGTGATTCTGGTTTTGTAACTGCTACCGTGACGGGTGAGAGGTACGCCGATATGTTACAGAATCGCATCATCCCCAGCCTGGCTGATAAACACCTGCTGGAACGTACGATTTTTATGCAGGATGGCGCTCCACCCCATACTGCTAGATGCGTGAAAGATCTCTTGCGCGCGTCGTTTGGTGATGATCGTGTGCTCAGCCGCCACTTTCGTCATGCTTGGCGTCCCAGGTCCCCAGACCTCAGTCCGTGCGATTAATGGCTTTGGTTACCTCAAGTCGCAAGTGTATCGTGACCGGCCGACATCTCTAGGGATGCTGAAAGACAACATCTGACGTTAATGCCTCACCATAACTCCGGACATTGTTTACAGTGCTGTTCACAACATTATTCCTCGACTATAGCTATTGTTGAGGAATGATGGTGGACATATTGAGCATTTCCTTTAAAGAACATCATTTTTGCTTTGTCATACTTTGTTATGCTAATTATTGCTATTCTGATCAGATGAAGCGCCGTCTGTCGGACATTTTTTGAACTTTTGTATTTTTTTGGTTCTAATAAAACCCCATGTCATTCCAAGCATGTGTGTCAATTTGTACCTCTCTATCTACATTATTCCGTGATTTATTTAGTTTTCAAATTTATACTGACTTTTTGATCACCCAATATTATATGCGGAGATAGGAAACCACGGGAACAAGTGAAATAGCGCATCACTTCACTGCAATTTGCATTTATTGTAACACTTGAAACAGACCAAGAGAATGTGGCGTGTTACACTTGACAGATAATAGCACTAGAACATAATAAACCTCTATTCAGTTATCTGCACTTTAGTTAAAGTTCAACAGGTGAACACAATTTAAGTTCTCCCATAAAGATAAATATGCGCGTAGGCGCGATGAAGAACTGGTTATGAAACAGTTATTTATAACATCATGGCAGGCACACTCCATTTAAAGAGAAAATAATTAGCAAGTTTACACTTTGACTAGAACGTTATGGTGAATAACAGGAAACTGCACCGTCCACAACACCTTACGGCGACAGTTAACCTCCAAGTTCCTTTCTTTACAATATGAGATTAAGTACATCCCAATAGTAATAAAAAAGCATTTAAATTCCACATATCATGCTTATAGATAGACTAGAATAAAGGGATAAATAACACATAAACGGCTTCTGACGGCCGACAAACTGTGTTGGGCTATTGAGCAGTGATTAATTTAAGCTAGCCACAACACACGCTAACCAGGTTAGCGGCGTATTTAAAGACAAGCGTCGTGCAAGAATCCTGGTCCAAAGGTAATGGAACCAGTACTAATTTACAACTAACTACAGCATTGAAGTCTTCTGATGACAAGTTGACCATTACCGATTTGGCGTACGATGGACAGTCTATAGACTGAACACTCAGCTGAAACCCTAGTATAATATTGAGGGGCGAAACGCCCAGCCCAAAGCATGTTTAGCGCAAACACCTAGTTTTGGAACCAAACAGCCATGAAACAACAGCACACTAGTTTCTCTCTCAACTAAAGTTTCCAAAACACAATCAAAACTAGCAGGATTTCCTTACACGGCAGACGTTTCAACACTTCCGTTCATACCCCAGAATCAACTAGCGCAGCATAAATCATTGACACATTTCAGATAATATTTTAAAACGACGTACTTAAATACCTTTGTTTACCACAAGCCTTAATTAGTTAACAGATTAGGATCTGTTATTGATGCCACGCAAATGAGGTAGCAAGTTAAGGTCTGCAATTATACTTTGTCATTTAACACGCGTCGTGACGAGGAAAGAAAGAATCCAGCTAATTAATTGAAAGTCACTACTTTGGCTCAGTATTTGACGATGTTCCACTCGCAGATAGAACGAAGGAAAAATGACTGTCTATATGCCTCCACATGAGCCCTAATTTCTCGTATCTCATCTTCCTGGTCACTAAGCAAAATGTATGTTGGCGACAGTAGGGCCGTTCCGCTGTCAGCTTCAAATGTTGGTTCTCTAAACTTTCTCACCAGTGTTCGAAATGAATGTCTTCTTGCCACTAGGGATTCCCACTTCAGCTCCCGAAAAATATCCGTAAAACCTGCATGCCGATGGAACCTATCGGTAACAGGTAACAGACCTAGTAGCTAGCCTCCGAACTGTTTCGATGTCTTCTTTCAACCCGACATGGTGCGGATCCCAGGCACTCGAGCAGTACTCGAGAATAGGTCGTACTAGCGTTTTACAGGGTGGTCCATTGATCGTGACCGTTCCAAATATGTCACGAAATATGCGTCAAACGAGAAAACTACAAAGAACGAAACTTGTCTAGTTTGAAGGGGGAAACCAGATGGCGCTATGGTTGGCCCGCTAGATGGCACTGCCATAGGTCAAACGGATATCAACTGCGTTTTTTAAAATAGGAAGCCCCATTTTTATTACATATTCGTGTAGTACGTAAAGAAATATGAATGTTTTAGTTGGACCACTTTATTCGCTTTGTGATGGGTGGCGCTGTAATAGTCACAAACATATGGCTCACAATTTTACTAACAGGCAGGTTTTTTTAAATTAAAATACAGAACGTAGGTACGTTTGAACATTTTATTTCTGTTGTTCCAATGTTATACATGTACCTTTGTGAACTTATCACTTCTGAGAACGCATGCTGTTACAGCGTGATTACCTGTAAATACCACATTAATGCCATAAATGCTCAAAATGATGTCCGTCAACCTCGCTGCATTTGGCAATACGTGTAACGGCATTCCTCTCAACAGCGAGTAGTTCGCCTTCCGTAATGTTCGCACATGCATTGACAATGCGCTGACGCATTTTGTCAGGCGTTGTCGGTGGATCACGATAGCAAATATCCTTCAACTTTCCCCACAGAAAGAAATCCGGGGACGTTAGATCCGGTGAACGTGCGGGCAATGGTATGGTGCTTCGACGACCAATCCACCTGTCATGAAATATGCTATTCAAAACCGCTTCAACCGCACACGAGCTATGTGCCGGACATCCGTCGTGTTGGAAGTACATCGCCATTCTGCCATGCAGTGAAACATCTTGTAGTAACATTGGTAGAACATTATGTATGAAATCAGCATACATTGCACCATTTAGATCGCCATCGATGAAATGGGGGCCAATTATCCTTCCTCCCATAATGCCGCACCTACATTAACCCGCCAAGGTCGCTCATGTTTCACTTGTCGCAGCCATCGAGGATTTTCCGTTGCCCAATAGTGCATATTATGCCGTTTACGTAACCGCTGTTGGTGAATGACGCTTCGTCGCTAAATAGAACGCGTGGAAGAAATCTGTCATCGTTCCTTAATTTCTCTTGTGCCCAGTGGCAGAACTGTACATGACGTTCAAAGTCGTCGCCATGCAATTCCTGCTGCATAGAAATATGGTACGGGTGCAATCGATGTTGATGTAGTATTCTCAACACCGTGTTTGAGATTCCCGATTCTCGCGCAATTTGTCTGTTTGTGATGTGTGTATTAGCCGCGACAGCAGCTACAACACCTACTTGAGCATCATCATTTGTTGCTGTTCGTGATTGACGTTTCACAAGTCGCTGAACACTTCCTGGTTCCTTAAATAACGTAACTATCCGGCGAACGGTCGGGACACTTGGCTGATGTCGTCTAGGATACCGAGCAGCATACATAGCACACGCCCGTTGGGCATTTTGATCACAATAGCCATACATCAACACGATATCGACTTTTTCCGCAATTGGAAAACGGTCCATTTTAACACGGGTAATGTATCACGAAGCAAATACCGTCCGCACTGGCGAAATGTTACGTGATACCACGTACTTACACGTTTGTGACTGTTACAGCGCCATCTATCAGAAAGCAAAAAAAGTGGTCCAACTAAAACATTCACATTTCTTTACGTACTACACGAATATGTAATAAAAAAATGGGGGTTCCTGTTTAAAAAAAAGGCAGTTGATATCCGTTTGACCTATGGCAGCGCCTTCTAGCGGGCCAACGATAGCGCCATCTGGTTTCCTCCTTCGAGCTAGACGAGTTTCGTTCTTTGTATTTTTTTTCGTTTGATGCTTATTTCGTGAGATATTTGGCCCGGTCACTATCAATGGACCACCCTGTATATGCCTCCACATGAGCCCTAATTTTTCGTATTTATCATCTTCCCGGTCCCTAAGCAAAATGTATGTTGGCGACAGTAGGATCATTCCGCTGTCAGTTACAAATGTTGTTCTCTAAACTTTCTCAGCAGTGTTCGAAATGAATGTCTTCTTGCCTCTAGGGATTCCCACTCGAGCTCCCGAAGTATATCCGTAAAACCTACATGCCGATGGAACCTACTGGTAACAAACCTAGCAGCTAGCCTCTGAACTGCTTCGATGTCTTCTTTCAACCCGCCCTGGTGCGGATCGCAAACACTCGAGCAGTACTCGAGAATAGTTCGTACTAGCGTCCTACATGTGGTGTCCTTTACAGGTGAACCACGCTTTCCTAAAATTGTCCCAATGAACCGAATTCGACCACTCGCCTTTCCTACCACAATCCTCAAATGCTGGTTCCACCTCATATCCCTTTGCAACGTTACACCCATATATTTAAACGGCTTAATGTGTCAAGCAGGACACCACTAATACTGAATCCGAACATTACTGGTTTGTTTTCCTACTCATCCGTATTAAATTACATTTTTATACATTAAGTGCAAGCTGCCATTCATCACACCAACTAGAAATTTTGCATCAACCTACAATCACGTATCTTCGACACCTTCCTGTACACCACGGAATCATCAGCGAACAACCGCAAATTGGTGACCACCCCGTCTGCCAGATCACTTATGTGTATAGAAAATAGCAACGGTCCTGTCACACTTCCCTAGGGGCACTCCTGATGTTACCACTCCGATGAACACTCGTCGTCGGGGTCAACATACTGCGTTCTATTACGTAAGAAGTCTTCGAGCCAGTCACATATCAGGGAGCCTGTTCCGTAGGCACGTACCTTTGTTAACTGTCTGCCTGCAGTGGGGCACCGTGTAGAACGCTGGTCAGAAAACTTTAATTACGTAATCTCCTTGTTGACCCTCATCTATAGTTCGCAGTATATCACGTAAGAAAAGAGCAAGCCGAGTTTCGTATGAGCGATGCTTTCTGGAGCAGTGCTGAAACATCCCCTTAGAAAATTTTATAAATGAAAGTGCCAGAAAACCTCTACGTTATTTGATTTTCAAACAGCTGAGCAAAACTGAGCGTACTCAGACGTTTCTCTCTTTACTTATTCTGATCAATACTAAACTGACACACAATATCTTTTTAGCGCAACTCAATCTGACTTTCAATAATCCCTACAAAAGAATGGCCCTGTCTAACAATAACCTATACCTTTCATGAATCACTTAGCTTACAAAAAACTTCGTTACTCAAACTACTGCAATACAGCGATCGGCAATACTGCCAGCTAAATAAAAGATTCTAACAACTGAAGGCACTAACTACTGATAGGCATAGTTAGCAATTGAAAGATTTTGACGGAGAACAAACAATGTATTTACCTTAATAGTGTTCAAAAGTCATAATATGTATATCATTTCATGACATCCAGTCTTACAAATTTCAGTTTTCGGACGGACACACGTCCAGATCGTCCGCTCTCCAAACTCTGCCATCTCTCTCCCCACATCCACCACTACTGGCGCATCACTTCCAACTGCGTAACGCTACGCGCTGTTCACACCCAACTGCCCAACACTACACAAGCGAATATTCCAACAATGAGTCCAACAAGGCCACGCTGCACACAGAACAGTCAGTGATTTTCATACAGAGTGCTACGTGGCGTTACTAACATAAAAACCTAAACAGCCCACTTACAGTGCTAATTCTCGGAGAAGGGCTTTCCGGTCTTTAGGAAATTTATTATATACGATCTCTGAATATGTTCTACAATTCTGCAACAAACCGATGTTAAGAATATTGGTCTGTAATTTTGCGGGTCCGTTATTTTGCCCTTCTTATACACAGGAGTCACCTGCGCTTTTTTCGTCACTTGGCACTTTGCAGTGGTCGAGAGATTCGCGTTAAACGCAAACTAAGCAAGGGACTATTGTAAAACGGAATTGGGATTCCATCCGGACCTGGCGACCTCGTAACCGGAAAACACCCCCTAAGCTTCCTAATCATCTCTGTTACACTTTGATACTGGCTACGCCGACCTGTTAAAGAGTCTCTGTAGTATTTCGATATGTGCCGACATGACTTCAGGACGACTCCAAAACCTTGACTAGTACTCCAGAATTTTTCGGTATTTTGTTTTGTGTGCGATTTAATTATAAAACCACTGAAATTTTCCACAGACATTCAGGCTACTTGCCACAGAATTATTATTTTTTTTTCGAGCTATTTCAGAGACTTTTCAGTGTAACCCTTCAATGCTCGTAGTACAACCATAAATGCTATAGTTTCCAACTTATCATTTACCAGTAGGCCATCAGATTTTTCCTGGTTTGAGAATTGTTTCGAATTTTTTGATCTCTGAGCAGCGCTACCATTTATTAAATCCGGCTCGTTAGCTGAGAGGTTAGGGCGGTTGACTGCAACGAGGGGAGGCCCGTGTTCTATACGCGGTTTTTTTTGCCCCTTAGAGCGAGGGTTGGTATGTGGTGCACTCAGTCTCGTGAGGCCAACTGAGAAGCTGCTCGACCGATCAGTGGCGGTTCGAAGGTAAAGAAACCCGACAGCGACCGGGAGAGCTGTGAGCTGACAACATGACCCTCCATACCGCCTCCGATGACGCTGCTGACAGAGGATCACGCGACGGTCGATCGTGTCCGATTGGCCAGTCTAGGCCCAGAGAGCAGAACTGTGCATTAAGACAAGCAGAGATTTATTTTGCTCAAATCCTTTAGCGCTTCCGTACAGTCGCCCTGAAGACATCGGTATCGTCGGCAAAAAATCTGATAGAGGCATCTGCCCTACCTGGTAATTATTTTTTGTATTTTGGGGTAATTAATAATTTTACTGCTTGATTTAGGAAGGCAACAAGAAAAAAATTACTAAATGCCGGTCTCCATGCAGCCAGATTTAAAACCGTGAAACTTCTTCATTCAACTCTGTCAGACCAAGTTAAAGAATTTCAGAATACCGACAGCTATGTAACTGTTAGTAAGAAAGAAAGAGACTGATAAGTGCTCCGTAGATGAATCCAGACAAGATACACTACTGGCCATTGCAATTGCTACACCACGAAGATGACGTGCTACAGACGCGAAATTTAACCGACAGGAAGAAGATGCTGTGACATGCAAATGATTAGTTTTTCAGAGCATTCACACAAGTTTGGCGCCGGTGGCGACACCTACAACGTGCTGACATGAGGAAAGTTTCCAATCGATTTCTCATACACAAACAGCAGTTGACCGGCGTTGCCTGGTGAAACGTTGTTGTGGTGCCTCGTTAAGGAGGAGAAATGCGTACCATCACGTTTCCGATTTTGATAAAGGTCGGATTGTAGACTATCCCGACTGCGGTTTATCGTATCGCGACATTGCTGCTTGCGTTGGTCGAGGTCCAATGACTGTTAGCAGAATACGGAATCGGTGGGTTCAGGAGGATTATACGGAACGCCGTGCTGGATCCTAACGGCCTCGTATCACTAGCAGTCGAGATGACAGGCATCTTATCCGCATGGCTGTAACGGATCGTGCAGCCACGTCTCGATCCCTGAGTCAACAGATGGGGAATTTTGCAAGACAACAACCACCTGCACGAACAGTTCGACGACGTTTGCAGCACCATGGACTATCAGCTCGGAGACCATGGCTGCGGTTACCCTTGACGCTGCATCATAGACAGTAGAGCCTACGATGGTGTACTCAACGACGAACCTGGGTGCACGAATGGCAAAACGTCATTTTTTCGGATGAATGCAGGTTCTGTTTACAGCATTATGATGGTCGCAGCCGGCCGGAGTGGCCGAGTGGTTCTAGGCGCTTCAGTCTGGAACCGCGTGACCGCTACGGTTGCAGGTTCGAATCCTGCCTCGGGCATGGATGTGTGTGATGTCCTTAGGTTAGTTAGGTTTAAGTACTTCTAAGTTCTAAGGGACTGATGACCTCAGATGTTACGTCCCATAGCGCTCAGAGCCATTTGAACCATTTTTGATGGTCGCATCCGTGTTTGGCGACATCGCGGTGAACGCACAGTGGAAGCGTGTGTTCGTCATCGCCATACTGGCGTATCACCCGGCGTGATGATATGGGGTGCCACTGGTTACACGTCTCGGTCACCTTTTGTTCGCATTGACGGCACTTTGAACAGTGGACGTTACATTTCAGATGTGTTACGACCCGTGGCTCTACCCTTCATTCGATAGCTGCGAAACCCAACATTTCAGCAGGATGATGCACGACCGCATGTTGCAGGTCCGGTACGGGGCTTTCTGGATACAAAAAATGTTCGACTGCTGCCCTGGCCAGCACATTCTCCAGATCTCTCACAAATTGAAAACGTCTGGTCAATGGTGGCCGCGCAACTGGCTCGTCACGATACGCCAGTCACTACTCTTGATGAACTGTGGTATCGTGTTGAAGCTGCATGGGCAGCTGTACCTGTACACGCCATCCAAGCTCTGTTTGACTCAATGCCCAGGCGTATCAAGGCCGTTATTACGGCCAGAGGTGGTTGTTGTGGGTACTGATTTCTCAGGATCTATGCACCCTAATTGCGTGAAAATGTAATCACATGTCAGTTCTAGTGTTATATATTTGTCCTATGAATACCCGTTTATCATCTGCATTTCTTCTTGGTGTAGAAATTTTCGTGTCAAGTAGTGTATTTATCGACCAGCTGTGCCGATTGTCTTTGGATGTAACCGCTAGGATTTTGTTCTGGTCAATAAAGCGTTGAGAATATTTACCTCGGATTATATTTGAAAGTACCGTCAATAGGCCAGGGCGTGATAGTCATGAAGTTCGAATTTATGTTAAGGAACCAGTGTTTTATCCATCTTCAGCTACTGTAATAGTATATAATGAAATAATAAGCAACCACTTGCACAAAAAATATTTAATTTCTTTACCGGTTTCGAGCACTTATTGCCCTTCTTCAGAAGGTTATACCTATCGCATTATTTGCGAGTGTCAGTAATAAAGTGTATACAGCAAAATTTCATGGTCATGTAGTTCACAGAATGTACACAAAACTTCTGTATTTTGCGAAAATCAAAGATTTCTGGTTAGGGTCCGGGGCTGGCATACAATTTAAATTCGCTTGGAAGTTTCATGAACCTAGATGTTTATCGGAGGACAAGTGCACCCAGTTCTTCTGCAAAGGCGTGATGAATATGCTGTGGACACTCCGGTTTTCGAAGACGATAACAGGCATGTTCACTCAGATGCTCCTGAACTGACGAAAACTCAGGGCCCCACTGCACCCTGAATATCCGATAAATCAGCTGGGACTAATCCACTGAAAATGAGTGGGGCTGTTTGTCACTGCACGTGATACGTGGCTGTCAGTATCCTCGCAGTACTGTAGCTCTCCAGGATCCAATCATCAGCTGGATGTGGCGTGCGTTAAGAATCTCGTGGTCCATCTCCCTCTTCGACCTGCGGCAATTATCAAGGCTAGACAGGTAGTTACACACGTGATGTCTCTTGGGAGTGACTAATTTTATTTCACTGTGCTTAGATGTTAAACGGTTGGTGTTATGTACGGCAGTGAAGTGAGTCTTATGCTAAGACAACAATGATGTGTGTTGCATGGCAATATTACCTTCTGCGAAAGAGAAAAAAAATCGTTGTGAACCTAAGACGCTCTACCCAACCAAATGTACGAGAGATATTTGGAAAGTAAGGTCCGACGGTCGCGTAATGGAAACCACAGCGAAAATCAAAAATGATTTTTTGCAACTCCTTCCTGTTACTTATCTACATAGTCACTTCTCCGGCTGAGACGTTTGTCGTAGCGTTTTACCAAATTTTTAATATCCTCGTAATAGAAGGCAGCCGCCTGTGTTTTCTGGCAGTTAACAACGCTGATCTGCAGCATGTTGTCTCAGCCAAAATGTCGTCTTCGTAGCCAACGGTTCATTTGAGCACAGATGACAATCAGAGGGAGTTGTACAGGTTGTATGGTGGGTGATAGAACACTTCGCATCGCAGACACTGCCGGAGCGTCCTCATTGCCCCTACAGAATGCTACCGAGAAATGTTACGAAGAAGGAAATGCATGACACGTACGTTTTGTGGGATGCTTGAAATCGGGCGAAGTCTCTCACACATACTCATGGTTGATGGTAGACACTATTTTCTGGGCATCTTTACGTTCTCACTGTGGGCACTGAACTGAAGAGAGTGACGTGAAGCGATCGACGGGCATACTAGAGACACTGTCCAACACATCTGTGCAAATCTATGCAAAACTTCACTGAATTTTCATTGTTGCTTCCACTTAGCGATCCATCGGAGCTTACTTTCCGAATGCCCTCGTAATTATGTGGACATTTCGTACCTTTCGTGGAAGAAAAAGTTGCATGAATTATGCTACTGTGATCTGTTTATTTCCAACACTTATTCAAGCATGAATAGTTGTAGAAAATGAACTGTGTCATGGACATGAAGGAGTTTCAGACTGTAACCTTGCTTATTCTTATCTAAAGATAAGGGGTTTATCCATGTGAAATGCATTTAATTCCAGTATGGTGAATGTTAAATGAATTTTAAGTACTAATTAACAATAAGTGTTATAACTAAATTTTTACATACCGATTTCATTTAATTTCTGTCGACAGTTCATCGAAGCCAACTTTTCAACACCTTTCGCACGTAACTCAGGTTCTTTGGTAAATTACATTTGTGATGTTAAGTAAGTACTTCAGATTTAAATTATGATCCAATTGTCAGCAAATACAGTATTTATTTTTATTGTTCACAATACATTCCTTTCAGACACAACACCTTCTGTCTCCGGCTCCTACTAAATCCACTAAGCTACTCGTACTGAACAAAAGGAATATGACCGCCAAAGATGGTATCAAACCGTAGATATAGTAAAGCATATCGTATTAATTTGAACACAGTTATTTCACAAGAGCATTATGGATTTCAATATAATTTGAAAGTTAACTTTAAGCAGCCACTTTCAGGGTTATCATCCTATTATTTATCTTTCGAATTTGTCTTTGCAGACACTTTGCAGAGATGTTTCTGTAATGAGTACCGGCTACAGATAGTCACGATCTCTGAAATATCTCCCTGTGGTGGGTGGCAGAAGCTTTTGACCCAGAATTTCCGGGCATATTAGACAGTCACCGCTCTGGCGGTTAGAGAGCACGCCGAAAAGTAGCTTTAGACAGCAGTCTGTTCGTGGAGTTTAGAATTTGTAGACGGTTACTGTTAGATGCGGCTGGCGTGGGTTTGCAGTCTTCGTGAGACAGTTCTATTTATAGCGGTTGTCTGAATGGGCTGCTCATATGCAAGGCTACTCTGTTAAAGTTGTGAGGTGTTCGCTTTTCATTGCTAACGTTTTCACTAATTCTTGTTGCTAAATTGGCCGTGAATTCATAAAGTAAACATGTTTTCATCCACGTGGTGTTGCAAACAGTTCGAGTCTTGGTGAAGTCAAAACGCACGGGTCTCGTTTCAGTACAAAATTCCTGTTTCTTAATCCGAAACATTATGCAGTCATTTCCGTCACTCTTTTCTTCAGTTTAGTTTATTCAATGATTTTCCTTGTGTCATGTAGGGAATTGAGTTCATATAACTCTAATATATCCTACTTGGGTTTTAGGTGTCTTTGTGATGCCAAGGGGGCATGTGTTATTATGTCCACTCGGTTTTGAACTATTTATACAATTTAAATGCAGATACTTATTCACATTTGAACCTTCATCATCATGTAGTGGATATTTAAGTGCACACTGGCACGACCTTTGTCTGCCGGCATTTCATAATCGCGTGTTACGAGACGTTATCTGTGTCAGCTAGTGGCTGTTTTTAATTGATATGACCGAGTATTTAACTTCACAGAAAGCATTCCCTATTTTTAACGATACGTAACCCTATTCCGATGTATGAATTTTCAATGGGTCGGGCGGACGCTGTGCATGATCTCGCAAAAATATGTTTATTCGTATTTTACCAACTATCTCAAACAGAATATTACCGAGAGCTGTCTAGAGCGTTTTGGCACATCATACATATTCAAATATTGCATCATCATTTAATCGAGTTTTAAGTCGTATTGACAGTAGATATTCGTGCATATGTGACTATTGTGATTACGGAGTCTATAAGTTTCTCACTACTGCACTCTTGATAGTTTCAGAAACTTGTGAATGATATTCGTCTTCAGTATTATTAATTTTCGAATTCTATACCAGATATTTTCCGTTCTGCAATTTAACGTAAGTGTGTGTCGTTTAAATAACTTCCTTTCGTCGTAATGTAGACAGATTTCTAATAGTAATGAGTCACTTGCGTTATTACTGTGTTTGTTACAAGATACAGTTTCTACATATCAGGGAAAGTTAGATTCATTACTCAGTAAATGAAGCATTCTGAAAAGAGGACCACCTTGCAAATTATTGCAAATGTTTCCATTAAATATTTTGTGTTAAAATTTAAAATTAAAGTTTTGAAGATAGCTGCTGTTAAACAACGCTGATCGTAAATGAATGATTTGAGATAATTAGCCATTTAGTTTCAGCTATAAACGTATATTAACAACACTTGGCAATGGTTTCAACAATTGTAAGATTACCTTCTTCAGAAGTACATATATCTGTTGAGGAAATTCTTAACACCGGTTCTGAATTGGAAACGGAAATATAAGTTTCAAAAGAATGAAAATGTCCGCAAGGATTTCAGTGAGATGGCTACCCTACCCTCAGCCGGACAGCTATACATATATGTTATCGACGGAAGGTGAAATAATAAATTTTGAGAATCGCCTGTAATAAATTTATTAATTGGGCAATTTGCATTTCAGATAATTTTCTATGTTGCTGTAAGTTTTTCTCGATAATATTGAAATTAACACTTATGGAAACATTTGTGTAAAGTCTTACTTTGGCGTACATTGTATTGTTTTCAATTTGTGAGTTAGATTATAGCGGTTCTTGACTGAAAAATTATTTTCAGATACAAAGGAAACTTTGAAATTTGTGATGAGTTCCTATGGGACCAAACTGCTGAGGTCATCGGTTCCTAGGCTTACACACTGCTTAATCTAAATTAAACTAACTGACGCTAAAGACAACACACACACCCATGCCCGAGGGAGGACTCGAACCTCCGACGGGGGGAGCCGCGCGAACCGTGGCAAGGCTCCCATGACCGCACGGCTACCACGCGCCGCAGAAAACTTTGATTTTCTAATGGTAACATATGATGTGCACTTCCAGTGCCATTAACTAAGGAGCGAATCGGGTGGTTCTGTTTGTGCAATTTCGTTAATGCCATTAGAAACGTACCTCACGTATTAGCAAAGCATCTCCATTACAAAATCAAAGATTCCTTTGTTTTTGAAAATAATTTTTGAGTCCAAAACCGCGATGACCTAATTCACAAAATGAAAACAGTACAATGTACCCCAATCACTAGGCTGATTTCGTTCGACATAATAAGACTATGTGCGTATTTTCCTATATATATGACTACACATTATCGATAAAAACTTACAGCAACATAGAAAATTATCTAAATGTAAAATGCCGAATTTGTAAGGTAGTTACAGGTCATTCCCAAATATAATTATTTCACCTTCATTGGCCAAATATACGTACAGGCGTCTCAGGTTCGAGTGCTGCCTCGGGCATGGATGTGTGTGATGTCCTTAGGTTAGTTAGGTTTACGTAGTTCTAAGTTCTAGGGGACTGGTGACCTCAGACGTTAAGTCACATAGTGCTCAGAGCCATGTTTTTGAACGTACAGACGTACGGCTGAGGGATGGGTAGCTCTCTCGCTGGAATCCTTCTTGACATTTTCATAAATTGTCTTGAAACTTACTTTTTCGTTTCCAATTCAGAACTGATGTAAATAATTTCCTCAAAAGACCCAGTACTTCGAAAGAAGACAATTTTACAGTTGTTGAAACCATGGTCAGCGATTGTTAAGAAACCCTTATACCTGCAACTGGTTGGCCGATTTTTCCCAAATCATTCATTTAATTTTAAATTACTTATTTGTTATATAACATTTACGAGTAGACGAAAACACGGAGATGATAAAAAAATGACTTATATATGTCAAAAACCTCGCACATTTGTAATGTATATAAAAACTTTTTCGAGAAAATTATGAGTGAATGACTCGATAATCGCAAAATGAACATATCGATACCGCATCGCAGAAGTAAGTGAACTGATCTATACCGCGAGTAACGAAACCCAACACCACTGAAAACATTCCACGAACCAAGTCTCTATATTTTCTGTACTTACTTGTGGGGAATGTCGCCCTGAAAGTTGCTCTGTACCGTTTCACCTGTACATGTAAAGTGTAATTTGAGATTACGCAAAATGGTGTCGATTTAAGAACTTTCCAGTATTTTATTTATAGCCTAACAGGCGGTACTCGACTAGTTCCCTCAGCGCTGTTTTTTGTCTCTTGTGGAGCTGAAACGCTCCCACAGTGACGTATCGGAAGGCGAGCGAGCCAGACCACCCACCGGCGGCGCCTGGACCGCCGGTGGACCAGGGCGAAATATTATTAGCAAGTGGCAAATTCCTGTTTACACACGGCGCAGGAATGCGGGCGGGCGGCGCGCCATTTCCATACAATGCGGCCGGCCCTTATGAATGGCCGTGGCGCTCGCGCGCGCGGAGTGCGTGATTCAATGCAGATGGATGGTGGTGGCCGCGCGTGGCCGCGCCACGGCCGCGTCTGCCCGCCATTGTGCCGCCATTCGCGCCGAGCGCTTAATTAATATCGCTGGCCTCGCTCTCGCCTCGGGGTCTCCAGTTGAGGCATCCCTCGGGAGCCGACAGACTCTCTCGGTGGACGACCGATGGGAGTCAGTCGTTACTCGTGCAGAGGTCAGAAGTTCGGTTTTCGACGACCAGTTCGGATGTTCCAGTGGTGCTGAATTCTTGATAAGGTCAGATCCGCCTTACGACAGAAATCAGGGATGGAAAGAATCCACCATCATTATAAAGGGCGACCGCTAGGAGTCAATCACTACTGATGCAGAGGTCAGAAGTTCGATTTTCGACGACCATTTCGGATGTTCCGGCGGTGCTGAAGTCCTCATTAGGCCATGTCAGCCTTGCAACAGATGTGAGGAATGACATGAACCAGTATTACACAGGGTGAGTCACGTAGACGTAACACCCCTTTTATTTCCTGAACGGTTCAGTATCTCGAAACGCGATTTTCTGCTGGATAGCCAAAATTATATTAACAGTGGTAGTAATGGGATGGTTGTGTTTGGCAGTCAACAACGCAAATAAGGCACGTGTCGCGCTGTACGGACTAGGCATCAGTGCAGATTGTTTACGCGTAGTGCACACTTCGTATTTGCATTTAGAGGCCGAGATCGAAGTGCAGTGAAAGACCTAACGAAGTTTTAAGACGGCAGATTATGGGGGCCCGATCAGCTGGAGCATCAGTAACCATGACAGCCAACTTATTGAACGTTTCAACAGTCATGACAGCCTACACAAAACATGAAAAGGCATCATCGTCTAAATGTAATACTTGGCGCAGATCAAAACTAAATGAGAGAGATCGTCTTACGCTAAGACGAACTGCAAAGCTCAATAGCCACCTTCGAGACACCGTATCTATCGACACTGTCCACCGAGAACTCCATATATCGAATATTCATCGACGAACTGCTATCACGAATCGATTAGTGACGACAACCAACGCAAAGAAGCGCAAGACACGGTGTTAGGAGCATAAATCCTGGACCGCTGATCAGTGGAAAAAGTCATTTGGTCCGACGAGTCAACGTTTCCGTTATTTCCAATTTCGGGCCGTGTTTATGCCTGGAGAACGCCAAAAGAAGCCGACAGTCCTGATTGATTGATTCCAAGGGTTAAGCATGGAGGTGGAAGTGTGATGGCGTGGGGAGCCATATCACGATATTGCGCTGGCCCATCATTACTCTCAAAGGTCGTGTTACAGTCAACGACTAAGTGAACATTTTAGGTTCAGATGGCTCCAAGGACTATGGGACTTAACATATGAAGTCATCAGTCCCCTAGACATAGAACTACTTAAACCTAACTAATCTAAAGACATCACACACGTCCATGCCCAGACCGTAGCAGCAGCGCGGTTCCGGACTGAAGCTCCTAGAACCGCTCAGCCACAGCTGCCGGCGAACATTTTAGGGTGCATCCCACTATCCAGATGTTGTTCTCCAACGATGATGCCTTGTTTGAGGACGATAATACACCCATTCACACAGCCACACAATCGAACTGCAGCGTGTTCTATGGCCAGCACAGCCCTCAGACTTGAACATTAAAACCTTGTGGGCAGTAACGGAGTGCAGACTCTGGAGCAGATTTCCGACTCCCTCGTCACTACAGAAGAGATTCTGACGGAAGAGTGGGATAACATTTCACTGGAGACTATACGATCATTGTATGTCAGTATTCCAAGAAGAACGGCATCTCTATTACGGATAAATCGGAGTCCAACCCCTTATTAATAAACCGTTCCCAAGTAAGTACAGGTGTTCACATTATTTTGCCTAACCCCTGGATAATGCTCTGTACTCTGGTATCAACCGAGATATTGAAACAACTGTAGTTTTTTTATATATTTTTTTAATTTTTTTTTTAAAGGAACTCTACACTTTTCATAACTGCGTTCAGTAGCTCTTTGAAAGATGAGCACAGTGATCTACATTTAGATGATGAGTCAGCAGTTCGCAATTAAGTGCGTATCGCCTTTTACTTGAGTGCCCCTCTTTTACTCCGTTACGCGCCCGTCTACAGCTGTCGCCTGATCTATCTTCCATTTTAGCAGATGACACGCGATCAGCCGATCGCGTTCTCGAGTTCATTAGTGCCAGTGAGATGACGTCAGTAATTTGAAGCTCTTTTAGGGGACAAACAACCCCCCTTCTACAGTGGTTTTCTAAGCTTTCCTTCTGTTTTTGGTTTCCCCACTTTTTTGAGTTTTGCTCCCATTGCAGCTGGTTTCCAGTTTCGTTTTTTAGCATTTCCTATGTCAGAGACCGGGCGCTAATGACCGTAGCACTTTTGCGCCCTAAAATCATAACAAAAAAAATAGGATGCATAGAACCACCTTCAAGCTGCTTCTCCACCCTTCCAGTCTCGAACAGCGCGCGGGAAAAATGAACACTTACATCCTTCCGTACAAACTCTGATTACTCCTATTTTATTATGACCATCATATCTCCCTTTTTTTTTGGTCATCAGTCTACTGACTGGTTTGATGCGGCCCGCCACGAATTCCTTTCCTGTGCTAACCTCTTCATCTCAGAGTAGCACATGCAACCTACGTCCTCAATTATTTGTTTGACGTATTCCAATCTCTGTCTTCCTCTACAGTTTTTGCCCTCTACAGCTCCCTCTAGTACCATGGAAGTCATTCCCTCATGTCTTAGCAGATGTCCTATCATCCTGTCCCTTCTCCTTATCAGTGTTTTCCACATATTCCTTTCCTCTGCGATTCTTCGTAGAACCTCCTCATTCCTTACCTTGTCAGTCCATCTAATTTTAAACATTCGTCTGTAGCACCACATCTCAAATGCTTCGATTCTCTTCTGTTCCGGTTTTCCCACAGTCCATGTTTCACTACCATATAATGCTGTACTCCAGACGTACATCCTGAGAAATTTCTTCAAATGGCTCTGAGCACTATGCGACTTAACTTCTGAGGTCATCAGTCGCCTAGAACTTAGAACTAATTAAACCTAACTAACCTAAGGACATTACACACATCCATGCTCGAGGCAGGATTCGAACCTGCGACCGTAGCGGTCGCTCGGCTCTAGACTGTAGCGCCTAGAACCGCACGGCCACTCCGGCCGGCTAGAAATTTCTTCCTCAAATTAACGCCGGTATTTGATATTAGTACACTTCTCTTGGCCAGAAATGCCTTTTTTGCCATAGCTAGTCTGCTTTTGATGTCCTCCTTGCTCCGTCCGTCATTGGTTATTTTACTGCTAGGTAACTTCATTGGCTTCGTGACCATCAATCCTGATGTTAAGTTTCTCGCTGTTCTCATTTCTACTACTTCTCATTACCTTCGTCTTTCCCCGATTTACACTCATACCATACTGTGTACTCATTAGACTGTTCACTTCGTTCAGCAGATCATTTAATGCTTCTTCACTTTCACTCAGGATAGCAATGTCATGAGCGAATCGTATCATTGATATCCTTTCACCTTGTATTTTAATTCTACTCCTGAACCTTTCTATTATTTCCATCATTGCTTCCTCGATGTAGAGATTGAAGAGTAGGGGCGAAAGGCTACAGCCCTGTCTTACCTCCTTCTTAATACGAGCACTTCGTTCTTGATCGTCCACCCTTATTATTCCCTCTTGGTTGTTGTACATATGGTATATTACCCGTCTCTCCCTATAGCTTACCCCTACTTTTTTCAGAATCTCGAACAGCTTGAAACATTTTAGATTGTCGAACGCTTTTTCCAGGTCGACAAATCCTATGAAAGTGTCTTGATTTTTCTTTAGCCTTGCTTCCATTATTAGCCGTAACGTCAGAATTGCCTCTCTCGTCCCTTTACTTTTCCTAAAGCCAAACTGATCGTCACCTAGCGCATTCTCAGTTTTCTTTTCCATTCTTCTGTCTGTTATTCTTGTAAGCAGCTTCGATGCATGAGCTGTTAAGCTGCTTGTGCGATAATTCTCGCACTTGTCAGCTCTTGCCGTCTTCGGAATTGCGTGCATGATGCTTTTCCGAAAATCAGATGGTATGTCACCAGACTCATATATTCTACACACCAACGTGAATAGTCGTTTTGTTGCCACTTCCCCCAATGATTTTAGAAATTGTGATGGAATGTTATCTATCCCTTCTGCCTTATTTGACCGTACGTCCTCCAAAGCTCTTTTAAATTCCGATTCTAATACTGGATCCCCTATCTCTTCTAAATCGACTCCTGTTTCTCCTTCTATCACATCAGACAAATCTTCACCCTCATAGAGGCTTTCAATGTATTATTTCCACCTATCTGCTCTCTCCTCTGCATTTAACAGTGGAATTCCCGTTGCACTCTTAATGTTACCACCGTTGCTTTTAATGTCACCAAAGGTTGTTTTGACTTTCCTGTACGCTGAGTCTGTCCTTCCGACAATCATATCTTTTTCGATGTCTTCACATTTTTCCTGCAGCCATGTCGTCTTAGCTTCCCTGCACTTCCTATTTATTTCATTCCTCAGCGACTTGTATTTCTGTATTCCTGATTTTCCCGAAACATGTTTGTACTTCCTCCTTTCATCAATCAACTGAAGTATTTCTTCTGTTACCCATGGGTTCTTCGCAGCTACCTTCTTTGTACCTATGTTTTCCTTCCCAATTTCTGTGATGGCCCTTTTTAGAGATGTCCATTCCTCTTCAACTGTACTGCCTACTGCGCTATTCCTTATTGCTGTACCTATAGCGTTAGAGAACTTCAAACGTATCTCGTCATTCCTTAGTACTTCCGTATCCCACTTCTTTGCGTATTGATTCTTCCTGACTAATGTCTTGAACTTCAGCCTACTCTTCATCGCTACTATATTGTGATCTGAGTCTATATCTGCTCCTGGGTACCCCTTACAATCCAGTATCTGATTTCGGAATCTCTGTCTGACCATGATGTAATCTAATTGAAATCTTCCCGTACCTCCCGGCCTTTTCCAAGTATATCTCTTCTTGTGGTTCTTGAACAGGGTATTCGCTATTACTAGCTGAAACTTGTTACAGAACTCAATTGGTCTTTCTCCTCTTTCATTCCTTGTCCCAAGCTCATATTCTCCTGTAAACTTTTCTTCTACTCCTTCCCCTACAACTGCATTCCAGTCGCCCATGACTATTAGATTTTCGTCCCCCTTTACAGACTGCATTACCCTTTCAATATCCTCATACACTTTCTCTATCTGTTCATCTTCAGCTTGCGACGTCGGCATGTATACCTGAAATATCGTTGTCGGTGTTGGTCTGCTGTCGATTCTGATTAGAACAACCCGGTCACTGAACTGTTCACAGTAACATACCCTCTGCCCTACCTTCCTATTCATAACGAATCCTACACCTGTTATACCATTTTCTGCTGCTGCTGATATTACCCGATACTCATCTGATCAGAAATCCTTGTCTTCCTTCCACTTCACTTCACTGACCCCTACTATATCTAGATTGAGCCTTTGCATTTCCCTTTTCAGATTTTCTAGTCTCCCTACCACGTTCAAGCTTCTGACATTCCACGCCCCGACTCGTCGAACGTTATTCTTTCGTTGATTATTCAATCTTTTTCTCATGGTAACCTCCCCCTTCGCAGTCCCCTCCCGGAGATCCGAAAGGGGGACTATTCCGGAATCTTTTGCCAATGGAGAGATCATCATGACACTTCTTCAATTACGGGCCACATGTCCTGTGGATACACGTTACGTGTCTTTAATGCAGTGGTTTCCATTGCCTTCTGCATCCTCATGTCGTTGATCATTGCTGATTCTTCCGCCTTTAGGGGCAATTTCCCACCCCTAGGACAAGAGAGTGCCCTGAACCTCTATCCGCTCCTCCGCCCTCTTTGACAAGGCCGTTGGCAGAATGAGGCTGACTTCTTATGCCGGAAGTCTTCGGCCGCCAATGCTGATTATTCATCAAAATTTAGGCATTGGCGGGGATCGAACCCGGGACCGAATACGTTTTGATTGTGAATCAAAGACGCTACCCCTAGACCAGGGGTCTAGACCCCCATATCTCTCTATGTAGGCCTGAGCCAACAAAATATTTTCACACACTGAAGAGAAAGTAGTGATTCCAATTTCATGAGAAAGTCCTGCCATAGCGAAAAACGGCTTTTTTTAAAATGACTGCCACCCCATTTCGTGTATCGTACCCGTGGCACTCTCTCCCTTATTGGGCAATAATACATAACTAGCTGCCCTTCTTTGAACTTTTTCGATATCCTCCGTCAATTCTATCTGATGCGGATTTGCCACCGCACAGCAGTAACCCAGCAGATGGCGGACAAGTGAAGTGTAAGCAGTCTCTTTAGTAGACCTGTTACAGTTTCTAATTGTTCTAAATAAATCGCCGTTTGCTTTCCCTACAACACTATCTATGTGACTGTCCCAATTTAAATAATTAGTAACTGTAATCCCTAAGTATTTAGTTGAGTTTGTGTTATTTATCGTGTAACTGAAATTTAGCGGGTTCTTTTTAGAGGTCATGTGGAGGGTTTCACACTTTTCATTATTTAGAGTCAGTTGCCACTTTTTGCATCAGGCAGATATCTTGTCTAAACCATTTACGTTTCCTTTTGATCATCTGATGACTTTACATGACGACAAAACGCACGTCATCAGCAAACACTCCAAGAGGGTGTGGATCAGGAACAACAGAGAGTCTGTAACACTTCCTTGGGGAACGCCAGATAGCACTCGTACTTCTGTTTTACTCGATGACTTTCCGTCAATTATAACGAAATGTGACCTTACGGACAATAAAGCACGAAACCAGTCACAGAAATAAGACGATTTACGACTTTTTAGTGCAGACGTTGAAACCTTTCATAAAAGAGTCGGAGAAATGCACCATAATTGGAAAGCAATGCGGGCAGAGTCCGCTCTTGCGGTGTAAACACCGCCAAGCAGAGCTTCCAAGCGAGGCTCCGTCATCATTATGCAGCAAGACGGACGCTACTAAGATAGAACTTCATTTTCTCTACGACACACATACAGGGTCAGTCAAAATTTCTGTACATGAAACTACGGCCTAGGCTAGCTTCTGGCACACCAGATATGGCTTGGGAAAACAATTTCAGATGTGCGTTGCGTTCGTTTCCAGTTTTTTGCGGAAAGAGCTACAATTTCGTCAGATAATTTTCCATAGCCATTTCGAGAGCAGTTTTTTGACATTCGCCGTACAAAAGAAGCATGTCTAACTTCGCCTCACTGGTGCACGTGTTTTCCCGCAAATGTTGAAGCAGCTATGGGCGCACGATGGACAACACTGCTCCATCTCCTAGTTCGGCTTGATACAGAGACGTTACCTGGCATGAGGGTGTTTACAACGCAATGGCCGATTTCGGCTGACTTGCTTTCCTGTTTTAGAATATTTCTCAGCTTCTTTTGCGAAGAGTTTCAACATCATAATTAATATGCATTATATCACTGTACTCATCTTTACAAACGCTGTTAAAAAGTATATCATTCTACTTAAAACAATCACACTTGCTTCAGTATATCGGTACAGGAGTTCAGACGCTGTATTACATACCAAAGAACGCACATCTTAGACTACTATCATTTGCCGAAAACCTTGTTTCGATATTTTGAGCCATAAAAGGGATGTTACGCCCTAAAGTGACTCACCTTGTGTATGCACAGGGTAGCCCCAAGAAAACAGGTAGACTTCACGGACAAGTTCCTTACAAGGAAACAAAAAAAAGTCAAGTAAACAAGGCGCTAAAGCGCATACCATAAGAGATATGAGCAACTATTCATCTTCGATACTATGAAACACAAGTCGTCTACTGCGAGCTTTTTATTTCTCATGTTTTGCAAGGAAAAAATTTCTAGTAAATATGGGTACTAAAATACATACCGGAGAGAGAGAGAGAGAGAGAGAGAGAGAGAGAGAGAGAGAGAGCATCCTGACAAAAAACGAAGCCTGGCTGATAGGCGAAAGTTGACCTACGTATAAAAAGTAGGTCTGCTACAGGCTTTTGCCTAACGTCTCTTACAAACTATCAATGAATCCGTATCGTCTGGTGATCCTGATGGTAACAAAAAGAGAATAATGAAATAAGTGCAATAATTTTGTCTTCTTCGTTTGTATACATCTACATCCACACTCAGCAAACCACTGTGAAATGTGTCGCATAGAGTATTTCCCATTGTACCGGTTATAGGAACTTAAGCCTTTCCATTCAAGAATGACTGCGTTAACGTCTCTGTACGTGCCGAAATAAGTCATATTTTGTCTTCGCGATCGCTATGGGAGCAATGTATAAAGTGTTGTAGTATATACCTAGTTTCATCACTTGAAGTTTTCTTTAAGATTTGACAGGATAGTTCGCATCTAATCAGAAATTTTATTTTTCTGCATCAAATATACCTTTGACCGTTCGTGGGTGCCCTTCTTTGTATATGTACAATATCTTCTCTTAGTTCTGTTTGGTACTGGTCTCGACACTTGGTCAATATTCTAAGATTGGTCGCACTAGTCTTTTGTAATCAATCTACTTCGTAGACTAATTGTATTTCCATAGTATTCTACCTATGAACTGAAATCTCCCTTGTGCTACACCTATGGCCGAGTCTGTGTGATCGTCCCATTTCATTTTCTTACAAATTCTTATACTCAGATATCTGCAGGATTTGACTAATTCCAGTTGTGACTCACTGATATTGTAGTTACAGGGTACTACGTTCTACTTGTTTTATGATGAGCATAACTTTACATTTCTGATGATTTAAGCAAGTTGCCATTATCCGCACCACTTTGAAATCTTGTGAAGAATTAGCTGAATATTTCTACAGATTTTTCAGTCGGCACTTGATTATAGGCAATTGCAACTGCAAAAATCTAAAATTGTCTACAAGATAATTAATATACAACATTAACTGTAAGGAGTTCAATTTATTTCCCTGGGCTACTCCCGAAATTACTTATAAATATGTCGATGACTTTCCATCGATGGTAACATGCTCCCTTCTCCCTGCCAAAAAATTGTCTATCTAGCCACAAACTTCGAATGACACCCCAGAGGATCGTCCTTTTTATGTCAAGAGTAGGTGTGGTACCGACTCAAATGCTTTTCGGTAGTCAGGAATTACAACATATATCTCTGATTGCTTCATGTGAGAAAAGCTTGAGCTGGGTTTCATATGACGATGTTCCGAAAACAATGTGGTTTGGTATGGAGGAGGTCAGTTACCCCCCTCCCCGTCTCCCCATTTCCAATCCTTGCCTCTGAGCAATCACTCGCGATTACCAAATGGACCAACCAACTAACTAAAATCAGGAGGGTCACTTTAGGCATTGTCGTGAAGGTCTAATTTTATCCAGCAGAATCACGACATTTAAGAAATATCGCGAAAACATTATTAGAATGCTCGTGGAGTGCGCAGTTGTGTACGGGCAGGTGACAGTTTCAGAAATTTGTTACGAATGGCGGAGAGACTTGCAGGTGACCTGGGCCTGGTGCAAAGACAAGCAGCTGACCTGAAACGGCGATCAGTCACTGGAATGAGTCAGCTTTCACGTAAGAAGGGGTTTTCACATGGAGTGATTTACGGTACAACGACAAACAAATCTAGTCGTCTGGAAGCCGGATGCTGAAGTCAGATTTATTGGAAAAATACTAAATGTAACAGTTTTGGCTAACTAGTTCTATGCTGGAGCCTGTCGAATATGGAACATGATGCGGAACATGGAAACTGTAATGCTGAGCGATATGGAATATTCTCCACTGACCGACACCTACTGCGTTGTGATAAGACACTGGGTGCGTGATTGTACACGAGAAAGGAATGGGAAATTCATTCTCGTCTCCCGTTAGCTATCCAGAGCACTCTCTTATGAGGAAGCGGTGCCTTTTGTGGCCTCTGATTGGCTAGCATTCGAGAATAGAGATTCCAGAACAGTCTGACACGGAGGGATTTTGACAGTCAGACCGTGAACACTCACGGAGAGAGATGTACGTAGCGCGACAGCACGTTGTAAATAGTACGAATTCAGATGACGTTTTACTTCAATTGTTTGTAATTATTATTCAAAGTGACTGAATGCCTGTGGCACACATTCCACGACGACAGTTCCCATTAAAATTAAAAAGCATCTTGGCTTCCCTAAAAAATGGTTCGAATACTCATTGCCAGTAGCCAAGCAGGCAAAGATCCTCATTGTAGTCAGCTTGAGCGCTATCAACGGAGGTAGACCCGTGCGATTTCTACCGCATGAAAATAATGTTCGTGACGTCTGCCGGAATTGTACACGGCCACTTGTAACGGCCACGTGAAATGTCTGGTTCTTACAACCAGCTTACATCATCACGTTTTCGACAGTAATGTCGAGTGGACTATAATTCAGGCAAGATAGAGGATGTTTAAAAATCGCTTATTCGATTACGGTCTTTTATTCGTCCGTTTGGGACTCTTCTAAAGTTAAATTAATGGAAGACATATGAAATATTCAAAGAAGAGCTCCACGCTTCGTCACGTCTTTTTTCAGTGCCTATCACAGAAATGCTCAAAGAACTCCGGTGGAAGACGTTGCAAGAAACACTTTAAGCATCGTGGAGAATCTTAATCGCAGAATTTCAGGAGTTAACATTCCAAATTGAGACAAAAAACCTATTATTTCCTCCATCATATATCTCGCGTAATGATAACGACACCAAGGTTAGAGAAATTAAGGACCATACAGAAGGGTACGGACAATAATTCCTCCTGCGAACCGGATGGAACGTGAAATGGGGAGTAACTGATACTGGTACGCTATGTGCGTTCTTCCACGTGGCTTTCAGACGTAGACTTAGAAGTAATTGACTTAATTGATTTTGCTTGAGTGCATGTTTTTAAAATTTGATTGAGTAATGATAAGAGAATCAGTGATTTTCCACCTGGAAATGAAAATTTTGCTTTTATTGTATGCCCGTGACGACTCCTTTCAACCTTCGCTGCTAGTAGTGCGATGACGCGTCGCCAGAGGTCAGCGAGTTACTTGGACACAGCTATGGATAAATTTATGTGGAGGACACACCTCTCACGTGGATGACGCTGCCATAAGCCATTGGGATTTCAGAAGAAGGACACGCCACAGTTTATATACACTGGCGTGTAAAACTTAAGTACAAAAGTAACGTTCACACGATGTGTCACTACCAAGTGACACAGCTTGATGAAACTTGGAACACACATAAAAAGAACTGCTACAGTGTAGCACAGAAAGTAACTGAAAGAAATATGCAGTGAGGCGAACAGAAATGATAGTTCTATTGAAAGACGATAGTGACATTGAAGTCACGGCCATTTATGATGGTCCCCTGGAAATTACAAAATTCGGGACATAGTTATGAATAGGATGTGTGATCACCGCGGACGGCAGTGCATACCCTGTAACATGCTCCCATGCTGGCCGCGAGATGGGTAAGGATCTCCTGTGTTAGACCGTTCCATCCTTCACCGGTGCGGTTCACAACTGCCGTATGGTCGATGGTATATATGGACGTAATACAATACGTCTCCCCAACGCACTCCACACGCGCTCGATCGAATTTAAGTCGGGGAAACGGACAGGCCTGTCCTTTCGCCGAATATCCTCTAGTTCCAAAGACTTCTCCACCTACACTGTTCGATGCTGTCGCTCACTGTCATGCACAAAAATTAAGTCACGGCCATATTCAGCCCTGGAAAGACATACAAAGGGGAAGAGTGCAGTGTCAAATATCCTTGACCGATGAATACACCATTCTGAAAGATTTGGAGATCAGCATGCCCATGGAACATCGTACACTGAAGAGCCAAGGAAACTGGTACACCTACCTAATATCGCGTAGGTGCCCCGCGACCACGTGGGAGTGCTGCAACACGACGTGACATGGACTCGACTAATTTCTGAAGTAGTGCTGGAGGGAATCCTGCAGGGTTGTCCATAAATCCGCAAGAGTACGAGGAGGTGGAGATCTCTTCTGAGCAGCACGTTGCAAGGCATCCCATATATACTCAATAATGTTCATGTCTGGGGAATTTGGTGGCCAGTGGAAGTGTTTAAACTCAGAAGAGTGTTGCTGGAGCTACTCTGTAGCAATACTGGACGTGTGATATGCGTCGCATTGTCCTGCTGGAGTTGCTCAAGTCCGTCGGAATGCACAGTGGACATGAGTGGGTGCAGGTGATCAGACAGGATGCTTACGTACGTGCCACCTGTCAGAGTCGTATCTAAGCGCATCAGGGGTCCCATATCACTCCAACTGCACACGACCTACACTATTACAGAGCCTCCACCAGCTTGAACAATGCATTGCTGACAGGCAGGGTCCATGGATTCTCAAGGTTGTCTCCATACCCGTACACGTCCATCCGCTAGATAAAATTTGAAACGCCGGCCGGAGTGGCCGTGCGGTTAAAGGCGCTGCAGTTTGGAACCGCAAGACCGCTACGGTCGCAGGTTCGAATCCTGCCTCGGGCATGGATGTTTGTGATGTCCTTAGGTTAGTTAGGTTTATCTAGTTCTAAGTTCTAGGGGACTAATGACCTCAGCAGTTGAGTCCCATAGTGCTCAGAGCCAAAATTTGAAACGAGACTCGCCCAGCCAGGCAACATGTTTCCAGGCATCAACAGTCCAGTGTTGGCGTTGACGGGCCTATTCGAGGCGTAAAGCTTTCTGTCGAGCAGTCATGGGTGATACACGAGTGGGCTTTCGGCTCCAAAAGACCGTATCGATGATGTTCCGTTGAATGGTTCGCTCACCGACACTTGTTGATGGCCTTGTGTTGAAATCTGCAGCAAACTGCGGAATGGTTGCACCTCTGTCACGTTGAACGATTCTCTTCAGTTGTCGTTGGTCCAGTTCCTGCAGGATCTTTTTCCGTCCGCAGCGATGTCGGAGATTTGATGTTTTACCGGATCGCTCGTGCACCGACTATCAATCCACGTTCAAACGCACTCAAATCTTAATAACCTGTTGTTGTAGCAGCAATAACTGATCCAACAACTGCGCCAGACACTTGTCATACAAATACGTTGTCGACCGCAGCGCCGTTTTCTCCCTGTTTACGTATCTCTTCGTTTGACTGCGCATGCTTATACCAGTTTCTTTGGCGCTTCAGTGCACCTCTCCACACCACAAAACCTGGACGACCTAAATGACCACTTTCGACAATATTCCTGTTTGCATTTAGTGTACCCACCTCTCACCGTATGGAGGTACGTTTGTTTATCTTCAGAGGCTTGGGACTCAGTACTTATTGAAACAGACAGGTACCACATGAACGCCACTACATAACTGACGTCAACATCAGCAAAATAATATTCCACCTTGACAGCATTACGCAGACAAAACAGTGACTGATCGACGTAGAAACAAATGACTAACACTGAACCCCAATACGAAACCGTTTAGTCTGAGGCAGTCTTTGTGGGCAGAGGTCTTTGCTGTGCTGGTTCTGCTAGGGTTTTGCTGCATTCAGTATACAGCATTCACGTCATAGGTGAGTAAGAAGCGAACACAAATGATGCAGCTCACATGCGGACGGATCATCGACAGAACTGAGCCAGTCCACAATCAGCGTGAGATGGTCCGGGAGAAATATGCTGGCTGTGGCGACACGTACGTCAATGAAGAACACCACAGAAGGGTACAAACATTCAACAGCAACGCGGGAAAGCTACGATATGTGCTACAGCATAGAGCCAGGAACGATATCTCACCGTAAATAACTGAACCAGAGCGGTACCTGTCTTGCCTGGAGACAGCCTCTAGGTCACGCACCTCCAGTCAGACTTACTGTCGACGTCGAGCTGAGTATACTCGGTCGCTTACCAGAACGATCCTCCTCACATCAAGTCTCCGTGTGATTTGGTGAGCGTGTTTTAAACGGAAGTTCACTCGGGAAGAATACTGTTCAAGATTCAAGCGATTCAAGCAGGGTTAATCTTTGTAGTGATTGTCCCGGTCTGTTCAGGTGGCACATGCGTAGAACAAGTTTCATTCTTTCCAATATTTTACGATGGGACCAACTCGATGGCGCATATATTGGTGTCTGATGCGACGTACTGTAAGAATCACACGTGTTATCTAGGGGTTCTGTGATTCTTTTTTATGGGAATGACATTCAATTTGGTTTATGTGCATTTTTCGCGGTGCATATAGGTCAGAAATGCTGGATAATTATGCCCATACGCGCGTGTCTGTCAGAAGGGCACCATCAGCATGATGTCAGCATGCATCTACAGTTAACAGCTAGCAACCTGAACTTTAACAGCCCGTTTAATATGCATGGGGCTCTGTTGATCGTACAATTACAGTCATAACACTGCGATCACTTGTTCGCCCGTGGGAGGCGTTACTATGAGCCATGCTGGATGGCCATTTCCGCACTGTGAAGAGGCGTTATGCTTTAGGTACTGCCACGTAAAGGCTCACATGTCTGACTTTCCGTATAACACCAATCTTTGCACTTTCTATTCGCGCCTCATGGCCGGTAGATAGATACCCATATCGTGTGTCATGTGTCCCGATGTTGCTTCGGCATCTTCTAACACCCTTGAGAGTTTATTGCTTACCATCGTATTTCTAAACTAATTTAGTCACAACAATTAAGAGATACCTACTGCCTGAAGTTAAATGTTCAATTCAAACTCATCTACGGTTAAAAAAAGCAATTATACTGTGAAGTTAACATTTAAGTATATTTGGACAGAAACTATCCAGAAACACATTATTATATGGTATGACTCACTATATTTCAGTGCGGCTAGTTCCAAATGGAAACTCGAAATGATGTTCTCTTAATATAAGCTTTAAATTAACTAACCACAATCTGAAAAACTACTTGTATCACCTTTACGATTACCATAATTCAGAAGAACCCAGTACGCAATTACGTGGCCATTGCTGAAGAACTTAATGTATATTCCTTCAACTGTACTCTTTCTTCTCAGGCTTGAAGTGGCAGAACTTAAAACTGAGACCGGCACCAGCACTACTAACCAGCACAACTAACCTTGGAAATTCCACGTGTAAATCCGCTTTATTTGAAACTGGTAGCCAATTACGTTATGGCTATTGTTTACTTTATGCTTTGACCAGCTGGTAGTACGTACTGCCTGTACTGCAACTTTGCTATTTTCAGAAAGTTGAGAAAACAAATAGTAGCATCCTATACTCGTATGACAGTACAAGAATCTTTCCTGATTAGAGAAAGTCTTGGTTAAATTGAATGTACTGCTAGAATTATAAAAAAAAAAACATTGAAGTTGGGGGTTTTAGGTCTAGCAATAACTCTGCATGAACTAGATGAAGCTAACGTTTACTTTAGATGCGACCTAACAATTGCGTAACAAAGCATTACTGTCACCTGAAAACGTAAGTGAGCTACTCCAAAAGGATTTCGAAAATAGAGTTCTTGTTGAAAAGCTCACTCGTATACAATTACCGTGGAAAAGCGAAGGATTATATGGACACAACTGTTTTAAATGACGACAAATAAACTTTTAAGACCGTAACAAGCGCATCCCTTGTCTTTTTTAGCCATGAGCAGCAAAATAAAAGAAAGCCGATCTATCTGTACAAAACTCAAATGGACGATGAATAATATTGCCTTAACACAGTTAAAAATTACTCTGCAGCTTTCAGTTGGCCGACTGCAGCACTTAGATCATCCAAAGCAAGCCGTGCCCATCAATCGGACTCCTCAGATGCTTACAACTCGCAGCATTCCTGCTGTATCAAATTTTGCCGTTCAGCGTCGGATCGTGATCGGACTTCAAGATGGCCTGCTTGTCTCCATGTTGTTCCATCCAAAGCAATGTAACATTCGTATTTGAGTTCCCATTGTTTCTTACCACTAATGCCGCCCAGAGCTGACGGATCTAGTCAGTAGTTGAACAAAGACTAAGCTCTTCAAGCCTGGGCCACGGCTTGAAGGGAATTTTCACATTGTACAGAATCACAGTAGTCACATAGTTAATGTAGAATTGGATAATAATTTTCACAATATCTCTTACACTGAGTGAAAATAATAAATTCAGATGCAGTTACTACAAACGATATTATATGTCAAGTAGGCATAGTTTACATTTTTATAAAGAAAAGCAAAAAAAGAAGAAAAAGAATACATCTTATTCAGAGGAATATACAGTGGCAGATATACAGGGTGGATATTAATAAAACAGATAAACTGCAGGTCGGACTCCTGATTGGAAATGGAGGAAAAAGGTTCCTGAGAACTTGTGTCCGGAAATGCGTCATTGCCACGGTAGATTTGACTGACGAATGACAGTTCCTCTGACTACGTGCCGTGTGTTCCTTGTGTCTTTCAGGCTGTGTGTTTCGCACAACGTATTGTAAGCAGCATAACGGTCCGGTATTCACTTCGGGAACAAGACGAGATGGTGTTTGTGTACGGCAAAGCAGATGGAAACGGTCGAGAAGCAGCATGGCTACATCAGAACAAGTACCCTCACAGACACCAACCAAATCACACAGCATTTCAAGCTCTTTTTGGACGTTTGTGTGATCTTGCGTCCTTTCGAACAGACGAACGTGCAGGGAGACGGCAGACTGTGCGTACAACAGATCTGGAGGACCGGGTTCTACAGGATACTGAGACGTACCCTGGAACAAGCTCCAGGCAAGTGGCCCGCCAACATGGGTGTAAACTCAAGTACGATTATGTGTATCCTACATGACAACTGCTACTATCCCCGTCACCTGCAATCCTATGGAGACCGCTTTGAGCATCGGCTGTAACGTTGATGCGATGCAGCTCTGTACTATGTTCCGGGACGATGTGTTGTCTGTTTGCGGACACACGTTTATAGGACCTTTTTCCTTCATTTTCGGTCAGCGATACGATCCAGCAGTTTGTCGGTTTTATTAATGTTCACCCCGTATACTGGATAAACCACAATTCAGGCACTTGGGCGCCACAGCACGATTCACTTCATATTAACAGCACAAAAATCTTCCTAACAAAATTTCGTGCCGTGCATAGTTTCGGCTGAATATGTAAGTTAAGGAAAAGCAAACTGAAACTCTATTACCACATGTATCTTCATTCAGGGCGCTGTAGATTTGCTAGCCAGTTAGTTCAGTGGGTCAGAATACTCGATTCCGAGGGTTCGATTGCATATCTAGATGCAATATTTTTTTTATTTTCTAATTCTACACTGAGTGGTATGGTTTTCAGCTTCTTAATCGTTTTGTACGGCAACTGCAGCATCTCTTATGCAAAACACATGTATTTATTTAATACTGACTCACAAATGAGAATGCAGTCGCCTCTATTATTCCACTTTAAAGCCTGGTCCACACGTAACGTTTTGCGATAATCTTGTATGATCACGCAAGACTAACGGCAGAACTGACACAAATCACTCAGCTACACTATTCAGACTTCCGCTCAATTTTTTGCTGAGTCATTTCGCAATACTCACTGTGGAAGAAGCTCTAGTAAAGACGATTGTGCTCTTAAACTGAAGAAGAAAAGAAATTCTATACGTCGTCACGGTGGTCTCGCGATAGGTTACTGAAGAGGCAGACATTCTTCCATGTGAATTTTCTCCAAGAACTACAGCAGGAGCCAGGTGACAGGCACAGTTACTTACGTATGGGCATAGAAACCTCTACTGTAAACTGTTAACGCTTGTAAACCCCGGACTTATAAAAGAATGTACTGTTATGAGAGCGGCTACCAGTCACCACGACAGACTCCCCGCAACACTGAAGTTTTTAGCGCCTAGCAGGAGCTACAGCGACATAGTTTGCCTAATTCTGTATGAGGGACGCAATACATAATGGTTATTACCCACGAAAATTTTTATTACTTAAGTGCTTTTCAGAATCTTCTATGTCTGACCGTGATCTTCGACTTTCAAGTAGAAAGTAAATCAAAGAACAACAAAGAAGGTTTGCAAGTCCCTTCCGCTCCAGCTCCAGATCTCGCGGAGGCTTTCATTTTCGCACTCTCTATGCTGTAGACTGTTCGAAATGAGTTGATCTTTTTGGTGGCCAACTCTTTTGTGGCTCCGCAATCCATTTGTACTTCCTGACCAAAGTGGCGTGTGCCTGTATTTTCTTGTCTCGGTTGTTGTAATGCTTGGAAAACTGGTACAACTCTACGGAGCCCGTGAAAAATTCGTGAGTCCAATGTTGCAAATCTGCCGTTACTATAAATACTAAAATGACAGTTGGTACCTCTAGCGTCACCGAGATTAGACTGGCAGCAGATCTTAAGTCTGACGTGCGTCTACATGCACAGACTTGTCGGCACTCCTGCACGTACACAAAACTCGAGTCCATTGGTCTTTTGTGACTTTGTCAGTGTTCGTTCAGTTCATGAAAGACTGTCAAACTTCCGTCCTCACGCAACGTTTTATTTGAAAAAAGTGGCATGATTATGCAAGACTGACGACAAAACGTTACGTGTAGACCAGGCTTTAAAAACGTATTTTCCTTTAAGCATTTACTCTGTTCTCTTCCAAACACTGCACCTTTCCATGCTTTACGGTCCATTTTAGACACTGCTTTCTTTCCTCCAGTTAAATCACTTCTCCCACAGTTAAAAATAATAATTTGTACTCTTTCTGAACGTAGTACGTATGTTTAACATCTCCATTTTGATACGTGTTGTAATTATTTCCGTGCTATGATACTACTTTATTATTAACTGATCAGGAATATTTGTGAGATCTCTGAGCAATAATTGATGTTTTCGACGTAAAAATAACTGCAGTTGAAGGACATGTATCGTTTAAGAAACTATATTGCAACATTATTGGACAGATCAAAATTTAAAAAGATATATAAAAAGGTACCTAGATCCAGTACCGAATTCTCGAACTGGAGTATTTTAACGCAAAAGTCCATCTCCAGCAATCACCGTGCACTACAGCTATAGAGCACTGATGAAGAAATTTGTCTTACAAGTGATTACAGTGTTGCCTCTATTTGTCGTCGTTTTTCTACTGCAAGTAGACACGGAAGGAAATTTTCTTATAGACATTTTTGTACTGTTAGTATGCAAGGAATCGCAATGTGGCGTCAAAGTACACGAATTTTAATTTTGTTTCACCTCGTTTATGTGTGCGTGTGTGAGTATGTGAGTGTGTGTGTGTGGGGGGGGGGGGGGGGTTTGGAGGGGTGTGTGTTGCTGCTGTTACGTTGCAACCTTTGGTGTACACTCTTGTTAAGTCTGCTTGTTCAACAACACGTATTCTACTAAGTACAACTAATGTACAGTTAAATCTTGGAAAGTAAAACTTGCTGAACCTTCTGTAAATATGTAATACTTTTGGAGTTTGGTACATCGTGGTCAATGTTCTGACTGTTTGTTGAACAACTCACATGTCAGAGCTGGAGAACATTGTTTGGATGCTCCACTGGGAAATACACTGAAGAGCCAAAGAAACTCGTACACCTGCCTAATATCATGTAGGGCCCCGCCGAGCACGCAGGAGTGCCGCAACACGACGTGGCGTGGACTCGACTAATGTTTCAAGTAGAGCTGGAGGGAACTGACACCATGAATCATGCAGGGATGTCCATAAATCCCTGGTGGAGATCTGTTCTGAACAGCACATTGCAAGGCATCCCAGATATGCTCAATAACGCTTATGTCTGGGGAGTTTGGTGGGCAGCGGAAGTGCCAAAACTCAGAAGAGTGTTACTGGAGCCACTCTGTAGCAATTCTGGACGTGTGGGATGTCGTATTGTCCTGCTGGAATTGTCCAAGTCCGTCGGAATGCACAATGGACACGAATGGAAGCAGGTGATCAGACATTATGTGTTACCTGCCAGAGTCGTATCTAAACGTATCAGGTGACCCATATCACTCCTAATGCACACGCCCCAAACCACCATTACAGAGCCTCCACCAGCTTGAACGGTCCCCTGCTAACATGCAGGGCCCATGAAGTCATGAGGTTATCTCCATCCGCTCGATACAAGTTGAAACGAAATTCGTCCGACGAGGCAACACGTTTCCTGTCATCAACAGTCCAATGTCGGTGTTGAAGGCCCAGGCAATGTGTAAAGCTTTGTGTCGTACAGTCATCAAGGGTACACGAGTGGGCCTTCGGCTCTGAAAGCCCATATCTATGATGTTTCGTTAAATGATTCGAACGCTGACACTTGTTGTGGCCCAGCACTAAAATCTACAGCAATTTGCGTCACGTTGAACGATTCTCTTCAGTCGTCGTTAGTCCCGTTCTTGCAGGATGTTTTTTCCGGCCGCAGCAACGTCGGAGATTTTATGCTTTACCGGATTACTGGTATTCACGAAACACTCGTGAAATGGTCGTACGGGAAAATCTCCACTTCATCGCTACCTCGGAGATCCTGTGTCCCATCACTTGAGCGCCGACTAAAACACAACGTTCAAACTCACTTAAATCTTACAACCATAGGTGGAAGCATAAGCGGCCAAAAACACTACTAGATAGGGCATAACCGCCTATGGCAAACTAACATACACCAAAAAGCGACTAACGTCGGCAAGCTCCTCCATATCAGCAACGTTGACTGGATATACCAGCTGCTATTAATTCCGACCAACAGGCGACATCAGGGAAACCGACGAGCTCGCCCACTGTCGTACAAACAAATCGCCAACATCCCCCTAGACTGTGCCTCTGATATATGACCTATCGGACACAAAACGATGATGATCCTGTTACAGGTTTGCTGACACTGACCGAGAGATCAACACCGGCACTCAGCGGCAGGCGCCGAGTAACAGCACCGCACAACGTCAAAGGTATCGGCATGCATGATACCCACTACTAACAAAGCCTACATTTGCATGACCTTTCGCAGGCAGCAAGACATTCGCTACTACTCTACCCGACTTAACTATCGCAGGTTTTTCTTTCCGTTGGCTCTTGCCTTGGCACTTTTTTTCCTCTGCCCTTCAAACAGCTACCCTTCGTTCGACTTTCGACCCAATCTGTCTCGTGCGACACCTCAGTTTAGTGGAAACTAACCCTTATGCAGAGATGACAGTAGACCTTTCGAGTTGGCCATCATGCCGGTGTGGGCGTGGAGGGGCTCCACCTCTTTTTTTAAAAAAACTTAATCCTGATAACCTGCCATTGTAGCGGCAGTAACCGATCTAAAAACAGCTCCAGACACTAGTTGTCTTATATAGGCGTTGCCGACCTCAGCGCCGTATTCTGCCTGTTTACAAATCTCTGTATTTGAATACGCATGCCTGTGCCAGTGTCTTTGGCGCTTCAGTGTATATGAACTACGCCCTACGTGCAGTCGTATGTCGTCTCTTCGTTCACTGAAAACACAACGTTCCGTTGAAAAGTGAGCGAAGACAGTCCTACATTAAGCAGACATGCACATTCGTGCGTTAGCCAAACGTCGTCTGCAGGTAACAACGAAGTCCAAATCACAGCAGGAGGGAATCGCGTAGCGCAGGGTCGTCGCCAGCAGGCACACCGGAGAGATTCCCGTAAACACCGGCTCGTTGACACGTGAGACCGTGCAGGCCTACGGCAGCTCTTGAATTTGACGTGGGGTTTTGCCTCGTGGCCCGGCTCCGGCGGATGTATCCTTCCGCATCGCTGCTAGCGAACTCGGCGGACGTTTGTACAATTACATCGATTAGTCCATCGAGACGCCCAGCGGGTTTACAATATACATGTTACAGCCATAAGTCATGCTTCGTTAATCTCAAAGATCTGCCAGTTTGTGGACAAGAGTGAAAATCCCTCCTGCTTTTTTAGCAATAAGAGGGCAATGCCTAAATGATCACCTAACGTGTCAGTTACGGAAAGCAACCTTACGAATACGTCAGAGTGACCAAAGTAAAGATTTACATAGTCTGCGTCCGCTTCTGTAGCTGAACGACAGAGGTGTCTGCCACACACACAGCCCAGTGTTGATTCCCGCTACTGCCATGGATTTTTCCTTGCTGGAACGGAGAGAATTTAGCCTCCCAAGACCAACTGAGAAATTGTTTCGATGAGAAGTAGCGGCTCCAAACTTCGGAAAGCTGGCAGTGGCTGGAAGAGTGGCGCACTGATCAGTTGACCCCTCTCTACAGCATCTAACTAACGCCACTGGCTCTTAAGGCCTGACCATGGAGCTTCTTCATAGGTTTCCAGACATCTTGTTATTGCATTTGTTTTCAGTAATTGTTTACGTGAAAAGGTACATTTGGAGAGATAAATAGAGCTGGTCTCAAAGTACTAGCGACCGTACAGAGCTTCCGACTAGCGCATTCCCTCGGGTTACACACGGTACTATGAAGACGAGCAGTCGCAGTCCGGCCGGAGGAAATGGAGGCAGGAGTTACATTACTGGAGTACAGCAAGACAGCGAATCCGCTTAGCTGGCGACTTAATCGGAGCTTCCGACTAGCTCGCTCTCTGCGTTTATCCGGTTATCCATAATAAAAGGCGATGAGGAATTGGGTGAAGAGGTCATTTAGACAGTGGACCAACACTGATGCTCCTATGTTCATATGTATGGGTAAGCATAGCCAGGACAAAAAATTAGTTACCCCCGGGCGACTGTGCAAAACCACCGAGGAAGAGAGTCCTCAAGTTTCTTCGGATATGCCATTTTTAGCTGAAGACTCTCACTGATGATTAGCCGGCCGGGGTGGCCGAGCGGTTCTAGGTGCTACAGTCTGGAACTGTGCGACCGCTACGGTCGCAGGTTCGAATCCTGCCTCGGGCATGGATGTGTGTGATGTCCTTAGATTAGTTAGGTTTAAGTAGTTCTAAGTTCTAGGGGACTGATGACCTCAGAAGTTAGGTCCCATAGTGCTCAAAGCCATTTGAACCATTTCATTGATGATTAGGTCCCATAAGACTACCACATTTTGGAGATGTAAGCTGCAACATTTCACACGATGTTCCGAACAGACCTCGATTTCTTTCATGCGATAAAGATTGGGCGGTATAGTGGGCACGTCGAGACTCATTACGGTGCCTGAGAGTTCGTCAAAACATGAATGTCTGCGTGCCACCAGTAAACGCGGCCTCGTTGTCCAGAAAGACGGGAGTCCCCACGGCATACGTACAGGCGTGTGTAGAAGAACTGGCAACACTTAGCCTCCAAGATTTTTGAAATAAATGTCCTGGTTCAAATTGTGTGGTACATTGTGACTCGAACCTGGAACTTTTGATTTCTGAACTTTTGATTTCTGCGAAATTCGAAGGTTCTGGGCTCGACTCTCGGTTCGGCACGCAGTTTTTAACTTACCAGGAAGTTTCAAATCGACCAACAATGTAATGTGGAGTGAAAATTCTCTCTGGATCCTGCTTCATGTTCAAAATAAACTAAATGAGTGGACTCAAAACTGTGGAGAGAGCCCTCCATTCTATGCGGCTTAATTTTCTCATTGATGCGGCTTATTTTTCTCATTGATGCGTCATTTGAACAGAGGTAAACTGTAACTCATCGGACCACACTATGCGCCGCCAGTCAGGTAGTGTCCGGTTCCTGTACTGTCTGGCCCACGGACGGAGTGCAGCCTTATGTGCCGCAGTGAGCAATTGCCTTCTGCGAGTTACCCGACTCTAAATGTCCATTGAATGCAGTTCCCCTCGCAATGTTGTCTCAGAAACTAGTTGAGATGCATCTGCACTCACTGACCACAGCTCTCCCTCAGGTTATGTACGGTACTACCAAAGGAGGAGACAGCAATCTCAGCCCGGTCGGAGGAAACGAAGGCAGCAGTCACTTGACTGCAGCACGGCAAATGAGCAGCTCCCCTCACTGACGGCTTAATCGGAGCTTCCGAATAGTGCGCACGTTCCGTTTGTCCGGTTATCTACCGTAGGAGGCGAGGAGGAAAGGAATGAAGCGGTCATTTGAAGTAAGAAGCAGATACATACTGACACCTCTATGTACGAGTACATATCTGTCCAGTGTGAACGACTATGATTGACAGTACGTGACTCTCGTATCGGTCCTGTAGTTCAGGATCTTTTAACGAGCATCTTATATATACGTGGAGTCTGTCCTTTCGGACGTGTCAGCACTGCATGGCTAGTACACCGTTCCTTGAAGACACGATGCACAGTACACGCTGATATGCCTCTAAGTAGGGCAGCTCCATTTGCGATGGGATAATGGGACTTCAAAATATAATAGCTCCTTTGTACCACGTAACTACGTTGTCTGTCTGGCAGGTAAAGAGGTAAAAAAATGTTTAAAATTATATGTCACTGATGTTCATCTGGTGGGTTTAATTCCACCCAGAAGGTTGTGCTTCTCCTGTTAATAAAATGCTTCTCTGAGATAGTAAATTATTAATTGTGTTACGCTCCTCTGGAGATTTTAATGAAGTACCATGGAATCAGAACCTGCTTTGAGCAGGTGTCGTGATACATTCATAGTTCGTTTGATTTCTGCTGCTCGTAAAAAATTTTTTGTAGACCCTCGTCACAAGTTTTGTAAAGGCCTCGTCGCTACTGCCGTGGAGGCCGAATTGCCACTGTAGGCCGAGTCTGTGAGTTCGTGAAACGGCTTCTGGTGCAGTACACCGCTAAGACAATTTCTCCCTGTCACTGTAACACAGCTATGCCCCAGGCTCAGGTAACAGGATAGGAGAACGAAGGTTCTACAACACTCCAACCAAATTAGTAACAAAGTACGAAAGGTACTACGGAAACAAAGAAAGCTTCATCATAGGTTTAAGAGTAGTCGATTCATAGCTGATAAGGAAAAGCTGAACGAAGCGAAAAAGAGCGTAAAGAGAGCAATGAGAAAAGCATTCAACGAATTCGAACATAAAACACTGGCAAACAATCTAAACAAGAACCCTAAAAAGTTTTGGTCATATGTAAAATCGGTAAGCGGATCTAAATCCCCTATTCAGTCACTCGTTGACCACGATGGCACCGAAACAGAGGACGACCGAAGAAAGGCAGAAATACTGAATTCAGTGTTCCGAAACTGTTTCACTGCGGAAAATCGTAACACGGTCCCTGACTTCAGCCGTCGCACGGACGCCAAAATGGAAAATATTGAAATAAACGATATCGGAATTGAAAAACAACTGCTATCACTTAGTAGCGGAAAAGCACCCGGACCAGACGAGATACCCGTAAGATTCTACAGTGATTATGCTAAAGAACTTGCCCCCTTTCTATCAGCAATTTATCGTAGATCACTGGAAGAACGTAAAGTACCTAGCGACTGGAAGAAAGCGCAGGTCGTTCCCATTTTCAAGAAGGGTCATAAATCAGATGCGAATAATTATAGGCCTATTTCGCTTACGTCAATCTGTTGTAGAATAATGGAACATGTTTTGTGTTCTCGTATTATGACGTTCTTAGATAATGCAAATCTCCTTCATCATAACCAACATGGATTCCGCAAACAGAGATCATGTGAAACTCAGCTCGCCCTATTTGCCCAAGAAATTCACAGTGCCGTAGACACTGGCGAGCAGATTGATGCCGTATTCCTGGACTTCAGGAAGGCATTTGATACGGTTCCGCACTTACGTTTAGTGAAAAAAATACGAGCTTACGGAATATCGGACCAGGTTTGTGATTGGATTCAGGATTTCCTAGAAGAAAGAACACAACATGTCATTCTTAACGGTTCAAAATCTGCAGATGTAGAGGTAATTTCGGGAGTACCGCAAGGAAGCGTGATAGGACCTTTATTGTTTACAATATACATAAATGACTTAGTTGACAACATCGGTAGCTCCGTGAGGCTATTTGCAGATGACACGGTTGTCTACAAGAAAGTAGCAACATCAGAAGACTCGTACGTACTCCAGGAAGACCTGCAGAGGATTAATGAATGGTGCGACAGCTGGCAGCTTTCCCTAAACGTAGATAAATGTAATATAATGCGCATACATAGGGACAGAAATCCATTTCAGTACGATTATGCCATAGGTGGTAAATCATTGGAAGCGGTAACGACCGTAAAATACTTAGGAGTTACTATCCGGAGCGATCTGAAGTGGAATGATCACATAAAACAAATAGTGGGAAAAGCAGGCGCCAGGTTGAGATTCATAGGAAGAATTCTAAGAAAATGTGACTCATCGACGAAAGAAGTAGCTTACAAAACGCTTGTTCGTCCGATTCTTGAGTATTGCTCATCAGTATGGGACCCTTACCAGGTTGGATTAATAGAAGAGATAGACATGATCCAGCGAAAAGCAGCGCGATTCGTCATGGGGACATTTAGTCAAATGGTTCAAATGGCTCTGAGCACTATGGGACTCAACATCTTAGGTCATAAGTCCCCTAGAACTTAGAAGTACTTAAACCTAACTAACCTAAGGACATAACACACACCCATGCCCGAGGCAGGTTTCGAACCTGCGACCGTAGCAGTCCCGCGGTTCCGGACTGCAGCGCCAGAACCGCTAGACCACCGCGGCCGGCGGACATTTAGTCAGCGCGAGAGCGTTACGGAGATGCTGAACAAGCTCCAGTGGCGGACACTTCAAGAAAGACGTTACGCAATACGGAGAGGTTTATTATCGAAATTACGAGAGAGCACATTCCGGGAAGAGATGGGCAACATATTACTACCGCCCACATATATCTCGCGTAATGATCACAACGAAAAGATCCGAGAAATTAGAGCAAATACGGAGACTTACAAGCAGTCGTTCTTCCCACGTACAATTCGTGAATGGAACAGGGAAGGGGGGATCAGATAGTGGTACAATAAGTACCCTCCGCCACACACCGTAAGGTGGCTCGCGGAGTATAGATGTAGATGTAGATGTCAATCAAATGAGTTAAAAGTTTACTTATCTTTGTGAGTAGCTGAATAAAAAAGTCTGCAAAATTGCTTGTAATATAACACAAAAAAGGCTCCCAATGGCTACGTACAAATAATCGTCGGTAAACTTCACAGTACATAGCAAATGCAAATTACAACTATATGTTCACCTATAAGAGTTCACTAAACGACGTTCCGTGTCTAAGTTCGTCCTGGACGATGATCTGCGTCCAAGTGGGCGAGAGCTGCTCTTCTGTCTTCCGAATAGGCTTTTGTCCGTTGTCCGGTCATTGGCGGATTGGCCGAGGTGAAGTCATATTCATCCTCGGCGAGTCCGTGACGCTGGTGGAACTTGCGCAAGTGGCGAGCCTCTGTGGAACTGGCACAAGCTCGCGTCTACGCGCTTGTGGTGGTTTTGCCCTGGCTGGTCTTGTTTGGACGACACAGCAATATTTAGTATAGCAGTGTTAGTAATTTGGAAATATTTTTACGTCCACAATGAGTTTTAGTAACGAAGAATTAGTCGACAGTCTGCTAATATGCGGAGAATCCATAAATAGCTGCAGCAGTCATTCAGATCTACTATTCTGGAAACAAAAAACAGCAAACTTCAATCGGGAAAAGAAAAGAAAGACTACATTAGTTTCCACGGAAGGTGTCAAGATGATTAAAATTCTTCTGGCTGTTGTACCACGTCATTGTATAAAACACTTTAAAATGTAAACTATAAAACTGACTTTCCGCAAAATTACAACAGTCTTTCTCAGGAAAAAACGTCTGTTTTGTTGTCTTTATCTTAAAGTATTTTAAGTAATGACACGGTATATCACTCAGAAGTATTTGAGTCATAAAAACAGAATTTGATTACTACGATAACAAGCTGCTCGTGTTTTTATAGGGGAATGGTGACTAGACGTCAAAGCAGATCAGCGTCTTTAACACACAATTAGTATCTAAAGCGAAACAGATTCTTTACACACTCCCAGCCAAAAAAAGGAAGACAGCGCACCACGAAGATGTTAGCCAAAGGGGCGGATATCGATAGATTTGATATACCATTACAGACAAACAAATGACTACAATTTCAGAAAAATGGGTGAATTATTCAACAGAAACTGCTTCATAAATTGAGGAAGTCAAGCCCTTAGGCAAGCAGTTATTCTGCTTGTCTTTGATTGACAGAGTTGTTGTGTGTCCTCATGAGGGATATTATGCCAAATTACGTCCAAATACTTGTTAGATCATCAAAATCCCGATCTAGTGGGTGGCCATGCCCATAATGCTTCAAACGTTCTCCCTTGGAAAGATATCCGATTACCTATCTCCTCAAGGCAGGGTTTGGCAAGCAGGAAGACAAGCAGTAGAAACTCTCGGCGTGTGTGGGCGGACATTATCTTGCTGAAGTGTAAGCCCAGGATGGCTTGCCATGAAGGACAACAAAATAGGGCGTATAATATCGTCGACGTACGTCTGTACTGTAAGGGTGCAGCAGATGACAACCAAAGGCGTCTTGCTGTGGAAAGAAATGCCACCACAGTTCATCACTCCTGGCTCTCGGGCAGTATGGTAAGCGATAGACAGGTTGGTATGCCCCGCTATCCAGGGCGTCGTCAGACACGTTTTCACTGGTCACTGGGGCCCAGTTCGCAGCGGGGCTCGTCGCTGAAGGCAATTTTACTCCAGTCTACGAGTTTGCAGGCCGAGGTCGGCCTGTGTGGAGACGTCCCAGATAGCGGAGGGATACCAACCTGACGGTCGGCCACCAGTCGGCCCGACGACCAGGAGTAATGAACTGTGGTGGCATTTCTTTTCATAGTAGGACCCTTTTGATTGTCATCCGTGGCACCCTTAAGGCAAGGTGGTAAGTCGACGATATTCTACGCTCTGTGTTGTTGTCCTTAACGGAAGCCATCCTGGGCTTACATTTCAGCAAGATAATGCCCGCCCACACAGCGAGAATGTCTACTGCTTGTCTTCGTGCTGCCAGGTCCTACATTTCCCAGCAAGGTCGCCGAGTCCCTCCCCAACTGAGAACATTTGGAGTTTAACGTGCCTGGTCTTCCAACCAGCTCGTCATCTGGACGATCTAACGCGCCAGTTGGACAGAATTTGCCTCTATATTCCTGAGGCAGACATCCAAAAACTCTGCCCATCAATGCCAATCCAAATAACTGCCGGCCAGAGTGGCCGAGCGGTTCTAGGTGCTCCAGTCTGGAACCGCGCGACCGCTACGGTCGCCGGACATGGATGTGTGTGATGTACTTAGGTTAGTTAGGTTTAAGTAGTTCGAAGTTCTAGGGGACTGATGACCTCAGAAGTTAAGTCCTATAGTGCTCAGAGCCATTTGAACCATTTTTTTGAACCGAATAACTGCTTGCATAAGGGCCAGAAGTGTTTGTTATTGTGTTATTAACATGCCCAGTCGTGAAGCTCTTTCTCTTGAATAAATAATCTTTTTTTCTTTTCTTTTTTTTTTTTTAATTGTATCTTCTGTTTGTCTGTACATGTACTTCACATCTACAGATTTTCATACCGTTAGAATAGTTCTTTGACGTTGTGTCTTTTTTCTTAGGATGTTTTACGCTTCTTATCTTGATTGATATTGTTTCGGTAACTGTATTGGCTTAAGTCGGCTAAAATTGTAATCATTTGCTTGTGTTCACAAGTACATCACATCCACCAATTTCTGTCTCATTCGCATAATTCCTTCATGGTGCGGCGTTTGAGTGTATGTATTCAAATGGTTCAAATGGCTCTGAGCACTATGGGACTCAACTGCTGTGGTCATAAGTCCCCTAGAACTTAGAACTACTTAAACCTAACTAACCTAAGGACAGCACACAACACCCAGCCATCACGAGGCAGAGAAAATCCCTGACCCCGCCGGGAATCGAACCCGGGAACACGGGCGTGTAGTATGTATTCAACGATGCAGCAGTACACTTCATGGTAATTTGACGTTTGTTGCATGCTGCCTTCATGTTGCTGCAATTTTAATGGTCAACATTGTAACTGAAGTTATGCAACCAGCACAGCTCCTGCATAGAGACCTCGCGGCACTTTGACACACAGCTGCAGCCAGAAATACCGTCGACTTCGAGTTCTGCATACTCGATTACTTACCAGTCAGATCATCATCAGAACAAGGATCCGTCTAAGTCGGTGAGAGTGTTGTCTTACCAACCGTGAGTGATCTCGAGAACAATGGTGTTCCGTTCATGATTCATTCATCGATAAGTTTGTATGCTGATTCGACGTTGTGTTAAAGTGGAACACGTCCTACCTTGTCAGTTATTACGAGGGACCTATAAGGTGGCGCCGATATTGTGTTTACGGGGATGCGTGTTTTATAGAGAATCTGTTCCTTTGATTTTTTGTAGGCGATTTTCTCGATCACACGCGGATCACTCTAGAGGCTTTCGTCGAAGTGGCAAGAAAGGTTTGTCTCCACAGAATCGAGTCAGTGACCTGCGCTATTTTGTAGACACCATTTCGTAAGAGAGTCTTTTCTTTGAGTGCATGCTGTTAAAATAGTTTTTGTGTAACAACGCTGCCCTCTCGTTACCAACGACAGACTGCTCTGTTCGTTACTGGTCTGTCTGCTGTCCCGTTATGCGACCGCTCATTTTCTAAGCGGCGTTTTCATCTAACGAGCACACATCAGGTACTGATACATTACGTTGTAGAGGAGGCTGAAGGATGAGTTCCTGAACACATATTTTTAAATAAGTGAAAGTAAATCGTTCATCTGTTAACTACGCTGCTAATTTGTTCCACAGCTTGCAAAAGGTAAAAAGAGATCGTTTAAACCGGCGGTGTGCGTTAAGGAGTCGGCTAACCGGCTTTGCCGATGCGAAACCTGACCGAAACGAGCCAGAATAACATATAAAGATTATAATCAGCGGCCTATGAGAGCACTCGGAACAGGTAGATAATCCGGCCATTGTGCGCTAGGGTCGGTAATTGGGCGCGCCTAGTATAAATCAGATCGTGGTTTATTGTTGCAGTAATTACCGAAGCTATTGTCCCCGCGGAGATTTATGTGCGTAGTCGCCGCCATTGTCTAGTCGTGACGTCATTGTGTCCCCGCGCAGTGTTATTACCACTGTGGGCCTGAAACGCGGTGTCTTTATTGAGGTTCTACAGCGGCGCGCTTGTTAGCAGACGCCGCGAGGCAAGTCTGGTAGCGGCGCGCTGCTTGCCGCCTCTGGTAACTGGGAACCGCAAGCAACTGGTAGCCGGCACCTAGTAGCGAGTAGCCGTTGTCTCCCTACCTGGTCGGACCTCTTCGTCAGTACTTTCGCAGAGCTCCCCCAATTAGAGCGGAATGGCCAGCGATTGAAATTGCCCCCATAAATTATTTGCTAATGGCCGTTCCGACAGCGTGTTTAGAGCCAATATTAGTCGAATTTATTGATGTTTATCGACATTTTATTTTAGAACAATACGTTTCATCTGTAAATTTTATGAATGTTTAGTAAGGAAATGAATCGCCTTGCCGTTTGTAAATCTGCCATATATCACAGAATATGAGCAAATGAAATATTTCACATGTCCATGCTGTAGTCATAATATTATTTTTAGGACTGGCATTTGTTTCATAGGTTACCGCAGTCATTATTTTTCTCTGCTTCAGAAGCTATAGGAGTTATTGTTCCATGCTGATCGCGCAGCGATTTTGACTGTGCTCTGCCTTTGTCTCTTACACTCCTATACAGGGTGTCCCTAATTTCCAGTTTCAAAACGCCGTAGAAAGAGAACCACTGCCCAGAATGACGTCAAATTAAAAGCATATTATTGACTCACTTGCGAGCACGGTGCAAAAAATCCCACGAAGCGTTATGCATTGCTATCCACGCAAAATGACCCATTTTCAGGAGTTACTTCCTGCTGACCTGCCAGTAAGACAAATGTTCGGTCTGGAATTTCTTGCTCGTATGGAAGTAGACAATGAGTGGCCATGGAACATTCTATGGACAGACGAAGCCCATTTCCATCTCCGAGACATGTCAAAGTGCAGAACTGAAGGACATGGGCAACGGAAAATACGCGAGCACTTCAAATAGTACCACTTAGTCCTCTTCACAGAATGAAGTGGTTCTATTCTGTAAGGATGACGCCGGCCGGGTTGGCCGAGCGGTTCTAGGCGCGTCAGTCTGGAACCGCGCGGCCGCTTCGGTCATAGGTTCCAATCCTGCGTCGGGCATGGATGTGTGTGATGTCCTTAGGTTACTTAGGTTTAAATAGTTCTAAGTTCTAGGGGACTGATGACCTGAGATGTTAAGTCCCATAGTGCTCAGAGCCATTTGAACGATTTGTAAAGATGACTGTGTGGTTCGGGTTGATGGCAACGTTTATCGTGAGCCGTTTTTGAGGAGATCACTTCTGCGTGTCCTGTTACCTGTGCCATCGCTGGCATAGTGGTCCAGCCGGAGGACATATTGGTCAGCTTCGATGTGGTATCGCTGTTTACCATGGTTCCACTTAATGATGTATTGGAACAGCTGGATCGAATTTTTCCTGCCGATATTTTAGAGCTGTTTAAGTATTGTTTGACGACCACATACTTCAAGTGGAATGAACAGTTTTATGAGCAAACGGATGGCGTAGCTATGGGAAGCCCCCTAAGTCCCGTATGGAGAAATTCGAAGAACAGGCCTTAGGTACTGCCAGCAAGAAACCAAATGTATGGTTCCGATACGTGGATGACACCTTTGTGTTGTGGAGACATGGTAGGGAGGAACTAAGCCGGTTCCACGAACATCTACACAGTATAAACTCAAGAATTCAGTTTACTATGGAGGAGGAGGTAGACGGCAAACTACATTTCCTCGATGTGCTTGTGTTTAGAAACGAAAATGGTAGTTTGGGCCACTCAGTGTACCGCAAACCCACGCACACGGGCCGTTATTTGCACCGGGATTCGAACCACCACCCACAACAGAAGCGGGGTGTTATCAAGACGTTAGCGGACAGAGCTAGAAATATTTGTGAACCTGAGTTGCTCGACGCTGAGATGGAACATCTCCACAATGCACTAACGAAGAACGGATATTCGTCCGCCGAAATAAAACGTGCGTTGAGGCAGCCACGCAGAAATCATACTGACGTACAGGCTACTGCAAAATCTAAGGTTTTCCTGCCGTTTGTTAAAAATGTAACGGAAAGAATAGGGAGGATCTTGACGAAGCGGAATATTACCGTAATTTACAAGCCCACCAGGAAGATACAGGAATACCTTAGGCCTGCCAAGGACGCTCGCAAACCATTGGAAAAATCTGGAGTGTATAGGATCCCATGCAGCTGTGGTGATGTTTATGTGGGTACCACCAAAAGAACTGTTTCTAAACGTTTGGAAGAGCACAAGGGAAATTGTCGAAGAGGAGAAACGGAACGATCAGCTGTTGCGGAGCATGCTTTCCAGCCAGGGAACCACAATATTCGTTTCGAGGAGACGCAAGTACTAGCGGCCACGAGCGGATACTACGAAAGGCTCTACAGGGAGGCAATCGAAATCGCTAAACACCCAAATAATTTCAACCGAAAGGAGGAGGGCGTCAAGTTAAACGGTATATGGATGCCGGTGTTAAAGAAGATGTGTACCACTCGTCCACTACTGGGTGATGGCAACGGCGATCGACGGCGACGGACAGCGGCCAATTGCACTGACGTTTTCAAAACACGTGACGTCACGCCGCGGCGCGGGGGCGCGCGGACACGGAATTTAGCGGCAGTCAGTAGCGAGCCAGTGTGTGTGTTGGACCATCAAGCTACGGTCCCCCTTGAAGATGTCTCCCGCAGTCGGAGACGAAACGTTGGGAATCACCTCAGAATTCATCAACCGACCACGGCATAACAGCCCGGATAATTATAATGGACATGATATTTCCGGCCGTGAAAGTTTACATTTTAGTATCAAACTCTATGAGAATCTTTTCCGCGCCAAGGTCATTCTAGCCCTCCAACGGCGTGGATGTGTGGGTAGCATCGTTTTTATGTAAGATGGCGCTCATCCGCACATTGCCCAGCCAGTGAAGCGCCTGCCGCAGAGACATTTCGGAAATGCTAGAACTAACAGCCGTCGTTTTCCTGCCGCCTCGCCGTCCAAAAATTGTTCAAATGGCTCTGAGCACTATGGGACTTAACTGAGGTCAGCAGTCCCCAAGAACTTAAAACTACTTGAACCTAACTAACTAACTAAGGACATCACACACATCCATGCCCGAGGCAGGATTCGAACCTGCGACCGTAGCGGTCGAGCGGTTCCAGACTGTAGCGCCTAGAACCGCTCGGCCACTCCGGCCGGCCTCGCCGTCCAGAGCACCCGATCTTAATCTATGTTTCTCCTGGCTGTGGGGTTATCTGAAAGACGTTGTGTTCATTGCTCCAGTTACGAACGTAGCTGAACTGAAGGCAAGCGTTCTGAACGTGACCCCCGAGACACTCTGCCCTATTGTGGAACACGCTGTTTCTCGATTTCAGATAGTGCCTGGAATCGGTGGATAGTATATTCAGCATGTCGTGTGCCAGTCTCGGGAAATTAGAAACTGATTCATTTTGTTTTTTATGCGGCTTTTTGGCCCCAAGACAACTGAAAAACCGGTCAATTTTTTAATGCAGTTCTTGGGCTCCGGACAAAACCCGCTGACATTTTGCCAGCCATCACCTGCTTTAATCATAAATATTTTCAGAGTGATGCTAACTGTTATTATCTTTACATGTAAATGTAAATGAGCGTTTGGCGTCATTGGCCGGGAGGCCCCTAACAGGGCAGATCCGGCCGCCTTGGTGCAGATCTCATTACATATCGACGCCACATTGAGCGAGCTGCATGCCGGATGGGGATGAAATGATGATGAAGATAACACCCAGTCCCTGAACGGAGAAAATCCCCGATCCAGCCGGGAATCGAATCCGGGCTCGTAGGCCGGCAATCCGTCACGCTGACCACTCAGCTATCGGGGCAGATTTATCTTTGCGTAAAGAAAGTATTATCTTCTAAATAACCTTCAAATCGTGAGCTACGTCCTTAGTTTTTTTTTTTGTATATGAAATTAGTAAATTTACTCATGTACTATCGTTGCCTATGCCTGCAGTCACTTTCAGAACTCAAATAATCAAATTAATTAATTTAATAACACTGAACCTTATATTGCTGGTGTACCCATGTACCACATCAATAAAATAAACATAGTGAAGAGTTGAGGGCGTATGAATGAGAACATTGACGTTTTTAAGTTTACGAAATAATGACAAGTTTTATTAATCCTTTTATAACTAGAACGAGCTGATAAGCCTTACACAAAAAATGACAAACACAAATCAGGAAAGGAATGGTATTCGATTTGTAAAACATACTTGGGTTGAAAGCTATACAAATTCTCCCCTGAATGAATCCCTTTTACAATGCAATCTGACTTTGTTCACATGAATCCACTGTGGGGCCCTACACAAACTATGGTTCGCCTGAGAACAGGGTACTGTGAATATCATTTAACAACCCTACGCCGGTGCAGTATTTTACTCTTTCACTTTGATTCAGGCGGCAGCAGGGATCAGCGAGCTGTGGACGAGGAGCGGCGGGTTGCGGCAGCTGTAATGTTCTGACGCGTCCACGAAAATTAATTACGCGGTCTGGCGTTCTGATTATCAGGACGCGGAAAACTTCCCTATCGCAGGCCTGAAATATTGGCAGAGTTCAGCGTGAGGTGCACCCGGCCGCTGGTCTGGCCAACTCACAGGTATGAGGGTGCGTGCTGGAATTGTCAATGTGTCCGGAACACGATACACGTTAGCGGGAGTTGGGTTCAATTCCATGTCCGGCCCTACAGATTTAAGTGTTATGTGGTTTCCTGAACCAAATTTAGTAGATACTCTGATGTTTCCTTCAAAAGAACGCAGATTATTCCCTTCGCTCTTCTTGTTCAATGCAATCTCGTCCACGTCATCGATCCCATATTAAGCGCTAATCTTCATTCCTCTTTTACTGAACCAACGATACTGCGATCGAGTTCATTGTCAAAATCTGAGGATGAGGTAACATCGACGGTAAATGATAAATGAGAGAACAGAAAAGGGATAGCCAATTTTGTTTAACAGCATCCAGGCAATATTAATTGGATGAACTACGACGTAATGCCTTCGTCAGGTCAAAATGAAATTGAGGAATCAATGTGATAATGTGTCCGCTTACTTTCGGTAGACAGTGGTAACAATTTCTAATCACCTTTTCTTGTATCCTGGAATTATTGTAATCGCGTAAAGGCTGATAATGTGAAGTATTGGGTTCACAAAGAACCACGTTGGTGGCAAGTTTCACGAAGCGGCTAGAGATCCCAGTACCGTACATTGATCGACGGCGACGCCAACTATCTCATCATTCAGCAAGAAAAGCAGGCGAGTTTGGACGCCAGGGAGTCGCAAGTCTCGCAGATATCCGTGGCCGGAATGTAGCGACATAAGCGATGTGCGGCACACGAGCCAAATTTCGCGATGTATTGCACCAGTGACTAGTAAAGAAAGTTTATCTGCCGACTTGGATGAACTGCCTGCATTGTTACAATTGTACAACAATCTTAAGAATGTCGCCAGACTAGCTTTGACCTGTTGGACAAGATTACAGTAGCATTACTCAACACAAATGGACTGTAGTAGTCGATCTGCATTCAGAAAGATACAAGACCCGACTACTTGGCTGGAAAATGTCCGCCGCTACGAGTCAACACACCTCCTGCAGCTGGTTCCTGCAGCTCCCACAAAGATCTCCAGTAACACTTAACTGTGCAACACTTCAAAAAGACGTAGGTAGAGAGCCACTCAGAAATCAGGAAACCTCAAGTCTCCACAGGGAGTTGTTAGGCCTAAATACAACCCTCGACAAGTTCATATCTTCTATTAAATATCATCAAGTCTACCTCCACTTATATGAGACTTCTGTCTAGCAAACACATGAGAAAACTGATTGGAATTCCACGTCCTCTCACGGGAAGATTTCTTGTAAGCTTTCCGTATGCGAGCAGAATAGCTTTTTCGATGACTACGCGTCACTAAGCTGCGTCTTGATAAACACGACAACCACTTCAGACGGCCGGACACTCGCCTGTTACCCCAAAAAGGGCTACCGGTCGACTCACATATTACGTGAGCTCTAAGAAACTCTCAAAATCTTTTGAATATCACATCATTCCCGCAAATCAAACTTGAGGAGCAGACTGATTGGTTCTTGATTCAGAAGTGGGCGTTGTCATTGCTCACTCCCTTTCTTCTCTGCCTCCTCGTAGTTATTCAGCAGTATTACTCAAGTGATGTTGTTGAAGGAGCATCTGCTTCAATGAAGAGTCTATATCTAAATGGCCCTCATGCGCACCGACCACAACTCCTGTACATTACTTCTCATGCTAATTTGAGAAAACCACCTATTAGCTGCTGGCACAATTAAAAGAGTTAATAGCAAGGAAATCTATTCTACAAACCTTGAACTTCTCTGAGGTCTAGTTTTGCTTTGCTGAAGCTATGGTCACATATCAAAGTGCCACTGTCTATCGGATCAGACTGAAATTATCGTAAAGTAACTAACCCTGCGAGGTACAAATCCGGACGAATTAATTCTCCAAACCTTTACAGGCTCGGAAATTATATGCAAAAAAATTGTCACAGTGTAAACTAAAACTTAGTTATCCTATTTCCGTATCGTTACTGCTGTATTACTTCCCAGTTTTGTTTATATCGATTTGGAGGGCACAAGGCTCCATTTTCAGACGTAAAATACGGCAATGTACGTACAATACTTCCGCAAGTTTATCATGTAAACACTGTCCGGAGAGGTCTGAAGAAGGCCCAACGGTACCGACCGACCGCTGTGTCATCCTCAGTCTACAGGCGGCACTGGATGCAGATGTGGAGAGACATGTGGTCAGCAAATCAATCTTCCTGCCATTGCCAGTTTCTGTGACCGGGGCCGCTACTTCTCAATCAGAAAGAACCTCCATTGGCCTCAAAAGGGCTGAGTGCAGCCCGCTTGCCAGCAGCACTCGGCAGACCCGGACAGTCATCCACCCAAGTGCGAGTCCAATGCCACAATGCATAACTTCGGTGATCTGACAGAAACCCGGTGTTACGGCTGCGGTCAGGCCGTCTAGCAAGTGAATCATGTGAACATCTTAAAATTGGTCATCCACTGATCAACAGATACGAAAATACGTCAATTGATCAAATATTCGGTTCACAACATGCGATTCTATTCTAGTCCTCGATGGTGAGTGTTAATCTGTAACGGGATAACATCAGGCGTTGCCCAGCGAAGTGTGTTAGGACCGCAGACTGCGTGTGTAGCAATCGGCGGTTGTTTGCTGTTGATGGTGTGGTGTACAGGAAGGTGTCGAAGATAAGTAACTGTAGCTGGATACAAGATGACCTAGACAGAATTTCAAGCTTGTGTGATGAATCACAGCTGGCTCTTGATGTAGAGAAATGAAGGTTAACGGTAATTAGTAGGAAAAACACGCGCATTGTTCGGATGTAACATTAGCAGTGTTATGCTTGACACAGTCACGTCGTTTACATATGTGGGCGTACTGCTGCTAAGTGATATGAAATGGAAACGAGCATGTGAGGATTGTGGTAGGGAAGGTGAATGGTCTACTGACGTTCATTGGGAGAATTATAGAAAAACGTGATTTATCTGTAAAGGACACGGCACAGGAAGCTATTGCGAACTATTGTTGAGTACTGCTCATTCAGAGGCAAACTGCTAGCTTTGTTATCGGTAGGTTCGATCAGCATGCAAGTTTTATGGATGTGCTTCGGGAGCTCAAGTTGAAATGCCTGGAGGGAAGAAGACATTTCGAACAAGACTACGGAGAAAATTTGGAGAACTGGATGCAGAACGATCCTACTGCCACCGCCATGCATTATGCCTAGGGGTCACAAAGATAAGATACGAGAAATTAGGGCTCATACGGAGGCATACAGACAGTCGTCTCTCCCTAGTTCTAGCTGAGAGTGGAACAGGACAGTGGACGAGCGGTTCTAGGCGCTTCAGTCTGGAACCGCGCGACCGCCACGGTCGCAGGTTCGAATTCTGCCGCGGGCATGGATGTCTGTGATGTCCTTAGGTTCGTTAGGTTTAAGTAGTTCTAAGTTCTAGGGAACTGATGACCTCAGATGTTAATGTTAAGTCCCATAGTGCTCAGAGCCATTTGAATTTTTTTTTTTTTATTTGAACAGGAAAGGAGACGACTAGTTGTGGTAAAAGGTACCGTCTGCCACGCACCGTAGGGTGGCTTGCGGGGTATATATTTAGATGTAGATTTCCTAGCTGCAATCCACTTCAAATCATCAGATTTTTTAAAGAAATTCTCGCAATGTGGACTGGTGGCATAGCATGAATTTTGGTCTGTGCTGCTTATTTCTTGCACTTCCGTCATTCATAGTCAGTCATGGAGAATTACGTCTAGAAGAAGGGCACCAGGAGCAAAATGCAGATCACAAAAATAGAAGGAATTTACTGAGTGGGGATAACCGTTAGGAATCAAAAACAATAAACGGGCGAGTAAGTTTAGGGCGAGCTGCGGTGTGACAAATACGGTAGTCAGGAGCAGTAAAGTAGCGCCATTTGGACTGAGTCAGGCCGGGTCAGTGTACTGGCGCACAGCCGGTCTCGGCTGTCTGTCAGTGCTGCTGCCGGCCTGTCGCCGCTCTGGATACGTCGGCTCGCAGGTCGGCGCTGGTCCGTCGCCGCTGATGGATGGCGAGGGGGCCGCCGCGCTGACGGCGCGTCTGGGCCACCGCGCCGGCCGGCCACATGTCAATGAAGAGGCACGCCGCCCCTGTCGGCGCAATCATTCACATTTGCAAATAAGGACTGCCGCTACTTGCCTGCCGCGAACCTGCCGGTCCGTCCATCAAGCGCACAAGTGCGGCCGTAAAGGGTGCCTCGCAGCCGAAGAGTTATTTGCGGAACTTCAATAGCCCCTCAGCACACTGTCTTAATGGTTTTGTTGATGTCTTCGATACCTGCAGAAGCATCTTCGTCTCCGAGTAACCACTAGAACTTACAACCATTTCAACCAGCTTATCGTATTCAACCATTGGTCTCTTTCTACAATTTTCACTCCTCCCCCCTCCCCCATCCCCTCCAGTACCTTCCAGTAACAAACTTAATATCCCTCATCCCTCAGTATGTGACCTACACTGAAGAGCCAAAGAAACTAGTACCTCTGAAACTTCCTGGCAGATTAAAACTGTGTGCCGGACCGAGACTTGAACTCGGAACCTTTGCCTTTCGCGGTCAAGTGCTCTACCGTCTGAGCTACCCAAGCACGACTCACGCCCCGTCCTCACAGCTTTACTTCTGCCTGTACCTCGTCTCCTACCTTGCCCGCGAAAGACAAAGGTCCCGAGTTCTAGTCTCGGTCCGGCTCAAAGGTTTAATCTGCCGGGAGGTTTAATATCAGCGTACACTCCGCTGCAGAGTGAAAATCTCATTCTGGAACTAGTACCTCTGCCTAATACCTGTAGGGCCCCCGTGAGCACACAGAAGTGCCGCAACACAACGTAGCATGGACTCGACTTAAATGTGAAGTAGTGCTGGAGGGAATTGACACCGTGAATCTTGCGGGGCTGTCCATAAATCCGTAAGAGCACGTTGCAAGGCATCCCAGATATGCTCAGTAATTTTCATATCTGGGGAGTCTGGTGGCCAGTGGAAGTGTTTAAACTCAGAAGAGTGTCGCTGGAGCCACTCTGGAGCAATTCTAGAGTGTGGAGTGTCGTATTGTCCTCCTGGAATTTCCCAAGTCCGTCGGAAAGCACAATCGACATGAATTGATGCAGGAGATCAGACAGGATGCTTACATACGTATCATCTGTCAGATTGTATCTAGATTTAACTGCACACACCCCACACCATTACAGAGCCTCCACCACCTTGATCAGTATCCATACTCGTACACGTCTATCTGCTCGATAGAGTTTGAAACGAGACTCGTCCGACTAGGCAACATGTTTCCAGTCATCAACAGTCCAATGTCGGTGTTGACGGGCGCAGGCGAGGCGTAAAGCTTTTGGTCGTGCTGTCATCAAGGGTACGCGAGTGAGCCTCCGGCTCCGAAGGCCCTTATCGATGCTGTTTCTTTGAATGGTTCGCACGCTCACACTTGTGTTGGCCCAGCACTGAAAATTGCAGCAATACGCGGAAGGGTTGCACTTCTGTCACTTTGAACGATTCTCTTCAGTCGTCGTTGGTACCGTTCTTGCAGAATTTTTTTCCAGCCGCACCGATGTCGGAGATTAGATGTTTTACCGGATTCCTGATATTCACAGTACACTCGTCAAATGGTAATACGGGAAAATCCCCTCTTCATCGCTACCTCGGAGATGGTGTGTCCTTTCGCTCGTACGCCGACTGTAACACAACGTTCAGACTCACTTAAATCATGATAACCTGCCATTGTAACAGCAGTAGCCGATCGAACAACTGCGCCAGACACTTGCTATCTTATATAGGTGTTGTTGACGGCATCGCTGTATTCTGACTGTGTACATCTCTCTGTATTTGAATATGCATGTTTATGCCAATTTCTTTGGCGCTTCCGTGTACCTACCGATCGCTTCCATTCTCTTCTTGTCTGAACTGTTTATCGCCCACGTTGTACTTCTGTACAAGCTACACTCCAAATACCTTCAGAAAACACTTGTAACATTTCAATTTATACTTTGTGTTAACAAATCTTTCTTTTCCAACAATGATTTTCGTGCTATTGCCAATATCAATTTTGTATTCTCTCCACTTCGGTCACTGTCATTTTTTCCTGCCTAAGTAACTTAATTCATCTACCTCTTTCAGCTTCTCATTTGCTAACCTTATTTTCAGCGCGTCACTGATTTAATTCGTCTCCATTCCGTTACCCGTGATTTACTTTTATTAATATTCACGTTATAAACTCCTTTCTAGATGCTGTCGGGTCAGTTAAACCGATCCTTGAAATCCCTTACCGTCTCTGGCAAAAAATTCAGTTCCCTTCACTAATTTCTCACTAATTTCCTTCTCTCTTTGATCAATGCAGAAAATCTTAGACTGGCTAAAACCCTGTCTCACTTTCTTTTTTGCTGCTGCTACGTCGTTGAAGTCTTTTAATTTCAATGTGATTTCTGTTCAAGTTGCAGATACCGTTTCGTTCCCTGTATTTTATTTCTGCTTTCTTCAGAATTTTAAATGACTTTTCATCACTGATTAGTTATTCTATTACATCGTTGATCCTTACACATCAGGACTAGAGAACAATATATTACTTTTACTGCATATATGCTGCCAACTGCCTAGCCGCAGTGGTAACTGGTAACACCGGTTCCCGTCAGATCACCGAAGTTAAGCGCTGTCGGGCTGGGCTCGCACTTGGATGGGTAACCATCAGGTCTGCCGAGCGCTATTGGCATGTGGGGTACACTCAGCCCCTGTAAGGCAAACTGAGGAGCTATCTGATTGAGAAGTAGCGGCTCCGGTCTCGTAATAACTGATATGCGGCCGGGAGAGCGGTGTGCTGACATCAAGCCCCTCCATATCAGCATCCAGTGACGCCTGTGGACTGAGGATGACACAACGGCCGGTCGGTACCGTTGGGCCTTCCAAGACCTGTTCGGACGGAGTTTACATATATGTTATGTACTGACGACTAATGAAGCCTACATTAAACAGTGGGCCACTGGTGACTTCACAGTTATTCTGAATAATTTCAATAACTTACGTAATAAAATATCTTTCATTGTGGGATACGAGGCTACCCACCTCGAAGTAAGGCTGATCCACTGTTCTCGGAAAGAAAACAACGAGCAATACTACTGTAAACTTACCGTCACGCTATGCCTATTGCCACAAATAGGCTGCATAGTCAGTGGTGCGTAGAGCGTACTCATTGCCACTAAACAGTCTCCAGAATGAAGCAAACGCCGTAAACGACCTTCGAGAGCTAATTACTTCCCATCACTTTTGTATATAGGATGCAAAAGGAAATAAAGTCACATACGACTAATTCAAAAAAAGAAGTATTGTACGAACATATACCGCTACAGGCAGCATTCCATCCAAAGATAACATCTCACAGGAGATAGTAAATCCTGGTTATACAAAACAAAAATAGCTTTGCATGTTGTTACTGTGGTGTTCGTTTCGAAAGCTGAACTGATATAGGTCCCCAAGCTCTTCTGCCCCCTGCAGGCCCCTACATCTCCGCATAACTACTGCAGCCTACACCCATTTAAAACTGCTTCGGCTTGGACTCACTCTACACTTATTTCTGCTACCCTCCTCCCTTCCCCTCCCCCGAAATGGCTGTTAATACCTCAAGATATTTCCTTTCAACCATTCCCTCATTTGAGTGAAGTTTTGCATTAATCTATTTCGTCACAAGTGACATTCAGTACATCGTCGTTAAATATCCAGTCTTCCCATCCAGTCTTCAGTAATATTCTGTGGTACCACATTTCAAAAGTTACTGTTCTCTTCTTGCTCTACAACTAATAAATTTCAAGTCAGTGTATAACTCTAGCTATCCACAACGCCTAAATTTATAAACACATAAGACATGTTTCCAGTCATACAAAGGACAAATCGCAATAGCCTCACACATGTATAATTTAGGCCACAGTTTGTAAAGATGATTACAGTAATATTCTGTGAAGCAGTGAAGCAGTAGCAGAAATATTTATTGATAAAATAATGCATAAGAAAGAGTGACATATTCGTAATTCACCCGAGATGAAAACGTAAGTTCCTAAAAAGAATTTTAACTAATAGAACTGACTTAACAGTAATGTCTACGTACTTGCAACCAGCGACGATAAAATTTACATCCTGCTGGATCTAGCTGCGAACAACTTCAAGGTAGCCTAAACCACTGTGTTCGGAGACGTTATTCAATGGTTTTGACGCAGAAGCCAAGAGAATGAGAGAATGGTTATCAGAAAGGAGAAGGCTGAGGACAGACACAACGGATTTAAGTCATACGTCTTTACGACGAATAGCAGCTACGATTAAGAGAACAGTTACAGGAACGAAATGGTCTACGTCTTAACGACAGACATTAGTAAATTTAGGTATATACTAACAGTAAACCGATTTCATTTTAGCACGGCTCACCATCTTGTTCGAACTACTTTTTGTTTAGAAACCAAATCAGTTTGAAAGAACTTGTTCAGGGAAGTAAATAGCGTCCGCCTAGAGCTCAATAACAGCGATGGGACATACCTCGAGAAATAAAGAAAGCATTGTAAGAAATACGGTCAATTATATCTGAACTGGAAATAAGTGTGACTAGTCGGAGGAAACTATTATGAGTAGGTAGTAAGTTTCAGTAATCTTGTAAAATTACATTGCAAATCTAGCACCACAGGAAAAGTGCTTGACGAAGGAGAATATTGCTAAGGACAACAAAGACTGAATGTAAAAGGTGATGGATCAATTGACAAAAAGAACCACACTAAACAAAGAAAAAAAATACTATTGAAGTAACAAAAATACCGCAAGGAAAAAAGATTCCATAAAACAATCCGTATACAGTAGGTTACGGGCATGAAGTATTACAGCTCGTGACTGCCACAGAATCTTTGGCGTCTAAACATACACAACGCACTTTTGTGCAAGTTAATGTTTTGAAAATCTCCTTCAGGAAGATGAGCTCAAGTTTCATGAGAAATGAGCAATTCTCGTTGGCGTAATGCAGCTGGCTGGATCAATATATTTCAATTAGCTTGGTGAAAGAAGCTTTAGATATAACTCTGCACCATTCCTCGATGTGGTGTATTCATAATTTATTATGACCACCTCATAAAAGAAGGCTGCTGCCTGTATGTTACATGTTAATGGCTGCTCATTTCTGGAGCTCTAATATTCAGAATGTTTTGTAAGATTAATGCAACTGTTTGTACACAAAAATAAAGAAGTTTACAGCAGAAATAATTTCGAATACCACGAGCATAATTGCCACATTTTTTCGTGATAGTGACGCTATTATCAACGACAGTATATTTTTAGATCAAGTTGGTTTTTATTACTCTTTATGCTACTCATTAATGAGTTTCCTTCGAAATTAAAGCACTTTATTCGCAGTTGAGATACAGTTCGCCCACCTATATTTAAGATTTCCATGGTTTCCTTAGATCACTTGAGACGAAAGAAATGTCCGCAGATAGTGCGTTATTCCTTTGTTAAATCTCAACTTGCGTTCTGCCTCTAATGCCACCGTTGTGGATGTAATGTTGAACCTGAATACTCCTGTCTTTCTTCCTAAATATCTTACGAATCTCCAAGATTTCCAAATATGTCAAAACATCTCCACCTGGCACCAGTGTGTAATATAATTTAAAGCGTCTCTAAGACACCACAACAGAAGAATAGACATGTACGTTGCCGCGCATGTGTGTGATATTCTGGTTGGTCGTGTCAAGGTTTGATAGGCAGTGTTGCAGTTTAGTGACCTGCACGAGAGTTTCAAGCCATACGCGGACAGGACAGCGAATGGGATCTGGTTCTCAGGGACGATTAAAAGTTATAGTTACAGTGAAAATAATGTCTGCGTTTATTGAAGATTCGGGTTGCGATGGGATCCTCCAGGGTGGATGTACTTACAACGTGCCAGCAGGGGTGGGTGGACAAAAGTTGAAAGATTTTCGAAAGAATCGATGAAATTTCAGGGGCGAATCCTGAAAAGTAGAAAGGTGGGGAGATATGAGTTACAAGAGAAACTGGCAGGAACAAGTCATAAGAGCGCTCTGGATCACAATTCAGACACAAGTCAGAATGGGCATTAACCAGCTGCACTGGGGTAGAGACAAAACCCAATAGAGAGGGAGAGAGGAAGAAAGAGAGAGAGAGAGAGAGAGAGAGAGAGAGAGAGAGAAATTCACGAGCCCCTCTCTGCAGGCAGAGGCGGGAGTCACTCACGTGGCCTCTCTCCCGCACCCGCTGATCGATTGCTAAAAAATGCTTGGCTCTGTCTGCTCATAGATTTGCTTCGTAGAGGGCAGTAAACGTACAGTGGCAAGCTTATTTGATTAGAAAAACTGAGTGTGGAAAATATCATCTTATGGAGAAACGACATTAGAATAAAAGCTATTGATTTGTGGCTGTCCGCGTTGTGACTGACTAGCTGTAGCTTTACATTAATTAGGTGTGCGTGTTATGTAATAAGTGACAGATTAGGCTAGGCTTAGTGAATTACATTTGCTTCCATGCAATTTTTTTGTGTATTGTGAGCAAGGTACGGTTCTTCTTCGAACTGTTTTTCTGTTTTGCTTACTGGAGATTGTTGGTGAAATTTTCGAGAAACCAACTGGAGGCGAATGTGGACTGTTACCCCCACTCCTGTGATCGAATTTCGGAACTTTACGACTGCCGTTAGATAGTTTTAATCACTTGTTTTGGAGTGCTGTCAAATTTAAACCTAGCTTCTGGGTCAGAACAAGGCTGATGGCCTTTATTAAACATTTTATGCGAGTGTAGCTGAGCGTTAAACTGATCCGGATACGCAAATAAACGCTTCCAGTTCCAACGTGCAGTTGGCCTACGCTAAGAGCCCGTGGATTCTGTCCACGGTGGCAAGGAAGGCTTTGGCACTATGCCACGACCGCTTCGAGAGTGAGGCAAAGGAAAATTTCTTCATGACTGTAGAAAAAACAGAACTTCGGACGAAACCATTAACCTGTTCTTGCTAATCGGACAATACACTGTCCAGCAACACTAATCTGGTCACCTGTCAAGAGCCTAAATAACCACCTTTTGCAGAGCGGACGTGCAGGAAGAGAGGCAGTGAGGTCCTGGAAGATACCGACAGGATGTGGAGCCACGGCCAGCAGCGCTAGGTTTCACGGTTGAGAGTCCATGATACGAACAGCCCGATCGAGGTGGTCCCACAGATTCTCGACTGCGTTTAAATCCAAGGGGTTTGGTGGCCGGAGAACTCATCCTGGAGCTCAAAAGGGATTTGAAAAGCACACGCACATTGTGAGTTGTGTGACACGTTGCATTGTCCTGCTGGTAGATATCATCTTGCCTAGGAAAAGGCAAACGCATGCACGAATGGACATGGAGTCCATGGACGGATACGTACTTGTTATAACATTCAAAAATATAGAGCCCCTAATGACATCCCTTTTGACTACAAAAGATATAAAAATTAGTTATCCTGACCTTGACGTACTGGCAACAAAATATTAACACTATTGTAAGTTTGAGTAACAGAAATACTGGGGAACTAACAACTATTCCACGGAAAGCAGTAAATGAAAGAGTATCAGATGATCACTTAATCTACGAAGCATGAAACTCTAAATAAAGAATTCAAAATACATGCTTTACAAAGGTTAAAACCTAGACGAGTTATCAGAGGTAACACTTATCCAAGAAAAGAGTTGTAGCCGCATCGAGCTGTAAGTTCGCTGCGACTACAATGAAAAACTTCAATGGAGATGTTAATTCGCTCTCTTGTAGACGTCGCGATAGAAGCACTCCTATTGACCGATACTAGATTGTTTCAGACCGATCTGGAATTTTAAAGTTTTTCAAGTATGGTCTTGACGTATTAGTCAAAGTTCTGAAGAAAGGTGATAGAACATTTCCCGTTTAGCCAGACAACGGAACAGATATATTACGCGAAGCAAATGTAACTCTTGTGATACTTAATCAATTTTGGGACTTAGTCATCGTGATCTGTGATAATCACGAACATTAAAGGGCACAGAAATATACCAAACGCCGACATAAACTCTACAAATAGACTTGAGTAGGAAACATATACAGACAATCATGAAGAATTCACAGGTACGCCGTGTTGTCGGAAGCTGTAGTCAATGTCAGAATTGCTGATGTAAATCGTAGCTTCAATTCCTTGTGTGGCAGATCGGTGTGCTTTCTAGCGCAGTGGTTAGATAATCCAGAAGTTCAATAAACTCAGTTATAACTTTAATACTTCGTGTCGTCTACATCATTTAATTGAATTTTATTGGGTAAATGTGAAATAATTATTTTCTTGATAGAAGGCCGAAGCTAAAGGTGACTGAGTGACATTGTTAACAGGGAACAGTAACTGAACATTTTATTACGACGCTTTCTGTACATTATTTAGAGAATACATTATCTCTGGATTTACGACGTAGGAGTTGTTGAATTAGCACCGTAGCGACGCATTAACGACGCTATAATACTTCACAAATCAACATCCTCGCAAGATTATTATGTGGCATCGGCTGAAATGGTGGAACTTATAATTGGAGATATCATATTATCTACGTTCATTTGCAAACCGGACATAAAAACTACTGCTATCAAGTTTCGCGTAATCTTATGAGCCCGTCGCGAACACGCGAAGGATATTTGGTTTGTTGATTCACATAAAGGGAGTTGTTGCAGTACCGAGTGGTGCAGTCGCTGTGTGTAGCAGTAAAGAAGACAGACATCCTTCGAACACCATTGCTTCAGTTATAAGCGAGGGCCGCTTATACATTTCGGCGTGCTGCTCCATCGATGCGCGGATATCTGTTAAAGGGAGATAGTATCTGAAACTACCCAAACAAAGCGAGGTGTTTGTTTTAACAGATACAGATCGGAGTTGTCGCGATCGACGGACGCCAACCTGTATCATCCAGACTTCAACATCCATTTCCATCGAGCCGACACAAACACACACACACACACACACACACACACACACACACACACACGCCACATTGTGTTGAACCATTGTGCCTTCCATAATGACGAGATCTCCCGGGGAATGCCACGAAAACATTCCGCAGACCATGACACCTTTCTCCGGCCTGGAGATTTTCTTTCAGACGTTTCACGCCGTACAAGCCAATGACTATCTGACCGATGGAGCATAAAACGTGATTCATCTGAAAAGGCCAGCTGGACGACCAGTTGCAGTACTGACGTGGAAATTCCAGCCTTCGTCGCCGATGAACGGCAGTCAGAATGGGTGCATGAACCAGGCGCCTGCTGCGGAGTCCCACACGCAGCAGCGTTCGCTGAACGATCGTTGAGGAGACATTGTTGATAGCCCTTTGGATCATCTGGGCCGTCAGTTGCTTAGTAATTGCACAACTATTTGTCCGCACACGTCTTCACAGCCGTTGTTCACCCCTGTCACCTATGGCCCGTGTCGCACAGTAGTTGCCTCGGTACCAGTTGTGTATAGCGCCATTTTGCCGTGTACGTTCTGCTTTAACCACGGCGGCACGCGAACAGTTTACAGACTTAGCCGTTTCGGAAATGCTGCCACCCTTGCCCCGAAAGGCAATGATCATGCCGTTTTGGAAGTCAGATAAATCGCTCCCTTTCCGTATTAAGACAACGACAGCACTTTTTCCCGCATCCCCTGACACGCTTTATATACCGTCCACCGCTAGTGATTCTACTTGACTTCTGTTGTGTACAAGTCCGCGTAGTCAGCGCGTACACAACTTTCCCACTAGAGCGCGCCCCGCTAAGCACAACAGCGCAGGCGCAGCGCTCGTCCGTCTCCGCACTACGAGATGGCGCTGCCTTAGAGACGGACCAAATTCTGCTTCCGCCGATCCGCGTATTAATATGTAACGCAGCCAATGAGATTGCTGCTAACGTAGAACCTTTTCTCCGCGCGGATCACACTCGCGCAGTGATACATGAACGCGCGAGGTATTATAACGAGTGTACAGACCTCTGATTAGTTAGTCTGCATTTGTCTGCACTAGTCTGTACCAGTCTGCATTAGTCTGTACCAGTCTATAGACAAGTTTCAGTCTGCACCTAATAAGATTATCATATTCCTGTACATAGCCCTGAAGAGAAATATATAGACACTTTGTCAAGTATCAGAGGTATGTGAGAATAAGATTAACGTAGCTAGACCAAAGGAACTTCAGATTGTCAATTGTAAACAGCATCCAGAATCAAGTTACGTAATGTCTATGCTTTTTTATTATTTTAATAAATGTGTGTGAAAATTAATCAAGTTCTGTTTAAAGTTGGTCACTGTCAATCTGCTACTCTAAGTGTGCAAGTGGCATTTCTATCGTCTGACCTAACGGCAGAAGATAAACACGCCACGATAAGACCACGAGACATATTGCTGACACTCGCCTACTTCGTTAGAGCGACAAGTCAAATAATCTGATGGTGTGTGTACGGAAGGTCTTACAGTACGCACACCACACCTTCTTTGAGTGATTATTGCACATTGACGTCGAACATAAGCGGCGGTTACATTAATGTGAATGGACGATGTAATTCCATCTCTGAAAGCAAATTAAGAGGAGAACCGTCAATCAAAATCGGATTCCTTTAACAGATACAATTTCTGACCCTGTTTAAGAATTTTCTATCATGACGGCTTTCTAAAGATTGGGAAATGTATCCATTAGGCTGCATCTGCGTAAGAAAGCCTGTTTCTACGGTCACCTGTAACAGGCCGTTTTGTCAATGACAGATGCCACTTGCAGTCACGCTTGGAGCATATAGTATACAGAGTCAAGATACGCTCCAAGATCTAGTGAGTTTGCAATTCATAGACAGAGGAAAGACAAGGATTTATTAGACGGATTGTGACATGAAATTCTAATATACTGATACACTGAAAACTCCGTAGTATTAAGAAATACCCAGTACTAGTATACTAAGTAATTTTTTGATACTTTTTTAATTTTAATCCGTGAATATATGTGTGTCTACATATTTTGGCAGAGGAAAGAAAATTTACTACAGTGATCACAATGTACTGTAATTTGTGGTTACCGAATTTCGGACGGATAGCTACCATAGTTCAGTGATAATATTTTCACCAATACGAGGGGCGTTTGAAACGTCCGTGCAAAAATAAAAACTACTTACGTCTTTAGAATTTGGATTCTTTGGATGAAGAGACCAAACAGCGAGGTCATCGGTCTCATTGGATTAGGGAAGGATGGGGAAGCAAGTCGGCCGTGCCCTTTCAAAGCAACCATCCCGGCATTTGCCTGTAGTGATTTAGGGAAATCAAGGAAAACCTAAAGCAGGATGGCCGGACGCAGGATTGAACTGTCGTCCTCCCGAATGCGAGTCCAGTGTGCTAACCACTGCGCTACCTCGCTCGGTTTACGTCTTTGGGGTAAACCTTTTTTATTTGTCGACATAGTCTCCTTTTAGGCATATACATTTCGTCCAACGCTGTTCTAATTTGTTGATCCCTTCCGAATAATAGGGATTGTCCAAGGCTGCAATATAGCTATTAGTTGCTGTAATCACCTCCTCGTTTGAATAAAATCTTTGTCCCGCCAGCCATTTCTTCAAATTGGGGAACAAACAGTAGGCTTAGGGAGCCAATTCTGGAGACTAGGGGGCATGTGAAATGAGTTGGAATCCTATTTCGATTAGCTTTGCTACCACAACTGCTGAGGTGTGGGCTGGTGCATTGTCGTGATGGAAAAGGACTTTTTTGCGGTCCAATCGCCGGCGTTTTTCTTGAAGAGCGGTTTTCAAACGGTCCAATAACGATGAATAATGTTCACCCGTAATAGTTTTACCCTTCTCCAAATAGTCTATGACGATTATCCCTTGCGAATCCCAAAAGACAGTCGCCATAACCTTTCCGGCCGAAGGAATGGTCTTCGCCTTTTTTGGTGCCGATTCACCCTTGGTACCCAATGTTTAGATTGTTGTTTGGTCTCAGGAGTGTAGCAATGCATCCATGTTACATCCAAAATGACGAAACGACGCTTAAAGTCCTGCAGATTCTTCCTGAACAGCTGCAAACCATCCTCGCAACACTTAACACGATTCCGTTTTTGATCAAGCTTGAGGAATCGCGGAACCCATCTTTCGGATAGCTTTCTCATGTCCAAATGTTTATTATCTACCCATTCATTCGAGATGCCCACAGCACTAGTAATCTCACTCACCTTAACTCTTCTGTCATCATCTGGATTTTATCAATGATTTCTGGAGTCGTAACCTCCACAGGGCGTCCAGAACGTTCAGCATCACTTGTGCCCATATGGCCACTCCGAAAATTTTGAAACCACTTATAAACTGTTCTAATCGAAGTTGCAGAGTCACCGTAATGTTTATGAAGTTTCTCTTTAGTCTCCTGAGGCGTTTTGCCTTTCATAAAGTAATGTTTAATCACCACACGAAATCTTTTTCGTGTATTTTTTGACAATCAATCGACTTCCTTGATTCACACGAATACCAAACACAAAGAAATAGACCAACATGGCTGAAACTTGGAGTGCGTTCTTTCCAAAGATGCTACTAACTAAGCATGACCTCGATACGCGCCGGTGGTGCCATCTCTCGGACTTTCCACGGACTTTTCAAACGCACCTCGTAACACAGCCATCTATTTCATTTACAACTGTCTTCTCGGCCATTTTTCGTGCACGGATACATTACAGGGAACCGTTTTGCTGCGTGAAGCGGAACAGAACAGGGCAACTTAAATGTAAGTATGCCATCTGTCGGTCCAATTGCTTCCCCAGAGGGAACGTTATCTGGAATCTTCTGAGAAGACTAGAACCGAAATACAGTTTTCCTTCCGCATGGTAAACATTCCCTGTATTTTTAAGCTCTGACCTCAGTGCCCAAGGCACGTTGGGGTCCAGCTGCAAAACAGGCAACAAGTGGCTCTATGTTAGCAAACAAGGCGATCAGACGATGCGAAACACGTTCTGAATGGAGCTAAACGTTATGAGTGGAGTTAAACGTCCTGTAGTCAACAAATCAGGTTGTTACCTTTCGAAACACATTTCTGTCATCTCGATAAAGTCATCGTTCACTTGCTCTCCCGCAACATCAAAGAGCCCTTAAGTGAATTCATTTTACTTCTTATTCCAACATTTTCAGATTTGTAATCTAATCATTTGGCAGTATTTGGAAATTGATGGTCATGGACTCCAGGTATTTCAGAAGGGAAATAAAATGAAACTATGTGGTTCCAGAGACCTTTTAAAGTGAGAAATTTAAAATTTTCCCGGAATTAAAAGTTCGAAGAGATTTCAGGATTGCAGCGGGTCGTCGTAAACTTTACTCCACGATACTTCAACTGGACAAATCCCGAAATCTCATCGAACCTTTACAAGTCTTAACAACTGTAGTGTATATACGCAGACTGAATCAACAAGTGAAAATTGCTCCAAGGCTGGGATTCGAACCCGGGTCTCCTGCTCACTACGCGGACGTGCTAAACACTACGCCATCCTGACATTTTCATTTTATGCTGAGGCGCTATTCCAATGCAGCTGGAGAGCCCCTGCAAAGCTGTTTGTGTTTAAGGGGAAAACCGTTTGAGTAAAGCAACTATGCCTGAGTTTGAGACAGGATCCACAGTTTCATTAGATGCTGAGGTACTATTCCAATACAGGTGGAGAGACTCTAAAATGCTTTTTGAATTTAAGGGAAGTATCAAGTGGCATGAGACATGAATGGGAATTTTGCTTGAGGAGGGTGGCATGCTAGTTCTGCGGAGTCAGAGTGCCACAATGATGTAGTAGTTAGCACATCTGCTTACTGAGCAGGAGACCAGGGTTGAAATCCTGGTCTTGGTACAAATTTTCATTTGTCGCTTCAGTCTGCACATAGACGAGTGGAATGAAAATTGCTTTCTTCCAATATCTGGGACATTCTCTCGGACGCGTTGTCATAATGGTGAAAGTTGGTTTTGCTAGTATGCTCTATAAGGTATTATGGTGTAGTGTTGAAACTTCTTTATTTAAATGAGAGTGTCTGTACTTAAACTGCAGGAAGACTGAGAACATGAAACTTCTATGTTATTTTATTCTGAAACAGCTGAGTAAAACTGAACGTACTGAGCCTACTTTCTGTCTTTTTCTTTTCTTTTTTTTACTATCAAAAACCGTAATAAATAAATTGTGATCAAGACTGTTTTTGACAGTAAATATTTGTAACATATTGGTCAAAGTCACTCCCATAATGTATTCGAAAGTAACTACTTTCTGTTTACTTTTTCTTCTCATGTCAACATTGACCCACAATATTCTAGCGCTACGCAATGTGACTGCTCAAAAAAATTATAACCTGACTTAAAATAATTAATTCAAAAGAATGGCCGTGACTAAAAAGAAACCTATACAATAACCTATACATTTCATTAAGCACTTACCTCACAAAAATCTTCATTACGTGAACTACTGCGATACAGCGAACGTCATACTGCCAGCTAAATAAAGGATTTTAACTACTAAACCCTCTAACTACTAATAGACATGTGGTTAGCAAAGGAAAGATTTTGTTGTATACTAAATAATGTATTTTTTACCTTAATAAAGTGACACCCAGTTCAAAGACGAATCTAAATCGTCATCGACATCCAGTGCAAAGATATAAATCATAAATAATTTTCAGTCTCCAAGTCGGATACTTCCAGATCGTTAGCCTACGTTAACACTTCAGACCTCTACCCTCCATCAATGCTAACTTCTCACATCTAACATCCATCACTGCTGGCCGTTCACCTCCAACTGCCCAACAGTACTTCCATCACTGCTGGCGACTAACTTCCAACTCCGCAACACTACTGGTGATTAACTTCCAACAAAGAGTCCAGCCAGCCACAGAGTCTCTTACAAAGAAAGCGCAGTCAGAGACCCAATGCAAAGCGCTACACAGCTCTGCCAACACAGAAGCAGCCACTTACAGTGTCCCTCATCAGATGATGTTTGACCATTTACATTTCAACGCCAAGCTAGATCTAACTCAGAGAAGGTTCAGTTATCTCATTGTTCAACTGAAATGCCACATGCGCCTCTGATTTACCCACCTGAGTCAGAGCAGACCAGCTTCTTACGAAACGTCATCAGACAGACGTGCTTAAGTTGAGCAACGACTGTAGCTCCTACTTCTTCTTGTTCTTGCGTTACGGCCTCTGTAGGACCACGGGTAGCCCCTTCGTGGACTGCATTTTCCTCTTCTTCTCCCAGAACTACTTCATTCTTTGTCTTCTTCTCTACCGCTCTTCTTCCGAGATCTTCAGTTTCCGTTTCTCCTGTCGGCTCCAATGGTGACACTCTAATCTTTTCCTGTATTCTTCTCTGTCATTGATCTCCGGCATGTTGGTCGGTGTGTATTTGTTCCTCCAATTTTCCTTTCCATCGACCTTGATCCCCAGTTCCAACCAGTCCTTCCGAAGTTCAACAACCCACTTGGTTCCTGTCTTTCCCCTTGTCCTCCCTGTTGTTTCCCACACTCTCTTCGTCATTCTGCCCATACTCATCCTAACTACATGTCCAGCAAACCTTGCCCTTTTGAGTCTGATTTCCCCGGATATTGTTCTCATGTTCCGGTACAATTCTACCCTAGGTCTTCGCATCCACCTCTCTCCACCTCTTTTGGAACCTAGTATTTTTCTCAGTATTTTTCTCTCTTCTTTTTCTAGTTGTTCTGCCCCATTTCTTCCTAGTATCATCGTCTCAGCAGCATATAATACTGCATTCCTCACTGTTGCCTTGTAGTCGCTTATCTTTGCCTCTGTGGATATATTCTTTTTATTGTATATCTCTCTCGTCATGCAAAAGGCTGACCTCATCTTCTTTATCCTGTCTGTTATTCCCTCCTTGCTCCTGTTCCTTCCTGTTATAAATTCTGCCATGTATTTAAATTTGTCCACCATTTGCACAGTGCCTTCCGGTGTTTCCCAGTCTGCAGTGGCATTTAATGTCTTTCTCTTGTTATAGACGATCCTTTATGGCTACCTTACTTAAGTTGTCGAGTTGTGTCCTTGCGTCTTCTTCCGTCTCACTTACTATTGCTATGACGTCTGCAATGGCTAGGCTGTCCACTTGAGCCCTGTTGTCCATTTTGTCCCCCACATGGGTCTTTGGTATTCCCATTTCCTCGTTTATTGCTCTCCACTGCCTGATCACTTCGTCCAGTGCTATACTGAATAACAATGGTGACAATCCATCTCCCTGTTTAACACCAGTCTTGATCTCAAATTTTTCTGACAGTGCTCCTCTGAATCTCACCCTTGCTTTTGTGTCTGTTTAGAATTTCTTTTATGAGTTCTTGTGTAGTTCCATCAAGTTCTCTGTTCTTCAGGATCCTAACAAGAGTCTGTCTGTCGAGGAAGTCCACGAAGTTTATTACTGACTTTTTGTTTTTCAAGGCCCTATGTTCTATCAGTTGCTTCAGGATAAATATCTATTCGATACAACCTGTAGCTCCTACAGTACGCAATATTCCTTTTGGACGCTATCCATTTCGAAGGGCCGAGGAATGACACACGGACTGCTAGCTCGGGGCTTTCACCCTGGCACACGCGAGTAATTGGCGGCGGCAGGTGCGGGCGAGGCCAGGCACGGACGTGCGGATATCCGGACAGCCGGCGGCGGCGGCGGCGCCTCAGTGGGGCGTGACCGCGCGCGCCGGGCGCACCCTGCCCTGAGGCCGGCGTCCTGCAGGGCTGCCCGGCCCTCTACCTGCGCCCTCCGGGGCTTTACGCTCCGCGGAGCGCGGCGCGCCACTCTCCTGCAGGCTCAACCTGCTGCGCCAAGTCTCAACTACTCGTAAACCTTCAGGTGGTTCCAACTAACCCTCCACTCCACCTTGCTTGTTATCAACCTGTTCATCCCTTCACAGATACAACTAATGCATCTCGAAATTGGAAAAAAGAACAAATTAAAAAGTAGCAAATATGAAGAAAACATCAAAAAACTCTTTCCTAGGAGTCGTGGTATAGTTTTTGGTACATATGGTACTACAGGGTGTCCGAAAACTCTTTCCCTGATTACATAAATTGATAACTCAGGCTAGAAGTCAGATACAAATAAAAAACTGGTGTCTAATTGTTTACAAACTATCAAAGTTTTGAAACTTCCTGGCAGATTAAAACTGTGTACCCGACCGAGACTCGAACTCGGGACCTTTGCCTTTCGCGGGCAAGTGCTCTACCATCTGAGCTACCGAAGCACGACTCACGCCTGGTCCTCTCAGCTTTACTTCTGCCAGTATCTCGTCTCCTACGTTCGAAACTTTGGAAGGTAGGATGGGCCAACGGTTTGGCCTTCACGCTCTCCATTAGACTTCTTTTTATGGGGTTATGTCAAGGACGAGGTCTACCGAACACGTGTACCAGATCTTGAAACCCTGCGGCAACGGATAACCACAGTCGTTGAATCGATCCCTCCAGTGATGTTGGCTAATGTGTGGACGGAAACTGAAGATCGCCTAGATGTACTACGTGCTACCAAAGGTGCTCATGTGGAAGTTAACTAATGTGTGAAAAAAAACTTTGATAATTTGTAAACAATTAGACACCAGTTTCATATTTGTATCTTACTTCTAGCCTGAGTTGTCAATTTATGCAATCAGGGAAAGACTTTTCGGACACCCTGTATTTCATGTGGTTAAGACCACTGGATAGTATTGCTGCGGATTTGTAAAATTTTTTATTTATTTATTCATTCTTTTGAATTATTAAAAATGCAGGACTTGGGAATAAACCTCTAGTGTGATTATTACTTGTGATGCATATTTTTCCAATATGAATTGCGAATACTACGTACACTCTTTACAAAAAAGTCTGCTTAGTATTTATTTCGATAAGCAAACAGAAACATGAATTTTGCAAGAACACTCATCCTATGACTGGTCAAGCTAATGATTTCTCACAGAACATGATTGTTTCGTCGTTCACTGTAGTATAGCGCAGACACTTTCTAATATCTTCCAGCTTAGTATTTTTAATGGCAACTTTTCCATTCATGTAGGCCCTGTTTTTTGCCATTGCAAGTAGTTGATTCTTCCCTGGAAGCCGGAGATGAAAGGTATGACTCGTCAATCCCTCTATATACTCGAGTGCTTCAATAGTTCCTTTGACATCAGATGTGCACAGAAACTGGTTGTGTCTAGAAATAGCAAACAGTTCTTTCTATCTCGGCACCCCCTTTTTGCTATTTCTAAAGAGTTAGCTGTTTTCTTACGTACAGCAGGCCGCCAGTTTTTTAAGTCAATGGTGTCTTCCGTTTCTACCATGATTTCCTTTTTGCCCAAGAGTTCGCAATAATTTCCAAATACTCCTTCACAGTGTATATTCTGTCAATCCTTTTTGTGACCCTTTTTACTACTGAAAAATTCCTGTCGCATGCAAGGTACGAGTGCCTACGAAAAGAAAAAATTGGAAGATTTTCTCAAAGTCACCAGTGTCTGTCAAAGATAACAAAAAACTTCCAGCTGTGTTATTTCCGTTCTCGTCTGGGCTACCATCTGAATAAGGAGTCGTTTAACCTCCGGCCCTTTACTGGAATCTGTATAATGTAGCAGGAAGGAACGTATCTCATTTGGTCGTTTCTGAGCCTGTCATCCTGGTATGCATAAAATACAGATTTGCCACTTTTTAAGTGTTTTAATTGAACTCGTTTACCCATAACTGTTGTAAATAAAATATTTCCTGCACTGGTATGTATGGCAATGGGAGATTCTGCATATAATCCATGACAATCGCTGCTACAGTATTGTCCTTTTCACGAGTCCCTTTTACCACTTTTATATGTCTGTGGAGTCACTCTGCTCGTCTCAGGTGTACTGTTTTCTCTGCCACAGCAGGCATCTTTGAAACTTCATTTAATCAAGGGTTTTAATTTTCACGGACAGGTCTTCGCACCTACAACATTTTTCTCTGAAATATTTTGTTTAGTATTTATATGATACTTTTGAATCTGGGTATTTTGCTTTAAGAACGGTCATACATTTGATTATATTTAATTTGGCATCTAAATAGTACTTCTCTCTGCCAGAATAACGAGACTCATGCACAGGAAGTGAATTTACATGGTTATTTATCTTTTGAAGTTCATCTGCAGGCATTTCTCTCGAGCTACTGCGTATCCGAAGAGCACCCTTTGCTCATTTCCGTTGTAATAGCATTTCAAAAAGCCGTTTGAGGCATTTGAAGTAATTCTATGTAAGTTCATAAATGCTTCATGGTACACATTTATTTTTATTCCTTCACTAAGTACATTACAGCTTAAAGGACATGCTGTCATTGATCCTTCACCACGTCGAGGACGTCTACGTTTCATAGGAATTGCTTCAATTAACCCTTGCAGGTATACATCTTCTTCATCTTTCTATGAAAGTTGTTTGCATGCTGGATTATTCCTATTTTCAGATGTTCAGTAAAATGGTTAAAGCAATGTTTCTTGCATCTGAAAATGAAAATATACCTACATAACTCACCAAGCCGCACAAAAAATCATTTAAATAAGGCATGTTTTGTAATGCATTGCAAAAGGATATCATAACCTCTAGAGGTACCTGCAAGGAGTCCAGTTGTCCTTGGAAGAACCTCCTGTCCTTTGTGATTCTTATGAGCCAAACCTTTAATTTTAGGTTTCTTAATGATGCTTCCCTCATACAAGTCTTTGTTTACCACTTCCTTTCTCTTTTTTTTACCACTCTTTCTTCCATTACTTTGTGTTTATATCTCCAGCTTTGGCAAATTCGAGGGGAATTAATCAGGTCATTAAAACGTATAGAATGTATGGGAATTGATCCATTTGTTGCTAAATCCAATAAATTGTTAAAAACTCATTTTTCTCTAAACATGGACTTCGTTCCTTTTGCAGCTTGCTGATTCTAATTATTTCCACTACTTCACCTCTACATAACTGCACTGATTGATATATAAAGCGTTACACCATGAAAATCTTGGCCTAATGCTACCAAACTGATATTCCACGGTCTGTATGCCTGTGGGAGACTTCGCTGAATCTTTCTTCCTTAAGTCAACGTATTTTCGATATTTTAAATGTGGAAAGCGCCATTCATAACCATGATAACTCTTGAGTGTGTCTAACCGTACTGGAACTTATGTGTACATGGTTACACAGCATACCCAGAGCATGGGGACGTGTAGCTTAACGACATCTCTCGGAATCATTGACATATGGGACTTGGGACAATCGTAGCGACAGATCACACAGAAAGTTGGGTGTAGTACAGTATCAGCAGAACACGTGGTGACGAAATGGACCCACGACAACTGTTTTGGAAGAGGAGCAGGCATAGGTATCTCCAGAAAAACTATGATGTTTCCGATAAAAATAATGAGGGTGACACTCCGGCCGATCTGGCAACCTCGTTTTGTTCAACTTGTGTAGGCCGGTGTGTTCATCCCTCGTCGGCCGCGGTGGCCGAGTGTTTCTAGGCGCTGCAGTCCAGAACCGCGCGACTGCTATATTCGCAGGTTCGAAACCTGCCTCGGGCTTGGATGTGTGTGATGTCCATAGGTTGTAACGTTGTTGCATTAATTTATTATGAAAGCGGTGCTGATAGACAATAAAAGCGGTTTAAAAGCTGTGAGCTGTCTGGGGAAGTTAACCTTGCGTTACTGCGCAACTGTTTCACCAGGTATCCAGTCTAGCTTACCAAATTCCCAACCAGACTAACATTAATTATAATCTTTTAATAGTCATACGACAACCGGTGATATATATGAAAAAGAGAATTTTAATAAAAAGAAATAAATCAGTTTATATTTGGAAATTTATTTTAACATTGATCATTGTAATTTCAGCATATTAAACTTGATTCATAACTAAACTGGTGCCTTATTTAGGATTGTGAAAATGTGAGTTTGTAATCTTACGGAACACATCAAATAGGGAGCCAAGATTGGGAGACTACATACAACACTGCATTCATAAAATAACACACGAAGAACGTTGGAACATATGCAAGAGGAAATTAACCACAACCAACCGATTCAATTTTCACCCAAAGAAGTTACGTTCGTAGCGCAATCCTGTCCGTCATGTAATTACCACACACTGGTATACTAAATTCATACTAACTCTCTGTGAAATCTTCCCGAAAAGAATAGCTGAGGGCTACTTTGATGATTACACCACTAGCTTCACGTGGTCAACTTGGTTTACACAAAGAGTGTAACTCCACAATAATTTTGATAATTAAAATAAATTAGATCTAAAAGCAATTTACAAAAGAAAAACCTCGAACTGGTTACTAACGTCTTACTATTAACCTGTTGGGTCAAACAATTGTATAAGCACGTGGTACTGGTCTCACAAAGTACAACCCACGTGGGTTGAACATAAAGAAAAGTTGCTATATTGAAAAATATTGTCAAGACGAGACGTTATAATCTCACGCACATTCGCATTTAAGATTTCTGATCTTAGTTAGAGTTACTGATCAGCAGGTGGTTCCACTTTACTCACAAAGTAGTGACAAAGTAACTACTGGAAGACATTCTGAACTTCACACTCGAAATACACTGCGTTGCAATTTAAGATAACATTAGATATTTTAGATCCAAACCTGAAATAAAGGTGATTGAATTTTCAGTTAGGCTGAACTTAAGAAATCCATTGTCCTACGGACTTAGCAGACACGCCCTTACCCGGAGATCTTACCACTTAAGACGCTCGCCGCGGACAGACTGACCTGGGCTCCTACCAAGGGTGCTTCCGTAGACAAACCGGAAGTGACCAGAGAGGCAGCTTCTTATACCAACATGACAAGGGACGGACACGACCATAATAAGGATAGAAACCTCTTTGATTTTAGAAAGCGTAGTTACCTGTTCCGACGTTGGTCCTACTGTTCTCTAGCAGACAGGCTTGTCTGCTACCATCCAGCATGCAACAAGAAATACATTTGCTCATTCATTCTTTCACACAGAAGGGAAGGGGTATGACAGTATCTTATCATATACAGTATATAAAAGAAAGCGGATGTAGGTTCCGTATGAGACTGTGTGACATGAATTACATATAAACTGTGTTTTAAAGTGTAGTAGTGTGACAGATCGTTCTTGTTTATGTGTAAAAGTAATAGGTTTCACTGCTCAGTCTCTTCCCAGATAGTCAGAAACACCACAGTAAATTTAGAATTTATGCCGTAAATTACAACGGATTTAAGAAATTAACATGAAAGGAACCCAAGAGAGACCTTTCATAACCCCAACGCTCCGGGAAAAGACTGTGCAGGGAATTTTCTGGCCATGCTAGGACATTCCCAAGCAGGCTTCTCACATCCAACTTAAACCAAAAATGTAAAGAAAAGGCAAAAGGTCACCAGCTACTTGCTAAAACACAATAATTTCAACACGTCTTTAGAATCTACCAATTTCAAAGAGAAAAAAACACAATCTGTGACACCTATTTAAAAGATAGTGTAGACCTAATTCGGTCAGCAAGTAAAAACAATTGTTCCTGTGTCATTAATATGAAAACAATTTCTGGTTGTTACCCTTATGGAGTTCACCAGTATTTGCTCATTGCAAGAGCCAACTGATCACAGGAAATTTTATGACTGTTGATTAACAAGTAAAAATTATGGAAATAGCAAAGGTGCCACAGCAATTAAAAAAAAAAAACATAACATCAGTATTATAAAGCAGAACATTACAATGCACAATCTGCAAAAGCAAAAAAATGATAAGAGAAAAAAATCATGTTTTACAAAGTGGTTATCGCAAAAAATTCTATATCTTATAAAAATAAGAATTTTGTAGAATTAAAATAACTTTGTGGCACTAATTTAATCACTCTACTATATTTCAGTTAGTTAGCAAACAATGAGTACTGTGTCATTATACTGAAACGACAATTAATTATGTTATTGTTACCCTTATGGGGTTCCTCACTATAAATATGCCCCATGCAAAGGCTAATCGATCATAGTCCAATGAGAATGAATAGCTATCTGACTGATAAACGAAGCAATGCCACAGGAATGAATTTAGGAAACAAAATGTCACAAATCTAATACATCACACAAGAACAAACATTGATCAATAAAACAGCTCTGAAAGTACAATAGTCAACGTCTAAAAAAAAAAAAAATAAAACACCTGCAAAATACAAGAGTCAAAGTCTAAAAAAAAACAATAAATAGAACACCTGCAAAATACAAGAGTCAGTCTAATAAACACCAATAAATCGAACTCCTGCAAAACACACGAGTCAAAGTTTCTCTGATAGAAACACACGTATATGCATTGAACTAAGAACCGCATAATCACTGTTCACTGAAACACTCAGTAGTTCCACTGTTCCGAGGCAAAATATAAGGGGAGGGGAGGGGGGTTCGTCGCCGCAGCTGTCAGTAGGGATTTTTGTCCATCTGTTGCGTGCAATCCCACCGTCTCTGCCCTCTCATGAAGTTTCTCTTGGTGGCCCGTGTCACGTACATCTCGATTTGGTTCCATGTTTGTGTTATCAAATTCGTGCGGTATCCTCGTTTGACACGTCAGGTTGATATTCCTGGGCAAGGATGACACTTAATGTCTCTACTTTGTGCCATCCTTAGCGACCAGAGAACATCGAACCATGATTTACTGTCACTTGACAGTGGGCATCGGTCAGGAAATGTTGGCCCGGTTGACAGTGTGTCCTGCTGGGAAACCTGCCAGTTTACAACTAGTCCTCCTCCTCGCTGCTCCCGCTGTCTCGTAAGAGTTTAGTCGGTTCGCTTTCACGTTCTCAACTGCATTCACAGAAATTGTTCATCATAGTTATGTGATTACAAAATGTCATACATAATACCACTTAGTATTGTCTTTCACAATTTTTAAGAACAAAAGTGAGACTTAATTTTTTTTAAATAAAAAAGTTAGATGAATCGATAATATAAAAATAAAAGTTAAATGACTTGACAATATAAAAAATAAAAGTGAAATGACTTGACAGTATAAAAATAAAAATTAAATGAACTGACAATATAATATCTAAATCCACATCACTAATGTGGTTCACTTGCGTTTTAAAAAATCAAATGCTACTTATTAATTCACTAAAATGAATAGGATTATGCCTTGTGGAAGTATAGGTCAGGACAGCATAGGGTTCACATGTTATTTACACACACACACATGCACACCTGTTGTCTATACTACAAACTAACTACCCATAAACATGTATTACTCAAAATTCTACTTCAATCCACTACTAGTTAATCCAACAAGCTACTTCAATGCTACTTCAACACAGAGTTTATACCACTGCCACATTGTTCTAATTCGTCCTCTTCTTGACGCTCAAGGCATATGTCTTGTCACATGATAAATATGGAGAAACTTTCCTTAAACATACCTAGTAAAAAGAACAATGGTTATTTACACGCCAAAACATTTATACCAATTGAAACACCTGATAAGAGACTCGCAATTATACATTTATCATACTCATATGTTTATACATAAAACAGTAAGACAATTTCATCTAAAATTACGTTATCACAAGAATTAATAACATAGATGACTCTGAGAAGGGCAAAAATATTTTCATTATACGGGTTATACTACATTTTCTTACCCATTTTGCTGCATTTTCGTTCCTTCTTTAAGTTACCTTTCGCTTCCAAATCAGTTATTTCGCCTGTGGTGGTTATTCTGGATTCATTTCTCATGAATGGCAAAATTGTGGTTTGCTCTATTCTGTAAAACAGTTTCATCTTAATATACTGAACTTACAATAGACACAAAAGACCCGAATCCTCCTGTAGTTTAAATGACAAAACATTTTTTGCTTCATCCTTATTACATTAAACCAAGCTTTCCTTCGGTCCCATAATCAAAATTATTTACTCTTCCTCTACCTTCAGGAGGGAAATTTCTTCAGTTCAACTCATATAGGCTGCAGTGCAGCTCGCACCAGCGAAAACAGTAAGCTGTAATGCTCACAGCATCAGCAAAACAAATAAACGTCGCTTTTCTAGGACAAGTATTAACGTAGCATAATTTTTCAGGCTCTGGCTCAACATCAATCAAGACTACAGAAAGGATCCATATTTCTGTTCCATTCTCCATTTGCTGAAAAACTGCCCGTATTTGCTACCACAATAATATTTCAGGGCGACGTGAATTACACAAACCACAATTCTTCTTTCACCTTGAAGGGAATCAATCTACTTACGAAATCCACAGACAGCACTTTACGTACTCAGCTATAAAGAACAAAAAAGATATATCATCAATATTAACATATTAGCGCATATTGGGAAGCCATTGATTAAACAATCGTATTATCGCATCCTGTTTTCAAGATTCCTACTTACTCATTTCTTTCTCAGAGTTCTCCTGTCTTAAAATATTCATACAGCACGCATACTATAGTAAGAGATCCTCATTTATACTGACAGATATAGAATAGTAATAGATAGATAGTAGCACTGAAAGCAGAAAATCGGAAACAAGGCTACTAACAGCTGGGGACCTGGGTTTGCCAGACCCATAATGCCCACAGATCGGATATTCCCCTGAGTTTTTGCATTAATTCAACACAGATCTTGCTTCTCTCAGGAGCGACTCTTTTCAATTTACACAAAAAAAACCATAAACAGCATTTCACTCGCTCACAAAGAAACCTTTTATCTTCACATTTTGAACCAACCTAAATCGTAATTGCACAAGGAAAGAAAAAAAAAAAACTAAAAACATCACATAGAAACATCTTTATCATTATTTTTACCAACATATTATTCAAAGCATTTATTACAAATGTAAACTAATCAATTGTTTCTCTTCACCGTCCTCTCTACTCCTCACTGTCCTTTCTACTCATTTGCCATGTCGCAACTTAACAGAAGGACTGTCGAAGAAACGTGTGCGTTGATCTTCTTGAGAGGTTTGCCAGTGAGCACGAATGATTTTTGAGTACGATCATTAGACAGAGCAGGACAGTGAGGAGTGGCACACCCAGACATATCCCCGACCGAGAAAAACTCGAATGAGCAAATCAAAGGTCAAAACAATGATGGAGCTTTTTTGACAGTAAGAATTTTTTCCTGAAGGAAAACTGTCAACCAAGTGCCTTAAGTGCATTACAAAAATGTCCTTGAAAGGCTCAGGAGAAGTGTGAATCGAGTGAGACCGGACATTGGATACAAGTCGATGCTGCATCATGACAAGCCCCATGTCCCAGGGCCAGTTCCATCACGGAATTTTTGACCTCAGAGGTATTCCTAATGTTCCACAGCCCCTCTTTTCACTTGATCTGAGTTCTTCTGACTTTTTTCTTTTTCGAAAGTGAAATACACTACTGGCCATTAAAATTGCTAGACCACAAAGATGACGTGCTACAGACGCGAAATTTAACCGACAGGAAGAAGATGCTGTGATATGCAACTGATTAGCTTTTCAGAGCATTCACAAAAGGTTGGCGCCAGTGGCGACACCTACAACGTGCTGACATGAGGAAAGTTTCCAACCGATTTCTCATACACAAACAGCAGTTGACCGGCGTTGCCTGGTGAAACGTTGTTGTGATGCCTCGTGTAAGGAGGAGAAATGCGTACCATCACGTTTCCGACTTTGATAAAGATCGGATTGTACCCAATCGCGATTGCGGTTTATCGTTTCGCGACATTGCTGCTCGCGTTGGTCGAGATCCAGTGACTGTTAGCAGAATATGGAATCGGTGGGTTCAGGAGGATAATACGGAACGCCGTGCTGGATCCCAACGGCCTCGTATCACTAGCAGTCGAGATGACAGGCATCTTATCCGCATGGCTGTAACGGATCGTGCAGCCACCTATCGATCCCTGAGCCAACGGGTGGGGACGTATGCAATACAACAGCCATCTGCACGAACAGTTCGATGACGTTAGCAGCAGCATGGACTATCAGCTCGGAAACCATTGCTGCGGTTGTGCTTGACGCTGCATCACAGACAGGAGCGCCTACGATGGTGTACTCAACGACGAACCTGGGTGGATGAATAGCCAAATATCATTTTTTCGGATGAATCCAGGTTCCGTTTACAGCATCATGATGGTCGCATCCATGTTTGGTGACATCGCGGTGAACGCACATTGGAAGCGTGTATTCGTCATCGCCATATTGGCGTATCACCCGGCGTGATGGTATGGGGTGCCATTGTTTACACGTCTCGGTCACCTCTTGTTCATATTGACGGCACTTTGAACAGTGGACGTTACATTTCAGATGTGTTACGACCCGTGGCTCTACCCTTCATTCGATCCCTGCGAAACCCTACATTTTAGCAGGATAATGCACGACCGCATGTTGCAGGTCCTGCACGGGCCTTTCTGGATACAGAAAATGTTCGACTGCTGTCCTGGCCAGCACATTCTCCAGATCTCTCACCAATGGAAAACGTCTGGTCAATGGTGGCCGAGCAACTGGCTCGTCACAATACGCCAGTCACTACTCTCGATGAACTGTGGTATCGTGTTGAAGCTGCATGGGCAGCTGTACCTGTACACGCCATCCAAGCTCTGTTTGACTCAATGCCCAGGCGTATCAAGGCCGTTATTACGGCCAGAGGTGGTTGTTCAGGGTACTGATTTCTCAGGATCTATGAACCCAAATTGCGTGAAAATGTAGTCACATGTCAGTTCTAGTGTAATATATTTGTCCAATGAATACCCGTTTATCATCTGCATTTCTTCTTCGTGTAGCAATTTTAATGGCTAGTAGTGTATGTCTTAAAAACACGTCATTGTGAGTTTTTGGAGAATTTTCAAAAGAATATGACCGACATGTAGAAGGCACTACTTGTTGAATCCTTTCAGCGCTGCTACCAAGACCGGGAACAACGACTTCACCGTTGTATTGCTGCCGAAGGGAACGTCTATGAAGGGGACAATATTCTTTTTTTTTTTTTAAATACTTTGATAGATGAGAAATCAGTCTCATTACCTTTCTCACACACAATGTACACCCCAGGCAGATCGAAAGATTCTTCGATTACCTCTGATGAAGGGACGAATATCAACGCAAAGTGCTGGGACATCTAACTTCAAGCTGAGTTAATGTCTCGAGATGTCAAGCACTGACACCGAACTACGGACAACAGAGATGTACATAGAGTAGACAATGAGTCAAGTGGGGTATTGAGTGACTTTCTGTGGCCTTTAGAAGTCTCGGTTCTGTTTGTGGCTGTCTTATGGACGCTAAGCGTCTGTAGACGACTCGGCGTAAGGTCACAGAAAGCAACGATTTTGGAGACCTCCAGCGTGTGAAGAGCCGCTGGATACGGCAGCTGCACTGATTTGGCAATTGTTGAATCTGAATTATAGCCAGTATGTGGCAAGCTTGATAATCTCATGTATCATATCCCTCCTGACCAGGGTACCAAATGAGATATTCCAGCAGGATAGTATAAGACCCCATACAGCAATTCGCACCGCAGACCCTTGTGGAATGTACAGAGCCCTCAGTGCCCTGTCCAGTACCCTGATTTATTACCCTCAGAGAATGTCTGGAATATAATGAGAAGATGTGTGCTTTCATACCAGTCTTCAATCAGCAGTCTTCATGAAATGATACATCATGTGTACCAGGCATGGTAAGAAATTCCAGAAGATGTCATTCGGAAGCTCTTTGCTTCCATGCCATATCGATTAAAAGTGTTTATCCGTGCTCATGTAGGTCAAACCAAATACTGATGTTGAATATGGTCGAAATGAAAATTCAATAATTTAATATACGAGATGTGATGAACACCTCCATGAAGTTTAACAAAAATGGTCTGTTGCTTCGTGGTTTAACGCTTTCCGTTTCATTTACTTTATCAAAATGGCCGGAATATGCGCTAAGATGTCAGGCAATAAGTTGCATGGTAGCGAAAGTACGATTGGAGTCAAAAACTTTGTGAGATAACGAAGATTTGAATGTAAACAGGTAGTGACTGAGGAAGTTGGGTATAATTGCTTGACGGTGGTGGGGAATTTGTTGCAATAGGTGGAATCAATAGACTCACTCTTTCGCAGTGTTTATCCCGTCGCACGGCGTACGCTGTTTTCGTGATCTGGCGAATTCTGCTTTATTTTAACTTTGCAGCGGTGCCTTTTCTGTCACCACCGTTGACAATTAACTTAAAGGAGGGATGTTGTGAGCTCCTCTCTTTGTAAATCGTGTGTACTTTTTTCAGTGTAGTATCGTATTTCAACAACCTCTGTACCGTATTTTCCCAGTCGAAGACCTTGTACCAGCCCAGTATTTAACTCAGAAAGAGTGTAAATAGAGGAAATCAGAAACTAGTCACACAAAATAGGCTTATGGCTCAAGGCACTGTACTTGCACTTCTATCATTGAATTGCAATGCCAATAAAGATGGCAAATGATGAAATTTTACTAATGGTGCTTATACACCAACTTGACTGAATTTGTAAATGGTATCGCGTATACACGGTGCGAAGTTTAGTATACAGTATACATCTTTGGATGACAGAAAGGAGTACATCATCCCACGATGCAACAGCTTAATGCCAGAGTTAATCAGTACGTCGAGTAGGTAGAGAGCAGTCTTCTATCAACCTATGATCAGATGTTTTCAGTGTGTGAGAGATCTGGAGAAAATTTAAGCCAGGGCAACAGTCCAGCACCATCTGTATTGAGCTACGCCAGGACTGTAAGGGTAACATGCGGTCTTCCATTATTTTGTTGAAAGATAACGTCACAGAGACCTCATGGATAGGGCACACGTCAAAAATATAAGGGTTGCTGTTTCGGTTGCAGGCTATGCGAACCAAATACGATCGTGTTGTGTACCCGATGACGTCCTGTACAATCATGAAAAGTGCTGACTCGTGGCAGTCTGGCAACGTTCGTTCTCCTTAGATCCTATACACATGCTCAAGTCTATTGCGACGCTGTATGCGGAAGTGGTCATACTCTGAAAGAAATGTCGTGGTGCCACTCCTGTGTCCAATGCTGTTGTTCGGAGAAGCCCGTCGACGCAGGCCCTACTGCTGCGGGCTTCAAGAAAATCCGCATCAATGGTCACCATACTGAAAACCCGTTCAGCAGATGTTGCAAGTCGTGTAGATAGGAGGGTTGAATGAAAAGTAATGCCTCCACCTTCGTTAACTGGGTTTGGATGAGAATATTTTAATAAATCAAACGCAGAAGTAATCCTTAGAATGTGATCTTTAATTACCATTATTCACTTTCCCGCATAATCACCAGCCAATTGGATACATTTCTGCCAACGATGAACAAATTTTCTGAAGCCGTCCCGAAAGAAGCCGACACTCTCGCATCCACAGTCTCACAGTTCTCTCAACGTCCTCATTAGAAGCATAATGATGTCCCATGATTAAATGGAGAAAGGCGTCACCTTCATTCTCGTAGCGCTAGAGGAGTTCCACGCATATTTCAAGTCTCTCAGCTTTCATTTCAGGAGTCAGCATCCGGGATACCCAACGTGCACATATCTTCCGATAGCCAAGCACAGCATTAATGTGACCCACAGGTTCCTGTGAAATGCCGACTGTGCTTGCAATTTCTCTCTGAATGGTACAACGATCGTCCTGAATCGATCTGCCAACATTTTTCTTGTGAAACTCAGTGGTTGCTGTCACAGGACGTCCAACTCTGTCTGTCACGCAGATCAGATGTTCCCGCCTCCACATCTTTAAACTTACTCGCCCAACGACGCACAGTACTCGCATCAACACAATCACTATAAACTTCTTCCATTCTCTGATGAATCTCCTTTGGTGTGACACCTTCTGCTGTCAAGAAGTCGATGACTGCACGTTGGTTAAATTGCATTGACCGACCATTTGCACATGGGTCCATACTATTCACTGTAACAACACAACCGTTCAGTGCTAATGCTTCCCGCCAACTGGAGCTGTAGAGAAGAGTCTACGGAAGAAGCCAGTACCTGCCGCGTACCAATGCTCCCAACTGTTGAAAAGTTACGAAGGTGGAGGCATTGGTTTTCAGTCAACCCTCGTACTTGTCTTGCTGGAAACAAGCGCATATCCTGACTCAAGTTACGTGTCGTGACAATAAGATCCCGCGCAGTGGAGAGAAAAAGCTGCCTTCCCTCTCGGGCCCTAGTCGTGTGGTAACAGTGAGGTCCTGGATGGAGTTAGGCCCTCGTGAACTCATTGATTCTATGACACTTCCTGGTGGATTGAAACTTTATGCCGGACCGAGACTTAAATTCAAGAACTTTGCCTTTCGTGAGCAAGTGCTCTGCGGACTCAGCGCACACTCCACTGCAGTGTGAAAATGTCATTATGGTGTCACAGATATCATATCTGCATGACACTCGTGGGATCTCGACCGACACGACTAGCAATAATGGGGAACGATAAACTGGAGTCTCGATAGGCGACAATCCTGCCGCTTCAATATTCCAACACGTGTCGGAAGACGTCGATCCACCATACAAGAGGAGTAACACAATCTGTTCACAAACAATCTACATTCTTATGTGGTTTCTGAATGAGACTTCCACTGCATAATATTTCCTTAAGTCGTACAGAGAAAGTCGATGGTTTTATCCTTTCCAGTTGAAACGTCCCCTTTGAAAAATTATGAATTACTGTGCTAGTAAACTACGTTATTTGATACAGAGACAGCCGAGTAAAACTGGACGTACTCAGACAGTTCTCTCTTTACTTATTCTATCATCACTAAACTGACACACAATATTTTTAGCGCAACGCAGTCTGACTTTCAATAATCCCTACAACAGAATGGCCCTGACTAACAACAACCTATATCTTACATCAATCACTTACCTCACAAAAATCTTCGTTACTCGAACTACTGCAATACAGCGAGCGGCAATACTGCCAACTAAATAAAAGATTCTAACTACTGAAGGCAATAACTACTGATAGGCATAGTTAGCAAATGAAAGATTTTGATAGAGAACAAAGAATGCATTTACCTTAATAATTGGACACACGTCCACATCGTCCGCTTATAGTAACCTCTCAAAACTCCGGCATCTCTCTCTCTCCACATCCACCACTGCTGGCGGCTCACCTCCAACTACCCAACGCTGTGCGCTGTTCACATCCAACTGCCCAACACTATACAAGCGAATATCCCAACAATGAGTCCAGCCAGCCACAGTCTCCACACAGCACAGTCAGTGATCTTCATACAGAGCGCTACGTGGCGTTACCAACATAAAAACCTAAACAGCCTACTTAAACTGTTTTGTGCGGTTGCGCTGAGATGATAATCATTTGCACGTAGCAATATGTAGTACATTTCATGCTAATTTGACATTTGTTGCATACACCCTTCGAGGTGCTACAGTTTCAGTGGCTAACAGGATATAAAACAGCGGTTGGAGGAATTCAGTGCAACTTATAATTATGGGCAGACGAGCTGTTTAGTACAGTAAAAGGCTGCGTCATTAATTTTTCAAAAGAAATTGCTGGAAGTGCTGTGAGTGGGACGCTGCGGCACGATCGAGTGAGTAAATCTGTGGACAGCGTTAGGTCGGCTGCAGGTAGCAGGGAGCGGCGGTAACTCACGCGCCTGCGCGGTACAAGGTGCGCGGTGCGCTCAACACGCCGCAGCCGGCCGGGTTTTCGCGAGCCCGCCAGTAGATAAATCGCGGCGCCGCAGTTAGTATTTCAGCGACCCAGCCGAGCCGAGCCGGGCAGGGCACGGCAGAGCAGAGCCGCATTCTTGCGGCGGAGCGTTGCCGCCGCCGCCGCTGCTGCGGTGTCGCCTTACGCCGCAATGGCCGCCGGTGCTGCCTAATTGAATTAAGATTTCAGCGGCCGTCCGCATGCCGGTCACGGCGCACCTGCTAGCCTAGCTGTCCGGCCGCTTTTTGCACAGCAGCTCGTCTTGATGAGGCACAAGTTTAAGCGAGCACTCGCTTACCCAGAGCTGTTTCTATTCAGATGCGCACCCGGAGCAGTTGATTGGCAAAATTTGATTTCACGGTAGCTGCTCCTGTGTCAAACCTCCGCATTAAAGCTAATGTACGAGAACACGTTGAAGGCTTCCAGGAACTAGCACTGGAACTTGAGCATCAGCTGGGATTCTTCAGATAACAAGTAATCGACGTATTAGAGGCTACAGGAGCAAGGTGATACATGCTCGCTCTGACGGCGAGTGACTGAGCATTTAGTTGAAAGGTGCCTTATTTTTCTACGAAATTCCATTTCAGTTCAATGCGCGTTTTCCGACTAATTGCGTCCTTAAAGTGCGATTCTGAAAGTTATTCAAAATCCCCACCTACTGGAGCTCTTCGCAAAGTAAGGAACGATCGATCGCGAAATGGAAACCTCTGTGAAAATAAAAAATGTTTTATATACAACAGTTAGCTACACCTCCGAGTTACCTACCTACACAGTTGCCGCTCCGACGCAGACGTTTGTCATAACATTGCACCAACTTCCCAATACCCTCGTCAGAGCAGGCGGCCGTACGTGCTTTCCGCCAATTCAGTAAAGTAACACCTTAAGTTACACGGCTGTTGGTGAATTTCATTGACATTTACTTAACTAGCTGACGTCCCCTGTCCTTGCTGGACCAACAGAGACTTTCTCCACGCTGGTCTACAGCTCGTTGTCTGTGACAAAATGTTGTCGGTCCATGTGAGCAAAAATGAAAATCAGGGGGAGCCAATCACAGGTTGTATTGTGGGTGATCACTTTCCATCGAAAACGCTGCAGTAGTATCTGTATTGCTGCGTTGCCCCTGCAGAGTGCGACCGAGACTTTTGAGGAAGGAAACGCATGATAGTTACGTTATGTGGGTTGCATGACATAGGGCGAAATATTTCACCAGACCCTCATACTTGGCGGGCGACACTACTTTCTGCACATCTTTACATGCTTACTATGTGCGCCGCCCTACATGACAGTGTAAAGCTACATCGGATTTTCATTGAGGTTTCCGTTTCGCACCTGATCGGACCTTGCTTTCCGAATAGCCGTCGTAATTCCATCCTTGAAGTGAGATTCTGGAAGTTATTCAAAATGCCAATCTAAGCGTGAAGCAGTTTCCAGCCCAAAGGCTAAAATCTTTGACCTGTTTATCTGGCAGCTTTTGCTTTTCTGACTTTGCCGAGAATGTTGCAGAGACCCGGTTCGAAGTTAAAAGGAGGTTGTTACCGTTGTATTCGGTCTACAACTTCACTTCCTCTGCTTTTTCTCGAAGTGCGAGGCTTTATTGTGATAAACTTACAAAAAATTCACGATTCAAAGTATTGGCCATACGAATCCCACGGCGGAAGAAGCTGTGCATCTTTTGAGGGAACTCAAGATTCGATCCAATTTTGTACTTGCTCATATGACTGGAGGTCCAAATCAGTCAGGTCGTGGTGCCATTGAGCAAAAGTGGTGGTAGTCAGAGAGAGCAGTGTCTGGAGAATAGGGCGAGTGGTTTAGGACTTCCATTTCAACGTTTCCAGTTATGTTTTAACGAGTTTGCGATATGGGATCGAGCAATGTAATGCTGCAAAATAGCGTCTTCGTGTCTGTCGCTATAGTGTGGCCATTTGCCTTTCGGTGCTCGGCTCAAACAAATTGACTGCTTTCGACAACGATCTCCCGTGAATATTTCCGTCTGCTTCACTAGCTTCAAATGGTTCAAATGGCTCTGAGCACTATGGGACTTAACTGCTGTGGTCATCAGTACCCTTGAACTTAGAACTACTTAAGCCTAACTAACCTAAGGACATCACACACATCCATGCCCGAGGCAGGATTCGAACCTGCGACCGTAGCGGTCGCGCGGTTCCAGACTGTAGCGCCTAGAACTGCCCGGCCATCAGTAGCTTCGAAAACCTTCTGTCTTCCACCGCCATGGAAGTCTTCGACGTCATTTCACCGTTTTTGAAGTTTCTGCACGTTCTTTCATTAATAGGTGCCTCACAATAATAGGTGTTACACAGCATTTTATGAGACTCAGCCGCAGATTTCTTTACATTAAAGTAGAAAATTAAAACTTTCCACAAATTATGGGAATTGGGCTCGTATGGTGACATATCCAATCAAGAATAACTTTATTATGCAATTACCAATCGACTAATATTCTGAAGGTGTCCTACTACCATCTGTTGCAAAACGGAGGAAGCAAAGTTGTACACCTAATTTGTTTCGTAGTGATTGATGATATTTAATGTAACTATCAGCAGAACACTATTACTGACATAATTCATTCGTACCTATTACACAAATAATGCGTTCCACGACGGATCCTACTACATTTTTTCACAGGCTAGGATTCGACAACAGAAAAGTGAGTTTTCACCACTCGCCTTCTTTTAAGATAATGGGTACTTTCAGCTTTTATTCAATGCGTTTGTTCTTGCTGTTAAAGTTCCACTAATTCTCAATAAATCAATACCGTTTGTGCTTTGTCACTGAAATACTAGAAATACTCCGTAAGCTACTTTACTGCGGTAGAGACTGCAACTTTTGCGGACACTTGGCGTTTGGGACAAGGTAGTATTGAACGTACATACTTTTTCTAATAAGTTCTTACTGTACACTAAGTTGTATGTAGGAGTCTCCGCATTCCTTATACAGGTGATACTACTCTTCACAGCCAGAGGCTAGATGATTAGAAAAGCTCGTCGCCTTCGATCGAATTGATCTTTTTCACACATAAAGAATCGCCAAGTTCGTCGGGTCCGCATTACTTCTTGGAGAGAACGTTGTTTCTGTCGTAATGAAGACTAGCATGACGTCATCAACCGTAATCGGGAATTGCTGTTGAAATTTTGTGTTACTGTGCCAGCGAATATACAATTTAAAACAGGAACTGTAATACATTCGTTATGTGCCGCTCAAATCCTTTCGCCTCTTTTGCTACAAAGGGATCGTCGAAAGTGCTTATTTATATTTTGCCACAATTTTAGACCTAGCTGTCGACAGATGCGGGAAAATCCCCCGAACATTATCAGATTCTGTTAAAGTTATGGTAGCATTGGTTCATTGCTGTTGCGAAATGCGCCCTCTCACTGCCGACAGCAACACGGCGAATCGGGCAGCCAATACATTAATGTTTCTTCCAGAGTGTATTGTGCAATATTTTCACAAAGTAAAGAAATAAGTTCGGACCCCGTGTTACTTCTATTTTTAAGGAGACAATAACTGGCAAACGGTAGTTTTCTGCTTCTGTGAAGACTTCTCTGTTGACCAGTCCAACGAGTTCGATAATATCATCACGATGCCGTCTTGAATAAAAGAATGCAAAAAGAAAAGCATTATTAACGGCTTGTCAATGACGACAGCATTAGAGTTGGAGCTCAAACTAGAGCAGCTCTACGATAGGGAAAGACATCGACAGCGCCTTGTATATACATCTACATCTATATTTATACTCCACAAGCCACCCAACGGTGTGTGGTGGAGGGCACTTTACGTGCTACTGTATTACCTCCCTTTCCTGTTCCAGTCGCGTATGGTTCGCGGGAAGAACGACTGCCGGAAAGCCTCCGTGCGCGCTCGAATCTCTAATTTTACATTCGTGATCTCCTCGGGAGGTATAAGTAGGGGGAAGCAATATATTCGATACCATCCAGAAACGCACCCTCTCGAAACCTGGACAGCAAGCTACACCGCGATGCACAGCGCCTCTCTTGCAGAGTCTACCACTTGGGTTTGTTAAACATCTCCGTAACGCTATCACGCTTACCAAATAACCCTGTGACGAATCGTGCGGCTCTTCTTTGGATCTTCTCTATCTCCGTCAACTGACCTGGTACGGATCCCACACTGATGAGCAATACTCAAGTATAGGTCGAAAGAGTGTTTTGTAAGCCACCTCATTCGTTGACGGACTACATTTTCTGAGGACTCTCCCAATGAATCTCAACCTGGCACCCGCCTTACCAACAATTAATTTTATTTGATCATTCCACTTCAAATCGTTCCGTACGCATACTCCCAGATATTTTACAGAAGTAACTGCTACCAGTGTTTGTTCCACTATCATATAATCATACAATAAAGGATCCTTCTTTCTATGTATTCGCGATACATTACATCTGTCTATGTTAAAGGTCAGTTGTCACTCCCTGCACCAAGTGCCTATTCGCTGCAGATCTTTGTGCATTTCGCTGCAACTTTCTAATGCTGCAACTTCATACAGCATCATCCGCGAAAAGCCGCATGGAACTTCCGACAGTATCTACTATCTACTATCTACTATCAGCAGCCATGCCTTCATTAACCCCATATGATGTAGGGAATAGAGGAAATATCTATTCTGGTGACATGACGGGAATTTTAAGTTGACTGCTTCCCAATGAAAATCAAATATTTTAACTGCTGAACCAACTCATTTTGTTATAGAAAGATGTTAACTAATACTTTCGATATCTAGATTTGGAGATCACCTTTGATTAATTCAGCACCGCCTTGGAAAAGATGTCGATCACCAAACTGAATTCGCTTGCAAGTATTGTCTCAAATTTAATCTAAAAAACCACCACGTTATGAGAATGAAAAAATTCGTTTTCTGAGTTGTCATTAATTTACGACATCTACAGAGAACGTTCACGCTGTCAGTCAAACCAACGGCAATCACCTCACGTGCATGAATTTGTTTGTCCAATATCATTTACCCTTTATAGGCACAGAAACTCGACGGTGTAGAAGCACCGATTTATGTGTGGTTGGGGGTTGGGGGGGGGGGGGGGGGGAGTGAAGAGCTAGAAAATTTTTATGCTCACGGCCTTAGGCCTAAATTATTTCATATCACATTTCTTGTACCATTTATTTCGACGGGATATAAAACTCTCTCTTTAATTATTTATGTATTACTTACGCCATTAACCTACAGCCACACAAGTTGCCTTGAGACAGCTTGAAATGTGACAGTAACTGTATGAAATGAACATAGTAAGTTTGCAGCTAGATCTCCGAAGCGTACCACCATTATGTCTGAGAAGAAATAGTAATGGAGAAAAGTAGTATCTTCAAAATGCATTAGAAAACGTATCAACGTCTGTCCGAAATCAGATGCTATGGGCCGTTCAAAGTTTGTGGCTTCCTGAAGGAATATAGTTTTGGTCGTAATTTTGTAATGGAAGCGCACGTTTCTGCTTCTGGGTACGATTTTCCTTAAGAGTCTAAATACTTCTACGAGAAGGGGTCTGACAGTCTTAGTTCCCGTGTCACTCCAAAGATGCCATAAAGAATGGACCAGCTCTGTGTCCAACACGTCCCTTCATTTTCCACCGTATAAATACAACATGGAAGTATTTGGACGACGACTGCTTTTGCTACTTTTCCCCGTACACGGTATGTTGTCAACATTTGTGGATATTGGTAAAACGTGATTTATGATTGTGATTATTGGATATATGGCATTACTGATAAATGAAATCCTCCTCGAAGGTTTCTCATGCAATATGCATCCACACTGGTCCTAAATTTCCTATGTCAAGTACCTACCTGCCGTTGGGTTGTTACCCCGGTCTCCTCTGATCTCATGTGGTCCACCAAATAACTTCCTTGTTCTGTGTCCTATATATTCTCCTGGCTATACGCCCTGTTCACCTCCATTTAATTTTTATGACAGTCATGAATACATCTATCCGCATCTTTTCCCTGATTATTTTTATGTCTCTCCTAGAACTTCCTAAAATATACATCTGAATTACTAGGCCAGCAGGTTTTCGCATCACAAGTCCCACTGAAATACGTGAAAGCTAGATATATATACTGATTCCAAACTTTCTATTCGAGACACATTGAAAGACTATTCACTTTACAAAAATCACTCCATTCCAACAGTTACTTTTATTTCGTTTGCTGTCCAAACGTTCAAATGTGTGTTAATTCCTAAGGGACCAAACTGCTTAGGTCATCAGTCCCTAGACGTACACACTACTTACACTAACTTATGATAAGAACAACACACACGAACCTCCGGCGGTAGGGGCCGCGCAGTCCGTGACATGACGCTTCAAACCGCGCGGCCACTCCGCGCGGCATTTGCTGTCCATCGAACAGTTCTCTTCAGTTTCTTAGAATACATAAGCTCATCAACTGGTTGAATGAGTTCATTGTTAATTTGTATAATTTTCTTTTCGAGATATTGCTTCTATATTACCGGCCGAAAAATGTTCCTATTGGAGCACAAAAAAGACGAATATGCTCCTGTTTAAAAGACTGACTGAAAAGTGGGGTGCTAGTAGCCTCGTACTATATTTCTCAGCACATATTTTAAAGATTTTCCCAAAAATTTTGGAATGTGAACATATATGCACTGCTTTTAACATGTAACTCACCTCTCACTCCTATAAGGTCTCCTAATTGTAACCCGAAGACAATCACAAGTCCATTGCTGTAAGTCGTTCATAACTATCCACTACCATGTCCTATTCTCACTCACTGATTCTGTCCAGCTCATCGTCATTATCTGTTTGTGTCTCTCTGACTGTCACTGTGTCACTGTTTCTTGTCTCACAGTCACAGTCTCCTTCGTTCTGCCCTCCTACCACTACTGCCACTGACTCCTTCTTGCTCTGTCTTACTGCTGCTATCTTATTCACTCGTCCCACTGCTGCTGTCTCTTCTCACCGTCACTGTCTCTCTCTTCTTCGTTGATATTTTCAGATTCTGTCTCTCATTGTCATTGGCTCTCACCTGCCCAACTTCCACTTCCTCCTCTTTATTCCTCTCCCGCTGTCACTGTCTCCTTCACTCTTTTCCTAGAAATGTTCTGTCAGTGTCAACTACGTTCCACTGCCACTGTGTCCCTCAATTCCTCTCACACTTCCATTGTATCCTTCGCTCATTCTGTAAAACAACCACTGTGTTCTGTTTTCCAGTATGTATCACTGTTCCGTCTCTTTCCCTCTGTCTCTTACTTTTTCAGCATGAAAAGGAGCGAATATGTTCACGTGCCAAAATTTTTGGGAAGTTTTTAACAGTGCTAAGGATGATAGAATTAGGCAGCTGGTACCCCACTTTTCAGTCACAGGCTTTTAAACATCAGCATATTCGCCTTTTTTGTACTCCGATAGGAGCATTTACCCACTGGTTCCCTTCTTTTCCTTGCTACATCAAGGCATAAAGCTCGTATGAAACTAACTATGAAGGTTAGTAAAATTTTGATAGTTTACTTATGTGGAATTGAAATAAAGCAAAACTAACTTTAATACTCAGACCGGATTTTACGTGCTGAAGAATTTTGCTTGTACTTTAGTACTATAACGTGAGGTACCGAGAACCCTTCTAATGATAACGGAGACACTTTACAACACGTTTCTCTGTCTTACGTCAGTTTATAAAATGCAGTTTCACCTCACACCAAATTAAACGTGCGTATTTTACTGTTCAAGTGGGATAACTTTGAACCTGTCTATATCAGAAACGGAAAAAGATATCAAAACAATTTTCGTGGTGGTCCGAGATCGCAAACATGGAAACATATCGTAAAAATTACAGCCATTTGCTGTGCATTGCTGCCTTGGTATCCGCGGCTTGGATTTGATACCCAAGAACCAAGTTTTTGGGGCGTTTATCGATAACGGATAAAGATTTTTGAAAAAGAGAAGACGGCACCTCTAGATATATGCATAGAGAATATATAGTTAACGTTTGAGTAATTTCCCACGGTTAGTTATCTAGATATCCGCTGCTGACGACGAAAAAACAGTGAAAAAGTCATTTCTCGGATTTTGTCAGGAACCTCCCAGGAAATAAATAGTGCCTCCACAAGCCTCTTATTCACACTGTAGACCATATATAATGCAACAAGAATCAAATGATTTACTCCATGTACCTAAGCTAAAGGACATGTGTAACATTCAAGCATTGACCCTGTACTGCAGGATAATGGCAGTAAGGCGATCCTTTTGTTGGCTATACAAAGTGCTCTGGCCTAAGGGCTATCCAGAACACTTGATAGTGCCTTCCTATCGCCAATAGAACTCGAGGTAGGAGTGATGAAAAACTCTCGTTTTGATATGGGGTGTTTTGGAACATATTGGTAGCGCATGATACCGCATTCGTACCTATGAAAGTCTCATTACGGTTGATTTTGAGGCCTACGTGTAAACGTGGTGTAATAAATTCTTCCATTTGTTGTTGATGAGACGGAGAATATAATGACAATAACACATCTAAGGTAATACAGATACGTTGTATTTTCACATTACTTGCGGGAGTGTGGATGGGTGTTGACGAACACTCCATTCATATATGTTATGGTTATTAGTTGCAATTTACCAGTGTTTCATTCAGATGATAGAAGATGGAGATTGTGTGTCATATTCTCTTTATCTAGGATGTATTAACGCTTGCGACGCAAATTACCAGCCACACAAATTTGCTGTTATTCGAAGATTTTGTGCATAGTCTGTACTGGATTCACGTCCGTAACAATCCGGTATATGAGTTTGTGAAACTCGGCAGCCCCCTGGGTTCTATTCAGAACAAATATCTTCTATGAAATGGAAATGAGCGTTTGGCGTATTCGGCCGGGAGGCCCCTTGCGGGGCAGGTCCGGCCGCCTTGGTGCCGGTCTTATTACATTCGACGTCACATTGGGCGACCTGCGCGCCGTATGGGGATGAAATGATGATGAAGACAACACAACACCCAGTCCCTGAGAGGAGAAAATCCCCGACCCAGCCGGGAATCGAACCCGGGCCCGTAGGACGGCAACCTGTCACGCTGACCACTCAGCTATCGGGACGGACAATATCTTATATGATGACTCCACATTTCACACACACTTTTTCTCTTTCATTGTTACGAAGCAGATCTATGATAGCAATGTACACCTACTGTTTGTCACCACGTACTCCAAGCACTTCCACGTGCCGGCAGCAGGTTTAACCTCCCTGCCGTTCATTCCCTATTCTCCCATAATGACAAAAACACAACACTACACTACAGGAACTCCTATCACATATTCACAGAAGATAGGTAAGCATATGAAAACTTGTAACAGAAGGAAGTAATGGCAAACGTCTTCCACTACGATCTGGTTCTGGACAGCAATGTGTGCTATCTGCATCGCTTCATACCTCACTGCGAACGGAAATCGCCTTATGGTTCCCAGAAGAGCACCATTTATTATGTGATGATGATAGTCAAATTTCACGAATATTGCATCACAAGTGATTTCCCGGAAATTCCAGTTAGTGACGCAGGCAGCCGAGCATGGATATGTCTAACCAGGTGTGTGCGTCATCGTATTTAAAAAAGCGAACGTTTGGGACTGGTAAAAGCCGTTTGTTTCTGTTAACCAACTGATGGTACGACTCGTCTTCGCACGGAAGCCCGCATCTCCGAAACACTTTGTTAGGCGTTACGCGGGTTGGGCGTGAACTGCGGCTGAGAGAGCTGGTGCGAATCCTCTTACTGAGATATGAATTTGCGAAACAGCACGTGATTCAAATATACGAGAGAGGAAATGAAATAACTGCCCCCTTTCTAAAACGGTTGTATTGAGAAATACGGCGGGACGACGTCCTGACGATTCATTTATGTCACAGTGCGAACCAACGCTCGGTTTATTGCTTATTTGAGGACACGATTGTTTTGCTTAAGTAATTATGACACTTTCGCAACTTTATTGACTTAGATCACTAAAGCTCCGTTGCTCAGTGGTTCTCGCCTCACTGGTTACGAAAGAATTCATATCAGCAAACATTATGTTACGTAGAGAAAATTTCATTGCCAAGGCTATGTTTCTTTGCATGGACACTTTTCTCTATTTAAGAAGTTTTTTAATGAGTTATCGCTGAAGAAAATTCTATCTAAAATTTTTAATTTTGTTCAATTATTGATTATGCGCTTTTATCGACTGTTTAATAAATTCTGAGAAGGAACCTTTGAGGCACAACATTTCATGGTAGAGAAAGATGGACTGAGGGAAAACCGGAACAGAAGAGGATCGAAGCATTTGAGATGTGGAGCTACAGTAGAATGTTGAAAATACGATGGACTGATAAAGTAAGAACTGAAGAGTTTCTCCGCACAATCGACGATGAAAGGAATATATGGAAAACTCTGACAAGAAGAAGAGACAGGATGATATGACTGAAGACATTTATTAAGACAGAGGCAGATGTAGAGGGTAAAAATTGTAGAGGAAGACAGAGATTGTAAAACATCCAGCAGGTAATTGGGGACGTAGGCTGCAAGTGCTACTCTAAGATGAAAAGGTTGTGAAAAAAATCGCCTTCTCCCCTACCACTTCCCCACCACCATCGCTAGAACTGTTGGGGATGTCCTAATTCAATAGCATTTTTCCAGATAATACGTGTTCCACGAATGGTTGGAGTTACTCCAACGATCCCCTGTTGATTAGACAATAATACAGTTCTTTCTCGATTTTTTTCTGTGCTTCTACCTCCCACCACCCTCTCACCTTCATTCCTGAACCCATCTGTAATTGTGCTAGGGTCTTCTTACCCCAGGAGTATGTTTTTCCAAATTGTGCGGAACAGAAGAAATACACTCCTGGAAATGGAAAAAAGAACACATTGACACCGGTGTGTCAGACCCACCATACTTGCTCCGGACACTGCGAGAGGGCTGTACAAGCAATGATCACACGCACGGCACAGCGGACACACCAGGAACCGCGGTGTTGGCCGTCGAATGGCGCTAGCTGCGCAGCATTTGTGCACCGCCGACGTCAGTGTCAGCCAGTTTGCCGTGGCATACGGAGCTCCATCGCAGTCTTTAACACTGGTAGCATGCCGCGACAGCGTGGACGTGAACCGTATGTGCAGTTGACGGACTCTGAGCGAGGGCGTATAGAGGGCATGCGGGAGGCCGGGTGGACGTACCGCCGAATTGCTCAACACGTGGGGCGTGAGGTCTCCACAGTACATCGATGTTGTCGCCAGTGGTCGGCGGAAGGTGCACGTGCCCGTCGACCTGGGACCGGACCGCAGCGACGCACGGATGCACGCCAAGACCGTAGGATTCTACGCAGTGCCGTAGGGGACCGCACCGCCACTTCCCAGCAAATTAGGGACACTGTTGCTCCTGGGGTATCGGCGAGGACCATTCGCAACCGTATCCATGAAGCTGGGCTACGGTCCCGCACACCGTTAGGCCGTCTTCCGCTCACGCCCCAACATCGTGCAGCCCGCCTCCAGTGGTGTCGCGACAGGCGTGAATGGAGGGACGAATGTAGACGTGTCGTCTTCAGCGATGAGAGTCGCTTCTGCCTTGGTGCCAATGATGGTCGTATGCGTGTTTGGCGCCGTGCAGGTGAGCGCCACAATCAGGACTGCATACGACCGAGGCACACAGGGCCAACACCCGGCATCATGGTGTGGGGAGCGATCTCCTACACTGGCCGTACACCACTGGTGATCGTCGAGGGGACACTGAATAGTGCACGGTACATCCAAACCGTCATCGAACCCATCGTTCTACCATTCCTAGACCGGCAAGGGAACTTGCTGTTCCAACAGGACAATGCACGTCCGCATGTATCCCGTGCCACCCAACGTGCTCTAGAAGGTGTAAGTCAACTACCCTGGCCAGCAAGATCTCCGGATCTGTCCCCCATTGAGCATGTTTGGGACTGGATGAAGCGTCGTCTCACGCGGTCTGCACGTCCAGCACGAACGCTGGTCCAACTGAGGCGCCAGGTGGAAATGGCATGGCAAGCCGTTCCACAGGACTACATCCAGCATCTCTACGATCGTCTCCATGGGAGAATAGCAGCCTGCATTGCTGCGAAAGGTGGATATACACTGTACTAGTGCCGACAGTGTGCATGCTCTGTTGCCTGTGTCTATGTGCCTGTAGTTCTGTCAGTGTGATCATGTGATGTATCTGACCCCAGGAATGTGTCAATAAAGTTTCCCCTTCCTGGGACAATGAGTTCACGGTGTTCTTATTTCAATTTCCAGGAGTGTACTTCAACCGAAGTCGGCAGGGGTGGCCTAGCGGTTCTAGGCGCTACAGTCTGGAACCACGCGACCGCTACGGTCGCAGGTTCGAATCCTGCCTCGGGCATGGATGTGTGTGTGGTGTACTTAGGTTAGTTAGATTTAAGTAGTTCTAAGTTCTAGGGGACTGATGACCTCACTAGCTAAGTCCCATAGCGCTCAGAGCCATTTGAACCGTACTTCAACCGTGCAACACAAAAAGTAAATATAAATATTCGGGAAAAGAAAAGGATGCAGCAAGGTAAGCTACATAGAACTGAAATTAATAGGATGTGAAGGAAGCTAAAGCGAAATGTCTATAGAAAAAAATGTACTGAAAAGGAAAGGGATATCGAAAGGGCATGTTCAGGACATATAAAAAAACAGCGTTCGGAGAATTTAAAAGTTAAGGCGTAATTGTTGTGAGCACATAAGAAATCCGCTTCTTAACGCAGTGGAGAGAACAGAGAGGTGGAAGGAATATACTGAAGAACTCTATGCACGAAGAGTGTGCTAATGTGATAGATGATGAAGTGGGTGTTTTGATGGACATCGGGGATCATGTATTAATCAAATTTCACAAACCTTTGAACCGTTACTCTGAGTTGACGAAATTGGCGCTGGAGAGGCAACGAGAAGACCAGTGAAAAATCTGAAGACCCTCGATCCCATAAAAAAAGCCGCCTTGAGGAGACAGAGGTCCGTTTGGAAGACTGCTGCACGCGGCTAGTGCAGCGAGGTGGAGTCCTGTAACGCACACTTGGCGTGGGCAAGCCCAGCGCGTGTGCTGCTCGGTACCAGGGGTGCGGGCGGAGGCGGCTGGGCTGAGTGAGTGCGGCCGTTGGCGATGCTGCTCGCCGGCCGTGACGGCGCGCGATATCCCGTAGGACACGGCCCGGGGCCGGGCGCGGGCCCAGGCGGTGCCTCCAGGTGTCACCTGTTCCGGCCGCAGACACGCGCCACCGCTCTCCCGGCTTCCGGCCGTCGCCAACTGCTGCTGCTGCTGCTGCTCGTGCTGATGGCAGCGGCGCTGGCGTCGGTCCGCTTAGCTGCGCCTTATGCTGGAGGCCAGACGCGACGAGTCAGCCACCACCTACCTCCAGAGCCCTGTCAACCTGGTCAGCGAGGTAGCGCGTACGAGAAGAATGGGATTAAAATCCCCATCTCACCAATCAGAGGGTCCCCAGATTATTTCTTCCGCCATTCCAAAATATCTGTGATATCGACGTTACTGTCAGTGACGCTGAGAGACGCTGAGAGACATCTAAGGTCGCTGGAATTAAACAAGGCTGCAGGGCTCCACGGAATCATACAATGAAGGCTTTCACGACCGGATGGTACTGTTGTTGATAATTCTTCCGGGTTATATGGCCGTGGTCCATGGAATTCTTCTATTCCTAACGTTTCGTCCAATACTACGTTGGACATCTTCAGAGGTATGGCTGGTCCTACCCGTACGTGCGTGCTGTTAGTACGACTACAGCACGCATACGGCATTTTGTCATTTTCTGAAAGTCATGATATTTCAAATATCTATTATTTAAATGAGACATATAGTTGCTAATAAATAACTGTCTGAGTATCAGCCAGTTATATTTACAAATAACGAAGTTATTAACAAATCAAGTTTTCAGAGTTGAAGTCCCATAGGCCTTCCAATTTATAAGAACTTTAACTTTTGTCCCTTAAGCTCTGAGCGATGACGTCACAAACCTGCTGCAGGACTCAGCAGGACCAGCCATACCTCTGAATATGTCCAACGTAGTATTGGACGAAACGTTAGGAATAGAAGAATTCCATGGACCACAGTCATATAACCCGAAAGAATTATCAACAATTCCACGGAATCGCTGCCAGATTCTACCCAAAATTTACAGCTGTGCTGGCTCCTGTTTTAACCATAATATATCGTACATTCCTGGAACAAAAAAAACTGTGCCCTATGATCAGAAGCAGCCCAAGTCACACTCGTCTACAAGAATAGTAAGAGAAACGATCCAAAAATTAATATCCTATCTCACTGACGTCATAATGTTGTAGAATCCAATAACTAATTATGAGCTCAAGGATGATGAGGTACTTCGGACACAATTTCACAACCTCCACCCCCCCTGCCCCCCAAAAAAATCATCAAAATCCAAGGCTCCAGGAGACGAGGTACTGGCAGAACTAAAGCTGTGAGGACGGGGCGTGAGTCGTGCTTGGGTAGCTCAGTTGGTAGAGCACTTGCCCGCTTAAGGGAAAGATCCGAGTTCGAGTCTCGGTCTGGCACACAGTTTTAATCTGCCACGAAGTTTCATATCAGCGCACACTCCGCTGCAGAGTGAAAATCTCACTCTGGAAACATCCCCTAGGCTGTGGCTAAGCCATGTTTCCGCAATAACCTTTCTTTCAGGAGTGCTAGTTCTGCAAGGTTCTCAGGAGAGCTCATGTAAAGTTTGGAAGACAGGAGACGAGGTACTGGCAGAAGTAAAGCTGTGAGGACGGGGCGTGAGTCGCGCTTGGGTAGCTCAGTTGGTAGAGCACTTGCATGCGAAAGGCAAAGGTCCCGAGTTCGAGTCTCGGTTCGGCACACAGTTTTAATCCACCAGGAAGTTTTATATCAGCGCACGCTCCGCTGCAGAGTGAAAATCTCATTCTGGCATCAAAATCCAGCTTCCGCTTTTCTCACATGGCATCTATTCCTTGACTCCCTAAAAGCATCTGGAATGGTATTACTCAGACGACTATCAACAAAAGTAATATTATATGACTATCAAATAAGATTTGTGACTGCATCGAGGGTTTCTTGGTAGGAAGAACGCAGCTTGTTATCAGTCGAGCCGTAGGGATGTGCGTTGGGATCCTTGTTGTTCATACAACCTGATCAGAAAGCAGTAACGTCAGACTTTAGCGTATGAAGCTTCTGTCCACCATGAAGAAGTTCCTGAATAGGATTTCGGAGTAGTCCAAAGCAACTTGTTTTACATGTTCGGAAATGTAAAGTTATGCGCTTGATAACAGGTTGAAAATTCATATCCTATGACTACATCTACGAGTCACAACTGGATCTGTCAGCTCGTTGAAATACCTCGGGGTAACAATTTGTGCTGAAGTTTAATAGAGTAATCTGTGGAGACAACTCAGGAGAAATCTGCATACAGCATTAAAGATCATGGAGAATAAATGAAAGCTTTGAGGCTCTCCAGCGACCTGTAAAGGCAGTTGAAAAGAATTGATAGCGCATTAAAGTAAGGGTGACGGAATGTATTCAGATTAAATCAGGTGATACTGAGGGAATTAGATTAGGGAATGATACAACAAAAGCAATAATTGAGTTTTATTATTTAGACAAAAAATTAACTCGTGATGGCTGAAGTAGAGAGTGCATAAAACGAAAACTGGCAACAGAAAGAAAAGCTTCTTCTGAAAAAAAGGTGTCTTAACATAAAACATAAATTTATTTGCTAGGACATCTTTTCTGAAAGTATCTGCGCGAAGTTTAACCTTGTACGGAACTGAAAAGTGAACAATAAGTGGTTCACTAAAGAATACAACAGAAACTTTTGAAATGTGGTACGACAGTAGAATGCTGTTATGGTGCGATCGAATGACTAATCAGGAGGTGCTGAAACCGGTGAATGAAAAATTTTATGGTATAGCCTTGAAAGTTTCTAAGATTTTTGTAGAGGAAGTGAATGGCAGGATTTTGTTTACAGTAAATTAACCAAGCGTAATGGAATTCATTTACTGTTATTTAAACACAAGTGCACCACATAAAGTTTCTGACTACACAAAGAATACACTTTAAGCATCCTAGCCACAGTGTGAAGTTAGTGGACAACTGGCACTTACCGTAATCCTGTTTGCAGCTTGGTTCATACTCGAACGTAAGGCTGAAAGAAAAGCGATGCTGCACTGTTTTTTGTAGCCTGTTGCTAAAATAAATGTTTAATAATCAGAAAGGAGGTCCCCTTTAACGAAAATAAATAGAAACTGCGGACATAGACAGCATGTTATGAACAACTGCGAAACAAATCTTTAATACCATTAATAAAATAAAAGAAGAGGGAAATACGGATTGATTATTCACACGCATTACACGTCGTGAAGCAACAAGGAATCATCAGTTTAGTGTTGGAGGGAAGGGTGATGGGTAAAAATTGTAGAGCGATACCACAGTAAGTAGGTTCAAGTGAATATATGATGCAACAGTGTGCAGAGAAGGCAGAGACAGAGTAGCGAAGAGTGTTGTTTTAAGTAATCTTCGGACTGAAGACTGCAACAACAACAACAACAACAACAACAACTTCATGACGTCGAATGACCACATAAATTCAATCACATGGAAGGTAGGTGTCAGACCTCGGGTCTTTGGCATATAAAGGAAGCCGCTTAGACATAACCGTGCGTTCCATCTAAGAAATTTGCTTAAGTGTCTGGAATCCATAGCAAATGAGACTACCTGGGCATACTGAGCGTTTAGGGAGAAGGGCAACTTGAATGTTCACGGGTTTGTTTAGCTCTCATGCTTGACGATGAACGACAATTTTTCGAAATTGCTTCACCGAAGAAGACGGAGTAAATATCCCAGAAGTGCAACTGAAAACAGTCGCCAACATGTGTAACTTAGAAGTAGATACCCTCGGTGTAGCGAAGCATCGTAAATCCCTTAAAAAGTCAAGTCTTCCGGTCCAGATGGAATGCAATTTAGTTTCCTTCCAGAGTGTGCTGATATATAAAAGCTCCATACTTAGTAATCACGTAGGCTCGACAGGGAAGATCCGTGCCTAAGGACTAGAAAGTTGTAAAGGTCACACCAGTAAACAAGAAAGGGAATAGAAGTAATTCGATGAATTACAGAAGCATATCACTGACGTAGATTTGCAGAAGGGTTTTTGGAACATGTACTATGTACGAACATTATGAATTACTTCGAAGTAAACGCCTATTGACACTTGAGTTGCGCTCTACGAAAACTGCGGTTCGGTAACTTTGGTTCAAAATGGTTCAAATGGCTCTGAGCACTATGGGACTTAACTACTGAGGTCATCAGTCCCCTAGAACTTAGAACTACTTAAACCTAACTAACCTAAGGACAACACACACATCCATGCCCGAGGCAGGATTCGAACCCGCGACCGTAGCGGTCACGCGGTTCCAAACTGACGCGCTAACTTTGGTATTATGCATAAATGACATAGTACATGGTAAGCTTACCTGTAAAAGATAAACCTTTTCAAAGATAAGTTTTTAACCATCGATTACAGTACGTCAAAGATAAAAACTTCTCATCGATTCTGTAGTGCCACCTGTAGTGTTAGTACTATTGGTAGAGAAAGAAACGTAAAAGAATGTGTAAGGGAGAAATTGGGAGCCTATGACTTCTCTTTGTTTGTTTGTTTGGTTATTTTTTTAAGCATAATTAGAACCATACATCATTCAGTGTTAGTACATTGTGTATTTTATGTCCTTGCATTTAACAATTAATAAAAATTAGTCGATCGCGTATCTTCTGCGCTTTTATGTAACCTCAATCATTAGATATGACGCAAAAAGTCAGCTTCTACGCTCAAACATAGTCCATATAATTATTGTTGTCATATTACCTTTATAGAACGTTCTTCATGATGATCAAAGGCGAGAGTTTCCTCTAATTATTGATAAATGCGAACGTTGTTTATGCTAACAGATGCATCCTTTATACAATGTCAACGAAGTACTGAAGCGATGTTTGATATATTTTTGTTTTGTCATTTTGTTTTATTTCACCTTTTTTGCGGAAATTATGTTTTCTTGTGCTATACGATAAATATGTATTGTTTTTTGTTTTTACTACAGCATACCTCTATTTCAAGTTACAAATCAACATTTTCCGAATAAATCCTGAACTAAGCATTCACAGTTTCAATTTTGCTGTAGATGCTATTGATTTTTAAGTAACAGACACAAGGATAACTACGTAGAATAAAAATGTTCCGTAGTTTGCGTGGCCCTTTACACGTGTATCCTTACTCAGATTCCATGCAGTCCACCGCTTGCACTTTTGAGGGGAATCTTAGTAAGACAGCGGTTGTATACGTCAACAAAGCGATCGATATGAGGTAATGCCCGGTATATGTGTAACGCACCTAACGTACAGGTAACGTGGGTACGACCTTAACTTACCAAGGCTGCCAGGAAAATACCATAGTCTACACTTACTTATGATGGTCTACGGTAGCCTAGGTAGTCATACAACTTTAACTGACACATGGTTAGCAGGGATTCAGAAATTTCCATTCTTGTAAAACACAGCTAGCTCGTTATTCACAAGGAGTAATGAATACTATGGACAAGAGATCTCGAATTGATTCCGTATTTCTAGATTCCCAGAAGGCTTTTGACTCTTTTCCTGACAGATGGCTTATCATCAACTTGCGTGCCTGTGGCGTTGCGTTTTGTCTCTGTTGCGCGACTGTATTTGTGATTTCTTTTCAGAGAGGTTACATTTCTTAGTAATGGACAGCCATCGAGTGAAACAGGGGTGATATCTGGCGTTCCCTAAAGAAGTGTTATAGGCCTTCATTTGTTCCAAAATGTATATAAACGATTTCGGAGATTGTCTGAGCATACATATTAGATTGTTTGCAGATGATTCTGTCATTTACAGTCTTGTAAAGTCATGAAAAGCTCAAAAACAATCACGAAATGATTTAGGTAATACCTCTGTGTGAGGTGAATAATGAGAATTGGCTAAACAATAAAAGAACTACCGTAAGTGCCAGTTACACGGTAAATGGCACAGATGTAAAGCCTCAACTAAATACCTGGGGATTACAATTACAAACGACTTAAATTGGAACGATCGCATAGCAAATGTTTTGGAGTAGGCGAATATAAGACTGCGTTTTATTGGCAGAACACTTAGAAGATGCGACAGATCCACCGAATAGTCTGCCTACACTACAATGGCCCGTACTCTTCTGGGGTACTGCTGTGAGGTATTGGATCTTTACCAGAAAGAAATGACGCAGTACATCGGAAGAGATCAAAAACCGGCAACTCGTTTGTACACTCCTGGAAATTGAAATAAGAACACCGTGAATTCATTGTCCCAGGAAGGGGAAACTTTATTGACACATTCCTGGGGTCAGATACATCACATGATCACACTGACAGAACCACAGGCACATAGACACAGGCAACAGAGCATGCACAATGTCGGCACTAGTACAGTGTATATCCACCTTTCGCAGCAATGCAGGCTGCTATTCTCCCATGGAGACGATCGTAGAGATGCTGGATGTAGTCGTGTGGAACGGCTTGCCATGCCATTTCCACCTGGCGCCTCAGTTGGACCAGCGTTCGTGCTGGACGTGCAGACCGCGTGAGACGACGCTTCATCCAGTCCCAAACATGCTCAATGGGGGACAGATCCGGAGATCTTGCTGGCCAGGGTAGTTGACTTACACCTTCTAGAGCACGTTGGGTGGCACGGGATACATGCGGACGTGCATTGTCCTGTTGGAACAGCAAGTTCCCTTGCCGGTCTAGCAATGGTAGAACGATGGGTTCGATGACGGTTTGGATGTACCGTGCACTATTCAGTGTCCTTGACGATCACCAGTGGTGTACGGCCAGTGTAGGAGATCGCTCCCCACACCATGATGCCGGGTGTTGGCCCTGTGTGCCTCGGTCGTATGCAGTCCTGATTGTGGCGCTCACCTGCACGGCGCCAAACACGCATACGACCATCATTGGCACCAAGGCAGAAGCGACTCTCATCGCTGAAGACGACACGTCTCCATTCGTCCCTCCTTTCACGCCTGTCGCGACACCACTGGAGGCGGGCTGCACGATGTTGGGGCGTGAGCGGAAGACGGCCTAACGGTGTGCGGGACCGTAGCCCAGCTTCATGGATACGGTTGCGAATGGTCCTCGCCGATACCCCAGGAGCAACAGTGTCCCTAATTTGCTGGGAAGTGGCGGTGCGGTCCCCTACGGCACTGCGTAGGATCCTACGGTCTTGGCGTGCATCCGTGCGTCGCTGCGGTCCGGTCCCAGGTCGACGGGCACGTGCACCTTCCGCCGACCACTGGCGACAACATCGATGTACTGTGGAGACCTCACGCCCCACGTGTTGAGCAATTCGGCGGTACGTCCACCCGGCCTCCCGCATGCCCACTATACGCCCTCGCTCAAAGTCCGTCAACTGCACATACGGTTCACGTCCACGCTGTCGCGGCATGCTACCAGTGTTAAAGACTGCGATGGAGCTCCGTATGCCACGGCAAACTGGCTGACACTGACGGCGGCGGTGCACAAATGCTGCGCAGCTAGCGCCATTCGACGGCCAACACCGCGGTTCCTGGTGTGTCCGCTGTGCCGTGCGTGTGATCATTGCTTGTACAGCCCTCTCGCAGTGTCCGGAGCAAGTATGGTGGGTCTGACACACCGGTGTCAATGTGTTCTTTTTTCCATTTCCAGGAGTGTATTTCAACTAAATAGGGGAGACTGTTTCACGAACATGATACGAGAGTTAAGATGTCAGTCATTAAAACAAAGGCGTTTTACGTTGCGGCGAGACCTTTCTAAGAAATTTCAGTCATCATTTTTCTCTTCCAAAAGTGAAAATATTTTGTTCACTTTCACCTACATAGCGAGAAACGATCATCGTAATAAAATGAGAGAATTGGACTCTGGCAAACGGAAAGCCTCCACTAGCATTTTCAAAAACACTTGGTTTGTCTCCAACCAGGCTGAATTTGTGACGATACAGAATGGAGTTACCTACTTAAAATATGTGCATTTGGATTGCTGATTATCTGTATCGTAATATCGTTCTCCCACGTGTGCTTGGATATTCACCTTGAAGTGATCGGAAGAAATTGCAGAATGATGGATGAATCTATGCAAGCGATGTATTCTGAAAATGTAGTTTGTTAAAACCGAGAGTTAATAATTCTTGTGTTAACTCCTTATGTTTATAAATATTTTGTCACTACATTGTGCGAGATATTTACCACACAAACGTGTCAGGGTAATGAGTTTATTTGTAGCAACAGAATCTATATCATTAAGTCACCCGTGAAAAGTTTACAACAAAATTGCAGTCCAGCAATACAAAGACAAGAAATCAGCGTTTGTTAGACTGAAGATGTGCGTCCCGTGTGCTCCCTGTATTAACTGTTGCTTTCTCATATTGAAGATTTTCTTCCATACCAATAAAAATTCAGCTGCAAAATAATACTCTGGCTGTTGTAATAAGCAACGCTGTTTTTGAGGTAACACGCTATATTAAAAACTGGCTGTTCAGGCATTACCAACAGAATGTTTAGCAGCGGTTTAGAAGTGCATGCCATTCACTGGCCTACAACGAGTGCAGTTTGTAACTTTCATGTCTTTTCCACTTTTTTTTCTGTTTTACAAGTTCGTGCTTTTGTATAGGATATGGTTAGTCGCCGTCACAAACTAATTACCTTTGTAGTACTTCACGAAGGCCTGTAGATTTCATTTACGTCGCTATTTCAAAACATCAGAAATTAAGAAATTTTTCATTTATGGCCCAGAATCCTCATACTCATAGCGTTCAACAATTAACACATGTCCCATTGTAATGAATTTCACGCATTAATTAGTATGGCGATGTTACATGATTTTTTCGTGTGTGTTGGTACGTACGATGATCTTTGTACAAAGGTTTTGTGTAATGCTACTTTTTGGTAGCCGTATTTGCCCACATTGTCTTCCCCATAGTGTCTTGTGTAATAACACTCAGGTAATCATTAAATGTTATACTAATCAGTACACTCTCCCATCCTCTCAATTTAAAAATACACACTGTTTCTTCTTAGAGCAACTAAATTTTCCTTTCTTTTTAGTTTCCGTATTAGTGCATAAAATGGAATCAACAGCATGGCTCAACGTCTGGATGCATACCAGTAACAATTTAAATGTATTAAAGTACTTTCACATGGTCTGGAATACAACAACCATGATATCCAGACATAGTTACGATCAGTACAAAATTACTCAGTATTATCTAAATCAAAAGAAGGTTATCAGAATTGCTAGATTATAGTATTTCCTTATTAACTGTAAACTTTAATTTTAAAGCTTCTGTTAATATTATTATTATTACCAGTTTTCGATAAATGAGTTAATTACTTCGAAACAATTTGAACATTCAAGCTGAGAAAAATTTCCTTTTGCTTGCTGGCAGCATAAATGAACATGACTTTTCATATGAAACCGAGCTAGGTGGCGCAGTCGTTAGCATACTGGACTCTCATTCGGGTGGGCGGGATTCAAATCCGCGTCTGGCCATCCAGATTTAGATTTTCCGTTATTTCCCTAAATCGTTCCAGGCAAATGTCGGGATGGTTCCTTTGAAAGAGCACGGCAGGTTTCTTTCTTCCACCCTTGACACAATCCGAGATCGTGCACCGTCTCTAGTGACCTCGATGTCGACGGGACGTTAAACCCAATCTTCCTTTCTCCTTCCTTTCACCTGAATACTCAGTCATAGAATAACACTAGGAATACGCGATACTTGCATTACCATATTGGACTTGAGAAAAGATCACCAGTGACTACAGTTATACAGGGTGAGTCACTAACTATTGCCACATAGAATAAAATGGCTCTGAGCACTATGGGACTCATCTTCTGAGGTCGTCAGTCCCCTAGAACTACTTAAACCTAACTAACCTAAGGACATCACACACATCCATGACTGAGGCAGGATTCGAACCTGCGACCGTAGCGGTCTCGCGGTTCCAGACTGTAGCTCCTAGAACCGCACGGCCATTCCGGCCGGCCCACATAGAATAAATCCGAAAGTATGATAGCAGCTGAAATGTTTGTGGGACAAATTTTGCATGGTACAACAGGGGCTGTAATACGAAGTTGCTTTTTTGTTGCCAGGTGGGATTGCGTCAGAGATATGAAGGTCAACTTTTTCTTTTTTTTTAAATGGAATGCTATAGTTTGGTACTTATTTTCTCTTAACCACTATCGAGATGAATCCAATGATGTGTAAGTAAGGTCTTTTAAGGTCAAGAAGGTCACGGAGGTGGCATGAACGTCCATTTACAGAAGGTGTTCGGAGTGATGACCGTTGGTCTCAATGCAGTGCTGCAATCTTCTTATCATGGGTTGAGTGATATTCCTCATCACATCGGCACTTATCGAAGCTTGGCTCAACGTCTGGATGCATACCAATAACAATTTAAACGTATTAAAGTACTTTCACATGGGTTGGATTACAACTCTGACAATTCTCTCTCGTATATCGTGGAAGTAATAAATATTCACCGAAAACGACGTGCCATTGACATGTAAACACCATTCGACAGTTTCGCAATACAACACTAATAGGAACGGTAAGACTAGTACCGTCGAATGAAGCTAATGTGAATGATGTATACCTTCGAAGAACAGGTCGATATGCTTCTCATATTATTTCATATATTCGAGAAGATACATTCATTTTTACGTAAACAGTGGTCGGACAAAAATTTGGAAACACCGTCAGATATCCATGGTTGACCAAAAATGAAAATGTTAGCCATGCCTGAAGGTTGAACTGTTGTATTTGACCACAAAAGGCACCTGCGAAATGTCGTCAGTACGTCGTGACCAGAACATTGTTCTGCGTACCTGTGAGTGCACTGTGTTGGAGCTAAGTAAATTCCAACGGATCAAATCGTTGGTGCTCGTGCTTCCGTATGCAAGATGGCCGAAGTGTTTGGTGTTTCAAGAGGCACCGTACTGAACACTTTTACCATTTACACTGAAAGCGAGAAAAGATAATTCGCGAAGTCATAAGGTGGAGGGAAGTGTCTGACCGTGGCAAACGGTCATTAAGGAGGACTGTGACGAAAGATAAGAGTACGACAACTGCAAAACTCACTGTAGAACTGAATGTCACATTATTGAACCCTGTCAGTTCCAAAATAACACGAAGGCAGGGAATTGCAGGGCGAGATGGAATTCCAAAATCAGTAATCAGTAACTCAGTAATGCCTGTAACAGGAAACGTAATACCGAAGCGGTAAAACAATGGAGCAATGTAAGAAAGTCATTTCATCCGATGACGCTTGTTTCACACTGTTTCAAACTTCTGCCCGAGTTTACATCCAGAGAGTGAATCATGGAGGGGGCTGGATGAAGATTTGGGTAAACATATCGTGGTATTGCATGAACCGCGTGAGTAATCGGCAAGTTCGCATTATTGCTATGGGTTAGGTGAATTTTGAGCTGTTCAGGTCAATCCCACGGTACGATGTTTGCTCCCCAGCGATGATGCTGTGTTCCAAGACGACAAGGCCATAATTCAGGCAAGTCGCATGTCCAGGACTGGTTTTGTGATCACAAGAATGAATTGTCACATCCGTCCTTGCCACCACAGTCATCGGACTTCAATTTCCTTGACCCTTTGTGGTCTGGTTTGGACAGAATTGTGTATAATCGCTTCCCACCTCCATCATCGACACTTGACTTTGCCAGTATTTAGCTTGAAGAATGGTGTAAGATTCCCTTCAAAACCATAGAGGACTGTAATTATCTGCACCGCGGCAATCGGAAGCTGCGTTGAATGCCAGTGGTGTCCTTATAGTGTATTAAGCATAGTGACGTGTTGTGTTGGTGTGTCTTCCGTATTTTTGTCCACGCCAGTATACAGTACACCAGCTGCAGTGCCCAGCATTGCCTGCGATGTTTAACATCTGCTACTCAAAATGGCTGGCGCTGTGCTTTGTTGATACTCATAACGAATGCCAGCCGCATGGGAAACTGCAATCGCTTTAAACCAAAGAGCATATCTGAATGACTGGATCTAACGGAATGGGACGAATGATTATGTATTCTGCTGCTGTTTTCACAAAAATCAGGTTGTAAGCTTCTGGTTCTTACCTTTGCAAATATAAAAATATACACCAATTTCAAAACAAAAATTTATAAATAAAAATTACGTCATAGATTATACTTTGATTCCTTTTATAATTACAAATAGAAGTAATATTCACACATCAAAAAAAGTTTTGCATGACCCTGGTTCCCAGAACTCCTGAAGGTAGACTGTGGATATTGTATCACTGACACAGTCCCTCTGACTGTTCAGAGATGTCACTAAACCCGTCCAAAGATATAAACAGAAATGCATGAGCAGCGCCTATTAGACGGAGGGAATCCGACAGCCGATCAGTTCCAGTCTTTCCACCAGGAAAGAGGTACACGGTTGTCTGTAGTTCAATCATGCCTAGACGGTCAATACCCTGGTTCAATCGCGTCCGCATTATTACTTTGTGCCAGGAAGGGCTCTCAACTAGGGAAGAGTCCAGGCGTCTCGGAATGAACCAAAGTGATGTTGTTCGGACATGGAGGAGATACAGAGAGACATGCCTCGCTCAGGCCGCCCAAGGGCTACTACTGCAGTGGATGACCGCTAACTACGGATTACGGCTCGGAGAAACCCTGACAGCAACGCCACCGTATTAAATGATGCTTTTCGTGCACCCACAGGACGTCGTGTTACACTCAAACTGTGCGCAATAGGCTGCATGATGCGCAACTTCACTCACGAAGTCCATGGGGACGTCCATCTCTGCAACCACACCATGCAGCGTGGTACAGATGGGCGCAACAACATGTCGAATGGCATCACGTTCTCTTGTGTGGCTGACGTACGTCGCTGGTGGTCATGGAAGGCGCCGTAACGGCTGTACAATTCGTGAGTGCCATCCACCGACCGATAGTGCAACCACATCGACAGCATATTGGCGACGCATTCGTCTTCATGGACGACAATTCTCGCCACCATAGTGCACATCATGTGAATGACTTCTTTCAGGATAACGACATCGATCTACTAGAGTGGCCATCATGTTCTCTAAACATAAAGCCTACCGAGCATGCCTGGGGTAGATTGAAAAGGCCTGTTTATGGACGACGTGACCCACCAACCACCCTGAGGGATCTACGCCGAATCGCCGTTGAGGAGTGGGACGATCTGGACCAACAGTGCCTTGATGAACTCGTGGATAGTATGACACGACGAATACAGGCATGCACCAGTGCAAGAGGACGTGCTATGGGTATTAGAGGTACCGGTGTGTACAGAAATCTGACGGTCTCGCTGTATGGTGGTACAACATGCAATGTGTGGTTTTGATGAGCAATAAAAAGGGCGGAAATGATGTTTATGTTGATCTCTATTCCAATTTTCTGTACAAGTTCCGGAACTCTCGGAACCGAGATGATGCAAAACTTTTTTTGGTGTGTGTATCTCGTAAATTCTCGATCTTTCAACCGTCCAACGATCTAGTGATGTCTGATGGTACTATCTAAAAGACGGGTACTGCTGCTGTAATTTATTCTAGGGATAGTAGTTACCATCAGTTTAGAACTATGGTATTGCTTATTCATACCATCCCAAGGGCGTTACGAAGTTGGGAACAAAATTGCACGTTACTGTCAGATTCCGACAGCAGTTGCCCAGGATCTGGTAGACCCATTGGTGTGTGCCTGCTGAGCCACACGTCCAGCACCTCCATTCTACGAGTGCCCTCTGCTGCTGTGATATAGGACGCCCCCTTGCAGTTGGAGCCTCTTCACTACAACACCATCGTTCGTGTTTGGTACAGCAAGACTATTCCTCATTCACATTGAGAGGTTGGCTCTGTTTCTTGCTGCATTATTTGTAATGAGCCATTGCATGCTCAGAAAAATACAGGTAAAAAAATGGTTCAAATGGCTCTGAGTATTATGGAACTCAACTGCAGTGGTCATTAGTCCCCTAGAAAGAACTACTTAAATCTAACTAACCTAAGGACATCACACTCATCTATGCCCGCGGCAGGAATCGAACCTGCGACCGTATCGGTCGCGTGGTTCCAGACTGTAGCGCCTAGAACCGCTCGGCCACCCCGGCCGGCGAAATACAGGTAAATCTCTTGTTTTCTGTGGTATCTTGTTCACTAATCATTCCTGATCCTGTCCAGCTTTTCTACAACGACAGTTGCCGCAGCACTCCAAAACTCATCTCTCCTTACCATAGTGTAAGTGAGGTGACGCAGTGTTTAGCACACTGGACTCATATTCGGGAGGACGACGGTTCAAACTCGCGTTCGGCCATCCTGATTTAAGTTTTCTGTGATTGCCCTAAATCGCTTTGAAATGGCATGGCCGACGTCCTTCCCCACCCTTCTCTAATTCGATGGGACCGATGACTTCCCTGTTTGGTTCCCCCCCCCCCCCCCCCCCCCCAAATTAACCAACCAATCAATTGTTGCACACAAAGTCGCACACAACAGTGTACAAATAGACAGGGAATGTGATTGTGTTGCGAATGGGTGGAAGTTGCCTGTTAATTCCTTGGGAGATACTGGTGCGATATCCTTCAAGTTAGTTATTTGGTCCCCGTCGAGTGGTTGGCAGTGCTGCAGCTAACCCTCCTGCGCCGAGTCCTTCCGGCCGTCGCCGGCGCCCGCGCGCCGCCCGGCCAGGCTTGCTCTGTCCGGCGCCCGCATCCGCGGGGCTGTCCCGCGGCGCGGCGTCAGCTGCAGCCACCCGTGCCGCGCTTATCGCAGGTGATCGGCGCTGCGCTTCCGGGCGGCGCGTGGCGCGCGCGTGCCCCAACGTCCGCCGCCGCAGCGACCCCACCTGTTCCCCGTCACAGTCGCTGCGCTAATGCGACGCCGCGCCGCGCCGCGCCGCGCCGCGCCCGCACTTGCTTCCCAGAGCCGCCCACCCTCTGCCGGTGGAGCCACGCTCGCAGCCTGCGCCGTGCCAGAGTGTGGTGGAGAGTACACGGTGTGCGGGAGTCGTTTCTCCTCCTTCCCGTGCCGTTCGATATGGTATGCGGGAAGAGCGACCTTCCCTATGTCTCCGAATAAGTTTACGAATTTTATGGCAACAAAGCGAGATAGTACTGGAGGGAGTAATACATATCGTAACCCATTTTCGAATATAAGCCCTCGGAATTTTTATCCTGTATATGATTTTACTTCTTCCCGCGGATTATCTACGGCTGGTGGTGGTTCTCCGTCCGCAGTCTCCATCTTCTTCTGTCTTGCTTTTTTCTCAACGTTCATGTTTCTTGCTCGAACAGTCCACGGGTATACTGCGGTTCATAGTGTCCAATGGGCACAATATTTCGGCGATCAGACATGTCGCCGTCGTCAGGTGCGCTGACGTTGACGACATGTCTGATCGCCGAAATATTGTGCCCATTGGACACTATGAACCGGCAGTATACCCGTGGACTGTTCGAGCAACAAATACGGAGCCGGCCGGTGTGGCCGTGCGGTTGTAGGCGCTTCAGTCTGGAACCGCGTGACAGCTACGGTCGCAGGTTCGAATCCTGCCTCGGGCATGGATGTGTGTGATGTCCTTAGGTTAGTTAGGTTTAAGTAGTTCTAAGTTCTAGGGGACTGATGACCACAGATGTTAAGTCCCATAGTTCTCAGAGCCATTTGAACCATTTTTGAACAAATACGCCGGGAGAAACTGAAGAATCACTTCATGTTTCTTGTTTCCATTTTTCCTCCACATTCATCTTCTGTCGGATTACGTCATTTCCTATCTCATCCATCATGCAAGATCTTGAGCTTCGCCTTAAGTAAGTTTATTCGTTGCACACTTTTTTTTTTTTTTGCTAACATCCCATTTTTCTTCTCCGTGCAAAACACGCTGTGGACTATTGTCTTATACATTCTCTTCTTCGTCGTTCTCCTTGCCTTTTCGTTTCACAAAACGGAGTTCACTACCTCTGTTACAGCTCATCCTTTATAAATTCTACCAGTGATTTCATCATTGCTTCTGCCCTATTTATAATTAATACCCCAAGATGTTTCGCATTTTCCGCCTCTACATTTACTTCTCCATCTACCTCCAAATTATTTACTTTTTCAATTCCAAGAGCCAAGTACTCACACTTCCTCATGTTCATCTTCAGGTCAGTTTTATTGTTTTCTTCTTGAAGCTTTCTTATGATACAGCTCAGATGATCTTGCAGTCTAGTCTTTGCAAAATACAGGCTAAATATATTGGTGTCTTCTAGTGTCAGTCCCATAACCTGGCATTTTCTACGCCAAGTTTGTAGTATAACTCCTAGATACTGCTTAAAGAGGGTCGGTGACAGCCCACATCCCTGCCGCAGGCTCTTATTCAACTAGAATTCTTCTGTCGAACTATTCCTGATCCTTACTCTCGCTGTGTTATTTTTGTTGTGACTGACAATTCGCAATTTTCACAAACACAACTTTTATTGATGTAATTTCACAAGGTTGATGACTGAACAACAAACGAAAGGTAACAATAATGATGCCAGTAAAAGTCTCGTAATTGATGCAAACAAAAGTTCTAATTTTCCACAAAGGTTCGTGGTAACACACACACACACACACCATTAAGAGTCCAATTCAAAGACGAAGAATCTTCAGCGGTAGAAGTACACAAGGTCGGCATCCGGAGTAACTCAACTTCGGGGCTGGTTCTAGACCCTAAATAGCTGTCTCCAGCCAATTAGGTTTTGGCATAGTGATACTTCCTGCAGGCAGTGGCTTGAGCTCCCCCTGCAGGAAGTAGTGCTCGGAACGTCTGTTTTCATTATCTTGTATGTAAATAGCCGGTGTTTACCATGGTGCTTTTGGTGCGCCTTGGACATAGACAACCTCGTCCTCTGTGGTGTAATATGGGATGCCGGTCCTCAGGGCTACCTTGGCTCCGCCATAACAATTTTCATATATTTTTATAACAGCCTTTATGAATTTTTTATCCAAATCACTTTCAGCCTTTCCCACAGTTTAATAGTGGGTATATTATCAGATACTTTCTCTAGGTCAATCAAAGCAAGTTTCCGCGTTTCTCACATGTTAGTTTCATAGTGAAGATGCCGTCCATTACCGATCTTCCTGCTAGGAATCCTGCTTGTTCTTCTTGTTGCTTGTGTCTTGTTTCTTTCTCTACCAGATGTTTCAGCATCTTCTGGTGGAGTCTTCCAACGGCAGGGATCACTGTCATTCCCCTACAATTGTGTGGGAATTACATGACCCTTCTTATACACCCTGCTTATGTAACATGTTTTTCATTGCGATAGAGCATCTTCTCCATTTAATGCCCTTTCTAACAGCCTCATTAGTATCTCCAACAATTTCGGTGGACCATGCATCACCAGCGCTGGATAAATTGTTCCATACCCTGCTGCCTTCTTCAGCTCCACACAGCCTGTTATAGAATCTTAGGTGTTACTACCGTTAACTTCTTCTGTTGCCTCCCCACCACACATCTATGTGAAAATTCAGGTCGATTATTCTGGAATAAATCTTAAAATGCGGTGTCCATTGACTATATCTAATATTATTGTGAAGTAACTTGTCACTAGTTGACACTCGCATTTACTTTATTGCTGGCCAGTGTGGCCGAGCGGTTGTAGGCGCTTCAGTCTGGAACCGCGAGACCGCTACGGCCGCAGGTTCGAATCCTGCCTCGGGCATGGATGTGTGTGTGATGTCCTTAGGTTAGTTAGGTTTAAGTAGTTCTAAGTTCTAGTGGACTGATGACCTCAGATGTTAAGTCCCATAGTGCTCAGAGCCTTTTGAACCATTTTGAACTTATTTGATTGCTCTCTATACCTCAGCACTACGACCCCCCTCCCCCACCAACAACAGCCCGAAATATCCACATCTTTCTTCAGTTCAATCGAATAATAAGATCAGAGCAGAGTAGGGGACGTCTGATTGCGCCTAAGGTTCTGAATGAACAGGAAACCAAAACAGTCTTTGTTTGCAAATTTGCTTACTTTATTCAGTAACTGGTTTCGATCCTTACTATCTTCATCACAGAGACAGACTGTCGTAGTTTTAGCACGTGCTGATATTCCGACCTTCTCCATTTGTGTCCTGTACCTGGCCCAGCCCTGCTCACTGACGTTTACGTCTTTTCGGCGCTCTGAGCGACCACGTTGTGTCTGTAGCGTTTTTTGTGTCTCGGTACGCTGATTTCGATTAATTTCATTATTTGGCTGGTTCAAATGAATCTGAGCACTATGAGCCTTAACGTCTGAGGTCATCAGTCCCCTAGAACTACTTAAACCTAGCTAACCTAAGGACATCACACACATCCATGCCCGAGGCAGGATTCGAACCTCCGACCGTAGCGGTCGCGCGGTTCCTGACTGTAGCGCCTAGAACCGCTCGGCCACCCCGACCGGCAATTTCAATATTTTCTATATACGAAGTAGACAGCTATTTGAGAGCTGGCATTTATAATTTCAACTAATATTTTACTGCTTACTCATTTTTATGCTATTAGTTGTTGCTTAATTACACTTTTAACTCATCCTATTTTGGCTCCAGTAGAATTTTAAAAATTCTGGTCTCTGTCTTTGTAACATGTCATTGTGAACTGTGGGTACGGCCAGCAACACGTACAGTGGCAGTGAAGCTTCCTCAGCTGTTTGTACTGCAGCTGCAAGCTCAGTGTGCTAACGACGGCCCTACATCACGGGCCATGAACGTTTATTACAATTTTATCATGTTATTATACGGTGTATTTTACAACGTTCTGACGCTTTCAGATTTGAATAACACGCTTAAAAAAAACAAGATACGTTAGTATTGTGGGGCATCAAGTGTGATCCCGTATACAGGTCAGTAATCGTGTCGTACTGTCGAAGCAAACCGTGTGTTCACGATGGAGAGCTATTTTCGCTACGGCAAATCTGTCGTGCACAGGCTACGTGCCTTCCGTTGGCCTTGCAAGTTTCAGCTGCGATATCCAATTCCTGTTCGTGGAACAATATTGAACTGGGTAAGAAATTTCCCTCCAACTGCCAGTGTAACGAATCAAAGGTCAAAAGACCATCGGAAGACCGTCCGAACTACCGGGAACATCGAAGTTGTGCGTAGCAGTTTTTGTTCGTTAGGAAAACGTGCCCATACGCTGAACATTTCACCGACGTCCTCCCATCGCATAATCCATTGTGCTCCGGTGTGATCTGCATTATCATCCGTACAAATTATGTGTCTCATGGCCGCCTCGCTTGCCTGATTTAAACGTGCCAGATTTTTACCTGTGGGATAATCTGAAGACGAGAGTGTAATCTGACCGCCAGAGAAGCTTGTAACAGTTAAAAGATCGAATTCATGATGAAATTTACAGAGATCCTCCAAAAGTTGCTGAAGATGTCTTCAGAAACTGGTGAAACGGCGACTGTTGTGTAGCCGCGAATGGTATCACTTGTGATGTGAAATATTTCGTAAGTAAACTTGAATAAATGTTGCACCTTGTGTAAAATTTTCGACTTTGTTTCGTGATTAGTTTGCGCGTTATACAAATTTGAAATTGTCAAAACATTGTGAAACACCCTGTATTTTGTGATGATACCAGTCATGGTTAAAACTTTTATTTGCTTATTTTACTGAGTTGCAGGAGATAGGTACGTTTTTCGATAATTGCTTCTCTGCTCATGTGAATCAACATCATTACTTATTCTGTTGTCGGTTTTGTCACGCATAAACCGTATTTTTGGGTGTAATCAGAGAACTGAGAAAGGTTCTTGAAAACGGGAAGATGGTTCTTATAGATAAATGCCTGAAAAATACACCGTTAAAATTTGAGCAATTTGTTAAGGCTAGTCATTTCAGTATCCGCTATCAGTGGTACGCATGTGACAACATCTGCTAAAAATATGTTCGAAAACGCCGCACATGAAAACTGGATTTTTTTCGCATCTCATACCTTGACTTCTATTGGTAATAGAAAGATAAGGTCTAATGCCGATTGGCTATGGACCATTTGTATACATAAAAGAAGGGTAGTCTTACTTTAACTACTCCACAATACAGGGTCAAAATTTGAATATTACAGACATCTTCCATCTCAGGACAATGGGACGAATCCACTGGTCTTTTTGTATTAGACATGACCTACGTGCATCTTAAGTGGTTTACGGAGGCAGCATTTAGTTTATAGGCTGTTCCAGAGAAAACCAGAATAAAGCGTTTGTTCAACTTTTTTACGCCGCCGTCAGCGGATACTTAAATAACTATCCGCAACAAATTGCTCAAATTTTAACGGTGTATTTTTTAGGCATTTATCTACAAGAAACATCTTCCCGTTTTCAAGAACCTTTTTCGGTTCTCGGATTACACCCAAAAATACAGTGAATGCGTGACAAAACCTACCAGGGGATTCCAATACGGCTATGCACAAAATGGCTGCAATTTTTACGACATATTTCTAAGATCCCGACCTCGAACAATCTTGAAAATTTTCTTAATGTCTTTAACCGTTTCCGAGATGTAGAGGTTCAAAGTTACTCTACTTGTATCAGTAAAATACGCAAGTACAATGCGGTGTGAGGCGAAAACATAGCGTATAAAGTGATGTTGCATGGAGAAATATGCTGTAAAGTGTGTTCGTCATCATTAGGAGGGTACTGAGTACCTCAAGTTGTAGAACTGAAGCACGTAAAAAATTTCTGTGCGCGCGAAATCCGGTCTGCGGTATAAAATTAGTTTTGCATTATTTAATTTCACAATAGTAAACTATCAAAATTTTACTGCTCCGTAAGGTTCTTTTCATATGAGTGACATGCCCTGCTGTTAAGCGAGAAAAGGGAACCAGAGGAAAAATGCTCCTATCGCAGCAAAAAAATTCGAATATGTTCCTGTTTAAAAGACTCTGACTGAAAAGTGGGTTACCAGTCACCTCATTCTGCCTTCCTCAGCACCTTCAAAAACGTTGGCATGCGAATATGTTCGTCCTTTTTTATGTTGAGAGAGAAGGAGGCAGTGGCAGTGGAAAGGAGACTGAAAAATAAAAAATACTGGGAGTTATTAGACAGTGGTGGAGTGTAGAAAGAGTGAATGAGACAAGGGAAATGTGTGTGAGAGAGAAGGACACAGTGACAGTAGAACATACTTGACAGTGACAGAACAGTGCTAGGACAAAAGTGGGAGAGGAATAAAGTCAAGGACAAATTGGAAGCGGATGAGAGCCAGTGATAATGAGAGACAGAGCCTATACAATGACAACGAGGGGGAGAGGGATAGTAAGAGTCAGAAGAGACATCTGCAGTGGGAAGGAATGAATGAGGTAGTAGCAGTAAGAGAGAGCGAGAGGGAGACAGTGACCTTGAGGGGAGACAGCTGTAGTAGGACAAAACGAAGGAGACTAGCTGCGAGACAGGAGACAGTGACAGGGATAAACACCTAGAAATGACGACAATAAGCTGCGCTGAATAATGGGCGTTTGGGAGTGGATGGGTATGAGCGACTTACGGCGATGGACCAGTGGGTGTGAGCGAGCTACAATTAGGGTAGCTTGTGGGAACGAGATGTGAGCTGCATGTTCAAAAGAGCGCGAATATGTTCGCATGCCAATAGGAGCATTTTTCCGCTGGTAATGCTTTTACTCATTAATATGCACGTCCTGCTTTTAAGGGGATGTTCACTATCTTTGGCCCGAAAAACGCGTGTTCTATGAGAATTTTTTTCTCGGAATGTGTTACAGATATCAATGTCAAATTTGGTCAGAATGTTTATTGATATTTCCTCTACAAACTGGAAGTTTTTTGAGCGGAAATGTCGGAAAGCAAAGGCGGAAGTGCCATCGGAACGAAACAAAATTTCGATGCTGACCTACACGAGCAGTATGTCACAGGTCAGCCCGATCGTCTGAAATCAAAATTGAGTTGACGTTAGCGAAGTATATAAGATTCTTTAGGAGTTGTACCTCGCTTAAGTTATTTGGAACATAGGAAACATAGTGGACGCCACTTGAAAAGAATAGGGTTTTTTTCATTGATTTTTCGACTTCGTCGGTCAAGTAAAAATATTTATACTTGATGGATCGGAATAAAAGTGGTGCAACTCCTAGACAATTTAGTTAGCTTAACCGGAAACAAAGAATCATGCCAATCGGTTCAGTAGATTTGAAGTTATCATGCCGCGCGGTAAAAAAGTCGTTTCGAGACAAACGCGTTTGAAGTTTTGACTACATATAAATGCAATATTATGCAACTTACGTTCAATCTGCTGTTCCGGGTCAATAAACTAGTCCTTCCTCTACCTCATAGAGGGCGTTCTGCTCGATCTGGGCCATCCTGCGCCGCTCCAGAGCCGCTCGTACGGCCGGTGACAAGCGGTTTTCGGCCGCTTGAATCCGGTGGTCGTCCTAATGCTTGGCGAACTGCGTCGAATAGAGTCCCAGGGTGAAGTCCATCGTTGTCATGGTCTTCAGAATGGCTGAATACCCTTCGTTGAAGCTGCTCACTGCCAGGAAAGTCGCAATCTCCACAGTCTTCGCACCAGAATGCAAATACTTTGGGGCTAACTTCCAAACAAACGCAGTCAAACTTTCGTCTGAATTTTGTTTGTTGCCTCCAAAGCACCGGTACAATAACTCGTCCTCCGAAAGAAAAAAACTGGTGCGTGAAAAAGGCCGATTTCAGGCAGGTGCATTTTTTTTTTTTGAACTGCGAATAACAAACATTTCCTTTCCGTATTAAGAAAAACCATTTCATGGGTGGATTCTAAACACTTTTATGGATTCAAAAATCCTCCTTTAAAAGAATCAGTCTGATGACTATCGTAACGATGGAAAGCGATCAAAGATTCTTTCGGTTTGAACGTATTCTCAAACACTGGATCAGTGTTACCTTCAAGGTGATCGTTTCACCCCTCATTATTAGTGAATAACCGTGTATCGGAACTGCACCGTGTGCGGTGCTACGTCCTTGAAAGGGCAGGTAACCAGCAAAGAGTGCGTCGAAGTTTGTCCGGCATGAGAAAGTGTACAGCAAGCTGCTTTGTCCGGCGAAACTGCTGCTGTGTTATGCTACGGTTGTTGTAAATTGTAACGATGTTCGAGAAAGGCCATAAGAGAAATTGCTGTTATAAATATCATTTTACAAACAAAAGTGTGTCCTTTTTCTATTTTCTTTTTCACCAATGACTTACTTTACGAGTATAGATTACTGTACACGTTAGAATGAAACAGACTCATGCTCTCTGCACATTACCAAGTGAAACCGGAAAATTACTCCTCATAGAATTACTAGGAAAAACACTTGCATGAAAGTTTGACCCTAAGGTTATTCAACAGCATTCACCGTTTAATTTCACATACGACGTTTATTTATTACAACCATTTAGAAAATAACCAATTTAGTTAAACAATTAACCAATTAAAGAAGGTTACTTAAAGCCATTAGTTAATCCAGAACTTCTTTTACCAATCTCAAAAAGAAGTAATGTGACTAATTAATAACACCATAATCATGATTAACAGGTTTGGTAATCCTTAGAATAAAACAGTACTTTAAAATTTCTTTCTTTTTAAAAAAATCTAATTCATTTACGACGAGGAACCAGCTGCTGAGGCACAACTAGACACATAAAAAAATTGCACCCTTTACGAAATTTAACTGGTTCATATTGACAAGAACAATTAACATTTGACCAACAATAATGCCTTAGTGAAATATGACCCTGAATAACACAGTATCAAGGAAAGACAAGGTGCATAAAACTGTCAATCAGCAAGGTAGCAGACCAGATACAATAAAGTGAAACTATACCGTAAGCTACTTCATGGGACATGAAAATTAAACTCTTAGTTATTACATGAAATATTAAAGGTGCCGGTCCAGTTTCCAACCACAATGAAAAAAAAATCTTAATCTTGTCTGTTAGTTGTGTGGACTAGTTGAAACAGAAACAATATACAGACGGAGGCACTAGGATGATCACACACAACAAGCTGTGTCGCCCGATGTCTAGGTGTCCCTTGCGTCCCGCGCCCGGGTTCCCGGGTTCGATTCCCGGCGGGATCAGGGATTTTCTCTGCCTCGTGATGACTGGGTGTTGTGTGCTGTCCTTAGGTTAGTTAGGTTTAAGTATTTCTAAGTTCTAGGGGACTGATGACCATAGATGTTACGTCCCATAGTGCTCAGAGCCATTTGTCCTTGCGGTGCAGGTGTGTTAACTGCTTAGTTCGACCCTCTCACGCGAGCCAAGCTAGGTAGGCCCGCACAAGCAAGTACATACAAACAGGATCCGAGGCAGACATAGGATACATAAACTAATTAGCAGAGGTACAAGGAAAAACTCACCTTAACTGCACAGAAGGGTAGACCAAATTTGAGTTACAGTATAAATACTAAATTTTCGTTAACAGTCCTTGCACCAGGCCGCTCTGCTTGGGAGTGACACAGATTTAAGCAATCGCCCGAAATACCTGGGCCTTACCGTCTTGAAACCTCAATAACACGAATGGGTTCACAAAAACAATAAAATGAAATTAATCTACTGACTAGACAGCTCAAGAAATTTACAGAAAACTTAAATATATAAATTGGCAATAACATGCTAACTACTCTACGTTCCTAATTTACGTCACCGAGGTCCGTAATGCTGGGCTACACATAAAATGCCAAATCTTTAAAAAAGACAAATTAAGCTTCAGTATATTACAGTTTCCAGAATGAGATTTTCACTCTGCAGCGGAGTGTGCGCTGATATGAAACTTCCTGGCAGATTAAAACTGTGTGCCCGACCGAGACTCGAACTCGGGACCTTTGCCTTTCGCGGGCAAGTGCTCTACCAACTGAGCTACCGAACCACGACTCACGCCCGCTACTCACAGCTTTACTTCTGCCAGTACCTCGTCTCCTACCTTCCAAACTTTACAGATGCTCTCCTGCGAACCTTGCAGAACTAGCACTCCTGAAAGAAAGGATATTGCGGAGACATGGCTTAGCCACAGCCTGGGGGATGTTTCCAGAATGAGATTTTCACTCTGCAGCGGAGTGTGCGCTGATATGAAACTTCCTGGCAGATTAAAACTGTGTGCCCGACCGAGACTCGAACTCGGGACCTTTGCCTTTCGCGGGCAAGTGCTCTACCAACTGAGCTACCGAAGCACGACTCACGCACGGTACTCACAGCTTTACTTCTGCCAGTACCTCGTCTCCTACCTTCCAAACTTTACAGAAGCTCTCCTGCGAACCTTGCAGAACTAGCAAAGGTCCCGAGTTCGAGTCTCGGTCGGGCACACAGTATTAATCTGCCAGGAAGTTTCATATCAGCGCACACTCTACTGCAGAGTGAAAATCTCATTCTGGAAACATCCCCCAGGCTGTGGCTAAGCGATGTCTCCGCAATATCCTTTCTTTCAGGAGTGCTAGTTCTGCAAGGTTCGCAGGAGAGCTTCTGTAAAGTTTGGAAGGTAGGAGACGAGGTACTGGCAGAAGTAAAGCTGTGAGTACCGGGCGTGAGTCGTGCTTCGGTAGCTCAGTTGGTAGAGCACTTGCCCGCGAAAGGCAAAGGTCCCGAGTTCGAGTCTCGGTCGGGCACACAGTTTTAATCTGCCAGGAAGTTTCATATCAGCGCACACTCCGCTGCAGAGTGAAAATCTCATTCTGGAAACATCCCCCAGGCTGTGGCTAAGCCATGTCTCCGCAATATCCTTTCTTTCAGGAGTGCTAGTTCTGCAAGGTTCGCAGGAGAGCTTCTGTAAAGTTTGGAAGGTAGGAGACGAGGTACTGGCAGAAGTAAAGCTGTGAGTACCGGGCGTGAGTCGTGCTTCGGTAGCTCAGTTGGTAGAGCACTTGCCCGCGAAAGGCAAAGGTCCCGAGTTCGAGTTTCGGTCGGGCACACAGTTTTAATCTGCCAGGAAGTTTCATATCAGCGCACACTCCGCTGCAGAGTGAAAATCTCATTCTGGAAACATCCCCCAGGCTGTGGCTAAGCCATGTCTCCGCAATATCCTTTCTTTCAGGAGTGCTAGTTCTGCAAGGTTCGCAGGAGAGCTTCTGTAAAGTTTGGAAGGTAGGAGACGAGGTACTGGCAGAAGTAACGCTGTGAGTACCGGGCGTGAGTCGTGCTTCGGTAGCTCAGTTGGTAGAGCACTTGCCCGCGAAAGGCAAAGGTCCCGAGTTCGAGTCTCGGTCGGGCACACAGTTTTAATCTGCCAGGAAGTTTCATATCAGCGCACACTCCGCTGCAGAGTGAAAATCTCATTCTGGAAACATCCCCCAGGCTGTGGCTAAGCCATGTCTCCGCAATATCCTTTCTTTCAGGAGTGCTAGTTCTGCAAGGTTCGCAGGAGAGCTTCTGTAAAGTTTGGAAGGTAGGAGACGAGGTACTGGCAGAAGTAAAGCTGTGAGTACCGGGCGTGAGTCGTGCTTCGGTAGCTCAGTTGGTAGAGCACTTGCCCGCGAAAGGCAAAGGTCCTGAGTTCGAGTCTCGGTCGGGCACACAGTTTTAATCTGCCAGGAAGTTTCATATCAGCGCACACTCCGCTGCAGAGTGAAAATCTCATTCTGGAAACATCCCCCAGGCTGTGGCTAAGCCATGTCTCCGCAATTTCCCTCCTTTCAGGAGTGCTAGTTCTGCAAGGTTCGCAGGAGAGCTTCTGTAAAGTTTGGAAGGTAGGAGACGAGGTACTGGCAGAAGTAAAGCTGTGAGTACCGGGCGTGAGTCGTGCTTCGGTAGCTCAGTTGGTAGAGCACTTGCCCGCGAAAGGCAAAGGTCCCGAGTTCGAGTCTCGGTCGGGCACACAGTTTTAATCTGCCAGGAAGTTTCATATCAGCGCACACTCCGCTGCAGAGTGAAAATCTCATTCTGGAAACATCCCCCAGGCTGTGGCTAAGCCATGTCTCCGCAATATCCTTTCTTTCAGGAGTGCTAGTTCTGCAAGGTTCGCAGGAGAGCTTCTGTAAAGTTTGGAAGGTAGGAGACGAGGTACTGGCAGAAGTAAAGCTGTGAGTACCGGGCGTGAGTCGTGCTTCGGTAGCTCAGTTGGTAGAGCACTTGCCCGCGAAAGGCAAAAGTCCCGAGTTCGAGTCTCGGTCGGGCACACAGTTTTAATCTGCCAGGAAGTTTCATATCAGCGCACACTCCGCTGCAGAGTGAAAATCTCATTCTGGAAACATCCCCCAGGCTGTGGCTAAGCCATGTCTCCGCAATATCCTTTCTTTCAGGAGTGCTAGTTCTGCAAGGTTCGCAGGAGAGCTTCTGTAAAGTTTGGAAGGTAGGAGACGAGGTACTGGCAGAAGTAACGCTGTGAGTACCGGGCGTGAGTCGTGCTTCGGTAGCTCAGTTGGTAGAGCACTTGCCCGCGAAAGGCAAAGGTCCCGAGTTCGAGTCTCGGTCGGGCACACAGTTTTAATCTGCCAGGAAGTTTCATATCAGCGCACACTCCGCTGCAGAGTGAAAATCTCATTCTGGAAACATCCCCCAGGCTGTGGCTAAGCCATGTCTCCGCAATATCCTTTCTTTCAGGAGTGCTAGTTCTGCAAGGTTCGCAGGAGAGCTTCTGTAAAGTTTGGAAGGTAGGAGACGAGGTACTGGCAGAAGTAAAGCTGTGAGTACCGGGCGTGAGTCGTGCTTCGGTAGCTCAGTTGGTAGAGCACTTGCCCGCGAAAGGCAAAGGTCCTGAGTTCGAGTCTCGGTCGGGCACACAGTTTTAATCTGCCAGGAAGTTTCATATCAGCGCACACTCCGCTGCAGAGTGAAAATCTCATTCTGGAAACATCCCCCAGGCTGTGGCTAAGCCATGTCTCCGCAATTTCCCTCCTTTCAGGAGTGCTAGTTCTGCAAGGTTCGCAGGAGAGCTTCTGTAAAGTTTGGAAGGTAGGAGACGAGGTACTGGCAGAAGTAAAGCTGTGAGTACCGGGCGTGAGTCGTGCTTCGGTAGCTCAGTTGGTAGAGCACTTGCCCGCGAAAGGCAAAGGTCCCGAGTTCGAGTCTCGGTCGGGCACACAGTTTTAATCTGCCAGGAAGTTTCATATCAGCGCACACTCCGCTGCAGAGTGAAAATCTCATTCTGGAAACATCCCCCAGGCTGTGGCTAAGCCATGTCTCCGCAATTTCCCTCCTTTCAGGAGTGCTAGTTCTGCAAGGTTCGCAGGAGAGCTTCTGTAAAGTTTGGAAGGTAGGAGACGAGGTACTGGCAGAAGTAAAGCTGTGAGTACCGGGCGTGAGTCGTGCTTCGGTAGCTCAGTTGGTAGAGCACTTGCCCGCGAAAGGCAAAGGTCCCGAGTTCGAGTCTCGGTCGGGCACACAGTTTTAATCTGCCAGGAAGTTTCATATCAGCGCACACTCCGCTGCAGAGTGAAAATCTCATTCTGGAAACATCCCCCAGGCTGTGGCTAAGCCATGTCTCCGCAATATCCTTTCTTTCAGGAGTGCTAGTTCTGCAAGGTTCGCAGGAGAGCTTCTGTAAAGTTTGGAAGGTAGGAGACGAGGTACTGGCAGAAGTAAAGCTGTGAGTACCGGGCGTGAGTCGTGCTTCGGTAGCTCAGTTGGTAGATCACTTGCCCGCGAAAGGCAAAGGTCCCGAGTTCGAGTCTCGGTCGGGCACACAGTTTTAATCTGCCAGGAAGTTTCATATCAGCGCACACTCCGCTGCAGAGTGAAAATCTCATTCTGGAAACATCCCCCAGGCTGTGGCTAAGCCATGTCTCCGCAATATCCTTTCTTTCTGGAGTGCTAGTTCTGCAAGGTTCGCAGGAGAGCTTCTGTAAAGTTTGGAAGGTAGGAGACGAGGTACTGGCAGAAGTAAAGCTGTGAGTACCGGGCGTGAGTCGTGCTTCGGTAGCTCAGTTGGTAGAGCACTTGCCCGCGAAAGGCAAAGGTCCCGAGTTCGAGTCTCGGTCGGGCACACAGTTTTAATCTGCCAGTAAGTTTCATATTACAGTTTACCACAGCTCCAGAAGTGAGAGCACGAGTAAATAAGAGATCAGATACACTCAACAGAACAACCATCTGGTGACGAAATCTTAGTTTAAACTTAGCGGACACCAGGTTTCTGTTAATTTCATTACAAATAAATACATGAATTTTACGCGAATCACTCACATACAAGCTTAAAATTGCTCATATCCGGAGCCAAACTATGAAGCCATTATTTTAAAGTACAATCGCAAGCCAGCCCTCAGCCACGTTGACAATATACATGCAACCCGAAGTATTTACAATGCTTCGGTCCAGAGGTCAGGATGATAATACCGGCACTTCCAGAAAATGGGCTTCATTCTCCGCAAATATAGCTCTAATGGACAAACGGACGCATCCCAAATTCAGTTCTGCCCATCAGCCAGTGTGCAACCAAAATACGGCGCGCCCACCAGGACAGTCACCGCTGCGTAATGCTGCCAGGCCCCCCAGCCTGCGGACTTACCATCGGCGTGCAACACGCTCAGTAGCGCACACTTCGTTATGAGGTCAGTGCATTCGCCTTCGCTCGCCTTCAGCCCCTGAGCGCCACCTAGCTGCACGGTGCGACACCGAACCACAGACAGGGAAGCAGCGATGGACCGACTCGAGATTGGCCTTCTCGGCTCACCAAACTTAAAACAAGTGGCCTTTATTTTAACAATGTTTTTGGCTTCCATAGCTGTGTGGTCAGTCAACACCGACTCAAAGGAAGGCCTCGGCGCTTGTTCGTGACATCACGTCAGCTAGGCACGGCGAACGCCGGGTCTGTTGCAGGCAGAAACGCCTGGGCGTGCTTATCACTATAACTCTCTTATTTTTGGACAAAATGTTTGGTATTCTTTTGGATTTTGCAGTTTTATTTAGATGAAAGATTTTCTTAGTATCGTAAAGCTACAAATGAAGATCATAGTTCTGTATTACTGAATCCTGTCGAAACAAACGTAGATCAATATGAGAAGATGCTTTGCCCCATTGCAAGCTTCGGAGGTTTTACATTCAAGTAACTATACTTACTTAATCCATTTTATTATTAAAACTTAACCCAACCCCCTTACAATGAATTCGTTTCTTTTATTTATTTATTTATTTTCGTTTGACATCGTCACTGGAAATAGGAACTAATTTACATGGGTAAATGTCCAACTGTTGCCAGTCATTAGATTACAATCGTTTCCAACGAAAGTAATTCTAAACAGGAACCAACACAGCTTCATACATCGAAAATACTGCTGAGCTTAACTTTTTTTAAACATGCACATTAGAAAAGATAAATATTCCCCTCTTGCAACTGAAAGGGAGAAAGTTTATAGGATAAACCAATTTTATTTGATAAAACAAGTATCTCTCTCTTGCCTCTTCTTCTGTCCCCCACCCCCTCCCTCAACGTGTACAATCGCAAGATATTTCATTAACATCCAGTGCTCCTCCCCCAATAGTCAACTAAGATACCTAAAGAAGAGCACCAATATGTTTACAGTTTCTTGTAAAAGCAACCCAGCACAAACGTAACTTCCTCAGATTTACAAATAAGATAAAGAAGCACGAATTCTGTTGGTGCTAGACCATTAAGTTGTTTTTGCATGTCAATCCTTAAAACAGGTGGAAATTAAAGTTGAGGACTACACTACTTGTTAAGAAGTGTAACGAATTGCACAATTATTTGATTGCAGAAATCTCTTAGAACAATGTGTGTTGGTCAACTACCCCCAATAGGTTCACATTTTCCTGTGTCAGGGAGACACCACCATTATGAGTATAATAAAAATAGCCCCAGGTGCTAACACTTCATACAAATTTAAATTTTTGACATATACAACTCTTTCACTAATAAGAAAGACTAGCTATGAAACCCGCTATGCATGTAACACATTTTCAGATCCCTCAGTGATAAAAGGACTGTAGAATATACACTGATTGTGCAACAAACTAAAATTAACTGACATTCAAGTACAGCACTATATGCTTTGCTAAGAAGTGTGATGAATTATGGATTTCACTGGTTGCACAAGTCACTCAATACAAAATGTGTTGCTCACTTACCAACTCAAGTGTCATGTTTTCTTGTTAAGAGGAGAAACACACTGCCATTATGAATGTAATGGAAAAGAAAACAATCTTATGTGATAACACTTCAGAATGTACACAATAAAAATTAAATTTTCACATCTTGCAGTGAAATGAAGTAACTATATAAGCCAACACGATTTTAAGAAATAAAATACATATCTTTGTTTCTTTCTTTCTTCCTTCAGCTGCAATGTGTACAGAGACAAGAAAATTCATTTCATTAACTTCCAAAGCTCCAAATACCATAGATCAACCAAACAACCTTCAGAAGAGCCCAAATGTGGCCATAGTGTATTGCAGAAGCAACACAGTGAACACTAACTTCCTTATAAAATCTATGAATAATCTATAAACAGCAACAGCTGTGTTGGTGTTGGACTATGAAATTTAAGCATGGCAATATATGCTTTGACAAGGGATTTAATGAGTTGCATACTGTACTGCTTGTGTAAGTCACTTGAACAGTATGTGTTGAAAACTTATGGTGTAGTACAGCATACATTTCATTTTCTTGTCAGGGAGGACCATAATCATTACTGTAAAACAGAAGCACAAATTTGTTTGTCCTCGTACTTCAAATAAATTTCAACTTTTGACCTACCATTCTTTTACCCATATTTAACATAATCTTCTATCCATGTATGACATTTTCAGAGTCCTGAGGGGTAAGAGTTTAGAAAAAATCTAAAAGCAATTTCCTTTTGTTTCAATAATAATAACACAATTATAATTACATTCATATATTTCTTAACTTAAAGTTTGTACTTTCCTCTTCTTTTTAGCATTACAACAATCATTAAATTTCTTCACATAATCATTGAGGAGAATATTTGTAGAAACAAGTGATAGCTCACTTAGTACTCAATCTTTAGAATGTCCTTTTTTACAAGTGAATTGTGGCAGGAAGAAACCTAATGTGTTTACCCTGTTAGTTGTCAAATTAATTACAAGCTCTCTCTGATTGCTGTGTCTCAGAAACGCAGTCTCCCTGCTACTTTCAGTTAGCTTCTGTACTGTTATGTAGTTGTACATGACAGCATTCACCATATCCAAGTGTGGGTACAGCAGGCCTCCCCTATCCATAGCTGCTATTAAAGTATTATTACAAGCACTGTCTTCAGCCATTGCTCCCCTATCCAAAACCATGACTGAAGCACAAAATTCAAACTTAAGTCTCTTTAGAGCAATCCTGGTACAGTATCCAGATAAATATGTAAGAAGAAACAGTTTCTCCGCCTCCTTTAATCTATAGGTGAATATTCAATGTGAATTGTGTCACTAACAGTAGATACAGATGATCCAGGAGCGGTTTCCAGATCAACTGGAAAGGTAGGGAGATTTTTTCATCAGTATCTGTAAGAGTAACAGTTACATGTCCAAAGAAACTGGATTGCAATGGAAGAAGGTGTTGAAGTCTTACCTTACATTCAAAGAGTTGTCTCAATGATACTAAGTATTGTGAACCTGCATATGTTCTGTAATTGCCAAACCTTGCCTCAAGAGCATCTGTCTGTATTTTACCAGGCAAAAAGTACTTGAAGTCAAGTTCATTAACACAGTACATGGCCATTTCAATTAGACCATTAGTGGTGTTTGTTAGTGCCCAGTGGATGTCTCGTGTAAGGCAGTTGTAATTTAACCCCATCTGGTCCCAAACCTCTAGCCAGTTCAAAAACTTATTTAGAAACAAGAAATTATCCTCATTTCCAGTCACAGCTAGTGGATGCTTAAGTGACTGTTTCAAACATTCACCTTTGTATTTTGTTTGTACATTCACCACTGACCACCAATTTTCAATTAAAGTAATAAAATATGCAGTACTTTGGTATTCATAAAGGTTGTGTTCCTCACCTAAAGTGAGAAGCCCCTGTACAACATATGGATTGAAAAAGTTTAAAGCATATTTTACATTCTGCCTTTCAAAATTTGATGGCCAGAGAGATTTCATACACAAGCCATAGGAGTACTTAATGATTGTTTTACTTTGCAAGGCATTGAGTTTCTTCAGAGTAGAAAATGAAGCAACTTTTAATGTCAAAGTTTGGTCCATGTTTTCAAAATTTGGTTATGAGAGGACCTGCTGGGCATCTTTCTGGTTGATCCAATTGTTCCGAATGCATTTCAACACATCCACACTATCAATGATAAAAAATAATGGTGAACGAGGGACTGAAGGACGGGGATAAACCACACTCTTTTATGGTGGTGTTGAGAAATATGCCATACATTTTCTGTTTATGGAATTGTTATCAGTCACAACACAAATCACTTTAAAACCAATACTGTGCAAGCCTGTTATAACATTTTTAACATATGTAAAAATATCACATGCCTGAAGAGTGTTTACAGGAAGAATATGTACAAATTCTTTAAATGAAGACAAAAGGCTCTGGATCATAAAAACACATACAAAGCTAGCTGCATTGGCACCATTGAATGCAGTCCCTAAAATATTGCCTCCCTTATAGTCCAAGTATGGTTTGATGTTCATCTCATCTATCATTAATGAGACAACATGGTCCTCTGTCTTTAAATAACTAAACTTCTGTTTAATATAAGCAAGAAAGTTATCTTTCACCTGTTCCTTCTGAGGGCTTGCACCAAACTTTAAACATATCTTCTGAAGTGTACGAGGATGTGGCATAAACATGTAATGAGACTTTATCATAAACCTATAAGCATCTGGGGAAAATGAAAATAATATGGCACAGAAAACAATAGATTCAGGAGAATACCTCAACCGTTCGTGGGCTACAGTCAACAGCCTAACTTGTTCCAATAGAAATTCTATATTTCTCTTTTCCTTCTGTAACTTTACTAATGTTTTGCAACACATCACAGATTATGTTAATGTTGTCCTGTGTACTTTGAACATTGGCACTTAAGGACAGAAGTAGTTCCAAAATATCATTCACCTGACCAGTATCCTGAATCTTTTTCGGGAAAATGTGACTCCCTACAGTTTTTAAGGCTGTTTGTTCTTTAAAAACATTTATCTCTATATCACAAGTTATACAAGCGGCCACTGGTAAAAATGGCACAAAATTTGAAGTGTCAATAATAACAAATAATACACATTCCTTTTGTTCACCACAGTCCAACATTCACTAAATGTTTCCCGTTACAAACAGGCTATAAATTCGCTAAATGTTATGAATCTTCTCCGTTCCTCAAACATTTTATGTGTACACACGGATTCAGGTATTGCAGCAGACACAACGCTGTTGTCCAATCTTATTCTTCTTGCCTCTGGGTCTTCTCGTTTATTCTGTACCACTGTCAGGTATTGAGGACAGTTGGGAAAAATTGATGGCACAGATGAACTCTAAGTCGCGGTGTGTAGAGTGGAGCCACTATTTTCTGTCCAGTTTTCTCATCAAAGCACTCTGTATGTTTCAGAACAACCTCTTTTGGAAAATGTAGTTCACATAGCTGAAAATAATTTCGTCACAACACAGCTAACTGTATGATCTTTACTCTGAAAAGCAGTCTTTGCCTCCATGCAGGTCAAATAAATCGTGCCTTCGAGTAAATAAAAAATTATGTAGAAAACGCGATTTCGTCTATTCAAGTGTGAATACTAGTTGCTGAACTGACCGGTCAAAATTCGTTTACTACGTAAGACTGAAGACACAAAACCAGTAGTGGTGCCTGGATACAATATCGTACGGGTCTTCAAAAGGTATAAATAAAGAATATAGAACTATAAAAACTGAAAACATGGAACACTATCGGATTTACTTACTTTGGAATACTTGGTTGGTGAAAATGCATCCCTATGAATGGCGGCAATCAACTTACGACGAAGGTTTTTGTCGTTAGAAAACGAAAACACATGGACCTTAGGTCCATTTGGATGATTCCCGTTACAACGAGGAACACAGCATTTGTACACCATGGTGAAAACTCTCACTATAACTGCTGTAGTGGAAAAAACACAATAAGTAACACAAAAGGAACGGCACTCCACAACCAACACTCACGATCGTACGTCAGGTGGCATGCCTAGCCGTTGTGACGTCACTAACGACTGATGACGTTGCGCCATGGCCTCCCTTTGAGTCGGTGTTGGGTCAGCGTGGCAGGCTACCGTGGCTACTCCGGTTTAACTTCAGGTCATTTTCCTTGGTGGGAGGACTGGAACGGGGTGTACTCAGCCTCCTAATGCCAGCTGAAGAGCTACGTGGATGAGAAGCTGCCGCTACAGGATCTGCATAGTCGACAACCGCCGGGAGAGGGGTGTGCTGACTTCATGTCCCACCATACCACAAATGACGCCATGGATCGAGGCGGTCATTCAGTCTCAACTGGTCTGGCTGAGGCCAGAACGGGAGAGATTGATAACGTTGGGCCCCGCAGTGCCATATTTCGGTCGTCTTATTGCAGTGCTGTTTCTGCACCACAGCCTGTTGTATTCACAAATTAATGACTTTACGGTACTTTCAGTGCAGTCGATTTAATAGTCAAGCTTCACTCGGTAAACATCACATTTAACTTGTGTTCGGCAGTGTAGATTGCACTCATTACATGGAGAGTAAGGTGGGTGAGGCTTCGCTACTGAACTAGTCTGAAAATTCTACGTTACGCCATTAAGCCACCAACGTTCAACTGCCAACTGCAGTCGGAGACGTCTGTGGTCTATGAACCACAGAAGCTGACCCATTCCTCTATTTCGCTGTAGTTGAGCACCGGCAGAGGTTGTAGATCTGTCTACGCAAACAGGTCTGTACCAGCTGCAGTGCTTCAGCATTGAGTAAAAATTGTTTACAAAACTGACAGAGCTGTGAGGTCAGTTGTAGCAGTATGGATTTCGATTTTCCTACTCGGGTGGTAAAGGATAGCAGCTCACTGATAGATAACTTCTTTGTAGACCAATATAAGTTTAACCAGATAAATGCTCAGCCTGTTGAGAATGGTCTTTCTGATCATGGTGCACAGTTAGTTACAGTATATGACATAGCTCCATTCAGCAATACTAAACAGTCCTCCAAAGTAGTACGCTCAGTCAACGATTTAGCAATTGCAAATTTCAGGGAAAGCCTACAGCAGTTAGACTGGGATGAGGTGTACCGTGAACCTGATGCCAATTTAAAATATAATTTATTTCATGACATTTTTGTAAATGCATTTGAAAACTGCTTCCCCAAGAAAATAGTTAAATATACTCGTAAGAAACCTTGTAACAAACCATGGCTTACTAAGGGTATAAAAATATCTTGTAACCGGAAAAGGGAAATGTATCTGACAGCAAGAAAGAGTAGTGACCCAGAAACTATCAAACATTATAAAAACTACTGTGTTATATTAAGAAAAGTTATTAAAAAATACAGGAGTATGTGTATCATGTCTGAAATCAGCAACTCTGATAATAAAATTAAAACAATTTGGAATATTATTAAAAGAGAAACAGGTCAACCAAGAGCAGAGGAAGACAGTATTACAATCAAATTGAATGAAAACTTTACGACTAAAAAGTCAGAAGTTGAAAATATTTTTAATAATCATTTTCTAAATGTTGTGGATATAGTAGGATCCAGGTGTTCATTAGAAGATGCTAGGCTGTTAATGGAAGAGGCCATACCTATGCAATTGGATACAATTGAAATCTCACCCACTTCTCCCTCTGAAATTAGGAAAATAATAAACTTGCTTAAAAGCAAAAACTCACATGGAATTGATGGCATTTCCAGCAGAACACTAAAAGCTTGTTCTCAACAGATGTAACATTCTCAGCCACCTGTGTAATAGCTCTCTGGAACAGGGCATTTTCCCTGATAGACTGAAATATGCTATTGTTATACCTTTGCATAAAAAGGGGGATGGATCTCATGTCAACAATTACCGTCCAATCTCCCTTCTAACAGCTTTATCCAAAATTTTTGAGAAAGTAATGTATTCAAGAGTAGCTTCACATATCTGTAAAAATGAAGTACTAACAAAATGTCAGTTTGGTTTCCAGAAAGGTTTTTCAACAGAAAATGCCATATATGCTTTCACCAGTCAAATTTTGAATGATCTGAATAACCGAACACCACCCATTGGGATTTTTTGTGATCTCTCAAAGGCTTTTGATTGTGTAAATCATGAAATTCTGCTAGACAAGCGCAAGTATTGTGGCATGAGTGGGACAGTGCACAAATGGTTTAATTCGTACCTAACTGGAAGAGTGCAGAAAGTTGAAATAAGTAGTTCTCATAACATGCAAAGATCAGCACATTCCTCAAACTGGGGAACTATCAAGAATAGGGTTCCACAAGGGTCAGTCTTGGGTCCTTTGTTGTTCTTATTATATATTAATGACTTGCCATTCTATATTCATGAAGAGGCAAAGTTAGTTCTCTTTGCTGATGATACAAGTATAGTAATCACACCTGACAAACAAGAGTTAACTGATGAAATTGTCAATACTGTCTTTCAGAAAATTACTAAGTGGTTCCTTGTAAACGGACTCTCACTGAATTTTGATAAGACACAGTACATACAGTTCCGTACAGTGAATGGTATGACGCCATTAATAAATATAGACCTTAATCAGAAGCATATAGCTAAGGTAGAATATTCAAAATTTTTAGGTGTGTCCATTGATGAGAGATTAAATTGGAAGAAACACATTGATGATCTGCTGAAACGTTTGAGTTCAGCTACTTATGCAATAAGGGTCATTGCAAATTTTGGTGATAAACATCTTAGTAAATTAGCTTACTACGCCTATTTTCACTCATTGCTTTCATATGGCATCATATTTTGGGGTAATTCATCACTGAGGAATAAAGTATTTATTGCACGAAAGCGTGTAATCAGAATAATAGCTGGAGTCCACCCAAGATCATCCTGCAGACATTTATTTAAGGATCTAGGGATATTCACAGTAGCTTCTCAGTATATATACTCTCTTATGAAATTTGTTATTAACAACCAAACCCAATTCAAAAGTAATAGCAGTGTGCATAACTACAATACTAGGAGAAAGGATGATCTTCACTATTCAAGATTAAATCTAACTTTGGCACAGAAAGTGGTGAATTATACTGGCACTAAAGTCTTTGGTCACTTACCAAATAGTATCAAAAGTCTGACAGATAACCAACAAGTATTTAAGAAGAAATTAAAAGAATTTCTGAATGACAACTCCTTCTACTCCATAGAGGAATTTTTAGATATAAATTAAGAAAAAAAGAAAAAAAACAAAACAAAACAAAAATATTAAAAAAATAAAAATAAAAAAAATAAAGAAAAACAAAAAACACAAAAAAATAAAGTTGTTATATTAACTTAAGTATGTTGTTAAATTAACTTAATTATGTCATGTATTGGAAAACTCGACTCGTTCCACATCATTACGAAATATCGTATTCATGATCCATGGAACTAGTATTAAACTAATCTAATCTAATCTAATCAAGCCAGGGTAAATCCCGTGCTGCGATCGCATTGCGTGTCCCTATATCCTCTCGCCTTTCCATATGATCCTGAATCTCTTACAGGCAAATATGCATCACAGTTGTAGCAGCTTGTAGTGTTAAGTCCGAAATATGCGGATGAGATGTCAGTCTCCCGAACGCCGATCATTCTGCTCCACTCGGTTTCACTACCTGTTCCTGTTGTGCTCTCTTACTTCGTCTAACAATAGGCCGACTGAAACTTTCTTTCACGTTCCGCTTCGCTTGACGACACATCAGTGGCTAAGATCGACATAATTTCGACCTTTCCGGACACGCAACACAGGGCACCGCTAGACCTAAATTCATGTCATCTCTCCATAATGTTAGTCAGTTATTGCTGGTACATAGTCTGGACTCATTGGGCCAATTATTTAGGAGGGAACCGTGGCTGCTGCAGCTATAATGAACAAAAGTACAGTCTGGATCACTTTCTATGTTTTATCAGAGTAACCAGTCTCGACCTGGAATATAGGCTGTCTGTAGATCCATCTGATAAGTGCAGCTTGTCTTTTGGGCAAGGATTCAGAGCTTCCTCTGAATCCACGACCTAGTGGCAAGTAGCACTTCGCAGTTATACGAGGGGCATTCAGAAAGTAAGCTCCGATCGGTCGCGAAATGGAAACGACTATGAAAATCCGATAAAGCTTTGCACAGATGTGTTGGGTAGTGTCTCTAGTATAACCCCAGTTAGCATCACGTCGCTCTTCTCATTTCTGAGCTCGCAGTGAGTGCGTAAAGATGTCTAGAAAATAGTGTCTGCCGCCAAGTACGAGGGCCTGGTGAGAAATTTCGCCTGAAGCTATGCAGCTAACATTACATAACTGTCGTGCTGTTTCTCCTTCAAGACAATTCTCAGCCGCATTCTGCAGGGGCAATGAAGATGCTCCTGCATCGTTTTCAAATGGAAATGTGAGATTACCCACAATACAGTCCGCAATTGTCTCCCCCTGAGTTTCATCTCTGGTCACATGAACCGCTGTCTTTGAAGACAACATTTTGACACAGACAACGAGGTGTAGGCCAGCGTGGAGAATTGGCGGAAAGCACTGGCGGCTGCCTTCTATGATGAGGCTATTGAAAAGTTGGTACAACGCTATGACAAAAGTCTAAGTCAGAACGGCGACTACGTAGAGAAGTAGCTGAAAGGTGTAGCTAATTGTTACAAGTAAAACATTTCTGATGTTCACTGTGGTTTCAATTTGGCAATCAATCGGAGCTTACTTTCTGAACAGGCCTCGTAGTTGCACGGTCTGTATTACGGATAGAAACCCATTATCCGAGTACAATGTAGTAAGGGGTTCAGATGGCGCCTTTCTTCGTTAACGTGGTTTATAATTCTCGCAAAGGTTTTATATTTCTGGAATATAGAGCACGTCTGACTGAGTGGGTGGCGATAGTATACGCCCAGTAGCTTCAATTATCCATGCCCTGGCGAGGTAAAATTGCATTTCTCGAGTGTTCAAGTGAAAGGCATCATTCAACATACTGAAGAGCTGAGGAAACTGGTACACCTGCGTAATATCGTGTAGGGCCCCCGCGAGCCCGCCCAAGTGCCGCAACACGACGTGGCATGGACTCTACTAATGTCTGATGCAGTTCTGGAGGGAATTAACACCACGAAACAAACAGGGCTGTCCATAAGTAATTCGTAAGAATACAACGGGGTGGAGGTCTCTTCTGAACAGCCCATTGCAAGGCATCCGAAATATGAGCAGTAATGTTCATGTCTGGGGTGTCTGGTGGCCAGCGGAAGTGCAGATAGCTGCATTTGGAAGTAGGCCATTTGTTATTTTTAGCTATCTTCTGATGAAAGTTCTTCATCCAATCAAAACTCTCTCCCTCTCTCCGTCTGTCTCGGTCCCTGTCTCTGTCTCTCTCTCTTCCAATGTTGTCTCTGGACACTGTGAGTAGTGATCTTGGGTGGTATGGGTGGTGAGGTCCAGAAGAACTGTTGGGTGAATGGTGGAGGGTTCTAGAAGAACCATGGGGCAGAGAGGAGAAGAATAGTAGGTTAGGGTGGAGGAAGATGCTGTAGTGCTGCCCATGGATGTGAAGGCTAAATGAACTCCGTAGCAGTTCTGGAGGTGTTGGGTGTCGCATTGTCCTGTTGGAGTTGCCCAAGTCTGTCAGAATTAACAATGGTCATGAATGGAAGCAGGTGATCAGATGGGAGGCTTACGTACGTGTCACCTGTCACAGTCGTATCTAGACGTATCTGGGGTCCCATATCGCTCCAGATGCACACGACACAGACCATTACAGACCCTCCACCAGCCACCAGCTTTAGCAGTCCCCTGCTTACATGCAGAGTCCATGGATTCATGGGGTTATCTCCAAATCCGTACACATGCTGACATGCACAGTCCATGGGTTCATCAGGTTATCTCCATACCCATACACGTCCAGCCGCTCGATACAATTTGAAACAAGACTCGTCCGAGTAGGCAACATGTTCCGGTCATCAACAGTCCAATGTCGGTGCTGACGGCCCCAGGGGAGGCGTAAAGCGTTGTGTCGTGCAGTCAAGGGTACGAGTGGGCCTTCGGTCCCGAAAGCCTATATCGAGGATGTTTCGTTGAATGGTTGCACGCTGACACTTGATGGCCCAGCATTGAAATCTACAGCAATTTGCAGAAGGGTTGTACTTCTGTCACGTTGAATGATTCTCTTCAGTCGTCGTTGGTCCCATTCTTGCAGGTTTTTTCTGGCCTCAGCGATGTCGGAGATCTGATGGTTTGCCGGATTCCTGTTATTCACGGTATAATAGAGAAATGGTCGTACGGAAAAATCCCCACTTCATCGCTACATCGTAGATGCTGTGTCCCATCCCTTGTGCGCCGACTATAACACCATGTTCAAACTCACTTAAATCTTGATAACCTGCCATGGTAGCAGTAGCAACCGATCTAACGACTGCGACAGATACTTGTTGTCTTATATAGGCATTGCCGACTGTAACGCGATATTCACCTGTTTACTTATCTCTGTATTTGAATACGCAAGCATATACCAGTTTCTTTGGCGTTTCAGAATGTGTACACTGAAGAGCGAAAGAAACTGGTACACCTGCGTAATATCGGAACGTGAAAGAAAGTTTCAGTCCGCCTGTTGTTAGATGAAGTGAGAGAGCACAACATAAGCATTTAGTGAAAACCGAATGGGTCAGAATATATATATAATTTAACGTCTCTTTTACTGGCTATAAGGTGATACACTTTCACGTTGTCGTGAAGATGAAAACAGCTGTCTTTAAACATCGTACTTGCGTGACGCATTTCTTCATCGTAGATCCCTGTAGAATTTTCCTCTCGCAAGCATTTCAGAGTCTCCCTCCGATACGTGACATGCAAGAGACTCTGGTAAACGCTTCTAATTAAGTAACAGGCCACGTAGTTGTTTACGACAGCTGATCTCGTCTATTAAGAGATACCCGTTCACTGGATAGTATCATATGTCGGTCACATACACAAACACATGTCAGACAAATTTATTTGGCATTTTCTTAATGAAGTGACGTGCAACTTGCGGCAAAGCCTACGCCACCGTAGCGGCAAGACTAATGGGAACTTCTTTTTTTCACCTGTATGCAACTTGCCGTTCTCTCACTTAATGCGAAGGTTCTCACTTCCTGTTTCGTAAGAAATACGTCGTTTATGTGTCGCTCGAACAAAGGAACAGCTCCGCTAGCTGCTAATGAAAACGTTGGAAGATGCTCATGTACTCTGCATTGTTCTTTTTGGTCATTCTTCTTCAGTATGAGTTTTCATAATTTTTAATAAGATCCTATTCCTACTTTACGACTTTGAGATCCAGTCACTGCAATTACTCGTATACAGTTGAATTATTATGAAATCGTTGAATGTAATGTAATACGACCAGGGGACCCGTGCGATGCTTTTGCATTTTTATATTTTGAAATAATGACTGTATTTGAAATTAGTGTAGTCGTTGGGATATGGGTAGTTGGGGGGAATGAAGAGGAAAGATCTTTAAAAATGAACCGATCGACGTGAAATAATAATCATGAATTTATGATGCATCCCTTGCATATACGTTTCCATGGGTCTAAAAGCGCTCTTTGCATTCGGAATATTTGTTCCGGTTTGTACGACGGGCAGATGTCACGGACTATCAGTAGCGCAACATAACGTAAAACTTTAATTCGATAAACATTTTCAGTCAGAGTAAGCAGATTAATCTGTAGTAGCAATAGGTAAATTACAATTCAGGGTATCTTTTCGGAAACTACATTCATTTAGAAAAGCCTACTTGTACGACTGCAGAGCTAATGGACTACCGCATTGGTTCCGGATATTATCTATGACATTGCTGTATACAAATTGTCCACGTCGTGAGCACTTTAAAACAAATGAAATGGCATTTTTAGTAGTGTAGTTTGAAAAGGGAGTCTCTTATTCGTCATTAATAAATTAGCTTCGTAGAATATAGGTATGAAGCTGGGAATCTTTGATGCCCTTTTGCCGATGAGAGTTAAAAAAGTCTCTTTTGAGTTAAACGTTTAAACAAGTAACAAATTTTAGTACAAAATCGGTATGCAGTGTCAGAAGACGGTCAAGAAACCTTTCTAATGATGTCATTCATCCCTGTACGATCAGTATGTGCTGAGGCAAAAGGATGTGGATGTCGGAAATAATAGGTATGATCGTTTAAATGTACTGTTTAAGAGTGGAAATAATCGCGATTCAAATCCAGCTTGTTAACGTGCCATTTTTGACACTTTATGCAATATTAACCTTTGCTGGTATTGTACAGTCTCCTGGAAAGCCTTCTAAAAACCATAGTAAAATGTTACGATAGCCACAAGTGAACTGTGTCAATAACGAAAAAATACGCATGTTTATTTATGTAAATGTGCTATCATTTATCGAACATTATTTTTGAACGAGAAAAACTGTCCGCCTTTACTTATTTTGAGTATATTAGTAATAAATATATTTCTGTGTAACAAATACTAAGAATAACAAAGATTATGAGTACATCACGTCATGGAATTTCTATATAATTGTGTGACAAAAACGCGGCTGAATAAAATGATCACGCTAATGTCCGCTCTCGAAACTACTTGACGCTTTTGTACGAAGTTACTTCTGAACGCACGATTTTGTTAATTGCACGTACGTTTTTTCAGGATATACGTATGAAAAGCGTTATTCCTTGTAATCTCATTTCATACCTCTCCCTTCACGTGAGTATGATTAACTGTAAATAATTAACTATGGCTAAAATTCAAGTTTTATCCTTGGCCATCTGCCATTCTTTGGTAGTAAAGGCGCATTTTCTGTCGGTACGTGAAATGTAGTTAATCACATGATTTTTGGGCTTCACCCACAAGATAACAGAAAAAAGAATACTTTAAATATCTCTGCTATCAGGAAAAGAAATTATTTTTTGCAGAAATGTTTTCACTGAATATAAACGACGAACGCAAAAAAATAAATAATAATACGAGGCTCAGGTGGTAAAAATATTGTTTTCACCGCCGTAAATGTTATTCAAATCATAATGAACAATATAAAACGTCAGTTTTTAACAAATAATTTACATAATATTGAGAATAATAGTGCAGCTACGTAGGTCGTTATATCGTGTCTGTCTCTGCAATAATATTTATCAGACATTAGCCACTACGATTCTAAACAAAACACTGGTATTTTTGGGCTAGCTGTGTGTGTTGACAACATAAGTAAATCGTTACAACCCAACCCAGTACCTATACTCGGAATTATATGTGTAAGCAGCTTACATTTTAGCTGCTACTACGAGTGTGTGTGTGTGTGTGTGTGTGTGTGTGTGTGTGAGTGAGAGAGAGAGAGAGAGAGAGAGAGCGAGAGGGGGGGGAGGGGGAGGGAGAGAGAGATACGATATAGTATTTTGTGTGTGTCTGTATGTGTAAAAAGTTTCAATTTGCTCCGTTGAGTGAATTCCAATGTAAACAACTGGTCATGTCATAGGTTACAAGCGAAGGCAGTGTCATATGGGATATACGTTATCCATCTTCAAGACACCGACAACTCAAAAAGCATTCTATAACAGGTTTCTAAGGACTGTAGAGGGGACGGACTCTAGATGAGGATCCCAAGTTCGGAAATGATTTGGGTGTAAAGTAAGTTTGGATCTCATGCTTGACGGTACACAAACAGTGGAGACAGTGAGGTTTGACCCGTTTGTTCCGCAGGAGGTCATGGAACGTGCAATGTGTCGACTACTAGTCGTCGGTTTATCTTCTTCATGAGGCAGGACGTTCGCTTCGAAGCGGAGAATGTGGTGCGGCCGTGGGTAACCACAGTCACTCCGAAAATAGTTGCGAACGTAGCCCAGTTTCTCGTACAATTGATGATGGTCGAACGAAAAGGTATACGGTGTCCTGATTACACTCACTCACATGCTCACTCGAAAATATTGTTCCTCCTGCAGCAAAATACACTCCTGGAAATTGAAATAAGAACACCGTGAATTCATTGTCCCAGGAAGGGGAAACTTTATTGACACATTCCTGGGGTCAGATACATCACATGATCACACTGACAGAACCACAGGCACATAGACACAGGCAACAGAGCATGCACAATGTCGGCACTAGTACAGTGTATATCCATCTTTCGCAGCAATGCAGGCTGCTATTCTCCCATGGAGACGATCGTAGAGATGCTGGATGTAATCGTGTGGAACGGCTTGCCATGCCATTTCCACCTGGTGCCTCAGTTGGACCAGCGTTCGTGCTGGACGTGCAGACCGCGTGAGACGACGCTTCATCCAGTCCCAAACATGCTCAATGGGGGACAGATCCGGAGATCTTGCTGGCCAGGGTAGTTGACTTACACCTTCTAGAGCACGTTGGGTGGCACGGGATACATGCGGACGTGCATTGTCCTGTTGGAACAGCAAGTTCCCTTGCCGGTCTAGGAATGGTAGAACGATGGGTTCGATGACGGTTTGGATGTACCGTGCACTATTCAGTGTCCCCTCGACGATCACCAGTGGTGTACGGCCAGTGTAGGAGATCGCTCCCCACACCATGATGCCGGGTGTTGGCCCTGTGTGCCTCGGTCGTATGCAGTCCTGATTGTGGCGCTCACCTGCACGGCGCCAAACACGCATACGACCATCATTGGCAGCAAGGCAGAAGCGACTCTCATCGCTGAAGACGACACGTCTCCATTCGTCCCTCCATTCACGCCTGTCGCGACACCACTGGAGGCGGGCTGCACGATGTTGGGGCGTGAGCGGAAGACGGCCTAACGGTGTGCGGGACCGTAGCCCAGCTTCATGGAGACGGTTGCGAATGGTCCTCGCCGATACCCCAGGAGCAACAGTGTCCCTAATTTGCTGGGAAGTGGCGATGCGGTCCCCTACGGCACTGCGTAGGATCCTACGGTCTTGGCGTGCATCCGTGCGTCGCTGCGGTCCGGTCCCAGGTCGACGGGCACGTTCACCTTCCGCCGACCACTGGCGACAACATCGATGTACTGTGGAGACCTCACGCCCCACGTGTTGAGCAATTCGGCGGTACGTCCACCCGGCCTCCCGCATGCCCACTATACGCCCTCGCTCAAAGTCCGTCAACTGCACATACGGTTCACGTCCACGCTGTCGCGGCATGCTACCAGTGTTAAAGACTGCGATGGAGCTCCGTATGCCATGGCAAACTGGCTGACACTGACGGCGGCGGTGCACAAATGCTGCGCAGCTAGCGCCATTCGACGGCCAACACCGCGGTTCCTGGTGTGTCCGCTGTGCCGTGCGTGTGATCATTGCTTGTACAGCCCTCTCGCAGTGTCCGGAGCAAGTATGGTGGGTCTGACACACCGGTGTCAATGTGTTCTTTTTTCCATTTCCAGGAGTGTAAGTTCCCCTCTCGAATTTGAACTACGCTATCACTCTAGATCTGGCAACGGCCTTGCCGCAGTGGACACACCGATTCCCGTGAGATCACCGAAGTTAAGCGCTGTTGGGCGTGGCCGGCACTTGGATTGGTGACCATCCAGCTGTTATGCGCTGTTGCCATTTTTCAGTGTGCACTCAGCCTCGTGATGCCAATTGAGGAGTTACTCGACCGAATAGTAGCGGCTTCGGTCAAGAATACCATCATAACGACGGGGAGAGCAGTGTGCTGACCCCACGCCCCTCCTATCCGCATCCTCCTCTGAGGATGACACGGCGGTCGGATGGTCCCGGTAGGCCACTCGTGCTCTGAAGACGGAGTGCTTTATCACTCTAGATTTGATTGATTAAGCATCACAGGATAACGTAATTGGCTCCTCTGCTTCACCAGGGTCTACGTTGTTATTTGGATAATGTCAAATGGAAACGCTCAGAGAAAGTAATGGAGAGGCAGGATTATCATTATTCTCCTGGTGCCGGCTAAAAGTGTGCAGTAAATTCCGATGAGATGCGAATAGTGGAACATTAGTTTGGGAATTAACTAGACATGTAAACAGTTGTACACCTACCTGTTAGTTACATTTTACTTTTGTCTTATTTTTATATTAAGCCGGCATGACGAATACCATCCGTAATATGATCCATGGATGAATAACGAACTAACCAACTAACTGGAGCAGTTCATCGGTTGCTTCATTCCGTTCGGAAGATCACAATGCGTGACTTTTCGCCGCTATTGTTCGCCCGTTGACTGCTCGCTATCTGCATACATATATTCCTACCCTCCCTGAACATATGGTGGGGCCGGTAGGTTATTTACAACCGCAGCGGACCGTAGCGCTGACCTGGACTGCGGATAAAGCTCGCAAGCGAAACACGACAGAGGCTCAGAACCACTGCAGTTTGGTCTCTATGCGTGCAGAGAGGTGAGGCTAAACGGTAACACTGCTCTAAACAGTTTCCTCCCTTTTCACTGCCCTAAACCCAGAAGTACATAAGTTGCCGTATCCCACTTCAAGAACACTGTCTCTAGTTACTCAATCAGAATGAGATTTTCACTCTGCAGCGAAGTGTGAGTTACTCAGTCATTTGCAGACTACTTTCAAAACTTCTCTATTCACATAAAAATGTAGAGTTCGTAAAATAGCGTTGAAAGATAAAAAAAGACATTTATGAAAGGTGAATGTGTTGGATTAGGTATAGTCTTCCTGAGCTGTGTGGCCGTGGTCCAAGAATCTTTTCGGTTCCTGTCGTTTCATCGAGGAGTACGCTGGACATCTTCGGAAGCGCTCCTGGTGACGCCGAGTCTTGCCACTCGAAGAGTCTGACGCCGGAGAGCGACATAAAAACTGTGCAAAATGTGCATGGACGAGTTTACATGGGATCAACAGACATAACCTTTTTCGGAGATAAAATTTAACTAACGATTATCGCCCGTCAGGGATAAAAACCTACTATAGCCGGAACACCTGAACGTTGAAGAAAACCATCTGGAGAATGCTTTCGAGGACAATATCTATTCGGATAAAGAAGTAAATAGGGTTCTGCTATCAATTAATTGTAGGCCAAAGGACAATGTTAAAACATAGCGGTGGAATAAAAAACTTTCTCTTCCTATTATCAAAAAAGTAACTAATTAGCTCGGGAAGATTTTAAAGCAACATAACATCTGACTGATTTTCAGACCATCTAACAATACATGACAAGCATTGTGGCCTCCTCTGTCGGCGTGAGGGGTAGATAAGATTCCATGGAACAACGAAGACAAGCGTGAATACAAGACTGAAAAAACAAAAAAGTCTTTGCCGACTAGGGAAAATAGAAAATAGAGCATGCTCTTCAGTCAGGAAATCATAAGGTGAACTTTTCAGAAACCAAAATGTTGTCTACAATGACAAACTATTACCCACGGCTACACAGAGAAGCTAACGATATATGTAATCATGGGGATAACTTTAACAGAAAAGAAGAAGCCATGAATATTAGGGGTATATGGACAGTGGCTCTGCAGAATCGATAGATAAGTTTTTATCCTTGACAGGTGACTTCAATAGTTAAGTTTTATCTCTGACAAGGATTACCCACAGCACATCCGAAGATGTCCTAGCAACTCTGGACGAAACATCAGGAACCGAAAAATTTCTTGGACCACGACCATACAACCCCGGATACTCACCACCAGCTAATACATCCGATCGTGAAAGTCTTCATTATACTATTAGGTAGAATGTTACATCTCCTTGAAATCTGATTGATTCGATTGGCGATATACAGCCATGAATTACATAAGAGGAAGAGGACACACAAGACTGAAACACCTGGAGGAATATTTTGAAAATATTGTTCAAGAACGTTTATTCTTTGTATAGCAATTTCCCAGTAAATTATTATGTTTGAGAAAAGCCTCTGTTATGAGGAAAAACTCAAAATAATAATAAAATTATATAACATAATATATATACTTTTCTGGCTATCAGTAGATATGACACTCCTGGATGGATGGGTAGGGTAGTCCGGGCGCACTATCACACTGTTGGCCGTACATTCGCTTTATATGTACTCATCCGTTCTGTTCCCTATGATTCCCAAAAATGTAGCTAATAAGACCTCCTCCTGCACGGACGAGACGTAAATATTTCTTTCCCAAACAATCCTTCGCGTTACCACCGACCAACGGTGTCAGGCGGTTTCCTCGAACTAGGACAGATTCCGGAATTGGTAGTTCCCCAAAAGTATTCCGAACTGGGAAAGTTTTCGCCCCCCCCTCCCCCCCTCTCGATCCTCGCAACTCGCTGCGTTTTAGTTGTAGCAAACAGCGCTCTACCATAGGATGCATCTGAACAGCCTCCCCCCCCCCCACCTCGTTTACAAAAAAAAGGCCTAAATGTCTGTGAGTCAAAACAGTTTTGCCTTCCTTCTGTCTTTCGTGAAGATGATACGGCAGGCTGATAAGTAAATCCTTGTAGATTTTAAAATTTTGTACATGGCTACAGCAGCAATCGTGGAATGAAATCTTCTTGTAGAAATAGTAAACAGCCAATTAGCTGCAAACTGGAAGGTTTATTGAAACGTCTTTGTCTTGATGAAATCATCTCGGGCTTCCATCCGGGTAGCTGCGTCGAAAATCCGCGACGTTTCGATGAGTCATTCTCATCATTTCCTGGCGAAGATGGCAGCCCGAGAAGATTTCATCAGCAGTATACACCGGGGAAGCCTACATTAACGTCTTTACCTTCGTCTCAACGTTTATGAAGGAGACATAGACAACCGGATTACACGTTGTGGCAGAAGCCGTGTTTCAACGAACCTCCGCCGCAACATGTAATCCAGCTGTCTATATTTCATTCTGAAGAAGACATTTTTATAAACGTTGAAACCATGGTAGAGGGGCTTTAAGATAACTTCCAATTCCACCTGACTGGCTGCCTACTACAGTAATCACCCAGAACATTATGACCACTCACCTAACAACCAGTATGTCCATCTTTGGCGCGGATAACAGTGGCGACGCGTCTTGGCATGGAAGCAATGAGGCCTTGGGTCGCTGGAGAGATTTGGCACCACATTTGCAAACACAAGTCACGTAAATCCCGCAAATTCTGGGAGGGGAAGGGGGAGGGTGATGACCTATGACGCCACGTTCAGTCACATCCCAGATGTTTTCGATCGGGCTCAGATCTGGGTCACTAACACATCGATCGGAACTCCCCATTGTGTTGCTCAAACCACTCTATCACACGCCTCGCCTTCTGACATGGCGCATTATCTTGCTGAAAAATGCCACTGCCATCGGGAAACAAGATCATCAAGGGGTTTACCTGGTTTGCAGTTAGTGTACGATACTCCTTGGCCGTCCCGGTACCTTCCACGAGCTTCAGTGAAACCATGGAAATCCACGTGAATGTACCCCAGAACATAATGGAGACGCCGCTAGCTCGTCTCCGTATCGCTTCACAGGTGTCAAGGAGCTGTGTCGCTGGAAGACGACGGATTCGCGTCCTCCCAACGGCATGATGAAGAAGGTATCGCGATTCATCCGGTTATGCAACGCCTTTCCACTGCGCCAACGTCTAGTGCCGATGGTCACGTGTCCAGTTCTGTCGTCATTGCCGATATCATGGAAGACGAATGGAATATTCCAGAATTTGAAACATGAACAGCTACTAGCATGAGTTTCTTAGAAGTAAATACCTTAGGGGTTGCGAAGCAACTCAAATCGCTTGATACGGGCAAGTCTTCAGGTCCAGATTGTATACCGATTAGGTTCCTTTCAGATTAGGCTGATACGATAGCTCCCTATTAGCAATCATATACAACCGCTCTCTCACCGATAGATCTGTACCTACAGATTGGAAAATTGCGCAGGTCGCACCAGTGTTTAAGAAGGGTAGTAGGAGTAATCCATCGAACTACAGACCTATATCATTGACGTCGGTTTGCAGTAGGGTTTTGGAGCATGTATTGTATTCAAACATTATGAATCACCTCGAAGGGAACGATGTATTGGTACCTAATCAGCATGGTTTCAGAAAACATCGTTCTTGTGCAACGCAGCTAGCTCTTTATTCGCACGAAGTAATGGCCGCTATCGACATGGGATCTCAAGTTGATTCCGTATTTCTAGATTTCCGGAGAGCTTTTGACACCGTTCCTCACAAGTGACTTCTAATCAAGCTGCTGGCCTATGGGGTATCGTCTCAGTTGTGCGACTGGATTCGTGATTTCCTGTCAGGAAGTTCGCAGTTTGTAGTAATAGACGGCAAATCATCGAGTAAAATTGAAGTGATATCAGGTGTTCCCCAGGGAAGCGTCCTGGGACCTCTGCTGTTCCTGATCTATATAAATGACCTGGGTGACAATCTGAGCAGTTCTCTTAGGTTGTTCGCAGATGATGCTGTAATTAACCGTCTAGTAAGGTCATCCGAAGACCAGTATCAGTTGCAAAGTGGTTTAGAAAAGATTGCTGTATGGTGTGGCAGGTGGCAGTTGACGCTAAATAACGAAAAGTGTGAGGTGATCCACATGAGTTCCAAAAGAAATCCGTTGGAATTCGATTACTCGATAAATAGTACAATTCTCAAGGCTGTCAATTCAACTAAGTACCTGGGTGTTAAAATTACGAACAACTTCAGTTGGAAAGACCACATAGATAATATTGTGGGGAAGGCGAGCCAAAGGTTGCATTTCATTGGCAGGACACTTAGAAGATGCAACAAGTCCACTAAAGAGACAGCTTACACTACACTCGTTCGTCCTCTGTTAGAATATTGCTGCGCGGTCTGGGATCCTTACCAGGTGGGATTGACGGAGGACATCGAAAGGGTGCAAAAAAGGACAGCTCGTTTTGTATTATCACGTAGTAGGGGAGAGAGTGTGGCAGATATGATACGCGAGTTGGGATGGAAGTCATTACAGCAAAGACGTTTTTCGTCGCGGCGAGATCTATTTACGAAATTTCAGTCACCAACTTTCTCCTCCGAATGAGAAAATATTTTGTTGTGCACATCCTACATAGGTAGGAATGATCATCAAAATAAAAGCTCGAACAGAAAGGTTTAGGTGTTCGTTTTTCCCGCGCGCTGTTCGGGAGTGGAATGGTAGAGAGATAATATGATTGTGGCTCGATGAACCCTCTGCCAAGCACTTAAATGTGAATTGCGGAGTAATCATGTAGATGTAGATGTAGATCATGGTGTTAACATTGGCACATGCATCGATCGTCAGCTGTGAAGGCCCATTGTTAGGAGTGTTCGGTGCACTGTTTGTTCAGACACGTTAGTGCTCTACCCAGTATTGAAATGTGATGTCAGTTCCGCCATAGTTCCCGCCTGTCGTGTTTTACCAATCTACCAAATCAGTGATGTCCGACATCTGTTATGAGGACTGGCCGCCCAGTCCCATGACGTCTGGACGTGGTTTCACCTTGGTATCGCCACGTGTTGAAGACACTCACCACAGCATTCCTCGAACACCCGCTAAACAGTGCAGTTTCCGAAATGCTCGTGCTGAGCGTCCGGGCCATCGCAGTCTGCCCTCGGTCAGACTCACATAGATAGCGCGCCTTCCCCATTCTGCTTACGGACAGCGCACTAACTGATACTACACGCACTGACTAGCAGTCATTCTTCACCAAGTGACGCTGCTATCACTTGGACGGGTTTATGTCGACAGTAGGTTGGTGGCCGTAATGTTCTGGCTGATTAGTGCATTTCTACAAAAAATTCCTTGTACGAGGGCAGTTCAATAAGCAATGCAACACATTTTTTTTCTCGGCCAATTTTGGTTGAAAAAACCGGAAATTTCTTGTGGAATATTTTCAAACATTCCCGCTTCGTCTCGTATAGTTTCATTGACTTCCGACAGGTGGCAGCGCTGTACGGAGCTGTTAAAATGGCGTCTATAACGGATGTGCGTTGCAAACAATGGGCAGTGATCGCGTTTCTTTTGGCGGAAAACCAGGGCATCTCAGATATTCATAGGCGCTTGCAGAATGTCTACGGTGATCTGGCAGTGGACAAAAGCACGGTGAGTCGTTGGGCAAAGCGTGTGTCATCATCGCCGCAAGGTCAAGCAAGACTGTCTGATCTCCCGCGTGCGGGCCGGCCGTGCACAGCTGTGACTCCTGCAATGGCGGAGCGTGCGAACACACTCGTTCGAGATGATCGACGGATCACCATCAAACAACTCAGTGCTCAACTTGACATCTCTGTTGGTAGTGCTGTCACAATTGTTCACCAGTTGGGATATTCAAAGGTTTGTTCCCACTGGGTCCCTCGTTGTCTAACCGAACACCATAAAGAGCAAAGGAGAACCATCTGTGCGGAATTGCTTGCTCGTCATGTGGCTGAGGGTGACAATTTCTGGTCAAAGATTGTTACAGGCGATGAAACATGGGTTCATCACTTCGAACCTGAAACAAAACGGCAATCAATGGAGTGGCGCCACACCCACTCCCCTACCAAGAAAAAGTTTAAAGCCATACACTCAGCCGGTAAAGTCATGGTTACAGTCTTCTGGGACGCTGAAGGGGTTATTCTGTTCGATGTCCTTCCCCATGGTCAAACGATCAACTCTGAAGTGTATTGCGCTACTCTTCAGAAATTGAAGAAACAACTTCAGCGTGTTCGTAGGCACAAAAATCTGAACGAACTTCTCCTTCTTCATGACAACGCAAGACCTCACACAAGTCTTCGCACCAGAGACGGGCTCACAAAACTTCAGTGGACTGTTCTTCCTCATGCACCCTACAGCCCCGATCTCGCACCGTCGGATTTCCATATGTTTGGCCCAATGAAGGACGCAATCCGTGGGAGGCACTACGCGGATTATGAAGAAGTTATTGATGCAGTACGCCGTTGGCTCCGACATCGACCAGTGGAATGGTACCGTGCAGGCATACAGGCCCTCATTTCAAGGTGGCGTAAGGCCGTAGCATTGAATGGAGATTACGTTGAAAAATAGTGTTGTGTAGCTAAAAGATTGGGTAATAACCTGGTGTATTTCAATGCTGAATAAAACAACCCCTGTTTCAGAAAAAAAATGTGTTGCATTACTTATTGAACTGCCCTCGTAGATTGTTTACAGTTTTCGTGTTGTTCACCACTAAATGTGAAATGTCACCATTAAGAAGTGACGGAAAGACCTATTAATACGACTTTCGACTCCCATTAATATCTGTCGATACTGTGCAGCTGCACCGAGTTTGGTTCGCGATATTTATACGAGAGTGGAGCCATTAATACCTGACCTTAATTAGTGTAAGTTAATTAAGAGTTTTCCTGAAGCGAGAAGAGATTGCACACTGTCACAGCACAGACAGGAGCGCCAAATTAGCTTTCAACGGGAAGGAGCCTCTGCGAGGGTAACAAACGCTTGTGCGCGCGACACAGTCCATTGATACAGCTGACGTCGGCATTCGTATGCAGCATAACGAAAGGCCTGCAGCCTGCGTTTGCATGCTGATGGACGGCGGGGACAGGTAACATATATCGCTCCATTTCGATATGTAGATGACGTCGTTAAAGCTGAATAGTGCGCCGGGCACATAAACCGATTCAAAATCAGGGGACATTTATCTTGCCACCATTTTAAATCCGACCGGCCTCCCTGGGCTGTATGATGGAAGGAGCGCTCGCGCTGTACGCTGCGAGAATCTAAACTCGTCGCTGCGCGGCGTGGGCCGCGTGTGGTAGGCACGGCGCCGAGCTGGTTTCTGGGCTCCGTGGGCACACAGCACACAGCGCTAAGCTTGCCGTAAGGCGTGCGCCCGGACTTCGAAATAGTCCGCCTCTGAATAAATACCGGTTAATGGTACAGTTATCTCCCCATTACAAGAACATCAGCATCGCCATACCTGTTATTACTTGGGTTAGGGACCCTGAAATGTGCTGTTCCTTTTATACTAACACCCTAACACGCCAGCAGAATTGTGGTGAGGTGTTTCGCAAGACTCGTGAATTTGAACTATCGGCGTCCAAACGTAAGTGTGTAGATCTCTTTTACCTTCCTCCATAATTTCAGAATTAATGCAGGCTTATGTATAAAATGAAACACCTGCAGTCGTCCTTTCGATGTTATTTGTTATAGAGCAAGCAGCTTCGGTGACTCAATACACCATCTTCGGATCTTAACATGTCGCTGAGAGAGTGGATAAAATCTATGAATTGTCATGTTGCGTATTAACAACCACTTCAGCTGCATTTAGTTCTTTTTTATTAGGTCCGTACTGGTATCGTGGCATTAAAAGCCACATCTTCAGGTGACCATCTGTATAAAATAAATCCAGAAGGAACGACAACCCTAAGATATACACTGGTTTTTAATATTAAAAAAATAAAATATTAATAATTTACCATACCAGTCTCAGGGTTGTTATTCCTTCTGTGTTATTGTTGTACAGATGTTCACCTGAAGAAGTGACTTTTAGTGCCACGAAACCGGTATTGATCTCATATTAAAGAACTAAATACAACTGAAGCGATTGTTAATACCGAAGCTAACTACTCATAGTTGTGGTTGTCCTATCTACATAATTGTCTGCAACTATGAACTGGTTTCCATAGACTACTGTAACGACATTGAGCTGCAACTATCAGCTACCAACTGGAGCTGGTAAGCTGGTAGTTGACAGCTGCAGACAAAACAAAGCTCTTACACCGCCTACGGAAACCAATTCATAGGTGTTGATCACTGATGGGATCACGTGTACGACAAATTCACTCCCTCAGCTGCAGTTAAGGCCTGAAGATAGTGTATTGAGTCACCGAAACTGGTTGCTGTATGATAAATAACATCGAAAGGATGGGTGCAGGTGTTTCAATTGAGTATGTAAGTCCCTCGAACCTTCAGTCAGAAGGATGGACATACAAAACATTAATGCATATTCGCGTTCAAGTACTGTAAGGCAAGTATCTTCAACAGGTAATTGACAGCTATAATATTACATATCCCTTACTGTCAAATTGTTCGTAGATGTACAGAAAGTAAATATCCTACTATCCTAGTGTTGTCAACGAGTATATAATTTCATAGGGGCAGAAGGACTATAGTCGCAGATAAATGTTCCTTATCTTGCTACGGCTGCGTCGTTGTCTATGGTGTCGGTTCCTGTTTATGCTTTCCAATAAATAGGTCCAAGGTTTCTTGTTTCAGAAAGAGTCGCTGACATGTTGCTGCTTTTTAAAATCATCAGTATTTATTCATAAATTCTTGATACTTTCTGTAACACCAATGAAAATGGTAGTTACACTGCTCTGTCTCGACAGCAACTGAATCTATTATGGTGCGTTTGGCACCTTAAATATTACATACATAACTTCCAGATCTTTATAGAATAGGGTGTAGTTCAAACGAAAAAAGGCCCGTATTGGGGCCCCTTAGGGATATGGCGGCTAAGAAATCCAGTGTGCACTCCGTGTGCATTCCGGGTGGAGTCATTCCTGATGTGGAAAGGGTCCTTCCGGATGCCATGAAGAGCACAGGGTGCAGCCAGCTGCAGGTGGTGGCACATGTCAGCACTAATGACGTGTGTCGCTTTGGATCTGAGGAAATTCTCTCTGGATTCCAGCGGCCATCTGATTTGGTGAAGGTTGCGGTCTTGCTTACGAGATGAAGGCAGAGCTCACCATCTGCAGCATCGTTGACAGAACCGACTGCGGACCTTTGGTACAGAGCCGGGTGGAGGGTCTGAATCAGAGGCTCAGACGGTTTTGCGACCGTGTTGGCTGCAGATTCCTTGACTTGCGCCATAGGGTGGTGGGGTTTCGGGTTCCGCTGAATAGGTCAGGAGTTCACTACACTCAGCTGGCGGCTACACGGGTAGCGGAGGCTGTGTGGCGTGGACTGAGCGGTTTTTTAGGTTAGAAGGCCTCGGGAAACTACGGTGTGGGCTGCAATCTCAAAGGGTGCATGGCAAATACAGGACGTGCTTGGATCAAGGAACAGTCGGAAATGTAGTTGTAAATTGTTGTAGTTGTGCTGGGAAAGTCCCTGAGCTTCAAGCGCTAATAGAAATCACAGAAGCTGAAATCGTTATAGGTACAGAAAGCTGGCTAAAGCCTGAAATTTTTACGAAGTCTCAGACGGTGTTCAGGAAAGATAGATTAGGCAGAATTGGTGGTGGAGTGTTTGTGTCTTGTAGTGAAGTCGAAGTAGATACTCCGTGCGAATTGGTAGGGGTGGAGGTTATACTTAACAGCCGAACTAAGTTAATAATTGCCTCCTTCTACCGACCCCCAGACTCCTATGATATAGTTGCTGAACAGTTCAGAGAAAATTTGAGTCTCGTAACAAATAAATACCCCACTCATACGGTTACAGTTGGTGGGGACTTCAACCTTCCTTCGATATGTTGGTAAAAATACTTGTTCAAAACCGGTGGTAGGCAGAAAACATCTTCCGAGATTGTCCTAAATGCTTTCTCCGAAAATTATTTCGAGCAGTTAGTCCACGAACCCACGCGAATTGTAAATGGTTGCGAAAACACACTTGACCTCTTAGCCACAAACAATCCAGAGCTAATAGAGAACATCATGACTGATACAGGGATTAGTGATCACAAGGTCGTTGTAGCTAGGCTCAATACCGTTTCTTCCAAATCCACCAGAAACAAACGCAAAATAATTTTATTTAAAAAAGCGGATAAAGTGTCACTAGAAGCCTGCTTAAGAGACAATCTCCATTCCTTCCGAACTGACTATACAAATGTAGACGGGATGTGGCTCAAATTCAAAGATATACTAGCAACAGCAATTAAGAGGTTCATACCTCATAAATCGGTAAGAGATGGAACTGATCCCCCATGGTACACAGAACAGGTCCGAATGCTGTTGCAGAGGCAACGGAAAAAGCATGCGAAGTTCAGAAGAACGCGAAATCCCGAAGATTGGCTAAAATTTACAGTCGCGCGAAATTTGGCACGGACTTCAATGCGAGATGCCTTTAATAGGTTCCACAACGAAACATTGTCTCGAAATTTGGTAGAAAATCCGAAGAAATTCTGGTCGTATGTAAAGTACACAAGCGGCAAGACGCAGTCAATACCTTCGCAGCGCAGTGCCGATGGTACTGTTACCGACGACTGTGCCGCTAAAGCGGAGTTATTGAACGCAGTTTTCCGAAATTCCTTCACCAGGGAAGACGAATGTAATATTCCAGAATTTGAAACACGAACAGCTGCTAGCATGAGTTTCTTAGAAGTAAATACCTTAGAGGTTGCGAAGCAACTCAAATCGCTTGATACGGGCAAGTCTTCAGGTCCAGATTGTATACCGATTAGGTTCCTTTCAGATCCCGCTGATGCAGTAGCTCCCTACTTAGCAATCATATACAACCGCTCGCTCACCGATAGATCTGTACCTAAAGATTGGAAAATTGCGCAGGTCGCACCAGTGTTTAAGAAGGGTAGTAGGAGTAATCCATCGAACTACAGACCTATATCATTGACGTCGGTTTGCAGTAGGGTTTTGGAGCATATATTGTATTCAAACATTATGAATCACCTCGAAGGGAACGATGTATTGGTACGTAATCAGCATGGTTTCAGAAAACATCGTTCTTGTGCAACGCAGCTAGCTCTTTATTCGCACGAAGTAATGGCCGCTATCGACATGGGATCTCAAGTTGATTCCGTATTTCTAGGTTTCCGGAGAGCTTTTGACACCGTTCCTCACAAGTGACTTCTAATCAAGCTGCTGGCCTATGGGGTATCGTCTCAGTTGTGCGACTGTATTCGTGATTTCCTGTCAGGAAGTTCGCAGTTCGTAGTAATAGACGGCAAATCATCGAGTAAAATTGAAGTGATATCAGGTGTTCCCCAGGGAAGCGTCCTGGGACCTCTGCTGTTCCTGATCTATATAAATGAGTTCCAAAAGAAATCCGTTGGAATTCGATTACTCGATAAATAGTACAATTCTCAAGGCTGTCAATTCAACTGCGCGGTGTGGGATCCTTACCAGGTGGGATTGACGGAGGACATCGAAAAGCTGCAAAAAAGGGCAGCTCGTTTTGTATTATCACGTAATAGGGGAGAGAGTGTGGCAGATATGATACGCGAGTTGGGATGGAAGTCATTAAAGCAAAGACGTTTTTCGTCGCGGCGAGATCTATTTACGAAATTTCAGTCACCAACTTTCTCTTCCGAATGCGAAAATATTTTGTTGAGGCAACCTACATACGTAGGAATGATCATCAAAATAAAATAAGAGAAATCAGAGCTCGAACAGAAAGGTTTAGGTGTTCGTTTTTCCCGCGCGCTGTTCGGGAGTGGAATGGTAGAGAGATAGTATGATTGTGGTGCTATGAACCCTCTGCCAAGCACTTAAATGTGAATTGCAGAGTAATCATGTAATGTAGATGTAGGTTTTATTACTACTGTCTTAATTGAAATTACTTTGCAGGTACATTTTACATAATGTTTTCTGGAAATAATTATTTACATAAAAATTTTGCGCCAAATAATTAATATAAAAACTTTCAGCTTCCAGTCTTTGTATAACTGTCGACTGAATTGTCGATGCAAAAATTAGAAAAATTCAAAATGAAAACATAATTTTTTTAAAAAAATAAAAGCTACAGCATGATAACAATAGTTTCACTGCAAAGTGTTTTTTGACTCTTTGTAACTCTCATGCTTCGAGATCGATACTGTTAAATGGATCGATATGGAAAAGAAAGTTATATTATCAGAATAATAGTATGTTGGTGATCAAATACATGCAGCATTGTCTTTAATGTGGACTCTATAATTTAAGTATAAAAATTGACTCAACTACGATCAGTTTATACAGAATCGAATGCTTCAATTGACTTACGAAAGATCTGGGGAAGAAGATTCATTGCACAATACCGATGGGAAGCCTCCGAAACTGATGACAGCGTTTTTTGCTTTTACAACTTTCTTTACGCTGCAGATATTATGAGCTGTTTTGTCAAGGCTCGTGAGCATGTACGAATAGTATCCATATGTTCGTATGTAGGTCTCCTTTAGTAGTGTCTGTACTTTCAGGACTACCGCACGCTCGAATTAAAGTAGTCTAGCCAAAATGTTTACAAAAAAGTATTTTTTTAAAAAAAGTTGAAAAATACCCGGAACTTTATGAAACGTTATTGCTTCTTGTCAGAAATAACAAACAGACTTAAAAATAAGAATCTAATCGCATTATTTACTGCATTAACTCATTGGACATGGGCGTTCATTCTCCTTTTTTTCTTTCAGTCTAAAGATTGGTTGGAACCGTTTTATGGTTGGCAGTAGCACGATTAGCAGCAGACCACCAGCCTTTACGTCTTTCTGACTTCAGCATTTATGAGCTATTTTTTAGTTGACGTGCCTCCCTGTTATTGTTTTAGGAGCCTCACGTATATGATTAATAATCTGAATTCTTCTTTTTACGTTAGTATTACGTAAACCTAATCACAGACTTTTGAGGACTTTATCTCTTATGTAGATATGACATGCAATACGTGCCTCTAATACCAAGTATCAAAAGAATTCAATTGCCGTAGTCCAGATCTCTAAAGAATGGAAAGCCACGCTTCGAGCATATGCTTTCAGAGACCTTTCCTTGACTTGGAGTCTTGTACTTTTTGAGGTTAATAAGTTCTACTTTTTAGTGAAGGAATTTTCTACTTCAGAATTTCTGCTTCTTTTTCCGTTTCAGCTTCTTCCATTTTCTAGTGATCTTGCTCTTAAATAAGTAAATGATTGAACTGGTTGCAGTAGCTTGTCACGTACTTTAGCTTCTACCCGTCCAGGACGTGCTCCACACTTCCTTCTGGAAGCCAGTGTGCTATTTTTCTTCTGTTGATAGCTGTCTACCAAGTCAGTAACAGGTGGGTGACTAGACAGCCTTCTAACAATGGAACAGTGCTGTCGAAACATGAAGGGATTTCGAGAGAATTAGCAGGATTCTGTGACTTGGCTGAGGATACCAGTTCCTCTTGCTCTGGCAAACGCTGACTATCGTCGAAGAACGTATGTAATATAAGTAACAGACGCAAGGGCATTTAATTGTAATTACGCTCTTTATTTCTAGACGAATATGTGATGACGACGACATGGAGAGAGGATTTTGCTACTGGGAAATAATGATAGGCTGTGCAAAAAGACACCCACCTGTTGTGAGTGGAAACATATCATAATTTTTCGGACGCTTTGAGCCTAAAAATAGTAATCACACTGCTTGTCGGGAATTTAAAGTTACTGTGGTTGGTGTTCACACATATCATCAGGCATGTGTGGGAAGTGATCAGACTACTATTTCTGTAGAATAATACATATGTCTAGCCATAAGGGGGGGGGGGGTTATTTGACAGGGGAAAATGTGATTTCAATGTATTGACGAGTCTCTACAATCGTAAGCGGTGACAGCTTCATTCCGCAAACAGGTGCACGTTATAGCAAAGCAAGGGTTCAACTGGATCTATTATGGTGTACAACCAGGCCAGGAAACATAGCTGTAACATCATAGATATGCAGAACATCGTCTCATTGGCTCCCCTAGGCAGATTCCCACATGTCCTTTATCACTCTGTTAACTATGATGTTTATTACAGTACACCGACCCATATCAGTGATGTCTTTCCAACACTACCACCCATGGGAGTGCTGTTGTTTATAACATAGTCCCGGAAGTCTGTACTTACAACACTTGTTTGGGACAGTCTTGGTGGGATGCAACACCTTCTGGAAACACTGACTGAAAATACCCACAGTCTGTTCTCGAATTTGGTTGACTGTAAGACGTAAATGTCAAATAATTTCATAGAGATAAGGAGAATCGAGACACCTAGCTTGCGTGAGTGTGGAAATACTACACTTTTTTGGACGCTACACACATATAAATGATAACTGCAGTGCTTGTCTGTAAGGTGTATGTACTGGCGTATAAAGTTACTGTGGTCAGTGTACCGACGTGTGCAAAGAAAATGTGGCTGGGATTATGTCAGATCATAAGAGAGGTATAGATTTGACATGGAAAACTGCGATTTCAGTGCATTGCTAGCCATAAGGGATACGAAAGATTTTATGTGGAAAATTATGTTCAGTTACAAGGCAGATACAGATTTAAGTGGGAAGGCACAGTTGTCATGAGGAGGCATTTTCGATACTTAGGTTGTTGTTGAATGTCACCAGATTGGCGCTGCTATCATAATATTTAATAGTATTTACACTGATAAATATGTGGTTGGTTTTCTAGAACGACTCTGCTTGGTGTGTCGGTGCATCACGGAGATATCCAGTGGCAAGGATGAATGGGTGTTTGAGGCTTAAGGCGCGAGCCACCACTGAGCCTCCTGAAGCGGACAGGCGGGATTCGAGGGTGTAGCTGACCTAACTGTGTCACCCTCTGGGCAGGTGAACAGCGAACTAACACCCAGTATGTGTTGGGCAGAAATCGTGATCGCATGTGTTGCGAGTATTCTCCGAATTTTATGTGGAAATTTGAGAAGATTCAATATGGCGAGAATTTGCACTGATCGATTATTCCCCCCACATACACTCCTGGAAATGGAAAACAGAACACGTTGACACCGGTGTGTCAGACCCACCATACTTGCTCCGGACACTGCGAGAGGGCTGTACAAGCAATGATCACACGCACGGCACAGCGGACACACCAGGAACCGCGGTGTTGGCCGTCGAATGGCGCTAGCTGCGCAGCATTTGTGCACCGCCGCCGTCAGTGTCAGCCAGTTTGCCGTGGCATACGGAGCTCCATCGCAGTCTTTAACACTGGTAGCATGCCGCGACAGCGTGGACGTGAACCGTATGTGCAGTTGACGGACTTTGAGCGAGAGCGTATAGTGGGCATGCGGGAGGCCGGGTGGACGTACCGCCGAATTGCTCAACACGTGGGACGTGAGGTCTCCACTGTACATCGATGTTGTCGCCAGTGGTCGGCGGAAGGTGCACGTGCCCGTCGACCTGGGACCGGACCGCAGCGACGCACGGATGCACGCCAAGACCGTAGGATCCTACGCAGTGCCGTAGGGGACCGCACCGCCACTTCCCAGCAAATTAGGGACACTGTTGCTCCTGGGGTATCGGCGAGGACCATTCGCAACCGTCTCCATGAAGCTGGGCTACGGTCCCGCACACCGTTAGGCCGTCTTCCGCTCACGCCCCAACATCGTGCAGCCCGCCTCCAGTGGTGTCGCGACAGGCGTGAATGGAGGGACAAATGGAGACGTGTCGTCTTCAGCGATGAGAGTCGCTTCTGCCTTGGTGCCAATGATGGTCGTATGCGTGTTTGGCGCCGTGCAGGTGAGCGCCACAATCAGGACTGCATACGACCGAGGCACACAGGGCCAACACCCGGCATCATGGTGTGGGGAGCGATCTCCTACACTGGCCGTACACCACTGGTGATCGTCGAGGGGACACTGAATAGTGCACGGTACATCCAAACCGTCATCGAACCCATCGTTCTACCATTCCTAGACCGGCAAGGGAACTTGCTGTTCCAACAGGACAATGCACGTCCGCATGTATCCCGTGCCACCCAACGTGCTCTAGAAGGTGTAAGTCAACTACCCTGGCCAGCAAGATCTCCGGATCTGTCCCCCATTGAGCATGTTTGGGACTGGATGAAGCGTCGTCTCACGCGGTCTGCACGTCCAGCACGAACGCTGGTCCAACTGAGGCGCCAGGTGGAAATGGCATGGCAAGCCGTTCCACAGGACTACATCCAGCATCTCTACGATCGTCTCCATGGGAGAATAGCAGCCTGCATTGCTGCGAAAGGTGGATATACACTGTACTAGTGCCGACATTGTGCATGCTCTGTTGCCTGTGTCTATGTGCCTGTGGTTCTGTCAGTGTGATCATGTGATGTGTCTGACCCCAGGAATGTGTCAATAAAGTTTCCCCTTCCTGGGACAATGAATTCACGGTGTTCTTATTTCAATTTCCAGGAGTGTAAATTTATGGGTTGATTGCTTGGCGGTTTCGGTATCAGTCTCTCTGGCCCCTGAGCATCTGCTACCGCTGGAGAGATGCACATAAGTGCTGGCATGATCGTGCATGTGCTGGCCTCGCCTCACCAGCGTGCACACCAAGATGCAATGTCCTGGCCAGCACGGCCACGACTCTCCGGCAGTCGGTGGATGGCGCACGCTCGGTGCTCGTGAGTGCGTGTAATCAGAGGGTATTTTTCGCCAGACATGTCTAGTGGGAACGATGGGGTGGAAGAGTGTGCCTGTATTCCCAAATGTCGACACATACAGGCCTCAGATATATTTAGTGCTGTAATCTATTTGTGGCGGAAATTTAATTACTTGATTTGCATAATGTTTGCGTTGGAGACGTTTCATTCTCAAATGTTGAAAATATGTTTACGAAGAAGCTCCATCGTAAGGTGGTGGTGAATGTTTTGAGCGATCTATTTGACATCTGTAAATCGTTAAACAGTTTGATAGGGTAGTGCAAATGGAGTTGCCCACCATTTTCTATATCGCTATTCCGTGACGTCTGCCTTCGTCCAGTGCATTAGCCAACAGGAACACAATATTCTGAGGAAGGATGAAAACCTCGACTTGCGTTGTTGGAGACGTTGGCTCATGCACAAACAGAATGTAGCCACTTGAGAGAGAGCGGAGGTACTTTCCCAGGTATCAAATACCAAAAAGATGCTGACTTGTGCTTTGTAGTCGCTGGACTGTCTAGGGGGTGCTTGTGTTCTCAAAAATCTGTGCATACAAGAATTCTTTGATTTGGTGGGTGTTTTTGAAATTTAATTGATTTGCTTTCGTCTGTGTATACACGTGGAGATGGATCACACCACTCTTTGTGATGTGATCACCAGTCAGTAGCTCCCGCCGATGTCACTTGGGGCGCTGAGATCACTAGCAAGTTGTCTGCGGGCCAGGCCACAACGCTTCCGGCCACTGTGGGAAGCAGACGTTGTTGCAACGGCCCCAGCGAAGTGCAGTAAGGGAGTTACTTTTCTAGCACCATGCATCTGCTCAGAGGTGTTAGTGGGTGCGTGTTTTATAAAGTCTATTTGTGGTATACATGTTAGGAGGGGTTTTTAGCGATTTTTGTGGGAATTTTTTTTCTGATATGTTACTCCCACCGTCAGTCTTTAGCGCTGTAATCAGAGCAGGACATCGCGTCTGATGTTTGTAACAGCAGGAAACTAGTGCTTCCTACCATATTTTTGCTGCCGGCAGAAGCGCGCATATGTTTGCCATCACCTAACTCTTTGTTTGGGGATTAGCGTGACTTCCAGTCTGCGTACCACAGGAGCCATCCCTCTGTGCGGGCCTCTCTCCCTACCTGTACCCAGAGAAAGACGGGTGGTGGCCAGCACGTCTCCCCTGTGGTCGGTGCAAAATACAACGGGAAAATTTTTTCGCCGGGTATTGGGTGTGGTAGTCGAGGGGGGGGGGGGGGAGTGCTTGTGTAATCACGTGTCAGTGTCTTGGATATATGACAATTGTTTTTCCCTCAAATTGCAATATTCCACACACGCAATCAGTTGGATATTTCCTACCAAATATCCAACTGATCAATGAAAAGTGCCTCGAAAATTTCTGGGAAACCGACGTGTTGGAAGGTCGATGCATTGAGGATCTGCACAATATCCACCAATAGGATGTGATGTGACATCGTTTGAGTGGAGGTACGGCAATTTTGTTTCTCATCAGGGAGTAGCCTTGTCTCCCCAAACAGATTAAATAAAGAATATGCAGCAATATATTATTGACACTGATTTGAATTTTTTGTCATGAGATTCTTCGTCTCCTGCACATATTGAGTCTTTTTCCTGCCAATTTCCAGGTTGGCATGAGAGGTGGAAGTGGGTCAGGGGAAAGGGTGGGGGGGTGGGGGGATTTTACTTTCCAGGAGTGAGGAAAGTGACTCAGAACTGAACAACTGACCCTTTTCCATAAAGAGTGTGTGGAAGGAGGGCGAGGACTGGAGGGTTTCTTGGAAGAAATGATTATCCCCAGAGGGTCATAAATCAACCATAAGGGGGTCATAAATCACTTAGTAGAACAACAGGTTAAGGGAGAGGGTTGGTTCGATTGATCTATTTAATTAATTAGCATATATATTTGATATCAAAAGTGTCCCAAAACCGCCTTCATCCTGCTGCTATTATCATCACTACACATACAATTGATGAAACTGAAATATAAACAATGGTAAAGCACAACATATAACATAAATTTGCTGAAATCAAGCACTGGGTAAAAAAAGACATAGTCTCGAGCAGACAACTAACAAGCAACAGGATTCACAACATAATTTCAAACAGAAAATACTTCTGCTGTGGCCATCCTTACTCAACACACTTCCTCAAAGTTTTATAGCAAGTAATATGCATCAGCTGCACTGTTTAAATAGAAGACGCCAACTTCACTCAGACCTGACCTTTCTCCCAGTCATACAGTGAAGCGACAGCAACATTTGTACATAAAGCCAGTTAATAAATGAGAAAAACACAGATACACAGCCGCTTGCTGTCCAACTCCAAACACTGAGCGGAATAAAGTAGTTACAACTGCTGTATGACTTGCAAACAACTTACTCAAAACTTAAGTCTGTAAGCAACTTCAAATAAGGTGCGCGAGCCATGCGCGGCTCGTGTTCATACCGTTTATTCCTTGTCTTCTTGTCTTTACGGTACTGCCACCTCGTTTCTGATTCAATTTGATTCAATTTACAGTCGTCACTAAGTTGCTGGCTTGCCTGCCCGTGAGTGGCAGCAGCAGCGCTATCCATAAGAGCACTGTCGTACTATCTTTGGAGCGACCGCAAGTATTTCCGGGTCGTGGTGTACGGTGACTTCAGTCGGTTGGAGCTCCAGTGAGGTGTGGACAGCCAGTACTCGCCCAACCACTAGCGACACACATGCGCTGTCCGACAGAAGGGGACTTGAGCAGGGACGACCGTTGGTTGGTCGTTCGGTCGATCGGCTCATCGGGCAACGTATATTTGGTTTTTTGACTGCTTCTGGGCCCCTTCGATTGGTCATATTGTGAGACGTGGGCCGGTTCCTTCCTTGTGCAGAGATGTCAGGTGTTCAATGGGCCGGTGTTCCCTCTGCATGGATGGGTCTGAGTCAGTGTCTCTGGGTCGTCGTGCGTCCAAAGGGAGTCGCGACGCAGCGCCAGTGAGGTCCAGACAGCCAGTACTCGCCGAACGCTTGCGACACACATGCACTGTCCGACGGAAGGAGGCTGGAGCGGGAACGACCGCTGGTTGGTCGTTCGGTCGGTCGTGTCATTAGGCGAAGTGTATTTGACTTTTGACCGTTTCTGGACCTCGTCAGTTGGTCATCTTGACGGACGTGGGTCGGTTCCTTCCTTGTGCAGAGATGTCGGGTGGCCAATGGGCAAGTGTGATCTCTGCATGGTTGGGTCTGAGCCAGTGTACCAGGGTCGCCATGTCTTAGAGTTCCGAACGGACGTGGAGTTGAGTTGGGATGGAGCTGTAGTGATGTCCAGATAGCCAAGACTCGCCCGACTGTTGCTGACACACATGACTTGAGGGGGGGGGGGGAGGGGGCACCACCTTTGTTGGTCGTTCAGTCGATCGTCTCATCGGACGACGTATATTTGGTCACCGACCGCTTCGGATTTCTGTGTCGACTTCTCAGTCATCCTGGTTGTTCCAAAGTGATTGCTTTTACTATTGTTCGAGTTCTTGTGGAAGTATCTTCGTGGAACTGTGTTTAGCTTGTGTAATTTCGACTGAGCAGTTTGCTTACTGGAGTAGGCAGTTGGTCGGTTGGGACAGAGCAGCGAGGAAGTCCCGCGGCAAGGGGGAATTAGCGTAGTGTTCCGCAGTTTGTTTTTCCTCGCCGTGTTGATGCTGTCCGTACCGCGTATAGTTTGACAGCCTTTGGTGTTGTTCATGTTTTTGAGTGGTTATTGTGCCTTAGCTGTTTTTAGACGCTAATTTTGAAGACGTAGTGCTGCTGGTATCTCCGTCCTCAGCTGATATTTTCCGTTGTCGTGCCGTTGGTCGGCGCAGCGGAATTGATTAGGTTGTTGGTCGGTCTTTCAGCCGTCCCTGGTTCAAATGGTTCAAATAGCTCTGAGCACTATGGGACTTAACTTCTGAGGTCATCAGTCCCCTAGAACTTAGAACTACTTAAACCTAACTAACCTAAGGACATCACAAACATCCATGCCCGAGGCAGAATTCGAACTTGCGACCGTAGCGGTCGCGCTGTTCCAGGCTGTAGCGCCTAGAACAGCTTGGCCACCACGACCGGCGCCGTCCCTGGGTAGGGTTGCCATCTGATTACTTAATCTTATTCTTGGCTGTCTATCTCACCTAACCTTATGTTAGAGTTACCTCCTCAGACCGACTCTTGGAACACTGCTCAGTACCATTGTTCTGTTGTTTTTAGATTGTGATTTTTGTCTCAAGTACAGTGCGAGGCCTTCAGCCGCTTATTAATCTAGCTTGTTTAGTTTTAGAATAAGGCCTTCAGCCGTCTTAAGTTAAAAATTTGAAGATTCTTGTTTGAACTAATCTTTTTTTAAAGAAGAAAAGGGGAATTTTGCTCCATTGCAAATCCTTGTTATCCAGGCCTTAACCCGTGACTTGTTCTATGTTCAGTATGTGGCCTTCAGACGAGCTTTTATGTCAAATATTTTTAAGATAAGGCCTTCAGCATTAAATTAAAATTTGAAAATTCACTTGCTTAAAACCTTAATAAATTTTCTTCCCGATTGGAAATACTTGTTATCAAGGCCGTAAGCCTCAGTTTTTCTGTCCAGTGTGTGGCCTTTAGCCGAGCATTTACGTAAGATTTTCTTTTTTAAGTAAGGCCTTCAGCCGCTGGTATTCCTTCAATAGTAATAACTTGTGTTCGGGCTCTCAGCCGTATTGTTTTGAATCCTTTAAAGGGCATGTGTGATTAAGTGTTTTTTAAAAAATAAAGTTTGTGTGTTTTGTGCAACTGACAGTAACTGATTTTGTCCCCTTTCGGCAACCATAACCTGATCCGCTCTGTCCTGCGAATCCAGATTTCAGTTCTGACAAAAGATATAGCATAATCACATGAAAAATCGATAAAGTACACGAAAACAAGTACAGAGTCACTCGCTGTTTAACTCTGAACAGTCAGAGGTACAAAGGAGATACCCAAAATAGCCGTGTGAGATGCCACACAATTTAGTCAAGGCATACAACTACGAACAAATACAAATAAGGTACAGCAAAATTACCAACGGTTCTGGGCGCTTCAGTCTGGAACCACGGACCGCTACGGTCGCAGGTTCGAATCCTGCCTCGGGCATGGATGTGTGTGATGTCCTTAGGTTAGTTAGGTTTAGGTAGTTCTAAGTTCTAGGGGGCTGATGACCTCAGATGTTAAGTCCCATAGTGCTCAGAGCCATTTGAACCATTTTCTAATTACCGTGAAAGCAGACCTATCGTACTGACGAACTAATTGTAAATGTACACTCCTGGAAATGGAAAAAAGAACACATTGACACCGGTGTGTCAGACCCACCATACTTGCTCCGGACACTGCGAGAGGGCTGTACAAGCAATGATCACACGCACGGCACAGCGGACACACCAGGAACCGCGGTGTTGGCCGTCGAATGGCGCTAGCTGCGCAGCATTTCTGCACCGCCGCCGTCAGTGTCAGCCAGTTTGCCGTGGCATACGGAGCTCCATCGCAGTCTTTAACACTGGTAGCATGCCGCGACAGCGTGGACGTGAACCGTATGTGCAGTTGACGGACTTTGAGCGAGGGCGTATAGTGGGCATGCGGGAGGCCGGGTGGACGTACCGCCGAATTGCTCAACACGTGGGGCGTGAGGTCTCCACAGTACATCGATGTTGTCGCCAGTGGTCGGCGGAAGGTGCACGTGCCCGTCGACCTGGGACCGGACCGCAGCGACGCACGGATGCACGCCAAGACCGTAGGATCCTACGCAGTGCCGTAGGGGACCGCACCGCCACTTCCCAGCAAATTAGGGACACTGTTGCTCCTGGGGTATCGGCGAGGACCATTCGCAACCGTCTCCATGAAGCTGGGCTACGGTCCCGCACACCGTTAGGCCGTCTTCCGCTCACGCCCCAACATCGTGCAGCCCGCCTCCAGTGGTGTCGCGACAGGCGTGAATGGAGGGACGAATGGAGACGTGTCGTCTTCAGCGATGAGAGTCGCTTCTGCCTTGGTGCCAATGATGGTCGTATGCGTGTTTGGCGCCGTGCAGGTAAGCGCCACAATCAGGACTGCATACGACCGAGGCACACAGGGCCAACACCCGGCATCATGGTGTGGGGAGCGATCTCCTACACTGGCCGTACACCACTGGTGATCGTCGAGGGGACACTGAATGGTGCACGGTACATCCAAACCGTCATCGAACCCATCGTTCTACCATTCCTAGACCGGCAAGGGAACTTGCTGTTCCAACAGGACAATGCACGTCCGCATGTATCCCGTGCCACCCAACGTGCTCTAGAAGGTGTAAGTCAACTACCCTGGCCAGCAAGATCTCCGGATCTGTCCCCCATTGAGCATGTTTGGGACTGGATGAAGCGTCGTCTCACGCGGTCTGCACGTCCAGCACGAACGCTGGTCCAACTGAGGCGCCAGGTGGAAATGGCATGGCAAGCCGTTCCACAGGACTACATCCAGCATCTCTACGATCGTCTCCATGGGATAATAGCAGCCTGCATTGCTGCGAAAGGTGGATATACACTGTACTAGTGCCGACATTGTGCATGCTCTGTTGCCTGTGTCTATGTGCCTGTGGTTCTGTCGGTGTGATCATGTGATGTATCTGACCCCAGGAATGTGTCAATAAAGTTTCCCCTTCCTGGGACAACGAATTCACGGTGTTCTTATTTCAATTTCCAGGAGTGTATGTTCAGGCCACGCAGTGTCAGCACAAGTTCAAGAAATGACCAAGATTTAGCACTTCCTAACCACAGGCCAAAATAGAAAAGTCCTCACCGAAAATGAGGTGGTTAATCCAGTAGCAAAATAATAAAGGCAGCCCTTCCTGGTAACTCCAGTACATGTAGCAAGTGGCATAACTGCTTCAGTGCCCAACAGCCCCTTCTTCCAACGGTTGCCACCAATGGCAATATTCAGCCTTCTGCAGCAGAGTCGCACCTTGCTCACCAGTGCTGAGTTTGTACAGGCGTCCTCGTGGCAGTGACACTTCGTTTACATGGGTACCACTACTCCTCTACCTAAATGCAGTCATGTCTAAAATATACTTTTCTAACGGCTTTCCTGCCCTCATCAAGTGCCACGACTCTGCCAAAGATAAGCTCACGACCAAAACGAAGTCGATAACATGCCGTACACTAGTTACACTGGCCTGCACGGTACGATTAAAGTGGGGAAGGTACGTGAGATTGTGTTGGGGACACTAGGAGTCTCATTTGTGAGGCAGCAGAAAATTTATGTGGATATATTAAAAAAGGAACACAACTGAATTTCCAATCACCGAAACAAAAATAAAAAATGCTGTTGGGATATTAAAGTAAAACCGCAAGAAAAGAGGTAGTTTCAGATATAAATATTGATTTGTAATTCCACGGTTATTTATAAATATAATTAAAGTACAGATTTTTTGGATAAACATGAGGTAAATACTAATTTGCAATGGGTAATGGAATTGAATGTTGGAGTTGGTAGGAAGAAAGTAAAATTTAAGAGTAATTTGACTGGGAAAGACTTGGTGACAAGTTCCACCCATATGGTGGTGAATTAATACGCAAATAAAAAGTATATGATTTTTTTGTGTTTAGGTTAATATTTTGGGGCTACATTTTTGTGGACCGTTAGATTTAAGGAACATGGAAGGGCGAAAGTGTTTTTGCATGATATTACATAAGTGCATTGATGTTTTCACTTGTGGGAGGTAAATTTTTAACAACAGGTGGCTGAAAGGTTGAACTTGGTGCTCAGTAGGCTGTAACATTGTAGTTCCTTTACAGTTTTTGATGTATATTTAATTTTTTCGTGCAAGGAAGATGTAGGTAGTATGAGAAAGTTAATTCTATTTATCTGTGGTTACAAGACATGATAACTGGAGTTGCTTTTGAAATGATGGCAACTCTGTTTTGGGCACACACCGGACTTTTTTTATGCTCCAGGGTCAAATTTATACCAGATAGCCTATCTGCTGTTTATGAAAATGTTACACTGAATGAAGTGGTTAAACGTGAGTAAGATAAGATGTTAGCGTATGTTTGTTTATTTATTATATAAATGGGGGTTTATTAAATTTCAGTGCAATATAATTTCATAGTTTTCAACTTGTTATATTAAACTTGTGATTAATCAAGCAAATTTTACAGCAGTTATTTTCAGGTTTTAAAAGATAAGAGTTTGATGGTTTTTGCTTATGCTTGTTCAAGAGAGCAATGTATATCTAAAATTTCTGAGCACTGTTTACGCCACATTTTGATTTCATTTTTGTTTGGAGAAATTTTGTCTCGATGTAAAACAGTTGCGAAACGAGAAGTCTGTACTTAGCATGCATTCCTTGCAAACGCAGCAAACTGTTTGTTTTGTATCAGGCTTTTTCCTACGATTTGGTCTTTGATTGTGTCATGCCTGAATGGAAAACGGGGTGGAATTCGATCCGACCAGTCCTTAGTATTCAGACGCATATAAATGATAGGCCACTCATTGATTGCTTTCATTTTTCTTGATATCGTCTATGTCAACTGGTTGAGAGGAGAATTTAAAAAACAGCGCCAATGATTTTAGCTAAATTCCTGAAACGAACCTGAGAGATGCTTATGAAGACAGGAAAAGCGTTTGTGAAAAGTGTTTTCTGTTTGTGTTACGACAAACCGATAGAAAAGTGCAACGATACAAAATAACATGTTTGATTCAAAGGGACACGGAATAAAGAACTGATAAGACGCAGAAGGTAAAATCTTCTGGGCTGTTAGGATGCATCATATTTCTTCTATACGATCGTTATTTCGACTCCTCTGCCTTTCGACCCCTCTGCTAGAATCTTCTTCTGCATCTTGTGGTGTCCACGGTTAGATGATATTGTCAAAGACCAGTGTCGCATTCTCGTATAAAAGGGAGTCCTCCCAAGCTTATTCTGAAGAGGTGGTCTTATTGACTAAAATGGGCACTATTATTGGGTAGAAAGGGAGTTTTCCCATGGCTTATGCTGATGAGTTATTGGTTGAAGTTCTTTCTACTAGACTGGTTGGCCACCGTCATTAGATAGATGCTAAACGCTCACAGCAAAAGAGAGAGAATGTTTCTCAAAAGTATTATTGTCCACAGAACTGTATTCCCGGGTGTTGTTTGTATTCCTTGCGCACCGCGGCTACGTATTCGCCTCGTTCACGACGGGAAGCCACGAAACCGAAGCCTACACCTGTCCTCTCTGTAGCAGTCACATTCGTGCTTAGCAATATCACTCGCTTCATGAACTTTTCTAGTATAAATGTTGGTTTCCTTGCCTAAATCATTGTCAGCAGTTCTCTTAAAAGTTCCGCTACTTCAGATTTCCCTCTTTGTTTTAACAGCGTGTGGTGTTTGTTTTCGTTAAAACATTCTTCGACAGTCTTTCCCGTTTCACCAACATACACTTCGCCACAGCCAAACGTCATTTCGTAACTCCCGCAATGCGGAGGTAATCAGCTGCGTCCGTTTTGAGTTGCGTAATGCTCCCAGCACCATTGTCAAACAGGATCGTTTTGAGGCTTCAGGTGATATACGAGGTGCATTCAAGTTCTAAGGCCTCCGATTCTTTTTCTCCGGACTGAAAGAGATAGAAACATGCGCATTTTTTTAAAATGAGGCTGCGTTCATTGTCAATACGTCCCAGAGATGGCAGCACCGTACGGCAGATGGAATTTTACCGCCAGCGGCGAGAATGAGAACTGTTTTAAATACTTAAAATGGCGACGTTTTCCTTACTTGAACAGCGTGCAATCATTCGTTTTCTGAATTTGCGTGGTGTGAAACCAATTGAAATTCATCGACAGTTGAAGGAGACATGTGGTGATGGAGTTATGGATGTGTCGAAAGTGCGTTCGTGGGTGCGACAGTTTAATGAAGACAGAACATCGTGTGACAACAAACTGAAACAACCTCGGGCTCGCACAAGCCGGTCTGAGGACATGATCGAGAAAGTGGAGAGAATTGTTTTGGGGGATCGCCGAATGACTGTTGAACAGATCGCCACCAGAGTTGGCATTTCTGTGGGTTCTGTGCACACAATCCTGCATGACGACCTGAAAATGCGAAAAGTGTCATCCAGTTGGGTGCCACGAATGCTGACAGACGACCACATGGCTGCCCGTGTGGCATGTTGCCAAGCAATGTTGACGCGCAACGACAGCATGAATGGGACTTTCTTTTCGTCGGTTGTGACAATGGATGAGACGTGGATGCCATTTTTCAATCCAGAAACAAAGCGCCAGTCAGCTCAATAGAAGCACACAGATTCACCGCCACAAAAAACTTTCGGGTAACCGCTAGTGCTGAAAAAATGATGGTGTCTATGTTCTGGGACAGCGAGGGCGTAATCCTTACCCATTGCGTTCCAAAGGGCACTACGGTAACAGGTGCATCCTACGAAAATGTTTTGAAGAACAAATTCCTTCCTGCACTGCAACATAAACGTCTGGGAAGGGCTGCGCGTGTGCTGTTTCACCAAGGCAACGCATCCGCACATCGAGCTAACGTTACGCAACAGTTTCTTCGTGATAACAACTTTGAAGTGATTCCTCATGCTCCCTACTCACCTGACCTGGCTCCTAGTGACTTTTGGCTTTTTCCAACAATGAAAGAAACTCTCCGTGGCCGCACATTCACCAGCCATGCTGCTATTGCCTCAGCGATTTTCCAGTGGTCAAAACAGACTCCTAAAGAAGCCTTCGCCGCTGCCATGAAATCATGGCGTCAGCATTGTGAAAAATGTGTACGTCTGCAGGGCGATTACGTCGAGAAGTAACGCCAGTTTAATCGATTTCGGGTGAGTAGTTAATAAGAAAAAAAATCGGAGGCCTTAGAACTTGTTTGCACCTCGTAGTGTGGGGAGCCATAATATTGCAAGGGCGGACTGACTTCCTAAAATTTGAACATGGTATACTCACCAGCCACCGTCATGGTGGCCTTATGCTACTTCCACATGTGAGTATTTTCAGGGGTATATTCGGCCCTGACTTCATTTTTACCGATGACGGTGCGCAATCGCATCAAATAAAGCAGATGGACGAGGTCTTGGAACGAGAGGATATTCGGCGACTGGATTAGCCTGCCCGTTCTCCCGAATTAAATCCCACCGAAGAAGTGTGGGATGAAGCACATCCACATGCACCAGCGACCATCCAGCAGTTATCAGCCACGTTGGTGGAGGAATAGAACGCCCTTACACAGGAAACTCTTACTAGCCTTGTGGTCGGCGATGGTGCAGAGCGTGTATTATGCTGACAGTTATCGTGGCATTCGGAAATGAGAACCTGGACTGTCCGAGGGGAGAGGAGCGCTAAGGGGGAATAGGCCACGCCACCTCCCCGAAGGGTTGCCATTCTACGTTCAAGTTCTGTTCTTCCACGAAATCAGAACTGACATAACTGTCATAGGTATCGCTGATTCCCTTTCTTTTGATGTGAGCCTCATTCAAATCCCTTTATGCCTCAGGAATAGTCTCTTCAATCAATTCAAAATTAGAAAAAAACAAGCTGTCTGAAACGCAAATGAAATTGTAGTGCACATAGCATTTAGTAGTGCCTATAGCGCAATTGTTTGCTACGGCTGGCAGTGACAGTTCAGGCTCGACGTCTACCGGTATCTTACGCAGCCATAGTTCAGAACACTCCCCACCTGAAACTGTAACGATATAGTGTCCGCATAATATCGCTGTTCGGGGTGATCACACACTTTCTTTAATGTCCAGGGGGCCATCGTAATTCGCGATGACTTCAGTGTAATTATTGTTTTTTCAATATAAGTGTCATTTCTGTGCATTTCATTCCGTAATTTTTTCAGTTACCTTCTGTATTTTAATGTAGCTGTTCTTTCTACAGGGTGGTCCATTGATAGTGACCGGTCCAAATATCTCACGAAATAAGAGTCAAACAAAATAACTATAAAGAACTAAACTCATCTAGCTTGACGGGGGAAACCAGATGGCGCTATGGTTGGCCCTCTAGATGGCGCTGCCATAGGTCAAACGGATATCAACGGCGTTTTTTAAAAATATGAACCCTAATTTTTATTACATATTTGTATACTACGTAAAGAAATATGAATGTTTTAGTTGGACCACTTTTTTCGCTTTGTGATAGATGACGCTGTAATAGTCACAAACACGTGGCTCACAATTTTAGACGAACAGTTGGTAACAGGTAGGTTTCTTAAATTAAAATATAGAACGTAGGTACGTTTGAACATTTTATTTCGGTTGTTACAATGTGATACATGTACCTTTGTGAACTTATCATTTCTGATAACGCATGCTGTTACAGCGTGATTACCTGTAAATACCACATTAATGCAATAAATAGTCACAATGATTTCCGCCAATCTCAATGCATTTGATAATACGTATAACGACATTCCTCTTAACAGCGAGTAGTTCGCCTTCCGTAATGTTCGCACATGCATTGACAGTGAGCTGACGCATGTTGTCAGGCGTTGTCGGTGGATAACGATAGCAAATATCCTTCAACTTTCCCCACAGAAAGAAATCCGGGGACGTCAGATCCGGTGAACGTGCGGGCCATGGTATGGTGCTTCGACGACCAATCCATCTGTCATGATATATGCTATTCAATACCGGTTCAACCACACTCGAGCTATGTGCCGGACATCCATCATGTTGGAAGTACATCGCCATTCTGTCATGCAGTGAAACATCTTGTAGTAACATCGGTAGAACATTACGTAGGAAATCAGCATATATTGCACCATTTATATTGCCATCGATAAAATGGGGGCCAATTATCCTTCCTCCCATAATGCCGCACCATACATTAACCCGCCAAGGTCGCTGATGTTCCACTTGTCGCAGCCATCGTGGATTTTCCGTTACCCAATAGTGCATATTATGCCGGTTTACGTTACCGCTGTTAGTGAATGACGCTTCGTCGCAAAATGGAACGGGTGCAAAAAATCTGTCATCGTCCCGTAATTTCTCTTGTGCCCAGTGGCATAACTGTACACGACGTTCAAAGTCGTCGCCATCCTCAACACCGACGTTTTTGAGATTCCCGATTCTCGCGCAATTTGTCAGCTACGCATGTGCGGATTAGCCGCGACAGCATCTAAAAAAACCTACTTGGGCATCATCATTTGTTGCAGGTCGTGGTTGACGTTTCACATGTGGCTGAACTCTTCCTGTTTCCTTAAATACCCTATCCAGGATACCGAGCAGCATACATAGCACACGCCCGTTGGGCATTTTGATCACAATAGCCATACATCAACACGATTTCGACATGTTCCGCAATTGGTAAACGGTCCATTTTAACACGGGTAATGTATCACGAAGCAAATACCGTCCGCACTGGGGGAATGTTACGTGATACCACGTACTTATGCGTTTGTGACTATTACAGCGCCATCTACCACAAAGTGACAAAAGTAGTCCAACTAAAACATTCATATTTCTTTACGTACTAAACGAATATGTAATAAAAAATGGGGATTCCCATATAAAAAAACGCATTTGATATCTGTTTGACCTATGGCAGCGCCATCTAGCGGGCCAATCATAGCGCTCTCTGGTTCCCTCCTTCAAGCTAGGCGAGTTTCGTTCTTCGTAGTTATTTCGTTTGATGCTTATTTCGTGAGATATTTGGCCCGGTCACTATCAATGGACCACCCTGTGTATGTGGTCCAAGATTCATCGAGCTGTGGTTTTCTTGCCTTTGACACATCTTTCGAGAGTTAATTTCGTCCTTAAGATTTGCACATCATTGCATGTGGAGACGAACAGGCAAGGCACATTTGCACAGTTTTTTTAAAGGCTTCCGTACTTGTTACATTCAGTTCACCAATAAGCAAGATGCTATCACTCGAACTTTCTTAACAGATATGTGACTTTTTGTTCTATCATCTTTGGGGCGTGCACTCGGGACAGCGACAGGAAGAATTGTCGCTGTCCCGAGTGCACGCCCGAAAGATGATGGAACATTATGTCGACGACTTTTTGATTGCATTACACCAGACTCAAATGCACAGTATCATTGTAGGTGGTTGAAGGAGATGTGGTACAACCTCTAGTGTAAACTATTTATGAGGTAATGTCGTCAGAACCCTCAGACTGTTATTCGACGATGATGTATGGTTCAAATGGCTCTGAGCACTATGGGACTCAACTGCTGTGGTCATAAGTCCCCTAGAACTTAGAACTACTTAAACCTAACTAACCTAAAGACAGCACACAACACCCAGCCATCACGAGGCAGAGAAAATCCCTGACCCCGCCGGGAATCGAACCCGGGAACCCGGGCGTGGGAAGCGAGAACGCTACCGCACGACCACGAGATGCGGGCGACGATGATGTATACTGGACAATATCGTCGATGAGTAATCGTAAAAAATGTGAGTGACTTGGCCAGTATTTCCACTTAGTGTAAAAATGGGAGATGTCTTAAAAAGTAAATTACGTTTTCCACTGCTGAGCTAACTGTGACTGGTGCACCGAGCAGCCTTTGGTTTTTAGGCGGTTTCCTACTCTCTTTTAGGCAAATGCTGGGCTGGCCCTCTCCTTCCGCCTCAGAAAGTATGATATGGAAACAGTCACGATACGATCAAACACAGAACAAAGGTTACACGGCTCGCAGACAAGTGGCGCACACGATCCTTAGGTAACTAGAGACTGTGGTGACAGCAAGAGCGTCGGTCCGGAAATTTAAATGAAATAACAGATTTGTCAAAAACGCGGACTGCAAAAACAAATTCAGAAGCATAACACCGACAATTCATCAATATCAAATAACAGTCTATAAATATCCTCCTGTACATGTCCTAATCTCCTTTATCGTATTTCTGTGAATACCACGCTAGAAATATGACAGTGTAATGGTGTCAGAGTATTCGTTTGCAGCACAGTGTCTGTCTTGGCTCTCTCCTTGTTATTTTTTTAATTTCTAACTGAGTAAAACTACGAACTATAAAAACTTCGGTAACGTCACTTTGTAGTGAACTCAATAAGATTTCACTGCATTTCTCTTTTCCAATATAATAGAAACACTTACTGTCTGCGTGAAGGCATCGACGATATGTGGTGATCCCATTAAATATACATATATTGATCCATTGGACCAGGCAGCCAGTGATCGAATCGCTTCCATGGATATGTATAAAATTTTGTCGCCTGTACTGGAGGAAGGCGACATCCCACAAACTATCAGTCACAATACAGGGTTCTTGTGTTATTGTTTCATAAACAGTTTGATACATGTTTTCTGCAGTAACACATCAAAGCAGTATATGACTATAGCTGCATACACAGCCATAAATTTTTTGTTTCTACCATGACTTTGAGGTTTGTCAAGTGCTAAACCAATATTGACACGTTTCGATTTTCGATCCATTGTCTGTCACAGAAATCTACATGTCGCATGGTGTAAATTAAACTGCTCCCAAAGTACTCAAGATGGTTAAATAAAAGACAGAGGCGGTGTTTGTTATTGACAAAAATGAAGAAGACATCACGACATATGGAAACTGGAAGAGTTTGCGGCATTGTGGAGCATTTTCAAACAGCAGTTCGAAGGTGATGACCTCTACATCTAATCTCATCTTCCACAGTAACGGGGCAGCAGTTGTCACAGTGTTCCATTTTCAAAGAGACTAAGAGCATTGATTACTCATATTGGTTGCGCATATTGCACACAGGTATATGATCGCTGTTTCAATGTCCTAGTGGTAGCCATCCAGACTTCCAAATCTTTGGACATGGTGTCTTTCATTTTTATGGCTTACAATGAATAACCATGTGTGGATGAAGGGGGTACTCTGCAGGACTTAAACCCATAGAGTACGGATAGTATGCGGCATCAGTTGTCAATTCCACTGCTGGAAGAACGGAATAATTTCATACACTGAGCATGTAAGTACTCTCATACCTATACATTTTTGTCATATTTGCGTCAATTTTACGTATTTTCCATCAATTTTCGTAAATTTATCAGGTTTTCTGTATTTTCAACGCATTTTACCCTCTTAACAGAGGTCCAAAAACCATTGTGGGAACGTCTCAATACACCGATCTCGTGTTGCTATCAGTAGATGACATTATACCATGATTCTCAATTTCTGTATCATTGCTAAACCACTCCTCCATTAACTTGTTAGGGTCATACACACGTGAACATACTGCGAACCTGTTACACTGCCTATATCACATGTCACAAGTACTGAGTAGGAATTAGCCATCAGCAGAGAGGAGGTGCCAAAACTACATTCCTTAACCGAAACACTGATAAATTCGGAAAGATTTTATTACGATTTGCCATCTCCCCCTATGTAGATGGGAGTCACAAAATATTCTGGCATTTCTAGGGTAAAGATTAAAATATCTCACCAACACTTTTGATGATTACCGCCCCAGCAAATGAATCATATCCATAGTAGAATTTGCCCTTTATTTCGAAACGAGCTTCTGATTTGGTATGTGTATAGTGCCGTCACATCCGATTATGGTTCATAAATTATGCTATGCTCGAATAAAACCTATAAAATGATCGTCAGCAACGGAAAATGAATAGACAAACAGATAGCAGAGGTGTTCCACGTGTGAAATTATATGTCATGCTTCACCAGCTCCATGAACAGAACACAGTCTCTTCCACACACAACATCTGTCAAGCAAATTTATACAGAGGAATAGCAATATCTCACAAACCCACGTCACTAAGTTAGAATCACTGCAGTTATGAAACTGAAGACCCGATTTGTGTCCAAGATGTGGCAAGGAAATGATGTACTTCGCATACATCTTCATTCATCTAGAGGAGGGTGCCGGAAAAGGTTTTTCATCGGTTTGGTGAGCATTAATCATCTCACACACACGTTGCAAGTCCTCTGCTGACTTTCATATGCTGTTAATGACTGCAAGTAGCCAGCGCTCTAAGTCACACACAGAACATACAATTGCATGTGAGTGAAACGAAGGTTGTACCATACAACTGATGCAGCCCGAGAGAACAACTGAAAAAAAAGGTTAAATGTGTCATACTTGACCTACAACAACATCTCCTTCTCTCTAGAACGCATCATCAGTGCACCATTAAATTATACCTCGTTATAATCGCCCCTCAACCGATTACTCCATCGATGTTCTATCATCCTTTAATGCAGGTAGATGTCAGTTTAGAGGCAGATGGTTCTCTTGTGTAGGAAAGCATCCAAGATAGCAATCAACTTGTATGTATCCCTATTAGCTTTGTATACATACTTTCTGTAAGGTATTTGTTAGGTTTGCACACAAGACCTCCGATATATGGCGGATGCTTTGAAATTTAGTCACTTGATTTGCTTCTGTCTGTCTATACATGTGGGGATGGATCATGTACTGATGTGATCACCAGTCAGTAGCAGCCAATGATGTCACTTGGCGTGTTGGGATTGCACGCTAGTTATTTACAGGCCTGGGCATAAGGATTGGAGACACCACTGGAAGCATATATGTTGTTGTGATGGTGCCAGCGAAGTGCAATAAGAGTTATCTTTCTAGCACGGTGCATCTGCTCACATCTGTTGGCGGATATGTGTTTTATAGAGTCTATTTGTGGTATACAATTAGAAGGGTTTTCACGATCTTTGTTTAGGTCTTTATCATCGATGTTTTTTTTTGTGATATGTTATTCCCACTGTCAGTCTGTAGCACTGTAATCAGAGCGGGACATCATGTAAGATGTGTGTGACACCATAAAGCTAGTGGTTCCTACCACGTATTACCTCTCAGCAGAACCGCACAGAGGGTTGCCATCACCTGACGCTTCGTTTGGCAATTAGTGCCACAGGAGTCAGCCCTGTTTGCAGGCTTCTTCTTGACCTGCGTGCTTGGGAGTGCGTGAGGTGGCTGGCACATCTGCTTGCGGTCGGTACGAAGACGTGACTGGAAGTTTTTCTCCGCCTGATGTGGGTTGTCGTGGTGGAGGAGGGTGCTTTTGTAATCACGTGTCAATGCATACAGGGACTCACCTATGTGATGAGTGTTTTTCCTGCAAATTGCAATATTCCACACCGTCAGTCAACTGGATGAGATATTTCCCTCCAAATATGCAACTCACCAATGAAAAGTGACTCAGTATTTCCGGGGAACCGATGGGTTGGGGTCGATGCAGTAAGGATTTTGACGTAAATGCACCAGTATCCACCAATAGGATGCGAGGTGATGTCATAAGAGTGGAGGTACTGCAACTGAGTTACTTCCCATCAGGGAGGAGCCTTGTCTTCCGAAAACTGATAAAATAAAGAGTATGCAGCAATATATTATTGACACTAATTTGAATTTTGTGTCAGGAGATCCTTCCTCTCCAGCACAGACTGAGTCTCTTTACTAGCTTTCCAGGTGGTGTCAGGAAGGGAAAAGTGGGGGTGAGGAGGGGAGAACTGGGAGATTTTCCAGGAGGTAGAAAAGTGGCTCAGAAGTGAACAAGTGACCCTTTCTCCAGAGGGATGTGGGTGAGGAGGGGGATGGGGAGGGTTGGGGGGGTTTCTGAAGAGACTGATTATCCCCAGGGGGTCATAAATCAGTGCTGTGAGGGTCATATACAACATAGCAGAACAATAGGTTGAGGGAGGGGGAGGGGAATGGATGGTTAACTGTTCAGTTTAATCAGTGAGAGTATCAATTTGATACCAAAGGTGTCCCAGTACTGCCTGCTGATTACTGTCCTACTGCTGATGATAAGGTTGGAGTCTTGTGGCTTCAGTGCTTCTTAGTGAAGAAGGTGGAGCATTGGGCACTGAATGACTCTGTAAGTGGCAAGTGTTCACACTAGGTGGATTATGCCTGTGACGAAACAAGGTATACTTCGCAGTTTATTATGTTGTTGAGTGTGTTTATTTTGTGTTTCTATTGCGAATACCCTGTTTCAGAAAACGGTTTGCTGTATACATACTATTATGTCACTCTGCCTGGATATTGGTTTGCCGCTGGAGTGCTTATCTTAAGTGGAGTTGGAACGCCCTGTCCCGACAATGTTAAATTTAGTGACTTGGCTTCCCTGTATTTCAGGAACCACTATAGCCATTGACATGAAACTTTTACAGGACATTAAACTGTATGATCTGAGTCTAGTGAAGTACAATAATTGCATTTCAGCCACTGCTTTCGGAAATACTATTTTTAAATTATACAGTAAAATTATGTGTACTTTTTGTACGTTATCCTAAATAATTTTAATTATACACAACATTATGTTCTTCTTTTAGTTCAGTAGGCTCAGGATTTATATGTTATTACTCCCTGAAAATTTGAATACTCGAAGTGGTTTCTGAGATTTAGGGAAAAATGCAACAGAAAATGTAAATTTTCAGGAACGGCTTCTAAAGTTTCAAAAGACTGTAACTCACTTAATATATCCTAATTTTTTAAATTTTTAGTCACTGAAAAGCACTCTGCACCATACTATATATCACCGTCTCAACCTTTTCCTAGTTGTTTTCTTCTTTTCTTCTTTCTTGTCTCCTTAGTGGCCAACTGTGCTGCATACTCTGGTTTACAAATGTGAACCTTGTCCATCCGATTAAGTTCTCTGATGCAGTTTGCTCCAGGATTAATTCCCATATGCTGTAGCACTTTCACACTACCAATGTTGCCATCATTAAAAGCAATAACAGCATCAGTGAACCCCACTTTAGCGTCTTCATCCCAACAATAACATTTTTTGGTAAGCGATTCCATATAAGATCATTGATCGATTCATTGGGATTTTGAGTCTGACCATGGAGACACTTCTTCAGTAATTCCGATTTTGCCAGGCCTCTGTAAATAGGTTTAATGATATCCTTGATTTCTGCTGGGATGGAATGTTTATGGCTGTATGAACTGTTTGAGTACTGGGCATTGCAGTAATTGCACCATGAATCAGGTCGAGGAGGGCAAAGGTAGTGTGCTGGTTTTTCATCAGTTGATAGTCTGTGGAAGAAGGTAGCCCATACGGCCTGCTTCATTTTCAACAAATCCTCAGTATTATTTGTAATGGCCATCCCGTAATACTGCTGTACTTCATCAAACATTTTGCCTGTCAGCCTGCCTCTTATGCTTTTACCATCAGAAAGTTTCTTGTCGCTCAAACTTTGTTTCAACTTCCTCAATCTGGTGTCCATCTTCTTCTGAACATGACCAACACATTCCATCCTTCTATATAAAAAATACTGATTTTATTAGATCTTGAAGTAATCCACGTAAAAATTTTAACATTTTCAACCGGTGTAGATTATATTTAAAAAATAAAATTAAATACGTACCATGTGATTTTATAAGTTATAATTTTATTCGGAAAATTGCAAATTTTGTTGTTGTTGTTGTGGTCTTCAGTCCTGAGACTGGTTTGATGCAGCTCTCCATGCTACTCTATTCTGTGCAAGTTTCTACATCTCCCAGTACCTACTGCAACCTACATCCTTCTGAATCTGCTTAGTGTATTCGTCTCTTGGGCTACCTCTACGATTTTTACCCTCCACACTGTCCTCCAATACTAAACTGGTGATCCCTTGATGCCTCAGAACATGTCCTACCAACCGATCAAGTTGTGCCACAAACTTCTCTTCTCCCGAATCCTATTCAACACTTCCTCATTAGTTATGTGATCTACCCATCTAGTCTTCAGCATTCTTCTGTAGCACCACATTTCGAAAGATTCTATTCTCTTCTTGTCTAAAATATTTATCGTCCATGTTTCACTTCCATACATGGCTACACTCCATACAAATACTTTCAGAAACGACTTCCTGACACTTAAATCTATACTCGATGTTAACAAATTTTTCTTCTTCAGAAATGCTTTCCTTGCCAGTGCCAGTCTACATTTTATATCCTCTCTACTTCGACCATCATCAGTTATTTTGCTCCCCAAATAGCAAAACTCCTTTACTACTTTAAGTGTCTCATTTCCTAATCTAATTCCCTCAGCATCACCCGACTTAATTCGACTACATTCCACTATCCTCGTTTTGCTTTTGTTGATGTTCGTCTTATATCCTCCTTTCAAGGCACTATCCATTCCGTTCAACTGCTCTTCCACGTCCTTTGCTGTCTCTGACAGAATTACAATGTCATCGGCGAACCTCAATGTTTTTATTTCTTCTCCATGAATTTTAATACCTACTCCGAATTTTTCTTTTGTTTACTTCACTGCTTGCTCAATATACAGATTGAATAACATCGGGGAGAGGCTACAACCTTGTCTCACTCCCTTCCCAACCACTGCTTCCCTTTGATGTCCCTCGACTCTCATAACGGCCATCTGGTTTTGTACAAATTGTAAATAGCTTTTCGCTCCCTGTATTTGACCCCTGCCACCTTCAGAATTTGAAAGAGAGTATTCCAGTCAACATTATCAAAAGCTTTCTCTAAGTCTACAAATGCTAGAAACGTAGGTTTGCCTTTCCTTAATCTGGCTTCTAAGATAAGTCGTAGGGTCAATATTGCCTCACGTGTTCCGATATCTCTACAGAATCCAAACAGATCTTCCCCGAGGTCGGCTTCTACTAGTTTTTCCATTCGTCTGTAAAGAATTCGCGTTAGTATTTTGCAGCTGTGACTTATTAAACTGATAGTTCGGTAATTTTCACATCTGTCAACACCTGCTTTCTTTGGGATTGGAATTATTATATTCTTCTTGAAGTCTGAGGGTATTTCGCCTGTCTCATACATCCTGCTCACCAGATGGTAGAGTTTTGTCAGGACTGGCTCTCCCAAGGCTGTCAGTAGTTCTAATGGAATGTTGTCTACTCCCGGGGCCTTGTTTCGACTTACGTCTTTCAGTGCTCTATCAAACTCTTCACGCAGTATGATATCTCCCATTTCATCTTCATCTACATCCTCTTCCATTTCCAAAATATTGTCCTCAAGTACATCACCCTTATATAGACCCTCTATATACTCCTTCCATCTTTCTGCTTTCCCTTCTTTGCTTAGAACTTGATTTCCATCTGAGCTCTTGATATTCATACAAGTGGTTCTCCTTTCTCCAAAGGTCTCTTTAATTTTCCTGTAGGCGGTATCTATCTGACCCCTAGTGAGATAAGCCTCTACATCCTTACATTTGTCCTCTAGCCATCCCTGCCTAGCCATTTTGCACTTCCTGTCGATCTCTTCAGTTACCCAAGGGTTTCTACGAGCCGTCGTCTTTTTATCTATTTGATCCTCTGCTGCGTTCACTATTTCATCCCCCAAAGCTACCCATTCTTCTTCTACTGTATTTCTTTCCCCCATTCCTGTCAATTGTTCCCTTATGCTCTCCCTGAAACTCTGTACAACCTCTGGTTTAGTCAGTTTATCCAGGTCCCGTCTCCTTAAATTCCCACCTTTTTGCAGTTTCTTCAGTTTTAATCTACAGCTCATAACCAATCGATTGTGGTCAGAGTCCACACCTCCCCCTGGAAATGTCTTACAATTTAATACCTGGTTCCTAAATCTCTGTCTTACCATTATATAATCTGTCTGAAACCTGTCAGTATCTCCAGGCTTCTTCCATGTATACAGTCTTCTTTTATGATTCTTGAACCAAGTGTTAGTTATGATTAAGGTGTGCTCTGCGCAAAATTCTACCAGGCGGCTTCCTCTTTCGTTTCTTACCCCCAATCCATATTCACCTACTACGTTTCCTTCTCTCCCTTTTCCTACTGACGAATTCCAGTCACCCATGACTATTAAATTTTCGTCTCCCTTCAGTATCTGAATAATTTCTTTTATTTCATCATACATTTCTTCAATTTCTTCGTCATCTGCAGAGCTAGTTGGCTTATAAACTTGTACTACTGTGGTAGGCGTGGGCTTCGTATCTATCTTGGCCACAATAATGCATTGACTATGCTGTTGGTAGTATCTTACCCGCATTCCTATTTTCCTATTCATTATTAAACCTACTCCTGCATTACCTCTATTTGATTTTGAGTTTATAACCTTGTAGTCACCTCACCAGAAGTCTTGTTCCTCCTGCCACCGAACTTCACTAATTCCCACTATATCTAACTTAAACCTATCCATTTCCCTTTTTAAATTTTCTAAACTATCTGCCCGATTAAGGGATCTGACATTCCACGCTCCGATCCGTAGAACGCCAGTTTTCTTTCTCCTGATAACGACATACTCTTGAGTAGTCCCCGGCAGGAGATCCGAATGGGGGACTATTTTGCCTCCGGAATATTTTACCCAAGAGGACGCCATCATCATTTAACAATACAGTAAAGCTGCATGCCCTCGGGAAAAATTACGGCCGTAGTTTCCCGTTGCTTTCAGGCGTTCGCAGTATCAGCACAGCAAGGCCGTTTTTGTTAGTGTTACAAGGCCAGATCAGTCAATCATCCAGACTGTTGCCCCTGCAACTACTGAAAAGGCTGCTGCCCCTGTTCAGGAACCACACGTTTGTCTGGCCTCTCAACAGATACCCCTCCGTTGTGGTTGCACCTACGGTACGGCTATGTGTATCGCTGAGGCACGCAAGCCTCCCCACCAACGGCAAGGTCCATGGTTCTTTGGAGGGGGGGGGGGGGGGGGGCAAATTTTGTAATGAGACAAAAATCCGAAAATATGAAAAACGTTTTCGTTCTAACTCCCCTTAAACTACTACTTATTTTCCGGCGCTTTAATGATATCGTGTTAAACATTTGGATGCTTTTTTGTTCTTATTTTGGAAGGAAGTCGAGTTCCATTAACAGACTGCTGTTAGTGTACCTTGAAATTTTCAGTGTGCGTGCACTGACGTTAGTTCTTAAGTTTGTTGTTGTACGCACCGTCTTACATCTAGATATTAGCCTTGGCGCCTGTATAAATTATTTCAGCATTTTCTTGTTTCTGAAGTCAAGGCTTGTGTGGCCGTTCGAAAGACGCTTTACACGTATAATTAAGAGCAGTTCCTGATATGCAATGGAAACCGGACCATGAATTTTGTTTAGCCTTAGACTGTGTTTATTTCAGCACCAGCAATTTACTGTTCCAGCCACAATCGTAAGTGGAGGGGTGGGTTTATGATACCCTGTTAGCATAACGTGCCTTATTACTGTGTACTGTGGGTAGTTGTATTGCTTCAGTTTCCGCCCGCTGTGGAAGGATCATCATATAGAGAGCAGTAATAGGGGTTTCATACCTCACCAGTCAGTAGATGCAATATGAACTCGTAGTGAGGGCACTGTAATCAATGGCTAAGACGGACCCTTGGCCGAGAATCTCGTCCTCACCCCAGCAACTATGAGAGAGGTAAGTGACGCCTGTTTTTGTTGTGCTGAACTCTTGTCTGAGGCATGGGCCGAAGTTGCTGGAGGTAGTATCATGACTAAAAGTGCTTGGAAGTCAAGCTCAACTTAGCCATCTGGGGAACTGGACCATGGACCTTTAACTAAAGGAGATGAATGAGGGTTTGCGGGCCAGGGAAGTGCACTTGCAGCTCGAGAGTAGTTTGCTGTACTGGCAGGAAGTGTACGACCGAAAGAGGTGGCTGACCATGGCTAGCCAACAACACACCCACACAGGTCGATCAGCTTGGTATTAGTTTACTAAACTGCTGTGCAGCATTAGAACCTCTAGCTGTAGACACCAGTGGTGAGCAAGGCATTAGTTTACTGTGTTTAACTGCGTGACTTGAAAAGCAGGAAAGGGCTGTGGGGGTCTATGACTCCATGATATTTCAAGTCTTTTATCCTCTCGCCTGGGGAAAATTTAATGAATGCATGTCACCAGCACTTAGTGTAAGAGAGAATCTCAGTGGTTTTAGGAATGACTATTGAAGGACTGTTTGTCAGCTCGGTGCTGCAATGATCTGACTACCCTCCATTTCTATAGGATGCAAGGGAATAACGAGTCACTGGCTTAGTTCATAGAGAATTGATCTGATCTTTGCATCTAAAAGTGTGAAAGGGAGGCTCCAGGCAAGCATCCAGAAGACCACTACCAAATTTTGTTTGCTAGTCAGCCACAGACCTTTCATGAACTTGACCATCTGGAGGCTATTATGAAGAATGTTCGTTTCAGTGATGAGGAAAGGAAGGTAGCATCCCCAGAAAGCATGCCAATGGGCGTGAAATGTAAAGTATCTATAACGTCACCATCCATGGAGCAGGTGCAGAGAGGATATGTTACCACTGTCCTGCTGCATATGAGGAAGGAGGACAGATTTGACGCCGGGCTGGACAGGTTACTGCATGAGCCTGCGAGGGGTACTGAGGAGGTGTAGGAAACTTAAAAAGTTTCCCACACTAGCTTACTGTTCACCAGCGTGACTGTTAACTGTTAACCAGTGCATGCGCTCCTGGAATCTGGGGGAATCAAGATCTTAGTGGATTGGAGTTGGTGTACCTGTTTATCCTTGATACATAAGTTACCTGGTATACACAGAACTGATCTAGTCTGCCGGTTGGTGAACGGAAAGCACTCATGGTAGTGGGTCACATGTGACTGTTTGTAAGTATTGAGGACTTTTCCTGGCTTGTGGATATCACAATTGTCAGAGGTTTTCACTGTGAAGGTTCTGTTGGGACGAGATTTCTTCGAGGTTTTGGGCTGCATGATAAATTATGCTGAGTGCACTATTTCTTTCTTTTTACACCTGATAAACGAAATATTTTGCTATGGACACCAACAAAAGCAAGGGTTTTCTTCGCCACATCCAGTCTGCCACCTTCTGAGCCTTACCAACTGGACACGAACCAGGGATGAAAATTCTTTAAGGTTGTTAATATCCCAAGGTAATTATCAAGAAACTGGAGCTCACCAATAACTAGGAGTATGGGATGGTACCTAACCGTTACGGCTGCTGTGTTTCTCTTCTAAACAGCATCCCGTAAGAGCAAACGAGTTGCATCTTTACCCATGGTTACTAGTACATTAGGTACTTGGACTATGCACAACTCTGTTTAAAACAATAGTTCGATGTAGTCATAGAATCGAGCCAGTCATATTTGCCTTCATGGCCCGCGGCTAATTTGCTGCAAACAGTAATCTATAGGTCTGATCATGCAGTCAAATAGTCTATGCCCTGGCTAGAACTACGAGTTAATAAAACACACAGAAATACAAAATAAAAACTAAATGAATAATTTAATAACAACGATTCTATTCTAACGTTGTGTAACTGCTGTAAACGACAAAGAATTAAGTTGAATGATGTTTATTCAAGAAAGGGCATCTCAGATAAACGGGAAGTGGTTGTACAATATTCAGTTTAAAAACAGACATAAAAATTCACTTATCAAAAGCAGTGAAGTTACGTTGAGAGCTTTACGAGAATGGTAGCAAAATCCCCAAGCTAAATAGTCATCAATGATACGCGAAGACTGTTGTTGTTGTGGTCTTCAGTCCTGAGACTGGTTTGATGCAGCTCTCCATGCTACTATATCCTGTGCAAGCTTCTTCATCTCCCAGTAACTCCTGCAACCTACATCCTTCTGAATCTGCTTAGTGTATTGATCTCTTGGTCTCCCTCTACGATTTTTACCCTCCACGATGCCCTCCAATGCTAAATTTGTGATCCCTTGATGCCTCAAAACATGTCCTACCAACCGATCCCTTCTTCTAGTCAAGTTGTGCCACAAACTTCTCTTCTCCCCAATCCTATTCAATACCTCCTCATTAGTTACGTGATCTACCCACCTTATCTTCAGCATTCTTCTGTAGCACCACATTTCGAAAGCTTCTATTCTCTTCTTGTCCAAACTGGTTATCGTCCATGTTTCACTTCCATACATGGCTACACTCCATACAAATCCTTTCAGAAACGACTTCCTGACACTTAAATCTATACTCGATGTTAACAAATTTCTCTTCTTCAGAAACGCTTTCCTTGCCATTGCCAGTCTACATTTTATATCCTCTCTACTTCGACCATCATCAGTTATTTTACTCCCTAAATAGCAAAACTCCTTTACTACTTTAAGTGTCTCATTTCCTAATCTAAATCCCTCAGCATCACCCGATTTAATTTGACTACATTCCATTATCCTCGTTTTGCTTTTGTTGATGTTCGTCTTATATCCTCCTTTCAAGACACTGTCCATTCAACTGCTCTTCCAAGTCCTTTGCTGTCTCTGACAGAATTACAAAGTCATCGGTGAACCTCAAAGTTTTTACTTCTTCTCCATGAATTTTAATACCTACTCCGAATTTTTCTTTTGTTTCCTTTACTGCTTGCTCAATATACAGATTAAATAACATCGGGGAGAGGTTACAACCCTGTCTCACTCCTTTCCCAACCACTGCTTCCCTTTCATGCCCCTCGACTCTTATAACTGCCATCTGGTTTCTGTACAAATTGTAAATATCCTTTCGCTCCCTGTATTTTACCCCTGCCACCTTCAGAATTTGAAGGAGAGTATTCCAGTTAACGTTGTCAAAAGATTTCTCTACGTCTACAAATGATAGAAACGTAGGTTTGCCTTTTCTTAATCTTTCTTCTAAGATAAGTCGTAAAGTTAGTATTGCCTCACGTGTTCCAACATTTCTACAGAATCAAACTGAACGCGAAGACTAAGTCAATTTATTAATCAGAATACATGGAAAATTCATGAGCTCAAAACTGTTCAGATTACAATATGATTTATAAATTAAATCGCGAGATACAAATATTAGTAACTCATACTCTGTCAGTCCTCAGTTTCGTAACACAAGCAGAAAAAGTTAGATTCGTGTTCTGGAGCACATTCAGACCTCCGAAATACAAAGTTCCTTCAAAAGTTGAAGTAACGTAGCAGCTGTTTACCGCCCAGCATCAGACATCTCCATTATCGAACACCACTCGTTACCACGGGCAAGTCTGCCTCCTTCCAGCAGTAGCATAAAAGGACTCTGAATCGCTCCCTTGAGCTCTTCATTCGAAAAAGTGTCGTTCACTACTTGACTCCCATAGTGCTCGGCTAGCATCTGCTTTTCCATTGGCTGAAGACCGTCCCCACCAATAATGCATCGTTCTTAATTTCTAAAGCCATCATTTGACTCAACTTGACCACTGGCGCGCGCGCGGCGCCTCAGACCGCGCGCGGCAAAGACTGAGGAAGGCTTGACACATAGTGAAGTGAGTTGTCCGGATCTCTGCTTTTTGCTTTAGTGTGCACCACATCAGGGGCACCAGTAACCACATGGTGGGCTTGGTAAGTCGTATATTTCAGTGTGAAGTGAAGAGCGATAGGAATGCGCCAGATGAGGAACATGGTTTGGTGGGGGCTGTATTCGAGAAATTCCTGAACTGTTTAGCGACTTGGCGGAGAGGCAAGACACTGTTGAGGCTTTAAGTGCGATTAAAGTATGGCTTAAAAGAGGGAGAGAAGTCTCTGGACACTCGATACGTAAGTGATTGTTATGTTTTAAGACCAGTCAGATGGGAAGTATAAAATTTGTCTGCCCCAAGAGTTAGTCGTCCGATATTTTCATAACTATTGACGTGGATGACACCTGGTCGTCTACAAGACCATCATGCACGTCAAGAAACATCTCACTTGGCCCGCCTTGCGTTGTGATATCCGGAAGCTGGTAGGTTGCTGCGAAAAACGCATGCACACCAAACATAACCTGTATACCAGGATCGATACGCATAATTCCGATCGGAACAAACACCCCATGGATAAAGTGTTTATGAAGTATCTTGGGCTCTTCGTCGTATTAGGCAGGGCAACAAGTATGTGCTTTCTTTCAGGAGTGCTAGTTCTGCAAGGTTTGCAGGAGAGCTTCTGTAAAGTTTGGAAGGTAGGAGACGAGGTACTGGCAGAAGTAAAGCTGTGAGTACGGGGCGTGAGTCGTGCTTCGGTAGCTCAGATGGTAGAGCACTTGCCCGCGAAAGGCAAAGGTCCCGAGTTCGAGTCTCGGTCGGGCACACAGTTTTAATCTGCCAGGAAGTTTCATATCAGCGCACAGTCCGCTGCAGAGTGAAAATCTCATTCTGGAAGTAAGTGCTAGTTTTAGTCGACAGATTTACATGTTTCCTGTTGCTCGTTTCGAGCGGATTTTCTAGCAGTGAGAGCATTAATCATCTCCGTCAAATCTTTTCAGTGTTTGGGACACCAACGTTTATTTCCCGGGAATTTAAACAATTCTGTTTTGTTAGGAAACGACCAGTCTCTGTCATCCAGAGCCCTCTTTTGATGAACGTGTGAATCGTAACGTTAAGGCTGCCCATCAGAAATCCCAAACTAGGTGGGACAAGTCATCAGGATGGCTAAGCTTTGCTTTTAATACCTCTGTGATTTAGTCCTCCAGATTAACAAGTTCACGATTGACTTCCCGCTGTCTAATTTGGTATAAAAGGCATGTTTGATAATCAGCTGCTTTTATTTTACACTCAATTATCAACCGGTTTCATTCATGGGCCTCACGGATAAGTGTTAAAAGGGTTTAAGCTACTACATTACATTTGTCACTACTTAAATAATATGTAAAGCATATCAATATACGAAACAGAAATTTTAGAAGCAAACATATTAATACTAAGTGTACACTTAGCTCTATACATTATTTAAGTAATGACAAATGTAATGTGGTGACTTAACCATTTTAATCCTTATCTGTGAAGATGGTCCACGACAGAAACCGGTTGGTATTTGGGTTTAAAATAAGAGCAGCTGATGGTCAATACATTTTATACATTACCTGACGACCATTGATAGTGACCTTCAAAAAATGTCTAATTTATGGTATATCAACGATCCCAAAACCAATAAGGGTAACTGGGAGGCTGCCCGCAATGACATGCTGGTGGAGCATTAGAGGGAGGTGGCGCATTGCGACAGGGGCAGGCATCCTGTCTCGTTGCACCGTTTTGCTCAAGACTTTTTGGACACAGAGTAAAGGAGTGGACCGGGTCACATCCAAGATGGTGCCTCGGCTCATGGGGCAATACAGGGTGGTTAGAGTAACATCCCCTGTGAGCTATGTCATGCAAGACCCTTACTCCAGAAAAAATATTACGGCACATGCGAGTCAGCTCACGCTCTCCGGGAGGGGCCAAGATATTAATGAATGAGATTGTCCGATTCACCCTACCCTGCCCCAGCCTGTTCCACTTTAAGGGGGAGGAGAAAGGAAGATGTGCTGTGTACGCCAGTACAGCAGCACCTTATCGACTCCGCTTGGATTCTAAGCCGCAGCACTTGCTAATGGCAGTAAAGCCGTTGGGAAACTGTGTTTAAAACGTGAGTGCGCTTGGGTAGAGGCGTTGTTGTTCCCACATGAGCAAATTGTTAGAATCGAGTTCTGTTATTTAACTTGAAATTTTCTGTGAATGTGCATTGTCGTATAGTTCTCGGTTTGAGTTCTCACGTGGTTATTTTATGTGCCGTAAATTCTCGGTTTGCGTTCTTAAGTGATTATTTTATGTGCCGTCTTACTTCTAAGTGTTAGTCGTGGCACGTTGTCATCTTTGGTTTATGGCCTCTTTTTCCCGCTGTTGCGTGTATACAAGTTGTATTCTTATTAAGACCAGACGCGTTTCGCTTTATTTTGAAGCATCTTCAGTGGACACTGTGACAATATGGTATTTTCTCTTACAATTTTGTTTGTTATGATCATAAACGGTCCATATGCTGTACTTATTATCAATCACCCAATTCTACTTTTTGATTAGATGACAAATATGGTAAAAATGTTTGGTTAGAATACAGTTTTGTTATGAGATAAATGATTACTGTGACCTTCATCCTGGCTTCGAACGTAGTATCTTTTTAGTGTTTGATCTTTCAATTGTTTACTATGAGCCCTGGGCCTGTAATGCCCGTGTTTGTCTTGTGTCGGTTCTCTTCGGGTGTTTGCTCTTCACACAGACATCATACTTGTAATGTTTTAAATGAACGATACATTTAGTTTTGGCATGTAATTTCAGATAACAGATTAAATTTGTGACGCAACAAATTTTGTTGTTGTTACAATCGAAATAATCTAGTGACCTATTAGGTCATTTCCTTCCTGTATCTCACATAATTTTTGTTTTGTATCCCATACAGGACCGAGAACATGGTTTATGACCGGAACAGGTCGGAATAAAATGTAAATAAAGTCAACATTTTTGTGTCATGCGTTTTGTAAAATATTTACAAGACGATAGATAATTGCCTTAAAAAGTCGAACATTCTTCCTACCGCGACGATGGCAAACGTTGCGTGCGTATAGGGTGACCAGATGCAATTGTTTAAAAAGGAGGACAAACAGCTTCAAAAAGGAGGACAAAGGAAGAAAAAAGAGGACACACCAAACGGGCCAACTGCAGTAAGGATACCACCCGTCAGCTTTGGACAAGTCACGTGACTGCCGGGAATTACCGGTAAAACTAGCAGTTAATTGATACTGGTGCTCATGTGGTGATTCCCAGAGCAATATTTTTTATTTTAAATTAAAAACATTGATTGTGGTGACAGTGTGGCATCAATTGTTTTTATACTTACGCGTAGTTTTAAGATTTAACAAAGACGGCCGCCTAAACGCCACTCCTGATTGGCTACTTTCATGTGACTTGTCCAAAGCTGACGGGTCGTATCCTCATCTGCAGTATTCCTAATCAAACATACGTTCAATTAATTATTTATAGACATAACACACATACATTCCTTAACAGTTACTGATACTTTTACAAATAAACTGAATAACTATGAAACGATGAAATAAAACCATGACAATTAATCTGTCGAGTTATTTCTTACCTTTATTGGCCACTAAGACGTACGTTCCAGCTCTACACATCTTACATTTCTCCGTTTCTTGAAAGCCGGATATTTGCAGGAAAGGACATCAGAAAATTTGCACTTTCGTTTAGGCATAGCCAAATATTTTACGTAAGTCACTCGGTTAAAAATCACACTTGTACTGCAGGAAGCCAAGCCAGTACAAAGCAAAGATACGAAACGAAAATTTTAAATAATCGATATTTGCATTCGCTTATAGGTCGATCAACGATAACATCGCCGATCCTCGTGCCACCTACCAACACCACCTTCGTGCATGTTTATCACGAAGGCTACGCCAATAGTTAAAGTATTTAAGAAAAGGGCAATTGAACGGGACGAATTGTAAATTTAACTGTATTACGCTCAACCTTGCCAAAAAGCCAGACACTGTAAAAATCCGCCCGGACGCCGGACAAAGAGCTAAAAAGGATGACATGTCCGGATTAATCCGGACGTCTGGTCACCCTACGTGCCTATGAAAGTAAGAGAAATTAGGGCACGTTCAGGAGCATACAGACAGTCATTTTTTTTGGGGGGGGGGGATAGTACAGGAATGGAATTGCGCACATAGTCGCTAGTTCTTGTACGAGGCATCCTCCAGCAAGCGATGAACAGCGGCTTGGAGAGTACGTATGTAGTGGATTGTTCTGGTGGCGCGTCGGGCAGGTGGGCGTTCCGGGGCCGCAGTGTCGGTGTGGTGACTGGCAGAGCCGCAGATTGCTGTCGCCATCCAATTACGGAGGACTCTGTCACCCGGACACGTTGTTTACTCCAGACGTCCGCCCCACAAAGCGGCGCCTCGTTACACGGCCGTCTCCTGCAAGTCACCGGATTTAGTCCCAGAGTAAACTCACTTTTTGGCCACGGCTAAATTAGTTGCTAACCGAATGGAAGGGGCAGGGGGCAGAGGCGAGGGGGAAGTTGTCATTTAATTGCAAATAACACACCAGCCACTTGCTACGAGACTACTTTGCCTGCTGACTTAACAGTTCTGCGTCCCTCTTATGCTCGTATTGTCGAGCGCGAACAATTTTCGTGGCTAATCTGCATATCAGTAATGCGCCAAGTAGCAAGTCACGTAGACTGAGGAAAATGCTTCGCACGTAATTTCGCATTAATGGTCGGCTCATTTAGAGACATGAAGCGGAACACGACCGGGGTAGTGGGCGCGGTACCAGTTGGGACCGGTTCTCGATGCGGAACTGGTAGCAATATTGTTTAAACATTCGCAGTTACTAGGTTGCAAAGTACTCCGTCATTTTAGGACTTCCAACAAAGTATTCGTACAAATAATTTGATATGAAATCAAAATTTCACCGAAGACCATGTTATTCAAACTGCTTTTCAATAAAGAAATGAATTTTCCTTTCGGTTCTTACTATGTGTATGCAAAAATAAGGTAGTAAGAGGTTTAATTAGTTTGTAAGGACGTTGCAGCGAGAAGTAACTGTTAAAGCAGGGTGCTTTTACCAGTGGGGGGGATGTCTTAGGGGGTTAGTAGAATTATATATGTTACTAGCTTGGACCGTGGCGTTACGCATGGTTCAACAGCTATTTATAAATAGATGTTAATGCCGAAACTCACTATTGACGCGTATGCACTATCAGAAAAGCCATCCCTTGTTTTATCTTTAAAAGTACATTATAGGTCAAGCTTATTTACAAAATAATTTACATACGGGTACAGTTATACGAGGGGAATTCAAAAAGTAGAGGCACATTTGTGAAAAGTTGTACCTATTCTGATAATAGAAAACTGAAACGTATTAATGAGCACTCCGTCTTCAGGCCACAAGTGGCCCATCGGGACCATCCGACCGCCGTGTCATCCTCAGTGAGGATGCGGATAGGAGGGGCTGTGGTCAGCACACCGTTCTCCCGGTCGTTATGATGGTTTTTTTTGACCGGAGCCGCTACTAGTCGGTCGAGTAGCTCCTCAATTGGCATCACGAGGCTGAGTGCACCCCGAAAAATGGCAACAGCACATGGCGGCTGGATCGTCACCCATCCAAGTGCCGGCCACGTCCGACAGCGCTTAACTTCGGTGATCTCACGGGAACCGGTGTATCCACTGCGGCAAGGCCGTTGCGAAACGTATTAATAGTAAGACTTATTAAAAACTTTCAGTGTTCGGCTCCACAAACTTAAATTATATGTAAAGTTTTACTCCAGTGCGTGGGAAATAAACATCCCAGGTTGGGATGCATAAACTAAAACCAGAGGAGGGGATGGTCTGATGCAGATGGGGGGAAATCCCCCCCATCTCCCCCCCCCCCCCCCCTGCAAATCGCACACTGCTCTTAAGAAAAAAATTCGATACTTTACGCTGAATCTGAGGTATTTAGCATTGAAGGTAGGCAATCAGGTCATCGCACACGCAAATTGAATCGGTCTGGCAGAGACAGTGCTGCCAAATTTGTTCTTCGTTTCGTTTGGTTCAAATGGTTCAAATGGCTCTGAGCACTATGGGACTTAACTTCTGAGGTCATCAGTCCCCTAGAACTTAGAACTACTTAAACCTAACTAACCTAAGGACATCACACACATCCATGCCCGAGGCAGGATTCGAACCTGCGACCGTAGCAGTCGCACGGTTCCGGACTGCGCGCCTAGAACGGCGAGACCACCGCGGCCGGCTTCGTTTGGTTTCCTCAAACCGAACAAACGTAGCTTTTGGTTAAATAGCTTAAATTTGTCCCTTCCGCAAAAACACAAATTTTAACCGGTAACGAGCATTTGAACAAGTTGTAACTCGCGGACCCACATACGTCTGTGCCGCGCGGTTAGAGGCGCACTAATCGTGCGGCCCCTTCCGCCGGATGTTCCAGCCCTCCCTCGGGCATGGATGTGACTGTTGTCCTTGGCGTTAAGTTGGTTTAAGTAGTGAGTAAATCTAGGGAACGATGACCTCAGCAGTTTGGTCCCTTAGGAATTCAAACACACTTTCGTCTTGGGATTGCACGCATTTTAGTGCGTGCAAATGCTAAACAATTATTTCTCGGCGCCATCTCCCCTGCAACACACTTACCAGTGACTAGTTATGCGGTGCCTCTTCACGCTTCGTTCTCCTGCTATCTAGTGTCACGTCATGTTACTGTGGATTCTTGGGGAGACTCCTGATTGCATGTCATGGCCGTATTTTGTAATGTGTTATAGAGTACTATTGAAATTGACAGCTAAACACTTTTGCAACGACAAACTTTTACGTTTTTTTCTAGTGCTATAACTCCATGGCGGTGTATGTTTTTCATCACCTTCCTACACGTATGAACTAACCTGCCATTTGCATATTTTAGAATTTTTTAATTAGTTACCATTGTCGAGATATAAGATAGTTGCCATGACTTTTGCAATGACCTCGTATTTATCTATGTTGAACGGAATTTCTAAAGGCCATCAACTGTATTACAAAATTAATAAAATAACTTTTCTGCTTCAGACACTTCATACTAACATTTATTAGCACGACGCTTTTAGACAGCATCGTGCCATCACCAGGCGCTTTAACTTTACATTTACAGCTACAAAAATTAAATAAGTTTTATCTTAGCAATTAAGAATCTGTGGAATGTACAAAAGTGGAATGTGAAAGCGTTAAGTAATGGTATTGCGGGGCTGCTTTGGTTTTGCTACAACGCATAATGTGTCACAACTGTGTACGTACGAGGTGCGTTCAGTAAGTAATGCAAGATTTTTTTGTGAAAGGAGGTTGGTTTGATTCGGGATTCTTACACATCATAATATTCCCTACTCTTCTGGCTAAAAAACACTCTTTTTCAACATAGTCGTTCTTAAGCCCCCTTCTTGGGAGGCCTTTATACCCACATGGTACCACTCTACTGATAGACGTCGGAGCTAACATCTTTCAGTATCAACAATGTCCCCATCAATCATCTAGTTCTTCCCACAAAGTGTATACTTCACTGGGCCAAACGTATGAAAGTCTGAAGGTGAGAGATCTGAGCAGTAGGGCGGATGAGGAAGAACAGTCCAATGAATTTTGGGAGCTCCTCTTGGGTGTGCAGACTTGTGGGAGGCCTTGCGTTGTCATAGAGAAGGAGAAGTTCGTTGCAACTCGCATGAGTCAGGGGTGCACGTACCAGCAATGCAGGAGTCACAGCCGTGTGCAGCCGGCAGGCAGTCAGGAGATCAGAAAGGCTTGCGCGACCTTGTTGCGGTGATGTCAGACACCTCGCCCAACGACGCACCGTGCTTTTGTTCACTGCAAGATCTCCTTAGGCATTCTGCGAGTGTCTATGAATATCTGCCATGCTCTGGGTTTCCGCCAAAAGAAACTCAATGACAGTTCTCTCCGTGGAATGCACTTCCGTTACAAACAAACGCCACCACCTATCCAAACTTCATGAAGCTATAGGGGCTGAAGTAGGAGTATTCCATAATGTCCCAAAACAAATGCCGCATTTATTTAACTGAAATTGCCCAAGGAAAAGAATGTGTAGCGTTACTTATTGAACGTCCCACGTAAAAGACACATTGCATAATTTATGCGATTAATTCCGTAATTAATTATATTTATTGTAATTAATTGTAACAATTGTAACGAAGGGTTTTGGTGTTTGGAATTGTCTGTTATATGGCGAGTAGGGTAGCACAGATTTTCAGTCTGCTGCATTCTATTCGAAAGAAATCACATTGTATGATCATACATACTTTTCATTTGTATCTGTGTAATGACTGCTGTACACTGGTGGAAGCTGTTTGATTACGCTTAAGTCAATAGTATCTAAAAAAAAGTAGATATTTCAGAAATGGAAATTTTTTATATTACTTTATGTAACGTTCAACTTGTAAGTACAGCTATCGAAGTAATTTGTAATTATCAAAGTCGGAAACGTGATGGTACGCATTTCTCCTCCTTACACGAGGCATCACAACCACGTTTCACCAGGCAACGCCGGTCAGCTGCTGTTTGTGTATGAGAAATCGGTTGGAAACGTTCCTCATTCAGCACGTTGTAGGTGTCGCCACCGGCGCCAACGTTGTGTGAATGCTCTGAAAAGCTAATCATTTGCACATCACAGCATCTTCTTCCCGTCGGTTAAATTTCGCGTCTGTAGCACGTCATCTTCGTGGTGTCGCAAATTTAATGGCCAGTAGTGAAAGTTTTGACAAAAACAGTTTTACGATATTTTGAAGATGTGTTGTGTCACATCATAAAACACGCAGGAAGATATCACCTTGATGTAAGTCATAGACGTTTCACGTGAAGCTGAACAAGAGTATCAGGTATAAAAAGAAACAGTTGTTTGTTGCTCTAAAACGACGGCACGACAATCAGTCAAATCTGTAACATTGTTTCCCATATAATGAAAGTGGAACCCACTGATGAAGCATATAAGTGCTGAAAACGACTAGGTAAAGGAAGAAAAGGAAAGTATTCGTTGTTTTACGTAAGGCGGAATCCAAAAGCCACGTCTATTTCGTAACGACGGCAACAGAAATAACATCGCATCTACAAAAATCCGTACGATGCCTACGCTAAATTGTATTTAATGCACGCACTGGTAGTGTATAATGAAGTGACTCGCTTACGGTCCATGTCTGTGGCCACACAACGCGCTGGGAAGAACGAACGAGAAGCAAACATAAAGTCTGCATCTGCTATAGCGCTCATCGGTGAACCCAATTCCTGGTCATGGCGGCGATGGCGGAGGACAGATATGTTACAGTAATGCGTGCAAAATAATGCGGGTGAGGAGGTGGAGGGTGTCTTGAGAGCGGGCCCCAGGGGAGGCTCCCAGGGCATGAAAGCGGGGGGCTGCAGCCTCGCGTTCGCGGGCAGGTAGCCGCCACCACCTGTACATCCATCCGTGCGTTCCCACCGGACCAACCGCCAAGCCGCCGCTGCTCCTTCCGCAGGTTATGCGCCACACAGACACACAGACCTGCCGTTACGCCACAGGTTCCGGCGGGCTCCCTACCTGCTTCCGAAAGAAGGTCGCCCCGCCACAGGAACTGTGGCCTGCTGATCCGTCCCTGCGTCTGAAAGAAGTATCTCTCTCTCTCTCGCATCTTTGGCTTTAACAGTAATTCGCGAGAAATGTAAAGGCCATAATGTCAGGGAATGAACTGAGGCGCTGAGAACGGTGTGGGTCTATAGCAAGTCATCGACGATTGTGAGACGGTAGCACTTATGCATGCTTCTGACATCTGTAGTCATATTTATCTATGATGTAGGCCTACACTGTATACATAAATATTCACGAAAAGCTGTCTCTCTGATTTCTCTGATATTCACTTCAGTTATGCTGGATGACGGTGTGCTTCTGGCACATTTGGTTCTCAGCGCCTCAGGTTATTTTTTAAGAGTACCAGGCAATCACATTAAACTTTCGGTAAACGGTAAAAAAACTGTTGTTGATCTGTCAATCTCCAGCTGATGTTAACACTACATCAAGGTGTTTTAGAAAAACCTGATAATTTTTCTTGGCATAATAAGCCAAACAAAATTGATAAACACTCTTTCAACATACACAGAAAATCTAAAGCCATAGACACAATCGTACACTACACATCTAATCAACCCCACAATCATGAGCAAGCTGCACTAAGCCACAAGTTACACAGAGTCAACTAGGTTCCAATTAGCATGAAAACGAAGGCATAGTAATGATCAGTGGGTGTGACACACAACCAGGACGCAAACTTGTATTACAAAATAAAAACTAAAACTAAAATAACAGAAAGCTCTCTCTCTCTCTTTCTCTCTCTCTCTAACACACACACACACACACACACACTGCAGGAAAATACAAAAGCAAACAGACCACATACACATGCAGACCATACTACACAAAAGAAAACAACATGTTACACAACGTCATGCATGCGTAAACTAACAAAGCTGCAAACATTCTAAAGAAACAAGGTCTCTGATTAGCACACGAAACAAACAAATACCCTTCGAACTTATTTAAGCACCTCAACATCCAAGAGATACAAACTCCAAATTGAGTGAGCTGCAATGCAGTGTATGTTGGAACGACAAGTAGTACTTTTAGCACAAGATATAAAGAAAATTATGAAAGTTAGTATTATGACACTAATAACTCCACAGTTCCGGAACAGTTAAATACAATATTTCCTTCACCCCACAACTATGAAGCAACGTGTGAAAATTATCGGAAGAATATTTGTAATAAATATCTCATTAAAATACAGGAAAAGTATCACAAGCAAAAATCTTAGTAAAAAGTAAGCAACTCATAAAAGAAAGGTACATATAGACAAAAACCCACTACTAAAGCAATACTGTTGCGGTTATGATAAAAAGCTGTTTAATCCTTAAGGTTCATTAATAAATTTAATTTCTTTGTATCATTTTGTTTTCAAGTGTAGAAGATAGGCCTACGTTTCTACATAACAGTGAAGTTACATATGCTATGGCTAAAAGCATTACACTCATGTTTAATATTCTAAAATGATTCCCTTTTAAAACAGAACAGTTCCTCAGCGATGAAAGAGACTATTTAGCACACGTAATTTACTTTACTTCAAACCGGACACAAATAACGCAACTCTGGATCAATAGTAAACTTAGCATGTGAACGTAAAGCCAGACATGACAACGAAAGAAAAATTAATCATGATGAAAAAAACTATTCACTATTAATCCTTTCCAGAATCTCCTTCTGCCCATCATTTTATTTAATTGACATTTTTCTTCGTGAGAAGAATTTTTTAAATTCTTTGCTGTACCATTAGGGACGTGTTCAGAATGACTCCATTAAGAATTTCTTACCCTGTGATGCACCTTCCTGTTCTACATTTATATACTAAATGATGGAGACCAGAACTGTAGAAACAGACACTTCATTTAGTGGCTTGTGTTGGATTTCTATACATACAGAGATCTTATTATTGTACTGCCCCCATCATTCTTTGCAGTTGTAGATTTCGGAACACTACCCTTCTTTCACAAAGAATTTTCCAGGTGGAGAACTTTGAACAGCTTGGTTACTTCAAGGACAGTGCATGAACTGTCATGCTTGGATGCCATTCGCTTAATGACTCCGAGAACTTGATCGCAAGGCAAAAAACTATATCCCCTAATAGGAAAATAGTGCTGAATTTTGTGGAATCATTGAGTGACAACAAGTAAGGGACTTGCGTGTGGTTTTTGTTTCGTTTTGTACAATTATCAGAAAAGAGTGTTAGGCCAGTTACGTAACAGGGACTTTCACTTAAGTACTAGGCTAAAAACTACATACTTCGTCGGAACTTTTGCATCCATTCACTGCGTGGCACACGTAGGAAGTGCTTTGTTTAGTTTTTGCGTGCTGAATGCAGAACGTATTCACTGTTAGCTGTATACAGTAAAAGACCTCTTGCACAAGTATTCTATAAAGGGAAACATTCTACTGAAGTCAAAACACGGAAATAACATGTTACTCTCCTTTTTACCTTGCTCACAACCTTCATACTTAATAGCATTGTAAAACTTTTACTTTTCCCTACGTGAACAATTAACTCAGTTGCCACTGTACGCTTTTCTACGTGGTGCAGATGAGAAGATTTTAACTTCACTTCGAGCGTTCCCCATATGCAGTATTTGTCCACCTGATGTCTCCGAAACTTGAAATTGTAGTTCTTGTGGCATTAATCCCAGTACTTCCAAAACTGACGTTCACAGAGGACTCTCTTTCACAAAACCTCTTCTGTATTCGCTGTATATAAGGTTCAAGCAGTGAAGACCCGTTTACAGGCAAGAAATTGAGGTGCTGTCATATTTTCATTCGAACAACAAAAGAAGTGCTGTTTGAAATGGCCTTTCCCCCTTTGTCTATAGATTTATTGCCAGCTGTTTTCCAATCACGCAGCTTTCGTACTTTTTTAATGTGTACAGCAAAGCTAAGAGAAATACATTCTCTTTCATCCTTCTCTTGAGCAAATTATACTTAAACAAAACTTAGTTTGGTCGGGTTGCCTTAGATTATGGACGACTCTGCTGATCTTCATGTATGAAAATTAGTCTTTTGCTCGTTTTAAGGTGATAGCATAAAAATAGCTGAAAATAGGAAAGCAATATTCCTTTTAATTTTATTCATATTTTGCAACTTCAAACGTGACTGTATTTAATACACTGGAGGTATGAATTTAAAAACGCCTGCAGTCAAAACTTTTCCTGTTTTATTAGGTATACGATGCATTTCGAACCCTGTGGGTCCATCCTCAGGTGTAATTTGTCTTTATACATGCTTAATTTTTTCTCTTGAATGAGGTTAAATGCATATTTCTGCCACGAAAAGGTTTGATATTTGGTTATGAATTTCGTAAGTCAAAAGCGGAAAATATGTGCGAAATAGTGGAAAAGATGAACAGTGTAAACTTATCACATAATTCAAGAAAAGCGTTTTTAACGTTTTAGCACCAGGAGACATTCTTTTCTCCATTATTTTCGGGCATGTCACTTCACTCAAGAGGCACATTTTCATACACATGTTTGTAAACGGTTCACAGATGTTTTTGTACATCGTGTGGTCAAAGATGAATTTATTCGTAGAGCTAAATAAATAATTATTAAACAGTTGACATATGCAGGAAATAACTTTAGAATAGGTCTTTAAAATTACTGAAATAACTGTCTCTTGCGAAATCTGTTTGTTCATTTAACATAGATTCTGGTTTTTTGATTTTGTGGAGGTATATCTCCAGTTGATTAATAGATTTAGGGTCTTACATTGGCTTCATTACATAGTACTACCAAACTGTTTTCCAGACTGTTGATGACATGTTTCGTTTCCAGCATATGTCGTGCAATGACTGACCTTTCTAAGCGGTTGAGCACAAAAGCATTTACATGTTCTTGAAAACGGGCTTTGAAATTTCCGTTTTCCCTACATAGTAGGTACGACAACTGGGGAATGGTACTTTGTACACTCCGCTGTAGTTGTATGTTTGCGTATTTGATTTTATACTATGGGCGAGTAAGTTTCCTAACTTATTATTTGTTGACATTGCTACTGTTACATTTGTTTTTTGAAAATTCCTCCCCTCGTGACTCTAAGAATGTCTTCGTGCAACTATGGCAAGAAATGTAAATTATACTTCCCTGGTGATCACGACATTTGAACGTAACACATAAACTGTTTACAAGACTTCACGAGAAATGTTACAAATATTATTTTAGTGTCTTCTGACTTGTAGACACGACTAATGTTTTCTCATCTTGTGATGTATAACGATTATTATAAAGTTATTAGTCAGTGAATGTGGTTTTCTTCACACTTTTCTACGTAATTTGTACATTATTCGTTTATTTAGAAATATGACGTCTCTTCATTATAGTGGCGACGTTTGAATATTATGGGAGCTGTTGTTTCCGTGGCCTTCAGTCCGAAGACTGGATTGATGCATTTCTGTTCACTACTCTATCCTGTGCAAGCGTCTTCTCCGAATAACTAATGCGGCCTACAACCATTTGAACCCGCTTAATGTATTCGTGTCTAGGGTTCCCGCTAGAGATCCCCCCACACACCACCGCTGCTCGCCAATACAAAATTGATGATTCCTTGAGATTTTAGAATGCATCCTATCAGCCTAGTCCTTCTTTTAGTCCAGTTATTCCAGAGGTAAGAAGTACATAAAGCGATGGAGAAAATGCTGATTTCGTAATCTTGGCAATAATTGTTCTTAGTTTAAGGTTACTGAAATAACTATCTGCGACGTACGTATGTTTGAAATTGTCTTTCTTTTTCAGTCGACGCTCATTTTTAGAGCTGGCATCTGTTCATGTTATAAAGAGGGATGTATGTACACTACTTGCCATTAAAATTACTACACCACGAAGATGACGTGCTACAGACGCGAAATTTAACCGACAGGAAGAAGATGCTGTGATATGCAAATGATTAGCTTTTCAGAGCATTCACACAAGCTTGACGCCGGTGGCAACACCTACAACGTGCTAACATGAGGAATGTTTACAACCGATTTCTCATACACAAACAGCAGTTGACCGGCGTTGCCTGGTGAAACGTTGTTGTGATGCCTCGTGTAAGGAGGAGAAATGCGTACCATCACGTTTCCGACTGTGATGAAGGTCGGATTGTAGACTATCGCTATTGCGGTTTATCGTATCGCGACATTGCTGCTGGCGTTGGTCGAAATCAAATGACTGTTAGCAGAATATGGAATCGGTGGGTTCAGGAGGGTGATACGGAACGCCGTGCTGGATCCCAACGGCCTCGTATCACTAGCAGTCGAGATGACAGGCATCTTATCCGCATGGCTGTAACGGATCGTGCAGCCACTTCTCGATCCCTGAGTCAACAGGTGGGGACGTATGCAGTACAACAACCATCTGCATGAACAGTTCGATGACGTTAGCAGCAGCATGGACTATGAGCTCGGAAACCATTGCTGCGGTTGTCCCTGACGCTGCATCACAGACAGGAGCGCCTACGATGGTGTACTCAACGACGAACCTGGGTGGATGAATGGCCAAATATCATTTTTTCGGATGAATCCAGGTTCTGTTTACAGCATCATGACGGTCGCATCCGTGTTTGGCGACATCGCGGTGAACGCACATTGGAAGCGTGTTTTCGTCATCGCCATACTGGCGTATCACCCGGCGTGATGGTATGGGGTGCCATTGGTTACACGTCTCGGTCATCTCTTGTTCGCATTGACGGCACTCTGAAAGGTGGACGTTACATTTCAGATGTGTTACGACCCGTGGCTCTACCCTTCATTCGATCTCTGCGAAACCCTTCATTTCAGCAGGATAGTGCACGACCGCATGTTGCAGCTCCTGTACGGGCCTTTCTGGATACAGAAAATGTTCGACTGCTGCCCTGGCCAGCACATTCTCCAGATCTCTCACCAACTGAAAACGTCTGGTCAATGGTGGCCGAGCAACTGACTCATCACAATACGCCAGTCACTACTCTTGATGAACTGTGGTATAGTGTTGAAGCTGCATGGGCAGCTGTACCTGTACACGCCATCCAAGCTCTGTTAGAATCAATGCCCAGGCGTATCAAGGCTGTTATTACGGCCAGAGGTGGTTGTTCTGGGCCTGATTTCTCAGGATCTATGCACCCAAATTGCGTGAAAATGTAATTACATTTCAGTTCTGGTATAACATATTTGTTCAATGAAAACCCGTTTATCATCTGCATTTCTTCTTGGTGTAGCAATTTTAATGGGCAGTAGTGTTTAATGTATGTGCGAACGTTCTATATCTACCCCTGAACCACTGGACAGATTTCAACCAAACTTGGTACACGTATCCCGTACCGTTTGACAACAATTGCTGTGGGGTTAAGAACCACCAACCTATCATAGTTTCCGAGACAGGAGGTTGTATAAACTGTAAGATGCGTGAAACATTGGCGCATCACGCATGACGTTTAAATTTATTACATCAAAATACCAACTCTATTCGCAATAAATTTCACAGACAGGATCAACATATGGCACTGAATGTCCATACAAGTTATATCACGGAACCACATATAGTTCAGGAGATATCATGTCATAAACACTGAGATGCTTGAAAAACGGCCGCATAATGCATTACACTTACATTTGTTACATCTTTGCTGTTATCTCTTTTCGCAACGTATTTGGCAGACAATATCCACATGTGCTTCGGAATGTAGCTACCTGCACAAATAAAGGGTGAAGAAGAAATGCCACACTTGGAGGTCGGCATGCAATACCTCGTCCAGATTCGAGACCAAAGTTAACCAGCAAAATCAGATCGCTTGCATTTTGAAAACACATGTATGAAAACGTGGAGTTCGGAACACAGTCACACCGTGCAGTGCATCAGGACCTACAGAGGAATGGCTATCATCCCGCTCTACTGTAATAGCCGTCATAGTTCACTGAGTAAACTTCTGGGACATTGAGCACAAATTCACCATGCAACTATGATTCGAATCCTCGTCAAGTTAATTTTTTATTATTTGACGTCCGTTACATTTTCCTCTTCGTTTATAAGCAGGACATCATTTTGTCAAATGACAGGAACCTATCACTTGACAGGTGGATACATTAAGCTGCAAGCTTGCGTCTACTGATAGTGCAGTGCACGCCGATAACTGGTTATGTGAAGTTCATGTAGGACAGTCTCCCGATAGGGTACACTAATGATGAACACGTCGATACGCTTTTGGCGCTCGGTGCATCCGATAACCAGACTGCTTTAACTTAAAAGTAAAGGCGACTCAAAAATCAGGGCAAGTCTTTATTTCTGTTCCGCATGGCATTGCCTCGTCTCTATGAGCTAATGTGACAACTCCGACTCCGTGGCCCACTGTTCTTGGCCACGCAGCGCGCATTGCAGAGCCTCATCTTTAAAATCTAATTTCTGTTAAGCCTATTGGTGGGTCTAGGTTTCGCCAGATACACATTTGCCTTGCATAGAAGAATACATTGTCCTTTGTAGGCTGTGTAATTTTGGCCGTGAGCTGTATTATTAGTTAATAGCATTATCTTAATAAAGCATAACACCATATAAAAATATCTACAAAACCCAGCTCAGGAGAATAATGAAGCATACAAGAAGCAGACAGCAGGATTGAAAAAACTAAGCAGGAAGCTCCGTCTAGACGGTTGGGATAACTTTGCTTTCAGGATCGAAAACGATGTCCATGGGAGACAAACACTGGCATATAAAATGGTTAGACACTTAAATAACAGCGAAAAGAATGTGGCAGGTATCAATATCATAAAGAACAAAGACTGGCTACATTATTACAAGGAAATGTGGACTGATGAAATGTACACAGAAAATGATGAAGATCTTGAAACAAATCCACATCATCTTGACTTCCAAGAATTAGAACAAGCTCTCAGATATACAAAGAATCGAAAGACGGTAGGAAGTTATAACAGCGAACTAATAAAATATTCTTCAGTAGCATTAAAAAAAAAGTTCCTCACATTCTTGAATTTTTGCTGGATAACAAAGGAAATACCAAAAGACAGGAAGATCTCACTTATAAAACCAATATTTTAAAGAGGAGACAGATCAAAACCCGAAAATTATAGAGGCATGTCACTATTAAATACAGCGTATAAAATCTATGCTAGAATAATAACCGAAAGACTAAAACCCATAATGGAGTGTCTGCTGTCAGAAGAGCAAACTGGATTGGTTCAAATGGCTCTGAGCACTATGCGACTTAACTTCTGAGGTCATCAGTCGCCTAGAACTTAGAACTAATTAAACCTAACTAACCTAAGGACATCACACACATCCATGCCCGAGGCAGGATTCGAACCTGCGACCGTAGCGGTCACGCGGTTCCAGACTGAAGCGCCTTTAACCGCACGGCCACACCGGCCGGCAGCAAACTGGATTCAGAAAGTATACAAGCTGTACAGACAACATATTTATGCTACAGCAAATTACAGAAAAACATAAGGAATTCAATAAAGAAAGACATATCCTTTTTATTAACTTTTGATTAACAAAATAGACAGCTATTGTGGGAAATTATAGTTACAAGAGGTATACCAATACACATTGTACAGGTAGTTCAAAAGATCTATGCTAATACAAGAATCCATATAGTTGGGGATTATGAAGAAACAATAAAGGTTATTTATTTAGGAGTTAGACGAGGTTGCAGCCTCTCTCCACTGCTTTTTAATATATGCATTGACGACAGTGAAGATGGACTGCAGAGAGCTGCCTACGATCTATATGAAACATGCCAGGTACATAATACGCCAATATCAATACAAAAAATAAAAGCGATTGCTTTGTGTGAAAAAAAAATCCAGTAAGAAAAAAAAATAATTATAGGCAATAAGATTATAGAGCAAGTAGATATATCCAAATTTCTGGGAACCATGCTGTCGTACAGGGCAGATCTACATCAAAAAGACAAAATTGAAAAATTTAACAACTTAAATAGCACAATCAGAAGAGTCCTCCAACGTAAAGTAGGAACAGAAACATATCCAAAATTTTATAAAGTTATGTCAGTACCAACATTACTATATGGGAGTGAATCTTGGAAAAGAAAGATGAAATAAGATTACAAGCCAATGAAATTAAATTCCTCAGGTACATAGCAGGATACACAAAGCTAGATAAAAAAAACAGATATCAGGAAGGAATTCAATATTTTCGATATAAACAGTAGGGTTGAAGAATACCGACAAAAATGGATATACCATCTGTTACGAATGGACAAATCAAGATTACCACTACATTTTAGGCGATATACTCCACAAGGTAAAAGACTCATTGGAAGACCTGCAAAACGATGGAAAGACCAGGTGTAGCTGCAACAGGCTGAGGGAAAGCCTAATGCATGACGGAAGAAGAAGAAGGCAATATAGCCTACAACGGACAGTGTATTCTTTTACTAAACATTTAGACGCTGTGAATCCTAACGGAAGCAAAAAATTTTTTCTTATATAGGGGTGAGGAATCGCATGCCAACCACCAAGTGCGACATTTTTTTCTTCACTTTGTATATCACTGTACGACACGCAGTTCAAGAGATGTGACGTCACAAAGGCTGAGACGCGTGAAAAAATGCCGCACCAGGCATGAAGTTTTAATACATTTATTCTTTACTACTAAGACTCTCCTATGGTCGCGTCACCTTGAGGAAATTCGTGACACCTGGCAGCCCTTTCGACAGGTTTCAACTGCGAAACACAAACGGCTGTAGGCGAAAACAATAGTCGCCTACATAGCTTTGGAGAGGCGTTGCCCTAGTGACGTTTACAAAACCGCGTTGCAGACGCGCGAAGTAGCAGGGCCTAGGGTAAAGAAAAGTTTCATAATTTGAAAGGTATTTTCACGAATACGTGAAAATGGCATTTTTCGATATTACACTGCAATAACAATTCATTTTTGTTATCGTTTCTAAAAGAAAATTGGCAGAATGAATTCTCAGGTTGTGCCGGATTTTTCAGCTCTTTGCTTTAAAAAATCGACATAAGTCGAATGGAAGTATGGCAAGTTTGACAACAGTACGGTGAGATAGAACTGTTTACAATAGAGTAAGTGCCGGGGTAGCGTCTGAAATTAAGTAAAGAAGCAGAAACATGAATTCTTAACCGGGTCGGAAACTTTCAGTTAGATTCGCGTTAAATTGTTTTTCGTACAACTACGTTTTATTTCACTGTCTCGATCTAGCTCGCTCCAGACAGTTCCTCCTGCACACTGTAAAGTTGTTACCGTTTGCAGTGATTTATCCCTAAGCGGGTAAACGAACAGTAATATGCCTTTCTATCTCTTTTTAATGTAGTACAACACATTTTTTTATGTTGAACGACAAACGCCGTCCCAGCACCAGAGGTCGGTCCTCCGCACATAGTCCCTCGTCTCGCGACTGCCTTCTGGCGCTCTATCCATCCTGTAACCATCGGCATCGTCCATGAGCAGCCTCACGGAGCTTCTGACGTCGTTCATTAACATCTTTTGTATTTGCTATGAACTATAACCCTCCCTCAACGCACTCCCCAACCTACCTGAGTCAGATAAACTAGGAAATACTGAATCAAGTCAGAAAGGTGGTGTGGCGTCCCCGCACTCCAACCGCGTGCTGATATTGTCGACGCCGTACAGCTGCTACTGCCACAGCTCACGCAGTGGAGTTGAGACACGATGCGCGATGACGTAGGTCCCCGTTGGAGAACGGGAGCCAGAAATGCGAACTCGTACGATGGATGCTTCTTCTGATTTAAGATTGAATGATTCACGGCCCGGATATGCAGTAGTTGTTAAGGGGGGTAGGACGTCAAACGGGCCTTTGGAGAGGCACCAAAGGACATTTTAATTTCCACTGTCTATACTTTTACAAGTAAATTCATAAAACTTTGTCAGCATGACCAGGAAGGATTCAGGATTCACACTCGTAGCAGCGGAAGTTCAAAAACATAACAAAATAATTTTTTTACATGTGAAATTTCATCATTTTTTTCACTTACTATTGGCTGCATTTGTTGCTATGGGTACACTTCCTTCATAAGTAAGAGAGACTGTTCAATGAATTTTGCACAGCATACAAAACATACTTACAGGTGTCTGAAACTCTAGAATCTATTTAATTTATGAAAAAATGAATGCGCTTTTACGTTTTAAACTTTATGTTTAGAAAAAAAATCAAATTTTGTAGTTAATTATCTCAATTTTTACCACAGTTTTTAATAGATTTGGAAAATTCTAGAGTTTCATACACCTGTAACTATGGTTTGTATGCTGTGCAAAATTCGTCAAAGAATCTCTCTTACTTGTGAAGCAAAATGTACCTATAGCAACAAATGCAGCCAACAGTAAGTGAAAAAATGATGAAATTTCATATCTAAAAAAAATTATTTTGATATGTTTTTGCACTTCCATTGCTATGAGTGTGAATCCTGAATCCTTCCTGGTCATGCTGACAAAGTTTTACGAATTTATTTGTAAAAGTATAGACAGCAGAAAATAAAATGTCCTGTGGTGCCTCTCCTGCTCCAAATCGGCCCGTTTGACGTCCTACCCCCCTTAAATCTTATCTCAACCGCACCGTACACACCACCAATTGCGAGGAAACATTGTAATTATCAGTCTTCTCGTACGTTGTTGGCTCGTAGCACCTGTATGAAGCGAAATCCACACATACTCTCTGATCACGTATGAGTGAACCTACACCGTAAGTTAAAAAAAGAAAATGTTCAAAAGTTCTCTTTTCAATTAATGAAGTAGGTATTTTGATATTCAGATTAAATTGTCCCTGCTGAACAGTCGTTGGTTAACTATCATTGATTAAATCACTTAATAATGTTGTCCACGCTTGATATTTCACTTGGAACGAACAGTTTATTGTTCCTTGGCCACTAAATACTTTATAACTTTCGCACCACACGCACACGCAGTTGGTTGGTAAAGACAGTTCTATTAAAATTAAGTTTCTTGACAATTTCGACAACTTGACTCTTCCGTGTAATTGTATTATCTTCGTGAAGTCGTGTAATTGTGTTCTACTCGAGACTAATTGAGTGTAGTCCTTTGATATAATATCCACTCTTCTTTTATTTCCAACTATTTGAAAGTCAAGTCCAATATTCACTAGTTTTGTCAATAAATTTCAATTAACCCGTTATGCACGGTTAAACGCGTCTATCAGTTCCTGTCTCTGCTTAGAAAATCAGTTTCCAAAGTTCGTGAATCACGTCATACAAGAAACACTTCTGAACGCAAAACAATCTCGTCGCGTTCAGTACTCTCAATAACTAAGACAAGAATTGTTCTCGCACGTCTTTACAGGACGAGAGCCAGCAAGCGACTTCTTCTGTGAAAGAGCATTGTAGGCGCATTGAATTTCTTCGTTGCGATTACAACTCTCTTCCAGACCTTGGACTTAGCTTTCAAGATATTAATTGCAATTATCACTTGGATATTTGTCCATTAATTAAATCTGAGGTTTCTTCCTCCTCTTTTCATAACAAAAACGCTCAGTGATGTATAATGTTGTTATTATCAAAACTTCTTGGTGTTAGCTTATCGGCAAAGATGTCGTATTTGCCAAGATAACTCTTCCCTACTTCATATTATGATATTCTGTCGTAATTGACTTTAAGGGGTCGTTGGGGTGTTATAATGGTCTGGGACTTGGTAAGCTCGTATTTTGTTTCTGTAAGCGATAGCGAGGAGCCGTATTTATGCCTGCCGGAATTCAAGGGAAACAGCTTCAACCTAAATACCGTTCTCTACCTCGCTCTATAACTTGTGGACGAACAAGGTGCCCTGATTTTAGAAGGACCGATGTTTCCAGGGTAAAAGTTGATTCCAACAGACGGGAAGTTCGTCTCTGAAGAAGTCGTAATACGTCAGGATAAGACCTCTTCCTCAACAGACGATGCTGAACTGTAATTATATGCTTCTGTGTGACATTCCTTCTTGAAAGCGGGAATTACCGGTGCCTTTTTTACAGCCGCTTTGTACTCATGTTGCAAACACGTCGACTCCCGTTGCCTTGAGTAACTCAGGTGAGAACGACTTCCCTTCGTTTAGCGTTTATGGAGCTGCAGATGAGACGCTTGCTGTTTAGAAACTTTTCCATCTAGTAGTTTCAGAAATATGCAGCACGACTATTAACCATTGCTGAACGTACACTTAACTTCCTTTTGCGTCTTGAAGCGCTTGCCTAGCGAAAAAAAATTACAAAATGTAGTAGGAGAGTATCTAAGAGGAATCTTTTAATTTCTCCGCCTGTGTCTCTCCTGCGCCTTATCGAGTGTAGAACGCATGACCTGCGACCTGCCTCCAGCCTGTGTCCAGTAAATAAGGAAGCTGCGGGCTCGAATAAATCACCGAGGACGGCTTATCTTTCCGCTTTAGCCGCGCTGCCGCTGGCAAAATTATTTCGTCTTCCCATGTCCGGCGCAGCTCTTCGAATTATACGGTACCTCGCAACTCTCCTCGTTTTGCTGTGAACTCTTGACCCACGAAGAGCGATTTTCCTTTCACGCACTGAATAAATAATTTCTTTATTCCGCCCCGCGCCTCCTGCCGAAGGCATTAAAATTACGCGCTTAACGTTTCTGAAGCGTCCGGCGCGGCGTTTTGACGCGGGAGCGTGCGCTTTGGGGCCCGCTTCGGCTGCTACCTGTTAACTCGCCACCGGAGATGAATATGTAATTAAGCTGCCCGGGAGGAGATTCATTGCCGGAGTAATTACCGGTTGGTAGATGTGGGAGGCTCCATTTATTAATGCTCTCTCTCTCCGGTAGCGTTTTCTCGCGTCCGCAAACGCCGGCATTCATCAAGTCTGGGTATCTCGCCAGGTCGATGTAGCCCCTTTTTGCCGTTTATACACACTTTGGTAAGGCTAGAACCAAGTCGCGAGCGATTTGAAAGGTGCATCGAGGGGGAACGGAGGTGAGAGAAACGGACAGTCAGATTAAACGTGCCGGTAGCAGTACGATCTGCGGAAGGAAGGGACAGGGGGGGGGGGGGGGGAGACTGGAGACGGAGCAGTTCATCTCGGGGAACCGGTACACAGGTGGCAGGTAGTTGTTCCACAACAGCGAGCAGGTCTCACCGATGGTTTCATGTAGGCACAAAAAAGTGTGTTGCAGGTTTTGTAACTGCCATCAGCGAGCTGGTATGTGGAGCTCGCTAGGAGTTGGGTTGCCGTTAACACGCGCAAGGTGATGCCGGATTTTACTGCGGCGTATCAGGAACGACGAGGTGCACATACTTTTCTTACATCAATCGCCCGAGCTTTTCAATTCTCGGAAGTTAACACGTCTTCGATTATTAATCGGAGAACTTAAAGAAGACGATCTGTGGACCTTTGCAGTTTAACTGCAAGACCTACACAATTTTCCAAGCTGCACTTTTCGAGTCTAGTGTTACTGAATATCACACACGAGGATACAAATAGTTGCGATAATCTTTAGTAGTTATAACTGTACTGCTTTTTTTTCTACATAAGTATTCCCGCGGATTTTTTAGAAAATGTACGTAAAGAAGCATCGAAGTTGCGAAAATCCTTGATAAAAAACAAGTATTTTAATATTCAAGCGTGTAATGTATCTGCTCGTTTGTAAATGATAACATGGGTACAAAAATGTAGAAAATTAAAAGAAATTTGATAAAAAAAGAAATAATTATGTCTAATATAGATATTAACTTCAGTGTGTACAGTACAAGTATAAAACGAATTCAAAGAATTGTGCTGCTTTAGAAGCGAAATAACGCATTAAAGAAAGAAGCAAGGAGACTATAAGAACGAGACTTGCATAAGCAAAGAGAACATTACTTGTCAAAAGAGTTGTACTAATATCAAACATAAGTCTGAGTTTGAGAAAGAAACTTCTGAGAACGTAGGCCTACATCTGGCGGAGCACTGTATTGAAGTGAAACATAAACTGAGGGAAAACCCGAGAAAAAAGAACATCGAAGTGCTCGCGGTGTTGCCTTACAGAAGCATGCTGAAACATAAGTCATGAAATTCTTCGTAGAGTAAGGAAAGAAATGAATGCGTCAAAAGAAAACTGTCTAGAAAAAGTGCAGGATGAAAGAACGTGCCTTAAGACATCAGGGAATAACTCTCATGGTACTAAATTAAGCCATGGAGGGCGAACTTTGTGGGGAAAGGCAGAGGTTGGGATATATACAAGAGGTAATTCAGGACATTGAATGCAAGTGCTACTGTGACATGAAGAGGTTGTCAGCTGCCACAGGGCAGAAAATCGGTGAGAAAGCTTCTAAAACAGCGGAGAGAGAGAGAGAGAGAGAGAGAGAGAGAGAGAGAGAGAGAGAGAGAGAAATGGTGATTTGTATAAAAGGCGTTCAATTTCAAAAATTACCAAATAATTGATCACCTCACACCCTTTCGTTGTAACCATAATACCATTGCATTATGTGTTTCCGACGAATAACTCAACTGTTGGTGGCTTACGTGCTTATTAGTGTTCCAGTTTATTCATCGATAACATTTATGACTAAACAAAGGCGTGATGGACCACCTAACTCCTTGCTTGTCTCTTTCAGCTCGATGTTTAGCGAAAGAAAACCAACAATGGTAATAGAGAGACAGCTACAGCTAGTACACTCCGTACAGAGACAATAAATACCACAAGATTAAGGAAAAGTAAGAAGGAGACAAACTAGAGAGACAGAAGGAAATGAGAGAAAAGAGGGAGAGAGAGAGAGAGAGAGAGAGAGAGAGAGAGAGAGAGAGAGAGATCAGACGTAGCTGCAGACAGGTAAATCATATTGGATAACAGGTACTGAACGTGTAAGGTATCCAGTAAGATAATGTAGGCTGTTATCAACAACAAAAAATCTTTGATTTTATCCATGACGGATACGTTATGGTGGTTTCTAAAATCAGTGTTAAAATGTAGCCTCAACCACCTTTCAGAACGCAGTAGCATTAAAATTGATGCTTTTCGAAGGAGTAGGCCTTCAGAATTACAGGACAAGAATCTTACAAAAGCGATAAAGATAAAAATAGAAAGAAAAATATTAAAAATTCGTCGTCACTTCACTTGCAACCGCATTTTACTGAAATATGATACAGTATCATTCGTCCAGTTGGTAAAATAAAGTTAAAATGAGTCGGCTATTCGCGTAGACGGTGTGTACATTTCTAGGAAAAGACACATTCGGATACAAAAAATATGACCATAAACTTTTAATATTTTTATTTGTACTTTTATCTTTATCGCTTTTATAACGTTCTTACAGAATAATTCTGACGACGAAGAGTTGCTCCTTCGAAACGCGTCACTTTCAGTGTCTTTGCATTGTAAAACGTGATGGAGCCTACATTTTAACATTAATTAGTAATACGTTTACATGTTTTCAAGTAATCTGACATATTATTGATGATAATGATAAAAGTGAAGGGAAGATGCTCCTTGGAAATAATACCAGTTTATCACACTACATTTATATACTCATTCGAAAAACCTTACGGTGAGTAATAAAAATTGTAAAAAGAAGGTAGACGATAACAGGTATCGTAAATGTAGGATTTAGGATGAAGTCTCAAAAAAATTGTTGCCTTAACAAACATCGGATTTGGTAATTACTAGCAACGTTATAAAACTCCCTGTACTTACTAACTGAGAAAAACTACGTGTGTACCTAAATATAGAGTCAAGAAAACACCACTAGTAAAAGGATTTGGAAGGAAAGAAACGAAGTTAAAATTAATAGTGACTGATTATGATAAAAATAAAGGAATTAGTTAGATTCTGTCATTCGTAAATCACAGACATGTAAAATGTATAACGTCGTAAAACTGAGAATTAATCCAAAAGAGTTGGATTATTTAATCACAGATCCTGTTTCGTTGATTAAAAGAATGTCTCTGTCACTGAGACATTAGATTCTGTCATTCGTAAATCACAGACATGTAAAATGTATAACGTCGTAAAACTGAGAATTAATCCAAAAGAGTTGGATTATTTAATCACAGATCCTGTTTCGTTGATTAAAAGAATGTCTCTGTCACTGAGAAACAGTAACGAATACGATAACAAATACGTTTCACACTCTACCGAATGAAGAGATTGTAAGCTCAAGGGTCAGAAACAGTAACACAAGCAAACTTCTGTTGCCGACCAGTACAGGGAGCGAAAGTTTATTCCCAAGCTGTACAGAAACCAGACTGAGGTTGTAAGAGTCGAATAAAATGAAAGGGTAGCAATGGTTGAGAATGGAGTGAGACAGGGTTGTAGCCTATCCCCGATATTATTCAATGCTGCACTGAAGAAGCTATGAAGAGAACCTGGAGGAAATCTGAAAAGGGAATTAAAGTTAAGGGACAAGAAATAAAAATATTTACTGATGACGTAATTCTATCAGAGGGGTAAGGAATCTGAAAGAGGAGTTGAATGGATGTTTTGAAAAGAGATTGAAAGACGAACATCGACAAAAGTAAAACTAGGGTAATGGATTGTTCCAATGGCTCTGAGCACTATGGGACTTAACTTCTGAGGTCATCAGTCTCCTAGAACTTAGAACTATTTAAACCTAATTAACCTAAGGACATCACCCACATCCATGCCTGAGGCAGGATTCGAACCTGCGACTGCAGCGATCGCGCGGTTCCAGACTGTAGCGCCTAGAACCGCTCGGCCACTCCGGCTGGCAAGGGTAACGAAATCTAGTCGGACTAAATCAGGCGTTGTTGAGGGAATTAGATTTAAAAAATGAAAGACAAAAAGTGATCGATAAGTTTTGCTATTTGGGCAGCAAAATAACTAACGATGACCGAAATACAGAGGGTATAAAATGCAGACCGGCAGTATAGAGAAAAGAATTTCTGAAAAAGAAGAATCTGTCAGCATCGATTATAAATTTAAATGCCAAGAAATCTTTTCTGTAACATTTGTTTGGAATACAGCTTTGTTCGGAAGTGAAACGTAAACTACAAACAGTTCATACAAGACGAGAAGAGAATCTTTTGTAATGTTGTGCTACGGATGACTGCTGAAGAATGCATGAGTAGACCGAGGAGGTAATGAAGTTGTACTGAATCCAATAAGTGCAAATAAATAATTTGTGGCAAAACTTGACTAATAGAAGCGATCCACTGATATGACATTCTGAGACATCAAGGAATCCTCTATTTGATACTGTCGGGAAGCGTGGAAGGTAAAAATTGTAGGACACGAAGGCTCCAACAAAGCAGACAGGTTCCCATCCACATAGGTAGCACCCGGTCTAGATGATGATGTTTAGTTTGTGGGGCGCTCAACTGCGCTGTTATCAGCGACCGTACAAATTCCCAACCTTTTCTCAGTCCAATCTCGCCACTTTCATGAATTATGATGAAATGAAGAGGACAATACAAACACACAGTCATCTCGAGGCAGCTGAATATCCCTGACCCCGCTGGGAATCGAACCCGGGACCCCGTGCTCGGGAAGCGAGAACGCGACCGCGAGACCACGAGCTGCAGACCTGATCTAGAGGTAGTGTCCTTAGCTAGTAATCAAAACGTCCTCGGTACCGGGTCCGACGTCACAACTGTTTAAATTTTGAATAAAAATATCACCAGCAATGGCGGCCGAAGTCATCCGTCATAAGAAGTCATTCTCTTATGCAAACGGCCATGTGAAAGAGGGCGGAGATTCGGACAGAGGTTCAGTCCACTATCTTCCCTTTGGACTGGGAAACTGTCCCCAATAGGCTTAAGAGTCAGCAATGATCAACGTCATGAGGATATAAAAAGCAGTGGAAAACAGTGCATTAAAGACACATGTGTCATGTACTTGAAAAGTGTCACTATGATCTCTGAATTGACAAAATATTCCGGACTACTCCCCCATTCAGATCTCGGGAGGGGACTGCCAAGAGGGAGGTGACCATAAGAAAAAGATTGAATGACCAATGAAAAGAGAACGTTCTACGAGTCGGGGCGTGGACTATCAGAAGTCTGAACATGTTAGGGAAGCTAGAAAATCTGAAACTGGGAACGCTGCGGCTCACTCTAGATTAAGTGGGAGTACCTGAAATGAAACTGAAGGAAGGCAAGGTTTTCTGGCAAGATGAGTAGAGTAATATCAACAACGGCAGAAAATAGTATTTCAGGGGCAGTATTTATTATGAACAGAAAGATAGAGCAGAGAGTGGGTTACTGTAAACAGTTTACTGATAGGGTTATTCACGTCAGAATCGACAGCACACTAACTCTGCCAACAGTGGTTCAATTATACATGCCGACTTCTCAAACATAAGATGAAGAGATATATGAGGATATTTAACAGGTTGGTTCAAATGGATCTGAGCACTATGGGATTTAGCATTTGAGGTCATCAGTCCCCTAGAACTTAGAACTACCTAAACCTAAATAACTTAAGGACATCACACACATCCATGCCTGAGGCAGGATTCGAGCCTGTGACCGTAGCGGTCGCGCGGTTCCAGACTGAGGCGCCTAGAACCGCTCGGCCACAAGGGCGGCCATTGAACAGGTAATTCAGTACGTAAGGAGAGGTGAAAATCTAATAGCTGTGGAGGATTGGAATGTAACTATAGGGGAAAAATTATAAGAAATGGTTACGGAAGAATATGAGCGTAGGACTAGGAATGAGAGAGGAGAAAGACTAACTGAATTCTGCAATAAATTTCAGATGATTATAGCGAATATTATGATCAAGAATCACAAGAAGAGAGAGGGAAAATTTCAGTTAGATTACATCATGTCAGGTAGAGATTCCGAAATCAGATGTTGGATTGTGAGGGGTACCAAAGAGCAGCTATAGACCCGCATCACAGTTTAATAATGATGAAGAGACTGAAGTTTAAGAGACTAGTCAGGAAGAATCAATGTGCAAGGAAGTGGGATACGGAAATACTAAGGAAAGAAGAGTCACACTTCAAGTTGTATAAGGCTATAGAGATCACTCTAATGAATACGTCGGCAGGTGGTCCAGTTGAAGAGGAAAGAAAAGATCAATCACAAAAGTTTAGAAGAGAAACATACAAGGAAGGTAAATGAGAAGAAACCATGGATAAATATTTCAGTTGAACGAACAAAGGAAGTACAAAAATGTTCCGTGAAATTCGCGAAGACAGAGATTCAACTCACTTAGGAATGAAATAAATAGGAAATACTGGGAAACTAAGACAAAATGGGTACATACAAAAAGTGTGAAGAGATCGAAAAAGAAATGACTGACGAAAGGGCTGAGTCAGCACAGCCTACAGAAAACTAAACGACCTTTGGTAAAACTAAAAGCAAAAGCCATAACATTAAGAGTGCAATGGGAATTCCACTGTTATATGCAGAGGAGAGAGCGGATAGGTGGAAAGTGTACATTGAGGCCCTCAGAGAAGGGGAGGAACTGTCTGAAGACGTGATAAAGGAAGAAACAGGAATCCACAGGGAAGAGCAAGGGGATCTAGAATTAGAATTTAAAAGAGCTCTGGAGGACTTAAAATCATATAAGGCTGAAGAAAAAGTTAACATTTCATTAGAATTTCTAGAAATCATTGGTGGAAATGCCAAACGATTATTCACGTTGGTATGTGAAATGTTTGAGACTGGCGATACACCATCGGATTTTCGGAAGAACAACATCCACAAAATTCTCAAGATTGCAAGATCTGACAAGTACGAGAATTATCGCAGAATCAGCTTAACAGCTCAAGCATCCAAGTTGCTGACAAGAATAACATAAAGAAGAATGGAAAAGAGAACTGAGAATCCGTTAGATGATGATCCGTTTGGCTTTAGGAAGGTAAAGTCACAAGAGACGCAGCGTTGCGGTTGATAATGGAAGCAAAACTAAAGAAAAATCAAAACACCTTCATATGATTTGTCGACCTGGAAAAAGCATTCGACAATATGAGTGCAAGATGTAAGATATAGGGAGAGCCGGGTATTATGCAACATGTACAAGACCCAAGAGGGAATAATGAGAGTGGGAGACAAAGAACTAGGTGCTCGGATGAAAAGACAGGAATGTAGTCTTTCCCCCATGCTGTTCAGTCTATACATCGAAGAAGCAATAATGGAAATAAAAGAAAGGTTCAGGAGTGGAATTAAAACTCACTGTGAAAGGATGTCAATTGCATGATTCGCTGATGATATTACTATCCTGAGTGAAAGTGAAGATGAATTACATGATCTGCTGAACTGAATTAACAGGATAATGAGAATAGAATATAGATTGAGAGTAAATCGCAGAAAGATGAATGTAATGAAAAGTAGCAGAAATGAGCAAATCGAGCAACTTAACATCAGGATTGATAGTAACGAAGTAGATGAAGTTAATGAATTCTACTACCTAGGCAGCAAAGTAACTAATGACGGAGCTAGAACATCAAAAGCAAACTAAAAATGACTAAAAGGGCATTCCTGGTCAAGAGAAATCTACTAGCATCAATAGGCATTAATTTGAGGAAGAAATTTCTAAGAAAGTACCATTGGAGCACATCGTTGTATGATAGTGAAACATGGAGTTTGGGGAAACCGAAATAGAAGAAAATCGAAGCATTTGAGATGTCGTGCTACAGACGAATGTTGAAAATGAAGTGGACTGCTAAGGAATGAGGAGCTTCCGCGCAGAATGGGAGAGGAAAGGGATATTTGAGAAACACCGACAAGGAGAAGAAACAAAATGATAGGATATCTGTTGAGACATCGGGGAATAACTTCCATGGCATTACAGGGAGCTGCAGAGGGTAAAAACAGTAGAGTAGGACAGACATTCAGCAAATAATTGAGCACTTAGGTTGCAAGTGCTACTCTAAGATGAAAAGGCTGGACAAGAGAGGAATTCGTGGTGGGCAGCATCAGAGCAGTTAGCAGTTTGATAACAAAACGAAAGAAAAAAAAATTAGCTGCAGACCACAACAAGAACAACAACAATCACATTATAGAAGTTGTAGGAAGCGTAATCTTGGAGATAGTTGTTAGAAAATGATCAAAGAAGTGACGACTTACTGATCTAGGAAACCTATTATGAAACGTTTGCAAGAATAACATGGAGCGCGACGCTGAAGAGTAACCCATGCATAAATAAAACCATAAGGCGCTTATGCTAAGTAGGAGTCACGTCCCATCTATCACAATGTCCGATGATAGAGTTATTGTGAGAGTGTACTGCATGTATCATGTATATCAAAACAGCAAGTTTCAACGTGAATGTCAGGGTAAACATTTTAAAAATTGTGGTAGACGTTAGTGACCGTGGAACGGAGAATAATTCAGAGAATGCTTACGTACGAAACTGATACCTGGTTGTTGTTGTGGTCTTCAGTCCTGAGACTGGTTTGATGCAGCTCTCCATGCTACTCTATCCTGTGCAAGCTTCTTCATCTCCCAGTACCTACTGCAACCTACATCCTTCTGAATCTGCTTAGTGTATTCATCTCTTCGTCTCCCCCTACGATTTTTACCCTCCACGATGCCCTCCAATACTAAATTGGTGATCCCTTGATGCCTCATAACATGTCCTACTAACCGATCCCTTCTTCTAGTCAAGTTGTGCCACAAGCTCCTCTTCTCCCCAATCCTATTCAGTACCTCCTCATTATTTATGTGATCTACCCATCTAATCTTCTTGTGTAGCACCACATTTCGAAAGCTTCTATTCTCTTCTTGTCCAAACTATTTACCGTCCATGTTTCACTTCCATACATGGCTACACTCCATACAAATACTTTCAGAAATGACTTCCTGACACTCTGTCAAACTCTTCACGCAGTATCGTATCTCCCATTTCATCTTCATCTACATCCTCTTCCATTTCCATAATATTGTCCTCAAGTACATCGCCCTTGTATAGACCCTCTATATACTCCTTCCACCTTTCTGCTTTCCCTTCTTTGCTTAGAACTGGGTTTCCATCTGAGCTCTTGATGTTCATACAAGTGGTTCTCTTATCTCCAAAGGTCTCTTTAATTTTCCTGTAGGCAGTATCTATCTTACCCCTAGTGAGAAAAGCCTCTACATCCTTACATTTGTCCTCTAGCCATCCCTGCTTAGCCATTTTGCACTTCCTGTCGATCTCATTTTTGAGACGTTTGTATTCCTTTTTGCCTTCTTCATTTACTGCATTTTTATATTTTCTCCTTTCATCAATTAAATTCAATATTTCTTCTGTTACCCAAGGATTTCTACTAGTCCTCGTCTTTTTACCTATTTGATCCTCTGTTGCCTTCACTACTTCATCCCTCAAAGCTACCCATTCCTCTTCTACTGCATTTCTTTCCCCCATTCCTGTCAATTGTTCCCTTATGCTCTCCCTGAAACTCTGTACAACCTCTGGTTCTTTCAGTTTATCCAGGTCCCATCTCCTTAAATTCCCATCTTTTTGCAGTCTCTTCAGTTTTAATCTACAGGTCATACCCAATAGATTATGGTCAGAGTCCACATCTGCCCCTGGAAATGTCTTACAATTTAAAACCTGGTTCCTAAATCTCTGTCTTACCATTATATAATCTATCTGATACCTTTTAGTATCTCCAGGGTTCTTCCATGTATACAACCTTCTATCATGATTCTTAAACCAAGTGTTAGCTATGATTAAGTTGTGCTCTGTGCAAAATTCTACCAGGCGGCTTCCTCTTTCATTTCTTAGCCCCAATCCATATTCACCTACTACGTTTCCTTCTCTCCCTTTTCCTACACTCGAATTCCAGTCACCCATAACTATTAAATTTTCGTCTCCCTTCACTACCTGAATAATTTCTTTTATTTCATCATACTTTTCTTCAATTTCTTCGTCATCTGCAGCGCTAGTTGGCATATAAACTTGTACTACTCTAGTAGGTGTGGGTTTCGTATCTATCTTCGCCACAATAATGCGTTCACTATGCTGTTTGTAGTAGCTTACCCGCATTCCTATTTTCCTATTCATTATTAAACCTACTCCTGCATTACCCCTATTTGACTTTGTGTTGATAACCCTGTAGTCACCTGACCAGAAGTCTTGTTCCTCCTGCCACCGAACTTCACTAATTCCCACTATATCTAACTTTAACCTATCCATTTCCCTTTTTAAATTTTCTAACCTACCTGCCCGATTAAGGGATCTGACATTCCACGCTCCGATCCGTAGAACGCCAGTTTTCTTTCTCCTGATAACGACATCCTCCTGAGTAGTCCCCGCCCGGAGATCCGAATGGGGGACTATTTTACCTCCGGAATATTTTACCCAAGAGGACGCCATCATCATTTAATCATACAGTAAAGCTGCATGCCCTCGGGAAAAATTACGGCTGTAGTTTCCCCTTGGTTTCAGCCGTTCGCAGTACTAGCACAGCAAGGCCGTTTTGGTTATTGTTACAAGGCCAGATCAGTCAATCATCCAGACTGTTGCCCTTGCAACTACTGAAAAGGCTGCTGCCCCTCTTCATGAACCACACGTTTGTCTGGCCTCTCAACAGATACCCCTCCGTTGTGGTTGTACCTACGGTACGGCTATCTGTATCGCTGAGGCACGCAAGCCTCCCCACCAACGGCAAGGTCCATGGTTCATGGGGGGGGGGGGGGGGTGATACGTGGTATCTGTAACAAATCGGACAATAAAACAACTTACAGGAAAGAGAAGATGTAATCTTTCGTAGTGATAAACAATACCTTTAGAAAAAGTTCTTATTATATCCAAACCAAAGCGAGAGAAAAATTCGTTTTACAAAGACTACAAAAGAGCGAAAGCATTAGTCATCTCTTAACTCGAATTTATTCATTTCGATAAACTCCGTCTCAGTTAAATTTTTCTTGAGTACAATTTGTAAACTGGGAATGTTATGAACAAAAATTATGAAGAAGTATCTAGGACAAAGAGTGAAAACTACTGTACAAGGTTACAGCATTTTGTAAAGACTACTTTCTCATCTCTGGAAGTAGTTTGTAAGACACTGCGCCCATGCACAAAAAATGTACATCGTTAGATTTACGTAAATCGTATGGCATCTCTTTCTTCGTTTCGTCTGCAGAGAAACTGCAACCAAGGTACGAGAAATCAGTGGGGAATTTATGTGTTTCGGGCTGAAACCTAACTACAAACTCGACCGATAATGAGTCTGGTTGAAAGAAATACGGTGAAATTTAACAATGACACTGGTGAACCAGTTCACGTATATAGGTACTTGTGGTAACTAAAAGTAACGAGCAGTTAGACAGTGAAAAGGAAAGAAGAAAGAAGAAAGTAGATACCAGTCCATTTGAGAAATGGAATGTTTCCTTCGAAGGAAATGGGTTATTGTATTGATATTCCAAATTTGCCTCAGACATAAAATAGGTGTCTAACCGCTGAGTACTGCCTATGCTAATGTACAGCAGTTAGACATCGACTTTAAAAATACCAAGTATGCAAATACAGAGAATCGCTCGAAGAATCCTCAAAAGAAACATTTTAAGAGGAAAATCGATACGAGGAGTAGTCACAACGTTTTAGCTGTCAATTCTAAAAAATATACTACGTACTTAATTTTTCCTTTGTTTGCAGATACATGTCTGCGGTCCTGGAATACCTGGAAATGGAAAAGTGTTGAGTTGTTTTGTTTTGCCTCCTCTACGTTACTATGGCCCAGGGATTTGAATGTGTACCAGATCTATAAGCGTCTGCTTGCAGATGGAAAGGAATTCCTTATGTATCTTTATTTTTTCGGAGTGATACATACAATTTTATAGCTACCCCTCGTAACAAAAATTTGGTGGCTGAGAGGAAAGACAGCAATTGGCGATGCCAGAGCCACTATCACTGAATTAAACTGAAGATCAGCGAGGATAGTAGCCAACTAATTCTTCTTGGACTCCTCGTCATAAAAGACAGTCTACACACCGATATAATGGAAGTTATTTGAACCAGACCAGACAATAACAACAAAATACGCGGGTGTGCTAAACCTAAAAATGAATGTAACTTTCGTATGATGTCTCATTGCCAACTAACGTTTCTCGATGAATATTGGGCATATATGGAAAGAATTCCTACAGTATAGTACAGAAGATGACTGAAAAAAATACCAATGAGACGTATGAAATGACATTTTTACTCAAAGACAATAGTCTTCCAGAGGTCAGCGTGATTCATGATGGTTGCCTGGACATTACAAAAGGCGGGCCATGGTTCTGGTCACCACGGACGGCAATGCATGCCCTGCAGTGTGCTCCCATGCTGGCCACAAGACTGGTAACGGGGTCTTGCAGTGGGGCGCTTCATTTCTCTACCGGCGCACAACCTCAGTGGAATTTAAGCTGGCAACGGGTAGCTCAGACCATTCAACTCAAATCGTCACGTTTCAAGAGCCCCTTCATCTACGCTGTTCGATACAACCTTTTCAAATGTTTGGAGTTCAGTACGCTCATGTAACATTACGCCTCCCCACACGATAACACCTGGAACACCAAAACTGTCATGTTCCCCAGTGCTGGACATATCGTCGTATAGTGAGAGGAGGGGAACACGTAATGCACCAAGGAACATTGTTTTGGTGATCCAGTTCCTGAGGGGTGTGGAGGCAATGTGTTGCATGGGCGTCCTAAGCTCCAAGCCAATCAACACGACATATTCAGTAGTCATCGCTATTGTGACGTCTTCCCCATCTGCTTCTCTCGGGGTTGCATTAGGCCCTGACTTCATTTTTATGGATGACGATGAGCTACGACGTGGAACAGCAAAGTTGGGGGGAGCTATTGGAACGAGAGGATAATCAACGAATGGACTGATCTGTCCGCTCCCCAAACTTAAATCCCATCGAGCAGGTGTGGGAAGCGTTGGGAAGACTACCACCCAGTAGTTTCCGGCTGAGCTGATGGAGATATTGACCGCCCTAACACAATTGTTCCTTACCAACCTGGTGGCAACCATGCGAGCACATCACAGAGCGTCCGTGGTAATCAAACACTCTGTTAAGAAGCGTGTTCAGAATGGTTCAAATGGCTCTGAGCACTATGGGACTTAACATATGAAGTCATCAGTCCCCTGAACCGACAACGATAGTTCAGGTATACATGCCGACGTCGCAAGCTGAAGATGAACAGATAGAGGAAGTGTATGAGGATATTGAAAGGATAATGCAGTATGTAAAAGGGGACGAAAATCTAATAGTCATGGGCGACTGGAATGCAATTGTAGGGGAAGGAGTAGAACAAAAAGGTTACAGGAGAATATGGGCTTGGGACAAGGAATGAAAGAGGAGAAAGACGAATTGAGTTCTGTAACAAGTTTCAGCTAGTAATAGCGAATAGCCTGTTCAAGAATCACAAAAGGGTAAGGTATACTTGGAAAAGGCCGGGAGATACGGGAACATTTCAATTAGATTACATCATGGTCAGACAGAGATTCCGAAATCAGATACTGGATTGTAAGGCGTACCCAGGAGCAGATATAGACTCAGATCACAATATAGTAGTGATGAAGAGTAGGCCGAAGTTCAAGACATTAGTCAGGAAGAATCAATACGCAGAGAAGTGGGATACGGAAGTACTAAGGAATGACAAGATACGTTTGAAGTTCTCTAACGCTATAGATACAGCAATAAGGAATAGCGCAGTAGGCAGTACAGTTGAAGAGGAATGGACAACTCTAAAAAGGGCCATCACAGAAGTTGGGAAGGAAAACATAGGTACAAAGAAGGTAACTGCGAAGAAACCATGGGTAACAGAAGAAATACTTCAGTTGATTGATGAAAGGAGGAAGTACAAACATGTTCCGGGAAAATCAGGAATACAGAAATACAAGTCGCTGAGGAATGAAATAAATAGGAAGTGCAGGGAAGCTAAGACGAAATGGGTGCAGGAAAAATGTGAAGACATCGAAAAAGATATGATTGTCGGAAGGACAGACTCAGCATACAAGAAAGTCAAAACAACCTTTGGTGACATTAAAAGCAACAGTGGTAACATTAAGAGTGCAACGGGAATTCCACTGTTAAATGCAGAGGAGAGAGCAGATAGGTGGAAATAATACATTGAAAGCCTCTACCAGGGTGAAGATTTGTCTGATGTGATAGAAGAAGAAAAAGGAGTCGATTTAGAAGAGATTGGGGATCCAGTATTAGAATCGGAGTTTAAAAGAACTTTGGAGGACTTACGGTCAAATAAGGCAGAGGGGATAGATAACATTCCATCAGAATTTCTAAAATCATTGGGGGAAGTGGCAACAAAACGACTAATCACGTTGGTGTGTAGAATATATGAGTCTGGCGACATACCATCTGACTTTCGGAAAAGCATCATCCACACAATTCCGAAGACGGCAAGAGCTGACAAGTGCGAGAATTATCGCACAATCAGCTTAACAGCTCATGCATCGAAGCTGCTTACAAGAATAATATATAGAAGAATGGAAAAGAAAATTGAGAATGCGCTAGGTTACGATCAGTTTGGCTTTAGGAAAAATAAAGGGACGAGAGAGGCAATTCTGACGTTACGGCTAATAATGGAAGCAAGGCTAAAGAAAAATCAAGACATGTTCATAGGATTTGTCGACCTGGAAAAAGCGTTCGACAATATGTAATGGTGAAGCTGTTCGAAATTCTGAAAAACGTAGGGGTAAGCTATAGGGAGAGACGGGTCATATACAATATGTACAACAACCAAGAGGGAATAATATGAGTGGACGATCAAGAACGAAGTGCTCGTATTAAGAAGGGTGTAAGACAAGGCTGTAGCCTTTCGCCCCTACTCTTCAATGTGTACATCGAGGAAGCAATGATGGAAATAAAAAAGAAAGGTTCAGGAGTGGAATTAAAATACAAGGTGAAAGGATATCAATGATACGATTCGCTGATGACATTTCTATCCTGAGTGAAAGTGAAGAAGAATTAAATGATCTGCTGAACGGAATGAACAGTCTAATGAGTACACAGTATGGTTTGAGAGTAAATCGGAGAAAGACGAAGGTAATGAGAAGTAGTAGAAATGAGAACAGCGAGAAACTTAACATCAGGATTGATGGTCACGAAGTCACTGAAGTTAAGGAATTCTGGCAGTAAAATAACCAATGGCGGACGAAGCAAGGAGGACATCAAAAGCAGACTCGCTATGGCAAAAAAGGCATTTCTTGCCAAGAGAAGTCTACTAATATCAATTACTGGCCTTAATTTGAGGAAGAAATTTCTGAGGATGTACGTCTGGAGTACAGCATTGTATGGTAGTGAAACATGGACTGTGGGAAAACCGGAACAGAAGAGAATCGAAACATTTGAGATGTGGTGCTATAGACGAATGTTGAAAATTAGGTGGACTGATAAGGTAAGGAATGAGGAGGTTCTATGCAGAATCGGAGAGGAAAGGAATATGTGAAAAACATTGATAAGGAGAAGGGACAGGATGATAGGACATCTGCTAAGACATGAGGGAATGACTTCCATGGTACTAGAGGGAGCCGTAGAGGGCAAAAACTGTAGAGGAAGACAGAGATTGGAATACGTCAAGCAAATAATTGAGGACGTAGGTTGCAAGTGCTACTCTGAGATGAAGACGTTAGCACAGGAAAGGAATTCGTGGCGGGCCGCATCAAACCAGTCTGTAGACTGATGACCAAAAAAGAACGTAGAACTACTTAAACCTAACTAATGTAAGGACATCACACACATCCATGCCCGAGGTAGGATTCGGACCTGCGACCGTAGCGGTCGTGCGGTTCCAGACTGATGCACCTAGAACCGCTCGGTCACGCCGGCCGGCTTAAGAAGGGGAACATCATGATTCGCGGTGATTCCAGGGTACTTATTGTCTTTGAATAAGAGCGTTATTTCTCTTTATTTCATAGTGTATTTCGTACAGTTATCCAACGTACCATACTTCTTTCTACGAGTGTATGGTCCAAGTTTCATCGAGCTATGTTAATGGGTAGCGGTATATAATGCAAAGGTTTCTTCCGTGCCTACGTTTTTCAAACCAGTGTATAATGGTTAAAGCTGAAGACTGCGGTGTGAAGTAATCAGGAAGAGAGATTGATGTAATAGTGTACGCTTTACACAATATTCTTTTGCTGAAGTTTTTTCGTATCTTTATAGGAAACACTAGAAGCTAAAGCAGCGCGACTCCATAAGGCGGTGGGTCAGCACTACGCATCGTCTCAAGTGTAAGACCACACGGATCAAGAACGGACATGTCAACATCCATTCCGAGAGGGTATGATTCGAAACTCGTTGTTTACCTTTTAGGTAAAAGAATCCAGTGCGTTGTCCTGGATAGCGTGTGTTCATTGGAGGCATGGGTATTGTCAGGAGTGCCGCAGAGACACGTGATAAGACCGCTGTTCTCCTATAAATACACACACGATCTTTTGGATAGCGTGAACAACAATCAGCTACTGTTGCTGATGAAGTTATAGTGTACGGGGCATTGTCATTATTAAGTGAGCGTAGGGGGATATAGAATAATTTGGACAGAATTTCTGTTTAGTGAGATGAATAACAGATTATTCTTAAATATAGTACAAACGTAAGTTTCTGAAGATGAGTAGGAGTATAATTTTCGAATACAGTGTCAGTGTCTTTGATAAAGCCACGCTAATTATACATCTAGGAGTTTTACAAAGCGATGTGAAATGGAACGGACACATAAGGTCGACTTCGAATTACTTGGATTCAAGGGAAGTGTAGCTCATCTATAACGAAGACCGCATGCAGAAGACTTGTGCGACCGATTCTTGAGTACTGCTGGAGTGTTTGGGATCGCGACAATGTCATGTCATGGGATGAAACCGAAGCAGTTATTGAGAGCCGTGCTGCTGGATTTGATACCAGTAAGCTTGACCAGCACTTAAGTATCACGGAAATGTTACCTTAACTCAAATGAGAATTCTTTGAGGGAAGAACAATTTTTTTTCGAGAAACACTGTTGAGAAAGTTTTGAGAACTGCAGAACGATCCTATAGCTAGCAACATACATATCACGCACGGACTGTCAAGACAAGATAAGAAACATCAGGGTTCGTAACAAAGCGTATAGACAGTCGTTTCCCCTGGCTCCGTTTGGAACAGCAAATGGAATGACCAACAATAGTAGAAATACCCTCCATCATGCACAGTGTGGTGACCTGTTGGATATGTATCTAGATGCAGAAGTAGATTCAGTTCAGATAATACCGCTAATCGGTCAAATAAGCTTGAAAAACAGCAGATTTTCATCTTCCGTCCCGTATTTGTGTCGATATGACGGCATTACTTTAGGCATCCTTCCTTTTTTCAACATCTGTACACATAGCAGTTAACATTTTCTGAGATCTGAAAATCACTGGTTTCGCATTTAAACCCTTTCTTATATCGTTGTCTGGAATGTGATAAATGACAATAGGCCTACATATTTAGAAGCCGTTAGAAAACTCTCTCCTGCTACTTGAATTTTGTTCTCATAGTTCCTTAAAATTGTTTTTCTCTCAGTTTATTGTCCTGAAAGCTTTTTGTGAATATCTCTAACATGGTGTGAAACCTTCTTACTTTTCGATGATGTCTTGGCCTCTTTCATAACCCATTTCACCAAATGTATGAGGCTTACAATTTTGGACAATGCCAGAACTAACTGGTTCTTTTTTTACAAATGATGCTATTATTGTCAGCAAGGAAAGGACCTGAATCCTTGTCGTAAGCAGTTATCAATCACAATTATAATTTTTTGCTTATAACACTGTGTTAGTTTTTTCCTTCAGGACTTGGATAATATCAAATTGTAACAAATCCTCCCTAGTCAAGAAGTGCATCTTTTTACTTTTCAGTAAAATATTTAGTATTACACACTATCAACTCGGATAAATTCGTCTCCATAACAGCTACATTTCCGTGTGGCTTTTTCAGTTTTGTTGCATGTTCAGAAACGTCGGAGGACCACGCCAACCACAAAACAGTGAACGATACTGTACAACAAACTGACGGCCGATATGTCAAATCCAGTAATGAAATGACCAATTCAAGTTGTGTGGTACGTCGTGACACGAACCTAAAACCATTACTTTTCGGATTTGACTCCCAGTACGACAGACAGTTTTAATGTTCCTGAAAGTTTCAAAACATTGCACATTCCACCACAGAGTGAACGAATCTCTATGGAAACAGCACTCAAGGCTCAGTCAAAGCCATTTCTCCGCGATATCCTTTCACGCAGGAGCGCTTCTCCCACGAGGAATGCAACAGAAGCTTCACTAAAGTTTGGGAAGCGGCACCAGGTAATGGCAGAATTCGAAATGTGAGCGAAGGTCTTGAGTCATGCGTGGGCAGCTTAGTCGATCAGATAAGGGCAAGGTACCTTGGTTCGAGTCCCGGTCTGGCACATAGCTGTAATATAACGGGAAGTTTTAAATTAGCGAGCATTCTGCTACGTAGTGAAAGGTTCACTCAGGTGACCGGTACATTTAACAGCCGTCTGTAATGGTTCCACGGCTAACATTATGAATGGCAACGTTGCTGTCGTGTAATACTTGTTTTCCTAGCCAACGCACGGGCACTAAAAGTCCTGATGCGTTTTAATTAACAGTGTTGTTTCAGTCCTCTATTAGCCCCCTATGGCTCACTGCGCCATTCGTCCAAGAGCTTTTGTGCTCAGATTGGACACATACGACGGTACTGCACGAGAGCTGTATGCAGCCGCATGACTTGTCGGTTCATTTTTAGTTTGATCGTGAATGAGGGAAGACTTCCACACAGGCTCTGCCACTCCAGTTTTACAATTCAAACATAGTTAAAAGAAGCATTCAATAAGTAATGCAACAAATTTTTTCTTGGCTAACTTTTTGTGGGACGTAGTGGAATATTCCTGCTTTAGCTATATAGTTTTACAAAGTTCCAATAGGTGTCGGCGCTATACACACTCTTCGAAATGCCGTCTAAAACGGATGTGCGTTCCAAGCAGAGCTCTCACTGAGTTTCTTTTGGAGGAAAACCAGAGCATCGCCGATCTCCATAGGCCTTAGTAGAATGTCTACGGAGAACTGACAGTGAACAAAAGCATGGTGAGTCGTTGGCCGAGTCATCTGTTATCATCGCAATAAGGTACTGCAAACCTGTCAGATGTCCCGGGTGCCGGCCGGCAGCATACAACAATGACTCTTGCAATGTTGAACGTGCGGACACGCTCATTCGACCTCTAAAGTGGATTGTGCTACCCTCACGAAATTCAAGAAACTACTCCAGTGAGTTCATCGCCACAAAAATGTGAAGGAATTTCTCCTTTTCCGTGACAACGCAAGGCTTCAAACAAGTCTGCACAAAAGAAGGGCTCACAAAACTTGATTGGAGTGTTCTTCCTCATTCACCCAACAGCCTGGATCTCGCACTTCGATCTGCATGGCCCAATGAAGGGTGCACTCCGCGAGAAGCGGTAGGTGGGTGACTGGAAGGTTATTGACGCAACAAGACGATGGCTCCGACGTGACCAATAGAGTGGTACCATGCGGGCATACAGGCTCTCCTATAAGATGACGTAGGCAATGGGACAGAACGGAAATTATGTAGGAAAACAGGGTTTTATAGCCAAACGAGTAGGGCATAATATGGTGTCATGGAATCCTGAATAAAACCAACCTGCTTCCGGAAAACAAAGTTAGCGTTACTTATTGAACGTCCCTCACAGATTAAAACTGATTTACAAAAACTGAAGTAATATTTTAGGGAATGGAAGCACCAAATTTTAGAAACGATCTCAGAAATACAGAAAACGGAAACAAATTGGTAAGATGGAATCTGGTGTCGGAAAAAGGAACAGCACATGAATTTATATTCAGCTTAAGGTGAAACAAGGAATCATATGAAAAGTTAGGAAAAATCGTAAAGTAGGGTGGATTTATATCAATATATCAACAGAATAAAACGAGGAAAGGTTACCAAATATTATTGACTTACGAGGAGAAAACAAACACACAAGTCTGGCGGCTAAAAAAAAGTACGTAAGGACCTTGGGAAGTGAGGGACAAACAAAAAAGAGAGAGAGGTTCGCCGCGTATAACGAGAGTGCAGGATCTAACCGATGAGAAAGCCATAGGGACAGGAAGAATATTCTCGGAAAGTGATACGCAGGGTGAACATTAATAAAACCGGCAAACTGCAGGGGCGAATTCCTGACTGGAACTGGAGGAAAAATGGTCCCATGAAATGGACGATGTGCTTGCGACGATAGCCAATTGTCTCGGAAATCAGTACAGAGCTGCATCATATCCACGTCACAACAGATGTTCAAAGTGGCGTCCTGGGATAGCAGGTGACAGTAATAGTAGCGGTTGTCATGTATGATACACATAATCTTATTTTGGCTTACATCATGTTGGTTGACCACTTGCCAGGAGCTTGTACTAGGGTTCGTTTCAGTATTCCGTAGAACTCGGTCCTCTAAATCTGGTGTACGCACAGTCCGCTGCCTCCCTACAGGTTCATCTGTCGGAAAGGAACCATGGCCACACAAGCGCCGAAAAAGGGCTTGAAATGTAGGTTGGCCGTACACAAACACCATCCGGGCTTATTCCCGACATGAATACCTGGCCATTCTGCTGCTTACAGTACGCTTACACAGCCTGCAACACAGAAGGAACACACGGCACTTGGTCAGAGGAACTGGTCATTCGTCACCACCATCTACCGTGGCGACGATGCATTACCGATGCATGTTCATAGGACCTTTCTTCCTCCATTTAGATTCAGGAAACCATCCATACAGTTTGTCGGTTTTGTGAAGGATCGCCTGCCGCTGTGCCCGAGCGGTTCTAGGCGCTTCAGTCCGGAACCGCGCTGTTGACACGGTCACAGGTTCGAATCCTGCCTCGGGCATGGATGTGTGTGATGTTCTTAGGTTAGTCAGGTTTAAGTAGTTCTAAGTCTAGGGGAATGATGACCTCAGATATTAAGCCCCATAGTGCTTAGAACCTTTTCTGAAGGATCACTTCATTGTGCAGTCCGCCCCGATAGCCGGGTGGTCAGCGTAACGGATTGTCGTTTTACGGGCCCGGGTTCGATTCCCGGCTGGGTGGTGGATTTTCTCCGCTCGGAACTGGGTGTTCTGTTGTCTTCATCATCATTTCATCCCCATCCGGCGCGCAGGTCGCCCAATGTGGCGTCGAATGTAATAATACCTGCACCAAGGCGGCCGGACCTACCTAACCTATGCTAAGAACAACACACACACCCATGCCCGAGGGACGACTCGAACGCCGGCCGGTGTGGCCGTGCGGTTCTAGACACTTCAATCTGGAACCGCGTGGAACCGCGTGACGCAGGTTCGAATCCTGCCTCGGGCGTGGATGTGTGTGATGTCCTTAGGTTACTTAGGTTTAAGTAGGTCTAAGTTCTAGGGGACTGATGACCACACAGATGTTAAGTCCCATAGTGCTCAGAGCCATTTGAACCATTTTTGAGGACTCGAACCTTCAGCGGATCTGACAGGAAGCATGCTAGGTTTGGCTGTGCAGGTGTGGTACACTGTGTCTGGATGGCGTAGTGGTCAGCGCATCAGCCAAGTAAGTAGGAGAATCGGTTTCGAATCCCAGTCTAGCGCAAATTTTCAACTTGGCCCATTGACATAAATCAGTGCACACTGGCCGCTAAAGACTTCAATTCCTCTGTGTCTCGCAAGAACAGCCAAAAGAATAGTTCAGAGAATCAAGGAATACTGGGGAAAGACGGAAGAAGTTAACATTGAAGAGCAATTGTGTGATGGAAGAACTGGCTATGTACTTTTGAAACGTTAAATGCGCATCCGCTGCTCGCGCCACCTCGCCCCGTTGTAGCTTGTATTGCTTTTATTTCCCTCGGATTGAATCCGCCCGTAGTGAACACGGAACATACAGCGACCCACTTCTTTCCTGGCTTGCCCCGTTGTTCGCAGTGCTGCGGCGCCACCCTCGTTTCGGCCACAAAGCAATGCAAACCTGAAGTGTGTCCCACTGTTCGAGCGGTCTCGTTCCCGTCTCTGAGGGCGACATTTCACGGAGTGCGTGGGCGGCGATAAGCTGTCCCCTGGCTCTTATCTGCCCCGGCAGGGAGGCGCTGCGACAGGCGGAGGCGCAATTAGGGGCGAAAGCGGGGGCCCGCCGCGCCGGCCGCCTGCCTTCGCGGAACACTGTGCGTGGCTGCGAGGCCGCCGGATATTTGTATGCTAATGCGCAGACCGGTAGCCTAACAGCCGCGGCCCGGCCCACGGTAGTGGCCGACGCCCGCGGCGCGCGTACCGGCTGCCCGCGCCAAGGCAGGTGCTGCCGGGAACCCAGCCCTCCGTGCCGTACCGGGGCTCGCAGTACCTTGTAGGCCACAGCTGTACCCACTTTGCTGTCACCACAGTAACCTCCGTAAGAACGAATTTCACAAATAGTGCTACGAGTGTTACCCAGAAAGTAATGCACCCCTTTTTTTTTTCTCAGCTGAAAACAATCATACGAATGTGAAGCGTTACGTATGTATTATTTGGAGTCCGATGAGTGAGCGCGCCTAGTTTCCGTCACTTCCGACAGATAGTGTAGCTGCAGGAACATTTCAAAATGGCGTCTATAGGTGATGTACACCACTGGGCATTAAAATTGCTACACCACGAAGATGACGTGCTACAGACGCGAAATTTAACCGACAGGAAGAAGATGCTCTGATATGCAAATGATGAGCTTTCCAGAGCATTCACATAAGGTTGGCACCGGTGGCGACACCTACAACGTACTGACATGACGAAAGTTTCCAACCGATTTCCCTTACAAAAACAGCAGTTGACCGGCGTTGCCTGGTGAAACGTTGTTGTGATGCCTCGTGTAAGGAGGAGAAATGCGTACCATCACGCTTCCGACTTTGATAAAGGTCGGATTCTAGCCTATTGCGATTGAGGTTTATCGTATCGCGACATTGCTGCTCGCGTTGGTCGATATCCAATGACTGTTAGCAGAATATGGAATCAGTGGGTTCAGGAGGGTAATACGGAACGCCGTGCTGGGTCCCAACGGCCTCGTATCACTAGCGGTCGAGATGACAGGCATCTTATCCGCATGGCTGTAACGGATCGTGCAGCAACGTCTCGATCCCTGAGTCAACAGATGGGGACGTTTGCAAGACAACAACCATCTGCACGAACAGTTCGACGACGTTTGCAGCAGCATGGACTATCAGCTCGGAGACCATGGCTGCGGCTGCCCTTGACGCTGCATCACAGACAGGAGCGCCTGCGATGGTGTACTCAACGACGAACCTGGGTGCACGAATGGCAAAACGTCATTTTTTCGGATGAATCCAGGTTCTGTTTACAGCATCATGATGGTGACATCCGTGTTTGGCGACATCGCGATGAACGCACATTGGAAGCGTGTGTTCGTCATCGCCATACTGGCGTATCACCCACCGTGATGGTATGGGGTGCCATTGGTTACACGTCTCGGTCACCTCTTGTTCGCATTGACGGCACTTTGAACAGTGGACGTTACATTTCAGATGTGTAACGACCCGTGGCTCTACCCTTCATTCGATCCCTGCGTAACCCTACATTTCAGCAGGATAATGCACGACTGCATGTTGCAGGTCCTGTACGGACCTTTCTGGATACAGAAAATGTTCGACTGCTGCCCTGGCCAGCACATTCTCCAGACCTCTCACCAATATAAAACGTCTGGTCAATGGTGGCCGAGCAACTGGCTTGTCACAATACGCCAGTCACTACTCTTGATTAACTGTGGTATCGTGTTGAAGCTGCAGTGGCAACTGTACCTGTAGATGCCATCCAAACTCTGTTCGACTCAATGCCCAGGCGTATCAAGGCCGTTATTACGGCCAGAGGTGGTTGTTCTGGGTACTGATTTCTCCGGATCTATGCACCCAAATTGGGCGAAAATGTAATCACACGTCAGTTCTAGTATAATATATTTGTCCAATGAATACCCATTTATCATCTGCATTTCTTCGTGGTGTAGCAATTTTAATGGCCAGTAGTGTATGTCACAAGCAACGTGTCGTCATTGAATTTGTCACCGCAGTGAAAGAAACTGTGGGGAATATTCACAAACACTTGTGCATAGTCTGTGGAGCATCTGCTGCCGACGGAAGCACAGTTAGTCGCTGGGTACAGAGGGTGAGGTCATCAGAAGGCAGTTCGGCGGAGCTCGACGATTTGCAGCGGTCGGGGAGACTATCCACGGCTGTCACACCTGACGTATTGTAGCGAGTTGATGTTGTCATTCGCGAGCACAGGCGCATTACGACGCGGTCGTTGGCTCTGCATCTGTCAATGAGCAAACGAAGTGCGGATGCAACTATCCGTACTCTTCGATATTCAAAAGAGTGTGCAAGATGGTTTAAGGCCGTTGTGGCCGAGCAGTTCTAGGCGCTTCAGTCCGGAACCGCGCTGCTGCTACGGCCGCAGAATCGATACCTGCGTCGGGCATGGGTGTGTGTGATGTCTTTAGATTAGTTAGGTTTATTTAGTTCTAACCCTAGGGGACTGATGACCTCAGATGTTAAGTCCCTCAGTGCTCAGAGCCATTTGAACCATTTTGCAAGATGGTTCCCGCAGTGTCTAACGGTGGATCACAAATCGCACAGAAAAAAAAAAAAAAACATTTCTCCTGACTTGTTGCAACGTTTTGAAGCTGACGCGGATGCCTTCTTGTCCCGGATTGTGACAGGTGATGAAACCATTTTCAGCCCAAAACAAAGCGACAGCCGATGATAAGGCGCCATACCCACTCCCAACAGAAGAAAAATTTCAAAGCAACTGCTTCCGCCAGTGAGGTCATGATCACCGTGTTCTGGGACTATGAAGGTGGTATTGTCATTAGTGTGAGGCCAAAAGACGGTACCATTAATTCAGAACCAAATGTCAACAGATTAACAAAACTTAAGGTGCTTTTCCGGCACAGCAACCCACGAGATGTTTTGCTGCAACACGATAACGCTCAATTTAGTCTGAGGACTGCTGAACACATGGCAAAATAGGGCTAGACAGTGTTACTCCATCCATCCTACAGCCCTGAGCTATTCGCGGAAGACATTTTGACGACGATGAAAAAATGTTCAAATGCGTGTGCATTCCTATAGGACCAAACTGCTGAGGTCATCGGTGCCTAGACTTACACACTACTTAATTTAACTTATGCTAAGAATAACACACACACGTCCATGCCCGTGGGAGGACTCGAACCTCCGGCGGGAGGAGCCGAGCAACCAGTGACATGGCGCCTCTAACCGCGAGACCACTCCGCGCGGCTGAGGACGATGACGAGGTTATTAACACACTGAAGCACTGGCTCCGCCACCAGAACAAGGTTTGATACCGACAGGGCATACACGCCCTTGTTACGCCCTGGAGGAAGGCCATAGAACGGGATGGAGATTACATGGAAAATACAGTGTGTAGATAAAACACCAATCTTTCGTGCATGTAATTCTCATTAGGTTCAATAAAGAACTGTTGAAGAAAAAATTTCTGTGCAACCGTCGTAGCTAACTTCAATGGCTATGAAGCAGACGTCGCCCATAAAAGCAGTAGTATCGTGAAAAAGGAGCGTCCTTCAAACGTAGCACAGAGATTACCACTCGGATTCCTCTACGTCATAGAGTTATTAAAGATGTGAATTACTATATGTTTCGCCGGCCGAAGTGGCCGTGCGGTTAAAGGCGCTGCAGTCTGGAACCGCAAGACCGCTACGGTCGCAGGTTCGAATCCTGCCTCGGGCATGGATGTTTGTGATGTCCTTAGGTTAGTTAGGTTTAACTAGTTCTAAGTTCTAGGGGACTAATGACGTCAGCAGTTGAGTCCCATAGTGCTCAGAGCCATTTGAACCATTTGAACTATATGTTTCCTTACTATGAAAAGAAAAGAGATAAACAGCTAGCTGCAAAGTGTATGATACCAATCTATTTTATACCCAAAAATAACCTTCAAAAATTCAGACATAGAGAAAAATCAAAAAGAGTGTTATTTAAAGTTCCAGAGGTGTGCAAAATTTTTTGTGACAGTTGCCCTTCAAAATATACAAAATGTTGGCGTTATTGTGGTCTACAGTCCAAAGACTGGTTTAATGCAGCTCTCCATGCTGTTCTATCCTGTGCAAGCCTCTTCATCTCCTAGAAACTACTCCAACCTACATCCCTCTGAATTTCCTGTATTCATCTATTGGTCTCCCTCCACGATTTTGACCCCCCCCCCCCCCCAACCAGTACTAAATTGGTGATCGCCGGCCGCGGTGGCAATACCAAGCCGAATGACTGCCTCATAAACGACAGAGGTGGACCAACGCGTAAATAACTTTCTCAATACGTGAAGCTCTTTAACCGGCCGCTGTGGCCTAGCGGTTCTGCCTCGGGCATGGATGTGTGTGATGTCCTTAGATTAGTTAGGTTTAAGTAGTTCTAAGTTCTAGGGGACTGATGACCTCAGATGTTAAGTCCCATAGCGCTCAGAGCCATCTGAACCCATTAAATTAGTGATCACTTGATACCGCAGAATGAGAGAATGAGTCCTATCAATCGAGCCCTTCTTTTATTCAAGTTGTGCCACAAATTTCTTTTCTGCCCAATTCTATTCAGTATCTCCTCATTAGTTACTTGATCTGCCCATCTAATCTTCAGCATTCTTCTGTAGCACCACATTTCAAAAGGGTCTATTCTCTCCCTGTCTAAATTGTTTATCGTCCATGATTCACTTCTATAATTGGCTACGCTCCGTGCAAATACTTCAAAAGGGAATTCCTGACACTTATATCTATACTCGAAGTTAACAAATTTCTATTCTTCAGAAACGATTTCCTTGCCATTCCTAGTAGACATTTTACATCCACCATAATTTGACCATCATCCGTTATTTTGCTTCCCAAATAACAAAGCTCATTTACTACTTTATGTCTCTCATTTCCTAATCTACTTTCCTCAACATCGCCTGTTTTAATTCGACTACATTCCATTATCCTCGTTTTGCTTCTGTTGATGTTCATCTTATATCCTCCTCTCAAGACACTGTGCATTCCGTTTAATTGCTTTTCCAAAGCCTTTGCTGTCTATGACAGGATTACAGTGCCATCAGCAAACTTCAAAGTTTTTATTTCTTCTCCCTGGACTTTAATTCCTACTCCAAATTTTCCTTTTGTTTCCCTTACTGCATGCTCAATATACAAATTGAATAACATCGGGAACAGGCTACAACCCTGTCTCACCATCTTCTCAACCACTGCTTCCCTTTCGTGCCCCTCGACTCTTATAACTGCCATCTGGTTTGTGTACAAATTGTAAATAGCCTTTCGCTCCCTGTATTTTATTCCTGACACCTTTACAATTTGAAAAAAAGTATTCCATTCAATTCTTGAGTGTCTCCCGGCGTATTTGATAGTCAAAATATCCACGGGTGTGCTGCCGGTCTATAGTGTCCAACGGGCACAATATTTCGGCGATCATACATGTCGCCATCATCAGGTGAACTGACGAACTGAGCTCCTATGAACGTGCCAGCACGGAGATCCGTACGCTATGGCTGCTCAGAGGGAACTGGGTTCGGTCGCGGCGGCGGCCGATTTAAATACCCTCCGCCCGCGGCGCGCTCCCTCCGCCGTCAGCGCCCTACGCCACGGTCGCGCGGTGGAACAGTTTCCGTGTCAATGTGGCAAGTCGTATATTGGTCAGACGATGCGTACCGTCGAGGATCGATGCCGTGAACACCGGAGGCACACTCGACTGATGTATCCGAGACAAGTCGGCGGTCGCTGGACATTGTTTGTCGGAAAATCACGCCATGGAGTATGACCGCACGAGGATTCTGGTACAAACGTCGAGATACTGGGACAGCGTTGTTAGAGAGACCATCGAAATTCGCACCAATGACGACCTCGTAAACCGTGACTGTGCCTATAATCTTAGCAAGGCTTGGGAACCAGCGATTGGGTTAATCAAGAGTAAATCGAGCAAACGTATAGTTGTGACGACCACGGCGGACAGAGCCATCACACCGACGTCATCTCAGACGCCGTCGCAATCTGTTCCACCGCGCGACCGTGGCGCGGGGCGCGGACGGCGGAGGGAGCGCGCCGCGGGCGGAGGGTATTTAAATCGGCCACCGCCGCGACCGAACCCAGTTCCCTCTGAGAAACCATAGCGTACGGACCTCCGTGCCGGCACGTTCACAGGAGCTCAGTCCGTCAGTTCACCTGATGATGACGACATGTATGATCGCCGAAATATTGTGCCCGTTGGACACTATAGACCGTGGATATTTTGATTATTCCATTCAACATTGTCAAAAGTTTTCTCTAAGTCTATCAGTTCTATAAACGTAGGTTTCCCCTTCCTTATTGCCTCGGGTGATCCTACATTTCTCTGATTTCCCCCGAGTTCGGCTTCTGTCAGTTTTTCCATTCTTCTGTAAAGCATTCGTTTTAGTACTTTGCAGCCGTGGCTTATTAAACTGATAGTTCGGTAATTTTCAAACCTGTCAGCACCTGCTTTCTTTGGAATTGGAATTATCACATTCTTCTTGAAGTCCGAGGGTATTTCGCCTGCCTCATACATCTGATCATCAGATGAAAGAGTTTTGTCATGGCTAGCTCTCCCAAGGTTATCAGTAGCTCTAACTGAATGTTGTCTCCTCCCGGGGCCTTATTTCGACACAAGTCTTTCAGTGCTTTGTCAACTTCTTCACGCAGTATCATATCTCCCGTCTCATCCTCCTCTACGTCTTCTTTCATTTCCATAATATTACCGTCGAGTACATCACCTTCTATATACTCCTTCCACCTTTCTGCTTTCCCTTCTTTGTTTTAGGACTGGTATTCCATCTGAGCCCTTTATATTCTTTCCGGTGGTTCTCTTTTCTCCAAAGGTCTGTTTAATTTTCCTGTAGGCAGTATATCTTACCCCTAGTGATACATGCTTATACACCCTTACATTTGCCCTCTAGCCATTCCTGCTTAGCCATTTTGCACTTCCTGTCGTTCTCATTTTTAGACGTTTGTATTCCCTTTCACCTGCTTCATTTACTGCAATTTTATATTATCTTCTTTCTTCGCTGGCATTCAATATCTCTCGTGTTACCCAAGGGTTTTTACTAGCCCTCGTGTTTCTACCTGCTTGATCCTCTGCTGCCTTCACTACTTCAGTTCTCAAAGCTACCCATTCTTCTTCTGGTGCATTCCTTTCCCCTGTTCTCGTCAATCGTTTCTTAATGGTCCCTCTGAAACTCTCTACAACCTCTGGTTCTTTCAGCTTAGCCAGGTCCCATCTCCTTAAATTCATTCCTTTTGGCAGTATCTTTAGTTATTATCCGCAGTTCATAACCAATAAGTTGTGGACATCTGCCCTTAGAAATGTCTTACAATTTAAAACCTGGTTCCGAAAACTCTTACCATTACATAATCAATCTGAAACTTTCAGGTGTCTCCAGGTCTCATCCACGTATACACTCTTCTCTCAAGATTTTTAAACCAAGAATTAGCTACGATTACGTTATGCTCTATGCAAAATTCTAGCAGGCGGCGTCCTCTTTTATTCGTTTCCCCCAGTCCATATTCAGCTACTACTTTCCCTTCTCTTCCTTTTCCTACTATCGAATTCCAGTCCACCATGACTTAAATTTTCGGCTCCCTTAACTACCTGAATAATTTCTTTTATCTCATCAAACATTTCCTCAATCTTCTCCTCATCCGCGGAACTAGTTGGCATATAAACTTGTACTACTCTGGTGGGTGTGGGCTGCGTGTCTATCTTGGGTGCAGTAATGCGTTCACTATGCTGTTCACAGTAGCTTATCCGCGTTCCTATTTTTTACTCATTATTAAATCTACTCCTGCCTTAACACTATTTGTTTTTGTATTTGTAACACTGTTCTCACCTGACCAGAAGTCCTGTTCCTCCTGACACCGAGATTCACTAACTCCCACAATATGAAACTTTAACCTACCTATTTCCCTTTTCAAAAAATCTAACGTACCCGCCCGATTAAGGGACCTGACATTCCACGCTCCGATCCGTAGAACGCCAGTTTTGTTTCTCTTGATATAGACGTCCTTTTGAGTAGTCCCCGCACGGAGATCCAAATGGGGACTATTTTACCTCCGGAACTTTTTACCCAAGAGGATGCCATCGTCATTTAACCATACAAGCTACATGCCTTCAGGAAAAATTACAGTTGGAGTTTCCGCTTTATTTCAGCCGTTCGCAGTAGCAACACAGCAAGGCCATTTTGGTAGATGTTACAAGGCCTGATCAGTTAATCATCCAGATTGTTGCCCCTGCAACCACACGTTCGTCTGGCCTCTCAACAGATACCCCTCCATTGTGATCGCATCTACGGTTTGACTATCTATATCCCTGAGGCACGTAAGCCTCCCCACCAACGGCAAGGTCCTTGGTTCATAGGGGGGGGATACACAAAGTACATAGGCCAAACGGGGAGAACTTTTATTGTAAGATTTAGGGAGCATAATGCTAATTCCACCACAAAGTCATCTTTGACTGCTTAATTTCAGAAGACTAGATGCGCAGTCTCTCATGTTGCCACCAATCTTCAGATACTTCACAGGGAGAAGAAGGGTAATGTTCTAAATATTTTAAAAGAATTGGAGATTTTTCGAGCGTTGAAATGAACTCGAAAAAATGCCCTCAACTGCCAGACAGATTTACGTCACAGAAACGTCCTAGGCAATTTTGATTATTCAAGTGAATAACGTTTTCCAGCACTGCCGTTGTTTTTTTATTAATGTAACAGAAATTTCATTTGTGAAAACAATTTATTTATTGTAAGGACACTGCTCTGTATAGTGCTGGCTTGTAGGATCCTAGATAATATCAGTAAGCCTTTTGAATTTAATTCTGACTTTTGCGAATCATAAACATTGTGCATTATTTCTAATTATCGCAGTTTGGTAATTTAAAATGTGCAACCAGCCCATAACATTTCATTCAGTGTATTTGGTTACTTAATTTTTGCGACACAGCACATGCGCGGTTTTTCGCGTAGGCCTCGCTACAGCAGATAGCGGATAGTTGCCACCGGCAACAGCAACGCCCCTCCCCCCCCCCCTCCTCCCGCCAGGCTGTCAACAATTGAGGTAAACTGTGACACTATTGACAACTACTTCTCTTTTAATGTTACAAACGCAGCGGCTTTACTAAGCACTTCAATTCTTTTATTGTAAATTATTTTAATATCTATTACGTTCTTATTGACGTTTTTGCTGGGTTCTTTTTTAAGTTGGGGATGGCCTTAGCCCCTAATACACTTTTTTATAGATGCTCGCACATTCGTGAGTCAGAAGTCTTAAATACCTTCTCACAAATGTTGGGAATGGCTTTATCCGATTTAAAGAGAACCCTTAAGCTCTGACTCTAACTAGACACGGACCTTATTGCTTTTAATGTCCGTTTCTTGCCATGGCTAAATTTCTGGTAAGTTCTTTCATCACTTTGTATGTAGTGAAGACCTGAAGATGCAAATTTAATTTGCGAAACCGTTCGTGTTCTCTAATAAAGAATTCTAACAGTCACAGCGGTCTCTTTTATTCAAATGATAGAATATTTCGTCTGTGTTTGCCCTACATATAAAGTAGTGTGTACTAGCGAAGGCCTACAAGTGACTGCACACTCTGAGACTGTGATCAAGGCTATGTTGAGGAGCCACATGTGATGTTTCAGTCAACATTGAGATCGCCTTGCGGGCATCAAGACGCAACTCCCCCTCTCTTTTTATCGACGATTCTGAGACCTCTCATGATCATTTTCAAGAGTAAGGTCCTGGATGTTTCCACGAGGATGAGTCTGTACCGAACCATAGTGGAGGCCGCAGTGCTTTATGGAGCGACTTCCTGTGGCTCAACATGCGACACCAATTTCAAGAAGCTCCAAGTCAGACAAAACAAATGTCTCCGATGGTCCATCAGAGCACACTGGATGATAAGGACAAAGTAATTCCACATGCACCCCACAAAAAGTATCTGCACCAAGAAGTTCGGGAAAGGGCTCAATAGCTGTTTGACGAGATCGACGCGCTACGTCACACTACCCATCACTTAGCGACAATTTCACAATTCTTCTCCAACGATGGCACAAATGTATCGTGCCACGATCTGTGTTTGCAGGCGATGGAGGTTCATCTGCAGGACACTAATTAATATCATTTCGAGTACGAATCACAGTGAAAAATAAAGCACGCCCATCATCCCAACAGGGGAAATGACCCCTTTGCGTGCCCAAGACCTATAAATATGGAGCAATAAATGAAGTCCGAAATCTCTCTTACCTAATCCACGGACAGCAAAATCAGGAAAGGCAATAAAGCTCCACCACAATCACAAAAAAAAACGACGAACTGCATTATCTTGGAAAGAGTTTACCATGTTTAACACTCCTTTCACTTATCTCGCGCATATTTACAATACGCATGTACGAGAGGTATCCAATAAGTAATGAAACACATTTTTTTCTCAGCCATTTTTGGTGAAAAAGTGCGAAATTTGTGTGGGACACATTTGGATTACTGCTGCTTCGGACCCTGTCGTTTCATGAATTTCCGATTGGTGCAGGTACTTTACATAGCCTACAAAGTCATGTCTGCCAGCCGGCCTCAACCGTTGTGACTCCTGTAATGTTGAACGGCGAGCACTCTCATTCGAGATAATCGACGGTTCACAATCAAATCCAACTCCTCATTGCTGAACTGGAAATCTCTGTTGGTAGTGCTGACACACTCGTCCAGCAATATACTCAGATGTGTAAGCTCGATGGCTTCCTCGCCGCCTAACAGAAGATCGTACAGAGCAACGGAAGACGATCTCAGAGCTTGCGTGTTACGAGGCTATCGTTATGATTTTTTTTGCCGAACATCGTCACAGCCGATGAAACATGAGTTCGCCACTTCGAACCGAATCAAAACGGTAATTCATGGAGTCGCGCCAGTGCGCTTATCCTCCGAAGAATAATTTCAAAGCCGCATTCTCGGCTGGTAAAGTCTGGGACTCTGAAGAGGCTATTCTGTTTGATGTGCTCCCTCGTGGTTCAACGATCGACTTTGAAGAATTTTGTGCTACCCTCAGGAAATGGAAGAAACGCCTTCAGCGTGTTCATCGCTATAAAAATGCAGTTGAACTCATTCTTCTCCATGACGACAAAAGTCGTCACACAAGTCTTCGCACCCGAGAGAAGCTCACAAAGCACCACTGGACTTTTTTTCCCTTACCCTCCCTACAGCTCAAATTTCGTATCCTCCGACCTCTGCCTGTTTGCCCCAATAGAGGATGCCCTCCGGGGGAAACAGTACATGGATGATGGGGAGATTAATACACTACTGGCCATTAAAATTGATACACCACGAAGAAATGCAGATGATGAACGGGTATTCATTGGACAAATATATTATACTAGAACTGACATGTGATTACATTTTCACGCAATTTGGATGCATAGATCCGGAGAAATCAGTACCCAGAACAACCACCTCTGGCCGTAATAACGGCCTTGATACGCCCTGACATTCAGTCAAACAGAGCTTGGATGGCTTGTACAGGTACAGCAGCTACCCATGCAGCTTCAACACGATACCACAGTTCATCAAGAGTAGTGACTGGCGTAATGTGACGAGCCAGTTGCTCGGCCACCATTGACCAGACATTTTCAATTGGTGAGAGATCTGGAGAATGTGCTGTCCAGGGCAGCTGTCGAACATTTTCTGTATCCAGATAGGTCCGTACACGCCTGCAACAACCGGTCGTGTATTATCCTGCTGAAATGTAGGGTTTCGCAGAGATCGAATGAAAGGTAGAGCCACGGGTCGTAACACATCTGAAATGTAACGTCCACTGTTCAGAGTGCCGTCAATGCGAACAAGAGGTGACCGAGACGTGTAACCAATGGCACCCCATACCATCACGCCGGGTGAAACGCCAGTATGGCGATGACGAATACACGCTTCCAATGTGCATTCACCGCGATGTCGCCAAACACGAATGCGACCATCATGATGCTGTAAACAGAACCTGGATTCATCCGAAAAAATGACGTTTTGCCATTCGTGCACCCAGGTTCGTCGTTGAGTACATCATCGCAGGCGCTCCTGTCTGTGATGCAGCATCAAAGTTAACCGCAGCCATAGTCTCCGAGCTGATAGCCCATGCTGCTGCAAACGTCGTCGAACTGTTCATGCAGATGGTTGTTGTCTTGCAAACGTCCCCATCTGTTGACTCAGGGATCGAGACGTTGCTGCACGATCCGTTACAGCCATGCGGATAAGATGCCTGTCATCTCGACTGCTAGTGATACGAGGTCTTTGGGATCCAGCACGGCGTTCCGTATTACCCTCCCGAACCCACCCATTCCATTTTCTGCTAACAGTCATTGGATCTAGACCAACGCGAGCAGCAGTGTCGCGATACGATAAACCGCAATCGCGATAGTCTACAATCCGACCTTTATCAGAGTCGGAAACGTGATGATACGCATTTCTCCTCCTTACACGAGGCATCACAACAACGTTTCACCAGGCAACACCGGTCAACTACTGTTTGTGTATGAGAAATCGGTTGGAAACTTTCGTCACGCCTGCACGTTGTAGGTGTCGCCATCGGCGCCAACCTTATGTGAATGCTCTGAAAAGCTTATCATTTGCAATCACAGCATCTTCTTCCTGTCGGTTAAATTTCGCGTCTGTAGCACGTCATCTTCCTGGTGTAGCAATTTTAATGGCCAGTAGTGTATCAATACTAGTGTGTGTCACACCGCGTGGTCGCTCGAATCATGACTGATACATGAATAAATTTATCTTATACATAAATTCTTGAGTTTTTGCATGTCCCGTCACGACGAGTCTGTGCGTTGTGTGTATGTGAGTGTGTGTGTGTGTATATGTGTCAACTCAAAGCCATGTGTTCGGCGCTCCAGCAATCAAGGTGCGAAGAGCGTATGTTTCAAAATAATATTGGAAGTCAGCTATCGACTGTGCACACTAAAAGAGGAGGCAATTTGCAGTACAGCCGTTTTAATTAAGTAGATTAAATTAGATAGCTTTCTGAATACTAAGAGATCTTAGACTAGTTCATTCAACAGTTTCTTCTAGGATTATAGTTCTAACGAAGTACAGGCGTGGCTCAGTGCAGTCGTACTCTATTCCAGAAACAGCGCGGAACGTCTCTTCTTGCAACGTAAACTACTCGCAGCGTTTGTCAATGGATACGGATGAGCCTCTCCGTGATGTTCACGCGTCCACTAAACTAATCCGTAACGAAACGCGGCGCTGTTCTATGGATCTTCTCCGGCTTGTCTTTAGAAGAAAATATTGATCTCGTTTAATCCGACGTAATTCTCAATGTTCCGCCGACGAGGAAGTTATTACAAAGGGGCACAATTTCGGACTGAGGAAGGGTGGCCAGGTGCGGGTTTCAACTCGTTTCGTCGTTTTATATTGACATCAGGGCAGCTCTTGGTTTCGCTTGAGCTCTCTCCATAATTCTCGCTGGCGCCGAGACCAGTATAAAATGGTATAACGACCTAATCATGAAGGGTTTCCGAAACAAAAACCCATCCAAGTATGAATATTAGTGTAAGTCTTGTAATTTAGGTACAGGCGCACAGTGCAAGCCGATTTCGTGAGTCCATTAAGAGGTCGCACGGATTGAAATGGTTCAAATGGCTCTAAGCACTACGGGACTCAACTGCTGTGGTCATCAGTCCCCTAGAACCTAGAACTACTTAAACCTAACTAACCTAAGGACATCACACACACCGATGCCCGAGGCAGGATTCGAACCTGCGACCGTAGCAGCAGCGCGGCTCCGGACTGGAGCGCCTAGAACCGCACGGCCACCGCGGCCAGCCGCACGGATTGAGAAACCGCTTTCACGCAAACCGATTGCGAATTGGAGGTAAATAGCGACGCAGTCACGTATCATCTCCCAGCAAACAGCCTGAAACGCCATATGTAGAGGCCACCAAACACGAATCTCGACAAGGTTCTAGCCTCGGATTACCTACAGCCCTCAGCAGATACCACATGAGCAGTATAATCAGCTAACTTTGTGCAACAAGAAGGACTAGCAAAGCTTGCACGTACGTACCTCTTGGCTAGGGTTATTAGTTTCCGTCATACATCTGTCTACATGTACCTACGCCTGTATGTCACTTAAATAGTGACGAGTACTTGGCCCTAAGGTTTCGATTAGAGCAGTAGAATCTGGAACTTTAATGGTTCCTGATTTGTAGTTCCATACATTACTGTGTATAGCGGAATGTTAATCAAGTTGTAGGCCGGGGTGACCATTATCTGTAAATTGGTTGCACCTACGTCTGCATGTCACTTACATCGTAACAATTTCTTGTACCTAGGGTTTGGGTCAGAGCAGTAGAATTCGGGACTTTCATGGTTCGGAGATAAGTAGTTCCGTACCTTACGGTGTATGCCGAATGTTACTCAAAGTTATAGGCTGAGGTGGCCATTTGTTCTGGCAATTGGTTGTACCTACGTCTATATGTCACTTACATCGAGACGAGTACTTGAAACTAAGGTTTCTATGAGAGCAACAGAATCCGACACTTCCATGGTTCGTGATCTACAGTTCCACACGTTACTGTGTATATCCGAACGTTAATCAAGCCGGCCGTAGTGGCCACGCGGTTCTAGGCGCTACAGTCTGGAACCGCGCGACCGCTACGGTCGCAGGTTCGAATCCTGCCTCGGGCATGGATGTGTGTGGCGTCCTTAGGTTAGTTAGGTTTAAGTAGTTCTAAGTTCTAGGGGACTAATGACCACAGCAGTTAAGTCCCATAGTGCTCAGAGCCATTTTTTTTGAACGTTAATCAAGCTATAGGCTGGGGTGGCCATATTTTGTGGTAACTGATCTCAAATGTGTTTTACGCTTACTGAAGTTATAAACTAGTGTCCGTGCTCTTCTGTATGTTGCATGCTAGCACATGAATAAGCAATAATAAGCAGGCGAGGAAGCCAACCCAGAGTCTCATTTCTTCTATCATCACCGCATCTCCATAGCTTAGCATCTGCGTCTGTCCGTCCTATCACAAGCCACAGAGACATGAAAAATCTCAGCTTGATACCGCCACTGCTACAATCCTGTATGCAGTTCTCACGAACCAAGAAATGGATGACCACAAAAACCCGCTTCACCTCTGATCTGAACGTGAGCTGCTGAAGTACGTATGTCGCGATCCTCATCGGGTTACGGGCAGTGGATTCTGAAATTCTGTTAACTTTCGGGTATCATCCATAAAGTGTTGGTGATGGTAGATCAGCTTCCACTACATCTACATCTACATCTAGATCCAAACTCCGCAAGCCACCTGACGGTGTTTGGCGGAGGGTACCTTGAGGGCCTCTAACGGTTCTCCCTTCTTCCAATGAATCTCAGTCTGGCATCTGCTTACCGACGATCAACTTTATATGATCATGCCATTTTAAATCACTCCTAATGCGTACTCCCAGTTAATTGATGGAATTAACTGCTTCCAGTTGCTGACCTGCTATATTGTAGCTAGCTGAATGAATAGCTCGCCCATATTGTTCAGCATTTTTATTAACATCTTTTCGGTGTCAAAAGTTTGTGTATCATGACCATGCCGTTGAGCGTCAACTTCATTTTTTCCTCATAAATGCGAGTCCATTGTCTATTACTAATCCATCTTCGTAAGTATATCTGACGACCTAAACTAAAGAATCGATCGATCGAGCGAGGGTTTCATTGACTGAAGTCTATGATCAAAAAATGGTTCAAATGGCTCTGAGCACTATGGGACTCAACTTCTGAGGTCATTAGTCCCCTAGAACTTAGAACTAGTTAAACCTAACTAACCCAAGGACATCACAAACATCCAAGCCCGAGGTAGGATTCGAACCTGCGACCGTAGCGGTCTTGCGGTTCCAGACTGCAGCGCCTTTAACCGCACGGCCACTTCGGCCGGCGTCTATGATCAAATCGCGGTGAATGGAGATGCAACAGCGACACTTGATCAGAGAACTGTGGACAGGATATCGGCTGTCTCCCTTTCAAAGGAATCGACATTGCACTCGTCTTCGTTGACTTCAGGGGCACTATGCACTACCCAGATCCACACAATCGGACAGTATTTCGAAGTCCAGTCGTTGAGCACATCTGTCGAACACTTGTTCCATTTGAAATAGAGAGCTTCGTTTTATACAGTCTTATAACACCGCTGCATTGTAACTCTTGTATATTTTCTTCCATAGGGATAAAAAACAATGAAAAACAGTTATCACTGTCCTACGCATAATTTGTCTAGTACCTGTAGTAAAACTGACTGCGAGAGAAACGCTTTTCTGTTATATTTTTTAGTGCTTTCATTGACTTTATACAGCAAAACCCTTTACTGTTTACAAAAATGCCTACCTTAGTCCAGGCAAAGACTCAAGTTGCGCTTTAAGTCCAAATCTAGTAAGAAAATTGTACTGCTTAGCTTCTCTTTTGTTCTAAACATGACACAATTTAAATGGTTGCAGATCGTGCGCCTTTTGCACTGTTAGCTTTAATTCATTTTTAACGCGTAATGGCGGCGCCTGCAGCTCGTCAGCGTTGATGCTCTAACAGCTAAAAATGCTAAATGTTCAAAAATCTGAACGAATTTGACATGGAAGTACATTTAAAATACTTAATTAATTCCAACAAATGCTCTATAATCATATACTGAAATATTTAATAGATTTGCGCGCGCGCACACACACACACACACACACACACACACACACACACACACCTCAAACAGATACAATTCAACTACTGTAATGGCGCCCTTTCTTGATAATGAAAAATTAACATGACCTCAGATATTGTTATGACGTGACTCCAAGATATATCTGAGCCGTGCGTGGCTTGTGTTCGTGCCATATCTCATTTAACATCCTGTTTTTACTGGGCTACCACCTTGTTTTGTTAATTTCAATTACTGGTGGCACTGAGTTGCCGCCTTGCCTGCCCATGAGCGGCAGCAGCGGCGCTTATCGATATAAGCCCTGTCGTATTACCTTTGCTGACTGCTACAACTTCCACGTTGCCGTGTGTTCGGAGTTAGCTCGTATCTGGCAGTGAGTTGCAACGCACCAGCAGTAGAGCTCGGACCTGGCAGTCGGACGATTGGGTCGCGGCAAGAGTTGGTCAGGTTGGAGCGGCAGTGAGTTTCGGATAGCCATGACTCGCCCGACCGTTGCCGGCACACATGGTTTCAATAGGGACGGTTTTCGTTGATCGCCGGTTGGTAGTCTTACTGGACGACGTGATTTGGCGCCGACCGTCGATGTGTGTCTCAACTCGTGGTTCGTCCTCGTCACTGCACAGTTACTGTTTTACCGTTGGTCGTGTTCTTCGTCCAAGTGTTTGTGTTATTGTGTGTAGCTTGTGATGTCGACTGTCCAGTTATTTTAGTGCTGTTTCTGTGCTGACGTGTATCGGTCGGTCGGTTGGTGTAGATCAGCCAGGAAATCTCCGCGTGGCGCAGTGGGCCGGGCCCGCTGGCAGTCTCTACGCAGTGTCGGAGTGTGTGGGAGCTGTTCCGATTGCTACGGGGTTCGTGGCTCGCCGACCCAGGACATCAAGGTTGAGTGGTGATTTAATTATCGAAGCCAGACTGTTCACATTGTGCCGTTGCTTTTCATGGTTGGCTGTTGGGTTTTTCCCGTGAGCAACAGCGAGTGTTCGAGTTGACGAAAGTTTGTCCACCATCTGGTGGAGTTGAAATGTCCCCTTAGAAAAATTTATGAATGACTGTGCTGATAAACATCTTACATTGTTTGATTTTCAAACAGCTGAGCAAAACTGAACGTACTCAGACATTTCGCTCTTTACCTATTCTGATCAACACTAAACTGACACACAATATTTTTAGCGCAACGCAATCTGACTTTTAAAAATCCCTACAAAAGAATGGCCCTGACTAACAATAACCTGTACCTTTCACGAATCACTTACCTCACAAAAATCTCCGTCACTCAAACTACTGCAATACAGCGAGCGCCAATACTGCCAGCTAAATAAAAGATTCTAACTACTGAAGGCACTAACTACTGATAGACATAGTTAGCAACTGAAAGATTTTGATAGAGAACAAACAATGTATTTACCTTAATAGTGTTCAAAAGTCATAATATATATATCAATTCATGACATCCAGTCTTACAAATTTACTCTCTCTGATGGACACACGTCCAGATCATCCACTCTCAAAACTGTGCCATCTCTCTCCCCACATCCACCACTGCTGGCGGCTCACCTCTAACAGCGCAACGCTACACGCTGTTAGCAGCCAACTGCCCAACACTGTAATAGCATATACTCCAACAATGCAAACCAACTACAGCCTTCACACAGCACAGTGATTTTCATATAGGGCGCTATGTGGCGTTACCAACATAAAAACCTAAACAGCCTACTTACAGGGTTTAACTGTATTTTGATTATTTGAAGTACAAGTGCACCAGCGGAATTTTCTACCTTGTGGCCGTTAGCATTCCGGTTACCTGCCCTGGCCGCTGACGTAAAATTCAGGCAGCGTCCGTTCCTCACCGTCTTGTCGCTGTCCAACACGCGTGTGTGGTTTTGACAGCTTATGCATACTTGGTTGAGGGCGGCTACTCCTTTTACGTTTTGGGTTTGGAGTCCTTGTGTACCGGTCGGGTGGAAAGCAATTCGTCTTGTCGGTGGGTCCGTTGACTGTCTCTTGGTTGGTTTGCCGGCGGATCGGATATAGTTGGGCCGACTACCTGTCTCTCCCAAGCGAACCTTAATATTTCAAGTGAAGACCGACCCTCGGAAACTTCTGAGCGCTGCTGGCTGTACTGCCTTTTCTTATTGGTGTTTGATTGTGTATTTTAATGGCTTGTAGCCAATGGTTTGAATTTGTATCCTTTTAGTTGGGTTTTAAATAATGGGCCTTCAGCCACTTTAAAATTGGAAGTTCCTTACTTGTCAAGTCTTGCATTGTTTGGGGCCTTCAGCCTCATTTAAAATATTTTTTGGTTAAAGCTTTGGGCCTTCTGCCTTTTGAAAATTTATTGTAGTTGTCTTTTTTAATAATGGGCCTTCAGGCGTTTTAAAATTTAAATTCCTTACTTGTTAAATCTTAGATTGCTTGGGCCTTCAGCCTGTGTAAAATATTGTTTAAAGATAAAGCTTCAGGCCTCCTGACTACTAAAAATGATTTTAGTTGTTTTAAGTTATCGTCCTTCAATCGTTTTTAAATTAAAGTTCTTGTCTTTCAAGTATCAGACTGTCTGGGGCCTTCACCCTAATTGAAGGTAAGGTCTTATGCCTTTCGTTTTTTTTTTAAATTAATTTTACCTGCAGTCTTAAATCATGGGCCTTCAGCCGTCTTTAAATTTAACTTGTTTGCTTTTCAAGTGCTAGATTTGTTGGGCCTTCAGCCAAGTTATCGAACTTACTTACGGAGACCTTCTGCCTTCTAAATATTCTGTTTTGGGTCTGAATTTTAAGTTAATCGCTTTCAGCCGTTTTTTTAAATTTAAGTGGCTGTATCCTTAAGGCATAAGATAGTGTGGCCTATACAGTCGATAACTAAGTCCAAAATTTTTTGCTGTATTGTTTGGCCAACTAAATAAAGTTATATGTGTTTGTGTGTAACTGACAGCCTCTTTTTGGCCACTTTCCACAATTCCAGCTACCTGTTCTGTGCTGCGGATTTAAGCAGGGCGTTTCAACATCTTTTTTAACATATAGTTATTCTTCGATGATAACATTGAGTACAAAAAATAATTCTGGATAAACAAAATACGTATTACTTTTTCAACACACAATGATTCTTAGCGTTTTGTGAATTTTTGTTAGAAAAAGGTTTACATTATTGTTTATTATTCATCATTATTAATGGGATGTTACATTATTCTTGCTGGCTTGGAGAGTTGAGCAATCTTTGAGGGGGATTTTGGAATGATATTTCCTGCCATGATAGCACTGGTGTTTACCATGCGAGGTTCTCGTCTTTTGGAGACTTTATATGGTTTCTTACTGACATCTTGGAGGCAGCTTTCTGCTGGACTGTTTCAAGGATAATTTTTCTCACATGTTGAACACACAACCACTAGATGGTTTATGAGCCGTGCACGAGGGCTGTTGTTTTGAGGAGAGTCACGCGCATGAGATTGGAATAATGTTAGTTCCATTACCAGGTGTACTGGTAGATAGGACAGTTTGGCTATGGATGTGGAAGGGTAGCCCACAACATAGACAGACAACAGTATTCACAATTACGAGCACCCAAGCTTTAATGATCTTCCAGCAATAAAGGCTCTTAACATATCTCAATTAAGCAAGGACATAAACTTGGTTACAAACATATGTTAACCTTCAACCAGTGAATAACCCCAATAAAGAATTACCAATCAATAAAACGTAGATAAAGGACTGGTTTACAAGAATGCTTAAATTAAGTAAAATCATGAAAGCTAAGTTACAAATTTTATATTAAGCTTCAACAGGTGAATAACCCTAATAAAGAATTCTCATTTAAATAAAACAAAGATAGGAAAATGCCTTACCAAAATGCTTGAATTGTGTAAAATCATGAAAAGCTGAGTTACAACTTTTCTCACAAACTACTTAGGAATTTACAGCAAATAAACAAGTTTGATCTGTTTAACCAGAAGGTAACGGCCAAGTCCAAGCGACCGAAGCCACTCAGAGCGGACGACCGCCCCAACGCTGGCCATCAACCAACATCGTCACGGTCCAGTGGCCACCGTGCTAAAACAAACTAACGTTTCGGTAAGCGACCGACAGCAACACAGGAGTAACAGTGACTGAAAGTCGGAGTACGCCTTACGAAACACGGCACACCCTGAAGCGGGAGCAGGGACAGCTGACTAGCGACCATACAACCGCGAGCAAACAAATCTCACGCCGCCCGTACTAATGCGGGAAATGATAGCGAGCGACAAGGCGCCACGCGCAAAGCAGCAACCGCGCCTACCCCTCGACCACAGAATGTGCCCTGTCTCCTTGTCTATGGTAATCCAATTTATAGCACACAAGAAACGATTTAATAATGGCATTAGTTCAACGCAAGATCAGTTAATAGTTAGGTCCAGTAAAGATTTACCAACGGATTTACCTTCAAACCAACTTCCGGACCACAGGCGGAAATTAGTAAACTTGGCATAAGTTTTCACCAGACCGATAAACAAGAAATCAAATTAAACAGTTGACAAAAATACAGTCACGATACGCAAGCCCTTCAAGACCTTGCTATCTTACTCACGTTATCATTAACGGCGAAACATACACAAATGAATGACAAGAAATTCACCATTGAAAGCAAAAAAACAACACACCACAAAGGTTAAATTAATTAATTTGCAGACGAGCCAGTCACCGAAAGCTCAGTTCCACAAGATTAGGACTAACCTCACTCGGCAGCAATACATTTGTGTGCGTGATAACTAGGTTGCCCAAACAGGACTCCAATACCCAAAACAACAGGTCACACGTTAGCTGTCTTGTTCTCGGATAATAGGTACCACCGGGATAAGACAATCGCGACGCAAAAAAAAAAAAAAAAAAAAAAAAAAAAAAAAAAAAAAAAAAAATCTCTGAAATTACAGCTGCCTGCAGCAAAACAAATGAGTCAGGGTGCACGAACGTAAAGCACAAGCCACTGTTCCAGCCGGAGCGTAACCTTTTCAATGCTCATATGGACAGAACAACACACGTGGGCATAAAGGGAGCAGCAGATGCGTACCAAGCAAACTATACTGCGCCAAAATACGACCCACGTCACGTCCACAAACCGGAGCACTGCTCCTGGAGCTGGTGTCTGCTCGCTGGACTGCCGCAACTCTCTGTCACCCGGAAAGCGATGCTGACCGCCGCCTTGCTCAACGCTCCCTTCTCGGCCGTGCACAACTACTCTTCTCTTATCGCCTCAGAGTGCGGCCGCAATCCGTTCTCCCCTGCTGTCCGCCCCAGACTCCCGTACTCGCACTCACTCCCCCGTTAGGACCCGCTCCGACAGGAGGCGCTCGCGATCGCATACAGTGCCAACCTCAACCAGAGGAGTAATCGACAGCGTCTTGCGCCCGAGAGCCGCGCCGTGGCTCACCAGGTCTGTGTGATAGAGACCACAGCGTACCACATGGATGTGAACGTTCTGAAGTCCGTTCGTATATCATTAAAACGTTTAATAATGGTCACTAAAAATTGTCTTAAGTGCTCATATTTACTGATTTATCCTGAGAAGATTAGCGCCAGTAGAGCCTCCCTTGTGTTGTGGTATCAGATGCCAAATGTGGCGTATTGACACCAAATGTATTGGATGGGTGTCAGGAGTTGCCGTATTAAAACTCGGCGAGAACATTCCAAATGATTTATTTATTTCCACTACAGTGCTCTTGCCGCGCGGGATAAGCCGAGCGGTCTAAGGCGCTGCAGTCATGGACTGTGGGGCTGATCCCGGCGGAGGTTCGAGTCCTCCCTCGGGCATGAGTGTGTGTGTTTGTCCTTAGGATAATTTCCGGTGTGTGTCGGGAGCCGAGACAACTGCCCGCGGCAAGCGAGCTGAAGAGTGGCCTGCCCTAGCTGGCTGCGGACCCCGCGTTGGCCTCAGAGGGTCGAACCAACAACCCGCCGTTGACTGGGACGTTGGTGCCCCATCTGTAGCTGCGTGTAGCCCGTCGGTGTGACACGCTCCGCTGTCCAGGAGAGTTGCCACACTTGAATGTCTCTCATTAGAAAACAACACTTAATTATAGACGGCTGCGCACCTCTGTTTCGCTAATGCACCGCTTCGTGTCACATATGCAAAACACTTAGGTTGGCCGGACTCCCTCTTCTGCCTGTGACTTGCGCCATGGAAACTGCTGTGTGCGCGCTCTCTGGCAGTTCCACGCCGTTGTGGCCTCTATTTGCCTTCGCAACTGCTGTTATGTGTAACTTACTGCCATCTGGCCTGCGCCTGGCTGTAACTCATGCTCCGAATATCGCACAAAACTAACTTTCCCTATCCTAAACGGTGGTGCCGCTACACTTGTATCTAATCTGGAAATATTGATATTGAACATTACATTCATCACGAACGTATGTTGTAACAGATGGTGCATCTAATACAGAATCCAACACCTGCTGTTAGTAATAGTTATACCATTAATTGTGAAAACAGTAATAGCTACAGGGAAAAGAAGATACCTTACACTGTTGTGACAAAAGTTGTGGGATAGCAATATGCGTACATACAGACTGCTTTAGTATCGCGTACAAGAGGTATGAAAGGGCAGTGCATTGATGTATCTGTCATTTGTACTGAGGTGATCCATGTGAAAAGCTGTCAGACTTGATTATGGATGCACGACGGGAATTAAACAGGATTTGAACACGGAATGGTAGTTGGAGCTAGACGTATGGAACATTCCATTTCGGAAATCGTTAGGGGGTTCAGTATTCAGAGATCCACAGTATCAAGAGTGGTGAAGTTTAGGATTGGTAAGCAGGGCACATGGGCTGTTGGAATGGAATGCTGACCCCATTTGAGGATACAAAGGTTTATTTTCACCACGTTAATTAAAACAGAGCACTGATAACAACACGATGATTAATTAGCACTTGCAAATTGCGGTGATCCACACCGACTATTCGACTGTATAAAAGCATTGAGAATAATTCAAAAAAATTTAAGAGAAAAACAACCTTATGGTCCCAACTTTAAATTAATAAAAAATTACTTTACACAAATATAGCTTGTTGTGAAATTAAGTTAATTATCAGACGTTGTGAATATGAAAAGTAACAATTTGTAAAAGCTATGACTTCTCAGAAAATACTCAAATAGCATGATCTCATAAATATGTGAATTAAGTATTATGGAAAACATTCGGCACTACGATGTTATGATAGCCTGAAAGATCTACACAGCAATCAGCACATTCTCGACGTTTGGAGTGCACGTCGGCCGCGCGTCTGAATTCCGTGCTGGAGAGCTCAAGTGACAACAACAGGCAGGAGGGCCCGCGCACACCAGTAACGGCTTCTAGAACACACAAATCCAATATTAATTCACAATGCACTAAAATACTAAAACCAACAGCCAAGCACTGAGTTGCGCCAAATGCAGAAAGAGGTGTTAAACGTTACTATTAAAGCAATAGTTCATTAAAAAATCTCCAATGACGTGAAATTTCACTTGATAAATTTATAAACCAGATTTATTTCAAGGCGATAATGACCAGACACTCTGCACGCAACCTTAAATACGAAAGCACCGCTTGACGGAGCAAAATTGTTACTATTATAGTTGCCAACAAGGAAGAAATTTGCAATTGCAACTTAAATTAGCGGCTGAAGTTTTATACTGAGAATAAACTTTGATTCATAAAATTGACCACTTAATATATTTACAATAATAATAAGAAAAGGAATCGCCGAATATCGGCCACAATTGTAATTCACGATAAATGCAAAGGAACCAGGGCACAGCGCATTTACATGGACTTGCAATACCAAGTGTCCCAGATACACGTCGAAGTGATTTACGGAATGACTAGCGGAAATCAAAGTGCTGTATGGAACAATCACATCCAAAATTTCCACCACAAAATGGCTCACCATTTAAAGTTAGTCCAGGAGCTCGCTGTTAACATGCACGCCACGTTAAACTCCCGCGCTCTCTTCAGGATTTGAGACAGACACGACTCTTAAACAGAGTCTATGTTGACCGGGGCCCGCATCTCGTGGTCGTGCGGTAGCGTTATCGCTTCCCACGCCCGGGTTCCCGGGTTCGATTCCCGGCGGGGTCAGGGATTTTCTCTGCCTCGTGATGGCTGGGTGTTGTGTGCTGTTCTTAGGTTAGTTAGGTTTAAGTAGTTCTAAGTTCTAGGGGACTTATGACCACAGCAGTTGAGTCCCATAGTGCTCAGAGCCATTTGAACCATATGTTGACCGGTGACTGCTTCCGCGCTCCAGTTCCGCTCGCCGCCAGACCCAGGCGCCGGAGAGTCAACATCGTGCGTCCTCGCACTACACCAAGCGCCGACTGACTACTAACAGTGCTCCTTGCGCTGTCTTCCCTTCGTCACTGCCCCAACCGAGTCTCACCTCGCGAGCCGCGGCCGTCCTAAATAGAGGGCGGTAGCCAACCAGGACGCCGCAAAGCGCTTTGTTTCGACAGAGATACTATGCTGCCAAGAGCATCGCAGGAAGTCACAGCTCAAATAGTGTGCCGACAATATCTAATTTCAGTCATTACCTGTCACAACGGACACAGCAGTAACCGATGGCCTTCACTTAACGATCTACATCTATATCTACATTTATACTCCGCAAGCCACCCAACGGTGTGTGACGGAGGGCACTTTACGTGCCACTGTCATTACCTCCTTTTCCTGTTTCAGTCGCGTGTGGTTCGCGAGAAGAACGACTGCCGGAAAGCCTCCGTGCGCGCTCGAATCTCTCTAATTTTACATTCGTGATCTCCTCGGGAGGTATAAGTAGGCGGAGGCAATATATTCGATACCTCATCCAGAAACGTACCCTCTCGAAACCTGGACAGCAAGCTACACCGCGATGCAGAGCGCCTCTCTTGCAGATTCTGCCACATAAGTTTACTAAACATCTCTGTAACGCTATCACGCTTAACCAAATAACCCTGTGACGAAACGCGCCGCTCTTCTTTGAATCTTCTCTATCTCCTCCGTCAACCCCACCTGGTACGGATCCCACACTGATGAGCAATACTCAAGTATAGGTAGGAAGCCGCGGCGTTTGCGTAGAGTTGTCACTGCTAACAAACAAGCAACACTGCGTGAAATAACCGCAAAAATTAATGTAGAATGTACGACGAACGTGCCCATTAGAAGAGAGCAGCGAAATTTGGCGCTCTTAACAGTACGACATCTCCAGCGCCTCTCCTGGGCTGGTCACTATATCGATTGGATGCTAGACGACTGGAAGACCATGCCTGTCGGCTAAGTCCCGATTTCAGTTGGTAAGAGTTAATGGTAGGGTTGGAGTACGGCGCAAACCCCCACGAAGCATGGGCCCAAGCTGTCCACAGGGGAGCGTGCAAGCTGGTGTGGGCTGTGTTTACATGGAATAGGCTGGTCCTCTGTTCCAACTGAACTTCTTGGATACCATTTGCCACTCATGGACTTCATGTTGCTGCACTTCGCTTGCCGAAAGGAGGACTGACACCATATTAGGACGTATGCTGTGATTATTGTCTCCACAGTGTATATTTGCTTGTTAAAAGTAGAATAATGAAAATAAACAACAGGAAGGTTGATTTACTTTATTTATTTGCTCTTATCTTTGTCTGTTATCTACATTGTTGTTGTTGTGGCCTTCAGTCCTGAGACTGGTTGGATGCAGCTCTCCATGCTACTCTATCATGTGCAAGCTTCTTCATCTCCCAGTACCTACTGAAACCTACATCCTTCTGAATCTGCTTAGTGTCTTCATCTCTTGGTCTCCCTCTACGATTTTTACCCTCCACGCTGCCCTCCAGTACTAAATTGGTGATCCCTTGATGCCTCAGAACATGTCCTACCAACAGATCCCTTCTTCTGGTCAAGTTGTGCCACAGACTCCTCTTCTCTCCAATTCTGTTCAATACCTCCTCATTAGTTATGTGATCTACCCATCTAATCTTCAGCATTCTTCTGTAGCACCACATTTCGAAAGCTTCTATTCAATTCTTGTCTAAACTATTTATCGTCCATGTTTCACTTCCATACATGGCTCCACTCAATACAAATCCTTTCAGAAACGACTTCCTGACATTTAAATCTATACACGATGTTAACAAATTTCTCTTCTTCAGAAACGCTTTCCTTGCCATTGCCAGTCTACATTTTGCTCCCCAAATAGCAAAACTCTTTTACAACTTTAAGTGTCTCATTTCCTAATCTAATTCCCTCAGAATCACCCGACTTAATTCGACTACATTCCATTATCCTCGTTTTGCTTTTGTTGATGTTCATCTTATATCCTCCTTTCAAGACACTGTCCATTCCGTTCAATTGCTCTTCCAAGTCCTTTGCTGTCTCTGACAGAATTACAATGTCATCGGCGAACCTCAAAGTTTTTACTTCTTCTTCATGGATTTTAATACCTACTCCTAACTTTTCCTTTGTTTCCTTTACTGCTTGCTCAATATACAGATTGAATAGCATCGGGGAGAGGCTACAACCCTGTCTCACTAACTTCCCAATCACTGCTTCCCTTTCATGTCCCTTGACTCTTATAACAGCCATCTGCTTTCTGTACAAATTGTAAATAGCCTTTCGCTCCCTGTATTTTACCCCTGCCACCTTCAGAATTTGAAAGAGAGTATTCCAATCAACATTATCAAAAGCTTTCTCAAGTCTACAAATGCTAGAAACGTAGGTTTGCCTTTCCTTAATCTTCCTTCTAAGATAAGTCGTAGGGTCAGTATTGCCTCACGTGTTCCAACATTTCTACGGAATCCAAACTGATCTTCCCCGAGGTCGGCTTCTACCAGTTTTTTCATTCGTCTGTAAAGAATTCGCGTTAGTATTTTGCTGCTGTGACTTATTAAACTGATAGTTCGGTAATTTTCACATCTGTCAACACCTGCTTTCTTTGGGATTGGAATTATTATATTCTTCTTGAAGTCTGAGGGAATTTCGCCTGTCTCATACATCTTGCTCACCAGATGGTAGAATTTTGTCAGGACTGGCTCTCCCAAGGCCGTCAGTAGTTCTAATGGAATGTTGTCTACTCCCGGGGTCTTGTTTTTACTTAGGCCTTTCAGTGCTCTGTCAAACTCTTCAAGCAGTATCATATCTCACATTTCTTCTTCATGTACCTCTTCTTCCATTTCCATAATATTGTCCTCAAGAACACCGCCCCTGTATAGACCCTCTATATACTCCTTCCACCTTTCTGCTTTCCCTTCTTTGCTTAGAACTGAGTTTCCATCTGAGCTCATGATATTCATGCAAGTGGTTCTCTTTTCTCCAAAGGTCTTTTTAATTTTACTGTAGGCAGTATCTATCTTATCCCTCGTGAGATAAGCCTCTACGTCCTTACATTTGTCCTCCAGCAATCCCTCCTTAACCATTTTGCACTTCCTGTCGATCTCATTTTTGAGACGTTTGTATTCCTTTTTGCCTGCTTCACTTACTACATTTTTGTATTTTCTCCTTTCATCAATTAAATTCATTATCTCTTCTGTTACCCAAGGATTTATACTAGCCATCATCTTTTTACCTGTTACCTACAAGTACTCTGGAAAGATAATCATCATTTGGATTTGCAGCTCCTTGTGTTTACCGTATTTGCAATTGAAATTGTAGGGTGTATGGTCCGCCAGATATGCAAACCACCGTTTTTTCCAAGTTCCCAAACTTGTTTCAGCACCATTGTGCCATCATCAGTGGGTTTCCGTTTTATTTAATCTGTAATGTGAACATTTTTACTATATGATTACAAAATTATGTGGATATGTAGTTCACACAACAACGACAATTACACTTTGTTTTGGTGAAGTGCACAGTGCTTTTACGACGTTATTTGTGAAAATACATGTTATATTTACGTGTGCATCACAAGACCTCACCATGATGCTGAGAATAAAAGGGCTTGCCACACGAAAACGTAAGTAAAAACGAATATAGGCGCGAAATATCGCGACAGACTAAATTACGTTTAGATGATAGGTTAACTCACTACAAAATTTCTCATCTCCATAGTTTGGTTGCATATGACAAGCTATCTGTAATAAATAATACGCAAGAGGTCCTGAAAAATCATGCCCACCAAGTGTAAAAGTATCAACAAAAAGAAGAACGAATTATTGTTTCAACTAGATATCCACACATTTTTGTAATTATTTAGTAAAAATTTTCACATTACAGATTAAATAAAACGAAAACCCACTGATGATGGCACAGTGGTGCTGAAACATGTTTGGTAACTTGGAAAAAACGGTGTTTTGCATAACTGGCGGACCTTACATCCTACAGTTATTGTGGGAAGATCATATGTCGCACAGAACTGTATTGCGCTTTTATATATTTACATAAAATTTAAATGGTACTAATGGATCTCAGCATTATGATATTTCGGGAGGAAAAGCAAAATAAGTAGGAGAGAACAGAAATCGAGAGACAGAAATGGAAGATGGCTGTTTAGACTGATTACCTGTTGTGGTCACAAAGGTGTACAGAGTATCTTTTGACCCCTGGTACGCAGATATAAGGTAATGTGAAACCAAGAAAGTACATGTCATTGAATCGCTGCACTGTACCTATTTCCACACCAAAGGTTTGATTATGTTTAAATTACAATTCCCTCCACTATACTACACTTTTCTGCACAACACTGTGGTCCTTGGTATGAGAGAGAAGACTTCTTTTTCTTATTTCTTTCTGAGTTGTTAGTCCTTGCGTGATGAGACATTAGCGAGGATTCACAAGAGTTATACCGCTGTACCACGCAAGGCGTAGAGATTGGGAGGTGACTGTCAGGGTATCAGGTTTAGCTTGGGACACGGCTCCCCTTTCCTAGTTACGGCACAGACGAGCGAATTACCAAACACATTCCTGTCCCTGTCTGGACGTCCAGATTGGGGCTGTGGGTCGTCACAACCATAGGCATAAGACAGGACATTGGAGATGGTGAGAGATGGAACTTGGTAAGATGCCAGTAACGAAGAAGACTGACAAAGGGTCATATCGTATTTGATAAACCGTTACTCAGTCGTCATTCATAAACCCGACGGTCTGATTAGCCTTGCGATAGAATTGTTGTAATCTTTATTTATTACCTGATTCTTAACGTCACTGGTCATTATCTGCTGGTAGAGCATATTAAATAACAAATGATGTCCATCTATACCTAATTCCTGCTGTAACACAATGCTTCTACTACAGTCCGGTTAATTTACGCTCTATTTAAAGCAAAAGCACTTTCTTACGTTTTTCTTAACGTTTATGAATTCGTATCTTCTGACCTATGTGTCGTACAATGACATATTTTTGTATGTACATTCAGTGATATAGTGGGTACTGCGAACAGACCATATTGTGGACAGAATCGGTAGAAAAGAAATAGTAATTTAAAAGGTCATGTCTAGTGCTGAAATTTTGCTGTTTTATTGTAATGCGTAAAAGCTGGTGAGTAGGAATTACTAACTCACATCTGAATGTTTCTTTTCTTTAAAAAAGAACACTTGTAAACTATGAGCATGTAGCCATATTTACAAAATAGTTTGTGAATAGTTTCTGATGTGAATATAAAATGACTCTTTCCATACCATTGAGACCTCCTGTGCGAGTGAACCATGCAACATGAAATTAACTACATGCTCAGACAGCGATTTTGTGTGCGTGCGTGGGGGTGGAGGGTGCTGGAAGGTTTCTTGGGGAATGGCAGACCATTCTTCACGGAGTGTTACACTGAGGTATCGATGTCGGTGGGTGAGACCTGGCACGAAGTCGGCGTTCCGAAACATCCCAAAGATCTTCTGTAGGATTCAGGTCAGGACTCTGTGCAGGCCAGTCCATTACAGGGACGTTATTGTCATGTAACCCCTCTGCCATTATTATGAACAGACGCTCGATCGTGTTGAAAGATGCTATCGCTATTCCCGAATTGCTCTTCAACAGTGGAAAGCAATAAGGGACTTAAATTTTCAATTCAGGCCTGCGCTGTGACAGTGCCACTCAAAACAACAAGGGGTGCAAGCCCCCTCCATAACACCATTGCCTCCGAATTTTACTGCTGGCACTACATACACTGGCAGATGACGTTCATCGGGCATTCGCTATACCCACACCTTGCCATCGGATCGCCACATTGTGTACCGTTATTCGTCACTCCACACAACGTTTTTCCACAGTTCAGTCGTCCAATGTTTACACTTCTTACACCAAGCGAGGAGTCGTTTGACATTTAGTGGCGTAATGTGTGGCTTATGAACAGCTGCTCGACCATGAAATCCAAGTTTTATCACCTTCCACCTAACTGTCAAATTACTTGCAGTGGATCCTGATGCAGTTTGGAATTCCCGTTTAATGGTCTGGATAGATGTCTGCCTGTCACACATTACGACCCTCTTCAACTGTCCGCGGTCTCTGTCAGTTAACAGACGAGGTCGGCCAGTACGCTTTTGAGCCGTACGTGTCTCTTCACGTTTCCACTTCACTATCATATCGGAAACAGTGGACCTAAGGATGTTTAGAAATGTAGAAATCTCGCGTGCAGATGTATGATACAGGTGACACACAATCACCTGACCACGTTCTAAGTCCGTGAGTTCCGCCGAGCGCCCCATTCTGCTCTCTCACGATGTCTAATGACTATTGAGGTCGCTAATATGGAGTACCTGGCAGTAGGTGGCAGAACAATGCAACTAATATGAAAAATGAGTGTTTTTGGGGGTGTCCGAATACTTTTGATTACATACGAGGTGTGGCTAGAAAAAAACCGGACTAGTACTGGTGAAACAATAAAACGAATGCAATAAGGCTGAAAGTCGCGTGGCCTGTCACGTGACTCTCGCTCCGCCTACTGCTCGAGTTTCATCTGCCTCCTGCACTCAGTCTGCCCGTGGCGTCTGTTTTAAGTAGTTTACGTTTTGTCTGTGCGTCGGAAAATGTTGAGTGTACAGAAAGAACAGCGTGTTAACATCAAATTTTGTTTCAAACTAGGAAAATCTGCAAGTGAAACGTTTGTAATCTTGCAACAAGTGTACGGCGATGATTGTTTATCGCGAACACAAGTGTTTGAGTAGTTTAAACGATTTAAAGATGGCCGCGAAGACACCAGTGATGACACTCGCACTGGCAGACCATTGTCAGCAAAAACTGATGCAAACATTGAAAAAATCCGTAAACTTGTTCGACAAGATCGCCTTTTAACAATCAGAGCAGTGTCTGAGTTAACAGGAGTTGACAAGGAAAGTGTTAGGCATATTCTTCATGAAAGTTTCAACATGAACAAAGTGTGTTCAAAAATGGTTCCAAAGTGTCTCACAATTGAACAGAAGGAACGCCGAAGAATGATTTGTTCTGACATCCTGGAAAACATTGAAAGTGATCCCACCTTCTTACAAAATGTTATTACTTGCGATGAATCGTGGTTTTTTACTTACGATCCCGAAACTAAACGCCAATCGATGCATTGGAAAACTCCTGGTTCTCCACGACAAAAAAAAAGCACGAATGTCAAAATCGAAATTCAAGGCAATGATGATTGTTTTTTTTTGACATCAAAGGGATTGTGCACATTGATTGGGTACCAGAGGGACAAACAGTGAATCAGCATTACTACATTAGCGTCCTGGCTACCCTACGTGAGCGAGTACGGAGAAAACGGAACGATTTGTGGAGAAAAAAGTCATGGATCCTTCACCAAGACAATGCCCCAGCTCACAGTGCGTTGTCAGTGAAGACGTTTTTGGCAAAACACAACAATCCCATCTTAGATCATCCACCCTACTCACCTGATTTGGCCCCCTGTGACTTTTTTCTTTTCCCTAAAGTCAAGTCAGCTTTGAAAGGAACTAGATTTGAGACTGTTGAAGCAGTAAAAGAAAAAGCGACGGAAGTAATGTATGGACTTACCGAAAATGATCTGCAGCATTGCTATGAACAGTGGAAAATTCGTATGGAGCGGTGTAGAGACCGAGGAGGAGAGTACATTGAAGGAGATAACATGAAATTGTAAATAATTGTAAATAAATGTTTTTTCCAGCATCAGTCCGGTTTTTTTCTAGCCGCACCTCGTAGTGTTTGTCTCAATGAGTAGACTATGAGAGCATTTTAAATTTTTAAATTCGGGCAGTTATTAAACAAGTACTGAAAATAAAATTTTTAGTGCCCCTGGAATCCGTTAGATAGGCAACGTGCACAGACAACTGTCTGTAGTTGTAATGTTGATGTAATAGCTATTTTCAGTTATTTTTCTTATACAAATCTTTAAATGTAAGTAATATTTTGAACGAATGTGGTCTTATCTGTAAATGTGTGCATTTGTTGTTGTAAAATTGTCAGTATCATCAGAACTTAGTGTTTCCTGCAAACGAGGCACTATGGCCTGCAGGAGATCACTGTCTGTGTAATCAAACTGAAGAGAAGACAGTTGAAGTTGGATAGGTATTGTAAGTCAGGGAACTACGTTAGAAGGAGATCGATTAGTCTATTCTAATAAGTCAAAGATTTTTTGTTTTAAATTGAGACAAGTTGCGGGTTGTGGTGCGTGGAGAAGGAAAAAGAGGAACGGTTGCGAGAAGTTAAAATGGAGTGGTACTGGAAAATTATGAGGCGCACTTCTGTCAGGGATGGAGCAGTGGCTTCTTGGTATAACGTAGACACTGGTGGATCGTAACTGAACATCAAGCATACAAAATATTCAGTAGCAGTGAAGAGGACATAAGAAGAGAAGCGGCTGATCTCATGACGGAAGAAGAAGCAGAGTTAAGTTTTGGGTGATGATGTTATGTCAAGGAAAGAAGAGAGCAAGAATGAGGATTCGCGTAGTGGTGGATGGCACATGCGGCGTGGTTTTGAAGATCTGATCTACTGATTGGACTTTGACTTGAATCTATCAAACAGAATGTGAACGGACTGTGTTGTACGAAGAATGGAGGTGCGTGAACTTCTCTTTAAACTAGGTAAAAGGCTTACTTGGCCTGTCTAAAGCAGATGAAAGGTAACGAAGATACGAATTCCGTTTTTCAGTATTTTTGAACGTTAATATGGGTCTTTATTAGAACAATTTTGATCAGTTCTGTTTTATTATGTGAGGAAGTGTACGTCGTTCAGTCAAACAAATCTGTTGGGCAAGTACATTATTAATACACACAGTGTGTACTTTACCTACAGATGACATCTAAGTGCTATCATGAAGTTTTCTATGAGAAGTATATAAAGTTAGTAGAGTTTTGGAGAAAACTTTTTTTACATAATTTACGAAAGTTGAGTCGCCACCATCTTTCGCTGCCAGCAGCTGTCACTGGACTCAGGCTGGACAGAGTCTCAGAATTACATCTTTATGTATACATGCGAAATGAATCACCCAAAAACGTGTGTACGTCGATGCCCTAACAAGGGAACCTCCCCATCGCACCCCCCTCAGATTTACTTATAAGTTGGCACAGGGATAGGCCTTGAAAAACTGAACACAGATCAATCGAGAAAACAGGAAGAAGTTGTGTGGAACTATGAAAAAAATAAGCAACATATACAAACTGAGTAGTCCATGCGCAAGATAGGCAACATAAAGGAGAGTGTGAGCTGACGAGCGCCGTGGTCCCGTGATTAGCGTGAGCAGCTGCGAAACGAGAGGTCCTTGGTTCAAATCTTCTCTCAGGTGAAAGTTTTAATTTTTTATTTTCAGATAATTATCAAAGTTCAGGCACTCACACATAATCAACTTCGCTCTCCAAAATTCCAGGACATGTTCAGATTTGCTTGGACATATACAGAATTTGACGGTCTACGCACGGAAACATTTGAAAACGTAAAAAACATATGTTTTGACAGAGCACAGGGAAAACTGTGCGACTCTGAAACTGTTGCATTCATTTGACGCAGTTTATGTGACAAACTCTTATGTTTTCATCACTTTTTTTGGAGTGATTATCACATCCACAAGAAAACCTAAATCGGGCAAGGTAGAAGAATCTTTTTACCGATTCGCCAAGTGTGCAAGTTAGGTGGGTCGACAACATATTCCTGTCATGTGACGCACATGCCGTCACCAGTGTCGTAAAGAATATATCAGACGTGTTTTCCTGTGGAGGAATCGGTTGACCTATGACCTTGCGATCAAATGTTCTCGGTTCCTATTGGAGGGGTACGTCCTTTCGTCTACTAATCGCACGGTTTTGCGGTGCGGTCGCAAAACACAGACACTAAACTTATTACAGTGAACAGAGACGTCAATGAATGAACGGACAGATCATAACTTTGCGAAAATAAAGAAAGTAAAACTTTTACTCGAGGGAGGATTCGAACCAAGAACCTCTCGCTCCGCAGTTTATGACTCTAACCACGAGACCACGGCGCTCATCAGCTATTATTGTCCTTTATGTTGCCTATTGTGCACATGGACTACTCAGTTTGTATATTTTGCTTATTTTTTCATAGTTCCACACAACTTCTTCCTGTTTTCTCGATTGGTCTGTGATCAGTTTTTCAAGACCTATCCACTGTGTCAATTTATAACCAAATCTGAGAGGGGTGCGATGGGGAGGTTCCCTTGTAAGATGCAAACTCCTGTATCTCAAGGCAATTTAATGATGGAAAGCACAGTAGAGCACTGTTGAAAATCAAGCAACTATACAATAAAAGAGAAAAACTGTTTTGTATTTTAAAAACTCTAGGAGTTAATTCACGGTGTCAGTACCGGGCGTATAGTGAGCGCAGAATGCAATGGTCGGTAGATGCACAGATGGGAGGGCATGCGTAGAGTGCGGCAGCGGTGGCGGATGAGGGTAGGCAATGTAGGGGAAATGCCGAGTGCGGGAGGGGAAGTGCTGAATTGAGGCCTACACTCACATTTTTTTTGTAAACATTAAGTTGGGCCCCTTCACGCCCACACTTGCATGGTGATCATTCAAAAGGATCTGTCACTTCTGCTTTGGTTAGTGTCTAAAAAGAATTCTGCCAAAAAGGCAGCGATTTATTTTCGCCTGGCTTGTTAATGATTTGTAATTTTCAGAGAAGCGCCATAAGTGCAGAATTTTGAATAAAACCTACACATTTCTCCTGTTGCCACGTTAAAATTTACTTATCTTGCCAAAACTCAGCGGAGTTTACAAAATCTTACCACACTAACGTGTTGTGCAGACGCAACTGCGAAGAGAATTCTGAAATGGTGATTTATTAAATGAGGAGCTGAGGAAAAATAAGATCAGCATCTTTTGAAAAAGCAAATTATCGGTACAAAATAAACGTTTAATGCTCTCACGCATGTTGTTCCAAAACCCAGAGCATTTCTCATTTCACCAACCATCGACAGCTCTTTAAAATTATATTCTATCATCGGCAAAGTCTGTAGTTATTACAATAACAAGGTAGATAATGAAGTTTTGCATATAACCATGCGACAAAATACTCTTCTCTTTATGCCTTTATGTGCTATCATTTGCAAAACCTCATTTCGATACCTCAAAACGTTTATGGAATATGTGGAATTTTATGGATATGGCCGTCTGACTATCGCTGACACGATCAGTTCAAATGGTTCAAATGGCTCTGAACTCTATGGGACATAACATCTGAGGTCATTAGTCCCCTAGAACTTAGAACTACTTCAACCTAACTAACCGAAGGACATCACACATATCCATGCCCGACGCAGGATTCGAACGTGCTATCGTAGCGGTCGCGCGGTTCCAGACTGAAGCGCCTAGAACCGCTCGGCCACGCCGGCCAGCGACGCAATGTTTTCTCGAGGCTGGTGACAGAGGTCTCCACTAGGTTAAGCTGCAACATATTATGTAATGTGCACCAAACGCAAAATAATACCGACCCCTATTTTTCAATACAAACTTCTTCGAATTTCTCACAGTGTCACACTTCCAAGTAAATCAAAATAACTACGACCATCAACGAAATGCTGGGCACATCATAATCAACCAGACATACAAAGCTAAAGATCAGTTTCTATAAAATCCTTTGAGAAAGATTACAGGGCGTACGCCTCGGTTCTTTCAGCGCCGAGCGGCCGGAAAAGGTGGCAAACGAAAGAATGAACTCACCCAGCACTTTTGGACGAAAACTCGCCACTGCGCATCGGCCACCGTATCCTGAGCGGGCTTTACGTGTAACTGTACACACAACAATAGTGACACTCTCAGAGTTATCAGACGTACAGCGTCAACATAAATACAGTTTGTTACACACATACAGCTTGTAAATATTTTACCTGATTTAACAGCGTATTTTTAATTCACTGAAAGGACGTGTATAGTAACACCCATGTTTCGTTATTATGCTGACTTTGAAATATAGTCTCTGTACAGTGATCTAGACTAACAACGTCATTTACTCACGTAGTTAATCTACAGCGAAGCGCCAAAGAAACTGGTATAGGCATGCGTATTCAAACACAGAAATGTGTAAACAAACATCGCTACGGCCGGAAAAAGATCCTGCAAGAACGGGACCAACGACGACTCAAGAGAATCGTTCAATGTGACGGAAGTACAAGCCTTCCGCAAATTGCTGCAGATTTCAATACTGTGCCATCAACAAGTGTCAGAGTGCGAACCATTCAACGAATCATCATCGATATGGGCTTTTGGAGCCCTATTCCCACTCGTGTACCCTTAATAACTGCACAACACAAAGCTTTACGCCTCGCCTGGGCCCGTCAACGCCGACATTGAACTGTTGATGACTCGAAACATGTTGCCTGGTTGTACGAGCCTCGTTTCAAATTGTATCGAGCGGATGGACGTATACAGGTATGGAGACAACCTCATGAATCCATGGGTTCTGCATGTCGGCAGAGAACTGTTCAAGCTGGTGGAGGCTCTGTAATGGTGTCGGGTGTGTGCAGTTGGAGTGATATGGGACCCATGATAAGTCTAGACACTACTCTGATAGGTCACACATAAGGAAGCATCCTGTGTTATCACCTGAATAACTTGTATCAATTCATGTTCGTTATCCATTCCGACGGACTTGGGCAATTCCAGAAGGACAATGCGACACCACAAATGTGAAGAATTGCTACAGAGTAGCTCCAGGAACACTTTTTCTGAGTGTAAACACTTCCGCTGGACACTAAACTCCCCAGACATGTGTGGGATGCCTTGCAACGTGCTGTTCATAAGACATCTCAACCCCCTCATACTGTTACTGATTTATGGAGAGCCCTGCAAGATTCATGGTGTCAGTTCCCTCCAGCACTACTTCAGACATTAGTCGAGTCCATGCCACGTCAAGTGCGGCACTTCTGCGTGATCGCGAGACCCTACGCGATATTAGGCAACTGCACCAGTTTCTTTCGCTCTTCAGTGTATTTGTACGTTAATACTCTGCATTTTGTTGCATAGTATGAGTGTGTGAGTACATATACTGGTTGTAGCAGCAAAGGAAGAAGTGAGACAGTGCAAAGGAATAGTAAACTTGTTTATCTGTGCAGTTAGTTATTATTTGAGCAGTTGTAAAGAGCAAAATAAAGAATTTCTTTTGCATATATCAGGATTGTCATCGAATTAGTGAGATACTGCGACGATTTAGTACAGAGTAACAGTTCATTTTTCTCTTTATTTTGCTAAAATGGTAGCAAGTGTAAGAACCGTCATGTCATCCGAATCATGCAACTTATAGTATGGTTGTAAAGTTGATGAAAACAGATCAGCGAACAACAGACTGAGCTATTAAGGACCGTATTAATCACAACACGGCCAATACGTGGCAAATGCGCGGCGTAGTACAAAAATGTCTGCCAGGTTTACAGCTGGTTCAGTAGTTCTAGTTTTCGTGCAGACTATGTGATGTGACTTCGGCGCAGCTTGCCTGTATGTTAAACGTCCTGCAGAGCTAGAATTTTCCATGGCACAGTGGAGATGGTTCCTTTTATAATGGAACCGGCAGCATCGGCATTAGACTGTGAATGAATCTGTTCCGTAGAGGTTAATCCCGGTTCATTCTGAAGAACAACTCTCATTGCCCATTCGCGTGGAAGAAAAGTTGATTCATTGATGGTGAAGAAGGAGTATTGGGGTTAATGTAACGTCGAATGCCGCACGAGTTGTTACTACAAACACTCAACTGCGCAACTGCCAAGAGACGTTTGGGCTTAGAGAGAGGTTGGGGGCCTTAGTCCTGCAAGTGCAATAAATGTCAGGTATTTTCGCCAGCGTTACGTTTCCGTTATCTCGCTGAGATACCACATCCGCTCTAAGAGTATAAAGATTCTTTTTCATGGTGTGCTGCTAAGCGCTGGAGCGCTGGTGGCCCTTCACGTATCTTTAAACACGCCTTCACTTGCTGTAACAGCGACAGGTGATGCTGCATTCTTTGTAGCTATCTTATTCGCATTGATGGCTGAGCCAAGTGGCGCAGTTAAAGAAGTTAGACTTCTGTTCTAAAGCAAAGGAATCCAGGTCCCTGTTTGGCCATTCAAATTTAGTTACTACGTGAATTTGGCAAATCACGAGTCGATGGGCAGCACAGTTTATTGAACAACGTCACGACGGCTCGATTCTTACTCCACTGCGATACTGCTCTGTCCGAGTCTATCTCACTGTAGACGACATATTACACTTCTTCTTCGAAAAGGGAGTCTTTTAGTTAATTAATGAATTAATTATGCATTCATGAGATCATCTGAATGAATAAGTTTAAAGGCGATTCATGTAAGATTTGTATGTGTATATGGCTGCATGCAAAAACATTTACAGAACATTAAATTAAACAACTGCATAAATTTAATAAAATTAATTTATATATCTTTGTGACGACTCATTTTGCAAGTGAAAAGCAATGTAACAACAAAAGAATCAGTAAATGATAACAGGATCACTAGTCAAACCATGCTTTTTCACCGGTGGCTAAATCTCTCTGATGTTATGTTCATAATGACAAGACAATCATGATGCACACACACGCACACACACACCCACCCACACACACACACACATACACACACACACACACACACAAACTGTTTTGATTTCTGTCTGGGACAATGGACAACATTACCACAGAAATTGCTTAAATTAAATACGCGAGTACTTCCAATTCCCAGTTATAATCAAAGTCTTCGGGAGATTAACTTGGTTGTAAGGCAAATGCCGAACTGGTAGCACACTCCCATTTATTCCCCATTAGCAAACCCCTGCCCCTCTACCAGCATGCCTGCTGGAGGTTACTTGCAATGCAGATTGGTGATGGTCTGTATGCTTCGTAGGATCACCAGTTTTTGTGATTTTGCATCTTCTCTTTCTTTCTTATCTGTCACACATTTACGATTCAGAGTCCAGTTTTGACTTCACATCGTAGACAGATAACTTAATCAATGAAAGCTCCTGCGATAGAAAGAAGTTATAGAATGAAATATATGTTCAGATAGACGTAATGAAATTCCAGCAAGAGACAGTACCGACTGCTGGAGTAACCGAAATGCAAATGTAGTACGGTATACTTAGGTCATACAGTTAAAGCACGCCTAAAAGAGCACGAACGGCATGTGCCCCTCTAGCAATCCAGCAAGTCAGCCGTAGCGTGTCATTTTCAAATATTCAGTCAAAATATAGACTCTGCTAATGTTCACGTTTTAGCGAAGGCACTGCATCACTGAAAATGAAAAGTGAGAGGGCAATCGAGGCTGCTAAACACCAGAACAATTTTAATCGTGACGGCAGCTTGGTTGTCGGCTGTCAGTGGTACGGGGACGTCAGCAGCGTACTAAAACGTAACAACAAACGTAGGTACGCTCACGGCCCGCTCTGCAGCAAGTTGTACACCAGTGAACACTCCTTCGAAACTGGGCAACTTCAATGAATTAGCCACTCACCAACTTTTACGGTGATTAACGCTGACAGTACTCTCCTCAAATTCCCAAAAGTTTCATAGTGCACCTTTCTGTGAAGCCAGCTCTCGGAAACGTCGGATTCTAAGATTCTGGAAAGAATGACGAGGTACCAGAACTCAAGAAGTTGTACATGCAAGAATTAAATGGTCACTGCTCGAAAAACCAATGATAAACGTCTGTAGAAATCTAATTGCATTTGGAAAGATTCGAAGATCCGACCATCGAAATGGACAACGTTCGTCAGTGTCAAACAGAACGTCGGATCCTATCGGGTCACTTAAAATATGGCATAAAGTCGCGTAGGAGGCCTGCGAACATTGCACAAAATTATGTCAAAGCATAGGTTTTTCAAAGACGCCTTTTCATCAGTTGAGCACTAATGCTGAGGCAGTCCTGCTTGGAATGATTACTTCATTTTAAAATGTCTTTATAATACCTCCCACATCTTTACTCTTAATGACTTTGGTAAATCTGAATTTGTATATTGTTTGGCAGACATTCTGAATATGGGCTGCGCCCGAAAAGCGTCTGTATAAAAATGTTTCAGTACCGTAACCAGTTCATTTATAGCTGCCCATTTAACAATCAAATAACAAGTGTTCTCAATTCCAATCGGTTCCTTGTAGCTTCCTCAGAAATTCTCGCAAGAGTGGCAAAAAGGTGGCACTTCACAGCTATGTAATGCAAGACTCAAGTAAAGAAATTTACACAGGAGCACATGCAGTTTTTTTGTTTCAGTTAGATTACACCAAGTCCGTCTCTTTAGTTAAACACAGCTTCGGTCATTTAACAGCTCCACTGTCTAGTACGAGTCATCTGCCTACTCATCGTGGAAATATTCAGTAGAAGCCATGTAAAACAATTGGTCAAGAACGAATATAATTATATATCTAGACAGTTCAACCATCCCGGGAATCGGGATTCTCGACGATTTTTGCCTGTCATTATCATTGAAATTAGCAAGATGCTGGTCCTGGAAATTGCAAGGTTTTCGAGAATGTTTTAATTTTAATTTTGAAGTCGCATAACAAATGCGAAAAGAAATTTTTTTTCGTGTGATATAACTACAAATGAACACTTTCTTGACTTTTTTCCTTTACTTGTGCTGTGAAATCCAGCTTCTTCTCAAATTTCATGATTCTAGGTCAACGGAAACTATCGTGTAGGGGTTCGAGTGAGTGTATCATATTATGCAGCATAATAACCATCTTTTGATTACATTGACTTACAAGCATGACTTTATTACACCATCAAGAAACCATACACCTAAGTTTGTGACATAAATTTCAACCTGATACATCTACCCTTCCTGAGAACAAGCGGTCTTAACAGAGGCACGGAGGGTCAGAAAACATATGACAAACATTTTGTTTTCTTTGATAAAATAACAAATTAAAACTTTTCTGATTTTTCCTTTAGTTGTACCGTGAAATCTTGTTTCTTGCCAAAGTTCACGACTTAAGGCCATCGGGAAGTACCCTGTACGTTTTGATGAATGAATTCGCGAGTATCAAAATATGTGACATAAATGGCCGTATCTTTTGATTTCACTGCCTTAGGAGCTTACATTTATTGCACAGCCGAGGGATTATGGGCCTTAGTATGCGTCATAAATTTTAACTTCATTTCCCTGAGGAAAAGCGTCTTAACAGACGGACGGGCAGCAGACTGTCAGATAACAAGCGACCAAAAAAAAAAAAATTGTGATATAATTACAGATTCACAATTTTAGAATTTTTTCTTTCATTTTTAGAGTGAAATTTTGTTTCTTGGCAAATGTCAGTGTTCTAGATTAGCGGGAAGAAGCCTATAGGTTCTGATGAGTAAGTTGGCGAGTTTGAAAATATGCGACATAAACAAACGGCCTTATCTTTTGATTGCATTGACTTAGAAGCTTATATTTATTACAGCAGCAAGGGACCATAGACCTTGCTACGTTTACTCTTTCCAGAGGAAACGGGTCTTAACAGATGGATGGACAAACAGACTGTCGGATAATAAATGAAAAAAAAAACTTTTTTCGCATAATGTAATTAAAAATTAACAATTTTAGTTTTTTCCGTTTTTTCCCTTTAGTTGTACCGTGAATCGTTGGTTCTTACCAAATGCCGTGATTCTAAGCTAACTGGAAGTACCCTATAAGGACTGAGTTTGCAAGTATCAAAGTATGTGACATAAATAGCTGTATCTTTTGGATGCATTGATTTAGAAGCTTCAATTTTGGGTACCGCTAAGCCACTGTATATCCTAGTACGTGATATAAATTTCAACTTTATACATATATCCGTTCCTGCCAAAATAGGTTTTTAACAATTGGACAGACAACAAAGTGATCCCATAAGGATTCCGTTTTTACCGATTGAGTATGGAACCCTGAAGAGGAAACTGACTGATCAGAATCCCATGCTCGCTCGCAGGAACTGAGTTGCGAATTATTTTATGCTTCCAGTAGTGGCCGAATAACATCGATCACTGTTGCTCAGAAATTCCGAAATTCAGGAATATAGATCACACCATCTCCGCCCACGATTTGCCCCTGCACCAAAAATGGCTCCCGACCGGCTCCTATGATTTTTCGAGCTTCCACCATTTCCTGACACTGAAACATTCAGGCCTTCCAATCAACCGAAAGAACAGAAAACGATGCATCTCGTTCGGCATCCCTTCTCCCGTTAACAGCACTACTTTGGAAAAATAAGCTACATGCCAGTTTCCACAAGTTCAGTTCTAACTTACAAGGTGCCGGGCAATTAATTGATGCTTTGGAAAAGTCTCTAGTTCTTGACACAGCCTAATAGGCTCTGATCACAACTCACAGCTCATGCTGCGTACCTCTTCTAAAGCGAAAAGCCAGTCCGTCAGCTCCAAGCCGGACAGGTAACTGACAGGTAACTGACAGGTAAAGGCACCAGAGAGGCAATTGTGGAGTTGCGATTGATAATCGAAGCAAGACTAAACAACAACCAAGACACGTTCATAGGATTTGTAGCTATGGGAGAAGCGTTCGACAACGTAAAATGGTGCAACATGTCCGATATTCTGAGAAAAATACGGTTACGCCATAGGAAATAGGAGCAATATACAATATGTACATGAGTCAAGACGGAACAATAACAGTGGAAGACCAAGAACGAAGTGCTTGGATGAAGAGAGGTTTAAGACAGGGATGTAGTCTTTCGCCCCTACTGTTCAATTTATACGTCGAGGAAGCAATGGCGGAAATGAAAGAAAGGTTAAAGAGTGGAATTGGAATTCAAGGTGAAAGGATATCAATGGTACGAAAGTGATCAAGAATTAAAGAGTCTACTGAATGGAATGAACAATCTAATGACTACAGAATATGGACTGAGAGTAAATCGAAGAAAGAGGAAAGTAATGAGACGCAACAAAAATGAGAACAACGAAAAACTTAACATCAGGACTAGTGATCACGAAGTAGACGTACTTAAGGAATTCTGATACCTGGTTAGCAACGACATAAAAAGCGGACTGGCACTGGCAAAAAGGGGATTCCTGGACAAGATAAGTCTACTAGCATCAAACATAGACCTCAGTTTGAGGAAGAAATTTCTGACAATGTACTTTTGGAGCACTGCATTGTATGGTAGTGAAATACGGAAAGTAGAAAAATCGGAAAACAAGAGAATCGAAGCATTTGAGATGGGGTGCTATAGAATAATGTCGAAAGTAGATGGCTGATAAGGCAAGGAATGAGGTGGTTCGTCTCTGAATTGGTAAGCAAAGGAAAACGTGGAAAACACTGACAAAAATAAAGGACGAGACGGTAGAACATCTGTTAAGACATCACGAAATACGGGGTGATCAAAAAGTCAGTATAAATTTGAAAACTGAATAAATCACGGAATAGTATAGATAGAGAGGTACAAATTGACACACATGCTTGGAATGACATGTGGTTTTATTAGAACCAAAAAAATATAAAAGTTCAAAAAATGTCCGACAGATGGCGCTTCATCTGATCAGAAAAGCAATAATTAGCATAACAAAGTAAGACAAAGCAAAGATGATGTTCTTTACAGGAAATGCTCAATATGTCCACCATCATTCCTCAGCTATAGCTGTAGTCGAGGAATAATGTTGTGAACAGCACTGTAAAGCATGTCCGGAGTTATGGTGAGGCATTGGCGTCGGATGTTGTCTTTCAGCATCCCTAGAGATGTTGGTCGATCACGATACACTTGCGACTTCAGGTAACCTCAAAGCCAATAATCGCACGGACTGAGATCTGGGGACCTGGGAGGCCAAGCATGACGAAAGTGGCGGCTGAGCACACGATCATCACCAAACGATGCGCGCAAGAGATCTTTCACGCGTCTAACAATATGGGGTGGAGCGCCATCCTGCATAAACATCGTACATTCGAGCAGGTGTTTATCAGCCAGGCTGGGGATGATGCGATTCTGTAACATATCGGCGTACCTCTCACCCGTCACGGTAGCAGTTACAAAACCAGAATCACGCAATTCCTCGAAGAAAAAAGGCCCGATAACGGTAGATGTGGTAAATCCAACCCATACCGTGACTTTCTCGTCGTGCAATGGAGTTTCCACGACAGTTCTAGGATTTTCGGTAGCCCAAATTCTGCAGTTATGGGCGTTGACACACCCTCGAAGCGTGAAATGAGCTTCGTCGGTCCACAACACGTTACTCAACCAATCGTCATATTCCGCCATCTTTTGAAACGCCCACACCGCAAATGCCCTCCGCTTCACTAAAGCGGCAGGTAACAGTTCATGATGCCAATGGATTTTCTACGGATAGCATCGGAGGATACGCCTCAGTGCCAATCAAACAGTAATGTATGGAATGCCGGTGTGATGTGCGACTGCACGAGCGCTGACATCCCCGTGCATAGACGAACCCGCTACAGTCTCCATTTCTTCCTGAACTGTCTCAGCAGCATTACGCCATGTGTTCGGGTCGGCCACTACGGGGTCTATCGTCTAAACAACCCGTGGCTTCGAACTTCGAAATCATTCTCGCCACAGCTGCATTTGTCAACGGCGCTTTACCCGTTCGAATCCCCTTCCTATGGCGATAGGATCGTAACGCTGAACTAGCACAGTCCCCATTCTGATAATACAGCTTCACTAAAAGCGCCTTTTCAGGTGACGTCAACATGCTGCGACTGCTGGCGCATCCGATTATCTCTCTCATTATAGCTCCTTTTATACACGTTTGTCATGCGCAGTCACTGACGTTTTGGTGTCCAGCGCCATCTGTCGGACATTTTGTGAACTTTGTTTTTATTTTGTTCTAATAAGACCCCATGTCATTCCAAGCATCTGTGTTAATTTTTACCTCTCTATCTACATTATTTCGTGGCTTATTAAGTTTTCAAACTTATACTGACTTTTTGATCACCCGGTATGTTCCGTGGTATTAGAGGGAGCTGTAGAGGATAAAAACTGTAGAGGAAAACAGAGATTGGATTACATCCAGTAAATAATTGAGGACTTAGGTTGCGTGTAGTAACTCTTGGATTGCTGACGGGTCCAGTTTCCCACGGCTTGATACACTTTGTTGTCACAGGTGACTCTCTGACGTTTCATAGTCTGTTTAAAGCGGCCGAAGGTATGCGAGTCACATACGGACACATCGGGGCTGTGAGGAGAATGTTCCAAGGTCTATCACTAAAATTTTTAAAGGAGAACCTGACAGAGACTTTTGCATCCCTGAAGAGAGAGAGAGACGGTCTCAGGGAGCGGGTGCCAAAGCGGTCAGACTCAAAACGAAATATTCGAATCTGATATTTGTTCCTCTGACTTTTGTGCCATCCTGTTCGCAATTCATGTGTTAGATGTCGTCGTATAGAGATTAGTAGAGTTTTGACTGGTATTCACTTAGTAACATATCCTATCAGTTGAAGTACTGTTGTTCTAGGCGTCTGCACAAAATTTATTTTGTATTCAACCACTTCTTATCTTAGGAGAACGGCTTGTCCAACATGTACATCTACGTACATACTCCGCAAGCCACAGTACGGTGTGTGGCTGAGGGTACCCTATAGCACTTCCTCTCCTGTTGCACTTGCAAATAGAGCGAGGTGAAAACGATGAGGCTTGATTTCTCGTATTTTGTCTGCGGGGTCCTTACGCGAAATGTATGTTTGCGAAAGTGATAAAGTTCTGCAGTCAGCTTCAAATATCAGTTCTCTACATTTTCTCAGTAGTGTTTCTCGTAAAGAACGTCACCTTCCCTTCAGGGATTCCCATTTGAGTTCCCGAAGCATCTCCGTAACACTTAAGTGTTGTTCGAACCTACCGTAACAAATTTAGCAGCCCGGCTTTGAAGTGCTTCGATATCTTCCTTCAATTCGACCTGGTACGGATCCCAAACGCTCGAGTAGTACTCAAGAACAGGTCGCACCAGCGTCCTATATGATCCACACGTTCCAAAAATTCTCCCAGTTAATCGCAGTCGACCATTAATCTTCACTACCTCAGTCCTCACATGCGTGTTCCGGTTCATTTCGCTTTGCGACTTTACGCCCAAGTGTTTAAACGACCTGACTGTGGCGGGCAGGACACCACTAATACTATATCTGAACATTAATAGTTTGGTTTTTCTACGCATCCGCAGTAACGTATAATTTTCCACATTTAAAGGGAGCTCCATTCATCACACTAACTAGAAATTTTGTCTAATTTATCTTGTATCCTCCTACAGTCACTCAACATCGACACCTTACCGTACGCCACAGCATCATCAGCAAACAATCTGAGATTACTACCCACACTGCCCGACAGATCTTTTATGCAGATAGAAAATAATAACGGTTCTATCACATTACCATTGGGCACTCTGGCGATACCTTTGTCTTTGATGAAACTCGCCGTCGAGGACAACGTACTGGGTCCTATTGCTTAAGAAGTTCTCAAGCGACTCTCACATCAGAGGACCTATTACACATGTTCGTACCTTCGTTAACAGTCTGCAGTGGGGTACCGTGCCAAATGCTCTCCGTAAATTAAGAAATGTGGGATCTGCTTGAGCCTTTCACCCATACTTTGCAATACAGGGTAATTATAATTAAACTTTCAAACCGCTGTAGAAATAACAGCCACTGGTCAGATGATGTCAAATTGCAACGGAGTATTATCGGAGAAGAGGTAAACGTATGTCAGAAGAAAAATAAATAATTACAAAATGTAGCCAAAGATGGCGCTGTAAGCACTATAATTTAATAGTGGTCTACTAAAAATGACAAATGAATCATGCGACAGTGCCAAAGGTGTACGTTTGATGCTAAACAAACCGTACGACCCAGTGTATATGGTTGTTTAGATCTGGTACTGTTTATTTATGTGAGCCCATCCACCACGTCAAGGTCATATAAAATCGGATGACAAAAATCGGTTTTTAATCGTCCTGAGGCCAAAAACCACATGAAAAGCATCACTCACATCGATGTTTTATTTGTCACGCCAAATAAAACATAAAAACTATTAATCAAAATCAAATCGAATTATTAATTTCCGTGTGACTGGCGCAAAACATGTTCAATATGCTGTCCACCATTTTCTGCAACAAGTTGAGATCGAGAAACTTCATGTTTCACAACTGATCGAAGTGTTTCCGGGGTCACGTTCAGAATGTGTAGTGCAATACGTGTCTTCAATGTGGCTAAGTTTGCAACCGAAACACTGAACACAATATCTTTGAGATAGCCACACCGGGACGGCCAGGCTGTAGGGAAATAGCGGCTGATAATTCTAGCATTTCCAAAATGGCGCTTCAGAAGCTGCTTAACTAGATTTGCAACGTGCGGAGGTGCACCATCTTGCATAAAAATGATACCATCCACACATCCAAGCTGCTGGAGAGCTGGAATGACGTGGATGCGCAAAAAACACTCATAGCGCTTAACAGTCAGGGTACAAGTAACAGGACCGCAAGCACCAGTCTGATTGAAAAATACGACCCTATGATAAGTGATGCCGTAAATCCGCACCACACAGTGATCTTTACAGGATGAAATGGTACTGGTCGATTTGAGTGTGGATTTTCCGTTGCCCATATTCGACAATTCTGTATATTGACAACGCTGTCAGATGGACGTGGGCTTCTGTCTCCACAAAATCTTCCGCATCCAATCATTGCCCATTTCCATGGGAGCAAGAAGTTCTAAAGCAAAGGTCTCTCTTGCTGGCAGGTCAACAGGAAGCAACTTGTGCATATGGGTAATTTTGAATGGATAGCAAAGGAGGATGTTCCGTATGATTTTACGTTCCGTGCAGATGGGTATGTCCAATGTTCGGGCAATTCACCGTGCACTACACGTTTCTACACTTGTTCTCCTCTTGCATTGTTGTGGCCACTGCTTGCACTGACGCCGAATTAATTCTTTTCCTCCCTCTACCAGGTTGCACACCTAAAGAACCCGTCTTTTTGAATTTCCGAATCATTTTCTCCAGACGCACGGCAGTCATCGGACCAACGCCTTTTCTCAAACCCTTCAGTGTCCGGAACTTCTGCATAGCGAAGTGTGGACAATCATTCTTGTAGTACAGCTTTATAAGCAGAGCGCGATCCTGTATTGAGACAGTCATGGCGAACGTTGGAGGCGCGAAAGGAGGAAAAGCCGTGTGTGTGTGTGTATGTGTGTGTACTGAACTGGGGAGCTAGAAACGACGGAGAGGCTTCGTCCCGCCGTATCCCTCAGTGGTTCACAACCAACAACAGGCCGCAGCAGTCCACCCACCCCATCGCCGCCCCACACCGAACCCAGGGTTATTGTGCGATTCGCCCCCCCCCTCCCCCCTTCCCCGCCACACCGCGGGAACGTCTCATACCAGACGAGTGTAATCCCAAATGTTTGCGTGGTCCTTTTGGTGTACGTTACGTGGAGACAGTGTTTGCGCAGCAATCGCCGACATAGTAAATGAGGAGGAACAAGCGGAACCAGCCCGCATTCGCCGAGGCAGATGGAAAACCGCCTTAAAAACCATCCACAGGGTGGCCGGCACACCGGACCTCGACTCTAATCCGCCGGACGGATTCGTGCCGGGGACTGGCACCCCTTCCATCTCGGGAAGCAGCGCGTTAGACCGAAGGGCTAGCCGGGCGGCCTAAGAGCCATGTACCCGGCGTGTTTATACGAACTTCTGTAGGTCGTGCGCATGACAGGTGTTTTCATTTACGTTTTTTGACACATGCAGCTCCATCTATTGATCAATTTTCGCCCTATTTTTTTCTGCCATACGTTTTACCCCTTCTCCGATAATATTCCGTTGCAATTTGACATCATTCTGACCAGTAGTGTTATTTATAAAGCATTTTGAAAATTTAATTTTAATTATAATCAACCTGTATATCAAGTGAGAAGAGGGCAACCTGAGTTTCGCACGAGCGGTGTTTTCTAAAACTGTGCCCGATGGGTACATCTAGCATTATGTCTTAGGCAGATCAGCTGTTCTAGTGGGGACAGCGATGTGGCGATCGGAGACAGAACTGCGGACAGCGATGAGTAACGGAACGGAGGCGCGGGCCCTGGCTGCTTCGGTTGGAGGCACACCGGCCGCCCGTGATGGATGAGTGAGAACATGGGCGTTATGGTTCTTTACAGTCTGCGGTTTTGTGGTCGCCGCGGCTGAGCGTCGGTACGTGACTGCGGGCCCCCTGCGGCCTGGAGCCTTCAAGACGTCTCAAGCAAGGGTAGCGGGCCAGCGGTGTGTGCTCGCAGGTCGAGTGAGCGGCACCGAAAGGTTTTACTGCGCCTCTGGCGCAACGCGCACGTGGCAAATTGTAGGCCATCTCTATTACCTGTAAAACCTCAAGGACGCCTTAAAAAGCCTCTAACAGCAGTTCCGCTTCCCAGCCGCTCAGTGAGTCTTGGTGCATGCATAAGGAAATTTTCGCAAAATTTCCCACAAAAGGCGAGATTTTAACTAGCGTTCTGAATTTCGGCTATTGCTCAGGGTGGCATCTTGCCTTCGATACCGACGTCGAACTATGGAAGAGTAATTATGCTACCAAATTTTGGCATTGTGTCTGAACTTCAGTGATTTTTTACTTTATATAAGAATAAAAAATGAGTCTAAATCTCAATTTCTTTTCTTTGAATTGGTGGAGACCGTTTTCGGTTATTTATTATTAATACACACATCAAAAAAAAGTTTTGCATCACCCGATTCCCAGAACTCCTGAAGAGAGACGTTGACTGTGGATGTTGTATCACAGACACGGTCCCTTTGAATGTTCAGAGATGTCACTAAACCCGCCCAAACATGTAAACAACCATGTATGAACAGCGCTTATTAGACGGAGGGGGTCCGACAGCCGATCAATTCCAGTCATTCCACCAGGAAGTAGGTACACGGCTCGTGTTGTCTGTAGTTCAACCATGCCTGGACGGTCAATATCGCGGTTCGATCGCGTCCGCATTGTTACTTTGTGCCAGGAAGGGCTCTCAACTAGGGAAGTCTCTAGGCGTCTCGGAGTGAACCAAAGCGATGTTGTTCGGACATGAAGGAGATACAGAGAGACAGGAACTGTCGATGACATGCTTCGATCAGGCCACCCAAGGGCCACTACTGCAGTGAATGACCGCTACCTACGGATTATGGCTCGGAGGAACCCTAACAACAACGCCGCCATGTTTCTTTTCGTGCAACCACAGGACGTCCTGTTACGCAATACTGTGCGCAATAGGCTGCATGAAGCGCAACTTTACTCCCGACGTCCATGGCGAGGTCCATCTTTCCAACCACGACACTATGCAGCGCGGTACAGATAGACCCAACAACATGCCGAGTGGGCCGCTCAGGATTGGCATCACGTTTTCACCGATGAGTGACGGATATGCCTTCAACCACACAATAGGCGGAGACGTGTTTGGAGGCAACCCGGTCAGACTGAACGCCTTAGACACACTGTTCAGCGAATGTAGCAAAGTGGAGGATGTCTGCTGTTTTTTGGGAGGGGGGGGGGCATTATGTGGGGGCGACGAACGCCGCTGGTGGTCATGGAAGCGCCGTAACGGCTGTACGATTCGTGATGCTATCCTCCAACCGATAGTGCAACCATATCGGCAGAATATTGGCGAGGCATTCGTCTTCATAGACGACAATTCTCGGCCACATAATGCACATTTTGTGAATGTCTTCCTTCAGGATAACGACATCGCTCGAGTAGAGTGGCCAGCATGTTCTCCAGAGGTGAACCCTATCGAACATGCCTGGGATAGACTGAAAAGGGCTATTTATGGACGACGTGACCCACCAACCACTGTGAGAGGAGTGGGGCAATCTGGACCGACAGTGCCTTGATGAACTTGTGGATAGTATGCCACGACAAAGACAGGCATGCATCAATGCAAGAGGACGCGGTGTGTACATCAGCCTGGTACAACGTACAATGTGTGGTTTTGATAAGCAATAAATGAAATGATGTTTATTTGATCTCTATTCTAATTTTCTCTACAGGTTCCGGAAATCTCGGAACCGAGGTGATGTAAAACTTTTTTTCATGTGTTTATTTACCCAGACCACATGAGGAGCTGGTGCTTCGGAGCTACTGTGTACTGCCAAACCGTACGTGTCATCAACTGAGCAGTTTTTATTCACATGCTGGGTATTTGGAAATTTTCGTTACACATTTCTAGAACTTGTTGAAGGGAGCGAGTAGATAATATTCTGAATAAGAACCCATGTCCGGTAACGTACCGTTTCGATTCTGGGACGTCTTAAGTTCAGATGTGTAATGCGTGCATATCTGCTTCCACTCAGTCTACGGGTCCTGCAGAATCGATCTTCCCACAAAACACATTGTACCCGTTCTTGGAAGCTGTGCCACTGAATGTCCTTCAAGAAATGTGGTTTCAGCATGATGACGCAGCACCTCACTATTCATGTAGTGCTTGGAGACATCTCAAAGGCGATATGAAGAAAGATGGGTAAGTTGAGGTGGCCCAACCTTGTGTCCACCGGAATCACCGGATTTAACTCCTATGGACTACTTCTTGTGGAGTACTATGTGAAGTTTAATTTACTACCAAATTAAACTGCAGAGACAGGGGAAGATCAGCTGGCACGAATTCTGGCCGCTGCACTAGAAACAGAAGAGACAACAGGAGCGATGGAAAGTGTGTACCAGTACATGCTTCGCAGGTACAGTGTCCGTAACAACGTTGGTGGTCGCCACATCGAGCCGCTGTTGTATTGCGTGAGTCCTGTTCTGTATGTGCAGTATGCTGGATTCCTTTTTGTTTCGGAATAATGTAACACGTAATGTTTAAGTGTTAATACAAAGAATTGCGCTTAATTAATAAGTGGATGTTTCGTTGTTTCCTTCCGAACTGTTACCTAATGACTGCAATGCGTCACGTCTAATTAAATTCCTCAAGCTAAAGTGGATGAGTTAAAAATTTTAATTTAAACCACCGTAGAACGGAAACAGTACGTTTCCGGTCATGAGTACCTATTCAAAATATTATGTACTCACTTCCCTCTACAAGTCATATAAATTTGTAACGGGAATTTCCGAATTCCCTGTATGAGGTAATCACACTATTAATGAAGGAACTACCGACAATTCATTGAGATATGTGTTGGGACACGTAGTAGTAAAATTCAAACTAAATTTTTATCTCCAGGTCGTGTGTATACCTTTTACTTCCGTTTTGTATTTGTATTTCGACTTGCCTGTGTCATAAGCGTGACCAAAATCATAGCGTTTAAGCGAAATAATGAAAAACGAAGTTTCCTTCCATATCGACATCCTTGGTCCGAAAACTGACTGTGAAAGCCGGAAAAAGGTTGCTTCTTCTTCTATTTAAATAAACTGAAATTGTACGTTTTGATCAACAAATCGACTGCGTTGTAACATAATAAACTATTTTTATGGGCACCAAACGGACAAACCTAAACGAATTAAAATAAAAAAGGCCAATATTTGAACTGTGGAGCAGTTACAATAGACTGTTCTACACGGATATGGCAGAGCTGAACGGAGACACGCAACGGTATCTTACAAGGTTGCACATTAAAGTGAGGAAACGAAGTTCAGTGGTTTAGTTGAACCACTCGCAGATGCTTTATCACTGTCCATTTGCCACATTCTGTAGAATTTTGTGCCACTGTAGACCATGGTACGAAGGAGAAAATGCGAAGTGTCGGAGTGCCAGATTGCAGCGACCCGTCTTGGTGGACCTCAGAGTTACGTTTTATCTCAAAGTTCAAGAACTCAAGACGCTCTCCCATCTAGATTCCCGGAGGGTATTTATTAGAAAAGGCAACTAGTCTGTCAGGTGCTATCTGGGGCGGCTCCTGACAGTGTATATGAATCAAATATTTGTTAACCAGGGAATTCTGAACGTTTTCCCTTCCTATCGATCACGCACGATACATTTCCTAGAATGGGCTCCAATTCTCCAGTGATCAGTGGACACATTCACGAGGGAACAGGCGAACTTGTTACATCCATAAAGCAAGGCGGGAAATCCCCTTCATCATGAAATAAAGCACACAGTACGGTAAACAAATCTTGGGTACGTGCAAACCCTGCCATTCCCTTACAGGCCACGTACAACTGTCCATTTTGTATACTTCGAGCCCTCGTGTGTTTTTACACCCATCTTGTTGTAAGTAACTTAATTTTTGTCTAAAGTTATTTTGGGAACCACAGGAAACATAGGTGAGAATTGCAGAAGAGGTGTCCGAACTCCCACTTCTGTCCAACGCGCTTCCAGTATTTCAGTCAGCACACCACCTCACTCACTTTATTGCATTACTGCACCTGGCCTGAGCTATAACACCCGTGGAGTCTAATATGGCTTCAGTGATCAGAAATGCTGAATCTGGAAATTTGTTTAAAAAAAATGGTTCAAATGGCTCTGAGCACTATGGGACTCAACATCTTAGGTCATAAGTCCCCTAGAACTTAGAACTACTTAAACCTAACTAACCTAAGGACATCACACACACCCATGCCCGAGGCAGGATTCGAACCTGCGACCGCAGCAGTCCCGCGGTTCCGGACTGCAGCGCCAGAACCGCTAGACCACCGCGGCCGGCAAATTTGTTTCCAAACAATAGACATGGTTTTTTTCATATTTTCCTTCAAATAATAACGATTTTCAACTGTAGGAGCTTTCCATTGATATTACTGTTTTTAGAGGGAAATGATACCCAGAAAATGAAAGTCGTGTGGTATTGTTGTGTGGTGATCTGAGTTTATAATTACTTATCGATAGGGAGTATTAAGCTGTTTGGACGAAGCCGTACATAGAAATTTATTTTATCAGGGATCTACAATTCCATTTTGTTATTCTGAAACCGTCAATACACTTCTGCGTCGTGCGTTGGCTAAGAACGCAAAAGGGTTGTAGGCCAGAAACCTTTTCCCCTATTTTACTAACGTACGTATTTGAAACTGTTGGAACGGTGTTTCTATACCCTTTATTTGAATAGAAAAAACTAGTAACGGTTCGTGTATAGGTTAAGAGTTCGACTCATAACGAAACTTCTCCGTGAAGATGGTATCTGTTCTTTCGGACATGTCCGAAAGAACAGATACCATCTTCATATAGATAATGCTTACCGGCCAATGATCTTCTTCACTGCGGATGCACTCACATAGCTCAAACTCTAACGGAAATCGGTAGATTGACAGCGAGTGATGTTTACAGTGGGCAGGGACGCTACAGATGTAGTGTGTGAAGTTGGAAATGTGTGTCTCACTGGCAGCGTGCGAGAGATAAGTCGCGACACACTATCGTCTATGTCCTCGATGGCTCAGTCGGACAGAGCGTCTACTGTGTGAGCAAGAGATCCCGGCTTCCAACCCCGGTAGTGGCACACATTTTCAGTTGTCTCCGTTGATACTTTTCACCGCCTGTAAGCAGCTAATGGCCTGGTTTTCACAGTAATTTCACAAAAGCTTCTGGCTGAATGTGGTTAGCCGGCCGGAGTGGCCGAGCGGTTCTAGGCGCTACAGCCTGGAACCGCGCGATCGGTACGGTCGCAGTTTCGAATCCCGCCTCGGGCATGGATGTGTGTGATGTCCTTAGGTTAGTTAGATTTAAGTAGTTCTAAGTTCTAGGGGAATGATGACCTCAGAAGTTAAGTCCTATAGTGCTCAGAGCCATTTGAACCATTTTTTGAAAGTGGTTACACAAAGGATGAATACTGCCACACATGACATGTAATTGCATACATCTACATATATACTCCACAAGCCAGCTTGTAGTGTTTAGCGGAGGGTACTTTGTGTATCACTGTCGTTTTACCTCTTTCTTGTTCCAACTGCGAAAAGTTCGCCGGATGAGCAATTGTCGGCAAGCCTAGGTGCGAACTCGATTCTCTCTGATTTTATCATCACGGTCTTTTCGCGACATATACGTGGGAGGAAGCAATATATTGGGTGCTTCTTCTAGGAGCGAACGGTATCTCAACTTTCACAGTAAATCTTTGTGATGCAGCGTACGCATTGCAGTTGCCTGAGTAACTCGGTGGCTCTTTCGCACTAACGAAATGAACTTGTAACAAATCACGCTGCTCTTCTTTGGATCTTCGATATTTGCTCCATTAATCATATTATGTACAGATCCCAGACTGACCAGCATTATTCAAGTATTGGTCGAAAGAGGGTTTTGTAAGATACCTCCTTTAAGGACGATCTCCACTTCATGTGAATTCTTCCAGTGTACTTCAGTCAGGCATTTGCCTTGCATGCGATTAGTTTGATGTGGTCTTTTTAGTTTAAATGTCGGCGCACACATGTGCCAAGGTATTTTATGGATGTGACTGCTCCCGGTGACTCCGCTGCAGTCCTCCTGTAATCTTACAACACTGGATCTTTCTGCCTTTTTATGCGCAATTCGTAACATTTGTTTATGGAGAATCAACTGTGAAGCCCTGCAAAAACCAGCTGTCAGTCCTCTGCAAGTCTTGTTGCATTTCGCTACAGTATTCAAGCGCGTCGACTTTTTTTTATACAGCAGCACCATCCGTCAAAACCGCACGTGACTTCCGACGTTATGCTGGGTCATTTACGAGCGGTGTCGCCTTCATATCATCTTTTCTTCTCCCTTCATTGGCTGGCGCCCCGTTTGAGGACATGACTTACCCTTAGCTTCCTGTGTGTTAAAGCTGGCGCGGAGTCTTCAAAACACGTCGGAGAGTGTGGAGTTGCAGGTGTCTGGATACATGGTGAGAGGGCAACATGGACAGTTGTCGGCCCGTCGGTTGTTTGGGCCGTCGGTTATATTTGTGCGGTGACTGATTAGTTGGGAAAGTGCCTTTAGTGGCTGCATCGAAGCTTTCACCACGCCCTTCAGTGTGCTTCAGCTGATTTGTCTTCCCTTATGTCAAGGCTGTGCGCTTTTGGATGGCTACGATTTGCATTGAGCCAAAATTATGGAATAATGACTTCTTGATGTAGCAATTGTTGGTGTCGCTCGCGCTGTGATAGGCCCGCCTCTGTAACTCATTGTCAACCACAACTGCTCTGTTTGAGTTTGATCAATTTAATGATTAGTGCTTGTTTCGCACATGTAACGGTGGCTGCTTGCTATTATAGGTGCTACTTGAAGTCTTGCTTTACTGTTACTTGTTTATGTCACAAGCTATCTCGCACTTTAAATCTAGTTGCTTCCAAATCAGTGTTATTTGCTGTGCACCGTCAGACCGTTTTTTGTTAACCTGGAGTTTAATGAAATTGGGTATTTACTACTGTTGAATTGCTCGTAAGCTTTGTGGTAAATCTGATTTATTGTTATTTTCAACGCCTTGAGATATTTTCTTGGATTTCTTATTTAACCTTTTAAATATTTTAAGGAAATTTTTCGAACTGATGTATACTGTTCAAACTTTGTTTTAGATAGTTCCAGCCTTACTGGTAAATGCAGCACTTAAGGATCACCTCTTAGAGGTAAGTTACTGTTTCTCACAGAAATTTCAGTTTTGTGCAAGCAAGACGTATATTACGCCATGATTTTACCATCTTTGGTTATTAAGCGGTGCCTGGTTTGTGCAATTTCGAGTAACGTCACTGTTTTATTATTATGGCAGATATTAAGGTTTTTTGCCATTAGATTATTAAGGCGCAGGCGAATTACATTTTGTTAAATTGTATTTTTTAGTTTATGTTTCACTTGAGTGGTGTCTGTTAACAGGTATTAGTTTTACGGGTTGCAGATCCGCTGTTTAGGGCGGTGCTTGGCCGCGGGGATCAGTCGTCGTTACGCACCGGCATGGTGTTTTTCGGTACTGTTTGTGACTGTCCGACATTACCTTAGTGGAGTTGTTCGGGCTCGCAGCCTGTGTCTTAAGTTTGTTCTGCATTCTTATTTACACGTTCTTATGTTAATATTTTCCTCCAAATATTTTACGTCTCTCCGTCACACCGTTGGGTGGCTTGCGGAGTATAAATGTAGATGTAGATGTAGAATTGGGTAATATTATCTGATTTATGATTAACCTTAAGATTTTGTAGACCAGATCGTTTCAGCCTTTACTTATTGGCTAATATTTGGAAACTTTGAGCATGAGACGTTTCTCTAATTATTTTGCCATAAGTTCCATATTGTACTCATTCCATGTATGTAAAAGGAAATCTTGCTGGATCGTAACTCTTGGAGTGTAACTTAACTTTTATGGTTAGTCTATTCTGAAAATTGAATGTTTGGACTAGTGATTTGGTAATTAGCAATCGTAGCTACAGATGTTCCTTTCAAAAGCTAGTCTTATAATACTGAAATTAATTTAAAATCGTTTAAAGAGCTGTAAGTGGCGATTTTTTCTTAAATTTTTGGGAGAGTAATTCTTTTAATTATTTCAAGACCAAATTGCTTCAATTAAGAAATGTGTTACCTTATTATCTTGTAATTTTGTATTTATTACTGATTTATTGCTAGTGGATTGGGGCCTTAGATCAGTAGATTAAATGGATTATTTGTAAAAAATAAAATAAAATAATAGTTCTGTCGCTCATTCTTTAGCATGGTCAATATTGTATTCGGTTTGTTAGTGGAAATTATTCTGTAAATAAATGTGAACTGTCAAAGCAGAATTGATGGATTATCGTGGGTCCTCCATTCCATGTGACCTTTCTCATTCCCATATTTTGTAAGCGGATATATATATATATATATATATATATATATATATATATATATATATATATATATATATATATATATATATTGAAAAGAATTGTCCTACGAATATAACACTCTTTTGGGCTGCGTATGAAGTTGCTTTCACGTATGAAGATTTCTCTCCGTTGAGAATGACATGCTGTCTTCTGTTTTTTAAAAACTCTCCAGTCCAATCACACAATTGGTCTGATATTCCGTGCTGTCGTCTTTTGTTCATTAGACGACAATGCGGAACAGTACCGAAGGTCTGTCGGAAGTCAGGGAACACGGCATCTACCTGGGCCCCGGTATCCACTGCTTTCGGGATCTCGTGCACGAACGGACCGAGATGGGTTCATTCGATCATTGTTTACGAACCCATGTTGCTTCCTACAGAGGAAGGCCATGTGAATCTTAATGCTACGAGAAACTCAGCTAAACATCTAACATAGTCTGAGTTCGCAGCGTTGTGTATCAACAGAATGGTAACCAACGTGTATCTGGTTTGCATGTAGGAATGAGTGCTAGAATGCGTTGTTATCAGCTTTGGTGACGAGGGGATCACGCCACGTGAAATGACCTGGACAGTATTCCGTCATGTTACCTGCTGCGAATATGTGATGTCACCGGTTATGTCTCTCTCTCTGTGTCAATGGTTATAGCAGAAAAAAAACTTATATTCTCTCATGAGTGATCACATGGTAATGAAAGGTACACTGACCAGAGATACGGCTGTTAACTTCTCTAATATTCTTTGTTAGTACGTGTTGATGAGTTCTGCAATTAATTTCTATCAATAATAGCAAATACGCGGTTCGAAAATCGTAATAGGAAGCGATGTTCTTAGAAAAGGCCTCGAGATACGGGAAGATTCCAACTGAGTTAGAGCTTGGTCAGACAGAGATCCTGAAATCAGATACTGGACAGTTAAACATACACAAGAGCAGATACAGACTCGCATTGCAATTAAGTAATGATGAAGAGTGGACTGAGGAATGATGAGAAGCATTTGAAGTTCGCCAAAGATGTGAATATTGCGATAAGGAATACTACAGTAGACATTTCGGTTGAAGAGGAGTAGTCGTCTCTAAAAAGAGCAATCACAGCCGTTGAGAGGACCAACATAGGTACCTGGAAGTAACTGCGAAGAAACCTTGGGTAATAGGACTACTTCGTTTAATCGACGAAAGAAGGAAGTACAAAAATGTGTATGTGAAGACAGTAATCAGAAATGAAATAAATAGCAAGTGCAGGGGAGCCAAGGTGGAATGGGTGCAGGAAAGACTTGAAGAAATCGAAAAAGAAATTATCCTCAGAACGTGTGACTCAGCATATAGAAACGTCAAAACAATCTCCTGGGAGATAAAAAAGCAAGGGCGTCAACATTAAGGGTCCAATGGGAATTTCACTGTTAAATGCAGAAAGAGTAGGATGGTGGAAAGAGTACAATGAAAGCCTCTATGAGGGGGAGGAATTGACTGATGTGATAGAAAATGCAACTTAATTTTGCTATTGAAAAGGTAGGAGATCCAGTATTAGAGTAAGAATTGAAAAGAGCTTTGTAATACTTGAGATAAAGCTGGGCATAAGATGTAGATGACATTCCATCGGAATTTCTAAAATCTCTAGGGAAGTGCCAACCAAACGACTTTTCAACTTTGTGTGTAGAATCTATTAGGCTGGCGATGTACCAACAGAATTCCGAAAAAATATCATAAATTCAATTCCAAAGATAGTAAGAGCAGGTAAGTGCGAGAACTATCGCACAATCAACAGCTCATGCGTCCGACTTGCTAACATGAATAATATACAGAAGAATGGAGGAAAAAATGGAAATGATCTTATGGCTTCAGTGGCCGGGAATTCCCAGACGCAAAGTTCGGCCGCAGAGTGCAGGCCTTATTGAATGCGACGCCACATTGGGCGACCTGCGCGTCTCCTATGGGGATGAAGTGATGATGAGGACAGCACAACACCCAGTGCCTGAGGACAGAAAAATCTCCATCCCCAGCCGGGAATCGAAACCGGGCCCCCGTGCATGGCATTCCAAATCGCTGACCCTTCAACTAATGTGGCGGACGGAATGGAAGAGAAAACTGAGGATTCGCTAGACGACGATCAGTTTGGCTTTAGCAAAGGTAACGTTACGTCTGACGTTACGTTCGACAATGTGGTGTAAGATGATCGAAATTCTGACAAAAAAGGAGGAAGCAAACAAGAAAGAGGGAACAATAAGATTGGAAGGCCAAGAACAAAGTGTTCAGGTTAAAAAGGATGGGAGATACGGATGCATTATTTGCCCCCTACTGTTCAACTTATAAACCGAAGAAGCAATAACGGAAATAACAGAAGTGTGAAGAGTGGGATTAAAATTTAGGATGAAAGGATACCAATGATGATATTCACTGATGATATTGCTATCCTCAGTGAAGGTGAAAAAGATTTGAATGGAACGGTCCAAGGATTCAGAGTAAACTGAAGAGAGACGAAAGTAATGAGAACAGCAGAAATGAAAATAACGAGAAACTTAATATCACAATCGGACGCCACGAAGTAGATGAAGTTAAGGAACTCTGCTACGTAGGCAGCAAAATAATCGTTTTCGGACGAAGCAAGGAGGACATAAAAAGCAGACTAGCACAAACAAAGAGAGGATTCCTGGCTAAGAGAAGTCTACTAGTATCAAAAATAGGCCTTAATTTGACGAAGAAGTTTCAGAGAATGTATGTTTGGAGTACAGCATTGTGTGGGAGTGAAACATGGACTGTGGAAAATCGAAACAGAAAAGAATCGATGGGTTTGAAATGTGGTGTTACAGAAGAACATTGTAAATTAGGTTAAACTGATAAGGTAAGGAATTAGGTGGTTCTCTTCAAAATTTCCGAAGAAAGATTATATGGGAAAAAACTGACAAGAAGGAGGGTCAGGATGAGAGGACATGTGTTGACATCAAGGAATAACTTCCATGGTGCTAGAGGGAGCTGTAGAGACTAAAGACGGGACTGGAATATATCGAGGACGTAGGTTGTATGTGATCGTATTTTGAGGTGAAGACGCTGGCACAGGAGAGGAATTCATAGCGAGCCACATCAAACCAGTCAGAAAACTGATGACGAAAGAAGGACATGGTGCATCTGCAGTAAAGAGATCAGCCATTGCTACAATTCAGAATAATTTGTTTCAAGTGATAAATACTAACCTACTGGAAGTTACGAAATTTAGGTATGACTTCAAATGAAAATGTGTAAACTATTGATTACTGAAGGAATCATTTTAGCTTCAATCGGTGGCCCATAGTAAGATGTAGACGGCCTAATGACCCTCTCCTTCAACATACTTGCAACTGTAATGAATTATAATTGTCTCGTGTAAATTACGTGCCTTTAAAAAATAAGTCCAAGTCACTATAAGTTAGCAACAGCTCTCCATAAGGCTTGGTTTCAGCCTGAGCAGTCTGTGGCCTGAACTGCACGACGTTCCATAGGATTGTTCCAGAGAGTTCCAAGGATTTTCAACGGGGCTGAAACTGCGGAAACTTCGCAGACCCTTTAAAATGTATGATGGCTCCTTATAAAATCTGACAGAGCACTGGCTTAGTTTGGGAAAAGAGAAGAAGAACTCGGTTGTAGCCTCGTTAAAGGAACGTTTTTGACTTTCGCTTGAAGTAATACGGGTCAGGAATGAAAGTTTAATCCAGGATGATCGTACAGGGGTACATGCCCTACTACTCTCGAATACGGGTTTAATGCACTGTTCGCAGTACCACCACCTAGGTTGTTAAGATAAGAAGAAGTAATATGTGCGATCATGTAACGGAATAATAGTTCAGAGATCTAGTGTAATCGTAGTATTAAGAAAAATGAATAAATTTTCAACTACCAAGATCGCTAATATCATTTATTCATATAGATTACCGGTTTCGGCAATTCTCTGTTGCCATCTTCGGATCTATATTTACATCAATATCTAATATCCTTTAGCACAGAAAGTGTCCAACACGGACTTATATTGTATACAACCACTTATTGTGCTGAAAGAGAAGATTGTGTAATGACGGAAACATGCATCAGAAGATGGCGACAGAGAACTACCGCAACCGGTAATTATATGACTAAATGATTTTAGCGATATTGGCAGTTGATAATATATTCAGCGTTCGTAACTGTAAATGTCGTTTTGCTCGTAAAGCCTTTTAAGTATGCAATCAGTATCGAAGAAACTACAGGAACAGCAGCACGGAAGGCCATCCTTGTATTGGAAGGATGTCGCATCTCAACGCAACTTTTTCTGCGAGTTCAAGCCCTGCCGTTCGTTGGAGCAACCCGTTCATACTGTTATACGGCCGTTTGGAAAGAAGAAACAGGGGAAACAGTGCCGTTAATTGCAAAGTGGAGAGCCAGTGTGATCGGTGGCATCTCTCCAGCAAGTTTGCGTGTCCCGGTGAGAAGGAGTCCCAGTTTTCCCTGTAAAAAACGAGGAAGCCACATGCTGTCCCACGCGAGTCACAAAGGCGAGAAAGAGGACGCTCATCAGACGAGAGGGTCTTTGTGCCTGGGCGCACTGGCCACCGAATCCGCTAATGGTGGCAGCCTGTTTTTGGGCCTTCCAGGTAATCGCAGCATCTGCGCGGTGCTCCGTAATTAATGCTGCGCCAGGTCACACCCCGCCCTGCCCCATACCAGGCGTTCTTTGTTGCTACGCAGAGCCCGCAGTATTGCACGGTAGGAAGGGATCCGCGGCCGTCTGTTCGAGCCCGAGGCCGATGCCTTCAGTCGTAGGCTCGCGCACCGCGTTCCCTCAGGAGCAATGTGATTACAACGAAAGGGAACAGGGTCAGAAGAGATTAAAACTTTACCTATTGACGCTGGCGTAATCTCCTTCTCGGCATTACCCGGCAGTCTACCTTCTGTCCGACAGCAAACCAGTATGTCTGCCACGTTGTTAAAACTATCCATGCTTTCCTCATCCAATTCTACTTCTTCCCTCCAACTCCTCTGTTAACCTTACTATATTATTTTCTTGCTCTGTTCCAGACCAGTCAGCTTCTCCAAATTTTATTCCTTATTTAACGCTGCCATCCCTGTTACATGCCGTTACTCCAATTCGACAAAAACGAGGTAATGTTAGTGAGTCTGACATTGTTGGATGTGAGATCCGCCAGTTATGCAAAACACCGTTTTTTCTCTCAGTACCCAAACATGTTTCGGTACCACTGTGCCATCATCAGTGGGTTTTCGTTTTTATTTATTCTTTACTTATGGTGTGCATGAATTTGCCGGATCACTTGTGTATTAATTACTACAGGTAGCTTGTCATGTTGTCGCGTGGCAAGCACATTCATTCTCCGTATCATGATGAGATGCTGTGATGGACACGTAACTATAAAAAGTATTTTCCACAAATAACGTAGTAAAACACTTTTCACATCACCAAAACACACTGTGTTTATTCCTTCTTTATTGCCGCCATCCCTGTGACATGCCGTTACTCCGATTCTACAAAAAAGAGGGAAAGTGAAAAGTGTTATTTGTGGAAAATACTTGTTATAGTTACGTGTGCATCCCAATACCTCACCATGATGCGGAGAATGAAAGTACTTGCCACACTAAAACATGACAAGCTACCTGTAGTAATTAACACACAAGTGATCCGGAGAATTCATGCACTCCAAATGTAAATAATAAACGAAAACGAAAACCCACTGATGATGGCACAGTGGTGCCGAAACATGTTTGGGTACTGAGAGAAAAAACGGTGTTTTGCATAACTGGCGGACCTCACATACAACAATTTTAACTGCGAACACCGCCAACACAAGGAGCTGCAAATCAAAATGAGTCTGACATTTCTGAAAACCAAATATTGGTTACTATATTATTATTTACTCATCATGTTCTTTGCATAGTGTAATGAATGCTGTACGTTATGATTATTATGATTATTATTAATAATATTACTCTACAATTGTGGTGGGGTTTCTGGCGTCGCCTTTCGAATTCCTGGCGTCACTATCTCGATCTGTCGTGTGATGTCTCTCTGATTTGATGCCACTAAAAATCTTTGCTCGAGGTTGTTGATGGGAACGGGGCGTATTGTGGCGTGGCTGGTTGGGGAGTGGTAAGAGAGTGAGGAGGACGGTGTGAGAGGTCAACCCGGCGACTGAGGCGAGCATTTGCGCAAGCGTCTTGGGCACGGAGTCCGGCGAATGGTTCCTGGGAATATTTGTGGGCCGATTTGAATCCATGGCTGACTTCGAGTGCCGTCTTCGTGCGTAGGCTGGCCAGTCAACTCTGGGACGTGACACACCGATGATAGAGTTGAAGCTAGTTTCGCTGTGCTGAATTCTGGGTCCCCTCTGGAAACGGCAAGCTTCAGCTTCGATTCCTGTACTTCAGTTAAGTTAGATTGATATTTTCGTACTGATACCTACAGGTATGTTGCGATCACTGCGATTTCTTAGCTGATCTATTTCACCACCAGTTGGTTCGTGGACTGTAGCTGTTGTCTGCTTTTTCTGAGTCGATACTGGCGTTAGTTGTTTGTTAAAAGGGCATCTTAAAATGTGTGAGCCGATGTGTTTCCTGAGAACTGGAGCATTAACGTGTTTCTCCTATTACCTTCGGGCATTGCAGACAACGTCGCTCTGTTAATTCTGTTGGTTTAGGAGGTGCCTGGGTCGCAAAATTTACAGTTGCTGAGGCTGTGTAATTGGGTTTGGCAGCCTAGTTTTCTTCTGGGCGTTTCGCCGTCATTGTAGACGCGGTATCTTGCAGTGACCCGGGTATACCGTTTGGTTACTTATTGTTGCTTTCACGTAATTAACCTTCTTGTGTTAACATTTCTTTTGCCGGTCTGTAGCCAACGAAAACGGGCATTACAAGGAAGGTCCTCTCGTTGTGACCTTACTTGGCCTTCCTGTTTGTGTACTCTTGTGCTCCTTGTATATAAGCCTTCCGGTGCACCCCTTGTGAGAAGGCAATTCAACACTTGGTTACTTCGTTAAAGAAGTTATTCATGAAGACCTACCTGTTTTCTATTTGGTAGTCTTACTGGACTGAAGCTGTTATTATTGAAGGCCTGCTTTTATTGCATTTGGTAATTTCTCTCTCCTGCTATTGAAGAAGGCCTCAGTGTTTTCTGTTTAGTAATTTTACTTAACTGAAGCTGTTATCACTGAAGCCTGTCTGTTGTCAATCTGGTATTTTTACTTAACTAAAGCTGTTATTAAAGTGGGCCTGCTTGTTATCTATTTGATAATTTTACTTAACTGAAGCTGATATCATTGAAGGCCTGTCTGTTTCTATCTGGTATTTTTACTTAACTGAAGCTGTTATTATTGAAGGCCTGCGTGTTTTGCATGTGGTAATTTCGCTTAACTGAAGCTGTTTTAAAGGAAGGCATGCCAGATTTCTGTTTGGTAGTTTTACTTAACTGAAGCTGTTTGCCGGTTTTCTATTTTGGTAATTTGACTTTACCGAAGCTGTTATCATTAAACGCCTGCCTGTTTTCCATTTGGTAATTCTTCTTAAGTCAAGCTGTTATTTTTGAAGGCCTTCCTGTTTGCATTTGGTAATTTTACTGCACTGCAGCTGTTATCATTGAACGCTTGCCTGTTTTCTATCTGGTAATTTTACTTAACTAAAGCTGTTATTATTCAAGTCCTGCGTGTTCCCTTTTAATTAATTTAAGAGCTGTTTCATAATTTGTGTTAGCTGAAACACTTATTAATCAAGGCCTACTTGTTTTTACTGCTCTATTATTGAGATCTGGTATGTTACTCAATCTGTGTTGTAGTTAACTGAAATTGTGTCTGCCAAAGCCCTACCTGTTTCAGAGGTATTTATGTCAGTAAGGTAGTAACAGGAAATGACACATGATGGTATGTGGGCCCTAGCCTTTAGCCTTACATCCCTTTATCCATAATTGTAATTTTCAAATTTTCAACATTCTAAGACAAAAAAAGGACACAGCACGAAGGAGATAAGCAAATTGGTCACAAATTGATATTCGTACAGGTATCAATAGAAAATGCAGAAGTGTAAACTTTGACGACCGATGGATGAATGTGTGACGCTGCAGAGCAGTTTCACTGCACACTTGGCAAGGATAGCAAACAAGTGACATGTCGATATCAGGGCATAAAGCCACTACGAGTTTTATTCCGTGTACCCAAATTGACAGTAACTATGCCTCGCAAACAGGTGCTTGAACGGTATACGCAGATGTCAGCATTTGAGAGAGGACGTGCAGTTGGCCTCAAGGAAGTGTGTTGGAGTAATCGGTGAATCGCTCGACATTCGGAAAACAGTGTTGACACTATTCGACGATGTTGGCAGGAATGGGTAAACCATGGCGGAACACAGCATCGAGAAGGAAGCGATCGATCTAGAGAGACTACAGAACAAGAGGACCGAGTAGTCGTCAGAGAGGCACTGAGAGCTCCACATTCGTCAATATCATCGACCCGACGTGCAACTGATGCTTCTGTGACCACAAGGACCTTTAATCGGCTGCCCACAGAAAGGCGTCTGAGCTCACTGCACTCCCTGCGCATAGTACTCTGTTCACCAACAAGCCCGTTTGCAATGGTGTCGGGCATATTCGGCCTGGAATCTCACGGAATGACGTATAATTGTCTTCAATGATGAGTCGCTCTTCGAAATGAACCCGAGTGATGAGTCCCGCTTCGAAGTGAGTCCGATGACCAGCGAAGATATATCTAGGAACGTCGCACACAGTGGTTGGATACAAACCTGACTATCGCTTGTCATACGCCCGACAACCCGGAGTAATGGTCTGGGATGTCATTTCGTTTCATAGTGGAACCTTTTCGATTACGATACAGCAGTACATCGACGAAATTCTGCTCCCTATTTCGTTGACCTTCATGGCAAGCCATCCTGGGCATAGATTTCGGCAAGATAACGCCCGCTCGCACACGTTGAGAATTTCTACTGGTTGTCTTCGTACTTCCCAAAACCTACCTTGGAGACCGCGGTCGTCAGATCTCCAAAACTGAGAACGTTTGGAGCTTTATGGGCAGAGCCCTCCAACTACCTCAGGATTCTGAGGATCTAAAGCGGCAATTGGACAGAGTTTGGCAGCATATCCTTCAGGAGGACATCCAACAAGTCAGTCCAAATGTGCCATGCCGAGTAACTGCTTACATAAGGACCAGAGGTGGAGCAAAGGATTATTGAGTTGTTCAATTTGTGACGCTCTTTCTCCAGAATAAATCAATCTCTTTTTCTGAAATTGTTATCATTTGTTTGGCAGGACATGTACATCACTTCCGTCCCATTTGGATAATTGCTTTGTGGTGCGTCTTTTTTTTCTCTTATAGCGTATCATTATATACTACTGATGTACTGCACAACGGATTGTTAATAAGGATTTCTGTTAGGTATGAGAGAGGTGCCTGAAGGATGTGCATCTACCCAGGTGAAATAAATGATAGATAAATAAATTTCTGAGATTGACCACCTTTTATACAAAAGGTCTGAATCTCTCCCTCTGACTGTTGGTGGTGGTGGGGAGGAGGAAGGTTTGGGAATGTGGGAGGTGGATCTTCAGTCTTCTAAAAGGCACAGTGCAGCCCACCACGACTTCCTCTCTTCTGCCAATCTCTTTATCTCGGAGTAGCGCTTACACTCAACGTACTCCATTATTTGGTGTATGTATTCCCATCTCTTTCCCCAAACATGTTTACCCTTTACGATTGTGTCTAGTGTCACACAAGTTATTCCCATGTGTCTAAAAGCTGTCGCGTTGCCCATTCTTCCTGTCAGTGTTAAGAAAGTAAACCTCTTCTTGTCGGTTCTTCGGAGAACCTCATTTCTCATTAGTCCATTTAATTTCGGCATCTTTCTGTAATACTACATCTCGGGCGCTTCGATGCTCCTTTCTCGATTGTATCAAAGCCCGCGATTTACTTTCACAACATGCTGTGCTCCATACGTATATTATCAGAAACATCTTTGTATGTTAAGGTCATCTGATAGTGGTTGACTTCTTTTGGCCAGGTATCCTCTCTCTGTTTCTCCTGGTTTGCTTCCTACGTTATTTTGCTTCCAAGCTAGTAGGGTTCCACCGATTTGCCTACTACGTGGACCTCAGTATTGATGTTGAGCTTGTCGCTTCTCTCAATCTGCAACTTCTCAATTACTTCGTCTTTCTTTGGTTGAAGCATGACTTGCATGTTATTCAATCTGTACATTCAACCCTCAAGGAAAATGAGAAGATTTTGATATCGAGAAATAAAGTTCAGAGAAAATAAATATACAGTATAAGATTTCCGATGAGATCGTAATTCTGTCAGAATCGCTCAGAACTTCAGTTGAACAGAGTGATTAGTGTCCTGAAAACCGCTTATAAGATTCATATCAATGAAAATAAACAAAAGGTAATGGATTGTAGTCGAATTAAATAAGAAGATTCTGAGGCAATTAGGTTAGGTAACGAGACTCTAAAAGTAGTGGAGGAGTTTTGTTGTTTCGGGTGCAAACTAACTGTCGACAACATATGTAAACAGGACGCAAAATGCAGACCGGCTATACCAAGAAAATCTTTCTCGAGAAAGAAAATAGTTTTGCAGATCTCTGTGCTGAATGCGAATGTGGGAAAAGGCCACACGGTTGTCCTCTTGGTCATTGTAAGCTGGAACGATGGACGTATAACGGGAAGTAGCAGGCAGGGTGGAAGAAAAGGCCAGAGCACTTGTGGCTCATTTGCCGGGAGACCTCGTTCGAGAACTGGAGGAGGTGGCTGTCACTGCTCACGTCGGCACGATTGACGCGTGCTGCCCACAGTCTCGGGCCATCCTCGGTTCCTTTACACGGTCGGCTGGAGTGGTGTAGTCTGGTGGCCTCGCTGGCAAAGTGAAAGCACAGCTCGCAGTTTGTGTTTGGTTCCGAGGGTTTATGTTCTGAGGCTGAGCGAAGAACGTAAACCCACGTTAGACGATTCTGAGACGATTTGGGATAAGAACGTCTCGACCTCCACTATGGCGTGGAGAATTGTGGGGCCCATAGGTAGCTAAGTCTTCCCTAGAGGAAGCAATTACCCCGCGTTGCAAAATACTCTACAAGCAGTGTTTCTTTCAGTACCAAACATTATACACTTATGATCTAAAGCAGTTGCCAAATATGACACCTGTTTCGTTCTTTTGATTTTCTTTATTGGGGTCATACTGAAAATTTTAAAATATCTCACAGAAACACCTTTTGATTTTAGTGAGATAACAGCTTGTATAGGAAGCAGCATTCATGAGCTAATCCCAGCAAACAGCGGCACAAAAAAACTTCATCAATTTGTTTATTTCTTATTAAAAGCTTTTTGATGTGACCGTGCTGTTTCTCTCAAAGCAGGAGATCAAATTACATAATCTAAAATTATACTACATTAAAATGTGTTGTTAAGTGTAAACTGAGATTAGAAAACCAAAGTCCTGTTAGTATGAAGCGATCCATCACTTATAGATCGTGAGCATGCCAGAGATACTTTGACAACAGAAGTTAGTGACTACAGGAGACTTACCTCTTACCTGCGAGTCGTCTAGGTGTCCTACTTTTTCAAGTAGTGTACAACTATGGCTATTGTGTGGTAAAGAATACTGATGCGTAGCGGCAACCAGCCGCTGTTTGGTTTCGGTTTTTTTTATGCAAAGAGCATACCAAAGTACAGTAATAAAATTCGGTTCACTCCAAATCTTTGCGACAACCGGATAATGTCTTTGCTTCGTTTCTGTGTCATATTCTTTGTGATCGTACTCATCGCTTTCTCAGTAAATTCAGTTAATTGCCACTGTTACACATAATAAGGATAGGAGGTGGGACATGTAAATGAAGTAACTCAACAACGAGATTAGATTTCAGAAATATTAACTGTTGGTTTTCAATAATTCCACATACTGGTGTCGCTAATTAGATCTAACTCTAACTCAAGCCCCTATATAACGTTTGAAAAATCACCACAGATGTAAATAAATCCGAAAAACTGCCAAATTATTGCAGGTGTCCACAGTAGCACAATATTAGGTCCACGCTGTCCGGGTTGCGTTAAAGTCCAGACTCAACGCTAAAAATTTCAAACTCCAGACTGCCTCTACTAGCCAAAACCCAAGTCCAACCGACCCACTGCGAAGCTATTCTAAGTCCCTGTGTCTACTGACGCAAAATCTTCAAAGTCCGAAAAAATCGAGCGCAGCCAAATCACCGCCTAAAGACACACAGATTTTTGCCTCCTTCCTTGCTTCCGGACAATTGACAAAAGGCTAAGATGCCTGCCCCCTTTTATAACAGCGGTCCGTGTTTCTCGTGAATTACGTCAAACAGCAAGCAGGAAGTTTAACCAATTCGAAATACATCTTTTGATTCTTATATGATCTCTTAAAACTGGAAGTACCAGAAGATACGCGCTGAAACGCTAATTAAAATGACTCATAATAATAATTTTTTGTTTAAATATTTCGCCCCCAGTCTTAATTACTGTGATAGCAAATTTCACATAACGAAAATAGTATTTAGTTACTGTTAACTGTGTCTCGAATATTTACGGTATATATAAGTGGCACATCAGTCTTGTAGGAAATAAGCTACTCTTTCCATTGGTGTTATTTAAATTTACTGGCTCTAATAGAATTTCAGTAATGCGCTAAACTCTAAAAAATCTAATTAATTAATCAAAATCGACGGATAAACAAGCATTACGATCTACCCGCTATTTATGATAGACTGTGGCCGAGCGGTTCTAGACGCTTCAGTCCGGAACCGCGCGCCTGCTTCGGTCGCAGGTTCGAATCCTGCCTCGGGCATTCGGGCATGGATGTGTGTGATGTCCTTAGCTTAGTTACGTTTAAGTAGTTTCTAAGTCTAGGGGACTGATGACCTCAGCTGTTTAGTCCCTTAGTGCTTAGAGCCATTTGAACGATTTGTTTATGATACGTGTTTACCTTTTTCAACGTATGCTGCAACGCTGTTCGTGTACCTGTCTTGTATAATCCGATTTGATGACTTTAATTAATGATTTTATTCAGACTTCTCGTTGCTTAATTAAGTGTTGCTACTGCCCTGCCGGTTTTACCACACTCACAGTCCACCCTGTACACGCCCGCAGTGTGCAGAGAATATTTCTTCTCTTGTCCTTCGAGGAGCCTAAAACATTTTAGCTCTTGCGGCTGCTGTAGAAGACGGGCTTCACAACATACTGGCGAAGGTATTTACCAATTCGATGATTGACACTCTTTCCATAAGGCCAGATTGCTGCTGGCTGCCGTTTGTCAATCTCTGCCTGTCTTTCGATCTATTACTCGTTGCCATGGTTATTGTTTCCAACCATTGGGTAAGGACGTTGTTCACAGGCCTTTAAACGCAGGTGTTATACTGAGATCATCACTTAGGCGCTGCGCACCAGTGGTCAGCAAATGGACGACTGAGTTCTTCTGCGCTTGGTGGTAATGGGATTCGGCATGTAAACTCCAGTCTGTGTGTGTTGGCTTCCGATATGCTCAGTGCCGAACGTTCACAGCAAGGGAGAAAAAGATACGACACCGCCTTCGTCGATGAGAACCAGATATCGCGTATACCGGAAGGGGCAACCGACAACAACAGATACCCCTACCTTCACCACAGGAACCAATTACAATCAAGTTTCCCGCTCCATTCGCCACAGGAGACCAATAATATACATTGGTATAGTACTGTGACATTATGTTGTGATCACTCGCAGTGGCTAGTACACTGGACTCGCATTAAGGAGGACGACGGTTCAAACCCGCGACCGGCCATCGTAAGTTTTCCCTGATTTCGCTAAATTGCTTCAGGCAAATGCCGCAGTGGGTCCTTTGAGAGGGCACGGCCAACTTTTTTCCCCTATCTTTTCTGATCCGATGGGATCGATAACCTCGCTGTTCCGTTCCCTTCTGCAAACCAACCAATCGTGAGCAGTACAGTCTGTAATGGACTTTGAACAATACAATAAAACCCAATGAGGCCAGACTCTACATTTATATCCGTATCCTTAACCTCACAGAACAACTTTTCCCAACCTCCTATCCATTTTATCGGGTGCACGTTCTTCCATTTTCTGGTGATAATCCAATGCTTCTTTTTAAAAGATTTTCACCGCTTCTGGAACGTGATTTGGATATATATTTTTAGTTTTTATCTTACCTCTTAGTCGTTTTATGTAATTTAAACAAGAAAGATTATAAACAGGTTAATGTTAACTTAACTCCAACAAAGTTAATTTTGTTTATAGATTTCAAAGAAATCTGTAAAATTTTTCACATTTTCATAATTATTTCATTTGTTATCTCCCTATTCATATCTTTAACGCTTTTGGCTAAAGAGCGGAATGCTGTGCCGCTGAGAGCCCACCCTCCGTCCCTTGTGGAGCGCGGTGAATGAAAAAGCAATGAATAATAAATACACCAGTAGACGCAGACCCAGAAGAAGGCTAATGTGACCGTGACCGAAACGTTGGCTTATCCAGTGATAATTATTTTCAGTATGTCGCCGCTCAGTACCTAGAAAACTTATGTTAATGGTCTGTGGCCGCAGAATCCTGCACAGTTATAACTGACAACTTAATTACACTTACTGTGTCATTATTGCTTCACCACTACTTGTACTTGGACGGCCTTTTACATGCTAAAAGGTGTAAGCGATGTCCCTTATAAATTGTTGACATCTTAATCACAGCGCTGTCGAATGCTGATCATGTCAACAATCACAGCTTTTGTCAAAGAGCAGCTGGCTTGCTGCTGTCAAAGGAGATCGATACGCGAATAGTGTCCGGTTTGCAATTACTCCAGCGCGCCTCCCTCGCACTGGCAAGCGCTACATGTCATCTCAGCTCGCTTATTTTAAATCACGCACGTAACAGCGTCGGTGCGGTTCGTCTTGCCAGAGGGATGGCGCTTAAGTTGAGCCAATAGTGGGTTTTGGTGAACTATCATTGATTAAATTTCAGCCGTGCTATAGCTGTCGTGAACTTCTTGATGTTGGTGCCTTATTATACCATGGTACTCTTGGAATCATGTGATGAAACGATGCATAGTGAGTGCCTTTGATTTTAGATGTCTGCGACAGTTACTGTTGACAGTCATAGGAAACAGCTTTCTGAGCTTGGGTATCATAACTGTGAGAGGAAGATTATCGTATTTAGTAGCACCATGCAGAGGTGCTTGCATTGTTAGAGCATCTATTTGTTCATCTGCAGATATCCCAGAGTGATCTCTCATCCCATCACGATGTTGAGAAACCCGGAACATAACGTCGGCAGTTGCTACAACTGTCGTGTTGGTACAATTATTATGACGGTTTCTAAACAGTTGTAAGACTGACATACTCTCAGAGATTATGGCTGTCGTATCTGCTGTGGTCGTCTGTACCATTACGAGGCCTTCCGAAATAACGTGGCGCATCTAGAAAATTCGGGTTGTTGCCCAGCGAACGAGAATAGTAAGGACGATCACAACGAGTGTGTGTGGAAAGATAAGGAACAACATGAGAGTTACTCATATTGGGGTTGAAGCTCTTTTTTTCCGTGTTTGCTTTAACAATACGTATGTTCTAGGATAGGGTCCGCCTTTAACAAAATACTGATTTGGAAACAGCCCCCCACAAAAACTAATAATTGAAGAAAATTATCAGATACAAAAAACCATAGTGGAAGGAAAACAAATGATAAATGAATACACAGTTCTCTGCAATGGAACTCCGTACTCTGCCTTCAAAGAATAATAACACAAGACCAACCTATAGAGCTCTCACCCCCAGCCCACCCAACCCACCCCCCACCCCACACAAAAAAACCGTGAAACCTACTGTTACTCTCTCTCTCTCCCTCTCTCCCTCTCTCCCTTTACACACACACACACACACACATACACACAAACACACAAATTCACAGACACCTGTGAAAGATTCAGAACAACCGCATGGAACACCTTCAACTGTTCCACTGCCAACCATCTTGTTTTTAGACCTTCAACTGTTCCACTGCCCGCCATGTTTCTTTTTACAGCTGGTAAACTGTGAAACAGTGACAGTGACAGTGGCAATTTAATATATAGTGTTTGACAGTGATGAAGATGAGGAAAAAGAAAACGTAAGTGAAACATAATGTAAATAGACACACACACACAGAATTAATTAATTTCAGGCATAGAAATGACAATTTTCAAATCGTAATTTTCGCTTAAACAATTTATCTACTTTAAGGTGTAGGTGGTTGAAGATGACAAACTGTGCAACAAAACAGTCACTGTAGAAACACAACACATCAGAAAAACCACACCATGTGGTATGAATTCATAATTTTATGTGTTTTTTTTCAAATATCTAATTACAATTTAAAAACTAATAGTTACTTGTATACAAACAGTAAAGAACAATCTTTATCTTTAACAGCTATAAAATAAAAGCCCACTGAAGATTCTGCAACTGCAGTGAAACATGTTTGGGTTAAAAAACAAAATTGTGTTTTGCTAAAGGCGGACCCTATCCAAAAACATACGTATTGGGAGTTACTCGTTAGAGATAGAAGATGAAAACAGGTATTCCAAAAAAATGGTTCAAATGGCTCTGATCACTATGGGACTTAACATCTGAGATCATCAGTCCCCTATAACTTAGAACTACTTAAACCTAACTAACCTAAGGACATCACACCCATCTATGCTCGAGGCAGGATTCGAACCTGCGGCGGTAGCGGTCGCGCGGTTCCAGACTGAAGCGCCTAGAACCGCTCGGGCACTGAGGCCGGCACATGTGTTCCAAGCGGTCATTTCGTGACAGCTGACTTTTGAACCAAGGTGTCGTATTTTGTAATGAAAGCACGAAAGCTGTATGGCAATGAACATATAAAATCGAACACACTGACAGAACCTGTGACACGACAGACAGAAACGTGGTCCTAAGTGACTCGTTTGGGTTGAGCCATGCCGCTCGCCAGCTCGCCGTCCGAGTTTTGAAGGGGCGCTTGGCAGGCGCGCTGGCGACGGCTGGCGAACGTACTGCTGTCAAACTCGCTAGCGTCGGCCTTGACGTCAATAGTGTTGCTACAGCAGGCCCAAACATTAACCATAGTTGTCCATGTTTGTTCTATACTTACAGCAGACGGCTATACAATGAGTCAGAGAGAGTAATAAGACGATTCTTTCGGTATATAGATTGACTAGGATCGTCATCTGTTTAATTAGCTACTGAGTGGAGAAGGAATCTACAAAGACATTTTACGCTAACTTGTATGATATTTGTACTAATTAAGCCACAAAAATGATACATCTACCGAATGAAAGAGTTCGTCGAATCAAGTGAGCTATTTTTTTTATTTATTATTATTTTTTTTTAGCAACACGTGTTTCCGAGCACGATCGTTACATTAGACTTGGCCCGCACAACAAATCTACAAATTTTCAGTGATTGAAACTCAGAAAGACAGCTGCAAGAAACTAAAATTCAACGAAACATACAGAGTGACCTTCATAAAAGTCATCAGGCGCATTTTCTGTGACGTTTCAGAGGTATTGGCAATTTCTTTTTTGCATTTTGTACCTCATAAAGTCCTCCATGTGCTGCCCAGTATCGACCGAAAGCGTCGGTTTGTTTAAAGAGCGGTCCCAGATTAGTATAATATCAGAATTATATTAATACCTTCAGCTGCTAACGGGCGTTGATATGTGTCAACTGGGATAGGTGAAAATGTGTGCCCCGACCGGGACTCGAACCAGGGATCTCCTGCTTACATGGCAGACTCTCTATCCATCTCAGCCCCTGAGGGCACGGATGACAGTGCGACTGCAGGGACTATCTCGCGCACGCCTCCCGCGAGACCCACGTTCTCACCTTTTATGTCCACACACTACACTAGTAGTGTCCCACCCCAACACACTCATTACTCGTGGAAGACATTCTTAGCAAGTCTCGTAAGGGTTCGGAGAATATGTGTGCATCCGCACAGAAGAAGAAGGTCATGGCCGGTGTTGCCACAACTATATACTTATATGGATATGGCGTCTGCGGACATGTCCGAAAGAACAGACACCAGTGATGACCTGCAGCCGTCTAGAACGAAATTAGAATTATATTAATACCTTCAGCTGCTGACGGACGTTGATATATATCAACGGGGACAGGTGAAAATGTTTGCCCCGACCGGCACTATCCTCCGTGTCGTCGCTGGCTTAGATGCATAGAGCGTCTGCCATGTAAGCAGGAGATCCCAGGTTCGAGTCCCGGTCGGAACACACATTTTCAACTGTCCCCGTTGATATATATCAACATCTGTTAGCAGCTGAAGGTATTAATATAATTCTAATTTCGTTCTAGACAGCTGCAGGTCATCATATAAGTATGATATTGGTTTTATCTAGTAGGGACATTAAATTTCGAAGAATAGCCAGTACCCCAGAAGCGACAGTACTGCCTTGGCCCGCGCTGATTGCTACCGCCAAGCATGTAGCGCTACTTGCTAAATCGTTGCTGTTTTGTTTATTCTTCGCGTTCTTGGTGAGGTAACCGGTATGTACTTATCAAGCACGCAGGGTTGATAAAAGACTGGAGAGGCCACTGAAATATTAAAACATCCTAGCAATATGAAGAGGATGGCTTTAGGCTTGTTCCACCCGACTGACTGCCAGACATCAGAGACCAACAGGTCGCATAGACAAATTGAGACGCGAGCATTGCCGGCGGGTGACAGCTGTTGCGTAATCTATGGCCCGCGTGAGAAAGGCAAGAGTCCACACCCTATTCGCCAGTGAATCTCAGTCTTGGTGCATACTGTAAGGTGCCGTAAACAAAAGCAGATTCTCAGTCCCTCAACCACAGGAAACTAATTATCTGATGAGTGTATCTATGATGCAAAAAAGGTATTGTATGTATGAGAGCCTAGCCCGATGTAACAGAGTGCCAGATGACCCTAATCATACCAGATTAAATACACAAATAAATAAAATGAATTGTCTGAAGAAGTCATGCACTAGCCAACACAAAGGACTATATTATCACTGTCAGTTTGTACCGTTACAACAATCTTGCGCTCCAGAAACGCTTTTGCTGGTATTTCTCACCACTAACAGCGACGCTCACCCAGCAGGTCGCGGCCTGTGCTAGCGAGACTAAAGCCCCGCGCCCGACAGCGCCGCGTTCACGGAGAACGTAGCTTTCTGAACGCTCACCTGGCGCGAGCTATTGTGCCCGATTATTATAAACACTAAACTACGGAATCGTGACTCGAGAAACGGCCGAAAGAAAGGCAACCGGTGCAGAGTGACAGTTCGAAATGAGCGAGCTGGCGACGTTAATTGCCGCGGATCCGCCGCAGCGGCGGTAGTCACGACCCCGGGGGCAGCGGACCTGTTGAGCAAGTGATTGGACGCGCGGGGCGGCGGCGGCGTCGGTGGCTGTGCCGCTGCGGTGGTGGCAGCCCTGAATCAGGTGCGCAACGACCCGCGAGAGCCCTACCTGTGCTGCGGACCGAGTTACGGCGCTGCGCCGCCGCCACGATCCGCCGGGGCAGTAATAGCGAGAAATGTTGCAAGCCGATTTATTGCCTCTTGTTCTATTCCTTTTCTTTGTTTCTTTTTTTTTTTTCGGAAGAAAAATCGCCGAGCGGCGAGCAGTTGCCTGCGTGAGACTACGGCCTTGAGTAAGCCGGAGGAAGGCCGGGTGTTCCGTACCCCCTTCTAAGCGGCCGGCGATGACGTAGGTACCTTCAGTAGGGCAGCATTACGTATGAGGCCGTATTGTTCTCGTTCGTCTCTCTCCGTTCTGCTCATTGCATCCGCGCTGAGTTTAACGGTTACGTGCGCAGTGCCCTCGAGCTGCCGTCGTCAGGGTTTGTTAACGGGAACATGAAGGGCATAGGCACCAGTTGTACAGGACGTCCTGGAACGAATTGATGGTAAACAAGGACGTTTGACTCTAGGGTCACTGGCTGCAGTGTACTGAGTCTTACCTCACTGAAAACAAGAAATAGAAATTTTATATTATCCGACAGCACTTGCGTAATGAAAGTGAGTCCGATGAAGTTTAACAGGAGTATGAAATTTTCCGCCTCTGTAGAGCAGAGGAAAAGCGAAAAGAACCATTATTCTTTGAGTGCGACATAGGTGAAAAGTCACTACCAACTGTAACAACCGAAAAGTATTTGGTATTATCCTTCCGAACGGCCACTTAAAGGCGGTGGAAGCTAAAGGTAATTGAAGGCTGCCGTACATTGAAGGAATTCTAAGCAAATGTATTTAATTTAAGCGGAAAATGGCTTACAAAACAATCGTTCGATTTATTCATGAGCGTTGCTCGCGGGTGAACTGTTGCAAGGTAGGACTGATAGAGAATATCTAAAGAAGAGAGCCACTTTTTGTGACAGGTTCATTTAGGAACAAATGATACGATTTGAGATGCAAAAACAGAGATAATGTCTGATGGGATAGCAGCAATCAGTGATTGTATAATGTTACTTATAATCCGTCTTGATTGCAAATTTTTTTATTCATATGACCGGTTTCGGTTCATCCAGAACCATCTCCAGATCTGATATTTCAGTTACAGGAGTAACCCGTCCAAATCCAGCATGTGAAAGTTGCTGGATTTGGACGGGCTACTCCTGTAACCGAAATATCAGATCTGGAGATGGTTCTGGATGAACCGAAACCGGTCATATGAATAAAAACATTTGCAATCAAGACGGATTATAAGTAACGATATTGAGATGCTCATCACTGACGGATGGTACAAAAGAGGCGCTGGGAGTAGCGGCTAGGGTTACTGTTAAAATGCAGAGAGCGTACCATTCAGGAAGTCAGACAACATCCCACATACAATCGCAGTGGCTTACAAGAACCATAAGTGAATATGCGCCATGGCACCAATGAGAATCTAATTGCAGTCTCTGGTTGTTACGCTGTGACATCGTGACCCAACGAGTTTATAAGAATTCGGGTGGAAAGATTTGGCGGCCGAGTCACCCTAAAGGAAGGACTGTGGTCCCAAAATAACTGCTTCAGCGTCCATCACCTTTAAAACATAGGTTGCCTTTATTAAACCTTTCAGATCTTCTCGCTACAATTGTATACATTAACTTTTACTGTGTCTTAACTGAAACAGAAGTATTTTTTCCCAATGGAAACCTGAGCTACACATTTGTGAATGTTCAACTTTTCCATAGTGCGCAAGTACTGCCAACTGTTGAGCATCGCTATGAAACTATCAGCATATCATTCTAGCAGTGCGGAGCAGCTCGTGACCACCAGAATAGACGGATGCGTTTGGTTCGCAGTATTACACAGTATAATTGAAGAGTGTTGCTGTTATTATGTATGGTAATTACTGAATGATCTTTTTACTATTTTTTACAATAGAGAGAATATTTCGTAATTAGTTACTGTAGACCATAAAAATTAAATCAATAACACAAACTATGTTTTGTAAACGGGCACATATTTTTGTTTAAATCTTGCACCTAAAATCATTAAAAAAACAGCTAAGAACATTACAATATAAAGAAAAATTTTCCTTCCTTCAGGAAAAATTCAAGTCTGAAAGGATTGAACTTAAACGAGTTTTAAGAACAATGACTAGTAAAACTGACTGAGCAAATTTTAGAAAAAAGACTTTTAAACAGCTGCTACTAATTATGAACCACCAGCCATTAAGTATATACAAAAGTAGAGAATTTTAAAAACAGTTAACTACAGTTAGCAAAATTCACTGAGCATTTTTTTGTAACTAAATGACCTTTGAACTGCTGCCATTAATTTTGACCCACCGTCACTCAGTATACATCAAAGGTACAGAATTTTAAAAACTATTAATAGTCACTGAGTAGGCAGCTACAGTTATCCAATGTTCACTGGTTCGATTTTAAGAAAATGATTTTTAAACAGCTCTCAACAGTTATGAACCCACTGTCAATTAACAGACATTAAAATATAGAATTTTAAAAACAGTTGGCCAAAATTCTGTCATCAGATTTTAAACAAATGATTTCGAAACAGCTGCTATCAGTAATTAATACGAGTCCATAAACACCAACGGGCGGGAGGGGGCGAGGGGGCGGGAGCGGGGAGGGGCGGGCTGGGAGAGCGAGAGGTAAGGACATACATGGAATTACTTAACTTGGACAAGATCGCCGCCGTACTTACATTTCTTAGAACTGCAAGAGACCGGACCGCCTTCTCTAGCATCGAACCGACTAAATAACCACCAAGTCGCTGGTGTGTTTTCCAAAACATCGTGTCCACTAAGTAAAACCACTTCACGGAGCAAGCGATAACCGACAATCAAAACCAGGCTTTCACAGGAGCCGATTCGTTCTCAAGTGTACCATCCAGAACTCCAAACCTCACGCATCCCCAGACGACCCGCCCCGCGTACTACACATTGAGCCCCCCCCCCCCCCCCAAACCTTTCTGCTTCCGGCTTTTGTTCCCACCGGTGGCGCCACCGGCGTACCTCCAAAGTTATCCAGACAAAGATCGACAGCGAGGTGCGAAATCGATAGAAGGCCAAGCCTGTACAGCTCAGAAACTAATTAATAAATAACTACCGGCTTGAAACTTCCTGGCATATTAAAACTGTGTGCTTGACCAAGGCTCGAACTCGGGACCTTTGCCTTTCGTGGGCAAGTGCTCTAAATTCTCAGCTACCCAAGCACGACTCAGGCTCCCTCCTCACAGCTGTACTTCAGCCAGTACCTCGACTCTTACCTTCCAAACTTCACAGAAGCTCTCTTGTGAACCTGCTGTGAGGAGACGGCGTGAGTCGTGCTTGGGTAGCTCAGATGGTAGAGCACCTGCCCGCAAAAGTCAAAGGTCACGAGTTCGAGCCTCGATCCGACACACAATTTTAATCTGACAGGAAGTTTCATATCAGCGCACGCTCCGCTGCAGAGTGAAAATCTCATTCTGGAACCACCTGCTTTGTAACTAACAAGGCGACCATCCGGTCTGTTACAAATGGATTTTGATGAAACTTAAATATATTGTATAGGGACCTATCCAAGAATACCTGGCTAGCGGCTTCTCATACGGAGGACCCTAGTTTCCGAGAAAATCTATGTTGAAACATATCCGTCACGTTAATCGTGTATCAGTCGAATTTTAGTAGCGCTGGGGTGGAGAGGATTCAGTCCCACTCCACCCAGCATTTTTTTAATTTCTTAGTACATAGTATCTTTCAATAATATACGTCACGCTGTCACACATAACGACTCAAAATAATTTTCACCACAGTAATTTCATTAATAATTAAATAAATACAGGAAAAGGTCTTTAAATGTGTATTCCGCTTGTCGTTCGTAATTAAAATCCCAAATATTTAGACAGCTTCAAAGAGTTCGCAACGAAGTATTAGCAGCTGCAGAAGGATTCCAGATACAAACCAAAGTCCTCTTAACGCTGAATTCAATTATGTAGTTAATACTGATGATGCCGGTTGCCAGTACCAATCGACTTACAATGGATCCCTTGCGGGAGAAGAAGCGGAAATTTATTTGAACAACATCAATCATTCATTCACAGCACAATATACTATAACTGCGTCAGGAAAGGTATTCCCTTCCGTTCTCTTATTCATGCAAGAACGATCCAGTAAATTTGGTAGAGTTGTTCAGAAAACAGTTGACGAGCTGATTTGTAAATTTAAAAACATGTAATTGTGACCTGCATGAAATCAGGAAAGTTCACGGAAGGCTTTTTAAAATCTGTCATTCTTCCCAGCGTGGACAAAAGAAATTTCTTCACATCTTTGGTTTGTGGGCAATCTTTTCAGACATTTTACGATAAAATCTTTGTAAATGAAAGTAAAGCATGCACCTGTGCCATAAAACTTACCACACCCAAATGTAGTGCAATTTTCTAACCCCTATGACGGTTCTTTCTTATAGACAGCTTAAAATTTTCACGAGAAAATTTCAAACCGCTCCAGATTTACTAAAGAGTGCTAGATAAATTGCTTCGAGGGAAGATTCTATAGGAATAAGTTGTTTAATTTGCATCTGCTTTCACAGGAATAATCAAATACGCGTGGTTCGCATCGAAATTCACGGAGGAAAAAAGAATCTTTTTGAATTTCAACAAACTGTGTTTCCCAGCATCGCTTCTGAAAAATCTGTGTGACTGCAATGCAGTAGGGAAATGTGCGGTTTGCTGTACGAATTTGTGTTCGGTTCCTTCTCCGACAAATACCATCCGGAATTTTGTTCTGTCACAGCAAGCGATGCGAGCGATAGCGAATATGACGATTCTGTTATCTATTGTGTAACAACCTGAATACCCATTTGAGGTAATTTTCCTGTAATGATTTATTTATTAATGTAATTACTATGGCGAAAATGACTATTTATTTTAATAATGTCGCGAGGGGCAAGAGATTTAAAGGTAATACATGCGATGAAACTGAAAAAGAATGAAACATGGACGGGGATTTTACCCGGACTGGCTGCCTGATAGCCTTAGACCCTAACCCCTGCGCTACATTCACTCCAGTCGATACACACTTAACGTGACGAATATAGCGCGTACGCACAAAACTTCAACGTCGATTTTATCTGAAAATGTCGCATGTAAAGCCGTTAGCCAGCTACTCAGCACACGTCCCTCTACCACACACCTCAGACTCATCAAAATCCATGATTAATTTGTCTAATGGGGCTTTTGTGAGTTTATCTATACTATTGGCTAGTCGTTGTTAGTTGGTCGTTTAAATGTTCATTATCCGCTGTATGTTTTTCCATATTGTTAAATACATAAAACAGTTTTATCCAGAGGGTAATAAACAGTACGATCTGTAGAGGGTAACAAACAGTACAACTTCCGACTTTAATGTGAACGGGAACGCGTGATGCAGATCTTGGTGTCACTCACGTCCATCTAGAAAAGTTTTTACTGAGTTTAACGATGGCGATGTTGGCCTTATATATTCGACGATGCCCTTTGGCTACACTGACTAGAGGATCCTTCTAAGAAATACCAAATTAACATAACCTGAGGATGCCTAAATAAGGCGAAACGCGTAGTTGAAAACTAAAAAACTAAAATTGGAACCAAGACTGTTTTTCACCAATACTGTTAAGCACTGGTTTGCTGTATGCCACATATGGTTTGGAAGAATTTAATGTTATTTCAGTGGCACAGAAATTTTAACATCAAAATTGGGAATGAAAAAAAAACAATCTTCTTCTTCTTCTTTCGCTTGTGCCTTGTCCCACAGTTTTCGCAGGGTCGGCATTGGTACAATCGGATTTGACATGGTTAATTTGAAGGGGTGGCCGGATGCCCTTCCTGCCACCAACTCATACCCAGCAAGACAGGATCAGTGTACCCCCACTATCTACGTCTAGTGTAAATCATGAAATACTTCAAACGTGTTTTAAATGTCTGCAAGTCGTATAACTGAGGCGGGACGTGGGGACCAGTCCAGTATTCACCTAGAGGGATGTGGAAAACCGCCTAAAACCACATCCTGGCTGGCCGGCACACCGGCCCTTCGTCGTTAACCCGCTGGGCGGATTCGATCCGGGGCTGGTGCGCCTACCCGAGTCCAGGAAGCAGCGCATTAGCGCTGTCGGCTAACCTGGCGGGTTGAGAATGAAAAACAATGTAATAAAATATTTATTTGTGAATGATTTCGAGTTTCTAAATTTGTTCGTAAATAGCGCACCTAGACACGAAAACGGAGGGGGAGAGTTTGAGGAAGGCGAGGAATGGTAATAAAAGCCAAGTCCTCGTCCATCGACAGTATTCACCACATGCTACGTTGAATACAGTCTCTGAACACCATGGCCCATGGGCGTCAAAACCTTTATGGACTACTAGCAGGGAAATACTACTCTCGTGACTTTTTTTGTCACGTAATTCGTGTCACGTTTCATCTCCTCTGAATATATGCAAAGTGCAACGAAAAGAATCTGAGAGATTAGTCTGTGCGGATCTAGTGCTTTTTTTCTTTTCTGCCATCATCTCGCACTTCTTTACAGCATTCATATACTGAAGCTTGAGGGCTGCCCTCTCGTTACGCTATGTTGGTCGCTCTGGTGCACTAACTGCTTTGAGGCAAGAGTTGCACTATTTTTCAGCATCCTTTGATGGCATCCATCCGACCGTGGCTGAATATGAATGCGAGGGTAGTCCTCGTCCTGTATGCCTCGAAGCTTATTGGCGGAGATTTATGTGCAACGGCGAGTCGGTGTGTATAGGCCAGTTGCAATTATAATGCTGTTTGCCTAAAATCATACGGTATTACTGTTTATTATTCACTCACGTTTTCTCTCAAAACTTATTTAAACGAAAGACAGGGCGTGACCTGCAGGTCTAACTGGAGAATGATCAGAGTGTGGTCTTATACTTCGTAACACTCCTCCCCTCCCCCGAATATATCTGTTTCTGTATGAAATTTTAGCCTAAGTTTACTTCCCAGTATGAAAATCTAAATATTACCAAAACTATGTACTCACAAACTGTCATCCAACTTAAACTCGTGTGAAAACCTTCGGCTAAACAAAACTCAATTTGAATTGAATTGTGACAATCTGTACACAGTTTCTCTTTATATTAAATGCGCAGCTGAAATAAAACAATTATCTGGACGTGATGAAATTTTCCACTTACCTCGCGTCTTGACAACATTGTTGCAGATTTCAAACTGGTGGATAACACATGTTGCAGTGTAGTAATGCGTAATGATAAACCGTGGGATGGGGAGAGTACTATTCCTACGAAATGATATTGAAACACAACAACTTTAGAATGAAGTACCTATTCAAAACGACAGAGCAAACTTCACGTGATCTTCACACATAACACTGGTCTGAATAGTACTACGCTTAACAAAGTGAACGATCATTTGAAAAGGGTACAATGTTAACAGAAAATTTCTATAAAAACCAAACAGCTTAATCACTTGAAATCTTAATGCATAATGCAGGGAAGTGGGGCGGTCTTTCTCGCAGCTCTGAGCGAGTGAACGAAGTTAACTAGCTGCCAATAATCATTTCTACAAATTAGGTGCACAGTGCTGAAGTCTTACCTCAAACGTCTTCTCGTCAAAAAATAAAACAACAATATTCAAAATTTATATTCCTTTCGCCTTTCAGTAGCTAGATCATATTCCACCTTGCTGTCCTTTACAATAAATGTTTCTTCATCCAACAGATCCAACCACAAGTCAACACAACACTACTGAATACGTCCATCGCTTACCACGCTTCAACTAAGAATATATCAGACTGCGCAGAGGCAAAGACTGTGCAACAACAAGATAAAAAATTATTTAACACTAACATAACTTGCCCTCTCCCTGACGTGTACGCCGATAAAATACAAAATTCAAAATGACAGGTCCACCTTACAACTTATCCTACTACAATGATTTTGTCTAAACCAATGTGGCCACGTATCACCACTTTGGTACACAATTTGGCACCTTTTTTATGTGACAGCTTATTACTTCAGGCCGGTGAAATATTTGGGCTGAATAATCTTCCAGGTGAGCTTCCGACAGCTGCTGTTATGAAAGATTTGAAGCTGTATGTACCTGTTGTAGGCTATTGCAACATGTACCTGTTGTAGGCTATTGCAACCATCTCTGTGCTTTGCCAGTTACTCATTGAACCCACGTCGTCATCATCTCCACTTACAAACTCATGCAATTAACACACCTATAGGTTTTTTTCCAATGTGTTTTGTGCTTCGTGCCTGTCCCATCTATTGTTTGTAGACCTGGTCATACAACGTCTCGTCATTTCCAAGTGGGCTGTTTAGGGCCTAACCAAATGCGTATTTCGACCCTAGCTACAAAAAAATCTCTCAAAGACCTTTAAATATTTTATTCCGTTTGTGACTGGTAAAATTGAAATCCGCAAGGTTTAGGGCTTTGTAGTATGGGACCTTCCTCAGAGAAGATGCAGGAACGACTACGATTGGCAGTCTGTTTATCACCGCATTTGATGAAATATTTGGAAACTTCAACGGATTTTTCAAGCGACTGGATAATCGTTGAATTTTGACAAGACTCAGTATATGTAGTTTAGAACCTCCTTAGAACTCCAGAAGCTATAAAAATGGTCTTCTCAGTGTATTGCAAGAAGTTATTGCGACTACTAATAGACGCAGCCCTGACGAGATTGAATGACGTGCCTTACGTATGGTATTTCAGCTACATTTTCAGTACGTATGATCACTACTGCAGGTGATTTAGAAAAAAAACTAATGTGTTCTGAATATTTCCATTCGCTAACGTGATATATTACTATTTGTCATTACCAGTATTTCTCTCCTCTCAAAAATTGGACAAATCTTGAATATAAAACTAGGACCAATGACTGTACAAACACTTTCAGGGGTTAACCCAAGTACAGAAAGGAGTCAGGTGCATGGGTACAGATGTTTTCAACAACCGAACAAAGCTCATTAAATGTCCTTTAGATAATACAGTGGAGCTCGTAGCGGAGTTAAAGGCTGAATTAAAGAACTTTTTGCTGGACATATATACATGTCGCCGGCCCACCGTCAGTCAGTACATCAGCGCACCTGGTGATGGCAACGTGGTCGACTGCCGAAGTATTGTGTCCTATGCACACTCATACCAGGCTGTTCACCCGAGACTTATTTCGTCATAAAATACGCTGGAGAAATTTAAGAATCACATACACAAAAAAGTAGGTCACCACTAGACAGCCAGAGGTGCAGCCGCACAACTGACATTGAATAGATTTTATGCTTCTATCATTAACCCCGGGAGAAACTGAAGAGTCTTATAAATGCAGAAACGAAAAAGAATAAATAAATTGCTAAAGGAATGCTAAACGGATACAAATTTTCCGCAGATGTAACTCATCCGTTACCAGAGTGGACTATACTGTAATACAGCGGAGCAGAATTCTGTCCTTAGCTATAGTGAACTCATATCCACTTTCACCGTGCAAAGTGCGGCGCGTCTGTTAGAACGTGACGGAAGACGAAAGCAGTGTTACTTCACGGAGAGCGCCGTAAACGTTGATGGTCAGGTGTGAGCCACGGCACCTGGTAACCGTCAGCTCCCCTCTCGCTTTAGATTCACTCTTCTCTTTGACTTCAAGAACGCAAAGACCTCGTTTCTCACTACAGTGTCTTCCTCACTACAGTCTGTTCCCGCATTGCTTCTGGATCCACACTCACCACGAGAGGAATTTCACCTCACACTCTTAGTATACGAACAGCTCAAACTGTTCTGCCCCGAATCTGACCATGCACGTTGCTGCCTATACCGACTGGCTAAGATTTCACTTGATCGGACTGCACGACTTAAATGAATGTGTGCTTGCAACTAGATATATACGAGAATCGGGACAAAGGTTTCTCAATTTGTGAGGTGGAGACTGCACTGCACGTCGAAAATATTTCTACACACCCCGTTTTGGTCAATGCGCTTTGTTCAACATTTTTTCAGTGTGTAGATTTCAGATTCCAGAATGTCTGTTATCAGTCATTAGTTTCATTCATACGATTCATTAGTACTTGCACGATTGTATAAAAGATACGTTTTTGTCATCTAGAGTTGATTGTCATTGCTATAGCTCCTATTTGATGTTTCTTTCCTTGCACCATTTCATTTATATTTTCAGATTATCTGGAAACATAATTGTGATTGTGCCAGAAATTAAATATCATTTTAACTCAACAGTATTTTGCATAAACGTTAGTCCAGTCGATTATTGGAACAAAACAACAAATATAATCCAAATAGGTTGAAAAATAAGCAAGCCAGTTGCGAATAAAGGTTTATTAGCCCTTAACCTTGTTTTCGATATTTTTAAAAATATATTCTTCAGAAATAGTGGGCCGCTCGGCCTCATCTTATCTAATGTACCATCATATGATGTAACAAGCCCCACTACTTCTGAAAAAGATATTTTTACAAATATCGGAACCTAGATCATGGGCTGATAAACCTTTATTTGCAACTGGTCGCCTAATTTTTCAATCTCTAACAAGTATAATTCTTCATTTCAGCAATGACTCTAGCGCAAACTTTATGCTTCCAGTTGACGCGGGATTTACTTACTGATTCCTGCCTAACGAAATCGTCATTTTTCTTGGAAAATCAAGCATTGTATCCGTGTCCATGTAGAGATTTTTATCTGAGGTGATTAGTGGAAGTTCTTATACAGAATCTAACAGAACATTAACTCTTACTTCCTCTTCCTTTAAATTACTTACAGTTTTTGGTGGCAGTTTTCTTATAATCAGCACTGCGACACAAATAAATTCTGTTTTTCTACATATTTTCTTTAACGTAGTCCAGCTTCTCCTTGGAGAGATGATTGCAACGGTACCTAACGGTTACTGCTGAGTGAGTAGTTGATCTTCCTGTCAGGATCCCCATACGAGCAAATGTGTTGCATCTTTCTAGGTAGTTAATCGTACTTTAGGTACTTTGGCTATGCACGACTCTGTTTAAAAGTAATAGGTCGATGTAGACAAAACCGCGCACTCGCACGTCTGCTTTAATGCCCAGCAGCTAATTTGCTGCAAATAATAACATGTGTTACCGATTCTGTAGTTAATTAGTCTGTGCGTTGGCTAGAACTGCGAGCTAATAAAATACAGAGATATATAAAACAAGTGTTAAATGTATAATTTATTAACAAGGCTTCTATTCTAACATCTGAATCTGATGTAGACGACAGAGAATTATGTTGAATAATGTTTATTCAAGAAAGCACATCTCAAATAAACGCGGAGTGGTCCTACGATATTCAGTTAAAATACAGGCAGAAAATGCCCTTATCAGATGCAGTAAAGTTACATTGAGAGCGTTAGGAGAATGGTAGGAAAACCTCCAAAGTAAATAGTCATCAAAGACATGTAGAAACTAAGTCCATTTTGTGATCACAATACACGAAATATTCACCAACTCAGAATTCAACAGGATGATTCACAAATTAACACAAGTGATAACAAAGAATAGTAACTCATGCACTGTCTATCCTCAGTTCCTTAACATAAGCAGAAAAAGTTAGAGTCATACTCCGTTGCACATTCAGACCTATCTAAATATAAAATCTCTTAAGAAGTTAATGTATGGCAGTGATCATCCAGCACCCCGAATCAATCTCCTAGACCTGTGCACGTTACTCTAGATAGATTTCCCTCCAAGCATAACTCGCATAAAAGTGTTCCTAATCGCTCCCTTGAACTTTCCATTCGAAAAGTCCCAGTTTTCATTTCTCATAGTGCTCCGCTACTGTCTGTTTTTCCGTTAGCTGAGGGCCATCCTCACCAAGAAAACATTCTTCCCAGGCTCTATAGACATGATTTGATCCAACTTGACCACTTTCCACACTAAACTAATACATTACAACAGTGTTTAAACAAAAAAATATTATTTTCATTTACACTAAGATTATCAACAATAATTATAAGTAATAGTTGGTCTATAAATAAATAAGCCAGCATTCTTGCACAAATGTGCTCACTATAAATGACAACAAATTGTCATTAAATATTTCTTAAACAACTGTTTATGTCTTCTTGGCAGAAGCACCTTTTGGTTCTCTTTTCAATTGTGGTGTCTGCTAACATATGTGATTGACAATTTTTAAAATTCAGCACAGTTTTTAATAGCAACTGCAATCAACATTTAAATAAATTGGAAAAGTGGTAAATTTTTCATTAAAGAAAAACTTAAGTATGAAAAAATATGAAATACTGATGCGTTCATTTTCTGTGTAAAATGTGGAGAACATGGTGTTTTGATTTTTTCGTAATAAAAAGTTATAAAAGACGTAATAGATCAATACGTAAAATAGATACAGATACGTAGCTTTGAGTGATGGTAGCAATAGTGCAATGCTGTGACCTGAGGTATAGTTTGTAAGAAACTGCATGAAGGGATGAAGAGTTGTTAAGTCAGTGGATCATTTATTTATTCGCTGTGAGATATTAACTTTTGTAGTTTTAAAAATATTGAAATACTGTTGTGTCACTGGATTTACCTGAGATCGCTGATGCATTCAGATTTGCATTAATATTTGACTGTGAGTTATTGTTGAATCTCAAACAAATATAATTTAGCCATTTTTAAGATTGCCTGATAGCCTGCCATTTCTTGGGGCATCTCCTGCACAAAGACCATGCAAGCAAGAGGCATCGAAATTTCCCGTACTTGAACTTTCCCAGTTTCTGGCGACTCGCTCCTTGTCTTTATACCTTGACTCTCCCGTACCAGTCATGGAACTGGGTGGCCAATTAGCTCGTCTAAATATGTGTAACGTTACATGATTAATATTTCTGTTCTCTGTTACATACATACTCTTAAAATTACAGTGAAGTGCTTGTTAGAGGGTCCTTGACATGTATTAACTAACATATGGTAGTTTGTTCCCACTCTATTCTTAACAGAGTGCAGGAAGAATGTTTAACCTACCTCTGTGTCCTTTCATTAGTTTTGTTTTTGCAATCCTAACGGAAGTGATACGTAGGAATCTGTGCTATATTTCCTCACTTAATATTAGGTCTCGAAACTTTGTAAACAGGCTTTCGTAGGATAGTTTGCGTCCATACTCAAGCATCCTGCAGATCAGCGGTTTTCAGCATTTCCATGACGATCTCCCAGGGGTCAAACAAATCTCTGGCATTCATGCTGTCCTTCTTTGTATGCATTCAATATCCCCTGTTAGACCAAGTTGGTAAGGGTCCCACCCATTTAAACAATATTCTAAAATGGGTGCACAAATTCCTTGTAAGCAATCTCTTTTGTAGACTGGCTGTATTGTATCATTATCCTACCGATGAACAAAATTCTGATGCCTGAGAGTGAGAACCTTGAGAAACTGGTTTGCTGTGATACCATCAGCCATACTTCACTACGATCGGTGCCGGGTATGGCCGCTATGTGGACACAACAGTGATTGGTGTCTTTTCTCGGATGAATGTACAGCGATCCGACTGGGAGTGGAGAAAGGGTTTCTCAATATCAAGAGGAGCATTACCTGAGACCTTCACAGCTGACTGTTTCATGCTGGTGGATTTATGATTGACTCAGCGCTCCGTGTTGTACACGACTGGTGTACAGTCTGTGTTAGCTAGCTACAAATTCTGCACAGAAGTTCGCGGTTGTCGTGTGACACATTATGGTTGTTTGTTGATGGGCTACATGAGTGCAGGTGTGTGCGCTGTGAGTGGGAGCAGTTCAAGTTTGATAACTACGCGCTGGGAGAGTGACTATTCGTATTATTCCAACTTCTTTATTTAAACCATGCAGTGAACTTTACTGCTGAGAATTCATGTTGTTATTCTATGTGAATAATCAAATATTTGTATTATTATATACGACGTTATTAAGATTTGTATTGCGTATTTGCGTAGGTAATTCGGTAGAGTGTTATGTGAAACAGTTGTGGTATCTGATGGTGATGGTGATGGTGATAGTAGCAGACCAATGTGTAACTCTGTTTCATGATCCTAGTTACATCTAAGAGTTGTTTTACCAACTGAAGTTGTATCAGATAGTGTTGCTGGTTATGGCCAAGGATCATGCGTTATAAACTGTTGATGCTGTTGCCTAGTTGTGTATGCTAGGCCGATGGTTGGATTTTATTCTTTAACTAGCACAGTACCTGGCATTGTATGGGTATGAATTTATTCCTTAGGTCTCCCTCTCTTTATCTCCTCCTCCCCTTCTCTCTGCTTTCCCCGACTCCCTTCTGCTCAATTCCTCCTCCTGCTCTTTCTGTCCATACCCTCCTTTACATCTCCTCCTCCCCCTCTCTCTACCTCTCTTCCTCTTCCCTCTGTCCATCTACTCCTATCCCTTTCTCTCTTCATCTCTACCTCATCTTTTCCCTGTGAATTTACTCCTCCCATCCCTCTGTCCATCTCTTCCTCCTCCTATCTATGTCCATCTCGTCTGTCCCTCTCTCTGTTCCCCATCTCACCCATCTTTCTGTTCACTGATCTCACCCCAATACGAGGCTGGTAGTCCTTATCCCCATAGTATTTCGTTCCACACAGTAAGCAACATTTGCACCAAGTTTGGCTGAAATCTACTCAGGGGATCAGCAGGAGGTTTTTAGCTGTGTCCCCATCGTGTATGCACATGTATTTAATAAAACACACATATTTGTACCCAAATATCATATGTATCTCTAGCGAATTTGGCCAGCAGTTTAGCTTTCATAAAGCTCAATCTTTATGACGTATCATCTCCTGAACTATGTGTCATTCAATGATATAATTTGGTAGCATATATGGATACTATCGGCGAAATGTGTTTGAAATAGACGCAGTAGTAAAGAAGCAATAAATTAAAAAGTAATACATGCTGTGGCAGTTTTTCACGCATCTTAGGTTTTTACGATAGTATATCTACTGAACTATGTGTCATATAATCATATAATTTTGCCGGTACATTTCACAGTATATGTGATTACTGTCTACAGAAAGTAAATGATACATGTACCAAGTTTGGTTCAGTTAGATCCAGCAGTTTAGGAGGAGATGTGGAACACGCATATACATGCATACATATGGCCAAATACGCATACATGCATTCATAAATGCATACACACAGCTATATATTCATACACACATACATACATATGTTTTCATAATGTGTGTCGATATATGGGAGATACTTTATTGTACTGAATATGTGGAGCCTTATTGAAGGACCTTCATGGGCTAGAGCAGTATTTTATTTTATTGAAAGTGTACTTCTATTCTGTTATCAGAAGCATTGTTATGTTAAATAAAATAATGATTAAATTGAGCCGCAATCTGTACAACCCCCAGTCCAAAACTCACTCTACCTAAATTTTGCAGTTCAAGATATGAGAATATGTGGTACTCAGTAGGTACCAAATGTAGTAGATCAGTTGACTGTTCGAACAGATACTTCACTATTCTCGTTGCCAAAACACTTCAGCGAGTAGTCCTGATGAAATATAATAATTAGTTAGATACTCGTTACCATTGGTACAGGAGCACAATCTTCCAGTCAATATTTTCATTTATGTTTTGTTTCTCTCCTCCAGAAAGAAATCAGTGCAGTTTACTTTGCAAGTTTATTCAAGAGATCCAAACAATTCAGAAAAATTCGTTCTTGTTTTTGATCAGGTTTTAATAAAAGGAGATTCCACATAACACACAGCTTTTTTCGTAGTTAATCCTTCATTAAATATGTGCTTTACCATTTCTTCTAATAAACATGATGCCAGAGGCTATGTTCTCATGCAGTATTGTTCAATACAATTTTCTGCACTTCCTCTAATTTTCCGCTTGGGATAAAAATTTTTAACACCTTTCTCATGAATTATCTTAAAAAGTAATACGTCCAAGTTAAAATTTAGCGGTCTATCTATCTGCTGTTGAAAATGAAGGAGCAAACTTATCTCAGACCATGACCACTTTTGATTTTCTGCATGCTGTAAGCAGCTGAAAATTAAGAATTTCATGAAGGTCGAAAGGGTACAGTACCGCCCGACATTGAAAATAGGTACAACATACTTCATTATTTTTGTCAGAACAACACATTTTTTTCTAATAATAACTCAATTTCAATTAATACAGCGAAGCCGGATACCAGTGTGGGAAAGAATGACAGTTTATTTATTTAATTGATCACATGTGCACTCCCACAAAATAAATCCCTACATCCAGTTTGGTGAGATCTGTGAAATGAATGAATGTATGGTCGTCTGCTAACCGCAGATAGTGAATGTGAATATATGATCATCTTTGAGACGATCCTTTGGCCACCTTTGGTGGGACCAAAGAGATGAAATTTACCTGAGCTTTGAGCACCTGAAATGTGGCTGACCAATACGGTAGCAAGGTGCTCCCCCACTTTGGCTGAGGTGCGAGAGAACCTGAAGAACGGCCATGTTTCAGCACTCTGCCGCTGGATCTTGTGCTGTTAAGACCTGTCTTAGTTGTGCTCCGTAAAGACAAAAGAGTGGAGACATGGTATGCATGTGGAATATTTAAGAGTAGTTTGAAATAATAATTTCTCTATTTCAGGAACTTTTGTGGGGAGAATTAAATGTCAGGCAGGTAATATTAATGGGATCGTAGTAATCTTCGGAAGTGACCAACGGTCACAATGAAACCACGTGTAGCAATAAGTTGAAATACTTCCGTGTGCTTAAGTTAAGCTGAAATACTAGCGTGTGTACTATAAGTTGAAATATTTAAGACATAGCGTGTGCAGAATTTGAAATTAGAGGCGAGTACTTCCACGTGGTGAGTACTGTGTGAGTCTCGATCTGTGTATGAGACAAAGGATAGAGAGAAGTACTCGTCCATGGTATCAGTTGAGGACTCGTGTGTGTGATGAATATGTTCTTAATATTACTTTGCGAGATATGTTTCCGTGTGACGCTTGGTTCAAACTATAACACTCTGAGAGAGAAACAAGGTGAGTCAGCCGTCTATCCAGCAACGCCACTTGGCTTGCATTGCACAGGAAGACGTGCATATACCTCCAGAGTTCATAGTAGGAAAGTAGAATTACGAAGTGGGGCAGTGTCGTGTGAAACTGGGATAAATATTAATTGAAGTGGGAAAGCTGGAAGTGATAATGTGACTATTCCCTGAGTAGTATTTCATGTTGTAGTGTGGTGTGTGTCATGTAATTTAAGTATGTGTGGTTTGCATGGGAGAGTAGCAAGGTAGTTTCAGAGGTAGTGGGTCATGCGTGTTCCTTTCGTACTGCTCGGTCTGGTGGAAAGTTTCGTGATGATGATTGTGAGAGTCGAAGTGTGTGAAATAATAAAAGATCCACCATCCTATCCAGAAAGTGCACTGTATCGCTAAATAATTACGAGACCATAAGATAGAGATTCACCAATGTAAAGCCATGCCCACTGGGCGGAATTTCTCATGTGTTATTGTTGTAGCTTATAGAATTTGTGTGTTTAGGTTAGAGAATTTATCGGAATAAATAAGATAGTGAAAAGAAAAAGATTGGTGGCCTTATCCTTCGAATTGTATGTTGTCATGATATCCAGAATTTATAATGTGTGCGCCACTCATATTCAGTGCGATGGCCATGTGTTGATAAAAGCCGTTAAATAAAAAAAAAATAGAAAATGTGGTATTGCCAGTGCGTAGTGAACAGTCAGAGTTCTGTAAATTACTGATAGTCAGATGTGCGTTTCCGTTGCGTATCATTCACATAGGAGGATAATTTGTAACTTAATTGTGAGTACGAGAGTTCATGTTACTCGATAAATAAGAATGAATCCACTCGCTTGGCAGACCACTCATCTTGCAGGCCTGACTGCTTGATGCCACAGTATGAGCAAGGCATGTGGGTGCCCCTCAAGGTATGATATTCTAGTTTATTCCAGAAACAAACATAACACAATGACATCACAAAGCCATTAGATCAAGTATGTTTCCTACATCTAGTAAGACTAAACTTACTTAATGCGCAGCACGTTGCAAAATAATGAAAACAATAACTCATACTTCTATCGTTAATGAGTTTTAAGGATTTTTTCAGTATATATATTTCCGAAACGATAAAAAATGTGAAAAATGCGATTGTCCAGGGATTCATCAACGTTTCGGTCTCACTCAATGGGCATGAATGAGCAATCCCCAGTTGTACGCCAACATCACTTTCAACACAAAGTTACTTTTTTGTTTTAATGCCACATGTGTTTTTTCTACGGAAATGAAAACCAGAGGTACAATTATTGACGGGAATCATGTTTCCACTGTTGTGAATCTCATATCTTCTGAAATAAGTAGACTTTAAAAAATGACAAAGGCGTCACAGTTTCTGCAGTAATGTGCAGAGCAAAGGTTGCCTACAGCAGGCTTCAGGAGAGTACAGCCAACCCGCATAATGTCATTACAACAGCACAAGAAAAACTGTGGCACAGTTTCCTTTAATTAAAGTCTCAGTATTCCAGAAGGTATAAAGTTTAGAACTGTGAAACCAAATCTGAGGTCACTAATTGTACACCTAATTTCGGCGAAAGAAACATACATGTAGCGATTGTGCGTTCCTACCCATTGTGTGAGTCCATGACGTAGGTGCATCCCTGGCGAATTGGATTTTTCGCATTTTGTTTCATTTCTGAAATATATGAGGTGCAAAGTTAGGTGGGACACCCTGTATGTTTGAAGAAACTTTTAATAGCCAAGATCGTATTCATTACTAATGACCAGTTTCAACAGTTCAGACTGTCTTCTTGAGATATTCAAAAAACTCGTTGTTATACATTATGTGTGCATCGCACATGACACGTTGACATTACAGTCGATAGCATGTAGCACATTCTACACAGGTTTGTTAAAATTAAACAGATATGCCCTAAATAAAAAAATACGGTTAAAAGGCACCTTTTGTAACTATGTACGTCATCACACATTACATTCTACTGATGCTTGTTAGATGTTGAACTGCGTAACAGTGCATGTTGTGGATTTGTTTTTGTTTACGTGACGATTTAATACATCATGCATACACATCCTTTCCAACTGAACTGTGTAGTTCAAAGAATTTGGGCCCATGACATATTTAACTAGCCATAAAAACGTAAACATGTGCACAAATGTCTACTGTTACGCGATTCAACATCTGAGAAGCATCAGTGGAATGTTATGTGTGTGGACATCCCTAGTAACAAACGCTGATTTTTAAGTGCACTGTTTCTATTTGTGACAAAACCTGTCTTCATTTCTAACAAACCTTTGTGGAATGTCCTACATGCTATCCACTATAACGCCAGGCAACAGAGCATATGTGATACAGTCATAATAGAGCAGGACGTAAATCAACAACTTTTTTGATCATCAAAAGATGATAGTCTTAACTGTCGAAGCCGATCGTTGGGAACAAATAGTATTGAAAGTGATCGTGGCTATTAAAAGTGTCTTCAAAGCAAATACAGAATGCTCCTTCCAGTCTCTAATTATGAAAAATTTCAACATATGTCGTGTATAGAACGTAACCGGTATAGCACTCCGTCTTCAGGCCACGAGTAGCCTACCGGGACCATCCGACCGCCGTGTCATCCTCAGAGGAGGATGCGTATAGGAGGTGCGTGGGGTCAGCACACCGCTCTCCCGGTCGCTATGATGGTATTCTTGACCGAAGCCGCTACTATTCGGTCGAGTAGCTCCTCAATTGGCATCACGAGGCTGAGTGCACCCCGATAAATGGCAACAACGCATGGCGGCTGGATGGTCACCCATCCAAGTGCCGGCCACGCCCAAGAGCGCTTAACTTCGGTGATCTCACAGCAACCGGTGTATCCACTGCGGCAAGGCCGTTGCCCTAACCGGTATAAGTGCAGATATTTTTACTGATTACTGAAGCTGGCGAATTGAATAACAATGCAGCAGATTTAAGTCTTTTGCAGACTAATTGTAGCTATAGGAGTCCTATATTTTTAGGATGGGAAGCAGCTCTAAGTACGCGTGCCACAAGCACGCCATTTGTGTCTATTTTCCCCGAGATCACAGGAGGGGCTGCTAAGAGGGATAAGGCGGTGCGGTGCGCCTTACGGTATCGAATGTGGAGGTCACTCTCCCGTAACTAACAACAGATGGAGGTCGTGGTTCTTACTTGTCGTATACACGTGATTAGTGTGAAATAACAATTATTTGTCAATCTTTATTTCTGTTATCTATGGCGTCCATTATCACAAAGAAGGGCAATACTGGGTACAAAGGTGTACAAATGTTTAACTGAGGATTTAAAACTTATCCTGGTATTGCCAATGCTTCTACTTTTCTTTTGATGTGGGTAACACTGATGCATTATGCAGAAAACACAACGAATAGAAAATAGGAAGATATAGTACATAACGCAGAACTTTACTTACGATCCCAAAGAAAACAATATTCTACTCGTACAATCCTTGGCTCTTGACAAAATCAGGACACATGAAATTAATGCTATTATGAGCTTAGATAAGGGCATAAAAATTCCCTTCAAAGCAAATTTTCGAAATGGTCTCCGTCAGTTACAAGGCAGGCTTGTAAGATTACGATACCACTATATTCTGACCGTCACATACTCAAGCGTCAGCTCTGATTGTTGTGACAGCTTCTTCGATTCGTCGTCTTACAGTGGCTTCGTCGTCGACGACGTCCCTGCTTACGAGCTCATTGGCGTAGCGCCAGAAATAAAAATACAGTGGTTTTAAATTTGGGGACCTGGGAGACCAACACACATCGCTTCCTCTGTCAAAACATTGGGAATCTGACGATCTAAATGCCGACGAACCATTCTGCCGGCATGAAGAGGTGCTCCATCGTGCGTAAACTACATCTTGAGACGTTCTTGAAGTGGAACGTCATTCAGAAACTCTGGCAGTGACGACTGTAACAGGTGACGATACCGAGGACCATCAGCCTCGCAGGCAGCTCTGACGGCGCCAGAAGAGTATCTCCGACGATTCCGATCCACGTGTTTACAGCAAATCTGGCTTGAAACCTGCACCTCGAATAATGTGAGGGTTTCCATTTTCCCAGGTGTGAAAATTATCACACGACCTTTGCAACTGAAAGTCGATTCGTCTCTCACCAGAACTTTCCTAAAATCTCTACGTTGTTTTAACACTGTTCCAAGACCCAAGTGGAAAATACAGGGTGATTCAAAAAGAATACCACAACTTTAAAAATGTGTATTTAATGAAAGAAACATAATATAACCTTCTGTTATACATCATTACAAAGAGTATTTAAAAAGGTTTTTTTCACTCAAAAACAAGTTCAGAGATGTTCAATATGGCCCCCTCCAGACACTGAGCAATATCAACCCGATACTCCAACTCGTTCCACACTCTCTGTAGCATATCAGGCTTAACAGTTTGGATAGCTGCTGTTATTTCTCGTTTCAAATCATCAATGGTGGCTGGGAGAGGTGGCCGAAACACCATATCCTTAACATACCCCCATAAGAAAAAATCGCAGGGGGTAAGATCAGGGCTTCTTGGAGGCCAGTGATGAAGTGCTCTGTCACGGGCTGCCTGGCGGCCGATCCATCGCCTCGGGTAGTTGACGTTCAGGTAGTTACGGACAGATAAGTGCCAATGTGGTGGCGCTCCATCCTGCTGAAATATGAATTGTTGCGCTTCTTGTTCGAGCTGAGGGAACAGCCAATTCTCTAACATCTCCAGATACTGTAGTCCAGTTACAGTAGCACCTTCGAAGAAAAAGGGACCAAAAACTTTATTGGCTGAAATGGCACAGAAAACGTTCACCTTAGGCGAGTCACGTTCATACTGAGTTGTTTCCCGCGGATTCTCAGTGCCCCATATACAGACATTGTGACGGTTGACTTTCCCGTTAGTGTTTCTGTTGAGCGGTCGCCATCTTAGCATCAACTGACGCTGACGCCTAGTCAACAGCGCCTCAAGCGAACAAATGTACAACTAAATGAAACTTTATAGCTCCCTTAATTCGCCTACAGATAGTGCTTAGCTCTGCCTTTTGTCGTTGCAGAGTTTTAAATTCCTAAAGTTGTGGTATTCTTTTTGAATCACCCTGTATAGCTATTTCTGGGTAGGGCGCTTCGTGAAGATGATTAACTTTCTGGTGATGATAAGGATGCAGTAAATCATCACGTAACGTACGATAAATAGTCATATGATATGTTCCCGCCTGACGTGCCGAGCTTCGTGTACTTACGTTGTTATTTTTTTCAGTTATACGTAGAATTTCCTCGTCACGTCTTAATGCTACAGTGTCACACTGTGATCCACAACCCTCGCATCGAGGACGATCAGATTCCGTATCTCATCGTGGTTTGTGTACATCAATAAAGGTCCTTACTTTCGGAATTCGACACGTTGGGAATCTGATATGATTGATCACCGTTACCCTTACCGCAAATTGACTGCCTTCTCCATAAATTAGATGCATATCAGTTAATTCTGCAAAGGTAGCACTTGCACCCTGTAATATCAATGTTATTTGTTGGATGTATTCCAAGCGCTGTCTTCCACACTGTTGGTACCATCTACAGTTCGCTCTAGTGCCACGGAAGCCATTCCCTGATGTCTTAACGCATGTCCTATCATCTGTCCCTTCTTCAGTGTTTTTCATACGTTCCTTTCTTCACTGAATTCGTTGAGAACCTTCTCATTACTTACTTTACCATCCCACCTAATTTTCAACATGCTTCTGCAGCACCACATCTCAAATGCTCCAATTCTCCTTTGTTCTGGTTTTCCCACGCTCCATGTTTCACTATTATAGAATGCTGTGCACTGAATGTATATTCTCAGAAATTTCTTCCTCAGATTAAGATCTGTGTTCAATACTCGCACACTACTGTCGACCAGGAATGCTCTTTACGCTTGAACTACTGTGCTTTTTGTGTCTTCCTTGCTTCGTCCATCACATGTTATTTCGCTTCCACCGTAAAAGAATTTCATCTGTTTCGTGATCACCAGTTTTGATTTTAAGTTTATCGCTATTCTTATTTTTGCCACTCCACATTACATTCCTCTTTGTTCTGTTTACTCACAGACCATATTCTGTACTCATTACACTGTTCATCCCATTGAACAGATCCTGTAAATCTTCTTCACTGTCAGTGAAGATAGCAGTGTCATCAGCAAACCGATCATCAATATCCTTTCAACCTCAGTTTTAATCCCGTTCTTGAACCTTTGTTTTGTTTTCGTCATTGCTCCTTCGATGTCTAAACCGAACTGCATCCCTGTCTTACACTCTTTTTGATACGAGCACTTCGGTCTTGGTCTTTCTGTCTTATTATTTCCTCTTGATTCCTGTACATATTGTAAAATACCCCAATTTTTCTCGGAATTTCGAACGTTTTTCACCATTTTATACCATCGAACGCTTTTGCGATGTTATATCCTATGAACGTGTCCTGATCTTTCTTCAGTCTTGCTTCTATTATCAAATGCATCATCACAGCCTCTCTGGTCCCTATGCCTTTCCCAAGGCCTCAATTTTCTGTTCCATTCTTCTGTATTTTACTCACGTCATGAAATTTGATGCATGAGCAGTTAAGCTGATTATGCGATAGTTCTGGCAATTACTGCCCGTGCTATCTTCGGAACTGTTTGATGATATTTTTCGGAAGGCCTGATATCACCTTTTTCATAGATCCTATCCACCAACCTGAATATTCACTTGGTTGTCGCTTCCCCCAATGATTTTAGAAATTTCGATGGAATGTTATCTTTTCTTTCTGCCTTATTTGATCTTCAGTCTTCCAATCATCTTTTAAATTTCGATTCTAATACTGGATTATCTATGTCTTCTTCTACCACTTCATCAGATAATTCCTCCCCTTCATGGCGACCTTCAATGTACTTTTTCCACCTATTTTGTCTCCCTCCGCACTTAACGGTGGAATTCCCAGTGTTCTCTTACTGTTACTGCCCTTGTTTTTATTTTCACCAAAGGTTGCTTTGACTTTTCAATAAGCTGTGTCATTCCTTCCGAAGTCCATTTCTTTTTCGATTTGTTTACATTTTTCTTGCATTCACTTCGCCTTGGTTTCACACCTCAGTGATTTATATTGCTTTATTCCTGTCTTTGCCAGAACATTTTTGTACTTTCTTCTTTCGTCGATCAACTGTTTCTGAAGGTTTCTTCGCAGTTATCTTCAAAGTACCTATGTTTGTGTTACCAACATCCTTTTAGAGATGTCCACTGCTCTTCAACTAAGCTGTCCGTTGCGGCATTCCTTATCGCAATATCCACGTTTTTGGCGAACTTCAGACAACGCATCTCTTTATTTCTCAGTACTTCAGTATTCCTCTTCCTCCAACGCTGATTCTTCCTTACAATTCTCTTAACCACCAGTCTACTCTTCATCATCACTAAGTTGTGGTTGAGTCTGTATCTGCTCCTGAGTACGCCTTATATTCGAATATCTGATTTCTAAATATGACTGACCATGACGTAATCCAGCTGGAATCTTCTTGTTTCTCCATGTCTTTTCCAGGTATTCACCGTTACAAACTGAAGGTTGTTACAGAACTGACTCAGTCTTTCTTCACCCTCATTCCTACTGCAAAGCCCATATTCTCCCATATTCATTTGATCTATTCGTTCCCCTGAATCGCATTCCCATTCGCCATGATTATTAGATTTTTCATCTCTCATATCAGCAGATACTCGTACCATCTCTATGTCTTCAACTTCTGCTTGCGGTTTCGGAATGCAGACCTAAAGTACTAGTTTAGGCGTTGGTTTGCTGTCGTTTCTAATGAGAACAACCCTGCCCCTGAACTTTTCACAGTAACTCACTTTCTGCCCTACGTTCCTCAGGTATAAATATGAGAGTAACGAGATTCAGAAGCTAAAAGCAATTTACAAATGTCTGTTTTGACTGATTTTTCTGTAACACGTCTCTTTCGTCACTGGTAGTGGCGTCTTCGATATTACAATACTGGATAGGAACGTATACATGGAAGTACCGCAACGTTCAGTCTTAGCAACAAGGAGTTTGTAAGCGTACAAAGTGAATGTACTTATAAACACAGATCATATGTCATTTCTAAGGCGCTGCCGTCATGGACTGTGCGGCTGATCCCGGCGGAGGTTCGAGTCCTCCCTCGGGCATGGGTGTGTGTGTTTGTCCTTAGGATAATTTAAGTTAAGTAGTGTGTAAGCTTAGGGACTGATGCCCATAGCAGTTAAGTCCCATAAGATTTCACACACCTTTGAACATTTTGAACGTCTGTCATTTCTTCTGTCTCTGAGATACAGGTTCACTGAGTCACTAAACAGTCAGCAGTTCTACATAAATTTGTTACGCACAGTTTCTGGTAGTTGATGTGTGCATGAACTGAAGAGTGTAAGTTAGAGAACTGAATCTCGAGGGAAACAATTCTTCAACTTGAGTTTACCTGGCATATAATAGGAGTAAACTCGGAACAGATAGTTGTTAACTATCGTATGAGAAGATGATTTTCATGCTATGATCAATTTCATTAAATCTTCCTCGTTGCAGTCTGTCTCATAATTTGTGGAGAGAGGGTCATTAAATAAAATTAATAACGGTAATTTCCATCATAAAGATTACTTCCTTATTGGGCAAGTGTTACACTATAGTCATACGTTTCCACTGAAGAAACAGATCATAATCACGCTTCTTTTCGCAGTTGTGACTTATTAAGAAACGAATGAAAAAATACCATTGATATCCACGCACTCTCTGTGACATCCAAGCAGCTTTACTCTTTGCCCTCATAAGCCACTCCGTCTGACACTTCGAAGGAGTTATTTATTCGTGTCAATGATTGTCTAACAAGAATAGAAATTCGTACTTGGATGATGAACATCTTAAACAAAGTTAAGTCAATCAGGATTTTACTAAATGTAGTCGCTTGTCTTACAGCGTGATCGATCATTTAACCTTAGATAGGTTCCTTTGTGGAACAGCAAGACTCGCAGACACGGCCACCGAGAGAACGCCCCGTTACAGAGCGAGCTTCTGCACCCTCTACTTGCTGCAGTCGGCCGATGTTGCTGTCACGCCCTGAGATGCCGGCAGCAGCCGACAAGAAGCGCGGGTTCGGCTCTGGGGCGAGTGCCAGGCCAGTAGGAGCGCCGTGCTGTGCCGCATAATGGACGTCGTGACCGGCAGGTGCCGGCTTCTTGTCTCCCGGTTCTAGCTGACAAAGAGAGAGAGTGAGTGTGCCCGCCCCGGTACCTGCGCGCTCAGCGCGGCGGATTCTTAACCGAAGAGGTCTGGGTTCGATTCCCTGCCGGGTAGGGGATTTTCTCCTCTCCTCTCCTTGTCTTTAGCCAACAAATTATAAAAAGTGTGTGAGAGAGAAAGAGAGAGACGGAAACTGTAGAAGAGATAGAACGGAGGCGAGACAAAGTCCCTCGTAAATTTTCAACAACTATCCGTTCATTTACCAAGAAAAACTTCTCCTAAGAAAATTATCAAAGGTGCAATAATTTCCTAATCCTTTAGTACCTAAATAAATTTATAATTGAAATCAAAGAACCATATTTTGTGTCCAGTAATGAAGTGTTATTCTGTAGATACACGTAAGATATGTTATACCTGCCAGGTCTAATTGGATCTGTTGCATGTTTGCGACAACAGGTATTTGAGAAATTAAACACTTACAACACTTCATTTAGCAAAAGATTTTTACGTCACATTTTGATGATAAGTTGATGAGGTTTACATGGCTAAAGAAATACGTTTTGACATATTTTTAAATAATGATTTGTAATGCAACATAGCCTTCTTCGTGAAATTCTCGGAAACAGATGCACGTTACACTTTGTAATTGTACGTGAATTACGTAACCATTACGGCACTTCACCTCAACCTCTCGATACCAGCAATATTCTACTGTGTTTCTGTAAAATAGTTAACATATTTCTGTGACAACATTAAGATTTGATTTCATTATTGTAGAGGTACTTCGATACATCGATATGTATATATTGCAATGATATTATTCTTATGTGTATTCTTTCTTTTGTCACTATGGTATTTGACGTACTTGTAACTGTGATTTTTGGGCGCGTAAGCGGTTATTGGAGAGTCAAGCTTTGGTCGTCATGTTAAAAAGACGCAAATTGTAGTCACTTTATGAAATGTGAACTTTCACAGTGAGGAAGATATTTTCAAGTATGTTTTATATTGTGAAGTGATGTTTTGGAACGATTTACGTGATATTGCAACAAAAGTAATAAAAAAGAAGTGTAACTAAAATTCAGAGTGCTGATTACTTTTTTACATCACCATTGTCCTAACTTGCAAAAGTTTAATCATCAAGAATGGTTTACGAAAGACATCTATAAAACATTTGAATATCGCAGAATAACACCTAGGTCTCTTTGCATACGAGCTTGGAATCATCACTACCTAGATTTTCGACGATTGACCCATGAGTTCACAACGAGACCAGCGTGGGAAACACGCAAAGATGAGTGACTAGTTTATCCATTATTTCAAGAAATGACTTTATTAACTGTGCTCTAATGACACCTGCCTCATAATATAACTTTGTTGTTGCCCGAAAATGCAATATTTAGCAGCGTCAGCAACACTACAATCATAATTAATTTTTGACCTTTGTTGTGGTTCAAAATCGTTAAAATGGCTCTGAGCACTATGGGACTTAACATCTGAGGTCATCAGTCCCCTAGAACTTAGAACTACTTAAAGCTAACTAACCTAAGGACATCACACATATCCATACCCGAGGCAGGATTCGAACCTGCGACCGTAGCGGTCGCGCGGTTCCAGACTGGAGCGCCTAGAACCGCATGGCCACACCACCCGGCACCTTTGTTGTGGTAGGGTTGTTAGAATTTGCTACACATGAATACCGTCTGTGTTTTACAATTCGGTCTTCTATATCTTTGCCTTGTGTCTGCAACCTGAGGCCTATAATATACAGCATCAGTTAGAGTAGACTCATCCGAAACCGGTTTTGATGGAGCCAAATGCTTTTTGCATAGTTATTTGCCTCTATACCGGCTGAAGACCCACCTCTCTTGTTTTGTCGCGTCTTTTCCATGGTTTCTGAGCGTTGTAACCTCCCCACACAAAAATAAAATATATATAGAAATGAAAATGAACCAAGCGTAAATTCCCCATAAAAATAATAATTAAATGAATTTTTTAATATTGTAACCTCTGAACAAAATTGGCTCCCATTTATAATCTGTGTGCAGAAATGCATTCACACTTAATGTTCCCACAAAGTTCTTTTCTCATTTAATGTTAAGTTCGAAACAGAAAAATTCCTAAACACCAAAAATAATAATGAAAATTTAGTAACCTGGTAAATTTTATGACGACAGCAGCGCTGCGCCTCGGCCCTGCATTCTGAATAAAAAGAAGCAAAAATTCTTACCTCAATAAAAACTGCAAATATATCTGCTCTTACATAAAAATTTTCGGCACAGCTCCGTGCAATGCTGGCTCATGCTTTGTGATTCGTGAAAGGAATTAATTATTCATTGGATAAAATCTTTAAATTGAAATGAATGCTTTTTATTTTAAAAAAATTACTTTATATTATAAAAATTATTATTGGGGCATTTTTTGAAAGAAATTAAATGACAATTAATATACATTACTAGATATGCGCAAGGCTGCTTCTTTACCTTCTACAACAATACTCATCCTCCAGAGTCCTGACCAGAGTCCCGAGCAGAGCAGACAGCCGACACGCGCCGACTACCGCCGACTCACGCAGACTACTGAAGACTACTGTCGACACGCGCAGACAAGCGCAGACTAGCGACAAGCAACAACTAACGACATACTGCTCTCTGGTCAGAGACTCTCCTATGCCTTGCCTATTGCTGGCAGCGCATATAGCGCATACCTCACCTCTTACCTAACCCTCCACTGGGGGGGGGGGGGGGGGGCAAAAATTTGGCAGCGATGGTGAGTCAATTGGACTTGCCATGAGCAACAAATTTTTCCTAATTAACTAAGTTTACAACCACAGAATATATACATATATATATAAGTGCATGTATACGCAATGAGTACGAAACATATTAACAAATGACAAAAACTGCACACGCACTGTAGTACAGAACATGTCAGGAAATCACAAAATGTATAGGCAATGAGTACAAATCATATTAACAAATGACATAAGTGCACACGCACTGTGGTTCAGAATATATCAGCAAATCACAAAATGTATAGGCAATGAGTACAAATCATATTAACAAATGACATAAAGTGCACACGCATTGTACAACTCTTTAGCATTTTTACAACAAATAAACATATCAAGGAGTGAAATAAAGCGCACACTGACTGTAAAAGTCTTTAGCATATTTAGGACAACTTATCTTGTTAACAAATGAAAATGAAGTGCACACGCACTCTATATGTCATTATCATTTTACAAGAACTAGGAAAGGAATGGGAAGGATTGCATCATGGTTGTAGCACATTAGGTTGCACGCAGCTGCACTGAAAGTCCATATCTTTCTACAGAAGCACAACACCAAGTGAGACAACCTGAAGTTCTTTTCCCTGAAGTATTAATCATTGTAGCCAAGACACTGAAATGTCATATTAATATTCCATGTTATCATTTTGGTAGTACATTAGGTACACCAAACAGTGGGACCATAATAATATCTCCATCGCTCAAGGTGGTGGACAGCATGTCGTGTCAACACCACATTCTTGTAAGGTACACCAACGTAGAATTAGTGCAAAAACCAAATATAGTGCTCCATGAGCATGAGGACAGACAGGACAAACGGATATTGCAGTAATTTCTGGTAATTATGTCAGAAGGTGAAGGACATTAAATCTTATGCCAGTCATCATTGATAATTACACTAGTCTATTAACTGATTTTAAGTAATTCGTGGCACTCATCGCCCAATTACTGAACATTTCTGTACCATGTATGAAGTATTACAGAATAATGTTCATAAGTTATCTGTTTACAGAGAACATTGGCACTCATTGGCCAGTTACAAATCATCAGAAGTCATCATTCAAAACAGGAGCTAATTCATATATATAGCATGAAAGTGACATAGTATAAATTTAAAGTATAAGAAACAGTGGCATTCGTTGGTCAGCAAGTACTGAATATTACAAAATATTTTTCATCATTCAAGTGACATATGACATATTTAAAAATAATTATTGGCACTCATTGGCCAGTTACTAAACACGTAGCAAGTATTGAATATTACAAAACATTTTTCATCATTCAAGTGACATATGACATATTTAAAAATAATTATTGGCACTCATTCGCCAGTTACTAAACATGTAGCAAGTATTGAATATTACAAAACACTATTCATAACTCATCTGATTGCAGTAATTATTGGCATTCATTGGCCAGTTACAAAGTATTCATATAGTTTTACAAAACATTATTCAGTATTATTCAGAAGTCATAATTCAAAACAGGAGTTAATTATTGGCATAGCATTTATGCATAAGTCATCATTCAGTAGTACTCAGAACTCATCATTCAAGTGACATAGGACATATTTAAAATGTAACACACTGTAACTATTACTCAAGGTCTGTAGTCGACTAATACATAGACATAATCGATTCAATACAACAGAGAAATTTGTATTATATTTAGAACTAGAAATATATCTTAAATTGGTAACATTATTTGGTTGTATACTGGTAATAGTTGGGACTGGTAATAATTTTTTTTTTTTGCTAGCAATGCATTGTGTTGGGATCGATAATTAATTGCTGGGGCATGAAAATATTTGCTTTTGACTTATTGCTGGAAATGAAGATGTGTAACGTCATTCGTCATGAGTCAGCTGTAGCAAGGTTATGAAACAAAGGCAGTATATGTGATTACATTTATAAATGATAGACACAACTGGGTAAAAAAAATGCAAGTACTAGAACAGGTTTAATAACTAACAGGTTTAGTAAGTATCATGAAAAGCTTCTCCTGGAAAAAATACAAAGTGGATTATTGAGCTGAAAGAAGAAATGCATGTTATGCTGAAAAGTAGTGAACTTCGAATTAACAGGTAATGAAACGTGTACTCAATCATACGATGTGTATAGTATATTATTCTTGTTAATGCTTGTTAATTCTGATCCATTTACTCTTCGTCACGAGGTATTGCATCTTCTTTCGGTCATTCCGAAGGTGAAATTCCCATTTCTGTTTAATGTATTTCTTTTAGACGTTATTTCTTTCTGAAAATAATGAACAATGATTAATGTCTTGCATTTAAATAATATACCCATTAAATAAAAGCTGGTTTCTAGTGATATAATTGAGCATACAGTGTAGCATGACAGAAAACGTAATATGTAAAAAAACATAGACAGTGTTCAGATGCAAAAATGTACACAGAATATCACAATGTAGCAGCAAAAAAAAAAAAAAAATGTAAAAATAGTCACGATGTTGAGATATCATAAGGCAAAATGTCAAAGTCAACTGGTGTTTGTTATATCTTAAAGATTACATAGTGCATACAAACAAACAGGAAAACAATCAAACATACATGAAAAATGGAAAATGTGCACGGTCTGATGTGTAACAACAACAAATGCCTCTCTTTGTTCAGCTTGTATGTTGTGTAGTTGATAGAGGCGAGAGTTGAAGACTTTAATGGAGAAAGAATTTGATAAAATTAATATGTCACTAGATAGAATCGTATAATTGGTCATAAAATGTGTAAGTTCATCTGGAAAATGTGCACGGTCTAATGGATAACGACAAGAAAAGCGACCTGCTAACCTTACCTTGCCGGGCACTTGCCAAGAAAAAATACGATAATCATCAGTAAGTGTTCATGTGAATATAATTGCATAAGTGGTCATAAAAAAATCAGGAAATGGCATTACAGTGTGATAAATCATAAAGTATGTTCAATCAATAAAAGGTTTGACGTTGGAGACGTGGTGGTTCCCTTTGGTTTTTCTGGTTCTCAAAGTTTCGACGTGTACTACATTGGGGTGAGGAATGCTGCGAATTCGATATGGACCTGCATATAGAAGCTCAAATTTACTACATCTAGCTTTTCCTCTATTAGATAAATAATGTGTGCGTACTAATATCATCTGTCCAATGTGAAAGTCACGGCGTGTACAAACCTGTTTTTGCTGTCTTCTCCGGCGCTCTGCGGCACGTTTGATGTTGTTCAGCGCAATGTCAATTTCATGGTGTCGTAGTCGAAGAGATGTAGGAAAGGTTACTAATTCTTTAATTTTGTTAGGTGGTTCAACATTTTTCAGCATAACAGACGGAGATAGCATAGTAGATTCATTTGGTATGGAATTAATTACATCCTGGAATGAGAGTATGTGTGTGTCCCAATCAATATGTTTTTTATGGCAGTATATTCTACATAGTTTACCAATTTCTTTCATTAATCGTTCACAAGGGTTCGAAGAAGCATGGTACCTGGATATGTAGATCGGAGAAATGTTTCTAACTCGTAACATACGTGTCCATATAGCAGATCAGAACTGTGATCCATTGTCGGAAATTACTTTCAATACATGTCCTACATGAAATAGAAAATGTTTTACAAATGCTTTCGAAACAGTTTTAGCAGTAGCTTTGCGTAACGGAGTGGAGGTAACAAATTTTGAAGTGAGTTCAACAGCGACAAAGATGTAGCAAAAACCTCTATTAGTTCTGGGAGTCGGACCAAAAATGTCTACAGCGGCCATGTGTCTCAATTTAACAGGTACAATGGGATGTAATGGAGGAATATGTGAAGTCGTATCTGACTTAGCTTTCTGGCTGATTTTACATGACGCTAAAGCTCGTCGAATACGTTTCTCCATGTTGGTAAAATAACAGTTCTGTCTCAGTATAAGAAAACATTTTCTGGCTCCGTAATGTTGTTAACAAGTTCGTTGGGTATGCAGAATAACCAATTGTTGCTGTCAGGGTGAGAGCGGCGAAACAGAATATTATTGCGTACAGTGTAATGGTTTCTAATGGTAACATTATTCCTATCTTGCCAAAGGTGTTTAATTTCTTTCCATACGTTGGCTTTACTTTGCTCTTGTGCTATATCTTGTAATGACAACGAAATGAAATTTTCAAATGCAACTTGTTGAATGTACATGACGGTGAAATTTGCTTTGCAGAAGTTGGTTGCGATGTCTTGCTGATTGTTGCTGAGAGAACGGGATAGTGCGTCTGCTACAATATTTTGTGTGCCGGGAATGTGAACAATTGTAAAATTAAATTCTTGTAAATAAAGTTTCCATCTGCTTAATCTGTCGTGTGTAAATTTAGCCGAAAGTAAAAACTGTATCGCTCTATGATCTGTGTAAACGGTAGTGTGTCTTCCATAAAGAAAATGCCCAAATCTCGTAAATGCCCATACAACACATAATGTTTCAAGTTCTGTAACAGAATAATTTCGTTCAGCAGATGACAGAATGCGACTCGCAAAGGCTAACTTTTTCATTACTGTAGTGCCATCTTCTTCAATTTCCTGAAAAATGCGTACGCCTAAAGCGGTGTTAGAACTGTCGGAGGCAATGGAAAAATTTCTAGTAAGATCTGGGTGTGATAAAAGTGGTGCATTCAACAAAGCTTGTTTCAGGTTCACAAATTCAGAATGTGCTTGCTTATCCCAGGACCAAATAGTGTTTTTACCTGTCAATTTACATAATCTAGGGGTGTCTAAAGCAGAGTAATGAATAAATTTACGAAAAAAGTTAATTAAACCCAAAAAGCTACGTAGTTGTTTCTTCGTCGTAGGAACAGTAATGTCACGTAATGCTTGAAGTTTTTCCGGGTCAGGCGCAATGCCTTCTGCTGAAATTACATGTCCAAGAAGTTTTATAGAAGTTTTACCAAAGTGCGATTTACTGAGATTAACTGTAAGTCCTTGTGCACGAAAAGTTCGTAATAGTTGTTCAAGAATTTGATTGTGCTCAGACCAGTTAGCATCTGCAATAAGAATGTCGTCTACATACGTTGTGATTCTGTCTTTTAAGTTCCGTTGGAAGTATTGTATTCAAACCTCGAATAAATGCTGCTGAAGAAATAGTTAAACCGAACGGTAATTTACAAAATTGATAACAGTCACCAAAACAGAGAAAAGCCGTGTACTTTCTGCAGTCCGGATGGAGTTGAATTTGCCAAAATCCCGATTTCAAATCTAATGTGGAATAAATGGCAGTACCATGAAATTTCTGTAGAAGTTCTTCCAGTGTCTGTGGGCGATCTGTTTCATTAATAATAATGTCATTGATGTGACGCGAATCAAGTACGAGGCGAAGTGAACCATCCTTTTTCTTAACAATATGGAGTGGATTTATGTACGGACTAACTGCCGGTTCAATAATTCCTTGGTCAAGCATAGCTTGCAATTCTTTCTTAACTTGTTCTCTATGAATATACGGAATGGGATAATGTTTGGCTTTAAATGTGTCGTGCTGTTTAACTTGAAATTCATACATAAAACCGTACATAGTACCAGGAACGTTGTCAAAAACTGGAGCTTGCTGTAAAAGAATTTTGCGTAGTTGTGTGCGTTCGTCGTCTGTATTTGCACTGCTCTGTTTAACTTTATCAGAAATCATCTGTATAACGTCATTGTCGGCTTCGTCTGGAGTATTATAGTTGTGTACGTACGTATCTGTGAACAATGTGGAATGACAGTCTATGATACGTGATGCGGAAATGACCTCTGTACCATTAATTGTTTGTTCTTCTGCAGATAAAGAATGCTGAAATTCTAAAGCCAGTTGTACATTTTCATCCTTTAACATTAAATAGGAGTTTTGAAAGTCAATAATTGCGTCGTGTTGTACCAGAAAATTCGTACCTAAAATAACGTCTGTTGTCAATAAGGGAACAATCCAAAAATTTGAGTGAAATGTATGACCTGCAATACAACATGATAAATGTGTCTGTAATTTTACATCTACTCCTTTACTAGATACTGCTCCTCTTACTTTAGTTTTGCCTAATATTAACGTAGGATAAATATTCTCTTTGTTACATTCGTTGAAGGTTTCTTCATTTATAACTGACATAGGAGATCCAGAATCGATTACTACTGAAAATTTCGATGATCCAATTTTTACTTCGATGACAGGATGTGAAATGGTTTTTTGAATAACTGGTCTTTCCTGCAAAAGAGTGTCTCGGATGTCGTCAAAAGTAATAACATTTTCGTGAACAAAATTCTGCGTTTCAAAAGTATTGCTTGCGTTACTGTAAGATGCAACCTGTACTGTATCTAGTCAAATTCTATCTGATGTGCTATTATTTCCGGGAGGATGCTGTGGCATTTCCACTATTTGAACTGTTCTGTTATATCTTCCTCACGTATTACGTTCGGGATGAAACCTACTGTCTGGTTCATTTATGATAATATGTTGTTGTGGATGATTCTGCTGTTGATAAGACCGACTGTTATTAAACGTACGCAGAAAATTGTGCTCATTACTTTTGCGTCTGTCATGATAGTCATTTCTATACGTTGCACTGCGTTAGGAATTGAAATAGTGTGTTTTCTGTATGTACTGATTCTCTTGTTGCTGTGCATTACTATTTGTTGGGGCTGACGCTATACGCGTAGGCGGCGAAACATTAAAGCTTGGTTGACCTTGTACATTATATTGTTGGTTAGGTATGCTAACCGGTTGGTTTTGTTGCTGTTGTGGAGAAAAAACTGTATTGTTGCCAATAGCTGAAAAGAGATGAAAAGTTTGTACATACTGATGATTACAATTTTATCTGTTATTAAAATTACGGCGATAGTTGTCATTTCGGGAGTGTCTAAAGAGAACTGTCACTTTCGGTAAAATTTGTCATATCAGGTTTTCTTTACTCATTCTTAATCCTAGATAGAGCGATAGTTAAAGAGCTATTCAGATAGATATAAAGGATAGTAGAAGAGAAGGCAGCAGTGCAGAAAACTAAAGATGAAACAGCACTACTACGGCTCGGGGCCCTGTGCCCCCTTCGCCACATATTCATTAAAGCGTAATGAATCCCCTGAGGTCAATTACGCGCTACAAATAAATTTTAGCTTTTGCGTTACAGGCAATGCCGGTGAAAATTCAAAAACAAATTGCTGTATCCATGCTAATTCTAGTTTGTGCATTACAGGCAATGCTGTTGAAAATACGAAGGCAAATTGTCGTATCCAGTCCAAAGCGTGTACCTGTGCTCTGTCATTTTTAAATACCTTAGATTTTCTCACGGATAGAAAATGTTTGTAATCAACGTATCGTCTCTGAATGTGTGAACAGGTTCAGGATTGCATAAGAATCTGTTTGTCTGTGTCACTTCGTATTCTAAGTCACGTAGTCTCTGTAAATTACCTAAATTATACTGGCTGTGTGAGTGTGACAAATGTTCGGAATGTGCCGTATGCTGTGACGTGTTATTGACTGAAATATTTTTCATCTCTGTCACTTCTTGCTGTAAAGTTAACAATTTTCTACGTAATGTATTATTGGACGAATCTATCTCACTAATCGTCTGCTGTAAATTTTGGAATTCAGGTGTTTGATTAAACGAAATCGGTGAAGTATCGTCTGATTTGCTGTCCTTATTACTTTCGATAACATCAATACGACTGGTCAATTCATCATATTTTTCAGTCAGTATTTTTACCTGATCATCTTTTTTAGTGTCACAAGCATTAATTTGTTTTTGTACTTTACGTGTGGTTTCGTTCAATTTATTAACGTCAGCTTTGATGACATCGGGATCCTGAATTAGTTCTAATTGTTCAAGTCTGTCGGTCACTGTCTGAGAGTCCACTGTGTGTGTGTCTGTTTTTGTTTTAAGATCGGAAATTTCATCACGCAATTCCGTGTTCAACTGTTTGATAGTATTAATTTCGTCTGATACTGTAGCAATATTGTTGTCTACGTATGTTTTTGCTTTCGTAAACAATTTACGTTTATCTTCCTGTCTCTGTGCAGTAATTGTTTCCATAACTTGTCGTTTTACTTTATTTTGTTCCTGTATGAATTTACGGTAACGTGTTTCACTGTTTTGTAGGTGGTGATTAAAACGTTCATCAATTTGACTGTTCTGTTGGTTGAATTTCGCGTCTACTTTTACATCTAGTGTGCGCGAAAGTTCTGCTGACATTAATTTAAACTCGTCGCGTAACTGTGTTGCGTTTTCAGAGCATTGTTTACCCACTGCATTAATTTCGTCTCTAAGTAATTTAGTTGTATCAGCATGTCTATTATTCAATTCTTGTGCCACAGATCTAATTTCTTCACTACTGTTTCTAGCACAAGCCTTAATTTCCTCACGTAATTGTTCCTTAGTATCATGACACTGCGCGGCAACGGCTGTAATCTGTTCACTAAGCTGTCTGGAATTGTTGTCTAATTTTTCATTAAGGTTGTCATGTTTTTCATTAAGTTGTTTGAAATTTTCATGAAGGTTGTCTTGTTTTTCATTAAGTTGTTTGAAATTTTCATTAAGGTTGTCTTGTTTTTCATTAAGTTGTTTGAAATTGTTGTCTTGCTTATCATTGTTTTCACTAAGTTGTTGTTTGAGATTTTCGTTAAGTTGTAGCATTAATGCTATGACTCGATCCATGCCAAAATTAGCTACTGTATTCTCTGTGCTGTGTGATGGTGTATCTGCTTTTGTCGCGTTTTCTATAACCATTTGGTCATTCTGTAATTCTTGAAAAGGTTTACCAATCGGATGTGCACTGTTAGTTACTACCTCGGAATCAAATAAATCTGTCGTACTTTGAGTACACTGTTCATTTTCGTTAGAAAAATTTGTCTGTTCGTTACGTAAATTTTGCAAACCGGGTGTGTCAAACTGGGCAGCGTTCATTGTAAGGGAACGTCCCGCGTCATCAATTGTCGTTAAATTAACAGAGCATACATTTGAATTTATTTGTTCATCATTAGGATCAAAATCATTACTAGTGGTCGGTACGCACTGATTGTCTGTAAATGGAGGATTGTCATCATTACACTGAGTGTCGCAAATATTATCGGTCAAATTATTAGAGTCGGTTATTTCGCTCATTACACATCGCGATGTACTGTTAACAGTTTTTCGCGGCATTTTCACTAATCAAAATTAAGCATAAATGAAACAGGGACAATGCAATATGCAACAAACACAATTACAACAAAGAGCAACTAATTGCCGATGATCTGTGAAAGAAAGAGTGACAAATTAGTAAATGCGTTGCGCCAGATGCAAACTACATTTAAGTAAATAAGAGCAGATATATGACTACTTCTCAGAAGGTTCACAAAGAAATACGATCCTGGCCGGATGTCGCCAAGTGTAACCTCCCCACAGAAAAATAAAATATATATAAAAATGAAAATGAACCAAGCGTAAACTCCCCACAAAAATAATAATTAAATGAATTTTTTAATATTGTAACCTCTGAACAAAATTGGCTCCCATTTATAATCTGTGTGCAGAAATGCATTCACACTTAATGTTCCCACAAAGTTCTTTTCTCATTTAATGTTAAGTTCGAAACAGAAAAATTCCTAAACACCAAATATAATAATGAAAATTTAGTAACCTGGTAAATTTTATGACGACAGCAGCGCTGCGCCTCGGCCCTGCATTCGGAATAAAATGGAAGCAAAAATTCTTACCTCAATAAAAACTGCAAATATATCTGCTCTTACATAAAAATTTTCGGCACAGCTCCGTGCAATGCTGGCTCATGCTTTGTGATTCGTGAAAGGAATTAATTATTCATTGGATAAAATCTTTAAATTGAAATGAATGCTTTTTATTTTAAAAAAATTACTTTATATTATAAAAATTATTATTGGGGCATTTTTTGAAAGAAATTAAATGACAATTAATATACATTACTAGATATGCGCAAGGCTGCTTCTTTACCTTCTACAACAATACTCATCCTCCAGAGTCCTGACCAGAGTCCCGAGCAGAGCAGACAGCCGACACGCGCCGACTACCGCCGACTCACGCAGACTACTGAAGACTACTGTCGACACGCGCAGACAAGCGCAGACTAGCGACAAGCAACAACTAACGACATACTGCTCTCTGGTCAGAGACTCTCCTATGCCTTGCCTATTGCTGGCAGCGCATATAGCGCATACCTCACCTCTTACAGCGTCTTTGATATTCTGTACTTGATTTCCAGGTGATCATATTGTTTACTTTGGGGAATTCTGAAACTGTCGTAGAACCTCCTCACAGGTCGTACACGAGCTTTCAAATGCCCGTTTGCATTTCGTGGAGGATAAAACTTCGGGGAGCGCTAACAAAATAAAAATTTCGCACTATTGATTGTCCAATAGAATTTCACATCGCAATAAAAGTCAAATTAACCCTTCAAAACAGTGCTGAGGATGGGTGTTCATATTAATTATTGGAAATTTGGATTAAATTAAAGAATATGTACGTAAATAATGAACAGAATTGGTCACCTGTGTATTCTGTTTATACAAGTCAGCGAAATATTGGCTTTAACTTCACTTTATTTTATCTCGGGCACGCGCCCACAAAGTTACACAAACGTTTAATGATGCGCATTTTACACAAACAGTATTGCAGTTACGAATAACTTAAATTGGAACGATCACATAGATAATGTTGTGGGGAAAGCGAACCAAAGACTGCAATTTATTGGCTAACCAGGCTGCCTACACCACGGTTGTCCATCCTCTTCTGGAGTATTGCTGTGCGGTGATGAATGCGCGACAGGCAGGATTGACTGAGGAAAGTGAAACAGTTCAAAGCAGGGCAGCTCGTTTTGTATTATCGCGAAAAAGGGACACCGTACCACGCATACGATTTGTGAGTAGGTTTGACATTCATTAAAACAAAGGGGTTTGCCGATGCGGTATGATCGCGTTGAACTTCATTCACCAACCCTCTCCTTCGAATGCGAAATTATTTTGTTGGCGCCACCTACATACGAAGTAATGTTTATCCTAATAAAATAAGAGACATCAGAGTTCTCACGGAAAAATGTGTTTCTTTTTTCCGGCGCTCTGTTCGGGAGTAGACCGGTAGAGAAATAACTTGATGTTGGTTCCATGGAGCCCCTGTGAAATGATAAGTTATCATATAATGTCCTTGTAAATATTTTTGTGTTCACTCGCTCGTGCAACTGGTTTATTACATTAAATAGGATTTACTTTACGTCACAGATACCATACAACAAACAAATAATTTTCAGAATTGAACTTAGCTTTAGACCTATCTGTAATTCTCTAAACAAAGACAATAACATCTTGTGTGTATGCCGTGAACGAAGACGCGAACAGAAATTCGCCCTAGAAGTACCCAAAACATGTCAGAGTTATTTGTAGCTCCGTGTGGAATCTGTACGTACCGTCACTAGCGCTCAAAAACAACTGACCTTCCATTTATTTTTTGGAAATTTGTGGTAAGTTCTATGGGAACAAACTGCTGAGGTCATCGGTCCCTAGGCTTACACACTACTTAATCTAACTTAAACTAACATATGCTAAGGACAACACTCACCCCCATGCCTAAGGGAGGACTCGAACCTCCGACGGGGGAAGTCGCGCGAACCGTGGCAAAGCGCTCCAGTCCGCACGGCTACCCCGCGCGGCCTTCCATTTATTGGCGTCGTTTTGGTACAACGGGAATTCGCGACAGACGGCGTTAAACGGTTAATAAATTTCTCCTCTCTTTTCACGTCTGATACACAAACGATAAAGTATGTGTTGTTCGTACTTTGTATCGCTTTCTTTTCTTACACAAGGAAGATGAAGCACTGGATTCTCATTTATGAAGAACTTTGTTCAAATTTACTGTCAGGCGGTAATTCAGATTTCAATTTTTTGTAGTTTCTCTAAATCACTTGACGCAAATGGAGGGGTTCCACTGAAAAGGTCACGGCTGGATCCCTTACTCACTTTTAACCATTTTGAGATTGGTTTCCATTACTGATGAGCACAAAGTCGCCGGACGATTAGCCATAATATTTCTCTTTCGCACAAGCCGCTGACCTCTGCTAGGTTATTTGTTCTCACAGACAGCGTAAGTCGACATGTAAACTGGCGAAAAAAAGTTACACTCCACTTGCGCAGTTCGTACTTTTTTCTTATCAGCAACCCGCTTGTCAAGCTTCGTTTGATCAGAGGAAGTTGCTCAGGTAATGGCAGTAGAAGTAAATGTGCATTCTCCGTGCAGTTTAACAGAGTGCGGAACTTCGTCAGTCGCGTACTGAACAACGCGGTCTGTGCACACCGTTCAGTCTGTGGTGCGTGCCTCAAAGAGTCATCTCAAGCTTAAGCCGTGCGCGCATTCTCTCTTTACGGAGCGAAAGGTTATTAGAACATAAGGAAGGTTACTGGAGTGTGGGGGGGAGGGAGAGGGAGGGGGCGGGGGACAAGAAAATGGAAGCATCGCGAGAAACGCCCGCCTAAATGTAAATGCAGATGCTAACCAAGTCAGCAGGTTGCGTAGCAAGAGTGAGTCGTGGTCAGAGAAGTATTCTGTGTAGCTGTGAGTGCGTTATGTCAGAGATAACTGAATTAGAATGTGGGCAAATTGTTGGTGATCGTACGTTGGGTACTTCGTCACCAAGGGAATCGAAATGTTTTGGTGTTTTAGCAGGCACTGAATCGAATGCTTACACCGCATGCAGGAAAGGTTGAAAAACATCTTCTGCTTACTAACATTGTGGCTGAACGTTTGTGTTGTGTCATTGTGACGGAAAGTCAGTGAAGAGGAGTGTGATGGAAAAGAGGAGGACGACAATGCAAAAGTCACTGCAAAACTGAATGTCGCACTCACTAACACTGTTAGCACCAAAACAACACGAAAGGAGCTCCATGAGCAGGGAACTCCAAAGCGGGTCCATCCCATGGTACAATGTTTGTTCCCCAATGACGGTGCTGTTTTGCGTGACGGCAGGGCATCTGTTCACATAGCTCGCATAAGACTGATTTTGTCATCAGAGGATGAATTCTCGCAACTACCCTGGCCACAAAAGTCATCAGAGATCAATATTGCTCAGCCTTTGCACTCTACTTTGGAGAGAACGGTGCGTCATCGCAGTCCACCTCCATCATCGTTACAAGAACTTGCTACTATTTTTGCAGGTCGAATGGTATGTGATTCTCTCGACAACCATACAGGATCTATATTTATCCATTTGGAGACGACTGGAAGCTGTTTTGAACGCCAACGGTTTTCCTACACCGTACTAAGCATGGTAAAGTGTTGTGCTTTCGGTGTTTTCATAACGGGTTCAAAATTTTATTGGCACCTGATGATCATCGTAGAACAGTACAGAGGTCCCTGGGTACCAATGCATGTCTCAGGTATGCTGACTCACTGTACGAATACGAGGTCTGTCTCCAGCCGAGCAAGAAGTGGTTACTCGCGAAACCACTTAAAAGGGGGTAGGACGTCAAACGTGCTGACTTGGAGCGGGAGAGGCACCACAGGATATTTTAATTTCCAATGTCTATACTTTTACAAATAAATTCATATAACTTTGTCAGGATGACCAGGAAGGATTCAGGATTCACATTTAGCAGAGGAAATTCAAAAACATAACAAAAAAATTTTTTTACTTGTGAGTGTTCTTCATTTTTCACCGTCTGTTGGCTCCATTTGTCGCTACAGGTACACTTTTCTTCAAAAGTAAGAGATGCTCTTCGATGAATTTCGGACAGCATACAAACCATACTTACCGATATATGAAACTCTATAATTTATTTAATTTATGAAAAAACTAATAAGCTGTTACATTTTAAACTTCATGTTTAGAAAAAACTCAAAAATTATACTTAATTATCTCAATTTTTAGCACAGCTTTTAATAGATTTGAAAAATTCTAGAGTTCTGCGTTAAGAAGTGTGTATTTAATAAGCATACCAAGTTTGAAAGTAACAGGATATTTATTTTGGATGTTACTTGTATCTAAGTACAGAAATTTTTGTTTTGTGGAAAATGGCCGTTCAAGTTTCTGCTTATACACTCCTGGAAATTGAAATAAGAACACCGTGAATTCATTGTCCCAGGAAGGGGAAACTTTATTGACACATTCCTGGGGTCAGATACATCACATGATCACACTGACAGAACCACAGGCACGTAGACACAGGCAACAGAGCATGCACAATGTCGGCACTAGTACAGTGTATATCCACCTTTCGCAGCAATGCAGGCTGCTATTCTCCCATGGAGACGATCGTAGAGATGCTGGATGTAGTCCTGTGGAACGGCTTGCCATGCCATTTCCACCTGGCGCCTCAGTTGGACCAGCGTTCGTGCTGGACGCGCAGACCACGTGAGACGACGCTTCATCCAGTCCCAAACATGCTCAATGGGGGACAGATCCGGAGATCTTGCTGGCCAGGGTAGTTGACTTACACCTTCTAGAGCACGTTGGGTGGCACGGGATACATGCGGGCGTGCATTGTCCTGTTGGAACAGCAAGTTCCCTTGCCGGTCTAGGAATGGTAGAACGATGGGTTCGATGACGGTTTGGATGTACCGTGCACTATCCAGTGTCCCCTCGACGATCACTAGTGGTGTACGGCCAGTGTAGCAGATCGCTCCCCACACCATGATGCCGGGTGTTGGCCCGGTGTGCCTTGGTCGTATGCAGTCCTGATTGTGGCGCTCACCTGCACGGCGCCAAACACGCATACGACCATCATTGGCACCAAGGCAGAAGCGACTCTCATCGCTGAAGACGACACGTCTCCATTCGTCCCTCCATTCACGCCTGTCGCGACACCACTGGAGGCAGGCTGCACGATGTTGGGGCGTGAGCGGAAGACGGCCTAACGGTGAGCGGGACCGTAGCCCAGCTTCATGGAGACGGTTGCGAATGGTCCTTGCCGATACCCCAGGAGCAACAGTGTCCCTAATTTGCTGGGAAGTGGCGGTGCGGTCCCCTACGGCACTGCGTAGGATCCTACGGTCTTGGCGTGCATCCGTGCGTCGCTGCGGTCCGGTCCCAGGTCGACGGGCACGTGCACCTTCCGCCGACCACTGGCGACAACATCGATGTACTGTGGAGACCTCACGCCCCACGTGTTGAGCAATTCGGCGGTACGTCCACCCGGCCTCCCGCATGCCCACTATACGCCCTCGCTCAAAGTCCGTCAACTGCACATACGGTTCACGTCCACGCTGTCGCGGCATGCTACCAGTGTTAAAGACTGCGATGGAGCTCCGTATGCCACGGCAAACTGGCTGACACTGACGGCGGCGGTGCACAAATGCTGCGCAGCTAGCGCCATTCGACGGCCAACACCGCGGTTCCTGGTGTGTCCGCTGTGCCGTGCGTGTGATCATTGCTTGTACAGCCCTCTCGCAGTGTCCGGAGCAAGTATGGTGGGTCTGACACACCGGTGTCAATGTGTTCTTTTTTCCATTTCCAGGAGTGTATTTGGCATTCTTTCAGAACTGTGCAGCACCATAAGCAGTTCTTTTTCATTTGCTAAATCCGTTTTCTTCCTTTCCCCATTCCTATGATGCACTCTTCTTGATTTTATCACCTCCAACAATGATTTATCTGCTGTAACTACATGCTCTCTGTCTATTGCATACAAAACTGATGCAGTTCCCTCGGGGCTTAATTCCCGTTTTCTCTAAAACATATTTCCTGCTTTGCACACCATCATTAAAACATGAAATTGCATTATAAACACCAATAGCAAGTGCATTTATTCCCACAAAACTGGTTTTTGGCAATCTTCCCGATACATATTTGTTGAAACTTTTATTTGTGTTTTGGGTATCGCCATGAAGACATTTCTTTAGTAAGTTTTCATTTTCAATGTCCTTGAATATAGGTTTGATGGCTTCCTTTGTTTCACGTATGACAATCTTTGGCTCAAATATAAACATTCGAATTATACAGAGCGAATTACACTTACATATGACAGAAGAACGCTGTGCAAAGCGGTGTGGTGCTGCATATTGCTACGTTGAAGACCAAATAACGTGCCCCATAATCTCTCAAACATATATGTTTTACACATCAAACTATTCAGGAAGATGTGCGCTACAAAATAGGCATATTTTGGCAAAATCTAATTTTTTTAAATTTTTGACGTGTGAAAAACTTAAAGACGAAAGTAGCTTACGCATGATGTGTCAATGCCAAATAACTTAACTCAATGAACTGTAGACCATACATAAAAAGAACAGCTATATACAGAAAGTAAGTGAAGGGTACACACAATAAGAGAACAGAAATGTCACTTTTATTTGAAGACAGTAATTACACTGGAGTCACCACGTTTCATGATCATCCCATGGACATGGTGAGCGTGGTTTTTAACAGCTTAGTGGACTGTTGCTGAGATCAGTGGGTGCTCTGAAACGTACTCTCATGCCTATTCATGACCGTTGCTGCTCCCGTTTGGGGGTCCATGGCGAGCCCCTGTTGGAAACAGCTGAGTTAGTGGGCGTCCGTTTCAGGGCACAGTTTGTTGAATCCCACGAGGTTGCTTGGTCACATGAAATTTTATATTTTACATCCTACATTGTACGGTACCTGTCATTTAAGTAACGTGGTTGTGTGCCATGGTATCTGCTTGTTGTTGCCTGTACTCTGAATTACTTTGGTAATACCAATAACTGCAGTAACGAAAGATTACATTTCCTCGTTAAATTTTACTAAATTGTTCTTCAGGTTGATCATAGTTTTTGAGTAAATAATTTTTAACTAATTTACTAAATGTGTAATACGCCATAAGTACCGTGGTTTATGAATATTTAAATTTTAAAGTAACTTGCTCTCGTCTAAATGATAATTTTAAAGATGTATGGTAATTTTAAAAATGTGTTGATGGTTTTATTTGTTATTTGTCTTGTATAAATGTGCCAAATAAATGTTCAGTGCAACTGTCGATGGTGATTGCCTGATGTGTCACTTGGTCCAGTCCTAGCTCCCTACAGCCTACTGTGCTGAGCTTGTGTCGTTGTGTAAAAGGTTGAATTCCATGCTGTGCTAACACATCAAGGCTCGTAAGGAGTTCTTGTGGTAGAGCATTGCATTCCTCCAGCAGCACGGTTTGGAACTGCAAGATGGACGTGCTCCAATACGTCCTCGCACGTGCTCGATGACACTGAAGTCTGAGGAATGGGCAGGCCGTTCCTCTCGTTCCAAGAACTTCTCCAAATGCGCAGTTCGATGCAGTCAGACACTGTCATACATGAAAATGAAGTTAGGGCTGAAAGCACCCATGAAAAGACGCACATGAGGAAAGAGTACAATGCCACTGCAGTGCTGACCGGTGAGTGTACCGTGTTCAAAGGTTTGGAGGTCAGTCCGCCCATGCAGCATTATGCCTGCCCTTACCATAACTTCTAGCCCACGAAAACGATCATGTTTGGCACTCTTCCCTGGTGCGTCACGTGTTCTCAAGTCTTATGAGGGTCTATCCAGCTTTGTCAAACAAGATTGTTTCGGTGCTCCAAGTGTGGGGAGGCATAATCTCGCTGCTGCGTAGTGGCCTCCAAATATCTGAAAACGGTAAGCTCAAAGGTCAACCTTATTGTGAAACAATACTCATTCCCCTTGTGCCTCTTCTCGTGGGTGCATTAGGCTCTGACTTAATACTTATGGGTGTTAATGGGCGACCGTATCGAACAGTTCCGGTGGAGGAGCTCATGGAACGAGAGGATGCTCGGTGAGTGGACTGGCCTGCTCATTCGCTCGACTCAAATGTCATCGAGCACTTGTGGGATCCGGTAGGGAGACGTATTGGAGCACGTCCAAATGCACCGATGGCCATCCACCGGCCGTGAACCACGGTGGTGGAGAAATGGAACGACATCCCACAATAAGACTTAACCAACCTTCTTCAATAAAATTCTTCAATACCCTGAAGAATTTTATTGAAGAAGACAACGGCCGCGGAAGCCTACGTTTACATTTAACCAACCTTGTGGCGCGCACGGGAGCACGTTGTAGGGGATGCACTGCTCTCCGTGATAAACACACCCCTACTGAGAACCATGTTCCACCGTTTAAAATGTCTAGAGGGACGTCTTGAATCGCAGTGACTTGAATAAGAGTGTCATTTCTAATCGTGTCACTGCGTATTTCTTTCACTTAGCTTCCGTGCTGTACTGTAGGAGTTCTTTCTACGTACCGTCGAGCTATGTTACTTTGCAGTTACACGTCACGCGAAAGCTACTTTCGTCCTTAAGTTCTGCACACCGTTGTGTATTCCGATTACTGAAATTTAATTTCCAGATGACATATCATTTTGATTGTAGGTTTCTGTTTAGGATCTATAAACACCGCTGGAAACGGAGTTTCAAGCTGTTGTGGGTGATAATTCGCGACTAGGTAGACTATTCATAACATTAGTGCTATACTATGATCAGAGCAGTAGTACTTGAGTTATTCACGTCTGTTTCCATTTTTCATCGTATCATTTTTTCGGGGTGAAAATAATTAATTGCACTTCAAGTATGTAACAAGTTTCAAGTCGTCAAGACCGTACGAATTTTTAAACAATATCGTGCAAATAGTATAACAAAATACGTTCGGTTGAAAAGGTAGGAAGATATGCATTGCGCTGAAGAGAAAGAAACTGACCTCCTCCTGAGGAAAAATTGAAGGAAAAATTCAGGGAGCTGGTAGGTGCCGGAAATGGGTAACGGGAAGCGAGTGAATGCTTCATCATTGTCGTACTCTCAGCATTTTGTATGCATTCCATTCTGTCCCATAAAAAGATAACGACAGCGCAAATGCATTTCAAACGTTTCAAAGTGTTCGTGTTTTACTGAGGGCAAACATTTTATGAACATAGCCTATTTTTTATTACTCAACTGATAGTATGTTAAGATTTTGATAGATCTTGTACTGGGTTGTTTTCAGTACGAACTTTTGCTTTTTCTACAACTATATATGAACTGTGCTTCTCAGCGCATCCAGTTTTGTGAGCGGCTGTTCAGTGAGATAACAGTATTGATCTGTTCTTTCTGTCTGGTGACGCCTGGTTTCGCCTTAGTTGTTATGTCAGCTCACAGAATCACAGGTTCTGGGAAGCGAAGAAACTGCATAAATTCACGAAACACAACTGCTTGATCAGAAGGATGGAGTTTAGTGTGCAGTGTGTGCACTCCCATTATTGTGTGTGTGTGAAATCTTATGGGACTTAACTGCTAAGGTCATCAGTCCCTAAGTTTACAGACTACTTGACCTAAATTATCCTAAGGACAAACACACACATCTATGACCGAATGAGGACTCGAACCTCCGCCAGGACCAGCCGCACAGTACTCTCATTATTGGTTCCATCTTCTTTCATTAGGCGGTCACTTCGGCGCATTGCATTGACAACATTCTGAAACCATTTGTAGTAGCATTAAAGGAAGAGGCAAAGATGGTTCAAATGGCTCTGAGCACTATGGGACTCAACTGCTGAGGTCATTAGTCCCCTAGAACTTAGAACTAGTTAAACCCAACTAACCTAAGCACATCACAAACATCCATGCCCGAGGCAGGATTCGAACCTGCGACCGTAGCGGTCTTGCGGTTCCAGACTGCAGCGCCTTTAACCGCACGGCCACTTCGGCCGGCAGAGGCAAAGACCTACGGTTATTTTCAACAGGGTTGAGCAACTGCCCATACAGCCGGCCGAACCTTGGAACACGTGCGCACAATCTTCACGCCTGACACAGTTGTTAGCAGGAGTCAGTCTAGCTGCGGCCCTCGTTGATTACCCCGATAACCTGATCTGTCAGTGAGCGCTTACTTTATGTGGGGAACCGTTAAGTCGAAGGTGTATTGCAACAACCCTCATAGCCTTCAAGAATTTCAACAGAACATTTCGAATGAGACTGCAGCAATTCCAGCAGTCCAGCTTCGATCGGCCTTCAGCAGCTTGCTGACCAGGGTCTAAAAGTGCCAAGAGATGAATAGTTGTCGCTTTCAACATCTGCTATAGTCAGGTTAGTACTGTATTTCCTTTGCCATTTTTCTTTGTGCGTTGAAACTCTGTTCCCCGGGCCACTTTTCATTTGTCTCATCCTGTACAAAAAATGGCAACATTACGCATTTGGAGTAGCGGAATAGAATACTGAGTACAATACGCGTGTGGAGCTATAAGCCAGTGGCAGTGTGCGTAAAACGTCACCTGAAGTTGGACATTGCAGTGCTCTGACAAAACACGACGAGGCGTCACATGGTCTACCTCCAGTGGCGTATTGCCCTCCACTGTTCCCCCTAATACCATGGAAGTTATTCTGTGATGTTCTCCCATCCTGTCCGTTCTACTTGTCAGTGTTTTCCATATGTTCCTTTCCCTCGCTGATTCTCCGGAGAACCTTCTCATTCCTTACCTTATCAGTCCACCTTTCATAGTGAAGACAGTTACTCCCCAGACCTCCGGAAGTCCACTTTTGCAGAACTACAGCGAGATTGAACATTTATAGTAAAAGGACTGCGCCCCGCACGACGAATTAAACAGGGTGGTGTCATTTATGCTTCTGGCTGTGAGCCGGTATCACGTATGGATGTCGGACGCAACTCACCACTACAGGGGTACTTTGAGGGCTCTACAGTATCGGGGCAACACACTTCCGCTTATTGTCCTGGCCTAAGCCACCATTTTGGCGACGAGTACTGCTTACAAGCATACCGAGCCCACATTATGAGGAACTTCCTCGTAGACAGGGGCATCGATCTAATGGAACAGATTACCACTGCCTTTGACATGAATCCGATTAGACATTAAACTTGCAGTACGTCATCGGTGGCAATTCCCCAAAGTCTGAACTACCTCAGGAGGACTACAGTTGAAAAGTGAGACAGGCTTCAGAACCATCGTCTCGACCATGCCAATGAGGATCCAAGCATATTATAAAGGACTGCATGCGTTAACACAGTACTGATTGTCACCTAGAAGCAAATTTTGGTTTCACAGATGCACAAAGCTGTGTTGTGTTGTTGTTGTTGTTGTCTTCAGTCCTGAGACTGGTTTGATGCAGCTCTCCATGCTACCCTATCCTCTGCAAGCTTCTTCATCTCCCAGTACCTACTGCAACCTTCTGAATCTGCTTAGTGTATTCATCTCTTGGTCTCCCCCTACGATTTTTACCCTCCACGATGCCCTCCAATACTAAATTGGTGATCCCTTGATGCCTCAGAACATGTCCTACCAACATGTCCCTTCTTCTGGTCAAGTTGTGCCACAAACTTCTCTTCTCCCCAATCCTATTCAATACTTCCTCATTAGTTATGTGATCTACCCATCTAATCTTCAGCATTCTTCTGTAGCACCACATTTCGAAAGCTTCTATTCTCTTCTTGTCCAAACTATTTACCGTCCATGTTTCACTTCCATACATGGCTACATTCCATACAAATACTTTCAGAAATGACTTCTTGACACTTAAATCTATACTCGATGTTAACAAATTTCTCTTCTTCAGAAACGCTTTCCTTGCCATTGCCAGTCTACATTTTATACCCTCTCTACTTCGACCATCATCAGTTATTTTGCTCCCCAAGTAGCAAAACTCCTTTACTACTTTAAGTGTCTCATTTCCTAATCTAATACCCTCAGCATCACCCGACTTAATTCGACTACATTCCATTATCCTCGTTTTGTTTTTGTTGATGTTCATCTTATATCCTCCCTTCAAGACAACATCCATTCCGTTCAACTGCTCTTCCAAGTCCTTTGCTGTCTCTGACAGAATTACAATGTCATCGGCGAACCTCAATGTTTTTATTTCTTCTCCATGGATTTTAATACCTACTCCGAATTTTTCTTTTGTTTCCTTTACTGCTTGCTCAATATACAGATTGAATAACATCGGGGAGAGGCTACAACCCTGTCTTACTCCCTTCCCAACCACTGCTTCCCTTTCATGTCCCTCGACTCTTATAACTGCCATCTGGTTTCTGTACAAATTGTAAATAGCCTTTCGCTCCCTGTATTTTACCCCTGCCACCTTTAGAATTTGAAAGAGAGTATTCCAGTCAACATTGTCAAAAGCTTTCTCTAAGTCTACAAATGCTAGAAACGTAGGTTTGCCTTTCCTTAATCTTTCTTCTAAGATAAGTCGTAAGGTCAGTATTGCCTCACGTGTTTCAGTATTTCTACGGAATCCAAACTGATCTTCCCCGAGGTCGGCTTCTACTACTTTTTCCATTCGTCTGTAAAGAATTCGTGCTAGTATTTTGCAGCTGTGGCTTATTAAACTGATTGTTCGGTAATTTTCACATCTGTCAACACCTGCTTTCTTTGGGATTGGAATTATTATATTCTTCTTGAAGTCTGAGGGTATTTCGCCTGTCTCATACATCTTGCTCACCAGATGGTAGAGTTTTGTCATGACAGGCTCTCCCAAGGCCGTCAGTAGTTCCAATGGAATGTTGTCTACTCCGGGGGCCTTGTTTCGACTCAGGTCTTTCAGTGCTCTGTCAAACTCTTCACGCAGTATCGTATCTCCCATTTCATCTTCATCTACATCCTCTTCCATTAACCATAATATTGTCCTCCAGTGCATCGCCCTTGTATAGACCCTCTAAATACTCCTTCCACCTTTCTGCTTTCCCTTCTTTACTTAGAACTGGGTTTCCATCTGAGCTCTTGATGTTCATACAAGTGGTTCTCTTACCTCCAAAGGTCTCTTTAATTTTCCTGTAGGCAGTATCTATCTTACCCCTAGTGAGTCTTTTAAAATGACTGCCTGTGGTTTGGTTATCGGTTTGCTTTTATTTAATATAGAGGTGGAAATCAGTATAAAGACAGAGTTCCTACGGAAGGATTAGCACAGTGTCTGAAGTATGCATGTATTGAATTTATTATGAAAGTGGTAGGTACATATGACATGAACAGTCATGACGTAGTTTCTTTCATAACACGACTAACAAAATAAGGCATTTGCATTTCCTAGGTAGAAAATGGTATAAAGGCACTCACTGCCCTATTGTGTTATTGCATCGTCCATCGTCTGTTCTTCCTAATTTTTGGTTTTTCATTACTTGATAACTGTTTCCGGCAAGGCATCATCACAATCGAGGTTTATGTACAACACATGCGCTTTCACTAACGGTGTTTGTTTCTTATCTGCAGTAAAGGCACATGCGCACACACAAACACCATACAGAGCCGACTGCCTTTATACCGAGATCCACCCTCTACCACATGAATCGATGATGACTACAATAGTGGCAACTATTTATTTACAGCTCGTACAAAATAGATACGTGTTTCAAAGTTTTACTGGCCTTCAATGTAGTCACCAGCAATGTGTATAACCCGTTGTCAGCGACGTGGAAATCGTAGGATACTCTTAGCAGTGCCAGTTGTGTTGACAGTTCGAGCGACGCGGTCTATTGCCCGACGAATTGACTGATGTAGTTGCTAAGTGCAATACCACCTACTGCATACCCCTGACTTAAGCCCTCGTGAGTTCACCTCGATTTCTAAACTGAAGGAAACACTTCATGGCATTCGCTTCAGAACTGCTACAAATTCGTTGGGCAATTTACCGCGCTGGTAGAACTGTCAACACAACTGGCACTGCTAGGAGAATCCTACGACTTGCACTACGCTGGCAACGGGTTATGAACAATGCTGGCGACTACTTTGAAGGTCAGTAAAACTTTGAAGCACATATCTGCTTTTTACGACCTGTAAATAAATAGTTGCCACCATTAAAGTTCCAAACCTCGTAAAACCGAGAAACGGCAGGGACAGATTCCTGACTGGAAATGGTGGAAAAAAGTCCTATGAACGTGTGTCCCGAAACGCACCGTTGCCATGGGATAGATGGTGCTGATGAATGACGTGTCCTCTGACCACGTGGCGTGTGTTCCTTGTGTGTTGCAGGCTTACACAGCGCACTGAAGGAGCAGAATGCTCTAGTATTCATGTCGGTAACAAGTCGAGATGGTGTTTGTTTACGGCCAAGCAGATAGAAACGATCTTGAGGCAGCACGGCTATACCAGAACAAGTACCCTCACAGTCATGAACCACATCACACAAGGTTTCAAGCTTTTTTTGGGAGTTTGTCGGATCATGGGTTCTTTAAGACAGATGAACGTGTAGGGTGGAAACCCGACTGTGAACACACCGGATTTGGAGGACCGGGTACTACAGGGTATTGAGACAAACTCTAATACAAACTTCAGGCAAGTGGCCCACCGACATGGTGTAAGCCAATGTACAGTAATGTGTCTCCTGCAAGACAACCGCTATTGTCCCTATCACCTAAAATCCCATGCAGCCCACTTTGAATATGTGTTGTGACATGGATACGATGCAGCTGTGTGTTCCAGGACGATTTGATGTCGTTGTGCGCACATAATCTTTTTCCCTCCATTTTCGGAATGGAATCAGTCGCAACAGTTTGTCGGTTTTATTCATGTTCACCCTGTATACTGTACTATTGACACCAATCGTCATACCAGTTAACAGAATTTTTCGGTAAACTATGTCTCATACTATTGAGCACAAATATTCCTACAAAAATCCATGCCTTTATACTGATTTCCTCTACTGTAGTAAAATACTTTTTAGTTTAATAAAGCTAATTCATCCATTCCCTTCTCGCCTTGAAGTTAAACCCACACATTTGCATTTATGTAAGTGGTGCAAATACACTACTGGCCATTAAAATTGCTACGCCAAGATGAAATGCAGATGATAAACGGGAATTCATTGGACAAATATATTATACTAGAACTGCAATATGATTACATTTTAACGCAATTAAGGTGCATAGATCCTGAGAAATCAGTATCCAGAACAACCACCGTTGGCCGTAATAACGACTTTGATACGCCTGGGCATTGAGTCAAAAAGATCTTGGATGGCGTGTACAGGTACAGCTGCCCATGCAGCTTCAACACGATACCACAGTTCATCAAGACTAGTGACTGGCGTATTGGACGAGCCAGTTGCTTGGCCACCATTGGCTAGACGTTTTCAATTGGTGAGAGATCTGGAGAATGTGCTGGTCAGGGCAGCAGTCGAACATTTTCTGTATCCAGAAAGGCCCGTGCAGGGCCTGCAACATGCGGTCGTGCGTTATGCTTCTCAAATGTGGAGTTTCGCAGGGATCGAATGAAGGGTAGAGCCACGGGTCGTAACGCATCTGAAATGTAACGTCCACTGTTCAACGTGCCGTCAATGCGAACAAGAGGTGACCAAGACGTGTAACCAATGGCACCCCATACCATCACGCCGGGTGATACGCCAGTATGGCGATGACGAAAACACGCTTCCAATGTGCGTTCACCGCGATGTCGCCAAACACGGATGCGACCATCATGATGCCATAAACAGAACCTGGATTCATCCGAAAAAATGACGTTTTGCCATTCGTGCACCCAGGTTCGTCGTTGAGTACACCATCGCCGGCGCTCGTGTCTGTGATGCTGCGTCAAGGGTAACCGCAGCCATGGTCCCCGAGGTGATAGTCCATGCTCCTGCAAAAGTCGTTGTTGTCTTGCAAACGTCCCCATCTGTTGACTCAGGGATCGAGACGTGGCTTCACGATCCGTTACAGCCATGCGGATAAGATGGCTGGCTCTGAGCACTATGGGACTTAACTTCTAAGGTCATCAGTCCCCTATAACTTAGAACTACTTAAACCTAACCTAAGGACATCACACACATCCATGCCCGAGGCAGGATTCGAACCTGCGACCATAGCGGTCGCGCGGTTCCAGACTGTAGCGCGTAGAACCGCTCGGCCACCACGGCCGGCGGATAAGATGCCTGTCATCTCGACTGCTAGTGATACGAGGCCGTTGGGATGCAGCACGGCGTTATGTATTAAACTCCTGAACTCACAGATTCCATATTCTGGTAACAGTCATTGGATCTCGACCAACGCGAGCAGCAATGTCGGGATACGATAAACCGCAATCGCGTTAGGCTACAATCAGACCTTTATGAAAGTCGGAAACGTGATGATAAGCATTTCTCCTCCTTAGACGAGGCATCACAACAACGTTTCACCAGGCAAGGCCGGTCAGCTGCTGTTTGTGTATGAGAAATCGGTTGGAAACTTTCCTCATGTCAGCACGTTGTCGCCACCGGCGCCAAGCTTGTGTGAATGCTCTGAAAAGCTAATCATTTGCATATCACAGCATCTTCTTCCTGTCGGTTAAATTTCGCGTCTGTAGCACGTCATCTTCGTGGTGTAGCAATTTTTAATGGCCAGTAGTGTATACTCTTAAACAGTTCCTAGCTTTCCATATGAAAGTGCTCTTTGCACTTAATGCTGCGCGGTGAGTAACGAGCTGCACACGCGGGCGGACGTGTGGCGGCTACCTGCGGCGCCACGACTGCTCCGCCTCGTCCAGCTCTGGAGGCTCGTTTTTTGGCGCCAGTGAGTGGACCGACTGTCGAGCGACTGCGTGGTGGCGCGTCGCGTCGCGTCGAGGCGTTTACCGAGGCTCCGGTTGCTCGGAGGTAAGGCGACCCGCAGTGGCCGTACCTTGCCGGCTGTCGCTTGTATACATCTAAGTTACCTGTTCGCCCACGACGGCGCTAGGCACGACCCTATTGACCCGCGCTGCGACGCCCCTCTGTGCCGGCAACGCCTTCTCTGAGTGCTGCGGCCTGGCCGAGCACTGGCCTTTTGGGATCAGTCTTGTTTAATATACCGCGCGATGTCGGAGACATTGCGGTAACCAGCTGAAGAGGCAGAATAAAGACTATACAGCCATTGCAATGAGTAGCGAATCATGTATCTCTCTCTCGGTCTATCCCTACGCAAGGGTGTAGTGGCATCACTTGGTAAGCCTCTTGACGACCTGCCTCCGCAAAAAACTGTCCTGGGCATAGTGATTTGCTTGTTGTAAGCCCATCCCGGTGAAGCACTTAGTCTGGTTTATCCACCGCAACGGTACGCTTTCTCTAGGGTTTTGGCCATCGACTTTTCTCTCTATCATTGTTCTTTCCATTACTTCTTGCCTTCTGGAAATGTGTCCAAAATATTTCCACTGATTTTGGTTGACAATTTTCAACAGCTATGTTCTGATGGCAAGCTGCCTCAAGATCGATTTATTAGTTCGATTTGCGGGTATTCGATGAAATCTTCCATAGCACCGCATTTTCACAGCATCTATCCTGCGAAGGTCCAAGTCTTCATCGTCGAAGTTTCTGCTGCGTACACTAAGGTGACAAAAGTCATAGGATACCTCCTAATATCGTGTTGGACTTCCTTTTGTCCGACATACTGCAGCAACTCGGCGTGGCATGGACTCAGTGAGTCTTTGGAAGTCCCCTAAAAGAACATTGGGCCATACTGCCTCTATAGCTGTCCACTATTGCCTGATCATATCCCATAAACATTCGATTGGATTCACGTGGAACGATCTGGTTGGCCTAATCGCTCGAATTGTCCAGAACGTTCCTCAAACCAGTCGTGAAAAACTGTGGCACGGTGACATGGTGAACTGTCACCCATAAAAATTCTAGCGTTGTTTGGGAACATAAAGTCTTTGAATGGCTGCAGTTGGTCTTCAATAGCCGAACATAACCATTTCCACCAGTAGTGCCAGTCCTTTCCATAGCCATAGCATTATGGAGCCACTCAACAGCTTGTATACTGCATTGATTACTCTTTGGGTCCATGGCTTCGTGGGATCTGCGCCACACTCGAACCTTACCATCATCTCTTACCAACTGAAATCGAGACTCATCTGAGGAGACCACGGTTTTCCACTCATCTTGAGTCCAACCAATGTGGTCATGAGCCCAGGAGAGGCGCTGCAGGCGATGTCTTGCTGTTAGCAAAGGCACTCACGTCGGTCGTCTGCTTCCTTAGCCCAATAACGCCAAATTTCAACACACGGTCGCCGTACGTCCCACATTGATTTCTGCAGTTACACTCCTGGAAATTGAAATAAGAACACCGTGAATTCATTGTCCCAGGAAGGGGAAACTTTATTGACACATTCCTGGGGTCATATACATCACATGATCACACTGACAGAACCACAGGCACATAGACACAGGCAACAGAGCATGCACAATGTCGGCACTAGTACAGTGTATATCCACCTTTCGCAGCAATGCAGGCTGTTATTCTCCCATGGAGACGATCGTAGAGATGCTGGATGTAGTCCTGTGGAACGGCTTGCCATGCCATTTCCACCTGGCGCCTCAGTTGGACCAGCGTTCGTGCTGGACGTGCAGACCGCGTGAGACGACGCTTCATCCAGTCCCAAACATGCTCAATGGGGGACAGATCCGGAGATCTTGCTGGCCAGGGTAGTTGACTTACACCTTCTAGAGCACGTTGGGTGGCACGGGATACATGCGGACGTGCATTGTCCTGTTGGAACAGCAAGTTCCCTTGCCGGTCTAGGAATGGTAGAACGATGGGTTCGATGACGGTTTGGATGTACCGTGCACTATTCAGTGTCCCCTCGACGATCACCAGTGGTGTACGGCCAGTGTAGGAGATCGCTCCCCACACCATGATGCCGGGTGTTGGCCCTGTGTGCCTCGGTCGTATGCAGTCCTGATTGTGGCGCTCACCTGCACGGCGCCAAACACGCATACGACCATCACTGGCACCAAGGCAGAAGCGACTCTCATCGCTGAAGACGACACGTCTCCATTCGTCCCTCCATTCACGCCTGTCGCGACACCACTGGAGGCGGGCTGCACGATGTTGGGGCGTGAGCGGAAGACGGCCTAACGGTGTGCGGGACCGTAGCCCAGCTTCATGGAGACGGTTGCGAATGGTCCTCGCCGATACCCCAGGAGCAACAGTGTCCCTAATTTGCTGGGAAGTGGCGGTGCGGTCCCCTACGGCACTGCATAGGATCCTACGGTCTTGGCGTGCATCCGTGCGTCGCTGCGGTCCGGTCCCACGTCGACGGGCACGTGCACCTTCCGCCGACCACTGGCGACAACATCGATGTACTGTGGAGACCTCACGCCCCACGTGTTGAGCAATTCGGCGGTACGTCCACCCGGCCTCCCGCATGCCCACTATACGCCCTCGCTCAAAGTCTGTCAACTGCACATACGGTTCACGTCCACGCTGTCGCGGCATGCTACCAGTGTTAAAGACTACGATGGAGCTCCGTATGCCACGGCAAACTGGCTGACACTGGCGGCGGCGGTGCACAAATGCTGCGCAGCTAGCGCCATTCGACGGCCAACACCGCGGTTCCTGGTGTGTCCGCTGTGCCGTGCGTGTGATCATTGCTTGTACAGCCCTCTCGCAGTGTCCGGAGCAAGTATGGTGGGTCTGACACACCGGTGTCAATGTGTTCTTTTTTCCATTTCCAGGAGTGTATTTCACGCAGTGTTGCTTGTCTGTTTAACTCCGACAACTGTAAGCAAATGCAGCTGGTCTCGTCCGTTAAGTGAAGGGCCCTGCGTTATCCGTGGTGAAAGGTAATGCTTGAAACCTCGTATTCTCTTGACACTATGGATCTCGGAACGCTGAATTCCCTAACGATTTCCGAAATGGAATATCCATGCGTTTGGCTCCAACTGCCATGCTGCGTTTAAAGTCTGTTAATTCCCTTCGTGCGGCCATAATTACGTCGGAAACCTATTCACACGAATCACTTGCGTACAAATGACAGCTTCGCGAATTCAGTGCCCTTTTATACCCCGTGTGCGCGATGCTACCACCATCTGTATTTGTGCATATCAATATCCCATGACTTGTCACCTTATTTTATGTCGCGATAGAGAAGAGCAGAGTTTGGACGAGAGTGAGCTTTGTCATACCAGTGATGTAAGTGTTCTTCCAGGTAGGAGCAAGTTTTGCTGCAAAATTTCTCTCAATCTAAAAGCGCCTGCGGATGCCAGGCTCGAAATCTCCAGTATCAGTGACAACAGGTCATAAATTTACTCGAAACGACTGACGACCTCGTAGCCAGCAATATTTGCGATGTCAGGTCTGCTGTTATTAGGGCGTCCTACATCCGTCTCCTTGATTTTTGTATTACTGATTTCAAGACCATATTCTCTGATTCGTTGGACCAAGCTTCACACGATGGTTTCCAGTTGACGCTCTCCTGTTGCAGTAATCATAGTGTCATTTGCGTACCTGAGATTGTAAATTTTTCTGCCACCTACAAATACCGTCGTACCAGTCTTCTAGAACATCTCTCATAATGTGCTCACTATATGCACTGAACAACAGTGGAGAGACAATGACATGTCGGCTTACGCCGGTGTTAGTAAAAAAGATGTCTCAGATGGTGTTATTGGTTCATACTGTCGGTGTGTTAGAAAAATAAAGTTGCTGGATCTGGTACCAGGTGTCTTAGAGTAATCATCAAGATGAGGACAGTCCATAGTTGTGACCATTTCAACACGTCGAAAACTTTCTTGTAGCCTGCGAAGCACAGGAGCATCTTGATTTTACGTTCCCCTGCCTTGTCTGTGAGCTGTCGCATATTTAGGGCCTGCTCATGAGCTCCCTTTGCTGGAATAAGCCTAATTCGCTCGTCTGATAATTTCGGAAGTAAGAAGATTTTCAGCCTGTGATTCAATATAGTCAGCTCGATTTTAGTGGCATGGGAGATAAAGGCTATCGTTCGACAGTTCGCATAGTTAAGTGGAGAACCTTTCTTGAACAGTGGTATGAAAAATGGAGTGACACCATTGGTCTGGCCAATTTACAGACATCCAGATCTTCTGAAATAGCCTGTGCTGGATGCCCACACGCAAGTTACCCATGTTTATAGAACTTCAGCAGTAATTCCATCAAGGCCAGGTGCCCTCTGTTGCCGCAACTTTTTCAGTGTGTGTCGCACTTCTTCTATAAGGATTGCTGGTTCAGTGTTTGTTGTGTTCTGGACCTTGATATCGGTTGTAAGTCCTCAGCGAACAGCTTCATGCAGTGTTCACTCCATTCTCTGTCGGTGCCGTTTGAGTCTGTGATGATATTCTTTTGGTCGGTTTTAATAGTCTAAGTCTTGGGTGCAAATCTCCGTGCCAAGTTTTTCACGCTGTCATGTAGTTCGGGCTGTGATTCGCCATCGCATGTGCCTCTACCTCTGTGTAAATTTTCTTAGTATTGTTATTCTTGGTTTTCCTGCAAGCGTGTTTAAATTATATACAGTTTCAGAAAAACTGTTTAATGAAATTTTCACGTACATTAGGAAAATGTTGGATAGTGTCGCACAGCGAACTGCATCAGACAAGAACGGTCTCTAAACTCTAGCGCTAGTGACAGCAGCTCTCGTGCCAGTGCAGTGTGAGTTATGGAGGAATGAGGTCACTCACGTGTTTCTGAATCAAAACAACAGTTCGTTTCGGGGTGGCAACAACCTATCTGTTCCTACTCGGAGCCTGAAATTAACTGTAGATAGTTGTGCTTTGTTTGACACTAAGTAAGATTAACATTTTATCGCACCTTCAGATACAACTGATATTATTCTCTACATTGTACCCATAACAACAACGGGAATTTTAAACTAGCACAGCAGTATGTTAACGTTGTATCGGCCAAAGTAATTTTGGATTATACCATACAAAATACGTAGCGTAAGAGCTTAAATTTTTATGTTTTTTTATCAGACAAAGAAGGGGAAAGCAAGACATCAGGGGAACGAAAATAAGATGAAAGAAGCCTTAGAATAAATCAGATTCTTGAAACAACAATCATGGAAGCGACTGAGAAATATTCATACCAAGAAGTACGTAAAGTGACAGACTTAAAGCTACACGGGGAAAAGAACACCGTTACGGAACCTGGTTTAGGACATAACAACTTTATTTTCCGAAAACATTCAGTGACGAAATGGAAACAATAGTGTCCAACGAGGCAAAAATGAAAATGGTTTTTATGAAAAGACATGAAGAGTTAAGACTGAAGAAAACTGTATTCACAAATTTGCAGCGAATGGCAGGTTTCAGCAAGTAACAAGTTAAGTCTTTTGTCAAAGAATTTGAGCTGATGGACAAGTTGACATCTATGAACATTTACGGTCAAACTTAAACTTTCTTGCAACAAGAATAACGATTTAACACCTTACAATACCATGTCCGATTCATTGTTACAAAATCTGTTATTCTGGGCAACAGATAGACTGATTGCAGCTACCCTTTACAAAACATATGTGCATTTTCCATCTAAGAAAAGAATTAAAAAGAAAGCAATAAATCATCCATTACGTTAGTAACTATTTCAGTGTCCGTTTTCAAAATCTTAAAAATAAAGCAATAAAGTGTCCATTATGATAATAATTATTTCAAGCCGGTTTTCAAGATGTTAGTTACAAATCTGAGACTCGTATAACATTATCAGGAAGACTTTTACGGAAGAATTTCGGTGTTTGGCACGCATGTTGATGTTGAGTTGATATTGTAGATTTATAATGGTTGGCGTCGTTTCTGGATGTCAGAAATAAAAGCGAGCGCCTTTGCATACGTGGATACGTCCCCATCTGGGCAGGACTTACATCACCAGTGGCTTTATTTACACTCATAACCGAATCAAAAGTCTGTCATCAAACCTAACACTAAAGTAACGCTCGCTGAATCTCTCCCACGGTGTTTTGCAAAACTGTCTTTGGCCACACTTGTAAGCTGTACGGTAGTTTGCGAGTCTGTAGCCTGTTCATTGGTTGGCCTGATGTTTGCAGTCGTGTCCACAACCGCGTGCCTATGTCGTACTTGCCCTTTCAATCTCCTGCTTCCACTATTCAATGTAAGTAACTCAGTAACCATTCATGACGATAACAATCGTGAAATTAAACAGCTTATGAATAACACTGAGTTTACTACAACTTGAATTTACGAATATATCTTGTTATAGGAGTAGCAGTTTCCGTTTGATTACGTTCGGTCACCGTGATAAAAAAATATAGTGACTCGTTTTGCACAATATAAACCATAAAATGACTACTTTGCGAGCCTAATTGCGCCGCCAGGTGCCCACGCCTTTTCTGCAGGCACCAGAACGTCCCCCTCTCCCCCCCCCCTTCCCACAACCTTCGGAGTATCTCTATGCCACCTGTGATTCAGGGTCCAGCAGAGATGGGTAACGTAGCGGCATCGATTTTTATACACTTACAAGCTTAATGCATTTCTTTGGGTGTATTCATACAGTTAATTCTCCAACTCAAGTTTTTCCTGTCGCTGATCTAATCATTTGATAGCAAGTTTTGTTGCTGTTGTGTATCTCAAGAGAAGCATTCATACAGTACGTAATTCTGATTAATGTTTAGTTTGCAACATCTGCAAAACTGTGTTCTGTTGAATCGCACTAGTGGTCAGGTTCCTTTTTATCAGTTTTGCTTCAGAGATTATTTTTTCTTTGTTCAAGTATTGCACTTATTTAACAAGTAGATTTTCTATGTGATAAATATTTTAGCGATTAAGTGGAATGTTACGCAATAAACCAAAGGTAACCACTTTTGTTAAAAGGCACTGGCAAAGATATAAACTCACTGCAAAAGTTAGGGGCGGAAGTAGCGTTGTTGCGTCGCGTTGCAGAGGTAGTCCCAGAGCTGGTAGTGGTAGTGGTGGTAAGATCCTATGAGACCAGACTGCTGAGTTCACCGATCCTCAGGCTGATACACTACTTAACCTAACTTAAACTAACTGAAGCTAAGGAAAACACACACACCCATGCCTGTGGGAGGTCTCTAACCTCCGACGGGGTGAGCCGCGCGAACCGTGGCTAGGCATCCGAGACCGCGTGGCTACTCCACCTTGCAACCGGAGCTGGCAGTGAGGTACAATGAAGGAACTGACGGCAAGGAGACGGCTGTATACCGTGTTCACATAAGTATCGTGTTGTGAACGGCCTTGTCGACGTGGATACGCCGGTTTCCCTCAAGTCACCCAACTTAAGCACCGTCGGGCGTTGCCAGGATTTTGATGAGTGACCGTCCATGTGCGCTGCGCGCTGTTGACGTTTGTCCCCTTTGCCTTTACGGTGGAGGGGACTGGAGGGGTGGTTGCATGGGTCCGTGATCACCACTGTTTACACCAAATGTCTTGAATTCAATTCTCTTTGCAGTGTCTAATGAAGTGAGGGCATGCATCACTGTCGATGGTGTTCCGTCAGTCTTTGCAGTGTCTAATGAAGTGAGGGCATGCATCACTGTCGATGGTGTTCCGTCCGTCTTTGCAGTGTCCAATGAAGTGAGGGCATGCATCACTGTCGATGGTGTTCCGTCCGTCTTTGCAGTGTCTAATGAAGTGAGGGCATGCATCACTGTCGATGGTGTTCCGTCCGTCTTTGCAGTGTCTGATGAAGTGAGGGCATGCATCACTGTCGATGGTGTTCCGTCCGTCTTTGCAGTGTCTGATGAAGTGAGGGCATGCATCACTGTCGATGGTGTTCCGTCCGTCTTTGCAGTGTCTAATGAAGTGAGGGCATGCATCACTGTCGATGGTGTTCCGTCCGTCTTTGCAGTGTCCAATGAAGTGAGGGCATGCATCACTGTCGATGGTGTTCCGTCCGTCTTTGCAGTGTCCAATGAAGTGAGGGCATGCATCACTGTCGATGGTGTTCCGTCCGTCTTTGCAGTGTCCAATGAAGTGAGGGCATGCATCACTGTCGATGGTGTTCCGTCCGTCTTTGCAGTGTCTAATGAAGTGAGGGCATGCATCACTGTCGATGGTGTTCCGTCCGTCTTTGCAGTGTCTAATGAAGTGAGGGCATGCATCACTGTCGATGGTGTTCCGTCCGTCTTTGCAGTGTCTAATGAAGTGAGGGCATGCATCACTGTCGATGGTGTTCCGTCCGTCTTTGCAGTGTCTAATGAAGTGAGGGCATGCATCACTGTCGATGGTGTTCCGTCCGTCTTTGCAGTGTCTAATGAAGTGAGGGCATGCATCACTGTCGATGGTGTTCCGTCCGTCTTTGCAGTGTCTGATGAAGTGAGGGCATGCATCACTGTCGATGGTGTTCCGTCCGTCTTTGCAGTGTCTGATGAAGTGAGGGCATGCATCACTGTCGATGGTGTTCCGTCCGTCTTTGCAGTGTCTAATGAAGTGAGGGCATGCATCACTGTCGATGGTGTTCCGTCCGTCTTTGCAGTGTCTAATGAAGTGAGGGCATGCATCACTGTCGATGGTGTTCCGTCCATCTTTGTAGTGTCTAATGAAGTGAGGGCATGCATCACTGTCGATGGTGTTCCGTCCGTCTTTGCAGTGTCTAATGAAGTGAGGGCATGCATCACTGTCGATGGTGTTCCGTCCGTCTTTGCAGTGTCTAATGAAGTGAGGGCATGCATCACTGTCGATGGTGTTCCGTCCGTCTTTGCAGTGTCTAATGAAGTGAGGGCATGCATCACTGTCGATGGTGTTCCGTCCGTCTTTGCAGTGTCTAATGAAGTGAGGGCATGCATCACTGTCGATGGTGTTCCGTCCGTCTTTGCAGTGTCTAATGAAGTGAGGGCATGCATCACTGTCAATGGTGTTCCGTCCGTCTTTGCAGTGTCTAATGAAGTGAGGGCATGCATCACTGTCGATGGTGTTCCGTCCGTCGGATGGGGACGTTAAGCTCTCTTCGAGAGGCTTAGGCTATGTGCCAGCATCTGGTTTCACCCTCTCCCTTCCCTCATCATCTCCAACATGATCTCTACAACTGCACTTGCACCTAACAGCTGACACGCAGTCACCTCCACTCAACAGATACACTTAGTTACACAGATCTGACACTTCGCGAAGGAAAGGTACCTGCGGCAAAACCTTTCCAATTAGGTGGCTGAACCGGCCGTTAGGGGCCTCGCAGGCAGTCATGCCCTTATGAATTTGCTTAAGCAGTATCGTGTGGTGTACTGCGATGTGGTGCGGGTTCCTAGAGCGACGGCTGACACCGATAGCTATCATAGTCCTGTCCCACCACGGTGTCCACTCGGAGGCTTTAGAGAAAAAGTCTCGCACTCCCGTGACGCTCATTGCAGTAGTCTCCATAACGCCTGCATGCTGTCAACACCTACCGCCACATCGTCTGCGTCGACAGCAGTAAGAAATGAGTTCTTGATAAAACTGAGTATTTTTGTTGGACAGTGTTCTCAAAACACTTTCATTGGCATTGGCATTGACATTGAGAATAAATTGGAAAATGTTATCTACAACGAACTATTTCATTTATAGAGACAGCCCCCCGCTGTGGCTCAGCGGTTCTAGGCGCTTCAGTCCGGAACCGCATGCCTGCTACGGTTGCAGGTTCGAATCTTGCTTCGGGCATGGATGTCTGTGATGTCCTTAGGTTAGTTCGATTTAAGTAGTTCTAAGTTAGGGGACTGATGACCTCAGATGTTAAGTCCCATAGCACTTAGAGCTATTTGAACCATTTACAGAGACAAATGATTTCCCGTTGTTGGCAGTTACTACTATATTTTTTATAAACTACTAAATTAAAAGCTTGACGTAAATTTCTGCAGGAGTTCATATTTCATAATGAAATTATTTAAAAATTGAATTTCGCTACGTGAAAGAGCTGATGTTTAAGTTAACTGAATTCGAATAATTGTTTTTACTGACACTGATAACGTTACATAAAGCTCGAACTGTGTAGATTATTTTTTAGTGTTATGTCTTATTACAATAAGGGTTGTGGTTCGTCTACGCCACTATAAAAGAAAATCAGTATTACTTTTGCGCTATACTTTCTTTAAGAGTAGCTTAATATTTAGAAAAGATACTAGTTTTAATATCAATTAGGCGTTGTTATTACGGCAAAATTGCCGGTTATTGTACACAAACAATGTGTAGGGTCTTCCAGCACACTGTCGTACGTGTTCGCGATACCCTTACATCAGCTGAAGCGCCAAGCGTCTTGTCTGCGTCTGCAATTACTACGTACTTTAAAGCTAAATTACTCATAGCTGGAGTGGATTTATCCCTCGTCGCAATTACGAGGAGTAAATTAAGGAGCTCTGTGTTGTTACTCTGGTTGCCGGATGACGACCATATTATAGCTTAAATTCCTGTGTTTGTACGTTCAAAGGCTTTCCGTGCTATATATCCAAAATAAGCAGCGCCCAGTACTGTCTGTTTAAACTATCGATTGGATGGAGAGGTGAATGCGTGTCTGGTGTGCTGTTAAAAGTTTCGCGAGTCCAATTGCCTATATTTCATACTCAGTTCGTAAGCTCATTCGAGCCTTGGTATCGCTCTTTGTCAGGCGGCTTCATTCTGAAAAAAGTTCCCACTGTGCAGGCCTACAGCCGGCCGAAGTGGCCGTGCGGTTAAAGGCGCTGCAGTCTGGAACCGCAAGACCGCTACGGTCGCAGGTTCGAATCCTGCCTCGGGCACGGATGTTTGTGATGTCCTTAGGTTAGTTAGGTTTAACTAGTTCTAAGTTCTAGGGGACTAATGACCTCAGCAGTTGAGTCCCATAGTGCTCAGAGCCATTTGAACCATTTTTTTGCAGGCCTACAACATGAACTGGATACCTGTCCGCCTGCTACAACACATCTCGTAGGATCTATTTAAACTGCAGTCGCTCTGTCAAGGGGAAAAATCTTGCCTGTCTCCAGGCAGCTTCTCAGAGAGGCACACCACACCGTCAAAAAATCACCAATCTCAACTGGAGGCAAGGTACGTAAAACAGGGCAGCACATTATAGTACAAACTATGTCAGACGTCTTATTAGCTGACGTGTCAGTAACAGTTCCTCACAACAAGTTAACGTGCCTTAAAAATGTGTTAAGCGCAATACAACTGTTGTATTGGGTCAACTTCAATCAGTTAGTTCCATCAACATCAGTTACGCGTGATATAGATTTTATGTTTTTACTGATTATTAGTTCATACTGTTGAATTTCTTTATAACTGTTTTATATAGAACTGTAGGCTATATTGGATGAGAAACCACGAGTAAGGGTTTACAATACTTGCACACCAAAATTTGTCCGAGTAGTGTGGACTACAATTCATCGTCGTAACTAACAAGGGAACCCCCCCCCCCTCGCACCCCCATCAGATTTAGTTATAAGTTGGCACAGTTGATAGGCCTTGAAAAACTGAACACAGATCAATCGAGAAAATAGGAAGAAGTTGTGTGGGGCTATGAAAAAAATAAGCAAAATATACTGAGTAGCCTATGTGCAAGATATGCAACATCAAGGGTGATCCGAGACCAGGAGCGCCGTGGTCCCGTGGTTAGCGTGTGCAGATGCGGAACGAGAGGTACTTGGTTCGAGTCTTACTTCGAGCGTAAAATTTTATTTTTTATTTTCAGACAATTATCAAAGTTCAGGCACTCACACATAATCAACTTCGCTCTCCAAAATTCCAGGACATGTTCAGATTTGCTTGGACATGTGCAGGATTTGACGGTCTACACAAGCAAAAATTAGAAAACATTAGAAACCATTAAAAACATCTGCTTTGACAGAGCACAGGGAAAACTATGCGACTGTGAAACTGTTGCATTCATTTGTTGCAGTTTATGTGACACACTCTTATGTTTTCATCCCTTTTTTGGGAGTGATTATCACATCCACAAGAAAACCTAAATCGGGCAAGGTAAAACCCATTCGCCAAGTGTACAAGTTAGGTGGGTCGACAACATATTCCTGTCATGTGACGCACGTACCGTTACCAGTGTCGTATAGAATATATCAGACGTGTTTTCCTGTGGAGGAATCGGTTGACCTATAACCTTGCGATCAAATGTTTTCGATTCCCATTGGAGAGGCACGTCCTTTCGTCTACTAATCGCACGACTTTGCGGTGTGGTCGCAAAACACAGACACTAAACTTATTACAGTGAACAGAAACGTCAATGAACGAACGGACAGATCATAACTTAGCGAAAATAAATTTTCCAGTCGAGGGAAGACTTGAACCAAGGTCCTGCCGTTCCACAACTGCTCACGCTAACCACGTGACCACGGCGCTCCTGAGGTCACAGTATCCTTAATGTTGCCTATCTTGCTCATGCACTATTCAGTTTGTATATTTTGCTAATTTTTTCATAGTTCCACACAACTTCTTCCTGTTTTCTCAATTGATCTGTGTTCAGTTTTTCAAGGCCTATGCACTGTGCCAACTTATAACTAAAGCTGAGAGGGGTGCGATGGGGAGGTTCCCTTGTAAGTGTGAGAACCTGAAATGCAGGAAAACTTTTCTCCTGTACCTTTTCTCAACCATCCGCCTTTTATACACTGGTGTCCAAAATTAAAGCAACGAACCGCTATTTCCCCGTCTTGTGTCTAATTCCACGTATACTCATACAAACTGTTAACAGCTATTCCTACAGTCGTCTTCTACACCGAAGATGGCATTCCGGCCAACGGACAACCACGTGAACGATGACGTCATGGCATCTATCAAACTGGGTGGTGCTTGGCGGGTGGTCCCACTTACACATTCGCTGAGTAGTCACAGACGGTGCAGTATGTCACAAGGGAGACGCCTACCAGAGACTGCGGTGGAGGACCATGAGAAGAATAGAAGCAGGACGGTCGCAAACTGAAGAAACCCGATGGCTCAATGTGAATCGTTCTGTTGTTTCTCGGATGTGGCAACAATTTATAGATACTGAAACAGTACCTCAAAGACCAGAGCAGGGCCGAACCACGTGTGATATCAGAGAGAGAGAACCGTTATTTGGATGTAAGGGAACGATGGTACGGCCTTAGCACGGCACAGCACCTGGCATCTGACCTCACAGCATCCACTGGACGTGTTGTAACGAGACGAACGTTGTCTACAAGGCTTTGGCAGAGTGGTCTTTATTGTTGGAGACGTGCTGTAGGTGTATCTTTGATGCGTCTTCACAGAAGGGGACGTCGAAAGTGGAGTCGTCAACATGCCACCTGGGCTAATGTTCTTTTCACAGATGAGTCCTGGTTTGAGTGATTCTCGACGTATTAGAAATCTGGAACACGATTTAGAGGCCCAAACACTATGGAAAGAGACCGATGTCGAGGAGGATACCTAATGTTGTGGGCAGGGATTATGTTGATCACATGAACACCTCTTCAGTAACTTGTAAGGGTAATCGGCAAGGTTGAACTGCTGTCAGGTATCGTGAAGATAGCTTGGGACCTCATGTGCAGTTGTTGCGAGGTGGTGCAGGCTCAGACTTCATACTGATGAACAATAATGATCGACCTCATGGAGCAAGAACGGTTGATGTTCTCTTGGAAACGGACGATATTACACGCAGGGCGTAGCCTGCTCGCTCTCGATTTGAGTCCCATAGAGCATGTCTTGGGTGCACTAGGATGACGGATTGTATCACTTCAGCATCCACTAACCACCCTCCAAGACTTGCGAGCAGGTCTTCAGGAGGAATGGGTGTTATTGCTTCAACATGAGATTGACGACATCATTTACAGCATTCCAAGTCGTTGTGAGGCCTATGTTGCTGTCAGAGGTGGTCACACCCCATACTAAGCAGTTTTCGGAATATGTGTTCAGATCCGTTGAGTTGGAAAAAAGGAAGAACATTTTGGCTACCGCTGTACATATTGCAGTTCTTTTAATTGCGTATTCTTTACATTGTTTTTACTTTACTACCATCTGTTTATACTGTTTTGCAACAAAATAAACACAACCTTAAAAAATTTCTGTTCGCTGCTTTAATTTTGGACACAATTGTAATTACTGAGCTGCATAATGAGATCAGAGGCAACGGCCTTGCCCCAGTGGATACACCGGTTCTCGTCAGATCACCGAATTTAAGCGCTGTAGGGCGTAGCCGGCACTTGGATGGGTGACCATCCCGGCCGCCACGCGCTGCTGCCATTTTTCGGGGTGGACGCAGCCTCGTGATGCCAATTGAGGAGCTACTCGACCGACTAGTAGCGGCTCCGGTCAAAGAAAACCATCGTAACAGCCGGGAGAGCGGTGTGCTGACCACACGCCCCTCCTATCCGCATCCTTGTCTGCGGGTGACATGGCTGTCGGATGGTCCTGAAGGGCCACTTGTGAGCTGAAGACGGATTGCTATAATGAGATCAGGAAGTAGTAGGTTACAAGGAAGATTAGCTATTAGGAAGATTTCTTTACGTTACAGTGCTTGATCAAAACGATTTTCATTTTTCAATTAACACTCCAAATAACTAGGTGCTGGTACCTTTTCCTTCTGAATCTCTTGAGCGTGCCATCAGCTTCGTGGGCGCTGAGAACTGGCTAATTCGACGGCTCATGGCCGCTTGGCAGACGTGAGTGTTCCTATGGGGTTGCGGCCCAGAGAGCAGGCCAGTGATCACGGTCGGCCCAGGCGCTGTGCGTTGTCAGTGGTGTACATTGGGGAACAAAACAACAGGTTGTCTGAATTTAGGCATCCGTAGTATGTCAGATCTACCCCTATGATAAGATCTGCCAACTGTGGGCATTCTTCCGAAACCGGGCAACATAGAGCAAGTGTGTGGGGAGTGCTGGCAGTATGAGTAACTAACCTCTTGCCCAGGATTACTGCTTTGCAGTGAGGCTAGCTATATAACAGAAGGCACAGATCAGTCACTGGTTCTGTAACGTCAAATGAATGCTGGAGATCTCTAAGACGATGGGCTCTCGCAACTTTCTGGACGGAAAGTAACGGTAAGGCAGCTTTGGAAAATAAAGAATATGTGATTCGATTCCAGGGCGCCATAGAGTGAACAACTTCGTGATGAGAGCGACTCTGCAGATCGTGCGTGACTTTGTAATGTGCAGCGCTGGGTCCTCTTCCATCAGCAGTCATGAGTAGCAGATCATCGCAAGTGCTGCACTGGTTCGAACCTGTCATCTTGACACCGCTCAACTCGCATGGCGACACGAATTACGGGGAGCATGAATGCAGCATTAGCATGTTATGAGATCGGATATTGGAATCCCATCGACAGCCAGGACATTTAATTGCAGTCCATCAGCGGACGCCCGGATCCGTTGCTCTAACAAACGATCATCCACCGTCGCAATGAATAGGGCGAGACAACCATTTAGTACTATGTTAATATGAACGAGTATCTTATTATACCCTCCTCGTGTAACTTTCTCACGTAGCAGCTTCTGCCGGTACTATATGTTCAGCATTGTGTAGAAACATTTTAAAATCATCTGTGTTTTGTGTTTTATTAGGATTCCATAAGTCTGTTTTATGGTAATAAACAGTGATGAATTCTCTTATAATTTGCCATAAATGCAATATTAAAATTGTGGTTCCCCCACCCTCCTCCCTTAAGTGTCAATGCTAGGACAGCGACCTTCTTTGAGCTTTTTTCATTTTTCTTTTAATCTGTTGTGCGTATCTGACCAGCACTCGGTCTTAAGATTATGTCTGATTAGGTCCAGGTCAGATTCAGTAATCATAGCGATTCAAACAGGAACTCAGAGTATGCATTAATTAGGAATATTGAGCCAGTATCATTAACAAATTAATATACAGGCAGATAAATTACTTTGTCTTATCATTTGTTGTGCATTTAGTAATATCTTTCGTTTTTTAATAATTTCAAATTTTAAGAAAAGCTTTAAAAGCAATTTAGGAACACGCAAGCACATGGTTGTTTGCTGGTGGGCAATAATGAATGCCTGTGTTACTTCACTGTTCTTCATGTGGTTCCGTGGACGTCTATCCATGTCAGTGATCAGTGTCGGTATCAGCGTGGGCAAAATTTTTGGATGGGTTTTTGTAACTATTTTTTGAGTCTTCAGTGTTCTAACTGGTTTGATGCGGCCGGCCAAGAATTCCTCTCCTGTGCCAAACTCTTCAGCTCAGATTAGCACTTGCAAGTTTACGTTCTCAGTTATTTGCTAGATGTATTTCGATCTCTGTCTTTCTCCACAGTTTCTGCCCTCTACAGCTCCTCTAGTAACATGGAAGTCCTTCCCCCATGTCTTAACAGATGTCCTATAATCCTGTCCCTACTCCTCGTCAGTGTTTTCCACATCTTCACTACTTCATTGCGATCTGAGTCTATTTCCGCTCCTAGGTTTCTTACAATCCAGTATCTGATTTCGGAATCTCTATCTGACCTCGATGTAATCTAACTGAAATCTTCCCGTATCACCCGCTCTTTTCCAAGTATACCTCCCCCTCTTGTGATTCTTGAACAGGGTTTTCGCTATTACTAGCTAAAAATTTTTACGGAACTCAATTAGTCTTTCTCCTCTCTCATTTATTGTCCCAAGCGCATATTCTCCAATAACCTTTTCTTCTACTCCTTCCCGTACAACTGCATTCCAGTCCCCCATGGCTATTACATTTTCATCTCCCTGTACGTACTGTATCGCCCTTTCAGTATTCTCATATACTTTCTCTATCTCTTCATCCACAGCTTGCGAGGTCGGATGTATACCTCAAGTATCGTTGTCGGTGTTGGTTTGCTGTCGATTCTGATAAGAGCAACCCTACCACTGAACTGTTCATAATAACGCACTCTTTGCCGTACCTTCCTGTTCATGACGAATCCTACTCCCGTTATACCATTTTCTGCTGCTGTTGATATTACCCTATACTCCTCTGACCAGAAATCCTTATCAAATATCCGTTTCACTTCACTGACCCTTACTGTATCTAGATTGACCCTTTGCATTTCGCTTTCCAGATTTTCTAGTTTCCCTAGCATGTTCAACCTTCTGACATTCCACTCCCAGCTCGTAGAACGCTATCCTTTCGTTGGTTATTCAGTATTTTTCTCATAGTCACCTCCCGCTTGGCAGTCCCGTCCCGGACATCTGAATAGGGGATTATTCCGAAATATTTTGCCAACGGAGATATCATGATCATACACGCATTTTTTTGTGTATGTGGTGTCACCGCCAGACACCACACTTGCCAGGTGGTAGCCTTTAAATCGGCCGCGGTCCGTTAGTATACGTCGGACCCGCGTGTCGCCACTATCAGTGATTGCAGACCGAGCGCCGCCACACGGCAGGTCTAGAGAGACTTCCTAGCACTCGCCCCAGTTGTACAGCCGACTTTTCTAGCGATGGTTCACTGACAAAATACGCTCTCATTTGCCGAGACGATAGTTAGCATAGCCTTCAGCTACGTCATTTGCTACGACCTAGCAAGGCGTCATTATCAGTTGCTATTGATATTGTAAAGAATGTACAGACAAGAGCTACGTTCAACATTAATGGATTAAAGTTAAGTATTCCACCAGCTACATCCTTTTTTTTCTAGTCTAACTTCCTTGTCCTGTTCCAGACCTCACGCCAGCCTGCGTGAGCTAAAACGCGTGCCTTTCGGCTTCCTCCAAACTCCGTGGGTTGGCTCCTGCCAATCTACTACAGTTTAGTCAACACCCCATCACTTCTCCCAGTGGTCTTTGTAGCACCGATAGTTTTCGGTGTGTTAATGAATAAAAACAGCGACGTACGTGCTCATCGCTGAATAAAATGTCTTCACCCTCCAGCATTTAGCTGCTGAGTGAACGGCAACAATGTCCTTGTTCTCTGCGACCAGAAGCTGTTTATGATGTGCGAACGCGCGGGATGCTAGGCACGCCATGTTCGTTTATTGAAATCACTATGACTAGGAAGCACATATTTCAATATTTCTTACAGTAAAGTAAAAACAGCAACTAACCACGGTTAAATATGCTATTTCTTAAGAACAAGTAGCTCCGTTAGCAGTTTCAAACCGACAGGTTCATGACAAGATGTCTGCTGAAGTTTGGAATTACTTATAGCTAATGTTGTTTGATTTTCGTTAAGGCGAAAGTTTCTGCTGGTGATGAAGCCCTGTTGTTGTTGTTGTGATCTTCGTCGGAAGACTAGTTTGCTGCAACTGTCCACGATGGATGTCCTGTGCAAGCCTCTTCATCACTGCGTACCTACTGTGACCTACATAAAATGAATTTCTTCTTCTTCTTTTCCTTTGATGGATTAGGTGACTACACCTGTTCCGATCTACAAGGATTAGCCCTCTCCTCCGTGGTCTTTCCCTCTGTCTGTCACCTTTGACTTTTCTTACTTTAATCGAGTCTTGGTGTCCACCTGAAATTTTTACCCCCAACACTGCCCTCCATTACTAAATTGATGCCTTAAGGTGTGTCCTATCAACCGATCCCTTCCTTTAGTCAGGTTGTACCATAAATTTCTCTTTTCCCCAGTTCAGTACCTCTTCGTCAGATACTTGATACAAACAAGTAAACACCGGCCAAACAGGCGTTGAAGGCGCAACGAAACCTACTGGCCGAGGCATCATCTTCAGCCCATAGGCGTCACCGGATGCAGACACGGAACAGCATGTGGTCAGCACACCGCTCTCCCGGCCGTTGTCAGTTTTTGTGACCTATGTCGCTACTTCTCAATCAAGTAGCTCCTCAGTTGGTCTCCCAAGGGCTGAGCACCCTGTCTGTCAACGTTACCAGGTAGAGCCGGATGGTGACCCATCCAGGTGCTAGCCAAGTCCGCCCGCATCTCGTGGTCGTGCGGTAGCGTTCTCGCTTCCCACGCCCGGGTTCCCGGGTTCGATTCCCGGCGGGGTCAGGGATTTTCTCTGCCTCGTGATGGCTGGGTGTTGTGTGCTGTCCTTAGGTTAGTTAGGTTTAAGTAGTTCTAAGTTCTAGGGGACTTATGACCACAGCAGTTGAGTCCCATAGTGCTCAGAGCCATTTGAACCATTTAGCCAAGTCCGACAGAGCTTAACCTCGGTGCTTTGACGGGAACTGGTGTTACCATAGCGGCAAGGCCGTTGGCAACAAATACTTGATACGCCCAACTAATCTTCAGCATTCTTCTGTAGCACCACATTTCAAAAGCATCAATTCTCTTCGTGTATGAACTGTTTTTCGTTCACGTTTCACTTCCATACAAAGTTACACTCCATACAGATATCTGCAGAAAAGACTTTCTAACATATTTCAATTTGATCACAAACGTCCCATTTTCAGTAATGCTTTTCTTGGTATTGGCAATCTGCATTTCATATAGTCTCTATTTCTGCTATCTGGAGTTATTTTGTTGTCCAAACAACAAAACTCAAGTATTAATTTTAATGAAACTTCCTGGCAGATTTAAACTGTGTGCCCGACCGAGACTCGAACTCGGGACCTTTGCCTTTCGCGGGCAAGTGCTCTACCAACTTTTTTTTTTTTTAACATAAACTGCTTCTAGCACTTTTTCTTTAAATATATAAGACGATGACTTTATAAAATAAAATTTTTCTGGGAAACGTAAATAAGTGGACTTTTCTTTTACATAATAGTGAAAAAAAATAAAATAAAATATCCTGCTTCTCTCAGTACAAAACAATAACGTTCTACGTTCCTCTTTTAGGCGCGTACCTCGCTAATCCCGTCATACCTCGCGTTGGTGTCAGGTACGTCTTCACGTGTGTTTGTGGATCCTCTCCACTGTCCTGGTCCTTCCTTGTTCTGATACTTATAGACAATAATTACATTCTCCTACCCGGGACACCCCAACTGGGTGGGGGATCAAGCAAGGCACTCCCTAAAAAATTTGCGTAATATGATCGATATCTCGGATGTCTCATAAGCCGTGAGTGATGTTCCTGTAGTAAGGCCCAAAAGTCAAGCACATTCTTACTGCCGTCTCGGAAAAGATAACGCACAGTCAAACCTCGAATCCAAGTCACTGCGTTTGTCTTCATTCGGGGATAATACGTCCTATCTGGGAGAAGTAGTGTGCGTGGTTCTATTGTTTGCGGCCCCACCCGAAGGAGGAAGGCGATCATTTTTTTGACCAAACACCATACGTCCGCCGAAGGACCGCATATCAGGCGATGCTCCTCAGTGTCTATAACATTGCACTGCGGACACAGTGGCTCGTCCGCCATATGAATTGTATGCAACCTGGAACGAGTCACGTATTTCCCATTGACCACCTGATACCACAGTGCGCGCGTTCCCGTATCAAGGTGTGGGTGGTGCACTGTACGCCATACCACTGACCACGTAACCGTTGGTTGGCGGCGCTCTACGGCATTATTCGGCCGTCGTCGAGTCAAGATGTGATATATATCACGTGCCGTTGCCGTCCTGGTAGTTGGTAGTTCCATATGGACATAACTGTGTTCCACAAAGAAGGTTCGCATATGGGCAAGCGATGGTGAGATGTGAGCCACCGCTACCGGAGCCGAACGAGAAGGTGGAGCGAGTTCGTCTATCAAGCTGCCCGTCAGACTTGTCTGGTGTCGTGTCCACATCTTTATCATCGTGGTTACATAAATAGCCACTGCTCGGTCGCGTACGTGGACTAGTCCAAGACCTCCACGACTACGAGGAAGGGTGAGGGTTTCGTATCCTACCTTAAAAAGCAGACCGGTGCTCACAAAATATCCTAGTGCCGCCAGGATTCGGCGGGCCAACACCACCGGCATAGGAAGAACTTGTGCCAGGTGGGGGATGCGAGAGGCTAGATAAGTGTTGGCAAAGGTGACCCGCTGTATCATATCCAGTGCCCTTAACCTGTGACTTCGGACACTCGCACGAATTGTTTGCAGAAGATGTCTGTAACTCAGTGCCGCCGTGCGTCGAACGTCTGTAGTGAAGATAATTCCTAGGCATTTCATCGTGGTGATCGGCTGTAATGGTGCTACACTTCCTGTCGGGAGTCCTCTCCCGATGTTCATCGCTCCCGACTTTGCCATGTTCAGGCGACTTCCCGTAGCCATACAATACAAATTAATCCAATGCAGGGCCGCTCTTGCCTCGTCGCCTGACCGTGCTAAAAACACTAGGTCATCTGCGTATGTTCGGCATATAAACTTGTTGTGCCTTATCGTCATTCCTTGAGTCGATTCCGGAGCCCGCAAAGCAGCGGCTCGACAGCGATGGCATACAATATCGTTGACAGCGGGCACCCTTGTCTGACCGATCGTGAGATGGTGATGGGCCCCACCAAGCGACCATTGATGAGCACTTTGGATGCGGCTCCGTGGAGTAGTCTCACGACGACGGTGACAAAACTTTCCGGAAACTTCATTTTCGTCATCACGTCCGTGAGATAAGCATGACTCAGACTGTCAAATGCGCGATCGAAGTCTATCGATACCAACGCACCCCGGAGACGACATGTTGAAGCCAGTGCGATAACATCGCGGTAGTCGCTGAGTGCCGTTTGTATATTGCTAGCTCCTCCTAGCTGGGTTTGGTCGAGTGAAATCACTTGGCGTATCACGCGTTTAAAGCGTGCTGCAACTATCCTGGCGTAGATCTTGTAGTCGCAATTAAGAAGGGTCAGTGGCCGGTAGGCCTGTATCCCTGTGCTGCCAGATGGTTTGTGGATGGGGATGATCATTCCTTCCACGAAGGTGGGCGGAAGAGGCACGTTGGAAGACATCAATTCGCAGTACATGGCAGTCCATCGTGGAGTCATGAGATCTTTAAATGTACGATAGAACTCTAACGGAAACCCGTCGGGCCCCGGCGATTTGTGCGACGCTCCCTTATCAATCGCTTCCATTACGTCGTCAACTGTGATTTCACCTGTTAACTCCAGGTTGGCCGACTCGTCGAGACACGCGGAGAGCGTTCGTCGGACCTCATGAAAGGCTGCCTGATCGTGTTCCGCTTCTTCATAGAGATGACCGTAGTGTTCCACGAAAGCGTTGGCAATGTCTTTTTGCGTTGTCATGCGGCGACCATCTGGCAGTACGACCGTCTGTATTAAGGTTCTGCGACTACGTTGTTTTTCTTTGATATCGTGATACATCGACGGGGATTCTCCACGGACTCGTTCAAAGGCCCTTGCACGGATTGCGACACCCTCCAGTCGGCGGCGCGTTATGGAAATTATTTGGGCCTGTGCTCGTTTTATACCTGCACGACGCTCCTGTGAAGGTGCTTGTACAGAAAGTTCGCGGAGCATCGTGAAATAAAATTCCGTCGTGTATCGCCGCCACATCATCTGCTCCCTTCCGTATGCAATTAACGCTCGGCGCAATGCAGGCTTAACGCATTCCAGCCACCACTGCAACGTCGTCGGATATGTCGGGAGGCGTCGTTCACACACATGCCAAGTGTCTTCGACTAAGCGTTTGCACTCAGGTTCCCTAAGGTGTGCTGTATTCAGTTTCCAAACACTGCGACTCCTCCACACTTGTTGACGACTCAAGGAGACCGTGCATGCTATGTGATCTGAAAAGGCGACAGGCCACAATTCCGCATCGAGGATCGCAGGTTCGAGACGACGTGTTACGTAGATGCGATCGAGACGACTTGCAGAGTGACTCGTGACGTAGGTGTATCCACGTCTGTCGCCATGTATCTTCTCCCATGTATCAATGAGATTCATGTCCTGGATGAGTTGCCGCAGCTCCGGGCACGAAGTATAACGTGGGTGTTGATCTTTTGGTGCGAGCACGCAGTTGAAGTCGCCTCCAAATAAGACATGTTCATACCGACCTAAGAAGAGTGTTGCAATCTCCTCTGCATAAAATCGGGATCGGTCGCGCCGTCTGTCTGACCCCGACGGTGCGTAAATGTTAACGACCCGTACTCCCAGCACTGTGAGCGCCAGTCCTCGCGCTGACGGCAGGTACACCACGTCCTCGGCTACTATGCCGCTACGTAGAAGTATCGCTGTTCCGCTGCCGCCGTCGGTAGTAGGTGTAATGTACGTATCGTACTCATAGAGGTCGGGGAAGCTCTCAACACATACTTCCTGCAGCAGAACGATGTCGACGTCTGACGCATGCAACATGTCTCGTATTAATTGCAATTTGACAGGCGTTCTGATCGTATTAATATTAATAGAGGCTGTTCGATATGCCTGCCGCTGTTCCTCAGTGCGTAAAGCGCACATGAACGCTTATGTTAATTTGTGTGCTTCTGCCCGGTGACATGCTGTCTGTGCGTCAGTCTGCATCTTCTGCGCGGTTAACATCCTGTGGACGCAGCACTCGCCATTGCGGGTGCGTCGTCGGTGTGTGGGTCAGTATCGGATTCGTCGGCCCAGTTCCTGTGCTGGAGGTCCAGCTCCCGTCGTGTCTCTCCTGTCGGGCTGACCGAAGGCGGTGGCGGTGCTGCGGTGGGTGGAGGGACTCCTTCCGTTGGCTTTCCGTCCGGTGTGTCTGTATTCAACCCCTGTGTAGCATGATTCGCGTCGTACTGCTGTGTGGGAGGTAGAACCTCCCGTTGCGCATCCGGATGCACTGTATCGACGTTACACCCAAGTCCGTCTGACGTGGACTGCAGTAAGCAGGTATCCGACGGCGCTAGCCGTCGTTTCTTGTGGCGCTTCGGCGATCGTTGTTTGCGCGTGTGCGCCTCCGTATCCGAGTGCGGAAGTGACTCCCGGTGCTCAGGGACGAAAGCAGCTGTCGGCACAACAGCAGGATCAATTTCCATTTCTCCTACCGATCCTTTCCGCTCGGTTAAGTGCGTCGTCGGCGCCGGAGCGTCAGAGGTGTGCGTCGTTTCGTCACTGGAGGCGGTCCCCGCCGCAGTCGGTTGCCGTAAACTGTCAGGATTTGGTAGCTGGTCATTCTTCGGGATGGGATCCGTTCGAAATGCGTCCGCATACGTTAGTGGCAGCGGCGTCAACGTGGACGGAGGTACGGGTTCGCCGTTTGGAACTTGCACTATCCTCCGCTGCATACATTCGGAACGGACGTGGCCCTCTTTCCCACAGCCTGAGCATGTTTTGGGTTGTCCATCGTATATGACTATAGCTCTGCATCCGCCGATGAACAAGTACGAGGGTACATGTTGTGTCAGTTCTATTCTGATTTGACGCACCCCATTGAGAACGGGGTAAGTCGTGAAGTTGGACCATTTTTCCTCAACGTGGCTAAGCGCTCTTCCATATGGGCGTAAGGCGTCAACGACCAAGTCAGACGGAACCTCGAAGGGAAGTTCGAAAATACGTATGTTTCGTAAGCCCAGTCCTGCATGATCAATCGTTACTTCTCCAACATGTCCATCAGAGTGCCGAAATTTGAGTCCATGTTTAGTATCTCGGATGATTCTGTCACATACTGCATCGTTGATCAGCTTGACGTAAACAACACTGCTCACTATGGAGAGGTGGATTCCGATAAGTTCGTTATAGTCAAGTTCGTCTCGTAGGAACCTTTCTATTTCGTAGGCTTTCGGTCTCGCATATTCATTCGAAAAACTAATCTTGAGAGTCGACTTTCGGTATGCATGTGCCATTCTAATCGAGTCGGCTAAACGCGCGAGTACGCCGAAGAGGTAAACAACTGCGCGAGCGCGAACTTCTCCGGCAGGGACGTAAACAGACGTCCGTGCCGTAGCACCGCCGAAGGCAGACTGGCAATCTGCATTTCATATAGTCTCTATTTCTGCTATCTGGAGTTATTTTGTTGTCCAAACAACAAAACTCAAGTATTAATTTTAATGAAACTTCCTGGCAGATTTAAACTGTGTGCCCGACCGAGACTCGAACTCGGGACCTTTGCCTTTCGCGGGCAAGTGCTCTACCAACTGAGCTACCGAAGCACGACTCACGCTCGGTACTCACAGCCTTACTTCTGCCAGTATCTCGTCTCCTACCTTCCAAACTTTACAGAAGCTCTCCTGCGAACCTAGCAGAACTAGCACTCCTGAAAGAAAGGATATTGCGGAGACATGGCTTAGCCACAGCCTGGAAGGTAGGAGACGAGATACTGGCAGAAGTACGGCTGTGAGTATGGGGCGTGAGTCGTGCTTCGGTAGCTCAGTTGGCGCCGGCACGGTAGCTCAGCGTGTTCGGTCAGAGGGCCAGCTGCCCTCTGTAATAAAAAAACTGAGTTAATGGATCAACAACGAACTAAAACGGGTGTCTTTCGACGTCCGCTTAGAGCATATACAACGAACGAAAACGAACAAAATGAGATTAAAAAAAAAAAAAAAAAAAAAAAAAAGTTGGTAGAGCACTTGCCCGCGAAAGCAAAGGTCCCGAGTTCGAGGCTCGGTGGGGCATACAGTTTTAATCTGCCAGGAAGTTTCATATCAGCGCACACTCCGCTGCAGAGTGAAAATCTCATTCTGGATTAATTTTAATGTCTCATTTCCTAATCTAATTCCCTCAGCATCGCATAAATTACTTACATACATTCAGTTGTCCAGAAGCGTCTTTTGCTGATATTCATCTTATACCCACTTTTCAACATGCTGTACTGTAGAAGAAGACAGAGATTGGAATACGGCCAGCAAATAATTCACGACGTAGGTTGCAAGTGCTACTCTGAGATGAAGAAGTTGGCACAGGAGAGGAATTCGTAGCGGGCTGCATCAAACCAGCCAGAGGACTCATGACCAAAAAAATATATAAATAAGTAAATAAATAAGCGCTCATGCTCTGAGGGTACCGTACGAACTTAATTGTATTATTCATCAGTAGGTTTTGATGAGAGAGTTTGCGAGTATCTAAATATGTGACACAAGTGACCGTATCTTTTGACTGCATAAACGTAGAAACTTAAATGTTTTACTCCGTCAAGGAACCATAGATTTTAATAAATGAAGTAATATGCAACATGATACCTCTACCCGCTCCTGAGAAAAAGACTGAAGCTATAAGGGTTCTGTTTTGACCGCCATAGGTATGGAACCCTAAAAATAGGAAGTAGTTGGCGTAAGTGGAGGTTTGGTGGAGCTGGGGAGGCGGGGGAGGGGAAGGGATGTGCAAGACGAAAGTCAAAGTCTGCCCCGCGCGTTGGCTTAGTTACGTCACTAACTGCATGAGTCTAGATTACCTACCTCCATACTTCGATCGTCAGATGTAGATACCCATGCCTCCATGTGAGTGTAGCTACAGGATGTTCATCTGTGGGTGGTGGCTTTGGTATGCCATAGAGAGAAGGGACTTATGGATTTTTTAGGCTGCTCACTGCAGCAGCGGATCTCGCCGTGTAGACGATAACAAGCTACACCCTTGATATGGTGGCATGAGAAAAGACTAGCTCCCGCATGAAGTCGGTGAAGAAGTGTTCCAGAAATCGGTAGCTACTATCTGTCCTCGATGATACCTGTCGCAGATCTTGACTATTCAGTGATTTACTGTTAGGCATTTGCGCAGTCACGAGACACTCCGATCCGTTTCGCCCGTATTCGCGACAGTAGCGCTTTCTGTCTCCCGCCTAGGAGCTCATGATTCTTTCTTTTTTTTGGAGCCACAGCCGTAAAATTTTAGAAAAGATATTTCCACCATTTGACTGTACATAATGTTTTCATTTTACTATCTATATTTTGGTCCTACGCCATTTTCAAGCGTTATACTGAAAAAATAAACAATGAAAGCATAAATAACAGAAAACAGAGAAAAATACAAATAGCAGAATTAATTTATAAATTACATTACATGTTACATTACTTATACAAAAATGGCCCGCTTTTGTTAAAGCCAGCGTTCAAAAACAAATAAACCTGCTGTATCACAAGCAAGTATGAGAACATATTTGCGACACATAAAAAGGTTGTAACCCAGCATATCTGGCAAATGTAGTGAAGCTGTGTTGTAAATTAGACGTCCAAAAGACACGTGTAAGCTTCATTTCACTAAACATCAACTAAAGTGAGCTTTAGCGAAACGATAAAGATCGTCACAGAAACATCGCAATCTGGTCCATGTAATCTGCGACATTTCAAGGAACAAGGTAGAGGCATTTTTTTTTTTGTTTAACATGATGATTACATTATCTTTGCAATAAATACCACATGGCAGTGATTAAAGTTTAGGTTCTAAAACATGGAGATCCAACTTCAAAGCTCCCACGTAAACATCGTAAAATAACAACTAATTGTCTATTATGTTGTGCAGTATGTAGGCAAATACTTACAGTCATCGTTACGAAGTACAAAAATCTTGTGTAAAAGCTTTAAAGATTTTTACAGTAAATGAAACTCTTAAAAATATACCAAAGCAACAAGGAACAACAAGGAGAGATAGTGGGATAGGAGAAGGGAGGTGTGGGGGTGGGGGTGGGGGTGGGGGTGGGGGTGGGGGAGGGGAAGGTTGCGAGGCAGTAGGCCACAGCTACTCTGACTTACGATGATTTTAAAAACCCGTCATCTGGCGTCTACGCCCTCTGGCAGCTGTTTTCACGCCCTGAGACGTGCAGCGGCCGTTTACGACGTCTTCTGTCTAGTGGCAGTGTGCACTACTGAACTACCCTCTAGCAATTGTGTGATAGTTTTCCTCGTTGTGACGCGGAGGTGTGGAGTCTACATCTGCATCTACATTTATACTACGCAACCACCCAGCGGTGTGTGGCAGAGGGCACTTTACGTGCCACTATCATTACCTCCCTTTCCTGTTCCAGTCGCGTATGGTTCGCGGGTAGAACGACTGGCGGAAAGCACCCGTGCGCGCTCGAATCTCTCTAGTTTTACATTCGTGATCTCCTCGGGAAGTATAAGTAGGGGGAAGCAATATATTCGACACCTCATCCAGAAATGCACCCTCTCGAAACCTGGATAGCAAGCTACACTGCGATGCAGAGCGCCTCTCTTAAAGAGTCTGCCACTTGAGTTTGCTAAACATATCCGTAACGCTATCACGCTTACCAAACAACCCTGTGACGAAACGCGCCGCTCTTCTTTGGAACTTGTCTATCTCCTCTGTCAACCCGACCTGGTACGGTTCCCACACTGATGAGCAATACTCAAGTATAGGTCGCACGAGTGTTTTGTAAGCAACCTCCTTTGTTCTCCCAATGAATTCTAACATTCTGCGAGTTGTCTGTTGTTCTATATCGTGTCTCCCTACCACTTTCACGCAACGACGCTCTGAGCGTGTTTTTTAGGGAATTGACTAGTTTGAACCTGGGACCTGTTGCTGGTAAGGAGACGCCAGACCACACATGACATGTAGAGTTCAGAAGAGATCAGTGAGAGTAGCGATGATATAACAAAATACTTAATGATTTTAGCGTTAGCTCCACTGCACTCCCTGTAAAATAATCTTAATACTAACTAAATTTAGTGGAAGGGGTTCAAGGCTTTCCTATTTTTAGTTAGCTGGTAAAATAACGTCGAAAAAGCAGTTAAGTTTACCATTGGAAATTTTATTCTACTCACAAAACATTGTTTATAAATTGCACTATTGATAAAAGGAAATGTTTTAATACAGGATGGTAAAAACCAACTGCGTTCAACAAAAATGTGAACGAATATTCCCTGAATGGGTTTCCAAGTTCTACACTGGATCGAAGGATGACCTATACCATATCACATCTATAATCTAGGTTTAAATTAAGTTTCACAAAAGAGAAAACTATCAAAATGGTCTACAGTGACCCTCAATTATCTTTAATTACTTATCTAACTTGTCGTAAATTACAGTGGCTGATGTGGCTTCTCAGTAACTATATAACAGAAAAATCATCGCGTTTCAGATTTTTACTTCAAGTGGCAAATGTGAACACCATGATCTGTAATTGACGATTGACACTAGTATTACGCAAAAAGGGGGTGTAACAGATGAGACTTCTGCAGTTCTGAGTGAAGCTTTATGCGCTGTTATGCGGCATCGCGTGCGTTCATTACCTAGTCGGTGTTCGTCAGGGGGCGGCAGGCAGCACAGCTCCGCTCACCTCGCCGTCTCGGAAGCAACTCTCCGTCCTAACTTCTCCTTACTACAATTTACCGAAGTTGGTTTAAAAAAAGCTATCTGGCTGTGTTTTCATCTGAACAATCAGGGTCTCAATGTTAACCTTAAGCTCCGCCTACAAAAATTCTGTCTTTTCAATGAGAAACGTTATAATTTTCGTGGTGGGGCAATGTTTTTAAAGTTTGCAACGTAACAGAGACGCGAAAAAGTCTCACGCTAAAACTTGCAGCTGGTGTGGTCCTTTTAGTGTTATCGTAAGATCTATACTGTTCTTCTGGAGGGCTCTATCTCCATGGGCTGGGGGGTGGTCCTGACGTAACAGAGACGCGAAAAAGTCTCACACTAAAACTTGCTGTTGGGGTGGCCCTTTTGGGGTTATCGCAAGATCTATACTGTTCTTCTGGAGGGCTCTAGCTTTTAACATGGGCTGGGGGGTGGTCCTAGCGGTTAGCTGGCGACGTGGGTGTCCGTCCCTTATCGTAGGGCCTTCCAGCTTAACACGGTTCTGCTCTCGACTTCTGTTCTCGTTTCTCCCCTCGGAACTGCGTCAGTCTCACGGTGGGAAGGTATGACATGCACTTAGGCATTCTTGTGTTACTCTGTGGTATTCCATTTGCTCACTCGTTACTCGTATTACTTTGGTTAATTTAATGTCACGATTTATTCGGAGCTATGTGATATACTACTGGATTTGCTTATCATGTCAGGGTTTTCATGGAGGTGTTGGATTTGCCTGACACCTTACAGAATCTCAACCTGGCACCCGCCTTACCAACAATTAATTTATATGATCATTCCACTTCAAGTCCTTCCGTACGCATACTCCCATATATTTTACAGAAGTAACTGCTACCAGTGTTTGTTCTGCTATCATATAATCATACAAGAAAGGATCCTACTTTCTATGTCTTCGCAACACATTACATTTGTCTATATTAAGGTCAGTTGCCACTCCTTGCACCAAGTGCCTATCCGCTGCAGATCTTCCTGTATTTCGCTGCAATTTTCAATGCTGCAACTTCTCTGTATACTACAGCATCATCCACGAAAAGCCACATGGAACTTCCGACACTATCTACTAGGTCATTTATATATATTGTGAAAAGCAATGGTCCCATAACACTCCCCTGTGGTACGACAGAGGTTACTTTAACGTCTGTAGACGTCTCTCCATTGAGAACAACATGGTATGTTCTGTTTGCTAAAAACTCTTCAAACCAACCACTCATCTGGTCCGATATTCCGTAGGCTCTTCGTTTATCAGGCGACAGTGCGGAACTGTATCGAATGCCTTCCGAAAGTCAAGGAAAATGGCATCTACCTGCGAGCCTGCATCTAATACTTTCTGGGTCTCATGAACAAATAAAGCGATTTGAGTCTCACACGATCGCTGTTTCCGGAATCCATGTTGATTCCTACAGAGTAGATTCTGGGTTTCCAGAGATGACATGATACGCGAGCAAAAAACATGTTCTAAAATTCTGCAACAGATCGATGTCAGAGATATAGGCCTATAGCTTTGCGCATCTGCTCGATGACCCTTCTTGAAAACTGGGACTATCTGTGTTCTTTTTCAATCATTTGGAACCTTCCGTTCTTCTAGAGACTTGCGGTACACGGCTGTTAGAAGGGGGGCAAGTTCTTTCGCCTACTCTGTGTAGAATCGAATTCGTATCCCGTCAGGTTTAGTGGCTGTAGAAGATGTTGTAACACATTTCCGATCGGAAGTTGTAGGCGGCAGAGTCCGTTTGGATACTGTTCATTGTTCTTTCAGGAGCGGCTGCAGTAAGTGTTTTGTGTTGCAGTCCCCAGTGTGCTGACGCTCGTATGCGAACCGTGGGCAGGGTTACAGTGTCAGTCAGTATTTGTCGGTCGGACGTTGACCTCCAGTCAGCTTGTATGTTCATGGTGGCTGAGACACTACGTCTTGGGAAACGGCTTTGATTCGCTTTGCGAGGTGTCCTCGGTGACGCTCTCTGGGCGTGTGAAACGTCTGGATGTTGGGTCTCCATATCTATTTTCCAACGCTTCGTACGGTAAACTGTACTTCCAGATTGGTTGCGCAACCTTAGTGTAATGAAGTATTTGCTTTCTGCAGCAGTGGCAGCGCGTTGCGCTAGACAGCTTTGTGATGACCAATGAAATCTGGACCGAATTACCAGCCATGCAGTGTGCTCCTGGAATGGAAAGCCCATGTGTTCTCAATTGTTCTCTCGGCTGTCACATGATTCTCTGTAATGCAGGTACAGGTGCTTGGTGATGGCCGTTGTCAGAGAGACATAAGTTGCAGTGGCTGTTTGGTATGAAAATTAAATGTCTCTCTTTTTGATTGTCGATTTAATAGTCGAATTTAGGTGCGCCTAGTTATGTTGTCGCCTTGTGCTGCTCTGGATTTCCTTCACAGTTATTATGGCGTTTTAGTATCACTTGTATACTGAACACAAGGCAGAGCAGTTATTTTAAGTCTCAACCACGTGATGATCAGTTTGCCCTAAGTTTCATGTTGTGTCTTGCTTGGCTATAAGCAACGACGCATATGATGCCAGCGTCATGTGAACTTTTCGTAAACTTCATTCTATTTACGTATGTACATACCCGTATTTTATTAACTTGTCCACGCGGTCTGAGGAGTCTTGTCACGGTCCGCGCTCCTCCCCACGTCGGAGGTTCGGGTCCTCCCTCGGGCATGGGTGTGTGTGTCGTCCTTAGCGTAAGTTGTTGTGTGTAGACGAAGTAGTGTGTAAGCTTAGCGACCGATGACCTAAGCAGGTTGGTCCCATAAGATCTTACCACAAATTTACAAAAAAAGTATTAACTTGTTTTCTCGAGGCGTGTGCGCAACAGCGGACATGGGTTCTTTGTCAAGTTTTGTGCCGTCACCAGAGCGTGTCCTGAGCTCTCACACCAAAAAAATAGCGTGAATGGTTTTATTATTTTAGAGCTGAACTGGCTTAGGGCGCTGACTGTTATGAGTTGTACAGCCGTACGCTTATGTTATAGAGGCAGTGTTCATGCTAGTGCCTGCTACAATCTGGGAATCTGGATCAACCACTGCTAGTGGTTCACCCATGGTCTAGGGGTAGCGTCTTTCATTAGTAAACAAAACGTCCTCAGTCCCGGTGTAGAGCCTCACCACCTCTTAAATTTTGAGTAAAAGTCATCACCAATGGCGGCCGAGGACTATCGGCATAATAAGTCACCCTCATTCAACCAACGGCATTGTCAAATAGGGCGGAGGTGAGGACAGAGGTTCAGGGCACTATCCTGCCCTTCGAATGGGAAACTCCTCCTAAAGGGGGAAGAATCAACAATGATCAACGGCATGAGGATGCAAAATGTAATAAAAACCACAGAATTAAAAATACATTATGCGTATCCACAGAAAGTGAGGCTTGTAACTGAGAAAAGGGTTTCTCCACTGGCAAAAGATTCGAAACTAGTACCCATTCGTATCTCGGGAGGGAACTTCCAAGGAGGAGTTGACGATGAGTAAAACACTGAATAACCAACAAAAGAATAACATTCTATGAGTCGGGGCGTGAAACATCAAACGTTTGAACGTGGTAGGGAAATTAGAAAACCTCAAAAGTGAAATGCTAAGGCTCAGTCGGCGGTCAGTGAACTGAAATGGAAAGAAGATAAGGATTTCTGGTCTGATGAGTGTAGGGAAATATCAAAAAATGGTATAGAAAAGTAGGACAGAGGTTGAGTTACCGTGAAGGACTGTTATCAGAATCGGCAGAAAATCAATACCAACAACAGTAGTCCAGGGATACAAGCCCATGTCGCAAGCTGAAGATGAAGAAATAGAAACGTATGTAGGAATATGAAACGGGTAATTCATTACGTAAAGGGATATGAAAATCTAACAGCCATTGGCGACTGGAATGTAGCTGTAGGAGAAGAAAAACGGCTATTGGAGAGTATGGGGAGGAGCAGAAGAAAAGGTTACAGGAGAATATGGGCCAGAAATGAGAGAGGAGAAAGACTAATTGAGTTCTGTAATATATTTCAACTAGTAATAGAGACTACTCTGTTCAAAGGATCACAAGGTGAGGAGGTACACTTGGAAACGGCCGGGTGACAAGGGAAGATTTCAGTTAGATTACGTCATGGTCATACAGAGATTCTGAAATATGCTACTGGATTGTAAGACTTACCCAGTAACAGCTACAGACCCACATCACAATGTAGCAGTGACGAAGAGTAGGTTGAAGTTTAAGAGATTAGTCAGGAAGAATAAAAATCCAAAGAAGTGGGATACGGAAGTACTAAGGAATGACGAGATGCGCTTGAAGTTCTCTAAGGCTACAGATACAAATGGTTAAAATGGCTCTGAGCACTATGGGACTTAACATCGGAGGTCATCATTCCCCTAGAACTTAGAACTACTTAAACCTAACCAACCTAAGGATATCACACACATCCATGCCAAAGGCAGGATTCGAACCTGCGACCGTAGCGGTCGCTCGGCTCCAGACTGAAGCGCCTAGAACCGCTTGGCCATTCCGGCCGGCGCTACAGATACAGCAGTAAGGAATAGCTCAGTAGGCAGCATAGGCGAAGAGGAATGGACATCTCGAAACAGGACCATTACAGAAGTTGGGAAAGAAAAACATACGTACAAAGAAGGTAATTGCGAAGAAACCATTGATAACAGAAGGAATACTTCGGTTGATCTATGAAAGGAGAAAGTACGAAAATGTTCCGGGAAACTCAGGAATACAGAAAAACAAGTCGCTGAGGAATGAAATAAATAGGAAGCTAAGACGAAATAGCAGCATGAAAAATGTGAAGAAATCGAAAAAGAAGTGATTGTCGGAAGGCCAGACTCAGCGTGTAGGAAAGTCAAAACTACGTTCGGTGAAATTAAATGCAAGGTTGGTAACATTAAGAGTAGAACGGGACTTCCACTCTTAGATGCAGAGGAGAGAGCGGGTAGGTGAAAAGAGTACACTGAACGCCTCTATGAGGGGGAGAGTTGTCTGATGTGATAGAAGAAGAAACAGGATTCGATTTAGAAGGGATGGGTGATCCAGTATTAGAGTCAGAATTAAGAGAGCTTAAGATCCAATAAGGCAAGAGGGATAGATAATAATTCATCAGAATTTCTAAAATCATTGGGGTAAGTGACAATAAAACGACTACAGAAGCTGGTGTGTAGAATGTATGCGTCTGGCGACATACCATCTGACTTTCGGAAAAATATCATCCATACAATTCCGAAGACTAGAACAGCTGACAAGTGCGAGAATTATCACACAATCAGCTTAACAGGTCATGGACTCAAGCTGACGACAAGAAAAATATACAGAAGAATGGAAAAGAAAATCATGGATATGTCAGATGACGATGAGTTTGGCTTTAGGAAAGGTAAAGGCTCCAGAGAAGCGGTTGATAATGGAACCGAGACTAAAGAAAAATCAAGACACGTTCATAGGATTTGTCAACCTGGAAAAGGCTTCCGCCATTGTAAAATGGAGCAAGATGTTCGACATTCTTAAGAAATAGGTGTAAGATAAAGGGGGGACGGATAATATATAATATGCACAAGAGCCAAGAGGAATAATAAGAGTGCTCGAAGGAAAAATTGTGCATATCGAAGAAGCAATTATGGAAATAAAGGAAAGATTCAGGAGTGGAATTAAAATTCAAGGTGAAGGGATATCAGTGATATGATTCGGTTATGACGTTGCTATACTAAGTGAAAATGAAGAAGAATTGCATGATGTGCTGAATGGAGTGAACAGTCAAATAAGTATACAGTACGGATTGAGAGTAAATCGAAGAAAGGCGAAAGTAGTGAGAAGAAGCAGAAGAGAATCGAAGGATTTGAGATGTGGTGCTATAAACGAATGTTGAAAATTAGGGGGATTAGTAAGATAAAGCATGAGGAGGTCCTGCGCAGAGTCGCAGAGGAAAGATATATGTGGAAAACACTGACAAGGAGAAGGGACCAGATGATAGGACGTCTGTGTACACCAGGTAATGACTTCCACTCCCTGCATACATGATATGTCAGAAAAGCTTTCTGACTAGCACCGCTCAAAAAGTACTCGTTTGTGTGTTTGACACGACACATAGGTCATGGTCCTCCTCTCTACTTGTTTATGAGGTATTGTCTCCTTTATACATTTATCACCTTCTACAGTTATTTTGTCTTTTAGTAGGTTATTTCAGGCTTGTGCAGACAATGTATGTCCGACTGACCAATAAAATCATGAATAGTTATTTAAAGAAGTTTTTAATAAATAATATTATTGTACAATGTATTGAGCGGAAATTCGTTATGGCATATTTTAGATATGTGGGAATGGATGTTTGTTCGTTCTATAAATGTTTGCTGTAAAGTCACTTACGGAGTCTTGTCCTTGTTTCTCATTATGTATTTCTTCTGTTTTTATGTTGCTTGATCGATAAGTTGATAATTCTGTTGTTAGTGTTTTGCGCATACAGGCTTGAACATGGCGCATTGAAGCGCCGAAACTGGTTGGAAAAAAATAAATAAAATCGTAAGGACGGCTGTAGGCGTTTTACTTTCTCACAGTTTCCAATTTACAGTCAAAAATGGTTCAAATGGCTCTGAGCACTATGGGACTTAACATCTATGGTCATCAGTCCCCTAGAACTTAGAACTACTTAAACCTAACTAACCTAAGGACAGCACACACCACCCAGTCATCACGAAGCAGAGAAAATCCCTGACACCGCCGGGAATCGAACCCGGGCGTGGGAAGCGAGAACGCTACCGCACGACCACTGAGTGTCAACTTAGTTTGCGAGTATAGTGCACTTAAATTGTACAATAAAAAATTCGTATCACATAAATGTTTCCATAAATGTTTCAGGATGTTAGATGATTCATCGATTGTGGAGAGTGAAATGAGACATCAGGATGACAGTGGATTTGTTCATTTAACTTCTTCATTCTGGCCTTAAGCCGTGGTACATCAGGAACAGGTTGGTAGAAGTGTCCAGTTGCCTCTATGGAATGACAATAGACGTCTAGCATTGCAGAGAGCGCAAAGCACAGGGCCGAATGAGGCATTGGCTGCGACCATGATAACAACGCTACAGCGCAGCAACGGCTCTGGGCTCCCTACAGCGAGCGCGCTGACCTCTGCTCTAGCGGCGGCTCACCAAAGACTCAGGGCAGACTGCACCGTCCTGTCGTGTAACTGCGGACACCATACTGCATTCCAGGATGCCGCTCCGGTTGTCAGAGGCTCGTGGTGTAGGCTGTGATACTAAGACGGGAATATTATGGTACACGAATGGCTCACTACTTATGGGCTCCAGACTATATTTGTTTAGAGCTTAAGGCAATACTCTTAACACTTCTGTGGTGACAAGTGAGGAAAGGCTTCCAACCTTCCGCTAGCGTGTTGCAGAGTTGGCTGGTGCTACACCCCACCCAGCTAGCTCTGCTTCGAAACGCCTGTCGGCTTGGTTTTGCTTCGCAATGCATAACACTCTTGCCTGCCTGCTGCTGACTTTGTTGCAACTCACTTCCGCTCCGGCGTATTTTTTGGCCGAATACGGTAGGTACACTACAAGTAGGCCTACATGCAATGTAAATGTAATGACCCTTACTTGCAACTAACGTGAGCAAATACAGTAAAACACGAGCAAATAAAATAATTGTGGAAACAAAATTTCTGTTAAATTTCGAGGACGACAAAAACAAAATAAAAATAATTATGTATATCCTAGATCTGTCGTTGTGGGGATTATTATTATTTAATATATCAGTGGATAGCTTCCGTAATTTATTATTTGTATGAAGCGTATCTATGTACTTTTATTTTTAAATAAACTGCTTATTTCATATGATAAGTTTTCTTAAAAGGAATAAAAGCACATTTTATACTTTGCACGGCGGAAATTAGCGAGAATCGCATGTACATCATAGCCTACATGTAATTCTAAACTGAGAATCTGCTGATGATGAACCTATCGCTTCAAAATCGGTAAAGACAGAACATTTTCGTAATAAGTAGCATTTTCAGCAGTGGCTGGTTGCTGTTTTCACTTTATTATATGAACTGATCTATATTAAGGCTCAGTCATTATTGTTGCATGTCAGTTTTCGCCAAAACGGCATACTTCTGTAATTCTTCTTTGTGTCGTGCAGTTAAAAGCATGGAACAGCACCCAGTCAAGAATTGTACTGCATGCAACAAAAAAGGCGATTCCCTTTTCAGTATTTCACTGTCGATAAGGGCAAAGTTACAGGAAAAACACAAAAGCAAAATATACTTTTTACACATTCGCTGTGTTGGCTCACTTGGTGTAATAAAAGTAGCTCCACCCAGAAGCCGAAAACACGGTATAAGCGTCTGCGTATTTCTAGTGCATTTCTTGTGTATCCTCTTCCCATTTTAGTGACCTCCAATTGTTTCTTCGTTTCTTTTTCTACCTTATCCTTCAAGCTTCTCTTCCCTTTTCTTTCGTCATTCCCTATTCTTTTCAGCCGTCACAAAATTGCGCCCCATAGAAAAGGCGTACAGGACAAGCACCCTGGCTGCCATAACTTAGTTATGCCACTGGATGCGGACCACGTTCATACTGGCGGATGTGGGGCGCGACAAGAGAATCTGAAACCGTGTGAGGCGAAGCACTATAGCAAGTTCAGTCAGATGGAGGTGCAGTTGTTCCTAAAGGGGAATGTTTACATGCAGTGCCGCATTGAGCGAGCGCAGTGCCTGTGCCAAATGCTAGGAAGAAGCCCTTGTTTTGCTTTAGGTCTCAAATTTTAGGATATAAAATAAAATAGCACGTTACAAGTAACTTATCTCAGTTTAATATGGGCGAATTTAAAAATAACACTAGTCAGACCAATGTCTCTAGGCAAATCCCATTCTATATTCATTAAGGTGAGATTGTTTAGAAATTCTTGACTCAATGTTGTTCCTTAACTCATTTTTAAAGGGCTTTTATATTGAAAAACAAAAAAGTTCTCCACTGCTGTTGGTGATCATCAAAGACGAGTAAACACGGAAAAGTCTTTCTACCTTTGAAAAACATGATTGCAATGAATTTTTCATTAAAAGTTTATAACATTGTAGTTCCAGGGCCTCGTACTTTTTGTTGTCAATAGCAACAGGCACATCCGTTTTAAGTAATTCAGCAAACTGCACCTGTTCCTCGCATAGGCTTTCTTCTAAATCGTCAGGATAAGCGCCGACGATAATTGGAGCTCTTTTCAAGATCCCTTGTTTAAGACTAGTCAATTGATGGTGCGCTTCTAAGCCCTTAGGTAATGCAGACAGCACATGTGTAACGTTCTTTAAAATTATTGAAATGCTTAAATGAATGCCTGAACTGGGAATGTATACAAAACTGGGTATATCGTGTAGCGTGCAAGTGACGTGCTTACTCTGTGTTATTGTCGCAGGACTTTATGCGAGCTGATTGGGCAATGAAACTTCCAGTAGCAATAAAGAAATACAATTACTGCAAAATACATTCAGCCCCGTAGGTACTGAATCTTCGGGCCCTTTTCAAAATTAATAACTTTGGTCCCTGTGCACATAACAGATAAATAAAGCAGCAACGATGGATCGCGTTATATTCTGCTCTCTCTTGAAGAAGAAAAAAATATACTAGCTATAGACTAAGCTGTGTGCAATGCTGGCAGCAATACTTTGACATGAACATGAAATTCTTTTGGCTGATAATTCAAAACATTTACGAAAAATTCAATGTCTTTTAAAGAAACACAGGACCTGAAGAGGGAGGCGGTAATGATTTGGATGAATTACTAACACTGACGTTTTCAGTAGTGAAGTTGTATCCGAAGTTAAGTTTGGCTTTTCAAAACATCTGACAATTGAAACTACATTACTCGGAAAAATTATACCCTTTTTACTAAATGAAAACCTTTCTTTGCTAACGTAGTGACAAACAAAGAGATTTGAACAGCAAGTATTATCTAACATCACTAAAAAGCATAAAGACAGATCATCAGATTGCATATACGTGTGTTAACAAATCTTAGAAACATTACAGAAGGGACATTATCTAACTAGCCTACTCACCAAATCTGTTTACGTACATTCTGGTGTTACTCAACACAGAACTCAATGTTACCAATTATCAGCCAGCTAATGTTACACTAACGCGCTGGCAAAAGGAAAGTAATAAAAAGTTATGGTTCAAATGGCTCTGAGCACTATGGGACTCAACTGCTGTGGTCATCAGTCCCCTAGAACTTAGAACTACTTAAACCTAACTAACCTAAGGACATCACACACATCCATGCCCGAGGCAGGATTCGAACCTGCGACCGTAGCAGTCGCACGGTTCCGGACTGCGCGCCTAGAACCGCGAGACCACCGCGGCCGGCAATAAAAAGTTAACTTCTTTATTTTAATAGCGAGAATACTTCTGCTTTCACATTTATATTTCCAATAATACATGTACTGGTAGAGCTTCTTTGTAATATCAGTCCGGTAATCCTTTCTTGTCACACTTAAATTTACATTTCATCATTTCACTTTACATTCCACTATAAAATCACTCATCATTTGTAACTACCAATTTTACCTGCGGTGTAAAACAAGATATTGGTATGAGAAAATTCCTACTTTATAATCTAACACTTGGTGGCTTTACAGAGCACACCACAAAAACTGCCTACTGCATCCTCTATCGCTCACAGACTGCTACACACTCATTGCTGTGAGCCAAGCTTCTCTTACTCCAGTACTACAATCTCAGACCAGAAGCAGTAATTTGGCTCTGCGGTCGTGCAAAGACAGCTATCCGCATTATAGATCCCATCAGAGACATACATCGTTTACAATGTAATAGTTTCATTTTAGTTTACATCGGTATCATTACAATATTCGTGTGCCGCATATAAGTGTACCCCAATAGATTCCTTTCATTTGTCAATTAAGAAAATAAACACCTGAATTTCAAAATGTTGTCTGGTTGTCTGATTTTGTCCAACTTCATCAAGTGTAGCAGAGCCGCTAAAATAGTAGTACTTGGTATTTCGCTTGCTTCGTTTTGAAGTCGGCTGCTTACGTTCTTCACAGTCAGTCAGACTTTGGCTTTTGGTTCAGTATCTGAAATTGTGGACCGCGTTGCTTGGAAGTACCATGTAACAATTAATAAGGGGCGTATCCGTGTCAGGGTTTTGAACAGACGACTACAGCAAAGCGACAATCGTTTGCAAGCGTTTTAGATTTCTTTCCTAGCGACAGATACAGCATGTGTTTCGGGGCGATCATCTGCTTTGGTACAAATGTTTCCTGAAAAGTTTCGTGAGAGCTCATTATAAATACGCTCATGTTAATACGTGGTACTTAATTGTTGTAATGAATATGAAATTAATATGAACATGTCTACACTTCAGCCACGCACAGACTGGCAGCAGTGAGAAGTGACATGACGTCTATCGAACTATTCCGACATGTACCGAAGGGAACTAGGGTGGCTTGCTCATCAAAAACTGTGCATTGGTCCCAAAATGGTATCTGCATTAACTGGAGTGGTTATCATCATACAAACATTTAAAAAATGAATTCCTTTAGCACCATGAGAAAATATAAACGCCAGCATTGCTGCAATCACGTATTTTTTATACAAATTTACTTCATTAAATTTGTGCAATAAAGTTATTACAGCGATTGAAATGAGTCTTGAGGGATCAGGAATTAAATTTAAATAAGGAATTGTATTTAAAACCAAATTAAATTAATGAAAATAAAGACTCAAATCATTTAGATAAGATTTTCAAAAACCATTATGCTACGGAGCTGCTGCGTAAACTCATGTTAGTTTTAATTTTTTTAGTATCTCACGAGAAAATATTTTCGTCACATTTTCACAGACGAAGGTCCACCAGGGTGGATGAGTGCATGTTGTGAAACCTGATACCCAGTCCTTCACCACTGTATGGGTGGTTTCAAATTTCAGTCCCAACTGTGGAGTCTCAGTGGCAGATAAGTCTTTACTGTTCTCAGAAGTAAATGAATTATTACGGTAATATTTTATCATCAGATCAAACACCGATAACCGCTACCTCCATTATTGTTACTCAGAAGAGCCAAAGAAAGTGGTACAATACCTAATGTCGTGTAGGGCCCCCGCGAGCACCGAGAAGTGCCGCAACACGACGTGGCATGGACTCGACTAATGTCTGAAGTAGTGCTGGAGGGGACTGACGCCATGAATACTTGAGGACTGTCTATAAATCTGTAAGAGTACTAGGCGGTGCAGATCTCTTCTGAACAGCACGTTACAAGGTATCCAAGGTATGCTCAATGATGTTCATCTCTGGGGAGTTTTGTGGCCACCGTAAGTGTTTAAACACAGAAGAGTGTTCCTGGAGCCACTCTGTAGGAATTCTGGTCGTGTGGGGTGTCGCATTGTCCTGCTGTAAATGCCCAAGTTCGTCGGTATGCAGAACGGACATGAATGGATGTAGGTGATCAGACAGGATGCTTACATTCGTGTCACCTGTCAGAGTTGTATCTAGACGTGTTAGGGGTCCCATATCACTCCATCTCTCCAACTGCATACTCCCCACACCATTACAGAGCTCCTACCAGCCTGAACAGTCCCCTGCTGACATGCAGGGTCCATGGATTCATGAGGTTCTCTCCGTACCCATACAGGTCCATCAGCATGATACAATTTGAAACGAGACTCGTCCGACCAGGCAACATGTTTCCTGTCATCAACAGTCTAATGTCGGTGTTGACGGGCCCTGGCGAGGCGTCAAGCTTTGTGTCGTGCAGTCATCAAGGATACACGATTAGGCCTTCGGCTCCGAAAGCCCATATCGATGATGTTTCGTTGGATGGTTCGCACTCTGACACTTGTTGATGACCCAGAATTGAAATCTGCAGCAGTTGGCGGAAGGGTTACACTTCTGTTACGTTGAACGATTGTCTTCAGTCGTCACTGGTCCCGTTCTTGCAGGATCTTTTTTCCGTCCGCAGCAATGACGGAGATTTGATTTTTTACCAGATTCAAATGACTGTAAACTTGTGAAATGGTCGTACGGGACAATCCCCACTTCATCGCTACCTCGGAGATGCTGTGTCCCATCGCTAGCGCGCCGACCCTAACACAACGTTCAAACTCACTTAAATCTTGATAAGCTGCCATTGTAGCAGCAGTAACCGATCTAACAACTACGCCCGACACTTGTCGTCTTATACGGCGTATAGACGTTGCCGACCTCAGTGCCGTGTTCTGGCTGTTTACATATCTCTGTGTTTGAATACGCGTGTCTATACGTTTCCTTGGCGCGTCAGTGTATGTTGCACCTAGAACCTAAGTGGCTACTGTTAACTTGGTAGCATATGTAAACAAAGGCAGCATAAGCATGGGGCGGTAACTCCCTAGCTTGGTTGCTGTTGGTCTCTGACCAGTAGTTTGGGATGACAGAATGGCCGTCCTACCTGTCACAGAGAACTGCAAATTAAACATCTATACACCAGCCGATAGCGTGCAGACGAACTAAGTTACACTAACACACAATGTCGTCTCGGTGCTTTACGTTTTTGACAGTCATTGGGGTTTGTAATGAAACTTGCCTCCTCAGAACTTCCGCATGTTAACCGAAATGTTTGATTCCGTATAAATTGTGGGCAGACTTGGGTTAGTTTTATTACTTACATTACATATTTCTCATTTGTTGATATTTCTTAACTATTTGGTTGCCAGAAAATTATTTTTCTGTTAACATATCTATCCATTTTTAATATCGTTCTTATATCATGAAAATCAGAAATAGCAGTTGTCAACTTTAATGATATAAAAACGACTTTACTGTAAACATAATAATTTATGCTTCAGTTTTCGTACAAACAAAATTTCTATCTTCATTTAGTCTTTTCTAATTTTATTATCGATAATGAAATCGGTGTTATAAAATAACAGGAAGCTTCTGTGTTTCATATTGTCAAAATCTGCAGCGTTTGTTATTAACCGTGAGGCCTATAATCTTCATATAAGTAACTATATCCAGAATATTATATAAGTTAAATCTGAGAACCAATATAATTAATATCCATTTTGGTCCGGTATTGTTTAGTGGTTAGGATATCTTGCTTTCACCAAGGAGGCCCTGGTTCGTTTCCCGCTACCGCAACATGCTTTTGTCCGCCGCTCGCAGTCTCGCGGTAGCGTTCTCGCTTCCCGAGCACAGGATCTCTGGTTCGATTCCCGGCAGGGTCAGGGATTTTCACCTGCCCTGAGATGACTGGGTGATGTTGTGTCTTTTTCATCATCATCATTCATCACCATTACGCTCGGAAGAAGGCTACGGCAAACCACCTCCATTAGGACCTTGCCTAGTACGGCGGTGCGGGTCTCCCGCATCGTTTCCCTACGCTGTCAAGAAGCATGGGACTTCGTTTCCATTCCATCCATTTTTGACTACATCCTCTTCTAAATGGTCCCGGGATCTGGGTTCGTGATAGGTACACAGATTTTTTGTGACAAGTCGCGTTACAGTGGTTTTAGTAGCTATTGAGCTTGGTGCACGGTGTTCTCTGTACGACTATCTTCCTTATCTAGTTCAAGAAAATTGTAGAATATGTGTATGAAGAGGGCTGTTGCACAGTGTGTGTTAAGAATATATAAATAAATGAAGTAAATAAGTCAAAGGCACATAATGTTCCAATGGCTTATCATTTCAACAACCCTGTACAGATACTGAGACCGACTTTGACAGGTAAGTATTATTTACCGGAAAATATGTGTCCACCCTTACTAAATTACATGAACTTTGTTCATGATATAAAATAGTAAACTCAATGAAATAATTTTTGCTTCGTTATACGGACTTTAAGTAACGTAGCGCATTATAAATTTCATAGTTATTTTGCGTCCAAATTTTCATGACAAATGCAAGATTCAAAATGCATAATGAAAGACAAGTTTTTGTCCTTCTTTAAGTTATTTTAAAATGCAACATATAGTTTTAGGCCTAGTACGTTGTTGACAAACTGGGCTATATCGAATACAGAAGAAAACCCATCACTGGTCGTTTGTAATTGCTTTCTAATCTAATGGCTGATTTCATTATCTAATACTTGTAACCCATTTCCTGGTATAAGAAAAGGGAACCGGCCGCTGTGGCCGAGCGGTTCTAGGCTCTTCAGTCCGGAACCGCGCTGCTGCTCCTTTCGCAGGTTCGAATCCTGCCTCGGGCATGGACGTGTGTGATGTCCTTAGTTAGGCTTAAGTAGTTCTAAGTCTAGGGGACTGATGACCACAGATGTTAAGTCACATAGTGCTTAGAGCCATTTGAACAATTTTTAAGTAAAAGGAAATTCCATAATCCTTGGCTATGATGTGTAACATATTTTCATTCTTTAAAACTCACAAGCCCAAAATTGCTTTGCTAATGCAGTCACGAGGTGCTGAGAGACTTCTGCTACGAGCACACCCCGAATTAGCGGCTAATCAAGTGTGACAGCGACAGTAGTGGTCGGGTGAGTAAGACCGTGTACCGTTAAATCTGCGTTTCAGAGTGGCGTGTTTCACCAGGCTGTCCATATGAGGAGGACGCACTGCGCATTTGTTCTCGAGTATGACGACGCGTATGTGGGACGAAAGACCATAGCTCAGTTGAAGAGGGTGCTATGTCCTCGAATAACGTGAATGAATATGTATGACGCGAGAGGACAATGAGATAAAGCAGTCATTCATTGCAGGCAGCAGCAAATTTCAAGGTCCATGCGACTAAAAAGTAAAAAGAGACTCGCGCCGAAACCGGGTAAGGCACGCGGCCGGCTATGACCCTGAGCCCCGCTGCGCTACCAAACCTCGATGGTGACAGCCAAATGTCTCCAGCGATAAACATCGGAGGAAGCTGGCATTATGTCTGAGGCGAGTAGTATGAATGTTAAATTAGATGTCAAAATGTAAATTATATTTCTCCCACTTCATTAGCGGCGACAGAAGGTGCCTCACGCCGTAGGTAAAGAAATGAAAAGGAAAAAAAGGAAAAAAGCCGGTACAAGAATCGACTTTTTATGTCCAGCAGAGGTTCGAGTCCTCCCTCGGGCATGTGTGTTTGTCCTCAGGATAATTTAGATTAAGTAGTGTGTACGCTTAGGGACTGATAACCTTAGCAGTTAAGTCCCATAAGATTTCAAACACATTTGAACATTTTTTTATGTCAAGCAGGCTGCCTTTAAGACTCGATGAGACTAAAGAAAAACATTGAAAATACGATTGGAGAACGTGCCTGACAGATCCGTGTATACAGATGATTCGAAATCCGCACAGGGTAGCCGAGTGGTCTGAGCCGCCTACCCGTCGGAGGTTCGAGTCCTCCCTCGGGATAGGTGTGTGTGTGTGTGTGTGTGTGTGTGTGTGTTGTCCTTAGCGTAAGTTAAATGGTTCAAATGGCTCTGAGCACTATGGGACTTAACTTCTGAGGTCATCAGTCCCCTAGAACTTAGAACTAGTTAAACCTAACTAACATAAGGACATGACACACATCCATGCCCGAGGCAGGATTCGAACCTGCGACCGTAGCAGTTGCGCGGTTCCAGATTGTAGCGCCTTTAACCGCTTGGCCATTAGCGTAAGTTAGATTAAGTAGTGTGTAAGCCTAGGGACCGATGACCTCAGCAGTTTGGTTTCACAGGAACTTACCACCAGCACCAGATGATTCGAATGAATGTGATACGGTGTGAGACGCGATTCTACTCTGCGCGATTACGAAGTTTTGTGCGTGGGTTATTGGTTGTGGGTCCCAGTAGTCCACCTAATTAACTACTTCGCAGTAGAAGTGATAGTAATAGTAGAAGTATTAGTAATAGTAGTAATAACAGTACCAAAGTAGAAGTTATTTTCTTTATCTTTGGACTTCTTAAGAGAGATATTGGATATGTCGTGGTATCAGCATTCACGACAAGAAAAAGAAAAAAAGCACAGTTTATACACTGTCCAGGCATATTAATGTGACAACCTGTCAAAAGCCTGAATAACCACCTTTTGCAGCGCGGGCCTCTGAAAGACGTGCAGGAACAGAGTCTACACATCTACATATATACATATATACTCCGCTAGCCACCAAGCGGTGTGTGGCGGAGGGCAAAATTTGCGCCAAAGTCATATTCTCTCCCCCTCCCCCCTCTGTTCCAATCGCGGATAGCGCGAGGGAAAACCGACTGTCTGAACGCCTCAGTACGAGCTCTAATTTCCCTTATCTTTGAATGGTGATCATTGAACGATTTCAAAGTTGGTGGTAATAATATAAGCTCTACATCCTCGGTGAAGATTGGATTTCGGAATTTAGTGAGCAGCCCCTTGTGTTTAGCGCGCCGTCTATCTGCAAGTGTGTCCCACTTCAAACTTTCTATGAGATGTGTAACCCTCTTGCGAAGGCTAAATGTACCAGTCAAGAATCTTGCCGCTCTTCTTTGGACCTTCTCAATCTCTTGAATCAGACCCAACTGGTAAATGTCCCATACAGACGAATAATTAAGACTGGACGAGCTAACGTATTGTAAGCTATTTCCTTTGTTGAAGGACTGCATCGCTTCAGGATTCTACCAATAAACCGCAATCTAGAGTTCGCCTTACCAGTTACTTGTGTAATCTGATCATTCCATTTGAGATCATTTCGAATAGTCACACCCAGAGACTTGACAGATGTTACCGCTTCCAAAGACTGGGCATTAATTTTGTACTCGTGAATTAATGGGGATTTTCGCCTTGTTATACGAAGTAGGTTAGACTTACTAATACTAAGAGATAACTGCCAGTCATTACAGCACGCATTTATTTTCTGCAAATCCTCATTGATTTGTTCGCAACTTTCATGTGATACTACTTTCCTGTAGGCTACAACAACATCAGCAAACAGTCTAATGCCGCTGTCAATACCATCAACCAAGTCGTTTATGTAAATCGTAAAAGGCAGCGGACCTATTACATTGCCCTGGGGCACACCTGAAGTTACGCTCATTTCTGTTGAAGTCACCCCGTTCAGGACGACATACTGCTCCCCGTTTGTTAGAAAACTTTCTATCCAACCGCGTATGTCATCGGATATACCGTAAGCGCGCACTTTTTGGAGCAAGCGACAGCGAGGAACTGAGTCGAACACCTTTCGAAAGTCGAGAAATGTGGCATCAACGTGGGAGCCGGTATCTAGAGCCTGTTGTATATCATGCACAAAGAGGACCAGCTGTGTCTTGCATGAGATTTGAGGGGTGCCGAAATCGATGAGGAGCCATGCCGTCTCCAGTGCCATCGCCCGCTGCACAAGGTTTTTCGGTTGAGGATCCATAGCGAGAACAGCCCGATTGAGGCGGTTAGTTTGAAGGCCAGAGAAGTGCATTAAACTCATCCTGGTGCTCTTCCAGCCAAGCACGTACACTGCGAGCCATGTGGAACGTTGCACCGTCCTGCTTCCTGCTGGCAGATACCATCGTGCCGGGGAAAAACAAGCTGCTTACAGGGGTGAACATGGTTCGCAAGGACAGATGCTTACTTACGTTGATGCATTGTACCTTCCAGAATAATGAGATCATGTAGGGAATGCCATGAAACCTTTCCCCAGCACCTAGTGCATACATTTTTACCAAGGAAAATTGCCAAAAACCTGTCATCAAATCTTCGAAAGAAGCACTAGAATAGCGAATTCAGAGTATCCAACTACTGATCGCTCCAGTATGCCAGTAATGATATATCTGATTGTCTATACGTGAAATGCATATGGATCCTCACGATGGCATATTGAAATGCCGAATAAAATAAAATAACTTCTCAAACTGTACGGCTGTTTGGCGATTTTCCTTCCGCGTCCACAATGGGCAACTGCATCAGACTTTCAGACGTTTCCGCTGTACACGTCAACAGCCATCTGTCCGACGGAGCATCAAATGTTATCCATCTGAAAAGGTCACCTGTCGCTACTCAGTGGGCGATCAATTGCGTTACTGGTGTGCCAGTTCCCGCCTTCATCGCCGATGAACAGCAATCAGGATTGGTGCATGAACCAAGCGCCTGTTGTAGAGACGCCTTTGCGACAACGTTCTCTGAACGGTTGTTCAGGGGACACTGTTGGTAGGCCCTTCGTCCATTTGGCTGTCAGTTGGTCAACAGTTGCATGTCTATTCGCCGGCACGCATCATCGCAGATGTTGTTCAACACTGTCATCTATGGCCTGTGGTACTGTTGAGTGGTACTTAAGATAGGTAAATAAATTAGTGAAATCAGTGTGAAGTAGAAATTAGAAAATAAATGAAAAACTTAGTTTAGTTTAGAAGAATTACACACTGGCAAACAACGGGCAGAGCAGAAGAGGCAATGACCGTGAAGTCAGCATGTTCAGGAGAAGCCATCGCCCTCCCCACATAAGCGGCAGCTGTCGATTCAGCCGTCAGGGCGTCGCCTGACCGGATCACGTGATTCTCAATTGTCACATGTGATCAAAGGCCTTCGCCTACATCCCAAGAGCCAATGACTGACGTTAAGAAGATTCTTCGAGATGCTTTTCAACGTGACAGAAGAGGCAATGACTGTGAAGTCGTTCACCTCGAGTGAACTGAAGTAAAAAAATACACGAGACACAGTGGGCCCGAGGGTAGTTTTCAGTTCAGTTCCACTACAGTTCAGTCGGTGCTGAAGACCGTCATGCAGGAAGAGACTACATCGTACACAGAAGCACCAAGTCCGCCGCTGTAATGGAATAGCAAGCAGCAGCCTCGCCGCCAGAAGACAGAAGTTAGAAGGCATTTGAAGACTGTACGTACCCGGATGACTCGTGAGGACGGGAAGGAGACGGTCTCACATCAGCAGTCACCTGTGAGCAGGTGATGAAGATCTGACAGCCGAAGAATGGCAATCTGGAGTCCGTTGTCGAGTCTGGGACACTGGCCTTCCCCCTCCGCGCCGCTCCGCTGGCCGACGCACAACACTGACACACACACGGCCGCTTAGAGAAGAGAAACACATCCAAGGTATCACCATCCGATTCACAACTTCGTTCTCACTAATTAAACGGGCCGGCCGGTGTGGCCGTGCGGTTCTAAGCGCTTCAGTTTGGAACCGCGTGTCCGCTACGGACGGAGGTTCGAATCCTGCCTCGGGCATGGATGTGTGTGATGTCCTTAGGTTAGTTAGGTTTAACTAGTTCTAAGTTCTAGGGGACTGATGACCTCAGAAGTTGAGTCCCATATTGCTCAGAGCCATTTGAACCATTTTTTAACGAAACGGGCCACCTCACGTGGCGCGTCTCCAGTCAACTGGGCGAAACAGCGACACGAGATACACATCGCCAGGCGTAATCAGACACCGCCGCTCAAGCAGCAAGAGGCTTCACAAACGACACAGCTGCCACTCTCACAGCCAGAACAATCCAGTAAGGAAACCATTGTACAAATCTTTCAATAAAAGTTATCTTATGTAAAAATGCTGTTTCATTCTACCTCATACGCGAGCCAAGGAAGAACCCACCCTGCCCACATGTTGTTAAGAGAGAAAATGTGATTTATTTAGTGTTTTTCACCCTGACATAATGCTTTAGAATCAAATGCCCTTTGCAGTAATGCTCATCCTGACAATTGACTAGCATCACAAGAGAAAACCCAGTTACAGTACGTTACAGTTGCTTTGGTACCGGTTTGTGTAGCGCCATTGTACTATGCAAGGTTTATTTTAACCACCGGGGAATCGAACTGTTTACGAAATTTGCTGTATCGGACATGCTTCCACCCTTGGCTCGAAAGCCAATGATCGTGGCCTTCTTTAAAGTGTTTGCTTTTCTGTCTGTGGAGACTTGCTCTTCGCATTGTACCGCAGTTTTCAGTGAGTGTCTTTCAGTGTCGCTGAAGTTCATTTTCGTTTGTTTGCTGTCTTTTTTTTCTTGGTTTAGATTTCTCAAAATTCCTGACCTTTTCAGGCTATGGGAAGCATGGTTGATCGGGTGATGTGACGTTTAACGTAAGAGGTATTTTTTTCTGATAACATAGACTAGCACTGCGTTCACGAACAATTGAAGGGTTAGTTTCAGCAGTTAGACCGCAACCAACAGTATTAGGATCAGGCACGTTTGCTACGTGCGATGGCACCGGGGAAAATAAAAAAAAAAAAATGAAAAGAAAAAAAACTAGCATCGTACAAACGCTACCTGTTCAAACTCAATGCAGGACACAATTTGATTACGTAAAAATTCCATTGGATATGATCTACACTTCTACTTCGTTAGACCCATTAAATTTACTAACAGCACTTACAGAAAGACAGCGGGGCAGGTTAGTCATATGGGCCGATGTGTCATAATTTAAGTAGGTGATTATTCCCCATTGCGAAACTGGAATCATTTTAGTTCGTTTACGAAAACATTTTAAACATTTATCACTGTATACAATGACAAAATAAATCTCCCTGTGCAGACTTTCATCATTAAACTTACTTGTTTATCAAGAGCGTTGTGTTAGAGTACACAACAAAATATCTTGCGCAAGCAGAATTTGCATTTACTAACAAGAAAACATAGAATGCATGCCCCTAACCGCTAGATAATCTAAATGCACTGATGCGTTTCTAGAACGATGAGGGTACTGTTGCTACAAATTTCATTGGTTGGTGCCGTATTCTACCTGCATTTTAACGAAATAATAATACCAACTGGCCATCCTGCCGCTATGGACAGTGTGCCCAGGTGTCCCCTATGTGTTTTTATCCCGAAGTATTCCTTGAAAGTTACGATAGTACACAGCGTGGCTGTGGCGGTACAAGAGTGTGGTTCTTTATTGTACGATTGTAGAAGAGAACATTCGGTGTCCTGTTTCTGATCACGCTGAAGGGGTCTTCTACTCTAGTACAAAGATAAAAGTTTTCTGAATTTTATGTTCCTGCTGTCCATAGTCTAAGTAGCCATAGTAGCCCTGTTGAAGGTAGCAGTTGCAAACAGCTGGTGGATGTCTTGAAAGGTGGCTACACTGAGCCACAGCGCCAGAGATCGCGCTAGAGAGTATTGTTCCGCCGCCTCCACTGGCCGTGATTCTTGAGATGTCATGGTAGGCAGTGCGTGTCGAGAACTCGTAGTAGGCAGTGGTTATTGAGAGGTAGCGGAGGAGTGTGCTCGCTGAGATGTCGTAGTGAAAAGTGTTTGTTCCATGTCTTATGCAGTTGTTTGATGGAATAGATAGCAGATGTTGTTCTAATGGAGATATTGTAATGATTTGAGAGGTTTTCATCAATATATGAAGGTAACAAAACTTGATTTATTTTTCATTATTTTAATGTTGTAAATAATGCGTCATTACAGGTTCAGCCAACAAAGCATCTGGCTTGTGTTCTTGTATAGAGTGTAATTCTGGGTTTCTTGCGTAATTATAGTATTTCTATTTTCTTTAATTATTTCAGTATAAATGGTATTTGAAATTTCTTGTCTTGTTGAAGAAGAACCATGCCAGATGTGTACGTTGAGTCATACTTCCACACACAGAACAGTGACACTTGTGTTTTGGTTTCGTAGGTTTATAGTTGCTGGGGACTTAATTAATTAATTAATTGTGTTAATGAAAATTTCCATTTCATTCCTTGTTGTTGTTCTATGCAGTCAGATTGCGTAATAATACTAGTCAGGGCCAGCCGTTTACGAGACTTCGTAATCGGACAGACAGCTACTGAAGCAAAAAATTAAAATTATTTGCATTCTATTATAATTAAGAACCCATGCACGTGGCGACCGCTGCTTCGGATCGTCCCTTGGAATTCTTCTGATTGTAAAAATAGTAGACAGTAGTATTGTTGTAGTAATTTGTAGTTTAGTAATTGTAGTCTGTTTTGCATGTGTAGATTTGGTAAATGTCATTCTTCTAATGGTATTTTATTTTGCAAAATTTAATTTTGTTATCTTGTATACGGGTTTGACAATTTTGTGCAGTTAGGAAGATTTCAATTGTTCGTTAATCGTGTTTGAGGGAAACATCTCGTGTGAATGGTATTGTTGGAGATAAAGTGTCATTGTGTGTAATTTTCATATAGTGATGAGTTTTGTATATTTTGTAAATGTTTACGCGATCAATGAAAAGGGCAAAAATGATGGATAGTCAGAATGACGAAATTGTTGACATGGCGAACTCGCCAACACAGGACAACAGTATGATGAATAATGAAGTTGAAAACAATTTAATAAGCAGGGAAAATAGTCCAGAACCATTTCAAAATTTTTCACAATCAGAAAATTTTCAGAATACGAGATTAACGACAGAAGATTCTGTAATAGTATCGAACACAGATAGCCTTACAGCTATGACGAAGGAAGCTGGTTTTGCGGGAAATGTTAGGGGAGAAAAGAATTTCGAACAAGTTAATATGGAGCAGTTGATGAGTGCAATATTAAATTTTCGATCTGCATTTAAAACTGAGATGGGAACAATGGGATCACAGTTACGATCTGAATTTAAAACAGAGATGGGAACTTTGGCAACACGGTTAGACTCACAAATGGAAACACGGATGGGAACAATGGAAACACGGTTTGGATCTGAATTAAAAACAGAGATGGGAACTTTGGGATCTGAATTAAGAACTGATATGGGAACAATGGAAACACGGTTAGACTCACTGGGATCACAGTTAGGATCTGAATTAAAAACAATGGAAACACGGTTAGATTCGCGAATAGGGACATGTTTCAAAAACATGAAAGATGAGTTAAAGAAAGAAATTAGAGAAGAAGTACAACCGATTTAGAATTCTCACAATAATAGATTAATTGCAGTAGAGATTAGACAAAGGGAACAAGATAGAGAACAGGAAGAAAGAGATCGCGTGATAGTACAAAAATTTTCAGAGTTAAATTTACAACGTGCACATGATAAGGAAGAAATATTTGAGAAAATCGAGGAATCCATACCAAATGACAGATTAAATAACCTAACACAACAATATGAACAGTTAACTACCAAATGTGTCAATACTGAAACCCGAGTCGCGACACTTACGGAAGACGTAAATAAACAGAAAGAAAAAATAGGTGACTTATCGGAAAGAGTTGAGGAGATTTCAGATAAATTGATAAGTCTTAGTTTAAATGGGGATAGAGATTCAGATGACACAGCTCCATTACCATATGCAGAAACCGAAGAGTACCAGAACATAAATAAGCATGTTGAAAATCAGGGAAAATTTAATGAACATGTTAAAAGGGAAGTTGAGGCATTACGAAAACAAGTCAAACAAATTGAAGGGGAAATTGTAGGAAAAGACAGCAAAAGAAATTTGGAATCACAGATAGCAGAGGGGTTTGAAGAAAATAATTTGTTTCATTTACGGGATGCAACAAGAGAGCGCCAGGCGCGCGAACTTGACAATAATCGACATTCAAACTGGGACAGACGCGGTAGGTCTTTGTCGCCACGAGGCGAAAACTTTGACTATAAACACTTTTTGACTGTTCGGAAATTTAAGATCTTCCACAATTCTAAGAATGACATACATCCATGTTCATGGTTAGATCAGTTTACGTACGCACTTCCGCCGAATTTGCCACTAAGTCACAAACTGAAATTTATGTGCAGCTATTAATGTCCTCAGGGGATTCACTATACTAAGTGAATATGTGCCGTAGCGCTCACAGGGCCCCGAGCTGTAGTGGTGCTATTTCCCTTTTAGTTTTCTGCACCGCTGCCTACTCTTTCACTATTCTTTGTATCTATAAAAAACAACTCTTCTACTATCAATCTATCTAGACAGTAGGTAAAGATTAACCGGATTTGACTGTTGTACCCAAAAGTGACTTTGGAAATTACCGTTTGGACTTACTATATTTTCTGCAGCATTGATTCGTAATTTAAATGAAATTCTACCTGTTTATATTCGTGACAATATTACTTCATATGTTGACGATATTCTTATTGCTAAACAATCTTGGAGTGAACACAACAAAATTTTGGATTCATTATTACGTATTTTTGCAAGAGTTGGCATTACAGTGAACTTGGAAAAATCTGAATTTGGTCGTTCCCAGGTGAAATTTCTCGGTCACATTATTTCTACAGAAGGTATTCTCCCTGATCCAGAGAAGCTAGACGCTATTCGTAATTATGCTGTTCCTTCCACAAAACGTGATGTTCGTAGTTTCCTTGGTGTCTGTAATTTTCTTAGACGCCTTGTTAGATTGGATGATTTGGCCACACCTCGTTTACACATTTCAGTTATGCACACTTTGGTCCCAGAAAATGCTTTCGTAAATTACGAGAAAATTGTTACTTCAGTAATATGGAAAAACGTATTCGATCTGTTCTTGCCAAATGCAAATTATGTCAAAAGGCTAAGCCGCCAACTGTTTCTCACAGAGCACCGTTGTTTCCTATCATTCCAGCGAAATTAAAGGACATGGCTGCAGTCGATTTGTTCGGTCCAGTGGTTCGTTCTACTAATGGTTTTGCGTACATTTTCGTAGCAGTGGAATTGACATCAAAATATGTGTGTTTTACACCTTTACGCAAAGCAACAGCTCGTTCCGTATCTAATGCTTTCATCAAACATTTTCTTAAAGAAGTTGGTCGTGTTGATAAGGTTATATCAGATAATGGATCACAGTTTCGCTCTAAAATATGGCTTCGTACTCTACGGCGTCGTAAGATTAAACCAATTTTTATTTCACTTTTTCACCCTCAATCTAATGCTTCAGAGAGATGGATGAGGGAAATCAATAAATTGTGCCGTCTTTATTGTCATCAGAATCACAGAACTTGGGATCAGTATCTTCATATTTTTCAAAACATTCTGAATGAACTTCCTAATGACTCAACTTCTTTACCGCCTCTATTGATATTAAAAAATAAAGTACCAACAAATCGCATTTCTGAAATCGTTCCTTTTCCGCCTTCACGGAAACTGCGGCATTCTGAAGTTGTCAACCTGGCTCTACGAAATATTGCGTCTGCGGCTGCAAGAAGAGAGAAATCAGCTAAACGTCCTGGTCGTATAAAAACTTTGTCAGTTGGTCAGAAGGTGTTAATTAAGTCTCATCGTTTGTCTCATAAAGGAAAAGGCTTATGTCGCAAATTTTTTCTGCTGTATAACGGTCCATATAGAATTCGCAAAATTATTCATGATAACACTGTTGAAGTAGAAACTCTTAAATCTCGGCGCTCTAAGGGAATACATCATATATCGAATGTAAAAATTTTTGTGGAATGATATACTTTTGAGAAACCAACAGTTATAGGTAAACATGCGGAGAATGCAAGGATACCGCGCCGTGTTCCGGCGGCGGCAGATACTCAAAGCAACAGTGAAGTCTGCGCGCCGCACAAGGCAGTCGTTGACCGCAAACAATCACTTTCTACGCCACGCGTCGACAGCTGATCGAGCGCTCAGTGCGAATGCACTGACAGACGTAAACAAATACACAGTCTAATTTCTCCGACTAAATTCTGTATAAAGCTGTGGTGACTTTATAAATTATGTTATTAACGTTCAGTATTTTTCAGGATACGGTTGTATAAAATATTTAAGACGACTTGCTATGGAGAAAATTTCAGGAAGAATGTAATTTCAAAGAAAAAAGTAATAACCTAAAAAAAAGGTAACTGTTAATTGAGTTTATTTTTCAGGTAACATATTTCCACTTAGGTACGTACTTTAGACGTAATTTGCTGCTTGCGATTACGTGACTCATACTTTGTGCTAAATTTCATGTTCTATGAATTTACTTGTGAAGCGACGTGCTTGTGTACATTTACTGATTTTGACAATATTTTATTAATGAACAGTGTTATTACTTGCGTATATTATGCATCGCTTGGCTGCTATGCTTTTTCACTGAAGTTATATTTTTTTTATTATGTGCCTGCTGTACTTATTTATTTAAATTGTAATTGTCAACTGATTAATTGTGCTGACTGTGGTTATGTATGTAAGTTATACTTTGTGATTTATCTGCTTGCGCCTTCATGTTTACTTATTAAGGTCACATATGAACATTTATTTGCTTATGCTGATATGATGATAAAGACCTGTTTATTATGTAAGATACATATTTGCTGCTTTGCGTATGGATTGCATATTAACACATTTCCTTTGTTGTCATAACTACTCTTTAATTTGGTATATAGAATACTGATATACGGTGTACGAAAATGGAGTTTAGGTCACACTATGGTATTAATTATAGATTGTTCGCTTGGCAGAGCCTTGTTGTAGGAATTGTGCTGCATCCACTTGTTGACATTCTGTTCTCTACTGGTATATTTACTCGCTATTGCATGTTTTGCTTACGCTCAGTGCCTTATATTTTTAAGATAAGAAAATGAACTGCTATAATTCTACGAACGACATTGGTACAAGAAACTGCATTGAAGTCACATGAGCTGGAGGTTTTATGAAAGTTGTATACATTTATGTTACTAGGAAGGAAGCTAACGACATGACACTAGATTTAGACCATTGACAGTTATTACACTGCATTCTTCGTGACACTTGACACAAGAAATACTCCACATGTTTGCTTCTGTTTGCCATAATTTTTGAAGTGGTGTACACACTGAAATATCACGATCATTAACACTTCGTAATCGTACTTAATTACTGAGAGTTATTCGAACTAAGTCTGTTAGAGGTCACGTATGCATTTCTTTTATTTAATGATGGACAAGGAACCAAAATGTATCTTATAATTTATAATGAGTAGAAGATTTGGGTCAGATGGATTATACAGAGGTTGTGTGTGGACACTGTGTCTTCAGATTGTATGGGATGCCGAATTGAAGTCTGCACTAGGATTTTGTCTGTAATTGTTCGAGGAGACTGACTGGAGGAAAGAGTTGTTATGGAAGTGAAATGATATTGGTGCTGAGGTTTATATGTATCGACGTATTGAAGAGGTATTATTGAGGTATTGAGATTATGTGAAGTTGATGATTATTGGAGTTTTCGTGGACAAGAGGTAAGGTAAATGATATTGATGATAAGGTTTATATGTATCAACGTATTGAAGAGGTATTATTGATGATAAGGTTTATATGTATCGACGAAAGAGGTATTATTGAAGTATTGAGATTATGTGATGCTGATGATTATTGGAGTTCTGGTGGATAAGAGGTGAAGTAAGTGAGGAGCATATTTTTTTGTTGGTCTATATGGAACAAGGAGGATGAAGATGGCAGACTAGAACACTCAAGTAGAAGGAAGATTGTCTACACACACACTTTGTCAAATCACTAAGCAGTACATACTTTTTTTTGAGAGAAGAAGCATTTGCATATCTTGGCTCACTGACAGTTGTTCAGCAACCGTACATTTTGATCTGGCTTGGCAAACATTGGTCTTGACATGATGACTATGACGGTGACTAACTATTATTGACTGTTATACATTGCTGCCACTACTACTTGATACACATGATAAACATAAAATTTTGACAGAATTGCATTTACACAGTTAACACTATTCAACTACACAGTAGCACTAAATGTGGATGAAAGATGAGTGAGTGTGTTTTGTGTGTTTTCCTTTTATAATCCCAGAGAAGTGATCCCAACCTATCTCCTAAATATTATTTTACTTGTTTGTTGTGGCTTGCACTGACACCCATAAATATTATAGGTTTACTGCTATTTGTGTATTGTAATAGTTAATATGACAACTACCTGATATTATTTGTGCGTTTATTATGATTTGTATGTTTAGTGTAAGAGCATTGATGATAATTTTGTTAATTGTGTGTGCACTCAAACTATTGTTCATGACTGAACTGTCTCATTAGTGATAGTGAAGATTATGGACTGTTAATCTGCACTTGTTTAACATAATGTGTGCCACTTGGAAATGTTTAATTTGTGCTAATGAACCTTGAGTAACTGACTGATTAGTGATAGGGAATATTATGGACTGTTATTTGCACTTTTTCTACATGATTGGTGCCACTAGAACATGTTTAATTTCTGCTGATGAACAGTGTGATTAGTGATAGTGAATATTATGGACTGTTACCTGCACTTATTCAACATGGTGGATGCCACCTGGACATGTTTAATTTCTGCTGATGAACAGTCTGATTAGTGATAGTGAATATTATGGACTGCGGTCAGCACCTGTTCAACATTGCTGGGTGCCACTGATGGACTGCTTCTACTGAAAAGATGTCACCTGTTGATGTCTGCACCTGTTCAACATTGCTGGTGCCACTAATGGAACTGCTTATACTGAAATGGTGTTACTTGTTGGTGTCTGCACCTATTCAACATTACTAGGTGCCACTGATGGACTGCTTCTACTGAAATGATGTCACTTGTTGGTGTCTGCATCTGCTCAACGTTGCTGGGTGCCACTGATGGACTGCTTCTACTGAAAAGATGTCACCTGTTGATGTCTGCACCTGCTCAACATTGCTGGGTGCCACTGATGGACTGCTTCTACCGAAATCATGTCACTTGTTGGTGTCAGCACCTGCTCAACATTGCTGGGTGCCACTGATGGACTGCTTCTACTGAAAAGATGTCACCTGTTGCTATATGCACCTGCTCAACATTGCTGGTGCCACTAATGGAACTGCTTATACTGAAATGGTGTTACTTGTTGGTGTCTGCACCTTTTTAACATTGCTGGGTGCCACTGATGGACTGCTTCTATTGAAATAATGTTACTTGTTGGTATTTGCACCTGTTGACCATTGCTGGGTGCTACTGCTGGAACTGTCAACTACTTGTTTCTTGGGCTAAGGAAAGAGTTTATGTGAATATTTGTATAAACTGATTTTTTGTGTATTGCTGTTTGTGAAAAGTTATGAGACTCTTACCTGCACATATTCGTCATTGCTGACGCTATTGATTGAACTGTGTAACCACATAATACTTGTGTAAACTATTATGTAAAGTCACATGTATGAAAGAATTTGTATTGCTTACTGTATTTTATATATTAGGTTATTGAAAGGTCAGTGCAAAGCCAAAATTTTATCTAGTTATATGATATTTACGCATGAATATTATCTTTTATTTTTGTCTGTATTTTTTTGACGAATTTGGTGGTATTTTCACCACCAATGCTGGCAAAAATACCATCAAATTCTGGCCCGTGGAGGAAGGGCATTTGAAAGGTGGCTACACTGAGCCACAGCGCCAGAGATCGCGCTAGAGAGTATTGTTCCGCCGCCTCCACTGGCAGTGATTCTTGAGATGTCATGGTAGGCAGTGCGTGTCGAGAACCCGTAGTAGGCAGTGGTTATTGAGAGGTAGCGGAGGAGTGTGCTCGCTGAGATGTCGTAGTGAAAAGTGTTTGTTCCATGTCTTATGCAGTTGTTTGATGGAATAGATAGCAGATGTTGTTCTAATGGAGATATTGTAATGATTTGAGAGGTTTTCATCCTTATATGAAGGTAACAAAACTTGATTTATTTTTCATTATTTTAATGTTGTAAATAATGCGTCATTACAGGTTCAGTGAACAAAGCATCTGGCTTGTGTTCTTGTATTAGAGTGTAATTCTGGGTTTCTTGCGTAATTATAGTATTTCTATTTTCTTTAATTATTTCAGTATAAATGGTATTTGAAATTTCTTGTCTTGTTGAAGAAGAACCGTGCCAGATGTGTACGTTGAGTCATACTTCCACACACAGAACAGTGACACTTGTGTTTTGGTTTCGTAGGTTTATAGTTGCTGGGGACTTAATTAATTAATTAATTGTGTTAATGAAAATTTCCATTTCATTCCTTGTTGTTGTTCTATGCAGTCAGATTGCGTAATAATACTAGTCAGGGCCAACCGTTTACGAGACTTCGTAATCGGACAAACAGCTACTAAAAATTAAAATTATTTGCATTTTATTTTAATTAAGCCCCCATGCAGTCTTTGTTAGCAGAAAAGCATTAGCTCTGGACAGAATGTTGTTGTTTTATTATTAATCACATAACATTCAGTCGATACCATTGTGTTTATGCGAAAGTATTTACGTTATTAATAAATGCTACTATCAAATAAACCCACGGTTGCACAACCTCCAGCCCAAACCCCACTACATCCCAACCCTGCTGTGTAGTGGCACACATTGACTAAAACAAGGGATTTATTGGTAAGACACATTCCGAGGCATGAAGGAACAGTCACTTTGGTGACGGGAGGGACTGCTGGGGGTCAAAGTTGTAGACGGAGACTAAGGGAGGAGATTCAAATGAACGTAGGTTTCAGTAGTTATTGGGAGATGAAGAGCCTTGCACAGGGTAGAGTAGCCTGGAAGGCTGCATCAGACCAGTCTTTGGAATTCATACCACAACAGTACGTGTACTTTGACAATCTTTGTTGCTGCAGCTGCCTTATAGACAACACTAAAGAATCAGGTCTGTTTGTTGCTACGCTCTTTGGACTTACCTGACATAACTTTCTTTCCTGTGTAACTTTGTGTATACGACTTTACATTTGTCTCCATAAGGCCGCTAATGATAGCGCTGTTCTACCTGGCAAACAAAAGTTACTACTGCTCTCGCTGTTTCTGTTGCCTTTTACATTACTACTTCCAACAATGACCACTGTCCACAGTGTCATTTACGAGAGACATGAAGAGTTATAGGGTCGTTGTATTGTAAGCTGTCTTATTTTTACCACTTCTGAAACTTTTAAAAATGTTAATTACCAATGCTTAAACCACATTACGAGACGCAATTTTCACTTAACTGTGTCTAATAATAGTCCCAGAAAGCGAGAACTGGGTTACATTCACTAGCAGGTACGGTTTAAGAAGGGCACGCGAATAACGTCAAACGTATCGTGTTATATCGTAGTAGAGCTACTTGGACCGCTGAGAAAGAAAAGCATTTTAAAAACTTTTAGCCCGGTAAAGACTTAAGATGAATTTAGAGATGTAACGTATTTCCCCTAAACGTTGAGCAGAAATAAGTCACTGAGTGCAATACAAGTAATGAGTTTCGACTTGAAAACAGTCGTAATTTTCCAGTTAACGTTTCGTTGACAGATTATGGAGCTGCACTTGCTTTGAGCAATGATCTCATTTTGCAGAACACTTATCTCAGCGCCAGGCGTTGTACTTCTTAGATTACTGACGGAGGAATATTTTGCTGCTGTGGAGTGCCAAGCCGTTTAAGTGCACATGTGGTTATCTCCTGGGATTAATCGTCGCTGTTTCAGGACGATATTGCAAGCAATGTATTCACTTTGCGACTGTTTAGTTATTCAATTAGTAACAGACATTTTCTTGCCAGAAGAGACGGAAACTTGTGTCCGCTATTGCATCCACCAAAGTGAAAATAGGTAGTCTGCGTACATAAACGTTACAGATATACGTTTTGTTGGTGTAACCACAAAGGGGCTGACTGGTATCTATGGAGAGATCAGAGTAACCTATGGTTTCTGAAAAGGGACACAAGCCATTTCATCAGTTGCAGCGGCAACAGTCTGAGTGATACATTAAAATTCGGGCATGCAACCACGTAATCCTTGCTTCTTTTCCTTTCCGACGAACTCCAGAGCGAGCCGAAGGTTACCGTCGGATCCACTTTGAAGATGGTGGAAACGTATATTACGGAGGAGACTAAAGCTGACTACAGCAAGCAGCCCTAGTGGCTGCAGCTTGCAATAGTTTCGCAGAGAGTAAGACGCATGCACAGGATAGACTTGTGTGGAGAGCTACATCAAACCAGTCTAGAATGGACAGCACGAGAACGAAAATCGCGTGGAACGGCCTGTCCATTAAATCTATAATTCGCATATTAAATGGCTCTGTGGGTTTCAGAACAGTATAACTACGGTTCTGAGGATTCACCTTCGACATTGTTTATGGAACACTCCGTCTCCGAGGGCTTACAGTACCAGCGCGTCTGTCGCTTCATTTTGTCAAGATAGTACGACGGGTGTTCAGTAAGCATTGCAACAATTTTTTTCTGAAAGTGGGATGGTTTTATTCAAGATTCCTATACAACATATTATTCCCAACTCCTTTGAGTACAAAACCCTAGCTTTCAACATAACCTTCGTTCAATGCGACGGCTTTACGCCACGTTACTGGGAGGACGTGTACGTCCGCGTGGTGCAATTCTACTGGTCTACATTGCAGCCAACGTCTTCCCCTGCATCAATATTCTCCCCGTGATCTACGTACTGCTTCCCGCAGAATGTATCCTTTATTGGGCCAAATAGATGGAAGTTGGAAGGTGCGAGATTCGGGCTGTAGGGTGGATGGGGAAGAACAGTCCAATGAAGTTTTGTGAGCTCCTCTCGTGTGTCCAGACTTGTTTGAGACCCTGCATTGTCTTGATGAACGAGAAGTGCGTTGGCATTTTTGTAGCGACGAACACGTTGAATGTGTTTCTTCAGTTTCCTGAGGACAGCACGATACACTTCAGAGTTGAACACTGGACACTGACAGTAGATAGAAAACAGAATAACCCTTTCAGAGTCCCAGAAGTCCGTTGCCATGACTCTCCCGGCTCAAGTTGCGACTTTTAACATTTTCTTCGGAGGAGAGGTGGCAGGGAGCATTTCCATGGACTGCCATTTTGTTTCCGCTTCGAAGTGATGAACCTATCTTTCATCGGCGATGACGATTTTCGAAGAAAAAATGGCACGATCAGCCTCGTAACGCACAAGCTATACAGCACAGATGGTCCTTCGTTACTTTGTATGGTCTTCTATTAGGCGAGAAACCTAGCGGACACATCCCTTTCAGTACCTCTACTGCTGGACGAATGTGTCAATGGTACTAACGGAGACGTCCAGTTGAACAGCGAGCCGGCCGCTATGGCCGAGCGGTTCTAGGCGCTCCAGTCCGGAACCGCGCTGCTGCTACGGTCGCAGGTTCGAATCCTGCCTCGGGCATGGATGTGTGTGATGTCCTTAGGTTAGTTAGGTTTAAGCAGTTTTAAATCTAGAGGACTGATGACTTCAGATATTAACTCCAATAGTGCTTAGAGCCATTTGAACCATTTGAACAGCGAGGTATTTGTGGTCTGTCGATGACCTCGAATGGTTGTGTTCGCACGTTCCATCATTGCAGTTGTGTGAGGCCGGCCAACACGCGGGAGATCGAACAGGTCTGCCCAACCTTGTGCGGTGATGAGTAACCTCGCCCAACGACTCACCGTGTTTTTGTTCACTGCCATGACTCCGTAGACATTCTAAAAGCGAATATAAATACCTGCAATTCTCTGGTTTTCCGAAAGAAGAAAGTTAGTAACAGCTCTCTACTAGGAACGCACCTCCATTGTAGACACCACTTTGAAGGATACGTATAGCACCGCCATCTATCGGAAGTTCACGAAACTATAGGGGCTGAAGCGGGCATATTCCACGATGTCCCAGAAAAAATTAAGAAATATTTCTTCACCCAAGAAGGAGGATAGTCACATGGAGGACTAAACGAAAGAGGCCGAAAAAGCAGCATGTCTGGCTGCGTCCTGTACAAAACGGACTGGGCCGCGATCGTGTAGCAGAGATACCCCATTGGGCAGCTTCCCGCATCGCTTCGTCTTGACAGTATCCCATAGACTCGGCAGGAGATTTCGGTTGTGTGCTCCTCTGACGGTTTGCCCTTGATAGCACAATCCATTAGCGCCGCACTGTGGCAGTCTCAAAAAGCATTCAGCACCACCTAATCCTTTAATGCTCGGGTCTTCGCCTTTTTCAGCGGTGGTAAATCGACAAGGTTCCTTTGTTTGCTTTTACTGTTTTGTGTCAGCGTCATAGTGATATATCCTTCTCTAGTCAACTGTATTTGCTTGGAACAGGCCTAGATTTGGGCTTCTGCCACCGACTGGCGCACTTTTTAAATGTTCGAAATACCGCGTAATATGTCGAAAACTGTTCCACGACTGATTTTAATTTCTCCTGTTACCGACTCTTTTTGGTATTCACGGTTCTTCGCAGAGTGATGGTTTGCCGCTTAGTTCATCATCATTCAGAGTTGTTTGACCTCATAGAACCCCAGGTGCCACCTAACCACTGCTCTATACGGTGGTGCATTGATGCTGTACGCTACAGCTCAAAATGGGTTATTGCAGCGTTAGTCCCCCTTCAAATACAGGACACGAATTACTGCGCTCTGTTAAAAACCGGGAATACCAAGTAGAGGCCCTGGTGCTCGAAGACAATCGTATCACAATATATACATGGTGTTTCAAAGTCTTTGCATCAGCGTCATGAGAAACAACTTTTGTTAGAGACGAAATGTTTGCTGACGCTTCCCCAGTGATGCGAAACGTCCTTTAGTACTTGCCGGCCGTTGAACGACGGGCCGCGCGGAGTGGCCGCGCGGTTAAAGGTGCTATGTCACGAACTGCGCGGCCCCTCCCGCTGGAGGTTCGAGTCCTTCCTCGGGCATGGGTAAGTGTGTTGTCCGCTTAATATGTTTAAGTTAGTTTAAAGTAGTGTATGACCTCAGCGGTTTGGTCCCTTAGGAATTCACACACATTCGAACATTTTTTCGAACGATGAGATTTCACCGAACTGCCAAGATCTACTATGCTAGTAAACTGACAGAGTGGTTTTCGGCAAGAAACCATGAAGAATGAGTGAAGCGGAGAAACATATTTCAAAAGCGAATCAGGAATTATAATTTTATGGGTCTGCCACCTTTTCATGCGGAGTAGATACTGGAGAATGGGCAACATAGTGAGTCCCTACGCCCTGCTGTCTCTCAGGGGCGTACCCAATACAAAAAGACGCCTACGCCTAGCGTCGCCGTAATACGAACATTTCAAAACGAACAACGGGGGCTGAGACTCGCATGGCTACATACCACACGTCCTGGTGTGTGGAAACTATCCAGACTTCACCAGGGATAAACATTATATCCCCACTCTACAGGAAGCAGACGGACCAACTTACTCCGCGAAGGAGAAGGCAGAGCTTATGGCCACAACACTTGCAGCGTCCTTCATGCCGAATCTGATTCCTTCAGTATTCACAGCCCACGCGTGACGAAATTAGACGTACTAGTAGAAACGAAATAACTTGGGCTATCAAGCAATGCTAGGAAAGCACGTGGGCTCGACGGCATTCAGATCCGTGTCCACCAGGAGTTCACGGATAGAACCGTAGAACATATGACGAATGCCAACTTAAAACACCAACGCTTCCCTGACTTTTGGAAGGCGGTCTAGATCCTAGTTCTGAGGCATCCAGGGAAAGACCACTCCCACCCACAAAATTACGGACCCATCGGTCTGCTGTGCTCGCTCAACAAGTTCGTTGAGAAGGTAATCCTAAAATGTATCACTAGGTACTGCGTCGCCAATGACACCCTAAGACCGGAGTAATTCGGCTTTAGGAATCACCACTCAACAACACAACTCCTCCGCGTAATCGAACTTACAATATACGGCTACAACACGAACAAATCCACAGTGGCCGTTTTCCTAGACATCGAAAAAGCTTTCGACCGTCTCTGGCACAACAGACGGACTCTTACGTCTCATACACTCATACCTCACGAACAGATCTTTCAACATTGATGTGCAGGACAGGCAATCGACACAACATGGTATCCAAGCCGGATTACCCCAGGAAAGCATCCTGGAGCCCATCTTGTTCAACTTCTACATTAATGAGTTTCCCGCAACACAAAACACTACGTTAGCTATCTACGCTGATGACACAGCCATCCCTACGCAAGACTGGAAAACGTCGAACATAAGTTCTCGAATACAGACGGCACTCACGACTGCCGAGCCTTGGTTGGAACTATGGCGTATTAAAGTAACCGTCGACAAATGGGAAGAAGTTTTGTTCACACGCAGACCGAAGCTACTGCGCAAACATCAACACTGTCGACAGGTAACACTACATGCACGCCCAATACGTTTCTGAGAGAAAGTCAGAACCGGAAACTTACATGGGGGGGACCACACAGAATACGTTGCCAGCAGAGCACATGCGAGGCTCAAGCAACTCTACCCAATGCTCAACAGGGAAAGTACACTGAATAGGAGGTTGTCGAGGTTCATATACATGACAGTGGTCAGACGACTAATATCGTACGCAACTCCCGTATGGGGATATGCAGCTCCTACACGCCTGCGCCGCCTGCAGATCATACAGAACAAAGTTCTACGCTTCATTAGCAACGCTCCAGCTACACCCGCGCTGTAGATCTTCACAATGAATATTGCCTTTAAACCCTCATGGAAGTATTCAAAAAACAGGCCACATGACTACACAGGAACTTGAGACACTCGAACAATCCTTCCATCTTTGCTGGGAAACTATGATCGCAAGCATATAGGTGAAAGCACAAGCTGCCAAAGACACTACTAGTTAGGGCATACCCGCCCATGGCGAGCTAACATACACCCACAACCGACAACATCGGCAAGCCCCTGCAAATCAGCAACACTGACTGGATATGCCAACAGCTATTAAAGCCGACTAACAGGCTACAGCAGGAAAGCCGACAGGCTCGCACACTAACGCAAAAACAAACGGCCAACACTACCCTACACTGTGAATCCAATATATGACCTATCGGACACTAAACGACGCTGAACCTATCTGTTACAGGTACGCTGATGCTGACCGAGAAGCCAACACCGGCACCAAGCAGCACCCGCTAGTAACACCACTGCACAACGTTAAAGTTATCCACCTGCATGATACCCACTGTTAACAAACCCTACCCTTGCATGACCTCTCTCTCAGACAGCATGAAAACCGCTACTGCTCTTACATCCCGACACAACTATCGCAGGTTTTTTTTTCCTTTGGCTCCTGCCTTGCCCCTTTCTTCCCCTCTGTCCTTCAAACCTCTACCCTTCGTTTAACTTTCAAATCAATCCGTCTACAGATGAGCACGTATTAATCGATAACAATAACTAGTCGTACGCAGACATCGCAGTACCCACATACCCACATCCAGCGAGACCTCACTATAGTGAAAACTAACACATGTACAGAGATGGCAGTAGACCTTTTGTGTTGGTCATTATGCCGGTCTGGGCGTGGAGGGGCTCCACCTCCTTGTAGAAAAAAAGAAAAAAGAAAGAAAAAAAAAACATGTCGACAGTTCCTCGTCACATTATCTGGATGTCCGAACACACCTGTATAACACGATGCTAGTGTATCACATGTACATTATGTCTACTACTTTAGCTTCCCTGCCTGTAATAAAAAGAGTGTTTGATTCAACTTGAGACAAATAAATAGTTCGCAAACGGCGAATCATACGAAAAAAATGTTGTAGGTGAAAAGTTAATATTTTGTCTGTGCTACAACTGGCCAACTCTTCACCACCCTTCCTTCGTGGTAGAGTGAACTTCGTCTTTTCAAATGGACACACTCATTTTTATTATATAGTCGGATGCCACGCCAAAAGACACGTAAGGTTTACTGACGCCATTGATTTCCATTCTTGGCACGTGACGTTGTAATCGACAGATATCAAGTGTGAGTGTTTTTGCAATTAAGAACCGACGCATCTGAGTCTACATTTCATTTACAATGTAAGTATAAACCTTTGTGGTCTAACGCTTGTTATCAATTTCCGATACTTATTGTAGGGTTGTAAGTTTGATTTTACAGTACAATATGTTTAGCCGTTTCAAAGGCTGATTGGAAACCACATTTAGTAAGATCAAGTAACAACGACGTGGATGTAATAGTTTTCTGTTCCCATCGTGATGTTCGAATTGGCGGGTCGAATTAGACTCTTACCATTGGAGTGCTTGATTTCGATGAGTCCCCTTGCTTCTCACAACTGAAGTGCTCGATTTCTGTGTTATCCACGGCAGGTGCGCCTGTCGCTATGAGTTCAGGGACATTTTACCTTATTACAGTGGCTGTGCTTTCTAATCCGCCGTTAGCCACATAGCGGAAACACAGAGCGAAATCAGTCATCCTGAAGGCGGAGTTCGAGTACAACCAAAGTATTCCGATTGTTTGGGGATTCACCACAAACAACCCCGTAGGCAATAAAAAACAACGTTAGCATATAAATAGCTCATTTGCCAGAAATGTCAGCGTTTAACCACATCATTTGCACTGTATTGTCACATTTGCAACACTCAAGTAACGGTTAAACATCAGTATCAACCGTTAGAACACAAACGTTCTATATTTGTCGATTAAAAAGCTAACTACCACGAATGGGAAAAATGGTTTCAGTAAAACCTGCGTATTTTTTGGCGTGGAATCCGAATATGCAGTAAAATGGTGGATTCCCATTTGAAAATACAAATTTGGCTCCCATTACGCAAGAGGGATGGTAGGAGGTGTCGACTTGTAGCACAGACAAATGCCCCTTTACTGATATTAAGTTTTCACCTAGAATACTTTTTTCGTACGATGCTTTGTTTTCGAGGTATGTAGTTATCTCAAGTTAAAACAAACACCCTTTACAGTAAAATGTGCTAATCCAACAGTACTCGCACTGTAAGAAAGGTAGAAAATAAAGTTCAGAGACGAAAGCACAGCGTATTCAAGGTCCTTGTCAAGAAGAAGAAAACGCACCAAATGCTGCTTTTCTGTAGATGAATGTATCCGTTAATGGTGTACTGGCCCAGTCTCTGGAAAGATTTGGAGACTCCTACGAAAACGTGGCACTGAATGCATTTATTTTTCCTCATCAAAGATAAGTATTCTTTGCAATATCAAGAATGTTCTACGTCTGCTAAAGCCGGTTGGCCAGCCGCTGTGGCCGAGCGGTTTAGGTGGTTCAGTCTGGAGCCGCGCAACCGCTACGGTCGTAGGTTCGAATCCTGCCTCGGACATGGATGTGTGTGATGTCCTTAAGTTGGTTAGGTTTAAGTAGTTCTAAGTTCTAAGTGACTGATGACATCAGATGTGAAGTCCCATAGTGCTCAGAGCCATTTTTGAACCAAAGCCGGTTGTATATCGAATGCCACGGGAAAGTGGGAATCTTTATGCGGGACAGCCGAAGAAAGATGCAAGGAAATCACAGACGTATCAGACTAAGACAACGAATTAAATGAGTAGTGTGTCGAGTATAAATATGAAACGAAATACGATGGGACCAGTATAGTGGTGCAAATGCCAAGTTTTTGGAACAGCTATCGGTTGACAAGTGACAAAAAACCTGTTAAACTGAGAAACGCTCGGGATCTGGGATTCAGTTTACGCTCCGAGACAAACAGGACTATCGGTAGCAGTGAATTACCAAAAATACCTCACAGTCTGGGTTGGAGTTCAGGCAGCGAGTACGCATAATAAAAGAGCTCGCAGCAACCGAAGTAGATTACTGTGTCGGCCGTCGAAACATCGCAAGTGTTGAAAACTGGAATCACAACTCGGATGAATATCTGAAAGAACGTCTTTAATTAATCATGTAAGTAAACCCGAGAGACTGTAATCGTACTGATACGCTGGCTGTATATCTTGGCTCATGCGCTGATACATATTCGGAAAGCAGTGAAGAATTTCTGTTCATATACAGGCACAGGCGCACAGATAGTTCAGTACTTTATTTTGCCCTCTCGTCCATCCTTCGTTTCGTGACGCGCGGCTCATAAAATCCGTCGATTTTCTGAACAACGTATTCCGCCTATAGAAGGTAGAGGCTAATAATTTCCTATTCGTGCCTTAAAAAGGCAACAGCAGCATTGGGGCTGTGATAATCCGCTCTACCGGCAGCTTTCATAAAGCAGGCACACTTTACGCTCGTTAGCTCCTTTGGCGCTCAGAGCACGGAGAACGGGAGATAATTGCGTTGTCGTGTAAGCGGCGTGCTTCGGGGCGCCGCGGCGGCCGTATAATAAACGGCGGCGGCGATCGACGGCGCGCGCCACGCAGCCCGCCTGCCTCACGGGCGGCCATCTGTCTGTGACGGCTGCCGGCTACCAACAGCGCTGTCCGTGGACAGCGCCACTTGCTGAGGAGCGATCTGGGAGGACCACTTGCCCATCCACGTCCTTGGCGCCTTCAGTGCCGCTCAGCAAGTTCTCTGCCCAGAAACCAGAGTCCTTACTCACCTGTTTACCACCTACCTGCTACATACGCTGCGTAACAGAGATAAAGATCGCTTTTTCGAAACCCCGTAATTCTCACCCGCCGCGAGACTTAAGTTTCAAATTTGGCTGAAAATTACGTAAAACCTTCCTCTCTAATAGTGCAAAATCGTGGCGCGCTCAGACGTCACCTCTGGACTCGAAGACACTTCAAACAGCAAGGTATCGACACATACAAAAAAAAAAAAAAGGCCAAAGCTTTGAAGCTCATGTGACGTGCACGGTGGGTTAATGACGTCGCATTGGCACCAACTTTCACTACAGCTCTGCCCCTTATTAGACGCCTATGCGATGGACTTCAGAACAGCGACGTCCAGCGTTGGTGGTTCAAATGGCTGTAAGAACTATGGGGCTTAACTTCTGAGGTCATCAGTCCCCTAGACTTAGAACTACTTAAGGGGGGTAGGACGTCAAACGGGCCGACTTGGAGCAGAAAAGGCACCACAGGACCTTTTATTTTCTACTGTCTACACTTTTACAAATAAATTCATAAAACTTTGTCAGCATGACCAGGAAGGATTCAGGATTCACACCCATAGCAGTGGAAGTGCAAAAACATAACAAAATAATTTTTTTAGATATGAAATTTCATCATTTTTTCACTTAGTGTTGGCTGCATTTGTTGCTATAGGTACATTTTTCTTCACAAGTAAGAGAGATTCTTTGAAGAATCTTGTACAGCATACGAACCATGCTTACAGGTATACGAAACTCTAGAATTTTCCAAATCTATTAAAAACTGTGGTAAAAAGTGAGATAATTAACAACAAAATTTGAATTTTTTTTCTAGACATAAAGTTTAAAACGTAACAGCTCATTCATGTTTCATAAATGAAATAGATTCTAGAGTTTCAGACACCTGTAAGTATAGTTTGTATGGTGGGCAAAATTCATCGAACAGTCTCTCTTACTTATCATGAAAAGTGTACCCATAGCAACAAACGCAGCCAATAGTAAGTGAAAAAATGATGAAATTTCACATGTAAAAAAAATTATTTTGTTATGTTTTTGAACTTCCGCTGCTACGAATGTGAATCCCGAATCCTTCCTGGTCATGCTGACAAAGTTTTATGAATCTACTTGTTAAAGTATACGCAGTGGAAATTAAAATGCCCTGTGGTGCCTCTCCTGCTCCAAGTCGGCCCGTTTGACGTCATATCCCCCTTAAACCTAGCTAACCGAAGGACATCACACACATCCATTCCCGAGGCAGGATTCGAACATGCGACCGTAGCAGCAGCGCGGTTCCGGACCGAAGCGCCTAGAACCTCTCGGCCACAGCGACCGGATTCCGGCATTGAAACCACCCGGGTTTCTTATAAGTGGCCGAGGAAACACTCCAGACACACCGCCGATCAGTCAGAACTGGCACGAAACGGCTGCAGGTGAGGGGGGAAGTAGGACGGGGGGGGGGGGGGGGGGGGGAGGGCGGCGGCATAAAGGGCCTCAATGAAACCACCCCTTCCCTGTGGCGTTGATTCCCACACATTTTGCGGTTGAAAACGACATCTCGCAATGCGATGAGCAAGAGACAGGCGTTCTTCACGACCTTTGACACTGATGACACGCTTATACACTTGCACGGTCCAATACATCTCTAACGACATTGGGGGGCTACATACCCATCGATCGTGATCGCACCCATTTGGAGAGCAGCGCGACCGCAGTTTTTGCTCTCGTGTACGGTCTGGAACCACTAGAGACGGTTCACAGCATTCTACGAAATTAGAACGTGATCTGAGGCAGCAACGGGTGATTATGTTTTTTCAGCGCCCCTATTCTGTGTGCTCCTGTGGCGTGAACGAAGGAGGATGAAACATTAACACCATCGTGAACAAAACGGCAAAGATCTCTGTAAGACCCCCTCAGTTCGGCAAAACCCTCGTTGACACCTGCCCACTTTTATTGAGGATTTTAAAAATGTACCTACACAAACAAAACCCGTTTACAGGCCTCGGCCCTTGCAGACTGGCAACCGTTTCGACACACTCAAATTCCGGATGGCGTACAAGCACATTTCTAAGGTGTACAACGAAGGTCTCGACGACGGTTTTGTCGAACTGGGGGCCTCAGAGGGAACCTTAGCTCTTTTACTCACACATGTTCCAATATCACATTCCCCTCGTAATCATATCACCTGAGGACACAAAATAGGAGCGCTGAAAAAGCATAAGCACTCTTTGCTGCTTCGGATTACGTCGGCTCTTCCTCTAATGTTGTTGAACCGTCCCAAGTGGTTCAAGTGCGTATACAAGAGCCGAAAATTGAGTTCGCGCTGTCCTCCAAACGGATGCTATTACATTCGATGAGAATGTAGCACCACAAAGTCGTTAGAGAAGTGATGAAACGCCCAAGGATGTCAGCCTTGTCAAAGGTCGTGAAGAACGTCTACCTGTTGCTTATGCGTTGCGCACTGTCGTTTTCGCGATCGTGAAATGTCTGGGAGTCAAAGCCCCAGCGAAAGCGGTAGTTCCATTGACGCCTTTTACTCCAACCCCTGCGGCCTTTTCGTGCCGGTTCTGAAAGCGGGTGTAGCCGGCAGCTATGACCGAGCGGTTCTAGGCACTTCAGCCCGGAACCGCGCTGCTGTTACGGTCGCAGGTTCGAATCCTGCCTCAGGCATGGATGTGTGTGATGTTCTTAGGTTAGTTAGCTTTAAGTAGTTCTAAGTCTAGGGGACTGATGACCTCAGATGTTAAGTCCCATAGTGCTTGGAGCCATTTTTTTCGGAGCGGTGGTGTGTCTGCAATGTTTCCCGCAGCCACCCATATGAAAACCAAGTTCTTTTCAACGCTGGGCGTCACAGTTCTGAACTACATCGCAGAAGTGTCAAAAGAAGGGCAGAACTGTGGAGATAATTGGTGCCAATGTAAATCATTAACTCATCTTACACATCAAATGAACTTCGGAACTGTGGCCTTTTTTTCACATGTGTCGATACCTTGCTGTTTGAAGTGTCGTCGAGCCTGATGGTGACAACCCCGGGCGTCACACTTTTGCACCATTACAAAGGAAAATTTACGTAACTTTGAAGCAAATTTCTAACTTAAGCTTCACAATGGGTGGGAATTACGGTGCTTCGAAAAAGTGATCCTTTAATTCTGTTCGTCACTGTAGAAACACAAAGTGGTCTCACACTCAGGCAGTGACAGATGCAGGAATCCTCTTGGCAAGGTCCTAGCAGAGGTGGTTTGCCGTAGCCTTCATCTGACCTGCTACGAAGCGTCATGTGTGTACCTGGCTGCTGGGGATGACTGTGATGATTGTGTGCACAGTGTGATGGTGGGTTTGTGTTGTTATAGAAGAAGGGAAGGAAGACGGTGAGAGACGATACCAGCACACAGCCTTCTCCTCCTTCTCTAGTAGCATCAAGAGGGCTTCTGAGTTTAACGTCGCCACCCGACAGACGAATCATCATCAACAGTGCTACACGCACTCTCTTTTGAGACACTGCGGAGAGGTTCCGAATTTAATCCAGTATATTGGCGAAAGAGTGGTTATCAGTAACTTTGTACCATCATCTCTCCTCCACTTGCTGGTCAAATACTGACAGCGAAAGTTTCATCTAGAGCCAATAATCGAACCAATTTACCTCCTAGCCGAACGTCACCTTAGGGTGAGCGTATTCGACCCCCGGCTGGGGAGGAGGGTATCTAGATACTAAAACAGACCAAATGTTGCGTGTGTATGACACTTAATACATTGACGATGATGATGATGTTTGGTTTATGGGGCGCTGATCTGCGCGGTCATCAGCGCCCGTACAAAGTCCCAATTTTTACACAGTCCAGTCCTGCCACTGTCACGAATGAAGACGATAATGCTGCTGATGATGAAATGATGAGTACAACACAAACACCAAGTCACTGGGCAGAGAAAATCCCCAACCCAGCCGGGAACCGAACCCGAGACCCCGTGATCCAGAGGCAGCAACGCTAGCCACTAGACCACGAGCTGCGGACAATATATTAACGAGCCGAAATGTCATGATAACCGCCCACCATAAGATGGAATGCCGACAGGTAGCGATGCGTGCACGTGACACGTTAAGGCCCGTCCACACGCAACGATCTGTCTGCGCAAATGTCTGCGCACATCACATCTGCGCAGACAGATCGTTGCGTGTGGACAGAAGATTTGCACCTACCTGAGGTGTGTGCAAACCTGGAAGTTGGAATTGGAGGTTTGAGCGAAACCTCTCAAATCTGTGGGTTCAAACCACATCTGCGCAGACAAGTTGGAGCGTGTGGACAGGAGATCGCCGCAAATCTGGCGCGAAACAGCTGTTTGCTCAGTCTAGTGTTTGTATTTGTGCGCACAGGGCATTAAAATGGCTGATACTCGTCAGTGTTCTCGAGAGTTTGTAAATGAATTAATTGAAATATATAGAAACCACCCATGTTTGTGGAAGAATAAAGTAAATAATATAGTGACCGAGACAAAAAGACAGCAGCATACAATGCTGTAATTGAAGAAATTGCGGGTATTGTTTCACTCAACTCTTGTTTCAATATTTCAGTTGAAAATTCCAAATCCTTGTAGCTCCTTCCTGTTGCTAGGAATCTTAATGTTACCGCCAGCCGTTCATGGGGTGAAATTGCCCTTCTCTATAGAAGTATTTTTTTCTCATAATGTTAGGGGTTACAAGCTTTAAGAGATAATTATAAGTTTCGACATCCATCAAATAATTTCGCCAGTCGTTAGGTTCGCCCTGCAACTCTCGCAGTAAATTTACGTTAGAAAACTGCTTTCGATTTAGCAGCCACTGTATACACAATTTTGACCTCTTTCTCTGTTTCCTGCGGTTGGTCTGAATGTTTTTTGCAACACAAGTTGCGAACACAGACCACAACAGAACTTCCTCCATTTCTATATTTCAAAATAACTGAAGCAAATTTTTGACGTTTACGGGGAGTGTAGTCGCTTGCCACTGATATTTCTTTTCTACACTGACAGATGGCGGGCAAGTAGTAGATTGGGGTTTGTGTCGTGTGAACACACCACATTTGCAGCGATCTTTTGCATGTACAGACATCTGCGCCGATGTCTGAGCAGACAGATCGTTGCGTGTGGACCGGGCTTTAAGGGAAAAATATTAGCGGAGGCGAGACAGGTGGAGACCCCTAGTGACGATATGTGCAACAAGTAAGGAAATCCATTGACGTAAGAGACTTTGACAAAGGGACTATTATTACGGTCCGGCGCCTTAGAGCGAGCGTCGTGACGAGCGTTGTGGCTGAAAGACAGTGAAACCACGACCAAGCCACATCACAGAAAGTGGAAGTCGGAGGCTTTCCCGCTTTGTAAAGTAGGATGGACGGCAATCTGTTACAAGTTTTTCGGAGCACATCTTCTTAGGCATGATGTGATGCCGTCATTCAGTGATAGGATACGCTGCTCGAAACTGGCACCGCGCCACGGACACACGCCGGCTGGAGGATGTATCATGCTATGTGGGGACATTCACCTGCGACCTCATAGGACCTGCGGTGGTAATCGAAGGCACATTGGTAGCTGCAGACTATGTGAATATCATTGCGCAGCGCCTGCGTCCAGTCAAGCTTGTTGTCTTACCCGATGCAGATGGCATCTTCCAGCAGGGTAACTGTCCGTATCACTAGGTGAGATATCTATTACAGTACTTTGAGGTGCGTCATACGGAATGCACGTTGACGCTTTGGTCACCAAAATTGTCTCCTCTGAACCCGATGGAACAGGTGTGGGAGGCTACCAGGAACCAGCTCCCCGCCTTCAAACTATGGCCCATAATTTACGGAAACTGAGTGACCTACAGTATATGAGCAGAAGTATCCAGACACCCCCAAAAATATGTTTTTGATATTATGTGCTTTGTGCTGCCATATCAGTGACCTCTGAGATCAGAAAGGGGCCCTCTGAAGAACTCACGGACATTGAACGTGGTCAGATGATTGGGTGTCACTTGTGTCATACTTCTGTATTCGAGATATTCACACTCCTAAACATCCCTAGGTCCACTGTTTCAGATGTGACAGTAAAGTGGAAACGTCAAGGGACACGTACAGCACAAAAGTGTACAGGCCGACGTCGCCTGTTGACTGACACAGACCGCCGACAGTTGGAGAGGGTCGTAATGTGTAATAGGCAGACATCTATCCAGACCATCACACAGGAATTCCAAACTGTTTCAGGATCCACTGCAGGTGCTGTGACAGTTAGGCAGGAGGTGAGAAAACTTGTATTTCATGGTCGAGCGGCTGCTCATGAGTCACGCATCACGTCGGCAAATGCCAAACGACGCCTCGCCTGGTAGACGGAGAGTAAACGATTGAACAGTACAAAAACGTTGTGTGGAGTGACGAATCACGGTACATAATGTGGTGATCCGACGGCAGGGTGTGGGTAAGGCGAATGCCCAGTGAACGTCACGTACCAGCGTGTATAGTGCTAACAGTAAAATTCGGAGGCGGTGGTGTTATGATGTGGTCGTGTTTTTCATGGAGGGGGCTTGCAATCCTTGTTGTTTTGCGTTACTGTATCACAGCACAGGCCTACATTGATGTTTTAAACACCTTCTGGCTTACCACTGTTGAAGAGCAGTTCGGGGATAGCGATTGCATCTTTCAACACGATCAAGTACCTGTTCAAAATGCAGAGCCTGTGGCGGTGTGTTTACACGGCAATAACATCCCTGTAACGGACTGGCTGGCCTGCACAGAGTCCTGACCTAAATCCTATAGAACACCTTTCGGATGTTTTGGAACGCCGACTTCGTGCCAGGCCTAACCGACGACATCGATGCCTCTCCTCAGAGTAGTACTCCGTGAAGAATGGGCTGCTATTTCCCTAGAAATCTTCCAGCACCTGATTGACCGTATGCGTGCGAGAGTGGAAGCTGCCATGAAGGTTAAGTTCGGGCCAATACCATATTGAATTCCAGTTTTACCGATGGAGGGCGCCACGAAGTTGTCATTTTCAGCCAGCTGTCCGGATACTTGTGATCACATAGTGTATATGCATACTGAGCGGTTGCAGTGTTAGGATGCCAGTATGCACCATCTATTTGCCTCTGCAGGCAGTAACTGCGCTTTTAGGGGTCACTACGGTATGAAGCAGTTGGTCATAATATTTTGGTTTGTGTATATTAATATAAAATTTTTAATATGTTGGTATCTATGAGAACTATCCTGAAAAAATAAGTTAGATAAGAGAAATCGAGACAGTACGAAAGACAGAGGAAGAGAATTACGTACTAAGGAGAAAAATGTCTACATACTACCTTTTGGCTCTCTAGTACACAGATATATGCTCATCCGAAATCCGAGAGGCAATTGCTACAGCGCTACTGTATTGTAACCCACTGCTTCACCAGAGAATCTTAATGCATAATTCAACTCTGCACTAAACTAAACTGCACTATTGTTCTTGTTGTCACAAGAAAAATTTTTCTCATTTTGTCTAGATTGTTAGCTACTGGAACGCTGAGGCACAACTCAAGGACTGTATTGCAAAGCAATGCCACCAAAAGCTGTAGACATCGTGAGATGGTTTTCAGAGTCTCAGGAAATTCTTCTTGGTCCTCTTTGAGTCTCATCTTCTCAGTGAATCCCGCATTTCGTTGTGTCCCGACTGTTCTGCCTTAGAGCATCTCGTGATCACGTTGAACTGTGCTGCAGTTCGTAACATTTTTTTTTTTGTCAGTAGGTTGTGCTACAGCTACTCGTTTCTTATTATGTTACGGAATTGTGCTTTACCAAAGATGTTCCTGTCCTCAATACTTTGTCCATCGTGAAATGAATTCACAGTTGCGAATATGGACAACCGTTGTACAATGGAACGATGACAATGAAAATTAGTACCAGACCTGGACTCGAAGACGCTTTTCCAGCTTATTGCGAGTGGTCGCCTTACCATTAGTCTAGCCGAGCGCGCTTTGTGGCAGATCCCACTTTTCTATATGTCGTCAACCATGTGTCATTCGTGCTCGGATAGCCTAATGATAAAAAAATTATTCAAATGACTCTAAGCACTATGGGACGTAACATCCGATGTCATCAGTCCCCTAGACTTAGAACTACTTAAACCTAAGTAACCTAAGGATGTCACATACATCCATGCCCGAGGCAGGATTCGAACCTGCGACCGTAACAGCAGCACGGTTCCGGACTGAAGCGCCTAGAACCGCTCGGTCACAGAGCCGGCACCATAATGATAGGGCGACCGCTAGTGGTACAGGAATCAGGGGTCGAGTCGCGGTCCGGCACAAATTTTCGTTGTCATCTTCCCACTCGTCCGCCCCCGGCAGCTGAGTGGATGCCGACGCGGTAGTTCAGCGTGTTCGGTCAGAGGGTTAGCTACCCTCCGCCCCGAAGATGTTCAACGGACAATGTAGAACAAAATGAGACGAAACAAATAAAAAAAAGTGGTCACCGCGACAGAATGTCAATCCTAAGGGCCCGGGTTCGATTGCCGGCTGTGTTGAAGAGTTTCTCCGCTCAGGAAATCGAAAGACTTCACCTGGCGAACGGTCTACCCGACGGGAGGCCCTAGTCACACGACATTTACATTTTTTTTTATCGTTCCTCTATACAACTGATGGTTGTCTATATTCACAATTGTGAATACATTTCATGTATTTCCTAATGGCTATAGTCGCCGCAGTGCCTGTTCCTTGCGACATGCATGCATATCCGTGCGTAGTACTTCTGAACGACACCAGCACTGCAATATCGTTTCCTATGGTATCGCTCTCGTGGCTCCTGTGGCTAGTGTCTCCTCCACCTTGTCATATTCATTCTTTCTGAACAAAAACTGCATCTTACTTAGCTTATATTACGAATGTCCTTGAATTATTAATGCCGATACCTTCTTTTTCTGTTTTTGGTCACCAGCCTTCTGACAGGTTCGATGAGGCCCCCCGTGATTACCTCTGGTATGAAAAACTCAGTGCCTCTCTTACTCCCAAACTCCTGAATGGTTTGTTTTATATGTTTTGTCCTATATCTTCCCCTAAGTCTACCTCCAAACCTACACTCATACTCTGCAAACGACTCTGAAGTGCGTGCTAAAAGTTACTTCCCATTTTACAAGTTATTAGGGATCCTTCCCGTTCCGTTCACATACAGAGCGCAAAAGAATGATTGCTTAACTCCCTCTCTCAGCGCTGTAATTAATGTAATCTTTTCCTCATATACCCTACGGGAGCAGTACGTACGGGACTGTAGTATATACACATCGATTAAATCTGGTTATTGAAACTTCGTAAGTGATAGTTGGCTTCTGTGTTCAGGTGTCTGCCAATTCAGCTCCTTCAGCATCTCTGTGACACTCTTCCACGGGTCAAACAAATTTGTCAAGAACAGAAAAGATGCACCTTTTGTTTCAATAACTGCATTGTAAGTGGATCGTCCAAAAGGTGGTACATGTCAGAAAAAAAAGAATACACAAATTTTATTTACTAAGAAAAAGACATATGTTAAGGTACCTTGCCCAGGTCGTCACGAATTTGGAGTAAGTCAAAAAATCTTGAAAATATTGTCATTTACGAGCTAATAGCAAAGGTGTCACAAAACATGTAAACTTCCAAAATACTAAGGTATATATGACAATTCTTAGGCTACTGTAGTCATGCAGCATCAAACAGGAAAATCATTTTAGAACACATATTTTCAATGAACGTATTCCTGCACTGAATTTGTATAGAACTCAGATTAAACATAATAGTAGCTTTATTTGATGTTACTAGTAACGTGTAGACATCAATTGGTTCTCCTAATAAATTCGTGGATGAAGTAGCAGGAGTTGGCCATCTACAAATCTTTTAGACTCCACTTAAACCGAACCTTATTAGTAGATAAACTTTATATGGCTGCTGGCAAGCTGTTGACAATGTCATTTTCCTGGACTAAAGTTACTGACTTTAAATCTTTGCGAAGATTATTCTTGCTTCCAGTACTGATTCAATGAACGGAGTTATAGCTTTGAGAAAGAGATATATATTTGTAACTGAAAGGTCTGACTTATTTGTTAATAAACGCGCCCTGTAGTAACAAATGACAAGCGAGTGCAAATACTCGTTATTGTCACAAGATAACACGTAAAACCAAGTTGTACTGATCAGTAAGAACGAGGGAAACGCTCTTTGTTTCCACAAAACTAAAGGTAAATTATCCTTCAGTTGGTTCCTGTGCACAAGGACAACACCGACACAATGAAATGAACCACTTGGGAATACAACGTTATTTTTATTTTTTAATGGGTCATCTAATCAGGATAAAGTGTATGAAAAGTTAAAGGATTTTGAAAGCTAAGTCAAGTCTGAGATTAACAGTTATTTATTTGCTATAGTGATTGTACAAAATGAAATTGACAGATAGCAAAGATCTATACGTTTACGTCCGATTACATAATGACGCCTAACACAGAGTCGAGGTACCAAAAAGACTGTGTGGAGTAAGCGCAGATGATAGGCATCATTTTTTCCGCTGTGAGCCAAAATCTGCGGTTTGTTTCAACCTGGGTTCGATTCTCGGCGGGGTCAGGGATTTTCTCTGCCTCGTGATGACTGGGTGTTATGTGATGTCCTTAGGTTAGTTAGGTTGAAGTAGCTCTAAGTTCTAGAGGACTGATGACCACAGATGTTAAGTCCCATAGTGCTCAGAGTCATTTGAACCTTTTTTTTTTTGTTCCAACCTGCTCCCTCAATAGCCAATAGCGCTCTGCCGTTACTCTAATGGGTACCATCATTCACCATACGTTCGAGCTGCTGACAACAGACACCTACTCTTTTGGATTTGCCTCCTCTTGACAAGGAACCACAGGTTTCCCAGCAGGTGAAGAAAGTCTCGATGGTACAGTGGTCGGTTTTAGTGGAAGACAACACATTGAACTTTCTTCTAAGGGGGATGAATATATGATGCAGCGTTCTTCTTGATTCCTGTCTCCCCTGTACGGAGCACCTAGTCCTGCCACTAACATGCCACTCACAGTCCAACAGACGAGTGGTGACAGATCTCGTACCTCCTGTAGACAAGACAGTATCCGAAGGAGAAGACAGTAATTGTTCTGTCTGCGGTGTCTCAGTACACGACTCTCACGAGCTCTTCCACCACACACAGATGGTAGAGCACTTGCCCGCGAAAGGCAAAGGTCCCGAGTTTGAGTCTCGGTCGGGCACACAGTTTTAATCTGCCAGGAAGTTTCATATCAGCGCACACTCCGCTGCAGAGTGAAAATCTCATTCTGGAAACATCCCCCAGGCTGTGGCTAAGCCATGTCTCCGCAATATCCTTTCTTTCAGGAGTGCTAGTTCTGCAAGGTTCGCAGGAGAGCTTCTGTAAAGTTTGGAAGGTAGGAGACGAGGTACTGGCAGAAGTAAAGCTGTGAGTACCGGGCGTGAGTCGTGCTTCGGTGGCTCAGATGGTAGAGCACTTGCCCGCGAAAGGAAAAGGTCCCGAGTTCGAGTCTCGGTCGGGCACACAGTTTTAATCTGCCAGGAAGTTTCAACTCATGTTTGATTGCAGTGTCCACAACGGGACTGCATTGTGGTATTATGTTTTATAGAACAGCAGAGATATTAGAATAAGTCTGTTTATTTTCATTTAATTACTGGGTCAACCTAAAAATATTTTTAATTCCATATAAGAAACAGAAAAAAGATTTCAATTACTTCACATTTTTCTTTATTTTTATTTCATTCCCTACACCCCCATATGGGTGGGGGGTGGGCGGTCAGGGGTATAATACTCAGCTCTTCACCCAAGAGTATTCATAAAAAGATAAAAATGTGACAGAAGAATAAACATATGAGGACTCTTCATGTTTTAAGTTGGAAAGATTAACGATGGAGAGCTAAAAGGACGATGAATTACACAGTTTAAAAGCACTGTTGTGATGACGTGAAATTCTTCTATGAAAAAAACACTGGACCGTTTCCCTTTCACTTAGCGTCTGAAGGAAACGCACTCAGTGAAAAAGTATTCTGGGAGGAGCAAAATATGTTCCCTAGAGGTTCAGGGGTGTGTGGTTGAGGAGATAGGCGTCTGTTAGATGGTGAAACTATGGAGATGGTAGGTAGGAGGTGATTCAGATAGTGGGAATACAGACAATGGAAAGGACAGAGGACGATGAGGAGTAATGGTGTGTGGGTAGGGTAGTGGTCAGAAGAAGAAAGGGATGTGTGTGGGTGTACAAAGAGAAGGAGAGAGAAACCCTGATGTGGAATGGGGTATGTGGGGAAGGGTTAAAGCTGGTACAAGGAATAAATGTCAGGGCAGATTCCATTGTGGGAATGGGAGTTGGTTGAAGTTACCCTGAGATGGGATACGAAGTGTGTGTATGTGTAGAGATGGAGGTATGTGTTTGTGGAGGCACAGCATAGTACTAGGGTTGGTGATAGGAGGCGATGCAGTGGGGTTATTGGAATCGAGTTTACAGACAGTACAGGAGATGCAGAGGTGTTCGATGTGAATGAAAGATATGCAGAAAGCGAGACAGAGTGCATGGCATAAGGGACCTGGAGGGACTTACAGAACTTGGGTGGAGGGGGTGGGGGTGGGAGAGCGGATATCCGTACAACATTGGCATAATAATAAAAGTGGATGGGCTGGATCAGGATTTTGCAGGTGTAGAGATTAGGCCAAGTTAATCCTGTTAGTAGTTTAGTCTATTGTGGGTTTTGTGTTGAATGGTTAGGAGCAGAGATCTCCATGTTAGTTTCTGGTCAAGGGTTAGTCCAATATAATTTAGTGTATTAGTTAACTGGACAGAATAGTCGTAAATGGTAGAAATCATGGAGTCAGAAGATGCAAGTGATTTGTCCTATGGTTATTGCCAGGGTCTTGAGGAGCAATTGGTTACACCAGGAGGTAAACTGATTGAGGTGGATTTGGAAGGATCATTGGGATTTCTGGAATGTAGGGTAGAGGACAAGGAAGGTGGTAGGAGGAGACATCAGTAAGAGGTTTGTGTGGTTTGAGGAAAAGAATTCTTGAGGTTTTCCAAAGCTCAGAATAGTTACCTGTCGAGAGGTTAATAGTGTAAAGGGTCGCAAGGAGAGGGGGCATTCTTTAAGGTGGCCATAGGTGATGCCTCTCGACCAGGGGATGTGGTGTGTTTTCTGTAAAATAAGTATTTGATGTCATGTGATCTGATTGGTGTATTTAATTCTGTTTGTGGTGTGTTGCCCAAGTATTCAAAGCTGGGAGCCAGGGTCGGGATGGCAGTGTTAATACGTTTGTGGATAGTAGGAACAGAGTGTAATCAAAACGAGGGTCATCAGGGATGTTGATGACATCAGAGAGGTAGGATGCAAAGTGGTCACCTATATTCAGGTTACCAGATATGAGATGGTCGCTGTGGAGGAGCGTGTAGTAAGGTATGGTGTTATTGCCTATGAGTCGATGGAATGCTTTCTGGTACTTGGAAGACTTGATAGGGACTGAGTGTCGAGTCTGGTGCATGTCTGTCGCCAATACTGGTGTTCCTTTTTTCATTTAATAATTTCCTGATACTTCTTTGAATTTGCTGGTGGCTTGAGAGTGTGTTCCAGTCACAAGTTTGCTGGGAGAAGTGATAAATGTGGTGGGATTTTCAAAAGAGGATTAGGGCTTGTGGCGGGATGGTGCGGACATATGGTGTTGGTAGGGATGTGGGTGGATATAGCATTTGACAAGATCTGCTGCAGGAAGAATGTGGTGTGATGGATATGGTCAGGTTGTTGGAAGGTCAAGGATGGCTTACAGTCTGGGTTTATATGAGGTGTTGGTATCAAAGCAGTATGGGAGTAGTCTTGGATAACTCTTGGATGGAGATTCGGATGGGGTGCACAGGGATGAAGTTGGGTGTATGAGATGATGAGGAGTACAGGTAAGTAGTCACTTCCAATAAGATCGAGGACTTCTGCAGTAAGGTGTCCAAGGAGGTTGGGAGATGCTAGGATGATAATAGAGGTGCTGCTGCTTTTAGGATGCGAACAATGTCACCTTGGAAGGCGCTGGTAATCTAACACCACCACTGGAGTTCTGCTGGGGATCTACTATGAATGCTGAGGTCAGCAACAATAATATAGGTGTGAAAGGTACGATCTATGTGGATGAGGAAGCCATGGGGTATGGATGTGATTAGGTCAGATGTAGACAGTTGCACAAGTATGGAAAAAGAGGGTACGGATAAGACGTTTGGTGGGAATGTTGTCTAAGGGTTGTGGTTGAACAGGGGTATTCTTATGATGGCCAATCGACGCTCGACCTCTGGCCAGGGGAAGGGGTTATCTCTATGGTGGGGGATATAGGGAGTTCAGATGGTGTGATGGACTTGGATGAACGTTTCGTTGAGTATAAAGGATGGACGATGTGTTGAGATGGGGTATATATTAAATGATGTTTGTTGGTGACTAGGAAGCAAATGTTGTGGTACAAGATTTACTAGTGCTGTCGCGCCATTACAAGGAAAGTAACAGAGATGTGCATGGTTGAGGACTGAATGGACCATAAACTAGGGTATTGACGCAGGTGAAGAAGAAGTGGACCTTTTTGTGGGAGTAGGTGGCTTGGGTGTTGAGATGAAATACATAATTAGCAGCAAATAGTATTTGTTGAAGGTGTGGTTGTTGGAATGGATAAATATTTGGAGGATGACTGTTTTGAATTTGATAACGTCTTGAGCAGTGGGAGTTAGGTAGAGGGAATTGCTAGTATAAAGGGAGTATCAGTGGGATGGATTGGGACGGTGAGTTTTCGTTTGATTGGTTAAGGCGTGGCTTTGCAGTTCGTAAAATAGGTGGGGTGGGAATCATTGCAAGTGTTGCAGGTATGAGGAGAACCTAGATTAAGGCACTGTTTAAGAAAATGGCATACTTTGCAATGTGGACCGGTAGGTGGGTTTTTACAATCTGCATTTAAGTGATCATTGTAACGAAGACTCGTTACAAAGCAGTAGGACTGGGAATGGAATTTGGAATGTTAAACTAAGTGGCGATGATGATATATCAGGGCTCCCTCTTTAAGGATTCAATAAATACATAGACTAGGCGAGTAGGACCATGATTACTGTTGATCCATAGGGCTTTTCAGACCTCTAAACTCTCGTTGATAGTCAGTTCAGATTCCACTTTCGCATCCATAATCTCAAGATCAACCTTGGTGATCACTGTGGTGAGGATGACAGGATGGTGGAGAAGTTGGGATTGTGTGGGACATGATACAGTGGTAAGGGCTGTTAAGGCTTTGGGACCAAAGGTAATGCGGGGAAATTTGGAGAGGAGGTCAATTTGGAAGTTGGGGTTGCGGGACATAACACATAGTCTTTTCTAGGGATGATTTGTTGGATATGGAGGCTAGGTAGGTATTTTTAGATTTCGAGTGTGAAGGGATTTCAGTTTGAGGAAGTTGGGATGTGGGTTGGAGAGGACAAAGATGTGGATGATAGGAGAGGACGTTGAAAGGGGCAGGAGTTGTGTCCATTTGTGTTGGTATCGTCGGTATCAATTATCGGTTTTTTTGGTGTGGGAATAGGACTTATGTCAATGTTTTGTCATTTAGTTGGTTTTTAAGGGTTGTTCCAGGGAAGGGTGGTTCAAATGGCTCTGAGCACTATGGGACTTAACATCTATGGTCATCAGTCACCTAGAACTTAGAACTACTTAAACCTAACTAACCTAAGGACATCACACAACACCCAGCCATCACGAGGCAGAGAAAATCCCTGACCCCGCCGGGAATCGAACCCGGGAACCCGGGCGTGGGAAGCGAGAACGCTACCGCACGACCATGAGATGCGGGCAGGGAAGGGTGGTTGTGGGATGGTGGGCAGATGGATGTGACGTTGTTGAGGGTTATCTTTGAGCACACTATGCTTTGGTTATTGTCGTGAGGTTCGATAAGGCGATGCTGCTGACGTCATCTGAAGCAACTGTCGCTTGGCAGTCTGTTACATGTGTGGCAGTGGTGGATCTGGTCGGTAATGAGACATGGCTGAAAGAGAAATTATAAGGGGAGCTGGGGACGGAGAGAGATGCATGGGTTACAGCTGTTGTGGGAGGGTAGGTAGGTGCGGGGGGGGGGGGGGCGAGAGGACGTGCTCCATGTGGTGACAGTAGGATCAGGAGAAGGAAGCGTATAGATGATAGTTGTTGTGGGATGATTCATGAAAGCGGAAATTGATGAGTGGCACTGAATGGAGTGAGCGGCCATCGAAGGGGTGCCGGGACCACAGTGACAGGTTGTGGTGGAGTTGCAAGCGATTAGAATGTCTCCGATGTGATACGGTGGCAGCGATAAATAGGTGGAGGCTGCAGTGGTTACAAACATGTGATAAAACGGCGACGACTGGTTGATGGAGACAAAAACTGGCAGTAAATATTTCAGCTGACAATGACCAGCGGCGAGGGCCAGGTCAGGATGTGACGATGACTGGCAGCTTAGGTGATGACAGCTAGCAAGCACTGGCAGCGAAAGCGATTACTGGCAGCGAAGACAAAGGGGATGACGACGGCGACGGCGGCAGCGATAACGATAACGTAAACAGCTGGAAACTTATCCCAATTGGAATTGTAGCGCTGAGAATAGCCCAGGCAATATTTATTCCTGGGAGGAACAGCGGTTCCAACCCTCGTATGTTACGTCAAGAGAGAACTTTTTTAAGCGCATAGCGTTAATTTACGATTAAAACAGTGTACAGTCCTCTTGAAAGGGAAAACTAAATGTAATATGGTATGTGAGTTATAAGATAACGGGGTATCCAAAAGAAACCGAACTAATTTTTTGGTGGACAGATCTTTTTTAGTACCGCGTTTTGGCGCTAGGAGCGCCTCGTGCCACGAAATCTCGTCGTATGAAATCACACATTAAAATAAATGGTGAGTTATTCTTCTAATGGGAGAGGAGTCGTCTATTCAGAGCTTGTTTCGCAGGGTCAGGCTGTTAACCACGATTTCTACGTGGAAGTTTTGAATATATATCGCAACAGTGTGCGGCAGTGTGTGCCTGATTTTTTGCATTTGGATGAATGGTTTTTCCACTATGACATTGCTCTTGCTCACACAGCCCTGCCTGTACGACAGACCTTGACCAAAAATGGTATGACGTCTGTTCCTATGACGCCCCCCCCCCCCCCCCCCCCCCCCGCCGGCCACACGCACTCACACGACCATGTCCCGTGCGACTGTTTTTGTTTCCTAAAATGAAAGGAGAAGCGAAAGGAAAGGGTTTTGCTGATGTTGGTGAGGTGAATAAAAAAAGAACAAACAAGACGGAGGCGCTGTTAAACATAAAAAAGATGCCAGAATCTCTTCGAGTGTGCTAGTTCTGCTAGGTCGCAGAAGAGCTTCTGTGAAGTTTGGAAGGTAGGAGTCGAGGTACTGCCAGAATTAAAGCTGCGAGGATGGGTCGTGAGTCATGATTGGGTAGCTCAGATGGTAGAGCGCTTGCCCGCGAAAGGCAAAGGTCCCGAGTTCGAGTCTTGGTCCGGCATACAGTTTTAATCTGCCAGGAACTTTGATCAAAAAGATGAATTTAAACACTGTTTTGACAAATGGAATAAAAGATTAGACAAATGTATTAGTGCACGCGGAGAGTACTTTGAAGGGCACTGAAGGTTTGCGCTTAGAATGTGAATAAATAGGTTAAAATTTTTTTTCTTTTGGGTGCCCTCTCGAATGTGCTACAGTAACTGTAAATCTCAAACGGCGACTTACTATGAGATATGTTATGGATAACACACGTAAGTTCCAAAAATTGTCATAACATGTACGTTCTATCACGTTGATACATACTGAAATTGGGGTGAAAGATTCTGTGAACAAGGGTACTATTGTCAGAGTTGATTAAAACTGATGTTATTGCACAAAATACGTTTTCCGCGGCACACGACTTACGAAAATGCACAATGCAGCACAACACAGGCACGAGTTTTGATACAATCAACACGAAAAACACGTTTAAATTTAACGCGAAATGCTTGGATCTAAGTTTTGAGGTGAACTTATTTAACATATGCGATTATACTCCGACTCAAAAGAACTACCGGGAGTCAGCATATACACTTAAATACACACATCAAAAAAAGTATTGCATCACCCTGGTTCCCAGAACTCCTGAAGACAGATGTTGGCTGTGGATATTATATCACAGACACAGTGCCTTTGACTGTTCAGAGATGTCACTAAACCCGCCCAAAGATGTAAACAACCATGCATGAGCAACGCCTATTAGACGGAGGGGGTCCGACATCCGATCAGTTCCAATCATTCCACCAGAAAGGAGGTACACAGCAAGTGTTGGCGGTAGTTCAACCATGCCTAGACGGTCGATACCGCGGTTCGATCGCGTCCGCATTGTTACTTTGTGCCAGGAAGGGCTCTCAACTATGGAGGTGTCCAGGCGTCTGGGAGTGAACCAAAGCGATGTTGTTCGGACATGGAGGAGATACAGAGAGACAGGAATTGTCCATGACATGCCTCGCTCAGGCCACCCAAGGGCTACTACAGCAGTGGTACCTACGGATTATGGCTCGGAGGAAACCTGACAGCAACGCCACCATGTCCTACTATAGATAGCAAAACCACCCCACACTGTCTCATGAAGTGAGGGCAAGTGACACTGCTGATGGCGAACAGTCCGTCAGGTGGCGCCGTCAAGGTTGGCGGCCGCCTTGCTGCTACTCGCGAGGAGTAGGCTACGTGCCGGCTCCGCGATTCACCCTCTCCCTTCCCTCATCATCATCATCATCGTACAACACAGACTCTGCTCTACACATCTCAAACACACACGTAGGTTTAAAAAACTGTAGTGGAGCATCTTGCAAATAAATAAACAAAAAAAAAAAAAGACTGCCTGTTCCAAACTAACAGAGATCTGGCCACAGTGGCAGGCCATAAATAGGCCGTCACATCATGAGACCTTCCCTCTGGTGGTGGATTTACTGCTTGTTCCACAGTTACCACTAGCCGTGTTGCCAAGCTGAGGGACGTATCGATAGAGTGTGATAAGAAAAGGGTAGCTCCGCGTAGCACAAATACCCCACCCCCCTTAAATTCGAACAGAAGTGGTTGGGGTTGGTTAATGGTCAGACAGTGCCCCAGCTTCCTTGTTAATCATGACAGTTTTAAGTTGGCTCATGTGGGCCCTAATACAGTTTTGTAAAGAGGAGCATGAATCAGAATATTGACTGGGGATATGGCTTTAACCACCTTATAAAGCTTCACATGACTCGGTAGCATTTTCTAGGTGACGTTCTGAGCATTTCGTGCAGTCACAGGACATCGTGTTACAACTCAAACTGTGCGCAATATGCTGCATGTTACGGAACTTCACTCCCGACAACCTTGGCGAGGTCCATCTTTGCAACCACGACACCATGGAGCGCGGTACCGATAGGCCTAACAACATGCCGAATGGACCGCTAAGGATTGGCATCACGTTCTCTTCACCGATGAGTGTCGCATATGCCTTCAACCAGACAGTCGTTGGAGACGTGTTTGGAGGCAACACGGTCAGGCTAGTAGTATGTCTATGTTCGTTCTGGAACTCTTTGATGACGTATATACGCAACGAGGACGCTTACTACACCGCACCGTACCCATCTGACTCATCCCGCTCTGACCGTTCTCCGAGGGCGGGCAGCCGACCAGATGAGTCGGTTACGTACACTCACTCACACACACACACACACACACACACACACACACACACAATGTTTACAATTACACTTTGCTTTGTGATCAAATATACTAGGATTTGTTGAAAGGACACACACACACACACACGCACTATGTTTACAAATCACAGTTTTCTCTGTGATCAGTATATACACACACACACACACACACAATTACAGTTTTCTCTGTGTGTGTGTACAAGAGGTTAAAATTTGCATAATTTAATATGGAAATGTTGTGAACTTCCCTTTCTTACCAATTATCGGTTCAAGTATTAAAAGGGTAGGTTTAAGCCGGTTGAGGTGGAAAAAAACACCTTGCGTGTGTCGTTTTTCCAGTTTGTTGTGCAAGTGTAGGTTAGTTCGATTCGTGTACCACGAAAATAGGTTGATCGGTTAACCACTAACAAAGTTCGGTTTAAGTACCACGGAGATAGTTCGTTGTGAGTACCACGTCCTGTGTACCACGACTGATCAAGTCTGTCGCTATCCTTCGACTTTACCAGAAAAGTGCCGGCGACAAGGAGAACTGGAGTAAATGTAGCAGCCAATATTCCTCACCCCTTGCAGTAATGGGAACTAAACCAAAAAGGTCGCAGATTTTGGAAATGGAAGACGTACCACCAATATCTGCATCTGAGAAACTGCACTTTACGTGTCCTGAAAATTTCCGTCGAAAAGTTTGCAATGTATCCTTTGTCAAAGGCTGTCTTCTGTTTGCTAATACTGACATAACCACCAATTTTAAGTGTCGAAGGGCGTGAATCGATCATTTTGATTGTATTATACACCTCCGCTGGCTGCATTTTAATAGTCCTGTGTTTCGTGTGATTATATTTCTTTACGAATCCTTGTACAGTATTAATCAATTTGTAGGAGCCCTGAGCAGTAAATTTTCTGAACATAAGACTCTTGAGAGTTCTGCTGAAACGTTCAACTACAGAAGCTTTCATATTTGAAAAAGTGGACTAATGATTAATTCGGAGATGTTGCACTAACTTTTTGAAACTAGTATTGTAGAATTATTTCCCAATATAAGTTTTATAAGTGCACTGGAAACCGTCTGCTTTCTGTGTAATTTTTTTAAATCGCGTTTGCACCTGCAACACTGCCTTTAGTTTTCATAGCAGCAACCCATGCGTATTTGGAATAAACATCAACCACTGTTAATAAATAATTATATCCAGAATTCCATTTCGAATATGTAATCATGTCAGTTAAGTATACTTGATGGAGGTTGCCAAATCCTTTTGTGCCAACTGCCTACCTAGGATACGTTCAACGGACAGGACGATGAAGCTCATCAGCAATCGCAGCTTGCATCTCTCTTTAACTTTATGCTTATTGAATACATCTGCCCAAGCCTAGTTCAAGGCCGTTGGATACTCTACAAAAGGGACCACTACTGTTAGTAATAACGTCTCTACTACGGTATTAGGGGGAATGGAATTAATAATGGACGACAAAATGAAAAAAATCGGAAAGGCAATTACAATCTGTTCGGGAGGAAAACAAAGAAATGTGGGAGGAAAACAAACAAATTGAGGAGAAAATCAAAACTACGTTGAACACGTTAACAGATACTGTCAATAATTTGCAATCCGAGCTTACTGAGATGTTCGATGAAAAACATGATGAGCTCAGAGAGGGATGTAAAGTCAAACGCGTAGAAATCGAAGCAGAAACCGAGGAATTTCGTACCCGTGTTGACAAAAAAATGCAAGCAAATAATTGAACTGGTTAGTAAATCTCTGGAGAAAACACAGGCGCAATATGATGAGATCATTAAAATCAATAATACAAGCAAGAAAGACAGAAATCGATGATTATAATGGTTAACGGCGTACGGAGCTAGTGCAACGAATTAGTCTGGAACCGCGCGACCACTGCGGTCGCAGGTTCGAATCCTGCCTCGGGCATGGATGTGTGTGGTGTCCTTAGGTTAGTTAGGTTTAAGTAGTTCTAAGTTCTAGGGGACTGATGACCTCAGAAGTTAAGTCCAATAGTGCTCAGAGCCATTTGAACCATTTAGTGCAATGAATTGAACAATGAAGTACACAAAATCCGTAACGTAACGACTGGCAGTCACGAAAAGTCAGTCGCATTTAGTAAAAAGAATTTGTGTAACGAAATTAATGCTGTGAGTTCAGAACTCACAGAAGTTACGACTTTAAATCACAAATTTAATTGAAATATCTACAACTAGTGACAGAAGACTGCTAGTGCTCCACAGCAATAAGGGTAAACAATATGAAAATTGTCAAGAAAAAAATTCGGAATATGAAAACGTGCTTGTTTTTCGAAAGTCAAGTGAAAGTGCCACCTCCGGCATGTGACCAGATGAGAAGAAACGCCGATTCCAAGAACTATCCCACTGAAGATGCATTAAAGTAAAATGCAAGACACGTCTAAAGAAAATAAAATACACTGCAGCAAGAGAAGACGGTTTTTGTTTACAAAACGAATATCTCTTCGCAATGTTCGCTCGAAAACTCGTTGAAACGGATCTGCGTTCACTGACAACAGAAATTCCTGTCAATTTTAGAGCTTCGTAGGCGCGTTGAACAGTCTGCGTTGATATACCAACAAATCTATCTTCTATGATACTGTATCTGTACATTGAGCAAATAGTATAGGCAAAAAAGGAGACATTTGAAAAGGGAATTAAACTTCAAAGAGAAGAAATGAAAACTTTCGAGTTAGCAAGACCAGCATTTCTCAAAACACAAAATTTCCTTTCATCGAATATGAATTAAAGTGCTACGAATTCATTTCACAGTTCAGACAAGGAGAGAATATTTGAACAATAGTGTTACACGAAGAAGGTTTTATACGTGGAAGAGACCTGGAGACACTGGAATGTTTCAGATTGATTATATAATGGGAAGACGGAGATTTTGGAACCAGGTTTTAAATTGTAAGGCATTTCCAGGGACAGATGTGGACTCTGATCACATTTTATTGGTTATGAACTGCAGATTAAAAGCGAAGAAACTGCAAAAAGGCTGGAATTTAACGAAGTAGGACCTGGATAAACTAAAGAGGTTGTACAGAAATTCAGAGGGAGCATTAGGGAACGACTGACAAGAACAGGGGAAATGAATACAGTAGAAGAAGAATGGGTGGCTTTGAGAGACGAAATAGTGAACGCAACGGAGGACCAAATACGTAAAAAGATGAGGGCTAATAGAAGACCATGGCAAACACAAGAGATATTGAATGTAATCGATGAAAGGAGAAAACATAAAAAAATGCAATAAATGAGGCAGGTGAAAGGGAATACAAACGTCTAAATGAGATCGACAGGAAATGCAAAATGACTAAGCAGGAATGACTAGAGGACAAATGTAAGGATGTAGAGGCGTATATTACTAGTGGTAAGATAGATGCTGCATAAAGGAAATTTAAAGAGACCTTCAGAGGAAAGAGAACCACTTGTACGAATATCAAGAGCTCAGATGGAAAACCAGTCCTAAGCAAGGAAGGGAAAGCAGAAAGGTGGAAGGAGTATATAGTGAGTGTAAACAACGGTGATGTACTTGAAGGCAATATTATGGAAATGGAAGAGGACGTAGATGAAGATGAAATGGGAGATATGATACTGCGTGAAGAATTTGACACAGCACTAAAAGACCTAAGTCGAAACAAGGTCACGGGAATAGACAACATTCCGTTAGAACTACTGATAGCCTTGGGTGAGCCAGCCATGACAAAACTCTTCCATCTGGTGGGCAAGACGTATGAGACAGGCAAAATACCTTCAGACCTCAAGAACAATATAATAATTCCAATCCCAAAGAAAGCAGGCGTTGACAGGTGTGATAGAAGATTGGTTAAGGAAAGATAAAGCCTATGTTTATGGCATTTGTAGACTTAAAGAAAGCTTTTGACAATGTTGACTGGAATACTCTCTTTCAAATTCTAAAGGTTGCACGGGTAAAATACAGGAAGCAAGAGGGTATTTACAATTTGCACAGAATCCAGAAGGCGGGTATAAGACTTGAGGGGCACAAAAGGGGAGCAGTGGTTGAGAAGGGAGTGTGACAGGGTTGTAGACTATCACCGACGTTATTCAAAATGTATAATAAGCAAGCTGTAAACGAAACAAAAGAAAAATTTGGAGTAGTAATTAAAGTTCAGGGAGAAGAAATAAAAACTTTGAGGTTTGCCAGTGACACTGCAATTTTAGCAGAGACAGCAAAGGACTTGCAAGAGGAGTTGAATGGGTCGGACAGTGTCTTGAAGGGAGGATATAGGATGAACATGAACAAAGGCAAAACGACGATAATGGAATGTAGTCGAATTAAATCAGGTGATGCTGAGGGAATTAGATTAGGAAATGACGTACTTAAAGTAGCAGATGAGTTTTGCTATTTGGGAAGCAAGATAAATGATGATGGTCGAAGTAGGGAGGATATAAAATGTAGACTGGCAATAGCAAGAAAAACGTTTCTGAAGAAGAAAGATTTGTTAATATCGAATACAAATTTAAGTCTCAGTAAGTCCTTTCTGAAAGTAATAGTCTGAAGTGTAACCATGTGTGGATGTGGAGCGTGGAGGATAAACAGTTTGGACAAAAATGGAATAGATGCTTTTGAGATGTGGTGCTACAGTAGAATGCTGTAGGTTAGATGGGTAGATCATGTAACTAATGAGGAGGTACTGAACAGAATTGGGTAGAAGAGATATTTGTTTGGTTTGGTTTGTGGGGAAGAGATATTTGTGTTACAACCTGAGCAAAAGAAGGGGGCGGTTGGTGGGACGCATTCCAAAGCATCAAGGGATCACCAATTTAGTACTGGAGAGAAGCGTGGGGAGTGAAAATCATAGAGGGAGACGAAGGGATGAAAACAGTAAGCAGATTTAGAAGTATGTAGGCTGCAGTAGTTACTCGGAGATGAAGAGGCTTGCACCATGGAGAGCTGCATCAAACCAGTCTTTGGACTGAAGACCACAACAACACATCGACAGTTTTATAGAAGAACGCTATAGATTATACAGGTACATTCGATAACTAACGAAGAGTTTTTAGCTTGTATTGCTGAGAAAAGAAAATTACGACATAATTTCGCTGGAAGAAGAAATCAGCTAGTAATCCCATCCTGAGGCATCACAGAAATGTCAATTTGGTAATTATGTTAAGTTTCAGGAGTAAAAATTGAAGAGGGAAACCGAGACTTGCCTACATTAAGCATGTTCAACTGGGTGCAAACTGCGTAGTTACAGAGAAGTAGAGGTTCGTACAGGATATACTAGCGTGAACACGTGCGTCTTCATTCCAAAGACCACAACAATGTACTTTCCAGTCACATTAATGTGACCTCCTGTCAAAAGCCTGAGTAACCACCTTTTGCAGTGCAGAATATTGCGAGAACATACACAGCAAGAGAGTCAACTAGGTTTTGGAAGGTACTGACAGAGATGTGGAGTCATGCCGACTCCAGTGCTGTGGTCAGCTGCGCTAGATTTCTCGGTTCAAAATCCATGACACGAACTCCCTGATCTAGGTGGTTCCACACATTCTCAATTGGATTTAAAATCTGGGAGTTTAGTGGCCATGGGAGTACGCTAAACAAATCCTGGTGCTCTTGAAACCACGCACGTACACTGCGAGCTGTGTGACACGTTGCATTGTCCTGCTCATAGATGTCATCATCTGCCCTTAGGAGAGGACATGGTCCCCCAGGGATAGATGCGTAATTTTGTTGATCCACTACGCCTTCCAGAATGACGAGATCACCCAAGATATGCCACAAAAACATTCCCCAGAGAATAAAGCTCCCTCCTCCAGCCTGAAAGTGTTGCTCTCAGACGTATCTCGCCATACACGCCCACGGCTATCTGTCCGATGCAACATGATTCATCTGCAAAAGCCACCTATCGCCACTCAGTTCGGAATACTAAATTGTACTTATATTTCGGAAATATAGGGGTAGTGCGACCTCCAGAGCAGATGAGAGGAAACGCAGATCACAGCAAACAGTAAGTAATTACCTACGAACCTTTTCGGAAACACAGGGATAGTCGAACTCCTGACCATATGAGAGGAAACGCTCTTGGTTGCCAATTATAATTCCATTATTGTGAGAGACGGAACATCATACCCGTTTCCTTACGTCTTACAGAATAATTATTAATAGAGTTTCAACGGCACTACAACTATTATACATGGCAATGCCCAAAATACATGAGCCATTGACAATAAAGTGACCACCGGCTACGTTCGACATCAACGTGCAATAACCACTCCCAGACGGCAGGTGGGAAACTAGCAGTGGAGGGTATATAAAGCGGAAAACAGTGAAGTCGTTGGCATAATGCGGGAACGGAGTGATTTATCTGACGTCCAGGGGGGTTTCATCATTGGCTTCTGGGCCAAGGGCGGAAGCATTACCGAAACGGCTGAGTTTGCTTGCTGCCATGGTTAAAGTATACCGTGCACGGCAAAAAGGCACTACCCAAAACCGGAGACGAAGCAGCTGTAGTGCGCTACGGGTCATAGATGACGGAGGTGAATGACAGCTGTGGAGATGTGTACAGGCGAGAAGACGTGCAGCTGTGGAGCACCTGACCGGCCAGATGAACCAAGGGGCTGATATTTGGTAGCATTTTCAGAATGATCGTCGAAGAAGCACTGTTGATACACATATCAGCCCCTTGGTGGGCAGTTATCACAAAATGTTCAAATGTGTGTCAAATCTTATGGGACTTAACTGCTAAGGTCATCAGTCACTAAGCTTACACACTACTTAATCTAAATTATCCTAATGACAAACACACACAACCATGCCCGAGGTAGGACTCGAACCTCCGCCGGGACCAGCCGCACAGTCCATGACTGTAGCGCCATAGACCGCTTGGCTAGTTCCGAGCGGCACAGTTATCACAAAAAGATTTGGCAACCTCCATCAAGCATACTTAACTGACATGATTACATATCCGAAATGGAATTCTGGATATAATTATTTATTAACAGTGGTTGATGTTTATTCCAAATACGCATGGGTTGCTGCTATGAAAACTAAAGGCAGTGTTGCAGTTGAAAACGCGCTTAAAAACATTTATACAGAAAGGAGACGGGTTCCAGTACACCTACAAACTTATCTTGGGAAATAATTCTACAATATTAGTTTCAAAAAGTTAATGCAACATCTGAGAAATAATCATTAGTCCACTTTTTCAAGTATGAAAGCTTCTGTAGTTGAATGTTTCAGCAGAACTCTCAAGAGTCTTATGTTCAGAAAATTTACTGCTCAGGGCTGCTATAAATTGATTAATACTGTGCAAGGATTCGTAAAGCAATATAATCACACGAAACACAGGACAATTAAAATGCAGCCAGCGGAGGTGTATAATAAAATCAAAATGATCGATTCACGCCCTTCGACACTTAAAATAGGCGATTATGTCAGTATTAGCAAACCGAAGACAGTCTTTGACAAAGGATACACTGCAAACTGGTCAACGGAAATTTTCAGAACACGTAAAGTGCAGTTTCTCAGATGCAGATATTGGTGGTACGTCTTCCATTTCCAAAATCCGCGACCTCACAGGCGAGCTCTTACCTGCTACCTTTTTGGTTTAGTTCCCATTACTGCAAGGGGTGAGGAATATTGGCTGATACATTTACTCCAGTTCTCCTTGTCGCCGGCACTTTTCTGGTAAAGTCGAAGGATAGCAAAGACTTGATCAATCGTGGTACACAGGACGTGGTACACAGAACGAACTATCTCCGTGGTACTTAAACGAACTTTGTTAGTGGTTAACCGATCAACCTATTTTCGTGGTACACGAATCGAACTAACCTACACTTGCACAACACACTGGAAAAACGACACACGCAAGGTGTTTTTTTCCACCTCAACCGGCTTAAACCTACCCTTTTAATACTTGAACCGATAACTGGTAAGAAAGGGAAGTTCACAACGTTCCCATATTAAATTATGCAAATTTTAACCTCTTGTACACACACAGAGAGAAAACAGTACTTGTAAACATAGTGTGTGTGTAGGGGGGGGGGGGGGGAATGTATGTGTGTGTGAGTGTACGTAACCGACTCATCTGGACAGCTGTCCGACCTGGGACAGCGGCCAGAGCGCGATGACTCAGATGGGTACGGTGCGGTGTAGTAAGCGTCCTCTTTGCGTATATACGTCTTCAAAGTGTTCCAGAACGAACATAGACATACTACTCGGGCTGACACACTGTCCAGCGAGTGGAGCAAGGAGGAGGTTCCCTACTGTTTTGGGGTGGCATTATGTGGGACCGACTTACGCCACTGGTGGTCATGGAAGGCGCCGTAACGGCTGTACGATACCTGAATGCCATCCTCCGACCGATAGTGCAACCATATCGGCAGCATATTGGCAAGGCATTCATCTTCATGGACGACAATTCGCCCCCCCGCCCCCCCCCCCCCCCGTGCACATCTTGAGGATGACTTCCATCAGTATGACGACATCGCTCGAACAGAGTGGCTAGCGTGTTCTCCAGACATGAACCCTATCTAACATGCCTGGGATCGATTGAAATGGGCTGTTTATGGACGATGTGACCCACCAGCCACTTCGAGGGATTTACGCCGGTTCGCCTTTGACGAGTGGGAAGATCTGGACCAACAATGCCTTGATGAACTTGTGTATAATATGTCCCGACAAATACAGGCATGCATCAATGCAAGATGATGTGCTGCTGGGTATTACAGGTACCGGTGTGTACAGCAATCTCGACCACCACCTATGAAGGTTTCGCTGTATGGTGGTACAATATGCAATGTGTGGTTTTCCTGAGCAATAAAAAGGGCTGAAATGATGTTTATGTTGATCTCTATGCCAATTTTCTGTACAGGTTCCGGAACCGAGGTGTACAAAGCTTTTTTATGTATGTATATGTAAATAAAGGGCAGTTTGCATGGGTTTTTGCACTTCGCTGGTTTCATGTCGCCTTTTACACTAGTGTATCAGCGACGAACACTGTAACGTTAGTATATCTCACAGAAACGATATAAATGTGGAAAACAACAAAGCAGGTCATCCGCCTGTGGTGGTTAATTGTGTTTGGCATCTACGGCTCCTTCTAGTAGTATAGAAGTTACTTCCTGGTGTCCTGACACGAGTAGCGTCATCTTGTCCCTGCTTCGAGGTAATAAGACGAAAACAGATGTTAGGGTTAGCGTCCCTTCGAAGACGAAATCATTACTTGCAGTAGGCGAGGCTGGTAGAAGAAAGTCGGCTGTGACCGTTCAAGCAACCATTCCTATATTCGCCTTAAGCGATTGTAGGGAAATCACTGAAAACCTAAAACTGCATGGTTGCAGGAAGTATTTAACCGTCATCCTCCTTAATACCAACCAAACGTCTTACTCATTGTGCCACTTTGTTCTAATATTCCTTTCCTCGTCCATTCTACAGAGAACCCCTTCCAACAAAACCCCTTGTTTCCCACGTCAGGATGCTCGACATTTGCCCTGACAACGCGATTTCCAGATCTTTCATCCAGTGTGGTCATTGGTTGTGGAGAGAGTGGCACGCTAACACTCGCCAGCCGCTAGAACTAAAAACCTCCCTCAAAGGTTTTATACCAGTTTCGTAATTTCCCAGGAAGTAATAACGGTTGTTGTTTTGCTTTGGTACTGTTTATTAAATACGTATACAGAACATCAACATGTACTTAGCATGTTTTGCAATGTTTGGAAAGTTACGTTAGTTTTCAAAACTGGCTCTGAGCACTATGGGACTCAACTGCTGAGGTTATTAGTCCCCTAGAGCTTAGAACTAGTTAAACCTAACTAACCTAAGGACATCACAAACATCCATGCCCGAGGCAGGATTCGAACCTGCGACCGTAGCGGTCTTGCGGTTCCAGACTGCAGCGCCTTTAACCGCACGGCCACTTCGACCGGCTCGTTAGTTTTCCCTGTAAGAACGTTGTATACCCTGTGAAAGTACCAGGGGCTTTCAACAAACAACAAGCAGTGAAACACTTCTGTTTCTCTCCTAACTTCTGTTGAAAAAATGCGCAATTTTCTCAGCTCCTGAGCAGAAATAAAGACATGTTTTGTTACGATGGCACCTCTCACGTGCTGTACCACTTCGTTCAAGTGAAAACTAAGCATGGCAAAAATGTGATGTACAACCTTATTTGAGGTTGGTCTTCGTTTCGTGAACTGTGACACCAAGGTAGAGGAGCGTGGAATGACGTGCTAGTATCTGTCATCCAGGCTGAGTTCGATTCGATGCCCAGACCGGTTAGAACCATTGTTAGTGCTCCGTCTACTAAGTACCCCCAAATCACCTTCTAATTTAATCATGTATTCTTCCCATTACAATGATTATATGCAATAACGTTATTTACTACTCTTCATGATGTTGCAGTTTTAATGGTCAGGAGTGAACTTTTGATTCCGATGAATTTTCTCTGTTGAGAACGACATACAGAATCTACCCGTATTTACTAAGAAGGCTTCAATCCAATCACACATCTGCTTTGCACCTGACGCCTTCCGTTAATCTAGAAACATGGCCCTCACGGCCAAATAGAGCGAACTGGGTTCGGAAAATCGCTTCTTTCACAATTAGTATTAATTCCTAGAGAGAAGATGTTTGGTCTTCGTTTAGGTCATAGCATACAATAGTAATACGTTTTACACAGTTTTACTTGAGACTGATGTCAGTCATTTTAGTCTATAGTTAGGCACATTCTGTCCGTCGACTCTTCCTTAAACCAGGAATGACCTGTGTCTTCTTCATATCGCTGAAACAATTCCATCTGTCACTGTGTAAGTAGGCTGTTTATGTTTTCTTATTGGCAACGTTACGTAGCGCTCTGTATGAAAATCACTGGCTGTGCTGTGTGCAGTCTGTGGCTAGTTAGCATTGTTGTCTGCCATTGTAGTGTTGGGCAGCGGCAGCTGGATGTGAACAGCACGTAGCGTTGCGCAGTTGGAGGTGAGCCGCCAGCAGTGGTGGATGTGGGGAGAGAGATGGCGGAGTTTGGAAATTTGTAAGACTGGATGTCATGATCTGTTATGTATATTATGATTTTTCAACACTATTAAGGTAAATACATTGTTTGTTCTCTACTAAAATCTTTCATTTCCTAACTATGCCTATCAGTAGTTAGTGCCTTCCGTAGTTTGAATCTTTTATTTAGCTGGCAGTAGTGGCGCTCGCTGTTTTGCAGTAGTTCGAGTAACGAAGATTTTTGGTGAGGTAAGTGATTTGTGAAAGGTATAGGTTAATGTTAGTCAGGGCCATTCTTTTGTAGGGATTTTTGAAAGTCAGATTGCGTTGCGCTAAAAAAATATTGTGTATCAGGTTAAGCACAGTATTGTATAATTGTTCTAAGGGGACGTTTCATATGTCGACCCTTAGCCAAGGATACCTCACTGGAATCTTCTGATTTTTTTCTTGTAGTTTGTGTAATTAGTGTAGCTATTGTTTATTGCTAGCACGTAATTGTAGAGAGAATCTCCTTTGTAGTTGCAGTCTTTCATTGTTGTACAGTAAAACAGTTGTGGCATGCATGTAGATTTGCACCAAGTATTTCGCAGCTGCGCTTGCAATTAACTACGTATTATTTTCGGTGCTATGTTAATGTGTTTTGTTATTTTTGCTCTTCAAATTGTGCTTTTCTGTGTTATCGTGTGAAATATTGTGACAATAATGGCGTGTGAAAAAGGTAACACTAGGTTTCAAAGTAAACTGAGAAATAATAGTGACGACGAGCGTAGCTTATCAGCACCACTCTGTAGTGAATTAACGGACATTCGAAGTAGTAATTTGGTAATTGTGCATAGGGAAATGGAGCGGGCGGCAAATAATGGTGTAGACAGTGAAACAGGTAGTGAACAAGGAAGCATTATCGATCGATCGGTCGGCAACAGCTCGCCTCAGGAATCCGAAATGACAGAACACAATATTGCAAATACTGTAGACTTAGGTTTTGGGTCCTCACCGTTTTCTCACATGAGTCAAGACACATTTTCTGCTTGTCAAAATGTGAATGTTGCCGGTGAAAATGCACTGCCAAAAAGCATAGAGAAACAGATTCCAGACACTAATACATTATTATTGCAATTAATGCAACAAATGGAACAAAATCAGAGACAAATGGGACAAAGGCTTCAAACGTTAGACACAATGGAACAACACCAGAGACAAACACAGAAACATTTAGACACAATGGAACAACATCAGAGACAAACACAGCAACAGTTAGACACAATGGAACAAAATCTTCACAAGTTAGACACAGTGGAACAAAATCTTAAAAAGTTAGACACAGTGGAACAAAATCTTAAAAAGTTAGATACAATGGTACAAAATCTTCAAAAGTTAGACACCACACTTGAACAAACACGTGAAGATTTAACTACTGAGTTACATAACATCGAATCGAAATGTCAAAAAGTCTGTAATGACGTAAAAACACAAATTTGTGTGCATTTCCAACCTATTTTTTCGCGTCATGAAAATGCATTACAGAATCACGAAGCAGCCATAAAAGAACTGCAAACTATTGTTCATGAAAATCACGACACCTTGCAAGCTAAAATTGACTGAGTTGCATCTACCGATTCGGTTACGCAACTTCCAAAAACTCAAGAAAACGTAAAGGACACAGTAGATACGATTTCAACACAAATGGACACTCTGAAACTTGGTTCAGAGAAACACACTGAGGAAACAAGTACACTATCAGGGAAAGTTGCCGAACTTTCGGATCAGTTCACTAACTTATCTGCAAAGGTAGATGATGATCTGAATGACACAAGACCTGTAGCCATCACTGACCCAGAAGAGTATGAACAAATTAAGAAATTCAAACAAAATCAGAATCAGATTAATACGCAATACAAAAGAGAAATCCGGGAAGTACAAGATCAGTTGGCACAAGTAATACAAAAATTTCATATTTCAGAGGACACTCGCGCTCCAACACGGGAAGAGGAACTTAGAAATACGGAAAAGCCACAAAATAATAACACAGGGCATTTCGGAAATTATGAAAGAAATTGGCAAGGTGCACCGAATTATGAGAAGGAACCGCCGACACGACGTAACAATGACCGATATGCTACTCGCCGACACGATGATTTTGACTATAAGCTGTTCATTACTACACGTAAATTCAAAACGTTTAAGAATTCTGGCAACGACATTCATCCACAAGCATGGCTCCATCAATTCTCTCATTGTTTTCCTCCCAACTGGTCATTAGAGCACAGATTAGAATTTATGTGTGGCTACTTAGAGGATGAACCAGCTGAAAGAATGCGATCGGTCATTCACGATTGTCACAGTGAAGGAGAATTTTATCATGCCTTCCTCTCAGCATATTGGTCTCAAGCTACACAAGACCGAGTAAAACACAGCATCATAATGATGAAACATTTCGAACAATCTGAATTTTCCAGTCTTGTGCAATATTTTGAAGACACGTTGCACAAGAATCAGTACCTGTCAAACCCATACAGCCCATCAGAACTCATCCGCATTTGCTTAATCAAATTACCTGAACATTTACGACATATTATTTTGGCAGGACGTTGCAAAGACGACGTTGAAGCTTTTCAGGGACTCTTACAAGAATTAGAAATTTACACTGACAATCGCGGAACGCGAAAACAGGAACACAACAATTACAGGTCACATCCGTCACAATGCCGCGATGACAGAAATAATAACTGGACATGACAAGGCTATTCTTACAACTTAAATCGTGACCAAAACAGACACCACCCATATGACAACCGTTGGCAGAGTAGTAATAATTACAGGGAAAGATCACCTCTCCGCAGTAATGGCAATCACAGAGACAATCAGAGAAACAGACAACATGGGAACCAAAATAATTATTATCAAGGGAGACAGAATAACTTAAGACGCAACGGTCCAGTGCACAGTTACGATTTCGGGAGAAATTCTCCACCACGTGACCGACAAGAAAGAAACTATGGAATCTACCGACATGACGACAGACGATATGATCGTAACGACAGACCTGAATTGCATCAGAACTGGCGGGATTCAAACAGAGCAGGGCACTTTCGACAAGGTGAATTTGTAGAAGTTAGGTCTCCAAATCCCAAAAACGACGCGCGCCTACAAAGAGACAATAGGCAATGACTCATACCGCTGGCAGCCACAAAACGTACTTATGAAACTGACGACGCAGCTGCCGTAGCTAGACATTAGGGACATCTTACTCCAGGAACACGACGTAAAAAATAACAACATTGCATATCCTGTGATTCACATTACTGTAAATGACGTAAAATTTACGGCAGTACTTGACTCTGGCAGTCCCATTTCAGTAATTAGTGAAACAGCTTTTAGAAAATGCAACATATCGAACGATTTCCCCACACTTCCGTTACGTAAGATTAAATTACAAGGTGCAATCTTTGGAAAAAGTGTAGATGTACGCCAACAAACCAATTTAGAATTCTTTTGCCAAAGCCACAGCTTCTCTATGAACTTTCTTATTGTTCCATTATTGTCGACGGAAATTATATTGGGAGTAGACTTTTTGAATGAATACAAAGCAATCTTAAACTTTCACGATGCTGAAATAAGTTTAGAGAAGGAAGGTAAGTCAATAGCTTTGAAATTTGAAGATTGGCTCTCAAACCATGACGAGGAAATTAATCGGCTTTACCTTCTGTTAGACAACAGTTCGGAATTTTCTACGGAACTAGACACTAACAATCACTCTGCAAGTACTGACAGGGCTGATATCGACGGCATATTTGAAATTAATGAGTTAATTCAGAATAAAATTCAAACAATTGAGAATTGTAATGACACTGGTAGGCAGGATCTTTTTGAGATTTTACAAGCACATTCCACAGTTTTTACTCACAAAACAGGAACAATCAAGGGGTTTCAATACCAATTTCGTGTTCGTGAGCATACTAAATTTTGTGTTAGACCATACGTAATTCCGGCGCATTATAGGGACCGTGTTAGAACAGAAATACAATCTATGCTTGACGAGGGCATTATTGAGCCCGCAGTAAGCTCATACAACAATCCATTACAAGTTGTTGAGAAGAAAAATGGATCGATCAGGCTTGTCTTGGATTCGAGACAAATCAATACTATCATTATTCCTGAAACAGACAGGCCGCAAAGGTTGGAAGAACTTCTTCGAAATTTTAATGGTGTAAAAGTGTTGTCTTCCTTTGATCTCAGATCCAGCTTTTATCAGATCGAACTTCATCCAGAATGTAGAAAATACACAGCTTTCCTTTGTTTCGGCGTTTGTTATCAGTTTCGGAAACTTCCTTTTGGTTTGAACATTTCTTCAGCTGCATTCATTCGCGGGCTAAATTCCATATTACCTGAGTTCTTAAAACGTCACATCACCTTATATGTGGACGATATTCTAATAGCAGAAGCTTCATGGGAACAGCATAATCGCATCCTCAACAGTTTGTTCCGTATTTTTGCAGAATCTGGAATTACAGTTAACTTCGAAAAGTCTGAATTCGGTAGGACAAAGGTGGGGTTTTTGGGACATATTATTTCTTCTGAAGGCATTCGGCCGGATCCTGAAAAGTTAGAAGCAATCAGAGCCATTCCAGTTCCATCCACAAAAAAACAAGTCCGCAGTATTCTAGGTCTCGTAAATTTTTACCGTCGTTTTCTGAATATGCAAATCCTTGTTACACCAAAACTTTGTTCTCTCACTGGAAAAAATACTATTTGGAACTGGGACGAACAAGCACAGTTGGAATTCAATTCTTTGAAAGAATCGCTACTTAATGCGCCAATACTAGCTCATCCAGATCTGTCACAAGATTTCTGCATTAGCACGGATTCTTCTAAAGTCGGTCTTGGTGCCCATTTATTTCAAGAAACCACAGAAAATGACACTACTGTTCAGAAAACCATTGCTTTTGCTAGCCGAGTGCTAACAAAATCTGAAAAAAATTATTCCGTTACTGAGTTAGAAGCTTTAGCTATCGTTTGGGCATTTAACAAATTCCGTTTCTTTCTTTCTGGTAAGCACGTAAAAGTATACAGTGATCATCGTGCATTACAATTTCTTATGTCTTCAAAATTAAATCATGACAGGTTAAAACGTTGGGCATTGTTTCTGCAAGAATTCCACTTCACAATAGTCTACATTCCCGGCAAGGAGAACATTGTTGCGGACGCACTGTCACGCGCACCGGCTGGGCTTGAGAAAAGTAACACAGAAGGCAACCTCGAGAAAAATTTCAGTATTCTTTACATTCAGAAAGTCGCCTTTGAAAACTTCATCACCACATCTTTAAAGGACATTGCTCATGAACAAGATAAAGATCCGATTTGGAAAGACATCAAGAGCAAATGGCATGAAAAGACACACACACAGCATTTTGCTAATAAGCTCATTTGGTACATTCATTTCAGCTATGCACATTTTGGCCCACGAAAATGTTATCATATTCTTCGAACGACTTGTTATTTTAACAATATGGAAAAGAGAATTCGAAGAGTCTTGTCTATTTGTAAACTTTGTCAAAAGGCGAAACCATCTACTATCTCCCATCGTGCTCCGCTGTTTGCTATCATTCCTTCTAAATTAAAAGAATTTGCTGCTGTTGATCTCTTGGGACCGCTTGTCAGAACATCTAATGGATTTTCGTACGTCCTAGTCGCTGTTGAACTTAGTTCAAAATTTGTTTCTTTCACACCGTTACGTAAAGCCACTGGACGGTCTGTATCCAACTCCTTTGTTAAAAATTTCTTACGTGAAGTTGGACACGTTAGTAAAGTCATTTCAAATAACGGACCGCAATTCAGATCTGCTGTTTGGTCACGCATGCTTCGGAATCATAAAATCAAACCTGTTTTTATTTCATTGTACTCACCACATTGTAACCTCTCCGAACGGATTATGAAAGAAATCAATAAGCTTTGCAGACTTTATTGTCACAGAAAGCATCAGCATTGGGACAGATATTTACACTTATTTCAAAACGTGCTGAATGAAATGCCTCATGACTCCACTGCTTTACCACCTACTCTTGTACTGAAGAATGAAGAACCACCGAACAGAATCAGAGAGCTTGTACCTTTCCCGAATACACGTAAACTTCGACACAAAGACATAATTGATTTGGGTATTAAAAATATAAAATCTGCAGCAGACAAAAGGGGAAAACTACACGGTAAAGCAAATGCAAAGAAATTATATATTGGTCAGAAAGTTCTCATTGAAGCTCATTCATTGTCACATAAGAAGAAGCACTTGAGTCACAAATTCTTTCTAGTTTACAATGGACCTTACAGAATCCGACGTATACCACATGATAACTGCGTTGAAGTTGAAACGCTGCGTACTAGGAAGAGTAAAGGTTTACACCACATTTCACATGTAAAACCGTTTATTGAAAGATAATCTGCTTTTTAACTTTGTCTTTGCCATATAACTTTTCACTTTACATTGCTAGTAGGCTTTGTCAGACTTAGAATCTGTTAATATGCAACAATGTTTGAAGTTAAGTATCCAGTCAAGAACCAAGAGAACTTATTTCAACAGAAATTATGAATGCATTGTTATAGTGAACAGACGACACAATGTTGTTATTTTTACATTATTGCTTGTTAGTTGCACGATTACGTAACGACTATAAGGCTCACATACTTAGAACATGTACCAGTACTGCTAATGAGATTTTAATGCAACATTTTGGTTCACTTGAAATTTGGTGTATCATGAGGTAAGTACATTGGCTTCTGCAGAACTTAGCTTTCGGAGGACGATAACTACGACACTTCCACAGAGATTATCTTACAGCAAGACGCACATTTAGCGCTACAGGACACGTATTTGAGTGATTAATTTTGTACTTAAATCATTTATTTTTAAAGATATTTGAAGTACAATGATACAAAGGTTTTCCGTGATACATTTCATTCCATTGCTGTAATCTGTAACACCTGAGGGTATAATTACATTAATCCTCAGGGGGGTACACACCTACTTTGTGTACCATGTGTCTGGCAAGCACAAGGAGCCCTAGCTAATATGGTATTTGCTTTTACAACTTTACACATCGGTACCATATTTCTCTAACACATAAGTTACACAGCTATCTGATCATTTAACTGAGAGAGACAAACATTTTTTTTCTACGTCAGTGACAGATGTTTACGCAATTACACAGCTGAATAACTTCACACTTATGAAATTTTATTTTGTGTGTACTGTGTGAACCCTTCATAATTTTCAGAACCATTGTGATACTATGAGAGCTTTGAATGATGTATTTGGTATGGGATCATGATTTTTAAAGTACGTTTGAGGTGGATGAAACTTTTGACATGAGCAGAGAATTTTTTTTAGGTTTTTAAATTATTGGAGGAAGCTACAACGATTTTGAGAGTTGACTGAAGTTTTATGATGTTATTATTACGATGACTATGTGTATTATGCTGTTGCGGTATGTTTATGGTCAATAAGCTGATGCTATATGAGGAATTTGATTATGCTACGTATCTGTTATGATGAAATATTGAAAAAGTGTCGACGAATAAGGTAAGGAATAATGAGTTGTGGTTAGGGACTCTGATTTGTGGAAAAGGATGTTGGAAACCAAGAATCGTACTTTAGAATTATGAAATGTGTGTACATGTGTGAATGTATCACAATGCCACTGAAAATTTTTTGGACACTTTTATATTCATAGGATTTTGTTTGTACACATATGCAACGCAAATTCTCGACCTGTGAAATTTTTTATGTGAGACTGTCACTGTTGTGCAAACTGGTGTCGTAAATATTTCGGTAAGAAAGTTAAGTGACCTTCACGTAATGCGTCGTGGGCACCCAGATGGGTGACAGTCACCTGGAAAGAAGTCATTAGTGAGTGCCTTTCAGAGGCACAGGTGGAGAAAAAAAAGAGGCTATTATCCTCATTATTGACATTCCTTTGTAGAAAGCATCGCAAAAACGACACGGTCGAACTTGAAAACATATGATTACACTGTGGAGCTCTTAATTTATGATATTTACTAAATTGCCTAATGAAATGACGAGAAAATTTTTTACATCTATTGTCTTTCTAGTTGAGAGATTTTTTTACTGCCTTTGGAGACGCCATTTGCCTAGTGAATGACGTTTCACACATTGCTTTGTATATATTTGCTCATTTCGTTTAATATCTAGTTTCTAGCTGCACTGCAGCATTGGTTAAAATAAAATTTTATAGATGTACTAATATAAATATTTTCTGTCTACAGATCGAGTAAATAATAGTTTTTTTCAAAAAAATGAGGGAGCACAAAAAGACATTTACCTTCACAGGAACTGCATTCATAATTTTCTTTTCAAGTACTTGGTAATTTATTTTGTAGAATAAGTTGTGGTGCACCACTTTAATGACATACATATTAAGATGTGAATAGACATTTCCCTTATCTGCATTGTTGTCTTTACTGTAATATTTTTCTGCTTGAGCTCTGTCATGTTTAGATATAATTTATTGAATTTGCTTCTGCTGTTTGCCAGGCATAGTACTACTAAATTTCACTTTACATTACTCTGTTAAGCCAGTTTTACTAGTGATTTATTTTTCTTGTTTGCTGCTCATTGCGTTATATTAATTGTAATGTTGCTGCTTGCTTGGCCAATTTGAATATTTTGTCATTGCTGTTTGTGTTAATTGTTTTATACTGCTGCATTGCCTCGTCCCTTAGTTTAGTATCTGAGCTCAGTAGATTTAAGTTAGCTTAAGTGGGGGTAGACTATATAAGAGAATGAGTTGCGATGAATTGGAAGAAATGCATTGAGAAGTTATATGAAAAAAATACAGAAAGCAGGTATAGATAGGACCTTTTGGGAATAATGATGAACGAAGGGAGATCTCCAAGAAAAAAAAGGTTTTGTTTGCAAAATACTGCAGTACCAAATGTTACCCTGAAAACGAACCCTATCTTTCCTTTCGTATTATTCCGCTATGTGTTTATGTATCCTTGTGTACTTGTCTTTTTCCTGTCTTTATGTGTTTAGCTAATAAGATTTATGTTGTAGAATTTTTCAAATACTATGTTATTTACTTTGTAAAGATGTTTAGACATTATTTGTCTGTTCTGTTCATATGTGAAGTTGATGTTTCAAAAGTTATTCTAATCTTTTTTGTATTTACTGATGTCATAATTCCTGTAACACTGATGTATATGTTATTTCGATTCTTTTGTAAAGCCCATATTACTACAAATGTTATCTGTACTATTATGTTCTTTAATGATGTATTTTGTACCTTTGTAATTGTATTCTTATGTTATAAAATTGTAATTGACACCAGTTCATCATATTATTAACTTGTAAGTTCCATTTCACTGCACACGTTTCTGTTGGTCATACTATATGGACAATATGTGAGACGTAGGGACTGTTAGTGTTTGCACGTGTGTTAATAATTCAGCAAGGGAGTGGATAACAGCATTGCTGGTTCTAAGGACAATTCCAAAAACTTTGTGAGTGCACAAGTGGTGGTTTATGGACTTGCTATATTGTCCGCAAGACTCTTCGATGGTGATTGTGCACCTGCACAGTTGCAACAGATGGCTGCTGGCTGTCTCTACAAGGACTACAGTGGGTCTGAACGTTTGATGGCCCACCAATAACGTAATCTCTACCAGGACTACAGTGGGTCTACTCTGTGATGACCTACCTACCAGTATTCTTCAAAACTTCGACTGACTCTGCAGTGGGTTTGCTCTGTTGTGGCCCATTACCTGTCTGCATGTCAAGAGTCAGCACTGTCTTTCCGTTGGAAGGACAACACTACTTCTTCAAGACTGCATGGAAATCCACTACTTCCGTGTGCATTTTCTTTTACTGCTGAGACTTTGAGAAAAACACTGCAATTTTACTGTGATGAATGAGCAGGACTGTCTTTATGGACTGTGAGAAAATTGTAGCATTTGACCAACATTGTATCAGTAAGTGTGTGCATTTGATATCTTTGTTATTGTAATTATGAAAAATTTTATCAAATCACTATTGGCCACTGCCCAAAATAATTTGTAAAATTTTTTGTGGGGAGCATGGGGGCTATGTAAGTAGGCTGTTTATGTTTTCTTATTGGCAACGTTACGTAGCGCTCTGTATGAAAATCACTGGCTGTGCTGTTTTATGTTTTCTTATTGGCAACGTTACGTAGCGCTCTGTATGAAAATCACTGGCTGTGCTGTGTGCAGTCTGTGGCTAGTTTGCATTGTTGTCTGCCATTGTAGTGTTGGGCAGCGGCAGCTGGATGTGAACAGCGCGTAGCGTTGCACAGTTGGAGGTGAGCCGCCAGCAGTGGTGGATGTGGGGAGAGAGATGGCGGAGTTTGGAAATTTGTAAGACTGGATGTCATGATCTGTTATGTATATTATGATTTTTCAACACTATGAAGGTAAATACATTGTTTGTTCTCTACTAAAATCTTTCATTTCCTAACTATGCCTATCAGTAGTTAGTGCCTTCCGTAGTTTGAATCTTTTATTTAGCTGGCAGTAGTGGCGCTCGCTGTTTTGCAGTAGTTCGAGTAACGAAGATTTTTGGTGAGGTAAGTGATTTGTGAAAGGTATAGGTTAATGTTAGTCAGGGCCATTCTTTTGTAGGGATTTTTGAAAGTCAGATTGCGTTACGCTAAAAAAATATTGTGTGTCAGGTTAAGCACAGTCCTGTATAAATGTTTAAAGGGGACGTTTCAACTGTTACTTGGATATAAAATTTTATTTCACCATATTTTTAGCTGCATTCATTCATCGTTCTGCAGTGGTGTACGTTAGAGTGATGTGGATAATTTACAATAAGTGCGTAGGGCATTTCGTGCATATGTCCAATGAAGAGAGACGCGTTTCATGAGGGGACCATTTGGTATGCAACTGAGCTTTAAGTCACGCTACCTTTGCGAGGAACAAGTTTGCGAGGAGCTCATGAGCAGGACGGAGAAAAATATGACGCAGAGAGCTCCACCTGAGCATTCTGTTAGGCACATTGCTCGTGAGCGTCTACACACTTGATGGATAAACATGCGGCAGTGTCGACAGCAGGTGGCTCGCACCGTAGCTGTTCACGCATCTTTACGGAAATGCTCGGCTAACTATAGTGGAAGGCACTGCAAGGGAGGCGTTATTAATCGAGGATAGGTGTACTGTTAAAATTTTGAGGGCAAACGTTCGACGAAAAGTCGAACAGCATATTAATTCCCCCTACACACGTCCCTCGAAATTACCACAGCGAGAAGATCAAAGAAATTGTAGCTCATACGGAGATTCTTTACACGCACTGTTCGCGAAAGGAACAGGGAAGGGATAAAATGTTTGGGCCTAGTGGTACCGGAATTACCCTTTGTAATACACTCTAAGGTGGCTGTCGCAGTATAGATGCAGATGTAGGGGTGGTACGTTTTCTCAGTTCTCAAAAAAAAAAAAAAAAAAAAAAAAAAAAAAAAAAAAAAAAAAAAAAATTCCAGTCTGTAATCTGTTGGTGCTAAATGAGCAACAAGTAGCCTACAGCAAAACTGACAGTAACTTCTCTGTTTTACATGTTAACAAATTTCTTTAACAATTCTTTATTAAAATGTTCTAAACAAACTTCTGGAAATCGCATTACTTATTCATAATCCTGTGTTTCAAAATTATATACGATCTGTTTCGTGATATTGTAATGGCATCTCCAAGTGAAAAAATACAGGTAACTGAATTAGTACGCTAAAATGGATGTTTAGTAATCGAGAAAAAGAAAACCAAGAATTAGTGATTTTAACTCGTGTAACTAAAGACTGTTAATAGCGTTTTTTAGACCATTTTTACAAAATCAGAGAAATTAGCCAAAATGTCACTTCTAGTGACCGTGGTTATGGTTGCAGCAGGAAGGGCGCATCAAAGCATTTTTTTTAAGGTGTAGACATGGCCAAGTGTTGGAGAAAACTCTTCGTGCAGTGGTACAATCCTCCTGCTGCAAGCATAACCACGGTCACTACATGTTGCTTGTTGCTGTTTTCACCTATTTTGCAGCACTAGTCAAGAAAAAACGCTACTTGCATTGTTCGTTTACACGGCCTATAACCACTTGTTCTTGATTTTCTTTCTCTGGGTTACTCAACATCCATTTTAACTGGCAGTGCTCATGACAAGTACCGGCCGAACGTTGGGAGACAGTACCATTTTAATGGCCTAGTTATATTTTTTCACCTGAAGATGCGATTACAAACTATGTCGCGCAACCGGTGGCGTATAGTCTTAGAACAAAGGATTATCAACAGGTAATGCGGTCTCCAGACGTTTTTTAGACGATTTCAACAATTTTTTTAAAAATATATTTGTTAAAATGTATCAAATAAGCTGTGTATGCCCGCACCGTAAAAAGCATACGTCTTCTGTTTTGTTCACTGGAATTAGTTCGTGTACAAAAAAATGAAATGAAATGATCGTATGGCATTGTTGGCCGGGAGGCCCCTTGCGGGGAAGTGCGGCCGCCGTATCGCAAGTCGTTTTTAGTTGACGCCACTTCGGCGACTTGCACGTCAATGATGATTAAATCATGATGATAAACACACAACACCCAGTCATCACGAGGTAGAGAAAATCTCTGACCCCGCCGGGAATCGAACCCGGGACCCCGTGCGCAGTAAGCGAGAACGCTACCGCAAGACCACGAGCTGCGGACAGTTCGTGTACAGACAGTCCTGAACTTGCGCCATTACTTGCCAAAGTACTATTTTTATTAGTTACGTAGTGCGTGATGGGTAGAAGCCATTCGCTGGTGACGTACGCCCCCGGCACACGTGCGGCGGTGTTCAGAGGTAGTGGCGGCAGATGCATTGCCGAGATATTGCATTAATGAGAGCGGCGGAGTGTGGTCGGGCGGCTCTCGTGTGGGTGGCTCTAACGAGTGACCGGATCGCTAGGCAAGCTGCTAAATATTCCAGGCAAAAGATATTCATACGCGTATGATCTCTATTTATAGTTGACCTGACTCACGTTTAGAGAAACCGGTTACGTCATGCGGGCAAATAACGATGTAGCAGTGAGCAACAGGAACTGTAACAAAAGTGCTTTCCGATCAGTTTTTCACTGCAGAACATTAGTTCATTTCTCGTAAAGGTGTCTAATGGAAAATGACTTCTATGAATTTACAGCTACATGTATACTTGGTGGGGTAGACGATAAGTTTTATCGAACCACGCACTGAAATTCCACCTCATTCTTGTCGCAGGTGGGGGAGAGTGATTGCTTGTTTGCCTTAGTGTGTACGTTTATTTGCCTGATTTTATCTGCACAGTATCTAAGGAATAGACACGTATAGGACTGTGGAGTCGTAGTTTCTGTTCAGCTTTCTAAAAATATCCTAAAGAGGTGTACAGTGTCTTTCTTCGAGTGTCCGCCTAAATTTTCAACTTTCCTAATAAACTCTCTCTCAGATCAAACAAGCCTTTTACCTATTAGCGCCGTCCTTTTGATGTCTCCTGATCTGTCACTGGTAATATCCATATACTCCAAAAGTGTTGAATCTGACAGCATAAAAGAAGATAATTATTATCTTACAAACGTTTTGTATGTAATACCTTTCGTAAACGAACAGGTATTTCCGACTATCCCACCACCTGCTTTGCCTATAACTGAACGTTTATGGTAGTTCCAACCTACGCTGATCACCCAGAACATTATCACCACCGCCCTGCTATCTACCGGGTGATCAAAAAGCCAGTATAAATTTGAAAACTGAATAAATCACGGAATAATGTAGATAGAGAGGTACAAATTGACACACATGCTTGGAATGACATGGGGTTTTATTTGAACCAAAAAAATACAAAAGTTCAAAAAATGTCCAACAGATGGCGCTTCATCTGATGAGAATAGCAATAATTAACATAACAAAGAAAGACAAAGTAAAGATGAGGTTCTTTACAGGAAATGCTCAATATGTCCACCATCATTCCTTAACAACAGCTGCCTGCCGGTGTGGCCGAGCGGTTCTAGGTGCGTCAGTCTGGAACCGCGCGACCGCTACGGTCGCAGGTTCGAATCCTGCCTCGGGCATGGATGTGTGTGATGTCCTTAGGTTAGTCAGGTTTAAGTAGTTCTAAGTTCTAGGGGACTGATGACCTTAGAAGTTAAGTCCCATAGTGCTCAGAGCCATTAGCCATTAACAATAGCTGTAGTCGAGGAATAATGTAAACAGCACTGTAAAGCATGTCCGGAGTTATGGTGGGGCATTGGCGTCGGATGTTGTCTTTCAGCATCCCTAGAGATGTCGGTCGATCACGATACACTTGCGACTTCAGGTAACCCCAAAGCCAATAATCGCACGGACTGAGGTCTGGGGACCTGGGAGGCCAAGCATGGCGAAAGTGGCGGCTGAGCACACGATCATCACCAAACGACGCGCGCAAGGGATCTTTCACGCGCCATCTGTCGGACATTTTGTGAACTTTTGTATTTTTTTGGTTCTAATAAAATACCCGTGGTCTAGGGGTAGCGTCTTTAATTCATAATCGAAAACGTCTTCAGTCCCGGCTTCGATCCCCGCCACTGCCTAAATTTTGATAAATAATCAGCATTGGCGGCTGAAGACTTCCGGCATAAGAAGTCAGCCTCATTCTGCCAACGGCCTTGTCAAAGAGGGCGGAGGAGCGGATAGAGGTTCAGGGCACTCTCTTGTCCTAGGGGTGGGAAATTGCCCCTAAAGGCGGAAGAATCAGCAATGATCAACGACGTGAGGATGCAGAAGGCAATGGAAACCACTGCATTAAAGACACGTAACGTGTATCCACAGGACATGTGGCCTGTAATTGAAGAAGTGTCATGATGATCTCTCCATTGGCAAAAGATTCCGGAATAGTCCCCCATTCGGATCTCCGGGAGGGGACTGCCAAGGGGGAGGTTACCATGAGAAAAAGATTGAATAATCAACGAAAGGATAACATTCTACGAGTCGGGACGTGGAATGTCAGAAGCTTGAACGTGGTAGGGAAACTAGAAAATCTGAAAAGGGAAATGCATAGGCTCAATCTAGATATAGTAGGGGTCAGTGAAGTGAAGTGGAAGGAAGAAAAGGATTTCTGGTCAGATGACTATCGGATAATATCAACCACAGCAGAAACTGGTATAACAGGTGTAGGATTCGTTATGAATAGGAAGGTAGGGCAGAGGGTGTGTTACTGTGAACAGTTCAGTGACCGGGTTGTTCTAATCAGAATCGACAGCAGACCAACACCGACAACGATAGTTCGGGTATATATGCCGACGTCGCAAGCTGAAGATGAACAGATAGAGAAAGTGTATGAGGATATTGAAAAGGTAATGCGGTATGTAGAGGGGGACGAAAATCTAATAGTCATGGGCGACTGGAATGCAGTTGTAGGGGAAGGAGTAGAAGAAAAGGTTACAGGAGAATATGGGCTTGGGACAAGGAATGAAAGAGGAGAAAGACTAATTGAGTTCTGTAACAAGTTTCAGCTAGTAATAGCGAATACCCTGTTCAAGAATCACAAGAGGAGGAGGTATACATGGAAAATGCCGGGAGATACGGGAAGATTTCAATTAGATTACATCATGGTCAGACAGAGATTCCGAAATCCGATACTGGACTGTAAGGCGTACCCAGGAACAGACATAACTCAGATCACAATATAGTAGTGATGAAGAGTAGGCTGAAGTTCAAGACTTTATTCAGGAAGAATTAATACGCAAAGAAGTGGGATACGGAAGTACTAAGGAATGACGAGATACGTTTGAAGTTCTCTAACGCTATAGATACAGCAATAAGGAATAGCGCAGTAGCCAGTACAGTTCAAGAGGAATGGACATCTCTAAAAAGGGCTATCACAGAAGTTGGGAAGGAAAACATAGGTACAAAGAAGGTAGCTGCGAAGAAACCATGGGTAACAGAAGAAATACTTTAGTTGATTGATGAAAGGAGGAAGTACAAACATGTTCCGGGAAAATCAGGAATACAGAAATACAAGTCGCTGAGGAATGATATAAATAGGAAGTGCAGGGAAGCTAAGACGAAATGGCTGCAGGAAAAATGTGAAGACATCGAAAAAGATATGATTGTCGGCAGGACAGACTCAGCATACAGGAAAGTCAAAACAACCTCTGGTGACATTAAAAGCAACGGTGGTAACATTAAGAGTGCAACTGGAATTCCACTGTTAAATGCAGAGGAGAGAGCAGATACGTGGAAAGAATACATTGAAAGCCTCTATGAGGGTGAAGATTTGTCTGATGTGATAGAAACAGGAGTCGATTTAGAAGAAATCGGGGATCCAGTATTAGAATCGGAATTTAAAAGAGCTTTGGAGGACTTACGGTCAAATAAGGCAGAAGGGATAGATAACATTCCATCAGAATTTCTAAAATCATTGGGGGAAGTGGCAACAAAACGACTATTCACGTTGGTGTGTAGAATATATGAGTCTGGCGATATATCATCTGACTTTCGGAAAAGCATCATCCACACAATTCCGAAGACGGCAAGAGCTGACAAGTGCGAGAATTATCGCACAATCAGCTTAACAGCTCATGCAAACGAAGCTGCTTACAAGAATAATATGCAGAAGAATGGAAAAGAAAATTGAGAATGCGCTAGGCGACGATCAGTTTGGCTTTAGGAAAAGTAAAGGGACGAGAGAGGCAATTCTGACGTTACGGCTAATAATGGAAACAAGGCTAAAGAAAAATCAAGACACTTTCATAGGATTTGTCGACCTGGAAAAAGCGTTCGACAATATAAAATGGTTCAAGCTGTGCGAGATTCTGAAAAAAGTAGGGTTAAGCTACAGGGAGAGACGGGTCATATACAATATGTACAACAACCAAGAGGGAATAATAAGAGTGGACGATCAAGAACGAAGTGCTCGTATTAAGAAGGGTGTAAGACAAGGCTGTAGCCTTTCGCCCCCACTCTTCAATCTGTACATCAAGGAAGCAATGATGGAAATAAAAGAAAGGTTCAGGAGTGGAATTAAAATACAAGGTGAAAGGATATCAATGATACGATTCGCTGATGACATTGCTATCCTGAGTGAAAGTGAAGAAGAATTAAATGATCTGCTGAACGGAATGAACAGTCTAATGAGTACACAGTATGGTTTGAGAGTAAATCGGAGAAAGACGAAGGTAATGAGAAATAGTAGAAATGAGAACAGCGAGAAACTTAACATCAGGATGATGGTCACGAAGTCAATGAAGTTAAGGAATTCTGCTACCAATGACGGACGGAGCAAGGAGGATATCAAAAGCAGACTCGCTATGGCAAAAAAGGCATTTCTGGCCAAGAGAAGTCTGCTAATATCAAATACCGGCCTTAATTTGAGGAAGAAATTTCTGAGGATGTACGTCTGTAGTACAGCATTGTATGGTAGTGAAACATGGACTGTGGGAAAACCGGAACAGAAGAGAATCGAAGCGTTTGAGATGTGGTGCTATAGACGAATGTTGAAAATTAGGTGGACTGATAAGGTAAGGAATGAGGAGGTTCAATGCAGAATCGGAGAGGAAAGGAATATGTGGAAAACACTGATAAGGAGAAGGGACAGGATGATAGGACATCTGCTAAGACATGAGGGAATGACTTCCATGGTACTAGAGGGAGCTGTAGAGGGCAAAAACTGTAGAGGAAGACAGAGATTGTAATACGTCAAGCAAATAATTGAGGACGTAGGTTGCAAATGCTACTCTGAGATGAAGAGGTTAGCACAGGAAAGGAATTCGTGGCGGGTCGCATCAAACCAGTCAGTAGACTGATGACCACAAAAAAAAAAAAAAAAAATAAAATAAAATAAAAAAAAAGAGTCATTCCAAGCACGAGTGTAAATTTTTACCTCTCTATCTACATTATTCCGTGGTTTAATAAGTTCTCAAGTTTATACTGACTTCTTGATCACCCTGTATATAATCCCGTTCAGGCGATAGCAGCACCACCTGGCGAGGACTGATTGATAGTCAGATATGCAAACGGTGCACGTAGTATCAGTGAGCGTGCTGTCCATGTGTGGAATGAGGAAGTCCTATCTGAGAATGACCGAGGACAGATTGTGATGGCCCAGAGGCTCGGTACGAGAATTTCGATAACTGCACTTTTCGGCTGCTTGAAGTGTGCTGTACTGAATTCTTCAACATGTCCTCATTACAGATGTCGGACGTCGTAAGCTGGGCAGACTGGTAAATCGGGACTGGCAGCGAACTTTGGCGAAACTACAGTAACATCAGACTTCAATTCTGAGTAGAGTACAAGTGTGCCTGAACACACGATGCACCGAACACTTCCAACGACGGACCTCCGCAGTCGACGATCCATGCACGTGCCAATATTAGCACCACGACATCGGCAACTTCGTCTGAAATGAGCACGTGACCACCGGCACAGGACGTTTGAACAATGCCATAGCGTTGCATGATCTGGCGAATCCCAATACCTTTTTATCAAGCCGACGAGAGGACGCGAATCTGTCGTCTTCCACGGAAACATTTCCTTGACACCTGTACTACGGGAGGGAGACCGACTGGTGACGGGTCCATTATGCTGTTCGGAACATTCGCATGGGTATCCGTGTGTCCCGTGGAGTTCGTGTAAGGCAACATGACAGCCAATGAGTATCGTACACTGGCTGCGGACTACATACACCCGTTCATGACGATCATGTTTCCCGACGGCAGTGGCATTTTTCAGCAAAGTAATGCGTCATGTCACAATGCCAGGAGTGTGATAGAGAGGAACACCGTGAGGAGTTCCAATTGATGTGCTGACCAGCCAACTCTCCAGATCTGGACCCGATCGGACACATCTTAGATGTGACTGAAGGGCGGCAGAGCTCATCCCCACCATTTCCGGAATTTACTGGAATTAGGTAAAATGGATGAGCGTTTGGCGTCATTGGCCTGGAGGCCCCTGGCGGGGCAACGGGACTTAGGTGACTTGTGCGTGCAGACTGTGGTGCCAGCCAGCTCCCTCTACCGGCCTACCAAGGCCTCACTGCTTCCACGCCATGACGCATCGCCGCTGTTATCGGTGTCAAATGTGGACGTACCAGATATTAGACAGGTGGTCATAATGTTCTGGCTGATCGGTCTACATATTGAAAGGTCTCTGTGTACTGCATCACTATAAAAAATACTTAAATTACCTAATTGTTCACTTGCAAGCCCTAAATTAGATTTACACTGAATATATTTTATTCTCCTAGATTTCCATTCTTCTCATTACCGTCTGTGTGAAAGTGCATGCAAATGTATTTTTCGTGTTTCGATTGGTAGCTAGTAGTATGGAACTTGCTGTCTGCTGTGGTCAGTATTGCCAACGTTGGGTGTTCAGTCAAAGGAAAGAGGTTTGTGCCTTCTAAGTCGTCTTCATCGACAGTGGGTAGGTTGGTACCGAAAGCAACCGCTTTGGTCTATTCTGGTTACCTGCGGAGAATCGTTGTTCTGGGATGGTTAAGCACTTGACGGTGGGCAGTCGGTGAGTGTGGTCGGTAGATTAAGACTGAGCTTAGAGCGAGATGTGTAAGTCTTCAGGCTAGCTGAAGTAATATAGTTCACTTATTATTACAGCGATAGGTTCATTATATGATCCACAGTTTACACAGGATAGGCCATGGTGCAATTTATCAATTTTAATGTCTTCTGATACTTTCTTTGAGCTACCAGAACTTCTAGTGTGCAAAGGCTTCGCGTCTAGTGATGCTGATATTACCTTACAGTAGATTTACCTAAGTGTGTAGGCGTTTGACCTCTGGTTTGATAAATTTGCATTTATGCTTTGCACCACATGGTGCGAATTTACGTTGTGTTGTTCAGCGGTAATCAATCGTGTTCCCTAGAGTGAATTTAGGCTGTTTTGAATGTTCCATGAAATTAATGGATTTTAGTGTATTTTATTGTGTGGAATATCAAATGGATAGCGTGCTTACTTCGCTGGTCTGATCTAGGTGTTTGGACGAGCCAGTTGAACCCTCAGCCCTCTGTGTCCATCGAGGGATAAACTTCTTCTAGCAAATTTTATCTTTCATTGACGTCGCGCAAGTAATGTAACAGTTTCGTGAAAATATTCAGCCATCTGGTAAATGTGCAACCTTTTCTGTAATCTAGTTTCCACGTGGTCCCACTCCCCCACCTCGTCTCGGTTTTATTTATGTGAGAACTTCTTAATAAATTATTTTCGTCGAAATAATACTACTCCGGAAGGGACGAAACCCTTTCCCTGAATTTTTGGACAAGGCGCAATGTGTCTTGAGCTTTGTTCTTTAATGTGGATCTTGCGTAAGTAAGTGCATTTATCCTATCCTCTTCCTTTCACGTACCTTCCCCTTCATGTGATCCGTCGTCATTCAACCATTTGAAACAGTGTTAAACTTAACCCAGGTAATGGCAAGCGTTATTACAATCTGTTTATTGTATAGTATTTAACTTGCGCTTTTACTTAAATAAATTGTATTTATACTTCAAGACTGTCCATTAACACAGCCACCCCTTCCGAAATCTATCTTAGTACGTCCAACATGTCGTTACCAAACCGCAGTATTCTTAGTGGCTTAAATTCTGAATTTTAATTAGATTCTAAAGAATTATGTTTTTATTTAACTAGCTGCTTTCATTCAGCATGATCTTCTCGTTCAATTTCAAAGATCATTGAAGAAGTCCTGAAATAGCATCTAAGTTTTATACAGGGTGTTTCAAAAATGACCGGTTTATTTGAAACGGCAATAAAAACTAAACGAGCAGCGATAGATATACACTGTTTGTTGCAATATGCTTGGGACAACAGTACATTTTCAGGCGGACAAACTTTCGAAATTACAGTAGTTACAATTTTCAACAACAGATGGCGCTGCAAGTGATGTGAAAGATATAGAAGGCAACGCAGTCTGTGGGTGCGCCATTCTGTACGTCGTCTTTCTGCTGTAAGCGTGTGCTGTTCACAACGTGCAGGTGTGCTGTGGACAACAGGGTTTATTCCTTAGAACAGAGGATTTTTCTGGTGTTGGAATTCCACCGCCTAGAACCACAGTGTTGTTGCAACAAGATGAAGTTTTCAACGGAGGTTTAATGTAACCAAAGGACCGAAAAGCGATACAATCAAGGATCTGTTTGAAAAATTTCAACGGACTGGGAACGTGACGGATGAACGTGCTGGAAAGGTAGGGCGACCGCGTACGGCAACCACAGAGGGCAACGCGCAGCTAGTGCAGCAGGTGATCCAACAGCGGCCTCGGGTTTCCGTTCGCCGTGCGGTCCAAATGACGCCAACGTCCACGTATCGTCTCATGCGCCAGATTTTACACCTCTATCCATACAAAATTCAAACGCGGCAACCCCTCAGCGCCGCTACCATTGCTGCACGAGAGACATTCGTTAACGATATAGTGCACAGGATTGATGACGGTGATATGCATGTGGGCAGCATTTGGTTTAATGACGAAGCTTATTTTTACCTGGACGGCTTCGTCAATAAACAGAACTGGAGCATATGGGGAACCGAAAAGCCCCATGTTGCAGTCCCATCGTCCCTGCATCCTCAAAAAGTACAGGTCTGGGCCGCCATTTCTTCCAAAGGAATCATTGGCCCATTTTTCAGATCCGAAACGATTACTGCATCACGCTATCTGGACATTCTTCGTGAATTTGTGGCGGTACAAACTGCCTTAGACGACACTGCGAACACCTCGTGGTTTATGCAAGATGGTGCCCGGCCACATCGCACGGCCGACGTCTTTAATTTCCTGAATGAATATTTCGATGATCGTGTGATTGCTTTGGGCTATCCGTAACATACAGGAGGTGGCTTGGATTGGCCTCCCTATTCGCCAGACATGAACCCCTGTGACTTCTTTCTGTGGGGACACTTGAAAGACCAGGTGTACCGTCAGAATCCAGAAACAATTGAACAGCTGAAGCAGTACATCTCATCTGCATGTGAAGCCATTCCGCCAGACACGTTGTCAAAGGTTTCGGGTAATTTCATTCAGAGACTACGCCATATTATTGCTACGCATGGTGGATATGTGGAAAATATCGTACTATAGAGTTTCCCAGACCGCAGCGCCATCTGTTGTTGACAATTGTAACTACTGTAATTTCGAAAGTTTGTCTGCCTGAAAATGTACTGTTGTCCCAAGCATATTGCAACAAACGGTGTATTTCTATCGCTGCTCGTTTAGTTTTTATTGCCGTTTCAAATATACCGGTCATTTTTGAAACACCCTGTATATGTAGGCTTTCGTGGCCGTTGTCAGTTTCATTACAATAATATGAGTAACAGTTTCCAACAGAAACAAGATAGAGGCTATGAAATATAAGAACAGCTTCCGGCGGCAGTCTTGCCTTCTGAAAGTGCATCAACAAATCCATAGGGGTGGTGTTTCGCGAACTTGGAAGTCGGGGAGGAACATTAAATAAATTTTCTGGAATAGCAGCAGGAACCAGAATTTACTGTTGTCTACTAGGCGTTTAGTACAACGTGCCAATGCTTCGGGGGTACACTAGATACGCTGTCATCACGGTTCCCCCTACATAAGGGAAACCGGGAGGCCTGTACGCACCTGGACAGCAAAACGCAAAGACTGTGTCCCACAACAGATGGTCTCTAGCGGTACACCGCAGCCTGTAAAGTTCCAGTTAGGGGCGAGTGTTTGTGAGATAGCCATTGCAGCGGACAAGCGCCATAGGAGAGAAGCTGAAATCGCGAAGCAGCCTATCAGCAGAGAGGGCGGATATTGGCTCCTGACATTCTGACTGCCAGCGATCCCAGCACGGCCTGCCAGAGGTCGTACGGCAGAGGCCTCACGGCACGCTCACCACTCTTGCATGCGACGAAAGTGGCGAAAAAGCACAATCAAACCGATTTTTCTGTCGTATTTTTACGAGCTGAGTAGGTTTCGGCAGCCTGATCAAATATCGGTACTTCAATCCCAACAGTGACTATAAATCAACTGCTGCAATCTCGTAGAAGTTAGTTTACTTCCATAATATTTTTAATAAAAAAACTTGTAAGGAGAAGTCAGAAGTGTACGCAAAGAGATCTAAAACATGCGCGTTTTGTTACACTCGCCTGTATCATATGTGTTGTAGGTCAGGAATATTAAGAAAACTTCCGAATCAGTAAAATACTGTACATTTCGATTCCTGAGACTGTTTTTTCAGCAGCCATTGATTGTGTACGAAAGCCTTTGGCACTAAAAGTAAGACTGACAGTTGCATTTCACTAATAAAACAGATCTGCAGTACATAGGGTTTTTTCCAGTCAGTTCCAGAACGGGAAGCGAATGAGCTAAGACAGTAGACCTCGATTTGGACCCCATCCCAGTGTATGAAATTGGCCCATGCGACCACCTCCTGGGGCATATCTGTCTGAATAGCGCCTCCCAACACAGTATTGGCTTCCACATTTACTCTCTGTATGGATCAATGCACACGCTACCTCATCACGCACAACTGTAAACGGTCAGTTTGTGTCGCAGTGGCCTGTAGATTTCACTGGCCACTATCGTATAGACGTCGCTAAGTCCGCCTCCTTAGTTACCCACCACATCCACCTGCCTAATGACTCCACACTCCCTCTTCCTACTGAGTACCCTTATGCCCACTACAGAGCAACACTTTCCTACAAAACCGGAAACTACCCAGACGATTTATACGCTGGTGCACGGGAATGCTCTTGCGGACTCTTTCATAGCTGAGGATCACTCACACTCAACAATCCTGAAACAACACCTTCGCCGCACGCGGCCCACGACTCCCTTGCGGCCACGCGGAGTGGCCATGTGGTTAGAGGCGCCATGTCACTAATTGCGCGGCCCTCTGGCATGGGTGTGTGTGTGTTGTTCTTAGCATAAGTTAGTTTAAGCAGTGTGCAAGTCTAGGGACCGATGACCTCAGCAGTTTGGTCCCTTAGAAATTCACACACGCACATTCCCTTACTACATCACCGAGAGGTGCCCCCCGACTCCAGAACTAAAATCGAAACACCAGATAGCACATTCCAACATTTAGATCCTCCAAGATCTTCCAGCCAAATCGCCTCTCAAGTAGAATTCAGGCATTCCTAGCGGACACTTTCTGTTCACGCTAACAACACTTTTCTTAAAATTTGCTTAATGCGAAGTCTCTTCAAAATTATTTCCAGCAGGCGCTGTAAAATACCTCCCACCATATGAAAAGCTGTCGCCATTAAGTCAAAAAAGTAGGTGCAAACGGCTGTGGAGGGAAGGGCCGGACGAAAGTCACTGTTCCCCAAATACAGGAAACAGGATCCAGAATCCAGAAGTGATATGTTACAAGGAAATGTGCCATTGTGCATGAGGAAGGAAAGACCTTCCCATTAGGCGACTGAACAGACCCTCTGCAGACTCCCATACAATGGCCAGAATGAAAAACGCTCCTCTCATACCATAAAAAAGCTAGTATATCCTATGTAAAGTTAGGGACGTAAGAGAAGGGAACTATCTTTGCGACTTACCTGGCAGCTTTTGTGCTACGTTAGGAGTATTTTTAATTCTGTTTCCCAATTTTTAATTCTGTTTCCCGACTTTTACTTTACCATAATTTTGACATTAGATCACAATAACATGGCAAGATGTAGATTTTTACTGACTCGGACAACAACTGATCCGGTACAAGTTCCTTCATTGTCTTTAGAATCATGTCATATATTTCGAACCTGCGACCGTAGCGGTCGCGCGGTTCCAGACTGTGGCGCCTAGAACCGCTCGGCCATTTTAGGCTGACTACAGTGCAATTTTACTGCCGCCAACTTACATTTCACGGAAAGACCACAAAGATAAGAGAGATTAGGGCTTGTACAGAAGCATATAGGCAGTCACTTTTCCCTCGTTCTATTTGGGAGTGGAACAGGGAGAGAAGATGCTGGTTGTGTTACGAGGTACCCTCCGCCACGCACCGTATGGTGGATTGTGGAGTATGTATGTAGATGTAGATGTAGATTCTTTCTTTCTTGCCGTAACTGGCATTCGGTAGGACGACAGTTCATACGAGCATCAAGCCATGCTGTTTTAGGTTTCCCGCGATTTTCCTAAATCGCTTCAGGCAAATGCCGGAATGGTTCAGTTGAAAGAGCACGGCCAAGGTCTTCCCCATCCTTCCCTAATCCGACGGGGTCGATGACCTCGCAGTTTGGTCCCCTCCCCCAACCAAATTCATGCCCGTTGCTGAAATATAGGCGGCCGTGGTGGTCTAGCGGTTCTAGGCGCTTCAGTCCGGAACCGCGCGACTGCTACGGTCGCAGGTTCGAATCCTGCCTCGGGCATAGATGTGTGTGATGTCCTTAGGTTAGTTAGGTTTAAGTAGTTCTAGGGGACTGATGACCACAGATGTTAAGTCCCATAGTGCTCAGAGCCATTTGAACCATTTTTGCTGAAATAGGAACCGAGCATTATTCGAGTTTACTTGTGACAAGCTCACTCCAGATGAGTGCTTCTGGGCACCAGAGAGCAGGCTGGCAAGGTGCCTCGACACGGTCCCTGGTCTCGCGGGAGCAGCTGGGCGCAGCAGGTCCGCAAGGGAGCGCACCCAAGCGAGGGAAGGCGCCACGCACGCGCGTGCCCGCTGCCGCAGCCGGATGAAGGAAAGCCCTTTGAGCACTTCCTCGGCCGGCAGCGCCAATGCGGCGGCTTCCCGCTCCGAGCCGCCTGCCGTGAAATTGGGCCCGAGTCCGGCGGCGCACCTGCTGCCGCGGCGGATAAGGATATCCGCGGGCCCCGCCTGCAGAGGCCCCGCAGGTCACCGCAGCTGATGCCGCCGCCGGCAGCAGGAACCGCGACAAGCCGCCAGGAACCACACTCCAGTCCTCCCGAGCGCCACCCCCACCTGTCGCCTCGCACGCGGCGCGCGACCCTCGTTCCGGCGGGCAATTAGGCCGGAAATCAGTTGCCCTCTTTCACTCACAGCCCCGTACATTTACATGAGCCCGGTCAGCGAAGACCAGAAAATGCCGACTGGGGTAATTAATCTGACAAGTAGCAAATTTTTGTACATTGTTAGTGGAAATATCTTTAACAATATTTTTTTTATTTATTTTTTATTTTTTTTTACGTGTGACTAGGGCCTCCCGGCGGGTAGACCGTTCACCGGGTGCAAATCTTTCAAACTAACACCACTTCGGCGACTTGCGCGTCGATGGAGATCAAATGATGATGATTAGGACAACACAACACCTAGTCCGTGAACGGAGAAAATCTCCGACCCAGCCGGGAATCGAACCCGTGCCCTTAGGATTGGCGTTCTAACGCGCTGACCACTCAGCTACCGGGGGCGGACAACAATATCCTAGATCCTGAACTGTGGAATGTGAGTGTTGTTGTGTCCCAAGTACAAACTACCAAATGTAAAGTCGGAATTAATTACACCTTAGACGATTTATTCTGAAAACAAGGAGAAACATAACTCAGCGTAATCACTCGTGTCCACGTCTGTGGTTAACACTATCCCAAAGACATCGTCGCGGCTGAGAGGAGACCAGCTCCGTGCTCCAGGAGGCCCAACGAACGACTTCCCTTCCCGGCCGCTGAGATGTACCTTTTTGCATTTCTTGCTTTTACGATTTCGTTTTCTTCAGAGGCAAAGGGAAAATGTGAAGCGGTAGCCCAGCGTAGAAATGGTTCAAATGGCTCTGAGCACTATGGGACTTAACTTTTGAGGTCATCAGTCCCCTAGAACGTAGAACTACTTAAACCTAACTAACCTAAGGACGTCACACGCATCCATGCCCGAGGCAGGATTCGAACCTGCGACCGTAGCGGTAGCGCGGTTCCAGACTGTAGCGCCTAGAACCGCTCGGCCACTCCGGCCGGCCCCAGCGTACACCCTGCGCCTACCGTCATGTACTTTTGATTTTGAAGTGTTAAAAAAAACACGTTTTTCCCGTTCCTCGGGAAGAGGAAGGAGTCGCTCTCTGTTAATGAACGAAGGTAGACGCACGTTATTTTAGAGCGTAATCAGTGGTGGCCATTTTGGTTGAGAGGATGAGTAAAAAGTCTGTATTTTTTTTTATAGAATGTAGCATTTACCAGTGAAGTTGTATGAGTCACTATTCCAAGTAGTACTATAATATATAAAAATCCAAGAAGCCCACCTGTGTACTTTGGAGTTAACACGAAGAGCCGATTACAATATCATGGACACGGTCAAGATTCTGTTGGTCGATACGGCGATCGGACGTAATACTATTACTCGGTAAGCATAACAACAAGAGAAATACTACTTTTTCCATGTGGAACTAATATGAAAATATTCTTTACCCATTTACAGGCATAGTCCAGCTTATTGTGCTTGTCCGACACGCAGAAAAATTAATCTCATTATCTCCACATATCTAAACATTGATTACATATTTGTTATTATATTATACCGCGACGTCGTGACTTAATAATGTGAGGCTGCATCCTGAATATCTCCGTTGACTCCAGCGATATGACTGCTGCATCTCTTGTGGAACCCCCACTGTTAGCACTTCCAAGGTCGCCGCGCCGCTGCCACTGGAGCGTTGGCACACGGTGCTCGAGAAGGCGGTGGCCGCGCCTTACGTGCGGCGACCGCGATGTATGGACGCACGGCGCAACAAAGTGTAATGAGGGAACGTCCAAATGCCACTTTTTCAGTTTTTTCTTGAATATCTCGAGAATCACAGCATCTTGTAAAATGATTCGCAGTACGAAATTAAACTATAAAAAATCACCATTCATTTTTTATCTAGGACTAATAATTTCCGCTTTGTAGGGAATGGGAAATTCGCAATTATTAAAAAGAACGTTTTAATGGTATAAAATTTATGTTTTTTGTTAAATAGAGTGTATTAGGAACAACAAGGTTAGAAGCGTAAGGGGAGGTAGGTCGCCAAATTGTGATCACACGCTTCTCTCCTTCGCAGGTCTGCAAACTGAAGAGCGATCAGGCAGTTCCTCATCTCTCTATCGCACTACGTCACAAAAATGAACTGCAAGGTATTTGAGAAAGTTATACTGACTCTTCCGCAGGCACTTCCCAGGGAGGGAGGAGTCGGGGCCGGCCGAAGTGGAAGTCTGCTTTCGGCTGCGGTGGGGCGAGGACGTCCGCTGCGCCCCGCCGTGCGCGACCGTGAGCGCTTGCTTGTGTTTACCTTCTCGCAGCGCGAGTTGTATTTGTTCCAAGTTCAGTGCGATTATGGCACACACATGGCGCCACGATACGATCAAAGTTACTTTCCAACCAGATCACGCGCGTCCTCGAGCCTATGAAATAGAACAGTTCATACGCGACGATCTACGTTTAGATCCGGCGACTGTCGTCGGAATACATTTTTCTATAACGGCGAGCGTGGTTTATGTTAAAATGTCCAGTGCAGAGGTCTGCGCGACAGTGGTTTCTAAATACTCGAACTCTCTCCGATTCAAACATTCTGACGGGCATATCGGTGCAGTGACGGTGGATCATGCAGGCATGGGCCTAAGGACTGTAAGAGTTTTTGAGCTCCCCTTCGAGGTCCCAGAGGAAGTTGTCAAGAACGCCTTGCGACCATATGGCAATGTTATCAGCCACGTTGCAGAAAAGTGGCAAACTTTCTCGACGTATAAGGTCTACAACGGTGTGCGCCAAATTAAACTTGAGCTCAAGAAACATGTGCCGTCCTATTTGAACATCGGTGGCTGTCGTGCAATCATCATGTACGACGGTCAACCGCGTACCTGTTCCGGATGTGGGCAGGAAGGCCATGTTCGATCGAGCTGCTTACAACGTAGAATTACGCAGATACCAGTGGGAGACTCCGTTTCCCCGACGGGGACGACAATCCTGCCCCTCACGTACGCTCAGACGACGATGCGCACCATAGTTGAGGACGAAACGGGCGATCAGACACATCCATCGACGCCAGAAGTACCAAGGGAGGAAGAGGACGGACCCTCGGTGCCAACCCATATGTCGCCCCCTCCACAGCAACAACAGCAGCAACAGTCCCACGGACTCCAGACGCAACATAACATTCAGAACGCGATGGACGTGGACGCGAACATTGTCCCGACCGCGGCTTTCCTAGCGGAAGGTGATACGACGCCTCCCACATTCGGATACGGATGTCCACGTTCGAAAGCAACGTTCGCCCCGACGACGCAAGCGACGTCGGCGGACCCCTTCTGACGATTGCCTCCTACACACGGCCGGTCAAGAAGGTGACATCTCATCAGACAGCATGGATGCTGCGCCTGCTGAGGATCTAAGTGGTGTAGACGGTTCACTTGCCCATACTACGAGTGCCCAGTTGCTTCTTGCACCACAAACGCGGCAGGTCGCGTCGATGGATGGCGCTCCGTCTACCTCTACCAAAGACGACGTACGTGAGAGAGATTTAGGTGCCGATCAGCTACACAGCATCGTGTTGCACCCACTGTGGTCGGACGATGTTGAGGAACTTCCTGAAGAGGGCACGGGTGACAGGGGAGGGGGCGGCATTGGGGACGCCACTCCTAGCGTGAAAGACTCATAATTTGTAACGGGTTTGGTGGGTCCGGCATCTCTTGCGGTTAGCTTTTATTGCCATGGCGTCTACCCTAGGTGAAGAGGCTAGGCAGCACACCTTTCGCCTTGCCACAATCAATATCAACGCGATACGGGCACCACACAAACTGACAATGCTACAACGCATGCTTGATGCGGCGGACATCGACGTGGCCCTCTTACAGGAAGTATGTGTCGCTAGTTTCCCTGACTTCTACGGATATACCGCCCACATCTCCCACGCCTCTTCTACCGATTTTGGAGTGGGTGTTCTGCTACGGGACGGTTTGGCGGCTACGGACGTACTGTACTTACCGAGTGCAAGAGCCATGGCAGTAACTGTCAACGGTGTACGACTCATCAATGTATATGCCCCTTCAGGATCAGGGAGACGGAGAGATCGGGCCCGCTTTTTTTCGGAAGATATTATGCGTCTATTTATGGGCCACATAGACGATATGGTGATCGGAGGAGATTTTAACTGTACATTATCTCCATCTGACCAGCAGCCACATCACGTCCCGTGTGCGGAATTGGAAATGCTAGTGCGTGACCTCCACCTGATTGACACGTGGCACCACATCCATGGCCCAGCTCCTGGTTACACCCATTATACAAGCCATTCATCAAGTCGGTTGGACAGGATTTACGTCACAAGCACCCTTTCGACGGCGACGAGAGGAGCAGAGCTCTGGCCCACTGCATTCACCGCCCACACAGCCTATATTTGCACCATTGCCCTCCAACCTGCACGTGTGTGGCGCAGTAGGCCCCCCTGGAAACTGAACGTCGCCCATTTGGACGAGCCGGCATGTAAAGGTGCTGTCGAAGAGTCGTGGAACGCGTCCTTACGGCGTCGTGGTCGTTACCGATCGACCCTCAGTTGGTGGATTGAATGTGCGCAGCCTGCTCTTAGACGCACCTTCATGGCCTACGGCCGGGAAGCAGCGGCATGGAGGAGGAGCACGGAAAACTTTTATTACACCGTCCTACGGGAATGTCTTGCTATGGAGCCCTCACCTGACAGGCAGATCACAGTCAATCGCGCGAAAGCGCAGCTCGTCTCCTTAGCACGCCATCATTTACAAGGCGCTGTTATACGGCCGCGTGCTCCAGACATGATACAATCAGAAAGGCCATCTATGCACCACGTGCTCATAGAACGCAGGAGGCGCCGTAGGACACTGGTAACCGACATGATAACCGACAACGGTCGACATGTGGTAGAACAAGCAGATATAGCAGAAGCCTTCTATGGGCATTACGCTCAACTTTATTCGGCAGTGCTCCCTGATATGGCGACGGTAGACACCGTTTCAGCACATGTCCACGGTACAGTTCCACCATACATGGTACCGACTTTACTGGGAGAAGTGACAGAAGAGGAAGTGCTCGACGCCATTGGTAAAGGTGCTCCCCATAAATCACCAGGAATCGATGGGTTACAATTAGAGTTCTATCGAGCTTTTAAACAACTGTTGCTACCGTGTTTGATTGAAATTTGCCAGGAATTGATGTCCCCGGGTATAACATTGCCTGCAACATTCTTGGAAGGTCTGATTGTCCCCATCCATAAGCCGAAGGGACGGAATCATGTCCGCGACTATCGTCCCTTAACGTTATTGAACAGCGACTTCAAGATCTTTTCGAGGCTGCTATCAGGACGTATTCGCGGCACACTATGGCACGTCTTGTCCGACGATCAGACGTCCTTGGGGGGACCCAACAATATCAGAACTGCGTTATGTCGTTACAGAGATCTCATCTCCCTTGCACGGGTGAGACTTTTGCCGGCAGCCCTCGCGTCTATCGACTTTAGCCAGGCTTTTGACCGTGTGGGCCACACTTTCCTCACGGCCGTTCTACGGCGCATGGAATACCCCGACCCATTTATCACAGTGTTGACACGCCTACTACATGGTGCAACTTCTCGAGTTCTTGTCAATGGAAGACTGACGGCACCCATGCCGATCAGCCGATCAGTACGACAGGGATGTCCATTATCAACATTGTTATTTGCATTGGTCTTAGAACCCTTGTTGTGTGGTCTCCGAGACAGGCTCACTGGGATACAGTTCGGCGGCTCCATCTATCGCTGCACCGCATATGCGGATGATTTGATGATCGTCATACGAGGAGCTGACAATATGGCCGCGGCTTTGGACTGGATTGCAACCTACGGTACAGCTTCTGGTAGCCAAATCAACGTTGACAAGTCCGTCGCCTTGAGCATCGGGATTGGGCTACCGCAGGAACACATTGCCCCCTTACGCTTCAGTGATACTGTACGCTGCTTGGGCTTAGATTTCATGAACGACATGCGACGCGCGACGACGCTCAATTATCGACGCCTTCTTAACCAAATTAGGGCCGGAATTGCAAATCAGCGCTTGCGATCCCTCAACATCATTCAGCGGGCGTATTATGCCAATGTATACCTTGCGTCCCGCATACCGCATGTCGCCCAAACGCTACTCATTCCGAAGCCCTTGGCTCGTAGCATTATGGCAGCGCTGGGATCGTCACCGCTGGTATGTTACTGAAGATCAGATACGTATCTCTTACCCTCCCCAAGGAAAAAGGTGGTCTCGGCCTAGTTAACGTCCATTATAGGGCCATTGCCCTCTATGTTAGCTCACATTTATGTCTGCTGCGCCGTTGTCCTACGAGCCACACGAGTCTGCTTCTGACGGCGCTACGCCCTGCTTCACTAAGAGCGCCGGTGCCACTACAGGACATCCCAGCGCCCCTCTTTTATATAGCACGTTACTATTTAGAACAAAGTTATTGCAGTGTCGCACTCACGACACCACAAATGGCCACAACTCGACGCCTATATCATGACATGCTGCAACGCCGCCCCCTAAATGTGGTCGAACTAAAATATCCTGACGTACGGTGGCGCGTGGTGTGGAAGACTGTACACGATGCCATGCTTGATTCCGATGTTGTTTCTCAATGGTACGTCGTCGTTAATGGGAAGCTCGTGACGCAAGAACGTCTCTACAATATTCACATGGCAGAATCTCCCAATTGTGTGGGTTGTAATACAGTAGATTCTGACGAGCACCGCCTCAGCTGTGGAGAGGCGGAACCGGTTTGGCACCTAGTGCGGCAGATGCTGGCTTATCTCTTGCGAGTTAGGCCGGAGCATATATCTGCACGCACGTTATTGTTTCCGGATGAGACATTTTATCCCAAGACTCGAACCAACTCTGTCACCTGGATACGTGGACATGCAGTCCATTACCTCTGTCGTGACGGACACAAGGATTTCCTTGACTTCTGGCTCTATTTGCAAGAAAGACATCATGCTATTTCCGGGCATACCAGATATCGACAGTGCTTCGCAAACTACCTATGGAGTGCCTTTCACAGCCCGCCGTGTAGCTGGAATGTTCCAGGCAGTGGCAGATGAGGTCAGAACGAACTGCAAACGACCATATATTGAACAATCTTATCAGTGGGCGCAGTCGCTGGGAAGCCTCACTACGACGTGGTAGCTTTCTTTTCATGCTATTTATGTTTCCTATCTTCGATGGCGTCTTCCTTCTGTTTTAGTTTTCCAGGCTTGGTTAACTAAAAAAAAAATTAAAACGTGGCAGGAGACCTGCGTTCGAATCGAAATAAATACACAAGAACAAAAAAAGAACAAAATGAACAACAAATAAAATTTAATAATTATACCCTTTCCTTTCTCCTTTTATTTTATTTTTTTTATACAAACTTCAGAGGCATATTTAATTTTTGTTCGTTGGCGGAACCTGAAGTCGCGGCGAACGGCCGTCCTAGATAGCTTTAGGATGAAAGTGGCGGTGGCACTAGCTTTGTTTTTGTTTATAGGCTAGATAGGTTTCAAAAAAATGGTTCAAATGGCTCTGAGCACTATGGGACTTAACATCTATGGTCATCAGTCCCCTAGAACTTAGAACTACTTAAACCTAACTAACCTAAGGACAGCACACAACACCCAGCCATCACGAGGCAGAGAAAATCCCTGACCCCGCCGGGAATCGAACCCGGGAACCCGGGCGTGGGAAGCGAGAACGCTACCGCACGACCACGAGATGCGGGCTAGATAGGTTTTTGGGGGTAGTATGGGTGATAGGGGCCAACGCCTGAAGTGGAAGCGGTAATTTTCTTTCTTTATTAAAATAAATAAATAAAAAAAGATGGTAGAGCACTTGCCCGCAAAAAAAATAAAAATAAAAAAGGGGTAGCGTCTATAAAAAAATAAAAAAAGGGTAGTGTCTTTGATTCATAATCAAAAACGTCTTCTGTCCCAGGTTCGATCCCCGCCACTGCCTAAATTTTGATAAATAATCAGCATTAAAAAAAAAAGAAAAAGTGGCCGTGCGGTTAAAGGCGCTGCAGTCTGGAACCGCAAGACCGCTACGGTCGCAGGTTCGAATCCTGCCTCGGGCATGGATGTTTGTGATGTCCTTAGGTTAGTTAGGTTTAACTAGTTCTAAGTTCTAGGGGACTAATGACCTCAGAAGTTGAGTCCCATAGTGCTCAGAGCCATTTGAACCACTTTTGAGGAGTCGGGGGTGTTTATTTTCCAGAAAGTGCGTTAACACTACATTGAGTACAGGTATGACCTGCTATGTATACAAACACAAGCATGTGGACAGAATCTACGCCCATCCCTGCGCGTTGTTCCATACTGCTACTACAGGAGAAATTGATTCTTAGTTACACTGTAGGGCAGTTCCGGGATAGGCGACTTCTACCACGAGCGCTGCCCGCGTTTCATTTTGCAGGCAGACTGTATCCCTGCAGCATTTCCTGTCCTGATCCCTCATGTAAGTACACAAAATTAATTCACTGAGCTCGTGTTTATACAGGGTGTTTCTGCAAGAGCGTTCAAAAATGTAACAGGGAGGTAGGGAACATGGGTCGGGGAAGCCAACTTAAGCAGATATGGAAGTACACTTGTCTACCGCTTTGTCTAGCATCGTCGTTTCCAACTTATTTACAACTAACATGCGACATGCTTACACGTACTGTACTGTTTATTTACATGTACATTCTTTACTTCCGGCAAGGAAATAAGGAGGACCACCCTGATTACTAGGAAGTCATGGTGCACGTTTTGTTTGCTTGTCCAAAAGGGGGGACTCTGTTGTATCGTATTTACGTTGTCCCATGACAGAACATGATATGAATCAACGACAGGCCCATTCATTACTCAGTACTGTTCGGAGACGCACAGTAAAATATGATGGAGTTGTACCGGTATTCCATGGTCGCTGGATTGGAAGGGAAGGTCCTATTCCATGGCCAGAGAGGTCACACGACTGAATCTACTTTATTATTTTTTACACAGATATCTAAAGTCACTTGTGTATGAGACCCCAGTCAACAGGAGTTGGAATTAGTTGCCAGAATTGTAACTTCCTGTGATGTGATTCGAAACGCAACAGGGATATTTGTCAAGCTTGCTGAGGTAGCGCCGGCCGGAGTGGCCGTGCGGTTCTAGGCGCTACAGTCTGGAACCGAGCGACCGCTATGGTCGAAGGTTCGAATCCTGCCTCGGGCATGGATGTATGTGATGTCCTTAGGTTTAATTAGTTCTAAGTTCTAGGCGACTGATGACCTCAGAAGTTAAGTCGCATAGTGCTCAGAGCCATTTGCTAAGGTAGCATTGAGATTGATGGCCGTCAGTTGAAGCATATTTTGTAAGATACAGTACAAATGGTACGTTCATCATGTCACTGATGGTATCTGCAGTTAACTATAACTACTGTAAATAAAACAGCACACAGTAATGTAGTTTTATTCCTATTATCCATTTAAGCTGGCTTATCCGACCCCAGGTTCCCCTACCTCAAATTGTTCAGTGGAGCATCCTCTAAGTTTGCACTCTTTTACGGAAACACCTTGTATAATGCAGTCATTTTCAGTTTATTAAATGAGCTCTTATTTGCAGTTGTTAATTTCGAGATTCTCAAGAAAACTTAAAATAGTGACCTATAAACGGACCCTTACTCCCATGCTGACTTTCCTCGGGTCAGGATTTTTACTGTGTTATTCATGAAACTCTACCACCTCGCCATACAACTGCAAAAATATTTGCGACTGAATGAATTCTTTCCCCAAACTTTCCTTCGTTGACTGGACTATTCTGTTTATTCAGTACGCTAATCCATACGTCTGTATTCTTTGAAAAAATCAATAACGCACACGCAGTTGATTTTCTAATTCTTATCTCCCATTCTCAGACATGTTCTAGGGATCGTATAAGCATCCTTCGTGATTCACGTTCCCATCGAATCGAGAGCTCGTGAGAAGAATATCTTCGTGGAGATGTGACGGTGGAGGGGAACGAGTACGTAGGCAGGAGATGGAAATGAAACTATGTGTGGACGTTTGGGACAAGGATTGTGTACAGGTTGCGTTTGGGTTTCGTCGTTATTTGAACAGTGCCAGACCGTTTCAATAAAAATGATGAGAAAAATTAAACTAATAAACTGTTGACTTTTTGTATTTCTGTAAACTCCCCTCTCCCCGCCCTCCTGCCATGTTACTGACGACTGAGTGGCTGAATGGCTGAGATACAAGGCTGAGAATACCAGAGCCTTGGATAGTTTACAGATGAGTTACGAGCCTCTGGGAGAATGGTGGCCAAATGAAAGTCTTTAGTGGCCATTGAAAGGGAAGACATTGAATAAACCCGTAGTCTTCCAATGTATGCTTACAGTGCTAATAATTCAACCCACAAGTACACTGCCAAATGGTACAGCCAGCAGCCAAAGAACTGACCAAAAACTGAACTGAAGACTGTAAAATCATCCGGTGTCAGAAAAGTTGTAGAGGTGAGTGTACCTAACATGTTACTATCCTGTTTGGATAAAAACATTGCAATAACAAAGAAATATATAATTTATCTTGTTTCCACTAATAATAAAGAAAACGTATATCATTAGGTTAAAAACTGTTTTAAAGCAGTGTGATTTTTGTGAAAATATTGAGAAATATTTTGACTTAAAACGTACAATTTGCATATTCATTAAAAATACGGGAATGCGATTTTGATCCACAGAGAAAAACTGAGATTATAATCTGGATAAAGGCAGAAAGCGGAAGAAGGTTTTAGTATTATTTTTTTGTTGACACAGTCGCTAAGGAGATGAAAAACTGTAAAGGGACCTCATATTTAAACGTTCTCTAAATAGGCTGCATAACAAGCGGTGACAAATGGTGACAAAAGGTCATCACCTTCGGACAGCTGTTTCGTAACATTCCAGAATGACACAAACGCTTTCAGTTTCCATGTGCTTTTCTCAGTAAGTATCACCACCTCTGTCTTTTATTTCAACCATCTCATGTGTTGTGGGATCATCATAATTTGCACCATGTGATGTCTAACTTTCTGTGAGAGCCAAAGGATGGAAACATGCTAATGTCAGTTTAGCACCTGCCACAGACGTGGAAGTCATGGTAGGAAAGCGTATGGCTGTGTATACAGCTGTAGCCATGCACTGCTTTGATGTGTTATAGCAAAAACTACTTATGGAACGACAGCACAAGAAATCTCTCTTTGTGATTGATAGTCGATATGATCTTCCTCCAGTACGGATGACAAAACTGTAGACAGGGAAGTGACTTCGATCACTGGTCACCTGCTCCAGAGGACCAGTATATATGTATTTAATGGGATCACTACATATGGTCGATCTGAACTAGCAGATTTTGTTTGTTTCCCAATATATCGCAAGAGAGAGCTGAGGTAAAATCTGACTGATTTCTCTGCCCTGTGACGTTAGGGAAGTTATAATAGTTCTTAGTTTTACTCTGATGGATTCTGCAAAAATAACGAGGATGGAGAGAGCAAGAGAGAGAGAGAGAGAGAGAGAGAGAGAGAGAGAGAGAGAGAGACCATGCTGTCAACAAAGACTCAGACACCATTACACTGTTGTATTTCTAGCGTGATGATCACAGGAATACGATAAACAAGATTACATCGTTAAAAGGGGATATTTAGAGGCAGTCATTCGATATCGATGAACTGCATGTGTTATGCTTCTCAGTTTATTTGTGGAATCCATGTGTACTCTATATGGTTGTCAATTTCTCTTGTATGTTACTGTGCTATTTTTCTCGTTGTGATAGTCCTCTACCTAGTCAATAATGGGTGGAGGACTAGACAGTCTTCTAATAAATGGAACAAATGCTGTTGGAACGTGATGAGATTCCGAGATAATTATCAGGTGTCTGGCGAGTACTTCTCTTACTCATTGAAATCAGGTGGATTCAAATGCTATATATCGAAGGCTGGAGAATACAGCAGGTGAGAGACACTCCAACGAAAGGAGACTTCAGATGTGATCCCTATACGGTTTCTGCTACGTATTGTAGACAAAAATTTTACATCTCACATACATCTCGCAAACCGACTGCAACGAAAAAATTAGGGGCTAATGTGAAGTTTTCTACGAGGAGCAAATCGGCAGAAGAAGTTCTGTCTTTTGTTTTCTCGATAAATAGGAGACAACATTCTTCCGTTAGTTTTGTGAGCCTATAAAAGGACCAAGTGACATCTTAATTTACGTTTCATTTGTATGCATACCTTCCAAGCCATTGTACAGTGCATGGCGGAGTGTAATCTGTACCACTAGCAGTACTTTCCTTTCCTATTCCCCGTTTCTACTTCACTGGCAAATACACACATCAAAAAATGTTTTGCATCACCTTGGTTCCAAGAACTCCTGAAGACAGACGTTGACTGTGGATATTGTATCACAGACACAGTCCGTTTGACTATTCTGCCCAAAGGTGTAAACAATGATTCATGAGCAGCGTCTATTAGACGGAGGAGGTCCGACAGCCGATCAGTTCCAGTTACTCCAACAGGAAGGAGGTACAAGGTTCGTGTTGTCTGTAGTTCAACGATGCCTAGACGTTCAATACCGCGATTCGATCGCGTCCGCATTGTTACTTTGTGTCAGGGAGGGCTCCCAACAAGGGAAGTGTCCAGACGACTCAGACTGTACGCAATAGCCTGCATCATGCTGAACTTCACTCCCGACGTCCATGGTGAGATCCATCTTTGCAACCACGATACCATGCAGCGCGGTACAGATGGGCCCAACAACATGCCGACTGGACCGCTCAGGATTGGCATCACGTTCTCTTCACCGATGAGTATCGCATATGCCTTCAACCAGACAAGCGTCGGAGACGTGTTTGGGGGCAACCAGGTAAGGCTGAACGCCTTAGACTCAGTGTCCAGCTAGTGCAGCAAGGTGGAAGCTCCCTGTTGTTTTGGGGTGGCATTATGTGGAGCGGACGTACGCCGCTGCTGGTCATGGAAGGTGTCGTAACGGCTGTACGATACGTGAATGCCATCCTCCGACTGATAGTGCAACCGTATCGGCAGCATATTGGCGAAACATTCGCTCCCCCATCGTGCACAACTTTTGAATGACTTCTTTCAGGATAACGACACCGCTCGACTAGAGTGGCCAGCATGTTCGCCAGACATATATGGGGAAGATTGAAAAGGGCTGTTTATGGACGACGTGATCCACCAATCACTCTGTGGGGTCTACGCCGAATCGCTGTTGAGGAGTGGGACCGCTAGTGGCTTGATGAACTTGTGGATAGTATGCCACGACGAATACAGGCATGCATCAATGCAAACGGACGTGCTACTGAGTATTAGAGGTACCGGTGTGTACAGCAATCTGGACCACCACCTCTGAAGGTCTCACTGAATGATGGTACAACAAGCAGTGTGTGGTTTTCATGAGCAATAAAAAAGGCGGAAATGATGTTTATGTTGATCTCTAATCCAATTTTCCATACAGGTTCCGAAACTCTCGGATCCGAGGTGATGCAATACTTTTTTATGTATGTAGAAAGAGGGAGGAAAAGACTATCTGCATATCTCCTTATGATCGCTAATTTCTCGTATTTTGTCTTTGTGGTCCATACGCGAAATATATGTTGGCTGCAGCAGAATCCTTCTGCAGTCAGCTTCATATGTCGGTTCCCTGTAGTGTTTCTTGAAAAGAACATCGCATTCCCTCCAGGGATTCCCATTTAAGTTCTTTAAGCATCGACCCATTAATTTGGCAAGTGGCAATAGGAACGTTTCTATAGGGCTGTATACTGAGGGAAACAAAGACCTGCAGACTAGCACATTTTTGGGATGCGGCGGTCCGTGTCATCTCAGGCGCTGACAGATACGTCCCCAACACAAACATAAGAGACTTCCTAGGCCAACCCGCCATTTACACACTCTTTCAAGAAAAATCCACAGTATTTTACGAAACAACACAAACTTCACCCCACTTTCTCACACAAAATTTAGTGAATGAACCATCAGAAGCTTCCCAAAAACGCCCAGAATTAACCCTTACACGCCTCTTTACGAACCAATAACACAACCACCCCATTCCCTCAACTTCACGTAAACCCATAATATATTCTAAAATCAGCCGGGCACAGCTCAATGGTACTTCATACACAACCAAAACACCCATAGCCTCGTCGTCAGTAGAGAGGTGTTTTGTTATTGCTCACTCTGCGTTGGCCTTTCTGGGTTATCAGGAATTCATCACAGCGACATTTAAGCACCCAGTCTTTCTGACAAGGATAGGACAACTTTTGCAGTCTGGAATTATTAACAGCTGTCTGGCACAGCGAGCGGTGGGAGTGGTGCAGCCCTGACACATGGCGAGAGGTTCGCGGCCCAGTGGTGGTAGTGGCAGCTGTTCATGTGTGACCCGATGGCAGAGGCATCATGGCGGTGGAGAAGAGAGTGAAACATCCTACTGGGCCCATAACCGACAGGTCTTAGGAGGATTAGTTCAAGGGGCAGTATAGTCTTAGGAGGATTAGTTCAAGGGGCAGTATACCAGAATTGGAAGGATCTTATTTCCACCAGCATGACAAAGCAAGCGAGAGACAGAACTCAGTTAGCGTTGGACGTCTTCAGCTATTTGACATTGGTTACTACCCATTCCGATATTGGAGGAAGTGACTACCTAACGTGTGGGAAGCGTCCAGAAACGTCAAGCAAGCGTCTGTAATGGTTACTCATCATGAAAAATGACTCTCATGATCAATTTGATCAATTTATCCTATCAATTTGATAATCATGACGAGCCACCGGCCGATTGGAAGCGAGGGCGAGAGATATGATATGATTGAAGATTTAGAGCAGTAATCAAACTTTTTGTCAATGTGGCGAGATCTTTTAACAGAAATTCAATCTTCCACCTACACAAGTAGAGATGACCATCACATTAAAATCAGCAGTATTACCGAATTTATAAAGCAATACATAGTATAAACATGATATTTACTACGTCTCTGTGCTGTTACCTTTAGAGACTTTGAAAGTGATGAGGCATTTGTTTACTTCAAGAGATTTCGAAAGTGAGAAGCCATCCTGTGACAGAGATAGAGCATGGTTTTAACACACCATCATGAGCCAAAAATGAGTTTAATAATCTAGTCTTGTAATGCAGTACATAGCAGATTTTTTTTTTCCTGATCAGAAAATACATAGAGGAAATATACCCTATGCCATAGCCTTATGCACGATTTTCACAACATATAACGACACTTTAGCAATCTGAAAATGCGTCTATGGTCCGATTTCTTTAGTCTTGGAAAGTAACTCGTATAAACGGGCGGAATCTATGTTTTGCATGAGAAATTCGAGGTGTACTGAAACAACACTTCCAGTTTAGGTTGGGTAAAGTAGATTAAATTGAGGAGTCTATGTCAGGGGTGGAACTGCAGTCATCCAAGCAGCACTGCATTGTGCCGCAGCCAGTGGCGGGAATAGTCAGGAGAGGACGGGTGACCGGAAGTAACACCTTAAGGCTGTCGCCAGTGACACTTTCCTGGCTGGCCGCCTCTTCTTAAACACAGTGCACTCAGTAGATGGCACTGGACTAAACTGGTGGTAACTGTCAGTTTTTTTTTGTGTCGAGACGCCACGTTCAAGTAAGATAAATGAGCACTGCATTCGTAAAAAATATCATACGATGTATTTCTCATCTTCATGTTGGCTAGGATGTGACTTGCTACTCGTAAATAGGTATAAGTGTGTTTCATTCTCAAATGATATTGCTACATGTGTTCTGTGTATAGGGGTAGATATTCTATTGCTATTGCTCTATCGTATGTTCCTCCCAGCAGCTATCCACTAATATCGAATATATCGTCTCTACATCCAGTAGCTATTGACGAAACTGGATGGAGCTACTGTCTAGAGCTCAATCAATGGAAACTACCCCTGTCAAACTCAAATTGTTTAAATAAACAATATTCTGCATTGCGTACAAAATAAAAACTTACGTCCATCATATCTGGCGGCTCAGCACAAACTAAACTCCCTCAGAAGTGGAGTAGGAGATGGGCAGTGGGGGAATGGGAAGAGGGGAGTGGCGAGGGCCCACAGCGCCCTCTGGTGGTGGTATTGTAAACTAAGCCAGTTGATCTCCGAACCTTAGGGTAAACATACAGAATTTGATATTCCTGCCAATAAATTTGAATTTCTTGCCATTTCCAGAAGGGGTTTAGGGAGAGGGGATAGGGATTTTCCAGTGAGGTAGTGAGATGGAGGGACCCATGTGCTGGTCAGGGAAAACCCATGAGGTCATCATGTGGTTAGGGGTAATTAATTTCTCAATTTGCATAATTAATTTGATATCAAAAGTGCATCAGTACTGGCTTTGTCCAACTACTAACGTCTCTATTGCCTTCGGTACTATCTATTTTATTTTAAGCCACAACTGTTTTACGCTTACTTAGTTTGGATGGAATGGAGATTTCTTCTTGGGCAGGCTTCAACCGAATTTTTATCTGATTTTTTGAATAGAAATATTTTTCCTTTGCTTTTGGATGTTTTGGATGTTGTGCTATTCAGGCTCAATACAACGATGTTGTCGTCACTAACGTCTGTGTTCATCATGAATGTTTGTAGCCAAGAACTGAATACAAAGTTAAGGGAAATATGTTGGTTTGTTTGTAATATAAATGTGAATGAAAACATTTTCTGGCAACTGAGGTTCAAATGGCTCTGAGCACTATGGGACTCAACTGCTGTGGTCATTAGTCCCCTAGAACTTAGAACTACTTAAACCTAACTAACCTAAGGACAACACACACATCCATGCCCGAGGCAGGATTCGAACCTGCGACCGTAGAAGCTGGCAACTGAGGCACTTCAAACATAAAACGTCTGGACACTGGTAAGAGTATGTTCCGTTCATAAATATTCCCAAACTTCCGCTCATGAGGCGTGCTCGACTTTGTGTAGCTCCGTTAACAAGCGTTCTTCCGCAGACCTAGATCTGTTCATAAATATAAGCGATCGGAAGAAAGACGTGGGTAGAAACGACACTGGACTCAAGGCGAGCGGAAGCTTGTTGATGCCTAAGTGGCCGTAATAGGAGAGATTAGTGCTTGTATGAAAGTGCTGCAGGAGCGGTGGTGACTGCTTCAGGAGAGGGCTACGCGCGAGGTCAACGAGGGCTCGTGGGTGTCCGAGCAGTGTCAGTAATCGAAGCTTGCATCAGACGGAACTAAATGGATCATCAGCGTGCTTGATCATACTAGGAGGACTGCAGTGCGCTTGCAATACCATTTCCTGCTGAATTACAGCAAGCAATGATGAAATAGTAACACTGCACGACATAATACAAAAATAACACGTTTCAGATGATTAGGTGCACGTTGTTGTCGACATTTCTGGGGTTGTAGGGTGAGCTGCTGCTTTACCGCCTACAGTGCATTTACCCCTTACGGATATTGGGCTGATGGAAGAAACAAAGGAGCTTAGCTAAAGAGTTATTGCCAGTCACCCGACGACAGACACGCAATAAATACGGATTTGCATTAAGATAAAGCACTACTTGGTTGCATGTAAAGTACAAACGTCGTATTCCGCAAATCACTGCGTACTATCTTGCCTTACCGGAAACAATGAGTAAATAAGCATTTCTCCACAGTAAATTGCATTCGAACGCATAACTTCTTTCGCTTTGGATATGGGACAGTAGTAACAACACACGCACCAAGCAAAACTACTTACAGATCGAAAATAAAACAGAATAAATGATGCTCAACTCGTGACTTGCTAACTTCGTTCTCGTTCAGAATCCAAACCAACTCAGGTACGTACAGTCTTGCGTGCGGTAATTTCACTGACAGAGACCAGCAACCGCTGAATTTCGATAGTATTTGATTTGCCGTCACATTTGCCCGACAATTATGCGACAGACAGTTTATTTCTATGCGATGGTGATATCATTCGCGAATGTATTTAAATCTCCATCCTGGTTTAGACTTTCCCCGTGTTCTCTAAGGCAATTACGGCGAATGCAGGTATAACTCCTGCATAGAGGACACCGTCGACTTTCTACTTCATCCTTGCACAGTGAGCTACTGTTACAACTGTAATGGCTACCTCATCTACGGAATTTTAGTCCCTAATACTTCTTCCTTACAATCTTCTCGTTCTAGTGAAGGCTGTTCAGCCTGTACTCAGTTTTTCGGACACATCCCATGCAATAACTCAGTTATGATGCTAACTGCGTCCACTGCCCAGTCTCTGGATGGTGAGAACCATGTGATATTAGATGTAGCCCTTGGAGATGAAACAAAGATCCATAAAATTCGGGGAAGGTTGTGGCCACGGTTGAGGTCCGCCTCATTACATCCACGGTCTAGGGAAGTTTCATCGAGCGTCCCTCTCACTGCTAGCAGTAAGCGGAACTAGGCACCATCTTGCTGAGAAAAGCTGTACGGACACTGAAGCTGCGATGAACTTCTAGGAAAAAATGCCATATGACTTAATTACAAACCTATTCAGACCAAACATTTAACTTGGAAGTGTCTTCCATATGTAAGAAATGAATCGACGGGATGAATTGTCACGCCATATTCATTTGTCCCGCGTTAAGACATGTATTCCATTGGGACCTACAGTCGCACCCAGTCTTGCGCTACCTCGTCCCAGTGAAACCGACGTGGATGCATGCCCTTCTTCAAGTCGCCAAAGATTTGAAAATCACACGGTGAAAGATCCAGGCTGTGTGAAGGGTGTTGCAAAGTGTTAATCATGGGGGGGGGGGGGGTCTATCTTGCATATGTAAGGATTGAATTGATGGGGATCAATTGTCACGCCGTAAGCCGTATTCATTTGTCCCGCATAAATGGGGAACAGTCAAATGAAAACAATTAAATGAAAACTGAACACCAGCCATAACGGGGCCATGGAATCGTTCATTTCAAAAGTAATCACCACACGCGTTAAGACATTTATCCCACTGCCCGATCCATAGTCCTCGTCCGAGTGAAACCGACGTAGATGCATGTCGTTCTTCAGGTCGTCAAAGATGTGAAAATCACACTGTGAAAGATCCGGGCTGTAATGGAGGGTGCTGCATTGTTTTCCAACCAAGTAGCGTAGGGTTGGGTTGGGGTGTTTGGGAGAAGAGACCAAACAGCGAGGACATCGGTCTCATCAGGTTAGTATGGAGAAGGAAGTCGGCCGTGCCCTTTCAACCATCACGGTATTTGCCTGGAGCGATTTAGGGAAATCACGGAAAACCTAAATCAAGATGGCCGGACGCGGGATTGAACCGTCCTCCCGAATGCGAGAATAGCGTAGGCTTCATCAGACTGGCAGTGTGGGAGTGAGTATTATCGCGCAATAAGATGATTCCATCCGACAACATTACTGGGCATTCTGACTTTATGGCGCGTCGCAGCTTCTGCGAAGTGTCTTCATAGCGCTGCGCATTGATAGTGGATCGAGGAACTCAACGAGCAGAAGTAGCAACGTATTGCACCGTAGCGCACACCCACACACGGCAAATCAAACGAAGGCTATTCTTCAGCTATTTGGTTGGGAAACACTGCAACATCGGTAGTACAGCCCCTGTCTTTCACCGTCTAATTTACACATCTTCGTCGACCTGAAGAAAAACATACGTGGACGTCGGTTTCAGTCGCTCGAGGAAGTGCAAGAGTGGGCGCGGTTGTGGGTCTGTCATCGCCCGATGACGTTCTAAGGAACAGAAATTGATCGTCTCGTCTCCCAGTGGGATAAATGCCTTAATGCATGGTTCACAGGGCTCTGAGCACTATGGGACTCAACTGCTGTGGTTATCAGTCCCCTAGAACTTAGAACTACTTAAACCTCACTAACCTAAGGACATCACACACATCCACGCCCGAGGCAGGATTCGAACCTGCGACCGTAGCAGTCTCACGGTTCCGGACTGCGCGCCTAGAACCGCGAGACCACCGCGGCCGGCTTAATGCATGTAGTGATTAGTTTAGAGAAGGGTCATTCCATGGTCCCACCAGGTAAGTGTTCGGTTTTAATTTGATTGCCCCTTATATTTACGAGCATTACGTGCATATTGTTAACGCCTTGTTCAGGCATTAAACATATCATCTATTCCCAAAGTACGACATTTGACACGATGGGAAACAGGATACTGTCCATATAATAATTTTTTCTGTCAATGCAGTTAAACGAGCACATGTAAAGGCTCAGCACTGTGACTGTGTCTGTTGGCACCAAATTTTGCACGATGTGCACCTTGTGTGCGGAGAGCTTCGTCTGCTTTTCTTTGAGGGCATAACGAACTTTTTTCATCGTCGAAAAGTTTAAGCTTTCATTGCTGGAAACGTTACAGAAATTGAAATTTTTCGGGCTATTAAGCTGAGGTTGAATGAGCTTTCTCTAACACATTTCGTTCCCACTCTCAGGGACTACCTTCAGTAAAGGTGGAAACACCGCCGCGCGGAGTGGCCGCGTGGTTAGAGGCGCCATGTCACGGATTACGCGGCAACTCCCTCCGGAAGTTCGAGTCCTCCCATCGGGCATGGGTGTGTGTGTTGTTCTTAGCATAAGTTAGTTTAAGTAGTGTGTAAGTCTAGGGACTGATGACCTCAGCAGTTTGGTCCCATCAGGAATTCACACACATTTTTTAAGGTCTAAATTTCGATTCACTGTACCCATTGGTTCACTGCTGTCTGAAGGAAAATTTCGTAGCGTAGTAGAGGTACATCCGCGCTGAGACGCGACACCACCGGCTTGAATGTGCGAAGAGGAGTTGTTTGGAGAAGAACTGGAATATTTCACCAGCACGTGACTGAAGAATGGTTACACGTTCTCATTCTCGTACACACGAAAGGCGTAACTATCGTCACGGACATATTTGTGATGTCTGAGATCTGTCTACGTTTCAATTAAGATCTGATTTTTCATGTGAGAAATATTTTGGAAAAAACACCATTTCACGGTAGTAGACAAACCCTTGAGTAGGATTTTTCAGGTTGGCCAAGAATGTTCCCCACTTGACAGTAAAAGCAGAATACAGAATACCGTGTAGCTTCATGTATGCGTATATTACTGAGAGAACGGTGAGAAACGAATACAGGAGCATACAGCTGCAGCAACGCTTCACAGAAAACCACTGGAACCAGTTTGACAAGATTAATGTCCTAGCGGCTACGAGAGGATACTATGATTAGATACACGGAGAGGCAATAGAGGAAGTCAAACACCAATCCATTTTCAGTTGGGAAGAGGAAGGCCTCAAACTCAGTGTTTGGTTTCTGACAGTGAAGAGGATGTTCGCCAGTTTTCCACTGTGAGATAACAACGATAGTGTGCGGATCAGTTGACAACAGCCTGTAGCAGCCGAATTCCAACGTGTGGCGCCATGAGCGGCGTGGATGCATGTTGCTATGAAATTCCGCTACAGTCTACAAGGAATTAGTGTGTGCTGTGAAACGAATCCATGCTGACTGTGGCGAAACGTGGAATTTAACTCCAAAATTTTTAAAAGTCTAAACAATTTTTATAATTGTGACGGTTTTTCAGGCATCTGAGGACCTATGGTAAACTGTTGAATTTACTTCCTTGGACTGCCCAGGCATTTTTTTACCTATGCGTTTATTAGAAACACGCTTTACTAATCCTTAGATTTATCACACATTTGCAGAGTCAAAACAATATTTGCGCTGATTTTAACCTTTCAGAGTTTGGTGCTGCTTTATGATGCAAACAACGACTTTCCTATTCACCCAGTCGTGCACTCAAGATCTGCTGACCAAATACAATTTGTTATTTCTTCTGGACAGACCCTAGCTTAGTAATTAACATTCCCTGTTGCACCTAATTTAACACATCTAAATCAATGAGTTATGTGAATTGCAACTCCCTGTCTTTGCAGGTTATTAACATAGAACATAATGTATTTAGAGCAACGGCAAAGGTATACCTTGCACTTTCTAAGGGAAACTTTAGTTCCGAGGCATGGCGACAGTAATGAGAGATGTCCTGGTGCTAAAGTTAACTTCGGGAAATACGATAGAAACTTGTAGATAGAGCCCACGTCCTCAGTGGAAGATATTAGACTCGAAATTAGGCGCGTATGGCATAAGGAACGAAAGCCAAAGTGAAATTTAGGAGAGCAACAGAGAAGAGTTAGTGTGTCGCATTTGACAGTTGTCAACGAAATTGTACACATATATTTTCACTAAACACGGTAGCGGTACCCACTAATGTGGAATCAGGTCAATCTTTATTCCTCACGCGTTTCCCCTTCATTTGTCATATTCATAAACTTAAGCATATTTTTATTACTTACACTTCTAAACTACGTATTTATTAATTCTGGCAAGGAAATGTTGCATTACTGCTCTTGTGGTTACATAAAAACTATTTGAATTGTAAACGTGTCTGTACATTAAAAAACAGAAGCAGCGCTTCCGAATCTGAGTGAGCATTGGCACACATTACTTTCTTATTGAAACATGCTACTTTATTTACACTTCATGCAAATTGTTTATCTAGGCACTTATATTTTTACGATGAACAGTTAACCAGTTTTCGTAAATAAAAAGTAGTACTATTTTTAATTAAAAACGGAACTTCACATTAGCAGTATTTAACAAGTGCATTATAATTAATTATAATACATTAATTAGATGTTGATAGTCATGGAAGGCTACCGTATTTTTATCAGGGACATGGAAGCTTTTTGTAAAATAAAAATTGTAAGTATTAACGTTTGGTTAGAGGAGTATGATATTTTATAATAAGAATATAGGGAGACCATTCGTACACCTGGCATCTAGAAAGCACTTCATTTGTGTTGAGAGAGAGGTATTCATCTCATTAATGTTATCAAATAATTTTAGTATGTATTGTTTCTGCTTAGCACAAGAAGTACTGTATAGCTTAAATCGCTCAATGAACTACGGCCACAGTCACAGGTATTTTCAGCTTATTTAAGAAGAACCGAAAAATTCCATGATTGATGCGTATCCTGGTTATTGATGCTATAGATTCTTAAAAACCATTGTAACATGAGATACTTGTCATATAAGATCATTGACATAACATTTCTTTTTACTGCTCATTATGTAATCTTCTTACCCTATCCGCTTTCTTGGTGTCTGTCATCATCTTGACTAACTGCTCACTGCTACGCTCTCGTGACAAGAAATCTGAATTATGGCTGCAACAACACAAAACTTTCTGTGTTTGTGTATATGAGTGTTGAGTTTAGTGTCAATGTGTCAATTAATGCAGTGAATTTTTGAGATTGTTTGAACCGTATACAACAGCCTTCAACTTTCTCATTTAATCTGTGCTATAGTGGAACTCGATAGTAGGAAAAGGGAGAGAAGGAATCATAGTAGGTGAATACGGATTGGGGCTAAGAAATGAAAGAGAAAGCCGACTGGTAGAATTTTGCGCAGAGCATAACTTAATCATAGCTAACACTTGGTTCAAGAATCATGAAAGAAGAAGAATACATGGAAGAACCCTGGAGATACTAAAAGGTATCAGATAGATTATATAATGGTAAGACAGAGATTTAGGAACCAGGTTTTTAATTTTAAGACATTTCCAGGGGCAGATGTGGACTCTGACCAAAATCTATTGGTTATGAACTGTAGATTAAAACTGAAAAAACTGCAAAGAGGTGGGAATTTAAGGAGATGGGACCTGGATAAACTGACTAAACCAGAGGTTGTAGAGAGTTTCTGGGAGAGCATAAGGGAACAATTGACAGGAATGGGGGAAAGAAATACAGTAGAAGAAGAATGGGTAGCTTTGAGGGATGAAATAGTGAAGGCAGCAGAGGATCAAATAGGTAAAAAGACGAGGGCTAGTAGAAACCGTTGGGTAACAGAAGAAATATTGATGAAAGGAGAAAGTATAAAAATGCAGTAAATGAAGCAGGCAAAAAGGAATACAAACGTCTCAAAAATGATATTGCCAGGAAGTGAAAAATGGCTAAGCAGGGATGGCTAGAGGACAAATGTAAGGATGTAGAGGCTTATCTCACTAGGGGTAAGACGGATACTGCCTACAGGAAAATTAAAGAGACCTTTGGAGAACGCAGAAAGGTGGAAGGAGTATATAGAGGGTCTATACAAGGGCGATGTACTTGAGGACAATATTATGGAAATGGAAGAGGATGTAGATGAAGATGAAAAGGGAGATATGATACTGCGTGAAGAGTTTGACAGAGCACTGAAAGACCTGAGTCGAAACAAGACTCCCGGAGTAGACAACATTCCATTAGAACTACTGACAGCCTTGGGAGAGCCAGTCCTGACAAAACTCTACCATCTGGTGAGCAAGATGTATGAAACAGGCAAAATTCCCTCAGACTTCAAGAAGAATATAATAATTCCAATCCCAAAGAAAGCAGGTGTCGACAGATGTGAAAATTACCGAACTATCAGTTTAATAAGTCACAGCTGCAAAATACTAACGCGAATTCTTTACAGACGAATGGAAAAACTGGTAGAAGCCGACCTCGGGGAAGATCAGTTTGGATTCCGTAGAAACGTTGGAACACGTGAGGCAATACTGACCTTACGACTTATCTTAGAAGAAAGATTAAGGAAAGGCAAACCTACGTTTCTAGCATTTGTAGACTTAGAGAAAGCTTTTGACAATGTTGATTGCAATACTCTCTTTCAAATTCTGAAGTTGGCAGGGATAAAATACAGAGAGCGAAAGGCTATTTGCAATTTGTACAGAAACCAGATGGCTGTTATAAGAGTCGAAGGGTATGAAAGGGAAGCAGTGGTTGGAAAAGAAGTGAGACAGGGTTGTAGCCTATCCCCGATGTTATTCAATCTGTATATTGAGCAAGCAATAAAGGAAACGAAAGAAAAGTTCGGAGTATGTATTAAAATCCATGGAGAAGAAATAAACACTTTGAGGTTCGCCGGTGACATTGTAATGCTGTCAGAGACAGAAAAGAACTTGGAAGAGCAGTTGAACGGAATGAACAGTGTCTTGAAAGGACGGTATAAGAAGAATATCAACAAAAGCAAAACGAGGATAATGGAATGTAGTCGAATTAAGTCGGGTGATGCTGAGGGAATTAGATTAGGAAATGAGACACTTAAAGTAGTAAAGGAGTTTTACTATTTGGGGAGCAAAGTAACTGATGATGGTCGAAGTAGAGAGGATATAAAATGTAGACTGGCAATGGTAAGGAAAGCGTTTCTGAAGAAGAAAAATTTGTTAACATCGAGTCTAGATTTAAATGTCAGGAAGTCGTTTCTGAAGGTATTTTTAAGGAGTGAAACGTGGACGATAAATAGTTTAGACAAGAAGAGAATAGAAGCTTTCTAAATGTGGTGCTAGAGAAGAATGCTGAAGATTAGATGGGTAGATCACATAACTAATGAGGAGGTATTGAATAGAATTGGGGAGAAGAGGAGCTTGTGGCACAACTTGACTAGAAGAACGGATAGGTTGGTAGGACATATTCTGAGACATCGAGGGATCACAAATTTAGTATTGGAGGGCAGCGTGGAGGGTAAATATCGTAGAGGGAGACGAAGAGATGAATACACTAAGCAGATTCAGAAGGATGTAGGCTGTAGTAGGTACTGGGAGATGAAGAAGCTTGCACAGGATAGAGTAACATGGAGAGCTGCATCAAACCAGTCTCAGGACTGAAGACCACAACAACACAACAGTGAGCTTTTACTCACAGACTTTTTTTAAACATTCTTCCATCTATTGAGCAATTTTTGTGGTGCATTTGCTTGCATCCTCATTCCAGTTGTCGTTCTGAGAAGTTTTAAATATTTTTGTGAGTTTAATGCAATAAGAATCTTTGACGTATAGTGGTTCTTGAGTACTGCAATATTTTCACTATGGTTATAGCTGATAAATTATGTGTGGATGTATAATGTTCTTTATGATAGATTTTAGCTCATAATATAGCATAAGCTTTCTTCTGAGGTTTTAATACCTTTGGCATATATATCCAACGATTTGGACCAGTTATCTTTTTTGTAATCCAAGAAGGCACAATTCTTCTCACTAGATAAAGACAAATACGGTATCTGACGAAAAGAAAAAAGATGTTAACTATTTGTCATTACTAATGTTACCCTGCATCTATACATGATATCAGTTTTCGTTTTGTTCGTAATTGCTCTCAGGACCATGGAACCATAAATTATTTATAAGCTGCAAAAGTAACGGTCTCATATATTACGCCAGACAGACGAATGAAAGCCATTGTTTTTCCATGGTAATGAATGCTCCAGACTAATCTAAAATTAAGAAGTACAGTTGTCATACGTGCAGCGGATGATATTATGCCCATTGTCTCTGAACTGAGGCGGTAACTTCCTACGTTACATTAACCTATTGGAGAAGTGCTGAAGCAATTGTACGTTGCGCTTAACGAGGCAGTTCACATGATAGTTAATTAACTAAGTGGTACGTTATGTTTTATTGCTTTTTAAGGAATTACTGTGCTATTTGCATCAAACGCTGTAGGGACTGATGAGCAACCCGGTTGGAGAGTAAATTTAGACAGGAATCTATCTCACCATACGTAAAGGCTATCATGTGGTTTAAGCAAATCGTGAAAAGCTCAGTAGGGGCAAGCTGGATAAGTGTTGGAACTAGGCGCACCTCAGAGCTACTCCAGTGTTTGACGAAGTCCAGCGCCTCGATTTATTTGAAATGTACCCAAACATATACCGTTAAATGGGATGGGTAGAAACACTTTCCCACTCCGAAGGAAAAGAATAATAATTAAAAAATGTATGAAAATAAAAATTATATGGAATTACAAGTTCTGTGCCCAACTTGGAAACTTATGTCTGGATTTGGAACTTAGATCATGCTTAAAAAAGTTAAAAAATACGTGTGTCTGTTCACACCACAGAGGGGGTGAACAACAACAGCAGTGTTAATCTTATTATTTTTCAGGTGAAAAGGGAGATGTGAATACCGGTTTTTTGTTTGGGGAAATAAGAAATTTAATTTATCTGGTTCAAAAAAGCTTTATTCAATCGAAAAAACAAAAAATACTGAATAAAATGTGGTTTTTAATTCTATCGCCCTAGAATTGTTATTTCTCTAATTACTTTATATTAACGTTAAATTTGTGAACTTGATTTGTTTCTTAATACATTAAGTTACTGACATCATGTTAAAAATGATGTCTACATGTTCTGCCCCCAGAAGCAACGAATATTTCTCGAACCACATCTCCTGAACTATATTATGAATCCTCATCTGCTAAAATAAAAGTGTTCAATCGGGCTTGTTTTTTCATATGAACATCAACATAACCTTCGCCTTCAAAATAACAAATTCCACATGTAAGCAACTTGAATGACTGCTTACGTTTCCTATGTATTTTAATCACAGCATAATCTCCTGGGTTGAAAACAGTGCCAGATAGTTCTTAATTTGCGTAAAATTCTTGATCTTCCTCTCTGAGAACATAATCCTACTTTTTCAACTAGCCGAACACTAATCATATTAAACTGTACTTTAAAGCTGACCTCTTGGTTAATGAAACAGACAAAAAATTTACTTGCCATGTAACACTTAAATTAAAACACAACAGTTTAGACTGATACTTACAAAAAAATTTCAAAGTAAGAAAAAATAGGATCACATCCAGTGTTTGTCACAGAGTGAGCAAATAATCAACTGACAGAGTCACCTACTCTGAAATTCATAATTTAACTGTTAGGCTTGCTCACTACCATCTTGGGCAAACACATATTTATATGTTATTCCCATTTGTCTTCCGACACGCCAGCAAAGTTTATTTCTCTTCATCACATTGTTTCTATTCACTCCATTTTACGGTATGACACTTTCAAATGAACGAAAGAAATTATTTAATTTTCGTTTTGTATAAGATATCCTACCCAAAATAGATACTTTATCTGCTTATTCCTCTGCTAGTTCCCTTTCAGTTTTACAAGTAGAAGAGATTCTTCAGGTGTCTCATGTACGGCTAGTACTTTATCTATACAGGGTGTTACAAAAAGGTACGGCCAAACTTTCAGGAAACATTCCTCACACACAAATAAAGAAAAGACGTTATGTGGACATGTGTCCGGAAACGCTTAATTTCCATGTTAGAGCTCATTTTAGTTTCGTCAGTATGTACTGTACTTCCTCGATTCACTGCCATGATTTCATACGGGATACTCTACCTGTACTGCTAGAAGAAGTGCCTTTACAAGTACGACACAACATGTGGTTCATGCACGATGGAGCTCCTGCACATTTCAGTCGAAGTGTTCATACGCTTCTGAACAACAGATTCGGTGACCGATGGATTGGTAGAGGCGGACCAATTCCATGGCCTCCACGCTCTCCTGACCTCAACCCTCTTGACTTTCATTTATGGGAGCATTTGAAAGCTCTTGTCTACGCAACCCCGGTACCAAATGTAGAGACTCTTGGTGCTCGTATTGTGGACGGCTGTGATACAATACGCCATTCTCCAGGGCTGCATCAGCGCATCAGGGATTCCATGCGACGGAGGGTGGATGCATGTATCCTCGCTAACGGAGGACATTTTGAACATTTCCTGTAACAAAGTGTTTGAAGTCACTCTGGTACGTTCTGTTGCTGTGTGTTTCCATTCCATGATTAATGTGATTTGAAGAGAAGTAATAAAAAGAGCTCTAACATGGAAAGTAAGCGTTTACTGACACATGTCCACATAACATATTTTGTTTCTTTGTGTGTGAGGAATGTTTCCTGAAAGTTTGGCCGCACCTTTTTGTAACATCCTGTATTTACTGGTGGAATGGATGCTATACAAATGAACAAAGATATCTCACTTAGGCGTCACATACGTCTGCATCTATTGTAAGATGTCGTGGTCTCCTGACCTTCATTGCTTACATATTCCGCCCTCACAATCATATTCTGCACATCAAGACGCTTGATTCGAACCCAAACTCGATAAGATAAAGTCAATGTTGTATGAATTCATGTAAACGATATGCAATTAACAAGTAAGCGCACCGTGGTTGAAATACTCGAGGCTGGCGTACACACATACAATCCAGACACGACGGTCACAGAAGCTTTTAGTTCAGGAGAGAAACCGCACAACGGGACGCCGGTCCCTTCAGAGGATGACCCAACCTATGTCGGCCGGTGACCGCCCGTGTAGCGGACAGCGTGGGCCAGAGTGAAAAGGGGGAACAACCCCGTGTTTGGCTTAAAAGCAAATTCCGCTACATTGTGTGGGAGCAGCCTGCCTACGCATTCTTTGCACACAGCACACAGTTTCAGAGATTTTCACAGGTACGCCAATGATACGGGTTTCCATACTGGTTGCCTTAAATGAAACGTCATTCTCCCGTTTCAGAAGAGCAACGCTGATTGGCAGACGATATTTCTGACGCCTTGAGCTGAAGGAATAATGGAAGAGACCGAAAGATATAGCCCTTCACGTCTGGGGTGGAGAGGCGCCATTCCGTCGCTCTTGGAGCGAGGAACAAGTCTCTCCTCAGTACTTCACTGGGAGAGAACCTCTGTCGAGAGGGAATCGAAGTGCTACTCTGTATCGAGTTCTTGCGATTAAGTGTGGTTCACTGTGTTGGCCGACACACTTATTGTGTGATGTGAACGGACAGAGTTATAGTTAAATGCCTGCGAGCGAATTTTGAGCGGCATCGCGGTGGACTGGTTATCTGACCAGTGTACCATGTCAATAGATTAGGGGCGAATAGAAATCCTTGACTTCATCAAGACATAGGGAGAGTTTGATTGGCGAAGGTCAATCCATATAGAACGAGAGTTATCTTATTTGTCAGCAGCGAGCGGCGCAGACAGCAGTCATTGCAGTTTATGGTATTGTGCGCTACAGCTATTGCGAGCCCCATATATCCTCCACAACAGTACACTTCACTGCGTTTCAAACGCGACAGCCTCGACCGTACCTAGCAACATTCTAAAGGATAATTATTCAAGTTGAGTAGGCGCACCTCTCAGCCATTCTGCCAAGTCAGGTGTCTCATGTATGGCTAGGGTGTTACAAAAAGGTACGGCCAGACTTTCAGGAAACATTCCTCACAAACAAATAAAGAAAAGACGTTATGTGGACATGTGTCCAGAAACGCTTAATTTCCATGTTAGAGCTCATTTTAGTTTTGTCAGTATGAACTGTACTTCCTCGATTCACCACAATGATTTCATACGGGATACTCTACCTGTGCTGCTAGAACATGTGCCTTTACAAGTACGACACAACATGTGGTTCATGCATGATGGAGCTCCAGCACATTTCAGTCGAAGTGTTCATACGCTTCTCAACAACAGATTCAGTGACCAATGGATTGGTAGAAGCTGACCAATTCCATGGTCTCCACGCTCTCTTGACCTCAACGCTCTTGACTTTCATTTATGGGGGCATTTGAAAGCTCTTGTCTACGCAACCCCGGTACCAAATGTAGAGACTGTTCGTGCTCGTATTGTGGACGGCTGTGATACAATACGCCATTCTCCAGGGCTGCATCAGCGCATCAGGGATTCCATGCGACGGAGGGTGGATGCATGTATCCTCGCTAACGGAGGACATTTTGAACATTTCCTGTAACAAAGTGTTTGAAGTCACTCTGGTACGTTCTGTTGCAGTGTGTTTCCATTCCATGATTAATATGATTTGAAGAGAAGTAATAAAATGAGCTCTAACGTGGAAATTAAGCGTTTTCGGACACATGTCCACATTACATATTTTCTTTCTTTGTGTGTGAAGAATGTTTCCTGAAAGTTTGGCCGTACCTTTTTGTAACACCCTGTATATGTGGAGCTACGACTGGTCCTGTTTGCAGGGGCGAACGCCATACACGGTGAGCAATTCACCTCCAACGTTGAAACTTCCTGGCAGATTAAAACTGTGTGCCAGACCGAGACACGAACGAGGGACCTTTGCCTTTCGCTGGCAAGTGCTCTACCAGGTAATGGCAGAAGTAAAGCTGTGTGGACGGGGTGTGAGTCGTGCTTGGGTAGCTCAGTTGATAGAGCACTTGCCTGCGAAAGGCAAAGGTCCCGAGTTCGAGTCTCGGTCCGGCACACAATTTTAATCTGCCAGGAAGTTTCATATCAGAGCACACTCTGCTGCAGAGTGAAAATCTCATTCTGGCGACCTCCAACGTTCTTACCAATCAGGAGCAGGGCAATACTTACCCTGCACCATCGCCAGTATACAAAGCAGTGAACTGCCGAAATATCACAGCCACCCACAGCCCAATACAGGACCAGGAACTGCATCTTCAAACCGAAATCTGACCACAGGTGGCTCGCACCTGACACTTAATGTAAGGTGTACCATGCAGCTACCATACAATTATTCAACTTCCCGTCTGATTACGAATCTCTCTCCGGCAGTCCGCTCTTCTTTCTCTGTCTTCCCACTATCTACAGCTTCTCTCCTCTTTAGCAGCTTACGGAAAACTATACGCTCCGTGTGGAGCTCCTTCAAAAAGCACCGTTCACCAACGGTAGGGCGTGAGCAGTGTTTTTCGTGATTAGCATATTTTTTTAATACTCTGTAGTGCCTTCCTCCTATAGGTAGGCAGATACTTTTCCCTCCTCTTCACAAACGCATCGAACGCGTCGACGTCAGTCAGGTCGCCAGTCAGCACTGAGATTCACCAGCCACGCTGGAACACTGGCGTGAATGCCTACATGTCCCTCAAAAAATGTAGTAGCTCTTGGAACGACCCACTATGGCGACCGAAAAGAAATGTTTTCTTTGACAGGCTGATACGACGTTCTCCTGAATGCCGATTGAAATATGTTGTTGGAGCTACCTGCAAAAATTGAGGCGCATTCTCAAGTTGGAAATTCACTCGTTTGCGGTAGTTCGCAAACAGCGGTAAAAGGCTTATTCCAGTGTGAGCGACATTTGCATCATTCATTACGCAAAATTATTATTGATGACGTAAAGTGCATAAATACATGCTTATTTATACGAAAAACCACAATTGTGAGGTAAAGGTGGCCTTTGTGCAGACTGTGTTGATTAGAGTAACAAATATTAATTACTTAATTCAAATTGAACAGCAACTAAGATCTTTCAGTATGCACTGCTGTTAAAATATTGTGGAAGTGCATCAACAATAACGGACAGCATCCGGATGGTCTCCTCACATTGCAGTGGTAGGACGACACATACACACCAGCACTTCCTCGACGCTCTGGACCGCGACCTCAAACTTCCAAATTAAGTCTCCAAAAGACACTAAGGCACGGTGGGGACATTAGTTGGCGTGTATGTTTATCATTCCTGTTTTGCTCTATTTCCACAATCCCAATTTTTTCAGCTAAAAATGAGCTGATCAATAATATCTGCAAGAAGTGGCCAAAAGACTAAGACCTCATAGTTCTGTGCCACCCAGGTTATATGGTTTTCTGAAGATTCATAAAAAAGAGGTTCCGTTTTGGCCGATCGTCAGTAATATTGACGCTCCCACATATGATTTGGCGATACATCTCGCCTCTCTACTGAGACCTTTTGCGGGGGAAGTGCGTGCATCATGTTCGCAACTCGGCTGACTTTATCAATAGACTGAAGTCACTTCAACTCAGTGAATCTGACCTACTAGTCAGCTCTGATGTCATCTCACTTTTCACTAAGGTACCTCTTATGGATTCTTTGTCGCTCATCAGCAATAAGTTCACGGTCGACACAACAGCACTTTTCCATCAACCTACTTTTTATTTAACAACGAATATTTTGAGCACACTGACGGTGTTGCCATGGGCAGTCCTCTCTCGTCTTTGGTAACAAACTTCTTTATGGAAGACTTTGAGGAAAGGACACTAGACTCGGCAGAACTTAAACCGAAAGTTTTCTGGCGATATATAGATGACACTTTTTTAGTGTGGCCCATGGTGAAGAAGAACTGTCACGGTTCTTACAGCATCTGAATGCAATCCACAAGAACGTCCGGTTTACGATGGAAATAGAGAAGGATGGTTGCTTGCCGTTTTTGGACGTCTTGGTTACTAAGAGAGTGGATGGATCATGTGATCATTCTGTCTGCCGTAAGCCAGCACATACGGACCTTTACCTGCGAGCGTCGTGTTGTCATCATCCTGCACAAACAACCGGCGTCCTTAGAATGTTGGTGCACCGGGCTCGTGTTGTTGCTGATGGTGACAGCCTTTCAAAGGAGCTGGAACAAAAAAATGGCTCTGAGCACTATGGGACTCAACATCTTAGGTCATAAGTCCCCTAGAACTTAGAACTACTTAAACCTAACTAACCTAAGGACATCACACACACCCATGCCCGAGGCAGGATTCGAACCTGCGACCGTAGCAGTCCCGCGGTTCCGGACTGCAGCGCCAGAACCGCTAGACCACCGCGGCCGGCTGGAGCTGGAACATTTAGAGTCGGTGTTTAGAGGTAATGGTTACTCTCCACATCAGATTAGAACAGCGCTAAGAAGGAAGAAACGTGACCACCCACGAAATCAAGAAGATAAGGAGCTATTCAAGTCCGGGGCGTTTCTTCCATACTTCGGCAACCTTTCATCTAAAATAGGCAGGATTCTAAGGAACCATCAAGTTATAATAATCTTCCGGCCACCGGCGAAGATTAGTGCTCTTCTCGGTTCAGTAAAGGACGATCTGGGTCAGCGGAAGGCCGGGATCTACAAAATTCCTTGCCAGGGTGCAAAGCTTACATCGGTCAGACGACACGCACAGTACATAAAGCCACAATCACCTTTAGCAGCCCACTAAGTTGGCCGTAGCTGAGCAATGTATTACCACAGGATATTACCACAGGACATGCTATGGATTTTTCTGCCACGAGAATCTTGGCCCCAGCGAAAACTTTCTGGGATTCAGTAATTAAAGAATCTGTGGAGATACGCCTAGCGCAAAACTTATAAATCGTGATGGCGGTTTTCAACTGGACAAGGCTTGGGACCCGGTGATCACTCTAATTTCCTCTGAGAGAAGACCATTTATTCATAATGACACGTACGGCGACATCTGACGTCTGTTTTTAGGGACGCGGGCGCGCATTCCGACAGAGGCGGACAGGTACTTTTCACCTTTACTCATGCGCCTGTGCGCCACATATAGAACAGTAGCTCCAGAAAGTGCGGGTTTCGATAGAGGACGCTCCTGTGACGGAGGCCAATGCGCATGCGTTTTCACGCCAATTTTTTGCTATAAAGTTGACTCCGGGAACTTGCAGGCTCCAGTGACGGACACTCACCTGAAGATGGCTGGACGATTGCCAGCCGAAATATCGTGGCAAGAAGTCAACGTGATCAGGCTGCAATCCCGAAATCTCATCGAACATTCAATACGCCCGGAAAAATTCAAGAATCACAATATCTACAGACTTTGTTACTGGTTTTGGAAAAGTCTAACACTTCAAGAGTTGAGAGCAAGCAGTTTTGTTTATCTAACAGTGACAAGCCTTCCTTGCAATATCTCTTCACGAAACCTAAAACGAAGAAACAAAATTATTCATGTAATAGGAGGGTCATTCCGAAGGTAATGGCTTCCATTTTTTGTGGTGAATCTGGATGTCCTTGCCAAGTGTCGTTGGTGTAGTGTTAATGCTTGAACCTTCCTCTTTCACTTGCAGGTAGTTCCGTTTTTCTGTGGTTGTTGGCGCCTGCGGAGGAGTATTCCAGAATGGGGTCTGATATGGACGCGCGTATGAAAAGCAACGTGTGGAGGAGGAGGAGGAGGAGGAGATTAGTGTTTAACGTCCCGTCGACAACGAGGTCATTACAGACGGAGCGCAAGCTCGGGTGAGGGAAGGATGGGGAAGGAAATCGGCCGTGCCCTTTCAAAGGAACCATCCCGGCATGTGCCTGAAGCGATTTAGGGAAATCACGGAAAACCTAAATCAGGATGGCCGGAGACGGGATTGAACCGTCGTCCTCCCGAATGCGAGTCCAGTGTGCTAACCACTGCGCCACCTCGCTCGGTAGCAACGTGTGATTGAATTCCTCACTGCTGAAGGAACTGCGCCGATTGAAATCCAAGGACTCTTGCTAAAGGTGTATGGAGACGATGCAACAGCCGTGAGCAATGTGAGACGATGGGTGCCACATTTTCAGGGTGGTGAAAAGGGTGTGCATGACAAGCCAAAGCCCGGTGGACCGTGCACAGCTATCATGAAGAGCGTCCTGATTAACTTATCCGTGGTTATCGGTGGATAACGACCAGAGAATTATGTGCAAAGCTGAATGGCGGCTCTACTGCCTTGGGAACAATGTTGGAATATCTTGGTAATGGCAAAGTCCGTGCGAGAAGCGTCCCGCGGATGCTTACAGAATTACAGAAAACTCGTCGAATGGAAATTTGTCGAGATATGCTTGTCCAAAAGTCCCTAGAGATGAGACATGGTGTTACTACTACGAGCTGTAATCTAAAAGACAGTCCATATAGCTGGCCGGTGTGGCCGTGCGGTTCCAGGCGCTTCAGTCTGGAACCGCGTGACCGCTACGGTTGTTCGAATCCTGCCTCGGGCATCGATGTGTGTGATGTCCTTAGGTTAGTTAGGTTTAAGTAGTTCTAAGTTCTAGGGGACTGATGACCTCAGCAGTTAAGTCCCATGCTGCTCAGAGCCATTTGAACCTTCAAGGAAACCTGTTTGCAATTCCCTATGAAACCACGATTGCACCCAGGCATGCACCTCATCGCTCGAAGCAAATCGACTGCCGTGAGTGTGGAAATTACGTGGAGATAGTTGGTCGACATGATGGCGAGGTTATTCGACTAAGCCGCAGATATTTCGCTGGGAAGTCCTCTCACACATCCTCTGTCCGGTCCCAATATCTCCGTATGCGAATTCCATGTTTTTGGAATTAAAAAAAAATGTGTGTTAAATCTTATGGGACTTAACTGCTAAAGTCATCAGTCCCTAAGCTTACACACTACTTAATGTAAAGTATCCTAAGGACAAACACACACACCCATGCCCGAGGGAGGACACGAACCTCCGCCGGGACCAGCCGCACAGTCCATGACTGCAGCGCCTGAGACCGCTCGGCTAATCCCATGCGGCTTTTTTTGTAATCCCGATGTGTTCAGGCGAACGGGTGCACTCCTGTGTACAACCATGTTTGTGTAGGCAAACGCAACCATTTTGCCTTGAATGCATTAACCATCTTTTCTCGACCGATCCTGTTTTCATTTAACTGCCCCTTATATAGGTAGAACGATTTCACGGAAGAAAGCGAAAACTAGAAAGAAGTAAACTGACTGATCAGCAGGTACCTATGCAACGGCAACATAGCAGAGTGAGGGTGTTAGCAGTACGAAGCAGAGATAACTGACACGCGCGACTTGGGGCTATCGTCTGTAACAGTAAACAGTGGCAGCTACTTCACCGGTAATGCTATTCCGGTGGCGTAAGCGCAGCAGCCAGCACAGAATGACACCGGCCAGAAGTACGAGCCAGAGTGGCGAAGTTCAGGAAGGTGGAGAGGTTTATGCGGCAGGCGTCCGCAGCGGCGGTTCCCACGGGCCGCGCGGCGTGCCCGGTAGCGGAGGCCGGCTGGCGCGCGGCCGCCGAGCCGCCCGTCTCTGCAGCCGCCGCCGGCGCTCTGATTTGCGAGGCGGCTGTCCTGACGGACGCGAGCCCCACTGCGCCGGTCCCAGCGCGGCCTCTGTGGAGGCTGGTGAAGGGCCCGCCCCCACCCTCCGGGTCAAGGACCGCCTTATCGCGGCGGCCATCTCCGCAGCCGCCACATTTCACGCAGCCTCTCAACCTGTCACTCGCGCCCGGGGATTACCGGCGCTCTTTCCGCCCTCGGTTACCGCTGTTCCCACCTCTCGCCGGGAGACGCGACGCCGATCGGCGACAACGCCCCAGCCGTCTCTGGGCACCAGTGTTGTCCGACACGGTGATTCGGGAGCAAACTGGGTGTAGTTCCTGCGTCTGTTGGACTCTACCACGAGCACCAGGTGCGCCCGCACTGAGCCCGCGGTAAAATGGGAGAAAATCTGAACCCATCTGATGTCATCTGTATTACATTTGATGATATGATGGGAATGAAACAGTATAAAATGCTGTACCCGCAACGCAGTACATTCACTGCCAGGAAAAGAGATGCCCAATCAGTTATAACACACTATGTGAACAAAAGTATCCGGACACCCCGAAACATACGTTTTTGATATTAGGTGCGTTGTGCTGCCACCTACTGCCAGGTACTCCACATCAGCGACCTCAGTAGTCATTAGACATCGTTCAGATGGTTCAAATGGTTCTGAGCACTATGGGGCTTAACATCTGAGGTCATCAGTCCCGTATAACTTAGGACTGCTTAAACCTAGCTAACCTAAGGACATTACACATATCCATGCCCCATGGAGGACTCGAGCCTGTGACTGTGGCGGTCGCGCGATTCCAGACTGAAGCGCCTAGAACCGCTCTGCCACCTCGGCCGGCCATTAGGCACCGTCAGAGAGCAGAATCAGGCGCTCCGCAGAACTCACGGACTTCGAACGTGATCAGGTGATTCGGTGTCACTTGTGTTAGATATCTGTTCACGACTTTTCCACACTCCTAAGCATACCTAGGTCCACTGTTTACGACGTGATACTGAAGTGGAAACGTCAAGGGACACGTACAGCACAAAAGCGTACAGGTCGACCTCGTCTGTTGACTGACAGAGACCACCGGCAGTTGAAGAGGGTCCTAATGTGCAATAGGCAGACATCTATAAAGACCATCACACAGGGCCGGCGGCGGTGGACGAGCGGTTCTAGGCGCTTCAGTCTGGAACCGCGCGACCGCTACGGTCGCAGGTTCGAATCCTGCCTCGGGCATGGTTGTGTGTGATGTCCTTAGGTTAGTTAGGTTTAAGTAGTTCTAAGTTCTAGGGGACTCATGACCTCAGATGTTAAGTCCCATAGTGCTCAGAGCCATTTGAACTAACCATGACACAGGAATTTCAAACTGCATCAGGATCCACTGCAAGTGCTGTGGCAGTTGGGCGGGAGGTGAGGAAACGGATTTCATGGTCGAGGGGCTGCTCATAAACCACACATCACGCCAGTTAATGCCAAACGATGCCTCACTTGGTGTAATGAGCGTAAACATTGGACGATTGAACAGTGGCAAAACGTTGTGTGGAGTGACTAACCACCGTACACAATATGGCGATCCGATAGCAGGGAGTGGGTATGGCGAATGCCCGGTGAACGTCATCTGCCAGTGTGTGTAGTGCCAACAGTAAAATTCGGAGGCGTTGGTGTTATGATGTGGTCGTGTTTTTCATGGAGGGGGCATGCACCCCTTGTTGTTTTGCGTGGCACTTTCATATCATAGGCCTACATTGATGTTTTGAGCACCTCCTTGCTTCCCACTGTCGACGAGCAATTCGGGGACGACGACTGCATCATTCAACACGATCGAGGACCTGTTCACAGTGCACGGCCTGTGACGGAGTGGTTGCACGACAATAACACCATTGTAATTGACTGGCCTGCACAGAGTCCTGACCTGAATGCTTTAGAACACCTTTGGGATGTTTTGGAACGCCGACATCGATGCCTCTCCTCAGTGCAGCACTCCGTGAAGAATGGGAAGCCACTCTCCAAGAAACCTTCTAGCACCTGATTGAATGTATGGCCGCGAGAGTGGAAGCTGTCATCAAGACCAAGAGTGGGCCAACACCATACTGAATTCCAGCATTACCGATGGAGGGCGCCTCAGAATTGTAAGTCATTTTCAGCCAGGTGTTCTGCTACTCTTGATCACATAGTGTATGTGCGTACTGAGCGGTTGCAGTGTTGGGATGCCTGTTTTCACCTTCTATTTTGCCTCTTCAGGCAGTAACTGCGCTTTTAGGGGTTAACATTACTTGCAACATTCATACTGGAGTATAAGCATGCCCCACCTACGCGTACATACTCAGTCAAACAGCTGCAGCCACATCGCAGTTGCGAATATGAAGCACTGTCGGGCCTATATTGGAATTAAATTGAAAATTTCTGGCATACTGGGACTCGAATCCCGATTTCTGCTTTATGCGAATGGACACCTTAACCGCTTCGGCTATCTGTGCAGCGATCACAGCCAGACCAAAACTTCCTTACGTTGCCTTCGTTGTGTCGCAACCTGCACTCGAACGTTACGGAATTCCCGTGCAAAAAGGACATATTTATTGAGAGTTGAATGCCTGGTATTGCCAAATATATACAAAATTGCAGTCCCTGTGTTTTTCAGAAGCGCGGTGGAATGTTCCTTCAGATATGCATGCATGTCCGAAGGAACATTGCATCGTACTTCTTAATAACACAGGCACTGCTATTTCGTATCAGCTTCAGCCATTTTAAAGGGATCGCATTATGGGCTTTCAGGAAGCTGGATTCTCATATCGACGGAGTGCTTCACAGTTTTGACACAGTGTATCTGTGGTGTATCGCTGTTTGAACGAGGATCTGTGAAACATCTCACACTTGTAGACCAGTTTCTGGACGTCCGTGTAATATAGAAGCATGTCAAGATGAGGCTCATTGTGAGAACAGCGGTGGTCAACCGAATACCACCAAGGGACGAAATCAGACGTATGCTGCACTTGCTGTGTCATCAGGAACCATTGGGAACCATCTGATTGCAGCGGGATTAAGATCATGTGTGCCTCTGGTCCAGCTATCACTGATACCTCGACACTAGCAAGCATGGCTGCTCTGATGTCTTGAATTTGTTGGCTGGGAGTGGAATGGTATTCTTTTGTCTGTACTGATGGAAGTAGTTTCTGTCAGTAGACAAGTGGTGGACGTATACGAGCATAGCGTAGATCTGGGGAGATGCCTATTACAGAGCGCATTCGCCCACGACATACAGGTCCCATCGCTGGTGTCACGGTTTAGAGTAGAGGGGGAGGGGAGGGGGAAAGGTATCAGTTGCAACTCGCGGTCACTTTTGGTGTTTTTGCAGGGTAAAGTAACTAGTTCCCACTACATTGCACAGGCTGTTATCCCCGTGCTGCTGCCATTTCTTCGATAGGAAGTCAATGCACTTGCACATATGGCTGCTGCGACCGAACATGCTCTTCATGGTGTGCAACAACTGCCGTGGCCAACAAGGTTAGCAGATCTTTCGCCCGTTGATCACATATGTGACATGACGACGAGGTAAGTTACTCTTTGTCCAGGGCTTGTATGAACCATTGCCGAATTGCAACAAAAGGCGCAAGATGCACGGGGCAATCTATCCAGAGTGCCATTCAGCACCTTTATAATCAACTATGTGATGGAGTTGTAGTAATCCTAGATTTACTTCATGAGGAGGTCGGGCAGATACTACAAGACACACACAAAAGTAGTAGTTCACTTTAATAAAAGTCTTTGAGATAGAATACTTAACCGTAGAAACTATCCGTGGCCCCGTAGCGGACATGTGTTTTTATTGTCGCAGTCACTTAACTGTTAGCACTTTGTTCTACACGGAATGATAGACTTACATTACAATGTGCAATAGACCGCAACTTTGATACATAGTTCTGCTTCTAATACAGTTCTCGCTGCTGCATCTTACTACGACGATGCTGTCGTCGTAAGCGATAGTTGAAGTGTACAAGTGAGTGGCGCTTCTCTCTGACTTGTAAATAAGCGTCCAGCAGCGGCTGTGTATGGGACCTCTTGAGGGCGTGTCTACATCGTTGTCCCTTATTAATCATTGCGTGTGGCAGTGACTGTTGAACTTTACTATGGGTCCTCGTTCTTCGGACAACGCCACAGTTTGTTTACGAGAATAGAAACTTGCGTTTCCGCCAGAGGGGGTGCACGGTGTATTGATGCAACTGTTTGGGCACCCTTTACTGTGAGATGCGGTTTTCATACGCTCTGAATTTGTTGTCATTCACTTCTATAATGATAAAAAGATGTTACGGCGCCAGTGTTTGAACTTCCCTCCGCGGCCGGCAGTTGAGAAGGGCGCGCCGCCGGACAACAGCAGTTGTCCGCCAGCGGCGAAAGAGGCCGCCGTGGTGGTTGATGCGAGGCAGTTCGGCACTCGATAAGGAGGAGCTGATTGGAACTTCGGTCGTCCTCCTGGAGGAAATAACCGGCCCCCGCACACTGACGTGAGGCGAACGGAAGATGTGTGCAGCCTTTGGCTGTGGCAGTCCGGGTTGTGGACATATGATGGTAAATGGTCAGTACAGAGGATAGGGCAGAAGGACGTTGGAGTTAGTTGGAAGGTAAAGTATCATTTTCTGCAGACGGTGTTCTACTCGTTGGGATGAATTATTGTATCTGCTGTTAGCACTCTACCTTGGATACTAAATTTCTAACAATGTCTGAACATTTTGTCCTAGGCGCTGAGGGTTTTGTGAACTCGGTGTATATTGACGAACTTGTCTGCTGAGGTAGTTGAAGTGTTCTGAGCTTGCAGGACTTGCCGTCTGTGTTGCTCGGTGCCTCTCTTTCTACATGCACGGAAAAGGGAACTTTGCATTGCATTGAAAATAAAGGTGAAGCCTTTCCAATACCTGTCAGTTATGCCGAAGCAGTGACTTGATGGATGGAAATTGTCCACAAATGTGTTAACTGATTAGGTTGTTATTCTAGCTGAGCTTTCTAGTTAAGTCATTGAGCTGCTGTGCTCCTTTCATCTTTTAATATAGGGTGGCGGCCCTCCACACCCACACTAGCATGATAGTGACCACTGCCTACTGCCACCTCTGCATAATGGTTAATTTTTCACTAAGTGAGGTCTCGGAGGATGTGGGTATTGCGATGTTTCCGTACGTCTGGTTACGATTAACCATTAATATATGCTCGTCTAGAGACATATTGGGCCAAAGGTGAACGAAGGGTAGTGGTTTGAAGGACAGAGGAAAGAAAGCGCCAAGGCAAAAGCCGAGGGAAAAAACCTCTGCCACAGTTGGGGCGGGTTGTAAGAGCAGTAGCGGTTTTCTTGCTGCCTGCGACAGGTCGTGCAGGGGCAGGTTTTGTTACTAGTGGGTGTCATGCAGGTGGGTACCTCTGATGTTGTGGAGCGGTGTTACTCGGCACCTTCCGCTGGGTACCGGTGTTGGCTTCTTCGTCAGCATCAGCGTACCTGTAACGATTGGGTTCGTCATCGTTTAGTGTCCGATAGATTATGTGGTGTCACCGCCAGACACCACACTTGCTTAAATCGGCCGCGCTCCATTAGTATACATCGGACCCGCGTGTCGCCACTGTCAGTGATTGCAGACCGAGCGCCACCACACGGCAGGTCTAGGGAGACTTCCTAGCACTCGCCCCAGTTGTACAGCCGACGTTGCTAGGAATGGTTCACTGACAATCACGCTCTCATTTGCCGAGACGATAGTTAGCATAGCCTTCAGCTACGTCATTTGCTACGACCTAGCAAGGCGCCGTATTCAATTAATATTGAAATTATAAAACATGTACCGTCAAGAGCGCTGTACACCAAATATGGATTAAAGTTAAGTATTCCAAGAACTATTTTCTTTTCTTATTAGACTCCTTTAATTGTTCCAGACCTCACGCCAGTCTGCGTGTAATTAAACGCGTGCATTTCGGCCTCCTCTAGCAACACGGTGTTGGCTCTTCTGCCAACACTACAGCTTATATGTCGGATTCACAGTGTAGGGTAGTGTTCCCGCTTTGTTTGTGGTTTAGTGTGAGAGGTTGTCGGCTTCGCTGCTGTAGCCTGTTAGTCGGCTGTGATAGCAGCTGTAATAATCAGTCAATATTGCTGACTTGCAAGGGCTTGCGATGTTGTCGCTTGTGAGTGTATGATAGCTCGCCATAGGTGGTTTGACCTAGCTAGCACTGTCTTTGGCCGCTTATGCTTCCACCTATGGTTGTGACCATAGTTTCCTGGAGTAAGGATGAAAGGATTGTTCGCGTGTCCTGTATAGTCGTGTGGCGTGTTTTTTGAATATTTCCTTAAGGGTTTCAAGGCCGTAGCTTTTTTCTGTATTAGTTGCAGGCGGCGAGGCCTGTCGGAACTACGTATTGCCAGACAGAAGCTGCGTACGTCATCAGAGGTCTAATCAGTTTCATGTATATGATCCTCCACAGCGTCCTATTTAGTGTACTTTCTTTGTTGAGCATTGGGTAGATTTGTTTGTGCCTCAGGTTCGCTCTGTTGGAAATGTATTCTATGTGGGCCCCCGGTGTAAGTTTCCGGTCCAGCCAGACACCGAGGTATCTGACTTTCTCTCGGAAACGTATTGGGCGTGTATATAGTGTAACCTGTCTACGGTGTTGTTTGCGCAGTAGCATCGGTCTGCTTGTGAGCAGAATTGCTTCGCAGTTGTCGACGTTTACTTTAGTACGCCATCTTTCCAACCAAGGCTCGACAGTTGTGAGCAACGTCTGTATTCGTGAATTAATGTTCGACGGTTTTCAGTGTTGCGTAAGGATAGCTGTGTCATCCGCGTAGTCGGCTAACGTCTTGTCTTGTGTTGCTGGAAAGTCGTTAATGTAAAGTTTGAACAAGATGGTCCCCAGAATACTTCCCTGGGGTACTGCAGCTTGGATACCGTGTTGTGTCGATTGTTTTCCCTGCACATCAGTGTTGAAAGATCTGTTTTTGCTATACGAGTGTTCGAGACGTACGAGTACGTCTAGGAAACCAGCATCGCTTGGTTTGCGTATAGGGCAGTTGTGCCAGAGACGGTCGAAAGCTTTTACGCTGTCCAGAAACACGGTCCCTGTGGCTTTGTTCGTATTGTAGCCATGTGTTACATGTCCAGCTACGCGAAGGAGTTGTTGTGTTGTTGAGTGGCGATTCCTAAAGCCGAATTGCTCCGGTATAGGGTGTCATTGGCGATACAGTGCCTAGTGATGCGTTGTAGTATTACCTTCTCAACAATCTTGCTGAGCGAGCACTGCAGAATGATGCCTTTCATTTTATAGCTGTTTATGCTGTGGCGTATGGCGCTTAACATGTTATGCTTGTACATGTCTTTGTGTCCTTGGTGGATGGGTGATGTTAAACGCGTTTAGCCTGGGTTGCTACTATTGTAGACTTCCCTCTTAGAGAAGTCTGATCAAGGAAATAGTGACTCTGCGTGCTACAACCAACGATCAGAGGATGTGATATAATTAGAAACATTGGCTCAGGTCGTTGTGTTGGCGACGAATGAAATTCCGGCCAAAGAGCTGTTGTCGTCTTCTCATTTGTAAGACAAGAATTTCTGGTCAGATAAGTATAGGGTAATATCAACAACAGCAGAAAATGGTATAACGGGAGTAGGATTCGTTCTGAATAGGAAGGTAGGGCAGAGAGTGTGTTGCTGTGAAAAGTTCAGCGATAGGGTTGTTCTTATCAGAATCGACAGCAAACCTCCACCGTCAACGATAGTTCAGGTATACACGCCAACGTCGCAAACTGAAGAAGAAGAAGAGATAGAGAAAGTGTATGAGGATATTGAAAGGGAAATAAAAATGTGGTAGTCATGCGGGACTGGAATGCGGTTGTAGGGAAAGGAATAGAAGGAAGTTACCAAACCATATGGGCTAGGCAATAAGGGTGAGAGAGGAGAAAGATTAATTTAGTTATGCAATAAATTTCAGCTGTAACAGCGAATACTCTATTCAAGAATGACGAGAGTAGAAGTTATTCTTGAAAAACGCCGACAGATACGTGAAGATCCCATTTAGCTAACAACATGGTCAGATAGAGATTCCGAAATCAGATATAGCATTGTAAGGCGCACATAGGAGGAAATACAGGCTCAGATCACACACGATTGCATGTTCCCGGTACGCAGTAGATGTAGTTCTGCTACAGTACCAGTAACAGGTGCATCACAGTATGGGAACGAAAACGCGCGAACTGGAAATTTGCGCCAAAGTCGAAGTACGCAGGACAATAAGATTCTTGTAGGCAAAACGTATAAATGCTGGCGGTATATGGACCAAATGCAATGTCGTGTCTAACCGTAGTGAAATGGAGCCAAGAATTTGACTAAGGGGTGGGTAACGTCGATCGGGAAAGAAGGCCACAGAGAGCAATGTTCAGCCAATTCTTGAATGGCTCCGTGACCGAGGCGCGGATGTCTATCATCGAGGAATTTAACGATTGTTCTAAAGTTCCGACCGCGACTATGTTGAAAAATGGTGTCATATAGCTGTGTAACTTTGAAGTGTAGTGTACCATTCAATTAAAGTTACCTGACTTGCCACAATAAAGTGTAACTTACGTAAGTGCTCTCTTAAATGTCAAGATTGCGCACGTGTTGAGCCGTCTGTTCGTGGAAAAGTCGTGCGCTGTACTGGTTGCTTCTGGGTCATTTACGAGTGCGTCCGAGATTTTCGGCCGTCGGTGTACCGTCTGTTGAATCCAAAAAGAGTAACTACTGGGCGGGCCACGCTTCGAAGAACAAGGTGGGTGCAAATTTTTAAACACTGTTGCATTTAAGCTTCTTACACATACTGAATACATTAAATCTGAATACAGAACTACGAAATATTTTGATGATTCAGCGTTTACACTGGCATAAGGCATGGAAGTAGTCAACCACAGCTTCTGAGTCGAATCCATTAAAGTCATACTCTTTCACTTTCACTAACTTGCTTACCAGTCGGGATATGAATAGATCCATGTCTGTTTCTCGCAACTGCTTACGCAGTTGTTAGGAGTTACCTGCATAGCTGGGTCGTAAACGTCGGTAACATGTTACACACGGTACGAGCCGGAGAGCCCTCTTAAGACCATCGGTGTCACGTGACTGCCGTACGTCAAACGGCGACGGAGAGCCGTAAACAAGCCTGGGCGACGCACCTTTGAGTACTCCTAACATTTCGCACCTGTTTGCACAAGACGCGTGGCCTGGCTACAATCACGGGAGTCAAGGCGTGAAATGTCTTGATGGATCAGCCTTTTGGAAAGTAGCAACACTTACGTCCTATCGCGGACCATATGTGCTATCGCTTCCATCGCCACATTATGTCATTTCAAAAAGTCTGTTATTTGTAGACAGAGGTGATTTAAAACGAAAAGACAGAAATAGTGAGCTGGCAGGTATTTCATGAATTAAGGAGATGTTACTGCAGCTATTGGGAAAATGTACAACGCGTTTCATGAGAGAACAGACCTAAGCTTAGCTGTCACAAAAATGGTCTTCAGGAGCTTCTGACTATTTATCCTACATCATTTATACACATTGTAAACAATAACTTCAAATTGTTCAAATGGCTATGAGCACTATGGGACTTAACTTCTGTGGTCATCAGTCCCCTAGAACTTAGAACTACTTAAACCTAACTAACCTAAGGACATCACACACATCCATGCCCGAAGCAGGATTCGAACCTGCGACCGTAGCGGTCGTGCGGTTCCAGACTGTAGCGCCTAGAACCGCTCAACCACCTCGGCCGGCTTGATTCTGTAGGGTAACTATCTTGTAAATACAGGATTTAACAAAAACGTACCGCCTAGCTTACAAGACACGTTCTTCACAAAGAAAACGAGAAAATACTGCATAAAAGTATCAACAGTTCGCTGCTTCAGTCACATTTATTTGAAATACCACTATTATTTACGTTCGTGAACTCAACATCATCAGATGGATTAAAATCTTTTAAAGTGAATTAACTTACGATATGCATTTGGATCTTCCATTTAGCAGCCATCTATGTGAAATAAAGGTTTTGTGTTATCTTGCACTGGCGAAAAACTCTAACGTTAATATTCACTACTGATAGGCTTTACGCGTATTTCTACATGTATGTAGAAGACACATGTGCATGTCTCGAGCAAATCTTACGAAGTGAAGAGATCTTGATTCAAAATAAAACTAACTGAACCAATAATTCGGTATTCTTTTTATGTATTATACAATCAGTCGCAACACTTGTAAAAAAATATATTTCAAAGTATGAGCATAAATTGCCCATAAACACTTTAGTTCCACATTTGAAATCGTCCCCTACAGGAAAACACAGAGTAACCGAATGTACGTCTATCATACGAAACTCTTCGGTTAAAAGGTCAAAACGTCCCCCGTTAGCATTCATACGTACAACGCCCCATCTTCACACTACATTCCGTATGTTCTGATATCTTTCTGGAACACTGAGTACGACTTCAGAGCTTCCCACAGGGGGTACGAAGATGCGCTGCATATCGTGCCGGGAATAGATACAAAAGAGCTTTTAAATGCCTCCATACAGGACGTAGACGTGAAGGCTAGATATCCGGTCGACGTCTTCCTATCCGTCTGTCTAACGCAAAGTACAGATGGGAAACCTAGGAATTACTTCCTAATCAGACTAACGAAGAGAGCATTTTGAACACTTTATGTTAGAAATGGTTTCGTGTGATGTGCTGGTAATTTCTGTCTCTTTGCATTCATCATGTTAATATGTTATGCAGGGTTATATACAAGCAGTTCCAACTTCATAATAAAGCGCTCCTGGACGCATATGCATGAAAAATATTTCTAATCATTTGTGTGAGTATTATGTTGGGTTAGCTTGTCCACACCTTTCTGTTAGCCTCTGATTTTTGAAACTGGAGATTTTTGTTTTCTTCTCTTACTACACTATGTGATCAAAAGAATCCGGACACCTGGCTGAAAATGACTTACAAGTTTGTGGCGGCCTCCATCAGTAATGCTGGAATTCAAGATTGTGTTGGCCCACACTTAGCCTCGATGACAGCTTCCACTCTCGCAGGCATACGTTCAATCAGGTGCTGGAAGGTTTCTTGGGGAATGGCAGCCCATTCTTCACGGAGTGCTGCTCTGAGGAGAGGTATCGATGTCTATCGATGAGGCCTGGCACGAAGTCGGCGTTCCAAAACATCCCAAAGTTGTTCTATAAGATTCATGTCAGAACTCTGTGCAGGCCAATCCATTATAGGGATGTTATTGTCTTGCAACCACTCCGCCATAGGCCCTGCATTATAAACAGGTCCTCCATCGTGCTGAAAGATGCAGTTGGCATCCCCGAATAGCTGTTCAACAGTGGGAAGCAAGAAGGTGCTTAAAATAATAATGTAGGCCTGTGCTGCGATAGCCGGCCGGGGTGGCCGTCGGTTCTAGGCGCTACAGTCTGGAACCGCGCGACCGCTACGGTCGCAGGTTCGAATCCTGCCTTGGGCATGGATGTGTGTGATGTCCTTAGGTCAGTTAGGTTTAATTAGTTCTAAGTTCTAGGGGACTGATGACCTCAGAAGTTAAGTCCCATAGTGCTCAGAGCCATTTGAACCATTTTTTTTGCTGTGATAGGGCCACGCAAAACAACAATGGGTGCAAGCCCTCACCATGAAAAACACGACCACACCGTAACACCAACGCCTCGAAATTTACTGATGGCACTTCGCACGCTGAGAGATGACGTTCACCGTGCATTCGCCATACCTACACCCTGCCATCGGATCGCCTCATTGTGTTCCGTGATTCGTCACTCCACACGACGTTTTTCCACTGTTCAATTGTTCATTGTTTACACTCCTTACACCAAGCAAGGCATCGTTTGGCATTTACTGGAGTGATGTGTGCTTTATGAGCAGCCGCTCGACCATGAAATCCAAGTTTTCTCACCTCCCGCCTAACTTTTACAGTACTTGTAGTGGAACCTGATGTAGTTTGGAATTCCTGTGTGATGGTCTGGATAGATGTCTGCCTATTACACATTACAACCCTCTTCAACTGTCGGCGGTCTGTGTCACTCAGCAGACGAAGTCGGCCTGTACGCTTTAGTGCTGTACGCGTCCCTTCACGCTTCCTCTTCAGACGTGTCAGACGTCTGTCACAAGTGACATCCAGTCACCTGACCACGTTCGAAGTGCGTGAGTACCGCAGAGCGCCCCCATTCTGCTCTCTCACCATGTCTAATGAGTACAGAGGTCGCTGATATGAATTCCTGGCATTAGGTGACAGCACAACGCACCTAATATGAGGAACGTATGTTTTTGGGGGTGTGCGGATACTTTTCATTACGTAGTATACATTTGTGAACTATGGTACCCTCCTTACAAGTAATGGAAATACACTCTACGGAAATAGGCAGATGTGATGAGGATGTACAGACAAACAAATGATTACTATTTCGGATAAATTTCTCTGAGCACTACGGGACTTAACATCTGAGGTGATCAGTCCCCTAGAACGTAGAACTACTTAAACCTGAATAACCTAAGGACATCACACACATCCATGGCCTAGGCAGTTCCAGACTAAAGCGCCTAGAACCGCTACTATTTCGGAAAAATTACTTTATTTATTGAAGAGAAAGAGCTTCACAAATTGAGCAAGCCAGTAATGCGTTGGTTCACCTCTGGGTCTTACACGAGCAGTTGTTCGGCTTGGCATTGATTGACAGAGTTGTTGGATATCCTCGTGAGGAACATCGTGCCACATTCTGTGCAATAGGCGCGTTACATCGTCAAAATCCCGAGCTGGTGGTAGGAGCTGCCCGTAATTCTACAAATGTTCGCAACTGAGGAGAGATCCTGCGACCTTGCTGGCTAATGTGGGGTTTGGCAAGCACGAAGGCACGCAGTAGGAACTCTCGCCGTGTGCAGGCCTTGATATCTTGCTGAAATGTAAGAGCGGGATGGTTTGCCTTGAAGGGCTAGAAAACGGGGCGTAGAATATCATCGACGTACCGCTGTGCTGTAAGGGCTGCGGCTGACAACCAAAGGGGTCCTACAAAGAAAGGGAATGGCATCCTAGACCATCACTCTTGATTTTCGGGCCACTTGACGGGCAGTCCGCAGCTCGTGGTCGCGCGGTAGCGTTCTCGCTTCCCGCGCCCGGGTTCCCGGGTTCGATTCCCGGCGGGGTTAGGGATTTTCTCTGCCTCGTGATGACTGGGTGTTGTGTGATGTCCTTAGGTTAGTTAGGTTTAAGTAGTTCTGAGTTCTAGGGGACTGATGACCATAGTGCTCAGAGCCATTTGAACCATTTTTTGAACTTGACGGGTAACAGTCAGGCTGGTGTCCAACCGCACCCCGGGGCATTTCCAGACAAGTCTTCGCTCTATAGGGCATTGTCTTCATTGATGACTTCCGCTTCGAAGTGCGCCCTGATGACCAGCGAAGACGTGTGTGGAAACTGCTCGGCGAGCGGTGGGATACGAATCAGACTGGCGCCCCACATATGGCCCGACAACGAGGGATGATGGTATGGGATGTCACTTCTTTGCATAACAAGACCTCTTTGATTGTCTCCCACGGCACCCTTACAGCACAACGATACTTCGACGATATTATACGCCCTGTTTGTCGCTCTTAATGGAAAGCCATCCTGGCCTTACATTTCCCCAAGGTGATACCTGCCGGCAAACGGCCGAGTGTTTCTAGTGATAGTCTTCGAGCCTGTCAAATCCACCTCGGTCAGCAAGGTCATCGGATCGCCCCCGAATTGATAGCGTTTGGAGCATAATGGGCAGGGCCCTCCAACCAGCTCGGGATTATGACGATGCACGTGCGAATTGGACAGAATATAGCACGATATCCCTCAAGAAGACATCCAACAATTCTATCAATCAATGGCAAGCCGAATAACTGCTTGCATAAGAGACAGAGGAAGGCCAACACACTATTGACTTGATCAGTTTGTGAAGCTCTTTCTGTTGAACAGATTATCTACTGTTTCTGAAACTGTATTTGTCTGTACATGTACACAAGATCTGCAGATTTCCGTCCCATTCGCGTAATTCCTTCGCGGTGCGTCGCGTTTATCTCTTTTTTTTTCCCTTAAAGTGCTGCTGGCAGGTGTGGCCGTGCGGTTCTAGGCGCTTCAGTCTGGAACCTCGCGACCGCTACGGTCGCAGTTTCGAATCCTGCCTCGCATGGATGTGTGTGATGTCCTTAGGTTAGTTAGGTTTAAGTAAAGTTCTGGGGGACTGATGACCTCAGTAGTTAAGTCCCATAGTGCTCAGAGCCATTTGAACCATTTGAATCTTAAAGTTATACACTATCCTCAACTGTTTCCGAGCTATTGTTGTTGAGAACTGAGTTGACTGTTTTGTGCCATGAAACAGTTGCTAGGGCGGCACGCAGTGTCATTCAGTTTTGTCAGAGTGAAAACAGGAAGAACGAAATCTGCGACTTACATCTGACGCAAAAGCCTAGGGAAGTTACCGAAATATGACTTAGGAAGGAAGCGAGAACTCGGGTACAAACCCTAAAAATAAAACGGGCGCCTGGATTTCTTTTATATTGTGTGACAGTATGTTGCGTAATTTATAATACGTGATCGTTTGTGAGAGGCTGCGACAGATAGAAGCCGGTGGAAGCAGATCGTTGATGCAGCGCGTGGTCTACAGGGCCTGTGATCGCTGAGAAGAGAGAGAGAGAGAGAGAGAGAGAGAGAGATCGTTTGTTATGTCGAAGGCAGTAATGTCCTTAGCTTTCGAACGCGTGTGGGCAAGTCAGCTTCTGCAACTGTCGTTTAACTGGAAGGGTCGAAAGCTACAGTCTAGCCCGTTTCATGGGACGCTAGAGTTTACACAATGGTTCAAATGGCTCTGAGCACTATGGGACTTAACATCTGTGGTTATCAGTCCCCTAGAACTTAGAACTACTTAAACCTAACTAACCTAAGAACATCACACACATCCACGCCCGAGGCAGGATTCGAACCTGCGACCGTAGCGGTCACGCGGTTCCATACTGAAGCGCCTAGAACCGCACCGCCACATAGGCCGGCGCTAGAGTTTATACTGATCAAAGCTGTGGCCTTGTTTTACTTTAAGAGGCTGTTGTTTAGAATTCTACATTTCCAGCATTCATCGCACCAGAAGCTGTCTTTTGGATTTGTTCGTCCACCAGCTACGTGCTGTTCATTTTTGTTGTGTAGATATTCCCTGTGTTCCACTACTTTCACTGGCACACAGAAAGGTAACTGCAAACAGTTTTGGTAAAAAAAATAGAAAAAAAATTGACGTGGGGAGTAAAGCGGTTTTATTCGAAGAAAAACGTCTGTATGGAAGTCGCCATCGTCCTAATTGCCGGACGTCTGTGAGATGGTGGAACAACGCTGCACGCCATGTTACCGGTCAGAGCTCCCATAACTTGTCCACCTGCAGATAAAGATATCGAAGGGAAGATGGAGACTCCAGGGGAGCGAAAGGCACGGACTGTGAGCGATGACGGCGTACTCGGGGACTAGCCGACGCAGTATGCAAGGAAACGACCCATTACGGAGAACAATCGGTGGGAACGGCGTCGCTTGCTGAATCACGGCAGGTAGCTCCGAGATCTCGAGTATCCGGCCGCGACGGCGGCGGCGGCGGCGGCTGCGTCCAGACGCCATAAATCGGCGGTCCTGAGATACGTTCCATTGGCCCCGGTGCCGCGGCAGCGCAGCAGGTGTAGCCGCTTCCCGCAGGTCTTTCAGCCGCACCTGCTATGCACCTGTCGCGCCCCCACCTCCAGCTCCACCAGCCAGGCGCCCTAGCCAGATTCCCCAGGCGGCAGGGCGCCATATGGTCAACACGCAGCCAGATAGCCCTCTGGCCCTCCCCAGAAAACACCGGCGCTTGTCAACCGGTGCACAGCCACGGCTGTCATTTAAAAGGCCAACAAAGTTGCAAAGAAGCGAATAGAGGAGGTGTTGTGATTCGGTATGGGGTTCCCATGCACGCCATCGCCTCGCTGCCGGACATAAGAATCGTGCGACAGTGAAAACACTAGTGGCTGAAAGTGATAAACAACAAACTGCGGTCAAGCAAATAGACTACCCAAGCGTGGCGAACTTCATACCAGTAAGTAAGTGATGCTCACCAGGATAAGAACAGGGCACCGTCCGTTGCGAAACGATTTCCTCCACCACCGGGATGTTCCACCAATATAAGGAGCTTATCACTTTCGGTGAGTTTTTCGAACTATTTATTTCATGTGTTGACACAAGAGCAACACTCAGCCTAACTGGAGACCTAGTCACCTTCCTAGCTGACAATGGCAACTGTGTAACACAATTTGAGTGTCACACCTACCCAGGATGTTGGCGAGATAAAGACAACGAGCTCTGAGTAGACTGCTCAGTTTCTTGTCACCTGTCTATATAACTGGTAGCATGTTGTAAGGTTGTCTTGCCAAACGATCACACATTTCTGCTGACAACGCTAAAATGTGTTCCTTGGTATCATCACAGCAATTTTACATTTGGGAACAGACCTTGGTCAAACCATGAGATGTGTTTGTTGGTTTCCAGTAAGGATACTGCTAATCATGTGGTTGAGAACCCCAAATTCAACGTCATCAAAATGTTCATATCTCTACAAGTAGTGGACCACAGGTTCGATCGCCTTAAGGATTGGTGGAAGTGCAGTTTTGCTTGTGAAGCAGGTGGCAGACTCGAGTTCATTAGTAGGTTACTGCAAAAATGCAGTTAAAGCACAAAACACTCGTTGACTCAGAGTAGGATATTGCTCAAGTGTGCAGGAAATACATCAGACAGGACCAAAAGGAGATACCGAACGTATACTATGAATAGCAACACGAATGGTCAGATGTTCGTCTGACACAAAAGGAAGTGTCCTGGATATGCTAGACATCTGTGCTGGAAGACACTTGAAAATACCAGTATTGAGTGAATAATTTAAGAATATACTGCATCCTATGTGGGCCATGAAGACAGGATTAGACTAAATACAGCACGCCCACTTCTCCCCTCGCCTCATACGCTAATGGAACGAGAAGGAACCTCAATATGTGATGCAATGCGAAGTGCACTCTGCCATGCACTTCCCAGTGTTTTTCGGAGTGTATATATAGTCGTATTTGCAATATGTAGCAGAAGTATTGCACTGTGATGTTCTGAAGTCAAAAGCTGAACTTTAGTAATGGCGACGTGTACACGCAGGTTTCACCTGGAAGAACGATTTCGATTCGTACACTTTACTCAACACCAAACAACTTGCAGGAAGTTCATTTTTATATCTTTAGCATGTACCGGAAACAACAAAGCCGGAGTCTATCACTTGTTTAAACAAACACTTCGATGTGAATAAGGTGACCAAAAACTGTCAACAAGGCCAGACAAACAGCTGTAGCAACAGATGCCAGCGACGTCACCCCACAAATCCAAATCAATTCGCCATCTGTCCAAAGTATTGACAGTTTCCAGAACATCATTACAGCGAAAGGTATGAAACTGAAACCGTAACGTCCAAGAGTTATCAACAGTTTGCTAACGTTGGTTCACCAAGTTGGAACGAATTGTTTTGTGAATAGATGAAGTCATATTTCACCTTCCATTGTGGTATAAACAGACGTAATTCTCTTCCCTGGCGTAAGTGGAAGCCGTATGTAGTAGCTGAGAATGGTGGTAAAACTCTCGGCGTCTCTTCTTTGATCACTGGGCCAATGGTAACAATTACTCTGAACTCATTAGGGACAATAGGGAAACTCCAAAGGGGCCATCACTTCAGTGATGACGGCAAACTCTCGGCGTCTCTTCTTTGATCACTGGGCCAATGGTAACAATTACTCTGAACTCATTAGGGACAATAGGGAAACTCCAAAGGGGCCATCACTTCAGTGATGACGGCAGCAAGATGGAGCTCACCCTCATTACAGTACCTGCTGCCTGCGTGCTCATAGCAATATGATTCTATTGATGTAATCTCACTTATCTACTTTCACGTATAGTAGATCGCTTGAACATATAACATCGATAATTCACTGACTCCTGTAAAATGGAATGTTCTTCATTCGTGTCCTAAATTTACGTGATATTCGAATAAACTTTCTACCGCACACATCTTGTAGTTTTGAAAAAAACCTTAATTGTTTTCTGGTTTTTTTTTTAATTTGATAGCAGATAATTATGTACATTTATTCGTGTGGATATCTTTGAGTGAATCCAGTACACACTTTCAGTCCTCTGTTTTGAAAACACGCCAAATTAACCCAACATTTTTGGCCAGACTCCAGTATACTTTCTTCAAGTGACACAAAAGGCTCTGCGAGGGTCGTACTGCATCATTTTGATTGCATTAGATATCCCAATGCTAACTGACACGACGCATGAAGGAAGGAAGATTAGGGTTTAACGCCGCAACGACGACAGTGTCGTTAGAAACAGGGCACGAAAGCTCATTTGCGAAGTATAGGGAATGATGTTGGTCACGACTTTTCAAGGAACCATCCTGGCATTTGCCTTAAGCGATTTTAGGTAAATGACTGAAAACCTAAAGCTGCATGCTCGGATGTGGATCTGAACCGCAGTCCTCTTGACTGCGAGTCCAGTGTGCTAGTCACCGACCTCGTTATCTACGACGTAGGGACTCAAAACTATCTCGTTCTACATCTGCATCTACATATATATACTCCGCTAGCCACCAAGCGGTGTGTGCCGGAGGGCACAATTCGCGCCAAAATCATATTCGCCCCCCCCCCCCCTCCTCTGTTCCACTCACGGATCGATCGAGGGAAAAAACGACTGTCTGAACGCCCCAATACGAGCTCTTCTTTCCCTTATCTTTGAATGGTGATAATTGCGTGATTTGAGAGTTGGTGGTAATAATATATGCTCTACATCCTCGGTGAAGATCGGATTTCGGAATTTAGTGATCAGCACCTTCTGTTTAGCGCGCCATCTGCAAGTGTGTCCCACTTCAAACTTTCTAGGAGATCTGTAACGCTCTCGCGATGGCTAAATGTAACAATCACGAATCTTGCCGCTCTTCTTTGGACGTTCTCAATCTCTTGAATGAGACCCAACTGGTAAGGGTCCCATACAGACGAACATTACTCCAAGACTGGACGAACTGGCGTATTATAAGCTATTTCCTTTGTTGAAGGACTGCGTCGCTTCAGTATTCTACCAATAAACGGCAATCTAGAGTTCGCCTTACCCGTTACTTGTGTAATCTGATCATTGCATTTGAGATCATTTCGAATAATCGCACCCAGATATTTGACGGACGTTACCGCTTCCAAAGACTGGGTATGTAATTTGTACTCGTACATTAATGGGGATTTTCGCCCTGCTATACGCAGTAGGTTACACTTACTAACATTGAGAGATAACTGACAGTCACTACACCACGCATTTATTTTCTGCAAATCCTCATTGATTTGTTCACAACTTTCGTGTGAAACTACTTTCCTGTAGATTACAGCATCATCGGCAAACAGCCTCAGGCCGCTGTCAATACCATCAACCAGATCGTTTATGTAAATCGTAAAACTGAAAGAAAGTAAAAAGCGACGCCACCATACACGCGTCATCTTGTGATCCCGCTCAGTGTAAACGTAGCTTACTGTCATCGGTAATTGATCGGGCACTCATGGCCTCTTTAAGACCTTTAGAGGGAAATTTGGTTAACTTGAAATACATCTAGACCAGCGGCTAAAGTCCCAGTTCAATAGATAATATATTTCATTTAAAGTCAACCGAAACGAATAACACATCTGATACTCGGAGTACTCCTTTTGAGTGCATCTACATTGATATGAAAATGTCTATTCTAGTTACGCGTCAGTCGCATAACAGTGGAGCTAGTAACATCATTGAGGCTGCAAATCAGGTTTGCCTTAAATATACGCTGTAACGGCCGTGAGCATTAGTTACCTTCCAGATTGGACGTGCTGAGTTCATGTTAATGCGACAACTCACTGGGATTGAACGAGGTTGTGTAATAGGGCTACAAGAAGCTGAATGTTTCTTCTGCGATACTCCAGAAGGACTAAGCAGGCATGTGGCCCCTGTACATTATTTCTGGTGGTGGTGGTCACGAGAATGTACGGTCGAAAGAAAACCTGACTCCGGACAGTCACGTGACACAATCTAGAGGGAATACCATCGTGTTCGGCGTATGACTCTGGCGCATCCTACTGCATCTGTCGTTGCAAACTAAACAGCAGTTGGCACCACAGTGTCACAACGAACTGTTACAAATTGGTTACAATAAGGACAGCTCCGAGCCAGACGCCCCGTAGCGTGCATTCCACGACCCCAAACCACCGCCATTTGCGACTTCATTAGAGTCAAGCGAGAGCTCATTGGTGGGCAGGGTGGAGGTCTGTTGTGTTTTCTGATGGAAGCCGGTTCTGCCACGGTGCCAGCGATAGCCGTGTGGTGGTTTGAAGGAAGCCAGTTGAGGTCCTACAACCAACCAGTCTGCATGATAGTCACAGTGGACCTACACCTGAAGTTATCGTGTGGGGTGCGATTTAGTGTGATAGCAGGAGCATTCTTGTGCGTATCGTGGGCTGCAGATTCCTCGACTTGCGCCATAGGGTGGTGGGGTTTCGGGTTCCGCTGGATAGGTCAGGATTCCACTACACGCAGCAAGCGGCTACACGGGTAGCAGGGGTTGTGTGGCGTGGACTGAGCGGTTTTTTAGGTTAGATGGCCTCGGGCAAGTACAGAAAGGGCAACAGCCTCAAAGGTTGCGGGGCAAAGTCGGGACATGCGGGGACCAAGCAGCAATCGGTATTGTAATTGTGAAGTGTCGAAGCTGCATTGGTAAAGCACCTGAACTTCAAGCGCTGATAGAAAGCACCGAAGCTGAAATCGTTATAGGTACAGAAAGCTGGCTGAAGCCAGATATAAATTCTGCCGAAATTTTTATAAAGGCTCAGACGGTGTTTAGAAAGGATAGATTGCATGTAACCGGTGGTGGCGTGTTTGTCGCTGTTAGTAGTAGTTTATCCTGTAGTGAAGTAGAAGTGGATAGTTCCTGTGAATTATTATGGGTGGAGGTTACACTCAACAACCGAGCTAGGTTAATAATTGGCTGCTTTTATCGACCTCCCGACTCAGCAGCATTAGTGGGAGAACAACTGAGAGAAAATTTGGAATACATTTCACATAAATTTTCTCAGCATGTTATAGTCTTAGATGGAGATTTCAATTTACCAGATATAGACTGGGACACTCAGATGTTTAGGACGGGGGGTAGGGACAGAGCATCGAGTCACATTGTACTGAGTGCACTATCCGAAAATTACCTCGAGCAATTAAACAGAGAACCGACTCGTGGAGATAACACCTTGGAACTACTGATAACAAACAGACCCGAACTTTTCGACTCTGTAAGGGCAGAACAGGGAATCAGTGATCATAAGGCCGTTGCAGCATACCTGAATATGGAAGTTAATAGGAATATAAAAAAAAGGGAGGAAGCTTTATCTGTTTAGCAAGAGTAATAGAAGGCAGATTTCAGACTACCTAACAGATCAAAACGAAAATTTCTGTTCCGACACTGACAATGTTGAGTGTTTGTGGTAAAAGTTCAAGGCAATTGTAAAATGCGTTTTAGACAAGTACGTGCCGAGTAAAACTGTGAGGGACGGGAAAAACCCACCGTAGTTCAACAACAGAGTTAGGAAACTACTGCGAAAGCAAAGAGAGCTTCACTTAAACGCAGCCAAAACCTCTCAGACAAACAGAAGCTAAACGATGTCAAAGTTAGCGTAAGGAGGGCTATGCGTGAAGCGTTCAGTGAATTCGAAAGTAAAATTCTATATACCGACTTGACAGAAAATCCTAGGAAGTTCTGGTCTTACGTTAAATCAGTTGGCTCAAAACAGCATATCCAGACACTCCGGGATGATGATGGCATTGAAACAGAGTATGACACGCGTCAAGCTGAAATACTAAACACCTTTTTCCAAAGCTGTTTCACAGAGGAAGACCGCACTGCAGTTCCTTCTCTAAATCCTCGCACAAACGAAAAAATGGCTGACATCGAAATAAGTGTCCAAGGAATAGAAAAGCAACTGGAATCACTCAACACAGTAAACTCCACTGGACCTGACGGGATACCAATGCGATTCTACACAGAGTACGCGAAAGAACTTGCCCCCCTTCTAACAGCCGTGTACCGCAAGTCTCTAGAGGAACGGAAGGTTCCAAATGATTGGAAAAGAGCACAGGTAGTCCCAGTCTTCAAGAAGGGTCTTCGAGCAGATGCGCAAAACTATAGACCTATATCTCTGACGTCGATCTGTTGTAGAATTTTAGAACATGTTTTTTGCTCGCGTATCATGTCATCTCCGGAAACCCAGAATCTACTCCGTAGGAATCAACATGGATTCCGTTAACAGCGATCGTGTGAGACCCAACTCGCTTTATTTGTTCATGAGACCCAGAAAATATTTTCCTTGACTTCCGGAAGGCGTTCGATACATTTCTTCACTGCTGCCTGATAAACAAAGTAAGAGCCTACGGAATATCAGACCAGCTGTATGGCTGGATTGAAGAGTTTTTAGCAAACAGAACACAGCATGTTGTTATCAATGGAGAGACGTCTACAGACGTTAAAGTAACCTCTGGCGTGCCACAGGGGAGTGTTATGGGACCACTGCTTTTCACAATATATATAAATGACCTAGTAGATAGTGTCGGAAGTTCCATGCGGCTTTTCGCGGATGATGCTGTAATATAAAGAGAAGTTGCAGCATTAGAAAATTGTAGCGAAATGCAGGAAGATTTGCAGCGGATAGGCACTTGGTGCAGGGAGTGACAACTGACCCTTAACATAGACAAATTTAATGAATTGCGAATACATAGAAAGACGGATCCTTTATTGTATGATTATGTGATAGCGGAACAAACACTGGTAGCAGTTACTTCTGTAAAATATCTGGGAGTATGCGTACAGAACGATTTGAAGTGGAATGATCATATAAAATTAATTGTTGGTAAGGAGGGTACCAGGTTGAGATTCATTGGGAGAGTCCTTAGAAAATGTAGTCCATCAACAAAGGAGGTGGCTTACAAAACACTCGTTCGACCTATACTTGAGTATTCCTCATCAGTGTGGGATCCGTACCAGATCGGGTTGACGGAGGAGATAGAGAAGATCCAAAGAAGAGCGGCGCGTTTCGTCACAGGGTTATTTGGTAACCGTGATAGCGTTACGGAGATGTTTAGCAAACTCAAGTGGCAGACTCTGCAAGAGAGGCGCTCTGCATCGCGGTGTAGCTTGCTTGCCAGGTTTCGAGAGGGTGCGTTTCTGGTTGAAGTATCGGATATATTGCTTCCCCCTACTTATACCTCCCGAGGAGATCACGAATGTAAAATTAGAGAGATTCGAGCGCGCACGGAGGCTTTCAGACGGTCGTTCTTCCCGCGAACCATACGCGACTGGAACAGAAAAGGGAGGTAATGACAGTCGCACTCAAAGTGCTCTCCGCCACACACCGTTGGGTGGCTTGCGGAGTATAAATGTAGATGTAGTTGTAGATGTAGAATGCAAATTTGTACAGTCTGGTGATTCGATTTATTGTGCTGCTATTTATGAACAGCATTTCTGGGGCTGTTTTCCAACAGGATAACGCTCGCCTTCATACCGATGTTATAATCGAACATCCTTTACAGTTTGTCGATATATTGCCTTGGTCTGGTCGATCACCAGATCTGTCTCCAATCGACCACATACGGAACTCCACCGTCACCCACGAACAACTTTAACCGTCCCTGTATTAACTGACTTATTGTAACATCATGGAACTCCATTCCACAAACTGACATCCGGCGTCACCAGGATAACACAATTCATGCATGTCTGCATGCTTGCATTCAACGTTCTGACGGTTATACCGGCTATTAATGTACCCGCTGTTCACATTTGCAGAGGCTTATCTCCCTCTTACATTAACTTGCGATGTTGCAACGTTAAAACTAACGTATGCTACCTAGACAAATGTTTTGCCGAATTTCCATCAATATAAACTAATTATCTTTTGGTACTGCGTTTATTCCGTCAGTGTATATCATATTACCTTTTGTCGGTAACATATATTACAGACTCGCCAACCTCCTCAAACACCATGGTGTTAAAATCTCGTTTCCTCCCTTTGACTACCAGTCAAAGATTTCTTTTCCAACTCTGATGTCTATTGTCCCCTTTGGGCACCATGCCCTCGTACATACAGGGTGTTCATTTAAAATCAAAACATTGAAACATGTTATAATTCAAATTTGTTTGTCTCGGAGGGGGACATCCAATACTACACTCGTCCCCGCCACCCCACCCCTTGCGTTGGTGTCGTGAGGGCGGGGGGGGGGGGGGGTGCAACTTTTGAAATCTTGGATGGGAACACTCATTTTATATTGTAGATTACTATTCCACGGCAAAATCTACATATTTTTGTTTGGGGCATTTTCTTCGTTATGCCACAGATGGCGCTGTAATCGGAGGTATAGAAATAGGTACACGTTCTTAATTTACGGCATGCTATGCAATGGCCCTTGAGTATTCAATGGCAGGTGGGTCCGCACCTTTATGCTGCGTGGATAGGACAATCCCGTAGTTCATAACTTCTAATTGATTACCAGATTCGCGATGTTGTATTGCTTCGACATATCGGACAGTGAACTACTTGATTCGACACTGTGGCCATGGGTTGAGGCGAACGCTTCTCTACTTTTCCAATTAGAGTAAGTGTTCAAACGTAGTAAAGCCAACTTCAATAAACTTAGTGATCCACTGTCCGCTTTTCAAATGTCCCTACACAGGGCAGAAGCATATTTGCAGGAATGTCAGCACAGACGTTACTTATGTGGTCGACCATGTCTTCACGGCCTGTTGGCACTTGCTGGTACACTCCATATTTTAAATATCTCCACAGAAAGAAATCCGACGACGTCAAATCCGGTGACCTAGCGGGCCAATTAATGGGGTCTCCCCCGCCGATCCACCGACATGTGTAAACAGGGTCTAATACCTCCCGTGCTTCGATTGCACAATGCTCTGGGCAACAGTCATGCTGAAACCACATACGTTGTCGAATGTCCAGGGCAACATTCTGCTGTAGTGCCGGTAGTCGCGGTTCCAAAAAAGTTTGATATTTGATTCCGTTCAACGGTCGTTGATAAAATACGAACCAATAAGTTTGTTCCCAGTGATGCCACAGCATACATTAACCGACCAAAGACATTGATGGTCAATTTGCCGTGACCAGTGGTATTGTCTGCACTCCAACAATGCATGTTATGCCGGTAAACGCAACCATCGTTTGTGAATGTAGACTCGTTGGAAAACAGTACCCCGGCAAAGAACGTGTGGCTCGTTTGCATTTGTTAACATAGCCTTTCACAAAACATATACCCGTTTATGGAAATCGGCGCCATGAAGTTCTTGATGAAGTGACGCATGGTATCGATGACACTTATGACGATGCCTTACTGTGACAATACTACCAACGGACATACCGGAATCGCAGTATCTTTGCAAAGCGTGAGTTGTGGTGCACTGCTGCTAGTACAGTTAGGGTATTTCATTAGTTTCTCCTGTAACACGTTTGCTTCGTTTCCTTTTGCCGGTCTGTACCTTGCCATCAGACATAGAGGCGTTCACAGCCTTATAAAAGAACGAACGAGAACAAGCTTGGTCCGCAAAATGCTCAGCAAAGAAGGCAATAGCAGCCTCAACATTTCTTCCACATTATCCGTAACCAGGATCATGTCAGGTTTTTTTTTCTTTGGTTGCAACATTCATCGGCCACTGGAACGTCTGTTCTCCAAATCATAGGTAGGTGTGCAGGCTATAAACACTGCACCATATATTGTTTAGAGTTGCTATCCGTTCTACGTCTGCACGATATCGTGAGCTCCAGTCGCACTGCATCTTATGATACCTCGTAGTCAGCTCCACGGCCACAGTGACGCATCGAGTAGTCCCCTGTTCGATGTGTCGGAGGAATGCAAGGTTGGAAATGGGGGTTTCCAATTAGCAGCTATGAAATACTGGTCTGTCCTCCCCTCACATTATGTAGGTGGGGTCCCACGTGCCATTGGATATTTAAGGACCATTGAGAAGCATGTCGTGAATTACGATTGTATATGTGTTTCTGTTCCACCGATTACAGCACCATATATGGCGAAACGAATACAGTGCTTCAGACGAAACTTACGCAGATTTTGCCGTAGAATTGTAACCTGCAATGAAAATAGGGTCCCCGTTGAAGAGTTCAAGATGGCCCCTGCCACCCATGCACGAAGTGGGGTGGGGGATCGAGTGTGATATCACTGGATGCTCCCCTCCGAGGCAAACAAACTGGAATTATAACTTTTTTTGACCTGATGTATTTAGTTAAAATGAACATCCTATAAATAGGACAAACAGGCCGGGAGGTTAAAATATAGTTTCATTAGATCACTAAGACAGATGCTGAAAAAATAATTCTTCTTACACTGAACATCTTAGGGTTAGTGGCTAATGGTTCAAATGGCTCTGAGCACTATGGGACTTAACATCTTTGGTCATCAGTCCCCGAGAACTTAGAACTACTTAAACCTAACTAACCTAAGGACATCACACACATTCATGCCCGAGGCAGGATTCGAACCTGCGACCGTAGCAGTCGCGCGGTTCCGGACTGAGCGCCTAGAACCGCGAGACCACCGCGGCCGGCTAGGGTTAGTGGTCATTGTGAAGTGATGCTCGATTCTCTCCATAGCACCTAACAGGAAAAAAATTAATGCTTCTGGATGAGTTTCAGAAACCAAATTTCTGAAGTGGTCGAAAAACTTAAACACTTGGTCACAGAAAACCAAATTTTCTGTGATATCATGGTGCAAGCTTTGTCAAAAATTGAGGTAGCTTTATGTTGATGCCGGCCGCAGTGGTCGTGCGGTTAAAGGCGCTGCAGTCTGGAACCGCAAGACCGCTACGGTCGCAGGTTCGAATCCTGCCTCGGGCATGCATGTTTGTGATGTCCTTAGGTTAGTTAGGTTTAACTAGTTCTAAGTTCTAGGGGACTAATGACCTCAGCAGTTGAGTCCCATAGTGCTCAGAGCCATTTGAACCATTTTATCTTGATTTTTCTGACCATTGAGTCTGCTCCTCACTTTTGCGGTCTTTTGTCTCCTGCCACCGTGGCTTCATGTTCGGTTTCCCATTACCCCAAAATATTTTATACCGTTGTGTTTTTTATCTTTTTCCTGTCCCCCCTCCCCCCTACTACTTATGTTACCTTCTCCTGCACTTCCTCTCTCAAGACCCCCCTCACCTCCTTCTCCTATTCATTTATTTAGATCGATATGGATTGGCAGTTCATTGAAGTAATTGTTTTCTATATTTCCACTAGCTCATCTACTTTTTAATTTTTAACGTTATTTTACTCCATCCCATTTTTATGACTGGCCCTGTTTAGGATTTATTTTATTTCAGTCCCGTTTTACTACCACCGCAACCACTCGACGCTTTCATTAAGTTTCATTCTCATGTCAGTCTATTGTGAGACCCACTCGCTTCAGCATATACGTTTACTTGAGCAGTATTTGTTTTCCACAGCGATACACGGCTGCGATTGGTAGCCTATCTTCACACCGCATATTGCCATAGTTTGTTGAGTCTCTTTTTTTTTGGCTCCTATTCCTGCACTTACGCGCATTTAATTCACTGTAAATGTGTAAGGTGGCAGCTTCAATTAATATCAATTTCTCTCCTTACACGAGATTTTATATGTTGTGACAAGTAAATGAATATGTCACCTGACATACTTCAGCAGTAATGAGCAGATATGCCTATCAAAATGTACAGAATGTAATGCAAAGGTATGACACTCGATTCAATGGTATTAACACACCGAACTCAAATCCTGCATGAGAATGAGCAAAAAGTGAAAAAGGCTGCTGGAAGAAACGTTTCAGTTTGGGGGAGACGCGAGTTGTGCCGTCACGGCCCGAGTACAACAGAATGCTTCTTAAAGGTGTTGGTAACCCACGGCGAATGGCACAACGAACGCGCCAGGCGATACATCAAGGGGAGCGGGTAGCTGCGCAGCGCTGCTTGCGACAGAAAAAATGTTTAGAAAACCGCATTGGGAATTTCCAGATGAATACAAACAGACCAGCGACGCAGCTGATCACATGAAATGCTCGTGGTACGCTCATGATGTAAGCATGTAACTTTTAGGCGTCATGAGTGGACACAAATTTCCGATTGGCTGAAATAAACTCGGAAGGAGAAAAAGGGGCAGTGTGGCGACGCAGTTTAAAGGTAGGCCCTTTGCGATTCGCAGAGGTAGTTTCCACAAGATGAAAGGAATGCTCCCATTGGTCTGAAGAAGCCGTGACATGAAGCACGAGAGGACACAGGTGGGAGACATTTTGCTACAAAAGACACAAGACCGGAAACTTCGAGGACTCTCCTCTGAACCAGGGTCAAGTGTAGAACAGACCCCAAATTTATGTGAACACTGTGTCCATTGTGGCTGACATTCAGCTAGATATTGGCTGAAGAGTCGTTGAGCTCCGATACCGGACGAACGAAATACCCACGTAGTTAACTGTTCTTGTGAGAAATGGGAGGGCATTGAAGTATACACGCTGAACCATCCATGCATTTGTACATCGCCATATTTTCCAGACTAGGTATGCGTGCAAGTTTTCTCGCCTAGTGAGAAACATGGGACAGTTTCAGCTGACAAAATCAGTAAAGATTTTGATTAGCTTTTTATAGGATTTTCCGAGGGCGAAAGCAGCCATGCAGCAAACAGCACATTACAGCTAAAAGGTAAATGCCGCTGGCAGCGGCGTAAACTTGTTAATTCACCACTGTGAGCTCGAGCAACCTTGAGTAATCTTTTGTTCATCTTGTCACAAAAACTAACCATCCTCCATAGACTTGATTGTCATCCTAAATAGTACCGAACTTAGAACCGGAATCGGATGATTTGTCGTAATATTGGCCAACTTCACAGTGTATAAGTAACAAAAATCTTGTAGAGAACCTTCTACTTAAATGTGTTATTGTTGTGTTCAGTGTTATTTCTGCTAAACAGGACGTAATGCAATATCTTGACAACTGTCCTGACATTGTCATGTAACCATCTATGTAAATTCGTGTACTTCTTTGACAATAATTCTGAAATTAAACAAATTGTGTACAGGTAATCACTGATGTCCTCTGACATAGAATAAGGGTGCACTCCAAACCCTAGTCATTTATTCTAGTGATGCCAACGCAGTCACAGGGTGTTTTTGCTGATGTCTGACAAACGTGAAAATGAGTGGAGTGTCAGAAATTTGCAATTTTACGCCTTTAACTTACAGGATTTTACTTTCAGTTTCAGGCTTTCCTAGGTCCATATTTGACGATTTCGGTTTTCACTTTAATGGCATCATATCAAATGGCTGTTTAACATGACTAATGCTATCATGCTATCTCCACTGTTCACGGAAGTGGATCACTTTACTTCTAACCCTTAGCTGAGCTGTCCTATCAAATGGCTCTGAGCACTATGAGACTTAATTTCTGTGTTCATCAGTCTCCTAGAACTTAGAACTACGTAAACCTAACTAACCTAAGGACATCACACACATCCATGCCCGAGGCAGGATTTGAACCTGTGACCGTAGCGGTCGCGCGGTTGCAGACTGTAGCGCCTAGAACCGTTCGGCCACTCTGGCCGGCAGCTGTCCTATCGATCGGTGCTACTTAAGTTCACGAATAAAAGTGTTATGTAGCAAGAACATCGTCACTAATTACAGATAATCTGAAGATGAGCTATCTGCACGAAGCATGTCAGTACCTTTTTTTTAAATTTTAAACTGAATGAATGTTGCTGCATCAGGTCAAAATTGCGTTGAATAATGCGTAAAAAGGTTTTATTTAAATTGTTTCTGAGTTATTTAAGCATCACAGACATTTGTCACAGGAATATTTTAGTGTGGGTAACAACCTATGCACACAAAATTCAGGTGACTGAACTTCAGCAGGATATTATTATGAGGATTTTAAATTTTGGGGTTAAATAAGTTATTTTTATTTTTATAAACCGCCCATATTCTCTTCTTCTTACAAATGTAATTCAACCAAAAAACTGTAAACAGTGGCTCTATAGCAACAGATGTCTCATTCTGTGAGAGACAATATTGTATTCAGTTCATTTGTGTTTTGATCTAGTTTTCAGATTAAAATAATGTTATTAAAATGCCATTAGACAGATGACTGGCGGCGTAGGTGGTGGTGTTTCTACACATTAGATGAGACAGGACAATTGGTGGTGAGCTGTCTTACGAAGCCCACTTGTCTGTTGCTGCCACCTCCTTGATGTTGGAATTTTAGGTCAGCAGCTTATTATCTGTGTTGGCTTGTAAACAGATGTTTGTTAGTTTTCTTTATGAAATAAACCCTTAATCAGAGTTTCTTAGAATTAAGAAATTAAATTTCAATTTTCTTTTAGTGGCTCAGTGGATTTTCAACTCTGGATTGTGCTGGCAAGCACATTTCCACACTTACGGCGTTTACCACGGATTTGTAATGAGATGTGATTAACAACCTATCAGTACAGATAAAGAGTATCGTAAACTGTAGTTCACGGACCACCGCCCGAGAGGTTGGAGGTCAACATACCGTGTCATTATGACAAAATTGCAATGATACAGATTTAGGGAAGAGCCTCAAATAGTGCCATTTCGCAGTACGGCGAGCATAAAAGAGATCAGAGGGCCTGTTGATGATGCCCTGTAATAACCTTCGAACTATAATAACCTTCGGATTACCTGCCGAAGCAGCTGATAATCTTGTTTCTTGCTCAAGGGTGGCATGACTTTACTTGTGATTGTGATGTCGGTCTTAAAATGGTATTGACTAACATAGTTCTACTCGTGTAACAACTCGTGGTTAGGTCTTTCCGCCGGTGGCTGCGTTTAAACTTCTAACCGCAACCCGTGTCGCGGCGACAGCCGTCATCCGATAGGACTGGCGGGCAGACGCCTATTGTGAAAACAAGCGCTTTACGGCCTCTCTCGGCACCAAGTTGTAAATAATGTCATTCGCGCGTGGGAAGCACTTAAACTGTACTTAGTCCGCACCTTGCTTTTTACGACTTGATGCCTCAAATGTGACCATCTTACCCAGGTTTCACTTTAGGTAATAACGACGTAAATTTCGCCGACATTCCATCAGCGGTGCTTAGCTGTTTTAAAAGGCCCGGTTGCGAGGTGAAAGCGAGGCTGCAGGAGGAGTATGAGGTACGTTCATGTGACACATGCAGTTTTTCACGTGTGTGTGGTCATTTTATTGTCACTGTCGTGGTTCCGTTCTGACTGACATTTCAATTCGCTACTCGGATTTCACTTATACAGATTCGAAGTCATCATATAGTTTTATAGTCGTCGTGTTGGATGTACATTCTATCATCATCATCATCACCATCATCATCCTTTACGCGACTAGGGTTCTCGGCCTGTTCTGGCGTCAGTCCATCTTCATCTCGGTCTTCCTGGGTCTGTATGACGGTACTTTTAGAATCCGTACTGACTACTCTTTCTGCTCTTCCAAGTTACCTCTATATTCCATCTATTTTATCCTATATTGCAAATAGTTGCAACTGATTACGTATAACTTGGTTTCTTATTTTATCAAAGTGTGTGTGCCCCAGTAACGATCTAATGATTTTCATTGATGTGTGTTGCTTATACAGGGTGAAAAGTATTTAAACCGACAAACTCTGGGAGGTTGTAGGGGACATCAAAACAAATATTTTTCCCTAATGTAATTTTTTCCTATGAGGAGTATATAAACCGGTAGAGGAAGATTTCTCTGGCGGCAAATTAATTAAACCAACCAACACTTTTCCATTTTTTTGTGACCAAGAGACAACACATTTACACAACCCAATTTCAATTACAGTAGATTTTCAAAAATGCCTCCATTGATACGTAAACAAAGGTTACACCGTCGGATCATGCTCTGTCTGACACGGGAAAAAACCCCAGGAGTATCCTGAATTGTTCCTGCTACTGCCAGTATCCGGGCAACCAGAGCCTCTTCTGATGCAACAGGGGTTGCGTAGATAAGGTTGTGCATCTCTCCCCACACAAAAAGTCCAGAGGGGATATATCTTGGGATCGAGCAGGCTATGGTACAGGACAACCTCTGCCAATCAACGTTTCTGGGAACCGTCGGTCCAGGAATCGACGCACACGACGACTGAAATGTGCCGGCGCCCCGTCATGTTGGAACAACAGACTTTGTCGTGTAGGTAGCGGGACGTCTTCCAGCAATTCTGGCAGTGCTCTGGCGAGAAAATTGTAATAGTTCCTGCCATTTAATGGCCTAGGTAGCAGATATGGCCCAATTAAACAGTCCCCAACAACACCGACCCACACATTAACGAAGAACCGCACTTGATGAGCGCTAGTAACTGTGGCATGTGGGTTATCCTCACTCCAAACATGCGAATTGGGCATGTTGAAGACTGCATCACGCCCTAAGTTGCTTCATCGGTAAACAACACAGAGGATGGAAATGTAGGATGCATTTCACACTGTTCCAGGTACCACTGCGAAAACTGTGCTCTAGGTGGATAATCAACTGGTTCTAGGTTGTGGACACGCTGAAGTGAAAAGGACGTAACAACTACTCTCGAAGGACTGTTCTTACATTTGTCTGATTCGTCCCCATGTTACGTACAATTGCACGTGTGCTGCTTGAAAGATCCCGCTCCACATGTTGCAAGACAGATTCCTCAAATTGCAGCGTTCTTACCGTGCGACGGCGTCCCTGCCCAGGTAATCTGCTGAATGACCCGGTCTGATGCAGACGTGGGTACACAGCAGCAAAGGTCGTATAATGCGGGATACGGCGATTAGGATGTTGTTGTTGATAAACCCGCTGTGCAGCTCGTCCGTTGTGGTGCGGTACGTAGTACGCACCAACCATATCAGTGTAATCACTCGAGGTGTATCGCTCCAGTAGTAAACAGAGACAATGCATTACTACACTAAAAAAATGGTTCAAATGGCTCTGAGCACTATGCGACTTAACTTCTGAGGTCATCAGTCGCCTAGAACTTAGAACTACTTAAACCTAACTAACCTAAGGACATCACAGACATCCATGCCCGAGGCAGGATTCGAACCTGCGACCGTAGCGGTCGCTCGGATCCAGACTGTAGCGCCTAGAACCCCACGGCCACACCGGCCGGCGCACTACTATACTGGTGGAGAGCAGTTGCCTACAACTGAAGATTGTAATACGGCCTCTAACAACTGAAGAGCGTAAAACGGTCTCCACCGGTTTAAATAATCCTCATAGGAAAAAATGACATTAGGGAAAAATATTTGTTTTGATGTCCCTTACAATCTCCCAGAGTTTGTCGGTTTAAATACTTTTCACCCTGTATACAGGGTGTTACAAAAAGGTACGGCCAAACTTTTAGGAAACATTCCTCACACACAAATAAAGAAAAGATGTTATGTGATGTGTCCGGAAACGTTTGATTTCCATGTTAGAGTTTATTTTAGTTTCGTCAGTATGTACTGTACTTCCTCGATTCACTGCCAGTTGGCCCAATTGATGGAAGGTAATGTTGACTTCGGTGCTTGTGTTGACATGCGACTCATTGCTCTACAGTACTAGCACCAAGCACATCAGTACGTAGCATCAACAGGCTAGTGTTCATCACGAACGTTGTTTCGCAGTCAGTGCAATGTTTACAAATGCGGAGTTGGCAGATGCCCATTTGATGTATGGATTAGCACGGGGCAATAGCCGTGGCGCGGTACGTTTGTATCGAGACAGATTTCCAGAACGAAGGCGTCCCGACAGGAAGACGTTATAAGCAATTGATCGGCGTCTTAGGGAGCACGGAACATTCCAGCCTATGACTCGCGACTGGGGAAGACCTAGAACGACGAGGACACCTGCAATGGACGAGGCAATTCTTCGTGCAGTTGACGATAACCCTAATGTCAGCGTCAGAGAAGTTGCTGCTGTACAAGGTAACGCTGACCACGTCACTGTATGGAGAGTGCTACGGGAGAACCAGTTGTTTCTGTACCATGTACAGCGTGTGCAGACACTATCAGCAGCTGATTGGCCTCCACGGGTACACTTCTGCGAATGGTTCATCCAACAATGTGTCAATCCTCATTTCAGTGTAGATGTTCTCTTTACGGATGAGGCTTCATTCCAACGTGACCAAATTGTAAATTTTCACAATCAACATGTGTGGGCTGACGAGAATCCACACGCAATTGTGCAATCACGTCATCAACACAGATTTTCTGTGAACGTTTTGGCAGGCATTGTTGGTGATGTCTTGATTGGGCCCCATGTTCTTCCACCTACGCTCAATGGAACACATTATCATGATTTCATACGGGATACTCTACCTGTGCTGCTAGAACATGTGCCTTTACAAGTACGACACAACATGTGGTTCATGCACGATGAAGCTCCTGCTCATTTCAGTCGAAGTGTTCGTACGCTTCTCAACAACAGATTCGGTGACCGATGGGTTGGTAGAGGTGGACCAATTCCATGGCCTCCACGTTCTCCTGACCTCAACCCTCTTGACTTTCATTTATGGGGGCATTTGAAAGCTCTTGTCTACATAACCCCGGTACCAAATGTAGAGACTCTTCGTGCTCGTATTGTGGACGGCTGCGATACAATACGCCATTCTCCAGGGCTGCATCAGCGCATCAGGGATTCCATGCGACGGAGGGTGGATGCGTGTATCTTCGCTAACGGAGGACATTTTGAACATTTCCTGTAACAAAGTGTTTGAAGTCACGCTGGTACGTTCTGTTGCTGTGTGTTTCCATTCCAAGATTAATGTGATTTGAAGAGAAGTAATAAAATGAGCTCTAACATGGAAAGTAAGCGTTTCCGGACACATGTCCACATAACATATTTTCTTTCTTTGTGTGTGAGAAATGTTTCCTGAAAGTTTGGCCGTACCTTTTTGTAACAACCTGTATAGCTGTGGTCTTTCTGTCCACGTTTCACTGCCGTATGGAATAATCGGCATTGCAGTCATCTTGTATAGCTTCAGCAGTGTTTCTGTCCGTGTTGATTTCAGTTTTCTTCGAATAGTTCCTCACGTTGCACATTACCTCTGTCGTAATAATACGTGATATCACTGCCTAAATAATTAAACGTTGCACTTCTTCTAAAATTTTGCCATCCAAAATAATGTTTGCTCTTATTGGGTGTTTGCCCTGGAATTCCATGGCTACTGATTTGCAGGTAGAAATTTTAAAATTATATTGTTTGCAAATGTTATGTAGTAAATAGATAGTTCCTCCATGAAGCTGTAGCTAAATGCTGGAAGATCGATGACTGGTGCAGAGACTCGCAGTTGGTATTGATCGATTGTGCTACTGGCGATGAATGACTGGAAACTGTAACTGATGTGTTGGTGAATGTGCCAACACCTTGTAGATAGAGGAGGCCGAAATGCACGCTATCTAACGCAGACGGACGTGAATTCTGAAACAGGATAAGTAGTGAATTCTAATAAGAAAAGTATGCAGCTCCTCGAATACTTAACTTTTATTTATCCTTGTTGTGAATACAGCATTCTTGATGAGACATTTCATACGATAACTATCAAACTATGTAAGGCTAATGGCGCCTTGCTAAGTCGTAGACATGAACTTAGCTGAAGGCTATTCTGTCTCTCGGCAAATGAGAGCAAAGGCTTCGTCCGTATAGTCGCTAGCAACGTCGTCGTACAACTGGGGCTCAGTTCTAGTACGTCTCTCGAGACCTGCCGTGTGGTGGCGCTCGGTCTGCGATCACACAGTGGCGACACGCGGGTCCGACATGTACTAATGGACCGCGGCCGATTTAAGCTACCACCTAGCAAGTGTGGTGTCTAGCGGTGACACCACATTCCTCCCCCGCAAATCGGCGAACGGTCGTGTTATAAGGCTTCCGCCCGCCGTGGAGAGGACCCCATGTTCACGTAGGCGATGAGGTGGGGAGCCTAACAACAGGCGAGGCTGTGCCACCCGCACCCGGCCATTCGGTCCGAGGGGAGCTAGGAAACGCCTGAAAACCTAGTCCAGGGTTCACGTCAACATGCAGTGTATGCGCACGTAGAGAGACAGGAGGGGCCGAAGGGTCGACCTCCATGTGGTCGGGGCACCCGACGGGCGAAGACGACATCTGGTCCGGAGCGGGCAAGAGTTCCATGGTGGAGGACAGCCGGTCACGGGAAGCGAGCGGCGGCGCGTGACCCAGGGAGGCGCCAGGCGGTTGCAGCGACGCGTCCACTGCGGGCGGCGCCGGCGGGAGAACAGGCGGCGGCGGCGGCGCGTCGCCATGAGGCAAAATGGAAGGCAGCGTCGGTAACACCTGGGGATGAGGAGAGCCAGTAGATGGGTCCCCAGGGCGCTGACCGGACGGCACCGTCGCTGAAAGCAGACGGGGAGCGGCAGAACCCAGGCGACGACAGAGGCGCAGCTGATTGAGATGCCGACGCACCTCACCAGAGGCCCCCAAAACCAAATACATCGCGCGGCCGAGGCAGCGAAGAATGCGCCCTGCGAGCCAACGCCGTGAACCGCGATAGTTGCGATAGAAAACAACATCGCCAGGAGCAAAAGCAGTAGTCTGCCGCTGGACTGGAACCTGATGCGGCGGATGCAGCAAAGACATCAAGGTTCAATGAGGACGACCATGGAGCAACTCAGCCGGCGAGCGGCCATCGCGGGGCTGAGAGCGATACGAAGACAAAAAGAGCAACAATGCGTCCTCCCTAGAATGCGACTCTTTCAACTTCAACATCTGTGACTTGAAAGTCCGGACCAACCGTTCAGCGGCACCGTTTGACTGAGGCGAAAACGGCGCGGATGTCAGATGTTGAATACCATTGGCCTTGCAGAATGACTGAAATTCTGCGGACATGAATTGCGGGCCATTGTCGGAAACAATAGTCGGCGGAAGACCTTCAACGCAAAAAATAGCGGACAACGCTTGGATGGTGGCAGATGACGTCGTGGAAGACATCCGGACAACAAAAGGAAAATTACTGAAAGAATCGACAACAACCAACCATCGAGCATTCCAGAATGGACCAGCAAAATCGATGTGCAAGCGTTGCCAAGGGGAAGTGGCTGTCGGCCATGCAAAGAATTTCCGCGGCGGGGCGGATTGTTGTTCGGCACACGCCACGCAAGAAGAGCACATATGCGTAATCGCAGCATCGATTCCGAACCAAGTACAGTGCTGACGAGCAATTTGTTTCGTTCGCACTATACCCCAATGTCCTTGGTGAAGAAGCCGTAAGACAGAGGACTGTAACGAACGTGGGACCACGACTCTGGACTGATCATTATCCGAACGCAACAACAAAACACCACGTCGGACAAAAAGTCTCTCCTTGTGAGCAAAAAATCGGCGAACCAACGGATCCTCGATCCGTGACTTTGACAATGGCCATTGCGTATCAACAAAACGCAAAACAGTAGCAAGGACAGGGTCGGCAGCTGTGGCTGTAGCTACACGACGAAAATCAATCGGAAACGATTCGACCACGTCATCGGTTTCCGAATCAATGAACATGCAAGCTTGTGATTCGAAACCGTTTAATGTTCTTGCGACCTCATCACGCAGTGCGTGGGGAACATTGCGCGCTCTGAAAAATTTCGGTTGCGCGTTTTCTTTCAGTTCCAAGTGTGCTGCATAGTTCTTAGCGCAACCAAGGCCCGGTGCAAAAATGTCTGCAAATTCTTCACAAAGACTAGCAAAACTGGCGGAAGGCACAGTCTGATTCACTGATAGGACCTGATTTACTATAGACAAGTTAAATAACTGAAATAAATCTAAACCAAACAAGTTCACTGCCGTAGAAGAACGAAGAACGTAAAATGACACAAGTTTTGTTTGTCCCTTGTATGTGGCAAGAAGGCTGCACTGTCCTAACACAGGTATCTGCCGTCCTAAGTAACTATTGAGCTGAACATTTGCGGCACGCAACGGAGGTTTGCCCAGTTGTTTGTACGTGTCTTTATTGAGCAATGAAACTGCAGCTCCGGTATCGAGCTGGAATGGTATCACTTTGCCTCCAAAGTCTAAGTCTACAAAAAGTTTATTGTCCTGCTGACGACAAGAGCGACTTTCACGTGCAATTTGAACTGATACAGGTACAGAAGCACTTGCGACTTTACTGGAGTTCCGGCGACGTCGACGCACACTTTTTGTGGGACGAACACAGTCACTGTTAGATAAAGTGGCACTGGACGGGGTGGAATGAACGACATGAATGTCCATGGGCGAAGGTCCACGAGCCTGATCGTCCCTGGTTCGATTCCGGCGCGAAGCAAAGGGCCTGGAATGGTTGTGATTGTCTGATCTTAGCTTTTTCTGGCAAACACTTTGAACATGTCCTTTCTTATGACAGTAAAAGCAAACAGCTTGGCGTGACGGGCAATTGTCACGCGAATGTCTAGTTGCACACCGCGGGCATGATTTGAGAACAGCATTGGCATGCGGACGCGGCACACGTGTTTGCGAGCTAGGCTGCAGCTGCTCGGACGGGCGCGAGGGCCGTTTAGCGTCCCGTACTGCGCGCCCGGCGGGCCGGTCAATGCGACACACTGCTGGCGAAATTTCAAATGATTCCTGAGCAAAGTCAAGTGTGTCTTGCCTATCCAATATGTCTATCACTTGTTGAAGGGAGGGATTAACTAGTTTCAAAATCTGTTCCCTTATGCGAACATCAGAAACGTTCTGTGCTATTGCATCACGCACCATAGTATCTGAATACGGAAGTCCACATTCACATGCAAAATCACAATCCCTAGTAAGTCCTTGCAATGTTGCAACCCACTCCCTATTAGTCTGACCGGCCGTACGTTTGGTACGAAAGAACGTATACCTTTTGGCAACTACATTAACTGTTTCTTTGAAATAGGCATCTAAAGCAGACAAAATTTCTTCGTAGGACAGAGTTGCTATGTCGCGTCGGGGAAACAATTTCACTATCACACGGTAGGTGGACACACCGACACAAGAAAGCAAAAACGGCTGCCGCTCATTACCTTGAATTCTGTAGGCGGCTAGATGGAAGCCGAACTGTCGAGACCATTCTTGCCAGGTCTCGTGGGTTGAATCAAAATTATGGAAGGACGGCGCAACGGCGTGTTGTGGCTGCGGTAGCGAGGAAGCGGCGACGGCCGCATCGGTTTGCAGCGCACGTTGACCCTGGACGAGCTGTCCCAGGGCATCCAATAACGCCTGCGTCTGCTGATTCTGCAAGCTATAAAATTCGGACAGTACATCTGGCGAAGCCATGACACAAGTAAATGTAAGCAATCAGAAAGAACACTTTTCCCTCGTCGCCAATGATGTGTTGGTGAATGTGCCAACACCTTGTAGATAGAGGAAGTCGAAATGCACGCTATCTAACGCAGACGGGCGTGAATTCTGAAACAGGATAAGTAGTGAATTCTAATAAGAAAAGTATGCAGCTCCTCGAATACTTAACTTTTATTTATCCTTGTTGTGAATACAGCATTCTTGATGAGACATTTCATACGATAACTATCAAACTATGTAAGGCTAATGGCGCCTTGCTAAGTCGTAGACATGAACTTAGCTGAAGGCTATTCTGTCTCTCGGCAAATGAGAGCAAAGGCTTCGTCCGTATAGTCACTAGCAACGTCGTCGTACAACTGGGGCTCAGTTCTAGTACGTCTCTCGAGACCTGCCATGTGGTGGCGCTCGGTCTGCGATCTCACAGTGGCGACACGCGGGTCCGACATGTACTAATGGACCGCGGCCGATTTAAGCTACCACCTAGCAAGTGTGGTGTCTAGCGGTGACACCACAGTAACAATGATGGAATATCACGCAGTAGCCGTTAGACGCGGAGGAAAGTGGGACGACTACATCAAACTACTAGTAGGAGTGCGGACGCCAGGCTGTGACTGATAAACTTGAGCGCGTGCAATTTATCGAAGAAAAAATTGGCTCACCGAACAATGTTTCGTCCGAATCTTGAGTATCCCTCCTCAGTCTGGAACCGTTATTAGACAGGGGAATAGATATGAGTGAACCATGACGAAATGTCATGTTTTGTTTCTTGCGTCTCCTTCTTGTCTGTAGCGCGTTCCTTTTGAAACTGCCGCTTTGCGCTCAGCTGTTTCCTTGCCCTAGCCAGAGGGCGCTGTGGCGCTGCTGCGGCCGGCTGCCTGCCGTGTTTGCGGGAGAGCGTCGGTCGGCAGGAGCGACTGTGATTGCGGACGGCTGGGAGCGTACAGGAGGCGACGCCGTTTGTTGGTGGTTTGGAGTGACCCGCGTCAACTGTGATGCATCGTTAAAGCCGTGATAGCACCAAATCTTACTGTCTCGGTCGCAGGTGGATCCAAGGAGATGAGGCCTGGTTGTCCATTTAAACTCCTATACTACGAATGTCATCGGTCTTAAAGTAAGACGTTGTCACCATTATTTGCGGCACTGAGTTGCATAAGATCGTACGAAGGGGATCGCAACAATGGAGTCGCTATAAGACACACGTTGCGTATCATGAAAAGATTTATTTTAATTCCGCGAGGACACATTCCAAGGGGTTTCAGGCCACATATGAGTTCCTCTATTTAGATATCGCGAAGAGACCACGACGAGAAAAATCACGGAATTAGGGGCTCACATGGAGGCATGCTGCCAGCTTCTCTCCCCAAGTACCATTCACGGATAAGGGGAGGGGAAATAATAGTGATATCAGAAATACCCTCGGGCATACACCGTAAGACTGCTCCCGGGCCGTAGACGTAGATGTCGGAAACAATGAAGTTTGATGGACGGTTAGTTTTATTGGTTTGGAGACATGTGTGGGGTTTTTCGGCCTAGCCGCTACTTAGGCAATTTGCGCATCGAATGTGAGTGAGATGAATGATGAGAGCAATACAGACACCCCGTTTGAGTGGAGAAAATCCTCGACACGGCCGGAAGTCTAACCCAGAGCCCCGCCATTTAAGCCCCTTTTACACGACAGACTCTTGTCTCATTTGACTACTCGTAACAAGTGAGAAAAAGGTTCAATAATCAACGAAAGGATAACGTTCTACGAGTCGGGGCGTGGAATGTCAGAAGCTTTAACGTGGTAGGGAAACTAGAAAATCTGAAAAGGGAAATGCAAAGGCTCAATCTAGATATAGTAGGGGTCAGTGAAGTGAAGTGGAAGGAAGACAAGGATTTCTGGTCAGATGAGTATCGGGTAATATCAACAGCAGCAGAAAATGGTATAACGGGAGTAGGATTCGTTATGAATAGGAAGGTAGGGCAGAGGGTGTGTTACTGTGAACAGTTCAGTGACCGGGTTGTTCTAATCAGAATCGACAGCAGACCAACACCGACAACGATAGTTCAGGTATACATGCCGACGTCGCAAGCTGAAGATGAACAGATAGAGAAAGTGTATGAGGATATTGAAAGGGTAATGCAGTATGTAAAGGGGGACGAAAATCTAATAGTCATGGGCGACTGGAATGCAGTTGTTGGGGAAGGAGTAGAAGAAAAGGTTACAGGAGAATATGGGCTTGGGACAAGGAATGAAAGAGGAGATAGACTAATTGAGTTCTGTAACAAGTTTCAGCTAGTAATAGCGAATACCCTGTTCAAGAATCACAAGAGGAGGAGGTGTACTTGGAAAAGGCCGGGAGATACGGGAAGATTTCAATTAGAGTACATCATGGTCAGACAGAGATTCCGAAATCAGATACTGGACTGTAAGGCGTACCCAGGAGCAGATATAGACTCAGATCACAATATAGTAGTGATGAAGAGTAGGCTGAAGTTCAAGACATTAGTCAGGAAGAATCAATACGCAAAGAAGTGAGATACGGAAGTACTAAGGAATGACGAGATACGTTTGAAGTTCTCTAACGCTATAGATACAGCAATAAGGAATAGCGCAGTTGGCAGTACAGTTGAGGGGAATGGACATATCTAAAAAGGGCCATCACAGAAGTTGGGAAGGAAAACATAGGTAAAAAGAAGGTAGCTGCGAAGAAACCATGGGTAACAGAAGAAATACTTCAGTTGATTGATGAAAGGAGGAAGTACAAACATATTCCGGGAAAATCAGGAATACAGAAATACAAGTCGCTGAGGAATGTAATAAATAGGAAGTGCAGGGAAACTAAGACGAAATGGCTGCAGGAAAAATGTGAAGACATCGAAAAAGATATGATTGTCGGAAGGACAGACTCAGCATACAGGAAAGTCAAAACAACCTTCGGTGACATTAAAAGCAACGGTGGTAACATTAAGAGTGCAACGGGAATTCCACTGTTAAATGCAGAGGAGAGAGAGCAGATAGGTGGAAAGAATACATTGAAAGCCTCTATGAGGGTGAAGATTTGTCTGATGTGTGAGAAGAAGAAACAGGAGTCGATTTAGAAGAGATAGGGGATCCAGTATTAGAATCGGAATTTAAAAGAGCTTTGGAGGACCTACGGTCAAATAAGGCAGAAGGGATAGATAACATTCCATCAGAATTTCTAAAATCATTGGGGGAAGTGGCAACAAAACGACTATTCACGTTGGTGTGTAGAATATATGAGTCTGGCGACATACCATTTGACTTTCGGAAAAGTATCATCCACACAATTCCGAAGACGGCAAGAGCTGACAAGTGCGAGAATTATCGCACAATCAGCTTAACAGCTTATGCATCGAAGTTGCTTACAAGAATAATATACAGAAGAATGGAAAAGAAAATTGAGAATGCGCTAGGTGACGATCAGTTTGGCTTTAGGAAAAGTAAAGGGACGAGAGAGGCAATTCTGACGTTACGGCTAATATTGGAAGCAAGGCTAAAGAAAAATCAAGACACTTTCATAGGATTTGTCGACCTGGAAATACCGTTCGACAATATAAAATGGTGCAAGCTGTTCGAGATTCTGAAAAAAGTAGGGATAAGCTATAGGGAGAGACGGGTCATATACAATATGTACAACAACCAAGAGGGAATAATAAGAGTGGACGATCAAGAACAAAGTGCTCGTATTAAGAAGGGTGTAAGACAAGGCTGTAGCCTTTCGCCCCTACTCTTCAATCTGTACATTGAGGAAGCAATGATGGAAATAAAAGAAAGGTTCAGGAGTGGAATTAAAATACAAGGTGAAAGGATATCAATGATACGATTCGCTGATGACATTGCTATCCTGAGTAAAAGTGAAGAAGAATTAAATGATCTGCTGAACGGAATGAACAGTCTAATGAGTACACAGTACGGTTTGAGAGTAAATCGGAGAAAGACGAGGGTAATGAGAAGTAGTAGAAATGAGAACAGCGAGAAACTTAACATCAGGATTGATGGTCACGAAGTCAATGAAGTTAAGGAATTCTGCTACCTAGACAGTAAAATAACCAATGACGGACGGAGCAAGGAGGATATCAAAAGCAGACTCGCTATGGCAAAAAAGGCATTTCTGGCCAAGAGAAGTCTACTAATATCAATTACCGGCCTTAATTTGAGGAAGAAATTTCTGAGGATGTACGTCTGGAGTACAGTATTGTATGGTAGTGAAACATGGACTGTGGGAAAACCGGAACAGAAGAGAATCGAAGCATTTGAGATGTGGTGCTATAGACGAATGTTGAAAATTAGGTGGACTGATAAGGTAAGGAATGAGGAGGTTATACACAGAATCGGAGAGGAAAGGAATATGTGGAAAACACTGATAAGGAGAAGGGACAGGATGATAGGACATCTGCTAAGACATGAGGGAATGACTTCCATGGTACTAGAGGGAGCTGTAGAGGGCAAAAACTGTAGAGGAAGACAGAGATTGGAATACGTCAAGCAAATAATTGAGGACGTAGGTTGCAAGTGCTACTCTGAGATGAACAGGTTAGCACAGGAACGGAATTCGTGGCGGGCCACATCAACCCAATCAGTAGACTGATCACAAAAAAAAGTGAGTCTACTGCAACGCCCCTGGCGTTGTATTCCTGTATTGAGTCTCATCTGTTTGGAGAGTGTAGTTAGAGCTGCCTGCTGTGCATTTTGGTATCTATACAGTGAAAATGAGGCTATGAGGGACTAACCTTTTTTACGAAAAAATAGAAATATGGTAGCAATATACTGGAACAAGCAATGATAACAGAGTTTCTCAATCTTAATAGCAAAATTCATGGTGGAAATTCTTGTCAAAGGTCGTGTGGTGAACTCATTACACTCTTGATAACTGAAAGAACAAAACTATCACCCGCACATTTCGGAACAAATGGTACACATTAAATTGCTCGATAAAGTACATGCTTTCAAAGTGCAAAACTATAAAACAACATCCGTAACGCAGTAAAGAGCGTCATTTTCTTTGTCCTTCATTATATAATGTTCTTGCTAAATGCCAGTTAACATCTAAAATTATTTTTCTTGTCAAATAACTCTTAGCTTTTCACGGTTGAAATAATTTTCATTAAAACACTCTATCTACTTGCGTTCTTATTTCTGCATAGTGTAGGATTTTTCTGTGTAATATGTAAATTTAGATTTCAGACTTTTCGTCTATCTTGTAAGAGAACACTACCACCAAAACAATCAGGAGCTTGCTTAACTTGTCAGTGTTTCACGAAAACGAAGAAACAACACAATAAAGATTAAGGAGATACGAAAGCACAAAATCTTTTCCTGTAACCGGAGTGAGGTCGAGCGGATTTTCGATTTTAGCAATCGCCACCATAGTCCGTTGCTTCTGCGCATGCGCAGTGCAGCATGCACGGAAATGTACACCCCACACTCAGCACAATCTGTAGACCACTGACGTCATAGAGAAACTTACGTCGTATCTGATCGCTGATTTACACGCAGGCATAAAAAGTGTACGCACTTTGAGCTGTCGGTTTTGACCAGAAAGTCGCTCGTATAAAACGGTCCTGGGAGGCGGCAACCCTAACCACTACAGCGTCTGGTCTTTGACGTAGATGTCGATGTACAGTAGCTTCTTGAATTCAATGGACAACGAGTTCATACCTAACATGATGATGGGAATAGTTTTTATTTCGTTTGTTCTTATTATTCCTATAATTTGTCTTTCTATGGCCATTTGTAAAGTTTGTTTTGCAGTTTATTTTAGCCCATCAAAAGCTGGGCATAAATATTAGTCTAACGTTTTCAATATTAGTAGATCATTCGGTCGGCACATGTTAAAGGATCATTCCTTGCGTATTAAAAGAAGCTGCGAGTCTTACTCATATTTATCTTGCATTGATGTTGTTTCACAGTCCCAACATCAGTGGGCCTACGAAAATAGGCTGAAAGTGTTGACTCAAATATGAAAATCTGCTATACTTCTGACTATGTCTACTGAGTAAACCAAAATGCATCTCCGTCAGCAAACAACTTCCCCTATTCTTTTAAATTTCGGAAACACTGTCCAGATAATTTTCTGCACCCAGCATATCAGGGTGTAGGGCTCCTTGTTGTATGTTGAACACCTCTGCAACACTTCACGTAAAACATCTTCGAATGACACCTGTTAAAGCACTCTACATTTGAATCTTTAGTCAATAAGTACTTTACTATACTCAGTAATTCGTAGCAAATAATCCATCATACTTTGAGACGAGCAGTGATTTCTATACCTACAAAACTAGAGGAAAAAATAATCTTTCTTATTCGTCAATAAAGTGTCAGCGGCTCAGAAAGGAGTTCAAAACGTAGCAACAAAAATGTTTGGTCCTTTGCCCAGTAACATAAAATGTCTGACACGTAACGAAAAAAGTTTTAAAACTAACCTGAAACTGTTTCTTCTGGATAACTCCAATTTTAAGGACAAATTTTTATTTACAGTTGGTAGGACTGAAAAACCTTGTTTTCAAGTGTAGTTGCACCAGTAAGACTACAAAAATATTCACTCCAGGCAAATGCCGGGATGGTTCATCTGAAAGGGCATGGCCGACTTCCTTCCCCATCCTTCCCTAATCCGATGAGACCCATGACCACGTTGACTGGTCTCCTTCCCCAAAACCAACCAACCAACCAACAAAAATATCTTCATTAATGTTAACACTAATCACGTATATCATGTAAACACACTATTTTCACATCATTTTAGTAAAAGAACTGATGAGATGGCATATGGAACATGTAACGACTAAGATCTTTACCTTGCGATGTACGGCCGAGAACTCAGCTTTTATCACTATCATTTTCACCTTCTCTTGTGCCATTTGCAAATGGAACACGATTGAAGTGTCACTCAGTAAGCGTCCATTCTATTTTTTTCGGTATTCCCCTGGTGGTCATTTCAAACGCTGTATGAGGGAGGAAGCAACTTTCTACGTTAATTTTCTTCGACAGTACGCTTGTTAAATTTTCAGTCCCCTTTTCCGTAATGCATAACGGCCCTCTTGTGCTGATTGCCACCGGAGTTCTCGCAGTAGAGTTTACTATACGAACACATTGCAAAACACGCTTTTCTTCTGCTGCATGGATTTAAGTCAGACACAAAATTGCGGATGTCGGTATAACAAACAGTTCTATTCTTTAGGAATTGCAGAAATATCAGACATGGCATAACCAGTGAACACCAAATATACTAAGCCTTTAGATGGAAGCACCTAAACAAATTAGTAGACGAAAGGTCTGAAACAAATTACTAAGAATACCCACCCAGTATGGCACACAGAGAGTAAGTCAGTATACACAAAACGAGACAATCCAAAGGATGGAAAATAAGAAGGACAAGGAGACACTTGAATATTGACTATGAGCTCCAGACACTTTAACAGTAGATATATTACATGTAGATATATTGGGCTAAATAGACGTCATTGTTACCGAAAGGTCACTTTGAAACTGCACATAAGGTAGTTTTTTTAACAATGGCAGTGTCTTGTCCCCTAAGGCACTGTAAACCTCTACATAAAATTAGTTGTACGTTTACAAGACGGGAAAAAATCCCAACATAAAAAAAATTAATGTAGATAAATCAATTTTCGAAAATACATTTGTCTGTGTGAAATATTTAAGTGATTAACATTGCAAGATCACAGGTTAACGTACGCGCAAGAAAAGCAATTGCAAATGTGAAATGCTGGTACATTAATAGCCGGTGCAACCACCAGAATGTTGAATGCAAGCATGTAAACGTACCTGCATTGTGTTATACAGGTGGTGGATATCAATTTGTACACTGCAGTTCCATTCTGTTGCGCTCCAACCTAGACCCGCGACTACCCAGTGCTCACGCTACTTAAAAACTTCCCTTTGTCGACTGTACTTTTTTCTCAAGTGAGACTCATTAAGGCTAGAGAACAAATACCTAAATATAAATTCAACAGCTGCACATACCATTATGCTTTATCTAATACCGTTTTAACAATTTGACAAGACTTCCTTGCATGCCAAAAGTTGACCCCGAAGTTAATCAGCAATAATCAAGTAAGTAAATTAACTCCTACTACCTCAGGTGAATAAATGCCCGCCAGAATAAATTTACCTAATCCCAGATCCAGTGTTAAACGTAGTTCTGAATGCAAGCCTTACACATGCATGCTAACATGAATGAAATAAACCAATATACATCTTCCCCTTTATAAAATCACTGTTGAACTGCACTTGTTATCCCACCCCCATACGCTGACAGTCGCCATTTAGTATGTCATATTTGCTCATTAGCACAATTATTAAATGTTTCAGTTTTAAAATTTTGTCGACAGGGAACTACCAACTTTTAAAATATTTCGTGAATCTTTTATTAACGAATATGTCAACTGTTACGGCCGCCAGTCATGTGCTCTGCAATAATAAACGCTTCGTTAAAACATTACTAAAATCTAAACACATAGGGTACATGCGTCCACACATGGACACAATGAAATCCACCAAACACATGACAACTGAACAAATTTTATGCAAGCTGGAACTTTCACCTGTGACTGCACAAATGTCAGTAATAAATCCTCTCAAAACCCTCACTTCTGTGGGAGAAACATTCGCATATTCACGTCGCACATCAAAATTATTCACCTTTACGTCTTCACATATACTCACAATATGAATTCCCAAATTTTCACTGTCACATACATCCATGCATATCTTCTTATGCAAACTTACTTCCTGTGTAAGTCCGTTTGTAAGTATTACCGTATCCTACTACTTTACTTGTATACTTCTCCAACCACTTATTCAACCTCATACCAGTTTTAGAGCAGCGACCCATGAATATTTGCAGTACACGTCAATTATTGTAAAAATGTTTACGTCCTGGAATATCGAATCAGGCCAACCAAATAGGCTTGATGGAAGGTCATCAATTCCTTTTGTGGTAAGCACTCCCCTCAGAGAAGCTTTGCGTGCCGGGAGATATAGTTCTTCAGCTGTTTCAACTTACATGCTGATTACAATGATGGCAGCAACAAGAGCAAGATGTCTTAGGAATGATGCACCAACAATGCAGTAATCCTTTATTTAATGTATTGTAGAGAAGAGGAAAGAAAAACAAACAAAGCAAAATGTCTCCAGATATAGATCCTGTTTTAAAAAGCATTACATTTCTTTGTGCAACACTAAGGTCCATTTTGCTCTTTAGCATCAAGATATAAAATTTACTTTACAAAAGCTATTATTCGTATATGTGAACACACATCTCAGTTATAAATTCCCTGAAAATCCTCACATCTGTCCCCTCCGCCATACATCGTCAGGAGGCTTGCGGAGTATGGATGTAGATGTAGATGCGGAAACATTCAGATAGTCCGACCTATTCTTGGGTATTGCTTGAGTGTTTGATATTTGTACCAGGCCGGATTAAAGGAAGACACCGAAGAAATACTGAGGCGGGCTGATTTGTTATTAGTAGGTTGGATCAACAGTCAAGCGTTACGGCGACAGTTTGGAAACTCAAATGGAAATCCCTGGAGGGAAAGCGAGTTTCCTTTTGAGGAACACTATTGCGAAAATTAAGAGAACCGGCATTTAAAGCTGATTGCAGAATGGTTCTACTGCCGGCAACATACATTGTAATGGAATAAAATTATACCACTTGTGTACGCTGGGTAACAGCAATAAAAAAAATGGTTCAAATGGCTCTGAGCACTATGGGACTTAACATCTATGGTCATCAGTCCCCTAGAACTTAGAACTACTTAAACCTAACCAACCTAAGGACATCACACAACACCCAGTCATCACGAGGCAAACAGCAATCACTTAGTAGTTACAAAGCCTTGTGTAAAATTCCATACATTGGCAACATTCCAGACAATCTTGCAAAACGTCGGATTCTTTCAACTATAGGCCTGTATCTTATAATACCAATAACACACCAAAATTTTTATTCTGCAGTAAAACAAATTGCAACTCTTGGCACAGAGCGGTGTATATATATAAGCACTTGCAAGTAGAAAAGTGTATAATGGTCAGTCAGGGAGAACTGTGGCAATTAGACTACGTGAACATGAGAGAAACTGGCGATTAAGAAAAAAAGATTCAACCTGTGCTCATCACGTTTTAGCAGAAAACAATTCATATGAAATGGAATGTGAAGTTTTATATTCTGCCAAGAAAAGCAGAATACTGGAATCATCAAATACACGGCAAAGAATGCCCGCTTAGTTTTAAATGATCAGACTCAGTTTCCATTTTCCCCTTTGTCAGATTAAATTCCCGTTACAAATACTAGATTCAAACTGTACGTTCATATTATTCCTCATGATTTGTTAAATGTATCTCCACGTAAAAACTTTATTTTTCCCCTTTTTGTTAATGTAACTGTAAAATTGTCCTTTGTAAACATGATGTAATTTTTATGTCTTCTGCACAGATAATATTTGTGTAAATCGCACATCATGTTCATCTGTGTTTGCGAGGTTCAGTTGACAGCTGAAGATGGCCCGAAAAACCGAAAGCCGTGACTAAATAAATATAATTTTGCAGAACAGTAAAAAGGGTTTTCCTTTTTTAGTGTTATTAACATGTTCTCCCAAGAACCGATGGAAAATTTGGTTGATAGTAGTTTCATCAGTATTGATGGCTTTCCTGACCTGTGATCCCGTTTCCACAAACCGTTTCTGTAAATTGTAGGCAACCTTGTTTTTGGGCGGAAAGGTGTTGAAACTATTATTCGTTTCATTTATTATTAAATTATAAGCGCCTGTGTACCACGATTTTAAAGGAAAAACTTTCATTTTATTGCAGCACATCTTCACAAAAGGTTAGAATCAACAATTTGATTTAATAGTAGTGCACTCAGGTATTTGTATCAATAATTATCTGAAAAATATAGAAGTACACTCTGGTGTTTTTATCTATAATTATCGCAAGCAAACAAGATTACTTTAACGTTTCAAATGGTTGACGATGGGTAGTGAATTTTGACCCACCCCGTATGCTGTAAAGATCCAAGATGGCTGCACTGCTGATTACATGATCATGACGTCACTTCTGGTTGAGAAATTGCGAGAATCCTTTCATATACGCAGCATGAAATCGCTCATACACGGGTACACCTTATAACCCAACTAGTTGAAGGTGTTATCTCTGTAATAGAATCGTGAATAACTGCGTAGTATTCTGTTGCATTATTTTGGAACTGTGTTTTTATTTGAACTTCAGTTCTCATATAAATGACAAACAACTTCATCGTTTCATCTTGATGTGAACTGTCGATGTAACGTATGGGTCGTTTCTGGAACTCTGCACGGCTCATGAGCACATTTCTCCTTAGTCCTCTAACACAGCGACTAAAAATTGTACATTTCATATGCTTGCGCAGTTTCATTTGTGATAAAATAAACTGAATGTATCTTTTTAGGGCACTTAGATGAATTCAGATATACTTTCAACTCTTTTGTAGCTGTTGCATTGAATATGTTGCAGTCGATAGAAGACGAATTTTCGTTCGACTGAAAATCTAAAATTGCTTATCTTGCTGTTTCGAGTGCTGAACTGAACTTCGCTTGCCACGTCCATGTTCTATTTTCTAGTACAACACATTCAGTTAAATTCCAATAACGGAATGCTGGAGTCACACTTGGGTCATTTTTAAACTCTTTCTAGGACATTCATATTACTGACATTTCCTAATACATTATTTCGAGCACGGTTATTTGAGATGATACAATTAATGTCTTGTCTGATGCGAATCGGTACAAGTTCATGGCGAGTGTTTTAAAACAATCTTTTTGCATTCCTCTACGAACCCGATTATCATACTGAGCGGAATAAAAAAACTAAAACATCCATCTCCATCAACAAATTCTTTTAATTCGTTTATTGATCCCAAGCAGTATTCTGCAATGCGATTGCATCATTAGGTTTAAAAGACGAATATAGTTTCATTAATGCAGAAACTCACGGATTGCGCACATGATGAATTATTTGGTTATTCAAACGATACTGAATTTCCGAGAACAAGAGAAATGCGCAGTTTCAAACAATGTCTGTAGCTTTCTGTTCTCCTTTTTCACCGAAAAGTCTTCTATCAATATACAAACGACTCTCGCATGGCGGTATTTAAGTGATTTCATTTTGTCTTATAATCTGTGTGGAATCGTTGTAAGCGAAATCTGGTTGACCAGATTTGAAGCGAGTGTTAGAGTCGTCAACGAGAATTTTTTTCTCCCAAATTAGTATGTGACTCATCTTCTTCTACTCCTTAACTCACCACAACTCCGAATGAGAGCTTCGAGCAAATGATGTCAGTATTTATAGCACTGTATATTGTAGTGAACACAGAATTTGTCGATTGTGAGGAGGCAACATCTTTTTCACTTTTTTATTCTTCTTCGTCGCTTTTTCTTCTTCTTTGTATCTGTCTTTTTTTCTTTTTTTCCTCATCAGACATAATATGGTGGCATAAGAGTAACCGAAAAGTTATTTCTTCGCCTCCAAAATTCACAAGCTTTCTGTCTTGATCTCTAACGCATCTTACCAAGACTGGTATGTAAATGGATAGAACTGGTAGATTAGGAGGAGGAGATGACTGTTCAGCGTCCCGTCGACAACGAGGTCATTATAGACGGAACATAAGCTTGGGTTAGGGAAGGATGGGGACTTGGGGTGAAGAAATTTGGGGAAATCATGGAAATCCTGAATTATGATGGCCGGACGTGGATTTGCACAGTCGTCCTCCCGAATGCGAGTCCATTCTGGTAACCACTGCACCATTTCGCTCGGTATGGATTTGTTGAGTCCACTATCTTATATCCAAGTGGTGCTTCAGGACAGAACTGATAAAACGTTTGTGCAGGAGCAGCATTGTGGAATGAACCTAAACCTGACGTTATGTTATTATTCAGCTCCAAACTAACTTACACATCGCTCTTGATCTCGAATCGTTTGAATGTTTTACCTGGTCTTCACTTGTACATTGAATTTCAAATCCCCTCCCGGCCATCCAGATTCAGGTTTTCCATGATTTCCCTAAATATCCTAAGCCAAATGCCGGGATGGTTGCTTTGGAAGGACGCTGCCAGTTTTCTTCCCCACCCTCCCTTAATCTGAGCCTGTGTTCCGTCTCTAACGACTTCGATGTCGACAGGACGTTAAAATCTAATCTTCCTTCCTTCCTTTAGTTTAATAATACGCTGTGACTGGCTAGTGAGGGGAAGAGAGGGGGTATCGGGAGGGGAGAAGAGAGGGGAGCTGAAACGAGGCAGGACTTGTCAGATGGTGATGATGATGGGATCAAAGTGAAAATATAAGCAAAGAGGACGAGAATGGTCAACGTAAACACAGTGGACTGGATAGTACGAGTAGGTATGCAGTCTGTTGCAGTGTGGACAGTGAACGGTTGCTTCCCATATGCCGTTAAAACATGCCGTGAGTGGCTAACATAAACTGTCTTCTGCTCTGTTGGAGATTTTTGAATATATAAATGCTCCACACATATTTTGTTTTGTAATGCGTCATGTACACCTGATACGGTCAAATAACATAATGAAACCAGTACCTATATACCGATAAAGGACTAGAAGCGCTTTTGACAATGTTAACTGGAACTGCAGTTATAAAAATCGATAGAATGGAAGGGAGTTAGGAATTGAGATGGGGGTATTCAGAGTGACAGCCTGTCCCACATGTTATTCAGGCCGTACGTGTAGCAAGCATTAAAGAAAACTTACTAAAAATTAAATTTCAGGAAGAAAAAAAAATGGTTCAAATGGCTCTAAGCACTGTGGGACTTAACATCTGAGGTCATCAGTCGCCTAGACTTAGAACTACTTAAACCTAACTAACCTAAGGACATCACACACATCCATGCCCGAGGCATAATTCGAAACTGCGACCGTAGCAGCAGCGCGGTTCCGGACTGAAGCGCCTGGAGCCGCTTGGCCACAGCGGCCGGCTTCAAGAAGAAGAAACAGAAACTTCACAAACTCGCGGTGGCATTTTAGTTCTGCGAGACGGTAAACGACTTGTAAGACATGTTCAACAGAATGGACAGTATCTTGAAAAGAGTTTATAAGATGAACATCAACGAAAGTACAAGATTAATGGGGTGTATTCGAATTAAATGAGGCAGTGCTGAGGGAATTCGGTTAGTAAATGGTACATTAAAAGTAACAAACGAGTTCAGTTATGACGGTGAGAAGAAGCAAAGAATCTGTAAGATGTATACTGGAGATAGTAAGAAAATCTTTTCCGAAAATGAAAAATATTATAACATCAAATATAAGTTTAAGTGATAGAAAATAAATTCTGTGGAGATCTGTATGTAAGCTTATATGCAAATGAAATGTAGATGATAAAACAAGAAGAAAATAAAAGGTCTTCAAATATAGTATGATGGGGGAGAAAAGGGCTTTATGGGACAGCATGAGTAAACGCGGTAGACAGGTTGACATCTTGAACAATTATCAAGGAATAATTAATTTGATAATGAAGGGATATTTTTGTTTGTGAGATGAGGGGGACCAAATCTAGAACACAGTGAGCTGCTTCGAATATACGTAAGGTGCAGTCGTCGGGCAAATATGAAAAGTCTGCCAGGAAGTAGATTAGCTTGGAGAGGTGCATCAAACCAACAACAGCAAAATACGTACACTGATGGGGCAAAACAAAATTACCGTTGTCCACCCCGAGATTAAATGCCACTGGATGAACCTTCGGGCATGTGACACGGTAAATAATTAAGTCTGTAGGCAGACCACAGACGAGTGGAGAATGTAGGTACAAGATGAACTGCGGAAGGGGCAAACCCACGGACGTAACTAACATTGACAGTAGGCAGGTTTTATGTCCTGGCCCCTGGGAAGAAGCATCTCGGAAACATTGAAGATGTTCGACGATTTGCGTACTACTGTTGTGAGCATCAGTGAAAAGTGATCCGTGAAAACAAGAGCAGCCCGCATCTCGTGGTCGTGCGGTAGCGTTCTCGCTTCCCACGCCCGGGTTCCCGGGTTCGATTCCCGGCGGGGTCAGGGATTTTCTCTGCCTCGTGATGGCTGGGTGTTGTGTGCTGTCCTTAGGTTAGATAGGTTTAAGTAATTCTAAGTTCTAGGGGACTTATGACCACAGCAGTTGAGTCCCATAGTGCTCAGAGCCATTTGACCCATTTTTCAAAACAAGAGCAGGCGACAAGACTTTACAGGTCCACAGAGGGTGGATGTCGGAGGTTACTCGCTCAGTACAGCAGGATAGGCATATCTGGCGACAGAGTGCAATTTTGGTTCAGGCACGTTTAGGGTTTAAAAAAATGGTTCAAATGGCTCTGAGCACTATGGGACTTAACTGCTGTGGTCATAAGTCCCCTAGAACTTAGAACTACTTAAACCTAACGAACCTAAAGACATCACACACATCCATGCCCGAGGCAGGATTCGAACCTGCGACCGTAGCGGTCGCGCGGTTCCAGACTGCAGCGCCCAGAACCGCTCGGCCACTTCGGCCGGCGCACGTTTAGGGGCACACCGTTTAGTTCACACTGCTGAACATGGGCAGCACATATGGTGACCCCTAGTTTTCTCGTGTGGGCCCACGACATCGTCAGTTGCGGTCTGCATCTTCCTGTGGAATAACTATTCATGCCACAAGGCCTTGATAGAGTGGGTTGAGGAGCATCATAGTTATGTCTTAGCCACTGATTAGCGTGGTCTGAGCCGTACGGTACACACGTGGGGAACTGCTGTGCATCAACTCGGCGTCCATAAACTACAGGCCCGTAATTTACGGAAACTGCGTGACTTGTGCTTTGACACCTTATATCTCCGGAAATCTACCCAGGACATATCTCCATTAGTACTGAACTATCAGGAAGAATACCAGTAAGGGGATTACTTGAACCTTGTCACGCCTGAGCGAAACACATTTTCATGTTTCCACCTACCTGGCATCGTCAAGTGATGTGGTCGTTCCTGCACAGAGGTAGCGTGTAGATCTTGTGTCCGCTGCTGTTGCTGTGAGGCTTTAATCAATTACAGTGGAAGAGACTAAGGCACTTTCTCGCCGAAATAATAAGCTGCGTAGTTTATCGAGATGACAATTATTTTTTAACGTTAACCCTTCTTCAGATAGCAAACTGGACAACAGTGTTACGTAATCATGCTTTCCCCTACAACAGTCACTCGCAAAGCTACACATTATTTTTGTTGGTTTCAATACATTTATGTACCGATTTTCAGCTGAATAAAATGTTTCGAAGACATCAGAAACTCAAAGACACTCTCCTAAACTTTATAATAATTAACCAGTTCTCAGATAATCGATCTTACGAAGCACTGTATTCCATCTGACTTTGCGCTCAGCACTGTCTCCTCTTGTACTTTGCACTGAACTGTCTGACGTGAAACGCCGGCTTTGGTGGCCGAGCGGTTCTAGGCACTTCAGTCCGGAAACGAGCGACTGCTACGGTCGCAGGTTCGAATCCTGCCTCGAGCATGGATGTATGTGATGTCCTTAGGTTAGCTGGGTATAAAGTAGTTCTAAGTCCTAGGGGACTGATGACCTCAGATGTTAAGTCCCATAGTGCTCAGAGCCATTTGAACCATTTTTTTGACGTGAAACACCACGCTAGTCGGTTGTTTGGAACGAAACCGATGACACATGTGATTCATCTACTTCTAGTAATTCCCTTATCTACTTAAAGTTTATCACAAAATAATGCTCGTCATCATCATCATCATCATCATCATCATCATCTTCACTTCATGGAGTACGCACAGCCAGTACCGGAATCCAAACTCTCCGCGGCACTTTGCTTTCCAGTGGACTTGTTGCTCATTGCGTTTCTAGGGAAACGAACTTTTTTACATTGTTTGTAAATAGTTGCACCATTGATTTTGTTGGGTCTTGTACCGTAAGGAAGCAAGGGAGGGGCTGTTATGGGTGGCCTGTATCCTCTTTCTAGGACACAAATGCACATGTGGATTAATACAATTCTTTATTTACGTTAACTGGCAATTTTACTTAACTGGAATAGAGTGCATGTGTTGTGGTACAAGCTCATTCGTAATACTCATTTTGCAGACAGTATTGTTGATCTTGCTATTACAAACTTTAGTCTCACTGATAGTCTCGATCTGGTCGCTGTGCACTGTCGTAGCCTGAGTGAGTCAGTGAGGCCCTCTGGCCAGCGGCAGCGGCCTTTCTACTTGCTGTCGAGAGGGCGTTGGCGGCATGTTCCTTGTCGGTGTGTCTCTGACCTCTCTCTTGATACGAGCGCTTGATACAGCGCCTACTATCGATTTTCGCGCTACATCATTGCCGACCGGTGTGCTGGTGACAGCTTACACCAGCACAGATTTTATGTTTTCGTGATACATATTTCCAAACTCAGAAGATGAATTAAAATTTGTGACAGCACCAGGAGTCGGACCCAAGTCTCCTGCTCACTAGGCTGCTGCACTAGCTACTACAAGCTGGCCGCGGTGGCCGAGCGGTTCTAGGCGCTTCAGTCCGGAACCGCGCGACTGCTGCGGTCGCAGGTTCTAATCCTGCCTCGGGCATGGATGTGTGTGATGTCCTTAGGTTAGTTAGGTTTAAGTAGTTCTAAGTCTAGGGAACTGATGACCTCAGATGTTAGGTCCCATAGTGCTCAGAGCCATTTGAACCATTTTTAACTACTACACTACTGATACAGTGGCTTTGCACAACTGGATGGACTACCCCTACACGCCTCCCTCTGAATCTAAATTCCCATTCACGCCTCAACCCACTTGGTATTCCCTCTAATACTGTGTCTTCGCTCGACTGAGATGTGGCATGCGGAAATAAAGCTATGGCTTCGTGAGCCGGAAGTCTTTGGCATATGCTTTGCCAGTTTTGATCTACTAAAGACATTTGTAATTTCTCTGTGTAAACGTCTGTATGGTACAGGTTTCAGACTTACAATTGAAGACTGAGGACTTGCAGACACTCACACGCCTGTTCCCCATAGGCTTTACAAGGCGCCGCCACCTAATTCCTGTCAACCAAGCTGCGTCGGCTTTCTCGCCTCACAACAAACGTGCGCACCGACCACCTTTTCGTGGAAGAAACGCTCCCGAGAAACGGGCTCGTAAAGACCAAGTGTGTACGAGCTATTGTTTTCCCATCGAGTAAATTATTCTAATTCTAGAGAGCAGAGCCGTTACGGGGCTCGTTGGGCGAGCGGCGCCGGGCGGTTCAAACGGCCGTCCTCATATATATGTATACGTACGCATAAAATGTGGCCGGCAGAGGCGCCACTGGCCGTGGTTTGCACCGCTGCTGTCCTAGGAGGCAGGCGTCCAGAGTGCGCCGTGCAGTTCACTGCAACCGTCAGCAAACGAAATGTGTCCCACACCCTTCAGTAACCGACGACCACATAAGACAGGCTGCTGGTGGGTGTTTTTCCTAACTAGACGAAATGACAGGCAGTATCTGTAACTGCTAGTTTAACGATAATTTTGAGGTTCCGTGTCGCTAATGGCTCAGGAAGACAGTTACACAGATCGTCTCTGGGTAGTCATTTTGACGAGATGAAAAATGGTCCAGAGGGTTCTAAGCACTATGGGATGTAACATCTGAAGTCATCAGTCCCCTAGACTTAGAACTACTTAAACCTAACTAAACTAAGGACATCACATACATCCATGCCCGAGGCAGAATTCGAACCTGCGACCGTAGCAGCAGCTCGGTTCCTGACTGAAGCGCCTAGAACCGCTCGGCCCCAGCGGCCGGCTCTGACGAGATGACTTTCACATTCAAGCAAATAGCGTTTCAGCAGTTGCAGTTTTAGCCCAGTATGCTAGTGTATTGGATTCGCGAATTTCCGCCATTATCTTCGTTCTCATTGCTGTAGACTTTCGTCACAATTTCCCTGTTAGAAACAAAAAGTAATGAAAATGCTGTTTGTGAATAAATCATGTTTTGCATCCATACAATACTACTAGTTGGATCAGTTTCCAAAGTCCGCAAGTACTTGATGAACTTTATGTCTTTTACTTGAATGCTGCCGGTGTGTATGACATCCAAACCACGTCGGCTTACACGGAAAACTGTTGATATACGAAGAAGGACGGTCTGTTGGCAGGCCAGACAGTGCAACTGAATTGTTGAAAACTATATTCCGCGAGAACCACCATCTTTATGACTAGCAAATATTAATATCCTGCAGCTCTTTACGTATAGAATTCTTACAAACTGTCCAAATAAAATTTGAGGAACAACAGCTTGCACATAGATGTACAATCATTCATTATTTCTAAGCTTTATTCGCGAATCAGATGGGAGACACCTTAATAAACTATACGGGTGATTCGTAGTGTTTCACAGGGTACAGCTGAAGAATTACATGCAGCTTTAATTTTTTGGCTAAGTAAGCTTGATTCCAGCTACACTCTTTCCTGTGAGTTGCGTGATACAACACTTGTGCAAATTTAAGACCTCAGACTTAGTTGCTATTACCAGTATGCTGGAGCTGTAGTAGCGTTGTTTAAGCAGTTGTTCAAAGTAATTGTTAAATAGTCTTGTAATGGAGATGTGAGAAGCGAAGAAACTGTAAATAAATGTAGATTACTACGGAACTTTGCTTGTGAGACGCTTACGTCCAAACTCGGTACCCTTTTCTGCCACTGTAGCACGTCTTCATGCTGAGTCGTTTTATTGCGCTGACACCATACGAGCGACTGACACATATGCGCTCCACTGCCATGACTTGTGCCATCGCCGAGCCCAGCACGGAGAATACAACCTCAAGAGCTGCCACCGCGTTTTACCTGTCCAGAAAAATACACTACTGGCCATTAAAATTGCTACACCACGAAGATGACGTGCTACAGACGCGAGATTTAACCGACAGGAAGAAGATGCTGTGATATGCAAATGATTAGCTTTCCAGAGCATTCACACAAGGTTGGCGCCAGTGGCGACACCTACAACGTGCTGACATGAGGAAAGTTTCCAACCGATTTCTCATACACAAACAGCAATTGACCAGCGTTGCCTGGTGAAACGTTGTGATGCCTCGTGTAAGGAGCAGAAATGCGTACCATCACGTATCCGACTTTGATAAAGGTCGGATTGTAGCCTATCGCGATTGCGGTTTATCGTATCGCGACATTGCTGCTCACGTTGATCGAGATCCAATGACTCTTAGCAGAATATGGAATCGGTGGGTTCAGGAGGGTACTACGGAACGCCGTGCTGGATCCCAACGGCCTCGTATCACTAGCAGTCGAGATTACAGGCATCTTAACCGCATGGCTCTAACGGATCGTGCAGCCACGTCTCGATCCCTGACGTTTGCAAGACAACAATCACCTGCACAACAGTTCGACAACGTTTGCAGCCGCATGGACTATCAGCTCGGAGACCATGGCTGCGGTTACCCTTGACGCTGCATCACAGACAGGAGCGCCTGCGATAGTGTACTCAACGACGAACCTGGGTGCACGAATGGCAAAACGACATTTTTTCGGATGAACCCAGGTTCTGTTTACAGCGTCATGATGGTCGCATCCGTGTTGGGCGACATCGCGGTAAACGCACATTGGAAACGTGCATTCGTCATCGCAATACTGGCGTATCACCCGGCGTGATGGTATGGGGTGCCATTGGTTGCACGTCTCGGTCACCCCTTCCTCGCACTGACGGCACTTTGAACAGTGGACGTTACATTTCAGATGTGTTACGTCCCGTGTCTCTACCCTTCATTCGATCCCTGCGAAACCCTACGTTTCAGCAGGATAATGCACGATCGCATGTTGCAGATGCTGTACGGGCCTTTCTGGATACAGAAAATGTTCGACTGCTGCCCTGGCCAGCACATTATCGAGATCTCTCACCAATTGAAAATGTCTGGTCAATGGTGGCCGAGCAACTGGCTCGTCACAATACGCCAGTCACTACTCTTGATGAACTATGGTATCGTGTACCTGTACACGCCATCCAAACTCTGTTTGACTCAATGCCCAGGCGTATCAAGGCCTTTATTACGGCCAGAGATGGTTGTTCTGGGTACTGATTTCTCAGGATCTATGCACCCAAATTGCGTGAAAATGTAATCACATGTCATTTCTAGTATATTTGTCCAATGAATACCCGTTAATCATCTGCATTTCTTCTTGGTGTAGCAATTTTAATGGCCAGTAGTTTAATAACAATGAATCCCGGTATAGAAATTATAGGTGTGGACGTGGATTAGCTGCAGTGGCTGAACTGGAGGGCAATATGTTCTTTGGCATTGCGACGCAAGCAACAGGAGCGGCCGCACGCAGCGACGCGAAGCAACAGCGTGGCAGGTGCCGGCTCATCCCGGAGCAGTCTGACAAGTGCGTGGGCGGCGCGGGCGGCGTGCCAGATGGCGCCGGGCGCGGGCGCGGCCCACCTGCCTCCGGCGGGCGAGGCAAAAAGCGCAGCGCCCCGCGTCCAGCCGGCCAGGCGCTCCCGTTCTCTCTAGCCGCGCCGCGCAAACGGTGAAAGCATCACGACCGGACCAGTGCTCCCCGGGGGTTTCCAAAGCTTTCATCGTGTGCCGATCTTACATGTTCATCCTGAGAACGGCACTAGTTTCTGAGGACAGAATGCCAGTGCCATCTGCACTGCTACACTGGCTTTGAAAGCAAGACTTTTCGTCTTTTAATCTGGTTAACCACGAGGTTAAGGATCTGCCAATTCAGCTGTTAATAAAAGAGTTTTCGATGGTGTTGAGCCACAATCATCGAATATTTTTTGAAAGAGTAAACCATTCTTTGACTGTCTATTACTGTATTTATCTTCTGTACTAGTTAGATTCCAGTTTCAATGCAATTATCAAGACATGTGTTAGCCCCAGTTACCTGATATGGACTGTCTTAACAGATATGACATGTCAGTAGTCTAAGAACTTCTAGCATTGTACTCGATAATGGCATAAAAGCCAATATCTAGACAGCACAGTAGACAAATACAGCAATACAACGTGAAATGGCGGTTTACGCTTCCAATTGTTAGTTGATACCATTACAATTAGATGTCCCATGAGACACGGTTAAACTTTTCACAGTTCCGAAGACAATAACTGAAAGTACTGTAGGTATCTAATCACTTTCAGAAATAAATGAAAAGCACGATACTGTAAATGTTATACAGCATTAATTTATTTAGTTAACCGGCTTTCGGCTTTAATGGTTATCATGGGATTTTAACCGACTGCCGTCGTCAGATAAGTTACAGTACTTGCAAACATCGTCAGAAATCTTATTATTCCTCTAGCTAAGGCACGAATACACAGTAAACGTCATCTTTGACAATGCAGTGGTAGAGCATTAAAAAGGTAAAAGGCTGAACATTAAATAAATATAAAGGAAGCAAACCAGGAAAAACATTAACACTAAATGCGAAAAACGGTGTCTACGTAACAATTTACTTGCACATTAAATTAACAGTTCCAATAACAATAAATTATTACTTAACAAGACTACTACAGAATAGCTTGAAGAGAGATTACATTATACAGGACTTGGTTATGATAATATTCTAAGGAATGTTTCGGTATCTTTAACACTACAAGTCGAAAGTTTCCGATCACTTACCACAACAATGGATTTGTGGTTAAAAGTGATACAGCAACTGAGTAAAAGGTAGAACTGACAGCTGTAACAACAGAGTATATGGAATACATAGGCAATCACTATGAAATAAAAATATATAAATACAGGAAAATGGAGGAACAGAAAACCACAGACAGTGTGCGAAGTAATGGAAAATTGAGACGGTTAAGGGAAATTTAAGTGAAGATTCTGGAGCACTGGGCTGGAATGTGCTCATCGTCAACAGTTCAGTACACGGTCTCCAACCGGTTACTAGCAAGTCCCGCCCATAATCATCACAGCAACTATATTTCCGTGTCAACAGGGAAAGAGTCACAGAAACATCTCTGAAAAAAAGTGTACTGGCTTCTACTAAACCCCGCCGAGTGTATCTCGTTCATAAAAACGCTGCCATCAAACTAGCTACGTCTCCACAGTCTGATGTAAGGATTGTACATACAATGACTGCTTGTTTCTAGGCAACACTCGCCTAGAGCGCGGGCCGGTCTAACCTGAAATCGACGCCCCAGCACTGGGACGCACTTTCGGAATCTCTCAGTTCTCCATACACCAACAAATAGCTCGATTGATTACTCTCTCCCGATTTATGAAATGCACTGCGAAAACATCACCTGCTATCTGGAGGACACACGGTGTCCACACCTTTCGGGGAGTGCCGGCCAACTTTTCAGTTTCAAGAGCTCCAAACCGCTGCACGAAATTATAACATTTAGCTCTTTCAGTCATTCAGAATGAGCAGCGGAATGTAGGCATTTTCATAGGCCTTTACTGTTCCCACTTAAAGTGTTTCTGTAAGATGCAGTCTCCTGCGAGGACTTTTAGGAATTTCTCCACAACAGCTGTTGGTAAATACTGGATATCACGCGGAAATCATGTGATCTTGAGCCAGCCTCTTACACCCATACCACTACCTATTTGGGATGGTTAGAGGAAGACTGGTCCATCTACTGCAGCATGAAGGAAGCCTGATCCTGTCGTAAATAGCCACAAGAAGCGCACACACGGTCGTGCAGGAGATATGTTAAACAGAACCAATACTTCAATCAATAAATACTGGCTGGTGTGTAATAAAGAGCATCACAAAAGAGAAAATATTTTGCTTCAATGTGACAAAGCTGTATCACACACTCTGCACTTGCAAAGGAAGCTAAAAACCACAACAATACCACATCCATCATACGTTCCATGTTTGACACCCTGTGGTTTCAATCTGTTCTCTAAATGAAAGAAGACCCTCGTGGGTATTATTGATGTGTCGGCAGCTGGGCCAACACCTTGTAGATCGAAGTGGCTGAAAGTGCACGCTAAACTAACGCAGACGGGCGTGAAGTACTGGAACATGAGACTTATTAATGAATAAGAAGAAAAGTACGTAGCTGGAATAATATACTTAACTTTATTCTCTTGTTGGAATACATCTCTTGAATAGTAGTAAGCTATAAGCACTGATACAAATGGCGCCTTGCTAGGTAGTAGCTATGGAATAAGCTGAAGGCTATTCTATCAGTCTCTCGGCAAATGAGAGGAAGACTTGGTAGGTCTGGTCGCAAGCTATGTCGTCCGTACAACTGGGCGAGGTCATGTCCGTGTCTTGTGACCTGCCATGTGGTGGCGCTAGGTTTGCGATTACACAGTGGCGACACGCGGGTCCGACATGTACTACAGGACCGCGGCCGATTTAAGTTACCACCTAGCAAGTGTGGTGTCTAGCGGTGACACCACATTCCTCCCCCGCAAATCGGCGAACGGTCGTGAGATAAGGCTTCCGCCCGCCGTGGGGAGGACCCCATGTTGACGTATGCGATGAGGTGGGGAGCCTAACAACAGGCGAGGCCGTGCCACCCGCACCCGGCCATTCGGTCCGAGGGGAGCTAGGAAACGCCTGCAAACCTAGTCCAGGGTGCACGTCAACATGAGGTGTAGGCGCACGTAATGATACACGAGGGGCCGAAGAGTCGACCTCCATTGCGTCGGGGAAGCCGACGGGCGAAGACGACATCTGGTCCGGAGCGGGCAAGAGGTCCATGGCGGAGGACAGCTGGTCACGGGAAGCGAGCGGCGGCGCGCGACCCAGGGAGGCGCGTGGCGGCTGCAGCGAAGCGTCCACTGCGGGCGGCGCCGGCGGCAGCTGCGGCGGCTGCTGCGGCGGCGGCGGCGCGACGCCATGGGGCAAAATGGAAGGCAGCGTCGGTAACACCTGGGGATGAGGCGAGCCAGTAGATGGGTCCCCAGGGCGCTGACCTGACGGCTCCGTCGCTGAAAGCAGACGGGGAGCGGCAGAACCCAGGCGACGACAGAGGCGCAGCTGATTGAGATGCCGACGCACCTCACCAGAGGCCCCCAAAACCAAATACATCGCGCGGCCGAGGCAGCGAAGAATGCGCCCTGCGAGCCAACGCTGTGAACCGCGATAGTTGCGATAATAGACAACGTCGCCAGGAGCAAAAACAGGAGTCCGCCGCTGCACAGGAACCTGATGTGGCGGATGCAGCAAAGACATCATGGTGCGATGAGATCGACCATGGAGCAATTCAGCCGGCGAGCGACCATCGCGGGGCTGAGAGCGATACGATGACAAAAAGAGTAACAAAGCGTCCTCCCGAGAATGCGATTCTTTCAATTTCAACATCTGTGACTTGAAAGTCCGGACCAATCGTTCCGCGGCACCGTTGGACTGAGGCGAAAACGGCGCGGATGTCAGATGTTGAATACCATTGGCCTTGCAGAATGACTGAAAGTCTGCGGACATGAATTGTGGGCCATTGTCGGAAACAATAGTCTGCGGAAGACCTTCAATGCAAAAGATAGCAGACAAGGCTTGGATTGTGGCAGAAGACGTCGTGGAAGACATCCGGACAACAAAAGGAAAATTACTGAAAGCATCGACCACAACCAACCATCGAGCATTCCAGAATGGACCAGCAAAATCGATGTGCAAGCGTTGCCAAGGGGAAGTGGCTTTCGGCCATGCAAAGAATTTCCGCGGCGGTGCGGATTGTTGTTCGGCACACGCCACGCAAGAGGAGCACATATTTGTAATCGCAGCATCGATGCCGAACCAAGTACAGTGCTGACGAGCCAGCTGTTTCGTTCGCACTATACCCCAATGTCCTTGGTGAAGAAGCTTTAAGACAGAGGACTGTAACGAACGTGGGACCACGACTCGGGACTGATCATTATCGGAACGCAACAACAAAACACCACGTCGTACAAAAAGTCTCTCCTTGTGAGCAAAAAAACGGCGAACCAAAGGATCCTCGATCCGTGACTTTGACAAGGGCCATTGCGTAGCAACAAAACGCAAAACAGTAGCAAGGACAGGGTCAGCAGCTGTGGCTGTAGCTACACGACGAAAATCAATCGGAAACGATGCGACCACGTCATCGGCTTCCGAATCAATGAACATGCAAGCAAGTTCGGAAGAATCGAATGCCTTATCCTCAGCAACAGGCAAACGGGACAACGCATCAGCGTTGCCGTGCTGAGCAGTGGACCGATACAAGATATCGTAGCGGTACTGCGAGAGAAAAAGTGACCAGCGAATGATTTTCTGCGCTGTACGCGGAGGTACAGGCTTGTTCGGATGAAAAAGCGATGTCAAAGGTTTGTGGTCCGTGATGATTGTAAAGTGACGACCATACAAGAAGGCATGGAACTTGGTAACACCAAACACGAGAGCTTCTTTCTCTATCTGTGAATAATTTCTTTGCGCAGAGGAGAGCAATTTGGACGCAAAGGCAATAGGGCGATCATGCGAGCCATCCTTGTGCGCAAGCACCGCACCGATCCCGAAATCCGATGCATCTACCATCAACAAAAGGGGTTTTCGGGGATCGAATGGCGTAAGGCAAGTATTTGAAAGTAACGCCGATTTCAACTGGCGAAAGGCGCGTTCGCATTCCGTCGTCCAGACGAACGGAACACCTTTACGGCGTAAGCGATGAAGCGGAGCTGAAATGGAAGAAGCATTGCGCAAAAATTTATGATAATAATTTATTTTACCCAACACACTCTGTAGCTGTTTCAAATCTTGCGGAGCAGGTAAGTCCTGTATGGCACGGAGGTGCTCTGGACTCGGATGTATACCTTGGGCATTTATGACATGCCCCAGGTAGGGTAAGTCCCGAGCAAAGAACACACATTTGTCCTTCCTCAAGCGAAGACCATTCTGACGCAAGACCTGAAATAATGTTCGGAGATTTTGCAAATGTTCTGCTTCTGTCTTCCCTGAGATTACAATATCGTCCAGATAGTTCGCAGCAGTAGGGACCGACGCACAAATAGTTTGTAAATATGGCTGAAACAATGCAGGGGCGGATGCACACCCGAATGGCAATCTTTTGAAGCGATACAAGCCAAGATGCGTGTTTACCACCAAGACGCGCTGGGATTCTTCGTCCACAGGTATTTGCAAGTACGCATCTGCTAGGTCCAATTTGGAAAAATATTTTCCCGGGCACAGTTTGTCAAAAAGATCTTCCGGGCGGGGCAAAGGAAAAGTAGCAGTCACAAGTTGTGGATTCACAGTTGCCTTGAAGTCCACACAAAGTCTCAGTTTTCCGGAAGGTTTTGGCAAAATTACTAAGGGCGAGGCCCAGAGAGAAGCCTGCACTCGTTCAATTACACCTTGAGATTCTAAATCGTGTAATGTTCTGGCGACCTCATCACGCAATGCGTGGGGAACATTGCGCGCTCTGAAAAATTTCGGTTGCGCGTTGTCTTTCAATTCCAAATGTGCAGCATAGTTCTTAGCGCAACCAAGGCCCGGTGCAAAAATGTCTGCAAATTCTTCACAAAGACTAGAAACACTGGCGGAAGGCACAGTCTGATTCACTGATAGGACCTGATTTACTATAGACAAATTAAACAATTGAAACAAATCTAAGCCAAACAAGTTCACTGCACTAGAAGAACGAAGAACGTAAAATGATACAAGTTTTGTTTGTCCCTTGTATGTTGCAATAAGGCTGCACTGTCCTAACACAGGGATCGGCTGTCCTGAGTAACTAGTTAACTTAACATTTGCGGCACGCAATGGCGGTTTGCCCAGTTGTTTGTACGTGTCGTGATTGAGCAATGAAACTGCAGCTCCGGTATCGAGCTGGAATGGGATCACTTTGCCTTCAAAGTCTAAGTCCACAAAAAGTTTATTGTCCTGCTGACGACAAGAGCGACTGTCACGTGCAAATTGAACTGATACAGGTACAGAAGCACTTGCGACTTTACGGGATTTCCTGCGACGTCGACACACACTTTGGGTGGGACGAACACAGTCACTGTTAGCTAAAGTGTCACTGGACGGGTGGGAATGAACTACATTAATGTCCATGGGCGAAGGTCCACGAGCCTGATTGTCCTGGGTTCGATGCCGGCGCGAAGCAAAAGGCCTGGAATTATTGCGATTGTCTGATCTAAGCTTTTTCTGGCAAACACTTTGTACATGTCCTTTCTTTTGACAGTAAAAGCAAATAGCTTGGCGTGACGGGCAATTTTCACGCGAATGTCTAGTTGCACACCGCGGGCATGATTTCACTGCAGTTGCTTGCTTACGCGGCGCACGTGTTTGCGAGCGCGGCTGCGACGGGCGCGAGGGCCGCTTAGCGTCCCGTGCAGCGGGCCCGGCGGGCCGATTAATGTGACACACTGCTGGCGAAGTTTCAAATGAGTCCTGAGCAAAGTCAAGTGTGTCTTGCCTATCCAATATGTCTATCACTTGTTGAAGGGAGGGATTTACGAGTTTCAAAATCTGTTCCCGTATGCGAACATCAGAAACGTTCTGTGCTATTGCATCACGCACCATAGTATCTGAATATGGGAGGCCACATTCACATTCAAAGGCGCACTCCCTAGTAAGTCCTTGCAAAGTTGCAACCCACTCCCTATTAGTCTGACCGGCCGTACGTTTTGTACGAAAGAACGTATACCGTTTTGCAACTACATTGATTGTTTCTTTGAAATAGGCATCTAAAGCAGACAAAATTTCTTCGTAGGTCAGAGTTGCTACGTCGCGTCGGGGAAACAATTTCACTATCACACGGTAGGTAGACACACCGACACAAGAAAGCAAAAACGGCTGCCGCTCTTTACCTTGAATTCTGTATGCCGCGAGATGAAACTGGAACTGGCTGGCCCACTCAGTCCAGGTTTCGCACGTGGCCTCAAAGGGCCTAAATGGCGGTGCGACAGCGTTGTGTGGCTGCGGTAGCGATGAAGCGGCGGCTGCCGCATCGGTTTGCAGCGCACGATGACCCTGGACGAGCTGTCCTAGGGCTTCCAATAACGCCTGCGTCTGCTGATTCTGCAAGCGAAAAAATTCGGACAGTACCTCTGGAGATTGTGGCGAAGCCATGACACAAGCAAATCAGAGCACAAAAAGGGAAAAAGAACAAATCAGTCCAAAGCAGAAAAAACACTTTCTCTCGTCGCCATGTGATGTGTCGGCAGCTGGGCCAACACCTTGTAGATCGAAGTGGCTGAAAGTGCACGCTAAACTAACGCAGACGGGCGTGAAGTACTGGAACATGAGACTTATTAATGAATAAGAAGAAAAGTACGTAGCTGGAATAATATACTTAACTTTATTCTCTTGTTGGAATACATCTCTTGAATAGTAGTAAGCTATAAGCACTGATACAAATGGCGCCTTGCTAGGTAGTAGCTATGGAATAAGCTGAAGGCTATTCTATCAGTCTCTCGGCAAATGAGAGGAAGACTTGGTAGGTCTGGTCGCAAGCTATGTCGTCCGTACAACTGGGCGAGGTCATGTCCGTGTCTTGTGACCTGCCATGTGGTGGCGCTAGGTTTGCGATTACACAGTGGCGACACGCGGGTCCGACATGTACTACAGGACCGCGGCCGATTTAAGTTACCACCTAGCAAGTGTGGTGTCTAGCGGTGACACCACAATTATCACGCCTCAAATTAAGAAATGGAAGCAGTTGCAGGGGTAAGGATAACGCCAATATCCTTTCCAGTGAAGTACCTAACAGCAGGTGCTAGCCGGCGAGCCTTAACTTCAAGAATTTTCTGCAGCCTCACACATTTTCCGGCGGACGGGGCGCTGTTGTGTTGTGACGACTCTACAATACGAGTTAGTAGCTAGCTCGCGAGAGGAGACTCGATCTAATGAACATGTAATGGAAGAGTCAGAAGCCAGAGGTATGTGAGGAACTGTAAAACGTTCAACAGCAAGCCGAGAGAAATATTTCGTTGTAATAGGAATGTGGCATCGTCCGTAACTTTTCTGGAGTGGATGAACTTCAAAATTTGTCAGTATCATCAAAACATTGAATGTGACACAAAATGGTTCAAAATGGCTCTGAGCACTATGGGACTTAACTTCTGAGGTCATCAGTCCCCGAGAACGTAGAACTACTTAAACCTAACTAACCTAAGGACATGCCCGAGGCAGGATTCGAACCCGCGACCGTAGTGGTCGTGCAGTTCCAGACTGTAGCGCCTAGAACCGCTCGGCCACCCCGGCCGGCAATATGACACAGTTAGGTGTGTTTTCCATTGTTTGAAGACAAATAAATTAAGGAACGTTGTCTTTTATTTCAGAGGAATCTCACCCTGCTTTGCGAATAATTTTGTGGTAAATAACCACAGCTACGCCGAGTACAGTTAGGCTATAGTATAGTTTTTATGAGATCGAAGCTGAAGCATGTCTCTTACCCCACAGTTCGATTGGCGACCTGTAGGAACACGGTCATATCTATAAAAATTATGGCGGTAGAGCTTACACAGGACTTGGTTGTGGAAACGTATGGTTATCTGGCGACTCTGTCGATAAATCGGACTATATCATTGAAGAGAATATTCTAAGGAAAGTTTCGGTATCTTTTACACTACCGGTCAAAAGTTTCCGATCACTTATCACAACAATGGATTTGTAGTTAAAACAGGGATTTCATTTAGAATATTGTAACATAGGCCCGCTGTGATAATAAAACAAGTATAACAGTGTAAAGACTAAGCGGCTCTGTTTGTGTATTTGACTGACTGTTCGCATTGAGGTGTGTTGATGAATATCCACAACTACACTGACGTGACTTTACCTATGATCAGCTTTGAGTCCATGCGGAACCGCTGAGCAGAGCGACTGTAAATTATTATGAGGAATGATAGGAATACGGTAATCACTCGCAATCCCATTTGTTTTTCATTATTTGTGCACATCCAAATTTTATCTATAAACAGCCGTTATAGCTCACTTACATTTGCAGAAATGGCTATTTATAGCTGAAATCTGGATATGCAAGCATAACGAAAAGCCAGTGGGGTTGCGACCGATTGCTGTATTCCTATCGTTTTACCTATCACGCTTCCGTTCGACTAGGCCTCATCCCTTCAGCCGTCTGTGTAGTAATAAGTTCGCATTGGTTTTCAGTACAATTCGCGTGTCTAGCAGTGTGTTTGTATACCTGATCAGGTTCATATCATATTACCACTTAATGGGTCAGAAGTCGGGGATTGGAAATGAAAAAGTGCTGCAATTGTAGTTCTGCACCAGGAATGCTATCTAATACGACAAAAGCAACAAGAGGCGGCGTATTCCAGTCTACATTGGTATATACATTGCAGCGGATTAAGAAATCGGTGCCTATGCAAGTGTTTCGCTATCACGAAGACCCCGAGGAACATAATACAGGGAAGATAGGTTCATATGTGTACGGAGTAAACGTCAAACGATTCGTAATGATCCTGAATTTCGAGAAGAAGTAGGTCTAAATTGTATGCAAGCAGCTCCAATCTCTGTCTCAAAAGTGCAGTGCCATCTTCGTGACAAGGTTGCATAACGACCCGAAGTATTTATTTCACGAACCAGTGAGGGTGAAAAGACTGCAGTGGGTAGAATAAAATTAAACCAGGGAACTGCAGTAATGGTCCAAGGTATTACTCAAGGACAAATTTAAGTGGAAAGTATTTTGAACATATCGTCGACATTTTTCGTCGATCTCATAGAGAACGTTTGAAGAGTCAGTGTGTGAGCCAAAGCTGAAGGATGGCAGATGGTCGGTGATGGTGTGGGGACGTTTTACGTGTGGTAAAGTGTGTGACTGAGTGACAATCAACAGAACGTTAAAGAAGGAATGGTAACACAGCTCCATATTGCAAGAGACCTATTGAGACTGGTTTTTTTCTGCAGCACGACAATGATCCCAAACATGCTTCTAAACTGTTCAGAGGGTACGCCAATAGAAAAGAGAAATGTTGGGTACTGAAGAATGTGATTTGGCCAAGTCAGTTACATAACTTCAATAGAATTAAACTTACTGGACGAACCTGACAGGCAGGTCAGTAAAGGGAGGTCATCTAATGCTGAAGATCTGTGGAAAATTTACAGACATGTTGGACTGTAATATCTGCAAAAAACACTACAAAATCTTATGTCCAGAATGCCAAGAGTTCATTCAGCTCTTCTGAGGGCAACGCTTGGTTACAGTAAACTGTCGATAGTTCGAGGTGATCGGAACTGGGACCATTTCAAACTATCAAAACGCGAACTTCGGAAATTTATATGGGGAAAAGAATAAATCATATGAACAACGACTCACTTGTTTTTTCAAACTCCGACGTCCTTTCCGTTTCAGAGATTCTGCATAGCGTTTGCTTCAAGAAAATTTTTCCATTTTTAATCTGTTTCTTCGCCAGTCACCAACAATTACTTCGCCGATATCGTGTTTGAGACAATTTTTTGTTGTTTTTTCTCCTTTGTCAATCCGTTTCAGTGCTTCAAAAATACAAATTTCCTTTCGTTTCTTATAGCACTCATTTTTTGTTGTACAAACAAAAACAATCAACAAAGAAAACGAAACACAACACAGTACTGCACTGACAATGACACTTTCAGACTTTCAACAAAAGGTTGACGCAACTAAGGGGAGCGAGGGGTTCAACAGGCCTTGTGCTGCGCAGGTGAGAAACAATGGAAATGAGCGTTTGGAGTCATTGGCCGGGTGGGCCCTTACGGGGCAGGTCCGGCCGCCTTGGTGCAGGTCTTATTACAGTCGACGCCACATTGGGTGACCTGCGCGCCGTATGTGGATGAAATGGTGATGAAGACAACACAACACCCAGTCCCTGAGCGGAGAAAATCCCCGACCCAGCTGGGAATCGAACCCGGACCCCTTAGGACAAAAGTCCGTCATGCTGACCATACAGCTATCGGGGTGGACAGCAGGTGAGAGAAATGGATAGTGGAAGGTTTTCTGTATTTTTTTCAAGGCTCGAATTTATCGGAAACTTGTAATTCCGATACTCGAAATAACGAAACTCTGCTGTACTTTGAAGAGGCTAAAACCTAAGTCATATTGTACTGTATTCAATGATACAGAGATAAAATACCAATTTTGTTGATTTATTTAGTTTGTACAGACTAATTACATTAAAATGGAGTGTATAGTTTTTATCAGAGGACATCGAAAATTTTTGATTGGTACCGTATTTACTAGGATATTCCCAAGTCCTTGGATGGATCCATTGCCACTGAAACGTTGTAATTTTCTGTACGTGAATTCGTATCAGCATCATTGTTTCGTATCTCCTCAGAGGAGCAGCACCTTTTTTTTCTTCTTGTTGTATCCCTTGGCACCGCAAGCATCCCTTGTTTCAGGAGCGGCAAAATTAAAATCAGAAATTAAATCAATTTTCCGGGAAGAGCCGCAACAGGTAGCAGAGGGGTAATTACAGGGTGTCTGGAGTCAGATCATCGGTGAACCGCAAGCGAGATGGGAGGCTCGCGATTCGTGGGGCGACTGGACGGAGATTTTTTGCCGGCCTAACTGTAAACGAAGCGCCGCGTGCCACATGGCGGCCCGTCGCGGCACCTGTTGTGGGGGACGGACCCCGGCGCCGCGCCGCGCCGGCACCTGTGGCTGCCGCGGCAGCTGGCCGAGTCCTTCCAGCCGCAGGTCTCAGTCTAATTCTAGTGGCCTCTTGTCTCACGGGCCGGGTGCGTGAGGTTTAAGGAACACAGGTCACGCCCGCACTTGTCTAGAGTCTGCATTCCTTTGCTTTAAATAGGCCGAAGCGAATTTTTTCGGCCCGGTAGCGTTTTATGGCTGTTCACTATCGACCTCAATCATTTTATAATACTATGCAAGAAGAATATAATAATTCCAATCCCAAAGAAAGCAAGTGTTGACAGATGTGAAAATTAACCGAACTGTTAGTTTAATAAGTCACAGCTGCAAAATAATAACGCGAATTCTTAACAGACGAATGGAAAAACTAGTAGAAGCCGACCTCGGGGAAGATCAGTTTGGATTCCGTAGAAATGTTGGAACACGTGAGGCAATACTGACCTTACGACTTATTTTAGAAGAAAGATTAAGGAAAGGCAAACCTACGTATCTAGCATTTGTAGACTTAGAGAAAGCTTTTGACAATGTTAACTGGAAAAGGGGCATGAAAGGGAAGCAGTGGTTGGGAAGGGAGTGAGACAGGGTTGTAGCCTCTCTCCGATGTTATTCAATCTGTATATTGAGCAAGCAGTAAAGGAAACAAAAGAAAAATTCGAAGGAGGTGTTAAAATCCATGGAGAAGAAATCAAAACTTTGAGGTTCGCCGATGACATTGTAATTCTGTCGGAGACAGCAAAGGACTTGGAACAGCAGTTGAACGGAATGGACAGTGTCTTGAAAGGAGCATATAAGATGATCATCAAAAAAAGCAAAACGACGATAATGGAATGTAGTCGAATTAAGTCGGGTGATAATAAGGGAATTAGATTAGGAAATGAGACACTTAAAGTAGAAAAGGAGTTTTGCTATTTAGGGAGTAAAATAACTGATGATGGTCGAAGTAGAGAGGATATAAAATGTAGACTGGCAATGGCAAGGAAAGTGTTTCTGAAGAAGAGAAATTTGTTTACATCGAGTATAGATTTAAGTGTCAGGAAGACGTTTCTGAAAGTATTTGTATGGAGTGTAGCCATGTATGGAAGCGAAACGTGGACGATAAATAGTTTGGACAAGAAGAGAATAGAAGCTTTCGAAATGTGGTGCTACAGGAGAATGCTGACGATTAGGTGGGTAGATCACATAACTAATGACGAGGTATTGAATAGAATTGGGGAGAAGAGGAGTTTGTTGCACTTGACAAGAAGAAGGGACCGGTTGGTAGGGTATGTTCTGAGGCATCAAGGGATCACAAATTTAGCATTGGAGGGCAGCGTGGAGGGTAAAAATCGTAGAGGGAGACCAAGAGATGAATACACTAAGCAGATTCAGAAGGATGTAGGTTACAGTAAGTACTGGGAGATGAAGAAGCTTGCACGGGATAGAGTAGCATGGAGAGCTGCATCAAACCAGCCTCAGGACTGAAGACGACAACAACAACAATGCAATGGCAATGTAATGGTTGTTTCATCGGACGTTCTGATCCCTTCAGGACAGAGACTGCGAACCGAAAGCAACCTTTCGAGCAGGTCTGTCTTCAACACTACGGTTCGGAACCGGACAGCTTCTCAGCACCTTAATGCAATGTTTATTTAACAACTCTATCTTTTACGAATCCAACACAGTTCAATGAGATGCTCTCGAACACAGGGCTTAAACCCCAGTGGAATCTCACAAAAATGCAGCAAAACAATCAGCAAAATGTGGGGTTACTGTATTAACACAGTCCTTAACAAACACTAATAATTAAATATTTAAACGAAAAGCCCTGACGAAACTTTTATTAATCAGAACCTTTAAAAAAATTTGACAACATCATTACAACATAAAAAACTGCGCTTTTAAATTTTTAAATTGGCCCACGGAGTGAGTGTAGCTTCCTATAAATTTAACCTGGACCTCAGGCACTGCCCCTTCTTGTGAAATTATTAACACAGTTAAATTCACAGATGGACAAAAATGGTTCAAATGGCTCTGAGCACTATGGGACGTAACAGAAGAGGTCATCAGTCCCCTAGAACTTAGAACTACTTAAACCTAACTAACCTAAGGACATCACACACATCCATGACCGAGGCAGGATTCAAACCTGCGACCATAGCGGTCGCGCAGTGCCAGACTGAAGCTTCTAGAACCGCGCGGCCACACCGGCCGGCCACAGATGGACACAGAGAGGCAAGATTAATATCTGGGCGTAAGCCCTATTAGCAAAATAGCATTAACCTCGGGCACTGCCGCTTTTGGGTACACATACACATACAAAACACAGAGAAATACACAGAATTAACCAACCTTGGCCTTTATCTCTAGCCGGCCGGAGTGGCCGAGCGGTTAAAGGCGCTACAGTCTGGAACCGCGCGACTGCTACGGTCGCAGGTTCGAATCCTGCCTCGGGCATGGATGTATGTGTTGTCCTTAGGTTAGTTAGGTTTAAGTAGTTCTAAGTTCTAGGGGACTTATGACCACAGCATTTGAGTCCCATAGTGCTCAGAGCCATTTGAACCATTTGAACCTTTATCTCTAAATCATACAAACATCTAACCATTAAAATTTTTAAACTGAAATATAATAAACAGTTAAGAGGGCGTCGCCCTTTCTTTAAAACACGTGGTCTATATCAAGCTAGACATCGAGCGCTGACCTTTTTTACTACAAATAAACACAGCAGGTAGAAAGTACGAAATAGGTTAAGCTGCTATCGGTTAGGCTAAATAAGAAATTCATAGTCAAGTGAGCAATGAGTTTCAACGACTGTCGCCCATTGGAAACTCACCAGCTTCCAAACAATGCGTTAAGCTCTATGATAAACAATTCAGGGGTATCAGTACGTGTTACAGAATAGATTTTACCAACCCGTCACTGAGAACATATATACAGTAGCTGATTGGAGCTGTTCTGGAGCTAGGCAAGGATTTGAAGCATGCTTAACGTTAATTTCCATTGCACCAACTGAATAAAAGCCCCCCTCCCCTGGAACGTAAGACCGCAGGAATTAAAACCTGCCCATTGTCTCACACCAATCAAATTTACGCAGGCTTCTACAGGTACAGCAGATGAAAGACGCCTTCTCTGCGTACAATTCAAACCGGCTACCTTAGGTGTGCAAATAACTGCCGCTAATAATTTCACCATTCGCACACAGTACTCCCGCCCTTTTTAAAAACCACACAAGCGAGCGCATGCAATCTTGTAGAATCACAAGTACTCCCCCAACTGATATAGTCTAAATATTTTTTGATGTTTCTGAGCAACAGTCATAAATAACTTTTAAATGAACATACCGCCATTTGACTGTACTGTTGTTTATTTAATTGCGACCCAGGTTTCGGCCTTTTATGCCATTTTCAAGTGACTGAGTTTATTTCATTAACATATATTGCAGGACGTCACGCTCAAAATTGGCCATAATTCGGGGGAGCGAATATTTTTCATAATTTCTGGCCAATTTTGAGCTTGATGTCCTGCAATGTATGTTAATGACATAAACTTAATCACTTGAAAATGGCATAAAAGGCCGAAACGTGGGTCAAATAAACAACAATTCAGTCAAATGGCGATGTGTTCATTAAAAAAATAGATATAGTCTGTCAGTGAGTAACTCAAGGAGCCTCGGCCCAGATAGTCTAAACGAGTTGGCTCACCGACATCGGACAGATGTCCAGTGTCCATGGCCCTGGTAGCAGCTTGTCACTTTACTCTCGATGCCCAAAACATTATGCCCACCTGCTTAATTCGTGTTGGTCCATCTTTAGATCACAACACAGCAGTGATACTGTACGACACTGTTCTCCTGCACGACAGCATATCTGGGCATAAACGTCGATGTGGTGTAACAAGAAACGTGATTAACGTGATCAGGTGACAGGTTTATTTTATACTCGGTCCAAGCTAGATGATCACGTGCTCTCTGCACTCATATTTGTCTAAGTCGTTGGGTCAACGTAGGAAGAGATAGTGGTAGTTTGCTGCAGCGTCTCACTTCAAAAATTTGCAGTGAACGGTATGCTCTGAAACACTTGTGCTTGCACGAATACTCTGGAGATATTTAGGATAGCAGGGGATGGCACCAGTACACAAGGAGGCCTCGGAAAATATGAAAAATTAATGTCAAGAAAAAGGCAGAATAAGTGAGAGTAACGAACAACGATGGCATAGTGGCAAGCACTGCTTCAAATACAAACAGAATCGTACTCAAAGCACCTTGTTAGACAGGCAGAAATACAAAGGCGAGTGGACTAGCCAGTCCGAGGCTGTGGCACGAAACATAATGAGTCCTTTCATTGCAGCAAAATTATGTATGAGTGGGAAGAAGAACGCTATAGGGAAATAAGTGTTCATACTGCTGTACATAAACACGTAATCAAAATTGTGATCTAACGCTCTCGATATGTGCCACGTTCCTCGCAATATGCTATGGCAAAGGTCAGTGAGTTGTAGGTAACTACTGAAGTGCAATGAATGGACAGACCTCCGCTACGCCTGAAACTAATTGTGGAAGCCACGTCGTTGCCAGTCCTCGAGATGATCACAACGAAGTGATTTCACTACATTCTGCACACTGCTACATAGCTGGAGTGATACGTCTCTAATAGAATTGATGACTGGTGTATTTACATGCACAAAAAGTTTAACAGACTTCCAGTACAGGGCGGAGAGTTAATTTTCTTTTGGATCATCAGTCTTCTGACTAGTTCGATACGACCCATGAACACTTCCTCTCTCCTGCTCCAATCTTTTCATCTCACACTAGTATTTAAAGCCCAAATCGACAATCATTTGTTGTATAATCTGCGTAAAACTTCGTACAAAACGGTAAGGAGAGGCTGACTACAGTATGGTGTGGCAACTGTCGTCATAGGAAAGCTGGACAGGAGCACACAGGAAACAGAAGATTTACGTAACTTGTATTTTCTCCAACTGAAGAGAAGGCACATCAGAAACATTGCAGCAAGAAAGAGAGTCGAGCTACCACAATGGCAATTAGGATGAGACTCTTTGAACAAAACACGAACTACGGTGTTGTGGCGACGCGGCTCTGGGCGCAAGTGGCCAGAGTCGCTGCCCATATCACGGCAGCAGACGGCGCTTATAGTCCAGAGCCACTGGAGGCCTACCGGGTCTGCCAGATCACACATGACCACTATTGACGCTGGACGGAAACTTGCAACTCGTGGCCAACTGTGATATGGCTGTCGGCTGGTACCGATATGTGATACCACAATATACAGGGTGATTCAAAAATGCATGTAAATATTTCAAGGGTGTATTTGTGAGGTAAATATAAGACAAAAATGTTCTATACAATTTTTTCCATACTTGGCTTATTACAGAGTTATGAACAAAACAGGATAATACATTCAATACAACGTAAGGTATTTAATTCCCAGAGTTCACAGTTTAATTACAGTGCATTTGGACTAACAACGCAAACTGATAAATAAACGTGACGTAACAAACTGAAACAATTCCTCGCGAACACTGTATTAATTTAGGTCCTGTTGATTGAACTACAGCAATGCACAATAACTAAGGAAAATTGAAGCATTTTACAGACTGTACTGTACTGTACTGTATTTGCACAAATCTTAATGCAATGCATGTTCAAAATGCTGTCCCTGAACTTGCAGACAGACCCGTGCTCGTCGCATCAATGATCTCTGCACATTACACAGTCCGTTCAACTCTCCACGAATAATTTCACAACCACCTTCAATTCTTTGTTGTAGCACTTCTCTGTTCGGTACTGCAGAAGAATACACCAATGTCTTTAGTCGGCCCCATAAATAAAAGTCTAAAGGGTTCAGGTCAGGTGATCTGGCTGGCCAAGCAATTGGTCCTCCGCGACCTATCCATCGATGTGGATACGCAGAATTGAGGTACGCCCTTACGTTGCGGCTGTAATGGGCGGGAGCACCATCGTGCATAAACCACATGGTGGCTCGTGTTGCAAGAGGGACATCCTGTAACAATCCAGGCAATTCTCCCTCCAAAAATTCGCAGTACGCGTGCCCATTCAGCCTTGGAGGCAGAACATGAGGTCCGAGTAAGTAATTCCCCACAATACCACACCAAATGTTTATGGAGAATTGATGTTGATATCCACGCACAATTCTCGCGCCAGGATTCTCGACAGCCCACTGGTGCATATTATGCGAATTGATTACACACGCACGAGTAAACATGGCCTCATCTGTGAATAATATCCGCCGAATGAACATTGGATCATTCAAATGACGCTCTTGTAACAACTGGCAGAATTGCTGACGGCGAGGATAGTCTTCAGGTGTCAATTCGTGCACTTTTTGCAGGTGAAATGGATGCAACTGTTGTCTCCGAAGCAGCCGCCATACAGTAGATTGTGGAAGTCGTACAGCTGCACTAATTTGTCTCGTACTGATAGATGGATCTTGGTCTACCAGGTCCAAAACATGTTCCTCGACGTTCACTGCATGCTCAAGTGGTCGACCTGAATGTGGCCCAGGACGAATGCCATACTCCCGCATACGTCTGTCCACAGATACAAACGTCTGATGACTTGGTAACCGTCTTTCTGGAAACAGCTCACTGTACCTTCGTCTTGCTGCAAGTGCATTTCCATCTGCTGCACCATACACAAGGTGCATATCAGCATACTCACTGTTTGAGTACATCATGTGCACGAAACCTTTAGCCTTCCGACGATGAATGAACGACAGGACGTACTTTTCCGTTACCAACAACATCAGCGCCATCTTCCGTACAGTAGGAGTAAACATCACGTGCAAACAAAAACAAACACTATTCATGCAGTTTCGAATCAACTGTTGGGAGATACGTATGTGAATTACGTACCAGAATATGGCATCCTGCTGCTTGCACTGCCGTCGTTTTGATACGGACATGACTTTCGTATTTAACGATAACTCTGGAATTAAACGTTTATGGAAAAACATTTATAGAACATTTTTGTCTTATATTTACCTCACAAATACACCCTTAAAATATTTACATGCATTTTTGAATCACCCTGTATATTCTAATATCTGTTTTCCTTTACACTTTTTGTCTATGTCGGTTACCTGTAGTAACATGGGAGGTGTTCCTTTATGCTTTTACGTGTCATATCAGCTTCTTCCTCAAACACTTTGATTCTCTTCTTTTCCGCTTATCCCATGGTCGATGATTCACATCCATATAATGCTGTGCTCCAGAATAACATTCCCAGAAATTTCTTTTCGATATGGTGGCTATGTTTATTGACGAGGGATGCGCTCTTCACCTATACTGTTTGCTTCTTGTCATCTTTGCTTCATAGTCATGCGTTATTTTGCTTCTGAGACAGCAGATTTTTTTCTCTTCATCTGTTCCATGGTCTCCAATTTACATGTTCATTAATATCGTTTCTCTCAGTGTTTTAATCCCTTTTCTTAAACTTCCTTACTATTGCGACTTTTATTTATTGGAGTGTACTCCTTATCGTTTCCTTAACACAAGTTACAGTTAAGTGAAAAGAATTACAGAAAATCCACAACACACAAGTTTGATGTAACAAAATGAAAAAGTGATGTTGTTATTCTATGGAAAAGTTGGAATTTGAGATTTCGTTTACTGTTTTATCAATCACAATTGGCGTAAGAATCATGAATTGACCATTGTCATAAGATATTGCATTATGAAATGTGAATAGTCTTTACTTCCAGTTTCGCGTGGGTTGAAGCAGTCACAGCTAGCGTGCTACTGATTAAAAATTGCATTATCGTCTTTCTAATCACTTGATGAGCGTAGATACGATCATTCCCGGTTGTGAAGTTATTATTATGACAAAGCAATTTCCTAAGGGACCAGAAAGTTCTTAAGGGCGCATAAACAACTGCAACATCACACAAAGGGGGAATTCAATATGAAGAAGACGATAAAACAGTTTCTTTTTTTAATGTAACACGCGCATTGGACTGCTGATCTTGGTGTCTGTAATATTAGCAACATTCATAATTATAATGAAAATAATACTGAGGAGATGATAGGAATGGGCACTGCTAAACGACTCAATATTTCCAGAACAAATATTTATTATAACTAAAACATATATGGTACCTTATGCTTAGTACAACAATGACGGTAGATTTTTATGCCCGTTTCATGTCCATTGAGCGCTCTTTTATACGGCCATTGTCCTCTTGAGTCGCTCGTGCGTAAGGTATAACAGTTCCTCTTTTTACACATCACGAACTAACTTAGACGTACCACGTTTTTATACATTTAGTAAAAATTAGATCAGACTGCCACAAATCTGCGTCCGTCTTACTTAAGAAGAACAGTACAAGTGTTTAGCGCTGAGGATTTCATTTGTTCTCCAGCCAACAAAATAGAGAAGGATTGCATATCGGTCCGTATTCTTCTGTTTATATTGCCGCCCAAAGACGACGAATTACATTATTTAGGAAATTCCACCGTCGCTATGAAACGCCTTATTATACATTAATCATTCTTTATAAACAAGTGTCGGCCGTGGTGGCCGTGCGGTTCTAGGCGCTTCAGTCCGGAACCGCAAGACTGCTACGGTCGCAGGTTCGAATCCTGCCTCGGGCATGGATGTGTGTGATGTCCTTAGGTTAGTTAGGTTTAAGTAGTTCTAAGTTCTAGGGGACTGATGACCTCAGAAGTTAAGTCCCATAGTTCTCAGAGCCATTTGAACCATTTTTTATAAATAGGTATTTGCCTTCTGGTTGAAATTATTAACTATTTGAAGTTTTAACGAAGCCAAAAATAGCGAATATCACGAAGTTTTGAAGAGAATCACGCATTTTTAAATCGAGCGGAGAGCAAAAGCTAGTGGAAAAAACGTCATTACCCCCGACATTATCTTTTAAGTAACGCTAAATTAGGAGTGACAAAAGCACAGTATATAAGTGAATTAAAACTATCGTTTCGTAGAAACAAGTGTATAGTGAGTTTCAGCTTCGTAAAACAACTCTGCTTGAAAGGTCCGCATTAATAAAGAGCGTACATGTGACAAGATGTGGCTGATATTTACCGTCGGCCGGCAGCAGGTATGTCGCCGGTCACCGTAAGGACGTTTAATGAAACGTTGTCCGACTGGCTGCGGCCGCGTAATTAAAACGTAGAAAGGCGGCGACCCGCGGCGGAGGGCGCCAAATTATGTCAGCTGTCGCGCGGCGTTTGTCCGGCCGGCAGCCGACGTCGGCGGGTCTGTCGCGAGTCGCCACACGTCTGCCGTCGCCTGATCGGGCCCGACAGGCGAACCGCGGCGGCGACGCGAAGTGGAATCTGCGCGCGCGGCGGAAAGCGGACACGCCGCCTGCCGCCTGCCGCCTGCCGGCTCCGGTGTCGCCGCCGAGTCAAAGGCCTCGCAGGACACGCTGCGGACGTCTCCGAACTGACCAAGGTGACTCGCTGCAGAGCCGACAACCTTGCGTCTAGAACAGCGGCGTCAACGGGCGCGGTACCACTCCACTCACTAGTGCGGACTGAAGAGAACTAAGAATTCTTCTATAGTCAGCGTGGGCGAGAAATAGGTTACAATGCTCCAGCTGTAACCAGGTAATGGTTCCAGAAACCTATAAATTACACAAGGAAAAACGACACACAACAAAGGAATTATACGAATGGGACGAGATTCTGCAGATAAGATATACATGATTACAATTTTTGAAGAATTGGGTGTTTTATTAATTTAAGAGAAAGAGCATCACAAACTTTACAAGTCAACGCATGCAAGTGGATATTCGGCTTGGCATTGATTGATAGTGTAACACCTCACCTGTCACTTATCTGGTTTTAGCGTGTGTTCGCCCCAGCTAATTGACTAACAGATCAACAGAGAGTGCAAAACTGCCGCAATATCGGATAATGCAAAGAAAGTAATAAGGCCCTGTGACTCCTGATTGAACTACGGTGGCAGTGTTGACATTAATTGATTCGGAATTGATCCCTTTTAATTAGAAAGGGGTGCACATTGATGTTACATTCAGCTATTGAACACCAGATGCAACTGTTGAACATAAAATTAATTAAGAGAGTGACTTGGGATTTCAACTACTTGATTGAAAACAGTACATGCAGTCGATTAGCACAAATTTATTTTAACTCACGACCTTCAATCATCACATTACATGATTCTCCTAAGAGTCAGTGGGAATAAATTGTGTTTACGTGGAGTAAAGTGCAATAAATCAAAATTAATTCCTATCGACTGACCCAGGCGTAATGCGAAGCGCAAGAAGAATTCTACAATACACGGCCCATGAAACCCTCGTGGAAACTTTGCCGACGTGATCCAACAAATTAATCAGTGGCCTAGCTCAAGCCAGAGCAGGTGCAATATCACCGAATTCAGTGTGGCGGGGCATCGTCATTGTGCGGACGTCGGCAGGCCTCGTGGAGCTGCAAGGCTGCACTCGTCTATTCACTCCTAGCTATCTTGCTCAATACATAGCTGAACTAAAACTTCCTATCTCCAAGCTCAATCGTTCCCTTTGCTAAGGCCTAAACTGCAGAGATGCTCACTCTCTCTCAGGCAAACTGAGTAAAGAACGCCACATCCGCACTCTAGGAAAGCTGGGAACAGAAAAAACCTCTACTGAGACTTCTACCAGTCCGCTCTTCTCCTCGGTTTCCCCTCCAGCAAAATTACTTTCGCCAACTGCAGCACAAGTCGCATTAATTATGTGTCGCTTCCCAGTGCCGACCAATGCTTGCTCTGGGAAGTGAACAAATTCCCACAAAATTTACCTACCTCTCAACTTCTGCCATTTAGCTCCACCCAGTCCACCCATCAAGGTTAGCATCTGCATAAAACACCAATTTTTCTGGAATTCTGACTCCCAGGAGAGTACTACAAATTCCTTGGTCCTACGTTCCCATCGGAGGCTGGCGTATTTCATTCTGTCGCTCTTCACCTGATTTACTTTCAGACTTTGTGTACCGTGAATTCAGCGTGAAGTTGCTATAGCCACGAACATGAATATTTCGGCCTCTGTTGACGGCTCCACCATAGCTTTACGCGGCTTTCTCGCATGTTTCACTGAAAACAGGACAACAGACATTTATCATCAGGCGTACAAGTTCCCTGTCTGCTTCCCAGTACACCAGCATGGGGTCGGGGTCAAACCACCTATGCTGTCACTCATCTTAAGGCGGCTGGAGGCCGCGCCGTGTTATCGCTTTCTCAGAGCTTGAGCCGCCCTAAGCTGCCTATTGTCACTTCCCTTCGCCACTTCCTCACAGGCCACGTGAAACATCCCCTTAGAAAAATTATAAATGAATTACTGTGCTGATAAATCTCTTACATTATTTGATTTTCAAACAGCTGAGCAAAACTGAACGTACTCAGACATTTCGCTCTTTACCTATTCGGATCAACTCTAAACTGACACACAATATTTTTAGCGCAACGCAATCTGACGTTCAAAAATCCCTACAAAAGAATGGCCCTGACTAACATTAACCTATACCTTTCACAAATCACTTACCTCACAAAAATCTTCGTTACTCGACTACTGCAATACAGTGAATGCCATTACTGCCAGCTAAATGAAATATTCAAACTACTGAAGGCACTAACTACTGATAGGCATAGTTAGCAAATGAAAGATTTTCATAGAGAACAAATAATGTATTTACCTTAATAGTGTTCAAAAGTCATAATATATATTGCAGTTCATGACATCCATTCTTACATGTACTGTTTCTGATGGACACACGTCCAGATCATCCACTCTCAAAAATCCGCCATCTCACTTCCCCACATCCACCACTGCTGGCGGCTCACCTCCAACTGCGCAACGCTACGCACTTTTAACAGCCAACTGCCCAACACTACAATGGCGAATATTGCAACAATGCCGACCAGCCTCAGACTGCACACAGCATAGTCAGTGATTTTCATACAGAGCGCTACGTGGCGTTACCAATATAAAAACCTAAACAGCCTACTTACACTCGGTCACCCGAATACTTCTCTGGGATAAACTAGCCTCCAGTAAATCGATGCATTTCCACAAAGTTTTCATGTCACGTGAATTACTTTAAAACCATCACCCAACATTAATTATTCCAATATGTCCATACTATATCCTCTACAAGATGCATTGTGCCTTGTCAGTCATTTTTGATCAGCCCTACTGTTCGCTCAACGTGAGTTCGGTGATCTTTAATGACTTCATGTAAGGGGCATAGTTCTTGCCAGCTTACAATAGAACTGTTGGTTGTCCACCAGCGGGATGTCTTGTCGAATTCAGTACAATAGGTGCCTTAGATCGTCAAAATCCCCAGCTGCCCAAAATGCTTCAAACATTCTCAGTTAGGGAGAGATCCGGTGACCTTGCTAGCCAAAGTTGAGTTTGGCAAGCACAAAGAGAAGCAGTAGGAAGTTTCGCCGTGTGCGGGCAGGCATTACCGTGATGAAATGTAGAACCAGGATGCCTTCCATGAAGAGTAACAAAACGTGGTGTAGAATATCGTCGACGTACCGCTGTGCTGTAAGGGTGCTGTTTATGACAACCAAAGGGGTCCTGCTATGAAAAGAAATGGAACCCCAGACCAGTCGGGTTGTTTTCCTACCCCTGTCTAGGGCGTCTTCAGACACGTCTTCGTTGGTTATCGGAGCTTAATTCGGATCGGGACTCATCACTGAAGACAGTTCTACTCCAGTCAAAAATACTACAGACCCAAAACATGTCTGGAGACGTCCTGGGCAGTGATGGAATATCAACCTGCCTGTCACACACCATACTTCCAACAGCCAGGAGTGATAATGTGGAGTGCCATTTCTTTTCGTAGCTATACCCCTTCAGTTATCATCAGCGGCACACTTACAGCGTTGCAGTATGTCGACGATACTCTACGCACCGTCTCTTGCCCTTCATGCCAAGACAATGCCGGCCTGCACATGGCGAGAGAATCTATTGCTCGTCTTTGGGCTTGCCAAACCCTGCCTTAGCGAGCAAGGTCGTTGTATCTCTCTCAAACTGAGAACATCTGGAGGATTTTTATCAGGACCCTCCGACCATTTCGGGATTTTGACGATCTAACGAGTCAGGCAGAATATGGCACAATACCCATCAGGAGGACATCGAGCTTCTCTATCAATGTATGCTACGCCGTGTATCTGCTTGCATTAGCAATGGAGCAATGTGTTATTGACATGCTGCTCAACATATAAAGCTTAGTCTCTTCAATAAATCATCTAATTCTTCCGAAATGGTACTAATTTGTTTGTATGCAACTGTGCTTCACGTTTACCGATTTCCGTCTCATTCGTATAATTCCTTCGTGGTGCGTCGTTTTTTATTCTTTCCTCTAAGAGTACATTTGGTAGTCCCACGTAGGCAGTGAAGTACACTGAAACCAGTGAAATACACCTAGGAGGCAAAACATTGTGACTACCCGTTTAAAAGCGTCTTGATCTACTTTTGGAAACAAATGAGCGATTCTGTGTGACAGGTGTTCGGCAAGTCTTTGGTAGGTTTTCAGAGGTATGTGGCGCCAGATGTCTGCACAGGTCACACACTCCCCCTTAAATTATATGACGAGGGTTTGTGAGTACGAAGCTGGCGCTCACTAGGGTCCCGTATCTCTTCCATCAGGCTTTGATTAGACAAATTTGATAGCCAATCGCTGTAGCATGGTTTTAGCATAGTGGTACGGACAGCTGTCCCATTGGCAGACGCTACTGCAGTGGGGAAAGGATCAAGCATGAGGGGATGCAGTTAGTCTATAACAATGTTCACATTGTCCACAGCTGCCACGGTACTTCGATTGCTGCCGGCCGGTTGTGGCCGAGCGGTTCTAGGCGCTACAGTCTGCCTCGGGCATGGATGTGTGTGATGTCCTTAGGTTAGTTAGGTTTAAACAGTTTTAAGTTCTAGGGGACTAATGACCTCAGCAGTTAAGTCCCATAGTACTCACAAGGGAACCTCCCCATCGCACCCCCCTCAGATTTAGTTATAAGTTGGCACAGTGGATAGGCCTTGAAAAAATTAACACAGATCAATTGAGAAAACAGGAAGAAGTTGTGTGGAACTGTGAAAAAATAAGCAAAATATACAAACTGAGTAGTTCTTGGGAAGATAGGCAACATCAAGGACACTTGAAACGCAGGAGCGCCGTGGTCTCGTGGTAACGTGAGCAGCTGCGGAGAGAGAGGTCCTTGGTTCAAATCTTCCATCGAGTGAAAAGTTTAATTTTTTATTTTCAGTTTACGTGACAAACTCTTATGTTTCCATCACTTTTTTGGGAGTGATTATCACATTCACAAGAAAACCTAAATCGGGCAAGGTAGAATAATCTTTTTACCCATTCGCCAAGTGTACAAGTTAGGTGGGTCGACAACATATTCCTTTCATGTGACGCACATGCCGTCACCAGTGTCGTATAGAATATATCATGTGTTTTCCTGTGGAGGAATCGGTTGACCTATGACCTTGCGATCAAATGTTTTCGGTTCCCATTGGAGAGGCACGTCCTTTCGTCTACTAATCGCACGGTTTTGCGATGCGGTCGCAAAACACAGACACTAAACTTATTACAGTGAACAGAGACGTCAATGAACGAACGGACAGATAATAACTATGCAAAAATGAAAAAAGTAAAATTTTCACTCGAGGGAAGACTTGAACCAAGGACTTCTCGTTCTGCAGCTGCTCACGCTACCACGGGTCCACGGCGCTCCTGAGCTCAGTTTGTCCATGATGTTGCCTGTATTGCGCATGAACTACTTAGTTTGTATATTTTGCTTATTTTTTCACAGTTCCACACAACTTCTTCCTGTTTTCTCAATTGATCTGTGTTCAGTTTATCAAGGCCTATCCACTGTGCCAACTTATAACTAAATCTGAGGGGGGTGCGATGGGGAGGTTCCCTTGTCAGAGCCATTTAGTGCCACTTCGATTGCTACCGCACGTCCCACGAAAGAACAGTCCGATCTCCCTCATAGCACAATGAAGCCTGCGTCTCTACCACAGTGCAAGTTTCGAGAAGCCATTTGCCTGAATGATGCCGTACCTAGATGTGATCTGGTATAACAAGTAACGTGATTCGTTTAACCAGGCGACACGTTTCCATTGATCCAATGTCCAAACTCTGTGATCCCAAGCCCACTATTATCGTAACTGAAAATGTAATTGAGTCAATGCAGGAATACCGAAACATTACGACAAGCCGACTGTTGATTCAGGAAGCAGTGGTCTTTTGACAGTTCTCAGGCGGTCAGCCGGGCTGGCTGGGCGAACAAGGCACGCGAGGAATGCAGGTAAAGTTAATGCCTGAGCAGCTAGATGCAAGTTTTCACGAGGCCAAACGTGAGTGCGTCACTGAAGGGTTGGAGGAGACACAATGATGTTGATATGGATTAAATTACACACAGACCCCACAAATATGAGACAGAAAAAATCAAAGCAGACCAGGAAAATAGCGGAAACGAGACGATCTCGCTGCAGAATTCAAGTTTCAAGCTTTCAGGCATGCTTACGTCTGTTGCGAGGTCCCTAATACGCAACGCGACCAAGCCGAGAGAGTAAGCGCTTATGGACTGTGCGGCTGGTCCCGGCGGAGGTTCGAGTCCTCCCTCGGGCATGGGTGTGTGTGTTTGTCCTTAGGATAATGTAGGTTAAGTAGTGTGTAAGCTTAGGGACTGATGACCTTAGCAGTTAAGTCCCATAAGATTTCACACACATTTGAACATTTTAGTAAGCGCTTAGCTTCATAAGCGCGTCGTCTCTAGATCGAATCTCGTTGCCGGTATTTCTCCTTTTTGTGAGCTATCTGCACCAATATACGGTACTATGGTTCGATATGCGTAGTACGCCGCAAAATTGTATGACGACGGAGAACCCTTTATGATTGTAAACCAACTTCGTCTTGCAACAGGCACACTGAGAAAAAAAAGGATGAAAAGAAAAAGATGGGCATGCAAAAATTCGGCGATCCTTACATCTGCTGTATGTCGCGGTAGTTGCTGTGTGCCATGTCTTTACGATCAGTATCATCCCGATTAACGCAGTGCTGCGTAGGTTACACGATTATGTAGATAGAATAATATAAATAAAATGACTACACGATCCCCATTTTCGAATTCCAGTCTCCTTAAAAAAAATCTTCTTTTTTATGTTAAAGTAAACGAAAAAATAAATGACACTTTTCACGGTCATAATAAACCTGTTGTTGGAATAACGTGGGTCTGAAAAATGAACTACCGGCAGCGTTATTCGATCCAGAGACCTCGTACATATAAAAGGAAGTGCCTACTCGCTATTTTTTGGTTTGCAACTGTTATCGGCATTTGGTCTGAGCGGACGTTACATGACACCCATTCAAGTCCATCGTTGAATACTACATTCAGTTTTTGTTTATTACAGTGGGCAGCCAACTCTGTGCCCTAGCACGCTGAGTTACCTTGCTGGCTGCGAGTAGCTCTACAAAGCGTTCGACATATTCACGCTTATAATTTTCAAACTCGATTTTCTCAAAAATGTTTGAAAGTCGCATGTTGCTGTTTGCAAACTTTAAAATCCTACTGTTGTCTTACGCACCTTGTCTATATGAATCAAATCGGCGAGGAGTAGTTCGTACTGTCTCCTTGCGACTATCGATTAGGTATATAGAGTATAGAGCACAACAGACTGGACTGGTGGCGAGGAACACTTCTGGTTCGCCTTTCCTGGCTCACACACAGTCTGCCAGCAGGCCTGCACCTGCAGCGAGGTCGCCACAGACTGGGCTTCACGACCGGAGCGGCGGCCGTTTTCCGGGCAGGGCAGAGCGGGGCACCACCACCGCTGCTGCGTCCTATCAGATGCAGGCGTCCGTCCTGCTTGTCATTGTTCGACCGCGACGTCCCGTTACACGCCGCATGACGCCGATATTGTTACAGCGGCCGGGAAGGCGTCACTGTGGCCCGTGATGAATGATATAATCCGGGAACCGCCGCCTCGCCTCGCCGCGCCACGACGCTCCGTTACCGGAACACATATACACAGACGCACGCACGCGCGCGCGCGCGCACACACACACGCATTGTCTCGGCGCAGCCGCGTGGCGCACTTCGTTAGTGCGGGATTCTTCCGCAGAGGGCTCTGATGTCGCCCTGGGCGGTCCGCTCCTAGACGTCCCGCTACCCAGAGCTGCTGCCAGTTCACCACTTTTAACAAGGCAACCAAAAATTCTTCCAATGTATAAGGTTTGCGCCTGTGACTAGTAATCAAAACATCCTAGGTTTCGGTTGGAACCAAGCTACTCTTAATTTCGAATAAAAATCGTTAACAAAAGCTGCCAAAGGCTTCCAATGTAAGGAGACACCCTCGTTTTGCCATCACCCTTGTCAAATGGTTCAAATCGCTATGAGCACTATGGGACTTAACTTCTGAGGTCATCAGTCCCCTAGAACTTAGAACTACGTAAACCTAACTAACCTAAGGACATCACACACAGCCATGCCCGAGGCAGGATTCGAACCTGCTACCGTAGCGGTCGCGTGGTTCCAGACTGAAGCGCCTAGAACCGCTCGGCCACTCTGCCCGGCCCACCCTTGTCAGAGAGGCAGATGAAGAGGAGCAAATTTCAGGACAACCTCTTGACCTTGAGGTGGGAAGAATTAGCAATTATCAACGACGTGAGGCTATAGAAACAAGCGTAATGTGAATACACAAATTACGTGGAATGTTACAGAAGGAGTTTCATAATGATCTCTCCGTCGACAACAAATTCCGGACCAATTACCCATTCAGATCTCCAGGAGGGAACTACCAAGCGGGGAGCAACCATTAGAACGATATTGGTTAGCCAATGTAAATGCACCTTTCTACGAGGTGGAGCGTGGAATGTCAGAAGTTTCAATTTGATGGAAAATCTAGAAGGTCTGGAAATGGAAATGCAGAGCCACAAGCTAGATGTAGTAGGACTCATTGCAATGAAATGAAGAAAAGGTACCGTCATTTGCCCAGACAAATATGGAGTAATATCACTAACAACACGAGCACGTAATGGCATAAAGGATGTAAGCGCAATATTTCTTCGGAAACCTTCAATGTCAGTTGACGATTCCAGAATGAGATTTTCTCTCTGCACCGGAGTGTGCGCTGATATGAAACTTCCTTGCATATTAAAACTATGTGGCGGACCGAGACTTGAAGCCGGGTCCCGAGTTTGAGTCTCGGTCCGGCACACAGTTTTAATCTGCCAGGAAGTTTTAGTTGACGATTAACTGAAACTGTTGTACCCGTAAATTCATCAATGTTGACTCAATTTCATCGGATACAGAAGTTTGATAACACCTGCAAGAAAAGGATATTGTCTGGAAGAATGCTGTACACGTCCTCAGATCATAAGATGCAACCGGTGCAGGTCGCTGAAAAGCAGAAGCATGCGACGCCACGATGTTAACCCGTTCGAGAGGAGACGTCAGAGCAGCGCCAAGAGAGGTTAGAGGGGTGGCCGTGAGAGTGGTGTAGAAATAATAAGCAGTTTTCGACGGCATGCTGAGGGCACAAGAAAGAGATGACTCTTGAATAAGCGAAGTATTGAACAATTTTTGTTTTTCAAAAAGTGATGAAATGAGTGAAATAGAGTGGTGTAGTCAGTGGCAAGGTTTATGATAAATGCTGTTGTGAGAAACTAGTTGGAAATAATAAGTGACGACGAATAATTATATGTCTGTTTCCAGAACGAGATTTTCACTCTGCAGCTGAGTGTGTAGAGTGTTTGTTACTTCCTTTGACGACTTATTTACGAATAAGCGTCAAGAAAAGAACAGCGCACTCAAGCTGAGTTCATCACAGAGCAGATTATATATATGCGTAGTGTACAGTAGTAGGTTAATGATGTCGGTGAATTCTTAGAGTCACTAAGCAAAACACAAGATTGCTGGGGAAATGTGTCGAGAGTACCAAATGGCACATGCTCCTCCTGAACATGTAGCGTTTGCGGAAAATACACATCAGACAAAAACAGCAGCACATGAGTCAGGGTCCTGGTCTGGATGATACTAGCGGAGAAAGGAGTATTATTAAGACTACCTCTGAACACAACTAACGGGCAATGAATCGGTATATGGAAAAAGAATCTGAGGGGTACAAGTTATGGCAACATGAGAGATTTCTCATCTGCTGTAGTGATGGACGAGTTCATCCGGTAGTATGGGCGAATCAATTCAATTGTGTACTCACTTCAAACTGGAGTGAAGATGCAGTTTATTAGAAATTATGTACAAAACTCGACAGTGTTGATGGGGCAAAATTTCCGGACTGCAGAAGAAGTTCGACCAAACTTTTCAGAAAGATTCAGGTCACAAAGTCATAAGCCACAGGAAAAAGTTGAATTTTTCAGTGCACTAAATTATCCATTGTTGGCAAATCTGAAACTGTGGCTGAATTTACTTTTGTCATAGTCATCACATCTCGAAGATCTAATTAGCTTATTAATCTCAAAGTTGCCACAATACATGCAAACGATTGACATCACAAGTAGAAGAGACAATATGAAAATTTCTTCTCAAGAATGGAGGACTTGGATAATCATTGTCAAAGTGGCAATAATTACAGTGATAAAAAAGAATGCTTCCGGCTAGAAAGATGTTTTGAGCAGTAGCAAATGGATTTGACGCCATGGAATCAAAATAATAGATCCAAGAAATCTATGGAATAGATTTGGTAATAATTGGACAAGGAATGAAAACAGATCTGATGGAGACAATAACCTGTCTGCCCAACAGACCTGAGTTGAGAGCCTTAGAACAATAATAAAGAAATGTGTTCATCTACTCTACCTGCAGATAAATCGCAATTACCATATTTTTGTAACCAAACCAAAAATATCAACAGTGTGATATGCCCTTTAGTATTACGGGTAACTCTAAAATATTTCTGTTTGCTGATGACACTAACTTGGTAGTAAAGGATGTTGTGTGCAACATTGGCTCGGTTTCAAATAGCGCAGTACATGACCTCAGTTCATGGCTTGTAGAAAATAAACTAACGCTAAATCGCAGTAAGACTCAGTTTTTACAGTTTCTAACACACAATTAAACAAAACCTGACGTTTTAATTTCACAGAATGGGCATATGGTTAGTGAAACTGAACAGTTAAAATTTCTAGGTGTTCAGATAGATAGTAAGCTGTCGTGGAAAGCCCACGTTCAGGATCTTGTTCAAGGACTGCCATTTTTACTATTCTAACGGTATCATAAGTGAGTGATCGTTCGACACGAAAATTAGTCTACTTTGCTTATTTTCATTCGCTATTGTCGTATGGTATTATATTTTATGCTAACTCTTCTCTTTCTAAAATGATATTTTTGGCTCAGAAACGGGCGTTTCGGGCGATAGGTGGTATTAGTTCACGAACCTCTTGCCGACCTCTGTTCACGAGTCTGAGTATTTTGACATTGGCCTCTCAATACGTATATTCCTTATTGTCGTTTCTTGTTACCAGTATTAGTTTATTCCCAAGAATAAGCAGCTTTCACTCTATTAATACTCAGCAGAAATCAAACTTGCATTTGGATCGGACTTCCTTAACTCTTGTGCAAAAAGGTGTGCAGTATACTGCTGCATCCATTTTCAATAAGCTGCCACTCGAATTCAAAAATCTTAGCAGTAATCCACGCGCTTTCAAATCTAAACTGAAGAGTTTCCTCATGGGTCACTCCTTCTGTTCTGTCGAGGAATTCCTTGAAAAATTAAACTGATTTTTATTGTATTGCTGATAGTGTTTACTTAAACTTATGGACTGACTTTTTTAAGGTTCATGAGCATTTATTTTTATCTGTTATTACGTTTGTGTTGTAATTTCGTGTACTGACACGTTCCATGACCTTGGAGATTTGCTCCTCAATTTGGTCCTACGGAACTTGACGAGTGAATAAAATAGAAGTGTGTGTTGGTGTAACGACTTCGAACTAGACTGGTAATGGGAATAAGGCAGCGAATGAAGGTGTGTAGGAACACTCACAGAAGAAAGTAGAAGAGCAGCTACTGAATGGTGTTGCAGCTCGTTCGGATAGACTTGGAATGAACTGACACTGGTATCTTTTGCCAAGAACAAACGAGTAATGAGAAGTTGATTTTTAAAGACGATAGATATCGAGAAGAGAGTGAAAGGAAAATTGTTCATGGACTCTGAAACAACGTAAGCGATAGGCAAACAACTTCGGTTTTCATTTTCTTTTTTTTTATAGTTTAAAGTTAAGACATTCAAGACCTGTTGGAAGAGAATCAACTTTCGAATAAATCCGTTCTCTGCCGGAGATATGTGTAAACTTTGGAGATGCGGATATGGTGATGAGTGTAGATACTGCAAGTGAATCTACGCTAATTTCAAAGGAAGCTCTTAAGAAATGTGAAGTTATGAAATCATGTGTGATAGCATCCATTTCGAAAGTGATAGGTGCATTTCTGGAGAAATGTGTTGAAGTAACTGAGCAGGCCACTCCAGCTGTGGAATGTCAAGCCCTCGAACTGAAGTTAAGGATATTGATAGGGAAGGTTTTCATGCGGATGTTATACTGGGCACTGACTATTTAAATAAGGATAAGGAAAAAAATATGTAAGTAATGAAAGTGTGTAATTGTGGACCGACAATCAGAAAAGCATATTAGTGCATGAAGAAATTCAGAAGAGGGAAATGGAGTCGGCGTGTTTGCAAGTTGCTAAAGTAAATCATGAAAATTTACGAGAGGGTATGGGTAATGCATTGGTTTTACGATGACGAGAAGCAAGTTTGAAAACCACCAATAGGGTTGAAGAAGGATTAACAGTTGCATGTGAATTGGGTGGATTAAGAAGTAAAAGAGATAGGAGAAGTGGAAATGGAGCGATATGTCAACAATGTTGCAGAATAAATATTAAAACTCCAACATCGTAGTATAATTTAGAAAAACGTATATGGAGAAAATGAACGGTTGAAATCTACACACGATGCCAAGGGAAACGAATTACAGGCAAATAAGGTGACAATAGAAGAGTGGAAGAAGGAAAATGTTAACAATTAAAACCAGGTTGAACAGTGTAGCAACGTGATATAAGAGATTAGGCATATTAATTACAGTGTGAATATAAGTGTAGTCAGCACAAGAGCTACAGAACGAAGATAAGGAGACCATAAGTTGGAGCTACAGCTAACCTGGAAATGAGAACTGCGATTTCAAAGATAGTCTCCCACCCAATTTTCAATAGTAAAATTTTGATTTTCCGCCCTGTGGCAGGAATGTATGATACTGATTATGATACTCAAAAGTATCAATAAATCTCTGATAAGGACAGTTTTGTAAAAAAAATTATGAGGTGTATTTCTATATATAAGAAATTGGAATGTGTGGAAATGGAAAATTAGGGTAGCATGGATAACCATTTTTAATGTTGGATTGTTACTGATTTTTCTTTTTTTATGCATGAAACGATACACGCCAAAACTCCATGCGGAATCATAGAATTGATGTTGAGATCTACATTGCAAACGAAGTGCTATAAATGAGAACTGTATGGAAAAAAAACATAAAGATACCAGTAGGTTGGACGATCCAGTCAGTTAACATGGTTCAACAGACAACACAGGTTTCAGAATGAAGATGTAAATGTCGATAAGTTTTAAGAAGACAAAATTTATTTGCACTGTTTGTTATGGCAGGGAACGACAAATACTGGATTTTTGGATTTTTACAGTTATAAAGGCATTGTCATTTAGGTGGGTAAGTTAGGTTCGACAGAAATATTACTCTTTCGAATGTGTAAGGGAAGTTTGAGGTCAGTAGTTATATTTTTACTGAATTTTCTTTGAATTTAAAGTTATTCGAATTTCATGTTCTTCATAATGTTACATATCGTTCAGAGAGTTTGATTTTTAAGGTGTAGGGTGTGTAAGGTGACAATACGTTCAGAAACCTTCGGTGTTGCCTCACATTGTTGTATGGATACATAAAACGATTCTGGTACAGTTCCGTTAGATGTAGAAGTATGATAAGGAAAAGCACCTGTAAGAAAAGTGAACCGCTTGGATGAATATTGGCATATCACATGAAGACATGTCGAGTAAATTGGTGAAAAGCTTAGTATGCGACTGCGTCAGTAGCCTCACAACTCAGAGCAGGGGGCCCAGAGTGGTGGAAGTGAGAGTGACGAAGGAAGAAGGTGTGCTGCAGAAATACTGAGGCGATTAAATGTTTTAGACAAAATGATAAGGACATAAGATCGGCATGAGTGCTGAATAAAAAAAGTCAAACATGTTTTATTTACAACAGAATGAAGCAATGACGTGTAGTAGTGGACAAGATTATATGAGAACATTTAGTGCCAAAAAACAGATTGGAAATAAGTGATACCTCGAAAGGGATAAATATGGGTGCCTTATTTCCTTTAATCACTTAGCTACGAAGCAGCATAAAGAAAAGATCGACGTATACAAGCTGAGCTCACCATCATCTTAAAGGTAACACAGAGAGGATTACATGCATTGTATTGGAACATTATTTCAAGATACACATTCGGATATTTCAGTGATTCAAATTGATGAGTTCTGGTGGCATATTCTTTCTCGAACACAGATTACTTCATATGAACATTAATAAAAACCAATTTCACACGAACATGTAAAAACTAATACAAAGAAGTTCATAAACCTTGATAATCTAGTTGCAGGTACGTTACACATGATTTCACATACTAGGATTTTTGCAGGCAGAAACGGTATAAAAAGTTTATAACAGAAGGCCGATTTTTATCCGGAATCCCGTTTTAGGAGAAGACCAGATTTACCGGTATAGTATTCGTTATGAACAGGAAGTTAGAAGACAGAATGAGTGACTGTGAATAGTTGAGTGACGGGGCTGTTCTCTTTGTAATCGACAGCATAATGACGTCAACAAGAATAATTTAGGTATACAAAACGACGTCAATAGCAAAATATGAAGACGTAGGGAAAATATAAAAGGCAATTGAACGGGTAGTTCAGAATGTAAAGGGAGATGATAATATGATAATCGCAGGAGACAGGAACGCGATAGTAGAGGGAGGAATACAAGCCAGATTTACAGGAGATTATGGGCTTGGTAGTGGAAATGAGAGAGAGGAAAGACTAACTGGGTTCCACAATGAATTTCAACAGCTAGCAGCCAATACGATGCTCAATAATCATAAATGGAGAAGGTATACTTGGAAAAGACCCGGAGACACAGTAGGGTTTCATCTGCATTACGTCATAGTTAGATACAGATTTCGAAATCAGATAACGGCTTGTTAGGCGTACTCAGTATCAGGTATAGACTCGGATCACAATTTAGTAAGATGAAGAGTAGAAGTTCAGGAGAATCGTCTGGATGAATCAACGTCCAAGATATAGGATACTGAAGTATTGAGCCATGATGAGGTGCGTTGGAAGTTCTCCAAAGCTGGAATAATGAATAACATAGTAGGCAGCTGAATTAATAAGGAATGAACATCTCTAAAGATTCAGTCACAAAAATTCGACGAATATAGATATGAGAAACGTAGTTGCAAAATAATCCAACTGCTCAGTGAAAGAAAGAATAAAGAAAGTATTCAGGAAAAGGCAGAAATACAGCAATGTAAGTAACTAAGGAATGAAATAAATATGAAGTGGAAGGAAGCGAAGGCGAAATGGGTACAGGAAACATGTGAAGAAATAGAAAATGAAAAGGCGGTCTAAAGAACCGATTCCGCATACAGAAAAGTGAAAACAAATTTTGGTGAAATTCAAAGCAACAGCATCAGCATGAAGAATATAGTGCCAGTACCACCGTAAAATGCAGTGGAGAGAGCAGATAGGTGAAAAGAGTGCAACGAAGGCCTGTACAAGCAGGAGCACATGTTTGATGACAGATAGGAGAAGAAATGGGAGTCGATATGAAAAAAATAGGAGATCCGCTAATAGAGTCAGAGTTGAACAAAGTTTTCGAGGACTTGCAATCACGTAAGGCAGAAGGCATGAATAAAATTATTTCGAGATTTCTAAAATCACTGGCGGAGTGGAAATCAAATGGCTGTACAAATATTAGTGCTTAGAACTTACGAAACTGGAGTCATACCATGTGTAACGCGGCGGGTTTCTCTAGTGGGTACGCAAGGGGCACAATTAGCAGCTCATGTATCCAGGTTGCTAACATAAATAATATACAGAAGTATGGAAAAGAAAACTGAGGTCTGACCATCAGTTTTGCTTTCTGAAAGGTAAACGCACCAAAGAGACAGTTCGACATTGAAACTGATAGTGGAATCAAGGCTTAAGAAAAATCAAGGCACATTCATAGGATTTGTCGATCTAGAAAATGCGTTCGCCAACAAAATGGTGCAAGATGTTCGAAATTCGGAGTAAAACACAAGTAACGTGAAGGGAAAGACGGGTAAGGGAACAATATAACTGTAAGATAAAGAACGAACTGCTCGGATTCAAAAGGGATGCAGTCTGTCACACCTACTGTTCAAGAGGTGACGAAAATATGTGGTAGATTCATGAGTGAGATTAAAATTCAGGGTGGAAGGGTATCAGTGATAAGATTCGCTAATGACATTGCTATCCTTAGCGAAACTGAAGAATAATTACACGACCTGTTGAATGAATAGTCTAATGAGTATGGAATATAAATTCACAATAAAATGAAGAGAAATGAAAATAGTAGGAAAAAAGATTAGCGAGTATGGAATATAAATTCACAATAAAATGAAGAGAAATGAAAAAGTAGGAAAAAAGATTAGCGATAAACCTACTGTCAAATTTTGGGACCAGAAGAAGTCGAAGAGAAGGAATTCTGCCACCTTGGAAGTAAAATAATACATAACGGATGAAGCATGGATGTCATAAAAAGTTGATTAGCATAGGCAAACAGGGCATTTCTGGCCACAGAAATCTACTCCATCAAACCTAGGCCTTAAATTGAGAAAGAAATTTCTGAGAAGAGAGGTTTATATATCAGCATTGTATAGTAATTAATCATGGACGGAGAGAAAGCCAGAAAAGAAAGAAGTGGAAGCCTTTGAGATGTGGTGCTGTACAAAGATGTTGAAAATTAGGTAGACTGATAAGATGAGGAATGAAAAGATTCTTCGCAAAGTCGGCGAAAGGAGTAATATATCGACAGTAGTGACAGGTAAGGGACAGAAGAGTGACACATGTATTAAGACAACAGAGAATAGCTTCCAAAGTACTAGAGTGAGATGTGGAATGTAAAAACCCGAGGATAGGACAGAGGTTGGAATACATCCAACAAACAGTTGAGGACGTAGGGGCCATGTGCACAAGAGAGGAATTCATGGTCGGTCAACCAAATAAGTTAGAAGGTTGATGACTATGTGCAGAGGATGACCCTAAGTTCCATTAACATGAAAATTCAATACTTCACGGAATACATTAAACAGAGACACGCTTAAAATGACATGGGATTTCCTTGAAAACGAAAAAAAGTACACAAAATCACAGACAAATGGCGCTTTATATGATACAAAAGAAAGAATTAGCTAACATTTGATTTTCAGCATAGACGATGTTGTTTATAACAAATGCTCAACATGTCAGCCGTTAGTCAACAATACCTGCAGTCGAGGGGCAGGGCTGTACAGAATATCTGTAGCTTTGGCGAGATATTCCGTCGGATGTCGTATTTTAGTATTCCTAAACAGGTAGGAAGATCGAAGTAGACTTGCGACTTCAGATATCTCCTCAACCAATAATCACAAGGATTGGAGTCTGGGAACTGGGAGGCCTAGCATAATGGAAATCGCGATCCTCAGCAAACGAAATGCACGAAAGAGCTTTCACGCCTATAGCAATACGGTCTGGAACATCATCCTGCATTAAAGACGTTAACTTCCAGCAGGTGTTTACCAGGGAGGTTAAGGATGATGCGATTCTGTAACATATCGGCGTACCTCGTACCCGTGACGCTGAGAGTGTAAGAAGGAGTTCATCGCATTTCCTCGAAGAAAAAAAGTCCGATCATGACTAATGTTGCAAATCCACACCACATCGTAACTTTCACGACCACACGACAGGTGTAGCGTTTTCGATAGCCCAAATACTGCAGTAGTGCGTGTTCTTATGCGGCGACATCTGTTGGTCGGTTTTTTCACTCGTCTTTGGTTTCCATAAAACACCATGTTATCATGTGTATTAAGCTCTACGTCTCTATATACATTATTTCGTGAATTAATTAATTTTCAAATGTTAAAAGTCGGGTCATCCGAGGGAGAGAGAGAGAGAGAGGGGGGGGGGGGAGAGGTGGAGAGAGGAATAAAATTACACAGCACGTTTGAAAATCGAATACAATAAGACTAAAATAAAGCACAGTTATCATGTTGAAAAAAATAGCAGAATAATTTAGACTTTCCTGGCATCTGCTGTTGATGAAATGCCTCCAGGTTTGATTTCCACATATCGCTTAAGGGAAATGCCACGATGATTCATAAGAAAGAACACGTCCGATTTCCTTCTTCATCCTTCTCTAAGTCCATCTTGTCGACGGAAAGTGAAACTCTAATCTTCATACCCTCAAATGATTATGATCCCGGTCCCTTAGCCCCATCTCCGACCTATCTTTGCTAGTTGTGAACGGTCACAGTTGAGACCAGATGACCAGAGTATCGTGAATTTCTTGCCACTAAGCATCGCTGTTGTCATCAGGACAAAACGGGCTAATACACGCTCCCAAGTAGTTGTTCATATACGTAGTAGCACAGCGCATGAAGTCCCCCAACAGCGTTGGAAACTTAATGTAGATGAAGTTTTAATATAATAAATTTCCCTGAGACGGAAAAGCTTCTGTCAAAACATCAACACGGTTTTAGACAGTATCGATCGTACGAAACTCATCTTGCCCCTTTCTAAATATCCTGCGAAATATCCTGCGAACTTTGGATGAAGCGCAACAAGCAAATTACATGTTCCTAGACACCCTAAAAGTATTTGACACGGAGCTTCAATGCAGATTGTTAACGAAGTTATTAGCATACGGAATAGGTTTCCAGATATTTGAGCGGCCCGAAGACTATTCAAGAAATAAGATCCAATACGTTGTCTTTGACGGTAAGCGTTCGTCAGAGACAAGGGTATCATCAGGAGCGCCCCAGGAAGTGTGATGGGTCTGTTATCATTCTCTATATACATAAATGTTCAGACGGACAGGGTGAGCAGCAATCTGCGGCTGTTTGCTGATGCTGTGGTGTACGGGAACGTGTCGTCGCTGAGTGACTGTAGTAGGATACAAGATGACTTAGACAAAATCTCTAGTTAGCGTGATGAATGGCAGCTAGATCTAAATACAGAAACACGTAATTTAATACAGATGAGTACAATGCCGCAACGTTCGAATGTAGCATCAGTAGTGCGCTGCTTGACACAGTGAGGTCGATTAAATATCCAGGAGTAACGTTGCAAAGCGATACGATATCTGACGAGCATGTAAGGATTGTGTCGACTTATATTTATTGGGAGGGTTTAGGAAACGTGTGGTTCATCTATAAAGGAGGCCGCATATGCAATACTAGTGCGACCCATTCTTGAGTATTCCTCGAGTTTTTGGGATCCCCACCACGTCGGATTACGAAAAATATCGAAGCAGTTCAGTGAGGGGGGCGGGGGGGGGCTTCTAGTTTTGTTACCGATGGATTCGAGCAACACGCAAGTATTACGGAGATGCTTCCGGAACTCAAATGGGAATCCCTGGAGGGAAGGCGACGTTCTTTGCAGGAACGCTGGTGAGAAAATTTAGGGAATCGACATTTGAAGGTGATTGAAGAAAGATTCTGCTGCCGCCAACGTACATTTCGTATAAGATCCACGGACATACGACATGAGAAATAGGGATCATACAGACCCATACAGACAATCTATTTCCCTCTCTCTAATTGCGAATGGAGTAGGAAGGGAAATCTCTAGTAGCGGTAGAATGTACCCTCCGCCACAAGCTGTATGGTGAATTGTGATGTATGTATGTATTTGTAGATGTGGAATCAATCAACTACATTAATTCTCCAATTGCAAGCCACTAGCAATAAGTACAACTTCTTTGAATGAAATTAGGTTCTAGATAGGGCAAGGTAGATCGTTGACTGCTGTTACGGACGAGTTCCACTTTCTAAGTATACTGCAGAGTGACTGGAACGTTAATGTGATATGTTGTGGCATATACAATCATGATATGACTGTCAACTACGATATTAAATGTAAATAATCTTTTGAACGTGTGTTCCGATCTGACAAGTTTAAGGAAGTGTTAGCCCAACATTCTTTTAAACTTGGAGTCAACGATTACACGCCTGAAGGAACATTCTCGCCTGCACTGCTTGGAGCTGTAAGCCGAAACTAAACACTGTATTAAATTCTTTGGTCTTTTTTAGTGAATCTATATTGTTCAGCTTTTAACAGAAGCAAGCCTGTGTGTCTGTTACTATTTTATTACGTGTTCATGGTCAGGCTACGTTTCTAATTGTTTTCTGGGTGATAAACGTTCATACTTACTGCTTTACTTCCACTGCTCATGAGAGTAGCTCGCCGCGCGGGGTAGCTGCGCGGTCACGATTCACGCGGCTCCCCCCATGGGAGGTTCGAGTCCTCCCTCGGGCATGGGTATATGTGTCATCCTTAGCGTAAGTTAGTTTAAGTTAGATTAAATAGTGCGTGAGCTTAAGGACCGAGACCTCAGCAGCTTGGTCCCATAAGTCCTTACCACAAATTTCCAATTTCCGTGAGAGTTTTAATTCCAATTATTGCTCTACCAATAATGAAGAACAGAAAAAGCCTAAGAAATCTGTGCATATAAGGCGACTATCATCTTCTCCTCGTCGTATTTCACCACACGTAATTGTCTATACATGTAGAGGAAAGGCAAGTGCCCTCATCTTTTTCAATTCTGCAAGAGACGGTATTGGCAATATTTCTTCCCACGCCTGGTACAATTATTAATTTTTCGTCTTGGAATGCCACTGAAGAGAACGGCATATGTCCTTCAATCACTTCGAGTCAGATACGTAATAGGAATTACTGAATTCGAGTGTTGTGATCAGGAATCAATTACGCTTCAGACCGGAATTATTGAGAGATTGGCTTTCAATTACGGATAGAAGCGCAGCGTACATTGATTTGCGGTCGTAATTAAGAGGAAAGGTCGGCGACAGGAACCTACTCGCAAAAAAGAGCAACTACTTGTGTCGTTGTTCACAGCGGAAACACTGAAGACAAAGTTTCAAGGGAAGGCCATTTGTTTGGCACTAATTCCGCTTCGCCACTCTACTGTACATTTACTGCCCCGTGTGAACCTTAACGGTGCTTTTCATTTCGTCCTCAAGCTCTTTGCAATGAGAGTTTCTGCAGACGTATGGGTTTTAAAGGTTTTTTCGAGGATATAGATATTTAGAAAATCTTCTATGCTGTTCCATCAATTACTCTTTCCGTTCACAGGGAACAAACCGTTGCTGTTCGTGCAACCTCAGGAGTTATGCCACAAAGCACGCCTACTAATGAAAATCACTGTAGTGAACGTGTTAAGAGACGTAGAATATGGATGGCAATAAGTTCCAATTGTCGTAGGTCACATACGTATTGGCGTTTCAATCAGCACAACCCGTCATGATACGTAACGCATAAGCTGTGCTCTCCCCAAGATCTCATCGCCAACAAAAACACAAACGAAACACTAAACCCTAAAATACATTCGTTTCTATCATCACTGGGATACTCATTAAGCCGATTTGTAGGTTGCACACTTATTTTGATTTCCTTTACTCACATTATGAGAACATGAACTGATTGTCTTCCTTCTCAGCCATACACTGCCCATCTTCAGGATCGAATCCTGGTAACACATCGCAGCAACAATCATGTTTAGCGCCTTCTTTGTCATAATCCTCAGACTTTGGATATCGTTGTCAGATGACAAAAATTAACACTGAATCCCGTACAATGCTGAGCGTATAATTCAGGGACAGTCTTCGCAAAGGACGAGTTAATTGAGTTGCCAACGGGTAACAAAAATTTATGAAAATAGTGTCTATAATATTTTAGAGAAAAGACTACGACAATGCAAGTGATATAAAGTATATTCATTGTGACGTCAATTACGTTTTTCATAGAAAGAATGTCGTTTTTCGAAAATGTACAATTAGTCCAAGACATTTAGAGCATCAAATTCTCTCTTCCCAGCTTTGGCAAGTGACAAACGCCATGAAAATCTTCATCTGCAACTCATAAGCATAGATCTCAATGCAACAGAAATAATATTCTATTAAAAATATCTATGTCTCCTTAGAACCTCTTGGACCATTGTTTATTCGAGTTCACTTAAACATGTTACTATTGCTCCGGGAAGACATGCGTTCATGAATTTGAATACCTCCGCGCTCGACCACTCGACCCGTCCGAGCCTGTTTCGTGAACTGATACACAAGTTCACCAGCCAAATAGTCTGAAGAATCTTCTAAATTACTCCTTTGTCTAAGTCATATTTACTGATAATTTCTTGAGATGATTATAGCCTGAGAATCATAAAGCCCACTTCAAAGTGCACTCATATATGTGAAACATAGCGCACTCTCATCACACAAGAAGTGCTGCGTAAATTGAGTTGGTGCGTAAGTTCGTAGCGTTTTCCCATTAAGCTTAATAAACACAACAGATACGCGTAACATAAGAATATGTCGGAAATGTTCCGATTTCTCCACTTGACTCTACGTTTTCTAGCGTCCACAGCCCCACTCACTATCATAAAACGACAACGTGACCTTTCTAAACTAAAATAGCAACCGTGAACTAAAAACAAAAAATGACAATAAATAAGCCCTGAGCGACTGGAATACCAATATGCAAAACAAACATGGTGCGAAATTATACACCAACCTAATAGTACATGCAACCTGAAGGCTGTATTTTCATAGCACTTTCTATACAGACTATCTCACACTGTTGACTTAATAATCAAGATGCAAGTATGCGGAATGTCTTCACAAACAAGTAACTGGAACGAAGAATTTTTTACCACTAGAATCCAGTACGTCATGCTGTATTGTGGATATCCAACAGCAGCGAAAATGACACCGAGTGTACCTTAAGGAAACGTAACAAGACTTCGAATTGTTCACTCGAAAGGATGATCACTCGATTACTATAATTCAGAAAGATTTAGCGTTCGTACTTTGTGATATGAAGCAGCTCTCGGTAAATAATTATCGTCGTAGAGAGCTAGGATCCGATTGTATATAGAGAAATAGAAGAAAATTACTAGAGTTTGTCAAAACGGAGTTCCGTTCAAATAAGCAATCAGAAAGGTCAAAGAAAGACTTCGATTTCTTTGAAGCACTGCAAAATTGACGTCAATTTGAAGAGGAAACCGAATACAAGGCGCTAGAGCTATCAATTTTAGAATACTACTCCACTCTTTGGACTGTTTTACAAATTAGGCAGACAACATTCATCAAATAAATTCAGAAATGCACTAACGAGATCGTAGCAGGTTGGTACAGTCCATTCAGAGAACTGTTCAAGGTAAGTTAATAGGAATCTCTCGAAGGAAGGGAATGATGTCCTCCTGAAATGCTGTTGCATTAATTTTGCAAACCTGAAGACTAGACAACTAGCCACCTCTATCGTACATTTTGTGTAGGGTCATGAAAACAAGGTAAGGTGGACCGTTCGATCGATAAATACGCCGGGAGAAACTGAGGAATTGCAAGGTAAGGTAGATCAGGACACGAAATGAGACCCATAGATTGTTCCTTCACACCATTTATGTCAATTCGATTAGGACAGACAGCAGCTTACACAGAGTCAAAGTACACTTCCCTATACACTGTACAGTGCATTATAGAGTATATAGGCCTCTACAGATACAGATGCAAAGTCTGGCTCCTTACATTCCAAACTGCGCAGAGGTTATCTTGCTAGCCTTGAAGGAGTAGGAAATACGGAGGTAAAGGATACGGCAGTGATTTTACTACTGTCTCGTGGTTGTTAAAGGCGTAAAATATTTTACTGCCAGCAGGGTAATAATGACAAGTGGCCATTTGGAGCCCAGCACATACAATTATCACAACGTTCAATCTGACATAATTAAAATGAAATTTATCTACCAATCAAATTCCGTAGTTTGTTTCCGTCAATGTATAGACCTACATGACAGTGCATATCTGACGGAGTGCATGCATATTTCATATTGTAACTTCTGCACTACACATGCAGTACTGGACAGATTGCTAGAATAGGCTGATGACATGTACGTCAGTGAAAAGCGTTTACACATTATTTTACTAAGATAGAGACATAGAAATACGTAAAAGCCGTTTTACAAAAAGAATCAAATATTTCTTATACACAGATTTGTAACAATCTCTGCAAGAAGAAGACGCGCAAACCTCTAAAGCCCTGTAAATCAGAAGATGAACAGTTTCTATAATCTGTTTGTCAGCCTACAGCTTATAAACAGTTACTCGATGGAAAATTCAAGTGCTGGACATTCATGAAAACTATGCAACGCAGATGTAAAGAAACGGTATTTATGTAACACCAGTTTATAAAGGTGTTTACTATGTTAATTCGCTGAATAGTATTATTATCACATCAATTGGTTGGCTGGCTGGTTTGGGGGCTTAGGGAGTAATTTGATGGTCCCAATCTGTGTATGTCTTCTCCGGGATTTTTGCGTTCTTGCAAGATCCTGTCTATCATCATGCCCTAAACCATCATCCCTGACATGCTGGTGTCTTAATCGAGTTGACCGTGTTCCGAGGCTCTTATGTGTCTTGAAAGTAACTACAAATAAGCTCTTTTACTGGCTTGCTAGGTCTAACGCAACTGAGGATTTTCTTTCACGGTTAACTTCCTCAGCCTTTGATAAGCCAATATCATGCTACATGACACAACTTGTAAAAGACACGATGATCTACATCTACATTTATACTCCGCAAGCCACCCAACGGTGTGTGGCGGAGGGCACTTTACGTGCCACTGTCATTACCTCCATTTCCTGTTCCAGTCGCGTATGGTTCGCGGGAAGAACGATTGCCGGAAAGCACTCGTGCGCTCTCGAATCTCTCTAATTTTACATTCGTGATCTCCTCGAGAGGTATAAGTAGGAGGAAGCAATATATTCGATATCTCATCCAGAAACGCACCCTCTCGAAACCTGGCGAGCCAGCTACACCGCGATGCAGAGCGCCTCTCTTGCAGAGTCTGCCACTTGAGTTTGCTAAACATCTCCGTAACGCTATCAAGCTTACCAAATAACCCTGTGACGAAACGCGCCGCTCTTCTTTGGATCTTCTCTATCTTCTCTGTCAAACCGACCTGGTACGGATCCCACACTGATGAGCAATACTCAAGTATAGGTCGAACGAGTGTTTTGTAACCCACCTCCTTTGTTGATGGACTACATTTTCTAAGGACTCTCCCAATGAATCTCAACCTGGCACCCGCCTTACCAACAATTAATTTTATATGATCATTCCACTTCAAATCGTTCCGTCCGCATACTCCCAGATATTTTACAGAAGTAACTTCTACAAGTGTTTGTTCTGCTATCATATAATCATACAATAAAGGATCCTTCTTTCTATATATTCGCAACACATTACATTTGTCTATGTTAAGGCTCAGTTGCCACTCCCTGCACCAAGAGCCTATCCGCTGGAGATCTTTCTGCATTTCGCTACAATTTTCTAATTCTGCAACTTCTCTGTATACTACAGCATCATCCGCGAAAAGTCGCATGTAACTTCCGACACTATCTACTAGGTCATTTATATATATTGTGAAAAGCAATGGTCCCATAACACTCCCCTGTGGCACGCCAGAGGTTACTTTAACGTCTGTACACGTCTCTCCATTGAGAACAACATGCTGTGTTCTGTTTGCTAAAAATTACTCAATCCAGCCACACAGCTGGTCTGATATTCCGTACGCTCTTACTTTGTTTACATCTACATCTACATCTATACTCCGCGAGCCACCTTACGGTGTGTGGCGGAGGGTACTTATTGTACCACTATCTGATCCCCCCTTCCCTGTTCCATTCACGAATTGTGCGTGGGAAGAACGACTGCTTGTAAGTCTCCGTATTTGCTCTAATTTCTCGGATCTTCTCGTTGTGATCATTACGCGAGATATATGTGGGCGGTAGTAATATGTTGCCCATCTCTTCCCGGAATGTGCTCTCTCGTAATTTCGATAATAAACCTCTCCGTATTGCGTAACGCCTTTCTTGAAGTGTCCGCCATTGGAGCTTGTTCAGCATCTCCGTAACGCTCTCGCGCTGACTAAATGTCCCCATGACGAATCGCGCTGCTTTTCGCTGGATCATGTCTATCTCTTCTATTAATCCAACCTGGTAAGGGTCCCATACTGATGAGCAATACTCAAGAATCGGACGAACAAGCGTTTTGTAAGCTACTTCTTTCGTCGATGAGTCACATTTTCTTAGAATTCTTCCTATGAATCTCAACCTGGCGCCTGCTTTTCCCACTATTTGTTTTATGTGATCATTCCACTTCAGATCGCTCCGGATAGTAACTCCTAAGTATTTTACGGTCGTTACCGCTTCCAATGATTTACCACCTATGGCATAATCGTACTGGAATGGATTTCTGCCCCTATGTATGCGCATTATATTACATTTATCTACGTTTAGGGAAAGCTGCCAGCTGTCGCACCATGCATTAATCCTCTGCAGGTCCTCCTGGAGTACGTACGAGTCTTCTGATGTTGCTACTTTCTTGTAGACAACCGTGTCATCTGCAAATAGCCTCACGGAGCTACCGATGTTGTCAACTAAGTCATTTATGTAAATTGTAAACAATAAAGGTCCTATCACGCTTCCCTGCGGTACTCCCGAAATTACCTCTACATCTGCAGATTTTGAACCGTTAAGAATGACATGTTGTGTTCTTTCTTCTAGGAAATCCTGAATCCAATCACAAACCTGGTCCGATATTCCGTAAGCTCGTATTTTTTTCACTAAACGTAAGTGCGGAACCGTATCAAATGCCTTCCTGAAGTCCAGGAGTACGGCATCAATCTGCTCGCCAGTGTCTACGGCACTGTGAATTTCTTGGGCAAATAGGGCGAGCTGAGTTTCACATGATCTCTGTTTGCGGAATCCATGTTGGTTATGATGAAGGAGATTTGTATTATCTAAGAACGTCATAATACGAGAACACAAAACATGTTCCATTATTCTACAACAGATTGACGTAAGCGAAATAGGCCTATAATTATTCGCATCTGATTTATGACCCCTCTTGAAAATGGGAACGACCTGCGCTTTCTTCCAGTCGCTAGGTACTTTACGTTCTTCCAGCGATCTACGATAAATTGCTGATAGAAAGGGGGCAAGTTCTTTAGCATAATCACTGTAGAATCTTAAGGGTATCTCGTCTGGTCCGGATGCTTTTCCGCTACTAAGTGATAGCAGTTGTTTTTCAATTCCGATATCGTTTATTTCAATATTTTCCATTTTGGCGTCCGTGCGACGGCTGAAGTCAGGGACCGTGTTACGATTTTCCGCAGTGAAACAGTTTCGGAACACTGAATTCAGTATTTCTGCCTTTCTTTGGTCGTCCTCTGTTTCGGTGCCATCGTGGTCAACGAGTGACTGAATAGGGGATTTAGATCCGCTTACCGATTTTACATATGACCAAAACTTTTTAGGGTTCTTGTTTAGATTGTTTGCCAATGTTTTATGTTCGAATTCGTTGAATGCTTCTCTCATTGCTCTCTTTACGCTCTTTTTCGCTTCGTTCAGCTTTTCCTTATCAGCTATGATTCGACTACTCTTAAACCTATGATGAAGCTTTCTTTGTTTCCGTAGTACCTTTCGTACATGATTGTTATACCACGGTGGATCTTTCCCCTCGCTTTGGACCTTAGTCGGTACGAACTTATCTAAGGCGTACTGGACGATGTTTCTGAATTTTTTCCATTTTTGTTCCACATCCTCTTCCTCAGAAATGAACGTTTGATGGTGGTCACTCAGATATTCTGCGATTTGTGCCCTATCACTCTTGTTAAGCAAATATATTTTCCTTCCTTTCTTGGCATTTCTTATTACACTTGTAGTCATTGATGCAACCACTGACTTATGATCACTGATACCCTCTTCTACATTCACGGAGTCGAAAAGTTCCGGTCTATTTGTTGCTATGAGGTCTAAAACGTTAGCTTCACGAGTTGGTTCTCTAACTATCTGCTCGAAGTAATTCTCGGACAAGGCAGTCAGGATAATGTCACAAGAGTCTCTGTCCCTGGCTCCAGTTCTGATTGTGTGACTATCCCATTCTATACCCGGTAGATTGAAGTCTCCCCCTATTACAATAGTATGATCACGAAACTTCTTCACGACGTTCTGCAGGTTCTCTCTGAGGCGCTCAACTACTACGGTTGCTGATGCAGGTGGTCTATAGAAGCATCCGACTATCATATCTGACCCACCTTTGATACTTAACTTAACCCAGATTATTTCACATTCGCATTCGCTAATAACTTCACTGGATATTATTGAATTCTTCACTGCTATAAATACTCCTCCACCATTGGCGTTTATCCTATCCTTGCGGTATATATTCCATTCTGTGTCTAGGATTTCGTTACTGTTCACTTCCGGTTTTAACCAACTTTCCGTTCCTAATACTATATGCGCACTATTTCCTTCAATAAGAGATACTAATTCAGGAACCTTGCCCTGGATACTCCTGCAGTTTACCAATATTACGTTGACTTTTCCTGTTTTTGGTCTCTGAGGACGGACGTTCTTTATCAACGATGATAATGTCCTCTCTGGTAAGCCGTCAGGTATTTTATCGTTTCGCCCAAGGGGGGGTCCCTCTAACCTAAAAAACCCCCGTGTGCACGCCACACGTACTCTGCTACCCTAGTAGCTGCTTCCGGTGTGTAGTGCACGCCTGACCTGTCTAGGGGGGCCCTACAGTTCTCCACCCAATAACGGAGGTCGATGAATTTGCAACCATTATAGTCGCAGAGTCGTCTGAGCCTCTGGTTTAGACCCTCCACACGGCTCCAAACCAGAGGACTGCGATCGACTCTGGGCACTATGCTGCAGATATTAAGCTCAGCTTGCACTCCGCGTGCGATGCTGGTTGTCTTCACCAAATCAGCCAGTCGCCGGAAGGAACCAAGGATGGCCTCAGAACCCAAGCGGCAGGCGTCATTCGTTCCGACATGTGCTACTATCTGCAGCCGGTCACACCCAGTGCGTTCAATAGCTGCCGGAAGGGCCTCCTCCACATTACGGACGAGACCCCCCGGCAAGCACACCGAGTGCACACTGGCATTCTTCCCCGACCTACCCGCTATTTTCCTAAGGGGCTCCATAACCCGCCTAACGTTGGAGCTCCCTATAACTAATAGGCCCGCCCTCTGTGACTGTCGGGACCTTGCCGGAGAATCGTCCACTGGCCCAACAGGCGAGGCATCCTGTGGTGGCTCGGAAACGATGTCATCACCACTAGGACAGTGCGGAACTGCATCGAACGCCTTCCGAAATCAGGGAGAATGGGATCTACCTGGGAGCCTGTATCTAATATTTTCTAGATCTCATGATCATATAAAGCGAGTTGGGTCTCACACGATCGCTGTTTCCGGAATCCATGTTGATTCCTACAGAGTAGATTCTGGGTTTTTAGAAATGACATGATACGCGAGTAAAAAACATGTTCTAAAATTCTACAACTGATCGGTGTCAGAGATATAGGCCTATAGTTTTGCGCATCTGCTCGACGACCCTTCTTGAAAACTGGAATTACTTGTGCTCTTTTCCAATCATTTGGAACCTTCCGTTCCTCTAGAGGCTTGCGGTACACGGCTGTTAGAAGGGGGGCAAGTTCTTTCGCGTACTCTGTGTAGAATCGAATTGGTATCCCGTCAGGTCCAGTGGACTTTCCTCTATTGAGTGATTTCAGTTGCTTTTCTATTCCTTTAACACTTATTTCGATGTCAGTCATTATTTCGTTCGTGCGAGGATTTAGAGAAGGAACTGCAGTGCGATCTTCCTCTGTGAAACAGCTTTGGAAATATTTGTTTAGAATTTCAGCTTTACACGTGGCATCCTCTGTTTCAATGCCATCATCATCCCGGAGTGTCTGGATATGCTGTTTCGATCTACTTACTGATTTAACGTAAGACCAGAACTTCCTAGGATTTTCTGTAAAGTCGGTACATAGAATTTTACTTTCGAATTCACTGAACGCTTCACGCATAGCCCTCCTTACGCTAACTTTGACATCGTTTAGCTTCTGTTTGTCTGAGAGGTTTTGGCTGTGTTTAAATTTGCAGTGAAGCTCTCTTTGCTTTCGCAGTAGTTTCCTAACTCTGTTGTTGAACCACGGTGGGTTTTTCCCGTCCCAACATCTTCAGTAAAGAAATTTATAAATCTCCTATTTTTCATATATGACATTAAGCTTCAATTAGACAAAAAAATTTAAAGTATTTCCCTTTACAAGAACTACCATCCACATTTATTCAATAAAATTTATAATAACTTATCCTCAAACTGAATTGTGATTAACGGTAGCAACCTATAAGGTTGAAGCCACCGCAGTCATAAACCTAAAACAGGCAACTTGCCTTCGGCCAGCCACACCAGCGGTGTCCTCAGTCACAATAAAGCGTTTCTGGACAGCAGAGAAGCTTACCCACCACTTCTACGCATGCAGCGAGGTACACCAGGGTCGACAGTCCCGAGCAGGGAACCGTTAGCACACCGGATCGCCCTACGGTAAGTGGCGCCACTGAAGATACTGAGCCCGCAAAACCAAACTACTGCTCCAGCGTGGAGGACTTCGACGATGGTCGCCGCAGGTTTCCAACTGGTGGTGGCTGAGAACTCGTGATGTCACTCCGCGGCAGATTGCAGGCAGTTTTGTTTAGGAGACGCCACAGTTGCGCAGCAGCCACCTCCGTGTAACAGCAACAGCGGCACGAGTTCAAGTTAGGGGTGGCGGTTATCGCTGTAACAATCGGTTTTCGGTTATATCGTTTTTTTTCACACCAGTTTAACCTCAGTGTTGAAACCGCTCAAAATAACCGGTTTTGTGACTAACCTGTTTCCGGATTTCATGCCTATCATTTCCTACAAAAAACGTAGAAATCGAACAGAGATTGAAAAATTTTGACTCTCTCAGTTTGAAGATACATAGAATCAAATCATTTCCTACAAAAAACTTAGAAATCGAACAGAGATTGAAAAATTTTGACTCTCTCAGTTTGAAGATACATAGAATCAAAATACTAACTTAAATAGACAAATAAAAGAAACCTTTGTCCATCCACCGCCAACAGCTTTTCTTTAAAATCGACAAGTGGTTGAATACTATAAAAAATTACTAGTATTCCCCTACTGGTCCTAATTTTATGAAACATTGCTCAAAATCATGGTGTAATCGGGGATGATACCATTATTTTGGCATTAAGAATAGTCAGTGCTAAAGGAAGAAACCTGAGGCTGAACAGCTCTGTTTTTCATGTTAGTTTGTCCGCTTTCAATGGCTACAAGCAATAAAGGCGTATTATGTAGACAGAGGTCAGCTAATTTCTATTTTTATTGTGTACTATGATACAATCGTTGTTAAATTTTTAATTTATTACTGGTACGATAGTTTCCTTCCTGTTTTATTATTTCATAGAAATGTCAGACAAATAATTAATCTTTTGAAGTAAATGAAGCCTTATATTTCATTGCCCTGTCACTTCGTAAAAATATTTCTGGAGTAGGGTTGGCGCGATTCTGCAACACAATGGATGTTGGGTGAGGACAGCAAGAAACTACCTTACAGAATAGGCAAGGTCAAGTTTTACACACTGCACGTTAGCGATACACGACAACCAGCCATGGATCTACGATATTTCCAATCCCCCCCCCCTTTTTTCGAGCGTTTGGGGTAGGACGTCAAAAATTTAAGAAAAATTGATTTTTCAAAAATATATTCATTTTGTACAGTACATCTAGAGTTTGATAGATAAAACACGTATGTTCGAGGAAGTGTAAGACATGTTATTTGGTCTAAAGTGTGGAAAAGTGCAGTACCACGCCTCTTCACACAGCACTCTTCTATCGCACGTCACTGTATTTCGCTCTGTGGCATTCAAACTTGTATACTTTGTAATGGAAGCCATCAAACATATATTCAGGACAATGGAAATTATAATGTCATGTGTGCCTCTCCTGCTCATATTCGGCCAGTTGAGATCCCAGCCCCCTTAAAAAAAAAACTCACGATTTATACTGGGTACGATTATTTGTAACTGGAGAATAATAGCTCTACAGTAAATTTGCACGCTTTATTGCCTATTAGGTGACAACTTTCTCTTTTGTGTGAGATAAAATTAAGAACAGGAAACATAAAAGAGACAGGCAAGACAGTACATATTTCTTCAGTCCTTAGTTTCTAGCATTTTTTCTCTCTAATCTTCTTACAGCCTTACACGGCGTGCTTTCCTTTCTGCGGAAGAATCTACTGCGTCCTCTAAGTTCGTCAAATGTTTCGCTACATGAAAAATGAAATCATCGTTGACTAATACTGAAAAAAGTTGCTAATGCGAATAGTACCCAAGACTGGTGTCGTTTCTTGACTTTTTTATTTAGCTCTCTTTTGCCACTGTCTGTAGATTAAACGAAACAAACCTTTCTCATATTGCAACACTTTAACACACGCCGAATAAGCGAGATTATTTTCGTCGAATGCCTATTAGGCCTAATATAATCGGAAAGTTTTGTGTTAGGAAATAGTTTCACATTTCATTCATACGCTCCAGTTTCTCAAGTATAAAATCGAAAAGTTGTAGTACGAATTTTTTATACAAATTCGGAATCGTCACTAATTTGTGTGATCTCCCCGTTTCTTCTACTTCCTCGTCCTAATAAACAGTTTTGTCAGCACTAATTCGGTAACTGTTCCTATCGTCAAAATTTATTCCCCTGTTAACTTTGCTAACCCTACCAGAATCACCAATTTAGTTATCCCGCATTTATTCTCCAGTTAGGCGTTATACGTGTTGGTACAACACGTTTTCCGCGCTATTCCGAGAATAGAACTTAAGAGGCTCCTAACCAGGCATTGTGCAACTGGCCCTTTGTACTGTAGCTATCTGGCAAAAATTTCCTGTCAACATTTTATTTTCTTGGATACACAGAGAAGATTAATATGTAATTTTTCTTACCTGTTATTCCTTTTAGTCGTTTATTTCGTCTCGTAGTCTGAATCTACGGATTTAGCTAATAATTATAACAACGCTGATCATTCGAACACCCAATCAGTCACATAAACAAACAGCGATTGGCATTCACCCATTCGGGTTTATTTTGCTCAGCTCGTACAGCCCCGTCCCCTTTTGTCTGCGTTAAAGTTTTTTATTTCTAGATGAGACGGAAACTCCCCTAGCAGAGATATCACATACGCTATGCTCGCATTAAAATACCAATTTATGATTCGTTCACAAATCAACTTAGAATGTGTTCAAAAATGTTCAAAAACCAACTCGGATGCCTTTCAAAATCATATGAAGAATCGATAGAGTAACGAATGGTGGTTGCTAGGCGCTTTGTGAAACAAGGTTTCTTTCTTCTTCAAGAATATGAATTTGCCGCCCCTTGAAATTGTACCCTGCTTGCCCCCTCCCCCCCTCCCATCCCAACCCCCCTAGATCCGGGCCTGACGGCAACTAGGACAATATTGTTTCAGCAGTGCTGTACCAGTTCCTATGCCACGTGTTTGTTGCTCGTTTTCTGGCGGCGTTGTTGATATTACGAATATAAATTACAGCTTTTTTTACGAAAGATTTATTCAAAAACGAAAAATTTTAGCTCTCTTGCTATGGCTAATTGATATTTCAGTTTTTTACTCGGTTATTAGTAAAAAATAAAAAAAACACGTGTTGTAATCGATAAGAATGAAATACCGAAAAATGCCGGTTATTCAGAACTAAAACACCGGTATCGGTTTTAACAGGCGGGTTTTTCCCATACCTAGTTCAAATACATCTACTTTTGTGTCGGCACAGCATTATTCCACTGCACGGGTTCATCACTTCCATGAACTATTTTGTTGGTTCGTTCAAAAGCCATCTTTGTTACTTCTCCTTTCAACGCTCCTGCTCTTCTTTAATCTAATGTTGCACTTGGCTGACACAAGGTACACATGGGAGGCGTCCGATAAAATATCGATCTCACCATTAAAAACACTGGAAAAATGTCGTTGTAATGAAAACGCTCGTACTGAACTAACTGGGATGAGAGCCTCGAAATTTGAATTTAGATATGCCCATACATTAGAGCAAGCGATTAAAAATATTTTCGGTCCAGCATTTTCCAAGAAAATAATTTGTACGGAAGATGAAGTAGTTGATGCCTCTGGAATTCTGAAAAGAACGTAGGGCGAGAAGTATGACGTATCGTGTGTATCTGCTGGAGGTAGCTCCTGTTACGAGAGTGCCTCCAAAAAGTCTCAAATAACCTGGGCCAGAGGAATGCTCATGCTCCTGACGATTTAGTGTAACGGGTTAATGAGGACTGGGAGCTCCAGGCCGGCAACGAGTTCTGGTGCAGAAGAATGAGCCCACCACAGCCAAAAACTCACGGCCGGCAGGGCCTAAACAAGGGAATTGCCAGGTCGTGACCGAAGGCTTGTGTTTCAAAGGTTTTCAGACCAGGAGAAGAGGCATCAATCGCCATTGCACTGTTATTAACAATTTCGAAGCAGGTAGACCCATATTCATATGTAGTAGGAGTCACTTGATTCTGTAAAGAGGAGGAGAAAAGATCAGCAGACAGAAGAGAGATTTAGACGGGAGATATTATTGCAGTAATCCAGTGCATCCACGAGTGTTGAGAAAACCGAGGTGGTATGGGTACATTGGTGAAGGAGAACAGGCTTGAACAGCGAGCATCCATCGGAGTCATATAATGGAAAGTCACTTAACTGTTTCATCTGCCTTTGACGAGAGTGACTGGGTGGAAAATTCTGAGCCATTCTGACATAGAGGTGAATGTAGTAAAAGAGAAGCGAATAGAGTTAATGGAAGGTGGTCTGCTGAATTTTAGATAGCACACTAGTAAAGGACGAGTTACCCCTTAACTACTCGTATATTTCCATTAATTGTTCCTGTTGCAAGAGTTGAGTGCGCAGCAGTGTACCTAATTAACAATGTTTTTTCTGACTGGAAACGAATAAATGGCATTTCACAGATATATTTCTAATCATGACATTCCTTTTTAGTTGTTGTTTTATCCATGTTCTTACTTTCTGTGTTTGCATACGTTTTTATTGTGGCTGATGATGTCAAATTTTTTGAAATGTCTTTGCGTTCTAGTGATACAAGGAAAGAACTGCAGATGTTCTACAGTGAAGTAGTCTGCCTGCTTAACAGTTCTTGGAGTTCAACAATCCTCGTCTTGGGGGATTTCGAATGTAAAGAGAGGCTGCCGACTGATATACAGTGAAGAGCCAAAGAAACTAGTAAACCTGCGTAATATCGTGTAGGGCCTCCCCGAGCACATAAAAGTGCCGCAAATGACGTGGCATGGACTCTACTAATGTCTGAAGTAATGCTGGACGGAACTGACAGCATGAATCCTGCAGGGGTGTCACTATTTTCGTAAGAGTACAAGGGGGTGGAGATCTCTTCTGAACAGCACGTTGCAAGGCATCCCAGCTATGCTTAATAATCTTCATGTCTGGGGAGTTTTGTGGCCAGCGGAAGTGTTTAAACTCAGAAGAGTGTTCCTGGAACCACTCTGCAGCAATTCTGGAAGTTTGGGGTGTCGCATTGTCCTGCTGAAAATGGCTAAGTCCGTCGGAAGGTACAATGGACATGGATAGGTGCAGCCAATAGGACAGGATGCTTACGTACGTGTCACCCGTCAGACTCATATCTAGACGTATCTGGGGTCCCTTATCATTACAACTGAACACGCCCCACACCAGTACAGAGCCTCCACCAGATTGGACAGTCCCCTGCTGACACGCAGGGTCGTGGGTTCACGAGGTTGTCTCCATACCCGTACAAACCATCCGCTCGATACTATTTGAAACGAGACTCATCCGACCAGGCAACATGTTTCCAGTCATCAACAGTCCAATGTCGGTGTTGACGGACCCAGGCGAGGCGTAAAGCTTTGTGTCGTGCAGTGATCAAGGGTACATGAGTTGGCCTCCAGCTCCGAAAGCCCGTATCGATGATGTTTCGTTGAATGCTTCGCACGCTGACACTTATTGATGGCCCAGCACTGCAATCTGCGACAATTTGCGGAAGGGTTGCTCTTCTGTCACAGCGATGTCAGAGATGTGATGTTTTACCTTATTCCTGATATTCACACTATACTCGTGAAATGGTCGATGGGGAAAATCCCCATTTCATCGCTACCACGGAGATGTTGTGTCCCATCGCTCGTGCACCACGTTGAAACTCACATAAATCTTGGTAACCTGCCATTGTAGCAGCAGTAACCGATCTAACAACTGCGCCAGATACTTGTCTTATATAGACGTTGCCGATCGCAGCGCCGCATTCTGCTTGTTTACATACCTCTGTATTTGAATACGCATACCTATGGTAGTTTCTTGGGCGCTTCGTGTAGACTGCGTGGAGAGAGGCCAACAACAGTCTCATCTAATATATTCTCGTGTTCCCAGATTGGTGAGTTCGTCGAAAAAGCGCCATGTTTCGAAGAGCCCGTTATCTTCGCCAGAAGTCGGTGTCCTAAGAAGCAGAAAGTCCTTTTGTAAACAAATAATATCTGCAATCTACCATTCTACATCTACATCTACATCCATACTCCGCAAGCCACCTGACGGTGTGTGGCGGAGGGTACCCTGAGTACCTCTATTCCAGTCTCGTATTGCTCGTGGAAAGAAGGATTGTCGGTATGCTTCTGTGTGGGCTCTAATCTCTCTGATTTTATCCTCAAGGTCTCTTCGCGAGATATACGTAGGAGGGAGCAACATACAGCTTGACTCTTCGGTGAAGGTATGTTCTCGAAACTTTAACATAAGCCCGTACCGAGCTATTGAGCGTCTCTCCTGCAGAGTCTTCCACTGGAGTTTATCTATCATCTCCGTAACGCTTTCGCGATTACTAAATGATCCTGTAACGAAGCGCGCTGCTCTACGTTGGATCTTCTCTATCTCTTCTATCAACCCTATCTGGTACGGATCCCACACTGTTGAGCAGTATTCAAGCAGTGGGCGAACAAGCGTACTGTAACCTACTTCCTTTGTTTTCGGATTGCATTTCCTTAGGATTCTTCCAATGAATCTCAGTCTGGCATCTGCTTTACCGACGACCAACTTCATATGATCATTCCATTTTAAATCACTCCTAATGCCTACTCCCAGATAATTTATGGAATTAACTGCTTCCAGTTGCTGACCTGCTATTTTGTAGCTAAATGATAAGGGATCTACCTTTCTATGTATTCGCAGCACACTACACTTGTCTACATTGAGATTCAATTGCCATTTCCTGCACCATGCGTCAATTCGCTGCAGATCCTCCTTCATTTCAGTACAATTTTCCATTGTTACAACCTCTCGATACATCACAGCATCATCTGAAAAAAGCCTCAGTGAACTTCCGATGTCATCCACAAGGTCATTTATGTATACTGTGAATAGCAACGGTCCTATGACACACCCCAGCGGCACACCTGAAATCACTCTCACTTCGGAAGACTTCTCTCCATTGAGAATGACATTCTGCGTTCTGTTATCTAGGAACTCTTCAATCCAATCACACAATTGGTCTGATAGTCTATATGCTCTTACTTTGTTCATTAAACGACTGTGGGGAACTGTATCGAACGCCTTGCGGAAGTCAAGAAACACGACATCTACCTGTGAACCCGTGTCTATGGCCCTCTGAGTCTCGTGGACGAATAGGGGAGCTGGGTTTCACACAACCTTTTTCGAAACCCATGCTGATTCCTACAGAGTAAATTTCTAGTCTCCAGAAAAAGTCATTATACTCGAACATAATACGTGTTCCAAAATTCTACAACTGATCGTCGTTAGAGATATAGGTCTATAGTTCTGCACATCTGTTCGACGTCCCTTCTTGAAAACGGGGATGACCTGTGACCTTTTCCAATCCTTTGGAACGCTACGCTCTTCTAGAGACCTACGGTACACCGCTGCAAGAAGGGGGGCAAGTTCCTTCGCGTACTCTGTGTAAAATCGAACTGGTATCCCATCAGGTCCAGCGGCCTTTCCTCTTTTGAGCGATTTTAATTGTTTCTCTATCCCTCTGTCGTCTATTTCTATATCTACCATTTTGTCATCTGTACGACAATCTAGAGAAGGAACTACAGTGCAGTCTTCCTCTGTGAAACAGCTTTGGAAAAAGACATTTAGTATTTCGGCCTTTAGTCTGTCATCATCTGTTTCAGTACCATTTTGGTCACACAGTGTCTGGACATTTTGTTTTGATCCACCTACCGCTTTGACATCAGACCAAAATTTCTTAGGATTTTCTGCCAAGTCAGTACATAGAATTTTACTTTCGAATTCATTGAACGCCTCTCGCATAGCCCTCCTCACACTACATTTCGTTTCGTGTAATTTTTGTTTGTCTGCAAGGCTATGGCTATGTTTATGTTTGCTGTGAAGTTCCCTTTGCTTCCGCAGCAGTTTTCTAACTCGGTTGTTGTACCACTGTGGCTCTTTTCCATCTCTTACGATCTTGCTTGGCTCATAATCATCTAACGCATATTGTACGATGGTTTTGAACTTTGTCCACTGATCCTCAACACTATCTGTACTTGAGACAAAACTTTTGTGTTGAGCCGTCAGGTACTCTGTAATCTGCTTTTGTCACTTTTGCTAAACAGAACAATCTTCCTACCTTTTTTAATATTTCTATTTACGGCTGAAATCATCGATGCAGTAACCGCTTTATGATCGCTGATTCCCTGTTCTGCGTTAACTGTTTCAAATACACTCCTGGAAATTGAAATAAGAACACCGTGATTTCATTGTCCCAGGAAGGGGAAACTTTATTGACACATTCCTGGGGTCGGATACATCACATGATCACACTGACAGAACCACAGGCACATAGACACAGGCAACAGAGCATGCACAATGTCGGCACTAGTACAGTGTGTATCCACCTTTCGCAGCAATGCAGGCTGCTATTCTCCCATGGAGACGATCGTAGAGATGCTGGATGTAGTCCTGTGGAACGGCTTGCCATGCCATTTCCACCTGACGCCTCAGTTGGACCAGCGTTCGTGCTGGACGTGCAGACCGCGTGAGACGACGCTTCATCCAGTCCCAAACATGCTCAATGGGGGACAGATCCGGAGATCTTGCTGGCCAGGGTAGTTGACTTGCACCTTCTAGAGCCCGTTGGGTGGCACGGGATACATGCGGACGTGCATTGTCCTGTTGGAACAGCAAGTTCCCTTGCCGGTCTAGGAATGGTAGAACGATGGGTTCGATGACGGTTTGGATGTACCGTGCACTATTCAGTGTCCCCTCGACGATCACCAGTGGTGTACGGCCAGTGTAGGAGATCGCTCCCCACACCATGATGCCGGGTGTTGGCCCTATGTGCCTCGGTCGTATGCAGTCCTGATTGTGGCGCTCACCTGCACGGCACCAAACACGCATACGACCATCATTGGCACCAAGGCAGAAGCGACTCTCATCGCTGAAGACGACACGTCTCCATTCGTCCCTCCATTCACGCCTGTCGCGACACCACTGGAGGCGGGCTGCACGATGTTGGGGCGTGAGCGGAAGACGGCCCAACGGTGTGCGGGACCGTAGCCCAGCTTCATGGAGACGGTTGCGAATGGTCCTCGCCGATACCCCAGGAGCAACAGTGTCCCTAATTTGCTGGGAAGTGGCGGTGCGGTCCCCTACGGCACTGCGTAGGATCCTACGGTCTTGGCGTGCATCCGTGCGTCGCTGCGGTCCGGTCCCAGGTCGACGGGCACGTGCACCTTCCGCCAACCACTGGTGACAACATCAATGTACTGTGGAGACCTCACGCCCCACGTGTTGAGCAATTCGGCGGTACGTCCACCCGGCCTCCCGCATGCCCACTATACGCCCTCGCTCAAAGTCCGTCAACTGCACATACGGTTCACGTCCACGCTGTCGCGGCATGCTACCAGTGTTAAAGACTGCGATGGAGCTCCGTATGCCACGGCAAAGTGGCTGACACTGACGGCGGCGGTGCACAAATGCTGCGCAGCTAGCGCCATACGACGGCCAACACCGCGGTTCCTGGTGTGTCCGCTGTGCCGTGCGTGTGATCATTGCTTGTACAGCCCTCTCGCAGTGTTCAGAGTAAGTATGGTGGGTCTGACACACCGGTGTCAATGTGTTCTTTTTTCCATTTCCAGGAGTGTATTTCGGGTCTGTTTGTCACCAGAAGGTCTACTATGTTATCGCCACGAGTCGGTTCTCTGTTTAACTGCTCAAGGTAGCTTTCAGATAAAGCACTTACAAAAATTTCACTGCATTCTTTGTCCCTCGAAATATTTTCCAAATTATCCTTCAGGTGCTCTGCCACAACAGCTGCTGAGTCAGGGGGCCTATAGAGACATCCAATTACCATGTCTGAGCCTGCTTTAACCGTGACCTTCACCCAAATCATTTCACATTTCGGATCTCCGTCAATTTCCTTCGATACCATTGCACTTCTAATCTCTATAAACAGGCCTCCCCTTCACTATCCAGCCTGTCTCTGCGGTATACATTCCAGTCCGAGTTTAGGATTTCATTTCTTTTTACGTCTGATTTCAGCCAACTTTCTGCCCCTAGTACTATATGGTCCAGGTATGAGAGATTATGCTGGTTCAGAAATTCTTTAGACTGGTTGAATTAATTCTTAGATGAAGATTAGTAACACAGCTGCTCACTTTCCAGCTGTCAGTAGACATTTGTTCTAAGACCAGATGGACGTGTGTCTTTCTAGATCCAAAGACATGCAGCGTGCGGAAGAAATATGAACTTAATGAACAAAACTGTGTTTGCCTCTCCATGCTACGTTTTCTTGCCACGCACATACAGTACTTTTACAGTGAGGCGGTACTTTTTGCGATACTTGTTGCAAGCGAGCCCTGTCTCAAGGCACATGATGATCCTACAGGACGCAGCGAACAATGTGTCTGTCCTGTTTTGGATGGTGGCTGAGATCCTTCATGACACTGACTACAGCTCTCATAGACATATCAGTTCCGTACTCGCTTGACAGTCGTTTGGTCCTGACCAACCCCAGCAGCAATATCGCAGGACGATAAAAGGCAATGTTGGTAGACGGAGGCATAACACTATCTTCTCCGCAACACAAATACGCGGAAGGTAAAAAAGTCCCAGCACCAAGAAGAAGTTGTGTGTCATAAACGAAAATTGGTGTGTTTCTACATATGATAGATGAGGTCTGGTTAGATTTCGTACCGGTCGCATAACAGTAGCGCAACTATGAGGATTCAAATCAGGTTTGCTTTAAATATAACGTCGTGAGCGTTCGTTACCCTTCAAACTGGTGTAGTTAGTCAAGAATGTGTTTAAGGCGACAAAGACGCCATTATCATCACCTCACTGTGTTTGAACGAAGTCGAGTAATTGTTCTAAGAGAGGCTGGATGTTCCTTCTGCGATATTACAGAAAGACTTCGCAGGAATGAAGCCACTGTGCATGACTGCTGGTAGCGGCGATCATTAGAAATTAATGTCGCAAGAACACTGGTTTCCGGACGGCCACGTGTCACTGGAGACGGGGAAGACCATCGTATTCGGCATGTGGCTCTGGCGCATCGTACTGCATCTGCTGCAGCGATATGAGTAGCAGTTGATGCCACGATGACGCAACGAACTGTTACAAATCGCTTAACTCGAGGACGGCTCTGAGGCAGACTCACTGTGACGTGCGTTCGGCTGATCACATACCACCGCCCTTTACGACTTCAGTGGTGTCAAGCGAGAGCTCTTTGGAAGACAGGATGTAGGTCTGTTGTATTTTCTGACGAAAGCTGGTTCTTCTTCGTTGGCAGTGATGGCCGTGTGTTGGTTAGAGGGACGCTACTTGAGGGCCTGCAACCAACCTACGTATGGGCTAATTGCACTGGACCTGCACCTGAAGTGCTATTTCGTATGACAGCAGGAGCACTCTTGTAGTTATCCCACACACCCTGACTGTACGTCAGTCTAGTGATTCAACTTGTTGTGCTGCCATTCATGAACAGCACCCCAGGGAGTGTTTTCCAAAAGAATAATGATCGGTCACATGCTGCTGTTGTAACCCAACGTGCTGTACAGTGTCGACACGTTGCTTTGGCTGGCATTTCACATTTACAATCGCTTATCTCACACATACATTAACCTGTGATCTTTCAATGATAATCTCTTAAATACACTCCTGGAAATGGAAAAAAGAACACATTGACACCGGTGTGTCAGACCCACCATACTTGCTCCGTACACTGCGAGAGGGCTGTACAAGCAATGATCACACGCACGGCACAGCGGACACACCAGGAACCGCGGTGTTGGCCGTCGAATGGCGCTAGCTGCGCAGCATTTGTGCACCGCCGCCGTCAGTGTCAGCCACTTTGCCGTGGCATACGGAGCTCCATCGCAGACTTTAACACTGGTAGCATGCCGCGACAGCGTGGACGTGAACCGTATGTGCAGTTGACGGACTTTGAGCGAGGGCATATAGTGGGCATGCGGGAGGCCGGGTGGACGTACCGCCGAATTGCTCAACACGTGGGGCGTGAGGTCTCCACAGTACATCGATGTTGTCGCCAGTGGTCGGCGGAAGGTGCACGTGCCCGTCGACCTGGGACCGGACCGCAGCGACGCACGGATGCACGCCAAGACCGTAGGATCCCACGCAGTGCCGTGCCGTAGGGGACCGCACCGCCACTTCCCAGCAAATTAGGGACGCTGTTGCTCCTGGGGTATCGGCGAGAACCATTCGCAACCGTCTCCATGAAGCTGGGCTACGGTCCCGCACACCGTTAGGCCGTCTTCCGCTCACGCCCCAACATCGTGCAGCCCGCCTCCAGTGGTGTCGCGACAGGCGTGAATGGAGGGGCGAATGGAGACGTGTCGTCTTCAGCGATGAGAGTCGCTTCTGCCTTGGTGCCAATGATGGTCGTATGCGTGTTTGGCGCCGTGCAGGTGAGCGCCACAATCAGGACTGCATACGACCGAGGCACACAGGGCCAACACCCGGCATCATGGTGTGGGGAGCGATCTCCTACACTGGCCGTACACCACTGGTGATCGTCGAGGGGACACTGAATAGTGCACGGTACATCCAAACCGTCATCGAACCCATCGTTCTACCATTCCTAGACCGGCAAGGGAACTTGCTGTTCCAACAGGACAATGCACGTCCGCATGTATCCCGTGCCACCCAACGTGCTCTAGAAGGTGTAAGTGAACTACCCTGGCCAGCAAGATCTCCGGATCTGTCCCCCATTGAGCATGTTTGGGACTGGATGAAGCGTCGTCTCACGCGGTCTGCACGTCCAGCACGAACGCTGGTCCAACTGAGGCGCCAGGTGGAAATGGCATGGCAAGCCGTTCCACAGGACTACATCCAGCATCTCTACGATCGTCTCCATGGGAGAATAGCAGCCTGCATTGCTGCGAAAGGTGGATATACACTGTACTAGTGCCGACATTGTGCATGCTCTGTTGGCTGTGTCTATGTGCCTGTGGTTCTGTCAGTGTGATCATGTGATGTATCTGACCCCAGGAATGTGTCAATAAAGTTTCCCCTTCCTGGGACAATGAATTCACGGTGTTCTTATTTCAATTTCCAGGAGTGTATGTTGCCGAGACGTAAGTATTCTCGAAATTTCGTTTCTCTATTTTAATTATTTTTTGACGTTGCGATTTTGTCTTTGGGTAGTGTAGTTAGTTAGTTACAAATTCCCTAAATCATCCTTTATCGAAATGATGTGGAACGAGTCAGTTTACAAGAAATTTATACGGGATTATTGTTAACGTTGATGAACACATGAACACATTATTGTTAGTACTACTCACGCAACTGCCCTCAATTTTTGTTTTTTACCGGCTACAAATTTTTTAGTAGAATTTCGTCAGTGGAGTAGAAGGTATTGTCCAGGAGAACTGATTTTAAATTAATTTTAAACTTACTTCTCTAGTTGTCAGACATTATATGTCATAAACTCCATTCTGAGCCTCTGATAGCCTTAACAGGGGGTAATAAAGGTCTTTTCCCTGTAGTGTTGCAGGTATAGGCATCACTGTTCTTCTCAAATTGTGATGGATTATTTACAATGAATTTCATAAGCGGATATACTTATTGTGACGCCGCAGTTAAAACGCCTAGTTCCTTGAAGAGGTGCATGCTTGACACCCAAGGGTGAAGGCCACATATTATTCTTATTGCTCGCTTTTGTGCGATCAGTACTTCCTTTCTAAGTGTTAGTGTTACCCCAGAAAATTGTTCCGTAAGACATTATTCAGTGGAAATACGCAAAATATGTCAGGAGGTTGATATACACTCCTGGAAATGGAAAAAAGAACACATTGACACCGGTGTGTCAGACCCACCATACTTGCTCCGGACACTGCGAGAGGGCTGTACAAGCAATGATCACACGCACGGCACAGCGGACACACCAGGAACCGCGATGTTGGCCGTCGAATGGCGCTAGCTGCGCAGCATTTGTGCACCGCCGCCGTCAGTGTCAGCCAGTTTGCCGTGGCATACGGAGCTCCATCGCAGTCTTTAACACTGGTAGCATGCCGCGACAGTTGACGGACTTTGAGCGAGGGCGTATAGTGGGCATGCGGGAGGCCGGGTGGACGTACCGCCGAATTGCTCAACACGTGGGGCGTGAGGTCTCCACAGTACATCGATGTTGTCGCCAGTGGTCGGCGGAAGGTGCACGTGCCCGTCGACCTGGGACCGGACCGCAGCGACGCACGGATGCACGCCAAGACCGTAGGATGCTACGCAGTGCCGTAGGGGACCGCACCGCCACTTCCCAGCAAATTAGGGACACTGTTGCTCCTGGGGTATCGGCGAGGACCATTCGCAACCGTCTCCATGAAGCTGGGCTACGGTCCCGCACACCGTTAGGCCGTCTTCCGCTCACGCCCCAACATCGTGCAGCCCGCCTGCAGTGGTGTCGCGACAGGCGTGAATGGAGGGACGAATGGAGACGTGTCGTCTTCAGCGATGAGAGTCGCTTCTGCCTTGGTGCCAATGATGGTCGTATGCGTGTTTGGCGCCGTGCAGGTGAGCGCCACAATCAGGACTGCATACGACCGAGGCACACAGGGCCAACACCCGGCATCATGGTGTGGGGAGCGATCTCCTACACTGGCCGTACACCACTGGTGATCGTCGAGGGGACACTGAATAGTGCACGGTACATCCAAACCGTCATCGAACCCATCGTTCTACCATTCCTAGATCGGCAAGGGAACTTGCTGTTCCAACAGGACAATGCACGTCCGCATGTATCCCGTGCCACCCAACGTGCTCTAGAAGGTGTAAGTCAACTACCCTGGCCAGCAAGATCTCCGGATCTGTCCCCCCATTGAGCATGTTTGGGACTGGATGAAGCGTCGTCTGACGCGGTCTGCACGTCCAGCACGAACGCTGGTCCAACTGAGGCGCCAGGTGGAAATGGCATGGCAAGCCGTTCCACAGGACTACATCCAGCATCTCTACGATCGTCTCCATGGGAGAATAGCAGCCTGCATTGCTGCGAAAGGTGGATATACACTGTACTAGTGCCGACATTGTGCATGCTCTGTTGGCTGTGTCTATGTGCCTGTGGTTCTGTCAGTGTGATCATGTGATGTATCTGACCCCAGGAATGTGTCAATAAAGTTTCCCCTTCCTGGGACAATGAATTCACGGTGTTCTTATTTCAATTTCCAGGAGTGTATTAGTTCCAAGATTAGCAATTATACAAAGAGTAGAAGTAGCTGAAGTTAATTGTTCGAGAAGTTCAGTAAAACGCTTCTTTCAGTGCAAGTTTTCGTAAGTATGTACACTCAAAAATTAAGAACGGTATATCCTGTTTATTGCTGCTGCTCATGCGCTACATCAGTTGTTGATATGACTTTATTTGTTGCACAGAACTGAATGTATTGTGTTTTTTCATAATTTAGAGAGTACATTTTCAAAGAACAGCTTAATAATTGTTTAGAAAACATTATTTGCCAACTCTTCTGCTGCTTTCTCTCTAACAGGGTTCATTATATGTCTAGTATTGTCTGCAAAAAGTACCAATTTTGTTTGTTGAATGTTAAGAGCAAGGTGAGCCACAAATATAAAGAGCCCAAAATTAAACCCTGTGCAACTCCCTCTATAACTTTTTCCCCCAGTCACTAAAATTTTTTGCCGTTCCAACACCGTCTAAATTCGCTTGTGATCTATCGAGGACAGTGGGGCAGCAGCTGGACTTAAAGTCTTGAATACTGAAAACTGAAACCAACAACTGTATTGTAGTTCAAACGTCGTTTATTCAAAACAGGCAACCAGTTTCGACGCGAAAAAATGCCTACTTCAGGTCCCAAGCGTAATATGCCATCGACGTACGAACTCCAATAACAACGATCAACAGAGTCTTCACATGGATGCAGCACAGTTTATAAGGCATGTTACGCCAGTACGTGCAAGCAACAAAATCGAGTCGGCGGAACCAATATCAACTGGATTCAGTAACTTTCACTCACAAGACTACCAGCGGGCAGACTGCAGGCGTACTGTCCAAGCTACTTGTTACCGTGCCACTGAACCGGATGGACACTGGACTCGTATTGAGGAGGACTGTGATTAAAATCCCCGACCGGCTACGCAGTTCATATTTTCCGTGACTTCCCGAAATCATTTGGGGGTAGATGCCGGGATGGCCTCTTCGAAAAGGGCACAGTCGGTTTCCGTTCCCATCCTTTCCCAGTCTGAACTTCGTCTCTAATGACCTTGTCGTTGGAAGTTACACACTAACATACTTCCCTTCCATTTACCGCATTATAGCTCTCAGAGCACCTTGAGCCATTATACTGAGATAGCTGTAACCACAGCAACCCATCTACTCTGAGTTCCTGGGGACACACTATCACCAGCAGTTCATAGGCCTGCAAGTCCTTTTGAAACTATACCTTAATCATGAACCCGATCTATAGCCCCCTTTTAATAAAGCAATCTGATTTCTGAAATTGTGTTTGGAGATGACAAAGTTAACACAAAGCACAACGAAAGAGGGAAGGGTTTACTCGGTAGTAAGAACTTCGTAGTCGAATTTTAACAGAAAACCTTATAGCACACGGTCTCAACGTATAATAAAATCGCGCCCTATAGACTAGATTTGTGTAGGGCAAATGTGCTATATGTTGTCGACGCTATCTCACAACCTGAAAATAGGGTGGTGAATGTAATTTATAATTAGGTCTTCCTCGCCGCAGTATAACTGGAACAGTTCCGTTACCAGTGTTTACCGTTATTACTGAAAATTTACTACGAAAGGTAAATTCAAGCACTGCAAGTATGTATAGCGCAACCGCTGAACAAATTTCCGAATAAATGAATAGGGTGTGTTTTGCATGCAGTAAGTCTCAAATATTCAGAAGTCCAGGCAAGGTGGTAAAATACCCTATGTGAGTAAAGGCATCAGATAACGAATTCGCGAAGCCTAAATGTATGAAAGGTACAGTATAATACGTGAACACATCTGATATACAAAGTCAGCCGTTGCATTTAAGGACAAACATCACAATCAACACAATGACACAAAATACGGGAAATAATTTTACAAGCTATTTACAAAAAGCTCTGCGAGTGAGGGAACCTGTTAGTCACTTGAATTTACGGATCGCCACTTGTTTTGCAACAGTTACAAAACGAGAATAAAGACACAACATTATGCACGGTAAATCCTCATGCGAAATCCAATGTGAAAAGGACACAATTTTACCTAACTTCGACACTTCCAATCATGTGAATGCAAGCAGAATGCTCGTGGGTTTCAGCAATCCCATCATTCTGTTGAAAGTTGCTGGTCAGAAGCGCCCATGTCATATATGTAACTCATGAATGTGAAATATTTCTCCTCCGGTGTGCTGTACTGGACGAAAGAACGAGATGAAAAATCTTTTGTGCTTCGAACTCCATGAGGCGACCAACCGAACTACGCGCGCACACCGCTCTGATTGACCGTCATCGGCCAAAGCTCTGGCATTGCTATAAGAGATTCCTGCTCTTTCCTAATTTGTAACGAGGTTATACAGGTGAACGACCATCTGTGAGTTGACAAGGAACTAACTCGTAACGTGGGTGTCCAGTGTGTGACAGTAGTAGTGACAAATCGACCGCCTTTCGAGAGACCTACTGAAAATAACCGCTCCATACTGCTTCCATTTCTCACCCACCGTTCCCTGTCACACTTCAGAGGCATCAATTACTTCATCTTGTATAGTAGTACATATTGAAATTGATGCCTCTTGAGCCGTGAGCCGACTCTTGTCGATACCCGAGGAGAACGGTCGAAGATGGTTTTGGCCGGGGCCCGATAGAAGTGGCGCTAAGAGGAAAAGGGAGGATTTAACGCTGCACAGCGGAGGGAGAGAGGTAAGCCTTGCTCGCCGGTAATGCGCTAGAGCTCTTGTTTGGTACGTCACCTGCTGTGAAAGATTGCAGAGGCGCCACACACTGCACTTGAAGGGTTGCAACCGCGTTTTCTCCGTATGAGGTGTACAGTAAGGAATGGAGCTATTGAATGGTGTCTTCCGCAGCGCATTGCGTCTTTTGCATTGAATTCTGCCACGAAAGGTTTAAAACTTGGCTGCAGGTTTCTGAGGCCTATTCGCTGGTAATATCCGGCCATCTCATCTGCACATCAAGATTGTGTTGGGTCTGGTCAGCTTTCATTTATTTGTTAATATGAGCCAGTGCGTCTTGTTCTGTGGGAGATTGATTTGATTGTACTGCCGCTGGCCCCGATTTGGCGATTTTAGAAGTATTTCTTTTGAACATTGTTTTAATTGGATTTACTTGTGCTGAGACAAATTTGTATTCTGGTTAGTTCCCCGAAGCCTATTAACGTAAAGTATGAGCCCACTAGTCAGTGATGTTAAATAAACTCGTGATATTTGAGTCTTGATATTATGAAGTCCAGTAAATGCGAAGCTCAAGCTTAACTAGTAATGCTTCTTGGCATGCAATTCGTGTTTTAATGTCCATTGACTGGTTACATTTCTTAAGTATTCAAGTGTACGGCATGTGTGTAACTTCCGTTTCTGCATGTTGTAGTCAAGTCAAAGGCACTAGTGCTGTTCGTAACTTGTAAGAACACACACGCACACGCACACACACACACACACACACACAAATCACTCCTACGGAGCCTAGGTTATTTGGTGTGTTGATTGCTACAGAGGAGCTTATTATGAACTGTTATTGCTTTTGAAACCTGTTTGTCTGCCTATCTTGTAACCGATCAAATATTTTAAGGTGTAATTAAAGTGTGTTACTTATCCTGTTATTGATTTTAAAATTTCTTTGTTGATTTGTTGATTTAAATTGCTTGGTTCAAGCTATAACATTGTCACTGTTTTTAAAAAATGTTTTATTTAATTTCAATTGATAATTGATTGCGAGTGCTGTGTTAAGCTGATTACTATACGTGTTTTAAAAGATGGCGCTAGATTTACTTGTGGAGACCCTGTGAAATAAAAAGCAGTTACTCTATTAAAACCTTACTATAGCGAAATCCAGTACCTACCTCTTTCCTTCTTCACGCAGCTGCGTGATGTGAAAAGTATCGGCCGGCCGAAGTGGCCGTGCGGTTAAAGGCGCTGCAGTCTGGAACCGCAAGACCGCTACGGTCGCAGGTTCGAATCCTGCCTCGGGCATGGATGTTTGTGATGTCCTTAGGTTAGTTAGGTTTAACTAGTTCTAAGTTCTAGGGGACTAATGACCTCAGAAGTTGAGTCCCATAGTGCTCAGAGCCATTTGAACCATTTGAAAAGTATCCAGAGTAAGCGACTGGTAGAAACGTCCAATTTATCGATATTGAATCAGTTACAAGAATCATGTGACTCTTGGCATCTGTAGACTTGAGTAGGGTGATATAATTGATCGAAACGCAGAGGATAGTTAGCTGAGATTGTCAATATCATGAAACAGTGGACCGTTGGATAAAATGATGCCGGCCGCGGTGGCCCAGCGGTTCTAGGCCCTTCAGTCCGGAACCGCGCGACTGCTACGGTCGCAGGTTCGAATCCTGCCTCGGGCATGGATGTGTGTGATGTCCTTAGGTTAGTTAGGTTTAAGTAGTTCTAAGTTCTAGGGGACTGATGACGTAAGACGTTCAGTCCCATAGTGCTCAGAGCCATTTTGATAAGGTGATGGCAACAGATATCAATGAAATGGCAACAGATATCAATGAAATGACAACAAATATGACATTTTTAGAAGATAATTTTTTCTCTAATTTGTATGTAATTTATTTTATAATCAATGTTTCTGGAAAGAAAAGGAGACATGTCAATTGTGAGATCGGGATCATTCTTTTCTCGAGCTGTTTCTTGTTCTTTACTGTGATATCAACTAGATATGAAGTTCTATACTTCCATCTTTTTCGAATTAAATTTCGGAATTTGATTTTAGAGAACAAACTGAGACAAAAGTAGATCGCATGCAGAATACAGAACACATTCTATGTGCGACAAAACAAACCAATTCCGTTTAGAAATTGCGTAGCCGTAAGTAGTTGCGAAGCAGCATCTCAGACGAGCGGAGAAAGCCAGTAGCCATCCTCCGCTGTTTGTTTCCGGCATTCCGAACACCCGTCGAGAATTGCTACTAATACCGCCGACTACTTTATGGCCCTCCATTTCTGAATGGAGCAACAAATTCAATTTGAGCCGCCGTTCCACTCACTAGCCCTTTTTTTACTGCCGAATAAAACCGTCCTGCGCAGCACGGTCTCGCTCTGTTATGGCTGCTCTGGCGTCACGGATGGGATTCTAAACGCGGCTGCCGACCGGCTTCGAGGCAAGTCCGTCCGCCTTCAGTGCGATAGCGATCAGCACTCTGCCGCTAGGAGCGCCCCGGTCGCTCATACTGCGCGGCGCGGCGCGGCGCGGCGGCTGAAATCCGTGGGCGGCGGGAGTCCACTGCAACCGGTTGCCTCTGCCGGCATTACTGTCACGAGGCTCTCAGCGTGAACTGTAATGCGAATAAAGTTTCCACCGGTCCGGGCAATCGCGCGGCCACATCTGATCTCATTTCGGCGGCCTGATATGATGATAAGTTCTCCTGGAGTATCGCGCATCGTGAAGATGGTATAGTTAAGATTTCGTGCCTTTACCTAAGCTCGTCCTAGATACACTGATATGAAATTGCCACGGATGATGTTAGCGTGACAACAGACCACACGAGTTTATTTTATTTTTTTTATTTCTTCCGCAAGTTGTCTGCTTTGTGCTATTATGACTATTTCACAACATTGAGGATGTGGTTGGGAAACTTTTCACAACAGTGACTGACTTTTATCCGACAGGGCCCGTGTTCAAAATGTAACGTTACTTTTCTGTAGCGTGAGGCGAAGACCACTCTAGGCCGCAGACAGAATCCATTCATTCGTAGCGACGTGTGTCGTGCGAGACAAATCCAAAAAGATTGGAAATTGGTGGTAAGTTCTGTGGAATCAAACTGCTGAGGTCATCGGTCCCTAGGCTTACGCACTACTTAAACTAACTTACACTAAGGACAACACACACACCCATGCCCAAGGGAGGACTGGAACCTCCGACGGTGGGGGGGGGGGGGGGGGGAAGGCTTGAGCAGTGCGAACTGGGGAAAGGCGCCTTAGACTATACGGCTAACCCGCGTGGCCGAGACAAATCACGCGGCGCTCTGCTGCGCTGTATCGATCGGAAATTTTTATTGGCGGATCTGGATCAATTATATGCTCTGCTACAGATACACTGTAAATGTGAATAAGCGTAGCTAATCTCGCAAAAGGGGTTAATATAGTAAAATGTGAAACTTCAGCACCGTAAACGTCTCATTAAAGTGATGTTATATCGTGGTTGGATGAATTTGTTTCCGTCTGCTGACACCTTCAGGGTGCTTATCTTGGCTCGCTACTGACCAAAGTGTATTTGCAGGTACCTGAGTAGGCCTACTACTAAAACAACGGTTGAAAAACGGCTAGAAGAATAAAAGGGCCACTGTAGAAGAGGAGAAACAGAAAGATGAGATGTTGGGAAACACTTTGAAGCTAGGAAACCACCGGATTCGATTTGATAAGTAATGGCAGCCACAAGCGTCTAGTTCGAAGGCAATAGAGGTTATTAAACGGTCTAATGATTTTCATTAAAAGTGGGAGTGTGTGTTTTCCACAATGGGATGATAGCAAATCACTCAATAAAGATTTACGACGTCCAATCGTGTTCGAGTCTTCTGACCATGTTGAGAGGCACCCACTTGCCTTTCTCATACTGTGGCATCAAGCAGTCAGGCCTGCAAGATGGGTGGTTTGCCAAGCGAGTGGATTAGCAACATGAATTCTCGTATCTTACGATTTTGTTACAAATTATCCTCCTGCATGAACAATACGCAACGGAAACACGCATCTGACTATAGAACCCTGTCTGCACACTACGCTCTGGCAATACCACACTTACTTTTTGTCTTTGATTTAACGGCTTTTATACAAATTCGGGACATTATGATAACATACAATTTAATGAAATAGGCCACTAATCTCTTTCTTTTCACTATTTGATTTATTCATTAGCACACAAATTCTACAACCTACGACAATATCATAAGAGAATTTCCATACTACGGTCTCGTAATCTATCTACCACAACTGTGCACTCCCTGGATCGGATGGTGGATCTTTTATTATACCTCACACCTCGCCTCTCACAATCATTCTCCAGAAACATTCCTCCAGATCGAGCGATGCAGAAGGAACAGGCATACCCACAAAATCTTCCGAAACTACCTTGCTACTCCCATGCAAAACACACATATTCAAATTACAAGACATACCCAATACAACAATCTGAAATAATACACAAAAACCGTTACAACTTCATCATTTTCCGCTTTCCCACTTCAATCAATATTTAACCCAGTTTCACTCGACACTGCCCCAATTTGTAATTCCAGTTTCCTACTGTGAACTCTGGAGATAAACGCTCGTCTTCCTGTGCAATGCAAGCCAAGTGGCGTTGCTGGAAAAACGGCCGACTCACCTTGATTTTCTCTCAGAGTTTAAATTCAGCGTCACACGGAATGATATTTCTTAAATACTTCAATTTATGATACACACGCAATTCTTAAATATATCAGCTTATTGTACACACGCTATTAATTCTCAAATATTTCAGCTTATGGTACACACGATATTAATTCTTAAATATTTCAGCTTATTGTACCCACGCTAGTATCTCAACTTATAACTACACGTGGCCCCTTTGTGACCGTTGGTTTACTATAATCCCTTTAAAATTACCTGCCTCACTTTGTAATTTTCCCCACAAAAGATCCTAGGAAAGAGAAATGATTAGTTCTAACTACTCTTAAGTATTCCACATCCATACCATGCCTCCACGCTTTCATTACGGAGCACAACAAAACAACAGGTCTTCACAGCAGAAGGTTCAGCGCCAGAGTGCCGAGTCTGAAACATGGCCGTCTTTTCGTTCTCTCGCACCTCTCTCGAAGTGGGAGAAGCACCTTGCTACCTTATTGGTCGGCCACATTTCAAACGCTCAAAAGCTCTGGTAACTTCCATCTCTTTGGTCTCACCAAAGGTACCCAAAGGATCGACTCAAAGATGCTCATATCGATTCACTATCTGTGGTTAGCAGACGACCATACATTCATTCATTTACACCACACAGATCTCACCAAACGGGATGTAGGGATTTATTTTGCGGAAGTGCACATGTGATCAATTAAATAAATAACTTGTCATTCTTTCCCACACTGGTATCCGGCTTCGCTGTATTAATTGAAATTATTGAGTTACTTTTACAAAAAAAATGTGTTGTTCTGACAAGAATTTCGTACCTATTCTCAATGTTGGGCGGTACTGTACCCTTTCATCACCGGCTACCCATGCAGAAAAAAAATGGCACGGTACTATCCTTGCAATGCGAGGGTAGTTCCGAACATTTTTTTTTTTTTTTTTTTTTTTTTAAGAAAACCGTATTAAAACAAACGTAGCAATCCATCAAAATAACCAGGCGGAGACCTTAGCCCCTGGTGACCTCAAATAGACGACCAAATTATATTGTACTCTCCACAATCCGGAGTAACGTACACATACAAATATATAACAATCCACATGACAAATAAAACATCACATCATAGAAATGAAAAAATAATATTGAGATAAAAATTTGCTTTAGTTACTGGGATCTTCGTTATTTTTATGAGTAGTCCAAATTTCAATAATTCTAAAACAAATAAAAAAAATACTAATTGTACTCATGAAATTTTAAATAGCTCACCGTCCAAACACAGAGCAAGTAATCTGACATTCATAAATTGCGCTGTAAAAACCCTTACACAGCAAAGTCTAAATACTAAACAAAATCAACAAAAAAAATTTCGTACACTAGTTACACGTAGAATGTCAGGCTCCATACCATTACTGTAAAATATACCTCAAGCCTACAGCGAAATAACTGAGAAGGAAAACAATGAAATATACCACAAGTTACATACTGGTTACGTAATATAGTTCGTCTAAGACATCATGTCATACCTCATTAACTATCCTCACCTAAGCAATTGCCACAACTACTCGACAGTGAGTTTATCCTTGTCCATCAGTACAAATACCTGCTGCTGAGCCAGTCAGTCCATCAACTTTGATCAATACACGCAGTAAATAGTTTAACAATAAGTGCTTGAATCCACCAGTAGCTTTCTTATCTTACTCTACTGTTCATTTCTCTGTTGTCACACATATAGACGACAAGAACTTGCATTTCGACTAGCCTTCGTTACACTTTAATGTGAAATATCACCACTGTGATAATAAAAATAAGTGGCTTCAGTCAAAACACCAACAAGATTATTACTATGCACGACATCAAAATACATCAGTTAATTCCGATATTTGTTGTGCAATGCAAATTCTTCTCCCCTGTGACAACCTTACTGATCAATGCTACAAGAGCCGCTACGTTAGTATTACGCCACTGGCTAATAATTAAAGCATCATTGTACCAAATATTCTAATACACATGCTACGTGAACTTGATAACCCAGAACAAACCAAAAAACAAACACTAACTATTCTAAACACAATTATTAATAAAATACAATTACGCTTGCTGTCCCTTCAGGAATGAAACATATAAAAAAACATTTACACAATTACAAATACATTATTCCCTATCTTGCGAGTCACACGGAAACATTTCATTCTGTGATTTTCTTGGGGTCAAAAAGTTTGCTGATAGTTTTCCTAGAACCACTGTCTCGGTGTCAAAGCTCTCCCATGGTTACCCGGACGAAAGTCTTTTAGTCACTCAATTCGGCATTTTGAACACGCACTGAACAGTAAACTGTATCTCTCATTAAACACAAATGTCATAGTCACTCTCAGAGTACCATCCACACGAATCTGTTCGTCCAAAAAAAAAATGGCCCTACAACTACTATTACCCACGGTTCTGTCCTTTCAGTTCATGGTGTAATTAAAAGTCGTAAGTTTCAACAAACAGCACTTATTCCCGCGCCAATCCAAGAAATGTCTCCTACTACAGACGCAAATGTCAATGTCCCACTCTAATTGTTCACCAAACGACAACCGTCCTCTAAGTATACCAAGTGTCCCACATGCCATTCACAAAGCACACTTAACAAGTCATTGTCAAAAGTTTATCGATCCCACCATTCAGTGGTCAAGACAAAACAAAACAATCGTCCTGTCTGCTACAGACAAAATCTTTTCCACCACTCACAACGTGGAAACACCAGGCCTTCACTTTCCACATTATGGAAAGTCGCAGTCATCTTGTTTCACGGCTCCACAGTCCAGTACAAGTTAATAGCTGCAGGTAAAAAATGCTCGCCGGGCTCTGTCGCGCCTCGTCCATTCAGCAGTAGCGTCGCTGCGCGTGCCGTTGAGCAGAAAAAACCACCCGCTGTTGCCTCCGCGGGATACCTTCCCCAGTCGTAAGGGTGGCGGATCTCATGAATGGCCAGTGATACGTGCGTGTCGCCCCAGGCCGTTGACCTGCTGTAGCGGGCGCGTGGAGTGTACCTCGTCCCGACAATGGAGTGGGGAGTGCCGCGGCTGTGTCGCCTGTCGTCGTGGTGACGTCAGCTCGGCCCGTTAGCGGTATGGGCGTTACGACACCCAATTAGCCAGATCTTCCGTGCATCTCGCAACATTACAAAAGGAAATTCTTACATTAAAATTATACACCCTAGTTTTCTACACAGACAACATACATTTATCTATCCTTTTTCTATAGACAGCCCACACTCGTGCTATTCATTGTACCTGTCGTCCCTCATACAAAACATGAAAGTGTAAAATAAAACAAAAGGAATAATAAGCAATCTATACCGCTCATAATTACAATACAAAACAGTAAACTACCCTACATCCTATCACAGTAAAAAATATTAGAAACTGTTGATTCTCACGCTACAATATACAATGAACCTTTTGTGCTTATGACACACTGAAATTAAAATCCCTTGAAAGTGTTCTAACAAAAAAATGAGAAAATAATCTACACAACTCTCAATTACCTACCACATGTTATTAAATAGTAAACTACTTTAACATCCTAACACAATAAACATTTTAGAAACTGGTGACTTTAAATCTACAACATATAATGCACCTCTGTGCTTGTGACAGACTGAAAATTCGTATCTCTTCACATACTTTACATTTCCTTATATATAACAACGTTTCTAGGACACGTATGACAGATCCTGACCTCACATCAAGGTTCATCCCAACAAACAATAAAACACAATAATCTTTTAGTTATGGATCGGTAGCATCCCCTTTTCAGGAGTGTGCGCATTGATCACACTACTCTACGACTCTCACTCACCAGACATCACATTTTCCCTCTCATTCATTCCATTAACACACTAACAGAATAGGTTTAGAAGTCAGTTAACCTTAACACCACCACACTCACTACAACATACCATACCTTTGCTCCCTTATACTCAACCACATAACACATGAAGCTGTTTCAGAGATAGCATTCTAGTCTCCGAATTCGTCCTTTCACTCTGGCACCTCTCTCCATCGGCTTACCTCTGCATTCACTTTATGCTAAATATCAACTTAGAATCGCGATATTTCATCTAAGAACAAAAATACACAAATTAATCAACCTGCAAAAAAAATAGCTGTACACATTCTTGGTACCGTTTTGATTAGTTATACTGGTACGAGGCTTCAACAACAACAAAAAATATTATTTTTCTCAAATCGCAATTGTTATGCTAAGAGTTAGATCTACACCTACATTACATCTTACGTCAGTATTCCACAACGTTCACCTTCTGGGTCTCATACTCCCTTTACGTCCTTTCACATTGTGCAGTTGTCCTCATCTCTTCATTCGTATTTCGGCTCTCCGTCCGTCCATTACTCCATCATTTCCTGGTCTTCCTTCGCCATTGGCATCAATCTCTATTGCAGCATACACAGGCCTCTCTGTAACATACATCTAAGACATCTCCACATTATTCAATTCTACTCACCTTTATTTTACCGCTGCTTCATCACGTCGAATCTCCCTTCATCATTCACACTGCTTCACGTCGATTCTCTCCTCAAAAATTCACCTTTATCCACTACTATTTATCACGTCGCTTCTCTATCTACCATCTTTATTCACTCATTAATCATCACGTCGTTTCTGCTTGATCCTTATTCATACGACAAAAAAAAACACGTACATACACCACTCTGTCGACTCCTGTTCATGACTCATTTGACCAGTCTATTCCGTCATACTTCCTGACATCCCGCCTGAAAATTCTTACGTTCGATTTGACCCTGCACAACGTTACACACCACAAATAAATACACTGACTATCTACCATAAATTGCCTACTTTAGATCTATCCTTAACTTTTCCATAATTTGATGTTAGAAATGTGATGAAGCCCTCGAGATTGTTTTCCTTTGATCGTCTCAATCAGTACAGCATTTTCATGTACAATCCGCCTCACTCTGAATGGTCCACTATACACAATAAAGAATTCGCTAGTTAGGAATATGTGCTTACACGAAAATTAAATGTGTGCAGAGAATATACAAGCTGGGAGAATTGGGCAGCCCAAGTGTTAGTAACTTTGGTGCTAGTGGCCTCTTTCACTAACACCAGATTCCGAACAACCATACACAGCACTTCATTATAGCTGTCACCACGACAATGACATACTATAGATCAGATGGCATCTAATTTAAAAACTTCGATCACAACGTTTACTTTTTACATTACGTGTTAAGTACCTGCAATAGTCAAATCATACTAATTAAACTGGACTCATTGGCATTACTACATAACATTTCTTTTACTTTACTGTTCGAAATAAAAATTTGCAAATTTTACTGAGATACCAGCCTAACAGATTCCATTACTGCCGTTTTATTCTCTGATCAGAAGTATGGTATTTTCATTCCTACATATTAGTTGAGTTTGTCTGCTACATAGACAATTTTCAGTGCCAGCTGCATGTGTTTTAGAGCAAGATATTAAGGGCTGATATGTTGGATTAGTTTCTCCTATTCTTCAATCTATTACGACATGAAAGAAATCCCCGGATTCCATGCTCTCCTGTCATTCAGATAGTTTCTACCCTCGACACTATCTGACCTGTCTTCGTTCACGATATCGCTCTCATTACCCAAGTGTTGAAATGACGCGGAATCGTCTAAGCCTCTGCCTGCCATCACTATACCTCTGCGCAATTTCACTGGCAATTTCGTTATATGGATCCTAATGAACTCCGCTGGTTCGTATGTCACATCCAAGTACCTGTTTCGTCTGAACATCTCCTGATAGCACGACACTGAATCCCTTATGCCACCTTCGTTACGATTTTGCATCATCAATATGCTTAGCGTAACCTGGTCCTGCTTACTTTTCGACCAGAATTCATTTAAATAGCTACTACAGTCTTTAAGGTCTTCCTGCATTTTCGCTCTAGCCTCGTCCCTCAAATAGTTATACACAAACTTCGTTTTGCGGAGCAGTCCCCTCAATGAAGGTAATGAGTCCTGAAATTGAGACAGCCTTGGACTATACCCAGTTGAGTCTGCCACCCGTTTTATCTGACACAACCGTTCTTCTGCCTCTCTGAATTCGTCTTCCTCTTTCTGCCTATTTTCGCTTTCTGAGTTTATCTCACTCTCCCTCTGCAATCTACCTGGTGGTGTGTCACCTTCGCTACTGCACGCTAATTGCAACTGTGCTAGTTCACTATGTTTCCTACTTATTTCTAATTTTGCCTCTTTAAGCTGTAATCGTGGTTGTATCTCCTCCTGGTCGGCATAAACCTCTCGCTGCGTACTGTCAGAGCCTGTTTCGCCTCTCATACTGATCTTTTCTACATCTGCGCTAATCGTATTCATTCTGGCCACTACCACCGCAACTTCATCCCTGTGTTTATTTAGCGCCATTTCCTGCCGTGTGACTTGAGCTTCTACGCTGTCTAATGCCCCTTGTTTATCTGCAAGTAAGTCCTCTACTATCTCTTTGATTCGCTCATCCGGCAACACGTCCCCACGTTCGGTAATATCGCTCTCTATTGCACTTACTCGTACCTCCAAATTATTGGTTTTTTCTTTCACAACATCACCTTCCTGCTGCACCGCATCCAGGTTCTTCTCCCCCTCATCTAACCGATTATTAACTGCGGGCAGACGCTCATCGATAACTGTGTGGAGCTTCCTCATTGCCTCTTTATTTCCCTTATCCATTACCTCCAATCTTTCCTTATTTTCCCTATCTCTCTCCTTATTATCTCTATTGATTGCTTCTAATCTTTCGTTATTTGCTTCCAATTTTTCATTTATCGCTTTAGTCTCCCTACTCATTGCTTCCAATCTTTCTTTATTCTCTCTATCCATTCTCTGTAAAAACTGCATTAGCCCATCGTTATTTCCTACTTTCGACGCGCTCACCTCGTTCGCCTGAGAAACCGTAGCTTCGCTAGGGGTAGCTACACTTTCACTCTCTACCTGACCGAGTCCCTGCTCGCCCGCGTCGTTGGGAAAGGCCCGGGTTTGGGGACAAAGCCCGCCACATAATGGGTCCCCTTGCAGCGGTCCACTGAACAATGCAGCCTCTTCGGAGTGCCTGCCGTCCCCACTCATTAACCCATCTACAGCTACTTCCCGCTGCACTGCTACGTTCACGCCAGAATCGTTATTCTCCATGGTGACTATACTTTTAGCCTGCGACCTAGTTACTACGGACATTACGCAAAAAAAATTATGAAACGATCTTCTAGCCTTGTGCGATACTGCAATTAATTACATAAAATAAAATAAAAGATCCTCACCAATCCAGAAAGAAATTGCAAACGGAAAAACTTTACTTCTTAGCGCTATCACAATATATTCCATCAAAAAATAAAAAAAATTAACAGCAAACCCTAACAACAAAATATCCTAACAAAAATGATCCTGGCAACAAAATTATCGTGACAAAAACGGAATCCTGGCAACAAAATTAAATATCCTGACCAATAAATAATCCTGGCATCAAATTAAATATCCTAACAAAAGGAATCCTGGCAGGGTCGAAATTATGAGAGGCACCCACTTGCCTTTCTCATACTGTGGCATCAAGCAGTCAGGCCTGCAAGATGGGTGGTTTGCCAAGCGAGTGGATTAGCAACATGAATTCTCGTATCTTACGATTTTGTTACAAATTATCCTCCTGCATGAACAATACGCAACGGAAACACGCATCTGACTATAGAACCCTGTCTGCACACTACGCTCTGGCAATACCACACTTACTTTTTGTCTTTGATTTAACGGCTTTTATACAAATTCGGGACATTATGATAACATACAATTTAATGAAATAGGCCACTAATCTCTTTCTTTTCACTATTTGATTTATTCATTAGCACACAAATTCTACAACCTACGACAATATCATAAGAGAATTTCCATACTACGGTCTCGTAATCTATCTACCACAACTGTGCACTCCCTGGATCGGATGGTGGATCTTTTATTATACCTCACACCTCGCCTCTCACAATCATTCTCCAGAAACATTCCTCCAGATCGAGCGATGCAGAAGGAACAGGCATACCCACAAAATCTTCCGAAACTACCTTGCTACTCCCATGCAAAACACACATATTCAAATTACAAGACATACCCAATACAACAATCTGAAATAATACACAAAAACCGTTACAACTTCATCATTTTCCGCTTTCCCACTTCAATCAATATTTAACCCAGTTTCACTCGACACTGCCCCAATTTGTAATTCCAGTTTCCTACTGTGAACTCTGGAGATAAACGCTCGTCTTCCTGTGCAATGCAAGCCAAGTGGCGTTGCTGGAAAAACGGCCGACTCACCTTGATTTTCTCTCAGAGTTTAAATTCAGCGTCACACGGAATGATATTTCTTAAATACTTCAATTTATGATACACACGCAATTCTTAAATATATCAGCTTATTGTACACACGCTATTAATTCTCAAATATTTCAGCTTATGGTACACACGATATTAATTCTTAAATATTTCAGCTTATTGTACCCACGCTAGTATCTCAACTTATAACTACACGTGGCCCCTTTGTGACCGTTGGTTTACTATAATCCCTTTAAAATTACCTGCCTCACTTTGTAATTTTCCCCACAAAAGATCCTAGGAAAGAGAAATGATTAGTTCTAACTACTCTTAAGTATTCCACATCCATACCATGCCTCCACGCTTTCATTACGGAGCACAACAAAACAACAGGTCTTCACAGCAGAAGGTTCAGCGCCAGAGTGCCGAGTCTGAAACATGGCCGTCTTTTCGTTCTCTCGCACCTCTCTCGAAGTGGGAGAAGCACCTTGCTACCTTATTGGTCGGCCACATTTCAAACGCTCAAAAGCTCTGGTAACTTCCATCTCTTTGGTCTCACCAAAGGTACCCAAAGGATCGACTCAAAGATGCTCATATCGATTCACTATCTGTGGTTAGCAGACGACCATACATTCATTCATTTACACCACACAGATCTCACCAAACGGGATGTAGGGATTTATTTTGCGGAAGTGCACATGTGATCAATTAAATAAATAACTTGTCATTCTTTCCCACACTGGTATCCGGCTTCGCTGTATTAATTGAAATTATTGAGTTACTTTTACAAAAAAAATGTGTTGTTCTGACAAGAATTTCGTACCTATTCTCAATGTTGGGCGGTACTGTACCCTTTCAATGTGACGTCACCTTAGTCAGTAGCGAGAGAGGGAGTGCGTCGGACCTTCGAAAAAACAACAACCTCTCTACAGTCGGAGAAGAAATGTTTAGATTCAACGAGAAATTCAGCCGACAACGGCATAATAGCACAAAATATTTCAATAAGTCGAACAAGGAAATATGACGAACTCGATCTCATAAGGAGAAATAAAAGATGCTAGCGAGATATCAACGAGCGAAAATTTGGACCATAATTGTGTTAGTACGCAGTTGTGACCTTCGGAAGGTGTGGCTTTTAAACTTTCGGCTCTCAGATTGTTTGTCACGAGCTCCGCCCCACTGTAGCCATCTATAGCCGTAGCGCCAAGCTCTGTGCAACATAATGACAACCAGAGCTCCCCTATTCGCAGGATGTTGTAGGCAAAGGAAATGGAGGCGGTAGAGGAGTCATCTCTGCCAATGTGTTTTGAAATCTTATACGAGAACACGTTGTTTACGCAAAAAGGGTACGTTTGCCAGCCTCACGCACATGTATGTTCAATACTGTTTTAACTATATAATAACTTCAAAATCGAAACGAGTAAGCCTAAGAAATTAAAAAAAACTGTAATGAAATGGAGTTAAGCCACTCGATTTACAATTTATAACTACATTGACAAAATCCAAAGGTTTTTCCTGAACAATGATATTCTCGAAATAGATTATGACTTTACTGAGACTTACGCTAAACGACGATAATGGAATGTAGTCGAATTAAATCGGGTGATGCTGAGGGTATTAGATTAGGAAATGAGACGCTTAAAGTAGTAAATGAGTTTTGCTATTTTGGGAGCAAAATAACTGATGATGGTCGAAGTAGAGAGAATATAAAATGTAGACTGGCAATGGCAAGGAAAGCGTTTCTGAAGAAGAGAAATTTGTTAACATCGAGTATAGATTTAAGTGTCAGTAAGTCGTCTAAATCTGTAAAGACTGTATCTATTATTTGATATTTAATATGCAAACTATACCAAAAATACGCGCTTTTGATACATCATCTATGTGCTGTAGGACTGAAACGGTATACTTTCGTGACACACAAGTTGTTTACCTACCGATATGTAGTTTTCTGTCATTTTTATAAAAAATCGTAGCTAAAACGACGAGTTTACAAGAGATCCTCGCATTTCCTGATGCTTTGAAACAGCTTTTATACATATCACGTATTGACTGAGAAAAAAAAATTGCCCACTAAATACGATATTTAACGCCATATAATTTGATGGCTTCTGTAAAACGGTGCCGCATTTGACTGGTTACGTTCCTCTCAACGAGGCAAAAATCTGACATCTCGGTTTCCCTATTTCATGGTCCGCTGGTAGTGGAACGTGGTATTCCAAATAAAACCAACAACGTTGAAGGCGGAAATCACGTTAACCAGATCGTCTCTTGTGCCAGCGACACTGGCTCTAGTGGTGTCGGATAGCCTAAGTGGTAAGGTAACTCCTCGCGATAAGCGGGAAATCCGGGTACGAGTCTTGACTTGGTTGGTTGGTTGGTTTGGGGAAGGAGACCAGACTGCGTGGTCATCGGTCTCATCGGATTAGGGAAGGATGGGGAAGGAAGTCGGCCGTGCCCTTTCAAAGGAACCATCCCGGCATTTGCCTGGACTGATTTAGGGAAATCACGGAAAACCTAAATCAAGATGGCCGGACGCGGGATTGAACCGTCGTCCTCCCGAATGCGAGTCCAGTGCCTAACCACTGCGCCACCTCGCTCGGTGACTTGGTCCGGCACAAACTTTCATATGACACAGATGGGTAGTACAGATATACCCAATACAGCTGATGGTAAAAGATTTTGCAACCCGGCAAATACGTTTAGAAAAGTATTTTAGCAACTGTAGGTTTGAGAGGTATAATATGCTGTCTAACAAAACTCATAGAGAATATCTTTCCTAGTGCTTTATCTATTCCATATTTTACTGTGAACTAAATTTCTACTTTTCTATAGCACAACATTTCTAATCTCTTCAGGTCCATTAATCCAGTGTTTCATTATCATACAACACAGTGCTTCTAACATAAGGGTCATGGAATTTCTTTGCCTTGCTAAGACACTGTCTCACTATAATAAATTCCTTGTTTGAGGAAATCTATCTTTCAGCTGTGTTGAAAGATTGCAGGGCGCTCTCACTTCTGATTAAGTGTCATGTTCTTAGGGAAGATGATCTTTATTACGATCTGACTTCATACATCATGATGAAATGGTGGGCAGTAGTTAACGCTCTTACTTGTGTGCTCTAGTGAAGGAATAGCGGTAAGCTTTACCTGTGTTCAAAGGAATAGGGTGCCGTTTTAAACGACTGCAGTAAAAGCGTACGGCGATTGAGGGCCAAGGGAAGCGGTTTTTTTTTTTTTCCTGCGGAACTTGGGTGAAAACATTTGAGGACTACCGAGTTCCACAGTCTCATTGTCCAGACACGTTGGACGGCGCTGGTCGGTTGGGGGCTGCACCCACGTAGGATGACTAGTGCCGAGGAGATGTCGCTGCAGTGGGCAAAGCAATGAAGACGGCCAATAAAGCAGAGGATGGGCCAGACTGCTGTGAGCCGTGGTAAAAATTGCTGTTTTGAAGAGCGCGCCGCAGCGCGTAGTGCGAAGCAGTCGCCCTCCGTTTCTCGCGGTGGCGCCGCTGTGGCAATCGCAGCTTTGGTGTCTCCCTCTGGTGGGAAAGGGGAAAGGTTGCCTGTTCGCGTGCATTTAAGGGGCGCTATGAGCTAACCAATCAGTCAGTCTCGGTCAGTCTCTCGTCCCCAGCTGGCTAGTCTGTCTCTCGTCCGCATTAGTTAGGCAGTTAGTGTCTGTCTGTCGTTCGGAGTGCTAGTATGTCTGTCGTTCGGATCAACCTTTAAAGCCGGCAAAATGAGAGTCTTTCCACTTCTACAGTAGGAGAACTCAGCGAGTGGTCGCCCGGTCGGGGCATAGTTCCAACATCTGAGTCTGCGCGTTAGGCCGCCAGTCTCCAAGAGTTTGCTCAGGCAATGGTCATTGGCGGTTGGATCAATCGGTTGGTCAGTCGTGCACTGACTCTCAAGATGACTTGTCCGTCTTGAGCGTCAGGGCATGTGAGGTCGCCACGTGAGTCCAGTGGGCCGCGGCGTATAGCGAGGGGTAGTGTCTTCGCGGTCGACACGAGAGCAACAGGAGTCAACCCACGGCATCGGTCTGGCCGGTGTGAGCTGCGACGCCGTGAGACGGGAGATCGGCGCGCCTTCCTGCTTCCGTTGAAGCGGCTGGCAGCGGACAGTTCGGGAGAGCGATTTGGGGGTGCTGCGGCAGGTCTTCTCGAGAAATCGCAGTTTATTAGAAGTTAAGTGATTGGCGATATGTTGCTTGATTTACTCTTGTTAAATTCTACTTGTTTTCTTGGTGAGATCACCAGTCGTTTGGCTTTGGGGTCGTCCCACCATTCTTCTCCGTTTGCCTACCCGCGGGAGGGTGGTTGTTTATAAATTGGGTGATCCGTTTTTCCCTTGTGGAGTAGGGGCGGGTTAGAGCAACCTTGTTCGGTAATCTCCCTATCAATCTACCATATGTAGTAGCTGTCTCTGTCATGTTTGTCGGATTTTGTGTGTTAACGAATTTATTGCTTGGAGTGTAGCGGCCTAATACCTGAAATATGTTTTGATCTTTGGATACTTTGATATTATTGCCTATGATCTTGAGAGGCGGTATCTGTGTACTGTAGAGCATCTTAACTATTGTTTGGCCAACCTTGTAGAATTTTATATAAGATTGAATTTCATGGGCTTTCATTTAAAGGATCATTTTAGTACATAAAGTTGCCAACCTTTCACCATAAGACTTTTCTTAGAAGTTGAAACCAAGTTGCACCTTCCGTGGCAAGGTTAATATTTTAATTGTTACTGTTTTGTACCATTTCCATCCCTCCTACGGGGGGTGCATAGTTTGTATGCTTATGTAAATTGTTAAAACTCTTAGTTTAAAGTTATCTGGTGAGTTTCAGATTTGCACCAGTGTAGTCTTTCAGAGGATGTTGTGAGCGGTCGTAACTACGGCCGTGTCAAAAGGGAGTGGCAAGATTCTCTGCCCAAAAGCTCATACAGCCAAAACTTGTTTCTTTCTGCCTCTGAAGAAACTGTAACTTTGATATTTAGAGGGTGATTTCTGATTATAATTTTAAATCTGTTTCTTTTTAAAAAAATGCTTTTAGGAACTATTAAAGTGAATAAAATTCCAATTTGTTAAAAGGAATTTAGTTATGATTTCATCAGTTACTCCCTAGCAACGACTTCCATGCTTACATAGTGTGATTAAATGTGTTAATGTTCTTGATGAATCGCTAGTAAATAAAATAAATTCTTAAGAATGTTCTTTGAAAATAAATCACGGTTCACTGAGGTTGTGGTCTCGTTGTGCAGACACGGTGGATGGCGCCGGTCGGTTGGGGGCTGCATCCAACTAGGCTGACAAGCGCCGAGAAGTCGCCACTGCAATGGACAGCGCATTGGAGACTGGCAATAAAGCAGAGGATGGGCCCTTGTTAGGCAGGAAGCTGTTGAGGCAACTGTGAGCTTTCTGTAAATTTCCGTGAGACAGGTCACTGGCGCCCAGACATCCAGACTGTGTGACAAAACATATTTGTGAAGGCACGAGGTTTTTAGCGAGTTTATGGCCTTTCTTTGGAAATTGCTAAACAGACGGAACAGGGGAAATAATAATCTTTTTATGGAGGGCTGTGGTTCCATCCTGGCCACGTCGTTAGCAAAAGACAGCGTAATCGCGTGGGAAAGAGGCCGCAAAGCTGAATCTTTTTCCTTTTTTCCCAATTTACTTTAAAGTCTATGGTTGGCCAAATCTGTGTATGCGGAGCAAGGGACATTCTCCCAGCTATGAATGCCGTGCTCCAGCTCGTGATTGGCTTGTGCTAAAGTGAGAGTAGTCTAAGATGTAAATGTATTTTGCTACCGAGCTGGCGAGGAAAGTGAAGAGAAAGATAAGTGGGCACTCTTGTACTGGCACTTTGGTAATGTGCCACTTAGAGCCTGTGCCAGTCACCTGCTGGACTGTCAGAGGTACTGCTTCTAGCATCATGCACACAACGTGTGATATGTGGGTAAACTTATTTGTCTTGAGTCGGCCGTCTAAACATCTTACATATTCCATCACGCATAGTCGTGGGACAGAGTCAAATTGGTTTGGCGGATTAGCAAACAAATCCACCTGCACACCAGAATCCACCGGGGTTTCAGGGACTCAAGTGGAAGTACCTGCATTCTGAATTAGCCGAACGTGATACCACATACTTGCATTTTTCAGGCGCGCGCTATTAATTACAGATTGCTGCCATCCATGATTTCAGTCACCGAAAGCATCGTGGTGTGCCGTCCTGACCAGCAGAAGGGTAAAGTATTCGCTGTTACGGCATAGGCCTCCAGTTTATGTTTCTGAGCACCCTGTTCTTTCAAACAATATTTTTCTTTGAGGAATAGTATAGATGCTTGATGGTGGCGTAGTTTTTATGTCATACCCCAGATTCACATCTAAGAAGTTGGATAAAGCGGTTAGTGTTTTGTGTCGATCCCCAACTGATCTCTTTGTCCACCATAGACCCCATATTAGTGAAAGCGTTTTGCAAATAAAACTGTTTGTGTGACGTTTCTTCAGCCAATTTTTTTGTCTTGTGATGTTAAGAACGAGCATAGCTAATGTTATTCAGATCACAACTCCTCCCTGTGTTCTGATTAGCATTACCTCTGCCATATTTATTAAAGTCTTGATTACAAAAGAAAGTTGCAAACTTGCAATGTCAGTCTGCTCCTAGTACCCTCTTTCGTTTGCAATTTTATGGGCAGTAGGTTATGATTCATCACACAACGAGATATGTTTTCCATGTCTTTTTCAACGTAATGGAATTCAGAATGTGTAGCAACAGCTTAAAAATAAAAATAAAATTATTGTGTATCTGTTGCTAAGTAACTGACTGAAAATAAATAAGCACATAAGTTTAATATCTTACTGATAACGCTTTTGTGGGCTGTGAAATAATAATTTTTACTGATACGCTTTTTTGGGCTGTGAAATAATAATTTTCTTAAGTTGTTGTCATCGGTTTCAGTACAAAGACTGGTTTGATATAGCTCTCCACTGTGGCCCCTCGTGTGCAAGGCTCACCTCTGCATAGTCGATCACAGTTAACTCCGTTACCGTATTTAATAACCAAAATTTATTTACTTCTTAATTGCCTGTTCATTAGTTATCCTAACTACCCATCTAATCTTCAATATTCACGATATTTCAAAAACTTTTTTATTGCTATCTCTGCTAACATCGTCCATATCTCACTTCTGTACAAGGCTGTACACGAGATAAATACTTTCATAGAAGACTTCCTTACACTTAAATTTACATATTTTCATTTTCAGAAATGCTTTTTCTGCTGTTATCACTTTTCATTTTATACCCATTCCACTTCGGCCATCGTCAGTTACTTTGATGCTAAAATAGCAAAACTCATGTACTACCTTTAGTGCCTTATTTCCTAATCTAGTTCCATAATCAGTACATGATTTTTATTCGAGTACATTCCATTGCTCTTCTTTTATGTTACAGTAGTTGACGTCCACCTTGATACCTATAATGAAGACTCTATCAGTTCCGTTCGACTAACGCCCCCTAGATCTTAACGCAAAACTTTCTCATCTTATTCACGATGTTTCGCCACCACCTCTCTAACCACGCTTCATAACCAGTGGCAAGACAGTAACTGTGAACACAATTATGCTGCCAAGGCTGGAATATTGTTGACGTAGCATAGTGCACGGGCCAGGCCACTGCATTGATGACCTGCATTGATGCTGGGGCACAGCACTACGCCATCTTTGTCGATTACAAGACCAAAAGCGGTACCCTATCATAATAAACCTAGCCCAGTGACTATAAGTACTGGTTGCTCAGGCCTAGCAGTACCTTGGCTGTTGCCTATACTGAAATCTACTAAAATGGTTCAAATGGCTCTGAGCACTATTGGACTTAACATCTGAGGTCATCAGTCCCCTAGAATTTAGGACTACTTAAACCTAACTAACCTAAGGACGACACACACATCCATGCTCGAGGCAGGATTCGAACCTTCGACCGTAGCGGTCGCGCCATTCCAGACTGTAACGCCTAGAACCGCTCGGCCACTACCGCCGGCTGAAATCTCACGTGGTCCACTCGTATTTGTCCACATCTAGCTGCATCGTCCACTAGCTGATAGTCTATTTGCTTCCAGGGCTCGAGTGGCAAACAACAAGAAAGGTCCCACCTTGAGGGTGACTTCGACCACTTTCTGGGTATCTTCCAAGGAATCGAGGGTTTGTGAGCAGTGCGCTAGCCTTACACCTCTACCACCACTGTTATGGCATGGATATTCTACATGTGTGCCTACTGCCTCTGACAACTTGACATCTGCACGTCTGAAGTCTGGAATGAAGCCCTAGCTGTTGCTGATTTCCCGAGCCAGTAGTGTACCGCCCTTATAGTCTTCATTTGGTGCGAGCCAGCGCGTGGCCGGAAGCATTGCCGAGCAATCCACCACTGGCTGGGGCTCAATGCCCGCTGCCTTCTCATGGCCTTTGGATACTACATGATATCAACAGAGCAATTCTGAATCTGTAACTGCCGATCATCTTAAGCGCCATTATGAGGCAACCATCCTGGCATACAATGGCGTCCACAGTCCTTCCACTATTGCGATGCAACGTAGCGCTGGTAGTGGTGGTTGTGGTGGTAGTGGTGAACGGGATTTAAAGTTGTTAGTGATGGACTTCTAGTGGCCTAAATGATACAGTGGAGACGATTGCGTAGGGCTACTATGTGGATCGACACAGCCCAACCAATTGCCTTTAAAAATGAATCATGCACTTCTGTTGGAGTCTCCCTTGGATATCTATGGACCATAGTTTGTAGCTAGCAGTGGTAATTTCCGCGTGCGATCACTATGGGGTAGAAGACCACGGTTTTGTGTCTCATGATAGCTGTTTGACATTATTGTGATGTACCCCACTTTGGCAGATACCTATTTATGCCAGCCGTTCGAATTGACATGAAGTGTCAATGGACTCATGGCCTTAGCTTGAAATGACACTTCGTTCACGCAGTGAACAGTATGTATAAGGCAAATTGTCATGTTCACGACTGGTTAGTACAGCACGATTTTCTGAATTACAGTGAGAATACAAGTTTACTTTCACTTTTGCTGCCCAGGTGGCTGCAAGTATTTTCTGTGATCAAAAGAGTATTGAGAAACCGGTTTACGAAGAAAACTTGTGCAAACCATGAGAGTGGAGCAAAATGCTTTTAGAGAATTTTATTTGACTTGTTATTCTGAGGTCGTCTTCTTTACTGAAATGGTCGGGGTCATTGCATGGACGTAGTAGAAGGTCAAATTGAGAAAGTATCTGGACACCCGGCTGAAAATGACTTAGTAGCTTGTGGCGCCCTCCATCGGTAATGTTGGAATTCAATATGGTGTTGGCCCACCCTTAGCCTTGATGACAACTTCCACTCTCGTAGGCTTGCCTTCAATCAGGCGGTGGAAGGTTTCTCGGGGAATGGCAGCCCATTCTTCACGGAGTGCAGCACTGAAGAAATGTGTCGATGCCGGTCGGTGAAATCTGGAACGAAGTCGGCGTTCCAAAACATCCCAACGATGTTCTTATAGGATTCAGGTCAGATCTCTGTGCAGGCCAGTCCATTACAGGGATGTTATTGTTGTGTAGCCACTCCGCCACAGGCTGTGCATTATGAAGAGGTGCTCGATCGTGTTGAAAAATGCAATCGCCATCCGTGAATTGCTCTTCAACAGTGGGAAGCAAGAAGGTGCTTAAAACACCAATGTAGGCCTGTGCTGTAATAGTGCCATGCAAAACAATATGGGGTGCAAGCCCCTTGCATTAAAAACACGACCGCATCTAACACCACCGCCTCCGACTTTTACTCCTAGCACTACATACGGTGGCAGATGACGTTCACCGGGAATTCGTCATACCCACACCCAGCCATCGGATCGCCACATTGTGTACTGTGATTCGTCACTTCACACAACGTTTTTCCACTGTTCAATCGTCCAATGTTTACGCTCCTTACACCAAGCGAGGCGTCGTTTGGCATTTACCGGTGTGGTGTGTGGCTTATGAGTAGCAGCTCGACCATGAAATCCAAGATTTCTCGCCTCGCATCTGCCATAGTACTTGCAGTGGATCCTGATGCAGTTTGGAATTCCTGTGTGATGGTGTGGATAGAGGTCTGCCTATTACACATTACGACCCTCTTCAACTGTCGGCAGTCTGTGTCAGTCAACAGACGACGTCGACCTGTACGCTTTTGTGCTGTACGTGTCCCTTCACGTTTCCATTCACTATCCCATCGGAATCAATGGACATAGGGATGTTTAGGAGTGTGGAAATCTCGCGTACTGAAGGATGACACAAGTGATACCCAATCACATGACCACGAGCGAAGTCTAATAACTACTGAGGTCGCTGATACGGAGGACCTCGTGACAGCACAATGCACTTAATATGAAACACATATGATTTGGTTGGGGGGTTCCGGATACTTTTGATCACTCAGTGTATATACATGTTTGACTGCATACGTAACGAAGCAGTTAGAGACAGCGTAATTGGACAGTTAATTAAAGGGCATCTTAATTAATAAATGAAAACAGTTACACAATCCTCATGGCGTCATATGTTTGCCAACTTACTCACGGTTCACCACTAATGTTTAGATTGTAATAACTGGATGGCTGACTGTCAGTTTCAATTCATTATTCAATATTTTGCGTGGTTTTGTCCACAAATAAAATTTGGTTAGAGATATCTAAATCATGACTACAGCGGTGAAAGGAGCAGATCTTTTCCTGTAAGAAAAAGGTGCCATAAATTTTCGTATAATAATTATTCAAGGTACAGAGAGCAATGACTGAAATTAAGCACTGTACTGGAAATAATGTTTTTGTTGAATTCTGATTTTGGGGAAACTATTTAAGGTAAAATTAAGCGTAATATGTCATTTTATTCAGACTTTTAGCGAGCTTCTGATGATGCTTCTAGTTTTAAGAGTGTGGTATTGTATAAAGACTTGTAAATAAGGCTGGTGATTTCTCAGTCTTCGAGTGATGTAGATGCTTGGGATCTTCACGATAGGGTGGACCGAATTTATAAAACGGTGGCGGCCACCTTGCTCGTTCGCGCTTGCTTGGACGGAACTGAGGAGACAGGTTTCGTGGTGGTTTGGGCGCTGATCGAGCCGCATACTTTTAGAACGCAGTTTTTCTTGATAGCAGTCGCAATACTTAGAAATATTCCGTGCTGTTGCTGAGTGGGGGCTTAGAAAAACCCGCAGTGGTCAGCACTCCGATTTATTCTGTCACTAGTTCCGTGGAACTTGCATTTAGCACATGTTCTGACTGAAGAGTGATCTTACACTTCCGAAATCTTATTTAGTCCGTTTAGTGGGGACCGTTATGCCAGGACTGATCGTCTCGTAGGACTACTCTATTGTGTGACTGTCGGATTTATATTTTCTGTATTTAGTGTAGATCCGAACTTTGAAGGACTTTGAGCTGCGATCACGTGCTGTGGTACAGTTTATTTTAAATATATAGCGTACTTACTATTGCTACAATGCTGGAGGCTCGAGCTATTTAAATCTGCTTAAATTCATTGACGAGATTAATCACGAGTCTGCAGTCATAGTGTGACAAAGCAGAATAAACTGTTATTATTGAACTTTAAAAATTGTAGTTGTGGTACGTTATTTAGATTACTGCACCTATATTCAACCAAACGTTGTTTAATCTGATTCATACAGCAGGAAACATTTATTATTTTATTTAAGAAAAGCGCACAAAAATGGTTCAAATGGCTCTGAGCACTATGGGACTCAACTGCTGTGGTCATTAGTCCCCTAGAACTTAGAACTACTTAAACATAACTAACCTAAGGACATCACACACATCCATGCCCGAGGCAGGATTCGAACCTGCGACCGTAGCAGTCGCACGGTTCCGGACTGCGCGCCTAGAACCGCGAGACCACCGCGGCCGGCGAAAAGCGCACAGATACGATAGGCAGCACCTCCTGAGACAAAACAGAAACAGAGCCTAAAAACTTATTTGTATAATATTTAGCCTTACAAGTCGCAGTTGCTTAAGGAAAATTGTCACTGATGCCGGTGTTACGACTTTTAAACGTCTCGCTGATCGATGCGACCCTAACAACCCTTATCAAAATGTATTTAAATGATAAGAGACGCGCCGTGACTTGTTTGGGTCCGCAGATTGACAGTAAATTCCTTCTCTGACTGGCGCAGCTCAGGGGTGTAGCGAGTGTAGTGTGCCTCGCTGGGACCCACGGCTCGTGGGTTTGCTTCCGGGACGTCTTTCGTGACATTGGGTTTTTATGAAGAGGAAATTGAACTGTTACGCAGATAGGTGACGGAAGTAACAGCGTCTCCCAGGGAATCATGAGAAATTAATCTTTCAGAAGGAAAATAGTCTCTGTAGCGAAATTGTTTTAATGTCAATGACGCGTTTCACCCTTTTGGGATATCATCAGATTGTGTAAAAGTAACTGGATACGCGACCCTTTAATCATAAAACCACATATGATGTAAAAGACACCAAGGTAACCGGATATACAGAGAGGTCAATTGATCCTGACCCGGCCAAATATCTCACGAAATAAGAGTCTTCTTTGTAGAAGAACGAAACTTGTCTAGCTTGAATGGGGAAATCAGATGGCACTATGGTTGGCCCGCTAGATGGCGCTACCATAGGTCAAACGGTTATCAATTGCGTTTTTTTAAAAATAGGAACCCCCATTTTTATTACATATTCGTGTAGTTCGTTAAGAAATATGAATGTTTTAGTTGGATCACTTTTTTCGCTTTGTGATAGGTAGCGCTGCAGTAGTCACAAACATATGACTTAAAATTTTAGACGAACAGTTGGTAACAGGTAGGTTCTTTAAATTAAAATACAGAACTTAGGTACGTATGAACATTTTATTTCGGTTGTTCCAATGCGATACATGTACCTTTGTGAACGTATCATTTCTGAGAACGCATGCTGTTACAGCATGATTACCTGTAAATACCACAGTAATGCAATAAATGCTCAAAAATATGTCCGTCAACCTCAATGCATTTGGCAATACGTGTAACTACATTCCTCTCAACAGCGAGTAGTTCGCCTTCCGTAATGTTCGCGCATGTACTGACAATGCGCTGACGCATGTTGTCGGGCGTTGTCGGTGGATCACGATAGCAAATATCCTTCAACTTTCTCCATAGAAAGAAATCCGGGGACGTCACATCCAGTGAACGTGGGGGCCATGGTATGGTGCTTCGACGACCAATCCACCTGTCATTAAATATGCTATTCAATACCGCTTCAACCGAACGCGACCTATGTGCCAGATATCGATCATGTTGGAAGTACATCACCATTCTGTCACGTAGTGAAACATCTTGTACTAACATCGGTAGAACATTACGTAGGAAATCAGCATACATTGCACCATTTAGATTACCATCGAGAAAATGGGGGCCAATTATCCTTCCTCCCGTAATGCCGCACCATACATTAACCCGTCAAGGTCGCTGATGTTCCACTTGTCGCAGCCATCGTTGATTTTCCGTTGCCCAATAATGCATATTATGCCGGTCTACGTTACCGCTTTTGGTGAATAATGCTTCGTCGCTAAATAGAACACGTGAAAAAAATCTATCATCGTCACGTAATTTCTCTTGTGCCCAGGGCGGAACTGTACACGACGTTCAAAGTCGTCGCCATGCAATTCCTGGTGCATAGAAATATGGTACGGGTGCAATAGATGTTGATTTAGCATTCTCAACACCGAGATTTTTGAGATTCCCGATTCTCGCGCAATTTGTTTGCTACTGATGTGCGGATCACCCGCGACAGCAGCTAAAACACCTACTTGGGCATCATCATTTGTTGCAGGTCGTGGTTGACGTTTCACATGTGGTGGAACATTTCCTGTTTCCTTAAATAACGTAACCATTCGGCGAACGGTCCGGACTCTTGGATACCGAGCAGCATACATAGCACACGCACGTTGGGCATTTTGATCACAATAGCCATACATCAACACGATGTCGACCTTTTCCGCAGTTGGTAAACGGTCCATTTTAACACGGGCAATGTATCACGAAGCAAATACCGTCCGCACTGGGGGAATGTTACGTGAAACCACGTACTTATACGTTCGTGACTATTGCAGCGCCATCTATCACAAAGCGAAATACGTGGTCCAACTAAAACATTCATATTTCTTTACGTACCACACGAATATGTAATAAAAACTAGGGGTACCTACTTAAAAAAACGCAGTTGATATCCGTTTGACCTATGGCAGCGCCATCTAGCGGGCCAAGCATAGCGCCATCTGGTTTCCCCCTTCAAGCTAGACGACTTTCGTTCTTTGTAGTTTTTTCGTTTGATGCTTATTTCGTGAGTTATTTGGCCCGGTCACTATCAATGGACCACACTGTATAATCCGTTCGTCACGTAACATCCAAATCATGAAGTGGACCTTGGGCACATCAGCCTGTTCCGCCGTGGCAGTACAAGACAGGGCCACACTTACAAAACTGCGATATTAGCCGCACTCGGCACAGTTGTGGAGTGGGAAAATGTTTAGGAATTAGTCTTATTACGTCAATATAACTATAAATAAGTTCCGTCGTCGGTGTTTAACCAAACTGATAAAGCCGAATGGGAGCTTTTGATCGTTCCCACATTTGTAATGGGCTAAGACATTAATCTCCTCACATCGAAACCCGTGACTCGGATGCTGGACAGTCACGTCGTCTCGATGTGGCACGAGCGATCGGATTCCGTGACCCACTTGCTTTCACTGACTGTGTTTTTGCGCTTGCAACGGACTGCAGCCGCCGCCTGAAGTAACGGACACATGATGGATAAAAATATTGCCGTTTCACGCCAGTTTCCGCCGACTGCTCTCTGTTGTTGGGGTGTCACGGAGAGCGGTTCAATGAACCGCCACGGAAGCCTCTAACAAAGGGCCTCGGGAGTCGAGACTCAGGACGTGAGCACATGAAAGCAGACACGGCGGGCCGTTAATGGGGGCGCACTGACTCTGCCACCTGTTTAGCGAGCTCTGCAATTTCCTTCGAGAAGGTGGCAGTTACAGTGTCTTGTAATACAGAGTAGGTAGAAGAAGCGAGCCGCGCTTTTGTATCGTTCCTAGTTGTCCCACTGTAGCATTCCTACTGTAACTCACAACTCAGTGCAAGCTCTGAAGCAGTTTTATACATTTGAAAGTATGACGTAAAATCACCATCTGTGTCAGTCTCAAGGAAAACGTTTTCTGTTACATTAATAACAATTATTGTACACAATTCTTCTGTTTCAGAAAAAAAAGCCACACACGACTTACTTTAGATTGTCCGAGAGCACGTTCATTTCTTTTGAGACCATCGTCTGGTGGCTAATGAGGAGATATATCCATAAATGATGTTGCCATATATTCCACAAGATGATGCTAAAGGATCTGAATTTGTAATTCCAGAATGAGATTTTCACTCTACTGCGGAGTGTGCGCTGATGTGAAACTTCCTGGCAGATTAAAACTGTGTGTCGGGCCGATACTCGAACTCGGGACCTTTGCCGCTCCCAGGGTAAATGCTCTTCCACCTCAGCTACCTTATAACCCCTCGTATAGGTACTGGGTGGAGCCCACATTTATAATAGTGGGCCCTGCACATTACTCATACTTCGTAACTGGAAAATGTGTGATGTTTATTCGTTCACTAAACCAAACATTCGATAAGAAACACATTCCGCTGTAGATACGAAAGAATAACATTATTTAAATATGTTCTGAAATCAAATTGTCCAAAAGCCTGGCACAGGAATCCCGATACGTGAATACAGGGATCAAAAATGAATACATAAATTTTCGATTCAGTTGTTGTAATACACAAACATTAAAAAAAGCTGATTTCGTGAAGCTTTAAAAAAACTAAATTCAAAAAAATTTAATGAAGTTGTTCACAAATTTCGCTGAGAGATAGCTTTACGGCTGTTCGAATTTTAATAATAGCAGTTTTCCTTGTGTGTTGGAAGATGTCTTCCAGTGTTATTTGCACTTGTTAGTTGTGGCGACGGCGTAGTATGCCCCAAATACAACGAAAACTAGAACACTTACATTCTTCGTGATGTGAGTAAAATCGATGCTGCCATTGTAATAGTTCTAGCTCCGCTTCCGTTGGGTATATTGAAGACTGGAAAGTAATCCTACCGGCCGATCGGGGTGGCCTAGGGTTCTAGGCACTACAGTCTGGAACCGCAAGACCACTACGGTCGCAGGTTCGAATCCTGCCTCGGGCATGGATGTGTGTGAGGTCCTTAGGTTGGTTAGGTTTAAGTAGTTCTAAGTTCTAGGGGACTGATGACCGCAGAAGTTAAGTCCCATAGTGCTCAGAGCCATTTGAACCATTTGAACTAATCCTATCGTCGCACGTTAACGTCCACACATGCAAAATGCTACGTTGCCTCCACATGAAATTGTTTATTTACTCACTCTGACACTTTCAGTGTATGCAGTCTCATCGCGCTGCAGAGTACTCTACAGAATTCACCAGTTTTTTAATTTGTTTTTTTGTTTTTTCTTTCGTGCGTGCCACACCAGCGAGCTGAGTCTTCCAACAACCATTACAGCTATGCCCACAGTCAATGTTACGGTTCCCTCTGACAGACAGTTGACTGTCGATGTTTTTCGACGCTCTATTCCTAGCATGGGATTTTCACCTGATTTTATTGTAAGTGCCATGAAGTTTTAAATGATAAGGAAACACTGTAAATGAGAGAATGCTAATAATAAAAGGTATGTACCGTAGCATATACACTGAAATCCCCAAGAAACTGGTATAGGCATGCGTATCCAAATACAGATATATGTAAACAGGCGTTTCACGGTGCTGCGATCGGTAACACCTATATAAGACAACGAGTGTTTGGCGCAGTTGTTAGCGGTTACTGCTGCTAAAATGGCCAGTTATCAAGAGCGATGGGCCTCAGCATTTTCGAGGTAGCGATGAAGCGGCGATTTTCCCTTACGACCATTATACAAGTGCACCATGAATATCAGGAATCTGACAAGACATAAAATTTCCGACATTGCTGCGGCCGGGAATGGATCCTGCAAGAACGGGACCACCGACGACTGAAGAGTATCGTTCAACGTCACGAAAGTGGAACCCTTCCGCAAATTGCTGCAGATCTCAATGCTGGGCCATCAACAAGTGTCAGCGTGCGAACCATTCAACGAAATATCATCGATACGGGCTTTAGGAGCCAAAGACCCACTCGTGTACCCTTAATGACTGCACGACAGAAAGCTTTAAGCCTCGCCTGGGCCCATCAACACTGACATTGGGCTGTTGATGTCTGGAAACTTGTTGTTTGGTAGGACGAGTATCGTTTCAAATTTTGGACTTGTACGGTTATGGAGACAACCTCATCAATACATGGACCCTGCGTGTCAGCTGGTGGAGCTCTGTAACTGTGGGGGGCATGTGCAGTTGGAGTCATATGGGGGCCTTCATAAGTCTGGATACTACTCTGACAGGTGACACGTACGTAAGCATCCTGCCTGGTAACAAGCATCCAATCATGTCCACTATGCATTCCGACGGACTTGGGGAATTCCAGCAGGACAATGCGACACCCCACACGTCCTGAATTGCTGCAGGGTAGCTCTAGGAACACTCTTCTGAGTTTAATCACTTCTGCCGGTCCCAGACTCCACAGACATGAACATTATCTGGCGGGATGCCTTGTAACGAGCTGTTCAGAAGAGATCTCCACCCCCTCGTACTCTTACGGGTTTATGGACAGCCGTGCAGGATTAATTGTGTCAGTTTCCTCCAGCACTGCTTCAGACGTTAATCGAGTCCATGCGGTACTTTTGTGTGCTCGTGGTGGCCCTACACGACATTAGGCAGGTGTACCAGTTTCTTTGGCTCCTCAGTGTACAAAGCTGTTGCATAATAACAAGTCTTACTAATAAACAACTCATAAACGGTCAAAGATATATACCGTGTGACATTAATGCAGTAATACAAAAGGAGAAAAAAATACTACTTAGCATCAGAAATGTGTTCGTAGAACAATTTGTTTAAGAGTTTTTTTTCTGGAAGTACGTACTGTCATTTTACTACGTAACTTACACATAGGCCTAATTGGGGACATTTTATCGGTGATAAACGTGTTCCGTGAGACGAATTCCAGTATCATTTTCCAGAACCATATCCTCAATCACCATCTGGATTTCGTCACCTGAGCCACAGTGATGTCCACGGAGTCTTTCCTTCAGTGTATGGAACATGTGAAAATCTCGGGCTTGATTATATGGTGGGTGTGGCGCTGTCGTGAATTAGAAGTGGTGGCCTGGCTGGCGTTGTTACAAGAGAACGTTTTCCTGCTCGCCACGAATTTTCCTGAAGCGCACTTTTACAACTCGGAGGTGATGTGTCGTCTTGAGGTCATGCCAGTGGTCAAGGAAACTGCTTTAACGCACGTCGGCGGCTGAGAAACATCACACAGTTACATCAGTCCAGGCCCCGAAGCTTTGTACATGCTTACCAAGTGCTGCATAGTGGTAACATCATGCTAACATCTCCACAGCCATTACCACAAATTGCTTTTATTCTTCGATAAATTTCAGCTGATGCATCACCTTGTCCTGTTAGAACTGGATATTTCAGCCGCAGGGACTTTCTCCGTTCACGCTGTTTCTCTACGGCTATGATAGCTACGTAACTAATCACCGCAATAGCCCGCTGATGACCGAGGTCGTAGCCGAGACTAAGCTTACTGGCAATATGAAGTACGCTGTGTGAAGAACAGCGGACGCAGCCCAGATCGGATACAGTGTATGGCGCACTGGTACGAATAGTAGAATCAGGGCAGTTGTATTGCGGAACCTTAATGATTACACTACGAAAACAGATAATTCGTACGTAATTCGCTGTCCCTCTCGGGGCTGTTTACAAACTATAGTAAATAACTTTGTAAGAAATACGCTAAATGGTGATTTCACGTTGTAAATATGTTACTGAACTGTGGGCGCTCTCATGCATATTTGTCTCTGGTACGTACTGACTTCTGTTAATTAGACAACAACTAGAAGTGAAACGATTGTTTTACAATATTTGAGGCGTAACATGAAGTTTAAATTTTAGCTTTTGTACTCATTATTTCTTTGTGTCAGCATTATTACTTCCTTTTCAAATTGTTCTTGCCTTCTCTCAGTATTCACCGGAAATATTGATTTCATTTTTAGTAAATTCATTAAAACATGTCATTGAAGATCCTGACAACAGCGAACGAAATAATTTCCATCAAAATCATTAAATTGTCTTTTCACTTGATTTGTGTGCTTCCTCTATAAATATATCTTCTGGTGCCAACAAATACATTGCTATTCACAGATTTTACTTCAAAAATTAAAGTAATAAAGGCAAATTTACAGAGTTACAATAACCATCTACAGAACGTCCAACCGTGTCAGTCTGCAAGCATTTCGCAAACATCAGTCACGCTAGAGCCAACTTTTTGCATCTGACATCCGGAAACCCATGGATCAAGGCAACCAGGTGGGTGCAGTATTTCTTCGTTTGACTCAGCACCTCACCAACAGTTTGTAAAGAAACTACATCATATGGAACATCAAATGAAATTTATTTGGACAGCTTCTTCGTAGGAAGGACAAAGCACGTTATTTTATATGTAGCAGAAGTAACCTCAAGAGTACCGCAGGGAACTGTAAAGGGACTTCTGCTGTTCATGTTGCATATGAATGATACGGCAGACAACATTAATAGCTACATAAGACTTGCTAATGACGTAGCTGTTTATAATGAAATAAAATGTGAAAAAATCTGCACAAATGTTATGAAATATGCGTAGAGGAACGATGTGGGAGACCTGCGACGCCGTAATAGGCAAGGTCCTAATGGAGGTGGTTTGCCGTTGCCTTGCTCCGACCGTAATGGGGATGTACGAAGTTCTCATATTCTCTCTCTCTTTACATGCAAACTATCAGTCCTATAGAATGATAGCGAACAGGACCTTTTAGATGGCAACGTGCTTGAAGTGTTCAGAAGCGTAAGACAGTGCACTACACAAGAAGTACAACTCTATCATTACAATATCAATGAGTCACAATTGGAATCAGCCAACTTATAGTAATACCACAGTACAACAATTTGTGTGGGTATGGAATGGTGGTCTCGCGGTAGCGTTCTCGCTTTCCGAGCACGGGGTCTGGGCTTCGTTTCCCGACGGGGTCAGAGATTTTCATATGCCCCGAGATGACTGGGTGTTCTTGTGTCGTCTTCATCATCATCATTAATCCCCATTACGGTCGGAGGAAGGCAACGGCAAACCACCTCCATTATGACCTTGCCTAGTACGGCGGTGCGGGTCTCCTGCATCGTTCCCCTACGCTCCGTCAAAAAGCATGGGACTTCATTTCCATTTCCATGGAATGGAATGATCGTAGAGGCTGAGTCGTAGGTAACACGAGGTAGAAACCTCTAGTTGACTGACAGGCTTCTAGAGAATTTTGATTAGCAGGGCCTGCCGGAAGTATACAAAGAAGGGCAGCACGAAAGGTTACAAATTTGTTTCACTCATCGGAGAGCGTCGCGGACATGCTAACGAACATAAATTGTCTGATGCTTGAAAATAGGAATCAACTACGAATGAAAAACTACTTACTAAGTTTCAGTAATCAGTAGTGAGGAGTCTAGGAATATACTACTGTCTCTCCAGTAGAGTAAAGCAATCAGAGCCGTTGCATAAGCGTTTAAGCAGTCTTTCCTCCTCCACTCTACACGAGCTGGAATGGCATGAAGCCACCGTACATATAGGGTGATTCAGCTGCCACTACTGTAGTGTTTTACGTAACCTGCAGCGCCTTTAAAACCATGCACGAGGTTCTCACATTCTCTCTCTCGTTACATGCAAACTATCAGTCCTATGAAAAAATAGTGAACATGACCTTTTAGAGGAAATTTAATGTAAAATTTTGTACTGGGATATGTTTTTGCTGGAGACCACGGTTTTCGAGTTACTCACTTTGTACGTTTTTACCCCCATGAACCACGGACCTTGCTGTTGCTGGGGAGGCTTGCGTGCCGCAGCGATACAGAGAGCCGTACTGTAGTTGCAACCACAACGGAGAGGTATCTGTTGAGAGGCCGTACAAACATATTGTTCCTGAAGAGGGCAGCATCCTTTTCAGTAGTTGCAGGGTCAACAGTGTCGACGATTGACTGAACTGGCCTTATAACATCAACCAAAACGCCCTTGCTGTGCTGGTACTGCGAACGTCTGAAAGCAATGGGAAACTAAAGCCGTAATTTATCCCGAGGGCATGCAGTTTTATTGTATGATTAAATGACGATGGCGTCCACTTGGGTAAAATATTCCGGAGCTAAATTAGTCCTCCATTCGGATCTCCGGGCGGGGACTACTCGATATCAGGAGAAACAAAACTGGCGTTCTAAGGATCGGAGAGTGGAATTCGGATCCCTTAAAAAGGTTGGTAGGTTAGAAAATTTAAAAAGGGTAATGGATAGGTTAAATTTAGATAGAGTGGGAGTTAGTGAATTTCGGTAGCAGGAGGAGCAAGACTTCTGGTCAAGTGAATACAGGGTTATAAATACAAAATCAAATAACGGTAATGCAGAAGTGGGTTTAACAATGAATAAAAAATAGGAACACGGATAAGCTACTACGAACAGCATAGTGACGCATTATTGTAGCCAAGATAGACACGAAGCGCGCACCTACCACAATAGTACAAGTTTATATGCTAACTGGTTTTGCAGATGACGAAGAGATTGAAGAAATGTATGATCTGATAAAAGAAATTATTCATATAGTTAAGGGAGACGAAAAATTAGTAGTCATAGGAGATTGGAACGCGATTCTAGGAAAGGGAAGAGAAGGAAAGGTAGCAGGTGAATATGGACTGTGGGTAAGGAATGAAACGGGACGCCGCCTGGTAGAATTTTGCACAGAGCATAACTTAATCATAGCTAACACTTGGTTTAAGAGTTGTGAAAGAAGGCTGCATACATGGAAGAGCCCTAGAGACACTGGAAGGTTTCAGATAGATTATATAATGGTAAGACAGAGATTTAGGAACCAGATTTTAGATTTTAAGACATATCCAGAGGCAGATGTGGTCTCTGACTTCAATTTACATATTATGAACTGTAGATAAAAAGTAAAGAAACTGCAGAAAGGTAGAAATTTAAAGAGGCGGGACCTGAGTAAACTAAAAGAACCAGAGGTTACAGAGAGTTTCAGAGAAAGTATTAGGGTATGATTGACAAGAACAGGGGAAAGAAATACAGTAGAAGAAGAATGGGTAGATTTGAGAGATGGAATAGTGAAGACAGCAGAGGATCAAGTACGTAAAAAAGGCGTGAGCTGGTACAAATCCTTGGGTAACAGAAGAGATGTTGAATTTTATTGATGAAACGAGAAAATATAAAAAAACAGTAAATGAAGCAGGCGAAAAGGAATACAAACGTCTCAAAAATGTGATCGACAGGAAGTGCAAAATGACTAGGCAGAGACTGCTATAGGACAAATATAAGGATGCAGAAGCGTATATCACTACGGGTAAGATAGATACTGTCTACAGGATAATTCAAGAGACCTTTGGAGAAAAGAGAACCACCTGTATGAATGTCAAGAGCAGAGATAAACCCGTCCTAAGCAAAGAAGGGAAAGCAGAAAGGTGGAAGCAGTACATAGAGGGTCTATACAAGGGCGATGTACTTGAAGGCTGTATTATCGAAATGGAAGAAGACGTAGATAAAGATCAGATGGGAAGTATGATACTGCGCAAAGAGTTTGACAAAGCATTAAAAAACCTAAGCCGAAACAAGGCCCTGGGGCAAAGTTCTAGTAGAACTACTGATAACCTTTCAAATTCTGAAGGTGGCAGGTGTGAAATACAGGGAGCGAAAGGGTATTTACAATTTGTACAGAGACCAGATGGCAGTTAAAAGAGTCGAGGGGCATGAAAGGGAAGCAGTAATTTAGAAGGGAGTGAGACAGGGTTGTAGCCTTTCCCCAACGTTATTCAGTCTGTATATTGAGCAAGCTGTAAAGAAAAGAAAAGAAAACTTTGGAGTAGGAATTAAAATCCATGGAGAAAAAATAAAAACTTTGAGGTTTGTCGACGACACTGTAATTCTCTCAGAGACAGCAAAAGACCTGGAAGAGCAGCTGCACGGAATGGACAGTGTCTTGAAAGGAGGATATAAGATGAACATCAACAAAACCAGCATACAGTATCGTTAAGTGTAGGCAGCGTCATATTTGTAACAGTGATCCATCATTGCTGCAACACTAGAAATGGAACATCACAGTTAATACTCGAAACGATCGAAATCCAGCTTAGACGTAACATTTTGTGGTACACTGCCGAGTTGGTGATATGTCTAGTTCTCCGCGGTCTATGTCTTCCACCCAAGCGTTATTGTTATCATTTTATGTGCAATTCCAAATGCATTTTTGCAATACAGGAAACCACATTCAAGAAGCCTAGTGACTACACCTTACCTTGTCATCCAATAAGTTTTCATCTGGCACCAGATGATACGTGGGCGTAGTAATCTATTAACGCGACGCTTAGAGATGGCTGACAGAAAGGCCACCAGTACTATAATGTACTGTACAAACAACAACAACAATTACAAGTTGTTCCAGTAAGACACATGTAGCAGGATATTATAGCACGAACACAATATCACTGACTGCATTCATAAATAAAAGCTTACTTAGGTTTATATGAATAGGGAGAAGCAATCAATGTCAAAGAACTGGGAATAACTACCAGAGATACAACAACGTATCAGTGAGCCTTATCAACGTTACATAGCAAGTCAAATATAGGTATATGGTACAAACTTATTTTATGCTTGTACAGTTCTTACATGATTTACCGATAGGACATGCGGCAGAGGACATCTAACGTTAATTATGCACTTCCATCACGGATACTTCCCAGGGCACCTGTAATGGGATTGGTATTGGAGATTTATACTTCGTTCTGCGACTCAAAACCAGAAGGTGATTTAAATCATACGTCTTTTTTGTGGGAGTGATTTGCAGAACAACAAATTACTGTGTGCAAGATACCTTACAATTTTAAATTTCAGTTTCCTACTAAAATCAACTCAATTCTCGTGTAAAAAAATGTAAAATCTGGAGGATTAATAATGCAGTTTTTAAGAAAATGTAATTTACACATTCACTGAAGTGACAAAGAAATTGGTATAGGCATGTGTATTCAAATACAGAGATATGTAAACAGGCAAAATATGGCGCTGCGCTCGGCAACGCCTATGCGGGGTGGTCCATTGGTAGTGACCGGGCCAAATATCTCACGAAGTAAGCATCAAACGAAAAAACTACAAAGAACGAAACTCGTCTAGCTCGAAGGGAGAAACCAGATGGCGCTAAGGTTGGCCCACTAGATGGCGCTGCCATAGGTCAAGTGGATGTCAACTGCGTTTTTTTAAATAGGAACTCCCATTTTTATTACATATTCGTGTAGTACGTAAAGAAATATGAATGTTTTAGTTGGACCACGTTTTTCGCTTTGCGATAGATGGCGCTGTAATAATCACAAACGTATAAGTACGTGGTATCACGTAACATTCCGCCAGCGCGGAAGGTATTTGCTTCGTGATACTTTACCTGTGTTAAAATGGACCGTTTACCAATTGCGGAAAAGGTCGATATCGTGTTGATGTATGGCTTTTGTGATCAAAATGCCCAACGGGCGAGTGCTATGTATGATGCTCGGAGTCCTGGACGACATCTACCAAGTGTCCGGACCGTTCGCCGGATAGTTACGTTATTTAAGGAAACAGGAAGTGTTCAGCCACATGTGAAACGTCAACCACGACCTGCAATAAATGATGATGCGCAAGTAGGTGTTTAGCTGCTGTCGCGGCTAATCCGCACATCAGTAGCAGACAAATTGCGCGAGAATCGGGAATCTTAAAAACGTCGGTGTTGAGAATGCTACATGAACATCGATTGCACCCGTACCATATTTCTATGCACCAGGAATTGCATGGCGACGACTTTGAACGTCGTGTACAGTTCTGCCACTGGGCACAAGAGAAATTACGGGACGATGACAGATTTTTTGCACGCGTTTTATATAGGAACGAAGCGTCATTCACCAACAACGGTAACATAAACCGGCATAATATGCTCTATTGGGTAACGCAAAATCGACGATGGCTGCGACAAGTGGAACATCAGCGACCTTGTCGGGCTAATGTTTGGTGCGGCATTATGGGAGGAAGGATAATTGGCCCCCATTTTATCGATGTTACTACAAGATGTTTCACTGCACGACAGAATGGCGATGTACTTCCTACATGATGGATGTCCGGCACATAACTCGCGTGCGGTTGAAGCGGTGTGGAATAGCATATTTCATGACAGGTCTATTGGTAGTCGAAGCACCAAACCATGGCCCGCACGTTCACCGGCTCTGACGTCCCCGGATTTCTTTTTGTAGGGAAAATTGAAGGATATTTGCTATCGTGATCCACCGACAACATGCGTCAGCGCATTGTCAATGGATGTGCGAACATTACGGAAGACGAAGTACTCGCTGTTGAGAAGAATGTCGTTATATCTATTGCCAAATACATTGAGGTTGACGTACATCATTTTGTGCATTTATGGCATTAATGTGGTATTCACAGGTAATCAAGCTGTAACAGCATGCGTTCTCAGAAATAAGTTCACAAAGGTATGTGTACCACATTGGAACAACCGAAATAAAACGTTCAAACGTACCTACGTTCTGTATTTTAATTTAAGAAACCTACCTGTTACCAACTGTTCGTCTAAAATTGTGAGCCATATTTTTGTGCCTATTACAGCGCCATATATCACAAAGCTAAAAAAGTGGTCTAACTAACACATTGATATTTCTTTACGTACTACACGAACATGTAATAAAAAATGGGGTTTCCTATTTTTTAAAAAATGCAGTTGATATCCGTTTGACCTATGGCAGCGCCATCTAGCGGGCCAACCGTAGCGCCATCTGGTTTCCCCCTTCAAGCTAGACAAGTTTCGTTCTTTGTAGTTTCTTGTTTGACACTTATTTCGTGAGATATTTGGACCAGTCACGATCAATGGACCACCCTGTATAAGACGAGTGTCTGCCGCAGTTGTTAGATCGGTTACTGCTGCTACAATGGCAGGTTATCAAGATTTAAGTGTGTTTGAACGTGGTGTTGCAGTCGGCGCGCGAACTATGGAACACAGCAGCTCCGAGGTAGCGATGAAGTGGCAATTTTCGCCTACGACCATTTCACGAGCGTACCGTGAATATCACGAATCTGGTAGAACATCAAATCTCCGACATCATTGCTGCCGGAAAAAGATCCTGCGAGAACGGGACCCATTGACAAGTTAAGAGAATCGTTCAACGTGACAGAAGCGCAACCCTTCCGCAAATTGGTGCACATTTCAGTGCTGGGCCATCAGCAAATGTCAGAGTGCGAATCATTCAACGAAAACTCATCGATATGGGCCTTCAGAGCAGAAGGCTCTCTCGCGTACCCTTGATGACTGCACGACGAAAAGCTTTACGCCTCGCCTATACCTGTCGAAACTGACTTTTGGCTGTGGAAACATGTTGCCTGGTCGGACGAGTCTCGTTTCAAATTGTATTGAGCGGATGAACGTGTACGGGTATGGAGACAACCTCATGAATCCATGGACCCTGCATGTCAGCAGGGACTGTTCAGGAAGGTGGATGCTCCGTAATGGTGTGGAGCGTGTGCAGTTGGAATTAAATTGGAGCCCAGAGATGTTGTATACGACTCCGACAGGTGTCACGTACGTAAGCGTCCTGTCTGATCAGCTCCAACCGTTCATGTCCATTGTGCATTCCGACGGACTTGGGGAATACCAGCAGGACAATGCGACACTCCACATGTTCAGAATTGGTACAGAGTGCCTCCAGGAACTCTCTTCTGAGTTTAATCACTTCCGCTGGCCACCAAACTCCCCAAACATGAAGATTATTGATCATACCTGGGATGCTTTGCGAAGTGCTGTTCAGAAGAGATCTCCACTCTCTCTTACTCAGCCTTGCAGGATTCATTGTGTCAATTCCCTCCAGCACTATTTCGGACATTAGTCGAGTCCATGCCACGTCGTGTTGCGGTACTTCTGTATGCTCCCGGGAGCCCTACACGATATTAGGCAGGTGTACCAGTTTCTTTGGTTCTTCAGTGTACAAGGATCAACTACTGGGCGTTCCACACGTACTAAAACAAATCTGTTGTTGGCATCAGGTTTCGTTGCAATGTATTAAGGTGCTGGCTACGTAACATTTACTCTAAATGGCAGTAAAATAAAAAAAAATGTTGCTATCCTTTAATTAGGTAGAGCTGTCGCAATTTTGTAGTCAAGTAAACATTTCATACCCAGTAGTTAATGTCTCTCTAACGTTTCACACCATTTGCAATCTACTTTTCACATGTTCCAGTCCTGACAAAGAGGAATTACAATTATTAAAGAGTTCCGCCGTGCAACAGATTAAGTCTGAGCCACAAGCTCCTGCCTTGGACTTAGCGTTGCGCAGTTTATACACTGGCTCCCATGGCCTCATCAGTCAACGTGTGTTCACTCCTTGCAGGGCAACAGCAGTCCGGTTTGGTTAGTGGAATTGACTGCATCCCCTTTGATGGCAGCGACAGTATAACTGCTGGTGTAATTCACATTCAGTTTCCTCAGACAAGCAAATGTGTTCCCGAAGAACTCACAGATTGAAACATTTGTTGCAGTCTGCACTGGAATAAATTTATTTCCTTATTCGCGACAGAATATTCCAATGCAGAATTTTTAGATATCAGTTCTATCGAAGACGTTGTATTCTTCATATTTATTATTTCACACTTTATTCACGTGTACTCTCATTGTCAGTGGTATTTACAACATCAAGGTTTCGGTTAAGTACGTCAGCCACCTCCGCTTCGCCCATTTCCGGAAGACCTGTGACACCTTATTTTTTGGCTGCTATTTGAACTATCACTGATGTTTATATTGAGATGTGTAATCTAAGTTCAGATAAGTGTGTTTGCTGACAAATCCGTCAGCAGTACGTTCCTGTCTTCAGTACAGAAGTGGAAGAACCACTTTAGGGTACATTCTCAGCGGAACGTTTTTGAAAAAAAGTAGTTTCATCGTTTAAATTCCCTCTTACTTTCCGCAACATTATATCTGGCTTATTTAAATTCTTGAAAAGCGTAGCTCTAATGGGAATTACTTATTTTAATCCTACTGCATAAAGCCTGTGCTATTGCTTAGCTTAACTCTGAGAGGGCAGAGCTACTGAAATAAACTTGATTACTGACAGCTACCTAAAATATTAGTTTTTATATTACTTCATATCACAAAGGTAATATTATGAACGAAAACAACATTGACAGCTGGTAAAGCTAGATTTTAATCAACCACGCTAATGGTTTTAATTCTGACAGCCGCATCTTCAGATGCAGTGAACTTATTTAAGAACTGAAATCTAATTATAAACTATATTGCAAGTTTCTGCTATTATGTGAAGTTTATTAGAAGACTTACACTAAGAACAATTATTACATTAATTCATCATATATGAACCAACGTTCTTAGTCAAAGTATTGCCTTTCCATGAATAATGTCAGAATTCAAAAAAACTAGACGAACGAAGGATAATTGAGAAGGTTCTTGGAATGTTTCGGGGTAGATCGGACAGATATACTGGCCATTTATTGCATGTCCAAGTATCTATAAGGAAATGAAACAGTGTTGAAGGTTTACATGGCTCATAGCGTAGTTAAAACAGTGCAAGACCATAGGTGTGGTATCGATAGTTCCAATGCCACAGCGTAGGTGCACGCTCGTAGGTTGTCACTACGACAACGGGCGAACTACGCCGACCACAGCGCCCTCTAGCCGACGCTGTGGAGCTCAACGAGCAGACGACGTAGCAACTTAGCTTCTACTGGTAACAGGGCAAGCCATTATAGACTTTGCCTTTGTAACTTCTAGTAACTGTTAGATTTGAAACATGAACGGCTTCGCACCTACATGCTCATCTGTACCAAAAGTTAAGTAATATGTTTGTATATGTTTATACACTAGTAAAGATGCTTTAACTTTACTTTCAGTACCGAAGTGCTTTACCTCACCTGCTCCTACTCGTTTCCTTCATTCGGCCCATATTGCAGATCACAGGAGCAGACCCACGCGCCGCCTTCCAGGCGGGATAGAACAATAGGTATAGAGTAGAATGAACTAGGCACACCGCTTCCTTACCATCTCAAGCGAGGCACGGAAGGCGCAGCTTGCAACGGTAGGTCTTTTCTCCACCGGCCTTCAAGAAACTACCGGGGTAAGTAGTCCCTATCACGTGGGCGCTGTGTCACAATATAAACGTTAAGAGCGCTTGGTTACTCCTTTACAGTGTAGTTCATCGAACAAGCATTCGAAGTTTTTCAGACTATTATGAGGCTTTGAATCCAACTGACTATACAACGTGTTCCTCATACAATCTTTCTTATCTTTAAAATTCCCACTTCCTCCATTAGATTAAAAATCAGGACTTATTCTTTTCTATTGTAAGGGGTGTGCCAGAACTCTCCGTTACATTGAAAACAATATAGCCAACTTAACGCTATTCTTGGCATTGTGTAAGCACTCAGATATCGATAGTAACAATCTGAGGGTGAAACATGGGGGCGCGTATCTAAGCATTATTGGGAGACGAGGTCTGTCGGCGAGAGTGGAAGTAGTAGTGTCTGTCGAGTGCTCGGAGATAGATGACGTGTCACGCTGCCCTCACGTCGGTGATGGCAGATCTTACCACACTCAAGGCCTGATTTCATATATATAGCCAGAACAGATTTAGGTGGGTTAACTAGGCTCGAGATGGAATTAAAGGTAAAATTCGCAAGCATAGCGCAAAAGCAATTGCAGGGTTGGGCTCGTGATTGTTAGTCCAAGTTTGAAATAATCCCATGTTTTGCTTGTCACTTAAAGAAGCCTCCTTATCCTCCAAATAATAAAAATTATTCTCCACATCTAATTAATAAATTTGCTGTGGTTATTAAATGTTAATGTAAGTTTGAAATTGGCTCTGAGCACTATGGGACTCAACTGCTGAGGTCATTAGTCCCCTAGCACTTAGAACTAGTTAAACCTAACTAACCTAAGGACATCACAAACATCCATGCCCGAGGCAGGATTCGAACCTGCGACCGTAGCGATCCTGCGGTTCCAGACTGCAGCGCCTTTAACCGTCGGCCACTTCGGCCGGCGAGTTTGAAATTGAAATACTTTGTTAATCTGGCATTCAACCAGGATTGATACCTATGTTATTGTCATTGTCTGTTATTTCTGAAGTTTTAAATAGACTTAATTTATGGACGCCCTTCCCACAAATTATTTAATAATTCACAGGATGCAAAAAAACTCCTTTTTATTAAATTCATTCATAGTAACGATAAGATTTAGCCGCTGTTGCTGCACGCTGCGGCGAATTCTGTAAACCACATGGAAAAAGGCAGTAATCTAAAGAGGTGAGCGCAAAACGTAAGGCCAAAACAGAGACATTGACACGCCACGACATGTCATGTAAGCTAATCCAGTAAATTCCGTTGCAGAAATGAGATTCTGTATCAATTGTAAATTCTTATTCAGAAACGCAGTCAGACAACTTAGGTATTCATTGTTACAGGTTTATACGTCCCTGTAGTTTTTCATATTGAAAGACGCAGTCGGATGTAACGATCTGTTGAGGGCGTAAAGGACAGTGAAAATCACACTCATACAACACCCACACAGTCTTATGCAGGTTAGATTCATTTTACTGATAGTCAGGTTGCTTATCGAGTCCATTTTCACATACGAACATAGGCAATAACATGCTGCAGCTACGTTAGGCTATGGAAGAGTAAAAGGTTTTGAACAAGACCTGTAATACTATGCTCCGCTTCCCGTAGGTGTGAGGTTAATGGAGATCTGGAATTTGTTAAATTAAGATGTTTCTGGAACCTTTTACTGAAGCACCTTCCAGTTTGCGCTGTGTATTTTTTGGGTCAGTTATTACGTTTAATACAAAGAGCACACGCTACGTTGTATATGATGATTTCAACGGCACAATACTCGCCGACACATGGCACATACCACTATCAACTGCCTAAGTGATACTGATGTACTACCGAGTCAAGCAAGATCCCCCGATTTGCCCCTGATTGAACAGCTCGGACGCCAACTCTGCCCTAGTGGCAAAATACAGTGTTTCGAGAACCAGTTGTGCGGCAACCTGCGTCAGGAGACGATACAATGGCTTTATGACATCCTTCCCGTCTGAATCAGTGCATCGATCCAGGCTACAGTGGGAGGAAAGTCACACTGTTGCGCTGGCCCATCTGCGAGCTCTTTGTAAATTTTACTCGAGTTTTTATTACTAAGTTACATCACAAACCCTCTCAGTCCATGAAGTTTCATTCTTCCTCCCCTCCTGGGTGCTTCTCATTCTTTGTCACCCAGTGTACCTCAAGGAGTAATGCACCACGTAAAACAGTCTGCCGTAAACCGTAAACAGTGCTAAACTCTACCTTGGACACATCACACACGATTGTGTGTTGTTTTTATGATACGCTCCTGGAAATTGAAATAAGAACACCGTGAATTCATTGTCCCAGGAAGGGGAAACTTTATTGACACATTCCTGGGGTCAGATACATCACATGATCACACTGACAGAACCACAGGCACATAGACACAGGCAACAGAGCATGCACAATGTCGGCACTAGTACAGTGTATATCCACCTTTCGCAGCAATGCAGGCTGCTATTCTCCCATGGAGACGATCGTAGAGATGCTGGATGTAGTCCTGTGGAACGGCTTGCCATGCCATTTCCACCTGGCGCCTCAGTTGGACCAGCGTTCGTGCTGGACGTGCAGTGCAGACCGCGTGAGACGACGCTTCATCCAATCCCAAACATGCTCAATAGGGGACAGATCCGGAGATCTTGCTGGCCAGGGTAGTTGACTTACACCTTCTAGAGCACGTTGGGTGTCACGGGATACATGCGGACGTGCATTGTCATGTTGGAACAGCAAGTTCCCTTGCCGGTCTCGGAATGGTAGAACGATGGGTTCGATGACGGTTTGGATGTACCGTGCACACTATTCAGTGTCCCCTCGACGATCACCAGTGGTGTACGGCCAGTGTAGGAGATCGCTCCCCACACCATGATGCCGGGTGTTGGCCCTGTGTGCCTCGGTCGTATGCAGTCCTGATTGTGGCGCTCACCTGCACGGCGCCAAACACGCATACGACCATCATTGGCACCAAGGCAGAAGCGACTCTCATCGCTGAAGACGACACGTCTGCATTCGTCCCTCCATTCACGCCTGTCGCGACGCCACTGGAGGCGGGCTGCACGATGTTGGGGCGTGAGCGGAAGACGGCCTAGCGGTGTGCGGGACCGTAGCCCAGCTTCATGGAGACGGTTGCGAATGGTCCTCGCCGATACCCCAGGAGCAACAGTGTCCCTAATTTGCTGGGAAGTGGCGGTGCGGTCCCCTACGGCACTGCGTAGGATCCTACGGTCTTGGCGTGCATCCGTGCGTCGCTGCGGTCCGGTCCCAGGTCGACGGGCACGTGCACCTTCCGCCGACCACTGGCGACAACATCGATGTGCTGTGGAGACCTCACGCCCCACGTGTTGAGCAATTCGGCGGTACGTCCACCCGGCCTCCCGCATGCCCACTATACGCCCTCGCTCAAAGTCCGTCAACTGCACATACGGTTCACGTCCACGCTGTCGCGGCATGCTACCAGTGTTAAAGACTGCGATGGAGCTCCGTATGCCACGGCAAACTGGCTGACACTGACGGCGGCGGTGCACAAATGCTGCGCAGCTAGCGCCATTCGACGGCCAACACCGCGGTTCCTGGTGTGTCCGCTGTGCCGTGCGTGTGATCATTGCTTGTACAGCCCTCTCGCAGTGTCCGGAGCAAGTATGGTGGGTCTGACACACCGGTGTCAATGTGTTCTTTTTTCCATTTCCTGGAGTGTAGAACCACCAACATGGATGTAACAGGCAGTTGTTTGTTATGAAACTTTGACAGTTTATCAACAGGTGCCTTATTAGAATATCTCTTTGAAAGCGTCGTACCTACTCATATTCAGTATAGGATGAGCTGCCGAACATACTATCTGGACGTGCCGTGTGGTCGTGCGTAGCAAAACACGAATCGTGAGGTGTATGGAGAGCTACGGCCACGCACAGTAATTTGGTCACCGTCAGTGGGTCTGTATCACCGGCGGACTTCGATAGGAGTATCCCGGGAGCCGCCGGATCCTCTCGGTGGCGGCGGAGACACGACACGGCCCCTGGGAGTTGCGACCGGGCCGTGACCCGCCTTCGTCCAGGCCCCCCGCCCCCGACATCGCTCCGCCCCCGCAGCAGCCGCCGGCTGTTTAATCGGGTCAGCCGGCCGCGATCCGGGTCGCCCGCCTGGCGATCAGCACTCAGCTCTCAGTTCCCTGCTCACGACCGTTTCGAAACGCACCCGCTGATCCTACTGTGCGGAGCCAGTAGCTCGCGACATACATGCACAAGAACCGAGAGTGAACAATAAGGAAGACCAATAACGAAGTGTTAGGATTGAAAAGGGTGTAAGACAGCGATTCAGTCTTTCACCCCTACTGTTCAATCTACTTATCGAGAAAGCGGTGACAGAAATAAAAGACAGCTCAAGAGCGGCATTAAAATTGAAGGAGAAAGATATCAGTGATAAGATTCACTGCTGACATTGTTATCATTGAGACTGAAGAAGCATTACAGGATCTGTTGAATGCAAAGAACATCCTAATGAGTACACAATATGGATAGAGAGTGAACCAGAAAGAGGCAAAAGTAATTAGAAATAACGGAGATGAGAATAACAGGGACCTAAACATCAGAATTGGTGGTCAAGAAGTGACGAAGCTAAGGAATTCTGCTACCTTGGCAGCAAAATAACCCTTGACGAAGGAAGGAGGACATGTAATGTAGACTACATCTCCCAAAGCAGGCCTTCCTGGCCAAGAGAAGTCTACTAGTATCAAACATAAGCCTTAATGTGAGGAAGAAATATCTGAGAAGGTACATCTGGGGTACAGAATATTATGGTAGTGAATCACTGTCTGTGGGAAAAGAAGAGATCGAACAATTTGTGTTGCAGTGTTTCAGAAGAATGTAAAAAATTAGGTGTACTGGGAAGGGAAGGAATGAGAATGTTCGCCGCAGAATAGACGAGGAACGGAATATATGGAAAACGCTGAGAAGTAGAGAGGTCAGGATGACAGAACAAATGTTAAGACATCAGGTAGTAACTTTTACTGTATTAGAGGGAGTTGCATAGGGTAAAAACTGTAGAGGACATAGGGTGCAAGTGCTACTCTGACATGAAGAAGTTGACACAGGAGAGGAATTCGTAGTGGACCTCATCAAACTAGTCATAAGAGTGATGACTCAAAAAAAAAAAAAAAGTGAATCTCGTGACTCATTCATTCTATGGTAGAGGAATACCACACTTCTACTTTTTGTAAAGTGCACAACGATAATGTACACAAACTGTGGTTCTGTACTGCATAGGTAGCAATAACATCATCTTCAAGGAAATACTCTTTTTTTTTTTCAAAAAAGAAAAAAAAGATAAATTGGCAATTGAGGTAGTCTGGAAAGATTGAGTAGTGGAACGTTCAATTCGTTTTGCTGCAGTTATGATGCTGCATCTTAGCCACATCAGACCAACTCGAAATATTGAAATCTTAATGTCATTTTATGAAACAGACAGTGGAGTATTTACAGCAGTTTTACACTTGGGTTGTGCGAGAATCTTCGTAATATTTAAATACGCTGCAGTCACACTGAAGAAAGGAAGATCAGGCTTTAACACCCCATGACTCGTCATTAGAAACAGAGCACCAGCTCTAACTGGTCTCTGACGTGAAAACTACAATAAATTAATTTCGGGTTTGTCCAAATAATCACGTCAAGCATGAGTCGGGAAAACATGAGTCTAGATTCCGGACTGGGATTTGAACCCTGAACCTTCCAGATACGGGTCCAGTGCGTTCGCCACTGCGTCACTTTCTTCAGTTTCACTTCCACAGTTGTTCCCTTTTTTCAGCTGTGTTAAAACTGGTGAATCTTAAGTTTCATTGAGAGAAAAGCTAGAAATGAGAAGAACGCTCAAAAGAGAAACTAAGATAATGGTACTGAACAAGAGAAACTGTTGGAATAGGTTTTGGAATTCTTATTTCTAGCCCTCAGTCTCTGTCTGTGTTAACTGTTATGGAACTAGAAAGTGCTAAGTAAGTGTAGAACTTGTATTTAGAAAGTTTGTAGAAAGAACTGTCAGAAGAAACTTACACCAAAGCTTGTATATCAATCCTACTCCTAATTCATTTGCCCCAGTCAATAAATTCATTGCCCTGAAACTTTAGCTTGGCCATCAACTTGAAAGCTGCTTAAGATACGTTTACTTGCTCCGTCCGCGTTTTTTCGAACTAAATTTCAAAAACTTATACTTTTTCGATCCAAATTCGTCTACATGAGTTTTTAAGCATGTTAAAAATGTTTTTAAGTGCTTCCAGAAAATTTATAACCATCCTCAGAGAGTGAAACTGAGATAATAACAGATGTTATATGGTCATATCACAAGCCTCTCTCACTGAAGGCCATCAGGGAAATGAGTACGCGTCTGTCCTGTTCTGAAAACTCAGCGGAAACAACATTTTACTTGTCAAAACATGTAAACGTCGACCACAAAGCGAATCGTTTGGATATAAAAATGTACACAATGCACTATGTTTTGAGAAGTAAATGTTTCAGTATTCTTCCCGTAACAATTTTTTTCAGAGGTTAGCAACACCATCTACGACAAAAGAAATCCACGCTGTGGGAAGCTAAAGTATTATCAAGGCTATTTTTTGCATGGATAACATTAAAAATATTTTGTAAATATAAATTGTGACGTAATCACGTAATTCACTTTTGGTTGAAATCTATAAAAGAAAGAACGTTTTTCTCACTTTTAATAGTAACGAAATTTCCACAGCTTCAAACTTTTGCTCTTAGACTCCTTTTTTTTGTATTTGAACTGATACTTCTAGATTCCATTTGACTAACACTGAGCCAGAATGTTAAGAAGACCTCAAAAAAGTGTGGATGTCACTAAACTGCCAATGCTATTTCCAGTTTAGACAAACACCTTTCTCTTATATGTCTGTATTATTATAGGTTTACTTTAATTAGCCAGCTCTGTAAATTTCCCTTATTTTAAAAATAATGCTTTTAAAGATATAAAACAAAAGTCTCGAAAAACTTGTGAGTAAATAAACAGTCACAGATCTCTCATACACATTCCTATATCAAAACTAAAAACTTAAATTAAAAAAGAATCTGTTTTGGTATATCCAAAATTTGATGTATCGTAGAGATCTGTATTTTATTTTGATGTAATTTTAGCAAACATATAATTCATGATTTATTGACTTTAGAAAAACCTGCCATGTCTAGATATGATGCAGCTCTCCACGTTAGTCACAGCGAGCAAGTCTTATTTTAAATTCAATAGACACCAGTAGCCGAACTTAAAGGTAAAAAAACTGTTCTTCTGTTGTGTCATGATTTAGTACAGAACACAAAATTTGTGTGAGTGAAATGCATCTGATTTATCCGAGCAACTGAACTCTTTTCGCAATATACGATTTCCGAAGTCCTGGAACCACGCATGTGTTACATGTCTTTCATGTTTATGTGCGGGAAATAGAGAAAAAATAATACTTCATGGATATAAAACTATTCGAAAGCAACTCTTTCTTCTTTTTTGCGCTTAGAGCTTCAGTTTACTTAATTAAACTCAGTGCAGTAGAGACCGCATGAAGTGTAGTACAAAACTTAGTGTGTTTCTTGGTAGATTTGACATGTAGGTAATACAAGAATAAAGAAACCACGTACCGTCTCCTTTGTGAAAAGATGGGAAATGTCGAAAGCAACTAATGGACTGCCGCCGTCACTGATTTTACGTTTTTAAGAATACATCCTCCAAAGACTGGAGAGGCGCAGGAAGGAAATAATGGAGACAGTATCAATAGAAACTTTCGGCTGAACAACAAGAAAGAGAGCTTTTGATTCATTTTCCAATCATTACATTGAATGTTAATGAAACAAATAAATAAATAAATCATTATAATTCAACTCGAGAGATGAACAGTGAACCCCATAACTATTTTGACACTCCTTTCCATCATCACGTGCTTGTTGTTGCGATCTCCATTTCGAAGACTGGCCTGATGCAACTCTCCATGCTGGTTTATACTTCGCAAGCGTCTTCATCTCTGCATAACTTCGGCAACCTACATCTGTTCGAATCTGCTTGTTGTATTCAAACCTTGGTCTCCCTCTACAATTTTACTCTCGCTTCCCTCCATTATGAAAGTGACTAATCCTTGATGCCTCGAGAAGTGTCATATCAATCGATTCTTTCTTTTTGTCAAGTTCTGTCATAAATTTCTTCTCCTTCAATTCGATTCTCTGCCTCATCATTAGATATTCGATCTACTCGGCCAGTTTTCGACATTATTGTGTAGTATCCACATTTCAAAAGCTTCCGTTCTGATCTTGTCTGAACCGCTTATCGTCCCCATTTCTCTTCCATCCGAGACTACACTGCAGACACCTTCAGAAACAATTTCTAATACGAAATTGCCATTAGATGTTAATAAATTCTCCTTTGACAGATTTTTTTTTGTTTTCGCTTCTGTAAGTCTGCATTTTATATAATTTTTCTGCTTCGGCCATCATGAGATATTTTGCTTCCTAAAAAGTAAAACTCATCTACTACTTTTAGTGCCTCATTTCTTTATCTAATTCCCGCAGCATCCACAGATTTAATTCGCCTACATTCCATTATCCTAGTTTTCCTTCAGTTGAAGCTCATCTTATAATCTGTCTTCAACACACTATCTGTTCTGTTCAACTATTCTACCAAGTCTTTACTTTTCTCCGACAGAATTAAAATTCCGTTGGCGTACCTGAAGGGAAGTATCAGTATCGTATCCTGAATAACTTTAAATTTAAAATATTTATATACCGTTTTTTCAGGTACTATTCACAGTAATAGAACAGTACTTTGGCAGGACTTAGAGGTGTATCTTATATATTCACTGATTCATTATCAAGCATCTATTTTCATTGGAATCAAGATATGAATTTTTTAATGAAGGTCTTCAAAAATTACGTAATTAAAAAAATGTTTATGATCAAACTATGAGTGCTGTCTCTGACATTATAGATCCACATAAATATAATACCTCTGCCAATAAGAGGTAACAAATTCAGAGCTTTAGCTTGCGTAGTCTCTGAGGTAACGGGAAACATTTGCAAAAAAAAAAAAAAAAAAAAAAAAAAGTAGTTTTTCTTTGGAACTGGGATTATTACAATCTACCTGAATCCTGGGGGAATATCGTCTACCTCGAGTATCTTGGCCATCAAGTGGAATAATTTTTATTTAGTTGGCTCTCCCATGGGTCTTACTAATTCTCAAGCGATGTTGGCCAGCCTCTGTGGCCGAGCGGTTCTAGGCGCTTCAGTCTCAAACCGCGCGACCGCTACGGTCGCAGTTTCCAAATGTGCCTCCGGCATGGATGTGTGTTATGTCCTTAGGTATGGATGTATATGATTCTTATGTTAGTTAGGTTTAAGTAGTTCCAATTCTAGGAGACTGATGACCTCAGATGTTACGTCCCATTGTGCTCCGAGCCATTTGAGCCATTTTGAGGCAATGTTACTACTCAAGGGGCCTTGTTTTCACTTAGGTTTTCCAGTGCCCTGACAAAACCTCACTGCGCTGTTGTGCCTTCCATCTCACTTTCACCTACATTCTCATTTTATAGTATTGTCTTCAAGTTTACTTCCTTTACAATATGTTCCATTTGGTGGACAGGTATGTGAGTACCTCTAATGAACTTCTTCCTCTCAATATTTCTACGACACAGAACACCCCTCAGTTACACTACCGAAAAATTTAACGCAACAGCATACAAGCACAAAAGCAAAACTATTTGTCCCAGTGAAACTGAAGTTGTATTCTACTCCAAGATTACTCCTATTATTCCCCAAAAAGACTAACGAAATTGATAAAAGTGACCAAACGAATGCTGTCTAACTGAATAACAGATGACATTCCAGATAATAACACATTCATTTCCAAAAGATATGAATTACTTGTGACATAGGTCGACATAGCACATCGTTTACATTCATGTTATTTTTTAATAAAATGAAGAGCGTACTGGTGTACGGTGACAAAGAGGGAAAGAGGGAGGAAAATTGACCCTAACTATGACTTAAATTATGGCTCAAATGAATCTGAGCACTATGGGACTTAACATCTGAGGTCATCAGTCCCCTAGAACTTAGAACTACTTAAACCTAACTAACCTAAGGACAGCACACACATCCATGCCGAGGCAGGATTCGAACCTGTGACCGTAGCGGTCGCGCGGTTCCATACTGAAGCGCCTAGAACCACTCGGCCACACCGGCCGGCCTTAAATTATGGATAATGCGTTCTGACTGTGACTAATTACTTTGACAATTACCTTGAACTTCTAATCGGAAAGCTACCACAATATGCTTAAAAAGGAAAGTAACTGCTGCTGTAGCAAGTACGTGCTCCAGATGGTGAAATCCACCTTGGAGATTTCTAACATCGATACAGCGAAATGCTCACTGTAAGCATGTAGCTGTCTAGAAAGTGCTAACCAGTCTGTCTCTGTGTCGGTTCGTACGGTGGACATCAATCTTCTTTTGCTGTCAGGATCCACCTTAACACCTTGAGTCCGAATAACCCTTTACTGGTTCGGGGCGTCATTGATCACTGAGCGTTCCTAACCAAATGAAAATGCGCTATTATATGTTGTTTGTCGTGGTCTTCAGTCCTGAGACTGGTTTGATGCAGCTCTCCATGCAACTCTATCCTGTGCAAGCTTCTTCATCTCCCAGTACCTACTGCAGCCTACATCCTTCTGAATCTGCTTAGTGTATTCATCTCTTGGTCTCCCTCTACGATTTTTACCCTCCACGCTGCCCTCCAATACTAAATAGGTGATCCCTTGATGCCTCAGAACATGTCCTAACAACCGATCCCTTCTTCTGGTCAAGTTGTGCCACAAACTCCTCTTCTCCCCAATTCTATTCAATACTTCCTCATTAGTTATGTAATCTACCCATCTAATCTTCAGCATTATTCTGTAGCACCACATTTCAAAAGCTTCTATTCTCTTCATGTCTAAACTATTTATCGTCCATGTTTCACTTCCATACATGGCTACACTCCATACAAATACTTTCAAAATCGACTTCCTGTCACTTAAATCTATGCTCGATGTTAGCAAATTTCTCTTCTTCAGAAACACTTTCCTTGCCATTGCTAGTCTACATTTTATATCCTCTCTACTTCGACCATCATCAGTAATATTGCTCCCCAAATAGCAAAACTGCTTTACTACTCTAAGTGTCTCATTTCCTTATCTAATTCCCTCAGCATCACCTGACTTAATTCGACTACATTCCATTATCCTTGTTTTCCTTTTGTTGATGTTCATCTTATATCCTCCTTTCAAGACACTGTCCATTCCGTTCAACTGCTCTTCCAAGTCCTTTGCTGTCTCTGACAGAATTACAATGTCATCGGCGGACCTCAAAGTTTTTATTTCTTTTCCATGGATTTTAATACCTACTCCGAACTTTTCTTTTGTTTCCTTTACTGCTTGCTCAATATACAGATTGAATAGCATCGGGGATAGGCTACAACCCTGTCTAACTCCCTTCCCAACCACTGCTTCCCTTTCATGTCCCTCGACTCTTATAACTGCCATCTGCTTTCTGTACAAATTGTAAATAGCCTTTCGCTCCCTGTATTTTACCCCTGCCACCTTCAGAATTTGAAAGAGAGTATTCCAGTCAACATTGTCAAAAGCTTTCTCTAAGTCTACAAATGCTAGAAACGTAGGTTTGCCTTTCCTTAATCTTTCTTCTAAGATGAGTCGTAGGGTCAGTATTGTCTCACGTGTCCCAACATTTCCATGGAATCCAAACTGATCTTCCCCGAGGTCGGCTTCTACCAGTTTTTCCATTTGTCTGTAAAGAATTCGCGTTAGTATTTTGCAGCTGTGACTTATTAAACTGACAGTTCGGTAATATTCGCATCTGTCAACACCGGCTTTCCTTGGGATTGGAATTATTATATTCATCTTGAAGTCTGAGGGTATTTCGCCTGTCTCATACATATTGCTCACCAGATGGTAGAGTTTTGTCAGGACTGGCTCTCCCAAGGCCGTCAGTAGTTCTAATGGAATGTTGTCTACTCCCGGGGCCTTGTTTCGACTTAGGTCTTTCAATGCTCTGTCAAACCCTTCACGCTGTATCATATCTCCCATTTCATCTTCATCTACCTCCTCTTCCATTTCCATAATATTGTCCTCAAGAACATCACCCCTGTATAGATCCTGTATATACTCCTTCCACATTTCTGCTTTCCCTTCTTTGCTTAGAACTGGGTTTCCATCTGAGCTCTTGATATTCATGCAAGTGGTTCTCTTATCTCCAAAGGTCTCTTTAATTTTCCTGTAGGCAGTATCTATCTTACCCCTAGTCAGATAAGCCTCTACATCCTTACATTTGTCCTCTAGCCATCCCTGCTTAGCCATTTTGCACTTCCTGTCGATCTCATTTTTGAGACGTTTGTATTCCTTTTTGCCTGCTTCATTTACTGCATTTTTATATTTTCTCCTTTCATCAATTAAATTCAATATTTCTTCTGTTACCCAAGGATTTCTATTAGCCCTCATCTTTTTACCTACTTGATCCTCTGCTGCCTTCACTACTTCATCCCTCAAAGCTACCCATTCTTCTTCTACTGTATATCTTTCCCCCATTCCTGTCAATTGTTCCCTTATGCTCTCCCTGAAACTGTGTACAACCTCTGGTTCTTTCAGTTTATCCAGGTCCCATCTCCTTAAATTCCCACCTTGTTGCAGTTTCTTCAGTTTTAATCTACAGGTCATAACCAATAGATTGTGGTCAGAGTCCACATCTGCCCCTGGAAATGTCTTACAATTTAAAACCTGGTTCCTAAATCTCTGTCTTACCATTATATAATCTATCTGATACCTTTTAGTATCTCCAGGGTTCTTCCATGTATACAACCTTCTATCATGATTCTTAAACCAGGTGTTAGCTATGATTAAGTTGTGCTCTGTGCAAAATTCTACCAGGCGGCTTCCTCTTTCATTTCTTAGCCCCAATCCATATTCACCTACAACGTTTCCTTCTCTCCCTTTTCCTACACTCGAATTCCAGTCACCCATGACTATTAAATTTTCGTCTCCCTTCACTATCTGAATAATTTCTTTTATTTCATCATACATTTCTTCAATTTCTTCGTCATCTGCAGAGCTAGTTGGCATATAAACTTGTACTACTGTAGTAGGTGTGGGCTTCGTATCTATCTTGGCCACAATAATGCGTTCACTAAGCTGTTTGTAGTAGCTTACCCGCGTTCCTATTTTCCTATTCATTATTAAACCTACTCCTGCATTACCCCTATTTGACTTTGTGTTTATAACCCTGTAGTCACCTGACCAGAAGTCTTGTTCCTCCTGCCACCGAACTTCACTAATTCCCACTATATCTAACTTTAACCTATCCATTTCCCTTTTCAAATTTTCTAACCTACCTGCCCGATTAAGGGACCTGACATTCCACGCTCCGATCCTTAGAACGCCAGTTGTCTTTCTCCTGATAACGACATCCTCTTGAGTAGTCCCCGCCCGGAGATCCGAATGGGGGACTATTTTACCTCCGGAATATTTTACCCAAGAGGACGCCATCATCATTGAATCATACAGTAAAGCTGCATGCCTTGCTTTCAGCCGTTCGCAGTACCAGCACAGCAAGGCCGTTTTGGAACCTAATAGTCTTATATAAAATTTCTTCTGCTTACTTCACTTTTACTGTCAAACGTCTGCATCAAAGAGACACTGAGATCAGTGACGAATTTTGATATTCATTGACAAAGAATATTAATCACGTGCGCATTAAAAAAATGAGAGATGACATTTGAAGTCTCCGAAGAAATGTTCACCTTATACACTAACGTCAATATCCACTCACTTTTAGAAATCCGGCATATCTGACATGAACACTTACATCGTATTCTTCGGTCCTGCGCAATCACTATGAGCTCGCACGTTGAACAATGCACACTCGATCTGTAATTCACCTTTCGAATCCTCGTAAAATTTTGTTTCACACCAAACGCAGATTGCATCTTTTGATTGAGGTTGGTGTTCTTCGTGTCCATCACTGACCCTGTCTGACTGAGAGGGAGCAATTGAGTCACTGGATGCAGTATCTGTGGCAACCCGTGTCACTTTGTTCATGTCCTAATGTGTTCGTTTTTCTTTATGTAGCCGACTGCTGTGGCCGAGCGGTTCTAGGCGCTTCAGTCCGGAACCGCGCTGCTGCTACGGCCGCAGGTTAGAATCCTGCCTCGGGCATGGATGTGTGTGATACCCTTAGGTTAGTTAGGTTTAAGTAGTTCTAAGTCTAGGGGACTGATGACCTCAGATGTTAGGTCCCATAGTGCTTAGATCCATTTGAACCATTTTTTCTTTATGTGATGAATATTTCTGTTGGCCAGCTGAGAGTATTGCCAAACAAGCCTTGCTCAAATGGGGATAATATAATCACTGCAGAATATCCTCCTTTACGATCCCGATCTGTTTCCCCATCGGATATGTCATGTAGGCTTCACAGCTGTTTCCCGAAGTGCTCGTTGTTGTATTAGAGGCGAGGCTCTGTGGCGTTGTATCAGCCGCAGGCGATGATGAGTCTAACATGACATCATTATTTGCAAATGCAGAGGAAAATGGTTCAGTTGTTTCTGAAAACTGTACAATAAAGCGGACTTCATGGTCTCGACACCCACTTCCACGATGAGTTTGTGTACTTTCAATACGTAGATGGCAAACATCGGAGAGAATGCCCTTTATCACGTCAAGTTTTAGTTTCCGGACTTTTACCTCTTCGAAATTTTTTCTAGCTTTAAACAACAGTATGCCTAGTAAGACGATGCAACACTATTTTAACACTGAATATCTCCAGAATTTACGCACATAATCACAGTAACAAATCATAGACAGACGACAATGGAACAGTATTTGGAGAAGTAGAAAGGACTACCGTCAGCTAAACCGATACCTTGTTCATTTACAGACAGAGGCGACGTTTTCATTTTGAGATCTAGGCCTTGGTTTACAACTGTCCTCAGAGAAATTGCTTTGTATACTGTAACACAGTCTGTTTCAGGATGTAAGTCATAATATGTCGATCAGTCGAAATCGCTTTACTGCTATTTCAGCTTTTAAACGAGCGTTTCTCAGCAGTTCTGAAACCTCGAATGACTCTTGCTCTTGACGCAGGAACCTCCCTGCAGTGGCATATCGGTGGTCCCATGAAGGTTATCTCAGTAGACAGGAGTTTGTGTTTCGAAAATGATAGCTGAGGCACAATCGTCTTTTGGCCATTTCAATCATCTCCACATTTCTTATGTCCCTGCAATGGACATCTAACGCTACCAGTAACAAAGGAAATCATTCTGGTGGTTCAAGAACTATTTAAACCACTGCATAAATATGGAAGCCTTGGTTGAGTCATAGTATGGGTTATATGCAATAATAGTTACATTAAATATGTTGAGTACTTCCAGACAGCTGAAATCCTTCGATTGAACACGTTTCCATAGCTTTTAACAAATCATCTTCTATTTAATTAGTTTGCAGGCTTTTTTCCTTTTTTATCTTTGTTCACGGAATCTGTAGCAGAGAGTGACATATTATTTGAAGTCATATGTATCAGGCAGGGTAGCAAAAGAAAATAATAACTAGAAGGTCTCAAATCACTGTCAGCTAAGTGTCTCATATTACATCCAGTCCATAATTTCAGTTTGTTATTATGCTAACCATAAAATGAAATCTGTCATTTCATACTTACAGTAAATTTTTTAAAACTTTTATTAACGCTGATTGACCTACGTTATTTCAGTTCTGTACTATCACAAAATAGGATGTCACAAATTCTGTGTAAAAGTACTGTCGGATCCTAGTCAGTATTTCATGATCGATAATGTTTCTAAAGTATATCAAGTCTCTGAGGCACTCCAACATCTCTACCTCTCCAAAAACTGTTCCATTGACATCTGTCTATTATTTGTTACTGTGATCGCCTACGTAAATTATGGAGATCTTCGGTGTCAGAAATGTCTTATGGATATGGTATTATTTAAAGCTAGAAAAAAATCGAAGAGTTATAAGTCCGGAAACTAAAACCTGACCTGAAAGAGGCCATTCTTTCCCATGTTTCCGTCTACATGTTGAACCTGCAAAAACTCATATGGAAATGGGTCTTGAGACCATGATATCTGCATATTGCACAGTTTTCAGAAACGATTGAAGCCAGTCTAATTTGTAATGCTTCAGTTTTTATTCACCATAACTGGTTTCGAATCGCCTAGCGACTCATCACGACGTCTAATAAATGTCTGTAGCATTGTGGGGGGTCGTGTAGCTACGGCAAGCTAGAACAACCACAGCCACACGCCCCCCACGATGCTACAAACATTTGCTGAAAATGTGTCATATGATGATGGGTCGCTAGGCTACACTGGTCGTGGTTAATAAAAACTGAAGCATCACAAAAGGCGACTGGTTGCAATTATTTCTGAAAATCATAATTCGTCACATTCGCAGTGTTTCACATTCTTCATGAATAAAAATCGTATTCCACTGATAAGATGCACAAGAGAAAGGCGTAAAGGAGGGAAAAATGTTAGAGATTAACCTGCCGTCCATGATGGGGTGACTAGAGACGAATACGAGCTCAGATTAGGTCTTGAATGCTGAATGAAAACGAGTGTGGACTTCTCAAAGGAACTATCCCAGCATTTGCCTTAAGTGACTTAGGAAAACCGGCGAAAATATAAATCTGGATGTCCAGATGGTGATTTGAATCTCTGTGCTACAGAATGTGACAATTGAGGTCGATGACGAATTCTTCCGCGCACCGCTGGTGGCGGCCATTAATTAAGAGAGGTTCCCTCTTCCCCTCTTGGTGAGGTTTGGTAAGGTTTATTCCACAGTCGCGCAAAAATAAATGAATTTTTTATTTGTTTTAAGCATTGAGAAAAACACTTTAATAGAAACATGCTTTATTTAGAAAGTGTAGTAAACAATGTTTTTAATACGTGATTAAAAGCACTATTTCGAACATGCCAACCCTCAGTAGGTATGGACGTACTGACAGACAGAGACAGACAAAAAGACTTCACGAAAATACTCTCAGAAGCCAAAGAAACTGCTATAGGCGTGCCTTTTAAAACACAGAGATATATAAAGCAGGCAGAATACGACGCTGCGGTCGGCGACACCTATACGTATAAGACAACAAGCGCCTGACGCTGCTACAATGCCAGGTTATCAAGATTAAAGGGAGTCTGAAAGTAGTGCTATAGTCAGCGCACGAGCAATGGGACACACCATCTCCGAGGTAGCAATGAGGTGGCGATTTTCCAGTACGACCATTTTACGAGTGTACCGCGAATAACAGGGAAAGGGTAAAACATCAAAACTCCAACATCACTGTAGCCGGGAAAAGATCCAGCACGAGCGGGACCTAGGACGACTGAAGAGAACCGTTCAACATAAGTGCAACCCTTCCGCAAATTGCTGCAGATTTCAGTGTTGGACCATCAACAAGTGTCAGCGTGCGAACCATTCAACGAACCATGATCGATATGAGCTTTCGGAGATGAAGGCTAATTCGTGTAGCCTTGATGACTGCACGACACAAAGCTATACGCCTCGCCGGTGTCCCTCAACACCGACATTAGACTGTTGATGGCTGGAAACATGTTGCCTGGTCGGGCGAATCTCGTTTGAAATTGTATTGAGTCGGTGGACGTGTACGGGTATGGTGACAACTTCATGATTCCATGGGCCCTGCATGTCAGCAGGGAACTGTTCGAGCTGGTAGAGGCTTTGTAACGGTGTGGGGCGTGTGCAGTTTAAGTGATAGGGACCCTTGGTAGGTCTAGATATTAATGTGGCAGTGGACATGACGTAAGCATCCTGTCTGATCACCTGCAACCATTCATGTCCTTTGTGCATTCCGACGGACTTGGACAATTCCAGCAGGACAATATGACACACCAAACGTCCAGAATTGCTACAGAGTGGTTCCAGGAAGACTCCTCTGAGTTTAAACATTTTAGCTGGCCACCAAACTCCCCAGACATGAACATTATTGAGTATATGTGGGATGCCTTGCAACGTGCTGTTCAGAAGAGATTCCACCTCCTCGTTTTCTTACTGGTTTATGGACAGCCCTGCAGGCTACTTGAGACACTAGTCGAGTCCATACCACGTGTGCTCGTGGTGGCCCTACACGACATTAGGCAGCTGTACGAGTTTTTTGGCTGTTCAGTGTAGTATAAAACGTTTTGACTGAGTCCTCAAAAATTGACAGTTTATTGATGTATTATATTCATTAAACGTCACTGAACCTGTACTCACTTTTCAAATGAAACACAACATTGTTTGTACCTTCGTTAGAACCGATTGGTTACGCAGCTTTTCAGTCTCTTGATGTATGTGATTACTACGAGAATTCTTATCGGTAAATTGCAGTTCAGCTTCCTTTCACAAGCGATTAACTCTTTACTGTGTTTTGAGTTGTCTGCAAGCTGGTTAACACAAGCATTCTAAAAATTTTTATACAATTTCATACTGACGCAATAACATCGGATTTATATGCGTTGCAGAATATCACGACCGACTCATTGACTGATATGCAGTGATTTCGATCGGCACGGCAGGGAACTCCCGGATGAAGTCTGGCACTTTTACGGCACTTGTTTCGAGTTGGGGAATCCAAAGCAAGCACACGCCTAAAGCATTTAGTTCCGTTTGGTATGGTCACAAAGGTTGGTGGGTGTTTTAATATTTCTATACTCGGCATTATTTTTATAAAACAAAATATTATCAAACATCCTGGCAGATTATAACCGTGTGCCGGACCGAGACTCGAACTCAGGACCTTTGCCTTTCGCGGCAAAGGGAAAGGTCCCGAGTTCGAGTCTCGGTGCGGCACACAGTTTTAATCTGCCAGGAAGTTTCATATCAGCGCACACTCCGCTGCAGAGTGAAAATCTCATTATGAAAATATTATCAGTTACAATAATGTATATTATCTGGATTAAAAAGTTGACGTGAAATTTTCATTGCCCCCCCCCCCCCTGGCCTCCCTTCAAATGAGATTTGGTTAGATTTTGCTGGACCCCTCTGCCCCTATTTTGAGGTTACGTAATTAACGGTTATCCCCTTACCGGAAGGATGTGGTCGGGGCTACAATGTTAATCGCGAATACAACACTGCACGACCTTCTACACAAAGGGATAGTTTGCTTTCGCAGTGCGGGTGTAGCTGTAAATACAAGCACCCTAACGAATTTTTACGCATAGAACCATATGTCTGTATTAATTAATTTGGTGGTAGGTTGTGTGCGTCGCGAATGTAGCAGGGTCGTTTATTAGGCCTGTAAAAGTCTCAGAGGAAAAGCAGGTCCAACCGCAAGGTTTGGGGCGTGGTGGGAGGGGGGGGGGGGGCGATCTAGCTGACCCAATGGTCACATAACCTACTCCGCCAACCAGATACTCTGCAGCTCTCGGAATGATGTAGTCCAGAGTATATGTTTGGAAGAACGCTCATAAAAATAAGAGAAATAATTACACGCTCAGAACAGTGTAAAATAATGTTCCTCTAGCGAGTAAGTCCACAAACTCATGGGAAGAAATGGCAGCGGTGTAGAGGAACGAAGAGAAGTTACGCAGTGTCCTCGTAAGAGTCGCGATGGCATTAAAATGAAGACAGCTGCCGTGCCGTTTACTGTCGAGGCTGCTCGCTGCTGGGAAGAGGAAGCTCGGTTTCAGCAGCGCAGCATTAACTGTGGAGAAATACGGCCCCGGCTCTCGGCGGGAGCTCCCGGCCGTGTTGTCGCGCGGGCGCAGCCGCCACCGCGCAACATCTCTGCGCAGCTGCACTTCCGAGGGACCCCGGCGGAGGCAGCGCGCCGCGTGACCTTGATCCGCTGAGGCCACCGGCTCGGAGCGCCTCGCCGCGAGGGCCAATAATCGCGGCTGAGTTATGCCCGGCCGGCCGGGTGACTTATGGCAGCCGCGTACGCTGACCAGGAAGTGTCGGGGTGCCAACAGTTGAGCAGCTAATTGTCCGTTGCGGGTCATTGCTCCACTTGCGTTAGGCTGCGCGCTGCCCTGGAATTCGCCCCTCCCTCCCAGCCACCCTCCCCCTCCACTGCCCCCACCCGGCCACCGACTGGCCGGCGTTGTTCGTAGCTTATGGCACGCGCCGCGGCCCCGCCGCCTGTTGTCTGAGCTCACTCCTGCGATGGGCAATCGATCAAAGTCAGATGCAGCGCCAGATTGCCGGCTGAGCCGGGGCGGCCGCGGGCTCGGGATGACAGGACAGAGCGCGCCGGCAGCCCACTCGCACTCACGCCACCCTCATAATCCTCAAAAGGTCTACCAGCTGTTCGCCGGGGCAGCGGCCTGTCTCCTAAAAGGAAACTTACACCGCTTCCTACTGTTTGCCGCTGCCCTCATTGTTTCCGGTCAAACGGAGCTGTTCCCGGCTACCGGCGTACACGGGGGGCGCAGCTACGGCAGTTGTTAAACACTTGCTTGGTCAGGCGCCACGGTAGTCGAAGGAGGAAGGAAAGGTGATTAACAATGAAGTGCCATATTGATTGTTTCTACTGCGAAGTTGATCGTGATGAGACGTTTTACCGTAAATGTCCTTCGCAAATTAATGAACAGTGGTTAACAAGATCCGAGGCAACAGAGGTAACTGAGCACACCAGAAGAAGACTACCATTTCTTATGAACAAAATAAGCTATTTGTGAATGGAAACATGGTCCTTGCACGCTGTTTTCTTTTTTATTGTCTATGCGATTGGGCAATTTCAACCTCATGGTCATTTTTAATCAGCTGTAATACCTTCTAAAATGGTGATATTGGTTTATACATCTATTTTCTGCAAGCTCTCACATATAAGTGTAAGGAATAATCCAAATTACTTATGTATCTTGAGCTTCCAGCTTCATTATATATATATATATATATATATATATATATATATATATATATATATATATGGTACAAATAGACGCTAATACGTCGTACTTACGTGCGTATGTGGCACCAAAATAATACATTATTTAACATGGTTAGGTCTGTTATCCAATACACACCGAAAGATGTAATCTCATAGTGTAATTACGACTGCTATCATATAACCAAAGCTGTTAAGAAATCTATTTTTCGATGGTCGATAACATTAGGTAAACTACTGATGAAATATACGGTGGCGTATTATTTTCATTATTCTCCAATATCTTATCTTATGAAAACGCCTCACATAATTTTTCTAGTCTAGCTGTGTATTGTAATTTGTAATATTTAATGTGGTGTGACATTATGATGTGTGAGTTACGGTCCACTACTTTTACAGCCGGCCGGAGTGGCCGAGCGGTTCTAGGCGCTACAGTTTGGAACCGCGAGACCGCTACGGTCGCAGGTTCGAATCCTGCCTCGGTCATGGATGTGTGTGATGTCCTAAGATTAGTTAGGTATAAGTAGTTCTAAGTTCTAGGAAACTGATGACCTCAGAAGTTGAGTCCCATAGTGGTTCAAAATGGTTCAAATGGCTCTGAGCACTATGGGACTCAACTGCTGAGGTGTGCCCTAGAACTTAGAACTACTTAAACCTAACTAACCTAAGGACATCACAAACATCCATGCCCGAGGCAGGATTCGAACCTGCGACCGTAGCGGTCTTGCGGTTCCAGACTGCAGCGCCTTTAACCGCACGGCCACTTCGGCCGGCAGTCCCATAGTGCTCAGAGCCATTTGAACCACTACCTTTACAACAGGGTGACAATTATAGTAATATGAAAAAAAACTAAATTAGTTGCAAAGTGCGGCGTGCACACACTTTATTCAACATGTAAACATCACTGCAAGTATTCACAGATAGGTTATAACATGTTAGATACGCCTGCCATCACTGGCGATAGTGCGGCGCAGGCGAATAGGGAAGTTCTGCACTACCCGCTGAAGTGCCGAAATGTCGAAGACTTCCTGAATAGCTGTTTTCACACTAGCAATCGTTTTGGGGCTATTGCTGTACACCTTGTCTTTAATATAGCCACACAAAAAGGAACCAAATGTGTTCAGATCCAGAGAGTATGGCGGCCACTCGAGGCCCATGCCAGTGACCTCTGGGTATCCCAGAGTCAGAATGCGGCCCTCAGAGTGCTCCCCCAGGACATCAAACATTCTCCTACATCGACGCGATAGAGTTTTGTCTTTCATAAACCACATCTTGTCGAAATCAAAGTCATTTTGGATAATGGGAATGAAATCATCTTCCAAAACTTTTATGTACCGTTCGACAGTCATCGTGCCATCACTGAATATAGTAACGATAATTCCTTGACTGGACATGGCACACCACACACTCACCGGTTGAGGATGAAGAGAATTCTGGATGGCGAAATGTGGATTTTCAGTCCCCTAAATGCGCCAATTTTGTTTATTGCATTTTGCTTAATTGGATCCAAATAAAAATGGCTTCGTCGCTAAACCAAACTATGCATGCGCATACTAATTCCCATAATATCCGGCGGCCAACCATGCAGTTTGAACGTCCTAACGCCGGCCGAAGTGGCCGTGCGGTTAAAGGCGCTGCAGTCTGGAACCGCAAGACCGCTACGGTCTCAGGCTCGAATCCTGCCTCGGGCATGGATGTTTGTGATGTACTTAGGTTAGTTAGGTTTAACTAGTTCTAAGTTCTAGGGGACTAATGACATCAGCAGTTGAGTCCCATAGTGCTCAGAGCCATTTGAACCATTTTGAACGTCCTAACGCAAACCCTGTAAAAGTTATGACCAGCCGCGCGGGATTAGTCGAGAGGTCTGAGGCGCTGCAGTCATGGACTGTGCGGCTGGTCCCGGCGGAGGTTCGAGTCCTCCCTCGGGCATGTGTGTGTGTGTGTGTATTTGTCCTTACGATAATTTAGGTTAAGGAGTGTGTAAGCTTAGGGACTGATGACCTTAGCAGGTAAAAAAAAATGGCTCTGAGCACTATGGGACTCAACATCTTAGGTCACAAGTCCCCTGGAACTTAGAACTACTTAAACCTAACTAACCTAAGGACATCACACACACCCATGCCCGAGGCAGGATTCGAACCTGCGACCGTAGCAGTCCCGCGGTTCCGGACTGCAGCGCCAGAACCGCACGGCCACCGCGACCGGCCCTTACCAGGTAAGTCCCATATGATTTCACACACATTTGAACAGTTATGACAATTTTACTTCAATTGTCACCTTGTAAGACAACACATGTGAGAATAATGTACATAATATTCTAATGAATTAGGCTCCACTATTTTACCTAATGTTGTTCACCATTCACATAAGGTTTCTAAACAGCTTTCGCTATGTGATAACAGCTGTGACTATACTACGAGATGACATCTTTTTCTTGTCAGCTAATAGACCTAAACATGTACAATAGTGTACTGTTTTTGTGCCACATTAGCACAAAACTAAGAAGTATTACTGCATACATTTAGCAGCGATATACACTGTGTCATCAAAGGTATCCTGACCCCTCCCCCCTCCCAAAACATACGTTTTTCCTATTATGTGCATTGTGCTGCCACCTACTGCCAGGTACTCCGTATCAGTGACCTCAGTGGTCGTTAAACATCTTGAGAGAGCAGAACGGGGCGCTCCGCGGAACTCGCGGACTTCGAACGTGGTCAGGTGGTTGGGTGTCACTTGTGTCATACGTCTATACGCGAGATTTCCACATTCCTGATCATCCCTCTGTTCGCTGTTCCCGATGTGATAGTGAAGTGGAAACGTGAAGGGACACGTCAAGCACAAAAGCGTACAGGCCGACCTCGCCTATTGACAGACAGAGACCGCCGATAGTTGAAGAGGGTCGTAATGCGTAATACGCAGACATCTATCCATACCGTCACACAGGAATTCCTAATTGCATCAGGATCCACTGCAAGTACTATGACAGTTAGGCGGGAAGTGAGAAAACTTGGATTTCATGGTCGAGCGGCTGCTCATAAGCCACACATCATGCCGGTAACTGCAGAACGACGCCTCGCTTGGTATAAGGAGCGTAAACATTGCACGATAGAACAGTGAAAAAAACGTTGTGTGGAGTGATGAATCACGGAACACAGTGTGGCGATCCTATGGCAGGGTGTGGGTATGGCCACTGCCCGGTGAACGTCATCTGCCAGCGTGTGTAGTGCCAACAGTAAAATTCGGAGGTTGTGGTGTTACGCTGTGGTCGTGTTTTTCATGGAGGGGGCTTGCACCCCTTGTTGTTTTGCATAGCGCTATCACAGCACAGGACTACATTGATGTTTTAAGCACCTTATTGCTTCCCACTGTTGAAGAGCAATTCGAGGATGGCGACTGTATCTTTCGACACGATCGAGCACTTGTTCATAATGCACGGCCTGTGGCGGAGTGGTTACTCGACAATAACATCCCTGTAATGGACTGGCTTGCACAGAGTGAAACTTCCCCTTTTTACATTTATACACGACTGTGCTTTAACTGACACACAATATTTTTAGCGCAACGCAATCTGACTTTCAGAAATCCCTACAAAAGAATGGGCCCTGACTAACATTAAACTATACCTTTCACAATCACTTACCTCACAAAAATCTTCGCTACTCAAGCTACTGCAATACAGCAAGCGCCACTACTGCCAGCTAAATAAAAGATTCAAACTATGGAAGGCACTAACTACTGATAGGGATAGTTAGCAAATGAAAGATATTAATAGAGAACAAACAATGTATTTACCTTAATATCATCATATAAATATATAGCAGTTCATGACAAATTTCAAAACTCCGCCATCTCTCTCCCCACATCCACCACTGCTGGCGGCTCACCTCCAACTGCGCAACGCTACGCGCTGTTCACAGCCAGCTGCCTAACACTACAATGGCGAGTATTACAACAGTGCAAAGCAGCCACAGACTGCACACAGCACAGCCAGTGATTTTCATACAGAGGTGGCGTTACCAATAAAAAAACCTAAACAGCCTACTTACATAGCCTAAAAAAACCTAAACAGCCTACTTACAAGAGTCCTGACTTGAATCCTGCAGAACACCATTGGGATGTTTTGGAAGACCGACTTCGTGCCAGGTCTCACCGACCGACATCGATACCTCTCCTTAGCGCAGCACTGCATGAAGAATGGGCTGCCATTCCCCAAGAAATCTTCCAGCACTTCACTGAACTTATGCCTGCGAGAGTGGAAGTTGTTATCAAGGCTAAGGGAGGGCCAACACCAAATAGAACTCCAGCATTACCGATGCGAACTTGTAAGTCACTTACAGCTAGGTGTTTTGATCACATAGCGTATTATAATGTAAATTGAAGCTGGAGACTTAAGAAACATAAGCTTGCAGACAATTGATGCATAAACCAGTGTCATCATTTTTAATGTTTTACAGTGCTTGAAAAAGACCAAAGGTTGAAATTGGCTAATCTCGTAGATAATAACGAGAACACAGCCTGACTGGACCATGCTTTCACGCTCAAAACACGTTGATGTTGTGGACCCTCACAAAAGTAAAACTTTTTTTAAAAAATATGTAAATAGCAGACCAACATAAAAAGCAAATAGTCCCTTCTACGAGTATTAATTTATCCTTCTCTTTCCCCTCAAGACGACTACAGTACATGTGAAGAGTGTGTAGAACAACTTCAGTATATATGCACGCTCTGTTAATTTCCTTCGTCTCGCCATTATAGTCTGAAAATGAGGTCACTTAATCAAATAATTTAAATAAGTAAACGAATATCGTTTCTAGTAGAGGTCTCTAAAAAGCCTTTCAATAGAAAAAGATTAGGGTTTAATGCCTGTCGACGACAGGATAGTCAGAGATGGAACACAAGCCTGTGAGTGTTGTGTACTACATCATACACAATGATAAGCAGAGGTGGGCTACAGTAGTGCAGCACCTGTCGTCATAGGGATGCATGATAGTAGCAGAAATGTTTCGTGAACACATAAATACAGTAAACAGAAATCTTACTTAACTTGTTGCTATCTCCAAACGTTGTGAATAAACTTTGCAAAAGAACAAGCAGCAATAAAGTACAGCTATTTCAAGAAGTGGGGATGTCGTGCAGTGTGAGGCACAAGTGAACTATCGAAGCCTGACCAAAGACTGAAGACTGTCGAAGACTGCGACTGAGACTTGGCCATGCATCTGCTACTGGCCATTCTGTATCATGACTGACTGACTTTGATATCAGACAAGTTTTTGACATTATAGTAATGCAAGAGTTGAGTGGCATGAAAGGAAAGCTGTAGTTCAGAAGGGAGTGGGGCAGGGTTTTAGCCAACCTGCGATGTTACTCAGACTGTACGTTGAGCAAACAGTAAAGTACAGCAAAGGGAAATTTGGATTTGGAATTAAGGTTCAGGGAGAAGAAGTAAAAGCTTCGAGGTTTGCCGACGGCATTGTAATTCTGTCAGAGACAGCAAAGGAGCTGGGAGATAAGTTGAACAGAACAGTGTCTTGAAAGGAGGACATAAGATGAACATCAACAAAAGCATAACAAGCATAATGTAATGTAGTCGAATTAAGTCAGGTGGTGCTAAGTACATTAGCATAATTAGATTAGGAAATAAGACACTTAGAGTAGGAGAGGAGTTTTGCTATTTTGGCAGCAAAATAAATGATGATGACTGAAGTAGAGAGGATGTAAAATGTGTAATACGTCAAAAATCCGCCTCAGTTGCGAAATGTTACTGGCCTTTACCCAGGTTTCAGCTAGAGTAATCCAGCCTTCTGCAGAAGCATCAAATAGCCCAGTACATGCCAGAATAAGGCATGGTCACGGCTGACCGTGCCTTATTCTGGCATGTACTAGTCTATTTTATGCTTCTGAAGAAGGCTGGATAACTCTAGCTGAAACCTGGGTAAAGACCAGTAACATTTTGCAACTGAGGCGGATTTTCGACATATTAATTTATCACAGTTCCTGACAGGGCTACAAAATGTTAAAAATTCTTATATAAAATGTGGGCTGACGACAAGAAGAGTTTCTCCGGAGAAGAGAAATTTGTTAACATAGAATATAACTATTCTAAAAAGGTATTAAGTGTGATTAACATCAGATTGAAGAAACAAATGGGAACTAACCTATTTTGAAATCACGATATTTAATTCAACTCTGATAAGTCATTAGAAACATAAACTCTGGAAAAAAGTTCAAATCCAAATAGAAAAACAGTTCATAGTATGTTTATGTGTACTGTGCACTCTACAATATGCCTTATGCAAAAGTCTTTGCTGCACTTTCCTTATCTTGTCCCTCCTATTTTATTTCTGCTTACTCTTACCTTTCTTCTTTCTGAGAACCTCCATAACATCAAGATTTTGCCGAGTTTCAATGCATCAAAACACGTATTCCATATGCATTTTCTGCAGGATTAATTTGCGATATATTAAACAGTATCTGAAAGCGAAAACAGCATCCAACACACTAATCTAAACGGAAATTTTAGAAAATAATTTTGAGTCAGGACATATTTCTCACATATCCGTATTGAAGGATTCATTTGTGTTCTGTGTTTTGCCAGTCAGCCAACTTTTCATCAAAGAATGTCTCTCCCTTTAGTTAAGCTGTGTCATATTTTTTTATCTTTTCAATCTCGAAACTAAACGTTATTCACCCTGTGAATCCAGAGAACGACGAGCCACGTCTACTCTACCGTCAAAATTCCACAAGTCTTAACGAAAACAACAATCTGAAACAAGCTTCACCCTCCATTGCCGGTGGTGAACTGGAGGCGAGCTCGCGGCCGCAGACTATATGTACCAAATGGCGCGCCAACGTCCGAGGGCTTCTCCGCGGTCATTTCCGGTGCGGACGATCAATTAACACCAGGATCAAAGAGCACAAGCGACATTGCAGGTTGGGGCAGGTGGAGAAATCGGCCGTGGCAGAGCACGCACTGAAAGGGACCGACCACGTAATAAAATTCGCCGACACGGAAGTTCTAGCTGTAGAGAAGCACTATCACACGCGCTTGTTCAGAGAAGCTGTAGAAATACAAAAACACGCGAACAGTTTCAACAAGAAAGAGGAAAGCCTTAAGGTAAACGGATCCTGGCTTCCCGTACTGCAGCGAACGACGTCGCAGGTAGCAAGAGGAGAACCGCACCGGAAATGACCGCGGGGGAAGCCCTCGGACGTTGGCGCGCCAGGTACATATAGTCTGCGGCCGCGAGCTCGCCTCCAGTTCACCACCGACAATGGAGGGTGAAGCTTTGACAATGCCAGCCACTCGTGCTGGCGAAACGTCAGAAAAATCATTAGATGAACGTCGGCCGAAGAACCCGAGACAGAAGCCAATAGGCAGTTTGTCAACAAGTGGCCACGAAAGCCTTAACAATTTTGTAATTTGAAACAACTTATCCTGCCAACTACAACGTCTACTTTACCCAAAATTACAAGAAACAAGGTATTTGTAATAAAAAACGTTGGCACTATGTTAATGTACCCTTCAAATCATCAGATCATGTTTTATAAATTTTTCTTCTATACCTAATTTAGCTTCAACTGTTGTTGTCTTTACTGACTAAACTGGTTTTATGCAGCTATTGAAGCTATTCTATCCTGTGCAATCCTCTTCATCTCCGTATATCTACTGAAACCTACGCCAGTATGATCCTGCTTCCTATAGTCAAACGTTGGTCTCTCTCTCTACAATTTTTACTAACTACACTTAACCTCCATTATCTAACTGTTGATTATTATTAAGGAAAGTTGTGTCATAAATTTCTTTCTCCCATGTCTATGCACTTCCTTTCCATTCGTGATCCAATCTACTCACACAGTCTTCGCCATTATTCTGTCACAGCATACTTCTTTTAGCGTGTCCTTCCGGTATATGTAAAATGGATGTGCTTTAAAACCATTATATATTCTTTTTCAGGCTTGTACCATGGGAAGCAAGGAGAGAATGTTGTTTGGTGGCCGGTACCCTCTTTCTGTAACACAACAGCACGCATATATTAACAGGGTTCTTTATTCACAAGAATAAGAAATTACTTACCTTTAAGCTAGTTGTTGCGATACAAGCTCTTTCGTAATAGCTGGTGAAAAACAAGTCCTGCCCGCATATCGTGGTCGTGCGGTAGCGTTCTCGCTTCCCACGCCCGGGTTCCCGGGTTCGATTCCCGGCGGGGTCAGGGATTTTCTCTGCCTCGTGATGGCTGGGTGTTGTGTGCTGTCCTTAGATTAGTTAGGTTTAAGTAGTTCTAAGTTCTAGGGGACTTATGACCACAGCAGTTGAGTCCCATAGTGCTCAGAGCCATTTGAACCAGCCAAAAGAAGTCCTGCTATGCACACTACTGAGGTCGCTAGATACTAACTGGGGTTAAGACCAGTTCGGTTCGGTGACTCACAGGATGTTTGACTGGGTGGGCCCCACGGTTCGCTGCGGCGCTCTAAATACTGGCGGTCACGAGGGTGTTGGCGGAGTGTTTCTTGCGAATTTGTTTTGGCCTCTCTCCTGATAGGCTCACTTGCTCCTGCATCTATTATCAATCTTATTGCAACCTCTTTGGTGCCCGGAGTGCCGATGGCAGCTTACGCCAGCACATTCCTTCCCCCCCCCCCCCCTCCCGATGCCGCTCGTTATCGTGTAGTGAGGCAGCGAACGACAGCGGGGAGAGAGGCTGGACGTTGAGATGAGCCGGAAGCTGTGAAAGGGTCCTGTAGCCACCTATCATTGCCAACTCTCGTAGTGGTCAAGTCGGCAAAGAGGTTTCCGCTACTTCCTGGGGTTTTCCGGTCCACGCGGAGCGTGGAAGAGGCTGGAGAAGCGGGAGGCAGTCTGCCGCCGGTACGGGAAGGGTACACAGCTGTGCTCCAGTCGAAGAAGGGTGAGTTGGACTGACCGCGTGGCGCGTTGTCACATAGAGAGGGGAGCTTTTAGCTTTTGGTCTCGAATTTCGTCTTATAAAGATTTACTTGCTGGGTTGCAGCAGGGAATGCAAGGCTTTTGTAGACTTTCAGTTTGATTCCCAATGCAGTCTTGACTTTGATCCGTGAGAGGAACGCAGCACAAAGGAGTTGCATATGTTGAAGTGCCCTCGGTTCAGTGTGAATGTTTATGTGCCTACAACTGCGTGTGTATGCTTCTAATCTTTTCCGGATCTTGGTAATTTTTGTGTATTTGTGAATTTTCTTTGTCTCATGTGATTAAAATTTGGCCACGGTCCATAGAAATTTTCTCCGCGGACCGAGTGGGCACGCGAGTCTGTTATGCAACGTATAGTATTTCACAAGCAATTGTACATAGTTAGCATGCAACAGCAGTCTATAGATGCACTACATCAATGTTTTAAGGAATAAATAATTTTGCCTTCAATCTTATCTTGTGTACCGATGTTACGTCGCCGTTACCTTCGCCATTTTACCTTGAAGTTTTCCTTGTTGGCCCACCTATAGCGTTTCCTTGTGCACAGGTGTAGTGATTAGTGTCCCTTTTTTTTTTATCTGAAACAAATGCTCTGGAATAGATCGTGTTTTCACGAATCTTGCTGCAGGCTGCACTTACGCATGGTGTTCACGCCCTATTTACTTTACTCAATATTTGATTCACGGGAAGAATGCCTGGATCATATTAATAACTACATCCCATTCTTTATCAATGACTTTACAATGAATGTTCTTTTGTGAGTTTTTCTTATTAATAAATTAAGTAATTTTCCGACTCAGTGCTACCTTTTCTTTGTCGTGTGGCTAGAGTTGGTGGCGACCCTATCTTTTATATTGATTTCAGTGTCAAATAGCATTTTCTTATTCAAAGTGCGCGTGGCTCTTTTAGCTATCAGGATACATTCAAAGGGCGCTTCATGCTTCTTGCACATAGCGTCCTTTTATTCACGCTACTTAAAGCTGTAGCGGCGTACTCCTTTCCGTACCCCGCCATCCGGCTTGCGAGGCAACAGAACAGTAACATCTTCCGGAAAACTGCTGCCAGGGCACACATCCAGGCCTGAGGGTGTGTCCTGGGGCGATGACTGCGACGGCGACGGCGTGGACGGGTCCAGGTCCATTGGGTCGGCGAACGGGGACGGCGGTGTTTGATGGCGCATCGTCCGTCCGCTCCTCCTGGAGTGTCCTGGTGGCACCAGCGGGTGGCTGCGAAGGCCTCGCGGTCACGTGAGGCCGTGAATCTGGCGGAAGAGAAGCGGCAGAATCACGGAGCAAATGACATGCACGATTTTGGTTCTGCTGTCGGCACTGCAAACTACCGGGACCTGCTATTAAGTGCGTAATAGAGACAATGCATTCCTGGATCACGCCTCGTTCCCAGCGCCCACGGTTGCTGTAACCTACAAGATCGCGCGGCGCAAAGCGATGCTTGTGGACCATTCGCGTAGCCAAATGCTGCAGGGGATGTAGCAAGTGTAGCAGCGTCTGATGGCGGTGGCCATGCAGAAGTTTCGCCAGTAATGGGCGGTCTCGTGGGTGGGAGCGGTAAGAGGCGAGAAAGAGTTGCAGCGCCTGTGCCCATGTATGGGTACTGCCAAACGCCATCATCTGTTTCTTGAAAGCGCGTACAAAGCGTTCTGCCTCTCCACTGGACTGCGGGTGAAACGGAGAGCCTGTGAGATGACGAATGCCATTACGTTCACAAAACTGTTCAAAATCAAGTCAAGTGAACTGTGTCCGTTGCCCGACAGAAGTACTTCTGACTGCAAATGGAAACCTGCTAAAAGAGTGTACCTCTATGAGCCAACGAGTGTTCGAAAATGGTTCTGCAAAGTCAGTGTGCACTCATTACCATGGCGATTGAGACTTAGGCCAAGCTGAGAATGTGGCGGGGCGAACTGGTTTTCCGCTCATGCACGACACTGTAACGTCATCTGTTCAATGTTGGAGTCCATGCCCTGCCAAGTACAGTGCCGGCGCGCTAACTGTTTAGTGTGAACAATTACCCAATGTCCTTGGTGGAACAATCGCGACACATCCTTTTGCAACAAGTTGAGAATAAGCACACGCGTTTGACTGCTGTATTTTGAACTAGAATCACACGCAGTTGAACTGAAAGGTTATGCCGACGTGCAAAATATCGGAGCACAACTGAGTTCTGGATACTGTACAATGAACGAGGCCAAGACGAGCGAATTTAATGCTACAAAATCTTGAAATCTGGGTCTGCTTCCGTAGCATGTCCTATTCTTCTGTAGTGCAAGGGAAAAGATACCGTCAATTCAGAATCCTGCCCATCTGTTTAGCAACAAGATGCCGTAGATGCATCAAAATCAGAGTCTGGGCCAATCGGAAGGCGGTACAGGGCGTCTGCATTGCCAGGCTTGTATACAATTCCAGGTTTGTATACAATTTCATACTGATACTGCGAAAACAACAAAACCTCATCGTTGCAATTTTTGAGCAATGCGTGTAGGACCCGGCTTTGACGGATGAAACAAGGACTCCAAAGGCTTGTGATCTGTCACTAAATAGAAGTTGTGACCACTCATATAGTGGTGGAATTTGGTCACACCATACACATTGCGAGAGCTTCTTTTTCTGTTTGAGGATAACTGCACTGAGTTTAAGTTAACAACTCTGAGGCAAAAGTAATAGGTCTGCCTCGCCAATTCTGTGCGAAAGCACAGCGCCGATTCCGTAGGAAGAAGCGTCGACTTGCAAAACCACTAGCGTGGCAGGATTAAAATGTACTAAAGCTCTGCCGCACGGGGTAGCCGAGCGGTCTAGAGCGTCTTGTCACGGTCCTCACGGCTTCCCCCGTCGGATGTTCGAGTCCTCCCTCGGGCATGGGTGTTTATGTATATGTAAGTTAGTTTAATTTAGGTTAAGTAGTGTGAAAGCTTAGGGACCGATGATCTCAGCAGTTTGGTCCCATAAGACCTTACCACAAATTTCCAAATTTTCTAGACACCTGTCACTGAACAAGGCATTTTTGAGTTTCTGAAATGGGTCTTGACAGTCTCTAGTCCACACAAAAGATGCATTTTTGCGACGCAAGCGATGCAATGGAATCTCTATCTGAGCGGCATTCGGTATCAACCGAATGCAGTAAGTCATTCTGCCTAACACTGGCTGCAGTTCAGACACAGTGCGAGGAACAAGCAGATCACGGATTGCAAGCAAATGAGGCTGGAGTGGGTGCACACACAGACTATTTATCACGTGACCTAAGTTCTGTAGTTGAGTTAAGAAAAAAATCACACTTTTCGAGACGACACTTGAGTCCTGCTTCTGACAACACTCGAAAAAGAGTACGCGAACCGGTTGTGTGTTCCTCTGGTGTATGACCTAAGAAGAAAATGTCGTCAAGGTAGTTTGAAAAAAAAAATGGCACTTTTGCAGTTAGCTGTCACTTTCTACGATTCTTCGTCCAATGGAATTTGAAAGTAGACGTCACGCAAATGCATCCTGGAGAAGTAACGTTCTGCACGAAGCCTGTCCATGAGTTCCTCAGGGCGAGATAACGGGTAAGTGTCAGCTACTGTCTGTGGGTTGACTGTAGTCTTGAAGTCAACACAAATGCGAATGCAACCAGAAGATTTAAGCAACAAAACGAGAGCATCTGCCCACTGACTAGTTTCAATGGAGCAATTATACCATTATCTTGCAATCCTTGCAGTTCACTGGCGCCGGCCGGAGTGGCCGTGCCGTTCTAGGCGCTACAGTCTGGAACCGCGCGACCGCTACGGTCGCAGGTTCGAATCCTGCCTCGGGCATGGATGTGTGTGATGTCGTTAGGTTAGTTAGGTTTCATTAGTTCTACGTTCTAGGCGACTGATGACCTCAAAAGTCAAGTCGCATAATGCTCAGAGCCATTTGAACCAAGTTCACTGACTACTTCGCCTCTTAAAGCAACTGGAACGGGATGGGCCCGTAAAAACTTAGGCTGCGCCTTGTCTTTCTATGTAACATGCGCTACAAAGTTATTAGCTTTTCCCAAGCCTTCTGAAAATAATTCAGGAAATTCGTTAAGCAAGCTAGCTTCACTGTCTTCTGGTGCAAATGTAGAGACTGACAGTACATCAAAGACATCTAAACCGAAAATATTCTTACTGTCTCACAGTAAAATTGACTGTCCCAGTGTGAGATTTGTAAGTGACAGGCAAACTGCACTGTCCGAGCACTTTAATTTCCTGCCCGTTGTAGACAGTGAGGTGCTTCCTAGATTTAGAAAAGAGTGGTGAGCTTAACTGTTCGTAGGTGGCACGATTAAGCAAAGTTGCTGAGGCACCAGTGTCTAGGTGAAAGCTATTCGTAATGAGACAAATAGTTTGTTAGAACGTCGTTGTATAGCACTAGGGCGAGAGGAAGGCACCACCTTAAGCTTACTTTCGTCAGAACCTGTTGTAGGTTTGGAAAACACAAGGTTAACTACATGTGCACGAGCTTGTTTTTTCTGGGAGCGGGCAAAATTGGCGTTTTGTGCCGTTGCAAACAAACTGCTTTTTCCACATGTGTAACACATTGCCTTACATGATGAGCAGTCCTGTCTTTTATGGCGAGCAAAACATCTAGGGCAAGACGTCACTAACAAGGGACCCTCCCCATCGCACCCCCTTCAGATTTAGTTATAAGTTGGCACAGGGATAGGCCTTGAAAAACTGAACACAGATCAATCGAGGAAACAGGAAGAAGTTGTGTGGAACTATGAAAAAAATAAGCAAAATATACAAACTGAGTAGGCCATGTGCAAGGTTAGCAACATCTAGGAGAACGTGAATTCAGAAGCGCTGTGGTCCCGTGGTTAGCGTGAGCAACTGCTGAACGAGAGGTCCATGGTTCAAATCTTCTTTTGAGTGAAAAGTTTAATTTTTTATTTTCAGACAATTATTAAAGTTCAGGCACTCACACATAATCAACTTCGCTCTCCAAAATTCCAGGACATGTTTACATTTGCTTGGACATATGCAGGATTTGACGGTCTACACACGGAAACATTTGAAAACGTAAAAAACATGTTTTGACAGAGCACAGGGAAAACTGTGCGACTGTGAAACTGTTGCATTCATTTGTTGCAGTTTATGTGACAAACTCTTATGTTTTCATCACTTTTTTGCGAGTGATTATCACATCCACAAGAAAACCTAAATCGGGCAAGGTAGAAGAATCTTTTTACCCATTCGCCAAGTGTGCAAGTTAGGTGGGTCGACAACATATTCCCGTCATGTGACGCACATGCCGTCACCAGTGTCGTATAGAATATATCAGACGTGTTTTCCTGTGGAGGAATCGGTTGACCCATGACCTTGCGATAAAATGTTTTCGGTTCCTATTGGAGAGGCACGTCCTTTCGTCTACTAATCGCACGGTTTTGCGGTGCGGTCGCAAAACACAGACACTAAGCTTATTACAGTGAACAGAGACGTCAATGAATGAACGGACAGATCGTAACTTTGTGAAAATAAAGAAAGTAAAATTTTCACTTGAGGGAGAACCAAGAACCTCTTGTTTCGCAGTTGCTCATTCTAACCACGGGACCACGGAGCTCCTCAGCTTATATTGTCCTTTATGTTACCTATCTTGCACATGGACTACTCAGTTTGCATATTTTGCTAATTTTTTCATAGTTTCACACAACTTCTTCCTGTTTTCTCGATTGATTTGTGTTCAGTTTTTCAAGGCCTATCCACTGCGTCAATTTATAACTAAATCTGAGGGGTTGCGATGGGGAGGTTCCCTTGTAAGTTCACTGATCTGTTTACCTGTCTACGTGGCTGTCCGCGTGGCTGTGTACGCGCTAGTTGTGGCTGTATGGGGCGGTCGCGAGCAAGGGGCGACTCGACCCGACAAGTCGGGGTATGGTAAAACGTAACGACCGCTATGGCAACCGAGTCATATTGCTCTAAGGTTTGCAATATTTGGGGAAGTGATGGATGTGATTACTTTAAGATCTGTTCTCGTATTCTACTATCTGGGACATTGAACGTTCTTGCATACCTAATCATTAAATCACTGTAAAAGTTGCCACAATTACACTGGAATTTACACTTGCTAGTCGTGACCGTTAGTTCTGTGTACCACTGACGGTGCGTCTGTTTCGGCTTTTTCTGCAAGCGAAAGAAGTGATATCTGGCTGCCGCTATTTGGACTTGCTGATCATAGTATTTGTTTAATGCAGTGATTAATTCGTCTCAGGTGAGTTTGTCGGGGGACGTTGCTGGAAATAGTTTTTGTATTAGCCTGAACACTGGGGACCCCACAATCGAAAGAAAGTATTGTAGCCTCACAGTACCTTGAACTCGATGAGCTTCAAGATGTGCTTGTGTCAGGTATTCGAGCCATACGGTGTCGTTAAATTGCCGGAACGGTGGTATGCCGGTTGGCGGCACTTGTTGAGCTTCTCGGTTTGTCTGTTGGGCGGCCGACGCAGCTTGAGCAGCCAGAAGCTGTTATACTGTCGTCGGCCAGGTAGCAATTTGTTGGTTCTGAAACTGAAAAATTTGTATTAGATCCATCACATTGGCCGTCTGTGGCTGAGGCGCATGGGTAGGGGGTGGAGGGAGCGCGGTAACCATGATCTACACAAATACGTTATAGCAAAAAGCAAGCAAAGGCTCAGAAAAGGAAAATGTGATTAGTTCTGCGGCTCCCCTACTGGAATACCTACAAGAATACAACAACACAATTGCAAACAAAAACCCCTCCAAGTTAGAAAAAAAGAGAAGCAAGCAAAATCTGCACTGAATTATACTCGCCGCCGTTTTTGTGTCGTCTCGTTGTCACTGTAGGCTTGTACCATGGGAAGCAAGGAGAGGATGTTGGTTGGTGGCCAGTGTTCTCTTTGTATACTACAACGGCACGCATGTATTAACAGGGTTCTTTATTCATAAGAATAGGAATCTTCAAGCAAGTTGTTGTGGTACAAGCTCTTCTGTAATCGTCCACTTAACATCATTGCTGGTGAACTACAAGTCCCCCTATGCGCGATAGTCTGGTCACTAGGTACTGATTGGGGCTGCGACGTACTCGACTCGGTGACTCAATGGATGACTGACTTGCTGGGCCCTCTGGTCCGCGGCGGCGGTCGAAGGGGCGTTGGTGGGACGTTTCTTACGAGTTTCTCTTTGGCCTCTCTCCTGATAGGCTCGCTTGTTCTGACGTCTATTATCGATCTTCTCGCAACCTCTTTGCCGCCTGGAGTGGTGGCGCCAGCTTACGCGAGCACAATGAATGCTCTTTTTGTCAGTGCCAGTCTGCTTTTCATGTCCTCCTTGTACTGTCCTCATTGGTTATTTTGCTGACCATGTACCGCAATTCCTTAACTTCGTGTACATGTGAGCATCAACCATGATGTTAAGTTTCTTGCCAGCCACTGCGGCCGAGCGGTTCTAGGCGCTTCATTCCGGAACTGCGCTGCTGCTAGAGTCATAGGTTCGAATGCTGCCTTGGGCATGTATGTGTGTGATGTCCTTAGGTTAGTTAGGTTTAAGCAGTTGTAAGTCTAGGGGACTGATGACCGCAGATGTTAAGCCCCATAGTGCTTAGACCCATTTGTTAAGTTTCGTGTTGTTCTCATTTCTGCTACTTCTCATTCCTTTAGTCTCATTAGACTGCTCATTCCATTCAGCAGATCTTGTAATTCTTCTTCAGTTTCATTCAGAATAGCAATGTCATCATCGAATTGTATCATCAATATCCTTTCATTTTGAAACTTTTATTTACATCATTGTTTCTTCGATGTATGGATTGAACAGTAGGGGCGAAAGACTACATACTTGTCTTACACTCTTTTTAATCCGAGCACTTCGTTCTTGATCGTCCACTCTTATTATTCTATCTTAGTTCTTGAACATACTGTATGCTACCCGTCTCTCCCTATAGCTTAATCCTTTTTTCCTCAGAATTTCGAACATCTTCCTCCATTGGACATTGTCGAACACTTTTTCCAGATCGGATAATCTTATAACTTGTCTTGATTTTTCTTTAGTCTCATCAGCAGAAATCTTTAGAGAGGGGAAATATGGTGACTGCTGCTGAGGAAAGAGTGTATATATGTACTGATTCGCTGGCAGAATGACTTCTGTGGAGGCCGCGTGACCCTGCGTCAGCTCATTATGCGCCGTCAGAGGCGGTGACCTTTGAGGGGGCGGCAGGTGCCCGCTAGGCCCGCGTTAATCCCGACTCGTTCTACATGCTGAGTTAGTCCGCCCTTAATGACATTAGCCTCGAGCGGAGCTGTAGCGAATCGGAAACACGGAACGCGCGGCGTCGGCTACGACTGCGACTGCTGACGTCTCTCGGCACTTGTTTTGTGCCCTCGCGGGAAGCGACACGCGGCGCTGCCTCAAGGATAACGACGCGTTATTTCTGTTTGTTGACACGGTGGCGCATGCGCTGTCTCTGTCCACTGCGCGAGTGCATTAAAAAAATGTTATTTAACTTTCACCTTCCGCTGTTCCTTACCAACTCTGATGCCTAACGCTCCGACTCGTCCCTTGGAACTTGGTGGGTGGCATATCAGTGTTATCTCAAGACAAGTTAGTAGCAGCAGCGGAGAGAAGTCAGAGAGAATCGTTACATAATTTAGGCCTTTAAACTGAAGTGGCAGTAGCTTCTGCTCATAGTACTGTCCGCTAACTCAGCTGAAACGCTACAATGTGACTATACTGCATCGACTCATTAATTGACATACTGTTGGTAGACGACAGTATTGCAATAGGCTGTAGCAGTCTGTTCATGACACAGACGTTGATCCTGATATTCTCTTCTTTTCTGTCGAAGCGTGATTTCATACACTGGGATACGTGAGCCTCCAGGAAAATCTACGTTGTACTTCTGAAACTCTTCGAAATAACCTTAGCTCTTTTCGCTAGTTGTTAGTTCTCTGAGAATTATTCCAGGATATTTTTCACATAGTTTAAGTTGTTATCACAAGGATAAACATTGGTGCAGTTACTGATGTTGTACTAATTTCCCATCACGCATCTGTTATCACATCACGCAATGGCTCTTTATTTGCGTGACGAATTACTGTCAGTACTTACATAAAGCATAGTGGCCGAAGATTACATTTGTAGCCTACATTCTCTTAAAAATTTAATGCATTTTTTTATTTTGTGATGCAAGGATAGTGATGATATTAGCAGGAAATAGGTATTTCGGTATCCTTAGTGTGTTGCACAAAGTTATTTTCTGATAACATAACCACTCATGTGCCAATTACTTGTGATTTAAATCGCCTTCGATGATGACTCACACGAACACGTTGCGGAATCTTTCAGGCTTTTCCCATGGAGGAGACTGGATAAGTTGTGACAGCAACGCATCCTTATTATTGACGTTCGTTATTGAGTGCCGCATTTTTATTTTTTATTTGATTCAAGATTCTCCTCGGGGTGACCACTCTATTGTAGCAACTAGACCGATTCCATCGAAATTATCTTGGTGAACGTCCATCGGTCACCCTGTCAACATGAGGTGGCCTTATGATATTGCATTATTTTGATTTTTAAGATGCAGATGTTGAGATACAGCAACTTCACAACATCTACAGCCTAAATGGTAAAATCTTGGTATACTGCCAGAAGATCTCGCGCTGAGACAATGACTGATGCACGTTTAACGATGTCAGTTTATAAGTATCACCCTAAGTGCTTCCCTAGACGGGGTAGCAAAAGGGAGAGAACGAAATTCATTCGAAAATCTAAATATGTCTGAAGACCTAATTTTCTAAGTAAGATGCTGACGGGAATATCCTATTTCTCGTGATGCATGTACACCTCCAAACACCTCCACATTAGTGAGTCTCATGCGTGAAAAAAAAAAAAAAACTCTCGAAAGGTGTCCGAATTGTACCTATTCTTGTGACCGTGACTGCTATGCATAAGGAGAATAAACCTGGTTTGCAAAGCGAAACACATATCTTAAATCTAGACAGTCACGCACAAATACTATGCTCTGTCTCATGTGATGCTTGCAATGACTGTCTATTGACACACAGTCAGCATGGGTTTAGAAAACATCGTTCCTGTGAAACACAACTAGCTCTTTATTCACATGAGGTGCTGAGCGCTATTGACAAAGGATTTCATATCGATTCCGTATTCCTGGATTTCCGGAAATTTGACACTGTACCACACAAGAGGCTCGTAGTAAAATTGCGTGCTTATAGAATATCGTCTCAGTTATGTGACTGGAATTGCGATTTCCTATCAGAGAGGTCACAGTTCGTAGTGATTGACGGAAAGTCATCGAGTAAAACAGAAGTGGTTTCAGGCGTTCCCCAAGGTAGTGTTATACGCCCTTTGCTGTTACTTATCTATACAAACGATTTGCGAGACAATCTGAGCAACCTTCTTCGGTTGTTTGCAGATGACGCTGTCGTTTATCGATTAATAAAGTCATCAGAAGACCAAAACAAACTGCAAAACGATTTAGTAAAGCTATCTGAATGGTGCGAAAAGTGGCAGTTGATCCTAAATCAGTCTAATCTAAAATCCGTAAATTCAACTAAATACCTAGGTATTACAATTACGAACAACTTAAATTGGAAAGAACACATAGAAAATGTTGTGGGGAAGGCTAACCAAAGGCTGCGTTTTATTGGCAGGACACTTAGAAAATGTAACAGACCTACTAAGGAGACTGCCTACACTACGCTTGTCCGTCCTCTTTTAGAATACTGCTGCGCGGTATTGGATCCTTGCCAGGTAGGACTGACGGAGTACATCGAAAATGTTCAAAGAAAGGCAGCACGTTTTGTATTATCGCAAATATGGGAGAGAGTGTCACAGAAATGATAAGGGATTTGGGCTAGAAATCATTAAAAGAAAGGCGTTTTTCGTTGCGACGGAATCTTCTCACGAAATTCTAATCGCCAACTTTCTCCTAAGAATGCGAAAATATTTTGTTGACACCGACCTACATAGGGAGGAACGATCACCACGATAAAATAAGGGAAATCAGAGCTCGTTATATTATAAAATATGTGCTGGACGCACAAAAGTCATTAAAATTAAATTATAAAGTTCCTCCGGTCTTGCCTTAGAAAACTTGGAAAAAGAAATTAAAAAAAGCAACCTTGGGTGGAATCTACATCTAGATGATTATTCTGCTATTCTAACAACCTTCAGGCTATATTTTTCTACCGTTGCCCTCTCGAAAAGCGCGAGCGAAAATTGAACACTTTAATCTTTCCTGCCGGCCGTGGTGGCCGTGCGGTTGTAGGCGCTCCAGTCCGGAGCCGCGCTGCTGCTACGGTCGCAGGTTCGAATCCTGCCTCGGGCATGGGTGTGTGTGATGTTCTTAGGTTAGTTAGGTTTAAGTAGTTCTAAGTTCTAGGGGACTAATGACCACAGCAGTTGAGTCCCATAGTGCTCAGAGCCATTTGCACCATTTAATCTTTCCGTGTGAAATCTGAAATCTTTTATTTTATTATGATGATGATTTCTTCTTATGTAGGTGGGCGCCACAATATATTCACTGTCGTAGGAGAGAGTTGATGATTGAACAAGGACGCCTTCGTTTTGATGATTGTTCTCAATTCGCATATCATATCCGAGGCACTGTCTACCTCATATCTCGACCATACAAAGTGAGCTGCCCCTCACTGCACTTTCTCGATGTCCTCCGACAATTCTAACTGATACATATCCCGTACCGCACGGAACAATCGAGAACATGGCGGACAAGTGTAGTGTAAGCAGTCTATTTAGTAGCCCTGTTGCACTTTCAGTGTTCTGTTAATAAATCGCAGTCTTTGGCTAGCTTTCACCATAACATTATGTGTGTGATCGTTCCAGTTGTTCGTATTGTAGTTCACGAGTATTTAGTTGTATTGACAGCCCTTAGATTTGTGGGATTTATTGTGTAATGAAATTAAGTGGTCCCCTTTCAGTACTCATATGGGGGAGTTCACACTTTTCATTATATAGGATCAACTGCTACTTCTCCCGCCGTGCACACTCTGTCTCTAAATCATTGCCGCACGGGGTGGCCACGCGGTCTAGGGTACCTTGACACGGTTCGCGCCGCTCCCCTCGTCGGAGGTTCGAGTCCTCCCTCGGGCATGGGTGTGTATGTTGTTCTTAGCGTAAGTTAGATTACGTAGAGCGTAAGCGTAGGGGCCTAAACCTGAGCAGATTGGTCCCATAGGATATTAGCACAAATTTCTAAACCATTTTGCAATTGGTTTTGAAACATTAAATTAATTAAGACATCAGTTTCATTTTGAAAAGAACGTCGTTGACATAAGGGAGCCCAAGACATTGCAGTGATACGTTCCTTTGGAATTAATACCTTTAAACAAACTCCCAGGACCAAATTTTCAAAGAACTCTTTCAGACAAACAACCTAGAGGAAATCCGTGCAATATTTGGGACAAAGTGATTCTGAAAGAAGTTGGCAAAAGATACACTCGTGTTAACGTTATCATAGAGCAAGAACTTCAGACTGATACAGTAATCTGAAAGAGCATATAAGCATCCACGTTTGGTTTGTTGGGAAAGAAGGAAGGTAATGACTTAACATCCCACCGACAATGACATCATTGGAAGTGGAGCAAATGCTCGAACCAGGGAAGCTCTTCGAAGCAACCATTCCTAGCACTGCCTTAAGCTATTCAGGGGAATCACACGAAACCTAAATCTGGACTGGATGACCGGAAGTTTAGCCTACTCGTCCGAATTCAAGTTCAGCTAGCTTTCCACAGCGATAATGTTGAACCATGAATGCGTACTTTTGTACATATTCGGTATTTTCTCTTTGCAAGTACATTCGAGGTCAGGATTACACTTCTTCCTCTTGCTAGTGAGAAACAGTGTTTCAATGTCATGCGTTAGTTGATCCACAAGCACTTTCCAGACGTGTTCTCTGAAGCGTGCTGCCTTTATTTATGTTTGGTGTGTCTGTTTTTCTATAGAAATTGTATAAATATTCATTTTCGCACTAAACGTCTGTTCTTGCTGCACGAAAAAAGAGTCTGATTTGCAAATATATTTTCAACTTACCAACTTGATTTCTTTATAAGTAACCAACCTGCGATGAGTCACAAAAGACCATGGACTCGGTTTTGCACAGCGAGATTTTAAAATAAAATTTTTCCAACCAGCTCAACCAGCTGGATTTTTATTCCAGTTGATTTTAACTACTTTTGTCAATATGGAAACTAGTATTCTGATTCATTTGTATGCTGTGGAGCAGCCCTCTTTAATTTTATGCATCACTTTAAAGAAATGAGTTTTATTTAGCTAGAATTTATCTTTCAGTAAAACTTTGACATTAAGCCAGCAAAATATTTACGTCTAAAGGATTGGATCACAAAGCGACAAATCTACTCAATAAAAACTTCCGTACTATCTGTGAGAATGATCAGAATTACTTCAGAAGTCTTAATTTAATTATTGTCCAGTCTTTTAGATTACGCAACACTACAATTTTGAATAAAAAAAGACATTTCGAGTATTTCTGAAATTGCCTTGGGTGCGTGAAATGGCATAGTTTGAAATTAATAAGTCCTATGAATTATTTATGATTTAAGTAACCAAACGTCACGTAACAGAAATTTACAGCAAGCTCCAAGAGTCTTACCTTGTTGTTTTATGACGTTCGTCGCTGACTGCGTCGTTTAGATGACCAGTGAAAAAACTAAGACTGCACATCTCTGGTACATTAATTACATGTCGACAAATATGATGCCATTTAGAGCCATTGTTACTTCGGCAGCCATAGCTCAAATACTTTAGAGCGCTACTAGCGTAGAAATTCTTCCATCCGCGCCTCACAAATTTCGGACACGACATAATAACGTGCACATTAAGTCTATGCCACTTTATAGTGGTCAAACCGCGCTTTTCAAAACAAAATAAAGTTTACCGTCACCATCCACAGACAACACGGCAGCTCAGTTCAAAGCCTCTCTGTCTTCCTTTCCTCCTTGCGACTGCGCACGACACCGTTGCAAGTCCCAGCTGCGCATCTAGTTACGAGTCGCGACTCTCGTTATTACGACTCTTAAACTCAACCCGGGAATCGTGCAATAAAATGCATTTACAAAAATTATTATTACAACTCTTTCTCCAAATCAACCAATGCACATTCAGAAACTCACTATGTTTCTAAACTTCAAGGATATCTGCTTCCAATTTGCCCCATAGGTATGCATCGAACACAACATATCGAAATTTATGTGGAAAATTCAATATTATTACATTTTATGGTCAAATATAGTTCTCCCTTTACACTCTTACTAGTGTTACATCAAATGTTTTAACGTATGAAGGAAAGGAAGCAAGATATGGATATTACTTCAATGATGACGCACAAGATAGAAGGACGCGGAAGAAAATCAGCTTTGCCTTTTTGTTAGGAAACATTTCGACATTTGAATCGATGGTTCCTAGATCTACGTTCTTCCTTTGTTCGACCTGCACTGTTCGAGATTGAAGCCCTTTTTGTGTTTCACCAAGATCTTTTACCTAAAAAAAAAATCAAGTCTACACCACACAGTCCCCATTACCCGTGTAGCCGCCTCTTGCGTGTAATGAACTCATGACCTATTTAGCGGAACCTGAAATCCCACCACCCTATGACGCAAGTCGAGGAATCTGTTACAGAACCGTCTATGTATCTGATTCGGACCCTCCACTGACCTCTGTACCAGAGCTCCGTAGTTAACTCCTTTCGACTATGCTGCAAGTGGTAAGCTCTGATTTATCTTGCAAGTAATACTGGCAGCCTGTGACATTTGTGATAGTCACTCGAAACCAGAAAGAATCTCTTTCTATCCAAAGCTACACAAGCCACAGGTACGAACGTGAGCCACCTCCTGCAGCTGGCGGCATCCTCTTCATGCCATCCGGAAGGACCCATTCAGCGCTTGGAATGACCTCCCTGGTATAACACACATGGTACCTTTCTTTCTGTGACCGAGCGGTTCTAGGCGCTTCAGTCTTCGGTTGCAGGTTCGAATCCTGCCTTGGGCATGGATGTGTGTGATGTCCTTAGGTTAGTTAGGTTTAAGTAGTCCTAATTGTAGGGGACTGATGACCTCAGATGTTAAGTCCCATAGTGCTTAGAGCCATTTGAATCATTTGGTAGCTTTCTCCCTCTTCTTGATAATCATGTCTCTAAGGGGCACCACAATGCGCCTAACTGTGGGACTCCCAAATACCAGTAATCATACCCTCTGTCACTGCATGGAACTTGCAGGCTGGGAGGTTCCCTCTGAAACTGGTCAGGCCACTGCATCTGGATGAGGGGCAGTGTTAGCCACAGACAGAACCTGTCAGACTAACCATGGAGGCCTTACATTAGCTTCCCCCCCCCCCCCCCCTGGAAGTTTTCGCAGGCTGCATGCTCCAAGGTAATCTTCCACCCGAGCACAGGTGAGAGGTCAACCTCAGTGCGAGTAGGAACTGGGATGACCACAGGTTCAGATCAATCAGAGGACTCGAGGGTCGTGCTGGACGCCAATTGGATCCCAAGGCTAGCCCACAACAGTGATGCATAATCACTCCAGCCTCAAGTTGTGTAACCAAAGTCAACACAGCCTGGAGCTGAGAGTGAACTGTCACAAACTCGGCGTGCATCTGCACACAACAATCACAGTCCCTATCCATACTAAGACCGTGGAAAATTACACTACACAGACAAACAAGGGACTATCGACACAGCAACGGAACTCTACTGTACACACTGCCGAAATCGCAAAAACCGTTTCTAATAAATTAAATTAACACACAGAGTTTCAAAAACTAAACTACCAACAGACACTGGTGAGACTAAATAATGCTCTCCTGATTAGGAACTTGTAACATGTCACAAATTGGTGCCCTGTCTGACACTAACGAAAATACGGGACTGTGTCTATTACATAGATGTTGGGAAACTATGGGAAACCTAAATATGGATGGCCAGACTGGGATCTCAACCGCCTTCTCCCGAATCCAGTCCAGTGATTTACCAATTCACCACCTCACTCGTTGATTATAGCGTATCCAAAAATGTTAAGTAGTTACTATGGCTACGCTCTGTCCAAAGGAGATTCGTCTTTGAGGTATCTGAACTGCAGATGAAAGAGCGCACCTGCTGCGTAGCTTTTAAAACAGTAACGGTGAACGATTAACCTGGCACGCAGGGCAGTGCCTTTGAAAGCGTTTACAGGGTGACCAAGAAGTGGCACGGGAGCACTCCACTGTGTTCTGCAGGTCAGAACTCGTTCATCATGCGCGGGATGTGGTTCCGGCAAGCGCCTATCCATCAGTTAATCCGCCGCTCGAGCGTGCACTCCGCACCGAGAGCATGATCGATTACTTCGTATTATGAGCGGCGCTTTAGATCGCCTGTCGCGCCTCTGGAGCATCACAAAACGGCAACAATCAGCACCTCGTACGCACCGAGATTAAGACGGACCGGACTGTAGGCTGGAGTGTGAGGCGGAGCGCTGCGTACAGCCGTAATGGCTGCTTCCAGCTGTAAATTGCGCGTCGTCCATAATACGAGTGAAACATCCAGAGTAGACGCGAAATGCAAAAAGTGCGTGGCATTTACTGATTTCACGGTTGACTGCAACCCCACAGAAGGCACACATTGCCGTGCCTCCACTATTTGCATGGTGCGAGGAAATGCAGTAGTAAAACAGAGGTCGCATTCGGAAGCATATCGGTTACCTTTATAGTGCGGCCGTCCATATTTATGTCCTCCGAGATATCCTTAAATACACTCCTGGAAATTGAAATAAGAACACCGTCAATTCATTGTCCCAGGAAGGGGAAACTTTATTGACATATTCCTGGGGTCAGATACATCACATGATCACACTGACAGAACCACAGGCACATAGACACAGGCAACAGAGCATGCAAAATGTCGGCACTAGTACAGTGTATATCCACCTTTCGCAGCAATGCAGGCTGCTATTCTCCCATGGAGACGATCGTAGAGATGCTGGATGTAGTCCTGTGGAACGGCTTGCCATGCCATTTCCACCTGGCGCCTCAGTTGGACCAGCGTTCGTGCCGGACGTGCAGACCGCGTGAGACGACGCTTCATCCAGTCCCAAACATGCTCAATGGGGGACAGATTCGGAGATCTTGCTGGCCAGGGTAGCTGACTTACACCTTCTAGAGCACGTAGGGTGGCACGGGGTACATGCGGACGTGCATTGTCCTGTTGGAACAGCAAGTTCCCTTGCCGGTCTAGGAATGGTAGAACGATGGGTTCGATGACGGTTTGGATGTACCGTGCACTATTCAGTGTCCCCTCGACGATCACCAGTGGTGTACGGCCAGTGTAGGAGATCGCTCCCCACACCATGATGCCGGGTGTTGGCCCTGTGTGCCTCGGTCGTATGTAGTCCTGATTGTGGCGCTCACCTGCACGGCGCCAAACACGCATACGACCATCATTGGCACCAAGGCAGAAGCGACTCTCATCGCTGAAGACGACACGTCTCCATTCGTCCCTCCATTCACGCCTGTCGCGACACCACTGGAGGCGGGCTGCACGATGTTGGGGCGTGAGCGGAAGACGGCCTAACGGTGTGCGGGACCGTAGCCCAGCTTCATGGAGACGGTTGCGAATGGTCCTCGCCGATACCCCAGGAGCAACAGTGTCCCTAATTTGCTGGGAAGTGGCGGTGCGGTCCCCTACGGCACTGCGTAGGATCCTACGGTCTTGGCGTGCATCCGTGCGTCGCTGCGGTCCGGTCCCAGGTCGACGGGCACGTGCACCTTCCGCCGACCACTGGCGACAACATCGATGTACTGTGGAGACCTCACGCCCCACGTGTTGAGGAATTCGGCGGTACGTCCACCCGGCCTCCCGCATGCCCACTATACGCCCTCGCTCAAAGTCCGTCAACTGCACATACGGTTCACGTCCACGCTGTCGCGGCATGCTACCAGTGTTAAAGACTGCGATGGAGCTCCGTATGCCACGGCAAACTGTCTGACACTGACGGCGGCGGTGCACAAATGCTGCGCAGCTAGCGCCATTCGACGACCAACACCGCGGTTCCTGGTGTGTCCGCTGTGCCGTGCGTGTGATAATTGCTTGTACAGCCCTCTCGCAGTGTCCGGAGCAAGTATGGTGGGTCTGACACACCGGTGTCAATGTGTTCTTTTTTCCACTTCCAGGAGTGTAGTTTAAAGCAAAATCTAGATGGCTTCTACAAAAAAAAGGAGCCCCGTGTTTCTTTCCCTGCCCATTCCCAACTGTGACCATCCGAGTTTGTAGGCCTTCTCTAATGACCTCGTAGTCGACGGGACGTTGAACATTATTCTTCCCTTTTGTGCTCCATAATAAACGACTGTTCCAAAATCGCACAGCGTTCAAGAGGCCACTAAAGCTTTTACTGATCTCTTGGTGTATTGGCGTTTCTTTCCCATCAATATATCCGGTAATATGAATGCGTAGTCTGAAAAAACAGACACCACGTGGGATCCACAGCTCTGATACATGTTATGTAAATTGAAGGTGGGAGGGGGGAGAAAAGAAAGGAAATGAATGGCAAGGAACTTATTTCACCAGCTGCATAGGGGCTTTGTGAGGAGTAGGCGACGACGAGTGAAAATGTGTGTCGGAGTGGGACTTCAACCCAGGGTCTCCTGTTTACTAGATGGGAATGTTGGATGACGGGGAGCGTGCCGAGACACTCTGCATATTTGCGGCAAACACTGTGTCCGGGTGACGCATCGGTAAACTCCACTGCTTAAAAAGCAGATGATCCCGGTTTCGAATCCCGGTCCGCCATACGTTTTTATTCGTCGCCGCTGATTTATCACAAAGACACGAAGCAGCTGATCTCATTAGTTCTTTTCCTTTCTCAAAAATGTTCAGTACCTAAGAGAACAAACTGCTGAGGTCATCGGTCCCTAGACTTACTCACTACTTAAACTACCTTATGCTAAGAAAGACACACACACCCATGCCCGAGGGAGGACTCGAACCTCCGGCGGGAGGAATTTCCTTTCTCCTCGCTCCCCTTTCGACTTACGAAATATGTCCTGTTTTCCTTTTGTTGACACAATGTCTCGGTATTGGTGCCATAACAGTCTCACAGAATCTTCCGATCACGTTTCATTCTTCTTTCTGGCATGCGCCCCACAGTACGACTCACTGTCAAACTTACCGATTTTTTAAATTTTTTTTTGAGTCATAAGTACTATCCTCTTCATCTTGCACTTGCAACCTATGTCTTCAATGATTTGCTGGATGTATTTCAATCTCTGTCTTCCTCTACAGTTTTTGCCCTCTGCAGGTCCCTATAATACCATGGAAGTTTTTCCCTGATGTCTTAACGATGTTCTATCATCCTGTCCTTTCCATCAGTGTTTTTTGCATATTCATTTCGTTTCCGATTCTGCGCAGAACCTCCTCATCTCTTACCTTATCCCATCACATAATTTTGAACATTCGTCTGTAGCACCATGTCTCAAATGCTTCGATTCTTTTCCGGTTTTCCCTCAGCCCACGTTTCATTACCGTATGATGCTGGGCTTCAAACATACGTTCTCAGAAATTACTTCCTCAAATTAAGACCTATTTTGATACGAGTAGACTTCTCTTGTCCAGGAATGCCTTTTGGCCATTGGTAGTCTGCTTTGGATGTCCTCCTTGCTCCAACCGTCATGTGTTATTTTGCTGCCCAGGTAGCAGAATTCCTTAACTTCATTTTCTTCGGGACCATCAATTCTGAAGTTAAGTTTTTCGCTGTTCTCATTTCTGCTACTTCTCATTACTTTCGTCTTTCTTCGATTTACTCTCGGTCCATATTCTGTATTCATTAGACTGTTCATTCCATTCTGCACATCTTGTAATTATTCTTCAGTTTCATTCAGGATAGCATTGTCACAAACGAATTGTATATAATAGATATCCTTTCACCTTGAAATTTAATACCACTGTTGAACCTTTTCTTTTTATTCCCATCATTTCTTCTTCGATGTACAGATTGAGCAGTAGGGGCAAAAGACTACATCCCTATCTTACACTCTTTTTGAACCGAGCGCTCCGTTCTTGGTCGTCCACTCTTATTATTCCCTCTTCGCTCTTGTACATATTGTACATTACCCGTCACTCCCTTTAGCTTATCCCTATTTGTCTCAGAATTTCAAACATCTTGCACCATTTTACACTGTAGTATGCTTTTTCCTGTTCGAAAGATCCTATGAACGTGACTTGATTTTCATTTAGTCTTGCTTAGATTATCCACCGCAACGTCAGAATTGCCTCTCTGGTGACTTTACCTTTCCTAAAGCCACGCTGATGGTCATCTAACACATCCACAATTTAATTTCCATTCTTCTGTATATGATTTTTGTCAGACACTAGGATGCCTGAACTGTCAAGTTGATTGTGCGATAATTCTCGCACTTGTCGCTCTTGTGCCCTTCGGAACTGTGTCGATGCTATTTTTCGGAAAGTCAGTTGGTATATCACCAGACTCATATATTCTACACACCAACATGAATAGTTGTTTTGTTGCCATTTCCCCTAATGATTTTAGGAATTCTGATGGTGTGTTATCTACCCCTTCTGCGTTATTTGATGTTAAGTCCTCCAAAGCTCTCTTAAGGTCTGATTCTAGTACTGGATCCCATCTCTTCTGGTCATTTTTGGAACACAATCTACGGCCAGCTTAGAGACAGAAGTGATGACACTTTCTGCAGGACCTGACCATCATTTTGCAGGACAATGCTCAGGCACGTACGGTGCAAGCTGTTACTGATTTGTTTGACTGATGGGGCCGCTTAGTGCTATACCACCTACTGCACTCCCGTGACTTAAGCCCTCGTGAGTTCAACTCGATTTCTAAACTCAAGGAAACACTTCAAGGTATTCGCTTCATAACTGCTACAAATTCGTCGGGCAATAGACCGCGCCGCTCGAACTGTCAACACCACTGGCACTGCTAAGAGTACCCTACGACTTCCCATTCCCTGACTTCGGGTTATACACAATGCTGGTGACGACTTTGAAGGTCAGTAAAACTTTGAAACACTTATCTATTTTGTGCGACTGTAAATATATAGTAGCCACTATTAAAGTTCCAACCCTCGTAAATACAGGAAACTAGTCATAGTTGCCTCTTGCGCTGTGTATGTGCCGGTCATGGCCGGCTACAGCTGTTAACTTGTGCCGCCGCTTGCAACTATGATTTTATTATTCTTTGACAACCGTCTGTCTTTTTTATTATGACACATATTCTTGACTCATGGAACAAAAACGTGTCATTTGACGATAGCACTGTTACTGAAAATTTAAAAGTTGCCATGTGATTGATTTCATGTAACTTTTAGCATTCTGACGAAGATAGTCAGAGTTATCGAAACCTGGTTAATTTGTTTTTCAAAAAAGTTGTGTGCAACCGGTTGGCTGACTGTTACATTTTATATAGTTGTAAATACACTCCTGGAAATGGAAAAAAGAACCCATTGACACCGGTGTGTCAGACCCACCATACTTGCTCCGGACACTGCGAGAGGGCTGTACAAGCAATGATCACACGCACGGCACAGCGGACACACCAGGAACCGCGGTGTTGGCCGTCAAATGGCAGTAGCTGCGCAGCATTTGTGCACCGCCGCCGTCAGTGACAGCCAGTTTGCCGTGGCATACGGAGCTCCATCGCAGTCTTTAACACTGGTAGCATGCCGCGACAGCGTGGACGTGAACCGTATGTGCAGTTGACGGACTTTGAGCGAGGGCGTATAGTGGGCATGCGGGAGGCCGGGTGGACGTACCGCCGAATTGCTCAACACGTGAGGCGTGAGGTCTCCACAGTACATCGATGTTGTCGCCAGTGGTCGGCGGAAGGTGCACGTGCCCGTCGATCTGGGACCGGACCGCAGCGACGCACGGATGCACGCCAAGACCGTAGGATCCTACGCAGTGCCGTAGGGGACCGCACCGCCACTTCCCAGCAAATTAGGGACACTGTTGCTCCTGGGGTATCGGCGAGGACCATTCGCAACCGTCTCCATGAAGCTGGGCTACGGTCCCGCACACCGTTAGGCCGTCTTCCGCTCACGCCCCAACATCGTGCAGCCCGCCTCCAGTGGTGTCGCGACAGGCGTGAATGGAGGGACGAATGGAGACGTGTCGTCTTCAGCGATGAGAGTCGCTTCTGCCTTGGTGCCAATGATGGTCGTATGCGTGTTTGGCGCCGTGCAGGTGAGCGCCACAATCAGGACTGCATACGACCGAGGCACACAGGGCCAACACCCGGCATCATGGTGTGGGGAGCGATCTCCTACACTGGCTGTACACCACTGGTGATCGTCGAGGGGACACTGAATAGTGCACGGTACATCCAAACCGTCATCGAACCCATCGTTCTACCATTCCTAGACCGGCAAGGGAACTTGCTGTTCCAACAGGACAATGCACGTCCGCATGTATCCCGTGCCACCCAACGTGCTCTAGAAGGTGTAAGTCAACTACCCTGGCCAGCAAGATCTCCGGATGTGTCCCCCATTGAGCATGTTTGGGACTGGATGAAGCGTCGTCTCACGCGGTCTGCACGTCCAGCACGAACGCTGGTCCAACTGAGGCGCCAGGTGGAAATGGCATGGCAAGCCGTTCCACAGGACTACATCCAGCACCTCTACGATCGTCTCCATGGGAGAATAGCAGCCTGCATTGCTGCGAAAGGTGGATATACACTGTACTAGTGCCGACATTGTGCATGCTCTGTTGCCTGTGTCTATGTGCCTGTGGTTCTGTCAGTGTGATCATGTGATGTATCTGACCCCAGGAATGTGTCAATAAAGTTTCCCCTTCCTGGGACAATGAATTCACGGTGTTCTTATTTCAATTTCCAGGAGTGTATAATAGAAAAGCAGAGTTTATATAAGATCGTGTAGAGTAGAACAAAAAAGGAAAATATCAGTCAGGTAGATTTAAACTGAGGGCATTGGCAACAAAGGAAGTAAGAGCAGGATTGAGGTAGGAAGAGGAGGAGGAACGTAATAGAAGCAAAAGTAATGAAGAGGGGAGCAAAGATGTGTCGTAACGGAATGAGGAACGAAGCGTGGAAGAAGCAGAACTGGGAGACAGAGGCAGAAATGTCCATATGTGTTCATTTTTAGGGAAAAGCTATGAGGTTGAGGAAAGGAACCGTTTGGGTTTTTTCTTAAATGCGGCAGGGCACTGAACTGTCCAGGGTAGCCTGTTCCAGAGACGGACAACAGTTGGGCACATATAGGACATGAGGTAAGTGGGACCGTAGGTTGCTATTGTGATGAGATGACAGGTACGTGGCCTCTGATGCAAAGTGGTGGGTAGGTGCATAATAGACGTAGCGTATGGTAGGTACCTAACTTATGATCACATCCATCCTGGCTGACGGATGTTTCACATGTACAGCACGCAAGAATTCACTGTTACTTCTTATCGTCTCACATTTTCACGAATAATGCTGTGTTCGAATATATCGATGACTGGAGGTATGGCAAAACGAATTGTTGTACAAGTGTTGTTTTCACATCCTATGGTAAAATATTAAGCAAGCGAAATTTTCCTACGCGTGGTGACACTTTCGCGTATACGAAGCGAACCTGTGATCTTCTCTGTTTCTTCCATTAATCTCATCTGATGCGTTGTTCATCCAAATTTTCACCCAAGTTCTTTACCGTTTTCCCACATAATACACTCCTGGAAATTGAAATAAGAACACCGTGAATTCATTGTCCCAGGAAGGGGAAACTTTATTGACACATTCCTGGGGTCAGATACATCACATGATCACACTGACAGAACCACAGGCACATAGACACAGGCAACAGAGCATGCACAATGTCGGCACTAGTACAGTGTATATCCACCTTTCGCAGCAATGCAGGCTGCTATTCTCCCATGGAGACGATCGTAGAGATGCTGGATGTAGTCCTGTGGAACGGCTTGCCATGCCATTTCCACCTGGCGCCTCAGTTGGACCAGCGTTCGTGCTGGACGTGCAGACCGCGTGAGACGACGCTTCATCCAGTCCCAAACATGCTCAATGGGGGACAGATCCGGAGATCTTGCTGGCCAGGATAGTTGACTTACACCTTCTAGAGCACGTTGGGTGGCACGGGATACATGCGGACGTGCATTGTCCTGTTGGAACAGCAAGTTCCCTTGCCGGTCTAGGAATGGTAGAACGATGGGTTCGATGACGGTTTGGATGTACCGTGCACTATTCAGTGTCCCCTCGACGATCACCAGTGGTGTACGGCCAGTGTAGGAGATCGCTCCCCACACCATGATGCCGGGTGTTGGCCCTGTGTGCCTCGGTCGTATGCAGTCCTGATTGTGGCGCTCACCTGCACGGCGCCAAACACGCTTACGACCATCATTGGCACCAAGGCAGAAGCGACTCTCATCGCTGAAGACGACACGTCTCCATTCGTCCCTCCATTCACGCCTGTCGCGACACCACTGGAGGCGGGCTGCACGATGTTGGGGCGTGAGCGGAAGACGGCCTAACGGTGTGCGGGACCGTAGCCCAGCTTCATGGAGACGGTTGCGAATGGTCCTCGCCGATACCCCAGGAGCAACAGTGTCCCTAATTTGCTGGGAAGTGGCGGTGCGGTCCCCTACGGCACTGCGTAGGATCCTACGGTCTCGGCGTGCATCCGTGCGTCGCTGCGGTCCGGTCCCAGGTCGACGGGCACGTGCACCTTCCGCCGACCACTGGCGACATCGATGTACTGTGGAGACCTCACGCCCCACGTGTTGAGCAATTCGGCGGTACGTCCACCCGGCCTCCCGCATGCCCACTATACGCCCTCGCTCAAAGTCCGTCAACTGCACATACGGTTCACGTCCACGCTGTCGCGGCATGCTACCAGTGTTAAAGACTGCGATGGAGCTCCGTATGCCACGGCAAACTGGCTGACACTGACGGCGGCGGTGCACAAATGCTGCGCAGCTAGCGCCATTCGACGGCCAACACCGCGTTTCCTGGTGTGTCCGCTGTGCCGTGCGTGTGATCATTGCTTGTACAGCCCTCTCGCAGTGTCCGGAGCAAGTATGGTGGGTCTGACACACCGGTGTCAATGTGTTCTTTTTTCCATTTCCAGGAGTGTATTTGGGAACATCCATCCTAGCTGACGGATGTTCCACATGTACAGCACGCAAGAATTCACTGTTACTTCTAATGGTCTCAGATTTTCACGAATAATGCTGTGTTCGATGACTGGAGGTATGGCAAAACGAATTGTTGTACAAGTGTTGTTTTCACATCCTATGGAAAAATATTAAGCAAGCGAAAATTTCCTACGCGTGGTGACACTTTCGCGTATACGAAGCGAACCTGTGATCTTCTCTGTTTCTTCCATTAATCTCATCTGATGCGTTGTTCATCCAAATTTTCACCCAAGTTCTTTACCGTTTTCCCACATAATATTTGGGAACATCCATCCTAGCTGACGGATGTTCCACATGTACAGCACGCAAGAATTCACTGTTACTTCTAATGGTCTCAGATTTTCACGAATAATGCTGTGTTCGATGACTGGAGGTATGGCAAAACGAATTGTTGTACAAGTGTTGTTTTCACATCCTATGGAAAAATATTAAGCAAGCGAAAATTTCCTACGCTTGGTGACACTTTCGCGTATACGAAGCGAACCTGTGATCTTCTCTGTTTCTTCCATTAATCTCGTCTGATGCGTTGTGCATCCAAATTTTCACCCAAGTTCTTTACCGTTTTCCCACATAATATTTGGGATACCGTCCAAAAGACCAGAAGGCAGTTTTTCACGGAATCTTCTGGTAATAATGCAGCAGCTGGGAACCGGTGGATTACGTTGTTAAATGTTGGCACAGAACAACATCCGGCCGTTGCCGCGAGGGGTGGCTAACAGTGGGCGTGTTCGGCCTCCTGACTGAATACTGTGTAGCGGCGCTGAGTGACAGAAACTCACAGGGGGTGGCGGGGTCGGGAGCCGGCGACAATGGCGAGTTTCCCACGACGGCGCGGGACTCGGGACCTGCCGGGCGACTTCCCTCCTCGTATTGGGCAGATCCCGGCGGTCCTCCGCCGCCGCTGCCCTCGGGGTCCAATTAAGCTGTCAGCCGAACGACGGCGCTTGACGAGTCTATAAGGCGATCCCCGGAACCCTTCATTCAGACGGGGCGGACCAACTAGCCCGTCTCGAGGAGCGTGTAATGCCCTCCGTCCCGGATTATATATCCCGCAATTTAGCTCCTAATGATACATATTACTGGCGACCACGTATGAATGGAAGCGTCAGTCTGACAGGCCAATTTGCGTAAATGACGAGATGGCAGACTAGCGCCTATCAGTCGCATCGGCGCAGTCAGTGACGTGCTCTGGCATATTTGGCTGTTGATAAGTTCCGAATGAACACTACGACGTAATCACGTGGGAACTGATGACTTAGATTTCCTTTAATCTGCTGCCTGCCTTTAAATTGCCACCATGTGCCAATCGTGGCACTCGTGTTGCAACGCTAGATAGCCAGTACTTGTTATGGGAAGATCACTTTCACACCTTAGACGAAATGTGCAACCGTTAATCATGTAGGGCCAAGCACAAGTATTCGGCCGTTCTCATTATCATCATCAGAATCATCATTCTCCCTTCGGTCACCGTTTGGCATTCACTGCTGATTAAATCCCCTCTACAGACTTCGAAGTGGACTACTCAGCAAATAACATCCACGTTGCTCATGTATATTTCATAACGACATTTACCCTCTTTCAATTATGTCATTGTCTCACTGTTTTTCGATCCGACAGAGAATCTCCTTGGACCAGGTACCACACGTTCCCTCAGCTACGTGTCTTACCCAACTCCATTCCATTTTTATGACACTGATAACTGGATATTCCTTTCACATTTACTCTCTGCTCCACTTGTTCGTTTAACTATCTCTTCCAGTGATTCCCAACATGAGTCTCTGCGTTACTTGCTGAGAAACCTTCTAATTTTGCATACTTTTCGCATTAAGTCTCCATGTCTTCCGTAATAATGAAAAGGGCAATATGGACGTACTATTTGTGCACAGTTAAACCCTTGGGAAAGTAAAATGGAAAATAAAATTCACCTATTGTTCACAGGTCTATCTGATTCAGAAACTACACAACTTTCAGAAGAGGCAGTTTGCGCTAATCATTCTGATATGGTCTATGAATATGACAGCGCCCAGTATCATACTGAAGAATCGCAACTGACAGCATCTCGAGATGAAGACGAAGAACGTGAATCCCAGCTCTCTCTCTGTTCGTCCACGAGACCAATAAAAAAGTAGATAAACTAACCCACATGATTACCAGTAGTGCTTGACGTTAAAGGACCTGTATCTTATGTTATTGAAACCCAACTTAATCGGCTATTACGACAGCACATATTCGACTTAAGCTAAATCAGCGCAAACCCATTCTAGACTATTATAACTGATTTTAACATATTTCATACATGGCTCAACATTTATTTATAACTATATAGCACAACTTAGGCTGCTAAACTGTCTGTAGCGGCCCTCTTCTTGACCAATGGATTGCAAAATGGAGATGTTGCAGTATTCCAGCAGCTCCTCTTCTCCATTAACAGTCTACAGTATAGATACGGCACAATATTCCAATGTGCAAAATTTCTCTATGAAACACACTCAGACCTCAGCAGCGTCTGTGAATGTTGCCTGACTCTCTCTGTTGCCTACATTTTCGCTTAGTCGGTTAGGCAATACTTCCACCATCTCCAAAGCTGTCATATATCACTGACTCAACAAAAATGTGTATGTGCTTTTCGCAGACAAGCCAGATCAAGTTTCATCTTGTTCCAGCAAGTGAAAATACTTTGATAGTGAGTTCAGAACAGTCAATGCACCCTTGCCAAAAGGACCAGCATGCTTGTCATTTTACGCTACCTGAGAGTCAAATCCTTCGGCGAGAAACGTGAGCCACATAACGAAATGGTTCAAATGGCTCTGAGCTCTATGGAACTTAACATCTGAGGTCATCAGTTCCCTAGAACTTGGAACTACATAAACCTAACTAACCTAAGGACATCACACACACCAATGCCCGAGGCAGGATTCGAACCTCCGACCGTAGCAGTCGCGCGGTTCCCGACTGAAACGCCTAGAACCGCTCGTCCACCGTAGCCGGCCACATAACGAAATTTCCAACACTTTTCAAAACGTTTGTAGAAACATCAAGCGTATGTCGTTGCTGACGAGAGCAGTCTGGAGGACGAGCTTTTACACCTGAGAAGAGTTTTTCAGGCCAACCGGTACTCACAACAGCAGATACATAAGGCGCTACAAATGAAACCAACTGTGGGTTTAAGAAAATCAGAAGAAGACAAGGAAAGTTTTAAATCGATGACTTTTCTGCCATACGTGAGAAGTCTATCGTCAAAAATAGGACGGATCCTCAGTAAGCAGAAGTGAAAGTGATTTTTCGGCCCCCAACCAAAGACAGCAGCACTCCTGGGTTCCGTTAAAGATGAGTTGGTGCTTCGGAAGCCTGGGGTTTGCAACATACCCTGTGAGTGCGGCCGTTCATACATCGGACAGACGACACGTACTATCCAGGAGAGATGCACAGAGCACACCCGGCTCTTACAACCTAATAAATCTGCGGTGGCCGAGCACTGTATTGACACTGGGCACTCTATGGTGTAAAATAACGTCGAAATTTTAGACTCGACTTCATCCTTCTGGGACTCAGCAGTGAAGGAAGCAATTGATATTCGCTTGGCGATGAATTTAATTAATACAGATACCGGCTTCAGCTTGGACAAATCTTTGAATCCGGCAATTTCTGTAATAACATCACAACGACGTCGCACGGTGCAGCTCGCAGTGATACATCGATATCACCGTGTGGATCGACTGCGCAGCCATAGATCTATTTCCATGCATATGCCATACGCCTTTGCGCCGTTTATCGTCTCTGGCGCCTTGTGTATCTGTGGCCGCATGCGCAGTGGTGCGGTCCACGGCTTTAAACGGACGGAGCAAGTGCTGGAGCGTCAGTCACCTCGGCTCACTCTGAAGATGGCTGGACGGTATTCAGCCGAAATATTAGAAGAAGAATTCAAATTTATGCGGCTGCACGCCCGAAATTTTGTGGATCATTCAGTAGATTATTTGGATCGTTTTGATCATACTGTCAGTTTACACCATATGCTTTTGAAATGACGCTAATCTGCGCTAAATTGAGTGTGTTGATATGTCTTTGCATATGTCAGGCTGCATTACTGCTTGCCAGCTCGTCTCGCTGGCGCGGCAACAGTCATCCGCATGTATATCTCATCTCGCTAAGCGTAGGGAAAAGGCTGGGGAGGGGTGAGGTACTGGAACCACAAAATAAAGTACACTTGTACAATTTTAGTAAACATTTCTGGAAAACAGTGATCAATAGATTATTATATTTTGACTTAAGTTCAGTCTTGATCGCACCATTTATGTTTCAATGAGATAGGTAACCGGTTTCGGTTATTTTTACATAACCATCATCAGACCCATGGCTCCGCCTACCACCCTGAAGGAGCCATGGGTCTGATGATGGTTATGTAAAAATAACCGAAACCGGTTACCTATCTCAATGAAACATAAATGGTGTGATCAAGACTGAACTTAAGTCAAAATATAAAGTACACTTGAACAGAAGTTTGTTATTAAGAACAATTGAACTCTTTACATTGTGAAAAAAGACAGTTTATTACTGAGAATACTGATGACTGGTGAGTAAGGCAGTTAAAATCAAGACTCACCATATCAACAAACACAATACCTGAAATGCTTGGGAACAAGATGATAATTTAAAAATAAACAACTGTGATCGGCCCGCGTTGGCGGGCGAAAATGAAATTATCAGAATAAGTTAAATACTAAGCAGATGCAGTAAAATTATTAACTGCCGTATGCAATTGTTCATTAACAGACAATTACAAATCGAGAACATCAACTGATCAAGTAAATAACTACACTTAGATACTATAGAAACAGCTTAAGGCTCTGTCATAAATTCCTTCCACAGCGAAGCGAAAATAATTTAAAGTACCTACGTTTTGCATACAAATTTAATTAAGGAACATGATGAGTCAGCCACAAAGATCAGGATATGTCAACACTATAAAGCCTTAGGTGAACAGAATTTCACAGCACGGAACTTAAATAATATTTAAAACAAGTACAGAATAGCTGAATTAATGAGTGCGGCCATGCAGACGAGCTTTGCAAGTGGGGAAGGTGTTTATATGAATACTAGTTAAAATAGAAAAAATCTATTAGTAACTATTTTTGAATTTATACTAGAGGCCATCTCTACAAGGTGTTGCTTAGATTTACTTTAGCGGGATTTAGAGGAAATCACTTGCATTAAATCATAAGGGAGATTAACTATAAATATAAATATTACCCGGTTGGCACCATATACAACTGAAATATAAAGCACCTAAGAAATGCAAACGTTTAACTTCGGGGCTATCAGGTAAGTAAACAACGACAAACTGACCCACTATCCAAAATAAATCAGCTAACGACAAACAAATCACAAGGTAGATATTACATAGGTGACTAGTTGGGACAACACTTAATGACTTGTAATGCACGTTTACAGAAATCAGCTGGCCAGCTGTCTTACGAAAACAGATACCTTTTCCACAGATGTAGCTGCTCTAAGTTGTTACAATTTTTTTTTAGCAATGTAATTTTACTATTTCATAATTTCATTCTGATGAAGACACCCCTAGTAGGTGTCGAATCCTAGGTCAATGTACCTACCAGTTACGTGCAACCGATTGGCTGTGAAATCCTATGGTGAAAGTAGTATACGGTCGCTGAGTAACAACCATTTTTAAAACTGTAAGATGTAAGAGGAGTTCAAACAGTACAAAAAGATTTGGTGAACGCTAAAAGACCATCCAAAACATACAGCGGGGCTCCTTTCCTGGTTTGCTCCTGGATTCCATAAATAAGGCATTATATAATGGCTTATCTGCCCTGTAATACACACGCATAAACAGAACTGAACACTTTTCTAATAAAATCCAAAACCAATGAATAAAACAAGTTTTACATCCATTTAAAGCATTAAACACTCTTCTAATAAGATAACAACACACCATTCAATTAAACAAGGCTGGCGTGAATTGAACAAATAATATTTCTCACAGATAGCTTACAGTTAACTTAAACACTAAGTGCGTTAAAAACTATTCTAATAAACTACAAGACACCAGTGAATTAACTAAGGCTAGCGAGAACTGGATAAGTAATGCATCAGACAGCTAAGTTATAAAAAGATTTGACAGAAGGCGCAGGCTTTCATACACAAACAACCCGATCAGGTTACTTATTAATGAGGTGAGTAGACAAAAAAAGATATCAAAATGTAATCCACATTGCCGGCCGCTGGTGGCCGAGCGGTTCTGGCGCTACAGTCTGGAACCGCGCGACCGCTACGGTCGCAGGTTCGAATCCTGCCTCGGGCATGGATGTGTGTGTTGTCCTTAGGTTAGTTAGGTTTAAGTAGTTCTAAGTTCTAGGGCACTTATGACCTCAGCAGTTGAGTCCCATAGTACTCAGAGCCATTTGAGCCATTTTTTTTTGTAATCCACATTCGACACAAATCGGTTAAACAAAACCTGGTAAGAATATAAAAATAAGCGCCTTCAGCCGATAACAGTAAATTGGAGGAACGACCACATATATCAGCTAGACTCAATAGGAACCAGGATGGAGTAGGTCACACCTCAGTTCAGGACAAAGTTGCTGCCCGGTACAAAAAGACTCACTGTATAGTCTACTATACAGATATACGAGGTGTGGCTAGAAAAAAACCGGACTAGTACTGGTGAAACAATAAAACGAATGCAATAAGGCTGAAAGTCGCGTGGCCTGTCACGTGACTCTCGCTCCACCTACTGCTCGAGTTTCATCTGCCTCCTGCACTCAGTCTGCCCGTGGCGTCTGTTTTAAGTAGTTGACGTTTTGTCTGTGCGTCGGAAAATGTTGAGTGTACAGAAAGAACAGCGTGTTAACATCAAATTTTGTTTCAAACTAGGAAAATCTGCAAGTGAAACGTTTGTAATGTTACAAGTGTACGGCGATGATTGTTTATCGCGAACACAAGTGTTTGAGTGGTTTAAACGATTTAAAGATGGCCGCGAAGACACCAGTGATGACACTCGCACTGGCAGACCATTGTCAGCAAAAACTGATGCAAACATTGAAAAAATCGGTAAACTTGTTCCACAAGATCGCCGTTTAACAATCAGAGCAGTGTCTGAGTTAACAGGAGTTGACAAGGAAAGTGTCGAACAAGTTTACCGATTTTTTCAATGTTTGCATCAGTTTTTGCTGACAATGGTCTGCCAGTGCGAGTGTCATCACTGGTGTCTTCGCGGCCATCTTTAAATCGTTTAAACCACTCAAACACTTGTGTTCGCGATAAACAATCATCGCCGTACACTTGCTGTAACATTACAAACGTTTCACTTGCAGATTTTCCTAGTTTGAAACAAAATTTGATGTTAACACGCTGTTCTTTCTGTACACTCAACATTTTCCGACGCACAGACAAAACGTCAACTACTTAAAACAGACGCCACGGGCAGACTGAGTGCAGGAGGCAGATGAAACTCGAGCAGTAGGCGGAGCGAGAGTCACGTGACAGGCCACGCGATTTTCAGCCTTATTGCATTCGTTTTATTGTTTCACCAGTACTAGTCCGGTTTTTTTCTAGCCACACCTCGTACAGTGGTCCTGGAGCAGGTTCACTTACTTCAATGGTAGAGTAACTGACAGTTGAACTCCAACCAGCGTGATGGCAGCATTAACGCTCTGCAGGCTGGCCACCAACCTCCAGCCGTGTAGGTCCTGGGTAAAACCGGACCTCCAACTGTGCGCAATACTGCTGACAAGTCAGTTCCTTCTGCTTACTGAGCACGCCCCTGTATCACCGTCCACGCTCTCAATAATTCATATTTCGACAACTGCTTAAAAGTGCTATGAGCAAAGTCATTAACCCAAGATATTCCTGGGCACATCCGATAAATTTGTCGTTACTGATGTGTCTCGTTATCATAACATTACATAGGAAGTATCAAATTGGAGGTTAGGATTTGACTCATAGCAGTAACAACAAAACGAAGAATCGCAGTGAATTTAGCACACACGCAGAAGATCTAATTCATAAACGTCTATATATTTTCTCAAAGGAAATTCGTTCGGAATTTGTCCAAGTAGTGTGATGGCTACTGTGTCGAGGATCACAACTAATTACCTGTTTCGCTGCTTCGTCTAACATACTAATGATTACGCAGCATTAAGGTAAACTCTGTTTGGCTTCAAATAGTTGTTTATTAAAAATTTTACCTCATAGAGTAATGGGTATCAGTGCATAAAATTGCAATCATTGCCCTTATCTGTATACTGATTTTAATCGCTTTTAACTAGTTTTTGACAAATAATGTGACCATCACTGCCTATTTTGCTACAGTTTCACGTAACTTAGTGATTTATGGAGCAGCTTCTTACAATTATGTGTAAAATTACCTTGTAAGGCGAAGTTCGTGACAAATTTCTTAGGGGGAAATTTGTTACTACGTCGCTATAACAGAGAGGACAATTATTTTACAATACAGCTGCAACATGTAAGGCAGTTTGTTACAATCCTGCTGTAACCTGGATAGTTTCATATAATTTTTCTGCAATATCTAGAGCAATTTGTTACAGTTTTGTTGTAACGTGGTTCAATTTGTTACACAGCGGGCAGTTTATTACAATTTCTCTGTAATATACACTATCTGCTGAAAACTCTCGAGACACTCTTATACAATATGGAACTGACCTCTAGACATCATGAAAAGCATACCCACCAGTATATAAGGAGGCAGGGAGCATTGTGTTGTCATTAGAGGAGCAGTAACAGTGAATGGGCCAGTCAGGAGCACTCCGAGGCATTAATGCCAAATGACGCTTGAGGTGGTGTAAAGAGTAATGTCACTAGACTGTGGGTCACCCGAAATAACCGATTTGGAGTGGTGAATAACGCAGTACCAGTGGCAGTCTGACGGAGAACATTGCCTGCTATCATGTATAAATAGTGAAGTACGAATAAGGAGTTGTCATGGCATGTGGATAGAGGTTCGTGGTTCCATTATTGTGCTTAAGAAAACGCCAAATGTCGAAGGATATGAACACATTTTACAGGCCGGCCGCTGTGGCCGAACGGTCCTAGGCGCTTCAGTACGGAACCACGCTGCTGCTACAGTCGCAGATTCGAATCCTGCCTTGGGCGTAGATGTGTGTGATGTCCTTAGGTTAGTTAGGTTTAAGTACTTCTAAGTCTAGGGGACTGATGACCTCAGATGTGAAGTCCAACTGTGCTCAGAACCATTTGAACCATTTGAAAATTTTACAGCCCTATATACGTCATACATTAGAGGAGTATTTCGGAGGTAATGACTGCATGAAGCACAATGGTTTTTAGACAGAGACTCTCCTGAAATAGAGTGGCCTGCCATGAGTCACGACTTGCACTCGATATAAACCCATTGTGATTGGTTAGAACATCAACTTTGCTGCAGACTCCAGTGCCTAACGTGACTATCCTCTCTGGTTTCAGCTCTTGGGGAAGAATGGGATGCCATTCTTCGACAGACATTCAGACATCTCACCGAAAGTGCTCTCAGCAGAGTTAAGTCTGCCATACTGGTGAAAGGTGAGCACATCCAAAATTAATTCCCATTACTAGGAGTCTGGGTAATTTTATTGAAATAGAGCCAATCTGTCACAATAATGTTGTGATGAGCCAGTTTTTTTCAAATTTTTCTGCGCCAATGGCAGCATGTGATGCTACAATTTCATTTTCTGTTTATCTGTTCTTACAGTATCACGTGTAGCTTCTTATTTTGTACTTTCTTTGTCAAGGCACTATGCAAAATTACAAAAAGGAGACAGACAGAGTCACATGACAAAAGAAACATACTTCGAAGTGGCAAAAAGAAGTAGCTCTCCACTGATGAAGGCTGCTAATAAATATGGAATAATTTTAGTGACACTACACCAGTCTTGTCGACAATGAAAAGCGATTCTGCCAGTAATAATATTTATGGCTACCATCAGCTCTACACTTTAACTAGGTAAGAAAATGTTATTTTACATAAAGAAATTAAGCTAATTTTCAACTTTTTTGGCTGTTCTTCACAACAAATACACTGCACGAGTTTGTAAAATGAAAACTGTTAAATGCAATCCATATTACTAAACCGTCTTCCAAACACAGTACCAGTTCCAGGTCGGCTGTCTAATGGCTTCCAGGGGTGACAAAAATTTCATTTTCATTATTTTGCATAAGTATTGACCGAATTTAAAAATTTAAAATGCTGTCATGATCTACTCTATAAGAGGTACAATGTTATTTTAAAAGTTTAGCACACGAAGACGAGTATTACACTTAGAAACGGTGTATTTTTCTTGAGGCAGCGTAACCAACACCGTGGAAATACCTGGACTATCTTCAGTATTTGAGAGTGAGAGCACTTAGTGACTGACAATACAGTCTACATATAATTTCAGGCTTTTACAAAACTTGTTCTCAGTGACACCCCTACAAAATAATGAAGGGAAATACTATTTATTGCTAACCACATTTTCGCTCTTCATGCAGTCCAGCTTCAGTATCAAATATGATGTTTTAATTTATTTATTCTTTATTACTAACTTAATAACACGCTTTGCACACAGTACCTACGTATATCACTGAAAGTATCAGAAAATTGCATCATCGTAGGACACGTAGTTTAGGAGATATATCATAAACAATGAGATAAGTAAAAATTAGCTATTCCATAAAGGGGAATATTTCCATTTAGCTCATAACGAAAGTACTTAGCCACTTCAAACAAACTTTAAACACAATTTGAAATAAATAAATATAATTTGAAACTTTTTCCCGCTTACATGCTAGAGATACATATGAAACATATTAACTTATTATTTAAACTAATCAGACGTTTGAAGCTATTTTACACATGGGAATTTGATTCTGTTTGGAATCGGGGTTTACTGCTGTTGATATAGTCTCTTATTATCCAACATCTGACCCAGGTTTTGTCAGAAGAGAAGGTGCATTTCAAGAACCATAGACTTCAATTCTCTATCAGAATAGTTTCCCAACCACGACAGAGATAGATTCAGGAAGGATAGCTAGTTCAGAAGGAGAACAGAGAGAAGAATAAGAATACAGATAAATATGAAGATGAACATACTAAATGCAAAGAAAACGATGTATCTATGAAAGCCAGTGTTGGAGGCACAGGAAGAGAAAAGGAAAATGATGATCACAGTGAGGAACAAGATGATGATAAAAAAGAAGATGAGGAGGACGATGATTGTGATGATGATGATTGTGATGATGATGATTGTGATGATGATGAAGAGACAGAGAATCATTACAACGAGCAAGAGACATTCCAAGAAATCGCCGGCTGATATCAACCATATACACTGTAATAATCCGTAGAAATTGAGAGAGTGATTAGTTTTCTTGCTAGCTTTCAAAGTGGTAACCATAATTGATATGGCAGAGAATACTACATACTGAAGAGGAATTTATAGAGGAATCGGTTATTGCTTGAGGTATAAGATGGTTGTCAAAAATAAGAAAGTGAATGACTCAATTGCTAAATGGGAAGTTGAAATTGAGAACATTCCATCAATTAAAACTTTGATTTCAGTGGAAGTGTTGAAAAAAATTAAAAGTGATTTGTTGTATGAAATTGTAAGAAATGTTTTATAGTAAAATTTATATTTAAAAGTATTATTGTTTAGTTGTTTTTCTCCCACTTCCTCTGTAATACATTGTAACGTTGCAACGGTTTGACATAAACAGTAGTGTGGTATGAAACAGAGAGGAATTTACTGAAGAGCCAGAATTTTAGGTGATTAAGATTTGTTCTTTGAAAGATTTTACAGGGATTACTTTTGAAAACAGTACAAAATTCAGGCGTGTGTGTGTGTGTGTGTGTGTGTGTGTGTGTGTGTGTGCAAGCCCTTATGTAATTTTCATAAAAATATTCCTGTAATTCAGATACTTCTTTGATATGATTTCAATCAAGATGAAGACATATTTTATGCTAAAATATTGTAGTATGATTGAACATTTCTGAATATATCAGGCTACATATTGATTGGCTGTTTCGTCTTAGATAGCCGGCCGCTGGTGGCCGAGCGGTTCTGGCGCTACAGTCTGGAACCGCGCGACCGCTACGGTCGCAGGTTCGAATCCTGCCTCGGGCATGGATGTGTGTGTTGTCCTTAGGTTAGTTAGGTTTAAGTGGTTCTAAGTTCTAGGGGACTTATGACCTCAGCAGTTGAGTCCCATAGTGCTCAGAGCCATTTGAACCATTTCTTTTTTTCGCCTTAGATAAAAATACTGCACTGCCATTGGCTGTTTGATTTTTAAGGAATGCTAAACAAAATTTCTGGCTGTATGAACACGGTGCTATATAAATAGTGTCTCTTGCGCTTTAGGTAAAAAAAATACTGCATTGTTACTAGCTGTTCCATTTTTATTTTATGCTAAACATTATCATTAAAAATTTTGCACCAGCGCCGTCCTTGTTTCGATTTAATGTCTGATAAAATTACAGTGCTGTGATCAGTTATTTTATTTTTGATGGATACTACAAATTTTTTTTCAAAATTTTGAGCCAGTATCATTTCTGATTATTTTGATTTTCTCACAACATATCTAATTTTTAAATTTTCCCGCCATTGCCAACTTGCAGCTTTTAAATTCCTGACCACTACAATATTGAATTTTTAAATTTGCCTCCAGCCACCATCATGGATCTCCCCCCCCCCCCCCCCCCCAAGAATCATGGACCTTGCAGTTGGTGGGGAGGCTTGCGTGCCTCAGCGATACAGATGGCCGTACCGTAGGTGCAACCACAACGGAGGGGTATCTGTTGAGAGGTCAGACAAACGTGTGGTTCCTGAACAGGGGCAGCAGCCTTTTCAGTAGTTGCAGGGGCAACAATCTGGATGATTGACTGATCTGGCCTTGTAACACTAACCAAAACGGCCTTGCTGTGCTGGTAGTGCGAAAGGCTGAAAGCAAGGGGACACTACAGCCGTAATTTTTCCCGAGGGCGTGCAGCTTTACTGTATGGTTAAATGATGATGGTTCGTCTTGGGTAAAATATTGCGGAGGTAAAATAGTCCCCCATTCGGATCTCCGGGCGGGGACTACTCAAGAGGACGTCGTTATCAAGAGAAAGAAAACTGGCGTTCTACGGATCATTGGGACATGCAGTCTGCAGGAAACGCCTGTACTTACAGGCTAATAGTTGTCACCATCCATCACAGCGTGAAGGGGTATTTCGTACCTTGGTACACAGGGCACATGTTTTCCGACGTTGAGACTTTGCCAGTGAGCTGTCCCATCTTGACGTTACGTTTCGTCAAAATGGTTATAGTGATAGACAGATTGAACGTACGTTACGCTATCGACCAACTGTACATCAGGTTCAAAATGGTTCAAATGGCTCTGAACACTATGGGACTCAACTGCTGTGGTCATTAGTCACCTAGAACTTAAAACTACTTAAACCTAACTAACCTAAGGACATCACACACATCCATGCCCGAGGCAGAATTCGAACCTGCGACCGTAGCAGTCGCACGGTTCCGGACTGCGCGCCTAGAAGCGCGAGACCACCGCGGCCGGCTGTACATCAGGTGATTGATGATAATTCTGAGTCGACACCGAAGTCTAATGCCTTTTTGAGTCACTTAGGTAACACTTCCAACAAGATCGGAATTGCGATGTGAAATGTGTTTTCCGACCTCCATCTTTTGCTTCTGTTAAGGATTATCTTGGTCTGCGGAAGGCGGGTGTATATCCCATTCCTTGTAGCTGGGGCATGGTATATATTGGTCAAACTATCAGGACCATGGAGGACCGATGTACTTAGCATAAACGACACACACGATTACATCAGCCAAGGAGATCTGCTATTGCCGAACATTGCTTGGATACTGGTCACCCCATCTTATATAATAACTCCGAGATTAGGCATGCACGTCCAGCTATTGAGACAGTGTTATTAAGGAGGCAGTTGAGACTAAACTAGCGAGCAACCTCGTTAACAGGGAGGGAAGTTTTTGTTTAAACTCTGTTTGGAATCCGGCTCTCTCCATTGTCAAAAAACAGAGGAACAGAGTCAATGCTGCGAGTTCGTAGTCTCACTACCGATAGCTCTGACTTTGGTCATCTTTGGTGGCACCAGTTGTTCAGTGTGTGTGTTATCTTTCCTGCATCAGTCCGAGAACCGAGGTTTTAAATTTGCATATACGTCGCCTGTCCGTTACAATTTGACTTGAAAATGGCGGGGTGTTCTCCCGCCGAAATATCGGCGGTTGCTGAAAGTGTTACCTGGCTGAATTCCCGGAAGTTATTTGAAAGTTGTATATGTCAGGAGAAACTCAGGTCTCACATCGTTTCAAACTGTATCGAGCTGATGGACGTGTACTGGTATGAGACAATCTCATGGCTACATGGACCCTGCATGTCAGCGGGGACTGTTCAAGCTGCTGGAGGCTCTGTAATAGTGTTGGGCGTGTGCAATTGGAGTTGTATGGGACCCCTGATACGTCTAGATACGACTCTGACAGGTGACACGTACGTAAGCATGTCTGATCACCTGCATCCATTGATGTCCATTGTGCATTTCGACCGACTTTAGCAATCCCAGCAAGACTATGCGACGCCATACACATCCAGAATTGCTACAGATTAGCTCCATGAACACTCTTCTGAGTTTAAACAGTTCTTCTAGCCGTCAAACTCCCCAGACACGAACATTATTGAGCATATCTGGGATGTCTTGCCACGTCCCGTTCAGAAGAAATCTCGACTCCCTCTTACTCTTACAGATTTATGGAGAGCCCAGCAGGATTCGTGGTGTCAGTGCCCTCCAACACTACTTCAGACATTAATCGAGTCAGGCCACGTCGTGTTGCGGCACTTCTGCATGTTCGCGAGGGCCCTACACGATATTGGGCAGGTGTATCAGTTTCTTTGACTCTTCAGTGTAGTTGCCTTCATTGAGAAATTTGATGAGCTTATTGGACTTAGTGCCTATTTCTCCATGCTCTTTTTGTTATCAATTAACCGCTCTCACGGTCAGAAATTGTCGCTTTCAGGGACTGTAGATTCACCTCAACATGTATCCAACCGAACGTCGCAAAGGGAACTGCGAGCAATGGAGATTTGGAGGCGGGTACCTCGAATAAGGTCATTGCGTACAGAAGTACATACAGCTGTACGTCTTCCATTGGGCAGATAGTACACAGACGAGACATTGCTTGACTGGAGGCGTGTATTTAAATCTGATGAGTCGCGATTTAGGTACGTAAGGCGTCGAGTAAAGCGCGTCACTAGTGGAGTGTGTAGTTCGTCTTAGGTGGTTCTATGAGGTTTTGGGAGTTTTTTCGTACTGTGAGACATTCAGATTGCCGTGAACGTGAAAAAGAATGTTTATTTTAACATTTTCTGTAACCAAGTGTGTTACTTTCTTCCACATCGTCATGATGACATGCTGCGGACACTCCCGTCTGCCGAGTGAGGTGGGTCAGTGGTGAGAACACGGGACTCACATTCGGGAAGACGTCGGTTCAAACCTGCATCTGGCCATCCTGATTTAGATTCTCCATGTTTCCTAAATCGCTTCAGGTAATTGCCGGGGTGGTTTCTTTGAAAGGACACAGCCGACTTCTTTCCCCAACGTTCGTATTCCGATGCGACCCATGACCTCACTGTTCGGCCCCTCCCTCCGAATCAACCAACCAACCAACTCCCCTCTATATTTGCATAAATTTTACAGACCTCTGTGAAACGCATAACAGAGGGCAATTAGCATAGTAGTGCATGTTATGGTTTCTGCCCGTTCCAATTGCGTATGAAGTGTGGAAGAATGGCCGCTTAAATTCCTCTGTGCGTACTGTAAGTAGCCCAGTCTTGTCTTCAGGGTCCCAAAGAGAACGATACATGGGCAATAAACAATTTCTCAAGATTCTTCTCTTAATGATGGTTCTTGTTATTTTGTAAGAAGGCCTGTCTTCAAGAATCTGCCAACTCAGGTCCTCCTCATTAGTATTTCAGTCATGGTACACTATGATTTTTCGTTTAGTGAAATGCATAATTTTACGTTTTTACATTTAAAGCAAATTGCCAATCTTCGAACCACTTTGAAATATTACCAAGGTCTGACAATATGCGTGCATGTTTTAAATAGTAATTCTCACACAGCTGCTCGCATACGCTCCTAGTGCGACGCACATTCAGACACCGTGACACACCTTAACTGGATCATTAAACTACCCGACCTCACTCCCACAGAATACGTTTGAGAATATTAGGAATAGAGGACACAGGGCAGCAATCAACAACCTACCGATTTAGTAGCTCTACATGATCTAATCACGAGTGACTGTCGTTCCTGATGAGATCTTCCGCCTCTCTCCCCCGTCGAAATGAAGCCACTACTTAGACTAGAGGAGGCGTTACACGATATTATAGCGTGTCTCCGGGAGGCAGGGGCAGGGGGTGGGATGGCAATGTGCTCATGGCTTCCTATCTCGACTTTCAACGCAATAAACTAAACCAGGGGACCCGAGCGAAATTTTGGCACATTTATAGTTTTAAATAATGACAGTATTTGGAGTAAGAGGAAACGTCTACAGAAATGAATCAAACGACGTGTAATAATAATCTCGTATTTATGACACATTCTTGTATGTACATGTCCGTGTCCTAAAGTATGTTTTGCATTCGAATGTTTGTCCCGGCTTGTACCACAGGCAGTGATGAGTGACTGTCAGTAGGGCCAATTAACCTATAATTTTAACTTGACAAAGATTTTCAGCTACAGTAAGCACGTTAGGCCCTAGTAGCAATACGTAACTCACAGATCAAGGCGACAATGACAAATACGTATGTTGTTTTCGAAAGTCTATTCGTTTAGAAAAGTCGTTTCGTAAGATGGGCACAGATAAAATGGATGACTGCTGCTGTCAGGGTTATAGTCGAAACTTACTGGCAGATTGAAACTGTGTGCCAGACCGTGACTCGAACTCGGGACCTTTGCCTTTTGCAGGTAAGTGCTTTACCGTCTGAGCTATCCAAGCAAGACTCACGCCCCATCCTCACAGCTTTACTTCCCCCCAGTACCTCGTCTCCTACCTTCCAAAATCCACAGAAGCCCTACTGCAAACCTTGCAGAACTAGCACTCCACGAAGAAAGGATATTGCGGAGACATGGCTTAGCCACAGCCTGGGGATGTTTCCAGAATGAGATTTTCACCCTGCAGCGGAGTGTGCGCTGATATGAAACTTCCTGGCAGATTAAAACTGTGTGCCGAACCGACACTCGACTTTGGGACTTTTGCCTTTCGCGGGCAAGTGCTGTTAAGTCAGGGGAGTGCACTAGGAGGTAAGCACTTAGCGGCCCCATTAGTCAAACAAATCAGTAACAGCTTGCACTGTACGTGCTGGAGCATTGTCCAGCAAAATGATGGTCAGGTCCTGCAGAAAGTGTCATCACTTCCGTCTCTAAGCTGGTCGTAGGTTGTGTTCCAAAAATAAACAGCATAGAGACAGAAGTAATGACACTTTCTCAGGGACCTGACCGTCATTTTGCAGGACAATGCTCAAGCACGCACAGTGCAAGCTGTTACTAAGTGCTATAACACCTACTCCACTCCCCTGACTTAAGCCATCTGAGTTCAACTCGATTTCTAAACTGAAGGAAGCACTTCACGGCATTCGCTTCAGAACTGTTACAAATTCGTCGGGCAACGGACCGCGCCGCTCGAACTGTCAACACAACTGGCACTGCTAAAAGTATCCTACGACTCCCACATCGCTGGCAACAGGTTATACTCAATGCCGTTGACTACTGTGAAGGTCAGTAAAACTTTGAAACACGTATCTATTTTGTACGAGCTGTAAATAAATAGTTGCCACTATTAAAGTTCCAATCCTCGTAGATCAGTTGTTTGTACTTCAGGAGGCTCTTCATATCGAATGGCAGAGTCAAATCATTGGAAGCTAGCTAGTGAATAAAATTCTTTGAAGCAGCGTGGTTTTGGTAGCCAGACAAGTCGACTTCTAGAACTGTGGAAGAAAGTTACTGGACAAAAGTGTCGAGGTTTGACGCTTCGAATAATGTACATTCGTCTGGCATAGTCTTCATCTTTGACTTGTGTTCCCTCTCAGTATACCCTCAGATGCATCCATTACTTTCTACATAGTACATATATATTCCTCGTAAGTGTAAAAGCATGATTTTATTCTTTCCTTGAGAAAGAAACGCCTCGAGTACAACTACGTCTATTAACTGTGCTTCGCTGTGAAATCTGAGGCAACTTCTGTTAACCTTTACGCCCTTTCCATCCAAAGCTACAAATTTTACCTACAGAATCGCTGTAGGATAGATACATAGAGGACAGAGGAATATTCGTACTTTATGGGTTATGTCCTGGAATCTTGTGATTTCTTAGAGAAGTTGTTAGATGGAGGTGCCTTTTTTTGTGTGTGAAGAGACAAACTAGCCTGTGAACATTCGCTGCGCCCTTCTCTATACTTGAGCTGTGCAGGGCGCACAAGTATTTTGCATGCAGTCTGTTTTGTGAGAAACTTGTAGTTTCCAAGTATGGTGCCACCGAATAGTAGACTGTTTGTTTCTCTCATAAGCGGCTATATGCACGATCTACCTTATATTTACACACACTGTATCTCCCAGCTATTTGTATGACGTTGCTGACACTAGCTTTGGTCCATTATTTTATATTTTGTTTGTTTTCGTAAATCATTTAAGGTGTTTGTGTTGATTGTTCCATACGAACTGTCTGCCATTTCGCTTTTTCACCCCAGCTCGCGTGAGCTACTTGTGTACATGTTAAAAATTGAACATGATACTTCGCAAGATATTGCACGCTGCCGCATTTTCAGCGGCTTGTTCTGTAAACACGAGAAGGGACATATCAGTTGGCGGAGCTGTCACTGGCCGGCGAGTTTACAGGTATGTGTTATTGGGTTGTCTCTGGGCTGTTCCTGAAGTATGGGGAAGACGGTTGCAGCGTCGCCAGGTTTTGAACGCGGCACGATGGGGGATTTCGCGTCCTGTGGTATAAAAGGTTACGACTGATAATACCGAAATAATAGGAACGTTCTATCAGGAATCCAAATACACCAGAGTGATCACGACATAGATGCGCGTGCACTGCCGCTTCAGTGTTAATTATACGCCACAAATTACAGAAGTTACGTGCGCACAATAATATGATCATTATTAGATTACAGTTTAAAAATTAATAACTAGTAAACATGTTGAGTGAGAATTACGGTCAAAGTGTCATGTGATAGCAGAGTGAGTCATTTGTAGTCACTGACAGTCGTGCGTCGCTTACTAATACGCAGCCTAGATTACAGCATATTTTAATTACAGACAATTATGCAAATGCGTAAGAACGACGATTACCGCAGACATACGCTCATAATTAATGGTAGCATCTTGTACCTATAACCTTCTCCAATTTCCAATATGTCATATAGATAGCCCCTTGATTGACTTATTAGTTAATTGCTTAAATATTCAGTTGGTCATTAATAAGGCGCAAGTCATTTGAATCTGATGCAAATTATGCATAAACTGAAACCATCATTACAAATACCACGAAAAGACACTCCTCACCGACAGCCCGTGTTAACTGGTATTCCAATATTTCAATATGTTTTCCTTGTTACAAATGCTAAGCACGTGTGTTCATAATAGGTAAGTTACTTACAGTGATTGTGAATGAACTATTAGGCTTATATTGACCTGCGAAGTCGAGAAGGACCGCAGAAGAGCGGTGCTCCACTCAGCGTGCACTGGTTACGTAATATATTGCTAGTAATTTGAATGATGGACCAATTTGTTAACTTCGCTGTAGTTTTGCCGGTCAGCGAGAACGCATACGATGAGCTCGGGCTCGCTGATCACCATTTTGTTCCGAGACGGCGAAACGGTGACATGGGCGCGTATGTGTCTGTTCGAGATGATTTTCGATAGTCAGCTGATAAAAATTGATAGTCAAATGAACGCTCGATACTTAAACTCTTATGGGTCTGAACTTTTTATCTGGCGGCAAGCTGCCAGTTGCAGACAGTGAAATATATATATTAGTTTCAGAAAAATTCAATGATTCAATCAAAAGAAAGAGCTTCACATATAGAGCAAGCTAGTTACGTGCTGGTCCACCTCTGGCCCTTATGCGAGCAGTTACTCGGCTCGGCATTGATTGACAGAGTTGTTAGATGTCCTCCTGAGGGTATCGTGCCAAATTCTGTCCAACTGGTGCGTTAGATCGTCAAACCCCTGAGCCGGTTGGAGTGCCCTGTCCATAAAGCTCCAATCGTTCTCATCTGGGGAGATATTCGGCGAACTTATTGGCCAACGTATGCTTTGGCAAGCTCGAAGGCAAGCAGTAGAAACTCTTGCCCTGTGCGGCGTTATCCTACTGAAATGTAAGCCCAGTGTGGCTTGCCATGAAGAACAAGAATCGACGTGCCGCTGTCCTGTAAGGGATGTCGATAGTAACAACCAAAGAGGTCCTACTATGAAGTTAAATGGCGCCCCAGACCATCACTCCTGGCTTTCGCGTCCTATAGCTTCGTACAGTGGGGATGGTACCCCACCACTATCTCGGGCGCCTCCATACACGTTTTCGCTGGTCATCGCTGCACCGTTCGAAGCGAGACTCATCACTGAAGAGAATTCTAGTCCAGTCAGTGAAATTCCAGACCAGATGCGCCTGACACCACCGCAGACGGACTTGGTGGTGAGCAGAGGTCAGTGGTAGTCGGTGCAAGGGGCACTGTGAGCTTAGCTCCCTTTCTTCTTTCTTTCTTTCGCTTGAGCCTTTTCCCACAGTTAGGCAGGGTCGGCTTGGTTCATGGTATTTGGCAATGTTAGTGGAAGGGGTGGCCGGATGCCCTTCCTGGCGCCACCCCGAACCCCCCACGAAGGAATTAGTGTACCCCAACTCTCTGCGACTAGTGTAACCCATGGAATAGCACGAAAGTGTTCAAATGTCTGCGAGCCGTGTAACTGAGGCGGGATGCGGGGATCATCCCAGTATTCACCTAGTGGGATGTGGAAAACCGCCTAAAAACCACATCCAGTCTGGCCGGCACAACGGCCGTCGTCGTTAATCTGCCGGGCGGAATCGATCCGGGGCTGGCGCGCTTACCCGAGTCCAGGAAGCAGTGCATTAGCGCTCTCGGCTAACCTGGCGGATCACCTTAGCTCCCCCTCTGTGAGCCACCTATTAATCTTCTTTGTGGTCACTGAAGCACCAGTCACACGTCACATTGAAACCGGATCTCTGAGTACTTTTCTGACGATGACTCGGTACTCACGTTCTGTCTTCTCTCTAGGTCGACCGCTCCTTCTTGACACCACGTTCGGCCATGGTTCAGCCATTCCTACCAACATTGTAGAAGAGTGACATCGCTATTATTCAAATGTCGACGATTCGCTGATTACGCCAAATGGCTTCTCTGAACCCATCTACAAGTCCTCTCTAAAATGCTGACATTTGCGTATTTTGTTCAATTGCCTGTCGGAGGCATGGTTACTGTCCCGCTGAGTACGTGGCATGACACTGGTGCAGACTTTACGCCCTGGTATTAACATGTCAACTGTTCACTATGATTGCCAACTGTGTGATAAAACAGTTCTCCCTTGTCCGTCGATACTTGTGTAGAAATCAATTTGTGACCAATTGCCATATTTTGCCTAGTTAGTTACAACAGGTTAACAACAGCACATACTGAATGCAAATGAATATACTAACGTCATTATTATTACAAAAATTTATTAAATTGAACCTAAAATCTTAATAAAATACTTAAAATAATTATAAAATCGAATTCTAAAAGAATGAAGTAAAACGTAATCTTGAAGATAGCTGTTTCAAAGCTAAACCCTCTGGTAATGCTTTTGTTTGCCATCTTTTTTTTTCTTATATTGTAAGTTGTCTAGCGTACTATTAAACTTCAACTGTGTGTGTGTGTTAGCAGTCTGTTTTTCTATAAAGATTCAATGCTCTATGTGACTTAGCAGTGGGTGCATTTGCAGTGAATAGTTGATTGAGGGAAACAGCCTGTACTTGAATCACACATGCGCAAACCTTACTGCCTATATACTGTTTTCAGTTTAATTTACGCTATATTTGGATGCCGTTTTATAAGGCAACAATTCTATTCATTGTGTTTTTAATTAGGGAACAAATAATCAGATCATCAAAGCTTAAATTACAGATGTAGCTTAACCTAATTGATCCTAAGGGATTTATCACATATTGTGACTGAAATATAAACTGCTGATGATGGATCATACGCAAATGAGTCGTTGTTTATTTTATATACCATCCATATAGTTTTACACAGTCTGATGAAGCCTCAAGACAGTTTTTATTCTGAAATTATAAACTACCATCAGTCTGTAGGAGATCCACGAAGCCTATTCACAACGCGCTAATCAAGGTCACGGGCATGTAAATTATCGATCACTGAGAGCACTGGTTCAATGATACTGGGTCGCTCAGTGTGGAGCGAGTTGTGATCGCGTAGCGGATGGAGATGGGTGGACGTAGTGACGGTGTAGTTCGTCCACATCGCCGTGAGTAGACCCTCAGTAAAAAGTTAGAATTTCACTAACGAGTGTAATTATAACTATGAGGGTCTACCCACGGCGATGTGGACTAAAAATTACAGATCTTTTTCTACATCGCCGTGGGTAGACCCTCAGTAAATAGAATTACACTAATTAGTGAAGAAGGTATTTGTTATTCCCACACAAGTGAATATCAAATAACGGAGTGCCGGCCATCAGCGCTCGCGACAGCAACGCTGGGCATGAATCGCAGCATGAACAATGTGTGTACACCACTGTAACAGTGTATGACGATATTTCGACGTACTGTACCCGTGTTGAGATTAGACGTGAGCAAATACACACATCAGAATGTTTTGCATCACCTCGGTTCCGATAGTTCCGGAACCTGTACCGAAAACTGTAATAGAGATCAACATCATTTCCGCCCTTTTTATTGCTCATGGAAACCACACATTGCATTTTGTACCACCATACAGCGAGGCCTTCAGAGGTGGTGGTCCAGACTGCTGTACACACCGGTACCTCTAATACCCAGTAGCACGTCCTCTTGCATTGATGCATGCCTGTATTCGTCGCAGCATACTATCCACAAGTTCATCAAGGCACTGTTGGTCCAGATCGTCTTACTCCTCTACAGCGATTCGGCGTAGATCCCTCCTAGTGGTTGGTGGGCCACGTTGTCCATAAACAGCCCTTTTCAATCCATCCCAGGCACGTTTGATACGGTTCATGTCAGGAGAACATGCTGGCCACTGCAGTCTAGCGATGTCGTTATCCTGACCGAAGTCATTCACAAGATGTGCGCGATGGGAGCGGTAATTGTCGTCCATGAAGACGAATGCCTCGCTAATATGCTGCCGATATGATTGCACTATAGGTCGGAGGATGAGATTAACGTATCGTAGAGCCGTTGAGGCGCCTTCCATAACCACCAGCGACGTAGTCGGCCCCACATAATGCCACCCCAAAACAGCGGGGAACTTTCGCCTTACTGCACTCACTGGATAGTGTGTCTATGGCGTTCAGCCATAAGGGGTTGCCTCCAAACGTCTCCAAAGATTGTCTGGTTGAAGGCATAGCCGCGCGGTTTGAGGCGCTGTGTCACGGATTTCGCGGCCCCTCCCACCAGAGGTTCGACCCCTCCCTCGGGCATGGGTGTGTGTGTTTTTCTTAGCATAAGTTACTTTATGTAATGTGTAAGTCTAGGGACCGATGACCTCAGCAGTTTGATCCCCTAGGAATTCATACAAATTTGAACTTTTTTTTTTTGTAGGCATATCAGACACTCAACGGTGCAGAGAACGTGATGGTTCAAATGGCTCTGAGCACTATGGGACTTAACATCTGAGGTGATCAGTCCCCTAGAACTTAGAACTACTTAAACCTAACTAACCTAAGGGCATCGCACACATCCATGCCGGAGGCAGGATTCGAACCTGCGACCGTAGCGGTTGCTCGGTTCCAGACTGTAGCGCCTAGAACCGCTCGGCCATCCCGGCCGGCCCTTTATTTCACAATCAGAATTTAAAAGGACTGATAATAAGCATGTAGGATATTAACAAAGTTAATTTCCTTTTTACTTTGCTGTCCGAGGAAACAGTGAATGAACTTAAATTTTAGTAGCTTAAAATTATGCGAGAAACCTTTCAACTGCCCGTGTGAACAATATATGGTCTTAAACTTATAACATGAAATTATATAAGAAAATATCTACACACAAGAAAAAGCCGCAGTAAAACAAAGTAATGGTACTAAACAATCCATGGAGAAAAGCAGCCTTTAAGATTCAAACAAATGAAAGAACTGAAATTAAAGCAATTACAGCCCTCGGCCGCAAAAATTAAGTCTATTGACTTGGTTTCGTCACTACTAGGAGTGCCTTTATCAGAAGTAAAACATTTAGACTTTCCTATAACATAAGTGCAAAATAACGGGAAAATTTTATTTAATGAAGTGTAAGTACTGACTAACAGTACAAGAAAGAAACAGTACTTATATGCCAAGTATAAAATATATACTAAGCGATAAAACTTCAGTCACAAACTTTTTAAAGTAGAATACGTCAAGCCGCTACGGGCTGCTCACATACGTCGAGCTACAGGTAGCATCAGACTGAGGCGCCTGCATTAGCAACTGCGGGCAGGTGAACATTGCACCAAATACCACAAATACAAATTTACTACTTAACATTGAAAATATAGATAGACGAATATTATGATGAACATTATTTAGTACATGAAGTAAAAGGCAATATTTTCTTTGACAGCAGCAGACATGGTAACGTTTTGTCTACGTAAGAGCTTAGAAGTGCAGTTTAAAGATTGAAAACACCGTTATAGAATTACAAAGAAGGCTGAATGACACAGCCTGTAGAAAAACAATATAACATGAAATGCAGCCAATATAAACCATTTAATAAACAAAAGATTATGAGTCGACCTACATAGAGAAATCATTTCGGTAACTGCACGTGGGAACACGAATATCAAGTAACGGATTTATACCGTTGAAGAAGTTTTTATTACGTACCTCTAGCTGCACATTAAGAATGAGGTCATTATTTCGGGAAAGATGTTTAAAAATTTCTAATTCTTCGAGAATGTCTAATCTGCGCTCTTTCTTCTCGGCTTGCAGAATGTTGATATCGTGAACAGCTTTAGGTGCGTGACCTGTGATCAAAAGGTGGTCGGCAAAAGACGAATTATGGGTGCTAGTGCCATTTTTTCATCAAAGATGTTCTTTTTATCTGATTGTGAAGGCACGTCCTGTTTGTTCTCTGTAGTAAGAAGAGCAGATGTCGCAGAAAATCTTATGGACGTCAGAGTTTTCCAAAGGGGAAAGTGTCGATTTTAAATTATGAATAAATTTTTTCAAATTATTATTGGTTGAAAAGGCGACATTAAAGTTGTATTTATTACAAAGAAGGCTTTAAATCTGATAGGAGATGGGCCCCAAGAAAGGAATAGAAAAAAAACTTCTTTAGGTTGGATTCAGTTTTCTTTTTATGGATGTCATCCACTACGTCAGGTTCATATTCATTATTAATTGCTATCGTTCTGATTAAATTAATTTCTTCGTCAAAAAAATTTTTTGGAGAGTGGAATAGAAGTAGCTTCATGAGTAGCGGTGTGAAAGTAAGCGGTTTTATGAGATTGTGAATGCATGGAAGACGCAGGTACGATCTGAACAGTATATGTTTCTTTACGAAAAACATTGAATGAGATTTTATTTTCTTCTACTGTAAGTGTAAAGTCGACAATGTTTAATTGACGGGCCTCGTTTTCGAGTTCACTGGTGAAGGATATTTTCTCGTGGAGTTCATTAAAAGATTGAAAATACGATCAATGCCATCAGCAGGGCCTTTGTAGATTAAAATATCATCAACATATCTGAAGTAAGAGAGCTGTAGCTGAGAAACAGGTGAAAACTTTTTTTCTAGAGAGTTAATGAAACTGTCAGCAAGGATACCAGCCAACTGATTTCCCATAGCAAGGTCGTCCGATTGCTGATACAATTGTTCATTAAATTCAAAATATTTGTATTTGACTACGATTGTGATTAGATTCATGAAGAGTATTTTACTACACTATCATCGTCCTAAATTAAATAAACAGCAGAGAATGATGAGCTTTTGCCGCCATATAAACAGATCTATTGCCCTGTCTCTCCCAAAGTGACTAAATAAAAAAAATATGCAAGTTTAATTTTAAAAATAAATAATATATATCTGCAACATAATTGATCTTGGTTTCAATTTTGTATTGTGAGATACTTCCACTTCAATATCTCAGCACACACTGAACAATTTTTCCTGCCTGTCTTTTTAGATAGGGGAGGGGGGGGTGTAGAAGAGGGGTAGTGGGGGAGGGAAGGGGAGGTGGTGATTAATTGATCAGTTTAATTAATTAATTTGATATAAAAATTGCAATGTTGCCACATGTACGGCAGGAGGAAGGGTCCAACATTCTGAATAAATTAAAACTGCGATCATATGAACATTACTCCATTACTAACCTTCTTCCACAACATGGAAACACTCAAGAAGGTACTGCAGTAGGATTACCACGAGCCTGGGCACATGACACTATGGTTAAGCAAATGCCAAATCCAGCTGTCCCGCCATATGGAGAAGCACACCATGTCTCTTCTCACTTTGCGTCCACTTTCTCACTAACTGCCCACACTCGCCACAACACTCCTGCCGCTGCCACACACCACCTAGCCGGCTCAAACAGCTAGAAATCAGAGAGCGCGTCTCCTATCGAAAATAGGATCGATATGAGCCTCCACTGCTCACGACTCCTAATCATGATACTTAGCTCTCATAATACTTAGCTCACGTTCACTATCGTATGCATAATATGAAGCCCAAGGCGTAGTACTATTTCCTCTGTGGAAAGTAACATTCTATGAAGATCGCCTAGCGCTACATGCTGATACATACTCTGCCATAGCCATAAGCACATGCAGTCTTAGCTAATCAAAACTATATATTTCTATGTGGGATGAATTTATCACATTTCATACATTTAAATGAAATTTGTTGAGTCCAAACCAGTACAGTGTTGGAGAGAATGTTGTACCTTGGAACACTTTCAGACGTTCGCCTCTATCCAGCCCTATGGAAGTTTAATACATTTTCTGATTACAATTGAAAATTATAACATTCATTTTATATGCAGTGTAATCTTTTTCCGAAATTCCGATAATTATTTCGGAAAAGTAAAGCGAAATTTCCAGCGAGGATTTGGGTGATCAGAAAGTGCCAGACCACTAAAAAGAACTTTAATGAGAAACGAATTTTACAAACCTTTAATTCAAATTTTATTTTTAAAAACTTCACAAGTAACAGCAAAATAACTAAACCTTTGATATTAAAAAGGAGACAACTTCCTAATGTTCTGGAGAGTTGTATTTATTTAGTCACGAACCGACTTTAGGCTTCTCAGGCCAACGTCAGGTGACAACGTAATGTAGCAAACACAGATAAATATGATGTACGACTTACACAGATATTATTTGTACAAAAAATACAAAAGTGACGAAGTGTTTACGTAGGATACACAAGAAAAATATTACAATAATTACAATAAATAAACAGTGATAAACAATTTTAAGTGAACATACATAAAACGAATAATGAGAAATAAAATGAATTGGCAGTTTGAATCTAGTATTTGTAACGAAATTTAAATTAATCAGACTCAATTCCCATTTTATCCCTTGTTAAATAATGTTTTCGGTACAAATACTAGATGCAAACCACCCTAGTTCATTACCAGAAAAGTTAAAAACATTTACAATGAAACTAGGAAGAAAACGTCTGAGCACAAAAAACTGTTTTATAAATCTCAACTGGTAGCGTAGGGTGAATGCACAGTTCCCTACCACTTGCAGAAAAACTCAGGATAATGTTACATGGTTTAAAATAAAAACATCATAACAATTAAAAAAAAAAACTTAAAGCAAATCTAGAATTGCCTCGGCTGAAGTATTATTCTGTAAGTACACAATTACACGTCAGCGCATCGAACACCTGCGTTGCTCACCTTCATGAGTACAGCCGAGTGATTTTTCGAAAACTCTTAGTCTAGTTCGTAAAACCTGTGGCCATCTTCATCGGTTTACGTGGTGGAGATTGAAAATGGTGTCAAATTGCTGCACACAGAGCCAGGTACAACTTGCGTTGAGCAGAACATGAATTCGCTCCAATGGACCAAAGTGGTGTCTCGTAAGTTAACAGACAATGGCGAAAGCACGGATCTGTATTGTAGTTAGAAACCATAAACCCCCTGAGGGTGGTAGGCAGGCGAAATGTATCACTAAATCTGGGAGACTTGTGACAGTTCCAGTCAAAATCATTACCACGACATTTGCAGATATGTGATGTCATGATGGCACCGCTGGAAACTCACTGAGCCATAGAATAGCTGTCTTCTATATATGTACCCCCCCCCCCCCCCCCCAAGCCACCTTATGGTACGTAGGGGAGGGTATCCTATACCACCACTAGTCATTTCATTTCTTGATCCAGACGCAGACAGAGAAAGTGAAAAACGACTGTCTGTATGTCTCCATTCGATCCCTAATCTCTCTTATCTTCGTGGTCCATACGCGAAAGATGCGTTGGCGGCAGTGGAATCGTTTTGCAGTCAGCCTCAAATGTCGGTTCTCTAAATTTTCTCAATACTGTTTCGTGAAAGGAACGTTGCCTTCAATCCAGCGATTTTCATTTGAGTTCCCGATGCTTGACCGTAATACCTGCGTGCTGTTCGAACCACCCGGTAACAAATCTAGCAGCCCAACTCTGAATTGCTTCGATGTCTTCTTTCAATGCGACCTGGTGTGAATAGTTCTTAACGACGGGTGGCACTAGTGTCCTATATTTATCTCCTTTGCAACTGAAGCATTCTTTCCTACAATTCTCCCAATGAAATGAAGTAGACCATTCGCTTTCTCTACTGCAATCCTTACATGCTCATTCAATTTCACACTGCTTTGTAACGTTACTCCTAGATACTTAATCGACTTTACTGATGCTGTATTCAAATGTTGTGGGCTGCTTTTCCTACACAGCTGCATTAACTCATATTTTCCTACATTTAGAGCTACCTGCCAACTATCTTGTATCCTCCTGCATCACTCAACGCCGACGCCTTCCGGTATACCACAGCACTATCAGCAAACAACTGCGAACTGCTGCTCCCCCCCTCGGCCAGATCGTTTATGTACATAGGAAATAACAGCGGTCCTATGACACTTCTCTCGTCCACTCCTGACTCCTCTGACGAACACTCATCCTTGAGGACAACATACTCTGTTCTGTTACTTAAGAAGTGTTTGAGCCACTCGCATATCTGGGGAACCTAGTCTTTATGTTTTTCAAAATGTTCAAATGTGTGTGGAAGCTTATGGGACTTAACTGCTAAGGTCATCAGCTCCTAAGCTTACACACTACTTAACCTAAATTATCCTAAGGACGAACACACACACCCATTACCGAGGGAGGACTCGAACCTCCGCCGGGACAAGCCGCACAGACCATGACTGCAGCGCCCTAGACCGCTCGGCTAATCTCGCGCGGCTCTATGTTTTTACCTTCGGTAACAGTTGGTAGTGTGCTTTACGGAAATGTAGCAATATGGAATCCGGCTGCTGCCTTTCAACCGTAGTTCGCAGGGTATCTTAAGTGCGTGGGGCGTAGTCATGTATCGCACTGTGGGCGAGACTACAACTAACCCTTTACGCCGGAGACTCGTTATCAAATACGTTCACCGCGCGACTACCACGCCAACCAGAAGATGCTGCAACGCATGTTGGACTGTGACAACGGGCAGAGACATTATGATACGGACTCATAATGTTTTAAAAATGTGACAGAAATTTCCAAAGTACAGCATCATCATTTATCTGGTAACAAATATTCCACTCAAATTTAAAATCCCTGCTATCGCAAATCTCTTGCGAAATCTGTATTTAATACTGTGTTAATTATTGCTCTGTTACACATCAAAAGTCAATAAGTGAAATAAAATTAAGAAGAAGTATTATCAGAACCGGTTTCAAGTTAAAAACATTTTGGAACAGGATCTAATGGCAAATAACACAAGATGGTAAACAAACTCAGTTTCTTTGTCGGAAGACCTTCAGCATCAGCTGTCGCCATTTTTTAAGTTTATTGAATCTTTCTATGCACCCTTAACATATAGCTGCCACTGGCGCTCTTGCGCTGTTGTAACTCATTGTTTTTAACAAGAAGGTCTGCGAGTGGGATTCTTAAGAGTAATGCTTGCTATCAGCTTTTGCACTGAGGGACCTCAGAGTTTTATATAGGATGCCATATAGTTAACACTGGTAGTTTCTAATGTTGATGTGGCTATATATTATATTTTATGTTTGTACGAATTTGCATTTCTCAGCAGCCCACTGAAGTGTATTTTACGACTCAGATGCCGCACTTGCTTGGGCATCCGGACGCAGCATTGACACTGTTAGTACTCTATATTATATTTTATGTTTGTACCCTATTTGCATTTATCAGCATCCCACTGAAGTGTATTTTACGACTTAGATGCCGCACTTGCGTGCCCATCCGGACATAGCGTTGACGCTGTTAGTTGGTACTGTCAGGTCTGAGTACCCTGTCCGAATGTTAACGTTCTCTAAGAAGTGCAGTCCTCTGCACAAGTCTACAGCCTTTCGCACCACTGATAATTTTCTATCCAGTCTTTCGCTTTTACCGATTGTATATATTTATAAAGTTTTCCTTACTCCCTCCATTGACTCCATAAAACATCTCTCTGTTTCCCTTCTTTTGCTCCCGTTTCTGCTCCTAAAGTGGAACACAGGACTGATGTTAACAGCCCGCCCACCAATGACAGGGTGTGTTCTTCCCGCCAGCCCATTCTCATCACCTTGGGAAAGAAAAGAAAAAAGTGAGTTCTGATAGCCTAGCATCAGCTGGAAGAGTTACCCAGACCACTACAGCGGCAGAGATTTTTGGTCAACTTTCTGCAGATATTATCTGCTTCTAGAGCCTATATTTCTGCACTCCAGTAATAACGTTTCTCCGACTTCTCTTACGCTGCCGGTGTGGTTTTCTTGTCCACTGGCTGGTCTGGCTTAAACAGTGCGGTTCGTCTTTTTACCACCATATTTCCGTCCGACTACATTTTCCTACGCGGGGAGCGGAAAGGGCCAGGCGCCTAGCCATCCGGCTGCACACGAAACTGTCCTACCCCTTTCTCCCTGCTGTGAGTTCATGGGCCGGCTCTGAGAAGACACCACAACGTGCGTCCCAAGGGGCGACCCTTGCAGCGGCCCTCGTTCTTATCTGTCCGGTACAGACCATTGAGCGTCTGTTGCACCTCAAAATATAGAATCTCAGTAATGAAAGAGCAAGTATAGATAGTTCGTACTGCCTCGGCAATTACTACCATATCTGCAATATGGAGGACTTTGGCAAAGACAATACACTCATGTTCAGAAAAAAAGAACGCCTTCAACGACAAGAGACAGGATGTTCATATACACAGGACATATACAGTCATGTTCAAAAGTGTCCGAAGGACCTGAATTGCATTTCGCCTGATTCGCATGCAACCCACATGACGAAGCTGTGTAACAGGTCCTCTAATCGCTCCTTGGTACAGTCGTTTGACTATTGAAAATGGTTCCAACAAGTCACCACTAGAAAATACTGCTCTGTATCGCAATAACACAAGATAGGGCTTGTAAGCTCACATTTATTACAATAATTACACACCTGAAATGTCACCACTCTCACTATTACGTCAGATAGGTAATGCACGTAGTAAGTTCGTCGTATTCATGATTTTCTCTTCAAAGTAACATACCGTACTTATTATTTAACACAAAATGACATTAAAGATTTAAGTTATTCACGAGCAACTAATTGAGAATATGTACAGGGTGTTTCAAAAATGACCGGTATATTTGAAACGGCAATAAAAACTAAACGAGCAGCGATAGAAACACACCGTTTGTTGCAATATGCTTGGGACAACAGTACATTTTCAGGCGGACAAACTTTCGAAATTACAGTAGTTACAATTTTCAACAACAGATGGCGCTGCAAGTGATGTGAAAGATATAGAAGACAACGCAGTCTGTGGGTGCGCCATTCTGTACGTCGTCGTTCTGCTGTAAGCGTGTGCTGTTCACAACGTGCAAGTGTGCTGTAGACAACATGGTTTATTCCTTAGAACAGAGGATTTGTCTGGTGTTAGAATTCCACCGCCTAGAACACAGTGTTGTTGCGCTGTAGACAACATGGTTTATTCCTTAGAACAGAGGATTTGTCTGGTGTTGGAATTCCACCGCCTAGAACACAGTGTTGTTGCAACAAGACGAAGTTTTCAACGGAGTTTTAATGTAACCAAAGGACCGAAAAGCGATACAATAAAGGATCTGTTTCAAAAATTTCAACGGACTGGGAACGTGACGGATGAACGTGCTGGAAAGGTAGGGCGACCGCGTACGGCAACCACAGAGGGCAACGCGCAGCTAGTGCAGCAGGTGATCCAACAGCGGCCTCGGGTTTCCGTTCGCCGTGTTGCAGCTGCGGTCCAAATGACGCCAACGTCCACGTATCGTCTCATGCGCCAGAGTTTACACCTCTATCCATACAAAATTCAAATGCGGCAACCCCTCAGCGCCGCTACCATTGCTGCACGAGAGACATTCGCTAACGATATGGTGCACAGGATTGATGACGGCAATATGCATGTGGGCAGCATTTGGTTTACTGACGAAGCTTATTTTTACCTGGACGGCTTCGTCAATAAACAGAACTGGCGCATATGGGGAACCGAAAAGCCCCATGTTGCAGTCCCATCGTCCCTGCATCCTCAAAAAGTACTGGTCTGGGCCGCCATGTCTTCCAAAGGAATCATTCGCCCATTTTTCAGATCCGAAACGATTACTGTATCGCGCTATCTGGACATTCTTCGTGAATTTGTGGCGGTAAAAACTGCCTTAGACGACACTGCGAACACCTCGTGGTTTATGCAAGATGGTGCCCGGCCACATAGCACGGCCGACGTCTTTAATTTCCTGAATGAATATTTCGATGATCGTGTGATTGCTTTGGGCTATCCGAAACTACAGGAGGCGGCGTGGATTGGCCTCCCTATTCGCCAGACATGAACCCCTGTGACTTCTTTCTGTGGTGACACTTGAAAGACCAGGTGTACCGCCAGAATCCAGAAACAATTGAACAGCTGAAGCAGTACATCTCATCTGCATGTGAAGCCATTCCGCCAGACACGTTGTCAAAGGTTTCGGGTAATTTCATTCAGAGACTACGCCATATTATTGCTACGCATAGTGGATATGTGGAAAATATCGTACTATAGAGTTTCTCAGACCGCAGCGCCATCTGTTGTTGAAAATTGTAACTACTGTAATTTCGAACGTTTGTCTGCCTGAAAATGTACTGTTATACCAAGCATATTGCAACAAACGGTGTATTTCTATCGCTGCTCGTTTAGTTTTTATTGCCGTTTCAAATATACCGGTCATTTTTGAAACACCCTGTATAAACTTCAAATGACACGACGAACCGTCTCGTTCTGCATATGGATTCAAACCCAGGTCATGCAGACTAAACAAAGATTTCGTCACTGACGGAAACTAACAGTCTTTTCTGATTAGGCATACACAGAGTGATATACCTCGATTTTAGACAGTATCAGTTAGCAAATATCAACTTTAAATTACATAACGCAAACATTTTTAACGGACGCGAATTCCTACCCAGCACCTATTGTCCCTGTTAACGAACTACGAGAGATGTCAAATATTGCTCCGTAACAAGTATCTTATTTGAAAAGCCGTGAGGTAAAGCTTTGTGTTGGATAGGGATTCGAACCCAGAACCTAATAAGATAGATATCGAAGCACAATCAACTGTCACATATCGCATTTTCTCGGGAGTAGCTAGATGTTTTAACTGAAATGACGAGACGAAACATTAATTTTTTCCTTCCCAGGACTCCAACCCGGCACCTATCACTGTTTTATTCTAGAGAAAACGAACGTTAAATATGGGTTTGTTACACCAGCAGCGACATGTGAGCATGTTTCAACTAGAAATAATATGACGAAGAGTTCATTGCTGACTGGGAATAGAGCCCCACACATATCGTTGTTGACTACACACAAAGATACGTCAGCTACCGAATTTTTCTCCACCAGCAGCTCGGAATAACATCTTGAACTTACAGTGATCTCGCAAATAGTTCTGTGTCTCACAGGGCGTCAAAAACTTCATACATCGTTAGTGTTGACAACGAATGAAAATACATTAAAAACCAAAACTATTATCCACCAGCAGATAGGTGTTCTCATGCTAGATCTTGATAATACATAATGAAATCTTTAGTGCCGGGCCAGTATTCAACCCATTAACGCGCAATATGTGGAGATGTTGAGGAATCTGCAGTTTTGAACAAACAACAAATTGTAGCTGAGCTGTATTGTCACGAAGGGAATAAATTCCGCGTTAGGGGTGGTCTGAGTTGCATTCCCAGTTCAGAACCAATTTTATCGACATACAGAAGCTCAGATAAAAGATGGAATAAGTGTCCTGTGAGCCTACATAGCGTTTGTTTCGTCACTAGAAATAAATAACAGGTATAAGAAAGGTTGCTGGTGATAGTGTTTCTACATGTCGCCACTCCAGACTTTATTGTGGCTCAACCTAACGTCTACTTGGTAGAGAAGGAATATCATTTTTAATGTGAATTTCAGACCACAGTGCCATTATATCTTCTTCACTTGGTGTAGCCAGAAGAGAATGGAATCTGCCTCTCCCTATCTAAAATCACTGACCGAAGTTGGAATCGATCCCAGACCATAGATATGTGAACCTCTCATCAGCCCAACAGACCACCAACTCCTCTGCTCATTGGCTCATTTTTCTATCATAACGCCGTTGTGTCACACTGGCTGAGAATTCTGACACACAGGCTCCCTGTATCAATTTGCAGTATGTTCAGTAAACTCATTTACTTGGTTGACCGAATCACCACGAACTAGCTGCCTCGGCTACCCAGTGCATACATTCAACTTTATTTTGTAATCACCAAAATAAAATCACGTAACTGCCACCAACACAGAAGTGACAACAGTGTAGGATGCAGAAATGTAAATAGGAAGTGTTCCTTTCCACTTGAGCTACTCTATTGCGCTATCTGTTTGTTGAAAACATCGTGCAGTGCAAAAGAAAAGGTATAACTGTTTGTCTCTCATAAGTATTGACCTGGCCATATGCATTATCCCACAGCGCTGTGGAATGCAGAAGTTCTGGAGGAATTGTTCTTGACTTCTGGAGGTGTTACAGCTACGTGTCGGCTAGCAGCGTAATGGTAAGTGTCGCGCTTGGTAAATGAGATGTCGCGAGTTCGAGTACATTCACTGCTATATTTTTTAAAACGCAATACTGCTTTCTGCTAAAGTTATCAATCTAATGGAACTTCTAACAAAATTCCCTTCACTTCTCAACCCAAAATAGTCGTATGTGGAAAAAGGGCTAGCTTTTGCGACATTTTGTTTATTTCAGGTTTAACAGACAGCCAGACAGTAGATGCATCTCGAAACTTTTGTGTTATGTATGGGTAGAGCGCATCGTGCCAAAATACGTCGGAAAAGTATTTTCTACATTAGATGTCGTCTGGTAGTGGCATTTTATTCTTCTTAAAACCTTGTTTGAGAGTTTTAACTCAGAACAGGTTTTCTACATGCATGTAATCAATAAACCGCATTTGCATTTTCAGACTGTTATAGATAATATCAGAGAATTCGCATATATCGTCGATGATAAATTTCTCTCTCATGTTTGCTATTGTTTCAACAACACTAAATGGTAATGGTAAATGTCGCGCTTGGTAAATGAGATGTCGCGAGTTCGAGTACATTCACTGCTATATTTTTTAAAACGCAATACTGCTTTCTGCTAAAGTTATCAATCTAATGGAACTTCTAACAAAATTCCCTTCACTTCTCAACCCAAAATAGTCGTATGTGGAAAAAGGGCTAACTTTTGCGACATTTTGTTTATTTCAGGTTTAACAGACAGCCAGACAGTAGATGCACCTCGAAACTTTTGTATTATGTATGGGTAGAGCGCATCGTGCCAAAATACGTCGGAAAAGTATTTTCTACATTAGATGTCGTCTGGTAGTGGCATTTTATTCTTCGTAAAACCTTGTTTGAGAGTTTTAACTCAGAACAGGTTTTGTACATGCATGTAATCAATAAATCGCATGTGCATTTTCAGACTGTTATAGATAATATCAGAGAATTCGCATATATCGTCGATGATAAATTTCTCTCTCATGTTTGCTGTTGTTTCAACAAAACTAAAGGAAACCTTACGAAAAGTGTGAGCTGTATTATAAGAAATGTAATAAAACTACCCACAATGAAATGAAAGTATGGCTTCGTTGGCCGGGAGGCCCCATGCGGGGAAGTTCGGCCGCCGTATTGCAAGTCCTTTTTTGTTGACGCCACTTCGGCGACTTGCGAGTCAATGATGATGAAATGATGATGAACACACAACACCCAGTCATCACGAGGCAGAGAAAAATCCCTGACCCCGCCGGGAATCGAACCCGGGACCCCGTGCGCAGGAAGCGAGAACGCTACCGCAAGACCACGAGCTGCGGACAAAACTACCCACAATAACCTTACGACGAAAGTCTGTTTGAATAAAACTGAGTATCTTCACACAAACGTGCCTCTATCGTCACGAATTGGTAAAATACTACTCACTTAGATTTTGATTGGGTCTGTGTTTAATTAGTATGCTGTGTCCTACTCAAGATGTATGTAAATGTGGCATTTCATAAATAAAGTTATGTATTCCTAGAAACCCAAAATTTGCTTGTCAGCAGCGGAAAGAGGCGTTACCTGTTGTGTAGCATTGTAAATTTTTCACCATGAGCCGAAAGTATTTTCTTGATATTTCCTGAGCGATGTTTGATCTGACTGCTTGTTGCTCTTTCACAGAAGAGATAAAAACGCTACACTCAGTGAGACTGGAACTGCGAACCATAACAGATGCTTTTTCACTAGTCAGCACGTTACCAAAGAGCTGGCAAAGTAGTATGTATTTAAAAGAAGAGATTGGTTGCGATTTCCACGTGCAACGACTTTTCTGGGCTGAAAACCGTAAATTTACAACATTTTTTTACACCTCAAGCGATAATAACTCAGATTATTCAATGGAAATGACAGGTAAAATCAAGTGAAATTTGTGGCCTAATTCATTGCACACCACGAAGTAACTCGTCGATCACAGAGTTGCCAAACATACATTGCCTTGTTGCCAAATCTCAGTTACAATACCAGCAGCAAGAAGACGAACCGATGTGATCTTACAGCGGGCTGGGAAGTGACCATAGCTGGTGTCTCCAAGTCGCGGCTGCTACGGCCTGGAATACGTAATGCGTCTGATTCGTATTTCTGTAACTAGGTTTAGGGACTGGAGCGTAGTTACTAATAATACTCTGAACTGACTGCAAACTAAGCATCATAAATCAGTAACTCTCATAGTTGTTTTTACATTTCTTTCGTATAAGTACTCAAAACTAAGAAACTCATTCACAGACGTTTTCGTGCCCCGCCGATAATCGAGCACAACAAACAAATTAAAATAAGAAAAGAATGTGTGTGTGTGTGTGTGTGTGTGTGTGACAGAGAGAGAGAGAGAGAGAGAGAGAGAGAGATAAAAATCAAAAAGAGTGAGAGAGAGAGAGTAAAAAATTGTAAAGAAATTGAATCATGATATTTAAAGAAATCATTCATTAAAATGACACGTTTCACATCATTACGAAATATCGTGTTTATGATCTATGAAACAAGAATTAATCTAATCTAATCATATCATATTGATGACTAGCCATGAAGAGTCATGAATTACCGAAGTTTTTACCAATACCAGTAACCAAATCTAAACTTGAAAATAAAAGACGACAATTTTTGTAATAAACCGGGACTTCTGTCAAGACCCTTTCGTCCCTGTTAATTAACCACGGAAGATGTCTGATATACCTCTATTCTGAAGTAACAAAGTAGGCATGCATTTAAAGATGGAGTGCAAGATGTGACGTTCTGTGACCGAGATACGAACCCAACACGGTTCTTTCCCTGTCCACGGAATCCTTTTCATGTTAGTATCAATCATTAGCAATTGCTCGTAGAGTACATTAAAACTAAAGTAGTTGATGAAGACGTTACTTAATAACAAAACGCGTTGCCTTTCTTCATTTACTTGCGCCTAGAAATGGATATCGAGTACTGTCAAACCAAACGGCAAGAGATCTTACTGCCTTCCGATACACGTCGGTGTCAGTTCTTCCATATGATTTGGTCGACATGATCTGTTTCAAGTCGTGTATGACAGACAATGTTTTAGAAAATCAATTTTTTTCCCGTGCAATAAGCAGAAAGATTTTCATTCTAAGTATCCAAGTACAATATTTTCGCATTATTAGTTCAAAATTTAATATTCGCTTCTACAATGTAGGAAAGTATTTCACAGTTGCATAACTCGCATCCGACTCATTGACCTTATACTTAGTCGCTGACCATAAATTCTAGCTTGAGTGACATCAGTTTAAGTAACCTAATGTAGCGAAGACTGTTTGCCAGTGCTCTTTCTCACCGGAAATTACGCAATTCACTCATTGGGCTCCATAAGTACACTGTAACAGTAATTTCTGTGTGTATGCAATTCATACGGATTAGAATTTAGTGGTGCTCTCTCTTCCACTTCTGTATACAATATGCCTGACCTAAAAGGGCCCTTTATCATTACAGGCCCTGGGCAGTGCAACATCATACTGACAACAGTAATGTGCTTATACCGACAACCTGACTGTTCGTTTTATCTGATTTTGAAATCATTTAAATAAAACAACATGACCTTCCAGTGGGAGACATTTCATCCCTCTTTTCCTTCTGTGAAATTTGTCAGTAAGCTTTTTGCCTTTCAGGCAGTGAAATGCGGCAGAGTACGGCCGGTAAATGATTCACAAACGACGATTTAGTGCCATTAAGACGATTTCTTTAAACATTGTCGTAGCTGAAGGAATTAAGTTTCGTCTTAAATCATCTCAATCAGCAATGTTCACAGACATCTCAAATAGGAAAAAGCTCATTATCCAGGTACGAAGGTTGTAAAACAAACTTCCGACAGTTTGTGTCAGGTTGATCTTTTCGTCTGATAGCACTGCGTAAGTATTTTGTCTATGAGGTATCACAAGTAGTGTTCCTGTAGCTGTGGGAATCATTGGTTGAAAACGAATTAAACACTAATGGGTGCAGTACTGCTAAATATTCTAAATGATTATCAACCTAAGTCTGATTCATTCGCAAACTGAGGCGAATTTATAATATTGAAGCTAGACTGTGTATCCTTGTCTTCCTTGAGTGGGCCTTGGAAGGCGTTTACACACACATATACAATACTATGAATACTCCGAACGCTATAGTTAACGTTGCTCTCATAAACTACTTTTGTTTTTTAATTCTTCTGGGTCTTCAGCGTGCAACATGTGTTGTAGATACAGTCTTAGAGCAAAACACTCTCCGTCGAGTCGTTCACGTAAGGTGGGCAATACAGTCGTGCTCCTCTCATAATCCTATGTCCGGAAATATGCTCGATCTGGCAACATTATAGACTGCGGCACTTCCAAGAGGAAGTCTTGACTTCAATCTTCTTGACTACGACCGTAGCCTTGACGTAAAACGCGAGACTAGCTAATACGACGTCTGGTAACTAAAAACACACGTCGACAAAGTTTTTATCGCCCCTTTCCTCTCGGTGGTGAAGCTATGAGTGTAATTCAAGCGAATCTACAATAGATTTCTCTTTCTGTCACACTGGTAATAACAGTTTGGCCCAACAATGTTTTAGTGAAAGATTTCTATCTGTCTCTGAACACCGCATGCGTCTGAGTTCTCTGGGACCCGTTTACTGCCTACCGGCGGGGGCTGAGACATTGCATTGTCTCGCCTTATGCCGACAACCTATGCTCCACTCCGCACTCTCGACCATGTAAAATGCTTTAATGTTGATGAGTGGTGACCCATAAAAACTGTCTACGATCTGTTCAAATGGCTCTGAGCACTATGGGACTTAACATATGTGGTCACCAGTCCCCTAGAACTTAGAACTACTTAAACCTAACTAACCTATGACATCAAACACATACATGCCCAAGGCAGGATTCGAACCTGCAACTGTAGCGGTCACGCGGTTCCAGACTGAAGCGCCTACGATTTGTGTTTCACTCTTGATAGCAAAGGAGGCACAAAACCGTTTTTATTTGATGATTATTTTATTACACTAGAATGCAATACATCAGTGTGGCACGGAATTAATTTCGTTGTTTCTGATCCAGTGAACTACAATTAAAGCATCACATTCTGTTCTTTTTCCTTTCACGGGAGGTTCCTCAAATAATTTATTATTGTCATTGATTAATATGTCTTAGTCAAGGCACAGAGAGTAAATGCAATGTAATGTGTTTGATTTCTTTCTTTGATTCTCTATGGTAAATGGATGCAAAATATTGTGCCAATACCTATCAGAACCTGCTTTATAGCTACTCAGTCAAATTGCTTGTTTTGAGATCTATACCTTAATTAATGGAGAAGTGAAGGCTGTTCACAAGTGATATTTAAAATATTCAGTTGGATTTGAGGCGACAAAATTGCCCATATTTGAAGCTACCCAGAGAAAAAGTAAGTTGCTAGAGCTGCTGTTAGCAAATGTCTGCAGGGAGTTCCTAATTGCTACTGTGGAAATTTAGCATAGAGGCCCTATAGTAATCAAGAAGTTCATTTCATTCATTCTCATCACTCTGGCATGTGAGTCTTAAGTGAAGAACAATATTGAAATTCGTATCGCTGATGGTCGATTCGAATTTCTTCAGAGACGCTGGTATTGCGAAGCAGCTTGGCAGTCAGAAAGCCAAGATCTATGACCATTAACACGACTTACTGAGTCGAGCTACCAAGAGGATTTGGTGTGTAAAGGTTTTCTTCCTATTACGATATAGAATTTTTTATGGAAATTCGCAGCTCCATAAAATATATCAGAAATAAAAGCTCTCATACGCTGGCCCCTACCACGGTTTGAACTGACGACTGATTGAGCCGTTCTGTCCAAAGACACGGGCGGTACCACCGGGCTACGGACACACTGCTACCTGTACGCCACTCTCATCATGGTATTTGTCGCTCAGCCTCATAACGCATCGTGAAAGGTAATAAAAGTAGTCACTTACGTGAAGAATAGCATTTGTTTAGGCAAAAAATTGAATTTTCTGTATCAGTGTCTTAGTTTACATGAGGATTGTATAGCACGAGTCATTCAAATGGAAAGTGAATATCAAGTGAATTTAGCGAGTCAATTCAGTACCATACGCGGAAGTGATTGCACTGTCACAGTGTTGCCTAATGTTTGTGACGATGTTGCCAGTTCTCAGATGTGCTAGGAACAGCTCTGTAGCGGTATGCGAGGAGAAGCCCGTGCTCGTGTCATAGGAGGATATGCAGAGGAGGCGCGGGGTTTGGTTAATATGCAACGTTTTCTCCTACCAGTTGTGTCAAACCTTCGGATGTATAATCCTCCATCACGATTACAGATTCCCACAAAATATATACGGATAAAACACTTACCTTGTTACTTTGTGACAAAATATTATTTCAGTACAATAAAAAGTATTTGGAAATCACTTATGCCCACCTGTCATAAAAGTAAGATAACAAACACTTTGCTCCTCGAAATCGATTGCACCTATGTGCAGTCTTCTGACGTTTAAATAAATCGTCTTAACGGCACTAAATCGTGGTTTGTGAGTCATTTACCAGCCGTACTCTGCCGCATTTTACTGGTTGGAAGGCAAAAATCTTACTGACAAATTTACGGAAGGAGAAGGGGGACGAAATGCCTCCCACTGGAAGGTCATGTTGTTTTATTTAAATGATTACAAAATCAGGTAAAACGAACAGTCAGGATGTCAGTATAAGCACATTACTGTTGTCAGTATGATTTTGCACTGCCCAGGGCCTGTAATGATAAAGGGCCCGTTTAGGTCAGGCATATTGTATACAGAAGTGAAAGAGAGAGCATCACTAAATTCTAATCCGTATGCATTGCATACACACAGAAACTACTGTTACAGTGTACTTATGGAGCTCAATGAGTGAATTGCGTATTTTCCGGTGGGAAAGAGCACTGGCAAACAGTCTTCGCTACATTAGGTTACTTAATATGGTGTCACTCTGAGCTAGAATTTATGGTATGGTCAATGAGTAGGATGCGAGTTTTGCAACTGTGAAATACTTACCTACATTATAAAAATGGTCCAAATGGCTCTGAGCACTATGGGACTCAACTGCTGAGGTCATAAGTCCCCTAGAACTTAGAACTACTTAAACCTAACTAACCTAAGGAGAATACACACATCCATGCCCGAGGCAGGATTCGAACCTGCGACCGTAGCGGTCGCGCGGTTCCAGACTGTAGTGCCAGAACCGCTCGGCCACCAGCGGCCGGCCTACATTATAAAAGCGAATATTAAATTTGAACTAATATTGCGAAAATTTTGTACTTGGATACTTAGAATGATAATCTTTCTGTTTATTGCAAAGGAAAACAATTGATTTCCTAAAACATTGACTGTCATACACGAAACAGGTCATGTCGACCAAATCATATGGAAGAACTGACACCGACATATATCGGAAGGCAGTAAGATCTCTCGCCTTTTGGATGGCAGTTCTCGATAGCCATTTCTAGGCGCAAGTAAATGAAGAAAGGTAGCGCGTTTTTGTTATCAAGTAACTTCTTCGTCAATTACTTTAGTTTTAATGTAATCTACGTGTAATTACTGATGTCTGATACTAACATGAAAAGGATTCCGTAGACAGGGAAAGAACCTGTTCTTGGGAAACTACTTCTATAGTGACCAAATGGCATCACATGATCTTCGAGTACAGTGTTCCAGCAGCGGTACGAAGAAAATGATAGTAATAATGACGGTAATAATCGAATTATCCGGTAACTTCACACTTCCTAGTGGATTTTCTCGAAATAAGAAATTTGGTGAATTTGTGAAAATTTCAAAATGGCTTCACATCGAGCCTATGATGCCTAGAAGAGTCTTTACATCCTGCTGACATGAGAATAGCATATTCGCCGCTTCAGAAGCTTGCTTTTACTTAACCATTTAATGGACTCGCGTTTTTTCCACCGTGACTAATTTTGTAAGCTAAGCACATCATCTGTTACAGGACGCGCCAGTGGCTGGGAAATGTGGTCTCAATGGTCTGGTAGAACGAACTATTACAGATGCAATGCGTGGGTTCAGGCATTTACTTTTAAGAGGCACAAATAGATTTACTTTACCTCTGGTAACATCAAGAGAAAGACGTTATGATCCAGAATCCGCATTAAACATCAAGTTCCTTCAATACCAACTGGGCAGAGCCGGTTTACGTTGGGAAATAACATAGCGGAAGTCATGGTAAACAGAAATATAGTCACCAGCAAACTTACTTACATTAGAAAATTTTATTTTATTTGATGAACCGATAGCCATTTATAGGAACAGGGCTCTTACTTTACTTGTACTTGATTGAACTAGAGACGTTGAAAAATTTGGTGCTGGACTGTGATTCGAATTCGTATCTCCTCTTTCGAGGATCTCAATCTCTCGGAACAGTATACTTCAATCATTTCGTTCCTTTTCTCAAGACTGCAATCTTCTCTATGTCTCCTCCAAAGGTAAGTACGTGGGTCCGAATCCTGATCCAGTACAAAAATATTCAGAATTTCACTTCGAGCCCTATCATGTGCACACGAGCCTGTTAATGAAGATTAACGTACATTTTTAATGTCTGTTCATGTGTTGCCAACAGTCGCAATAGGTGTCGTTAGTTCTTGTCAAACACGCACACATCTTACTATCGGTGAGTAAGCAATTGATCCTTAAGCTATAATCGTGGATGCACGGTAGGTGTGCAGTTCGATTGTCGCTTAGGCACCAAAGTTTGTATCCTTATTTTAGATTCAAACACCTAGCAGCTGGTAAGAAAAACCGATACGAAACATTTGATTTTACTTAGTTAACAATCCGATTACGTGTTGGGTTCGTATCTCCATCACAGAACTTCACATCATGCACTTCATCTTTAAATGCATGCCCACTTTGTTACTTCAGAATAGAGGTATATCAGACATCTTCCGTGGTTAGTTCACAGGGACGAAAGGGTCTTGATAGAAGTTCCAGTTTATTGCAAAAATTGTCGTCTTTTATTTTCAAGTTTAGCTTTGGTTACTGGTATTAGCAAAAATTTCGGTAATTCATGACTCTTCATGGCTAGTCATCAATATGATACTATTAGATTAGATTACATTAGATTAATTCTTGTTTCATAGATCATAAACACGATATTTCGTAATGATGTGGAACATGTCATTTTAATGAATGATTTCTTTACATATCATGATTCAATTTCTTTACAATTTTTTACTCTCTCTCTCTCACTCTTTTTGATTTTTATCTCTCTCTCTCTCTATCTCTCTCTCTATCTCTCTCTCTCTTTCTCTCTCTCTCTGTCACACACACACACACACACACACACACACACACACATTCTTTTTTTTTTATTTTTATTTGTTTGTTGTGCTCGATTATCGGCGTGGCACGAAAACGTCTGTGAATGAGTTTCTTAGTTTTGAGTACACATACGAAAGAAATATAAAAACAACTATGAGAGTTACTGATTTATGATGCTTAGTTTGCAGTCAGTTCTGAGTATTATTAGTAACTACGCTCCGGTCCCTAAACCTAGTTACAGAAATACGAATCAGACGCATTACGTATTCCAGGCCGTAGCAGCCGCGACTTGGAGACACCAGCTATGGTCACTTCCCAGCCCGCTTTAAGATCACATCGGTTCGTCTTCTTGCTGCTGGTATTGTAACTGAGATTTGGCAACAAGGCAATGTATGTTTGCAACTCTGTGATCGACGAGTTAGCACGTAAGCCATTTTTCAAATATTTCGTATTTTTCGAACTCAATTGAAATGCTGAACACCTTTTTTTGGGCAAGAAATCAATGCCCCACACGTTTATGGCTTCATATTTGCTATATTACATCGATTTACGTTCCTACAGCTGTTTTACAAAAGTGTTACATTGCACGGTATTACCCCGAGGGGTGCGGTAATACGGCACAATATATCTTATGATATAGCATTGCATGTAAAATGACAAAAACTCTGTAAAAATAAATCAAATTAAGAAATTCGAAATTAAGAATTTATTTAGAATTGAAACACATAAATTTTACAACTTATTAAAGTTTTTAAGGACAGAAAATCCTTTTACTGGAAAAACAAAATTATCGGATTTTGGTGTCAACTTGTCTCTGAACACATTTATCCCCTGTTTTAATGGCAGTAGTCGCAAATATAGTTTTCAGCTCACTCACATGCACTACACAAGGAAAACTTGTAAGATGACACACATACACACACATACACTTCCAAATACATAGTTCACGAAAATTCCAAAAGAAATTACCATATGGGACAATACCGTTCACCACGGGGCAATACCGTGTTTCGGGCACTGTATTGCCCCTAGACAACATGACTCGCCATTTTAAATTCTTACCCAACAATCACGAAATTTAACGTCTAACATTTGATAATTAAAAGAAGATCAAGAAATGCGTAATTAAACAGAGCTGCTTTAAGTATTGTTGTTATTACAAATTTCGCTCACCTCTAGACTTCAGATTTTATAAGAAAACAGTCGAAATCAGTTGAAACCGATTGTAGAAGACGTCTGCGCCGTTGAACGATATAGCCCTTTGTGTCTGATTATAGTTACTTCCGCTATGTGGCAGCACCATGCAGCGCTCTTTGCGCTCTCTGGGAAACTGGATAAAGCAGTGCATGGTATTACACCGCTGCACGGAATTGCCCCTGTCTCCCCTACATAACTTTATTTATGAAATGCCACATTTACATACATCTTGAGTATGACACAGCATACCAATTAAACACAGACCCAATCAAAATCTAAGTGAGTAGTATTTTACCAATTCGTGTCGATAGAGGCACGTTTGTGTGAAGATACTCAGTTTTATTCAAACAGACTGTCATCGTAAGGTTATTGTGGGTAGTTTCATTACATTTCTTATAATACAGCTCACACTTTTCGAAAGGTTTCCTTTAGTGTTGTTAAAACAATAGTAAACATGAGAGAGAAATTTATCATCGACGATATATGCGAATTCTCTGATGTTATCTATAACGGTCTGAAAATGCACATGCAGTTTATTGATTACATGCATGTAGAAAACTTGTTCTGAGTTAAAACTCTCAAACAAGGTTTGAAGAAGAATAAAATGCCACTACCAGATGACATCTAATGTAGAAAATACTTTTCCGACGTATTTTGGCACGATGCGCTCTACCCATACATAATACAAAAGTTTCCACATGCATCTACTGTCTCGCTGTCTGTTAAACCTGAAATAAACAAAATGTCGCAAAAGTTAGCCCTTTTTCCACATACGACTATTTTGGGTTGAGAAGTGAAGGGAATTATGTTAGAAGTTCCATTAGATTGATAACTTTAGCAGACAGCAGAATTGCGTTTTAAAAAATATAGCAGTGAGTGTTCTCGAACTCGCGACATCTCATTTACCAAGCGCGACATTTACCATTACGCTGCTAGCCAACACGTAGCTGTAACACCTCCAGAAGTCAAGAACAATTCCTCCAGAACTTCTGCATTCCACAGCGCTGTGGGATAATGCATATGGCCAGGTCAATACTTATGAGAGGCAAACAGTTATACCTTTTCTTTTGCACTGCACGATGTTTTCAACAAACAGATAGCGCAATAGAGTAGCTCAAGTCGAAAGGAACACTTCCTATTTACATTTCTGCATCCTACACTGTTGGCACTTCTGTGTTGGTGGCAGTTACGTGATTTTATTTTGGTGATTACAAAATAAAGTTGAATGTATGCACTGGGTAGCCGAGGCAGCTAGTTCGTGGTGATTCGGTCAACCAAGTAAATGACTTTACTGAACATACTGCAAATTGATACAGGGAGCCTGTGTGTCAGAATTCTCAGCCAGTGTGACACAACGGCATTATGATAGAAAAATGAGCCAATGGGCAGAGGATTTGGTGGTCTGTTGGGCTGATGAGAGGTTCACATATCTATGGTCTGGGATCGATTCCAACTTCGGTCAGTGATTTTAGATAGGGAGAGGCAGATTCCATTCTCTTCTGGCTACACCAAGTGAAGAAGATATAATGGCACTGTGGTCTGAAATTCACATTAAAAATGATATTCCTTCTCTACCAAGTAGACGTTAGGTTGAGCCACAATAAAGTCTGGAGTGGTGACATGTAGAAACACTATCACCAGCAACCTTTTTTATACTAGTTATTTATTTCTAGTGACGAAACAAACGCTATGTAGGGTCACAGGACACTTATTCCATCTTTTATCTGAGCTTCTGTATGTCGATAAAATTGGTTCTGAACTGGGAATGCAACTCAGACCACCCCTAACGCGGAATTTGTTCACTTCGTGACAATACAGCTCAGCTACAATTTGTTGTTTGTTCAAAACTGCAGATTCCTCAACATCTCCACATATTGCGCGTTAATGGGTTGAATACTGGCCCGGCACTAAAGATTTCATTATGTATTATAAAGATCTAGCATGAGAACACCTATCTGCTGGTGGATAATAGTTTCGATTTTTAATGTATTTTCATTCGTTGTCAACACTAACGTTGTATGAAGTTTTTGACTCCCAGTGAGACACAGAACTATTTGCGAGATCACTGTAAGTTCAAGATGTTATTCCGAGCTGCTGGTGGAGAAAAATTCGGTAGCTGACGTATCTTTGTGTGTAGTCAACAACGATATGTGTGGGGCTCTATTCCCAGTCAGCAATGAACTCTTCGTCATATTATTTCTAGTTCAAACATGCTCACATGTCGCTGCTGGTGCAACAAACCCATATTTAACGTTCGTTTTCTCTAGAATAAAACAGCGATAGGTGCCGGGTTGGAGTCCTGGGAAGGAAAAAAATTAATGTTTCGTCTCGTCATTTCAGTTAAAACATCTAGCTACTGCCGAGAAAATGCGATATGTCACAGTTGATTGTCCTTCGATATCTATCTTATTAGGTTCTGGGTTCGAATCCCTATCCAACACAAAGCTTTACGTTACGGCTTTTGAAATAAGTTACTTGTTAAGAAGCAATATTTAAGATCTCTCGTAGTTCGTTAACAGGGACAATAGGTGCTGGGTAGGAATTCGCGTCCGTTAAAAATGTCTGCGTTATGTAATTTAAAGTTGATATTTGCTAACTGATACTGTCTAAAATCGAGGTATATCACTCTCTGTATGCCTGATCAGAAAAGACTGTTAGTTGCCGTCAGTCACGAAATCTTTGCTAAGTCTGCATGACCTGGTTTTGAATCCATATGCAGAACGAGACGGTTCGTCGTGTCATTTGAAGTTCATACATATTCTCAATTAGTTGCTCGTGAATAACTTAAATCTTTAATGTCATTTTGTGTTAAATAATAAGTACGGTATGTTACTTTGAAGAGGAAATCATGAACACGACGAACTTACTACGTGCATTACCTATCTGACGTAATAATGAGAGTGGTGACATTTCAGGTGTGTAATTATTGTAATAAATGTGAACTTACAAGCCCTAAGGACAGTATTATCTGTGATAAGATGTTTCCTGACATTTGTAGTATCGTAGTATTACTTTACATCTTGAGTTATTGCGATACAGAGAAGTGTTTTCTGGTGGTGACTTTTTGGAACCGTTTTCAATAGTCAAACGACTGTATCAAGGAGCGATTAGAGGTCCTGCTAGACAGCTGCGTCATGTGGGTTGCATACCAATCAGGCGAAATGTAATTCACGTCATGCGAATAGTTTTGAGCACGACTGTACATTAGTATGTTCTGAAGAAATGATTAGCATCTGAACCATGTCGGCCAAGGGGTTCATGGTCTACATCGATATCGTGGCGCACCATCTGCCGGTAAAAATTGCTGCGGCTCTCGTTGTCACTATATGCCAAAGGTACTGGATCTGTGTGACTTGAGCAGACGTGCAGAATGCATCACAGGCGTATGCGCGATCGTACCGTCCGATCAGCGTGTTTGAACGGCGCATTATTGGTATGATAGAATGCGGTGCATCCATTAGGGAAATTGCTGCTCGTGTGGGACGAAGTATCTCAATAGCGCAACAGGTGTGTGCCGAATGATTCACGGAAGGCTGCAGAACACGACGATTTGAGTCAGGTCACGCCACCTGGATGCCCCCTACCCCCCTCGTCGAGAAGATCGACAGCTCATTCAAATGGCAACGCAGGACAGATCTGCGTCCTCCTCGGCTCTGGTGCAACAGTGAAACAGCGTAAGACATCGTACACTATCTACACTATCAGTGGTGACAATTCGTCGCGTTTATTACGACATGGGTTAAGTACGCGTCGTCAGCTATTGTGCCTACCTTTGACGAACACGCAGAAACACAGAAACACGCTAGATGGCAATGGCGTATGGAACGACGTCCTGGGCACATGAATTGCATCAGGTAGTGTTTTCGGACGAAACCAGGTTCCGTTTGAAAATCATGGCCGCATTTTGGCTCGCCGCAGACATGGGGAGCGGCATCACAGTAACTGCATTGGCACAAGATATACGGCACCAGCTTGAGACCTTATGGCGTGGGGTACTATTGGAGGTACTATTGGACACAACCACAAATCACAGTGGGTGCGTGTTCAGACCATTTTGACCAGTGTGACCTATGTGAATTACATACTGCGACGCGTAGCCATACCCTTTCTGAACAACACCACAGGCGCCATTTTTTTTTCTAGCAAGACACTGCACGAACACATGCTGCTGCACGAACAGGTGCCTCCTTGGCGTCTGGGGATGTCAGCCTTTTGCCCTGGCTCGCCAGATCACCAAACTTGCCGCCAATCGAAAATGTGTGTGATATTGTGAAACGACGGGTACAGCGCTGTGATCCATTGCCAACCTCTCAGATGAACTTTGGAAGCTCGGTGAATGCAGCATAGATGGCTATACCACAGGAGGCCATTCGCACCTTACAGGCGTCGATGGCATCACGCATTTAACAATCATCAGGACCCACGGCGGACCCTACGCCTACTGGGGAACAGAAGACGTGTTGAACCGAGGTGTCTGAAATGCTAATCACTTCTGCATAAGACACTAATGTACATGTCCTGTTAATATGAACGTCCTATCTCTCGCTTTTGTTTTTGAACAGGAGAGTATATATACTAAACTGTGACTGATTATGAACATTTTACCACTAGTGCAATCTAGCATTTTTTTATTTTTTATTTTTTTTTAATTTACCATCATAAACCAGCTTTAATTTTGGAAAAAACTCACCATCACATTTATTTTTTAAAATGACCACCACCTACCATTTGTAATTTTTAAAATTCGCTGCATCTGCCACCAATAATTTTTAAAACTTCCTTACATTCGTTGTGGCCGAGCAGTTCTAGGCGCTTCAATCTAGAACCGCACTGCAGCTATGGTCGCTGGTTCGAATCCTGCCTCGTGCATGGATGTGTGTGATGTCCTTAAGTTAGATAGATTTAAGTAGTTCTAAGCTCTAGGGGACTGGTGACCTCAGATGTTAAGTTCCATAGTGCTCAGAACCCTTTTAACCATTTGAACCTTACATCCACCATCTTCGGTGTTTAAATTTCCTGCCCTCTGCAATTCTGATGACGTCAGTGAAACAGGGGCTGTGGCTTGTCGTATTACAATGATGATATCATAGATAAGGGAGTGGTTTGTAACGCCACGGATAGGTCACTGACCTGCTGACCTGGCATCACAAACGTCAACAAAGTACCCCAAGTGACCAGAGCATTTCTACTACGCCACTTGCTAGTCGTTCGAGTTGCTGATGCTGAGAGTTATGTCGCCTCAACGCAGTGCCCACGTATGAGACGCGGTAATGTTCTAGTAACACGTGAAAGGTGCGCGAAGTGTGGCCGACATCCTTTTTTTTATGCAGTGTGACAGGTTAAAGCAGTGTGCGATTTGCAGGGGGGGATTTCCCCCCCTATGCATCAGACCATCCCCTCCTCTGGTTTTAGTTTATGCATCCCAACCTGGGATGTTTATTTCCCACGCACTTGACTAAAACTTTACATATAATTTAAATTTGTGGAGTCGAACACTGAAAGTTTTTAATAAGCCTTACTATTAATACTATTAATATGTTTCAGTTTTCTATCATCAGAATAAGTACAACTTTTCAGAAATGTGCCTCTACTTTTTGAATTCCTCTCGTATATCTGTACCCGTATGTAGATGATTTTCTAAATAAGCTTTACCTATAATGTACTTTTAAAGATATAACAAGGGATGGCTTTTCTGATAGTGCATACGCGTCAATAGTGAGTTTCGGCATTAACATCTATTTATAAATAGCTGTTTAACCATGCGTAACGCCACGGTCCAAGCTAGTAACATATATAATTCTACTAACCCCTTAAGACATTCCCCCCCCCCCCCCCTCCCCCACTGGTAAAAGCACAAATCCCACCCTGGGTTAAAGGTTTCCACTTGGAATGTGACTACGATCGCACCATAAATGGTTAATATCTAGTTGCACAGATTAACTCATGAATGAATGTTTCTTAAAATGTGTGATTCTTGTTTTACATTGTTTTGTCTTTCTCTTTGGAACTCATCGTAGTCACATTCCACGTGGAAACCCTTAACCTGTCACACTGCATAAAAACAAAACATGAAATTTGTGGCTTTCAAAGGTGACATGCTATGTGAAGAAAGATAATACTAATTATCAACAAATCAAATAGTTACTCCTAATTGAAATTCATGACAAGCTACGATCGAAGCTATGACGTCAAAAGCAATTACACAAATTTTAATACAAACGTAGAGAACCACATTTGACTTAAGAATAAGACCAGAACAGTGATGTCCACTCGGAAATTAGCGGCGTTATGTAATGGAAAACGGAAATGAGCATTTGGCGTCGCCGCTTTGGTGCGGGTCTTATTACATTTGACGCCACATTGGGCGACCTATGCGCCGGATAGGGATGAAAAGATTATGAAGACCTCACAACACCTAGTCCCTGAACGAAGAAAATCCAAGGGAATCGAACCCGGGCCCTTTAGGACGGCAGTCCCTTCACGCTGACCATTCACCCATCGGGGCGGTAGTACAAACATATGGAGTCCACACAAAAGACGGGACGCAATGTGTAGCTCGAATAAGAAGTGCCTAATTCCTATGATACAGAAGAAGAAACTTCAGAGGCATTGATCCTGTGGCTCAGTTAATTAACTATTGAGGTCCATTTCATTTAATAAGCTATTTTAAAACACAATACTCTGATAACAGGACTTCCTCACTGACTGGAATAACGAAGTAGGTGATGTAAGAGGTTATAGATAACTTGAAAAAAATAGTGAAATATTATATACATGCTTTGGGTGTAAGGAACTGCTACTGTTTTACCAAGATTCGTGTGCACATTTAGATTTACATTTCATGAATTAATTAACAATTCTGATTGTTACTCTCTCTTTCTAGAGAGACCACATTATGATTTTTTTCGCTTCAACAAACGTCAGTATATTTATTCATCTTCCGTGGATACATGTGACGCCATTCCAATACGAAGTTAATAATATGAATCTGAAACTCTGTAGGCCTATAACAACTTGCTGATGTAAATATTGTAACAAAATTTCAATATTCCCTTTCCTTAAGTAGTAATAACGGGATCAAACCTAGTGGTGGTGCATTAAACAGTTGGTTCTGGCTTCCTCGTGCGTAGAACAATTCGAGTTCCCCATCAGTAAAAACATTTTATCTACATCTGTGTGGATACTCTGCAAATCACACATCGAACCCCCTCTATCAGTTCACTCTCGAACAGTGCGCGGGAAAAAACGGAACACCCATATCTTCCCGAGCGAGCTTTGATTTCCGTTATTTTGTTATGATGATCGTTTCTCCCTACGTAAGTGAGAGTCAACATAATATTTTCACATTCAGAGGAGAAAGTTGGTGACTGAAATTTCGTGAGAAGGTCCTCCCGCAACGATAAACGCCTTTGCTTTAATGATGGCCGCCCCTGATCTTGTATCATGTTCGTGATACTCTGTCTACTATTGCTCTATAATACAAGACGTGTTGCTCTTCTTTGAACTTTCTCGATGTACTCCGTTCATCCTATCTAGTAAGGATCCCACACCGCGCAGCAGTACTCCCAAAGAGGACGGACAAGCGTAGTGTAGGCAGCCTCTTTAGTAGATCTGTTGCATCTTCTACGTGTTCTACCAACAGAACGCTGTCTTTGGTTAGTCTTCCCCACAAAACTTTCTACGTGTTCTTTCCAGTTTAAGTTGTTCGTAATTGTAATTCCTAGGTATTTCCTTAAGATTTGATTGATTTATCGTGAACCGAAGTTTAACGGATTCCTTTCGGCACTCATGTGGATGAAATCACACTTTTTATGATTTAGGTTCAATTTCAAATTTTCGCACCATACAGATATATTTTCTGAATAGTTTCGCAATTTTTCTCGATATTCTGACGACTTTACTAGACGATAAACGACGACGTCATCTGAAAACACTCTAACACGGCTGCTCAGATTGTCCCCTACATCGTTTATGTAGATAAGGAACAGCAGCCGCGCGGGATTAGCCGAGCGGTCAAGCGCTGCAGTCATGGACTGTGCGGCTGGTCCTGGCGGAGGTTCGAGTCCTCCCTCGGGCATGGGTGTCTGTGTTTGTCCTTAAGATAATTTAGGTTGAGTAGTATGTAAGCTTATGGACTGATGACCTTAGCAGTTAAGTCCCATAAGATTTCACACACATTTGAACATTTGAACAAAGAACAGCACAGGGCCTGTGACTGTACCCTGAGGGGCACAAGAAATCATTTCTGTTTTACTCGATGACTTCCACCAGTTACTATAAACTGTGACATCTCTGACAGGAAATCACGAATCCAGTCGCGTAACTGAGACGATAATCGATAAGCACGTAATTTGATTACAAGCCGTTTGTGAGGTACCCTGTCGAAACTATTCTGTAAATCTAGAAATACGGAATCAATTTGAAGTCGCATGTTGATAACACTCAGCACTACGTAACGAGTTTGTTGTGGTTTCACAAGAACGATGTTTTCTAAATTCGTGTTGACTATGTGTCAATAGATCGTTCTCTTCGAGGCAATTCATAAGGTTGGAGCCACAATATATGTTCCAAAATCCTGAACACGAATGGTCCCTTAAAATGTGTGTGAAATCTTATGGGACTTACCTGCTAAGGTCATCAGTCCCTAAGCTTACACACTACGTAACCTAAATTATCCTAAGGAGAAACACACACACCCCTGCCCGAGGGAGGACTCGAACCTCCGCCGGGACCAGCCGCACCGTCCATGACTGCAGTGCCTAGACCGCTCGGCTAATCCCGCACGGCACATGATCCCTTCATCCCAGGTTACCACCACTACAAAATGAAAAGTTTTACCCATTAAAAAGCGCCTTTTGTATGCAGTATGCAAACACAACCCACTGAGAAACAGTATTGGGTTCCAAAAAATCGGATGGAAACTTGAAACCAGCCCACGGGTGAAGGCACGTTTTCCTGCCTACTACCGGAAATTTCCCTTTGAGGCGTGGTGAGAGTGCCTGGCGCAGAGCGGATGCAGGTAGCAGATCTGATCCTCGGGCCTCAGTCGATACAGGGGAGGGGGTAACGGGTGCAGTCCTGACAGGTAGCCACCGGGTCCTGTGGGAACTCTGGCGGGCGCACCTGCAGCCGGGCGTCAATGAGAACGCAGGGAAGGAGAGCTGGATACTCGGCCGATCAGCCGCATGGGAACCGACGCGGCGCAGCTGTTGAGACACAGCACTCATAACCTGGCAGCAGCAGGAAGTGCTGCACAATGAACCACCGTCAGGTAATCATCGAGATGTTCATAACTTAACGCACTGGCCGCCAAACGTTTTTGCTTCAGAGCCGATACTGGACAATATAATTATTGGGTAATATACAATATGTACAAGATCCAAGAGGGAACAATAACTGTGAAAGACCAAGCACGAGGTGCACGGATTGAAAAGACTGTAAAACAGGGATGTAGTCTTCCGCCCCTACTGTTCAATCTGTACATCGAAGAAGCAGTGACGGATACAAAAGAAAAGTTTACGAATGGAATTAAAATCAGTGTTAAGATTAGTTGATGACGCTGTCATCAGTGAAAGTTAAGATAATTCCAGGATATGTTGAATAGAATGAGCAGTCTAATGAATATAGAGTATGGATTGAGTACAGGAAGACGAAAGTAATGAGAAGTAGCAGGAATGAGAATTTGATATCATAATTGGTGATCACGAAGCAGATGAAGAAATTCTCCTACTAGGTAGCAAAATAAGCGGACATAACAGGCAGCGGACGTAACAGGCAGACTAGCAGTGGTAAAAAGGGCATTCCTGGCCTGGCCAAGGGAAGTTTATTAGTTTCAAACATAGGTTTTAATCTGAGGAACAAATTTCTGAGAATGTACCTTTGGAGTACAGCATTGTACGGTAGTGATAAACGGATTGTGGGAAAACTGGAACGGAAAAGAATCGAAGCTTTTGAGACGTGATGGTATAGAAGAACGTTGAAAATTTTGAGGACCGATAACGTTAGGAATGAGGTGGTTCTCTGCAGCATCAGCGAGGAAGAAACACGTGGAAAACACTGACAAGAAGAAGGAACAGGAGGAACAGATAACAGGGCATCAAGGATTAACTTCCATTATATTAGAGGGAGGCGAATAGGATAAAAAATGTAGAGACAGACAGAGACTGGAATACATCCAGAAAATAATTGAGGACATAGGTTGCAAGTGCTCCTCTGTGATGAAGGGGTTGGCAAATGGTTCTAAAGACTCTGAGCACTATGGGACTTAACATCTGAGGTCATCAATCCCCTAGACTTAGAACTACTTAAACCTAACTAATCTAAGGACATTACACACGTGCATGCCCGAGGCAGGATTCGAACCTGCGACCGTAGCAGCAGCGCGGTTCCGGACTGAAGCGCCTAGAATTGCTCGGCCACAACGGCCGGCTAGAGGTTGACACAGAAGAGCAAATTGTGACGGGCCGCATCAAACACTGATGACTCAAAAAGATAGGTGACACTTCGGGCCTCATAAAGTGGCCACTCAACAAGAAATTCAATTTTTACCAAACATATAGAACCTTACCAGTTACACATTATGAGTCTATATATTATACGTATCAATCTTTTTTAAGTGAAAAAGGAAAACAATATATCGAAATTACATGCATTTATATGAAGGCTTACGTTGTGACCACTTTTTCTACATAAGCAGGTACGTGTTCAGTGCCATCACAACAGTATTCCATGTTAGTTTTTATGTTGTCCGGGTACATTTTCTGGGCATTTTCACGCCCTAGCATCTGAAACAGTACCAAGAGGCTGTTGCAGCAGACCGTTTTCAATCGGTTTTTTGTATTAGGCCTTTTGTAGTATATAATATTACAGAGGCGATTTTAAATAGTATAACCGAAAGAATTCAAAATTGAGCAGAGGCATAGAAAGGCGGATGATAGGTTTGTATAGAAACGGGTACAGGATCAATTTTATCTGTTGCTTTATGGGTATTTTCTTGAGGTAACTAACTATTACTGCGGTGAACACCTTCTACCTTTCCCGACGAGTAGTGTAGCTACTTTTGCCGATCGAACGCCTTGTCGGTATAAGAGATACACAGAAGGAACTACGAAACTAAAGTAAATAACGAGAAACTACATTTGAAGGCCAAAAGACGTTGTTTAAACATTAAGACAGTAAAATTTATTACTATGCGTACAATTCAGATAACACGAATAACATAAGTGACTCAAAAAGAAAAAAAAAGCTTCATTGAAAAAGATAACGGATCAAGTTTCCTGTGTCATTGTCACTGACAACGACGGTTAGTCTCACCACTTCTCGGCTGCACAGCAGCGCTGTTCAGAGCAAAAAAAAAAAAAAGGGTCACTTTTCCAGTCATGGCCACTTTACCACACCTTCCCCTACCGAGCTTACTATTAATTGGTAATGTCCATAAATTAGTATATTATATTAAATGATAACAGTAATTGCAGTATGGAGCACGATCACACATGTTTGCTAAATGTTTGGGATGACACTGTGCTTTACACATTCCACTGTATCACAACAGCCTTAACATGACTGAATATTACTTGCTACAAACATGTGCCACGTTTGAAGATGATCGTCTCTACGAAATGAAATAATCCTGTGACATCGATGGCTGGGAGGCCCCATCCGGGTAGGTTTTGCCAGTCTTGATTCAGCTGACGCCACATTGGGCGACATGCGCGTCGGTGATGATGAAATGATGATGCGGACAGCAAAACACCTAGTTCACGAGCGGAGAAAATCCCCGACCCGGCTGGAAATCGAACCTCGGCCCGCTGCACGGCAGGAAAACACGTTACCACTCAGGTAAGCAGGCGGACACCGTCTCCATAATGTGCATTGAAAACTTCCGTTTCTTATTTAGACCAAAGCGGCTGACCGGTGCTAGTTGGCCACGTTAGAGAGTTGTCACCATTGGAAGACAAACAATTTCATTTCTGCAATTTTGTCATATGATGACATGATGGAGACCGTGGCTGTTATCTGAAGACAAATGTTGATGGTGTTGGGACAGCAACCAGCCACAAATTCAGTTCCTTTATTCAAAGGGTACCGTTAGCGGTTTCGAATCGTTGTGATTCATCTTCAGACGGTTTACACCCTTTCCTTACGACATGTGAAGTGTTTTTTACAGATTAATTGTCCGAAAATATAAATAATACATAATTACAAGCATGCCATACATAGATGGTTGCGTTACAGGTTTTCGTTGCATGTGACTTAGGTGAAATGTCGCTTTGGAGTGTTTGTTTTCATAACATTCGTCAAACAGATGTGAATACATTCCCACTGCATTCTTATTGTTGCACACGTAAATTTTTCTCACTGAACACTTTAGATTTGTCACTGAGAAGATTTCTACCACGCACCACATGTTTTGATACATACAAAGTTACAAATATATGAGTATCAAAGATGCTATGATATATCGTAACATTTGAAGATGTCCTATATTTGGAAAGGATCATATATTCACTTACGCAACTGAAATGCCTTTTACGCTAGTACAGAGACATTGATTTTTTTTTAGTTGATACTGTTACATTAATTATAAAGTTTTTTTAGTACTGTACAGGTAAAATAGTAAATTATTTAATTACATTTAGCATCATGAGAATTATAGTAACATATAAATTTGCTACTTGATCTGCAGATAGCCGTGCTAATATTATTTGCTTTGGAGGTTGGAAAATAATTTTTGGAAATTTTTCAGGAAAGGGGTGTTAGCTAACTCTGTTTGTTCATTAAGGATATAGTCTGGAGTGCTGTTATTGTGTGTGCGTATTTCTATTTCTTCTAATGTATTCATAGTGGCTCCTTTTTCTGCTAGATGTAAAACTGCATTTCAATTAATCCTGCAGTGGTCACGCTCTGTTCCACTCTGCCCCTGACGTAAGAGCCAAACCTTGCGTACCTCATGGCCGAACGTCAGTTAAAATTAAGCACATATTAAAATATTACTGCCTCTACGTGTTTTTGTTTGTTAATGAGCAACAAAAATACAATCTTAAGAAGCTCTTAACGTTAATTGAAGTTTCTGGATTCAGCTGTTAGTTGCTTGGTGCACATTATTGTAAAATACGGCTGATAACCGCGGACCGTACCAATACCTTATTCGGGCCGCACGAAGCCCGCAGTTTGACGACCAGTGATTTAACGGGTCTCAAGTGATTTACGTGCTTCATCAACATGAGTTTTGACCCCCACGGAACTCTTGAATTCGTTGTGGCGTGAAAGCAATTAGCTCGCAAATGTGGAATTCCTTTCCGTGCTTGAAACATCTGTTTTGTCAGTTTATGAGAATCGCTTGATGAACACTTGTATGAAAGCTGGCCATTGCATCCTAAACATACTCCATGGATGAGAAATTAGAGCACTAGGACTCGTACATTCGTAAAGTTGTTTGTAGTGGGGAGTGTAGTTTTGGATCTTGCATTATTCTGCTTGAATACTCCATTTCCTACCCTTCTCACGTAGGATATGTCAAAAGGGTTTAATAATGGCGAGCACTGAACCTTCGTTCAACAGTCTGTAATTCAGTCCTGTTATATCCAACGATTGAAAGAGTCATGTAAGTTTCGTCTCGAGAATCTGTTGCCGGCCGGGGTGGCCGAGCGTTTCTAGGCGCTACAGTCTGGAACCGCGCGACAGCTACGGTCGCAGGTTCGAATCCTGCCTCGGGCATGGATGTGTGTGACGTCCTTAGGTTAGTTATGTTTAAGTAGTTCTAAGTTCTAGGGGACTGATGACCATACAAGGGAACCTCCCCATCGCACCCCCCTCAGATTTAGTTATAAGTTCACACAGTGGATAGGCCTTGAAAAACTGAACACAGATCAATCGAGAAAACAGGAAGAAGTTTTGTGGAACTATGAAAAAAAAATAGTAAAATATACAAACTGAGTAGTCCATGTGCAAGATAGGCAACATCAAGGGAAATATAAGCGTAGGAGCGCCGTGGTCCCGTGGTTAGCGTGAGTAGCTGCGGAACGAGAGGTCCTTGGTTCAAGTCTTCCCTCGAGTGAAAAGTTTAATTTTTTATTTTCAATTTATGTGACAAACTCTTATGTTTTCATCACTTTTTATGGAGTGATTATCACATCCACAAGAAAACCTAAATCGGGCAAGGTAGAAGAATCTTCTTACCCATTCGCTAAGTGTACAACTTAAGTGGGTCGACAACATATTCCTGTCATGTGACGCACATGCCGTCACCAGTGTCGTATAGAATATATCAGATGTGTTTTCCTGTGGAGGAATCGGTTGACCTATGACCTTGCGATCAAATGTTTTCGGTTCCCATTGGAGAGGCACGTCCTTTCGTCTACTAATCGCAAATAAAGAAAATAAAGAAAGTAAAATTTTCAGCCGAGTGAAGACTTGAACCAAGGATCTCTCGTTCCGTAGCTACTCACGGTAACCACGGAACCATGGCGATCCTAAACTCACATACTCCTTGATGTTGCCTATCTTGCGCATGGACTACTACGTTTGTATATTTTAGTAATTTTTTTCATAGTTCCACACAACTTCTTCCTGTTTTCTCGATTGATCTGTGTTCACTTCTTCAAGGCCTATCCACTGTGTCAACTGATAACTAAATCTGAGAGGGGTGCGGTGGGGAGGTTCCCTTGTTAGAAGTTAAGTCCCATAGTACTATAGTACTGGTTGGTTGGTTGGTTTGTGGGATTAAAGGGACCAGACTGCTACGGTCATCGGTCCCCCCATAGTACTCAGAGCAATTTTTGAGAATCTGTTGTATACACATCATACAAGTGTCTCACTAATCTGTACTGGGAATATTACGCACCAGTTGTTATTCCATTAACAAGTGCCATAAAACAAGGAAACAAATCAGTACATCGCAATACTGCACTTACTTACAATTCTGCGAATATACAGGGTGGTCCATCTGAAGTTTCGGATGAGATTATCTCGAAATCTATACATCGGGTGAAAATAGTGGGTAAGACAAGTTCGTAAGCTCAAAGGGGGACATCCAACGATGCTACACGTGACACCCAACCCCTGCCCCCTTGGGTGGGGCGGGGGGCAACTTTTAAATCTTAAATGGAAACCTCTATTTTTTATTACATGTTCGGATTCTCAATAAAAAAAGTAATCAAATTTTGTCTGAAACATGTTTTTAAACCATTGACAGATGCCGCTGAAATCGAGAAAAAAGTAAAATTGTGGAAGGAATCATATATCTAGAATTATCCAAGAAAGACGCATCAAATCGATAAAAAATGTGCACCAATTCTTTCGTTACGCGAAATTAAGCTATTTTTGTACAAAATGTACTGCATCCTACTTTTAGCGTTACCCAGGAATGACGACATTGACGTAGTAGAATGATGTTCCCATGGGGTGCTTCATTAGTGTGAGTCCCCTTGCCTCTCACAGTCTGGAGTGATCTGGGGTGCTTAATTAATGAAATTAGCCATGACGAAATTGTTCAAAATTATCCCCATTTGCTTCAATGCATAAAGTCAATCATCTGCGAAAGTTGTCCACAGTTTTGAGCAGCACATCCCGTGGCATGGTTGCACACGCTCTTCGAATGCGTTGCTTCATATCGTTTCGGGTTGTGGGCTGTCTTTCATAAACAATATTTTTTAAATAACCCCACAAGAAAAAAATCAGCAGATGTTAGGTCTGGTGAACGTGGAGACCACTGAATAGGTCCGCTGCGTCCTATCCACCGACCAGGGTATCGGAAATTTAAAACGTCCCGCATATTTTTAGCATAATGGGGTGCTGCTCCGTCCTGTTGGAACCACTTTCGTTGCCTAGTTTCTAAATCAACATCTTCCATTTGTTCCAACAAGACATCACGGAGAAGTTGTAAATAAGATTCCCCAGTAACATTTCTGTCAAAAAAATACGGTCCTATCAAGTAACCGTTTAAAATTCCACACCAGACCATTACCGAACATTTGTGTTGATTGTCAACGGGTTTGTGCCAGTGTGGATTGACAGGGGACCAATAATGACAATCATGACGATTTACTTCGTCATTGTTTCTGAATGTGGCTTCATCGGTGAACACAACGTATCTAAAAAATTCATTGTCACCTCTTATCATTTCCAAGGCCCATTGGCAGAAACGCACGCTTGTTTGTATATCTTTCGGCGTTAATGCCTGTGTCAGTGTGATATGATACGCATGATATTTGTGTGCCTTCAAAATACTCAAAACAGTTGATTTCGGTATTCCAGTTTGTCTCTGAATCACGTTGTTGTTGTTGTGGTCTTCATTCCAGAGAATGGTTTGATGCAGCTCTCCATGGTACTCTATCCTGTGCAAGCTTCTTCATCTCCCAGTACTTACTGCAACCTACATCCTTGTGAATCTGCTTAGTGTATTCATCTCTTGGTCTCCCTCTACGATTTTTACCCTCCACGCTGCCCTCCAATGCTATACTTGTGATGCCTTGATGCCTCAGAACATGTCCTACCAACCGTTCTTCTTGTCAAGTTGTGCCACAAACTCCTCCCCAATTCTATTCAATACCTCCTCATTAGTTACGTGATCTACCCATCTAATCTTCATCATTCTTCTGAAGCACCACATTTCAAATGCTTCTATTCTCTTCTTGTCCAAACTATTTATTGTCCATGTTTCACTTCCATACATGGCTACACCCCATACAAATACTTTCAGAAACGACTTCCTGACACTTAAATCTATACTCGATGTTAACAAATTTCTCTTCTTCAGAAACACTTTCCTTGCCATTGCCAGTCTATATTTTATATCCTCTCTACTTGGACCATCTTCAGTTATTTTGCCCCCCAAATAGCAAAACTCCTTTACTACTTTAAGTGTCTCATTTCCTAATCTAATTCCCTCAGCATCACCCGACTTAATTCGACTACATTCCATTATCCTCGTTTTGCTTTTGTTGATGTTCATCTTATATCCTCCTTTCAAGACACTGTCCATTCCGTTCAACTGCTCTTCCAAGTCCTTTCCTGTCTCTGACAGAATAACAATGTCATCGGCGAACCTCAACATTTTTATTTCTTCTCCATGGATTTTAATACCTACTCCGAATTTTTCTTTTCTTTCCTTTACTGCTTGCTCAACATACAGATTGAATAACATCGGGGACAGGCTACAACCCTGTCTCACTCCCTTCCCAACCACTGCTTCCCTTTCATGCTCCTCGACTTATAACTGCCATCTGGTTTCTGTACAAATTGTAAATAGCCTTTCACTCCCTGTATTTTACCCCTGCCATCTTTAGAATTTGAAAGAGGGTATTCCAGTCAACATTATCGAAAGCTTTCTCTAAGTCTACAAATGATAGAAACGTAGGTTTGCCTTTCCTTAGTCCGCAGCTCGTGGTCGTGCGGTAGCGTTTTCGCATCCCACGCCCGGGTGCCCGGGTTCGATTCCTGGCGGGGTCAGGGATTTTCTCTGCCTCGTGATGACTGGGTGTTGTGTGATGTCCTTAGGTTAGTTAGGTTTAAGTAGTTCTAAGTTCTAGGGGACTGATGACCATAGATGTTAAGTCCCATAGTGCTCAGAGCCATTAGAACCATTTTGCCTTTTCTTAATCTATTTTCTAAGATAAGTCGTAGGGTCAGTATTGCCTCACGTGTTCCAACATTTCTGCGGAATCCAAACTGATCTTCCCCGAGGTCGGCTTCTACCAGTTTTTCCATTCGTCTGTAAAGAATTCGCGTTAGTATTTTGCAGCAGTGACTTATTAAAATGGTAGTTCGGTAATTTTCACATCTGTCAACACCTGCTTTCTTTGGGATTGGAATTATTATATTCTTCTTGAAGTCTGAGGGTATTTCACCTGTCTCATACATATTGCTCACCAGATGGTAGAGCTTTGTCAGGAATGGCTCTCCCAAGGCCGTCAGTAGTTCCAATGGAATGTTGTCTACTCCCGGGGCCTTGTTTTGACTCAGGTCTTTCAGTACTCTGTCAAACTCTTCATGCAGTATCATGTCTCCCATTTCATCTTCATCTACATCCTCTTCAATTTCCATAATATTGTCCTCAAGTACATCGCCCTTGTATAGACCCTCTATATACTCCTTCCACCTTTCTGCTTTCCTTTCATTGCTTAGAACTGGGTTTCCATCTGAGCTCTTGATATTCATGCAAGTGGCTCTCTTTTCTCCAAAGGTCTCTTTAATTTTCCTGTAGGCAGTATCTATCTTACCCCTAGTGATATAAGCCTCTACGTCCTTACATTTGTCCTCTAGCCATGCCTGCATAGCCATTTTGCACTTCCTGTCAATCTCGTTTTTGAGACGTTTGTATTCCTTTTTGCCTGCTTCATTTACTGCGTTTTTATATTTTCTCCTTTCATCAATTAAATTCAATATTTCTTCTGTTACCCAAGGATTTCTACTAGTCCTTGTCTTTTTACCTACTTGATCCTTTGCCGCATTTACTACTTCATCCCTCAAAGCTACCCATTCTTCTTCTACTGTATTTCTTTCCCCCATTCCTGTCAATTGTTCCCTTATGCTCTCCCTGAAACTCTGTACAACCTCTGGTTCTTTCAGTTTGTCCAGGTCCCATCTCCTTAAATTCCCACCTTTTTGCAGTTTCTTCAGTTTTAATCTACAGTTCATGACCAATAGATTGTGGTCAGAGCCCACATCTGCCCCTGGAAATGTCTTACAATTTAAAACCTGGTTCCTAAATCTCTGTCTTACCATTATATAATGTATCTGATACCTTCTAGTATCTGCAGGATTCTTCCATGTATACTACCTTCTTTTATGATTCTTCAACCAAGTGTCAGATATGATTAAGTTACGCTCTGTGCAAAATTCTACCAGACAGCTTCCTCTTTCATTTCTCTCCCCCAGTCCATAATCACCCACTATGTTTCCTTCTCTCCTTTTTCCTACTCTCGAATTCCAGTCGCCCATGACTATTAAATTTTCATCTCCCTTCACTACCTGAATAATTTCTTTCATCTCATCATACATTTCATCAATTTCTTCATCATCTGCAGACCTAGTTGGTATATAAACTTGTACTACTGTAGTAGGCATGGGCTTGGTGTCTATCTTGGCCACAATAATGCGTTCACTATGCTGATTGTAGTAGCTTACCTGCACTCCTATTTTTTTATTCATTATTAAACCTATTCCTGCATTACCCCTGTTTGATTTTGTATTTATAACCCTGTATTCACCTGACCAAAAGTCTTGTTCCTCTTGCCACCGAACTTCACTAATTCCCACTATATCTAACTTTAACCTATCCATTTCCCTTTTTAAATTTTTTAACCTACCTGCCCGATTAAGGGATTTAACATTCCACGCTCCGATCTCTTACAATCTGAATCACACGACTACTAATTTCGGGATCCGGTTGAACATTGGTGAGAACGGTAAGGGTACAAGCTTCATTTTCAATGTATTCGCGTTGACGAGGTGGACGGTGCATGTATCCATTTCGAGCTCGTTGAGTGGAATTTCAAATAATGTTTTCGCTTGAATGTCGTCTTTTTGGTAAAGGATCCGCATACAAATGCGCAGCTACAGCGTAATTGTTATGGGTTTCACCTAAAATTAACATCATATCAACAATCTCTGCAGGAGGATAGTGAGCCATGTTTCGCTAAAGAATAGTTTACTTTCGTCAGTTGATGATTACGGTTGACAATCTGAAAGTGAAGTGACATCTGATCGCACTGCACCGACCTTCGTACTGAGCCATAGTTCGAGTATGGCCACGGTAGCGCTACAGTTGGGTGAGTAGTGCAATTGTAAGAGTTCCCTAACGAGATTTTAATACCATTCCGTCTCCCTCCATCAAAAAATGTGGCGGGTATGATGTATTTTGTAAAAAAATAGCTTAATTTGACGTAATGAAAGAACTGGTGCACATTTTGTATAGATTTGATGTGACCTTCTCGGATCATTCTAAATAAATCGGAATTCTTCCCCAATTTTAATTTTTGTCGATTTCAGCGCTATCTGTCAATGGTTTAAAAACATGTTTCAGACAAAACTTGATTACTTTTTTATGGAGAATCGGAATCTGCAATAAAAAATGGAGGTTTCCATTTACTATTTAAACGTTGCTCCCCCTCGCACCCAAGGAGACGGGGCTGGAGGCCATATGTAATATTATTTGATGTCCCACTTTGAGCTTACGAACTTGTCTTACCCACTATTTTTACTCGATGTATAGTTTACGAGATAATCTCATCTGAAGCTTCAGATGGACCACCCTGTATGTAATTCGTCTTGTAGTATAAAATACCTTAAAGCCTCTATGCCATTAGGCAGTATCAAAAGCAAAAATCCACTACCGACTATGCATTGTCGAACACAAAACTCTCCAATTGAAACTATACGGTTGGAGAGACATTTCCAAGTCTCGAACATCTGTACGTATATATGCAGACTGAATGAAATGGCTCCGAGCACTATGGGACTCAACTGCTGAGGTCATTAGTCCCCTAGAACTCAGAACTAGTTAAACCTAACTAACCTAAGGACATCACAAACATCCATGCCCGAGGCAGGATTCGAACCTGCGACCGTAGCGGTCTTGCGGTTCCAGACTGCAGCGCCTTTAACCGCACGGCCACTTCGGCCGGCCTGCATACTGAAGCGACGAATGATAATTTGTAGCAAGGTACGAGGACGGCGCATCCGTCATGTGAACAGGTGACCTAGGTTCGAATCCCGGCCTTCGTACAAATTTTCATGGGTTGCTTCAGTCTGCAAAAATACAATAGCTAAAGGAACTAGTAGACCTGGCTAATATCGTGTAGGGTCCCCCGCCAGCACGCAGAAGTGCCGCAACACGACGAGGCGTGGACTCGACTGATGTCTGAAGTAGTGCTGGACGGAACTGATACCAGGAATCCTGCAGGACTGTCCACAAATTCGTAACAGTACGAGGGGGTGGACATCTCTTCTGAATGGGACGTGGCAAGGCCTCCCACACATGCTCAATAATGTTCGTGTCTGGGGAGTCTGGAGGCTAGCAGAAATTTTAAAACTTAGAAGAGTGTTCCTAGAGCCACTCTGTAGTAATTCTGGTTGTGTGATGTATCACATCGTCCTCCTGGAATTGCCAAAATCCTTCGGAATGCACAATGGACATGAACGGATGTAGGTGATGAGACAGAATGCTTACGTACGTGTCACCTGTCACAGTCGTATCTAGACGTATCAGGGGCCCAGATCACTCCAACTGCACACGTCCCACACCATTACAGAGCCTACACCAACTTGAACAGTCCGCTGCTGACATGCAGGGTCCATGGAGCTATGAGATTCTCTCCAGTGAAAACAGTACGCTGTCTTATTTAATTATTTGATTCAAATCGCCAGTTACAAATTGGTCACTCTTTCTGATCAACGATCTAGCTAACAGAACTTCTGACGCATTTCGTTGTCAATTGTTCTGGTCCTTACATTTTGTGATGTGACGTCTTTGGTAGGGTCGAACATCCCGGTACTTTAGTTGGCACAGTCCTATTTGCTTTCATTCGAAATCTGAACTAACTTAATTAAGCAGTTGTAGAGTGACCTACAGTTAAATTTAATTGCAGACCTAAAGCAGCACAATAAAATGTAGAAATTCTTACAAATGGAAATAAAGTCATATACGCTAAAATAAATGGAATATAGAATGCCATATTTAAAAAAAGAAAAACTTTAATGTTTACTGTACCGTGATTTCTGAGTAATCATGAAATCACTCTTTTTAATCGGCAACAACAGCTAAACTTTTCTTGGGAAACGTAAATTTAAAAGTAAGCATGCCACAGTCACTGTGTATGAATCTGTTTGGGAGACCAACAACAGTAGGAGATGACTATCGGAAAGATCTAAGCAGCAGGAACAAATATTACAAACAGCTATTGTCCCAGGCAAAGAAAGATTGTTTTTATTCCTCCGATTTTCTAATTGTGATTACGACAGACATGTGATTCCTCTCAGCAACTAAGAAAGCGGAAGCTTCTTTTTGTTTTTTGTTATTTCAAAGAAAAAAAATCTCATAGAAATTCCTGACAGATTCAAGCTATGGAACATATGGGGACTCGAATTTGGGACATTGCGTTTCCCGTGTAGTATCCTTACAGGCTGAGCTATCCAGACACGCCTCACGATCTACACTCATCCGTCCTGATGGTCACTGATCTCCATGTCAGACCCACACTTTCAGTGACGGGAAGTTTGATAGCATACTAAACTCTGCTGCTTACTGATAGTTTAATTCCATAACAGAATTTCATAAAGTTTTCAATATTTATAAGATATGTAGCATAACAGAATGCTCGTGTCAAAAGTGATCAGGAAGTCTCGTATTGAGGATTTCGACATTACTGAAGCGGGTTGCTTTATACACGTTAAAAGAACTGAAATAATCAACATCAAGTATTGTTCCAGTGTTAGGGCTACTAGATGAAAATAATAATTGTCGTACTCCTTAAGCAAAGCAAGTACTACGAATTCTTCTACGTTAAGGCAAGCGAGGAAATTAAGGGCAGTGGTTTGGTTTCATCCTGTGCACAATGTTACCGGCGTATAAGTGTTTCGGATGGACGACAGAACTGAGAGCTTGGACCTTGCGGCCTAGTGTTTGTCATGTCTTTTTTTATTTTTTTATTTTTTTGTATATGTTTTGTATATGTTCTTATACTTTTTTGGGGGGTTTCAGTCTTCTGTCTGGTTTGATGCGGCCCGCCGCAGATTCCTGTGCCGACCTCTTCTTCTATGAGTAGCACTTGCAACCTACGTCCTTAATTATTAGCTGGATGTATTCCAACCTATATCTTCCTCCACTGTTTCTGCCCTCTACAGCTCCCTCTAGTACCACGGAAGTCATTCCCTGATGTCTTAACAGATTTTCTATCATCCTGTTCCTTCTTCTTGTCAGTGTTTTCCACATATTCCTTTCCTCTCCGATTCTGTGCAGAAGCTCCTAATTCCTTACCTTATCAGTACACCTAATTTTCTACATTCGTCTGTTGCACCACATCTCAAATGCTTCGATTTTCTTCGGTTCCAGTTTTCACTGCCGTACAGTACTGTGGTCCAAACGTACATTCTCAGAAATTTCTTCCTCAAATTAAGACCTGTGTTTGATACTAGTCTTCTCTTAGCCAGGAATACCCTTTTTTCCAATGCTAATCTGCTTTTGATGTCCTCCTTGCTCCGTTCGTCATTGGTTGTTTTGCTGCCTAGGCAGCTGAATTCCTCAACTTCATCTGTTTCGTGACTATCAATCCTGATGTTAAGTTTCTCGCCATTCTCATTTCTGCTAGCTTTCATTACATTCGTCTTTCTTCAGTTTACTCTCAGTCGATATCCTGTACTTATTATATTCTTCATTACATTCAGCAGAACATGTAATTCTTCTTCACTTTCACTCAGAACAGCAACGTCGTCAACGAATCGTATCACTGATATCCTTTCACCTTGAGTGTTAATTTCACTCCTGAATCTTTTACGTTATTACGAAAATAAGTAGAAGAGAGGGTCAAATGTGAGGCATGAAGAGAGTTAAACTAGAGCTGTCGTAAAGCATCTCCTCTGCACCCCGCTCCTCCCCCCCCCCCCCCCCACACCACCACCACTTATCAAGCATCGATGCACCGTCCGAAAACGAAAAGAGAAAGAATGAAAAAAGAGTATATCCGAGGGACCGTGCCTACTGCCACCAACAGTTTACTCTAGCCGAGCTACAAAATAGTTTATTAAGGCTTCTATAGATTGTCCCTGAAAACTGCCAAATTCTCACGATAAGAAACGTGTCACCAGTAACTCATATTATTGCGATTGATAAAAATTATTTCTCCTGTTAACGACATTCAGATCTAAGTTTTACTGAGGTTTATAAGGGTGCTTAATATGAGACACGTGTGTAAAATTATGGTTAGGTGTAGTGTAAATTGACTAAGCTCACTTGTCACTTTCACAGTTCACAAACTCAGTGCTTACGTGTAGTTTTCGAGAGAAACAAAGTATAAATCATCCTTATTAAAAGTCATCGTGTCGAAAATAGGAATCTTGTTGGTAGGAAAGCAGCTGAAGATCTACAGATCTACTTTTCACATGATGCGATAACTGTCATAAATCCCATTTTTATTTATTTATTTATTTTTTGGCTTAACCTTGGCCGGAGACGTACACTTGGCTCCGCGAGACTCTCTGGCAGCATAGGCGGCGATGATCAAGGTGAACAGCAATTGCGAATGATGGCACTATTTTTTTCCAGGTAGAAGAATGCATTTTACAAGTAAAATCTCTTTATTTACCACGATCTTGGATATGGGTTTAGGGTTTTCTTTTATGAAACGGAACCAATACGAATAAAAAAAAATCAGGTCTACCGATCGTTAATTGTTTTGCAAATGGTTTGTCTTCCCCGGTAAGTTTCGCCATTGTCACACCTTCCAGTTTAGTACTAATTAAATGCTGCATCAGATGTTTCATTAGCGTGTCCCCATCGTTGTCTGTTTTTGTAATAAGTGTCAGGACTTTACCTTATCCGCCTAATTAACCTTTAACATTCTCCGATATCGCTAGATTTTGAATATTTCTAGTTTTTGGTTGGTTCAAATGGCTCTGAGCACTGTGGGACTTAACTTCTGAGGTCATCAGTCCCCTAGAACTTGGAACTACTTAAACCTAACTAGTTTTTCTTCTGCAGATTTCCCATGGGTTACGTTTTACTTCCTTATCCATACAACGCTTTGCTTTAGACGCACGCTTGAATGAAGTTTCTCGTCAACTCCATATCGGTCATCGGTTGTACTGGGGTTCTGTTATTGGAGAGAGCTTCCTTCACCCGAAAAATATCTTGTAATATTGGCAAGGACTAAAATCATGGTTCCATCCGTGCTCCAAGGTTAAAAAAATAACAGTTATTTATACATCACGACTGGCATCTTTCACCCGTCGACGCCGTTTTCCGATGACAACACTTGACACTTTTTGAAAAAAAAAAAAAAAAAGCTTGTAGCCCTGGCGGGACTATAATTTTAGCCTTTTATTTCAGCCATCCTGAGTAATTTTCTGTTGTTGGTGAAAAGCTTTTACTGTTGTATCTTACAATTTATACGTTAATAAATATGTTTATTATTCCAGAACTTTTCATCACCTTCGTCTCAGCATTATGTACCGTCAGTCAGTTTTCATAAATATGCTTCCATTGCATTCAGCAGGTCGGAGGTTTCGTCCAGAAGAACTCAATCGTCTGCAAATTTTGGCACTAGTAGATGTTTCCATGTTCACTTTTGTTGCTCTCCTGAAATACAAGTACTAAAAGTCTGTTACCTCAGATGTTTGAAAACAAGATTGGGATTGACAATTCATCTTGATTACAGGTCCCAAAATATTAACCACCTTACGATAGAAGCCTTGCCTAGGACGTTTTCCGTCATTCTTCAAGATCGTTAGATAAGGCAACTTTCAAAATAATTTCAGAAACGGACAAACGCATAGAATGACGTCTGACGACCAGGCTGCAAAGATGGTGTGAGGGTTGTGGCCTGCAAGCGCATATGCAGTGCCACGAGCCACCTGCAGCCATCCGCTGGAAAACCCGCTTCCAGCAGCAGGTTATCTCGCCACGTTCGTTGCAGCGCTCTGACTGGACTGAAGAGGTCGTGTCGCTGCACACCTCACCTCAGACCGGGTCAGCCGGAAGGTAGCGCGACCAAAACCACACTGTTCGCTCGTGCCACTGGTCTAGTCGCTGACAGGCAGCATGCGAGACCTGCTACTACTATCTGCCCAAGCGTTTTTTCCGTCGCTGCTCGTTTCAAATGGTTCAAATGGCTCTGAGCACTATGGGACTTAATATCTGAGGTCATCAGTCCCCTAGAACTCAGAACTACTTGAACCTAACTAACCTAAGGACATCACACACATCCATGCCCGAGGCAGGATTCGAATCTGCGACGTAGCGGTCGCGCGGTTCCAGACTGGAGCGCCTAGAACCGCTCGGCCACCCCAGCCGGCCGCAGTTCGGCTCCCAGGGAGTTCACCTATCCACTGGCTTAGTGTTATTACCGTCTAAATCACTCTGACACGATGCACCTGCTCGTTAATGTCATCCACTGCTACAACAGCTCTCCAGCTGGCCAGTAATATAAGCTGTTGGATATGTTTCCAACGTATGAGAGTAGTATAGTTTATTTAGGTTAATAACACGGGTTTTACTGAAGGGAACGTATGTAGCAGAATGAATTGCAGCAATAACAAAAAGAAGGTAGCACATTTGTCATCTCCAAGGTTCCTAACAACCAGAGGTATGAAACAGCACTATAATGGATTGTTTCGTTATGATTCTCTTACAACCTACAGACATTTAGTGAAGAATGGTAAAAGATATAACGCTTTCCATTGTGAATCTCTCTTTAAAATAGGTAGCCGATCTTTAAAACACCGGGTGATAAAAAAGTCAGTATAAATTTGAAAACTGAATAAATCACGGAGTAATGTAAATAGAGAGGTACAAATTGACACACTTGCTTGGAATGACATGGGGTTTTATTAGAACAAAAAAAAAAAAAATACAAAAGTTCAAAAAATGTCCAACAGATGGCGCTTCATCTGATCAGAATAGCAATAATTACCATAACAAAGTGAAACAAAGCAAAGATGATGTTCTTTACAGGAAATGCTCACTATGTCCACCATCATTCCTCAACAACAGCTGTAGTCGAGGAATAATGTTGTGAACAGTACTGTAAAGCATGTCCGTAGTTATGGTGAGGCATTGGCGTCGGATGTTGTCTGTCAGCATCCCTAGAGATGTCGGTCGACCACGATAGACTTGCGACTTCAGGTAACACCAAAGCCAATAATCAGACGGACTGAGGTCTGGGGACCTGGGAGGCGAAGCATGACGAAAGTGGCGACTGAGCACACGACCATCACCAAACGATGCGCGCAAGAGATCTTTCACGCGTCTAGCAATATGGGGTTGAGCGCCTGGTTCTAATAAAACCCCATGTCATTCCAAGCATGTGTATCAATTTTTATCTCTCTCTATCTACATTATTCCGTGGTTTATTAAGTTTTCATATTTATACTGACTTTTTGATCACCCGGTATTTGCTATAGCATTATGTTCGTTCGTCCTGAATTTCTAATAAATTAATATGGACTCTCGTTAGGATAACTAACAGCAGTGTTGTGTCACTACTGCGACAGTTCTCTCTTCATACGTGATGCGTTTGTTATAATTTTGTTGCTGTGACCTGCGATGAGATCTTTGTTTAGCATACATTTTTACCGTCATCAGTTGTTTATGTCGGAAGGTGCATGGTCCCTGTCCCTGCAGCCCTCCCCTCGTAATCTCCTAGAAATGGCATCCCTTGGCAGCCATTTTACACATATTCCGTTGAAAATTATTACCCCCAAAAATATCGCTCCTGAATTGCACCAAAAGATACTTCTGTATAGAATTTGCTGTGTGGGTTTAGAGAAGACGCAGTATTACGGTAACAAATAGTAGGAGCCTGATCGGATATATTCCTTTGAGGGCATATACATATATTAGGAAAGTCACTTCGCGTAAAAGTTTCACTACGCCCTAACAATTTGTCCGATATACATTAAATACATTAAATGAATTTGCAGCTGAGAATTAGGAGAACCATCAGCTGTACGATGGAATGACGACAATGAAAATGTCTGCCGTACCTGTAATCGAACCCGGAATTTCGGCTTTTCTTGAGCGGTTGACTTACTTTTTTTTTTTTGTTGATCTCATTTTGTTCTATATTGTTCGTTGAATTTGTTCGGGGCGGACGTCCGATGACACCCATTTAAGTTCGTCGATGACCCATTTACTCAGTTTTTAGTTACAGATGGTGGCCAACCCTATCACCGAACACACCTTTTTTTATATAAAAACCTTTATTAAAAAAAGCAATGTTACACATTCCAAATACATACTAGGTTATACATACATGAAGTTATTTAAACAAAACGGTTTGATCATTTCAATTACGCTGACGTTAAGGAAAGACAACAGAAGATTGTGCTACTGACTAAATTACCAGAAAGAATTAAATTAAACATCAAGAAAACATCAAGAAAAGACATTCAAACTTCAACCTGAAGAAGTAAAATCTGCACTTTGAATTATGAGCTGCAATCTTTACAGAAGCATAATTAGTTCTTTATGATGGATATCAGCAAGTTGGTGGGATAATTTTAAATATAAAGCAGTTTAATAATCATATTAGACAATTTCTGAAATACTTGAGAATGGCGGAAAGGAGATATATAATAAAATTGACTAGCCTTCCAACTACACTTTCTGGACATTAATTGAATCTATGTATCTGAAGTGGTCAGATCTATATAATCAGTCTTTCACTGCAAAAATGAACAAGGCAATGTGCCAGCCATTGAATATTACATTTGTCTGATAGGACATTTCTATAAAAACTGTCTATTTCCAAATTTCTAGTATAAGCCAATAATGCCCCTTTAATGTTTTGTATTTGGCACTATTAGACACACAATCTCAATGTCACATAAGTTCTGTACATTAGCTTATAAATTTCAAAAAACTACTCTCTGAAGCAGAAAAAGCACACATCATAAATATACTGTAAAATCTTAAATAGTATCCTTAAGGTAACTACAATACATCACTGTCAACACAGTCTTCTTTTTTTATATTAACCAATGCCCATTCTTTCAAATACAATTTTTAGCATATTACCGAACTTTTTCTTGTGATTCGAATAGCTTCTAATTTAGTGGAACTCACACAGCATGTGTACCTTGAACTCTATGATGCTATCGGATCCTAATTTGTTAAGGACGTAGTTAACAAAATTTCCCAGCAACCAGTACACAGCGTTATTTTTTGCTTCTGGGAAATAGCGTGCTTCAGGCCTGTGTATCAATGACAGCGATATATACTCAGGGGATGTTCTTGTAATCAGAGCTATTTGCTCCCGGATCCACTTCCAACTATTCATGTGACGACTGCAAGTATATCTATGAATTACTGTGTCAACTAGATGGCATTGTTGACATAAATTTGTTTCACAGAGTCCGATTGCGTGCAGTTTTTCATTGGTGCTATGTTGTTAACTGTCTTGTACCATGACGTTTTTATATTAGACGTGAGCACATTAGAACTAATGTTTTTCCAAATCTCAGTCCACTCAATGTTTGGAAATTGTCGTTCTATTTTGTTTCTTCTTTCGAACACACTGAGCTACCGTGCCGGCATCCATTCGACTATCCGTACACGACTCTGGGGTACCCCCGAACTTCCAGAAGTCGTCGACCATGTGTCTACTGCCTGTACTCGTATATCCATTGTGTGTATTCTCGTACAGGTCAGACGCTGTACGTGAAAGACGCTTGCCCGGCAGCGGCAGATAAACACGATATTGCTGGGCCTGTCTTATTCTGATTATGATGCAAATTTTCTTTGGCCGTACATGCATAACGGCTGAAGTCGCCGCAGTGCTTGTTCCTTTGGAAAGGCATGAATGTCCAAAGGAAATTTCCGCCGTAATTAGAATAACACAGGCACTGCAATATCGTATTTGCTTGCCGATACGGGGAAAGCCACTTTAACGTACAGTGTCTGACCTGTACAGAAATCTACATAATGGATGTACGAGTACAGGTCGTATACGCATGGCTGACGACATGTGGAAGGTTTGATGAGGCCGCGAATTGCGCACGGATAGCCGAATGGTAACGCCGGCACGGTAACCTCTGCGTGTTCGGTCAGAGGGATAGTTGCCCTCTGCAATAAAAAAACTGAGTGAATAGATCAACGATGAACTTGAACGGGTGTCATGGGACGTCCGCCCCGAACAAATGCAACGAACAATGACGAACAATAAGATTGTCGCTCGCGATAAGCAGGGAAACCCGCATTCTAATCGCGGTCCGGCACAAATTTTAAATGTCATCATTTCATTCTACAGCTAATTGTCCTAATTTCCAATTGCGAATTCATTTAATGTATTGCATGCCTGTTCCTTTTGTCATGCATGAATGTCCAAAGGAAATTTGCAACGAAATCAGAATAACACAGGCACTGCAATATCGTATTTATCCGATAGTTCTAATTAAGTTGTTGGTTCAAATTTGTAGGTGATATAGTAAATAACAATATACACATTTCATGCATTATAAACAGTCCGTTCACACATTAGCTCCCTCTCCAAAAACATTATTAATGCTCCATTGTAACCGTTTCAAAAAATTCAAATGGTTCAAATGGCTCTGAGCACTATGGGACTTAACTGCTGTAGTTATCAGTCCCCTAGAACTTAGAACTACTTAAACCTTACTAGGACATCACACATATCCACGCCCGAGGCAGGATTCGAACCGGCGACCGTAGCGTCGCGCGGTCTCGACTGTAGCGCATAGAACCTCACGGCCACTTCGGCCGGCTAACTGTTTCAGCACACTCTTTTCACCTGCACATCTTGCTACATTATCCACCAATTTCTACACTTCTCGATTCTTAGCACACATTCTGTTTGCCATTAACATTTCCAAAATATCTTCAGCTCTTATCTGCTTAATCGCAGATGTTCACTATGCAAATACTTCTGTCTACCCTTCAGTTTCTCAGTCTTCTCTTCTGGGTTCCCTTAGCACATCCTCCTACCTCATGTATTTTAAATAATCGGTAGCTTGATGTCAAACTTAGAAAACAGTTCGACGGTGTCATGTTGCAGTGACTCCACGACACATTTCAACACGCGACAGTCATGAAAACCGAGAACTTCAGCGGTATTTTCATGCTAATACACCTCTCTACCCTCACCTGTTTTCGAATTTCTCTATTGAGTGAAACACGGATTAGAGCAAGTGCATCGAGTGACAGTAAATGATGACATCGCACAAATTTTCATAATAAGAATATTTACGCCAACAGCAATTATACATGTTGTTGTTGTTGTTGTTGTGGTCTTCAGTCCTGAGACTTGTTTGATGCAGCTCTCCATGCTACTCTATCCTGTTCAAGCTTCTTCATCTGCCAGTACCTACTGCAGCCTACATCCTTCTGAATCTGCTTAGTGTATTCGTCTCTTGGTCTCCCTCTATGATTTTTACCCTCCACGCTGCCCTCCAGTACTAAATTGGTGATCCCTCGATGTCTCAGAACATGTCCTACCAACCGATCTCTTCTTCTAGTCAAGTTGTGCCACAAGCTCGTCTTCTCCCCAATTCTATTCAGTACCTGCGCATTAGTTATGCGATCTACCCATCTAATCTTCAGCATTCTTCTGTAGCACCACATTTCGAAAGCTTCTATTCTCTTCTTGTCTAAACTATTTATTGTCCATGTTTCACTTCCATACATGGCTACACTCCATACAAATACTTTCAGAAACGACTTCCTGACATTTAAATCTATACTCGATGTTAACAAATTTTTTTTCTTCAGAAACGCTTTCCTTGCCATTGCCAGTCTACATTTTATATCCTCTCTACTTCGACCATCGTCAGTTATTTTGCTCCCCAAATAGCAAAACTCTTTTCTACTTTAAGCGTTACATTTCCTAATCTAATTCCCTCAGCATCACCCGACCCTATTCTGCTACATTCCATTATCCTCGTTTCGCTTTTGTTGATGTTCATCTTATATCCTCCTTTTAAGGCACTGTCCATTCCGTTCAACTGCTCTTCCAAATCCTTTGCTGTCTCTGACAGAATTACTATGTCATCGGCGAACCTTAAAGTTTTTATTTCTTCTCCATGGATTTTAATACCTACTCCGAACTTTTCTTTTGTTTCCTTTATTCCTTGCTCAATATACAGATTGAACAACATCGGGGATAGGCTACAACCGTGTCTCACTCCCTTCTCAACCACTGCTTCCCTTTCATACCCCTCGACTCTTATAACTGCCGTCTGGTTTCTGTACAAATTGTAAATAGCTTTTCGCTCCCTCTATTTTACCCCTGCCACCTTCAGAATTTGAAAGAGAGTATTCCAATCAACATTGTCAAAAGATTTCTCTAAGTCTACAAATGCTAGAAACGTAGCTTTCCCTTTCCTTAATCTTTCTTCTAAGATAAGTCGTAGGGTCAGTATTGCCTCACGTGTTCCATCATTTCTACGGAATCCAAACTGATCTTCCCCGATGTCGGATTCTATCAATTTTTCCATTCGTCTGTAAAGAATTCGCATTAGTATTTTGCAGCTGTGACTTATTAAACTGATAGTTTGGTACTTTTCACATCTGTCAACACCTGCTTTCTTTGGGATTGGAATTATCATAACAAAATAATTCAAAACTAATTCACATTTGTGTTAACAGGAATAAGTCAACTTATATGAAAAGAAATTTGCACTCAAGACAAAGGACGATTAGTTCGCCTCAACGTATCACCTAATCAGAACGGATAATTGCATGTTAGTAAAACTTCCGTCTCACTCTCTGATGATCGATACAGGAAACTAGTGTCCTCCCATGTCCTGCCCTCTGTTCACCTGCAGAACCCAGCAGATTACCTGTAATCAGGCAGAGGAAGCCAGGCAAGGCGTCATTCTACTGCTCTCACATTCGCCAGAATTAAACAGTTGTTTTTAGAGTCTTTTGTATAGTGGGTCCACAGCCGCTGCGAATTTCTTAAGTCATTGTCCTGCGTAGGCTGTTTTTATTTTTGAAATAATCACCTATTTCATGTTTCTGCTCCTAGGTAATAACGGTCATCTGGGCGTTTTCAATTACCTAGTAGTGAAACAAAAGCTACAGCATCGTGAACAACAGCAAAGAAAAATCAAAAACATACTTGAACTTTGTTTTACGTACAGATGTTATTTGTGTCACAATGAAAACGGCAGTCACCTAACAGCTTATTTTCCAGACATTCGCCTGAAGGAAGCCGCATCTAATGACGTCCTTAATAAACATTTTTTATCATTATGGCGGTAACAGGTTCATCCGACATATACCTCAATCTTTAGCATAATTTACGTTAAATAACGAAAATAATTGTCATTTGATGTTTCCTTAGAATGAAGTCGCAACTCACTATCACAGATGTGAATTCCAAATGCGATATGAGTAAAATGTAACCATTATGTGGGTCTTGGTGGCTGTGCCATTGTGAACCACATAAACTACCTTAATTTTACATTTCAATTAAAAATACATGGTCAGCTTCTTAAAGTCAAATGGCAAGGATGTCAGTGAATGTAAGTGAACGTCAGGGATTTAAAAGATAGATTACACAAAAAGAAATCAACACATGGCCAGAAACATTACCTAATACGTTTAACCTAAAAGGTTTGCAGAAAGTCTCGTAAGTGATGATTATTATGAGAGACATTTGAAGTTTCAAAATGCGAGACAGTCTCGGGACTACGAACTTCTTATTGTGTGTGTGTGGTGAGGAAAGAGCCATCCAAAATACAATAAAAGTTATGAGAGTGCTACCGTGGCGTCAGTTCTATGTGAGTTTCTTAAACCAATCTCCAATCAATCTCCACGAGTTGTGAAGTTGAGCGGTCATTACTGAGGGCAGATTCACACAGCTTATGACTTTTCGTATAGTTTGTGGAGTAATTAGTGTACCTAGAGCGTTGTGATAACGTGGAATTTGCGCTGCCGTTCCCCGCCGATGTCACCCCACTTTTCGTGATATCCTTATCGTCTCTTATCCTGCTTATTCGTTCTTTTAGATCAAAAAAGTTCATAGTGGAGCAAAGGTACATATTTAAGTTATTTTTTGTACAATACAATTTTAAAGATGGAAAACCCGTACTCCATAGTCGCATTGGTTACAACAATAGCGCGATTCTTTTCCATCTGTTTTATTGCTGATGGATGCAAACCCATAACAAACCAAATAACAAACGCAAATTATACTCCTTACGTTTTAGTTGTGTTGGCTCGTTTGGCTCAATGACTCTGGCTCCACTTAACAGCACAAAACAAGAGACAAGATCTTCTGTATCAGGATGATGTAGGTTTTATGGTACTATTGCTTAACGTAATACGAATCTGATCCTGATTTCCTTTAATTCATCTCTATCCCCTTTCGATTTTAGTGCCCTCCAGTTCCTTCCCTTGTTCTTCATCTACATCTACTTATTGTTCTTCCCTATCCTACTTCCCCCTTGCTTTTTTCCTTTTCTTTCGCTCTTCAGTTTTTTCGCTTTTCCCGTTTGTGTCCTCACAGAAAACAGCATCCAGGACACGAGCCCCGGCTGCCACACCACAGTTCCTTCACTGCATAGGGTACACTGTACGACAATTACGTGCTGTCTTTAGGGCAAGAAAGGGGTGTGACGTGCTGCCAGGTAAATGTCCCTAATTTAGTTGCTTGTGGATCTACATCTGTAATCTGCAATTAAATGCCTGGCAGAGGGTTCATCGAATGACATTTAAGCCATTTCTCTACCGTTCCACTCTCAAGCAGCACTTGGATCAGACGAGCATTTAAATCTTTGCGTGAGACCTCTGATTTCTCATATTTTATTGATGATCATTTCTCTCCACGTAGGTGGGCGTCAATATTTTCACACTCTGAGGAAAAAGTTGGTGACTGAAATTTCATGAGAAGGTCCTGCCGCGGTGAAAAACGCTTTGTTTTAGTGACTGATACCCCAATTCTTGCATCATACCCCACTGTTTTGCGATGATACAAAATGAGCTGGGGTTCTTTGAACTTTTGCGATGTTCTCCGTCAATCCTAGCTGATGCGGATCCCACACAATGCAGGAACACTCCAGAAGGGGGCGGACAAGCGTAGTATAAGCAGTCTCCTTAGTAGACCTGTTACTTTTTATAAGTGTTCTGGTTTGCTTTCCCCATAACATTATCTATGTGATCGTTCCAATTTAAATTATTCGTAATTGTAATCACTATGTATTTAATTGAGATTCAAGTCCTTAGATTTGTATGATTTATCGTGTAACCGAAATTTAGCGGATTTCTTTTGGTTCTCAAGTGCATGACTTCACGCTTTTCCTTACTTGGAGTCAATTTACATTTTTGCGCGTTATAGATAGCTCGTCTAAATCATTTTGCAGATCTTTTTGATCATCTGATGACTTTAAAGAGGGTAATTGACTGCATCATCTGCGGAAAGTCTAAGAGGGCTGCTCAGATTGTCTCCTAAATCGTTAATGTAGATCGGGAACCACAGAGGGCCTATAACACTTCATTGTGGAACGCCAGATGTTACTTCTGTTTTACTCGTTGACTTTCCGTCAGTTGTTACGAGGCCAGTCATACAACTGAGACGATACTTCTTAGGCATGCTATTTAATTAGAAGTCGTTTGTGTGGAATAGTGTCAAATGCCTTCTGGAAATCTAAAAATATGAGATCACTTTGACGTCCCTGTCGACATTACCCATTCCTCCGTGCCAATAAACAGCTAACTTCGTGGGAATAAATAGTTAGTTGTGTTTCTCTAGATCGATATTTTCTTCGAGATAATTCACAGTGATTGAGTACAGTAATTTTCCAAAATACTACTGAAAATCGACGTTAGTGATGTTATGGATTATTCTATTTCTTTTCTTGAGTATTGGTGTAACTTCATCATCATTCCAGTTTTTTAGGTATGGATCTTCTTATGAGCGAGCTGTTGTGCATGATTGTCTAGCATGGAGCTATTGTATCCGCATGATCTGAAAGGAACCTGACTGGCATGCAATCTAGACCGGGGACTTTGCCTTTCTCAAGTGTTTCATGCTGCTCCTCTACACGGAGGAGATGTACTTCTGTTACTCATGTTGGCAGTTGTTGTTCATTCGAATTCTGGATTATTTACTACGTCTTATTTTTTGAAGGGAGTTCGGAAGACCATATTTGGTGACTCTGCCTTAGTGGTAACAGTGATCAGTGGATTGGGAATGTAAGGCTTGAACGTCCAAGAAATCTCAATGTGACATACTTTAGTAAGATAATGGTGTTACACACTGTTTTGGAGGGGAGTGAGTGGAGGTGTATTTCGCAACGTGTGATTAGAGTATGTGAAGGTATTCTCAACCCCAAGGTCGATTTGAAGAACACAGAGCTTTACTATACGCAGTGCTGGAAGTAGTACATTTTTGTCTTGCTCCAACTTGAGAAGGGTCTTAAACAGCCAGTTATAAGAATATCTGTTGTTAAAAGCTGAATCTGAACCATTACTGAAGATTTTATAGCAAGCAGCTGTATTATGATACATTTATTACTCTACTGGCCATTAAAATTGCTACACCACAAATATGACGTGCTACAGACGCGAAATTTAACCGACAGGAAGAAGATGCTGTGATATGCAAATGATTAGCTTTTCAGAGCATTCACACAAGGTTGGCGCCGGTGGCGACACCTACAACGTGCTGACACGAGGAAAGTTTCCAGCCGATTTCTCATACACAAACAGCAGTTGACCGGCGTTGCCTGTTGAACGTTGTTGTGATGCCTCGTGTAAGGAGAAGAAATGCGTACCATTTCCGACTTTCATAAAGGTCGGATTGTAGCCTATCGCGATTGCGGTTTATCTTATCGGGGCATTTCTGCTCGCGCTGGGCGAGATCCAATGACTGTTAGCAGAATATAGAATCGATGGGTTCAGGAGGGTAATACGGAACGCCGTGCTGGATCCCAACGGCCTCGTATCACTAGCAGTCGAGATGACAGGCATCTTATCCGCATGGCTGTAACGGATCGTGCAGCCACGTCTCGATCCCTGAGTCAGCAGATGGGGACGTTTGCAAGACAACAACCATCTGCACGAACAGTTCGACGACGTTTGCAGCAGCATGGCCTATCAGCTCGGAGACCATGGCTGCGGTTACTCTTGACGCTGCATCACAGACAAGAGCGCCTGCGAGGGTGTACTCAACGACGAACTTGGTAGCACGAATGGCAAAACGTCATTTTTTCGGATGAATCCAGGTTCTGTTTACAGCATCATGATGGTCGCATCCGTGTTTGGCGACATCGCGGTGAACGCACATTGGAAGCGTGTATTAGTCATCGCCATACTGGCGTATCACCCGGCGTGATGGTATGGGGTGCCATTGGTTGCACGTCTTGGTCACCTCTTGTTCACATTGAGGGCACTTTGAACAGTGGACGTTATATTTGAGATGTGTTACGACCCGTGGCTCTACCCTTCATTCGATCCCTGCGAAACCCTACGTTTCAGCAGGATAATGCACGATCGCATGTTGCAGATGCTGTACGGGCCTTTCTGGATACAGAAAATGTTCGACTGCTGCCCTGGCCAGCACATTCTCCAGATGTCTCACTAACTGAAAACGTCTGGTCAACAGTGGCCGAGCAACTGGGTCGTCACAATACGCCAGTCACTACTCTTGATGAACTGTGGTATCGTGTTGAAGCTGCATGTGCAGCTGTACCTGTAAACGCCATCGAAGTACTGTTTGACTCAATGCCCAGGCGTATCAAGGCCGTTATTACGGCGAGAGGTGGTTGTTCTGGGTACTCATTTCTCAGGATCTATGCACCCAAATTGCGTGAAAATGTAATTACATGTCAGTACTAGTATAGTATATTTGTCCAATGAATCCGTTTATCATCTGCATTTCTTCTTGGTGTAGCAATTTTAATGGCCAGTAAGGTATAAAACTGGTTCAAAACAAAGCTGTTTGCAGAGTTCTTGCCATAGTTGCGGATGCCCCAACCACATAATCGTTTCCATTACTGCAGGGATTCCAGAGAGTTTCGACGGGTGCAGCGGCGCCCCCAGTGCGGCGCCCGCTGCGCCGTCGCGCAGTGCCGTGCCGGCAGCAGGGAGCGCAGTAACGGCCGGTGGCTGCAGCCACGCGCCCCTCCGGTCGCTAATGACGCGGCCATGGCCGTGTAATGAGCCGGGTTCCCAGCGCCCCGCCGCTGTTCACACGTGGGCACCGCGGCCAACGGAAGTCCTTCCGTCACATCTCCCCTCCTTTCCCTTTCTTACGAGTGAGCGCACACCGAATTTTCTAGCCGCCGCAGCTCCCCTCGCGAGCGAAGTGAAACAGGTTCCGACGTCACTCACCGGGAAAACATCCTCATGTGACTTTGACGGAGGGATGAAAGAAAGCAACCCCGACAAGTGGTAGCTCGCCGGCGCTGCATGGGGCGCAGGTGGGGAGCAGTGCGGCGGGACGGGCTGCCTCTGCAACGTGTCGGTACCACACTGCAGACGTCCTGAGGTGAGGCGCATTTAAATCGCGTCCAACCGAAAGCTCGCAGCTTTCATAAATATCTATCGCGAAGACAGGGCTGTCCCTGTAGCAAAGGCTAGCAGATCTTAGCGGAACGGAGACTGCTGAAAGGACAGTTGTCTTTAATTAACACCTGGAAATCGCAGCTACCGCTTCTCTCTGTTAGCTAGTCACTGATGGCTTTTTTCGTCTGGCTGCTGTCTTCACTGACAGCGCGGTCAGCTTTCAAGTACTGCTTACGGTTTCCAAAGAGTCACTTCAACTCGTTACACGTCGTCCTGAAATAACAAACTCTCAGTACGTTGACATTCTTGCCACCCTAGTTATTTTGTTGTTTTGCGACCGAATTTCGAGTTGTAACACATATTTCATGATTAGACGCAGGTAACAAAATAATAGCAATCTTATTAAAATATGTGGAAGTGCAGAGCAATTTAAAGTGGAAGTAATAGAGACATTGGCCCGCCCGGCTAGCCACGCTGTCCAACGCGCTCCTTCCCGAACGGGAAGGCGTGCCGGTCCCCGGCACAAATCCGCACAGCGGATTAGTGTCGAGGTCTGGTGTGCCGGCCACCCTGCGGATGGTTTTTAAGGCGGTTTTCCATCTACCTCGGTGAATGCGGGCTGGTTCCCGTAATTCCGCCTCAGTTACACTGTGTCGGCGATTGCAGGGCAAACACCGTTTTCACATATGCGTACACCATAATTATTCCACCAAGCAAACGCTTGGGACTACACTCGTTTGTTATTATACGCTCCCAAGGGGGGTGGACTGCTGTGGCCTGTTGTGCTTTGGGAATCACTGAGCGCTTCGGCGGGACGAAGTCTCTCCGTCGTTTCTAGGTCCTCGGTTTAATACATACATACGTACAATAGAGACATATGTTAGTTGATAAAAGTGTGTGTGTCATCATATGGAAAAAAATTGGCAAGATGTGAGTAGGAATGGCTCTGAGCACTATGGGACTCAACTTCTGAGGTCATTAGTCCCCTAGAACTTAGAACTAGTTAAACCTAACTAACCTAAGGACATCACAAACATCCATGCCCGAGGCAGGATTCGAACCTGCGACCGTAGCGGTCCTGCGGTTCCAGACTGCAGCGCCTTTAACCGCACTGTGAGTAGGACTTGCGCTCCCCGGGTTCCATACAAATTTTATTATGTATGTAACCAATTCACTCAACCTGGAAACTGAGAATCTCGATGATTTTTGCTAGTTACCGACTTACATACTGACAAGATACTGGTCCCAGAAATCCAAGACATTTGAGAATGTTTAAATTTTAAGTTTAAAGTCGGATATCAAATGATGTCATTACAAATTAACAGATTTCGCATATTTTCCTTAACGTGTATTGCGAAAACTTGCATCTTGCCGAATTTCATGATTCTAGGTGTCATAAATGGCCGTATCTTTCAATTACATCGATTTAGAAGCTTATATTTGCTCCACCACCAAGGAACTATAGGCCTCAGTACGTGACATAAATTTCAACCTCATACAAGTACCTGTTCCTGAGAAAAAGGAGGCTTTACAGACAGACTGACGGACGGACGGACAGATGACAAATTAAAACAAAATCATGTGATATAAATACAAAAGATCAACGGCATGAGGATGCAGAAGGCAATGGAAACCACTGCATTGTAATGTGTATCCACAGGACATGTGGCCTGTAATTGAATAAGTGTCATGATGATCTCTCCGTTGGCAAAAGATTCCGGAATAGTCCTCCATTTGGATCTCCGGGAAGGGACTGCTAAGGGAGAGGTCACTATGAAAAAAATATTGAATGATGAACAGAGGGATAACGTTCTACGAGTCGGGGCGTGGAATATCAGAACCTTGAACGTGGTAGGGAAACTATAAAATATCAATCTAGATATATTAGGGGTCAGTGAATTGAACTGGAAAGATTAAAAGGATTTCTAGTATAGGGTAATATCAACAGCAGCAGAAAATGGTATACCGGAATCAGAATTTTGTTATGAAATGAAAGGTAGGGCAGAGAGTGTGTTACTGTGAACAATTTAGTGGTAGGATGCTTCTTATCAGACTCCACAGCAAACCAAGACCGACAACGATAGTTCAGGTACACATGCCGACGTCGCAAGCTGAAGATGAAGAGGCAAAAAATGGTTCAAATGGCTCTGAGCACTATGGGACTCAACTGCTGAGGTCATTAGTCCCTTAGAACTTAGAACTAGTTAAACCTACCTAACCTAAGGACATCACAAACATCCACGCCCGAGGCAGGATTCGAACCTGCGACCGTAGCGGTCTTGCGGTTCCAGACTGCAGCGCCTTTAACTGCACGGCCACTTCGGCCGGCGATGAAGAGGCAGAGAAACTGTATGGGGTTATTGAAAGGGTAATGCAGTATGTAAAGGAATATGATAATCTAAGTCATGGGAGATTGGAATGCAGTTGTAGGGGGAGGAGTAGAAGAAAAGGTTACAGGAGAGTATGGGCTTGGGACAAGGAATGAGGGAGGAGAATGACTAACTAAATTCTGTAACAAGTTTCAGCTAGTAATAGTGAATACTCTGTTCAAGAATCACAAGAGGAGGAGGTATACTTGAAAAAGGCCGGGAAATACGGGAAGATTTCAATTAGATTACATCATGGTCAGGCAGAGTTCCGAAATCAGATACTGGATTGTAAGGCGTACCCAGGAGCACACATACACTTAGATCACAATATAGTATTGATGAAGACTAGGCTGAAGTTTAAGACGTTAGTCAGGAAGAATCAATACGCAAAGAAGTGGGATACGGAAGTACTAAGGAAGGGCGAAATGCGGTTGAATTTCTCTAAGGCTACAGATACAGCAATAAGGAATAGCTCAGTAAGCAGGACAGTTGAAGAGGAATGGACATCTCTAAAAACAGCCATCACAAAATATTGGTAGGAAAACATGGGTACAAATAAGGTAACCGCGAAGGAACCATGGGTAACAGATGAAATACTTAAATTGATCAATGAAAGGAGGAAGTACAAAAATGTTTCGGGAAACTCGGGAATACAGAAATACAAGTCGCTGAGGAATGAAATAAATAGGAAGTGCAGGGAAGCTAAGACTAAATGGCTGCAGGAAATATGTGAAGACATCGAAATAGAAATGATTGTCATAAGGACAGACTCAGCATACAGGAAAGTCAAAACAACCTTCGGTGACATTAAAAGCAAGGCTGATAATATTACGATTGAACGGGAATTCCACTGTTAAATGCAGAGGAGAGAGCGGATAGGTGGAAAGAATACACTGAAAACCACTATGAGGGGGAAGGTTTGTCTGCTGTGATAGAAGAAGAAACAGGAGTCGATTTACAAGAAATAGGGGATCCAGTATTAGAATCAGAATTTAAAAGAGCTTTGGAGGGCATAAGATAAAAAAAAAAGGCAGAAGGGATAGATAACATACCAGAATTTTTAAAATTGTTGGGGGAAGTGACAAAAAACGACTATTCACTTTGGTGTGTAGAACGTATGAATCTGGCGACATTCCATCTGACCATCTGACTTACGGAAAAGCATCATCCACACAATTCCGAAGACGGCAAGAGCTGACAAGTGCGAGAATTACCGCACAATCCGCGTAACAGCTCATGCTTCCAAGTTGCTTACAACAATATTATACAGAAGAATGGAAAAGAAAATTGAGGAAGCGGTAGATGACGATCAGTTTGGCTTTAGGAAAGCTAAAGGCACGAGAGAGGCAATTCTGACGTTGCGGTTAATAATGGAAGCAAGACTAAAGAAAAATCAAGACACGTTCATAAGATTTGTCGATCTGGAAAAAGCGTTCTGGAATGTAAAATGGTGTAAGTTGTTCGAAATTCTGAGAAAAGTAGGGGTAAGCTATAGGGAGAGACGGGTCATATACAATATGTACAACAGTCAAGTGGGAATAATAAGAGTGGACGATCAAGAACGATGTGCTCGTATTAAAGAGGGTGTAAGGCAAGGATATAGACTTTCACCCCTACTGTTTAATCTGTACATCGAGGATGCAGTGATGGAAATAAAAGAAAGGTTCGGGAGTGGAACTAAAATTCAAGGTGAAAGGATATTAATGATACGATTAGCTGATGCCATTCCTATCAAGGGTGAAAGTGAAGAAGAATGGAATGAACAGTGTAATGAGTACAGAATATGGATTGAGAATAAATCGAAGAAAGATTACGGTAATGAGAAGTAGTAGAAATGAGAACAGCGAGTAACTTAACATCAGGATTGATGGTCACGAAGTAGATGAAGTTAAGGAAATCTGCTACCTAGGCAGTAAATTAACCAATGACGGACAGAGCAAGGAGGACGTCTAAAGCTGACTAGGAATGGTAAGAAGTGCATTCCCGGCCAAGAGGAGGCTACTAATATCGAATATCGGTCTTAATTTGAGGAAGAAATTTCTGAGAATGTACGTCTAGAGTACAGCATTGTATGGTAGTGAAACATGGACTGTGGGAAAACCGGAAAAGAAGAGAATCGAAGTAGTTGAGATGTGGTGCTGCAGACGAGTGCTGAAAATTAGGTGGACTGATAAGGTAAGGAATGAGGAGGTTTTGCGCAGAATTGGAGAGGAAAGGAATATGTGGAAAACACTGATAAGCAGAACGGACAGGATGATAGAACACCTTAAGACATGAGGGAATGACTTCCGTGGTATTAGAGGGACCTGTTGAGGGCAAAAGCTGTAGAGGAAGACAGAGATTCGAATACATCCAGCAAATAATTGAGGACGTAGGTTGTAAGTGCTATTCTGAGATGAAGAGGTTAGCATAGGACAGGAATTCGTGGCGGGCCGCATTGCACTCGTGAGAAGACTGATGACAAAAAAATAAAAATAAAAAAAATAAAAATTAACAATTTTAGAAATTTTTTTTATTTTAGTTGTACTGTGAAAAATTGCTTATTGCCGAAGTTCGTGATTATGGTCAACGGCATGTGAACTATAGGTTTATATGAGTGAGTTTGCGTAGGTAAAATTATGTAACATAAATGATATGACAGACGGATATGGAGACAGCCCATCGGATAACAAACTATAAAAAAAGTTTCTGTTCGTTTGAGATAATAGTGCCGGCCGCGATGGTCTCGCGGTTAAGGCGCTCAGTCCGGAACCGCGTGACCGCTACGGTCGCAGGTTCGAATCCTGCCTCGGGCATGGATGTGTGTTATGTCCTTAGGTTAGTTAGGTTTAAGTAGTTCTAAGTTCTAGGGGACTGATGACCACAGATGTTAAGTCCCATAGTGCTCAGAGCCATTTTTTGAGATAATAGTATATTAACAATTTTCGAATTTTTTTCCTTTAGCTGTAGTGTGAAACCTTGCTTCTTGCCCAATTTCATTGTTGTAGGTCAACGGGAAGTACGCTATTGGTTTTGACGATTGAGTTTGCGATTATCAATATATGTGACATAAATTGCCGTAGCTTTTGATTACATTGACTCAAATTCTTCAGATTTTTACACCGCCGGATGACTATAGACCTTACAATGTGGTATTAATTTCAGATTAACACGTCTAACCGTTCCTAAAATAAAGAGTTTTTAACAGTATGACAGACACATAGTCAGACAGCAAAATGATCCTGCCAGGGTTCCGACTGAGACACGGAACTCTAAAAGATGAGAGAGTTTTGACTCTTTTACAGCGAGTTGCGAGAACTTCATTTGAGCGAAAGGATATAAGATAAATTTTCATACAGGGTGTCTATGATTAAACTTCGAGTTTCAAAACTCTGTAGAAAGACAACCACTGCTCAGAAAGATATATTTTATTACCATGGTACTGACGCAGCGGGAAGCGTCGAGAAAAAAAAAAGAAGAGAGCAAAAATGTAGCGCTGTAGGCGTCAGAATATGCACACCACCAGACGCAAGACATACGGCTGTTCCTCATTTTGCGTCCGAGACACCTAGCATTGCTGTTTCCATGAAATTGTGTGTGTGAAAACCGATCTCATTCATATGCAAATAAATAAGCAAGCTAATAACTTCACAGTGCGAACTGTTTCAAAACGACGTAGCTGTATATTAAAAAAACTCTAATGGCAAGTTGTATAAGAATGTGACATGAAACACGCGAAAATATCTGCAATGAATATGGCACTGGTAAAAGGAGTAATCTGACAGAACCGACATTGCACAAAGGGAACGAAATAATCACGTATTATGAATCTCACCTGAAAGATGTAGTAGTGGCAGAAACAGTGTAAGTAGGACGTTTAGGTTTTTATGTTGGTAACGCCACCTAGCGCTCTGTATGAAAATCACTGACTTTGCTGTGTGCAGTCTGTGGCTGGTTGGACTCATTTTTGGAATATTCGCTTGTGTAGTGTTGGGCAGTTGGATGTGAACAACGCATAGCGTTGGGCAGTTGGAGGTGAGCCGGCAGCAGTGGTTGATGTGGAGAGAGAGATGCCAGAATTTTGAGAGGTTATTATGAGCGAACGATCCGGACGTGTGTCCGTCAGAAAAATGAAATTTGTAAGACTGGTTTTCATGAACAGTATTGGCACTCACTGTATTGCAGTAGTTCGAGTAACGAAGATTTTTGTGAGGTGAGTGATTCATGAAAGGTATAGGTTACTACTAGTCAGTGCCATTCTCTTGTAGGGATTATGGAAAGTCAGGTTGCGTTGCGCTAAAAATATTGAGTGTCAATTTAGTGACGATTAGAATAAGTAACGAGAGATATGTCCGAGTACGTTCAGTTTTGCTCAGCTGTTTGAAAATCAAATAACGTAAAAGGTTTTCCAGCACAGTCATTCATAATTTTTCAAAGGTGACGTTTCAACAGCAAGACTCCGCAACAACTAAAATAATACTGCTGAAAACTAACTACAGTTGATCCAGAGAAATTCGATTCATAATCTTGACACAGAATGCCAATGACTCTACTTTAAGTTCTGAAATTTCACTTAGGAAGGATCTTATCAAAGGAAAAAATTATAGACTCTAATATGAAAGTTCATTTAATCTGTTAACTTACATAGTACAGTAAATCAACTCAGAAGATCAATCAAGAGAATAATTGTCAAAAGCTCGCCTGTGACGAGGGTGAAGCGCACAAATAATGCAAGTCTACAAAAATAAAAATAAACTTTTTACCCCATCAGATCATACCTTTGTCTTCATTTCAGAAACGTTTTTACGTCCATATGCTATCCAACGATTGTTCAGAGTCATCATTCCTTCTCGTAATAAATCTGAAACTCACATTGAAAGATTGTAACTCTAATTTGCTTTGCTGAATAGCGTAAGATTGTGACTTGAATTTGGTATGCTGAAATCGAGTGCTAATTAGACCATGAAAGCGGTTACAAGCCGTTGAGCTGTCTGGGGAGAAGTTAACCGTGCGTTTACTGGGCCACTGTTTCAGCAGGTAACTAGTCTAAGTTTACCATATTACCAATCAGTCTATCATTGATTATAATCTTTTACAGTCATACAACAACCGGTAATATATCTATATAAAAGGAGAATTTAAATAAAAAGAAAGAAATCAGTTTATATTTGCAAATTTATTTTAAAGATTGTTCATTGAAATTTCAGCATATTATACGTGAGTTATAACTGAGCTGGTGCCTTATTTACGATTGTGAGACTGTGAGATTGGAATATTACGGAACACATAAAATATGGAGTCAAGATTGGGAGACTGGATACAACACTGCATTCATAAAACAACACACAAAGAACATTGAAACGCATGCAAGAGAAAGTTAATCACTACAAACAGATTCAGAGATTACTTTCATAGCACAATCCTGTCCGTCTTGTAATTACCCTTCACGTGGTCAACTTGGTTTACAGAAAGCGTATAACTCCGCAATAATTTAGATAATAAAAATAAATTAGATCAAAAAGCGAATTACAAAACAAAAACCTCGAACTGGTTACTAACGTCCTACTATTAACCTGATGGGTCAAACAGTTATATAAGCACGTGGTACTGGTCTCACAAAGTACACGCCACGTGGGTTGAACATAAAGAAAAGTTGGTATATTCAAAATCTTTTCAAGACGATACGTTATAATCACACAAGCATTTGCATTTAAGATTGATCTTACTTAGAGTTACTGACCAACACGTGGTTCCACTTTACTCACAAAGTAGTAACAAAGCAACTACCGCAAATTAATCTGAACTGGACACGAGAACTACACTCCGCTGCAATTAAAGATAACCTTAGCTATTTTAAAGCTAACCCGAAATAAAATGATTAAATTCTCAGTTAACCTGAACTTAACAAATCCATTGTCCTATGGACTTAACAGACACGCGCTTGGCCGGAGATCTTACCACTTCAGACGCTCGCTACCGCCAGACTGCTACTGCTGGACTGCCCTGCGCTACTACTGGACTCCAACTGCTTACTCTCCAGCTGCCAGACTCCTACTGAACTACCCAGCGTGCTCCTGAGAGTCGCTCACAAAGACAAACGGAAGGCGCCAGAGGGGCAGCTTCCTATACCAACATGACAGGGGACGGACCGGACCATACTAAGAATGGAAACCTCTCTGCTTTTAGGAACCGTAGCTACCTGTTTCAACGTTGGTCCTACTGTTCTCTAGCAGACAGCCTTGTCTGCTACCCTCAAGCATGCAGCTACAAACACATTCGATCATTCATCGTCTCACACAGAAGGGAAGGGGGATGACAGTATCTTATCATACACAGTATATAAAAGAAAGCGGATGTAGGTTCCGTATGAGACTGTGTGACATGAATTACATATAAGAATTACATATAAACTGTGCTTTAAAGTGTAGTAGTGTGAGAGATCGTTCTTGTTTACGTGTAAAAGTAACACGTTCCACTACTCAGTCTCCTCCCAGATAGTCAGAAACGCCACAGTAAATTTAGAAGAGGAATTTATTCCTTAAAAGACAACAAATTTGAGAAATTAAACATGAAAGGAATCCAACAGAGACCTTTCATAACCCCAACGCTCCGGGAAAAGACTGTGCAGGGAATTTTCTGGCCATGCTAGGACATTCCCAAGCAGGCTTCTCACACCCTACTTAAACCAAAAGTGTAAAGAAAAAGGCAAAAGGTCACCAGCTACTTGCTAAAACACAATAATTTCAAACATCTTTACAATCTACCAATTTCAAAGAGAGAAAAAAAACACACAATCTGTGACACCTATTTAAAAGGTCGTGTAGACCTAAATCGGTCAGCAAGTAAAAACAATGGTTCCTGTGTCATTGATATGAAAACAATTTCTGGTTGTTACCCTTATGGAGTTCACCAGTATTTGCTCCTTGCAAGAGCCAACTGATCACAGGCAAATTTATGACTGTTTATTAACAAGCAAAGGTGCCACAGCAATTAAAAAAAAGAACATCAAATAACATCAGTATCATAAAGCAGAACATTAGAATGCACAATCCGCAAAAGCAAAAAAAATATAAGAGAAAAAACATGTTTTACAAAGCGGTTATCGCAAAAAAATTCTATATCTTATAAAACTAATAATCTGTAGAATTAACGTAACTATGTGGCACTAATTTAATCACTCTACAATATTTCAGTTAGTTAGCAAACAATGAGCACTGTGTCATTATACTGAAAGTACAATAATTGTGTGATTGTTACCCTTAAGAGGTTCCTCACAATAAATATGCCCCATGCAAAGGCTAATCGATCACAGTCCAATGAGAATGAATAGCTATCTGACTCATAAAGGAAGCAGTGCCACAGCAATGAATTTTCGAAACAAAATATCACAGATCTAATACCTAACACAAGAACAAACATTGATCAATAAAACAGTACAATAGTCAACATCTAAAACAAAACACCAATAAATAAAACACCTGCAAAATACAATAGTCAAAGTTTAATAAAGACCAATAAATCGAGTCCCTGCAAAACACACGAGTCAAAGTTTCTGTGACAGAAACACACGCATATGCATTGAACTAAGAACCGTATAATCACTGTTCACTGATACACTCACTAGTTCCACTGTTCCGTGGCACAATATAAGGGGAGGGGGAGGGGGTTCGTCGCCGCAGCTGTCAGTAGGGATTTTTTGTCCATCTGTTGCGTGCGATCCCGCCGTCTCTGCCCTCTCATGAAGTTTCTCTTGTGTCCCGTACATTTCGATTTTGTTCCATGTTTGTATTGTCAAATTCGTGCAGTATCCTCGATTGACATGCCAGGTTGATATTCCTGGGCAAGGATGACACTTCAATGGCTCTTCTTCGTGTCACCCTTAGCGACCAGAGAACATCTAATCATGAATTACTGTCGCTTGACAGTAGGCATCCGTCAGGAAATGTCGATAGGCGTCGTTGACGTCTGCAAGTTTCTTTGGACAGTACCTGTCAAAAGGCTCCACGCCCTTTGTGTTGTTACACCGCGGCCGTCTCGTCACGGTCGCGTGCGTGAGGTGCGTTGCCAGGAGATGGATTTCCGCGCGGTGGACCGCTCGCCCATCTCAGGTCATTCCCTTCAGCTAGGGTCGCGCGGGGCGGCCGCCCATTAGCTGCAGGTATAAGGAAAGTGTTTGCGGCGTCCCATCCTTCTTTTGTTGTCGGGCGCGCTCCCAAAGTGGCCTGGCTGACAGCGTGTCCCGCTGGGAAACCCGCCAGTTTACAACTAGTCTGGCTGCTCCCGCTGTCTCTTAAGAGTTTTGCCGGTTCGCTTTCACGTTCTCAACTGCATTCACAGAAATTTTTCATCATTCTTATGTGATTACACAATGTCATACATAATACCACTTAGTATTGTCTTTCACAATTTTTAAGAACAAAGTTATATGAATCGACAATATAAAATTAAAAGTTAAATCACTTGACAATATAAAAAAATAAAAGTGAAATGACTTTACATTGTAAAAAAAATTAAAATTAAATGAACTGACAATATCATATTTAAATCCACATCACTAATGTGGTTCACTTGTTTTTTAATAAATCAAATGCCACTTATTAATTCACTAAAATGAATAGGGTTATGCCTTGCGCAAGTATAGGTTAGGAGAGCATGGGGTTCACATGTTATTTACACACACACATGCACACCTGTTGTCTATTCTACAAACTAACTACCCATAAACATGCATTACTCAAAATTCTACTTCTATCCACTACTAATTAATCCCACAAGCCACTTCAATGCTACTTCAACAAAGTGTTTACACTACTACAGCAATATTCTAATTCGTCCTCTTCTTGACGCTCGCGGCATACGTCTTGTCACATGATAAATGGAGAAACTTTCCTTAAACATACACAGTAAAAAGAACAATGGTTATTTACACGCAAAAACATTTATACCAGTTCCCACACCTGAAAAGAGACTCGCAATTATACATTTATCATACTCATAGATTCACACATAAAACAGTAAGAAAATTTCATCTAAAATTATGTTATGACAAGAATTAATCACACAGATGGCTCTGAGAAGGTAAAATATTTTAATTATACAGGTTATATTACATTTTCTTACCCATTTTGCTTCGATTTCGTTCCTTCTTTACGTTACCTTTCGCCTTCAAATCAGTTATTTCGCCTGTGGTGGTTATTCTGGATTCATTTCTCATGAATGGCAAAATTGTGGTCACCTCTATTCTGTAAAACAGTTTCATCTTTACATATTTGAACTTACAACAGACACAAAAGATCCGAATCCTCCTGTAGTTTAAATGACAAATGTTTTGCTTCATCCTTATTACCTTAAACCAAGCTTTCCTTCGTTCCCATAATCAAAATTATTTAATCCTCCTCTACCTTCAAGAGGGAAATTTCCTCAGTACAAACCATATAAGCTGCAGTGCATCCCGCACCAGCGAAAACAGTAGGCTGTAATGCTCACAGCATCAGCAAAACACATAAACGTCGCTTTTCTAGGACAAGTATTCACGCAGAATAATTTTTCAGGCTTTGGCTCAACATCAATTAAGACTACAAAAAGGATCCATATTTCCGTTCCATTCTCCATTTGCTGAAAAAAAAACTGCTCGTATGACTACCACAATAATATTTCAGAACCACGTAAATTATACAAACCACAATTCTTCTTTCACCTTGAAGGGAATCAATCTACTTACGAAATCCACAGACAGCACTTTACGTACTCAGCTATAAAGAACAAAAAAAAAAACATATATCATTATTAACATATCATCGCATATTGGGAAGCCAATGGTTAAACAATCGTATTATCGCATCCTGTTTTCAAGATTCCAAACTTACTCATTCCTTTCTCAGAGTTCTCCTATCTTAAAATATTCATACATCACGCATACTATAGTAAGAGATCCTCATTTATACCGACAGATATAGAATAGTAATAGATAGATAGTAGCACTGAAAGCAGAAAATCGGAAACAAGGCTACTAACAGCTGGGGACCTGGGTTTGCCAGACCCATAATACCCACAGATCGGATATTCCCCTGAGTTCTTGCAATTTCAGCAACGATCTTGCTTCTCTCAGGAGCAACTCTTTTCAATTGACACAAAAAAAAGCATTTCACTTGTTCACAGGGAAACCTTTTATCTTTACGTTTGAATCAAACTAAATCCTAATTGCACAAGGAAAGAAAACAAATTAACAACATCACTTCAATCAATCACATAAAAATATCTTTATCACTATATTTACCATCATATTATTCAAAATGCATCCGTCACCAATTTAAACTAATCAATTCATTCTCTTCACCATCCTCTCTACTCATTTGCCATGTCGCTCATTTGTTCCGATTTGGCGCCTTCTGGGCTGATCATTTGTCATTGCCGGTTTCGTTCATTTCCATTTGTTGGATTATGTCTGGGGTTGGCCGGCCGAATTTCGACATCATGTGGGGCTCCGCCTATAATTCTACTCCCACCGTGTTCATCGTAGTAACGATGCTGGTTGCCGTACCTGTTGCGTTCACGATCTTGTCCCCATCCTCTATCATTTCTGTTGCTCCATCTGTGTTCGCGACTGTTACCCCAGTTTCTATACGGCCTGTCTCGATTATTGTTTCGTTCGCGTCGCGACGACCAGTCACGCCGTTGATTAGTAATACGGCCACGACTGCGATCGCGCTGCTGAGCCCCGTAATAACTTTGTGCCTGATTAGGCGGGCATTCTGGTGTATTGTATTCCAACTCTTGGAGAAGCGTTTTAAATGTTTCCACGTCCTCTTTGCATCGTCCCGCAAGAATGACGTGCCGCAAGTGCATCGGCAATTTGGTGATGCATATCCTAATTAGTTCCGCAGGTCCGTATGGGTCGTATAAAAATTGATTTGCCTGCAGCATGTGGTCGAATAGGCGTGCAGGGCTGCCGAAACCAGACTGGTTCAAATTTGGCAGCATAATTATGCCATGTTTGACCCTATCTTGTGCCGCTTCCGACCAATAGGCGGAGAGAAAGGCTTGTCGAAACTCCCGAGTGGAGTTGCAGTGACGCGCTGCCGACCTCATACGACTCGCCGGTTCGCCTTCCAAATAGCCACACATATACTCTATTTTATGTGAACTTGCCCAGTCGGGAGGAAGACAGAACTCAAATTGCTCGAGCCATGCTCGTGGATGTATGCCTTTTAGAGAATTTCGGAATATCTCAAATTTTCTTACCGTAAGGAAATGTTTGAAATCAAATCCCCGCATTTCCTCCTGGCGAGGCCCTTGAATGTTTCTATTTGCCTCATGTCTGCCCCTTAAATTACATTCTTCCCTGTCGTCAAAAGCTCCCTCATGGCCTGAGTCCCTCTCTGCACTGTTCGTACGGCTATTTTTATTGCTATTGGCGAGTTCGGAATCACACGCCATGCGGTTTTCCAGATGCGCCACGCGTTCTTGTAAATCGCCTGTTACAGCTTTGTGCTGTCTGTTCACTTCAAACTGTCCCTTCTGGAATTTAAGAAGCGAACGCACTTCTTCGGTCTCTGCGGCCGCTACCTGTGTGATATTGTTCTCGCTTTCCGTCAGCTTCATCGTGCCTACAATGTCCGCTAATGCCGCGATCTTCTCATCTATTTGTCTCTTGTCCTCCGCCCCAGTCTGCTTCAATTGTTCGACCTGCAGTTCCAACGCGTGGATCGCTAAACTGTTGTCCGCTATTGTGTTGCTAACGGCCGTGGGACAATGCGTTTCAGCCTCCTGGACCCTCGAGAGTATCTGCTGACGATCTCTTTGGCATTGTTCTCTCAGCTCTTGGAAATTCCTAAGTAGCCGTTCTTCGCTTTCTTTAGATTCGGCCTCGCCACTGCGCTTGCTCTGTTCTAGGACTTGCAGACGGTCATCGATTTGTTCAAATGTACGGCCTAATTCTTTCATAATGTCACTTTTTATTTCACTTGCCAGATTGTTTATTCTTTGTGAGATATCATCGGACACTCTCTGCATCGACTTGTCAACTTTATTTGTCTGCTGGATTAATTTTTCGTCTATTTGTTCGCCTAGCTCGCGGATCGATTTTTCAGATTTCTGCGTCATTTGTTCGCCTAGCTCGCGGATCGATTTTTCGGATTCTTTTTGTTCTCGGAACAATTTTTCTGATAATTCTTTTTGTTCTCGGAACGATTCTTTATTTTGTTGTAATAAGGCTTTCACGAGTTCTGCCAAATCAATTTGGTTAGTTGGAGGCACATTAATTTGTGGCTCTGATGTGAGGCCGTTCGTGCTGTTTTGCATTTCGTCTGAAGTATTCCCCATTGCATTTTCGGAACCGCCCGACGCGTTAATATTGGAAATCAAATTATCCCCTTGGTCCATGTTGCTTAAGTTGTCGGACCGCTTACTTTTAGCTTGGTTACGTGTCAGCATTAGTGCAATTCACACCCAGTACGTAACACACTAATCACAATAAATGTGTCCCCCAAAATTTACGACAGTCACACGAAAGATACTCAACCTAGTACGCACTTTTTTTTTTTTTTTTTACACGCAAAACAAATTTTTATATTTAATCGAAACAGTGGAATTTACAAGCGAGAAAAAAAAAACACACATATATAGAACAAACAAATATAGAAAACAAAACAAGACAAACAACACAACGCCGCTCAACAACGCCGTGAATCTTTTGAACGTCTGCTCAGAAACAACGCAAAAGTTGTTTGAGCGCTGTAGGGAAAAAAAATTAAGATTATATAACGCTTGCAATCTAACGTCTCAGAGATTCCAGAGTCTAGCGGAATCACAGAACAGGGTCGCCATGTGAAAGATTGTAACTCTAATTTGCTTTGCTGAATAGCGTAAGATTGTGACTTGAATTTGGTATGCTGAAATCGAGTGCTAATTAGACCATGAAAGCGGTTACAAGCCGTTGAGCTGTCTGGGGAGAAGTTAACCGTGCGTTTACTGGGCCACTGTTTCAGCAGGTAACTAGTCTAAGTTTACCATATTACCAATCAGTCTATCATTGATTATAATCTTTTACAGTCATACAACAACCGGTAATATATCTATATAAAAGGAGAATTTAAATAAAAAGAAAGAAATCAGTTTATATTTGCAAATTTATTTTAAAGATTGTTCATTGAAATTTCAGCATATTATACGTGAGTTATAACTGAGCTGGTGCCTTATTTACGATTGTGAGACTGTGAGATTGGAATATTACGGAACACATAAAATATGGAGTCAAGATTGGGAGACTGGATACAACACTGCATTCATAAAACAACACACAAAGAACATTGAAACGCATGCAAGAGAAAGTTAATCACTACAAACAGATTCAGAGATTACTTTCATAGCACAATCCTGTCCGTCTTGTAATTACCCTTCACGTGGTCAACTTGGTTTACAGAAAGCGTATAACTCCGCAATAATTTAGATAATAAAAATAAATTAGATCAAAAAGCGAATTACAAAACAAAAACCTCGAACTGGTTACTAACGTCCTACTATTAACCTGATGGGTCAAACAGTTATATAAGCACGTGGTACTGGTCTCACAAAGTACACGCCACGTGGGTTGAACATAAAGAAAAGTTGGTATATTCAAAATCTTTTCAAGACGATACGTTATAATCACACAAGCATTTGCATTTAAGATTGATCTTACTTAGAGTTACTGACCAACACGTGGTTCCACTTTACTCACAAAGTAGTAACAAAGCAACTACCGCAAATTAATCTGAACTGGACACGAGAACTACACTCCGCTGCAATTAAAGATAACCTTAGCTATTTTAAAGCTAACCCGAAATAAAATGATTAAATTCTCAGTTAACCTGAACTTAACAAATCCATTGTCCTATGGACTTAACAGACACGCGCTTGGCCGGAGATCTTACCACTTCAGACGCTCGCTACCGCCAGACTGCTACTGCTGGACTGCCCTGCGCTACTACTGGACTCCAACTGCTTACTCTCCAGCTGCCAGACTCCTACTGAACTACCCAGCGTGCTCCTGAGAGTCGCTCACAAAGACAAACGGAAGGCGCCAGAGGGGCAGCTTCCTATACCAACATGACAGGGGACGGACCGGACCATACTAAGAATGGAAACCTCTCTGCTTTTAGGAACCGTAGCTACCTGTTTCAACGTTGGTCCTACTGTTCTCTAGCAGACAGCCTTGTCTGCTACCCTCAAGCATGCAGCTACAAACACATTCGATCATTCATCGTCTCACACAGAAGGGAAGGGGGATGACAGTATCTTATCATACACAGTATATAAAAGAAAGCGGATGTAGGTTCCGTATGAGACTGTGTGACATGAATTACATATAAGAATTACATATAAACTGTGCTTTAAAGTGTAGTAGTGTGAGAGATCGTTCTTGTTTACGTGTAAAAGTAACACGTTCCACTACTCAGTCTCCTCCCAGATAGTCAGAAACGCCACAGTAAATTTAGAAGAGGAATTTATTCCTTAAAAGACAACAAATTTGAGAAATTAAACATGAAAGGAATCCAACAGAGACCTTTCAACATAGTTCCAAAAGTGGCGTCCATGGATTACACTGTTCACTAAACGAATCATCGCCTGCTGCACGCCGCATCATTCCACTACTGACTGTCAAAGATTCTACAACTCGACAGTGCTGCCTTCGAAGATACAGATACGATTGCCTAAAAACTGTTTCTCTGACTACAGTTCTTCAAATATATCATTTTCTTTTACAAATATTAACACATCCAATAACATCTTAAAAAGCGCTGCTGGTAATGCTCTGTGCGCTAGTACTTCAGAAGTTCCAGACACTCGCCGTTGCCGAGCGGTGCTAGGCGCTTCAGTCTGGAACCGCGCGACCGCTACGGTCGCAGGTTCGAATCCTGCCTCGGGCATGGATGTGTGTGGTGTCCTTAGGTTAGTTAGGTTTAAGCAGTTCTATGTTCTAGGGGACTGATGACCTCAGATGTTAAGTCCCATAGTGCTCAGAGCCATTTGAACCATATGAACATTCGTCCAATGTCTGCTGAAGGACTGGAGAAAATCACAAAATTCGAAAAGATAAATTTTAAGTGAAACGTGACAAAGAAGGAAAGCAGTTGATACGACGTCTGTCGAAGACGTCGCCACAGCACTGCAGGGAGATCGAGCGGTAGCGTTTAAACTAGCAAGGCACTGGGAACATGCTGAACGTCCCGCACTTCTATCCATAGTAAATGTTTCCTGCTGACCTGTAAGCAAGACAAACGTTCGATCTGGGATTTGTAGCTCTAGTGGAAGTGAACAATGAATGGCCATGGAACATTCTGTGTACAGACGAAGCAGATGTCCATCACCGACGACATGTCAGTAGGCAAAGAAAATCCCTCACGCACGTCAACTGGTACCATTTCACTCTGCAAAGGTGACTTTGTAATGTGGGTTTACAGCGTCATTTATAGTAGGGCTCTATGTTTTTGAGGAGATGAGTCCAGCGCGTAATGTTACACTACCGTCACTGGTTACTGCTGTGAGAGTCTTTTGCGTACCAACGTCATTTAAACCCTTCAACATCGTGGTCGTGTGGGTAGGATCATTTATATGCAAGACTGCGCTTCTCCGCACAATGCGAAACCTGTGAAGCGGCTGCTGCAGACAGCTGTAGCTAATCAGCGGTCATTTCCCTACTGCCTGGCCGTCCAGAACACCTGATCTTACGATCTGAAAGATCGCGGTTGGTTTTGAAACTGAAATTTAAATCATGGGCACCCTGTATTTCAACCAAGAAAGGTGTCTCTATTTATACATGTGGGATCAAAATGCACAAATATAAATAACGATCAAGCAGAAGAATGTATATACAGTAAAGATCGCGGTCAATTTCTAGTGCCGCTAGTATACCTATGGTGCTGTCTGTCTTCGCGGTATGTGTACAAGTGATGTAAAAGGGCTGACTTTGTATGGTACAGTGCTCCAATTATGAACTAGCAAGGCACTGGAAACATGCTGAACGTCCCGCACTTCTATCCATACTAACTGTATCCTGCTGACCTGTAAGCAAGACAAACGTTCGATCTGGAATTTGTAGCTCTAGTGGAAGTGAACAATGAATGGCCATGGAACATTCTGTGTACAGACGAAGCAGATGTCCATCACCGACGACATGTCAGTAGGCAACGAAAATCCCTCACGCACGTCAACTGGTACCATTTCACTCTGCAAAGGTGACTTTGTGATTCGGCATGCGTTGCGCGACGCTTTCTGAACTTGACCACCGACACATTTCAATCTATTGTGGAACATGCAATTTCTCAGTTTCAACTTATGGCAGAAAACGGTCGACAGCACACTAAACATGTCTTACGCCAGTATCAGGACATAAACAGATGTCAATTGGCTTTTTGCCTGGTTTTGACAACAAGACAATTTAAAACTCATTTTCCTTTTCATGGGGATTTTGGCTTCAGGACAATGGAAAACGTGTTTTTTTCCATCCGATGTGGAACGACCTTGTGGCTAACAGAGCCACAACTGTGTACTGCCGAACTTGTGCAGTCGTGCACACTGAACAGTACGGATGGTATAATGTGCAACTTAAACCATAGCCGCTGTATTGCGATTCATCGGTCACTTATAGACGACCCCATTTACGTTAAGACGCTTACAATGCCTTCAGTTGGTAACAATCTTCGTTAAAAATTTTTTGTTGTATGACGTTTTCCCCTGCGTCAGTAGTATGATGTTAAAACCTGACGTCATTCTGAGCAGTTGATCTGCTTTTGCATCGTTATGAAACTGAAATTTAAATCATGGGCACCCTGTATTTCAAACAAGAAAGGTGTCGCTATTTATATATGTGGGATCAAAATGCACAAATATAAATAACGTTCAAGCAAAAGAATGTATATACAGTAAACTCTTGAAACGTACCCTTAGAAAAATTGTACAAGACTGTGCTTAAACTGACAAACAATGTTTTTTTTTTAGCGCAACGCAATCTGACTTTCAATAATCCCTACAAAAGAATGGCCCTGACTAACATTAACCTATACCTTTCACAAATCACTTACCACACAAAAATCTTCGTTACTCGAACTACTGCAATATAGCGAGCGCCACTACTGCAGCTAAATAAAAGATTCTAACTACGGAAGACACTAACTACTGATAGGCATAGTTAGCAAATGAAAGATTTTGATAGAGAAAAAATGGTGTATTTACCTTAATAGTCATAATATATATAGCAGTTCATGACATCCAGTCTTACAAATTTCAAAACTCCGCCATCTCTCTCCTCACATCCACCACTCCTGGTGGCTCACCTCCAACTGCGCAACGCTACGCGCTGTTCACATCCAGCTGCCGCTGCCCAACACTACAATGGCAGACAACAATGCAAACTAGCCACAGACTGCACACAGCACAGCCAGTGATTTTCATACAGAGCACTACGTAACGTTGCTAATAAGAAAACATAAACAGCCTACTTACATAGGCCCCATGCTCCCCACAAAAAATTTTACAAATTGTTTTGGGCAGTGGCCAATACAGATTTGAAAAAAAAATTTCATAATTACAATAACAAAGAAATCAAATGCACACACTTATGTTGGTCAAAGTGTAAAATTTTCTCACAGTCCATAAAGACAGTCCTGATCATTCATCACAGTAAAATTGCAGTGTTTTTCTCAAAGTCTGAGCAGTAAAAGAAAATGCACACAGAAGTAGTGGATTTCCATGCAGTCTTGAAGAAGTAGTGTTGTCCTTTCAACGGAAAGACAGTGCTGACTCTCGACATGCAGACAGGTAATGGGCCACAACAGAGCAAACACACAGCAGAGTCATTCGAAGTTTTGAAGAATATTGGTAGGTAGGTCATCACAGAGTAGACCCACTGTAGTCCTGGTAGAGATTACGGTATTGGTGGGCCACCAGAGGTGCAGACCCACTGCAGTCCTTGTAGAGATGGCCAGCAGCCATCTGTTGTGACTGTGCAGGTGCACAATCACCATTGAAGAGTCTTGCGGATAATATAGCAAGTCCATAACCACCACTTGTGCACTCACAAAGTTTTGGAATGTCCTTAGAAGTCTTGCAGACAATATAGCAAGTCCATAAACCATCACTTGTGCACTCACAAAGTTTTTTAATTGTCCTTAGAACCAGCAATGCTGTTATCCAGTCCCTTGCTGAATTATTAACACACGTGCAAACACTAACAGTCCCTACTTCTCACATATTGTCCATATACTATGACCAACAGAAACGTGTGCAGTGAAATGGAACTTACAAGTTACTTAATTTGATGACCTGGTGTCAATTACAATTTTATAACATAAGAATACAATTACAAAGGTACAAAATACATCATTAAAGAACATAACAATACAGAGAACATTTGTAGTACAGGCTTTACAAAAGAATCGAAATAACATATACGTCAGTGTTACAGGAATTATGAGATGAGTACATACATAAAAGATCAGAATAACTTTCGAAACATCAACTTCACACATGAGCATTAAAACAAAACAGAATAAATAATGTCTAAACATCTTTACAAAGAAATAACACAGTATTTGAAAAATTCTACAACATATCTCTTATCAGATAAACACATAAAGACAGGAAAAACACAAATACACAAGAGTGCACAAACACATACCAGAATAACACAGGAGGAAAGGACAGGGTTTGTTTTCAGTGTAACATTTGGTACTGCAGTCCAACCCAAAACTTCATTCCATAGATATTTCGTCTTATTTCAACATTTGTTTCCACCAAAAATATCCTATCCAAGCATGCTTTCTGTATTTATATGTTCACATATTTCTTACCTCATTATTTATTTCCAAGAAAATCCCACCTAAACCTGTTGTCCCTAAACCCTACTGTTTTGGTTCATATTCTCTTTCAAAATACTTTTTTTTTTTTTGGCCAAACCATTTTCTTACAGCTTCTCAATGCATTTCTTCCAATTCATCACAACTCGTTCTCTCATATAGCCTACCCCATCTTAAGCTAACTTAAATCTACTGAGGTCAGATGCTAAACTAAGGGACGAGGCAATGCAGCAGTACAAAACAATTAACACAAACAGCAATGACAAAATATTCAAATTGGCCAAGCAAGCAGCAATATTACAACTAATATTACGCAATGATCAGCAAACAAGAAAAATAAATCAGTAGTAAAACTGGCTTAACAGAGTAATGTAAAGTGAAATTTAGTCGTACTATGCCTGGCAAACAGCAGAAGCAAATGCAATAAATTATATCTAAACATGACAGAGCTCAAGCAGAAAAATATTACAGTAAAGACAACAATGCAGATAAGGGAAATGTCTATTCACATCTTAATATCTATGTGATTAAAGTGGTGCACCACAACTTATTCTACAAAATAAATTACCAAGTACTTGAAAAGAAAATTATGAATGCAGTACCTGTGAAGGTAAATGTCTTTTTGTGCTCCCTCATTTTTTTGAAAAAATTATTATTTACTCGATCTGTAGACAGAAAATATTTATATTAGTACATATATAAAATTTTATTTTAACCAATGCTGCAGTGCAGCTAGAAAATAGATATGAAACAAAATGAGTAAATAAATACATAAAGCAATCCATATGGCATTTCTCTCAATTAGCAAGACAATAGCTGTGAAATGTTTCTCATCGTTTCATTAGGCATTTTAGTAAATATCATAAATTAAGAGCTCCACAGTAAAATCATATGTTTTCAAGTTCGACCGTGTCGTTTTTTGCGATGCTTTCTACAAAGGAATGTCAATAGCGAGGATAATGGCCTCCTTTTTTTTCACCTGTGCCTCTGAAAGGCACTCACTAATGACTTCTTTCCAGGCAACTGTCGCCCATCTGGGTGACCACGACGCCTTACGTGCAGGTGGTCACTTAACTTTCTTACGGAAATATTTACGACAGCAGTTTCTGCTACAGTGACATTCTCATATAAAAATATTTCACAGGTCAAGAATTTGCGTTACAAGTGTGTAGAAACAAAATCCTATGAATATAACAATGTCCAAAAAATTTTCAGTGGCATTGTGATACATTCACACATTTACATACATTTCATAACTTCTTGGTTTCCAACAACCTTTTTCACAAGCCAGAATCCCTAACCACTACTCATTATTCCTTACCTTATTCGTCGACACTTCTTCAATATTTCACCATAACAGATACGTGGCATAATCAAATAACTCATATAGCATCAGCTTATTGATCATAAACATACCGCAACAGCATAATACACGTAGTCATTGTAATAACAACATCATAACACCTCAGTCAAATCTCAAAAACGTCGTAGCTTTCTGCAATAATGTCAAACCCTAAATAAAAATCTCTGCTCATTTCAACAGTGTCATCTACCTCCAACGTACTTTAAAAATCATGATCCCATACCAAATACATTATTCAGAGCTCTCATAGTATCACAATGGTTCCGAAAAAATACGAACAGTTCACAAAGTACAGACAAAATACAATTTCGTAAGTATGAAATTATCAAACTGTGTAATTGCGTAAACATGTGTCACTGATGTAGTAAAAAAATGTTTATCTCTCAGTTAAATGATCAAATAGCTGTGTAATTTGTGTGTTAGAGAAATATGGTACCGATGTGTAAAGTTGTATAAGCAAATACCATATTAGCTAGGGCTCCTTGTGCTTGCCAAACACATGGTACACAAACTAAGCGTGTACCCCCCATGAGGATTAATGTAATTATACCCTCAGGTGTTACAGATTACAGCAATGAAATGAAATGTATCACAGAAAACCTTTGTATCATTGTACTTCAAATATCTTTAAAAATAAATGTTTTAAGTACAAAATTAATCACTCGAATACGTGTACTGTAGCGCTAAACTGTGCGTCTTGTTGTAAGATAATCTCTGTGGAAGTGTCGTAGGTATCATCCTCCGAAAGCTAAGTTCTGCAGAAGTCAATGTACTCACCTCATGATACACAAAAGTGAAATGCTTTGCATATAGATATCTTAGTTTTAAGCTTATTGCCGAGATGAAGAAAGTACTTTGCTGTAACGTATTGTTGTGCTACGAAAAAGGCTGTCTCATTGTTGCTATACCACAAAAGATACTATTAAAACATGTTTTACTTTCCAAAATAATGCAAAAAACTGTGCAGATATAAAACAGAAACACCGCAAAAGCAACATTGCAAATTGTCACTCATTAGTAGCGTCGTGATAAAACCGTGTAGTTGTCACATAAACTAACCACTGTGTCGACTGGTATCTCACAGAAAGTACTTTAAATCCAGAATGTATTTTCAAGTAAACCAAAATGTTGCATGTCAACAGTTTCTAAGTCTGACAAAGCATACTAGAAATGTGAAGTGAAAAGTTTTATGGCAAAGACAAAGTTAAAAAGCAGATTATCTTTAAATAAACGGTTATACATGTGAAATGTGGTGTAAACCTTTACTCTTCCTAGTATGCAGAGTTTTAGCTTCAACAACGCCCGCATCTCGTGGTCGTGCGGTAGCCTTCTCGCTTCCCACGCCTGGGTTCCCGGGTTCGATTCCCGGCGGGGTCAGGGATTTTCTCTGCCTCGTGATGGCTGGGTGTTGTGTGCTGTCCTTAGGTTAGTTAGGTTTAAGTAGTTCTAAGTTCTAGGGGACTGATGACCATAGATGTTAAGTCCCATAGTGCTCAGAGCCATTTTTTAGCTTAAACGGAATCATCATGTGGTATACGTCGGTAAAGAATACTAGAATTTTTCTCAAGGTTAGCGTCTATGTTATTTTTCTCTGAGCCACCCGGCGCAGGTGACTGCCTGCGGTGCGAGTCATTGTCTGTTCCTTTATTGGCGCGCGTCGTTATTGGGATTAGGAGACCTTGCTTCTACAAATTCACGTTGTCGAAAGTGCCCTGCTCTGTTTGAATCCCGCCAGTTCTGATGCAATTCAGGTCTGTCGTTACGATCATATCGTCTGTCGTCATGTCGGTAGATTCCATAGTTTCTTTCTTGTTGGTCATGTGGTGGAGAATTTCTCCCTGAATCGTAACTGCGCGCAGGACCGTTGCCTCTAAAGTTATTCTGTCTCCTTTGATAATAATTGGTTTTGTTCCCATATTGTTTGTTTCTATGGTAATCTCTGTCATATTCATTACTACGGAAATGCGATCTTTCTCTGTATTTATTACTCTGCCAGTGGTTGTCATATGGGTGGTGTCTATTTTGTTCACGATTTGCGTTGTAAGAATAGCCTTGTCGTGTCCAGTTATTATTTCTATCGTCGCGGAATTGTGACGGATGTGACCTGTAATTGTTATGTTCCTTTTTTCGCGTTCCGCGATTGTCAGTGTCAATTTCTAATTCTTGTAAGAGTCCCTGAAAAGCTTCAATGTCGTCTTTGCAACGTCCAACCAAAATAATATGTCGTAAATGTTCAGGTAATTTGATTAAGCATATGCGGATGAGTTCTGAGGGGCTGTATGGGTTTGACAGGTACTGATTCTTGTGCAACATGTCTACAAAATACACTCCTGGAAATTGAAATAAGAACACCGTGAATTCATTGTCCCAGGAAGGGGAAACTTTATTGACACATTCCTGGGGTCAGATACATCACATGATCACACTGACAGAACCACAGGCACATAGACACAGGCAACAGAGCATGCACAATGTCGGCACTAGTACAGTGTATATCCACCTTTCGCAGCAATGCAGGCTGCTATTCTCCCATGGAGACGATCGTAGAGATGCTGGATGTAGTCCTGTGGAACGGCTTGCCATGCCATTTCCACCTGGCGCCTCAGTTGGACCAGCGTTCGTGCTGGACGTGCAGACCGCGTGAGACGACGCTTCATCCAGTCCCAAACATGCTCAATGGGGGACAGATCCGGAGATCTTGCTGGCCAGGGTAGTTGACTTACACCTTCTAGAGCACGTTGGGTGGCACGGGATACATGCGGACGTGCATTGTCCTGTTGGAACAGCAAGTTCCCTTGCCGGTCTAGGAATGGTAGAACGATGGGTTCGATGACGGTTTGGATGTACCGTGCACTATTCAGTGTCCCCTCGACGATCACCAGTGGTGTACGGCCAGTGTAGGAGATCGCTCCCCACACCATGATGCCGGGTGTTGGCCCTGTGTGCCTCGGTCGTATGCAGTCCTGATTGTGGCGCTCACCTGCACGGCGCCAAACACGCATACGACCATCATTGGCACCAAGGCAGAAGCGACTCTCATCGCTGAAGACGACACGTCTCCATTCGTCCCTCCATTCACGCCTGTCGCGAAACCACTGGAGGCGGGCTGCACGATGTTGGGGCGTGAGCGGAAGACGGCCTAACGGTGTACGGGACCGTAGCCCAGCTTCATGGAGACGGTTGCGAATGGTCCTCGCCGATACCCCAGGAGCAACAGTGTCCCTAATTTGCTGGGAAGTGGCGGTGCGGTCCCCTACGGCACTGCGTAGGATCCTACGGTCTTGGCGTGCATCCGTGCGTCGCTGCGGTCCGGTCCCAGGTCGACGGGCACGTGCACCTTCCGCCGACCACTGGCGACAACATCGATGTACTGTGGAGACCTCACGCCCCACGTGTTGAGCAATTCGGCGGTACGTCCATCCGGCCTCCCGCATGCCCACTATACGCCCTCGCTCAAAGTCCGTCAACTGCACATACGGTTCACGTCCACGCTGTCGCGGCATGCTACCAGTGTTAAAGACTGCGATGGAGCTCCGTATGCCACGGCAAACTGGCTGACACTGACGGCGGCGGTGCACAAATGCTGCGCAGCTAGCTCCATTCGACGGCGAACACCGCGGTTCCTGGTGTGTCCGCTGTGCCGTGCGTGTGATCATTGCTTGTACAGCCCTCTCGCAGTGTCCGGAGCAAGTGTGGTGGGTCTGACACACCGGTGTCAATGTGTTCTTTTTTCCATTTCCAGGAGTGTATATATTCAGGAGCGTGTAGCGGCGAATGAGAGTCCTGGCGAGAGACAGCAACAGATTGTTGTAAATGAATGCACATGCAGATAATTTGAATGCTCTCATATTATAAACTGCATATATTTAAAAGACGTCAATGATAAGATTGGCTGACGATGGTGAAAAAGAATTACAGGATGAGACGTAAGGAATGAGAAGTAGCAGAAATAAGAACAGTGAGAAACTTAACATCAGAATAGGTGATCCCTAAGTAAATGAAGTTAAGGAATTCTGCTACCTAAGCAGCAAAACAACCCAAGACGGACGGCGCAAGGAGGACATAAAAAGTAGATTAGCAAAAAGGGGAGTTCTGTCCAAGAGAAATCTACAAGTAACAAACATAGGCGTTAATTAGAAGTAGAAATTTCTGAGAACGTACGTTTCGGGCAGAGTATTGTAGTGAAACATGGACTGTAGGGAATCCGAAGCAGAAGAGAATCGATTTGATATGCGGTGTTACAGAAGAATGTTGAAAATTAGGTAGACTGACAACGTAAAGAGTAAGGATATTCTCTGCAGAATCAACGACGAACGAAATATATGAAAACTTACGAAAAACACTGACAAGAAGGAGGGACAGGATGGTAGGACGTTAAGACATCAGGGAATAACTTCCATAGTACTAGATGGAGCTGTAGAAGATAAAAACTGTAGAGGTAGATAGAGATGGAGATGCATACAGCAAATAACTGAGGACGTAGGATGCAATTATTACTCTGACGTTAAAAGGTTGGCACAGGAGAGGAATTCGGGATGTGGCGCATTAAACCTGACATAAGGTATAGTGTGAACTATTTTCGTATTTGGTATCTCTATAACGAGTTACCCACATTCAATTATAATATTTTAATTGGTAGTCAGTGTGTCTAAGCATGCAGCAGAGCTGCAAAATAGTTGTGGTTAAACGTTCATATATATTTCAAAGATATAATTGAACATATATAAGTGTATAGAATTCGAGCTCAGGAACAAGTAGTGCGAAGAAATAAAGTCCCACTTTTTATTCCTGTTTACTGTAATGCCTTTCGAACTAACATACTCCAAAAAGTTTCACCATGGGCTTGCTCCTAGGAACCATGTCCTTCTGAAGAGATATAACGCGAAAATTCCAGGAAAGAGCTTTCTGCAATATTGCGATTAATCAAAACCTGACGGTAATCTGTTGACCACGAGCCACGAACGTCTCTTTACAGTCGCGAAGGGGCTAGATCCGTAAGTCAAGGGCGATCTGTGCCGTGTCATAAACACAAATTATCTCCCTGGCTAATCATGTTTTCAGAGTACCTGACATTTTACTTTTTCGACCAGAGGTCTCAGACTTATCGATTATTATCAATCTTTGCTCAGTCATGTTGCTTCACGTGTTGGATAAGTTGTCCTAACTGAATGCACGTAAGTCTTAATTTCAAAGACAAACATGGGAATGAAACAGAAGTCCCATTTGATTTTTCAGCCTATGGAAGATGTTTCTTTCATTTGTTGATACAACTGTAGATTTTATAGTGAAACACAAAATGCTAAAATGTAGTTGACTGGGCTAGATTGTCGCGATACCATCGGTTGAACAAATGGTTTCTTATCAGTAAAAAGGAGACATGTAAACCCAGCAGTATGGGAAGATAAAATGAAACTGTGAAGAACACAGTATATCAATCAGTGTCCTACTTATTACTCCCAACATCATGTAAAGTAACAGATTTGAGTTCTTTCAGAGTTATTCAATTTTCTGTTAACAAAGTACCGTATCCGTTTACAAAATTCAACGATATTTATTATGAAAGAAATTCGCCAAACCTACACACCAGGGAAAGATTTTGCAATAGTCGAAACTCTGTTTCCTTGACGATGTCGGTCGGTCTTTCAGTAGATACCAAATACAGAACACAAGTAGAACGTTATGTTTTTCAAACCTTACACAGCTAGCGATTATACAGGTTTATTACAAATGACTGAAGCGATTTCACAGCTCTACAATAACTTTATTATTTGGGATATTTTCACAATGCTTTGCACACACATAAAAAAACTCAAAAAGTTTTTTTAGGCATTCACAAATGTTCGATATGTGCCCCTTTAGTGATTCGGCAGACATCAAGCCGATAATCAAGTTCCTCCCACACTCGGCGCAGCATGTCCCCATCAATGAGTTCCAAAGCATCGTTGATGCGAGCTCGCAGTTCTGGCACGTTTCTTGGTAGAGGAGGTTTAAACACTGAATCTTTCACATAACCCCACAGAAATAAATCGAATGGGGTTAAGTCGGGAGATCGTGGAGGCCATGACATGAATTGTTGATCATGATCTCCACCACGACCGATCCATCGGTTTTCCAATCTCCTGTTTAAGAAATGCTTCTGCTTTAGCCTTTTCCGTAAGATTTTCCAAACTGTCGGCTGTGGTACGTTTAGCACCCTGCTTGCTTTATTCGTCGACTTCCGCGGGCTACGCGTGAAACTTGCCCGCACGCGTTCAACCGTTTCTTCGCTCACTGCAGGCCGACCCGTTGATTTCCCCTTACAGAGGCATCCAGAAGCTTTAAACTGCGCATACCATCGCCGAATGGAGTTAGCAGTTGGTGGATCTTTGTTGAACTTCGCCCTGAAGTGTCGTTGCACTGTTATGACTGACTGATGTGAGTGCATTTCAAGCACGACATACGCTTTCTCGGCTCCTGTCGTCATTTTGTCTCACTGCGCTCTCGAGCGCTCTGGCGGCAGAAACCTGAAGTGCGGCTTCAGCCGAACAAAACTTTATGAGTTTTTATACGTATCTGTAGTGTGTCATGACCATATGTCAATGAATGGAGCTACAGTGAATTTATGAAATCGCTTCAATCATTTGTAATAGCCCTGTATATGGTACATTGAAGAACATGTTGGGAGATATGATACATACACCACCACCACCACCAGCACCACCACTGAGGCGACTGTAGCGTAGTGCTACAGTTAGTGTTGCTGGCTGGCATACTGTGGGTTGCCAATTCAAACCCCACCAGCTATTAACTGTTGGTATTTACCATTTCTGCAAAGCCCTTTAAATATCTCATGCAATAAGGTGATCGTATTAATTCCAGCATTCTGGAATGTTCATTGTTTGTATAAGCAGCTATACTCTCCGTCTAGCAGGTCATTTCTTTTCTGTCTGCCCGTTAGTGTAAGTAATAAACGTGCCTTCAGTGCTAAGTGTTGTATATCGCTGACGTCGGTGCTCAGTGTGATTGCGATGCGATATCGTTTGCTGGAGACGCCGAGTACTTTAAAACATCTACATCATTGTGGTTCGAATTAGACATCGGAGAAGACGTCGCCTGCATGTCCAACTTTCCAGACCGTTAAGTCTACCCATCCTACTAACTTCAACCTACGCACCCGTCCCATTCCAGATAAAAACACCAATGCGCCCTCTTCCTGCCTAACAGGAATCTTACCATCTCTTACGCCAGGGCTTAACAACTGGCCGGTTTTGAGCGCGAGTACTCGCGTTTGCTCAGGCACGTGCTCGCGAGCAGCTGCAAGGTCGCGGAGTACGGTGAGAGGGGAGGGAGGGGAAATGCGCGCGCACGTTTGAATAGGGCCGCAGCGTGCCTATTGAATTCGCGGCGACTGTGTAACGTTTAAATACTACGATCAGCTCTTAACAGTCACTTCGCTGGTTAAGAATCATGTGAAGTCGCCGTTGTGTAACCCCAACCATGCTTTCGCAGTTCAACCCCCATTGGGAGGAATTTTATCTGTTTACTGAAAAAGATGGTGTTGCAAAATGTTTAGTATGTCACAAAACGGTGAATTCTTTTACGAAATTTAATTTGCAGCGACATTATATGTCGTACCACGCGAAAGACTACGGACGTGGAAAATGTGATTGACCAGACCGTGCACAGGAAGTTATTAAACATAAAAGGAAGCCATCCGAAGAAGATCTGGACGACGAAGAAAAATCAACTGAGGGAGCTCTCAGAGTGGGTTACAAAATTGCTTTGCTTTTAGCAAAATCCCTGCGCCCCTTAACTGATGGCGATTTAATAGAAGAATGTTTGGTAGTTGCAGCGGAACATTTGTGTCCATCTCAAGTTGAACAGTTTCGGATTTTGCCATTATCTAACATGACAATTATGCGTCGCATACAGGACATGGCAGACGACGTCCAGAGCCAGCTTGCAAATATCTGTTAAGATTTTATGGCGTATTCTCCAGCTCTGGACGAAAGTGTTCATATCACTGGAACAGCGCAGCTTGCCATATTTATTAGAGGTGTTAACAGAGACCTTCACGTGAGGGAGGAGCTCCTCGATGTAGTAGCCATGAAGAACACTACAACCGGAGGTGATATTTTAATTTGTGTTGAAGAAAGTGTTGAAAATATAGGATTGTCATGGAATTCTTTAGTTTCAGTGTCTACAGATGGTAGAGGCATACACTAAGCTAATGAAATTATGTGGCACGTGTACATTCTCCTTTATTTGTTTCATTTGTCGCAGTAATAATTCGTGAGTGATATCCCTGCAGCTGGCCGCGGATTTACATCGACTGGCGGCAGCTGTTGTGTACCCCACGTGACTCTCCCCACTCTCCGCTCTGGTCCGGTAGTGGGGGTAGCGTGCTCGCGCTGCTCCGTGCTCGCGCCTTGCTGCTCACAGCTTGCTCCGCGAGCACGTATGTTGTGAAGCCCTGTCTTACGCCTTATATTCCAAGTATCCCCAATACACACTGTTTTCCTCAACAAAACATCGTATCCATAGTGGTCATGAATCGCCATAATAAACATGAATCACCATCACCATCCTACACAGTAGAAGGAGCATCGCTGACGTTTTATCTTACGTAAATTGAGTCTTACACAACTTACCCAACTTTTACTTTTGGAAAGCAAAAGCTTGTTCAAGGGAACTTGTCAGCTTCCAGCTCCCATCCTTTTAAGAGAACATAAATAAAGGGTACGAAAAGACCTTTAAAATTTCACCGTCTCAGTTACAAGAAAAATAAAATAATCAAACAGACCACTATTTAACTATGTATTTGCTTTCTGTCAATGATGAATGGTTAATTTGAGACCTACCATCAGTAGTTGCAGGAGCTAACAAGTTCCACAGTTTGCCGTCAGGAGGTAGCATCCACCTGTGGCCCTTGACTAACCGCTGATGGGCTAGCCTGTCTGCATTCTAATTTAGATATTAGAAAAGTGTAGTAACGCTTTCAAAAAACTTTCGTTACTGACTCCAGTAATTCTCTGCCCCTACAAGCATTCCCTTGTATTATCGAACAACCATCCCCACTTCGCAACTTAATATTTCGTTTCTATACATCTCTTTTCTCTTCTGTCTCCACAAAGGTAGTGCTTCTTCACCGCACAATTTATCCGGCCATTTACTTTTTAATCACTAGGTTCCATACGTTTCTCTTCCAATCAATAATTTAGAGGTTTTCTGTTTTGTTTCGATGGAACATCCTCATGCTAACTAGTGATTTTTTTTCTCATCGAAAATGTACAAAGAAAGGCAGCTCGTTTTGTATTATCGCGAAGTAGGTGTGATAGTGCTACAGACATGATACGTGAATTGGAGTGGCAATCATTAAAACAAAAGCGTTTGTTGTTGCGATCACCAGTCTTCCGATTGCGAAATATTTTGTTGGCGCCTACCTACATAGGGAGGAATGATCATCACGATAAAATAAGAGAAATCAGGGCTTACACAAAAAAATTTAAGTGTTTGTTTTTCCCGCACGCCGTTCGAGAGTGGAACGGTAAAGGGATAGCTTGAAGGTGGTTTATTGAACCCTATGCCAGGCTGAATAACAGAGTAATCACGTAGATGTAGATACAATATTTGAGTACTGATATGGACCCAAAATGTGATATATCAAATAAACTAAGTGCCTCTTGAGTGGACCACACCTCTTAAGTTTTCGAATGTGTCATAAAAGATATCAGTAGGTTTTTCTACAGAGATACTTGACAGTGGTAAGTTTAATAACCTTCACTAATAAAGTCCATGAAAACTTTTGTAGTCTCTTTGGTATAAACATGTTAAATTGTTGTAATAGCCATTACCGATAGTAATTTTATTTCACTATATGCAAATGTATCAGCTAAGTACGCGTTATACAGTTTGAATGTATTAAGATCCACCGCTAGTCAGTCCATGATGCTCAAATAACACGCGATCGCGAATTGTGGTGGGTCCGTTTGCTTCGCACAGATTGGTGCGCCAGAAAGCAGTCGTCACCTTGGCGTAAGCCGACTGCAACGCAGGACAGCACATGAGCCGCACGTCTTTCCCATTGTTAGATGTACTCTGGTAACGTGACGCCAGCAACTCTTACTGTACGCCTTCGCGCTCGAACAAATTACCAGCCAGTCACAGTCTCACTTCCGCCACGTACGTGACCGATCGATCGAAATGAACCTGATTCGGTACACTTTCTTCACGTGCTTTCAGAGGGTACACTATAGGAAACGAGCGCTAACCCAAATGACGATTTTCATCTCACTTTTGTCGAGACTGGAATAGCGGATTTATTTCTTCTTTTCATTTTATAGCAGTCCATCACATCGTGGTAAGAGCGATGTGGAGACAAATTTCGAACCATTATTTACAATTTTCTACATCTACATCCATACTCCGCAAGCCACCTGATGGTGTGTGACGGAGGGTATCTTGAGTACCTCTATCGGTTCTCCCTTCTATTCCACTCTCGAACTGTTCGTGGAAAGAAAGATTGTCGGTATGCCTCTGTGTGGGCTCTAATCTCTCTGATTTTATCCTCATGGTCTCTTCGCGAGATATACGTAGGAGCTACTGAGCGCCTCTCCTGCAGAGTCTTCCACTGGGGTTTATCTATCATCTCCGTAACGCTTTCGCGATTACTAAATGATCCTGTAACGAAACGCGCTGATCTCCGTTGGATGTTCTCTATCTCTTCTATCAACCCTATCTGGTAAGGACCCCACACTGGTGAGCAGTATTCAAGCAGTGGGCGAACAAATGTACTGTAACCTACTTTCAGCCGGCGGGTATGGCCTTGCGGTTCTAGGCGCTTCAGTCTGGAACCGCGTGACCGCTACGGTCGCACGTTCTAATCCTGCCTCGGGCACGGATGTGTGTGATGTCCTTAGGTTAGTTAGGTTTAAGTAGTTCTAAGTTCTAGGGGACTGATGACCACAGATGTTAAGTCCCGTAGTGCTCAGAGCCATTTGAAGCATTTTGTAACCTACTTCCTTTGTTTTCGGATTCCATTTCCTTAGGATTCTTCCAATGAATCTCAGTCTGGCATCTGCTTTACCGACGATCAACTTTATATGATCATTCCATTTTAAATCACTCCTAATACCTACTCCCAGATAATTTATGGAATTAACTGCTTCCAGTTGCTGACCTGCTGTATTGTAGCAAAATGATAAAGGATCTTTCTTTCTATGTATTCGTAGCACATTAAACTTGTCTATATTGAGATTAAATTGCCATTCTTCCCTGCACCATGCGTCAATTCGTTGCAGATCCTCCAGCATTTCAGTACAATTTCCCATTGTTACAACCTCTCGATATACTACAGCATTATCCGCAAAAAGCCTCAGTGAACTTGCGAGGTGCCGGGGCTAGTAGTGTATTTATCACTAAATTCTACTAGAATCCACATGTGTAAATCATGCTCTAAGCCCCCCCTATTCTAACTCCGACTTTTGCTGTTGCACAAGGATAAAACAAATACGCGAACTGACTCTAATCAACCCTGCTAGTGGAGTAGAAGAGAGTTTGGCACCTGCAATAATTTAATTTGATAAATAAGTTAAATAAACAAAGGTTTCATTAGCATAGTGAGGAATGATAGGGTTGCTCTATTGATTAACAGAAAGAAAGTTCTGTCCAAAATAACAATATGATTTATTAAGATTAAACGCAGAATAGTAAAAGAAACACAGCAAATTTATAAAACATCAAATTGGCTAAAATTGGAGATTCATACAAACACTATAAAGGTGAAGTTGTCCCTAACTTAGATCGTGAGGTTTAAGACGAAGTGGTATGTGGAGCCAATTCCTTTCCACTCAAATCTCAAGAGAGACACACAGCTAACCCAATGGTAATTGCTGTTACTCGAAACTGAACAAAGTTAGAAAAGGATGAACAGGCGCGCTCTGCTGAGCTCTGATTATCACCTAGGAAAATCCCTATCTGCCGGTGCTGCGGACGTACATTACCAACAGTCTTCTTTTCTCCCAGAACACGATCTGGCGTACCGCAGGCGAGGGCTGGCTGCTTTGACGTCCTCGACCGAAAGGCGACTGCTGACTCCTCAGAGCACCCGTACAGGCCGAACACACAACATTCCCACCCCCACGACAGTGGCCGTGGTTACGTTCCAATCAGCAACACCAAAACCGGCGGAAATTCCACTCCATTGCCGGAGCACTACCATTCCACCAATGGAGATTCTTGGCGCCAATTTCTGTGCTGATTTTGCCCCGTCACGGAGCTATGCCCTTAGCAAGCCAATCACAGTTCCTATTTTGCAGAAAGCGCGGTAATTTTCCCGCCCCAGCTGCCTGGGTACATAAGTCATTCCCACGCCTCGCTGGTAGCCCGCCAGAAAGTGTTTTCGCTAAGCTTCTGCGAAGCAACGGAACCACCAGCCCAGCCGCCACTTCCGGCTTTCGCGGCCGCGTCTCCTGACAATGTCGGCGTCCGGAGAGTATTCACTCGGCCCCCACACCTGTCAGCCTACCCTTTCAAAGTGAGAAGAGCCCGCCTGTCACTGGACCACCCGGGTGGCGAGAGACGCTACATGGGAAGTCCGCGTGTGAAGGAACAACGGAACCTCCACCGCATGCAACTAGAGAGGAGAATCGTAAGATAGAAATATGAGAGGGGGCTCATGCCACCTCTCATTGCCCCTACGCCATTTTAGATTGTAATTGGTGAGCGGTTGGCTCACTTAGGAGCAAGGTAGTGAGTCAATCGCCCAAGAACAATCTTACAAAGTGACTCCACATGCCGCACTCTATAAAGAAAATTACTGCAACTGAAAAATGCAGCTCATAGAGGGAGGATTATTTATGATGTAGCCAACTTCACCTTCTTAATATGGAACACTAACACTCACATCACACATCCATACCCAGGGAGCCCCTTCCAAACACCGATTCACGCAGACATTCACGCTCTAAACATGGCCCGGGCATCTGAGCCAAATATGGAGCAGTTTATTCTTTACAATCAGAGTTGGAGTGCTCCGCAATTAAATGCCCAAGATGTTACAACAATTTTAATCATTCTGTCTCCCTGCAGCAAGAATAACCTTTACAAAATGTTCCCTGAACTGATGGTCCATTCACAATGACAGTGGTGGTATCTGCTTCAGTTTATGGGGACTTCAGGCACACTGTTAGCATACACACAACAATAAACACAAAATACAAAAAAAACATGATGTGGAGAACAATACAGTAATCTGTAATAAGAATTACAGTGTAAAACACAAACGCATACAAGGTATAACATACATTACAGAAACAACATAAGAGAAAGAAATTTAAGAAAAACAAAAAAAACAAGGTTCATGGGGCATCAAATTGTGCGTGCACATTGCACAAAGTTCACGACTGTGCTGAGAATGAGGCACTAAATCACATTGTTAGAAATATCCGTGGCACTTCACAAATTCCACCGTACTGACATCACATAAGGCTCAACGTCGGGTGTAGTTGCTACGTTGTGGCAACAGCAATATGGAGTTCTGGAGTGTCTGCAGTACGCTGTTGAGATTGTAGTCAGACCCACGCATATGATCACGGCAGTACGGTAGGAAGACACAGTGATAGGTTCTCCTCACGTCGATTAATTGTCTCTGAGATCTCCTTGTTGGGATACATCACTAGTCTAGGTCTCTTCTCTCGCTGGACAGAACTTTACGTTTCCCAATATTGCAGTTCGACGAGGGATGATGGCACGTGGAGTGACTCCACAAGTGTGTGAGGTCATCCATACAGGATCGAACTAGGAGCGACTATTGTTAAAAACTGCTCTCTAATAGAGAGGAGAAGTAAGACATGAGACCATACATTTGTTAGTGTGGCACGATGCTGCTTTGTGTATGCAGATCGGCCAATGCTAGTGAGTTGTAAAAACCCAAACAGGTGAGTATAGAGCGTCCCTTTCTGTTCTGAGGCACATGAGGCGCAGGTTCTGACACGATATGTGATCTTCTTCGTGTACTCACGACAACGTGGTCTGCCGCAGGGAATCCCTCCAAGCGGCTGCCGCGTCCGGAGAGCTAGCAGGCTGTCGCGTGTCAGGGTCAACGGCCAGCCCCACTTTCGCTTGTGGCGGGGCGAGGGTCCCGTGTAATCCCTCAGGTAGGCAGCCGGGTGACTGTCAGCGTGTAGGACGGGACGCTCGCCCTCTAGCAGGTAGCCGACGACCTCTTGTTTTTGCGCTGGCTGGCCTCTGCATTGCCACGTTCCTCGTCATCTGTACAATTCTTACAAAAGTCTTATGCCTAACTTTTTCCCATGACCTTCTATGTTATAATAAATTTACATAATGAAACATTGATGGTCTGTCATTTCAGACACTCTTATTTTACTTTTATAGTTATTAATCTATGGCAATCATTATAACATCTAATCTAGACATGGAAATAATTTATTTTGATATATGTGTAGAGACCGATCTCAGTATGTACATGGTGTGTGATAACTGATGCTTTGTAATGGATGAACAACTAAATGTGCGGGCCCGCACTAATATTACTATTAATTATATAGATCGACAGTAGACATGCTTCAAGAATTAACTACCATATCCCAACGATCTACATTCTACGTCTTTTAATTAAATTATGTTGTTATGCAGGTCTAAGTTTTACTGTGCTATAAAGAACATGCAACTACGCTACTTTCGCTCGCCCGTCGTCCCTCCATCTCGGGTCTGTGGTTTGGTGACCTGAAAAATAGCAACTCAACAGGCGCGCGCCACACTTGTGGTAGAAAACCCCCACAATATTAATCTAGTTATTGCTAAATCCTACAGTTAACTTATCCTAGTATCGTACTTTCCCTTTTATTTATTTATTTATTTATTTATTTTATTTATTTATTTATTTATTTATTTTTTTTTTTTTTATTTACCTTATACAATACCCTTACATAGTTCCTGTTACGCTGAGATGTCTTGCTGCTCGCCGCTATTGACGACAGTGATGTGCGCGCCGTACGACATGACCTCCGAGTTTTCATTACGCCTCACTGAAACTCCAGAGACTGGGTTAGCCATGGCTATACACGACAATAAATTTATAGTTGCAACTTCCTTCTCTATGTGATGCGGTTTTCGCGATCAAAGCACACCTTTCCAGAAGCAATGTAATATGACCAAGCCAGGACTGGTTCCTGTTGAGGATTCAGACACCCAACACACGCCAGCTACACAGTATGTCACGAATATCCAAGTACAATTCCTTGGTGATTCATCTGTGACAAAGACGAGCAGCACGCTAAATCCCCAACCAGCACATTAGCATGGTAGGCTTTTATGCCCTCATTTCTCTCGTCTAGGGCACCATTAGAGTCAAATGCTCACAGGTTCACCCCGACTTGCAAGACAACGATACCGGCGCAGCTCTGCAAAAACTATACTGCCCATATTCACCCTCGAAATTGCGCAATATACCACAATCGTGCAGTGCACTGACGCGTGCCTGCAAGCATTGGTATGAACGTCTCACGAACTGGTTGTGGCCGCTATGGAGCGTATCACGACCTCTCAGAACGCTTCTAAGAGCACGTTCTTGTATGCGCCCGTTTGTGCGACGTCTCGTCACTCATCCTTATCCCTTAACATGGACACCAGATAGGAAAGGACAAAAACATTGCTCATGAAAAGGTAGTGTCTCCTACTCCATCGACATTGGAGATCGCAAACATAAACAAAAAGAGGATAGCAGCAGTAAATTCTTATGCAAGACAACGCAGCGTGTTAATACTTTTGCAATCTTAATCTATTAATGTAACGATTATTGTTCCCCGAAAAAAGGTTCATATCTTTGCCTATTCTACTATGTACATTTCTTACACTACTACTATTCTACGAACTCCTTTATGTGAGAGAAGTGGTGGAGTCCTATGGACTAGCGTCAATCCCTTCTTAGACTCCCCCTCCTCTGACGTGCATTAGGATTTGGAGGTCTAATTTCAATCTCCTGGTTCTCCTGTTGTCCTTGATTTCGCTCCCTCCAATTACGGTCGCTTTGCCGTTCGTCATTCCTCCTGTCCCAGATTGCTTGTCTGGATTGACCCTGTTCCCTGACGTTCTGGTTTCCGTGTCTCTGGTTTCCATAACCTTGGATAGCGTAACCTTGATCTCGGTAACCCTGGTTTCCTAACTGACCAGTGCGATTATGCGATCTGTTGTCGTCTTCCCTTGCTGGCCCGTGGTATTTGTTATTTTGCGCCTTCTTCCTGTCCTTTGCGTCTTGTTTATCGAAGACTACTTCGAGTTCGCGCAGTAGACTCTTGAATGCATCTATGTCAGATCCACACTTCCCGACAAGTGTCTGTTGATACCTAACTGGCAATTTCGAAAAGCAAAATTTAATAATTTCTCCGTTGCTGTATGGACTATCTAAAAACTGATTCTTCTTGAGTAAGTCATCAAAAAATTTGGTTGCGCTCTTATGCCCGGACACTTCCAGTTCAGGACAAAAGATTATTTCCTCTTTAATCCTGTCTTGCGTTTCCTTTGACCAGTAGGTCCGCAGGAATGCACCAACAAATTCCTGATAAGTCCGACACGTCGCTGCCACGCCCCGCATCTTTTCCGCGGCTTGGCCTTCGATGTGTCCACACATGAATTCTAATTTGGCCTGGGTTGGCCATGACGACGGTAATGAATTAGTAAATTGCACCACCCAGCTCTTCGGATGCATCGACCCTCCATTATCTTTGAACTTCTGGAATTTGAGTATCGACAGGAAGTGATTGTGATCAAAATTCTGTCCGATCCTCGCACTGGTGTTGTCAGACGTTTCCGATACTGGCACGTCTGCGGAGTGTCCTGATCTATCTTGCTGATAACTGTGATGTGCTACGTCTGTATCACAGTGGAAGTGGCATTCTGCATTCACTCTTCTAAGTGGGCTGCAATTATTGGAGCTATTACTCGCTGTTTCTGCGTGTGCATTGTTTGTTCCGCACGCTGTCACTGGGCTAGAGCACGGCGGGCTTTTCCTCGGAGACACAATCCTGTGTGCTCCATCATTGGTATCCGAACGCGCAGTGCTCGTGAGCCCATTCCGCTCTAGTTTTGCTATCCGACTCTCTACTTCTTTCATTCGTTTCGTGATGTTCGTAACCGCAATATTACCTTGAGTCTTTAAGGCCGCTAGGGATTTCGAGTGGACTTGTGTCGCACGTCGCAAGCGCCCTGCGAGTTTAGAAGTTACTCTTGCGATTTTCATTGCCCCTGTTGCTGCAGTTTTGGCTAGGCCTGCTACTTTTTGTGCTACCACTGACATTTGTTTTGCTTCTCCACATTCTTTCTTTATTGTTAATAATTCCCCACGAATTGCCCCTATATGCGAGATTATTGCCTCAGTGTCCCTCTTACGCTGTTCGTCAGCTTCTTCCTTCTCCTTCTTACGCTGTTCGTCAGCTTCTTCTTTCATTGATCGTAGGAAGCTCAGTATTGGGTTTACGTCATCTTCTTGATCCTCTTCAAACATGGGCGATGTAACTCTGGACACCTGGGCGCTAGAGCTCTGACGTGACCGAGCTGGCCCCTGTCTGCTCTCGCTCGTTTGATTATGAACTTCTGCTGCCGTCTCGATCTGTGTGCCTGTCTCTGTTTCATCCTCTACCTCACTATCATAATCACGGTCGCGACGTTGCTCTAAGATCGCGTCAAAATCACCTTCCTCATCAATGACCCTGGCGTCCTGTCCTGCTAAAAATGTGCCCATCTCATCTCCGGACCTATTCCCGTCAGTAAACTGCCCCTTATCCATTATGCTATCCTCTTTTGTTTTAGCTTCGCTCGATAATAGTCGTGCCTTACTTCTCGTGATCATTCATGAGAAACAAAATTTATCTAAAATACACAGTAAAAATAATCTACTCCCTGTATTTTTTTTTTTACACATAGACATAAAATTTTAACAACGCTGTTCCAACGCTGTAATCACAAACACAATTTGATGTGGTACAGAAACCGCACACAAATCCGACAAAGTGCAATGTGGTACGGACACCACATCAACGAAACACAAAAAACAATGAACAAAAAAAATATACACTGAAAACAAAAACTGTAATCATGCGCCGCTACTTAAAACTAAACGCGGAACTACCAGAAAAACTTGGGTATTAATCAATAAAAAAATTAGAGAAAAAAAATTTGAATGTTCGTACTAAGAATACTGTTTGTTAATCAGTGATTCTCAGGAAAGATCCGAGGCTAAGGGTCGCCATATTATGCGAGGTGCCGGGGCTAGTAGTGTATTTATCACTAAATTCTACTAGAATCCACATGTGTAAATCATGCTCTAAGCCCCCCCTATTCTAACTCCGACTTTTGCTGTTGCACAAGGATAAAACAAATACGCGAACTGACTCTAATCAACCCTGCTAGTGGAGTAGAAGAGAGTTTGGCACCTGCAATAATTTAATTTGATAAATAAGTTAAATAAACAAAGGTTTCATTAGCATAGTGAGGAATGATAGGGTTGCTCTATTGATTAACAGAAAGAAAGTTCTGTCCAAAATAACAATATGATTTATTAAGATTAAACGCAGAATAGTAAAAGAAACACAGCAAATTTATAAAACATCAAATTGGCTAAAATTGGAGATTCATACAAACACTATAAAGGTGAAGTTGTCCCTAACTTAGATCGTGAGGTTTAAGACGAAGTGGTATGTGGAGCCAATTCCTTTCCACTCAAATCTCAAGAGAGACACACAGCTAACCCAATGGTAATTGCTGTTACTCGAAACTGAACAAAGTTAGAAAAGGATGAACAGGCGCGCTCTGCTGAGCTCTGATTATCACCTAGGAAAATCCCTATCTGCCGGTGCTGCGGACGTACATTACCAACAGTCTTCTTTTCTCCCAGAACACGATCTGGCGTACCGCAGGCGAGGGCTGGCTGCTTTGACGTCCTCGACCGAAAGGCGACTGCTGACTCCTCAGAGCACCCGTACAGGCCGAACACACAACATTCCCACCCCCACGACAGTGGCCGTGGTTACGTTCCAATCAGCAACACCAAAACCGGCGGAAATTCCACTCCATTGCCGGAGCACTACCATTCCACCAATGGAGATTCTTGGCGCCAATTTCTGTGCTGATTTTGCCCCGTCACGGAGCTATGCCCTTAGCAAGCCAATCACAGTTCCTATTTTGCAGAAAGCGCGGTAATTTTCCCGCCCCAGCTGCCTGGGTACATAAGTCATTCCCACGCCTCGCTGGTAGCCCGCCAGAAAGTGTTTTCGCTAAGCTTCTGCGAAGCAACGGAACCACCAGCCCAGCCGCCACTTCCGGCTTTCGCGGCCGCGTCTCCTGACAATGTCGGCGTCCGGAGAGTATTCACTCGGCCCCCACACCTGTCAGCCTACCCTTTCAAAGTGAGAAGAGCCCGCCTGTCACTGGACCACCCGGGTGGCGAGAGACGCTACATGGGAAGTCCGCGTGTGAAGGAACAACGGAACCTCCACCGCATGCAACTAGAGAGGAGAATCGTAAGATAGAAATATGAGAGGGGGCTCATGCCACCTCTCAAACTTCCGATGTTATCCACAACGTCATTTATATAGGTATATTGTGAATAGCAACGGTCCTACGACACTCCCCTGCGGCACACCCGAAATCACTCTTACTTCGGAAGACTTCTCTCCATTTAGAATGGCATGCTGCGTTCTGTTATCTAGGAACTCTTCAATCCAATCACACAATTGATCTGATGGTCCATACACCCTTACTTTGTTCATTAAACGACTGTGGGGAACTGTATCAAACGCCTTGTGGAAGTCAAGAAACACGGCATCTACCAGGGAACCCGTGTCTATGGCCCTCTGAGTCTCGTGGACGAATAGTGCGAGCTGGGTTTCACACGATCGTCTTTTTGGAAATCCATGCTGATTTCTACAGAGTAGATTTCTAGTCTCCAGAAAAGTCATTATACTCGAACATAATACGTGTTCCAAAATTCTACAACTGATCGACGTTAGAGATATAGGCCTATAGTTCTGCACATTTGTTCGACGTCCCTTCTTGAAAACGGGGATGATCTGTGCCCTTTTTCAATCTATTCTAACGCTACGCTCTTCTAGAGACCAACGGTACACCGCTGCAAGAAGGGGGGCAAGTTTCTTCGCGTACTCTGTGTAAAATCGAACTGGTATTCCATTAGGTCCAGCAGCCTTTCCTCTTTTGAGAGATTTTAATTGTTTTTCTATCACTCTGTCATCTATTTCGATATCTACCATTGTGTCATCTGTGCGACAATCTAGAGATGGAACTACGGTGCAGTCTTCCTCTGTGAAACAGCTTTGGAAAGAGACATTTAGTATTTCGGCCTTTAGTCTGTCATCATCTGTTTCAGTACCATTTTGGTCACAAAGTGTCTGGACATTTTGTTTTGATCCACCTACCGCTTAGACATAAGACCAAAATTTCTTAGGATTTTCTGCCAAGTCAGTACATAGAATTTTACTATCGAATTCACTGAATGCCTCTCGCATAGCCCTCCTCACACTACATTTCGTTTCGTGTAATTTTTGTTTTTCTGCAAGGCTTTGGCTATGTTTATGTTTGCTGTGAAGTTCCCTTTGCTTCCGCAGCAGTTTTCTAACTCGGTTGTTTTACCACGGTGGCTCTTTTCCATCTCTTACGATCTTGCTTGGCACATACTCATCTAATGCATATTCTACGATGGTTTTGAACTTTGTCCACTGACCCTCAAAACTATCTGTACTTGAGATAAAACTTTTGTGTTGAGCCGTCAAGTACTCTGAAATCTGCTTTTTATCACTTTTGCTAAACAGAAAATCTTCCTACCATTTTTAATATTTCTATTTAGGCTGAAATCATCGATGCAGTAACCGCTTTATGATCGCTGATTCCCTGTTCTGAGTTAACTGTTTGAAATAGTTCGGGTCTGTTTGTCACCAGAAGGTCTAATGTGTTATCGCCACGAGTCTGTTCTCTGTTTAACTGCTCAAGGTAGTTTTCAGATAATGCACTTAAAAAAATTTCACTGGATTCTTTGTCCCTGCCACCCATTGTAAACGTTTGAGTCTCCCAGTCTAAATCTGGTTAATTAAAATTAAAATCTCCACCCATAACTATAACATGGTAGGGAAATCTACTCGAAATATTTTCCAAATTTTCGTTCATGTGCTCTGCCACAACAGGGGGCCTATAGAGACATCCAATTACCATGTTTGAGCGTGCTTGAACCGTGACCTTCACTCAAATTATTTCACATTTCGAATCTCCGTCAATTTCCTTCGATACTATTGCACTTTTTATCGTTATAAACACGCCTCCCCCTTCACTGTCCAGCCTGTCTCTGCGGTATACATTCCACTCTGAGTTTAGAATTTCATTATTGTTTACATCTGGTTTCAACCAACTTACCGTCCCTAGTACTATGTGGGTTTTGTTAAATAATTTAAGCAAATCAACAGATCTTATGAATGTAGCGATATTTGAAAAGTCATTTCATTTTTTTAACTAGTCATGGTCGATTAACAGTCAAGCTGGCTTTTACCTTCTTGTTGTTGTTGTGGTCTTCAGTCCTGAGACTGGTTTGATGCAGCTCTCCATGCTACTCTATCCTGTGCAAGCTTCTTCATCTCCCAGTACCTACTGCAACCTACATCCTTCTGAATCTGCTTAGTGTATTGATCTCTTGGTCTCCCTCTACGATTTTTACCCTCCACGCTGCCCTCCAATGCTAAATTTGAGATCCCTTGATGCCTCAAAACATGTCCTACCAACCGATCCCTTCTTCTAGTCAAGTTGTGCCACAAACTTTTCTTCTCCCCAATCCTATTCAACACCTCCTCATTAGTTACGTGATCTACCCACCTTATCTTCAGCAACCTTCTGTAGCACCACATTTCGAAAGCTTCTATTCTCTTCTTGTCCAAACTGGTTATCGTCCATGTTTCACTTCCATACATGGCTACACTCCATACAAATACTTTCAGAAACGACTTCCTGACACTTAAATCTATACTCGATGTTAACAAATTTCTCTTCTTCAGAAACGATTTCCTTGCCATTGCCAGTCTATATTTTATATCCTCTCTACTTCGACCATCATCAGTTATTTTACTCCCTAAATAGCAAAACTCCTTTTCTACTTTAAGTGTCTCATTTCCTAATCTAATCCCCTCAGCATCACCCGATTTAATTTGACTACATTCCATTATCCTCGTTTTGCTTTTGTTGATGTTCATCTTATATCCTCCTTTCAAGACACTGTCCATTCCGTTCAACTGCTCTTCCAAGTCCTTTGCTGTCTCTGACAGAATTACAATGTCATCGGCGATCCTCAAAGTTTTTACTTCTTCTACATGAATTTTAATACCTACTCCGCATTTTTCTTTTGTTTCCTTTACTGCTTGCTCAATATACAGATTGAATAACATCGGGGAGAGGCTACAACCCTGTCTCACTCCTTTCCCAAGCACTGCTTCCCTTTCATGCCCCTAGAGTCTTATAACTGCCATCTGGTTTCTGTACAAATTGTAAATAGCCTTTCGCTCCCTGTATTTTACCCCTGTCACCTTCAGAATTTGAAAGAGAGTATTCGAGTTAACGTTGTCAAAAGCTTTCTCTAAGTCTACAAATGCTAGAAAAGTAGGTTTGCCTTTTCTTAATCTTTCTTCTAAGATAAGTCGTAAGGTTAGTATTGCCTCACGTGTTCCAACATTTCTACGGAATCCAAACCGATCTTCCCCGAGGTCCGCTTCTACCAGTTTTTCCATTCGTCTGTAAAGAATTCGCGTGAGTATTTTGCAGCTGTGACTTATTAAACTGATAGTTCGGTAATTTTCACATCTGTCAACACCTGCTTTCTTTGGGATTGGAATTATTATATTCTTCTTGAAGTCTGTGGGTATTTCGCCTGTCTCATACATCTTGCTCACCAGATGGTAGAGTTTTGTCATGACTGGCTCTCCCAAGGCCATCAGTAGTTCTAATGGAATGTTGTCTACTCCCGGGGCCTTGTTTCGACTCAGGTCTTTCAGTGCTCTGTCAAACTCTTCACGCAGTATCTTATCTCCCATTTCATCTTCATCTACATCCTCTTCCATTTCCATAATATTGTCCTCAAGTACATCGCCCTTGTATAAACCCTCTATATACTCCTTCCACCTTTCTGCCTTCCCTTCTTTGCTTAGAACTTGGTTTCCATCTGAGCTCTTGATATTCATACAAGTGGTTTTCCTCTCTCCAAAGGTCTCTTTAATTTTCCTGTAGGCAGTATCTATCTTACCCCTAGTGAGACAAGCCTCTACATCCTTACATTTGTCCTCTAGCCATCCCTGCTTAGCCATTTTGCACTTTCTGTCGATCTCATTTTTGAGACGTTTGTATTCCCTTTTGCCTGCTTCATTTACTGCATTTTTATATTTTCTCCTTTCATCAATTAAAATCAATATTTGTCTGTTACCCAAGGATTTCTATTAGCCCTCGTCTTTTTACCCACTTGATCCTCTGCTGCTTTCACTACTTCATCCCTCAGAGCTACCCATTGTTCTTCTACTGTATTTCTTTCCCCCATTCCTGTCAATTGTTCCCTTATGCTCTCCCTGAAACTCTCTACAACCTCTGGTTCTTTCAGTTTATCCAGGTCCCATCTCCTTAAATTCCCACCTTTTTGCAGTTTCTTCAGTTTCAATCTGCAGTTCATAACCAATAGATTGTGGTCAGAATCCACATCTGCCCCTGGAAATGTCTTACAATTTAAAACCTGGTTCCTAAATCTCTGTCTTACCATTATATAATCTATCTGATACCTATTAGTATCTCCAGGATTCCTCCAGGTATACAACTTTCTTTTATGATTCTTGAACCAAGTGTTAGCTATGATTAAGTTATGCTCTGTGCAAAATTCTACAAGGCGGCTTCCTCTTTCATTTCTTCCCCCCAATCCATATTCACCTACTATGTTTCCTTCTCTCCCTTTTCCTACTGACGAATTCCAGTCACCCATGACTATTAAATTTTCGTCTCCCTTCACTACCTGAATAATTTCTTTTATCTCGTCATACATTTCATCAATTTCTTCATCATCTGCAGAGCTAGTTGGCATATATACTTGTACTACTGTAGTAGGCATGGGCTTTGTGTCTATCTTGGCCACAATAATGCGTTCACTATGCTGTTTGTAGTAGCTAACCCGCACTCCTATTTTTTTATTCATTATTAAACCTACTCCTGCATTACCCCTATTTGATTTTGTATTTATAACCTCGTAATCACCTGACCAAAAGTCTTGTTCCTCCTGCCACCGAACTTCACTAATTCCCACTATATCTAACTTTAACCTATCCATTTCCCTTTTTAAATTTTCTAACCTACCTGCCCGATTAAGGGATCTGACATTCCACGCTCCGATCCGTAGAACGCCAGTTTTCTTTCTCCTGATAACGACGTCCTCTTGAGTAGTCCCCGCCCGGAAATCCGAATGGGGGACCATTTTACCTCCGGAATATTTTACCCAAGAGGACGCCATCATTATTTAACCATACAGTAAAGCTGCATGTCCTCGGGAAAAATTACGGCTGTAGTTTCCCCTTGCTTTCAGCCGTTCGCAGTACCAGCACAGCAAGGCCGTTTTGGTTAATGTTACAAGGCCAGATCAGTCAATCATCCAGACTGTTGCCCCTGCAACTACTGAAAAGGTTGCTGCCCCTCTTCAGGAACCACATGTTTGTCTGGCCTCTCAAGAGATACCCCTCCGTTGTGGTTGCACCTACGGTACGGCCATCTGTATCGCTGAGGCACGCAAGCCTCCCCACCAAGGCCAGAAACTAAATCAAAATGAGATATGTCCAAGTGAAGCGTATCTGGATATGTGACTTCTTAATGCTCACGAAGGATTTATCAGAAAGAGCCAGCAGCATTGTAAGACGGGTCGCTGACGATTCTGTTGTTACAAGGAAGTACCGTCATTTGACGATCGAGGAGAAATGCAGGAAGACTTAGTGAGAATTTATGCTTTCTGCAACGAGTGATAGTTCTTTTTAGACTGGTGTAAGTGTAAGAAAATGCCGTGCGGGATTATCCGAGCGGTCTGAGGCGCTGCAGTCATGGACTGTGCAGCTGATCCCGGCGGAGGTTCGAGTCCTCCCTCGGGCATGGATGTGTGTGTTTGTCCTTAGGATAATTTAGGTTTAAGTAGTGTGTAAGCTTAGGGACTGATGACTTTAGCAGTTAAATCCCAAAAGATTTCACACACATTTGAACATTATTTTTATAAGAAAATGTCCATAACAAGGAGAAAGAAACCAGTAGTTTCCCATAACAAGAGTAACGTCGATACATATCACATTGTGTAATTGGTGATACTAACAGACGTTGTGAAATGGGACGAAGAGGTAAAATTAGTTTTTTGGAAAATGTTGGATAACTTAGATTTTTTGGAAGGATTGTGAGAAATCACGGTGCATCTGTACGGAAAGTGTACACATGGCGCCAAACCTATTGTGAGCTTACGGGTAGGCCACAAACTAAAGAGCTGTAAAAGGTATGTCCTTTGTTTGCTCTTCTTCAATTTTGAACTGACTTAACCAGCCAATTGTAGGGGAACCTACAGATTACTGTGGACCCGGAACTAAATTGCTACCCAACTTTTTTCACACTGTCAAACCATCGTCAGAGGTTAAAGAAACATACGAAAATGACAGGTAAAATCCTATGACCGGCTAGTTATCGAATCCCGGGCATCTAGATTTTTCGTCTGGTACTTACTCACTGAGTCATCAAGACAGAGAAATTCAAAAGTTTCGTTGCACTGGTTGGAACTGTCATCAAGTAAGGGCGATAACAAACAGCGAAGGAGTCTAGGGACGCTCTATTACGAGTTTAGCGGTTTGGTGAAGTGCTCGGTGTTGCTCGGGGAACTTAAATGGGAATTAGTAAGGAAGATTTGTGTCGACTGAAGTTTTTGAAGAAAGGCAGCGTAGTTTTCGGGAAAATCCGTTGGGTAATTTTACAGAATTTATTCGACAAAGACTGTGTGACGTTGGTGCTGTGGTCATCGTGCATCTCGCTCAGAGCCCATGAGAATAAGATAAGAGGATTCAGGACGCGTACAGAAGCATGTGATAGATCATTCTTCCGACACTCAGTTCGCGAATGAAACAAGACCGAGCTCCTCTAGTAGCTTGAAGTACCCTCTACACTGCACGGTCTAGGAATTTGTACAGTTTATACACTCCTGGAAATGGAAAAAAGAACACATTGACACCGGTGTGTCAGACCCACCATACTTGCTCCGGACACTGCGAGAGGGCTGTACAAGCAATGATTACACGCACGGCACAGCGGACACACCAGGAACCGCGGTGTTGGCCGTCGAATGGCGCTAGCTGCGCAGCATTTGTGCACCGCCGCCGTCAGTGTCAGCCAGTTTGCCGTGGCATACGGAGCTCCATCGCAGTCTTTAACACTGGTAGCATGCCGCGACAGCGTGGACGTGAACCGTATGTGCAGTTGACGGCCTTTGAGCGAGGGCGTATAGTGGGCATGCGGGAGGCCGGGTGGACGTACCGCCGAATTGCTCAACACGTGGGGCGTGAGGTCTCCACAGTACATCGATGTTGTCGCCAGTGGTCGGCGGAAGGTGCACGTGCCCGTCGACCTGGGACCGGACCGCAGCGACGCACGGATGCACGCCAAGACCGTAGGATCCTACGCAGTGCCGTAGGGGACCGCACCACCACTTCCCAGCAAATTAGGGACACTGTTGCTCCTGGGGTATCGGCGAGGACCATTCGCAACCGTCTCCATGAAGCTGGGCTACGGTCCCGCACACCGTTAGGCCGTCTTCCGCTCACGCCCCAACATCGTGCAGCCCGCCTCCAGTGGTGTCGCGACAGGCGTGAATGGAGGGACGAATGGAGACGTGTCGTCTTCAGCGATGAGAGTCGCTTCTGCCTTGGTGCCAATGATGGTCGTATGCGTGTTTGGCGCCGTGCAGGTGAGCGCCACAATCAGGACTGCATACGACCGAGGCACACAGGGCCAACACCCGGCATCATGGTGTGGGGAGCGATCTCCTACACTGGCCGTACACCACTGGTGATCGTCGGGGGGACACTGAATAGTGCACGGTACATCCAAACCGTCATCGAACCCATCGTTCTACCATTCCTAGACCGGCAAGGGAACTTGCTGTTCCAACAGGACAAAGCACGTCCGCATGTATCCCGTGCCACCCAACGTGCTCTAGAGGGTGTAAGTCAACTACCCTGGCCAGCACGATCTCCAGATCTGTCCCCCATTGAGCATGTTTGGGACTGGATGAAGCGTCGTCTCACGCGGTCTGCACGTCCAGCACGAACGCTGGTCCAACTGAGGCGCCAGGTGGAAATGGCATGGCAAGCCGTTCCACAGGACTACATCCAGCATCTCTATGATCGTCTCCATGGGAGAATAGCAGCCTGCATTGCTGCGAAAGGTGGATATACACTGTACTAGTGCCGACATTGTGCATGCTCTGTTGCCTGTGTCTATGTGCCTGTGGTTCTGTCAGTGTGATCATGTGATGTATCTGACCCCAGGAATGTGTCAATAAAGTTTCCCCTTCCTGGGACAATGAATTCACGGTGTTCTTATTTCAATTTCCAGGAGTGTATGTACCGTAGATGTAGTGGCAGTGCGTGTCTTCAGCGAGGGTTCCTTCTATGTACAACTCAGCAGACACTTTTGTGAAATGACACGACTGATTTGTGATTAGAGATTACAGTCAGATCTAGTATTTGTTCTTATATAAAGAGGAGTCTTTTTTGCCGGATCTGAAACTATAAAGAAACAAACATATGAACACAGTTCGTACCTCTGTTTTCTTTTCTTTTTTTTTTTTTTTTTTAAGAATGCATAGACCGAAAAGTTCAGAAGTGGGATTAAATTTCAGGATGAAACGACGTCAGTGATAAGATTTTCTAATGAAATACCTGTCCTTTGTGAAAGTGAAAAATTAGAAGACTTGATAAATGAAATGACCAGTGCACTGAGTAAATAATAGTCTGAAAGAAAATCAAAGAAGGATGAAGGAAACGAGGCGTAGCATAAATGAGATTTGTGATGCACTTTACATGAAAACTGGCGTTCTCGTAGTAGTCGTACTAGAAAGAATTTTCCTACTTTGGAAGAAAAAGGTGTATTACAAGGAACAGGCTGACACAAGCAGAGAAAGCATTCCGAGCTGAGGGAAATCATCTGCTACCAAACATACGTCTTAATTTGAGGAAGAGATTTCTGAGAATCTACGTCTGTGGCACAGCATTTCATGGAAGTTAATCACGGGCTTTGGGGACATTTCGCATGTTCACCCATGCGCTAGTGTGAAAATGTAACATTGACTAAACAGTTCCGTGGTGTTTGACGTGAAGCATAGTAATTGACAACATATGTTTATGTTTTAAGTTTCAAGGTTGTGTATGAGACCTGTTTGTCCGTGCTTTAAATTTAATGCAGAATCGAAGCGTTTCAGAAGCGGCCTTACGGAAGGAGCTGAAGATTAAATATACTTAGTAAATAAGAATTAACGAGATGAAGAATATGTGGAAAAGGCTGATTAGAAGAAGGGAGAGGACAATACGAGAGGCGTAGAGTTCAAAGAGTATAGGAGCAGCCACAGACTTGAATATCTCCAACAAATAATCGAAAACTTTGAATGTAAGAGGTACTCTGAGATGTAGAGGTAGGAACAGGCGAGTAAGTCGTAGCGACACACAAAAGAGCAAATGAAACATGTCACAGTTATGTAGTATATTGCTCTCTAAGAAGACACTGAAGCTCTTTCAGGAACCGACGAAACTCAAGAGCACCCAGCAACCAAAGATGGAGACCCTCCCCACCTGCACTATCTTAGTGACCAACACAACCATTTCTGCAGTTACCTCTGCAGTATGGTTAATACCCAAATCGACGAGTCAGCCGGCAGAAGTGGCCTAGCGGTTCTAGGCGCTACAGTGTGGATCCGCGCGACCGCTACGGTCGCAGGTTCGAATCCTGCCTCGGGAGTGGATGTGTGTGACGTCCTTAGGTTAGCTAGGTTTAAGTAGTTCTAAGTTCTAGGAGACTGATGACCTCAGATGTTTGGTCCCATAGTGCTCAGAGCCATTTGAACCATTTCGACGAGTCACAGGATGTGGGTCTGTGATGTCCGTACGTCTGAATGCGGTCGCCCACTAATACGGTTCCATTGAGGAGATAACTGATCGAAATAGGTTGAAGGGTATCTGTTTTATGGGCAGCGGCGAAAAAAGTACCACGGTAGGTGCCGTGGGAAAAAAACCTTTGCGATAATTAAATCCGGTAGTGAGGCTAGTGGTGGATTTTTACCAGTAGCGACAGCTCATGCTTGGGAATCAGGAAATGTTAGTAGACAAATGTTACCGTTGTAGTTGGTCCCTGGCGTGATCTCCTGGGCCAGCTGTAGCGTCAGCGTACCTGTAACATACCATGTAGTCAGTGGACAGTTTGATTATAAATTCGGCCGCTCGTTGGGTTTGTTTGGATCTTGTGTGTTCCGCTTCTCTGCTTGTGTCTCCTAGTTGGCTGTTTGAGTACAGCTGGCAGTAGCAGTTAGGTTTACTCCAATATAGGGGTTCACTGTCATAGCGTTGTTCGTAGGTTCAATTCAAGCCCTCCATAGGTGGTTAATTTCCGCTTAGGAAAAGTGTTTTGGACGGACATGCTTTAACATGTGGTTGTGATAGTAGTTCCCCAGATTCAGGATGAAGTTGTGGTTCGACTGTCAAAATGGCTCTGAGTACTATGCGACTTAACTTCTGAGGTCATCAGTCGCCTAGAACTTAGAACTAATTAAATATAACTAACCTAAGGACATCACACAAATCCATGCCCGAGGCAGGACTCGAACCTGCGGCCGTAGCGGTCGCTCGGCTCCAGACTGTAGCGCCTGGAACCACACGGCCACTCCGGCCGACGGTTCGACTGTCTCAAGTTTTTGTACAGTCATATGGAGAGCTTTTTAAATAGCACCACGAAAGCGTCGATGCGGAATTCCTTGTGTCCACAATGCGTGTTGATCACGGAGCATTGCTTATGATCCTTAAGACCTTGTTCTGTAGGACCTACTGGCGACGCAAACATGTTGGAACTAAGCCGGACTAGTACTGAGCACGATATCAGAGGTCTGGTAAGTGTAGAATACATGGACTTCGACACCCACCTATTCAGTGAGCTTTCCCTGGAGTGATAGGCAAAGGGTACAGCTGTTTGAGCCTCGCGTGTGTTTTGTTGATGGTATGTTGTATGTGGTCCCCCCATGCGAGTTTTCCATCAATCGAGACACCGAAACTGACTCTTTCACGGAGGTTTATTGGGGGGGGGGGGGGGTGTAGGGTTATTTGTGTACAGTGTTGGTGTTTGTGAATTTGTTTCTGTTTGGATGAAAGCGGGATTAAGGCGCTGCGGTCATAGACTGTGCAGCTGATCCCGGTGGAAGTTCTACATCTACATCTACATCTACATTTATACTCCGCAAGCCACCCAACGGTGTGTGGCGGAGGGCACTTTACGTGCCACTGCCAGTACCTCCCTTTTCTGTTCCAGTCGAGTATGGTTCGCGGGAAGAACGACTGTCTGAAAGCCTCCGTGCGCGCGCGAATCTCTCTAATTTTACATTCGTGATCTCCTCGGGAGGTATACGTAGGGGGAAGCAATATATTCGATACCTCATCCAGAAACGCACCATCTCGAAACCTGGCGAGCAAGCTACACCGCGCTGCAGAGCGCCTCTCTTGCAGAGTCTGCCACTTGAGTTTGCTAAACATCTCCGTAACGCTATCACGGTTACCAAATAACCCTGTGACGAAACGCGCCGCTCTTCTTTGGATCTTCTCTATCTCCTCCGTCAACCCTACCTGGTACGGATCCCACACTGATGAGCAATACTCAAGTATAGGTCGAACGAGTGTTTTGTAAGCCACCTCCTTTGTTGATGGACTACATTTTCTAAGGACTCTCCCAATGAGTCTCAACCTGGTACCCGCCTTACCAACAATTAATTTTATATGATCATTCCACTTCAAATCGTTCCGCACGCATACTCCCAGATATTTTACAGAAGTAACTGCTACCAGTGTTTGTTCCGCTATCATATAATCATACAAGAAGGGATCCTTCTTTCTATGTATTCGCAATACATTACATTTGTCTATGTTAAGGGTCAGTTGCCACTCCCTGCACCAAGTGCCTATCCGCTGCAGATCTTCCTGCATTTCGCTACAATTTTCTAATGCTGCAACTTCTCTGTATACTACAGCATCATCCGCGAAAAGCCGCATGGAACTTCCGACACTATCTACTAGGTCATTTATATATATTGTGAAAAGCAATGGTCCCATAACACTCCCCTGCGGCACGCCAGAGGTTACTTAAACGTCTGTAGACGTCTCTCCATTGATAACAACATGCTGTGTTCTGTTTGCTAAAAACTCTTCAATCCAGCCACACAGCTGGTCTGATATTCCATAGGCTATTACTTTGTTTATCAGGCGACAGTGCGGAACTGTATCGAACGCCTTCCGGAAGTCAAGGAAAATAGCATCTACCTGGGAGCCTGTATCTAATATTTTCTGGGTCTCATGAACAAATAAAGCCAGTTGGGTCTCACACGATCGCTGTTTCCGGAATCCATGTTGATTCCTACAGAGTAAATTCTGGGTTTCCAAAAACGACATGATACGTGAGCAAAAAACATGTTCTAAAATTCTACAACAGATCGACGTCAGAGATATAGGTCTATAGTTTTGCGCATCTGCTCGACGACCCTTCTTGAAGACTGGGACTACCTGTGCTCTTTTCCAATCATTTGGAACCTTCCGTTCCTCTAGATACTTGCGGTACACGGCTGTCAGAAGGGGGGCAAGTTCTTTCGCGTACTCTGTGTAGAAACGAATTGGTATCCCGTCAGGTCCAGTGGACTTTCCTGTGTTGAGTGATTCCAGTTGCTTTTCTATTCCTTGGACACTTGTTTCGATGTCAGCCATTGTTTCGTTTGTGTGAGGATTTAGAGAAGGAACTGCAGTGCGGTCTTCCTCTGTGAAACAGCTTTGGAAAAAGGTGTTTAGTATTTCAGCTTTACGCGTGTCATCCTCTGTTTCAGTGCCATCATCATCCAGGAGTGTCTGGATATGCTGTTTCGAACCACTTACTGATTAAACGTAAGACCAGAACTTCCTAGGATTTACTGTCAAGTCGGTACATAGAATTGTACTTTCGAATTCACTGAACGCTTCACCCATAGCCCTCCTTACGCTAACTTTGACATCGGAGAGGTTTTGGCTGCGTTTAAACTTGGAGTGAAGCTCTCTTTGCTTTCGCAATAGCTTCCTAACTTTGTTGTTGAACCACGGTGGGTTTTTCCCGTCCCTCACAGTTTTACTCGGCACGTACTTGTCTAAAACACATTTTCCATAAACACTCAACATTGTCAGTGTCGGAACAGAAATTTTCGTTTTGATCTGTTAGGTAGTCTGAAATCTGCCTTCTATTACTCTTGCTAAACAGATAAACCTTCCTCCGTTTTTTTATATTCCTATTAACTTCCATATTCAGGGATGCTGCAACGGCCTTATGATCACTGCTTCCCTGTTCTGCACTTACAGAGCCGAAAAGTTCGGGTCTGTTTGTTATCAGTAGGTCCAAGATGTTATCTCCACGAGTCGGTTCTCTGTTTAATTGCTCGAGGTAATTTTCGGACAGTGCACTCAGTATAATGTCACTCGATGCTCTGTCCCTATCACCCGTCCTAAACATCTGAGTGTCCCAGTCTATATGTGGTACATTGGAATCTCCACCTAAGACTATAATATACTGAGAAAATTTATGTGCAATGTATTCCAAATTTTCTCTCAGTTGTTCTGCAACTAATGCTGCTGAGTCGGGAGGTCGGTAAAAGGAGCCAATTATTAACCTAGCTCGGTTGTTGAGTGTAACCTCCACCCATAATATTTCACAAGAACTATCCACTTCTACTACACTACAGGATAAACTACTACTAACAGCGACAAACACGCCACCACCGGTTGCATGCAATCTATCCTTTCTAAACACCGTCTGGGCCTTTGTAAAAATTTCGGCTGAATTTATCTCTGGCTTCAGCCATCTTTCTGTACCTATAACGATTTCAGCTTCGGTGCTTTCTATCAGCGCTTGAATTTCCGGTACTTTACCAATGCAGCTTCGACAGTTGACACTTACAATACCGATTGCTGCTTGGTCCCCGCATGTCCTGACTTTGCCCCGCACCCTTTGAGGCTGTTAGCCTTTCTGTACTTGCCCGAGGCCATCTAACCTAAAAAACCGCCCAGTCCACGCCACACAACCCTTACTACCCGTGTAGCCGCTTGCTGCGTGTAGTGGACTCCTGACCTATCCAGCGGAACCAGAAACCCTATGGCGTAAGTCGAGGAATCTGCAGCCCACATGGTCGCAGAACCGTCTCAGCCTCTGATTCAGACCCTCCACTCGGCTCTGTACCAAAGGTCCGCAGTCAGTCCTGTCGACGATGCTGCAGATGGTGAGCTCTGCTTTCATCCCGCTAGCGAGACTGGCAGTCTTCACTAAATCAGATAGCCGCCGGAAGCCAGAGAGGATTTCCTCCGATCCATAGCGACACACATCATTGGTGCCGACATGAGCGACCACCTGCAGATGGGTGCACCCTGTACCCTTCATGGCATCCGGAAGAACCCTTTCTACATCAGGAATGACTCCCCCCGGTATGCACACGGAGTGCACATTGGTTTTCTTCCCCTCTCCTGCTTCCATAGCCCTGCCATATCGAGTCCTCCCTTGGACATGGGTGTGTGTGTTTGTCCTTAGGATAATTTAGGTTAAGTAGTGTGCAAGCTTAGGGACTGATGACCTTAGCAGTTAAGTCCCATATGATTAAAAAACAAAATCGGTATTGTCGCACTTGTCGACATTTACTTTGATACGCTTTCTTCCCATTTAAAACCCGGCAGTTCCTAGCGTTACCTGTAGTCGTTAATCTTTGATGGTTTCCAGTCTTGCGCTAGGAGATGACAACCATCGTGTTTTGTGTTGATGGGATAACATTAAAGTAGAGGTCAAAAAAGAGGGGCCTTAGGGTACTCCGGCTTGAATACCAGCCCTGAATGCCAATATCCTGTGAATAAGACTGTATGAGGCATACGAGTCCGTCGGGGAAGCCGGTGAAGCTGAGTTTGTGAATGAGATCGCTGTGCTAGAAACTACCGAAGTATTTTACAATATCTAGGACTGCTGGTGTTGTAGCCGTCTGTTATATATGCTCTATTATGTGCTCTACTACGAGGAGTTGTTGCGCTGTAGAGTAGACATTCCTGAGGCCGAATTGCTCCGAGCTCAGGGTTTGTTGCTGACGCACTGCCTAGTGCATCAACCATCTTACTGAGAGAGCTCAGCAGGCTGATGAGTCGGTAATTATATGGGGGAGAGTAGTCTTTCCCTGGCTTCCTGAACATCTGGACCCTGGGCTCTCCCAAAAGAGACGTAACTCTTGGTGTCGTAGGATGGCATTTGTGATGTGTGAAAGGTATTCTGTGGCTTCACCCGCGAAGTCCTTGAGTACGTGGCATGAGGAGTCTTTCTAGCTGAGCAGCGCTTGATAGCCCATGTGATTTCTTGTGTGCTAGCACGTCAATTTCGTTGTGTGTAGTCTGGGCTTACAAGTCACTTGACTTCCTGTTACGTTTCAAGTGTGGATACTTGGTCTTACATTACCAGCTTCGATGCTAGTGTCGTGACCGTTGCATCTGCCTTCTGCTCCGCGGTCCGTCTGGTCCTTGTAGAATGGGTGTGTAGTATCACTAGATTCTACACATTTGGTCGTATGGCATCCAGCTCAACGAGCTCCCGGCCCCACTACTGTTTTTAAATGTTGCTATTTTGTGCCGTATAATATCGCGGAGTCTGTTGTCGTGCAACTTTTGTAACGGGCGCCAGGTGCACTGCCACTATCTCCTGAGACGGTTTTGTCATTGAGATAGGACCCATGACTTCCTGGCAGAGGGCCGTTGAGTGTTGTCATGGTGTGAGAACCGGGATGGCATTATCAATTACGTCTTGCGCTGCAGTGGTAAGTGCTTCGACAGCTTCATCAGTCTGTGCTGTAACAGTATTTTCGTTTGTTTCTGGGATATGACTATCAAACGTTTTCTCTAATAGAGCCCAAATAAGCCCACTTGTAGTTTAACATCCGGCCTGGTTCTGTGTTCTGCAGTTTTTCTTCCGCGTGTGGTATTACTGGCATGAGGTTGGAGGCGATATTGTCTTCAACTGCAACGTTGAACGTGTGATGCCATTGGTTAGGGCTATGTCTGCCACGTCTGGCCTCAGTGATCAGTGGTTGGGCCCGAGCGTGGGTACGTCCAGCCCTAGTGTGATGCAGTTTCTGCCCGGTGAGTATTCGTTCAGTTTTACTGCCGTTGGAGTTTCTTATTCATGAGATCCACTCGGAGTGTTTGCGTTAAGATCTCCAGCGGCGGTGATTTCATACTGTGCTGAGTATGACGGCGATATCGCGTATTATAATGTTATTTGGCGGAATACATAGCGATATCAGTATGGTGAAGACTACGATCGAATTGATCCTGATGGGCGTGGCCTTAACCTTTCGATTTTAGAGATTATCGAGGCATGTCTGCTGAGTTGTGCATTAAAAAAAACCCTCGCTGAAGACAGACATCGTCACTACATCTCCAGTATATATAAACTGCACAAATTCCTACTACCGTATCTGATCATAGTACTATAAATTTTGGACGAGAAGGATATAGGCATACTTTCCTGTAGTTAAGCATAGACATCTGTACGTCGAGCTTTTGTTAAAAACTCACTCGTAGAACCAGCAGATTGTCTCAAGTGAATGGAGTTACACTGGAAGAGGAATGCAAACACATTTTGTGGTTCGATGAATTACATCCATGTCAAGTATGAATATTTGGAAAACAATGTGTGGCATCTACGCACCTTTAAAGAACTGAAGGCGATTTTTGTTGTAAAATGACTCCTATTGCTGTTTGCAGCAACGTCACGTGGCAGAGTTACAAGCATATTCTGGTATTGTGGCCACTTACTTGTTTCGAAGGTAGTAACAGTGGAAGGCAAAATCTCATACCAACGCCAGAATATTTAAGATATGGAGCACTAATTCAGATAGATAAACACAAAAATACCGTCAACTGTCAAAAGGGTTCTTCTGCAGCTCGCCGTTAGTATGTAACTTTGAAGAACACAACACACCAGTCATTCGTGTCATATAGTTACAGACTTACGGAAACCACCGACAACCTATTAGTAATTCTGGCTGTCCGACGGAGAATTCCAAACGATGTCCTCCTGCATGCGAGTTATGCGTATGTGTGTGTGTGTGTGTGTGTGTGTGTGTGTGTGTGTGTGTGTACACACATTCCATTATAACTCTGGAGCACCTGGTTCACATGTGACTTGGTGTTAACAAATAAATACGAAGGAAGTTCTAAAAAGCACTTCTCAGTTGTTGGACAGCCATGTGTTCCGAGAAAAACATTGGAAGCCAGAGTGGGTGTTACCTTCTACCATGTTGTTACAAGCGGAGAGATTCGGCACCGCCGTTAATCTTTCAGTCTCCAGATGGAGAACACAATCAGGCTAAGTGCGGACAATTGGTACAACCGCTATACAGTGATATATCCACTAGCAACAGTTAACGTTACTTGTGTGTCAGCTGGCAATACTGGCCGGCCATATTTCTGGCGGCTCTAATGTTCTCAGCACGCCTCCTGGACACGCCCACTGGAGACAGTTGTTCCGTATCTATTCTTTTGGACTTGATCGTTTGTAAACTACAATGGTGTCAGCAGCACATGTGTTAAACATACTGTTTTCCGAACAAAGTTAACTTCGTGAACAAAAACCTTTCCTGAAGCTGAAAATTTCAATAACAATTCAGGCTTTCCAACACAGTAAGCGTCCGAAACTGTTACTTGACCCACCTGTTGCTATGATCTCTTTTTTAGACCAGTAGTCAATCTGTAGTTGGGCGAGATACATCACATGGCTTCATGTGCAAGGTAAGGAATACGCCTGTGCTACCAGATATTAAGTCGATATTGTTGATGGACGGACTCCTAACAGTATCACTGCTACAGCTGCAATGTAAACAATTCGCCATACTTCCCTGTAGCTACAAAACACTGATGGACCGCGTCCTGAGTAAAATTGTTTCTATACGTACGAAATTCAGTAGTCTCCTTGTTGGTAATAACTGTAATAAGTCAATTTCTGTCGGATATTCGAATGCAGTTGTTGTGGTTTCACCTCTGGAAATATATTTGATCATAGTTTCTTAACAGGCAGTCTTAGGAGAAAGGAATGCTCTCGATTAGGAATCTTAGAAGGGACTGCTGGATTACTTAGTACAAGCAGGGGCTGGATTGCCCAATGTTCTTGGTCCATTTTGAATTATGATTTATTGGAAAAACTTTAAATTTTGTACGTACATCTGCAAGCAAAAACGGTATAATCATACCGTCTCTGTTTGATCGTGTTGTTTCAATGATTACGTTTGTCTTCCCCACTTCCACATTTACTCAGCTGTAACTGTAAATTCCTTTTAGGCCGTTTCTCTATCCTTGTTCGGAGGATCACACCTACATTTGTGAATATGTTTGCAGTACGGTATCTGTTAAGGAGCGATTTGTTTGAGTGGTTAACACACTTTGCATTTGCTGGAGGAGCTGCATTCAACCCACTTGTACTCGTCCCGTTTAGGTTTTAACACTATTGTCCAACATTAAATCAGCCTAAAAAAATCCAAAGAAATTTCTTTCCCCAAGCTTCTGTAACTACCAAGATGATCTCTCTGTTTACGGCGTCAGTTAATTAGATGAGTAATTAAATGAGCAACGTAACTTCCTTTCTAAATCAAGAACATTTTCGCGACGATAAGAGTACTTAGTAGGCATTTCTGACTAGTACAACGAAACACCAGTCAAATTTGCACATTTTATCTTTTTTATTTACTCGGTGATTAGTTTCGGGCCGGGAACCGTTTTCAAATCATCGTAAAAGGCAGTCAAGTTATTTGTATTTGCTGTAACTTTTCATTTGCATTTCATGGTAAGTATATATTTTTGACATGTTTAATTTTTATTTTCGTAAATACCATTTTGACTATTTGTTACGATAGTCATCTAATAAATTAAAAAAAGGTGAATTTAGCAACTTTGACTGGTTCTTAGCTGTACTGATTAACAGAAGTTGCTGACCTGCAATTATTCCAGCAAGCTGGAAATTCGCTTCTGAGTAGATTAACTTGTTTCAGCTCCTAATTGAAAAACTATGCTAGATGCAATGCCGGAGTCTTTTCCGCTAACTCTCTGTTGCTCTGGTAAAAGCTTTTCGTAAAGTACTTTCACACTGCACAGCAACCGCGCCCTTAATCCTTAACATTCTTCGATAGCAACACATATCAAATGTTTCCCGTTTCTAGCTCTCGAGATTGCCGCTGGGGTACGTTCCATCTGCAAGCGTACACTTCCAGGAACTTCTTCCCCATTTGCATTCCCATAACTGATACAGTAGCTCTCTTTTATTGAAGAAATTATTATTCGCTTATGCAATCTACTTCTGACATGTCCCTTGCTTTAACCATCTCATGTATCTTACTTCCTAGATAGGAGCAATGTATCTCTTACCTCTTGTTACACTCCTGCATCGTTCTCAATTTAGATGTTAAGTAAGGTGTAGTTCGCTTTTTGGGTACTTTTCGTCCTGTTAGTCTCTGCTTTTTTTTTTATCATTATGCCACATTCTAACAACTGTCATCCATTTCGTCATTATTAAAACCAAAGTCATGTGGCTAATCGTAGAGTCACTGAATACTTGATACTTCAGAAATAATGAAGACATTCTACAAGATGTTTTACACCAAAGGATCCCACCCCGAAACAATTTCATGTATGAGGAACTCCATCTACCAGATGGTTAACTGTTGTACCTCGCTACCTGCTTCTATAGTTAAATTCGCAGTGATCTGGTGTGGAAGGTATACGCTGGATGTCTCTCCTAAGTGTCGTGAGGCACATTTCTATGATGTTTTGGTAGATAAATCATTGTGGAAGATAATTAAAAAAAACAGTCTTGATCGTAAATTTCTTTTAATCGGAGTGATCGGCTTCAATCCTTGATCATCTTCAGACTCCAGAACGGCAGGTGGACTTCCATGGGGCAGGCTGCGCCGATCGACGACGCTGACCTGACTCAGTTCAGCATCTTAGAGCGGCGCAGCCTGCCCCATGGAAGTCCACTTCAGCGTCATGGATTGGAGCAGCTTGCTCCATGGAAGTCCACCAGCCGTTCTGGAGTCTGAAGATGATCATCAAGGATTGAAACCAGTCACTCCTATTAAAAGAAATTTGCGATCAAGACTGTTTTTTTTAATTATCATGTTAATATAAGATCGTTGACAGTGTTTTCAAAAATTTTACTGTGGAAGATAGTAGTACTGAACTATTCCTCAGCATGCGAGGTCTAGAAATACAGGTCGTATGAAAAAGAATAATCGTATTTGCCACGTTTGTATTTCTAAAACTAATGAACATAATCAATGAATTTTGTCTTTTGATGAACGGGAAAATCAAAAAGTTGTTTTTTTGTACCTTTTCATACTTGTTCAATATTCTCCCCTTGAGATACACAGCATATGTCAATGTGATATTCAAATTGCTCCCACACTGCAGTGAGAATGTCTTGAGTTACAGCTTCCACAGCTGCTGTTATGCGATGTCTTTCATTCATTGTTGTTGGTAATGGAGACATATAAACAGTCTTTTATAAACCCCCACAAAAAATAATCACATACAGTCAGGTACGGTGACCTGGGAGGCCACTTGAATCATGTAGTCCAGTGCATCCGACCCAAATCCTTTGATTTAAAAATTCCCGCACTTCCAGATGCCACTGTGGTGGTGTTCCATCCTGATGGTAAATGGGCGAAACAGACGTCAGGGGCATGTTGAGCCGTCAAGCTGCATCGCCAACGGATTTCTGCGACTCCTTGTGAACTATAGTGGATGCATTTGACGTCTGTGTCAGACACTCAGGGACGCTCCGGCGATTTGCCTTTACACAAACAACCTGTTCAAATGGTTCAAATGGCTCTGAGCACTATGGGACTTAACATCTATGGTCATCAGTCCCCCAGAACTTAGAACTACTTAAACCTAACTAACCTAAGGACATCACACAACACCCAGCCATCACGAGGCAGAGAAAATCCCTGACCCCGCCGGGAATCGAACCCGGGAACCTGGGCGTGGGAACCGAGAACGCTACCGCACGACCACGAGCTGCGGGCATAAACAACCTGTTCCTCGGAATTGTTCATTCCATGGTCTAAAGCTATCTGCTGTAGGGGGACCCGCACCATACCAAGTACGAAAGTCACGCTGAACAGTTATTACTGGTCCGCATTGCGCAAAACCTCTGTTGTCCCGACACCATTCTTATTAGAACTGAAGTTGACGCACACTGCTGCAACTAGCGGGAACCATGTGAAACTCGAGAGTTTGCTCTTTATAACAGTACATTGTTCGCGCAAATATCTCAAATAACATAATATATATGGTTGGTTTTTTTTTTTTTTTTTTTTTTTTAATCAGATAATTCTCTTCAGTTGAGACTTCCGGGCTGAGAGGCCATGGTCAATGTATAAAATTTCCACCAGATGTCTCCCGCAGATGGAGACGAAAAGTTAGGTGGAAATTTTATACATCGAGCACGGCCTCTCAGCCCGGAAGTTTCAACTGAAGACAACACCGGCCTTGAAAGCCTACATTGTATGATCGGATGATTCTTTTTGATATACTTTGTATTGCTGCTGCTGCTGCTGATGGTGGTGAAACCTACCAGGTACTAGACTTGTTTCAGTCAAGGATGATGCGACAATGGCCAGGAGCTACTGGTAGAAAAGAAAGCAGGACCCAAAAACCAGGAATGCAGGATACAGAGAGTGCTTCAAAGAACGATAATAGAACCAAAGTTTTTCAGCTGGTATGCTGTAAGGGCAAGTGCTAGATTAGAAACGGTAAGATCTTGGATCCAGTTCTTCTAGGTCTTGCGTAATTTATGACTTCTCTTCTCTCCACCTGTAATTAGTTCATGTAAAAGGAAAGTGTCAAGTCGCACCGTGTTTCGGAGGTCAAGTTAAACTGTAGGTTCCCCATTCTATGGCTACGTAATCCGGTTCAAAAGTAGGTGGAAGGTAACGGCTTTCCACCTCCAATAGCAACAAGCCTGGCGTGTTCAGTCTTCCGTTGCGGATAGCTTTACTTAACTCTGGCCTGCTGCGGTACCGGTTGAATAGAGCTGTACACAATGTGGTGCCGAGGTAAGGAGCTCGATCGATAATCGCTAGAGTCGCGAGCGCCCCGCTGCCAGCTACAAATCGAGCAGCTGCCTGTGCCGGACCAGAGAACACAGCCCGCATCGCCGGGAGAGACGGACGCCCTTGTCGCGGAGAAGTAGAGCCGCGCGCACCCCGTATATCGCGCCTCGGCCGGCAGCCCCCGCCTCGCACGCCGGCAACATTAATTGGTGCCACGCGAGCGGCCGGCCGGGCGCACCACACCCTGCCGCAACATTTTCGGCAACTCGGCTTGTCGGCTGTCGCGCAGATTTAGTGACGGCGGCCGCTCCGGGGCGAAGGGGTGCGCGCTATCGAGCCCCCGCATCTGCGCCGTTGTAGGCGGCGGCGCAGATGTGTATCGGCCGGCCCGGTTCCGCGCATGCGCCCTGACCTTCGCTACGGCGCGCGACCTCCGCGGACCTCTGCGCGGCCGGCATCCGCTAAGCCGTCGCACACGCCGCGCCCAGCTGACCTGCCGTCGTTAGGAAAGGACAGGCGTTTTCTAGAAAAACAAGCATGAGCGCACACTTCAACGAAACACTAACCACGAGTTGGAACCAAACCTCGCGTCCACATCCGCTAACCAGCCAACGAAGCCAGTCACGCCATAAAATAAAGCACACTACGCACACTGTACAAAAAATCATTCTCTAAACCACTAAAAATAAACGCAAACTCGCAAACTATATCTATCTGAAACAGCAGAAAAAAAATCGCTTGATGCCTTCTTAAGAGGGAGGGGGGGGGGTCTCCATTCCTTCCTAAATAATTATGTAAGTGTAGACCAGATATGGTTCAAATTCAAAGATACAGTATCGACACCAGTAGATAGATTCATACCGCATAAGTTAATAAGAGACGGTACTGATCCACCATGGTACACAAAACACGTCAGAACACTGTTGCAGAAGCAACGAAAAAAGGATGCCAAATTCAGGAGAACGCAAAATCCCCAAGACTGGCTAAGTGACACGGAAGCTCCAAATTTAGTGCGGACGTCAATGAGAGATACTTAGCGGCCGCTACGGTCGCAGGTTCGAATCCTGCCTCGGGCATGGATATATGTGATGTCCTTAGGTTAGTTAGGTTTAATTAGTACTAAGTTCTAGGCGACTGATGACCTCTGAAGTTAAGTCGCATAGTGCTCAGAGCCACATTTGAACCATTTGAACCGTCACTGCGCGATAGCGATGGAAATGTTACCGATGATGGTGCCACTAAAGCGGAGTTACTAAATACAGTTTTCTCTAATTCCTTCACGAAAGAAGACGAAGTAAATATTCCGGAATTCTAAACCAGAACAGCTGTTAGCATGAGTGACATAAATGCAGGTATCTTAGGTTGATTGGCGACTCCATGGCATGTTGTGTGCACCACGACCAAATAGTGGATAGAATTGGAAGGAAAATCAGCATTGGCCGTATTTTGTTGCCAGTGCCTATCAATTTTAATTATATATTACAGCACTCAGGATGATCACTAAGTGACCGAAAATCGATTTTGCCGACAATAAAACAACAAAATACGGCCAATGCTGATTTTCCTTCCAAAGATATCTTAGGTGTTGCGAAACAACTCTAATCACTTAAGAAAGGCAAGTCTTCTGGTCCAGATGGTATACCAATCAGGTTCCTCTCAGAGTATGCAAACACAATAGCGCCTTTCTTAGCAATCATATACAACCGCTCACTTGACGAAAGGTCTATTCCTAAAGACTGGAAAGTAGCACTGGTCACACCAATATTCAAGAAAGGAAATTGGAGTAACCCATTGAATTACAGACCCATATCACTGACCTCAATTTGCAGTAGGATTTTGGAACATATACTGTACTCGAACATTATGAATCACCTTGAAGAAAATGACTTATTGATACATAACCAACACGGATTCATAAAATATCGTTCTTGTGCAACAAACCTAGCTCTTTATTCCCATGAAGTAATGAGTGCTGGCGACAAGGGATCTCAGATCGATTCCATATTCCTAGATTTCCAGAAGGCTTTTGATACCGTTCCTCACGAGCGACTATAATCAAATTGCGTGCATATGGAGTATCGTCTCAGTTGTGTGACTGGATTCGTGATTCCCTCTCAGAGAGGTCACAATTCGTAGTGATAGACGGTAAATCATCGAGTAGAACAGAAGTGAAAACTGGCGTTCCTCAAGGTAGTGTCATAGGCCCTCTGCTGTTCCTGATTTACATAAATGATCTAGGTGATAATCTGAGCAGCCCCCTTAGATTGTTTGCAGATGACGCTGTAATTTAACGTCTAGTAAAATAATCAGACGATCAATTGCAATTACAAAATGACCTAGAGAGAATATCTGAATGGTACTAAAAGTAGCAATTAGCACTAAACAAAGAAAAGTGCGACGTCATCCACATGGGTGCTAAAAGAAATCCGATAAATTTTGGGTATACAAAAAAAGGCACAAGTCAAAGGGCGGTCAATTCGACTAAATACCTAGGAATTACTATTACGAGCAACTTAAATTGGAAAGACCACATAGATAATATTGTGGAGAAGTCGAACAAAGACTGCGCTTTCTTGGCAGAACACTTAGAAGATGCGACAAACCCACTAACGAGACAGTCTACATTACACTTGTCCGTCCTATGCTGGAATATTGCTGCGCAGTATGGGATCCTTACCAGGTAAGCTTGACGGAGGACATCTAAAAAGTGCAAAGAAGGGTAGCTCGTTTCGTGTTATCGCGCAATAGGGGTGAGAGTGTCACTGATATTACGCGAGTTGGGGTGGCAGTCACTGAAACAAAGGCAGCTTTCTTTGCGGCGAGATCTATTTACGAAATTTGAATCACCAACTTTCTCTTCCGAATGTGTAAATATTTTGTTAGCACCCACCTACGCAGGGAGAAATGATCATCATAATAAAATAAGAGAAATCAGAGCTCGAACGGAAAGATTTAGATGTTCCTTTTTCCCATGCGCCATTTGAGAGTGGAATGATAGAGAAGTAGTATGAAAATGGTTCGATGAACCCTCTGCCAGGCATTGAAGTGTGAGTTGCAGAGTAACCATGTAGATGTAGATGCAGATGTAGGATATAAAGTGTAATCCTACCTCTGCTCTTGATAATGGCCTCGATTCGGTGGAAAGATTCGGCGGAAATCGCTCACTGATAATTAGAACCCGTAAAGCTACCAAATTAAGGGCGAGTCGATTGATACATTTCAGCCATTGTTCCTAATAGCACCAGACATTTTCTGCTGTATTAATATTCTATAATTTGGCTGTCCAGTTGTAACATCACATATCCTGGCAGTTCCTACTTGCTCTTTCTTTGGCTATTGTCTACAGGAGTGTCACTTTCCGAGGGAAGCAGGGTTTCTTCGGCTTCGAGCTGAAGGGCCGGTCTTTTCCTAATCCTCCTAAATGTGGCCCGAATCTACATGACTATCTTAGAGGACGAGTAAAAAAATGGAAATGAGCGTACGTCATTGTGGGCCGGGAGTCCCCCATTCGGGGAAGGGCTCTGAGCACTATGGGACTCAACTGCTGAGGTCATTAGTGCCCTAGAACTTAGAACTAGTTAAACCTAACTAACCTGAGGACATCACACACATCCATGCCCGAGGCAGGATTCGAACCTGCGACCGTAGCGGTCTCGCGGTTCCAGACTGCAGCGCCTAGAACCGCACGGCCACTTCGGCCGGCGCCATTCGGGGAAGTTCGGCCGCCGAGGGCAAGTACTTTGTGCATTCGACGCCACATTGGGCGACTTGCGCGTCGGATACGGGGATGAAATGATGATGGGGACAACACAACACCCAGTCCCTGACCAGAGAAAATCTCCTGCCTCAGCAATGAATCGAACCCGGGCCCCTTGCGTGGCATTCCGTCGCGCTGACCACTCAGCTAACGGGGGCAGTCAGAGGACGAGTATTTTACCCATGACAGGCAGTGTATCCAATATCTATGGCATGCAGACCTCTAAAAGTCTTGTGAGGAAGTAGCCCTTCACAGAAGTATAAGTGGGAGCAGGATATGGCCAGCGAAACTGCGTCTATTCTGCTCCAGATACGAAATGGCTATTATTTAATGTGGACGCAAGAGTAAAGGCACTGGCCTCTTATTCGTAAGAAACGGTGTTTACATCTCCGTCCAGACAGCCAAATTAAGATTTGTCGTAGTTTCCATGTGTTTCTTCATTTAATTGTACTGTTGCCCTACTGAAGAGTATGTTACAGAAACATAAAACGAAGAAAACGAATGTAGCATACGTGATAAGAAGCTAAGAGAAGAATTGGACAAAATACTAAAAGACCAAATTTGAAACAAGGCCATTCCAGCTGACAACACTCCCTCACAATCATTGAGATCCTTGGGAGAGCCTATAACGACAAAACTATTCCTCCTAGTGTGCAAGATTTATGAGACAGGCGAAATAATCTCATACTACAAGAATAATATAAGAATTCCAGTACTAAAATCTGCCTAGATGCTGACAAGTGTGAAGATTATCAAAATATCAGTTTAATAAGTCATACTATTTGCAGTGTCTATGTTTAACGGTGTGCTATGCAATATCGTTCAGACATGCATGCATGTCTGAATTATATTACATAGTAGACCATTAAACATAGACGCAGCAAACAGAATGCTCATGCATAAGCAAAGACCACAATAATAATAACTAAGTCTATTCCGTTGCGGGTATCACAGCGATTGTGTAAATGCGGTGATTTAGGGAGGTTTGGGTCGGTAGTGGAAGCGTGTTCGGAATACTGAATTTGTTAAGGTGATCACTCGCGTAGGGCGGGAACTGCTAGTTCCAGTCCAAGTCCGGCACAAATTTTCATATGTCGCCAGTAAATTGTACAGCTGGAGTTTCATTATATTCGCAGTTGCCATCATATCCCTTGTATTTCATACAGCTGTAGAAGGCAGCGGTGTCTGTTCCTTCGGCATGCGTCCATGTACGAGAGACCTTGCATTGTAGATCATTTAACACAGCCGCTGCAAATAGTACTTAGGGTGGAGTTGCGTTAGACGTTCTACAGCCTAAATCGTACTCCAGCCATAAATGATGCCACTTTTTGAAAAAAAAGTGGGTTGTCAAGTGGTGTAAATCTGCACTAAATAGTCGTGCAAGTAAGCAAAAACAAGTGAGCGGACAGGTGGCTGTCGCGACAGAAAAGTAATTAAAAAGTGAGTTTGTTTGAATGTTTTTATTACATTCTCTCGCTCATTAGTAAGAAATTTCAGAGAACGATATGACGATAAAGTAATTGTTTTGTGTAATGTCAATCTCCGTGGTACTCTGCCATTCATTTAAGCTTAATCAAAAACTTGGAGGTTCTGCCATTAGTTCGATAGAGAACTCACTGCCTAAACCAAATCTGTGGAGACATCGTTAATCGTACCGGTAAGACTTCGGCGTTGATGGAAATTATATATCACCTAAAAATTGTTTGTCTCAGCTCATTAATATGGTCAAGAGAGCTTACAATAAGTGGAAGCAGGAGGATACGGACGAAGCTGTACTGAAACATCGGAATGGTGAAATTAGATTTAATAAAGCACGTAAAGGATACATTATACCAAAGGCTACACTGCGTCGCCATTTAATGGGTTTACATAAAACATTAAAATTTAGGAGACCTAATGATATGACAGCAGAGATTTAAGATGAATTAGCACAGTATACAGTCAATTTGGAGTCTAGTATCTATAACTGACTTAAAGAAACTTAACCTACCTTGCCGGCCGCGGTGGCCGTGCGGTTCTAGGCGCATCAGTCAGGAACCGCGTGACTGCTACGGTCGCAGGTTCGAATCCTGCCTCGGGCATGGATGTGTGTGATGTGCTTAGGTTAGTTAGGTTTAAGTAGTTCTAAGTTCTAGGGGACTGATGACCTCAGATGTTAAGTCCCATAGTGCTCAGAGCCATTTGAACTTAACCTACCAACTTGCAGAGAAACATTTTTTACTAAGACATTGTAATGAAGAATAAAATTGCAGGGAAAAAATGGTATTGCAGATGTATGAAAGATCGTCTCGCTTTGTCCTTACGAGTCTCGAAGAAATACTGATGGCATGACGGAAAGGAATTAATAAAGAGGGTTTTAATGGGCTTTTTGATAAATATGAGGAAGTACTTGATGAACATAAGTTCACTATTGACCAAATACCTAACGTGAATTAAACGGCGTTGTCCACGGTCACAAGTTGTCTAAAGTGCTTGCCCGAAAAGATAAACCCCCAAGTGGGCGCAATCACGAAGACACAGCACACACACCAAAAATTTAGAGGCAGTTCAGCTGGCTCTGGATTTCTTGCATAATCATGCTATCATTTCCTGCTCATACGTCTCATCGTCTACACCTATTGGACATAACTTTCTTTAAAACGCTAAAAAGCAGCTACAATGAAGAAGAATCTTCGTGGCAATGTTCACATTCTAGCAGTGACGTAAAGCAAGTAAACGTTGCACAACTTCTGGGTAATGGATGTCCCAGATCAGTTTGTACGCACATAACACTAAAAAGTTTTAAGTCAATAGACTTTAGGCCGTGTTATCAGAGATGAGAAATTTGTAGCTACTACTGTACATACTGTTGATCAATCAGACCAAGAGTGGGGTGATGGAACTGAAGCCACAATATAAAAAATGAGGACGTCCGCCTAACGTTGAAACATGCCTGAGCCGAGTAAAAACTAGCTAAGAGACTCGTTTCTCTCCTTTTATACAATTTCCCTAAAAAAATTAAAAAAAATAGCGCGGTCGGGATTTTTGGCTTCAATGGGGCAGGTTGAGCCACTGCGGCTCATTTCACAATCGATAACCTTTAGCTGACATCACCAGGAGGTGGTTATCAATACACTTTTGCATGTTTATTCTAGCTTTGGCACTGTCACATTGACGATGAGACACACACATTGCTTCGCCATTACATATAACATGGTGTAAGTCGACGTTGCTGGGGTACTGAGGCGATTACAGAAGGCACATGAAACTTCTCCTGAGTATGAATTACGTATAACCGATATAACCGATGCACTTTTACATGTTTACTCTAGCCTTGGTACTAAAAAATGGTTCAAATGGCTCTGAGCACTATGGGACTCAACTGCTGAGGTCATTAGTCCCCTAGAACTTAGAACTAGTTAAACCTAACTAACCTAAGGACATCACAAACATCCATGCCCGAGGCAGGATTCGAACCTGCGACCGTAGCGGTCTTGCGGTTCCAGACTGCAGCGCCTTTAACCGCACGGCCACTTCGGCCGGCTCCTTGGTACTGTCACATTGACAATGGGACAGAGAAATTGCTTCGCCATTGCATACAACAGGATCTAAGCCGACGTTTCTATGGTACTGAGCCGATTACGGTAAGTGCATGAAATCTCTCCTGAGCATAAATTACTTGTAACCGATGCAACTTTGCATGTTTATTCTAGCCTTTGCACTGTCACATTGACATTGTTTGTTGAGAAGCGGCCGCTAAGTCGCGTCTACACAGAGGGGCCTCCCAAGAGCGTGGTGCAGGCAGTTGACGGGAGTTTTCGCACAGTCTGGAGCCGGGTGCAGCAGCACTGTTTGCAGCAACACACGCGGGGTGCGGATCGGCACGACGTCTTCTTCGGGTCGTCGTTAACTCCTCTTCCTGGGCAGAAGGCAAAGGTCTGGTTCACTTATGTTGTGCGTAACTACTTGTTCAGCTCTGTGCACCGATTTCCCACTCTGCAAGCTGTTTGAACAGATGTTCGTGTTTATGTTCATTGAGTCGCTATGCACGCCTCGGTACTTGAGTCTGTGATTTTAGGAACAATGTGCTGCTCTGTCTGGACTGTGTGATTTTGAAGTAATTGTCTTAATCTGCTGGCCAGCGTTCTCTCTCAAAAAATTTGCGTGATTAATGTAATTATCGTTACGTAGTTGTCATGCGTAGTTATATCAGGGGCCTGCATTTATATAGTTTTTTTTGTCTAATTGTGTTTGTTCTAAAATTCTAATGCCAGAGAACTACTTGTTGTAAGTTTTAATCTTTGTTTTCAGGATGTTTTAAAAACTGATGGCCTCTCTCGGTTATTACTATTATCCAGCCCTTTTAAGCATGTTGTGAGCTCTGGATAGTGTTAAGATCGTAGAGAGTTGTTTATTACATTTCTTCCTGGAAGAAATTACAGCTCGCTTTCTGTAGTTCTGTTAACGAAGCTTGTTTCCTATGCCGTATGAACTTATTGGAAATGTTCTATAGGTGCAATCATCATTAAATAATAACTTTGGGTGTAGGATATTTAGTCACTTTTCTTTCTTTGTTGTTAACAACACTCACTAAGTTGCTGGGAGAATGTTTCATGTCGGCGGATTCTCACCGAATGGTTCTGGCCGTGTGCTCGGCTCTCGAGCATTTCCTAGCTTGGCTTGCTGTTTGTTTGCAGCCGCACGTCCTGGCTGTCTCATGCTCGAGTTGAGTATTTTACGTTATCTCACTTGCACTGTAAATGAAATTTCTGTCGGCTAAGAGGCCTTTGATTAACTGGTTCCGCACACGAAGTTTTCCCTTTAATGTTTAGTTATTTTACTTTTTTTTTTATTTAGACGTCAAGTTCCTTAGGACAAAATTAAGGAGCAAATCACCAAGGTCATGGAACGTCTCATAAAAGTAATAACAGACAAAAATAAAATGTTTATAAACCCGAAAAAGTCAAGCCATAAGTTTAAGTAAACGCAATCAACAATACAACAAGAGTCAGCTTCATTTTTCAAGGAACTCCTCGACAAAATAGAAGGAGTGACCCATGCGGAAACTCTTCAGTTTCGATTTGAAAGCGCGTGGATTACTGCTAAAGTTTTTGTATTGTAGTGGTAGCTTATTGAAAATGGATACATCAGTATACTGGACACCTTTCTAAACAAGAGTTAAGGAAATACGAATCAAATGCAGGTTTGATTTCTGCCGAGTATTAACTGATTGAAAGCTGGGATAAGCTAAGATTGTTAACAAGAAATGACAGTAAGGGATACACACATATTGGGAGGCCAAAATACCCAGACTTGTGCACAGGGGTCGACAAGAAGTTCGTGAACTTACACCATTTATTACCCGAACCGACCGTTTCTGGGCAAAAAGTATCCTTTTAGAATGGAAAAATAAGCAAAGTAGACTAATTTTCGTGTCGAACGATCACTCACTTCACATCGTTCGAATAGTAAAAATTGCAGCATTAAGTGTTTGAACAAGATCCTGAACGTGGGCTATCCACGAAAGTTTACTATCTATCTGAACATCTAGAAATTTGAACTGTTCAGTTTCACTATCATCATATGCCCATTCCGTAAAATTAAAACATCGGGTTTTGTTGAATTGTGTGTTAGAAACTGTAAAAACTGAGTCTTACTGTGATTTAGCATCAGTTTATTTTCTACAAGCCATGAACGTAGGTAATGAACTGCAGTATTTGAAACCGAGCCAATGTTGCACACAACATCCTTTACTACCAAGCTAGTGTCATCAGCAAACAGAAATAATACTAGAGGGCATATCATTTGTATAAATAAGGGACAGGAATGGCCCCAGCACTGATCCCTGGGGCACCCCACTTCACAGAGCCCCACTCAGACCTCACATCACAGCCATTCTCAGCTCGGTATAGCGGAGCACCACTTAAATAATTTGACAATTTGTAACACCATAGCTCTAATACTGTACTGATTTATTTTGCTTTTGTTTCATTTAATGTTACATTGCTGTGCTTCTGTAAATGTGTGTGATTGAATCGATAACATAAAATTGTATACTGCTTTCTTTATACAAACTTTGATGTCATGGTTTGGTTCTATGCTGTGTAGCATATCTTTCATTTAAACTCTTTGTCCCATTTGGAGGGAACAAAACTTACGGTATATAATTGTAATTTTGTGTGAATAATTTTTTGTAGACATGTTAATATGTGCAAATGTTCTGTGTTATTCAATGCGTTTGTTTGCTGTTATGTAAACTGCTGATCCTCACTTAGGAATCTTAGTAATTTTGTGTATAAGAGGTAGTGTAGCGCGCGCAAATTGTGGTTGGCCTAGGTGGAAAAGGTGGAACTGATAGTCAGTCGGAGACGAGCCACGAGTCGGGGACGAGCTACGAGTCTGTGCACTGCCATGTAAAGGATGCGTATTGTGCTGATTCCGAGAGAGGCTTTTCCTACTTCTTTCCAAGGCCTCGGATGGATGGATAAGTAGCTGGAACTATTCTGGAATTTGTATCTATCATCGCCACCAAGAAATGACAGAGTCCAGCAATTCTGCCTGCAATTCCACCTACCAACATGCAGTTGCCACCACACTGCGCAATCATTGCAACGTAATACTATAATGATGTATAGTGAAGGATCAACTTAATGGATGTGTTATTGTGCTCAAATATAAGGTAATTTATATCTGAACTTATGTACCTACCTTGATTTTTCTCCTTATCATAACACCTCTCAGGTTCCTTTCCGTTTGAACTAAAGTAATTACCGAGTGTCCCTACTGAAAGAACATTTATGACCAATGTTATGCTAATTAATGCCTCTTGAACTTAGTTAAAGGAAAGTTAAAGCTAATGTGGCAAGAGAGTGAGTTAAAGTAAATGTTGTTTGCTGAAAATAATTTTCCTATTAAAACTGCTTATTAAAGTGCTGTTGCCAACTACAAAATTAAAAGTTCTTAAGACTGAGGCTTCTAAAGTTTTGCTTAGCAAATGATCACCTTGATATCTGTAGTAAATTCAAAAAGGTGAGTCAGTTTCTTGCAATTTTGTCAACATGGTGTTTCGCTGTAGTAAAAGCGGAAGACTGCAGTTGTGAAACGTTACATACTCATGTTTGTTAAGTGTATGTCTCTCTTGTGTATAGGAAGTGCATATTAATAATATAACAAGATCCACAGTTTGTCTATTGTATTAATGCTGGGTATCAAGTAATGGGAAGACCACTAATTATAAAAAACCATAATTTGTTTAAAGCCTGAAAGTAATAGGGTGTTTTGGTATCGCTTATAATTTTGCAAATAGTTTGTGCTGCTCCAACTGTTAGTTTCAATCTTACCGTAAACATATGAGTGTGTCAGAGTTCATTGCACTCGCGTGTGGCCATGTATAGGTTGTGTTTATCCATTAGAGTTACTAATAACTATTTGCTTGCACGAGAATGTTAATCATTCTCTTGCCTAGTTAGGCTGGCGACCGTTGCCTTTATCAGTTAAACGGTGCAGATAGGCAAAATTTTGTTTTTTACTGTTCAAATATTTACGCAATTCTGATTTTCATTTCCGATAAGCCACCTCCGTTAGGAATAACACGGTCAACATAACAAAATTCCTCTCAGAGGGTAACACTGCTCTGTTGCTTTATACCATAATTGCTATAACAAAATAGTTTTATTTCACAACCTGTTTCCAGCTTTAAGGTTATGGTACAGTAGTAGCAGACGGAAGTGTTATAAATTCAGAGGCATCCTTTACCAGGATACAGATTAGCTGGCCGTTTTTCAAGGAATTCCTTGCTGGGTGGGGAAGTGGCAATGTATGAAAGAAAGAGTATTCCATTTGAGTCCATAGACATATCACAACACTGCACTGAAACAGACATTTGAATGTTGTGCAGGGGCAGTTCAATTTAGTGAAACTAGACTTCTAATTGTCGTTTATAGGGCTCCTAACTCTGACTTCAGAGCATTTCTGCTCAAGCTAGAGAGGGTCCTTGATTCAGAAATTAGTTATAGATGTTATAGATGGTGACTTCAGTATAAATTTTGAATATGATGGTGCAAGAAAAAGGATGTTGGTAGATCTCCTAAATTCATATGATCTGATCGAGACGGTGTTTTTTCCATCCAGGGTGCAGGGGAACAGTAGCACAGCCATAGACAATATTTTTATTCATTCTCCATTACCAGATGGGCATTCTGTTACTTAAAGGGTGAATGGCCTTTCAGAATATGATGCACAAATTTTAACACTATAAAGCTTTCGTACTCAAACAAATGTCACAGACTATTACAAACTACGTAGGAAAGTTAATTCGTCACCAATAGACAGTTTTTTAAACCTCGTCAAGGAACAAGAGTGGCTGGATGTTTATAGTGCCGATAACATACTAGATGATAAATATAATGCATTCGTTAACAAATTTGTCATACTCTTTGAGAGTTGCTTTCCATTAGAACGTTCTAAGCGGGGTACCAGCTGTAAAGGCAGCCTGTGTGGCTGACTAGTGGGATAAGGATATCATGTAGCACAAAGTAGGAATTTATCAAAATTTTAGAAGTAGTCACAATCAGGCTAAAAAATGGTTCAAATGGCTCTGAGCACTATGGGACTCAACTGCTGAGGTCATTAGTCCCCTAGAACTTAGAACTAGTTAAACCTAACTAACCTAAGGACATCACAAACATCCATGCCCGAGGCAGGATTCGAACCTGCGACCGTAGCGGTCTTGCGGAAATCAGGCTAGAGTAGCCCATTACAAACAGTACTGTAATGTGCTTAAAATGTTATTACGAAGGCAAAAATTGTGTGGAACTCAAACAGAATAGCTAATTCACATTTAAAACCATATGGTCAGTTTTGAAGGAAGTGTCTGGTCAGCAACACAAGGTCGGCGATATAAAGTCAGTTCGTAGTAACAATATTTCTGTTACTGATAAATCATATATATATATATATATATATATATATATATATACATCGGCACACTCAACGTGAACACACTGATGAAGACAGGAAAGATGAAACAACTGACAGACATTCTTGAAAAATTTCAAATCAAAATATGTGCACTGCAAGAAACACGATTCACAGACGAAGACCATTTCAACACGGAGAATTTCAGAATATACAAAGGAAAACCATCGAGACAACTGAAAAACCTAAGGCTTTTTGGCACAGGATTTGCAGTACACAGGTCCATCACGGACAGCATAATCGACTTTTCGTCACCAAACGAAAGAATCAGCACCATCACAGTGAAATCAGCCAATAAATCCTACACAATAATCAACGCACATGCACCGACTAATGACTACAACAGGAAAAATCAGGACGAAATTGATGACTTCTGGACGACAATGGAAGAAACTATCAGAAAAATTCCTGCACATAGAGTCAAAATAATACTGGGAGACTTCAACGCCAAACTCGGAAAAGAAAAGATATACAGACATATCACACGAAAACATACTCCACACAAGGACACCAACAAAAACGGAAAACATCTGATAGACTTCTGCAAAAGCCACGACCTCGCCATTATGTCAACAAAATTCAAGAAACCAACACGAAAACTTACCACATGGAAATTCCCCAGCGGACAGCAAGAACTACAAATCGACCACGTAATAGTGCAGAAAGACTCACAAAAAGAAATTTTGAACATAGACACCCGTAAAGGCTACTTCGACTCAGACCACCACCTACTACAGATCAGGATTCGTCTTTTGCCCAAGAAAAAGCTCCAGAAGAACAAAATTGTTCGACCAGATCCAGAATACGTTACTTTAAACCAGACACAAATATTACACAAAATTAAAATGGAGAAAACGACAGACTGGACACAACTTTCACGAAGAATCCGAGAGGCCATCAAACTAGCACAAGCACCACGAACACGGAAACACCGTTGGTGGAACCACACATGTGACCAAGCTATTGACCAACGAATCAGTGCATGGAAAAAATTTAGTTGCCATAAATCCCAAGAGAATTGGATGAACTTCTTGAAAACACAGAGGCAATCAAGCAAAATCATTCGCAGTGAAAAACGACAGTATGACAAACGGCGACTGACAGAGATCGAATCGGACTTCATGAAGAACAATACAAGAAACTTCTACAGAACGTTCAGAGAAAATATGACTGGATATCAACCACCCAACTTGTGCTTCAGAAGACCGGATGGAACCCTAGAAACCAATACCAAAAACAATTGTGACATTCTGCCAAAGTACTTTGAAAAACTGCTCAACACGGACCCCCCCATGGAAGAAATAATGACAGAAACGAGCACATACAATCCAGATAGTGAACCTCCAACTCTAGAAGAAGTTAAAGAAATAATAAAGTCACTCAAGAATCGTAGAGCACCAGGAGAAGATGGCATCATCGCGGAAATCTGGAAGTTACAAGACCCAGAACTCACCAAAGACATCCACAGGATCTTGGAAGACATCTGGAAGACCATGAAAATTCCTGACTGGAAAACTGCCCTGATACACCCACTACACAAAAAAGGTGACAAGACTAACCCGAACAATTACAGAGGAATATCCCTATTACCGGTCACATACAAGATCCTCTCTAAAGCTTTACTGAACAGACTAGAATGCCAAACCGACCACTTGATTGGCGAATACCAAGCAGGCTTCCGTAAAGGGCGGTCTTGTGCGGAACAAATTTGGAACCTGAAAATGATTTTACAACACAAACAGAACCTGATCATTACCTTTGTTGACTTCAAAAAGGCGTACGACTCTATCGACCGGAAAACTCTCTTCAAAATTCTAGCAGAATACAAAGTAGACAACAAAACACGGGCTATCATAGAGCAAACTTTAACCAACACGACCTCCAAAGTAAAGTTCTGTGGGGAACTATCAGAGCCCTTTGAAATTCGCACAGGTGTCCGACAAGGCGATGGCCTCTCACCTCTCCTTTTCAATCTGGTGTTAGATAAGGTCATAAAAGAATGGGAAACATCACAACAGGGGATAACCTTAGGAAACCTACAGATTAAATGCCTGGCTTTTGCAGACGATTTGGCGATTGTCACGAAAGGTATAAAGGAAACAAAAGACGCTATTGAAAAACTGCACGAAATTGCTGCCAAAACTGGACTACAGATCTCTTACGAAAAGACACAGTTTATGAGCACAAAGAAACTCTCATCTCTGAACACAAAGTATGGCACGATTTACAAAACGGCAAACTTCAAATACCTCGGTGAAACACTACAAATGAATGGACATAACAGAGACTCAAACGAAGAAAGAAAGACTAAACTGGACAAGGCATACAAAGTAGTGTGGAATCATTACAACAAGAAGTCTATCTCACAAAAAGCCAAATTACGCCATTACGACACGGTGGTGCTCCCCGAGGCACTATATGCAGCAGAGACCACACTAATCCTAGGGCATACACGTATCAGACAATTAGAAAAAGTAGAACGGAAAATACTTAGGAAAATATTTGGCGCAACTAACAACAATGGAATATGGATCAAGAAACCTACAAAGGAACTGTACAAACATACGGAGACAATCACAGAAAAGATTAGAAAACGCAGACTACAATTCTATGGACACCTATACAGAATGCCATCACACAGGCTGACCAAACAGATCTTTGACTGGGTAACCACTAGAAACAACAAATGGGTGGCAGAGGTAGAAAACGACCTGAACCAGCTCAACATAACAGCAGACACAATAAACGACAGAATAAAGTTCAGAAACATCATTAAGAAAAGTAAACTACATGAGATACAATGCGACAAACGAACAGGCATAAAATGGACCGAAGAACGCAAGCAAGATCACAGCCAGAAGATGAAAGAAATATGGGCAACCAAAAAGGCAATCAAGATGAAGCCGAAGACACAAAGCCGACAAGAAGCATGGACAGAGGACCGGAAACAGAAACACAGCGAGCGAATGAGGGAAGTTTGGGCAGCAAGGAAGGCAGCAAAAGGAACTGGCCATGTAGTTTAGTCCAAATGCGCTCTTTAAGGGCAAAACACCAATAATAATAATAATATATACAATATTTAACAATCATTTGCTGAGCATTGCTGGTGAATTAAATAAGCAGTTAGTTTCTAAAGGGAATCATATAACTCTTTGGTAAACGCCTTTCCTAGATTGGTATCTGAAATACTCCTCTCTGTTACAGACAAGGAGGGATTGAGTCAATAATTAAATCACCGAAGACTAAGGACTCTCTTGGATATGATGGAGTGCCTAGCAGAATATTAAAGTACTGTGCGCCACAAGTTAGCCCTGTATTTAGCCATGTTTGTAATTTTTCTTCTAGGATCATTTTATATCACATAATTTGCTATTAAATCTACAGTTTGGCTTTAGAAGTCGTTTAACAACTGTTTTCTCTGTGAGGTACTGGATGGGTTAAACCAAAGGTTTTGAACGCTAGGCATATTTTTTGATTTAACTAAGGTGATTGACTGTGTTGAACACAAATAATTGCACCAGAAGTTGGACCATTACGGAATACGGACAGTAGCTCACAATTGGTTCACCATGTGGCCTGATCTTCCAGACCCTGAAATACTTAGATAACAGAGAGTAGGAATTTGGGAACTTATATAAAGCAAAAGTAAATAAATATGTAATAATAGTAATAATAATAACAATAATAATAATAAAACATCTTGGTCATATCACATACATTAGCTCAACGTCTCACTCTTAACACTGAAGCTGACTCGGTTTTTCAGGTAAGCGAATGCACACTTACGGTGTGTACAGTGGGAACCAGAAATCGTCGCTATTGTTTCGATGTCACCTGATGTCTGTGTATTGCTACATTACGAAATAACGTGTGTATAATGTGTGCAGTGAATGCTAGTGAGAAATGAATGAACAGTGAAACACAATTTTTTTACATTATCAGACTACTTGTTTTAAAAATATTTTTGTAAACGAAGAATAAACCGAACTTGGTTGTCCAGTTATAAACAGACTGACCTTGCAAAGCCATCTGTATCTGACGATAGTGATTTAGGCTTCTCATGATCTCGCTAAAATACTTCGGGCATATTCCAGCATGGTTCATTCTATAAGGCCACAGCCGACTATACGTCCCACCGCTATCAAAGCGACCTGTATGTTAATGGCAGTATATATTAATCATGCTTTTTTTCTTGCTCTTACATTGTAATAGCATAACACGTCTAATGAAAATCAGCCAAGAATTACTACGACTGATGATACAATGAAGGCTTTCAGGACTGAATGTGTTAGATGCTTGCGAGTCTTCCTGGTTGTGTGGCTATGGTTCATAAAACTTTTATCAGTTTCTAACGTTTCGTCCAGTACTGCACTGGTTATTTTCAGAAGCGCTCCTAGTTCTGTTGAAATTTGCCGACTGACGGATCCGATGCCGTATGGCACCATAAATGCTGTGGAAAAAGGGGCGTGGTCGAGTTTACACGTGATCGGCAGAGATGTCAAACTCTCCCATCTATAACGGATAAACGCCCTACTCTGTCGGCATGTGGGACATACAGAATGTCGTGTACTTGTGGTACTGTCAACATCATAATTACCAAGGAAAGCGTAAATACACGGCTGACGGGCGGTGAAAGTCTTTGCCGATCAGGGAAAACAGAAATATCAGCTCTAGCATGAAGTGAGGTTCGCCGAAACCAAAATTTTTACTACAACGACTAACTGTTATTCACGACTACGTAGATAATCCATCGAAATATATAAAGATGGGGATAATTTTAACAGAAAACAGAAGCGATTAAACATATATGATGTACGTGATCGACAGAAAGTTTTATCTGTGACATAAAGCAATCGATAGTTAAGTTACGGCCGCCTTTTGTGACCGAGCGGTTCTAGGCGCTTCAGTTCGGAGCCGCACGACTGCTACGGTCGCAGGTTCGAGTCCTGCCTCGGGCATGGATGTGTGTGATGTCATTAGGTTGGTTAGGTTTAGGTAGTTCTAAGTTCTAGGGGACTGATGACCGCAGATGTTAAGTCCCATAGTGCTCGGAGCCATTTGAAACATTTGAAGTTAAGTTCCATCTCTAAAAAGATTTCTCTATGCCGATCCCATGTAAACTCGACCACGCCCCTTTTCCACAGTATTTATGTCACTCCATGACTCGTCAGGAGTCAGGGAAACCTCTGAAGTTTTCCACTGGGGCTATAGACGATATGTGAGGAAGTGAAGAATTTCTTGGATCAAGGGGGTCAATCTAGACGGCTCATCAGCAGCTATTACTACTACTAACGGTAAACGCAGGTCCTCTGTCGTAATTACCTGTGCCTCTGAGTTGATTATTGTTTCTCAAGTATCTGAGAAGTGGGCACGGAGCGTTAAACTTAGTGTTCCACTTGCAACAGTTAGGGAAAGACGGTAGCACCGGAGGGACAGGTGTGGCAGACACCCTCTTTTAGACACCCGAGGAGCGTATTGGCCGATGTTTCCCACGTCAGCACATAATCACTCGACAGAGGGGCCGGTGCGGTGGATCCTGGGAAATCGGGCGGGCGCCCGGCGGCGCTGCTAGGCGGTAGCCCGAGGTCGGCGGAGGAAGGCGTAGCCTGTGGGAACGCGCATTGTGCCGGCAGGAAGCCGCGGAGGAAGCGTGGTCCAGATGCGCCTGGACAAAGGCGGCCGCCTGGGAACCTGCGGGCAGCCTCCTGCGCCCGCGCAGGTGCGCCGTGTTTACTGGCCGCAGGAGGCAGGAGTCAGCCCCTTCAAGGCACCGCCGCGCCGCGCCGCGCCGGCCAGTACCGACACTGTTTGCGCGCTTTCGTCACACTTGTTTGCGCCCTCTCTGTGTAAACTATTACACTTCGCTTTTGGCCTCCTTTACTCCCGTCAAACGTAACAGATACCAGATCTGGAAGAGTGTGTGCTGACAGCTGAAAGCGGAGGAAACGTGCTACTTTATCTGAGCACACACAAAGTTTTCTCGTCCTAAAGGAGTTCCATTCTGCACGAGAAGAAGGTAATCTAATAACTGGCTCAAATGGCTCTGAGCACTATGGGACTCAACTGCTGAGGTCATTAGTCCCCTAGAACTTAGAACTAGTTAAACCTAACTAACCTAAGGACATCACAAACATCCATGCCCGAGGCAGGATTCGAACCTGCGACCGTAGCGGTCTTGCGGTTGCAGACTGCAGCGCCTTTAACCGCACGGCCACTTCGGCCGGCAAATCTAATAACTGTTTTTTCTTTTACTTAATTGTCACCAATCACATTTTTAGTCACTGGTTTCTTTTGTGAAAGGCAGTCATCTTTAACTCTACAAATAATAGTGATGAAAATAAGCAAAACTAATAGACGAACAAAACCTTTGCAAAGTAAAGTGTCAAACCAAATGTTGCCGCATTAAGAGACTCGAAACAAAAATGGTACAAATGGATCTGAGCACTATGGGACCTAACTTCTGAGGTCAGCAGTCCCATAGAACTTAGAACTACTTAAGCCTAACTAACCTAAGGACATCACACACATCCATGCCCGAGGCAGGATTCGAATCTGCGACCGTAGCGGCCGCGCGGTTCCAGACTGTAGCGCCTAGAACCGCTCGGCCACTTCGACCGGCAGCCTCGAAACAGCTTAGAGACATGTCCTATTGACTGAGGTAAGGCCTGAAAGAGCTTAAAACACGCAGGCTTTTAGATGTTCTACAGATATACAGTAAGGTAACCGCATTTTTCTTGTGGGTGTATTCTCTCTCTAAAAATAAGATGAAAAGTGAAATAAGGTAAAAAGTGAACCTTAGTTATACATCATCTGTAACTTACGACAGAAAGAGACAAAAGGAACGATCGCTAAAATATGTGTCATCATTCAGTGCTAGTGCGGAATGCGAAAGTAAGAAAGTGATGTGACATTAAAATGTACATAAATAGGAGATAAAGAGTAAGACAGCAAACCATCATTACTAGCAAAATCATGGAAAGGCATACAGCATACCAGAAATTACACTGCCGGAGAAAAAATTGTACATCTGGATTTTGATCCGGTGGCAGCAAATACCACGTGGGGGATGGTGGTTTCATCTTTTTCCGTCAACAGATAACATGGTGGCATAGCTACCAGAGTGTATATCTGTGTTTTAGCCTTTAATAAACGTGCTCACAGGCAGAAGACTCGATATGATGCAGCCGTGAGAAGCAAGCAGGGAGCCATACAACGGAGACGCACTCGTGCTTCCTGCAGCCGAGTGATCAAGTTTGGGAGAGGTCAATTTGTGACCTTCCGAGCGACGGGATGGTCCTTTCGGAGAATTGCCACCCAACCTGGACGTTATGGGTCAATTGGGCAGCGATACTGGAATCAGTCGTCATGTAGACAATCTCACACGCGTAGAAGAGATTCTGGACTTCCACCCAGCACAGACTGCCGCCAGGATCGTCATATTGTAGGGGTAGCACTGGAAGATCGTACAGCTATCTCAGCACAGAGTACTGTGAGCTCAGATGTGTCAACACTATTGGAAACCGGTTATTAGCAGTGGGACTACGGGCACACACACCTCTAGTCCATCTTCCACTCACGCCACATTCATCAAAGTATATGGCCCGATTGGTGCCATTGAGGAACCACTTGGAAGATGCAACGGCGCGCTATGGTCTTCAGCGATGAAAGCAGATTCTACCTGTACACAAGTGATGGTCGTTTGTGGGTACGACGTATAGTGAGTACTGTCTCGTAGAGTACATTGGTCCACGACACACTGGCCTCTCTGAGTCCTCTTGGTCGAGGGGACCAAAACTACACCTCCACCTTTGGTGTTTTTGATAGGACGCTGATCAGCATTCGGTACATGCAGAGTGTCGTTAGACCCGTTACTTTGTTGTTCTTGTAACGGAAAGGTGATGTGCTGTTCTAACAGGGTAATGGTCACCCGCACACTGCCCATCAGACTCTATGTGCTCTGCAAGACGTGCAGCAGCTTCATCACAATCTCCAGACTCATCTCCAATCGAGCGAGTGGTATGTGACGGCACGAGAAGTGAGTGGTACGACCCGTCAACCAATAACTCTTACAGAGCTGCGTGAAACAGTTAAAGCAGGCGTGACGTAACGTATCCCAGGACACAATTCTCCATCTGCGCTAACGGCTGCGTTGCCGCCTTTGGAGACTATATCAAGAAGTAATATGGGTGCTCCAGCACGGATTGATACCTGATAACTCAGAACCGCTTGTGCTGCTGGTCTGTAAATGTTATCATTTAATGTAGTCCATATGCTCTGTTGCTAGAATATATCGTGAATAAACTGTAAACCTCTAATAGGTTGTACTAATTTTTGCGACGAAGTATTTTCAAAGAATTACGAAAGCGAATGTCCAGTATAGTGAAGTGTAATAAGACAGAAGAATATTGAGGAAAACTTTTAGGTCCAGTAACAAGCAAATAAGCCTGGAAATTAAGAAATAATGAAGCATACTGAAATAAAGAAAAGACAATAGAGGAAAATATGGAAGAGACAAACGACATTTTCTCGGCATTTATAATGGATGGATTATCATGAGCTAACAAAATAACTCTGCAAGCACTTACAAGAACAGAAATTAGAATAGGCCTGACCTGAAAAGTTAAAAAAAGATTTAGGAATTCAGAATATAAAAGCAGAAGAACCAGTATAAATTTTCGGAAGGGAAGTTTGAAATATGTTGGATTATAAGGCAGAAACGATGACAGAACAGGTGTGAAGCGGTCTGAAGACAGAAGAAGAGACAAGATGAAAAGATAACAGTACATTGTAGAAAAGGAAAAGACCAAATAAGGAGCTGAAAGAATCATGTAGTCCCCTGTTGGCCAAAATGGAAGGAAAAAACGAGGGTCGCGTTTGCCCATCAGGAAGCGCCATTTTCGTCGGGCTGGGGTGTGTGTAGCCGATTCCTGGTTGTACAACACACGTATAAGGTGGTCGGAGTTGACTGCGCAGGCGTCTCACGATCCCTGTGGCAACGGCAATGGCAGCTGGCCGATTTAAGTGGGTAGCAAGAGAAGTGTAATTTGCCTGAACGAAGCATATCATTCTGATTACTGAAATGTTCATCTCTACTGAACTCTTTTCGTTCGCTAGTGATTTATCCGGTCCCTTCCTATTGACGAATAAAGCTTTAGTAAAGATATACAAGTAACACTAAACTCTATGGTTATCATCTAATGAAAAAAGAATTAATTCACGAATCACGGAGATGCACGCAACAAATATCTTGCAAGTCACAAAATGATATGGTAACTACTGTTTCAAAAGTGGGAAACTACACTGAAATCATCAAGCGTCAGAAACGCAACTGGAGTGTCGCCTCCAGCGGACATTACATGGCAAAAGAAAGTAGATAGAGACGGGACAGTTGATGCTGCGAAAAGAATTTGGCAGAGCACTGACTGACCTAAGCCGAAACGACTTCTTTGGAGCAGACGACATTCCCTGAAAATCACTGACATCTTTGGAAGAGCCAACCTTGGCAGAACTGTTACACCTCGTGTGCAAGATATGAGACTGAGAAGATACCTCAAATGTAATGATTCCATTCCAAAGAAGGCTAGTGCTCACGGATTTCAGCACTACGGAACCAATAGTTTAATAAGACATGGTTGCAAAAATGACACGAATTATTTATACGTGAATGGAAAAACTGATAGAAGCTGATCTTGTGGAAGATCAGTTTGGATTACGGTGAAATGGAGGAACACTTTTCTTAGAAGAAAGATCAAGGAAAGATAAACCTTCGTTTATATCAATAGTACAGAGAGTTTTTGACAGTACTGAATGGAACAAGCATTTAAAACTCTGATGGTGGCAGGAATACAATTCAGGGAGCGAAACGTTATTCACAACTTCCACAATTAGTCGAAGGGCAGCAGTAATGAGAAGGGCATGAGTCATTGTTGTAGCTTATCCCCGATGGTATTTAGTCTGTACATCAAGCAAGCGCTAAAGGGAACCAATGAGAAGTTCAGGGAGAAGTAATAAAAACTTCGATGTTTGCCGATGACATTGTATCTATCAGAGCAAATGACTTAGAAGAACAGTTGAACGATATGAACAGTGTCTCGAAAGGAGGATTCAAGATGAATGTCAACAAAAGCAAAACAAGGGTACTGGAATGTAGTGCATTTAAATCATATGAAGCAGAGGGAATGAGGTTAGGAAATGAGACACTAAAAGTAGAACGTGAGTTCTTCTATTTGGACCACACAGTAACTGATGATGGTCGAAGTGGAGAGGATACAAAATGCAGAATGGCTATAGCAAGGAAAGCATTCCTGAAAACCATTAACTTTTTTACATCTAGTATAAAGTTAAATGTTAGGAACTTTGCTCTGAAGGTAGGTTTATGGAATATAGCCTTCTACGGATTCGAACGTGAACGATACGCAAAGACAAGAAAAGAACAGAAGCTTTTGAAATGTCGTGTTACAGAAGAATGATGGAGATCTAGGCGTACTGAATGGAATTGGGAGAAAAGAAGTTTATGGTAGAACTTGAGTAAAAGAAAGGATCGACTGATAGAACACATTCTAAGACATCAAGGAAACATCAGTTTAGTATTGGAGAGGAGTATGGGGGTAAAAACTGCCAGGGGAGACCAAGATACGAGTACAGCAAGCAGGTTAAAATGGATGTGAGTTTCAGCAGTTATCTGTCCTTACAAGTCCATTTCTAACTCACTGATAGAGTTACAGTATCATAGACCAGCCTCGCCACGAGTTGCAACAAAAGTCTTCGGACTGAAGACTCCAACAAGTCGTCAACTCCGTTCTATTACTCGCACTAACAAATACATATACACCCAGACACCTTCCCCGAAGCAAATGAAAACTAGCTCTGATCACTGGATTCCAATGAAGATTATTTAAAGATTTCTCTTTGCTGAGTAATGTCAGTGACGGAACTGGTGATCCCTTCCCATTTACACTCCCAGTTGCCTCCGCTCCACTCCCAGCTTCTCTTGTATTTGGCTGAAAATAATCGATTGTTACATCGGGCCGGACCTCAAACAAACTAGAGCCCGCCTGCCTTATGGTAGGGACTGAAACTAAAAACAAATATTCGCTGGTTGCATTCCTACGACTTTTCGCTGCTGATTTCTCAGCTGTCAACGATTAGTACATATTGAAGGTTGCAACACGCAACATGATTGGCATTCAGCGTTAAATTGCCACTGAATGTGGAAAACTATGCGCTCATATCAGGCGGTTCTTTGGCGATTTTTCAGATGCCTGACCGTGAAAACGCACTATGTATTATTAAACAGATGAACGGAGAATAAACTTGGGAATCTGTTAGATGACGATCACGTTGGCTTTCTGAAAGGTAAGGGCGCCAGAGAGACAGTTCTGACCTTGCAACTGATAGTGGCAAAGTGGCTCAAGAATAATCAAGACGTATTCATAGGGTCTGTCGACGTATGGTGCCAGATGTTCGAAATTATGAGAAAAACATGAATGAGCTCCAGGGAAAGAAGAGTAATATATAATGTGTACAAGAACCAAGAGAGTATAATAAGAACAGGAAGACTAAGAACGAATTTCTCGGATTAAAAAGGGTGTAAGACAGGGATGTGGTCTTTCGCCTCTACTGTTCAATCGATACGTTGAAGAAGTAATAAAGGAAATAAAGGTTCAAGAGGGAGATTAAAATTCAGAGTGAAACAGTATCTATGATATGATTCATTGTCGTCAGTGAAAGTGAAGACGAATTACCCATATTGCTGAATGCAATGAACAGTCTAAAGAGCACAGAACGTGAGGTGAAAGTAAACCGTAGAAAGATGAAAATAATGACGAGTAGAAAAAATGAAGATAGGGATAAACTTGACGTCAATAAGGGTACCTCGGAGTAGTCTAAGGTAAGGAACTGTGGTACGTTGTAGGCAAAGTAATACGTAGCAAACGAGGCAAGGAGCACGTAAACAGGATATTAGCACAGGGGAAAAGGAAATTCCTGGACAAGAGTAGTGTGCTAATATCAAACATCGGCGTTAACCTCAGGAAGAAATTTCAGTGATAGTACGTCTGGGGCACGGCACTGTGTAGTGGTGAATGGACTGTTAGAAAACCGGGAGAGAAGAGAATTGAAGCGTTTGATGGGTGGTGATATAGAAGGAACATTAGGTGGAATGGGAAGGTAATGAGTGAGGATGTTCTTTGCAGTGGTGGTGAAGAACGGAGCACATGGGAAACACTGGCGGCAAGAAGAGACAGGACAGTAGGACAAGTGTTAACCGCCACGGTACTAGAGGGACCTCTACAGGGTAAAAACTGTTGGGGAAGACAGAGAGTGAATTACATCCAACGAATAATGGAGGACGCGTGGTGCAAGTGCTACCCTGGGACGAACAGGTTGACACAAGAGAAGAATTCGTGACAGGCAGAATTTAATCAGTCATAGAACTGAAAAAAAAAAATCGTTTCGGTAAGCCGTTTGGCTTCAACTCACATTAGTTGGTTAGGTATCACATGTGTTAAGTCTACTATATTTGCTAGAGTAACATGCGCGATATTCATGAGTGTGTGAACAGTATGGTGAGGTAATGGTGAGGCCTGACAGGGTGCAAATCTTTTTTCTCTTCGTAGTGTTTTCCAGTTGTCACACCGTTTCCTTTATTGCAAGGTCTGCCTTTTATTTCATTTCAGCTTTGTGTTGGGTATCGTCATTCCCGTCATAGTCTTTCCTTACCCTGCCGGCCGGAGTGGCCGAGCGGTTCTAGGCGCTACAGTCTGGGACCGCGCGACCGCTACGGTCGCAGGTTCGAATCCTGCCTCGGGCATGGATGTGTGTGATATCCTTAGGTTAGTTAGGTTTAAGTAGTTCTAAGTTCTAGGGGACTGATGACCTAAGATGTTAAGTCCCATAGTGCTCAGAGCCATTTTTCCTTACTCTAAGGGAAAGAAGTCGTGTATGTTATCTGTGAGGTGAATTGAGTAAACATCGTTCTGTGTGATACCGTATTTTGACTTCTCGTATGTTTTTCTGTGGCGGAAGTTGATGACGAGAGCTATTTGTCTAAATGAGAGCGGGGAACCGCCTAAGAGCACTTTGTTCAGCAGATATTAATAATAAGTGCGGATTCGATTTCGATCCACGTTTCGTTAATGCTCCGCAGCTTCCTCCCCGCATTTCATAAGCAATTTGTGCATTGAGTTACACAAGGATGTCGCTGCGAATGCAGAAATGTACGGGATACATATTTCACTTTAGTAACTATTTTTAAGGTAAAAAGTTTCACGGAGGTGACTACATTTGTAGGTATTCGCCACAGATATCACTTAGCGATTAAAAATTAGACGACGTCCACATCACCCATCCGTGACACCTCCAGACCAGTTTTACGAGTAGCTGTGCCAGTATTTAACCGCACCGTTTTAACAATTCTTTGTTTGCAAGGCTTATCGGTACATCAGTACAGATCGGTTCCAAGTGTAAATAATGAGGTGCTGTTGTTCCGTAATTATCTATGATAGGCTTTTTATACTAAATATATGAATATAGTGTCTGTCTGCTGTGTGTATTTCCTTGGTCACGAGTACAGTAGTTGTCGGCGTTTCTCAAAGCTAATGCTGCCGTCTAAACCATCTTTTTCTATGCGGATGCGCAAACAGTGCCCGAACTCTTACGGGAATCGGAAAAAAGCCGGGAGTAATGAGTATAATGGCCAGGGCCACTATGAATATACCGCGGGACAATAAGTTGGGAATGTGGGTCTCACGGGAGGCGTGCCAGAGATAAGTCCCAGCAACCGCACTATCCTCTGTGTCCGCGGTGACTCAGATGAATAGCCGGCACGGTGGCTCAGCGTGTTCGGTCAGAGGGTTGCTGCCCTCTGTAATAAAAAAACTGACTGAATCGATCAACAAAGAAGTTCAACGGGGGTCAGGGGACGTCCGCCACGACCAGATGCAACGAACTATGACGGACAAAATGAGAAAAAAGAAGATGGATAGAGCGTGTGCCATGTAAGCAGAAGATCCCGGGTTCGAATCCCGGTCGGGGCACACATTTTCAACTGTCCCCGTTGACTTACGTCTACGCCTGTATGCAGGGGTATGCATTTCATTGTAAGTTAATATCTCCCTATTTTATCCTTTTAATTTCCACAAAAGCGTATTTTTAAATGGATTCTGCAGTATTTCTCATACTGGTACGCTGCCGAAACCTGTCCCTTTATCTGTCAGACCAGGAATCTTCATCTACTCATAAAACGTGCTCCTTAGAGCCTGCGTGCTATTTGCTTACTCAGTGGTAGGTTACTGGAAGCGTTCTGAATCTCACATACAGTTTTCACTGTAGGTTTAGGGCACGGAAAGCTGAGAATTCAACCACTGTCGCGAATTTTCCACCCAGGAAGTTTTAAAAATTGCGTCCAGACCTTCTAACCACGCTTAATGTCATGCAGGAGATATCGTTATGTCGGCTATGTGCAGGATATTTAAGTGGAGACCTTACCGCTCCTGGTATCAACCCGTTGTTGAATTATCAAGGGTGGCGGATGTAGGGGCCGAGAAGGCACGTAATCTACCCCCGAGAACACTAAATGGACTGGCACATATTGGTTGACAGGCAGTTCCAGATACTTCACAAGCAACGATACCGTGAAAAAATGTGTGCAGAAGGTCTGAAAAACAACTATAGTAACTGATAATTCATGACCTCGAAGAAACAGAAGTGTGTACATAATTTGGCTCTTTCAATATAAAAGGGGGGGATCAAAGTGTTTCTTTTACAGGGCGTTGCTGCAGAGTACATGCAACGACTCCGATGCGGGAACATGCGCATCAACGTGTAGGCGAGAGATTGGTGTGGAATTCGCGGTTTGCCGACGTGTATGCGCTAAATGCAGCAATGTGAACTATGACGACGTTATTACCAAACGGATCCAAACAGGAGCAACCTGCTGTTTTTCTATTCTTGAATGCCGAAGGACAAACACCGATAGAAATCTATCTGAGAAAGAAAAATGTGTCTAGTCGATCATGTCTGTCTAAAATCACCGTTCTGGAAATGGTGTCAAGTTCCGTGCTGGTCGCGATTCGACCCAAGATGCCGGTCAATATGGGAGGCCGGCCTTATCTGTTCCCAAAGGTGGAGACAATCGAGCACCCGCCCTATAGTCCTGATATCTCCTCGTGATTACCAAGCCTTCGGTCTCTTAGAAAAGGCCTTGAACTGCCGACTAACGAGTATCTTCAACCTGGCGTGTCGGTGTGATGATTGCCTCAATCCTCATGGTGATCTTGTCTGATTGTTGTAGCGATCGAATACGAGCTTCCAACGGAAAATTTTTGAACGTCTCTAACGATATGTAAAAAAAAAGAGCACCCATCTTTGATTAGTAATCAAAACGTCCTCAGTCCCGGGTTAGAAAGCCGTCACAGCTTAAACTGTGATTATCAGCATTGGGGGGCCGAACACTTCCGGCAGAAGAAGCTACCCTCATTCTGCCAACGTGCCAACGGTCTCGTCAAAGAGCGCCGAGGGGTGGATAGAGGTTCAGGACATTCCATTGTCCTAGGGGTGGGAACTGCCCTTAAAGGCAGAAGAATCAGCAATGGCCGGCAGCATGAGGATGCAGAATTCAATGGAAACCATTGCATTAAAGACACATAACGTATATCCACAGGACGTGTGGCCTGTAACTGAAAATGTGTCATGATGATCTCAATATTGGCAAAACATTCCGCAAATAGTCCCCCATTCGGTTCTCCGGCAGGGGAGGGACTGCCAAGGCGGAGGTTACAATGAGAAAAAGAATGAACAACCAACGAAAGAACAACGTTCTACGAGTCGGGCTGTGGAATGTCAGAAACCTGAACGTGGGAGGTAACCTACAAAATCTGATATGGATTAGGCAATGGCTCTTTCTAGATATATTAAAAAAATGGTTCAAATGGCTCTGAGCACTATGGGACTCAACTGCTGAGGTCATTAGTCCCCTAGAACTTAGAACTAGTTAAACCTAACTAACCTGAGGACAACACTAACATCCATGCCCGAGGCAGGATTCGAACCTGCGACCGTAGCAGTCTTGCGGTTCCAGACTGCAGCGCCTTTAACCGCACGGCCACTTCGGCCGGCCTCTAGATATATTAGAGGTCAGCGAAGTGAAATGGAAAGGGGACAAGAATTTCTGCTCAGATGAGTATAGTTCAATGTCAACAATAGCAGAGAATGGTATAACAGGAGTAGGAATACGAAGATAGAGCGGAGTGTGTGTGTGTGTGTGTGTGCGTGTGTGAAGGTTTCATAAAGAAAAATACAACAAAAACAGCTGAATTTTTGTAAGAATGATGTCAGAGATTTAATCACTAGATTAGCAGTAATTCATGGAGAAGAAATAGCTGGAAATAAAAATTATTATAATGAAAAAGCTGGAATAGCACAAATGTTAAAAAACAAATTTAATATTTTTGTAATCGGTAATTCAAAGGGTACTCAAAACTTGATTAAATTTTTAAATAATTTACCACATACATTTTGGAAAAGTGAAAAATATTGGAAAGGTTCAGTAAACACTTTCATTAATAAATTACCATTCGAAATGCATTTCCCTGTTTATAATTACTGTGGTCCTGAAACGAAAATAGTACAAATATTAACTAGAGGAGATCAAGGAATTAATTAATTAGACAATGCTTGTAAAAAACATGATATAGCCTAGAAACATAATAAAAATTTATAAAAAAAGACATGAACCTGATAAAGAACTTCAATTAGCTGTAAAAGAAAGAATGTATGCAAGTGATGCTTCATTAGGAGAACAAATATCTGCAACTGAAGTTAGTCCAGGAAAACAAAAATTAGGTACAGGTTTTGAACTAGACGAAAACGTTTAGGGATTATAAAAATGTTAATGCTTATAAATTTTTTATCTTTATATCGAATAACTTCAGCATTCCTTATGCTTTATACTACCTAGTGGCAAGACTAGCCCAAAATCAATTAAAATTCAATTAAATAATGATCAGTTACATAGTACAGATCAATTCTTAACTGATGCACAATAAAATATTTACATCCTTCCTTTACCTGAATCCATTTCTACTATATCTGATTGCCATAAATCATCAATACCCAGAGAAATTACATTTCTTCTTTTATAATTGGTTTATGTAATTGATTTACAATTTCTTCACGAATATTTAGACCTTCGTCTACAATTTTTTTAACAAACTTACTCTTTTCAGTTTTATGTAGTAGTGAAAAAAATGGTTCAAATGGCTCTGAGCACTATGGGACTTAACATCTGAGGTCATCAGTCCCCTAGAACTTAGAACTACTTAAACCTGACTAACCTAAGGACATCACACACATCCATGCCCGAGGCAGGATTCGAACCTGCGACCGTAGCAGCCGCGCGGTTCCGGACTGAAGCGCCTAGAACCGCTCGGCCATCGTAGCCGGCTATATGTAGTAGTGAGCCAGTAAAATTTTAATATGAGTTATTCTTTGCGAGATGGAATTCTTACATGCAGATTTCATAAAAAAATATAATATTTATTTTCTTACATTCACTTTTTGTGAGAAAAAATAATTTTTTATGGTAAGTGAAAGTTATAAGTCAAATAGCCATTCTTATTAATTTTTCTAATTATTTTTTTATCAAGTACTCTTTTTAAATGAAAATAAATTAGTTAGCCCTGAAAATTTGACTATATTAGATGATGTGAAAGGGTACAGTACCGCCCAACATTGAAAATAGGTACGAAATTCTTGTCAGAACAACACATTTTTTGTGTAAAAGTAACTCAATTTCAATTAATACAGCGAAGCCGGATACCAGTGTGGGAAGGAATGACAATTTATTTATTTAATTGATCACATGTGCACTCCCTCAAAATAAATCCCTACATCCAGTTTGGTGAGATCTGTGAAATGAATAAATGTATGGTCGTCTGCTAACCACAGATAGTGAATCGGAATATATGATCATCTTTGAGTCGATCCTTTGGCTACCTTTGGTGAGACCAAAGAGATGGAAGTTACCAGAGCTTTTGAGCGTCTGAAATGGGGCTGACCAATAAGGTAGCAAGGTGCTTCTCCCACTTCGACAGAGGTGCGAGAGAACCGGAATACGGCCATGTTTTCGGCACTCTGGCGCCGAACCTTCTGCTGTAAAGACCTGTTTTTTGTTGTGCTCCGTAATGAAAGTGTGGAGGCATGGTATGGATGTGGAATATTTAAGAGTAGTTAGAACTAATCATTTCTCTTTCCTAGGAACTTTTGTGGGGAAAATTACAAAGTGAGGCAGGTAATTTTAAGGGGATTGTAGTAAACCAACGGTCACAATGAGACCACGTGTAGTTATAAGTTGAGATACTAGCGTGTGTACAATAAGCTGAAATATTTAAGAATTAATAGCGTGTGTACAATAAGCTGAAATATTTAAGAAATAGCGTGTGTATCATAAGTTGAAGTATTTAAGAAATATCATTCCGTGTGACACTAAATTTAAACTCTGAGAGAGAATCAAGGTGAGTCGGCCGTTTTTCCAGCAACGCCACTTGGCTTGCATTGCACAGGAAGATGTGCGTTTATCTCCAGAGTTCACAGTAGGAAAGTAAAATTACAAAGTGGGGCAGTGTCGTGTGAAACTGGGATGGATATTGATTGAAGTGGGAAAGCGGAAAGTGATGAAATGTAACCATTCGTTGTGTAATATTTCATATTGTTGTGTTGTGTATGTCTTGTAATTTGGGTATGTGTGTTTTGCATGGGAGTAGCAAGGTAGTTTCGAAAGATTTGTGGGTTATGCTTGTTCCTTCTGTATCGCTCGATCTGGAGGAAAGTTTCGTGAGGATGAATGTGAGAGGCGAAGTGTGAGGTATAATAAAAGATCCACCATCCGATCCAGGGAGTGCACTGTTGGGGCAAATAGATTACGAGACCATAGTATAGAGATTCACTAAAGTAAAGCCATGCCCACTGGGCGGAATTTCTCTTGTGATTTTGTTCTAGGTTGTAGAATTTGTGTGTTTAGGAATAAATCAAATAGTGAATAGAAAGAGATTGGTGGCCTTTTTCATTAAATTGTATGTTATCATAATGTCCCGAATTTATATAAAAGCCGTTAAATCAAAGACAAAAAGTAAGTGTGGTATTGCCAGTGCGTAGTGTGCAGTCAGAGTTCTATAAATCACTGATAGTCAGATGCGTGTTTCCGTTGCGTATTATTCATGCAGGAGGATAATTTGTAACTAAATAGTAAGATACGAGAATTCATGTTGCTCAATAAATTAAGGAAGAATCCACTCGCTTGGCAAACCACCCATCTTGCAGGCCTGACTGCTTGATGCCACAGTATGAGAAAGGCAAGTGGGTGCCTCTCAGATGGTTCTAAGTAATTTTTTACAAGGTAGTTAACATTTTGGCTCATGAAGTGAGTCAAAAAAGAGAGCTATCTTGGGAATAAGTGAGCTAGAGCATACACTTATTATCTACTAATCTGTACATCGAAGAAGTGATAATGGAAATAAAAGCAAGGTTCAGGATTGGAATTAAAATGCAAGGTGAACAGGTATCAATGATTCGATTCACTGATGACATTGCTACCCTGAGTGATCGTGAAAAAGAATTACGGAATCTGAATAATGGACTGAACAGTCTAATAAGTACAGAATATGGATTGAGAGTAAACTGAAGAAAGCCGAAAGTAATGAGAAGTAGTAGAAATGAGAACAGCGAGAAATTTAACTTCAGGATTGATGGTCACGAAGTAGATGAAGTTAAGGGATTCTACTACCAGTTGTTCTAGTGCATCAAGATTTTTACCCTAGTTTTCTGTTTGGAGTACCGATAGCCTGTTGTGAACGGCACTTAGTCTGTGTCTGTTAAGGTGCATGTGGTCGGCTAAAATGGGTTTGACATATCCACAAATATTTGTTTTGTAAATTGATGTATTGTGTAACTAATGAGCTAATAGCTTTGTATCTTCTTCGAAATAATATTAATAGTGCATTTTTAGAAATGGAGCATCTTTACATTTGAAATTCTTTGCTGCGTTTTGACTTCTTTACAAAACGTGCTACAGAATGAAAAGTGTGTATATGAAGATGAACATGTATACTCATTCTCTGCTTCAAAACAATGGTTCCCACTACTAGAAACAGTAAGTTTTTTTTATTTGTATTTGTTTTGTAAACGTATATTCACATTGTGACACTTCATAATGGACCAGAATTAACTTACATCTGAAAGAAGAAAACATCGATGTAAACTGTTAAAGCACCTGAAGATGAGCCCCCAGGGCTCGAAATGCATCTTTCGTTCAAATAAAATCGTCATTGTGACTGAAGGCGGTTGTACACTAACCGTAGTGAATAAAATTAAGGTACTGTATTCTAATTGTAAACACACCGAAGGCATGCTCAGCTCCAGTAAATAGCTATAGGTTGTCTGAATTGTATGTTGCTATTGTACGCACAGTAGGTAAGCTGTTGGATGTGGCAGTATTAAGCTGCTGGTATAAATCCTTGGTCGTAGAGGTAGAGCCTGATCTAATTTTATTCATTTATTTGCTCCATGCAGCGAGTGCAAATATAGCGCTTTCTATCCTGTTGCTCTCGCTTGTTGCTCATTTGTGTGTCAGAGGGATTGACACGCATTTGAGCTAGAAGTATATTGTATCGCTTATGAAGATTTTATTTGTTTGATTACTATGTTATGCCAACTTGTACACAAGCAAAAATTCTGGGCAAAATACTATTTAATTATTTTCATCATGGCAGTGAGAACAACAACCGTTATGAAATAGTCTCGATTGAGAAACAGCCCACATTTGCACTAAATTATGTTTATTTTAAACCTTGACCATGATTTCAGCTATAATAATATAGCCTTCTTCAGAAGTCACACTAATACTTGAAAAATGTCTTAGCCCAGCGGCTGCGTCAAGACCATTTTTCATGTATTAGTGTGACTTCTGAAGAAGACTATATTATTATAGCAGAAACCATAATCAAGGTTTAAAATAAACATAATTTAGTGCAACTATGGGCTGCTTTTCATTCGAGACACAATATTATTCAATTTATTAGTTACTTAACATTCTGTCGATGTCATTGTTTTTGTTCGAAAATACTTGTGTTTTTATAAGTAGTTCTATAAAATAAGCGCCGGACGGTGTGGCCGAGCGGTTCTAGGCGCTTCAGTCCGGGACCGCGCAACCGCTACGGTCGCAGGTTCGAATCCTGCCTCGGGCATGGATGTATGTGATGTCCCTAGGTTAGTTAGGTTTAAGTAGTTCTAATTTCTTGGGGACTGATAACCTCAGATGTTAAGTCCCATAGTGATCAGAGCCATTTTATAAAATAAGCCTACACCTACCTAACCCCAGTCCAAACACCGCCCTCCCCCCCTTTGCCACACACACACACTCACACCCAAATCCTGCAATACAGAAACTACAACGCGCTGTCCACATACGCTTATTGTAAGTGCAGCCTTTCCGAGACGCTTCTCTGAGGCCAATTATAAAGTCAGACAGATCTCGTGCTTCACTTGTGAAACTGCAACGGCGGCAAGTGGATGCGACCTGACGCTAAACAGGCGGGCAGCCAGCCAGCCAGCCTGCATCAGCCATGCGGGCGCCACGCCGCGCGCTGCCGGTGGGCGTGGCCGCTCCTCTGGAGCGTCTCGTCGCGCCTCGCCTCTTCTGCTGCTGCTGCTCCCGTCCCGTCGTGTCCTCACAGAGACGCGCGGCACGCCCTGGACGTGGCTACCTGCGCGCGCCCTCGCGTGGAACACCGCACACCTATGACGTCACGCGCTCTCCGGCGCTACGCCTACTCATTAGTGTTGCACAGCAGGCGCCAGGCGGCGCCCGTCTTAACACGCCTGCCATTCTTGGCAGACGTTCGTTTGTTTTGGAAAGCGAGGTTCACAACTGCGTCGATCTTTTTCCTTATTATAGAAAAAGAGAATCAACACCTTTGAGATGAGGTATTTCAGAAGTATGTTGAAAATTAAGAGGACTGATATGATTAGAAATCCTGAAGAGAAAATGCGATGAAAGGAAAGTGCGGGAAACATTGACTGGAAAAGGGCAGAGATGACAGTATCTGTTGTAGTGAAAGGTGTCATAGCGAACTAAGACTATGGGGCAAGACGTTATTAGAATACTTCCAGTAAATATTCGAGGACGTTGAGGGATAGTGCTATTTACTTATGGTGCAAACTAGGAGGTCGGTCCCGGCCACCATGAATGAGTAGAATTCTAAAAATTAAAAAATAAGTAAATAAATAAATAAACGTGAGATTCTACCTGCGATTTATGTATAATGGGGAACTGCCTAGAGATATGAACAAAGATAGCAGAGGTAATGACGCTGCACGAACCTTTCGTCATTGTAGATGCATGCCTGAGGAACCCTTCTCAGCTGTACGTCGGCGACATTGCCATAATGGGCGAGTCAAAGGGATAGCATAGGTTTTGTGATTCAACAGGCTATGAAGTTTGCAGACTTTGGTGAAATCAATACTTAAGAAATTGTGTTAGAAACGAACGTTCTTGCCAAGTATGTGTTTTTTCACTGATTGAAAACGGATGCTGTGCAACAGTAACAAAATTTACAACAAAAAAAAATCATTGATTTGTCCAGACGAAAAATCCAAGCTGGTTAATAAGATGTAAGGAAACGCGATTGGCAAGGTTTAGAGAATGTTGAGGTACAATGATACTTCTACTGTGAACACTTTGGTGCTTTAGCCCTGAACTGAGGCATTTCTGCGTCTGCTAAGAAGTCACCCAAGACAATGACTTGAGAATAAGTGATTAGAGCTAGAAAGAGTCATCGAAGGGAAGTGTAGGGCCCAACTTGACCGCCAACTTCACAAATGCCGACCAAAATTACTGAGAAGTGCACACAGCGCCAGGAGCCTGACAGCGCCAACCTACTCTGTCAATGCTATGTTTTCATTTAAGTATTATCTACAACTATATCTACATTTCTACATACGTATTCCGCAAGCCACCGTAAGGTGCATGTTGGAGGGTACTTGTACCAGTGCCAACCATTATTTTTCCTGTTACACACACCAATGGAACGAGGGAGGAACGACTATCAATGTACTTCCGTACGAGCCCTGAATGTGTCTTGTCTTCACAGTCCTTGGGCGCCTGGCAGTACAATAATTCTGCAGTTTGTCGCGAATGATGGTTCTCTAAACTTTCCCTACAGGGTTACTCGAGATGAACCTCTTCCATATAGCGATTCTAGTTCACGCAGCCTGTCGGTAGTTCCCGCGTGTTGATCGATCTTACTGGTAACAAATGTACAGTATGCTTCTGAATTGATTTTTTTACTAATTTGTAGATATTTTCTTGGTATCACTGTGCACATGTGAAAATACGCTGATAGTAAACGGTTTTATAAAATAAAGCCATGCTGGCACAAACCCCAGGAGGTAACGCAGGTGGTGGTTCTGCGAATGTCATATGTGCCCAGCACCTGGAGCGATGGTATGTGGTATGAAGAGCCAAGGTGGGGAGGGGGGGGGGGGGGAGGGAAGAAGTACGAAAGTCTCAGAATGAAAATCGAAAATCGCAGGAAGACATGAAATTGAAAATATAAAATTTATCAGTTGACATTGTGGAAGAAATTAAATAGACATTCAACCAATTCAAAAAAATGTTCAAATGTATATGAAATCTTATGGGACTTAACTGCTAAGGTCATCAGTCCCTAAGCTTACACACTACTTAACCTAAATTATCCTAAGGACAAACACACACACCCATGCCCGAGGGAGGACTCGAACCTGCGCCGGGACCAGCCGCTTCAACCAATTACTAGCAGTTTTGCAACTAGATAATGTAACCTTGAAACGAAACACGAAAACATGGAAACAAATCAGTCTAATGAGAAGGACGAATTGTTTGCTAAAATCAGCACTGTAGTCCCGAGTGCGATGGTTATATAAACAAAAGAACAGAACGAACAGCTCAACATAACGGTAAAAGGAACTAACGAACAAGTGGAAACTTTGAGATTAATTTCTGAAGAACGAAAAGAACACTTAACTAAAAAAAAGAAGGAAGTTGGTGACCTGACAATGGTAATTGCAAATTTGTCAACCAGCGCTGACAGAGATTCAAATGAAACAATGTCAGTACAGTTTTCAGACACAGCAGAATACAAGTCATTAATAAATTTTAAAGACAACCAAAAGAAAATTAATCGTGAAAATAAGCGTTGCAGGAAAACTATGAACGAAAAAGTCGACCGTATTGAAAGGAAGCTCAACCGCGAGGACGAAAAGGACGAATTTGACCGTTTTCATTCATATTCAGAAAACGTTGGTGACCATACAAGTATACGGGGTTTAGATGATTTTCCACTAGAACAGTACCACACATCCAGATAAAACAATGAATCGCCGACGTGGTGCAGTAGACAACAATATGGTTTATACAATGGTAACCTCGATTACAAACGCTATTTGGCAGTACGTAAATTCAAAGTTTTCAGGACTTACAGTAACTCAATTCACCCCAAAGATTGGATTTTTTTAATGGTGTGGATAGGGTCCCCCGTCTGGCAAATCGTTCGCCGGGTACTGGTCTTTCAATTTGACACCACTTCGGAGACCTGCAGTAGATGCGGATGAAAGGATGATGATGAGGACATCACAACACCCAGTCCCTGTGTGGAGAAAATTCCCCGACCCAGCCGGGAATCGAAACAGCGTCCAGAAGATTGACAACCAGTCACGCTGACCTTTCAGCTACCGGGGGCGGACAAAGATTGGATTGACCAGTTCCTATAATCTTTACTACCGAACTAGCCACTTGAATACACATTATAATTTCTCTACGGTTGTTTGGAAAATGAACTTCAGGAAGAACGCGCTTAATAGTGAGAGATTCCAAAGCGTAAATGATTTCCACCGAGCAATTCTGTCAACCTACTGATACCAGGCCACACAATATTTGGTGAAACGTAACATTATAATGTTACGTAACTTTGAACAGTCTGATTTCTCTATTCCAGAAAAGTAGTTTGAAGACATGGTACGCAGGAACAGTTCCTATCAAACCCATAAGGTCAGTCAGAGCAAATTCGCATTTAACAAAGTTACCTACACATTTGAGCCATGTAAGTTTGTCCGGCAGATGTAAAGATGATTTAGAATCATCTGAAACATTACTTCAGGAAATAGAATTGGATAGTGACAACGGTCTAACGAGAAAACACAATAACAATCACAACAGAAACTACGACGTGCAAGACGCCTTTCTACCGCTTGAAAAGAAAAACTATAGGAACTCACGTAACAAACACAACCCCGGAAACAATTACAGACGGGCTAACCGACTTTGTCAGTATGACGTAGAATTCCTGCAGCTGAGTAATGATTATTGGGATAGAACTAATTTCCGGGGCTATGAACGTGATAACAGCCATCACAAAATTTACGGTAATAAGAACAGGTGCAATCATAACTGTCATAACAATCAAAATAATCACAGACAATGATCAAACTCAAACGGTAATCATGCAAATCCTTATGGGCATAATTCAGGTAGACTAAATCCGCAAAATACATGGCACAACAACAGTTATGCAAATACTGTAGCAACCATAACAGTCAAAACAAACGCAGTCACAGTAATCAGCATCATAATTCACAGTTAATAACTATGCAGACAAATTTTACTTCCTTGCTATAAGCAGGTTACTGATTTCGAGTAATGAGGCTCGTACAGAACCACGTTAAAGTTCGCGTCTGATTGTTCAGAGTTATAGCCTTCAACGATTAGCTCATAATCTTGAAGTGAGTTGCGTGTTTCGATCGCGAGACTTGAATTTCCTGTACACTGAATGAACAAGCCCGACTCCTGCCTTTCGTTCAACTAAAACATCCAAGAACGGAAGCTTGTCAACCCTCCCTAACTCGACAGTAAATTTAGTATTGGCACCACGTGCACGGTGTCTATCCCAGCATTAAATATACTGTCAAGTTGAAGAGGTATGGCAAGCTCCAGTTCTTGGACGTCTTTAACGGAAGGCACATTTGAATTCCTTCCTCTATTGTTTGAACAGGGATTTTTGCACGGCCCACGTGTGCACTAAGCAAGATACCATATGCGTAGCCCTTATGAATGGGACAAAAATATCCACGCAGAATGAAGCCCAGTTTGTATCACGATTTTAAAATATCACGGAAATTACGGAATTTATTAAATTTAGTGAGAAATCCATCACTTCAAGCCCTTGTGTAGCATATCCTCCTGCACTGGTGTGGTTCAGTAGTGGTGAAAGAAGTTTTATTCCTTTCTGTTTTTTGTTCCGTGCACCTGTTTCAATATTAATGCAGTATTACTCATTATTCTGCGTGGATTCCCAACATTCATATCATTACCCTTGTGTTCCCTTGTAACCTCCTTAAGTCTTAACTTCCACAAATGAGGGATTACATAAATTTTGTTTTTAGTCTAGCATGATGGCATGTTTTTCGTATCGGTTATCAATCATTGCAATAAATGCAGAGCTTTAATCAGAACTGCCTTTTCAAATGTTTCACCTTACCATGTTATCGAACGTCCTCTAAATTTTCCCCTGAAATGTGTATATTTCAAGTCAATACCTAATCAGACTTTATACGTAATGAATGTCTCTCTGGGTAGTGCATTTCATCACCGTGCAGTCAAACCGAGTTACCGTGAACTAATCGTAGAGTAGTTAATTATGGCCTTGACGAATTTTGAAAATCATTCAGATGCACAAATGGTGGCTGAGAGTGAGACGAAAGTTACATTAATTAGTTGATTTCTCTTTTCAGTACTCCATGGAAAGTACCGAAGTCCATGATATGGCAGCTTGCGTTACTATTTTTGCACAGTCGTGGGCAATTCCCCGAATTTAAGTGCCTGTTGTATAACGAGGCCAGATTTTAATAAAAGTTTTCTAGATAGGAATGGCAGCTTTGCACTTCCTGACTCCTATCAAAGATAAATAGTAACCTTGGAACCGTTCAGATACACTGGCCGAATGACTACTCGACACTTTTGTGTTTGCATTCACGTTTCTCCTGCATGTTTAAAAAATTTATCTGCCTAGCTTCAGTTAGGGCATCACTTCAGCTTTTTCTTATCTGCTTCATCATGTACAGGGTGCCCTAAACCTTTTGGGTCAAAATTACACATACAGATGAACACTCTAAAAGAAGGATTGGGAAATAGAAAATAAAGATCAGGAACGAATATTTAGCTCTTTTTTGACATGAAAACCTTACACGCTGTAGCGTCAATTTAAACACATAGCAACTGTCCCATAATGCTGTATTATCCATCGACAGAATTAAACTATGAGTTCAAATTCATTTGACACGATGCTTATATAAATCGTTTCCGAACTCTGCTAAAGACGTCGTTTAAAGGACAAGTTGACGCACACTTCTTAATGAAACTCACACACGATTCAATACGTGCTCTTCAAATTATAAAGTGCGAACGTTTCTTTGCCAAGAACTGGTGCCATCGGCTTGAACGACACAGTGTCTCGTTACTTTATATCCACGGCAATACCTTGCTGCCAGTTAGGATGACGGCCTCAGTGTAGTTTTTCTCTGATCATTCGTGCGACTTTACGGGAATCACATCCTCGTTCAGCATACCTTAAATGCAGCTGGACAAGTTCATTTAATGTGTAATTACCCATCACCGACAATCAGGAGTGAACTGTGAACAGTATAAACTCCGTCTCTGGAAGAGCCACGGAAGATTTTGTATTATATATCAAGCGACAGCCAAAACCTTCGATGTGTTAGGCAGATGGTTAAGAAACATTAGCTGAGTACAGACTTGCACTTCGTACACGTTGTTCAATCAAGACTCCATACTGCCGAAATTATTGATTTTCGCCCGTTGCCTCCTTATCCAAAAATATTCGGTGTAAGTATGACAGTACGGCTTGAGGATCACCTACACAGTGCAGTACACGGCAGAAGGTACTTCGTAGGATTTTTCAACACTTCTGCCCTCTTCAGGTCGTATATGGAGTGAGAATGAACGTTTATATTCTCATAGATACCATTTTTCCTTATTCACTGGTCACTACGTAACATGTCTACAAAAGAGACACCAATATAACGAGTTCATTAAAATATGGAGCTTGTTTTTACAGGAACAAAGTTTTCCAGGAATTTCCATTAATTTTGTCTTATACCAGTATCATCTGAATCTAAATCGTACTCCTCAGGCCACCTTGTGGTGTATGGTGGAAGGTGATTCTGGTACCACTAAATGATACCCCCTACTCTGTTCCACTCGGGAGTGGCTCTTCGGAATAATCATTGTCGGTAAGCCTCTGTATTGGCTCTAATTTCTCGAATTTTCTCGTTTGGTCATTACGCGAGATGTATCTGGAACGAAGCAGTATGTTGTCCGACTTTCCAGGTAAGAGCTCTCTCGAGATTTCAAAAGTGACGTACAACACCTCTTTTGTAATGTATGCCAGTGGAGTTGGTTGAGCATTTCGTTAAGGCTCTCGTGCCGAGTAAACGATCCCGTGATGAAACGAACCGTTGGCTCTTCTCTGTTTCTTCTATCAGTTGTGCCTGGAAAGTATCCCACATCGATGAACCAATATTCAAGTTTCGGTCGAACAAGCGCCTTAGAAGTCACTTCCTTTGTGGACGAGTCACATTCCCGTAAGACTCCTCCTACGAATTTCAGTCTAGCCTCTGCTTTTCCAACTATTTGTTTTATGTAATCATTACACTTAAAGTCGCATTGGATAGTTACTTCTAGATGTTTTACGGTAGATACTGTTTCCAGCAGTTTCTCGTTAGTAGCGTAGTTGTACAGTAGCGGGTTTCTCTTCCTATGTATGATCAATAAGTTACATTTATTTACGTTCAGGGTCAGCTGCAGAAACTGTACCATTCTTCACTCCTCTGTACGTCATTCTGCAAATCGATACTGTCCTCTGGAGTTGTTACTTTGTTACAGACAACTGCATCATCTGCGAACAGTCTTAAATAGCTTCCGACGCTTTCTGATAGCTCATTCAAAAAAATAGCTCTGAGCAGTATGGGACTTAACATCTTAGGTCATCAGTCCCCTAGAACTTACAACTACTTAAACCTAACTAACCTAAGGACATCACACACATCCATGCCCGAGGCAGGATTCGAACCTGCGACCGTAGCGGTTGCGGGGTTCCAGACTGAAGCGCCTAGGACCGCTCGGCCACGCCGGCCAGCTAGCTCATTTATATACACTGGAAATGATAACTGTTCTATCACACTTTCTAGACGTGCTGCGGAAATTACGAGTACCTTTACATCTGTCGATTTTGTTCCGTTTAGAGCGACGTGTTAATTTGTATTTGGAAGGAAGTTTTGAATTAAGTCCAAAATGTGGTCCGATATTCGATAAGCTCGCAATTTCTTCACCAAACTACAGTGGGGGACAGTCAAATGCCTTTCTGAAGACAAGGAACACGACAATCTGAGCGCCGTTGTCTGTGGATCTCAAGGAGGAACAGAGCGAACTGAGTTTTACAAGATCTCTATTTGTGGAATCCATGTTCATTTCTATAGAGGAGATTTTAGCTATCCATAAACGTGATAATTCTTGGGCATATAACATCTTCTCGCCGGCCGCGGTGGTCTCGCGGTTCTAGGCGCACTGTCCGGAACCGTGCGACTGCTACGGTCGCAGGTTCGAATCCTGCCTCGGGCATGGATGTGTGTGATGTCCTTAGGTTAGTTAGGTTTAAGTAGTTGTATGTTCTAGGGGACTGATGACCACAGCAGTTGAGTCCCATAGTGCTCAGAGCCATTTGAACCATTTTTTTAATAACATCTTCCACAATTCTGCAACAGACTGACACAAACGATGTAAGTGTATAATTTGTACTACGGCGCTTCCGGTCGCTGGATACCCTTCGTTGCTCAAGCGATCTATGGTAAATTACTACTAGAAGGGACGCGGGTTCTTTCGCGTAACCTTTGTAGAATCTTATAGGTATCTCATTTCGTCCAGAAGTCTTACCACTACTAAGCGATTGGACTTGTTTACTATTCCGTGATATGTTATCTCAATTCTGCCATTTCGACGTTCGTACAATGACTGAAAGGAGGGATTTTCCACGGTGAAACAATTTTGGAAGACCTAATTAAGTATTTCGTTCTTCTCTCTGTTCCCTCCCGTTTCGGTACAGTATGGTCATTGCACTCAGTGAACAGAGGACTTCGAACCGCTCATTGGTTTTATATAAAACCAAAACCTCTTAATGTTTCTACTCAGATCCGCTGGCAAAAAATTACTTCCAAAGTCGATGAACGATTCTCCCATTGCTGTCCTTCCGCTCATTTTCGCTTCGTTCACCTTTTGTTTGTCAGATGCGTTTTGATTTCTCTTGATTATTACATGAAGCTCTCTTTGTTTACGTAGCTGTTTTCAGCTACCATTAAATCCCTGCGAGTCTTTCCCATCGCTTATGATCTTGCTCGGGACGCATTATCTAAGGCATACTGAAAGATGCTTGAATTATTTTCCATTTGTGACCAACGTCTTCTTTGTCATCACTGAATATTTGGCTACTCAGATGCTCTGCAATTTGTCACCCTTGCTAAGCAAAAATATCTTCCTACCTTCCTTAACATTTCTTGTAAAATCTGTAGTCAAATTTCCTATCACGGTCTTATGATCACTGATATCCTCCTCTACGTCAACTGATTCGATAAGTTCAGGTCTGTTTATTGCTTCGAGGTCTGAGACGCTACATTCGTGAGTTGATTCTCTATCTGGTCAAGTAATTTTCGGACAAGACGTTCAGAATAATGTCACCCGAATCTCTGTTTCTGGCACCAATTTTGATAGCATGACTCTCCCATTCTATACCTGGCAAGTACACCTCACTCCTGAAAACAACAGCATGATCAGGAAAATCTTGGGTACACATTCGTATGAGTTGTTGCTGACAGTGCACTAATCAGTAACTCCGATGAATGTAGTTCTGTCTGCTTAATGAAGACTCATAACTCTGTATCATAGGTTGCAGCAAATGTCATGTACATCATTTCATTTAAAGATGCAACAACCGTTTCTCCAGAGCATCGAAGTAACGAAAGGGTATGCCTTTAAAGTGCAACATGACATCTTTGGAAGAAATTGAGAGTTGTCATAGTTGTGCTGCAACGCATTGTTCTTTAATTTGGGTAACAGAGCCAGACATTCTGGTCTGTAAACAGGACTGCGCCCGAAAGGAAATCGTGTCGGACCAACAGAATCATCGGCCGTTCCAGCGCGGTAATTAAAACTGCTTCTCTATGAGCTATGAATTGCAGCAAGACATCTACGACGGGTCTTCTGAATCAGGTCCAAAAGAATACTCCGTAGGGAATAGCCTCTCACGTAGATTTCAATAGAAGATAAGTAGCGGTACCCACATTATTACTGTTTAGCAAGTGCGGTCTGAAGTATTACGTCGTCTGTCAGAGGCCCATGAGGGGATGGGGCTTGTGTAGACGGTTTTGCGGTTTACGGTGTAGTGCTTGTGAAGTGATAGATGAAGATAAATGATACCAATGCCGGAGTTTAAAACCGTAAACGACGGGTCAAAAGAGTTCTGTGATGTTAGGATGACAAAGCAGTTTCGGAAATTTGTGGGGCGAGACAGCTGGAAAATGGCACGTAGGCATTACAGGCCAGCTGCAAGGTTGTATTTCAGTGATTATTACTACTTTATGTTATTAAGAGATTAGTGTGACTTATCATCCTAATCTAAGTTCGATGTACATTACGTTAAGATGGTGAGAACAGATAATTATTAATTAAAAATGTAATAATTCTCGTAGTAATTACGTACTCACAATAGAACAAGAATAGTACAATATTAAAGAATCCAACGACACGAAAAGGCATAGAAGAAGAAACATAAATCCAGGTGATGATGCTAATAAAGGAGAAGATGAACAGAAAGCGAAGAAAGCAGAAGAGACGCAAATGCTAGAAAAAATTAATTACATTTTGTTTACAGAAGTGATAGATTTAATATTAACTGTTCTCCTTGTATTATCCTTCAAGATAGTTTCAGGAAGTCGTTTTTAACGTCAGTGTTCGTGGCGTATTCCGTGCCCATTGCTTGTACGGTATAATTCAGATTTGTGGAAAGTTATAAAGTTATCAGGAGGTCTGAGCAACCCTTACATTACACAAGCCCTCACTACCAGCTGCCTCAGCTGCGTTACACACTCAGGGGGGCCGAGGTTAGTGTGGCCTGTCATTGGTTGCTTCCATATATTCAACACGGAAAGTACTTGAAGTACAGTAAAATTCGTGGATTGAAAACGGTTGCAAATGTAGTGTATACTCGTAGATCACTGCAGTTTCTCTTCAGCTTTAATATTTAGAGTCTGACTGTGTTGTATTTTTGTCCTTGATAATGATTTAGTAAAAAAAAAAAAAAAAAATGGAAATGAGCGTATGGCATCATCGGCCGGGAGGCCCCATCCGGGGAAGTTCGGCTGCCAAGTGCGAGTCTTATTTCAGTCGACGCCACACTAGGGCGACATGCGCGCCGCTGATGAAGATGGAATGATGATAAGGACTACGCAACACCCAGTCCACGAGTGGAAAAAAAATCTCCAACACGTTCGGGAATCGAACGCGGGCCCGCTTGCACGGGAGGGCAACACATTACCACGTAGCTAAGAAGGCGGACCATTGTTTAGGTATTGATACGTAATTTAAAAAAGTTAATTAATAAAAATAGCTACATAGACAATAATTTCATGCCATTAAATATTCTCTACTTTTAAATTTTGAAATTACCCAGATAAGGGTAAGCAGCCAAAAAACAGAACGTATTAGTCGTGGGTCATATTCTGAATGTTTGTTATCCGAACAACAGAATTTTTCTTTCTTACGAAACAAATCACGATGATCAAAAAACAAAACAAAAGAACTTATCCTTCGCTTCTGTTTACTGAGATACCACTTGCTAAACGTGTCTGTAAGCAGTCCTAGAACAGTTTAACTCAAATAATTGTCGGACTTACCGACCGATCGACCGATAGGTTGTAGATTGTGAAATTTTACATGGTGTTAAGAAACACAGAGATATGACAATACCGGAGTGCTCGAAATCATTACCCATATGGAACACAAGGTCACCTCACTTTTAAATGAACACGCACAAATTTCCTTTTGTATCTCTATTAAATAAGCTTCAGTCATGTGAAAATTAGATTTCAATAGTAAGAGCAATTTCATTTATCATCTGTTGTTAAATGTAACAATTTCTGCATAAGATGAAAAGGAATGCTTTGCTTTACACATGCCTTGTGTCACATCACTTTTATGTGTCTTATGTATCTATATTATCTGTAAAACTTGTACTTCGTTTGTATCTGCAGCTACAACAGGAAGTTGAAACCAGCGATCTGTATTACTAAATGATGAAAGTGCCTGTCACCCGATTCTAGTTGTAGGTTGCCTATTCAATAGCTTCCATGGGCCACAAAAATTTGATTTCAGTTTTCCATATAACTATTAATTACATTTCAGAATTTCATATGACAGCGTGATCTACTCATTAAGAGGTGTAATCTAGCATTATAGCTTAATACGTTAAGTCGAGTAGTAAAGTTAGATCCTGTATGTGTGCTGAGACAGATATCATTCAGGGCGCACAAGTTATCCAGGTAGATGAGAATGAGAGCACTTAGTGACCTCAAACATTACACATACCTTCAAATCTTTTCGAAACACATTTTTGCTGACGCTCCCTACAAAATAACGAAAGGAAAACAGTTCATAGCTTTCCACATTATCGTTGGTCAAGTAACAAAATTTCAGCATCAGTCACGGTGTTTTGCAGACAGTACACTGAGGCGACAAAAGTCATAGGATACTTCGTAATACCGTGACGGGTCTCTTTTTTCCTGGCGTAGCGCAGCTGTACGACGTGGCATGGACTCAGCAAGTCGTTGGAGGTCCCTTGCAGAGACGTTGAACCCGCTGCCTTTATAGCCGTCCATAATTACAAAAGCGTTGCCGGTGCAAGATTTTGTGCACGAACTGAATTCTCGAGTACGTCCCAAAAATGTCCGATGGGTTTCAGGTCGATGATGATGATGATGATTATGTTTGGTTTGTGGGGCGCTCAACTGTGCAGTTATCAGCGCCCGTACCATTTCCCAACCTTTGCTCAGTCCAATTTCGCCACTTTCATGAATGATGATGAAGTGATGAGGGCAACACAAGCACCAAGTCATCTCGAGGCAGGAGAAAATCCCAGACCCCACCGGGAATCGAACCTGGGACCCCGTGCTCGAGAAGCGAGAATGCAACCGCGAGACCACGAAGTGCGGACTGGGATTCAGGTCGAGTCATCTGGGTGGAAAATCATTCATTCTAATTGGCCAGAATGTTCCTCAAAGCAGTCGCGAACGACTGTCGCCCAGTGGCATGGAGCACTGTCATCCATAAAAAGGTACATCGTTGTTTGAGAATATGAACTGCATTAATGGCTGAAAATGGCCTCCAAGTAGTCGAGTATACCAATTTCCAGTCAACGATCGGTGCAGTTGGGCCAAAGGACCCAGTCCATTCCATGTAAACACAGCCCACGCCAGCTTGCAGAGTGCCTTGTTGACAGTTTGGGTCCATGGATTGCTGGAGTCTGCGCCACACTCACATCCCACAATGACCTCTTACCAATTGACATCGGCATTCATGTGACCAGGTTACGGTTTTCCAGTCGTCTAGGGGCCAACCGGTATGGACACGAGCCCAGGAGGGGCGCTGCAGACACAGTTGTACTGTTATCAAAGGTACTCTCGTCGGTCGTCTGCTGCCGTAGCCAAATAACGCCAAATTTCGCCGCACTGTGCTAATTGAAACATTCGTCACAGGTCCCACATTGATTTATACGGTTATATCACGCAGTTTTTCTTGTTGTTACCATCCACAACTCTACTCAACGCCGCTACTCTCGGTCGTTAATGAAGACCGTCGGCCACTGTGTTGTCCGTGGTGAGAGATAATGCCTGAAATTTGGTATTCTCTTGACACTGCGGATTCGGAGTACTAAATTCCCTAACGATTTCCGAACTGCCATTCCGCGTTCGAAGTCTTTTAATTCCCGTCATGCGGCCAAAAATCTTGTCGAAAACGTTTCCACATGAACCACGAGAGTACAAATGACAGCTATGCCAATGCACTGGTCTATTCATACATTGTGTACGCGACAGCCGGCCGGGATAGCCGAGCAGTTGTAGGCGCTACAGTCTGGAACCGCGCGACGCTACGGTCGCAAGTTCGAATCCTGCCTCAGGCATGGATGTGTGTGCTGTCCTTAGGTTAGTTGGTTTAAGTAGTTGTAGGTTCTAGGGGACTGATGACCTCAGCAGTTAAGTCCCATAGTGCTCAGAGCCATTTGAACCATTTTTATGTACGCGATACGAACGCCATCTGCTTAACGTCCATGTCACTATCGCATGGCCGAGCGGCTCCAGGCGCTTGAGTCTGGAACCGCGCGACCGCTACGGTCGCAGGTTCGAATCCTGCCTCGGGCATGGAAGTGTGTGATGTCCTTAGATTAGTGAGGTTTAAGTAGTTCTACGGGACTGATAACCTCAGATGATAAGTCCCATAGTGCTCAGAGCCATTTGAACCATTTGACCGCTATGCCATGAATTTTGTCAGCTCAGTGTGTGCCACTGAATGAACCTGCAAAACTGCATCACTGTAGACCTACGACACATATTTCAGGAGATATGCGCGAATAATGCGAAACTAATAAATCCAACGTTATTAGAGTATTTAACGCATTTAGATACTAGTAACGTAGTCAGAAGCTGTTTTATACAACAAGTTTGGTCCAGTTCTTTAAATAATTTGGGATGACTGGGAGGAGGGGGCTACTTTGGTGGAGCAAGGAGCGGACAGCGATTCCGTAATCGAATAAATAATAGGGAAAATATTTCTAATTTAATACTGATGTCATGTTTGTAAAACAATAAACTGGTAGCCAAGGTCACAGGAATTCTTTTTATTCCATGATTACCGGTTTCGGCGAAACCAAAGCCGCCATCATCGGATCTAGGAAGGACAGAAAACACTATAAAAGTGGGCTTGGATTTCACTTATACAACACGTATACATATAAATTTAGTTACAAACTTTAGGACACATACAGGTTACAACATAAAGGCAAACAATGGTGATATTAACACTGAGGCCTTACAAAATTGTCGTAAGTAGCAAAAAAATGGTTCAAATGGCTCTGAGCACTATGGGACTTAACTGCTGAGGTCATCAGTCCCCTAGAACTTAGAACTACTTAAACCTAACTAACCTAAGGACATCACACACATCCATGCCCCAGGCAGGATTCGAACCTGCGACCGTAGCAGTCGCGCGGTTCCTGACTGAGCTGGGTTTTGGTCTTAACAAAAAAATGTTCAAATGTGTGTGAAATCTTATGGGACGTAACTGCTAAGGTTATCAGTCCCTAAGCTTACACACTACTTAACCTAAATCATCCTAAGGACAAACACACACACACATGCCCGAGGAAGGACTCGAACCTCCGCCGGGACCAGCCGCACAGTCCATGACTGCAGCGCCATAGACCGCTCGGCTAATCTCGCGCGGCTGGTCTTAACAGAACCACTTAATATAAGAAGTACAACTATGTGGCAGCCTCATACAAATGAACCACAGTCATCTAACAAAACCGATATCAAAAAGTTATGCCACCTTATGTGACCTGATGTCATGTTGTCGCAAGCACCATTGGAAAAAAAGTTCAGTCTTTTTACAAGTTAATTTTCTGGTAGAAATGCTCAAAGAGAAGTAACAACATAGGTGAAAGAGCGTATGTTTGTTTCACATTGCACTAAAGAAGCTGTCGTACACAGCAAGTCAAAGAGTAAAACCAAACGAGTGGATGAACGTTGAGCCGATTTCTGACAGAGACAGACGTGTGGATTGTACAGATATTTGCTTAGTGTATAATAAGACTGTGAGCTTAGTTGCTCGCAGAGCAGTAGTGGGAATCGATAAGAGCTGTCGCGCTTATGTACGAGACGGTAGCGGCTCTGTCTGACGGCCGACGACCGCGATTGACAGCTGAGATACACGAGTAGACGCCGGAACATCTGCGCGCCGGTCACGCGCTCGTGTGCACACATTCAGTGTGCGTGTGTGTGTGTGTGTATATGACAGAGGTCAGATAGCGCACAGAGTAGGAGCAGAGCCAAAGAAACGCGGCTGCTTGCTCCCCTCTATGGGCGGCGCGCGGCCATATGACACTGCATTAGCGCTACACTTGATCCCGCACCTGCCGTCTGCCCACCGCGGCGTTCGGAACGTGAAAGGTCAGACGCCACGCCGCCCAATATCGGACCCACTTCGGCGCACATGGCTGACGGGCGGACTGACCTGTTCGCGGGGATTAAAAAAAAAAAAAAGAAAAAAAAGGACAAGGCACCAATCGCGGCCAACCGTGATTTATGCGGTCGCGAATTTAGCGCGGTTCCTCCACTCCATAACTGCGCTGCCCTGGCGTGATTGTTTCTCGGAATTATGGTCGGTTTTAAGCAGTTTTAAGCGTGCCACCTGATGGAGTCATTCACCTTGCTGTTGTGCTGAGGCCTCAAACGATCTACTTTTCTTGATGTGGTAACTCCGAGACTTTTTGCGCTGATTCGGAATAATAACGAAATTACTTACCCAATTTACTGCCTATTGAGTTTTGTGTCTGTCTATTATATTATTTTAATAAATACAGCAACCACTCACTTTGTTATCTACTTGTATTTAAGCTAACATGCTTTTCGGGCTTTCAGACATCTTCACTAATCGTAATACATATTTACTCTCGGAATAACAACAGAGTAGAAATGTAGCTGTAGCATCCAGTTTTCTGTCGATGTACTAACTGAAGACTCAAATGTGTATTACGTTAACCGAAGATGGTTTAAAGCCCGAAACGCGTATTAGCTAAAATAAAACTACTTGACAAGGTGGATGGCTGTTGTATTTATTAAAATAATGAAGTAACTTAACTCAAAACTCACTCACGAAACAATTAATAGAATATAATTTAATTGTAAAGATGCGTGGACTCTTTACCGGCTTTCAGGCTTCTTCTTTTCTTCTTTTACTTGTGCATTTGTCCCGCGGTTCGCAGGGTCGGCATGGTTACGTACGGATTTGGCAACGTTAATGTTAAGGTGGGGCCGGATGCCCTTCCTGCCGTCACCCCATACCCCCTGGGGCGAAATTAGTGTCTCCATCTAGTGTAATCAATGGAAAGTGCGAATGTGCGAGTCGTGTAACTGAGGCGGGACGAGGGGACCAGCCCGGTATTCACCTAGGGGGATGTAGAAAACCGCCCAAAAACTATATCTAGACTGGCCAGCACACCGGCCCTCGTCGTTAATCTGCCGGGCGGATTCGATCCTGCATTGACGCGCCTACTCGAGTCCAGGAAGCAGACCATTAGCGCTCTCGGCTAACCTGGCGGGTCGTCATCCAAAAAGATTGTCTTGGTAATAGAGAGATCAAAAGCATGTAATTCCTAGCTACTTTAAAACTACTTGATCTAAACTCAAACCCGGAAGCACGGGTTTTCCAGGTGATTTTCTTGAATATATGAAGACTGTAGAATCGTGCCTAGGTAAGTTCAGAAGCGTACCAGAGCTTAATTTCAAAAATTTTTGATGCCGGAACGCACCTCTTCAACCATACCGATTTTCAATGATACTACAGAAAATCACAAATGAGCCACTTCTCACAGATAATAACACGTAGCAGAAAAACACAACAGGGTGATACGTTTGCCTTTCAAATTTCTGATTGTCCTGACGACAGGAAATACCGAAACACAAACATCTGAAGTTGAAGGTCTTGTCGGTTACCAGCAAGCACACAGTGGTGTCTACAGACAATTTTTATACAACAACTAGGATAATTTCTAGATCACCACAGCAAACGAGACTACACAATAAACGAGACTACAAAGGTGGCACGCTAGCATTCATTATCTGAAAAAGATGGCAGGATGACTCGCTCATGGATACATACAGAAGTGCACTTCCTGGGTCTCGCTTAGCCTACTCTATCTTGGCCTCACAAAGAGAAACACTGATCTTCACAGAAGCGCTGCCAGTGTGAAGTTGGTGTTTTGTGTATGTGAGACTTATAAGAGCTCTGTGGTGTGGATACATCGAGAAACTGACGAAAATGTAACATCAATGACCTCTAACTTTCAAAATACTGCCCAGCAGCTTTTTAACACATCCATCATTTAAATCTATGTTAAATATATGTTATTATCAACATCTCCCTTTCAAGGATTAGGTTGTTGTCCGTTCCGAAATCACAAACTCAGTCATACCTATGTGTTACTCCATTCGGTTTGTAGTTCAGAATCTTCCGGGAAAGAGTATGACCTGACATTCTCAAATTTTAAAATACTTTTGAATTTCTTTTTTAAGGCTGAAAATATGATATTCTATTCTAGTATCGTCATTTCTAATCATGTCTCTTCTTATGCATTCCTTCATCCTCTGGAGGTACCTTATCTATTTTGTTTGAATTTTTTATTTATTTTATTTTATTTTTTTGTAACCCAACTTATATTTCCGAAGGATATGACAGGAACCCCAATTACTGTATAGAATTTGATAGTGGTCTGCTTTTGTACTTTATGGCCCAATGTTCTGATATGGTACCACAGACCGCTTGTAATTCGTGCATTTCGTTTTCAACATCGGAGTCGAAATTAAAACTTTTTCTTTTTGAGTCATTAGTTTTCTGAATGGTTTGATGCCGCCCGCCACGAATTCCTTTCCCGTGCCAACCATTACATCTCAGAGTAACACTTGCAACCCCCATTCTCAATGATTTGGTGGATGTATTCAAATTTCTGCCTTCCTTTACAGCTCCCTCTAGTGTCGTGGAAGTTATTCCCTGATGCCTTAACAGAAATCTTATCATCCTGTCCATTCTTAATTTCAGTGTTTTCCATATATTCCTTTCTTCTCCGATTACGTGGAGAACCTCCTCATCCCTTACATTATCAGTCCACCTAATTCTCAACATTCTGCTGTAGCGTCACATCTCAAATGTTTCTTTTCTCTTCTGTCCCTGTGTTCACACAGTCCATATTTCGCTACCATACAATCCAGTGCGCCCACCGAACATTCTCAAAAATGTCTTCTTCTTTACACCGTCCATCAATGGGTTATTTTGCTGTGTACGTAGCAGAATTAATTGAAATCATTCACTTCGTGATCAACAGTTCTGATGTTAAGTTTCCAGTTTTTCTCATTTCTACTACTTCTTTTTACTTTTGTCTTCCTTCGATTTACTCTCAAACCATATTCTGTGCTCATTGCAATGTTAATTCCATTCACTAGATCCTGTAATTATTCTTCACTTTGACTGAGTACAGCAATTTCATCAGCGAATTTCGACGGTGATAACGTTTCACCTTTAACTTTAATCCAAATCTTGAAACTTTCTTTTATTTTCGTCATTGCTTCTTCAACATACAGATTGAACAGCAGGGCCGAAAGACTACATCCCTGTCCTACACGCTTCTTAATTCAAGCATTTCGTTCTTGGTATTCCGCTCTTATCGTTCCCTCCTGGTTCTTATACGTGTTATATAACATCCGTCGTTTCCTATAACTGATCCCTATTTTTAGAACTTCGTACATTTTGCACCATTTTACATTGTCGCACGCTTTTACCAGGTCAACAAATCCTATGAAAAAGTTTTGATATTTTTTCAGTCTGGCTTCCAATGTCAATCGCAACCTCAGAAATGCCTCTCTGGTGCATTTCCCTTTTCTAGATTCAAACTGATCGTCATCTAAGCGATCCTCAATTTACTGCTCCATTCTTCTAAATATTATTCTTGTCAGCAACCTGGATTCATGAGCTGTTAAGCTGATTGTACGATGATTCTCGCTCTTGCTGGCTGTTGCTATCTTCGGAATTGTCTGGATGACGTTTTTCCGAAACACGAACGTGATTGGTCGTATTGTCACCACTTCCCCTAAAGATTTTAGAAATTCCGATGGATTCTGATACTGGAGGCCTTATGTCTTCCCTATCGATTCGTGTTTCTTCTTCTCCTCTCCATTTATCATTGACTAACACTGCTACAGCTTTAGAGTGTTTACTTCGGAGGACGCCACTGAGAGCCATCCAGTAGAGTTTCAAATCTTTTGTTCCTTTTAGCTTTTTCGTAGTTTTTGTTACCATTGCCGTGTCTACTTTCGTTTCTTTGAGTACTTGATTTAACTTGCTCTCTCTGTTGGTAAGTCATAGAACGTTTTACGTCACCAAAGACATGTAATCTGCAGTGATAAATCGTTTGGCCTTTAAGATTTTTCCGGCTGTGACCAGGTGCTCCAGTCCTGTGTCCTAGGATGTCGTCAATCCGCCGGGCGGAGTCGGTTCAGTGCCGGCGCACTTCCCCGTACCGGTAACAGCTCGTTAACAGGCACGGCTGTCCGGGCGGGTGATCGGGATATGAACAGGGGATCGATGTATTCAGCAGAGGCATATGCAATACTCGCACTTCACGCATCACAAAGTAGACAGAGTGCCACTCTGTATCGACAATTTCGGCTAGTTGTCATCATTTCGACCACAGCGTGACAAATTTTTTAATTGGTGGTAAGGTCTTACGGGACCAAACTGCTGAGATCGTCGGTCCCTTAGCTTACACACTATTTAATCTAACTTAAACTAACTTACGCTAAGGACGGCACACACACACACACCCATGCTCGAGGGAGGACTCGTACCTCCGAATGTGGTAGCCACGCGGACCGTGGCAAAACACCCTAGACCACGCGGCTACCCAGCGCAGCACAGCGTGACATATTTGACAAATGGTTGGTTACGGCACGTATGTGAAACTCATGCGCGCGAGCTTCGAACGATTTCCTTCTCGACAAAATCTCAAATCATATACGCCTTCAGCCATCTATATTCCCAGTTTTCTTTTCTTTGTGCTATCATTCCAAATGTTTGTCTAAGAGTCTGCAAGTGACGACGGAAGGGATCACGTTGCTAAGAAAAAGAAGTCTATGGATACCAGTGACTCTATGCTGGCCCGTATTTCGATTGTACAAGAGGCGAGATTCTTTCCATACGTAAGTCGTGGTGCCTGAAGACAGCACAGTGTAACGCCGAAATTGGTAGCAAAAATAAAATGAAATTCGTAATATAGACGGCCGAGGGCGTTTTTGATTAGACATTTTATACTGAACAGCCGAGGTCCCGCAACCGTACTGTATAAGCCGGCCGCGGTGGTCTAGCGGTTCTGGCGCTGCAGTCCGGAACCGCGGGACTGCTACGGTCGCAGGTTCGAATCCTGCCTTGGGCATGGGTGTGTGTGATGTCCTTAGGTTAGTTAGGTTTAAGTAGTTCTAAGTTCTAGGGGACTTATGACCTAAGATGTTGAGTCCCATAGTGCTCAGAGCCATTTGAACCAGCCGTACTGTATAAAGATGGAATTACATTTCCTGTTAGATTCTGTTGCTCTTTTTCTATCTGACCTCAACGTAACGTGCAAAATGTGGACTATTTTAATTTAACCGGGGGACTATTAATAAAAACGAGGTGAACCCTTATGTGTGATGCCCTTACACTGGAGACATATCTCGAGCCCACATTGGGGAAGGAACTTGAAAGAAGCTGACCGCGTCCTTTCCAAAGGACCCAACCCTGGGCTACCTTAAAACCACAGAAAACACAGAAATGCTAAATATGAATGGCCCAATGAGGACTGAAGCACCATACTAAAGAATACGAGTGTGAATTTTCATTGCGCTGCTTCACTGGATTATTTTGGTTGCATGCATGTTTATTGTCTGGGGCTGTATGGAACTTGTCCTCTACAGTCTCAAATTTCTTGCATTCTTCATGTTTGTTGAATATACAGAACTTGTTTTTGTCGCTTGGGTATAAGTTATGAATCAACTGATCTGTGACAAATACATGCACTAAGTTCTAAAAAGAAAAGTTTGTTAGAATCCATCTTTTGTTGATAGTTAACTCCAAGTGAAGTCAGAATAGCTGTTGGGAACCTGTGAAGCATTGTAGATGCTACCAAGACATAATTAGAGTACACTCAGTAATTAAAAATGTTAGTGATCGTTGATCCACACCAGCTTGAGCCGTTGCTTATTCAGTTGTGTGCTGGATTCTAGATGACATTTTTCAAATCAAATTACAGGTTGCATGCCCAGGAAAACGTGTTAGCGATCATTGTGCCGCAGTGAGTTGCAAGCAAGAAAGGGACAGCCGTTGCCCAGTACACAGTGATTTCGTGTTTGCTTTTGAAGTGTCCTCGGTCCCACTCCAAATTTTACCATGGCTCTTGGTAACCAATCCGCAATGTACCTACTTTGGTAGCTGTGTGGTCAGTTGATACCCTTCTTAATGTCTGACAGGTTTCAGCACACAGAAATACGCAAGTGCTGAACAAGAATATGGACCTCAAGAGGCCCTGTTGTTAGCTTGTGTTGAAGTCCAGTGCTGGCAGCATCTAGTTCATAGGCTGTGCTGGGAAATCTAAGATTCACTACAGTGTTGTAATCATCGAATTGAATGCTACTATTGTGAATGTGATCAGTCCCAATGATTAACCATTATGAGAGCTGCGATCCTGGAATGAGCGACGATCCTGGAATGTTTAAAGGGAGCTAGAGTGAGACTTAACACAAGGCTCAGGTCGCAATGACCTCCTTATTCTACTATATTCGCTGAACAGACCGTTAACTGATGAGTCAGTTCCTTGCTATATGCTCTTGTGTAAGAGATACAGTTCGTTGCACCACGTATTATGAGCTAACGAATATATTTGTCTCAGTTCCTTCGGTTTTCTGTTGCAGTCTTCTTTATGTTGAATGCATATTCCCAATCGGCAGATGGTGCCGTAATGTGTCGAGGACCATTTGAGACTCTGGCATGACATGATTTTTCCTGTGGCAAGTTAATGCTGCTGTTAAACTGTATGGGGTATAAGTTCATAGCCCATGAAACTCTTATGTTCCTAAAATTTCGTCCAGAAGTGCGCTGTAGATCTTCAGAGTCATTACTCCTCCATTGAGTCCTGATGTCAGTGAGTTTAAATAACACTTCTCTAGTAAAAACAGTTTTCTCACATGACCTCATGAAAGCAAAAGACCAAGGTAGTCAGGTATGTGCAGTATTTGAGAGATGGCCAGCTCGCACTATTGCGACACAGAAGAGAGAGTGTCACAGATATGGCATGCGGGTTGAGGTGATAATCATTTTAAAAAAGGCGTTTTTCGTTGTGAAGAGATCTCGTGACAAAATTTCAGACACGAACTTTGTCCTCTGAATGCCAAAATATTTTGTTGATGCCAGCGTATGTAGGCATGAATAGTCATTGTAGTAAAATAGGAGACATTAGAGCTTGCATTGAAAGTTTTAAGTGTTTGTTTTTCCCGCGCGCTATTTGAGAATCCAACGGTAGAGAAATAGTCTGAAAGTGGTTTGATGAAGGCTCTGCCAGGCACTCGTGAATCGTAGAGTAGTCACAGTTAGCAACGAATATACTATTATATGAAGTGTGAAGCAAAATTCGTGACTGTATTGAAGATTTCTTGCTAGGAACGAGGTAGCATATTATATTGGATGTAGAGTCATCGACAAATGCAGAAGTAACTTCAGGTCGGGCCAGGGAAGTGTGCTGGGACCCTTTCTGTTCATATTGCATATTAGCCATCAAGTACACAGTATTAATAGCAACCTCAGATTCTATCAAATGAGATCGAAAATGAACTAAAGTCTGAAAAAAAAATAATGCAGAAATATTTAGACTGATCTTGATAAGGTTTTAAAATGGTGCAAAGATTGCCAACATGCTTTAAGTGTTCATAAATGTAAAATCATTTATATCACATAACATAAAATTGTTATATTCTACGACCACAATATTATCCTACGACTACAATAACATCCTACGACTACAACATTAATTATTGCAATGTGAATTACTTAACTTTTATGAATGCCTGAGCATAACAGTTTGTAGGAGTATGAATTGGCTTGAAACTTCCTGGCAGATTAAAACTGTGTGCCCGACCGAGACTCGAACTCGGGACCTTTGCCTTTCGCGGGCAAGTGCTCTACCAACTGAGCTACCGAATCACGACTCACGCCCAGTACTCACAGCTTTACTTCTGCCAGTACCTCGTCTCCTACCTTCCAAACTTTACAGAAGCTCTCCTGCGAACCTTGCAGAACTAGCACTCCTGAAAGAAAGGATATAGCGGAGGTCCCGAGTTCGAGTCTCGGTCGGGCACACAGTTTTAATCTGCCAGGAAGTTTCATATCAGCGCACACTTCGCTGCAGAGTGAAAATCTCATTCTGGATGAATTGGCTGATTGTAGGTAATGCATGTGGAGATGGTTCAAATGGCTCTGAGCACTATGGGACTCAACATCTTAGGTCATAAGTCCCCTAAAACTTAGAACTACTTAAACCTAACTAACCTAAGGACATCACACACACCCATGCCCGAGGCAGGATTCGAACCTGCGACCGTAGCAGTCCCGCGGTTCCGGACTGCAGCGCCAGAACCGCTAGACCACTGCGGCCGGCACATGTGGAGAACTTTCGTTCATTTGTAGGAGACTTGGAAGATACGATCAGTTACAAAAGAGGCTGCTTACAAGACTCTCATGCAACCCATTCTATAATATTGCTCAAACTGGTGGACCGATACCAGGAAGAACTAACATATGATACTGAATATGTACAAAGAGGGGCAGCAGGAATGGTCACCGACTTGTTGCCCCTTGGTAGAGCGTCAAGGACGTCCAGAAAAACCTGAAGACACGAAGATAAACGCTGTAAGCTCTTCCCCTATTCTCCTTTACTCGTCTGACTAGCGGGCTGCATAGGAAGTGACTTCGCAAACTTTATTGGTACGATCATGTGCTTCCAGGTTCAGTAAAAGTCTGTGACAGTCTCAGTTAAGTCATCACATAAGGAATAAAGTCTATGTTTATTTCATCGGTTCCAAAATGCGTCCATCGTGATACTTACAAATTTCTTTAATGAAAATTTTACGGTGTTACACATATAGCGATACACCTAATACATATTGTACTACTCAATAAATGCGAAAGGCAAGTACGGCCTGCTAGAAAGGCGTCCGCACAGCGACTCCTTCTTACACACACTAACACACAAAAACTGATGCACGCTGGCGCACGCCTAACCAGGTCCCTTGGTGAGAAACAAAGACCACTGTACCCCAGATTCACACAAAAACATATAGTTCCACAAACTAAGCGAAACCCCAGACACATAGGTACATCATTCAAGAAACTGACAGAAATCTGGAACACCTGAGGTACACAGTCTCACAATACCAACTATCCTGCGAAAGCCTCTTTCAAAGTTTTCAAGTTCCAACTGTAAGTGAAGTATCTACGAATATTTTACAAGCACTACATATTGTTTCTGCACGGACCATGAACACATAATTAGGCTACTTACAACACGTTCTGTAGCATTTAAGGAATCTTTCTGCCCGAGCTCGCTGTGCAGATGAGGTATGGGAATGAAGCTTAGTAATAGCGCAGTGGGCGGTACCCTCTGTAATGTGTAGTTTTTATGGACGCAGATGTGAAATGGAGTGGTAGATCAGATTTTTCGTAGGACGCCCAAGTGTCGTAATTTTCACACCCTTCCGAGAGTCTCCTATCGTGTAATCTAACCGTAAGATAACACCTAATAATAGAATTGTTCTACAGGATGTAGTGGAGAGAGGTCTGGGTTGTTAAAGTGCAGAACAGCAACTCAAAACATTTCTTAATTAAACACTAATAAGTTAATAATTTTTTTCAGAAACAAGGTTTATAAACCAAAGAACAGAGAAAAACAACTCACATAAATGCAGTAATATAATGTGTAGCGCTGGGCGCTGCTTAGGCGTTAAGTGCGTCTACAGGATACAAGTCGTTAATACGTAAGTTCCATACTGACCACTCAGTTAAAGATATATAAGAAAATGACTGGCAGAAATAAAGAATGTTGGCATTGACTGGGACAGAAGGTTACAATTCTTATTGAACTTAGATGCTTCTGTGACCATTCACTTCCTTCCACCCACGCACCAGAGTGTTCCAGCTCAAATCTTCAGAATACATTAACAAACCCACAAATCATACACCGTAAAATAAAAGTTATATAAAAATGAATATGTCTTAAAACAAAACTCACTCAGATTAAGTCTCTATATTTAACCAGCATATCCATAAAATAACCTGAAATAATATCTCATTAGATTACTATCATTGGGAGTCGTATTTACATTCTGAAGCCCCAAGATAAATACTAAGCACTACAAGCCATTTCTTAAAATATTATACGTAAAACTTTTGCAGTCACACTTCCTGGCCACCACTGTGATCCAGAATATAAAATCAGTTTAATACAACAAACACCAGAGTAAAACGTGTGTTAAGTAACACTTCTTAGCAACTGGGGCCTACAACCAAAAAAATGTTCAAATGTGCGTGAATTCCTAAGGGACCAAACTGCTGAGGTCATCGGTCACTAGACTTTCACACCACTTAAACTAACTTATGCTAACAACAACACACACTCATGCCCGAGGGAGGACTCGAACTTCCGGCAGGAATGGCAGCGCAATCTGTGGCATGGCGCCTCTAACCGCGCAGCCACTCCGCGCGGCGGTCCTACAACCTTAACGTCCAACACCCACAGCGGTAACAACTGCATAAACGCAAGTCCAAATGCCTAGCTTTGCATGCCAATGATTGCCACTAATAAACCGGCGGTACCACTTGCTAGTTCTTAACAAATTTCCTTATTCAAGCCGAAACACACCAATTTGGCAACGAAACCTCAGAACAGCCAGTATGAAATATATAGCCTTGGAGAGGCTATACACTCGAACACAGACTAGATCAAACGAGCCAGTTTAGGCAACAGAAGAAACGGACCACTCGTATTTTACACTCCTGGAAATTGAAATAAGAACACTGTGAATTCATTGTCCCAGGAAGGGGAAACTTTATTGACACATTCCTGGGGTCAGATACATCACATGATCACACTGACAGAACCACAGGCACATAGACACAGGCAACAGAGCATGCACAATGTCGGCACTAGTACAGTGTATATCCACCTTTCGCAGCAATGCAGGCTGCTATTCTCCCATGGAGACGATCGTAGAGATGCTGGATGTAGTCCTGTGGAACGGCTTGCCATGCCATTTCCACCTGGCGCCTCAGTTGGACCAGCGTTCGTGCTGGACGTGCAGACCGCGTGAGACGACGCTTCATCCAGTCCCAAACATGCTCAATGGGGGACAGATCCGGAGATCTTGCTGGCCAGGGTAGTTGACTTACACCTTCTAGAGCACGTTGGGTGGCACGGGATACATGCGGACGTGCATTGTCCTGTTGGAACAGCAAGTTCCCTTGCCGGTCTAGGAATGGTAGAACGATGGGTTCGATGACGGTTTGGATGTACCGTGCACTATTCAGTGTCCCCTCGACGATCACCAGTGGTGTACGGCCAGTGTAGGAGATCGCTCCCCACACCATGATGCCGGGTGTTGGCCCTGTGTGCCTCGGTCGTATGCAGTCCTGATTGTGGCGCTCACCTGCACGGCGCCAAACACGCATACGACCATCATTGGCACCAAGGCAGAAGCGACTCTCATCGCTGAAGACGACACGTCTCCATTCGTCCCTCCATTCACGCCTGTCGCGACACCACTGGAGGCGGGCTGCACGATGTTGGGGCGTGAGCGGAAGACGGCCTAACGGTGTGCGGGACCGTAGCCCAGCTTCATGGAGACGGTTGCGAATGGTCCTCGCCGATACCCCAGGAGCAACAGTGTCCCTAATTTGCTGGGAAGTGGCGGTGTGGTCCCCTACGGCACTGCGTAGGATCCTACGGTCTTGGCGTGCATCCGTGCGTCGCTGCGGTCCGGTCCCAGGTCGACGGGCACGTGCACCTTCCGCCGACCACTGGCGACAACATCGATGTACTGTGGAGACCTCACGCCCCACGTGTTGAGCAATTCGGCGGTACGTCCACCCGGCCTCCCGCATGCCCACTATACGCCCTCGCTCCAAGTCCGTCAACTGCACATACGGTTCACGTCCACGCTGTCGCGGCATGCTACCAGTGTTAAAGACTGCGATGGAGCTCCGTATGCCACGGCAAACTGGCTGACACTGACGGCGGCGGTGCACAAATGCTGCGCAGCTAGCGCCATTTGACGGCCAACACTGCGGTTCCTGGTGTGTCCGCTGTGCCGTGCGTGTGATCATTGCTTGTACAGCCCTCTCGCAGTGTCCGGAGCAAGTATGGTGGGTCAGACACACCGGTGTCAATGTGTTCTTTTTTCCATTTCCAGGAGTGTATATTCCTTGGAATGTCGTGTATCCACTCACAAAAGATTACCACCTCCTGTGAGTTCAGCTGCACTCGCATTACTCCAGGGTTTTTAGTAGATAATTACAATTCATGTAGTCCGGGACGCATATCCGGATTCCATTACAAATGCAGCCCAACAATGTGCTGTAGGAAACATAGCCAAGAGTCAGACCAGTACCATGACACATTTCCAGTATCCCCTCCAGCTAACCGTAGCCAGCAGTTTACAAATACTGCCGGTATCTTCTTGGTCGTAGGCTCACAACAGACTCCTCTCCAGTCACTCCTGGCCCTCTACATCAATGAGTAAAATTCGGAAGCTACAACCTGCATTCAGATTTTGGCTGGTGATCGCGTCACATGAGATCTGTCGCTCGCTGTATGGTGCCATCTTTGTCTTCACCGCCGAATCTACGAAATCGTTGTAAACGATTTGACCTCAGTTAATATTTGTGGCAAGCAAGAATATAAATTCCACTGCTGCCCGTTTCACTGGCAGCAATTTAAATATACTCTTAGTTTAACTTCCTGATTACACACTCGGAAATCGCGATGTATTCGGAAAAAAGGCCAAATGTTTGTGACTATGAAGAATATAAATGTCACAGCAGATCGTTTCCCTTGCCGGAGTTTCATCTTCCGTTTTTTAATCAGAATGAAGTCACCAAATCGAAAAATGTCGTTCCTGGGAGAGCACGTTCTTATTCCTAAATAACGCCGAATATTGCAAGAACATAATTTCACTACTTGATTAAAAAAGAACCAGAAGCTGTTACAAATGCAAAGATGAGAAAAAATATTAGTACGTACGAAGATGCGAAACTACTTCCCTCGACACGTCTGTAACCACAGTTCCACGTATATCACACGTAACTCTGAGCATTAGCATCGTTTATTTACGAGTTCCTAAGGGATTTTTACTAACGATGTGGCCTTAGGTGAAATTTAATTGTAACAAATCGTACAAGTGACGTTCGTGATATTTCTTCAAGGAGCCATTGCCTTGAAACGGCATACTGTTATGACACGCAAGTTGAAATACGATGAGCTGCAAAAGTCATGGGATACCCCCTAGTTTCGGGTCGGACCTTCTATTGCCCGCTGTAGTGCAGAATCTCGATATGGCATTGACTCAACAAGTCATTGGAAGTCCCCTGCAGAAATAATTAGCCATGCTGTCTCTATAGCCGTCCGTAAATGCGAAGTGTTTTTGTGCACGATATGAACTCTAGATCACGTCCCATTAATGTTCGATGGGATTCATGTCGGGCGATCTGGGTGGCCAAATCATTCGCCCGAATTGTCCAGAAGCCTCTTCAAGCCAATCCCGAACAATTCTAACCTGGTAACATGGTGCACTGACATCGCTAAAAATTCCATCGTTGTTACGAAACGTGAAGTCCATGAATGGCTGCAGATGGGCCGCAAGTACCCGAAAATAACCATATCCAGTCAATGATCAATTCAGTTGGACCAGAGGACCCAGTACATTCCATGTAAATACAGATTACACCACACCACTGCAGACCCACCACCAGCTTGCACAGCGCCTTGTTGACAACCCAGGTCCATGGATTTGTGGAGTCTGCGCTACACTCGAACCCTACCATCAGGTCTTAGCAATTGAAATCGAGGCATCTGGCCTAGACACTGTTTTCCAGTCGTCTAGGGTCCAACCGAAATCTTCACGAGCCATGACAGGCGCTGCAGACGACGTCGTGCTGTTAAAAAGACACTCGCGACGTTCGTCTGTCGTCACAGATCACCAACGCCATATTTCCCCGCACCGTCTTAAGGGGCTCCGGAACGCCCTATACTTGCAATGTTTAAATAACGCTCATAAATTACATCTTTCCTCACAAAGTATTTGAGGTAGGAAGTTGAACTTTTTACAGATTATTTATTGGAATATGGGCTACAACTTAACACAGGGATTTTACAAAATTTTAGTTCAGTTATTAAAGATGATATTTTTTCAATTGTAATGAAAATTCACAAAATTTGTTTGCAATTTTTTATTTATATATTCAAAAATATACAGTTTTTTGGAAAAAGGCTGTGTTAAATTATGCAGAAGGTACTGTGTAACATTTACTGAAAGCTTGAAACAAATATGTTTGGAAGATTCTTAGAAAACAAGTAATTAGTATGAGAAAATAAAAGTTTTGGGAATCGAGCGACAAAGATTGGATTAACTTTTTAGTGCATTCCAGGTCCATAGGATGGATTATCTTCATCCTCTGCAAACTCCTCCTCCAGCTTCCTCTTGTTCCTCCTCCCGTTTACTCTTGCTTGTATTTCTAGACTCTTTACAGCCCTGTCTGCAGCCCGAAGGCGTTCCTTGTCTAAAGCAAGCATCGCTTGTACCATGTTAGAACCTATCTTCATTCCCATATTTCTAAATACCTTGCACCTTACAATGTTGCCATCATTGAAAGTCGCAACAGCATCATACACACCAAAGTGAAGTGTTTCTATTCCAACAAATACAGTCTTGGGGATTCTCTACCATATAACACTATTTACACTTTCAATGGGGTTTTGAGTTTTTCCGTGAATACACTTTTTCAACAGTTCAGGTGCTGCTAAGTCTCTGAAAATAGGTTTTATCACCTCCATTATTGCATGAGGTAGACTATGCTTATCAGTGTACACTTCACCAGTTAGCAATCCTTTGTTATATTTACACCAACTGTCTTCTTCTTTGGGACACAAGCTATGTTGGGGATTTTCATCGTCTTTATTGTTTACTGTAATAACACATACCTTTGGCTTTCCAACATTTCTCCTTTTCTTAAAAGCCTTCAGAGAATTTCTAATAACTTTACTTTTACTCATTATTATACTTCAACAAAACAGAGACTCAAGAAGCAGAATTAATTACGAATATTTTCGAGATAACGACAGAGTAAATAAACATGAAACAATCGACAATCACACCAGCGATATATATTGAACCATCACAGGTTAGCCACAACACATACTTTATCTCACATCACTAAAATGTACCTGATGAACACGGACGTTAATAATAACACCATTTGACAGCAGTTTAACAGCGCCACAGTGTGTCACGCCCATGTAGAACACATTTCAAAAAAAAAAAAAAAAAAATTTAAAAATAGTTGTAGTCTTCGGAATTGAATAAATTATATATCTATTAAAAGGTAATAGTCTGCAGATTCTGAAAACGCAAAAAAGTAAAAATTGAACTTTTCATGATTTTGAGCCTTTCCGGAGCCCCTTAACGGATACTTCCGTTGTACGTCCCACTTTGATTCCTGCGGTTCTTTCACGCTGTGTTGCTTTTCTGCTAGCACTGGCAATTTTAGGCAAATACTGCTGATCTCTGTTGTTAAGTGAAGTCCTTAGATTCTGTACGTGGTGAGAGGTAATTCCTGGAATATGGTATTCTCGGCACACTTTTAACACTGTGGACCTCGGAACACTGAATTCCCTGACGATTTCCGAAATAGAATGTCCCATGCTTCTGGCTCCAACTGCAATTCAGCTTTCAAAATCTTTTATTTCCCATCCTATGACCACAATCGCGTCGGAAACCTTTTCACATGATTCACCTGAGTACGAGTGACAGCTCCGTCAATTCATTGCCCTTTTATACCTTGTGTATGTGATTCTACCGCCATCTTTGTATGTGCATATCCCTATCCCAAGAGTTTTGTAATCTCACTGTATAGAAAGAAGAAAATACGATGAAGTCCAACACGGCGGCTCCAAAGTAGCGAGCGCAGGACGTCAGCTGACCCGAACTGAAGGCCAGTTGTAGCTTCTGAATTTTAGTCACTCGTCTGCTCTACGTATCAACCGCACCTTGTCAAAGGGGCCGATGACCTCAGCAGTTTGATCCCGTAAGACCTTGCCACCGAGTCAAAGACTCTCGTGACAATTAAAATGTGTCACTTTCGCCGCAGGCAGAAATGTCCGACGTCGTCCAGTGGCGCGGCTTTTGTTTTAGTGGCGACCGTGACAGTGACAGAAGGAGCGGCAGCGCAGCCGTTGTCAGCGGGGCTCCCGGCTGCCGGCCCCCCCTGACGCGGCTCACCGAGGACAATGCGGCGTCCGCCTCGCGCTAACGTATGGCCGCGGACAATGGTAAGCCGAGCCGGGCCGAGCGGGCCCAGCCCACAGCTCCGTTAGACGCGGCGCCTTACCTCTGACCCAGTAAAGGGTAATCTCTCACGCACCCCGACCCAGCGACAACACGACACAGGTCGCAGTGAAACACCGCTCTCCATGTTAGGTCACAGGCACAAAAACTGCTCCGCTTTTTCTTATAACGTTGTTGGCCAACAAATCGACTTCGTGAACAGTACAACCACATTTATTCTCATTTCTTTTCCAACAAATATCGTAAGAAAGCTTCCGTACTCTATAGATCAAGCAAACGAAATTTTCCCCTACGTCATTCACTGAAGCGCCAATGAAACTGGCACAGGCAAGCGTATTCAAATATAGAGATATGTAAACAGGCAGAGTACAGCGCTGAGGTCGGCAATACAACAAGTGTCTGGCGCAGTTGTTAGATCGGTAACTGTTACTACAATGGCAGGTTATCAATATTTAAGTGAGTTTGAACGTGGTGTTATAGACGGCGCACGAGCGATGAGACACAGCATGTCAAAGGTGGCGATGATTTGGGGATTTTCCCGTACGACCATTTCACGACTGTACTGTGAATATGACGAATCCGGTGAAGCGTCAAATCTACGACATCGCTGCGGCCAGAAAAAGATCCTGCAAGAACGGGACCAACGATGACTGAAGAGAATCGTTCAACGCGACAGAAGTGCAACCCTTCGCCAATTGCTGCATATTTCGGTGCGGGGCCATCAACAAGCGTCAGAGTACGAACCATTTAACGAAACATCATCGATATGGGCTTTCGGAGTCGAAGGTCCACTCGTGTACACTTGATGACTGCACGACACTATGCCCTGCGCCTCACCTGGACCCGTCAACACCAGCATTGGACTGTTGATGACTGGAAACATGTTACCTGGTCAGACAAGTCTCGTTTCAAATTGTATCGACCGTATGGACGTTTAGGGGTATGGAGCCAATCTCATGAATCCATGGACACTGCATGTCAGCAGGGTCTGTCCAAGCTGGTGGAGGCTCTGTAATGGTGTGGGGCGTGTGCTGTTGGAGTGATATTGGACCCCTAATATGTCTAGATACGACTCTGACAGGAGACACGTACATAAGCAGCCTGTATGATCACCTGCATACATTCATGTCCACTGTGCATTCCGACGGACTTGGGCAATTCCAGCAGGACACTACGACACCCCACACGTCCAGAATTGCTACAGAGTGGCTCCAGGAAGACTCTTCTGTGTTTAAACACTTCCGACGGCCACCAAACTCCCCAGAAATGAATAATATTGAGCATATTTGGGATGTTTTGCAACGTGCTATTCAGGAAAGGTCTCCACCCCTCGTACTCTTTCGTATTTATGGACAGTGCTGCATGATTCATGGTGCCAGTTCCCTCCAGCACTACTTCAGACATTAGTCGAGTCCATGTCACGTCGTGCTGCGGCACTTCTATGTGTTCGCGGGGGCCTATATGACATTAGGCAGGTGTACCAGTTTCTTTGCCTCGTTAGTGTCTGTGAGTGTGTCTCGCAATTGATTCTCCTCAACTGTCACCATTTTTGGGTAGGATTTACGACGACTTATTGTCGAATGAATTAACGACTTTACAGTTAGTTGTCTCTAGAACCTCTTTAGAAAGTAACTAATCAAGTGGGCAGGCTTTCGTATTTGACGATGTAAAGACACATACCCTTCCGAACCGTACGATGCTTCGTACTGTACCTTGTACCATTTTTTGACGAAGACATCAATCACTCGTGAAGGTTATCGAGGAAAGTCAAAACTGATTTACTTGGAAACAGACTCTGGATTACATACAGTAACTGGACCTCGTACATCCAGTGCGTGGCTGAGAATGATATGCACCAGGTGTCTGCACTTGTTCGGTAATCTCTGTTGCATTTCGGTAAGCATACACAATTCAGAACACACCAGTGAACCTATGTGGAACACTTCAATTGGAATGATAATAACAAGCCACAAAGAGTAATACAGATCTGGAAACACAGGTCTGACTTATAATGTAGGCATAAATTTGAAAAGCGCATTGACCTCGCAAAAATGAGAGTTTATTAGTGGGAATATAGAAATGTAAGGTTTGTTCCCTCTTCTCTTCCTCCTATTCTTTTTGTTCTTACTTATAATAGGATTCTTTTCGAGTCGCAATGTTTTGAGAACGTTATAGTTTTCCGGTATATATTTTTATCACAATCGTTCCATAACTTGTAGATAAAATATCAATATATGGGCGTTTGTACGAATTTCTTCTGCAATATAATTTGAAGTGATGTGCAAAGGTTCATACTGGTATGGCTTATCACTGCTTTGCTTTTGTCTTTAGATTGAGACATATTTTCTTTTGACGCAGTGTTACAAGACCAAGCTATTTCTTGGCATTCACATATCATTTCGGGGAAAGTTTCGTTTGGCTGTTCTTTAGAGAACGTTAGATTTAACACCGGAGTACTTCAGTGTGTATGGCTCTGCTGGAGACCGTTGGTGTTTTCTTCCTCCTATCTGTGAAGTGGATCCCCGGCCACAGATCTTTCTCACAAGGAACTATTATAAAGAAAGTATTATAAAAAGTTTGAGAACAGCGCAGGGCTCGAATCCTTAACATTTGCATTGCAAATCTGACCCACCCCACTGTGGTAGAGAGGTAAGCACTAACTAGAATCTCGTCCGGTTTCGTATCTGACTAATGTACATAACATTTGACCGTAGTCGCTTTTTCCGAAGAAATGCTTAGAAATTAGAAAGAAGTAACAACATACGACAAAGTATCAGTGCATTTTGGAAGAGATGTGCTGATGAAAGTGTTCTCTTCTTCTGAGAGCCCAAATATAGTGATACAAACGGTAACGGTCACAGTATTTTCCTGACGCTCGCCATGTCGAATTAAAGCGGAACCTTGACGGGGCTGTTATTTCCGAGAAATTTTCAGTAAAAAATGTATCGCTAGCAGATCTGACCTTAAGGTTTCGTAACCACCTGACGAATTCCAGTCCCAGACATTAAAGAGGTTATCCACGCTTGTTTGAAGGCTCTCAACAGCGAACGAAACTGCACACTCACGAGCTATAAATCACAAAGCGGACGAGACGGGTTATCACCGGCCGGATCACAGAACGCCGCGGCATTGCCCCGTCGCGCTGTCGCAACGCGGAAAGCAAAGCACCCGAGCCACGCCAGTGACCTGGGTCGCTGGGGGCGCGCCGTCCCATCTCGCACACTTCCGGACAGTCGCACCCTCTTTAGCGCTAGTTACTAAAGTGTCTAGTATGTACGTCTAGCACATCTCATCCTAAATAGACATTTGGTCCTTTTGCACCGAATAACGGAACGAAATTTTCAGCTCATTCGTTGAATATGATAGATTGAAATGGCTCTGAGCACTATGGGACTAAACAGCTGAGGTCATCAGTCCCGTAGAACTTAGAACTACTTAAACCTAAGTAACCTAAGGACATCACACACATGCATGCCCGAGGCAGGATTCGAACCTGCGACCGAAGCGGTCGCGCGGTTCCAGACTGAAGCGCCTAGAACCGCTCCGCCACTATGGCCGGCTCGGTAGATTGAGTCAAGGAACTGAGTATCGGATGTAGAGTAAGTTTCAGTTAGCATGTTTTCTCTCTCTAACCTACAAAGTAATGAGTGAAAGGAATATTTATTTAGACAGATAAACGTAATAAACCGTGGCCTTTTCCGCAGACCTATGATCATAGTTTACTCTCCAGAGAGTTACAGCAACGAGTTAGAATGCGGTAAATTGAACGTAATATTTTTGTCTGTTATGTACCTGATGTATTTATACCAACAGTGTACAAATCATATTAAATCACATTTCTGCCAGTTTAATTAGGAAGCTGTGTAAAACGTTTTAAGGGTGGTACACAAAAGTAATTGGCAATGTGCAAATGAAAGTTCTGTGGTGGAATGTTCACTTATGTGCGGTTTTCAAACGAGTGCCCATTTTCCTGAATGCACATTTCAATACTCCTAACCAACCCGCTAATGAGATGCAAGGTTGCTGGTGTGTGAGAGCGACAGTATTCCTCAATGCGCTGTTTGATGTCACCTGGGGTTGTCGGTTCGCTGACATAAACACTATTCCTTAGACGTCCCCACAAAAACAAATACTCTAACGTTAAATCGGCCACCGTGTTGGTCTTTCCCAAGGACGACGGCATCCTAACCATCTTCCAGGAAACCTGCCGTCCACTTCTTGCGTAACATCACGTGCAGGATGGGGTGGGTGACAATCTAGTTGCATCTACATTTGTCCTCTAATGCCTAGCGTAGACTGTCATTTTCAAAGAGAGTACCTGAACTATCGACTATAAAAGCTGGAGACATCTCACTCGTGTGGACAGATTATTTCATCTACAAGTACTGTGCACCACACCTTAATTCCATTTGACAAATCGACACGATATACCGGACTAGAATCTTCTGTGGCCCAATAATGCATAGTATAATGGTTCACTGCATCGTTATTTGTGAACATGCAGAAATGTATTTATTTTTTTAATTATTACGTTTCAACCAGTTCCCTATGATTTAAAGACAAACTTTATTTACTCTACGCACATTTTTGCTATCGACAGCAATTTGTTTGTACAATGGCAACATTCGCAGAAAGTAACGCTGGAATTGAAACTGCTAGCGTGCAGCTCCAGTGTCATTTACAGGTGGTACGCCACACGGATGTAAAGGCAATACCAGTGACTGCAGCAACTTCTTGTAAACTGACGTGGCATTCATGACATGCTGCAGTTAGAAGAAAGACTTCCAAATCCTCACTTCTTGCTGGTCTTCGTCTACTGTCGCTGTACCTTCTCAAACCACTTATTTTGCAAAGTTGCTGTTCAGCACCTAAGAGTGACAGCAAAAAAAGTGGGTCACTGCCAAATACAGCCAACATAACATAGCTGTGTTGCAGGTCCTCTATACACGAAAACCCCTTGGGCTACAGTCGTTTGACTACACACAATGGGTACCGCAGGAGACTACTAGAGACCAAAGGTCTTTATGGCAGTCAGTCGAAGCGTCAACTAATATCGTCATACAAAACATATTATATGGTTCAAATGGCTCTGAGCACTATGGGACTTAACATCTATGGTCATCAGTCCCCTAGAACTTAGAACTACTTAAACCTAACTAACCTAAGGACATCACACAACACCCAGCCATCACGAGGCAGAGAAAATCCCTGACCCCGCCGGGAATCGAACCCGGGAAAAAACATATTATAAAACACGTTCTTAGCGATGAGACACCCCATAACACTCAAACTAACCTTAAATTACAACAAGTGACATTCCAGAATTTCTGAGAAAACGTATTATTTTACATATATCGTACAGTATCCTTAGTCAAAATTAAATACTTGAGTCAATATATGGAGTTACAAAGCTGTATGGCAATTGGAAAAAAGTTGTTCGCTCTCGAAAAGGTTTTCCATCCACGTGCTGAACGTCGCTCAACGGCGAGTAGCTCTGGAAACTGGATATTGGACGAATCAGTAAAAAACGCGATTAACGGCAACAAGCACTCTATGGAAATCTCAACGTTAACAGCGAATCACCAGTAACATCATTGTTCTCGTAACACATCAACAGCTACGTGTACACAAATTTGAACTTTAAATGACATGACCAACGTCGTCGTTCTGGACCTGGATTCAAACCCAGCACGTATAGCAATTGCTAACTAAGCTAAGCTTTGTTTGTGCCTTATTGAGATCCGATCACTAGGCATAAAGAGACGTGAAGTATAGACGTTTGCACCAGTATCAGTTATCAATTCAGATCCTGACAATAAATGAAGAAAATATTTGTACTGAACTGGGAATCCTGTCATAACAGTTACCTTCCTGGGAACTACCCCCAACGGCATTTAATATGGTGTCATTCGCAAGGAACAACGTATGCTCATATTTAAAATTGAAATGCTATGATGTAAAGTTTGTGACAGGGATGCGAACCCAGCACCTAACCGTATTGTTAACGAAGTACGTAAAATCAGAAGTTAAATATCAAATATTTTCACCAATAGCGAGATGTTGGAGCCTTAAATGACGATAGAATTGTTTTTGCCTGACTGGGATTCGAACCCAGCATCTGGCGCCGTCGTTTTCTAGCCAGGAACAGACGATGAATAGCTATTGTTGGTTCACCAGTAGTGAGATGTGCGCATGTTTAGCCAGACATCAGGCGACGCAAAGTTCTGTGCTGAATGGAATTCAACCCCCGCACACGTGGTCATGAAGACACTTTAACTATCAAATTCTTTTCCAATAATAGCTAGGAGTGGCATGTTTGTACTTGCAATGATGTAATGGAAAATACTCTGCTGGCTAGAAGTTGAATCCACAACATATCGTCGTTGGTGATCACAACGAACACAACGTCAAACCCAAATCCGTTTTCGCCAGTAGGATAGAGAGGAATGTTTGAACTTAAAAAGATGTAAGGAAACGTTTGATCTTGTAATGTTGTGATAAAAAGCTCATTATGTGGCTGTGAGTTGAAACGAACACGTTACAAAAAATGGCTCTGAGCACTATGCGCCTTAACTTCTGAGGTCATCAGTCGCCTAGAACTTAGAACTAATTAAACCTAACTAACCTAAGGACATCACACACATCCATGCCCGAGGCAGGATTCGAACCTGCGACCGTAGCGGTCACGCGGTTCCAGACTGAAGCGCCTTTAACCGCACGCCACACCGGCCGGCTGAACACGTTACAGCTGACAACGCACGACGAGACGTTGAAAATGCAACTGTTTTTCTCTAGTAGTTCGGAGTGCACATGCTAGGGTTTGAAATGAAATAATGAATATTTTGTGCTGATCAGGATTCGAAACCAGATAGATGCCTTTCGTGGAGGCCAAGAAGAGTTTGCAATCTTGGGGAACACAGTGAAATCGAAATCGAATCCCAGTCCAGCACCGCAATCTTCAACGTGTCAGTTTCAAATAAAGTAAGAGCCTTGTGAACTTAAATGGCCATTGGTTCATTAAATGAAATACGTTTTTAGTTTACGACGGCTTTGTAGTGACAGAGTCTCTGCCTTCCGGGGTTTCTCCATCTGTCACAGCTCAAACGAATGCCGCTCTGCCCCAGTCGGCAGCAAAGGGATGTTGTCTTTACTGCGGATATTGAACTACGGAGCATACTGGCGTTCTGCATTTGGCGTTACTAGGGGTGAAGGAGAGTTACTTGTGTGTGTTAAAAATCTACGCCTGACGTGAGATGTGAACCTAAACGTTTTACACATCAACACAAGATTAATCCACCAGACCACAGAACCCCCTGCCAAGCACATAATTATGAATTGCAGAGTATTCATTTAGATGTGGATGCAGATGTCAAGGGACGGGTAACAGCAAAGAGGGCGGGATCTGGGAATGGATGGAAGTGCAGAAGCGCTAAATATAAGCGTGAAATGCTTGCAAAGCATTGGTTACTTAGATGTGTGCCACAGTTCGTTTTATCTTAGGACCGAGAGATAAGGAAGGACTGTTTTCAGAACGAAGAATGGGTTATAGGGAAGGGGAGATCAAAGAATACGGTTTCATAGGTGTTGAGAGGAATGATAGCATAAATTAAAAGAGAAAATGTAGCGTCAATGGAAACCGCTAGATTTCTTTATAAAGTTTTGTGGGAATGGAATAGAAGGGCGCCGGCCGAAGTGGCCGTGCGGTTAAAGGCGCTGCAGTCTGGAACCGCAAGACCGCTACGGTCGCAGGTTCGAATCCTGCCTCGGGCATGGATGTTTGTGATGTCCTTAGGTTAGTTAGGTTTAACTAGTTCTAAGTTCTAGGGGACTAATGACCTCAGCAGTTGAGTCCCATAGTGCTCAGAGCCATTTGAACCATTTGAATAGAAGGGCACTTGCGACGATAGTGTCAAAGAAAGAAAGTGTGAGACAGAATAGAGGAGATATTAACAACGAGTAAACATAATATGAAATCGTTAGCTTATTGTGTGAAGGACGGAGGGTGTATTCATGGATGGAGGGGAAGAGAGAGATGTATTTGAAATAACAAAAACTACTGTGACAGATTCCATTGACGCTGATTAGTTTGTAAGTATCTAATCAGGGTATAAATGAAATCAAAATAGAATATTTAACAAACTGTATATTCAAAAGAAACCCACTTGAATTAAAAAGGCAACTCAAAGGAAAACTAAACCATATTGTATCTTTTCTGTTGCCACGCGATATTCCACTAGGTCCCAATGAGGACAAATGACGAAAAAGAAGTAATAACAAAACATTTTAAAGACTCTAATATTTTATCCAGAATCCTTCATTATTTTGTACTTCTATCATGCGTCTTGGCATAGAATGTATAAGCCGTCGGACGTAACAGCCTGAAGAAGCAACTTCTTCCCAGGCTTCCAGGACGCTGTCCCATAGAGAGTCCGCAGTAGTTGGTTGGTTTCGTGGCCAGTTCTCTGTTAATGTTCTGGCGACCTCAGCCCACATGTTTTCCATGGGATTCATATCAGCCACGCGTGGCGGCCAGTCCATGACGTTGACGCCAATCGTGGAGAGCCGCTGCTGAACAAATGCAGACTTGTGAATGGGAGAATGGTCCTCTTGCAATGTGACGTCCCCTTCTGCGTACAGCATTTGCACTGACGGAAGCATCACATTTTCCAATATGTGGGCATATTGCACGCTGTCCAGAGTTCCTTCTATCCTGTGAAGAATTCCCGCCCCTCTCGCACAAATCGAACCCCAGCAGGTAACAGATAGCCGGCCACTTCTTCTCGTCGTGGTTACATATTCGCGGCGATGGCGAGTCCCTTGCGGCCTGTAAACGATTCGTGGACCGTCGTTACTGGTGGAAAACACCTTCTCATCAGTGAAAATGACGTTGTCCCAAGACGTCCTCAGATGGAGCTCCGCAAATGCTAGCCGGTATAAAACGTTGTCTTCGCTGAGCTCTTGTTTCACTGAGGATCATCGTGCACGCAGTCCAGCATCCCTCAGCCTTCGGCGAATCGTGTCACTGGAGCCGGGGAAGTTGGTCTCCCGCCGCAACTGCTTCGCGTTCAGAAAGGGTTTTTCTCTGCTCCTAGACACTAAGTCCCTGTCTTCCTGCTGTGAGCTCACTCTCTTCCTGCCTAAGCCAGGAGCCCTGTTGGTGGTGCCTCTTTCAAGGCAGACATCCACCATCTCGCTGCAGTGGTATGTGGTACGCCATACAGTCTGCCAGCTTCTCTTATGGAACATCCTCCTTCTTCAATGAGAGCGACGACTCTATCTCGAATAGACCTCTCCAAGTGAGCCATTACGGCAGACAGCCTGATTTGTATTTCTGCTTGGCGCTCTTATACTGATGCCAGGAGAGGAGGTAAACATACTTACGTCAAACAGAGCGGCAGAGGCAGAGGCATGCGGCACAGCCGTGCTGGCTCGTCCCGGGCTGTTGGCCCACCAACGCCACCGTCAGCTCGCTCACTTCCGTCTCGCCTCGGCCAGCATGGCTGGCCCGTAGCTCGCGAGCCGCGGCTAGTACACCCCTTGAAGGGTCACCCCTTGAAAGATCAGAAGTTACACCTAACCTACCCAAGTCTTTAGTATAAACTAACGCAGCTGCAGCTATTATGCTATAACATGTGCAGGCAGGCACACCTACAGTTGACGATTCATTCAAATATTTGACGAACAATACGTTCAAAAATACATTCATTTTAAACATAACTACCACAAAATATTTCACCTAGCTAGCAATGGCATGATGCAGGAAACTATTCTTTCTTGTAAGCGCTCTGCATTAGATGTAGCCTTAAGAAAAAGTGTACTCAACCACGACAACTAAGCGGAATGTAAAAGTAAACAGGTTGGGCGGCAGCTTCTCCAAATAATATTATATACGTGGTATATAACACACGTTTTGTGCACTTATAACATGTACTCAGTGTCTCTGAAACAATACGTGCTGCACGATGGAAATTACTTTCTGTGGAGTCACTTCATTTACAAAATGGTTGAAATGGCTCTGAGCACTATGGGACTCAACTGCTGTGGTCATCAGTCCCTTAGAACTTAGAACTACTTAAACCTAACTAACCTAAGGACATCACACACATCCATGCCAGAGGCAGGATTCGAACCTGCGACCGTAGCAGTCGCACGGTTCCGGACTGCGCGCCTAGAACCGCGAGACCACCACGGCCGGCTACTTCATTTACATCTCAATGACACATGACTGCTAGAGGACATTGCTCTTTACGGCAGTCAATCCACTTGTAAATTAACACCACGATATCGCAGATATTAGGCAACACGTTACTAGGGATGAGAAAGGCTTCAAAAATGGTTCAAATGGCTCTGAGCACTATGGGACTAAACAGCTATGGTCATCAGTCCCCTAGAACTTAGAACTACTTAAACCTAACTAACCTAAGGGCAGCACACAACACCCAGCCATCACGAGGCAGAGAAAATCTCTGACCCCGCCGGGAATCGAACCCGGGAACCCGGGCGTGGGAAGCGAGAACGCTACCGCACGACCACGAGATGCGGGCGATGAGAAAGGCCTTAAGGTTTGCAACTAAACATGCTACTCCTAGCTACTACTGAATAAGAATTTAATTATTAACGTGTCTTCATAACCACATGTGCGGTGGTGGTGGTGGTGGTTAGTGTTTAACGTCCCGTCGACAACGAGGTCATTAGAGACGGAGCGCAAGCTCGGGTTAGGGAAGGATTGGGAAGGAAATCGGCCGTGCCCTTTCAAAGGAACCATCCCGGCATTTGCCTGAAACGATTTAGGGAAATCACGGAAAACCTAAATCAGGATGGCTGGAGACGCGATTGAACCGTCGTCCTCCCGAATGCGAGTCCAGTGTGCTAACCACTGCGCCACCTCGCTCGGTCACATGTGCGGCGTTCGACTCTCAGTCAGCATAGACGTTTTCGTCGCCTTATTTCTAGTTAAACGTGAGCACATCTCGCTAATGGTGGACCAACATTGGACATTTCTCGTCTGTTCCTGGTTAGACAACGCTGGCGGTAGGTGCCGGGTTCGAATCCCAGTAAGGCAATACAACTTCAGTCGTCATTTAAGGTTCCAAACTTACTACTGGTGACAAACTGTGATATCTACATTATGATTTTACTTACTTATTCAACAATCCGATTAGGTGCTGGATTCCTTGTCACCAGCATTACATGATGGCATTTCAATTTTAAACATGTGCATCCTTTGTTCCTTGACAATGCAACAATATACAACGTCTTTCGAGGTTAATTACCAAGAAGGTAATTGTCATGTTAGGGTTTCTGGTTTCGTACAAACATTATCGTCATTTACGTTCAAGTTGAGAACCGATAACTGATACTGGTGCAAACGTAAATATTTGACGTCTCTTTCTGCCTGGTGATCGAGTCTCTATAAAGCACAAAGCTTTGCTTGGTTAACAGTGGCTTTACTTTCTGGGTTTGCATCCAGATCCAGAACGAAGACGTTGGTCATGTCATTAAAAGTACAACTTTGTGTACAAGTAGCTGTTCATGAGTAATGTGAACAATGATATATTACTTGTGATTCACTGTTAATGTTGGGATTTCCGTAGAGTGGTTGCCGCCGTTAATCACGTTTTTTTTTTTTTTTTTAACTGCTTAGTATTACATAAAGCTGATGCGAAACCACTCCCCGTTGAACGTTGAACGACGTTCAGCATGTATTGGGTAGACAGCAATGAACTTGTTTTCAATAGCCATACTACTTTATATATACATATACTGTCTCAAATATTTAAATGTCCCTAAGGATTACTGAACGATTTGTATGACAAAATTAGTTGGCCCAAAACGTTTGAAATGTCACTTATTGTAATTAAGTTTAGTTTACAAGCATTAAGGACTGACGGAAGCATCACATTTTCCAATATGTGGGCATATTGCACTGTACTATCGTGCTGTTACTTTACATCTGGACGGGCTGTCATAAAGACTGGTGTTCTCTAGCAGTCTCTAGCGGTGCCCATTGCGTATCTTACAACGACTGTACTGTGGAGGGTTGCGACGATGTACAACACAGGTATGCTATGTTGGTTTCATACATTCAGGTGCAGCCTACACGTTGGAATTCAGGCGTGACCCACTTTTTTCGCTGTCGAGTGTACTAAGTGTTGGCCAAATACTGATTTACTGTGAGATGGCTGATGAAGTTCTTTGACCATGGTATTGCACCATGTAACCCATGGATCTTATACTGATATCGTGTCGGAATTCGCCAAGCACAGCATGATGACAACGTACTAGTTGGGGGTGTATGTCATGTTTATTCCACATCGATATCAGTGGCAGACCGAATGTCGTTTGTTTATGCAATGAACGAATGTCCATTTTCCTGAATGGGCACTCGTTTGAACAGCTCTTGAACACAGCCGGTTATGTATAGAATGTGGCATACACCCCTAATACTATAAACATGGTTTGCTCCTTAACTAAAATTGGTAGAATTTTAGAATTGGTAGAATAGAGATTTACTTTAAGTTGACAGTGGTGTACTATCACAGGATAATGGGAAAGCTAGTAATTTCCATTGTACTTGTCTTCATGCTCACAGACTCGCGGACCAACTTTGACTTTTTGATCGGACTTTGCACTGAAAGCCCATGTCGGATTGCCGAAAGCCAAAACTGTCAATACGCATTGCTTGTAAACATTCTGATCCGGGCACATCGGGAGAGTACTTTTGGAAACTTTAGGTTACTATAAGCACTCGAGGCTGTTTTCACTTCTCTGTTTTTTATCTGCCCATTTAATAGTAGTTTTAAGTTGCTCTATATACAAAAATGCATCTGCTGGTTCTATACCATCTTTGTAAAGCTTCCTTTTCTATGTGTGAAATATACGTTGTATTAATGTTCAGGGCTGCTTTCAAACTTGTCATATCACTTTGTACTATTCCCCACTGAAGTCTGTTTGCGCTAGATACTAACTGTACAGTATCAACAGCAATAGATGTGTGATTCAGCTAAGCTCTATTAACATGTATTTCTTGATCATTTTTTCTACCTTCTGGATCTGAAAGTTCCTCTAAGACTTCTCAGAACAAATTTTGAGGTATGGAATCTCCTTGTATGATTCCTCTTTCAGTACTGTATTTGTCACTACACCCAGCGAAATCTAAAAGAAGCTGTGTCATTGTATTCTTCTTTACACAGGCTTCAATTTATGAACGCACTCTATCCCAAGATCCATTACTAGATATCTGAAAGTAAATCAGGACCTACGAATCTAAGAGGAAGCAGTTATTCATACCTGTTATTCCTATCTCCAGTTTCTTTCATGACCTGGAAAAGGAAAGAGACAAAAGACCTTAGCGCTACATCCACGTGTGATGCCTGCCTGCTCCTGTGCCACATTGAAATCCGGCGCTTTTTCTCCTCGCGTCTCACCATCTTATTACACTTTTTACGTGTAGTCTTAACTGGCAGAGTGTGTGGAAAGCACATCACCATCTGTATTAACAGCATATGTTTACAGCCTGTATATTGTTATGAACATATGATGAGTGGTCACTGGAAGGACTGATCGATATAGAGAAAAGTCAAAACAACTATCAAAAAAATTAAAAACAAAACCGTTGACATTGAGAGTGCCAATAAATCTGTTGTTAAACGCAGAGGAGAGGGCCGCAGGAGGAAACAGTTCATTGAGGAACGGTGAGTTTACGTGACACAATAACAAATTGATAACAAATTTGAGATTATTTGTCATGGAGAATATTATTGGTCCCATTAAAATTAAAATGGAATGAAAAAAGTAGTTTTAAAAGAAACCAATGATATCCTTACAGAGAAATATTCTCAAAAATTGCTGATTCCGTAAGTAGTCAGGTTTTTAGAGATTTTTGAAACTTTAAAGGGATTAGAACCAAAATAATAAAACTGAATATGAAACTGTATTTTAAGGAAGAGTGCTTAGCTAAATATGTTATTCCAAAATATGCTAGAATCAGTATCAGAGCTGATTTTCATGTTACAGTTGTTCAACAGAATAGCATATTTCAGTGGAAGAAAGATGAAATTAGGAATACTCTTAAGTAAAAATGTCCACAGCCGAGTGATCAGTGTAGATGGCTGCCAGGCGGAGGTATTGCCTTGCATGATGCCAGTTGGGAAGCTACATTACTGACTAGTAGTGACTATATAGTCTGCAATGTCTGCAAAACCACCAGGAGAGTGGTTTGCAAAGAACATACTCCATCATGCTGGCCCCACACAATGTCACTAAGTCGATGTTGACATAGCGGCTGGTAGACATGCTTTCGGCCTTCATGGCTCGGAAGAGGAGCTCATTTTTGTATAAGAAGAAGCAAAAAGACATATTAAACTCTGAAATGCGTAAGTAGCCAGATGTGTCTTTTAACTTTTTCTATACTGCTGAATGCTACTGATGAGAAATGAGACAGTAATGAATGAACATAAGAAAGATACTTTTATTAGAGAGCTATAAGATTTCACAGCATTCTTTCATTAATGAGCACAAATTCTATGTAAGGATTTCCAGTCTTACCAACATCATTTTTACTCCTACTAAAACTACGCTTTAAAACAAAGGATTAAAATGTAAGTTAATGCTTGATCTCAATAATATAAATGTTAAATACATAATAGTAAACACTGAAGGTGCAAAACAAAATTCAAATTTGGGTAAATCAAAATTTCCTTAAAAAATGAAGAAATTATCACCAAAGAAAAAAGTATACACAAAAGAGGAAACGAATCCGAAATAGTTGAAAATGATAATGATAAGCTTTCGATTAATAAAACAGGTATTACAAAGGCAGAGAAAAGTAATACTCTGACCATCTCTTGACAACTCTACTGCTGCATATTTCGAAAGGAGAATTTCATTGTTTTCTTATTTATTGTCTGTAAGTCCTGTTCATTTCTTATACTACACAAGCGTTCTTAGAAGTGTTTTATTCCTTATAATATGAACATTCTTTCGTGCTGTTGATATTTTTCTTGTTTTCTGGCCTTTTTCCACCAAATTTTCAGTACACTGAGGCATTCTCTCAAAGGAATTTTCGAATACTTGTAAGTCAACAAAGTCTGCCATACTCCACTATCGTTTTCTTGAAACTTACGGTTTCTCATGAATAGCTGCTTATTTCTACTTGATATTTTATTTTCGTTCTCTTTCTTCTCACCTTTCAACCTTGCACTGTTTTTGGATGTCAATGGATCGCAGTAATTTTAACATACTTGCTGTTATGGTGGAACCTGGGGAGGGAAAACTTATGAATGCATCTTCCCGGTTAATCATTTGGTAATAAATCAGACTTTTGAAGCCACTCGATTTGGGGGTGATGGGATTTACTGACAATTACTAATAAATTTGAATTAGTGTTGTTATTTGATTTGTTGTTACCATGAAAATATAGATACGTTCCCAGCACACTCTCAAACAAACGAGAACAATACGGCTCACAGGCTTTCTGCTCTTCTTGCTGGAACTTATAGGATTACTCACTGCTTTTCGAAGTTATGCTTCGGTGCTTATGTTGGTCTCTTACATTGTGCTGTTTTGTTCGAGAACAACGCTTATGTTTCTACAGCATTGTGTCACCAGCTACTGAGTGTCGCCAGGTCGTTCTCAGGAGTAGAGACTCGAACACAAAAACAGAACGCGGGCAAAAACATATCGATTGCGATAGCCGCAAACAAACCTGTGGCCCTCGTGGTGCTCGAGTCGTTTCCACCGCTTAATCAAGAGCACTTGTTGCTCCTTGCGCCAGGTCGTTCACTCTCGGAAACCCGAGCGCCGCTCTACCTGCTCAAGGCGCCGGACTCTGCCGCTCCCACAGCTCTACAAAGGCGCACCGTCATACGATCGAACCGGGTTCTGCCGAAAAATTCCCGGCGGCGCGTTCTGTGGCGCCCGGAGCTCGGCACGGCACCCTGTGCGGAGGGCTTTTGAGGGCGAAGCGTCGCACAATGCCGCAGCGCGTCCCGCGGCAGCGGCAGGTAAACGAGCAACTGACATAATGAAGAGGAAACTCGACACTGCACAAACTCGCAGCGGGGTTCCGGCCACTGTTATTGCAGGCCGCTGCGGCAGGTGGCGGAGGCGAACACACAGCGCCGCCCACGGTCAACAGCGGCTCTCAGCTTCGCTTGAAGCGAAGCTCCAGGGCCTCCACCACCGCCTTCCAGTCTGCCACCAGGTTCTGCGATGCAACCAAAACACTGCCGGCTATAGATGATCCGGCTCGGTACTATGGCTGTTGATGTCCAAATGTGTGTGAAATCTTATGGGACTTATCTGCTGAGGTCACCAGTCCCTAAGCTTACACACTACTTAACCTAAATTATCCTAAGGACAAACACACACATCCATTCCCGAGAGAGGACTCGAACCTCCGCCGGGATCAGCAGCACAGTCCATGATTGCAGCGTATGGCTGTTGATAAAATATCCATACTTTTACTGAGATATATCGATATATGTGACATTTATTCAACAGACATATCGATATATTGTTATAATGGCAATATCTAATAGCGATATATTTACTTCATACCGTATTTTTTTCACAATTTTCGGTAAATATTTGAAGTTCTTCCTTTGATATTCTAGTAGAACATAATTTTACTTCCACTATGTGAGGGAGCCTTACTACTTTTTGAGCTTTCATCTAGTACAGTCTTCCTCTCTGACCACGTGAATCAAGTATATGGGGCACAAAAGAAGAAGTCCGATTGCACTGGAGGGGTGGCGATGGGAATGGAATAACAACATTTTCGATGTAAAGAAATAGCACACAAGTCGCGTTAAAAAAATGTTTTAACGCAGCTTGTGTGCTGTTTCTTCACGTTTGCATTCTTCAAAAGCAGCTGCTGGAAATGATGCAGAGAAATCTAAATGACAAGAATGGTCTTGGATGTGGGTGGAGACATGTGAGGAGAAATGGTCACGTAATCGGTGGTCGGCGCTACCGCCAGAAACTGCAACGTTTAACTTCACCACACAATTTTGACACTAGAACTGCTAGGTCGCTGGTATTGGCAGAAAAAAAAAAAATAGAACGGCGAAGTCGACATGAAGTGTTCCGTACACATGCCATATATGACGAAACCGAAGGACGGGCCCATCGTACATCGTACACCTTTTATTGTGCCACTTAGACTATATTCATTTACCATTTTACCTAGTAATTATCACAAAACGTGAACGTGCATTGTTTTCCTTTTAATTATTGCTCTAAGGGGATAGGCAGGCTACTAGCTTGTTAATGTACAGAATATCTAATAATAAATCAGTTCTTAAATGTACAACTCTAAAACCGGCAGTTTATTTACTATGTGCAACGCATATTTTTAAAGGCAGGTATGTTGATAACTTTCACGCGATATATCGATACTTTTTCGGTATATTGAGAGCCGATAATGATATTTTTTTCAAATATTAATATATCAGATTCCCGATATTTTTAAAAATATCAACAGTCCTAATCAGTACTAGAGGCTCTGAGCACTATGGGACTTATCTGCTGAAGTCATCGGTCCACTACTAGAGGAATCTTCTACGAGTTCCTCGTCAGGGAACTTAGATAACATTCGTTTTTTAAAATCTGAATGCCTTTTTCTTCCTGCAGTAGTCCATATATTGGACGACACTTTTGTATTATGGCCACACGGGCCAGCAACGCACTCTGCGTTTTTGAAACACCTTAACTCCCTCCATGTGAGTGTTGGTTTCACCATAAAATGGAGAAAAATGGTGAACTTCCGCTTGTAGCGAACCCCTCTATCAAACCGGCTTTTACGAAAATTTGTTTGACCGTGTTCGCGTGTGGCTATAAGAAGGTAAAAACTGGCAAGGCTACGTTTCCGAAGGAAAATGTAACACCAATTAATGCGGGAGAGATTTACAACAAGTTGTCTCTGAGGACATCTTATTCCCCCTACTCTACTTTCAATTAAATTTAGTTCAGTTATCAAAATGTGTGTAATCATTCACGGATTGTTCTAACGAAAAAGGGGTACCACGGGATTCGGTATACAAAAGAATAAACTTTACTAATGCTTTTGGAATAAATGAAAAAAAAAACACTCGCTAGCCCAACTGGGAATTGTCTGTTCCCTAAGTAGCTGAAATTGCGAACAGCAACGAGTAAGGAATAATCTGAATACGTGGAGCAACAGAAGGCTACACACACGTTTGCAGTCACAAAACGCGTCACGAAGTAATAATGAGAAAGAATTTCAGTTGTTATTACACTCGTTATTAAACACAATGAAATGAATTAGGAACAAATAAATCTCACACTGACTAACTGGATGCCGCCTACTGTTATGCTAAATAGTTGCGTAACCTCACAGTAGCTTTTTCTCACTATTGTAACTTGCGAACTGGCAATGAAACACGAAAAAAAACTTCAGTTGACTTTAGAATTATTTAAGTAAAATAACTACCACTGAAAATCAACACTACTGCAACGCCGAAATACAAATAGGCCAACACACAAAACAGCATTACAAGTTTACGTAAATTAGCATGTGTGAATAGTTGTTTCGCTTTAAATAAAATGTTTATTTTGAACCGCCAGGAATTTATTTACTTTCAGGTAACTGAATTTACTTTTGATCTACAACAATAATTTTGCCTATAAACCATTTTTATTTCGACAATGCCGGCCGCTGTGGCCGAGTGGTTCTAGGCTCTTCAGTCTGGAACCGCACTGCTGCTACGGTCGCAGGTTCGAATCCTGCCACGGGTATGGATATGTGTGATGTCCTTAGGTTAGTTAGGTTTAAGTAGTTCTAAGTCTAGGGGACTGATAACCGCCGGCCGCGGTGGTCTAGCGCTGCAGTCCGGAACCGCGGGACTGCTACGGTCGCAGGTTCGAATCCTGCCTCGGGCATGGGTGTGTGTGATGTCCTTAGGTTAGTTAGGTTTAAGTAGTTCTAAGTTCTAGGGGACTTATGACCTAAGATGTTGAGTCCCATAGTGCTCAGAGCCATTTGAACCATTTTTTGACTGATGACCTCAGATGTTAAGTCCCATGGTGCTTAGAGCCATCTAAACCATTTTTATCTCGCCAGTGAAGTTACTGAGGCGCATTGAAAATATTTTTACTTCTGTTTCTGGCACTGTCTTTTCGAATAAACGCCTCTCGGAATGCTTCACTAAAAGGAATGGAAAGGGACCCACTTGATAATGACTAGGGATAATTATTCAGCTAAAGTTTATAAGTTTTTGCAGTGATTATTGTTAAAATTAAATGTTCAACAGTATCAATGGATAATGCCGTTGCAGTTCTAACAAACGTAAACCAAGCGGAACACTCTTACAGTCGTTCGTTGAGAGAGGAAGCCATTGCCGTCGTCGCCAAGCTGCAGTAACTGCAGACAAAATTTGCGTACGCAGATATACACTCCTGGAAATGGAAAAAAGAACACATTGACACCGGTGTGTCAGACCCACCATACTTGCTCCGGACACTGCGAGAGGGCTGTACAAGCAATGATCACACGCACGGCACAGCGGACACACCAGGAACCGCGGTGTTGGCCGTCAAATGGCGCTAGCTGCGGAGCATTTGTGCACCGCCGCCGTCAGTGTCAGCCAGTTTGCCGTGGCATACGGAGCTCCATCGCAGTCTTTAACACTGGTAGCATGCCGCGACAGCGTGGACGTGAACCGTATGTGCAGTTGACGGATTTTGAGCGAGGGCGTATAGTGGGCATGCGGGAGGCCGGGTGGACGTACCGCCGAATTGCTCAACACGTGGGGCGTGAGGTCTCCACAGTACATCGATGTTGTCGCCAGTGGTCGGCGGAAGGTGCACGTGCCCGTCGGCCTGGGACCGGACCGCAGCGACGCACGGATGCACGCCAAGACCGTAGGATCCTACGCAGTGCCGTAGGGGACCGCACTGCCACTTCCCAGCAAATTAGGGACACTGTTGCTCCTGGGGTATCGGCGAGGACCATTCGCAACCGTCTCCATGAAGCTGGGCTACGGTCCCGCACACCGTTAGGCCGTCTTCCGCTCACGCCCCAACATCGTGCAGCCCGCCTCCAGTGGTGTCGCGACAGGCGTGAATGGAGGGACGAATGGAGACGTGTCGTCTTCAGCGATGAGAGTCGCTTCTGCCTTGGTGCCAATGATGGTCGTATGCGTGTTTGGCGCCGTGCAGGTGAGCGCCACAATCAGGACTGCATACGACCGAGGCACACAGGGCCAACACCCGGCATCATGGTGTGGGGAGCGATCTCCTACACTGGCCGTACACCACTGGTGATCGTCGAGGGGACACTGAATAGTGGACGGTACATCCAAACCGTCATCGAACCCATCGTTCTACCATTCCTAGACCGGCAAGGGAACTTGCTGTTCGAACAGGACAATGCACGTCCGCATGTATCCCGTGCCACCCAACGTGCTCTAGAAGGTGTAAGTCAACTACCCTGGCCAGCAAGATCTCCGGATCTGCCCCCATTGAGCATGTTTGGGACTGGATGAAGCGTCGTCTCACGCGGTCTGCACGTCCAGCACGAACGCTGGTCCAACTGAGGCGCCAGGTGGAAATGGCATGGCAAGCCGTTCCACAGGACTACATCCAGCATCTCTACGATCGTCTCCATGGGAGAATAGCAGCCTGCATTGCTGCGAAAGGTGGATATACACTGTACTAGTGCCGACATTGTGCACGCTCTGTTGCCTGTGTCTATGTGCCTGTGGTTCTGTCAGTGTGATCATGTGATGTATCTGACCCCAGGAATGTGTCAATAAAGTTTCCCCTTCCTGGGACAATGAATTCACGGTGTTCTTATTTCAATTTCCAGGAGTGTACTTAGCAATGGCCCTTGGCGGAGCTGGATCTTGACGTGAATGGAGTTTCCTTTTCATCTGCCCACACTCATCAGTTCCTGTCGTACCGCTACTGAAAACTTCTTCTCACTTTGACTTAACACGCAACTGGCGCGTCCGGTCACATCAGAGTGCGCAGCCAAGTGCTTGTGCAGCGAACGCTTTCTGACATCACGTCAGTCTCGTCCAGGGACGCCGCTACACAGTGAGTTTTTACTCTTTCATATATAAATCCATAACATTTCCCCAACCAGCACTAATCCAGCATAAAAAATAATTATTTGTATATTTTTCTCATACAAATATCTTTTAAGGTTTACAAGAAAATCGAAGTGCCATATTTATAATACATGAAGAAAAAAAATTTAAATATGTTCATCTGTATTAAACTGTTACACGTTCTTAGATGTCTTGATCCGCAGAAAAGAAGACGGTTCCTCGAGTCACAGTGTGTTCCGTAAAACAAGCCACACTGACCTACATCTACGAGCTGCCATCATCCATCTCAAAAGGGTGGTGTATTAAGGGCTCTCGTTCGTATGGCTAGAGTTATCTCAGATACAGGGAGCTTATCAGCACAGTTTAGCCATCTTCGCTGAGTGTTTGAACATAATGGGTACTCTGACAAACAGTTTCGAAATGCATTTGAGCCTGCACTCACTAAACCTTAACAACAATCGGAAATAAACGGACAACTCCACCTGGGAACGTTTATGTGTCTTGCGCCTTGCAACGTATCTGAAAATGATGGTGGGTTCTGTTAAATGCAATCTAGATATAAGGAGACCGGGGATATACAGATTCGCGTGCCTGCGTGGAAAATCATACATTGGCCAGGAGTATTGCTCTGTTGAAGACAGATGCGCTGAACATAGACGTCATATCAGATTGGGTCAGCCAGTAAAGTCTGCTGTTGCTGAACACTGTCTAGACATGGTAAATAGCGTGAACTACGGAGAGACAAAGATACTTTCGTCCGCCTCCACTTACTGGGACTTCATCATTAAAGAAGCAGTCGAAATACATGTAACTACCTTATTGATAGAGACATGGGATTTCAAATTAGCAAGGCATAGGAACGAACTTTAGCTGTACTAAGGCATCGTCGGCCCAGGCGAACGAATCCGAGTCAACACAGACACTTATAGTGGGCCGCGATCTGCGGTTGCGTTTTTCCGGCGTCGCGCATGCGAAGACCGTGGCGAGTTTCTTCAGCTGGGGGCATTAGATGTTGTCGCCCTGTATGATTCGTCTAAGATGACTTTATAGCCCCATCCCTTTGTACCCTGCGTTTTTCTACCGAGTCAGCACCTATACTGCCGAGCGATTGCAGCAAGCACCTGGAAATAACGAGCAGCTGTCTCGTTGAAATATTGTGCATTTTCTCAACGTTACCCGACGCGACCTCCTTGAACCATTGAAGCTATATACTTTTTTACTCTCGAAACACGTTTTACCTTCTACATTAAGGCATCATCAGCCATTTTAATTTGGAATAACACAGCTTGTGGCAGTGCTAGGCAGGAGGGTGAAAGGATGGAGTCGATTAATTGAGCTGAGTTCTAGTAACACATTTTGCATGTTTATTAAATCAAAACTTAGAAAAAATACATAACAGATCACTTTAGATCGCTCCTTAGAGCGTCTGTCAACAAGAGATTAACAACTGTCTACGCACCACGCTTACTTGCGCTTTATTAAAAATACAGTTTGATGGCAGTAAAGTCAAAATTGGGAGAATATAATTTTAAAATTCAAGCGTATAAAGACTTCCCTTTTATAATGAACTTGGTTTGTTCCAGGTTCGTGTCTTGGACAGTGTTGCTCAGTACCTGCCTGTTACGACAGATCCACCTGGGATCATTATACATGTGGACTGACGAACAATCATTCCTCGCCATGTATATATTACACCAAAACTGAATAATATGGTCGGTATAACTAAAGCCATCAGAGAAACTGAAATAAATAACTGTGTTAACTTCTTAGATAGCGTAATAAAGGAAGAAAATTCACTGCACAAATATGGAATATTTCGAATATCAACCACTTCAGGCACGTTAATCAGTAATAAATCATGCCAACCAGAAATCCATAAAAAGGAATATTTTTGACTTGGTAATATGGAGATTAATTAAAATTCAAGTTCAAAAACATGAAATCTAAAAAGAATCTGCTGTACTAGAAAACGTAAAGAATTTTAGAGAACAAATAATTAAATTTTAGAGCACAAATACTTACAGAAACATACAGACAGATACTGAAAGATCCAAAAAGAATCAGTTATACTAGAAAACCCCCCATGAACCATGGACCTTGCCGTTGGTGGGGAGGCTTGCGTGCCTCAGCGCTACAGGTGGCCGTACCGTAGGTGCAACCACAACGGAGGGGTATCTGTTGAGAGGCCAGACGAACATGTGGTTCCTGAAGAGGGGCAGCAGCCTTTTCAGTAGTTGCAGAGGCAACAGTCTGGATGATTGACTAATCTGGCCTTGTAACATTAACCAAAACGGCCTTGCTGTGCTGGTACTGCGAACGGCTGAAAGCAAGGGGAAACTACAGCCGTAAATTTTCCCGAGGACATGCAGCTTTACTGTATGATTAAATGATGATGGCTTCCTCTTGGGTAAAATATTCCGGAGGTAAAATAGTCCCCCATTCGGATCTCTGGGCGGGGACTACTCAGGAGGACGTCATTATCAGGAGAAAGAAAACTGGCGTTCTACGGATCGGAGCGTGGAATGTCAGATCCCTTAATCGGGCAGGTAGGTTAGAAAATTTAAAAAGGGAAATGGATAGGTTAAAGTTAGATATAGTGGGAATTAGTGAAGTTCGGTGGCAGGAGGAACAAGACTCTTGGTCAGGTGATTACAGGGTTATAAATACAAAATCAAATAGAGGTAATGCAGGAGTAGGTTTAATAATGAATAAAAAAATAGGAGTGCGGGTTAGCTACTACAAACAGCATAGTGAACGCATTATTGTGGCCAAGATAGACGTGAAGCCCAAGCCTACCACAGTAATACAAGTTTATATGCCAACTAGCTCTGCAGATGATGAAGAAATTGATGAAATGTATGACGAGATAAAAGAAATTATTCAGGTAGTGAAGGGAGACGAAAGTTTAATAGTCATGGGTGACTCGAATTCGTCAGTAGGAAAAGGGAGAGAAGGAAACATAGTAGGTGAATATGAATTGGGGGGAAGTAATGAAAGAGGAAGCCGCCTTGTAGAATTTTGCACAGAGCATAACTTAATCATAGCTAACACTTGGTTCAAGAATCATAAAAGAAGGTTGTATACCTGGAGGAATCCTGGAGATACTAAAAGGTATCAGATAGATTATATAATGGTAAGACAGAGATTTAGGAACCAGGTTTTAAATTGTAAGACATTTCCAGGGGCAGATGTGGATTCTGACCACAATCTACTGGTTATGAACTGCAGATTGAAACTGAAGAAACTGCAAAAAGGTGGGAATTTAAGGAGATGGGACCTGGATAAACTGAAAAAACCAGAGGTTGTAGAGAGTTTCAGGAAGAGCATAAGGGAACAATTGACAGGAATGGGGGAAAGAAATACAGTAGAAGAAGAATGGGTAGCTCTGAGGGATGATGTAGTGAAGGCAGCAGAGGATCATGTAGGTAAAAAGACGAGGGATAATAGAAATCCTTGGGTAACAGAAGAAATATTTAATTGATGAAAGGAGAAAATATAAAAATGCAGTAAATGAAGCAGGCAAAAAGGAATACAAACGTCTAAAAAATGAGATCGACAGAAAGTGCAAAATAGCTAAGCAGGGATGGCTAGAGGACAAATGTAAGGATGTAGAGGCTTATCTCACTAGGGGTAAGATAGATACTGCCTACAGGAAAATTAAAGAGACCTTTGGAGAGAAGAGAACAACTTGTATGAATATCAAGAGCTCAGATGGAAACCCAGTTCTAAGCAAAGAAGGGAAGGCAGAAAGGTGGAAGGAGTATATAGAGGGTATATACAAGGGCGATGTACTTTAGGACAATATTATGGAAATGGAAGAGGATGTAGATGAAGATGAAATGGGAGATAAGATACTGCGTGAAGAGTTTGACAGAGCACTGAAAGACCTGAGTCGAAACAAGGCCCCGGGAGTAGACAACATTCCATTAGAACTACTGATGGCCTTGGGAGAGCCAGTCATGACAAAACTCTACCATCTGGTGAGCAAGATGTATGAGACAGGCGAAATACCCACAGACGTCAAGAAGAATATAATAATTCCAATCCCAAAGAAAGCAGGTGTTGACAGATGTGAAAATTACCGAACTACCAGTTTAATAAGCCACAGCTGCAAAATACTAACGCGAATTCTTTACAGACGAATGGAAAAACTGGTAGAAGCGGACCTCGGGGAAGATCAGTTTGGATTCCGTAGAAATGTTGGAACACGTGAGGCAATACTGACCTTACAACTTATCTTAGAAGAAAGATGAAGGAAAGGTAAACCTACGTTTCTAGCATTTGTAGACTTAGAGAAAGCCTTTGACAACGTTAACTGGAATACTCTCTTTCAAATGCTGAAGGTGGCAGGGGTAAAATACAGGGAGCGAAAGGCTATATACAATTTGTACAGAAACCAGATGGCAGTTATAAGAGTCGAGGGGCATGAAAGGGAAGCAGTGGTTTGGAAAGGAGTGAGACAGGGTTGTAGCCTCTCCCCGATGTTATTCAATCTGTATATTGAGCAAGCAGTAAAGGAAACAAAAGGAAAATTCGGAGTAGGTATGAAAATTCATGGAGAAGAAGTAAAAACTTTGAGGTTCGCCGATGACATTGTAATTCTGTCAGAGACAGCAAAGGACTTGGAAGAGCAGTTGAACGGAATGGACAGTGTCTTGAAAGGAGGATATAAGATAAACATCAACAAAAGCAAAACGAGGATAATGGAATGTAGTCAAATTAAATCGGGTGATGTTGAGGGGATTAGATTAGGAAATGAGACACGTAAAGTAGTAAAGGAGTTTTGCTATTTAGGAAGTAAGATAACTGATGATGGTCGAAGTAGAGAGGATATATAATGTAGATTGGCAATGGCAAGGAAATCGTTTCTGAAGAAGAGAAATTTGTTAACATCGAGTATAGATTTAAGTGTCAGGAAGTCGTTTCTGAAAGTATTTGTATGGAGTGTAGCCATGTAAGGAAGTGAAACATGGACGATAACCAGTTTGGACAAGAAGAGAATAGAAGCTTTCGAAATGTGGTGCTACAGAAGAATGCTGAAGATAAGGTGGGTAGATCACGTAACTAATGAGGAGGTATTGAATAGGATTGGGGAGAAGAGAAGTTTGTGGCAGAACTTGACTAGAAGAAAGGATCGGTTGGTAGGACATGTTTTGAGGCATCAAGGGATCACAAATTTAGCATTGGAGGGCAGCGTGGAGAGTAAAAATCGTAGAGGGAGACCAAGAGAGGAATACACTAAGCAGATTCAGAAGGATGTAGGTTGCAGTAGGTACTGGGAGATGAAGAAGCTTGCACAGGATAGAGTAGCATGGAGAGCTGCATCAAACCAGTCTCAGGACTGAAGACCACAACAACAACAACATACTAGAAAAAGTAAACAATGGTAATTCACAAATAATGAAAGAAACGTAGAGACAGAAACTGAAAGTTAAGCCAAAATAAGACGCAAATGAAATTAATCGAAAAAGAGAGAAAACCAAACACAAAAGTAAGCTCATAGTTCTGCACTATTATGGAATCATTTCTCATAAAACAGACTCCAAATCTAAAATCGCAAATATCAGTATTGTATTCGATACTGAAAACAGCATTAGTGAAATTATAACACACACCGTCGATACAACAGGCCCATTTAAAAAGTCAGAAATAGACACAATTTGATGTGACAATTGTGACAGAGTGTACAATGAGCAAACTGGTTGATCACATAAAATCGACCGATAAAAAGTCTCTCTGCACTGCACCTTCTAACCAACAAACATACATTGAGAAATGTTAGGGAAAAAAGGCAAATTTTGCGTTATATGAAGTAAAGGAAGCAGTTTGTACAATAAAACTAAATTTAAAATTTAATCTTACCAGGAGAGATTTTCTTATGTTGTTGTTGTTGTTGTTGTTGTGGTTGTTGTGGTCTTCAGTCCTGGGACTGGTTTGATGCAGTTCTCCATGCTACTCTATTCTGTGCAAGCTTTTTCATCTCCCAGTACCTACTGCAACCTACATCCTTCTGAATCTGTTTCGTGTATTCCTCTCTTGGTCTCCCTCTACGATTTTTACCCTCCACGCTGCCCTCCAGTACTAAATTGGTGATCCCTCGATGCCTCAGAATATGTCATACCAATCGATTCCTTCTTTTAGTCAAGTTGTGCCACAAACTCCTCTTCACCCCAATTCTATTCAATACCTCCTCATTAGTTATGTGATCTACCCATCTAATCTTCAGCATTCTTCTGTAGCATCACATTTCGAAAGCTTCTATTATCTTCTTGTCCAAACTATTTATCATCCATGTTTCACTTCCATAATAGCTACACTCCATACAAATGCTTTCAGAAACGGCTTCCTGACACTTAAATCTATACTCGATCTTAAGAAATTTCTCTTCTTCAGAAACGCTTTCCTTGCCATTGCCAGTCAATATTTTATATCCTCTCTACTTCGACCATCACCAGTTATTATGCTCCCCAAATATCAAAACTCATTTACTACTTTAAGCGTCTCATTTCCTAATCTAATTCTCACACCATCACCCAATTTAATTGGACTACATTCCATTATAATCGTTTAGATTTTGTGGTGGTTCATGTTATATCCTCCTTTCAAGACACTGTCCATTCCGTTCAACTGCTCTTCCAAGTCCCTTGCTGTCTCTGACATAATTACAATATCATCGGTGAAACACAAGGTTTCTATTTCTTCTCTGTGGATTTTAATACCTACTCCGAATTTTTACTTTTATTTCCTTTACTGCCTGCTCAATTTACACATTGAATAACATCGGGGATGGGCTACAACCTTGTCTCACTCCCTTCCCAACCACTGCTTCCCTTTCATGTCCTTCGACTCTTATAACTGCCATCTGGTTTCTGTACAAATTGTAAATAGCCTTTCCCTACCTGTATTTTACCCTTACCACCTTCAGAATTTGAAAGAGAGTATTCCAGTTAACATTGTCAAAAGCTATCTCGAAGCCTACAAATGCTAGAAACGTAGGTTTGCCTTTCCTTAATCTCTTTTCTAAGATAAGTCGTAAGGTCAGTATTGCCTCACATGTTCCAACATTTCTACGGAATCCAAACTGATCTTCCCCGAGGTCGGCTTCTACCAGTTTTTCCATTCGTCTGTAAAGAATTCGTGTTAGTACTTTGCAGCCGTGACTTATTAAACAGATAGTTCGGTAATTTTCACGTCTGTCAACGCCTACTTTCTTTGGGACTGGTATTATTATAGTCTTCTTGAAGTTTTTATGTTAATAATTGTATTTTATTTTCCAAACCATTTTCTTTCTTACAGTTAACTCTACTCAAATACACACACAAATGCAAAGTCATAGTATATGAAATAGTTACTCCATCGTTAGCTTTAATTTTTGATCAATGTAACACCTCTGCAAACGTCAAGCTGTCGAAAGAACGACATAGCATGTGAACCAACGCATGTAGAAGACACAGATTTAAAGATTGTGCCATTTCAGTACATGTGGTATAGTTTGCTATTACATATCAGTGTAGCTCCAATAAGTTTACATTCATATTAATACATTTCTGTCCGTGAATGGAATCTATATATACAAAAGACAAAGTGCCGACGCCCTGACACACTCGCTGACTCATTATCGCCCAGTTAAAACCAATATGGATAGAAACTTGAAATTTAGAAAATTGAAATTTGGAGAGGATGTGGATCTTATACTGTAGGCATCGTTTACAACGGGATTGTTCGCAGTTTCGCTACTAAGGGGGTGAAACAGGGAACGAAAGGCTTTTTGAAAATATATCGCTATTAAGGCAGTTTTTAAGTTGTTGTTGTTGTTGTGGTCTTCAGTCCTGAGACTGGTTTGATGCAGCTCTCCATGCTACTCTATCCTGTGCAAGCTTCTTCATCTCCCAGTACCTACTGCAACCTACATCCTTCTGAATCTGCTTAGTGTATTCCTCTCTTGGTCTCCCTCTACGATGTTTACCCTCCACGCTGCACTCCAATGCTAAATTTGTGATCCCTTGATGCCTCAAAACATGTCCTACCAACCGATCCCTTCTTCTAGTCAAGTTGTGCCACAAACTTCTCTTCTCCCCAATCCTATTCAATACCTCCTCATTAGTTACGTGATCTACCCACCTTATCTTCAGCATTCTTCTGTAGCACCACATTTCGAAAGCTTCTACTCTCTTCTTGTCCAAACTGGTTATCGTCCATGTTTCACTTCCATACATGGCTACACTCCAAACAAATACTTTCAGAAACGACTTCCTGACACTTAAATCTATTCTCGATGTTAACAAATTTCTCTTCTTCAGAAACGATTTCCTTGCCATTGCCAGTCTACATTTTATATCCTCTCTACTTCGACCATCATCAGTTATTTTACTCCCTAAATAGCAAAACTCCTTTACTACTTTAAGTGTCTCATTTCCTAATCTAATCCCCTCAGCATCACCCGATTTAATTTGACTACATTCCATTATCCTCGTTTTGATTTTGTTGATGTTCATCTTATATCCTCCTTTCAAGACACTGTCCATTCCGTTCAACTGCTCTTCCAAGTCCTTTGCTGTCTCTGACAGAATTACAATGTCATCGGCGAACCTCAAAGTTTTTACTTCTTCTCCATGAATTTTAATACCTACTCCGAATTTTTCTTTTGTTTCCTTTACTGCTACAGAACTTTCTGGGTTAGAAATAAAAAAAATTCATGTTTCAGGAATTTTGTAAATTCAACCACTAAGGGGTAAAATAATAGGTGAAAGTTTTTAGAAAACGAATCATTATTAAAAATTTAATAAAGCATTTTTAAAGCTACATCTACGAAAATTGATATTTGACTTTATGGTTAGAAATAAAAAATACGTGTTTCACTGTTATTTGAAATTCAACCGTAATGTGGGGAAATAGGGGATGAAACTTTTCAAGTAAATGTTTCGTTGAATCAAAAAAAATTTTCAAGCTATGTCTATAAAAATAGATATTTCATTTCTGAGTTACATATAAAGATATATACGTTTGGGGATGAAAATTTCTATGGAAATGTCACCACGAGAAAGTAATAGACGTGATTAACAAAAACCTTGAACTACCGCCAGCAGAATCGCATTTTGGTGAGGAGTACGCTCGGAGAAGACCAAATTTGTATGACCTTAATTAGCGTGAAAAGTTTAGAAGATATTTCAGTGTGTGAACAACATAAAAATTCCATTAAGAAAAAGCTGTGCGGCCCATACAGTCTGTTACATGAAGGAAGCAGCGGGCGTTGAGTTAGTATGATATATTCTGTTTGCACTTAATCACAAAATCACTTGAGAATGGCCCAGATGGTTGAAACTGGCTGCGAACTAACAAAATCATTACAGCAAATGAAGAAAATTCTACCTTCTTTCACTCAAATGTTTACTTAAAACAACTTGATGTTAACCACAAGATACAACAATATATTACGATTTAAATGACAATGACACTGAATGTAGATAGTCATCGCAGGATGCGTATTAACAGATTGGAAGTGCAGGTGCATATCACCTTTGTTGTAAGCTCGAACACAATCGCACTTATCATCGAATGTAAAAAGTGATTCGGCTAAAGAACAAACTATTATTACGATATTTTCAGTTCCCTCATGGCGCTACTCGATACTTCCCATGCTAACAAATATTATTTGTAATGCAATGTATCTCGCTACCATGTAGACACTGTAGCAGAGGTTTTGTGATTTATCCCTGGAGTTATAGATGACGGAAGGTGATGGTTGATTGAAAATGGTTCAAATGGCTCTGAGCACTATGGGACTCAACTGCTGAGGTTATTAGTCCCCTAGAACTTAGAACTAGTTAAACCTAACTAACCTAAGGACATCACAAACATCCATGCCCGAGGCAGGATTCGAACCTGCGACCGTAGCGGTCTTGCGGTTCCAGACTGCAGCGCCTTTAACCGCACGGCCACTTCGGCCGGCATGGTTGATTGAGAATCATCACATACAGTGGATAGTGTGCTATATGGGGAGGTCATAAGAAATGTACTACATCCTGCATCCAGTACATTGGCTTTCCAGATCTATAGCGTTATACTTTCTGGTAGAAATTATATCTGCGAATTGGAATCAAGTCTCTTCATTCAACATCATACTCGGGTTGGATTCTATAGCAGTGTCTTTTAATGATTACAACCACTGGTAAATCATATTTGTGCCACTCTCGTATCTCGAAACGACTCACCTCTTTCGTACCTATCTGCTAAACACCTTATAAAGCGGAATTGTAACTTTCCCTCAGCCTCTGCCGCACCCTCTCTGCAGCATTGTTCATGTGATCATTCCAATTTCAATGTCCACAGGATTATCGAGACTGGACCATGTGTCACTGAAAACGTATCACCTGGTTGGATGAATCTTGCTTTTTTTTTATTTTTATTTTTTTTATATCTGGTCATGTCCACGTACGCTGTCATTTAGGACGACGGCTGCTCGAAATTTGCAAAGCGCGACGGGCTCATGGCTTTGGGTGCTGTATCATGCTATGTGGGACATTGAGCTGGGCTTCAGTTGGACCTGTGGTAGTGATTCAAGGCACTGTGACAGCTGTGGACATCATGAGCATTACTGCGGACCAAGTAAATCCCTTCATATTATGTCTTTGTAGACGGCGATTGCATCTTTCAGCTTTATAAATGCCCGTGTTACAATTTCACAATCGCATTGTATTGGTTTGTGGAACATGAAAGTGTCTTCGTAATCAAACTCGTTTCATCTGAAGCTGAAGGAACACGTTTGGAACATTACAGGGCGCCAGCTCAGCACCCACAAACCACCGGCCCGTAATTTACGGAAAGTACGTGGCCTGTACATAGACACCCCTTAACAATAACTTGTTGAATCCGTGATAAGTAGAATCACTGCTGTATTGTACCTCAAGTATGGATCAACACTCTATTAAGCAAGTGGTTTTGCCCATCAGTGTGTGGCCTTGAGTTATTAAAATTCTGTTCGGTACAACCTCCATCTGTCGTAAAGTCTTTCTGGAAGTCCTACATTCATTTTTTTGTGTAATTGCCAAGCACAAATGCACCTTCAGATGTTCCCACCAGCACTTCTTCAGATCTACGATGTTCAGGCATACAAAATTCATATTTTTTCCATCGAATTCTTCTTGAATTAAATTTCTTGACAGTGCTCAATTGTCTCATCAATTCGAAGAGCATCTGGTCATTTCTTCATCTCCAGTCACCCGCATCTCGTGCAGAGTCAAAGATCAACCTCGTTGTTGTTGTGGTCTTCAGTCCTGAGACTGGTTTGATGCAGCTCTCCATGCTACTCTATCCTGTGCAAGCTTATTCATTTCCCAGTACCTACTGCAACCTACATCCTTCTGAATCTGCTTAGTGTATTGATCTCTTGCTCTCCCTCTACGATTTTTACCCTCCACGCTGCCCTCCAATGCTAAATTTGTGATCCCTTGATGCCTCAAAACATGTCCTACCAACCGATCCTTTCTTCTAGTCAAGTTCTGCCACAAACTTCTCTTCTCCCCAATCCCATTCAATACCTCCTCATTAGTTACGTGATCTACCCACCTTATCTTCAGCATTCTTCTGTAGCACCACATTTCGAAAGCTTCTATTCTCTTCTTGTCCAAACTGGTTATCGTCCATGTTTCACTTCCATACATGGCTACACTCCATACAAATACTTTCAGAAACGACTTCCTGACACTTAAATCTATACTCGATGTTAACAAATTTCTCTTCTTCAGAAACGATTTCCTTGCCATTGCCAGTCTACATTTTATATCCTCTCTACTTCGACCATCATCAGTTATTTTACTCCCTAAATAGCAAACCTCCTTTACTACTTTAAGTGTCTCATTTCCTAATCTAATCCCCTCAACATCACCCGATTTAATTTGACTACATTCCATTATCCTCGTTTTGCTTTTGTTGATGTTCATCTTATATCCTCCTTTCAAGACACTGTCCATTCCGTTCAACTGCTCTTCCAAGTCCTTTGCTGTCTCTGACAGAATTACAATGTCATCGGCGAACCTCAAAGTTTTTACTTCTTCTCCATGAATTTTAATACCTACTCCGAATTTTTCTTTTGTTTCCTTTACTGCTTGCTCAATATACAGATTGAATAACATCGGGGAGAGGTTACAACCCTGTCTCACTCCTTTCCCAACCACTGCTTCCCTTTCATGCCCCTCGACTCTTATAACTGCCATCTGGTTTCTGTACAAATTGTAAATAGCCTTTCGCTCCCTGTATTTTACCCCTGCCACCTTCAGAATTTGTTAGAGAGTTTTCCGGTTAACGTTGTCAAAAGCTTTCCCTAAGTCTACAAATGCTAGAAACGTAGGTTTGCCTTTCCTTAATGTTTCTTCTAAGATAAGTCGTAAGGTTAGTATTGCCTCACGTGTTCCAACATTTCTACGGAATCCAAACTGATCTTCCCCGAGGTCCGCTTCTACCAGTTTTTCCATTCGTCTGTAAAGAATTCGCGTTAGTATTTTGCAGCTGTGACTTATTAAACTGATAGTTCGGTAATTTTCACATCTGTCAACACCTGCTTTCTTTGGGATTGGAATTATTATATTCTTCTTGAAGTCTGAGGGTATTTCGCCTGTCTCATACATCTTGCTCACCAGACGGTAGAGTTTTGTCATGACTGGCTCTCCCAAGGCCATCAGTAGTTCTAATGGAATGTTGTCAACTCCCGGTGCCTTGTTTCGACTCAGGTCTTTCAGTGCTCTGTCAAACTCTTCACGCAGTATCGTATCTCCCATTTCGTCTTCATCTACATCCTCTTCCATTTCCATAATATTGTCCTCAAGCACATCGCCCTTGTATAAACCCTCTATATACTCCTTCCACCTTTCTGCCTTCCCTTCTTTGCTTAGAACTGGGTTTCCATCTGAGCTCTTGATATTCATACAAGTGGTTCTCTTCTCTCCAAAGGTCTCTTTAATTTTCCTGTAGGCAGTATCTATCTTACCCCTAGTGAGACAAGCCTCTACATCCTTACATTTGTCCTCTAGCCATCCCTGCTTAGCCATTTTGCACTTTCTGTCGATCACATTTTTGAGACGTTTGTATTCCTTTTTGCCTGCTTCATTTACTGCATTTTTATATTTTCTCCTTTCATCAATTAAATATTTCTTCTGTTACCCAAGGATTTCTATTATCCCTCGTCTTTTTACCTACATGATCCTCTGCTGCCTTCACTACATCATCCCTCAGAGCTACCCATTCTTCTTCTACTGTATTTCTTTCCCCCATTCCTGTCAATTGTTCCCTTATGCTCTCCCTGAAACTCTCTACAACCTCTGGTTCTTTCAGTTTATCCAGGTCCCATCTCCTTAAATTCCCACCTTTTTGCAGTTTCTTCAGTTTCAATCTGCAGTTCATAACCAATAGATTGTGGTCAGAATCCACATCTTCCCCTGGAAATGCCTTACAATTTAAAACCTGGTTCCTAAATCTCTGTCTTACCATTATATAATCTATCTGATACCTATTAGTATCCCCAGGGTTCTTCCATGTATACAACTTTCTTTCATGATTCTTGAATCAAGTGTTAGCTATGATTAAGTTATGCTCTGTGCAAAATTCTACAAGGCGGCTTCCTCTTTCATTTCTTCCTCCCAATCCATATTCACCTACTATGTTTCCTTCTCTCCCTTTTCCTACTGACGAATTCCAGTCACCCATGACTATTAAATTTTCGTCTCCCTTCACTACCTGAATAATTTCTTTTATCTCGTCATACATTTCATCAATTTCTTCATCATCTGCAGAGCTAGTTGGCATATAAACTTGTACTACTGTAGTAGGCATGGGCTTTGTGTCTATCTTGGCCACAATAATGCGTTCACTATGCTGTTTGTAGGAGCTAACCCGCACTCCTATTTTTTTATTCATTATTAAACCTACTCCTGCATTACCCCTATTTGATTTTGTATTTATAACCCTGTAATCACCTGACCAAAAGTCTTGTTCCTCCTGCCACCGAACTTCACTAATTCCCACTATATCTAACTTTAACCTATCCATTTCCCTTTTTAAATTTTCTAACCTACCTGCCCGATTAAGGGATCTGACATTCCACGCTCCGATCCGTAGAATGCCAGTTTTCTTTCTCCTGATAACGACGTCCTCTTCTGTAGTCCCCGCCCGGAGATCCGAATGGGGGACTATTTTACCTCCGGAGTATTTTACCCAAGAGGACGCCATCATCATTTAATCATACAGTAAAGCTGCATGTCCTCGGGAAAAATTACGGCTGTAGTTTCCCCTTGCTTTCAGCCGTTCGCAGTACCAGCACAGCAAGGCCGTTTTGGTTAATGTTACAAGGCCAGATCAGTCAATCATCCAGACTGTTGCCCCTGTAACTACTGAAAAGGCTGCTGCCCCTCTTCAGGAACCACATGTTTGTCTGGCCTCTCAACAGATACCCCTCCGTTGTGGTTGCACCTACGGTACGGCCATCTGTATAGCTGAGGCACGCAAGCCTCCCCACCAGCGGCAAGGTCCATCAACCTCAAGATGGTTCAAATGGCTCTGAGCACTATGGGACTTAACATCTATGGTCATCAGTCCCCTAGAACTTAGAACTACTTAAACCTAACTAACCTAAGGACATCACACAACACCCAGCCATCACGAGGCAGAGAAAATCCCTGACCCCGCCGGGAATCGAACCCGGGAACCCGGGCGTGGGTCAACCTCAAGATTTTTCATTCAAATTTCAGTAGCTTGTCATCATCTGCCTTGATGATAGTCTGTATCACTGGAGCTATAAGTGCACTGAGTGCTTAGAGTCCAGTTTTGCCGGAGAGCGTGTCTGATGTGATTGTCAATTCCGTGTTGAAGTGTATTCTGTATTAATACGCAGCTGTTAACTCTTCAACTGTAAGTTATTATGGTTAATCGCTCTAGCATCAAAAACAAAACGAGCGTTACAGCCATGTTTAGGCACGGCTAACAGCAGACTACAGTGATAGCGCAGACTCAGTAGCCTATCAGGCTAGCGTTTTATGTATGTCTCTACCAACAGCTTCTCGCTTAGAACACAGGACGGAGTAAGATGTATGTCAATAGGTTTTGTCGTTCGTGCTGACCGCTTTTATTTTGCCCTACACCGAGCTGCCCTGCCATCCCACTGATGCAGGCAAATTTTAAAGAATGGACCACATCCTCTTCACTTTAGGCTCGCCACATTATTGACGATGCTCTCTGAATAGCAAATTTTGACTAGGAGTGAGCTTTACCACTCGCCTCGTGTTGCATTGCAAAGAGGTGGAGAAGGTTTGTCACATATAGTGACTGCACTAGTGTACATTCCTCATACTGTGGATGCGTGTTTCGAAACTTACGCAACGGAAAGAGGCAAGTCTGTATTTATGTGAGGACACTATTTTCTGCCCATCTGAGGTGCTTGTCGTAGTTATACCTACATCTGCATTCGTGTATTAATTTTAATATCCAAAAAATGTAGTGACGTTGTACGTTGCATTTTACCGCGTAGGTTGCACCTGATGATGCGGCTGTACGCTGCGAAACCGGTTGTGTTTTACTAAACAGCAATTTTACTATCTGTTAGCGTAGTTTCTCCTAACATCATGCCTTTCAACAACTTCTTTCTGTTTCACCAGAAACTGTACGTTAACGGAGTGCGTAAGATGGGCACTGGTGACGTGAAAAAATAAAACAGCGTACATAAAGCAGCTGTTGTTGCGTTCTTATTTACCTCAAGTAATGAAACTAAGAGGCCAACACAGATGCGCGTTAACGTCTCCGTAACGCACTTTTCTGGAAGATTGAAATTTCTGTGCATTATTTCAATCACAGAAACTGTTCGTTAAGACTCACAAGCTGCGTAAGTTGTTATAAATGCGGAACAACTTGAGAATCTTGCCAGTGGTACTGGTTTCAGCGCTTACCCTGCATCTGTTTTGTTTTAACATTACACAAAAAAGGGTCAGCTTTCAGCTGCCAATTAACATTTCTTGAAATATGTGTTTCGGGGTTTCAATTTATAACAATCTGGATATTGGAACTTTGTGAAACCTCAAAACTAGTCGTTTGAAGAAATAAAAGTTTACATCTTCAAACTAATTTTCTTTTCTTTTTTTTGTGTGTAATACGGAACATCTCTTCCGCGCCACACCCCTACCCGCATCCGTGCACCTCCCCAAGTAATCGGTAGCAGACAACCTAAGATAAACGGAACAGATAACAAAATTGTAAAATATTAGTAATAAAAACTAAAAGAGGCTTTTTCTTTTCAGACTCCTCCAGCGGAGAGTAGCAGGAAACAGTGAGTCATTTTCAAAAGAAAGAATATTTCGCTGCGTCTGTTGGTGCATTCAGCGGGAAGCACAAAATGGTGTATAAGCTACCCAAAAGACATTGTGAATATTTTATTTGGAAACAGTAACCGTTCAGTGTAAAAAAATTGTTAGTAAAGGAAGAACATCCACTCAATACGTGGTTAGCCTTTTCCTGTGCTCAGTCTATAATTTTTAGAGTCCGTAAGGACTTTCAAGACGAACGTAGTGACGTTTCACTTGTCGTTTAGGCACAATGTCGAAGATGAGTTGGCAACACTGTGCAGTAGTTAATGTGGAGTCCTCAGATATGGACGGTCACGAACACTCGGTCGAAAGTATTCGAAACAAAGCCAAGTAACGTACTGGATTTTACGGTCACTTGTCGGTAGAATAATGAACTGTAATTCGCAGGTAGGGAATGTCATCCGAGATTGAAACCTTCGTGAAAGTTGAAGTCTTATTCGAATCTCATAGTGTTATTCAATAATATATTTAGAGAAAAGATATAATAAACTAATAGTGATACATCAGTCCCTTGTTCGTAATGAACTCCCCCAAAATATTATCAAATAATACTAATGACGAAACAATCAGTCACTGACAGGACGAGGAATAATTATTAACGAAACGAAGGACGAACAAGAACCTCACACAAATGGAAATGGAAATGCCGTGTGGCTATGTTTGTACGATAAGCACAAATGTATCTACAGGTTTTAACATTTGTCAGAGGGCTGGCTGTTTCCTTATTTTAACATTCGTCAACCTGATCCAGTTTTAAGACTTCCACCGTATTTTATACCTTTCATTGAAAATTATTTTCTGCTATTTAGGCTAGTGCTGATTTGATAAGAAAAATTTTACTAGTTTTTTAAATATTTGGTGGTGTTAATAACCTGGAGTGTCTGCGTTCGAAACCCAAATTACAACAGCAACAGCAACAACAACAATAACAACAACAGAAACATAATCCATCGACTAGTAGTTCCGCTATATTAAAACACAGGGCTCTCCAGACGGTAGAGATGCACCAACAGTTCGGCACCTCGCTTGAGTGGAATGTCGTCAAAGATTATATTTTCCTTTGGTGACCACGGAGTGCACAGTAGATGATATTTAAAAAAAAAATGATATTTTAAAAAATATCCTAGAGCAGCATGGCTGCATAAAGATGAAGACAACACTGCATGGGTAAGTTTCAACGAAACCTTTATCCATTTGTGATATCAAATAACTCCGAACTAAGATGATGATCAAAGAGGCAAAGAAAGATGTGTGCAGTTGAAGAACAAGCAAAACACTTCCTTACAATGGAAGAAACTTAATGTCAGTTCGCAGAGAAATTTTTCACTGAAAGAAATGTGCACCGAAAATGACGTACTCTTCGTTCAGAACTTGCTACAAAGGTTCAGAGGAGAACTGAAACAGATTCAGCAAGAAACTGTTAGCTACCCAAGCGAGGTTCTGAGAATTCGCTGACAGCTTAATCCAAGGCTGTTAGCGGTAATCTGAGAAGGAGAAACCTGATAACTTTTTCGGATTAGTATGCAAACTTTGCGCGCCTGATCTCAGCTCTTGGTATTCGGGTTAATACCTGCTCTTCATAGCGGTATTCGTGTAGCCCATGAAAACAGGGCTGTTTGTACTGAAGCAAAGCCATAACGGCGCATGGACGTTTCTTCCATTACTATCCGTAAATATCATCCAGTTTGAGAATTTCACGCGGTGCCGACGAACTAGCTAGTGGAACGTTAGAAACAAAACATCTTGAGTGGCAAATATTGTTCCAGTTATTTGTATAAACATAACTGTCGTATTTTTTAAATTATTCTGCTGCTATTTGACTGCAATATTTTGTATTTTATTCTCAAACAACCCAGATTTTAGCCTCAGGTCATATTCACAATGGTGTGGCGCGTAACTGTTTATTGACTAGCAGATTCACATAAAGGCTGTGCTATAGGACCCAGAAATGAAATTTTGCATCTTGGCGTGTTAGAGATGTTCTCACTTTTACTAATGACAGATCTGGACTAAATGACCAGATATGCGTTTCTGACCAAAATTTATATTTCATACTAGTCTGATGTCTTTTGACATGTAAATAAATTAATGTACTTCATTATGGCCTAAGGCCGAAATTGGAATTGTATAAGAATAAAATAAAAGTTATTTAAGTTATGTGGCAGCAGAATCAATCAAAAATTTACCATGACTGTGGCTCCAGTTAAAATAAAAGTCATCAATAATTGTTCTAGCTCATATGCAGACTTAAACATAAGTCATACAAATAAATGAATTTCTGAACTTGGTGGTAATTTTATTCAGGTATATTATAATCTTCTAAATACGAAGCTTAAGCCCTCTGAAAGATGTACGGAATAGGTGTTAAATGACGTAGTTATACGTCGAAACCTTTGAAATAATTGAGTCAGACCTTCGGCTGTCATATTTTCGTTTTCTACCGGTGTATTCGTGAAAGTCGATACACCAGTGAGTACTTCATACTTTTGAAGAAACAGTTTTAATGTTATCAAAGAGTCATGTTCCAATATTTTAACAATGACAACCAATCTGAACTTACTCAGCTTGGGGCAGGATACATACAGTAGATGAGTAACAACGTAATCACGAAAAGTGACTACTTATAATTTCATAGTGACACAAAGAGATGAAAATACGAGTCTTAATAGTGTAAAGATTCCACGCTTATGGCACTGTAAATAATTTACTTCTTTCTGGAGAGAGACTACCAATTAAGACATAAAAAGACTCAGACCATACACATTTAAGTAACTTCAACTACAGCAGCTTCCTTTCTTGTATACATTGTATACACTACATTTTGCCAGGCCAGACTGATGGTATACGAACAACGCCAATAACTTCTACCCTACTGACGTAACATAAAGTTCTTATAGGGTAGACTGAAGTCTTAATGGTGTTGCATCTTTAAGAAATATACATTTGATTTTGGTAAGAGAGTTGATACTAACGATAACTGACGAAACAGGTTAGTAAAACAAATGTTGTGTGACTAGGCCCTCCCGTCGGGTAGACCGTTCGCTGGGTGCAAGTCTTTAGATTCGACGCCACTTCGGCGCCTTTCACGTCGATGGGTGTGAAATGATAATGCTTAGGACAACACAACACCCAGTCCCTAAGAGGAGAAAATCTCCGACCAAACGGGGAATCGAACCCAGCCCCTTAGGATTAACACTCTGTCGCGCTGACCAATCAGCTACCGGGGGTGGACAACAGATTAGTAACATGACCATTATGAACTGCTCCAAATTTTGAGGAAATGACATTATGGATCCCGTAAAAGATTGACTTAAATATTCCATTAACCTACAGCACTCATCAGCCCATTAATACTGTAACGTATTCTGCTGCAATAGTTGGACGTAGTTAACACAACGAACCTCTTAAAAGTGCCGTAATTCATTTACAAAACGTGATTCTTGTCATTACATGAGCTGGAGCACGCTGTACATGCAGCAACAGAAAAGAATCGATACTGCTCTCGTTATTACGGAACAAGCAGTCGTACCGCGTTAGTGAACAGTAGTGTGGCTATAGTAATCCTGGCAAAACGGCAATTAAATCAGGTATTGAAGTATGCGATACTAACTGTATCACAATCCAAGATTACGTCTACTTGACTATGAAGGTGTGGGTTGCCAAAATGCAGGGTACGCTCAATGAGCTTTCAACCTGAAATGTGCACGTATGACTTCATCTAGAGATAAATGCAGTAAATTTGAAAACTGGGACTGATGCCCTCAGACGTTAAGTCCCATAGTGCTCAGAGCCATTTGAACCATTTGAGTCATATTTTGCAAAAGATTAAAGAAACTTTCCAAGTTCTATGGACTCACAAATTATATATTTGCCCATGCAAATTGTCAGTATTAATTATTAAAATACACACAGCTCGCTTATTGGCACTACTTAATCAATAAACCCACTATCCCATAAAATGTATCCCATAACGCATACCCTATAACCAATGACTCATAAGATACACCTAGCGCCTAATGAGTAATCCTTAGTACATAGTGCCTGATACCTAATGCCGAACATCTAACGCTTAGTGCCTCATGTCTAACGGAAGACGAGTAACGCTTGACGGCTGTCCCATAATGCATAATGGTTATGGGTTAAAGGTTATGAATTGATGGTTATGGGTTAATGGGTTACAGGTTATGCGTTATGTGGTTTATTATTAAAGGAGTGCCAATATGCGAGCTGCATGTATCGTGTAAGTAATACAGATAATTTAGATGTGGAAATATTAAATTTTTAGGGTCCATAGAGCTTGCCAAGAGTGTGAAATCTCTATATGTAAAAGGCACTGACTCATCGCATGCCAGCCCAGACCACTACGGACAGGCACCTGAAATTTGACGATGGTGTTGTTCGTATACTATAGGCGTCGTTTGAGAAGGTATTTTTCGAAGTTCCACGCATGAGGGGTGAAACAGGGGACAACGGTTTTATTTTTTAAAAAATGTCGTTATTAAGGCAATTTTGAAACTACACCTATGAAAATTGGTATTGTGTTTCTCGATCAGGAATGAAGATGGACGTGTCTCAGCATTTATAGAAATTTAACGTCTACGAGAGTGAAATAGAGGATGACAGCTTTTCTGAAAATAAATTATTATTAAAGAATTACTGAAGTATTTGTAAAGCTACTTATATGAACATTTGTATTTGCCTTGTCTCTTAGATAAAAAAAAAATACTCATTGGATTTTTGTTGGAAATCCAACACTTAATGAGGTGAAATAGGGGGTGAAATGTTTTATATAATATTTCATTCTGAAAGCATTTTTAAGCTCAATTTTTGAAACTTAATATTTGGATTCTCGGTTATAAATGAGAAAAAAATACGTGTTTTATTGTTTCTGGAAATTAAACCCTTATGTGGGTGAAATAGGGCCAGACTGATTCAATGACTCATCATCACCCAGCCCAAACCGAAATTCCACTATGAAGTGGGAGAAGTATGGGGATGAAATTCTTTTTTAAAATATGTAGATGTTATGCCAATTTTGAAACAAGAATTACGAAAATTAGTCAGAAATTTTGAAAAAAAGTGTTTCAGCAATTTTGGAAATTTCACCACTGAAGTTAAGTTTCCAAAAATGCACAAATACTTTTTTTTTCTACCACTAAGTCCCCCCTTTAACCATGGACCTTGCTGTTAGTGGTGGGGAGGTGGTGGTGGTGGGGGGGGGGGGGGGGAGCCTTCCATGCCTCAGCGATGCAGATAGCTGTGCTGTAGGTGCAGCCACAGCGGAGGGTTATTGTTGAGAGGCCAGACAAACATTTGGTTTCTGAAGAGGGGCAGCAGCCTTTTCAATAGTTGCAGGGGCAAGAGTCTGGATAATTGACTGAACTGGCCTTGTAACATCAATCAAGATGGCCTTGCTGTGCTGGTACTGCGAACGGCTGAGAGTAAGAGGAAACTACAGTCGTAATTTTTTCCGAGGCATGCAGTTTTACTGTAAATGATGTTGGCGTCCTCTTAGATAAAACATTCTGGGGGTAAAATAGTCACCCATTTGGATCTCCCGTCGGTGACTACTCAGGAGGATGTCGTTATTAGGAGAAACAAAACTGTTATTCTACGGATCGGAGAGTGGAATGTCGGAACCCTTAACCGGGCAGATAGGTCAGAAAATTTAAAAATGAAAATGGATAGGTTAAAGTTAGTGAAGTTCGATGGCACGAGGAGCAGGACTTCTGGTCTGGTGAATACAGGTTTATAAACACAAAATGAAATAGGTGTAATTCAAGACTAGGTTTCATAACGAATAAAAAAATAGGAACGCGGATAAGCTACTATGAACAGCATAGTGAACCCATTGTTGTAGCCAAGATAGACACGAAACCCACATCTACCACAGTTGTACAAGGTTATATGCTAACTAACTCCGCAGATGATGAAGACATTGAAGATAAAAGAAATAATTGAGATAATTAAGGGAGACGAAATTTTAATAGTCATTGTAGTCTGGAATTCGATAGTGTTAAAAGAAAGGAAAAATAGTAGGTGAATACGTACTGGAGGAAGGAAAGGAGCCGGCCGGTGTGGCGGAGTGGTTCTAGGCGCTTCAGCCTGTAACCGCGCGACCGCTACGGTCGCAGGTTCGAATCCTGCCTCGGGCATGGATGTGTGTGATGTCGTTATTGTAGTTAGGGTTAAGTAATTTTAAGTTGTGGGGGACTGATGACCTCAGATGTTAAGTTCCATAGAGCTCAGAGCCATTTGAACCCTTCTACCGTTGATTCGGTTCAACAGATCCTGTACTTCTTCTCCACTTTCACTGAGAATTGCAATGTCATCAGCAAATCTTATCGTAGATATCCCTTCAACCTGAATTTTATTCCCTCTCTTGAAGCTTATTTTTATTTCTGTCATAGCTTCTTCAGTAACAGATTGAAACGTAGAGGCGGAATCTGCACCCCTTTCTTTGCACCCTTTTTAATACGAGCACTTCGTTGCTGGTCTTCCAATCTCATTGTCCTCTCTTCGTTTTTGTATACATTGTACATCACGCGCCTTTCCCTGAAGTCTACTCCTGTTTATCTCAGAATTTCGAGCGTCTTGCACCATTTCAAATTGTCGAAGGATTTTTCAAAACGGGTACTCGATTTTCTTTAATGCTACTTTCATTGTCAACCGCAAAGACAGAACCGCTCACCGGTGGAATCACCGTCTGTGAAGCCAAAATGATTGTTATCTAACAGATCCTTAACTATCTTTTTCATTCTTCTGTACGTTATTGGCAACAGCTTGAGTGTATGGGATGTTGAACTGATTTTGCGACAGCTTTCGCACCCATCTGCCCTTTCCAGATTCAGAACTATGTGGATGGTAATATTCTGAAAATATGTTGGCACACCGCCAGTTTCATAGATTCTACACATCTACTTGAGTAGTCGTTTAGTTTCCGCCCCCCCCCCCAATTGTTTTAGAAATTAAGATGAAATGTTATCTATCCCTTGTAGTTTATTTAATCTCATGCCTTCGAGAGTCTTCTGACTCTAATACGGGATCCCCTACATCTTCCTTACCGACTCCAGTTTCTTCTTCTATCAAGCCATCAGCGAGTCTTCCCCCCTCGAAGAGGAATTCAGTGTACTCTTTCAACCTAGCATGTCCGCCATTTCTTCTGTGTTAAACAGTGTATTTACCTCTGCACTCTGCCGCTAGAGGGCTCCGAGCCGTAGAATGTAACATAGTGCTGTGTTACGTAACGATGTCGATGCTTGGGTAACAGCGTGCGGTAGCGTAATCGAGTTTCTAACTGCAGAAAACGTTCCTCCATCAGAAATCCGTAGAAGAATGAAAGCTGTGTGTGGTGCTGATTCTGTCAGTATCAGTAATGTGCGAAGACAGGTTGTTCGTGCTCTTGATGAAGCAGTGGAAACAGTGGTCTTAATCTCAACGTGTGTGATAGAGCTCGGAATGGGCGACCGCATGCGGCAACCGACGATATTTGACGGATTCGGCTTTAGGAATTCATCAGAAGAAATTATTGGAGAACGCGGGCACAGCTCGCTAGCAAGTGTGGCGTACCACAAGAGCGTGTATAGAAACTGTGGTACAGAAAACTCTTTGCACGATGGATGTCTCGAATGCTCAATCCTGATATGAAACAGATGACATTTCACATCTCTCAACAATTTCTTTTACGTTTTGAGCGTTTGTCCTCTTTCAACAATTTCTTTTGGGTTTTGAGCATGACGATGATGGGTTCCTTAACAACATTGTGACAGATGATGAAAGCTGCGTTCACCATTTTGACCCGGAGAGCAAGGGGTCATCAGTGGAGTTCAGCCATAAATGTTCACCGACACAGAAAAAGTTCAAGTCCATGCCATCGGTATATAAAGTCATGCTCACAGTGTTCTGGGATGTGCAAAGTGTGATGAATTTCGAACTGAAGTCTGAAGGCACCATCATAAACTGTGCAAAGTATTGTGAGACCCTCACAAAACTGAAAGTACGGATTCGAAGAGTTCGTCTGCACATGGAGCACCTTCTCCTTCAGCATGAAAATGCCAGACCACGCACGAGTATCGTGGCAGCTGCGACAATCAGACGCCGTGAGTTCACTGTCAGCGACTATCCTCCATACAGTCCCGACTGAAATCTGCTGGGGACACTTTCAGTGAGGGGTTTCAATGTCTGTGGAGCCATGGCAGCCCATTCTTCATCAAGGACCAAACTGGAGAAGAAAATAATATAGAATGCTAGGATCGGGAGCGAAAGTGACTTTTAAATTCATCCAAAGGCGTTGCATGTGGTTCAGGACAGGACCCTGGGCAGGCTAGTCCATTTCAGGAATTTTAAGATTTTGAAAGTGGCTGCGCTTCAGCAACTGTGCATGCAAGACGGTCAATGGATTGGAAATAATAGCCAACCAGTTGCCAAATGTAGGATTGTTATACATTGACCATGGTTCGACAGTTTTAAAACTGCCTTCTTCAGAAGGTATTGTTCGTAGAATCACGTATTATATCCTACTGTGAACCGTTGACATCTAATAGATGTGGGTGTCATCCACTTAATCACTCTTTAAAATTCATAATTTAAACGTAGTAGTTGTACAGTAGGAAGGTTGACAATGGAAGCGAGTTTAAAGAAAAATCAAGACACGTTCATACGATTTGTCGAACTCTAAGAAGCGTTCAGCAATGTAAAATAACGCAATATGTTCGAATTTCTGAGAAAAACAGGGGTAAGCCATGGGGAAAGACGGGTGATACACGATATGTATAAGAACTAAGAGGGAAAAATTAGGCTGGAAGACCAAGAATGTAGTGCTCGGATGAAAGAAAGTGTAAGACAAGCATGTACTCCATCACTCCTTTGTTCAGTCTTTACATCGAAGAAGCAGTGATGGAAGTAAAAGAACAGTTCAGCAGTGGTATTAAAATTCAAGATGAAAAGATTTCAGTGATAAGCTTCGCTGATGACATTGCTGTCTGCAGTGCAAGTGGAGAAGAATTACAGAACGTGTTGAACTGAATGAACAGCCAAGTGAGTAGAAAATATGGATTGAGAGTAAATCGAAGAAAGACGAAAGTAATGAGAAGTAGCAGAAATGAGAACAACAGGAGACTTCACATTAGGACTGATGGTCACAAAACAGACGAAGTTAAGAAATTCTGCTACCTAGGCAGCAAAATAACCCATGATGGACGGAGCAAGGAAGACGTAATAGGCAGACTAATAGGCAGACTACCACTGACATAGAGTGCATTCCTAGCCAAGAGGTCTGCTGGAATCAACTGTAGGCATTGTATGGTAGTGAAACATGGATTGTGGAAAACCGGAACAGAAGAGAATCGAAGCATTTGAAATACGGTGCTGCAGACGAATGTTGAAAATTAGGTGGTCTGGTAGGTAAGGAATGATGAGGTTCTCCGCAGAAAAGGCGAGGAATGAATTGTATGGAAAACAAGGGATAAAGGGGCGGGGTGATACGTCATCTGGTAGGACATCAGGAAATAACATCAGAGTTCTAGAGGCAGGGAGCTGTAAAGAATAGAAACTGTGGAGGAAGACAGGAATTGGAATACATCGAGCATAAAATTGTGGACGTACGATGCAAGTCCTACTCTGAGATGAAGAGGCTGGCGCAAGATAGGAATTCGCGGCGGGTTGCAGCAAAACGGTCAGGAGAGTGATAATTAAAAAAAGACAAAGAAAAACAGGGAAGGATCGGTGCATGTGCAGCCTGAGTTCCAGCCCCACAATGTCAGAATTGGCTCCTGAGCAAAAAAGTCGGACGACCATTTCTTATCGTGTAATAATGTAATATAGTGCCCCTAATTTTTGTGACACTTTGCGTTTCCTCATGTATAACTACAAATAGTGAGCTTTCGTCGTTTTTTTCTTTTTTTTCTTTTTTTTTTTTTAGATTGAAATACAGCGTCACCGGTGGCTCATGGTCTTACTGTCTTGGTGGATGGTAAAACTGTTCCATTCGACAATGATACCATTCCAAAGACATCACCGGAGGCTGGTGGTGGGACTTGAAGTCCTGTACCGCTCTCCGACGGTGGAGGTCCAGGTTGCAGGCAAGAGGTAACATAACTACTAACTATATTACGTATCAACATTGCTGGTTTACGGTGGTCGACAGGCATCGAGTGGTCAAGTCAACACTAACGCTTTATGAGTGGCCGTAATAGGGCTATCGTTAATCATGGTCGGCTTTGCAGTCCTCAAGGATGTTGAGAGGAACAGGGTGTCGGTGCCAGTGCGGGGGAGTCGTGGTGCCCGTGTTTTGTAAGCCAGTGAGCGTGTCGCGTAGGGCTTCTACTTTGACATAGAGTCGCCGTGCCTTCTCTCGCGTGGTCGTCTTGAGAGTGGCCGTCTGTTTCCTCCTGGAGGGTAGGTAGCCTCATGAGGGACGGGCTTGCAGGCTCCACCGAAGCACCTCTGCAGGCGCTAGAGGGTCTGCCGCTAGAGGGTCTGCATCCGGGAGGCACTAATCGTAGCCCATGTAGTGGAGCCATAGGTGAGGGAAGGGTAGACAACCCGAGGCGTAGCGCCGTATACCGATCCTGCCTTGGAGGCGGTTAAGTGGGAGATGTGTCGCAGAGCTGGATAGTGACAGATGGTGACGCGAGACTGGACGCGCACGTAATGTATCAGCCGATAAAGGACAGTATTGGATAGGGGACTGTGATTTAGTTTCGATTGTGCCCACTAGGGTGCACTAAAGTAATACAATGTTTTTCATAAACTGTTCTAGTATTTTCATAACGTGTTATTGTGTCTTTTTGCGTATGTAAAATGTTATAAATGTGTTTTAGCAGTATGAATGATGCGTGAGTGTGGTTTAAGGTTAATATGAAGATAATTGTTTAACGAGTTATGTAGTAGGATTTAGTGTGGGAACATTTCGAAGAAGTATGGATGTGGACAAGGGGATTTTTGTAGAATAGATTTGTAAAGTAAGTTTATCATAAACTAAACAGGAAAAGTTAATTCAGGTATAAATAACAATAGTAAATAGCTTCATGCATAAACAAAACTTCAGCATATTAGATAATTACGTCGGTGTAAAGTGCAGTCGTTAGGTTTACTATTGTGCGATTGGTTATTGATGAAAAGCGCAGACTGACGCAGGAGAATGTTGTTTTGCTATTGGCTGTTGAGTAAACTGAGCAATGGTAAAGCAATATTCTTCGCGCGCCTTTCTCTGCTGGTAGAGAAGACTTAGAGTATTCTAGAGAGGAGTCGGAGCCTAGCCATGAAACAGTTCGGACGTGTGTAGTAGTAGTTCCAATGGAAATGATAAGTTGCCGGATCTAGCAATGTTTCATACATCGAAAGTGTTGTAAAGTGACGGCATAATTATTCCAATGGGTTTGTGGAAATTTCGAAATTTTTAAGTAAATTTTTTGACGAGAAAAGACATAAATTCCGCGTGGCATATTGAGCAGGTCGGTGGCTAAAAACTGTGACTGCATTTGGTACCGACAGACTTAATATTTGGCGAGCATTCTCAATCAAAAACAATCCGTATTTTTTTAGCTATTACATTTTCGGGAAATGCAACACCATAAACTTGCCAACGTGAGTGAAAGGGATTGCGAGTGACTGTGTTAAGACTAGCACGGGCTTGGCAGTGATACTTGTTCACCAAAGTTTCAGAATATATTAATTAAGGACAAAATTTCCAACTTTTCATTTCGTGTGAAAACTTTCTCCCGAAACGTAGATTAGTAACTTTAATTGCAGCCTTGTTCGCGTCGAAGTACAGTAGGTTTCGCTCGGCTTCCCTACTGATGATCTGCTGAGACAATGTTCACAGGTAGGTGCAGGTCCGTCGTAAAGGGACGGAAGGAAGGAACCGCGCCGCCACAAACGGTCCCGTACACAGCCGGAGCTTAGTGTCGAGGTTCAGTTCCCTGTTGGTGAACATTGGGTACAGTGATTTTTATCAGCTTGAGGCCATTTTGGGTTACATATTCCGCATGGCGATGGAAGAGCAGTTTTTTGTACATCCGGACACCTAGATATTTGGTATCAGGGGACCATGGGGTCTGGACGCTTGCAATAGTCACACTGTGGCGGAGGATGGGGTGCCGTTTTGTGAAGTAGACTACCGTAGTTTTGGTGGCATTGAGGACAATCTTATTCAGGTCACTGTCGCGTCCACTTGCCTCTGGAGGAGAGTAATGAAGCCAGGTGGCAGTGTAGGAGGGCTGGCATATCGTTAACATAAATGTTAAAAAGTGCCTTCGTAACTACTACGATACCAAAGTAGCCCAGGAAGTCACGAAGTTCATCAAATGTAAAAATCTACTTTGGTTGTGCAGAGAGTAGAGCTAGGATCGCGGACCGAAGAGAAGGCGCCTGCTGCTCTTCCTAAACCGTCCTGAGGTACGCCGCGAGGCCCTGGCCGGTCCTTTAAACTTTAAAGCGTCCCGGGAGACGCCAGTCCCCTGAATGGAGAGCGCAAGGTCACCGGCGGCAGGTGCAGCGGCCCGGCCGCCTCGCCAGCGACGCCTCTGCTGGCTGCACTCGGAAACAGGTGGGCGGACTCCGCTCTCCGGCAAGCCCGCTTCTCCCCGTAAAGGAGACTCGCTGGAGCGAAATGTCAGGATATGCAAATGGATCGTAAGTTAAGATAAAAGTTTTCTGGGTATGGTACAGCGTCATAATGTAAAATAACTGTCACCGAATAAAACCGACGTTTCGGCCACAGCTGCAGAGTTCTCCGTTTGCATCTACTGGTCGCGGCGGTTCCCTTCTAAAAAAGGAGGAGGCTTCTGTGTGACAGTAATTGGATAGCCTGGAATCCTATGGGATATTAAAACTAAACTCCGACACACGCCCTGTAGACCATATGATGTCAACCGGCTTCAGTGTCATCCTCTGCCATTGGGCATCGCGTAGGTGCAGCACGGAGAGCTGGCTGGAGTCATCACACTGCTCTTCCGGCAGTTGCCGACGTTGCGAGACCTTGGAGCCGCTACTTTTCTTCAAGGAGCTTCTCAGTTGGCATCACCAGGCTAGTGCACTCTGTTCCGGTCTTTCCACCACGAAAAATTCCCTGGCAGAATCGGGAACTGAGCCCAGATCCTCTGAGTCAAACGCGGGCACTACAGTAGAGCATAAATATGATTTAACACGGAAGAACCACCACATTAATGAGCCTAATTAAAAAGCCTTTCGGAGACTTACGTTAACCAGCATCAGAATGCATCGGAAATCTTCAACGCTGAGAAAACATCTGAATCGAAAGTATAAATTCAGGACATATTACTGAAAATAAAATGAGCACACTTTCATGTAAGTTCAGTCCGTAAAATTAACTATTGAACACTGATTAAAAACATTGTGGGTGCTGTGCCTTGTAGAACTAACTTCCTTAACTACTTGAAAACTACCTGACGCAACCATAAACACATTACTCCAGAATATATACAGTGAACATACATAAAACCGACAGATTTCAGGATTCCTGACTTGAAACGGAGGAAAAATTTGTCCATGAATATGTGTCCACAAATATATCGTTGCCACGGTGGGTGGCGCTAACGAATCAAAGTTCCTCTGACCGTGTGTTCCTTGTGTGTTGTAGGCTGTGTGATCGACGCAGCGTACTGTAAGCAGAAGAATGTGCTGGTATAAGAGCAGATATTCATGACGGGAATAAGTCCAGAGTGTGCTCGTGTGCGGCGAAGCAGATGACAACAGTCGAGAGACAGCGCGGTGTACCAGAGCAAGCACCCTCACAGATGCCAAACACATCACACAACATTTCAAGCCTTTTTGTGCGTTTGGGTCCTTTCAGACAGACGAACCTGCAGGTAGGAGGACCGTGTTCTATAGCATACCAACGGCCTTGCCGCAGCTGTAACACCGGTTCCCGTCAGATCACCGAAGTTAAGCGCTGTCGGCCTGGGCTAGCACTTGGATGCGTGACCGTACGGTCTGCCGAGCGCTGTTGGCAAGCGGGGTGCACTCAGCCCTTGTGAGGCAAACTGAGGAGCTACTTGACTGAGAAATAGCGGCTCCGGTCTCGGAAACTGACATACGGCCGGGAGAGCGGTGTGCTGGCCACATGCCCCTCCATATCCGCTTCTAGTGACGCCTGTGAACTGAGGATGACACGGCGGTCGGTCGGTTACGTTGGGCCTTCATGGCCTGTTCGGGAGGAGTTTATTTTTAGTTTTAGTTTAGTACTATAGCATACTTAGACGAAGCTTCATGCAAGTGGCCCGCCAAAATGGAGTAATCCAAAGTCCGATTACGTGTATCCTGCAGGATAATCGCTACTATCACTATCACCTGCAGTCCCATGGAGGCCACTTCGAACATCTGTTGTGGCATGGATGCGATGCAGCTCTTACTGTGTTCGTGGATGATTTGTTGTCGTTGTATGCACACCATCCCTTTCCAGACATATGTTCATCGGCCCTATTTACCTCTATTTCGAGTCAGGAACCTGTCCCTGTAGTTTGTATGTTTTATTAATTTCACCCTATATACACTACAAATAATGATTATCTTAAGTTGCCTTATTAGTCTTAACTCTCGAGAAAACAGCGGCTGGTAGTGCATGTAAAGTCTGTTGTTCTTAGACCGTGATTTCTTGCCTCCGACGCATCTACTTCAGTCCTCCGACTATTCTACGGAAAGCAATAAAATTCTCTGTTTTTCTGTTCCGCTATGCTTTCCATGTATGCTCCATGTTTTAACTAACTATACTGACAATGTAACCATTAATTAACGCATTTACCACGAGAATTATTAAGGCTTCGGATATCAAATCTGAAGAACTGTAGCAGTTCTGCTAAAGGTGTGAATTGATATCTAGATCATCTAGAAAAGTTTTTCAGCTACACAATGTAGAGAGTACAAAAATTTTGTTACCGTGAATAGGTCAATAAGGTTCAAGTAAGTTCAAATGTGATTGTTCTTTAGCTGTGTTAAACCAGAAAGGAAACACGAGGGTCGTCAGCGCACGTAAACTAACGCTGACTGATGATACTTTTTAAATAAAATGCGTCTCTGGTAATAAATATTTGCATTTCACCTCAGAAAAGTCTTGTCTACACATAATTATTTGTATAGCTTTTGCGAAAAGCAGCCACTCCAACTAACTTGATTTAAAAATAGTTTTCCACTTTAATGAACAGTTTTGATGCAGTCAAGTAAAGCTTTTTTTTTGTGTGAAAATTTTCAACTTTTCCCTCGCCAGTTAAAGACACATGTCCTCACTCGCAAGGCCCTTCATTAAAAACCTCAGTGCCCCTGTTAGTGAGACTTGATGTGCTCCTGAGCACTTGAGCAGTACTGGACTAAAACAAGAGCTTTGTGAGCAGTCTCTTTTGTAGATCAAACGCAGATTCCCTGTATTCTGCTAAAAAATGAAACCCGTTTAGGCTACAACTGAGCGTATGTGGCCTCCTCACTTCATTCCGTACTTAGTGTTTCTCCGGAGTATTTGTTTGGCATGTCTGACTCTACATGCGACTGTAGTCAAAGGATATCACGCTACTACCTTACCTCAAGTGCGTAACTTCGCAACCGTCTACACTGAGAGATAATCTCGAAACTTTGCAGTTGGTTGATACTTCTTTTAGACCGAACTTGCTATTACGAGAATACTCTCGTAGATCTAAGACAATAGTACCAAAATTTACTTGGATAAAACGAAATCGTACAACATAAACAAGAACGGTCTTATTATACTTCCCTCTGGTTCATCGGAAATTATGTCAGTGTCTGTACTTGATTCTCCATTATAGAAAACATGCTACGTAATGCGTTTCAAGTTTTCGACCCAGCCGCAAACCTGCCATAATAAATCGTCGATGTGATTTTGAACTAAAAGCTTTTTGAAAATTTAGAAACATCGAAAATATCCGGTTTATTCTTTCCATGACGTACACTGATCAGCCAGAACATTGTGACACCTACCAAATGGCCGGCATGTCCACTTTTCGAACGGGTAACAGCGGCGATCGTGTAGTGGCATGGAAGCAGAGAGACCTTGGTAGGTCGCTAGAGGGAGTTGGCACCACATCTGCACACACAGGTCATCTACTTCCCATAAATTCCGAGGAGGGGCGAAGAGCTCTGACGCCAAGTTCGATCATGTTCCAGATGTGTTCGACTGGGTTCTGACCTGTGGAGTTGGGGTGCCAGCACATCTATTGGAACTCGCCACTGTGTTGCTCGAACCACTCCATCACAGTCCTGCTGTGTGATATGGCGCATTATCTTACTGAAAAATGCCGCTACCGTCGGAAAACATGGTCGTCATGAAGGGGTGCCTTCGACCAGTGAACGATATTCCTTGGCCGTCATGGTGCCTTGCACAAGCTTTACTGGACCCATGGGTGTCCACGTGGATGTTCCCCAAAGAGTATTGGAGCCGCCGCCGGTTTGACTGCGTTTCGCAGTTTTGAAGGACGTGTTTCCCAGGAAGACGACGGATTAGCGCCATTCTATCGGCATGATGAAGAAGGTATTGGGATTCATCAGACCATGCAACGGTCTGCTACTGCGTCAACTGGCCAAATCAGTCGCAGTCACCGATGTCGTGATGTTAACATTGGCACATGCATTCAAAAGAAAATGTTCAAATGTGTGTGAAATCTTACGGGACTTAACTGCTAAGGACAAACATACACACCCATGCCCGAGGGACGACTGGAACCTCCGCCGGGACCAGCCGCACAGTCCATGACTGCAGCGCCTTAGAACCGCTCGGCTAATTCCGCGCGGCGGCACATGCATTGGTTATAGGCTGCAGAGAGGCATCCTCGGGGTGTTCGGTACACTGTGTGTTCAGACACACTTGTACTCTGCCCAGTATTAAAGTTTGATGTCAGTTCCGCCACAGTTCGCCGCCTGTCACGTTTTACGTCTGCCCGGCATACGACGTCCGAAATCTGTAAAAAGGATTGAGTGCCCAGTTCCACCACGCCAGGATGTGGTTTCACCTTGCATTCGCCAAGTGTTGAAGATACTCACCACAGCACTCGGCGAACACCCGGCAAATTGTGCCGTTTCTGATACGCTCGTGCCGAGCTATCGGCCTTTCACAGTCTTACCTCGGTCAAACTCAGATAGACGGCGTGCCTTCCACATTATACACACGGACAACGACTAGCAGTCATTCCTTGCCAGGTGACGCTGCTATGGCCTGGATGGGTTTATGTCGTTAGTAGATCCGTGGCCATAGTATTCCGGCTGATCAGAGTATGTGAAGAGAGCAAGTTGAGCTTCACACGAACGATATGCTGGTTTCTATAAACAGGTGTCTGCGCAGACTACAAATCTTCACGGATATCCGCAGTCACAGCGGTTGGAATTATTTTGCGGTTAAAAGCCCACGCCGATGCGAATTTTCATGTATGTACCTTTGGATATCCTCAGTAAATAACACTTCGTGGTTAGAAGTTGAAGAAGAGCGTTAATATTCAGATACGATCAGTAGCAATAATTATTATTTGTAAATAACAGATTTCAGCTATCAGTCGTCCGTTTTAAATTTTATTGGCAGACCTTGAAAGGTCTCTGTTGGATTCCTTTCATGTTAATTTCTTAAATCTCTCATTTACGGCATAAATTCCTCTTCTAAATTTACTGTGGCGTTGCTGACTCTCTGGGAGGAGAATGAGTAGTGGAACGTGTTACTTTTACACATAAACAAGAACGATCTGTCACACTACTACACTTTAAAACACAGTTTATATGTAATTCATGTCACACAGTCTCATACGGAACGTACATCCGCTTTCTTTTATATACTGCATATGATAAGATACTGTCATCCCCCTTCCCTTCTGTGTGAGAGGATGAATGAGCAAATGTATTTCTAGTTGCATGCTTGAGGGTAGCAGACAAGCCTGTCTGCTAGAGAACAGTAGGACCAACGTCGGAACAGGTAGCTACGCTTTCTAAAAGCAGAGAGGTTTTTATTCTTAGTATGGTCCTGTCCGTCCCTTGTCATGTTGGTATAGGAAGCTGCCCCTCTGGCCACTTCCGTTTGTATTTGTGAGCCACCCTCAGGAAGGGACCACGGCAGTCTGTCCGCGGCGAGCGTCTGAAGTGGTAAGATCTCCGGCTAAGCGCGTGTCTGCTAAGTCCGTAGGACAATGGATTTCTTAAGTTCAGCCTAACTGAAAATTTAATCACCTTTATTTCAGGTTTAGCTCTAAAATATCTAATGTTATTTTAAATCGCAAAGCAGTGTGATTCGAGTGTACAGTTCAGAATATCTTCCGGTAGTTGCTTTGTCACTACTTTGTGAGTAAAGTGGAACCATGTGTTGATCAGTAACTCTAAGATCATCAATCTTAAATGCGAATGTGCATGAGATTATAACGTCTCGTCTTGACAATATTTTTCAATATAGCAACTTTTCTTTATGTTCAACCCACGTGGGGTGTACTTTGTGAGACCAGTACCACGTGCTTATACAATTGTTTGACCCATCAGGTTAATAGTAAGACGATAGTAACCAGTTCGAGGTTTTTCTTTTGAAAAATGCTTTTCGATCTAATTTATTTTAATTATCAAAATTATTGTGGAGTTACACTCTTTGTGTAAACCAAGTTGACCACGTGAAGCATGTGGTGTAATCATCAAAGTATCCCTCAGCTATTCTTTTCGGGAAGATTTCACAGAGAGTTAGTATGAATTTAGTATACCAGTGGGTGGTAATTACATGACGGACAGGATTGCGCTACGAACGTAACTCCTTTGGGTGAAAATTGAATCGGTTGGTTGTGGTTACTTTCCTCTTGCATATGTTTCAGCTTTCTTCGTGTGTTGTTTTATGAATGCAATGTTGTATGCAGTCTCCCAATCTTGGCTCCATATTTGATGTGTTCCATAAGATTAGAAACTCACATTTTCACAATCCTAAAGAAGGCAGCAGTTTAGTTATGAATCAAGTTTAATATGCTGAAATTTTAAATGTCAAAATAAATGTCTAAATATAAACTGATTTATTTCTTTTTATTTAAACTTTCTTTTATATATATATATATATATATATATATATATATATATATATATATATATATATATATATATATATATATATATATATCTCACCGGTTGTCGTATGACTGTTAAAAGATTATAATTAATGTTAGTCTGATTGGGAATTTGGTAAGCTAGACTAAATACCTGGTGAAACAGTTACTCAGTAATGCAAGGCTAACTTCCCCACATAGCTCACAGCTTTTAACCCGCTTTTATTGAATATCAGCACCGTAATCAGTACAAATTAAAGCAACAACGTTACAACCTAGATTTCAGCTAGAAATAAGCCATTCCCAATGCACTATCATTTTTTATCAATGCATGTAATGTCTGTTGGTCGGGCTTCATCCACCGTTCATTGAATACGAACGAGAGGCCCGACCAACAGGCATTACATGCATTGATCAAAAATGATAGTGCATTGAGAATGGCTAGTTTCTAGCTGAAATCTAGATCTGCCAATAAAATTTAAAAAGGACGACTGATAGCTGAAATCTATTATTTACAAGTCAATATAACAGTCGCTGCGGGCAACAGCCTTCTGAATGGAAGGTATCCTGATGAATAATTATCATATTTTAATTCACTATTATCCTCTACTCGGGACAGAGTGCCACTATATTGGTTGGAGTGTGCAGTACACTGGAAACGGCAGTCACGTTATTAACATCTGCTGGCACTAAGTATGAAGATATGCTCTTCTTCCTGACTTCCCGCAGAATTACACCTGCATTCTGTTTCCGTCATACCAGAAGCTGCCTTATGCATGTGGTTCCCGTTTCATATGCATTAACACCTGTCGCTTGTGCACATACCGAAAACTCCAAAAGTGACATGAAGGCCATTCTAGGACAGACACATCTTTGGAATTTTCACTCCTTATACTGACTATCTTTACGTTTCACATGCGACATTAATAATGTACGGCGTAAAATGAATGAATCGCTCAACATTTCTTTTAACATACACTGCCTGACAAGAAACTGAAGCTTCCAGAATACTTGGTCGGATGTAGATATAACTTCGTACATACACACAACATCAGCAGATATACAAATGATTAGATTTGCAGTTCTCTGTGACAGCTAGAATAGGTAGCAGAGTGCATTAGTGTCCGTGTACAAGCCCTACCAGGCCCAGCAGCGTTTATTAATAACTCCCCGATTCTGTAAAGAATAGAATTTCCATGTATCAAACAGTTTCAAACTTCTGATTGCTTTACAAATGTGTTAAATGTTTAGCGTTATGCATATAGGAGAGAAGAAGTTTAAAAAGGGTTGAAATTATGTTTAATGTTTGTTGGTAGTCGCTAAGCGCTCTCGTCATCAAAGACTGCATAATACAGTCTGGGTAATTTGCGCTCCGTTTTAAGTACAAGTTAGTTTTTCTCCCAGCTGAATGTTTATGACGTCGTGTCTCCTAAACTACGTGTACAGCTACATTCAGTGTTGTATCTGGGTATTGTTTGCAAAATATGTTGCGAGTAGAGTTTCAGGAGTAATAACGAACTAATGAATTAAAACGTCATGTCTGATGCGACAGCTTCACTACATGAACGGCGAAAGTGTAATAAGTGATAAACTATTTTCCGCTGCATCATTTTGCGGAGGTTGCAAGTAGGAAAAAGTATCTTAACGCTTTGAAATTTCGTTTAAAGTTTGTTGCAAGTAACTAAGTGCTCTCATTCTCAAATACTGCTTGAGTTAATTCTTTATATCTGCGCTGTCTAAAGACATACACAGTTTGCAATGGTAATACAGGCTGATAATGAATGAGGTAACTTTGATGGCATAACGGTGCGTCACTGTTATCCTAAGTACTCATATGTTAAACTTTCGACATTAGATTATACTTCTTCATTAGCATAATAGAATTCTTAATTTAAAATTCGGTCATTGATTGTATGAAATATTGAAGTAATATTTTTTCCCGGCAACATCCAATTGGAACAGGATGCCATGATCCGGGTTTAGTAATATAGGTAAAGGGGTAGGGTGAACAGCGACAGATGTTGAGTGACATCGCTGAAGGACACGGAGATGCCAAATACTCGTGTGAGACCACGTTTTGAGGACCTAATAGACTTTGGAAGGGGCCTCATTATGGGTCTCCATTAGGCGGGCTGGTCCAGTCGTGCAGTATCCAGACTTGTGGGCCATTCGAATGTGGCAGTGGTCCGATATTGGACTGCATGGGAACGTGAGGACAGGAGTACTCATCGTCAAGGCCCAGGTCTGACGTCTGACAGCCGCAAGGCACGATCGCCGTATTGTATACTAAGCCCATGGTAACCGCTTCACATTTGCGCCTGCCATCTGAGGACCAGTTATGGACTGCCTGAAACATTCTATGTCGTCTCGCAACATTCCTTAGACACTAGCAGCAGCCGAAGCAGGACTAAGGAATTGCCGTCACTTGCACATGTTGCCATTAGCACCAAAACTCAAACGACTGTGTCTTGGGTGGTGGCGTGACCGGGAAGTGTGGACTGGTGACGAATGGCGTCGCATTACATCTACATCTACATCTATACTCCGCGAGCCACCTTACGGTGTGTGGCGGAGGGTACTTATTGTACCACTATCTGATCCCCCCTTCCCTGTTCCATTCACGAATTGTGCGTGGGAAGAACGACTGCTTGTAAGTCTCCGTATTTGCTCTGATTTCTCGGATCTTTTCGTTGTGATCATTACGCGAGATATATGTGGGCAGTAGTAATATGTTGCCCATCTCTTCTCGGAATGTGCTCTCTCGTAATTTCGATAATAAACCTCTCCGTATTGCGTAACGCCTTTCTTGAAGTGTCCGCCACTGGAGCTTGTTCAGCATCTCCGTAACGCTCTCGCGCTGACTAAATGTCCCCATGACGAATCGCGCTGCTTTTCGCTGGATCATGTCTATCTCTTCTATTAATCCAACCTGGTAAGGGTCCCATACTGATGAGCAATACTCAAGAATCGGACGAACAAGCGTTTTGTAAGCTACTTCTTTCGTCGATGGGTCACATTTTCTTAGAATTCTTCCTATGAATCTCAACCTGGCGCCTGCTTTTCCCACTATTTGTTTTATGTGATCATTCCACTTCAGATCGCTCCGGATAGTAACTCCTAAGTATTTTACGGTCGTTACCGCTTCCAATGATTTACCACCTATGGCATAATCGTACTGGAATGGATTTCTGCCCCTATGTATGCGCATTATATTACATTTATCTACGTTTAGGGAAAGCTGCCAGCTGTCGCACCATTCATTAATCCTCTGCAGGTCTTCCTGGAGTACGTACGAGTCTTCTGATGTTGCTACTTCCTTGTAGACAACCGTGTCATCTGCAAATAGCCTCACGGAGCTACCGATGTTGTCAACTAAGTCATTTATGTATATTGTAAACAATAAAGGTCCTATCACGCTTCCTTGCGGTACTCCCGAAATTACCTCTACATCTGCAGATTTTGAACCGTTAAGAATGACATGTTGTGTTCTTTCTTCTAGGAAATCCTGAATCCAATCACAAACCTGGTCCGATATTCCGTAAGCTCGTATTTTTTTCACTAAACGTAAGTGCGGAACCGTATCAAATGCCTTCCTGAAGTCCAGGAATACGGCATCAATCTGCTCGCCAGTGTCTACGGCACTGTGAATTTCTTGGACAAATAGGGCGAGCTGAGTTTCACATGATCTCTGTTTGCGGAATCCATGTTGGTTATGATGAAGGAGATTTGTATTATCTAAGAACGTCATAATACGAGAACATAAAACATGTTCCATTATTCTACAACAGATTGACGTAAGCGAAATAGGCCTATAATTATTCGCATCTGATTTATGACCCTTCTTGAAAATGGGAACGACCTGCGCTTTCTTCCAGTCGCTAGGTACTTTACATTCTTCCAGAGATCTACGATAAATTGCTGATAGAAAGGGGGCAAGTTCTTTAGCATAATCACTGTAGAATCTTACGGGTATCTCGTCTGGTCCGGATGCTTTTCCGCTACTAAGTGATAGCAGTTGTTTTTCAATTCCGATATCGTTTATTTCAATATTTTCCATTTTGGCGTCCGTGCGACGGCTGAAGTCAGGGACCGTGTTACCATTTTCCGCAGTGAAACAGTTTCGGAACACTGAATTCAGTATTTCTGCCTTTCTTCGGTCGTCCTCTGTTTCGGTGCCATCGTGGTCAACGAGTGACTGAATAGGGGATTTAGATCCGCTTACCGATTTTACATATGACCAAAACTTTTTAGGGTTCTTGTTTAGATTGTTTGCCAATGTTTTATGTTCGAATTCGTTGAATGCTTCTCTCATTGCTCTCTTTACGCTCTTTTTCGCTTCGTTCAGCTTTTCCTTATCAGCTATGATTCGACTACTCTTAAACCTATGATGAAGCTTTCTTTGTTTCCGTAGTACCTTTCGTACATGATTGTTATACCACGGTGGATCTTTCCCCTCGCATTATAATCAGCGGTGTATTCAGATTCTGTACTACCCCAGATGACCGGAGTAGGCGAGTATGACGGCGACCTAGGGAGAGGTCCCGTTATTACAATGTTTTGGAAATGCAGTGGCAAGTTACTCCTGGTGTCATGGTGTGCGTTAGGACTGTCAGTAGTGTAAGTGGCGTGAATAAAAGGACGCTATGTGCAAGAAGCATGAAGCGCCCTTTGAATGTATCCTGATAGCTAAAAGAGCCACGCGCACTTAGAATAAGAAAATGCTATTTGACACTGCAATCAATATAAAAGATAGGGCCGCCACCAACTCTAGCCACACGACAAAGAAGAGGTAGCACTGAGTCGGAAAATTACTTAATTTATTAATAAGAAAAACTCACAAAAGAACATTCATTGTAAAGTCATTGATAAAGAATGGGATGTAGTTATTAATATGATCCAGGCATTCTTCCCGTGAATCAAATATTGAGTAAAGTAAAGAGGGCGTGAACACCATGCGTAAGTGCAGCCTGCAGCAAGATTCGTGAAAACACGATATATTCCAGAGCATTTGTTTCAGATAAAAAAAAGGACACTAATCACTACACCTGTGCACATGGAAACGCTATAGGTGGGCCAACAAGGAAAACTACAAGGTAAATGGCGAAGGTAACGGCGACGTAACATCGGTACACAAGATAAGATTGAAGGCCAAATTATTTATTCCTTAAAACATTGATGTAGTGCATCTATAGACTGCTGTTGCATGCTAACTACGTACAATTGCTTGTGAAATACTACACGTTTCATAACAGACTCGCGTGCCCAGTCGGTCCGCGGAGACAATTTCTATGGACCGTGGCCAAATTTTAATCACATGAGACAAAGAAAATTCACAAATCACAAAAATTACCAAGATCCGGAAAAGATTAGAAGCATACACACACAGTTGTAGGCACATAAACATTCACACTGAACCGAGGGCACTTCAACATATGCAACCCCTTTGTGCTGCGTTCCTCTCACGGATCAAGGTAAAGACTGCATTGGGAATCAAACTGAAAGTCTACAAAAGCCTTGCATTCCCTGCTGCAACCCAGCAAATAAATCTTTATAAGACGAAATTCGAGACCAAAAGGTAAAAGCTCCCCTCTCTATGTGACAACGCGCCACGCGGTCAGTCCAACTCACCCTTCTTCGACTGGAGCACAGCTGTGTACGCTTCCCGTACCGGCGGCAGACTGCCTCCCGCTTCTCCAGCCTCTTCCACGCTCCGCGTGGACCGGAAAACCCCAGGATGCCATTTCCGGCACCAACCTAACGCAGGTGGATTTCTCACAAGTAGCGGAAACCTCTTTGCCGACTTGACCAGTACGAGAGTTGGCAATGAAAGGTGGCTACAGGACCCTTTCAATAGTTTTAAAAATATAAGGAATCAGATATATCGGTATTTAAAAACATTACCTTTATCGGTTCTCGCTATAGCGGGAGAGCCGGCCGGAGTGGCCGGGCGGTTCTAGGCGCTACAGTTTGGAGATGCACGACCGCAACGGTCGCAGGTTCGAATGTTGCCTCGGGCTTGGATGTTTGTGATGTCCTTAGGTTAGTTAGGTTTAAGTAGTTCTAAGTTCTAGCGGACTGATGACCTCAGAAGTTAAGTTCCATACTGCTCAGAGCCATTTTTTTTATAGCGGGGGAAGGTATCGATATATGTCGATGAAAAAAGTATCAACGTACCGGCCTATAAGAATACCGGTTTCACACTGTAGATACACTGCCGCTTTTAGAGCTGTATATTTCATTATTGATTTATTATTAGATATCCTGTACATCAACAAGCTAGCCGCCCGCTTATCCCCCTTAAAGCAAGGACTGAAAGGAAAGAACTGCACGTTCCTGCTCGGCGATAGTCACTTTGCTGATAGTGGTTAAGTGGCACAATGAAAGGTATCCGATGGGGTCAGTCGTACGGTTCGCCATATACCGGTTTTGTCCGGAACACGTCATGTCGACTTCAGTGTCTTTTCGTTCCTGCAAACTTCAACGGACTAGCAGTTGTAGTGTCAAAATTGTGACGTGAAAATAAACACTGCATTTTCTGTCAGTAGCGCCGAGCACCGATTACGTCAGCATTTCCCCTCACACGTCGCCGGCCGCCGCGAGGATTAATCTTGTCATTTAGATTATCGGTCATCATTATCAGCATATGTTTTTAAAGAATGCCGATGTTAAAAAATATCACACCAGTTGCGTTCAAAATTGTTTCTTAACGCAAATGGTCTGCTGTTTCTTCACATCGGAAATCTTGTTATTCCATTCGTACTGCCACTACCCAGTGCAATCGGACTTCTTATTTATTCAACCTACACTTGTTGCACACGGTCAAAGAGAAAGACAGGACATGAGGAAACCTCAAAAACTAGAATGGCTCCCACACAGAATGAAATTAAAATTATGTTTTACTACATTTTCAAACGAACAATTTCATTCATTTGACGAAAACTGTTAAAAAATGTGACATATAGTACTTATATCGATACTGCCGTTTCGATATTTACGTATCGGTAATGTATGTCACCGACATACATCGATATTTCGTAGAAAGGTATCGAGACATCGATATACTGAAATGACTCCAGGTCACAGCTGGTAGTGGCTGAGGGAATTCTAACGGCACAAAGGTACGTTCTCATATGTTATCTCTTACGCGACAGTATCGTGGCGCTATTTTTCACCAGGAGCATGTCCATGCATACGCGGCACGTTTTCTATGAACAGTCTGCGCGATGTTGAGGCATTCCCGTGGCCAACAAGATCCCTAGATTTGCCCGATATAACACGTCACCTCCATCATGGTGCCAGTGTCTTGGAAAACAAGGACCAGCTACAAGAGCTACGCGTCAATTTGTCTCAGGAAACGATACGACAGCTTCCTAGCCTCATCTGTACAAGCATTCAAGCCAAAGGGCGTTTAACGTCATACTGATAAGTGAGCTCACACTGCCAAGTTCTTTGTAAATGTGACTCGATATTGTAATCACTGAAAGAACAGCATTTAGCGTCTCGATCCATGAAGTTTTATTTTTTTTTCCTCCTACTTTCAGTGCGCTTTACTCTTTTTCCAGGCAGTGCGTTTACAAGTACTTGTTATACACTGAAGATAGTATGATAACCTAGTCTGACATTATCAAGAAGTAATGTGCGTTTGATGAACGAACTACATAAAAAGTATTCGACAGAATAGAAATGTGGCGACAACGTGCAACGACTGCATTTGACGTCCCAGTGTTGCAGTAACATCTGCAGAAAAATTCGCAGAATACCTTTCAGTATATACGACAGATATCTGCAACTTGTGATACGATATTGCAGTGCCTACGCTATTAAGAAGCACAATGGACAGGCTTGCATGTCCGAAGGGACATTGTATCATACTTCTTAACAACACAAGCGTTGCAATATCGTATTTATTCGTCGATTCCAGGCAGTGACTACCAATCAGCACGTCGTCCCCTGCGCGGGAATTATATAATGAGCTTGATTGCAAATTGTCGCATGAACGACGACAGGTCTTGCTGTGGGTCGTGCACGGGTAGCTCACCGTGTTCGGTCACAGGGCTGACTGCTCTCTTTAAAATGACCAACTGGAACACGTATCACGTGATGTTCGCGTAAACTAAATGCCGAGGAAAATAATGGCAATAAGAAAGAGAAGAATAAGAAGAAAAAGAAGAGGCCATCAAGCCGACCGCTCGCGTCAAGCGGGAACTCAGTTATCGAGTATCGATCAGACACCAATTTTCACTATCGTCATTACCTCATACAACTAATGGTTATACGTTTTCGTAACTGCGAGTACGTATCATGAAACTTATGGGTCCTATCACTAATACGTCGGGCTATGCTGTATTGAGAAGTAGCAGAACCGAGAACAGCGAGAAACATAACTTCAGGTTTGGTGATATCGAAGTAGATGAAGATAAGGAATTCTGCTACCTAGGCAGCAAAATAACACATTACGATCGGAGTCTTCTATGGCAGCCAAGCGCAAATACAGGTTCCCTGTTACACAGGGTGGTCCATTGATAGTGACCGGGCCAAATATCTCACGAAATGAGAGTCAAACGAAAAAACTACAAGGAACGAAACTTGTCTAGCTTGAAGGGGGAAACCAGGTGGCGCTATGGTTGGCTCGCTATATGGCGCTGCCATAGGTCAAACGGATATCAACTGCGTTTTTTTAAAATAGGAACTCCCATTTTTATTACATATTCGTGTAGTGTGTAAAGAAATATGAATGTTTCAGTTGGATCACTTTCTTCGCTTTGCGATAGATGGCGCTGTAATAGTCAGAAACACATGACTCACAATTTTAGACGTACAGTTGGTAAAAGGTAGGTTTTTTAAATTAAAATACAGAACGTAGGTACGTTTGAACATTTTATTTCGGTTGTTCCAATGCGATACATGTACCATTGTGAAATTATCATTTCTGAGAACGCATGCTGTTACAGCGTGATTATCTGTAAATACCACATTAATGCAATAAATGCTCAAAATGATGTATGTCAACCTCAATGCATTTGGCAATACGTGTAACAACATTCCTCACAACAGCGAGTAGTTCGCCTTCCGTGATGTTCGCACATGCATTGACAATGCGCTGACGCATGTTATCAGGCGTTGTCGATGGATCACGATAGCAAATATCCTTCAACTTTCCCCACAGAAAGAAATCCGGGGACGTCAGATCCGGTGAACGTGCGAGCCATAGTATGGTGCTTCGACGACCAATCCTCCTGTCATGAAATATGCTATTCAATACCGCTTCAACTGCACCCGAGCTATGTGCCGGACATCCATCATGTTGGAAGTACATCGCCATTCTGTCGTGCAGTGAAACATCTTGTAGTAACATCGGTAGGACATTACGTAGGAAATGAGCACACATTGCACCACTTAGATTGCCATAATGCCGCACCACACATTACTCCACCAAGGTCGCTGATGTTCTATTTGTCGCAGATATCGTGGATTTTCCGTTGCCCAATAGTGCATATTATGCCGGTTTACGTTACCGCTTTTGGTGAATGACACTTCGTCGCTAAACAGAACGTTTGCAAAACATCTGTCATCGTCCCGTAATTTCTCTTGTGCCCAGCGGCAGAACTGTACACGACGTTCAGAGTCGTCGCCATGATACTCCTGGTGCATAGAAATATGGTACGGGTGAAATCGATGTTGATTTAGGATTCTCAACACCGACGCTTTTGAGATTCCCGATTCTCGTGTAATTTGTCTGCTGCTGATGTGCGGATTAGCCGTGACAGGAGCTAAAACGCCTACTTGGGCATCATCATTTCTTGCAGGTGGTGGTTGAAGATTCACATGTGGCTGAACACTTCCTGTTTCCTTAAATAATGTAACTATCCGGAGAACGGTCCGGCCACTTGGCTGATGTCGTCCAGGATACCGAGCAGCATGCAAAGCACACGCCCGTTGAGCATTTTGACCACAATAGCCACACATCAAACGATATAGACCATTTCCGCAATTGGTAAACGGTCCATTTTAATATGGATAATGTTTCACGAAGCAAATACCGTCCGCACTGGAGGAATGTTACGTGATACCACGTACTTACATGTTTGTGACTGTTACAGCGCCATCTATCACAAAGCGGAAATAGTGGTCCAACATTCATATTTCTTTACGTACTACACGAATATGTAATAAAAATGGGGGTTCCTATTTAAAAAAAAAAGCAGTTGATATTCGTTTGACCTATGGCAGCGCCATCTAGCGGGCCAACCATAGCGCCACCCGGTTTCCTCCTTCAAGCTAGACGAGTTTCGTTCCTTGTAGTTTTTTCGTTTGACTCTTATTTCGTGAGATATTTGGTCCGGTCACTATCAATAGACCACCCTGTACACATGTGCGACTGAATGCCTTTTTGTCGTTCATGCTACAGGGCCTGAAGATGGCTCTATTGAGGAGTCGGAAGTGGTAGCCTAAGTAAAAAGCTTCAAAAATTAACGGCTGTTGGACTATTATTTTTATAATTGAGTTTGACTTCAGAAGAAGATAATTCAGGCTAGCGTAGTTCAGAGATGTGGCCAACTAAAACGATTAAACTAGATGAAAAACTGCTTGTATTGGCGGATGCGGAGGTGGATATGGGACTCTGCGGATGCGGTGAGAATGCCGATACCTTTTCTCCCAGCCGCGCAACCCTGTGTCTATACCTGTGGTCGGCGAACCCACTGCGGGCTCCTCCGGTCGCTGTGAGTAACTCGGGGTACCAGCGCTGAGGTCGCAAAGCGTTAATGGAGACGAGGCGCATATGGGCGGCGTGCGGGAGCGCGTTGCGGCGGCCCACCTGCGCAAGGTGAAGGGCTGGCGCTGACCTTGGCACGGGGCACAGGGCAGGTGGCCGCCGCCTTTGTGTCCCAGGAATGCGCGGCCGGCCCGCCTTTTGGCGTGTGCCAACAAAAGTACTGCGCGTGCTCAGTAGCACAGGGTGCTCACGCAGCCGCCGCCTTTGCATCCCGCGGGGAACGCCCGCCCCCGGCGAACTTCAGTGAGTAAACCCGATCCAGGAGCAACTGCAGGGCCATGCTCTCGTCAAAGATGAACGTAATTCCATAATATGCTTGATTAGATTATCAGTTTTCGTAGCAACTGTTATGCACTGAGGTGACAAATGTAATGAGATACCTCCTAATACCATATACGACCTTCTTTTGCCTGGCGTAGTACAGGAATTAGAAGTAACACGGATTCAACAAGTAGCTGGAAGTCCCACGCAGAAATATTGAGCGATACAGCCTCTAAAATCATCCATTAGTGCTAAAGTGTTGCCGCGTAGGGTTTTGTGCATATTTGACCTCTCGATTACATCCCGTAAAAGGTCGATGGCGTTCATCGGACAATCTCGGTTGTCAAATCATTCACTCAAATTGTCCAGAGTACTCTTCAAACTAGTCGGGAACTACTATGTCCCGGTGACTTGGCGCATTATCATCCATAACATCGTCTATGAATGGCTGCAAATGATCTAAGTGGCTGGCTCTGAGCACTATGGGACTTAACATCTATGGTCATCAGTCCCCTTGATCTAAGTCGTCCGCCGCCTGTAGCTGAGTGGTCAGTGCGACAGAATGTCAATCCCAAGAGCCCGGCTGGGTCGGAGATCTTCTCTGCTTAGGGACTGGGTGTTGTGTTGTTCTAATCATCATCATTTCATCCCCATCGACGCGCAAGTCACGCAAATCGAAAGACTTGCACCCGGTGAACGGTGTACCCGACGGGAGGCCCTAGTCACACGACATTGATCGCCAAGTCAATGCTCGGTTCAGTTTGACGGGAGGATCCAGTCTCCATTCCACGGTAACTCTACCCACACCGTTATGGAGCCGCCGCCAGTTTACAAAGCGCCTTGTTGACAAATTGGGTCCCAGGCATCCTGTGGTCTCTGCTCTACCATCATTTCTTATCAATTTGAATCGGAGCTCATCTGACCAGGCCAAGGTTTACTAGTCGTTTAGGGTCCAGCCGATATGGTCACGAGCCCAGGAGATGCGATGTCGGCAAAGGCATTCCTGTCGGTCGTCGGCTGCCACGGGATATTAACGCCGAATTTCGCCATACTGCCTAAAGGATAAGATCGTCGTATGTCCCAAATTTATTTCTGTGGTTATTTCACGCAGTGTTGCTTTGTCTGTTAGCCCTGACAACTCCACGCAAACACTGCTGTTCTCGGTCGTTAAATAAAGGCCTTCGGCTTCTGAATTGCCTGTGCCTTACATCTGGTATGCTCTCCATACTCTTGACACTATGGATTTCGGAATATTGAATTTCCTAATGAATTCCGAAACGGAATGTCCCATGCAGATAGCTCCAATTACTATTCCGCGTTAAGGGTCTTAATTCCCTTCGTGCGGCTATCATCACCTTAAAAACGTTTTCACATGATCCAGCTGAATGCAAATGATAGCTCCGCTAATGCACTGATATTTTTGCCTTGTGCCTCTGATACCACCGGCATCTGCATATGTTTTGATTGTTATCCAATGACTTTTGTCACCTTAATGTATACATTTTTTTACCTGTTCTTCAGAGTATTACAATTAAAGAGCTTCGTTCCGCTGTTACTTACTAAGCACCTTTAGTGGTGGTTGTTATATTTACGAAACAAACTCTAATACCGTAAATAAAAGCGGAACACTTGTACATTTCTTATTGTTACTTTCTTGTACTTTTGCCCACATCAATGCAGGGTCTGTATGGTTAGTAACAGATTTATCATGGTTAATTTAAGATGTGTCTGGATGCGGATGCCCTTTCTGTGCTACCCTGTCACTGCCCGGGATGGGCTATCTCTACCCCAACCGCTGCGTGAAGTGTTGTTATTCCTGTGAAAGTGAGCCAGTTTGCTACATGTTTACACAACTCAGAAGGAACTTTATTACCAACCGTGTATTCATATAATGGGATGTGGAAAACCGCCTAAAAACCACATCGAGGCTGGTACCTGCACGCCCCAGGAGGGCCCTTTAATACGCATGGCTATCCTGATGGGTTTAAGACAGAAAGGACGTTTAAGGCAGAAGAAGAAACAGATGGTAACTAAACCGTATAACTGAAACGTAAGTCCACCTTCAGGGTTTAGTTGTATCTTCTTTTGTACACTCTAGCACCCCCATGACAAAACTAGGTACCCTGGTGCTGAAGGTGAGTGAGACAGATAAGATACTTCTAGACTTCAAGAAGAATGTAATAATTCCATTTCCAAAGAAGGCTAGGCTGACGGATGCGAATATTACATAAGTATCACTTTAATAAGTCATGGTTGCAGAATACTGACAGAAAAAAACTTTACAGAAAAATAGACTGATAGAAACAGATCTCTGGGAAGATGAATTCCGTTCCAGACAAATATAGGTACTCGCTGGGCAACACTGCCCCTACGACTTACATTAGAGCAGCGGTTCCCAACTCACGGGTCGCGGTCCAATCGATGGTTACGGGTGGCCTAGCCTTGGGCCGTGAACGCAGGTTGAGAGTCGAATACCAGATAAAAATTATCGGGAGCTTCAGGGGCTTCAGTCGTCGGTGAGTATAGAATGTAATAAGAGTTGAACTCTCCTGTCGCTATCCTGTACCTCTTACAAGGAAATCCTGTTCTGTTTCTTTTCTTTTTTTCGTTCTTTTCAAAAGATGCTGCTAAGAGAGACCACCATTATTTTTTCTTTAACGCTGAAAAATAACCAAATCGTGTGGCACCATGTAGGGAAGCAGCCTACTCACGCCGTAGTAAATTCACATCAGTCTTTCCATTGTGTGGCAGCCAGTCCGCTGTAACTAGCTCCGACGTCATAAATGTTGCGTAATACTATTAAAATCAAGCAAATAACCTAAAACATTTCGAGCATGTCAGGAGTAATACTAAATTAATGTGTGTTGAATATCAGTTCGATAACTTTAGCCATTTTCGAAATTTGGACGTTTTTCTGTAAAAATCATTGGCGCAACAGAAAAGAGATAGAGAATTAAAAATTGAGATTTAGATTCCTTTTTCATAATTATTTAATAGAAACAGTCCTCTGGATATCACAAATTAAAATTTTAGTGGAAATTCATGATTTTCTGGTTTTCGTCTTAAAACTTAAGAAAGCAAGATAGATTAAGTAGGCTAATAAATAAGGCTAGGATGTTTATATTTAAGTAGAATGGAGATCCGCTATCACCATAAGGATGTGAGAAGTTTCAATTGAATACCTATAAAACTATAGCGATAGCGTATCTCCAAAGGGCCAGTTCAGAGCTCGTCTACTGCGTGCAGTGTAATTAAATTAATTCTCTCGCCCAAAATATTTAACTTAGCCACGTCAAATTTTTATTATAATTACTTACCTGTGTGTTGAATGCACATTTAAATTGAGAGCTTCATCGGCCATCAGCAAAAGAAGCTATGATTTATTCAATAACTTAATGTGGTGCATTACTAGCCCAGCGGCTAGTCGGGAGAGCCGATTTGATCAGGCGTTCCCTTAGCCGTCCGCACCGCGGCTTTGTATATAAGAACGCTGTGCGAGGAAGGAAGGCCCATCAGAGGGTTGGATGCCCTCATTCGAAGGCGTCAGCTTGCAAAGCCTGGGCTACTCTCAGGTTGTAATCTCCGTCTTCGACGATTGTGTCTGTCTGTCTGTCTGTCTGTCTGGCTGCCCGTCTGCCCGCCGCTTACTGCTGTAGCTGTTCGTTCGTCCGTCCGTCCGTCCGCCTGCCTGCTCGCTGTCTGTCTCCGCCGCTACCGCTACCGCTGCTGCCTGCTGTCCGTTCGTCCGTCCGTCCGTCTGTTCGCCGCCGCCGTCGCCGCCAGCCGGTGCTCGCCGCCGCCGCCGTCGCCGTCGCCGCCGCCGTCGCCGCCAGCCGGTGCTCGCCGCCGCCGCCGTCGCCACCAGCCAGTGCTCGCCGCCGCCAGCCGGTGCTCGCTGCCGCCGCCGTCGCCGCCAGCCGGTGCTCGCCGCCGCCGTCGCCACCAGCCGGTGCTCGCCGCCGCCGTCGTCGCCGTCCGACCCTGGTCTTCGGCCGTCCTCGTCTTCCTCCGTCTTTGTCTTCGTCTGTCCCGGGTTTGTGTCCTTCCCTTTTTCCTTCTGTGCGTTATTCATTCTCCCTGTCATCATGTCCGCCCCCACCTCCACCGCCACCACTACCACCACCGCCATCGTTTACACTTCCCCTTCCGCCGCCTCCACCACTATAACGTGATGTGCCCAGTCCTACCCCCCTTCTTCCATCCCACCTCTTCTCACTCTCCCTTCGCCCTCGCTCTTCATCGCCCCCTCTCCCGCTTCTTCCTCCCACTCCTCTCGTTCTGATCCTTTCCCCCCACTCCCCCAGCCTGTCACTGCAGCTCCGGTTAGGGTGGTGGCCCGTCGGGTCACTGTCCATGCCCAGCTCTCCCCGTCGCCTTCGCCATCACCACCGCCAGCGCCACCGTCATCGTCATCGTCGCCTTCGCCTTCACCGTCACCGTCACCATCTCCGGCGCCGACTTCAGCCCCGGGACCTGCCACTCCCCGCCACATTCCAGTTGTTCCCATCCCCCACACCTCCTCCGCCGCCGTCAAGCGCCCCAGTGGCACCCCTGCCTCGTCTGCTCCAAAAAAGGCTCTGCCTCGTCCCCCTTCCCCCACCCCTGATGCCATGGATGTCTCCCCACCCGTCCCTGCCCCCTCCTCCTCCTCCTCTACCCCCTCCTCCTACCGCTACCTCCTCTCCCGTCCGGATCCCTCCCTCCTTGAAGCCCGGAACCTCACCCTCTTCCTTTGCCAGAATTGTCCTGGTGCCCCCATCTCCCTCCTCACTCCTCGCCGTGATTCAGTACTCATCTCCTCCCCCAGCCCTGCCCTCCACACAGACCTCCTTTCCCGCATCCCTGTCACCCGCTTTGGCCCTCATGCCTCTCTCACCCCTGCTCCCTCGCCACCTCCCTCCCGTCAACCCCAACCTCCGCGTCGCCCGCCGACCCTCACCGCTGTGATCACTCGGCTCAGTCCAGTGATCACGGAGGAGGAGGTGTTGGCGGAGCTTCAGGCCCATCCCCATCTGGAGGTGCGTGCGGTTCGCCGCATCCATAACGCTGCCGGCCCCACCCGCCTTATGCGCGTTTTTTCTGAGCACGCCCCCTCCATAGACCATCTCCTGAAGGAGGGTGCCCTCCTTTTTAACCAGCGTTATAAAGTTGACCTCTCCCGTTCCCCTCCTCAATCCCTCCGCTGCCAAAGGTGCTTGCGATATAATGCGCACCCAACATCTGAGTGCCGCGAGGCCCCCACCTGCCCGCACTGTAGGCAAGCCCACTTTTTACAGCAGTGCCCCAATCTCCAGTCCCCCCCCCTCCTGTAATACCTGTTACCTCCCTCATCCCACCTACTCCCAGAAGTGTAAGGCCCGGCCCCCTCCTACCACTCCTGAACTCACCGTTCCTGTCCGCCCTCTGGACGCCCCCACCCCTCCCGGCAACTCCCTTCGCCCACCCCCTACCGCTGAGGACATCATCCGATTCCTCACCATTGTCCTGCAGAATGTTCATCCTTTTCAGCGCCCACACACCCTCCAACAGATCTCCCTCACCGCCCGATCCGTTTTCCACCTCAAAATGTACGCCACCTACTCCAACAACCAGGCCCATTTCACCTTCTCCCGTCTTGACACCCTCATTTAAATCCCTGTCATGGCGCGACAGCAATGTATCCTTTTCAACAACATCCGCTCCCTCCCCGCCAACAAGAACCTCTTCCTCCATACCCTTGCCACCCACCGTGTGGACGCCTTCCTCCTTAATGAAACCTTCCTTCAACCCCACCACACCATCCACACTTCGCCCTACCTCCTCCACTGCTCCGATAATCCCCTCCCAATTGCGCGTGGCGGAGTTGCCATTGGGCACCATCGCCAGATCCCCGTTCGGCTCCAACCTCTCCTTCCTGACCCCACTGAACACCTGATCCTTAGTCTCTTCTTCCCCGGCCTTACCGTTACCTGCACCACCATCTATGTCCGCCCCAACGCCCCTATTCCCTTCGACTTCCTCTCCCACATCGACCATACCTTCTCCTCCTACGTGATCGCTGCCGACCTCAACATCCATAGTCGTTCCGCTGCCCAGTTACGGCGGTGGCATCGGTTCCTCTCCTCCCTTCAAGGCGACCTCATTCCCATCCCCCAGCACACCCGTCCCAAATCTGGCTCCACTCCCGATGTTATCCTCTCCTCCCCCAACCTCCTTGGCCGCATAACGGTGGATGTTCTGGAGCCTATTGGCACCGACCATCTCCCTGTCCTCCTCACCATTTCAGACAGTCGTCGCCCCCGCCCCGACCCCCATCATGACCCTCCCCCCAAGTACGTCCATGATTATTCCCATGCCAACTGGAATGCCTACCGGGATACCCTCTCCGCCCAGGTCGATAGCCACCCCTTCACCTACCACCACCCTGACGATGTCACCCATGCCGCCTCCTTTCTCCAGCAGACCTTGTCTGAGGCCGTGGAGGCCCACGTCCCTACTGTCGCCGTCCACTCTTACCGTCTTACCTTACCCCCACAGGCCATCCTCCTCCTCTGTGAATCCCGTCGTCTCTACCGTGCCTTCCTCTGCACGCGTGACCCGGACACACTACGACGCCACTGGCAACTCCAGTGACACATTCGTAATTTGCTCGCGGCTAAGAAATGCCGGGACTGGCGACAGACATGCACCCGTTTAAATGCTACCCTACTAATCAACTCATCCAAGTTCTGGTCAGCCTTCCGTCGCCTTACCGGAACTAAACCCTCCCCCTATTATCCTCTTCTCCATGATGATCACCCTTTCCCTGACTCCCTTAGTAAGGCCAATCACTTTGCCTCCTACCTCTCCGATGTATTTTCCATCCCCGATGATTCCCAGTTCGATTACTCCCTCTTCCCGGATATCCGCGATCGAACTGACACCTCTGTCCCTCCCCTCGCTCCTGGTTTCCAGTACTTGGACAACATTGCACACACGGAACTCAATGCCCCTATCACTACACAGGATCTCATTGCTACAATCCGCACAAAACGCAACACCGCTCCTGGTCACGATCGTGTCACCTACCGTCACCTTCGTGAAGCTCCTGTCTCTTTCCTCTCCACCCTGGCCAGGCTCTACAATGTAGTCCTGTCCACCGGTTACTACCCCGACCTGTGGAAAACCTCCCGTATCCTCATGTTCCTTAAACCCGGCAAACCGCCGTCCGCCGTCTCCTCCTACCACACCATCAGCCTTACCTCGGTCTTCAGCAAGGTCCTGGAATCTATCATCACCCGCCGCATCCACCAGCATCTCCGCCAGCACCGCCTCCTTCCCGTTACCCAGTGTGGCTTTCGGCCGTCCTTCTCTTCCGACGACCTTCTCCTTCACCTCACTCATCTCCTTTCCGAACAGCTTAATTCCCGTCACTCCACAATCTTCCTCTCCCTGGACCTCGAACGTGCCTATGACTGCGTATGGCATTCCGGCCTCCTCTTCAAGCTCCAAACCTTCGCCCTTCCCATTAACTACGTCCGTCTGATCGGCTCCTTTCTCTCCCGCCGTCCTTCCTATGTCACCATCCATAACGCAGATTCCTACACCTTTTTCCCCTCCGCCGGTGTGCCCCAAGGCTCCGTCCTCTCCCCCCTTCTGTACCTTTTGTACACGGCGGACATGCCGCCGCCGTCACCCCCCGTCCACCTTCTCCAGTTTGCCGATGACACCGCCTTCCTTGCCCTTGCCCCCACCCTGCAGCGCTCCCAACACCTTCTCCAATCCCATCTTGACCAGTTCACCGCTTGGTGCAACCAGTGGTTGCTCAAGGTCAATCCCTCCAAAACCCAGGCGATCATTGTAGGCAAAACCACCCCTTCCTTCCGCCTCCTTGATTTCTACATCACCATCTTTGGCCGTCCTATCGCCCTCGCTCCCACCCTTAAGTACCTTGGCGTCACCCTCGACCGTCGCCTCTCCTGGACTCCCCACCTCCGGACAATCCAAGCCAAGGCACGCTCCCGACTCAGTCTCCTCAAGCTCCTCTCCGGCTGCACGTGGGGTCTGGACCCCTCCACCATCCTCCACACTTATAAATCCCTCATCCGCCCTATCCTTTATTATGCCCATCCGGCTTGGATCTCCGCCTCCCCTTCCTTTTATAAATCCCTCCAAATCCTTGAACGCCATGCTCTCTGCCTCGCCTATCACATTCGTCTCCCTCCCCTATGCGGATCCTGTACGATCTCATCCCCTTCCCCCACCTCCTCCTTTTCATTGAAAGGATACGGATCCTGTACACCTCCCGTAAACTCGATCCTCCTCACCCGCTCATCTCCCTGATCCTCTCCCACCCCCGCCCGCTGCCGCGCCTCTATGCCCACATCCCACCTGGTCTCCATCTCTCCACCCTCCTTACCCTCTCCCAAGGTGGCTTCCGCCAGCTCCCCCTCCCTGATGATGTCCTCCTCCCCTCCATCTACCCCTCCTATCAACTTTGACCCTGCCCCACCCCCCACTTCCGGTGTCCTTTCCTTTAGGCACCCTCCCTCCCTTCTCTTCCCTTCCCTTCCCTTCTCTTTCCTTTTCCCCCGTCCCCTCCCTCCACCCCTCTTCCCCCGAGCTTCCCCTCCCCATTCCTCCCTCCCCCCTTTCTCCCCTGCCCATGGCATCTCTGCTCTCCCCTCTCCCACTCCCCTTCCTCTTCCTCCTCTCTTGGCAGGTCCCCGGACTCGCACACGCATAGTGAACATTCGCGCGCTGGAGATCATCGCCATCAGTGTCTAGTGTGTGTGCTTCGTTTTGTGTCTCGTGCAGTTACAACTCAACTGTTCACATGTGCCGTCGCCGTTCTCTGTGTTTTGTGCGCCGTGTCAACAAGTGTTAGTGTTTTTATCGTCCAACGTGAACGGCTTCTTGTTTATTGTTTTTTGTATCTCCATTTTTTGCCCGCCGTTTTTTTTTTGTATTGACTGTATCACCTATATGTCATGTTATTGTTCCACTTAAGGCTGAAGAGCAGCGTACTATGCTGCTGCCAGCCCGCCTGTATAGGTGATAAAAATTACAATAAAGGAAAAAAAAGAAGGAAGGCTTCAGTTCTCTCCAGACGCTGAATAACACGCCATCTGTGTCGGGAGTCGCGTCGCGTCGGTATCATTGCTACAAACAGCCTCGGATGCCGTATTAAGTTACTCGAGATAAGCGTAACCATGAAATCATTTTCGAGTGAAGTGTTAATTCTGGGATGACTTTAATTATCGATCTTCAGTTTGCGTATTGTCGTATTTTCACGTGCCGCCGCGGGACAGACATTCTACCAATTATTTAGCGTGGCGTTTGATGAAACATTATCATCAAATTATGGCGAGCATTCATTTAAATATTTAATTTGGACAGTTATAGTGGCATCAGCGCATTAGACTCTGAACTGCTCTGTTAGTTAGATTGTGTGGATTCTTTTGTTTTTCATCTGTGACTTTCAGAATATACTCAACTATTTTAGAAAATCGTTTTTGATTATAAATCCCAGACAATCTCCTAATTCCTCAGAGCTATAAGCTGTAACTATAACTGTATTCTCAGATGAAGTGGGCACTAGGAATTCTAATTACAGGCTTCACGTTTTGCTAATCACTTTCTGGTAGCCAATATTGTAGTTAGAGAGCCAGTGTTGAGAACGGCAAACAACAGCAAAAATAATAGTAACATTTTTAAGAACAATAATTTCACCCGCCGCCGCACATATGGTTAATCGGCCGGGAAGTGTTTCTACATTCTACAAATATTTATATAACAGCAACATATTTTCCCTACCCGCCGCCCCACATATGGTGCATCGGCCGGGAAGTGTTTCTACATTCTACAAATATTTATATAACAGCAACATTGTTTTCCTCATCCGCCGCCCCACAACCAGGCTGCTGGATATCTGCGACCATACAAACTGCACTACAGCCTAGGCTGGCTGCTAAAGGCGTAAACAGGTAACACGCCACAGTGCGATCGTATATTGCAGAGTTGGAAGTTTATCGGACACATTTGTTTACAAGAACTACTCACTCCAATTTGCTCGTTAAATATCCACACACAATAAGAAGTAAAGCAGTAAGACTGATGTTTTACGTCCCGTCCACAGCTAGGATTATTACCTAGAGATTGTAATGGGACAACCTTTTTCAACATTACCTTTGTTTAGCGAAGTAGCCGATACCAGGATTAATCCCGAATCTGGTACAGGTGAACATTCTTGGCTGTTTCCCTGAAAAAATTTCATTTGATTTTGCATACGATGCATTATATTTCGGGCTAAAACGTATAAAAAGAAATTAAATTGTTACAATCGATACAGCTAATATTATTCTTCTTGTAAAAAATTTGAAACTACGAATATCTGGCATGCTTAAAATTCATATCATTAATTGCACAATCTAACCCTAATTATTCAACTTATTTCTGGATTAATTTATAAAATAATGTTATAACTTGGTGGTGATTTTTCTTTTGTCAAGAAAGTATGTAAACCCTTTCGCTTTGTAAACTATATGGAATATAGTGAGTTCCGCAGGATGTAAGTGGTAGTGGGCATGCCTCTGATGGAATCAGACGTGTTTTTGATTGTGTCACTAATAATGTAATTTGTGGTGTGATAGAAGTGGAAATTGTAAAGACGCTGTGATATTGAAAAATGTGACAAAGAACAAAATTCAAGAAATATGCAGGCAAATTTTCATCACTTATTTAGTAATCAGGAACCCACAACGTTGCCGGCCGGGGTGGCCGAGCGGTTCTAGGCGCTACAGTCTGGAACCGCGCGACCGCTACGGTCGCAGGTTCGAATCCTGCCTTGGGCATGGATGTGTGTGATGTCCTTAGGTTAGTTAGGTTTAAGTAGTTCTAAGTTCTAGGGGCTGATGAGCTTAGAAGTTAAGTCCCATAGTGCTCAGAGCCATTTGAACCATTTGAACCCACAACGTTAAATCAAAATTTCAGCCGCAAAAATGTACCCCTCGACGCGATAACTGCAGCCAACAACACGAAGAGAAAATGAAGATATATAAAAAGTTTTTCTTTTGTATATCTTACGCCTCTCTAAGCTTTTGAAAATAATGAAGAGACTAAGAGAAATTTAATGGTGACGTGTGGGAGGGTAAGATTACAAGATGGATCTTGATCGGATTTCTTACCCTTGGAGAAGAAGAAAATACAGGGGTAAAATACAGGGAGCGAAAGGCTCTTTACAATTTGTACAGAAACCAGGTGGCAGTTATAAGAGTCGAGGGGCATGAAAGGGAAGCAGTGGTTGGGAAAGGAGTGAGACAGGGTTGTAGCCTCTCCCCGATGTTATTCAATCTGTATATTGAGCAAGCAGTAAAGGAGACAAAAGAAAAATTTGGAGTAGGTATTAAAATTCATGGAGAAGACGTAAAAACTTTGAGGTTCGCCGATGACATTGTAATTCTGTCAGAGACAGCAAAGGACTTGGAAGAGCAGTTGAACGGAATGGACAATGTCTTGAAAGGAGGATATAAGATGAACATCAACAAAAGCAAAACGAGGATAATGGAATGTAGTCAAATTAAATCGGGTGATGCTGAGGGAATTAAATTAGGAAATGAGACACTTAAAGTAGTAAAGGAGTTTTGCTATTTAGGGAGTAAAATAACTGATGATGGTCGAAGTAGAGAGGATATAAAACGTAGACTGGCAATGGCAAGGAAATCGTTTCTGAAGAAGAGAAATTTGTTAACGTCGAGTATAGATTTAAGTGTCAGGAAGTCGTTTCTGAAAGTATTTGTATGGAGTGTAGCCATGTATGGAAGTGAAACATGGACGATAACTAGTTTGGACAAGAAGAGAATAGAAGCTTTCGGAATGTGGTGCTACAGAAGAATGCTGAAGATAAGGTGGGTAGATCACGTAACTAATGAGGAGGTATTGAATAGGATTGGGGAGAAGAGAAGTTTGTGGCACAACTTGACTAGAAGAAGGGATCGGTTGGTAGGACATGTTTTGAGGCATCAAGGGGTTACAAATTTAGCTTTGGAGGGCAGCGTGGAGGGTAAACATCGTAGAGGGAGACCAAGAGATGAATACACTAAGCAGATTCAGAAGGATATAGGTTGCAGTAGGTACTGGGAGATGAAGAAACTTGCACAGGATAGAGTAGCATGGAGAGCTGCATCAAACCAGTCTCAGGACTGAAGACCACATAACAACAACAGTATGCAATGAGTTTTTTTTCATACCTGGCTGCTAACAGAATTTGTATTTGTACATGTTTGTGGAAGTGGTATTTAGATACTGGCATTTCGCCACGTACAATAATTTTTGTAGCTAATCGCAGCAAAATAAAGACAGAGAGAAACGAGAAAACTGTTACTGAATTTTACCTATAGTTTTCATAGGTAAAATTTCAGAATACATCGGAAAGTCAGTCTGTATTTTCGTAAATATAACACCGATTTTTTAAAACTCGGGCTTAGGTATTCTGGTGCCAAAGAAGAGCCTATGTTTTAGAGAGCTTTTGTTTCGAAACGTTGTAGACCAACTGTATGGAAGTATCATAACTTGAAAGTCATATATGAACTAAACATTCTGAATACATGTCAGCTCCAAGATTTCATTCAATTCAAGAAAAGAACTTTCCATGTCTGTAAATCCACCATGAAAAAGTCTTTAAAACAACACACGCCGTACCAGGGTTTCTTATCAGCTATCTCAGTTAACTGCAAAGAAGAAGTCAGCTCGTGCTGTGGGAGAAGAGGTTATTATACCTGCAGCACAAGTAGTAAGTAATGATTTGTTTGATGAAAAATGTGATTACTTAATTTTTTGAAAAATAAGTACAGGTGTAGATTGCATGTAGATAGTGACGTGACATAAAAGTAACTATTTTAATCAAGTTACTAATTCTCTCGGGGAACAAACAATGTCAAATATCCCGTTGGTTTTTCACACTGACCACTCGATTTTGAGTTTCTTATAGTTATGAGTGCTACGTGAATAAAATAATACTGCCTTTATTTAAAAAAATACACATTTTTTCATTTTTTCAGTCCTCCTCACACAATACTATGTTCTACTAATTAGATCACTAAAACACACACACTCACACACACACACATACACACACACACACACACAATATATATATATATATATATATATATATATATATATATATATATATATATATATACTCCTGGAAATGGAAAAAAGAACACATTGACACCGGTGTGTCAGACCCACCATACTTGCTCCGGACACTGCGAGAGGGCTGTACAAGCAATGATCACACGCACGGCACAGCGGACACACCAGGAACCGCGGTGTTGGCCGTCGAATGACGCTAGCTGCGCAGCATTTGTGCACCGCCGCCGTCAGTGTCAGCCAGTTTGCCGTGGCATACGGAGCTCCATCGCAGTCTTTAACACTGGTAGCATGCCGCGACAGCGTGGACGTGAACCGTATGTGCAGTTGACGGACTTTGAGCGAGGGCGTATAGTGGGCATGCGGGAGGCCGGGTGGACGTACCGCCGAATTGCTCAACACGTGGGGCGTGAGGTCTCCACAGTACATCGATGTTGTCGCCAGTGGTCGGCGGAAGGTGCACGTGCCCGTCGACCTGGGACCGGACCGCAGCGACGCACGGATGCACGCCAAGACCGTAGGATCCTACGCAGTGCCGTAGGGGACCGCACCGCCACTTCCCAGCAAATTAGGGACACTGTTGCTCCTGGGGTATCGGCGAGGACCATTCGCAACCGTCTCCATGAAGCTGGGCTACGGTCCCGCACACCGTTAGGCCGTCTTCCGCTCACGCCCCAACATCGTGCAGCCCGCCTCCAGTGGTGTCGCGACAGGCGTGAATGGAGGGACGAATGGAGACGTGTCGTCTTCAGCGATGAGAGTCGCTTCTGCCTTGGTGCCAATGATGGTCGTATGCGTGTTTGGCGCCGTGCAGGTGAGCGCCACAATCAGGACTGCATACGACCGAGGCACACAGGGCCAACACCCGGCATCATGGTGTGGGGAGCGATCTCCTACACTGGCCGTACACCACTGGTGATCGTCGAGGGGACACTGAATAGTGCACGGTACATCCAAACCGTCATCGAACCCATCGTTCTACCATTCCTAGACCGGCAAGGGAACTTGATGTTCCAACAGGACAATGCACGTCCGCATGTATCCCGTGCCACCCAACGTGCTCTAGAAGGTGTAAGTCAACTACCCTGGCCAGCAAGATCTCCGGATCTGTCCCCCATTGAGCATGTTTGGGACTGGATGAAGCGTCGTCTCACGCGGTCTGCACGTCCGGCACGAACGCTGGTCTAACTGAGGCGCCAGGTGGAAATGGCATGGCAAGCCGTTCCACAGGACTACATCCAGCATCTCTACGATCGTCTCCATGGGAGAATAGCAGCCTGCATTGCTGCGAAAGGTGGATATACACTGTACTAGTGCCGACATTGTGCATGCTCTGTTGCATGTGTCTATGTGCCTGTGGTTCTGTCAGTGTGCTCATGTGATGTATGTGACCCCAGGAATGTGTCAATAAAGTTTCCCCTTCCTGGGACAATGAATTCACGGTGTTCTTATTTCAATTTGCAGGAATATATATATATATATATATATATATATATATATATATATATATATATATAGTCTACACAGCTAAAAAGGTTGGGATACTTAGAGGATACTTTGCAGAAGTGCAGCTGTATGTTTATAGTATTTGTAGATTTAGAGAAACTTTTGACAATGTTGACTGAACTACACTCCTTGAAATTCGGTATGTAACAGGCGTAACAAGCAGGGAGCGAACCCAGACCGCAATTATAAGAGTCAAAGGACATGGAAGGGAAGGAACTGAAAAAGTTTTGTAACCAATCTTCATTGTTATTCAATCTCTAGATGAAGCTAGCAATAAAGGAAATCAAAGAGACATTTGTAATGCAGAGTTGAAGTTGAGGGAGAAGAAATAGAAGCATTGATATCTGCCAGTGAACTGAATAACCCATCAGAGATGACAGAGGTCTGGAAAGATAACATGAAAAAAGTGGGTAGCATCTTGAAAGAAGTTCTGGGTTTATAAGAGATTATGTGCGTATGTCCGGGAACTTTCAAGGACCTGGATCAATTTTAACTACAGTTTGCACGGAAACAGAAATCAAAAGTATCAGTGATGTGGGATTTCTTACCTCCTAGCTCCAATAGGAGCAGAGAGATACAGGCATGGCGTTTAGTTTGCTCTGTACAACAGTCATGTTGTGTGGGAACTGTATTGGCCTCCCAAATCAATCTGCTTTACAGGGCAGCCTAAATGTCAGGGGTAAAAGACAGTTTTCATGCTGCAACATGTACGCTGCCCTGCATGGGGGGACTGTTGCGTTGGAGTAGTATCAGCCTACTTTATTGGCCTGCTTTGCACGGTGCCCTCTGAGGTATGGCCTGCTCTGCATGACAGGCATGTTGTGGGAACAGCATTGGCCTGCTGTACTAAACTGTGCTAAAGGTGCTGACGAGCATGGCTGGGGACAGGTAGATATGGATAGAGGTGGGAATGGAAAGAGCAATGGGAAGATGGTTCAAATGGTTCAAATGGTACAACACTGAACTCATATTCACATGTTTCAAATCCTCATTTGCAGTCCAGTTTTAGGTTTTCCCTGATTTCTCTAAATAGGCTAATGCGATTGTCTAGATAATAGTTCCTTTGAATGGGTGCCGCCGATATTCCTGCCGGTCGTTGGCGGTAATTTGAAACACATTCTCCCTTCTCGAAAAATGTACGTACTCCACATCCGAACAGTCAGTGTCCTCTGGTCTTCAACAGCCCTCTGAAACGGTATATGTCCATTACATTGCTTGATGTTTTCTAATTTCATCTTCCCACCTCTCATTAGGTCACAATATCGTTCTTTCGTTGTTTCTTGCAGTCCAACCGTGAATTTCTTTGTTCCATGCACCATCCACTTGCATGGTCACATGTCCTGTTCCGCTTTTATTTTACTTCAATTACAATCATGTCAGTTCTTCCATTCCAATTTGTTCCATGTTTCCATTCTTTCTAGAAACTCATACCATACATTTCCCCATTCCTGGATGCTTAACGCTCTGTTTCTGAATGGTTTTACCATTTAAAAGTATTTGTCTCATGCTCGTTGCGAAAAGCAATAACACACAGTGACTGCAACTCTCTTTTCAGACTCACAGGAAACTTAGTTTTGAAATTGCCAATCAATCGTCATCTACCCTGAATACAAAAATTTATGATATAATTGTTAATTTGTATTATTAGTCTAACCATGAGATTTTTCTGAGACGTATAACCCATATGGTGAAGCCTCAGAAGCTGTCCAGTCCAGTCCTGAACAAAAAGTTAATTAAATAAAAATGATGTTTTCAAAACGAGATTCATACTTAAAAAGTCAGAGAGACTGGGGTAGAATGGCATACCTAACTTTTGGAGGAAATTTTTGACGTCTCAACGATGAAAAATGTATTAGAACATTGTTATAATACAGTTTACAGGCGAAGGTAACATAAAATATTATATTTCAGTCTCATATCAATGAACTTAGAAAGTTTCTTTTAATCCGTTTCTTTTTCTCTTCCGATGACACATCTTACAAATAAGTGGGCTTCTTCGTCCTCACTATCTACACTAGCACGTGAGTTATGGGTCGATTTCTTGCATACAATCCAACGGTGACCTCCCCACTACATGTGATTCTGTGGTTTGTTTCTTCTTATTCTAGAATTGAGAACAACTGTGTAAGGTGAAATGACAAGTTTTATGTCGCAATATGTCTCTCAAAATTACAGCTTTTACACAGATTTCAACTCGCCAACATAAAAAAAGTGCAGTCTAGGGTTCAGCCTAGTAGTTTGTAGTCTGGCACTGTAATTAGTTTGTATGAGTTCAGGAGGTGGATTTGTGTGGCTAGATCTCCTGAACAATTGACTGAAGGATTTCCAGCGGTAGTGGCTACTGCCTCAATCGGAATATCAGTCGTCGCAGGAGTTAGAAAATCACCGTCTGCGAAGAAGTTGAAAGTCGTTGGCTAATACCAGTTGTCTCGAATTCTGTCATTGCAGTTCTCTCGTTCACAGCATGCACAATAGCTTGCCCAACCAAGGATGAGATTTGCCGGAAAGTGACAACTTTCCCTGGGTTTGATCTCAACGATCTTCAAACTTCGTCTCCGTTACGCCAGCTCAAGGGTTTCATAACACCCAGTGGCTGAAGTTTATGCGAGTAGTGTGGCGGGAAGCACATTAAAATAACACCATTCCTCCAAGTTTTCGTATGCCTATCAAGGAGCATCAGAACAGGATTTTCTATCTTTGCTTTAGGAACCAGCTGTGGAACCAGCTTAAGAATATTTCGCTTGTCATCTATCCAGATCCATCAGATTCGGCCCAACATCCTGCCGGTTCACATTCTTACTGTTTTCTTTTCCCAGGATAAACCATCATCGGAGGCAGGAATCTTCCGTCCCCTGGACAAAAAATTTCAGTTGTCACTGTAATTCCAAGTTTTTCACATGTGAGCGCTCTAACTTGAATATTTAGAATAATTTTTGAATGATGTTCAGGTACAATAGTTGCACCAGTCTCGCCACAGCTGTAAACTATTTCTCCACTTACTTTGTTTTTACATCGATAACTTTAGTCAACAAGTCAAACAAGTGTGATAATGCAACTTTAATGAAGCAAATAGTACGCGCCCCGGATACGGCTTCCGGTTTTCTGAAACTTAAGGCTGGATGGCGAGTCAGAAATCGAAGGACCCAGACTTCTCCGCTGTTTTTGTTTTGTTGTTGAAAGGATGCCGGCATTCGCTAAGTTCTACTAGTTGATACGCTAATCTAAGCAGTTCTTTTATAGTCATAACAAAAAGTATCTTTTGCGGATCCTTAACACATTTAACAATTTCTCTCTTGCTCCTTATTGAACACTGACTTTTCCGTGGGTTTTGTTAACTGCTGAAAGTGGATTCTCCTTTCTCTTTCTTACGTATCGTTTCAAATTTTTTAACGCACGTCAAATTGTTTCGATGCTTTTTCATGGAAACTGCTTTTTCCACCTGCTTTGTGGACCAATTTGGCCTATCCGTTTTCTGTACGTAATGGCGTACCATCTACAAACGACATAGACAAAAAATACCTTAGAATTCGTCAAATGAAGAATAAAAGGCGACCGGGCAGGAACGTATACCAGTAGATCATTCATAATCAAACGCATATGTTCTGAGAAACTATTCAGTAACCACCGGAAAAATTTTTTCCAACTGAATTGTACACGAAGATAGCTAAGAACATTCTAACTTAGGTGGACTAAACGTCTACGGTGAAGAAAATGCTACGACAGACATTTCGTAGTTGATAACGGTACGGTAAGTTATAAAAAACAGTGAATTTGCTCACTTTTATAAGCAGACTGCATAACTAGCCCTCTACAATAGCTACAGTCTTACTAAACACTTGTTAGTCTGAGCGCACTCCACTTCCAGACGCCTTTTCCCCACGGCTTCGCTTGCATATGCGTTCGGCGCATATACTAAACACAGCTCCTCCTCCTCAACCTCCTCCTCACCCTCTGTATCCACCTCATCCAACCTCTCTCTGTCTCCTCTTCTCCATTCTCTTTGTCACTTCACCTCGTCCTCCCACTCTATTTGTCCATTTCCTCCACTCCATCTCTCTTACCACACCTTCCTCCCCCCTCCCTCTGACCATATGCCCCTGTTCCTCTTCTTTACCATCTCAGCATCCCCTCTTGCTTTTTCAGCTGCCCCCTACCCCTCTACACTTGTATGTATTCACGAACTTAATGTTCCCAAACAGGTAACCAGGCCGTAGTGTATCCTGTCAATGATTGGTTCAGCTGGACCAGAGGACACAGTCCATTCCATGATGGAGCCACCACCAGCTTGCACAGTGCCATGCCGACAACTTGGGTCCATGGATTCGTGGGGTCTGCGCCACACTGGAACCCTATCATTAGAACTTACCACATGAAATCGGAACTCATTTAACCAGCTCATGGTTTTCCAGTCGTCTATGGTTCAAACGATGTGGTCAGGGGTCCAGGGGAGGCGATGCAGGCCGTGTCGTGCTGTTAACAAAGGGACTGGCGTTTGTCGTCTGCTGCCGTAGCCCATTAACGCCAAATTTCGCGGCACTGTCCTAACGGAGACGTTCGTCGTACGTCCCACATTGATTTCTGCGGTTATTTCACGCAGTGTTGCTTGTCTGTTAGCACTAACAACTCTACAGAAATACCGCTGCCCTCGGTCGTTAAGTGCGTTGTCCGCAGTGAGAGGTAATGCCTGAAATTTAATATCCTCGGCACACTCATGACACTGTGGATTTCGGAATAGTGAATTTCCTAACGATTTCCGTCGTACGGCCATAATTACATTCGACACTCACATGGGTACAAATAACGGCTCAGCCAATGCACTGTCCTCCTATACGTTATGTGCGCTGTACTACCGCCATCAGTATACGTACATAACGCTATTCCACGACTTTTGTCACCTCAGTGTAAGGACTCTATGAAGCAAAGAGGAAGTAAAAGTCGAAATAAGTTATGGCTTGGTAAAATCGCAGTCATTAACGTACGTATAACGTAGAAACATGCGTGTAACGTAATTTTGCATTCTGCTGACGCGCCGCTCCTCATAATTTGGCTGCACCTTCCTTCTTTTTTACCCGCAAGTCTGTCATTTATATTACAAACACGAGAAATTCGCCACGGCTTGTCGTGCCGTCCTCTGCGCGCGACGCCGCCGGCCGTGACGGAACTCGGCGCCCGGGCCTGGCGCGTCATTTCTGGGAAAGCTGCGAGTGCTGTTTCAATATCTTCATCAAACATGGCGCGGCCATAAGCGCGCATGCTCAGTCGGACGGCGCGCGCATTAGGCGGCCGAGCGCCGAGCGAACGCCTCCGAATGATTAACACGTGCCTCGTGCCGCGCCGGGACGGCTGACAGCGATAAATAGCCGTAATTAGTTTCGCTGCTTGGTGGCAATGCCAGATAAACAGCGCCGTTTTATTGTCTTCTTTGCGAGGGATTCTGCAGCCTCGGCCGAGTGGAGTGTACGTTACAGCAAACAGTATCTTTCCTAGGATTAAACGTAGGCGGCTCCAGCCATCATACCTTGTCCAGTGTAGTGTCACAGTAACCAACAGGCTGGTTAAACCCTACTTTATTTACGTGCATTGGCTACCCACACACCAATCAGCACAGGAGGATGTTGGATCAAAAATGGTTCAAATGGCTCTGAGCACTACGGGACTTAACATCATAGGTCATCAGTACCCTAGACTTAGAACTACTTCAACCTAACTAACCTAAGGACATCACACGCATCCATGCCCGAGTCAGGATTCGAACCTGTGACCGTAGCAGCAGTATGGTTCCAGCCTGAAGCGTCTAGAACGCTCAGCCACAACGGCCGGCGAGGATGTTGGCTACAAATGATTTTAAATAATTACTTACCTATTGTCTGACAGCTCATGTAATAATTGGGATTTACTTTAATACACAGTGGTTCACGTTCGAATCAAGCACGGTCTCTGGCGTCACTCCAAACCAGTCGTTCACCAGGTAGGCTCTGATTCCTAGCCGAGCCGGTGCGATACATCCTCCTAGCTAATAACGTCAATGCCGGTTGCCGGTATCTAGTTCCAAGGAGGATTTATGCAACTAGAGATGATGTGTCGGGATTTTCGTTATTCTTCTAAACTGCTTGTATACAAGACCTACCAGGTTGATGTGATGCCTGATTTGATTAGTGAATGTCCTATAACGTTAGATGCTTTCTAGCCCTTGTTAGAACCGTTTGTAAAGGCTTGGTAGAAAGCAGTACCTTCCAGAGAAGATCTAATAGTGGCGGCAGGAACTGACCGATGAACTTTCGGAATTCGCCACCTGTCTAAATGACGCAAATGCCTGAAGGTGGCAACAGTGCAGCGGCATGAAGCTCTCGAAATCGAGAAATCAGCTGAAACGAGGTTCTAATGGCTCTGAGCACTATGGGACTTCACTTCTGAGGTCATCAGTCCCCTAGACCTTAGAACTACTTAAACCTAACTAACCTAAAGACATCACACACGTCCATGCCCGAGGCAGGATTCGAACCTGCGACCGCAGCGGTCACGCGGTTCCAGACTGTAGCGCCTAGAACCGCTCGGCCACTCCGGCCGGCAGCTGAAACTAGGGTGCCTTGAAGGGCGGAGGTGATGTTTTGAGGGTTTATCCAACCAGGTGTGAGTGATCAAAAATCCCTGCCACTTCGTTTAAACTAGGTGACCTTTTTGTGGTTTTGGTAGTGGAAGTAGAGGGAGTGGGTTGAGCTGTGAGTGAACATACGAATTTGGCCATTTTTTTACTAACCACTGAATATCTTAATCTACAAAATTTGACGAAAACTGTTTTTAACTGTGAATCATCTGAAGAGCCAAGCCAGCAACAAGAAATTATTGTCACTATAAGGAGTCTTCAATAGCGAGTAGTGTAAACTCAGGGTGATGGTGCAGCCCCAAAGAGAAAAGCAGTTATAATCAAAAATATTAAAATCACCCACATTAAAATCACGCTGTTAAAGAAATCGAAAGCCAAATAGAAGCACACTGTACAAAAAATGCAGTACTTAGTAATAACTCAATAAGAGCGGAAAATAAATTTTCACTATCACAGTGAATTCAAATGAAAGCAGAGAACCCAATAAAATTAGCTAACAGAATAAACAAGAAGTTCAGTATCAGTTAATACAGGCCGTGGCCCTGATGAATGATACAAAAAAGTGGTTCAAATGGCTCTGAGCACTACGGGATTTAACAGCGGAGATCGTCAGTCCCCTAGAACGTAGAACTACTTAAACCTAACTAACCTAAGGACATCACACACATCCATGCCCGAGGCAGGATTCGAACCTGTGACCGTAGTGGTCTCGCGGTTGCAGGCTGAAGCGCCTAGAGCCGCTCGGCCACTCAGGCCGGCGATGAGTGATACGCTGCGAATTATTCAGAATTACCAATATGCCTGATGTATATGTCGAACAGTCTATTACTCAGGTACAATAACAATGGTAAGACACTACTGTTTAATTTACGTATAGCAGTCACGTGATTCTACAGTCTAACTCAAAGCTTTTGCTCAAAATCAGTTCCGTAAACGTATACCAGCAATGCACATTAATAAAGCCAGACTCACACGGAGCGACTGCATGCATCCACTTCACAGTTCTGCCTTCTACTTCCTGTAGAAACGACACCGTCTGAGCCACAGGCAGACCTACAACGTGCGCTGGAGAGCGTTGCTTGCTAAACAGGTGAAAGGGTACAGTACTGCCCAACATTGAAAATAGGTACGAAATTCTTGTCAGAACAACACATTTTTTGTGTAAAAGTAACTCAATTTCAATTAATACAGCGAAGCCGGATACCAGTGTGGGAAAGAATGACAATTTATTTATTTAATTGATCACATGTGCACTTCCTCAAAATAAATCCCTACATCCAGTTTGGTGAGATCTGTGAAATGAATAAATGTATGGTCGTCTGCTAACCACAGATAGTGAATGGGAATATATGATCATCTTTGAGTCGATCCTTTGGCTACCTTTGGTGAGATCAAAGAGATGGAAGTTACCAGAGCTTTGGAGCGTCTGAAATGTGGCTGACCAATAAGGTAGCAAGGTGCTTCTCCCACTTCGACAGAGGTGCGAGAGAACCGGAATACGGCCATGTTTCGGCACTCTGGCGCTGAACCTTCTGCTGTAAAGACCTGTTTTTTGTTGTGCTCCGTAATGAAAGTGTGGAGGCATGGTATGGATGTGGAATATTTAAGAGTAGTTAGAACTAATCATTTCTCTTTCCTAGGAACTTTTGTGGGGAAAATTACAAAGTGAGGCAGGTAATTTTAAGGGGATTGTAGTAAACCAACGGTCACAATGAGACCACGTGTAGTTGTAAGTTGAGATACTAGCGTGTGTACAATAAGCTGAAATATTTAAGAATTAATAGCGTGTGTACAATAAGCTGAAATATTTAAGAAATAGCGTGTGTATCATAAGTTGAAGTATTTAAGAAATATCATTCCGTGTGACACTAAATTTAAACTCTGAGAGAGAATCAAGGTGAGTCGGCCGTTTTTCCAGCAACGCCACTTGGCTTGCATTGCACAGGAAGATGTGCGTTTATCTCCAGAGTTCACAGTAGGAAAGTAAAATTACAAAGTGGGGCAGTGTCGTGTGAAACTGGGATGGATATTGATTGAAGTGGGAAAGCGGAAAGTGATGAAGTTGTAACCGTTCGTTGTGTAATATTTCATATTGTTGTGTTGTGTATGTCTTGTAATTTGGGTATGTGTTTTTGCATGGGAGTAGCAAGGTAGTTTCGAAAGATTTGTGGGTTATGCTTGTTCCTTCTGTATCGCTCGATCTGGAGGAAAGTTTCGTGAGGATGAATGTGAGAGGCGAAGTGTGAGGTATAATAAAAGATCCACCATCCGATCCAGGGAGTGTACTGTTGGGGCAAATAGATTACGAGACCATAGTATAGAGATTCACTAAAGTAAAGCCATGCCCACTGGGCGGAATTTCTCTTGTAATTTTGTTGTAGGTTGTAGAATTTGTGTGTTTAGGAATAAATCAAATAGTGAAAAGAAAGAGATTGGTGGCCTTTTTCATTAAATTGTATGTTATCATAATGTCCCGAATTTATATAAAAGCCGTTAAATCAAAGACAAAAAAGTAAGTGTGGTATTGCCAGTGCGTAGTGTGCAGTCAGAGTTCTATAAATCACTGATAGTCAGATGCGTGTTTCCGTTGCGTATTATTCATGCAGGAGGATAATTTGTAACTAAATAGTAAGATACGAGAATTCATGTTGCTCAATAAATTAAGGAAGAATCCACTCGCTTGGCAAACCACCCATCTTGCAGGCCTGACTGCTTGATGCCACAGTATGAGAAAGGCAAGTGGGTGCCTCTCACAGGTAGACAAACATACCCCAAGTGTAGCCTCAGTTCTTACACTGCATTAGGTGGACAGCATGGACTGCTATGGACTGCCATGCCTTCTGCGCGTACTAACTTTCGTCAGACAACACGTTCTTCTTTGCAACCGACTGACAGCCAACAGCTACCCAAGTGTATCTTCCTATTTCACCGTTCTGCTCATTCCTCTTATCGTCAATGTTCCTTGCTCTGCGGTACTTGACGTTCTATCCTGTAATTCACAGCTCCACACTGCCTCCAGATGGCGCAAGTGAAGTGTCGCTCCCGCTAGCAGCGCCCTCATGCTGCAGCGCTGACGTATCCGCAGCTTTATTCGCTCGACCCTTCCGCGAACGTGTAACATTGACTGAAGACCCACTCTTCAAAAGATGAATCCAGTGTGTCTCGAAGGAGAAGTTCACGACTTTTTAACTTACAGTTGAGATACATGGATTTCTGATGCACACTAACAAGGGAACCTCCCCATCGCAGCCCCCTCAGATTTAGTTATAAGTTGGCAGAGTGGATAGGCCTTGAAAAACTGAACACAGATGAACCGAGAAAACAGGAAGAAGTTGTGTGGAACTATGAAAAAAATTAGCAAAATATACGAACTGAGTAGTCCACGTGTAAAATATGCAACTTCAAGGGTGATGTGCCGTCAGGAGCGCCGTGGTCCTGTTGTTAGCGTGAGCAGCTGTGGGGTGAGAGGTCCTTGGTTCAAGTCATTCCTCGACTGAAATTATTAATTTTTTGTTTTCAGACAATTATTATCTGTCCGTCCATTGCGATCACTTTTTTGGGAGTGATAATCATATCCACAAGAAAACCTAAATCGTGCAAGGTAGAAGAATCTTTTTACCCATTCGCCAAGTGTACAAGTTAGGTGGGTCGACAATATATTACTGTCATGTGACGCACATGCCGTCAACAGCATCGTATAGAATATATCAGACGTGTTTTCCTGTGGAGCAATCGGTTGACCTATGACCTTGCGATGAAATGTTTTCAGTTTCCATTGGAGAGGCAAGTCCTTTCGTCTACTAATCGCACGGTTTTGCGGTGCGGTCGCAAAACACAGACACTAAACTTATTACAGTGAACAGAGACGTCAGTGAACGAACGGACAGATCATAACTTTGCGAAAATAAAAAAAATAAATTTTTCTCTCGGGGGAGGACTTGAACCATTGACCTCTCATTCCGCAGCTGTTCACGCTAACCACAGGACCACGGCGCTCCTGACTGCAAATTACCCTTGAAGTTGCATATGCTATACGTGGACTACTCAGTTCGTATATTTTGCTAATGTTTTTCATAGTTCCACACAACTTCTTCCTGTTTTCTCGATTCATCTGTGTTCAGTTTTTCAAGGCCTATCCACTGTTCCAACTTACAGCTAAATCTGAGGGGGGTGCGATGGGGAGGTTCCCTTGTAAGAAACGAAGGTTGCTCATTCAGTAAAGCGGAGATATAAGTTGGGAATTACATGGAGAAATAGGAAAATAGAGTAGGTCACACAAAGGAATTGAATGGAAGACATAATTACGGCTACAAAATGAAAAGCACATTGGCAGGACATAGAGGCAGGAAAACTGATTGTCGATGCAAAAAATAAGTTCTTTTCTGGATTCATACAGGAAATGAACTGCAAATACGAACCCTTAGAGGAACGTGCATAGCTGACATTCAAAAACGTGCATGGGCAAACAGATACATGTAGTTGCAGTTCGTAAGCGCGGAATAGCCTGGAGGAGTCCTTTGTCTAGTAGTAAATGCCAGCCATCTGATATCGTTGATGATGTGATAATGACAGCGATGATGACGACGATGATGATGGTAATAGTAGTGATGAAAAGCATGTTTCGGAATTATGTAGGATTTTTAACGACCACTTCACATCTCTGGCAGAAGCAGTGGCTTTAGGTAAGCTAGGAATCGACTGAAACCGAGTTTGAATGAGACATACAGGTAATTCATTCGAAGATGCTCCAACTCTATACTAGACTTCATCAGTCTCAGTGGCTGGCGAGTGTAGGCATACCAACCACTCACCAGCCCATGACCAGAGGTTTCCAGATAGGGCACAGGCTCTGGACATCATACATCGGAAATATAAAACGTGTTTCCCAACTGGGTGTGCAAACGAAGTCTTGTGTACCGGAACGTCCTCCGTATCACCGTGCCTTGTGCTGGTCCCTTACGAATAAGCCGGAAGCAATCTGGCACTGTACTATTTCCTCAGGTTCAGATGGCTCTGAACACTATGCGACTTAACTTCTGAGGTCATCAGTCGCCTAGAACTTAGAACTAATTAAACCTAACTAACCTAAGGACATCACACACATCCATGCCCGAGGCAGGATTCGAACCTGCGACGTCGCTCGGCTCCAGACTGTAGCGCCTAGAACCGCACGGCCACTCCGGCCGGCTTTCCTCGGGTAATTCGTCTTGTTGCTGTACCCAGATGCGGGACTAGTCACAAGAGGTAACATGGTGCCATTCATGTGTCCAATGTTGTTGTTGGGCGCACCATTGTAGGTGCGCCTCTTTCAGCTTCTGTACTTGAGAGAGCTGCAGCAGTGACCGCCGTGGTGACAGTCAGTGATTCGCCAGACATCGACTGTGTGGGCACTTGTTAGGCTTACATACATGACGCATATGTACGATCTTTAACGACAGAGCTTCTTGACTATCGGGCCCTAGTCACTTGGAACCATTGATTTTCTCCATGACAATATGGCGGCGCTTTTCATCGACATTCACATTAAAAGTCGTCGGATCACGACAAATGTGAGCAGTAATGTCGCCAAGCAATAAACCGCAGTCTTCATTAGGCACAATGCAGCTGCTGTCGAATCTTGACATATACTTTTTTGACGTTTTCCTTTTTACTCGAGGAATGACAGGACCATCTCAGAAATCAACAACAAGTCCGATATCTGAATGAGAAACCCGCTGTATATGACTCCCTTGCATTCTGAATGTAGATGGTGTTACTTCTACACCGAGTGAGGTGTTAGCACACAAGACTCACACTCCGCAGGGAGATTGCTCCAATCCCCATGCTACCACCTAGATGTAGGTTTTACGTTATTTCCCTAAATCGTTTAAGGAAAATGCCAAGATGGTTCCATTGCTAAGAACATAGCCGATTTCTTTTCCTATCCTTTCCTATTGTAGTCTTGCGCTCCATCTTTAATGACCTCGTCGTCGACAGGACGTTAATCTTATTCCTTTCTTCTTCGTTAATCTTACTTACTTTGTAGGGTTGCACTGAAATTCGATCAGTTTGCACATCCGAGCGTGTAGTTCACTTCATGTCAGTTTGACAATCGTTTATGCCGCCTATAAGGAGCTGCAGTTGTAGTGGCCTGTGATTATCGGGCTTTGATGATTGCAGACATGTTCATTTATACAAGGTTACGACCGATTTCATTCAACTTAACAGTCATGCTGAATTTATGACTCGTCTCTATCACTTCGACTGTACACTTACATTTCCTTAGTAAAATCACATTATTAGCGCTTCGATAAGAGAGTCTGACTCAGTACGATTATTCTAACATAAAATCAGTCTTATACAACAGATATTCTATTGTGGATCAATACTTGCAAATCACCTGACATAGGTTTCCGTGCAGAGAGTAGCGATAGCGCCGGGTAGCCGAAAATTGCACCTATCGACGAAAACATCTGCACTCATTGTCTACCGGGCGTAAGTGCTTGTTTATAAACAGTATACAAATACTCTCATATCGAAGCAATAAGAATGTATTTTTAACTAAGGTAGAGTATGTGTATAGTAGACGTCGAAGTGATAGAGACGAGACACAAATTCAGTGGGACGGTTAAGGTGAATGAAATCGGTCATTACCTTCTGGAAATGAATATGTTATTGTCGCTACTCATGGTACAAATGAAGCACGCATTTAACGAAAGAGCAAATATTTTTGTCTACTATAACTTATTACATGTGTTACAAAAATTTAATGAAATGTTCCTTGTAAGAGTTGTCCAGAAAAAAATTGGACTAGATATATAATTTGGCTTGCTACCTGTCACAAATGTTATGTTGTTGCACAAATATTAAAGATCTACGTTCCTGCATACTGAACGCCATTCTGAGCTGATGACAGCTTTTGTAATGCGCAAGGAATGCTATTCCTATCTCATAAGGAGTGCCATGTCTCTCTTGTAGTGTTGCACAGGTGTATAAAATTATTTATGATGAATTTATTTAGCAAATGTATACACTGTGAAGGTACAGCTGAAATGCAGAAGTTCTTTAAAAGGGGGCTACACAATAATTTTGGATGAACACCATATCTTATTGTCATTGCTAGTTATTGTCCAATAAATAATTTCTTTCTAAGTATAATTACCCAAGAAATTTATGCCAAAAGATGTTAGCGGTACTAAATAAGTTTAGACACTGTTTTGCTTCCTTCCAAGAATACTTATTTTGCGAAGAGCAAAGATGTTTTACTAAGCTGTTTGACAATCTTAAGTTGAAGACTCAAATGTCCATTTATATATATTTTTAAAAAATTCGTTCGCGAATGCTACGTTAATATTGTTGATGCTATTACACATTGTTTGTCTGTTTTATTTGATGTACATTTTACTATGTTAAGGAACACTCCATTTGGAGAGCACTGCTGGTGCATTATACGAAAAATATGAATAACTGTTTCTTCTGTTGTTCTCTTCGTATTCAAAGAATGGTTTGCTGTGTGGAAAGTCATTCGCATGCATGTCTTCCAAGATGCTACTCGAGGCGGGTGTAAAATGAATGTGCGCAACGGAAAATAATCAACGCTAGAATGAAGATTTGGCCCTGTCTGACTACCCCCTGAAGCTGATCTTAGGATCTCTTAATTCTATAAATTACAATCTAAACATAAATGAATGATGAAGGCAACTAATCCTATTAAATGATAAACGTTGTTCCTGCTTATATATTCATTGTAGATTAAAAAATCTTTTATATCACAAAGTTTACATTTCCTAAGTAAAATTATTAATCAGTTGCCCAACTCTGCCCCTTATTAAGACTGCTCGATCTAATATCAATAACGCGAAATGACTGACATCATCCACGTACCAAACACTAGAAGACACTACTTTCGATGATCTACGGTGGTGTGGAACCTCAGTGGAAATAAAATAACGTGATCACAGATGTTTACCTTTTACAGCACTAATAAGTCGAAGCAATTTGCGATATCACCGTATGTACTGCGTCCGGTTCGTCGAAGTGATGGTTCTCGTTCAAATGGTTCAAATGGCTCTGAGCACTATGGGACTTAACATCTGAGGTCATCAGTCCCATAGAACTTAGAACTACTTAAACCTAACTAACCTAAGGGCATCACAAACATCCATGCCCGAGACAGGATTCGAACCTGCGACCGTAGCGGTCGCGCGGTTCCAGACTGTAGCGCCTAGAACCGCTCGGCCACCCAGGCCGGCGATGGTTCTCGTACTCTGCTGCGACGATGGAAGAACTCCAGCCACAAATAAACTCTTTCAAACGCTAGGACGGCAGAAGGCGGTCCTCTGACTAATATACCCCAATACTGTCTTCTCCTCTCTGTGTTCTACAGACGAGAAACGCCAACTCCCAGCTACAAGGACGGAGTTCAGATAGGCAGAGGTAATGCTCTCAATTACTGAACGCTGCGTACTCAACGATGACTTCCAACCCGGAAGTGAGTTCCAGAATCGCAAAGGTTCGCAACAGTGCAGTACCTAACTGTTCTAACTATAAACTCTCCTGAGAGCAAAGACAGCAACTCATCCCTCTCTACAGATTCTTCCGAACGCCGACCAACCATATTTTAGTATTTGTCGTCCAGCGAGGAAAGTTTGCGAGGAAAGATCTATACTCGTACAATGGTACCCTTCTGAGTAAAAATCTTTGGAAATAACCCAGCCTGCGTGGTTTCCGAGGTGCCGCTTCTTCGTTCCTCTCACCTGCGTCCAAGATTTTCTCAGTTTCCGAAGTATAATCCTTCCGGTTCGGCTAAAACCACTGCCGGTCGCGACTCTATTATGCTCCAACTTAGGTGCTACGACGTCCGTCTTGCTATTTTTTGTGTTTAAACAGGACCAACACACCTGTGTGGGCCGGGCTTGAGTTCCGTCTGCCGTTTCATTTCCACTTCGTTCCAACCCATACTAGTACGATAATAAAGACACTCCGTCACCTTTCATGCAATAAGCCTTAACAATTATTTATAGACGTATGTGACAAAGTCAGTCTCGTTTAAATATTCATGTACGATGTACTACCTATTAAATAATACCTAATGATGTTGTAGATCACGGCAACGTATGTGGATGAGTGCTTGTAAGGTACGAAATTATAGTCTGGAATACGTTTGCACCGGATTATTCATTATTTCTCGTCAACAATTAAAATTTTCTCTCCTTGCGATACAACTGGAATTGCTAAGAGCCTTTGCCCCTTTTCTTTGCAGTATTATCCTTAAAAGTTTAAACACAGTCGTCTGTCAGCTATTTGAATGGCCCTTCTCCATATGCATACCCCTTAACCTGTGCGACGACTCACGTGGTAGTTACAGATCACCACCACCGGTAGCAGCAGTAGCGTCTCTCGCCCTCTGGAGGAACCGCAGACCGTAAATTAACATTTCACCTACGCGTACCGTTCCACAGCCGATACCAGCGACTCGAGCTTTAAGAGACAAAGAAGAAGAGAACTAATAGCCGGCGGTCTCGTTAATCGGCGGAGCTGACGGCTGCGAGCGAAAGTGCAGCCGAGCTAATGCCGGCCGGTCTGCTGCATTAATTCCCGGCTCTCGCGTGCCGAGTCCACGAGCGGCGATAGCGTCAGACTGCGTCTGCGGCCGTGGGGGCTGCCGGTAAGGCACAGTAGCCGGGGACACCCTCTCACCTCCTGGCCTCAGCGCTGCGCCGTCCGTTGTCTCGGAATTTCTCAACGTCGTGCGGGAAAGGCGTAAATAATCCGTTGCACAGCCGCTGCCTCCATTGATGGATGGCTATGCGTATACTCGAACAACAGTTTGTTTCTCTTGCTGTCTACGCGCAAACGTTTCACTTACGTTGACGGTGAAGCAGCAGTTTCCGCATCGAAAGTCGACACTCTACAAGCCTTTTTTGCATTTAGTTACAGTTTTCTGGTGTTGAACTGCCCAACATACAACAGCATGACTTGTAAAGGGCTTCCCTGACGTTTCGACATTATGCATATAAGAAACAGAAATGACCCTTTATCACTCCCATGGTCACGCTTCAAGCTATTTCACGTCTGTCGATTAGGCACGGATGCAAAGGGAAAGGTGGTGTTAGGGCGCCGCGAGTATGGAACATCAGGTGGATTCCCGTTAAGGTCAACGTATTTACTGCTGGCTAACGATTTTACCGTGGTGTGGGACCACAGTCATGTTACACTTTGTTAATAAAAGTTCCGTCATTTTACTGTGTAGATCATTTAGTCTGCTGTACGACCATGGTTTCGACCTTTGGGGGCATTTTCAAGCACCATAATTCTGGGCATGATCATATTCCTACAACACCGGTTCACCTTATAAATATATTAGATTTGGTTATATAATGCCAGTGAAAATGGCCAAATGCCGAAATCACGATTGTACAGTAGAATAAATGATCTGTAAAATAAAATGGCGGCACTCTCATTAAAAAACATTACTTATATTTGCCCAGAAGCCTTTTTCCTCCACTTCATGAAGTAGACTTTCGATTTGTTCCAGTTGTATTGAAACCATCTGTTACTCGGTAATCCTACTACATTCCTCTTTCCTCTCGTTTTACTATCGATTACTTGTTTAACTGATTTGCCTTTCCTCGTTCTGTTTCCGTTTTAGGTATCCTATTTTTTTCATTTTTGGAATATAGGCCTTCATTAAGTTCATTTCTTAAAATATTGTTCTGTTTTTGATGTCTGAGGTATATATTCTAACTTTCCTTAAAGATTCCATTTCGGCGGACAGTACACTTCTTTCATCTTTCTTAATTAATGTCCAAAGTACGCTTCCACGTATTATAACATGGACAGCGATACTTCAGAATGTTTTAACTCTGTATCGTACTGACTTGTCCCCCAGTGTTGTGGGTATTGTGCCACATATCATTTAAAATTTGTATAACTTCGTAGTCACGTCATTTTCATATTCATTGCTAATATCCAAGCCTAACACCCGGAAATGTGACGATTTATTGACTGTTTATTTAGTACTACAGAGACAGAAGAAAGGTCTAACACCAATAAATAATCAATATAGAGAAATGAAATTTCGGGGATATGTTTGTCTAAGCAACATATTTAAGTGATTAACATTGCAGGATCACATGCCATTGCAAATCAGAAATGCTAGTACATTAATAATCGGTATAACCGCCAGAATGTTCAATGCAAACATGCAAACGTACATGCATTTTGCTATAAATATGCCGGATGTCAGTTTGTGGGTTGGAGTTCCATTGCCCGTGATACTTAGTCGGTCAATATAGGGACGGTTACTGCTGTGTGTGAGTGATGCTGCAGTTGTTGTCCAATAACGTCCCACATGTGCTCGATTGGAGACAGATCTGGTGATCGAACAGGCTAAGGCAACAGGTCGACACTCTGTAGAGCATGTTGAGTCACCACAGCGGTATGTTTGTGGAAGTTACCCAGTTGGAAAACAGTCCCAGGAATGCTGTTCATGTATGACAGAGACCACAGCGGGTCGAATCACCAGACTGAAGTACAAATTTGCTGTCAGGGTGCCTGGAATAACCACGCGAATTACGCTGCTGTCATACGAGGTGCGGCTAGAAAAAAACCGGACTGATACTGGAAAAAACATTTATTTACAATTATTTACAATTTCATGTTATCTCCTTCAATGTACTCTCCTCCTCGGTCTCTACACCGCTCCATACGAATTTTCCACTGTTCATAGCAATGCTGCAGATCATTTTCGGTAAGTCCATACATTACTTCCGTCGCTTTTTCTTTTACTGCTTCAACAGTCTCAAATCTAGTTCCTTTCAAAGCTGACTTGACTTTAGGGAAAAGAAAAAAGTCACAGGGGGCCAAATCAGGTGAGTAGGGTGGATGATCTAAGATGGGAATGTTGTGTTTTGCCAAAAACGTCTTCACTGACAACGCACTGTGAGCTGGGGCATTGTCATGGTGAAGGATCCATGACTTTTTTCTCCACAAATCGTTCCGTTTTCTCCGTACTCGCTCACGTAGGGTAGCCAGGACGCTAATGTAGTAATGCTGATTCACTGTTTGTCCCTCTAGTACCCAATCAATGTGCACAATCCCTTTGATGTAAAAAAAAAAAAAAAACAATCATCATTGCCTTGAATTTCGATTTTGACATTCGTGCTTTTTTTTTTGTCGTGGAGAACCAGGAGTTTTCCAATGCATCGATTGGCGTTTAGTTTCGGGATCGTAAGTAAAAAACCACGATTCATCGCAAGTAATAACATTTTGTAAGAGGGTGGGATCACTTTCAATGTTTTCCAGGATGTCAGAACAAATCATTCTTCGGCGTTCCTTCTGTTCAATTGTGAGACACTTTGGAACCATTTGTGAACATACTTTGTTCATGTTGAAACTTTCATGAAGAATCTGCCTAACACTTTCCTTGTCAACTCCTGTTAACTCAGACACTGCTCTGATTGTTAAACGGCGATCTTGTCGAACAAGTTTACCGATTTTTTCAATGTTTGCATCAGTTTTTGCTGACGATGGTCTGCCAGTGCGAGTGTCATCACTGGTGTCTTCGCGGCCATCTTTAAATCGTTTAAACCACTCAAACACTTGTGTTCGCGATAAACAATCATCGCCGTACACTTGTTGTAACATTACAAACGTTTCGCTTGCATATTTTCCTAGTTTGAAACAAAATTTGATGTTAACACGCTGTTCTTTCTGCACACTCAACATTTTCCGACGCACAGACAAAACGTCAACTACTTAAAACAGACGCCACGGGCAGACTGAGTGCAGGAGGCAGATGAAACTCGAGCAGTAGGCGGAGCGAGAGTCACGTGACAGGCCACGCGACTTTCAGCCTTATTGCATTCGTTTTATTGTTTCACCAGTACTAGTCCGGTTTTTTTCTAGCCACACCTCGTATGAAATCGCACCCGAGACAATAACTTCAGGTGTAAGTACGATGTGTCTTGCACACAGACAGGTTGGTTGCGGGCCGTCAAATGGCCTCCTCATGACCAACACACAGCCATCACTGACACCGTGGCAGAACCAGCTTTCATCAGAAAAAACAACAGACCTTCACCCTGTCTTCCCATGAGCTCTCGCTTGACACCACTGAAGTCGCAAAAGCCTGTGGTAAGGGGTCAGCGGAATACACGCTACAAAACATCTAGCCCGAAGGTGTCCTTGAAGTAACCGATTTGTAACAGTTCGTTGTGCCACTGTGGCCCCAGCCGCTGCTCAGTTTGCAGCTGCAGATCCTGCACGATGCGACAGAGTCTCACGCCAAACACGACGGTCTTCCCTCTCGCTAGTGCGACGTAACCGTGCGGAGCCCGTGTCCTTGGGACCGTACATACACGTGACCACCGCTGCCAGCAGTCATGTACACTCACTATATTCCTGTCAAGTCGTTCTGCCAAATCGCAGAAGGAAAATCCAGCTTTTCGAAGGTCTGTCACATGAGCTCGTTCAAACTCGGTGTGGTGTTGACAATGACGTCTCTGTCGTCTCAGAGGCATTCTTGACTAACAAAGTCACCACGTCCAGTCTCAAAGGCAACTAACGCTCAAGACCGTTACAGCGAGTATTTAAAGCAAACCTGTTTTGTATCTTCATAGTGGTGCTACTGCCGCCACTCTTCAGATGTAGAGATATGCCTACCAACGTTCGTTTATGTCGCACAATTTGGTATTGCGATTTTTTTTTCATCAGTGTACAGGCTGATTCAAAAAGAATACCACAACTTTAGGAATTTAAAACTCTGCAACGACAAAAGGCAGAGCTAAGCACTATCTGTTGGCGAATTAAGGGAGCTATAAAGTTTCATTTAGTTGTACATTTGTTCGCTTGAGGCGCTGTTGACTAGGCGTCAGCGTCAGTTGATGCTAAGATGGCGACCACACAACAGAAAGCTTTTTGTGTTATTGAGTACGGCAGAAGTGAATCGACGACAGTGTTCAGCGTGCATTTCGAACGAAGTATGGTGTTAAACCTCCTGATAGGTGTTGTATTAAACGTTGGTATAAACAGTTTACAGAGAATGGGTGTTTGTGCAAAGGGAAAAGTTCTGGACGGCCGAGAACGAGTGATGAAAATGTAGCACGCATCCAGCAAGCATTTGTTCGCAGCCCAGGAAAATCGACTCGCAGAGCTAGCAGAGAGCTGCAAATTCATATTTCAGCAGGATGGAGCGCCACCACATTGGCACTTATCTGTCTGTAACTACCTGAACGTCAACTACCCGAGGCGATGGATCGGCCGCCAGGCAGCCCGTGACAGAGCACTTCATCACTGGCCTCCAAGAAGCCCTGATCTTACCCCCTGCAATTTTTTCTTATGGGGGTATGTTAAGGATATGGTGTTTCGGCCACCTCTCCCAGCCACCATTGATGATTCGAAACGAGAAAAACAGCAGCTATCCAAACTGTTACGCCTGATATGCTACAGAGAGTGTGGAACGAGTTGGAGTATCGGGTTGATATTGCTCGAGTGTCTGGAGGGGGCCATATTGAATATCTCTGAACTTGTTTTTGAGTGAAAAAAAACCTTTTTAAATACACTTTGTAATGATGTATAACAGAACGTTATATTATGTTTCTTTCATTAAATACACATTTTTAAAGTTGTGGTATTCTTTTTGAATCACCCTGTATTTTGCGACGCAGTGGAAAATTTTCTTCGAAAACCATAACTAAGTTTTTATTCGGAAGCCTGATATCCTGGCGCGATTTCTATTAGGTCGCTTTTGATTCGCTAGGCGACAGTACGCAGCTGTGTAAAGCGGTTTCCTGAAGTCAACAGATATGTATCAGGATTCCGGGCTGTGAAACATACTTACAAGCAGTCCAAGTATCATCACTTAGAAATAAGCCAGTGCAGCAGTTAAGTGCACTGTTTAGGCGTAGATGTGACTCAGTGTCAGAACATTCCATCTATTAAGCACAGCAGCCACCAATTGCCGCAAGGGTTAAAGAATACAACATCGTATTCACACAATGATATGTCTCGACATCGATTAACGTATGGTGTACTGGGGTGATCAACTGCGTTAGGTTAAAGCGAAGACTATGAATGGGAGGTGAACGCGTATCTCCGTCTGTAACAGGCAACGCTGTGTCCAATAACAGTCTCAGATTCTCTTATAAATTGGACAGTTGCGATAGCCAACTGAGGAATTTTCCGCTCCTTTCCCTGCTGCTGGTGCTATTACTGCTCTATGAAGTTGGTCGGTGATTAATTAGCTAACGGAAATTTCAGAACTGGGATGCCGACTTGATAATACACTGCCCGACAAACAAGTGACTCACCCAGGCAGGGATAAGGAAACAAAATTAATTTTCACAGTATAAAGCCCCGTCTTAAGTTTTACCGTAGCAGATTAAGTTCCAGAATTAATTTCTTGTTAATTATAAAAACCGTTAATGTAATATTTCTAGTCAATCCTGAAGAAGAGAACTATGTGACGATGTGAAAGTTTTGAGTTAACTTGTAGCTGGCGTTAGTGGGCAGGAGTTGTCATGTCTGCATAACCTTGTAAAGAAAATGTTAGGTCCAGGATTTTTGGATAGAAGTATTTTGACGAATCTCCAAGTATCTGTAGTTTATTTCCAATGCTTGTTTTTTTTTTTTAATGTGGAAATGGAAATGTGTGGTATGGTTTTATGAGACCAAACTGCTGAGGTCATCGGTCCCTAAGTCTACACACTACCTAATCTAACTTAAACCAACTTACGGTATGGAAAACACACACCCACGCCCGAGGGAGGACTCGACCCTCCGACGTTTGGAGCTGCACGGACCGTGACAACGTGCCTCAGACCGCGCGGCTACACCGCGTGGCTGTTTTTTAATATGCACAAAGCTACAAGCACTCTTTCCATCCAGTAAATTTTACAAATTGTTACAGGACATAATATCTAGTGGTTCATTGATGTCTAGCACTGAGCTTCATGCCGTGTTCACTGTCAGAAGACAAGTAAGGAAAGGAAGAAGTGACGCTTTTGGCGCTATGACTGCATTGTTTACCAACTATGCTTTGTTACAGAAGCATCTGGAATAATTCATGACACAAATTAATAATCTATAAATATCCGTTTTTAGGATTTAACCTAATTCCAAATTAGTAGTGGTAATTTTCACATGTAAATTCTTTGAAATTGTTGTGAAAATGAAAGATATAGACGAAGACGCTATAATAAACTGAATACTTTTAAAACTACATATATCATGCCACGTCACTAATTTAAAAAAGTTAGTGACATTTATCTTTAATGACGTCAAATTGCCTTTACAAAACAGTTTTAAAGTTGTATTTTATATGTTTTTAAAGTCATTTATAGGAAAACTAATTTTCATGATATAGCCTGGTAGTGCATGAAACTATCGATATCTAATCGGTAAAATATATATGAGCCAGAGCTTCACCCGAGTTCTAAACCCGAAATATGAATCAGGTTCTTTGCTATCGAAAATAGGTGTAAACATTGATAAAAAAGTGGTAGCGAAGATTTCAGTAATTAAATTCCTTAAGATTCTTACTTACATGTATGAGCTCACTTATCAGTAAGGCGTTTCACCCCCTCTGAGTAGAATGTATGCACTGATCCAGTTGGGAAGAGTGTGACAAGGCTGGTGCAACTCTCATGAGACAAACTGGCTCACAACTGTTGTGAACGGTCCTTGATATCATGGATAATGGCGCTGAGACGAAGCTGACACCCAAGCTGGTGCTATACATGTTCTATCGGGGACAGATCTAAGGAACTTGCTGGCCACGAAGTATCTCAGCATCACGCAATCATGCAGACAGTTCATAAAAACACGTTCCACGTTTTCACGAGCATTGTCATGTTGAAAAAGAGTATCAAGGTCCTGAAGCATTAGAGGTAACACGCGATGATGCAAAATGTCCGTGACGTACCGCTGTGACCCACAGTTCCCTCAGTCACTACTAGCCGTGACCAGAACTCATACTTGATGGCTCCCTGCTACATGACGCCAATAGAAACGCCGGAGTACACCAAAACATTGCAAGAACGGGATCTCTTTACGTGTCGCTGCCATACTCGCCTACGATGGTTCGTCCAGGGTTTCGCGCTACCGCAGTTCATTGCTGAACAGAGTGCAATGCCATTCATGAGCAGTCCATGCTTCCCAGTTACGATACCACTCCAGACGCAGCCATTTGTGTTGCTGACGGCAGCCTACACATGGTAAAATAATTCCCTAGCTCGGCTTCTGCTAGTCCCCGACCTATGGTGTGAGATGTCACAGAATGTTGCGCAGAGTCCATTGCCTCCTCTCGGACAGCAGGCTCCGATTCGAAGAGGTGACTTCGTACTTGGTGCACAATAGGGTGATGCCCCTTGTGGCGCTCAGGCGTGGTCCACTGGTACATTGACGACAAGTATTTTTGCCATCACGCCACCATATAGTTTAACATCGGGGCACATCACATCCGAATGCCACACAAATCTGGATATTATGGATATTTCACGATTTGACCAACTGGTCAAATGGAAATGCGATGTGGCTAGGGCCTCCCGTCGAGTAGACAGTTCGCCTAGTGCAAGTCTTTCGAGTTGAAGCCACTTCGGCGACTTGAGTGTCGATGGGGATGAAACGATGATGATATGGACAACTCAACACCCAATCCCTGAGCGGAGAAAATCTCCGACCCAGCCGGGAATCGAACCCGGGCCGTTAGGTATGACATTCCGTCGCGCTGACCACTCAGCTACCAGGGGCGGATACCGGTCAAATGGAGACCAAGTATCACTCCCCTTTCAAACTTAACGCGGTCTCACACGAATTCTTGGCATATCCGTGTCCTCCACAGCGATCGCAACATCTGAGGCTGTTCAGGTGCCTTATATACAGGGTGATTCAAAAAGAATACCACAAGTTTAGGAATTTAAAACTCTGCAACGACAAAAGGCAGAGCTAAGCACTATCTGTCGGCGAATTAAGGGAGCTATAAAGTTTCATTTAGTTGTACATTTGTTCGCTTGAGGCGCTGTTGACTAGGCGTCAGCGTCAGTTGATGCTAAGATGGCGACCGCTCAACAGAAAGCTTTTTGTGTTATTGAGTACGGCAGAAGTGAATCGACGACAGTTGTTCAGCGTGCAGCGGGAAACAACTCAGTATGAACGTGACTCGCCTAAGGTGAACGTTTTCTGTGCTATTTCAGCCAATAAAGTTTTTGGTCCCTTTTTCTTTGAAGGTGCTACTGTAACTGGACTACAGTATCTGGAGATGTTAGAGAATTGGCTGTTCCCTCAGCTCGAACAAGAAGCACAACAATTCATATTTCAGCAGGATGGAGCGCCACCACATTGGCACTTATCTGTCCGTAACTATCTGAACGTCAACTACCCGAGGCGATGGATCGGCCGCCAGGCAGCCCGTGACAGAGCACTTCATCACTGGCCTCCAAGAAGCCCTGATCTTACCCCCTGCAATTTTTTCTTATGGGGGTATGTTAAGGATATGGTGTTTCGGCCACCTCTCTCAGCCACCATTGATGATTTGAAACGAGAAATAACAGCACTTATCCAAACTGTTACGCCTGATATGCTACAGAGAGTGTGGAACGAGTTGGAGTATCGGGTTGATATTGCTCGTGTGTCTGAAGGGGGCCATATTGAACATCTCTGAACTTGTTTTTGAGTGAAAAAAAAACCTTTTTAAATTCTCTTTGTAATGATTTATAACAGAAGGTTATATTATGTTTCTTTCATTAAATACACATTTTTAAAGTTGTGGTATTCTTTTTGAATCACCCTGTACTTTACCAGGACTGGTAGCAACATTGCACACGAACAACTCTGATGACACCGATGGACTTTATATTTGTTACTGAGAACTGCGACTCACTCGCCGCCGTACGAAATTACTCTAACCGCTGACAGTTTCTTCTGTGTGCTTCACTTGTCAGGCAGTCACGGTGTTGACCAGGCACTTAATAGAAATGTCACTGACTACTACTATTTAACCAAAGGTCGTTCTGAGTTGCTCTTTCAATAGCTGTAATTCGCCTACAAGTGCAAGGTTGTGATGTTTGTCGAAGGTGCGGCAATGAATACGTACCTTGCCTGTGGTATGATGGCTTCTGTGTCTCAGTGATACTGATGGCGGTACAGTAGGTTCAACCGCAACGGCGAGGTATCTTTTAAGGGGCTCCGGAACGCCCTATACTTGCAATGTTAAAATAACGCTTATAAATTACATCTTTCCTCACAAAGTATTTGAGGTAGGAAGTTGAACTTTTTACAGATTATTTATTGGAATATGGGCTACAACTTAACACAGGGATTTTACAAAATTTTAGTTCAGTTATTAAAGATGATTTTTTTCAATTGTAATGAAAATTCACAACATTTTTTTGCAATTTTTTATTTATATATTCAAAAATACACAGTTTTTTGGAAAAAAGGCTGTGTTAAATTATGCAGAAGGTACTGTGTAACATTTACTGAAAGTTTGAAACAAATATGTTTGGAAGATCCTTAGAAAACTTGTAATTAGTATGAGAAAATAAAAGTTTTGGGAATCGAGCGACAAAGATTGGATTAACTTTTTAGTGCATTCCAGGTCCATAGGATGGATTATCTTCATCCTCTGCAAACTCCTCCTCCAGCTTCCTCTTGTTCCTCCTCCTGTTTACTCTTGCTTGTATTTCTAGACTCTTTACAGCCCTGTCTGCAGCCCGAAGGCGTTCCTTGTCTAAAGCAAGCATCGCTCGTACCATGTTAGAACCTATCTTCATTCCCATATTTCTAAATACCTTGCACCTTACAATGTTGCCATCATTGAAAGTCGCAACAGCATCATACACACCAAAGTGAAGTGTTTCTATTCCAACAAATACAGTCTTGGGGATTCTCGACCATATAACACTATTTACACTTTCATTGGGGTTTTGAGTTTTTCCGTGAATACACTTTTTCAACAGTTCAGGTGCTGCTAAGTCTCTGAAAATAGGTTTTATCACCTCCATTATTGCATGAGGCAGACTATGCTTATGAGTGTACACTTCACCAGTTAGGAATCCTTTGTTATATTTACACCAACTGTCTTCTTCTTTGGGACACAAGCTATGTTCGGGATTTTCATCGTCTTTATTGTTTACAGTAATAACACATACCTTTGGCTTTCCAACATTTCTCCTTTTCTTAAAAGCCTTCAGAGGATTTCTAATAACTTTACTTTTACTCATTATTATACTTCAACAAAACAGAGACTCAAGAAACAGAATTAATTACGAATATTTTCGAGATAACGACAGCGTAAATAAACATGAAACAATCGACAACCACACCAGCGATATATATTGAACCATCACAGGTTAGCCACAACACATACTTTATCTCACATCACTAAAATGTACCTGATGAACACGGACGTTAATAATAACACCATTTGACAGCAGTTTAACAGCGCCACAGTGGGTCACGCCCATGTAGAACACATTTCAAAAAAAAAATTTAAAAATAGTTGTAGTCTTCGGAATTGAATAAATTATATATCTATTAAAAGGTAATAGTCTGCAGATTCAGAAAACGCAAAAAAGTAAAAATTGAACTTTTCATGATTTTGAGCCTTTCCGGAGCCCCTTAAGAAGGCAGAGAAATGTGTAGTTTTCAGTAGCTGCAGGGACAACGGTCTGGATGACTGGCCGATCTGGCCTAGTAACATCAACTAAAATGACGTTGTTGTGCTGGCACTGCGAACGGCTGAAAGCAAGAAGTAACTACAGCCGTAATTTTTCCCGCGGGAATGCAGCTCTACTCTGGTGTTAAACGACGATGGCGTCCTATTGGGTAAAGTGTTCCGGCAATAAAATAGTCCTCCATTCGCGTCTCTGTGCAGGGACTACTGAGGAGGATCTCGGCATCAGGAGAAACAAAACTGGTGTTCTACGGCTGGGAGCGTCGAATGTTAGGTTGCTCAGGAAGGACAGAAAATTTGAAAACTTAAACGGAGAGCTTGAAGTTACATGTAGTGGGAATTGGTGAAGTTCAGGGGCACGAGGAACAGCATCTCAGGTCTTGTGAATATTGGATTATAAATATAGAATCAAGTACGGGTAATGTAAGGGTGGCTTTAACAACGAATAAGAAAATAGGAATGTGAAATGAAACCACCTTCCCATTTCTATCCTTCCCATTACTATGTGCAAATCTTAGTGTCTACTTTGTTTTATGCCAATTGTTAATCAAATCTTATCGTGCATTTTCTAGCGTGACAGAATTCTCGATATTAATTTTAGTGGTTAAATCCTTAATCTTCCATTTCCAAAGATGTTAATGTTTTGTAAATTGTTTGTTCTTTGGGGGAGATGTGTTTTGGAACGAAGTTCGAACGGCAGTTGAATGTACGTGACTGATGTTGACGGAACGATTGGATTTTGAAAATGTTTTGTATTTTTCGTGAATAAACGAGGATGACTCAAAATTCTGCAGATTATTATTGCAACATTCGAATACAGAAAGACCAGCTGCAGTAAAACCAAGGATTCTCTTTCCTAGAGGAGCAGCCTACATCAAAAGCAATTTAGGTTATGTATTCCTTAACCAGCAACAAAGAACCGTATGCTTCATTCGGTAAGTGCCGATATTACTATTCGATGCAATCCTTAACATCGATAGTAATTGGAATGCTTCCCAAGGTAGCGAGAACATTTCAAATGTGAGTAAGCTACCACAAACAGCACGTTACAGTAACCAAGATATATATTAAGCCCACACCAACCATAGTAGTACAAGTTTAGAGGCCAACTAGCTCCACAGATGATGAAGAGATTGAAGAAATAAAGTGCTCGAAGGAACTCCTTAAGTTTTGGAAAGAGATGAAAATCGGATGGGACCAATTCTGGACATATGGAGGAACCCGAGGTGCGAAGTGAACCCATGGTGTTGGATTGTTGCAGATGTCCTAGCGTTCGTGTGTGGTCTGGCCGTGCCATACTGAAGGAAGGTGTGCTCCATGTGTGGACGAGCTCTTCGAATTGGAAACTCTACTACAGCACGCTGTTTCTCACCCATCAACGTTGCTGCATTACACACCGCCATGTTACACCCTACAATTCAGACCCCTTTAGCAGCAGAGGGCTGAAGATACATAGACACGAAGAACAGAAATGTGGCATTACGTTACAGCGCGCCCTAGTAATTCTATCGGAGACAGCGAAGGACATGGAAACGATGAACAGAATAGATAATTTCTCGAAAAGATGTAATAAGATGAACATCAGTAAAAGTAAAACAACAGTAGTGCAATGTCGTGGAGTTCAGTCAGGTGATGGGGCGGGAATGAGATTCGGAAATGAGACGTTAACTGTAGTAGTCGAGTTTTGGCATTTAAACAGCAAAATAACTAATGATGTCTTAAGTAGAAAGGATATGGAATACAAACGTGCTATAGCAAGAAAAAACATTTCTGAAAAAGAAGATTTGTTAACATATAAATTTAAGTGTTCGGAAGTCTTTTCTGAAGGTAGTTTGCTGGATTGTAGCCTTGAGCGGAAGCGAAACGTCGGTGGTTAGCGGTTCAGACAAGAATCGTCTGAAATGCGGTGCTGTAGAAGAATGCTGAAGATGAGATGAATACGTAATGTGGATATCATGAAACCAAATGACGAGAGCAGAAATTCATAGTACAACTTGACGAAAAGAAGGGAACAACTGATAGGACAGATCCTGAGGTATCAGGGAGTCGTGTTTTGTTATGTAGGGAATTGTGGGTGATAAAAACCGTGGAGGTAGATCAATTAACATATATTATGTGTAACTTCACCAACAAAAGCAAAACGAGGATAATGGAATGTAGTCGAATCAAGTCGGTGATGCTGAGGGAATTCGATTAGGAAATGAGACACTTGAAGTAGTAAAGGAGTTTTGATATTTGGGGAACAAAATAACTGATGATGGTCGAAGTAGAGAGGATATAAAATGTAGACTGGCAATGGCAAGGAAAGCGTTTCTGAAGAAGAGAAATTTGTTAACATCGAGTATTGATTTAAGTGTCAGGAAGTCGTTTCTGAAAGTATTTGTATGGAGTGTAGCCATGTATGGAAGTGAAACGTTGACGATAAATAGTTTGGACAAGAAGAGAATAGAAGCTTTCGAAATGTGGTGCTACAGAAGAATGCTGAAGATTAGATGGGTAGATCACATAACTAATGAGGAGGTATTGAACAGAATTGGGGAGAAGAGGAGTTTGTGGCACAACTTGACTAGAAGAAGGGATCAGTTGGTGGGACATGTTCTGAGGCATCAAGGGATCACCAATTTAGTATTGGAGGGCAGCATGGAGGGTAAAACACGTAGAGGGAGACCGAGAGATGAATACACTTAACTGATTCAGAATAATGTAGGTTGCAGTAGGTACTGGGAGGCGAAGAAGCTTGCACAGGATAGAGTAGCATGGAGAGCTGCATCAAACCAGTCTCTGGACTGAAGACCGCAACCACCACCACACCATGTGTAGCTTTCAGTACTTATTTGGAGATCAAATCAGTCTTCGGACTGAAGACAAAACGACAACAACAATAACAACAATAACAAAACAACAGCACCTACTATATCTTGCGCTATGCTGGATCTTTACCTTGAAAGGTCATAAGATTGTATTCTATAAGATTGTATTCCGTTCGTATTTGGTTTGGCCGACGTAGTTCTAGGTGTATGGGCTAGCTAGAGGGATAAAGGGTATTATGAAGCGACCTGACAGAGGCCGAACAGGTCAAGATAATGAACACACGAGTAATGACACTGTGAGCAGGTAACAGCTCTTGCAGCAAATCCTACTCTCACGTCCACGCTGTAGCAGTTGGACAGTGCGCTAATTTTTAGTATCACAGACGGGAGGGGTTGAAAAGTGGGTCTTGGCGAGCTGTAACTGCGACTTTCTTCAATGCTGGAGACAAACCCGGACAGTAAGACATGTAGGCTGGTCGATCTGGACGTGCAGCCATGGAGTGTACTACATGGTGAAAGACTCCCGTTTATTTACAGCATTCGTATAGTCCATAAACATAGTTACATGTAACTTCAATGAATTATGAATCTGTAATAAATGACGCACGAGTGTGGAATAGCAGTTGCAGTTGAGAAAAAAATAAATAAATAAATAAAATAAAATAAAAAAAATAAAATAAAGCACCGTTTACTGTTGCACATGATCTATAGTATACAGTCACTGCCATCAGCTGTCTCCAAAACCGGTCCTAGGGAGATAACTCTTCAGAAAGAAGGTAAAAAATTGCTTGTGTTCAATAATTTCAATCTAAACAAACTGCCAAGTGAAATGGGAACAAACATTGCAAATGTACAGCTTATGTTATTTTCTTCGTAAAGAAGTTTAGACATTATTTATTCTGTTTTGTTTTAATGCTCATGTTGATGTTTCAAAAGATATTCTGATCTTTCATAGATTTACTTATGTCATAATTCCTGTAACACTGATGTATATGTCTATTTCTATTCTTTTGTAAAGCCTGTTTTACTACAAATGTTATCTGTATTGTTATGTTCTTTAATGATGTATTTTGTACCTTTGTAATTCTATTCCCATGTTATAAAATTGTAATTGACACCAGTTCATCAAATTATTAACTTGTAAGTTACATTTCACTGCACTCGTTTCTGTTGGTCATAGTATATGGACAATATGTGAGAAGTACGGACTGATAGTGTTTGCACGTGTGTTAATGATTCAGCAAGGGACTGGATAACAGCATTGCTAGTTCTAAGGACAATTCCAAAAACTTTGTGAGTGCACAAGTGGTGGTTATGGACTTGCTGTATTGTCCGCAAGACTCTTTGATGGTGATTGTGCACCTGCACAGTCGCAGCAGATGGCTGCTGGCCATCTCTACAAGGACTACAGTGGGTCTACACCTTTGATGATCCATCAATACCATTATTTATACAAGGACTGCAGTGGGTCTGCACCTTTGGTGGCCCACCGATACCATACTCTCTACCAAGACTATAGTGGGTCTGCTCTGTGATGAACTATCTACTAATATTCATCAAAACGTCGATTGACTCTGCTGTGGGTTTCCTCTGTTGTGGCCCATTACCTGTCTGCATGTCGAGAGTCAGCGCTGTCTTCCATTGGAAGGACAACACTACTTCTTCAAGACTGCATGGAAATCCACTACTTCCGTGTGTATTTTCTTTTACTGCTCAGACTTTGAGAAAAACACTGCAATTTTACTGTGATGAATGGTCAGGCCTGTCTTTATGGACTGTGAGAAAATTTTAGCTTTTGACCAACATTGTATCAATAAGTGTGTGCATTTGATATCTTTGTTATTGTAATTGTGAAAAATTTTATCAAATCTGTATTGGCCACTGCCCAAAACAATTTGTAAAATTTGTTGTGGGGAGCATGGGGGCTATGTAAGTAGGCTGTTTAGGTTTTTATAATGGTAACGCCACGTAGCGCTCTGAAAATCACTGGCTGTGCTGTGTGCAGTCTGTGGCTGGTTTGCATTGTTGTTGGCCATTGTAGTGTTGGGCAGCTGGATGTGAACAACGCGTAGCGTTGTGCAGTTGGAGGTGAGCCGCCAGCAGTGGTGGATGTGGGGACAGAAATGGCGGAGTTTTGAAATTTGTAAGACTGGATGTCATGAACTGCTATATATGTATATTATGACTATTAAGGTAAATACATTGTTTGTTCTCTATTAAAATCTTTCATTTGCTAACTATGCCTATCAGTAGTTAGTGCCTTCCGTAGTTTGAATCTTTTATTTAGCTGGCAGTAGTGGCGCTCGCTGTCTTGCAGTAGTTCTAGTAACGAAGATTTTTGTGAGGTAAGTGATTTGTGAAAGGTATAGGTTAATGTTAGTCAGGGCCATTCTTTTTTAGGGATTACTGAAAGTCAGATTGCGTTGCGCCAAAAATATTGTGTGTCAGTTTAAGCACAGTTACGTATAATTTTTCTAAGGGGACGTTTCACAGCCTACCGTTCAAAAGCCAACTTGCATTTAACCTTTTTAAAGTAGTGAAAGGTGACTCTTTGCTGGTCCAAACTGTAAATTGAATATTTATTTGTGTCAGATTTCACGGAAGATTCTTCGAAACGACGTGAAATGAAACCCGAGGAACTTGGGGAGCAGGAGCTATTAGGAGTTTGGAGAGTTTAAGACACAGACAAACGTTGAGTTACTGCTGGCCGGGGCGGGTAGGACGAGTTGGAGGGTAGTCGGTGGTGGGAGGGGAATTTTCATCGTCTGAAACGCTGTCTGGATTCGTCACGCTGATAGAGTGAGTGAATATACCGCAAGAGCCATCGTCTGCTCTGTAACAACAGGGTCTAGTTGTTGAGCTACGATCACTGTATATGAACGTAAAACGTCTGAGATGCATTCCACTACAATAAATGTCAGATAAAAATCATCATCTTGGGAGAAAGCTTTAAACACCTTGTTAACGCGCTAAAACAAGACCGTATACAGTCGTAAAAAAGGGCAAGTTCCGGTCGAGTTATTGCGAAAAGGGTAATCTGATTCGGCGTTACTACCGAACTGCGAAATATGTGTCTGTTTTATCGCGGAAACGCCGGCTCATTCGTTACGGCAGGGACGCCAGCACAGTCGGCAAAGCCCCGGTGCCAGTCGCTGGGGGCCGCCCCTGCTCCCTCAGCCGTGACCATTCTGTCCCATTAGCATTCAGTGACCTAAAAATACTAAAATACAGTGCGGAATAAATTACCTCCAGCGCACAGAGCGTGCTAACCGGTTTCCATGACATCAGACCGTTTCTAAACAGTAAATCGCCGCGGTTTAGCTGTGTAGCAAGGTGCCTCCGTTCAGAGATTCCGTACTAGATAAGTGGCTAATTCTTGGGCTGAGGGCGTCGGTGACTTTTCCTGCTACAGGCCGTTTCATCGAACGCTCGCCGCGTCAAGTGTTTACCTGTTACGCGTCATGAATTTTCTCTTTGAAAGTGAAGCCCGGAATTAGAGCACCCTGTTACGTCATTATTTTAGGCCTTGTAGTCAACACCGATATATGAAATGAAAATAACAGAAGGGTCATCCAAATCAAGAAATTGTTATTCCTGCAAAACAGTACTAGTTGTTCCCCGGAATAGTTGTGTGAGGGCAACAGTGTTAATTGTAAGCAGAAATGTACTTCTACAGAACAAGTTTGGACAACTAATGGCACTGAAGGTAATCTAAGAGGTAACAGGAACTATATCATAATATGATGGACACTCATATCCAAATTACTGAACTATGCTACAGACAGTGCTGTAAAATGGTGACGAAAGGTTAAAACGGTGCATTGCGAGAACAGGATAGGTAAGTATCAGAGCTGAATGTTGCTGTTCAATATGAACTACGACAGGACACGGGTTTAGGGAAGCGGAACAAACTGAAGGTTTACTGAATGTCAAGAAAAACTTTTAATAACATATATGTAATATCAGAAAGCCCAAACAAAAATCAAACATTACTGCACAGTTGCGTGTTCTATCGTAATACTCAATTCTTAGGAAAGACACAGATTCTTGAAATACTGTCTACACAACTAAATTATTTTTTCCCTTTTATGTAGAACACCACTTTATAAAATTACTTCATAAAAAAAAAACTTCATATCGCATTAACTGTCTCACAAGACTTTTACAAATCACATTGAGCTCTGAACAGCTACGCTCTAAAGACACAAGTTTTATAATAAATCAAAGAATTTATAAAGATTTTATTGTCATTATTAAGCGTATATTTCCATTTACAAATATGTAAATGCGATATTTAACTTATATCTGACAAAAGCAATTTACTTCTTCAGCACTACCCAAGTGCGCGGAGTGGCCTTGCGGTTGAAGTCGCCATGTCACAGATTGCACGGCCTCCCTCGGGCATGGGTGTTTGTGTTGTTTTTAGCATGAGTTTAGTTTGCAAGCCTAGGGACCGATGACCTCAGCATCCCTTAGGAATTCACACACATTTGAACATTTTTTTTTTTTTTTGACCGGTGTGTGTCTCAAAACTACACACAACGTTACTCTTCTCTTTGAGTCTACATGAACAAGAGAGCGAAGCTGCATATAGTTTATCAAATTACCAGTCGTCAGTTACAGCTGCGCAAGAATCCTAATTCCTAGACAGTCAGATTGTACCTGTATTGAATGAAATCGTAATACACTTTAATTATGATCGCGAGCACATTCACGTGGCAAAATCGTCGCTTCACTGATTATTAAATCTGTCGATTCTCAGGATCACGTACCATCTTCCTTAGCACGTAGTCGAACATCAGCTGCACGTTCTTCTGCCCTCGCTGATGAAGCTCATGCTCGCCGATCTGTCCACATCTCCGCTCTCCAACTCAGCTCCGTCTGGTGCCTCTCTACAACACTCAGACATCGATTATAAAGACGAGCTATTTGGCTTGTGTCTGAAAAACACCCAAAAAACTGCGGTTCGACACCAATCTAGCAACGTCGATATTTCGACACGGCTCATCTTCCGCCCTTTAAATTCAATCTATCTAAGACTCAAGTGAAGATAATTACACAATCATAAAGTATTACATTTTGGAGCCAAAGAAAACCAAAACTTAAAACAAACTTCTGCATTTTTTTCTTTCTATGAACAAATACAAACATCAAAAGAAGTTTTGCATCACCCCGGTTCCCACAACTCCTGAAGATAGACGTTGACTTTGGATATTGTACCACAGATACAGTCCCTTTCACTGTTCAGAGACGTCACTAAACCCGCCCAAAGATGTAAGCAACCATGCATGTGCAGTGCCTATTAGACGAAGGGGGTCCGACAGCCGATCAGTTCCAGTCATTCTACCAGGAATGAGGGACACGACTTGTGTTGTCTGTAGTTCAAAAATGCCAAGACGGTCAATACCGCGGTCCTTTGTGGCAGGAAGGGCTCTCAACAAGGGAATTGTTCAGGCATATTGGAGTGAACCAAAGCAATGTTGTTCGGACATGGAGGAGATACAGAAAGACAGGGTCTATGACATGCAAGCTCCCCACTTTCAATTGAAATCAAGACTTTAGTAACATTGGTAAAGGTAATGTTAACCAGAACACTGGGAGGAGTTATGATCTAAATAACGATAGTTTTATTAATTCTTAACATCACAAGACAAAAAAAGGATAAAGAAATGGGACACAGAATTTTTTTTATTGGACAAATGCTTTCAATGATTTGCGGTCTATGGTGAACAAAATGATCAGCTGGGGATCAATACACGATACTAACCAGAACTAATCGCTTTACCTAACTTCATACATGTGAATCCGTGGCATGGCCCAAAAACTATGCTACAATGAAGCATCTATACTATCCCATAGAGAAAAATATGATTCCAAATGACAGGGTCCTAAGAAGCATATATTGGAGCCCTACTCTGTAGCAGCAAATACCTTAATATCCTGCTGGTCATGGCGGCACACCACAATGAGCTCAGCAATTGGAGTCATGGACGGGAGCAATCTGTTATTAATGGTGAGCGCCCAAAAAATGTGCAAGTACGCCGTGTCGCCCATGCTCTGCCCATAGCAGCAGCGACTCCTTGGCGCTAGCCAGCCTAACTGGACGTGGCTGCCGACCGACCGACGCTATCCATTGTATCTGGACAATGAGACCGAGGGACTGGACAGTCCGCAAATGTTTTCACCCATGTTGCCCCCCCCCCTCCCACAAAAAAAAAGAAAAAAGAAAAAAACGTTCCCCTCGGCCCTCAGCCACCATACGCTTTTACTGCAGTCGTTTAAAACGGCACCCTCTTCATTTGAATGCTGGTAAAGCTTATCGCTATTTCCTCACTAAGGCACACAAGCAAGAGTGTTAACTACTGCCAAACATTTTATCATATGAATGAAGTCACATCGTATCCAGGTATAGCAACCAAGTAATAATGGAGTGAGCACATAGTGTGTTGTGGGGCGATAACTCTGTTGTAGAAATAATTCAAAAGCCAAGATCGCTTAAACACTGTTTACTAGATGACTGGCTCCAACATCTGATCTGAGTGTAGCTTAACATGTATAAATCATTTGGATATAACGATACGTGAGGCAGAGCAGCTGATATAAAATCACTGTCGCAGAAATAAAAATTAAAAATTAATATTAAAAATTGTTTTTCAATTTTTATTTCTGGTTTGTGTGCACACGTTGGTTCTTGGTACTGGACCTCAGTCAAGCTTACCATCAGATGCCTTTACTGAAGACCGTACCTGTAACTGGCTTTTGTACAGATTGGAACTTTTATGAATTTAATCATCGGGTTCCTTTCGGACTGTCTACAGCCGTGGCCGTCTTGTATCATCTCTTGGACCACGTTTTGGGAGATCTCGAGTTCAAAATTGTTTACAATTGCAATGATGATATATTTTCTTACAGTGTCTCGTTCGCGGAGCACCTGGATCACCTCGAAGTAGTTGTGCTACGTTTTAAGGAGGCTGGGTTTACAGTGAAGCCTACTAAGACCACTTTGGCTCATCTGCGTATATCTTCTTTGGGTCACCTCGGCTCGGTTCAAGGAGTCAGTATTGACCGAGGGCGAACACGTTCCTTCCGTGGCTTCCTCCCAACCAAGAGCAAGAAGGGCGTGGCTAGATTTATTGGAACGGTGAATTTCTTTCGAAAGTTTGTTCGTAACTAAGCTCAAGAGGCTGCACCTCTGAATAAATTGTGTAAGAAAGGGGAGCCGTTCTTTTTTTTTTTTGGGGGGGGGGCGGTCATCAAGGCTCCTTTTAGGCAACCAAGAGTACTCTTAGCAACCCTCCCTTGCTAGCCATCCCAGATTTAAGCAGGCCCTTCATTGTCCAGACTGACGCATCTACTATAGCATGGCGCTCCTCCAGCAACACCAAGGGGAGTGCTGTCTACGCTTCGCGTTGCTTATCTCGACCTGAATTGAAATAATCAGCACAAGAATGGGAATCTTTGGCCATCCTCTTCGCCTTGGTGAGGTTCAGTTTCTGTCTAGAACACAGAACATTCGTCCTTGAGACTGATAATCAGGCGTTGAGTTGGCTTTTGGCCCGGCCCAGAAAAACAATTACGATTGCTTGTTGACAGTACGCATCTCCGCCTTCTGCTTCAAAGTACATCGTATCACGGTTCCAAACAGTGGCATGGCCGACGCTTTCAGTCGGGTGCATCAAGACTGCGACACCTCTTCATATTCTCAGGCTGTTCTTGCATCGAGTTGCGCTGTCTTGAGTGAGTTTCCAAAACTGTTTTGTGATCCGAAGACGAGACAGGAGGAGGATTCTCGCATTTGTCAAATAATGTAAAGGCTCGTAAATGGTGAGCACATGCAATGGCATGTCCTTAAAAAAGGTACTGTGCTTCAAAAGGACAGGGGCGACCATACTTAAAGGTTTTTTGGTTCTCGCTGTTTTACGATATCTCTATAGCTCTGTGGTGGGAGGTCATCTAGGTTTTCATAAGACCTTGGCAAAAATTAGACAGCTTGTGGTTTGACTGGCTATGGCTGAAGATATGTATGTCGGTTAGTGGGATAGTCTCAGCTGCGCAAACAAGCGAAACCCAGTTCTAACTCATGCAAAGATCTCCTGGAGTCTACTTCTAAGAGCAGACCCATGAATCGACTCTTCGTGGACTATGTAGGTCCCATTCCATGTTCTTGGAGCAGGAGGAGGGGCATTATATCTTGGTGGTGATGGTAGATGGATTTTCCCGTTTTAGCTGGTTAATTCCCAGCAAATAACTGAGGAAGTAGATCGCAAGAGCTACTGTGGGATGAAGAGGCTGGCAGAGTAGTTCGTGGCAGGCCGCATCAGACCAGGCAGAAGACTGGTGGAAAAAAAAAAAAAAAAAAGAAGCTGATTGATGTACCACTTAAACTTTTAATCGTATCCGCGTACCTGTGAAAGGTACTGGAATTTGTAGACAGTACAGTTATGACTAACAAATAGTGTGCAGTCATTAACATATACTTGTCTATCTGCGTCCTTACGAACCCCAGTACATTTCAGCTTACCAGATTCTTACCTCTCAATGGCCATACGGAGGTTCAAAATACCCCGCGGCTGCTGCGTCGTCGGAAAGTCTATTTACACGGTCCAGTCACATTAATGTGATCACCGCCTGTGTTCGACATCAACGTGCAATAACCACTCACAAACGGCATGTGACAATACTAGCAGTGGAGGGTATATAAAGCGTGTCAGGGGATGCAGAATACAGTGCAGTCGTTGACATAATGTGGACACGGAGCGATTTATCCGACGTCCAAAAGGGCATGATTGTTTGTTTTTGGACCAAGGATGGAAGCATTCCCGGAACGACTAAGTCTGTAAACTGTTCGCGTGCCGCCCTGGTTAAACTATAACGGGCATGGCAAAATGGCACTATCCAAAACGGACGCCAGGCAACTGTGGCACCTACGGGCCGTGGATGACAGGGGTGAACGACGGCTGTGGATATGCAAACGGGCGAATAGATGGGCAACTGTTGAGGAACTGATCTCTCAGATACACCAAGGGGCTACCAATAGTGTCTCCTCAAAGAGCGTTCAGCGAAAGTTGCTGCATATGGACCTCCACAGCAGATGCCTGGTTGAAGCACTTACTGAAAGCTGTTCATCAGCGACGAAGGCTAGAATTTACCCGACAGTATCGAAGCTGCACTTCCACTGAGTGGGAACAGGTGGCCATTTCAAATGAATCACGTTTTGTGCTCAATCAGATAGATGCAACAATTGTAAGAGTCCATGCCGGAGCGGGGAGTGTTATCGTCTGGGGAATGCTTTCGTGGCATTCTCTGTGTGATCTCGTCATTCCAGAAGGGACACTGGATAAACACACATACTCGCCTATTCTTGGGGACCAAGTCCACCGCCAATAACTAGTTTTTTTCCTCGGCACTATGGCATCTACCAGCACGACAGTGCAACGTGTCACAGGAGTCACTGCGTACGTACGTGGTTCGAAGTGCACATGGATGAGTTTACTGTACTTCCCTGGCCACCAAACTCCCCAGGTTTTAACCCAGTCTAGAATCTGTGGGACCACCTCGATCGGGATGTTCTACATCTATCTACATCTAGAAATACATGGTAACTCTGCAATTCACACTTAAGTGCCTGGCAGAGGGTTCATCGAACCATTTTCATACTACTTCTCTAGCATTCCACTCTCGAATGGCACGTGGGAAAAATGAACACCTAAATCTTTCCTTTCTAGCTCTGATTTCTCTTATTTTATTATGATGATCATTTCTCACTACGTAGGTGGGGTAAAAAAAATTTTCGCATTCGGAAGAGAAAGTTGGTGATTGAAATTCCGTAAATAGATCTCGCCGCAAAGAAAACCGCCTTTGTTTCAGTAACTACCACCCTGACTCGCGTATCATACCAGTGACACTCTCACACCTATTGCGCGATAACGCGAAACGAGATGCCCTTCTTTGCACTTTTTCGAAGTCATCCGTCAATCCTACCTAATAAGGATCCCATACCGCGCAGTAATATTCCAGCAGAGGACGGACAAGTGTAATGTAGGGGCCGGCTGGAGTGGCCGTGCGGTTCTAGGCGCTACAGTCTGGAGCCGAGCGACCGCTCCGGTCGCAGGTTCGAATCCTGCCTCGGGCATGGATGTGTGTGATGTCCTTAGGTTAGTTAAGTTTCATTAGTCCTAAGTTCTAGGCGACTGATGACCTCAGAAGTTAAGTCGCATAGTGCTCAGAGCCATTTGAACCATTTGTAATGTAGGCTGTCTCTTTAGCGGGTTTGTCGCATCTTCAAACCGCAGTCTTTGTTTCGCCTTCTACACAATATTCTATATGGTTTTTCCAACTTCAGTTGCTTGTAATTGTAATTCCTAGGTATTTAGTCGAACTGAAAGCCCTTAGATTTGTGCGATTTATCGTATACCCAATATTTATTGGATTTCTTTTAGTACCCATGTGGATGACCTCGCAATTTTCTTTGCTTAGTGCCAATTGCCACTTTTCGCACCATATAGGAATTCTCTCTAGATCATTTTGTAATTTCAATTGATCGTCTGATGATTTTACTAGAAGGTAAATTACGGCGTCATCTGCAAACAATCTATGGGGTCTGCTCATATTATCATCTACGTCATTTATGTAACTCAGGAACAGCAGAGGGCCTATGACACTACCTTTCCGAAAGCCAGGTATCACTTCTGTTCTTCTCGATGATTTACCGTCTATCACTACGAACTGTGACCTCTCTAAGAGGAAATCACGAATCCAGTCACACAACTGAGACGATACTCCATATGCACGCAATTTGATTAATAGTAGCTTGTGAGGAACAGTATCAAAAGCCTTCTAGAAATCTAGGAATATGGAATCGACCTGAGATCCCTTGTCGACAGCACTCATTACTTCATGAGAATAAAGAGCTAGCTGTGTTTCACAAGAACGATATTTTCTGAATCCGTGTTGGTTACGTATCAATAAGTCAATTTCTTGAAGATGATTCACAATGTTCGAGTACGTATGTGCTCCAAACTCCTATTGCAAATTGAGGTCAGCGATGTGGGTCTGTAATTCAATGGTTACTCCTATTTACTTTCTTGAATATTGGTGTGACCTGCTACTTTCCAGTCTTTAGGAACAGATCTTTCGTCAAGTTATCGGTTGTATATGATTGCTAAGAAAGGCGCTATTGTGTCTGCATACTCTGAAAGAAACGTCATTGGTAGACCATCTGGACCGGAAGACTTGCCTTTCTTAAGTGATTTGAGTTGTTTCGCAACACCTAAGATATCTACTTTTATGTCACTCATGCTAACAGCCGTTCTGGTTTCGAATTCTGGAATATTTACTTCGTCTTCTCGCGTGAACCAATTACGGAAAACTGTGTTTAATAACTTCGCTTTAGTGACACCATCATCGGTAACATTTCCATCGCTATGGCGCAGTGACGGGATTGACTGTTTTTTGCCACTGGTGTACTTTACATACGACCAGAAACTCTTTGGGTTTTCTACGATATTTTGAGACAATGTTCCATTGTAGAAACTATTAAAAGCATCTCGCAGTGACGTCCGCACAAAATTTCGAGCTTCCGTGAAACTTAGCCAGTCTTGGGGATTTTGCGTTCTTCTGAATTTGGCATGCTTTTTTCGTTGCTTCTGCAACAGTGTTCTGACGTGTTTTGTGTACCATGATGGATCAGTCCGGTCTCTTATTAACTTATGCGGTATGAATCTATCTATTGCTGTCAATGCTGTATCTTTGAATTTGAGCCATATCTAGTCTACACTTACATAATTAGCTAGGAAGGAACGAAGACTCTCTCTTAGGACGTCATCAAGCGAGTTTATATCTGCTGTTTTGAATATATATATTACGCGATGGATCCTTCACGGAGATACCAAGTCCTTCTTGCCACGGCACTGAAGTCTGCATAGCTCCAGGTACCTTCCAGAACCTCACTGACGTTTTGCAGGTCTCGCTGGTGTCCACGCTGTAAAAGGTTACTTAGACTTCGACAGGTGGTCATATTAATGTGACTGGATAGTGTATTATTACCAGGCTTTTGGGTTCAAGCATTCTTACAGTGGAAAACAGCTCAGATTTAAGGCAGAAACCAGTAGCGTGCGTAACTAAGTATCTCCGAGATCTTCAGGGCCTCTGGGATACTGTCTAATGGAATTACGGTATGCACATTGTGAAGCTTGTCACCAGTTCAGGAACGGATATAGCGCTGAATTGTGAAAAGCATCCATTAGGAGCGCATCACGAGTACACGAAGTAAAATGCGTTAGTTTAAATGGGAAAGAGTTTAATTCAGCCACTAAGCCGGATGTGATTCGCAATAGGTTTACCAACGAAGTGAACTGAGGAAAATTCTGAGATAGGCAGCGCTAGCGGGGAGGCCGACTAGCTACGACCTCTGAGCTTCCTCCTGTGTAATTTGCGCTTAACTCAATCGAGTCGCGCGTCCGGCAGCTACAATAGGCAGCCGTTCGCGTCCGCACCCTAAATTTCACTGAACCAAATTGGGCATTGTCATGCTAATCGGCCGGCATTCACGGTGCCGGATGTCCTAGGCGGTGCACTCAAGGTGTAATGCAGATGTTGCCTATCTGAGCGTCGGGTGTATTCAAAAGCAAACGCCGTTGATGATCTCTCGAAGAGTCTCTTTTTGTCAGTAAAATTATTGGTCAACGAATAATGCTAATTGTTATTTGGAAGTGAAGTAAATATCTACAGAGTAACCAAGTATCGTGTTCGAGGGCCGTGGCAGTGAGGTAGGTGATCTAGTGTATGTTGTATCCACCCTACCCATGTGTTCCTCAAACACTTGGGGCATACGGAAACAAAATCTGTTCTTTGCAACCTTGAAAAGAAACGTACGCGACACAGATTACAGGCGTTAATCAAGTGGTGTAGTTTTATACAAACTGCTTGAGATTAATCATGAAGATGTGGGCAGTGGCAGAAGCAGAGTCACTGGCGCACAATTGAACTTCGACATTGTGCCCCCACCACTCCCCCTTTATCCCTAATGGTCACGGTGGCTATAACGTTTATTACTTTTTCGAGATGTACACGAGTTTACAGTGCAGCGAAATGTACACATTCAAAGCTTGGAGCAACACAAAGTGACTGTGCTTGTAACAGTAACTCGTTATGGAAAGCCATAAAAAACGAAAACAACGAAAAGTATAAAAATATTCTCTTTAGACATTTGATACATTGAGCCTCGCGGGTAGCCGCACTCGTTATCACGCAGCTTCCGAGATTCAGGAAGGCGCGCCGCCCTTGGATCGAACCCCTCTGGCGGATTAACGAAGAGGGCTTGTTTGTGTGCGTGCCAACCTGAATGAGGTTTTCACGCGGTTTCCCACATGTAATTAGGTGAATACCGGGCTTGTATCCACGTCCTCAGTTACACGATTTGTAAACACTGTAACTTCCCCACAAAAATTTCGAAAGACAATATTTAAATGTTAATGGAAATCGTGCTCAACGCAACCTCCCAGCAAAAATAAAAGAAAAGTCTATGATAATGAAAACGTGCCAAAAGTTATTTCCCCACAAGATTACTGAATAATAATGACCCAAATGTTGTTGAGCTCCCACAAAACATCATTAAATTGAAATAAAAGCGGCTGTACCTTCGCTACAAAAATATTGAAAAATACTGGCCCAATGTAAACTCGACACAAAAATTGAGAAATGAACATTCAGTTGTAATGATTATTTTTAGTATTATTAAAAAAGATTGCTTTCATAACAAAATTATTATTGGGGCGATTCTTGAACAAATTAATTACAGTTAAGATACATTACATTACCAGATGAGCGCATTGCTGCTTCATTACCTTATTTAACCATATACCTCGTCCTGAATCTTGACCAGAGACCCATGTCGACGCCCGCCGACTCCTCACATACTACTCCGACCGTCTCGCGCGCGCTACTAGCACTGACTGAGTGCAACTAGCAACTGGCAACTACTGACTCCCTACATGCAACGATAAATAACTCTCTGGTCAGAGATTGTGTCATGCCTCGCCATCGCTGCTATTGAATACGTACGTGTTTCATAACCCTCCACTGAGGGGGCAAAAATTTGGCAGCGATGGTGAGTCATTTGGACTTGCCATGAGCAACAAAGTTTTTCTTAATTAATTAACTTTACAATCACAGAGTATACATATGTAGTAAATGTGGTGCACAGGCACCGAGTACAAAACATATTAGACAATAACAAATGTATCAGCAAATCAGAAAAATGTATATAGAGATCATATTGATAAATGACAAAAGTGCATAGTTACTGACGTTCAGCACAAAACATATTAACAAATGACATAAGTGCACATGCACTGAAAAATTCTTTAACGTTTCCACAACAAATAAATGTAATGGTAAAAAATCATCAAATCACAAAATGTATATACAATATCAATGTCAAGAGTGCACATATACTGTACTTCAGAATATATCAACAAATCAAAAGAAATGTACATAGAATGGGTAGAAATCATGTTACAAAAATGACAAAAATGCACCCGCACTGAAAAACTCTTTAGCATTTTCATAACAAATAAACGCAATGGTAAAAAATCATGTTGACAAGTGACATAAGTGCACACGCACTGTAGTTCAGAACATATCACCAAATCACAAAATCATATTAACAAATGGCATAGAGTGCACATGCACTGTAATATTCTCTAGTATGTTTCTACAACAAACAAACAAATCAAGGAGTGTAATAAAGTGCACATGCACTATAGAAGTCTTTAGTAATTTCAGGACAACTAATCTTATTAACAAATGAAAGGAAATGCACACGCACTGTATATGACTTTTTTCATTTTACAAGAGTTAGGAAAGGAATAGGAAGGATTGCGTCATGGTTGTAGCACTTACGTTGCACGCAGCTGCACTGAAAGTCCGTATCTTTCCACAGAAGTACAACACCAAGTGAGACAATCTGAAGTTCTTTTCCCAGAAGTGTTTATCAGCGTAGCCAAGACACTGAAATGTCGTAGTAATATTCCCTGTTATCATTTTGGCAGTACATCAGGTACACCAAACAGTGGGACCATAATAACGTCTCCATCGCTCACGGTGGTGGACAGCATGTCGTGTCAACACCACGCTCTTACAAGGCACACCAACGTAGAATCAGTGCAAAAACCAAATATGGTGCTCCATGATCATGAGGATAGACAGGACAAATGGATATTACAGTAATTCCAGGTAGTTAGGTCAGAAGGTGAAGGACATTAAGTCACATAGTAATCTTCATTGAGAATTACATTAATAGTTTGCGGCATTCATAGCCCAGTTATTGAACATTTCTGTACCATGTATTTAGTTTTACAGAATAATGTTCATAAAATTAACTGAATATAGCAATTATTGGCATCATGGGTAATCGTATTACAATAAACAGTGGCATTCCTTGGCCAGTTACAAAGCATATTTAGTATGACAGAATAATGTTCATAAAATTAACTGATTATAGTGAACATTGGCACTTATTGGCCGGTTATAAACCATCAGAAGTCATAATTGAAAATGAGAGTCAATCATTGGCATAGCATTAACATAGTTCATTTAGTTATACTAATTATTGGCACTCATTGGCCAGCTACAAAACATCAAAAGTCATCATTGAAAACAGGAGCTAATGAGTGGCATAGTATTAACATAATTCATTTAGTTACACTAATTATTGGCACTCATTGGCCAGCAAGTATTGAATAGTACAACATTTTTAATTATTGGCAGTCATTGGCCAGTTACAAAACATCAGAAGTCATCATTGAAAACAGGAGCTAATGAATGGCATAGTATTAACATAATTCATTTAGTGATACTAATTGTTGGCACTCATTGGCCAGCAAGTATTGAATAGTACAAAACATTGTTCATCATTCAGTATTATTCAGAACTCTCTTAAATAGGTAGCATTATTTGGAACATGTGATACATTTTTTTTTGTTAGCAATGCATTGCTTTGGGTAATTATAAGGGAAAACAAGAAGAGAAAAAGAAAAGAAAATTTGCTTCTGGGTTGTTCCTGTAAATGAAAATGTGTAACGTCATTCGTCATGAGTCAGCTGTAGCAAGGTTATGAAACAAGGAAGTATACGAGGTGTGGCTAGAAAAAAACCGGACTAGTACTGGTGAAACAATAAAACGAATGCAATAAGGCTGTAAGTCGCGTGGCCTGTCACGTGACTCTCGCTCCGCATACTGCTCGAGTTTCATCTGCCTCCTGCACTCAGTCTGCCCGTGGCGTCTGTTTTAAGTAGTTGACGTTTTGTCTGTGCGTCGGAAAATGTTGAGTGTACAGAAAGAACAGCGTGTTAACATCAAATTTTGTTTCAAACTAGGAAAATCTGCAAGTGAAACGTTTGTAATGTTACAACAAGTGTACGGCGATGATTGTTTATCGCGAACACATGTGTTTGAGTGGTTTAAACGATTTAAAGATGGCCGCGAAGACACCAGTGATGACACTCGCACTGGCAGACAAGATCGCCGTTTAACAATCAGAGCAGACAAGTTTACCGATTTTTTCAATGTTTGCATCAGTTTTTGCTGACAATGGTCTGCCAGTGCGAGTGTCATCACTGGTGTCTTCGCGGCCATCTTTAAATCGTTTAAACCACTCAAACACTTGTGTTCGCGATAAACAATCATCGCCGTACACTTGTTGTAACATTACAAATGTTTCACTTGCAGATTTTCCTAGTTTGAAACAAAATTTGATGTTAACACGCTGTTCTTTCTGTACACTCAACATTTTCCGACGCACAGACAAAACGTCAACTACTTAAAACAGACGCCACGGGCAGACTGAGTGCAGGAGGCCGATGAAACTCGAGCAGTAGGCGGAGCGAGAGTCACGTGACAGGCCACGCGACTTTCAGCCTTATTTCATTCGTTTTATTGTTTCACCAGTACTAGTCCGGTTTTTTTCTAGCCACACCCCATATGTGATGACACAGATTTAATGAACAACTGCTTATAGCACATTAATTTCATAAAGAATTTCTCCTGCAAAAATATATAAAAATGGATTATTAAGCTGAAAGAAGAAATGCATTTTGTGCTGAAAAGTCGTGAACTTCGAATTAACAGGTAGTGAAATGTGTATAAAAAATGTGTTCCATAGCTGTCCTTTCCAAAACCTTCAGTCATTATACTATGCAATATAACACCTGCTGTCAAAGCGAACTGCAACAAATACTTAAATAACTACAGAGCATAAATACATAAACTTCAACATCATCCTCATCTGTAAAGAAAAAACTTCATTATCCATCACTTCATTATCCATATTATCATAACTTCATTATCATCATCACATGTAAAGAAAAACTTCATTATTCATAGTAGCACATTCTTCATCATTTTTATCAGCATTCATTATCATCTGCAAAAAAAAATCACTTCATTACTCATTACACAACTGTTCCTTATCTCTAGCATATTTCATCACTAAAACTAAGATGTGTAGTTCTGTCTGACAGCCTGCATCAATCGCTTCGTATTCTGAAAGAAAAAATTAGTTAAGACTGCTATTCTACGATGTGTATAGTATATTCTTGTTAATGCTTGTTAATTCTGATCCATTTACTCTTGTATCGTTTTTCGTCTATTCCGTAGTTGAAATTCCCATTTCTGTTTAATTTATTTCCTTTACACGTTATTTCTTTCTGAAAATGATGAACAAAGATTAAAGTCTTGTATTTACATCATATACTCACTAAATAATGACTGGTTTATGGTAACATAATTAAGCATACAGCATAACATGACACAAAACGTAACATGTGAAAAACATAGATAGTGTTCAAAGGCAAAAATGTACACAATGCAGCAGCAAAAAAAAAAAAAAAAAAAAAAGTAAAACAGTCACGATGTTGAGATATCATAAGGCAAAAATGTTAAAGTCAACTGGTGTGTGCTATGTCTTAACCATTTCATATTGCATACAAACAAAACATGAAACAATCGTATATACATAAGAAAGACAAAATGTGACGTTCGTTGTGTTCAGCCTAATACAGGCGAGAATTAAAGGCTTTAATGGAGAGAGAATTTGATAAAATTAATACGTCACTACATAGAATTGCATAATTATTCATAAAATACGTAAGTTTGTCTGGAAAAATATGCACGGTCTGATGTGTAACGACATGAAGAGCGTCCTGCTAACCTTACCTTGCCGGGCACTTGCGAAGAAAAAATACGATAGTCATCAATAAGTAGTCACATAATTATAATTGCATAAGTGGTCATAAAAATTAGTAAATGGCATCATAGCATGTTAAATCATAAAGTGGTTTCATTCAATAAAGGGTTTAATGTTCGACACATGGTGGTTGCCCTTACTTTTCCTGGTTTTCAAAGTTTCGACGTGTACAACATTGGGGTGAGGAATGCTGCGAATCCGATATGGACCTGCGTATAGAAGTTCAAATTTACTGCACTTACCTTTAATTCTGCTGGATAAATAGTGTGTACGTACTAATATCCTCTGTCCAATGTGAAAGTCACGGCGTGTACAAACCTGTTTTTGCTGTCTTCTTCGGCGCTCTGCGGCACGTTTCATGTTGTTCAGCGCAATGTTAATTATTTCGTGGTGTCGTGATCGACGAGATGTAGGAAAGTTTACTAATTCTTTAATTTTGTTAGGTGGTTCAGCAGTTTTCAGTATAACAGACGGAGACAGCATAGTGGATTCATTCGGTATGGAATTAATTACATCTTGGAATGAGAATGTGTGTGTGTCCCAGTCAATATGTCTTTTGTGGCAGTATATTCTACACAGTTTACCAAATTCTTTCATTAATCGTTCACAAGGGTTCGAAGAAGCATGGTATCTGGATATATAGATCGGAGAAATGTTTCTAGCTCGTAACATACGTGTCCATGTAGCAGAACGAAATTGCGATCCATTGTCAGAAATTACTTTCAACACATGCCCTACATGAAATAGAAAATGCCTTACAAATGCTTTCGAAACGGTTTTAGCAGTAGCTTTGCGTAACGGAGTGAAAGTAACAAATTTTGAAGTGAGTTCAACAGCGACAAAGATGTAGCAAAAACCTCTATTAGTTCTCGGAATTGGACCAAAAATGTCTACTGCGGCCATATGTCTTAATTTAACAGGTACAATGGGATATAATGACTTAGCTTTCTGGCAGATTTTACATGACGTTAAAACTCGTCGTATACGTTTCTCCATGTTGGTAAAATAACAGTTCTGTCTCAGTATAAGAAAACATTTTCTGGCTTCGTAATGTACATAACTTAAATGAGTATACCATATTAATTTGTTAACCAGTTCGTCAGGAATGCATAATAACCAATTGTTGCTGTCAGGATGAGAGCGGCGAAATAGAATGTCATTGCTTACAGTGTAATGGTTTCTAATCTTAACATTATTCTTATTTTGCCAGAGGTGTTTCATTTCTTTCCACACGTTGTCTTTATTTTGCTCTTTTGCTATGTCCTGTAATGACGACGAAATAAAATTTTCAAATGGAACTTGCTGAATGTACATGACGCTGTAATTTGCTTTGCAGAAGTTGGTTGCGATGTCTTGCTGATTGTTGCCGAGAGAGCGAGATAGTGCGTCTGCTATAATATTTTGTGTGCCGGGAATGTGAACTATTGTAAAATTAAATTCCTGTACATATAGCTTCCATCTGCTTAATCTATCGTGTGTGAATTTAGCTGAAAGTAAAAATTGTATCGTTCTGTGGTCTGTGTAAACGGTGGTGTGTCTTCCATAAAGAAAGTGACGAAATCTCGTAAAAGCCCATACAACACATAATGTTTCTAGTTCTGTAACGGAATAATTTCGTTCAGCTGGTGACAGAATGCGGATTGCAAATGCGATGTTTTTGATTACTGTAGAGCCATCTTCTTCAATTTCCTGAAAAATGTGTACGCCTAAAGCGGTGTTAGAACTATCGGTGGCAATGGAAAAATTTCTGGTAAGATCTGGGTGCGATAAAAGTGGTGCATTCAACAAGGCATGTTTCAGGTTCACAAATTCAGAATGTGCTTGCTTATCCCATGACCAAATACTGTTTTGACCTGTTAATTGGCATAATCTAGGTGTGTCTAAAGCAGAATGATGAATAAATTTACGAAAAAAGTTAATTAAACCCAAAAAGCTGCGTAGTTGTTTTTTCGTCGTAGGAACAGTAATGTCACGTAAAGCTTGAAGTTTTTCCGGGTCAGGCGTATTGCCTTCTGCTGAAATCACATGTCCAAGAAATTTTATAGAAGTTTTACCAAAGTGCGATTTACTGAGATTAACTGTGAGTCCTTGTGCACGAAAAGTTTGCAACAGTTGTTCAAGAATCAGATTGTGTTCAGACCAGTTAGCTTCTGCGATAAGAATGTCGTCTACGTACGTCGTGATTCTGTCTTTAAGTTCTGTCGGAAGTATTGTGTTCAAACCGCGAATAAAAGCTGCAGAGGAAATAGTTAAACCGAACGGTAATTTACAAAATTGATAACAGACACCAAAAAAGAGAAAATCTGGATACTTTCTGCAATTCAGATGAAGCTGAATTTGCCAAAACCCCGATTTCAAATCTAGCGTGGAATAAATAGCCGTACCATGAAATTTCTGTAGAAGTTCTTCTAGTGTCTGTGGTCGATCTGTTTCATTAATAATTATGTCATTGATGTGACGTGAATCAAGTACAAGGCGAAGTGAGCCATCTTTTTTCTTAACAATATGTAGCGGGTTTATGTACGGACTAACTGTTGGTTCAATAATTCCTTGGTTAAGCATATCCTGCAATTCTTTCTAAACTTGTTCTCTGTGGATATATGGAATGGGATAATGTTTAGCTTTAAATGTATCGTGCTGTTTAACTTGAAATTCATACATAAAACTGGACATAGTACCAGGAATGTTGTCGAAAACTGGAGCTTGCTGTCAAAGGATTTTGTGTAGTTGCGTGCGTTCGTCGTCTGTATTTGCACTGCTTTGTTTAACTTTATCAGAAATCATCTGCATTACATCATAGTCAGCTTCGTCTGGAGTGTTATAGTTACGTACGTACGTATCTGTGAACAATGTGGAATTACAGTCTATGTTACGTGATACGGAAATGACCTCTGTGCGGTTAATTGTTTGTTCTTCCGTAGATAGTGAGTGCTGAAATTCCAAAGCCAATTGTACATTTTCATCCTCTCGCATTAAATAAGAATTTTGAAAATCAATAACTGCGTCGTGTTGTACCAGAAAATTAGTACCTAAAATAACGTCTGTTGTCAATAAAGGAACAATCCAAAAATTTGAGTGAAAAGTATGACCTGCAATACAAAATGATAAATGCGTCTGTAATTTAACGTCTATACCTTTACTCGATACTGCTCCTTTTACTTTCATTTTGCCTAATGATAATGTAGGATACGTATCCTCTTTGTTGCACTCGTTGAAAGTCTCATTTATAACTGACATAGGTGATCCAGAATCGATTACTGCTGAAAATTTCGATGAACCAATTTTAATTTCGAGGACAGGATGTGAAATGGTTTTTTGAACAACTGGTCTTTCCTGCAAAAGAGTGTCTCATATGTCGTCAGAAGCAATAACATTTTCGTGAATAACATTCTGTGTGTCTAAAGTAGTGCTTGTATCATTGGAAGATGCGACCTGTACAGTATCTAGTCAGATTCTATCTGACGTGTTACTGTTTTCAGGAGGATGTTGTGGCATTTCTACTATTTGAACTGTTCTATTATTTCTTCCAGACGTATTACGCTCTGGATGATACCTACTGTCGGGTTCATTCATGAGAATATGTTATTGCGGATGATTTTGCTGTTGGTAAGACCGACTGTTGCTAGATGTACGCTGAAAATTGTCCTCATTATTTTTACGTCTGTCGTAATAGTCATTCCTATACGGTGCATTGCGATAGGAATTGAAATACTGTGTTTTCTGTACGTAGTTGTTCCTTTGCTGCCGTGCGTTACTATTTGTTGTACCAGGGACTATACGTCCACGCGGCGAAACATTGAAGTTAGGTTGACCTTGTGCATTACATTGTTGTTTAGGTATGCTAACCGGCTGACTTTCATGCTGTTGTGGTGGAAAACGTCTATTGTTACTAAAATGTGGTTCCTGTTGCTGAAAATTTTGACGATATTGATAATTAGCATTTTGTCTGTTATTAAAGTTCTGGTGGTTGTCATTCCTGAAGCGTCTATTACCTTTACTATTGAAATTACGTGACTGATCGTAATTACTGTAAGTTTGTTGGCCATGGTTATTACATGAAAAATTTTTGTTTACAAAAGAATAATCATATTGCTGCACTTCTAAAAGCTGCAGCAGATCCCTGAATGCCGAAATATTTTCTTTTTGTTGACCTGTTAACAGTGACACTCTTAATGATCGTGGCAATTTAGAAATGCATAATTGTATAAGTGCAGATTCACTAAAAGGCTCACTTAAATACTGGTTTTGTTGGACCATATGCTCAAAAAATTGCGTGACACTGGGAAAATTGGTGTTCTCATAATTCGGTAAACTAATTAGTTGATCTTTAATTCTGCGCTGTGTCGTCTTCGACCAATATGCTGATAGAAAAGCATTCTGAAATTCTTCCACCGAGTAACATTGCCTCCCGATCGGCCTCATACGAGTTGCCGGTTCGCCTTCCAAAAAACTGCAATTAAATTCAAGTTTGTGCGTTACAGGCGAAGTCGGTGGAAAAGAAAAGCTAAACTGTTGTATCCAATCTAGCGGATGAATCTGTGTTCTGTCATTTTTAAACACTTAAAATTTTCTCACTGACAGAAAATGTTTGTATTCAAAATTATCGTCTCTGTATGATGGAACAGGTTCAGGATTGTAAGAGAATCTGTTGAACTGTGGTTGTTCGGGATCTAAGTCCCGTACTCTCTGTAGATTACCCAAATTATACGCGCTGCGTGAGTCTGACGAATGTTCGCAAAGTGGCGTCTGCTGTAATGTATTATTAACTGAAATATTTTTTTATCTCTGTTACTTCTTGCTGTAAACTTGACAATTTTCTACGCAACGTGTTATTAGACGAATCGATCTCATTAACTGTCTGCTGTAGATTTTGAAATTCAGGTGTTTGATTAAATGAAACCGGTGAGGTATCGTCTGATTTGCTGTCATTATTACTTTCATCACATTTTTCAGTCAGTATTTTTGCCTGATCATCGTTTATACTGTCAGATGCATTAATCTGTTTTTGCAATTTACGTGTAGTTTCGTTCAGTTTTTTAACGTCAGCTTTGATGACATCGCAATCCTGTGTTAGTTTTAGTTGTTCGAATCTGTCTGTCACTGTCTGAATATCTGCTGTGTGTGTATCTGTTTTTGATTTAAGATCAGAAATCTGATCATGTAATTCTATGTTCAACTGTTTAATAGTATTAATTTCATCGGACACTGAAACAATATTCTTGTCTACATACGTTTTTGCCTTCGCAAACAATATACGTTTGTCTTCCTGTCTCTGTGCAGTGATTGTTTCCATGACTTGACGTTTAACTTTATTTTGATCCTGAATAAATTTGCGGAAACGCGTATCACTGTTTTATATGTGAAGATTAAAACGTTCGTCAATATGAGTGTTCTGTTGGTCGAATTTCGCGTCTATTTTAGCATCCATTGTCCGCGAAAGTTCTGCTGTCATTAGTTTAAACTCGTCGCGTAATTGTGTAGCTTTTTCAGAGCATTGTTTACCGACTGCGCTAATTTCCTCTCTAAGTGTTTCTGTTGTAACTGTTTGCATATCCCTTAATTCTTGAGCAACAGATCTAATTTCTTCGCTACTTTTCTTTGAACAAGCCTCAATTTTCTCGCGTAACTGTTCCTTAGTGTCATGACACTGCGCGGCAACGGCTCTAATTTGTTCACTAAGCTGTCTGGAATTGTTGTCTAATTTTTAATTAAAGTATTGTTTGAGTTTTTCGTTATCTTGTTTGTTCTGTTCTCTAAGTTGTTTGAAATTTTCATCATTATTGTCTAGTTTTTTATTAAAGTGTTGTTTGAGATCTTCATTCTGTTGTTTGTTTGATTCAAGAATTTGTAGCAATGATGCCCTAATTGGATCCGACACAAAATTAGCATTTCTATTCTCTGTGCTGTTTAATGGTGGATCTGGAATTGTCTCGCTTTCTGTAACCATTTGGTTATTCTGAGATTTACAAACAGGTTTGCCAGTCGAATGTACACTGTCGGTCACTATTTCGGAATTAAATAGATCCGTCCTACTTTGTGTATCCTGCTCATTTTCATTAGACAAATTTGTGTGTTCATCACGTGAATTTAGTAAACCGGTTGTGTTAGGCTGGGGAGCGTTCATTACAATAGAGCGCCCCCCGTCATCAATTGTCATCAAATTAACAGAGGAGACAATTGAGTTCGTTTGTTCATCAGTAAGATAATAATCATCATTAGAGGTTGGAATGCACTGATTATCAGTGAACGCAGGATTGTCATCATTACACTACGTGTCACAATTACTATCGGTCACGTTGTTTAAGTCGGTAATTTCATTCATAATACCTCGCGATACACTATTCACAGTCTTTCGCGGCATTTTTACAATAGTCACAATTATTCACAAAACAAATAAGCACAATGCAAAAGCAACACACAAATACAACAGAGCAACGAATTGCCGATGATCTGAGGAAAGAAAGTCATAAAATTAGTAAAAGCGTTGCGCCAAATGCTAATTATATTAAGTAAATAAAAGCAAATATCTGACTACTTCTCAGAAGATTCTCAGCGAAATACGATCCTGGACCGGATGTCGCCAAGTGTAACCTCCCCACAAAAATTTCGAAAGACAATATTTAAATGTTAATGGAAATCGTGCTCAACGCAACCTCCCAGCAAAAATAAAAGAAAAGTCTATGATAATGAAAACGTGCCAAAAGTTATTTCCCAACAAGATTACTGAATAATAATGACCCAAATGTTGTTGAGCTCCCACAAAACATCATTAAATTGAAATAAAAGCGACTGTACCGTCGCTACAAAAATATTGAAAAATACTGGCCCAATGTAAACTCGACACAAAAATTGAGAAATGAACATTCAGTTGTAAAGATTATTTTTAGTATTATTAAAAAAGATTGCTTTCATAACAAAATTATTATTGGGGCGATTCTTGAACAAATTAATTACAGTTAAGATACATTACATTATCAGATGAGCGCAATGCTGCTTCATTACCTTATTTAACCATATAACTCGTCCTGAATCTTGACCAGAGACCCATGTCGACGCCCGCCGACTCCTCACATACTACTCCGACTGTCTCGCGCGCGCTACTAGCACTGACTGAGTGCAACTAGCAACTGGCAACTACCGACTCCCTACATGCAACGATAAATAACTCTCTGGTCAGAGATTCTGTCATGCCTCGCCATCGCTGCTATTGAATACGTACGTGTTTCAACACTCAGGAAACGTTGCACACTTTCACGTGGGGTAGCACCGGATGTAGACAGCTGGGATACACTGATCCCAACCTTGTGAAGAAATGCCACTAAAAAGAGGAAGGTGACTTCTTTGTGCATTGGGTCTGAGATAAGGAGAGTAGCTCCATTTAAATGCCAGAACCTAGTAAAAATTGTCTCCGTACCACTCAGAAGAAGGTCCCATGAGATCATTGCTCAGAAGAGTCCAGTCCTAATCTCTTAGCGATTTCCTTTCGTCTCCCCTTCCATCTTCTATCTGTGCCCTTCTTTCCTTCTTCTTCTACTACTATGTCGTTTTCTTCCCCTTTCTGCTTTGCTCTCCCCCTTTTGCTTTGCCTTTCGTCATCTTTTTCGCCTTTCAGAAAGCTACGCTCCTTAGACGCTGGGGGGGGGGGGGGGGGCAAGGACGGTAGTACTCCTTATCGTAACTCAGCGAACAGCCCAAATATAACTTGATAACTGAAATACTTTGTGCGCCAGATGTTGAACATTTACCTAGATCAACAAATATTTTCCCGTCGAACTGGAGGACGACTGCACAAGCACTGATGTACAGGTTTCGTAGGTTAGTAGGGGTTTCATTCTCAAAACAGTTGCAAAATGATATTTTGTAAAAAAACTATGGCGATTGGACGACCGAGAGAGGGAGAAATACGAGCAATGACACCCCAGCCAGCAGGGTGCAAGAGACATCTAGTGCTCTGAGTGCGTAAGCTCTCAGTACAGGACTATCGCTATCATGGTACCTGTAGTTCGTGCCAGCCTTGCACACTGACTTCTTCAGAAAACTGAGTAAAATGAGATTTACTGATCTTGCTGGTCCTCAGCACAAACGGCGTTCCAGCAAGAGCAAACTTGCAGTCAAGGCATCTTCGTTCAGATGAAAAAAACTATCTAACGGCCATCAACATCTTAGTCAAATTCATGAATTACAAATGACAACGAAAGTTTGAAATTTCTATTATTTATTCTTATATATGTGCCTAATGAATATTGTTACGTCCTCTCCATGTGTCTCTCACGTCTGGAAACGCACAGAAAACCATTAATCAAGTTTTAGCACGTACTAATTCGTAACTGCGCCCGTGATCTAGGGGTAGCATCTTTGATTAATAATAAAAGCCATCGGTCCCGGGTCCGAGACACGCCACCGCTTAAATTGGCGGCCGAAGACTTCCGGTATGAGAAATCACCGTCATTCGGCCAACGGCCTTGTCAAAGTGGGCGGACGACAAGACAGAGGTTAAGGGCACGCTCTTGTCGTTGGGGTGGGAAACAGAATCTAAAGGTGGAAGAAACAAGAATGATAAACGGTATGAGGACGCAGAAGGCAATGGAAACCACTGCGTTAAAGACAAAAGTGTATCCACACGACATGTGGCCTGAATTGGAAAAGTGTTATGATGATCTCTTCATTGGCAAGAGATTCCGGAATAGTCCCCCATTCGAATCTCCGGGAGGGGACTGCCAAGGAGGAGGTTAACATGTGGAATGTCAGAAGCTTGAACGTGGTAGGGAAACTATAAAATCTGAAAAGAGCAATCCAAAGTCTCAATCTAGATATAGTAGAGATCAGTGAAGTGAAGTGGAAAGAAGACAAGGATTTTTGGTCAGATGAGTACAGGGTAACATCATCAGCAGCAGAAACTGGTATAACGGGAGTAGGATTCGTTATGAATAAGAAGGTAGGGCAGAGAGTATTTTACTGTGAACAGTTCAGTGACAGGGTTGTTCTTATCAAAATCGACAGCAAACCAACACCGACAACGATAGTTTAAGTATACACTACAGGCCATTAAAATTGCTACCACGAAGATGACGTGCTACAGACGCGAAGTTTAACCGACAGGAAGAAGATGCTATAATATGCAAATGATTAGCTTTTCAGAGCATTCAAACAAGGTTGGCGCCGGGGGCGACACCTACAGCGTGCTGACATGAGGAAAGTTTCCAATCGATATGCCTCGTGTAAGGAGGAGAAATGCGTACCATCACGATTCCGACTATGATAAAGGTCGGTTTGTAGACTATCGAGAGCACGGTTTATCGTATCGCGACATTGCTGCTCGCGTTGGTCGAGATCTAATGAGTGTTAGCAGAATATAGAATCGGTGGGTTCAGGAGGGTAATACGGAACGCCGTGCTGGATCCCAACGGCCTCGTATCACTAGCAGTCGAGATGACAGGCATCTTATACGCATGGCTGTAACGGATCATGCAGCCACGTCTCGATCCCTGAGTCAACAGATGGGGACGTTTGCAAGACAACAACCATCTGCACGAACAGTTCGACGACGTTTGCAGCAGCATGGACTATCAGCTCGGAGACCATGGCTGCCGTTACTCTTCACGCTGCATCACAGACAAGAGCGCCTGCGAGGGTGTACTCAACGACGAACTTGGTAGCACGAATGGCAAAACGTCATTTTTTCGGATGAATCCAGGTTCTGTTTACAGCATCATGATGGTCGCATCCGTGTTTGGCGACATCGCGGTGAACGCACATTGGAAGCAAGTATTCGTCATCGCCATACTGGAGTATCACCCGGCGTGATGGTATGGGGTGCCATTGGTTACACGTCTTGGTCACCTCTTGTTCACATTGAGGGCACTTTGAACAGTGGACGTTATATTTGAGATGTGTTACGACCCGTGGCTCTACCTTTCATTCGATCCCTGCGAAACCCTACATTTCTTTGAACAGTGGACGTTATATTTGAGATGTGTTACGACCCGTGGCTCTACCTTTCATTCGATCCCTGCGAAACCCTACATTTCAGCAGGATAATGCACGACCGCATGTTGTAGATCATGTACGGGCCTTTCTGGATACAGAAAATGTTCGACTGCTGCCCTGGCCAGCACATTCTCCAGATCTCTCATGAATTGAAAACGTCTGGTCAATGGTGGCCGAGCAACTGGCTCGTCACAATACGCCAGTGACTACTCTTAATGAATTGTGGTATCGTGTTGAAGCTGCATGGGCAGCTGTACCTGTACACACCATCCAAGCTCTGCTTGACTCAATGCCCAGGCGTATCAAGGCCGTTATTACGGCCAGAGGTGGTTGTTCTGGGTACTGCTTTCTCAGGATCTATGCACTCAAATTGCGTGAAAATGTAATCACATGTCAGTTCTAGTATAATATATTGGTCCAATGAATACCCGTTTATCATCTGCTTTTCTTCTTGGTCTAGCAGTTTTATTGGCCAGTAGTGTACATGCCGAGTCGCAAGCTGAAGATGAAGAGATAGTGAAAGCGTCTGAGGATATTGAGAAATAATACAGTACGAAAAACGAGATGAGAATCGTCATGGGGAACTGGAATACGGTTGTAGGGGAATTAGTAGAAGAAAAGGTTACAGGAAAATATGGGCTTTGGACAAGGAATGTGGCCGAACGGTTCTGGGTGCTTCAGTCCAGAATCGCGCTGCTGCTACGGTCGCAGGTTCGAATCCTGCCTCGGGCATGAATGTGTGTGATGTCATTACGTTGGTTATGTTTAAGTAGTTCTCAGCCTAGGGGACTGATGACCTCAGATGCTAAGTCCCATAGTGCTTAGAGCCATTTTAACCGTTTTTTGAAGAGGGGAGAAGGATTAATTGAGTTCTGTAATAAATTTCAGCTAGTAATAGCATATACTCTGTTCAAGAATCTAGAGGAGGAGGTGTACTTGGAATAGGCCAGGTAATAAGGGAAGATTTCAGTTAGATTACATCATCGTCAGACGGAGATTCCAAACTTAGATACTGGATTATAAGGCTTACTCAGGAGAAGATATAAACTCATGTAACAATTTAGTAGTGATGAAGAGGAGATTCAGTCTAAAGAGATTAGTCCGCAAGAATCAATATGCAAAGAAGCGAGATACGGAAGTGTTGACGAGAGATGCTTGAAGTTCCCTAAGTTTGTAGATACAGCAATGGGGAATAGCTCAGTAGGCAGTGCGGTTGACGAGAAATGGACATCTCTAAATAGGGCAATCACAGAAGTTGGAAAGAAAACAGTAGGTACAAAAAAGGTAACTGCAAAGAAACTGTGGGTAACAGAATAAATACTTTAGCTGATTGACGGCAGAAGGAAGTACAAAAATATTCAGGAATACAGAAATACAAGTTGCTGAAGAATGAAATAAACATGAAGTGCAGGGAAGCTAAGACGAAATAGATGCAAGATAAATGTGAAGAAATCGAAAAAGGACTGATTATTGGCAGGAATAACTCAGCATATAGGAAGTTCAAAACGACCCTCGGTGAAATTAACAGCAAAGGTGGTAACATTAAAAGTGCAACTGGAAATTCCACTGTTAAATGCAGAGGAGGGAGCGGATACGTGGAAAGAGTACATTGAAGGCCTCTATGACGGGGGAGATTTGTCTGATGTGATATAAGAATAAACAGGAATCGATTTAGTAGAGCTGGGGGATCCAGTATTAGAATCAGAACTTAAGAGAGCTTTGGAGGACTTAAGATCAAATAAGGAAGAAGGCATAGTTAACATTCAATCAAAATTTCAACATAATTGCGGAAAGTGGCAACAAACCGACTATTCACGTTGGTTGTTTGAATGTATGAGTCTGGCGAAATAGCATCTGACTTTTTAAAAAATATCATCACACAGTTCTGGAGATTTGGTTACGTTTTAGTTCACAAGGTACAGTGTTTTATTTATCATACAGTCGTAATTACAATAGAAAGTACTATTTTTATACTGGCAACATCATGTTAATCCTAAATGTACTTAATAATTAGGTCCATGCAGCTGTTATATACATTAGAGGGTCGGAACCCCTTTTCCTCTCGGAATTAAGAACGTCCTGGACTGCTCTCCTGTTTTAAATTCGGATAGGGAAAGTTACCAATTGACGTCGTTTTCGTCGTCACCTTTGCTGCTATTTCTCGCTACATGTCATCGCCTTCGAGCCAGCGCTCGCTGCCAGTCATAATCTTCGCATCCACATCTCGCCTTTGTCACTGATCATCGCGAGCCCGAATCCTCACCCCAGCCTTGGCCTCCATCAACCTCACCAATGTTTCATCGCCTGTTTATCATCGTCGCCTTCTATTGATCGCCACAGCCGCATCACGCCTTACAGCTGCTTCCATCCCTGCCACATCGGAAACAGTCTCATCGTTCACAACTTCACCAAAGCTCGTCACCATCGTCGCAGCTCCGCTGTGGAGCCACTAACCGCAGTCACGCCATTCTTGACTCTCCGCCACCCGCCAAGTATCATTTGCAACAGATGTCTTCACGAGCCTTACCTCATCTAGCTTCACTACACCGGCCAACACAAACCATTGTGAAGGACCTGCACAACTTCCAGATAACCGTCAACAATGTCATATCCTGCCACCCTCTTACCACAACCACCCTTCCCTCCAACAACCGTTAACAAACTTAAATAACGTCAAACCAATCCTGCTCCCACACCTAAAAACATGCCAACTGAACATAACTCGTCTTATGGAGACAACTCCTCCTTCTTCAGCATCTTCCCCTACCATTCACACCTTCATCACCTCCAACCGTTATCGTAAGTTTCTTAAACCCAAATTCCTCACCTACGAAATTAAAAAATACCTACCAAGCCTCCACATTCAATGAATCTTACTAAAGTCTCTAAACCCCAACTTCCATATTGCCCTCCTCTCCAAAATTCCTCACATTACCTTTGGTCCCAAAGCTTCCTTAACACCTCTCACCACTACCCCAGAGCCAAACACTCAACCTCCTCACCATCGTCCCACCCTCACCACGGTGATCACAGGAGTTGACTTTGAGATAACAGATGAGGAAGTGGCATCTGAACTACCACCCATATTTAGAAGTCCAAAAAAGCCTACGGATCAATAACGACCTGTGCCCCACTCCCTTCATCCATGTCTTCTCTGAATTTGCCCCCTCCATAGACCTCCTTAAAGAGGGAGCCCTGATCTACCACAACTGCCACAAGGTGAAACCCTCAAAATGCCAAAAATATCTCTGTTACAGTGACCACCTTACTACAGATTGTAAAAACCAACCAATCTGTCGGTCCACACTGCAAAGCCCTAACCTAGGATCCAATCCTAACTGTAACACCTGCGATGACTCCCACCCCACATGCTCAGTGAAATGCAAATCTAAGCCACAGCCTACCAAACCTGAGCTCGTTGTCCCGATCCGTCCCATTGATAGCCCCACTCACTCAAAAAATCCCTCTGCTCAACTCCCACTGCTGAAGATATCAAAATCATTACACCTGTGCTCCGAAACTTCCATCCATTACAATGTCCACACTTCCTCCAACAAATCTCAAAAGCCAAGCCACCTGCTCCTACAACAAGGACCTCCTTCTATGAACGTCCTCAGATCTCATCCACACAGCCACTCTTACCCTTATAATGGCGCGACAGTACTACAAAATCCTGCTCCACAACATCTTCCCCTCACCTATAAACTACTTTAATGCATACCCTATCGAAGCACAATGTCTACTCCTTTATCCTTAGTGAAACTTTCTTCCCGCTCTACCACACCACCCAGACCCCTTCCTATATCCTCCACCAGACAGGTCACCTCCTTACCTTAGCCAGAATGGAGCTGCAATTGGCCTCAACCATACGTCTTCATTATTTGGTGGATGTACTCCAATCTCTGTCTTCCTGTACAGGTTTTGCCCTCTACAGCTCTCTCTAGTACCATGGAAGTCATTCCCTCATGTCTTAACAGATATCCTAACATCCTGTTCCTTCTCTTTGTCAGCAATTTCCACATATTCCTTTCCTCTCCGATTCTGCGCAGAACCTTCTCGTTCCTTATCTAATCAATCCAACGTTCGTCTGTAGCACTACAACTCAAATGCTTCGAATGTCTTCCGTTCGGTTTTCCCACAGTACATGTTTCACTACCATAGTATGCAGTCCTCCAAAAACATATTCTCAGAAATTTTTTCCTCAAATTCAGGCCTGTGTTTGATACTAGGAGACTTCTCCTGGCCAGGAGTGCCCTCTTTGCCAGTGCTAGTCTGCTTATGACGTCCTCCTTGCTCCGTGGTTCAAATGGTTCAAATGGCTCTGAGCACTATGGGACTCAACTGCTGAGGTCATTAGTCCCCTAGAACTTAGAACTAGTTAAACCTAACCAACCTAAGGACATCACACACATCCATGCCCGAGGCAGGATTCGAACCTGCGACCGGAGCGGTCTCGCGGTTCCAGACTGCAGCGCCAGAACCACGCGGCCACTTCGGCCGGCCACTCCTTGCTCCGTTCGTCAATGGTTATTGTGCTGCCTAGGCAGTAGAATTCCCTAACTTCATCCATGTCGTGGCCGTCAATTATTTCTGCTACTTCTCATTAATTTCATCTTTCTACGATTTACTCACAATCCGTATTTTGTACTCACTAGACTGTACATTCCGTTCAGTAGATCCTGTAATTCTTCTTCACTGTCACACAGGGGAACTATGTCATCAGCGAATCGTATCATTGGTATACTTTCACCTTGAATTTTAATTCGATTCTCTCCGAAGTATGGATTGATCAGTAGAGCCGAAAGACTATACACCTTACACCCTTCTGAATTGGGGCACGTCTGTCTTGGTTGTCCACTCTTAGTATTCTCTCTTGGCTCTTGTACATATTGTATACTACCCGCCTCTCCATATAGTTTACCGCTATTTTCCTCACAATTTCGAACATCTTGCACCATTTTACATTGTCGAACGCTTTTTCCAGGTCGATAGATACTATGAACGTGTCTTGATTTTTCTTTAGTCTATCCACCGCAACATCAGAATTGCTTCTCTGGTTCCTTTACCTTTCTTGAAGCCAAACTGATCGCCATCTAACACACCCTCAAATTTCTTTTCCATTCTACTGTATATTATTCTTGTCAGCAATTTGGATGCTTGAGCTGTTAAGCTGATTGTGCGGTAATTCTCGCATCTGTCATCTTATTTAGTCTTCGGAATTGTGTGGATGACAGTATTCCGAAAATGGTATGGTGTGTCGCCAGATTCAAACATTCTACACAGCAACGCGAATATTCGCTTTGTTACCACTTCCCCCAACTATCTTAGCAATTCTGACGGAATGTTATCTACCTCTTATGCCTTATTTGATCGTAAGACCTCCAAAGCTCTCGTAAATTCTGATTGTAATACTGGATCACGCAGCTCTTCTAAAGCGACTCCTGCTTCTTCTTCTATCACTTCAAACAAATCTTCCCCCTCATAGATGCCTTCCAGGTTATCTTTCCACATATCCGCGCTCTCCTCAGCATTTAACAATGGAATTTCGATTTTTCTCTTAATGCTACCAACCTTGCTTTTAATTTCACCGAAGGATATTTTGACTTTCCTACGTGCTGACAAGGGCCTTCCGACAATCATTTCTTTTTTGATTTCTTCATATTTTTCCTGCAGCCTTTCGTCCTAACTTTCGTGCACTTGCTGTTTGTTTAATTCCTCAGCGACTCATATTTCTGTACTCCAGAATTTCTCTTGACATTTCTGTACCTTTTTGTTTCATCAACCAACTGAATTATTTCTTCTGTTACCCACGGTTTCTTCGCCGTTACCTTCCTTCTACCTATTTTTTCTTCCTAACTTCTCTGATGGCCCTTTTCAAAGACGTCCTTCGTCTTCAACAATATTTCCTATTGAGCTGTTCCTTATTGCTGCGTCTATAGCCTCTGAGAACTTCAACTGTACTTCGCCATTCTTAGCACTTATGTATTCCACTTCTTTGCGTACTGAATCTTCCCGGCTAAACTCTTAAACTTCAGGATACTCTTCATCACTACTATTTGTGATCTGAGTCGATATCTGCTCCTGTATAAGCCTTACAACCCAGTATTTGACTTCGGAATCTCTGTCTTCCCGTGGTGTAATTTAACTGATAATTTCTCGCGTCACCTGGTCTTTTCCAAGTATATCTCCTCTGAAACGTGGGCACTTACTGGAATTAAGGAAAACTTGGAAGCAAGGACTCACCAATATAACTTTCTTTTCACACAACCTGTTCATTCAACAATATACAACCACAAATGTTTTATTTTCTTTTTACAAAACATACAAATCTGCAAAATTCTTTTGATTTTAAATCTTAAGATGAATGAGGTTTTGCAAAAGAAATCAAAACAGCAAACAATGACTATAATTACAAGAAGGGTGAAACAGCTGTGTTTACTACCGCGCTGGACACAGGCTCTCTTATTAAATGCCCTTCTGCCACACATGAAAACTCTATAAGCACCATTGATGACAAGAGTGATTCAATTACTGAAAACTGATTACGTAATTTTTAATTTGAAAGCTGTATGTCGAATTGCTTTGGGTTAAGATGCGCACCTGTGCTTAAAGATTAAACATATTAGGAAACAATATGACAATGACAAGGCTTACTTCAGAGCCACCAACCTCTTAATTTCAATCGGCAACCAAGGTGCGACTGGATCCCAACCCATCCCTTTTCACAATCTTATTTCGACTAAAGCCCTGGTGACAGTTGGCTGTTAATATTTTCAAAGGTAACTGGCTGTCAGTTATTAAGACCGCTCTGAAGGAACGTCTTAGAACATTACTTGTGAACACTTATTACAAGAGAACACACTCGGTGAAACCACAAAATCCAGCTAAAATATAGCAATAATGACGCGGTATTCGTAACACAGCAAAGCACAGCTTACTACTACAGGTTGTTCTGATTACAATTACAATCAAAGAATTGAACCTGTTAACATCTAAATCTAACCACAAGGTCACTATTTTGTTTAACGGCAACCTGCGCCTTAGTACAATTGTTCCGGCTGTATTTACGACCAGAAGCTGATTCATCAGAACATTAATGACTGGGTATAAATCAGAGAGGAAATGCAATATAATAGCGGGACAAATTTTCAAACGACAACTAGTGTCTTAGTACAATACTAAGGCCTTGTCAAGTCATTTAACTTTTATTTTTATATTGTTGATTCATCTAACTTTTTTATTTAAAAACAATTAAGTCTCACTTCTGTTCTTAAAAATTGTGAAAGACAATACTAAGTGGTATTATGTATGACATTTTGTAATCACATAACTATGATGAACAATTTCTGTGAATGCAGTTGAGAACGTGAAAGTGAACCGGCTAAACTCATACGAGACAGCGGGAGCAGCGAGGAGAAGGGCTAGTTGTAAACTGGCGGGTTTCCCAGCAGGACACACTGTCAACCAGGCCACTTCGGAAGCGCGGTCGACACACAAAAGAAGGGTACGCGGCAAACACTTTCCCTTGCACCCGCAGCTAATGGCTGGCCGCACCAGTGCGACCCCCTGTGGAGGCGATGACCTGAGATGGCCGAGAGGTCCACCGCGCGGAAATCCATCTGCTGGCAACGCACCACACGCACCCGACCGTGACGAGACGGCCGCGGTGAAACGACAAAAGACAGGGGAAAAAGGGGCGTGGAGCCTTTTGACAGGTACTGTCCAGAGAAACTTGCAGACGTCAACGACGCCTATCGACATTTCCTGACTGATGCCCACTGTCAAGCAACAGTAAATTATGGTTCGATGTTCTCTGGTCGCTAAGGGTGGCACAAAGAAGAGCCATTAAGTGTCATCCTTGCCCAGGAATATCAACCTGGCGTGTCAAATGAGGATACCGCACGAATTTGACAATACAAACATGGAACCAAATCGAGATGTACGTGACACGCAACAGATGGACAAAATTCCCTACTGACAGCTGTGGCGACGAACCCTCCCCCCCTCTAACATCGTGCCTCGGAACAGTGAAACTACTGGGTGTGCCAGTGAACAGTGATTATACAGTTCTTAGTCCAATGCATATACGTGTGTTCTTTCAGAGAAACTTTGATCGTGTATTTTGCCAGGGTTCGATTTATTGGTGTTTTTTTTAGTAGACTGACTCTTGTATTTTGCAGGTGTTTTATTTATTGGTGTTTTTTTTAGATGTTGACTATTGTACTTTCAGAGCTTTTTTATTTATCAATGTTTGTTTTTGTGTGATGTATTAGATTTGTGATATTTTGTTTCGTAAATTCATTCCTGTGGCATTGCTTCGTTTATCAGATAGCTATTCATTCTCATTGGACTGTGATCGATTAGCCTTTGCATGGGGCATATTTATAGTGAGGAACCCCATAAGGATAACAATCACATAATTAATTGTAGTTTCAGTATCATGACAGTGATCATTGTTTGCTAACTAACTGAAATATAGTAGAGTCATTGAATTAGTGCCACAAAGTTATTCTAATTCTACAAATTATTAGTTTTATAAGATATAGAATTTTTTTGTGATAACCACTTTGTAAAACATGTTTTTCCTTTTATCTTTTTGCTTTTGCGGATTGTGCATTGTAATGTTGTGCTTTATAATACTCATGTTATTTTCATGATCTTTTTTAATTGCTGTGCCACCTTTGCTATTTTCATAAATTTTACCTGTTAGTAAGCAGTCATAAATTTTCCCGTGATCAGTTGGTTCTTGCAATGAGAAAATACTGGTGAACTCCATAAGGGTAAAAACCAGGAATTGTTTTCATATTAATGACACAGGGACCATTGTTTTTACTTGCTGACCGAATTAGGTCTACACGATCTTTTACATAGGTGTCACAGATTGTGTTTTTTTTCTGTTTGAAATTGGTAGATTTTAAAGATTTGTTGAAATTATTGTGTTTTAGCAAGTAGCTGGTTACCTTTTTCATTTTCTTTACATTTTTGGTTTAAGTAGGATGTGAAAAGCCTGCTTTGGAATGTCCTAGCATGGCCAGAAAATTCCCTGCACAGTCTTTTCCCGGAGTGTTGGGGTTATGAAAGGTCTCTGTTGGATTCCTTTCATGTTAACTTCTTAAATCTGTTGTCATTTACGGCATAAATTACTCTTCTAAATTTACTGTGGTGTTTCTATCTGGGAGAAGACTGAGCAGTGAAACGTGTTACTTTTACACATAAACAAGAATGATCTGTCACACTACCACACTTTAAAACACAGTTTATAGGTAGTTCATGTCACACAGTCCCATACGGAACCTACATCCGCTTTCTTTTATATACTGTATATGATAAAATACTGTCACCCCCTTCCCTTCTGTGTGAAAGAATGAATGAGCAAATGTATTTCTAGTTGCATACTGGATGGTAGCAGACAAGCCTGTCTGCTAGAGAACAGTAGGACCAACGTCGGAACAGGTAGGTACGCTTTCTAAAAGAAAAGAGGTTTCTATCCTTAGTATGGTCCTGTCCGTCCCTTGTCATGTTGGTATAGGAAGCTGTCTCTCTGGCCACTTCCGTTTGTATTTGTGAGCCACCCTCAGGAAGGGACGACGGCAGTCTGTCCGCGGCGAGCGTCTGAAGTGGTAAGATCTCCAGCCAAGCGCGTGTCTGCTAAGTCTGTAGGACAATGGATTTCTTAAATTCAGCCTAACTGAAAATTTAATCACCTGTATTTCAGGTTTAGCTCTAAAGTATCTAATGTTATCTTAAATTGCAACGCAGTGTAATTCGAGTGTGAAGTTCAGAATATATTCCGGTAGTTGCTTTGTCACTACTTTGTGAGTAAAGTGGAACCATGTGTTGATCAGTAACTCTAACTAAGATCATCAATCTTAAATGCGAATGTGCGTGAGATTATAACGTCTCGTCTTGACAATATTTTTCAATATAACAACTTTTCTTTATGTTCAACCCACGTGGGGTGTACTTTGTGAGACCAGTACCACGTGCTTATACAACTGTGACCCATCAGGTTAATAGTAAGACGATAGTAACCAGTTCGAAGTTTCTCTTTAGTAAATTGCGTTTCGATGTAATTTATTTTAATTATCAAAATTATTGTGGAGTTACACTCTTTGTGTAAACCAAGTTGACCACGTGAGGCATGTGATGTAAGCATCAAAGTAGCCCTCAGCTACTCTTTTCGGGAAAATTTCACAGAGAGTTAGTATGAATTTAGTATATCAGTGTATGGTAATCTCATGACGGACAGGGCTGCGCTACGAACGTAACTTCTTTGGGTGAAAATTGAATCGGTTGGTTGTGGTTAATTTTCTCTTGCATATGTTTCAACGTTTTTCGTGTGTTATTTTATGAATGCAATGTTGTACGCAATCTTCCAATCTTGGCTCCATATTTGATGTGTTCCGTAAGATTACAAACTCACATTTTCACAGTCCTAAACAAGGCAGCAGCTTAGTTATGACTCACGTTTAATATGCTGAAATTTCAATGATCAGTGTTAAAATAAATGTCCAAATATAAACTGATTTATTTCTTTTTATTTAAATTTTCTTTTATATATATATATCACCGGTTGTCGTATGACTATTAAAAGATTATAATTAATGTTAGTCTGGTTGGGAATTTGGTAAGCTAGACTGGATACCTGGTGAAACAGTTGCTCAGTAATGCAAGGTTAACTTCCCCAGACAGCTCACAGCTTTTAACCCGCTTTTATTGTCTATCAGCACCGCTTTCATAGCAAAATAAAGCAACAACATTACAGCCTGTATTTACGACCAAAGAGCCGACCGAGTAAAACTCTGAGGGTCGGGTACGAACCAGAAAATAATAAGTAGGGCAGGTAGACAATGACAGCAATCACCACGACGATTACAGAATGTTACTCCCCTTCATCAGCAGGCTGTTCCATGGATCCGCGGTGCGTCGCAGCGGTTACTGAGTGTTGCCGATGAAAGACAGGTAGAAGACGGCAGTCAGGCCACGAGAGGTCTTCCGACACGAATGTTGCCAACCAAACGACTGCTGCTTGCAGTCGCCGCTGAACCCGGTGAAGTACTCCGGTATCTTCGCTCTGCCCAGGCCCTCCTTGCGCTGCTCGTGGCTTCGGCCGCTCGGACCTCGTGACACCTCGTGTGGCGACGCTGCCGCCAGTGCCCAAACTTGGTGCTCCTTTGTCGGGCCAGCGAATCCCGTATATACCGACAAGCAAAGGCCTTCTAAAGACACAACCAACAGATGCCAACTCTTCCTCATAGATATTGGCAATGGGGCCGCAAGAAGGATTGTTGATACTACACCTGAGCCAGTGGCGCCATGACTCGTCCTCTCCTTGTGATTCTTGAACAGAGTTTTCGCTATTATTAGCTGAAGTTTGTTACAGAACTCAATTCGTCTTTCTCCTCTCTTATTGCATGTCCCAAGCCCATATTCCCTGGCAAACTTTTCTTCTACTCCTTCCCTAGAACTGCATTCCAGTCCCTTTCAATATCCTCATTTACCTTCTCTATCTCTTCATCTTCAGCTTTCGACGTCGGATGTATATCTCAGTTATCGTTGTAGGTGTTGATTTGCTTTAGATTCTGATAAGAAGAACACTATCACTAAACTGTTCACAGTAACACACTCTCTGTCATACCTTCCTATTCATAACGAATCCTGCTCCTGTTATACCATTTTCTGCTGCTGTTGATAGTACCCTATACTCATCTGGCCATAAATCGTTGTCTTCCCTCCATTTCACTTCACTGACCCCTGCTACATTTAGCTTGAGCCTTTGCATTTCCCCTTTTCAGATTTTCCAGCTTCCCTTCAACGTACAAGCTTCTGACATTCCATGCCCCAACTCGTAGAATGTTATTCTCATTTTTCTCATGGTCACCTCCCCTTTGGCAGTCCTCTCCCAGAGATCCGAATGGGGGAATATTCCAGAATCGTATTCGGTTACAGGCCAAATTGGTCTGTAACGCAATGGTTTCCATTATCTTGTGCATCCTCATGTCGTTGATAATTGCTGATTATTCTGGCTTGAGGGGTAGTTTCCCACAACAAAGACGAGAGAGTGCCCTGAACCTCTTTCTGTTACTCTCCTTCCTTGTCAAGGCCATTAGCCGAATGAGCGGGACTTCTTATGCCGGAAGTCTTCGGCCGCCAATGCTCATTATTAATCAAAATGTAAGCGGCGGCGGGTTTCGAACACGGGGCCGAGGACATTTTTATTATTTACCTTCCTCCTCCTGGATGCTCTGCCATCAACTTCTCAGCCGTCCTCACCCAGATCGAGCACCTACACATCTCTTACAATGTCCTGAAACTACTTTCAAATAATGTCCACTCCAGAAATCACCAATCCTGGTATGCTGCCGTGACTTCATAAACACATACCTCCATCCCTACACCTACACACACACCATATCCCAACGCAACTTCAGTCAACTCCCAGAATATTAGATATGCCCCAATATTTATCACTCCTACAACTTTAACTCTTACCCACTATCCCACTTCATGTCACGGCTCCTCTATACTTCTCCTTCTCCATCCATCCCCATCCCTCTTGCAACTACTGCCCCACCCACTCGACACAGTCTCTCTCACCCTATGTCTTTCCCACTAATCACCACAGCTCCTACCTCTCATCTCCGTACTTTTGCTATACAACAGACCCCTATCTTCATAGCCACTCTCCTCAACACTATGGGATATACTCTCAGCTCCAACAATACCTCTCCTCCTAGAGCCGAATGAGTGGGACTTCTTATGCCGGAAGTCTCCGATGCTGATTATTAATCAAAATTTAAGCGACGGCGGGTTTCGAACACGGGGCCGAGGACATTTTTATTATTTACATATTTATTATTTACATTTTTTACGAAGAACTTCATCTTCCCGCTATGTGTTTTTGAAATGAATACATTTCAGTTGTTTTTAACTGTCCGTCTTTGATTTTAAATTTAAAATAGAAAACAGCTGGAAGTTTTGTTTGTATTTCTCATTGTATATTTTCTAATTCGCCTGGCTCAAGAGGGAAGGATTGTACCTCTGGCAGCCCATACCACGCCCAGATGGAGCGATGGGGATGAAATAACAAAAAGAAAGAAAAGCAGCTTTTAAATAGATATTACAGTGTAAGAGATTCAATGAATATTGGCTGGTTTAGTGAAATTCATATGGGCTAGTCGGCGCCATCTGAAATGGTTATTTGATGATTACGTGCATATATTCGCTTGGATGTTGTTTTAAAATTTGGCTCTGGATGTTCATGTTTAATAAGTTGTCTTTTTACAGGTATGAAGAGGAGAGAAAAAATGAAATAATAAAATATAAGCATCGATAAATCAGTTAACTCTGTCAGCCACCCGTTTATAATTTGAAAGTGACTTCCCCATAGTGGCGCCACCTGCTGGCCATTACTTACTTCGACATATAACAACATTTTTAACCAGTCTGTCGGACATCCGTATCAGGTATGTGTTTTCATATTGACAATGCACCTAATTTAGAATGTTCTATGCTTTTTGGTGACTATTTTCAAAAATATTTTGTTATCCTTTCTTGATTTTTCAGTTTTTCATCTTTTGTAGGCTGTTGTTGTGCAAGAAACGCTTGTGTTTTATCCACCAAATATTCATAAAGATCATGAACTTGTACAGGAAATTCATTGTATTTATTAATAAATTTATAACTTGTTTAATAAACAAAATATCACAATAAATGAAAAGCGCTAGTTACCTTTTGTTCTACAGTATCACTTTTATTGTGTTAACCATTTTTCGGCTTACAAGGCTATCTTCAGACATTTACTGAATATTGTCACCAAAGAAGCTACAATGCTTGTAAACACCACTGGAAGAGAAGTTACACGCCTAGATTGAAGCAGAAAAGTACAGTAAATAACATCTATGACAATGTGGTGGTAATGCAAAGTAAAAAGTAAAAAATTGAACAGTAAATGAATAGAAACGGAGTAAACAGGAAAAAACTTTAACACAAAAGAGGATCAGCAAGCCTATCACATCACCTTATATTAATAAACAAAACCAATCAAATAAAATACAATTAGCACTTAACAAACCTACTTCAGGAGGTATAAAACATGGAGAGTGATACAGAAACCTATTAAAAGAAGAAAGAAATATCAATGTAACTACAAAATATATAAGGAACTTAAGCAATGTCAATAAGACAAACCGAAATGAAAAAATGCAGGAAAACGGAGGAGTGTGAGGGAACATACAGTAAATGCAATCTTTGAGAGAGTGGTCGCACTGCATTCTAAAACGTGAAAAAGGCTGAACAATACACAAATACAAAGGCAGCAAACAAGAAAAATATTAAAATTATTCTCAAAACTCTGACTATTTAACAGTACGCATTAAATAAATGAACCAAGTAAAATAAAATCATTATTTGATGAGACAGCTACTAGAGGTATTAAACATAGAAAGTAATACAATTACCATTCAAAAGAAAGCCTTAACAATTGAAACTACAGTCTATATGGATTACATAGACAGTTTCAATAAAATAATACTGGAAAATAGGGGAATATGTAGAACATACAGTGTGGGAAGTTATCAAAAACAGAGAATGATGTGAAGTGTTGAGCTGTGTCTGGTCATTTAGGATGAGATCTGGACTGTGAGCAAGATGTTTGTTAATTTCCAGGGCTTCCAGCAGGTTGAGTTCATGGCCTTTGTTAGCTAAGAGAAGGTCATGGGACTCTGGCTAGTAGTTGTGACCCTCACTCGGTACATGATCAGCAAATGCAGAGTAAGAATTTTGCAACCTCAAGCTGCGTTGATGTGGTATCATCCTAGTTGCTATGCCTCTGCCTGACTGACCAGTGTAAAACTTATTGGAATCAGTACGGGTAATTTTGTATACCCCTGTTGGCTAATAATTGTATCTTTTCCTTACTACTGAAAATAATCGGGCTGTGGAATTCTTAACATAATAGGACAGCCTATAGGTGCAGGCTGTCGGTGGTTTCAGTGATACCTCTCCTAGATATGGTAATGTACACCGTTTCTTGCAGACAGTGTATGGAGATGCAGATGGGGCATAGATGAGGGGTATAATTTAACATTTTTGTTTCCCATGTAAGACGTGGCCAATAAGGACATGACTGTAGCGACTGGTTGAGACAGTAAATTTTATTGTATCTAACTCTGCTTTAAAATCATCTGTGGACATGGGAACAGATAAGAGACCGTGTACCATTGAGTGGGAGGCTCCTTGTTTGTGATTTATGGGATTTTGTGAGCGTGAAGATATTGCTGTGTCTGTAGTTGTAGTTTTTGTATAAATTTTTAAATATTGTGTCTGTCTACTGATGTCGATGGTGAGATCTAAGTTGGTGCGTTTCCTCATAATCAATGTAGCACCTTTACTGCTCTAGTTCATGAGCATAATAAACCACAGGCACATGAATGGGTAGTGGCAACAAGGTGAATGCATTTTTGAGGCGTTTTCAAGTGAAGTACATCGGTACCTGGCTCGCGTGATTTGTTGCTGAGCGATGCAGAGCTATTAAGTTTCCGCACACTTGTCGCGTCCGACTATTAGCGAACAGCATTCCGAGGAAGGCGTTTCGAGCCACTGGGGGCTCCACAGCGGCCTGCAACGGGGCGGTTGGCGTTAATTGGTCACTTAACGCGCATTCCTTACGTGCCCTGGATGAGAAATGCCGCCGATCGTATCGTCCCACGCCCAGCCATGCGTTGCGGTGAATTTACAGACTGAAGTGAACAGCGCTTTTGTTCTTCTCCGATTTCTTCATCTCTGCTTCCGTGTGCATTACAGATTTATTAACACAGTTCACATTAATTTTTCTAGCTGCTTAATAACATCCGGTAAAATAGAGAGAAACTGGGACTGTCTTGTAATATTTTAGAAAACTCGACAGCGATATTGCTACAGGATGGGATTTTAAGACCTGAATGTGGAGGTAACTATGCGTGGTGTGAAAAACGGGTTAGCTTGGAATGAAATGATGCTGCCGGATTAAATTCGGCTGCAGTTATTGTAGTCACCAGTCCGAAGACTGGTTTGATGAAGGAAGCTCTTCTCGCTAGCTTGCCTTCCGAATGTTTCCATACCTGCGTAACTACTACACCCTACATTCAAGCCTTGCTCTTTTTCTACAAACTCTCCTAACTCCTTGACATAAGCAAATTAACTTTCATTTAATGCCTTATAATGTGCCCTATCAACCAACCGATCCTTTTAATCAAGGAGTACCAAAAGTATCTTTCCTCCCTATTGTGATTCAGTACAACTTCATTAGTTACTTGAGCCGCTTATATAATCTCTAACCTTATTTTGTTACATAACATCTAGAAAACATGTATTCTCTTATTATGTGTACTGCTAATCACCCATTGATTCTCTTCCGAACTAGCTTACACGTGCAATAGCTTAAATTGAATCAAAAATTTGTTGAAGTTTTAGACTTTTTATCGACTAAACGGACAACTATAAATTATCTGATAAGACGTACATAAAGGTGCATAAATAACTATTTCTCAGTAACTATTATTCGATTAGAATGAATATTCAGTGTAGTAAATACGGATGTAAAATTCTTAGGTCAGTAATTAAGTATTAACATTTTGAAACGCGATGTGTACAAGGCGAGGATTCATGGGGTGCCGAGTGGTAAGCACTGCGTGCGTATGTGTGCAGACGTGGAACTGAGTCATGACTGAAGAGGCGATATTTTGATAGTGCCCGTACTGTGCCGATTGAAATGATATTTGGTGTGGTTGTTTCATTTATTGTGCAAAGTCATGTCTCAAAACTATGAATCACAGAGTGCAGAAGTTTCCGGTCATAATCCAAGAACCATGGGAACTTTAAGATTTATGGCTCCTGTAGGTAATGTCGTCTGCCACATACTATTCCTTCAACTTTGAGATGTGTAGAGCTTGACAAATACGTCACCAAAAATCTGCAACGACACTACAGCATCTTCAACAATGAAGGGAAGAAGGTTTTTGTAAATTTAATTGTGCTTAGAATTGTTCAAAATATTATCGTCACTTAACATTGAGCAACTTTTGAATATAGGCAGATTCTTAGGCAGCTTCTTAAATTCATTCTTTTAGTGTTACTCACGTAATCGTGTTTTCTGATCATCAGTTTTATAAATGGTCCTGTATAAATCCACACAATTTGAAACATCGTCATAAAATCCAACTCATCACCAGAAATAATTTACCATACATTCAGATTAAATTCAAACGTAAATCTTCTGTGGCTTAAAGAGATACTATATTTTCAGTTAAATGTTGTGGTCGCTTTGATAACTTACTGATGGTTAACTTTACTTGAAAATAGTTTCACAGTTTATTGAGTAATTCAACCACTTTAAAGATGGTGGCCATCGTCCATTGTAGTACTTTCACAGTTTGCATCCATTTTGTCATTACGTAAACGTAAAATTTGACAAAAGATATTAAACTTAATTTCAGTAATACTAACATTCTTCCTGAACTTCACTTAAAACTTCCGGGCTGATAGGCCGTGGTCGAAGTATAAAAATGTCTCCTAACGTTTCGTCTCCGACTGCGGGAGACATCATCGGAGGTAAAGCGGCGAACATTGTATGATCATTCTTCCTGAAATCAAGTTCGGAGCTGGCGAACTAAATCTTCATAGGACAATGTTTTTACAATGGGATTGTCATACGGAAAGGTAATACCAGTTTCCTTCGAGACTTCAAACTCCTTACTGCTGTGATGAAGACAAAACGATATTGTAAGAAATACAGGGTGGGCCAAATGAAAGTGGCCCTGGAATGTATGCATATAACTACAAGGTGTTGCTGTTAATAAGTGGACATCTCACACAAATTCATTAAAGAAATTCCTATTAATTAGGCTAATACACTGCCCCCCTCCCCTTCCCCTGCTGCGGCGCGGTTACGTTCGTCCATTAACTGCACCTACATGTGAACTCGTTGCACCAGATCGCCGGTAGGAAAGCCGAGCAGAAACCTACTGTACTGCAACTCGCACCAGGCTGCATACAAAGTAACTATTCTATGAGTCGGGAAAAGTCTTAATTTTGAATGAAAGATGGCAGTACTGGCGACACTTCGGTATATTCTGACCCTTGAGAGGTACACGTTGAGTGCCAAGCCCGTGCTAATGTTAACACGTTCATGCACAAACACTTTCCTTCACGTTAGCAAGTTTCTGGTAACGCATTTCCCGAAATCTGAACAGATATTAAGCCGGGATTGTTCTTAAATAAAAATGCTCGCCACACTATAAAGGTTATCAGTGTCTAATGCACTACTTTCATTTTCACTCGCATTAACTTTCCTTTTACCATATTCCTACTTAACATATTACGTTACAAAATTCTCCGTCGTCTGCATTCACACTGTCTTAAAACTTCCTCACACTAGTTCATACAGTGTTCATCAGTAGATCAAAGATCTCCATATTTACTTTAGAGCGCATTGACGCATCATTCACACTCGCTGTGGCCGAACGGTTCTAAGCGCTTCAGTCTGGAAGCGCGCTGCTACGGTCGCAGGTTCGAATCCTGCCTCGGGCTTGGATGTGTGTGATGTCCTTAGGTTAGTTAGGTTTAAGTAGTTCTTAGTCTATGGGAATGATGACCTCAGATGTTAAGTCCCACAGTGCTTAGAGCCATTTGAACCATAAATAAACAAACAAGCTTTCTTTCTTAAATGTCTCTGTGCACACTGGACTCTGTTGGTCAAAATTCTTAACTACATTACAGTTATTTCTGTTTAGTTCTGTCCGCTATTGTACTCTATGACAATTAGAACTACGTACTCGACTAAACCTGATTCACACCACCTGTCACTGTACATGCATGAGTCACTCCTCGCTCTAGACAGGAGCGATATGAGGCGCCACGCCTCACCTCGTTAATTACCACAGTTCCTATCGCGCTACAGATAATTTATGGAGTAAATTATGTTATGGCCCTGTTTGTGTTCATCTTTAGTTGTACCTTCGACATAATTCTATATATTATAATTTAGTAGATGATCACTCTTACCAGGCAGAGGGCCATGATAGCAAAGGTGAAATTCAAATTGGCATAGCAAAGTGGTCAGTTGTGAGAATTCCTAAAGTATTAAAAGACAGCCCGCATCTCGTGGTCGTGCGGTAGCGTTTCTCGCTTCCCACGCCCGGGTTCCCGGGTTCGATTCCCGGCGGGGTCAGGGATTTTCTCTGCCTCGTGATGGCTGGGTGTTGTGTGCTGTCCTTAGGTTAGTTAGGTTTCAGTAGTTCTAAGTTCTAGGGGACTGATGACCATGGATGTTAAGTCCCATAGTGCTCAGAGCCATTTGAACCATATTAAAAGACACAAATATTAAATGGAACGTAAATAAAAAGTAACTTGGGTAATCAGCTGTTGAGTGAATTCGCATACAGGAATGGGATCAACTATCAAGTTATAGAGCCCTACAATCTTTCTGAGTGAGAGTGTCTTACCATGTTACGTCTCACTGCTACAAACAGTACTGATCGGGAATGAGAGAGCCCTTGATACAGATCACACATGCAAGACCTGGCTGTGTATGACGACAGCCCGACAGCGTAAACTGGGAGGGGTCAGATTAATTAGACAAGCCCCTACTGCGCCGGTGCTGCAGATACATTACCACTTGCAAGACTGGCCACTCGCCGGCAGCTCGGAGCACAGCCGGCATGGTAACTCAGCGTGTTCCGTCAAGGGTTAGCTGCCCTCTGTAATAAAAAAAATTAAAAAAACTGAGTTAATGGATCAACGACGAACAAAAACGGGTGTCTTGCGACGTCAGCCCCGAGCAGATACAACGAACAAAAACGAACAAAGTGAGATCAATAAAAAAAAAGCACAGGAATGATGCTGCAGCTGCTCTCAGTGGCGGTCCGTGCCCGTGTAAACATCCGACCGAAACAGTGCGAGCACACAGTGACAAACAGTACCGACTGTTGTTACCACGCGGTAACAGGCAGGCTCTGTCCGGATTACCATGACAGTAATACTTCCGATTCTTGCGATCAGCTTCACCCTGGCTGACCAGACGGGAAGAACTCTAACGTTCACTCTGGCAGTCTAGAAGCGAAATATAACCGATCTCTCCGGCCGTCCAGAAGCGGATCCCATGGACTCCTCACTTCGCCTTCACACCGAAAGATTAGGGCGTAGTCCCCACCGTGCAGGAAAATCTCCAATCGTGTGAGGACACAGAAACAGCTGCCAGTCATACTCTTATATTTATACATTCCTTTCCGCTTCAAACAATATCATGATTTCCTCCATACATTTCCTGCCGCGTGACAGGCACTGTGATAGTTAAACGGGGGCTTGAGTGTATTAGCCTAAATAATACGGATTTCTTTAATGAATTTGGATGACATGTCCATCTCTCAAACTCGACACCTCGCATAATTACACCCCGTGACGCGCACACCATGTGAACGCCCCCGCATGATCCACGCCGGTTTTGAGAGTAGTGCGGGCTGTGTCAGTGCGAACAGAGAAGTGAAAAGGGGCAGATGGTACTCACAGTGGAGCAGCGGGCGTGCAAAGTTACGTGACAGCAAAGTCGTGGAATCGGTGCGGGCAGCTGTTTACTGAGAAGTTTCATAGTGTGAAAGTGCCAGCAAAGGGCAGCATGCAACTAGTCTAAAAACAGCGTCAGACAGGATGTGTTTTGGACAATTCAAAAAGCATTCCGAACTGTTTCCGTACACCTGCGACTTAACTTCTGAGGTCATCAGTCGCCTAGAACTTAGAACTAGTTAAACCTAACTAACCTAAGGACATCACACACATCCATTCCCGAGGCAGGATTCGAACCTGCGACCGTAGCGGTCGCTCGGCTCCAGACTGTAGCGCCTAGAACCGCACGGCCACTCCGGCCGGCGCAGTTTACCAGAAAACGCTTCAGAGTCCTGCCAAATCAACGCGACGCCTCTCGCAGGATACCGGCAGATTATGTCGATCATGCAGACAAATACTTCCTACCAAGTGACTGTTGTTCATCCATTAAAACCACCAGATACTCTTCAGCGCCCCTAGTTTTGCGAGTGGCTGTTCACTAAGACAACAATGAATGGCTTGGACATGGATGTGTTCTTTATGTCTGATGAAGCCTGGATTCACTTGAGTGGCTATGTAAATTCACAGAATCGCAGGTTCTGAGCAATGGAGAATCTGCGTAACTTTTACGTAACAGCACTGCATGATCAAAAGGGTGGGATTTAGTACGGTGTCTGCATTATTAGTCCCATCTTCTTTCATCAGACGCTGACTTCGGTGCGTTACATTGGCAACATTTTGAAACCATTTGTGGCAGCATTGAAGGAGGAGGAAAAGACCTACAGTTTCTTCCAACAGGATGGTGCAACTGCCCATACAGCTAGCACCTTGGAGCACATTTACATAATCTTCGCGCCAGACAAAGTTGTTAGCAGAGGTCAGTCTGACTGCGATCCTAGCTAGCCACCCAGGTCACTTGATCTGTGAACGTGCGATTAATTTATGTGAGGAGCCCCCAAGTCTAAGGTGTATCGCAACAGCCCTAATACTTTTCAAAATTCAAGGACTCCAGCCGAAAATTTCAGGTAAGATGGCAGCAGTTCCAGCAGGCCAGCTTCGATCGCCTATAGTGGCTTGCTGGCCATCGCCCAAAAGTGTCAAGAGATGACTGGTGGTCACTTCCAACATCTACTAGAGTCTGTTTAATACTGTGTTTCCTCTCCCCTGCTATGTTTCTTTGTACTATGGAACACTGTTGTCCGGTCCACTTTTATTTGCCCCACCGTTTACGTGTCTGATGAAATCATAAATGAGGCTCTTAATTCTCATTGGACTTTGGAAAGACGTCATTATTAGTTTCTGATTGCCGTATGAATGAATAATTTCTGATTGCGTATGACTGAAGTAAATTCCAGTTACGTTCCACATGAATAAAAATAATTAAAAGTATTTGAAGTGAGTGAAAGAATGTGTTTGTAAAACGCAGAATGAACGCCAACCCTCAACTGAATGAGGGGAGGTGTTAGCGTTCTTTGAAACAGTGTGTGTCGTGAATGGTAGCGTTTTGTGGTCACACACATGGAGACGACTCATGGGCCACCCGGGCACAGTCAGAAACTGGACTGTTGTTTCCAGATGTCAGCACTTTCATTCTCTATAGTATTTAAACACTCCTGCATATAAGGGTAGTTAATGCAAATTAGCTCGCATTTGTCATTTTCATATTTAAAAAGTATAGTCCCAATTGTGAAGAATGTATACGTTCGACCGCAAGTGAACTGTTCAGCAAAAAAATTAGCGGATCCGATCAGACTAGAAAGCGGTAGGTTTTCAAAGGAATATTTAAATTAAAATTTGTTTTGTTCCCTATTCCAGGAAAACTATTCTTCAAGATATGCATGGGATAGGAAACTTACAGCTCTACCACCCCTTCGATATCAAGTCATCTGAAGGCACACAAGAGGATTTCATACAGGGTGTTCGGAAATGCTCGTTACAAACTTCTAGCACTTGTGAATGGGCGTGAGTACATAAAATTTTGAACTGGAACGCATGTCCGGGTGTTGCAATCATTTGAAAATATGTTGGCACCGTGACCACTTTTACAAACAATTGATCAGGCGCGACCCAGTAAATCACTTGCTTTACAATTCCCCTCATTAATATCGAAATAAACTGCTAGTGTACGCGTTGACGGGTCCTCTTGAATGTGATGCAGTACGGTCACTTCCAACTTGAGTGAGCGACGTCTCCTGGAAGCACCTGCCTTCTCTATCCCGTTGCGTATGGTCAACAGGGTATGCGATGTACTTGGACATTGTGGAGCATGATCGTGATCAAGGCGATGAGCAGCTCTTCAATTACCGTGAGCTCAGTCATTCAGGAGGATCATGTTAGTATATTCTGCAAACGTGTACTCAACCATGTTGCTGTAACACTAACAGAGACTTGAATGAGGCTCGAATCATGTCAGAGAGGTAAGAAGACGTCAACTGACATCAGCTGATCTGACGCAACCACCCCGAACATGACTATGCTGTTACATACCAATGTAACAAATACATTTCTAAAGGCTGTAACACGGAAATTGTACGTTCCCGTACCTGTGTTCAAAAATGGTTCAAATAGCTCTGAGTACTATGGGACTTAACATCTGAGGTCATCAGTCCACTAGAATTAGAACTACTTAAACCTAACTAACCTAAGGACATCACGCACATCCATGCCCGAGGCAGGATTCGAACCTGTGACCGTAGCGGTCGCGCGGTTCCAGACTGAAGCGCCTAGAACCGCTCGGCCAATTCGGCCGGCGGACCTGTGTTCCTATTCGAAACATTATGTACTAACTCTCCTCTACAAGGCCTAAAAGTTTACACCAGGAATTTCCGAACTCTCTATAAAAAAGCACATCAGGAAATGCCAATAAAATTACTTCGAATAAAGGTATGGGGAGAATTAATTTGACACTGTAAAGCAAATTACAGTGTCTAATGACATCAACACAGTAATGGTAAGTAAAACACACAGATATAAAGCAAAACAGAAACAACATACTGGCTGTGTGGAACAACATAATGATACAAACTAATGCGTGGCTAGCATTCCTCATATAGATAACATCTCCCAGAAAATAGCTAATCTAAGTTAGATAAAACGCAGCAGCTACTTGTACAAAGAATAAACTATAGTAGAAATGAGCTAATATGAAGGAAACTTCCCAGATTCAGAGGTATAAACGACTCATAAGTAAAATTTGCTCAAGCGTTCCACAGACGATCAGTTGACAAAATAATACAGTAACACGCATAAAAAACAGGGAACACTCATTCACAGACGTAAAGGAAACTTAAGATGCCTCATCATCAGAAATCGCATGGGATGCGTCTAATGGACAAGTTAGAATTTTTTTAACGTCACAAAATCATGATAAAAAAAACCCTGAAGCTCGATAGAGAATCCATTGATCCATTCAAATGGTTTGCTTGCTTGTGGTAAGTTTTGTAAATCCATACATTTTGTCCATTTTTGGAAACAGGTTTTGTATGTAATAACTTCAGTAATAGAATGAGGATCATATGCAATAGGACAGTAGATGTAACTGAATGTAAAACTTAATTTCTGTTTCATTTTCACTAAGCCAGTGGCCATGAGGCCGTGGTAACAACAGAGGTCACCGAAGATAAGCGATGTCAGGCTAGGGTAACACTTGGGTCTGCCGAGTGCTGTTGACAAGCGGGCTGCACTAAGCCCTTGTGAGGCCAACTGAGGAGCTACTTGACTGAGAAGTAGCGGCTCCGGTCACGAAAACTGAGAACTACTGAGAGAACGGTGTGCTGACCACATGTCGGCTAAGGATGACGCTGCGGTCTGACGATATCGTTGGGCCTTCCGGGGCCTGTTGGAACGGAAATTAATAGTAACAATTAGGGAACTCTTAATGAAAATGAGAAAAGTAATTCCCTAGATTAAAATAAACCATCTTAGAAGGTATCCTCACTCTGCCTCCAAATCCCTGTTGTAAACTAAACATTTTAGTTGACATAATCACAGAAAACGTTTTTTATTGTTATTCAATATTGGCCAGAAACGGCTGTAATCAGAACCACAAACGAAAAAAGGGAATATCAGTTTTGCTTTGCCAACGCATGTGGAACAACATTAAAAAAAAAAAACTGAACCAGGGTTGGTTTTAATGAAAATTAGAGCAGCATCTGGATGGTCCACAAGTAATGATTTGGCAGACTACATAAAACACAGAATACGTTTTTAAAGGGCTGTAGCACGGAAACGGTACGTACCCGGACCTGTGTTCCTATTCAAAACATTATGTAGTAATGCATGTAATCGTTTGGTTAACCAGAAGATTTTTTTATAAAGTTTGTAATAATGTCTTTACAATATACTTTTATAAGAAGCCTAAAAGAAATGATATTGAAACATCTCATTTCCTCCCCGTGACAGTGAGTCCTTCCTTTGGCCATTGTGTACGACAGAGCCGGGCTTCTGGGGCGGGAGGTTTTCTTCAGCCTGGAGTTCATGGACCGGTTTTTCCACTAATCCTCATAAATGGTGTGGGACCGGAGCCTAAATAGGGAGAGTAATTTCCCCACGGTAGTCGTGGCAAAGACGTTCTTGATGTTATACCGGGAAGCAGCACCTTAAAGTGCTGTAAGACCGAGAAGGAAATAGCCAATGAGAATGTCTACATTCTGCTCCTGATTTCCATTAGCTGAGACGCCAATACGTTAAAAATTTCGTAGAGCAGTTTGTATCGAGGAGACGGCCGGCAGCAGTCGTTCACGCTCTGTAGTAGAAGTTTAGCTTCCACTGTGCATATCGTAAGTCGGGAGTAGGTGACTCTTCGCCATCAACCCAGTGACTTGTAGGAAAGAGAGAGAATCCGAAGTGCGTTACCGGGCACGGGTGTGTAATTCTAGTCAGCACTTCTCTGTTTTTCTCAGAGAGTGTTACGATTTAATGAACCTGGTACTGTTTGGGTATAACAGGCCTCAGAGAAGGGCGTGGGCTGTTAACTAGCTGGAGGAGGTGTGGAATAAAAGTGTCGAACTTTGCTGTGGTCAATAATGCCAATAAATTTCAATTTTAATTTGTTTTAGCGCATTTAATTTGTTTCAGCGCAAATATGAGAAAGTGTAGAATCTTAAAAGAATGTTGTATACATGGAAGAAGCCTGGAGATACAGGAAGGTCTCAGATAAATTATATAATGGTAAGACATTCAGGAATCAGGTTTTAAATTGTAAGACATTTCCAGGGGCAGATGTGGACTCTGACCACAATATATTGGTTATGAACTGTAGATTAAAACTGAAGAAACTGGAAAAAGGTGGGAATTTGAGGAGATGCGACCCGGATAAACTGAAAGAACCAGAGGTTGTTGAGAGTCTCATATTTTTATTTTTTACCATCGTAGTGACCAACTAGGATCACGTAACAACTTGCTCCTCTTTTGTTGTTTCATACTTTTCGAGTATTTCCTCTTATCTTCAAGTTTATTCCTCTCTGCCGTCCACGTTGTCACTCATTTCTTGTCTCTTTCTACATTCAGAGCCTTCTAAAGTCAGCATTTCAGTCTTAAAATAGTTTCTCAAAGTTATTTTCTTGTATTGTTTCTCTCTGGTTCTACACCAATGTCTTCATGACTATTGCACAATTCACAATCAAGGGGCTGGCTGAGGGTTGATCGAACCTCTTTCAGACTATTTCTCTATCGTTTCACAATCCAGCTGTGCGCCACTCAGGGACTCAGCATTCCTTTGCTGAGTACGGTCTTGGCGACCCTGAGATGGGGACTGGTCAGCGCCGCTGGCTCTCTGTCACCCTAAGCTCTGGCCATGCTTCAGCGACCACCGTGCGGCGCAGCGGTGTAATACTGTGTGTTTCGGAGAACGGGGAACTTGGCTTCACCACCTGGACCGCGAGGAAGGTGCAAACTTCTTTTTTTTTTTTTTTTTTTTAAAAAAAAGAACAGCCTCAAGTTGTGTTACGTGCTGACGAGGTCAATGGCTGTTGAGGTAAATCAGTCTCTTTGTAGGGAACCTCTGGGGCACCTGCCGCACCCCAGTTGTATAAGGCTTGCTCAGGCATGCAAGACTCCGCCTGCGTCGACAGTTGTTTCCCGAGCGTTTCGTTTCGTACGATCTCTATGGAATGGTATCATCAAACTACTTCTCCTGACGGCACGGGTGTACCTTCAGGTAGTACCTACACCCACTCATCAATCAGAGCTCGGTTGGTCAGTCCTCCCGAAAAGAAGTCTCAGAATCATAGTAACAGGGCATTTGTGTACCGTAACACTTTCATTGTAATCAAGCGAACAGAGGGAATCTTTGAGAAGGTCTCCCCAAGGCATTGGAAGGTACTGGTGGGCCTCTAAAAAGTATCAAACGCTTTCGTAATGGAACACTTGTAGTTGAAATTGTTAATTCACATCACGTATCTAAACTCCTGGGATGAGAAGCCTTAGGTGACTATCCAGTTGAGATGGAGGTGCATAACACTCTTAAGTTTAGTAAGAGTGTGGTTACCTGCTCCGATATAATGGAGGTGGACCCCTCAGAGTTATATGAAGAATGGAAAAAATATGGGCGTCACGGAAGCGCAGAACTATAAGAGGAGAGTCAATGGAAAATTGGAAAAATTGGCAACATTTATTCTCACGTTTAGTACTCCGGAATTACTTGAACATATCCTTGCAAGCTATATCAATCTTAAGGTTCGCCCATTTGTTACCAACCCAACGCAATGCTACAAACGTCAAAGATTTGGCCATAGCACTGTGGGATGTAATGGGAGGGCTCTATGTGGCAGTTGTAGAGGCTAAGCTCACGAATCAAGTTATTCTTCTACACTTTTTCCGAAGTGTATAACCCGCTCTGGGGATCACCCAGTGTGGAGCAGAAAGTGTGAGGTTTACAACGAGGAACGGAAAATTCAGGAGTCGAAAGTCAAGAGACGCATACACTGTGGTGAAGCCAAAAAAGTTTTCAAAGCTATGCAACCTCCCGTTTTTGCTACTGCTTTTAGATCAGCCCTTAAGACGCCAATTGCGAAGTGTGATGCCTCCACACAAAATCAGACCACAGATTCAATTACGAGCACATGCACTTGTCTGTGTGCCTGTGGGGGAAACGCTCCACTTGTCATTTGGCAAAGGGCTTTTCATCTAAGACACATACCACTATCCGCTATCAGAAGCCAACTAAGCCGTCCCAGCAACCCAAGCATCCACCTCCTCCAATGCGTAATGGAAAACGTCCTTCAAAAAGTAGCTCCAAGACTAAGAAAGTGGTAGTTAAACCTTCAGATCAGCGAGCCCTCTCCCTTATGATAGGGACTATGCTCTTGAGGATATGGGCTTCCAGGGATCGATTAACGTTTCCCCCGATCTCAATAGTAAATCAAAACCTCCGAGAGAGAAAGAAATGAACAACCGTCGCTAAACAAAGGCTTCCACAAGGACGTCTGTGTTGCAAAGGAATTTAAATGGATATTGCTCACATTTGGAAGAATTACAGCTCCTGGTCCAGGAGAAACTGTTCTGCTTCTGCTTACACGAAACACCAGCATGACAAGGTAGCCTCCCATACAGGAAGGACGATGTTACTAGAGACGGGCTAAAGGGAGAGTACCTGTATTCATTGACGACAGATGCCAATCCTCTCCTGTTCCTCTAACCATGACCATGCAAGCAATTGTTATGTAAGTTTTAACACCCTTTAATATCACAGTGTGTTCTTTGTTCCTTCCACCTAATAATGCTTTGGATGCAGAAGCACTGGCAAAACTCTTCCAGGCACTCCCACATTCATTCCTCCTTGTGGGGCTCGGCTACCACTTGCTCCAGGGGGTGGCTAATCGAGCGACTCGGTCATTCTGAGAATATATGCCTTCTGAACCCGGGTTTGATGACACACTTTTCCTCAGTTACTGGGTCTCTTGTTCTTGTTTCCCAGCTATTACAGGCTCAGTTCGGTGAGAAGTGACAGCAGATTTACATTCTAGTGACCACTTCCCATGTGGATCCATCTGTCGACTAGAATGGTGGCTGACAGGAGATCGCGTAGATGGATGATACAAAGGGCAAATTGGTCCCATTAGAGTCGAGAAGCTATTTTTGAACAAAAGGATTGTGCATAGGAGACGGTAGCCTTTTTCACCAGCGATATCTAATAGGCTGTCGCAGAGTCCATCCCCTGCTCTAGTAACCACCTCAGACGACAGCCTATACCTTGGTGGAATGACGACAATCGGTCGGCAGTCAGGGTCAGACGAACAGCTCTGTGGAACTTCAAAGACTGTCCGACTACAGGAAACCTTCGTGCCTTCATATCCGAGGCGAGTGATAAAAGAGTGGAAGATGGCTTCCTGGAAGGAATTCACGACTCTCATCAATCGGTCCACTTCCACTGCGCAAGTTTGGGACTCAATATGACGGATTTCCGGCAAGGGCAGTACACGTCCCCTTACAGCCTTCACAAGTAATGGGGTTTAGGTGGACATGGTTCAGGTTTTAGCTGAACACTGCTTTACTGTCACTCTGTCATCCAGACAAGCTCCTGCTTGCACAACGTGATCCGGCGGCAAGCCCGTGAAGACTATTTACAACAAATCCGCCGGGAAAGCTTGAAGAGTCACAGTCTCCTGCTTTTCAGGTGCTCCGTAGTATGTGGAAATCAGGAAGCTCAAGTTCTACTCACATAATGAGGAAGTCTACAACGTTCCATTCTCCGTGTTGGAACTGGAATCAGTTTTGTCTGTAGCCAGGGACACTGCTCCAATACCTGATGTCATACTTCGTCATTTGTGCCCTGAAGCGAAAGGACAGCTCCTCTCTTGTTTCAGACAGATCTGGTTTGATGGACAGTACCCCACGACTTGGAAGGAGGCCATATTAACTCCATTCTGGAAACAAGGCAAGGACCGTAGCGCCCCTAACAACCGCATTGTAGCCCTTACAAGTTGTACGGGTAATACTCTTGAATGTATGGTCATCCGCCGCCTCGTCTGGCTGATCGAATCTCAAGGTCACCTGAGCTGCTCCCAGGGCGGTTTCAGGCATTGCCGTTCCGCCCTTGACAACTTAATTCTACTGGAGTCGACGATACAGGAGTCCTTCTTAGGCCGAAATCATTTATTTGGTTTGTGTGTTTTTTGACCTCGAAAAAGCATACGACACCACAACATCCTTCACCAATTTCATGACTGGGGGTTATGTGGACGCCTGCCATTTTTTTATCCGATTCTTTCTCAAGGACCGGCGTTTTCGATATTGCGTTGGTAGTGCCTTGTCTGACTGCTATGTTCAAGAGAATGGGGTCCCTTAAGGCAATGTCCTCAGTGTCACTTTTTTTTGCCATAGGTGTCAATGTCATTTTCTCCACAATCAGGAGCCCTTTCACATGCTCTTTGTTTGTGGGTAACTTTTCAATCTTCTACTCTTCCTCTGATCTTACAACGACGACGAGGCAGTTACAGCTGACCATTAGGAAGCTGGAAATCTGGACCACGACAACTGGTTTTCGTTTCTCGCCAGAGAAGACTGTTGAAAGGTGGCTACACTGAGTCACAGCGCCAGAGATTGCGCCAAAGAGTATTATTGCGCCACCCCCACTGGCGCAGCAGTGGTTCAGAGAATGTCGAGGGCAGTTGTAGTTCAGAGGTTGCCGTGAGAAGTGCTTGTTGAGAGGATGTCGAGAGCAGTACTAGTTGAGAGCATGTCGTGTGCAGTTATTGTTCTGTTGGGCGAGAGAGTAGATGCTATTCGGTTGGTGTAGTGTATAGATGGAAGATGTTGCAATTTCCTAAATAACAATGCCTCTTGGTCACAGGTTCAGTCAACAAAGCATCTGGCTCGTGTTCATGCATTACACTTGTAATTCTGGTTTCTATGTGCAATTATAGTATTTCTGGTTTTTCATTTAGTTCATTGTAAATGGTGTTTAAAATATCTCGTCGTATTGGGGAAGAACCGTGCCAGATACATGTACGTTGAATTACACTTCCACACACAGAATAGTTACACTTGTGCTTAGTTGTTTCGTAGCTTTTATAGTTGCTGGGGACTTAATTAATCAATTGTGTTAACGGAATTTTCCTTCATTCTTAATTGTTATTTTATGCAGTCAGATTGCGTACTACGAGTAATACTGGTCAGGGCCAACCGGTTACGAGACTTCGTAAACGGACACACAGCTACTAAAATTATATTTTAATTTATAATTAAGCCCCAAAGCAATGTGTCAATTTTAACCAACCAGTGCTAACAATGGTTGACAATATTTTGCTTTTCCAGAAAACTGTGCGCTTTTTGGGTTTATTATTTGATTCTAAATTAACTTGGCTACTACACCTGAAAGACCTAGAAAAAAGGGCTTCCAGTCATTGAATATTTTGAAATGCCTTAGCGGATAAACATGAGGAGCTGACAGATCCCGCCTCCTGCAGTTTTATAGGGCATTTGTTCGATCACGTTTAGATTATAGCAACGTGACCTACACATCAACCTGTACTTCCTACCTTAAGATGTTTGATATTGCCCATTATGAGGGCATTCGGATATCGACTGGAGACTTTGGGAGCAGCCCAGTTCCCAGCCTGTGAGCTGAGGCTGGTGACCTATCACTCTGGACTCGACCGAAAATCTCAGCGTCACCTCAGTCATTGGCATTATATAAATATACAGGGTGTTACAAAAAGGTACGGCCAAACCTTCAGGAAACATTCCTCACACACAAATAAAGAAAAGATGTTATGTGGACATGTGTCCGGAAACGCTTGATTTCCATGTTAGAGCTCATTTTAGTTTCGTCAGTATGTACTGTACTTCCTCGATTCACCGCAAGTTGGCCCAATTGAGGGAAGGTAATGTTGAACATGTGCCTTTACAAGTACGACACAACATGTGGTTCATGCACGATGGAGCTCCTGCACATTTCAGTCGAAGTGTTCGTACGCTTCTCAACAACAGATTCGGTGACCGATGGATTGGTAGAGGCGGACCAATTCCATGGCCTCCACGCTCTCCTGACCTCAACCCTCTTGACTTTCATTTATGGGGGAACTTGAAAGCTCTTGTATACGCAACCCCGGTACCAAATGTAGAGACTCTTCGTGCTCGTATTGTGGACGGCTGTGATACAATACGCCATTCTCCAGGGCTGCATCAGCGCATCAGGGATTCCATGCGACGGAGGGTGGATGCATGTATCCTCGCTAACGGAGGACATTTTGAACATTTCCTGTAACAAAGTGTTCGAAGTCACGCTGGTACGTTCTGTTGCTGTGTGTTTCCATTCCATGATTAATGTGATTTGAAGAGAAGTAATAAAATGAGCTCTAACATGGAAAGTAAGCGTTTCCGGACACACGTCCACATAACATATTTTCTTTCTTTGTGTGTGAGGAATGTTTCCTGAAAGTTTGGCCGTACCTTTTTATAACACCATATATATATATATATATGTGTGTGTGTGTGTGTGTGTTATAACATCCACTATACACATATTTTTTATTACGAGTGGAATATGAACGTGTGGATAATATTCATTCAATTATGTAATTATTTCTTAAAAAGATGATAATTATGTAAAACAGAGACAATATTTGTCTCACATTCTTTGTTAATCTATGTCATTCTTTTCTTTTGTTTTGTACCCTTTTGTCGTCTTCTTCTGATGTACATCGCCGACGCAAGACGCGAATCGATTTGAGGTCTGTTAAATGAAAAACATTTAATGTAAAATTATTGTACTTTTATGTTCATTTGCTGGTAAAAACAAATAGAGCCAAATGCGTTAAAACTATTTATGATTAATTATTGAAAATTCACTTCCTCCTTTAATTATAATTTTGTATTAATTGTTTTATCATAGCTGCAAGAAGCGCAGCCATTGTTAGTTGCAATTATATAGCAACTTCGTCTGTAGTTCTAGTTGAAAACAGCAAGGGTTTGTGTTAAACTAATTTTCAAAACAATTTAATGATTTTTTTATTGGTGGCATCAATTTAAATGATTTATTGAAAAAAAATCTTAATTAAAAAAGGAATCCTCTATCTTTTGTTGGCCGCCATCTTAACTTTTATCACAGCGGCATATTTGAATTACTTGAAACTGCAAACTTTCAATATTCCCAGTGTAAGAAATAAATGTGCACTGGTGGTACTGAACTCTATTTATAAAAGAAAAAATTAATCGAATCAGACTGCATTATCTGAGAACAGTGCTGATGGTATTTATTGTTGAACAATGTTTCATTGCTGATGTATGTGGACAAATTAAAGTACGCACGAATCACGGAGAAAAATATTTCTGGTAGCATACGTCAGTGTTGTGTGCGGGTGATATTCTGTGGTTTACTTTCATGATCAATTTGCTAATAATAATTAAATACATCGAAGACAAAAGTTATAAAACCTCTGATGTACGACCTGTAATTTTAGTGATATGAACACAGCTTACAGTCAACATTATTACACTACGTCAGGTGGAATTCTTGTGCAATTTGAACAAAATAATTATCCGGGAGAAGTTGTAGTATGAATAATACATTATACATATTATACATGTGTATAATATTGTCAGTGACATTTACAAAATCAAATCAATGCTACTGCTAAAAAAAAAAAAAAAAAAAAAAAAAAAACAGTGAATTCAAACCGCAGAATACCATAAAGTATCGTATCATCCATATTCATTGCATTTGTCGATGTTGATGATACACAAAAACCGCTACAGTGTGTGTGTGTGTGTGTGTGTGTGTGTGTGTGTGTGTTTGTGTGTGTGTGTATGTGTGAGTGTACGTGTGAGTGTATGTGTGGTTAGTGAAGTGTTATGAAACAATGTGTGTATAGTGTGTGCAGTGACTGATAGTGAGATATGAATAAACAATGTGGCATTACATCATTTAATAAGTTATTTTTAAAATAAGTATTGTATACCAGGAGTGAATCAAATGATTGTCTCTAACTAGAAGTCTATAAATATGTGTGTATACGAATTAGCTTATTTTAAATTGATCTAAATTTGTAAATACTCTGACATGTCCTGTATCCTTTTAAATGGAGATCTACGGATAAACAAAGCTACTACTACTACTACTACTACTACTACTACTACATTTAGTTCAGTGGTCCAACCCACAATTTAACGGCTGTTAAGGAATCGGTCCTATGCGACTAAGTTATTTGGGATACTACTGTCTCTAGGATCTGGATCTATCAGGCATCAAAATACATAGCCCCCTTGGAGTCTTCAGATTCCCAAAGTGATTTTAAGCTTGACACAGTACAAGAAAACGTGTACTCCAGATCATGTTTTTACAACTTTGTTTTCGTCAGTTTAAGTATGTACCACAGTTATATCGATTTTTATACAGACCGATCCCAGAAAGAGAATGTCCTCAGTTTTTCTGCTGTTTTCCCTGGTGGGGTTTTTAAGTGCATCTTACGGAACAATTTATAAATTATGATGCGGAATTATATGGCATTAGGATGGCACTCGAGAGGGTTCACATACGTCTCCGTACAAGTTTTCTTTTATGTTCGGATTCGTTTAGTGCACTGAAAGCAATTCACCAAATGTACCCAATAGACTAGGTGATGCAGCGGCTCCAATACCGTGGCAAGGAGGTGATCTTTTCCTGGGTTCCTGGCCACATCTGGATGGAGGGAAACAACATGACCGACAAAACCCCCAAGGAAATATGTCGGGATGGTGCTGTCCATCATGCCCCATCTCGTAGTACGCCACCATCTCATTTGCTGACGCATTATACGTCAGAGGGAGACTGACAGGTCACAGGTGCAGGTGACAGGAAACAAACTGCGGTCGCTCGAATCGACCACAAAGGCATGGCGGACTTCATGTCAGCCTCATCTCTGGAACGAGGTTCTGCTTATCAGACGGCGCATCGAACATAGCTCTTTAACACATGGCTTCCTCCTCCAGCGGAAGGATCCACGACCCTGTGAAGTTCGTGGCGTGTCACTTTCAGTTCAGCATATTTTGGCAACGAGTGTCCTGTATACTGATATTTGTGCAGCCGTCAGTCCCGGTGGAGATCTGCTCACCATCCTCGCAGATACTCATTACAGTGTTAAGAGTGGTGAAATTTTGTGAAATGTCAGGCCTCATCCCTAAATTGGTGGGGAAGGGAGGCAGACTTTTATGCATTATAAACTGCTCCGCATGATATTTTCATGCTTTTCGTAAAGGCGCTGATGACCCTGATGTCGAGCGCCCGTTACCTCAGATCATCATCATCATCATCATCATCATCATAGGACAATGTGCGGGAAGAACGCTTAAATCTTCCGTGCGAGCTCTGATTTCTCTTGTTTTATTATGATGATCATCATTTCTCCCTGTGTAGGCGGGCGCCCACAAAATATTTTCGCGTTCTGAGGAGAAAGTCGGTGAAATTTCGTGAAAAGATCTCGCTGCATCCAGAAATACGTTGGAATTATTGCCACCCCAACTCCCATATCATATCTGTGATACTCCCTCCGTGTTTCGCGATAACACAAAACGAGTTGCCCTTTGGACTTCTCGATCAGAAAGAGCGGTTTCGCAGTCCCCCAAATGCGCCAATTTTGCTTATTGACGAACCACTCCAAATGAAAGTGGGCTTCGTCGCTAAAGCAAACCGCACTCACATCAAAGTCCTCTTCGTCAATTATGTGGACAATATTGTTGGCGAAACACAACCGCTGTTCCACGGCCCTGGAGCTTAATGGCTGACGGGTTTGAATTTCGTACGGGAAGAGGCGCAAGTTTTTAACAACAATTTGTCGCAGTGTCTTCCGGTTGATTCACACCTGTTGTGCAGCTCGTATGATCGATTTCCTGGGGCTGTTTTGAAACACAGCACATGTCCACTAGATGTTTTTAGGCGTTTTCATATTTCTTGGACGACCGACATTGCCAACACCGTCATCACGAACACTACCCGTTCTCTCACACTATTTCATTCTGGTTGTTAGCTCTCTTGGACCGGTTGTCTTCAGCTTCAGCTCGGTCGCAAACTTCGTTTCAGCCGCAGTAGGGTTGTTATTGCTCCCGTAGTAGGCCTTCAAATGCGCTATACGCTAGGCACGCTGTACCGTATCATTTTCACGTGCAAATGACCGGCAACACCAAGGCTAAAAAATGGTTCAAATGGCTCTGAGATCTATCGGACTTAACATCTGACGTCGTCAGTCCCCTAGACTTAGAACTACTTAAACCTAACTAACCTAAGGACATCACACACAGCCACGACCGAGGCAGGATTCGATGATGATGATGATGATGATGATGTTTGGTTTGTGGGGCGCTCAACTGCGTGGTTATCAGCGCCCGTACAATTTCCCAACCTTTGCTCAGTCCAATTTCGCCACTTTCTTGGATGATGATGAAATGATGAGGACAACACAAACACCCAGTCATCTCGAGGCAGGTGAAAATCCCTGACCCCGCCGGGAATCGAACCCGGAACCCCGTGCTCGGGAAGCGAGAACGCTACCGCGAGACCACGAGCGGCGGACGCAGGATTCGAACCTGCGACTGTAGCAGCAGCGCGGTTCCGGACTGAAGCGCCTAGAACCGCTCGGCCACAGCGGCAGGCATAACGGCAAGGCCTCTGCGCACTCGGATACTATTCTCGTCATGTCCCGCGGTCCAGACTGCAGTTTGAGCGTCCTAATGCAAACCGTTCGGAAGTTATGGCGATTTTATTTCACATAGTTCAATAATTGTCACCCTATAAGTTATTCGTAACTGTAATTCCTAAATATTTAGCTGATCATCCAGCATTAAAATTTGTGTGATTTATCGTGTAATGGAAATTTAATGAATTCTATTTAGTACTCAAGTGGATGACCTCACACTGGAATTCAAGAAAATCCATGTTGACCCATACATACATTTGTAAAACTCTAATTCCTCTCTCTCAAACCCCAGCGTATGAGGAGAGTGGGAGAGTTTTAGTTTTAGCGAATCAAAATTTACGAAGTAAAGAAGTATTTTTTATTTATCCGTAACCATTTTCCACACAAAAACGAGAACGTGCATTTTCTTGAATTACAGCGCCAACTACCAAGAATAAAAACAAATGTTTAAGACAAAATGTACGTAGTTTTTTTTTGTAGAATCTGATTCTATAATAAAAAATTGGCGTTCCCATTTGAAATTTTAAAACTGCCTCCCGCCCCACCCCCAGGGGGCTGGGGCGGCGGACTAATTTTAGCACCAGCAGATGTCGCCCTCGAAAATTATCAACTTTGGATTCAACACATTTTTTCGTGTGAAGCTTGTTTTTCGAGTTATTCTGGTTTGTCAACTTAAAATGTTAAAATGTACACCCTGTACATATCTATCAACTGTCATCAACACTATTTCATTTACTTATGCCAAACCTGGTCTACGGCTATACAGTTCGTTTGGAAGCTGAGACCGTCTCTTATGAAGGCGTCAAGAAGATTTTACACTATTTGATCAAAAGTATCCGGACATCCCCAAAAGCATACGTTTTTCTTATTATCTGCATTGTGCTGCCACCTACCGTCAGTTACTCCATATCAACGACTTCAGTAGTCATTAGATGTCGTGAGAGAGCAGAATGGGGCACTCCGCGGAACTCACGGGTTTGGTCAGGTGATAGGGTCTCACTTGCGTCATACGTCTGTACGCTTGAGTTCCACACTCCTAAACGTCCCTAGGTCCACTGTTTCCCATGTGATAGTGAAGTGGAAATGTGAAGGGACACGTACAGCGCAAAAGCGTACAGGCCGACCTCGTCTGTTCACTGATAGAGACTTTCGACAGTTGAACGGGGTCGTAATGTGTAATAGGCAGACATCTATCCGGACCATCACACAGGAATTCCAACTGCACTAGGATCCACTGCAAGTACTATGAAAGTTAAGCGAGAGGTGAGAAAACTTGGATTTCATGGTCGAGCGGCTGCTCACAAGCCACACATCGCGACGGTAAACGCCAAACGGCGCCTCGCTTGGTGTAAGGAGCGTAAACGTTGGACGATAGAATAGTGGAAAAACTGTGTGTGACGAATAACGGTACACAATGTGGCGATCCGATGGCAGGGTGTGGGTATGAGAATGTCCTGTGAACGTCATATGCCAGCGTGTGTAGTGCCAACCGTAAAGTTCGGTGGCGGTGGTGTTATGGTGTGGTCGTGATTTTCATGGAAGGGGCTTGCACCCCTTGTTGTTTTGCGTGGCATTATCACAGCACAGGCCTACGTTGACGTTTTAAGCACCTTCTTGTTTCCCACTGTTGAAGAGTAATACAGGGATGGCGATTGCATCTTTCAACACGATCGAGCACCTGTTCATAATGCACTGCCTGTGGCGGAGTAGTTACCCTACAATTACATCCCTGTAATGGACTGACCTGCACAGAGTCCTGACCCGATTCCTATAGAACATCTTTGGGATGTTTTGGAACGCCGACTTCCTGCTATGTCTCACCACCGATACCCCTCCTCAGTGCAACCACTCCCCAAGAAACTTTCCAGCACCTGTATGCCTGCGAGAGTGGAAGCTGTCATCATGGCTAAGGGTGGGCAAACACCATATTGAATTCCAGCATTACTGGTGGAGGGCGCCACGAATAAGCCAGGTGTCCGTATACTTTTGGTCACATAGTGTATCTGCTTTATTAAATAGATAGATTTTTAGCTTATTTTTGGAGGATTCGGATGTTAGGGTACTCAGTCTTGCGAGAACGATCTTTTGGTCACTAACATCTCAATCCGTCATGGTGCTCTCTATTTGCTCAGTATAATTTGTTGCTAAGAGGCAAGTATGTTTCTGCAATAAATTTTTTATAGTTTTTGTAATCCGTGCTATTATTGGCTCATTTCTCCAGAAAGTGATCATTATTATCTTATTTTAGGCATATTATCCGCGCTCTTCCCCATGATTGTGAATTATTTCAAATGGCTCTGAGCACTATGGGACTTAACATCTATGGTCATCAGTCCCCTAGAACTCAGAACTACTTAAACCTAACTAACCTAAGGACATCACACAACACCCAGTCATCACGAGGCAGAGAAAATCCCTGACCCCGCCGGGAATCGAACCCGGGAACCCGGGCGTGGGAAGCGAGAACGCTACCGCACGACCACGAGCTGCGGACTGAATTATTTCATTAAGTTGCTTAAGTACCATTAATCTATAGGTGAATTCCTCATTACATTTTATTGTGAGATTTTATTTCTTGCACCACTGGCTTTTACGAAGCTATCGTTCCTAGCTGTTAGATCCAACACCAAGTTAAAGTTCTAAATCGGTGATCAAGTCCAGTATACACGCTGCCAGCGGTTTTCCTTCTATAGTTAAACTAGTCTGTGCCTTATGCAATGAGGGTATGCACCTCGAAAGCAGCAGAGATGGAATAACATATATGAAAAGTAAGTCCTACTGTACGCCTAGTACGAAACGAAAAGTAAGGTCCTCGTCTACAGTGAGATTCTTATAAAGGAAACACAAACTTGGACAGGGGAAGGGTAAGGGAAGAATTAATACGTGCCCATTCAGACGAATCATCCTGGGGGGCGTCTTAAATGGCTTAGGAGAAATCACTGAAATGGCAAGGTCGAACGACGGTACGGGATTTGGAACCGTTGTACTCCGGAATGCGTGTCCAATGTCTTACCATATGACTTACTGGCTTGACTTAATTTCTTTGGCTTGTATGGTGGCATAGGGCATCCAGGAGAACTCACCATACATCTCCGTCTTTGGCATTTCCCTTAATTCCTTCAACGTCTTCCCAGCTCTCCTTGCTTCTCCCTCCACCGCCCTCTTCCATGTAACTGTAGCCCTGCCTCTCTTACTAGTTCCTTGGGGATTCCATTCGAGTGCCATCTTTTGGACTGCTCCATCTGACTTTCGGCCATCTCCAATTCCTCTCACGTGTATGTTCCCCTGGAGGTGACTGGCTTGTTCAGACACTCTCAAATTACTTTTTCTGGGCAACAGATATTCAATACGCGCCGGAGAGACCTATTTATGAAGCTCTGTATCTGTGATATTATCTTTTTATCTACCTTCCAAATTTTCGCTTTCATACAGAACTACAGCTTCATATTTGTATTAAAATACCAATTTTAGTTTTGCCTGTGATGTTTCCGCTTCTCCATATTCAATACGGCAGTATGAGGGCAGCATTGGCCTTCTCTATACGGTTCCTCACGGCTTCTCCGGCTCCACCATCTTCTGTCACCACACTATCCAGATGAGGGAGTAAATTGGGCCTCTCTACTTGCTATTCCCATACAAGCAGCGGCACTTCCATGTTTCCAGAATGCATTATTATTTCCTTTGTTTTATGAATGTTTATCTTGAGCCCAGCAATCTCTGCTTCTTTTTTTGTGTGAGTTTAACGTAGCTTTCATATCCGTCAGCCTTTGAGATAGTAAACCTATATCGTCTGCGAAATCCAAATCCTCCAGTCATTCATGGATCCCCCATTGGATTCCCCGTCTTCTGCCTCCTGTGAGCTTTCTCATAACTGAGTCAAGGACAAGGAGAAAGAGCGTTGGTGATAAAATACAGCTCTGTAAGACTCTGGTTAATCTCCTGTGGTATACCATACTTTCGCAACACCTGCCACACCTCTAGATGTTTCACAGAATCAAAGGTCTTTTCAGAATCGATGAATGCCAGGAACGTCATTGCCTGGTCTTATCACATACGTTAGTAATATTAATTATTATAATAAACCGAAAGTATGACGAACATTAATGTGTGCAACGTTCGAAATCTCGTGCGTAATGAAATGCATACCAAGTGGCTTGAGTTTTCAACCATCTGTGGACACAAGAAGAATACTGAAGAAGTTGCCTGCAGGGTCTATGAAACGTCAAAATTCAAATGGCTCTGAGCACTATGGGACTTAACATCTGAAGTCATCAGTCCCCTAGATCTTAGAACTGCTTAAACATAACTAACCTAAGGACATCACCCACATCCATGCCCGAGGCGGGATTTGAACCGGCGACCGTAGCGGTCACGCGGTTCCAGACTGTAGTGCCTAGAACCAAATGATTCGCTCTAATCATCGGGAACATTATACCTTCACAACTAAATGGTTTCGAGAGTCTGCATATATGGCATTTTCGGTATAAGATTCTCGTTGCATTCTATGCGTCGCTTTACACAGTTATCACAGTGCGCAGCAACAGTCGTCGGACGATGTCTGGAGCAAAGAGCCAAGCGGCATGAGCGTTTAAAGCGGGGGAGGCGAAGGCAGTCTCAGTCTGTAATTATGGAAGTGAGCAGGGCCTAGGCGAGAGCCGAGTACCACACATCAAGCACTCCTAACGACAGCCGATGTAATTGGCATCAGGCGCACAGTCAGGGGCGGAGCCTCATTATCACTTACCGCTCGTATTTAGAGTCCACATCTGTACAATCGCCTCTGATTGCTGGGTGTACCCCACGGGCTTACATTTTGGTTTATCGCTTATTCTCTCGTGGACAATAGATGCGGATCTGTAGATGAAGTACAGTGGTGTGCGGAAAATGGGTTACAATTTGAACAAAAGGGCGGTACTTACTGCATCTCTCTTTTCAGTGTTAGACCTGAACGATGTTTATGCATCTATACTGACAGATTTACGTGGGTCATTACGTTAGACAATGGCAGTGGAAAACGGAAGAAATTTTCATCCGCTGCTGCAAAACGTGAGTTACGCTCTACAGTTTCACAAGGTTTTGCTGTTGCTTGTGGTTCACTATGAAGCCTAACATACACTCAGGTAATGGAGATATGTGGCTTTGCATCCGAAATAATCATTATCAGACTCACTTGGTGATAAAAAGTGTGCACCGTTACGGAGGTTGCTGTAGGTTTACAATAAAAATCACCTGTAGGATAACCACTTGCATACGGTCTAAACTTCCAGGTTGAGGGATTCGCCCTGCGGCTACGTATGGTTGGTCATGGTACAAACAGGATACCTTAACAAAATTATTTCCCGCATCCCGTGGTCGTGCGGTGGCGTTCTCGCTTCCCACGCCCGGGTTCCCGGGTTCGATTCCCGGCGGGGTCAGGGATTTTCTCTGCCTCGTGATGGCTGGGTGTTGTGTGCTGTCCTTAGGTTAGTTAGGTTTAAGTAGTTCTAAGTTCTAGGGGACTTATGACCACAGCAGTTGAGTCCCATAGTGCTCAGAGCCATTTGAACCATTTTTTGAACAAAATTATTTATTCGGAAATCAGTAATATGTCTAGCATCCTCTCCTCGACTTTCCCTCTCTTCTCAAGAAATAGCTCATCAGAAATTAATAAGTTCAGATTTCCGCGAACGGCTGCCTCCTATTCTGCCCGATGGTACTCCAATACCATATCAGAAAACCGTTAAGAACTTGTATGAGGATCTCACTGGGCAGAGAATACAGTCGCAGTGTGCCGGAGGACGTCCGCTTGTCGCTATGCTCTCAAAAAGTTTCGGAACGCATTTCCACAGGACGTGAAACGCCAGCTCGTGCAAGCACTCGTTCTACCGAACCTCCGCTATTGTGATGTAATTCAACAAGGAATGAGTAGTGAAAACAAAAGACGGTTAGAACTAACCATGAATGCCTGTGTCCGTTACACCCACAACATTTGCCAATATGATCATGTTAGTGCTCCACGAGGTCACTGTTATTTGGTATCCTAACTGTGCCCATTCACAAAACAAAAACTTTTGCAAACTCCTTCTCAGTTACCGCTGTCCGCCTCTGGAACAAACTGCCCCTTACCTTGCGCAAAATTCAATCCCCTCCTGCTTTTAAGAAGAAGTTGAAACATTTTCTACTTTCATCCTCATACCGTTTCCCACAAAATCAATCTACAATGCTGGCCATTAAAATTGCTACACCACGAAGATGACGTGCTACAGATGCAAAATTTAATCGACAGGAAGAAGATGCTGTGATATGCAAATGATTAGCTTTTCAGAGCATTCGCATAAGGTTGGCGCCGGTGGCGACACCTACAAAGTGCTGGCATGAGGAAAGCTTCCAATCGATTTCTCATACACAAACAGCAGTTGCCCGGCGTTGCCTGGTGAAACGTTGTTGTGATGCCTCGTGTAAGGAGGAGAAATGCGTACCATCACGTTTCCGACTCTGATGGAGGTCGGATTGTAGCCTATCACGATTGCGGTTTATCGTATCGCGACATTGCTGCTCGCGTTGGTCGAGATCCAATGACTATTAGCAGAATATGGAATCGGTGGGTGCAGGAGGGTAGTACGGAACGCCGTGCTGGATCCCAAAGGCCTCGTATCACTAGCAGTCGAGATGACAGGCATCTTATACGCATGGCTGTAACGGATCGTGCAGCCACGTCTCGATCCCTCAGTCAATAGATGGGGACGTTTGCAAGACAACAACCATCTGAACGAACAGTTCGACGACGTTTGCAGCAGCATGGACTATCAGCTCGGAGACCATGGCTGCGGTTACCCTTGACGCTGCATCACAGACAGGAGCGCCTGCGTTGGTGTACTCAACGACGAACCTGGGTGCACGATTGGCAAAATGGCATTTTTTCGGATGAATCCAGGTTCTGTTTACAGCATCATGATGGTCGCATCCGTGTTTGGCGACATCGCGGTGAACGCACATTGGAAGCGTGTATTCGTCATCGCCATCCTGGCGTATTACCAGGCGTGTTGGTGTGGGTTGCCATTGGTTACACGTCTCTTGTTCGCATTGACGGCACTTTGAACAGTGGACGTTAAATTTGAGATGTGTTACGACCTGTGGCTCTACCCTTCATTCGATCCCTGCGAAACCCTACATTTCAGCAGGATAATGCACGACCGCATGTTGCAGGTCCTGTACGGGCGTTTCTGGATACAGAAAATGTTTGATTGCTGCCCTGGCCAGCACTTTCTCCAGATCTATCACCAACTGAAAACGTCTGGTCAATGGTAGCCGAGCAACTGGCTAGTCACAATACGCCAGTCACTACTCATGATGAACTGTGGTATCGTGTTGAAGCTGCATGGGCACCTGTACCTGTACACGCCATCCAAGCTCTGTTTGTCTCAATGCCCACGCGTATCAAATGCGTTATTACGGCCAGAGGTGGTTGTTCTTGGTACTGTTTTCTCAGAATCTATGCACCCAAATTGCGTGAATAATGTAATCACATGTCAGTTTTAGTATAATATATTTGTCCAATGAGTACCCGTTTATCATCTACATTTCTTCTTGGTGTAGCTATTTTAATGGCCAGTAGTGTACAAGGCCAATCCTCCCCTCTGTCAAATTGCAAAGCTAGTGTCTCTTATTTTCTCATTTCTCTTCTTCCTCTTCATCTATCTCTATTAGCCACGTAATCTTCTTTTCCTTTATATTTCATTAATTATGTTGCATTATGTCCCTATTCTTCTCCTCCCTTCACCATCAGTGTCCCTCATACGCCCTTCTGCTAGCACTCTTATCTAAAATCTGTCTCTATCATATATCATAATGTCTAATTATAGCAGTACTTATCATCTACGAATATAAACTGCGTATGTATGTATTTTTCCAAGTGTGCCTTTGTAATTGGTTATTTCACCTTTTGTACTAGATGTAGGTTAACATGCCCTACTAAATCGTATGAATGTAAAATAAGTAGAATGCCCGGTTAGATGTAAGAGAAGACCTAATGGCCCTATTCCTAGCAGGTTAAATAAATCAATAAATAAAATAAATAAAAAATTAAATGAAGTTCTGCTGCATACCTGGTCAGACCATAGCCACTAAAGGTAAATGTATATCTTGGTTCTAATAATAGCTGTGGTTTCGGAATGCAACACTGTCTCCGATACATCATATGCACCCCTCGCCAGCTACAATATTGAAATACGGGACGCATGCTATTATCCGTTGCGGTCATGAAAGTAACAGGGTGGGGTTATCATAGCAATACTTTGGGTTTAGCAGGAAATATATATATATATATATATATATATATATATATATATATATATATATATATATATATATATATATAGTGTGTTTGTACCTGGAGCGTTCTGGAAAGCCTGAGGATGATTTCAAAGAAATTTTGTACACATATGACTTAAGTAAACCTGCCTGATTTGAATATTGCAGTACCTTACTACGTATTTTCCTACTGACGGTGGTGTACCTTTGTCTTGTTACGATATTTAAACTGTCTAGCCCACCCATTGGCATTTTACAAATTTTAAAACCTGACAGAAAAGAATTCGGTCAAAAACTGGAAACTGAAACGTAGATTTTTAAATTTGCAGTCTGGCACTTAGGCACCGAACCTAATATACATAACTTATGATTTAATAACTGTTTTTCCGCATATGACTTATAATCTGGAGAAAAATTACTCTTATGGTAAGATTTCCGTAGCTAACACGTGGCAAAGGTGTGACATGTAAAAATCAGCATAGTTCTGGAATGCTCATTGCACCTTGACCCAAAGTTCACAATTACCGTGTGTTAAGAAAGTAAGTGGAATGACACACTAATGCCACTTATATGGGTCGTGAGTTATGGAAACTATAGAAGCGCTAGAAAATTTACAGCCAAACGTGGTACACGCGTGGTTTACTAACTGGAAAAAGAATTGTGATAACGCTTGGCAACCATGTAGTGGGAAATGAGAACGAAAGAGGGTGAAATGTACAAATAAACATAACGCTTAAACATCTGGCCCAAATTCAACCTAACTTGCTTCGCTAACGAGGTACCGTTTGGAAGGAGATGGGTGAGAGGTCCCTAAGAACAAGCAACGAAACACCGTACTAACAGGCATTGGAGGCTCACCAGTACCGACCGGCCGCCGTGTCATCCTCAGCCTTTAGACGTCAAATAGATGTGTATGAGGAGGAGCACGTGGTCAACACCCCGCCAAGTTTCGTGACCAGTGCTGCCACTTCTCAATCAGTAGCTCCTCAATTGGCCTCACAAGAACTGAGTGCACTCAGCTTGTCAACAGCACTCGGCAGACCCGGATGGTGACCCATTCAAGTGCTAACCAAGCCCGACAGTGCTTAACTTCGGTGATCTGATACGAACCTCTGTTACCACAGTGGCAAGGCCGTTGGCGTCCCTAAAAATACATGTTTTTAAAAGACTGGTATTAGTGTCTAATTCATAGTTTCTACGGCTCCTGGACTAACTGCTGCTGTGAGGATAAAATAAGTGTAGAACTCCTTAGGATAATGATGGGTGTGGTTGGTTGATTGGTTTTTTGGGGAAGGAGACCAGACAGCGTGGTCATCGGTCTCATCGGATTAGGGAAGGAAGTCGGCCGTGCCCTTTCAGAGGAACCATCCCGGCATTTGCCTGGAATGATTTAGGGAAATCACGGAAAACCTAAATCAGGATGGCCGGAAGCGGGATTGAACCGTCGTCCTCCAGAATGCGAGTCCAGTGTCTAACCACTGCGCCACCTCGCTCGGTAATGATGGGTGTGGAAAGATATTAAGTGCACAAATAATTTATAGTTACCGATATTACCGGTAGTGTCAAAGCCAAGGTTTTTAGGTACTATAAGCTGACTGGTAGCAGTAAAACATAAATACCTTACAAGCGCCCTGATGGATCAACTGGTACTGACCGACTGCCGTGTCATCTTCTGCCCATGGCATCAGTGGGCGTTGTACGAAGCAGCACGGGGTGAGCACACTTCTCTCCAGACCGATATCACTTTTCGTGGCATGGAGCCACTACAACCCCAAGTAGCTCTTCAATTGGCCACATCCCATGCCAGTTCTCCCACGAAGGAGAAGTTCTTGGTAGTGGCGGAAATCGAACTCATGTCTTCCACATGGCAGTCAGCAGCGCTGAACCATTCAGTTACGGAGGCAGACTGGTAACAGCTAAATTGACTGCTATATAAACAAGCCTGTTACGAGCACAAGACAGTTGTAGCCTCTATATGAGGGTGTCACATGTTTACTTGGTACTATTCCTCATGCATCAATAGCTCCCACCACTATCTTCCAAATTTTAACTGTGGCAAGCTACTGAAATCTGTAGCAAAATTACAAAACATCGACTGTCGGAGAAATAAATTTCAATGAAATATTATGTTGTAATTATAAACATTTTAATTTAAAACCATTATCATATAGACAAATTTTCTCGCTTGTACTTAGAGGTGTAACATTGAACTGCGGGTTATCTCAGAGGTGGAGGTAGTGATTAAGCGGGGAAGGGGGGGAGGTACTTGTGAATGTTAGAGCATGATGCTGCTGCCATCTCTATTTATGGTTAAAGTAATTATCTGCACTCGAATTGTCACGTCGTCCATAAACAGCCCTTTTCAATCCATCCCAGGCATGTTCGATAGGGTTCATGTCTGGAGTTCATGCTGGCCAGTCTAGTCGAGCGATGTCGTTACCCTGAAGGAAGTCATTCCAAAGATCTGCACCATGGGGGCGCGAATTTCGTCCAAGAAGACGAATGCCTCGCCAATACGCTGCCGTTATCGATACACTATCCGTCGGAGGATGGCATTCACGTATCGTACAGCCGTTACGGCCCCTTGCACGACCACCAGCGGCTTACGTCGGCCCCACACAATGCCACCCCAAAACAACAGGGAACCTCCACCTGGCTGCAGTCGCTGTACAGTGTGTCTAAGGCGTTCAGCCTGACCGGGTTGCCTCCAAACATATCTCCGACGATTGTCTGCTTGAAGGCATATGCGACACTCATAGATGAAGAGAATGTGATGCCAATCCTGAGCGGCATGTTGTTGGGCACATCTGTACCGCGCTGCATGGTGTCGTGGTTATGAAGACGGACCGCACCATGGACGTCGGGAGTGAAGTTGCGCATCATGCAGCCTATTGCGCACAGTTTGAGTCATAACACGACTTCAAAGCACGAAAAGCAATATTCAACATGGTGGCGTTGCTGTCAGGGTTCCTCCGAGCCATAATCCGTAGGTAGCGGTCATCCGCTGCAGTAGTAGCTCTTGGACGGCCTGAGCGAGGCATGTCATCGACAGTTCCTGTCTCTCTGTGTCTCCTCTATGTCCGAACAACATCGCTTTGGTTCACTCAGAGTCGCCTGGATACTTCCCTTGTTGAGAGCCCTTCCTAGCACAAAGTAACAAGGCGGACGCGATCGAACCGCGGTATTGACCGTCTAGACAACACGAGCCGTGTACCTCCTTCCTGGTGGAATGACTGGAACTGATTGGCTGTCGGACCCCCTCCGTCTAATAGGTGCCGCTTATGCATTGTTGTTTACATCTCTGGGCGAGTTGACATCTCTGATCAGTCAAAGGGACTGTGAGATACAATATCCACAGTCAACTTCTATCATCAGGAGTTCTGTGAACCGGGGTGATGCAAAACTTTCTTTTTACGTGTGTATTTGCTCTTATATTCTCATCATTCGTCATTATCAGATTGGATCGGCGGCAGGGTTTTCTATAGGGTGGTGTTTAGTGACAATCTGCAGTATAACGATTCGGTCACTGCCTTGCTTACAGTAATTTATGCAATTTTAATTTCATTCGTTACAAACAGTATCATTTCAGAGGCTGCAACTGTTTCAAAAAAATTGAATAAATAAGTTACTACTCCAGTTACGTTTTTACATGCTTAGTACAATCCATTTCGCAAAATTACTGCCATTTTCGAGTGCTATGGGGTCACATAATTTTTTATATCATGTTTGCAGGTGCTTTCTGTCTTTATTTCCCTGTAAACATTTTCTTGTTCACTCTAAAATCGAAAAACGAGAGGTGTAAACTGGATGAACGTACTATGTAATAGTATTTTGAGAGCTATACTTACAGATATTGTGCTTCCTTCATCACTTAGTAATTCACACACTAACTTAGGGCCGGCCGAAGTGGCCGTGCGGTTAAAGGCGCTGCAGTCTGGAACCGCAAGACCGCTACGGTCGCAGGTTCGAATCCCGCCTCGGGCATGGATGTTTGTGATGTCCTTAGGTTAGTTAGGTTTAACTAGTTCTAAGTTCTAGGGGACTAATGACCTCAGCAGTTGAGTCCCATAGTGCTCAGAGCCATTTGAACTAAACTTAGGTCGCGAATGTCGTTGACTGGAGTGGCATTTTGTTACTGATATTGTGACTGATCTGGTTTAACAGTACAGTTAATACTCCTTTGCAGTCACTGAAAATGTTTACATCATTAATCGTAAACGACGACCATTGACTATCATCATAACGGGAAAGACAAAGGAGAGAATAACTATTTCACATTGTCGACTCAACTGATGGGTTCTATACGCACGGAGGTTACTGGTACCTTCGTATCAACACTCGCTCCAGAGTATATCTTTATGCGGCGTTCAGCTCATGGTTCCGGAATGGGAGGGAGTGTCGGCCGCTGGCGAGGAAAGTACAGCGCCTGTGCATGTGCGCAGGCGGAGCGCTGCAGCGGACGAGGACATCGATGGACGGATGGCCACGGGAACCGTGCTGTGAAGAGCGGCTTGCGGTCTTTTATATAGAGATGATCAGTTGGAGAATCGCACGAATGTTGTCGCTGACTGTGGTTCCTTTTCGTGCCCGCGATCCCATATGTGGCTGCCTTCCCACATCCTGTTGGCCGGCGCCTGTTGCGCTTACCTATACGGAAGTCGTTTTTGAAAACGGTGAACCTCTTAGACAAGGTATGAAATGACGAAACATTACCAATAGACACCATATCAATCTGAATGTTTACACACTTCATCTGTTATCAAAGAAACAGCGCAACAGACACACAGAAGCGCCAAAAAAAACTGTTATAAACATGTGTATTCAAATACAGAGATATGTCAACAGGCAGAATACGGCGCGGCCGTCGGCAACGCCTATATAAGACAACAAGTGTCTGGCACAGTTGTTAGATCGGTTACTGCTACTACAACGGCAGGTTATCAAGATTTAAGTGAGTCTGAACGTGGTGTTATATTCGGCGCACGAGCGATGGGGCACAGTATCTTCGATGTAGCGATGAAGGGGGATTTGCCCGTACGACCATTTCACGAGTGTACCGTGAATATCAGGAATGCGATAAAACATCAAATCTCCCACATCGCTGCGGAACGAAAAAGATCCTGTAAGAACTGAACCAACAACGACTGAAGAGAATCGTTCAACGTGACAGAAATGCAACTCTTCCGCAGATGGCTGCAAATTTCAACGCTGGGTCATCAACAACTGTCAGCGTTCGAACCATCCAACGAAACATCATCGATATGGGCTTTCGGAGCTGAAAGCCCACTCGCGTACGCTTCATGACTGCATGACAAAAAACTTTACGCCTCTCCTGGGCCCGTCAACGCCCACATTGGACTGTTGATAAGTGGAAACATGTTGCCTGGTCGGACGAGTCTCGTTTTAAATCGTATCGAGCGGATGGGCATGTACGGGTATGGAGACAACCTCATGAATCCATGGACCCTGCATGTCTACAGGGGACTATTCAAGCCGGCGAAGGCTCTGTAATGGTGTGATGCGTGTGCAGTTAGAATGACATGGGACCCCTGATACGTCTAGATACGACTCTGACAGCTGACACGTTCGTTAGTGTCGTGTCTGATCAACTGCATCAATTCGTGTCCATTCTGCATTCCGACGGACTCGGGCATTTCCAGCAGGACAATACGACTGGCCACACGTCCAGCATTGCTACAGAGTGGCTCCAGAAACGCGCTTCTGAGTTTAAACGCATCAGCAGCCTACCAAACTTCACGGAAATGAACAGTATTAGGCGTATCTGGAATGCTTTACAACGTGCTGTTCAGAAGAGGTCTTCACCCCCTCGAACCCTTACGGATTTGTGGACAGCCCCGTGAATTCATTGAGTCAGTTCCCTCCAGCACCACTATAAGCATTAGTCGAGTACTTGCACGTCGTGTTGCGGCACTTCTGCGTCCTCGCGGGGGCCCTACGCGATATTAGGCAGGTGTATCAGTTTCTTTGGCTCTTCAGTGTATAACTATAGCCTGATGTTCTTTGACCAACACGGAATGTATTCTTCTTTTAACACTGTGATTTTGTCTTTGGACTGTATTATGGCCTGTTTACTGGTCTGTGTGTCTTCTTTGATGAAAATCTAATGTCTTGTTCTTTTAATATTGTAATTTTATTTTTGGACTGTATTGTGACTTCCGTACTATATATCGACAAAGTAGTGTGTTCTCGCATGTATCATGTTCTGACAGAGCTTCACGTGTTTATCTGATGTAAAAACTGTGTAAATGGTACCACACTTCCACTGCGTACATCTAGTATAGTAGAAATTCAGTGAAACAGTTATGGTGATAATTCGTCACATGTTAAACTTGATGTTGCCGTTTTTGGGAGAGATGAACTTTTTGACCAATTGATGTGCATTAAGCAAGTAACCGATGCTTCGAAAGTTGTTGGATCCACCTTCGTACTATAGGGTTGTTGGTAATCATATATTTGAATTATCTTGTCTTGTAACTCCTGCGAAGATGGTAGCTAGTAACGAAACCAGTAGAGAAAGAATAGAATTGTACAACTTTTGGCACAAAAAATGATTTTCCAAAAATTTTCCTGTTTGATAAGGACACGGAGGAAAGCAGGGGGCCGTATGGAAAAGAGTGAGATTAGATTAGATTAGTACTTGTTCCACAGACCATGAATACGACACTTCGTAATGATGTGGAACGTGTCAGGTTAATAAAAGGTGTCTATACAAGATATTACATTACAAAAAATATTACATTACACAATTTTTTTTTTTGGGGGGGGGAGGGGCGGTTGAGAAATTACCCACTTACTATATCTAAAAATCATCTAATGAGTAGAAGGAGTTGCCATTAAGAAATTCTTTTAATTTCCTTTTAAATGCTATATGGCTATGTGTCAGACTTTTGATGCTATTACGTAAGAGACCAAAGACTTTTGTGGCAGCATCATTTACCCCCTTCTGAGCCAAAGTTAGATTTAACCTTGAGTACTGAAGATCATCCTTTCTCCTAGTGTTGTAGCCATGTACACTGCTATTACTTTTGAATTCGTTCGGACTGTTAATAACAAATTTCATAAGTGAATATATTGTGAGGCTACAGTGAATATCTCTAGCTCTTTAAATAAGTGTCTGCAGGAGCAATGAACACTCTTTTATTCAATGATGATTTACCCCAGAATATGATGCCATACGAAAGCAGAGAATGAAAATAGGCGTCATAAGCTAATTTACTGAGATGCATATCGCCGAAATTTGCAATGACCCTAATAGCTTAAGTAGCTGAACTCAAACGTTTCAGCAGATCCTAATTGTGTTTTTTCCCTCATCATTGCATACACCTAGAAATTTTGAATATTCTACCTTAGCTACCGATTTCTGATCGAAGTCTATATTTATTAATGGTGTCGTTCCATTTACTGTGTGGAACTGTATATACTGTGTTTTGTCAAAGTTTAATGAGAGCCCATTTGCAGAGAACCACTTAATGATTTTCTGAAAAACATGGTTTACAATTTCACCAGGTAATTCTTGTCTGTTGGGTGTGATAGCTATGCTTGTATCATCGGCAAAAAGTACCAGCTTTGCATCTTCGTGAATATAGAATGGCCGGCCGTGTGGCCGAGCGGTTCTAGGCGCTACAGTCTGGAACCGCGCGGTCGCTACGGTTGCAGGTTCGAATCCTGCCTCGGGCATGGATGTGTGTGATGTCCTTAGGTTAGTTAGGTTTAAGTAGTTCTAAGTTCCAGGGGACTGATGACCTTAGAAGTTAAGTCCCATAGTGCTCAGAGCCATTTGAACCATTTTTTTAAATATAGAATGGCAAGTCATTAATATATATTAAGAACAACAGAGGACCCAAGACCGAACCTTGCGGCACCCCACTCTTGATTGTTCCTCAGTTTGAGAAAACACCAGTTTTTTGCATATTATGTGAACTGCTTATTTCAACTTTCTGCACTCTTCCAGTTAGGTATGATTTAAACCATTTGAGCAGTGTCCCATTCATACCACACTTGAGCTTATCTAGAAGTTTTCCATGATTTACACAAACAAAAGCCTCTGATCACAAAAAAATCCCAGCGGGTGACTTATGATTACTCAGAGCATTTAATATTTCGTTAGTGAAAGTATACAGGGTGTTACAAAAAGGTACGGCCAAACTTTCAGGAAACATTCCTCACACACAAATAAAGAAAAGATGTTATGTGGACATGTGTCCGGAAACGCTTAACTTCCATGTTAGAGCTTATTTTAGTTTCGTCAGTATGTACTGTACTTCCTCGATTCACCGCCAGTTGGCCCAATTGAAGGAAGGTAATGTTGACTTCGGTGCTATGTGTTGACATGCGACTCATTGCTCTACAGTACTAGCATCAAGCGCATCAGTACGTAGCATCAACAGGTTAGTGTTCATCACGAACGTGGTTTTGCAAAAAAATGGCTCTGAGCACTATGGGACTCAACTGCTGTGGTCATAAGTCCCCTAGAACTTAGAACTACTTAAACCTAACTAACCTAAGGACATCACACACATCCATGCCCGAGGCAGGATTCGAACCTGCGACCGTAGCAGTCGCACGGTTCCGTGGTTTTGCAGTCAGTGCAATGTTTACAAATGCGGAGTTGGCAGATGCCCATTTGATGTATGGACTAGCACGGGTCAATAGCCGTGGCGCGGTACGTTTGTATCGAGACAGATTTCCAGAACGAAGGTGTCCCGACAGGAAGACGTTCGAAGCAATTGATCGGCGTCTTAGGGAGCACGGAACATTCCAGCCTATGACTCGCGACTGGGGAAGACCTAGAACGACGAGGACACCTGCAATGGACGAGGTAATTCTTCGTGCAGTTGACGATAACCCTAATGTCAGCGTCAGAGAAGTTGCTGCTGTACAAGGTAACGTTGACCACGTCACTGTATGGAGAGTGCTACAGGAGAACCAGTTGTTTCCGTACCATGTACAGCGTGTGCAGGCACTATCAGCAGCTGATTGGCCTCCACGGGTACACTTCTGCGAATGGTTCATCCAACAATGTGTCAATCCTCATTTCAGTGCAAATGTTCTCTTTACGGATGAGGCTTCATTCCAACGTGATAAAATTGTAAATTTTCACAATCAGCATGTGTGGGCTGACGAGAATCCCCACGCAATTGTGCAATCATGTCATCAACACAGATTTTCTGTGAACGTTTGGGCAGGCATTGTTAGTGATGTCTTGATTGAGCCCCATGTTATTCCACCTACACTCAATGGAGCACGTTATCATGATTTCATACGGGATACTCTACCTGTGCTGCTACCTTTACAAGTACGACACAACATGTGGTTCACGCACGATGGAGCTCCTGCACATTTCAGTCGAAGTGTTCGTACGCTTCTCAACAGATTCGGTGACCGATGGATTGGTAGAGGCGGACCAATTCCATGGCCTCCACGCTCTCCTGACCTCAACCCTCTTGACTTTCATTTATGGGGGCATTTGAAAGCTCTTGTCTACGCAACCCCGGTACCAAATGTAGAGACTCTTCGTGCTCGTATTGTGGACGGCTGTGATACAATACGCCATTCTCCAGGGCTGCATCAGCGCATCAGGGATTCCATGCGACGGAGGGTGGATGCATGTATCCTCGCAAACGGAGGACATTTTGAACATTTCCTGTAACAAAGTGTCTGAAGTCACGCTGGTACGTTCTGTTGCTGCGTGTTTCCATTCCATGATTAATGTGATTTGGAAAGAAGTAATAAAATGAGCTCTAACATGGAAAGTAAGCGTTTCCGGACACATGTCCACATAACATATTATCTTTCTTTGAGTGTGAGGAATGTTTCCTGAAAGTTTGGCCGTGCCTTTTTGTAACACCCTGTACATTAAGAACAGCAGAGGACCCAAGACCGAACCTTGTGGCACCCCATTCTTGATTGTTCCCCAGTTTGAGAAATCACCAGTTTTTTGCATATTATGTGCGCTGCTTATTTCAACTTTCTGCACTCTTCCAGTTAGGTATGATTTAAACCATTTGAGCACTGTCCCATTCATACCACAGTACTTGAGCTTATCTAGAAGTATACCATGATTTACACAATCAAAAGCCTTTGATAGATCACAAAAAATCCCAACGGGTGACTTCCGGTTAGTCAGAGCATTTAATATTTCATTAGTAATAGTATATATGGCATTTTCCGTTGAAAAACCTTTCTGGAAACCAAACTGACATTTTGTTAAAACTATTTTTATAAAGGTGTGAAGCTAATGTACAATACATTACTTTTTCAAGAATTATGGATAAGGCAGTCAGAAGAGAGATTGGGCGGTAGTTGTTGAGTCATCCTGCAGTTATTGTGACCCTGGCGGTTACCTTTTTGCGCTAAAGTAGGATACCAAGGACCAATGGAGAAGTATATTCGAGACGACACGTATCCTTTTCTTCTTTTTATTTCCACTTTGACCTCACATTGTTTGTGGACGCAGGCGTCAGGCGTGCGGCAGGTAGGCGACGCATTGTCGGTAGGGCGGGTGTGGGGTGTGGGGGGAGGGGCCGGACCTTCGCGAGGCTGCATACAATTGAATGACACATGCCCGGCGCGGCCCGTGACGCGCTAATGGGCGGCCCTGGCAGCAGCCGGTGTCCCGCAGCTATCGATGGCGCGGAGCTCCGTCGGCGGCCGGGCTCGCGGGCCGCAGACACAGCCGCGCCGCCACACAATGGAGGCGCCGCGCGCCGCCACGCCCTGCCTGCCCGGAGTTATGGGCGCGCTGCGTGTGCGTCCGGCGACGCCGACGCCGACGCCGACGCCGACGCCGGCAACGCCTCACTGACGTGGCGCCCCGCACCAGCAGCTCGCCGACTTCCCTCCACCTCTTCATATACAAGGTGTATTGTAGTTGACAGTGAAAACCGACAAGAGTGATAAAATACGATAGCGGAAGTTCCAGTTAACACGGATCGGTAGACGAAACGTTTGCTGACGAAAAACAAAATGCAACACCAAGAAGAAGTTATGCGACATACACCCGAAGATGGCAGGAGTGCTTCTAGATCTGAAAGATGACGTTCATTCAAATATCGCGCCAGTCACATAAGATGGCGCTACTAGTGACACTATACAGATCCAAAACTTATTTTCTTTAAAATACACCTTGCAACGGTCGTGACCGTTAGTTATCTATAAGATTGTCCAACAACCCTACCACAACAAAGGTCAAAAATTAATTATGATTTGTAGTGTTGGTCACGCTGCTAAATATTGCATTTCCGGGCAACAACAACGTTATATCATGTGGCAGGTGTCATTAGAGCACAGTTAATGAAGTCATTTCATTAAATAACGGATAAACTATGCACTCATCTTTTCGTGTTTCCCACGCTGGTCTCGCTGTGAAATCATGGCTCAATCGTCGAAAATCTAGGTAGTGATGATTCCAAGCTCGGATGCAAAGAGGCCTAGTTGTTATTCTGCGATATTCAAAACTTTTATAGATGTGTTTCACAAACCATTATTGAAGATTAAACCTTTGAAAGTTAGCACAATGGTGATGTGAAAAAGTAATCAGCACTCCGAATTTAAGTTACACTTCTTTTTTATTACTTTTGTTGCAGTATCACGTAACACACAAAACATCACATTATAAAACATACCTGAAAATATCTTCCTCAGTGTTAAAAGTTCACATTTTATGAACTGACTACAATTTGTGTCTTTTCAACATGACGACCAAGACTTGACTCTCTAATAGCTGCTTACGTGCCCAAAAATCAGAGTTACAAGTACGTCAAAGATCATAGTGACAAAAGAAAGAATTCACATAAGAATAATATCATTGCAATATAAACATATCGGTGTATCAAAGTACCTCTACATTAATGAAATCAAATCTGAATGTTGTCTCAGAAATATGTTAACTACTTTACAGAAACACAGTAGAATATTACTGGTATCGAAAGGTTGAGGTGAGGTTCCGTAATGGTTACGTAATTCAAGTACCATTACAATTGGACATGTGAGTTGCTGATAGTCAAGGATGGTTTTGAGGCGACAAAGATGCCATTATTAACGCCTCACTGAGTTTGAACCAGATCGTGTAACAGGACTACGAGAAGCTGGATGTTCCTTCTGCGATACTGCAGGAAAACTGGGCAGGACTACTGTACATGACTGGTGGCAGCACTGGTCATGAGGATTTACGGGTGTAACAAGACCTGGCTTTGGACGGCCACGTGGCACTAAGGAGAGGGAAGGCCATCTTGTTCCTAATATGACTCTGGCGCATCGTACTGCATCTGCAGCAGCAATTGGACCAGTAGCTGGCACCGCAGTGACACAGCAAACTCTTAAAAGTCGGTTAGTTCCAGGACAGCTCCGAGACAGACGCCCTGTAGCGAACATTCCACTGACTGCGAATCAGCGACATTTGCCACTTCAGTGGTGTCAAGCGAGAGCTCACTGGAGGACAGGATGGAGGTCAGATGTGTTTTCTGATGAAAGATAGTTCTGCCCCTATGCCAGTTACTGCCGTATGTTCGTTAGAGGGAGGCATTAGAGGTCCTACGACCAACTTGTTTGCTACGGTCGCAGGTTCGAATCCTACGTCGGGCATGGATGTGTGTGATGTCTTTAGGTTACTTAGGTTTAAGTAGTTCTAATTTCTAGGGAACTGATGACCTCAGATGTTGAATCCCATAGTGCTCAGAGCCATTTGAACCATTTGAACCGACCTGTTTGCTTGTTAGAAACACGGAACCTACACATGGATTTATGGTCTGGACCACTCTCGTAGTTATGTCACACGCCCTGACTGCAGGTTTTTACGTCACTCTGATGATTCGACCTGTTGTGGTGCCATTCATAAGCAGCGTTCTAGGGAGTGTTTTCCAATAAGATAACGCCCGCTCACATATCGCTGCTGTAACTTAACAAGCTCTACAGAGTGTCGACATACTGTCTTCGCCTCCTCGATCACCAGATCTGTCTCCAATTGAGCACATGTATGGCATCATCGGACGACAACACCGGTGTCATCCACAAACGGCATTCGCCGTCTCTTTACTGACCGATCCAACAGCCATGGAACTCCATCAGGCAAAATGAAATACGGCCCTTAGAAGACAATGTATGCACGTTCGCATGCTTGCATTCGACGTTCTAGCGATTACACCGATTATTAATGTACCAGTATTTCATATTTGCAATAGCTTATCTCGTGCTTACATTAACATGTGATCTTGCAGTGTTGGTCAGTTAAATATATTACCTAATCAAATGAATTCGCGATATCTAACCACTCTAAAAAAAAGGCTCTGAGCAATATGGTTCAAAATGGCTCTGAGCACTATGGTACTTAACTTCTGAGGTCATCAGTCCCCTAGAACTTAGAACTACTTAAACCTAACTAACCTAAGGACATCACACACATCCATGCCCGAGGCAGGATTCGAACCTGCGACCGTATCGGTCGCGCGGTTCCAGAATGTAGCGTCTAGAACCGCTCGGCCACTCCGGCCGGTGTGCAATGTGGGTCTTAACATCTGAGGTCATCAGTCCCCTAGAACTTAGAACTACTTAAACCTAATTAATCTAAAGACATCACACACTTCCATGCCCGAAACAGTATTCGAGCCTGCTTCCGTAACGGTCGCGTGGTTCCAGACAGAAGCGCCTAGAACTGCTCGGCTACATTGGCCGGCTTAATCGCTCTATATTAATTATTTTTTGATGTTGCACTTTTTCCGTCAGGCTTTCAGTGAAACTGTAGATAGAAGGCGCCAGTGACTTCAGTACGTAATATTATGCTAGACAATACATAAATACAGGGTGGCGCACGAAAAAAAAAAAAAAAAAACGAATTTTTGCCCGCCGCTAACAGAAACAGCAACGAACAGATAAACACGTATTAATTAGATAATAGGGAAATAAAAAGTAAGCTAATGCAAATGTCTACATTTACTGAACTGATCTTATCTTTTACGTTTAATTAGGAGCTGAAAAAGACCTCTTTGTGTTTCAGTGCACATTTGCATGCCCCCTAACACGCTAAAATACACTTTGCGTAACTCTGCCACATCCACTCTCAACATATCGTTAGGAATATCGTCTTTCGAGACTTCTACCGTTATTGAGTTATTTGCGTGCACTTTTCCCTTTTAGTCCAGTCAAATAGCAGATATACCTTGCAAAAGGTGGGGTAGAAGAGTTTATTTTTTCAACTCGTTCATATGGTTGATAATATTAGAAAACCGAGTTTTGCCAAAAAACTTTCGCTTGGGAAAACTTTCTGCAATCAAAAAACTACGAAAATTTCGGGCTTTTTTCAGATTTTTTCACAATATCTCAGTTTTTTTCTCCTATCGCTTTAACGTCTATTTTCTTTTTTAAAGAGCACAAAATTCTCTACAAATCTGATTTCTGCCATTTTTTTCTACTCCCAATATCTAAGGCGCTACAGCGCCTCAGAAAATACCAATTTTTCAAATTTTGCGCATAGTGCCAAGATACCTTATTTTCGAACACAATTTTTTCAGTTTCTGTTTGTGTAGTATAAATACATTATACGTTATATATTGGAATTTACCACCTCACTTTCATGTACTAAATTTCTCTGTATGCAATATGTGTGGTGTCACCGCCAGACACCACACTTGCTAGGTGGTAGCTTTAAATCGGCCGCGGTCCATTAGTATACGTCGGACCCGCGTGTCGCCACTGTCAGTGATTGCAGACCGAGCGCCGCCACACGGCAGGTCTAGAGAGACTTACTAGCACTCGCCCCAGTTGTACAGCCGACTTTGCTAGCGAAGCTACACTGACCAATACGCTCTCATTTGCCGAGACGATAGTTAGCTTAGCCTTCAGCTACGTCATTTGCTACGACCTAGCAAGGCGCCATTACCAGTTTATATTCAGTGTAATAATGTCTAAACAAGAGCGATGTTCTCCAATTGTGGATTAAAGTTAAGTATTCCAAGAACTACGTTCTTTTCTTTATAGGATAATTACTTTACCTTGTTCCAGACCTCACGCCAATCTGCGTGTAATTAAACGCGTGCATTTCGGCCTCCTCTAGCAACACGGTGTTGGCTCTTCTGCCAACACAGTAATATGAGGATTGCTGAGCACCCAGCTATTGTGATTCTTACATCACTACCTGAAGTTCACTATGGGCCACCTCAGCCCTGGTATTTGTAAAACTATAAATATAAAAATACATCATTAAGAGACATAGACACACACACACACACACACACACACACACACACACACACACACACACACACACACAAAATATATTGTCTCAGGAAACTGAAATATTATTAGCTGCAATAGGCAACCTAATTAGGTAGGTAATTCCTCTTGTGTATAAAAGCCACACAGATGACATTAAAAATAAGTAGCTTTATTACAATTAAAATGCATTGTCAGTTACTAAAAATGTTGACAGTTCTGGGTGTGTAATACTTGTAATATCACAATTTAGCGCCACTTGAGACAAATATGAGCATCACTTCCAACGTTTTGATGGGCCAGGTTCCTCAGTGTCACCAGAAATACCTTGAGTTACGGATTCAGGGTTTGTACATAAGTTGATCCCAGATTGACCTCTTCTTTAAACAGCGAGTCAGCCTCAGCAAGCTCGTTGATTTCGTCAGCGGTTTCCTCAACATCATCCATAACATCTTCTTCACTGTCTTCATATAAAAATTTTGGCACGTTTTCACAGTTGACCCCAATATATTTCTTGCAAATTGAAGAACATTTCAAACCCGCTTTTCTGCAGGAGCACGCTCCGCCACAGTTCAGCTTGCATGAGCATGAAACAATGTGAAGAAGTGCTTCAGGTGCTGGATCTTGGCTCATTATAACGGGTATTGGACCGTGGTCACTGTGATTCCAGCCCCATTTCTCAGGTGGTTTCCAGTTTCCCATCCAACTTTGGACTTGTTGGTAAGTCCGCAACGAATGATGTTGTGTAGCATCTTATGTAGGTGGCAACCGTGCAAGATTCAGTTTGCTTTTTGTTGCAGACTTGGCGAATAGCTGGTACCGCAAATGGTCTAGTGTGTGGGAACTGCTGACACCTCCACTATACAATGCGATAGTAACCTGTTCTCCTGCTGTTATTATTTCTTCACGGGTAGCATGTGGTTTATTGAACATGCAAAGCGCTGAGGTTAGGTGTTCATTTTTCGCAACAATATTGCAGTACTTAATTTCTCCTTGACCAAAAAAAGCGGATGTTGTATCACATCCGGTAAAAGCGTGAGTGAAAAGAATATATTCACTGTCAAACTCGTAAGATGCAGTGGAAAACCACTTCTGCATTTCCTCTTCCTGGCTTTAAGAAAAATAGGTTTTCAATGCCTTGCCCCAAACCGGTCATGAGCAGAAGCAGGTCAACATATTCTCGTACAATGACAACACTTCCAAAATCTTTGGTTCTTGAAATGGCAAATGTTACAATCGTAACGTCAGCATCTTCTTGTGCCTGGTGCACTTCAATGCTACACTCCAGAAATTCCTTTTTAAGAAGTGTGATCAAACGCATCTTGTTTCGTTCGTTGTACAAGAACTTGTCCTGAGGGACTTTGTTCACCATCTCTGATTCAACCACAACGTCAACCGAAGAATGTTTTTGGACCTACGAATCCTCTCAGCACACTTTGTGCTACATTTGTCTCCCTCACATGGAAACCCATCAAATACAATAGCAAATTGAGATCCAAAATGATGTTGCAGGTAAGAAACTCAGCTTTGGGCTATTTACTTGAAGCAAACATTTCGAGTCCAAGTCACTTTGTGAATAAGGTACTCTCCATCAATGACAAAAAATTTACTCGGTCCACCTGACCTCACATCTTCCACTGGAACGAAGGCATTGTAGAATGAAGATTTTGTTCCTTTTCGCGTGCCTTTTTCTGAGAATAGGGACATTGGGTAAGGAGCAAGTTCATATTTCAGAAAGGCTTTTAACTCGTCTTCACTTTGTTTCATTAAACAAATCCTTTGGAAAAGAGTTAAAGGATCAACAGGAGTAATTTTAATGCTCCCAGCTTTTACAGAATTGAACGCAGAAAGGAGAGTCACAACTTTATCTTTTCTACGGAACTTTACATCGTGCAAATTGTCACCAGCTATTCTTTTCATGCCTTTTCCCCCCCTCTAAGTAACACATATGACAATTAACATTCGGTAATTTGCCACTTTGCTCGAAATTTGAAAAATTGGTATTTTTTGAAGCGCTGAAGCGCCTTAGATACTGGGAGTAGAAAAAAATGACAAGAATAAAATTTATAGAGAATTTTGTGCTCTTTAAAAAAGAAACTAGACGTTAAAGCGATAGGAGCAAATGAAACTGAGATATTTTGAAGAAAACTGAAAAAACCGCAGAAAGTTTTCCCAAGAGAAATTTTGTTGGCAAAACTTCGTTTTCTAACTTTTCCAACAATATGAACGAGTTACAAAATTAAATTTTCTACCCCACCTTTTGCAAGGTACAGGCTTCTTTTCTGACAGTTTCACTGGGCTATTTACACTGCCCCATAGATGAAAGTGGTTGGTTCCGGGGAACGCGGGGGCCACAATCGTTTGCCGACAGTCCTTTCTTCTATCAATCTTTAATGAATTCGTGAGAGTGTCTCGCTTTAAGTGTGACAGGTCGTCCCATTGTATTGGAAGACGGCATACGTACGTTCCGGGTGGGGGGTGGGGGGGGGGAGGACTCCCCCAGTCAAATGTCCGTACAATTCCTCAAAGATTTGCATATACACAGTCGTGTTTACTGTTGTTCCGGGATCTCCAAACTCCAGCATACTGCTCCTTGCTGGTATGGAAACGCCAGGAAATTTCTTTGTTAAAGTTGGCGTTTCCTTAAAAGAGCCGGTACACACGTAAGTCTCCACTATTGAGACTACATCTCAGTGAGATATCTACTCAACACGACTTAACCAAGTCGCAACGGCTTTCCCACTGACTACCAAACGTAGTCGCAACAGCTTGGAAATAATAGATGACAACTGCCGGGCGACAATGAATCGCCTAGTACTCGGGGCCGGGTTTTCGTGCGCCACCCTCTATATTTCAAATGTAAACATTTCCTTTACGTCACCATCTAAAGTGCAGAAATATCACCCACAGCCCGTGGCTGGGGGCTTGATATATTCATAATGGGGCACCGCCACACTTTGCTGTTCAAGTTACACATCTACGGCTCAAATACCACCGTACATGTGTCCCTGGATTTTTCAGATTGGGTTCTTCTCATAAAATGTGCATTATTACCGCTGATATGGTTCAAGAACTGGAACAGCGAAATTTACAGTCTCGTAAAGGTTTTTGGTGTAATAGTCCCATCGAATTTTGCGTATAACAATAATTTTGTATAGCTCAATAGCCTGGTGGAAGTCTAACTAATGGACACCAGTTATCCAAGTGGAAAAGGTGAAGACTACGTTAAAGGCAGACTGAAATTTTCGTCATCTGACCGGGCTTCGATACGCAACCTCTTGGTTTCCGGGTACACAAACAACCGCCAGACTATCAGCCTCAAGAGGTCGGAAGTCCTGATGCACTGAAAGAATTCATAACTAACTGCCGAAACAGTGTTGCATCGAAACCCAACAAAGAGAACTGGAAGCCCCTCCTTTTACTGGTGTGTGTGCAGAGTAAATTTTAGAGTGTAACGGATTTTTCGCCACAGCAGGGCGGATAGTTGGGAGTCCACTGTATGTTCAGTTACCAAGACACTACATCGCAGTTTTTTCCCTGCAGTTCACGGTAGCGTTATGGATGGACGATCTAGGATAAGTGGTGCTGTATACCGCAAGAAAGCCGAAGAAAAAAGACAGAGTTAGTTATCTTTCACAGAAAGCACCCATGACGGACTCACATTTTAGTGGCAAAAGTGAAAGCGAACCTTGTGGCTCTGAACAACCAGGTGAAGTTGTAGTGCGAAATAGAAACAAAGAACAGTGTAGCTGTGTAAGTGTGGATGGAATTAGAGTTATAAACGGCAAACAGAGTTCCTGAAGGATGTCAAGAATCTACACACTAAAGTAGACGATTTTCTCGTTTCCAGAAATGATCCATTTTGTTGGGGAAACAGTGACCAGACACTGGATTATATGGTTAACAATGGTATTAATCAAAACAAAACTGCTGATTTCCCATGTTCTCACGACGATTCGCCGACTGATCTCAATGATTTTGAAGCAAAAATTTGTTTCAGAGAGTTCTGATGAATGGGGAAATTATCAACAGTAAATATCTTTATAGACTCCCAGCCAAGGGTCGTTGTCTGCGCGTGTTGTAAATTATTCGGTGGTGCATCTCAATTTGCAACATCTGGAGCCATGCTGGAATACAAATAGCTGAACATGAAAATTCTGCTTCTCACAGAGACAGCTTGTTAAACGTAAAAAACAGAGAAAAACGAAACCGAGATGAATAGAACTGACAAACGGTTGCTCACCCAGCACCAACATGAAGTTATATATTACAGAAACGTGTTAAAAAGAGTGGTTTCTGTAGTTAAGAAGCTAGATTTAGGGATCTGACATTTCGTGGAGACAAAGATGTGTTTGACTCTCTGAAAAACGGGAATTTCATGATATGTCTGGAATTAATTGCGTAGTATGGTTCTTTTTTGGCTGACAGTATAGGAAGGTTTGACAACTCTGGAGAAGAATTTACTTCAAACCTGTCACCAGCAATTTATGAAGATTTAATACGTCTTACGGGGATGTCTGTGACCCAAAAAGAACGTAATGAAGTTATTTCTTCAAAACACATTTCAGTCGCTGCAGATTCTACACCAGATATATTCCATAGTGACCAGTTAAGTACAATAATTAAATACGTAAATGAAGACGGGCTCTCACTTGAAAGATTCCTGTGTTTTATAAAAATTGCAGGTCACACTGGAGAGAAGCTTCCTAGAGCGTTTTTGAGTTCATTACAACTACATGGACTGAAATATGAGAACTACAGAGATCAGTCATAAGATAATGCAGCCAACATTTCTGGTTCATATTCGGGCTTGCAAGCAACACAGAGGGATAGAAAAGCTTTAATTTTCTTCAGTTCATGTGCAGCTCACTCTTTGAATCTAGTTGGCTCAAGAGCTGCAAAATGCTACACAGCTTCACTATTGGTTTTTGTTTAGTTAATTTAACGTTTACACAGCATATTCTGCAGGCAGATGGATGGAACATCTTGGAATCTTGGAAACAGTTTTTGATTCTGCGAGTGTGAGAGTGAAGTCAAATTCTAAGACACGACGTTGTGCACGTGAGGATGCTTGTAAGAGTTTGAATACATGTTGGAAAGCTGTGTTTTCTGCATTGAGAACAATTTCAGAAAATAATAGTAATAGAGCCAGATGTGATCTGAAGGTCTTCTCAGAAAGTTAATTAGTATCGAGTTAGCTTTCATGAGAACATAGTGGCTTTGTATTCTTCAACAGTTCTGCAAAGCATTAAAAGAGCTGCAAGCTTAGGATGTAAACATTTCTACTTCTGTTGAAATGGATTACTGCCTATCAATGATTTTAGCTGAGTTTCCGACATATTTTCAGTTCACAAGTAAGTTGAGCTGGCAAGAAACTTATGGAGATCAGGAATTTTGAATCAGTTCCACCTCCTTCAGCTGCTGAGTATCAAAAAGGGAAACTTCAAAGTAAACGCAAGAGATTCTTTGGGGAAGCATCTGACAGAAGAAAAATGCAAATGTCCCTAAGGAGAAACAGGATCATATTGTTTTGAGATCCGGAGAAGAATGAAAATGTCTTATTCTAAGGTTATACAAACTCTTAAGGATAAGTTGCAGATGACAGTTAATGTTTACAGAGAATATAATTCAAGATTTTAATTTCTCTCAAGTGTCTCTGAACTAGAAGCTGTTCAAATTTATGACGCTGTAGAGAAATTTAGAGCCATCTATAACTCTGATATAGAGAAAAATTTTAGCCGGGCGCGGTGGCCGAGCGGTTCTAGGCGCTACAGTCTGGAACCGCGCGACCGCTACGGTCGCAGGTTCGAATCCTGCCTCGGGCATGGATGTGTGTGATGTCCTTAGGTTAGTTAGGTGTAAGTAGCTCTAAGTTCTAGGGGTCTGATGACCACAGAATGTAAGTCCCATAGTGCTCAGAGCCATTTGAACCATTTTTGAACCAGAAAAACTTTGATGAAGACTGCATACATTTTAAAATGTATCTGTTATCTGTGCTGTGAGGAGAGATGATGGTGGTAAGTTGCCATCTCTGCCACTTCTCTGTAGAACGTTGGTTTGGAAAAAAAAAATTGTGATGTCTGTCCAGATGTGTATACAGCACTCAATATTTACAACTTACTCCAGCAACAAACTGTTCAGCGGTTTTAAAATGGAAATCAAGAATGACTAGTCAATATCGGAGTACTAGCCACAGAATTAGGCTTGGAAGTCCGTCTGGATTTTCAGGAAGTGAGAAATGAATGCGGAAACACAGAAGTAAGAAGGAACATATTTCTCGTACGTTCACTATATTTAGGACAAGTCAGTTAAATAGTACTGTATGAAGTATTTGGGACTGATTAAATTTCACATTTAACTAAAGTAATTTCGGTACAGGGTATTAAACAGTAACGATTTTCTTAGTATTTTTATCACGTATTATGTCCAAGTTTGACGCTTCTGTGGTAATTTTGCAGTAAAAGGAGCTAATCAACTGTAGTAGTTATTTTATTATTTTTCAGTATTTACCTTCCACATGTGCTTTGTATTACATGTTATTTAAATACTTCAGTAAATTTTAGAATTGAAGTTAATGATTAGGCAGCTTTGTTGCTGATAGTCTGTAAACGTCGTAGCATGCGTCATGGAGACCGCGGTGGTGACGGTGGCCGGGGGGGGGGGAGGGGGGGGGTGCCCTCGCAGGTTGTGCGCTCTCTGTTGACAGAGCCTTAATTCGTTCCTACATGGAGGACGTTACAGAGGTGGACTAGTAGTAATATACTATTTTAACGACGGAGGCAAGTAATTGTGAACAAGTTGCCAATAGGTCAATGCCTGGATGCTGATTCAGTGAACATTAAAATTATAATGGTTCAAATGGTTCTGAGCACTATGGGACTCAACATCTGAGGTCATCAGTCCCCTAGAACTTAGAGCTACTTAAACCTAACTAACCTAAGGACATCACACAGATCCATGCCAGAGGCAGGATTCGAACCTGCGACCGTAGCGGTCGCGCGGTTCCAAACTGTAGCGCTTAGAACCGTTTGGCCACACCGCCCGGCATTAAAATTATACTTAAAAAGAATTTACGATGGCAACATTTTGCCGTCTCTGTGCAGCTGCACACGTTGTACCTGTCTACATACGGCCGTTGTCTTTGAAGTATTTCAACCTCTCCGGAAACTCGAGTGATAAGTTCCTCGCTGACTTTACGGGTGTGCCATAATCTTCATACTACCCACAGGAAATATTCGAGAGATAACAGATCTCGCAACCGTGCTGGCCATGGAACTGGTCCGCCTCACCAGTCCTTCGGCTGGGATATGCGACGTTGAAGTGATTCCAAACATCGGCATCAAAGTGTGCTGGAGCTTCATCTGACTGCAGCCATATGTCCTTCAGAACATTTAGTGGCACTGCAACCAACAGGGTAAGCAAAACATCTCGATCTTGTTAGTCTGTTTGGCAACAGATATAGTCCAGCGATATTGTCACCAATTACCTCGGCCCAGATCATAATACCGGACCTTCGTTGGTAATCTTGAATTACCTGATCACACGGAATTTCGCCCGCCCAAACATGCATGTTGTTCAAGTTTAATACACCACCTCTTGTAGAAGTGCATTCATCCGTGAATAGCACCAAACTCCGGAACTGTGACTATAGTACGCATTGTTGTAAATACCACTGCCCAAACTGTACCTGTCGTAGGTAGTCCTTCTCTCGTAATGCCTGGACATTCTTTAGAGGGTACAGGTACAGCGGGAGTTCATGGACAACACGCTACACGCCACACCCGTGTGGCCGAGTGCTGGTTGTTGGATCCTCTTCGAACACTTTGTGCACGTCCTCCTTCAACTGTAGAGTTTGATCAGAGCTTCGACCTAACAGAGATCAAGCATTAGACTGGTGATAGTATGCACCAAGCACAAAGCACTACTACTTTACTGTGCAGTGGACACATGATAGGCAGAAAATACGCACGTGCAAATGTCTGTATCACTGAGAACATTATGACCATTTACCTGATAGCTGATATGTCCACCTTCGGCACGTATGAAAGTGATGACGCGTAGTGGCATGTAAGCAGATCGCTGGAAGGAGTTGGCACGGCATCTGCACACACACGTCGCCTAATTACCGTAAATTGTGAGGAGAGGGGCGCTGAGCTCTGACGTCATGTTCAATCACATCCCACATGTATTCGACCGGGGTCAGGGCTGTGCAGTTGAGGGGCCAGCACGTCAATCGGAACTCCACACTGTGTTCCTCGAACCAGTCCTTCACACTCCTGGCCTTATGACATGGCACATTACCTTGTTGAAAAATAATATTCCCGTCGGGAAATACGACCGTCATGAAGGGGTGTACGTGGTCTGCAACTAGTGTGCGATATTCCTTGGCCGTCACGGTGCCTTGCACGAGCTCCATTGGACACATGTATATCTACGTGAATATTCCTGGGAGCATAATGGAGCCTCCAGCTTGTCTTCGTCCCACAGTACAGGTGTCAAGGAGCTGTTCCACTGGAAAACGAAGGATTCGTGCCCTGCCATTGGCATGATGAAGAAGGTATCGGGATTCATCAGACCATGCAGTGCTCTGCCACTGCACCATCGCCCAGTGCAGAAGGTCACGTGCCCATTGCCGATGTCACGGTGTTAGCATTGGCATTTTATTGGGCCGTCGTCTGCAGAGGCCCATCATTAGTAGTGTTCGGTGCACTGTGTTCAGACTCATAAGTACTCTGCCCAGCGTTAATGTCTGATGTTAGTTCCCCCACAGGCAGCGGCCTGTCCTGTTCTGGCAGTCTGCCTAGCCTACAACGTCCGACATGTGTGATGAGGAGTGAACGCCCAACCTCACGACGTGGTTTCACCTTGGTTTCGCCACGTGTTGAAGATACTCACAACAGCACTCCTCGAACACCCGACAAGTGGTGTAGTTTTCGAAATGCTCACGTCGACACTCAGGGCCATCACAATGTGCCCTCGGTCTAACTCAGATCGTCAGTTTCCCCGCTGTACACAAAGACAGCCCGCACACTCATACTACATACACCGTGCGTGTGTCCCACTAGCAGTTATATCTCATCAGGTGATGCTGCTATCGCCTGGATGGGTTTTATGGGTAGCGGGACGGCGGTCATAGTGTTCTGGTTGATCAGGATATTTACTATGTACTCCTAAGATCCCGAGCTCGAACAACTTTGAAAATTTTCTTTATATCTTTATCTGTTTCCGAGATAAAGCATGTCAGCCATATCAGCAGGTGTGTAATAGTACATGCCGTGCTGCTGTCAACAACGTTGGGTGCGCACAAGGGCTATGTAGAGTATGTAGAGTATGCACAGGAATATTATTAGGGTCAGATCATCCATGGCTAAAGGGTTGCATACCTTCCGTATTCACATACCAAAAAAATATCGGAACAAACCGTTACAATAGTTTGTTGTTAGACTTCGCCGCTTCCCAGCGCCCAAGCCGTGCATTTCTGGATATTCTATCCTTCTTGAAAAACGTCCAGTTTGCCTTCCCGCTCAACACTCTAATGTGCTGTCGATGTTCTTTGGCACACCCTGTATACAGTTATAACACGACCAGCGGAAAAATGCTATCAGTGCACAAAAAATGCGAACGTTTCCGTTTTATTTAAAAGACTCTGAGTCAAAAGTGGGATAACAGCTGCTTCATTCTATCTTCCTCAGCACCTTTACAAATTTCCTCAAGATTTTAGCATGCGAACATATTTGCGTGTTTTTAAATGCAACTCAATCAAACTCCCAGGAACTCCCCTAACTGTAACTCACAACCACTAGCCAATCGATGAAGTCGCTCATACCCATTCACTCCCAGTTGGCCTCTCTCACTCAGTCATTCAGCCAAACTCATTGACATTACCCCTCTGCGTCTCTCTGTCATTGCCTCCTGTCTCACAATCACAGCCCCCTTCGTTGTGTCCTACTACTGCAGTCTCCTCTCCCTGCACCGTCTCCCTCTAGCTCACTCTTACTGCCAGTATCTGATTCCTTCCTTTCTAATGCTGCTGTGTCTTCTCAGTGTCACTATCTGACTCTTCCTTGTTGTCATAATATACACTCTCTAATAATCACTCTCACCTGCTTCCACTTTCTCTTTGTCTTTATTACTTCCTCCCCCCCCCCCCCCCCCCCGGCACTGTTTCCTTCACTCTATTCGAAGCACGGTTCTGTCACTGTCAACTACTTTACACTGCTACTGTGCACCTCTCTTTCTTCACACTGCCACTCCATCCTCCGCTTTTTGTATAACCCAGTTACCATTATCTTCCAGTATTTATTATTTTTCCACCTCCTTGCCACTGTTACTGTCTTCTCCTCTCTCACGATAAAAAAGTGCGAATATGTTCGCATGCCATAATTTTTGGGAAAATGTTAAAGGTGTTGAGGAATGTAAAATATGGCAGCTGCTACCCCACTTTTCAAAGAGAGTCTTTCAAATAACCAGGAACATATTCGCATTTTTTGTACCCCGATAGGAGCATTTTCCCGCTGGTTGTGAATAAATACCACATAAACCATTTACAGGAATGCTAAATAGAGGTAACAAAGGTGAAGTGATAGGATTTGTTAGAGAATCTGTGAGATCACGACGTAGAAGCTCCAGAAGATGTTAAGAGCTAAACAGTTCAGTCTTCATAAACTTTTTATCTCACTGCTGCAAGACCGCTGCGCAACTTAAGATGCCAATGTACCGTAGCCATACCGTAAATACCCCACAAGGCTTCAGTCATCTAGCGAGATTTTTAAGAAGAACGAAGAAAAGCTTCGCATCTATTACTGTATAACTTCTAATTTTGCATTATTTTTCAGCTTGATCGCATAGTGGGAACCCATCCATTTTTGAAATTTGTTTTATGAGCGGTATATTGTCGTCCAAGGCATATTTACATGCATGACACTTCGTGTCCTAATGTTGGAGACATCATCAGTGGGAATAAAGAACAACACAGAAGTTTTAAATTTTAATAAGCTCAGCAAGGAGAAATGTGAATGCATATCCATGCAACGGTCGGGTCGCAAAGTCATTATACTGCTGTCTAAGACCGAGGAATGGCGTCAAGTTGCTGTGGGGAACAGTTGACGCTAATTGTTTTATTTAGCGCTAGGGCAACAACATGTCTAATTTCAATATTTCTTCTTTTCTATAAAAACTTTTTCTTTTTAATTTCTATGACCTGTCTTAGTATCCTAGCGTGGTAATTATTAGAACTTGACTTACTCATATAGCATGATGCACAGCGGGCAAGCTTGTGAGACTGGGAGATTTGTCAGATCTGAATATACACGTAAGTAACAAGTTTGGCGTTAATGGGCTATGGCAGCAGATGACCGATGAGAGCACGTTTGCCGTCCGTTGTCCGAGCGGTTCTAGGCGCTTCAGTCCGGAACCGCGCTGCTGCTACGGTCGCAGGTTCGAATCCTGCCTCGGGCATGGATCTGTGTGATGTCCTTAGTTAGGTTTAAGTAGCTCTAAGTTCTAGGGGACTGATGACCTCAGATGTTGAGTCCCATAGTGCTTAGAGCCATTTGAACTACAGCGCGTTTGCTAACAGCAAGGCATTGCCTGCAGCTCCTTTCCTGGACTCGTGACCATTTCTGTTGGAGCCTAGACGACTGGAAAATAGTTGTCTGGTGAGATGAGTCCCGATTTCACTTGGTAATAGTTGATGGAAGAGTTCGAATCAGACGAGACCTCACGAAGTCACGGACCCAAGTTGACAACAAGGCGCTGTGTAAGCTGTTGGCAGCTCCACAATGGTGTGGGCTATGTTTACATGGACTGAACTGATCATTGTCTGGAAATGACTACATTTGGCTACTTGGAGACAATCTGCAGCCGTTCTTGGACTTTATGTATCATTTTCATATCCCCAAACTATGACGGAATTTTTATGGGTGACAGTGCGCCAGAATTGTTCGCAGTTGGTTTGAAGAACATCCTGGACAGTTGGAACGAATGATGTGGACATCCATATCGCCCAATACGAATCACATGGAAGAGTTATGGGACATAATCGAGAGATAGTTTTCTGCATAAAATCCTGCACCGGCAACACTTTCGCAATTACGAACGGCTGTAGAGGCAGCATGGCTCAGTATTTCTGCAGGAGACTTGCAACTACTTGTTGAGCCCGTGCTACGACGATCTGTTGCATTACGCCGGGGAAAAGAAGTCGTATACGGTATTAAGAGGTATTCCATGACTTTTGTCACCTCAGCGTAATACGTACGGCGAATTAAAGACCGGACAGTCTGAATGTGGTTAGTAGACAGTTTTCCATTCAGCCAAATTCTGGGCTCGTACAGAAATACCGCCATAGATAATACAATGCATAAACAGTTTACAATCCTTAACGCACAGAACAAAGATCACACGATTGACATACAGATAAAGAAAGACGAGAAATGATTAGATCTTGACAAAACCTGGGTATCAGAGGGACGAATTTGGTGCTTCCCTGGTACCGATCTGCTACAGCCGATTTACCTATGGTACAAGGAAACCACCAAAATCGTTTGTACGATACTATAGTTTTGTCATTATCCAATCATTATGACGCTAGGCTGTTTAGAGAGGGCATAGAAATTCAGTAGCTTAAAAAAAATTCAAAATAAAAGCAGAAGGTTTAAAATTAGAAAAGCTGTGAGCCTTAGTGCCAAATAAAACCAACCGCGCCAACTCTTCCCCACCACAAGCTCCGAGACACACGTCGGCGCAGCACCACACTCTTAGGCGGCAGTCTGACGTCACGACTCGACTGTTGCGCGGCTTACGGAGCTCATTTAGATTTGAAATTGCAGTCTGACATCTTATAGCATCTCATGATGTCTCCAGCATTAAAAGACGAAACGTTAGGCGCAGAAACGTGCCTTGGATCATGGCCTGAGGTCTGTAAAACAAAATTTCCAAATATGCAAATACTCGCCGTGAAAGCTTGGGTTGTGTGAGAGAAACCACGGCTCAAACGCAGTCTTTATCATATTTCTGTCCTCTCTGGAACTGCGGCAGCTGGTGTTTCGCCTGAAGGGCGGCGTTCTGCGATAAGGCGGGGCCTGGGCTGGCAGGTGTGGCCACGTTTGTCCCGGCCTGCGACGCGCAGCACCGCGCTGGCGACACCTGCTTCCTGCGGCGGGGACGCCGTGGTTCCGGCGCCGCACAACCTCCAGCCCCCCACAGCTGGGTTCTGCACGCTCCGACAGTGCTGCAGCACCGCCCCGCACATATGCCACCGCATCCTGAAAGTGAGTACTCACTGACTCACTGACTGACTGACTGTTCTGTCGGTTCTTGGTAGAATATCTTATACAGGGTGGTCCATTGATCGTCACCGGGCCAAATAACTCACGAAATAACCGTCAAACGAAAAAACTACAAAGAGCGAAACTTGTCTAGCTTGAAGGGGGAAACCAGATGGCGCCGTGGTTGGCCCGCTAGATGGCGCTGCCATAGGTCAAATGGATATCAACTGCGTTTTTTAAAATGGGAACCACCATTCTTTAACATATTCGTGTAGTACGTAAATAAATACGAATCTTTTAGCTGGACCACTTTCTTTCGCCTTGTGATAGAAGGCGCTGTAATAGTCACAAACATACGGCTCACAATTTTAGACGAACAGTTGGTAACAGGTAGGTTTTTTTAAATTAAAATATAGAACGTAGGTACGTTTGAACATTTTATTTCGGTCGTTATAATGTCATACATGTACCTTTGTGAACTTATCATTTCTGAGAACGCCTGCGGCTACAGTCTGATTACCTGTAAATACCACATTACTGCAATAAATGCTCAAAATGATGTCCGTCAACCTCAATGCATTTGGCAATACCTGTAACGACATTCCTCTCAACAGCGAGTAGTTCGCCTTCCGTAATGTTCGCACATGCGTTGACAATGCGCTAACGCATATTGTCAGGCGTTGTCGGTAGATCACTATAGCAAAATATCCTTCAACTTTCCCCACCGAAAGAAATCCGATGACGTCACATCCGGTGAAAGAGCGGGCCATGGTATGGTGCTTCGACGACCGATCCACCTGTCATCAAATATGTAATTCAATACCGCTTCATCCGCACGAGCATATTTTGCCGGTTTACGTTACCGCTTTTGGTGAATGACGCTTCGTCTTTAAGTAGAACGCTTGCAAAAAAACTGTCATCGCCCAGTAATTTCTCTTGTGCCCAGCGGCAGAAAGTCGTCGCCATGCAATTCCTGGTGCATAGAAATATGGTACGGGTGCAATCGATGTTGATGTAACATTCTCAACACCGACGTTTTTGAGATTCCTGATTCTCACGCAATTTGTCTGCTACTGATGTGCGAATTAGCAGCTAAAACTACCTACTTGGGCATCATCATTTGTTGCAGGTCGTGGTTGACTTTTCACATGTGGCTGAACACTTCCTGTTTCCTTAAATAACGTGACTATCCGGCAAACGGTCCGGACACTTGGATGATGACGTCCAGGATACGGAGCAGCATATATATAGCACACGCCCGTTGGGCATTTTGATCGCAATAGCCATTCATCATTACGATATCGACCTTTTCCGCAGTTGGTAATCGGTCCATTTTAACACGGGTAATGTATCACGAAACAAATACCGTCCGCAGTGGCGGAGTGTTACGTCATACCACGTACTTACACGTTTGTGACTATTACAGCGCCATCTATCACAAAGCGAAAGAAGTGGCCCAACTAAAACATTCATGTAGCGGGACAGCCATAGCGCCATCTGGTTTCCCCCTTCAAGCTAGACGAGTTTCGTTCTGTGTAATTTTTTTCGTTTGATGCTTATTTCGTGAGATATTTGGTCCGGTGAGTGTCAATGGACCACCCTGTATACTACGTATCAAAACACACCCAACACTAGTGTAATATTCTACGATATTTATTGTTTATTTGACAAATCGGTTTCCGGCTGTTGCGCCATTGCCAGGTGCAAAGACAAATATCTGATGCAATGATATTTTGGTTGGTAAAAGATTTTATACTAGTGCATCTACAGAGATGAAAAATGTTTATGTTAGATTTAGGAACACAACTAGAGAAATTATTTCAGTATAAATGTGATTTAAGGTAATTTAACCAAGGTAAAATATGTGACACATTAACTAATAAACTATATACAAATTACAAAAATAGTCCACAGAAGAAAATAAATTGAACAATAAACATTGGTGACATGTTCCAAGGAAGAGGCTGAACAAAATAGCCTTGTCTTTAATAGGCCATAAATGACAAACAAATAAGACGTACTAGTGACATTAAGCAGGTAAATCAAGGCATTGTGATTATAAAAACTAATTTTTTTATCTCGACAACAGTAACTGAAATAAAGGAAATATGCGGTATATGGGTAGGAGGGGTAGTTTACAACGTGGCCTAGATGGGATTATGAGAAGTGTATGCAGTTAGAAAAGGAAGTAAAGGAACTGTGTCTGGTCATCAGTTCTAAGCATGGGCATATGCACATGTGTCTATTAATTTCCGTTATTTCAAGATAACCTTTATAGATGTGATGCAGTACTTCGTGTTGCACCTTGTAAATATGGCTTTTTTTTAAGCATGTGGTCTGCAAAAATAGTCTCCTTTTATACATTTCCTTCTTCTCTGTTGTTCCTTCAAGTGGGGGCATATAGCCTTGCCAGTCTTATTTGTTCAGACTTTGCCAGAATTCAAGTAATTTTATGTATTTCGTCTTTCCCAAAGCTGGGTTACTGTCCTGACCATTGGGCAAAAAAGCGCAAATAGAGTTGTGCACCAAAGATGATGTTTTTAAGTTCCTGTATTAAAGCATCCTGGCTACGTACAGTGAAACTTTTATTAAATATGGAATTGTGCATCATTTATAGCATTCTTGAGGTGATGGATCGAAAACAGGATAAAAGAGAGAGTGCTCCTGTTGTTTCTGCTTTTTGAGTGCTATAGAGTCCACCAAGGTAGGAGGGTAGCCAATTTTTATGCTGTTTATTTGATTGTATTTAATTGCATTTGGAATGCAATGGGATTTGGGAATGGATATTAGGCGACATATCATTGAATGAAAGGCAGCATGTTTGTGGATCGCTGGCTGTTGAAACTTGACAGGTGTTACAGAGTGGCAGAGTTTCTATAAATCTCGGTAATATACACGTGTACACTGATGTCTATTGTTAGATCCATTAATTTATGCAGCTGCCTCGAAACTCTATTCTGAATTTTATACTGTTGTGTTAAGGGTTTAATTGCTTGAGGAACTTGAAAGTTTCCTGGAAATACCCTTCCATTAGCACAACGTACAGTCAACATACCCAAATCAGTATCCTACCTTGGAAGAAAGTAGATTATTTTCCAAAAACAGTTTGTCAAAATCGTCCATGAAGATTTCGAAAGGACTGGACTGAGGGAGGATCCCATTGCTAGACCACCAACTGTTATATACCTCGCAATTGAAAAAGAAATAATTTTGTGTCAGGCAATTCCACATAGGTCAATCTGGCAGGGCAATATGCACCCACTTGGAGAAATACTAAAGACACTGAAAATCATAAACAGAAACTCTACTTCTGAAGACCACCTGCTTAAAGAAGGCCATATTTACAAGGTGTAGGTGAAGTATTACATCAAATCCACAGAGAAAGGAGGATGAACTATACTGAAATAATGGAAATTAATAAAAAAATGTCCATCTGCACTTGCTTAGTTCTGAATGATCTGAAACGGTTACCTTGTGTGCCCTTTGCCGGCCGTAGTGGCCGAGCGGTTAAAGGCGCTACAGTCTGGAACCGCACGACCGCTACGGTCGCAGATTCGAATCCTGCCTCGGGCATGGATGTGTGTGATGTCCTTAGGTTAGTTAGGTTTAAGTAGTTCTAAGTTCTAGGGGACTTATGACCACAGCAGTTGAGTCCCATAGTGCTCAGAGCCATATGAACCATTTTTGTGTGCCCTCTCTGACTGTAGATGCTACTCATAATCCCATCCAGGCCGTGTTGTAAACTACCCTTCTTACTCATATACCCCATTTTTCCTTTCTTTCAGTTACTATTGTCGTGATAAACATTTTTACTTTTTATAGTCACAGATGCTTCACTCCGCTGCTTAATCTTACTAGTATATCTTACCTGTTTGCAATTTAGGAGCTATTAAAGGGAAATCATGTTGTTCAGCCATGAAATATGTCACCAAAGTTTATTGTTACATTTATTATGTTCTCTGCACTATTTTTGTAATTTATATATAGCTCATTAGTTAACTGTTCAAATGGCTCTGAGCACTATGGGACTTAACATCTGTGGTCATCAGTCCCCTAGAACTTAGAACTACTTATCCTAACTAACCTAAGGACATCACACACATCCAGGCCCGAGGCAGGATTCGAACCTGCGACCGTAGCAGTCGCGCGGTTCCGGACTGAGCGCCTAGAACCGCTAGACCACCGCGGCCGGCAGTTAACTGTGTCACATATTTTACCTTCGTTATATTTATCAGTCTTACATTGTATTTACACAGAAATAATTCCTCTCGCTTTATTCCCAAATATAACACAAACATATTTCATCTCTGGAAATGAGTATATATCTAAATGCACTAGTTTAAAATACTTGATCCTACAAAATTTTACTGCATCACACATTTATCTTGGTACAACATGATGGCGTAACAGCCGAAAACCGGTTTGTGAAATAAATGATAAATATTGTAGAATATTACACCAGTGTTGTGTGTGTTTTCATTCACAATGAGTATTCAAGTCGTACTTTAAGAACCTCCGTTCACCAGCACATTAAAACTGTCACAAACCCATTTAAAGATAAGAGGAAAAACATTATCAAGCCAAATGTAGAGTACAGTTTGTTGCTGAGGTATTCAGTTGAAAGACTAGATGGAATGCTCTGTCCATGCGAGTCCGTTCTGTGCAAACCCCTCCATCACTGGTTAACTATTGTAAACTACATTCGTCCGAATCTGCTTTCTGTACACCCACACTTTCTTCCTTTAACAAACTATTTCTTGATTTCGCAGGATGAGTCTTGTCATCCGATCACATCTTTTAGTCGAACTGTACCTTTCTTTTTTCTGGCAATTCACTATCTCCTCCTTGGCTATTCGATTTACCTCCTTAATCTCCATTATTTCGCTATAGCACAACATTTCACATGTTTCTGTTTTCTTCTGGTCTGAGCTACTTATTGTCCACGTTTCACTTCCGATCACGGCTACAGTTCGTACGAACACTAAAGATATCCAACATTTGAATTTATTTTCGATGTTAACAAATTTCTCGGTCGGCACACAATTTTAATCTGCCAGGAAGTTTCATATCAGCGCGCAATCCACTGCAGAGAGAAAATCGCATTCTATAATTCTGTAATTATTTTTCTCTTTCACTCTCTATTTCGGACACATAGCAAAATTCATCTACTACTTTTAATGTCTTGCTTCCTAATTTATCTTCGTCATGGTCATATGATTTGATTCGAATGTCTTTCGTTGCCCTTGTTTTATTTTTTTTATGTTCATCTTGTTTCCACTTTTCAAGACATTGTCAATTTCATTCAACTTATCTCTCAAGTCCTTTGCGGTTGCTGACATAAGTACCATGTCGTCAGCAAACCTTGAAGTTATTTTCTCCCACAGTAGTAAATCCCTTCCCAAAATTGTCCTTGGTTTCCTTGCTCACTATACAGATAAAATACATCAACCGGAGGCAAAAACCATATCTTAATCTCTTATCAACTAGTGCCTTTCTTTCATGTCCTTCAATTCTTATAACCCGCCTTTTATTTTCTGTACGATTTGTAAATAACTTTGCGCTCCCTGTATTTTATCCCTGACAATTTCATAATTTTAACGATTATATTCGACTTAGCATTGTCAACGTACTGGAAACGTGGGTAAGTATCACAGACCTAAATAAAATCAAATATATTGTAGGGAACCTAATAAAAAATACAAATAAATAAGTCTAAGCTTTTAAAAACTGTTGCTATAAGTATGGTCATGAAATCAATTCTAGTATAGTCTTATAAGAATATTAAAATAAAATCTCACATTACTTTCGCACAATTACGTCTTATATCAAATCAAAATTATGATCTTATACCTAATCACAATTTACCTTCAAAAAGTGAAGAGGAGTAACTTTTGGTTCTGATAAAATGTAGGAAACCATTAAAAACTAAAGAAAAATAAGCTTGTAATTTATCAAATCAATTACAGTAAATATAACAACTGAGATAATTCAGAGTAATAAAATGAAGCTAAGCTATATTGATATGAAATAGTTAAATGAACAGAACGAAAAAAAATTAGTGAGGAATACTTACGGTTAGAAAATAAATTAATAATTACCCGAGCAAAAACACCTAATCCAGTATAACTTAACAAAAATACGTAAGAAATATAACATATGTAAGATAATAAGAATAAATAATGAAAACAATAGAAAAATTGTTACATTACCTACGAGAGAAAAAGAGAGTTGATATTTGCAAAACGCTGTTTCGAAGACTAATGTGCTTTGCTAAATACTATGCCCTTCCATTTCTCCATTTCAGTCAGCCTGTAAAAACGGAACTCATGTTTTAATGGGACATATGGGAAAACATGTCACACCAATAAAGACGAATATTTACTGTGTTGTAGAATGAGACACATAAGTATCCTCCTTTCTATCGTTATATGGGGCCGACCTTACTCAAGTGGAGGCATAGTTTGTTTTCTTGGTGTGGATGTCATTAAATGAGCTCAAAAGTGACGAGGTATCTCTAATAGAGTAACCTCCTCCATGTCAACCAGCATAGATTTAAAAAACGCCGGTCACGTGACACATTTTTCCCCAAAAAACTCTTTAAAGTCGTGCATATTGGTAATCTGGTAGAGGATGCATTTCTTGACTTCAGAAAATCATTTGAATCGGTACGACACCAACGCAAATTAACGTAAGTTGGAAGAGTTCCAAACAAAATTTGTGACTGTTTAGAATTCCTTGGTAGGCAGGGCACAACATGTTACCCCCTGCCCATGGAAGCATAATGGATACCTTACCCTTTAAGTTATATATAAATGACCTAGGAGAAAATACAAACTGTGACGAGAGACTTTTAGTGGATGACGTATTTCTCTACAATGAAGAACTGTCTGAAAAAAATCTTTAGAAATATACTACCAGATTTTCATAAGATTTCAAAGTCATGGAAATAAAGGAATGTCAAACTGTACGAAATACGAAAAAATAATGTCCTCTGGCAACAATATTAATGACAATAGGTATTAGCCAACTTATAAAAATACTCGATGTAGCAAGCTGGGCTTGGAATGATTGAATGGGCTTCATTGTAGGTAACGCAAATTGTAAACTTCTGTTCACTGTTAGGATACAGAAAAATGCAAGCCGCCTGCAAAGAAGATAGCTTATAAAGTAGATAGCTTAGAAACACTCTTGCGGTATAACGTAGTATTTTTTTTACATGTGTGGTGCCGATCCGAAACAGGAATAACTGAAGATGTGGAAAAGAAGCTCGAATGCTCACAGATTTATTTGACTCAAGGAAAAGGCTCCTGGATGTGCTGAAAAACTAGAACGGGTAGAGGCTCATCAAATGGCTGTCTTGTGTGTCTCGCCTTTTGTTCGATAAAGTTTATTTTACCACTGAAAACTAGGAATATTAAGCGTCCAAACGTTATGGTTACTCACATTGAGCCAAATTAACACAATTCATCTTGCGCCGTTGGTTACTGGTCCATATAACACCGTACATCTTGCGTATTGGATCCCTACGTCAAAGGAAGATAGCTACTTTAGACTTAACATTTCGTTGTCATCGAAGTGATTAGAAACTTACTAAATTCCGCATTGAACGAACATGAGGTAGAAAATTTTTGCTGGTATTTTTCAACTAACCCACATGACATTTGCCTATAATGATTCAGGAAAAACACGGAAACTTTTGCAGTAGACGCCGTTCGCGTAATAACCCCCACTTTTCACGAATGTGTGTCTAAGGCATTCTTCATTGCCCACCTTGCCCGATTCATTCTTAAATCCGAATTCCCAGTTAAGCGGTAAAATGAAACTGCCATTTCTCTGAAGTTCCGCCTTATGCACAAAACATTTTTGGTTCTTTTACCTAAACATGTTTCTGCACTTTGTGGCGTATTTTTAAGTTCGTTTTTGTTTCTTATTCTGTCTGAATATTCTTATAGTAACACTACGTGGAGGTTATATGAATTTATTCTTAAACCAGTTCCTACATACAAAGGAGCGACACTCAGGCGACAATTTTTTAAGTTGTTTTGCGTCTTTACCTAAAGACACACATTACACGGTTGAGCCACGAAATGTTGTACGTTAATAGTATGTTTAAAATTTGTGTCTAATGTACCAAATTGAGAAACAAGTATTATAATTACGCTCATTTCTCATATAACACTCTTATTTTGTGCTGGTTGTTTTATAGTCGTATTTAACATACTAACTTCACATTCTAACGTTCCACATCATTTCGATTTATCGTGCAAATGATGCATGGAAACTGAAAATTGTTAACTAATTAACTAACTCAACACACACGTACAATACTTGCCGCGACGCACACGAACGTACGCAACATAGCATATACATAATTATAATTTTTGCCTCGGAAGATAACATTGTCCCAGAAATAAAATGGTTCCAATCCTCAAGTTTCGACCACGGCTTTTGGCAGGTTTTCCTTAATAGTCAGGTAAATGCCGGAAGTGGTGAACTCCTTCCATTGATTCCAAGTTTGGAACCACTCTGTCAAATACAGCTAGTGATTACACTTGTCTTGGTCGCCAAAAGTATACTGACTTTTCGTTTCATTTCTCATGGTGCGTTTCGGTATTGCTATTATCGGATCTCACATTGTGAAGGCCTGTTTTTAATGAGACAAGATCCTATGTATCAAAGTAGGGTCTGACAATGGTGATACCAAAGCACGTCGTGTGAAGAGAAAATAAAGAAAAAATATGTTTTGGCGAGCAAGACAAGTATAATGAATACTGCCTAACATGGTCTCAGACCCGATGAAAGACTTCTTGTCTACACTGATGTCCCGGTACCACCTCGCCCGGTATTTGGCTGAACAGACCGATCTCAAACAGCTCGCTGTTCTTCTTAAAATGGAATGAAGGTTTCATCTGAAAACAACAAAACGTTTATATATTTATTTATTGTTTGTCGTCCTTTTCAGACAGAAAACCGCTTGTTTTAATCTGGACAGATGATATTCATTTATTCCGTTGCGTAGGTGTTTGAAGTGTGACGCATGGTATCAAGGCATTCTTACCATCTAGGTCGTTAGTTTGTGTGTGTGTGTGTGTGTGTGTGTGTGTGTGTTTGTGTGTGTGTGTGTGTGTGTGTGTTTGGGAGGGAGAAGGAAAGTGAATGTACCGGGTGATCAAAAAGTCAGTATAAATTTTAAAACTGAATAAATCACGTAATAATGTAGATAGAGAGGTACAAATTGACACACATGGCCCGCATCTCGTGGTCGTGCGGTAGCGTTCTCGCTTCCCACGCCCGGGTTCCCGGGTTCGATTCCCGGCGGGGTCAGGGATTTTCTCTGCCTCGTGATGGCTGGGTGTTGTGTGCTGTCCTTAGGTTAGTTAGGTTTAAGTAGTTCTAAGTTCTAGGGGACTTATGACCACAGCAGTTTAGTCCCATAGTGCTCAGAGCCATTTGAACCATTTTGACACACATGCTTGGAATGACATGGGGTTTTATTAGAACCAAATAAATACAAAAGTTCAAAAAATGTCCGACAGATGGCGCTTCATCTGATCAGAATAGCGATAATTAGCATAACAAAGTAAGACAAAGCAAAGATGATGTTCTTTACAGGAAATGCTCAACATGTCCACTATCATTCCTCAACAACAGCTGTAGTCGAGGAATAATGTTGGGAACAGCACTGCAAAGCATGTCTGGAGTTATGGTGATACATTGGCGTCGGATGTTGTCTTTCAGCATCCTTAGAGATGTTGGTCGATCACGATACACTTGCGACTTCAGGTAACCCCAAAGCCAATAACGCACGGACTGAGGTCTGGGGACCTGGGAGGCCAAGTATGACGATTGTCATGCGCAGTCACTGACGTTTTGCTATCCAGCGCCATCTGTCGGACATTTTGTGAACTTTACTTTTTTTGTGTTCCAATAAAACCCCAAGTCATTCCAAGTAAGTGTGTCAATTTTTACCTCTGTATCTACATTATTCCGTGATTTACTCAGTTTTCAAATTTATGTTGACTTTTTGATCACGCGGTATTTGGAAGTGGGTAACAAATGTATTATCTTGTGGTTTTATTAATTTATTTGTACAGTTCTTTATACGTGGTAAGCCGGCCTCTGTGTCCGAGCGGTTCTAGGTGCTTCAGCCAGGAACCGCGCTGCTGCTACGGTCGCAGGTTCGAATCCTGCCTCGGGCACGGATGTGTGTGATGTTCTTAGGTTAGTTAGGTTTAAGTAGTTCTTAGTTCTAGGGGACTGATGACCTCAGAAGTTAAGTCCCATAGTGCTCAGAGCCTTTTGAACCATTTTTTTGTGTTGTTAGATGTTCAAAATTTTGTAAATCTGTGGTAAAGTCTTATGGGACCTAGCTGCTGAGGTTATCGCTCCCTAAGCCAGTACACAACTTAAAATAACTTACGCTATGGACAAGACACGCACCCATGTCCGAGGGAGGACTCAAACCTCGGATGGGGGGGACTGCCGCACGGACCGTGACAAGGTGCCCTAAACTGCGCGGCTACCACGCACGGCGTTAGATATTCAGGATATATTCACTGGGAGCTATTACTTTTTAATGCTCTGCTTGTCCTGCATGTAACGTATCGACAGCGACACTATAGATTAATTGGTGAATACCAGATTGGCTACACTTTTCAGCGTTACTTGTTCACCTTCACTTTCTGTTCTCTGTTCTGTTTATCAACAATCTCTCTGTCTTTTTGGTACGTTACTCACATTGTGTGTGACTGTTGTTATACGCCGGCCGGTGTGGCCGAGCGGTTCTAGGTGCTTCAGTCTGGAAGCGCGCAAACGCTACGGTCGCAGGTTCGAATCCTGCCTCGGGTTCAAATAGTTCAAATGGCTCTGAGCACTATGGGACTTAACATCTGTGGTCATAAGTCCCCTAGAACTTAGAACTACTTAAACCTAACTAACCTAAGGACATCACATACATTCATGCCCGAGGCAGGATTCGAACCTGCGACCGCAGCGGTCGCGCGGCTCCAGATTGTAGCGCCCAGAACCGCTCGGCCACTCCGGCCGGCCCTGCCTCGGGCATGGATTTGTGTGATGTACTTAGGTTAGTTAGGTTTAAGTAGTTCTAAGTTCTATGGGACTGATGACCTCAGATGTTAAGTCCCATAGTGCTCAGAGCCATTTGAACCATTTTTTGTTGTTGTTATACGTCATTAGTTGTAATTTGCTGCTTACTCCACTCGCAAGCAAGGAAAAGAAGTAGAGCAACAACATTCAAAAGATCATTAAATCACTCGAAAAGATGGTGTTAACACAAGTTCACTAGATACGTACAGCAGTCCCACTTACCCTAAGGTAAGATGTGGAGTTTTCAGAGATGGAGAGAGGGTGTGCCATTTCATCACGGACCTATTCATCGAGCTCATTTAAATACCTCATGTAAATCAGCCCGGCTCGGTGGCCGGCCGCTCTGGGTTTCGGCAGGAAACCGGCCGGACTCGGCCCGCATACGTCAGCTGGCCGGTGGGTGTCCTGCGCTACTGACACCGCCTTCCGTGGCTGGCGCTGCTGCAGCCCGCACGGGGTTTAGGCGGCTCTCCAGGGTGACACCGGCTGACAAAGCGCGACCCGTAGCGCGGCGCGCGCACAATGTAAATACACGCTTGTTTATGGTGTTCGCGCAGCGCGCCGCTCTCGCCAAATATAAAGCCCGGCGAATTTATTTCTAATACGGCAAGGTCGCCGGCCCTACATCACCGCGACGTTTTATATATCTCCTCGTGACGCTCGGCTCGACGTTTACAGCGGGGGCACAAAGCGCTGGTCCCTCGCGGTACTTTGTCATAACTCCGGAGAGCGCCCGGTGGTCATTCGCCACGCACTTTCTTCGTCTCGTAAATTATGCTTTTACTGTTCACCGCGCGCCGTCGCCAGAGTCATACGAGCTCGGAAATCCCGCATAAGTAAACGCCAGGCAGTGGCTCCGACGACGGGCTGCCGGTGAATTACCTTCTGTACAAAGCAAGATATTTCTCATGGACGCAGCATTTTACTCACTTGTGGGTGTGTGTTTCTTCTTAGCCTAAGGTAGCTTAAGTTAGATTAAGTAGTGGCAAAGCTTATGGACCGATAATCTTAGCAATTTGGTCCCGTAGGGGAAAAAATTTAAAAAAAATTAAGACAGTTTGTAAAATGTGCCTCGGAATTTGTATAGTGCGGTGACGTATATATAGTTTCTTTACGGACAAAACGCTCAGTGGCAGAAAAAAATATGTGAAAGGGAACAAACGTTTGTTGGATGTTTCAGGAGGTGGGAGCTAAAACCAAACCTGCTGAAGACAGAAGCTGTCTGCAAAATCCACACACCACCCTTAAGGCAATGGTTCAGTTCTGGTGCCGCACACAGGCACTTCACAGACCTGAGATCCCTTAATATTTCGCAGCTTGAGAAATAGGGACATATTTTTTTGCTAGCCCTAAAAAGCTCGAAAATCTTCTGCTGTTGCTACCCGCTTGTTACTTTCTCCACACCTGCCCTCCTGTCGTACTTGTCATCCAATTTCAGAACGGGGACGAACATTAATCATGACCTGGAGCACTTCCTTACACGACAATGGCTACAATATGCTTGGATCTATACAGACGGATCTAAAAGTGAGGCGGCTGTGAGAGATGCCTTCTTCAATCCTTCTACCGACACATAGTAAATGTCTGAAGCGCTTCTGAAGCATCTTTCTACCTGGCTGAGTTACTGGTCGTCAAAATGTTCAAAAGTGTGTGAAATCTTATGGGACTTAACTGCTAAGGTCATCAGTCCCTAAGCGTACACACTATTTAACCTAAATTATCGTAAGGACAAACACACACACCCATACCCGAGGGAGGACTCGAACCTCCGCCGGGACCAGCCGCACAGTCCATGACTGCAGCCCCTAAGACCGCTCGGCTAATCCCGCGCGGCACTGTTCGTCAGAGAAGCCATTCGTTCAAATGGTTCAAATGGCTCTAAGCATTATGGGACTTAACATCTGAGGTCATCAGTCCCCTAGACTTTGAACTACTGTAACCTAACTAACCTAAGGACATAACACACATCCATGCCTGAGACAGGATTCGAACCAGCGACCTAGCAGCAACGTAGTTCCAGAATGAAGGGCCTAGAAACGGCCATTTGTTAATGCACGCAGTCTTCCCGGCGCATATTCATCCTCATGGACTACCAAAGTGCGATGCAGAAACTAAAACATCTGGTGTTTGATAAACAGAGGAACATATATTTCTACGATGTCATGGAGGTCATAATAGACGGGCAGACATAGGTCACTGACGTCCGCTTACTTTGAATAAAAGGGCATCAAGGCATTCTCGACAATGAAAGTGTTGGCCGTCTTGCTAAGAGGAGGATTACGGAAGGACAATTCCGCTGAACACCCACGGAATTGAAGTCGGCGGTCAAGAAAGATACTTTTCACGATTTTAATTGTAAATGGCACGTATTCCAGATATACACTCTTGGAAATTGAAATAAGAACACCGTGAATTCATTGTCCCAGGAAGGGGAAACTTTATTGACACATTCCTGGGGTCAGATACATCACATGATCACACTGACAGAATCACAGGCACATAGACACAGGCAACAGAGCATGCACAATGTCGGCACTAGTACAGTGTATATCCACCTTTCGCAGCAATGCAGGCTGCTATTCTCCCATGGAGACGATCGTACAGATGCTGGATGTAGTCCTGTGGAACGGCTTGCCATGCCATTTCCACCTGGCGCCTCAGTTGGACCAGCGTTCGTGCTGGACGTGCAGACCGCGTGAGACGCCGCTTCATACAGTCCCAAACATGCTCAATGGGGGACAGATCCGGAGATCTTGCTGGCCAGGGTAGTTGACTTACACCTTCTAGAGCACGTTGGGTGGCACGGGATACATGCGGACGTGCATTGTCCTGTTGGAACAGCAAGTTCCCTTGCCGGTCTAGGAATGGTAGAACGATGGGTTCGATGACGGTTTGGATGTACCGTGCACTATTCAGTGTCCCCTCGACGATCACCAGTGGTGTACGGCCAGTGTAGGAGATCGCTCCCCACACCATGATGCCGGGTGTTGGCCCTGTGTGCCTCGGTCGTATGCAGTCCTGATTGTGGCGCTCAGCTGCACGGCGCCAAACACGCACCAAGGCAGATGCGACTCTCATCGCTGAAGACGACACGTCTCCATTCGTCCCTCCATTCACGCCTGTCGGGACACCACTGGAGGCGGGGTGCACGATGTTGGGGCGTGAGCGGAAGACGGCCTAACGGTGTGCGGGACCGTAGCCCAGCTTCATGGAGACGGTTGCGAATGGTCCTCGCCGATACCCCAGGAGCAACAGTGTCCCTAATTTGCTTGGAAGTGGCGGTGCGGTCCCCTACGGCACTGCGTAGGATCCTACGGTCTTGGCGTGCATCCGTGCGTCGCTGCGGTCCGGTCCCAGGTCGACGGGCACGTGCACTTTCCGCCGACCACTGGCGACAACATCGATGTACTGTGGAGACCTCACGCCCCACGTGTTGAGCAATTCGGCGGTACGTCCACCCGGCCTCCCGCATGCCCACTATACGCCCTCGCTCAAAGTCCGTCAACTGCACATACGGTTCACGTCCACGCTGTCGCGGCATGCTACCAGTGTTAAAGACTGCGATGGAGCTCCGTATGCCACGGCAAACTGGCTGACACTGACGGCGGCGGTGCACAAATGCTGCGCAGCTAGCGCCATTCGACGGCCAACACCGCGGTTCCTGGTGTGTCCGCTGTGCCGTGCGTGTGATCATTGCTTGTACAGCCCTCTCGCAGTGTCCGAAGCAAGTATGGTGGGTCTGACACACCGGTGTCAATGTGTTCTTTTTTCCATGTCCAGGAGTGTATAATGGCGGCTACCTGGCAGCCATACAACCGAACATCTCTTCTCGGCTTTGGTTCGGTGAAGCTTAGTTGACGTCATGTGACCTCCCTCATCCGCATGAGGCTGGGACAAGTGTTGCCCCACCCACGTATACAGGTTGAAAATCACCACTTCAGGACACTGCGATCAGGATTCAACGGCGTTGGCGGATCTGAACCACGTCATATTGAAATCTACCAAGTATTCGACCTCACACGCGATCTTGTACAAAAAACTTGTTTCGAGGGGCTTTCCCTTACATAAAAGTGTAAAGGCTTTACTTCACCAGTTGATATGTACGTATAAGTATTATTTTCTCGCGAACTATTTAAAAGATTCCTGTTTCTGGCTTTGACCTATAAGTTGCGTGGATCTTGTCATCCCGTGGAACAAGTGCGGTTCGAAAACTGGGACGTCTGTTTGTGTTTTTACTGTGCATTAAGAACTTATCTTCGTAAAAGAATCAGTTATCCAGCTTTCAGTTATAAGTTGCTGATGATGTTATCCTCCTGTGGAATTGGCCATCGGCCTAGTTCGAACTCTGGTTCTTAAAGTTTTTTTTTTTACTTTTATTTTTAATTTATGCAACGAAATTGTCTTTGTACTTCACACCCTTGCATTGTTCTATTGATAAAACTGCACTAACGTTAACTTGGCACTGTTGTAACTACTGCTGGATGTCTGGTGTTCGTTTTTCACTGCTATTACTTCTCATTAAGATCTTATGTTTGTACATGGGACTCTTTTTATTGTCCTACTGTGGAAATTGTAATTATGCTAACTTGACACTTTTGTAACTACTGCTGGCTGAATGGTCTTTGCTACCCACAGACAAAAGTAAATGAATATAGATAGACAGAAACTGCAAAATTCCGTCCTCCGAGCAAAAAATTGACAGTTGCTGACCGCAGATAATAAATTCACCCAGTGGAATTTGCACCGAGAAAAGATCGAGGAAAAGTCCACAAATTTTCCTACCCGAACTTCGTAACTTGCTCAGTAGTTAGAGGAGTCGAGGGTTATGGTGAAGAGGACGGCAGATTCTCGAACAAGAACTGTAATGGCAAAAATTTTACAGTCTGAAGTAATCATAATTATTTTATTTTCTGCTGAATGCAATCAAAAAAATTTTTTTACTTACGAATGAATCCTTAGAAACTACAATAGAAAACATAAAACAGAAATACAAATCCGAATTTAAAAGCCGTATCTCTTTTACTTGACAAAGCATATTTTAAAACAAACGTGAAATAATACTTTTTTTGGGGGGGGGGGGGGGGGGAAGGATATGAGAGAAGTTTTCTTTGAAAGACACCTTCTACGTGACATCCTTTACAGATCTTTGATTAAAATGCGACGATGAATAGTTACAGCAGCGAATGCAGTAACTGCAGATTCGCTCGCAAGTGAACAGTATGACACTACATATCGCCTCGATGTTTTACGCGCGTCCGGCGCTATATGCGCTTAACATTTGTAGCAGGTAAATTTTTGAAAACATTGATGCTAGAAACTGTGAAAAGCACAGAAACTTATAGGTGCATACTATCAGACACTTAATTGTGGATTCCAGAACAGATATGTGGTTGTATATGTAGATGTAAATGTAAATGTTGTAAAATTTGTTGGTTCTTTTCAAATTAAAACTATTATAGTCCCATCTGTAAGCTAAAACTTACAAGTTTACACCGTCACTCTTGTAGAACATTGTATTCTTGTGTAATTTGATGAATCACTTTGTAGCCTCCTGTGTTACAGTGAAACAGCACGTGAAATTTTTTGAGGGTCGCGAGGTCAAGCAGTAACACTCCACCTCACGTAAGACAGCTGCATCGCCTAACACGGTGAAGGGCCAAATTCTAAAAGGAGAAGTCTCTCCCCATACACGATATCATTCGGGAATGTTCTGGCGTCCTAATGATATCTCGTAGCTCAGACTGGATAATCGCCGTAAGCTTGTTAGCCAGCGCATTCAACGCTAGGCTGGACAGACATCTCCATTCCAGACAAGATTTCTTGCGGGTCTAAACCAGAGCGCCAAACTTTCAGATTTCGACCTCCGTCACTCCATATGACGCACACTGAGGCGCATCAGATATAGTAAAAGAAGCACTTTTCCTATTCTCCGGAGTAGACGGAGAGTATCACATGTAACTGAGGATAATGTTTAACCAGATCCTTGGAAGAAATGGATCACGTTGGCTCCAAAGCAATACAGTGCCGGAAAAACCTTGTCATCTACTTTTCATTTTGCCTACTCTAACAGCACGACATCGCCTGCACCGCCTCTTCTGGCCTCGTGTCGTTGTCGATTGGACACTAGACGAAAACCATGGCCTGGTCAGATGAGTCCTGGTTTTAATTGGTAAGAGCTGGTAGTCGGAATCGGGTGGGGCGCAGACCACACGAAACCTTGGATCTAAGCAGTCAACAAGACATTGTACTAGTTGTTGGTGGTTCCATAATAATGTGGGCTGTGTTTACTTGGAATGCACTGGGTCCTCTCGTTTAACAGAACCCATAATTGACTGGAAATGGCTGTGTTCGGATACCTGGAAAGCATTTGCAGCAACTCGTGGATTTCATTTCAAGGTTTACAATGCGGCATGTCACCAGACAATTGTTCGCGTCTGGTTTGAAGAACATTCTACATAATTCGAGCGAACGGTTTGACCACCCGGGATGCCCGACATGAATCTCATCGAAAGTTTTTGGGACATAATTGAGAGTTCAGTTTTTGCTGAAAAATCCTGCACCGACAACATTTTCGCTATTATGGACGACTGTAGAGATAGCATGGCTCAACATTTATGCAGGACACCTCCAACGACTTGTTGAATCTTTGCCACGTCGAGTTGTTGCACTACGCCGGGAAAAAGGAGATCCTACCCGATATGAGGAGGTTATCCAAGGCTTTTGTCACCTCTGTGTATATTTTAACATTTCGCGGCCCTGTCAGCAACTGTATAAATATTAATTTTAGTTTTTATAACCAACAGCCTAAGTTGCAATGTTTACCTAGATTTACCTAGGTTTCAGGCGGGATACCCAACCTTCTTCAGAATAAAAGTAGCTACCGGTTGTCAATAGGAGGGGACATCGTCAAGGTAAAACTATAAATCTAGCACTCTTGGCTTCCGCATCGCGGTCGCGAAGCAGGGCCGAGGCAGCTTCAAATAAGTTTTTATAGTCTGACGATAATTTATGGATTTGTAGTTTTAGCTTGACGATGTCCACTATGGACAAACGGTAGTTACTTTTATTCTGAAGAAGGTTGGGTTATCCCGACTGAAACCTAGGTAAATCTAGGTAAACATTACAACTGAGGCTGTTGGTTATTTAAATTAACATTAACCTCTGTGTATCGTCCAACTGAAGAGTTGTGCGAGAGTGTCTCGCAGTACTACGAGAAATGTTTCCAGTATTGGGCAACAGTTATGGAACGTCTTTAGTCTCACTCAGGGCTGATAGAATTTCCAACGGACATTCTCCTTATTCATTGCATCCACACACAAAACCCACTTAAGGCGGACAGGTAACTGTGGATACAGTCAGTGTGGCACTAAGATAAATATATCCTGAACGTACAGGTTGGCAGGAACATCACGATGCATTACCGGGCGTGGTTTTGTTGTGACTTTGTCCTGAACGGAGTTGTCCCATTCAGTTGTAGGAGCACTACTGTTAATCGTGGAACCCGAACTTCGGTGTTTCTTAGCATTTTCACATAACCAAACAATTGTCAGAGGTAGCAGGAACAGTGACAGGAAAAAAAAAAAATCTGCGCTGGATGGACGTTTAAGGCGTAAGAGCACTGCTGGCAAAAGCCAAACTTCCTGGTGAAAAATTCGTTCTGCGAACAGAAGACTGTAGCTGAGTCGTTTCTCCGCGGTATCTTCACTGATGGCAAGTCCAGCACGCTGTGAAAAGTTTGATAAGCAACAGATGGTACCGAAAGAACGGAATCTTTAAGGGCGCGTCGTAGGTCACGCCCCCGAGAAGTTCAGAATTCGAGTACCGACCCGGAAAACGGTTTTTATCTGTTAAGGAAGTTTCAATCGATGTGCTATTGTAACTAAAAGTGTAAAGTCATCCACATGATTACGAAGAGAGTCCGATAAATTTCGGTTACACGATAGATCACACAAATCTGAAGACTGTCAATTCTACTAAAAACCAGGGAATTACGACTGCGAACAACTTAAAATTCAACGATCACATACGTAATGTTGTGAGGAAGGCCAACCAAAATCTGTGTTTTATTAGCATAGCACTTAAAAGAAGCCACAAGTCTACTAAAGAGACTTCCTACACTAAGCTTGTCCGTATTCTGCTAGAGTATTACTGCGCTGCATGGCTTTCTTAAGAGATAAGATTGACGGAGGACATCTAAAAAGTCCAAAGAAGGGTAGCTCGACTTGTATTAGTCAGAAATAGGGGGAAGAAAGCCACGAATATGATATGCGAGCTACGGTGGCAACATTAAAACAAACGTGTTTTTCGTTGCAGTGGGATCTTTTCACTAACAATCGCCAACTTTTTCCACTGAATAAGGAAATATTTTATTGTTGTCAACAATACGTAGGGAGAAATTTTCCAAGCACTGTTAGAGATTGGAACGGTACAGAAATATTCTATATGTTATTCGAAGAACCCTCTGTCCAGCATATAAATGTGAATTACGGAGTGGACATGCAGATTTAGATGAATTCGTCTGGGAACCAACTCACTGTACTGCAGTGAGGAATTTTTAATAGAACCACTTGATGTGTATTTTATTAACTACATCACATAATATGAATGCTGCATAATATTTTACTTTAGCACAACTTCACTGCAGTAATTTGATCTTTGTAAGTAGTCCTTGCAAATACTTTTTGTTCTAACAATACTTGACTATGGTAGCCAACGAATCATCTTCCATATTTCGGCTTGTACACGTGTGAATGTTTACACCAAGCTAGTAAGTTAACGTCTTACGAAATAATGAATACAATGGTTGACTTCGTTAATTTCCTTGATGGCCATTGTGGAAAGAACATGGGCATACCCATTCTTCCGGAATGAGATTTTTACTCTGCAGCTGAGTGAGCGAAGATATGAAACTTCCTGGCAGATCAAAACTGTGTGCCGGACCGAGACTCGAACTCTTGACCTTTTCCTTTCGCTGGAAAGTGCTGAAGATGGTAGAGCACTTTCCCGCGAAAGGCAAAGGTCCCGAGTTCGTGTCTCGGTCCGGCACACAGTTTTAATCTGCCAGGAAGTTTCATATCAGGGCACACCCCGCTGCAGAGTGAAAATGTCGTTCTTGAATCATCCCCCAGGCTGTGGCTAAGTCATGCCTCCGCAATATCCTTTCTTCCAGGAGTGCTAGTTCAGCAAGGTTCGCAGGGGAGGTTCTGTGAGGTTTGGAAGATAGGAGACGAGGTACTGGCAGAACTACGGTTATGAGGACGGGGCGGGAGTCGTGCTTGGGTAGCTCAGATACTAGAACACTTTCCCGCGAAAGGCAGAGGTCCCGACTTCGAGTCTCTGTCCGGCACACAGTTTTGATCTGCCAGGAAGTTTCATATCCATTCTTTTGTAAATCTGTGTTGTACCGGGTGATTCCGTGATGATGATGAAACTTCCAGGGCTGATGGGAAAAGACATCAATTTGAGATCAGGGACCCTGGTCCGAAAACGACCGAGTTGAAAGTCATAAGTGACTTTTTTTCTGACAGTGGACCTCTTCTAATGCAAGCTCTTTGCTTTCCACTTCTTGGGAAGAAGTAGTGTGGAATAAAACAAGAAAAAGAAAATATCCAGGAAAGGTGGGGTCTTTTAGTGTATACCTTAAGAGCTATGAGCACTTATTCAATGGAAGAGTAGTGTTTCGCAGTAGCAAAGATGGACAAGTGCTCATAGCTCTTAAGGTAAGCATTCTGGAACCCATGTTCACCGGCCAATTTTTTTTAGTTTGGTCCATACTACCTCTTCCTGAAATCAAATAACTTTCATTAGAAGATTGCACTGTCCGAAGTATCAGAACGATTTTGGGTAAAGACTTTCGACTCGGTCGTTTCCAGACCAGGGTGATTTAACTCAAATTGAAACACATTCCCTTCTCCATTATCCCTGAAAGTTTGTAACATCATCAGTTCTACAGCCTGATTTCTATATTTACAGTTCCATACTAAGCCTGGAACCACGATATTTCGTTTTTCTCCCTGTTGAATACTTCGCTTGGGACATGAAATTAAGAAAAGCAGACAAAGAGTATACATCAAACCTGCGCGTGACGGCAGGCAACAGTTGAAAAATAGCATTTTCCTCTACTTAACAGTAGTGGAGCAATGGGGCTTCAAGCACCAGCGACGTCACAGCCTATCTCTGACGTCACAACGACGTAATGATGACGTCACAATGACGTAATGATGACGTCATAATGATGTAATTATGACATCACATTCACAACCTGATAGTGTAATATTTTTATGATGACATACTTGGAGGACTTTTGCCATATGACGTCATAATGATGTCATGATGACGTAATGATGAATTACGTCATAATGATAGTGTAATATTTTTATGATGACATACTTGGAGGACTTTTGCCAACAGCGTTGACCTTATTTCCACATGTTTTTATACTGACCTTACATAATATGACGTCTTTAGCTCACTGCGACATCATTTTTTTATGAAGTTATGATATACTTGGTGGACTTTTGCCAACAGCATTGACCTTATTTCCACATGTTTTGATACTGACCTTACATAATATGATGTCTTTAGCTCACTGCAATATTGTTGACAGTGCCACAACCTACATAGCTATATTTTGTTAAGTCATGGTGATGTACTTGATGGCACTGACCTTACGTAATATTCACACACACACACACACACACACACACACACACACACAAGGTATGCAATAAAAACAAGCTTATATGTTTATTCAGATATAATTTAATGCAAGAAAAATAATTTTGTTACAAAATGTTATTAATTTATTTTACACTTTTACTTAAATCTACTTCATCATCTGCCAGATCAGATTTATTTTTCAACCATAAATACATGCAACGAGGGAACCAGCGATAGTGTTCACCCCATGGATCATCACCATCAACCCAATCATGCAGTGTGCCACCACAGTAGAAGCAGGTCGTGTGATCAGCAGTACCAGAGTAGAAGAAACCTGCTTCAGCCAGTTCTTCAGCCTTTACTGGGATATACGAGGGCCAATCATGGAAGGATTGTTGACGTACTTGTTGACAGCAATACTGAGGCCATGCTGGTTGTGCTGTATGCATCAAAGAGAGTTTTTTAACTGTACAACAAGGACAACATGTGTTGATACCTGCAAGATTGTATGATGCAGGACATATATGTCTCAGAAATGGTATGTCATCCAATTGCCAGTTACTCTCTTCAATGTTACAATACATACATTTCACAGTATCATCGTTACTGTTGTGATTTGGTCTGTAGAAGCCCATCTCTGCTACGTCTTCAGGCTTCAAAAAGTCGATGGGCCAGTTACCATTCTCAAAAGTCTTTAGACGCTCAGCAAATGTAGGGTACATTGTGTAGCCTGCTTACAATTCTTAGTGCACATGTGTTATGCAGTTACTGACTTGTTATTTGCTCTTTATATATTCTAATGATTAGATAACCAATTCTTACATAATTATTCCAGCTTCTCGTAATTCTTCTTCAATAGAAATAATCTCATTGTCATGTGATGAATTACCTGCTGCTTTTGACCCATGCAAAAAGAAAAGACGCTCAACAAGTTCATTTGGGTCATCCCAGTACACATAATCAGGAGGTAAATTGCTGCTATGTGTCTTCCACTGTTTTACTTCTGGAACATTACCTTCTGTTTCTTTCTCATCTACAGTAATTCCTTTACCACTATGAATACTAGGTTCACTTTCCAAAGTTTCCTCACTTAGCTGACGATGTGCTTTTAGTAAATTTGCTCGAGATGATTTTCGAACTTCGCTTACATCAGACCGATTTAAATGAAGAATGCGTCGTATGATTGTTTTATATTTTATACTGTTATTAATATTAACTGGTTTATGAGCAGAATAACCTTTCTTATGGGCATTGGTAGCTTTTAAAATTTTTGCATATGTAAGAAGATCAGATTTTGTATAGCTTCTAGCTAAAGGTTTTTTTCTAAGAAGTAGATTATATAATCCTTTTGAACCGTTGTATGTTACATCATTAATGATTATATCCGCTCCATCAATTATCGCTTTTTCATTCCCTATCATCCACCCATTACGGAGGTCATATCTCATACCATACACTTCATCACGTTCTTTAGGAGGAATTTGCCTTAATATTGATGATACTAATGTCTCATCAGGTGGAGTGAGAATACCTGGTTCCACATCATCTTCCACTTTTTCCTCTTGCTCGGATGATATAACATCAGGTGAAATAAGATTTTCTGGTTTCACTTCCTCTTTATAATGAGATGATGTAAATGTAGGATATGAAAGTTTTTCTCTTTTACTAATAGAAACAAGTTCTCTCAGAGGATCAGAAACTGGCTTCAATTCTTCCTCCAATTGTTTTTTTCTTTTAATCTCTTTTTCCTTAAGGGATAAAAATTTTTTACGTATATTTCTTCTAGCAGACATAATTTGCCTTTTCAATTTTATATTGCGGTTTACAGCCTGTTGAAGCATTTCAAGTTATTTGTATGGTTGGCACTAGATAATGATTGAAACAGGTACTGAGGTTACGTCTCATCTGAGAAATATAGTCAAATTACACCATATTTATATTACCTCATACTCAAATTCCACATGAAGACCATAATTTCCCAATTGAAATGGGTGTGGTTGTTTAAAACTGAATTTATCTCCTTCCTTTACACTTAAAGGTACATTTAACGCAAGCTCAGTTTCCTTGCCATTGTGTACAAATGTAATCACTTCCAAATCAGGTGATGCTGAGCGTAGTTTCATAGTTCCTGTATAAGGAATATCATATTCATACTTCCCATTATGTAACAAATATTGTATAGAATTAGGATTTGTGGAAGGTATGCTATCTATGCATAAAATGAATTTCTGACTTACTTTAGAGAGTGTTTTATCTACATATGCTTTGTTAGCTGCATCGGTTTCTATTATTGGTTCTCGCAAATTTACAAGACGCTTATGTCGTATATCAAACACTCGATTTGTTACATCAAAGTGATCTAACATATTTATATTAGGCTGTGACATTTTAACTCGAATATTATTCTCATTTTCTAACATAGATGTTACTTTATGATCGATTTTTTTTACAATATTTTCAACATATTTCTTATTAACAGCATCATACATATTAACTGGATCCAAAACATTTTCAATTCTCATATTGTTTATATCAAGAACACCTTCCTTGACTGATAAATTATTCAGTAGTAAATCATTCTGAGGAATCTTATAGGAATCGACAAGTGGTCTGACTTTTACTTCTAACTGATTATATTTTCCATCCACATAACCCTTTGTAGCCACATCATTTGATATTAATGGATCTATGACCCCACTTAGTCGTTTACCTTTAAGTCGTATGACATTGGTTCTATCATCTGACTCTAAGAAGCTCTTGTTTTTCAAGTCCATTTTTTGCTCAAACTGCTTCTTAAGCTGTATAAATGAATCATCCACATATTTCTTTGTGCTAGCATCATTATTTTCCTTAGGAGAAGAAAGGTTGCTAATGCGTTTCGAGTTAAGTCTGATAGAATCACTTAAGACATCTAATGCACTTAAAACAACATTAAGTTTGTTCCAGGTAACTATATTGTCAACAAACCTTCTAAGACTAGTTATGGAACTATCAACATACTTTTTGGTAGATGCATCACTGTTCTCCAGTGGATCTCGCAAACCTGAAACACGTTTGTTTCCAAAGTTGACTGCATCATGTGAAAGATGTAGTACACTGAAAAATGATTTTAGCTGTGGAATCCATTTACTGATTGAAGCTAAGAAATTGTCAACATATTGCTTTGTAGCTACATCATTCACTGCTTGTGGTTCAGAGAGAACAAGCTGAACGTTTCCAGAGGACTGCATTGTGCAAACTAAAATAAAAGTAATGCGAAGTCTTCTTAAATGCAAAAGTACTCATCAAACTTCTTGCGATAACGTCCATTGTGAATTTTATCATCTTTGCTGATAACTAAGAAACTGTGTGGTTCACTATCCCAAACTTGTTTACACAAGTTTAGAAACTGAGCATAATCCATATCTGTATTAACATGATCATTGTATACATGCCTTAAATTACACTCATCTTGTTTGAATAGTATAATCATGTTAGCATTATCTCTAATCAGTTGCTTTGGGATCCAGCTGTATGTCTGACATAGGTAAAAGCAGTCAATATCATAATGTCGCCCCATGCAAAAATAAGCCCTTATGTTGTCCTGTTTGTCGCATATAACATCATCAAAAATAAAAACTGAAGATGGTAAGGCTTTATCAGGTAAAATAACATCTTCATTGTTTGAAAATGTAAAGAATTTGATCCCTTCAAGCCCAGATAATATGTTTGTGAGAAATTTATACTTCGCTTGATGCAACGATTTTGAATATATATAAAGATTCTGAAATTTTAGACCATTTTCATGAATCAGAAGATTCACTACAACGTTAGTTTTTCCACAATTTGAGGGACCGCAAATAATGCATCGCACAGTATCTGGTAACAAATCACCATGTTTCTTCCTCTTACCATCTGCATTATCAAATGAAATATTTGTAACTGGTAGTTGGAGTACATGTTTCTTCAAGCGCATGTTGGTTAAAAGTGTTACAGATGCTTGATGTAATGTATATAAAAGTAGATTTTTCCTACCAACCTAATCATTTAATGGCTAGACACGCTCAGAGGAAGGTTGGCAGAGGTATTTTAAACACAGCTATTAACAAACTCCCTATAGAATTGCACCTACCAGGATACAATTATTGTGGTCCAGGTACCAAACTACAGAAGAGATTACAACGTGGTGATCGTGGTATCAATCCACTAGATGATGCATGTAAAGAGCATGACATAGCATATGCCACATTTCCAGATAATCTTTCACAAAGACATAAAGCTGATGAAATGTTAGCAAAGAAAGCTTGGGAACGTGTTAAAGCGAAATCCGCAAAGCTTGGTGAGAAACTGGCGGCATTAGGAGTTGCAGGAACAATGAAAGCAAAAGTTAAATTGGGGATGGGTGCAAAAAATTCTTCAAGGAGGAAGAAAGACGCATTGAAGAAGGTTATTACAAAGGTAGGTAGAGCTATGAAGGGATTAAAGAAGAATGGGAATCTTCTTAGTACAGCTAAGGTTGCTCATAAAATAGCAGTAGACAGTGTTCGAAAGACAGGAGTCGAAAATTTACAAAAGAATAAGACTCGTTTTATACCTATTCCAAAAACAGGTGGTGCTTTACCTCTTATTCCAATTTTTGCAGCTCTTTCTGCTATTGGCAGTCTTGCAGGTGGAGCCTCTGGTATAGCTAAAGCAGTTAATGATGCAAAAAGTGCCCGTAAGCAGTTGGCAGAGATGCAACAACATAATAGAAAGATTGAAGCTATAGCTTTGCAAAAGGGTAAAGGCCTTTATTTAACCCCATACAAAAAGAATGGTATGGGACTTTATCTAAATAAAGGAACTAAAAAAAAAATTCAGTTGATCTTACCAGATCGACCTCTTACAAATATCGATTTGAGATTCTATGCAAAAAAGTTGAAAATACCTAATTTCCGAGGTGTTTTCATGAGAGACACATTACCTAAAACAGCAAAAAAATTTGAAAGTGCAATTGTGAACTTGAACACTTCAAAAGAGCCTGGATCACACTGGGTTGCATACAAAAAGAAGAATGATACTGTCTACTACTTTGATAGCTTTGGTAATCTACCACCACCTTGTGAAATCGTAAAATATTTCAATCATTGCACTTTTAAATATAATTACAATACCTTTCAAGCAATTAATAGTTACAATTGCGGTCACCTGTGTTTGAAATTTCTTTGTAAAGAATAAAAGGAGCTACAAGTGAACATACATATGCATTCTCACAATGGATATTGGACAAGGTAAGACATTAACTGTTAGTGGAAAAAAATCAGTGCTGGTAACAAAATTTAATCCAGCATTGGATGTATCAAATGGTGTCTATGAAATAGCGCTTCTGAACTATTTTTCGTACAATTCGATACCTAATGTTACTCCACAGAATTGCAATTTCTATTTTTCTAAACGTAATGATATATTCCAGAAGTTTGTCATTCCAACTGGTTCATACGAATTGCAGGATATTTTCTCTCAACTGATAATACAAACAGATGAATATAATGCAAAATTAGCAAGTTCATCTTTCAAAATTTTTCTTGACTTTGATTATGATAAACGTATTAATCGATGCAAAATAAAGCACAATGTTACACTAAACTTTGATTTAAATAACAATCTTGGATCCCTTCTAGGATTTACAAAAGGAGTGATTAAAGGCAATAAAGATCATAGCATTGTATCAACAGCTAACCATCCTGTGAATATTCAGAACATAAATGTTTTAAATATAGAATGTAATATATCAGGTGGTTCCTATATTAATGGTGAACCTTCTCATGTTATTCACCAGTTTTGGCCAACAGTAGCTCCAGGATATAAGATTGTGGAAACACCAAATTCACCCATTTATATGCCAGTCATTACAAGATACATAACAGATTTGATAATATCTATTTGTGACCAAGACGGGTACGTTGTACCACTAGATGAAGACGAAATAACTGTTAGACTTCACTTGAGACGAATTAAGTAATGGGAATTGTGTATAAGGAGAACTGTAATTTTAGTAATGGAAGTGGTGTCACTATCAAAAAAGTAAGAAAAAATAAAAAAAAAAGCTTTTAACTATATACAGTAAACAGCTATTGAAGTCATTAGGGTACAAATTAGTATAAATACTATAACACCATAGATGGTAACAACACTTCCGCGTGGATTGCTAAACAGTGAAAAAGGAACGATGAGCAGTATTTTGAATGTTCGTGAAAACATAACTTTCGATGATTCAATTCATCGAATTGAGAACCATGCATACAAACCTTATGGACAATCAGTATTTGGGTATAATGATTCAGTATCAATTGTCATTCAAAATGAAAACAGTTACTTATTACCTTCAGAAAGTAGATTATTCATTGAAGGAAAAATAGTAAATACTGCTAAAACTAAGGCAACTGATGCTAATTTAGGCAAAAACTGTGCACTTTTCTTATTTTCAGAACTTCAATATCGTCTTAATAATGAAGTTGTTGACCATGTTCGTAATCCTGGAATTACTACACTTCTGAAGGGAACTGCATCTTTTACACCTGATCATTCCAATATACTGTTAAATGCAGGATGGGGCTCAGTTGCAAACATCAAAGAACTTGTAGATAGTAAAGGTCATTTCAACTTCTGTATTCCTTTGAAAATGATATTTGGCTTTTGCGAAGATTATAAAAAAATTATACTCAATGCACGACATGAATTAGTTTTAATTCGTAACAGGAATGATACATCTTCTGTATTAGCAACTAAATCAGATCCGGATGTGCAAATAATATTGGAAAAAGTGTGGTGGGAAATGCCTCATGTGCATGTAGCAGATAAAAATCAAATTCCATTGTGGAATATTTTGAAAAATGATAGAAGTTTAAGACTTGCCTTTCGTCATTGGGATTTAATAGAAAGCATAGCACCAGAGATTAATTTTTGGTCCTGGCAAATTAAGTTCACAACACATCTGGAAACTGCTAGATATGTAATTTTGGGTTTTCAAGTTGATAGGGAAGCCTATGACAAAGATTCTAGTATATTTGATACTGTAGATATAACAAATTTGAAAGTGTATTTAAATTCTGTGCGATATCCAGAAGAAAACTTTCTATGTGATTTTGAAACCAAAACATTGGCTCAAGCATATGATTTATATTCAAGATTTCAGCCTTCATATTATATTCATAACGGATTAAGTAAACCACTTTTGAGTCCAATTGAATTCCATAACAACCCCATATTTGTTATTGATTGTTCACATCAAAATAAATCAATAAAATCCTCCATAATAGATATGAAGATTGAGGTAGAAACAAAGAATCCTTTTAAAAGAAACACAATGGCATACTGTCTTGTAATACATGATGTTATTATTGATATGAACCCCACTACCAACCGTGTGATAAAACGTGTGCAGATATAAGCTTATAAAGTTATATTCTACTGTTAGTACCGCTCTTGTAACAGACTGAATCAAAATGAATAAGGTAATAATCATTGAATCAAGACACAATATTGTGACTTGTTTAATGGTGAACTTGATTGAGGATGCAGAAAAAATATTAAGTGTTCATACTGTACCTTATTCAGCAAGTACACTGGAAAGTCTTATAAGAACCTTGCTTCTAGCGCACAGTGAGTGTAAAACAATTGCATACTCTAGAAATCATCTGCAAATGGAAATTCTACGGTGCTTGAAGAATGTTATTCCAGATGACTTAAATCTCATACAACTTGAAGATTATGGTTTCCAAGAAGATGAGTGCGACGTTTTTATGGTGTTTCAATGGTTAAAGTCAATAAATGTTTGTAAAACTATATTTAGAATATATCAAAAACTGGGACAACCTCAGAATCTAAATGGTTTAGATTATTATCTATTTCCTGTCAAGCTCTTACCTAAGTTAATCTCGGTTCCACAAATCTTTAAACTGTTACCACAATGTATGCAAGATGATGAATATTTAAAATGTTATCAATATTGTTATCGACTTCATGCCAATGATGTTAGAGATAATTGTTAAATGTGAATGTAAGTGATAAGGTTTATTTTTTTAATAAAATACTGAACAACTTATATAGACTTGCTATTTTTATTAACTTTATAAGTATACATTTTACATATCACAAGTTTTGATAATGACATATTGTGCTATACATCTGGAAGTTTTTCTATCCTATAATGTCCCCATGGTAATGTATATACACCATTTTTTTCCACATACCTTTTATCATCATCATATGTTAATGCTAATTTTCTTTGCTTTATAGTGTGTACTATATGAGAATTAGATTGAATAGTGTATTGTGTAGTCATTTTTGGTACATTATCCAATATGCAACTACGATAGTCATCAATACTTATTTGCTTCAGAGATGCACGTTTCACACCTTTCGCCTTCTTTATAGTAGAATGAGAATCAGTATCTATTACATACATTTTTGCTCTTAGACCAATAAATTCAGTTACAATCTCTCCATTAAATTCATCTTTCATTAAACCAATTACACGTTTGTTACATATTGGAATATTATATCTATTTTCAGATGGATATCCAGAGGTATCACACATACAATTAATGTCGGGTCTGATATCACTATACAAATCACTTGTAGATATAAGATATACAAAGCTGTCAGTATCAGTATAACACATTTTCACTTTTTGTAGAGGATACTTTTTCAACATATAATTATAATGGAAGTTAAACATACTTGTTTTAGAAATGTCAAGGATTGTCATTCCTACCACAATCGGTTTATCAAATACTACTGATGTTTTTGCCATTTCTATAGCAACTAAAGATTCATCGAAAATAACCCTCTTCTTAAAATTTGGTTGGGCAATATATGCTGCTGCACCATACCTACCATTCCATGAGGTTACCAATCGAACATCTCGCATTTTTCTTACATTTTGCATAGTCTTACCAAAGGTACTATTATTCATTAACTTAAAAAAGTTTTTTTCAAAATCGTTTTTAGCTTGAATCCTTTTTCTTGTGTTGATTTCAATATATGGTTTCATCCATGCCTTCTGAGAAAATGATAGAATTCTGTGAATCTTTTCTAATTCAAGACCTAAAGAGAGGCTTTGTTTAAGATTTCTGTAATGTAAAACATATTTCGTTTTATCATAAAGTGTACACATTAATCTAGGTGGGGCTTTACTATTACTCTTAGGAGATTTCATTTTCTCAGGGCACAAAGGAAAATCTTGATGTTGATCATGACATTTTTTGGGATACTTCAGATCAACTTCTAATATGTATCCAACATCAGCTTCATCCAATACATTCATTACATTGAATGTTTGTACCTCATCTGCTGTTAACCACTTAAAATTACCAACAGGTAAGTATTGCATCATTGCCCACCCATACAGATTATTTACATCAAAATATCCAATGAATGATTCTTCCTTAGAAGAATCATAACTCTTCATATACTTGTTATTAGCTACAGCATGTCTGTGTGAGCAATGAACAATACCTCCTCTGATTCCTCTTTCAACAAATTGTAATTGGGTTACATCTGTAATTAACTCCAATATTACATTAGTAGATTTAAGAAGTGCATCCCAAGCTAAACCTGGTGATGTTACATAATGAGCAGGATCTAATTCATATGTATCAAGACATAATTTTCTGAAATTTTCAAATACATCAGCTAGCAATAGAACATCAGATTTTAAGTATATATCTGAATAATCTCCAATAGTTTTACATTTAAAAAGAGTCCATACATCATATGCACGTTTATACTCTAAGTGTGATACAGTTTCGCCAGTTAGAAGACTTTGGAAATGTTCTCTCTGTGGTAGTTTTGTTTCTTGCAATTTCATTTCATCAGTGATATACTCATATGGGAAGATACCTTTCTGACATACTAAACTGAACTGATTTTCATCATTAAAGTATTTTCTTGTTAATTGTAAAGAGCATTTATCCATATATGAGACACATTTTTCTAATGAACGAGCTAAAAAATTTAGAGAGTCTATAAATCGGTATTTAATGAAGCCAAATGATCTATCACCTATTACTTTTTTCACATATTTTGTAAATGACTTGTATTTTTCAGTATTTGTAGGTATTAAGGTGACACGGCTTTCATTCTTTTTTGAAATTTCCTTCTCCTCATCAGATACCGTGCATTCACATAAATCTTTTATAAGAAAGTGAGCATCATAGTTTGTTAAGTTATGGAATATTACTGGTACTATCACACTAGGCTTATAATTTAAATTACAAGATTGATGTGCTGCTCCACGAAATTTTCCAGTAAAATGACAATGATCCTTCACTCTTACATCAGTTGTAAGGAAGTGTTTTTTACATATATGGCATGTTTTAGCGTTTTCAAAGAATTCTTTGTCCTGATCATTCATCTGTAATTGCTTTTTATTCTTAAAGTACTGTAATATATTATCCGAAATTGCATTTAGATTATCAGTAAACCACTTCATACAATCTAACCCCCTATACAAGTAAAAATTGGAATATTTTTCATCATGAGTACAATGTACATACATTGCAACACTGTATGGAACATGAACATGTACAGGTTCTGAATGAGATCTCTCACTACTTTGAGAACATGTTGTGAGAGGTTGTAACATACATTCAATATCACCATAAATAACAAATGGTACCTTTTCCTTATTGCAGTAGTTTTGAAATTGTATAGTTTTAGTTTCTTTACTTGGCATTACTGTTCTCACAGCCTGAAATTTAATACAATCTGTCAAATGCACCTTCAGTTTATCCTCTGTATAAAAGTAACACAAACATCTTTCACAGAAGTGAATCGATTGTTTATGGCTTGTTAGTGAAGATCTCATCAAACGAGATAGATTGATTATGCAGTAGAAATGATAAATATTAGAAAAAGCAGTTTGAAGTACTAATAAATTTGCATGCCTATTATATCTTTGTTTGCTTATATGTATAGGTACAAAATTAAACTCTTTATTTTGAGTAATATTTTTCCTTGCAACCATCCAATCACCATTATCATACTGAATTCCATAGACATTAACTGATATACCTGGATTCTGCCTCTCGAATTGAGTAAGATATTTAAACTCCATTGGAAATGGAATTCCAGTAAAATTAAGTTCATTTTCAAATTTTTTATAATTAGACAACTTATACTTATTCTGTTTCACTGGATACAAAGCACATAACACTGCCCATTTAAAACATTCATTATCACTACTATGTATGCTAACTACCGCTCTCTTGTCTCTAATTACATCAGGCAATTCATGATTCCTCCCAACTCGAAAGCCTTTATTTACATTAAGATTTACACAAAGCTTTACAATTTCCTTTAATGCTAAACCTGAATCTCTCTCTTGAAATGAATCAAATTTTTTCATGATTGCCTCCACAACATGTTCTGTGTACCATGCATATATATCATCAGAAATAAAAAACTCTTTATTTTTAGACGAAATATAAATTTCCTTTTCCTCAGCAGATATTGGTGAGAGGAATATGCACAAAAGAGAACAATTGATTTTCAAAGCCTGATGTTTTGTTTCAACATTTGTTTTAAACAATGGAAAACACCTTTCCAAAAAAAGTCGAGGGTCTTGAATGTTGTGATTATATATTTCACCAGTACAAATACGTTTTCGGAATGCCGATTGTCTATCAGTCCATTCTAATTCTACATCTGCTTCCTCACTTCTTCGCTTTTGCGGTAGTGCACTAGTAGCCATGCCCCCACAGTTTGTACAGTCTGTCTGTACCGAGAAGTAATTGCTTACAATTTGAATATACACACTTGATTTCTCTGTTTGAGAAATCTGTTTTCAAATGATACTCTGCTTCACATTGGTCATATCTACAGAACACAGAATCTGATATCGAAGATGTCTGTAATATATATAACAATTCTTTGAAGTAGTGTACTCCAAGTTCTTTTGGATTGAATACGAAAAGTTCAGTCTCATAAGTACACTGGAGTTTGCTGTATCTCAGATAAGCTAAGTAATGCTCACCTTTACAGAACTTGTCATTTATTTCTTTCAAAATTACTTCTTCCAGAAGCCTTTTATATTCTAAATAATTGTTACTGACACTGTGTAATCTAAATCTGAAGTTGAGTGTATCCTCATCTTTAAGTTTTCTATCACACCCATCATCCACAAAACTGTTAACATCTACAACCTTCACATTCCCATGTCCACATATTTTATTAAATTCTAAAGACATTTTTCTTCTTTCTAAACGCAAAGTAATTAGTCACACTATAAAACACTCTACAAAACACACTATAAAACACACTATAAACACTCTTCTTAGTCTACACAAAAACTAACTGTGTCCATATTATTTTCCTCAACTCTTCCAGTATATGTTAAATGAACTTTTCCACTGTTGAGGTACTCCAAATCGTCATCGCTCATCTTAGAAAACCGAGTAGGAAGAAAGACTTTTGTGCTTTCTAATTCCACAAGCACCGCTGGTCCAAAGGGTGTAGTAACCCTTTTTGCTCGTAGTATTATGAACTTCTCATTTATAGGTAATGTTGACAACCTCGTTGTTGCCTTCTGTATGCTAGCCCCACTGCCAAGAGCATTAAGGTTCTGCAATGAAGGATTCCTATCTTAAGATATAATATAAACTACTTCATCTTTATGTTAATGCTTAACTATGCTTAAAGCAATAACATATACGTACATTTTGGTAGGTCTTTGCAGCAAGATCAATAACACAGCTATTGACTTGTAGAACTCTAACTTCTCTGATCTGTGAATGAGCTTATATACACACTCCACCAGGATATCTCTAAAGTTCCACTTTTTTGACTTAAAAGGTTATCCAGAAGGTTAGAAGATTTAATGCTTTGCAGCTTCTACAAAACTAAAAGGTTATCCATCAGGTCAACGTGCTGAAATGTGACATCAGCCTGCAGGCTGATGAAATTTGTGCCCCCGTGCAGAGGGTTATCCATAGGTCAACAATCTAGCAGTCTTAATTATAACTGAAAGCTGGCTAATTAATCGATGTGATACCAACCAGCTGGCAAACGAAATGTTTACAGATTATCCATCAGGTCAACAGCTTGAATTGTGACATCAGCTTGCCGGCTGATGAAATTTTACCTCATGCAAAGGGTTATCCAGAGGTCAACGAGCTAGTAGTCTTAATTACTCCTAGTGTCTGCTAATTAAACGATATGCAATTCTGGTCCGTCTGATAAAATTTTACCACATGCAAAGGGTTATCCATAGGTCAACAGTCTAGCAGTCTTAATTATAACAGAAAGCCTGCTAATTAATCGATTTGATACCGGCCAGTTGGCTGACGAAATGTTTACAGATTATCCATCAGGTCAGCATCTTGAACTGTGACGCCAGCCTGCTGGCTGATAAAATTTTACCACATGCAAAGGGTTATCCATAGGTCAGCGAGCTAATAGTCTTAATTACACCCAGTATCTGCTAAATAAACGATATGCAATACTGGTCTCTTGGCTGACGAAATGTTTACCACAAGCATAGGGTTATCTACATAGGTCAATAAAAGTAATGATTTGTTAAATCCATGGAGAAACGCACTTTGAAAACGTTATTCATAGGTCGGCGAGCTGGTGGTCTTAGTTCCAACCAGCAACTCATAATTAATCGATTAGTGGTATCAGTCTGTTGCCTAACGAAATGTTTAGCGTATGCAAAAGGTTGACAATAGGGTCAACAAGCTGCTTAAAAATACTCAGCTCTTTATTATATAGCCAGCCCTTGGAGGAGGGAATAAAGAAGAAGCTATTTACGACATTGCAATGAGCTAATGACAATAGGGTCAACACACTGCTTAAAAATACTCAGCTCTTTATTATATAGCCAGCCCTTGGAGGAGGGAATAAAGTGGAAGCTATTTACGACATTGCAATGAACTAAAGGCGTTATATTTATTTATCTGTAAATTATCTCCTCAACCAAACTAAAATGGTATTTATACCACAAATTTGTGAAGCATATTAGTCAGTTCACTCTTCACCATTCTGGTGTGTGTGTGTGTGTGTAAACTTCTTTCAAGATGTATACTGTAATCTTCGACTGTCAAGGCTTCAAGACATGTGCGAATGAATTTGTTCCTAAGGACTTAGCATTCCAAATGCTGTGCGATGATGGAACAGTGTTTGCCTCTGGAAGTTACATTCTTCAATGTACAACACCGTATTACGAACTTGATATCGAATCAGCAAAATGGTTGGCAGAGAACCATCACCACTACAACATTAATTCAGTTGGAGTCTCACTGGATAGTGCATTAAACTCCATCAAATCAGTGGTACCAACAAACTGCACTGTACTTGTTAAAGGTACTGAAAAAGTGAAATGGGTAAGAGAGTTCTTACCTGACTGCCTAATAACTAATGCGGAGGAGAAAGGCTGCCCTTCACTACATGCTCTACGTATGCTGAATGGTATTGGCAGGTACCAACCAGTAACTGCGAAATTGAACACAAATCTGCTGGTGAAGTGGTACAAAGAGTACTACTTAAAAAATGATGCCAAACAGTGTGGTGTAAAGAGTGTAATGGACCCATACTAAAACAGGCAAGTGTGAACTGTTAGACAATTGTGATTCCTGTGAAAAACTGTGAAGCTTATTTTCATTTCCTAGTATTCAGACCTTTTTTGTAAATGCTTTAAAATTCCTGATGTGTTGTTTGATGGTGTGCATCTGTGGTATAACTATTAGGAACTTGAAGAAGCAATTGTTCGTTTGGTATATCTTTAAAACATAACTGTAATTTTATGTAATTCTTTAAAAAAACTGTAATTTTATATAATAAAATTACATGTTATGTTACTGTAATCCAACTGTTATGTTTTCTATCAAAGCCTAACCATTTCACAAATGCTTTATTTCCTTTCCTGTACAATACTTTCTCTACTAGATAAGTATTGGGGTATTTTGTTTTTTGTAATTCATGACCATAAAACGCACCAGCAATATTATTTAGTTCAAAATCTTGCAGAGTGTATGTCCTAGGATTTGTTTCTTGGACTCCAATTATCTTAAATATTTCTGTAGACCAATTTGGTGTGTATCCTTTATCAAAAATGGCTTTGTTTTTACTGATTCTTACGAACTCTCCTACTTTAAATTTCTGCTTTGATTTGTCTATGGTACGTATTTTATTATATACTGTGGATAAAAGGTGATTATCATTAACATCGCAAGGTCGCATCTTAATTGTGGAATGCTTTGTTCTATTATATTTATCAATTAAATGTGGTAGAATGTTAATCCACCTGTAAGAGCCTGTAGCTGTAAATTCTTTAAACATTAGTCCTTTTAATGTTCTGTTGAAACGTTCAACAACTGAAGCCTTCAGATTGGAATAAGTAGAATAATGATGGATGTTAAGTCGCATCATTAACATTTTAAATTTTGAATTATAGAACTCTTTCCCAAAATCTGTTTGTAAAAATGCAGGTACTCTCTCACTGTGTTTGTACAATTTCTTAATAGCTTTAGTAACTTCATCTCCAGACTTGGTCTTTAAAGCAACTGCCCAAGCATATTTCGAGTACACGTCAATCAGTGTTAGTATATACTTGTAACCTGAATTGTATTTAGATAATGCACTCATTTCCACTAAATCAGCTTGATGCAAGTCATCAAGTCCTTTGGTAATAACTGTCCGCCTAGGATACACTTTTCGAGCACTACGATGGAGCTCATTAGCAATGGCACGTTGTGTCATATTGAGTTGTGTAGTTAGAGAAAAGTGATGTCATTTACACATGTCTGCTGTTCTTTATACATGCAGAATATATATGAAAAAATTCAATGTCACTTCAGTGTGTGTGTGTGTGTGTGTGTGTGTGTGTGTGTGTGTGTGTGTGAATATTACGTAAGGTCAGTGCCATCAAGTACATCACCATGACTTAACAAAATATAGCTATGTAGGTTGTGGCACCGTCAACAATATTGCAGTGAGCTAAAGACGTCATATTATGTAAGGTCAGTATCAAAACATGTGGAAATAAGGTCAATGCTGTTGACAAAAGTGTCGCGGTGAGCTAAAGACGTCATATTATGTAAGGTCAGTATAAAAAAATGTGGAAATAAGGTCAACGCTGTTGGCAAAAGTCCTCCAAGTATGTCATCATAAAAATATTACACTATCATTATGTAATTCATCATTACGTCATTGTGACGTCATCATTACGTCGTTGTGACGTCATTATGACGTCATAGATAGGTTGTGAATGTGATGTCATAATTACATCATTATGACATCATCATTACGTCATTGTGACGTCATCATTACGTCGTTGTGACGTCAGAGATAGGCTGTGACGTCGCTGGTGCTTGAAGCCCCATTGCTCCACTACTCTTAACCAATCACGTGCGCATGTATAGATAAACATGACTTACAAATTTTCGGTAAGGTAGCAATAATAAATAAAACATCAGCAATATTCTCCAAAGTAATCACCAATTTGAAATATCCAAAGCGTCCTTAACCAACCTTTTTGAGAAATGAATATCTTACGCATAGCAGCATAAAATGGTAGATAATAGACAAAAATCATGTAAGGACTACACATTAATATTTGAGCGGAAGCAAATGATGAAAACAGGAAGACAGTGAAAGAGAAACGTCCATTAACGCACACTCGCATTAATGCAATCGGTAATAACAGAAAAACCAACAGATCTGAAATGGTGACTGAAGTTTAAGGTAAGTACATCGCCTTCAAATGTTATTATTATTTTTTGAGTCATCAGTCTTCTCACTGGTTTGATGTGGCCCGCCACAAATTCCTCTCCTGTGCCAATCTCTTCATCTCAGGGTAGCACTTGCAGCCTACATCCTCAACTATTTGCTGGATGTATTTCAATCTCTGTCTTACTCCACAGTTTTTGCCCTCGACAACTCCCTCTAGTACCATGGAAGTCATTCCCTGATGTCTTAACAGATGTCCTATCATCCTGTCTCTTGCCAGTGTTTTTCATACTTTGTTTTCCTCTCCGGTTCTGCGCAGAACCCGATCATTTAATTAATTTTCAACATTCGCCAGTAGCACCAGATCTCAAATGCTTCGATTCTCTTGTATTCCGGTGTTTGGTGTCCCTACTATACAATGATGCTACAAACGTACATTCATTGAAATTTCTTCCTCAAATTAAGGGGTACGTTTGATACTAGTAGACTTATCTTGGCCAGGAATGACCTTTTTGCCAGTGGTTGTCTGCTTTTGATGTCCTCCTTGCTCCTTCAGTCATTCGTTATTTTGCTGCCTAGGTAGCAGAATTCATTAACTTCATTTAATTCGTGACCATCAATCCTGATGTTAAGTTTCTCGCTGTTCTCATTTCTGCTGCTTCTCATATCTGCTGCTTCTCATTACTTTCGTCTTTTATCGATTTACTCTCAATCCATATTCGGTACTCATTAGACTCTTCATTACATTCAGCAGATCATGTAATTCTTCTTCACTTTCACTCAGGATAGCAATGTCATCAGTGAATCGTATTATTGATATCCTTTCACCCTGAATTTTAATTCCACGCCTGAATTTTCATTTTATTTCTATCATTTCCTCTTCGATGTACACATTGAACAGTAGGGCGGAAGATTACATCCCTGTCTTACATCATTTGAATCCGAGCACTTCGTTGTTGGTCGTCCAGTCCTCTCTTGGCTCTTGTGCATACTGAATAATCATATTGTATATTAACTCCGTCTCTCTCTATAGCTTACCCCTATTCGTCTCAGAATTTGGAAACATCTTACACCATTTTACATTTACCTCTTCTTCCAGGTGTACAAATCCTATGGACGTATCTTGACTTTTCTTTAATCTTGTTTCCATTATCAACTGCAATGTCAGAATTTCCTCTCGGTGCCTTTACCTTTCCTATAGCCAAGCTGATCGTTGTCTAATACGTCGTCAGTTTTCTTTTCCATTCTTCTGTATATTATTCTTGTCAAGAACTTAGATGCATGAGGAATTAAGCTGACTGTGCGATGATTCTCGCATTTGTCCGCTCTTGCAGTCTTCGGAATTGCGTGGATGATATTTTTCGGTAAGTGTCACGGTACATCGCCGGACATATATGTTACACACACCAACGTGAATAGTCGTGTTGAAATTTCCATCACTGGTTTTAAAAATTCTGATGGAATGTGATCTGCCCCTTCTTCTTTGTTTGATCTCAAGTCCTCCAAAGCTCTTTTAAGTTCTGATTCTAGTACTGAATCCCCTATCTCTTCTAAATCGACTCCTGTTTCTTTTTATATCACATAAGACGTATCTTCCCCCACAAAGAGGTCGTCAATGTACTCTTGCCATCTATTCGCTCTCTCCTCTGCATTTAATAGTGGAATTCTTGATGTTACCACCCTTGCTTTTAATTTCACTGAAGGTTGTTTTGACTTTCCTATAATCTGAATCAGTCCTCCCGACAAACATTTCCGATTTATTTCATTCCTCAGCGACTTATATTACTGTATTCCTGAATTTACCTGAGCATTTTGGAACTTTCGGGTTTTGTCTACCAACTGAATTATTTCTTCTGTTACCCATGGTTTCTTCGCAGTTACTTTCTTGGTACCTATGTGTTTCCTTCAGCTTCTGTGATTTTCCTTTTTAAAGATGGCCATTCCTCTTCAACTTTACTACCTACTGAGCTATTCTTTATTGCTGCATTTCTAACCTCAGAGAACTTCAAGTGTATCTTGTCATTCCTTAATACTTGCGTATCCCACTCATTTGTGCATTGATTCTTCCTGACTAATCTCTTCAACTTTAGCCTACTCTTCGTCACTACTACATTGTGATCTGCATCTACATCCGCTCCTACGTACGCCTCACAATCCAGTATCTGATTTCAGAGTTTCTATCTGACCATGATGTAATCTAAATGAAATCTTCCGGTATCAGCCGGCCGTTTCCAAATATATCTCCTCCTCTTGCAATATTTGAACAGAGGATTCGCTATTACTAGCTAGAATTTGTTACAGAAGTCAGTAAGTTTTTCTCCTCACGCGTTACTTGTCCCAAGCCCACATTCTCCTGCAACCGCTTCTTCTACTCCTTCCCCTACAACTGCATTCGAGTCCCCCACGAATATTAGATTTTCATCTCCCTTTACGTACCGTATGTATCTTCATGTACTTCCTCTACCTCTTCATCTGCAGCTTGCGACATCGACATATGTACCTGAACTATCGTTGTCGGTGTCGGTTACTGTCGGTTATGATAAGAACAATCCTATCAGTGAGCTGTTCACAGTAACACTCTCGGTCCAGTAACACTCTCTGTCCTACCTTCCTATTCATAACGAATCCTACTCCCGTTACACCATTTTCTGTTGCTGTTGATTTTACTCTCTATTTATCTGACCAGAAATCCTTACCTTCTTTCCATTTCACTTCACTGATCATCACTATATCTATATCGAGCCTTTGTATTTCCCTTTTCAGATTTTCTAGCATCCCCATTACGTTGAAGCCCCGACGCTATAACGTTTTCCTTTAGTTGTTTATTCAGTCTTTTTATCATGATTGTGTCCCCCTTGGCAGACCACTTCCGGAGATCCAAATGGGGGATTATTCCGGAGTCCGTTACCAATGAAGAGATCATCATGTCACTTCTTCAGTTACAGGTTTCATGTCCTATGGATACAATTTATCTAGCTTCAATGCAGTTGTTTCCATTGCCTTCTGCAACCTTATACCGTTGATCATTGCTAATTCTTCCGCCTTCGCACTCCAAGGACAAGAGAGTGTCCTGAAGCTCTGTACGCTCCTCCGCACTCTTTGACAAGTCCTTAGCAGAATGAGGGTGACTTCTTATGCCGGAAGTCTTCGGCCGCCAACGGTAATTAATAATCAAAAATTAAACAATGGCATGTTTCAGACCCTGGACCGAGCACGGACGCTATCCCTATACCAAGGCATACTTCGAAATGTATGACTCATAACTAAGTACATACTAATCACTGTACGACATAATGCCGTAAAATGCTCGAGTTATATCTTATTATGACATCAAAAGCCCATTTACTGAAATATACCCACAGAAAGGATACATAAGCCTACTTTGCAAGTTCACAAAGCACGTCTTTTTATTGTCCATCTGTTTCACAATAGTCGTTAAATGCAAATACTATTGCTGCCGGTCAAAAATAGCTTACACTACTCACACTACTGCTACCAATCACTAGATTCTATATTTCTAACAAGATTATATCGTTGTTAATATATTTTTTCAGTTAATTTATGTAGAAAATACGGCTACTTTCATTGTGTAGGTAGTACCAGTGTTCCAGACAGAAGTAGCGTAGCTATTGCAGTCTCCACACTACTTGGAAGCGGTTCCACTGATATCGTAAGAAACGCAAACCTCTTTATTCTTACAATGGTATCCCTTACTTGTTATTTTTAAAAATAAAGATAATCTAATTGTCTCCAAAATATTAACTGACGTATGACGTCATTTTGTATCGTGTTAGGGCTTATTTTTGACAAATACTTTTTCTAGCAATAATCATTCCTGAATTACACGTCTAAAACATTGCGTTATCCCATCGCCATAGCAGTTTATACAGCAAATAGTAACTACGCTTTCTATTGACCTAGAAAATTGATCCACAAACAGAAATTTCCACACAGCTGACAGACTTCTATTCCGGGTACGCTAAACGCTTTTTTCGTACCCATTTCGTAGACTTCCAAAATCGAGAACTCCTTTCAACGCCGCGTCTGAGTTCCTTTTGAGTGTTGTGAGAGATAAGATGGTTGCTCTGGGATTATGTCTGAGAGAAGTGATTCATATTCGACCAGGTGTATTCACAGGTGCTCCGATCTTAACAGGGCAATCACTGAGATTCTCGGAAGAGGGTGCAAACCGGCCTTAGGAGCGGGACGCTGCTGAAAGGAGCGGAAGTGTGGTGGGTGACTGTTGCATCTCGGCGGAGCAGAAGAGTTGAATGGAAGCGGAGGCGCAGTAGCGGCGGCCCCTGAATGGAAGCGCGTGGGTCGCGCAGCTGTGGGCCGGGCAGGTGACGGCGCTGTACCTGGTGCTGCGGACAGGTGAGCTGCGTGTGCTTCGCGGAAACGCGTCGCGGTCGCACGCACGTGCGTCGTCGGCGTGGCAGGAAGGGGCGGTGCGTATCCCTAGGCAGACCCGCCAAATCGAGCCCTGGGTCCAAGACTGGGTCACTCGGCAGCTGCCGGCCGGGGTGGCCGAACGGTTCAAGGCACTACAGTCTGGAGCCGCGCGACCGTTACGGCCGCAGGTTCGACTCCTGCCTCGGGCATGGTTGTGTATGATGTCCTTAGGTTAGTTAGGTTTAATTAGTTCTAAGTTCTAGGGGACTGATGAACTCAGAAATTAAGTTCCATAGTGCTCAGAGCCATTTGCACCAACTCGGCTGCATCCTGAAGCCGGAAATGGACAGTGAGTTCGAGTTTCCGGTGATTTTAAGAGGCTACATTACATCAACACCGGATATGCACACAGCTAAAAAGTGGAGCGCTTTAAGTGTTTACGCCAAGCATGCCCATGATTTGTGCACCCTAAGTGATACGTCAGATAACCGCACTCCACGCTCCCTCAAGGAAGCCTTGCATGAATTCCACGATGAGTGCAGTAATGTCTCCTTGGCTGTGGCCACATCACTGAAAATTCAGACGACTATTCTCCTTGTCAAAACTGCTGAATGAATTTTCTCATTTTGAAAAGTCAGAAGGAATGATGTTTCACTTGCTAAAAACGTTCTAAAGCCCATATCGATTAATATTTCTTCATTTAAAACTACAGCATAGTCTGTAAAAACCGGTTGTTTTAAGTAAAGAAATTTTTGTGGGATCTTAGCTTTAGAATGTTTTTAGGGAATCTGCTGAAGCTTAGGAATGCGCAGAAGGCGTTGTCTGCGATCATCATCGAATAAGCTATCGATCTTACAGCAGTCGACTGGTACTCTCGTAAGTTCGTAAACCAATCCAGTGGAGTACAGAATGTGAGCCCGTGTTCTTTCTTTTGCTACACACTCTGGAAGCCACCTTGTAATGTGTGGTGGAAGGTATTCTGTGCACCATTGTCGCTTCGTACCTTTCCTGTTCCAATTCGCGGAGTGAACGATTGCCAGTAAGCCTCGAATCTCTCGGATTTTACGTTCAAGGTCTTTTCGCGTCGCAGTGGTTAGCACACTGGACTCGCATTCGGGAGGACGACGGTTCAATCCCGCGTCCGGCCATCCTGATTTAGGTTTTCCGTGATTTCCCTAGATCACTCCAGGCAAAATGCCGGGATGTTTCCTTTGAAATGGCACGGCCGACTTCCTTCCCCATCCCTCCTTAATCCGAGCTTGTGCTCCGTCTCTAATGACCTCGTTGTCGAAGGGACGTTAAACACCAATATCCTCCTCTTTTCGCGTGATATTCTTGGAGGAATCAATATGCTTCTTGAATCATCTAGGAACGTAAGCTCTCGGAACTTTAACAGTAAACTACACAGTGGTACAGAACGTCTCTCCTGTAGTTTGTGCCACTGGGGTTGCTCGATCATCTCCGTCAGGCTTCCGTGCTTACTAAATGAACCTGTAATGAAACGCGCTGCGTCTATCAAACATATCAGGTACGGATTCCATACTAACGAGCTATATTCAGGTATTCCAGGAAATGTATTCGCAGTTTATGAGTCACCATTGCCCTTATATTGAAATGTTGACGATGAAAATTTATGCCTGACCGGGACTCGAACTAGGATTTCCCTTTTAACGCAAGCGGTCGGATTAACCGTTAGGCCATTCGATCACGAATCATGGCCAGACACGAACTTCCATACATCGTCGTCTACGAGTCTCATCCTGCACTACGTATATTACACTCTAGGAAGGACTCGCAGTAAGTATGTCCTTTCTTGACGGGAATATATGTAATGTACGAGTGCAGGTTGCGACAAATGGAAGTTTCGGTCTGGATATAATTCGTGCTCTGATGGCCGAAGCGTTAAGACGACTTCTCCCCACAAAGCGGGAAATACGTGTTTGAGTCCCGGTCAGACACAAATTTTCTTTGCCGTCATACAGATAAAAGGCGGTGGTTCATATTCGCAACTGCAGATACGTTTCCCCTATTTCTTGACGGCTGTAGTCGCCGCAGTGCCTGTTCCTCCAGCATGCATGCATATACGAAGGATCATTGCATCGACCTTCTTAATAAGACAGGTACTGCTTTTTCGCATTAAGGTATTGGTCGAAAGAGTTTTCTAAGCTATCTACTTTGTTGACGGACTACGTCTGCTGAGGATTTTACGAATGAATCTCAATCTAGGATCACGATATGGTACAATCAATGATTAAAATTGTTGTGACATTTGCAATCACATTGGTCTTTTTTCTTTTTCCAGTAAATAGGTGAATATCGCAAATCAGCTAGGTTGCCAGCACTACAGTAGTAGCGCAGCAACGGGCATAACATCACAACGTATAAAGTCCTGAAAACACCCAGCATAACAGAAAAAGACACGGTCCGTATCAATAATATCAAGAAATAAAAATAGATAATACAATACGAAAGAAGTAATCCATAACAACGCAGGAAAAACTTTCAATACGAAATAAAGTGTCTTAATTAATTTAATAAGTAGCAGTTGACAACAGGATTAAAAGTATAGAAATAGTATCAGGCTCAAAATGATGTTAACGGAGATTTAATCATACATATGAAAGAATGTTTCGGAAATATGGATGGTCTTCGAAGAAATGGAAACCAATTAGAACTAAATTGGAGACGAACGCTTTACTGCAGAGGAACAGCTCGTGGGGGTAAATTTATGTGCCTGCTTCGCTGCAAACAAGTACGTTAGAACAAATGTTACGTATTTTGAAGAAACATCATATTAACACCTAAAGATACCTTATCAAATACATCATTCACTGAAGCGCCACAGAAACTGGTATAGGCATGCGTATTCAAATACACGGATATGTAAACAGGCAAAGTACGGCTTCGGCGACGCTTATACGTATAAGACAACAAGAGACTCGCACGGTTGTTAGATCGGATACTGCTGCTACAAAGGCAGGTTATAAAGATTTAAGTGAGTTTGAATGTGATGTTATAGTCGGCGCACGAGCGATGTGACACGGCGTCTCCAAGGTAACGATGAAGTGGGGATTTTCCCGTACGACCATTTCACGAGTGTACTGTGAATATCAGGAATGCGGGAAAACATCAAATCTCCGACATCGCTGCGGCCGGAAACAGATCCTGCAGTAACAGGACCTATGACGACTGAAGAGAATCGTTCAACGTGACAGAAGTGCAACCCTTCCGCAAATTGCAGTAGATTTCATTGCTGGGCCATCAACAAGTGTCAGCCTGTGAACCCTTCAACGAAACATCATCGATATGGACTTACGGAGCCGAAGGCTCACTGGTGTACCCTTGATGACTGCACGACACAAAGCTTTACGCCTCGGATGGGCCCGTCAACAACGACATTGGACTGTTGATGACTGGAAACATGTTGCCTGCTCGGACGAGTCTCGTTTCAATCGAGCGGATGGACGTGTACAGGTATGAAGACAACCTCATGAATCCATGGATCCTGCATGTCAGCAGGAGAAGTTGTTGGAGGCTCTGTAATGGTGTGACATGCGCAGTTGGAGTGATATGGTACCTCTTATATGACTAGATACAACTCTCACAGATGACACGTACGTAAGTGTCTTGTATTACAACCTGCATCCCGTCATGTCCACTATGCTTTCCGGCGGATTTGGGAAATTCCATTAGGACAATGCGACACCACACACGTCCAGAATTGCTACAGAGTGGCTACAGGAACACTCTTCTGAGTTTAAACACTTCTGCTGGCCACCAGACCCCCAGACCAAACACTATTGAGCATACCTGGAATGCCTTGCAACATGCTGTTCAGAAGAGATCTCCTCCCCCTCGTACTCTTACGGATTTAAGGACAACCCTGGAGGATTCATGGTGTCAATTTCCTCCACTACTACTTCAGATATTAGTCGAGTCCATGCCACGTCATGCTGCGGCACTTCTGCGTGCTCTTGGGGGCCCTACACGATATTAGGCAATTGTACCAGTTTCTCTGGCTCTTCAGTGTATGGAATCAGTGTCAATCACACGAAATCAAGTTCATACGATTTCAGCATCGGTACATTACAGCCATGGCTTATCATCTGTACAAATATATATGTATTTCCAACAGAAGTGAAATCATGTGGACAGCAAACAACGATATGTATCTGGACAGCAAACAATGATATGTCGAATCTTAAAGGTCAGACACAGGTTACAAACAAATCCCTTTTCGGGGAAACGACATAGAGCTAACTGATCAATTATACATATTTCACTACTACGCGGTTTTTAATAACTAGAACAGATTGTGCACCATATTGGCATGTGGCATAACTGAATACGTATTTCTACATTTGTAGTTCCTAAGGTGCTTCACTGACCTAAGTGGTGTGTAGCAGATCCATTTAGTAACTCACCATTTTCGTTTTCGATTTACGATAAGTAGGCGGGAAGAGAGACGGTGTCTTTCTGAATTTGCCAGAAAACCTATTATTTTGTCCTTGTTGCAATACGAGAAGAAAATTGGAAGTAGCAATATTTCTCTTGAGTTGTACTGGAAAGTGCGCCTATAAATATTGAGAATGGGGTTTCTCCGCGATGAACAACGGTGTTTGTTGTTTTGTTTACTTCTACTACTGAACTTAGTGGCACATTTCTGTAATAATCTTGCACTGACTTAAGAAGCCTCAGAAGAATGGTTTACCTTCTTTTTAAATTTAATCTACATATTCCTTCAGCAGCCTATACATACATACCAACAACACTAATCGGATGAGAGTTTTTTAACCAGCTGTCTTATTCAGCGAAATCTACTTGCTTGCTGTTCTTTAGATGCATCTTATTCTGGTACCTAGAAATCCACACAGCTAGATTTATGTGTTCGGGCTTCACGTAAAATCCTTCCGACATATTACTCGCAAATAACTGACAGTTCCGACAGATTCCAATAAGTGATCATCTATTGCGTCATAAATACCATATCTGATCTTACGTGATTACCTTACGTTTCTACATCTACATTTAAACTTCGCAAACTACTTTACGGCGGAGGGTACTTCGTGTCCTAGTCTCACTTCTCCCTTTTCCTGCACCAGACTCGTATGGTTCGTGGGAAGAACGATTACTGCTGAGCCTCCATGTGGACTCGAATCTCTATAATTTTATCTTGATGCTCTTTCCGCGAGATGTACGTAGGTGGAAGAACTATACTGGTTAACTCTTCTAGGAACTTACTCTCTCGTAATTTTAGCAGTATATCACACAGAGGCCCAAAACACCTTTCTTGCACCGTCTGCCACTGAAGTTTGCTGACCATCTCCATGACGATTTCCCGTTTGCTAAATGAAACTTTCACGTTTACTAAATGAACGCGTAACAGAACGCGCTGCTCTCCTTTGGATATTCTCTATCTCCTCTATCTGTACTGTCTTGAATGGATCCCACACCAATGATCTTTATTCAAGTATTGGTAGAACAAGAATCTTGTAAGGTACTTCCTTGTTAAGTGACCGAAGTTCCAGAGGAGTCTTCCAATGAAGGTGATTAGTCTTATGTTGTCGTTCCACTGAAAATCGCTCCGTACGCATAATGCTAGATATTTTACGGAAGCAGCAGCTTTTAGTGATTGTTGTGCAAAGTTGTAATCGTATAATAAAGAGTCTTTCTGTGTAAGTAATTTGCATTTGTTTGTGTCGGGGGTCAGTTGCCACACCTTGCAGCAAGCCTCGACCGTCTGTATGTCTTTCTGCATTCCTCCAAAGTTTTCTGGCGTCGTGACTTCCTGCATACAACAGTATCATCTGCGAAAAGCCTCATGGAACTTCGTACATTATCTACCAGCTTGTGAAGATTTTATATATTTTCTCCGCTCTTCAACCCAGTCACAATGTTTTGTTCATTAGGTGTCAGTGCAAAACACTATTTGGTTCTCATGGACGAACAGAGCAAGCTCGGTTTCACACGATCGTTGTTTTCGGAATCCGTATTTATTCCTAAAGAAATTTTGGAAATTTGTGGTAAGATCTTATGGGACCAAACTGCTGAGGTCATCGGTCCCTAAGCTTACACACTACTTAATCTAATTTAAACTAACTTGCGCTAAGGACAACACACACACTCATGCCCGAGGGAAGACTCGAACCTCCAACAGGGAAGCCGTGCGGACCGTGACAAGGCGCATCAGACCGCACGTGGCTATTCCTAAAGAGGAGAACTTCGGTATCCAAAAACGTCATTATACGCAAGCGTAAAATATGTTCCATAATTCTAGTTCTGTGCGTCTGCCCTTCCTCAAAAGGGCAATGACCTACGCTTTTTTCCAATCATCAGGAACGCATTGCTCCTCTAGAGACCTACTTCTATTAAAAGATGGAAAATATCTTTCACGTACTCTGTGTGGAATCGAAGTGGTGTCTCACCAAGTCCAGTGGCCTTTCCTCTGTTGAGCGATTTCAGGTTGGTCTGCCCCCGTCGGAGGTTCGAGTCCTCCCTCGGGCATGTGTGTGTGTGTTGTTCTTAGCTTCAGTTAATTTAAATTAGATTAAATAGTGTGTAAGCTTAGGGACCGATGATCTCAGTAGTTTGGTCCCATTAGACCTTACCATAAATTTCAGATTTTTTTTCGCACAGGACGCTGGGATTTATCAATCCGGTTCTAGTACGAATTCCATTTATGACATGGTTGTACCCCATCTTCGAGGTGTAGATGACGTTACATGCCAATAAGACAACGCAAAATCGTATGATGCCCGTGTTGTCTACCTCGGTACAAAGAAGTGTTTGACTGTTGCGTCTGGACGTGCGTTGCTGAGAGTCTATAATCTGTGGAACGGAAATGAAATGTGTGTGTGTGTCATTTCTGGCCGGCAGACCCCCACTCGAACGTTCACCCGTCTGATTCAGGTCTTTTTTTATTTGACGCTGCTTGGTGGTTTTTGCGTCAGTGATGATGGTATGGTGATGAGGAAAAAACTCACACCTACTCCCAAATGGAAAAAATCCCTGATCTGGTAGGCACTCGAGCTCGGGACCCCGTGATCAAGAGTAAAACACTAACCCCAAGACGATCAGCTGTTGCGTTTGGAACAGAGGTGAAACTACACTGAATGACGAACCCGTATGTGTCATCCAAGCTCAGTGTGACTCGATACCGAGAAGAGCTATAGCTGCGTAAGCAAGTAGAGGTGGTAGGTTTGTTTACATCTTCTACCCCCACATCACTTACAGATTTAATAATTTCATCTTTCTGTTGTATTACGTACTAACAATAAAAATAATTGCATTATTTGCCTCTCTCTCTGATGCTGCCATCTTAATGGCCAGTAGTGTGCAAATAAAAAATGTTCAAAAGTGCGTGAAATCTTATGGGACTGAACTGCTACGGTCATCAGTCCCAAAGCTTACTCACTACTTAACCTAAATTATCCTAAGGACAAACACACACACACCCATTCACGAGGGAGGACTCGAACCGCCGCCGGGACCAGCCGCACAGTCCATGACTGCAGCCCCTAAGACCGCTCGGCTAATCCCGCGCTGCTGCAAATAACAGCTGGCGGCAGATCATCGCCTGCTGATACGTTAAAGAGGATCTGCTGCACGAGTCCCTCATCTACGAAGCTGCGGTCTGTACTGCAGGACGTAAGACGCATGAGAGGTGGGTGCGGCGACAGATACACGGGACCGTTTCATCACGCGTCATAGATCGCAGGCTACGCCTAGGAAGCGATGCTGCTCTCAGGCGAAGACACGGCCGCGTCTAGCGGCAGTTCTTTGCTCCCCGGCCGGTCGTCAGGTCTTGTTTGCGACTCCGGTCGGCCGAGCGCGACCCAAAGCGGTGTGTGTTATAAGGCGGCCGCGTTGCGCAAACCGGCAGCGGGCAGCGACCAGCCCGCCGATTGAGACCGGCGCGGCGCAGACAGCAAACATATCGGCGGTCGGTGCGGCCTGACACGTCACCGTATAAATCTGTGACCCCGGTCTGCGAAACCGTCGCTGCGTGACCCGGGGTCAGCGACGGCGAACGGAGGACCAGAGTGATTGGTGGGGGCGTCAGCTCGTGGGCGCAACAGGTGCAAAGCGGGCCGTTGCGGGCCGTGGCGTGGCGTGCTGTGCCGAGCGAGGCTCGCTTTCCCCAGCGGCGCTGAGAAAAAGGTCGGCCGCGAAGGTACACAGATACACCCAGCAACAAGAGGACTCGTAACAATTCTACTGAAAATCTTCCATTGTTCAGCAAGTGGGCAGCGTATTCTGTACAATGCAGCATGACGTGCAATTAGGTTTACACATAAACCTGGTTATAAACTGCTTTGACCAATGTGTGTGTGAAAGGACGACCATCTTTCGTTGCAGTAGAGTCGGTCGTATTTTCGCTGCCGTATCGCGCTGCTGCTATTTGACGTCTGTCGGAGGTAGGTCAGCTAAAGGGACTGCCAGCTAATGAGGGGTGAGTGCGGAGACAGATACACGGGACCGTTTCATCAGGAGTCAAAGCTCGCAGACTACGCCTAGCGTACTGGATTGATAACACATACAATTACAGTGAGACCAGAAGATAATAGAAGCATTAGGAACGTGGCGTTGCTGAAGACTGTTGGCCAACTGTCATTCAGTCACGATGATGTACTCAGTAATGAAACAAAGTAGTAGGCTCTGCCAGAAATATCGACTCTTAGACGATGTGTTTAATAGTGTATTTTAATACGACTGTATGCCATCTTAGGCAATTTATAACACCTAAAAGACTTGATATGTCACTTTGAAGTGGAAATCATGATTGTGCAAGTATAAATGTAACACTATAAATAAACAGCAGTATAATGGCGGTCTGACTAAAAAAACTAATGAAGAGGCACCGAATAAAATTGGGCAGAAAAAAATTTAAAGTACAATTTGAATAAAAGGAAATATCAGTTGACTGGACAGAATCTGAGGCTTCAGATTGATAGCGGATGAAAGTATGGGGCCTAAAACGTGTACAAAGAGGCTAAGATTTGTGTGTGGTAACCAGGTGCGGTAGCTGCGTGCAAATGAAGACGCTTGCACGGAGTTCGGGAGGGTGGAGAGCTGCATCGAACCATTCTTCGGCTGAAGACCACAACAACAAGAGAAACACGCTGACGCTATTGACTGTTAAAATTATTTTACTTATGAACACCACGACTAGAATTTCAATCTTTGCACTATTTTAAAGCAAATCAATTCCTTGATTTAAATCACATGTCAGCGCATGTCACGTTCACACGCAATCACATACATTGATAAACTTAGCTCCACCAATAGCCCCAGACGACCAAGAGATACCAATCGGGCGTATTGTCATCATATGTCAATGACGTCATTTGTATGCGCTGTGGAGGGGTGCATAGTCAGCACATCGTTCTCATTCAAGTAGCTTCCTAGTCAGTTCACAGATAGACAGAGAATGTCGCAATTGCACTCTGAGGTCCTTCTCAGAAATAATGTCCCGTGAGAGTTGTCTTTCGCATCTGAGAACTGGTATCTTCATCCATTAAAAACTGCTGTGCTACCAAAGCAAATAAATTATAGTCTCTTGAGCACTCTGAAGAAAACCGCCGCGCTTTCTTATCGTAGAGGTTCCACGCACTTTCCCAGTGAATCGTGAGACCACAGTTCCGTAACACGTGGAGAAACTGCACAGAGATACAGCACTATGTGGATTCTTCTGGGTGTATTTATACTGTCCCATGTTTCCATCTTTATATATCTATATACCAGCAAAGTTAAACTGTCTCGGTTACCAGTTTTCCATATTCCAGGCTCCTTCCAGGGCCAAGACAACTGCTGCTGGAGCTGGAGTGTAATCAAGAACACAAATTGTGAAATATGTGACTAATGCTTATTTTATTCATAGAAATGGTATCATATGACGACAGATTATATTCCACAAGTCTATCTTTCAAGTTGACTCCCAGCGACAACGTAAACCAATTTTAGTTAACATTTGACAATGGTTCAAAAAATGGTTCAAATGGCTCTGAGCACAATGGGACTCAACTGCTGAGGTCATTAGTCCCCTAGAACTTAGAACTAGTTAAACCTAACGACATCACAAACATCCATGCCCGAGGCAGGATTCGAACCTGCGACCGTAGCGGTCTTGCGGTTCCAGACTGCAGCGCCTTTAACCGCACGGCCACTTCGGCCGGCACATGTGACAATGTTTCTCGGTTAGTTTTAGTCAAGCTAATGTGATACTGCTTTTAAGATATTTCACATTTCGGATTTTCTGCTGGCACACACCTATGTGAAGCCTTTCCGCAGATAAGAGTCCATTGGCGTAATGTCTGCTGATCTGTGTGGTAAGTACACCAGACCACGTTGGCCGATCCAATGTCCAGGAAATCGTTGGTCCAATTAACGGCACAATTCATAGTCTTAATACTGTTGTCCTGCTGGAAGAACGCAGAGAACTCCAAATTTTATCCATATTTTGAGTATAGATGTCATCTTTCTGCATGTCAAGACAGCCCATTACACCTAAGGTTTCCTTCGATGAATAAAGGATCAACACTCCTGTCAGCTCAAAATCTGCACGAGGACGGTTCAAATCCGCTTCCGGCCATTCTGACTTCGGTTTTCTGCGATTTTCGTAAATCCCTCCAGGAAAATTCCGAGATGATCCGTTTGGAAAGGGTGTGAACAATTTTCATCTCCATCCTTTCGTTATCCGAGCTATAACTCTGTTTCTTATGATCTCGCTGTCGACGGAACATCAAACTCTATTCATCCATCTTTCCTTACTTCAAATTATATACTACACATTGGGTTTCTCTGTACCTTAAATTCTACAAAAATGGTTCAAATGGCTCTGAGCACTACGGGACTTAACATATGAGCTCATCAGTCCCCTAGAACTTAGAACTACTTAAACCTAAGGACATCACACACATCCATGCCCGAGGCAGGATTCGAACCTGCGACCGTAGCGTTCGCGCGGTTCCATACTGAAGCGCCTAGAACCGCTCGGCAACACTGGCCGGCTTAAATTCTACAATCCGACATTCAGTGTACAGGGTGGGGCAAATAAAAGTGGTCTGGAGAACAGAGTTCCAGAGCATAAGGAAACACAGCAGAGGAAAGGAAATAATCTGACTATAGCAGATGTTGAAAGCGACCAGCATTCACCTCTTGGCACTTTAGGGGGTTGATACATCTTAGACTTGAGGGCTCCCAACACAAAGCAATCGCACACTGATACACTAGGAGGCCAACTAATGCCGCCATCAGACTGATCTCTGCTAACAACTCTGTTAGGCGTGAAGCTTGTATAAATGTGCTCCAAGACTTGGCTGGCTGTATGAACAGTTGCTCCATCCTGTTGAAAGTAACTGTAGATTTTTTTCCTCCACCGTTAATGCTGCCACAAATTACTTTCCAATCGTATCCACTCGTCCGAGCTACTTTTATTTGCCCCGTCCAGTACGTGACATTTTGTTTGTTCACTTCACCAATGATATTAAAGTGTGCTAAATCTGGAGAAAGAGAGATTGAAACTAACAAAAGAAAGAAAATTGTCGTGCATGTCCACTGTCCACTCACAGAACTCCACGCTACGGTCACAATCGTCCTCTGTAAGATGTTGCGACACGCACAGGTCGTATGGTGGTCACTTCTTGGCCCGCAAAACGCGCGTAAGACCGCACTGGCTGAACTCCATTTGCCAGAGACAGGTTGGGGACTCTTTGTAGGACTTTTTGCCGTCGCTGACAGCTGCTGTGTTGACATGTTTTTGCCTTCCAGATCTGATATCAACTGCAATCGAACCTGTCCTTCTGAATATCTCTGCCACGATGCCTTGGGATTACCCGCGTTCTGTGCTTTGTATTGACAGCATGCGCTAGATGTCGGGTAGTATCATTCCCTCTTAAAAGAATAATGTTGATCCCTTCTCCTTTCGGTATGTATTCGCGTAATCGTCCAAGCTGTAAATGGAGAAAAAATTATCCTGATGAATTTTGATTTATCAGTTTTGTAGATGTGCAGTTTGATGTTCGGTTGCCAATGATGAGATATTTTAAAAATACATTTTTCCCTTAAAATTAAGATAATAAATTCATAAACAAGTAACACACATTTATCGGCACGTTTTGCTGTTAATGAATCTAATTTATCCTAGTAAAAGTGGTGATTTACAAGAAAAATGAAACGAATGTGTTCGAATCAGTGACGTCTCTATTACAGCAGGATGAGAAATAGATTCCTCTGTCGAAACTGATGTAGTAATTACAGAGCGCGTAATATGATCATTACAGATCGTCCCCGAGAGAGGGCCAAGGTAGATAATGAGTTGCAAAGGATAAAACATGAAGTCAAAAACAAGCACTAGAAGATAAACTCGTCACGGCCGGATCCTGCAGCTACCGGCAGAGCGCCTGCGAGGTATGCACGGCCGCAGCGCAGGCCGTCGGCCGGATATTGCCTGTCCGCCTCGTGGGCCGGCGGACCTCCACCCGACCAGCTCTCTCAGATGTATCACCCGTGTCAAGGTTCCCAGTGCCCTCGTCAGTCTCCCAGTCGCTTTTGCTGACGGAACACCTGCGCATCAGGCGCGTTGTGAGCTATCAATAAGCTTAGAAATTCACCAATGGTTACCCTGAGGAAAAGTAAAAGAATTTGCAGTGTAAAAAGTAAGGATAAAGATAAATTAATACAACGGTAAAACAGCCATTGTTGGAAATTTCACCTTCATTTTCTTGGTAACTGTTTTCGGGTGGGACAGATCAGTCCTCAACACGAAGATTGGTTCGAACATAGCACTGCTTTTACTTGAATGTTACAGACGAACCAACAGTTTAAAGCGAACTCCGAACACTGAAACCGCTTAACATTCGTCAAATTAAGAAATAAATAAGTGACGGAAAAAATTCTTACCAATGGCAGAGGATTTAGCCCTGGATCTTAAGATTTATGATCTGACATAGCCGCCAAACCGGACCTTTATTAGCCAAAGCTAACATATGTAATTATTAATTCTACGCGGCAATAGGTTTTATCACTACCGAAATGTCACTCTGTTTAAAAAGGCATACTAGGCGTGCATGGATAAACATTTTCTATTTTATTTCATTCACTCAGAAAACGATTTTTTTAATTTTGAAATTGCCAGCTTTCTTTACAGAAATTGATCCTTTTATTATTTTTTGGTGGTCTAATAACTTCTATTTTCCGTGATAGGTGTATTTGAGGCTGATTCCTTTCCCCAGAATTCCAATGATACACAGTTTGTTACCGCCAACACTCGATTTGTTTGTATGGTTATTTATTTCTTGCATGAAATTTCTTTTGTTGCCCTTTTCTTGTATTTACGTCAATGTCAGCAACATGACTAACTTTTCTATGGTTTATTTTAAGTATATCACCTTTGAAGTACAACAGCTGTCATGATCTCAGATATGATCTATGTACATGAATAGGAAGATAACTGCGTATCTGCGTGTGCGTGCGTGCGTGTGTGTGTGTGTGTGTGTGTGTGTGTGTGTGTGTGAGAGAGAGAGAGAGAGAGAGAGAGAGTAAGTGATTGTGCAAAAGCGAAAAGATAGGAAATGCATACAGTTCAAAGCTCAACATGTACAAAACTCTGTATATCTGCATGACATGCTTTAATGTATTCAGGATGCATTCCATTGTATATCTGCGCCAAGCATTTTTCCGCATATTAAAGCTGCCATCAAGTGAAGGTATGGACCGGGACGCTCCAACCATTTATTTAGTCATGTAAATAGAGATTTATATCTTCAACTGCCTCCAGTGACACCTCCAACTGAAATTAGTTTGGTTCCATTTAAAGCGTTTAGTTCGTGAGACATGAGTAATAATGTAAATATGAATCATAAGGGCCCCTGTCTCGAAGACCCATCATATTTTCATAGAATCGAAGAAATGCAGGGGTATCAACATAGTAAGACTGACAACAATAAATAAAATAAGGCAAACGCGTCTTGCATTTACTTGTATCTTTTACATATAGATATTACGCTGAACTACGGAGAAAAGCATCAATACAAAGTACTTAGTCACAAGCAAAAAGGAAAAAGCGGTTAAGAAGGGCACGTCAAAATAAATTATAGGTGAACCTCTTTTATTTACCCGTGTTAATTAACGTCTGCGTACTTAAACACACTCTGAAACGTAAAAGCCCGCTTCTCGTGGTCGTGCGGTAGCGTTCTCGCTTCCCACGCCCGGGTTCCCGGGTTCGATTCCCGGCGGGGTCAGGGATTTTCTCTGCCTCGTGATGGCTGGGTGTTGTGTGCTGTCCTTAGGTTAGTTACGTTTAAGTAGTTCTAAGTTCTAGGGGACTGATAACCATAGATGTTAAGTCCCATAGTGCTCAGAGCCATTTGAACCATTTTTTGAAACGTAAAGTTTAGCTTAGCCTCAGTAACACCTATAGACACTGTCTCCAGGAATCTAGTTACAATAAACGGAAACTACGTTTCCTGCAGTCTTCCAATGGATAGAATTCCTCTCTCCTACCCGTAGTCGAAGTTTAGCGAGTTCATTTCAATGTTTTACATTTCGCTGCGAATAATGCATCTCTCCACTTTCCGACCTTCCGCGTTTCCAGATAGCACTGCCAAACTCTCAATTCTGGCTGATTAGTCTCGATTGCCTCTCGCCACAATCTGCACCCACCATTTATGCTTGCGGCACCCCATACTAGACTCCACCGCCCATACCATACTCCATCTAACTGCCCTCCTCCTACCACCATCCCCAGCCCAAGTTAGGGCCTGAGGATCCCATTGGTCACTCTGCTACCATGCCGCCTCCCGTTGCAGTGCTCAGTCTTTTCAGGAAGATTTCTGCCACAACTGTCGTCCAGACACCATAAATACCACTTTAGGTTCCATAGCTGCTCTAGGTATCGCATAGACGTCGTAGGAAACATTGCCGTGGACGAGTTACTGTGACGGGGCATCCGATCACAGGACTTTTGTAGATGAGTGAGTATAGAAGTCTACGATATGGCTTTCACCTTGTCGTTACAAAATACACACGTCTTTCACCAGTAAACATCCGCCAAGGGAGTGTTATTCTCTTTACGCCCGAAGTGTGACAGCCATCCACAGTAGGTTTCACACATCCACGTTAAAACCAAGAAAGACACTGAGTTCAATAGTCTCCCTTAATGTGTCATCCAAATAGACTATCTCGGTAATAAAAAGATGAAAAGCATGAAATTCCCAGCTAGGTTAAAACTACTTGATCTGACTCAAACCCGGAAGCACGGGTTTGCCAGGTGATTTCCTTGAATATATGAAGATTGTGTAGAATCGTGCCTAGTTAAGTTCAGAAGCGTACCAGAGCTTAATTTCTAAAATTTTTGGTGCCGGAACGCACCTCTTCAACTATACAATACCCACACGTAGCCATAAAAAAACCAGTTTCGATTTTTGATGGTCACCTAGTGTCACGTTCCCTGGCGCCGAAGCAATGGCAAATTATAGGCACGTTGCGATTTAATACACGTAGACTACTTTAAGTCTCCGATGCCAAAATGATACAGTGTTCTTTTCTTTAAAAAAATTACCAAGGAAGTTCCGGCGCGTTTCGGCCCGTACCGCGAAAGAAGAGAACGAGCGCTCAGGTCCTGGTCCAACACACAGTTTTCGTCTGACATGAAGTTAGAAAACAGCTTTTTGGTGGTAAGTTCCTATGGGACCAAACATCTGAATTCATATGTGTCTGGGCTAACATCATACTTAATCTAACTTAAATTAACTTACGCTATTGACAACATACACACCCACGCCAGAGGGAGGATGCGAACCGCCGACAAGAGGAGCCGCGCGAGTCGTGGCAAGGCGCCTCACAACACGCGGCTACCCCGAGCGGCGAAAACAGCTTTCATTCCACTGCAGAGTATTCAGTAGTACTTGAAGTTTCCTAAGCGCTAAGTGACGCGGTAGCCCATGTTTACTAGGTACACGAATAGCGAATTCTCCTGATACAATTCAGTGTGTTTGTGGTTCGCTCAGTTACTTCAAGCAAGTGCTGGAGTGTTTGCCTCAGCAGTATCTTTTCCTTGATGTTCCTCTGAGCGAGTCACTTCACCGCCTCTGATGACTCTGTGCTCCATAATGAGTTAAAGTATAGGGTTACTATTTTTCCTTAATTATTTATGTAAGTTTCTCATACTTCACGCTACACTACTGTTTTTGAAAGCTAAAACAGCATCTGAGTTATGTGAATGAAATTTAGTCTATGTCAAACCAATATTGATCCTAAAACAACTGGCTATTGCATGAGCTCCTTGAACAACTCAGCAGGAATCTCTCCCCCAGAGGTATTCAGCTGCGTGGGGTAGATGAATGAGAGACATTTGCGAGTAAAATCAGCTAGAAGTACACGTGTGATTAAAAATTTGTGCCGGACTAAGAGTTGCATCCATATTTCTGCCTTTTGTTGGCTATGCTTTTACTGACTGAGATAGCTGCATATGAGATAAGAACATGGCACTTGATAGTCAACGTATAAAATTCGACTCCGAGTTCGATATGCAATCTCGAACCCAAATCCTTGCTCTTCACGAACTCTACAGACTAAGCTATCCCGTTAAGAGATAAGGCCCTGGGCCACGGAAGTCCGGATTAAAGTTGCGATCTGACGCATTTGCTTTTTATGGTTAATGTAGCTAGAGACTGAGATGTACAGACACGTGATAAGAACTTGACCTGTGAAAGTCGAAGGTACATAATCACCGTGATCTGACACACGGTCTCGAACATGGATTTTTGCTTTTCACGTACAATGTTATCATTGACTGAGCTACCCAGGCCCGAGATAAGAACGTAGCCCCCAAAAGACAAAGTCCCACATTGCAATCACAGTCCGACACACACCCTCCGACAAGGATTCATAGAATTCGCATGGTTTGATCTTACCGACTGAGCTTCCCAAGAAAACATAAGACCATGGCCCGCGAATGTCAATTCATATTCTAGTCTCAATCCAATAAAAAATCTCGAACACAGTTTCTTACCTTTGCAGGCCACAATATTACCAACTGAGCTTTCTCTCTTGCCTTTCAGGGGTTCTACCCTTACCGACTGAGATATCCAAAATCAGGTCGAGGGCATGACCCATGGAGCTTAAGGTTTGGATTCGAGCCCCGGTACGACACACGTTGTGGCCTTATAGGAGTAATAGTCACACAGATTGAGCTCTCCAAGCAAGTTATAGGAGTTCGGCCTCTGAAAGTCGAAGTTCTGCATTTGAATCCAAGTCTGACACATCAACTTGACACACACCCAACTAGCATTTCACAGGCGGTCCTGTTAACAAATGACCTATCCAGGCACGGAATAAGAGCATGACATGTGAAAATAGGGGTTTTAGGTTCGAGTCGGGTCAGAAATAAAATCTCGAACGTTCTTGACTTTCGTGTGCAATGCTCGTAGTTTCTTATCTGCGCCAGAACAAGATAAGAACATGGCTCGTTAAAGTCAGAAAAGCCCCAAACCGACACTGTACCTCAAACACGGATTCTTGCTTACTGTGGGCAATGTTTTGTGAGACTGAATTGTCCAGGCACAAGACGAGAGCGCTGCCCGCGAAAGTCAACGTTGCATCCTGCCAAGCACAATCTCTAACTCATTCTCGCCTGTTGTGCAAAACATTCTTAGCAGCTGAGTTATCGATGTGCGACGTAAGATCATGGCCCTCGAAAGCCAAGTTTTTGGACTTGGGTCCTGGTCCTACCGACTGAGTTACCCTGGCAGGAGATAAGAGAAAACCTTGCGGAAGTCAGACTATGTAGAAATCACATTCCTTTCTTTTGCGGGCATGGATTCTGCTATGCAGGTTCTAGTTAAGAACAGGCCCCGTAAAAGGCAATGTATTTCGGTCCAAAACACAATTCTGAACTCGAATTCCTGATTTTTATGGGCAATGCTATTACCGACTGAGCTAGCCAGGCACGAGATAAGAGCATGGCCCATATAAATAAAGGTTCTGGATTCGACTCCCGGTATGACACAGTCTCCTACCGGAATTCTTGTCTTTCGTTGACCATGATCCTACCGATTAAGTTATCCAGTTATCCTAAACACAATTTGCCTGGAAGTTTCAAAACTGCTGATGTTCCGTTCAACTAGAGTGTCAAATCACTTGATTTGTGAAATTTCCTAATGTCAGGAATACTCTCTGTTTCACACATATCATTCTATAAAATGAAGGAAATGCACAATAGTTGCTTAATCCACAATCTTTTATTGTGTACTTAATGTCTATTCCTGCCCCATGTCATCACGTAATGCCAACGTCCATTTCGGCCGACATTACAGTCTGAGAGGTGGATCATATCACAATTTATTGTGGCCCACGCCACACACGTACAATAACAAGAATGGTTGACTATGTTTTTGTAACGGCTGCTAATGACGTAGGGTCGAATCGTATCAGTTAAAAATCAAAGTTAGTGCCTGAAATCCGTAATACAAAAACGAGGACACTTATGCTTCATATTTTTTGATGAAGCGAAGAAAATAACGTACACGCTAGTGCAGCAGTGATCAGCAAGAATTGTTGTGAGATCTTGGAAATCACCAGAACTGCGCGTAAAGGAACGAGACTGGAAGAAACTTGAAATGGGCCAAAAACTCAATAAATGAAATTTCTTAATTAAAAACTAAAATATTAGGAAGCAAATTGTTTACGACAGCAAGTGAAGGAGATTGGGTAAATACTTAACACATAAAGGAAGAGTAGATACTTCTTGGGAACAGCGCCGATGTTTCAGTGCTTAGGAACATTTTATGACACAGATATTTCTAAGAAAAATCTGGATTTTTTTCTTTTTCACAGAATCTACTTAAAGTTATGTCGGGGAAGAGAGTTCTGTCTTACACCCCTTTTAATGGAATTTATTTTGTTTTCACTTATCATCGGTTTTTGTTGAAAATGAGACTTACTAATATACCTCTATAGTATCTCCACATTCTCGTCAAGATTTTCACTTCACTGCATCAAACGCCTCCTCTCCGCTCAAAGTCCTTTAAAAATACCCTGACTTTTCTTGGTTCTTTCCATGATCGCTAAGTGCAATGTTACAATACCTAGACTACTTTTAGCAGCGATGGACAAAATTAATCAGAAAAGTGAGCGTGACAATAATATTAATAAAATGACAAAATTAGAGTTGAAAGTTATAATTTTTTTAGTGATACCGTTACTAACGCTGACCACTGTTTGATTACCTCACGAAATCACAAATGTGTGATGCTGAACTTAGATCCTCTATCAGTCTATGTTTATCGAAAACCCTTTCTAGTTTAGGCATTACCTGTGTGAAAGAAGACCGAGACAGGCGGTAGAGTAGTAAAGGCAATGGACCCGAATGCCGAAGAACGGTGGTTCTAGTCCCCATCACGCCATCTGAATTTAGATTTCCATGGTTATGACCCCCCTGAAATTGGCACAACTTATAGTATGAAATTACAGAATCTATGATCAACTTTACGAAGCTATCGTATCGTTTAAATGCCTGAGGTTAAGCTTACGAAGTACGTGGTGTAAGAGGTGGGGGAGGTGAATGGAAGATGAGGATTTATTAGAACTCTAGGAAAATGCATTGAATCTGTTAGAGATGCCTGAACCACGACTATTTCTACCACTCCAGCGCTTGTAATCGTCATGAAGTAGCACTTACAGCAGGGATCGAAATAATACAGGGAGGCGCTATTTGATACTAACAGTTATTGGACGTACGAAGGTGTGATAGAGATGATCGAGGTAATAATAGAAAGTGTCGAAGATGGTCACGTTCTCCTTTAACCTTGTTGGGAGAACTTAAATAACCGATATTCGAGGCAAACCATTATGCTACTGCTATCATATGTTTCTTGTACAGGGTATGCTAAGTGATGCTAGGGAACGTACTAAGGCACTAATGATTAACATTTCGTCATGGACGCGGCCACTGAAGTACACACTTGGAATGCGGAAGGATTGCAAAGGCAATCGTACATGCGTTTTTAAAGAAAACGATCTCTTTATCAGCCTTCAGGAAATCCAAATCTGGATGATGAGACTGGGATTTCAGCATCCGTCCTACCAAACGTCAGTCCAGACTCATAAGTCTGCGGCACCTATCTAGGACATAGAAGGTGATTTTGTGAAGATGTTACAAACTTTCAGAGAAGGATGAATGTATAAAGTTCAGGTAAGGGACCCTAGTCCGGAAAAGACTGATTCGAAAGTTGAAAGCGAAAATCGTTCTGATATCTCTTACAGTCGAATACATGTACCGGTACTGTTGTTGCTAAGACCATAGTGTAGGCAACTTAATGAGGTGGTAATTTGGCCTAAAATAAGAAAGAAGGCCAATAAATATGGGTACTTGTTCAGTAGAAGAGATGTGTCTCACAGTAGCAAAGATGAACAACAGCTCATAGCTTTTAAAGTATGCATTTTGGAGCTCTAATTTACTGGACACATTCTTCTCGTTTTGACTCATACCACCTCCTCAAACACATGGCGACCAAACAGCTTACAGTAAAGCAAATGTGTTTCACAGTATCGAAGATGAACAAGAACTCGTAGATTTTAAGGTATGCATTTTAGTACCGACGTTTTCTGGGCTATTTTGCTTTCTTCTAGTCCATACTAGGACCTCTGAAGGCAGCATCAGTACCATAACAAGTATCCCATTGTCAGGAGAATTAGAACAATTTTCGCTTACACCCTGCATATCTTTCGTAGGTGCAGACAGAATTATAGAGATTAGAGCGCGTATGGAAACGTATAGATAGTAAACTTCCGTTCTTTTCGTTATTGAGGTATGACAGGGAGTATTTTTATTCGGACGTAGTTCCGTCCACCACTCACTATGTAATGGTTTGCAGAGTGTGTCTCTTCGTAAGCTTGTTTTCCTAAACAAATAATACGAATTAAGACACAAAGAAAAAACAGACATTAGCTGCAACTGGGCACTGATTTAAATCCATAAGTATGGTTCCAAATTTGTGGAGGACTAGGATTCGAACCCGGGTCTCCTACTTAGTAGGCAAATGCGCTCACCAATGTCCTACCCGGACATAGTGGTCATAGGAAGTGCACGGACTACCCTGGCAGGCCTCCCATCAACCCAAATTCGCAGTCTATCCACATACCACGGATGTAGTGACCACGCCCATTGTCATCATCACTCGCGGTATTTCGCCGATTCCCCTAAAAATTCTGGCCCCGTGTGCATCTGAAGAGATCTTTGGCCGTCCAAGCCTCAGCTATACATACATGGTCTCTTGCTTCGGACATGTCTGAAAGAAAAGGCACCATTTTGATCCAGCAGCCATTATGGAAATATGGGCATTGGCTGCAACTGGAGATTGGTTTAAATCAATGGGAAAGGTTACAAATTTATGACGGACTGGGATACGCATCCACTTGTAGCTAATGTCTCTAATCCCTTTGTGTCTTAATTCATAATGGCTGTCGGATCAAAATGATGTCTGTTCTTTCAGATATACGCGAAAGAACCGACATTACATATAAACACATCAAAAAAGTTTAGCATCACCTCGATTACGAGAGTTCCGAAACCTGTACAAAAAATTGCAATACATATCAACATAGACATCATTTCCGCCCTTTTTATTGTGCATGAAAACTACACATTGCATGTTGTACCACGATACAGCTAGACCTTTAGAGGTGGTGGTCTAGACTGCTGTACACACCGGTATTTTTAATACCCAGTAACACGTCCTCTTGCATTGATGCATGCCTGTATTCGTCGTGGCATACTATCCGCAAGTTCATCAAGGCATTGTTGTCCCACTCCTCAACGGCGATTCGGCGTAGATCCCTCAGAGTGATTGGTGGGCCACTTCGTCCATAAACAGCCCTTTCCGATCTATCCCAGGCATATTCGATAGCGGTCATGTCTGGAGAACATGCTGGCCAGTCTAGTAGAGCGATGTCTTATCCTGAAGGAAATCATTCACAAAATGTGCTCGATGGGGACGCGAATTGTCGTCCATGAAGACGAATGCCTCCCCTATATGCTGCCGATATGGTTGCAGTATCGGTTGGGGACGGCATTCACGTATCATACAGCCGTTAGGGCGCCTTCCATGAGGACCGGCGGCGTACGTCGGGCCCACATAATGCCACCCCAGAACAGCAGGGAACCTCCACCTTGCTGCACTCGCTGGACAGTGTGCCTAAGGCGTTAAGCCTGACCGGGTTGGCTCCAAACGTGGTTGAAGGATTATGCGTCGCTCATCGGTGAAGAGAACATGATGCCAGTCCTGAGCGGTCCATTCGGCATGTTGTTGGGCCCATCCGTACTATGCTGCACGGTGTCTCGATTGCAAAGATGGATCTCGCCATTGGCCGCTGGGAGTGAAGTTGCTCATCATGCAGCCTAATGTGCACAGTTTGAGTCGTTACACGACGTCCTGTGGCTGCACGAAAAGCATTATTCAACATGTTGGCGTTGCTTCCAGGGTTCCTCCGAGCCATAATACATAGCTAGCGGTCATCCGCTGCAGTAGTAGCCCTGGGGCGGCCTGAGAGGCATGTCATCGACAGTTTCTGACTGTATCTCCTCCATATCCAAACAACATCGCTTCGGTTCACTTTGAGACGCCTGGACACATTCCTTGTTGAGAGCTCTTCCTAGCACAAAGTAACAATGCAGACGCGATCGAACCGCGGTTTTGACCGTCTTGACAAGGTACAGACAACACGAGCCGTGTGCCTCCTTCCTGTTGGAATGACGAAGTGATCGGCTGTCGGGCCCCCTCCGTCTAATAGGCGCTGCTCATGCACGGTTGTTTACATCTTTGAACAGTCAAAGGCTCTGAGCACTATGGGACTCAACTGCTGTGGTTATCAGTCCCCTAGAACTTAGAACTACTTAAACCTAACTAACCTAAGGACATCACACACATCCATGCCCGAGGCAGGATTCGAACCTGCGACCGTAGCAGTCCCACGGTTCCGGACTGCGCGCCTAGAACCGCGAGACCACCGCGGCCGGCAACAGTCTGTGATACAATATCCACAGTCAACGACTATCTTCAGGAGTAGTGGGAACTGGGGTGATGTAAAACTTTTTTTTATGTGTGTATAAGGTAATACGAAACTTCCAGATTAAAATTGGATCTCAGAACTGGGATCTTAGCTTTTTGCGAGGGAGCGGCTTATGTCTTAAACTATCCTGCCCTGACAGTACCCTGTTCTGTAGTACCTCATTTCCTACCATTCTGTAAATAATAGGGTTAGAAAGATTAGAAGCAATGTTCGTGGTCCATTATCTGGGGTAAAGTCGGTACGCAGGGTCGACTCGGAGGACAGCCCCGGAAAGAGGTGAGGTACAGGGGGACAGTGCCGATGAAAAGATTGCCACTGTACAAAGCGGCTTGACGAGCATCATTTGCCTTGTCGCATCAGCGACAACCTGTCATTAGAAGGCACACGCAGTGATCTCGGCGCAGGCGACAGGCGGCCGGGAGCGCGTAATTCTGAGATCCGCCGGCAGGCGATAAGAGGTGGACAGCGGGTGCGCCATTATGCCGTCAATCAGCGGTGATGGAGCGGCCGCGCGTCACAAGCGCGCCCCTAATGAAGTGGTCCGCGGCCGAGATGGATACTGGCCGGGGAGCGAGACAATGCGCGGCGCCCACCTGCGCTCGCGCGAGGCCGCCGTGACTCAGTCGGTGCTCGGCGCTACCTGCCGGCGCGGCGCCAGGCCACGGGACGGGGCGGAGTGCGCATGCGCCGGAAGCTCGCGTCGCGACTCAGCTCCACCCGCCGCCGCCGCCGCCACCGCCTTCACTTTGTCGCTTGGCTGCTCAGCGTTATAGCCCGCCCGATGCCGCCCATCTGATTACATTGCGTTCTGCATCTGTACACCAGCGCGTGTGCCTCGGCGTGCATTGCCTTGCGGGCGGGCGAGTACGTGCTCGTGAGCGCCAAATGTGTTTGCCTGGCCGGCCGCGGTGGTCTCACGGTTCTAGGCACGCAGTCCGGAACCGTGCGACTGCTGCGGTCGCAGGTTCGAATCCTGCCTCGGGCATGGATGTGTGTGATGTCATTAGGTTGGGTGGTTGGTTTGGGGAAGGAGGCCAGACAGCGTGGTCGTCGGTCTCATCGGATTAGGGAAGGATGGGGAAGGAAGTCGGCCGTGCCCTTTCAGAGGAGCCATCCCGGCATTTACCTGGAGTGATTTAGGGAAATCACGGAAAACCTAAATCTGGATGGCCGGACGCGGGATTGAACCGTCGTCCTCCCGAATGCGAGTCCAGTGTCTAAGCACTGCGGATGTCCTTAGGTTAGTTAGGTTTAAGTAGTTCTAAGTTCTTGGGGACTAATGACCACAGCAGTTGAGTCCCATAGTGCTCAGAGCCATTTGCCAATTTTTTGTGTTTGCCTGTGTGCGATATACAGAGGAAGCGACTGGGGATAGGTAACAATGCCTGCTCAACGTTATAAATTTACTTTGTCCTGAATTCACATCATATGAAGAACATTCGATGTAATTAATGACAAAAATGAATATAACCTTGTGAGCGTGTGGGTGCTATTCTGTCATTCGGCGCAACAGATTAATCTGAGGTGTACCCTTTACCCTGTGGCTCCTGCAAGATGCAATTGTCACCCGCACTCTACTACAGAAGTCAGACAGACGCTCCTAACGTTCTAAAGAGAAGTGCCTGAAATACTTTCAGCAATAAATATCTTCTGGAGTCGTCCGCTGTAAGGAAATGACACAACAATTCACAAAATTTCTTATGTATCTAGTGGGATACTTGGGTACTGGACTAGTGCTAGTTAGTGTAAGAAAAACATGAAACTAACGAAAGTTATTATTTATTTTGCAAAAATTCTGAGAAATCACAATGGCACTTTTAGTTATGAACTGAACAAGTTATTTACAGGTTCTTTTTGGAATGTGAAGTTACCTCTTAAGGGAAGGATTCGCTAATGAAATTTCTATACAAAGCTTAAGATTGTTATTGACTTGGCAGAATGGCTGAGAGCCGCGCCTACTCAACTTGAATAATTATCCGTTAGAATGTTGCTAGGTACGGTCGAGGCTGTCAATTGTGAAATGCAGAAGTGTACTGTTGTGAAGGAAATATGGGGCTCGCAAGAGCTGTAGCGCACAATGCCGTAAGCTGTGATGAATGCTGTCTGCGCCGATCGCTGCTGACAAATAAGATAACTCTCGTTCTATCTGGATTGACCTTCGCCAATCAAACCCTCCCTATGCCTTGATGAAGTCAAGGACTCCTATTCGCCCCTAGTCTAACTATTGGCGTGGTACACCGGTCAGATAACCAGTCCACCGTGATGCCACTCAAAAATTCGCTCACAGGCGTTTAACTATAACTCTGTCCGCTCACACTGCACAATAAGTTTGTAGGCCAACACAGTGAACAACGCTTAATCTAAAGCACTAAATATAGAGTCACACTCCAATTCGCTCCCAACAGAGGTGCTCTCCCAGTGAAGTACTGAGGAGAGACTTGTTCCTCACTCTTTGAGTACACGTACGAGCGCACTTGCTCTCGTTACGTGTCTCGCTCCAAGAGCGACAGCGGAATGGCGCCTCTCCACGCCAGACGTGAAGGGGTATATCTTTCGGTCTCTTCCATTACTCCTTCAGCTCAAGGCGTCAGGAATATCGTCTGCCAATCAGCATTGCTCTTCTAAAACAGGAGAATGACGTTTCGTTTAAGGCGACCAATCCAGAAATCTGTAGCATCGGCGTTTGGCGTTTGCTGTCTCTCTGTGAAAACCTCTGAAACTGCGTGCTATGTTTGTAAAGAATGCATAGGCTGGGCGCTCCCACATAATATAGCGGAATTTGCTTTTAAGCCGAACACGGGGTCGTTCTTCCTTTCACTCGGGCAAATGCTGACTGCTCTTCGGGCGGTCGCCGGCCGACGTTGATAGGTTAAATCGTCCTCTGAAGGGACCAGCCTTCTGGCGTGCGGTTGCCTCTCCTGAACTAAAAGCCCCTGTGACCGTTGTGTCTTGAATGTGTGTGCACGCCAGCCTCGAGTATTTGAATTTCGGTTATTTGCATATCGTTTACATGAATTCATACAACATTGACTTTATCTTACCGACTTTGGGATCGAATGAAGTGTCTTGATGTGCAGAATATGATTGTGAGGGCTGAATATGTAAGCAATGAAGGTCAGGAGACCACGACGTCTTAACAACCTTTAAACGCGAACATTTTAGGTTAGGCTTAACCGTGACTGTTACTGACATTAAATGAAACAGCAAGTTTACTGTTACGAGTCACTGCTTATTTGTCTCTACGACGCATTTCAAAGGTTTATACCTCCACCTAAGGTGAATTTAGATGTATTAGTATGACATTTGTGTGTGTGTTGTGTTACGATTTTTTGGAGGTACTTGTGGCACTGTCTAGTGAAGAAACAAAACACTATTTCAGAACACGGTTTTGGGTTTCTTTAGACAGAAAACTAAACGTATATCTAGCGGTAAAAATAAAATAAGTCAAATAGAGTAACTTCAGTGGTCACAGGTTCCTTTCACTGTCTTAACACATCCCATGTATACTGTCATATTTTGTGAACAAATATGGCGTCTGAAAACCATTAGGTGCAAGGATCGTATAGCAGAAGAGAAAACATTATCACCAAGTACAAAGAATATACATCGGAACAACATTATTGCAGAATAAATTTTAACGGATTTGGAGATGTTTATTCCTCCAAAAAATCGTAACACAACATACACTCAAATGTCATACTTACAAATGTAAAGCCACCTGATGATGGAGGTTAAAACCTTTGAAACGCGTTGTGGAGATAAATGAACAGTGACTGGTAACAATTAATGTGTTGTTTCATTTAATGAATATAACCATTAAGTTTCGAGACAAACCCACTACGTAACTTGGCAGAATTAATTAAAATACATGTTTCGATCACTCAAAATCATCTTCAGATATAAAACAAAGTGAAAGTAAGTATGTACTGCCCAATGTTTTACCGTAAGTAGAAAAACAGGATTTGTGCATAAATGTAGGAGAAAAAATATTTAATGACACTTCGCCCGGTTCTAACTCCTCCACATAATTTCACTCGTGCAATTTTATGATCTTTGTGTCTTTCACTATTTCTGCATGCATTGTTGTGGCCTATATTTATCAAAAATTTTTGTTCAGTTTTCTTTTTACACTTTCAGAGTAAGACCTTGCGGTTTTATACTTTCAGAGTTACACAATTTTAATATCTTAAGACGTTAATTTAGTTTTAACTACTTTATTTCCATTTCTATAATCTACTATTTTGTTACCTTTTGCATTTTTACCCATCCGTTAGTGTTCTATTTTAAAATGAGGTTTTTCCATAACAGAGTTTTTGCGGTTTCAGCATAAGACCCTCTCTTGTTAAACCCATAGAGTCTGTGCCGTTACCCCTCCATCCCCCCCTCCCTTACCTTCCTTTCCCGCTCTGAGACCTCTCTCCATTTTATGATGATGACGGATTATGATGTCTACATTTCACACACCCATTGTTCTACATTATTTGTATTTTAACGAGAATTTTTACGTAATTGGGTCTTCTGTAATTTTCACAAGATACCTCTTGTTAAACTCATGACATCCCCACCACCCCTGCTTCATTTCCATTCCCCCAACTATCCTCACTCCATTTCCCCTTCCCCGTACCCCCTCTCCCCTACCTCCAACGTGTATATATATTTAAAACGTGACTACAGTTGCAAAACAAAACACTGCTATGTGGTTCACAGTAGACAAGACGGATTGCCTACCCAACTACATAAGTAAATTGTACTTTTGTTTTCCTACCTACTGTAAAATATTAGATGGTACATAATTAATTTAACTTTGTTTTATATCTAAAGATGACCTTGAATGATCAAAAAATCTGATCAGATTAAAAATGTTCAACTGAGACTGAACAATAAATGAGAAGTATCTTAAATATCAATACAGTTACTGACTCTCATGAGACGAATATCTCGACTACAGTGATGCACATTTGATCAGACGGACAGGGTGAATAGCAATCAGCGGTTGTTTGCTGACGAAGCTGTGGTGCACGGCAAGATAATGGTGTTGAGCTAGTGTAAGAGGATATGACTTACATAAAATTTCTACGTGATGAATAGCAGCATGTTCTAAACGCAGAAAAATGGAAGTCAATGGAGATGAGTACGAAATGCAGTCCCGTAATGCTAGTAGCATTCTGTTTGATAGTGACGGCGGTTACATATCTGGACGTAACACTGCAAGACAATATAAAATGGAAGGAGCATGCAACGACGGTAGTAGGGTAGGCGAATGGTCGACTTCAGTTTATTGGCAGAATTTTTGGAAACGGTGATTCATCTGTGAAGAAGATCGCTTGTAAACCACTAGTGCGACGCATTCTTGAGTAATGTTCGAGTGTTTTGGATTCCCACCAGATTGGACTAAAGGAAGAAATCGAAGTAATTCAGAGGGGGGGGGGGGGACTGCTAGATTTGTTACAGGTAGGTTTGACCAACATGCGACTATTACGGAGACGCTTTGTGAACTCAAATGGGAATCCTTGGAGGGAAGACCACGTTCTTCTCGCGGTACACTGTTAAGAAAATATAGAGAACCGGCGTTTGAAATTGACTGCCACCAACGTACATTCCTCGTAAGTACCGCGAAGATAAAACAAATTAGGCCCCGTACGGAGACCCATAGGCAGTCGTTTCACCTCGCTCTGATTCCGAATGGAGCAGGGAAGCAAGTGACTAGTAATGGTACACGGTAACCTCCGCCAAACACTATACAGTGGCCTGCGGAGTATGGATGTAGATGTAGATGTCAGTAACTGATTATGTTCACAATTTTATTCTGAGCTGTACTCAGCTCCATAGTGTACAACGATGAACAAATGTTTCGTCCACCGTTGCCAGTTGCGTTCACGAGGGTATTTAGTAAGAGTATGTATGATACAGGACAGCAAAGGGAAGCAGTAGCTGAGAAGTGAGTGGGATGGGGATGTAAATTATCTCCGTTGTTATCCAATTATATATATATATACATATATATATATATATATATATATATATATACACATATATACACATACACACACATACACACACACACACACACACACACACACACACACACACAGACATATATATATATAGGGCTATTACAAATGATTGAAGCGATTTCATAAATTCACTGTAGCTCCATTCATTGACATATGGTCACGACACACTACAGATACGTAGAAAAACTCAAAGTTTTCTTCGGCTGAAGCCGCACTTCAGGTTTCTGCTGCCAGAGCGCTCGAGAGTGCAGTGAGACAAAATGGCGACAGGAGCCGAGAAAGCGTATGTCGTGCTTGAAATGCACTTACATCAGTCAGTAATAACAGTGCAACGACACTTCAGGACGAAGTTCAACAAAGATCCACCAACTGCTAACTCCATTCGGCGATGGTATGCGCAGTTTAAAGCTTCTGGATGCCTCTGTAAGGGTAAATCAACGGGTCGGCCTGCAGTGAGCGAAGAAACGGTTGAACGCGTGCGGGGAAGTTTCACGCGTAGCCCGCGGAAGTCGACGAATAAAGCAAGCAGGGAGCTAAACGTACCACAGCCAACGGTTTGGAAAATTTTACGGAAAAGGCTAAAGCAGAAGCCTTACCGTTTACAGTTGCTACAAGCCCTGACACCCGATGACAAAGTCAAACGCTTTGAATTTTCGGCGCGGTTGCAACAGCTCATGGAAGAGGATGCGTTCAGTGCGAAACCTGTTTTCAGTGATGAAGCAACATTTTTTCTTAATGGTGAAGTGTTTAAACCTCCTCTACCAAGAAACGTACCAGAACTGCCAGCTCGCATCAACGATGCTTTCGAACTCATTGATGGGGACATGCTGCGCCGAGTGTGGGAAGAACTTGATTATCGGCTTGATGTCTGCCGAATCACTAAAGCGGCACATATCGAACATCTGTGAATGCCTAAAAAAACTTTTTGAGTTTTTGTATGTGTGTGCAAAGCATTGTGAAAATATCTCAAATAATAAAGTTGTTGTAGAGCTGTGAAATCGCTTCAATCATTTGTAATAACCCTGTATATATATATATATATATATATATATATATATATATATATATATATATATATATATATATATATATATATATATATATATATACACAATGACAAATTTGGAAATGGGATTAATATTCGGGGAGATGACAAAAATTCTTTGAGATTTCTCAGTGACATTGAAATTTTTCTAGAGAAGGCAAAGAACTTGGAAGTGGCAGGTCAACGGAATAGTTGTGTTTTTGGAAGAGGTTACAAGAAAAACTCAGTAAAACTGAAACACAATGAAATGTAGCCGAAACAACTCAACTGATGCTGAAAGAATTACATCAAGAAATGAGTTACGTTATTTGGGCACCAAAACAACCGATAACGATTTAAGTAGAGAGGATATAAAATGCAACCTGTCAACAGCAAGAAAATTTTTTTCCGAAAGTTTCTAACATAGAATTAATTTTAAGTGCTAGATAGTCTCTTGTGAAGGTACTAGCCTATAGGGAAATTAAACGTGGACGATAACTGATTCAGAGAAGAGAAGAGAAGATGCTTTTGAAACGTGGGATGACTGATGAATGCAGACGATTGGAAGGGTAGGTTTGATAACTAAGTAAGCGCTACTCATTCAATGGGAGACAAAAAAAAATTCAGTAATTTATTACACAACCTGACTTAAAGAACGACTCAGTTTATAAGACACATCCTGAGGCATCAAGGAATCGTCTGTTTTGTAACGGAAAGCGGAAGCGAAAAATTATAGCGAGAGACCAAGGCCTGAATACAATTAACAGATTCAAATGCATCTAAGTTGCAGTAGTTATGTAGATATGCTGTATTATCCTGGAGAGCTGCATCAGGCCAGTCATAGGACTGAAGACCACAATAACAACAAGATCCTGATGAAAACCCGTGCGACTGCTACGGTCGCAGGTTCGAATCCTGCCTCGGGCATGGATGTGTGTGATGTCCTTAGGTTAGTTAGGTTTAAGTAGTTCTCAGTTCTAGGGGACTGATGACCACAGCAGTAGAGTCCCATAGTGCTCAGAGCCATTTGAACCATTTTGAACCTGATGAAAACCACATTAAACACTGCCTGAAACGCCGGTACAGCATTTTACAGAATGACGTAGTTGACAGCCCAGAAGTATTTCATGGAAATAAACCAATTTCGTTATTCGACCTATTTATTTATTGGCATAAGCTTTCATTCAACTTCTACGCAGTTTAATTTCTTATGTTTAACAGACTTATCGGGAGTTTTCACATTTGCCAGCTTGTCAACTAATTTATTTGCCCGGTCAATATTAAACTGAAAAGTTGTTTTATAACGGGGGATAATTCTGCAGTTTGTTAACAGTGATACAGTGCGAGTTTAAAGGCACAATTTCACAGCGAAGATAGTGGGGGAATGTGAAAAAGTAAGAGGAAACGTGCTGCATACGTGGGCCGAACACACACACAAATTATGATATAGAATATTGTTAACCACAGCAGTCTAACGTTCACAGCCGTAAATTGTCGATGCAAGTGATTTTCCTTCATTAAATTCTCTGTAGTTGTAGATGACAAATTGTAGAAGAGAAACAGATATAACGTAAAATACAAAAAAGCCACAGAAACCACAGCATGTGCTAACAAGGTATGTATTAAATTTTTTGTATGTTTTGATATTTATGAGTAATTTTGTTGGTAACTGAAGTCATATATGTGCGTATAGTAAATAGCAGTTTCTTTGTTAGTTAGTACAAAGAAAATAAAAACACTGATTATGCTGTAATTTCTGCAAACAATTACGGCCAAAAGGAAGGAAAAAATTGTCTGCTCAAGGTGGAAACCATCCGAAACAAATTTAACTGCAGGCATTTGCATTGGGCATTTCCTGCTCTCACTTCTGCTTCTGTAAGTTGCTGCCTCTTGTCAGGACTTTTATATTGCCTGAAAATGGTTTCGAAAAACACTGTCCGTCTAGGAGAAATCACTCGACCTTCAGCCGGCCTTTTAGGCCCTGATGCGAATTAGGGCACTACCGGTCAATTTGTCCAAGATGGCGAAAACCTCTTCCTGGCGTACCGTAGAGCCCCAAAAGACAGCAAAAGGCGTGGTCCGGAAGTGATGTACCACACTACCTGTAATTCAGTTTGTGCGACAGAATGTGAGAGCCTTGCCTCCGTTTCGAAGCTTGTCGTTCGTTGTCGCGCGGTTGCATCAGCGGTTCCCAGAGCCCGAGGAGTGGGGCTGGTGGCGATATCGCGCCCTGCCGACAGACGGCCTCAGCGCCGGGGCTAATGCAGGATGCGGGGGACTCCGGGCCCTGCGGCGCAGCCGTCACCGGCCACTCACGGCTTTCGCTGAGCGTCAGCTGTTCCAGGGAGGCCGCAAAGTGGCGACGACACGAAGCGGACGCCGGCCGTCCTTCACAAGGCACAGTCTGGGTGTGAACACCGCGCTCCTTCCTTTATGTGAACACTGGCGAGGCGACAGCTACCGTACCTAAAACGAGATATCTACATCTTCAGGTAGGTAAACTCATCATGGAAAACTGTGCCCTCTGGGAGTCCCAAGGGTCCAAATCTGGCCCATTCCTTTTCTCGCTGTATGTTAATGATATATCATCTGTGCGACGCTGCTTCCATCCCGACGATATCTAGTTGTGCCTAAGAGTCAGCTCTAAGAACACTGCTGCTGCTGTATCAGCTACGAATGACGATCTTTAATCAGTATCATGACGGGTACAGAACCTGTGTCTTAAGCTAAACCCTGAAACCTCCCAACAGATAAATTCCGAAACCTCGCAATAAAAAACCTGACTTACCCCTTGATAAAAATGTGATTCATATATAACCTATCAATAATTAACTGACTCTGAATCTAAACTGGTAATTCTGGACGTCAGCAATGCTGCGTCATGGCCCTGAAAAGTCATTCTGAATAAACTGAAGATTGTTACGTCAATGACGTCGCCGGATAAGAAATTTTTCTGGCACAGCCCAGTGCAATTCTGACCACTAGATTTTGTTATGTATGAAAAACAACTGATTTTATTTACGATAGTTGGAATGACTATGGATAGGAGAAATTAGTAAAAACTTTAAATTCAGATGCATGACTGTCAAGATTATTATTGAAAAAAATATTGAAAAATATTTACATGTGACTTTGATATAACAATAGTACAAAATGAGTTGTTGCAAATTACATATGCGCGCGGCAATGAATAAGAATAATATTTGCTTTTACCTTATACCACATCGCTCAGGCACCGCCATCGTTCTCCACGACCGGCCTTGGTAATTCTTTACAGGACACAAGTGCTCTCTATGAGCTATACACCTAGACAACTGCTCTCTAAGAGCGACCTGATCCAACCGCCCGACTGCGAGCTACTACTACTACTACTACTACTGCTGCTGCTGCTGCCGCCGCCGACACTGCTCTCTGGTCTGCGATTCTATTGTAGCTTAAATGACGCAGGCAGCGCGAGCAGTCCATCGAAATTACGTCTGCTCGAGTGCGATAGCAATAAAGTCCTTAGTCATGGACCTCTTACAACCCTAAAAGTCTTATGCCATCCTCATATCAGAAGGAAAGTTAATCAGTGGACTTCGGGGGAAAAAGAAACAGTTCTTGGTGTCCAATTACAGTTTCAAAGAACCGTAAGGCGTTTTGCCATATTCCAGATGACCGTCGAACTAGAAAGAACAAACTGGTGCAGCATACTGTAAATCTCTCTTCAGCGTACATGTATTAAAAAAATTCAAAAAATATTTCCACCTCAAATTAAATAAATATCAGTCCAGTCTTTATTCCCGCCAAATTTTTACCACTGTGTTGTAATTCAACCTGCGCTTACGTAAAATATGTGTGCAACACTGGGATGTCTGATTATATCAGTCCTTCCTATACTCGCAGTGGAAGTGACAAACCAGGCGACCTGATTCCCAAGCGTTATGTTTACTCCTTCAGTTTCTTGGTCAGTGGTGTCCTCAATACTTCTCCTCGCATACCGAATAACCACCAGCATTCCACAAATGCAATATCAGGTCGGACATGTCCAGCACGTTGGATGCAGTTTTGCATAACACTAAATCTTTCTCAACTCCTTCCCCATTTCAACCATACGTCGGTGGAACCAATTTGCCTGCAACCTGCGACTTATACAAAACCACTCTGCATTCAAGAGGGGATTAAAGCTTTATGTGTTAACATCCTCCCTCTCGGTATATCCTAGCTATTTCGCCCCTTCCCCCTCGTCAACGATTGTTCAGTATCTCTCCCACACTGTAAACCATCTTTGCTTTTCACATCCTCTACTGTTTCTGTTTCCTTGTTTCCGTCTCATCTGCTAATTTTACCCTATTATTTTTCCCTCTTTCTCTGACCACTCAACTTCTTCAAATGGTTCAAATGGCTCTGAGCACTATGGGACTTAACTTCTAAGGTCATCAGTCCCCTAGAACAGAACTACTTAAACCTAACTAACCTAAGGACATCACACACATCCGTGACCGAGGTGCGATTCGAACCTGCGACCGTAGCGGTCACTCGGTTCCAGACTGAAGAGCCTAGAACCGCACGGCCACACCGGCCGGCCAGTGGAGTGTCAGACTTCCGTACATGGCTTCGTGGGGTCTGTGTCACACTCGAACCCTTACTAATTGCAATGTCACCTGGCCACAGTTTTCCATCTTTTAGGGTCAACAGACACGGTCACGAGCGGAGGATACGCGCTGCAGGCGACGTCGCACTATTAAAAAGAGGCACTTGCGTCGCTCGTCTGCTGCCATAGCCCATTAACGCCAAATTACGCTATACTGCACGAACGGATACGTTCGTCGTACGTCTCACTTTGATTTCTTCGGCAATTTCAAGCAGTCTGTTAGCGCTGACAACTTGACACATTCGCCGGTGCTCTCGGGCGTTAAGTGCAGCCCAACAGAGAGTGTTGTACGTGGTGAGAGATTATGCCTGAAATCTGGCTATCTCGGTATGCATTTGACACTGTGAATGTCTAAATACTGAATTCCATAATGGTGTGCGAAATTGTATGTCCCACGCGTCTAGCTCCAACCATCATTCCTCCAAAGTCTGTTGATTCCCGTCGCGTGAATCAGCTGAGTGATTGTGATTCCCATTTGTGTCACGTGTACGCGATACTACTGGCATTCGTATACGTTCATATACACTACTGGCCATTAAAATTTGCTACACCACAAAGATGACGTGCTACACACGCGAAATTTAACCGACAGGAAGAAGATGCTGTGATGTGCAAATGATTAACGTTTCAGAGCATTCACACATGGTTGGCGCCGGTGGTGACACCTACAACGTGCTGACATGAGGAAAGTTTCCAACCGATTTCTCATACACAAACAGCGGTTGACCGGCGTTGCCTGGTGAAACGTTGTTGTGATACCTCGTGTAAGGAGGAGAAATGCATACCATCACGTTACCGACTTTGATAAAGGTCGGATTGTAGCCTATCGCGATTGCGGTTTATCGTATAGCAACATTGCTGCTCGCGTTGGTCGAGAACCAGTGACTGTTAGCAGAATATGGAATCGGTGGGTTCAGGATCGCATGGCTGTAACGGATCGTGAAGCCACGTCTCGATCCCTGTGTCAACAGATGGGGACGTTTGCAAGACAACAACCATCTGCACGAACATTTCGACGACGTTTGCAGCAGCGTGGACTATCAGCTTGGAGACCATGGCTGCGGCTATCCTTGACGCTCCATCACTGACATGAGCGCCTGCGATTGTGTACTGAACGACGAACCTGGGTGCACGAATGGCAAAATATTTTTTCGGAGGAATCCAGGATTTGTTTACAGCATCATGATGGTCGCATCCGTGTTTGGCGACATCGCGGTGAACGCACATTGGAAGCGTGTATTCGTCATCGCCATACTGGCGTATCACCCGACGTGATGGTATGGGGTGCCATTGGTTACACGTCTCGGTCACGTCTTGTTCGCATTGACGGCACTTCGCACAGTGGACGTTACATTTCAGATGTGTTGCGACCCGTGGCTCTACCCTTCATTCGATCCCTGCGAAACCCTACATTTCAGCAGTATAATGCACGACCGCATGTTGAAGGTCCTGTACGGCCCTTTCTGGATACAGAAAATGTTCACTGCTGCCCTGGCCAGCACATTCTCCAGATTTCTCACCAATTGAAAACGTCTGGTCAATGGTGGCCGGGCAACCGGCTCGTCACAATACGCTAGTCACTACTCTTGATGAACTGGTATCGTGTTGAAGCTGCATGGGCAGCTGTACCTGTACACGCCATCCAAGCTCTGTTTAACTCAATGCCCAGGCGTAATAACGGGCAGAGATGGTTGTTCTGGGTACTGATTTCTCAGGATCTATGCACCCAAACTGAGCGAAAATGTAAACACATGTCAGTTCTAGTATGATATATTTGTCGAATGAATACCCGTTTATCATCTGCATTTCTTCTTCGTGTAGCAATTTTAATGAACAGTAGTGTACCATTTCGCCAAAATCTGTTGATTCCATAATCACCTAGGAAACCTTTTCACTTGAATCAGCTGAGTATAAATGACCGCTCCGCCATTGCGATTCCTTTTTTTTGCGTTTGTATTTGTTCATATCGCTGTAGTTAAAAAACATAAAAAATAGTATCACGTCTGAGTTATAGCGTTACAAGGTGACGACTGAGGGCAACAGCGCCCGCAGAGCCACTTGTCGGGCGGTCCTGCAAGCAGACGGCCGCCACCTGCCGATAGCATCGCTCGCGGTCGCGGCCGCAGCCTTGAGCGCAGAGCACAGCCGACCCGATGCGCCGCGCCGACCTGCGCGCCCACGCCGGCAACTGCCGCCTTGTCCGTCGCAGTGCGGCTAATTGCTGAACCAGGCGTTGCGTGGGCGCCGGCGGACACTGCGGCCTGCGGCTGCGGCTGCAGCGACACGCCTCTGGCACGCCGCGTCCTCTCTGCAAACGGCAACGTCTCGATTTCACCAGCTGCAGTGAACGGGAGGTCGCCGCCAGGGGTCTCGCGTGGGAAATACCACATCGAAGGATCTACTTCTCCCTCGCTTTCCACCCACTTTGTCTCTCTCACTGAGACCACTTTTGCTCAGTGACCTAATTGTTTCCTAATTGTGTCACCATACAGGATGGTGCAATGGTTAGCAAACTGGACTCACATTCCGGAAGACGACGGTTCGATCCAGACTTTGTTTTCCGTGGTTCCCTAAACCTCTGAAGGCAAATGCCCGGATATTTTCTTTGAAAGGGCACAGCCCATTTCCTTTCCCATCCTTGAAAGATTCCTAGCTCGTGTTCTGTCTGTAATGATCTCGATATCGACAGGACGTTAAACTACATCCTTCCGTCCTTCCGTCATAACATTTCCGGATTTTTTTCCACATTTACTCCGCCTTCTTTCGGCAATGAGTGACTTTGTTCCACGAGAATATACAAGGTCGTCCATTGATAGTGACCGGGCCGAGTATCTCACAAAAATAGCATCAAACGAAAAAATTGCAAAGAACGAAACTCATCTAGCTGGAAGGGGGAAACCAGATGCCGCTATGGTTGGCCTGCTAGATGGCGCTGCCATAGGTTCAGATAGTTCAATTGGCTCTGAGCACTATGCGTCTTAACTTCTGAGGTCATTAGTCGCCTAGAACTTAGAACTAATTAAACCTAACTAACCTAAGGACATAACACACATCCATGCCCGAGGCAGGATTAGAACCTGCGACCGTAGCGGTCGCTCGGCTCCAGACTGTAGCGCCTAGAACCGTACGGCCACTCCGGCCGGCGCGCTGCCATAGGTCAAACGGATATCAACTTCGTTTTTTTTAAGTAGGAACCCTCATTTTTTTATTACATATTCGTATAGTACGTAAAGAAATGTGAATGTTTTAGTTGGACCATTTTTCTCTCTTTCTGATAGATGGCGCTGTAATAGTCACAAACGTATAAGTACGTGGTATCACGTAACATTCCGCCAGTGCGGACGGTATTTGCTTCGTGATACATTACCTGTGTTAAAATGGACTGTTTACCAATTGCGGCAAAGGTTGATATCGTGTTGATGTATGGCTATTGCGATCAAAACGCCCAACGGGCGTGTGATATGTATGCTGCCTTGTATCCTGGACGACATGATCCAAGTGTCCCGACCGTTCGCCGGATAGTTACGTTATTTAAGGAAACAGGATGTGTTCAGCCACATGTGAAACGTCAACCACAACCTGCAACAAATGATGATGCCCAACTAGGTGTTTTAGCTGCTGTCGCGGATAATCCGCACATCAGTAGCAGACAAATTGCGCGAGATTCGAGGATCTCAAAAAACTTGAGTGTTGAGAATGCTACATCAACATCGATTGCACCCGTACCATAGTTCTGTGCACCAGGAATTGCATGGTGACTTTGCACCTCGTGTACAGTTCTGCCACTGTGCACTAGAGAAATTACGCAACGATGACGGATTTTTTGCACGCGTTCTATTTAGCCACGAAGTGTGATTCACCAACAGCGGTAGTGTAAACCGGCATAATATGCACTACTGGGCAACAGAAAATCCACGATGGCTGCGACCAGTGGAACATCAGCGACCTTAGCGGCTTAATGTATGGTGCGGCATTATGGGCGGATGGATAATTGGCCCCCATTTTATCGATGACAATGTAAATGGTGCAATGTATGCTGATTTCCTACGTGATGTTCTACCGATGTTACTACGTTTCACTGCATGACAGAATGGCGATGTACTTTCAATATGATGAATGTCCGGCACATAGCTCGCGTGCGGTTGAAACGGTATTGAATGGCATATTTCATGACTGGTGGATTGGTCGTCGAAGCACCATACCATGGCCCACACGTTCACCGGATGTGACGTCATCGGATTCTTTCTGTGGGGAAAGTTGAAGGATATTTGCTATCGTGATCCACCGACAACGCCTGACAATAGGCGTTAGCGCATTGTCAAAGCATGTGCGAACATTACGGAAGGCGAACTACTCGCTGTTGAGAGGAATGTCGTTACACGTTTTGCCAAATGCATTGAGGTTGACAGACATAATTTTGAGCATTTATTGCATTAATGTGGTATTTACAGGTAATCACGCTGTAACAGCATGCTTTCTCAGTAATGAAAAGTTCACAAAGGTACATGTATCACATTGGAACAATCGAAATAATATGTTCAAACGTACCTACGTTCTGGATTTTAATTAAAAAAGCCTACCTGTTAACAACTGTTCGTCTAAAATTGTGAGCCATATGTTTGTGACTATTACAGCGCCATCTATCACAAAGCGAAAAATGTGGTCCAACTAAAACATTCGTATTTCTTTACGTACTACAAGAATATGTAATAAAAAATTGGGTTTCCTATTTAAAAAAAAACGCAGTTGATATCCGTTTGACCTATGGCAGCCCCATCTAGCGGGCCAACCATAGCGTCATCTGGTTTCCTCCTTCAAGCTAGACAAGTTTCGTTCTTTGTAGTTTTTTCGTATGACGCTCATTTCGTGAGATATTTGGCCCGGTCACGATCAATGGACCACGCTGTATATGTGTTTGCGTTTGTTATTGTCCTGTGTTCTTCCATAGCCAACGAGTGTGTTCACTTTACTCCGTCCGTTTCTGTTGTTTATTTCTTCGCTTTCCTTCCTGGAAATCCCGTGTTTATGTAGTTTCGTGATTATATCTCGGGTCTGTAAATTTGATGATCTTAATTCCTTTAGATGCAGAGTCCAGAAGTCGTGCAGAGATGAAGAGCCTCATACAGGATAGATTAACGCGGAGAGCTGCATAGAACCTGTTTTCGGACTGAAGACAACGACAATAAGAAGAACAATTCCTTAAGATCACTCCATGTTTGCTTATGCCGGTTGGTAATCTAATTTTACAGGTATGAATAAACGGACAAACGTTACGAGATATCCTGTGTATACTATGTTGCGGAATTATTTCAATGAATTCTTCAGTTCAGTAATTTGATCTGTTTATTTTCATTTTATTTCAAACGGCTTCTGGGCGCAGTCACTGCAAGTAAGGATAAATTCAGAGGTGCGACAAAATTTGTGTACCATTGGTAATTTATGCTGATCATCCGGAACATTATAACCATCGACCTACTATCGACATAAACCAGTCCAGGCGATAGCAGCGTCACCTGGCCAGGAATGACTGCTAGTCAGACACACGCTCGGTACAAGGAGTATTAGCGAGCGTGCTGATCGTGTGTGGATAGCAAAGGCGCGCGACCTGTCTTAGTTTGACCGAGGGCGAGGGAAGATTGTGTTGGCCCGGAGGCTCGGCACCAGTATTTCGGAAACAGCATGACTTGTGTGTTCGAGGAGTGCTGTGGTGATTGACTTCAGCAAGTGCCGAAACCAAGATGAAACATTCAGACTTCGGTGGGTTGGGCGGCCACCCCTCAGTACACATGTCGTAGGTGGACAGACTGGTAAAACAGGCGGCGAACTTTGGCGGAAGTAACATCACATTTTAATGCTGGGCACGTCTCTCTCAACTCACAGTGCACCGATCGGACCCCACTTTCCGAACAGCCCTCGTATGTCGATAACGCAGTTGTCCTCTGGCTCATTATCGTTCCCGATAGAAATGTAGTGCAGGTTGCATAAAATGAATTGGTAGGGGCAGCTGAATCACCTGTACATGTATAGAACGTGGAAATATTGTACTTTCGTAACTTTTGTTAATATCAACGATAAGACTTGAACTTTTTGCCATTCTGAGCTAAGCTCTTCCATAAAATTATCAACTTAAAGAAGTAAGAACTTAAATTCTCAAGGGAGTTCCCATCTACATCGCCTAAGAAATTTAGAAAAACATCTTCAGGTTTGATACTTCAACATACTTAGAACCAACCAGGATGAAAAGTAATCAACAGTTTTTGTGTCTTTGTTTTCTGTTTTCGTAATTTGTTTATTAGATTTTACGCACTCCAATATGTAATGCAGGAACTTATCTATAACTGCATAGTAATCGCAGTTCGGAGAGGTTAAAGTCGTTTCGTTTTATTCTGCCCTTAACTTTTTAATGTAGACAGTTTTCTACCACTTCAGACCATTATTAAGGAACCGTAGGATATGACACAAGCACTTCTGGATAATCCAGTTCCCTGTTGCTTTGAAGTCAAGACCCCCATTACATAGTGTTGACCATTCTCCCTTTGTCTTCATCGCGAGTTGTCGATAATAATCACAGTATGAAAAGATTATTGAAGTGTACGTGTGCTGTCGCATATTTGTGTGCAAGCTGACCAGTGCTTTCGTTGCACCTTCTGCCGATATCTGAAATCCACTGTAAGCTGATCGATTTACGGGGAAATATTTTTCATAATTTATGAACCTCTATTTGTTTCCATTTTCTTTGTCCGACTCATCCTCAGATTGAGAAATACAGGCTATAATGAAGAAAAGTACTGTTAAGCCTTCCTACGATACAAATGAGATACTATGGAGAATAGTGCAGTATCTGAGTAAGGTTTAGAATGGTTCAAATGGCTCTGATCACTATGGGACTTAACTTCTAAGGTCATCAGTGCCCTAGAACTTAGAACTACTTAAACCTAACTAACCTAAGGACATCACACACTTCCATGCCCGAGGCAGGATTCGAACCTGCCACCATAGCGGTCGCGCTGTTCCAGACTGTAGCGCCTAGAACCGCTCGGCCACCTCGGCCGGTTATCTGAGTAAGGAAATTGCTGTCATCAGTAGTTGTCATGCACGATGTCTTCTTTTGAGATGTCGGTACCTCACGGCTTTCGGCTTTTCTGGTGGCTTCTTAGAGCAATTCAGGAGCCAAAAACTCTACTACAATGTTCACAAACATTCACGTCGCCCACATAACTCTGAGGGCACTTTGTTAAAATAGCCATCCGTTCCGGTCTTCTAAGCCTACCACACACTAATTTCATGCATCTGATTTTCCTGTCAAATTGTCATTGTCCTCAATGGACTAGTGGACGCCGCTCTTTACGATTCGATATTGCACCCTACCAGGCCTCTATAAATCGTTTATACCTGTTGTATTTTAAGAAATTTAGACAGTTGTGCACGGGTGCGTTGCCGACCCGTATCTTGATTCGCAAGGGGAGACGAGAGTGACACCACGTCTCAAATGCTTCGATTCTCTTCTTTTCTGGTTTTTCCACAGTCCATTTCACTGTCATACTATGCAGTGTTCCAGTCGTACATTCTCGGGAATTTATTCCACAAATTAAGGCCTATGTTTGGTACTAGGAGAGTTCTCTTAGCCAGGAATGCTCTTTTTGCCAGTGTTAGTCTGCTTTTGATGTACTCCTTGCTCCACCCCTCGTGAATTGTTTTGCTGCCATAGGTACCAGAAAAGAGTCCAGTATACTTATCACACTATCAGTCCGCCGAATCTGATATTTGATTATTTTTATTTCTATGCTGGTAGCAGTGGCTTCTTCGATGGATTAGTGTAATAAATCATTTGTTCATTTCAGCTGACCATCTATATATCTGTAGCTGTTTCATAGCTGTGATGATTTCGTTACTAATCACGAACTTCAACGGTTCATTAGTATGTACGCTGATGGGTGGACACATTGTGACCACCTGCAGAATATCTTGTTTGTCTGTGTGTGGAACGAAATACATCACTGATTCTGCGTACCAGGGATCCGACAGTGTGTTCGTTGGTTTGTGGAGACGTATGGCGTTAGATTCTACACACAGGTCATGTAAATAACGGCCTACTGATTTGCATACGCGGTGACCCAGACATTACCCTGAGTCCACTATACTGCTCCCCAAACCACTGTACCAAGGTTCTGGCTCCGAGCAACGGACAGTTATACTGTGAAAGATGACATTGCCGTCGGAGAAGACATCAAGCGTGAAGGGATGCAGGTACTTGTCATCTGTCAGCGTGTCTCCTGTTACTACCACAGGTCCCACGCAAGCGCAGGAGAATGTCACCCATACCGTAACACTGCGAATAATACGCGTTCGTGGCGTACTGCACGTTTAGCGCCGCCGTTCACGACGATGACGGCGTTTGTGGAGACGACCATCGACCTAGTGCAGCAAAAATGTGATTTACCCAAAGAGGCGGCATATTTCCATTCACCGAAGGCCGAATCCCAATGGTCCCGTGCCCAACGCAATCGTAATTGATTCAGTCTTTGAATCAACATGTGAACACATAGGGGGTCTGCTGCGGAGCTCTATGTTCAATAACGTACGACGAACGGTGTGCTCCGAAACACATGTGAGTGCACCAGCATTGTGCTCTTTCGACAGAGATGTCACAGATCACCATCGATCCTGCTTTCAAAGCAAACAAGCCTCCGAACCACACGTTCCTTGAAGAGTCGTGGACTTAGCGCCTAGTGGTAGTTTCACTGACCTACCTCTCACCGTAAATGCACATGACAGTAGCACGTAAACATTCGACAAGCTTCGCCGCTTTCGAGCTACTCGTTCACAGGCTCTGCTTAATAATAATCTGCCGTTTGTCAAACTCGCTTATCTCAATGGATTTCCCCATTTTCAGGCCATATCTTCGTTAGGGCGATCCTCCGTACGTGTCTGCTCCGCGTACATACTTTTGTTTCGAGTGACGTGCCGGCAACGCCACCAGGCGACACCCTGCGTCGCTGTGGGCAGTGGTCATGTTTTGTCACATTTGTATTTGTGATTACATTGTTTGCAGTCATAACGCTCGTTTTCTGCTGCCGTTGGCTTTGTGTTCGTCTTGGTTTCCACGATACGCAATTTGCGATAGTGACATGCGTAGTTCGTGTTTGAGACGCAACTCGCCACGATTTCCCCTTCGGCGACAAAATGTTCATCACTTGTCCCTAACATCCTACATTATTTGTTGGAAACATTTCAAGCTCTGTCTTCCCATATAGTTTTTACCGTCTGATACAATCGACAATATTCCCTGTTGTGTTGACCCTGAAGTCTTTTCTTTTTTCTTGTCTGTCTTCTTTATATGTTCATTTTCTCGCCGTTTCTGTGGCGCACCTCTTCATTTGTAATGTTGACGCTATACCTAATTTTCAACATTCTCTATAGTACATCTCAGACGCTTCGATTCTCTCCTTTTCCGGTTTCCGATGATTCACTTCTGTACAATGGAGTGCTCCAAAAGTACGTTCTCCAAATCTCTTCCTCAGATCAAGGTCGATGTTGGATTCTAGCATTTTTTTTTTTTTTGAGTGGTCTTTTCGACGGTGCTAGTCTTGTTTTTAGCCGCTCCTTGCTTTGCCTCTCATGTGTTATTTTGCTCCCAAGGTAGCAGGACTCCTTCACTTCAGGAAGACGTCGAAGCTGTTTAGAGGCGTGGTGCTAGATTCGTTATGAATAGGTTCAAAATGGTTCAAATGACTCTGAGCACTATGCGACTTAACTTCTGAGGTCATCAGTCGCCTAGAACTTAGAACTAATTAAACCTAACTAACCTAAGGACATCACACACATCCATGCCCGAGGCAGGATTCGAACCTGCGACTGTAGCGGTCGCTCGGTTCCAGACTGTAGCGCCTAGAACCGCACGGCCACTCCAGCCGGCATGAGTAGGTTCAGTCGACATGCAACTATTACGGAAAAGCTTTGAGAAATCGAAGTGAAGGCGGTTCTTTTCCCAAACGCTATTGACAAAGTTTAGAGAACCGGTATATTTGAGAGGGATTGCAGAAAGGAATCTACAGACGCCAAAGTAACTCTCGCGCAAGGACTGTAAAGACAAGATACGTGAAATTATGGCCCGTACGGAAGCTTACTAATCGAGATTTTTCCATCGCTTCATTCGCGAGTGCAAGAGGCAAGGAAATGTCTAGAAATGGTACAGGTGAATCGGATGAAACGTGGTCATGGTTTCAAATTCCTGATGTGGTGTGATTCACGGGGTACTCCGACGACCATCCAGCATGTGTTCTCAGCAGGTAAAACATATAGGACACTCTTCTGCAGCTGCAAAAACTGAGTAAGGATGTATCTTTCGGCTGGTATCAAGACACTTTACGATTCGTGCGAACGATACCACAACCAAGGCGGCATGTAGCCTTCCGAAAGCAATCTACTGTCCTTTCCTTCTACGTGCTGTGATGTTACTGCTGAGAAGGCCCGTCACATACACAGAAGTGCCAAAGAAACTGTGTACACATGCGTACTGGAATACAGAGATGTTTAAGCAGACAGAATACGGCGCTGCGGTCGGCAACGCCTATAGAAGAGAACAAGTGTATGGTGCTACAAGGGTTGGTTATCAAGATTTAAGTGAGTTTCAATGTGGCGTTATAGTTGGCGCACGAGCGATGGGACACAGCATCTCCGAGGTAGCGATGAAATGGGGATTTTCAAATGTTCGAAATGTTCAAATGTGTGTGAAATCTTATGGGACTTAACTGCTAAGTTCATCAGTCCCTAAGCTTACACACTACTTAACCTAAATTATCCTAAGGACAAACACACACACCCATGCCCAAGGGAGGACCTGAACCTCTGCCGGGACCAACCGCACAGGGGATTTTCCCCCCGTACGATCATTTCACGAGTGTGCCGTGAATATCAGGAATCCGGTACAACATCAAATCCCCGACATCGCTGCGGCCGGAAAAAGATCCTGCAAGAACGGGACCGACGACGAGTGAAGAGAATCGTTCTACATTACAGAACTGCAGCTCTTACGCAAATTTCTGCAAATTTCACTGCTGGGCAATCAACAAGTGTCAGAAACATCATCGATATGGGCATTCTGAGACGAAGGTCCACACGGTACCCATAATGACAGCACGACACAAAGTTTTACGCCTCGCATGTGCTCATCAACACCGACATTGGACTGTTGATGACTGGTCGGACGAATCTCGTTTCAAATCGTATCGTGTGGATGGACGTGTACGGGTATGGAGACAACCTCATGAATCCATGAAACCTGCATGTCAGCACGGGACTGTTCCAGCTGGTGGAGGCTCTGTAATGGTGTGGGGTGTGTGCAATTGGAGTGATATGGGACATGTGACACGTACGTAAGCATCCTGTCTGATCACCCGCATCCACCGACGTCGATTGTGGCCAATTCTAGCAAGACAATGCGCCACCCCACACGTCCAAAATTGCTACAGAGTGGCTCCGGGGAAACTGTTCTGTGTTGAAATACTTCCATTGGTCATGAAACTAAACAGACAAACATTATTTAGGATATCTGGGATGCCTGGCAACGTGCTGTTCAGAAGAGACCTCCACTTCTAGTACTGTTACGGATTTATGGATAGCACGGCAGGATTCATGGTGTCATTTATCTCCATAACTGCATCAGACGTTAGTCGAGTCCATGCCACGTCGTGTTGCGGCACGTCTGCGTGTTCACGAGGGCCCTACACGATATTAGGCAGGAGTGCCAGTTTCTTTGGCTCTTCAGTGTCTCTGTGTGAGGAAGAGTGGTTGGGCGTGATGGATAACAAGCTGTAATAAAACGGACTGTAAGGCCATAGTTCACCTCCTTCCGCCCAGTTAGAAGCGACAGAGTCTGCTTAACATGTCTTCGAATAGGATAGAGCCCACAAAACCACAGATTCCTTCTCGGACGTGAAGAACTCCTCCTTTGTGGTCCATGTAGCCTGCTGGACACAGTTCACTACATTCTGACTGAGTGTCTTTTATATAATGATGATAGCGTGGAAGCCAGTTTATTGGCATGCCTGTTCTGAATTATACCTGACGTTGTCAGAATATGAGAAAGCAACAATAAGCAGACAATCAATTGTAAAATTATACAAATTTAACAAAATTAAAAATTTCCTTTACAGTCAGTAACACATAAGCTATTGACTTCTAGTGTAGCTTACACGCTACTGACTGTAACGGAAATGACTACATGGACGCTTCAGTGTGTAAAAAACTTCTACGACCATGTACAGGCGTTTTGTTTCGATTACAGTCATAGATAACGGGGCTGGACATAGGACATTTTACCTGTATATTTAAATAAGAATGACATGCACCATGTAACGATCTTGCAAACTGCGAGTGCATTTATAATATATGTTATCTGAAGATGGCAATTAAGCTTGACAGGTGACATTTGAGTATTAATCGATTGTACTCCGTCCGAACAGGCCTTGAAACGCCCGAAGTTACCGACCGGCCGCCGTGTCATCCTTAGCCTACAGGTGTCAATGGATGCGGATACGGAGGGGCATGTGGTCAGCACACCGCTTTTCCGGCCGTGTGTCAGTTTACGAGGTCGGAGCAGCTACTTCTCAATCAAGTTGCCCCTCAGCTTCCTCACAAGGGCTGTATGCACCCCGCACCCACAGCGCTAGCCAGACCGGATGGCCACACGTCCGAGTGCTTGCCCCGCCTGACAACACTTAACTTCGGTGATCTGACGGGAACCGATGTTACCACAGCGGCAAGGCCGCTGGCGAATCGATTGTACAGTAATGTCATATCTTTGCTCTGGAGCTGTTTTACGTGAGCGAGCAACGATGTTGTAAGCTATATTGCAGGGTTAAGTTATCATCTTTGTCGTGCCCGTATGGTAGTAGCAGATAGCGGTTAGCTGTGTTAAGTGGGAAAACAAGCTGTAATGTTAAGTTTGAAATGTGAAGTCTCAATTTATCGATGTGTTTAATTAAGATGATTATGTCATGGTAACTGATCTTTGAAGGAGGAAGTGTGATAGACCTTTTCTTTACTTGCAGAGGAATATAATTTAATTTTTTTGAAGTCACTCTTTTATTATTGTAGCGCCATTTTTCACCTACCTCCCTCTTACAATTTTTTATTTATCGCTGTTTTTTTAAAGCAGTAAAGGAGCCAAGTGTTTTTCGTAAATACTTCGATATGCACCTAACAGAGTACTCAATGCACCTCAGGAGTGTCTCTGTGTAGATACAGTAATTTGCAGCTTTAGCATAGCTGCGAGCAAGACAGAGTGGTACTGCAACGCGTTATCCAGGTTTGTGCAGAATAGAGGTAAGGACTGAATATCTTGATGTTTTTTTAATTCAATCATGGCGACTTTTGTTATTCAGAGACAGTTATATTTTTCTGTGTTGTGTATCAGTTTTAGTTCCGGGATCTGGAATCAGTTTTGCAAAACTAACTTTCGTAGCACAAGGTGCGATATTGTCGCGAATGAAACAGTGACCCGTATGTAGAATAAATTTCCCTTACTTTACATCTATGGTCACAAACTTTTGTCAAGGGATTACCGGTTTCGGTCTGTAATGAGCATCTTCAGATCTGTTTTACAAAAACAATGTCTTAATGTACTGAACCATAGCGCCCATGCCACTATGGCTACAGTACATTAGGACATTGTTTTTGTAAAACAGGTCTGAAGATGGTGATTATAGACCGAAACGGGTAATCTGCTGACAAAAAGTTTGTGACCCTAGACGTAAAGTGAAAGAAATTTATAGTTGTCGTAGGTTTTATGTCAAAGTTCATTACCCAGGCAGTTAATACTGTTCAAAATTCTTGCAGTCAGATTGTTCTGATTTGTATAAGTGTTGCGTTAAAATGCCTGGGTGTGCTGTAACAGGGTGTCTGTCGTACAGCCGAAAGACAAAAGGCGCGGATATAATTTATCATTCGTTCCCAAAAGTCGTTAAAGTGCAGAAGGCATGGATTATGAAGTGCCACCGAAAAGATCGCTTCAATGTTGCGACGTCAACTGTTTGTTCATTGCATTTCACATCCGATGATTATCTACGTGACTTGGGAGCAGAACTTCTCAATCTACCGCCGAAGAAAACACTTAAACCAGACGCAGTGCCGAGTGTGAATATACCAGGAAGTGTTCCCAGTGTTAGTGGAAATTCAGGCCCTGATGACACAGTTTCTCCGAATAGGGCAGACAGGTTGCAGGCAAGAAGGACAATGAAAAATGCAATTGAGCACCTGGTTAGTGTGTCTCCGAAAAAAAGAAAAATAGACCATTCAACAGCGACAGATCACTGTGACACTGATAGTAAACAGATCAGCGAACTCTGTAAACGTATAGAAGAATTAGAATACAGGAACCGCAGACTGACAGCTGTGTGTGCAAATCTCAGGTGTAGTGAGAAGCGTTTGAAACTCAAAGTGAAATCTTGTGGTTAGAAAATAAAATATCAACAAAAGTGTCAAAAGAAGCAAGTACAGGAGAAAGTGACTCAAATATTAGGCAAATTGTTTTCGAAAACACAGATAAACTGCTTGTTGAGTGGAAAGAAACGAGCAAAATGGCAAAGGGAAGATATCTGTAAAGCGGTTACACTTCGTGCTGTGTCTAGGAAGTGTCATTTGTTTTTAAGAAATCAGATCGGTTTCCCACTTCCAGGACTGTCAACACTTAAGAGATGGACGTCACGCTCTTTCAGATGCTTTCCTGGTGTGCTGACAGACGTTTTGCAACTAATGAAAGCCCGGTCATCTGTATTGACAAAAACTGAACGTGTGTGTGCGCGCTATCGTTCGACGAAATGAATGTAGACAGCAATATTATTTATGATCCTGTTGAAGATCGTGTTGTAGGGCCACACAGTAACGTGCTATTTGTTATGGTACATGGTTTGTTTTCTGGGTGGAAGCAACCCATTTACTATGATTTTGACACACAAATAACAGCTGATCGGTTAAACAGTATTATCTGCTCTGTACAAGATGTTGGTTACGATGTTGTTGCGGTAGTGTGCGACCTTGGAACAAAAAATCAATCTGTGTGGAAAGATTTTAATGTGACAGAAACAAATTCCTGCTTTTCCAATCCGCAGTATGAAAATAAACGAATCTGGGTTTTTTCAGTTGTTCCGCATTTGTTTAAATTAATGAGAAACCACTTTCTGGATGACGGACTAAAGCTTCCAAGTGGGAAAATTGTTAATAAATCTATTGTAGAAAGACTGCTCGCATTGGATAGGAGTGAAGAAGTTGTGTGCTAAACTGTCACAGCTTCATCTCAGTGTCAAGAGGAGAGAGCGTCAAAGGGTTTATTTGGCAATGCAACTTTTTTCGAGTACCACAGCTAAAGCCATAAAGTACCTAATGCCTGAAGAAGAAGAAGTAGCAAATTTTTTCCAGTTAGCAAACGACGCTTTTGACATTCTGAATGCTCGGAGGTACAATAAGAATGTGTTATCGTGTGGTTATGGGATACATAAGGATGTTCAAGAAAGAATATTGAGAGAACTGTATACGTGTGCCGAAAAAATGCGCGTAGGCAATGTAAATCACTTGCTCCCATTCCAGAAAGGCATTATGACAACTGTTCGGTCATTATTTGGACTGTTTTCAGATCTTCGGTCACTACAAATAACATATATTTTAACTGCAAGATTGAACCAGGATGCACTGGAAATTTTTTTCTCACAGATCAGAGGAATTGGTCATTTCCATTTGAACCCTTCTACAACAGAAGTAAAATATCGATTACGGCTGTTACTGCTGGGACACAATGCTCATGACATTCCTCTGTCAAGTGACACATCAGTAGAGGCAGATGAGTGTGACGGATTTTTGACGTCACATCTGTTCACGGGAATTTTGCCTGACATGAGCGAAGCACTGCAAATGATAGATGGTGAAAAAGAGCTACGAGGCATTAACTTTCCTGTTCAACCTGCACCAGAAGAATCTGCTGTCAAAGAGGGATGTGACTGCTCTGCAGAAGGATTCCGTTACCTGGCTGGCTACATTGCATATCGTGCAAAGAACTGTGACAAGACACTGGGAACGCCGTCTGCTGATATTTTAAGTCCTCCAACAAATGAAAATTATGGTTGGATTGAATTTCTATCTCACGGTGGGCTTACAGTTCCACCAGATGAGTGGCTACATAAGGTGTCTGAACTAATTTTTAATGAATTTAATGGATTGGATAGTATTTCCAAGGAAAAAAATATAGTAAAAACAATATGCACTGCTGTCCAAACTAAATATCCTAAATTTTAGTCACACGTTGAGAGGCACCCACATGCCTTGCCCATACTGTGGCATCAAGCAGTCAGGCCTGCAAGATGAGTGGTCTGCCAAGCGAGTGGATTCATTCTTATTTATCGAGTAACATGTACCCTCGTACTCACAACTAAGTTACAAATTATCCTCCTGTATGAATAATACGCAACGGAAACGCACATCTGACTATCAGTAATTTACAGAACTCTGACTGTTCACTACGCACTGGCAATACCACATTTTCTTTTATTTAACGGCTTTTATCAACACGTGGCGCACACATTATAAATTCTGGATATCATGACAACATACAATTCGAAGGAAAAGGCCACCAATCTTTTTCTTTTCACTATCTTATTTACTCAGCTAAATTCTATAACCTAAACACACAAATTCTATAACCTACAGAATTACACATGAGAAATTCCGCCCAGTGGGCGTGGCTTTACATTGGTGAATCTCTATATTATGGTCCCGTAATTGTTTAACGCTACAGTGCACTTTCTGTATAGGATGGTGGATCTTTTTGCTATATGTCACACTTCGTCTCTCACAACCATCATCACGAAACTTTCCTCCAGACCGAGCAGTACAAAAGGAACACGCATAACCCACTACCTCTGAAAATACCTAGCTACTCTCCCATGCAAACCAAACATACTTAAATTACATGACATACACCACACTACAACATGGAATACAACACAAGGAATAGTCACAACATTGTCATTTTCAGCTTTCCCACTTCAATTAATATTTATCCCAGTTTCACACGACACTGCCCCACTTCGTAATTCTACTTTCCTACTATGAACTCTCGAGATATATGCACGTCTTCCTGTGCAATGCAAGCCAAGTGGCGTTGCTGGATAGACGGCTGACTCATTTTGCTTCTCTCTCAGAGTATTATAGTTTGAATCAAGCGTCACACGGAAACATATCACGCAAAGTAATATTAAGAACATATTCATCACACACACGAGTCCTCAACTGATACCATGGACGAGTACTTCTCTTTATCCTTTGTCTCATACACAGATTGAGACACACAGTACTCACCACGTGGAAGTACTCGCCTCTAATTTCAAGTCCTGCATACGCTATTTCTTAAATATTTCAACTTATAGTACACAAGCTAGTAATTCAGATTAACTTAAGCACACGGAAGTATTTCAACTTATTGCTACACGTGGTTTCAATGTGACCGTTGGTCACTTCCGAAGATTACTACGATCCCATTAATATTACATGCCTGACATTTAATTCTCCCCACAAAAGTTCCGGAAATAGAGAAATTATTATTTCAAACTACTCTTAAATATTCCACATGCATACCACGTCTCCACTCTTTTGTCTTTATGGAGCACACCTAAAACAGGTCTTAACTGCACAAGATCCAGCGGCAGAGTCCAGAAACATGGCCGTTCTCTAGGTCATCTCGCACCTCTGTCGAGGTGGGGGAAGACCATGCTACCGTATTGGTCAGCCACATTTAAGGCACTCAAAGCTCAGGTAAATTTCATCTCTTTGGTCCCACCAAAGGTGGCCAAAGGATCGTCTCAAAGATGATCATCTATTCACATTCACTATCTACGGTTAGCAGACGATCATACATTCATTCATTTCACAGATCTCACCAAACTGGATGTAGGGATTTATTTTGTGGTAGTGCACATGTGATCAATTAAATAAATAAATTGTCATTCTTTCCCACACTGGTATCCGGCTTCGCTGTATTAATTGAAGTTGAGTTATTTTACAAAAAAAAAAAAAAAAAGTGTTGTTCTGACAAAAGTAATTAAGTATGTTGTACCTATTTTCAATGTCGGGCAGTACTGTACCCTTTCAGCGTTATAAAACTGTATGTCAGAACACGACTTTTCATTCGTATGCGGTTCCTCAATACGAAGTATAAAATGCAGAAAGCAGCAGCAGCACAGAAGCGGAAATCAAGACAGTGGCACTCTCCTTCTACTGCAAACATCTAAACAGGTAAATCAACTGTTTTAAATAATTTCCTGAGAACTTAGTGTTATAAGTAGTTGCTTGTCCTTAGTAAGAGTCGCTTGCTGCGCTAGCCGCTGCCTCGCTTTGCTCCTACAGTGACGTCACTGCGCCAACCAATCACAGCCGATTTAGCTTCGGGCCCAACCTCCCTTTTAAATAACCTTGGCTCTCATTATCGATTACAGACTGCGTCAGTCATATTTTTATTGTTTAAAGAGAACTTTGAAGCTACCGAAACTGTTCATTACTTTGTAAATAATTTTGTAGTGTTAAATGCGATTGAGACAACACGTAGAAAACTTGGGAAGTTTTAAAAAAATTTATAGAAAGTTTTTAAAAACTTTCTACTTTTACAATCGATGTAAGTGATTTCTCCGTTTCCTCTCTCATTCTGCCGAATCTGTAAGGCAGGAGATTTTAATGTGTGCCGGGGATGATTCACTCATCCAGTTAGTGATCAGACAACCATCTTTCTTGAACTGATTCTTTATTGGTCAGCTAACAATATTTTAATATCCCGTGTTGTATCAGTTTTTACTTTTGTACAGTTAAGAATGACCCTACATCTACATCTACATATATACTCCGCAAGCCACCCAACGGTGTGTGGCGGAGGGTACTTTACGTGCCACTGCATAACCTCCCTTTCCTGTTCCAGTCGCGTATGGTTCGCGGGAAGAGCGACCGCCGGAAAGCCTCCGTGCTCGCTCGAATCTCTCTAATTTTACATTCGTGATCTCCTCGGGAGGTATAAGTAGGGGGAAGCAATATATTCGATATCTCATCCAGAAACGCACCCTCTCGAAACCTGGACAGCAAGCTACACCGCGATGCAGAGCGCCTCTCTTACAGAGTTTGCCACTTGAGTTTGCTAAACCTCTCCGTAACGCTATCACGATTACCAAATAACCCTGTGACGAAACGCGCCGCTCTTCTTTGGATCCTCTCTATCTCCTTTGTCAAGGCGACTGGTACGGATCCCACACTGATGAGCAATACTCAAGTATAGGTCGAACGAGTGTTTTGTAAGCCACCTCTTTTGTTGATGGACTACATTTTCTAAGGACTCTCCCAATGAATCTCAACCTGGCACCCACCTTACCGACAATTAATTTTATATGATCATTCCATTTCAAATCTTTTCGTACGCATACTCCTAGATATTTTACAGAAGAAACTGCTACCAGTGTTAGTTCGGCTATCATAAAAATCATACAATAAAGGATCCATCATTCTAAGTATTCGCAATACATTATATTTGTCTACTTTAAGGGTCAGTTGCCACTCCACTGCAGATCTTACTACATTTAGCTGCAATTTTTTAATGCTGCAACTTCTCCATTCTACAGCGTCATCCGCTAAATGCCGCATGGAACTTCCGACACTATCTACTAGGTCGTGCGTGACGAGGGCCTCCCGTCGGGTAGAACGCTCGCCTGGTGCAAGTCTTTCGACCTGACGCCACTTCGGCGACTTACGCTTCGATGGGGATGAAATGATGATGAATAGGACAACACAACACCCAGTCGCTGAGCGGAGAAAATCTGACCCAGCCGGGAATCGAATCCGGGCCCTTAGGATTGACAGTCTGTCGCGCTGACCACTCAGCTACCGGGGGCGGACATCTACTAGGTCATTTATATATTTTGTGAAAATCAATGGTCCCATAAGACTCCCCTGTGGTGCGCCAGAGGTTACTTTAACGTCTTTAGACGTCTCTCCATTGAGAACAACATGCTGTGTTCTGTTTGCTAAAACTCTTCAATCCAGCCACACAGGTGGTCTGATATTCCGTAGGCCCTGTGTGATAATGTAAGGAAAAGTCCGATGGAGGGAGTTAGCAGTGTAGTTTTTGGCATGACTGCATTTTTTGTGTTGTAGCTGTATTCGTCTCATGCGGGAATTGTAATGACTCTGATAACCGCGATCTGAGAGCCCTAAACAACAACAGTGGTACAGCCTACCCTCCGCCATACATAATACGAGGTGCGGCTAGAAAAAAACCGGACTAATGCTGGAAAAAAACATTTATTTACAATTATTTACAATTTCATGTTATCTCCTTCAATGTACTCTCCTCCTCGGTCTCTACACCGCTCCATACGAATTTTCCACTGTTCATAGCAATGCTGCAGATCATTTTCGGTAAGTCCATACATTACTTCCGTCGCTTTTTCTTTTACTGCTTCAACAGTCTCAAATCTAGTTCCTTTCAAAGCTGACTTGACTTTAGGGAAAAGAAAAAAGTCACAGGGGGCCAAATCAGATGAGTAGGGTGGATGATCTAAGATGGGAATGTTGTGTTTTGCCAAAAACGACTTCACTGACAACGCACTGTGAGCTGGGGCATTGTCTTGGTTAAGGATCCATGACTTTTTTCTCCACAAATCGTTCCGTTTTCTCCGTACTCGCTCACGTAGGGTAGCCAGGACGCTAATGTAGTAATGCTGATTCACTGTTTGTCCCTCTAGTACCCAATCAATGTGCACAATCCCTTTGATGTCAAAAAAAAAAAAAAAAAACAATCATCATTGCCTTAAATTTCGATTTTGACATTCGTGCTTTTTTTTTGTCGTGGAGAACCAGGAGTTTTTCAATGCATCGATTGGCGTTTAGTTTCGGGATCGTAAGTAAAAAACCACGATTCATCGCAGGTAATAACATTTTGTAAGAAGGTGGGATCACTTTCAATGTTTTCCAGGATGTCAGAACAAATCATTCTTCGGCGTTCCTTCTGTTCAATTGTGAGACACTTTGGAACCATTTTTGAACACACTTTGTTCATGCTGAAACTTTCATGAAGAATCTGCGTAACACTTTCCTTGTCAACTCCTGTTAATTCAGACACTGCTCTGATTGTTAAACGGCGATCTTGTCGAACAAGTTTACCGATTTTTTCAATGTTTGCATCAGTTTTTGCTGACAATGGTCTGCCAGTGCGAGTGTCATCACTGGTGTCTTCGCGGCCATCTTTAAATCGTTTAAACCACTCAAACACTTGTGTTCGCGATAAACAATCATCGCCGTACACTTGTTGTAACATTACAAACGTTTCACTTGCAGATTTTCCTAGTTTGAAACAAAATTTGATGTTAACACGCTGTTCTTTCTGTACACTCAACATTTTCCGACGCACAGACAAAACGTCAACTACTTAAAACAGACGCCACGGGCAGACTGAGTGCAGGAGGCAGATGAAACTCGAGCAGTAGGCGGAGCGAGAGTCACGTGACAGGCCACGCGACTTTCAGCCTTATTGCATTCGTTTTATTGTTTCACCAGTACTAGTCCGGTTTTTTTTCTAGCCACACCTCGTATGGTGGCTTGCGAACTGTAGACGTAGATGTAGAAGAATAAGAAATAACCCTCAAGAAATTCGTTGTGCTAACTTGGTGTTGATTCTGACTTAGCCCTTGGCCTTCGTCCAGAGCGTTGATGGGCCGCACCGGACGGCCGACTGCTGCCGTCGAAACGACGTTGTCCCCGCGCCGGCACGTACGCTGCCGACACGGCTGCTCAGGTAGTGGAGTGCGTCCCACGCGATGTGACCCCCGAGAGACGCGGCGCCCGGCGCGCCGGTGAGTTATGGCGGCGCGGCAGGTAGGCGCAGACACGGCCGGTCTCCATCCAGTCTGCACGTGCGCCGGAGGTCAGTGCTCCGGCACATATCACACGCGCGGGCTAGCGCCGCCGCGGCCGCGCTCTGCCGTACCAGAGACCGCGGCGCGCCCGAAACGGAATTGCATCGCTCCGCGCCGTACCTCACGGGGGGCGATAATCCATCAACGTCAGATCAGCGCCAGATATCGGGGCATCGCGCTGAGGCGGAGACGCGTCCAGGCCATTTGCTCAGAGTGCCAGGTGCCGACAGGCGGACACTGCCTCTTAGCCCGCTAATGCCGTAGTCGGGGCGGCCAGCATAAATATCTCACGTGCGCGTAATTCTGGGCCAGTAGCAACAAACACTGACGCAACGAAAGAAAGAAAAATACAATTAGACTGGTTAAAAAACTAATTACTTCTGTTGTAACATCAGTGCACTCGGGAACTTGGGAAAAAAATCAGCCTCGATACTCGGTTCTTTCCAAACGAGTTCCATCACACTGTTACTGAGGACACTCATCACACACTGAAGCGCCAAAGAAACTCTTGTAGGTATGTGTGTCCAAATACAGGCAGAATACGGCTCTGCGTTCGGCGATGCCAATATAAGCAACAAGTAACTCGCACAGTTGTTAGATCGGTTACTGCTGCCGCGCGGGATTAGCAGAGCGGTCTCGGGCGCTGTAATCATGTACGGCTGGTCACGGCAGAGGTTCGAGTCGTCCCTCGGGCATGGGTGTGTGTGTTTGTCCTTAGGATAATTTAGGTTAAGTAGTGTGTAAGCTTAGCGACTGATGACCTTAGCAATTAAGTCCTTTAAGATTTCACACACATTTGAACATTTTGGTTACTGCTATTACAATGCCAGGTCAAAAGATTTAAGTGAGTTTGAACGTTGTGTTATAGTCGGCACACGAGCAATGGGACACTGGGACACAGCATCTCCGAGGTTGCGATGAAGTGGGGATTTTCCCGTACGACCTTTTCACGAGTCTACCGAGAATATCAGGAATCCGGTAAAACATCGCATCTCCGACATCGCTGCGGCCGGAAAAAGATCCTGCCAGAACGGGACCAACGACGACTGAACAGAATCGTTCAACGTAATGGGAGTGCAACCCTTCAGCAGATTGCTGCAGATTTGAGTTCTGGGCCTTCAACAAGTGTCACCGTACGAAACATTCAACAAACAGCGCGCGTCTAATGGTGCGCCGGCCTGGCGCCTAGCCAAGTACGTACTCGCTAGGCGCTCAGCGGGCAGTGCGGCACTATGTTTTCGAATTTTTTCAAACTGTTGCATCCTTGAGCCCCTGATTATCAGATGTACATCTAGCGGTTCTCGGCTGACGCCCCCGGTTACAGGAGTCAAGGATCACACTTTATTAATAATTGTAGTACAAAGTAATATCTCCAGTTACTTGGAACAAATGTACCGTTGATAACCGCACGACACAAAGCTTTACGCCTCACCTGGGCCCGCAAAACCGACACTGGACTGTTGATGATTGGAAACATTTTTTCTGTCGGGCGAGTCTCGTTTCAAATTGTATCGAAGGGGTGGACGTGTACGGGTACAGAGACAACCTAATGAATCCATTGACTCTGCATGTCAGCTGGGGACTGTTCAAGCTGGTGGAGGCTGATATGGGACTGAGTGGGACCCCCGATACGTCAGATACGACTCGTACGTAAGCATCCTGTCTAATCACCTGCATCCATTCATGTCCATTGTGCATTCTGGCGTACTTGGCTAATTCCAGGAGGACAATGCGACACCCCACACGTCCAAAATTGGCTGCAGAGTGCCTCCAGGAACACTTTTCTGAGTTTAAACACTTCCGCTGGCCACCAAACTCCCTATACCTGAACATTATTGAGTATATCTGGGATGCCTTGCAACGTACTGTTCAGAAGCGATTTCTACCCCCTCGTACTCTTACGGATTTATGGACAGACCTCCACTATTCATGGTGTCAGCTCCGTCCAGAACTACTTCAGACATTAGTCGACTCCATGCCACGTCGGTTTGCAGTACTTCTGCCTGCTCGCGGGGTCCAACACGATGTTAGGCAGGTCTATCAGTTTCTTTTACTCTTCAGTGTATATCTGCGACAAAAGACTTTTCATTAATCTCATTTCTTATAATCGAAGAAAAAAGAGATTAAGGCATATCCTCAGAGCATGTTTTAATAAATAAGTTAATGTTACAGCACCCTGGTATTTGTTCGGCTGTAGGACCACAGATAGCACTCAAAGCAATATCAGGAACGTTTCCACGCTAGAGACTGCATGTGTTGTGTACGAATTTCTGGTTGAAAGTTAAGTGGATTGACGAGATAAGAATCCACAGAATCGACGAGTTACGCTTCTCCAGAATTGTCCCAATAAACCAAATCGGCCATTACCATTCGTTACAATTGATCTTTAGCGGTCGTTCGATTCCAACGCTTTGCAACATTACTCCTAGGTACTTAATCGACGTGACTGTGCAGCACACCGTTAATGCTGTATCTGAACATTACAGAATTGCTTTTCCTACTCATCTGTCTTAACTTTCGTGTTTCCTCGTTTAGAGCTAGCTGTCATTCATCACATCAAAGTCTTTTCGATTTGGCAATCTGAGGATAGAATTAAATCTGATCATGTTCCTTCGTTCTTGTTCTGGCGTAACCACGTGCGCAGGAACGAAGATGAAGAACGCAAGAGAAGAGAAGAGAAGGCGGTCAAACGACGTCGGCCAGTGGTGCGCTGATTAGGACCGCACGACGACAGGAGCGGCCTCTACAAGAGGAAAATACAAGAACCGCTCCTGCCAGCATCGATCGCTCACTATCGGCTCAGTATTGGGACAGTATTTGCAGACTATTAGCGCGGCCTAGCAGAGAGTGTTACAACAGCAGTTATTTGTGACCTACAAACTGCGTGTCAACTTTAACAGCCGGCCGCGGTGGTCTAGCGGTTCTGGCGCTGCAGTCCGGAACCGCGGGACTGCTACGGTCGCAGGTTCGAATCCTGCCTTGGGCATGGGTGTGTGTGATGTCCTTAGGTTAGTTAGGTTTAAGTAGTTCTAAGTTCTAGGGGACTTATGACCTAAGATGTTGAGTCCCATAGTGCTCAGAGCCATTTGAACTTTAACAGAGTAGACTGGGGCACACTTGTATGTGGCACCAAAATAACGTAAAATATTAACAAAATTAAAATGAAAATAGGATACTACAAACGATGAATGTCTCTGATAGGCTCGATAATGTGGATCACTGACTTCGTGCGACTACAGAGCCGAAGATACTGTACTGCTATGTTGTAATGAGAGAGCGTTGGGCCGGCCAACATTTGTAAGTATCTCTCTGTGAGGGAAAGGCAATGGAGTAGGCAGTTTCTGTGGTGTGCTGCGTGAATTCACTAAGAGTTAGATTGATGTAGGTATGTCAATATTGTTGAACATGGATGTAGAAGTCTTCATAGAAATAGGGTAAAAATATTAAATAATTATGATTCGTGTTTCTGGCAGCGCGTTAGTATAGATGAGTTGGCTGATAATCTGTACTTTGAGTAACCCCAGAATGTACGTGAACTGTTTTGAGTAAAAGATTAATTAGATATTTCATTTTTGTAATGCTTCTAAGATTTGTTGGCAGAGCTGTGTGTAATTTGATGATTTACATGTACATTGGATTAATGAAGTGAGATAATACTTGCTGTTTAAATTGCATTGTTTGTGAATAAATTTGAGTAATGTAGCATCAATTGTCAGATGTTTTTGAGAAGACAAACTTAACTTGCAATATAATTTTGCCAAGAAAACTCAGATTTGGTAATTCACCATAGTCAGTACCGCCCTCCAGTACAGGTCATATATTTTTTGTAAACAAGTTGAATTTTCTTAGATGTTCTCGTTTATCATCCAAAAGAATTTGAAGTTTATTTTAAGTATTATGTCCAGCACTGCACACTGCTGAGCCTGTAGCTAGCATTCATATTTTTTATGAGATACAAGAATATACCGCGTTACTCTGTTGCTGCTTTAGAGCTAAGACAATTTAATTTATTTGTTAAGTGAACAGGGCCTTAGGATTCAGTGCTTAAGGGGCTGAATGTATTTTGCAGTGACTGTATTTCTTTATTGGTACTGGGAGTTGCATTGCCCAATCACTTCGCGTAAAGTTTTGTTAACAATAACAAAGAGTAAGATCCCCACTTGCAGTTACAACACGACGGTTAGAGTTTTGCATCCATTCCACAGTTCAGACTTCATTCAACGTAATCGTCATCATTCTCATTCATTTTTTAAAGAAAGTTACACTTGGAATGTTACAAACTTGCATGAACACTGCATATAGAAAATGACATTTATTTGTATGTCGCCCATCGCTTGCGACGACTTGTTGTAAATACAAGTTAAGTATTGTCATTCTTCTTATTTGTGATAAAAACTATTAATATGACTTTGCTGGAACTGTTGTATAGCATTCCGAGACCGCAGCATTCTTTAAGCACCCTATATGAGACATTCGATTTAAGTCGGGTGATGCTGAGGGAATTACGTAGATTAGGAAATGAGACACTTAAAGTAGTAAAGGAGTTTTGCTATTTGGGGAGCAAAATAACTGATGATTGTTGAAGTAGAGAGGATATAGAATGTAGACTGGCAATGGCAAGGAAAGCGTTTCTGAAGAAGAAAAATTTGTTAACATCGAGTATAGATTAAAATGTCAGGCAGTCGTTTCTGAAAGTATTTGTATGGAGTGTAGCCATGTATGGGAGTGAAACGTGGACGATAAATAGTTTAGACAAGAAGAGAATAGAAGCTTTCGAAATGTGGTGCTACAGAAGAATGCTGAAGATTAGATGGGTAGATCACATAACTAATGAGGAGGTATTGAATAGAATTGGGGAGAAGAGGAGCTTGTGGCACAACTTGACTAGAAGAAGGGATCGGTTGGTAGGACATGTTCTGAGACATTGAGTGATCACCAATTTAGTATTGGAGGGCAGCGTGGAAGGTAAAAATCGTAGAGGGAGACCAAGAGATGAATACACTAAGCAGACTCAGAAGGATGCAGTTTGCAGGAGGTACTGGGAGACGAAGAAGCTCGCACAGGATAGAGTAGCATGAAGAGCTGCATCAAACCAGTCTCAGGACTGAAGACCACAAAAACAACAACACGAGACGAGTGGGCAAGACCCCCTACTTCCGGTACTTGTCTTTGTCTAATATTACTTCTTCTCATAATTTGTAACCTTCTGCGCCTAGCGTCCATAATGATTTTTGCCCTGTGACTCCGCCCAGGAAACGAGTCACAATCTAAATTTTTCATCTGACTTAGCCAGTGGCAAATTTCTGTTTCCTGCATTTCTTCTACCCTCCTTTGTATATCTTGATCCACGGTATTTTGTTTCTCCTGTTCAGAGGAATCTTCATTATCTGATGTATCAGCGTCCCATGGTTCATTATAAGGATGTGTTCGAAGAACATGTCCGGCTTTTCCTAATGGTGACTGAGATTTTCTCTACCTGTGTACGCAGTTCCTGGTTCGCTCATCTTTTGTATTGATGGTATCGTATTCTTCTTCCCAATATCTTCGTGAGAATCCCTCTGTTCTACAAATTCTAACCCTTTCATTCTGAATGTTAGCAAATCTCTGTCAACTAGTCTGCTACCATTATCATGTTTTTTCTTTGGTTTGAAAATATTCAGCTCGAAGTCGAATTCAGGTAGCCTATCTATCGAAAAGATGGCCCATACTTTTAGGCTACAGCTAGATGCTGTTTGTTATGAACATCACAGTTGTCATCTGCTCATTTGTCACTGGATTTCCTGTTAATCTAATTCCACCCCCTGACTCCCATTACCTTTTTGTTTACTTTCTCTTAGTTAATTGCATATTACACGGATCACACTGCCCACAACTGACTACGATTGTGCATGTGTCGTTAGGATCAAAGCACTACCTATTTTCTCAGTGAAACTATGGATTCATGCAGATCATTTATAAAACTGGAATTTTACTTTGGTTTAAGACCACAAAAAATTTAGTTTGATGTCGCATTGTATTATGAATTCTGAAATGCATCTACAAAGTAGCAGCAATTGTCAAGCAAAAACGATTTCAGTAACATGGAGGCACCCTCAATTAACCTTTAGCACATTAGTCCTGCCTGTGACTTTCGCTATTGTAGTAACTGTGTTGTTTTTGACACAAGGACACTGAACTCCTCATTATAGCTTCAGGTCACATGGTATTAGCGTCTCTAAGAAGAAGTAGAACCTCTTAGTAGTCAGTAGTAAGTTGCAACTTGCCTCGAAAATGGCTGGAAGATTCTCAGCAGAAACATGGGAAGAGCTAGTATTCCTGTACTAAGGCCCGGAAAAATGGTGAAAAGTTCAGTCTGCCGAGAAATGCTCAAGAGTCACAACTGTTTAAGCTGTTTGCCATAGTCTGATCAAGCTTAACTTCCATCAAGAAGTTCCTCTCTGAACCGGCCGAACTACTGACTTTCGTATTTCCTTCATACACTTTTTCAGGATTATTCGTCCATTCTTATTGGAAGAGAAGATTAAATTTGTACTGTGTATTTCCTTATGTGCAATCAACCATCCAACGCAAACATCACATTTACCAACAAACCGTAATCCAAGAATAAGCTCATCGGACAAAATATTAATCGTCCTATTAAAAAAAGCTACGGAGCGCTTTATATAGTGCAAAATAGTGGTTGTATAAGTATCATGGCGTACAAAGGCCAGTGTCACTCCTTTTCAACGTCAATCGGTTCAAATCCTGTAGGATTGATTGCTGCTTTGTGATGGTCCATCTCAACCAAATTTCGAGCCAACTTAGCGAATAAAAGTGCTTTCAATGGATACTTTGAGTCGTGTACCTCCCAGCAAGCCACTACGTACATCGGCATATACACTGAGGTGGCTCGAGTCATGGGACAGCGATATGCACAATATACAGATGGCAGTAGTTCCGGGTACACAAGGTATAAAGGGCAGTGCATTGGCGGAGCTGTCATTTGTGCTCAGGTGATTCATGTAAAAAGGTTTCAGACATGATTATGGCTGCACGACGGGCGATAACTGACTCTGAATGCGGAATGGTATTTGTGTATTTGGAGCTAGACACATGGGACATCACATTTCGGAAATAGAGAGGGAAATCAGTGTTTCAAGATCCACAGTGTCAAGTATGTACCAGGATTACCACACTTCAGATATTGCCTCCGATTACAGATAACACAGTGGCCAATGGCCTTCACTTAACGACCGAGAGCAGCGGCGTTTGTATAGAGTTGTCAATGCGAACAGACAAGCAACACTGAGTGAAATAACGGCAGAAATCAATGTGGGACGATTCCTTTAGGACATAGCGGGGAAATATGGTATTAATGCGCTATGGCAATAGACGATAGACGCGGGTGCCTGCGATAACATCATGACATTGCTTGCAGCGTCCCTCCTGGGCGCGTGACCGTATCATTGGACCCCAGACGACGAGAAACCTTGGCGTGGTCGGCTGAGTCCCGATTTCAGAAGGTAAGAGCGGATGGTAGCATTCGGGTGTAGCTCAGTCCTCACGAAGCCGTGGGTCCTAAGTGTCAACAAGGCATGGTGCAAGGTGATGGTGGCTCCAGATTGATGTGGACTATGTTTACATGGAGTGGACTGTATCCTCTGGTCCAACTGAACCGATCATTGACTGGAAGAGGATATGTTTGGCTATTTGGAGACCATTTGCACCATAAATGAACTGCATGTGCCCAAACAAAGATTGAATTTTTTTGGATTAGAAGGAGCCTTATCACCGGGCCACAATTGTTCGCAATTGATTTGAAGAACATTCTGGACACTTTGAGAGAACGATTTGGCCACCCAGATCGTTCGACACGAATCCCAGAGAGTATTCATGGGCATAATGGAGAGGTCAGTTCCTGCAGAATATCCTAAACAGGCAGCACTTCAGCAGCTGTGGACGGCTATAGAGGCAGTAAGGCTCAATAGGCCTATTTCTGCAGTGGACTTCCACGTCCAGCTGCCGCACTACGCCGAGGAAAAGGAGATCCGACAGTATGTGAGGAGGTGTCTCGTGACTTTCGTCACCTCCGTGTAAGGCTCCATGTCTTCAGGGGTTGAAACAAGACAGAAACTGCACAGTAGCTGCTTGTGAGCGTACGGTGTAGTCCGAAGTGTCGCGATTTTGTTCTTTTCAAATTACGTAAAGCATCGAGTGTGCCGACGACCTGATAAGGCGTTTACACCACTCTACATGGAGGGTTCACTTCAGGTCGTAAGAGGTTCTGAGATGATTTGGGGCTGTTTTTCGTAACATCACTTGGCCCCCCCGTGCAGGATAACGTTAACATCTTTTAAGATATTCGGTGACCAAGTTTTGACCTTTCTTGTACATCTTCATTATGACTGTACTGTGCATAATCCAGTCTCCCAAGGTGACCATAGTCGTAATAGCGTACATATCATGTACCACGAACAATGAGGCACCGCGTCGTTCTTTGACCGACACACTACAATACCCAACCTTAATCCGAGAGAAAATATCTTGGATTATTTAGACCACCACCTGAAACGCAGCAGACATCATCCCCTTATTTGGAAGCTCTACGGGATCTGACCATCAGTAACTGGATTGAGCTGGGTATGGTATACCTAGTTGATTTTGAGAACTCGTAATTATAACTTAGCTTTAGCGGTGCGTTTGGCAAGCAATACGCACAGCTTACGTAACGTTAAAGACGACTTCTTGCATAAACAGTCAAAAGGACCGGTCCTTAACATTATCGAAGAGTTAGAAATCATGAAGTGCAAGTTGAAACACCCAGACAATAGCTACAATGAGCAAACCGAACTTAAACATAAAGAGATGCTCAGCAACTATTTGCAGTGTCTACAGTGGTGTCCACTACAACAGGTTGTGTTTTTGGTCATTTTTGCCTGAGTTGTATCTGTAACGTCCCCTTGACATGTCAATTGTGAGGCGTTGCATAACTTTTCAGAACTAAGTTCGATTTTTCTTTTGATGGGTGGTGCATAATACATTGTCGCCCAACATAGTGCCTAATGTGTAGCTCTTCAGCTGTGTATATATTTTGTATTTTGTGGACTTTACTAGCCACGCTGGCTTCTCCATTACTGGAGATTTTGTGCGTCATGACTATGTTGGTTGCCCTAAACACTGTGTTCCACTACTTGCATCCATAGCCTTGCATTCTTAATATGACGTACTTTATGTATTAACATGTCTTCCACTAGTATGTTTAGTTTGTGATATTTCCGTCTGGCCCTTTTTGTATTTTGTACTGTGTTTTTATTAATTTTGAAATGTGTACGAGGGTTTTATTATTTTTATTTCTTGACAGTTGCATTATACATTTGAAGTCTTGCTTTTATTGTTTGCTTTGTACCAGGCCTGTCTTAGCTATTGTCATGTCAAGTGGTTTTAGCGCTATTACACTGAAGCACCAAAGAAACTGTTATAGCCATGCGTATTGGAATACAGAGATGTGTAACGGGCAGAATACGGTGATAAGGTCAGCAACGCCTATATAAGACAGCAAGTGTCTGGCGCAGTTGTTTGATCGGTTACTGCTGCTACAATGGCACGTTATCAAGATTTGAGATTGTGGTGTTATGCTCGGCGCAAGAGCGATAGGACACAGCTACTCCGAGACAGCGATGAAGTGAGGATTTTCCCGTATGACCATTTCACGAGTGTACCGTGAATATCAGGAATCCGGTAACACCTCAAATTTCCAACATCGCCGCAGCCGTAAAAGGATCCGACAAGCAAGGGACCAACGATGACTGAAGAGAATCGTTCATCGTGACAGAAGTGCACTCCTTCAAATTGCTGCAGATTTCAATGCTGGCCCATTAACAAGTGTCAGCGTGTGAAACATTAAACCAAACATCATCGATATGGGTCTTCAGAGCCGAAGGCCCACTCGTGTACTGTTGATGACTGGAAACATGTTGCCTGGTCGGACGACTCTCGTTTCAAATATTATCCAGTGGATGGACGTGTACCAATAAGGAGACAACCTCATGAATGCATGGACGCTGCATATCACCAGAGGACTGTTCATACCGGTGGAGGCTCTGTAATGGTGTGGGGCGTTTGCAGTTGGAGTGACATGGGACCCCTGATACGTCTAGATGTGACTCTGACAAGTGACACGTACGTAAGCATCCTGTCTGATAACCTGCATCCATTCATGTCCATTGTGCATTCCGACGGAATTGGGCAATTTCAGCAGGACCATGCGACAACCCACACGTTTAGAATTGCTGCAGACTGGTTCCAGGAACACTTCTGGGTTTAAACACTTCCGCTTGTCAACAAACTCCCCAGACATGAACAATATTGAGCATATCTGGGATGTCTGTTCAGAAGAGATCTCCACCCTCTTGCACTCTTACGGATTTATGGACGGCCCTGCAGGATTAATGGTGTCAGTTCCCTCCAGCACTACTTTATACATTAATCGAGTCCATGCTGCGTAGTGTTGAGGCACTTCTGCGTGCTCGCGGGGGCCCTACACGATATTAGGCAGGTCAACCAGTTTCACTGACTCTTCAGTGTACTAGCGGGTGGTGTTTGGGGAGAAAGTGGGGTTGCGGTCATGATGCTATCTATCATATCTTGGTTTTGCCCCTCCCGGCTTCGGTATTAGTTACGGTGGCGGCCTCTCTGACGCATAAGTGTACTCAGGCGTCTAATTATGGTTCGCGTGACAGAGTGTTGACCGGTCTTGCTGGGCGTCCACGATATCCGGCGGACTGAGCACATATCGTAAGCTACTTCTGAGTTTCACAAATTCGCATTTTAAGGCTTTTATGCCTTGTTTTTAACAAGCCTACGCCCTGCGTATAGTCGTTCGCTTTGGTTCATAGCTTACATTAGGCTCACAATTTGGGATTATTTGCTGTTACGTTCATGTTTTATCCCGTTACGTCCCGTTTCGCGGTGTGGTACTGGTTGACTCACACAACCTCTTCATATCTTCATACCTCACCCGCACGGGATCTCCCATGTTACTTGATAAATTTGTTGGATTTTTTACATGACTGGTACGACTTTTTCCTACGCAATCTGACATTCACATATGTATATGTATGAGCCCTTTTAATGTAATTAATTTTATGAAGAATTCCTCTTGGTTTTCTTTGTTTTTTGTAGCGCCTACATATGGGGCTTACATCCTGAAACCTTGGGTGTGTGTACGACTTTATCCAAATAAACGATTTTTCAAGTACAATTGGAGGGGATCTATTCGTCATGAAAAAATTTAGCACTAATTGGGGATGTCCCGCAAAGAGTATATTATACCTGAAGTATCTTCTGGACTATGCCTTGCCGAACTGAGGCCGTAAGAAATATACGGGCGATGTTAAACGGTATTAGACTGTTGTCTCTTGTAGGTGACTAATGAGTCTCTCGGTGTGCGTAAATACAAGATCAGGAACTACCCGTTTGGCGTGAATGAAAAACATGGAACGGTAGTTCACTGCTATCGCATTGCCTCTGCTCCGCACCGAACAGTAATGTATGGGGTACAGATGCTGGGACCATTTATTATCGCTGACCCTCCTACAACAAAGTGCACGCGTCGTGCTGTTCTATGGTCTAGATTTCCGTTCGTTTCCCGTCCGCCCACCGCGTGGGGCGAAGCTTTCACGCTGCCGGCCGTTACTCGCCGGTGTCGCGTTAAACAGTTAGGCCCCCAGATTATCAGCATGCATTAACGTCGGCCCGAGCAGATCCGCAAATTGGTCACGATGGAATGCGAGATTAACAGCGTCCGCCCGTATCGCGTTTCTGGCACCGTATTTACTGCGGTGACTAAGCAACGGCCGCTGCAGGACCATCCATTTGGGTTGACCATCAACTGCGCCCGTGTACTGGGTACCGAATCTCGCAAACATGATTAATACTGCTCACGACGGCGCCTTTGGTGCCAGCCGGCTGCAGAGTGTTTCGGAGAACCGTTCGGCTGTTCCGGGCTATTAACTCACAGACTTTTCGGTATATCGCCTGCGCTTTTACAACAGGTTTGTCGGTGTATCGGCTGTGAAGCCGGTACTGCCACAACTTCCGCATAACGCCGCCCCTCCGTTGACTTAATCGTTCGTACTCTTGCTGATAGCGGGAAGGGGGGCCGATCAGAACATGGAAAGTAAATACTCTGGCAAGTACTTCGAAAATACTGAAAAAAGTTGAGCATAATATTTATGCAGGTACTAGCTGTACCTTCGAATCTTATAACTTTCTGTTTCCTTTCTTTCTCCATTGGAGAGAAGCATACATCCATGCTAAGAATGATGAGAAATTCCACTTTATGCAAGGCACCATTTGATGAGGTTTGTTTTACCAGAACATGTTTCAGCACTTTCTATTATGTTTCCAGTTTTCACACGACAATCAGTTATGGATACGTACCGGGTGATCAAAATGTCAGTATAAATTTGGTAACTTAATAAACCACGGAATAATGTACATAGAGAGGTAACAATCGACACACATGCTTGGAATGACAAGGGGTTTTATTAGAACAAAAAAAAAAAAAATTCACAAAATGTCCGACAGATGGCGCTGGACAGCAAAACGTCAGTGACTGCGCATGACAATCGTGTATAAAAGGAGCTTGGCCTCCCAGGTCCCCAGACCTCATTCCGTGCGATTATTGGCTTTGGGGTTACCTGAAGTCGCAAGTGTATCGTGATCGATCGACATCTCTCGGGATGCTGAAAGACAACATCTGACGCCAATGCCTCACCATAACTCCAGACATGCTTTACAGTGCTGTTCACAACATTATTTCTCGACTACAGCTATTGTTGAGGAATGATGGTGGACATATTGAGAATTTCCTGTAAAGAACATCATCTTTGCTTTGTCTTACTTTGTTATGCTAATTGTTGCTATTCCGATCAGATATAGCGCAATCTGTAGGACATTTTTGAACTTTTGTATTTTTTTGATTCTAATAAAACCCCTTGTCATTCCAAGCGTGTGTGTCAATTTGTACCTCTCTATCTACATTATTCCGTGATTTATTCAGTTTTCAAATTTATACTGACTTTCTGATAACCCGGTATTTTGATAGTCTTATATCCACCACTCATTCAACGGCTTGTCATTGCATTTTAATGCCGTGGTCTTGCTTCCCTTGTTTATGACGCATTAGAACACTCACTTGGCTACTTCCTTCGCTAGCTGTTACACAGGCATTTGATATATGTAATTAGCAAAACACAAGTTTTGTGCCGCCATTCCACTCGTTGTGAAGCAAGATTACAGCATTCAAAATACCATGACAAGCGGTAGACTAGATGGCAGATATAAAATAACCAACGTATATAACCGAAAACGCCTCTTGAGAAAGCATATAAATAGAAAGCCACGGAGGATGGCATAAAAAGTGATGAAATATGTCTGAGTAAAGGAAAAGGATGTCCTGCATAAGGCGGAATTTCTCTCCAACATACGATCCGTACTAATATCATAAATGTGAAAGTAGCTCCGTCAGTTACACTTTCACAACTAGACTACTGGACCGATTTTGATGGAATTTGGTATGGAGATAGCTTGATCACCGAGGAAGAATATGGGTTACTTTGAAAAGAGTGTAGATGGTATACTTACTGATTGGGGGAATATAGGGCAAAATATGGTACACTAAATTCTCTTTGAAAAAACTGATTCCTCTTTAACTTTTGAGCTTTGCATTATTTGCGAAAATGCTTTTATTGTTTGATATATTCTACATTATACGACTAAAAGCAGTGAATACAATGCTTATAAAATCCTCAACGTGTTTACCCATACTTCCATACTAATATTACTGAACACGAAAGTAAGTCTGTCGCTTACATTTGCACGACTAAACCGGTGAACCGATTCCGAGTAAATAATTTGGTATGGAGATAGCTTGAACTGTTGAGGAAAAACATAGTCTACTTTAGAAGGGCAGAGAAAACGAGGCATAAGAGTGTAAAATAAGGAATAGAACATTTTTTTTACGTCAGCGATCATAAACCAAGTTAAAAATTATGAAATTTGTTGTATAATGCATACATTTTATTCTTACCCGATCAGGCAGACACGTGACGGCAGCTGACGCTATTGTACATACTTTATCATTACCACTCATCATTGTAAAACTACCGATATGCGAGCACAGCCGCGGGTAATACCTATTATAAATATAGTATAAATTCTATGTCGATAGCGGAATCAATTCCAGCAATATAACCAAATTTGCAACCATTCCGTTTCAGTGGTCCTGAGAAAGGACACCATAGCAAAATATTGTACGATATTCATTATTTTTTTTAGGACAATGGCCACCAAATATTATCTCCGGGGAGATGGAGGCTTCAACCACCAATGAACCACATAAGAAGGAAGCGTTGTTGTCGATGTGATGCCAATGACATCTTTCCACTTGCGCACCTGCGATTATTTGCGATTCTCTTACAAGTCGTGTGTGGGGGATGTAGTTAATTTAAAAATTGAGTCTCTGTTTTCCATTTTCAAGAGATTGTGACGTTAAAAAATACTCACAATAACTTTGCTTAAATCTTCGTCTCAATGAGCTCCACTTCCGCATAACTCGTGAACCATGCCTTCCACAGTAAATGAACGCAGCGATATATTTACGTCCCCTACGAAGTATCAGTGTTTTGCTGTACAACATGATTGATTGTTTCCTGACCTCTGTCCTTCAAACGTATGGCGGAGGATTTGTTATTGAAGCCGAAGAGGTATTAAACTAATTTTAAAAATACAATTTTTCACAGAAAAAGTAAAAAATGCTTGTGATACTTGCTTGTTTGAAAGAACACGAAAAGCTGCAAGGAATGTAGAATCAGTACCCAAAGAATGAATCCAGTTACCAGATATAACACATTTTTTCAGGGACACAATAATGTGTAAAGAATATTACGTTTCAGGTCAAATGAAAAGAGTTGAGTTCATGCTATAAAAATGAAAAATAACGAACTTTGTCAGCACAGTTAATGATGCTTGGTCTACATATCCTAGTAATCCATATTAAACTATCGTATCTTCGAATCTGAACATCGTCTTCCCGACCGTACTAATGCGTTACTGGACCAGTGATAAGGCATGAGGCATGTACTATGCACTGAGAAAAGCTTTTTCCTTGTTGTTGATGTCAGCCTTCAGATACCATTCTATGTTTGAAACTTCCTGGCAGATTAAAACTGTGTCCCGGAACGAGATTCGAACTCGGGACATTTGCCTTTCGACGGCAAGTGCTCTACCAACTGAGCTACCCAAGCACGACTCACGACCCGCCCTCACAGCTTTAATTCAGCCAGTACCTCGTCTCCTACCTTCCAAACTTCACAGAAGCTCTCCTGTCCACCTTGCAGAACTAGCACTCCATGAAGAAAGGATACTGCAGAGACATGGCTTAGCCACAGCCTAGGGGATGTTTCTAGAAGGAGATTTTCACTCTGCAACGGAGTGTGCGCTGATATGAAACTTCCTGGCAGATGCAGGCTGTGCCTAAGCTATGTCTCCGCAATATCCTTTCTTCCAGGAGTGCTAGTTCTGCAAAGTATGCAGGAGAACTTCTGTGAAGTTTCGAAGGTAGGAGACGAGGTACTGGCGGAATTAAAGCTGTGAGGACGGGGCGTGAGTCGTGCTTGGGTAGCTCGGCTGGTAGAGCACTTGCCCGCGAAAGGCAAAGGTCCCGAGTTCGAGTCTCGGTACGGCACACAGTTTTAATCTGCCATGAAGTTTCATATCAGCGCACACTCCGCTGCAGAGTGAAAATCTCATTCTGGAATTTCAAAGACGTTTAAAATTAAGTCATTCAGCGACGGTACGGTGGGTGAAGAACAGTAATTACAACAGCATATAGTCGTTATCGCACCGTGAAACACTTTGTGAAAGGTAATCATCCTAAAAGGGGTGAATGTCACTGAAATGTTACATCGGATACCTAACTTACCACCAAAAATATTTTTACAAATTACATGTTCACGGTAGTACAAGTCTTCAAGGAGCGGCAGGGTTAATGAAGTAGAGTGATCCTATTTCAAGTTCTTCTGCCAGTTGCTATCATTATCTGTACTGGCAATCAACGTGGCAATGAATCAAACTACAACATATGGTTTTCAGCAACAATATTCAACAGAAAATTTATTGATGAAACTGTGCATGTGATATTTCTGTCACAGACGTGTATTTCCACTGTAGTTTAACGCAAGAAGTTGTAGCACCTGGTGCAGTTATTTTCTAAAAAAATAGGAACAAGAAATATGATAATTAATATTCCACTTTATTGTGTCAATGGCAGCCAATCCAGTTGACAGTGCAACAATTATTAATGCTGTTACTACCGATATTATTATTACCGCTATTGTTGTTTATTGTCGTTGACGACCACGTGCAAATCTTTCTAGTGACACCACTTCTGCGCTTGTATGTGAGTAGTCTTAGGTGTAATGTTTAATGCTAAAATAATTTTGGTGTCTGGAAGTGAAATATGTCTGGCGATAGGACAGGTAAAGGGCTATGTCGTATTTCGGAGAAAAAAGATGAAGCAATGCGTGCACTTGCGCGGCACGAAAAAAGTACCGTCAATCAAACTTCCGTCGTCGGTGTTGATCTTCTGTCTGGATAAGTCTTACAGAGGAACGCAAGTATGAGAATATAAAAGAATTAGCTGTCCTGCAGCTAAGCTAGTTCAAAAATTCATTACTGTTCTTCCAGGTAGATATTTTGCTTAGTCGGAATATAGCTTTGTGTTCGTATTGTATGGCGAGACGATGAGAGGTCGGAGAGGGTGAAACATGGCACTGACAGCAACGGACGAGCAGAGTTTAACATCCCAACAACAGACACACCACCGTCACTTGTCCTCCGTCCAGCAGCAGACTGCTGGTAGCAGGTAATGGTTGGCCATTACCTCTATTTCGCTTCGTGGTCCTATGATAATAATGAAGATATATTCTATAGCCATGATTTAACCGGTTATCCCAAAGCAAAGAGCCAGTACAGATGCTAGTGTGAGCTAGCTTGGATATGGAGACAGACTACATTACGACTGAATTTTTAGTAACAAAATACGTTTACGGTGACGAACTCTTAAGTTTAAGAGTAATATTCGCTTATTACATGGTGAAGAAGAATGAGACATCGTAATTGTGCGTGGCTGGTCCAAACATGTTTAATTTAACATGGCAAAACGTTTTCAGTGTTGGTTAAATTACTTCAAAATAACATATTTTAAAGCGATGTTTTTTCTTGTAACATTACTTGTGAGCATAAGATGGAAGTAGCTCAACGCAAGGCTTATTTATTTGTAGATTTATTTATCCTCAAATGGTTAGCTCCATAAGCCTGTGTGACTTACATCTGCCCACACATTCTGCATACTTCGTTATGAAAAGTTGTAACTTACCTAGTATAACTGCATTTATCCTTCTGTGTCGTATCATCATGCAACACGAACATACTATCACATTATGTACATCGATTTACACTTAAATAATAGACTTAAGGCACAACTCTCACACTCTGTGGCTTGAAGTTATTGTGAACAGAGACAAAACCCTTTCCGAGACAGCTCGGGATCTCCTAGACAAAAACGCTACACGTCTCTTCCTTTTCCAGAACCTGTAGGGTCGATATTTAGGAAGAGTAATTATGAGACGTCTATTTTAATGGTGCATGGATTTTATGGCCATTTGATTCCGAGCTTTACTACGGTCGCACCTTGTGAGTCATAATCGACACAAGAGCTGGCACCTGGAGAGGTACGCTGAGTTTTGACTGAAGTGAGGGCATGATGAGTTTGTTTTTCCTAACGCCCGATAGGACAGAATCCCAATGGTGAGTATTATGGCCAGGGCATATAATATTCGTTTAAATCTTCCACCGACGTCAGATATGCTCCCGGTAAAACGAAGTGGATAATAACAGTGAGAGATCTGTGCAAAAAGGCATCATTTACCAGAGAAACGCTGTTAACAAAGGGAAATGACTAACAGTAATGCCTGTATTTGAACCATAATCCTATCATTCAGAATGTCAAACCCGATGGGCTAAAGAGCTTTAATGTCTAAACAACTTCGGAGGTCCTTCCAGCAGTCCCCATTGATATAAGAGAAGCCATGGATGCTCTGGGACAAAGATGCTGTTTACATATGTATTGATGTCGGTAGTCAGTAACGATCAATAAAGTTATTCTACCAGTTTATAGGACATACAAGAATACGCAAGTGCATTACCGTTGAGGGTGTGCAGTTCTGATCAGTCTTTGCGGTATCTATAGTCAAATGTTGTGACTTACAAACTCACTTAGTGACTGCCACAGAATGCGGGGGTCTCATATTGGGTCGTCTAACTATTGACTGGCTATGATGGAAAAGGTGGACGGCGAAGTTAAATTGAAGCTAAAATGAAGTACCTGCTTTCGTGGAAACTTGAAGAGCTTTTCATTTGATATCAAGATCGATGTAGCAATGTTAACTATTTCGATTTGTCGAGATTTATGCACAGGTTTCAAGGTAACATTTGGATGTAGCCAACTAATGGTTAATGCCGTACATTTACTAGTCTGGTGACTGCACTTCACAATCTTTTGTTGCTGTAGGGTTCATTAAATTGTCATAGGAGCTGTAACTATTTTAACCTGGCTCGGTAATAAGAGACTGTTTAAAGATATAGCAAAGTCTACAGCGTCGAAGATTGACAGCGGTATGGTGGTTAACGCTTCTGAGGACTAAGTCTCAAGACACCATCGCTTATGAAGAAACTTGATTTTACAGACGCTGTACCGTCGCTACGCTGGATGCCGGTAAGGTCTGAAACAAATCAGCGACGCGGATGAAAGCCTGCAGCCGCGGGCGATGAAGGCCGCGAGTATCAGAGCGCGTCGATGGTAACCCAACACCTGCAGGGGCGCACACCTCAGATCGCGTTCAGCTTATTACGCTCAATTAGCCTTTACGTCGAGCGCCCCCTATGGCTAGGGTCATGGGCGCCGGTTGGAAATGCCCTGTTTCTTGCCTATGAACGCTGTGCCGTCAAGGAAACATGTTCTAGGAAGACGGAGAGGTCCGTTCCATTAAGTAAGTGTTACGTAAGCGTTTGGCAATGACTTTTACCAAAGTACTGCACTGTGTGAGACAAAAAGCCAACGTCGAGAAGTCATAACGATTTCAAGGAGGGCTACATGTAAGTCTGTGGTAAATAAAAGATTCCTGAGTGGCTTAGAATGTCATACAAAGATAAAAAGGATGAAAAAATTGTCACAGTGTAAAATCACGAATAAATAAAGTTAAGAAATAATAAATCTTGGAAGTTGGCTTATGGTATTGTAATCCTATTAAATACGGCAAAGGTTCGGAATATCAGTTGAACGGAGTGACTAGTGTCCTGAAATTATAAGATGAATACCAACAAGAATAGAAGAAGGATAACCGGGTGCAGTGATTCGAGAGGATTACAGTAGTAAATGAGTCACTGAAAGTAGTAGATTGTTTTACAGCAAAATAACTCAAGCAGAATGAATATTAAATGCTGAGTGGTATTAATAAGGAAAACATTTGTAGAAAAGAGAAGTTTCTTAATATCAAATATAAATTTGTCAGGTTTTCCCAGTTGTTCTGTGTGAAGTCTTGTACGGAAGATAAAAGTGTACTTCAGACATGAAGACAATAGAAGCTTTAGAAACGTGCAGCTATAGGAGAACACTGGAACTTAGATGGGAGCGGAGTGGAGTAGTACTAAATGAAATTGGGAAGAAAGGAAATTTATGGTATAAATTGACAATAAAAAGAGATTTCTTGGTAGTACACGTCTTGAGTTATCAACGAATAGTCGGTTTGTTAATGGAGGGAAGTATACTACAATAAGCAGGTTCAAAAGGACGCCAGTTCCATTCTCTAGAATGCTGATACTGTTTGGAGTCTTTATAGGCACAGTATGGCAGCAGTCTGAGCCAATGAAATCGGAGAAGAGTTGAGGAGTTGCCAGAGTCTTAATAGGTCAACATAACACGTACGGAAGCGCAACAGAGATGCTCGGTGAATTTAAATGGGGATCTTTGACAGAAAAGCGACTACTTTGATCCTGTGAAACCTTCTATGGTGCAGAATTATTTATTTATTTTTGCATTTGTGATACGGAGTAAACTGTCATATACTTGTCCCGATTTTCCTGTTTTGTAGTTTTTAGCACTGAAGATAACTACGTAGTAATCGAAATCTAGATCTACTGTAATAAAACGCAACCTATCTTATATTTATATGAAGTTAGGGCTAACCGGCCATTGACCTCCTTCTGTGCTGGATGCACACGCATTGCCCGAACTCTTACGGCACTAGGTCAGATTGTCTGCCGCGAGTAATGAGTGTAATGGGCAGGGGCACTACAAATGTAGTGTGTGGACATTAAGTTGGGAATGTGGGTCTTACGGGGAGCATGCAAGGGATAAATCCCTGCAGTCGCAATATTCTCTGTGCCCTCGGTGGCTCAGATGGATCAGCGTGTTCGGTCGAAGGTTAGTCGCCCTCTGTAAGAAGAAATTGAGTAGATGGCTCAACGATGAACTGGAATGGGTCTCATGGGACGTCCGTCTCGAACAAATGGAACGAACAATAATAAAAAAAGCCGGCACGGTAGCTCAGCGTGTTCGGTCAGAGAGCTGCTCGCCCTCTGTAATAAACAACTGAGTAAAGGAATCAACGATCAACTTGAACTGATGTCTTGTGACGTCTGCCCTGACCAAACGCAACGAACAATACCGCACAAAATGAAAAAAAAGAAAAAAGATGGATAGAGCATCTGCCATGTAAGCAAGAGATCCCGGGTTCGAGTCTTGGACGGGGCACACATTTTCAACTGTCCCCCGTTGTTGTATATCAACGCCTGTCACCAGCTTATGGCCTTGATGTAATCATATTTCATTTATCTTATATTTGTACCTGAGTCTCGTGTTTTGTAATTTTTAGCACTGAAGATGACTGTGTAATAGTTGAAATCTAGATCTGCTGTAATAAAACGACGGATTTCGCGATCGATTGCTGTTCTTTTCTCCATTGGCTATGTCTGACTTCGTTGGCGGAGCCACAACCTTCAGTTCTGCTTGCACCGCAAGTTGTCTTTTTGTTTTGGAAACATGAAAATCCGATGGGGCTAAGTCGGGGCTGTATAGAGCATGATCGATGACAGTGAAGCAAAGGCGTCGGATTGTTGAGGATGTTGCAGCGCTCGTGTGTGGTCTGGCATGTTCGTGCTGAAGGAGACGGTACTCCATGTGTGGACGAAGTTTTGTGCCGTTAGAAACTCGATTACAGCATGCTGTTTCTCGCATACCCATATCGATTTGGTAGCTTTGCCTCCAAACCGATCAATCAACCGACTTACTTGCATTGCAAAACTCGAGGTTACGTGCTAGAATAGCGACAGAAGGTAGTTATTTACGTCAGGAAAGTGGGAAAGTTGATCGAGTAATATTTATGAGAGGCAGTATCTCAATCGATATTGATAACAGAATAAAAAATTGTGAAGCTTTCATTTTCAGCGCTCCCTCACGAACTTAGATGTGGGAGTGGCAATTTGAACAGCCAGTCCGAGTACGAAGCTCTTTGAGACACCAGGGCGACACCTCACCCACTTTTTCTTGATACCAGTATTGTACGTAGCGAGGACAACATATCAAGCAGTTAGAGCCCGTCTCATACTTAACAATACTTTAGTCAAAATGAAATAATAAACGGAAAACAAGCCTGTAACAAAATAATAGGATCAGTAACTAAAAATAACATTCTGACTTCGTTATAACACAACTAGTGGCACCAACTATTTACATTGTCACGATGTACTGTTATTGTAGAAAGCGGTACAAGAGGTATACACAATATTAAACCCTCGGTCAGTGTATAACATGAAAAATCCACATAGTCTATCTTTTGCGAATCCTTTGTGGGGACACAGAATTTTCGTCGTCGAAAGATTACCGCTTATCTTTAGCATTTGCTGACACAGAATATGATCAAAATTTAAAAAATCAAAATATATCTTAGCTTTTGTTCTTGTCGACTGCAGAGACTGAAAAAAAATTACGTAACATTTCCTACAGAGTCAGAATCAAATTACATAAAGCATATCACTGTTCTAACGTAGCTTAATTACTGGTTTGTGTGTATATTATACTGTACCCTTACATTAAGTACATTCATAGGGCTTTGCGAACATGAACGAGAAGGAAAATTAGAATTTAAAGCCCCATTGACAACGAAGTCATTAGAGACTGTTGCAAACTCGGAAATTAAATCAAAGAAATTATGCCAATGTCTATCCTATGAAAGAGAAGAGAAACACTGGTATTTTATAATCGAACGTTGCTGCAATGTTTTGCATTTTGACCTTCAGGTAACGGCCATTTTTTCCTACCTTTTCTGTTAAATTGAATGCGTTCTTAAGTAATTATTACCATTTAAATTTGATCAATTTCCGGTGCCTCATGTTTTTACTCGATATTTCATGGACACTTCACATGAGAGGATCACACGAGACTTACAGGATACACCTTTCCACGCTACAGAAAATGGTGCTTTATTTGAAATCGGTTCCACTAAACTATTTTTTGTGAAATGTTGACCAAGAGCTTTCATAATAAACGAATATGGTAAACTCACAAGTAGCGTCCATATAAGTGAGTTACTTTTCGCGTGTTGCATTTGAATCGATACCACAATCAAAATATTTAAAAGAACCTTACATTGTTGAAAAATACATGTCTGTAACCAGAGTTACCTATTTACTGGTGATATTGTTTCTCAAAACGAATCGACAACTTTCGCGGATTTAGTCAGTGTAATTCGCATGTAAAAAGGTTAGCTCATTTTCCCGTCGGCAGTGCATTCTCCGATGAATAAGATAAACCAAGAAGGAAAGAACATGGAGTTGTCAACACGAGAAATAAAAGAGCGCGCGTCTAATTTATGGAAATACTGCCACGCTAACTTCTTCGGCCACTTCTGGTCATTTAAATATTAATATGCGATTCAACGGAGCAAGCTAAGAGAGTCATAAATAACCTCGACAGGAGAGAAAGACAAATATAATTAAGTCGGAAAATGAAACAGAAGAATGAAATATGGCGGCCGGCTTTCAAGACGGGTTTCGGTTATTAATGGGACACGAGACAGTTCTATTTGGGATGAATGCGGCTAGCACACGGTCAGGAGGCGCCTGCGACCTTTCCACTCAAAGACGCTGCAGCCAGAATTTTAAGGAATTAATTGTATCTTCAGCTATAGGTGGTAATAACATAGCCTGTGCATGAAGAATCACATAATTTTGGTAATTTAATTTCATCATAACATTACTCGCACTTCAAAATTAGTTATACAGCTAATGCATTGCAAACCCCATACACAGTTCGATATATATGGGCAATCTTTCAGACTTTCACCTTTAGACATCTCTGTAATATAAAACATTCAGTTTTTGTGTGCAGTAGTCTGAAAATATAAAAAATACTCCGGAAAATTATAAAAAATCTTAATGTGAAAAACATGTTCCGAGGTACGACATAGTTCTGTGCCTAGGAACAAATATTCTATTAAAATTTATAGCGTTTCAGTCGAGTAAATCCCGTCAGTACCGCAGTTAATCATGTATTATTACTCTGCTACACACCAATAAACAGCAAGTGAAATCAAATTAAGTAAAAGTATGATAGAAAACCAGTTAAAAGTTAAAAACATGCATACATACGTACCCGGTGCTTGCAGGTCTTGCAAACCATGCGCTGCTTGCACGAACCACCGCCGCGGAGTGGCTGAGCGGTTTGAAGCGCCATGTGACCGATTGCGCAGCCCCTCCCGCCGGAGGTTTGAATCCTCCCTCAGGCATGAATGTGTGTGTTGTTCGCATAACTTAGTTTAAGTAGTATTGAGTCTAGGGACCGATGACATCATCAGTTTGGTTCAGATGGTTCAAATGGCTCTAAGAACTATGGGACTTAACATCTGAGGTCATCAGTCCCCTAGACTTAGAACTACTTAAACCCAACTAACCTAAGGGCATCACACACATCCATGCCCGAAGCAGAATTCGAAACTGCTACCGTAGCAGCAGCGCGGTTCCGGACTGAAACGCCTAGAACCGCTCGGCCTCAACGGCCGGCTAGCAGTTTGGTCCCTTACCAATTGACACACATTTGAATGTTTTTGTACGAACTGCCTTCATTCCTTTCCGTTTTTCCCTCGGTTCCTCCACTTGTGTTCGTTCGTCATGGCTTCTAGGTCCTTCGCCAGGACATCAAAAAAAAAAAAAAAAAAGGGTCAAATGTGTGTGAAATGTTATGGGAATGATCTGCTAAGGTCATCAGTCCCTAAGCTTACACACTACTTAACCGAAATTATCCTAAGGACCAACACACACACACCCATGCCCGACGGAGGACTCGAACCTCCGCCGGGACCAGCCGCACAGTCCATGACTGCAGCGCCAGGACATCCACCCAGTGCTGCCTTGGTCGTCTTATGGGATAAGCACATTTTGAAACAGAAACTACTAGAAACAAACATAAATTTCTACTTTCAAGACAGGTAAAATTGTTAAGAAATTAACGAAACTCAGTTATTTTACAAATATCCCATTTTCCATGGTAACAGACCTTGTGTTTCAAGGTAGAAGTTGGTGCACTACCGGCGAAGTATGCCTTTACCGTTCACATTTCATGTAAATAGTTTTAAAAGTATATAGAATTTTATACTCCATAAAATTCTGTAACTGAAGAGTTAGCAATATATTTCATATAGCTTTAATGTGCTACACAACACTTAAGCGTGTAGAACTCGAAGTGTTTACAAATACTGCACAGAAAATAATATCATGTCTGTCAACAAGAACAACTGTAGAAAGTGCTGGGAACTGTTTATGGCGGTCTCTAGTTCACATTCTTCCATGTGATTCGAAAATCAGTGAAAGGTCTCTGTTGGATTCCTTTCATGTTTGATTTCTTAAATCTGTTGTCATTTATGGAATAAATTCCTCTTCTAAATTTACTGTGGCGTTTCTGACTATCTGGGAGGAGACTGAGTAGTGGAACGTGTTACTTTTACACGTAAACAAGAACAATCTGTCACACTACTACACTTTAAAACACAGTTTATATGTAATTCATGTCACACAGTCTCATACGGAACCTACATCCGCTTTCTGTTATATACTGTATATGGTAAGATACTGTCATCCCCCTTCCCTTCTGTGTGAGAGGATGAATGATCAAATGTGTTTGTAGTTGCATGCTTGAGCGTAGCAGACAAGGCTGTCTGCTAGAGAACAGTAGGACCAACGTCGGAACAGGTAGCTACGCTTTCTTAAAGCAGAGAGGTTTCTATCCTTAGTATGGTCCTGTCCGTCCGTTGTCATGTTGCTATAGGAAACTGCCCCTCTGGCCCCTTCCGTTTGTCTTTGTGAGCCACCCTCAGGAAGCACGTTCGGTAGTAGGGCAGTGGCAGTCTGGCGGTGGCGAGCGTCTGAAATGGTAAGATCTCCGGCTAAGCGCGTGTCTGCTAAGTCCGTAGGACAATGGATTTGTTAAGTTCGGCCTAACAGAGAATTTAATCACCTTTATTTCGGGTTAGCTCTAAAATATCTAAGGTTATCTTAAATTGCAGCGTAGTGTAATTCTCGTGTGAAGTTCATATTATTTTCCGGTAGTTGCTTTGTCACTACTTTATGAGTAAAGTGGAACCACGTGTTGATCAGTAACTCTAACTAAGATCAATCTTAAGTGCAAATGCTGTGTGATTATAACGTCTCGTCTTGACAATATTTTGCAATATAGCAACTTTTCTTTATGTTCAACCCACGTGGGGTGTACTTTGCGAGACCAGTACCACGTGCTTATATAACTGTTTGACCCGTCAGGTTAACAGTAAGACGTTAGTAACCAGTTCGAGGTTTTTCTTTTGTAAATTGCTTTTCGATCTAATTTATTTTAATTATCAGAATTACTGTGGAGTTATACGCTTTGTGTAAACCAAGTTGACCACGTGAAGCATGTGGTGTAATCATCAAAGTAGCCCTCAACTATTCTTTTCGCGAAGATTTCACAAAGAGTTAATATGAATTTAGTATACCAGTGTGTGGTAATTACATGACGGACAGGATTGTGCTTCGAACGTAATTTCTTTGGGTAAAAATTTGAATCTGTTTGTAGTGGTTAACTTTCTCTTGCATGCGTTTCAACGTTCTTTGTGTGTTGTTTTATGAATGCAGTGTTGTATGCAGACTCCCAATCTTGGCTCCATATTTGATGTGTTCCGTAAGATTTTCACCATCCTAAATAAGGCACCAGCTTGTTACGAATAGAATTTAATATGCTGAAATTTCAATGACCAATCTTAAAAATAAATTTCGAAATATAAACTGATTTCTTTCTTTTTATTTAAATTCTCCTTTATATATATATATATATATATATATATATATATATATATATATATATATATATATATATATATTACCGGTTGTTGTATGACTATTAAAAGATTATCATTAATGTTAGTCTGTTTGGGAATTTGGTAAACCTGGACTAGATACCTGATGAAACAGTTGCTTAGTAATGCAAGATTAACTTCCCCAGACAGCTCACAGCTTTCAACCCGGTTTCATTGTCCATCAGTACCGATTTCATCATAGCAAAATTAAAGTAGCAAGCTTACATCAGTCACTAAACAGAAGTACGAACGAAAAAGCATCATGTATTACTAGATACCCTGTCATCTAGGTATAAGACTCTCCCCTCTCGAACTCCCACAAGACTGACCGTGAACAAAGGCTTCTCACATTGGTAAAAGTGGAAAACTTTAGACATCTCTCAGTGTAGTACTCCAGTACAATTTTCGTGTTACCGTATGTATTGCTGTCATGCTGTTAAAATCTGATCAGGTAAAAAGTACTAAATTAGAAACTCTGGGCTGTACTTTTAATGACAGTTGATTCTAGTAGGTACTAGCAGATGCAGGGAGAAATTACTGCTAATAAACTGATGATAATTCGAAGGAACATAATTCGACCATAGTATTTTACCAGTAGCCCCAGTTTCTCCATTTACCTGTTTCCTTGCAATATACACAGGCAGTCACATCACCGGCCATCCGTGCATGAAATCGCTGAGCACGGCTCCAGACTAACATCAGAACCTGAACACATATTCTTCGCAACAGTTAACAGTCCCCTTTGAAAATAATGTCTGAAAAATAATCTATACAGTTTACAATACAGCTCTACATTTGAAAATTTTTTTTAAGATTGCACCATGTATAGGCATAAAAGTCCTTATAGTAGTACTGGTATGACAGTTTCAAAATTCAAGACACTCCTCTCACACCAAACAAACCTCAACCGCAAAGATTGTACCTTACGTATGAGGGCGGGGGTGCAGGAATCTAACTTGAGGGAGGAGCGGCGATGAAGACGACCTCAGCGGCTATCCAGCCTCGATTACACAACGCTATATCGGTTATGTAACCGTTATCCGTGTGCAAGTGTAGCGTATCGTGACTTGTCTTGCGAAGTATATTTGTAGATGTTGGTGTAGGTCTCATGTTCCACTTACGGCTGTCTTCGTTTATTAAGTAGTATTGCTGTTTCAGGATTTATTTCAGTCGCAAGCACAATCAGTTTGTGCTATTGCATAGTATAAATCCATACTGCTCAACAGCACTAATAAAGTTTACTTTGGAAATGCAACAGCACTTAATCGAGGAAATGATCTGCAAGTGCATATGAGCCCCTCAAGCAGTATGCACAGGCGATAGACCATTTTATCAAGAATCTGAAAAAATTTATTCTGTAGTCTGTAGAAAACACAGAACGAAGAATCGGGGCAATGAATGCTCTTTTCCCCTCCTACTACAATAATGATTCAAATGGCTCTAAGCACTATAGGACTTAATATCTGAGGTCATCAGTCCCCTCGACTTAGAACTACTCAAACCTAACTAACCTTAGGACATCACACACATCCATGCCCGAGGCAGGATTCGAACCTGCGACCTTAGCAGCCGCGTGGTTCCGAACTGAAGCGCCTAGAACCGCTCGGCAACAGCGGCCGGCTACACTTATAAATGTTTGGCAAGATCTCACAGCCATTCATATGTAAGAATATTTTTTTCAGTTGCTCTTTCATTTCATATATTCTTTATAACTGTAAACTGAAAGTAATAAATGTTACAAAGCCTTAAAACCGCGATATTCATTTTGAAACTACTGATACTTTCTCCCAAGTTAGGGAAAGAAAGGAAGAAAAAGGAACAGCGGTAGGAGGAGGGCCGGCGGTTGTGACCGAGCGGTTCTAGGCGCTTCAGTCCGGAACCACGCGGCTGCTACGGTCGCAGGTCCGAATTCCTGTATCGGGCATGGAGTTGTGTGATGTCCTTAGGTTAGTTAGGCTTAAGTAGTTCCAAGTCTAGGGGACTGATGACTTCAGATGTTAAGTCCCATCGTGCTTAGAGCGATTTGAACCATTTTTTACCAGTGTGTCTGGAGTAGTTGTTTCCACAACTGTTTCAATACTGTTTCTCAAGTCGACTGTGTCACCTGGTAGCGAAGGCTTGTACGCGACCCTTTATGAAAGCACGAAGGTAAAAATCGCATGTCATCAGATTAGGTGGACGTAGATGCCATGCCAAACAAGCTCTGTCATCTGGCCCCTTGTAGTGATTGCAGCAGTCGGGTATAACGCCGTTCAACCAGTCGTATATCCGAAGTTGACTCTCGGCGCGGTGGCTGATGACGACCGTAAAGGCATTTCCATTTACAGTCGCTGCCATCAGCCACCGCTCCGAGAGTCAAAATAGTTGGAGCGAATAATACTGAGTTATGCCGGTGAGGCAGCGAACCATCTTCCTGCCAAATTGAGTTTTGTGGTTCAGCTTCTTACAAGATAAGAAACACAAGTTACAGTTACTTCACCGGAAAACAAAGGCCCATAAACTTTCCACTGGGATAGGGCACAGCAAGTATTAAGTTTAGGGGAGGCTCATTACAACTGTACCATCTTGTGGGGATTTGCACACATCCGCACATGTGTGTGTTCACATTTCCACTTTGGTGAAATGTCGATTCACCACTGAAGACGACACGATCCAGAAAAATCTTGTAGAAACATTTCGTTTGCAAAGTTGGCAACTAAAGCATAGCATTGGAGCTTGTAATAACTACAAACGGTAAGGATATAGTTATAAGCGTCTCCTTAAATGTCTCCACAATGACGTTACTGGAACTGTTAATTCATGACTACCCTTCTGAACTGATTTCTTGGGCTGTGCGGAAAGACTCTCACTCGCTCGACAAGTTTTCCAGTCACTCTTGGTCATCTCGTACTCTTGCCTTTTTCAAAAACAGCCGGTGTCGTCACACTCATGATACCATCCTTAATACCACATGAAGGTTTACAATGGACCTCACTACGGAATACGTTTCATTACAACAACAAATACAGTCCTTGCAGACTTACAACCCGAAAAGCCTTCTGTTCACTAGTTGCCATCTTTGCTACTAGCACTTTCTTACGGAAGACGCAGGAAACAGTGCTTGAGCAATCGCACAGTTACACAAACATCTTACCTCTCAGACAAGGTCAAGGAGAAGGCACGAACCTTATTTCGGAAGCTGGACATGATACGCGACAGTACACCACAACTCACCACATTAGGTACGGTAGAACCCTCACGCGACCACAAATATTAAGTACCGAGGGCGATAGTATTTGAGCCCCCGTAAATGTTATCCTTACGTATTTCTACATAATGTACGGACATAAAGTCCCTTAGCACTTCTACACACTGTTTTCAAACACATACCAAAAGCAGCGAGTTAAATGACCCGTCTGTGTGCCCAAACTAAAGCTGATGGAAGAATAAATAAATAAAACGAAGTTGAACAGACTTCAGTACCACCACACACAAAAAAAGTTTATTGTTTGTAACTGTAGGTTGAATGTAATGAATGCTACAAAACCTTTAAACCCAGATATTCATTTTGAAACACCTGGTATTCTCCCACTAGACTTCCAGATACCAGTGCGGCGAGATTTACGGCTTTTCCCGGAAATGGGTTTACCCCGGGCTCATTGTATTTGCTCTCGCGTCGTCTTGTTTCAACATTTGCAAGAGAGGCCGCAGCAAACCAAATGAGGTAGCGACGCATGTAGCGTCCGAGTCTCCATACAATTTACCGTGATCATTGCACCTGGCCGTTAGTCGGGAACTAGTTGCCGTATACGAGCGTATTGCCGGATCGAAACGTTGCCAGTCTCTTATTAGTTCCGAAATAGAAAGCGTGAGGGAGGGCAGTACACCCATCTTACGTAAAAGCTAAAACATAGATTTACTTCAGTACTGGTCTTGACATTTCACAACTTCCATTCGCAGTTTTCAATTGTTAGTCATCTTTCTAAAAGAAAAAGAAAAATAAATTAAATAAAAAAACTCGTTTTTGATACGCGTTCTCGGAGAGGTCATATTACAATTTAAAATTTTTTAAAAATCCGCGTATGTAACCAAATATTGCGACAGTTTAATAAGACACAAACCAATTTAAAACGCAGATAAGACTTTCACTTGATGTAATGGTAGACATTTTTCCTTTAAAGGAATAACTGCTACGCAATGTCGTTAAATTAAAGGTAGTTCCTCTGTAGTATTTTGCTTACGTGCTCGTTTTAAGATTTTTGACTCACATTGATTAATTATCTACGGCAACGATCAAAAGTGGAATTGAATGAAATGCATGGATTTTTTGGGGGGTCATCAGTCTGATGACTGGTTTGATGCTGCCCACCACGAATTAGTCTCCAGTGCCAACCTCTTCATCTCAGAGGAGTACTTGCAACCTAAGTCCTCAATTATTCGCTGGATGCATTCCAATCTCAGTTTTAGCTCTCTACAGCCCCCTCAAGTACGATGGAAGTTATTACCTCATGTCTTAACAGATGTCATCATCCTGTCCCTTCTCCTTATCAGTGTTTTCCACATACTCCTTCCCTCTCCGTTTCTGCGCAGAACCTCCTCCACCTTATGAGTTCACGTAATTTTGAAATTTCGTTTGTAGCACCACATCTCAAATGCTTCGATTCTCTTCTGTTCAGGTTTTCCCGCAGTCCACGTTTCACTGCCATACAATGCTACACTCCTGGAAATTGAAATAAGAACACCGTGAATTCATTGTCCCAGGAAGGGGAAACTTTATTGACACATTCCTGGGGTCAGATACATCACATGATCACACTGACAGAACCACAGGCACATAGACACAGGCAACAGAGCATGCACAATGTCGGCACTAGTACAGTGTATACCCACCTTTCGCAGCAATGCAGGCTGCTATTCTCCCATGGAGACGATCGTAGAGATGCTGGATGTAGTCCTGTGGAACGGCTTGCCGTGCCATTTCCACCTGGCGCCTCAGTTGGACCAGCGTTCGTGCCGGATGTGCAGACCGCGTGAGACGACGCTTCATCCAGTCCCAAACATGCTCAATGGGGGACAGATCCGGAGATCTTGCTGGCCAGGGTAGTTGACTTACACCTTCTAGAGCACGTTGGGTGGCACGGGATACATGCGGACGTGCATTGTCCTGTTGGAACAGCAAGTTCCCTTGCCGGTCTAGGAATGGTAGAACGATGGGTTCGATGACGGTTTGGATGTACCGTGCACTATTCAGTGTCCCCTCGACGATCACCAGTGGTGTACGGCCAGTGTAGGAGATCGCTCCCCACACCATGATGCCGGGTGTTGACCCTGTGTGCCTCGGTCGTATGCAGTCCTGATTGTGGCGCTCACCTGCACGGCGCCAAACACGCATACGACCATCATTGGCACCAAGGCAGAAGCGACTCTCATTGCTGAAGACGACACGTCTCCATTCGTCCCTCCATTCACGCCTGTCGCGACACCACTGGAGGCGGGCTGCACGATGTTGGGGCGTGAGCGGAAGACGGCCTACCGGTGTGCGGGACCGTAGCCCAGCTTCATGGAGACGGTTGCGAATGGTCCTCGCCGATACCCCAGGAGCAACAGTGTCCCTAATTTGCTGAGAAGTGGCGGTGCGGTCCCCTACGGCACTGCGTAGGATCCTACGGTCTTGGCGTGCATCCGTGCGTCGCTGCGGTCCGGTCCCAGGTCGACGGGCACGTGCACCTTCCGCCGACCACTGGCGACAACATCGATGTACTGTTGAGACCTCACGCCCCACGTGTTGAGCAATTCGGCGGTACGTCCACCCGGCCTCCCGCATGCCCACTATACGTCCTCGCTCAAAGTCCGTCAACTGCACATGTGGTTCACGTCCACGCTGTCGCGGCATGCTACCAGTGTTAAAGACTGCGATGGAGCTCCGTATGCCACGGCAAACTGGCTGACACTGACAGCGGCGGTGCACAAATGCTGCGCAGCTAGCGCCATTCGACGGCCAACACCGCGGTTCCTGGTGTGTCCGCTGTGCCGTGCGTGTGATCATTGCTTGTACAGCCCTCTCGCAGTGTCCGGAGCAAGTATGGTGGGTCTGACACACCGGTGTCAATGTGTTCTTTTTTCCATTTCCAGGAGTGTATACTCCAAACGTACATCCTCGGAAATTTTTTCTTCATATTAAGGCCTGTGTTTGATACTAGTATACTTCTCTTGGGCAGGAATGCCCTTTTTGCCATTGTTAGTCTGCTTCTAATGTCCTCTTTGCTCCGTCCTTCATTGGTTATTTTACTGCCTAGGTACCAGTATTCCTTAATTTCATCTACTTCGTGTCCATCAATCCTGATGTTAAGGTTCTCGCTGTTCTGATTTCTACTACTTCTCATTACTTTCGTCCTCCTTCGATTTACTCTCAATCCATATTCTGTACTCATTAGACTGTTCATTCCATTCAGCAGATCATGTAATTCTTCCTCGCCTTCACTCAGGATAGCAATGTCATCAGTGAATCGTGTAAATGATAGCCTTTCACCTTGAATTTTAATTCCACTTCTGAACCTTTCTCTTAGTTCCGTCACTGCATCTTCGATGTACACCCTAATCCGAGGACTTCGTTCTTGGTCGTTAACTCTCACTATTCTCTCTTGGCTCTTGTACATACTGAATATTACCCGTCTCACTCTATAGCTTACCCCTATTTTTCTCAGAATTTCGAATATCTTGCAACATTTTGTACTGTCAAACGCTTTTTCCATGTCGACAAATCCTATAACCATGTCTTGGTTTCTCTTTACTCTTGCTTCCATTATTAACCGCAATGTCGGAATTACCTCTCTCTTACTGCTACCTTTTCTAAAGCGAAACTGATTGTGATTTAGCACATACTCAATTTTCTTTTCCATTCTTCTGTATATTATTCTTGTCAGCAACTTGGATGCATGAGCTGTTACGATGATTGAGCGATAATTCTTGCACTTGTCATCTCTTGCAGTCTTCGCTATTGTGTGGATGATATTTCTTCCAAAGTCAGATGGTATGTCGCTAGCCTCTCTCATTCTACACACCAAAGTAGATAGTCGTTTTGCTGCCACTTCCCACAATGATTTCAATTATTCTGATGGCATGTTATCTGTCCCTTCTGCCTTATTTGATCTTAAGTCCTCCAAAGCTCTCTTAAATTGTGATTCTAATACTGGATCCCCTGTCTCTTCTAAATTGACTCCTGTTGCACCCTTACATTAAATATTTTGACTTTCCTTTATGCTGAGTCTGTCCTTCTGAAAATCATTTCTTTTTGATTTCTTCACATTTCTTCTTAGCTTCTCTGCCCTTCCATTTCATTGCATGCCTCAGCGATTTGTATTTCTGTATTCCTGAGTCTCCCGGAACATTTTTGTACTTCCTCCTTTCATTGATCAACTGAAGTATTTCTTCCATTACCCATAGCTTCTTCGCAGTTACCTTCTTTGTACCTATGTTTTTCTTCCCAACTTTTGTGATGACCTTTTTAGAGATGTCCATTCATCTTCAACTGTACTGGCTTCTGAGATATTCCTTATTGCATTATCTATAGCCTTAGGGAACTTCAAGCGTATATCGTCATTTCTTAGTAGTGCCGTATCCCACTTCTTTGCGTATTGGTTCTTCCTGACTAATATCTTAAACTTCAGCCTGCTCTTCATCACTACTATATTGTGATCCGAGTCTATATGTGCTCCAGGGTATACCTTACAATCCAGTATCTGATTTCGGACTCTCTGTCTGACTATGATGTAATCTAACTGAAATCTTTCCGTGTCAACCGGCCTATTCCAAGTATACGTCCTACCGTTGTGATTCTTGAACAGAGTATTCCCTATTACTATCAGAAATTTATCACAGAACTCGATTAGTCTTTCCCCTCTCTCGTTCCTTGTTCCAAGCTAATATTCTCCTGTAATCTTTTCTTCCATTCCTTCCCCTACAATTGCATTCCAGTCCCCCCCCCCCCCCCCCCACGTCTATTAGATTTTCATCTCCCTTTGTACTGTATTACCATGTCAGTATTATCATATACATTCTCCATCTCTTCATCTTCAGCTTGCGACGTCGGCATGTACACCTGAACTATCGTTGTCGTGGCTGTTTTGCTGTCAATTCTGACAAGAACAACCCTGTCACTGAACTGTTGACAGTAACACACCCTCTGCCCTACCTTCCTATTCGTAACGAATCCTACTGCCGTAATATCATTTTCTGCTGCTATTGATATTACCCTATATTCATCTGACCAGAAATCCTTATCTTCATCCCATTTCACTTCACTGACTCCTACTATATCTAGATTGATCCTTTGCATTTCCCTTTTCAGATTTTTTAGTTTCCCTTCCACGTTTAAGCTTATGACATTCCACGCCTTACTCGTAGAACGCTATACTTTCGCTGATTATTCAGTCTTTTTCTCATGGTCACTTCCTCCTTGGTAATCCCGTCCCGGAGATCTAACGGGGGGCTATTCCAGAATCTTTTGTCAACAACGGAGAGATCATCATGACACTTTTTCAATCCTTTGGATACACGTTATTTGTCTATAATGTAGTGGTTTCCCATTGCCTTCTGCACCCTCATGCCATTGACCATTGCTGATTCTTCCGCCTTTAGGGGTAGTTTCTCAGACCTACGACAAGAGAGTGGCCTGAACCTCTGTCCGTTCCTCCGCCCTCTTTGACAAGGCCATTGAGAGAATAGGAATGACTTCTTATGTCTGAAGTCTTTGACCGCCAATGCTGATTATTAATTAAAATTTAAATAACGCCGTGTTGCGAACCCGAGACCGACAATGTTTTGATTACTAATCAAAGACGCTAGACCTAGACCACCTAGTTGTAGTGAAAGTGAATAAAGGTATGACCGAGCTGTGAAGTGAGCGCTTGTAGAAGAGAGTACACGAGATTATTTTCACCATTGCCCAAATGCTGTGCCCGAAAGCAAGGAAGTGAATTCCCAGGGTGGCTTTTACTTGGCAGTTTAGTCTATTGTTAAGAAGTTGCACTGAGGGTTGTAACAGATATCAGTGGAGGTCAGCTGACAGTCAGTAGATTAATTCTGAGCTCCAATATCAAAGGTAAGCTGCGAAGGAAGTGAGTTCGTTCATTGTATGGTGATGACGAATTAGTTTGTTCACGGCCCATTTTACTTCTTGCATGTACCAATGGAAGAACAAACATGGAGACTAAAGATCGAGCTAAGTACCACTCATGTAGTGTGTACTCGCAATAGCTTGTGGCGTGTGTTCGCATGTAGCACTTACGCGAATTGAATTTTTTTCATTATAAGTTACTGATAACGACAACTCAAATATCCGTGAGAGAGATAACGTAAAATTTTTGATATCCCAACTTTTTCAGTTTCTTTTTGTTATTTATCGTTTGATTATGCCAGTCTCTGTATCTCATAGTAGCATTTGGAGTCAGCAACTTGCGTGTTTTTGCCCTCTGTTGCTCCCTCTAGGTACCATAGAAGTTTTTCCTTGATGTCTTAACACCTGCCCTATCATACAGTCCCTTCTTATGATCAATCTAACGATGAACCCTCTTTGTCTGCACTCATTTGCTTCTTATGTCCTTCTTGCTTTGTCCTTTCTTCCTTATTTGGCTTTCAAGATACTTCCTCAACGACAGGGTCTCAATTTTGATATTAAATGGACTGGTGACTTCATATCTAACACACCTCATTCCTTCCGCCTTTCTCTTGCTTACTCTCAGTCTAGAGCCTGTGCTCATTACACTACTCATTCTATTTAATATTACAAGGCCAATTGATTAACAGACGGCTGAAAGAATGAAGAATTTTAATAGATTCCGCATATTTATACAACTGATTAACATTTATATTTACGAATATCTGCCTAACCCTTGAATTTTGTTTTTAAGCACATGTGACTAGTGGTGTTTGTACCATGGCAATGGACAGATAACGAATGTGTAAATGCCACTGTCTGAGAATAAATATACAAGCACAACGGACTGATAAAGAATATTCATTTAACGGTGCAATGGATATAATTCACTGTTATTTTACCAAAACGGTCCACACAAATAACGTTTCTAATTGCGTAAGAGTACCACACTGTCAGCTTTATTGTCCTGTATCTAATCACACTTCGAACACTGTAGCAGTCCTTCAGAGTTAACGCACAGATTTTCACCTCCGTCTGATTCTGATTGCAGTTCACGTCATACCGGAATAAAGCTGAAGAAAAGGGATGCCGTGCTACACCTTGTAACCAGTAATCGTGCGATGGATTGACTCGATCCTGACCAAGTGGTCAAAAACTTTCATCATTTGAACTAAGTATTTCCTTACTAACTGTTTGGATGAAATATTGGATTAATCTCCATACAGAAGAAATCGTATCCCGCGAACATAGGCTGTATGTGGTGGATGTGTGTGACACAAATCTTCATTACAGGATAACAAAACACAAGATGAGAATATTCCTACAGAAGTCCAATGGCATGTCTCTCATAGTTTGTAGAGATCAGCTTGAATAATCTTTCGGTTGCTACTCCCCTTCCCGTCAATTACGTAGGGACTTCAGAAAGTAAGCTTCACATGTCGCCCCATGCTGTGTTCTATCGTTAGAAGAGAGTGCATCTTACACGTGTTCCAAACACACAGTTCTGCTATGAGACTGATAAAAGTAGCATCACTGTGTGCGGATGACATAGCACAGCTACTGTTAAGTTTACGCCAAAGTTGAAGTGCTTCGGACAGTATGAGTCTTGTAGTCAAAACGTCTTATTTGCACACAGATATATTGTGAAATTCTGGCGGTATGTGGATGGCTCTGAGCACTATGGGACTCAACTGCTGAGGTCATTAGTCCCCTAGAACTTAGAACTAGTTAAACCTAACTAACCTAAGGACATCACAAACATCCATGCCCGAGGCAGGATTCGAACCTGCGACCGGAGCGGTCTTGCGGTTCCAGACTGCAGCGCCTTTAACCGCACGGCCACTTCGGCCGGCCTCGCGGTATATGGATCAGATACAGACTGCGTCCAGGCGTAGTCAAATGGTGACAAAAATTTTTCTAAAGCCGCAGAAGCATAGATGTTGCTGATCCGCCACATAGTTCAGACCATACGACTTCCATCTTTTCGGAAAGCTGAAAGAACATCTGAAACAGAATTTCCGACTTTCATACTGTGGTCCTCGAGAGGCTCCGTGACCAAAGAGAATTTCTGTTGCCGAACAACTGAACGATTGTTAGAATGTTCGATCCGTTGTTTACAGAGAGTTAAAAAAAATCGTTCAAATGGCTCTAAGCACTATGGGGCTTAACATCTAAGGTTGTCAGTCCCCTAGACTTAGAACTACTTGAACCTAACTAACCTAAGGACATCACACACATCCATACCCGAGTCAGGATTCGAACCTGCGACAGTAGCAGCAGCGCGGTTCCGGACTGAAGCGCCTAGAACCGCTCGGCCACAGCGGCCGGGTACAGAGAGTTAGTGACAATACTGAGAGATAGTTTCACGTATTCGTGTCATTCTGAAGTGTAGTACAGTAATCAGGAAGTTACTTGGTCCGCCATGTATTCAACTTACTTTTTGGTGTTCCCACACGGTTTATAAATTTTGAAGGAAAGTTGTGTACGCCATTTGATTTCTTACAAGTTCTCCATAGCTCTTTCAGTAGAACAGTAGAACCATTCTATCTTCCAACCTGACACCCATTTCTTTTCTGGCACATCAGCATATACTTCGGCCGGCCGAAGTGGCCGTGCGGTTAAAGGCGCTGCAGTCTGGAACCGCAAGACCGCTACGGTCGCAGGTTCGAATCCTGCCTCGGGCATGGATGTTTGTGATGTCCTTAGGTTAGTTAGGTTTAACTAGTTCTAAGTTCTAGGGGACTAATGACCTCAGCAGTTGAGTCCCATAGTGCTCAGAGCCATTTGAACCATTTTCAGCATATACTTCCTGCCTCGTAGACGTCCTTGAGGTGCTCTTTTCGCCTATCTGCTCTCTTCTCTGCGTTTAATAGCAAAATTCGGTTTGCACTCTTAATGTTTATGCCCTTGCTTTAAATTTCACAGAAAGTTGTTTAAACGTTTGCGTATGCTGTAGCTGTCATTCCAAAGACTATTTTTTTCCTTCACATTTTTCGAGTGGCAATTGCACTTTAATTCCACTTCACTCGAGAGTGGTGTATTCTTTTCTTTTTCTGAAATTGTTTTTGAAGGCAGCACAGAACAGAGAAGCGAACACAGTAACGCAGCTTGCAATCAATGCTTGCACTTCCCTTACGCTAATCGAATGCTTGCGATGCCATGCAACCAGCACCATACGTCCATGGCAACAGAAGCTCATAGCTTTTGCAATTAACTACGTCCTAAAGCACACCGACAATGACTGCCAGCGCAAATATTTCAAATATTTTAGATTACTTGAGCGACCTGCGGTGTACGTGCCAAACACACCACAGGAAAAAAAAAACGGGTAGTACACTCATTTAGAGATTTCCAGTTCACTCAAGATTTGTTGTTGCCACAGTGCATATGGAGTACACGAAACGATTAAATGTGCGGATGAATAGCGCAGACGGTTCTGATGTAACAGGTATCGACCCTCGCTGATACAGCCTTATTACTAAGTAGTATAGACTCCAAGGGCGGCTGTGCAGGAGCTATCTGCAGCATCTAGTCGATCGTACAGGTGGCGAATACTGTCCTGGGATACGATCTGTCACGTCTGCTCGACCTGTTTACGTAGTTTCGTAAGAATTATTGGTTGGTGAGTCGCATGAGTCACTTCTCGTCCCATCATATCCACACGTGCTCGATTGGAGACAAGTCCGGAGATTGTGCTGGCAAGGGAAGTTGTTTCAGAGCACTTTGAGTTTATAGGCAATGTGTAGGCGAATAACGGGTCTAACAACATTCTGCATGTACCGAGCTTCGGTTAGCGTCCCCTCGAGAAACATCAAAGGCGAAGGAGAGTTGTTGCTTATCGAATCCCAGACATAAGGCGTCGGCCAGTTAGTCTTGGACGAATGCTCTCTACGACGTACGGGCGACCGACAATCACTCGCGTGCAGGCAGAATCTGCTTTTATCGCTGAAGACCACACCGCGCCATTCCATCTTCCGACGCCAAAGTCGAGCCGTGTTCGTCGATGCCGTCACGCGAATGGGAGACGGGCTAGAGGTGTGCGTACCCATAGTTTCACTGCTAATAACCGGTTGACAACAGTCCGTGTTGACACGGACCCGCCAGGGTAGCCGAGAGCGCTAACGCGCTGCATCCTGGGCTCGGGTAGGCGCGCCGGCCCCGAATCGAATCCGCCCGGCGGATTAACGACGAGAGCCGGTGTGCCGGCCAGCCTGATTATGGTTTTCAGACGGTTTTCCACATCCCGCTAGGTGAATACCGGGCTGGTCCCCACGTTCCGCCTCCGTTACACAGCTCGCAGACATCTCAACACATTCACACTATTTCATGGGCTCCACTAGACACAAACAGTTGGGGTACTCTAATTTCGTCCTGGGGGATACAGGGTGGCGGCAGGAAGGGCATCCGGCCACCCCTTACAATTAACATGCCAAATCCGGGTAACCATGGACGACCCTGCGTAGCTGTGGAACAAGGCGCAAATGATGGATAGATAGAACAGTCCGTGTTGACACAAGTGAATCGTGGGGTCACAAGTCCTCTTATCTGAACTGTTGTAGCGGTACGATACGCCACTGGTGTTCTTACAATACGACGTTCCTGGCGATCGTCTGTTTTGCGTGGACAGCAAGTGCCTCGTCTACGGGTTTGAGAACGCTCACTTGAGCTCTGATACCAGCATCGCTGCACAACTGACGCAGCACGTCCAGGTTGCGTGGCAATCCTCCGAAAGGACCATCCCGCCATTCGTAAGGCCGCGATTTGGTCCCTTTCAAACTCGATCAGTGGGCTATAGCAAGCATGGGTGTGTCTCCGTGACACGGTTGCCTGCTTGCTTCGCACGTTTGCACCACACTAAGCCTTCTGGCTGTAAGCATTCCCTGTTAAAGATGACGCCCTGATAGCTGTGCCACTACGCATTCTGTCGGCGGACGATGATGAAACCATTATCAGTACATCCACTATCCCCCCAGGTGGCCTTTGCCATCACTGAATCAAAATCGAAGTTGTCTTTCCAGGTTTCTTCCCGGCAGTGTAGCAGGGAAGAAGCCCTTAGATCATCGATAGATGCAAAATGCAAAGGCGGGCAAGTTGATTAATGTGGTTGAGAATTAGACTCACTTTCTCCATCGTTCTTATGCCCAATGGCGATGTTTCTGTGCCCAAGCTTATCACTAACGCCTTCTAAACTAAATATGTTCCGGACAGAGGCATCTGTGCTTCTTTGTGATAAGATGCATCTGGACGCTCTTCTGTTGTCTAGCAGAACTGACTTTGCGAGGGTTTCGGGCCTTTTATTAGCCAACAGCCCCATACTGTCATTAACAAGCCTGTTGACTCTAGGTGTGATTGTTCCGCACCTCGAAGAAGTCGTGGTTCACCCGTGAGACGGTATTACGCAACGGTCCCAGTGCTTTCATGACGTCAAAGGTCAAGTCTCACAATTTCGAGCACACACGGTCCATCACCATCAAAATTGCTATCGTCCAGCATATTTCTCATCCTGTGCTATGATCTCACGATGTTGGCCAGTACAAGGCCAGAGATCCTTCTTAAGTGTCACACTAAACTGTTTCATTCAGTGAGGCGAGAAATGATACATCGCAACAGATATCTTTAATTTAATGGCTCTTGGGTTTGCCTCTCTCCTTTTTGAAACACATTCTCCCAAAGGCCATATCAGATATGAAAACGAAATAGCAATGCATGTAATAAAATATTGCGTTACTTGCATAAGACAATAACAGTTTTAGAAATCAGAAAAACCTACTTGGTCTAATGAAAGATATTTTGCCCTTAAAGGGTCAACTACTATGAAATAATGAACTAAAGGATGTAATTCTATAGTATACTTTTAAACGGCTTGGATCCAGATATTTGCCTAACATTGTTTAAAAGTCTAAGAAAGTGATCGAAAGCGGCGGGGACGGAATTAACATGTGGTGTCAGTTGTTCTGGAACTGAATATTTATATATAAACTGACAAATGAAGTAGCCTCTTTTCGAGAATTGCTCAGATATTTCAAATGTTCATAAAGTTGGCATGGGACTAAGAAGGCTTTCACTTGCTATTTTAGCCTACATCTACATCTACATGGATACTCTGCAAATCACATTTAAGTGCCTGGCAGAGGGTTCATCGAGCCACCTTCACAATTCTCTATTATTCCAATCTCGTATAGCGCGCAGAAAGGACGAACACCTACATCATTCTGTACAAGCTCTGATTTCCCTTATTTTATCGTGGTGATCGTTTCTCCCTAGGTAGGTCGGTGTCACAAAATATTTTTGCATTCGGATGAGAAATTCGTGAGAAGATTCCGTCGCAACGAAAAACACCTTTCTTTTAATGATGTCCAGCCAAAATCCTGATCATTTCAGGGCCAACCCCTTAAATATTTCGCGATAACACATAACGTGCTGACCTTCTCTGAACTTTTTCGATATATTCCGTCTCTCCTGCCTGGTAAGGATCCCACACTGCGCAGCAGTGTTCTAAAAGAGGTGTAGGCAGTCTCCTTAGTAGATCTGTTACATTTCCTAAGTGTCCTGCTGTAAAACGCAGTCTTTCGTTAACCTTCCCACAACATTTTCTGTGTGTTCCTTCCAATTTAAGAAACTTCGCTGACTACTGAAATTGAAATCTGTCGAAGTGAGGTGACGTGTATTGTACACTATGTGATTAAAAGTATCTGGACACCCCCGAAAATATTAAGTGCATTGTGCTGCCATCTACTGCCAGGTACTCCATATCACCTACCTCAGTAGTCATTAGACATCGTGAGTGAGCAGAATGGGGGGTCCCACGGTACCCAAGGGCTTCGAAGGTGGACAGCTGATTGGGTTTCACTTTTGTCATATGTCAGGACGCGAGGTTTCCACATTCCTAAACATCTATAGGTCCACTGTTTCCGATGTGATAGTTAAGTGGAAACGTGAAAGGACACTTACAGCACAAAAGCGTACAGGCCGACCTCGTCTGTTGACTTATAGATACCGACGACAATTGAATACGGTCGTAATGTGTAATGGGAAGACATCTATCCAAATCATCACACTGGAATTACAAACTGCATCACGATCCACTGCAAGTACTATGACAGTTAGGTGGGAGGTTCATGGTCGAGCGGCTGCTCTTATGTCACACGCACGCCGATACATGCCAAACCAGGCCTTGCTTGGTGTAGGAGCGTAAAAATTGGACGATTGAACAGTGGCAAAACGTTTTGTGGAGTGACGAATCACGGTACACAATGTGGCGCTCCTATGACAGGGTGTGGGTATGGCGAATGCCCGGTGAAGGTAATCGGTCAGCTTGTGTAGTGCCAACAGTAAAATTCGAACGCGGTGGTGTTATGGTGTGGTCGTGTTTTTCATGGACGGGGCTTGCACCTCTTGTTGTTTTGCGTGGCACTATCACAGCACAGGCCTACACTGATGTTTTAAGCACCTTCTTGCTTCCCACTGTTGAAGAGCAATTCGAGGATGGCGACTCCATCTTTCAACACGATCGAGCACCTGTCCATAATGCACTGCCTGTGGCGGAGTGACTACACGAAAATAACATCCCTGTAATGGAGTGGCCTGCACAGAGTCCTACATGCATCTTATAGAACAGATTTGGGATGTTTTGGAACGCCGACTTCGTGCCAGGTCTCATCGACCGACATCATTACCTCTCCTCAGTGCAGCTCTTCGTGAAGAATGGGCTGCCATTCCCCAAGAAACCTTCCAGCACCAAACGTATGCTTGCGAGAGTGGAAGCTTACATCAAGGCTAAGGGTGGGCCAACATCATACTGAATTCCAGCATTACCGATGGAGGGCGCCACGAAATTGTCTTTTTCAGCCTCGTGTCCGGATACTTTGATCACATAGTGTGTATAATGAAATAATTTTGGGATCCGTTACCAAAGACAGCTCTAATATACAAATTAAAATGTAGATTAAAGTAAACTACCTTTTCCTCATTATCGACATATGAGTAATTGAAGGAGATCTTCTTTTCTCTTCATTTTAGCTACGTAAGGAGCCAATTTAAACTTGGTAGTTAGCGTGATGTTTTTAGTCTTCTTATCCTCACAAAACATCTCACTAGTTCATGTTTTCTGGGAAATTTCATACTATACTGACCAGCCAGAACATTATGACCACCTGTTTAATGGGTGGTATGTACATCTTCGGCACGGGTAACAGCGGCGACGCGTCGTGCCCTGGAAGCAATGCGGCCTTGGTAAGACGCTGGAGAGAGTTGGCGCCACATCTGCACACACGGCCACCTAATTCCCATAAATTCCGGGAAGGGGGCGCTGATAACACCAGAACAAGATCTAGAAAACGACGGATTTCGACTTCTAGACGTAGATAACTGAACAATTCTCCCAATAAATACAGAAGTACGGGTATTTACAAGAGCATCAGATGTTCTTCACTCAAGAGCAGCCACTTCCATTTCCGAGATGTATTCGATCGGGTTGAGATCTGTGTGTGTGTGTGGGGGGGGGGGGGGGGTCATCTTATCAACTGGAACTCGCCACTGTGTTCTTCGAACCATTCCATCACACGCCTGGTCTTGTACCATGGCGCATTATCTTACTGAAAAATGCCGTTGGGGAATATCATTGCAATGAATGGGTGTACGTCGTCTGCAACAAGTGTTCGATAATCCTTGACCGTCATGGCGCCCTGCAAGGGCTGCGCTGGACTCATGGATTCCCACGTGGACGTCTCCCAGAGCATAATGGAGCCGCCGCCAGCTTGTCACAGTCCCGCAATACAGGTGTCAAGAAGCTGTTCCCCTGAGAGACGACGGATTCACGCCCTCCCAACGGCATGATTAAGAAATTATCGGGACTCAGAGCATGCAACTCTCTGCCACTGTTCCAACGTCCAGTGCCGATGGTCACGTGTCCATTTCAGTTGTAGTTGCCCATGTCGTGGTGTTAACATTGGTACATCCGTGGGTCGTCGGCTGCGGTGGCCCATCGTTAGGAGTGTTCGGTGCACTGTGTGTTCAGATACACTTGCACGCTGTCAAGCATTAAAGTCTGATGTTAGTTCCGGAACAGTTCGCCGCCTGTCCTGTTTTATCAGTCTTCCGAGCCTTCGACGTCCGACATCGGTAACGAGGAGTGGCCGCCTAATTCCTCGACGTCAGGACATGGTTTCACCCTGGTTTCGCCAAGTGTTGAAGACACTTATATCAGTATTCCTCAAACACCCGATAAATTGTGTAGCTTCCGAAAGGCCCATGCCGAGCCTCCGTGCCATCAGAATCTGCGCTCGGTGAAACTCAGGTAGAGAGCGCGCTTTCCGGATTCTACAGGGTGTTTCAAAAATGACCGGTATATTTGAAACGGCAATAAAAACTAAACGAGCAGCGATAGAAATACACCGTTTGTTGCAATATGCTTGGGACAACAGTACATTTTCAGGCAGACAAACTTTCGAAATTACAGTAGTTACAATTTTCAACAACAAATGGCGCTGCGGTCTGGGAAACTATAGTACGATATTTTCCACATATCCACCATGCGTAGCAATAATATGGCGTAGTCTCTGAATGAAATTACCCGAAACCTTTGACAACGTGTCTGGCGGAATGGCTTCACATGCAGATGAGATGTACTGCTTCAGCTGTTCAATTGTTTCTGGATTCTGGCGGTACACCTGGTCTTTCAAGTGTCCCCACAGGAAGAAGTCACAGGGGTTCATGTCTGGCGAATAGGGAGGCCAATCCACGCCGCCTCCTGTATGTTTCGGATAGCCCAAAGCAATCACACGATCATCGAAATATTCATTCAGGAAATTAAAGACGTCGGCCGTGCGATGTGGCCGGGCACCATCTTGCATAAACCACGAGGTGTTCGCAGTGTCGTCTAAGGCAGTTTATACCGCCACAAATTCACGAAGAATGTCCAGATAGCGTGATGCAGTAATCGTTTCGGATCTGAAAAATGGGCCAATGATTCCTTTGGAGGAAATGGCGGCCCAGACCAGTACTTTTTGAGGATGCAGGGACGATGGGACTGCAACATGGGGCTTTTCGGTTCCCCATATGCGCCAGTTCTGTTTATTGACGAAGCCGTCCAGGTAAAAATAAGCTTCGTCAGTAAACCAAATGCTGCCCACATGCATATCGCCGTCATCAATCCTGTGCACTATATCGTTAGCGAATGTCTCTCGTGCAGCAATGGTAGCGGCACTGAGGGGTTGCCGCGTTTGAATTTTGTATGGATAGAGGTGTAAACTCTGGCGCATGAGACGATACGTGGACGTTGGCGTCATTTGGACCGCAGCTGCAACACGGCGAACGGAAACCCGAGGCCGCTGTTGGATCACCTGCTGCACTAGCTGCGTGTTGCCCTCTGTGGTTGCCGTACGCGGTCGCCCTACCTTTCCAGCACGTTCATCCGTCACGTTCCCAGTCCGTTGAAATTTTTCAAACAGATCCTTTATTGTATCGCTTTTCGCTCCTTTGGTTACATTAAACCTCCGTTGAAAACGTCGTCTTGTTGCAACAACACTGTGTTCTAGGCGGTGGAATTCCAGCCCCAGAAAAATCCTCTGTTCTAAGGAATAAACCATGTTGTCTACAGCACACTTGCACGTTGTGAACAGCACACGCTTACAGCAGAAAGACGACGTACAGAATGGCGCACCCACAGACTGCGTTGTCTTCTATATCTTTCATATCACTTCCAGCGCCATCTGTTGTTGAAAATTGTAACTACTGTAATTTCGAAAGTTTGTCCGCCTGAAAATGTACTGTTGTCCCAAGCATATTGCAACAAACGGTGTATTTCTATCGCTGCTCGTTTAGTTTTTATTGCCGTTTCAAATATACCGGTCATTTTTGAAACACCCTGTATGTATACACAGACGGAACGCTCTCTGATGCGCCGTGCGTGTGTCTGACAGGCAGCCATGCCTCGCCAGATGACGCTCTTATCGCCTGGACGTGTTTATATCGATAATAGAACGAACTGGTCATAAAATTCGAGCTGATAAGTGTATTTCTTTACAGTGGTACTTTTTATTATTTATGTTTTTCCTTCTGTTCTATTTCTTAGCAGTCTAAGCAGCTCTGTGAAGAACTATTTCGTTGCCAGTATTCGAAACGCTAGATTATTTACTATCAATTCTACTCCTATTTTCTAATTCGTAGATTTTCCCTAGTTTTTGCTAACTGTATATCGTTTCTACTTTCTTGTAACAAGCTGGTTTTGATGTTCCTTGAACTAAATATTTTACGTAGTCTGTGATTCTGTTGTTCTCGAATCTATAAAATTGGCATGAAAACATCAAAAGTCTCTTCCACACAGTGTTAACGAACTTTGTAGCGTGTGTGGGGTTACATGAGAGTTTATGCTCGAACTGTCACGTAACCTGTTTTTTTATAATTTAATTCGTGGATACCAAGCGTCAGTACAGTCAGCATGAAAACTGCAGACATTATTCACTGCTGCCTCTTAATATGTTGATGGAGACCTGTTATTTCTGCAGCCTTCGGAGCTTCCTTTAGCTGGGTCAAGGCAGTGACGTTAACTTAGGAGGACCAGAATGCGGTAAAGTTGGTAGATGCTGAATGCCATCTCAGAGCTGGTACAGAATGGGGAAATGGCGGTATCTGTGTCCCACAGCCTAAGTTTAGGAGTAATCAGTCTGTGTTCCATAAAACTGTACTGAGCGAGATGCTAAGAGGTATCCATTTAGGCTAAAAGATCTGAAGGTCAGGTGAAAACATAGAGCTTCACATGGTGGGACCAGCCGTTGGCCTCTACTGTACCATTCAGGAATATTTGTTTAGATCCTGATAAGAGGTTCTGTGACTGGCTCATAGTAATTATCTCGGTAGAAGGGATGATTTTCCGTGCATACCTACGTGCAAAGCTTTTGGTTCTCTGTGCCTAGAAATCTGCCATGTAGAGGAACAGATTATCTATCTTCTTTCCCACGTCATACCACTATTGGTCGACCATGACAAAATCCACGAGAGTAGGAAGCTGTTAATCTTGTTTATATAATTATTATTGGTCAGGACTCGCAAGGTCTGTTGTAATTGCCTGAAGAGATTCTGACAGTAGCAGCACCAGCCAAGAGTCATAGAGTAAAATCAAAAGATATTTGTGGCCCAAAAGTCGAAGATATCACTGGCTGCGGATAGAGCAAGGAAGACGCTTTAGAGATAGCATCGAGAACGTACTTCACCTTAGGTAGTCGTCGAAAATATTAATAGAGAAAGAGATGACTCCAGCTTGGAGTAAACTACACAGGCAGAGCTGGACTCAGAATTTCCGGGCACTACAGCAGACGACATCCACACTCGCGCCGTTCAGGAGTGGTACGCAAGTGGCGTCGATGCAGCCACTAAGGCAAGAGGCACGCGAAACTAGCTAATCTGTATTAGAGTTTCATTGCACTTATGTACCACTTACATCCAGCTAATTGCATCCATCATGCACTTTGGGAAAGGTATTGGTGTTCAGTCTTGCTTTTCCGGGAATCTCTCTTTACATCACTAATCCTTTCCAAAGCCATTGGATATATCCGCGATATAGTTTCGTAATATACTTTCATGTATCCATCAACCTGTTCCAGGGGTTTTTGTTCGTATTTGCAATCTCTTGTCCGCTTATTACATGCTTATATGTTTGCTTCAGTAAGTAAATCATTTTTCTTGATGTCTTATGACAATAAACAAATTGTTGTAGTGCCTGCTAGTTTATCTTTTGTAGATAGAGGAGCCCCTTCATTAATATATGCTTGTGAGGCGTGACACCCGTACTTTCATGCTTAAATGGGTCACCCCTAGTAATTTTCATTTAATAAGTCGTCGTACACTGTGTGACATTGTTTCTCTTAAATTTACATGTTCTTATAGGAAGCTTCCCTTCCCTGTGAGTCACCAGGAATGGGATCTGTAACATCTTAAGGATATGCTAAACTGCTGACTGACACCTCACGTGCTGTCATATATTTCCCTGAAGATTTCTCTCTTTTGTTTTAAATTACTGAAACTTCAAAATACCGTCCATTAGCTAGGGCCCTTGATGCGTATAGTGGCTGCCACACAAACTTTCTTGACGTAAATCATTCTGCAAAATAATTTTTATTTTTGCTTTGACTGAAGAAAATTATCAACAACTGGTGATTTTCTAGACGAACATTTGCACTAATGAAAATATTTTTTCGTGCGGAATATCCATAGACGAACTGTAAGAAAGAAGGAAACGGAACGGAAATGGTAGGTGTGTTATTTATGTACAAACAAACAAATTATTATAGTTTCAGAAAAATTTAACGATTTATTCAAAACAAAGAACACGAATTGAGTATGTCAACAACGTGTTGGACCACCTCTGGCTCTTATGCAAGTAGCTACTCGACTTGTCATTGACAGTGTTGTTGGATGTCCTCCTGAGGGGTATAATGCCGAATTCTGTCCAATTGGTGCTACAGATCGTCAAAATCCTGACCTGGTTGCAGGACCCTCCCCATAATGTTCTCGATTGCGGAGAGATCCGGCGATGTTGCTGACCACTCAATGGTTTGGCAAGCACAAAGACAAGCAGGAAGCACTCTCGCCATGTGCGGGTAGGTATTATCTTGCTGAAATGAACATTTGGGATGGCTTGCCATGAACGAAATAGAAAAGGGCCGTAGAATATCGTCTACATCTACATCTACATGCCTACTCCGCAAGCCACCTGAAGGTGTGTGACGGAGGGTACCTTGAGCACCTCTATCGGTTCTCCCTTCCATTCCAGTCTCGTATTGTTCGGGGGAAGAAAGATTGTCGGTATGCCTCTGTGTGGGCTCTAATCTCTCTGATTTTATCTTCATGGTCTCTTCGTGAAATATACGTAGGAGGGAGCAATATACTGCTTGACTCCTCGGTGAAGGTATGTTCTTGAAACTTCAACAAAAGCCCCTACCGAGCTACTCAGCGTCTCTGCTGCACAGCCTTCCATTGGAGTTTATCTATCATCTCCGTAACGCTTTCGCGATTATTAAATGATCCTGTAACGAATCGCGCTACTCTCCGTTGGATCTTCTCTATCTCTTCTATCAACCCTACCTGGTACGGATCCCACATTGCTGAGCAGTATTCAAGCAGTGGGGTACCAAGCGTACTGTAACCTACTTCCTTTGTTTACGGACTGCATTTACTTAGGATTCTTCCAATGAATCTCAGTCTCGCACCTGCTTTACCGACGATCAACTTTATACACTCCTGGAAATTGAAATAAGAACACCGTGAATTCATTGTCCCAGGAAGGGGAAACTTTATTGACACATTCCTGGGGTCAGATACATCACATGATCACACTGACAGAACCACAGGCACATAGACACAGGCAACAGAGCATGCACAATATCGGCACTAGTACAGTGTATATCCACCTTTCGCAGCAATGCAGGCTGCTATTCTCCCATGGAGACGATCGTAGAGATGCTGGATGCAGTCCTGTGGAACGGCTTGCCATGCCATTTCCACCTGGCGCCTCAGTTGGACCAGCGTTCGTGCTGGACGTGCAGACCGCGTGAGACGACGCTTCATCCAGTCCCAAACATGCTCAATGGGGGACAGATCCGGAGATCTTGCTGACAAGGGTAGTTGACTTACACCTTCTAGAGCACGTTGGGTGGCACGGGATACATGCGGACGTGCATTGTCCTGTTGGAACAGCAAGTTCCCTTGCCGGTCTAGGAATGGTAGAACGATGGGTTCGATGACGGTTTGGATGTACCGTGCACTATTCAGTGTCCCCTCGACGATCACCAGTGGTGTACGGCCAGTGTAGGAGATCGCTCCCCACACCATGATGCCGGGTGTTGGCCCTGTGTGCCTCGGTCGTATGCAGTCCTGATTGTGGCGCTCACCTGCACGGCGCCAAACACGCATACGACCATGATTGGCACCAAGGCAGAAGCGACTCTCATCGCTGAAGACGACACGTCTCCATTCGTCCCTCCATTCACGCCTGTCGCGACACCACTGGAGGCGGGCTGCACGATGTTGGGGCGTGAGCGGAAGACGGCCTAACGGTGTGCGGGACCGTAGCCCAGCTTCATGGAGACGGTTGCGAATGGTCCTCGCCGATACCCCAGGAGCAACAGTGTCCCTAATTTGCTGAGAAGTGGCGGTGCGGTCCCCTACGGCACTGCGTAGGATCCTACGGTCTTGGCGTGCATCCGTGCGTCGCTGCGGTCCGGTCCCAGGTCGACGGGCACGTGCACCTTCCGCCGACCACTGGCGACAACATCGATGTACTGTGGAGACCTCACGCCCCACGTGTTGAGCAATTCGGCGGTACGTCCACCCGGCCTCCCGCATGCCCACTATACGCCCTCGCTCAAAGCCCGTCAACTGCACATACGGTTCACGTCCACGCTGTCGCGGCATGCTACCAGTGTTAAAGACTGCGATGGAGCTCCGTATGCCACGGCAAACTGGCTGACACTGACGGCGGCGGTGCACAAATGCTGCGCAGCTAGCGCCATTCGACGGCCAACACCGCGGTTCCTGGTGTGTCCGCTGTGCCGTGCGTGTGATCATTGCTGGTACAGCCCTCTCGCAGTGTCCGGAGGAAGTATGGTGGGTCTGACACACCGGTGTCAATGTGTTCTTTTTTCCATTTCCAGGAGTGTATGATCATTCCATTTTAAATCACTCCTAATGCGTACTCCCAGATAATTTACGGAATTAACTGCTTCCAGTTGCTGACCTGCTATATCGTAGCTAAATGATAAGGGATCTTTCTTTCTATGTATTCGCAGCACATTACACTTGTCTATATTGAGATTCAATTGCCATTCCCTGCCCCATGCGTCAATTCGCTGCAGATCCTCCTGCATTTCAGTACAATTTTCCATTGTTACAACCTCTCGATATACCACAGCATCATCCGCAAAAAGCTTCAGTGAACTTCCGTCAACGCAACCGCTGTTCTCTAAGGCTGCCGCAGATGACAACCAAATGGGTCTTCCTATGAAATTAATGAAATTAAATGGCATCCCAGAGCGCCACTCCTGGTTGTCGGGCCATATGATGACGACAGTCAGTTTGGTACCCACGGCTGTCTCGGTCGCCTCCAGACACGTTTACAGCCTAGAACCTCATTGGGTGGAGTAGAATTCTCTTCAGTGATGAATCCCGCTTCTACTTGCGCCACCAAGACGTCTTGGACAGCGTTGGAATATCGGGCTGACTGTCGCCCGCCATATGGCCCGACAACCAGACACGATGGTCTGGGGAGACATTTCATTTCATAGCAGCAGCCTTTTGGTTGTCATCCGCGTCAACCTTACAGCACAGCGGTTACGTCGACGATATTCTGCTCCCCGTTTTGCTGCCTTTCATGGCATGCAATCCTGGGCTTACATTTCAGCAAGGTAATGCCGATCCCTAGAGGTCGATAGTTTCTACTGCTTGGTTTGCCAAATCATACCATGGCCAGCACGGTACCAGGATCTCCCGCCCCGCTACTGAGAACGTTTGGAGCATAATGGGCAGCGCTCCGCAACTTGTTCCGGATTTTGACACTCTAAAGTGCTTGTTGGACAAAATTTGGCTCTATGTGCTTCAGGAGGAAATTCAACAACTATCAGTGCCCAGACGAGTAACCGCCTACGTAAGGGCCATAGGGGGACGAACATGGTATTGACTTGCTCACTTTATGAAGCTCTCTCTTGAACAAATTGTTTTCTGAAGTTATAATCATCTGCTAGTCTTCAGATGTATGAGGCGTGTTTTTTAAGTTAGTACCGTTTTAAAATTAAAAAAAGACGTGCTAAGATATCCCAATAACTTTATTTTTACATGAAAGCTTGTACCTTAATCTACGCACTGACGTCATTACAGTCTGATTCTTCCCTGTTTACGTCGTGTACTGAGTGTTTAAGATGCCTCCGATAATCATGAGTCCAGCCCACTGTGAAGTACGTGCTGTTATAAGATTTCTTAGTGCTAAAGTCCTAAAAGCGATCGGGCCGCACAAATGTGTATGATGAACAACGGAGTGGGCGTCCTTCTGTGGTTAATGGAAGTTTTTTGCAGGAAGTGGACAATAAGGTGAGAGAAAACAGACGTTTTACGATTTCCTCCTTGCGGGATGACTTTCCTAATGTTTCTCGTAGTCTTTTGTATGGAATTGTGACCGAGCACTTTAATTACCGAAAATTGTGCGCACGCTCGGTGCCGAAAATGTTGACGGATGTGCACAAAACCAAACGTTTAGACAGTGCATTGACTTTCCTTGAGCAGCACTACCACAACGACGGTGATGATTTCTTAAGCGAAATCATTACGGGCGATGAAACATGCGTGGCCTGCGTCACACCAGAATCAAAGCAACAGCCTATGGAAGTTGAGCAAGGGCATCATTTTGCTGCAAGACAATACCCGTCCGCATGTGGCGAATCAGACCAAAGATCTCATCACATCTTTTCGATGGGAAATTCTAGAACATCCTCCGTACTGCCTCGGTCTTGCACCCAGTGACTACCATCTGTTCCTGCACTTGAAGAAACACCTGGGCGGTTAGCGTCTTCAAGACGACGACGAAGTCAAAACAGTGGTGACACAGTGGTTAACAAGTCAGGCGGCAGACTTCTGTGAGGAGGATATTCAAAAACTGGTACAACGTTATGACAAGTGCCTCAATATTGACAGAAATTATGTAGATAAATAGATTAAGGTACAGGCTACCATGTAAAAATAAAATTATTGAGATATCTTAGCACGTATTTTATTAATTTCAAAACGGTACGTACTTAAAAAACACGCCTCGTACATCTGCCGATTTCCGTTCCATTTGGATAATTCCCTCGTGGTGCACCGGTTGCATAGTATTAAAGAGAGAACCACTTTATGCAGGCAGCGAATACCAGAGATGCCGAGATGCTTCCGTGAGGCGCGCCAGACCTTATGAGCGTCCACAGTGATGAGGCCCTATTCGGGACGACTTAGTGAGTTCCGCCTGTCAGGAGGGGCCGCATATCAGCCCAGACAGTCGTATCCCGCGGCCATAATTAACCGGTGGCCACGGCCCGTGGCTGCAGCAGGAGGCAGCTAGGAGACTCGGCGGCTGCCCATCGTTCTCCCCGCCAGCCCCCATTACCGTCAGCTCTAATTTCAATATTACCGTTATAAAGCTCTCCCGAGACCCTCGGACACATAACTTCTCCTCTTTCTGTGCCGGAAATTTATTCCAATTTTATTCTGTCCATTATAATCCCATGTTCGTGGCGACCACCACCGAAAACGTACGGCGACAAAAAACGCGCGAATATTTATAAACCGGTCCGGGGCAGGGCGCGCCGTGGAAGCCAGCTGAGGCAGCAGTCGCCCCCGGCCTGTCTCGTGGGCGGCGCCGGCCAAGGCACCTGCAGAGTGCTGCGTTCGCCTCTCTGCTGCAAACACACTACTGGCCATTAAAATTCCTACTCCAAGAAGAAATGCAGATGATAAACGGGTATTCATTGGACAAATAGTATTATACTAGAACTGACATGTGATTACATTTTCACGCAAATTGGGTGCATAGATCCTGAAAAATCAGTACCCACAACAACCACCTCTGGCCGCAATAACGGCCTTGATACGCCTGGGCATTGAGTCAAACAAAGCTTGGATGGCGTTTACAGGTACAGCTGCCCATGCAGCTTCAACACGATACCACAGTTCGTCAAGAGTAGTGGCTGGCGTATTGTGACGAGCCAGTTGCTCGGCCACCATTGACCAGACGTTTTCAGTTGGTGAGAGATCTGGAAAATGTGCTGGCCAGGGCAGCAGTCGAACGTTTTCTGTATCCAGAAAGGCACGTACAGGACCTGCATCATGCGGTCGTGCATTATCCTGCTGAAATATAGGGGGTTCACAGGGATCGAATGAAGGGTAAAGCCACGGGTCGTAACACATCTGAAATGTAACGTCCACTGTTCGAAGTGCCGTTAATGCGACCAAGAGGTGACCGAGACGTGTAACCAATGGCACCCCATACAATCACACCGGGGTGATACGCCACTATGGCGATGACGAATGCATGCTTCCAATGTGCGTTCACCACGATGTCTCCAAACACGGATGCGACCATCATGATGTTGTAAACATAACCGGGATTCATCCGAAAAAATGACGTTTTGCCATTCATGCAGCCAGGTTCGTCGTTGTGCACAGCATCGCAGGCGCTCCTGTCTGTGATGCAACGCCAAGGGTAACCATAGCCGTGGTCTCCGAGCTGATAGTCCATGCTGTTGCAAACGTCGTCGAACTGTTCGTGCAGATGGTTGTCGTCTTGCAAACGTCCCCATCAGGGATCGAGACGTGGCTGCACGAACCGTTACAGCCATGCGGATAAGATGCCTGTCATCTCGACTTTAAGTGATACGAGGCCGTTGCGATCCGGAACGGCGTTCCGTATTACCCTCCTGAACGCATCGATTCCATATTCTGATAACAGTCATTGAATCTTGACCAACGCGAGCAGCAATGTCGCGATACGATAAACGACAACCGCGATAGGATACAATTCGACCTGTATCAGAGTAGGAAACGTGATGGTACGCATTTCTCCTCCTTACACGGGGCATCACAACAACATTTCACCAACCAACGCCGGTCAACTGCTGTTTGTTTATGAGAAATTGGTTGGAAACTTTCCTCAATTCAGCACGTTGCAGGTGTCGCCACCGGCGCCAACCTTGTGTGAATGCTCTGAAAAGCTAATCATTTGCATATCACAGCATCTTCTTCCTGTCGGTTAAATTTCGCGTCTGTATCACGTCATCTTCGGGGTGTAGCAATTTTAATGGCCAGTAGAGTACACTTGCTGTACGTGTGGAGGAAACTATTGATCGTCGCTTCAGCACACTATACCGGAAAATTAACACGTATTATAGGGAGAAACTACACGATCGAGCCATTTTAAAGTGACTACTCATGTTAATGTGATCACCTTCTATGTTCGGCGCCAACGTGCAATAATCCAATAATCACTCACAGATGGCAGGTGGCAGCAATAGCAGTGGAGGGTATATAAAGCTTGTGTCTCGATGAGGAAAAGAAGCGGTTTATCTAACGTCAAAAAGGCCATGATCGTTGGCCTTTAGGTCAAGAGTGGCAGCATTTTCGAAACGGCTAAGTCTGTGTTCGCGTGCCACTATGATTAAAGTAATACCGCGTATGGCGCTATCCAAAACCGGCGCCGAGGCAACTGTCGTACAGCATGGACCACAAATGACGGGGTGACGGCTGTGCAGGTGAATATGGGCGAGCAGACTTGCAACTGTTGAGCAACTAACCGCCAAGATAACCAAGAGTCTACCAACAGTATCTCATCAAGGACCGTTCAGCGAATGTTGCTGCGCATGGCCCTTCGCAGAAGACGCGTGGTTCATGTAACCATGCTGATTTTGGTTATTCGGTGACGAAGGCTGCAGTTTGCACGCCAATACCGCAACTGGACGTCCATTGAGTGGCAACAGGTAGCGTTTTCAGATGAATCACGTTTTATGTCCATAGAAAGGATGGCTGTTGACGTGTAAACGGCGAGAAACACCTGGAAACAAACACCCTGAAACAATCATCGGAAGGATCCACGCCGGAGGAAGGAGCGAAATGGTCTGGGGAACGTTTTCGTAGCATTCCCTGCTTGATGTCGCCATTCTGTAAGCCACAATGGATCAACACAAGTCTGCATCCCTTGGAGACAGTATTCCGCCCTACATGCTTCTACCAGCATGTCAATGCAACATGTGACACAGCTCGCAGTGTATGTGCGTGGCTCTAAAATCACCAGGATGAGTTCGCTGTACTCCCTTGGCCACCAACCCACCCCCCCTTCACGATCCCCCCCCCCGTTTTAAACCCAATCTAGGATGTGTGGGACCACTCCGATCGCCTATTCGCTCCATGTTCTTCGTCTGGGAATCCTAGCACAGCTGGCCACAGTAGTGGACTCATCAATCGGCAGGACTCAGCAGCACCAGCCATACCTCTGAGAATGTCCAATGTAGTATTGGACGAAACTTTCGGAATAGAAGAATTCCATGGACCACGGCCATATAGCCCGGAAGAATCATCATTTGAAAACTGCTTCCCCAAGAAAATAGTTAAATATACTCGTAAGAAACCTTGTAACAAACCATGGCTTACTAAGGGTATAAAAATATCTTGTAAACGGAAAAGGGAAATGTATCTGACAGCAAGAAAGAGTAGTGACCCAGAAACTATCAAACATTATAAAAACTACTGTGTTATATTAAGAAAAGTTATTAAAAAATCCAGATGTGTGTGTATCATGTCTGAAATCAGCATCTCTGATAATAAAATTAAAACAATTTGGAATATTATTAAAAGAGAAACAGGTCAACCAAGAGCACAGGAAGACAGTATTATTATCAAATTGAATGAAAACTTTACGAACAAAAAGTCAGAAGTTGAAAATATTGTTAATTATCATTTTCTAAATGTTGTGGATATAGTAGGATCCAGGTGTTCATTAGAAGATGCTAGGCTGTTAATGGAAGAGGCCATGCCTGTGCAGTTTGATACAATTGAAATCTCACCCACTTCTCCCTCTGAAATTAGGAAAATAATAAACTTGCTTAAAAGCAAAAACTCACATGGAATTGATGGCATGTCCAGCAAAATACTAAAAGCTTGTTCTCAACAGATAAGTAAGATTCTCAGCCACCTGTGTAATAGCTCTCTGGAACAGGGCATTTCCCCTGATAGACTGAAATATGCTATTGTTATACCTTTGCATACAAAGGGGGATAGATCTGATGTCAACAATTACCGTCCTATCTCCCTTCTAACAGCTTTATCAAAAATTTTTGAGAAAGTAATGTATTCAAGAGTAGCTTCACATATCTGTAAAAATGAATTACTAACAAAATGTCAGTTTGGTTTCCAGAAAGGTTTTTCAACAGAAAATGCCATATATGCTTTCACCAATCAAATTTTGAATGATCTGACTAACCGAACACCACCCATTGGGATTTTTTGTGATCTCTCAACGGCTTTTGATTGTGTAAATCATGAAATTCTGCTAGACAAGCTCAAATATTGTGGCATGAGTGGGACAGTGCACAAATGGTTCAATTCGTACCTAACTGCACGAGTGCAGAAAGTTGAAATAAGCAGTTCTCATAATATGCAAAGATCAGCACATTCCTCAAACTGGGGAACTATCAAGAATGGGATTCCACAAGGGTCAGTCTTGGGTGCTTTGTTGTTCTTAATATATATTAATGACTTGCCATTCTATATTCATGAAGAGGCAAAGTTAGTTCTCTTTGCTGATGATACAAGTATAGTAATCACACCTGACAAACAAGAATTCACTGATGAAATTGTCGATACTGTCTTTCAGAAAATTACTAAGTGGTTCCTTGTAAACGGACTCTCACTGAATTTGGTAAGACACAGTACACACAGTTCCGTACAGTGAATGGTATGACGCCATTAATAAATACAGACCTTAATCAGAAGCATATAGCTAAGGTAGAATATTCCAAATTTTTAGGTGTGTCCATTGATGAGAGATTAAATTGGAAGAAACACATTGATGATGTGCTGAAAGGTTTGAGTTCAGCTACTTATGCAATAAGGGTCATTGCAAATTTTGGTGATAAACATCTTAGTAAATTAGCTTACTACGCCTATTTTCACTCATTGCTTTCAGATGGCATCATATTTTGGGGTAATTCATCACTGAGGAATGAAGTATTTGTTGCACAAAAGCGTGTAATCAGAATAATAGCTACAGTCCACCCAAGATCATCCTGCAGACATTTATTTAAGGATCTAGGGATATTCACAATAGCTTTTCAGTATATATACTCTCTTATGAAATTTGTTATTAACAACCAAACCCAATTCTAAAGTAATAGCAGTGTGCATAACTACAATACTAGGAGAAAGGATGATCTTCACTATCCAAGATTAAATCTAACTTTGGCACAGAAAGGGGTGAATTATACTGCCACGAAAGTCTTCGGTCACTTACCAAATAGTATCAAAAGTCTGGCAGATAACCATCAAGTATTTAAGAAGAAATTAAAAGAATTTCTGAATGATAACTCCTTCTACTCCATAGAGGAATTTTTAGATATAAATTAAGAAAAAAAATTATTAAAAAAATAAAAACTCAAAAAAATAAAAAAGTTGTTATATTAACTTAAGTATGTTGTTAAATTAACTTAAGTATGTCATGTATTGGAAAATTTGACTCGTTCCACATCATTACGAAATATCGTATTCATGATCCATGGAACTAGTATTAATCTAATCTAATCAACAACACAGTAGTGGAGTTGGTACGGCTCCACGTCCCTATCGGGTCCTCCCAAAACTTAACTCTCTTACTGTAGTCTTGCAGCAGTCTGTACTACAAAATGTAGTCATATTTTTCCCAGGTGGTCATCTTAAAGTAGCTTGACAACATTGTAGAAGGTTCTACATCTACATATGGGGACTATACTCCACAATCCAGTGTACAGTGCGTGGCGGAGAGTACAACATACCATTATTATCAATTTTCTGATATATTCCATTCTCGTGTTGAACGAAGGAAGACAGACTGTACGCCTCAGTACACGCCCTGATCTGTACCTTACTTTCATGGTTTCTGAGCGAGATGTACATTGTCAGTCCAAAAGTTTCGAAACTGTTAATAAAATAATTAAATAAATATAAACTTTTATGTAAAACGTTTTTAAAGCGAACTAAAAAAAGGAAAATAATTTCTCCTAGCCATGTACAGATTCCTAACCCCACAGAGAAAATTTTGAAAATTTGTGACTGAATTTTTAATAGCTCCGAAAACAATTGCGGGATTAATAGCGAAAATCCTGTGGCAGATGCAACAGATAATAATTAGGAGGTAAAATATTCACACATCAACCACGTATTGCATGCGCCACACATTTTTCGTTGCAGATCTCACAAATATTTTCAGAGCCATTCAAAATTCACTCTCACATGTGTATGGGGCTAGGAGAATTAATTTTATTCGTTTTAATCCGATTGAAAAAGTGTCGTGATAGAACATTTATTTTTATTTCAATAATTATTTACTGCTTTTTAGTTTTGTTTCTGGCAGATATCACAGCACTTTTTACAAAATGTGTATATGGTTGAGTGAAAATGTGTTTCACCAGCTATCTGTTGAATACGGACCTCAGGCTGACGTCGCACTACTGCATCAGATTCCTGACTTGTCTCTCAAGCTCTTAATTCAGAGTGTCTCAATACATCTGATTCCAGTCGACGTACATGTGCTTCAGTAGTCTCATTCGCTCTTGTTTGATCATGACGAAGAGCGTCAATAGAAAGGCGAGAGCTATGCTCTTCAGCTCTTTCATTTCATCTTGCCTGAGCACGTCACTGTTAAATCGCTAGGACACGGCAGAATAACAAAGTTCAAACGAGTAAGTCAAGAACGAAAGCGTAAGGCGTAGAGAAATCTGAGACCAGATCAATTGTATGGAATGAGAACGATACAAGAGTGCAGCGAATACGAACTGAAGGCAGAGCTACGGAGGGGCAAACTTTATAATTTGGCCGTGAGCACTAATTGGCTGGAAAGGAAGGTGTGGCCCTGGGAGGGGCCATGTGGCCACGTTGTAGATGTGATACTAGTGCTTTCAGCTGTAGCAGTTCCGTCTAGCGGCCATTAACGAGTTCCCTAAACAACACATAGAACAGATTCTGATACTTTCGACACAAAACGCTGGTTCTGCAACGTGTCTGGCGTTACCGAACCTTTTTATCTCCAGCCTCACTCTTATGGGAACTATGTGGTCATACAGACAAGAAAGCGAATTAATGTTGCATTATCATCCAGCTCTGAATTACGTTTAAAATTTCGTCTCTAGGTCATCCAGAAGTTAGTTTAAAATCATTTGCAAAATTTGTATTGAGAGACAAGAAAGCTACCTAATGAAACCAGTTAGAAAAGGGAAAAGATAAGGTCTTAATTCTTGGCATCTTTTACATAATCGTCTAGACCCCCACTCCACTTAAGTACAATGCAAAGAACGTTCAAACAACCATGTGAAACTGTCAGGGAAGTCTTTCTTTGTACTTCTGTTAATCTCGCACATCACATTTGCTTGAATGTTAATTTCACGACTTTGACATTTTGTGATGGTTTAGTACTGAATAAAAGCAAGTCTTATCATCCATGATGACTTTTCCAGAAAGTAATTGTCCATGTTTTGCATTTGAATGACGTCGCAGCAGGTATATTTTTGTTCATGAGTCACGGTGTGCAGCACAAACGTTACACACACTTTTCTCTTCTTCAAAACATTCCGGAGAATGTCTTGAATACTTGATTTAGGGATGCTCAGTTCATTGCTTCATTGACTTCTGTATCACGACTGCATAGCCACTACTTAAAAGTGCATGCTCAAAGCTGACAGGTGGAATGTATATATGTGGTTTACCGTTGTTAGTTGAAGCTGCCACCGTAGTTACTATGCTGACGTAGATTGTACGCCAGGAAAAAACTTAGTGTGGGAACTTTTTATATGGAGAGTGTACGATGATGGCACCACTACGTTGGTCGCACAGTCTTCTTCGAATGCACGTTAGCAAAATATGGGGTGTTAGCGGCATAACTGCAGATATTTCTATAGATTACTGAGGAGGGAGTATTGAACAACGGTATATCACTATTTACTTCATTTAAAGGATAATAATTGTAGCTATTATGAGTAGTATGTTTTTAGGTTGATTAGTACATCCAAGTACACATGGTGCAACGAAGTAGTTAACTTTATTTTTCCTGGGAAGTAGGTGAGGTACAGAAGAGTGGACACGTGGACGCAAAACGAAAATTCTGTACCGACAGGCAGCTACGACCATACAGAAAATATTAGGTTGTAAATTATGTGATGTGTCTGTAGGAAGATTGTAGGACATACTAAAGTGCGTACATGTTAAGGTACCAACGATCACAATATTTGTACCTGTACCCGTAACATCCTGTATAGGCAACAGGGAATTGCTAGAATAATGCCGTCTCTCTTCCAAGGATCCCTATTTAGGTCCCAGAGAGTTTCAAATACAGCTTCTTATAGACTATACTGACCTGTTACGGCGTAAGAGGCACACCTCTAAATTCGCTCCATATCACTTATCGAGACGGTTAAGACCTGCAAAAACTACAACAGTGCTCTAAAACTGCTCACACTAACGTTCTGTGTGCGATTCCGTTTACAAATGCGCCGCACTTTGCCAGACCCTCTCAAGAAATCTGTCTTCTATTCGCCTTTCCTAATGCTGAATTAACTTGTTTACACGACTTCATATTCCTTCTTGGTATTACCACTAAATACTTACCCGATGTGACGCGGTCAATATGTTCGCCACTAATTGTCTAATCAACTGCTATCGGACTGTTCCTCACTGTTATAGGCACTATTTAACATTTATCCGATTCTCAAACATAGGACTTATACTGCCAACAGGTTGAAAATAACTGTTTGGTACAATGATCTAGCTTTCGACACCTAAGGGTGTCTTCTTCAGAATGGAATTTTGAGAAACCGTAAAATTACATTACGAGAAAGCAAGGGTCAGAATTTACAGCAGCTGTGCCAAATCCTAGAACGTGTTTTGTTTTATTTTTGACTTGAGTACAGCTGCTGTAAACTCTGACCATTGCTTTTTTGCAATGTTATTTTAGGGTTTCCCAAAATTTCGTTGTGATGGAGAAAATGTCGAAACGTAGATCAGTGTACTAAAACAGTTATTTGCAACCGGTTGGATGTATAATTACAATGTTTGAAAATTATATATGGTTGCTGAGAAACATCCATGCTTAAAACTGTATTCATTTCAACAATTCGAAATATCGTTTAAGTCCTTTCCCGTTTGGTTACGATCGTCTAAAGATGCAGACAACAGTATCGTCGGTGATCAATGAGATAGTGCTGTTAATCTAACAGATGAACCGTTTGTGTGTATCGATAATATTTTAGGTCCTATTCTGATTCTTTGGAGCACACCCGATGTTACTTTCGTTTCTGCAGAGCAATCGCAGCTGTACTAGATTTTAGTACGTAAATATTCCGTGAGTCAATCACAAATTTGGAAACATGAAATACTTTTCTTTAGTTCTGGATCTATAATACCACGACATGTCCAGTTCCTTTGTAAACATTACACTCTGATGAATAAAATTGTACTACTACTACTACTACTACAATAATAATAATTATTATTATTAATATTATTTCTGTTACGAATATTATACTACAGCTACAAAACTCAAGCCTGTATCGTAACAGTGGAAAATGAAAAAAACGTATTACACAGGAAACAAGAAGGGCATGCATTTTATCATTATTGTTGCATGTCGAACAAGCATTGATAGAAATGAAAGAGTGTTTCGCAAGAGGAATATAAGTGGAAAGAGAACAGCTACCAGTGGTAAGATCCACAGACAACGCAACTTTTTTTTTTTGTCCAATGACAGGAAGACTTGGTAAAAATGCTTATCAATGGACGGCGTGCCTGGCTTCTTTGATGTAGCTTTCCTTTCTTATTTTCTTTTGCTGTTGTCTTCTGCTACATCCAACGCCTTCTACACCTTGTAACAATAAGGAATACCACCAGCCGTACATTTTATAAACCAGTTTCGACACTGTGTTAGTGTCATCTTCAGGCCCGTATGCAACCAGAATCGTGGTATCCACCTATCGGTGCGTTAGTGTCATACATGTTCACTGGTCTCATGGATTTCTACTTACACACAAAAATCCTTGACAGCAGTGAATGTACATGGCATCTGTCCTAATGCACCGAAGATTGCATATCAACATTCAGATCGCATAGGGGCCTGAATATGACAATGTTGTGTCAAAACTAGTCGCGTAATTAACATATTTTATAAAAGTGTGGTTATTGGTATTCCTTATTTCTACAAGTTTATGACAGCCGCATAGGGGCCTGGATATGACAATGTTGTGTCAAAACTAGTCGCGTAATTAACATATTTTATAAAAGTGTGGCTGTTGGTATTCCTTATTTCTACAAGTTTATGACAGCCGCAATCCAACGTCCACTTCAATGATGGATCAACTCATTCTTCTATAGCTTGATTGGCATATTCTACTCTCTTTCTCTCCCCAATATTTTATCCTCTACTGTTGTTTGCAGCGTGAAGGCAATTCCTCGTAAATGACTTAAGCATGGCTGACGAAAATGAAGAGCACGAGAAAGGAGAACAAGGAACTGGTTAACATCAGATTACACAGCGTTAACACAAATACCCTCCCCAGGCTCTCGATGTACAGGGACACGTTCCTTTGCATCCGCACAAGATACTCTTTGCAATTGATATTCGACCTATCTAGTTACAGGTTCTGGACGCTTTCCTGACGACCAACCCACAGGTGATTTCACTTTTGAGCTATTAGTTTTAATTCGAGTTTCATTAAATTTCTATTGAAGTTTAACCCCTTGATGAAAATGCAAGAAGAGGGAGATTGAATTAAACTGATTCCTGAAGTACATGGCAACCGTTAGAAGCTGCTCAAGTTTTAAACGGCTTCTTCCGTCTCTTGGAGGCGTAGGGAGACAATGAGGATCACATTTCGACGATTGGAACTGGGACAGAATGTGAACCCTCTGTTGGCAAAACATGTGGTCAGCAGATAGTGTACTCTATAACCTGAGGTGGACATAACTTGAAGTGTGTAAATGCCATGTATCGATAATTATTGTATGAATGGCTTATGAAGCATGCCAACGAGTAAACAAATGCATTATACAGGATTGCAAGGACATTCGAAATTCTGTGTCTGAACTCTCTATTCTTTTGTCGGCTTCGTCTGTTACTGGACTTGAAGAGAAAAGGGCGATTGTCTGAAGTCCATCTTGCTGCAATATTCCATGTTAGCTGAAAACGAAGAAAAAATATAGTTGTTCATAACTTAAAATTTATATAGGTATTCAATAATGTACATTCTTCAACCTTACTTGTCCTGAGTAAACGTGGCCTTAACGGAATATTGACCATTGTTAAGCGCCATACTAGAAAATAATTAGTAATTTTCTTTCAGCTCATCTTCGAGACGTGCCGCCGGTTAGGACACTAAACTTTCTTTCAAGCTCTAAGAGCTATGTGGCCGCTACAAATAATTTGATAGATTACAGTTTCAGACTTTCTCAAGGTTGCGAGGTAATATCACAGGCAGGAAGGCCTGGTCGCAGGGCTCTAGTTGTAATATAATATTTCATCTGCAAAAGATTATGCTTGTTATCATATGTTGGTATTCGACGCGAAGCCACTATCTGGAGTTACAGATTTTATTACTTCAAATTGAACTATCATACGAAATATTATCTGGAGCTACAAGCCACATGACTTCTAACTATACTTTTGATAAATATGTATTGAGGAATATCTGTGATGATTCAGATTGCTGATCCACGTCGGGCTAAATTAAATTACATTACACTGTTCATAATATTATTAGAGTTATTTCTCTTTGGTTTTGACGTCACTTTATTAAAAGCTAACAAAGCAAATATGATAAATTTAAAACTTTATTAAATTACATTAAAATAGTCCTTGGTATCTCCTCGTCCTTATAGTTGGCAAGAGCTCTATTTTTGGGGCGGAAGAGCAGTGACTCCGACGCAATAAAAGCCTGGAGCACAGCCTGTCTAGCTCATTCTGTTTAGCTTTGGATACGGACTCACGACTGTTGCCACGACGCCTGAGCGAACATGTCGAACATGTCACCATTTGCCTTTTCACCTTCTAAACAAAATCTGATGTCACCTGCTGCAGACGTCGCCGTTATTAACTGGCGTGGCAGTCACCTATGGTCGAAGAAATGACTAGAACCATCGCACTCGACACCACGTTCAGTATCTCATGCGTTCACTACTGTCTCTCTAACATAAGGGGATCCATTCGTACATCCACCCTCCAGCACAGTGCCAGTGTAGGTTTTGTTTAATTAACCTTTGTACTTACACAAGTGCTGGCAACCAATTTCAGCCTAGCGTAATATATATGCTACGTAACATTCTATCATTGTTTTCTCTTATTGGTAACAATGCACGTGTTTGGAAGGCCTGTTGTTGTAGATCTGTCAGATAAGAACGCTCTCACACTTAGGTGGGTTTGTCAGTAGAAAGCAGCAAGAGGACAGTGTCTGGTGCTTCAATTATTGAACACTTTTTTTCTGGATAAGATTGTGTCTTTGAATAAGAAGTGAGTATAATTTTCTGTTGTAATGTATCACACAATTTCTAAAACTTTTGCTTTATTATAATGTTAAGCATGATGAAATTTGTGTTACAGATTAGTCATATTATGCAGTTCATTGTATTCGTTCCTAATCTAGCTTTCAATTGTGTGTTGCACAAGTGTTACACTAGGCAGAATAGTCAACGTAATGATCCCTTCTTTCTCAGAGGCCTATCTGTGCATGACGTCCTTGCTGTTCTTGAGGAAGAGAAAGAATATGCAATAGACGTATTTATTGAGATTTCTGAAGCTAATGTGGAGTCCGATGAAGATTCTGGTGAAGAAGATGCGGGTGGAAAGATAGATAATCTTGGACGAAGACAATTTCATGCTGGAGCTGTGGCAGTTTTGACCAATAAACACTGGTTAAACGGTGAACCTGAGACCGATTTCTATCACGATAACAAGCCAGAGAACATCAGTTCAAATGAAACAGAAGAACTAAAGAACTTAATGTTATCGGAAATTTGAAAAGGCAGGATCTGCAAAGTGATAAAGTTACATTTCTCGACAGTGATCATAGTAAATACAGAAGCTTGTCTCCAGTTCAGTGCTTTAAATGTTTTGGAATGATCAAATAATTAAATTCCTCTTCACTGGATCAACAAAATATGCTTTGTTCAGGAACTGCTCATATTCCAAAATAACACATGAAGAGATAAAAGGTTTTCAAGAAATTCCAATTCTCAGGCTATAATTCTCTGCGTAGCATGTTACTGGAATTCTAGGTTGTACGTGAGAAACAAAATGGAGCACAACATGATGAGAAGAGACAGAACTGAAACGAGATTCATTCACTCATGCAATATGACACAAATCAATGTAAATCGTAAAATGCCGAAACTTCATCGATTAATATATAAGCTGGGAAAAGTGTTTCCTCTCCAGTTTCAGTCTGAGCAAGATTTGGATTACGATGAGAGCATAATAAAGTATTTTGGGTGACATGGGTGGAAACAGTTTATGAAAGGTAAACCTACTACATTTGGTACAAAGCTTGATGCCTAAACACAAACGTGGCTCATACAGTCGATTTTCAAATATACCAAGGAACTGATCCATAAAGGAATGAAGTGTACGAGAAAACATTTGGAAAATTGCTGCATCTCTGGATCATATGATCGATTAACCACCTGAAAAAATTAAAAATCTGCCCAACACGTTTTATTTTCACAACATGTTACATTAGCAACATTGATGGTTGACTTAAAAGTACAAGGCTGTGACTTAAAAAAAGGTTCAAATGGCTCCGAGCACGATTGGACTTAACTTCTGAGGTCAACAGTCCCCTAGAACTTTTTAACTACTTAAACCTAACTAACCTAAGGACATCACACACATCCATGCCCGAGGCAGGATTCGAACCTGCGACCGTAGCGGTCGCGCGGTTTCAGACTGTAGCGCCTAGAACCGCTCGGCCACCCCGGCCGTCGGTTGTGGTGCAACTGGGACGTTCGTGAGAATCGCCTGCCTAAAGAATTTTAACTTAAACCCTGTAAGACCAATTTTGATTAGATGACCAGCAAGGAAACTGGGGTGATTATTACCAGACGGCTAGGTAATACTGCAGTAACAATTACTTAGGCCAGCCATCGCATCAATCCAGTGAGCTCTGTGGGTCAATACTCCAGCCAAGAGAAGGAAAGAACCCTGCTATCCAGATCACATATTTTTAGAGAATACAACAAAAATATGGAGGGAACCGACCGAATGGATGAATATATAGCGTTATATACGGTATCAGAGGAAAAAGAAATATGGTGGCCAATTTGATATGGCTATTGAATGTGTCTGTACATGAATCGTGTGTGCGCGTGGCTTCTCTATTAATACGCCACAACTGAAGTTTCGGCGCGACATTCTGATATATTACCAGATTTCCAATGCAACAAAATCTAGACATTTTGGTGGCCCTGCAGGATATTCATATCAAGGTAAAGTGCATCATGAAATCGGATCTGATGAATAAAGTGATCTGGTAGCTGTGGTGCCACAGAAAAAAAAGAGGATGCTGAATAGCAGGAAAATCGAAAGGAACTCCAAGAACAACGAGCTACAGATGTGAAGTTTCAGGCATAGCGTTTTATACCACGTGGCAGAAAAGGAACACAATATACAAGACTTCCACTGTGATGTATTTCACTTTCGGCCCACTGTGACGTAATATGTGTGCTCCCTGCCGCCTTTGGATAAGCAGCTGCCTGCAGCAAGTCGTATACTCTTAGCTCACTTATTACTACATAGTTTAATTCTTAATTTCTTTGCGTGTTTTTGGGTACTTGCATTGTTTAATTCATAAATTTCGGGCGTGTTATAGTATTTGAGAGTTGTAGCATCGCGTTTAAGCTCCTGAATAGTGAAAAAGCGCGTAGTCTCCTTCTGCCGCCGAGCAGTGCGTCAGCAGTGCGCAAGTAGCAGCATTACTGCATTTACTAGGCAATCTTGTATTTTAATAACCGTTTAAATTTTGTGTCGAATTGTTTGTGCTCTCTATAGATTAATTCAGACGTTCTTTGCACACCAGTATTTAGAATGGATAGGGACTGCGACTGCTGTGTTCGGATGCGGGCTGAGTCGGCATCCATCCGCTCCCAGCTTCAGGCAGTGTTGGCTTCGGTCACACAGCTTGAGGCTGTTGCCAATGGGCATCACTGTGGGGGTCCGGATGGGGGTTTGTCGGGTACGGCCAGCTCGTCCCACGCATCCCCCGATCGGGCTACGGCTGTGGCTGCCCGGGATACTGCCCACATTGAGGCTGACTCCTCACCCGTGGTACAGTGGGAGGTCGTTTCGAGGTGTGGCCGAGGGCGAAAGACACTCTGGAGAGCTGAACGGAAGGTCTCTCCAGTTTGTCTGGCGAACCGGTTTCAGGCTCTGTCTTCCACTGATACTGATCTTCGGTCGGGCATGGCTGCTTGTCCTGTTCCAGAGGTTGCCCCTCAGTCTCCAAGTACTGGGAGGTCGCAGAGGGCGGGCTTACTGGTAGTTGGGAGCTCCAACGTCAGGCGCGTAATGGGGCCCCTTAGGGATATGGCAGCAAGAGAGAGGAAGAAAACCAATGTCCACTCCGTGTACATACCGGGGCGAGTACTCCAGATGTGGAAAGGGTCCTTCCGGATGCCATGAAGGGTACAGGGTGCATCCGTCTGCAGGTGGTCGCTCATGTCGGCACCAATGAGTGTGTCGCTATGGATCGGAGGAAATCCTCTCTGGCTTCCGACGGCTATCTGATTTGGTGAAGACTGCCAGTCTCGCTAGCGGGATGAAAGCAGAGCTCACCATCTCCAGCATCGTCGACAGGACTGACTGCGCACCTTTGGTACAGAGCCGAGTGGAGGGTCTGAATCAGAGGCTGAGACGGTTCTGCGACCGTGTGGGCTGCAGATTCCTCGACTTGCGCCATAGGGTGGTGGGGTTTCGGGTCCCGCTGGATAGGTCAGGAGTCCACTACACGCAGCAAGCGGCTACACGGGTAGCATGGGTTGTGTGGCGTGGACTGCGCGGTTTTCTAGGTTAGATGGCCTCGGGCAAGTACAGAAAGGGCAACAGCCTCAAAGGGTGCGGGGCAAAGTCAGGACATGCGGGGACCAAGTAGCAATCGGTATTGTAATTGTTAACTGTCGAAGCTGCGTTGGTAAAGTACCGGAACTTCAAGCGCTGATAGAAAGCACCGAAGCTGAAATAGTTATAGGTACGGAAAGCTGGCTGAAGCCAGAGATAAATTCTGCCGAAATTTTTACAAAGGCACAGACGATGTTTTGAAAGGATAGATTGCATGTAACCGGTGGTGGCGTGTTTGTCGCTGTTAGTAGTAGTTTATCCTGTAGTGAAGTAGGAGTGGATAGTTCCTGTGATTTATTGTGGAGGTTACATTCAACAACCGGGCTAGGTTAATAATTGGCTCCATTTACCGACCTCCCGACTCAGCAGCATTAGTGGCAGAACAACTGAGAGAAAATCTAAAATACATTTCACATAAATTTTCTCAGCATGTTGCAGTCATAAGTGGAGATTTCGATTTACCAGATATAGACTGGGACACTCAGATGTTTAGGACGGGTGGTAGGGATAGAGCATCGAGTGACACTATACTGAGTGCACTATCCGAAAATTACCTCGAGCAATCAAACACAGAAACGGCTCGTGGAGATAACATTTTGGACCTACTGATAACAGACCCGAACTTTTCGACTCTGTAGGCATAAACAGGGAATCAGTGATCATAAGGCCGTTGCAGCATCCCTGAATATGGAAGTAAATAGGAATATAAAAAAAGGGAGGAAGGTTTATCTGTTTAGCAAGAGTAATAGAAGGCAGATTTCAGACTACCGACAGATCAAAACGAAAATTTCTGTTCCGACACTGACAATGTCGAGTGTTTATGGAAAAAATTCAAGGCAATCGTTAAATGCGTTTTAGACAGGTACGTGCCGAGTAAAACTGTGAGGGACGGAAAAAACCCACCGTGGTTCAACAACAGATAGGAAACTATTGCGAAAGCAAAGAGAGCTTCACTGCAAGTTTAAACGCAGCCAAAACCTCTCAGACAAACAGAAGCTAAACGATGTCAAAGTTAGCGTAAGGAGGGCTATGGGTGAAGCGTTCAGTGAATTCGAAAGTAAAATTCTATGTACGACTTGACAGAAAATCCTAGGAAGTTCTGGTGTTACGTTAAATCAGTAAGTGGATCGAAACCGCATATCCAGACACTCCGGGATGATGATGGCACTGAAACAGAGGATGACACGCGTAAAGCTGAAATACTAAACACCTTTTTTCAAAGCTGTTTCACAGAGGAAGACCGCACTGCAGTTCCTTCTCTAAACACTCGCACAAACGAAAAAATGACTGCATCAAAATAAGTGTCCAAGGAATAGAACAGCAACTGGAATCACTCAATAGAGGAAAGTCCACTGGATCTGACGGGATGCCAATTCGATTCTACACAGAGTCCGCGAAAGAACTTGTCCCCCTTCTAACAGCCATGTACCGCAAGTCTCTAGAGGAACGGAAGATTCCAAGTGATTGGAAAGGGCACAGGTAGTCCCAGTCTTCAAGAAGGGTCGTCGAGCAGATGCACGAAACTATAGACCTAAATCTCTGACATCGATCTATCGTAGAATTTTAGAACAGGTTTTTTGCTCGCGTACCATGTCATTTCTGGAATCCCAGAATCTACTCTGTAGGAATCAATATGGATTCCGGAAAAAGCGATCGTGAGACCCAACTCGCTTTATTTGTTCATGAGACCCAGAAAATATTAGATACAGGCTCCCAGGTAGATGTCATTTTCCTTGACTTCCGGGTGTTCGATACAGTTCCGCACTGTCGCCTGATAAAGTAAGAGCCTACGGAATATCAGACCAGCATGTTGTTCTCAATGGAGAGGCGTCTACAGACGTTGAAGTAACATCTGGCGTGCCACATGGGACTGTTATGGGACCATTGCTTTTCACAGTATATATAAATGACCTAGTAGATAGTGTCGGAAGTTCCATGCGACTTTTCGCGGATGATGCTGCAGTATACAGAGAAGTTGCAGCATTAGAAAATTGCAGCGAAATGCAGGAAGATCTTCAGCGGATAGGCACTTGGTGCAGGGAGTGGCAACTGACCCTTGACATAGACAAATGTAATGTATTGCGTATACGCAGAAAGAAGGATCCTTTATTGTATGATTATATGATAGAGGAACAAACACTGGTAGCAGTTACTTCTGTAAAACATCTGGGAGTATGCGTGCGGAACGATTTGAAGTGGAATGATCATATAAAATTAATTGTTGGTAAGGTGGGTGCCAGGTTGAGATTCATTGGCAGAGTCCTTAGAAAATGTAGTCCATCAACAAAGGAGGTGGCTTACAAAACACTCGTTCGACGTATACTTGAATATTGCTCATCAGTGTGGGATCTGTACCAGATCGGGTTGACAGAGGAGATAGAGAAGATCCATAGAAGAGCGGCGTGTTTCGTCACAGGGTTATTTGGTAAGCGTGATAGCGTTACGGAGATGTTTAGCAAACTAAAGTGGCAGGCTCTGCAAGAGAGGCGCTCTGCATCGCGGTGTAGCTTGCTGTCCAGGTTTCGAGAGGGTGCGTTTCTGGATGAGGTATCCAATATATTGCTTCCCCCTACTTATACTTCCAGAGGAGATCACGAATGTAATATTAGAGAGATTCGAGCGCGCACGGAGGCTTTCCGGCAGTGGTTCTTCTCGCGAACCATACGCGACTGGAACAAGAAAGGCAGGTAATGACAGTGTTACGTAAAGTGCCCTCCGCCATACACTGTTGTGTGGCTTGCGGAGTATAAATGTAGATGTAGGTATCACACCTTGTTTTGTTACATTATTAATTACTTTGTTGTTTAGCTTGTTGTGTTCTGCTCCTTTGATGGCAATAAATAAACTAGTATCTAATTTTTAATATTCGGAAACGAAAATTAATCGGGGTAGAAATGGGTTTACTTGTGAATGTTTCTGTCAATATACCTCGTGTTCCTTAGTATAATCAAATCTCAGTGAAACACCCCGCTCATATGTGACTTGCTGTCTTCAAAATACCGGGTGTAACAAGAAGTTTTAGCAAATCCTACAGCAGGTTGTGTCGGTCAAAACTAGAAGGAAAGTTTGTACACTTTTTTTTTCAGAAACTAATACCTGTTGAGATAGAGGCCTTTTTGCTTGAGTAATGTGTAGTATATTGTATTTTTCATCATACTGTTGCATTTGATTGTGCATGGCTTAATGGTTGAAAATTGCGGGATAGCAGGCTAGCTTCAGTAGCAATGTACAGGTAGCAGTTATGGGTTACATCCTCGTTGGGAGGCGTACACTTTACGAAGTAGAGTAACAGATGCAGCGTGTCTCTAATATCTGCGCGATGAATTACCTGTACTGTTACCGAACCTTATCCTTACAGAAAGATAACCACTGTAGTTTATGCTCTACGGGGACCCACTCCATTTAGTAGGGATAGTGGGCAATACATCACCGCAACGTTTAATATATTTTTTTTTTTTTGAATCATCAAACTTATGATTGGTTTGATGCGGCCCGCCACGAATTCATCTCTTGTGCCAACCTCTTCGTCTCAGAGTAGCACTTGCAACATACGTTCTCAATTATTTGCTGGATGTTTTCCAATCTCTGTCTTCCTCTACAGTTTTTGCCCTCTGGTATCGTGTAAGTCATTCCCTGATGTCTAAACAGATGTCCTATCATTGTGTCACTTTTGCTTGTCAGTGTCTTCCACATATTCCTTTCCCCTTCGATTTAGCGCGGAACCTCCTCATTCCTTACCTTATCGGTCCACATAATTTTCAGCATTCGTCTGTAGCATCACATCTCAAATGCTTCGTTTCTCTTATGTTCCGGTTTTCGCAAACTCAGTGTTTCACTACCATACAATGATATGCACCAAACGTACATTCTCATAAATTTCTTCCTCAAATTAAGGCCTATGTTTGATACTAGTAGAGTTCTCTTGGCCAGGGATGTTCTTTTTGCCTGTGCTACTCTGCTTTTAATGTCCTCCTTGGTCCGTCCGACATAGGTTATTTATGAATGAGATTTTCACTCTGCCGCGGAGTGTGCGCTAATATGAAACTTCCTGGCAGACTAAAACTATGTGCAGGACCGAGACTCGAACTCGGGACCATTGTCTTTCGCGGGCAAGTGCTCTACCAAATGAGCTACCCAAGCACGACTCACGCCCCGTCCTCACAGCTTCACATCCACCAGTATCTCGTCTCCTACCTTCCAAATTTCACGCTAGCTCTCCTGCGAACCTTGCAGAACTAGCACTCCTGGAAGAAAGGATATTGCGGAGACATGGCGAACGGCCAAGGTCCCGAGTCCGACTCACAGCTTTAATCTGCCAGGAAGTTTTATATCAGCGCAGACTTCGCTTCATGGAAAGCCATCCTGGGCTCACACTTCGGTAAGATAATGCCCGCCCACACATTGCGAGAGTTTCTGCTGCTTATTGTCGAGTTTGCCAGACGTCTTTGTTAGCAAGGTCGTCGGATTTCTCCACAGTTGAGAACATTTGGAGCATGTGGCGGAACCGGTTTATAGTATTTCGTGACTTTATTTACTTATGATATTTCAGGTAGATCAAAAAATAAAAAACCAGTTGCCTACTGTCCGCGTAACAATTCGTTTTATCTCAAAAATGACTATCCCGGCTAATATTTGTCATTCTGCTAAAGAAATCTCCACTTGTTGTGTAGAAATGTTGTCTGTAAAGTCGTGTGAGTGGCATTAAATTGCATATCATTTATCAGATTTTACACAACTGTTACTTAAGATGGAAGCACTTTTCTCTAGCAAAAGGAACATTTAGCCACAAAATACTACCCGCGCACGACACAGACATATGTCTCCAATTTAAATATTTCATGTAAATCGTCCAAAATAATTAGGCTTCATACATCAGCAAATAAGTAATTGATATTACGTAACGTGCTGTGAGCACTATTTTAAAGATTCCATCTGAGTTGAATTCTGTCTTTTAAAGTACATTCGGGACCATCGGCGCACATTTATTTCCATTCATTTGTATCTAACAACATAAAATTCTCTTTTCAAAACTGCCGCGGAAATATTTTTGCCAAGATAGCGGCAGACAGACGATAGTCACTTTGTCTATTGTTATTCTCGATTCCTTTTGTAGCAAGTTAATATATTCAGATAAAAGTCTTTAAGCCTTTTGTTCTCTATTCTTTAGTATTTAAAATTACTCTCAACGAAAAATGTTTCATATTTTTTATACCAGCTACTAGTAAACTCCGCTGTAAGGTACTAGCGCTAATGGCTGCACTCCTAATAGCGGAGCCGAAAATTAACACTTAAAAACATTAGATTGGATTGCAATCGAAATAAATACAAATCCACGTCTAGACAATAGCGACTCTATTTCTCAAATAATAATTAACAATATAGTTACAGGTTTTCTCTTTACAGACTTCACAGTCTCACGTCCGAACAGTTCGTCGGTTAGCAAAGGAATAACAACTGGTCCACAATTATCACAGATAACTAAAAAAATATATAATTGTTATCTATGAATGTAGTTCTCTGATATAGTTTTAATCACACAGAAATTAAATTATTACAGAAATAATGAAATAATTATAGTCATTTTTACGCGATACAGTCCTTTTTATACGTAGTATCGATAATATTTGTTGAAGTTTGTACACTTAGTTCATTTTAACGTCTTGTGGCTGGAACATAGTGTCATGGATATTACAAGCATTATGGGCAGGGAACGCCGAACAGCTCGGGATTTCGACAATTCAACGCTCCAACTGGACAGAATTTTGCACGCTGTCCCTCAGGATGACAACTCCGGTTATCCATCAAGCCGAATAACCGCCTGCAGAAGAGCCGGAGGTGGGAGAACGCGTTAATTATCTGCTCAGTTTGCGAAGCTCTCTCTGTTGAATAAACCATGCAAGTGTTTTTAAATTGCGATCATTTGTTTGCCTGTGCGCGTACATCAGATTTACATACACTCCTGGAAATTGAAATAAGAACACCGTGAATTCATTGTCCCAGGAAGGGGAAACTTTATTGACACATTCCTGGGGTCAGATACATCACATGATCACACTGACAGAACCACGGGCACATAGACACAGGCAACAGAGCATGCACAATGTTGGCACTAGTACAGTGTATATCCACCTTTCGCAGCAATGCAGGCTGCTATTCTCCCATGGAGACGATCGTAGAGATGCTGGATGTAGTCCTGTGGAACGGCTTGCCATGCCATTTCCACCTGGCGCCTCAGTTGGACCAGCGCTCGTGCTGGACGTGCAGACCGCGTGAGACGACGCTTCATCCAGTCCCAAAGATGCTCAATGGGGGACAGATCCGGAGATCTTGCTGGCCAGGCTAGTTGACTTACACCTTCTAGAGCACGTTGGGTGGCACGGGATACATGCGGACGTGCATTGTCCTGTTGGAACAGCAAGTTCCCTTGCCGGTCTAGGAATGGTAGAACGATGGGTTCGATGACGGTTTGGATGTACCGTGCACTATTCAGTGTCCCCTCGACGATCACCAGTGGTGTACGGCCAGTGTAGGAGATCGCTCCCCACACCATGATGCCGGGTGTTGGCCCTGTGTGCCTCGGTCGTATGCAGTCCTGATTGTGGCGCTCACCTGCACGGCGCCAAACACGCATACGACCATCATTGGCACCAAGGCAGAAGCGACTCCCCTCGCTGAAGACGACACGTCTCCATTCGTCCCTCCATTCACGCCTGTCGCGACACCACTGGAGGCGGGCTGCACGATGTTGGGGCGTGAGCGGAAGACGGCCTAACGGTGTGCGGGACCGTAGCCCAGCTTCATGGAGACGGTTGCGAATGGTCCTCGCCGATACCCCAGGAGCAAAAGTGTCCCTAATTTGCTGGGAAGTGGCGGTGCGGTCCCCTACGGCACTGCGTAGGATCCTACGGTCTTGGCGTGCATCCGTGCGTCGCTGCGGTCCGGTCCCAGGTCGACGGGCACGTGCACCTTCCGCCGACCACTGGCGACAACATCGATGTAATGTGGAGACCTCGCGCCCCACGTGTTGAGCAATTCGGCGGTACGTCCACCCGGCCTCCCGCATGCCCACTATACGCCCTCGCTCAAAGTCCGTCAACTGCACATACGGTTCACGTCCACGCTGTCGCGGCATGCTACCAGTGTTAAAGACTGCGATGGAGCTCCGTATGCCACGGCAAACTGGCTGACACTGACGGCGGCGGTGTACAAATGCTGCGCAGCTAGCGCCATTCGACGGCCAACACCGCGGTTCCTGGTGTGTCCGCTGTGCCGTGCGTGTGATCATTGCTTGTACAGCCCTCTCGCAGTGTCCGGAGCACGTATGGTGGGTCTGACACACCGGTGTCAATGTGTTCTTTTTTCCATTTCCAGGAGTGTATTTCCGTCCCATTCGGATAATTCCTTCGTGAAGCGTTCTTTTCGTCGTAGAGTTTAGGTAGATACATAGTTTAGAATATTACAGACAGTTTATGACGAACTTACTTTTAATCAAGATGTTGTCTGTGTTGCTGGTAGTGGAAAGTATAGGGCATTTACAACAACTTAACTAAAAGATCAAGATTTTGTATTTTTTAATTTTTCCCTGTTTTCTGATACGTTTTTATCAACAAGTATGGCGTTTGTAAATCAGGTCACTTTCTTTATACGCTCTGTATAAGGCAGTTGATAGAAATCCAAGCGCAAATTTGCACCACTTGGCGCCTTCAGTTTTCTACACGTACAGGAAAGATTATCGAATTAATTCTTTCCAAAACCTCCGATCAGTGCCAAAAATACTGTCTGATTTTACCCTACTTTCCATATATTTCTGGTCGAAATTCGAATCGAATGCCCGTCTTCGCATTAAAGACACGACTGAGAAATGTGTAAGTTTCAGAGATAGAAAAAGTATAGCGACAAGAGTAACGTGCGTGATACAGAGCAAGAACGTGGCAAACATTGACGTTGTATTCTCATTTATATGCATATGCTACATTTACATATACATCTATGTCTCAACTACTTCTACAGGTTGCAAATCAGTATGCAGCACATTATGACAGTGGAGATGCACGAGCTTATCTAGACATGTATTAGAAAACAAGCTTTTCATAACTCAGTTACTAAACTGCTAAGATGTTTCTGTTGGAATCTGTCATGACAAATTATTGATCTACTAAATTGCTAAGACAGTTGTGTTGAATATCTGTCACGCCATATTCCTCAAAGTCTCTTGTACGTTCTCAGCTGGGTCAAACAGTCCTCCAAACTACTGTGTTGGAATTTTTTGCACATGTTTAGAATGGGTCGTCCACTCGATTAAGTACCATCTTCACGTACTTGAGGGAGGGATGGACGAAAATTAGGCTTAAAATCGTGATGGTGCAAAGACCATTAAGGGCGGAGCATAGGGTCGTGTTGCGGTAAAAGTGGAAAGGAAATCGAGTTTGTCCATCTCAAAGGCTGCATCTCAGAATTTTAGGAAAATAACCACAGATCTAAATCCGGGTAGAATTTCAGCCCCAGTCGCGCATAACACCACTTGCTAGAGTGGTACTTAAATAACTAATTAATGAAAATTAGAATCATCAAATCTGCTTTATCGTTGTATAATATTACTAATTCGACTAATATCCATCAATGACCATATGTTAAAAAATCAGGAATCCTGACAGTTTATTATTGTCTGAAAGAAGCTGCAGGGGTAAAACTGCCATCTGAAGTATCAGCTTTTTGTAGGTTTTTCAGATGTAGGTCGTTAATTATATCGAAGATGTGTACTACCGCCAGTTGAAAAAATGATTATTTATTTATTTGCTTTTTTTTCACTTCATTATACACAGGGAAGTTACAGTTTCTCAGGATTCCTTAAGAACCGACGTCCGCTATTTGCTTGTTGTTGTTTGAGAAGTACAATAGCCCATATGGTGTAAATAAAACGGCAAATCATGGGATCCAGTAATAAAAAGAATTAAATCAAAAGTTTAAGTAACAGAAGATATACAAAACAGAGCATCCGGTATATACAGTGACCAGTACGTCATGTAAATTTGTTATAAACAGCCTTTTTAAAAAAGCTTATAGTTGTTACCTATAACTTTTAGTATCTCTTCGGGCTCATACTAAAATTCGCCATGCCCTTCCTTAACACTACTCGTGCCGTCACTTAGAATAGTACAAAAACAGTCAACCAAACTCTCAACGCACAGTTTCTGGTAACATGTGGACTACATCTAGCCGAACAGCGCTATATATGGTACCAGTTATTTCATTCACCTTTATATGTCGGTCGTCCAGCACCATATTGCTGACGTTATCTGTGATCTGTTTTTTAAAACAGTCTTCCACAACTTTTATGCGGTTTTCACATTGTGCAGTTTTAGTATGTAAATTGACGAGTTGATATCGGCCTCCTTCAAAAGACGACCGACTCATTTTGTTCCACGTTCTCGTAAATTACAATATTTGAGGAATTGAGCGAAAATGTATTTTATTCATATAACAATGTTCTGACCGAGGGGGAATACAAGGAAATATTTTTGAGACTAATTCAACAACTGCAGAATTTTAACGCTGCATTTTAAGCAACAAATAAAAAATATTGAAGTACAAGAACAAAATAGAATTCGAAAAGAGCACAGGAATGTCATTTGCGATCCAGAAGTTGTTGACTGTCCTCATACCATTTCCAATTTACAACATGTAAAAAAAGGTTTAATTTGCCCCTATACTGAGATGATTATAGACGAATTCTCAGCTAAGTTGGACAAGATTTGGGAAAGAAATCAGCTGTGGCGACTTCCTGGGAAACATCCTAGCATGCTCCTGAACGTAAAACTGGATGACTTGACGGTGATTTGAAGTAAAATTCTGTCTAAAACTAGTCAGGTGTCTTAAAATCTGTATTACCTGGATCAGAAATACGTTTGGCTACAGTACATTATTTGGTTCCAGCCAAGTAAGATTTCTTGAAGACAGTTAAGCGTTTTTGATTTGGAGACAGAGTCCTCTATCTTTCTCTTCTTCGCATTAACGATATATAGCGATGGCACATGTAAGAAATGATCCCTGTCTACGAGAATAATAGATTTAATACTCAACATAGGGAGTTATTCTGCTTTCCATGTTCCATCCTCCGAGAAAAAGAAGCACCCACCCAAATACACATAAATGAAAATGTTATCTGTTTCGCGTACTGAAAATTATTTGCAAAGTTCGTCTTTTTGCCTCGTCTTGTTAATTATTGTTTCAAACCGCTTCCAACATTGTTCCATTAACGAAAACATTGCCTTTAATGTTCGTTTTTTCTTGCACATAATCGTACAGTGAACTCCTTTATCGTGTTTAAAAGTGAATGGATGTGTGTGCGTGTTGTCGCATATACTTCTAACGACTGAAGAGATATGAACCAGACCCGGTACACAAATAGTGCAGTACCAGAAGGGACGACACCCGTAGCAGCCTTATGTGTGAATGGTGACATGTAAACGTAACGAGTGGAGTGATTTCAGCCAAATTTAATATGTCTTACTATTAAAACAAAACATTAAGTTGGGATGAGACACTCATAACATCTTTAGGAGTGGGTGTACTGACTCACGCCCCTCCATAGCTGCATCCATTGGCGCCTATAGGCTGAGGATGACACGGCGATCGGTCAGTACCGTTAGAGCCTTCCGAGACCTGTTCGGACGGAGTTTAGTTAGTGTGGGAAGGAGGCCAGTCGTAAACGAAATTGATACGTCTGATATCTGTATCAAACTCACAGTTTATGTATTGCTAGACTCATTGGTCACGCAACCTGAGATTGTAAGCCAAGATGTAAACAAAGTGACAAGTAAAAATAATTTACTAGAACTGCCATTAGTGTCAAATCTAGTCTCTGGGACCACTAAGGGACAGTTCCAATGGCATTTCGCACGTTGACATATGACGGAGAGAGAGAGAGAGAGAGAGAGAGTGGGCGGTTACTTGAAAATGACAGACAGATTTAATTCCCTTTCTTGTTTAATGTAACACTGTTAAATACGTAACACGGCAAGACAAGATAAACATTATAAAAATAAGGGTAAATACGAAGAACTTATCGGTATCATACTGCTACGTAACAAACAAAAGTCCTTAGTGGCTGATTCAGGACTATTACACAACTGTGAACAGTTCCTTGACTGTAATATTCCGTGAAATGCTCTGCACGCACGGAACTGCAAAACCTGTCGTGCAGGAATCTCGTGGGTACTAACAGAATACCTACCAGTACCAGCAACGTTCTTTAAAAAATGTATTTACAATCTGAGGCAATTATATCACCGTACTTCATTAAATTTACTGCTCACGCGAGACCGCGACGGAATTAGGTAATCCTGCAGTGCTCCAGTTGCACTGGCGGACAACATTATAAACTCTACTTATTAGTGTAATTTGGTATTTGCTAGCTGTCACCGTGGCAGGAATTAGCTCGGTTACTGTGTAAATATTTTGCATTTATGGCCCAAGATGATCTTTTCATGTGATCTCTGAGAAATATAACGTACGTTTCGTAAACCATATGAAAAGCATTATTATATGTCAGTGTGAGACAACGCTATAATTTACATTTCTGACACAGAAACATGATCACTTCAGTTAGTTACAAATTTACAGCTTAAATTTACTGGCACTAAAGCTTCAAACAGGTGCAGTAAAATCTCAAGCAATACATTGTATGTCCATCCTGGTACTAGACGGGTACAGGCACTTCGGAAATATAAACTGGAAGCACCTGCAGCTGTCTCTTTTGCGTTTAATTGATTACCGCAACCAGTTCTGGTGTCCTATTACACCATATTCAAGCCCTTCATTAAGGTATTGGGAAGAATCCAAACTTCGGTGCAGTGATAATAGGTGCCGCTATTAAATAAGCGATGTGCGGAATCTCTAATTAACACGATACTATCACGACTTTGATCAACAGATGTCACGATATTCGTCGGTTGAGGAACGAGTGACAGTATAGCGTTAACCAGAGATCTACCACCGTTACCAGCAGCAAACGTACCAGTACCGAACTGAAAAAGAGATCCTGCATCCTACAAACACACTAGGTGTAGAAAGGAGCTAAGTTTGGGCAGTTCCTTTGACAGATTTATTGTTTATTCTCAAAGAACCAGAGATGAGGTAGACACTTTTGATCACCATCTACACTGTAGAGCGCTGGCGCAAATGACGATGACGTACACTCCAGCGCTGCGGTATGGTTCAGTTGCTTTGTTCAATGCTGTTGCCTGTGTTGCAGCATCACAGAGTGAGAGTCGACCGACAACTGTCAATACAGCCACCGTTTTGATAAACGAAGTGACAGTGTCGTGCTAACCAGAGATCCAGGGGCAACTGTTATTTAATATTGGCACCTCTAATGACTGCACACGAGTTTGCATTCCTGTCAATTTACGGTGGCCAAGGGACATAAATGTGATGTAATGGAACACTGAAACTAATTGGATAAATAAACTGAATGCTAAACACATGGCTGCAGGTGTTTTAGTATTCATTTTCTACAAAACGTTTTGAATTCATACATACGTGAACGGCATGAAAACTGGATACAACTCACTCTTCCAGTTTCAGTGGTTTCGTTCAAGTATCTCTACAAAAAAAGAAAATAAAGAACTGTAATACCACATCTCTCCATGCGAACAGGCCTCGGAAGGCCCAACGGTACCGACCGACCGCTGTGTCGTTCTCAAACGATAGGCGTCACTGGATGCGGATATGGAGGAAGATGTGGTCAACACATCGCTCTCCCGGCCGTTTGCAGTTTTCGTGACCGGAGCCACTAGTTCATAGTTAAGCAGCTCCTCATTTGACTTCACAAGGGCTGAGTGTATCCCACTTGCCAACAGCGCTTGACAGGCACGAACTGTCACCCATCGAAGTGCTAGCCAAGCCCAACAGCGCTTCGGTGATCTGACGCGAACTAGTAACACCATATCACAAGTCTTTATAATTTTATCTGTTTATTTGTTTCCTTATGATAATAGTGTCGATTGTAATTAATTAAATAATGTTTGAAAAATACAAAAATTAAGATACTTCCAACAAATCATAGCCTGGCATCAGCTTTTTTTTTTTACTGGTCTTATACGCTCATTCCACTTCAGATTTCAACGAACGTTTACTGCTAGGTATCGTTCTTGTTTCCAGTGATCGGTCGCCAATAGTGTAACCAAGCAGTAATGGATCCTTTCATCTATTTACAGAGTGAAAATTATTGAAATATATGAAAGTGTGCACACACTTTATTCAACATGTAAACGTCACTACACATATTCGGATTTAGGTTATGACATGTTCGATATGCTCGCCATCATTGGCGATGATGTCGCGCGGACGAACAGCGAAATTCGGCATGAGCCGCCGAAGTGTCCAACACCGATGCTGTCGATGACCTCCTGAATGGCTGTTTTCCCTCAACAGTGGTTTTGGAGTTATTGCTGTACACCTTGTATTAATATAGCCCCCAAAAAAGGAGTCCCATGTCCGGGAGAATATGGTGGCCCATCGAGGCTCATGCCAGTGGCTCTGGGTACGCCGGAACCAGAATGCGGTCCCCAAAGTCCTCCTCCAGGGCATCAAACATTCTCCTGCTTGAACTACAACTTGTCGAAATCAGGGTCACTTTGCATAATGGGGATTAGCTCATCTTCCAGCACCTTCACGTCCCGTTCGTTAGCCACCTTGCCATTAAGGAATATCGCACCCATTATTCCTTGACTGGACATTGTACACCACACAATCACCCGATGAGGCTGAAGAGAACTCTTGATCGCGAAATGCGGATTGTCAGTCCCCAAAAGCGCCAATTTTGTTTCTTGACGAACCCATCCAGTAGACTTCGCTACACCAAACCATATTCACATCAAAATTCGCATCATGTCCCTTGCCCAACCGTGCAGTTTTAACGTCCTAATGCAAACCGTTCAGAAGTTATGACGATTTTATTTGATATAGTTTCATTATTGCCATCCTGTATATGCAATACGTACAGTTCATTCATGTTCAGGCCAATAGTTGGTTCTCACACAAGTCATCGTCCTTAGCAGGTCTTTCTGCAGTTCTCAAAGGATAGTACGATGGTTCTACCTTGACTGTAGCTTTTTTTTCATCAGTCTTCTGACTGATTTGATGCGGCCCGCCATGAATTCTTCTCTACAGTAGCCTCATTAACAATTAATTAAACGACAAATAATTAACCAAACAACCACGGAGGTGGAACCATGACATTGTTCTTTAAAAGACTCACTGCTGTGGCACTCTATATGAAGAACATGATTTCTGCATTTCACTACAGTCTTTTATCGTTACAATATTGTACAAACATTCAAAGCTCCTATCAGGGGAGTAATGGGGCCAATTACTCGCACCCCCCCCCCTCGATCTTCTAGAAAAAAGAACTCCACATACCGTAACACACACCCTGCCCTACAATACAGATAAATATGCCCGTTTTTTTTATTTTCATTTGCACGTCAAGTTCCGTAGGACCAAATTGAGGAGTAAATCTCTAAGGTCATAAAACGTGTCAGCACATGAAACTATGACGTCCAGATAATAGCAGATAAAAGTAAAATGTTTATGAACCCGAAAAAATGTCAAGCTATTAATTTAAGGAAACGCAATTAACAGTTCAACATGAATCAGCTTAATTTTTCAAAAAACTCATCGACAAAATAAATGGAGTGAACCATGAGGGAAAACATCAGTTTCTATTTGAAAGAGCGTGGATTACTGCCAAGATTTTTGAGTTATAGTGGTAGTTTAATGAAAATGGATGCAGCAGTACAATGTGCACCTTTCTGCACAAGAGTTAAGGGAGTAAGATTCAAATTCAGGTTTGATTTTTTGCGAGTATTAACAGACTGAAAGCTTCTTATAATTTGGGAATAAGGTAATATGTTGTAAGGGTACAGTACCGCCCGACATTGAAAATAGGTACAACATACTTCATTACTTTTGTCAGAACAACACATTCTTTTTTGTAAAATAACTCAATTTCAATTAATACAGCGAAGCCGGATACCAGTGTGGGAAAGAATGACAATTTATTTATTTAATTGATCACATGTGCACTCCCACAAAGTAAATCCCTACATCCAGTTTGGTGAGATCTGTGAAATGAATGAATGTATGGTCGTCTGCTAACTGCAGATAGTGAATGTGAATATATGATCATCTTTGAGACGATCCTTTGGCCACCTTTGGTGGGACCAAAGAGATGAAATTTACCTGAGCTTTGAGCGCCTGAAATGTGGCTGACAAATACGGTAGCAAGGTGCTCCCCACTTCAGCAGAGGTGCGAGAGGACCTCGAGAACGGCCATGTTTCAGCACTCTGCCGCTGGATCTCGTGCTGTTAAGACCTGTTTTAGTTGTACTCCGTAATGACAAAAGAGTGGAGACATGGTATTCATGTGGAATATTTAAGAGTAGTTTGAAATAATAATTTCGATATTTCAGGAACTTTTGTGGGGAGAATTAAATGTCAGGCAGGTAATATTAATGGGATTGTAGTAATATTCGGAAGTGACCAACGGTCACAATGAAACCACGTGTAGCAATAAGTTGAAATACTTCCGTATGCTTAAGTTAAGCTGAATTACTAGCGTTTGTACAATAAGTTGGAATATTTAAGAAATAGCGTGTGTACCATAAGTTGAAATATTTAAGAAATGGCGTGTGCAGGACTTGAAATTAGAGGCGAGTACTTCCACGTGGTGAGTACTGTGTGAGTCTCAATCTGTGTATGAGACAAAGGATAAAGAGTAGTACTCGTCCATGGTATCAGTTGAGGACTCGCGTGCGTGTGATGAATACGTTCTTAATATTACTTAGCGTGATATGATTCCGTGTGACTCTAGATTCAAAGTCAGAGAGAAGCAAGGTGAGTCAGCCGTCTATCCAGCAACGCCACTTGGCTTGCATTGCACAGGAAGACGTGCATATATCTCCAGAGTTCATAGTAGGAAAGTAGAATTACGAAGTGGGGCAGTGTCGTGTGAAACTGGGATAAATATTAATTGAAGTGGGAAAGCTGAAAAGGACAATGTTGTGACTATTCCTTGTGTTGTATTCCATGTTGTAGTGTGGTGTATGTCATTTAATTTGGGTATGTGTGGTTTTCATGGAAGAGCAGCGAGGTAGTTTCAAAAGATTAGTGGGTTATGCGTGTTCCTTTTGTACTGCTCGGTCTGGAGGATAGTTTCGTGATGATGTTTGTGAGAGTCGAAGTGTGAGAAATAATAAAAGATCCACCATCCTATCCAGAAAGTGCACTGTAACGTTAAATAATTACGAGACCATAATATAGAGATTCACCAATGTAAAGTCATGCCCACTGGGCGGAATTTCTCATGTGTTATTGTTGTAGGTTATAGAATTTGTGTGTTTAGGTTGTAGAATTTATCGGAATAAATAAGATAGTGAAAAGAAAATGATTGGTGGACTTTTCCTTCGAATTGTATGTTGTCATGATGTCTCGAATTTATAATGTGTGCGCCATTCATATTCAGTGCGGTGGCCACGTGTTGATAAAAGCCGTTAAAGAAAAGACAAAAAGTAAATGTGGTATTGCCAGTGCGTAGTGAACAGTCAGAGTTCTGTAAATCACTGATAGTCAGATGTGCGTTTCCGTTGCGTATTATTCATACAGGAGGTTGATTAGTGACTTAATTGTGAGTACGAGAGTTCATGTTACTCGATAAAATAAGAATGAACCCACTCATCTTGCAGGCCTGACTGCTTGATGCCACAGTATGAGCAAGGCATGTGGGAGCCTCTCAATGTTAATATATATATATATATATATATATATATATATATATATATATATATATATATATATATATTATTGAGAGGCCAATGTCAAAGTAGCCAGACTCTTGTGACAGGGGTCGACAAGAGGTACTTGAAGAGGTACTTACACCACTCATTGCCTGAACCGCCCGTTTCCGAGTCAAAATTATCCTTTTAGAATGGGAAGAGTTACCCCAAAATCTAATACCATACTTCAGATACCACTCGAATAGTAAAAATGGCAGCACTAAGTCTTTGAACAAGATCCTGAACGAAGGCTTTCCACGACAGTTTACTATCTATCTGGACACCCAGATATTTGAACTGTTCAGTTTCACTAATCATATACCCATTCTGTTAAAATAAACGGCAGGTTTTGTTGAACTGTGGGCTAGAAACTGTAAAAACTGAGTCTTAGGGTGATTTAGCGTTATTTTATTGTCTACAAGCCATGAACTTATGTCATGAACTGCACTATTTGAAACCGAGCCAATGTTGCACACAACTTCCTTTACTAACAAGCTAGTGTCATCAGTAAAAAGAAATATTTTAGAGTTACTGGTAACAGTAGAGGGCATATCATTTAAATAAACAAGGAACATGAGTGGCGCCAACATTGATCCCTGGGGCACCCCTCACTTGACTGTACCCCACTCGGACCCCACATCACAGCCATTCTCAACACTGTGAATAATGACCTTTTCCCATCTGTTGCTAAAGTAAGAGGTGAACCAGTTTTGAACTACTCCCCGTATTCCCTAAGGGCCCAATTTCTGGAGCAATATTTTGTGATCAACACAATCAAACACCGTAGCTAAATAAAAAAAATATACCTAGCGGTCAAAACCTTTTGTTTAAACCATCCAGTACCTCACAGAGAAAAGAGAATATAGGACTTTCAGTTGTTAAACGACTTCTAAAGCCCAACTGTACTCTGCGTCTATTTGGAGAACGGCAGAATACGTAATGGTATCAAGTAGTTGGTATACCCAAAACAAATTATAAAACCATTTCACGATTCACCACGAAATTAACATCAGTAGCATCCCCCGCTCCTACCGCTCCTATCCCTTATCAGATCGTTGGAATACACTCTTACCGGGCATGCATAGGGTAAAAATACTCAAGACACAGCTCGTCAACAGGCAGGATGAAGTGAACAAAATGTAAGGACTGCGTTTCCTTACGAACAGAATTTCTATTTCATATTGCTTATTTTTATATCTTTTAGTCATTTGCTTGCAAATTCGCCGGTTATATATATACAAAAATCAAAAAATGGTTTGCATCACCTCGGTTCCGAGGAACCTGTACAGAAAATTGGAATAGAGATCAACGTAAACATCATTTCTGCCCTTTTTATTGCTCATGAGAACCACACGTTGCATGTTGTACCACCATACAGCGAAACCTTCTGAGGTGGTGGTCCAGACTGCTCTACACACCGGTGTTTCTAATACCCAGTAGCACATCCTCTTGTATTGATGCATGCCTGTATTCGTCGTGGCATACTATCCACAAGTTCATCAAGATACTGCTGCTCTAGATTGTCTCACTCCTCAATGGCGATTCGGAGTAGATCCCTCAGAGTGGTTGGTGGGTCACGTCGTCCATAAACACCCCTTTTCAGTCCATCCCAGGCATAATCGACAGGGTTCATGTCTGGAGAACATGCTGGCCACTCTAGTCGAGCGATGTCGTCATCCTGAAGGAAGTCATCCACAAGATGTGCACGATGGGGGTGCGAATTGTCGTCCATGAAGACGACTGCCTCGCCAATATGCTGCCGATCTGGTAGCACCATCGGTCGGTGGATGCCATTCACGTATCGTACAGCCGTTACGGTGCCTTCCATGACCACCAGCGGCGTAAGTCGCAGCAGCGAAATTCCATCGTGCTGCAGTCGCTGGACAGTGCGTCTAAGGCGTTCAGCCTGGCCAGGTTGCCTCCAAACACATCTCTGACGATTGTATGGTTGAGGCATATGCGACACTCATCGGTGAAGAGGAGTGATGCCAATCCTGAGCGGTCCATTCGGCATATTGTAGGGTCCATCTGTACCGCGCTGCATGGTGTCGTGGTTGTAAAGATGGACCTCGCCAAGGACGTCGGGAGTGAAGTTGCGCATCATGCAGCCTATTGCACGCAGTATGAGTCGTAACACGACGTCCTGTGGCTGCACGAAAAGCCTTATTCAAGATTGTGGTGTTGCTGTCAGGGTTCTTCCGAGCCATAATCCGTAAGTAGCGGTCATTTACTGCAGTAGTAGCTCTTGGGAGGCCTAAGCGTGGCATGTCATCGACAGTTATCGTCTCTCTGTATCTTCTCTACGTCCGAACAACATCAGTTGGGTTCACTCCGAGACGCCTTTACACTTCCCTTGTTAAAGAGCGCTTCCTGTCAGAAAGAAACAATGCGGACGTCGTCGAACCGCGGTATTCACCGTCTAGGCATGGTTGAACTATAGACAACAAGAGCCGTGTACCTCCTTCCTTGTGGAATGACTGGGACTGATTGGCTGTCGGACCACTTCCGTCTAATAGGCGCTGCTCATGTATGATTGTTTACATTTTGGCCGGGTTTAGTGACATCTCTGAACATTCAAAGGAACTATGTCTGACACAATATCCACAGTCAACGTCTTTCTTCAGCAATTCTGGGAACTGGGGTGATGCAAAACTTCTTTTTGGTGTGTGTATTATGTCAAACCGGCCGTGGTGGCCGAGCGGTTCTAGGCGTACAGTGTGGAACCGCGCGACCGCTACGGTAGCAGGTTCGAATCCTGCCTCGGGCATGGATGAGTGTGATGTCCTTAGGTTAATTAGGTTTAAGTAGTTCTTTCTAGGGGACTGATGACCTCAGAAGTCCCATAGTGCTCAGAGCCATTTGAACCATATTATGTCAAATAATATGCAACTGTTCAAATAATGATGTACTTACGTCGATGACTGGCAGCAATGGACTTGTCAGAGCTGGCCACTTTTGTAAGTCTCTGTGATGGACCGCGATGTCTTGTAGTCGTGATAAAATAGTATGCAGAACTGATGGTATTATCAGTAAACGCGTCATTAGCGAACAGGATTGTAAAAAATGAATTGGAATGCCCGAATCGGCAGAAATTTGATAAGTCTTAGTGGTTCCTCGTGGCGTTGAATGGCTAATGATTAAATAAAATAATCGACCGAGCGTATTTTCACTAAGATGTTAAGTGTGAGGTGATTCGAAAGTTCCTGAAGAACAGGTGGTGGCAGACGTGAATTGTGATGGTGGTTCGTGAGTCTGCTTGGATAGTACAGTTGGTAGAAGCTTCGAGTCCCGTTCCGGATCACAGTTTTAATCTGGCAGGAAATCTCTGATAAAATAATGTTCACAATCCTAAATATTGGTGACCTTGTATTGTTGTTGTTGTTGTTGTTTTCAGTCCTGAGACTGGTTTGATGCAGCTCTCCATGCTACTCTATCCTGTGCAAGCTTCTTCATCTCCCAGTACCTACTGCAGCCTATATCCTTCTGAATCTGCTTAGTGTATTCATCTCTTGGTCTCCCTCTACAATTTTTACCCTCCACGCTACCCTCCAGTACTAAATTGGTGATCCCTCGATGTCTCAGAACATGTCCTACCAACCGATCCCTTCTTCTAGTCACGTTGTGCCACAAGCTCCTCTTCTCCCCAATTCTATTTAATACCTCATTAGTTATATGATCTACCCATCTAATCTTCAGCAATCTTCTGTAGCACCACATTTCGAAAGCTTCTATTCTCTTCTTCTATAAACTATTTATCGTCCACGTTTCACTTCCATTTATGCCTACACTCCATACAAATACTTTCAGAAACGACTTCCTGACACTTAAATCTATACTCGATGTTAACAAATTTTTCTTCTTCAGAAATGCTTTCCTTGCCATTGCCATTCTACATTTTATATCCTCTCTACTTCGATCATCATCAGTTATTTTGCTCCCCAAATAGCACAACTCCTTTACTACTTTAAGTGTCTCATGTCCTAATCTAATTCCCTGAGCATCACCCGACTTAATTCGACTACATTCCATTATCCTCGTTTTGCTTTTGTTGATGTTCATCTTATACCCTCCTTTCAAGACACTGTCCATTCCGTTCAGCTGCTCTTCCAATTCCTTTGCTGTCTCTGACAGAATTACAATGTTATCGGCGAACCTCAAAGTTTTTATTTCTTCTCCCTGGATTTTAATACCTACTCCGAACTTTTGTTTTGTTTCGTCTATTGCTTACTCAATATACAGATTGAATAACGTCGGGCATAGGCTACAACCCTGTCTCACTCCCTTCCCAACCACTGCTTCCCTTTCATACCCCTCGACTCTTATAACTGCCGTCTGGTTTCTGTACAAATTGTAATTAGCTTTTCGCTCCCTCTATTTCACCCCTGCCACCTTCAGAATTTGAAAGAGAGTATTCCAATCAACATTGTCAAAAGTTTTCTATAAGTCTACAAATGCTAGAAACGTAGGTTTGCCTTTCCTTAATCTTTCTTCTAAGATAGACCTTAATATAATCTCAATTATCCATTCCATTACGGAGTATATACTGATGTGAAGTGCTGTAGTGTTAAGGAGACATTGTGCAACTACAGACAGAGGGTAATGTCGTGAGCACAGTACTCGGCTTGTATCTCGCATTCTATCCGAATGTCGGGTAGTCACACTGTCTGTAAAGCTCGTAAACGTTCGTGGTAGTTGCGGAAGAGGCACGGCACAGGTGTCTTCACTCGCGGGAGAATCATGCGGAGCTGTCGGCAACCGGCTCAGCGCCTACTTTACGGCTAGTTAATATGACGGCTAGGGTCGCGGGAGCGCCAGATCCGGGTTTGAGCCCCGCAGTGAGTTGTTAGCGGCGGGCGATGCGTATCGGCAAATGGCTCGGTTGCGTGTGAGCCGCGATCACGAGCATCTCTCAGTTACAGAACAATTACGCGCAGCGCGCCCAGATGCTATCTGTCTGCAGCGCTGCTCCGCGCCGCCCGCCATCGCCGACTTTCGCCTCCGCCGCGGCTGCCCCCGCCCTGTAACCCAGAGACATTTGAGCGGCTCAGCAATTGTAACAGAGCAAGTGCCGCGGAGAAACTCGCCACGGCCGGCTTCCAATTTCTGTGCTCTTTGTCTTCCGGTACAACTGGGTCAGAAGTGAACCGTGTCCGATACACTGGACAGGGCCTGTACGCTTGTAACAGACTTATTTGCTTAGTGCTAATTTTTTCTCCTAATTAAAGGAGTGCCAGAGGTCTCCAGAAGGTTAGGAATTCGCTTCTTTAGTCTCATTAATCGTGTATGTTGACTGTGCCATTTGTTTCCTCTTGCCGCATCTAAAGTTACAGGTCTACTAATTGGAGCAAATTAGGCAGTCTGGCAAGGCAACATGCATCTGCTTGAAGAAACACCACAGAAGTTGGAAAATTAGGAAGTAGAGACTAATTTTGCCATAGTTACGAGATGCAACGTGAAGCATTACAACACATCCATAAAGCAAGGAAGACTAACCATCTCGAAATAACGGAAATTAATAAACTTACTTCCATGTGTCCAGCCTTAGTACTGAACGACCAGACACATTTCCCTTTCTCGCCACTTCTAGCTCCAGATACTACTCACAGTCTCAACCAGGCCATGTTATAAATTACCCCTCTTAGTCATATGCCCCAATTTGTTTTTGTTTCAATCACTATAATTCCTCTCGTGATGTTTTAAAACATTTACTTTGTATAACCATAGCTGCTTCACTTACCTGCTTAATCTCATTAATACATCATATCTATTTGTAATTTAGGACTTATTAAAGAGAAAATGATATTGTTCAGCCACCCTCTTGGAGCAAGTCACCAAAATTTATTATTAAATTTGTTTTCTTCTATGAACAATTGTTGTATTTTGTATTTAGGCTATTAGTTAATGTGTCACATATTTTATCTCTGGAGATGGAAATATTGTGTTCATGCACTAGTTTAAAATCTTTCATTCAACAAAATGTCACTGCACCATGTATTTGTCTTTGTACTTAGTGAAAGCGTAACAGCCGAAAACGGGATTGTGAAGTAAATAATAAATATTAATTTATAAGGTCTACCAATGTTTTCACTGCACACAAACGTGTTATGGGAAATGATCCGCTACAGTATCAGATTGTTGCCTACAGGAAAAGGATAAACCAGATCCTTTTAGTATCGACCCTCGACTTCAACTGATGACGTCATTGCAAGCCTCGAAATGAAACACAAATATTTCATAATTACCATCATGACATCACAATCACCCGTCCCAATGGCGTGAAAATATGAACATCAATTAATAAATATATAATTAAATATATAATATAATAAATATATAATTAATATAATATGAGACGTCTATGACAAATTGCGGAAAAATGCGACAAAACTAAAATCTAAAATAACCGCAGAATCAAAAATTGAACGACAAAAATCAAAACGACCAGAAAACACGGAACAACGATTGGTACCAAGAAATAAAAAACACAAAATTAGCGTGAACAAACTATAACTGATACCGGAAACATAATTTGACCTATATAGTTCAACCAAAGAGTCATTTACCGATACAGTAAGATAAAAACCGATACAAATACAGAAAGATAAAAAGAGGTAACAGTACAGACACCCAAACCTCGAGGCAATTAACGAAGTGTGGTATCGAAAACATCATTTGATCTGCGTATCTCAATACAACAACCCAAAATGTCAGGAACGGACAAAACATGGCATCGAAAACATGAATTCACCTATATAGCTAAACTGAAAACGCCGAAAGCCCAACTCGCAGGCGCTGCACTGTCTGACAAAAACGTCAAGCACTCTGAAGACATGGTCGGATCTACCCCGGATAGAACATTTGTGGGACCACCTCGGACGTCAGCTCCGCCCCACTGCGAGTATACATGACATCAAGGACCAGCAGCAATAGCTGTGGGCCAGCTAGCCACAAGAGAGGGAACAATGGCTTTATGACACGTTCCCAACCGTATCAGTACAGGCATCCTAGCCGGAGGGAGCACAGTACCATACTGATAGGCAGTTTCATGAAGTCCCATTTAAATCTGACTTTGTTTCGTAATAACTAAAATAATATAACAGTACGTGAAGTTTCGTTTCGGTTCTTCTTCCCCTTTTGGGTGCCTCACTTTTTTTTGTCACATACTGTAAATTTATTCGGTATCACCGAGATGTCAGACAGTACACGCTAAAGCGAACCTGGCTTTCCATATTTCAGTGATATTAATATTATTGTACGTGGAAAAGTATTTAGTTTATTATCTCGAAATTGCCCTCTAATCTGAGGAAAAATAAGTGTCGAAAGCAAGATGTATTCTCTCCAAGTTTAAGTACATTGATAACGTTTGTTCCAAAACAACCAAAAGTAATGCTTAAGCTGTAACTGATTAGGAGCATAAGCCTGTTACCTTCTGTACAAACAGTTAAGCTTGTAGATTTAATAACGTGCTTACACGATCATAATAAGGAACAAAACGGCAGACTTATGGGTAGCTTTGAGAGATGAAATAATGAAGGCATCAGAGCATTGAATAAGTAAAAAGTCATGGCGAAGTAGAAATCCTTGGATACCACAGAACATATTGAATTAAACTGACGAAAGGAGAAAATATACAAATGCATCAAATAAGCAGGCGAAAGGGAACAGAGACATCTAAAAATGAGATTGACAGAACATATGGCTAAACAGAAATGGCTAGAGAACTAATGCAGCGCTGTAGAAGCATATATGACTACGGAAAAGATAAATGCCACCTATAAGAAAGGTAAAGAGACCTTTGGAGAAATGAGGAGCTATTGCATATCAGGAGTTCAGATGACAAGTCTGCACTAAGCAAGGAAGGGAAAGCTGAAAGGTTGAAGGTCATAGAGTGTCTTTATAACGGAAATAAATTTGAAGCTACTATTATGTAACGAAAGAAAGAAATAAAGTGATGATGACATGGGATGTATGATACTGCGAGAAGAATCTAACAGAACACTGAAAGAACGAAGTCGAAACAAGAGCTCTAGGAGTAGACGACATTTCCTCAGAAATAGTGAGACACCTCGGAGAGCTAGCTATGACGGAATTATTCCCCCCGGTGTGCAAGAAATATGAAACACGTTAAATACCCTCAGAATTCAACTATGTAGAAATTCTAATTCATAGGAATGAATATTACCGAACTACCAGTTTAATGGGTCATAATTTCAAAATACTGACTCCAATTATTTACAGAAGAATGGAAAACTTGATAGAAGCAAACCTCGGGGAAGATTCATTTGGATTCCGAAGAAATGGAGAAACAGTCTAGGTGGTATTAAGGCATATCTCAGAAGATAAGTTTAAGCACGGCTAACCCACCTCTATGGCATATCTTACCCAGTACATCCTCTGCAATGCCCAGCAATGCTAACCTATGCACAATGGTGTAAGCAAATAGCAAATGAGTAGTAGAGGTAAGAGTTTTATTGTTTCAGTCATCAAAGTCTACGTCTTACATCCACATCTTTACAAACTCCTTGAGATGCATGGGAGAGGTTACGTCCCATTGTGCAAGTTATCAGTGTTTCTTGCCGTTCCATTCAGTTTTGGAACGCGGCAAGAATGATTATCTGAATGCCTCTGCGCGTGCATTAATTATTCTAATATTTTCCTCATGATCCCTATATGAGCGGTACGTAGGAGGTTGTAGTATATCCATAGAGTCATAATTTAAAGCCAGTTCTTGACGCTTTGTTAATAGACTTTCCCGGGATAGTTTATCTTCAAGAGTCTTCCACTTCAGTCCCTTCAGTATCTCTGACACACTCCCACGGATTAAGCAAATCTGTGACCATTCGAGTTCCTCTTCTCTGTATTACGTTCAATAACCCCTGTCAGTCCTATTTGGTACGGGTTCCACACACCTGAACATTATTCTAGGATGGGTCGCACGAGTGCTTTGTAACAATCAACTTTTTAGACTTACTGCACTTCCCCCGTATTCTACCAGGAAAACGAAGTCCAACACCTACTTTACCCACGACTAAGTCTACATGATCATTCCAATTAATATGGATATTATAGTTGTGGGCAACTACGTTTTTTCGTTTTATGAATTGCACAATTTTACATTTCTGAACATTTAAAGCAGGCTGCCAATCTTTGCACTACTTTGAAATCGTATCGAGGTTTTACTGAATATTTATGGAGGTTCTTTCAGATAATACTCCATTACAGATAACTGCATCATCTACAAAAAGACTGGTCTTTATAACGGAAATAAATTTGAAGCCACTAATATGTAACGAAAGGAAGAAGTAAGTGATGATGACATGAGATGTATGATACTGCGAGAAGAGTCTGACAGAAAACTGCAAGAACGACGTCGAAATAAGAGCTCTAGGAGTAGACGATATTTCCTCGGAAATACCGAGATTCCTCGGAGATCTGGCTATGACGGAACTATTCTCCCCCCCGCCCCGCCTCCTCCCCCCCCCCCTGGTGTGCAAGAAATATGAAACATGTTAAATACACTCAGAAGTCAACTATGTAGAAATTCTAATTCATAGTAATTCAGAACCATACAGATATGAATATTATCGAACTACTAGTTTAATAGGTCATCATTTCAAAATACTGACTCCAATTATTTACAGAAGAATGGAAAACTTGATAGAAGTAAACCTCGGGGAAGATTCATTTGGATTCCGAAGAAATGGAGGAACAGTCGAGATAGTACTGGAAAAAAAAAAGTTCAAATGTGTGTGAATTCATAAGGGACCAAACTGCTGAGGTCATCGGTCCCTAGACTTACACACTACTTAAACTAACTTAACACTAAGGACGACACTCATATTAATATTGTCTGCAAGGCCATTAATATTGTCTGCAAGGCCATTAATATACAACATGAACAGCAAGGGTCCAAACACATTTCGCTGGGGTACAGTCGAAGTTACTTCTACATCTGACGAAGACTCTTCTCCCATGATAACACTCTGGGTCCTCCCTACCAAAAAGTCCCCAGTCTAGTCACAAATGTAACTTTACCCCATAAGATCGTACTTTTAACAATAATCGTAGGTGTGATACTGAGTCAAATGCTTTTCAGAAATCAAGACATACTGCATCTACTTGCTTGCCTTAATTCAAAGCTTTCAGTGTGTCATATGAGGAAATTGTGATTCGGGTTCCACATGATACATGTCTTCGGAATATTTGCTGGCTGGCATTGAGGAGGTCATTCTGTTCAGGATACCTCATCATGTTTGAGCTCAGAATATGTTATAATATTTTGCAACAAATCGATGTCAAGGATATTCGACGGTACTTTCGTTTATCACATACACCACGCTTCTTGTAGACGGGTGTGACCTGTGCTTTCTTCCAAGAACTGGGTAGGGTGTTTCGTTCCAAGAATGTATGATATGTTATAGTTAGAAGAGGGGCTAACTCAGCCGATAATTCAGTATAGAATGTGGCAGGGATTCCATCGGACCCTGGAGCTTTGTTCAATTTTAACTATTTCAGCTGTTTCTCAACACCACTGACACAAATATTTATTTCAGTCATCTTTTCAACGGTACGGTGATTAAATTGAAACAATTCTTCTGGGTTTTCCCTTGTAAAGGAAGATTTGAAAACGGATTAAGGATCTCAGCTTTTTCTTTGTTACCTTCAGTTTCAGTTCCTGTCTCATGCGCTGGGCACTAACTTTGGTGCCACTAACAGCCTTTACATACGACAAGAATTTCTTTTGGTTTTGTGAAAGTTCATGGAACAATATTCTACTGCAGTAGTCGTTGAAGGCATCATGTGTTGTTCTCTTGACAGCCAAACGAATATCGTTCAGCATCTCTGTATCTATACCACTACGCATTGTTTTGCACTTATCATGGAGTAATCTCTGTTCCTTTAGAAGTTTCTTTACAGTGCTGTATACCATGGAGGTTCCCTCCCATTATGCACTGTTACCCTGGGTAGATATTTATCCAGTGTATGGTCAACTAATCCTTTAAGCTTGAGCCATAGTTCCTCTACATGCTCCTACCTTGTGTTGAAAATTTCAAGTTCCTAATTGAGATATGACACTACTGATTTTTTTATCTAGTTTACTGAGCATATATATATATATATATATATATATATATATATATATATATATATATATATATATATATCTGTTTGATTTAGTTGTCCTTTGTACTTTGGTAATCATCGTTGCCACAACCTTATCATGGTCACTGATACCAGTTTCGATGTCGACGATATAAAGTCTGTTCGTAGTATTTTTATTCCTGTTATTGTTAAATCAGATACATGTACAGAATTTAACAATCATTTTCTGAGCATTGTTGGTGAATTAAATAAAAATTTAGTTTCTACAGGGAATATTGGTTGATGTTTGAAATACTCCTCTGTGTTACAGACAAGGGAGAGATTGAGTCAATAATTAAATCACTAACGACTAAGGACTCTCATGGATATGACGGAATGCCTATCAGAATATTGAAGTACAGTTCTGCACATGTTAGCCCTGTATTTAGCCATATTCAAAATTTTTTCCTTTCTATGCCATCAGAGTTTGCTAAATCTATTGAAAAGGCTATGTATGCAAGGATAATTGAACATTTTATATCACTCGATTTCGTATCAAATTTACAGTTTAGCTTTAGTAGTAGTTTAACAACTGAAAATCCTATATTCTCTTTTCTCTGTGAGGTAGTGGATGGTTTAAACAAAAGGTTTTGAACGCTGGGCATATTTTTTGATTTAACTAAGGCGTTTAATTGTGTTGATCACAAAATACTGCTCCAGAAGTTGGACCATTAGGGAATACGGGGACTCGCTCACAATTGGTTCACCTCATACTTTAGCAACAGACAGGAAAAGGTCATTATTTACAGTATTGAGAATGACTGATGTGGGGTCTGAGTGGGGTGCAGTCAAGGGGGAGGGGGGTGCAACAGGGTTCTGTGTTGGGGATACTCCTGTTCCTCATTTATATAAATGATATGCCCTCTAGTATTACGGGTAAATATTTCTGTTTGCTGATGACACTAGCTTGGTAGTAAAAGATGTTGTGTGCGTCACTGGCTCGGTTTCAAATAGTGCAGTTCATGACATAAGTTCATGGCTTGTAGACAATAAACTAACGCTAAATCACAGTAAGACTCAGTTTTTACAGTTTCGAGCCCACAATTCAACAAATCCTGACGTTTTAGTTTCACAGAATGAGAATATAGTTAGTGAAACTAAACAGTTCAAATTTCTAGGTGTTCAGATAGTAAATTGTCGTGGAAAGCCCACGTTCCGGTCCTTGTTCAAAGACTTCATGCTGCCATTTTTACTATTCGAACGGTATCTGAAACAAGTGATCGTTTTACACGAAAATTAGTCTACTTTGTTTATTTTCATTCGCTTATTTCGTATGGTACTATATTTTTAGGTAACTCTTCCCATTCTAAAAGGATATTTTGGTTTCAGAAACGGGTGGTTCGGGCAATAAGTGGTGTAAGTTCACGAATCCCTTGTCGACCGCTGTTCACGAGTTTGGCTGTTTTGACATTGGCCTCAAATCAAACCTGTATTTCGATCGGCGATCGGACTTCCTCAACCTTTGTGCAGAGAGGTGTGCCGTGTACTGCTGCATCCATTTTCGTTAAGCTACCACTAGAACTCAAAAATCTTAGCGGTAATCCACGTCCTTACAAATCGAAACTTAAGAGTTACCTCATGGTTCACTCCTTTTACTTTGTCGAGGAGTTCCTTGAAAAATTAAGCTATTCTTGTTGTATAGTTGATTGCGTTTACTTAAACTAATGGCTTGACTTTTTTCGGGTTCATAAACATTTTATTTTTATCTTTTATTACTTTCATGTTGTAATGTCATGTACTGACACGTTCCATGACCTTGGAGATTTGCTCCTCAATTTGGTCCTACGGAACTTGACGTGTAATTAAATAAAAAAAAATGTGGACATCCTCAAAGAGGTCAGGTGTGCTTGTTGTTATTACATCCAATATATTTCCATCAGGAGAGGATTTCTAATCTGTTCTACGTAGTTTTCAGAGAAGACATTTAGTAATGTTTCACAGGATGGCTTATAACGCCCACCACTAACAAAATAGTAATTTTTTTCATCTAATAATTGGATGATTAAAATTTCCACTAACTATTACAGTATTGCTGGGGAACTTATGTACAAGTGAGCTGAAGCTTCCTCTTAAGTTACAGGTTACGTCAGGACATGAGTCTGGTGGGCGATAGAAGGACCCAGGTCGGCCGCTGTGACTCAGCGGATCTAGTGGCTACAGTCCGGAGCCGCACTGCTGCTACGGTCGCAGGTTCGAATCTTGCCTCGGGATGGATATGTGTGATGTCCTTAGGTTAGTTAGGTTTAAGTAGTTCTAAGTCTAGGGGAATGATGACCTCAGATGTTAAGTCCCATAGTGGTTAGAGCCATTTGAACCATTTCAGAGGGACCCAGTTATATTTAATGGCCATCCCTGATGGTGAGTTTTGCCCAAACAACGTCACATGCAGATTTAATTTCCATGTCGTATGCAACTGATTGCACCCTGTTTCTTCAATTGTTTCCGGGATAGCCTCTTCAGCATGTTGAATGAGGCACACAGGAGTACACACTGAGTACACATGGTGTCCTTTCCTGTCCCTTGCTACCATTTCCCTAAGCACCACCATTCGCCGTACGTGTGAACTGCCGACGCTTAATAGACCCCTATACTTTTGGGTTTGCCTCCTCTTGACACAGGACAAAATAGGTTCCCCAAAACAGGTGAGTCACACTGGCTCAGTTTCAGTGAGAGACAGCACCTCAGACTTGTTGGTGGACGAGTAATGACAGATCTTGTACTTTTTGCAGAGGAGACAGGATCCACACGAGAGCATAGTACTTGAGGTACCTCTGGTACTGGTTATCAGATGTCCACGACTCTCGGGAGCTGTTCCAACACACCGATTCGCAGCAGCTGCTAATCATTCGACAGTAGTCGGGACGATTTCCAGCTGCTTCGAGAACAGCATTTGCAGTGGGGCTGCATTTTGGTTGGAGCCGTTTATTTCAAGGAAGTGAAAAAAAAAGACTTTAAATTAAGTCCGTCTATTGTCTTTTAATCTGTTGAACTAAAAAGTTGCTAATTTCTATAAGAATTCAAATAAATACACAAAACAAGATTTCTGTTAAGGCAATACAAAACCTGGGTTACAAATTACTATTTTCCTAAAAAGTTTCGGGGTTAATTATAGCTGTTTGCAAATTCGAATACAGAGTTAATTTACGATAAATGCAGATAACGTATAGGATGCTCCTTTCCTTTTAAGGGGAAACTAGATATAACGCAATATGTTAGTTACAATATCCGCTACAATGACTAAATCACAAACGCCAGTTTACTACAAATTGCCCGTAGATTACGCAAGAAACTATGGTAGCTTCCGAAAATTCTCAAAATCGCACATTTATTTATGTTGATACACAACGAAATTCAGAGGTGACGTATTCTTTGGCAGAACTGTGAACTGAAGCTGATTTGCTACGATATGCATTACGTATCCAAAATACCCGTACTGGTAACTTACGGAAATATAGTTTTGTAGCCAATTTACCACGTAATTGAACAATGGAATTAGAGAACGACGGTTTTTGTCGAGGATAGGCCTACTGTTCTCAAAAATTTTAAAACAACACAATTAAGCTTAAGCTGACGATAATAGTAGGAGTTTATCGCGGCACTCACGTACGTTCGAAGGCTCAGGTTGGTTCGATATAGTTCGTCATTCCTATTGTTTGTCAGTTACCTTCTTCATTTCAGCGTAACTGCTGCAGCTTCCAGCATGGATGATCCTTTTGAAATGCGTCTAGATCCTCCCCTGCGATTCTTTCTTTGGCCTGTTCCTTCAGCTACAATTTCCAGGGACGAGTCATATTGTAAAATGTAAAAAGCCTTTGACAATGTTGACTGGAATACACTCAATGATGTAATATTTGTGCGATTTAGGCTGTTGAATGTTTTTAGCCTCTAAACAGACAGCGCCTTCGGTCTTCTCAAAATGAGAAAATGCAACCATAATAGATACGAGGTCGTGGTTGTTTAAAACAATGTTAAAGTATAGGCTCAACTGACTCAGTGGAAAGCACTAAACTGACGCGTTACGAAAAAGCAAGCTTTCATCATCGGAATTATTACACAAAAATTAATAAACACGAAGTTAATATTGTAAATGATAATTTCGTGGTCATTACCCTTGTAACCGCGTCTTCCTAACATATGCTTCCACATCTATCTCCACTGGATAATATAAACTGCAGTCATGAGTATCTGAGTATCCGTCTCATCATAGCAACGGATATTTGTATTTCGTGTGCGTGAACAAGAAATCAGAGATATACGATGATCGAATACAGTGAATAGAAGCACAGAGATGCTCGGGAGTTCGAATCTCATCGGGAACAGAATGTAAACAATATTAGTAAAATTAGCTGGTATTCAAGTTATAGGTTGTGTTTATCCATTAAAGTTACTAATAACTATTTTCTTGAACGAGAATGTTAATCATTCTCTTGCCTAGTTAGGCTGGCGACCGTTTTCTTTATCCATTAAACAGTGCAGATAGGCAAAATTTCGTTTGTTGCTGTTCAAATATTTACGTAATTCTGACTTATTTCCGATAAGCCACCTCCGTTAGGTACAACACGGTCAACATAACAAAATTCCTCTCAGAGGGTAACACTGCTCTGTTGCTTTACACCATAATTGCTTTAACAAAATAGTTTTATTTCACAACCTGTTTCCAGCTTTAAGGTTATGGTACAGCAGTATCAGACGGAAATGTTAAACGTGGCTTTTCCGTGACAGGACTGATTTGTTCTGTTGGGACATCGTACGTGCTATGCCAAACTTGGTATTTGATTGAATAAGCTACGTAAATACGCTGTTGCAGTGTTATAAGCGCACTGTCATATCGGTTTTGAAAGTTACGTGTTTAAATTTAGTTTAGTGGAAGAGGATCTGTGTTGATGACTGTGTCCAACGATAAATTACCCGTTGAATGCTAAATTTCGGACTCCCTGATTAAAATGATACACATACTAAATTTTAAATGTGATATCTTGCGTAACACTATCTGCTGGAAAAATTCAACTGCGAGAATACATAGAGGAATTTAACTTATAACACTACAACAGCGTATTTACGTAGCTTATACTATGAAATACCAAGTTTGGTTTATTACGTAGTATGCCCCAACAGAAACAAATAGTCCTGTCACGGAAAAGCCACGTATAACTCCTGTCTGCTACTGCTATACCATAACCTTAAAGTAGGAGTCAGTTTGCAAAACAGAATTATTTTGTTATAGCAATTGTGGTATAAAGCAACAGAGCAGTGTTACCCTCTGAGAGGAATTTTGCTGTGTTGACCATGTTGTTCCTAAAGGAGGTGGCTTATCGGAAATGAAAGTCAGAATTACGTAAATATTTGAATAGTAACAAACGACATTTTGTTTATCTGCACTGTTTAATGTATAAAGAAAACGGTCGCCAGCCTAACTAGGCAAGAGAATGATTAACATTCTCGTTCAAGAAAATAGTTATTAGTAACTTTAATGGATAAACACAACCTATATTTGGCCACAAGCGAGTGCAATGAACTCTGACACACTCATATGTTTACGGTAAGAGTGAAACTAACAGTTGGAACAGCACAAACTATTTGCAAAATTATAACAGGTACAGAAAAACACTATCACTTTCAGGGCTTACACAAACTGAGTGGTCTTTATACTGTTAATATGCACACAAGAGAGACAAACACTTAGTAATCATGAACATATAATTTCCTACTATGCAGTTTTCCACTTTTGCTACCGTGAGACATAAAATTAACATTCATGTAAGATACTGACTCACTTTCTGCGATTTGCAACAGGCAGTAATGTGATCATTTACTAAGCAAAACTTTACAAGCCTTAAGTCTTAAGAACTTTTAATTTGAAGTTGGTAACAACACATTAATAAGCATTTTTACTAAGAAAATTATTTTCAGCAAGAATCATTAACCCTAACTCACTCTCTTGCCACATTAACTTTAACTTTCACTTTACTATGTTCAAGAGGCATTAATTAGAAAACTGGGTTTTAACGTACTTTCAGTAAGGACACTCGGTAATCACTTTAGTTCAAACGGAGAGGACCCTGAGAGGTGTTATGATGAGGAGAAAAGTCAAGGTAGGTACATAAATTCAGATATAAATTACCTTATATTTGAGCACATTAGCACATCCGTTAAGCTGATCCTTCACTGTACATCATTATAGTATTACGTTGCAATGATTGCGCAATGTGGTGGCAACTGCATGTTGGTAGGTGGAATTGCAGGCAGAATTGCTGGACTCATTTCTTGGTGGCGACAATAGATACAAATTCCAGAATAGTTCCAGCTATTTATCCATCCATCCGAGGCCTTGGAAAGAAGCAGGAAAAGCCTCTCTCGGAATCAGCACAATATGCATCTTTTACATGGCAGCGCACGGACTCGTAGCTCGTCCCCGACTCGTAGCTCGTCTCCGACTGCTGGCTCGTCCCCGACTCACTATCAGTTCCACCTTTTCCACCTAGGCCAACCACAATTTGCTCGCGCTACACAGTTCCGTTCCCGAGGGGAACCACTACAACTTTTACATATAGAATAAGTAAGAGCCCTAAGTGAGGATCAGCAATTTACGTAACAGCAACTAATTATTTTAAACAATACAGAACATTTGCACATAGACATTTCTACAAATAAATTCACACAAAATTACAATTATATACAGTAGGTTTTGTTCCCTCCAAATGGGACAAAGAATATAAATTGCAGATACACTACATCGCATAGAATTAGACCATGACTCAAAGTTTGTACAAAGAAAGGAGTATACAATTTTGTGTTATCGATTCAATGAAACAATATTTACAAAAGCTCAGCAATGTAAAATTAAATGAAACAAAAGCAAAATAAATCAGTACAGCATTAGAGCTATGGTGTTACAAACTGCGAGAATTTTAAGAAACCCGTGAACTCTGAAAATTATGTTATCACGGTCTGACTACGAACTTTGATGTAAAACTGCTTACTTTGAAACTAAGGTTAGCTCCCGTGAAATTTAATTAAAGGAAGAATCTGTTTTCTGCTCTATGTGGCGTACGTGAGTCGCACTAGATAACGCCCTGCTAACTGCTCTCATAGTCACAGCTCGTCACGATAACAGAACTGCAAAATGAAGCAACTAAGATACGCAAATACGCAACGCATTCTCTAAAAATTTGTTAACACTATTGATTTTAAATAAATCGAAGATTAATTGACTCTTTGAATGTGGACAGTGACTGCGTTAAATGAACTCAAAAGCTGTCTCGTTTCACTTTGAAACTTAATAATAGTTAAGTTTTCTCTGAAATAGTGTAACTATAATAAAATTACAAAAATTGAGCTTTACATGTATAATCGTTCCTTTAAAAAAATTCCTAAATACAATTATTAAATCCATTTCTCTCTCAATGATCCATAAATACTAGCGAAAAATGAAAAGCAAGAATCTGGATGTCTGATGAACCTAGAATTCTGCGTATGAAACAGCTACCACAAATAAAACAAACTTAGTCATTACCTGTAATCCATTCTTCACAAAAGTATGAACGTACCAACGTAAACATCAATTATTTTCTCTCCACAATAAATCTTCCATTAACCCATAATGTATGTCCCAAAAATCTCCGTTGTTTGCTACTTTCTGGTGCTAAACCAAAACTGGGCTGGTCACATCCAACACTAAAGTTCAGCTGTCTGACCGTCTCTCCTAGCGATCAACAGATAAATCTGACAGAGCAAAGATCACCTCTGATTCTTCTCTGTGCAACCCAGCTTCTCTGCCGAGGCTGTGCGCGCATGTCTAAGCAATTCAAACCTTATGATTGCGACTGCACGTGACAGAATTAATCGCTTTTTAGCTCTTTTGATCAGTAATAACTGGAGCAAATTACCAACAACGATATAACAAGGAGACCAACTGGCAACCGGATTTGATTTTTTTTTTTAAATTATGGTACAAATTTAGAGCTAAAATACGAATATACCCATCAGTTTCATTCAACTCTCAAAAATTCTCGTGAAAAAAAAAGTGGTCTGCTTTGTAGTGTTGAACAATGGCAACTGGGTATCCAATGGATCGTTAGTTCGGATCTCGCTTTGGCCTTTTTTTTTCGTGTCACGTTTTTCGTTCTTTCCGAATGCCTACGTCATTTAAGAATAAAATTCATCAAATATATGGTAATTATCACATAACTAAACATAATTTTTTTTATGAAAAATGCTCATCTTGTTTCTAATTACATTTCATACACAAAACTTCATTTTTCATTGCAAATACAAATTCTTAACTATCGATTTTTGTATAAGCTTGTTATCATGCTCGGATTTTTTAAAAATTTAAACAATCTTTATTAACAGCCCGGCCGGCCGCTGTGACCGAGCTGTTCTAGGCGCTTCAGTCTGGAACCACGCACCTGCTACGGTTGCAGGTTCGAATCCTGCCTCGGGCATGGATGTGTGTGATGTCCGTGGGTTAGTTAGGTTTAAATGGTTCTAGGTCTAGGGGACTCATGACCTCATATGTTAAGTCCCATAGCGCTTAGAGCCACTTGAACCATTTTTAACAGTCTTTTACAAAACATAATTAAGAATTTAAATGAGGAGTATGTGATATGCCTTTAGAAACAAGAAGACCTACATTTTTCGTAAGAATAATGATAGACATGTGTTGATTTGCGTATATTTAATGGATTTAGTGTTTGAATAAGTTAGTTATTCGGACGGAACAAAAAAAAAGGTTAAGAAAGAAGACCACAGCGAGATTCGAACCAGCAGTCCATTGACTACCCAGTTACCATTCTCTCACACTGAGTGAGGGACACAGCCTGTCATGACAAACCTTGATATCATAGATCGATGCAGCCTGTACCGACAGGTCACAGTTGGCAAAGGAAATACACGTTTGTAACAGAAGCCAATAGCGATCACGTGGGGACCCGGTAGATCCAATGACGACCGCCTGCAGAACCATGCAGTCAGCGGCTCCGAGCGCCCTCTGCTGCCGCGATATACTGTAGGATGGCCGGCAACAGCTACACGTCCCTATCTCAGTCGCAGTCTTCGACAGTTTTCACTCGTAGCCAGTCTTCGACATTTCGCTCGTGCATTAGTTGTGGAAGCCTCTCACTGAAAGATGCTCTTTTCCCTCTTGTAACAGCTGCAATGCTCTTTTCCCTCTTGTAACAGCTCGACTTGATTCTACACCTACTGCTATATGACTAGAAAGTCTCTTCGGGTTTGCTGCCGGATCCTAAAATCAACTTGATTCGATATTTCGGTGAACCAACTAGTCGTCATCTTCAGTAGAAGTAGCATCCTCCTGAAGATGGCGACCAGGTGGATCGCCGAAATATCGAATCGAGTTGATTTTAGGTTCAGATGGCTCTGAGCACTATGGGACAATTTCTGAAGTCATCAGTCCCCAAGAGCTTAGGACTAACTAACCTAAGGACATCACACACATCCATGCCCGAGGCAGGATTCGAACCTGCGACCGCAGCGGTCGCGCAGTTCCAGACTGTAGCACCTAGAAGCGCACGGGCACTCCGGCCGGCTTGATTTTAGGATCCAGCTGCAAACCATAAGAGACTTTCAAGACTTATTACGTCGGGAAATCCTACAAAGTCACATGCTATATGACTACTTTGCAATTCAGAATTAAGTGCCAGGCAGAGGTTTCATTGAACCACCTTTAAGCTACTTCTCTACCCTTCCACACTCGAACAGCGCGCGGGAAAAACGATCACTTAAACCTTTCTGTGCGAGTTCTGATTTCTTGTTTTATTACGATGATATTTCTCCGTATTTGGTTGGGTGCCAATGAAATACTTGCGCATTCGGAGCAGAAAGATGGTGATTGAAATTTCATGAGAGGGTCTTGCATAAGCATAAAACGCCTTTTTTTTAATGACTGTCACACCAATTTGTTTATCATATACCTGGCACTCTCTCCCCAATTTCAAAAACGAGCTGTTCTTTGAAATTTCTCGATGCCCTCCGTCAATCTCATGTGATGCGGAGTCCACACTGCTCAACACTATTCCAGAAGAAGGCGGACAAGCGTAGTGTAGGCAGTCAAACTTTCCAAGTGTTCTGCCAATAACTCAAGGTTTTTCGTTTGCTTTCCCCAAAACATCCAGTTTAAGTTATTTGTAATTTTAATCCCAAAGGATTTAGCTGATGTTTGTTCTTTTGTGAAGTTCCTTACCTACACTTCGGGACAGCTACAAGTTAAGTAAAACCTCTGTTTACTGTATTTACGTGTCCATCCCAGGTAACTGAATGGTCAGCGTGATGGCTTGTCAATCCTCTGGGCCCGGGTTCGATTCCCGGCTGGGTCGGGGAATTTTCTCCGCCCAGGGACTGGGTATTGTGCTGTCATCATCATCCACATTGACTGCAGGTCGCCGAAATGGCGTCAAATTAAAAGACCGGCACCCTGCGAACGGTCTGCCAGACGGTGGTCCCCTATCCATACGATTAGATAAAAACTGTATTTACGTTTCCACCAACCATTTCTGCCCCTATCCAGCTTCCCTGCAATGACAGTTTCTGATGTGTAATACTTGAAAGTTACGAAGTGGTGCAGCAGCTGTCTTAATTTCAGTGGATTGAAGTTCCTCATAAATGTTCAAAGTCGATTTTCTCGAGAATTTTCGAGTGTTGTATCGAACTGCTTCGCCGGATTGAGGTTTATTGTCTGAACCTCACGTATCATAATTATAAAAAATCACAAAAATCCAACTGCTGGGTAGTCTCCTTGTAAGATGAACACAAAGCAACTGCTCACTATTTTGCAGGAAAATTTTAGTTGTTTCACAAAGAAAAGAAAACTGCAGGTCGGTTATGTAGCGGCTCTCTTTCAATGGCGATTGTTCCGCGCCTCTGCCATGTCCACATTGGTTTCCTAAGTAGTCACCGAGCGAGGTGGCGCAGTGGTTAGCACACTGGACTCGCATTCGGGAGAGCGACGGTTCAGTCCCGCGTCCGGCCATCCTGATTTAGGTTTTCCGTCATTTCCCTAAAAATGGCTCCAGGCAAATGCTGGGATGGTTCCTTTGAAAGGGCACGGCCGACTTTCTTCCCCATCCTTCCCTAATCCGATTAGACCGATGACCTCGCTGTTTGGTCTCTTCCCCCAAACAACCCAACCCAACCTCTAAGTAGTCCATTCACTGGAATGCTATGTTGAGGGGCATCTCGGCCGTTCGTTGCAGCAAACACGCAACAGATTGTTGCAAAACTACTAATAAAAGGTACTTTTCCTGTGTGTTGCCCTTTTCCATTACTCAATAGTTGTTTAAGTTGCATCAGCTTTCATAAAAAATGATTTAATACCTTGGTGTTGAGGGACGGGGGAGGGGGGGGGAGGAGGCAATCGTAAAGGTTATGTAACGGGAGTACTACAACTACACATCAGAATCACCACCGTCTACTGCAGAAGCGACTCCTTTCAGTTAAGCTCCCTTTCCTCAGTCAACCAAGGAAACGTAATGCGGCATTTGCAGCATACCTTTCGTGATGGATGTAACAAGAGACGGACGTCATTTTCACCTCAGCGCCTGTGCTACGGCAAGATCTTTACGGCGAATCGTCAAGCCGAAACCATTCAGCTGTGTCGCTCCAGGCGGACCGCTAACGACGGCCTCGTCCGGAACGTCAGTGGCCCGAGTGTATTCAATATCCGGCGGGCAGTGCCTTATCCAGATAACGCTGGATAAACAATGAGAACACAAATGAGAATCTTAATGGCCAATTTCTGAAGCGGGAGGGCCAGCCGAAAATAGATGCATAAATCTGTAGCTCGAATCTTAAGTGAGCGAGAGCGCGCGCGAGGGGACAGGCTCAACAGCTTAACTGCGGCGTGATAAATGACCGATAATAGAGATGTTAGGAGCAAATAAATATTCAGCAGCGCCGCGTAGGGCCGCGCCAGGGTCCTGCTGCCCTGCTCCGCCGGGCCATGTCGCGGGTCTGCCAGGCAGTAAAACCCGCACGCCGACTGCCACGGGCGCGGTAAATAAATAAATACCTGCCGAGCGGCCAACCCCGCCAGCGGGCGCCGGCCGCCAGCTGGGTCGCGGCGCGCATGCGCAGGCGCAGCCGCTGACGTCACCGGCTGTGATCCGCCGCTGCTGCTTGACAGGTGCTCGCGCAATACACCGTCGCCCTTAGCGCCGCTGTGGAGGATCTGCGAAATTGCGAAACAGCCTGCGCACGTGGAAAGGGGAGCACCATACGAACACGACGCTTTTGTATGTTGCCAAAACAGGCAGATACAACTTGGGAAAGTCGAAAAATTTTATTCTGTGATCACTGTACTCTACCCCACACACAGGCGGGCGAGTCGGCCGACCCGTCCACCGAGCGGGTGTGCCCCAACTCATTCGTCAATGTGCGGGCAATGGGTCCGCTGTGGGTCTATGGCCGCTATTACACTATCAAATTTCTTTGTCAAAGTTTTGATCGAAGATGTGATCAAATATTCGTCAAATGTATTTGACAAAGATTAACAGCGGACGATCTGGACGTGTGTCCGCCAGAAAAACTAAATTTGTAATACTGGATATCATGAACTGATAATATATATATATTATGACTTTTGAACACTTTTAGGGTAAATACATTGTTCTCTATCAAAATCTTTCAGTTGCTAACTATGCCTATCAGTAGTTAGTGCCTTCAGTAGTTAGAATCTTTTATTTAGTTGGCAGTATTGGCGCTCACTGTATTGCAGTAGTTCGAGTAACGAAGATTTTTGTGAGGTAAGTGATTCATGAAAGGTATAGGCTATTGTTAGTCAGGGTAATTCTTTTGTAGGGATTTTTGTTAGTCAGATTGCGTTGCGCTAAAAATATTGTGTGTCAGTTTAGTGTTGATCAGAATAAGTAAAGAGAGAAATGTCTGAGTACGCTCAGTTCTGCTCAGCTGTTTGAAAATCAGATAACGTAAGAGGTTTGTCAGCACCGTCATTCATAAATTTTTCTAAGGGTACGTTTCAAGATCTTTGGCGTGGCGCTAAAAAGGGGTATTACACTGTCATCATATTTTTCGTCAAAGTTCAAGATGGCTGACAAAAACAACTTGTTATTAACCGCAGTAGTTGCATGCACCACAATTGCACTGTGTGCACATGCGGCAGAGAAGCGGGGGAAAAAAAGGAAACGTACCTGGGTGAAGCCGTGGGTTTTACAACACGATAAAAGCAGTCAACAACACTTGTTACGTGAGCTTATAGTGGGGACGTCAAGTCGTACATCAATTATTTAAGAATGGATGAGCATACATTTCTGTATGTGTTCAGTGAAGTGTATTCTCATGTCACAAAGCACAATACTCACTTAAGAAATGCTATATCTGCAGAAGACAGGCTGACTGTAACATTCGGATTCCTTGCTGCAAGAGAGAGTTAGGTTAGGTTAAGTCATCTTAATCTATTTTTGTATTCAGGATGCCTCACGTTGGAAAGCGCCTCATCAGCTTCATACATCTCTTAATTTTTTAGTTGTCGGTACACACCAATTGCATTTACCGGCAATCTTTATAAAAACACTACGGATGGCAGAACGCTGAAGCGATGCAAGCGCTCCACGTGGTAACATTTAACATTACAGTGACCAGAAGACAAACGACTTGTTTGATCAAATCTACAGCGAGGCCCTAGATCTGATCAAATATTTGACGACATTTTATAAAGATCGCTATTACACCATCAAATTTCTTTGAGAAAGATATTTGACAAGGATACTGGACAAAGAAATTTGATAGTGTAATACCGTACTATGGCCCAGTTTCGTCGGTTCGACCCACGGCATGCCATATTGCCTTCCTGCACAGACTGCTGGCGAAACAGCGTGACGTCATCAGGAATGTGGGAAGGAGAAATGGGAGGCGAGAGCACTACACGTGCACTCTTAATGCAAACAAATCCCTAAATTCGTAGGTTGAGATAAATAGAAAGCATTTGCTTCTTAGCTATTCGTCTTGCATGTTGATTTGTAGTACTATGAGCACAAATAGAAATCGTTGTGCTATCGCTGAATGCAAAAATGTTTCATATAAAACTGCAGATGTTATTTACCATCGATTTCCAAAAGAAGAGAGAACTACAGTGAAAATGGGTGTCACTCTGTAAAAAATCTGATCCTGTTAATGTGAATAAAGCAAGGATTTGTTGAAATTATTCCCTTCCAAAAGATTATGAACGGGACACAGCAAAAGAGCGTTGGAGGTTTTCTTTGAAAAGATAATTAAAGAGTGACTTTTTGTCATCACAAAGGCTTTCAAATTGCCTAGGAGATGCATCAAATATTATCCATCAAGGATGAGGAACATATAATTGCCAGATATCCATCCTCTTTAAAAAAAACGTTCCTTTTTATTATTGGCTTTGGAATTATTCGTACATTCTTTTTCACAGAAATCACCAACGTGAAAAGAGAAAAGTACGCTGTCTGATTTAGATGCTTTACCTCCGAAGATAATTAAATTAGATCAGTCGGCCAGCATAGAGATAATTCTTAGCCTAGATGTTACTATTAAACGCGAAATAGGCAGATTAGAAACTAAGATACGCAAGACAGAAAACTACGGTTTGAAAAGAAGTAACAGGACCCTGAAAGCCAAGTATTTGAAAAATGTTGTTGAAGCAAATAAATGTGCTTCTTCGACATCCACACGACTACTCTGTATTTCGCAGTTAAGTGCCCAGCAGAGAGTTCTCTGAAATAGCTTTAAAGATATTTATTTACAATTCCACTCTGAAACAGCAAGCGTGAACAACAAACATCTAAGTCTTACTGTGCGAGCTCTGATTTCTCTTACTGTATACGATGATAATTGCTGCCGGTAGGTGGGTGCCAATAAAATATTTTAGTATTCGGAGGAGAAAGATGGTGATTGAAATTTCACGAGAAGATCCTACCAACAGTTAAAAAGCCTTTGTTTAAATGATTGCCACTCTAATCCGCGTATTATATTCATGGCTCTCTCTCCCCTATTTCACGACAGTACAAAAGGAGCTCCTCTTCTTTGAACTTTTCCAATTCCACCACCAAGCCTATTTGATGTGGGTCCCACACTGCACAGCAGTACTCCAGAATAGGGCGGACAAGCGTAGTGTAAGCGGTCTCTTTATTAGACCTGTTGCATGTTCTAAATGTTCTGTCAATAAATTGCAACCCACAATTTGTTTCCCCCACAACACTATTTTGTGACTGTTGGAATTGAAATTAATCATAACTGTGATCCCTAAGTATTTAGCTGAATTGACAGCCTTTAGATTTGTGAGATTTATCGTGTAACCGAAATTTAGCGGATTTTTTTTAGTACTAATGGATGGATGACTTCCCATTTTCATTATTTAAAGTCAGTTGTCAGTTTCCTTCGGCAATAAAACAACAAATTAGACAGTGTTTCACACAGTGCACATTCCGTCTTACATTGATAATTCCTTGGGTTCAGTCTCAGAGAAACTGGTTCTGATTCAGGTTACGTCATCAGTAATGACTGGATCTCCGTAATCTCCAGCGTTTGGCTCACTTCTCCGTCAATTGACTGCTTCAATAAAATAAACGAGTTTGAAGTGACATTATGCAATTTTGCATAGGCGATAGGTTGGCAAGTGTGACAGTGTGATTCAAAAGATAATATCTACAATAACACCAAAGTTTCCCGAAATGCATCACAAAGTGTTTCTCTCCATGTCAGGTCAAGAACCTTCATTAGAATAAGGCATCTCAACATACAAGCTGAAACAGAAAACAAAAAGCTTTCCCCGAACAAAAATCTTCAGTGTGTTGATTCATGATCTTCCTGAGCTGTAGTGAGTATTTACGAATACAGTAAGACGTTCTAACTCTTAATGTTAAATCTCTGAAGTTAGATATTATTATAGGATACAACTGTTTATTTAATAATTTTAGATTTAGTCGATGCTTAATAATGTACATTAGCATTTTACAACATATGTTTGATGAGGCTGGTGTTAAAACTCACGCAGACCATGACCATGGTAGACAGTATTCAAAGGCCCACGAGCTGGAGCCACGAACATTATCCCCTCCGATGTCATACGCGACAGCCGACAGCAACGCGACCTCCCAGAATAGAGTACTTGTTTGTTTGAATGCCGGACATTTGCCACACCGGACATTTGCCACACTTGCCCCTACGCCAGGTAGCGATCCCTCAGGTATGGGACGCCCTTCCTCGTACTACTTCTGTCCGCTTTCAAAACACCGTCTCCATATCTTACTCGATTCAACCAGTACGTAAGGGACCTCCTTCGACATCTTGGCAAAATACAGAGCTTCTTTTCCGAAATCGAAATATTTATAACTTCTGGGAAACGAAAGCAATACAGACGATTATGCCAGTATGTAATTAGTTCTGCAAAGTATAAGTATAGATTCCTCTGTCTGTACGGTAGCTTCCTTTCACGCTTACTGATTGCGATAGAAACAGTCCATCGCCATGGGAGCAACAAGAAAGGAACGATGTAAAGAGAATGCGAATGTACGCTTGTTGTTTCTTTTTGATCACTGCATTTGTGCTTACTTTAATTACTACAACTGCATGCCCAAAACACAACAAGGGAAGAAGAAATGTGTATGTGAATGTTTGAAAAGAAGAACGACATACTCTGTATTAATTTACTCTCTCCCTTGTAGTTAAACATTAGTCAATAAAGTTGTTTTTTTTTTTTTGTTTTGGTTTTGGGGCGCAAAACTTCTATGGTCATTAGCGCCCGGTCCGTGACTTAGGAAGCAGTAAAAAACCTAAATTTAAAACCAGCAGCAATGAGAACGAAAGTCATAAAATTGGAGAAACTAAAAGCGGAAGGAAGGCGTAAAAATCCACTACAGAAAGGGGGTGGTTGTCCCCCCAAAAAAAAAAAAAAGCTTCAAATGACTGACGTCATTTCACTTGCACTAATAAACCTGAGAACGCGGTCGGCGGAGCGCGTGTCATCTGCTAAAATCTACGATATATCAGGCGATAGCTGTAGACGGGAGCGTTACGGATTAAAATAGGGGCACTCAATTAAAAGGTGTCTTACCGTCCACAGCTGAGAGCAGTGGGGGACAGAGTGGGGGAGGATCGCCGCTTAAAAGATGTCGATGGCTAAAAAGGCAGTGCCCTATCCGGAGTCTAGTTAAAATTACCTCCTCCCGACGACGCGGTCGGGAGGAAGAGGTCCAAGCACAAGGAAGAGCTTTCTTGTCCCGCAATTTATTATGGGTAAGTGTCGACCAATGCGTGTGCCATAAATGGACAACATGTCGACATAGAACGCTCCGTAGATCGGCGAAGGGAAGCGATTGAATAGCTGGCCGAGGAAGTGAGACTGCAGAGCTGAGAGAATCTGAGCAGATTACGTACTGTGTCCGCTGATGGCGGCGGATGTAGTGGACAGCCTGGAGAACAGCGTAAAGCTCCGCAGTATAAACCGAACACTGGTCGGGAAGCCGAAAGTGATTTGGGGTGTCGCCAAAAATATAGGCACTCCCTACACCTAACGATGTTTTCGAGCCGTCGGTGTAAATAAATGTGGCGTCCGTCATTTGTGCACATAGAGCAGCAAATGCCCGACGATAAAGAAGTGAAGGGGTACCATCCTTGGGAAATCGACAAAGGTCACGGAGCAGGCAGATCCGGGGACGGAGCCAAGGCGGTACTGTACCCCAAGTTGTCAAGAAGGTTTTAGGAAAGCGGAAGGAAAGAGAATGGAGTAGTTGACGGAAGTGGACTCCCGGTGGTAGTAGGGAGGAGGGGCGACCTGCATACCCTACATCAAAGGAGGCGTCGAAAAAAAGGGCATGGGCTGGATTAGCAGGCATGGAAGACAGATGGCTAGCATAACGACTCAGAAGGAGTGCTCGCCGATTGGACAGCGGAGGTTCAGCAGTCTCAGCATAAAGGCTTTCCACAGGGCTGGTGTAAAAAGCTCCAGACACTAAACGTAATCCACGGTGGTGGATAGAGTCGAGACGCCGAAGAATAGACGGCCGAGCAGAGGAGTAGACTATGCTTCCATAGTCCAATTTCGAGCGCACTAAGGCGCGATAGAGGCGGAGAAGGACCACTCGGTCCGCTCCCCAGGAGGTACCATTCAGGACACGGAGGGTGTTTAGGGATCTCAGACAGCGAGCCGAAAGATAGGAAACGTGGGAGGACCAGCACAGTTTTCTGTCAAACATAAGACCCAAGAATTTAGCGACGTTGGAAAACGGAAGGTTGACAAGATCTAGATGTAAGGAGAGTGGAAGAAACTCCTTACGTCGCCAAAAATTAACACAAACGGTCTTACCGGGAGAAAAGCGGAAGCCGGTTTCGATGCTCCAAGAGTGGAGGCGATCGAGACATCCTTGAAGACGTCGTTCAAGAAGGCTGGTCCGTTGAGAGCTGTAGTAGATCGCAAAATCGTCCACAAAGAGGGAGCCCGAGACATCAGGAGGGAGACAATCCATAATTGGATTGATGGCAATGGCAAACAGTACAACACTCAGCACGGAGCCCTGGGGTACCCCGTTTTCTTGGGAGAAGGTACGGGAGAGAGTAGTGTTCACCCGCACCCTAAATGTGCGCTCTGCCATACATTCGCGAAGAAAAAGGGGCAGCCGACCTCGAAAGCCCCAAGAGAACAGTGTGCAGAGGATGCCTGTCCTCCAACAGGTATCGTATGCTCTCTCCAGATCAAAAAATATTGTACTGTTTGGCGTTTCCGGAGAAAATTGTTAATGATATAAGTGGAGAGAGCAACAAGATGGTCAACTGCAGAACGATGCTTTCGGAATCCGCATTGGGCAGGTGTTAAAAGACTGCGGGATTCCAGCCACCACGCTAAACGGTAATTCACCATACGCTCCAAAACCTTACAGACACTACTCGTGAGAGAAATGGGGTGATAGCCAGAGGGGAGTTGTTTGTCCTTTCCAGGTTTCGGAACAGGAACGACGATAGCTTCCCGCCATCGTCTGGGAAAAGTACTGTCGGTCCAAATTCGATTATAAAGGCGAAGGAGGTAACGCAGACTATGGGTTGATAAATGCAGCAACATTTGGACGTGGATACCATCCGGTCCTGGGGCGGAGGAGCGAGAAGAAGAGAGTGCATGTTGGAGTTCCCGCAAGGAGAAAACAGTATTGTAGCTTTCGCGATTTTGAGAGGAGAAAGCAAGAGGTCGCACTTCCGCTGCACGTTTCTTCGGGAGAAACACTGGCGGGTAATTTGAAGAGCTCGACATCTCAGCAAAGTGCTGACCCAACGAGTTAGAAATGGCGACGGGGTCCACTAATGTGTCATGCGCGACAGTGAGCCCAGAGACCGGGGAGAAACTAGGCGCGCCTGAGAACCGTCGAAGCCGACTCCAAACTTCCGAGGAGGGAGTGAAGGTGTTAAATGAGCTAATAAAGAATTTCCAGCTTGCCTTCTTGCTATCGCGGATGACACGACGGTATCGCGCTCGGAGCTGCTTATAGCGGATACAGTTGGCCAAAGTAGGATGGTGGCGGAAAACGCGGAGAGCACGTCGCCGCTCACGTAGTGCATCACGGCATGCCTCGTTCCACCAAGGAACTGGGGGGCGCCGGGGCAATTCGGAGGTGCGTGGTATTGAATGTTCCGCAGCTGTAAGAATAACGTCGGTAGTATGTGCGACCTTATCGTCGACGCTGGGAAAGTGATGGTCATCGAATGTCGCTAGAGACGAAAAACGTGTCCAATCGGCTTGGGCAAACTTCCAGCGTCGCGGGCGCATATAGGGCAGTTGAGGCTGCAGTATAAGGACACAAGGAAAGTGGTCACTCGAGTGTGTATCATCAAGGGCGAACCATTCGAAGCGCCGAGCTAGCGGAACAGTACCGACCGCAAGGTCCAAATGAGATAAATTTGTCGTGGAGGCAGACAAAAATGTGGGGACCCCAGTGTTGACGCAAACTAGATCTGCTTGGTGGAAGACGTCTAGCAATAGTGAGCCACGTGGACAAGGATGTGGAGATCCCCAAAGCGGGTGGTGGGCATTGAAGTCCCCAACCAGCAAATATGGGGGTGGAAGCTGACCAAGAAGATGAAGGAGATCAGCTCGTGCCATTGGTGTGGACGATGGAATGTATACAGTACAAAGAGAGAACGTGTATCCGGAAAGGGAAAGACGGACGGCGACAGCTTGGAAGGAAGTGTTTAAATGGATTGGGTGATAATGGAGAGTTTCATGCAGAAGAATCATGAGTCCTCCATGTGCTGGAGTGCCTTTAACAGAGGGGAGATCATATCGGACGGACTGAAAATGAGGGAGAACAAAGCGGTCATGGGGACGCAGCTTTGTTTCCTGAAGACAGAAGATGACCGGCGAGTAGGATTGTAAGAGGATCGACAATTCATCCCGATTGGCTCGAATACCGCGGATATTCCAGTGGATAATGGACATAGGGTGAACAGAAAATGGAGGAATGTGACGATAATGGACATAGGGTGAACAGAAAATGGAAGAATGTGACCAAGGTCGCTGTCAACTCAACGACTGCTCTGAGCTTGCGACCGACAGCACGGAATGGCATTCAGCCGAAGGCAGAAGATCCTGATCCATAGGTTGGTCAGAAGCAGCTCCTGCCACCAGCGACTGGCCGGTTGATCGGCCGCCAGCAGTGCGCCTCGGCGACACAGTAGACGGCCTAGGGCGATTTCCGCCAGGTGGTGCTATAGATGGGACACGCCTTGGCGGAGAAGGAGAGGAACTGGGTTTCTTTGTAGCCTTCTTGGAAGTATGATGTTTAGAGGAAGGAGGAACCGATGGTTGGGAAGTTGCCGTACGTAAAAACTCTTCACGAGTATGCTCTTTTTTCGAAGTCTTGGTGTCTGACTTTTGGGCTCGAGATTTAGCAGAACTCGACGAAGGGGGAGCCAGAGAGTGGGCAGGCGAAAGTGGTGAGGTTGAACGGGCGATCTTTGCGCTGGCCGATCTGACGACCGTGGCACTAAAAGGTGAGGTCGCAAGTCTGCGTGGCCGCCTCCTTTGTTGGCCGAGGAGAAGCAAAGACAGTGCTGTATTTTCCTTTCTGAGGCACGGTGGGCTGCCGACTGGCGAATAATTTTCGAGCAGCAAAGGTCGACACCTTTTCCTTTACTCTAATTTCCTGGATGAGCTTTTCGTCCTTAAAAACGGGACAATCTCGATAGGAAGCAGCGTGGTGACCCATACAGTTGATGCAGCGAGGGGATGGAGGTGGACAAGCACCCTCAAGGGCATCCTTGCCACACATAACACATTTGGCCGGATTGGAACAAGACTGGCTGGTGTGATTGAACCGCTGACACTGATAGCAACGCGTAGGGTTTGGGACGTAAGGGCGAACGGAAATTATCTCATAGCCTGCTTTGATTTTCGATGGGAGTTGAACTTTGTCAAATGTCAAGAAGACAGTGCGGGTTGGAATGATGTTCGTGTCAACCCTTTTCATAACTCTATGAACAGCCGTTACGCCCTGGTCAGACAGATAGTGCTGAATTTCTTCGTCAGACAGTCCATCGAGGGAGCGTGTATAAACGACTCCACGCGAGGAATTTAAGGTACGGTGCGGTTCCACCCGGACAGGGAAAGTGTGTAGTAGTGAGGTACACAGCAATTTTTGTGCCTGGAGGGCACTGACTGTTTCTAACAACAGGGTGCCATTCCGTAATCTGGAACAAGACTTTACAGGACCTGCAATTGCGTCGACACCTTTCTGAATAATGAAAGGGTTGACCGTGGAGAAGTCGTGACCTTCGTCAGACCGAGAAACAACAAGGAACTGTGGCAACGATGGAAGAACTGACTGTGGCTGAGACTCAGTGAACTTACGTTTGTGAGCAGACATAGTGGAGGGTGAGGAAACCATTGCGGAAGAATCCCCCATGATTACCGGCGTCTCCGATGGCGCGCTCCTCCCTTGTGGGGGCCCTCTCTGAGGGCACTCCCGCCTTAGGTGATTGTTCACACCTCAGGTCACACCTCCCGACAAACGGACGGAGGGACATATCGGCACTTTTGGAAGGTATCAGCTCGGGTAATCACCCCTCCCTGGGCCTGGCCGTTACCAGGGGGTACGTACGTGTCCTACCTGTCTACCCGGGGCGGGGAATTACGCGTTACCCCATCACCGGCTACGCATGGAAGTGCGTGGGTCGGCCTTCAGACACGCACAGGGAGGAAGAAAGAGAAAGGGAAAGGAAAAGGAAAGAAGTCTCAAACGCCGCAGCGGAGAAAAGAGTAGAGAGAAGAGGTAAGGAAAAGAGAAGGACAAAGGAAGGATGAAGACTTACAAGCAAGGAAGGCGAAGAATGTGGTACATTTACAAGCGTCCGTCTCCGGACGTAGGCACAAACTATACCCCCAGAGGGGGAGAAAGGGAAGGAAAGAGCCAGAGGTGAGGGGGGGGGCGAAGATGGGGGATGGGGAAGGATGCGGAAAGGGAAGGTATGCAGCCTGGAAAGGAAGGAAGGCCACATCAGCTCGGGGTCCCGTACTCGCTACGCACATATCCACAAAAGAGTTGTGGATCCCCTGGGGAGAGTTAATAAAGTGTAGCGGGACAAAGTTCAAAACATGACTGAAAATACTCGTACATTCACTAAACAGAGATAAGAACATCTATGATTGACTTGTCATCTAAAGTCGACGTACAATTTTAAAATGTAAGAAATAAGTAAATGAAGTAATACAGAGTGCTATGCTTTTAACGTACGTCGCTGTTCTACATTGTTTAGCTGTGGTATTTACAGGGTCACAGAGAAAGCATCCTAGGTTTTGGAGCGAAAAGCCGTAATTGTAATGATCTGCACTACAACAGAAACAAGAAGCACAACTTAAGGAAAAATAATGTAATGTGTATTCCAGCTCACAAGCGACATTGAAGCAGATAGTTCCTGTGACTTAGTATGGGCAGAGGTTTCATTCGAAAACCGGAATAAACTATAACTGGCTCCCTTTACTGACCCCCAGTCTCAGATGAAACAGTTGCTGAACAGATCAAAGAAAACTGGAGTCTCATCACAAATAGGAACCCTATTCTACAATTGTAGTTGGCAGTGGCTTCAATCGACCTTCTGTATGTTGACAAAAATACATTATCATACCCTATTGTAGATAGAAAACAACTTCTGTAATTGTTCGAAATTTTTTTTTTTGAAATTTTGAACAATTAGTTCACGAGGACATTCAAATTGTAAATGGTTACGAAAACACACTTGACCTCTTAGCCACAAATAATCCCGAGCATCACGACGGATCCAGGGATTAGTGAACACAGTCGTAACGAGGCTCAACTCCATAACAAATAAATTCACCAAAACTAAATGCGAAATATACCTATTTATAAAAGCAGCTAATAATTCGGTTGACTTCTTTCTAAGAGACAGTCTCCAGTCCTTCCAAACTATGGAAGTGAAGACCACATGTGGCTTAAGTTCAAAGAAATAGTATCAAAAGCACTCGAGAGATTCATACCGAATAAATTAATAAGAGACGGAACTGATCCCCCATGGTACACAAAACACGACAGAAAGCTGCAGCAGGAGCAACGAAAAAGGCACGTATAATTTAGACGAACGCAAAATCTCCAATATTGGCGAAGTTTTACCGAGGCTCGAAATTTGGTGGGCATTTCAATGCGAGATGCATGTAATAGTTTCCACAACGAAAGTCTCTCTAGAAATGTGGCGGAAAATCCAAAGAGATTCTGGTCCTATGTTAAGTAAACCAACGAAAAGGCTAAGTAAGTACCTTTACTGCGCGACAGTGACGGTAATGTTACTGATGAAGTGGAGTTACTAAATGCAGTTTTCCGAAATTCCTTCACCGAAGAAGACGAAGTAAATATTCCAGAATTCCAAATGAGAACAGCTGCAAACATAATATAGAACTAGATATGCCTGGTGTTGCGAAGCAAATCAAATTACACTATCAAATAACTGATGTTACAGAGGTGCCTGAACTGTCAGTGACAGAGGAAATAAATATGTTTTCGAAAAGTCCCTAATGTATACTAAAAGTAGGTCCAATACGTTTCTGATGTTCTTCAACAACTATTAATTTTCAGTAGTAGCTCCTTGCCTAGTTTCAGTTGCTTTTACTGGCCTATTTAAAGATAAACAATTTAGTAAGGAATTTTAATTTTTAAAGGACTATATCTAAATGTACTTAAGATTTACATCTACTATAAATGTTTGCAGCTAAACATAAATAAAAAAATATATGTGATGCCAAAATTGTCAACCTTAGGATCAGATCAGTTTGGGATGTCAATTTTAGGTTCAATTCAAAGGTTCAGTTCCCATTTTCTTTTACAAAAGCTTATACTATCAGTTTAACAAAGCATGATATTTTAGGTTATAGTTGCGACTCTGATGCTTAAGAAAATAATTTTAGAACTCACAATTATTTAATAGTATGGCCATAATATTAGAAGGTAGAAAAGATTTATCTTAACGTGACAACAATAGGAGCTCTTACTTAAAAAGGAAATTGCTATTGAAAAAAATTAGATGTAACTGTAAATTCTGGTTACAGGAGGATCATTCGAGTGATGTTTAATGTTGGCTTCGTTAATTCACTGCTTCTTGATTACGCGCTAGTAAACCTAGCTGGGACAAGCTAGTTACATCGTTAAGCTATTTAGGGATACTTTTGTGAGGCTTGAAACACTCAAATTTTTACAGTAAAGACTTTGGACTATCAAAATGATAAATGCCCATTTACCATTTCGGCGTGTATAAAATCAGCCTAAACAGGCTGAACTAATGTACACTCTATTTACAATTACAACTTAAATATTAGCGCCAATAATGCTGCTTCAATGTTTTAGTAATTTTAACTCAGTAATCTGCGAGGTCTCAGTGGTATTCATAGGTTTAAGCATTATTTTTAACGTATTTTAGTCCAGTTTCTGAATATGGGCAATGGCTTTCAAGCAAGGCCTAATGTTGCCAGTTTCTTCATAATTCTTTACGATTCTCTCTATCCTGTCGTCCAGCATCAAGTAATTCTTCTTCCTCTTCTTACCTTCAACATTCATTTCCAATTTCATGTTAAAAGGGTACAGTACCGCCCGACATTGAAAATAGGTACAACATACTTCATTATTTTTGTCAGAACAACACATTTTTTTGTAAAATAACTCAATTTCAATTAATACAGCGAAGCCGGATACCAGTGTAGGAAAGAATGACAATTTATTTATTTAATTGATCACATGTGCACTCCCACAAAATAAATCCCTACATCCAGTTTGGTGAGATCTGTGAAATGAATGAATGTATGGTCGTCTGCTAACCGCAGATAGTGAATGTGAATATATGATCATCTTTGAGACGATCCTTTGGCCACCTTTGGTGGGACCAAAGAGATGAAATTTACCTGAGCTTTGAGCGCCTGAAATGTGTCTGACCAATACGGTAGCAAGGTGCTCCCCCACTTCGACAGAGGTGTGAGAGGACCTGAAGAACGGCCATGTTTCAGCACTCTGCCGCTGGATCTTGTGCTGTTAAGAACTTTTTTAGTTGTGCTCTGTAATGACAAAAGAGTGGAGACATGGTATGCATGTGGAATATTTAAGAGTAGTTTGAAATAATAATTTCTCTATTTCAAGAACTTTTGTGGGGAGAATTAAATGTCAAGCAGGTAATATTAATGGGATTGTAGTAATATTCGGAAGTGACCAACGGTCACAATGAAACCACGTGTAGCAATAAGTTGAAATACTTCCGTGTGCTTAAGTTAAGCTGAATTACTAGCATGTGTACAATAAGTTGAAATATTTAAGAAATAGCATGTGTACCATAAGTTGAAATATTTAAGAAATAGCGTGTGCAGGACTTGAAATTAGAGACGAGTACTTCCACGTGGTGAGTACTGTGTGAGTCTCAATCTGTGTATGAGAAAGGATAAAGAGAAGTACTCGTCCATGGTATCAGTTCAGGACTCACGTGTGTGATGAATATGTTCTTAATATTACTTTGCGTGATATGATTCCGTGTGACGCTAGATTCAAACTCTGAGAGAGAAGAAAGGTGAGTCGGCCGTCTATCAAGCAACGCCACTTGGCTTGCAGTGCACAGGAAGACGTGCATATATCTCCAGAGTTCATAGTAGGAAAGTAGAATTACAAAGTGGGGCAGTGTCGTGTGAAACTGGGATAAATACTAATTGAAGTGGGAAAGCTGAAAGTGATAGTTTTGTGACTATTTATTGTGTTGTATTCCATGTTGTAGTGTGGTGTATGTCATGTAATTTGGGTATGTGTGGTTTGCATGGGAGAGTAGCAAGGTAGTTTCAAAAGATTAGTGGGTTATGCTTGTTCCTTCTGTACCGCTCGATCTGGAGGAAAGTTTCGTGATGATGATTGTGACAGTCGAAGTGTGAGATATAATAAAAGATCCACCATCCTATCCAGAAAGTGCACTGTAACGTTAAATAATTACGAGACCATAAGATAGAGATTCACCAATGTAAAGCCATGCCCACTGGGCGGAATTTCTCATGTTTTATTGTTGTAGGTTATAGAATTTGTGTGTTCAGTTTGTAGAATTTATCGGAATAAATACGATAGTGAAAAGAAAAAGATTGGTGGCCTTTTCCTTCGAATTGTATGTTGTCATGATATCCAGAATTTATAATGTGTGCGCCACTCATATTCAGTGCGATGGCCACGTGTTGACAAAACCCGTTAAATAGAAGACAAAAAGAAAATGTGGTATTGCCAGTGCGTAGTGAACAGTCAGAGTTCTGTAAATCACTGATAGTCAGATGCGTGTTTCCGTTGCGTATTATTCATACAAGAGGATTATTTGTAACTTAATTGTGAGTACGAGAGTCCATGTTACTCGATAAATAAGAATGAATCCACTCGCTTGGCAGACCACTCATCTTGCAGGCCTGACTGCTTGATGCCACAGTATGAGCAAGGCATGTGGGTGCCTCTCAACGTACATGCAGTTTGTGAGCTCTGCTTCCTTTTTCAAGCACTCCACCAAATATGTGGGTCTAGGGTGAGGGTTTCCAATAATACTATGTATTTTGCTGTGCCACCCTTCAACAGCATTCGTCGTTCGGTGCCTTTTTCCATAGCAGTCCCACATTTCTATTGCGATGTCTTCATTGTCTAGCCAGTTGTCCACAAAGTAGTCAAAAAATTGAGAGAGCCTTCTGTTATCAGGAGCTTCTGCATGAATTTCAATCCATCCATTGGTTACGTACTCCGGTTTTACAAATGCCAGCGCTGCACACATGCTGACGTGAAGTCTTAAATCCTCGTTCTGGCGGTACTCCTCAGTTAGACCGAGAACTTGAATTCTCCTCCATAAACTCTTCTTCATGTGGAAATAGCATCTATTTATTTCAACTGTGGGAAAAACTTGAATGGCCGATATCGCAGCTGCCTCAAATTCTACATTCACTTCCTTAGGATACCACTCAGGGACTGCCTGTTTTATCAGACGGAACAGACGAACGTATGTGTCTTTCTTCTTATTTGGGAGCAGTGCAAATACAATAGGAAGAATGTTTCTTTAATCGGGCCTCCTAAGTCTACGTGTACGGTGTAGATTTGTGCGAACTGCTTGCTGCAGCTCTTAAATGTTCCATCCATAAAAAATGGGAACATGTTTTTAAACTTTCTTTTCCCTTGCTTCCACTAAAAATCATTATTCTCTCCTCTAATCTATTGTCTTCTAGAAGAAAACTAGTGCCATCTCCCATTTTAATAGATCTTCATGAAGATCAATTTCGTAAGAGTTCGTAGGCTCATGTTGGTTCCCCCGCGCTTGACTCCGTCGACGACGCATGGTTCTCTTCATAGATTCTGAATTAGGCATCACTGTAACAAAGTCATAAGCTTTATTATAAAAATTTCCCATTTCATCCGCGTATATCTCCGATAACTGTGTAGTTTCTTCTTGAGACCTTCTCTTCGCCCTTTCCACTTGCTTTCTCATTTCCAGAGCCACATCGTCAGGTGGTCCAAAGAGATGTTCTGATACGTTCAACACTTCTCCGTTCTCCGAAAGCAGCTTTCCCTTGCAATGATCCGCTTTTTGGCGTAAGTACATCCACGTAACAACACCTTCTTTAGATTCCCTCTGTTTAAGATACGCGTAACCATTGTAATGAGCAGAAGGCGTGCCCTTGTTCGTTGTAATAACTTCCATACTGATGGTCACGTTAGGAACTTCGAAAGCAAACTGAGTGTAAGGACTTTTGTTGCGACCAGTGTGCGGGTTCGGTGACCGTCCACGGGGATTTCAGGGGTTGGGTGGCGGGTGAAGAGGAGGAGGAGGAGGAGGAGGAGGAGGCGGCAAGGGACCCGACCCTTCGGAGCAGGTAAAATCGTGGCAAATGTCCGGCGTGGCAAATGTCCGGACACCGTTTGTTTGGGTTCCACCGGCGGACCTCTACCTGCCTGACCCGACAGCTACCTGGTAGCCTACGTAATCTGTCGGCGCAGGCAGGTACGTTCCGCCATGCACTCGCTGGTCTCTACACACAGCAGGACGGGTCAGCGAACGGGTTGGCACAAGGTCGGCAGACCAATTGGGCTCTGTATGGATGTTTTCAGACTACATTATTTCACCACTGTCGTTGCCTGAAACAGTAGCACAGCTAAATTTGCCGCCTGCACATTGTAGTCCCAAGTGAGCGAGAAAAGCACAGCTGACACGTGTATATAACAAGGGTAAAAGTACAGACGTGCAAAATTACAAATCAATGTCCTTGACATAACTTTTCTGCCGAATTATTGAGCTCGTTCTATGTCCGAGTTTCCTTGAGAGACGAAAGCTTCCATCTACAAATCAACATGGATTTAGAAAGCACCGCTCGTGCGAAACGCAATTTGTCCCTTCCTCACACGATATCCTGCATTTAATGAATATCCGAGTAAATGGTAAAGGTTCCAGATACGTGGGTGGATCAAAGACTTCGCAAGTGACAGAACCCAGTTAGTCGTCCTGCATAGCGAGTGTTCAACAGAGACAGGTGTATCGTCAGATGTACCCCAGTAAAGGGTGATAGAATTCCTTTTGTTCTCTATGTACATGTGCGATCTGATGGATAGGATGAACATCAATCGGGATAACGCCGTACTACAAGGGAAAGTGATGTCGTTGAGGGGCTGCAGGAAGATACAGGATCACTTAGAACTTCTATTTGGAACGGTGAATGGCAGCTTGTTCTAAATGTTAGGTAAGGCGAATCAGTAGGAAAAATAATCCTGTGACTTTTCTAAAACTCTCCCAATAAACCAAAGTCGACCATTCGCCTTATCCATTAGCGAGTTCACGTGGTCGTTCGATTTCAGTTCGCTATGCAACGTTACTCATATATATTTAACAAAATCTTGTCAAGCAGCACAGTATTAATACCATATTCGATTAGTGATGTGCTGCTGGACAAAGTCACATCGACGGATTTGTACAATCGACTTGGTTTTATGCCTCTTATCGATCGACAACATGTCATACTGTTCGCCCAGTTGTGCAACTTTGATTCAGATGCTTTTTGTGTCTTAACTATATACACTGTTTTCCACGCTTTTTTGTACTTCACTCTCACCTGTTTTCACACGACTTTTAATCAAAAACGAAACTGGAGAAAATGCTCACAGCAAGATATGGCGATTCACAGAATTTAGCTGGGTGTCAGGTTAAAAATTATCGAACAAAATCAAGAACTATATTACGGCGCCTATGGTAAAGATAATATCGAAAGGTACTTCTCCTTTGCCACTATATTATTCCTCGAATAAGGCGAACCTGAAAACCAATACAGAATTAACGCAATAAAATCAAAAAGAACCAAATGTCAGTAGCAGTTGTAACGGAGGCGTGATAGTACGTGGTCAATAAATGATGTAAATACACGGCACCAGCGTCACCTTAGTCGAATTACGAAGTTTGTTCCTCAGAATACTGAAAAATAATCATCTTTTTAAAATTCTATGACACTTGTGCTCTCTGAAAGTCATCCTTCACTGAAGTCCTCCATATTTTTTAAGTGCTCAAAATATGACGTTACTGTTACATTTTGCACATTTACCTTGCGGAACATTTGGAAAAGCTGGATTCCTGAGCACGACGATTAGCATTCTCTGTCACGGTAGCCCTACCGGAGGTATTTGAAAATATAATTAGGGAAAGTTACAGTAGACTACCAAGATTATCATCAAGAAGTCTGAAGAAACCCCGCGGTCCTCGGGACCTACGCAATGCTTGACAACAGCTAGATCCTCTATTTGATAGTGTGGTAAGGACCGCCTACAGTGGCTATAAATCCAGTCTCGTCCCTAGATAACACCCATGACACGTGATGATGTCTTCGATAGGAGTCTTCCATGACTTGTGAAAACGGCAGTTTCCTGTTCAAACAAGAAGTTGCAAGTATGGAGTATGTGATGTAACAAATTCCTGTAGATGCGTGTTCATCTCTGATGTTGTCTGAGAGGCTGTTTTATGCTTTCTGAGCATAATTCGCTCTACAGGAAGCGTCTCTTACACAGGCTGCTCCCATGTCTCAATCGACTACTCGTGGCAAGTGAGACTCCCGTAGCGACCCTGGTGTGAGATTCCTGTACCGAGTCTCATCAGTCATGAGCGGCCGTTACCCTTCACACTTCGGCGCCTACAACTGCGTGTGTTGTTGAGAGGTGTCTGCTGTGAAATTGACACCGGAACGATGAAAGTGGAGCCATGGGGAATCTTCGCTATTACAAAAAGTCGGACTATAGTAGCAGAACTGAGCAATGGTAACAGGCTTTGATTGATAACCGAAGGAAAATTCATAGTTAAAATTACCAAATATGCAGCAACCGGTCGCAAAATCATGTTTTATTTATTCACTTTTGCAAATCGATTTCAACTGATTAACAGCCATCATCGGTGCTTTCAACCAATATGTGATCTGGGTAGTAACACTGCCTTAAGCAGAGGTCAAACATAAAAAAAAACCTCTGCTTAAGACAGTATTACTACTCAGGGCACATACTGGTTGAAAGCACCGATGAAGGTTGTTGATCAGTTGAAATCGATTTGCAAAAGTGAATAAATAAAACATGTTTTTCCGACTGGTTGCTGCATATGTGGTAATTTTATGGTTTACGGTCGCTGCATGACTTGGGAACCACATGAAGCCCACCATTCATAAATTCATAGTTGTTTTTGGCAAAGAGGGGAAAAGTAAACTGTCCACTTTGCTGAGAATGAATGGAAATGAAAGGAAAGGGAAACTATAGTTTAAACATTTCAAAACGTCCACATTTATTTTCTCTGGAAAGTGCCCACACAAGCTCATTAGAGAATATTTAGGAATCAGTAGAGAGCATCTTTTTACTTTAATTTTTGTGTCTTGTGTCTCTTCTAAGGACCAAACAAGAACGAAAATTAGTTTTCTTGATAAATAGATTAGTCTTTTTCTCGAAACAATTTTCATTAAAAACCTTTTTAATCGATTTGCATTATTATTTATGGACATATTAGGCGTCTTTATACAGTTACTGCAAAACATAAATAACGTTTTACTTTTAGATAATTAGCCTCTACTGTAGAAAAAAACTCATAGGAGAGATACCAAATTCTCTTACACCTTTTGCAATGTAAAATAAAAAGATCTCTTTTTTGAGAGCGTCTATCTTGGGCAAAACGCAATATATATTTTTATTCCTCAGTCATGTTTCGTTGAAGGTTTAGCATCGTCAGTGGGTTTTTACTGTCGTCCACAAAAAAAAAAAAAAGTTTCTTGCTGCTTGCAGACGTATAAATTGGAGTTTTTAAGGTATTATTTGAGAAACTCACAAACTTTTGTATACACACACCTTGTTACCACATGCTGTGGGTTTCCTGGATTTTATGTCAGTTAATGCGGTTGTTTTGTTTCACAGCTTAACATCTGCAACCATGCAGAAATTAATGTAGAACAATTATTTATTTCGAAAATTTACGACTGGGGGTGTTGATTACGCCTACCATCAACTAATACAATGTGGAAGATTGTGTATGTCGTGTGTGTGTAAGACAGAGTGGGAGGGAGAGGGAGAGAGTTTTATTTATTTAAGTACTGCTTGTTTTGTTTCTGTAATTTATATACAGCAAAACGAAAAGTTAGTTAATGCAGGCACAGTGAAAATAGTGGAGAAACCAGTAAAAGTAAGTGAAACATATTGGAAACACGGACACACACACACACACACACACACACACACATACACACACACACACACAGTCTTCCATAACACGCCCAGTCGTAAATTTTCGAAGCAGGTAACTACTTTCAGTACTATATGGTTGCAGACGACAAACTGGAAAACAAAACAAATGCATCAAATGTCATAAAATCCAGGAAACTCACAGCTTATGGTAACAAGGTACATAAAATTTTGTTTGTTTTTCAAATATGTAAATACTTTCTTAAAAACCCAAATTTATTCGTGCACAAGTAGAAAAAGCATTTTTATTGTTTTATAGAAGATAATAAAAAACCCAATGATGATGCTTAAAATTCGGTGAAATTGGGGAATAATAAGAAAACGGAATATTGTGTTTTGTTCATGGCGCACCCTCTCCAAGAACAAACTTATTTGTAAGAAAACACGCACAAAATAGCTACAACCTCAAGATGATTAGTAAAATAAAAATTCACAAGCCAAAAAAAGAAGGAAATTGACTACCAATGGGTGACGGTGGCGCGAAATGGTTAACCTATGGTGTTAGCAGACGGCGCCACTGTCCCCCATCGACATTAGTACTCTTCCTCTTTCTGCAGCAAATTCAAGAGTTTAGAGCTCTACAATCGACACAGTCAATTGGTTATTGACACCAACGACGTGACTGCCGCCGATTTACTTGTTGGCATGTGGCGTACACCTGCTACAAATAGTCGAATATGACCAAAGAGTCAGCTTCGAAATGTGACCACTCTTGTGATTTGCAGATGATATTTTCCCCTGTTTAGAACACTGCCGTTAGAGACACTTCTCCCATTAACAAAACAGTGGCCGTTTTCGTTGCCGCGGCTGCAGCAGGATCAACAGCTACAATCATGCTTCTTAAGAAGTCTTACGGATTATCCACAACGAAGTATTAACACTGCATTTGTAAACCCAATGGTGCTTATAACATACTCGATTATATGTGGTTGTCTGGTGTCTCCGCAATGGAGCTCTCCCGCTTACAAATGATTAAGATGGCCCTGCCATTGACAACATACACCTAGAGATTTCCATACAACGAAATATGTTGTGATTTTACTTCAGTTCAGCACATCGAACCAATAATTCCTATCGGAATGCTACTATAACGAATCACGACGTGGATTCCGTAAATTATTTATTCTCAAAAGACATGCATCCACCAAATCGGAGTTTGCATGTGATTTATTTTAGGACGGACAGCAGTTGGTGTACGGCATCGATGATCTGTTCGCTGGGGCACTGGCCGCTGTTCAGATGGCGTACTTGGCTTACCTGCCAATTCTCTGCATTCACGGCGGACGCGGAATACCGTCTGTAAACTGAAGATCGTCACTCGAGTAAGGAGAGTAAAAACTCTGTCATAGAGAAACGACTTCACGCGCTCTCACTGACGAAAGCAACACTTCTCAAAATCCAATCACCTGATTCTCCACTGTGGCTCTCGCCAGCGACGTCTCTACCACGATCCCCTGTGAGAACTGTCTTCCGTCGCTCCCAGCAGGAAAGTCTTACCTCGTCTCATACTCTGCTTCTTCCTGGACACGTTGCTTCTACATTTGCGTCACCGAATCCAAGTGGTCATTACAAAAGCATTAGCTCCCACTACAAGAGTCATTAATCTGAAAGTCACTCAGCTCAAGCTTATACTCCTTTCGGAAGATTTTCTGGTAGGTTCCATTTTCCCTCAAACATCTTCAGGAATTCCGCCTATCAAAAACGCGTCTCTACTTTTTCGGCAGGAAACCAGTAGGTCTTTGTGACCCGACTCATGATTTTGCACTTAAAGGATGTCCTTTCGCCTTCTTCCACCCGCAACATTATTTCTCCAGGTACACCATTATAATTTTTTGTCCCACCAGAGAGCAACCTCCTCCGTCTGTGCTATGGGGGTTCTGCTGCCTCCAGCATCGTGAAGTGCCGCCGCCGTGCTCTGCTCTCCCTCAGAACCCAGCAACTCTCTTCCCAGCCCCTCTGCAGCAAATAGCGGCTTTTGAGGAAAACGTGGCCCACATGGCCTTTTCAGTGACTGCTCAGCAGTAATTAACTCCCAGACATGTAGTACTACAGAACTCGTTAGTACATGGCGTTAGTATCAGGCAATGAAATTATTAGTAGTAGCATGGCAAGGTTCATTCCATCCCACTCTGCACTGGCACCAGATTTATTCAAGATGGGATGGTGGTATCACCCCACTCCGCATGGTTGCCAAATTTATAAACCCCCATTAACATATTGTCCAGCAAATGGATTATGACCCCCTGGGGATAATTCATCCCTCTGAGAAATCTCCCACCCCTCCCATTCCCCCCTCCAACACCCCCACCTCCAACCTCACTCCACTCCCAGTCACCAATATAAGCGCACTTTTGATATCAAAGTAATTGACTAATTATTTAAATCGATATATTAATTATCCCTTGAAAATATCCCTCCCCTCCCCTCGCATCCCTCATTTCCCGTCCCCTCACCATCTAGAAATTGGCCTGAAAAGGACTCAGTCTGTGTTGGAGAGGAAGGATCTCATGGTATGAAATTGAAGTCAATGCTAATTACGTAAGAGAGAACATACTGCTTATTTACATAACTACACTGCTGCAAATTGGAGTTGTTGTCGTCTTGGAAAAAAATTGTGTGTGTGCTTATTTGACATGCAGTGGTCGACTACGCTAATGCACAATGCCAAGACCAGAGGACCTCCCTCCCAACCCTCACCCCCCTCCCTCCCTAACTTCCTAGACAAAAATAGCGGGAAAAAGACTCACTGTCTGCTGGAGAAGAAGAATCTCATGATAGGAAATTCAAGTCACTGTCAATAATATGTTGAAGCATATACTTTATTTAATCAGTTTGCGGGAGACAGCGCTCCCCCCCCCCCCCCCATCCCCTGTACTTCGGTAGAGCTCATGTCTGCACCTACACCTTCGATATTCCCATGACATAATAGCTGTAATCATCAAGCAATGAAATGAAGGGTATAGCAGCCGCCGTTGGTGACCACCCGCGTGTATATCTATCGTCCGGACGCAACCACGTAGTTCAGGAACTGCCATAGGTCCCAGTTACACATCATAATAATAAATACTGCTGACCACAGACACGATGTCCAGCCTGCTGTGATCTTGTGGCCCCAAACAAAGCTTTAAGTGGCGGCATTCCACTGATAAGGAAATTTCAACCTCCCTTCTTATCTCTGTCTCTCAAGAGCCTATTTCCTTTTCTTTTTTTTTTTTGTGTGTGTGTGTGTGTGTGTGTGTGTGTGTGTGTGTGTGTGTGTGTATTTTGTCTTTCCTCAGAATACTGTGTTACTATTGGCTGATGGTGGGAACAAAGAGACATCAAACATTGAGTGAGGTAGTCTATTTGCTCTATCCTATCAAATTAATTGTTTAAAAATTTACAGGAGTGCTAGTTCTGCAAGGTTCGCAGGAGAGCTTCTGTAAAGTTTGGAAGGTAGGAGACGAGATACTGGCAGAAGTAAAGCTGTGAGTACCGGGCGTGAGTCGTGCTTCGGTAACTCAGATGGTAGAGCACTTGCCCGCGAAAGGCAAAGGTCCCGAGTTCGAGTCTCGGTCGGGTACACGGTTTTAATCATCCAGGAAGTTTCATATCAGCGCACACTCCGCTGCAGAGTGAAAATCTCATTCAGGAGTCAAACTGACAGCTAAAAACACTCACATCCACGTTACAATGATCCTTCATCTTAATAAAATATATTTTCAAAGCTTAAGTATCGCACACAAACATTACCCAAATCAAATAATGAAATTTCCATGACAAGTAAGTTGTAGTGCTAAATATATCCGAGGTCTTTGTATGCACCGACGTTTGACAACAAAAACACCCTCCTCCACCACAATGTTTCCACTACATATATCTGGTGAAAAAATCACACTGATCACGCAGACTCGCATTGCGAAGCATGCGTCATCCGCCAAATGCACGGGAGCCACGTTTGCGCCAGCCGGGAAAGAACTGCACCTCTGCCGATATTGCCGGCAGCTGCATGCTCATCCTCTGGCATTCACATGGTCACTATACCGAATGTTCAGAGGCAGGGAAAACTGTCACCAACCAGTCAACCGATCAATTTACAGGGGGGGGAATAACTGTCCAGAGCGAACACCCATTTTGTTGAATCTTCTCACGCAAAGCACACATCCGCTTCTGTCGCCGCTCACCCAGCACACTGGTCGCTTCACCAGCCGCCACAGCCTCGGGCAAGACCAGACTGGTCGGCACATTCTTTGTACCTAACCGCACGTCACGGGCTAAGCTAATCTGCGACTTCCGGACACTGAAGCCACGTGACCACTCATACTGCCGGCCGCGGTGCACCGCGAGACAATCAACTGCAGCTTCGATGTATTACGTATTACTGTAGTTTTAACTAATTCCACCCTGACATAAACCCCCTGATTTTAAAAATCCACTTCCCCCAATCCGAGACAGGGATGTTGCTGACGATGTACTGTACCTTGAATTTCTCACACGAAGAGCAGGCTTCTCGCTTTTATATGAGTTATTTTCGAATAGAGTAAAAATTGGGGCATACACTCGTTTTCACATCACTATGGTATCGTTACTTCTGAAAAACTTTTGTAACAATATGGCATAGGCTATATTTCCATTGCGTATTCTCCCATCAGCTAAAAAAACTTTGTTCTAATCAGTTTAATATCCCTACGATCATTTCGCTTGCCAATACTGGTACCTTCTTGGTACAGACCCCCAACATAATAACAAAACTTCACAGTTGAGAGCACAGTTGATTTAAGTAAAATGCTTCGAACTCTGTTCTCCTAGAGCTCCATGATGCATAAACCACATGTTTCGTCTCAATCGAATGTTACATCACCACAACACTCTCATATCTACTATACACCAATAAGGGATGCTAACCTGCTACGCACGCATCTGGAGACATCATATGCACTTGAATGCGTGCCATGAGTAGTAATGGTGTTGAACAGTCTTTGCTGACAGGAATTATGGACTCAGCTCACTGTTCTTTTGCGAAAAATGGAATGCAGAGGGTATAGGACCCTCCTACTTCTCGTCAGTTCCAAATGAAATCGGCGACAGTCTTGCAAGGAATGTTGGTCAAAAACAGTCCGGGAGCATCTTTCGATCTCCAAGTTTATCCTATGAATACGGGAATGCTCCGTGACTCCTATCCACATAAGGAAAGATGACGTAACCGTAAATTCCGCAATTAATCGAAGTGCTAGAAATATGTAGATAACCTAACTGTTTCAGTGTAGGGCGCTTTCTGATATACTTTGGCGTATATGTCTTGAGAATTTATCATGAATGTCCGTTCATGGTAAATGGTACTACAAAGTCATCAATCTATATTCGCAATCTAGTATACGGTACTCGCAAAGTGGAGGGGTGGATTAGCGATTATACAGAAATGGAGTAAGCAAGCAGCTGTGTCATTTCTTGGAGTTAAAATTACGGGAAAACTGGTAAAACTGCTAAATTTGATGGCAGTTTCAACAGTGGTGCTTATTACAGTACATCGTCCTGTATTGACGGTGTCTTTTCCTTCCCATCCGTCCACTGCTACGCTGTTGATTACCAGAAAATGACTGACACCATTTGTTTGAGATGGAGAGAGTTTTTGTGGGAACAAAACGTTCCAGCGGTGGCCAGCACGGATACAGTGATAGGATACAAGCGGTTCTAGGCGCTACAGTCTGGAACCGCGCGACCGCTACGGTCGCAGGTTCGAATCCTGCCTCGGGCATGGATGTGTGTGATGTCCTTAGGTTAGTTAGGTTTAAGTAGTTCTAAGTTCTAGGGGACTGATGACCTCAGCAGTTAAGTCCCATAGTGCCCAGAGCCATTTGATAGGATACATGGCTGCAATATGAGCAATAAGTGCTCTTGGTTTCGTTGAAATGGAAAACAGAGTCATCTGCTACCCGTCACTGTGGAAGATGATATTAAATGTAGAGGTCATCACCCTCGGACAGTTGTTTGGAAACGCTTCACAATGCTGCAAACTTTTCCAGTTGCCATATGTTGCAATGTCTTTCATATTTTTGTCAATAAGAAACACCGCCTCCGTCTTTTATTTCAACCATCCAGTGTGTTGTGGGAGCAGCGTAGTTTACATCACGCGATGTCCAGCCTCCTGTGAGAGTCAGTGGATACAAACTTTTTAACGTCGGTTTAGCACTTGACCTCCAAGTCACGGTGGAAAAGCAAAATGTATGGCGGTGTATAAAGCTGTAGTCATTCATTTGCTTGGATGTGTTACAGCATAAAAATAATATATCAAACTGATTATGAAAGAACAAGAAGACTCTCCTTGTGATTGATAGCCGATATGGTCTTCCTCCAGTTTGGGCGACATAACTTCACACTGGTCCGTGCAAGCGACTTCGATAACTTGCCACCTATTCCATTGCATCAGTACCTGTATATTCAATAGGTCACCACATATTCTCAATTTGTTTTCGATGTATCGGCAGACAGGGACACGGTTATATCTTATGGAGTTCTCTAAAGGGTCGCATTAGCGAAGTTTCTATAGTTCGTAGGAGAGAGAGAGAGAGGGACACTGTGCTGTCAAGGAAGTCTCTGGCACCATTAAACTGTTATATTTCTGACGTAGTAGTAATACGAGAAAGGGGATCAGGACATGTACAGGGTAGTATTTGTAGACCGTCACTCAATATCAATGAATTGTAGGTGTTATGCTTCTGAATTTCTTTTTGCAGTCCACGTATAGTCTGCATGATTGTGAATTTCCTCCTGTGCCTTAGTGTGCTATTTTTCTTGTGATATCTCTCTACCGGTCAGCCTCCTATTTAACTGAACAATTCTGTCTAACGTGATGGGATTTCAAGAGAATTAGTGGGGGTCTGTGACTTGGCGGGTGATATTTCCTACTCGTGGAAATCTTGTGGATATATCGAAGACTGGAAGACTCGTGACAATACGGTAGGTAAGCGATACTCTGACGAAAGAGGAGTTGAGAGGTGAGCTTTATACCGCTTCTTTTGTATGTATATGCTTACTCTGCAAGCCATCATGCTGTGTGTGGCAGGGTTGTACTGTACACCACTGCTAGTCATTCCATTTCCTATTCCACCCGCAAATAGAGCAAGGCAAGGAACTGCCTCTATGACTGATTATGAGTGCTAATTTCGGTTATCTTCATGGTCCTTACGCGAAATGTATGTTGGTGGAGGTAGGATTCTCCTGCGCTCAACGTCAAATGCCGGATCTGAGCATTGTTCCTCGAAAAGAACATCGTCCTCTCTCCAGGGATTCCCATTTGAGCCACCTGGCGAGTTAATATAACTGCTGAAAAAAATATTACACGTCAAGCAAAGTGACTCTCAGGTTCAATTTAATTAATTAGCCTATCAGGCTGTGAGCGTCTGGTACAGCTAGTGCGTGAATACCAGGAATGGGCTGGCTGCTGCCTTCATGGCCAGCACGCGTGTCGGTCTCTCCCAGCTGGCGCAGAAGGAACTACCTTGCAGTCGGCAGACGGCGCGCGTTTCACCATCACAAGCATGTATGACACAGGTAGGATTTTTTCACCAGATATGTTTGGTGGAAACGTTGTTGTGAGAGAGAGGGTGTGTGTTGTGAAACGTCAGTGCATACTAGACCCTGGGTATATTTAGCACCACAATCTGCTTGGAGGAAATTTCATTACTTGATTTGCATGATGTTTGCATGTGATACTCAAACGTTGAAAGTATGTTTCACTACGAAGAAGGATCATCGGGTGAGTGTTTCAAGTGGTCTATTTGACTCCTGTAAATTATGAAACAATTAATTTAATATGGTTGGTCACAAAGACTATTTTTTATATTAAAATAGTGTCAGCTGTTCCTTTGCCTCCAGCATTAGCCAATAGTAGAACAGCATTCTGAGGACAGATGAAAATCTCAGTCTACGAGTTTGGAGACTCTGGTTCACTCACACATCCATACAAACTTGAAGTGGATCTTGAGGGACACAGAGACAGGGAGCGAGTCTGGAAGTCCCCGATCAACAGAATGCCGCCATCTGATGCTTTGTTTGGGGCTGCAAGATGAAGGAAGACTGACATCCTATCCCTGGTCGGCGATATTTGGTTCTGTGATCAATAATAAGGAATTAGGATGGTTTTTGACCTGCGCGGGAGGTCACCAACGGCAGCTGCTATACCGCACTTCATACCATTTCTCAGTGCTTACAGTTATTACTCGTATGAAATGTTAATTGGAGGTGGGGTGCAGATGTGAACTGTACCCAAGTAGGAGGGCTCTGTCCCCTACAGATTCATTAAGTAAGATCCTTCCTTTCCATCACAGAGTGAGTCCTTTTCCTGCCAATTTCTTCTCGGAGTGGTGTGGGTATGGAGGTGGGATCAAGGGTGTGGTGGTACAGCCTCTGGTGGTGGCAATGTGCATTAGCGCAGTCGATCCCTGTATGTCAAGGTGAGCACACACACACACGAAATTTTTTTCCAAGACAGCACCTCCAATCTGAGTATCGTAATTACCTAATTAGGACATGTAGTTGCTGGATGTGAGCTTTTCTCGCCAAATAGAGAGATTCAACCCCCGAAAACTGAATTTTATAATTAAACAGTGTATCCTCTTGTATGTAATTGACACTGACTTCAATTTTGTATCAACAGACTCTTCCTCTCCAGCACAGACGGAGCTCTTTTCCTATCAATTTCCAAGTAGTTGATAGGAGAGGGGATGGGGCATGTGAGTGGAGTGCTGGAGCAAAAAAATGGTTCAAATGGCTCTGAGCACTATGGGACTCAACATCTGAGGTCATAAGTCCCCTAGAACTTAGAACTACTTAAACCTAACTAACCTAAGGACATCACACACATCCATGCCCGAGGCAGGATTCGAACCTGCGACCGTAGCCGTCGCGCGGCTCCAGACTGTAGCGCCAGAACCGCTCGGCCACTCCGGCCGGCAGTGCTGGAGCATCTCAGAGGGATTGCGGTAGTTAATTTATCGTTTTAATTAATTAGTCAATAATTTGATATCAAGAATGTGCTTGTATCGGCGAGAGGGAGGGGAGATGTGTGAGGGTTAGGGTGTTTTGAGGGGGAGGGGTGAGGGATTTCTCTGGAGGATGGATTATCCCCAGGGGCTCATAAACCACTTAGCAGAACGAAAGGTTAAGAGGGGACTATAAATGTGGCAACGATGCAGAGTGGGATGATACTGCCTTTCCATCTTGAATAAAGTATTTCGCTTATTAACTGCTATAGCTACTTGAGTTGAGTCGGCTGGCATAAGATCCCTGAGAGTTGCAGTGTCTGGGCATATCAGCTTCATGTGCCAACCTCAACCAGTCATCTGACGTGATTTCGTGTGTGTCTCTATGGTAGTGGCTCAGTTTTGTTGTAGCTATTAAGACAACTACTGTTTTCACTTACCAGCCATTAGCACTACATAGTGGAAAGCTGGCAACAGCTTTGCTGTCTGCAAATAGCCTTCACGGGTGTGCCTCTGGATCACGTTGTGCAAATTCCACAATATTTCCTAGGAGCAACTGTCCGTAATCTTCAGGTGCTGTCTGTCAGGAACCTTCTTATGCTTACTCAGCTATAGTTTATACGAACAGATTATCATCTGGTAGACAGTGAAAGTTGAGTGAAGCAAGGCAGAAAGGCAAAGTGCCTCCATCAGCAATTAAATAACAGAAAAAATAACTTTCCTGCATAGAAGTGTAAAGAGCTGGACTCTCTGAAGGTGTTGACTGTGAGTCCTTCATGTGTCGAGGTAGGCACACAGATCAAGTGGCCCCATCATGGATGAAGAAGATAGGAAGCGGTTGTTGACGAGACTCGATGGATATATAGCATGTCGACTATGGAACTTTAGAGGCTTTATGACCATTCGAGAAGTGGGTCCTGGGTTTAACTCTCTCCAAATGGAAATACTCATACTGAAAAGGGCGGTAGAACTGTGTCATGAACTTGTTTCTGTTAGAAGAGTGATGGGGTATTGAGAAACCCATTGACCAAAGGAAGGAATTGGTGCATTCATTTACACAACCTTCAACCTAATGACACTTCGCTGTACAGCATACTGACTTGCTTATTGCTTGTATTGCTATAGCCTATAGGTGCCTTGTTCTTGCGGACGCCAGATAGAGCTGGCATGAATGAAATTGGGAAATGGCTGGTCAAAGGGGTTGGTAGCCATGTATATTTAATTGTTAGTCAAAGGTTAAATATTGTTGTTGTTGTGGTCTTCAGTCCTGAGACTGGTTTGATGCAGCTCTCCATGTTACTCTATCCTGTGCAAGCTTCTTCATCTCCCAGTACCTACTGCAACCTACATCCTTCTGAATCTGCTTAGTGTATTGATCTCTTGGTCTCCCTCTACGATTATTACCCTCCACGATGCCCTCCAAAGCTAAATTTGTGATCCCTTGATGCCTCAAAACATGTCCTACCAAACGATCCCTTCTTCTCATCAAGTTGTGCCACAAACATCTGGCCAATCCTATTCAATACCTCCTCATTAGTTACGTGATCTACCCACCTTATCTTCAGCATTCTTCTGTAGCACCACAATTCGAAAGCTTCTATTCTCTTCTTGTCCAAACTGGTTATCGTCCATGTTTCACTTCCATACATGGCTACACTCCATACAAATACTTTCAGAAACGACTTCCTGACACTTAAGTCTATACTCGATGTTAACAGAAACGATTTCCTTGCCATTGCCAGTCTACATTTTATATCCTCTCTACTTCGACCATCATCAGTTATTTTATTCCCTAAATAGCAAAACTTCTTTACTACTTTAAGTGTCTCATTTCCTAATCTAATTCCCTGAGCATCACCCGACTTAATTCGACTACATTCCATTATCCTCGCTTTGCTTTTGTTGATGTTCATCTTATATCCTCCTTTCAAGACACTGTCCATTCCGTTCAACTGCTCTTCCAAGTCCTTTGCTGTCTCTGACAGAATTACAATGTCATCGGTGAACCTCAAAGTTTTTCTTCCTTCTCCATGAATTTTAATACCTACTCCGAATTTTTCTTTTGTTTCCTTTACTGCTTGCTCAATATACAGATTGAATAACATCGGGGAGAGGCTACAACCCTGTCTCACTCCTTTCCCAACCACTGCTTCCCTTTCATGCCCCTCGACTCTTATAACTGCCATCTGGTTTCTGTACAAATTGTAAATAGCCTTTCGCTCCCTGTATTTTACCCCTGCCACCTTCAGAATTTGAAAGAGAGTATTCCAGTTAACGTTGTCAAAAGCTTTCTCTAAGTCTACAAATGCTAGAAACGTAGGTTTGCCTTTTCTTAATCTTTCTTCTAAGATAAGTCGTAAGGTTAGTATTGCCTCACTAGTTCCAACATTTATACGGAATCCAAACTGATCTTCCCCGAGGTCCGCTTCTACCAGTTTTTCCATTCGTCTGTAAAGAATTCGCGTTAGTATTTTGCACCTGTGACTTATTAAACTGATTGTTCGGTAATTTTCACATCTGTCAACACCTACTTTCTTTGGGATTGGAATTATTATATTCTTCTTGAAGTCTGTGGGTATTTCGCCTGTCTCATACATCTTGCTCACCAGGTGGTAGAGTTTTGTCGTGACTGGCTCTCCCAAGGCCATTAGTAGTTCTAATGTTGTCTACTCCCGGGGCCTTTTTTCGACTCAGGTCTTTCAGTGTTCTGTCAAACTCTTCACGCAGTATCTTATCTCCCATTTCATCTTCATCTACATCCTCTTCCTTTTCCATAATATTGTCCTCAAGTACATCGCCCTTGTATAAACCCTCTATATACTCCTTCCACCTTTCTGCCTTCCCTTCTTTGCTTAGAACTGGGTTGCCATCTGAGCTCTTGATATTCATACAAGTGGTTCTCTTCTCTCCAAAGGTCTCTTTAATTTTACTGTAGGCAGTATCTATCTTACCCCTAGTGAGACAAGCCTCTACATCCTTACATTTGTCCTCTAGCCATCCCTGCTTAGCCATTTTGCACTTCCTGTCGATCTCATTTTTGAGACGTTCGTATTCCTTTTTGCCTGCTTCATTTACTGCATTTTTATATTTTCTCCTTTCATCAATTAAATTCAATATTTCTTCTGTTACCCAAGGATTTCTATTAGCCCTTGTCTTTTTACCTACTTGATTCTCTGCTGCCTTCACTACTTCATCCCTCAGAGCTACCCATTCTTCTTCTACTGTATTTCTTTCCCCCATTCCTGTCAATTGTTTCCTTATGCTCTTCCTGAAACTCTCTACTACCTCTGGTTTTTTTTTCAGTTTATCCAGGTCCCATCTCCTTAAATTCCCACCTTTTTGCAGTTTCTTCAATTTCAATCTGCAGTTCATAACCAATAGATTGTGGTCAGAATCCACATCTGCCCCTGGAAATGTCTTACAATTTAAAACCTGGTTCCCAAATCTCTGTCTTACCATTATATAATCTGATACCTTTTAGTATCTCCAGGATTCTTCCATGTATACAACCTTCCTTTATGATTCTTGAACCAAGTGTTAGCTATGATTGAGTTATGCTCTGTGCAAAATTCTACAAGGCGGCTTCCTCTGTCATTTCTTCCCCCCAATCCATATTCACCTACTATGTTTCCTTCTCTCCCTTTTCCTACTGACGAATTCCAGTCACCCATGACTATTAAATTTTCGTCTCCCTTCACTACCTGAATAATTTCTTTTATCTCGTCATACATTTCATCAATTTCTTCATCATCTGCAGAGCTAGTTGGCATATAAACTTGTACTACTGTAGTAGGCATGGGTTTTGTGTCTATCTTGGCCACAGGTTAAATATAATGAAAGAATTAAGTATCTATGTGTGTAGTTGAAATCGGGTTGCAGCAGAACATTTATCAAGCAGTAGCTAACGTTTCTTTTTAAAGAAACTTATCTTATTTGACTAACTTTTCTCAACTTATAATCTGTAAATGTAAATTTTTGGTGTTTTTAAAGAACTTGAAAAATCTGACGACAAAAGATGTTTAAATTTTAATGCCTTTACAATGTCAAAGACTGTTAAAGGGTCTTGATATTAATTAAAATGTTGGTGGTCCAGGAAGTCAAGTACTACAGAATGCCATTTTGGATACTTTTTAAATCATGTTTGTTAAACACTAATTTAAAGTAAGATTATGATATACGTTAGTGTTTTGGGCATGATTTTGTGTGTCAGGCTACCAAATATCAATAAAGAGTTCAAGTTTCTTTGGCTTTCAGTGCACTTCACTCCCCACAAATTCATGCATCCACCCTGTTCATCAGCACTAAAAATGAATAACACTAAAGCACTCTAGTGCCCATTCTATCTGTCACAGAGACCTGCAGCTCTGATCATCTATGTACCAAATGGTGTGTCTGTGTTCGAAGTTACAGTGGCATCTGACCATATCTTCTGGGTCCTTCGCTGTTTTGCTAACTAATGCATATCAAAGCATTTATGTATATTTTATTGTTAATACAATGAAAACCCAAGGCCACTGTGATTCGTTAAATGTGGGAGTGACAGGAAATTATATTTTTGGCGGGGGGCAACTGTTAACCGTCTCCCCAGAGTCCAGTCCTGGATTCACAAGTTACAACATAAAGGGTGTCTCAAACCTTCTGAGTTTAATTGAAACATGTGATAGTGGATCCACAACCTACTACTGGGTGATCAAAAAGTCAGTATAAATTTGAAAACTTAATAAACCACGCAATAATGTAGACAGAGGTAAAAATTGACACACATTCTCGAAATGACATGGGATTTTATAAGAACAAAAAAAAAAAAAAAGAAAAAAAGTTCACAAAATGTCCGACAGATGGCGCTGGACAGTAAAACTGCTACCGTGACGGGTGAGAGGTACGCCGATATGTTACAGAATCGCATCATCCCCAGCCTGGCTGATAAACACCTGCTGGAACGTACGATGTTTATGCAGGATGGCGCTCCACCCCATATTGCTAGACGCGTGAAAGATCTCTTGCGCGCGTCGTTTGGTGATGATCGTGTGCTCAGCCGCCACTTTCGTCATGCTTGGCCTCCCAGGTGCCCAGACCTCAGTCCGTGCGATTATTGGCTTTGGGGTTACCTGAAGTCGCAAGTGTATCGTGATCGAGCGACATCTCTAGGGATGCTGAAAGACAACATCCGACGTCAATGCCTCACCATAACTCCGGACGTGCTCTAAAGTGCTGTTCACAACATTATTCCCCGACTACAGCTATTGTTGAGGAATGATGGTGGACATATTGAGCGTTTCCTGTAAAGAACATCATCTTTGCTTTGTCTTACTTTGTTTTGCTAATTATTGCTATTCAGATCAGATGAAGCGCCATCTGTCGGACATTTTTTGAACTTTTGTATTTTTTGATTCTAATGAAACTATGTCATTTCAAGCATATGTGTCAATTTGTACCTCTCTATCTACATTATTCCGTGATTTATTCAGTTTTCAAATTTATACTTACTTTTTGATAACCCGGCATGTTGAGACTGGGAACCAATGTTCAGAAATGTATGCTTATTATGTTATGGACATACACAGTGTTCACCACATAACAGTGTATCTCATAGAAATTGTTCAAAGCAATGACCACCAGTCGCAGTGCATGTATTAAAATGGCATACACTGTTGTGCCATATCCTTGCAAAGATCTCTCGTGCAATGGAAGTGGCAGTGGGTGACAAACAGCATGCACCACTGACCATCGAACAGCATAATATAAACAACTTAGCTCATAGCACATGCATCATATGATGACAGTGTGCATTGCACCAGTTTGTTAACCTATGCTGCATACACACCACTACCCCTGGTGTCAATTGTCCATTACATCAGACAGCTTGTGATGTGTCCATAGTGAGTTGAGTTACTGTGTACAGTGCATGATGCACAGTCAAAGATGGAACTTTACTTGTGACGAGAATTAACAGACATGCATTTAATGTACAGTGTGACAGGATGAAGGGCCTCGAAAGCTACATGAATGTACAGGGAATGCTTTCCCAACAGGCCTCCTCCTAGTGGAAGAAATGTAGCTCCATGGATACCAACTTATGAGAGTCTGGGTTGTTCACACCACAGAGAGCTGCCCAGGATTCCCACCAAACACGTCTAAACTTGCAAGTAATGCATGATAACACACTGCGCTGCACTAACAGTTTCAATCAAGGACCAACTTCACAGTGGAAAAATATCACACAGATATCATACATAGTATCTAACCAGAAAAGTATACACCATTGTTGACTGGAAATGTTAAATTGATTACTTAATACCATAACACCAAATTTATGTCCCAATGGTGCATATTTTTCTGGTTAAATAGTATGTACGACACGTGAAGTTGTCACATGAGATATTTTTCTGCTGTGTAGTCCATGATGGAAACTGGTAGTGAATAAATACACTAAAAGACAGCACATCGTGTTATCATGCATTTCTAAGATGCTGTTGACATCCACATGAAGAAAATATATGACATATCCAAACACAAGACATGGAGGAGATGGTGTTACATCATGTGGCCAGTCGGCCACAATTGCCATCCGTCAACTTTCCTGAGAAATGTACACTTTGAAGTACGTATTGTGTGGAAGATGTATTTCGCCCTTATTACAAAGAACATGTGCAAGCACTGGGCCAAACGGTCTTTGAGCCCCACATTCACTTCTGTCAATGGATTATCCACCACAGTGCTATAGTGCAAACTTGGTATAGTCTGTATTGTTCACAGATGAGGTCTTACTCATCCACGATGGTGTTTCCAACACCCATGACTTGAGTGAGGGCAGCCATCTACATCTCCATGACTACTCTGCAATTCACATTTAAGTGCTTGGCAGAGGGTTCGTCGAACCACAATCATACTATCTCTTTACCATTCCACTCCCGAACAGCGCGCGGGAAAAACGAACACCTAAACCTTTCCGTTCGAGCTCTGATTTCTCTTATTTTATTTTGATGATCATTCCTACCTATGTAGGATGGGCTCAACAAAATATTTTCGCATTCGGAAGAGAAAGTAGGCGACTGAAATTTCGTAAATAGATCTCGCCGCGACGAAAAACGTCTTTGCTGTAATGACTTCCATCCCAATTCGCGTATCATATCTGCCACACTCTCTCCCCTACTACGTGATAATACAAAACGAGCTGCCCTTTTTGCACCCTTTCGATGTCCTCCGTCAATCCCACCTGGTAAGGATCCCACACTGCGCAGCAATATTCTAACAGATGACGAACGAGTGTAGTGTAGGCTGTCTCTAGTGGACTTGTTGCATCTTCTAAGTGTCCTGCCAATGAAACGCAACTTTTGGCTCGCCTTCCCCACAATATTATCTGTATGGTCTTTCCAATTGAAGTTGTTCGTAATTTTAACACCCAGGTACTTAGTTGAATTGAGAGCCTAGAGAATTGTACTATTTGTCGAGGAATCGAATTCCAACGGATTTCTTCTGGAACTCATGTGGATCACCTCACACTTTTCGTTATTTAGCGTCAACTGCCACCTGCCACACCATACAGCAATCTCTTCTAAATCGCTTTGCAACTGATACTGGTCTTCGGATGACCTTACTAGACGGTAAATTACAGCATCATCTGCGAACAACCTAAGAGAACTGCTCAGATTGTCACCCAGGTCATTTATATAGATCAGGAACAGCAGAGGTCCCAGGACGCTTCCCTGGGGAACACCTGATATCACTTCAGTTTTACTCGATGATTTGCAGTCTATTACTACGAACTGCGACCTTTCTGACAGGAAATCACGAATCCAGTCGCACAACTGAGACGATACCCCATAGGCCCGCAGCTTGATTAGAAGTCGCTTGTGAGGAACGGTGTCAAAAGCTTTCCGGAAATCTAGAAATACGGAATCAATTTGAGATCCCCTGTCGATAGCGGCCATTACTTCGTGCGAATAAAGAGCTAGCTGCGTTGCACAAGAACGATGTTTTCTGAAACCATGCTGATTACGTATGAATAGATCGTTCCCTTCGAGGTAATTCATAATGTTTGAATACAGTATATGATCCAAAACCCTACTGCAAACCGACGTCAATGATATAGGTCTGTAGTTAGATGGATTACTCCTACTACCCTTCTTAAACACTGGTGCGACCTGCGCAATTTTCCAATCTGTAGGTACAGATCTATCGGTGAGCGAGCGGTTGTGTATGATTGTTAAGTAGGGAGCTATTGTATCAGCGTAATCTGAAAGGAACATAAACGGTATACAATCTGGACCCGAAGACTTGCCCGTATCAAGCGATTTGAGTTGCTTCGCAACCCCTAAGGTATCTACTTCTAAGAAACTCGTGCTAGCAGCTGTTCGTGTTTCAAATTCTGGAATATTCCATTCGTCTTCCCTGGTGAAGGGATTTCGGAAAACTGCGTTCAATAACTCCGCTTTAGCGGCACAGTCGTCGGTAACAGTACCATCGGCACTGCGCAGCGAAGGTATTGACTGCGTCTTGCCGCTTGTGTACTTTACATACGACCAGAATTTCTTCGGATTTTCTACCAAATTTCGAGACAATGTTTCGTTGTGGAAACTATTAAAGGCATCTCGCATTGAAGTCAGTGCCAAATTTCCCGCGTCTGTAAATTTTAGCCAATCTTCGGGATTTCGCATTCTTCTGAACTTCGCATGCATTTTCCGTTGCCTCTGCAACAGCGTTCGGACCAATTTTGTGTACCATGTGGGATCAGTTCCATCTCTTACCAGTTTATGAGGTATGAATCTCTCAATTGCTGTTGCTACTATATCTTTGAATTTGAGCCACATCTCGTCTACATTTGCATAGTCAGTTCGGAAGGAATGGAGATTGTCTCTTAGGAAGGCTTCTAGTGACACTTTATCCGCTTTTTTAAATAAAATTTTTTGCGTTTGTTTCTGGTGGATTTGGAAGAATCGGTATTGAGCCTAGCTACAACGACCTTGTGATCACTAATCCCTGTATCAGTCATGATGCTCTCTATCAGCTCTGGATTGTTTGTGGCTAAGAGGTCAAGTGTGTTTTCGCAACCATTTACAATTCGAGTGGGTTCGTGGACTAACTGCTCGAAATAATTTTCGGAGAAAGCATTTAGGACAATCTCGGAAGATGTTTTCTGCCTACCACCGGTTTTGTACAAGTATTTTTGCCAACATATCGAGGGAAGGTTGAAGTCCCCACCGACTGTAACCGTGTGAGTGGGGTATTTATTTGTTACGAGACTCAAATTTTCTCTGAACTGTTAGCAACTATATCATCGGAGTCTGGGGGTCGGTAGGAGCCAGTTATTAACTTAGTTCGGCTGTTATGTATAACCTCCACCCATACCAATTCGCACGGAGTATCTACTTCGACTTCACTACAAGATATACCACTGACAGACACAAACACTCCACCACCAATTCTGCCTAATCTATCTTTCCTGAACACCGTCTGAGACTTCGTAAAAATTTTTGCAGAACTTATTTCAGACTTTAGCCAGCTTTCTGTACCTATAACGATTTCAGCTTCTGTGCTTTCTATTAGCGCTTGAAGCTCAGGGACTTTCCCAGCACAACTACAACAATTTACAACTACAATTCCGACTGTTCCTTGATCCAAGCACGTCCTGTATTTGCCATGCACCCTTTAAGATTGCAGCCCATTCCGTACTTTCCCGAGGCCTTCTAACCTAAAAAACCGCCCAGTCCACGCCACACAGCCTCCGCTACCCGTATAGCCGCCAGCTGAGTAGTTAACTCCTGACCTATTCAGCGGAACCCGAAACCCCCACCACCCCATGGCGCAAGTCAAGGAATCTGCAGCCAACACGGTCGCAAAACCGTCTGAGCCTCTGATTCAGACCCTCCACCCAGCTCTGCACCAAAGGTCCGCAATCGGTTCTGTCAGCGATGCTGCAGATGGTGAGCTCTGCCTTCATCTCGTAAGCAAGACCGGCAGCCTTCACCAAATCAGATAGCCGCTGGAATCCAGAGAGAATTTCCTCAGATCCAAAGCGACACACGTCATTAGTGCCGACATGTGCCACCAGCTGCAGCTGGCTGCACCCTGTGCTCGTCATGGCATCCGGAAGGACCCTTTCCACATCAGGAATGACTCCACCCGGAATGCACACGGAGTGCACACTGGATTTCTTCCCCTCCTTAGCCGCCATATCCCTAAGGGGCCCCATTACGCGCCTAACATTGGAGCTCCCAACTACCAATAAGCCCACCCTCTGTGATTGCCCGGACCTTGAAGACTGAGAATCATTCTCTGAAACAGGGCAGGCAGCTGCGTCTGGCTCAGCCAGAGACAGTGCCACCCACATCTGTGACCACCAACAACGATTCTCTGTCAATATATGGGTGGTAATTGGGAAAGATTGCCTAAGAGAGCCTTAGATTGCTGCCTCCCCATTTGACTGGTCCATGTTAGCCGATAAGTCTCCTGGGCTATAATGAATTCCGCTGCTAGGAAAGCCCATGGTCATGATGGCATTCAAAACCGTGTCCTCCAGGAATTCACGGATAAAGCCACTGAATACCTAACGCATAATGAATACCACACTGAAACACCAACGCTTCTCCGCCTTTTGGAAGACGGCCAAGGTCCTGATGTTCAGGAAGCCGGGGAAAGACCACAGCCTCCCACAAAATTACCGACCCATCAGTCTGAGTTCGCTCAGCAAGATTGTTGAGAAGGTGAATCTCAAACGCATCACTAGGCACTGCATAACAAGTGACATCCTGAGACCGGAGCAATTCGGCTTCAGGAATCACCACTCCACAACACAACAACTCTTACGGCTCGTTGAACATATAACACATGGCTTCAACACAAACAAAGCCTCAGGGTCGGTGTTCCAGGGCATCAAAAAGGCTTTCGACCATCTATGGCACAACGGCCTCATTTGCAAACTCAGCGACGCAGGGTTCCCCAACGGGCTGGTGCGTCTCATATATACCTCACAGACAGGAGTTTCAACACTGACATGCAGGGAAAACAATCAACACGACACGGTATACACGCGAGAGTACCCCAAAGAAGCATCCTAGGGCCCCTACTGTTTAATCCCTACATAAACGATCTCCCAACCACACACAACACAACGATGGCAATCTACGCGGATGACACAGGCATCCTCGCGCAAGATTGGAAACCATCAAACATTACGTCACGACTACAGACCGCACTCAGAGTGGCTGAGCCGTGGTTGGAGAAATGGCGTATTCGAGTAAACTTTAACAAGTGCGAAGCCGTTCTGTTCATTAAAAGACCGAAGCAACTGTTCAAAAAAATGGTTCAAATGGCTCTGAGCACTATGCGACTTAACTTCTGCGGTCATGAGTCGCCTAGAACTTAGAACTAATTAAAGCTAACTAACCTAAGGACATCACACACATCCATGCCCGAGGCAGGATTCGAACCTGCGACCGTAGCGGCCGCGCGGTTCCAGACTGTAGCGCCTTTAACCGCTTGAGCAACTGTTCAAACACCGATACTGCAGATCAGTAACTCTACATGCACGCCCAATACGTTTACGTGAGAAAGTCAAATACCTTGGCGTCTGGCTGGACCAGAAATTACTCTGGGGGGACTACATACAACACATGACCTGCAGAGCAAGCGCGAAGCTCAAACAGCTCTACCCTATGCTCAACAGGCGTAGCACACTGAACAGAAGGGTGTCTAGGTCCATGTACATGACACTTATTCGACCCCTGATGACGTACACAGCCCCTGTCTGGAGATACGCTGCGCCCACACGCCTGCAGATCATACAGAACGAAGTACTCACAATCATAAGCAATGCTCCACGATGCACACACATCGCGGATCTTCACCAGGAATACCGACTTGGAAACGTAAAAGACCAAAACACATACTTACCAGGACCTAACATCTATGACCAAGTACACGCAAACACAACGGTACAGGTGAGCCCTTGTTAATCAGCCACCATTACTGGGTATCCAGTTGAAACACACCTGCCAAATAACTGGCAACACGCAGGGAAGCCGTACCGTAAACTACATGCAGACAAGCTCCACACACACACCCCACACAGTGAGATGATCTATGGCCGATCTCCCACTAATATATAACCATCCTGATTGTTCCAGGAATGCAGCAGCTGCAGCAAACCAAGACACATCGCCATCGCCTGCCACAGTAATGATGCATGATACCCACACTAATAAACCCAACTTCGCATGAACTACCGCAGGTAGTGAGCCACTACTACTCTCACTACCCATCCCACTGTCGCAAAGTTTTTTTCCCACGGCACGAGCGTTGGCACTTTTTTCCCTCTGCTCTTCAAATTGCTACCCTCATTCGCGTTTCGTCCACTATTATCACCTGGTGGACTGTGTTAATGCGTAGTCTTACCCAGACGCACAGATGACATCACAGCCCAGCATTCTGTGATACACCTATTAAATAACTATCTTGTTGACGGAGGTGACAATAGAACTTTTTGGCTTAGTCACCACGCTGGCGCGGGCTTGGAGGGGCCCCATCTCTATTTATTTAACCCTATGTTCCTGTGAGATGTGCTGGCACGGAAGTGCCATTTGTTTTCTAGGAAAGGATGTGGTTCCAACATGATGGTGCACCAGCCCACTGCTATGTTAATGTGCAAGCACTAGAACAGAATGTAACTTCATCGCTGTATAGGAAGGAAAGGCCATGGCCGGCGTGGTTGCTGCATGTCAGACCTCTGCAGTTACGTTAGGACATTAAACTCAAAACTAAACTCCTTCCGAACAGCCCCTGGAAGACTCAATGATACGGACCAGCCGCCATGTCATCCCCCACAGACATCACTGGATGCGGATATGGAGGGGCACGTGGTCAGAACGCCGCTCTCCCAGTAGTTATGATGGTTTTCTTTGACCGAAGCCGCTACTATTCGGTCGAGTAGCTCCTCAACTGGCATCACGAGGCTGGGTGCACCCCGAAAAATGGCAACAGCGCATGGCGGCCCGGACGGTCACCCATCCATGTGCCGGCCACGCCCGACAGCTCTTAACTGATCTGACGGGAACCGGTGTATCCACTGCGGCAAGACCGTTGTCGTTTGAATATGAACCCAGTATTAAAAAGGTTCCACAGCGACAGTCACTGGACTGGATATAGGATCTGGGCCTAGTGGGCTGTTCCTACCACTGCGTACGAGCTAAATAATACCAAGCATGAACGGTTTCTACCGTTACTTGGTAGTTGTTCTGAGAACAGTGGCAGCCTGTCGCGGTGCTCCTCACGACAGTACATTCGAAATTTCGGTGCATGGTGCTATCTCGGGCTATCCGCAAAGAACACAGTAAGGTTTTTCTGGGGAGGTGTGTGGGTGTACGCGTGACGCCCGGCACCTCACACCGCAGCAGCAGCCAGCCGACACAGAGAAGCGCCGGCCGCTTATCGCGAGCGTATCGCGGCGGGTCCAACGCGAGGCCCGTAATGAAGGCCGCGTGGTAATTTATGTGGCCATTGTGCGATGGGGCTGCCCGCCGCAGCGCGGCACGGCGCATGCGCCACGCGGCAAGTTGCGGTTCCGGATAACTAGGCGGCTGCGTCGCGCAGTGGTGATCCGCCCGCCCCCAATTAGCGGTGGGACGCCGCTGTGGTTGCCGAGTCCCGCGGGCGACGGCGGCACGGTTCGCGAGGCACCGTCCAGGGCACGTCGGATTGTAGTAACGTGTGAGTCAGGCTGTGAGGAGGCGATGGAACCTGATGTCCCAATGACTATATAATTTAAACCTTGCACAAGCAAGTCGGCTTCTTTTGGTTACTTGGGGTGGTTCCTATTTTGTAGTTTAATTGTGATGAATTGCCTATTTGCCATGTTGACGACATTTGGAAGTTTGGGTGTGGCCGTGGGTCTTGCACGTATAGCCAGATGATAAGGCGACCGCTCGCGATAAACGGGAAATCCGGGCGAGAGGCACTGTCCGGCACAAATTTTCATTGTTGTCATTCCATTGTGCAGCTGATGTATAGTTGCATTTGGTCTACTAGAACAGTGTACTGGAGCACACACACGTCGTTGTTTTGGGCCATACTACCATTGTTTAAAGTCTGTCGGTGGATCGGTGGAGTTCTGGTTCACTCTCCACCGACAAACTTTCAGGGGTGGCAGTAAAAAACAAAACAAAAATAGTTAAAATGGCTCTGAGCACTATGGAACTTAACATCTGAGTTCATCAGTCCCCTAGAACTTAGAACTACTTAAGGGGCTCCGGAACGCCCTATACTTGCAATGTTAAAATAACGCTTATAAATTACATCTTTCCTCACAAAGTATTTGAGGTAGGAAGTTGAACTTTTTACAGATTATTTATTGGAATATGGGCTACAACTTAACACAGGGATTTTACAAAATTTTAGTTCAGTTATCAAAGATGATTTTTTTTTCAATTTTAATGAAAATTCACAACATTTTTTTGCAAATTTTTATTTATATATTTAAAAATATACAGTTTTTTGGAAAAAGGCTGTGTTAAATTATGCAGAAGGTACTGTGTAACATTTACTGAAAGTTTTAAACAAATATGTTTGGAAGATCCTTAGAAAACATGTAATTAGTATGAGAAAATAAAAGTTTTGGGAATCGAGCGACAAAGATTGGATTAACTTTTTAGTGCATTCCAGGTCCATAGGATGGATTATCTTCATCCTCTGCAAACTCCTCCTCCAGCTTCCTCTTGTTCCTCCTCCTGTTTACTCTTGCTTGTATTTCTAGACTCTTTACAGCCCTGTCTGCAGCCCGAAGGCGTTCCTTGTCTAAAGCAAGCATCGCTCGTACCATGTTAGAACCTATGTTCATTCCCATATTTCTAAATACCTTGCAACTTACAATGTTGCCATCATTGAAAGTCGCAACAGCATCATACACACCAAAGTGAAGTGTTTCTATTCCAACAAATACAGTCTTGGGGATTCTCGACCATATAACACTATTTACACTTTCATTGGGGTTTTGAGTTTTTCCGTGAATACACTTTTTCAACAGTTCAGGTGCTGCTAAGTCTCTGAAAATAGGTTTTATCACCTCCATTATTGCATGAGGCAGACTATGCTTATGAGTGTACACTTAACCAGTTAGCATTCCTTTGTTATATTTACACCAACTGTCTTCTTTGGGACACAAGCTATGTTGGGGATTTTCATCAGTTGAAGAAGTATGAAAAAAAAAAGAGCCCAAACAGCCTTCTTCATTTCGTCGACACTTTGTGTATTTTGCATAATAGCCATTCTATAATAGTTCTGTATTTTGTCAATTACACTGTCAGTTAAATCCCTTTACCATCACTGAGTTTTTGTTTTTTGTACGAAGCTTTCAGTCGCCGAAGTCTTGTTCCCATTCGCTTCTGTACGTGTCCAATACACTCAAATTTCTGCACTACAACATCATCACCATAGGGCTTCAGTCCTTGAACATGTTTGAAACTTTTATAATCACCGTCACCAAGGTAATTAACATATCGCACTTTATCACACGCCTCAGAACGCTGGAATATACTGGCAACACCAGCCACTTCCATTCCTCCACTGCTGCCACTATAGTTAGCTTTGCAATTATTTTCATGTGTACCTTTATATTTTTGTGGACTTCCTCACTCACTTGGTTATCGTCTTTATTGTTTACAGTAATAACACATACCTTTGGCTTTCCAACATTTCTCCTTTTCTTAAAAGCCTTCAGAGGATTTCTAATAACTTTACTTTTACTCATTATTATACTTCAACAAAACAGAGACTCAAGAAACAGAATTAATTACGAATATTTTCGAGATAACGACAGAGTAAATAAACATGAAACAATCGACAATCACACCAGCGATATATATTGAACAATCACAGGTTAGCCACAACACATACTTTATCTCACATCACTATAATGTACCTGATAAACACGGACGTTAATAATAACACCATTTGACAGCAGTTTAACAGCGCCACAGTGGATCACGCCCATGTAGAACACATTTCAAAAAGAATTTAAAAATAGTTGTAGTCTTCGGAATTGAATAAATTTTATGTCTATTAAAAGATAATAGTCTGCAGATTCAGAAAACGCAAAAAAGTAAAAATTGAACTTTTCATGATTTTGAGCCTTTCCGGAGCCCCTTAAACCTAACTAACCTAAGGACATCACACACATCCATGCCTGAGGCAGGATTATAACCTGCGACCGTAGTGGCGGCGCGGTTCCATACAGTAGCCACTCCGGCCGGCGAAACAAAACAACAAAAAGTGTCTACTAAATATGGGCTCGAAAATAATGTCTTAAGAGCTATGTACATTTGTTCACTGAGAGGGAGGTTTCATAATAACGAAGATGAACAAGTGCATTCAGCTCTTAAGGGATGCGTATTGGAGTCCATGTTTACTATACGTACTTCGTGGTTTGGTGCAAGGAATCTGTCCCCGATGCTTCTAAAAGCTTTTTTTGAAACACACTGTATGTGATACGTGGCAGACTACAGAAACAAGCGGGCTGTAAATGGCACCTTCCCACTCTACTCGCTGTAATCGCCCAAACTTGATGATATAGACAGGTAACGAAGAACATAGTTAGCCCATTAACCTCAAGCAGAAACAATTAATTCATTGTTGAGTGTGTTATCTGTCTTGCTGCTTATGACTCCCTGGCGACAAATTATCACAGAGATTGCTCTTGGGCCTTACAGGAAGCGCTGCCTGTGATGTAATCAAAGGTATGGAGAAAACTGAGCACTTTACTGAACGAGTCATCACCGTTATTACGTGTACACCTGATGAGGTCAAAGGAAATTGTGTAGAATGATATGCTCATGGGTGGTCACTTTTGTGATACTATAATAACCTTGTTGGATAACTTAATTCTTCCACCATTGTTCCGTGCAGCATAAGGCTCCGGGAGCGTTGTAATAGCAATTTCTCAAGTAATTGTTTAAATGAATAGTGTAAATGAAATGAGTTAGGTAGGTAGGTAGGTAGGTAATAAATCTTTTTGGTAATGTTGTCAGCAGTGCTATTAAACGTGTGAGCCAACACAGCATACACAGATCCCATCGTAATACAGGATTGCTACTTGTAGCACTCATTAACTGTCAGACATTACTGCTGTTACACTACATAATTATGGTAATAATGAGCCTTACCCATTAACTAAGAGAATCTTATCTCATCGTTTTATTGGGCTAGTTATATATATGTGTATTTTTCTATATGGTTTCTTAAGGTGTACAGATTTAGCAACTTTATTATTAAACATACATATTATTTATTATGCTGACTACGTGCTACAAAACTCTGATTATTAAATACAAGAGCCCCAAATATTTTAATGTCTCATGGGTTATATGCCTTACTTTAATACCGTTAGACCAAACTAATCAGTAAATAAATTAACAAATAAATATACAGAAAATGCTTAGAGGTAAATGTGCTTTCACTTTTTATTTTTATTTCAATATATCAGGTTCCGCGAGATCATATGCATTTAAACTGTTTTAAGGTGGAACGAGTCACTCCATAATTCACAGGTAGCTGATGACAAACGCTAAGAACCAGAAAAGATGGTTCAATTGGCTCTGAGCACTATGGGACTTAACATCTGAGGTCATCAGTCCCCTAGACTTAGAACTACTTAAACCTAACCAACCCAAGGACATCACACACATCCATGCCCGAGGCAGGAGTCGAACCTGCGCCGGAGCAGCAGCGCGGTTCCGGACTACCAGAAAACAAGGCTACAAAAGTCAGCACACACAAACTTCTTCAGTAGCATATGCAATACACAGTGTGTTACAGTGTAAAGCTATAAAATAAACTACTAGGAAGAACTCCTGTACTGAATACAAGGAAACCTTTTACCCTAGAGTTTAAAACTGGGGATGATTTGATCAGACTTCTCACACGAGCTAGAAGGCCATTGAAAATGAAGCTTGCAGAGTAGTTTCGCACCTGTTACACGAGTGCAAATCGTTTTCTGTCTGTAGTCCACAGAAGGAACGTGGCATCTTAAATGTTACTGTAGTTATTTTGTCAAGAATGTGAATGATTCCTCCCCATTCTCCTAGCCCGTCCCTCCCTACATTTTTCAGTTGTGCTAGTGCTCTGTCAAAACGGGAATCGATGTTAAACTCTGTATCCCCTGGTCCTTGATTTTCAAAGCAATCCGTCTCTCAGAGACAACAAACACGTCATTAGTGCCTTACGTTCGCAGGTGACGAACACAGTTTTAATAGCTCTGTTGTGCCTCTCTGACGCATTGGGGGGGGGGGGGGGGGAAGTAATAAGGAAATCTGCACGTCACCTGACGGATTGGAGCATTCGAAAGTTGTTCGCGAGATAAGAGGCGAGATTGAGCAAGACTGACAAAGGCTCGCGTGACCTGGAGCGCACCTTCCGCTGGGTCTGGCCGGCAATCTCGCTTTACCTCCTACGGGAGCCCATCTGCAGCCGAAATGGTAGGAGCTTTTGTTAGCGGCTCTGCCACTTGACTACAATACCGCCAACTCCAGCGAGCACAATAGGGTCCACTTTCACTTCCAACCTGTGAACCTGGCAACGGTCCAGTTCCCACTCTGCGCTTCCAGTGACACAAAGCAGCTTTTTGCTCACTATAATATTCGTTTTATACTTATCGGTACCAGCTTGATCTTTATTGTCGAAAAAAATTGCTTGTCTGCCATAAGCAGCCACTACTTCGGAAAAGAAGGTTATCCTAGCGATCAATGTGTGATAAAACGAACAAAATCTACATTTTGGAACAATTACAAAACAAGTAAGTGACAAATTACACTTCGTGCATGTAAATGAGGGTTTTTTATTAGTATAAATTCATATGATAATCATTTATTAAGTCATGTTACGAACAGCACCGACCTCTCTTATTTTTAAAAAAATAATCATATGCAATCAGAAATGATGTATTATTTTATTACTGGTGACTGGATCGAGTCTTAACAGACGATCTTCAGACCTGTGGTGACACTATTGGTGACAAGCGTAATGTATGAGTACAGTTGTTCTGTACCAAGAGGTCGGAAGTTCGTGGGTATTTAACTGCTTGATGCAGCAGGGAGCCCGAGGTATTTTATTAAATTCATAACTATTTCGTTTCGATTTTACTGTACAGTACCTCATGAGCCTGCTCCCGTACTGCTGTGTAATTCATGTTGCGTGTGTTGCCTGAGGAGCGTGTGCCGGACCGAGACTCGAAATCGGGACCTTTGCCGTTCGCCGGCAGGTGATCCACCTACAGAGCTACCCAAGCACGAATCACGACCAGTCCCCACAGGTTTACTTCCGCCATTACCTTGTCTCCCACCTTCCAAACTCCACAGAAATTCTCCTGCAAAACTTGCCGTCTAGCACTCCTGGAAAAAATGATATTGCATAGCCGCAGCTTGGGGGTGTTTCAACAATGAAATATTCACTCTGTAGCGGAGTGTGCGCTGATATGAAACTTCCTGGCAGATTAAAACTGTGTGCCAGACTTAACTCGAATTTGGGACCTTTGCATTTTGCGGGCAAGTGCTCTACCAACTGAGCTACTCAAGCACAACTCACGTAGTTTTAATCTGCCAGGAAGTTTCATAACTGCACACACTCCGCTGCAGAGCGAAAACTTCATTCTGGAAACATCCCCCAGGCCTTTGATAAGCCATATCTCTGCAGTAGCTTCCCTTCAGGAGTGCTAGTTCCGCAAATTTCGCACGATAACTTCTCTGAAGTTTGGAAGATAGGAGACGAGGCACTGGCGGAAGTAAAGCTGTGAGAACGGGTCGTGAGTCATGTTTGGGTAGGTCAGTTGCCAAAGGCAAATATTCCGAGTTCGAGTCTCGATCTGGCACACAGTTTTAATCTGCCAGGAAGTTTCAAGTCAGCAGCAGTGCGATGTAGCGTCCAGAGCAATACAGCTACGCCACTCCTTATTGGTATCGTGTACTAAACTCATCTCTGAAGGGCACTTTAACAGTCAGAAATAGTCCAATTATAATTGATAAGCTAGCGTATAGTCTGAAATAGCCCAACTGCAACTGATCAGTGCGAGGAAATTTCTACTAGGCTCACAGAAAGTCCCAAAACCACATTAAAGATGCCTTCGTAGAGCAAAAATACGGATAAGACAAGAATGAGAAATGGTATCGGTCATGTCGCCGGCACAATCTGTTTATCCATATAGGCACATCAGGGATAAAATAAATGTGTACGAGCAGTAGGAGCAAAGAACGAGTCCAGGGCCTTAAACACTTCGCAACTTCGAACGGCGTCACCCCGAATGGTAACCCGTAAGTGTATCCATCACACCATTGCCAGAACAGAATTGTCTGCCGCTCTGCAAACTATAAGATGCGTTCAAAAAGAAACGAGCCGGAGTGTGGAATGTACAAACCGGTGAACGGAGGGTAGTATCGTGGCGTGTGTAAAAAGGTGTGGTTCCGATCAGAGCGTGGAAGTTCACAGCCCGTCGCTAGAGGGCACGCGTGTAAGTCATGTGACTATGCAGAGCTAGCAGCAGCATGCATCAATCGTTCAACGCTGCCAATCGCATTGCAAACATTGACATGGAGGCATCAAGAGAGGAGCAAAGACGTGTTCGGTTTCAGACAGCGGAAGGAGTAGGAGGAACGGACATTCATCGACGAATGTCACAAATGTACAGCGAACACTGCATGTCTCCTGCAAGGGTCAAGGCGTAGCACAAGCTCAAATGGCTCTGAGCACTATGGGACTCAACTTCTGAGGTCTTTAGTCCCCTAGAACTACTTAAACCTAACTAACCTAAGGACATCACACACATCCATGCCCGAGGCAGGATTCGAACCTGCGACCGTAGCGGTCTCGCGGTTCCAGACTGCAGCGCCTAGAACCGCACGGCCACTTCGGCCGGCGCGTGGCACAAGCGCTTCAGGGAAGGACGGGTGTCGTTAGCCGATGACGCACGGTCTGGAGCACCACACTGCATTATCGATGACATCGTCCAGCTGGTGGATGCACTCATTACCCAGCACTGCCGAGTTACTGTGGAAGCCATAGCCTCCGAGGTCGGACTGAGCGTCGGAAGTGTTCACACCATCACGAAAGAACGACTGCACATGCGCAAAGTGTGTGCCCCACAGTCTTCAACCACACCAGGAAGCACGTCGGATGACCGACTGTCTTGCTCATCTGCAACGCTAAATTCAGGATGGGAAAGCGTTCCTGGCACGAGTGGTGGATGGAGGTGAGTCATGATGTCATCAAAACGACAAAGTCCCCAGTGGAAGCATTCAGGGTCACCACCACCAAGAAAAGCCAAGGCCATCCGCACAATTGCAGGGAAGGTTATGCTGACGTTTTTCTTGAACCAAGATGGCCCCCTTCTGATTCACTTCCTGCAGCATGGGACAACAGTCAATGTCCAGCGTTACTCCAAACCTTGGCCACCCTTTGCCAAGCGATCAAATCAAAACGACCAGGCTATCTCACCCGTGGGGTCATTCTGTTCCACGACAATGCAAAACACCCTTATGGCCAACACAGTCGTGGCACTCCTGAAGAAATTCAAATGGGAGGTTCTCGGCCACCCTCCATACTGTCCGAACCTATCCCTGTGATTATGCCATTTTTGGTCTCCTTAAAAAGCCTCTCAGGTTCAAACGGTTCACCTCGGACGACGACGTCCAGCTGTACCTGCGGAAGTGGTTAACATCGCAGCCCTGGGAATTTTATGAGACAGCCATTCACCGCCTTGTGTCACACTGTGACACAGCCAGGGTCAATACATGTAACAAGAAGTGGTTTCTGTAATTATTCCTCGGCTCGTTTCTTTTAGAAAGCCCCCTTACATTTGGAGTCGATTGCTTCCAGTGGAGTCTCATTAGCAGTACATCTGGATATCTGACAGTTGTCTGTAAACATGGGCAGGAATGACTATTTTTTGTTTAGGTACTCACAGACAATAAAGCCGATCGTTTGAACCAACAAACTCTTGATTTCTATTATACAGTTCAAGTCTTCAGGCACCTTCTAGACGGCGTCAGTAATTTAACACACCAATCAGTAACATCATGTGACCAAGATGACCGTCAGCCAACAGACCGACTACCTAGTTCGTCCATTTCGGATGTTGACAGGACGAGGAGGTGAGAGTATGTGCAGCAATGTTGCCTGAAGCTAAGCTACTCTCGCTGCGCAAACTCACTTGTTATACTTCACTTCTGGATTTCGCGCATTTGAGGCTCCTTGGCCTATATATTATTCCATGTTTCATTTTCGTGAAACACATCTTCCCTATGTACTTTCTGTAAGAGAGCTTGATTATTTGAGGTAGAAATATTATTTAGATTTGAAAATATTATTTACATTTTTCAGCACTTATGTAAGTAATATGATGCATAAAATCTCACTGGTAATGTACAGTGACTTAGCAAATTCATGGAATAGGCACCTAATATCACCTGGGGCAGTGAGACGCCGTGGAAGTCAGTCCACGAGCTCCTGACACTCCTGTGGAAGCAGTTGACAGCAGTTGCAGAGCGGCAGACAATTCTGGTCGGTCGGTTGGTGCATGATCCATGACACGGAGCCTGAGTTCATGACCTCCCAGATATGCTTGATGTGATTCTAATCTGGGCTCTGGGCTGGCCATCTCAGTATTTGGACCTCCCCTGCGTGTTCGTAGAACCACTCCCAGGCGACGTGGGAGCGATATGGCGGAGCGTTATCTTGAAACACCGCATAACCATCAGGATGGTGGAAGGCCAAAACTGGGTGGAGACAGTCCCCGAGCAGCTCAACATACCACGAACCATTCAAATCCCCTTCTAGAACAACTGTGGGGCCCATTCCATGCCAGGAAAATGCATCCCAGACCATTACAGAGACACCACCGCCTTGGACCACACCTTCAGGGTCCTTCGATTCCTGTGGTCTGCGCCACACACATGGTGCCTCCCATCGGCATGATGCAGTTGAAATCGTGGTCCGTCCTACCATATTACGTCACGCCATTGTGCCAGTGTCCGTACCTGATGACTGGCGACAAATGCAAGCCGTGGTGCCCTATGACGTTGGTTTAACAGTGGCACCCGTGTGCGGCGACAGCTCCCACATCCCATGGAACCTCAGTTTGGCTGGTTGGTTTGGAGAAGGGGACCAAACAGCGAGGTCATCGGTCCCATCAATAAGGGAAGGATGAGGAAGGAAATTGACTGTACCCTTCCAACGCCATCATCCCGGTATTTGCCTGGAGCGGTTTACGGAAATCAAGGAAAACCTAAATCAGGATGGCCGGACGCGGGTTTGAAACTTCGGCGTGCTAACCATTGCGCCACCTCGCTCGGTAATTCCATGTCCCTATGTTCCTCTGGACTTTCCACTGGTAGATGTGATTTGCAGCACTGTGGCCCATCTCTCACTATTGACGATCCATCTATGATGTTCCCGACCGCCGTCACCTAGGGTGGCTGGACGGACGGTAGTTCGTCTTTTGTGGCCTATTACACACTCATTCAACCATTCAAGATACACTCTGGACAGGGTTGAATGTGTTAAGACCAATTCCTACACCACTGCAAAAATCGATTCCAGTTTGTAAGGTAAGTCTCGCTACAGACAGAGCCTTCGAGTCGCTGAGCAGGGCTAAAAAGGGAGTGAGTTGCACTCATTTTTTTCAGCCAGGGCCTGATTCGTTAAGAATGATTTTCATAGTAATAGAAATGCTGTAAGGATTTCTAGTCGGCAGAGGAGTGTTGTCGTACTTTCCCTTTGATACCTTCGACTCAGATTCAATGTGCTCTATCTACAGCTTCACTGTTTGGTAGAGTTAGTGTCTACATATTTTCAAAAAAATAGTTCTATTCAGATTTAGAGTTAGAGATGCAGAGTTAGTTATTTTTCTTGTATGAGAATTTGGTCTCGAGTGTACTCATGCTTACTGTACAGCCCTAGAACTGACCTAACAACTTTCACGTGACAGTGGGGCACAAATAGCGGAGTTGCATTTTATTCACACCCCACTACCTCTGTGACGGTGGCAGTTGCATAGGAGAGCGCCTGAGAAGTGGTTGTGCACGTACCACAATCCCCCTTCGAACTGCGTCACCTCCCGACGACGTTGCGTGTTGCACAAACACGTGCACAACCACCTCTCAGACGCTCAGGGGGAGTGCCGTGCGCATACAACGCACCTGCGCTATTTGTGCCTCACTATCACTTGACATTTGTTAAGTCGGTTCTAGGCCTGCGCAATGAACATGTCTACCTTCCATTCCAAATCTTTATATAAGAAGAATAACTAATTCTGAATCTCTAGCTCTAAATCTGAATAAAACTATTTCTCTCAAAATACGTAGAGACTGACTACCACAAGAGTGGAGCAGTCATTAGATCGCATTGAATCTGACTCTGAAGTACCAAAGGAAAAGCACGAACTGAACACGAATATCCGTCTGTCGACTAGAAATCCTTACTGCATAACTATTACTCTGAAAATCACTTTGAACGGATCAGGCCCTGACTGAAAAAAAATATGAGTAATGTTTAGTGCAGTTAGGACTTCCTCTAACTCTGCTCAGCGATGCGAAGACAGCCTGCAGCGAAACTTACTTTCTAAATTGAAATCAGTTCGTCATAAGATCCTTGATAGGTGGTGTAATTGAAACTTAAGGCATGTTAGAGGGGAAATACGGAATGTTGTACCTGGGCTATATGACCTAGCAATAATGGCTTTGGTTAACTCACGTATATTACTACAAAACAAGTATATGGATTCCAACGTACATGATTACTTAAACCTCACACGGTTAATAGCTGTTTGTTCCCAATCAGATTAGTGGGCAAGTGTTATTCAAGCGAACCCTGATCAACACTTTGAGATAATAACTCTCTCACTAACTACTGAAAGTGAATAAACACTGACGTGAAGCAACATCAAACACTATGGAAGAAATAGGCGGTCGAATGTCCGGATGGACCTTCATTAAAATAAACTGCCAGTGAACTGTTGAATGGGATTTATTATATGAATAAACTGCGTGTGGTTGCTCCATAAACTCGAGAACAACATCGGTAATTTGACCAGACTGTGGGTTTATTTCCTCGCCATACAAAACATGTAATAACTTTTCCAGGCAGCCACATGTTAGTTAGGAAGCTGCGTGAACTGAGAGTAGTCAGGATGCTTATATACTTGTCCGCTCAAACGAATAATAGAAAGCTTATTCTGAGAAAGTTCAACAGTACAGGCCAAAACACAATGTTTATTGCAGTACAAATCTGCACAAGCAGCAGCATATGATATGGAAAATTTAACACTATGTTGCAGTTATACTAAAGATGTGCAATCAGCATCATATTTTTTTTGTTCTCGGCCAATGAGTTTTGCCAAATACACTGTTACATGTCACTTCTTGGCACTTTTTACTGGCGGGAGTTGATCATACGAGATACGGAAAACTGACTATCTAGTGGCAGATTTCTTTTCCCAGTATCTCACCGTTTCTTTGCACTGCTTTGACAAACCCGGAGTTGCAGGATGCCATTAGTGTATTAGGGTTGTCAGATGAAATCTCTAGCCAGAAGTACTCCATTTTGAGTGAACCTCTATGCAACTCTTAGTCTAGTGCGCGCATCCCTGAAATCCTCTACTTCCATCTTGAAGACTAGGAACGCTTTGTCCTTGGCGTTGGAATGACTTGAATACAGTCTTGTGGGTCATGTAGCTTATGTGAAACAATCTTTCGTTCTTTATACGGGCAAAAACCATAGGGTGTGGTCGAAAACTATGCCATACGGTCAAGAATATCTGGTCTACAGCAGTGAAATATTTAAGTTTCACAGATTCATAAAAAGGGCTAGATAAATGTTAACATTTCAGCTTATAAATGTATATCTTAACCCAAATAAAAATAATTGTTTTAACCGGAGAAAAAGATTTTGGAGAAGTGGTGTAATACTTTGAACATCTGTCACAAAATCTGCGATATTTAGGCTCACCATCAAATGAAAATCATATGTAGAATAGGAATTATGATTAAAATATTCCGGTTTCGACTAGATGGTACACTTCTACATTAGAACCCTGAAAACATTTAACATACAGCCTTCTTGTCTACGTGAATGGTCAGAAACGCTGTTTTTCATTGCGAGCTGCGGTTACAACGTTATTCCAACGACGCCATTAAATGACAGTTTTCCCAGAACAGGAACATTTTCCCTCGTTATGTAGGGCATACACTATCCCTCAATGCCTCATGTTTATTGTCCGTCCCATAGTTTGTAGAAACGGTATGGTATTTCCTCCCATTTGGCTGTAAGGGGCATAGGCATTTATTCAAGTTGTAGGTTTCGCCACTAAACTTGTGATGTTTTGTGTACAGTTGACTGAACTGTGCAATGGTCTTTCAGAAAGCGGAATGAAAGGACACCGACTTAATATTTACTACCTGCAAAAGACAAAATTGTGTTCCTTCTATTTTGTATTCCATATGGCTCAAATGGCTCTGAGCACTATAGGATTTAACAGCTGTCATCAATCCCCTAGAACTTAGAACTACTTAAACCTAACTAACCTAAGGACATCACACACATCCATGCCCGCGGCAGAATTCGAACCTGCGAACGTAGCGGTCGCGCGGTTCCAGACTGAAGCGCCTAGAACCGATCGGCCACACCGGCTGGCCCTTTCGTATGTATAGCGGCGAATAATGATTAGTTATTCATGGTTTTAGAACACGTTTTAAACAAGTACTTGCTTAACAAACATAGGCTGATTTCTAGTCAGTTTACCTGATATTCAGGCTTACTATCAAATTAATCTCTCTTCCGGGCAAATACGCTGCCTACAATTTGTAGCTTTTCTTGGAATACTGTCACTCACTTGGTCAAACACAATGTGAAAACACGTTTGAGACATTCTGTAACGGTGAGGATGCATATTTCGTGCTTTCATCACGTCGAAAATGCCATATTTTTTCAGCCATAATGGATGTACCGAATATCTTATTTGAAAATTTATAAATTACAGAAGATCTAGTGCACCATTGTCGTCATCTGATGAAGATATATTTTGATACATTCGTAGGGCGCCCGTCCCCCATTGGAAGTCAGAGTCTTCCCTCGGGCATGGGTGTGTGTGTTGTCCGTATTTAGTTTAAGTTAGATTAAGTGGTGTATAGGCTTAGGAACCGATGACCTAAGTAGTTTGGTCCCATAAGACCTTACCACAAATTCCCATTTCTCGCCCGTCCCGCGCCTCTCGGGCGCTACTTCACTGTCACGTTCTCACGCCCCGCCCGCGCCCCGTCCCCGCCTCGCCTCCACCAGGCGCCCACGCATCTCCATTTCTGTGTGAAGTGGGATTACAGACAAAGCAAAAACTAAATGCACGCTTCCCTTCGTCCAGGCTAGAAGAGGTTTCTGCACCGAAGACGTCGATAGTGTCACGTCTGCGTATTGGTTGTTGTATAACTCACTAAAAGTGAGCACCGACCTGTAGGTTCTCAAGTCTCCAACTCCTGTGGATATGCTTATCTTGTAGTCAGTGGCAGAGCCGTGCCGAGGTAATCCTGCGCCGCTGGCAAAGCTGATAAAGTTGCACCCCATCCCCTCTCCCAGAAAAACTACCTTTCTGCAATTTTCGTTCTACACTCATTTACTGAATTTTGTACTTTTTATGGCAAATTTCACACAACTGACGCACTATTGAAAAATATGACGCAAACGTGCTTCATATATGGAAAGTGTTTCACCCAACAAATAAGACGTGTCGCAGTAGTACAGCAAAATCTAAGTCTTATTGTTTATGTCAGCTCCTGCATTCTAGTATGATATACAATAAACAAAAGATTTTATCTCCTCGTAAATTACTAACAGCAATTCGAAGTAAAAGACGAAGGGCTGTAATTAAGTATTTAGAACGCATTCCTTTGAAGCAATGAAGTTTCTTTGAGCAAGCAAACTCACTGATTATGCAATAGAAGTCAAATTTAGCAGCTCGTCATATTCTACTGACAAAATAACTGAATTTAACAGTCAGCTTTACCTAAACTCGATATTAGTAGAATTTTAAACTCCTCCCGAACAATCCATGAAGGCCCAACGGTACCGACCGGCCACCGTGTCATCCTCAACCCACAGGCGTCACTGGATGCGGATATCGAGGGGTATGTTGTCGGCACACCGCTCTCATGGCCGTATGTCAGTTTCCGAGACTGGAATTACTAGCATTTTAAGATACATAATTTGTTGAAACTGCGTGGACGAGATGCTGCACTCAGTAGAATATCGTCATAGCTATTTCGATCTTTGCATAATCATCTCGTAACCCATATGAACCGTGATTTATTTTCAAAGAATATTCTTAAGAATTTATTTTATTTACTAGTGATTCATCAAGAACATTAACACATTTAATCACACTATATAAGCATGGAAGTAGTTGCCAGGGAGTAACTGATGAAACCATAACCAAATTCCTTTTAACAAATGGGAATTTTATTCACTTAAATAGTATCTAAAGAATTTTTTAAAAGAAACAGATTTAAAATTATAATCAGAAAGCACCCTGTAAATATCAAAGTTACAATTTAGTCAGAGGCAGAAAGAAACAACTTTTGACTGTATGAGCTTTCGGACAGAGAATCTTGCTGCTCCCTTTTGACACGGCCGTAGTTACGACCGTTCACAACAGCCTCTGAAATACTACACTGGTGCAAATCTGCAACACAGCATATAACTTCAAACTACGAGTTTTAACAATTTACACAAGCGCACAAACTATGCACCCCCCGTAGGAGGAATGGGAATGGTACAAAACACTAACAATTAAAATATTAACCTTGCCACTGAAGGTGCAACTAGATTTTAACTTCTAAGAAAAGTGAAAGGGTGGCAGCTTTATATAATAAAATGAATATTTAAATAAAAACCCATGAAATGCAATCTTATATGAAATTCTACAAGTTTGCTCAAAGAATAGTTAAGATACTCTACAGTACACAGATCCGCCTCTCAAGATCATAGGTAATAATATCAAAGTTTCCAAAGATCAAAACATATTTAAGGTATTAGGCCGTTACGCTTCAAGCAATAACTTCGTTAACACACCAAATCCTACAAACATGACAGAGGCAGCTACTAACGTACGATAGATTGATAGGGAGATTACCGAACAACCCGAACCGCAGGTTGATCTAACCCGCCCCTGCTCCACAATGGAAAAACGGACCACCCAATTTATAAACAACCACCTTCCCACGGGTGGGCAAACGGAGAAGAATGGTGGGACGACCCCAAAGCAAAACGGCTGGTGACGTCACCAAGAAAACAAGTAGAATTTAACAAGAGTAAATCAAAAAACATATCGCCAATCACTTAACTTCTAATAAACTGCGATTTCTCGAGAAGACCTGGCGCATCACCCCCAAATCGCTCTCCCGAACCGTCCGCTGCCAGCCGCTTCAACGGACGCAGGAAGGCGCGCCGATCTCCCATCTAACGGCGTCGCAGATCGCACCGGCCAGGCTGGTGTCGTGGGTTGATGACTCCAGTTGCTCTCGTGTCGACCGCGAAGCCACTACCCCTCGCTATACGCCATGGCCCGCTGGACTCACGTGGCGACCTCACATGCGCCGACGCTCAAGACGGACAAGTCGTCTTGTGTCTCAGTGCGCCCCGACCGGGCGACAAGTCGTTGAGTTCTCTTACTGGCGGAGTGGAAAGACTCTCATTTTACCGGCTTTAAAGGTTGATCCGAACGACAAACATACTAGCACTCCGAACGACAGACAGACACTAACTGCCTAACAAATGCGGACGAGAGACAGACTAGCCAGCTGGGGACGAGAGACTGACCCAGACTGCTCGACTGGCGAGCTCATAGCGCCCCCTTAAATGTACGTGAACAGGCAACCTTTCCCATTTCCCACCAGAGGGAGACACCAAAGCTGCGATTGCCACAGCGGCGCCACCGCCAGAAACGGAGGGCGACTGCTTCACACTACGCGCTGCGGCGCGCTTTTCAAAACAGCAACTTTTACCACGGCTCACCAAAAGAAAGGTCAGATTTGTCCGGAATCTACGTCAGTGCCCTTAACAAGCTCTTGTGAGGTAAACTGAGAAGCTTCTTGACTGAGAACGAGCGGCTCCAGTCACAAAAGCTGACAACGACTGCCGGCCGCGGTGGCCGTGCGGTTCTGGCGCTGCAGTCCGGAACCGCGGGGCTGCTACGGTCGCAGGTTCGAATCCTGCCTCGGGCATGGGTGTGTGTGATGTCCTTAGGTTAGTTAGGTTTAAGTAGTTCTAAGTTCTAGGGGACTTATGACCTAAGATGTTGAGTCCCATAGTGCTCACAGCCATTTGAACCATTTTTTTGACAACGACCGGTCGAGTGGTGTGCTGAACACATGCCCTTCCATATACACATCCAGTGACGCTTATCGGCCTGGGATGACATGGCGGTCGGTCGGTGACCCATTGAGCCTTCAGAAACCTGTAAGGACAGAGTTCTGTGCCTGTGCCCTTGGCTGTGGTCTATCTCGCCATGTCATTGGTGCGGCTCTGGTCTGTCATTATTTAGTGCTGCAGGCCCACAGATTCATTTGGATTTATAACTAAAAAACAAAAACTTTAAGTAATATTTATTATTGTTCAGTATGAAGAAATAACAGCCAACTGCCTTGCAGCAGTGGTAACACTGATTCCCTTCAGATGACCTAAGTTAAGTGCTGTCATTGGATGGATCACCGTTTGGGTCTGCCAAGTGCTGTTGGCAAGTGGGGTGCTCTCAACCCTTGTGAGGCTAATTGAGGAGCTACTTGATTGAGAAGTAACGGCATCAGTCACGAAAACTAAGAATGGCAATGAGAGCTGTGTGCTGATTACATGCCCCTACATATCCTCATCCGGTAACGCCTATGGGCCGAGGACGACATGGCGGTCGGTCGGTACAGTTGGGCCTTCAAGGCCTGTTCAGACGATGTTTATTTTGTTTGTTTTTGTAACAAACAACACGAGTGCGACGATTTGAAAGAACTAGCTGCATAAGTTTCTCCACACACACTCAGTCAGTCAGTACAGTGCCATCGTGAAAAGGTGTGTATCTGTAGCGGTCTGAGTTTCAGGTAGATACAGAGTCTCAAGTGTCAATACTGTCACCATGTAACGCCGGAAATGCATATCCTCCTATTTCCATCTATTGTACTATAAATTTGTTTTCCTTATTTCTGTTACCTGAATATATAACATTTCTGTGTCTTCGTATATTATAACTGTTTTACTATATATATATATATATATATATATATATATATATATATATATATGCATTTATGTCGATGTATAATTGGTTTGTTTCGTAAATATTATTTGTATTTTTACGCTGGGTCTGGCCTAGGGAAAACTACTATCGAACGATTACATCGATAGGTCGTGTGAAGAATCAAAGTGTGTAGGATCTTTGGGAGTGTGAACTCTGCCGCGTGGAGCGCGGGCAGGGCGGTGGGAGTCTGGCGGGAGTAGCGAGTGGAGCAGGTGTGTGGTGTGACGCTCCCGCGAGTTGCCGCGCTTTCGGGGTTTAGCAGCATGTAATTGCGCTCGAATTGCTATGTTAGTTTCTGGCACGGTGTCGCGGACGGGAAGCATTAGCCGGCGCACATCAAGAGCCCGTTTCGTTTGGTGACCGTGTCGAGAAGAAGGCGCGCCAACATCCAGCTTCTGCAACAGCGACGGCCGACAATGAGTGACCGTCACCACCTCCTCGATCGACGGCTTCAAACCTTCAATCAACTAACAAGGAAGACTAAAAGCACGTAAAGTTTCAGAACTGTATGGCAGACCTCAGCTTTTCAAATTGTTCCATTTGCCTCGCAAAATTACAGTAACTCAGCATGAACCTTTGTTGCTCATTGTCCCAATTGCATTACCAAGCAGGGTCCCTTCCCTTTCCGAAATGAAACCGAGTGTCGTTGAAATTCAGACGCCAGCATTAAAGTACTATCATTGCATTTCATTACTTAGTTTCCAAGTGCAGTTGAAGCATAGCTGGCTACAATAGTTAGATTACACAAGCACAAATTAAGAGTGCGAGTTTTGTTAGCATATTTTAGCTTACCTGTGACTGCAGCTCAGCTTGGTACGTACTAAATTTTACTATTGTTAATTATTCAGAATCATTTAATTCAAGTTCAAAGTTAAATCTCTTGTTTCTAAATTGCGTAGAGTCAAGTTGCTTTTGAAATGATTGTTGAGGTAGTCCAAGACTAACCGTATTCTGCTGGATTTCGATGTGCTTCAGAAAGAAAGCTCCATATTAACTTCAGTCACTAAATTAACTTTCGATTTTCCGGTTTTATTAATTCTTTTGCTAAATTAAGTCAGAGTGTAGCGAAATTTATTACTTCTGACAAACTTTCAGTTTTCACACTACACGTGTCAACCTTCAGTTGCCACGCTTTTAGTGCTAATTATATGCGTAATAACCTTTCTTTTTCAGTTACTATAGTAATTGTCCTTAGGACTGGCGACCGTGATTTCCCCCAAATCTCAAATATCTAATTACCGCTAGTTGATTGTTAACGTAACGGCCGCACATTTACTTTCTTTATTAACTTTGTCCCTATTTCAAAATTAATTTCCACCAGTTTCACTTGCATTTTTCCTTTCATTTAGATGTAACTCTTTCCTCCCTCTTTACCGACAGGTTAACTTCGGTGACGATTGCTTTTTTTCCAAATTTCCATTAGGTACACGCGGTTTAATTTTTCACTGTCATTAAGGTCGATAAGTGAGGGGGAGGTTACACGTGGTGACCTCGTGACAGGACAATCTTCAAATTTGAGGTTGTTCTGGACACGAATTTTGCATTGTGCAAATCTCGTAACAAAGTACTGGTTACGAGATGGTCGGTACGTCAGCGAGAATATTAGTGTGAGGAATCCTAATTAGATTTGAGATTTGGCATTCATATTGAAAATTATTAAAATGAGTGAAGGCAACAATTACCAAAATTTGGTAGGCTTGGATAAGGAACAATCGGTCGAACAGTGGGAAACGCGCATCGCGGTACCCATTGTTCAGGGACAGGCGGCTAGCATGAAAGACGCGGCCGCCGAAACGCAACAAAGAGCAGAAATGGAATTCCAAACATTAGAAAATGTTTCGGAATCGGAAGTGAAAATCAAATCGGAATCCCTTGATGACGAATACGGGGGGACAATTAAAGAGGAAGCCGCTACGGAAGTAAAACCGGTAGTTTCCGGGAATTTAACTGATTTATTGAATGTTTTGATTAACGAAATCAAGGCTCAGTCTAGCAAGATAGAAACTCAATCGGCAGAAATTAAAGCTCAGTCTGAAAAAATTGACAGGAAGCTAGACTATCAGAACAAAGCTATTAATGTTGTTAACAACGATGTTGGAATTGTTAACACAAAAGTTGATAAAATCAAAGAAGGTATTGTTGTGATTAATACCGAAATCGGTAATCTTAAACAGGAAATAATAGGCGTTCAGGCGGAAATTGCGAGCATAAATACGCGTTTTAATTCCGAAATTAGCAGAATCGAGAAAAGTGTAGGAGACGCAGTTGCTCCGATCATCGAGAATAAGGTGACGGAACAAATTCAGTTAGTGAGAAAAGACGATCAACAGAAGGTGGAAACTTTAAAGGTTTTAGTATCCGAAGTAGATACCAAAGTGAGGAAGCACGCTAATACCTGCGAAGAGAAAAAGAGGGAAGTGGAAACGCTTGCGACAACCACTTGCCAAGTGATTACGAGAGTGTCGGAATTAGAAAAGAAACTTGAAGAAAAACAGAGCTATGTGCCAATCTGTGCACATAGTTCGGAATTGTTGACGAAAGAGGAGCGGTTCGACCCCTTGAAAAAAGGCGGTATACACGCGACGGATTTCATTAAAAACTGTGAAAGAGTTTTACCCAGATCATGGACTAATGAGAAAAAAATTAATGCGGTTATTGATGTGTTGGCTGGTGATGCCAAGCATTGGGGCTCAAACCTCAACATTACGAACCTGACCTTTGACGAGTTTAAAAATTTGTTTCTGGCTGAATACTGGTCAGAGCAAAAACAGCAAAGTGTCTGGCGCGAATTTGTCGTATCGAGGCCTTTCGATGCGAATTCGCGCGGCTCGATGAAGGAGTTTTGTGAGGGCTGGATCCGCAAGTTGGAATATTTGCGTGATCGCCGCACGGAAACCGAAATAGTTTGGGAACTCTACAAGAAGCTTCCAGATGATACAAAACGCTACGTAGGAAGCAATTACAGGACAATCAATGATTTCCTGGAAAGAGTTGAGGACGAGGGCAATTGGCGCAATAATCGCGATACTGGTAGAGGTCGTGGTAACAACAACGGGTACCACAGCAACCACAACAATCATAACTATGGGAATAATGCATACCGCAATCTTGGCAGCAGTAACAATAGTGGTTCGGGCCGTAATGACAATCGATACAATGCAAATAATAACAGGAATGACGGAAACCAGTATCATACTAGCGTGATACGGGCTTCGCAGAATAGTAATAACGCCAGAGTGTGTGATCAGCCGCCTCAGCAGCATCCGGGGAGCGTATCTGCTGGGACGAGACAGGGAAACCATTAGCCGCGCCGGTGAGGGGCCGACCGGGCGTGGAGAAATTTTGGCGGCCCAATAACAGTAGAAAACCCAGGTGTCGTCGTTATGAAAATTCCGTGTGGAATAATCAACGGCGGGAGAGTGTGCCAGTGTTAGGAGAAAGGAGTGCGCCCACAAGTAGTAAATCAGCTGTATACACGGCAGTGGGAAGTACATTCACTGTCAGTGAGAACAATTTAAGTAGTGTTCCGGAAATCGATTATAAAGTGGTAGCTGTAATACCCACAGCGGAACTGGAGATTGAGTTTAAGAATGATTCGCAAGTGTTGAGAGAAGATCAGATGTCGGATAAAACGTCCGTCATCGAGCGAGGGGATGCAGAGAGGGATGAGGTCTGGTTAAGGCAGTTCGGTCGCTTATACGACGAACTAAGAGATTATAGAGGTCTGTATGGGAGAAGCGTTTATGGGGAGCGCGGGCAGGATTTGCCGCGTTTCGTCCCACAGGAAGATAGTATTTGTGAAGTGATAGGAAGTTCTGGCCCTAACCGGCAGACTTTACTAGAAATAGTTGATGTTAATGGGGAGCACGAGCAAGATTCGTCGTGTTTCGTCCCGCAGGAGTTGGCTGTTGAAGTAGTAACGGAAAGTTCTGGCCCTAACCGGCAGACTTTACCGAAAGTTACAGTGGTAGAAGTAGCCGACCCATCCGACGCAAAACTCCAGTTTAAACATTGCGAAAGTATTGAGGAGAAAGATTACGAAAATTTTAGTGATAGCCGGACACGATTGGTAGAAAAGCATGTGGATTACAGCGTGTATGAGGTTAGAGCTGACATTATACGGTCAGACGATAGCAGTGTGGGTTGCGCAGATCTAGCGGAAGTAATTGCAGAGACTACTGGGCACATTCCTCCAGGTAGATTGGCGGATGATATCAATCTGGCCAAAGTGGAATCAACGAAGGTGACAATTAGTGAAATGATAGCAGGGCAACACTCACTAGTTGACGAGTTAGAGGAAAAGGTTTCGGTATTGGAGGCGAAGCTACAGACTAAGCCTCAGGACAAACGTGTTGAAATTAAGACTGTATGTGAACAGAGGCTGAAAAAGCCGCCAGATAAACCGGATTTAGGATCAAAGCCGGATAGTTTTTTTCTGGAATGACCTGGATATAGACGAGGATTTACTGTGGGAAAATAAAGAAACAGTCGAGGACAAGTGTAGACAGATAGTAGTGTCTGCTAATATGCACGACCTACAACTAAACGTGTTGATTGACACCGGTGCAGAATTGAGTGCTGTATCTGGGAAAATATTTGAGTTACTGAAAGACAGACCTGGTATCGTAGTTATGCCAGTAACAGGAGTGAAAATTATCGGTGCTACTGGGAAGGCCAGTAAACCGGTCACAAAACAGATTTTTGTCAACTTCGAGATATGTGGGGCACGATTTGAGCAAGAGTTTGTCGTCGTGCCAGACTTAACTACGGAAGTAATTATCGGGTTAGATTGGCTATTAAAGTACCGTGCAGTGATTAATTGCGAACGCAAAACTTTGACATGTACATCACAAGATAAAACAATAGTAGTTAGCTTTGACGAGGCAGGAGACGGTGTGCATAGGCAATACCAGCCTATACACATTGTTAACTGGCCGAATGATATTGATGTAGGTATGAATTTGAACTACTGTAATGTGAGGAATCTCGGCATTGACAATAGTGTAGAAACTGCATTGGAAAGTATTGTAGACGGTGTGTCAAACGTAACACACGAACAAAGACGAGGCCTGTATGAAGTGATAATGAGGAATAAGAGTGTGTTTTCAGACAAACCGGGACTTGTGGAAGGGTATAAATGCAAGTTGCATGTAATTCCGCACGAACCATTCTTCGTGAGACCGTATGCTATACCGCTGTCCAAAAAGGAAGCAGTGCAACGGGAGATAGATAAGATGATCGAATGGGGAGTGATTGAAAGAAGTACGAGTCCATACAATAACGGTTTGGTCATTGTAGCAAAACGGGATGGTAGTGTGCGTATTGTGATTGACGCACGCACGTTGAATAGGGTCGTTCAACGTGAAACAGACAGACCAGAGAGTATGGAGGAGATTTTGCAACGTTTTCATGACGTTAAGTTCATGACTAGCCTCGATCTGACGGCTAGTTACTGGCAAATAGAACTCGAAGGAGAATCTAGGCCATACACTGCCTTCTTGTTTGCGGGCAGGTGTTATCAGTATAGAGTACTGCCGTTTGGACTTAATATATCTGTGTCCGTATTCATCAGGGCCCTAGATAAAGTGCTAGGATCGGCTTTGAGTTCAAGGTTAACTGTATATGTTGACGACCTATTGTTGGCCAATGCCACTTGGCATGACCATTGTGACCTGTTAGATGAAGTTTTTAGAGCATTGCGCCGTGGCGGAATGACTCTAAAGCTAAAGAAATGCGAATTTGTAAAGCAGGAACTGAAATTTTTTAGGGCATGTAATTACCACTGCTGGTATTACGAAGGACCCAGAGAAACTAGAGGCAATAAGGAATTGTCCTCCACCCAAGTCTAGGAAACAGTTAAAAAGCTTTCTAGGGCTCACAGGATTTTACCGTAAATTTGTAAAAGGACAAGTGTTTAATGATGAAAATTTGAATAACCTCTTACGCAAAAATGTTCCGTTTGTGTGGACTGACGGGTGTCAGGCCGCTTTCGAGAAATTAAAAGACGAGTTGTTAAGATCTAACATACTATTTCATCCTGATTTATCGCTACCCTTCCATCTGGGAACGGATTCGTCGAATTACGGGGTGGGGGTAGAACTGTTCCAAGAAGTTGGTAAAGGAGAGGATAAGGAACACCGGACGATAGCGTTCGCGAGTCGAACTTTATCAAAAAGTGAGCGAAACTACACGATTTCTGAGAAAGAGTGTCTCGCTATCGTGTGGGGATTCAAGAAGTTCAAGGGTTACCTATGGGACCGTAAGGTGATTATTCATACGGACCATAAGGCGCTCACTTATCTGAAGGATTGTAAACTCCTTCACGAAAGACTGACTAGGTGGTCGCTGTATTTACAGCAATTTAACTATGACATCTGTTACGTAAAAGGGACCGACAATTGCGTTGCGGATGCGCTGTCGCGGTTGCCCGAGTCTAATCAAGATGTATTGAAAGAGGAGACAGATGGAGTGGTCAAATTATACTATTTTAAAGAAGTTGAGGGACGCAAATTAATAGTGAACATCTGTAAGAATCTACGTCGTCATCAGAACGAGGATGGTTGTTTAAATATGGTGAAAACCCGATATGACGAAAGGAGTCCAGAAGGAGAGAAATTAAGGAAGTATTACAAGATATACGATCATATCTTGTACATACGTAAGGGTGAAGATAGTAATATTTGGCGGGTATGCTGGCCCACCAAATTCGTCACGGAAATAATAGACTACTACCATTTGGCGTATGGTCACTGTGGACCGAAGAAATGTACGGAAAAGCTGTATGAAGTAGTGCATTTTAACAACATGTTAAAACGCGTTACTGACAGAGTGAAAACTTGCGATTTATGTCAGAAGGTGAAGGTTACCAACTGTATGAGTCGTGGTCCTATGCAAAGTATAAGGCCTAACGACACCTTTGAATTACTGTGCGTGGACTTGTACGGACCTTTGCCCAAGTCATCAGGAAACTTTGCCTAGAAGCTTTTTCCAAGTTCATCAAGCTATACCCGATTAGGAAAGCTACAGCCAAAGCGGTCTATAGCAAGCTTGTGAACGATTATTTTGTTCATATTGGTAAGCCCAAGGCGATTCTATCAGACAATGGGGCACAATTTACTTCTAAGTTGTGGAATGAAGGCATGGAAAGTAATGGGGTCGAGGTGATCCATATTTCAGCTTATTGTCCGGCTGGGAATCCCGCTGAGAGGTATATGCGCGAGCTAGGCCGACTTTGCCGTACCTATTGCCATCACAACCATAGGGCATGGGGCAAATATGTAGCAGTATTTGAGAGAATTATGAACACCTTGAGACATGAATCTACGGGATTTTCTCCAGAGGAAATCCTGTTGGATGACAGAAGTAAAAGTTTAGTGGAAGAGATAATCAAATTCCCTCCACGGATTGACATTAGTATTGGTGTGAAAAAAGATCGTTTGCGAGAAGTAATGAAGCTAAAAGTTGATGCTCGCATACGTCGTCATGACGCTAAAGCTCGTTTTGCTAAGTTTGCAATCGGAGACTTAGTTCTTGTAAAAGCTCATGAGAAATCGAGCGAGATAGACAATGAAATCTCTAAATTTAAGTTTGTTTATAATGGACCATATAAAGTCATTGGTATACCTCACACAAATGCTTATTGCTTAGAGTATCCAAGCTCTGGAAAACGATTAGGTATACGGAATATTGTAGACTTGAAATTGTACCAACCTAGGATTGATTAATACCACAGAATGGGTAATTTGTACAGTATGTAATATAGAGTGTAAGATTTAAGGATGTGCCATGTTGCGATGCTTTTGCCTGACCTAGAGGTCATTAAAGAACTTGTAATTAACAAGTAATTAATTTTTGATTAGACGTTTTAACCAATTGAAAAATCCAAGCTGCTAGTTTAAGTTTTCAGCTGAGTCACAGTAGATTAAGGAATGTAAATATGCTTTCTTCCCCCATGAACCATGGACCTTGCCGTTGGTGGGGAGGCTTGCGTGCCTCAGCGATACAGATGGCCGTACCGTAGGTGCAACCACAACGGAGGGGTATCTGTTGAGAGGCCAGACAAACATGTGGTTCCTGAAGAGGGGCAGCAGCCTTTTCAGTAGTTGCAGGGGCAACAGTCTGGATGATTGACTGATCTGGCCTTGTAACATTAACCAAAACGGCCTTGCTGTGCTGGTACTGCGAACGGCTGAAAGCAAGGGGAAACTACGGCCGTAAATTTTCCCGAGGACATGCAGCTTTACTGTATGATTAAATGATGATGGCGTCCTCTTGGGTAAAATATTTCGGAGGTAAAATAGTCCCCCATTCGGATCTCCGGGCGGGGACTACTCAAGAGGACGTCGTTATCAGGAGAAAGAAATATAAAAATGCAGTAAATGAAGCAGGCAAAAGAGAATACAAACGTTTCAAAAATGAGATCGACAGAAGGTGCAAAATGGCTAAGCAGGGATGGCTAGAGGACAAATGTAAGGATGTAGAGGCTTGTCTCACTAGGGGTAAGATAGATACTGCCTACAGGAAAATTAAAGAGACCTTTGGAGAGAAGAGAACCACTTGTATGAATATCAAGAGCTCAGATGGCAACCCAGTTCTAAGCAAAGAAGGGAAGGCAGAAAGGTGGAAGGAGTATATAGAGGGTTTATACAAGGGCGATGTACTTGAGGACAGTATTATGGAAATGGAAGAGGATGTAGATGAAGATGAAATAGGAGATAAGATACTGCGTGAAGAGTTTGACAGAGCACTGAAAGACCTGAGTCGAAACAAGGCCCCGGGAGTAGACAACATTCCATTAGAACTACTGATGGCCTTGGGAGAGCCAGTCATGACAAAACTCTACCATCTGGTGAGCAAGATGTATGAGACAGGCGAAATACCCACAGACTTCAAGAAGAATATAATAATTCCAATACCAAAGAAAGCAGGTGTTGACAGATGTGAAAATTACCGAACTATCAGTTTAATAAGTCACAGCTGCAAAATACTAACACGAATTCTTTACAGACGAATGGAAAAACTGGTAGAAGCGGACCTCGGGGAAGATCAGTTTGGATTCCGTAGAAATGTTGGAACACGTGAGGCAATACTAACCTTACGACTTATCTTAGAAGAAAGATTAAGAAAAGGCAAACCTACGTTTCTAGCATTTGTAGACTTAGAGAAAGCTTTTGACAACGTTAACTGGAATACTCTCTTTCAAATTCTGAAGGTGGCAGGGGTAAAATACAGGGAGCGAAAGGCTATTTACAATTTGTACAGAAACCAGGTGGCAGTTATAAGAGTCGAGGGGTATGAAAGGGAAGCAGTGGTTGGGAAAGGAGTGAGACAGGGTTGTAGCCTCTCCCCGATGTTATTCAATCTGTATATTGAGCAAGCAGTAAAGGAAACAAAAGAAAAATTCGGAGTAGGTATTAAAATTCATGGAGAAGAAGTAAAAACTTTGAGGTTCGCCGATGACATTGTAATTCTGTCAGAGACAGCAAAGGACTTGGAAGAGCAGTTGAACGGAATGGACAGTGTCTTGAAAGGAGGATATAAGATGAACATCAACAAAAACAAAACGAGGATAATGGAATGTAGTCAAATTAAATCGGGTGATGCTGAGGGGATTAGATTAGGAAATGAGACACTTAAAGTAGTAAAGGAGTTTTGCTATTTAGGGAGTAAAATAACTGATGATGGTCGAAGTAGAGAGGATATAAAATGTAGACTGGCAATGGCAAGGAAAGCGTTTCTGAAGAAGAGAAATTTGTTAACATCGAGTATAGATTTAAGTGTCAGGAAGTCGTTTCTGAAAGTATTTGTATGGAGTGTAGCCATGTATGGAAGTGAAACATGGACGATAACCAGTTTGGACAAGAAGAGAATAGAAGCTTTCGAAATGTGGTGCTACAGAAGAATGCTGAAGATAAGGTGGGTAGATCACGTAACTAATGAGGAGGTATTGAATAGGATTGGGGAGAAGAGAAGTTTGTGGCACAACTTGACTAGAAGAAGGGATCGGTTGGTAGGACATGTTTTGAGGCATCAAGGGATCACAAATTTAGCATTGGAGGGCAGCGTGGAGGGTAAAAATCGTAGAGGGAGACCAAGAGATCAATACACTAAGCAGATTCAGAAGGATGTAGGTTGCAGTAGGTACTGGGAGATGAAGAAGCTTGCACAGGATAGAGTAGCATGGAGAGCTGCATCAAACCAGTCTCAGGACTGAAGACCACAACAACAACAACAAATATGCTTTTGTAACTAGCTGTCAGATTTCATGAATGTGTGTTTTACTAGTCATTGCCGATGTACTTAGACGCTGTTTTAAGTTTCAGGCTAGTACATGCGTGTGATGATGGACAGTGTTGAGTTATCCACTGTGATAGTATTAAGGGACTCCTTGTGATTACTCGGGAGTGAGTTTTCCTAAAGAATTCAGTGAAACGGACGTTCTGGAAATGCCGCTACACAGGCGAGTGAGATCAAGCGTGCCGCACAGGCGGGCGCAACAATACTGGCAAGGTGGAGCCGCTGTCGGCTCTCGGGTCGCTGTCGGCTCTTGTGCCGCTGTCGGCATTCTTTGTACTTGCGAGTACGGAAGGCGGAGTTGTTTTTCTTCCCGGACAGCTGATATGAAAGAATTCTGTTGTCAACATTTATGTTTTTGTCGATCTGCTGTATATTATTTTCTTGTTTAGCGTCAAGTGCACACTCATGACGAGAATATTAATTATGAAAAGTTTATATAAAATACGTATTCTATGTAATTAATTATTAATTTGCGTATTTTGATATACCTGTTTTCTATGACCATGTAATCTGATTAATTTTGTAAATAGTATTCCATTTCTTGATACTGCTAGGAATTTAGATTTTTAGAATAGCTAAACCATTTTCTATGCTTTCTATGAATTTTAATATGTCGTCAACATGTTTTATTTTGTGCAAGATGACAGAGTGGAATAAGATTAGGAGTGTCTCCACTCAATTATTATCGTCTAAAAATTGGTTTACGGTTAATTAGACGAATGCTAAATTTTGTTGATGTTTTGAGCATATGCATTTCCGCTGTTTCTTTTTTGGGACATTTTCTGAGTCTGTTTAGGTTACACGAACATCCTCAGACAATGTGGGGCACGTGTAACGCCGGAAATGCATATCCTCCTATTTCCATCTATTGTACTGTAAATTTGTTTTCCTTATTTCTGTTACCTGAATATATAACATTTCTGTGTCTTCGTATATTGTAACTGTTTTACTATCTATCTATCTATCTATATATATATATATATATATATATATATATATATATATATATATATATATATGCATTTATGTCGATGTATAATTGGTTTGTTTCGTAAATATTATTTGTATTTTTACGCTGGGTCTTGCCTAGGGAAAACTGCTATCGAACGATTACATCGATAGGTCGTGTGAAGAATCAAAGTGTGTAGGATCTTTGGGAGTGTGAACTCTGCCGCGTGGAGCGCGGGCAGGGCGGTGGGAGTCTGGCGGGAGTAGCGAGTGGAGCAGGTGTGTGGTGTGACGCTCCCGCGAGTTGCCGCGCTTTCGGGGTTTAGCAGCATGTAATTGCGCTCGACTTGCTATGTTAGTTTCTGGCACGGTGTCGCGGACGGGAAGCATTAGCCGGCGCACATCAAGAGCCCGTTTCGTTTGGTGACCGTGTCGAGAAGAAAGCGCGCCAACATCCAGCTTCTGCAACAGCGACGGCCGACAATGAGTGACCGTCGCCACCTCCTCGATCGACGGCTTCAAACCTTCAATCAACTAACAAGGAAGACTAAAAGCACGTAAAGTTTCAGAACTGTATGGCAGACCCCAGCTTTTCAAATTGTTCCATTAGCCTCGCAAAATTACAGTAACTCAGCATGAACCTTTGTTGCTCATTGTCCCAATTGCATTACCAAGCAGGGTCCCTTCCCTTTCCGAAATGAAACCGAGTGTCGTTGAAATTCAGACGCCAGCATTAAAGTACTGTCATTGCATTTCATTACTTAGTTTCCAAGTGCAGTTGAAGCATAGCTGGCTACAATAGTTAGATTACACAAGCACAAATTAAGAGTGCGAGTTTTGTTAGCATATTTTAGCTTACCTGTGACTGCAGCTCAGCTTGGTACGTACTAAATTTTACTATTGTTAATTATTCATAATCATTTAATTCAAGTTCAAAGTAAATCTCTTGTTTCTAAATTGCGTAGAGTCAAGTTGCTTTTGAAATGATTGTTGAGGTAGTCCAAGACTAACCGTATTCTGCTGGATTTCGATGTGCTTCAGAAAGAAAGCTCACTATTAACTTCAGTCACTAAATTAACTTTCGATTTTCCGGTTTTATTAATTCTTTTGCTAAATTAAATCAGAGTGTAGCGAAATTTATTACTTCTGACAAACTTTCAGTTTTCACACTACACGTGTCAACCTTCAGTTGCCACGCTTTTAGTGCTAATTATATGCGTAATAACCTTTCTTTTTCAGTTACTATAGTAATTGTCCTTAGGACTGGCGACCGTGATTTCCCCCAAATCTCAAATATCTAATTACCGCTAGTTAATTGTTGACGTAACGGCCGCACATTTACTTTCTTTATTAACTTTACCCCTTTTCAAAATTAATTTCCACCAGTTTCATTTGCATTTTTCCTTTCATTTAGATGTAACCCTTTCCTCCCTCTTTACCGACAGATTAACTTCGGTGACGATTGCTTTCCCAAATTTCCCATTAGGTACACGCGGTTTAATTTTTCACTGTCATTAAGGACGATAAGTGAGGGGGTCGAGGTTACAACCACAGCTGCCGGGCAGAGGCTGTTGCTTTCATTCTAGTGTCTGTGGCGTAATTCCTCCAGTTGTTAAAGAAGCCCTAGTCAAAATTACGACGTATCTTATGAATCAACTTAAGTTTCATGTGATTTTAAGTTACGTTTATGGTCAATTATAGAGATACTTCATTGGATCCCAGTGAGACATGGAGTCCCTCACAAACTGCCAGTTCTGTTATCATGCAAGCCGTGTTTATAAGCGAATCCAAATGACACTGGCAGTAGTTCTGTTCACGTGCAAGTCGTGTTTATTAGTGAATCCAAATGACAGTGGGAGTCCATCACAAACTGCCTTCTTTGTTCGCATGCACATCGTGTTCGCAACATATTGTTTTAATCACTTTGACAGGACGGTCAAGGTTAAAAACATACAAAAAATCAAAATGAAACACAGCATTAATGTGATGTATATGAAACGATTCCGTTTGATCACAGAATTTCAAAGCTGAAATTGGGTTTTGTTAAAGCGCACTTTTACGAAAGTTATCGATGTATCTTTATCGATGTCTTTCTGATTAGCAGTGAAAGAAAAAGTGAGAGAGAATCAGCAGTATGAATAACAAGAGCTTAGATCAGTACCAAGCAAAGAAGGGAGAGATGATAGGTGGCAGTGATATACAGAGGGGCTAAACAAGGAAACCGAATTTCATGGAAGGATTATAGAAATGGGATGTGAAGTAGACCAGCGGAAAAATGCTCCTATTACAGCGCAAAAAACAAGGGAATATGCTCCTGTTTAAAAGACTCCGAGTGAAACGTGGGGTACCAACTGTCTCGTTCTACCCTTCCTGATCAGCTTTAAAAACTTTCCCAAGAATTTTAGCATTTTCGCGCTCTTTTTAACTTGCAGCTCCCCTCTCACTTCCACAAGATCCTCTAACTGCAACTCGATTACATCCACTAATTCCTCGCTGTAAGTCACTCATACCCATCCTCTCCTACTTGCCCATTCTCACTCACTTATTCAACCCAGCTCATAGTCTTTATCTCTTTGTGTCACTGTCTCCTGTTTCACAGTCAAAACCCCCTCGTTCTGTCTTATAACTATTCTCTGAGTTTCACTCTCTCCTTGTTGCTCTGTCTTGTTGGTACTATCTCCTTTATTACTTCCCACTGTTGCTTTCTCTTCTGAGTGTCACTATCTCTCTCTTCCTCGTTGTCATTGTCATAGACTCTGCCTCTTATAATCACTGGGAATTACCCACCTCCACTTTCTCATCCTTTTTATTCCTATCTCTGACACTGTCCCCCCCCTCTTTTTTCTAGAACTCTTCTGTGAGTGTCAACTACCACTGTGTCCCTCTTTTTCTCTCACACTTCCATTGTCTCCTTCACTCTTTCTAAACCTGAACCACTGTCTGCTATCTTCGAATATTTATTACTATTCCATCTCTCGCCCCCGGCCATTGTCTCCTTCTCCCTCAGCATAAAAAAGGACGAATACGTTCAGATGGCACGATTTTTGAGAAAATTTATAAAGGTGCTGAGGAAGGTAGAATGAAGCACCTGGTGCCCCATCTTTCAGTCAGTCTTTTAAACAGGACCATATTCGCCTCTTTGTGCTCCTATAGGAGCATTTTTCCGCATGTTCCCTTTTTTTCTCTGATACAGCGGAGCATATCACTCATATCAAAAGAACTTTAATGGGTCAGTAAAATTTGGATAGTTTACATATGTGAAATTGAAGTAACCAAAGCTAATTTTACACATCAGACCGGATTTACTTGGACCAACATTTTACATATGTTTCAGTAATACACCATAGAGTTCCAAGAACCTTTTTGATGATAATGGAGACACTTTATAGCACATGTCACTTTATAAACTATCTTTTCGCTTCACACCCGATTTTACTCACGTATTTCACGTGTGCAAGTGTGGTAACTTGGAACCTCTCTATCTCGGAAACGAATAAAGATATAAAGAAAATATTCAAGCTTGTTCGAGATCTGGACCTCACGAATATATCGTAAAAATTTCCACCATTTCCAGGTGCGCAGCTGCCTCGGAATCCAAGTCAGGTTTTGTCTTTCGATAATGGATAAACGGTTTTGAAAACCGGAAGGAGGCATTTCTGTATGAATGCCTAGAGAATACATTGCTAAAATTTGAGCAATTTGCTGCTGTTAGTTATTTAGATATCCGATGCTGACAGGAAAAAATGGTGAAAGAAAGGTATTCACAAGAACCGTCAATGAACTAATAGCGTATCCATAAGCCCCTTAAGGTGCACTTAGGCCACATCTAACGCAAGAAGAACATACCGATTTGCTCCACTTGCCTAAACTGGAGGAAGTGTGTATCATTCATACTTTGACCATGTTCTGTAGGACTGATAGACTAAGATGATGCTCTGTTGGGTTTACAAATGATCCCGAACCCAAGGCCCATCTATAACACTTAACACTTGACGCTACCTTTCTGTCATCAATAGAACCCGAATCAATAGACCACGTGCTCTAGAAAAACCCCGTTTTCATGCGCGGCGTTCTAGAATATATTAGTAGCGCACGCTGTCGCATTCGTACCTAACGAATATAAAATTGGAGATATGATACTGTGAGATGAATCTGAAAGAGCACTGAACGACCTCAATGGAAACATATAGCTGCAGTATTCCCTCAGAATTATTGAGATCCTCTGGAGATTTACCCAAGACAAAACAATCCTCCCTTGTGTGCAAGATGTATAAGACAGATGGAATTCCCCCAGAATTCAGGAGGAATATAATAATTCCAACTACAAACAAAGCAGTTGCTGAAAGTTGACTGTTACAGAAATATCTATTTCAATAAGCCATATTTGCAAAACATCTCAACGAATTATTAACAGAAACCCGGAACAACTGGTAAACGTTGACCTGGGGTATGGATTTCGGAGAAATGTAGGAAGACGCGAGGCAATACTGACACTGCGATTTGGAATAAAAGTGGAGTGAACTATATTCTTGAAGGCAGCAGGGATAAAATACAGGAGCCGAAAGATCATTTAGAACAGAAGCAAGTGCGTGAAAGGGAAGCTGTAGTTGGGAAGCGAGTAAGACAGCCTTGTAGACTATCTCCGATGTTTTTCAGTTTGTATATTGAGCGAACACTAAAGTAAATAAAAATTTGGAGGTGGAATTAAAGTCCAGAGACCAAAAAAAAAAAAAACATCGAGGTCTGGCAATGATATTGTAATCCTCTCAGAGGCAGCACGGGACTTGGAGGAGCAGTTAAACAGAACTGACAGTGTTCTGAAAGAAGGATATAAGTCGAAGGTAAACAAAAACAAAACATAGGTTATGTGACGTAGGTGAATTAAACTAGACGAAACACGTGAGTGGCTACAGCATGAAAGGTATTTATTTAAGAAAAGAAAAATGTGTTAACATCGAATATTTTACTGGAGTGGAGCCTAGTACAGAAGTGAATTGTGTACGACAAATATTTCAGACAAGAAGAGAACAGAAGCTTTGGAAATGTAGTGTTACAGGAGAAGGCTGAAGGTTAGATCCAGTAACTAATGAGGAGGTACTGATTCAAACTCACCCACCAGGATAACCGAGAGCACTAATGCGCTGCTTCCTGGACTCGGGTAGGTGCGCCGGCCCCGGATCGAATCCGCCCTGCGGATTAACGACGACGGACGGTGTGCCAGCCAGCCTGGATTTGGTTTTTAGGCGGTTTTCCACATCCTGCTAGGTGAATACTGGGCTGGTCCCCACGTCCCCCTTCAGTTACACGACTCGCAGACATTTGAAACACATTCACACCATTTCACGATTTACACTAGACGCAGACAGCTTGGGTACACAAGTCCGTCCCAGGGGGGTATGGGGTGGCGGCAGGATGGGCATGCGGCCACACCTTAAAATTCACCATGCCATATCCGTACTTAGCCCTGCCGACCCTGTGCACAATGCGGGATAAAGGCAGTAGCAAAAGAAAAAGCAAAAGAAAGGTACTGACTCAAACCGGGGAGAAAAGAAATGTGCTCTAAACAGCCTACAAGACGAGACTGGTTGGTAGAACACATGCTGAGGCAACGAAAAATCGTGTTTGTTAGTGAAGGAAGATAAAAGTTGTAGAGGGAGACGAAGAGATGAATACAACAGGCAGGTTCAACTGGTTGTAGATTGTAGTAGCTATTTGGAGATGAATAAGCTTGCACTGGACAGAGTAGCGTGGAGGCCTGGAACAAGTACGTTGGACTGAACACCACAAGAATAACATGTGATGCAAGTTAGCGCAGACCTTGCGTGTACTGTACTTGTCAAGTTGAAAACATAAGCACAAATCAGACAATAAATTACTTGGAAGGCTGACGGTTGCGTTAATAACGCACTAATGTCCTAATTTAGACGACCTGCGAGAAACGAGGTGCAGTGTTGCAAGACAGCCCTTGAATCGTGTAGAGTGTTTCATCACATCCCGGTAGTATTGTAACATAATGAAAAAACACAACAGCTTTTCGACTGTGAAATCTGAGCCATCGTGTTTTGTGGGCGGCGGCTAATTGGTTCTTGATCAATGTTTTCAGTGGTTCCTGGAGTTCACGCAGTGATGCGTCATCGCTGTCGCTACGGCTGCAGCTGTTAGGTAGGTGTGTAACCTGTTGAACTAACATCAACAACTATCAAGCTACATGGCCACAAACTACACTCTCGTTCGGAAAAAAAACAGAACTCCTTGAACAATTAAAGACAGTACGTTCATATTCTCAAGACATGTATATTAGTATTGTGGTGTCACCGCTAGACACCACACTTGCTAGGTGGTAACTTAAATCGGCCGCGGTCCTGTAGTACATGTCGGACCCGCGTGTCGCCACTGTGTATTCGCAAACGTAGCGCCACCACAGGGCAGGTCGCAAGACACGGACTTGACCTCGCCCCAGTTGTACGGACGACATAGCTTGCGACTAGACCTACCAAGTATTCCTCTCATTTGCCGAGAGACAGATTAAATAGCCTTCAGCTAGTCCATCGCTACTACCTAGCAAGGCGCCATGTGTATCATTGCTAATTGCTTACTACTATGCAAGAGATGTATTTCAACAACAAGAACAAGACTACATTAAAGTTAAGTATATTAAAATCTCTCTTCTTTTCTTTATAGTTTTCATCCAGTCTCCTGTTTCAGAATTTACGCCCGTCTGCGTTAGTTTCGCGTGCACCTAGCCACTCATTGTGTCGAGACCTTAGGGAATCGACACAACAATATTTTGGCGACGAGGTGTGGTGCCGCGCCCACGTTGCAGTCTTTGTGTTATACTTGCTCTAAGTTGCTTGTGTCATGGCTTCGCCGCATTCTCCAGATGTACTGTCCGAATTTTTTCGCTTGCAGAATCAGCAGACGCAGGCGTTATTGGAAGCCCTTGGACAGCTCGTCCAGGGTCAACGTGCGCTGCAAACCGATGCGGCGGCAGCCGCTTCTTCGCTACCGCAGCCACACAACGCTGTCGCACCGCCATTTAGGCCCTTTGAGGCCACAACCGAAAGCTGGACGGAGTGGGCCGATCAGTTCAACTTCCACCTCACTGCTTATGGAATTTAAGGTAAAGAGCGGCAGCCGTTTTTGCTTTCTTGTGTCGGTGTGTCTACCTACCGGGTGATAGTGAAATTGTTTCCCCGACGCGACGTCGCAACTCTGTCCTACGAAGAAATTTTGTCTGCTTTAGATGCCTATTTCAAAGAAACAGTTAATGTTGTTGCAAAACGGTATACGTTTTTTCGTACAAAACGTACCGCCGGTCAGACTAATAGGGAGTGGGTAGCAACTTTGCAAGGACTTACTAGAGACTGTGCGTTTGCATGTGAATGTGGCCTCCCATATTCAGATACTATGGTGCGTGATGCAATTGCACAGAACGTTTCTGATGTTCGCATAAGGGAACAGATTTTGAAACTCGTTAATCCCTCCCTGCAACAAGTGATAGACATATTGGACAGGCAAGACACACTTGACTTTGCTCAGGAATCATTTGAAACTTCGCCAGCAGTGTGTCACATTAATCGGCCCGCCGGGCCCGCTGCACGGGACGCTAAGCGGCCCTCGCGCCCGACTTCGCAGCGGCCGCCTAGCTTGCAACCACGTGCGCCGCGTAAGCAAGCAACTGCAGTGAAATCTTGCCCGCGGTGTGCGACTAGACATTCGCGTGAAAATTGCCCGTCACGCCAAGCTATTTGCTTTTACTGTCAACAGAAAGGACATGTACAAAGTGTTTCCCAGAAAAAGTTAAGATCAGACAATCACACAAATTCCAGGCCCTTTGCTTCGCGCCGGAATCGAACCCAGGACAATCAGGCTCGTGGACCTTCACCCGTGGACATTAAAGTAGTTCATTCCCACCCGTCCAGTGACACTTTAGCTAACAGTGACTGTGTTCGTCCCACCCAACGTGTGCGTCGACGTCGCCGGAAATCCCGTAAAGTTGCAAGTGCTTCTGGACCTGTATCAGTTCAAATTGCACGAGACAGTCGCTCTTGTCGTCAACAAGACAATAAACTTTTTGTGGACTTAGACTTTGCAGGAACAGTGATACCATTCCAGCTCGATACCGGAGCTGCAGTTTCATTGCTCAATCACGACACGTACAAACAACTGGGCGCCCCGCCATTGCGTGCCGCAAATGTTACGTTAACTAGTTACTCAGGACAGCATATACCTGTGTTAGGACAGTGCAGCCTTCTTGCCACATACAAGGGACAGACAAAACTTGTGTCATTTTATGTTCTTCGTTCCTCTAGTGCCGTGAACTTGTTTGGTTTAGATTTGTTTCAATTGTTTAATTTGTCTATAGTGAATCAGGTCCTATCAGTGAATCAGACTGTGCCTTCCGCCAGTGTTTCTAGTCTTTGTGAAGAATTTGCAGACATTTTTGCACCGGGCCTTGGTTGCGCTAAGAACTATGAAGCGCATTTGGAACTGAAAGACAACGCGCAACCGAAATTTTTCAGAGCGCGCAATGTTCCCCACGCATTGCGTGATGAGGTCGCAAGAACATTGCACGATTTAGAATCTCAAGGTGTCATTGAACGTGTGCAGGCTTCTCTTTGGGCCTCACCCTTAGTAATTTTGCCAAAACCTTCCGGAAAATTGAGACTTTGCGTGGACTTCAAGGCAACTGTGAATCCACAACTTGTGACTGCTACTTTTCCTTTGCCCCGCCCGGAAGATCTTTTTGACAAACTGTGCCCGGGAAAATATTTTTCAAAATTGGACCTAGCAGATGCGTACTTGCAAATACCTGTGGACGACGAATCCCAGCGCGTCTTGGTGGTAAACACGCATCTTGGCTTGTATCGCTTCAAAAGACTGCCGTTCGGGTGTGCATCCGCCCCTGCTTTATTTCAGCAATATTTACAAACTATTTGTGCGTCGGTCCCTACGGCTGCGAACTATCTGGACGATATTGTGATCTCAGGACAGACAGAAGCCGAACATTTGCAGAATCTCCGGACATTATTTCAGGTCTTGCGTCAGAATGGTCTTCGCTTGAGGAAGGACAAATGTGTGTTTTTTGCTCGTGACTTACCGTACCTGGGCCATGTCCTTAACGCCCAAGGTATACATCCGAGTCCAGAGCACCTTCGTGCCATTCAGGACTTGCCGTCCCCGCAGAACTTAAAACAGCTACAGAGTGTGCTGGGTAAGGTAAATTATTATCATAGGTTTGTGCGCAATGCTTCTTCCATTTCAGCTCCGCTTCATCGCTTACGCCGTCAAGGTGTTCCGTTCGTCTGGACGACGGAATGCGAACGCGCCTTTCGCCAGTTGAAATCGGCGTTACTTTCAAATACTTGCCTTACGCCATTCGATCCCCGAAAACCCCTTTTGTTGATGGTAGATGCATCGGATTTCGGGATCGGTGCTGTGCTTGCGCACAAGGATGGCTCGCATGATCGCCCTATTGCCTTTGCGTCCAAATTGCTCTCATCTGCGCAAAGAAATTATTCACAAATAGAGAAGGAAGCTTTGGCTCTTGTGTTTGGTGTTACCAAGTTTCATGACTTCTTGTATGGTCGTCACTTTACAATCATCACCGACCACAAACCTTTGACATCGCTTTTTCATCCGAACAACCCTGTACCTCCACGTACAGCGCAGAAATTCATTCGCTGGTCTCTTTTTCTCTCGCAGTACCGCTACGATATCTTGTATCGGTCCACTGCTAAGCACGGCAACGCTGATGCGTTGTCCCGTTTGCCTGTTGCTGAGGATAATGCATTCGATTCTTCCGAACTTGCTTGCATGTTCATTGATTCGGAAGCCGATGACGTGGTCGCATCGTTTCCGATTGATTTTCGTCGTGTAGCTACAGCCACAGCTGCTGACCCTGTCCTTGCTCCCGTTTTGCGTTTTGTTGCTACGCAATGGCCCTTGTCAAAGTCACGGATCGAGGATCCTTTGGTTCGCAGATTTTTTGCCCACAAGGAGAGACTTTTTGTCCGACGTGGTGTTTTGTTGTTGCGTTCCGATAATGATCAATCCCGAGTCGTGGTCCCACGTTCGTTACAGTCCTCTGTCTTAAAGCTTCTTCACCAAGGACATTGGGGTATAGTGCGAACGAAACAACTTGCTCGACAGCACTGTACTTGGTTCGGAATCGATGCTGCGATTACGAATATGTGCTCCTCTTGCGTGGCGTGTGCCGAACAACAATCCGCTCCGCCGCGGAAATTCTTTGCATGGCCGAAAGCCACTTCCCCTTGGCAACGCTTGCACATCGATTTTGCTGGTCCATTCTGGAATGCTCGATGGTTGGTTGTGGTCGATGCTTTCAGTAATTTTCCTTTTGTTGTCCGGATGTCTTCCACGACGTCTTCTGCCACCATCCAAGCCTTGTCTGCTATCTTTTGCATTGAAGGTCTTCCGCAGACTATTGTTTCCGACAATGGCCCACAATTCATGTCCGCAGAATTTCAGTCGTTCTGCAAGGCCAATGGTATTCAACATCTGACATCCGCGCCGTTTTCGCCTCAGTCAAACGGTGCCGCTGAACGTTTGGTCCGGACTTTCAAGTCGCAGATGTTGAAGTTGAAAGAGTCGCATTCTCGGGAGGACGCTTTGTTGCTCTTTTTGTCCTCATATCGCTCTCAGCCCCGCGATGGTCGCTCGCCGGCTGAGTTGCTCCATGGTCGCACTCATCGAACTCTGATGTCTTTGCTGCATCCGCCACATCAGGTTCCTGTGCAGCGGCAGACTCCTGCTTTTGCTCCTGGCGACGTTGTCTATTATCGCAACTATCGCGGTTCACAGCGTTGGCTCGCAGGGCGCATTCTTCGCTGCCTCGGCCGCGCGATGTATTTGGTTTTGGGGGCCTCTGGTGAGGTGCGTCGGCATCTCAATCAGCTGCGCCTCTGTCGTCGCCTGGGTTCTGCCGCTCCCCGTCTGCTTTCAGCGACGGAGCCGTCAGGTCAGCGCCCTGGGGACCCATCTACTGGCTCGCCTCATCCCCAGGTGTTACCGACGATGCCTTCCATTTTGCCTCATGGCGTCGCGCCGCCGCAGCCGCCGCCGGCGCCGCCAGCAGCGGACGCTTCGCTGCAGCCGCCTCGCGCCTCCCTGGGTCACGCGCCGCCGCTTGCTTCCCGTGACCAGCCGTCCTCCGCCATGGACCTCTTGCCCGCTCCGGACCAGATGTCGTCTTCGCCCGTCGGGTGCTCCGACCACATGGAGGTCGACCCCGCCGCTCCTCTTATATCATTCCGTGCGCAAACACCTCATGTTGACGTGCACCCTGGACTAGGTTTGCAGGCGTTTCCTAGCTCCCCTCGGACCGAATGGCCGGGTGCGGGTGGCACAGCCTCGCCTGTTGTTAGGCTCCCCACCTCATCGCATACGTCAACATGGGGTCCTCCCCACGGCGGGCGGAAGCCTTATCTCACGACCGTTCGCCGATTTGCGGGGGAGGAATGTGGTGTCACCGCTAGACACCACACTTGCTAGGTGGTAACTTAAATCGGCCGCGGTCCTGTAGTACATGTCGGACCCGCGTGTCGCCACTGTGTATTCGCAAACGTAGCGCCACCACAGGGCAGGTCGCAAGACACGGACTTGACCTCGCCCCAGTTGTACGGACGACATAGCTTGCGACTAGACCTACCAAGTATTCCTCTCATTTGCCGAGAGACAGATTAAATAGCCTTCAGCTAGTCCATCGCTACTACCTAGCAAGGCGCCATGTGTATCATTGCTAATTGCTTACTACTATGCAAGAGATGTATTTCAACAACAAGAACAAGACTACATTAAAGTTAAGTATATTAAAATCTCTCTTCTTTTCTTTATAGTTTTCATCCAGTCTCCTGTTTCAGAATTTACGCCCGTCTGCGTTAGTTTCGCGTGCACCTAGCCACTCATTGTGTCGAGACCTTAGGGAATCGACACAACAAGTATGTTCTGCAGAAATGATTTACATCTGAACCATGTCGCCCTGCGGGTTCGAGGTCAACATCGATATGGCGGAGCAACACCACCTATATGTAAAATGTGCCTGCGGCTCTCGTTGTCACTTTGAACCGAAGGTAAATGGATCAGTGTGACTTGAGCATACGTACACGTGCCTCGCAGACGTATGCGCGAATCGTATCGTCCAAATCAATTAATTTGAAAGAGGGCGCATTATTGGCGTGAGGGAATATGACGCATCCATCTGGAAACTGATGCTCACGTGGGTCGAAGTATTTTGGCAGTACAACGGATGTGTGCAGATTGGTTCACGAGATGGGTCAGGTAGCACTACACAAACCAACGCCGCCCCGCCCCCTCTCCACCCTCCCCCCGCCTCCTGGAAGATCGACACCACATGTCAATGGCTCTAGCGCAACAGTGTAACACATCGTACACTATCAAGGGTGACAGTGCGTCTGCATTTATTACGTAATAGGTTACATGCGCGTCGTCCACCTCTCCGCCTAGCTTTGACGAATGTGCAGAAGCTTGCTAAATGACGGTGGTGTATGGCACGACGTCTCTGCGGACAGGAATGGCACCAGGTAGTGTTTTCGGACGAATTCAGGTTCTGTTTGTTTGAAAAACACGGCCGCAATTCGGTTCGTTGCAAGCAGAGGGAGTAGCACTACAGTGATTGCATTCGCACAAGACATACAGAGCCAACTTAGGGCCTTATGGTGTGAGGTACTATTCGGTACAACCAGAAATCACAGTTGGTGATGACCAGTGTCACATATGAGAATGACATCCTGCGACCCCCAGCCATACCCTTCCTCCACAACACCCCAGACGCCATTTTTCAGCAAGACAATGCATGACCACATGTTGCTGCACGAAACGTGCCTTCTTGGCGTCACAGGTTGTCGGCCTTTTGTTCTGGCCCGTCAGATCTCCAGACTTGTCCCCAATCGAAAATGTGTGGTATATGGTGAAACGACAGGTGCTGTGCTGTGCCCCAATGCCAGCCACCAGATGCAAACTTTGTAACCGGGTGAATGCAGCTATACCACAAGACGCCATTCGCACCTTGCCATGCCATCACACATGGAACAAGTTATCAGGGTCCATGGCGGACTCTGTGCCTACTAGGCAGTGGGACTAATTTGAACCGAGGTCACTGAAGTGCTAATCATTTCTGCAAAACGTACTAATGTGCACGTCCTGTGCGTACGAACGTCCTATCATTAGTCTTTCAAGGTGTTCTTTTTCTTTCTTTTTAACTGCGTGTACGTTTCCGCAAATCAACATTAAGGAAGATGCAAGTACATTTCTGTATGTACAATATTCAGTTTCGACCGTACAACAAAATAAAAGAATTTCGCTTTCAGACCCTGTGGACAGCGTGATGCTGACTGGCCTGTTTGTCATTCTCTTGCAGTGGCGCTATCGTGCGCCAAGGGATCAGTACACTGCCAGACGCTGGGGCGGCTGTTCAGCCAATTTCTCAAGTTACCTCACGAGGCTGAAAGCACAACCTGGTGATTCTTCCACCCAGAAGAGCGTGTTGCCGTACTGAGAATGTAGCCCAGGTCCTCCGCATGGTAGCCAAGCAAAATGACCGCTTACCTTCTTGGTGGACTTCCAGAGTCTGGTAACACACTGAAAACAAATTAAACTACTGGCCATTAAAGTTGCTACACCAAGAAGAAATGTAGATGAAAACGGATGTTCATTGGACAAATATATTATACTAGAACTGACATGTGATTACATTTTCACGCAATTTGGGTGCATAGATCCTGAGAAAACAGTACCCAGAACAACCACCTCTGGCCGTAATAACGGCCTTGATGCGCCTGGGCATTGAGTCAAACAGAGCTTGGATGGCGTGTACAGGTACAGCTGCCCATGCAGCTTCAACACGATACCACAGTTAATCAAGAGTAGTGACTGGCGTATTGTGACGAGCCACTTGCTCGGCCACCATTGACCAGACATATTCAGTTGGTGAGAGATCTGGAGAATGTGCTGGCCAGAGCAGCAGTCGAACATTTTCTGTATCCAGAAAGTCCCGTACAGGATTTGCAACACGCCGTTGTGCATTATCCTGCTGAAATGTAGGGTTTCTCAGGGATCGAATGAAGGGTAGAGCCACGGGTCACAACACTTCTGAAATGTAACCTCCACTGTTCAAAGTGCCGTCAGTGCGAACAAGAGGTGACCGAGACGTGTAACCAATGGCACCTGATACCACCACACCGGGTGATACGCCATTATGGCGATGACGAATACACGCTTCCAATGTGTGTTCAGCGAGATGTCGCCAAACACCGATGCGACCATCATGATACTGTAAACAGAACCTGGGTTCATCCGAAAAAATGACGTTTTGCCATTCGTGCACCCAGGTTCGTCGTTGAGTATACCATCGCAGGCGCTCCTGTCTGTGATGCAGCGTCAAGGGTAACCTCAGCCATGGTCTCCAAGCTGATAGTCCATGCTGCTGCAAACGTAGTCGAACTGTTCGTGCAGACGGTTGTTGTCTTGCAAACGTCCCATCTGTTGACGCAGGGATCGAGACGTGGCTGCACGATCCGATACACCCATGCGGATAAGATGCCTGTCATCTCGACTGCTAGTGATACGAGGTCGTTGGGATCCAGCACGGCGTTCCGTATTACCCTCCTGAATCCAGCGATTCCATATTCTGCTAGCAGTCATTGGATCTCGACCAACGTGAACAGAAATGTCGCGATACGATAAACCGCAATCGCGATAGGCTGCAATCCGACCTTTATCAAAGTCGGAAACGTGATGGTACGCATTTCTCCTCCTTACACGAGGCATCACAACAACGTTTCACCAGGCAACGCCGGTCAACTGTTGTTTGTGTATGAGAAATCGGTTGCAAACTTTCCTCATGTCAGCATGTTGTAGGTGTCACCACCGGCACCAGCCTAGTGTGAATGCTCTGAAAAGCTAATCATTTGCATACCACAACATCTTCTTCCTGTCGGCTAAATTTCGCGTCTGTAGGAGGTCATCTTCGTGGTGTAGAAATTTTAATGACCAGTAGTGTATTTGATTGAACGAAAGTATATAGAGTGAAAATAAGTGATATTACGATTAACGTTAGTAAAGAAGTTTCTATTAACAAATTTATAAAATGTGGTAAATGTCAAGGGACAGCAGCTTATGGAAACATGTGGAGACGATGCTGGCCAGAAATCTAATCAGAGAATCTGTACTCCACTGACGAACAAATGGCTGTAGTTGCACGGGAGTGCAAGCTTGCGCGTTGTTTGCCAGCTCAGTGCAACTGTTAATAATTAATGTATCAGTCTGTTGGAACAACGTGATATCAATTCCGATATCATCTGCTTAGGGTATTATCACACTGGATTTCTCGTAAGTTGTTTACATAGTCGTTTTAATGTTCGTGGAGCAGTGTGCCACAAATTATGCCTCCACGATTCAAAGGATCCTCTTTGCTTTTTATGTGTTGTTCACATTTTTTTGCAATGAAAGGTTTCGTCTGTGATCAACAAACTTAAAGTTGAGGATCTTCTTACAAGTATCTCGAACCACGATAACCACTGGACTAAGTGCTCTAAAACGGAAGGATTCGATGTAGAAAAAATGACATATCTAGGCTGTGTATTTTATGCGTATAAATGCGTAAATTTTAAAGAGGAGGTTGTTGAAAAACTCCGAACATTTTTCGCTAATGTCCAATGAAATTAGAAGACGTCATATAGCTTTTAGTGCGACCTCCCACGAATTCCTCTATTGTGCCGTCATCTTCATGTCAGAGCAGCACTAAAGTTATGGTGACATGGCTTCTGCAGTGGCAGGGCAAGCACGGACGGAAGTTGGTGGGAGCACCTGTTGGCCCTGGAATCTCAGGCGAGCCTCGTTTGGACAGCTCTACCGCCTCCGTGTGCGACTGACTCATCTGCCGCGCTGGACATCTTTCGCAACTTGCTGACGGCACTGTGGGCGCACTAAGCATGCCACCCATCTCGACAGCGGGCGGACTAGCTGCTCCTCAAAAGTGCAAGCGGAAGAGCACGGTCGGTTTAACTTCGTTTGTAACTTTAGCTGCTTGGCTTACTATCCAACGGGAAAAAAAGCTTACGAGCTACATAAGCTTATTGTGCTTTTGCTCGTTGGGCACTCTTCTCCAGTGATAGTCACTGAACGTATTATTAAATACGTACAGTCACTGAACCGAAGAGTTACTCCAACGCTGGCAGACTGTTGTAAATATTGAAGGAGAACATATTGTTTCATGACTAAATTCTCAGTTATGTGTATCTGTTGTGTTTATTAAACTTACGGAAAAACGCTAAAAACTTATGCGCCAAAGCAATACAGAGAAATTTCTGTAATAAGCTTCTGGGTCCTATAGAGGGTAGTGAGTATACAATATTTGGAACAGGAACCCATGCCTGGAAATGTTATTCAACGATACTACAGAGCGTCAAAGTTATAGGCCCCGGCGCCTGTAAATGAAGGTATATGTACAGGGTGATTCCGTGATGAGGTTACCAACTTTCGAAGACGATGCAGAAGGATAACTATATCAATCTGAGGTAAGGGACCCTCTACCGAAAACGAACAAGTCGAAAGTTATAAGCGAAAACCGTTCTGATACGTCTGGCAGTGAAATACATGCACCGGTTCTGTTGTGGCTAAGATTGTAGCATTAACGTCAAGAGTATGGGGTGTATTTATTCGCATGAAGTGTTGAGTGCTATTGACAAGGGATGTAAGATCGATTCCGTATTTCTGGATTTCTGGAAGGGTTTTGACACTATACCACACAAGCGGCTTGAAGTGAAATTGCGTGCTTATGGAACATCGTCTCAGTTATGTGTCTGGATTTGTCACTTCCTGTCAGAGAGGTCACAGTTCGCAGTAATAGACGGAAAGTCATCGAGTAAAACAGAAGTGATTTCTGGCGTTACCCAAGGTACTGTTGTAGGCCCTTTGTTGTTCCTTATCTATATAAACGATTTGGGAGACAATCTGAGCAGCCGGCTTACGTTGTTTGCAGATGAAGCTGTCGTTTATCGACTACTAAAGTCATCAGAAAATCAGAACAAATTGCAAAAAGATTTAGAAAAGATATCTGAATGGTGCGATTATTAGCAGTTGACCCTAAATAACGAAAAGTGTGAGGTCATCCACATGAGTGCTAAAAGTAATTCGTTAAACTACGGTTACACGATAAAACAGTCTAATCTACAAGCCGTAAATTCAACTAAATAACTAGGTATTACAATTACGAACAACTTAAATTGGAAAGAACAAACAGAAAATGTTGTGGGGAAGGCTAACCAAAGACTGCGTTTTATTGGCGTAACAGACCTACCAAGGAGATTGCTTACGCTATGCTTGTCCGTCCTCTTTTACAATACTGCTGCGCGGTGTGGGATCCTCACCAGATAGCACTGACGGAGTGCATCGAAAAAGTTCAAAGAAAGGCAGCACGTTTTGTACTATCGCGAAATATGGAAGAGAGTGTCCCTGAAATGATACAGGATTTGGGCTGGACATCATTAAAAGAAAGGCGTTTTTCTTCTCACGAAATTGTGATCACCAAGTTTCTCCTCCGAATGCGAAAATATTTTGTTGACACCGACCTATAGGGAGAAACGATCACCACGAAAATAAAGGAAATCAGAGCTCGTACCGAAAGATACAGGTGTTCGTTTTTTCCGCGCGCTATACAAGATTGGAATGATAGAGAATTGTGAAGGTGTTTCGATGAACACCCTGCCATACACTTAAAAGTGATTTGCAGAGTATCCATGTAGATGACGATGCGTCACAGCGCCACCGTCCAGTTCCAACTATGGCCACCATGTTTCGTGATCTGTCATAGTGATTCATAGTCTCACACAACTGACCAGTCGCAGTGCACTTGTTGACGTGTCAACATGAGCTTGGTTCAAATGGCTAGAGCACTATGGGACTTAACGTCTGTGGTCATCAGTCCCCTAGAACTTAGAACTACTTAAACCTAACTAACCTAAGGACACGACACACATCCATGCCCGAGGCAGGATTCGAACCTGCGACCGTAGCAGTTGCGCGGACATGAGCTTGGACAAAAGGATCAGGGCAGTACTGGTGAAGCTCTGTTATAAAAACAACAGTAATGCTGCAGCTGCACTTCGAGAAAATCGCCGGCTGAAATGATTACGGATGGCTCCTCCTTCTCCATCTGCTGTGCGGCCCATGATGAAGAAATTCGAATCGATTGGAAACCTGAGCTTCCCTCCGGGAAGAGACCGACGACCGGCTGCACCAAAGTTGTTTGATGAAATCGCTGTTGTTATGGAGGACAATGCTGTGCGAAATTCCCGAACCATATGGTACAGCAGCTTGCACCACAAGACGCACAAAGACGTGTTGACTTCACTCTTCACTTTCTCGCAAGATTTGGAGTTGAGCGCTGGCCCTGGACTGCCTTATGGATAGACGAAGCTCATTTTGCTCTGACGGGTGAGGCGAGCACATAGAATTGCCGAGTGTGGGGAACTTTACCTCCAGGCGGAGGTTCGAGTCCTCCCTCGGTCATGGGTGTGTGCGTGTTTCCATAGCGTAAGTTAGTTTAAGTGGTGTGTAGGCTTAGGGACCGATGACCTCAGCAGTTTGGTCCCATAAGTCACAAACTTGTCATAGTGAAATAAACTTACAAATGCCGATTTGATACGTTATTCACAACTCGAAAAAGACAATCGTAAAACAGGTGCACCGTGAGATCAATAAAGGATTTCCTTCGAGTCTTTAGCGGGTCGAGACCTTTCTTTGCTACCCGCTCTTTACTTTGTGGTAAACAGTACCGTACGTCTCCCTTTCCTCCTTGAACTGTGAGGAACGCGTCACGTCCTGGCTGCATGTACTGCGACCGCCACGGTTATCTCGGCTGATGTGTGGATGGTCGGCGGTGGGACGCTGGGCGCTGTCGTGTCTGCCACGGCACGAGGTGGCGGCCTCTCCTGCGCGAGATAAGGGCTCAGAGGAGCCGACGCCGGCACCTGTGTGTCAGCCTGAGGGACGGGGCGCAGCCGCCGTCACTCGCCGGCCCATCCCCAGACGGCTGGACGGAGTTTGCAGGCTGCTGCAGCCGCGTGAGGTAGCTCGCTCTCTGCCGGGTTGGACCGTTAGATGTGTCCAGTCCACACAGAGGCGGCGCTCCGGGTCGTGATACACGACACGAAGCCAGCTTCGCGAAAGGGATGTTTATTCCCTGAAGCGCCAAAGAAACTGCTATAGGAATGCGTATTCAAATACACTACTGGCCATTACAATTGCTACACCAAGAAGAAATGCAGATGATAAAAGTGTATTCATTGGACAAATATATTATAACAGAACTGACATGTGATTACATTTTCACGCAATTTGGGTGCATAGATCCTGAGAAATCAGTACCCAGAAGTAATTACGGCCTTGATACGCTTGGGCATTGAGTCAAACAGAGCTTGGATGGCTTGTACAGCTACAGCTGCCCATGCAGCTTCAACACGATACCACAGTTCATCAGGAGTAGTGACTGCCGTATTGTGACGAGCCAGTTGCTCGGCCACCATAGACATTTCAATTGGTGAGAGATCTCGAGAATGTGCAGGCCAGGGCAGGAGTCGAACATTTTCTGTATCCAGAAAGGCTCGTATAGGACCTGCAACATGCGGTCGAGCATTATCCTGCTGAAATGTAGGGTTTCGCAGGGATCGAATGAAGGGTGGAGCCACAGGTCGTAACATATCTGAAATGTAACGTCCACTGTTCAAAGTGCCGTCAATGCGAAGAAGAGGTGACCGAGACGTGTAACCAATGGCACCCCATACCACCGCGCCGGGTGATACGCCTGTATGGCGATGACGAATACACGCTTCCAGTGTGCGTTCACCGTGATGAGGCCAAACACGAATGCGACCATCATGATGCTGTAAACAGAACCTAGATTCATCCGAAAAAATGACGTTTTGCCATTCGTGCACCCAGGTTCGTCGCAGGCGCTCCTGTCTGTGATGCAGCGTCAAGGGTAACCGCAGCCATGGTCTCCGAGCTGATACTCCATGCTTCTGCAAACGTCGTCGAACTGTTCGTGCAGATGGTTATTGTCTTGCAAACGTCTCCATCTGTTGACTCAGGGATCGAGACGTGGCTGCACGATCTGTTACAGCTATATGGATAAAATGCCTGTCATCTCGACTGCTAGTGATACGAGGCCGTTGGGATCCAGCACGGCGTTACGTATTACCCTCCTGAACCCACCGATTACATATTCTGCTAACAGTCATTGGATCACGACCAACGCGAGCAGCAATGTCGCGATACGATAAACCGCAATCGCGATAGGCTACAATCCGATTTTTATCAAAGTCGGAAACGTGATGGTACGCATTTCCCCTCCTTACACGAGGCATCAAAACAACGTTTCACCAGGCAACGCCGGTCAACTGCTGTTTGTGTATGAGAAATCGGTTGGAAACTTTCCTCATGTCAGCCACCGGCGCCAACCTTGTGTGAATGCTCTGAAAAGCTAATCATTTGCATATCACAGCATCTTCTTCCTGTCGGTTAAATTTCGCGTCTGTAGCATATCATCTTCGTGGTGTAGCAATTTTAATGGCCAGTTGTGTATACAGACATGTAAACAGGCAGAATACGGTGCTGCGGTCGCCAACGCCTGTATAAGACAACAAGTGTCTGGCGTAGTTGTTAAATCAGTTACCGCTGCTTCAGTGGCAGATTATGAAGATTTAAGTGAGTTTGAAGGTGGTGTTTTTGTTGGCGACGAGCGATGGGTACAGCATCTCCGAGCTAGCGATGAAGTAGCGATTTTCCCGTACGACCATTTAACGAGTGTCTCGTGACTATGAATCCAGTAAAACATCTAATCTCCGACATCACTGCTGCTGGAAAAAGTTCCCGGAAGAGCGGGACCAACGACGACTGAAGAGATTCGTTCAACGTGACAGAAGTGCAACCCTTCCGAAAATTGCTTCATCGAATGTCAGCGTGCGAACCATTCAGCGAAACCTCATGGCTCTGGGCTTTTGGATGAGAAAGCCCACTCGTGTACCCTTGATGACTGCGCGACACATAGCTTTACGCATCGCCTCGGCCCGTCAGCACCGACATTGGACTGTTGATGACTGGAAACATATTACCCAGTCACACGAGTCTCGTTTCAGATTGTATTGAACGGATGGACGTGTAGGGATATGGAGACAACCTCATGAATCCATGTGCCCTGCATGTCAGCAGGGCACTGTTGAAGCTGGTGTAGGCTCTGTAATGGTGCAGGATGTGGGCAGTTGGAGTGATATGGGATGCCTGATACGTCTAGATACGACTGTGACAGATGACACGGACTTTTGCAATTCCAGCAGGACAATGAGACACCCTACATGTCCAGAATTGCTACAGAGTGGCACCAGGAATCCTCTTATGAGTTTAAACATTTCCGCTGTCCAACAAAATCCCCAGACATGAGCGTTATTGAGCATACCTGGGATACCTTGCAACATGTTGTTCAGAAGAGATCTCCAGCCCCATCGTATTATTACGTGTTTATGGACAGCCCTGCAGGATTCATGATGCCAGGTTCCTCCAGGACTACATCAGACATTAGTCGAGTGGAGTCTGGGTGATGGCGGGGACCCTACACGATTTTTGGCAGGTGTACAGTTTTTTGGCTCTTCAGTGTATATCAAACATCCCCTTCTAGCTGTGTGACGGCAGGTACCTTGTAACAACATTAGTAATTTTAAGTCCTATTTCATTACTTTATTGAGTTGGGGAAAAGTGGTTGTCTATATACCTCAGTACGCGCAACTCGTGTTCTTTTTCTCATGACCCCTACCCAATACACAGCTTGAGGTAGCGCACACTCTGCTGCAGAGTGAAAATCTCATTCTGGAAACTTGAGGTAGCTATGACGACCCACCGAATGTAATCATTATATATCCCAACAGATGTCCACTAAATTACTGCAACACCATCTCTAGCCTTGATATTGGCCTCATTTCAGTGCAACATCACCTCTAGGCTTAATAATGGTCTCAATTCGGTGCAGAAGAGAGTCCATAAGTTTCTTCAGATTTGGGTGATCCGGGTGAAGTCACTGATAGTTGAATACAGAAGGAATACAAAACTGTGTAGTTACCGATCGAACTGTGTCACCTGTTGCTCCAAATAATCGCAGAGATTGTCTATGGAATTCACATTCAGTGACTTAGCGGGCAATACTATGTTGATAGGGTTGCTAGGCGCTTGTCAGACCAGTAATATACGTGTGCGGTCCTGTGAACATGATTATTGTTGTCTTGGAAGACGGAAGGGTCCACATCAAACTCGTAAGAAAGATGTAGAAGAAAGAACAGCACACTGTCAGCGAAGCTGTAGAAATAAACGCTCCGGTTCATGTTCACGGTAACATGATTGAGTGGGCCCGCGAATGGTACTAAAAACACCTTCAAAACAGACAGAAACACTGCCAGCCATAGCTGCACATAACGCAGCCTGGAGATTAAACGGCTCACATCGTCGTCTGTTAACTCGGTGCCTTGCATCATTTTGAGGGGGGAGGGGGGGGGCGAATAACTACTAGCTGGACCGCACCTCTAGTTCGCTACCGACCAGTTCCTGTGTTGTTTGACACAATGAGGAGTAGGTGTTTTATGTGCCGCCGTGAACTACACCCTTTTGCAAGGTGTCAGACTACATCGTGGATTAGATTAGATTAGATTAATTATTCTTTCCATAGACCCATAAGAGAGGGAATCCTCCTGGGTGTGGAACATGTCAGATAAACACATTACAAAAATGCAATTGGAAAAACTGGAGTTTCATTAATTTTAATGATCCTTAGTCAATAAACAGTAAAATTTTGTACATGAATTAAATTTAAACTTCTGATATTTACAAATTTAATACTTACATCTGCTTTCATTAAATCCATCATTCAGACATTTGCTAGTTTCTTGGCTATTATAACCAAGTATTGTCAAAAATTAAAGTAAATTATTCATTTCAGTGATCCTCAGTTAAGAACAGTCAGATTATGTACCAGATTTAAAATTAAACTTCCACTATTTACAGACTTAAGACTTACATCTGCTTTCCATACATCCATCATTCACACAGTAGGTAGTTACTTGGCTGTTACAACCAAGTATTGTCAGAAATTGAAGTACAATAAATTTTCATTAAAATGGTCTACTGCACTTGTTGAGTGACTCATGGATGGAATAGAAAGAGTTGGCCACCAAAAATTCTTTTAAATTATGTTTAAATTGTGTCTTGTCGGAAACTAAACTCTTAATGGTTGCTGGTAACTTATTGAAAATATGCGTTGCTCAATATGGACTCTTTTCTAGGCAAGAGTAAGTGATTTTAAATCTTTATGTATATTGTTCTTATTCCTAATATTGATACTGTGTACTAAGCAGTTAATTGAGAAAAGAGATGTATTATTTACAAAAAACTTCATTAAGGAATAAATAAACTGAGGAGCTGTGGTTAATATGGCCAATTCTCTGAATAGGTTTCGACATGATGTTCTTGGATTTACACTACTCATTACTCTTATTATACGCTTCTGTACTCAAAGTTTTTCTCTGTTTGTAGAGTTACCCCAAAATATGATACCATATGACATAATGGAGTGAAAATAAGGAAAATATGCCAGTTTTTTTTATATTTATGTCTCCTATGTCTGCCATCTTTCACATTGCAAACACAGACTTATTTAGGCGCTTTAGCAGTTCGTTAGTATGTTGCTCCCAACTGAATCTATTATCAGGTTGTAATCTCAAGAATATTACTCTCCCAACTTCTCCTATGTCCATGTCATCATATTTTATACACACACCAGAAGGAAATCTCTTGGAAGTTCTGAACTGCATATGGTTGGTCTTTTCAAAGATTACTGTTCACCACATTCGCTAAGAAACTAATTGAAAGGGAACTGCATCAGTTGACATCTGCAATTCCTGCTGGGTTTTATCGTTCACGGGGACTGGCCACAGGTACATATAAGTGATTTATTTAACGCAATAGATTTTATAATACTATGTGATGGGTGCTCTGACACTTATATGTACCCCCAGTAGGAGCTCGTTAATCTTATTTATATAAATCTAGCCAATTTTTTATAATTTACTTGTCCGTTTCCTAGAATGTCCTGTGGATAATTAGTTATTCAGTATGTGCAGACAAGTTCCCTGTCCCCTTCAAACTGACTCAAAAGTTATACTTCATCAAATATATCACAAATAAACAAGTAAATTAAATGATCAGGATAAATTACTACCTACGAGAGATTTAAGATTGAGCCCATAGATGTTGAAATAACTGGAAAAATTAATACTCAGAAATAATATACATTATAGGTTTTCCCGTTCTTGATATTAGTCCTTCACTGCTTAGCTCCGGCCTGTTTAACGTGAGCCATCTGCAAATACACACGGAATGACTGACATCACCGTTGTATGAAAACCAGAAAAAATTACTACCTCAGTAAGTAATGTGAAATCTACCTACAGTTCCAGACCGCATGCTGTAACACCGTAGTCGTAGAAATGCGGCAATATAGAGCCCTACTTCTCGAAGAGGTAGGCGCCAAAAGCACTGCTGGAGCCTCTCAGATCTCTGGAATATGACTCGAAAACATTGGACTGCTAGCTGCGGACGGTTTACTTCTAAACGAATACTGTCTTATAACTTCACTGTACAATAGATTATGTGCTTTGTATCACTGTTTGCTGAACGAGACGAGAACTCCCAGGCGTGGGGCGAAGTTCAGATAACGTCCTAATATAGAAGCAAGTACAGTGTTCTAAAAGTTATCTGCTACAAAAGAGCACAAGACAGCAAGTCCGTTCGTCATCTGCACAGAGCACTTCGGATCTGAACGAGCTCAACGACAAAAGACGGCAGGCTGACCACCTTTCTGTACTACGTTTCCTACAGCAATTCTCAATTCCCTACCACTTAAATGTGGGTAGCGAATTATATGTCTGAAAGTGGCTTTTCTGCGCAGGCCGACTCAGCTTCGACTTGAATTTGTGTTTTGGCGCGAAGCTTCTGGAATATCTCCCTACTTAATCGACAAAACGTGAACCTATCAATCCGAGTCAAGTCGGTTACACTTTCCCCGGGAGTACGTCGTGTCTACGTACTCAATAAGTTAACGGATAGCTGTTGAAATTCATGGTGAACCTTCAGCTGTCCTTTATATCGCATAATTCGCTTCGCTACTAGTTTCGGTCAAATGACCATTTCGGGCATAAGCTGGCATAAACGGCACGAAAGTTATACCATAAACTGAAAAAGAATAATTTGCTACTACCATAGTAGTAAGAAATTACTAGCTGTCGATTTGGCCCTTGCTTCTTCACGAAAACCATTGTACACAGTTATTACTGCAAAAAGATTTTTACTATTATGGTGGGCTCAAAATAGCAAATTATTCTTGTTGAAATTATGGTATAACTTTCCTCTCTTTTGTGCCAGCTTACGGCCGATAAGGGCCATTTGACCGAAACTAGTAGCGAAGCGACCTGTGCTAAATGAAGAAGAGTTGAAGGTTCACTGTGAATTTTGATGATATTTTTACTCTGCAGCGGAGTGTGTGCTTATATGAAACTTCCTGGCAGATTAAACGTGTGTGCCGGACCGAGACTCGAACTCGGGACCTTTGCCTTTCGCGGGGAAGCGCTCTACCAATTGAGCTACCCAAGCACGACTCACGCCCCGTCCTCACAGCTTTGGAAGGTAGGAGACGAGGAACAGGCAGATCTAAGGCTGTGAGGACGGGGCGTGAGTCGTGCTTGGGTAGCTCAGTTGGTAGAGCGGTTGCCCGCGAAAGGCAAAGGTCCCGAGTTCGAGTCTCGGTCCGGCACACAGTTTTAATGTGCCAGGAAGTTTCATACATGAACTGGTAGTGGCGCCATGGAGGTGGGTCTCAAACCGTGCCTACGGTCGCGATGGCCAGTCTCCCGACGCCACCGCGCCTCAGGGCTCGTGACACATAAGCTTCTGCCCACATTCACCACCGAAATCTACAAAGATGGCCGCCGCGAACCCCTACTCCTTCTCACAGCTACGCATTTCAAGAGCTTGTGAAAAGCTTCCTGGAAGGAGAACGGCTTGGAGTAAGCCTATGCTCCCATTCTTTCTTACACTGAGCTAGTACAGTATTGATTCTACTCAGTCACCCAACACGCACAAACAATAAGAAAACTAAGTGTACTTGACGACGTCAGTGAGATAGACTATCCAATAACGAATTAGAACCTATTTGAAATCTCCTTGTAGTCGCTTACACAAGTAATATTGTAAAGTGACTATGATTTAGCACCTTACAAGCACTCATCTACATACTTTGCCACGATTTACAGTCGGAATTAGGTATCATTTGACAGGTTTTACATCGTATATATGAATATTTAAGGAAGACTGACATTACCATGTACACATTGTAAATAGTTATTAACGCTTAATGTGTGAAAAGTGATGGAGTGTCTTCATTATCAAAACGGCGTAATGAATGATTGCCTACACTAGTAGAGATGGAAATGAAACGGCAGACGTAGCTCAGCCCGGAGTGGAAAAGCCACACAGTTGTGTTGGACCTGCTTAACAGACCAAGTAGCCCTAAGCGGACGGTCGCGGCATCTGAGCGCTGAAGCACAATAGAGTTGCAGCTGGCCGGCTTTGTAGCTAGGGCGGAGGGATAACCGGAAACTCTATAAATCTTGGATGCAGTAGAGTGGAACAAGGAACCGTTACTTCGGAAATCACGCAGGCTGGGTTATTTCCAAGGATTTTTACTCAGAGAAGCGTGCCATTGTATGAATTCCTAATTAACGGGGACGCTGGACGACATAAGACTAAAATATGGTTGGTTGGCGTTCGGAAGAATTTGTAGAGAGGGAGAATATTCCGTGATTTCGAGAATGTGATTCGCCTTCTGCAATTATGAGGGAGGGGAGCCGGGCTTTGCTGGAAAGCGAGTGGTGGAGTGAAAGGAGTCTTCCATTCCGAGCGCCCGTGTTTGATGGTCGCTTAGTATCAGCTTTTGTTGGTACAGGCAGACTTGCTGTATTTGCTCTCAGGAGATTTTATAGGTAGAGCGGTTACGCACTGTAGTGTTGCGACTTCGTCTCCGGGTAGGGAGTCGTCGTTGAGTAGGCAGCGTTCAGTGATTGACAGCACTTCTTCTGGCTGGGAGTTGGCGTTTCTCTTTTGTATGACACAGAGAGGAGAAGACAGTATTAGATTGTACTAGTTAGAGGACCGTCTTACGCCGCCCTAGTGTTTGAATGGGTTTTTTGTATTTTGTGGCTGGAGTTCTTCCGTCGTCGCAGAGGTGTACGAGAACCAACACCCCAACGCACCGGACGCAGTACATAGGTGATATTGCTAACTGCTTCGGCTTATTAGGGCTATAAAGCTAAACAGCTGTGATCACGTAAATTTTATTTCCACTGAAGTTGCACACCACTGTAGATCATCTTTGAAAGTAGTGTCTTCTAGTGTTTGGTACGTAGGCGATGTCAGTCATCTCGCGTTATTTATATTAGATCGCATAGCCATAAAAAGGGGCAGATTTGTGCAGTTGATCAATCATATTAGTTAGGAAATCCATTTTTATCTCTTTATGTCCATTGGACATTGATGTATAAACATCTGTAATATATAAAGAGTTTTTAATCCACAATAAACGTATAAGCAGAAACAGTATTTATCATTTGTAGTTACTAGTTCCCTTAATTATTCATTTATGTTGATGTTGTAATTTGTATGCTAAAGTGCAAGAAGGAGGAGATAATATCTCCATTAAGAGATCCTAAGATCTGCTTCAGGGGGTAGTCAGGCAGGGCTAAATCTTCATTTTCGCGTTCAGTATTTTCCGTTGCGCACCTTCATTCTACACCCGCCTGGAGTGTAGCATCTGGGAATATAGGAGGGAAAGGCTCACCGTAAAGTGCAAAATACTGTCACCTTTCAGTGTGTGCTAGGTGACTGTCACTGACAGAGCATGGCACTCGTCCCAGTCCTTGTCGGTTAGTATCTATTATGATCACTGTTCTTACATGCGTTAAGATGCGTCGAGTGGTAAACCATTCCATGTAGAAGCTTTTATGAAGTCCCTGTCGTTACACCAACAAATTGTGCAGCTTCGTTCTTGGTGCGGTAGCGGAGACGTCCACCGATGACAGCTCCTTTCTGTCATTCGGTCACGTCTCCGGACGACGCATATTATTGTGCTGAATCCATACGGTAGACTGAAACATACGCACCACTTCACTATCACGATTTACGTTTACGTCAGTGTTGGACACCCACGTGACCATCTGGTACCAGTTCGGCGCTATCTACAGCGCTCGAAAGGAGCCACTGTTCTCTGAAGAAGGTGTCTAACATTCTTTTCGGTGAGCCTATGTCCATAACGAGTAAATTTATCACGACGCTGTTTTGGCTGACTGACAGCGAACTATGTCGCAAAATTTTCTGATATAGGCAAGTAATATGAAATTTTTGTAGCTGCCGAATTCTGACATCAGCCTTTTATAATGGAACTATCTTCTAGAGGCGTTCAGTAAGTAATGCAACACATTTTTTCTGTATCAGTTTCGGTTGAAACAATGCGGAATTTGTTCAGGGACATCGTGGAATGTCCCGGCTTCAGCCGCTGTATTTTTATGAAGTTCCAATTGGTAGCGACGCTTTACGTAAAGAAAATGGCGTTTGAAACGGGGGTGCGTTCCAAGCAGAAGGTTGTCATTGAGATTCGTTTGGCAGAAAAGCAGAGTATCCCAGATATTCATAGGCGCTTGGAGAATGTCTACGGAAATCTGGGACTGTACAAAAGACAGTGAGCCGTTGGGGGAGGCGTCTGTCGTCGCCGCAACGAGACCGTGCAAACCTTTCCCACCTCCCGCGCGCCCGTCGGCAGCGCACAGCCGTGACTCCTGAAATGCTACTCTCAGGAAGTAGAAGAAACGGTTTCACTGTGTTCGTGGCCACAAAAATCTAAAAAAAACGTATCCTGATCCGTGACAACGTTAAGGCCTGACAAAAGTCTGCGCATGCAAGAGCATCTTACAAAACTTGATTGGACTGTTCTTCCTCATACCCTCTAAAGCCGGGATTTCGCACCTACCGACTTCCATCTTTCTGGCCTAATGAAGGGTGTACACTGCAAGAAGCAGTAGGTGGATGATGGGGAGGTTGTTGATGCAGCAAAACATTGTTTCCGCCGTCGACCAGTAGAGTGGTACCATGTGGGCATACAGACCCTCACGGTACGGTTGTGTAAGGCTTCGCATTGAACGGAGATTATGTTGACGAACACTATTTTGTACCCAAAAGAATGAGTAATAATATGGTGTATTGAAATCCTGATTAAAACCAACCTGCAGTCAGAAAAAAATAATCTGTAGCATTACTTATTGAACCCCCCTTGTATTTTTGTTTCTATGCCATTAGAAAGAGCATACAAATAATTGAAGATGACGCGGCCTAAGGTCCTACGATCATGGCCAGGAAAGCCTGCAGACTAGAAAGAACTTCCGAAGAGGACTTTAACGACGCTCCATTTGCGGATATTAATGAAATAATAACAAGCCAATTGTCTCGCCGTCAGGAGAAGCCATCCGTTCCGTATTAGACGTCAGCAAACGAGTAACAAAGTTGAGGTCCGTATGTTTATAACTATGGCTGTCATATCAAGTGCTCAAAATAGGCCGGCCTCTGTGGCCGAGCGGTTCTAGGCGCTTCAGTCCTGAACCGCGCTGTGTTACGGTCGCAGGATCGAATCCTGCCTCGGGCATGGATATGTATGATGTCTGCAGAGGTGTAATTAAGCATGGCGGTCGTGTAGTCATGGTTGCCTTTCTCAGACGATGGAACCAAGGATCTCTGGAAGGTCTATGTCTATGTGGGATGTTCGTACTAAACGGATTATCTCATGTCATGTCGGATGTCTTCCAATAACAGGAACTATTCGTAGACAGTTCTGATTATTTTGAGTCCAATAATCATAACAAGAACCAATGATGTGTGGAATCGCGCATAGAAGTACCGCATCAGGCTGTTGTTTACCTAGAACTATTCGGAAAACTGAAACCGATTTGAAAGTCATTCCCTTGAAGATGCTTATGAAACTAAATCTGGAAAAGATGATACGTTCTGGAAAGTATTATTGACAGAACCTCCTTTTGTTAATCCCACATGCAAGTTCGAACTGCCCTGCAGGGCCATGTGAACTACGTGTTACCACTGATATAATGTTAGTTCCATTCTCTCACCACTCCCCATTATTTTTCGAAGGCGTATATTATTCTTCACATTTCGAATTTATAGAATTTTTTCTGTCTGCAAATACAGATTGTGAATTTATTTTATGTAGGTAACTTACTACAACTGTCAAATATTTGCACGAAAGACTATTTTTAGCCATTAGCTGCTCACATATAACTTTATTCTTCACTGGTTTCGGATATTATAATCATTATCACTGGGAGACTAAATAACAAAACAGAATAAAACCGTATGTAGTGTACACAGATAGAAAGACAAAAAAACATAAGAATTATACTTTATACATCAAACCACAAAAAATGGTTCAAATGGCTCTGAGCACTATGGGACTGAACTGCTAAGGTCATCAGTCCCCTAGAACTTAGAACTACCCAAACCTAACTAACCTAAGGACATCACACACATCCATGCCCGAGGCTGGATTCGAACCTGCGACCGTAGCGGTCGCGCGGTTCCAGACTGTAGCGCCTTTAACCGCTTGGCCACCACGGCCGGCCATCAAACCACACTCAGTACTTAAAAAGTAGTACATCAGATGGGTCAAAAATGTATACTTCTCATATATGAATCGTTAGCATATCATATACAACGCTGTTCCACATTGGTATTTAAACTGCACACAAATTGACTTATTTCATAAATCGTAGCCGGCAGGTAAAATCCAGCATGAAACAGGTGGTGTACGGACTGTTGACAGTTAACAGTGAAATTTCATCAAAGATTGCTGGCAGTTAACAGATATATGTCGTCAAAAACACACATAAACTAAGATCACCAGTATCTAAAGATTAAAACATGCAAATACTAATCTACAATTTAAGAAATGGAAGAAGTCAGAGAGTGCATTTAATTCAAGTCCGCTGTTGATAACATCTTGCGGCTATTATCACAAACAATCTACACTGAGTTTAGCAAATAGAAAATTAGCCCAGCCGATGCTTCATCGTACGACATGGCAATATGTTAAACTTTATGTCGTCTAAAGTGATGCCTTGCGGGATCAATATGTTTTCGGCATAACAATACACTCCTGGAAATGGAAAAAAGAACACAATGACACCGGTGTGTCAGACCCACCATACTTACTCCGGACACTGCGAGAGGGCTGTACAAGCAATGATCACACGCACGGCACCGCGGACACACCAGGAACCGCGGTGTTGGCCGTCGAATGGCGCTAGCTGCGCAGCATTTGTGCACCGCCGCCGTCAGTGTCAGCCAGTTTGCCGTGGCATACGGAGCTCCATCGCAGTCTTTAACACTGGTAGCATGCCGCGACAGCGTGGACGTGAACCGTATGTGCAGTTGACGGACTTTGAGCGAGGGCGTATAGTGGGCATGCGGGAGGCCGGGTGGACGTACCGCCGAATTGCTCAACACGTGGGGCGTGAGGTCTCCACAGTACATCGATGTTGTCGCCAGTGGTCGGCGGAAGGTGCACGTGCCCGTCGACCTGGGACCGGACCGCAGCGACGCACGGATGCACGCCAAGACCGTAGGATCCTACGCAGTGCCGTAGGGGACCGCACCGCCACTTCCCAGCAAATTAGGGACACTGTTGCTCCTGGGGTATCGGCGAGGACCATTCGCAACCGTCTCCATGAAGCTGGGCTACGGTCCCGCACACCGTTAGGCCGTCTTCCGCTCACGCCCCAACATCGTGTAGCCCGCCTCCAGTGGTGAATGGAGGGACGAATGGAGACGTGTCTTCAGCGATGAGAGTCGCTTCTGCCTTGGTGCCAATGATGGTCGTATGCGAGTTTGGCGCCGTGCACGTGAGCGCCACAATCAGGACTGCATACGACCGAGGGACACAGGGCCAACACCCGGCATCATGGTGTGGGGAGCGATCTCCTACACTGGCCGTACACCACTGGTGATCGTCGAGGGGACACTGAATAGTGCACGGTACATCCAAACCGTCATCGAACCCATCGTTCTACCATTCCTAGACCGGCAAGGGAACTTGCTGTTCCAACAGGACAATGCACGTCCGCATGTATCCCGTGCCACCCAACGTGCTCTAGAAGGTGTAAGTCAACTACCCTGGCCAGCAAGATCTCCGGATCTGTCCCCCATTGAGCATGTTTGGGACTGGATGAAGCGTCGTCTCACGCGGTCTGCACGTCCAGCACGAACGCTGGTCCAACTGAGGCGCCTGGTGGAAATGGCATGGCAAGCCGTTCCACAGGACTACATCCAGCATCTCTACGATCGTCTCCATGGGAGAATAGCAGCCTTCATTGCTGCGAAAGGTGGATATACACTGTACTAGTGCCGACATTGTGCATGCTCTGTTGCCTGTGTCTATGTGCCTGTGGCTCTGTCAGTGTGATCATGTGATGTATCTGACCCCAGGAATGTGTCAAAAAAGTTTCCCCTTCCTGGGACAATGAATTCACGGTGTTCTTTTTTCAATTTCCAGGAGTGTAACATTGTGTAAAAGACATTTGTAGGTAGTATTTACAGTCAGTGAATTTTTCATCTAATTGCTATTATTTTGTCCATCTTCTTCAGAAACTGCAGTTGTATACATCAAATAACTAGCAACCAGTTGCATAAAATTAAACGATTTCAGGCACAAAGTGCCCTTTTTCAAAACGCTCTATGAATCACCCTTTATCGGCAGTCCAGTCAGCCTTCTGACAGTTAAGCACCTCATCCTGTCTGGAACGTGCCTCCAGTATCAGTCCTAGATGACTGCCATTCTGCCAGGTTGTGGGATATGATAAGCGTCTGCCCTTAGTCAACACCCATCATCTGGCTTGAATAAATGGTAAACTTAAAGTGTAACCCATCCTCACGTGCATCCTCGAGCCAGTTTGTTAGTGCAGCTACCCTCTCACATTAGTCTGAGAAGCGTAGAGCGCCGCAGCGGCTAGGTCGTGTGCGCCAGCCACCGTCTATAATTTGTATGTCATAGACATAATCAGTCATACGTGAGGTTCATGTCAGCTTTTACATAATGTTATCATTATGCCAAAAATGTATTTGTCTCACAAGGTTTCACTTACACAATATACAATTTAATGAGTTGCCATGTTGTATGATGTAGCGTCATCTGCGCTAATTCTCTTAAGGGGCTCCGGAAAGGCTCAAAATCATGAAAACTTCAATTTTTACTTTTTTGCGTTTTCTGAATCTGCAGACTATTACCTTTTAATAGATATATAATTTATTCAATTCCGAAGACTACAACTATTTTTAAATTTTTTTTGAAATGTGTTCTACATGGGCGTGACCTACTGTGGCGCTGTTAAACTGCTGTCAAATGGTGTTATTATTAACGTCCGTGTTCATCAGGTACATTTTAGTGATGTGAGATAAAGTACGTGTTGTGGCTAACCTGTGATGGTTCAATATATATCGCTGGTGTGATTGTCGATTGTTTCATGTTTATTTACTCTGTCGTTATCTCGAAAATATTCGTAATTAATTCTGTTTCTTGAGTCTCTGTTTTGTTGAAGTATAATAATGAGTAAAAGTAAAGTTATTAGAAATCCTCTGAAGGCTTTTAAGAAAAGGAGAAATGTTGGAAAGCCAAAGGTATGTGTTATTACTGTAAACAATAAAGACGATGAAAATCCCCAACATAGCTTGTGTCCCAAAGAAGAAGACAGTTGGTGTAAATATAACAAAGGATTGCTAACTGGTGAAGTGTACACTCATAAGCATAGTCTGCCTCATGCAATAATGGAGGTGATAAAACCTATTTTCAGAGACTTAGCAGCACCTGAACTGTTGAAAAAGTGTATTCACGGAAAAACTCAAAACCCCAATGAAAGTGTAAATAGTTTTATATGGTCGAGAATCCCCAAGACTGTATTTGTTGGAATAGAAACACTTCACTTTGGTGTGTATGATGCTGTTGCGACTTTCAATGATGGCATCATTGTAAGGTGCAAGGTATTTAGAAATATGGGAATGAAGATAGGTTCTAACATGGTACGAGCGACGCTTGCTTTAGACAAGGAACGCCTTCGGGCTGCAGACAGGGCTGTAAAGAGTCTAGAAATACAAGCAAGAGTAAACAGGAGGAGGAACAAGAGGAAGCTGGAAGAGGAGTTTGCAGAGGATGAAGATAATCCATCCTATGGACCTGGAATGCACTAAAAAGTTAATCCAATCTTTGTCGCTCGATTCCCAAAACTTTTATTTTCTCATACTAATTACATGTTTTCTAAGGATCTTCCAAACATATTTGTTTCAATCTTTCAGTAAATGTTACACAGTACCTTCTGCATAATTTAACACAGCCTTTTTCCAAAAAACTGTATATTTTTGAATATATAAATAAAAAATTGCAAAAAAATGTTGTGAGTTTTCATTACAATTGAGAAAAAATCATCTTTAATAACTGAACTAAAATTTTGTAAAATCCCTGTGTTAAGTTGTAGCCCATATTCCAATAAATAATCTGTAAAAAGTTCAACTTCCTACCTCAAATACTTTGTGAGGAAAGATGTAATTTATAAGCGTTATTTTAACATTGCAAGTATAGGGCATTCCGGAGCCCCTTAACATTACACTCAATGTAGTTCATTTGCGTTAGTAACCATAACAGGTTACCAACAGTTAACATTTCTTGTATTAATTGTACCCTGTGACTTCTCCCATTTGCTAAATTATAGATATTTTAATCTTTGGATACTACATTCTTTGGTGACCTTAGATGATGTGAGTTGATAGTTACTTAGTATGAGAGCTATTCTGAATGTAAGGAAAGATAAGTCGCGAAATGGAAACCGCAGTGAAAATCAAAACTGTTATATTTGCAACGGTTAGCTACGCCTTCCAGCTACTTCTCTACACAGTCGCCTCTCAGACTTCGACATCTGTCGTAGCGTTGGAACAGCTTTTCAATTCCCTCGTTGTAGAAGAAAGTTACCAATGAATTTCGACAATTTTCTACTCTGGATTGCAGCTCGTTGTCTGTGTCAAAATATTGTTTTCATAGCCAGCGGTTCATTTGAGCAGAGATGAACCTCAGGGGTAATCGATTACGGCCTGTAACACTTCTCATCGAAAACGCTGCAGGAGCATATTCATTGCCCCTGCAGAGTGCAGCTGAGAATTGTTGTGTAGAACGAACCGCATGGCAGTTATGTGGATTGCATAGCTTCAGGCGAAATCTTTCACCAGGCCCTCATACTTGATGGGAGACGCTAATTTCTACCCATTGTTACGTTCTCACTTCGAGTTCAGAACTGAAAAGAGTGACATGATGCGATCGACAGGCGTACTAGACAGAGTGCCCAATGTATCTATGCAAAGCTTCATCAGATTTTCACTGTGTTTTCCATTTTGCGACCGATCGTTCCTTACTTTCCGAATAACCCTCGTAATTGCCAGCAGAATTTATGCAACCTGTTACACACTGGATTTTACCTGCTTGTTGTGATTTATGATGTTAGCTAAATTATTTGTAGTTTATACATCACTGTACAACATTGTTCTATTTGGTATGTTAATAAGTCATTTATGAGACATATACATTTTCAGTCCAAGTGATATTTTTGGAAATTTGTGGTAAGATCTTAGGAGACCAAACTGCTGAGGTCATCGGTCCCTAAGCTTAGACACTATTTAATCCAATTTAAACTAACTTACGCTAAGGACAACACACACACCCATGCCCAAGGGAGGACTCGAACCTCCGACAGGTGCAGCCACGCGAACCGTGACAATACGCCTAAGTCCGCATGGAAGTGCATGTGATCCATGTGATATGCTTTGTGAGTACTCAGTATGAGTTGATGTACATAAGCATACTTCTTACCTTTTGCATTTCCGCCATTTTCTATCGTTGCAGTCCTCTTTGAAGGTCTTTGTTAATGCTGCAGAAAAAGTGTATAGATCTATTTTAAAAGAAGTCGGTGTTATAGTTAGACAACAATAAATTTAGACAGAAAATTTGCCACTTTGTCCACACCTCCATATACGTTCTCGTTCTAGATATTTTTGGGCTGACCTGTCTCAGCTGCTTCTCTCAGTGTAGTATAATTACAACAAAAGTATCCCACCGTCTTTCACGGACACCGATTCTCAATTGATGATGGTACATGCAGATAGAGGGCACAGACCCAGAGTTTGTATGAGTCAACATAAATTTGCCCGCCCGGCGACCCGCGCAATCTAACGCGCTGCTTTCTGAGCGGGAAGGCCTATCGGTCCCTGGCACGAATCCACCCTGCGAATTAGCCTCGAGGTCCGGTGTGCCGGCCAGCCTGTGGATTGTGTTTAAGGCGGTTTTCCATCTGCCACGGCCAATGAGGGCTGGTTCCCCTCACTGCATCTCAGTTAAACTATGTCGGTGATTGCCCCGCAAACACTGTCTCCACGTACGCGTACACCGTAATTACTGTATCACGCAAACACTTGGGGTACACTCGTCGGGTATGAGACGTTGCCAGGCGGTGGGGAGTGGGGGTGGGGGAGTTCACTGGTGGCCGACCAGCATAATAACCCTGAGTTCGGTGTGTGGCGGCGGTGGGGTGGGTGGACTGCATCACGCAAACATTTGGGGTACACTCGTCAGGTATGAGACGTTGCCAGGGGGGTGGGGAGTGGGGATGGGGGGGTTCACGGGGGGCCGACCAGCATAATAACACTGAGTTCGGTGTGGGGCGGCGGTGGGGTGGGTGGACTGCATTTGCCTGTTGTGGGATTGTGAACCACTGTGGGCTACGGCGGGACGAAGCCTCGATGGCGTTTCTAGGTCGCTAGTTCAATACACAATACACACACACACACACACACACACACACATACACACACACACACACACACACACACACACACACACACACAAAACTAAAATTGCGGATCTCGATTGATACACGCACATTGTCAATGTTTTGTTGTTGTGGTCTTCAGTCCTGAGACTGGTTTGATGCAGCTCTCCATGCTACTCTATCCTGTTCAAGCTTCTTCATCTCCCAGTACTTACTGCAACCTACATCCTTCTGAATCTGCTTAGTCTATTCATCTCTTGGTCTCTCTCTACAGTTTTTACCCTCCACGCTGCCCTCTCATGCTAAATTTGTGATCCCTTAATGCCTCAGAACATATCCTACCAACCGGTCCCTTCTTCTTGACAAGTTGTGCCACAAACTCCTCTTCTCCCCAATTCTATTCAATACCTCCACATTAGTTATGTCATCTAATCTTCAGAATTCTTCTGTAGCATCACATTTTGAAAACTTCTATTCTCTTCTTGTCCAAACTATTTATCGTCCATGTTTCACTTCCATACTTGGCTACACTCCATACAAATACTTTCAGAAACGACTTCCTCCCACTTAAATCTGTACCCGATGTGAACAAATTTCTCTTCTTCAGAAACACTTTCCGTGCCATTGCCAGTCTACATTTTATATCCTCCCTACTTCGACCATCATCAGTTATTTTGCTCCCCAAATAGCAAAACTCCTTTACTACTTTAAGTGTCATTTACTAATCTAATTCGCTCAGCATCACCCGACTTAATTCGACTACATTCCATTAATCTCGTTTTGCTCTTGTTGATGTTCATCTTATATCCTCCTTTCAAGACACTGTCCATTCCGTTCAACTGCTTTTCCAAGTCCTTTGCTGTCTGTGACAGAATTACAATGTCATCGGCGAACCTCAAAGTTTTTCTTCCTTCTCCATGGATTTTAATACCTAATCCGAATTTTTCTTTTGTTTACTTTACTGCTTGCTCAATATACAGATTGAATAACATCGGAAAGAGGCTACAACCTAGTCTCACTCCCTTCCCAACCGCTGCTTCCCTTTCATGCCCCTCGACTCTTATAACTGCCGTCTGGTTTGTGTACAAATTGTAAATAGCCTTTCGCTCCCTGTATTTTACCCCTGCCACCTTTAGAATTTGAAAGAGAGTATTCCAGTCAACATTGTCAAAAACTTTCTCTAAGCCTACAAATGCTAGAAACGTAGGTTTGCTTTTCCTTAATCAATTTCCTAAGACAAATCGTAGGGTTAGTATTGCCTCACGTGTTCGAAGATTTCTACGGAATCCAAACTGATCTTCCCCGAGGTCGGCCTCTACCAGTTTTTCCATTCGTCTGTAAAGAATTCGCGTTAGTATTTTGAAGCTGTGACTTATTAAACTGTCAACTTACCTGAAGAAAAAGGCATCTGAATTTTAAATGGACAACGTGTAAAACACCAAAAAATGTAGCTGAAGCTAACAAGAAAAGAATCTATGTAACAACTCATGTTCTTGTAGCTTTCGCGAATGTAGGGAAAAAAGAAGATGAACAGCTGTGTAGTTGTATGCCTTAATGAACACCATGTAAATCGATAATTAAACTTTCTTATGGCTGGAGGATGCGCCCATGGTTTCATTATTTGCCTAGGAAATACGTACATCAGTTTCGCTCAGCACCAGCCCCGCCTCCAGTGCTTCGTGACCGCGGAGGCGCGGCGCGTCTGCATGTCCCCACACTGACCGAGGCGTAAAGCTAGCCGATAGGCATCTGGGCACGCCGCCACGCACCGTCCCAGACTTGTCGGGGCACGGTTCGTGGTCCACGTGGGGCACGCCTAACGTGTCTGGCGACACGCTCACACGTGTGTCTGGGACGGATAAATCTCAGCAGCGACACAAAACTGCGACACAGGCAGAGGAATCGATGAAACTCCCCCAGTCGCTAGAATCGTTGTGTACAGGACTGACTCACTCCAGACTTAACCAGTCTGAAAGGAAATGAATTTTCCTCTTGAACAAGACTGTGAGCTATATCAGTACTCGAAGCTATACCGGTTTTTTGTGTAAGTCTTCAATGGGTACTCGTTCTCGGAGTGAATTATGAGACTATTGTAGGGAAGCAGCCTACTCACGCTGTAGTAAATTCACATCAGTCTTTCCATTGTGTGCCAGCCAGTCCACTGTAACTAGCTCTGACGTCATAAATGTTGCGCAATACTTTAAAAATCAAGCAAATAACCTAAAACATTTCTAGCATGTCAGGAGTAATACTAAATTAATATGTGTTGAATATCAGTTCGATAACTTTAACCATTTTCGTAATTTGGACATTTTCCTGTAAAAATCATTGGCGCAACAGAAAAGAGCTAGAGACTTAAAAATTTATATTTAGATTCCTTTTTCATAATAATTTAATAGAAACAGTACTTTGGATCTCACAAATTAAGATTTTAGTTGAAATTCAATATTTTCTGGTTTTTGTCTTAAAAATTAAGGAAGCAAGATAGATTAAGTAGGCTAATAAATAAGGCTAGGATGTTTATATTTAAGTAGAATGGAGATCCGCTATAACCATAAAGATGTGAGAAGTTTCATTTGAATAACTATAAAACTATAGCGATAGCGTATCTCCAAAGGGCAAGTTCAGAGCTCGTCTACTGCGTGCAGTGTAATTAAATTAATTCTCTCGCCCAAAATATTTAACTTAGCCACGTCAAACTATTATTATGATTACTTACCTGTATGCTGAATGCACATTTAAATTGAGAGCTTCATCGGCCATCAGCAAAAGAAGCTATGATTTATTCGGTAACTTAAAGTGGTGCATTACTAGTCCAGCGGCTAGTCGGGAGAGCCGATTTGATCAGGCGTTCCCTTGGCCGTCCGCACCACGGCTTTATATATAAGAACGCTGCGCGAGGAAGAAAGGCCCCAGTTCTCTCCAGACGCTGAATAACACACCATCTGTGTCGGGAGTCGCGTCGCGTCGGTATCATTGCTATAAACGGCCTCGGATGCCGTAGTAAGTTACTCGGGATACGCGTAACCACGAAATCATTTTCGAGTGAAGTGTTAATTCTGGGATGATTTTAATAATCTATATTCAGTTTGCGTATGTCGTATTTTCACGTGCCGTCGCGGGACAGACATTCTACCATTATTTAGCGTGGCGTTTGATGAACATAATCATCAAATTATGGCGAGCATTCACTTAAACATTTAATTTGGACAGTTATAGTTGCATCAGCGCATTAGACTCTGAACTGCTCTGTTAGTCAGATTGTGTGGATTCCTTTTTTTATTCTCATCTGTGACTTTCAGAAAATAGAGAACGTTTTATTTTCACGATCGTTTTTGATTATGAATCCCAGACAATTTCCTAATTCCTCAGAGCTTTAAGCTGTAGCTCTAAGTGTATTTCTCAGATGAAGTGGGCACTAGGAATTCTAATTACTGGCTTCAAGTTTTGCTAATCACTTTCTGGTTGCCGATATTGTAGTTAGAGAGCCAGTGTTGAGAACGGCAAAAGACCGCATAAATAATAGGAACATTTATATAACAATTAATTCCACTCGCCGCCCCACATATGGTTAAAATGGCAAGGAATGCATCTTTTCTACAAACAAAACATTTTATTGAATAACAACAACATATTTTCCACCCGCCGCCCCACATATGGTGCATCGGCCGGGAAGTTTTTCAACATTCAAACATTTCTACAACAGTAAATTTTCTAACCGCTGCCCCACATATGATGCTAATTGGCCAGGAAAACAAACTGAGTAAAAGTGAGAGTGATTTTAAATATTCTGATTCGGGATGAAATGCGACACGCAACTGAGTAATAGAACAGTGAAAGTGTTCCATGTGCATGTGGACGACGCAAATGGATTAACAACGCATCTGGATTGAAGGAGCTGGCACTGAGTCTAGCGGCGCTGCCGGCATCGCGAGAAGCCAGTTTCGCCTCATCGCAGTCATCTGCCGGAGCAGCCGGAGCCGCGCCTGCAGTTGCGGGCCACGCAAACACACAACAGCTGTCGGAGTGCCGTCTGCAATTCAGCGCGCTGGGTCGCATCAGTAATCCTGGTACGCCGCGCCGGCAACGCCATACGTCGTGCAGAAGGAACTAAGTTAAATGAAAAGCTGTTAAAAATTTTACTAAACTGCACAAAAAGACTGTCGGCGATGGAAATCGTCAAAAGAAACTGAGGTTAAACTTACATTAGAACCTATGTCTGTTGAGGGAACTGTAAATCCAGACAACGGTTCAAGTGTAAATATGCATGAAAATAGTAATGTTGAGGTGAAATATGAAATATTGTCTCCTGGCAGTAGTGTGAAAAGGGGCAATGATTCAATAATAGAGACCCCTGTAGTAAAACAAAAATTAGAAATTGTTGATTTATTGGATAATAGTTTATCTGATGAGTTAAAAACGAAACAGTCATCAGAGATGGTAGAGTTTAAGAAGGAGAAGTTAGATATGACTAATAAATCAGAAGTTTCATTTAGTTTTGATGATTCTGGTGTTGGAGCTAGTTTTTTGTCACCTGAGTGTGATAAAAAGCCAGCTAGTGAGCAACCCAAAGATACTGAGGCTATGGATTTAAATGTTATATTACAAGCAATAGCTGCCAGTAATGCAAAAATGACAGCTGAATTAAAATCTGAAATTGTGGCCAGCCAAACCAATTTTACTAAACCGTTTGAGGTAATGGACAATACCTTCAAGGCTGGTTGCAATAAGCTGAAAGAGGATCTGGACAAACTATAAAATTGATTACAACCATGAGGATATTAAGAAAAAGGTTGCTCAAAAATTTTCTGAAATGTATAAAACAGTAAAATCCGAAGTTGCTGAGGTTCGCAAAGACTTCCAAATGGAAGATGCGAATCTGGAGCACAAGTTAACAGAAAAGATCGAGGCGGAATCTGAACTGTGCTCAGATAGGTTTAAAGATGTTAATATAAAAGTAAACATATGTCAAGCAGAAGTAAATGCAATCAAAACTGATACTACTCATATTGTGCAAAGAGTAGATAATGTTGAAATGAGAGTAGAAAATATTAGTACTAACATCGCTAACATTGAGAGTAAAGTAGCTTCAGTAACTTCTGGTAATGTTAGTATACAACAAGTTGTAGCTGCAAACGCCGCTTTTATCGGGTGTCGGCAGTTCTTGCGGTTCGATCCAGATAAAAATATCCACCCGCTAGATTTCTGGAACGATTTTGAAGATGTGATTCCACCAACTTGGTCTGAACGAGAGAAAATCTCATTTATTAGAAGCCATTTAGCAGGTGACGCCATGCGTTGGTCAGCTGATGTTATGTTGAAGTGTAAAACATTAGCGGAGTTTAAAACAGCTTTCATTAATGAGTATTGGTCTAGCAATAAGCAAAATGAAGTGTTGAGAGAATTTTGGAGTGGAAAACGCTTCAATGCAGGCAAGGAATCAATTAAAGAGTTTGCTAGGTCATGGATCTCACGTTTGTCACATTTGGCGGAAAAGCTAAAACCGGAAATGATTATACTAGGTCTTGAAGCCAAACTGCCATGGTATTGGCAAATTAGAATTATATCTGCCCCTAGAGACAATCTGGATCGTTTCATTGAATATTTGGAACGTGTAGAACGTGTTGCTGCCAATGAGGAGCAAGCACGTAATAACAGAAATGCTAATAACACTAGTAGTAATTTTAAGAACGAGCAGAATGGCAATGTAAACATCAGAACAGTAGGTGTTCGCCATTCTAAGAGAGGTAGGAATTGGAGAAATAATTATCAGAACGAACAATGGCATCCAAATGACAGTAATTTTGTTCCAAACAAAATTATGCAGGTAAACAACAGTACGGAAAGCAATGCTGTGCCAGTTAATTATAATGGAAATAAAGGAAACAGTAGTAGGCCGAGGCAGGAAAACTAGTTCCCGTCTATGAGGACACTGGCGCTCACCAGGCGGTTACTTTTCCTAAGCCAGTAGTTACGGTAATTGGTAAGACAGATCAGAATACTCGAACTGAACATGTGGATGAAGGGTCGGTAGCACCTAAGGATACAGCAGAAATATTAGATCACTCACAGTATTTGATAGATATCGTGTTAGAGACGCTTTCTAAGTGGGAAGAGAAAGAGAAGGCGCAGCAGTGTAACGATAGGGAGGAGCTACAAAATACTGAATTGTCAGGTGAAGAAGCAGAAGAAATTCATGCTTATATTTACGATGAGGATGATGTGCTCTTATCTAAAGTGCCTGTGCAGGAGGTTGATACTGTACTAATAGATTTAGGACAGGAGGTAAGTGAGAATGTAGAGGGTAGCCTGTTGGGGGTCGATGAACCCAGTAGCTGTGACCAGTTGTCACTTGAGAAGGAAACCGACGATAATAGTAAAAGTGATTTAGCTGTAACTAGTGTTATGCCTGGTCTGAAGGCGCAGAATCGCTCAGACTACAGTAATTTGGGTCATGTTCAGCAAACTAAATGTAATGAAGTCGTGCGGTGTTTCGATTAGAAATTAATAGATCGACTGGAAAAGGCAGCTGAAAATGTAATTCAGGAAACCCCTACACACTTTGACGTAAATGTAATGAAGACAGATGTCGATCACTTTAGTTGGAGACAAATCCAAAACGAACTATTGGATGACTTTGAGGAACCACCTGTACAACCTAGAATAAGCCACCCTATAATAATTATGAATATGTTGGGTATCAATGTGCGTTGTCTCTTAGACAGTGGAAGTGAGGTGAGTGCGATATCTCAGTCCTTCTTTGATGCATTACTTGGTAAAGACAAGTTTACAGTAATGAGGGTATCAGGACAAAGAATAATTGGTGCTACTGGCAAAGTGTCAAAAACGGTAAAGCAAGAAGCTTTGCTGCCCTTTAACATTAATGGTAATTTAATTGATCATCCATGCTTAATTGTAAACAATCTCAGTATTGAGGTTTTAATTGTCATAGATTTCTCGTCAAAATATCAGAGTGTTGTTGACTTTGAAAGAAGCCAGTTAAAAATGGTCTTGCCGATAACCGGAATAATTACGGTACCTTTTAGTGATACACATGTAGTAACTAATGATGAAACTTGGGAGCTGCCTATACGAGTTCTGAAAAATAGGAGATATTGGGACGAAGGTGTTAATCTTAGTAACAGTAAGCTAAACACAGAAGAAGAAGAAGCAATTATTTTGGACAAAATAGAAGCTAAATTGCAGGAAATCGATAAAATTTCAGCTAATCAGAAGGGAGAACTGAGACAGGTTTTAAAAAGGCATCATAAGGTATTTTCAGATCGACGTGGCGTGGTCAAAGGTTATGAATGCTGTAGGGAGGAGGTAGTTCTGTAACCTTTACTCAGTGTGGCAGCTGTGCAGTCCCAGCTGTGTGAGATCTTCTTTCCCATTTCAGGGCTCACTCACTCTCTTCATCTTTCCTATCCACAAAAATTTCGACCTCTTCTTTCCAAATACTAAAATCTTCCGGTATGACTATCAAGCCAGCATTAAACTAATGAATGCTGTAGGGAGGAGGTTGTTCTGTAACCTCTACACAGTGTGGCAGCTGTGCAGTTCCAGCTGTGTGAGATCTTCTTTCCATTTCAGGTCTCACTCATTCTTCATCTTTCCTATCCACCAAAATTTCGGCTCTTATTCTCAAATACTAAATTTTCCGTTATGGTTATCAAGCCAATAATAAACTAATGAATACTGTAGGGAGGAGGTTGTTCTGTAACCTCTACACAGTGTGGCAGCTGTGCAGTCCCAGCTGTGTGAGATCTTCTTTCCATTTCAGGTCTCACCCATTCTTCATCTTTCCTATCTACAATAATTTTGACCCCTTCTTTCCAATATGATTATTTTCCGTCATGGCTATCAAGCCATGAGTTCTGTAACCATTCTATCCACCGATTAGTGAAAAAAAAACAACCTAATGTGACAAACCTAACAGTGACACAAACAACAGAGAAGTATGATGTAATTAAGATAAAATGCATTTGAGTAACAATTATGTATAGAGCCCTGGTAATATAGTAAGTACAAAGTGTTTTTTATTGGAAATGGTCCCACAATAATATTTTAAAAAGATGTACAAATTCGTGTTCAAGCAGGATCTGAAGTGGCAGTGAAACCTAGTGTACGCATTAGAGCTAACTACTAAATAGTAAAAGAGATTGCTTAGTGTTATGAAAAATATGCAGACAAGTTGTAAGAATAAACTCACCTTGTGTAGCAAGGAATGGCAGTGTAATAGAATTGAACAGTGTTTGTGGTTGAGACGTGAAGGACACGTCTTTGAAATATTTATAAGGTTGGAGCTGGCCGTTATTTGGTGTAGTGTGTGACAGGACACACCTACATGTATTGAGGTTATGAGTTGGAGGCGTGAATGTGACCATAGGTACCCTTATGTTAGATGAGACAGAGCAGCTCATGGTGTCCTATAGGTTTAAGGAATTTAGCATTACGCTCGTCCATAATTACTTAATGCACTTTAGTGGTAGGTCGAGAGAGACTACCTGTGGTTTCAGCGTCCGATCGAGTGGAAATGGATTGCCACGTGAGCAAACTGATCAGCTGCAATACACTATAGATATGAAATAAATGTGCTGTCCTATGCTTTAAATGTTAATAGAGTGAGTGTTAAATAAGTACATACACTAGCAACATAATTGAGTAACATAATGGCAGACGTGAAACATTATTTATAGCTCAGCATAAATACACTTCGATGAAGTAAGTACATAATTGCAGATGTGGAACAGACACAGCAGCAGAGGACCAATAAGTGGATTTTGTAGTCAACTAAACGTAGTGTGTTTTGGACACTCAGAACTGTACTATTACCAAAAGTTACTCACACGTACAAAGAAGCTGAGAAAACAACTACTAATCAAATATACTCATACTATCTCTAAGAATAAGGTAATCGAAGATGAGTCGGCTAAGTGAATAAAATACAAATGTATCAGGAATGTATCGAGCATTGGTTCAGTGTTCCGGCCCAGAAATAATAAATTGAAATTAAATAGGATTCATGATTGTATGCCTTGAGCATAAATTTTCTCTAGTAAGTGACTAACGGCGTTTTGAGCCATTTGTTTACCGATTTTATGACAGTCAAGTAACCGTGAGAATAAAATTAAAAAGGTTCTGTTAACTTTGTTCCAGTAACATATTGAAGGATTAAATGTATATATCCCCATCTCATTGTGACCCACCCTTAGATAATAAGTGAACAGAGTCTGAGGCACTCTTTTTGTTTGTTCTACAGGACTAACCAGATAATGACAGCCTGGTAGCTGCGTGAAAGCGTGGAGGGACTTGGACACAACTCACAGTGACCCCTCCCCTTTCCCCATGTAATTTAGAGTGAACGTGAAGGACGCACACCATAGCAACTTCCCCTCCTCTACCCTTGTGAATGGAAGTGTAGGACGCCAGCCAAAGGGGCTACAACCACGTATGTAAAAATGATTTGTGAAATTTTCTTTCAGGTTTAGAAAAGACTGCTAAGATATAATCATCTGTTTATGTATCTTGAATAACTGTGTTATTTTCTTTGAATTTGTGTATGTAAAAATGTATTTAATGGATTTAAGATTTTCATAATTTTACATATTTTTATGTAAGGCAATATGCATGCCAAAGTGTTTCATTGATTTTGCTTAAATTTTGAGGGATAATATTGCTTAAGAGGCAGTGAACATGCCCGTAATTTAAATAATTAAAGTAGGTAATTAATTTCTTTTAATATTTCTATATGTTTACATTTCAATTTTAATTTTCATAGGAAGTTAAGCTGTACTCTTGCTTCCCTTTTGTAATTAAATTTTTTTTTCTTTCATTAACATTCAAAAACAAAAAAATTAAGTAGAGGGTGATGTAGGGAAGCATCCTACTCACGCTGTAGAAAATTCACATCAGTCTTTCCATTGTGTGCCAGCCAGTCCACTGTAACTAGCTCTGACGTCATAAATGTTGCGCAAAACTTTAAAAATCAAGAAAATAACCTAAAACGTTTCTGGAATGTCAGGAGTAATACTAAATTAATATGTGTTGAATATCAGTTCGATAACTTTAACCATTTTCGAAATTTGGACATTTTTCTGTAAAAATCATTGGCGCAACAGAAAAGAGCAACAGACTTATAAATTTATATTTAGATTCCTTTTTCATAATAATTTAATAGAAACAGTACTTTGGATCTCACAAATTAAGATTTTAGTTGAAATTCAATATTTTCTGGTTTTTGTCTTAAAAATTAAGGAAGCAATATAGATTAAGTAGGCTAATAAATAAGGCTAGGATGTTTATATTTAAGTAGAATGGAGATCCGCTATAACCATAAAGATGTGAGAAGTTTCATTTGAATAACTATAAAACTATAGCGATAGCGTATCTCCAAAGGGCAAGTTCAGAGCTCGTCTACTGCGTGCAGTGTAATTAAATTAATTCTCTCGCGCGAAATATTTAACTTAGCCACGTCAAACTTTTATTATGATTACTTACCTGTATGCTGAATGCACATTGCTGGCCGATGTGGCCATGCGGTTCTAAGCGCTTCAGTTTGGAACCGCGTGACCGCTACGGTCGCAGGTTCGAATCCTGCCTCGGGCATAAATGTGTGTGATGTCCTTAGGTTAGTTAGGTTTAAGTAGTTCTAAGTTCTAGGGGACTGATGACCTCAGTAGTTAAGTCCCATAGTGCTCAGAGCCATTTGAACCATTTTTTTGAATGCACATTTAAATTGAGAGCTTCATCGGCCATCAGCGAAAGAAGCTATGATTTATTCGGTAACTTAAAGTGGTGCATTACTAGTCCAGCGGCTAGTCGGGAGAGCCGATTTGATCAGGCGTTCCCTTAGCCGTCCACACCGCGGCTTTATATATAAGAACACTGCGCGAGGAAGAAAGGCCCCAGTTCTCTCCAGACGCTGAATAACACACCATCTGTGTCGGGAGTCGCGTCGCGTCGGTATCATTGCTATAAACGGCCTCGGATGCCGTAGTTAAGTTACTCGGGATATGCGTAACCATGAAATCATTTTCGAGTGAAGTGTTAATTCTGGGATGATTTTAATAATCTATCTTCAGTTTGCGTATGTCGTATTTTCACGTGCCGTCGCGGGACAGACATTCTACCATTATTTAGCGTGGCGTTTGATGAACATAATCATCAAATTATGGCGAGCATTCACTTAAACATTTAATTTGGACAGTTGTAGTTGCATCAGCGCATTAGACTCTGAACTGCTCTGTTAGTCAGATTGTGTGGATTCCTTTTTTTTTTTTTTTTTTTTTCTCTCTCATCTGTGACTTTCAGAAAATAGAGAACGTTTTTTTTTTTTCACGATCGTTTTTGATTATGAATCCCAGACAGTTTCCTAATTCCTCAGAGCTTTAAGCTGTAGCTCTAAGTGTATTTCTCAGATGAAGTGGCCACTAGGAATTCTAATTACAGGCTTCACGTTTTGCTAATCACTTTCTGGTTGCCGATATTGTAGTTAGAGAGCCAGTGTTGAGAACGGCAAAAGACCGCATAAATAATAGGAACATTTATATAACAATTAATTCCACTCGCCGCCCCACATATGGTTAAAACGGCAAGGAATGCATCTTTTCTACAAACAAAACATTTTATTGAATAACAACAACATATTTTCCACCCGCCGCCCCACACTATCACAAATTCCCTTACTATCACTATTTTGACCACTATTGGAAATTAACTGCCACAAAGCGAGATGGTTTCCTCTGAAAATACCACAGCTTACGGATTACATGATCGTTGTTTCCCTACCTTCAAAGCTACCAGCATGCCAAGTAGTCACTGATTTAATGCAGGAAACGCACTGAAAGCCTAGTTGCTAGTTTATTGTTATTCTTATAAAACGACTGGTAAAGCGTGCTATATCAACTACAACCACATCTCATAAATGACGCTGACACGGTAATAACACTCTTAACCGCAGTTGCAACCAAGACTAGCTTCGCCGGTCGGTTGCCCAGATGGCCTGCGAATCCCTCTGTACAGATTAATTGCGCCCAAGGAAGAGAAGCATGAATCTCTATCTTAGTGTCGAACATATAATTGTTTTTTAGTTGCAGAGTCTGCCATATGCATGTGTGTATGTTGCACATTTTCCAGTAGTCAACAAGAGCAAAAATCGACAATTTATTACTGCGTTACGTTTGCATTCTGGCCAAAGTCCTAACATTAATGATAGCTGCAATCAGTTTATCCATGATCCAGAATAAGATAAATTTTGTGAAAATGAAAGAGAGCAAATCTGAAACGCTTCTTTACTTCGTTCTCGGAGTTTCCGTGGCATCTCCCGATGTCTCCTCTCGGTCGAGGCCAAAATCTACGCACTCCTTGAGTTGTGCAGTTCGAGATTACACAACGTACGTCACCGACGATTGAAAAGGAAAAGTTTTTGAGAGGACCAATAGAATTTCTCTCTACAGCTACGCTTTTGCAGATTCTTAAGAAGGTCACCAGCTTCGCTTTGATCCACAAAACAATTTTAAAACTAGTAACTGCTCTAATACCGATCAAAAATCCCTGTAGTAATCTAATATCTTTCAGAAAGAGTCGGGAGCCAACATGCCGACTGGAGAACGTGCAGTGGCCAAGTGGCTCTAGGCGTTTCAGTCTGGAACCGCGCGACCGCTAGGGTCGCAGGTTTGAATCCTGCCTCGGGCATGGATGTGTGTGATGTACTCAGGTTAGTTAGGATTAAGTAGTTCTAGGTTCTAGGGGACTGATGACCTCAGATATTAAGTCCCATAGTGCTCAGAGCCATTTTTTTTTTTGAGAACGTGCATTGTTGATACTTAACTATGCCTCCAAACTACACTCCTGGAAATGGAAAAAAGAACACATTGACACCGGTGTGTCAGACCCACCATACTTGCTCCGGACACTGCGAGAGGGCTGTACAAGCAATGATCACACGCACGGCACAGCGGACACACCAGGAACCGCGGTGTTGGCCGTCGAATGGCGCTAGCTGCGCAGCATTTGTGCACCGCCGCCGTCAGTGTCAGCCAGTTTGCCGTGGCATACGGAGCTCCATCGCAGTCTTTAACACTGGTAGCATACCGCGCCAGCGTGGACGTGAACCGTATGTGCAGTTGACGGACTTTGAGCGAGGGCGTATAGTGGGCATGCGGGAGGCCGGGTGGACGTACCGCCGAATTGCTCAACACGTGGGGCGTGAGGTCTCCACAGTACATCGATGTTGTCGCCAGTGGTCGGCGGAAGGTGCACGTGCCCGTCGACCTGGGACCGGACCGCAGCGACGCACGGATGCACGCCAAGACCGTAGGATCCTACGCAGTGCCGTAGGGGACCGCACCGCCACTTCCCAGCAAATTAGGGACACTGTTGCTCCTGGGGTATCAGCGAGGACCATTCGCAACCGTCTCCATGAAGCTGGGCTACGGTCCCGCACACCGTTAGGCCGTCTTCCGCTCACGCCCCAACATCGTGCAGCCCGCCTCCAGTGGTGTCGCGACAGGCGTGAATGGAGGGACGAATGGAGACGTGTCGTCTTCAGCGATGAGAGTCGCTTCTGCCTTGGTGACAATGATGGTCGTATGCGTGTTTGGCGCCGTGCTGGTGAGCGCCACAATCAGGACTGCATACGACCGAGGCACACAGGGCCAACACCCGGCATCATGGTGTGGGGAGCGATGTCCTACACTGGCCGTACACCACTGGTGATCGTCGAGGGGACACTGAATAGTGCACGGTACATCCAAACCGTCATCGAACCCATCGTTCTACCATTCCTAGACCGGCAAGGGAACTTGCTGTTCCAACAGGACAATGCACGTCCGCATGTATCCCGTGCCACCCAACGTGCTCTAGAAGGTGTAAGTCAACTACCCTGGCCAGCAAGATCTCCGGATCTGTCCCCCATTGAGCATGTTTGGGACTGGATGAAGCGTCGTCTCACGCGGTCTGCACGTCCAGCACGACCGCTGGTCCAACTGAGGCGCCAGGTGGAAATGGCATGGCAAGCCGTTCCACAGGACTACATCCAGCATCTCTACGATCGTCTCCATGGGAGAATAGCAGCCTGCATTGCTGCGAAAGGTGGATATACACTGTACTAGTGCCGACATTGTGCATGCTCTGTTGCCTGTGTCTATGTGCCTGTGGTTCTGTCAGTGTGATCATGTGATGTATCTGACCCCAGGAATGTGTCAATAAAGTTTCCCCTTCCTGGGACAATGAATTCACGGTGTTCTTATTTCAATTTCCAGGAGTGTAGTTCCTAACAACTTCCTCAGATATATTCACAAAAGCAAAGCAGTGTAACAGTTCAAGGTCACATGGACAAAATAATATCAACTCAAAGAAGATAAATTCAATTATCGGCTTCTACTAAACCTCACCAAATATACTACGCAACACAGTTAAAGGATAACTTTTCCGAAACGCCGTAGTGACCACCCACTGCGCCGCCTAAGTGCGAAATTTTGCTCAAAGATACGTACAAACTTCTTCTGGAATGGTGCATAGGCTTGACACCCTGTGATGTCACCCTCTGCTGGACGACGCTTCACATAGCAAGGTGCCGACTATTCCGAAACAGAAAGGCTACAGCCCCTAAGTTTATGTGACGTGTAAGGTCACATTGCCACCAAAGTTCGTCACATATCTCACGGAAGGCCGTAACACTTCCTCTTGACCACATTTCATCCTTTCTTTTTTTTTTTTTTGACACCTCTGCTGTGGAGGTCAGAATTGCGACACTCAGTGTTGAAATCATGCGATTTTCTTCTAATTGACTAAGGAAAACATGCTACATACACCACCGGCTAGAACCGGCACAACAAGGCCACAGGTGGTAGCTAAATGGTGTCAATGAAACTGCGTCTTTCCCTGGGCGTCGATTCACGGTCGAAACGAAAGTTCGCAGTGCAACGAGTAATAGGAAGACGTTCTTCACAGCCTCTGACACTGCTGACAAGATTGGGCGTTGCAACGCTTCTTTAAGGACGTCGTGGGACTGCATTCACGTCGAACTTGATCACATCCGTTTGGAGTGCAGCGCGGTTAATTTTTTGCTCTCGTTTACAGGTTGGAACCACTACGGACTGTTCAAAACAATTCGACCAAGTTTGAACGTGATCGGAAGCAGCAAAGGATGCTCATGGTTTCTCAGCGCTTCTTTTTGTGCCTGTCCACCACCACTCCTATTGAGACTTTTAAAAATGTACCTGCACAAACAGAACCCGTGAAGTCCTAGGCGCCTAGGAAGACCGGCAACCCCTTCAACACAATCGGCCTACTATCAGGCGCAAGAGCAGCAGCGCCTTGAACTCTCGTCACGAGTTCTGTTTATGCAGGTACATTTTTTACTCAACAAATTCGATTAGGTGACACTACCGAACTAGGAGCAGGGCAGCGGGATCGGCGATTAGTAGGATCCTTTGCCGTTTTATTCACGCATGATCAATGTCGCGTCTTCCCCACCATACCACAGGAGGAAGCGAAACAGGAGGGACGAAAAAAGCATAACCACCCTTTTCTACATCGGATCACTTTCATATTTCGTCAGATGGTTTTGAACGGTCCCTAGTGGTTTCAACATGCTCACGAAGGCAAAAATTGCTGTCTGAAGGGACCATGTTTAGCTTGGATACAGTCCCACAGAGTCCTTAGAGAATGTTAAAACGCCCGAGAGTCTCAACAGTGTCAAAGGTTGTGTCAAACGTAGTGGAAAGCATCTTCCCATTCACTCTTTGCACTGTGAACTGCCTTATTGGACCGCAAAATGTATGGCAATCATCGCTCCAGGGACGTAGGTGGGTTCATTGCCACCATTTATGCCACTCCCTGAGGCGTGTTTGTGCCATTTCTGAGCAGCGGTGTGATTGGAATGTTTACCTCAGCCACTCGTAAGCGTGATTTGAACGCTGGGAGTCGCGGTTCTGGCCTCCGTCGTAGATGAGGTGAAATGTCGGTAAAAGGGCTTGTGACGGCCTTCCGACTGGGTGACTTCTAAGTTGTGGCCGTTTTTCGCATGCGTTGACACCTTGCTGTTTGCAGCGTCAAGTACAAGGGAGCCGTCGCAGGCCATCACGCTTTTGCACCATTACAGAGGAACGCTTTACGCACCTTTCAGTCGAATTTCAAACTGAAGTGTCGTAATGGGACGGAAATACGGCGTTCCGAAGAAGTAAGCCTTGAATAGTGGTGCGCAGTATGAGTACTTCTATTAAGCACTACCTCCTGCTAGCTAATGGCTTTACAATTTAACACGAAATCTGTATCTAACAATCATCTGCGCACCCACTGAAGCCTAACACTCGCCTGATATGGATTCCGAAACTGCATACAAAAACGCACTTCCGTTCTATCAGATAGATCGATTGATCTCTGAGGATCATTGACTCCTTACGTGAAGTATACAACTCCTCAGGCCCGCCGGCCGAAGTGGCCGTGCGGTTAAAGGCGCTGCAGTCTGGAACCGCAAGACCGCTACGGTCGCAGGTTCGAATCCTGCCTCGGGCATGGATGTTTGTGATGTCCTTAGGTTAGTTAGGTTTAACTAGTTCTAAGTTCTAGGGGACTAATGACCTCAGCAGTTGAGTCCCATAGTGCTCAGAGCCAGTCCTCAGGCCCCATGACTTGGCTCCTACACCGACAGCCGGCCGACTGAATGATTTATTTTGAGTGCTAGAAGCTCTACCGTTCAGGTCTTATAATCATGTGGGACTGGAGCTGAATAGTTTATGGTTCGTTCAAGTATGGCCGTTATCATAGGTCAACCCCTTCTTACTCTAAGAACACTGCAATGCAATGTGCTGCCTTCCGCCAGAACATCTTAAAATTGATAATGATACTGGGAGAATACGTGAAGTCAATGGAAACTAAAGGAATATTTCCTAAATCCCAAACGAGCACAACTTCAGAAAGCATTCTGCATCCCTCCTACAGAAGACTTTACACGAATTAAGGAAAAACCAAAGCATCGGCTCCAGCTCTCAGTAGGAGCACCTCTGAAAAACGTTGCCAGACATCGGATTTAGCGTCACTAACAAGCAAGATTATTTTCCCTTGGCTCTAAAGTGACGTCTACACTGCTGGCAAAAAAAAAAAAGTGCGACAGCAGAAAAAACAGCGGGCGATGGAGTTAAATTATTAAGAGTTGAAAGGTGGCTACACTGAGCCACAGCGCCAGAGATCGCGCTAGAGAGTATTGTTCCGCCGCCTCCACTGGCAGTGATTATTGAGATGTCGTAGTGGGCAGTGCTTGGGGAGAGCTCGTGTCAGTCAGTGCTTGTTAAGAACTCGTAGCAGAGAGTGTTTTTTGAGATGTGCTAGTAGGGAGTGCTTGCTGAGATGTGATACTGAAAAGTTCTTGTTGAGATGTGGTAATAGCGAGTCGGTGTGGAGATATATTGTAATGATTAGAGTGATTTTGGTCAATATATAAAGGTAACGAAACTTGATTTATTTTTCATTATTTAATGTCGTAAATAATGCTTCATTACAGGTTCAGTCAACAAAGCATCTGGCTTGTGTTCTGGGATTAGAGTGTAATTCTGGTTTTCTTGAGTAATTATGGTATTTCTATTTCCTTTAATTAATTCAGTATAAATGATATTTAAAATTTCTTGTGTTGTTGAAGAAGAACCGTGCCAGATGCGTACGTTGAGTCATACTTCCACACACAGAACAGTTATACTTGTGCTTTGGTTTCGTAGGTTTTATAGTTGCTGGGGACTTAATTAATTAATTGTGTTAATGAAAATTTCCATTTCATTCTTTGTTATTGTTCTATGCAGTCAGATAGCGTAATAATACTAGTCAGGGCCAACCGTTTACGATACTTCGTAATCGAACAGACAGCTACCGAATCAAAAAATTAAAATTATTTTCATTTCATTTAATTAAGCCCCCATGCACGTGGCGACCGCTGCTTCGGATCGTCCCTTGGAATCTTCTGATTGTAAAAATAGTAGACAGTATTGTTGTAGTAATTTGTAGTTTAGTAATTGTAGTCTATTTTGCATGTGTAGAATTGGTAATTGTCATTCTTCTAATGGTATTTATTTTGCAAAATTTCATTTCTGTTGTCTTGTCTACGGGTTTGACAATTAGTGCAATTATTTCAATTGTTCGATTAATCGTGTTTGAGGAAAACATTTCGTGTGAATGGTATTGTTGGAGATAAAGTGTCATTGTGTGTAATTTCATATAGTGACGAGTTTTGTATGTTTTGTAAATGATTACGCTGTCGATGAAAAAGGCAAAAATGATGGACAGTGAGAATGACGAAATTGTTGACATGGCGAACTCGCCAACACAGGACAACAGTATGATGAATAATGGAGTGGAAAACAATTCAATAAGTCGGGAAAATAGTCCGGAACCATTTCAAAATTTTTCTCAATCAGGAAATTCACAGAATACGAGATTAACGATAGAAGATTCTGAAATAGTATCGAACACAGATAGCTTTACAGCTATGACGAAGGAAACTGGTTTTGCGGGAAATGTTAGGGGCGAAAGGAGTTTCGAATCAGTTACTATGGAGCAGTTGATGAGTGCTATATTAAAAATGGAAACACGGTTTGGATCTGAATTAAAAACACAGATGGGAACAATGGAATCACTGGGATCACAAATAGGAACAATTAAAACAGAGATGGGAACTTTGAGATCTGAATTAAAAACAGATAGGGGAACAATGGAGCAATTTCGATCTGAATTTAAAACAGAGATGGGAACTTTGGAAACACGGTTAGATTCACGAATAGGGACATCTTTTAAAAATATGAAAGATGAGTTAAAGAAAGAAATCAGAGACGAAGTACAACCGATTTTGAATTCTCACAATAATAGATTAATTGCAGTAGAGATTAGACAAAGGGAACAAGATAGAGAACAGGAAGAAAGAGATCGCGTGATAGTTCAAAAATTTTCAGAGTTAAATTTACAACGTGCACACGATAAGGAAGAAATATTTGAGAGAATCGAGGAATCCGTACCAAATGACAGAATAAATAACCTAACACAACAATATGAACAGTTAACTACCAAATGTGTCAACACTGAAACCCGAGTCGCGACACTTACGGAAGACGTAGGTAAACAGAAAGAAAAAATAGGTGACTTATCGGAAAGAGTTGAGGAGATTTCAGATAAATTGACAAGTCTTAGTTTAAATGGGGATAGAGATTCAGATGATACAGCTCCATTACCACTTGCAGAAACCGAAGAGTACCAGAACATAAGTAAGCATCTTGAAAATCAGGGAAAATTTAATGAACGTGTTAAAAGGGAAGTTGAGGCATTACGAAAGCAAGTCAAACAAATTGAAGGGGAAATTGTAGGAAAAGACAGCAAAAGAAATTTGGAATCACAGATACCAGGGGGGTTTGGAGAAAATAATTTGTTTCATTTACGGGATGCAACAAGAGAGCGCCAGGCGCGCGAACTTGACAATAATCGACATTCAAACTGGGACAGACGCGGTAGGTCTTTGTCGCCACGAGGCGAAAACTTTGACTATAAACACTTTTTGACTGTTCGGAAATTTAAGATTTTCCGCAATTCTAAGACTGACATACATCCATGTTCATGGTTAGATCAATTTGCGTACGCACTTCCGCCAGATGTGCCACTAAGTCACAAACTGAAATTTATGTGCAGCTATTAAAGTCCTCAGGGGATTCACTACACTAAGTGAATATGTGCCGTAGCGTTCACAGGGCCCCGAGCTGTAGTGGTACTATTTCCCTTTTAGTTTTCTGCACCGCTGCCTACTCTTTCACTATTCTTTGCGTCTATAAAAACAATTCTTCTACTATCCATGTATCTAGACAGTAGGTAAAGATTAACCGGATTTGACTGTTTTACCCAAAAGTGACTTTGGAAATTACCGTTTCGACTTACTATATTTTCTGCAGCATTCATTCGTAATTTAAACGAAATTTTACCTGTTTATCTTCGTGACAATATTACTTCATATGTTGACGATATTCTTATAGCTAAACGTTCTTGGAGTGAGCACAACAAAATTTTGGATTCATTATTACGTATTTTTGCAAGAGTTGGTATTACAGTGAACTTGGAAAAATCTGAATTTGGTCGTTCTCAGGTGAAATTTCTCGGTCTCATTATTTCTACAGAAGGTATTTTTCCTGATCCAGAGAAACTAGACGCTATTCGTAATTATGCTGTTCCTTCCACAAAACGTGATGTTTGTAGTTTCCTTGGTGTCTGTAATTTTTTTAGACGCTTTGTTAGATTGGATGATTTGGTCACACCTCGTTTACACATTTCAGTTATGCACAATTTGGTCCCAGAAAATGCTTTCATAAATTACGAGAAAATTGCTACTTCAGTAATATGGAAAAACGTATTCGATCTGTTCATGCCAAATGCAAATTATGTCAAAGGCTAAGCCGCCACTATTTCTCACAGAGCACCGTTGTTTCCTATCATTCCAGCGAAATTAAAGGACATGGCTGCAGTCGATTTGTTCGGTCCAGTGGTTCGTTCTACTAATGGTTTTGCGTACATTTTCGTAGCAGTGGAATTGACATCAAAATATGTGTGTTTTACACCTTTACGCAAGGCAACACCTCGTTCAGTATCTAATGCTTTCATCAAACATTTTCTTAAAGAAGTTGGTCATGTTGATAAGGTTATATCAGATAATGGATCACAGTTTCGCTCTAAAATTTGGCTTCGTACTCTACGGCGTCGTAAGATTAAACCAATTTTTATTTCACTTTTTCACCCTCAATCTAATGCTTCAGAGAGATGGATGAAGGAAATCAATAAATTGTGCCGTCTTTATTGTCATCAGAATCACAGAACTTGGGATCAGTATCTTCATATTTTTCAAAACATTCTGAATGAACTTCCTAATGACTCAACTTCTTTACCGCCTCTATTGATATTAAAAAATAAAGTACCAACAAATCGCATTTCTGAAATAGCTCCTTTTCCGCCTTCACGGAAACTGCGGCATTCTGAAGTTGTCAACCTGGCTCTACAAAATATTGCGTCTGCGGCTGCTAGAAGAGAGAAATCAGCGAAACGTCCTGGTCGTTTAAAAATCTTGTCAGTTGGTCAAAAGGTATTAATTAAGTCTCATCGATTGTCTCAGAAAGGAAGAGGCTTGTGTCGCAAATTTTTTCTGCTTTATAACGGTCCATATAGAGTTCGCAAAATTATTCATGATAACACTGTTGAAGTAGAAACTCTTAAATCTCGGCGCTCTAAGGGAATACATCACATATCTAACGTTAAAATTTTTGTGGAATGACATACTTGTGAGAAACTAACAGCTACGTAAACACACGGAGAGTACAAGGATACCGCGCTGTGTTTTGGCGGCGGCACATACTCAAAGCAACAGTCAGTCTGCGCGCCGCACAAGGCAGTCGTTGACCGCAAACAATCACCTTCTACGTCACGCGACTACAGCTGATCGAGCGCTCAGTGCGAATGCACTGACAGACGTAAACAAATACACAGTCTAATTTCTCCGACTAAATTCTGTATAAAGCTATGGTGACTTTATAAATTATGTTATTAACGTTCAGTATTTTTCAGGATACGGTTGTGTAAAATATTTAAGACCTTCAGGTAAATTCTGTGCGTGTCTGACGTTAAGACGACTTGCTATGGAGAAAATTTCAGGAAGAATGTAATTTTTTTTAAAAAAAGAAGTAAAAAACCAAAAAGGTAACGATTAATTGAGTTTATTTTTTCAGGTAACATATTTCCACTTAGGTACGTACTTTAGACGTAATGTGCTGCTCGCGATTACGTGACTCATACTTTGTGCTAAATTTCATGTTCTATGAATTTACTTGTGAAGCGACGTGCTTGCGCACATTAACTGATTTTGACAATGAGTGATTAATGAATAGGGTTGTTACTTGTGTATATTATGCATCGCTTGGCTGCTATGCCTTTTCACTGATGTCATATTTTTTTTATTATGTGCCTGCTGTGCTTATTTATTTAAATTGTAATTGTCAACTGATTAATTGTGCTGACTGTGGTTATGTATGTAAGTTATACTTTGTGATTTATCTGCTTGCGCCTTCATGTTTACTTATTAAGGTTACATATGAACATTTATTTGCTTATGATGATATGATGATAATGGCCTGTTTATTATGTAAGATACATATTTGCTGCTTTGCGTATGGATTGCATATTTACACATTTCTGTTTGTTGTCATAACTATTCTTTAATTTGCTATATATAGAAATGCTGATATACTGTGTACGAACATAGAGTTTAGGTTACACTGTGGTATTAATTATAGACTGTTCGCTTGGCAGAGCCTCGTTGTAGGAATTGTGCTGCATCCATTTGTTGACATTCTGCTCTCTACTGGTATATTTACTCGCTATTGCTTGTTTTGCTTATGTTCAGTGCCTTACATTTTTAAGATAAGAAAATGAACTGCAGTAATTCGACGAACGACATTAGTACGAGAAACTTCATAGAAGCCACATGAGCTGGAGGTTTTATGGAAGATGTATAAATTTATGCTAATAGGAAGGAAGCTAACGACATGACACACCAACATTAGGTTTAGACCATTGACAGTTATTACACTGCATTCTTCGTGAGCAATTGAAATAGGAAGTGACACTTGACACAAGAAATACTCCACATGTTTGCTTCTGTTTGCCATGATTCTTGAAGTGGTGTACACACTGTGAAATATTATGATCATTCACACTCCGTAATCGTACTTAATTATTGAGAGTTATTCGAACTAAGTCTGTTAGAGGTCATGTACGCATTTCTTTGTTTATAATACATAATGAGTAGAAGATTTGGGTCAGATGGATTACACAGAGGTTGTGTGTGGACACTGTGTCTTCGGATTGTATGGGATGATGAATTGAAGTTGCACTAGGATTTTGTCTGTACTTGTTCGAGGAGACTGACTAGAGGGAAGAGTTGTTATGGAAGTGAAATGATATTGGTGCTGAGGTTTATATATATCGACGTATTGAAGAGGTATGATTGAGGTATTGAGATTATGTGAAGTTGATGATTATTGGAGTTTTCGTGGACAAGAGGTAAGGTAAATGATATTGATGTATCGACGTATTGAAGAGGTATTAGTGAAGTATTGAGATTATGTGATGCTGATGATTATTGGAGTTTTGGTGGATAAGAGGTAAAGTAAGTGAAGAGCATAATTTTTTTTGTTGGTCCATATGGAACAAGGAGGATGAAGATGGCAGACTAGAACACTCAAGTAGAAGGAAGATTGTCTACACACACACTTTGTTAAATCACTAAGCAGTATATACTTTTTTTTGGAGAGAGGAAGCAATTGCATATCTTGGGTCACTGACAGTTGTTCAGCAACCGTACATTTTGATCTGGCTTGGCAAACATTGGTCTTGACATGATGACTATGACGTTGACTAACTATTATTGACTGTTATACATTGCTGCCACTACTACTTGATACACATGATGAACATAAAATTTTGACAGAATTGCATTTACACAGTTAACACTATTCAATTACACAGTAGCACTAATGTGGATGAAAGATGAGTGAGTGTTTTTTTGTGTGTTTTCCTTTCCCTATCCCAAATTGGTACCAACCTATCTCCTAAATATTATTTTACTTGTTGTTGTGGCTTGCACTGACACCCATAAAAATTATAGGTTTACTGATATTTGTGTATTTGTAATATTTAATATGACAATTATCTGATATCATTTGTGTGTTTATTATGATTTGTATGTTTAGTGTAAAAGCATTGTATGTGTATTCAAACTATTGTTCATGCCTGAACTGTCTGATTAGTGATGGTGCTGCACTTTTCAACATGATGTGTGACATTTAGTCATGTTTAATTTCTGCTGATGGACAGTGTGATTAGTGAAAGTGAATATTATGGACTGGGGTCTGCACCTGCTCAACATTGCTGGGTGCCACTGATGGACTGCTTCTACTGAAAAGATGTCACCTGTTGATGTCTGCACCTGCTCAACATTGCTGGGTGCCACTGATGGACTGCTTATACTGAAATGGTGTTACTTGTTGATGTCTGCACCTGCTCAACATTGCTGGGTGCCACTGATGGACTGCTTCTACTGAAAATATGTCACCTGTTGATGTCTGCACCTGCTCAACATTGCTGGGTGCCACTGATGGACTGCTTCTACCGAAATGATGTCACTTGTTGGTGTCGGCACCTGCTCAACATTGCTGGGTGCCACTGATGGACTGCTTCTACTGAAAAGATGTTACTTGTGGGTGTCTGCACCTATTCAACATTACTGGGTGCCACTGATGTACTGCTTCTACCGAAATGATGTCACTTGTTGGTGTCGGCACCTGCTCAACATTGTTGGGTGCCACTGATGGACTGCTTCTACTGAAAAGATGTCACCTGTTGCTGTGTGCACCTGCTCAACATTGCTGGTGCCACTAATGGAACTGCTTATACTGAAATGGTGTTACTAGTTTGTGTCTGCACCCATTCAACATTACTGGGTGCCACTGAGGGACTGTTTCTACTGAAAAAATGTCACTTGTTGGTATTTGCACCTGTTGACCATTGCTGGGTGCTACTGCTGGAACTGTCAACTACTTGTTTTTTCTAAATCAGAAGCGTTTATGTGAATATTTGTATAAACTGCTTTTTTGTGTATTACTGTTTGTGAAAAGTTATGAGCCTCTTACCTGCACATATTCGTCATTGCTGACGCTATTGATTGAACTGTTTAACCACATAATACTTGTGTAAACTATTATGTAAAGTCACATGTATGAAAGAATTTGTATTGCTTACTGTATTTTATACATTAGGTTATTGAAAGGTCAGTGCAAAGCCAAAATTTTATCTAGTTATATGATATTTACGCATTAATATTATCTTTTATTTTTATCTGTATTTTTTTGACGAATTTGGTGGTATTTTCACCACCAATGCTGGCAAAAATACCATCAAATTCTAGCCGTGGAGGAAGGGCATATGAAAGGTGGCTACACTGAGCCACAGCGCCAGAGATCGCGCTAGAGAGTATTGTTCCGCCGCCTCCACTGGCAGTAATTATTGAGATGTCGTAGTGGGCAGTGCTTGGGGAGAGCTCGTGGTAGTCAGTGCTTGTTAAGAACTCGTAGCAGAGAGTGTTTTTTGAGATGTGCTAGTAGGGAGTGCTTGCTGAGATGTGATACTGAAAAGTTCTTGTTGAGATGTGGTAATAGCGAGTCGGTGTGGAGATATATTGCAATGATTAGAGTGATTTTGGTCAATATATGAAGGTAACGATACTTGATTTATTTTTCATTATTTAATGTCGTAAATAATGCTTCATTACAGGTTCAGTCAACAAAGCATCTGGCTTGTGTTCTGGGATTAGAGTGTAATTCTGGTTTTCTTGAGTAATTATGGTATTTCTATTTCCTTTAATTAATTCAGTATAAATGATATTTAAAATTTCTTGTGTTGTTGAAGAAGAACCGTGCCAGATGCGTACGTTGAGTCATACTTCCACACACAGAACAGTTATACTTGTGCTTTGGTTTCGTAGGTTTTATAGTTGCTGGGGACTTAATTAATTAATTGTGTTAATGAAAATTTCCATTTCATTCTTTGTTATTGTTCTATGCAGTCAGATAGCGTAATAATACTAGTCAGGGCCAACCGTTTACGAGACTTCGTAATCGAACAGACAGCTACCGAATCAAAAATTAAAATTATTTTCATTTCATTTAATTAAGCCTCTTGCAGAGTGTATACCATAGTAGGAAGAATACAGGTTTAAACTTCTGATTTGTGAGTATGCAGGGTGAGAAATTTAGTACGCAGAGTCGCCACCTCTGGCAGCAGCAATAGCTATAACCCGGCTAGACATCGAGTTGAACTTAACTTGTATAACATATCGGGTCCAGCAGAAAAAACAGCGGGCGATGGAGTTAAATTATTAAGAGTGTATACCATAGTAGGAAGAATACAGGTTTAAACTTCTGATTTGTGAGTATGCAGGGTGAGAAATTTAGTATGCAGAGTCGCCACCTCTGGCAGCATCAATAGCTATAACCCGGCTAGACATCGAGTTGAGCTTAACTTGTATAACATATCGGGTCCATTTTTCCGTGCAGCCTCTCTAACCGGCTATGCAAAAACCGCAACCGCGTGAGCCTAATCGGATCAGAAAATTAAAGTCATCGTTTTCGAAGCAATAACTGATTAGTGGGAAAAGTGCACAGCACGTTATTTTTAAAAAATAAATTTCTCCAAATATTTCTTGTGTAATTTTAGAATCATCTTTATAAAGTTGTGGAAATCACACACAAGGTAGACAGCGACACGTAGCATGAAATTTTGAATAACGTACAGCTAAGATATGAAATTATTTTTAAATTCAGTTACCAACCCAATTAGACAAACTCTGTTCATTAACCATTTAGTTATCAAGACAGTAATTATTACTTAAGTTATATGAGGAAAGTTTGGATTCCGGAGAAATTTAGGAACACGAGAGGCGGTACTGAGCCTACGACTTCTTCTAGAAGACAGGTTAAAGAAAGGCAAACCTCCATTTATTGTATTTGTGGAATTAGAGGTAGCTTTTGACAATGCTGAGCAGAATACTCTCTTTGAAGCTGAAAAGGTAAAACGTAAACTCCTTCCACAGGACCTGTCGGATCCAGCGGCACCGACCGGCCGCCGTGTCATCCCCAGCCCACAGGCGTCACCGGATGCGGATATGGAGGGTCATGTGGCCAGGATATCGCTCTCTCGGCCGTAATTCAGTTTCCGAGAGCGGAGCAGCTGCTTCTAAATCAAGTAGCTACTCACTTTGCCTCACAAGGGCTGAGTGTACCCTGCATGCCAACAGCGCTCGGCAGACCGGAAGGTCACCCACCCGTGTGCTAATCCAGCCGGACAGCGCTTAACTTCGGTGATCTGAAGGGAACGGGTGTTACCACTGCGGCACGGCCGTTGGCGAAGCTGAAAAGAATAAAATACAGGGAACGAAAACTTTGCAACTTGTACAGAAACCAGACGACAGTTGTAAGAGATGAGGGGCATGAAAGGAAGCAATCTGATGGAGTGAGACAGGGTTGTAGTCGATGCCCGGTGTTATTCAATCTGTACACTGAGTAAGCGGTAAAGGAAACCGAAGAAGAATTCGGAGTAGGCAGTAGGGTTCAGGTAGAAGAAATAAAAAATTTTGTCAGTGACATTTTTATTCTACCAGAGACAGCAAAGGACATGGAAAAGCAGCTGAACTGAATGGACAGAGTCTTGAAAGGAGATGTAAGATGAATATCAACAAAAGCAGCTCAAGAATAATGGAATGTAGTCGAACTGAATCAGTTGACACTGAGGGGATTAGCCTAGGAGACAAGAGAAAGTAGTAGATGATTTTTTGCTGTTCGGGTACTAAAATGAAGTAGAAAATATATAAAATGTAGACTGGTAGTGGCAAGAAAAGCATTTATAAAGAAGAAAAATTAATTAACACTGAATACAGATTTAAGTGTTAGGAGGTCTCTTCTGGAGTTATTTGTATGGAGTATAGCCGTGCATGGAAGTGAAACGTAGACGACAAACAGTTTTGACAAGAAGAAAATAGAAGCTTTTCAAATGTAGTGCTACAGAAGAATGCTGAAGATTAGATGAGCAGATTATGTAACTAATGAGGGGGTACGGAATAGAACTGGAGACAAAATTAATTTATGGCACAACTTGGCTAAAAGAAGGGATCGTTTGTTAGGACGAGTTTAGATTTTGAGGGAAGTGTGTGTCTAGGGGGGGGGGGGGGGGGCAGAGGAGGGAGGGTAAAAGTCGTAGAACAAGACCAAGAGATGACTGCAGTAACAGATTCAGAAGGATGTGTGTAACAGCAGTCATTCGAAAATGAGGCTTGCACAGGATGGAGCACCATGGAAATCTGCATCAAACCAGACCTTGGACTGAAGACTGGAATTGCAGTAGTCATTCGGAAATGAAGGGGTTTGCGCAGGATGCTGTAGCATGGAGAGCTGCGTACGATCAGTCTTTGGACTGAAGACTGCAACAAAATCTGAGAAAACGTGTTCTCACGAAATTGTTCACACACGAAACTAACTACATTACATTGTGAAGCAACAGAGAGACTGTATTTTCAGTGTGTGGCGACCAACTGCTCTCATATATTTGAAAAATGTCATCACGAATCTGTTCATAGGGCTAATGCCGATGACAGCTTTAACATGAATGTGTACACTTCACAGCACAGTTTTTACAGACTGACGACATAATTTGCATTACAAAATGATGACAGAGTACTGCTAAATTTTTTACCTCTCGACTATAAAGATTTTATATTTCGACTAACATAATGCTTTCAGATTTTTTATGAACCTGATGACGGTCAGATGAATGAAATTGGTTGTACAAATAAAGAATTTTATCAGCGGCACAAGACGGCAAGACGACATTTTTTAAATAACAAAGATATAGTTAAGATTTTTAACTACCGAACATGAAATGAAAGATAAATGGTGAAGTTCGGCATTCTGGTTAAGGGGGCCAATCGGGCCCGACCGACCGCCGTGTCTTTATCTGCCAATGGGAATGTAAATACTGCTCAGAGGGAGAAGGGCGAAATTGGGTAGAAGGGGCGAGGGGGGGGGGGGGTGAAAGGAAGGACATCCAGCCAACATACGCCAGTGACACAGTAACATGATGACTCTGTGAAGACAAGGCTAGGACAAGGAACAAGACTATCATATGTACTGTAATTACTTTCATTCTGCTAATGGTGATTTCTTCATTGCAAATACTGCGCCCTAGTACATATGCTATAATTATTTCATGTAACTGATACAAGTTAGCATCACATTCTACATTGGATAGTAAGTCCATCAGTCAGTGACCAAAAAGCTGATCACTACACTAAATACACTACCGGCCATTAAAATTGCTACACCACCAAGATGACGTGCTACAGACGCGAAATTTAACCTACAGGAAGAAGATGCTGTGATATGCAAATGATTAGCTTTTCAGAGCATTCACACAAGGTTGGCACCGGTGGCGACACCTACAACGTGCTGACATGAGGAAAGTTTCCAACCGATTTCTCATACACAAAGAGCAGTTGACCGGCGTTGCCTTGTGAAACGTTGTTGTGATGCCTCGTGTAAGGAGGAGGAATGCGTACCATCATACGATCACATTTCCGACTTTGATAAAGGTCGGATTGTAGCCTATCGCGATTGCGGTTTATCGTATCGCGACATTGCCGCTCGCGTTGGTCGAGATCCAATGACTGTTAGCAGATTATGGTATCGGTAGGTTTAGGAGGGTAATACGGAACGCCGTGCTGGATCCCAACGGCCTCGTATCACTAGCAGTCGAGAAGACAGGCATCTTATCCGCATGGCTGTAACGAATCATGCAGCCACGTCTCTATCCCTGAGTTAACAGATGGTGACGTTTCCAGGAACACAACCATCTGCACGAACAGTTCGACGACGTTTGCAGCAGCATGGACTATCAGCTCGGAGACCATGGCTGCGGTTACCCTTGACGCTGCATCACAGACAGGAGTGCCTGCGATGGTGTACTGAACGACGAACCTTGGTGCACGAATGGCAAAACGTCTTTCTTTCGGATGAATCCAGGTTCTGTTTACAGCATCATGATGGTCGCATCCGTGTTTGGCGACATCACGGTGAACGCACATTGGAAGCGCGTATTCGTCGTCGCCATACTGGCGTACCACCAGGCGTGATGGTATGGGGTGCCATTGGTTACACGTCTCGGTCACCTCCTGTTCGCATTGACGGCACTTTGAACAGTGGACGTTACATTTCAGATGTGTTACGTCCCGTGGCTCTACCCTTCATTCGATCCCTGCGAAACCCTACATTTCAGCAGGATAATGCACGACCGCATGTTGCAGGTCCTGTACGGGCCTTTCTGGATATAGAAAATGTTCGACTGCTGCCCTGGCCAGCACATTCTGCAGATCTCTCACCAATTGAAAACGTCTGGTCAATGGTGGCCGAGAAACTGGCTCATCACAATACGCCAGTCACTACTCTTGATGAACTGTGGTATCGTGTTGAAGCTGCACGGGCAGCTGTACCTGTACACGCCATCCAAGCTCTGTTTTACTCAATGCCCAGGCGTATCAAGGCCGTTATTACGGCCAGAGGTGGTTGTTCTGGGCACTGATTTCTCTGGATCTATGCACCCAAATTGTGTGAAAATGTAATCACATATCTAGTATAATATATTTGTCCAATGAATACCCGTTTATCATCAGCATTTGTTCTTGGTGTAGCAATTTTTATTGGCCAGTAATGTAGCTTCCCATGAGTGGCTAGAGCAAAAGTGCAAACTACGAAATTCACCAAAGAAAGATGTAGAATGAGCTGTTGAACAAGGGGCCACGTGTCAACCCCAGAGACACCGTTACATCTTCTCTGTGAGACGTGGGTAGCGGAGCGGCCGATGCAGTCCCGTCTCGTTCTCCGCCGCCCCGTCGCAGCCTCTTACATTCGCGCTCGAGCAGGTTGCTGTCGAGATGTTCGCCGGCGGCGTCTGAACCGGCTGGCCCGTGGAGCGCGCCGGCACTTTGAGAGCTGCCTAACTGGAAAATAATTTTACCTGCGCCGACCCTCTTGTTCACGCCGCCCTACATCAAAGACTTCCGAATTCAATCGTCTCTCGTGTTCTCTCCGTCGAACAAGGAACTGCGGCCGCAATTAAGTATGCGCTGGAAATACTGGGAGACGAGCTGCTCCATCTTTTTCCCGTCCTCCTCTTTTTTGGTGTATGTGTATGTGTCCACGAAGCGGAGAGCGGGACAGCCGTGCAACTACAGCCGATGGCTCTCTTACACGGCAGCATGAGCGGAGTCTCCAACCGATGCTCCGGCGCTGAAGGGCACTGTCCGCCCCCGCATCGGGCAGGCAGGTATCCGGTGGGCCCTACGTAATGAGCAGACTGCCGGAAAGAAACCCGAGACTGGGCAAACTTCCCCCGGCACCCGTGGGAGACGCTAATGTTGCTCCCCCGGCCGGTGGCTGCTCGGGCCAGACGGAGTTTGCTTTTCGAGACAGCACCACCTCCGCTCCTCTTTCCGTCGGAAGGCCGTTCCGTCCCGGAGAGACGCCGGTGTGGGAGTACGAGGAAGAATAGACGCGGGGGAGCGGAGGGAGGGGACGGGGGCGACGGCTGTCTCCGGTTTAAAAACCCGAACCGGCGTCTCTGAATGGAGCCGGCGCGTTCTCTTCGCTCTTTTTTTTTCTTCTCCCTCCCACGCGTGCTCCTTCTCTGTCTCCGAGTTCGAAGGCCACGGGATACAGGTGGAAGGAGCTACCTGCTGCATACCGAGGGCCATTGACGAGGGCACCTTTACTCGCGTTTCATCTGTCCCCCGAGGGGCAACCGGTTTGCAGAGACTCTTTGGTGCTACCGGAGGAAGTGGGAGGCTGCGGTGGCCAGGACAATAGGTGGGCAGCGTGCGAGCTCGCTTCTGTTCTGGGACCGGCGATGACAAAAGAGTGACGTTACGCAGGCAAGTGGAAGTACGCAACAGTTTCGTCCTCTGTGGAGCGTAACAGTGGATGCCTATTACTGCAAAGCAGTTATTATTCTTTCCGTCATACGTCATCAAAATGGTTTGATGCACCCCTTCACAAATTTCTCTTCTGTGCCAACCTCTTCATTCCAGAATAGCACTTGCGCTCCTGTTCTTCTATGATGCGTTAGATTATTCCAGTCTGTGTCTTGTTCTACTGTTCATGCCCTCTAAATCTCCCTGGACTGACACGGAAGCTACTCCTTGGTGCCTTAACAAATGTTCCTTCTTGCCAACACTTTCCACCTGTTTCTCTTCTCGCTGATTCTTTGCAGAACCTCCTGATATCAGTCCATTTCGTTTTCAGCATTCTCCTATACCACAAAATCTGAAACACTTCAATTTTCTTACGATGCTTTCAAAGTCGACGAATCACTTCCATACTGTGCTGTGTTCCAGACACGTATTTCCAGAAATTTCTTCCTCAATTTAACGCCAATTTTTAATCCTTCTAGATTTCTTTTGGCAAGTTATGCCCTCTTTGCCTGTGCTAGTCTGCTTTTCGCGTTCTCCTCGCTTCGTCCTGTATGTGTAATTTTGCTTCTAATTTGCATTCCTTCATGTCGTCTACTTTGTATGCTCTAATTTTGATGTTAATGTTGTCCTTTTTCCTGGGCCTCTCTTATGCACCTGGAGTTTTAAAAGTTTACGCGTTGTACAAAGCCACAATATTGTTAGAGTGACCACTGATGATGCTTTAAACGGAGGCACATTTGGTCGAAATAAAACCTGACCCTGTCGCATAAAACTGCACTATTCCAGCATTATCTGAAGTTCAGTTTATCGCTAATCTAATTTCTGCCACTCCTTATTACTTTCGAATTTTTTGCAGTTTACTCTCAACCAGCCGCGGTGGCCGAGCGGTTCTAGGCGCTTCAGTCTGGAACCGCGCTACCGCTTCGGTCGCGGGTTCGAATCCTGCCTCAGGCATGGATGTGTGTGATGGCCTTAGGTTGGTTAGGTTTAAGTAGTTCTAAGTTCTAGGGGACTGATGACCTCAGAAGTTAAGTCCCATAGTGCTCAGAGCCATTTTGAACCATACTCTCAATCCACAGCGTGCGCTTATTTGACTGCTCAGTCTGTTCAACAGATCCTGAAATTATGTCTTACTTTAGTCCAAGATAATAAATGCATCAGCGAATCATATCATTGATATCACCACGGATTTTAATCCCACTCTTGAACACTGTTTTGCTCATTGCTTCATCGACGTACAGAATGAACAGAAGGGGCGAAAGACTGCATACCTGTCTTACATTTTTAATCCGAGCACTTCATTATTGATCTTCAGTTCTTAATTTCGTCTTTGTTCTCTTACATCATTTATGACCCGTCTTTGGTACGTCTTACACCTATTTTCCTGGAAATTTCGAGCATCTTGCACAATTTTACGTGGACGAATGCTTTCTATAGGCCGACAAATCCTATGAAAGTATGTTGATTTATCTTAAGACTGGCTTTTACTATCAATCAGTGAAAGCCACTTACTACGCGGAAGGGAAAAGGTGCCTTCAAAATACTGAGCACACTGTTACGAAAAACTTGAAGTCGTTTGCTGAAAGTGCTTCCGACGGAATAAAATGCTGATGAACTACGCTTATATAATCTGGTATGTATGTTTCTTTGCAAGATCAACTTAAACCAGAACGACTTTATTTAGTATAAAAATATCATACAAAGGTTCAAAACGACTGATTGCAAAATTACACAGTGAAAGCTGTTTCTCAGATGTTGATAAAACTCCTGATTGATTAACAAGGGTAAATACATTAGTCACAATTGCGGAAAAGAGTATGGCGAAAGTTGTTCAGCCAAAAGTGCTGACTCAGTTAATGGATTAAGGGGATGTAGGAATCGATGCTGTTGTTACCGTAGTGATCATTCCGAAGACTGGTTTGATGCAACTTAATGCCATATATTCTTATAATTAAATGTTTCCCTGAGACTTTTAAGTCTCTTTTTATTATCTACGATAATAATCGAAACAGACGAAATGAATTAAATGTCTCAGGGAAACATTTAATGATGAGATCTGTAGGATCAGCAATGGTACAAGGACGTTCCATTATGTCCAATGCTGAGGTGTTCGCCAATATCGGAGAGCCCTGGCAGTAGTAAGAATATGTAAGAGAAAAATGAATTGAAAGTTTGTGTTGGGGAGGGCACTCAGCTTAGGTAGTTCGTGCTGCAATGTTGACAACCGTGCTGTGGTGTTGCAATGGTTAGCATTTCTGCCTAGCAAGCAAGAAGACCTGGGTTCCAGTCCCGGCCGCAGCACAAATTTTAATGTATTTCGTCTGTTTCGATCATTATCGCCATATATTCTGTCCAAGTCTCTTCGTCTCTCATAACTACCCAACCAACATCCATTTGAGCCATCGTAGAAGAAAATCAAGACAAGCATTGATCTCTTGCTCCATTTCCCCCTCCCCCCATCCCTCCATTACTAAATTAACTGTCCCTTGATGTCTCACATCGTATTAACCTAGTTCTAGTTTCACTCAGACTGCTCCATAAATTTCGTTTCTCTGCAGTTCGATTCAGTTATACTTCCATAGTTATGAGACATTTCACTAACACTGTGTCTAGTGAGACGAACGTAAAGAATAAATGGAACAGTTTGTGTACTGACTGGTCGGCGCACACACATTTAAGACCATTGTTAGCAACACTGTCAACCCTCCATATCTTCCATTTTTACTTCAAGTTCCTGCTACAGTAGGAATATTTAACTGCTACAAATCAATAAGCAAATAATGCATCTAAACTGCATTGTTTTCTGGTAACAAAAAATGGTTGGAATGGCTCTGAGCACTGTGGGACTTAACATCTGAGGTCATCAGTCCCCTAGAACTTAGAACTACTTAAACCTAACTAACCTAAGAACATCACAAACATCCATGCCCGTGGCAGGATTCAAACCGGCGACCGTAGTGGTCGCGCGGTTCCAGACTAAAGCGCCTAGAACCGCTCGGCCGCAGCGGCAGGCTTTCTGGTAACACTTTTGTCAGGAAAGTAAATATATAGAGCGCCGTAAGACTCCGCTGCAACAGACTACGACGGCCCAACGGTACCGACCGGCCGCTGTGTCACCCTCAGGCCAAAGGCGTCAGTGGATGCGGCTATGGGAGGGCATGTTGTCAATACATCTCTCTCACGGCCGTGTCAGTTTACGAGACTATATAGATCGCCTTAACTACGTAAAATGTACTGCTGATAGTTGTCCTCATAAACATGTCGCCGAGGGCTCACATTTACCGGACATAATTAGTCACTGCTTGTTTATCCTTAGTGCTGATGTAATATCAACTGCTCCGTATCTCAGTCTTGCATAGGTAGAAGTATGCCTGCAGAATGGAACGTGACGACTTTAAAAGTAGTGTCCTCTGTTAACTGCACTAGTAACAGAAACTGACGCTATTATCTACCTTAAGAAAGACATTTGCGAACTATACGCATCATTTTCAAAAGTTAGTGCAGTTTTGGGGATTATCGACAAGTCATTTGGAATAATACGTAAAGCAGAAAACCCAAAATTTTCAAATCTAGGTTGAAAGACTTCCTTATATCACATTCTTTCTATTCTGCGTTCATTCTTTCTATTCTGCATTGATGTTCGCGCTGCATCTTATTAAATGCTCTTTATAATTTGTTATTTATACGTGCAATACAAGTTCACATACGTCCAGCACCTGTTTTTGTACTATACATAGCACTATATGTTCCTCCACTTCTGTTTAATCCACACGACTCTGAGCAAACTGCTCTGTGACCTGTTTTTTATGAAAAACCAGTCTGCATTGAAGAAGAGATTAAAGCTTTAACTGTTATCAATGGCATAGCTTCCCTCTTGACGTATCCCAGCTGTTTCCCTTCTGCGAATACAATGATTATGACGCACCTGTTGTCCAGATGTGTAGTTTATTTAACCTGAAAAACACAACATGTTTCGAGAAGACATATCCCATTATTAAGTTCTATAAAGAAGGAAAAGTGTTTTCCTTGTTTATAGCACCTGATAATATCTTCTCGAAACATATTGCAGTTCTCAGAGTAAATAAATCTGGGCAACTCAGATTATTATCTGCATATTGACATAGTGATTTTGTTGCAATGTGGCAACGCATCATATAACCTGTTTTCTTCCTATCCAACAGTGAACCAGTATCCGTGTTACACTGTCAACACTAGCTATGCTTTTCTCATCTAATTCTACTTCCTCCCCTTCATCTCTGATCCTAAACTTTCCTTGATGTTTCTAGTGTTTCCACTGACCAATAAACTTCTCCACTGCATTTCAATCCTTCTGTACCGCTTCCATACATTCTGTTAGACAACATAACATTTCCCGAGGGCATAATGAGGAATTACTTTAAAAAAATTAATAACAGTATTTTTTCATAAATTCCATGTATTTATTACTGCATAAATGATGACTACTGTTATTACTAGCCTATTATTATTATTATAGTTTGTTATTCTTATTATATCATCAGAAAAACGCATCATTATCGATTTCGAATTATTACCTAGTTATGAACACATGTTACGTTTGAAATGAAAGAAAAGCACTCTAGAAAAATAGTAAGAAAGCAAATAACAAATAAAATCAACTTGTTTACATATGTATATGTAGTGCTAATCGTTGTAGACTGGAACGCTTTTCGGAGTTGCGCCTCTGGCCAGCCCTGTAATAGAAGTTTAATACATATTAGTCAGTTTTGAAATGATTGCGTTCGCTTCATTTGTGCTGCAGTCTTTTTTGAAATTACAAAAATTTCTCTGGGAAAGTAAGGCTTTCCCAAATGCGATAAATTGTTGCAGCGTAGGCTATAACATGGTCCTGTTCGCAGGTACAAATATTCTACTCGAATTTCAAGGTGTTACAGTCGGTAAAATTTGTCAGTAATGCATTTAACAGTCTATCTCTCACTCCTTACTCAAGTACACACTAATGATCACTAATCGAAATCAAATTAAAAGAAGTATTATCAAAAACCAGCTACAAGTTAAAAACGTTTTAAAATAGAAACTAACACAAGTTTCAATTTTCAAGACAGGGAAAATTGGTAAGACATTAAAGAAACTCATTTCATTTGAAAATATCACGTGATTCATCTTAGAATACCTCCTTCGCTTTCAAGGTACAACATGGTGCACCATGACAAAGTATGGCTTAAGCGTCTACATATTATGTGACTAGCTGTAAAAATACGAGTATACAGAATTGTACTCACCATAAAACTCTGTGGCTGAAGAATTGACACTATCCCGCAAATAGCTGTAATATATTCTAGAACAATTAAATATTTAGAACGCGTCATATTTACAAAAGCTACACGGTACACAAATTCATGACTCACAGCAACAAAAGTAGTAATCAGTCACTAGACTGAAACACCGATCAAAGAACACCATCATCTAGGCACAGCACTCTCCCCTCTCGAATGCGTCACGTAGTAACTCGTCATCCGAAGAGGCGCTCACAGTGTAAAGCACGTATACATGGGAACAGAAGTAAATTTGGTCTGTAATTTAGTTTCCTTGTACTTTTTATAACCTTCTCTTTAAACAATTTACCTGATTTGTTTTTGGAGAGCGTCCATTTTGACCAAAACACGATTTTTATTTTTGGTTCTGTTTCACAAACATGATTCGCTGAAGTTTCAGCGTCATCCGTGGATTTTTAGTTGTTGTGGTCTTCAGTCCTGAGACTGGTTTGATGCAGCTCTCCATGCTACTCTATCCTCTGCAAGCTTCTTCATCTCCCACAGCTTACTGCAACCTGCGTGCTTCTGAATCTGCTTAGTGTATTCATCTCTTGGTCTCCCTCTACAATTTTTACCCTCCACGCTGCCCCCCAATGCTAAATTTGTGATCCCTTGATGCCTCAGAACATGTCCTACCTACCGGTCCCTTCTTCTTGTCAAGTTGTGCCACAAACTCCTCTTCTCCCCAATTCTATTCAATACCTCCTCATTAGTTATGTGATCTACCCATCTAATCTTCAGCATTCTTCTGTAGCACCACATTTCAAAAGCTTCTATTCTCTTCTTGTCCAAACTATTTATCGTCCACGTTTCACTTCCACACATGGCCACACTCCATACAAATACTTTCAGAAACGACTTCCTGACCCTTAAATCTATACTCGATGTTAACAAATTTCTCTTCTTCAGAAACGCTTTCCTTGCCATTGCCAGTCTACATTTTATATCCTCACTACATCGACCATCTTCAGCTTTTTGCTCCCCAAATAGCAGAACTCCTTTACTACTTTAAGCGTCTCATTTCCTAATCTAATTCCCTCAGCATCACCCGACTTAATTCGACTACATTCCATTATCCTGGTTTTGTTTTTGTTGATGTTCATCTTATATCCTCCTTTCAAGACCCTCTCCATTCCGTTCAACTGCTCTTCCAAGTCCTTTGCTGTCTCTGATAGAAATACAATGGATTTTTAGTAGCTTTCTATAAAACAGAAAAAGTGCTTTTTGCTACTTATACAAACATAAATTTGAGTTTCTAAAAAAGTATTTACATGTTTGGAACACAGACAGTTTCATATGTCGACCTTGTTTCCATATGCTGTTGCATTTTTGTTTTTTTGTTGTTGTTTTTTGTTTTTTTGTTTTGTTTATTATTGAAGTTGGGTTGTTTCACAGTTTGTCATCTGTAACTATATAGAACTTAATGTAGAACAATTATTTACTTTGATATTTTACTTCTTGGAATTTATGCTAGCTAATGTTTGTGAGTTTGTGTGATGTGTGTGTATGTGTGTGTGTCTGCAATATGTTTCACTTACTTTTCTGTTTCCCCCGTTACGTACAGTGTGAAGGCCTGCAGTAAGTAACTGGTGATGAATTGATAAGAAGTCGAATCCAATCCCACTTGCTTGACACGGAACTGGTTGATACGCATGTAATGAAAAGCTCTACAAGACCGGTTCGCGTGTCCATAAACTAGTATCCATTGTGTGTGTATTATTACTATCATTAGGTACTGCCCACATATTATGTATTTTGTAAAATTGGCTCCCTAAGGATGTCTGGTTACATGTAAGAGAGAACCTGAAGACCCTTATTCCGCCAGATGAAATAAATAAGCGGTAAACAAAGCCGGACACGCCCATGTCTGGAGGTGCACGTCCCCCTGAACGAGTGCGGAGTGGAGCTGCAGGCTGGTGCTGGGCGAGCGCCGATTCCAGTGGAGCGGACTGCCTCCTCGCAGCAGTGCTGGGGAGCGACACGACGCCTCGGCTGGCCCAGCCCAATGGGATTATTGTTGGCCGGCATTGTGTGGAGCCCGCATTCCTGGAGCAGGTGCGTCCGGAGCCGTGTTGGTGCGTGCCCGCCTCTGTGTCAGCGCGTGCGTTCTGGAATGCGTCCCGGAGGACCGCCGACGCAAGCGTTCTTGCTCCGAGGTGACAATGGGCAGGGCACGGACGCGGTGGTTCGTATCAGCACCTAGAGGAGGAGGAGTCGCTCCGCCGTCACCTCTGCCTCTGTCTACACGAGGATGCCGAACTCAGGGCTGCTGGTTCAAAACTCAGTCAGCAAAATTTCGGAGGTTGTTCCTGGATATTTCGTGAGTATTTTCGTACTGCAGACCGATGTTCTCCAGTGTCGCGTTGCAGATTAATTAGGTTTCGTGTAATTCCTATCTATTTTATCTTTGTATGGGTACTACGCTGAAAATATCTGCGCAACAGTCCAAATATGTTCCGTGTGTCTTGTCTGGAAACGACTTTGTTCCATTCACTCACTGCTTGTTGTTGACGGTAGTAATGCCCACTCTGCACTTCCTCTTCGCATTCTGTACTACTTGGTCCGGTCTTTAGTGTATTTCCTCGCAGTGACACTTGTACTTTGACGGTGTTACACTGCAGTATGGAAAGACTTATTGAAGAAGGGTTGGTCAATTTCCATCTGCTATGGACTGTAAATTCACACAGGAAACTGAACACTCAGTGATAAAAATGTACAGGTTTCGCATGAGGGTTGTTGGGTTACCTGTGTTTTGAGTTGTACCTTCTGGTGATTGTAAATTACAGGCTTTTTCACTGTTGTGACGGTGACTTTAAAAAAGCAATAATTTTTGCAGTAACGAACCTAATAAATCATAATTACTTTATAACTTTGAAACGAGACACCAGAGTCTGTATATAAAAAAAAACTCAGAAAACGACTCTAAACAACATTCTAAGTTTTGAAGATAGATTTCAGGTTCACCCTCGATATCATTAAGTCCTTCAGGTATGGCCAATGTACGACAACAATACACAAATCTATCAAAGTGCTTGCTTATTTTGCCGTATAAAGTCTGGAATGTTGACTGAAATACACTCTCTGAATACCGAGAGCGAAATGTTACCTGCAATAATTGTAAAGAAATTGTAAACATAACATCATTTTAATGTTTATTTATTCATTCTTAATCCCATTTATTTATTTGATGTCTTAGTATGAAAGAAACGTGATATAGCTCATTAGACCGTGTTGTATTATTTTATATAAATTTAACAGTTTGCAGTTTGCGTTGGTCCACTAGAAAAATAACTACTTGTACTAAAATTTTGTTGTCAGGAGAGTAAAAAGTGAAAAGAGTTTGTCTGTGCTGTGACTGGGTCATGTAATAACAGACGGGCGCCAACGAGGCGTTAATTAATCGGAAAGTTATAATTTCGCAGAAGCAGAACCGGTTTCCATCGTGGTGGAAGTTGGGGGGACTTCAAGAAGAAAAGGGAAGTGTTGTACTGGGACGGAGGGTCAGTAAAAGCCTATGGAGATGGACAGAACATCGAAGTTCCAAGAAAACTATTGCACCAGCATTGTTGCAGTGAAGGAGAAGAGATCTGCTTCTAAGAGTTCAGTGAAGAAGAGGAGTCGCAAGAGATGAAAATTTGGACGAAATAAAAAAGCAACAAACACGATTTTCAAATTAGACTTACTACGAACCAATTCATAAGACAAAGGGAGTCCAACAGCAACGATAGGTCGAGAAGTGGAGAGACTGAAGCAGTCTCATTAGAAAAACGCGTATATTGTGGTTTCGCAGAGACTACTGAACAGTCAGCTGTTCGTTTTAGTTTAGAGAGAGACCCTGAGGTACGCCAGCACTTACGACTGCTTTTCTTATCAATTATTTGATATACTGAACTGTGATCAGCTTCGATGAAGTTAATCCGTGTGAGGGCCAAAGTGTACAGTATTTGAGAATGAAAGCTAATGAAGTGATGATTCGCCAGTGAATTATATTAAGAAGCGGTAGTCCATTGTTAAATTTTAAAATATCGTCGAAATATTTCAACCGAGCACATTCCAGACGCGTATCCTCTCTAAAATAGTTTTACAGTAAGACAATGACAACTGCTCAGATTGACGACGCATCGGAGCGACGAGGGTAATTTGGTATCTTTCAAGTAAATTTCAATTGACAGCATCCTCCGTATGATCTGTTCACATGAATCCCCAAACATCTGCAAAGCAACCGCACCAGAGGTCATATGTAACAGCAGCGGCACCAGGTGAGAGAAGAGAGTATTCCAGCGACTTATCTACATTGTAAAACAATATTTTTGTATCAAGTGAAGACGACCTCGTAGCAAAATCGTAAGATTTGTATACGACTCGAAGAAGGGTAGTATTAAATCAGTTAACGAGTAGGAGTAATGGAAGATTTAATGCAGTTAAAAGTTGTTATCGCACTACGTAACTGAATTGCGAAACATTATTGCTTGAAAACAAAATACCATTCCAAACGGTTACAGCAACATAAAATACGGTCATTACAAAGTGGTTTGTTTCGCTGAATACCTTCATTTGCAAAAGCTCATATTGACTCATACTCAATGAAGAGGATTGAAGCTACACAATACCACAGGATATCGTAGAAGTTTCGCAGTAGCCCTTTTTACTGTTTCTCCTTTGAGTTTTAAGATTTTGTGAGGAAGTGTTTTCGCAAATTTCCACAAGTCACATTTATGTATGCATCACCGAGTTTCCTTTCCCAAAACTATGTACATTCACACACAATTAATAGTTTGACAGACAGCCCTTATTACTTCTCTCATTGCGTAGCGTACAGATTAATCAGTGTACGTTAACGGGGAAGATTTGCTTACACTGTCTTAGCTTCATAACGTATAGGTTTACTAAATATACCAATATACAACGATATTTTCTAAGAAAATATAAAGAAACACTGTACCTTTCAAGTAGTTGTGTATACACTGCGGTGACAAAAGCCAGAGTGTATCTCCTAGTATCGTGCCGATCTTCTTCTTCCGGGTATAGTACTACTCGAAATAGTATGGACAAAACAAGTCGTTGGAAACCTTATGCAGAAATACTAAGCTATGCTGGCTCTATAGCCACCCATAATAGCGAAAGTGTTGCCGGTGCAGGATTTTGTGCAAGAACTGACCTCTCGATTATGCCCAATAAATATTCGCTGCGATTCTGGGTGGACAAATCATTCGCTCGAATTGTCCTGAATGTTCTTCAAACCAGTTGCGAACAATTGTGGCCCCGTGATACGACACTGTTGCTTGGGAATATGAAGTCCATGAATGGCTGCAAATAATCTCCAAGTAACCGAAAATAGACATTTGCAGTCAATGATTGGTTCAGTTGGACCAAAGGACCGAGTCCATTCCATGCAAGCACAGCCCAAACGATTTACGAAGCTTGCACAGTGACTTGTTGAAAACTTGAGTCTATGGCTTCGTGGGATCTGTGCCTCATGCGAACCCTACCATATGCTCTTCCCAACTGAAATCGGGACTCGTCTGACCAGGCCACGGTTTTCCAGTTGGCTGGGATCCAACCGATATGATCATGAGCCCAGGAGAGGCGTTACGGGCGATGTCGTGCTGTTAGCAAAGGTTCTTGTATCGGCCGTTTGCTGCAACAGCCCATCAATGCCAAATTTCACCGCACTATCCTAGCAGTTACGCTCGTGGTTCGTCCCACATTGATTTCTGCGATTATTTCACGCAGTGTTGCTTGTCTGTTAGCACTGACAACTCTACATAAACGCCGCTGCTCTCACAAGGGGAGGCCGCCAATTGTGAAATTCAGATTCGATTCATACTGCGCATAATAAAAGCTCATGGCGAGAGGTGTAATGTGGCAAAGCACCAAGATGCACTTCTCAGCCGTTGTCGAGAAAATCGACAGTTAAAAGAAACCGTTGCGGTGAAATACTCTCTACGATTTACAATTTCCTACAGCGTCGTGACGCAGCGGTAAGCGCTCGGGTTCGCAATCCGAAGGTCGCCGGATCGAATCTCGCGGCATGCAACTTTTTTTTAGTATTTGTTTTTTGTAATTCAAATATATATATATATATATATATATATATATATATTCCCGGCAATCAGTTGCAACAATTATGCATATAATAAGTCGTTGAAAGTCGTTTGTCGTGGAAAAAGAAAAACTGGCGACTTCGAACATGATTATGTTTTCCGCAAAACATAGTTGTATTTCACAAATGTTATTAATTGTCTTCATAATGTTTACACGTGTAGTTAACGGAAGACGTAGAAACGATATTCCGAAACGAATACGTATAGTGTAAGTCAAACGTTCGAATTAGAGACCCACGATATATATATATATATATATATATATATATATATATATATATATATATATATATACGTTACATACCAAATTAAGTACAAAATGTCCTGTCTTATACCCTACTGCAATCGCAAATTTTACAAGGGTTTAGTAATCTGTGGTTAATGATATCTTTTTATAGTAGAAATAAAAGAAAACAAATATATATATTTGAATCACAAAAAACAAATACTAAAAAAAAAAGGTTGCATGGCGCGAGATTCGATCCGGCGACCTATGGATTACGAACCCGAGCACTTACCGTTGCGCCACGACGCTGTAGGAAATTAAAAATGGTAGTGGAGAGTATTTCACCGCAACGGTTTCTTTTTACTGTCGATTTTCTCGACAACGGCTGAGAAGTGCATCTTGGTGTTTTGCCACATTACACCTCTGGCCATGAGCTTTTGTTATGCACAGTATGAATCGAATCTGAATTTCACAATTGGCGGCCTCCCCTTGTCAGTCGTGAAGCGCAGGCCGTCATCCACTGCGGTGTCCGTGGTGAGGGGTAATGCCTGAAATGATATTCTCGGTACACTCTTGACACTGTGGATCTCAGAATCTTGAATTCCCTAACAATTTCCCAAATGGAATGTCCCATGCGTCTAGCTCCAATTACCATTCCGTGTTCAAGCTCCGTTAATACCAACGTGCGGCCATGACCACCTCGGAAACCTTTTTAGATGAATCACCCGAGAACAAACGACACCTCCGCCAATGCACTGCCCTTTTATACCTTGTGTACCAGATGCTGCCGTCATCTATGTATGTGCATTTCGCTGTCCCATGAATTTTGTCACCTAAGTGACATAAACTACTCTGATTTTATATATTTGTATTGTTATCTTACATTTAAGTTTGTATGTGATTGTCTTATATTTCCGGCACTAGATCAAGGTAGGAGTCAGGCTAACAGCGAACAGGTCCGTACAGATGCATCAGCATCGTATTAAATTAGTTTGGTGAGGCTGAGGCAAGCGAAAGGTGTGCCACTCTGAGAGACTGTTCCAGCACGGAGCGCTCAACAGATGCATCGCATAGTGCGTATGTACGAGAGGTTAGTAACAGCACTTCATATCTTAACTGATTTGCGTCATAGCTTGGCTATTCATACAGTGAACAGTGGTTTATAATACAGGTTTTAAAACTGTTTACATCAAACTGACTGAAATGTCCAGCGGTTCGCTGTAGCTGTATTTGTTCAGCTCATTTATAACCTCACGCAACCGGTTTCGCACCTTTTGTGATGCATCCTCTGGTGCAAATATCAGTGAAAAGTAGTTTTTAAAATTAATGCAGTCATCTGAAATATCCTAAAATACTGAATGTCTAGACATAAACATAGAAGAAAATATTACACATCAAGCAAGGAAACTGGTGTGGATTACATACGCCTCACTTAGAAATGCAATGTCACAGGTCACAGAATGCCGCAGTGTAACAATTGGTCTGGGTTGGTAAAGGTTTAGTATGTCTCAATCGGAGGTATTTGTACGACAGTGTCCGAACAGTACTAAAATAAATTTATATGTAGTATGAGGACATTGATCAAGTGAGTGACAATTTCGATTTTATTAACTGTGTTGATACATTTGTTCGTACTGCTATGTCTAGAGTCAAAAAATTACAAATAATAAAGTGCTTGCTCTCTGTGAGAATGTGTGGACATGTCATCTCCGTTTGATTCAGTGGTCAGGAGCCATGTGTTGTGAGCAGTGATAAGGCGGTTCGAATCCGTGACTGGATTAAAATGAAAATATATTTGTCGGTTTGCTCAGATGTAGTGTTGAACAAAGTACAGACAGCCGCCAGGCGCTCAGAGACACCCATCGATCATATACAGCAGCGAACCTTAAGTAAAGGTAAAGCAGTATTCAACCCGAACGTTGGGTTGAATACAACCATACCATGGTCATATTGGAGATGATACGCCCTTGTATTCCTCACACCTCTGTAGTGACTGCCCCAGCCAGTTTTTGGTGGACCATTAGTTTCACGTGGACTGCGAGCAACGACCGGAGGTGACATTTCTTACACTGACGGTCGCTGAAGAAAAAGAGATGATAAGTAGCAGAAAGAAGCTCTCAGACCAACTAAGGGTCTACGGTCAGAGCTTTAGATCTGTAGTCTGTCCTTTACCCTCTGAGCCATCGAGCAGTGGTCTTTGCAAAGAGTTACAGCTATATGCCAGAGCAGGACTCGAGCATGGGTGACTGCATTTTGTGGGCACTGTGCTACCATTTTGCCATCTGAAAAAGCCTATTTCAAAAAGTCTAAAACTCTAGAGGGTTTCCCACGACGCCCTGAAAACTAGCACCAAAGTGACAAAGTATATAAGTATATGGTGAAGAGTACGACTTAACTACGACTTCAGGAATGATGGTGCGGAGAACCAAACGGCTACAGTCTCGAGAAGGCTTTTTCAGTTAACGGAGAGGTTGGTACAGCAACCAGTATGTATGTTACGAAGAAACAAGCAGTCTTGGTTGCACTGTTAATTTTTTTATTATTTTTCAGTGACGCGTTTTACCTTTATTTAACGCTTATGTGACCATATGTTATATTTGTATTGGCATTTATCAACATCCCACTGAAGTGTATTGTATGACTTAGATGCAGTAATTGCTTGGCAATGACAGGAAACTAGTAGCATGGCATGACCTCTGCATCGGGTGGCGTGAGGGGAGGCGGGAGAGGATGAGTAGGGGCGTAGACTTTGGTTTTAGGGAGATACAGGTACGCACAGTGTTATTGGCTATAGTACTACTTGAGACTCTCAGAATTGGTATTTGGAGCTCTCCTGTATACTCTTATTCTTTCCCACTACAGCGATGTATTTTTTATATACAGGGTGTTTCAAAAATGACCGGTATATTTGAAACGGCAATAAAAACTAAACGAGCAGCGATAGAAATACACCGTTTGTTGCAATATGCTTGGGACAACAGTACATTTTCAGGCGGACAAACTTTCGAAATTACAGTAGTTACAATTTTCAACAACAGATCGCGCTGCAAGTGATGTGAAAGATATAGACGACAACGCAGTCTGTGGGTGCGCCATTCTGTACGTCGTCTTTCTGCTGTAAGCGTGTGCTGTTCACAACGTGCAAGTGTGCTGTGGACAACATGGTTTATTCCTTAGAACAGAGGATTTTTCTGGTGTTGGAATTCCACCGCCTAGAACACAGTGTTGTTGCAACAAGACGAAGTTTTCAACGGAGGTTTAATGTAACCAAAGGACCGAAAAGCGATACAATAAAGGATCTGTTTGCAAAATTTCAACGGACTGGGAACGTGACGGATGAACGTGCTGGAAAGGTAGGGCGACCGCGTACGGCAACCACAGAGGGCAACGCGCAGCTAGTGCAGCAGGTGATTCAACAGTGGCCTCGGGTTTCCGTTCGCCTTGTTGCAGCTGCGGTCCAAATGACGCCAACGTCCACGTATCGTCTCATGCGCCAGAGTTTACACCTCTATCCATACAAAATTCAAATGCGGCAACCCCTCAGCGCCGCTACCATTGCTGCACGAGAGACATTCGCTAACGATATAGTGCACAGGATTGATGACAGCGATATGCATGTGGGCAGCATTTGGTTTACTGACGAAGCTTATTTTTACCTGGACGGCTTCGTCAACAAACAGAACTGGCGCATATGGGGAACCGAAAAGCCCCATGTTGCAGTCCCATCGTCCCTGCATCCTCAAAAAGTACTGGTCTGGGCCGCCATTTCTTCCAAAGGAATCATTGGCCCATTTTTCAGATCCGAAACGATTACTGCATCACGCTATCTGGACATTCTTAGTGAATTTGTGGCGGTACAAACTGCCTTAGACGACACTGCGAACACCTCGTGGTTGATGCAAGATGGTGCCCGGCCACATCGCACGGCCGACGTCTTTAATTTCCTGAATGAATATTTCGATGATCGTGTGATTGCTTTGGGCTATCCGAAACATACAGGAGGCGGCGTGGATTGGCCTCCCTATTCGCCAGACATGAACCCCTGTGACTTCTTTCTGTGGGGACACTTGAAAGACCAGGTGTACCGCCAGAATCCAGAAACAATTGAACAGCTGAAGCAGTACATCTCATCTGCATGTGAAGCCATTCCGCCAGACACGTTGTCAAAGGTTTCGGGTAATTTCGTTCAGAGACTACGCCATATTATTGCTACGCATGGTGGATATGTGGAAACTATCGTACTATAGAGTTTCCCAGACCGCAGCGCCATCTGTTGTTGACAATTGTAACTACTGTAATTTCGAAAGTTTGTCTGCCTGAAAATGTACTGTTGTCCCAAGCATATTGCAACAAACGGTGTATTTCTATCGCTGCTCGTTTAGTTTGTATTGCCGTTTCAAATATACCGGTCATTTTTGAAACACTCTGTACTTTAGATTTGTATATTTATTCATCCTGGTTATTCTGGCTATTACCGTAAGCTTTTCATCAGCGATGTTTTAGAACATGGATCATCTACAGTAACTGCCTTGGCTTGTTGTTACGACAAGATTTAGTTATTGAACATTGTCGTAGCTCACAGCGTGTAGGTGCCATCTGACGAGAGCTGCTTGCACTAGTCTTAGAGGCCTTGTATGTTTTCATATCCAGTGTGACGTGTGCAACCAGAATATGCGCTACACCTCAGGCATGCTTATGATGTAAGTCCTTACTATAGCACTGACCCCGTTTGGGTTGCATTCGACTGCACCACGTGCCGTAATAATCTGCTGCTTTCTTGTTACTTCCAATGTGGGTTGTTAATTTAGGAACAAATCAGGTTATATATTTTTCAAAAATACCTTTAGGTCATATTTAGTTTTATTCTGTTTTATAGGGCACCATGCAGTGTTTTTAAAGATTTGAGAAGGCCATTTACCTGCTGGGATATTTTATCCACGGGATCCGATGCACCTATCGCTACCACATATCAGTAAGTTGTTAAATATTTTCTTGGTAATACGATTTCACTAAATGGGGTCACTCCACCATTATGAAATTCTGTATTTCTTCCGTAGGCCAGTCTGAAGATGTATAAATAAAGATGAAACGCATCACTGGGAAACAACAAAATGTTTTAATGCTGCAACCAAGACTGCTTGTTTCTTCATACCAGTTTCGTGAAGGTCCGTTACGTGTACTTCGATAGCTCAGAACGCCATGTATGAATGTTAGCAACCTGGCTTCGAGACCCGTCATGCACACTCATTTAACACGCCGCTGCAGTGCGTGTTCTGTTGATCAGTGAAGAATGTCATCGGTGGTGAGGTACTGTCCCTCCTGGGAGGGGAGATGTTTAACGGGCTGTAGACCAGCTGGTCCTCCCGTTGGCAAGCCTGACCTGCGCTGGGTGATGAGTGGGCACGCCACGGTGTCAGGTGGCCACGGGGGGTCAATTAGTGCTAATAGAGCCCGAGCCCGCCCGAGCCGCATCTGCCATCAGTGGGCCCTAGGGAGGCGGTTGTGCCAATCGTCAAGGTGGCCTGCGTCATCGGGGGTTACTCACCGCCAGCTGATGATGAGTGCGCCTACCTGCTGGCCCTGGTCACCTCTCACCGCCCAGCCGAGCCTTTCCCCAGCAGGTCGTTCCGTTGTGAAACGACGACGGGGAAAGTCGTCAGAACTGACGTTCAAGTATGTGAAGATATGAGGGAGGATCGGAAAGTAGCGCACAAGCATTTTTCTGTCCCCAGGTACTGCAGCTGGAAAGTTGAAATTTCACTACGATATAGTTCGAAGTTTGCGCTACACAGGGTATTACGTTTCCATCCGCAGCTCTAGCGAGAGAAAGCTGAACTACGAAACAAAAATGGCCTTTACGTTACTGTCGTTTACTTGTGAAGACTGACGTGTGAACTGCGAACCTTATCGGAGCAGTTCAACATTTCCTTGGGGTCAGAGTACAATAATTCTCACGACACGTTGAAATTTTATAAAGTTAGTGCTCGCTGGTTGCCTAAGAATCTGACGGACAACCAAAATGGCCAGATTTGGGTTGGAAGTGCTCCAGCATCCATCATACAATTCGGACTCCATTATCGGACTTTCATCAGTGCGGTCCCTTGAAGAAAATTACTGGCTGCCCAAAGCTTAGTAACAGAGTGGAAGTGAAACCAACAGTCAGCAGATGGCTTCACTCTAACCAAATGGACTTCTACCTGCAGGGCATATTGAAACTGGTACCACGATGGGAGAAATGTGTCGAGAATATTGGAAATGTAGAAAAGTAGGTAAAAGAAGTAAGTTCATTTATGATTTTCTTGTTTTGTCACCTATTAAACTTTGTGTTAGTAAAATTATTGTGCTTTACTTTCTGATCTTCCTTCGTACTGAAGTATTTTTAAACGATAGGAATATCCTATGTTTTCGGACAATGTTTCACGTTTTGCCTGCTCAGTTTCTTGCAGATTTCGAGCAACTCTCGGTTTTATGAAGCTGTCTGCCTCAACTCCATCTAGACACCAGACAAATTTGCTTACAATACTTCTTTTACAATTGGGTTACAGTATATAGGAGAACGCATATCAGTTAACACAATCAAGAAGTCGCTAACGACCACTCCACAAAATATATAATACTTATTTGGGGTGTTCTTCAACATCTGACCATATTCAGCACTTTAATACGACTTGTGTAATGAGGAAAGGAGAAAATTTAATCTCGGATGATTATAGCTAGTGATAAATGACTATCAAGCGATGGGGTAGGTGTCCCGGCAGGCCGCTGCCGACGTGAGAAAATTAGGTGAGTCTGTTTTTGACTACTTACATGTAACTTTGCTGATGTTATACTTGAACAGTATATAAAGAAGAATCAGCGAATTATTCTTTGACAGTAGTGAGAGGAAATAATGGTTCCAGTTGGCTGCCAAAATAAAAAATGGCGTATTTATCAGATAATGGCGAAATGGAGCAAACCCTCATAGGTCTTTGGGATAAATACCCACAGCTTCATTAATGTGACGACAATTCTCTAATGATAACACCCGCAAAAGATGACGCTCAACCCACATTGCGTGACATTATCGCATCTGAAAATACGATTCCGCTGCCTAAAATAAAGATTTAGAGGAAATGTTCTAGGAAAGCATTGAAATCTGTGCTTCTAACGTCGACACCTAACAACGAACGAATAGAAGAAGAATGTTTGGAAAAAGGAAGGCTTGCTACTGAGAAGGAAAAAAGTGTCAAAGAAAGAAAGGAGCGTGCTGCAGAAATAAAACGACGTAAGCTAGATTTCGTTACATCAACGCCAAAAATAGAGGAAAGCGGTCAGTCAACTGATTAATATTCAAAGTGAGATTAAGAATTTTCGCGTTATGACAGTAGCTCAGATATAGATTGGGCCTGCTATTGGGCGAAAAAGTATCCGAAGAAGAGGAAGAAGAAAAAGAGCTCAGGGCTCCAAAAAAAAGTAACATCTCTCTGTCACTCAGTTTCACTACAGTAAGAGTGCAGGGACACACCAAAGACTATCATTGCATTTTAAGTATTCTTAATATGCAAGCATCCTTTCTTATCAATGTTTATCTGAAATGAGACAAAGATCAGTACGGGGCGCATCACCCCATTTTGTGAAGTAAAGACCAGAATCCATTTTTTTTTTGCTAAATTATAACTTTCTCCGTCATTAATAATCAGAATCAGCTGAAATTTGGAAGGGGTATAGATACAACCCAAATGCAGTTAATGCAATTTGAAATTGCAGGAGTACCTATTCCTCATTGACCACACTATTAGGAAAATGGAAAACTGCGGGTCTTTACCTCCAACTACCCTATGTATATTAAAATTCACAGGAACTCTGAATAACCTCCAAATCAACGTCAGCATGACAAAACAGATTAAATTCCATCATATTTTTGGCGTCAAATGAAGTGAAAACTCCCCTTAATATATATGGGAAGGAATCGTCTGGGGCATTGGTGAAGGAACCATCTCAGTATGCACGTATTGTGACTAAAAGAAAGCACTGAAAACAAACACAGCCGGACAAATAATTGAGTATTGTTGTCACCGAGAACAAATTCAGTATCTTAGCTACAACGTCATCTCACTCGGTGAGTTTATATGACACAACATCTTCCTCAGTCTGGATAATTGCCATGTTGAAAATGGAGTTTAGTTTGGGAATACGACTTGTCATTTTTCTGCGTTTCGCTTGAAACAAACAAGGTGGTCAGGGTCATGCATATCACAGTCGTCGAGTTAACTGTAGCACTGGTTCGTTTAGTGAATGCGAAAGGATTTTTATTTATTTGAGGTAATACAAGTCCTCGGAAACAATAATGAGGCAATATAAGTCAAGTTCTAATATATGTAGCAGTTAGTGTCACATTTTTAGTTTAATATAGTTCATTCTACGATAAATCAAGGTACATTATTTTTTCAAAATAAGTGTATTATATTTCTTTAGTCCTACAACTACCTTTCTTCTATTATATCATATCGGTGTTCTTTTAGTGTCACAGTAAAGGTCATAGGTTATCACTCTGCTCGATCTCTATCGCTTTACATCATCTCTGTCATTTCTTATTGCTGTCATATTACACCTGTATCTACTCAAATTGTTCGCAAGTTACTGTACAAAGTGTGGCGGAGAGTACATCGTACCAGTGTTAATTATTCTGTATCATATTCCACTTTCATACTGAAAGGGGAAAATCTGATCATCGGTATTCCTCAGCGGGCGCCCTACCATGTATCGGATTCACATGGTCACCACGCGAAGTACGTGGTGGTTGGCAGCCGAAATGTCAACAGTCATCCTCAAATATCAGTTGTCTAAATTCACCCAAGTCGGTTTACCAGGAACAAAATCGTCTTTCTTTAAAAGGTCCCTACTCATATTCCCCGACGACATTTGTAGCTATTTTCGTGTGGACCGTACTGTAATCGGGTAATATCTGGGTCACCATTGCATTTATCTACATTTAACGAGCGCTGTCTTTCATTACGACGCATGGAAATTGTGTTCACCTTTCTCAGAATATACCCAGGGTCGTCCAGCGACGATACTTTCCTGTTGGCACCAACGTCGTCAATGGAGAAATAACACACCTAACCGGTTGCAAATAATTGTTTAATGCGTTTACCTAAGTTTCGACACTTCTAAGGATGTCTTCATCACAATAAAACTTTAAATGCCCTATGGAATAACACATACAAAAATAACTTTGACAGAAACGTTAACCAAGGTAAAAAATGTATTAAAATACAAAGGTTACTCACATAAAGTTAAACGGCGAGAAGACAATATGCAAAGTTTAGAGCAGACACGCGTAAGTCAAAAATTAGCAATTGAAAACGTTGCAGCCTTTGGTACGTATAGCTTCCAAGAAACAATATTAAACTAATCGGCCCAGTGTCTTACATTGCTGCTGCGGAAACAAGACACAAGTTGCACCGCCTGTCGGACGCGGATAGTGAAATATCCCATTTGAGACATTACAGCAGCGACAATCGAATTAAACAATAGCTAATTATAAGAAAACAAAATTCAAAGGACGAAAGTTTAATGTATTTACGATGTAGTTAAGTACATGACCTTCAATTACTTCGCTTTACTGAAATGATCGTTACTTAAAGTACAGAGTGTTGGAGAATTTTTACACAAACAGCTGCACGGTCCAAAAAATGTGCATGAAGGAAACTTTAGTGGTACACATCTATATGAGATTGCAAGAAAAAGATGTTTCGGAACTAGAGGCAGGAAAATATAGTAAAAAGGTAAAGGAATAAAAAATCCGCGAGTAGTGGATTGGAGCCATTTAAAAAATGTTTTGGTACATAATTGTAACTTCGTTGAGAATGAGGCCATCGTTTTTAGAAATATGCTTGAAAATCACCAGCTCTTGGAGTACGTCAAGCCTGTGAGCTTCCTTTTCTCTATGTAACATAGAAATTTCTTCAACATTTTTCGGTTTGTGATCGGAAATTAACAGATGATCAACAAAAGTGGAATTATGTACATTAGTACCTCTTTTTCCTAATACATGTTCCTTATACCTGGCACTGAAAGATGTTCCAGTTTACCCTATGTAATAAACAGGACACGTATCACAAGTGATTTTATACACTTCTGAACTGTGTGCAGGAGCAATTGTGAACTTGAGATTTTGTATTTAATGACGTTAGACCCCTACTTCGCTCCCTTTGGACATACCCGACGCTATGTTTACTTCCGGTGATATTCGCCGTCTAATATAACGCCCTGGCTCCTACCAGTCAAATAGCCACCGAACCAACTGTATTTTCGAGTAGATAGTCGGTACGATCACCTCTTTATTATTAGTTACAGATTCATTACAGTGAAGAATACGTTCGGAAATCTTGCCCATCTGCATCTACCATTTACATGAAGTTACACATGAATAAGCCAATACATTGATTTTACTACATAAACAACGTTTACTCATTTTCTTATTACGATCTTCAAAAGTATATAGTTAAGAAGATATACTGTGAAAAAAACTGCACAAGAGGTAAAATGCATACGCTCGCAATAAATTGATGGTGGAAGATTATGATCAGCGTCTATGCCCTAAATTACGACGCGGAAGAAACATGATTTCTTGACACCAAACTACAGAGACATTCATTTTGAAACGTTCTTTTCGTTATTTATTTCCCACTGAACAAAAACACAAGACGCCGCCATCCTCCTGGATATGGTCGAAGACTTCTCCTCTGAATAGACGATGAGTTAGAAGCCATGAAAATGTCATTTTCGTTTATTCAGCCATCAACGAAGCTCAGTTTATCTTGAATATACTGCACCCACACACACACGCACGCACACACTCGGTACATCGCTCCACGCTCCTGTTAATCGCATCATCTTGAACACTTACTGTTACACTTAGGGGTGCTGGCGCATTGGCAAATTTCAGTTACGTTGCGATTTAAAAACCGTGTACTATTTTAATTCTGCGATGCTGAAATATTTGGTAAAAAAATCCTTGGGAGGCGCCGGAACGCCGTTTCGGTGTGTTCCGGATGAAATTAAGCCTTACAACGTAATGTGTAAATCACAACGGCTGCACAAAATTCGAACTGAGCTCCTTCCTTCGTCACTGTGGTAGTTCCACATGAGTACATACAGAACACATGCAGAACACATTCACTTTTCTTTTCTTCAAGGACAAAAATCCATTATTTACTTCCTTTCATCCTTAGTTTCCTTCTCCTCCGCACGAAGAAGTATGTTGCATCGCAATTTAAGTTTAAATGTATATTTAGTTCTCATTAATCTGCGTTCCATCTTCTAGGTAAGATTTCCCATATTGTTTGTCTTTGTAAAATGCTTAACGTAATTTCCCAGACAGTCTATGGGACGCCAGCAAGACAGCTGGACATCGTGACCGCAGACAGCGCCATTACCAATAAATGACGCCACGCGGGTGGGAGCTCAGATTTTCCCCGCGAACCTCGCATGCTAAGCACCTGTTTTTATACGGTGGTCGGAAGGTCGTTTAGACTTCACCAACAGCTGTTTTTCAGGAATTTGCATAAATTATCTCCTTTCACGCATTCTCCTCGGATCCTCGTAGGAACCTCGCCATGTAGCTCTTTTTCTTTCTTTTTGCGTCGTTTAAGACTGTAGACCCTCGCCTGTGGTACGTCTCCACCTGCTCCCGCTGCTCGGTGGTCTGGCGCGAGGGCGGACGTGACGTCACGGCATCCCACTTGTCCGCACCTTATTAAATACGCGCGCCTGCTGCAGCTTTTAGCCTGTAATGTATTTCAGATGTAGCAGGCCCCCGCAATTATGAAAATTAGCGTCCAGCCGGCCCCTTCAGTATGCAGATTTCTCTCGCAGTGTGCGCGCTTTCGCAGTTCTGGGCAGTCGGCGCGTTCCTTAGTCCGCGGCTGGCCCGTTAGGCCCCTGGGAAAAGCTGCCCACGGACAGCTTACATATGTAAAACACTTCCGCGCCATTAGAATTTCTTGTCCCGATTCAATCACACCAGTCTTAATTCACGTGAGCGCTGTGCCGCATCTGTTGACCAAAGTTGTCGCAAATAGATCAAAACGAACGACGGGCGAGAAAGAAAGTTGCACGAAACGTTTATCGCCCGTCTCCAAATTGCATGTCTCCGCGGTGTAATTTGAATAATGGTAACCACCCAGAAATGACGTCACGTGATGTGTGACGAAAAGGTCTCGTATATATTCCGGAGTGTGAGGCAAGCTGTTAAAGCGACGATTATGTCATTACTGACTGACTCATACGTCTGTGCTAGACGAGTATGCAAAAGTAAATCTCAAGTAAAGCGCCGTTGTTAGAGAACTGCATGTATAGCAAGAATGAAAGGCTTGAAAAAAAAAAAAAAAAAAAAAAGAGAGAGAATGTGTTTCCGAAAGTCTTTTAATTTCTGCGTTTCATTCAAAATTAATGGTTTCTATCTAAAAACAATTCTTCGCTATTTTCAGTGGCATCAATCTTATTTTAACACCTGTATTTTGGAAGTATTAGTAAAGTTTTCATCTATGTCTTGTGTTTATCATCTATGTCTTGCATTTATATGTCTAAAAAATAATATAACTTTGTGTAAGCCAATTTTTGCGGTGTGAAGTGTCGTCATAATTCCTACTGATTTGACACGGCTCCACCAACTTTTCCTCTCTTGTACTAACTTAATCTCTGGGTAGTGCAACACCAAACGTTCTCCATTATTTGTTCTGTGCATTCTGATTTCTGTCTTTAAGCCCTATACGATTTCCTCTAGTACTATGGCCGTCTTTCCTTGATGTCTTAACGTATGTTGTACCATCTACGTAATTCCTTCTTCTATTTCGTGTTTTCCATACATTCCTGTCCTCGCCGTTTCCGTGGGGAAACTTCTCACTTCTTATCAATCCTCTAAATTTTCAGCTTTCTTCTGTAGCAGCACGTTTCAGACGCTTCGATTCCGCAGTTCGTGATTCACATCCGTACAATGTTTCACTCCAGAGGCTCATTGGCGAACATTTCTTTCTCAGATGAAGGACTATGTTTGGTAGTTGTAAACTGTAAACTGGGAAAGCTTGCTCTCTCTTGCTGTCCCACGGTGCTTCTTATATTTTCTTTGCTTCTCCCGCCACCGAGTTTGGTGTTCAGTTCGTCATTAATTTCTTTCAGCTGCTCCTTAATACTTTCATCTTCCTTTTGTTCACTGCCGCGTGGGATTACCCGAGCGGTCAGGGCGCTGCAGTCATGGACAGTGCGGCTGGACCCGGCGGAGATTCGAGTCCTCCCTCGGGCATGGGTGTGTGTGTTTCTCCTTAGGATAATTTAGGTTAAATAGTGTGTAAGCTTAGGGACTGATGACCTTAGCAGTTAAGTCCCATAAGATTTCACATACATTTGAACATTTTGTTCACTCCCAAACTGAGTTCTGCGTTCAACAGATGGTTCATGACATTCGATTCATCATGTTCGACACAGTGTATAAATCTTCCTCACGGCATAGTCTTCAGCGAATATTATCTTTGTATCCTCTTATACTGAATTTTAATTCCGCTCCCCGACGTGATACACCTGTACATATGGAAAAGTAGAGGACAAAAACCTCATCTTTGGCTTGTCTACTTTTTTACCAGAGCATTTCTCTAGTGGTCTTCGTTTCGTATTATTCTCACTTCGTTCTTGTACCTGCTATATTCTGGCCGTCTGTAAGTGCAGTAAATACCTGTTTCCCTGGGAATTTTAAACATATTGCAGCATCTCAATTTAATGAAAGCTTTTTCTGAGTGGACAAATTCTATGAAGTGTTGTGACTTATCTTTACTCTGGCTTCCATTATCAACCGTAATGTCATAACTTTTGCTAAAGGCAAAAGTATTGCAATTTAATCGAACCTCAATTATATTTTATTTAATCATAAGTATTTTCTTTAGTTTGCGCAAGAAACAGAAAGGAAATTAATTGATTTTGTGTTTCGAGTACAACTATTCACAATCTCAAGAAATACCTTATTTTTGATATGATTTATAGCAGTGCATCACAGTATTAATTTTGGTGCGCGCACTATTGTTAAAATTTCACTCACTCTGATTTTACATTGCTCGTTTTAGCGTTATAGATTCACGGAAAACAAATTAAACCACGCTTAGGACAATAAAATGTTTTCATAACTCCGGCTTTATTATAATTCCCATATGATAAAAAACTACTTTGTTTCTTGGATGTGAAAAGTTCTCTTACTCTACTATATCCTACAGAAATTTTATTGCGAGTGGAACATCTGATTGGTTTTAATAGATGAAATCTCGGATAAAACTAATGGGGGCACATAGCTAATGTGCTACCGAGCCTACTTGTAACATTTTACTTGCTTACTATTATCTCTGTTAAAAACTAGACATAGCCCACTGTAAGGTCGTCTTTGCTTATATTATCAGTAGAAATGACGCCAAGCCAAATATTTTGAGGAAGATCACTCCATAATTAAGGCAAAACCCAATAAACTCTTACTGAGATGGGAGCACTTGATGCATTACGACTGGAGTCATTGTGAAATACTTTTCCTTCGTGATGTAAGTAAAACAAATATAAATTACAAAAGAAAACCTCACATAAATAACAGTGACAATAATCGACACAGGGCCCACAGATGTTCCGAACATAAACTAAAAGTATTCTTGTCGAGCATCTGTCAGACTTACACGGCTCTCTCGAAACACCTTTCCATAGAGAAAAACCCTACTACGGGTGACTGGCTAAAGGCGTCCGACCTAATGACAGATAGTACAGGGTGCTGTTATATCGTAAAGACACTGCTTGAAGCTGTACGAATTTTCATGTGAGCATCATTAGAAACACACAAATTCACAAGAGCAACATCCATAAAAATTCTGAAATGGGCTTATTAAGCTTGGGCATCATCATTTGTTGCAGATCGTGGTTGACGTTTCACATGTGGCTGAACACTTCCTGTTTCCTTAAATAACGCAACTACCCGGCGGACGGTCTGGACACTTGGACGATGTCGTCCAGGATACCTAGTAGCATACATATCACACGCCCGTTGGGCATTTTGATCACAATAGCCATACAAAAACATGATATCGACCTTTTCCGCAATTGGTAAACGGTCCATTGTAACACGGGTAATGTATCACGAAGCAAATATCACGTACTTGTACGTTTGTGACTATTACAGCGCCGTCTATCATAAAGCGAAAAAAGTGGTCCAACTAAAACATTCATATTTCTTTACGTACTACACCAATATGTAATATAAAATGGGTGTTCCTATTAAAAAAAAAACGCAGTTGATATCCGTTTGACATATGGCAGCGCCATCTAGCGGGCCAACCATAGCGCCATCTGGTTTCCCCCTCAAGCTAGATGAGTTTCGTTCTTTGTAGTTTTTTCGTTTGATCTTATTTCGTGAGATATTTGGCCCGGTCACGATCAACGGGCCACCCTGTATGTGCCATAAGGTGTCGACAAAGAGGGGGGTGGGGTGATAGTGGGGGGATGGAGCCAGTCTGCGTTCTTCAGAGAGAGTCTCTCAACGCTTAGATCTTCACAACATGTATGCTAAATTTGTCTCTTTTATGACAAAATAGTAGTTTCTTCTTGTTGTAACAAAAATTAAGCAGGGGAGCGGCGCGTAACTTTTGCTCTTTTATATTTATAAATAATAACAGTATTTGGAATAAGTATAGTCTTTGGGATAAGGGTAGCTGTGGAAACGAAGAGCAAACATTTTTAATAATGAGCCGAACGGCTTGTTATTATAATTATGAACGTGCGATACATCTTTGTAAATACATTTACATGCACCACTGCTATAATTTCTACTTTTTAACAGTAATAATTACATTTACCCGTTATTGGAGAGAAGATTATTGGGAAGTACGAGTACAAAATACAGAGAACTAAATAAATGCCAAACGTATATGTTAGAAAGTAATGTTCGCTTCTTACCTGGTATATCAGCAAGACCACAGTAACCTGTTACTGAATTTTGAGATAACTGCATTTCGTACTTTATGTAAGCACGTTATACCGTAAGTCACGGTTCAAAACGACAATCGCATATACGTTTGTCGTTTGGGGAAGTATATCTATCCGCTTAGAACAGTTAACTTGTACAACAGGCTGACACAATGTACTACCGCAGTGGCCACTGTTATTATATATGTTAATGCTGCACACAAATTATCCACTTAATAAGAAATTTAAAACAAAAACCTGTGTTTGTAATAAGAGGATACGAAAAAGGAGTCTTGTTATTCGTGACTAATAAGTTAGCTCCGTAAAATATAAGTATGAAGGTGGGCTTTCATTATGCTCTTTTGGTTATGATAGTGAAAAGCTCTATTATGTTAAAATTTTCCACGAGTAGTAAGTTTTAGCGCAAAATCGGTGTGCAGTCGCAGAATCCGGTCAAAAAAAACCATCTTTTTAGTTATTCCTCATTCATCCCAGTATGTTTGTGTTGAGAAAAATGGACGTTAACTTGAGAAATAATATGTACGATGCTCACTTATGATGTTCGTGACGAAATGCTTCACTCGTTCTTTTGCCATTATATATAGTGTCATGACCAGAAAGGTGGCGTTTTCACGACACATAAAACTGCATGTTACGTCACTTGCACTCTTGAATACAGTCAACAAGACTACCACAATAATTTCGCCGTTGGTTCGGTAAGAAAGAAGATCTCGCATAGGAAATGAAACAGGAAGTTCTTTACAAAGACTTCCAGTCTCCAATTGAAGAAATTAACGACGGCCAACCATTTCACCTTGATATACTTCCTCTCAGGACTGTTATTCTGAAATTTGGATAGAGAATTAATGTTCAGAGAGAAGAAATAAAAGCTTTGTTGATTTGCCAACGACATTTTAATTCTGTCAGAGAAGGAAAAGGGCTTGGAAGATCATTTGAACAGAATGGATACTGTCTTGAAAAGAGATTATAAGACCAACACTGACGAAAGTAAAGTAAGAGTAATAAAATATACGAATTACAATTTTGGTAAACATTTTTGGAATACAGTGATCAATTAATTGTTATATTTTGATTAAAATTCAGTCTTGATCACGTTATGTCTGTTTTAATGAGTAACCGGTTTCGGTTTTTTCTATAAAACCATCATCAGACCCATTGGCTCCCTTGGGTTGGTAGGTGGAGCTCTCCTTGTTGCTGCACAGGAACAAGGAGAGCTCCACCTACCAACCCAAGGGAGCCAATGGGTCTGATGATGGTTTTATAGAAAAAACCGAAACCGGTTACTCATTAAAACAGACATAACGTGATCAAGACTGAATTTTAATCAAAATATATACGAATTAAATCAGGTGATGCTGAGGGACTTAGGAAATGAGACACAAAATGTAGTAGATGAATTTCACTACTGTAGTTACGAAATAACTGATGATGGCGAAGTAGAAAGAATATGAAATGAAAGCTGGCAGAACAAGGAAATTATTCGTGAAAAAGAGGCATCTGTAGAAACGTAATATAAACTTAAATGTTAGGAAAGCTGCGGTCTGTGTTGCAGACCTGCACACATTTTTAAACTGTCAGAGAGTTTCGAAACAGAGTGTATTTTGCTCTGTTAAGATTATAGAATTCATTGTAGCACAAACGTTTTAAAAATATTTCTGAACGCCTCAAACTTTCATTTGATCAGCTGCCTCTCTGTCAAAATATATACGAGTATATGAATGCTCGTGAAGACAATGTATACATATGGCATTAAACACTTCCATGAACAAGTGCCTATGTATGAAAAGCGTATATTACAGTCTCACCGCTGTAGTGTGTTGCATCAGGTATACTGGTATATCTCCAATTACAGAAAATGCTCTGAATGAAAGCAAATTTTAGTGATACCTATTAAGGTCAAGCTAGAAACGGAGTATTGTTACCTTCACACTGTAAACCTTATCTCCCTAACACTGACCCTACTGAGATACGTAAAGCAAAACACTAGTGGACGCTGATTACGGTATCAGTAGGCGGATCTTACCATCGTTTGGAGACGCAGTGTCTAGCTCGGCCATCTGCAGCCGCATTGTGTGGTGTGCTGGCGCGGTCGCCATATCGGAGCCGTACGCGTTTGCCGCTAATGAGGCATGCCGCGCTAATTGGAGACGCCTTGTCTGCGACTTGTCTGCGCTGCGCCTTGCCACAGGTGTCCCGCCAAGGTGCAGCTGGCTGACACCGTCCACGCAGAAGTACTCGAGTAGTGGGCGGTCGTTGTTGCAGCCACCCTCTCAGTGCTAGGGTTTTCTGTAGGCGCACGAGTGAGTCGACATACCTGACTACATGCGTGGCTACAGACAAGTCTCGTCACGGAGCTGGTTTGTTTGATGTATATGCTGTGTACCTATTCAGCTCCTCTTCTCTTGTTATCAACTTATTGGTTATTATTAATTCCTGACACAATCTAGAGATCGAGACAAGCGATATTAGAATTCTCAAAAACTTTTTAAAATAATGTTTTACAAAATATTTTAATATCCAAATTCACAAATAAAACTTCATTGAAGGATGACTACTTTCATCTGTTACAACAACCATCTTCAGGTCAATTATACAGCCAAGTGCAGTGTCAGCTGGTAAAATTAAGTATGTTTGTACATCGCAATGCATTGTCATATACGAGTCTATCTCAATATAGAGTCGGCCGCTGTGACCTAGCGGTTGTAGACGCTTAAGTCGGGAACCGCGCTGCTGCTACGGTTGCACGTTCGAATCCTGCCTCGGGCATGGATGTGTGTGATGTCCTTAGGTTAGTTAGGTTTAAGTAGTTTTAAGTCTAGGGGACTGATGACCTCAGATGTTAAGTTCCAATCAATACAGTGTTGGCTATACCAGTGACAAAACGTCCATAGTTAGTACACTTTGCATACAGCATATTTACACAAATAACTTGTCAACCATAAACTTCTATGTATAGGTATGCAACCAGCTTCAGTAGTAAGTGGCCTATTCAGAGTTGCAGGCCAACCGGCTGCTGACTGGTTTTTGACGATAAGTCTTTCCACTAATTGTCAATGGTCCTCTCATATTTTCCGACAACTCAGTGATTAAAAAAGAAAGCTCAGAAGTGTTACACAGATATGGAATCGGATATAGCAATATTAGGAGAAGATGAGGATGCTATCGTTTTTGCAATGAAGACAATAAGAACCTAGGTTGTTAGCTGCCAATTTCTTTCTTATGGCAAATAGATTTTCTCATCCGCTGTGTTATCTAATTCCAGTGGTCAAATGATACTACCAAAGGTTTCAGAATCATATGATGCGATCTTAAGGTACATGGAGAGATTACCCTGAGCAGTCAAGAATCGTTCTAAAAGTTTTTCAGGAGAAAAATGATTAAATCATCAACGGGTTCGGCGTTGATCAGGTTCGTCACCATGTTATGTAACTAGTAGTCTCGTTATCTCATTTCGATCGTACAATACAACCCATGTCGACAAGGTCAACCGTAAGCGCGTATTCCCAGTACTCAGAACGCTCTCTAAATTAAGAAACTTGTGGTTCTGGAACCGCTCGCAGCACAGTTGCTGAAGTCAATAGTGGCTAAATTCTGTCCTCAGTAATCCATCAATTTCATTTTCAAAGTAGTGCCATTTCTTTACTTTTATCAAACTCACTCACATGTCTAGCGCCAACTCCAGAATACCACACTCGATGTTTGTCTAGAATAAGGATTGTCTCTGCACCAGTGTTAAACGTCACTCACTATATCTTCCCATGGTCGTTTCATTACATTCACCACTGTCTGAAGGGACTGTCGCCAAACTTGTGCGACAACAGGCACTGTAAAGAGAAAGTGGCATGAATTTCTCCATCATTACTCAAAAAATTTTTTTGAAATGCACCGCGGCTGTGACAAAACAAAGGAATTTCGATCTCTGTTTTAATTCTCAGTTTTCAAAATAGCCTAGGAAAATTGGTTGAAAAATTACATGAGGTTTAATGCAAGAACTTCAATTACTTACAGAAAAGTGGTACACGCAATTATCTAAGTGTCACGTACTAAGAAGTTGCCAGATATTAAATCACATAATGGTAAAGATCTATGCATGCACTGTAGCCCCCACAGTGTCAGAGAACGTTATCGAGGCTTGGCCTAAATAACAGCATAGAAATTTTCGAACTTAGATACTTAAGTCTTATACACTCGTTAATCAGACGGTTTTCGCAACACAGAGTCGCCTCCTGGAATTCCATGTTTTTCTAACTCATTTCATACAAATGCATGGGTTGTTCAAACATAACGGCAGCCGATTCTCAACCCCATCACTGCCCGTCTCTAATGACCACAGTGTCGAGGGGACATTCCACTTTTACGTACATGATGGCCAAATGAGGATTGGACAAATGCTCCTGAGGCACTCCACTTTATTGTTTCGTGTGACACACACACACACACACACACACACACACAAACACACACACACACACACAAACGCATTCTGAAGGAATTATCCTAATGAGATGGAAATCAGCAGGTGTGATGCTAATGTAAATAATACATTGGTCCACCTCTGGTCCTTATGCAAGCAGATATTCGGCTTGGCATTGGTTGATAGATTTGTTAGGTGTCCTCTTGCGGGATACAGTGTTAAATTCTGTCCAGTCCGAGTTATTTGGAGGGCCCTACCCATAATGATACAGACATTCTCAATTGGAGTCAACTGGGGACAGATCCGTTGGCCTTGCTGGCCTAAGCAGGGTTTGGCAAGCACGAAGACAAGCAGTAGAAATTGCGGGCGGGCAGTATCTTGCTGAAATGTAAGCCAAGGATAGCTGGCCACGAAGGACAACAAAACAGCGGATAGAATGACTTCAACGTACCGCTGTGCTGTAAGGGTGCCGCGGATGACAACCTGAGGGGTCCTGCTATGAAAAGAATTGGCGCCTCAAATCCTCATTCTCGCTTGGCGGCCGACAGTCAGGGTGACATCCGACCACTGTCTGGGTGGTCTCCAGATACGTCTTTGCTGGCCGTCGGGGCTCAGCTCGAAGCGGGACTCGTCACTGAAGACAATTCTACTCATTTAATCAGATTCTCATTTGTTCAGTTTAACTGAGGGTATATTATGATGCTGTGACCAAAACGTGTAAAGGTATATTTTTCAAAAGTAAAAAAATAAATATCGTTCAATACGAACTATTTTATTGACACAGAATTTTATTTGTGATGTTGCGATTTGCAATTTTTAAACTGACTATCGTCGTAGAAACTTAGGTAAGATTAGACGGTGGTGATACAGATCGTGCCAAAGCAGGAGATAGGTTTCAATGAATTTTAAGAAACACTCACCGCATTAACACGCTACACACATATACTGTATATTGTATCTGTAGGCATGACTGCCTTGATAACATCAGTAAGGATGCACAACAGGGTCAGTGTGTCTTGCGGGAGTGCAGGACTCTCTGCAAGCAAGTAGGTGAGTAGACAGTGGACGGTACTAGCGTGTGACAAGTTGATAATTTGAGTCAAACGGAAAGCTTGTCCGGATGGGCAAGAGGGTTAAGGCAGTCCCTCAGGTTAAGTGGGAGATTAGGGCTTCAAGTCCCGCTCCAGCACAAATTATTTCGACGCCAGATTGTGACTGGATTCGGTCTCATATTTGCAGTTTTATAATTAATTCTTTTTAGTTTTTAATTACCTTCCAAGTTAACTACTACTTCCTCATTTTGCAGGACGTCCATTTGTTCAAAGGTTCACTTACACATGAAGGGTATCCTTCCCAAGAGTTGTCAGGCGCATTTTCTCTGGTATTCGGTACATATCTGCAATTATGTTCTAAGCAAAGAAGGAAAAGCAGAAAGGTGGAAGGAGTATATAGGGGGTCTATACAAAGGCTATGTACTTGAGGACAATATTATGGAAATGGAAGAGGATGTAGATGAAGATGAAATGGGAGATATGATACTGCGTGAAGGGTTTGACAGAGCACTGAAAGACCTAAGTCAAAACAAGGCCCCGGGAGTAGACAACATTCCATTAGAACTACTGACAGCCTTGGGAGAGCCAGTCCTGACAACTCTCTACCCTCTGGTGAGCAAGAGATATGAGACAGGCGAAATTCCCTCAGTCTTCAAGAAGAATATAATAATTCCAATCCCAAAGAAATCAGGTGTTGACAGATGTGAAAATTACCGAACTATCGGTTTAATAAGTCGCAGCTGCAAAATACTAACGTGAATACTTTACAGACGAATGGAAAAACTGGTATAAGCTGACCTCGGGGAAGATCAGTTAGGATTCCGTAGAAATGTTGGAACACGTGAGGCAATACTGACCCTACGACTTATCTTAGAAGAAAGATTAAGGAAAGGCAAACCTACATTTCTAGCATTTGTAGACTTAGAGAAAGCTTTTGACAATGTTGACTGGAATACTCTCTATCAAATTCTAAAGGGGGCAGGGGTAAAATACAGGGAGCGAAAGGCTATTTACAATTTGTACAGAAAGCAGATGGCAGTTCTAAGAGTCGAGGGGTATGAAAGGGAAGCAGTAGTTGGGTGGAGTGAGACAGGGTTGTAGCCTCTCCCCGATGTTATTCAATCTGTATATTGAGCAAGCAGTAAAGGAAACAAAAGAAAAGTTCGGAGTAGGTATTAAAATTCATGGAGAAGAAGTAAAAACTTTGAGGTTCGCCGAAGATATTGTAACTCTGTCAGAGACAGCAAAGAACTTGGAAGAGCAGTTGAACGGAATGGACAGTGTCTTGAAAGGAGGGTATAAGATGAACATCAACAAAAGCAAAACGAGGATAATGGAATGTAGTCGACTTAAGTCGGGTGATGCTGAGGGAATTGGGTTAAGAAATGAGACACTTAAACTAGTAAAGGAGTTCTGCTATTTGGGGAGCAAAATAACTGATTTTGGTCGAAGTAGAGAGGATATAAAATGTAGACTGGCAATGGCAGGGAAAGCGTTTCTCAAGAAGAGAAATATGTTACCATCGAGTATTGATTTGTCAGGAAGTCGTTTCTGAAAGTATTTGTATGGAGTGTAGCCATGTATGGAAGTGAAACATGGAGATAAATAGTTTGGACAAGAAGAGAACAGAAGCTTTCGAAATGTGGTGCTACAGAAGAATGCTGAACATTAGAAGGATAGATCACATAACTAATGACGATGTATTGAATAGAATTGGGGGGAAGAGGAGCTTGTGGCACAACTTGACTAGAAGAAGGGATCGGTTGGTAGGACATGTTCTGAGGCATCAAGGGATCACCAATTTAGTACTGGAGGGCAGCGCGGAGGGTAAAAATCGTAGAGGGAGATTGGTTCAAATGGCTCTGAGCACTATGGGACTTAACATCTATGGTCATCAGTCCCTTAGAACTTAGAACTACTTAAACTTAACTAACCTAACGACATCACATAACACCCAGTCATCACGAGGCAGAGAAAATCCCCGACCCCGCCGGGAATCGAACACGGGAATCCGGGCGTGGGAAGCGAGAACGCTACCGCACGACCACGAGCTGCGGACGCGTAGAGGTAGACCAAGAGATGAATACACTAAGCAGATTCAGAAGGATGTAGGCTGCAGTAGGTACTGGGAGATGAAGAAGCTTGCACAGGATGGAGTAGCATGGAGAGCTGCATCAAACCAGTCTCAGGACTGAAGACCACAACAACAACAACAACAACATTGTGTAACTGGTGTCAACCCAGACATATACTATTCATTACATCTATGACGTGACACCCAGTGTTGACGGAAAGCGACGGTTTGTTTTCCGTTACAAAAAATGTGTTTATGAGCTTGGACGCACTGGTTGCTGCCAACATGCAACAGGTCTGCGCAGTAGCTGCTGAGTACTGGTCATTCTTTGCGTTTTACTGTCCGTTAATGCGCATCGATAAAACAAATATCGCACTAGACGAGTCTCGGAGGCTGTGTCTAATGGTCACGTAAAATTCCGTTTTCAAAAACTTTTTGTTTTCAAAGACACTTTCCGTTGAGACTGGGAGTCGCATGAAAGACTTGCTGAACAGTACTTTTTCGGGCTAACTTCAGATACACTTTTCAAAAACGAAATTGCAATATATTTGCCGAAATAGACTGAAAATGCACGTGACGATCCTTGGGAGGGAAAATCTATATATTAAAAAGGATACATCTGTATGACCATAATTAATACGACTAGGCAGGAATTGATGTTATCTACTAAGTTTAATCAAATACCCTTCAGACGAGAGTTCTATTAGTCAGTACGCTTGCAACAGACCTAGAGTCGAAGCTGAGATTCTGCTTCAAGATACAACTTGACAAGCCGCCGCTAACGCTATTTGTGGCTTTCCTGTTGGCTGCCCTGGAAATTCCTAGCAGTGCATAAAGTACGCTGATTCATCACCGCTACGGTGGCATGCAGCGCAGTAAGTTTTCTACGAAATCTCGATACCGCTGATGTAGGATCCGAGTAGTAGTTCCAGCCTCGACCGCAGTGCGGTACTCGACGTAAGGAACGTAACCTCAGCTGAGGCAGAACAAGGATAACAATCTACACGCTACGGTGATTAGTGTAGAAGGACAAGACCAGTCAGAGGTTGTTTCACTTAACTCACGTCAAGTTAATATAAATGAGTAAAAAATGCTAGCGACACGAACTCGATTTCATTCTCCCGGGAACTGAAGTTAACATGTATATTGACTTAATACGGTTAGATATGTATCAAGTATTACTTGAGGTACTCAATTAGAAAAGTGTAAACGACAAGTAGGGGTACTAAACTGCATGTTATTGCACAGGAAAGAAGACCAGACAAAAATGTATCATATATCAAGGGAAATAAAGACATTATCAGCAACTGGCCGTTGAAATACGTCAATGGGGAAAGCTGATAATCTGTGGCGGACAGGGACTTGGACCCGGATATTTCCGTTTCTTGCCAGCGCTCGCCTTGACCGACCCGGCCATCCGGATACGGTCCCCGACCGATTCAAACAACTGACGTAGTGCCCCTGCCCATTACCTTCATTATTCCTAGCGTTTCGCTGATTCCCGTAAGGGTTGAAAGCGTAGTGTGAATCTGGACTGAAATGATAAATGGGCCCCCTCACCCTATTTATACATATATCAAATCATGTACATTACGTCTCCTAAGCAAATAATAGTCAGTTTATATAAGTCTAGTCAAAATTTTAAGAAACAGTAACCTTTCTTAGACTATAATGTTCTGCTGATATCGACAGCACAAGGGAACATTAGCTTAGATGTAACAGCAGGCACGAGACGCCTTGACTTGACTCAATAATACGCCCCCGTATTCCCTTGAAATAACCTTGGGGATGCCACGGGAAACCTAAGTCGGGGTATGGCACCACAAGCAAACTAACTGTCTTAACCATTACGCCTACACACTTAGTATATACGCTGAAGAGTCAAGGAAACTGCTACACCTGCCTAATATCGTGTACGGCCCCCGCGAACACGCAGAAGTGCCGCAACACAACGTGGCATGGACTCAACTAACGTCGGAAGTGGTGCTGGAGGGAACTAACATCATGAATCCTGCGGGGCTATCCATAAATCGGTAAGAATACGAGGCGGTAGAGATATCTTCTGAACAGCACTTTACAAGGCATCCCAGATATGCTCAATAATGTTCATGTCTGGGGAGTTTGGTGTCCAGCAGGAGTATTTAAACTCAGGAGTGTTCCTGGAGCCACTCTGTAGCAATTCTGGAGTTGTAGGGTGTCACAAGTCCGTCGGAATGCACCACGGACGTGAATGGATGCAGGTGATCAGACAGGACGCTTACGTACGTGTCACCTGTCAGAGTCGTACAGTCTCCACCAGCTTGAACAGTCACCTGCTGACATGCAGGATCCATGGATTCATGAGTTTGTGTCCATACCCGTACACGTCCATCCGCTCGATACGATTTGAAGCTCGTCCGACCAGGCAACATGTTTCCAGTCATCAACAGTCTAGTCTTGATGTTGACGGGTCCAGGCGAGGCGTAAAGCTTTGTGTCGTGCAGTCATCAAGGGTACACGAGTGGGCCTTCGGCTCCGAAAGCCTATATCGATGATGTTTCGTTAAATGGTTCGCAGGCTAACACCTGATGGTCCAGCATTGAAGTCTGCAGAAATTTACGGAAGAGTTGAACTTCTGTCGTCGTTGGCCCCGTTCTTAAAGGATCCCTTTCCGGCAGCAGCGATGTCGCAGATCTAATGTTTTACTGGATTCCAGATATTCACGGTACACTAGTGAAATAGTCGTACGGGAAAATCCCCAATTCATCGCTACCTCGGAGAAGCTTGCGAGGTGCCGGGGCTAGCAGTGTATTTATCACTAAGTTCTACTAGAATCCACATATGTAAATCATGCTCTAAGCCCCCCCTATTCTAACTCCGACTTTTGCTGTTGCACAAGGATAAAAGAAATACGCGAACTGACTCTAATCAACCCTGCTAGTGGAGTAGAAGAGAGTTTGGCACCTGCAATAATTTAATTTGATAAATAAGTTAAATAAACCAAGGTTTCATTAGCATAGTGAGGAATGATAGAGTTGCTCTATCGATTAACAGAATGAAAGTTCTGTCCAAAATAACAATATGATTTATTAAGATTAAACACAGAATAGTAAAAGAAATACAGGAAATATTTATAAAACATCAAATTGGCTAAAATTGGAGATTCATACAAACACTATAAAGGTGAAGTTGTCCCTAACTTAGATCGTGAGGTTTAAGACGAAGTGGTTTGTGGAGCCAATTCCTTTCCACTCAAATCTCAAGAGAGACACCCAGCTAACCCAACAGTAATTGCTGCTACTCGAAACAGAACAAAGTTAGAAAAGGATGAACAGGCGCGCTCTGCTGAGCTCTGATTGTCACCTAGGAAAATCCCTATCTGCCGGTGCTGCGGACGTACATTACCAAACGGTCTTCTTATCTCCCAGAACACGATCTGGCGTACCGCAGGCGAGGGCTGGTTGCTTCGACGTCCTCGACCGAAAGGCGACTGCCGACCCTCTAGAGCACCCGTACGGGCCGAACACAGAACATTCCCGCCCCCACGACAGTGGCCGTGGTTAAACGTTCCAATCAGCAACCCTAAAACCGGCGGAAATTCCACTCCATTGCCGGAGCACTACCATTCCACCAATGGAGATTCTTGGCGCCAATTTCTGTGCTGATTTTGCTACGTCACGGCGCTATGCCCCGAGCAAAACAATCACCGTTACTATTTTGCAGAAAGTGCGGGAATTTTCCCGCCACAACTGCCTGGGTACACAAGTCATTCCCACGCCTCGCTGGTAGCCCGCCAGAAAGTGTTTTCGCTAAGTTTCTCCGAAGTAACGGAACCTCTAGCCCAGCCGCTACTTCACACCCCAGCGGGCGTGTCTCTTGACAATGTCGGCGTCTGCAAAGCATTCACTCGACTGCCTCACACACGTCGGCTTAACCCGCCTGTCACCGGACCACTCGGGTGACGAGAGACGCTGCGTGGGAAGTTCACGTGTGAAGGAATAGCAACTTCCCACCGCATGCAGTTAGAGAGGAGAATCGTAAGATAGAAATATGAGAGGGGGCTCATGCCACCTCTCATTGCCCCTACGCCATTTTAGATTGTAATTGGTGAGCGGTTGGCTCACTTAGGAGCAAGGTGGTGAGTCAATCGCCCAAGAACAATCTTAAAAACTGACTCCACATGCCGCACTCTATAAAAAAAAGCACTGCAACTGAAAAATGCAGCTCATAGAGGGAGGATTATTTATGATGTAGCCAACTTCACCTTCTTAATATGGAACACTAACACTCACATCACACATCCATACCCAGGGAGCCCCTTCCAAACACCGATTCACACAGACATTCACGCTCTAAATATGGCCCGGGCATCTGAGCCAAATATGGAGCAGTTTATTCTTTACAATCAGAGTTGGAGTGCTCCGCAATTAAATGCCCAAGATGTTACAACAATTTTAATCATTAAACTAACCTGAACTCACTCACACATGATACTATTTAAGTTAACAATCTCTTTGTGAGCATTCAGAATCTAGTTACAACCTCCGATTCATTCTGTCTCCCTGCAGCAAGAATAACCTTTACAAAATGTTCCCTGAACTGATGGTCCATTCACAATGACAGTGGTGGTATCTGCTTCAGTTTATGGGGACTTCAGGCACACTGTTCGCATACACACAACAATAAATACAAAATACAAAAAAAAACATGATGTGGAGAACAATACAGTAATTTGTAATAAGAATTACAGTGTAAAAACACAAACACATACAAGGTATAACATACATTACAAAACCAACATTAGAGAAAGAAATTTAAGAAAGAAAAGAAAAAAAAACAAGGTTCATGGGGCATCAAGCTGTGCGTGCACATTGCACAATGTTCACGACTGTGCTGAGAATGAGGCACTAAATCACATTGTTAGAAATATCCGTGGCACTTCACTAATTCTACAGTACTGACATCACATTAGGCTAAACGTCGGGTGTAGTTGCTACGTTGTGGCAACAGCAATAGGGAGTTCTGGAGTGTCTGCAGTACGTTGTTGAGATTGTAGTCAGACCCACGCATATGATCACGGCAGTACGGTAGGAAGACACAGTGATAGGCTCTCCTCACGTCGATTAATTGTCTCTGAGATCTCCTTGTTGGGATACATCACTAGTCTAGGTCTCTTCTCTCGCTGGACAGAACTTTACGTTTCCCAATATTGCAGTTCGACGAGGGATGATGGCACGTGGAGTGACTCCACAAGTGTGTGAGGTCATCCATACAGGATCGAACTAGGAGCGACTATTGTTAAAACTGCTCTCTAATAGAGAGGAGAAGTAAGAAATGAAACCATACATTTGTTAGTGTGGCACGATACTGCTTTGTGTATGCAGATCGGCCAATGCTAGTGAGTTGTAAAAACCCAAACAGGTGAGTATAGAGCGTCCCTTTCTGTCCTGAGGCACATGAGGCGCAGGTTCTGACACGATATGTGATCTTCTTCGTGTACTCACGACAACGCGGTCTGCCGCAGGGAATCCCTCCAAGCGGCTGCCGCGTCCGGAGAGCTAGCAGGCTGTCAGGTGTCAGGGTCAACGGCCAGCCCCACTTTCGCTTGTGGCCCGGCGAGGGTCCCACGTGATCCCTCAGGTAGGCGGCCGGGTGACTGTCAGCCTGTAGAACCGGATGCTCTCGCCCTTCACGTCAGGTGGGGTGCTGACGCTCTTTTCTTGCAGGTAGCCGTAGACCTCTTGTTCCCGCTCCGGCCGGCCTCCGCATTGCCACGATCCCCATCATCTGCACAATTCTTACAAAAATCTTATGCCTAACTTTTTCCCATGACCTTCTATGTTATAATAAATTTACATAATGAAACATTGATGGTCTGTCATTTCAGACACTCCTATTTTACTTTTATAGTTATTAATCTATGGCAATCATTATAACATCTAATCTAGACATGGAAATAATTTATTTTGATATATGTGTAGAGACCGATCTCAGTACGTACATGGTGTGTGATAACTGATGCTTTGTAATGGATGAACAACTAAATGTGCGGGCCCGCACTAATATTACTATTAATTATATAGATCGACAGTAGACATGCTCAAGAATTAACTACCATTAGCCAACGATCTACATTCTATGTCCTTTAATTCAATTATGTTGTTATGCAGGTCTAAGTTTTACTGTGCTATAAAGAACATGCAACTATTGTACGTTCGAACATGCAACTATTGTACGTTCGCTCGCCGGTCGTCCCTCCATCTCGGGTCTGTGGTTTCATGACCTGAAAAATAACATCCCAACAGGCGCGCGCCAAACACAACACTTGTGGTAGAAAACCCCCACAATATTAATCTAGTTATTGTAAAAATCCTAAAGTTTAATTTATCCTAGAATATGGTACTCTATTATTATTATTATTACTTTTTTTTTATACAATACTCTTACATAATTCCTGTTACGTTGAGATGTCTCGCTGCTCGCCGCTATTGACGACAGTGATGTGCGCGCCGTACGACATGGCCTCCGAGTTCTCACTACGCCTCACTGAAACTCCAGAGACTGGGTTAGCCATGGCTATACACGACAATAAATTTATAGTTGCAACTTCCTTCTCTATCTGATGCGGTTTTCGGGATCAAAGCATACCTTTCCAGAAGCAATGTAATATGACCAAGCCAGGGGTGGTTCCTGTTGAGGATTCAGTCGCCCAACACACGCCAGCTATACAGTATGTCACGAATATCCAAGTATAAGTCCCTGGTTATTCATCTGTGACAGTCACGAGCAGCACGCTAAATCCCCAACCAGCACATTGGCATGGTAGGCTTTATGCTCGCATTTCTCTCGTCTAGGGCACCATTGGAGTCAAACGCTCACAGGATCACCCCGACTTGCAAGACAACGATGCTGGCGCAGCTCTGCAAAAAAAACTATACTGCCCATATTCATCCTCGAAATCACGCTATATACCACAATCTTGCCGTGCACTGACGCGTGCCTGCAAGCATTGGTATGAACGTTTCACGAACTGGTTGTGGCCGCTATTGAGCGTATCACGACTTCTCAGAACGCTTCTAAGAGCACGTTCTTGTATGCGCCCGTTTGTGCGACGTCTCGTCACTCATCTTTATCCCTTAACATGGACACCAGATAGGAAAGGACAAAAACATTGCTCATGGAAAGGTAGTCCCTCTTATCGCAACGACAGATGAGATCCCGAACATAAACAAAAAGAGGATAGCAGCAGTAAATTCTTATGCAAGACAACGCAGCGTGTTAATACTTTAACAATCTTAATCTATTAATGCAACGATTATTGTTCCCCGAAGAAAGGTTCATATATTTGCCTATTCTACTATGTACACCACTTAAACTACTATTATTCCACAAACTTCTTTGTGTGAGAGATGTGGTGGAGTCCTATGGACTAGCGCCAATCCCTTGTCAGACTCCCCCTCCTCTGACGTGCCTTAGGATTTGCAGGTCTAATTTCAACCTCCTGGTTCTCCTGTGGTCCTTGATTTCGCTCTCTCCAGTTACGGTCGCTTCGCCGTTCGTTATTCCCCCTGTCCCAGATTCCTTGTCTAGATTGACCCTGTTCCCTGACGTTCTGGTTTCCGTGTCTCTGGTTTCCATAATCTTGAATTGCGTAACCTTGATTTCCGTAACCCTGGTTTCCTAACTGACGAGCGCGATTATGCGATCTGTTGTCGTCTGCCCTTGCTGGCCCGTGGTATTTGTTATTTTGCGCCTTATTCCTGTCCTTTGCGTCTTGTTTATCGAAGACTACTTCGAGTTCGCGCAATAGACTCTTGAATGCTTCGATGTCAGATCCACACTTGCCGACAAGTGTCTGTTGATACCTAACAGGCAATTTGGAAAAACAAAATTTGATGATTTCTCCCTTGCTATATGGACTATCTAAAAACTGATTCTTCTTGAGTAAATCATCAAAAAATTTGGTTGCGCTCTTATGCCCGGACACTTCCAGTTCAGGACAAAATATTATTTCGTCTTTAATCCTGTCTTGCGTTTCATTTGACCAGTAGATCCCCAGGAACGCATCAACAAATTCCTGATAAGTCTGACACGTCGCTGCCACACCCCGCATCTTTTCCGCGGCTTGGCCTTCGATGTTTCCACACATGAATTCTAATTTTGCCAGGGTTGGCCATGATGATGGTAATGAATTTGAAAACTGCATCACCCAGCTCTTGGGATGCATCGACCCTCCATTATCTCTGAACTTTTGGAATTTTAGTATCGACAGGAAGTGATTGTGATCAAAATCCTGTCCGATCCTCGCACTGGTGTTGTCACTCGTTTCCGATACTTGCACGTCTGCTGAGTGTCCTGATCTGCCTTGCTGATAACTGTGATGTGCTACCTCTGTATCACAGTGGCAGTGGCACTCAGAATTCACTCTCCTAAGTGGGCTACAATTATTGGAGCTATTACTAGGTGTTTCTGCGTGTGCATTGTTAGTTCCGCACTCTGTCACTGGGCTAGAGCACGGTGGGCTTTTCCTCGGAGACACAATTCTGTGTACTCCATCATTGGTATCCGAACGCGCAGTGCTCGTGTGCCCGTTTCGCTCTAGTTTCGCTATCCGACTCTCTACTTCTTTCATTCGTTTCGTGATGTTGGTAACCGCAATATTACCTTGGGTTTTTAAGAACGCTAGGGATTTTGAGTGGGCTTGTGTCGCACGTCGCAAGCGACCTACAAGTTGAGAAGTTACTTTTGCGATTTTCATTGCCCCTGTTGCTGCCGTTTGGGCTAGGCCTGCTACTTTTTGTGCTACCATTGACAATTGTTTTGCTTCTCCACATTCTTTCTTTATTGTTAGTAATTCCCCACGAATTTCCCCTATATGCGAAATTATAGTCTGAGTGTCCTTACGCTGTTTCTCATCTTCTTCTTTCATTGATCGTAGCAAGCTCAGTATTGGGTTAATGTCATCTTTGTGATCCTCGTCACACATGGGCGATGTAACTCTGGACACCTGGGCACTAGAGCTCTGACGTGACCGAGCTGGTCCCTGTCTGCTCTCGTTCGTTTGATTATAAACTTCTGCTGCCGTCTCGACCTGTGTGCCTGTCTCTGTTTCATCCTCTACCTCACCATCATAATCACGGTCGCGACGTTGCTCTAAGATCGCGTCCAAATCACCGTCCTCATCAATGACCCTGTCGTCCTGTCCTGCTAAAAATGTGCCCATCTCACCTCTGAACCTATCCCCGTCAGTAACGTGCCGCTTATCCATTGTAGTATCCACTTTTGTTTTAGCTTCGCTCACTAATAGTCGTGCCTTACTTCTCGTGATCATTCATGAGAAACAAAATTTATCTAATATACACAGTAAAAATAATCTACTCCCTGTATTTTTACACATAGACATAAAATTTCAACAACGCTGTTCCAACGCTGTAATCACAAACGCAATTTGATGTGGTACAGAAACCGCACACAAATCCGACAAAGTGCGATGTGGTACGGACACCACATCAACGAAACACAAAAACAATGAACAAACAAAAATATACACACTGAAAATAATAACTGTAACCATGCGCCGCTACTTAAAACTAAACGCGGAACTACCAGAAAAAAACTTGGGTATTAATCAATAAAAAAAATAGAGAAAAAAAATTTGAATATTCGTACTAAGAATACTGTTTGTTAATCAGTGATTCTCAGGAAAGATCCGAGGCTAAGGGTCGCCATATTATGCGAGGTGCCGGGGCTAGCAGTGTATTTATCACTAAGTTCTACTAGAATCCACATATGTAAATCATGCTCTAAGCCCCCCCTATTCTAACTCCGACTTTTGCTGTTGCACAAGGATAAAAGAAATACGCGAACTGACTCTAATCAACCCTGCTAGTGGAGTAGAAGAGAGTTTGGCACCTGCAATAATTTAATTTGATAAATAAGTTAAATAAACCAAGGTTTCATTAGCATAGTGAGGAATGATAGAGTTGCTCTATCGATTAACAGAATGAAAGTTCTGTCCAAAATAACAATATGATTTATTAAGATTAAACACAGAATAGTAAAAGAAATACAGGAAATATTTATAAAACATCAAATTGGCTAAAATTGGAGATTCATACAAACACTATAAAGGTGAAGTTGTCCCTAACTTAGATCGTGAGGTTTAAGACGAAGTGGTTTGTGGAGCCAATTCCTTTCCACTCAAATCTCAAGAGAGACACCCAGCTAACCCAACAGTAATTGCTGCTACTCGAAACAGAACAAAGTTAGAAAAGGATGAACAGGCGCGCTCTGCTGAGCTCTGATTGTCACCTAGGAAAATCCCTATCTGCCGGTGCTGCGGACGTACATTACCAAACGGTCTTCTTATCTCCCAGAACACGATCTGGCGTACCGCAGGCGAGGGCTGGTTGCTTCGACGTCCTCGACCGAAAGGCGACTGCCGACCCTCTAGAGCACCCGTACGGGCCGAACACAGAACATTCCCGCCCCCACGACAGTGGCCGTGGTTAAACGTTCCAATCAGCAACCCTAAAACCGGCGGAAATTCCACTCCATTGCCGGAGCACTACCATTCCACCAATGGAGATTCTTGGCGCCAATTTCTGTGCTGATTTTGCTACGTCACGGCGCTATGCCCTGAGCAAAACAATCACCGTTACTATTTTGCAGAAAGTGCGGGAATTTTCCCGCCACAACTGCCTGGGTACACAAGTCATTCCCACGCCTCGCTGGTAGCCCGCCAGAAAGTGTTTTCGCTAAGTTTCTCCGAAGTAACGGAACCTCTAGCCCAGCCGCTACTTCACACCCCAGCGGGCGTGTCTCTTGACAATGTCGGCGTCTGCAAAGCATTCACTCGACTGCCTCACACACGTCGGCTTAACCCGCCTGTCACCGGACCACCCGGGTGACGAGAGACGCTGCGTGGGAAGTTCGCGTGTGAAGGAATAGCAACTTCCCACCGCATGCAGTTAGAGAGGAGAATCGTAAGATAGAAATATGAGAGGGGGCTCATGCCACCTCTCAAGCTATGTCCCACCGCTTGTGCGTCAATTATAACACCACATTCTAACTCACTTAAATCTTTATAACCTACCATTGCAGCATCAATAACCGATTTAACTGCGCCAGACACATGTTGTCTTATTTAGGCGATGCCGACCACAGCGCCGTATTCTGCCTGTTTACATATCTCTGTATTTCAAATGGTTCAAATGGCTCTGAGCACTATGGGACTTAACATCTGTGGTCATCAGTCCCATAGAACTTAGAACTACTCAAACCTAACTAACCTAAGGACATCACACACATCCATGCCCGAGGCAGGATTAGAACCTGCGACCGTAGCAGTCTATCTCTTTATTTGAATGAGCGTACCTATATCACTTTCTTTGCCGCTTCAGTGTATGTTTATCGAATAAAATGTTAGTCATTCCCTTAAAAGAGAGCTCTAGTCTCTCTGGAACGCTGTGGGTTTTCTAGAATTGCTACCAGGCACTTTCTGCTTTTAACCAGCCCATGCATACCTGTTAGCCAGACAGGCAAGCTGTCGCACTTTATCAGCAGAACAGGCAGGCTGCTTTACTCCCATCCAGGCCAACCTGTGGCCAGCCCAAGCAGGCTACAGGAGTCCTGCATGCCTGCCTGCCTGCCTACCCGTCTTCCCGCTGTGTTACGTTACGTAGAAGTTTATTCTATACGTTTTCACTGTAGTGGTTTGAGTAGGGTTCCGAAGTTACTGAAAATACCCGAAGGTTCCAAGATAAGGCTCAATGAAATATAAATTCGTTTTGGGTCACTGTTGGACAGAAAATGGTTGATTTTGTGTGCCGGCCGCGGTGGTCTCGCGGTTCTAGGCGCGCAGTCCGGAACCGCGCGACTGCTACGGTCGCAGGTTCGAATCCTGCCTCGGGCATGGATGTGTGTGATGTCCTTAGGTTAGTTAGGTTTAACTAGTTCTAAGTTCTAGGGGACTGATGACCTGAGAAGTTGAGTCCCATAGTGCTCAGAGCCATTTGAACCATTTGGTGGATTTTGTTTACCCTTTATTCCTTTTCAGGGTACTTATTAATTTATTTTGATTCGAACTGTTTCCTCTGCAACTTCACCCTCTTTCGACTAATAATGGCTATAATCAATTCGAAAAATCGTCAGGTTACTTGTAATAATGTTTCCTGTAGTACTGAGAACCATCACTGAAAGTCAGGATCGTTTCCACCTTCGGACGTGAAGATGTCTATTATTCTGCAACTCCAACTAAAATACGTTTTTGGAAGTCTAGCTTCTGTAACGTTAGTGTGGTCCAACCAAATATGACCGAAGTTATACCAATTTTAATTACTTTTACCAGGATAGATATTGCGGGTTCTTTGAGGTCATTCTAAGTGGTCAATATAGTTCAATCTAAATTCCCCAAATGCATTTAAGCAAACGGGAAGTTCGTTTTGCTAATTATGTTGATCTAAAAAGTACATATCTGAAAGGAGAAGCTTTTCTTTCATACTATACATTACTGGCACTCCGTTGCATACCACCCGAATCTGATGTTTAATATCCACGGCCCAAATTTTTTTCCTTATTTCAGTCAACGTTTGTCTTAAATTTCGAAAGATTATATATACAGTAGATATATGGCCCTTTAAGTCCTTGGAACACATTTCCACCCACTTTTCACCCACTAAGTCTTTGTCCACTTTCAAAATATGTATGGAGTGAGAAAACGGCTGTTCAAATTACAAACACGTCGTTAATATTCGAGCTTTCCGAAAGAGCGTTTGGTAACCTTTCAAACAATTTTCACTGCAAGAGATCAACCGATTTATTTGAACCCGCATCATAAACACAGGATATCTCTTCTTCTACTGCATATGAGGTCTGTTTCGTGACTGGTATGTATTCCCCATTCCTTATTTCTCATCAGTCCCATTTAAGTTTGGTTTGTGCATTTTGCTGCTCTCGCCGTTATGATGAATGAGATGCAAATAAAATTCCTATACAGACATACACTTCGCTAGTCACGCTGGACTGACAGCGTAACCCGTTGTCATGTGTAGCGGAATGAGCGAGTCCCATGAAACATACCAGGCTACTTACCGGGTTAACGGAAATCTAGTCGGCCTGCTTTAAATACTGTGCTTCATTACAAACGTACTCTTGTGTCTCCTTTGCGACAGGTTGACCTGCTTTAATGGTTGAGACTGAGGTAGGGACGGGCAAGCTGAAGGAGAATTTTTACACCCCTGGTGGCTCTCCACCTCTGACCAAACTAATGATGCGGAAGTGGTATGTGTTCCAGGAGGAGGAGGAGGAGGAGGAGGATATTGGTGTTTAACGTCCCGTCGACAACGAGGTCATTAGAGACGGAGCACAAACTCGAATTAGGGAAGGATGGGGAAGGAAGTCGGCCGTGCCCTTACAAAGGAACCATCCCGGCAATTGCCTGGAGTGATTTAGGGAAATCACGGAAAACCTAAATCAGGATGGCCGGACGCGGGATTGAACCGTCGTCCTCCCGAATGCGAGTCCAGTGTCCTACCACTGCGCCACCTCGCTCGGTCTGGTATGTGTTCCAGTCGGTCGTGCGTAGAGGGTGTAGTTTAGAGTTCAGGCCAAGGTGGTCCTCTGATTTATTTTTTGTGGGGAGGGGGGTTTCGTAAAAAGATTTGGCCCACTCATTCAGGTTACCGTGAACATGAACCAGGAAGTTTATTTCAACATTCTCGGTGACTAAGTGACAGATTACTTCATGGTCAGACAGAGAGGCGTACCCAAAAGCAGATGTAGACTCAGACCACAATGTATCAGCGCTAAAGAATAGGCTGAAGTTTAAGACATTAGCCAGGAAGAATCAATACGCAAAGAAGTGGGATCTGGAATTACAAAGGAATGACAAGATATGCCTGAAGTTTTGTAAAGCTATAGATACAATAACAAGGAATAGCTCAGTTGGTAGTACAGTTGAAGAGGAATGGGCATCTCTAAAAAGGGCCATTACAGAAGCTGGAAAGAAAACATAGGTACAAAGAAGATAACTGCGAAGAGAACTTGGTAACGGAAGAAGTACTTCAGCTGATCGATGAAAGAATAAGTACAAAAATGATCGAGGAAATGAAGGAATACAGAAATACAAGTCTCTGAGGAATGAAATAAATAGGAAGAGAGGGAAGCTAAGACGAAATGGCTGCATGAAAAACATGAAGAAATCGAAAAAGAAATGATTGTCGGAAGGACTGACTCAGCATATAGGAAAGCCAAAATAACCTTCGGTGAAATTAAAAGCAAGGGTGGCAACATCAAGAATCCAACGTGAATCCCACTGTTGAACGCGGAGGAGAGGGCGGATATGTTGAAAGTGTACATTGAAGGCCTCTATGAGGGGGAAGATTTGTCTGATGAGATAGAAACGGAAGCAAGAGTTGATTTAGAAGAGATAGGGGATCCAGTATTAGAATCAGAATTTAAGAGGGCTTTGGAGGACATACGACCAAATAAGGCAGATGGGATAAAACGTTCCTCATTGTGGGTAGTGGCAACAAAACGGCTATTCACGTTGATGTGTAGAATGTATGAATCTGGCGACATATTATTCACTTTCGGAAAAATATCAGCCACACAATTCCGAAGACTGCAAGAGCTGGCAAGTGCGAGAGTTATCAATAAGCTTCAAAGCTCATTCATCCACGTTGCTAACAAGAATTATATTCAGAAGTATGGAAATAAAATTGAGGATGTGTTAGATGACGATCAGTTTGGCTTTAGATAAGGCAAAGGCACCATAGATCCAGTTATGACGTTGCGGTTGATAGGAATTGTCTGGAAAAACCGTTCAGCAATGTAAAATGGTGCAACATGTTCGAAGTTCCGAGGAAGACAGAGGTAGGCTATAAGGAGAGACAGGTAGTACATAATATGTACAAGAGTCAGGAGGGAATAATAAGTGTGGACGACTAAGAAACGAAGAGCTCGGATTAAAAAGGGTGTAAGACAGGTATGTAGTCTTTCGCCCCTCTGTTCAATCTATAAACTGAAGCAGCAACGATGGAAATAATGAAAAGTTTCAGAAGTGGAATTAAAATCAAGGTGAAACGATGTCAATGATACGATTCGCTGATCACATTGTTATCCTGGGGGAAAGTGAAGAAGAATTATGTGGTCTGCTGAATGTAATGCACAATCTAAATTGAAGAAAGACGAAAGTGATGAGAAATGAGAACAACGAGAAATTTAACGTCAGGATTGATGGTCGCGAAGTAGATGAAGTTAGCCGGCCGCGGTGGTCTCGCGGTTCTAGGCGCGCAGTCCGGAACCGTGCGACTGCTACGGTCGCAGGTTCGAATCCTGCCTCGGGCATGGATGTATGTGATGTCCTTAGGTTAGTTAGGTTTAAGTAGTTCTAAGTTCTAGGGGACTGATGACCATAGATGTTAAGTCCCATAGTGCTCAGAGCCATTTGAACCATTTGAACCTTAACGATAAACAGCCATACCGTACGTGCAATTACCAGGGAGGGTTATCTTGTAGAGGCCTGACTGTCTTTACAACAGTTGCAGGGGCAACAGTCTTGTTGATTGAATGATCTGGCCTTGCAACTTTAGCCAACATGGGCTTGCTGTGATGGTGCTACGAACAGCTAAGAACAAGTCGAAACTCTAGCCATTGTCTTTTTTTCCCGAGAGCATCCGGCTGTATTGTATGGTTTAGCGATGATGGCATCCTCTTGGGTAAAATATTCCGTTGGTAAAATTGTTCCCTATTTGGATCTCTGAATGGGAGATGTCGTCACAAGGAAAAGCAAGACTGGCATTCTACCAGGTGCGTAAAATGTTGTTAAACTCCTTAATCGGGTATTCTGTTAGGGGAGTTGAAAAGAGAAATCGTTAGGTTGAAGTTATAGTAATGCAGGAGCATGAGTAATAATGAATACGAAAACTGGAATGCGAGGAAGCCGCTACGAACAGCACTATGAACCCTTTATCGCAGCCACTAAGGGCACATAGCCAACAACTATAACAGTAGTACAAGTTTATATGCCAAGTAGCTCCGCAGATTATGAAGAGTTTGAAGGAATGTGTGACGAGATAAAGGAAATTATTCAGTTGAAAGAGACAAATAACTGTAATAGGTGACTGGAATTCGGTGAGAGGAAAAGGAAGAAAAGGAAAAAAAAGGAGAACATGTACTAGGTGAAATGAATGAACGGGGAAGCTACCTGGTAGAATTTCACACAGATCATAATTTTATCAAAGCTAATATTTGACTTAAGAGCCATGAAAGTAGTTTATGTAAGTGGCAGAGACCTGATGACACAATGGAGGTTTCAGGTTGATTATATAATGGTAAGATAAGAGATTCCGAAACCGGACTTTAAATTGTAAGCCATTTTCTGGAGCAGGTGTCTACCCTGACCATAGCTTATTGGTTACAAAGTGCTAACTAAAGCTGAGAAACTGCAAAACGGTATGAAATTAACGAGACGGGACCTAGGTAATTGGAAGGAACGAGAGCTTTTTGAGAGTTTCAGGACAACGCTGAACGGAAACAGGTGAAAGAATTACAATAGAAAACGAATGGGCAGTTTTCAGAGATTAAACAAGGTAGACTGCAGAGAATCACAAACGTAAGAGAACAAGGACCACCAGAAATCCCTGGACAACTCTTGAGATGTCGATTTGAATGGACGAAAGAGAAAATATGGAAATCCAGCAACTGATGCAATCGAAACAGAATACAGATGTCTAAGAATTGACACTGACAGGGAATGCAAAATGGCTAAGCGGTAATGGCCAGAAGAAAAATACAAGGCTGTAACAAGAATGTATAACTAGTGGAAAGACTGATGTCAGCTACAGCACATGCAGTATATGTCCCTTTTGACTACCTTTATGATGGTTTTACATCACTGAATCTTCACCTCACCGCCCCGAGAATCCTGTACAGGACAGACATTATAGTCTCCTTGGGTGTAGTTTGTAGGGCTCAACATCAGAGGCTGTATTTAGTCACACATACTTCTCGTGTGACTTTGTGCAGGAAAGTAAGTAATTACAGACACAAAATATTCACTGCATCGCCGCTATCCCACATTTAAAACTTCAAACATTTACGGAATCATTAGGCACTTTCTTTTAACAAATATAATGTGGCGTCTATTCTCACGGAGAGTTCCTGTGTCATCACATGGACTGTCAAGTTGAAGCGTTATATCTGCGGAGTACTTGATCTTATAATGAGAAGACCATATCACATTTAATTTCAGAACAAATGAGTAAATCCGTGACATGCTGAAACACTTTTACTCTCAAGAACCTAGATGAACTGCATTTGTTGCAGTTTGCTGTTATGCGTTATCATGATGCTTTAGTGCTGCCATGCGGTGTGTTTGTGATTACACAATGTTTTAAATTACAAAATTTATTAATTTACTATCGAATTTGTAGAGGTCAGGTTTTGTATTACAAAATTCATAAAATACTGTTCCTGATTCCTTTAAGTTTTAGTAATTTTTATTTTGCACAACGCATTTCAGCAGCAAGTTTCCCTCATCAGAAGTATTAGAGGTTCTTTTGGAGTGTGATGAGGGCTAATTGTTGGATATGCCAATGGGATTACGTGTCGAAATTTATCTCTGTACAAAATGATTAAGTTATGTCATTATATACCTTACGTGAATTGTGATACGTGGTACTTACTGGAATTGCGGAAAACGTGGAAGGGAAGACCCACCAATATAATGTTTTTTTCCACACAACCTGTTTATTTAACAATATATTACCAATTTTTTTTACAAAATGTACAAATTTGCAAAACTCTTTTGACCTTAAACCTTAAGATGAATAAGCCTTTGCAAAAGAATTCAAAACAGCAAACAATATGACAATGATTACAAGATGGCCGGACCTGCAGCCAGCTCGTTGTCGGCTGAAACAGCGGTGTTTACCACCGCGCTGGGCACAGTCTCTCTTATTAAATGCCCTTCTGCAACACATGAAAACTATATAAGTACCATTGAAGACAAGAGTGATTCAATTACTCAAAACAGAAAATGTAACTTTTAATTTGAAAGCTGTATGTCGAAAGGTTCGGGGTTAAAATGCGCATCTGTGCTTAAAGGTTAAACAGATTAGGAAACAATTTGGCAATAATAAGGCTTACTTCAAAGCAATCAACCTCTTAATTTCAATCGGCAACCAAGGTGCGTCTGGATCCCAACCCGTCCCATTTGACAATTTTATTTTGACTAAAACCGTGGTGACAGTTGGCTGTTAATATATTCAGAGTTAGACTGATTGTCAGTTTTTAAGTCCTCTCTGAAGAAACGCCTTGAAACATTACTTGTGAACACTTATTCCAAGAAAACTCATTCGGTGGAACCGCAAGATCCAGCTAAAATACATCAATAAAGACCCGATCTTTCAAACACGGCAACGCACAGAATAGTACAACAGGTTGTTAAGATTATACCTAATGACTAAGAAATGCAATTACAATCCAAAAATTGAACCGGTTAACATGTAAATCTAACCACAAGGTCTCTCTTTTGTTTAACGGCAACCTGTACCTTAGTATAATTGTTCCGGCTGTATTTAAGACCAGGAGCTGATTCATTAGAACATTAATGATCGGGTACAACCAGAAAGGAAAGGCAATAGAATAGGGGGACAAATTTTTAAACGACAACTAGTGTCTTAATACAATACTAGGGCCTATATTTACGCCCAAAGAGCCGATAGAGTAAACCTCTGAGGGTCGGGTACAAACAACAAAATAATAAGGAAAGGAAGTATAATAGCGAGAAAAATTTTTAAACGACAACTAGTGTCGTAATACAGGGTGATTCAAAAAGAATACCACAACTTTAAAAATTTGTATTTAGTGAAAGAAACATAATATAACCTTCTGTTATACATCATTACAAAGAGTATTTAAAAAGGTTTTTTTTTCACTCAAAAACAAGTTCAGAGATGTTCAATATGGCCCCCTCCAGACACTCGAGCAATATCAGCCCGATACTCCAACTCGTTCCACACTCTCTGTAGCATATCAGGCGTAACAGTTTGGATAGCTGCTGTTATTTCTCGTTTCAAATCATCAATGGTGGCTGGGAGAGGTGGACGAAACACCATATCCTTAACAAACCCCCATAAGAAAAGATCGCAGGGGGTAAGATCAGGGCTTCTTGGAGGCCAGTGATGAAGTGCTCTGTCACGGGCTGCCTGGCGGCCGATCCATCGCCTCGGGTAGTTGACGTTCAGGTAGTTACGGACAGATAAGTGCCAATGTGGTGGCGCTCCATCCTGCTGAAATATGAATTGTTGTGCTTCTTGTTCGAGCTGAGGGAACAGCCAATTCTCTAACATCTCCAGATACTGTAGTCCAGTTACAGTAGCACCTTCGAAGAAAAAGGGACCAAAAACTTTATTGGCTGAAATGGCACAGAAAACGTTCACCTTAGGCGAGTCACGTTCATGCTGAGTTGTTTCCCGCGGATTCTCAGTGCCCCATAACAACTGTCGTCGATTCACTTCTGCCGTACTCAATAACACAAAAAGCTTTCTGTTGAGCGGTCGCCATCTTAGCATCAACTGACGCTGACGCCTAGTCAACAGCGCCTCGAGCGAACAAATGTACAACTAAATGAAACTTTATAGCTCCCTTAATTCGCCGACAGATAGTGCTTAGCTCTGCCTTTTGTCGTTGCAGAGTTTTAAATTCCTAAAATTGTGGTATTCTTTTTGAATCACCCTGTACAATACTACGGCGTATATTTGCTACCAAAGAGCCGACCGAGTAAAACTCTGATGGTCGGGTACAAACCAGAAAATAATAAGGAGGTAATGTAAACAATGACATAAATCACCACTAGGATTACGGAATGTTACTCCCCTTTGTCAACAAGCAGTTCCATGGATCCACGGTGAGTCGCAGCGGTTACTGAATGGTACCGATGAAAGCCTGGTAGAAGAGGGCAGCCAAGCCAGGAGCGGTCGTCCGACACGAATGTTACCAACCAACATACCGTATGTCGACCTGCTGCTTGTAGTACTCCGGTGTCTTCGCTCTGCGCAGGCCCTGCTTGCGTGGCTCGTGGCTTCGGCCGCTCGGACCTCGTCACCACCACTTGTCGCGACGCTCGTGCCTCCTCGTCGGGCCAGCGAATTCCGTGTGTATATCGACAAGCAAAGACCTAAGGACACAACCTACAGATACCAACTCTTCCTCATAGATATTGGCAATGGAGCCGCAAAAAGGATAGTCGATACTGCACCTGATCCAGTGGCGGCAAACAGAACAGTCTACTAACTCAATGGCGCCACTGCGGCCTTTACTTACATTTTTACTGAATATAAATTTACCTGGGACAAAAAGCACACCACAGTGTCACGTAACAGTTTCATATTCAGTTATTTACATTACAAAGATTCTTAACTGCTAAGATAAAGCTTATTTCAGTTGTTAAGATAGTACAAACAAGAAAAATGCAAACACATTTAATATAAGAATCCTTATATTGTGGTATTTATTATATAGCATGATAATTTCACATTTTCTGATTCTTCAGTACTCTTAAGAGTTATTTTTATCTAAGTCTCTTTATACTAATAAAGCAACAATTACACAATGGAGAAATGTTTCAAGTAATTTAGATTATTACTTTCTAGTTTATTATTTCGCTACTAGTTATCATGCTGTAACATGAATGAGAATTTCTAGTTCTTCATGTACGTCCATTTGGTATTCCTTGTCCATTTCACATAATATTGTTGGGTGATGCTAATAAGACTTATTTAACTTCACTTACCTACAGAATTTTACTGAGAAGGCTTATACAAGTAGCAGAGAAGTCATAATGTAGCGAAATACCGCAAATTTCATCCCATACATTCACTTTGACTTCCACTCAACTTTTATTTTGACTGAATGTGACTGCCATTGGGCATGCAGCAAACAGCTATTCTGAAGTTTTGGCTTCACTTTATTCAGCGTATCTTGTGTCATTCCGGAAGTTTATTTGTTTATTTCATTAACACTACAAAGTAACTTACTGCCTTGTAGTGTAAGCTGGGGCAGATGCTTCTAAATCTAAGATCAAAGACTTCTTATTACTACAGTCTTACTGGTAGGCGGTTATTAATGTTATTTTAAATAATGTAAAAAACATAATAAATAAAAATTTCTCTGATATTAGAGAGAAATGAATTATTAACAGTTTTTAAAGTGGTTCTATACAATTTTTTCTGCCTAGTTGAGGAGAATATAATTTATATAATGCAAATGAAAAAAATTTAGTACAGTAAGTGTGCTGAAAATAATTTGCAATATGTAGTGGGAAGTGATATACTATATTTGGATGTGCAATATAGTCTAAGTAGCTTGTTGGTTGATAATAGCCTATTCCTACCCACTTCAAGTGAGAAGGTCTCGGTAGAACCTCGAGCTACCCTCATCTGAAATGATTTGAGTTTATGTATGTTTGTTGTGCTTGTGTGTGTTGATATACTACCTGGAGTGTTGCATGTCAGGACACTACATGATATTCAGTAGTTGTTTGTTTGTCTGATTGTTGGTACTTGTGGTATATTCTGAGTGATAACTTAGATATATAAACACCTGGTGTTGTTCAGATTACATACTGATTGAGCGTTTGATACGTTGACTACATTAATTATAGCTCTGCGTGAAGAATACACTTATGGTTGTAAATTAGTTATTATAAATGGAATTTAGTTCATTGCTGCTTGAAGCAGTATTCCTTAAATAACTTAATACATAACATTTTTAATCTTAGACATAGTTTATACAGGAAATACGTTTGATATATAAAATACATTGATTGTAGCTTTACATAATCAAGAGAACATACCTCTGTCTACACATAATAAGACGAATAACACATTACTGTGCGTGTATGGTACACTTAAAGCAATATGGGGAGGAGAAACCTCAGAATAAAAGTTCTTCGACAATTCTCCTCCCAAGCGACTTTACTTTATTACTAGAGTCTTAGCATGTGGTGTCACTGCTTGTGTAGGTGTTTTTTTTTTCATGTTACTGCCTCTTGTATTGTTTGCGACTGTGTAATAGCATACAATGTCATGTGTTGTTGGTTTGGGTCCCTTTCGTGTTGATCCCTTCTGAGTCATATTCATTTAGTGTGTTGGTTCCTTCCTCAGTTTCGGAATCTTTGGTCGTTCTTCTGTCCCGCCACGTGGTTTGCAGTGTTGTTTGCGCTTGCCTACGCCGCCTTGCATATGGGTTTCGGTGCTTGTATTCTTCATGTAGCGTGTTCGATATAATATCGGCTACGCTATTTATTGTGTTCCATACATAGGGATTACTTATCATTCCGGCGACGTTACTGCCGTTCTGTACATTTCTCACATGTGCAAGCGTGTTCCATAACAGTGTAACATGCTCTGGTGTCGCAGTTTCTCCGCAAATGCATATTTCATTGATCATACAACGTAGGCTTTGACGGCTGGTATTGCCTTCACTTAAAACTTCCGCACTGATAAGCCGTGGTCGAAGTATAAAACTCTCCCCTGTGGTTTCGTCTCCTACTGCAGAAGACATCCTCCGTGAAAAAGTTGCAAACTGCAAAGAGAACTCCAGGAAGAGCTGATAATATAGACAGTACAGAGGGCGCCACTGTCCATCACGTGGCGTCGGCTATGAGACTGTCTCTGGTAAGGTTGGCCGTGGTGGCCGAGCGGTTCTAGGCGCTTCAGTCTGGCACCGCGCGACCGCTACGGTCACAGGTTCGAATCCTACCTCGGGCATGGAGGTCGGTTTAAATAGTTCTAAGTTCTAGGTGACTGATGACCTCAGATGTTAAGTCCCATAGTGCTCAGAGCCATTTGATTTGTCTCTGGTAATGCCAAAATTCTCGATTGAAAGGAATCGATCGTCACGCCTCCGGTGCAATACTGACATCCAAATTTTATCCAGTTTAACACTTTCGTCTTTCCTATTAAAATTATTACAGTTTTAGACGCTCGTCTCGCTGAATTTTATTTCATGATTACCTTCCTGGTAAATATGCTCCGCTACGGCCGATTTATTCGTGTGACTCCGGCGGCAATTCCTCTTATGTTCAAGACGGGTGTTCGCCCTTCTCTTTGTGGCCCCTATATGATCCTGTCCACAACTACAAGGAATTTTATATATCCAAAGGGTGTCTTGGTGTTTTGCCGATCTTAAATATTCTTTTACACGCATCAAAAAAAGTTTTGCATCACCTCGGTTCCGAGAGTTACGCAATCTGTACAGAAAACGGGAATAGAGATCAACATAAACATCATTTCCGCCCTTTTTATTTCTCATGTAAACCACACATTAGATGTTGTACAAACACACTCAGCGAGACCTTCAGAGGTGGTGGTCCAGATTGCTGTACACACCGGTACCTCTAACACTCAGTAGCACGTCCCCTTGCATCAATGCATGCCTGTATTCAAATGGTTCAAATGGCTCTGAGCACTATGGGACTCAACTGCTGTGGTTATTAGTCCCCTAGAACTTAGAACTACTTAAACCTAACTAACCTAAGGACAGCACACACATCCATGCCCGAGGCAGGATTCGAACCTGCGACCGTAGCAGTCACACGGTTCCTGACTGCGCGCCTAGAACCGCGAGACCACCGCGGCCGGCTGCCTGTATTCGTCATGGCATATTATCCACAAGTACATTAAGGCACCGTTGGTCCATATCGTCCCACTCCTCAACGGCGATTCAGCGTAGATACCTCAGAGTGGTCGGTGGGTCACGTCGTCCATAAACAGCCCTTTTCAATCCATCCCAGGTATGCTCGACAGCGTTCATGTCTGGAAAACATGCTGGCCACTCTAGTCACTCGCAAGATGTGCACGGTGGGGACGCGAATTATCGCCCATGAAGACGAATGATTCCCCAATATGCTGCCGGTATGGTTGCATTGTCGGTTGGAGGATGCCATTCGCGTGTCGTACAGCTGTTACTGCGCCTTTCTTGGCCACCAGCGGCGTACGTCGGCCCTACATAATGCCACGCCAAAACAGCAGGGAACCTCCACCTTGCTGCACTCGTTGGACAGTGTGTCTAAGGCGTTCAGCCTGACCGGGTTGCCTCCAAACACGTCTTCGACGATTGTCTGGTTGAAGGCGTATGCGACACTCATCGGTGAAAAAAACGTGATGCCAATCCTGACCGGTCCCTTCGGCATGTTGTTGGGCCCATCTGTACCACGCTGCATGGTGTCGAGGTTGCAATGATTTACCTCGCCATGGGCGTCAGGAGTGAAGTTGCGCATCATCCATCCTATTGCGCACGGTTTGCACCGCAACACAACTTCCTGTGGCTGCAGGAAAAGCATTATTCAACATGGTGTCGTTGCTGTCAGGGTTACCGAGAAAGTAAGGTTACCAAGGACCACACGAGGGTTATGCCAAAAGTTTTTAGCAGAAACTCTGAATTTTTTTTATTTACAGTACTACTGTTATATCTTTTCAAAATACTCTTCATGAGCACTTACACATTTTCCATCCTTTGAAACCGCTTCAAAAACGTATGTCCAAGCTTCTTTAGGGAAGTCACTTACGAGTTGCATTAGACTCTTCTTTGGATGAAAAACACTGACCATGACTTTATTTCTTCCTCCTTGCGAACAAGAAGTAGTCACACAGAGCCACGTCAGGTGAAAAGGTGGGTATGGTAACACTCGCACTTTTTCCTTCTTCAAGAAGTCCATTGGTCTAGCAGCCGTGTGTGCTGAGGCATTGTCGTGATCCAGAATAACGTGCTCACTCTTCTACTTTGGGTGCTGGACCTTCATATGGCAATGACTTCCGACAGACATGCAGTCACAATACCACTCAGCATTGACAGACCTGAGAAGACCTAGCTTGTTGAAGAGTGACCACCATGTTCTTTCGAGAGCTCCAACTGTAGTGTGTGGTTCCTGACCTAGAAATCGCTTTATTGAACACTGCTTTATTTTGAGGTCAAATTGGTACATCCCTGTTTCGCCACATGTTACGATACTGAGAATGTCTTTGGGCTGTCCTTTGTTGTATTTTTCAAGCACGAAATGACGTCAGTCCATTTTTATGTATTTTTGGGCATCTGTCAGGGAACGTGGCACCCATTGGTCCCAAATCTTGGTTAGGCCTAAATGAGCGTGAACGATGGGCTGTGACACAGTCAGTTCAATGTTTACTATTCCTTCAATGTCGCACAATCCGGGATGAGAATCAACGTCGATCATTTTCCTCACAACATCAATGTTTTATTGGGCCACTGCCATTCATGGAACGAAGTTCATCCTAAATCGACTCCTGTCTCTTTGAAACCAGTTTCTAACGGAAGCCCTAGAAGGGGAAGACTCATCAAAAACGTAAATCAGAGAAGAGTGGCATTCTACAACGTTTAACTTCATTTTGTAGTATTGCACAAAAACTGCAGGGTGGAAGATACATCTTGTACTGTGACTCAACACTGCCTCCGTCTTGACTCACCGTTCACAGCATGATTTGAAGTCCAGTGGTGGGAGACCGCCGCGCGTTCATTCCAAGGTCAAAAAACAATGCTCTTTCTAACTGAAATAATTCCATTCTCGTCAGACTTCCGGTTTGAGGCCTACTAAAAGCTTTCAACACAGCCCTCAATTCTAAAAACGGATACCGTTATGGCTGGGCTACTTTTCAGCACATTCACCGTCTAGACTGACACTCGAAACCTCTGGGGTTTAAATTTATAAACTCGTATGCCCTGTGAATCTGCAGTGCCACGTACGAACAAATCCTTAACTTCAGTAGGCACTTCGCCACTGCGTGAATGTTGACTATACAGGAATTCTTCAGGTGTAAGAGGAGATTGATATCGGTGGGAGGAAGAGTAGGGCTCCAGATGATCAAACATCCGCCAGCTCAACTCCAACGCAAGAAATGTTGCTCTCTGCGTCATTTACGAGCGTGCGTTGTCGTCCATCTGCGCCACATCTGCTCAGAGCATCTCGCATCTCTGGTTCTGAACGGCTCGTCGCAAATTCCACAGTGTTTCACAAAAACCGAAGTGGTTCCCCGTTTCACTTCTGAGCAGGAGGCCCACAACTGGAATGACCTTCTCCCACAATACCGTAGAACTCAATTTCCTTGTCTCATTCTTCTTAAATGCGGTCTTACACAGAAATAAAATTGCATACCAACTTATCAGGGTATCTGCAGGGAATGGCCCCTGAGTTATGAAAACATAAAGCACTACATCTCTATATAGCACCACTGCTGGTTATGCAGAAGGTAGTCAGTGAGGAATATCGGCCTCTCAATTTATATATTGATGACTTTCTTAAAATTATGAGCATTAGCAATCCATTGTCGGCTTATTCATTCACTAAGTGAAACTGTTTGGATAATTCGTTAAAATTTACCTTCAGCGCGTTTAGAGACTTACCAACTACGCATTTATAGAGAGAAATGATCACATCTTCATATACAATCACGTTACTTCTCTCGATCGTGTATTCTGTTCTATTTTCTACTACTGGCTGGATAATAAACAACAATTTTTTAACGGGAAATGTTTTCTGACTTTTAACTGTGAAGTCATTAATGGAAGTTAATGAAATGCTTTTACGGCCGTCTGCGTAACAGACATATCTCAAACACATCTGAAAAGAACTTTCTAGGAAATGTAATAGTAAATTTTCTTAGTTGTACTTTCTTCACAATGGGAAACTTTACCTCTTCTTTCTGCTTCGATGGTCGTCTCGAATACAGCCATCGTAGCAGTTGCTAATTGTTGAACGTGCCGCCTAATGGAAGAAATTCGTATTTCAAACAGGTGAGGTGAACTGTTTCTCAGATAAATAGACAGGCACTATAATTTCCTTCACGTTCTGTAAATTAACCCAAAATCCAATCTTATTAACAAAACTCTTACAATAGAAGAGCGATAAAATGTTTACGTCCTCTCTTCATCGAGGCACGCCACAGACATCTTTCATTTTCCCGATTTTAAAAAAAGTGAAATTCACATCTCTATCATGTAACAACATCTCTGCTCAGATAATCATTTCCTTTTTTAACTTACTTATACTTCATTGAAAATATCTAGCAAGTGCCGTTACGCCTATCCTTACTGTGGGTTGTGGGTTCATGCAGATAGCACACAGTACAAAATTTCCTTTTCTTATCAGTTTTTCTAGTGTCGTCGTGTCATCGGCGTGAGCTGACTCCATTGTTTGAAGTTCCTCGTCGCTACTGTTTTCCACATCACGGAGAGCATTATTCGCGAGCGTGATGGAGTGTTAACAGTTCGTAGTGTCCACTCAGGGCAGCTGTTTACACCTGCCTACTGATTCCGTAAGCTATGAGGTCGAAGGACTCTGCTGGACCAGATACGTCTGGATAAAATCTTCGTGGACATATTGGTGAGATTTCACCTTTCCATAAGCACACATATTACACTGTTCTGCTTATTCAGTTCGGCACTGCAGATTCGCTAAACTTTCTGCATTCCAGATGATGAATCACTTGGCGATTGCGAACTTAAGTCGTCACACAACACTACTTTTTAACCCCTGGGTGGCCACTACACATATTTGAGGTACGCTGCAAAGCCCTTTCGCACATATTTCTAATACGTCTAATGTCACCTTAGATTGGTTTTCACAGAATTACAAAATATAGATGAACGTATTTACAGAGACATGAAACAAATGAAGGTCATTCAAGCACAGTCATAAGAAAATCTTATCTATACCCTAATTCGAGGTTCCTCATAATTAATTTTTGATGACAGCTTTAGAAGATTTTTAAGAAAATTTTCTCCTTTTTATTTATTTCAGTGTGTGACGAATTTGCTTCTCAAAACATTTACGTCTCCAGTAACAATCTGAAAACTGATATTGTCATCAACAAAATGAAGAGGAATTTCACCACAACACGAGGAAAAGAAAAGCATAAGAATTACAGCAAGAAACTTCTGTTTAAGACAAACATAGCGCATCTTCTTGTACTGGTATTTGTTTTCACAAACAATTTACGCTACTTGCTATGAGCACATGTGCAATACTTGTGGTATATCCATGTTCTCTTCATATCATAATGTTTCTTATATCACTATCTACGTCTCACTATCCTTTGTTTAGTACTTAGACTTTTTTATCGGCTAATCGCTTTTGAAACCGTCTTTGTATGCTTCAAACATAAATATATGTGCATATGTTTTCATTGCATTTTATGTTCAGTTTCACTGGTACTCTGTGTTTGAATATAGTATTAATTGTTTCTACAGTGCATTAATTTACCCTCAGATGTAGCTTGCATAGCTATGTATGTATTTCATTGCAGATAGCACTCAAACGTTTACGTAATCGCTTAACACGAAGGCTAAGTTACTCATCATTACTCTTCAGCTGGCAGAGCTACACTCGTGTTTAGCTGTTTCAACATAATGAATATAAATGTGCCTACTTATCCTCCAAATAAGTCAGCCAGCGTGTCCATTCACACATACGCACACATTTAGAACAACTCGGTACATTTCGTCTTCACACCTATCAGAGTATATGTTTATCAATATTTCATACTTACTTATACGCTCTCTGAGAGTGATTTTCCTGCTGAACTATGTTTGTGGAAGTAACGCTTATCTGCAATAACGAACCTTACCTTGAGGCTTGTAGTTGCTATCTCTGCAAAGCTTTTGCCATTTCAGTTAGTGGACCTAATTTTTTTAATTTTTTTTTCATAGCACATTAGTTTTTCATGTTCACTGGAATGTGTAGGTAGTTTTCAGTAGAATATGTATAATAGACATAGTTTAATCGATTACAGTTTTATATAAATAACGCAGCTCTTTCATATTGTAAGTAGCTGTAGACAGTGTAATATAAATTGCTCTTAATTTTAGTACCATCAATATATTCATTAGCCTGTTCCTCTTTGTAGCCTAATCGTTAAAAATCTGTTTCATTTATTACTTAAGTGTAGTCGAGCCTTTCCGTAAATAGTTCTTTCTTTGCGCTTGACCGAAGCTCTTTCTGTGCAAATAATTTCTTTTGTACACTGCTTCTTACTCTGATATATGTAGTCTTATGTGTGAAGTTGGTTTTGAAGTTTGTCACATATTGACGTGGTAAACCTTTACTGTCATTAGATAAAATATTTCATACTAGCAAAATCTATGTAAAAATACAAAGTGTGCAGCAGTGATACTGATTATACAAGTTTATTCTTGTAGTTAACACAATGGCTAGCTATACGGATTTCAAGCGTACTCTTCATCCCAGTAACTAGTTGTGTAACCAACAGGGATAAGTTGCTAACTCACTTGTTCGATTTTGCTTTTATTTGGCCTTATGTATATTTTATTGTTTTCCTAATGCACTTTATTCGTAGTATCTCCTTTGCGTGATTAAGTCTTATTTTATCATTTTCACGAGTTAATGTTTGAACATTCAATCATTATTTGTTAAGCGGCACGTTACATATCGGGTACAGCGCGCACGCGCTAGTACAGGCATTGCAGACTACATCAAAAGTGTGATGAGGGAGGGGGGAAATTTTTACTACCCGCAACGCAGCTAACCCGCCAAGCGCAGGCTACCATCTGTATGGTTGTCGTTCATATTCACTGTTTTCAAACATATATTTAACGTGCACTTGGTATATTGTCATTTCACTCCGGAAAGAGTAACAAAATTTTCATTACCGATTTCAAAGAATCTTCATACTTACCTGGAATTATACCTAAACTAAGATTCATTATAAGATTCTCCAATTTGTTTCAAAAGTAATACGCATATTTTGCCTTTAGTTAAGCAAAAATATACATTGTATCACATCTTGGAAGTGTTTTCATTTGTTACTATCCCATAGATTCTCCAAATTTCTATAAGGATTATAGATTGTTGAATTTTCCGTAAGGGCTTAGGTGCTGTAACGGTTGAAGTGAACTGACCTCTCATGCTTAGTGTGTAAATTATTTCGTACTTCCCCTGTCCATGGGGTTGCTCAACAAATAGCATCCTGGGTGTGATATTTTGTGTATAATATATAGTTCTGTGTACAACAACTGCAATTTTTGCTAAGAATTTTGTGTTTGGTGCTGGCCGGAGTGGCCGAGCGGTCCTAGGCGCTACAGTCTGGAACCGCGCGACCGCTACGGTCGCAGGTTCGAATCCTGCCTCGGGCATGGATGTGTGTGATGTCCTTAGGTTAGTTAGGTTTAAGTAGTTCTAAGTTCTAGGGGACTGATGACCACAGATGTTGAGTCCCATAGTGCTCAGAGCCATTTGAACCATTTGAGCCATTTGTGTTTGGTACATTTAGGATGTATGGGCAATAGCAACTCCTATCCTATGTGAAAAGTAGTTGTGCGGCCTATTCTTTTATCACACTGTGTTTTCCTAGCTTGAGCCTTTGCTTCCAACATTATTAAGGCTTGTCTATCCTTTTCTTCTAACGGTATCTCTCTCTCTCTCTCAGAAAACTTAGGTAAGGGTTAAACTAACTCGTCCATTTTATATTGCTCGTACATTAATTCGATTGGTGTAAGATCTGTCGATGAGTGTGGCAAATTATTTACTATTCACCGAAGGGCGTCACGTATTCAATGCGCTTAGTGTATCTGTGTGGTGTATACGTTCTGATAAACCTGTTAACTTCAGAAATACCCATTCTATTAGGCTGGCCTCGGGATGAAATTAGGATACATAAATATGTTTTATGTGATGTGACTTGACAAATTCTTTTTGTGAAGTTAGTTGTGTTATTTGTCAGAATAGCTCTTGGTTTACCCACTCTCACAAAATATTCTCTCACGATTCGCTTGATTATAGGCCCTGTCGTTACAGTTTCAGTGTCACAAATCTGAAGATACTTAGAAAACATCATGCAAGGCTATTACATGTTTCACTCCACCGTTTTCCATCGGAAAAGGTCCTGCGGCATCGATTGATACGGGGTCAAGGGGTTTCACTGGTGTAATAGGATATACACTACTGGCCGTTAAAATTGCTACACCACGAAAATGACGTGCTACAGACGCGGAATTTAACCGACACGAAGAAGATGCTGTGATATGCAAATGATTAGCTTTTCAGAGCATTCACACAAGGTTGGCGCCGGTGGCGAAACCTACAACGTGCTGACATGTGGAAAGTTTCCAATCGATTTCTCATACACAGACAGCAGATGACCGGCGTTGCCTGGTGAAACGTTTATGTGATGCCTCGTGTAAGGACAAGAAATGCATACCATCACGTTTCCGACTTTGATTAAGGTCGGATTGTAGACTATCGCGATTGCGGATTATCGTATCGCGACATTGCTACTCGCGTTAGTCGAGATTCAATGACTGTTAGCACAGTAAGGAATCAGTAGGTTAAGAAGGGTAATACGGAACGCCGTGTTGGATCCCAACGGCCTCGTATCACTAGCAGTCGAGATGACTGGCATCTTATCCGCGTGGCTGACTGAACAGATGGGGACGCTTGCAAGACAACAACCATCTGCACGAACAGTTCGACGACGCTTGCAGCAGCATGGACTATCAACTCGGAGACCATGGCTGCGGTTACCCTTGACGCTGCATCACAGACAGGAGCGCCTGCTATGGTGTACTCAACGACGAACCTGGGTGCACGAATGGCAAAACATTTTTTCGGATGAATCCAGGTTCTGTTTACAGCATCATGATTGTCGCATCCATGTTTGGCGACTTCGCGGTGAACGCACAATGGAAGCGTGTATTCGTCATCGCCATACTGGCGTATCACCCGGCGTGATGGTGTGGGGTGCCATTGGTTACACGTCTCGGTCACCTCTTGTTCGCATTGACGGCACTTTGAACAGTGGACGTTACATTTCAGGTGTGTTACGACCCGTGGCTCTACCCTTCATTCGAACCCTGCGAAACACTACGTTTCAACAGGGTAATGCACGACCGCATGTTGCAGCTCCTGTACGGGCCTTTCTGGATACCGAAAATGTTCGACTGCTGCCCTGGCCAGCACATTCTCCAGATCTCTCACCAATTGAAAACGTCTGGTTAATGGTGGCCGAACAACTGGCTCGTCGCAATACGCCAGTCACTACTCTTGATGACCTGTGGTATTGTGTTGAAGCTGCATGGGCAGCTGTAGCTGTACACGCCATCCAAGCTCTGTTTGCCTCAATGCCCAGGCGTATCAAGGCCGTTATCACGGCCAGAGGTGGTTGTTCTGGGTAGTGATTTCTCAAAATCACCCAGATTTCGTGAAAATGTAATCACATGTAAGTTCTCGTATAATATATTTTGAGAGGTGGCATGAGCCCACTCTTATATTTCTATCTTACGATTTTCCTCTGTAATTGCATGCGGTGAACAGTCGCTATTCCGTCACATGCGGACTTCCCACGCAGCGTCTCTCATCACCCGGGTGGTCCGGTGACAGGCGGGCTCTGCTGATCTTGAAAGGGTTAAGCCGACGGGTGTGAGGGAGTCGAGTGAATGCTTTCCAGACGCTGACATTGTCAAAAGACACGCCCGCAGGGGCCTGAAGTAGCGGCTGGGCTAGAGGTTCCGTTACATCGCAGAAACTTAGCGAAAACACTTTCTGGCGGGCTACCAGCGAGGCGTGGGAATGACTTGTGTACCCAGGCAGTTGTGGCGGGAAAATGCCCGCGCTTTCTGCAAAATAGTAACTGTGATTGGCTTGCTCAGGGCATAGTTCCATGACGTAGCAAAATCAGCGCAAAAATTGGCGCCAAGAATCTTCATTGGTGGAATGGTAGTGCTCCGGCAATAGAGTGGAATTTTCCGTCGGTTTTCGAGTTGCTGATTGGAACGTTTAACCACGGCCACTGTCGTGGGGGCGGGAATGTTCTGTGTTCAGCCTGTACGGATGCTCTAGAGGAGTCGGCTCTCGCCTTTCGGTCGGGGTAGGTTACAAGACTGAGCTCTCGCTGCTCTGGACAGCCTGCCTTCCGTTGGCTGTCTAATATACTTTTATTTAATTGTAACTGTTTGACGAAGTTGCTGAAGTTTCGAATTCAACGTAACTTTCCGAGTACAGTTGGCAATTGAGCGTTCAGCGTACAAGCGGCCTATGTTGTCTGTCTTGAGCAGTTTTGGCTGAAGTTGACTGTATCAGAGTTACAGTGTCACTTCACTTGTTAAAATCAATCACTGTACCATCAGTGATTGTGTGGCGAGCCTTCTTCGTCTCCCCTCAGAGGCGCATTTGCATTGCTAGGAAGTCTTTAGTCTGGAACAATCAGACCAGGATAATTAGTTTCGGGCTATACTCGCGACATTATCATCACCACGACGGGACGTCGAAGCAACCAGCCATCGCCTCCGGTACGCCAGATTGTGTTCTTGGAGTTAAGAAGATAGTTTGGTAATGTATGTCCGCAGCTCCAGCAGCTAGGGATTTTCCTAGGTGATAATCAGAGCTAAGCAGAGCGCGCCTGTTCGTCTTTTTCTAACTTTGTTCTGTCTTGAGTGTTCATTGTCTGAATTCTCACTACTGTAGCATCAATTAATGTTGGGTTGGCTGTGTGTCTCTCTTAAGACTTGAGTTGCAAGGAATTGGCTCCACATACCACTTCGTCATAAATGTCACAGTCTACTTTAGGGACAACTTCACCTTCACGGCATTTATTTGAGTATCCAATTTGAACCAATGTGATGTATTGTAAATGTTTCATGTGTTTTTGTTTATTATTTTGAGTTATAATAAATCATATGGTTATTTTGGACAGAACTTTCTATTAGAGCAACCCTATCATTTCTCACTACGTTAATGAAACTTTCCTTTATTTAACTTATTTATCAAATGAAATTATTGCAGGTGCCAAACTCTTTTCTACTCCACTTGCAGGGTCGATTACAGTCAGTTCGCGTTTCTTTTTAATCCATGTGCAACAGTAAAAGTCGGAGTTAGAATAGGGGGGGGGGGGGGCTTGGAGCATCATTTACATATGTAGATTCTAGAAGAATTTAGTGTTAAATACACTGCTAACTCCGGCACCTCGCAATTTGTCCAATGAATACCCGTTTATCATCAGCATTTCTTCTTGGTGTAGCAATTTTAAATGGGCAGTAGTGTAATACATTGAATCGGTTTAAGTGTTTACCCTTTTGACAGATTACACATACCTTAATTACCTGTTGTACGGTACGTCTAAGTTAGGGAAATAGTAGTATGACATTATTTTCTGAGCACACTTGGCTACGCCATAGTGGCCCCACAAGTTATGTGTACACCTGATAACTTTGTGTAGATTTGCTTCGGGTAAACAAACACACCAGTTACCAGACTGAGGCGTTCTACGATAAAACAAAACTCCATTACGTAACTACAACGTGTTCTCAAGACAGCATCATCAGTACTTGTTAGCTTATTCATATTTTTACACATTTTCACCTAATAGGGCCGATATGTAGCGCCGTACATGAGTAGAAGTCAGGTATCTGGTCTGTGAGTTCTGTACATTCATTTAATCGGGGGGTGTAGGCCGTCCGATCGCCGTTTACCGTCTGGGGAGGCGAGGTGCCGCCGCTTCCGGCAGTCTCTTCTACAATGTTTACAACGTGATCGGTATTTTGCCTTGCTCTATTCTGCGCACAACTGGGGGCGGCGTTTCGCTGATTTTAGTTTATACCACTCCCACAGCCGTTGTTTCCGTAATTGTTACTTATGCACAGATATTCATTCCTGTTCCTGTATCCTTGTTTATTACCGCCGCGACAGCACCAATTATTCCAACTATTACAGTTTTTTCTTGGTGATGAGCCGCGGTACCTTGAATTGTCATTTCTTTTATTCCTGTCTTGGAAACAATTACTTTGACGATTTCCGAATCCTCCATTACCGTTCAATCCCTGTGGTGGCGCGCCTGGATGCCAACCGCACTGTGCGTTGCCGTACTGATTTCTGCTATAACTGCCGTTGTTTTGTTGTTGTTGTTGTTGTTGTAACTTATTAACTCCTTCATTTTCCGGTGCACCCGACTGGTACCTTGTACACAATTTTGTTTTTGATTGCTCTCATGAATGATGTCAATCAAATCCAAGATCATGAGAAAGTATTCTAGGTAAGAAGTTGGCGCAGTCGCTAAATGACTCTCCAATATTCTGAAAACATCGACATGTGCTATCGCACTGACCCAGTATCTCTTCTTGTGTAAGTATCTTTCGATACACTGAAGCACAGATGGCTGTGGATAAAAAACTTTCATTCGTACTCTTCCCTGAATTCCCTTTGACCAGTATTTCTCCAGGAAGGCCTGTTCAAATTACGCATACTTTCGACAATGATCTGCCTTTCCTGCTGTCCCCAACCGCGCATCACCTTGTATGAAACCAATAACGAACTGAATTTTATGCATGTCGGACGAATGCCGAGGTAAAACATTTCTAAAAGCTCTCACAAACACAACGGAGTGTGTCTTCTTCGATTCTTGTGAGAAGACTGGGAACTATCTGTGTTTTGTTGTACCCTCGTCTATCATGAATGACAATATGCCAAGCATTCTGTCATCAAGTCGCTTCGCCATTCTACGCCTTTTCGGAGGCGGCAATGCTGCGGAACATACATTTGATTCCAGAATGAGATTTTCAATCTGCAGCGGAGTGTGCGCTGATATGAAACTTCCTGGCAGATTAAAACTGTGTGCCCGACCGAGACTCGAACTCGGGACGAGATACTGGCAGAAGTAAAGCTGTGAGACCGGGCGTGAGTCGTGCTTCGGTAGCTCAGTTGGTAGAGCACTTGCCCGCGAAAGGCAAAGGTCCCGAGTTCGAGTCTCGGTCGGGCACACAGTTTTAATCTGCCAGGAAGTTTCATATCAGCGCACACTCCGCTGCAGAGTGAAAATCTCATTCTGGAAACATCCCCCAGGCTGTGGATAAGATATGTCTCCGCAATATCCTTTCTTTTAGGAGTGCTAGTTCTGCAAGGTTCGCAGGAGAGCTTCTGTAAAGTTTGGAAGGTAGGAGACGAGATACTGGCAGAAGTAAAGCTGTGAGACCGGGCGTGAGTCGTGCTTCGGTAGCTCAGTTGGTAGAGCACTTACCCGCGAAAGGCAAAGGTCCCGAGTTCGAGTCTCGGTCGGGCACACAGTTTTAATCTGCCAGGAAGTTTCATATCAGCGCACACTCCGCTGCAGAGCGAAAATCTCATTCTGGAAACATCCCCCAGGCTGCGGCTAAGCCATGTCTCCGCAATATCCTTTCTTTCAGGAGTGCTAGTTCTGCAAGGTTCGCAGGAGAGCTTCTGTAAAGGTTGGAAGGTAGGAGACGAGATACTGGCAGAATTAAAGCTGTGAGACCGGGCGTGAGTCGTGCTTCGGTAGCTCAGTTGGTAGAGCACTTGCCCGCGAAAGGCAAAGGTCCCGAGTTCGAGTCTCGGTCGGGCACACAGTTTTAATCTGCCAGGAAGTTTCATACATTTGATTGTTGGTAAACTGTTCTCCCTCGCTTTGGTCATAATTTCGTGAAACAATGATCGCGTGACTACTGTAGAAGGCGGTTTGTTCGATCTACCTCTTTCACTGATAAATTCGGAACGAATCTTAACCTTCTATTGCTTTCATATCCCTATCTGCATTAGCGAGAATTTTATGTTATCTTCCGTTTGTGATCTCTTCAACCACGTCAACATAAGTTTTTTGTTCCAGGACCCACTTTCCAGCCAGGGTGGAATCGCTGTCAAAGGCTCCGGCCCCAGATCTCTCACTGAATCTTTTAATATCCTTAGTGTTACGTTCGTACTCGATCTTAAAGTGAGAAATCCAGTTTCTTGCGTGAGATTTTGTACATCATCCGGTCAATTTTCACACGAATTCTTCATTTCACGTACTCATGTTTGAATTGTTGTTATCGCTTTAGCTAAGCTTCCATGTGCGCTTTGTGATCTGCCATGAGCCGTTGCAAGTTCTTCAACTTGACGTTCATCTTCACTCATACTAGAGACATTTTTGCTAGCTGATTGTACATACTAATAAATTTTGTATCTAATTTGTTGGTTGCACCTGTCAACTGTGTTCAAGTTAATACGCAACTTTTCGAAGTCGTTCAAATGCGTCGTGACTCTTTAGTCCAAGGTATTGAGACTTTGATCTAAATTGCCGAGACCAGTGGACGGGTTTGTAATTTTTGTACTGAAGTCAGTAGCTCAGTACTCATTTGTATGGATTTCTGTAAGTATTATTCTATGGTTGATACCTGCGAATAATATTGTTTAATGTACGTATAGTTTGAGTATGTGTATGTGTCTGTTTCATTGTTTCTTTCCAAATTATTTTGAAAAGAGACAATTATTATGGAGGATTGTGAATTACCCTCATAGAGAGTTAGTCATGTGCCATTATTTGGTTTAATATTCTGTCCAGTCGTTGTAGATTAGTTCAGTTGTATATCGTTTTTGGTTGTGAAATTGCCGTCGTGTTGCACTGTCATTTTCACTACCTAATATGTTAGATTCTGATTAAGTACCTTCGTGATCATTGCCGTTAGTATTAATTTTCTCATTGATACATGATACCGCCGGCCGGTGTGGCGGAGCGGTTCTAGGCACTTCAGTCTGGAACCGCGCGACCGCTACGGTCGCAGGTCCGAATCCTGCCTCGGGCATGGATGTGTGTGATGTCCTTAGGTTAGTTAGGTTGAAGTAGTTCTAAGTTCTAGGGGACTGATGACCTCAGATGTCAAGTCCCATAGTGCTCAGATCCATTTTTTTTATACTTGATACCATTTTTACTGACAGTAAAATTACACATTGCAGTTAAATTATTGGAACATAATAGAAAGTCAATAGTTGTGGAAAATTTCAATAATGATATACGTTAGCGACAAGATGGCTTTTCATTGTTGTCACTGTTACGTATATGAAAATCAGTTACTATTGCAATGAAAAATCTTCTCTACCATAAGTATTGTTAATTCTAAAAATGTTTTAAGCAGGTTAAGGATCAGGGTAGTGGAGCAAAAATATTTTTGTCTTCTATGATCACTGGAATATTTTTGATCCTAGCTTTGGTTGGCGTACTTGTTCACGTTCTGTAAAGTTCAGTTACTTGTCTCTGTAGAAAATTTACTTTAGTTTCCATAATTTTATTCCGTTTTCATTGGTAACATTCACCTCTTCTCATTGTATGCTCGTTGTCGAATATATGGAACAGTGACAGTTTATAATTACTATTTCAACAGTCACTGCGACAATTAAATTACTTTTTACTTACGATCCGAAGATTGTAGGATCTGGTCTCTGTTTGGTCACCAGTGTATTATAATCTATTTTTTACTAGTGGCTGCTTAATTAATTAGAATTTTTGAGTTAGAAATGTTTTCTGACCTTTAACTGCGAAGTCATAAATGGAAGTTAATGAAATACATTTACAGCCCGCTTCCGAACAGACAGATCTCAAACATACCTCAAATAAACTTTATAGGAAATTTAATAGTAAATTTTCTTAATTGTATTTCCTTCACAGTGGGGAACCTTACCTCTTCTTTCGGCTGCGACGATCGTCTCGAAAACAGCCACTGTAGAAATTGCTAGTGGTTGACCATGACGCCTAATGAAAGAAACTCGTATTGCGAACTGGTGAGATGAACTGTTTATCAAATAAATAGACAGGCACAGGGACTGCAGTTTCCTTCGCGTTCTCTATATTAACCCAAAATAAAATCTTATTAATAAAACTGTTACAATAGGAAGAGCGACAAAATGTTTTCGTCCTCTCACCATCAAGACGCACCACAGACTCCTTTCTACCTTCCGAAAAAAAAAAAAAAACTGTCACATCCCTCTCATCTAACAGCATCTCTGCTGCAGCGCATCGCATCCTTTTTTAGCTTGCGTATATCTCCTTTGGAAGATTTAGCAAGTCCCATTACAATCGGTACGTGTCAATTGTAGCAAACGGCGAAATCCACTCAATTGTCTCAAATTTGCCTTCTCATCTTTACCAATGCATAACATGATCTCACAAGAGGTTGAGGGAAACTTATTTTCTTAATCGTGTGCTGTTCTATCCTATGCTGTGGAGTGATGAAACACTTTTTCAACACAACTGTTCATTGCAGTAACTAGACGAAGTACATTTCTGAGAGAGAATACCTTCACAACTTGCTAACAGAAAAATGTGTATCATGGATCATATATCGAGAAGCAGTGAAGAAATTTCGATACCGTCCTTCGAGGCGAAAAGATTATAGGCAGCCCCTGGTAAGCATGGAGAAGCGGTGACCGCAGGAAACTCCGTTGGAAGCTGGAAGCACGGTGATGGATGTGGCTCACGGTAAAAACGGCACGACAACTCAGTGGGGAGCGGAACGGCAGGCTAGGTTCGTTGCGGAAACTTAAAACAGTTCTTGATCCGTCTTAGTCCGGGAAGGGTCTCGATTCCTCTGTTTCTTTTCCTTTTTTTGTGTTTTTTCCCCCTCACCTGATGGGAGACGATTGAGACCGTCTACCTCTATTGGGCCTTAGCTTGACGTAATTTATTCTTTTAGTTTTCCTCATTGACAGTTCTCTTACATGTAATACATCTAATTTATATTTTACAATTCTTGATATACATTGGAAATAGTTATTTAGCGTTATTGTGATTAATCCATTACAATAAAATACAAGAACATTACTGTCAATTAAAATTGCTACACCAAGAAGAAATGCAGATGATAAACGGGTATTCATTGGACAAATATATTATACTAGAACTGACATGTGATTACATTTTCACGCAATTTGGGTGCATAGATCCTGAGAAATCAGTACCCAGAAAAACCACCTCTGGCCGTAATAACGGGCAAACTGAGCTTCAATGGCGTGTACAGGTACAGCTGCCCATGCAGCTTCAACACGATACCACGGTTCATCACGAGTAGTGACTGGCATATTGTGAAGAGCCATTGCTCGGCCACCATTGACCAGACGTTTTCAGTTGGTGAGAGATATGGAGCATGTGCTGGCCAGGGCAGCAGCCGAACATTTTCTGTATCCAGAAAAGCCCGTACAGGACCTGGAACATGCGCTCGGGCATTATCCTGCTGAAATGTAAGGTTTCGATGGGATCGAATGACGGGTAGAGCCACGGGTCGTAACACATCTGAAATGTAACGTCCACTGTTCAAAGTGCCGTCAATGCGAACAAGAGGTGACCGAGACGTGTAATCAATGGCACCCAATACCATCACGCCGGGTGATTTGCTAGTACGGCAATGACGAATACACGCTTCTAATGTGCGATCACCGCGATGTCGCCAAACACGGATGCGACCATCATGATGCTATAAACAGAACCTGGATTCATCCGAAAAAATGTTTTGCCATTCGTGCACCCAGGTTCGTCGTTGAGTACACCATCGCAGGCGATCCTGTCTGTGACGCAGCGTCAAGGGTAACCGCAGCTATGGTCTCCGAGCTGATAGTCCATGCTGCTGCAAACGTCATCAAACTGTTCATGCAGATGGTTGTTGTCTTGCAGATGCCCCCATCTGTTGAGTCAGGGATCGAGACGTGGCTGCACGATCCGTTACAGCCATGCGGATAAGATGCCTGTCATCTCGGCTGCTAGTGATACGAGGCCGTTGGGATCCAGCACGGCGTTCCGTATTACCATCTTGAACCCACCGATTCCATATTCTCCTAACAGTCGTTGGATCTCGACCAACGCGAGCAGCAATGTCGCGATACGATAAACCGCAATCGCGATAGGCAACGATCCGACCTTTATCAAAGTCGGAAACGTGATGGTACGCATTTCTCCTCCTTACACGAGGCATCACAACAACGTTTCACCAGACAATGCTGGTCAACTGCTGTTTATGTATGAGAAATCGGTTGGAAACTTATCTCGTGTCAGCACTTTGTAGGTGTCGCCACCGGCGCCAACATTGTGTGAATGCTCTGAAAAGCTAATGAAATGGTTCAAATGGCTCTGAGCACTATGGGACTTAACAGCTATGGTCATCAGTCAGAAAGCTAATCATTTGCATATCACGGCATCTTCTTCCTGTCGGTTAAATTTCGCGTCTGTAGCACGTCATCTTCATGGCGTAGCAATTTTAATGGCCAGTAGTGCAGATGTATTTACGTAGGTGTGAAGTGATTGGCTCTTTTGTGGTTATAAAAGTATGGAGGGCATAGTTGTGCCATGTTAATGGTTCTTATAATGTTTGGGGGAGTTATTGGTGAATCTTAGTTACAAAAACATTTGGGCTTTGTTTACAGAATGATGGTGCTAATGCTATACAGCGTAAAATTAAATTAAATATTTGTATTGAAAATACGAGTTTAAATAGCATAAATATTTGCATGACAGGATATGAATTGTAGTAACTTAGAGATAAACAATTTCTTGGTGTTTGGAAACACTAGTATATAATTTCTTGGAGTTTGGAACCTCTCTGTCGGAGTGTTTTAAGACTGATTGTGTATACAAGTTGCTGGGATTAAGGATCATTCAATGAGAAAAATATTTTGGTTTTTTCGTTGGGATAATTTAAAGATGCACAGCATAGACAGTTTACAACGTAGTAACTTTTTTAGTGTTTTCGGTCAGCCGGGAGCTACTGTTGGGTCGGGGTCCAGATCCAGTGCCAGGAGGTGCGATTGTGTTGGTGTTTCTTGTGCTATGATCATAATCTGTGCTCAAAGTTCGTGGTTGTGTACTGTGTGTGGGTGTGTGGTTAGAGTGTTGTGTGTGATTGTACCTCTAGGCGGAGCACGGACCTATGTAGCGGCCTCTGGAATGATACATCGCATTATCATGTGAGCACGTGACCGTGCGGATCTAAAATAATGAACGCCGATCGCAGCGCTGCGAGTTGCAGTTCACACGTACGTCGTAGCGAACCTGGCGCCCCCGGACGCTGTGGCAGTCTCCGACGGTTTGTCTGTATACAGTGCGTTGCCTCGACTATTTACAAACAACCTCGTAAGTTAAGCAGGGGCCGTAGCAGGCCCGCTAAACCCTGACGGCAGTGTGGTGGTCGAACTATGCAGGGGTCAGCGCCGCAGCAGACCTGCATACACCAAAATGCCAATTGTGATACATATTACATTACAGTCAACATTATGCCCTACTTCTGTAATATACAACAAGAGTGTGTGAGACACCATTATACTGCTCTGACGTACACCGAACGTTACTTCTGCTTCAGCTTTGTGTGCTGTTTTCCAATAAATTATCTAGACTGTCTCAATTGAAGTAGATCTCCAGTATCTCAAACGCAGGATTCTCCAATGTTAGCGTTTGAAGTGTGTGAGGTACACTGAGATGAGAGAAGTCATGGATTACCTTCTAATATCGTGTTGTACCTCCTTCTTCCCGGCGTAGTGCAGCAACTCGACGTGGCATGGACTCAACAAGTTGAAAGTTCCCTGCAGAGATACTGAGCCATACTGTATCTACAGCCGTCCGTAACTGCGGAAGTGTGACGGTGCAGGATTTTGTGCACGATACCACCACCCGACTATGTCCCAAGATGTTCAATGGTATTCATGTCAGGCAATCTGGGGTGGCCAAATGATTAGCTCCAGTTGTCCAGAATGTTCTTCAATCAGGAAAAGTTGTGGTCTGGAGAGATGGTACCTTGCCATCCACATAAATTCCGTCATTGTTTGGGAACATGACGTCAATGAATGGCTGCGAATAGCCTCCAAGTTGTCAAACATAAACATTTCCAGTCAATGATAAGTTCAGTTGGACCAGAGGACTGGGTCCATTCCATGTTAACATAGCCCACAGTCCAAACCATTATGGAGCCATCACCAGCTTGCACAGTGCCTCGTTGATAAATTGGGTTCATGGATTCGTGGGATCTTCGCCACACTCGAAATCTACCGTCAGTTCTCACCAACTGAAATCGGGACTCATCTGACCAGACCATTCCGCATTCAGATCCTACCAGTTCTCGTGGTATGGCCATAATCCCGTCGGAAACCTCTTCACAACGATCACCTGAGTGCAAATGACAGGTCCGCCGATCTCCCTTTTATACCCAGTGTAATCGATTGTATTGTATTGTATTGTCTGTTAACCCGGGTTGATGACGAAGCCCAACGGGTTAAGCCTAGCGTCGATTTGCATCACACAGAATTTTTCTTTTCAGATGTTTCGTGTAAAAAGCAAGTATTCCTTGCAACTGTCCGTGATGATTGCGTGGATGGTGCAGCGCGCTTGTCTGCTGCTTATTAAAGAAGCGAGGCAATGCATTGGGAGTATGTTGGCACATATCCTGCTCTTTTGAACTATTCTGTATTCCTGAATTTCACTGAACATTTTTCTACTTCCTTCTTTGATCAATCAACTTGTAACACCACAACTCAGACCCTACCTACCTGTTTACTGATTTATTTATTTTATTGCTTTATGTTTATTTAATATTATATAGTTGAGTTTCTGTAAATGTTGTTGGTTTGAATCGATAACACAAAATTGTATACTTCTTTATTTGTAAAAACTAGGATGTCTCGTGAAAATACTGTGCAATGTATTGTCTTTATTACTTAAATACGTTGTCTCATTTGGAGGGAAAAAAACTTAATGTATATAATTGTGATTTTGTTTAAATAATTTTTTTATAGAAATACCAACATGTGCAAACGATATATTTTGTTTAAAGTAACTACTTGCTGTTATGCAAAGACTGATCCTCACTAAGGGCTTTTAGTTATTTTGTATGTAAAAGGTGGTGTGGTTCTCCTCAGGAACGGAACTTCGTAGCGCGCGCAAAATGTGGTTGGCATGGATAAAGAGGTGGAACCAAGAGTCAGTCGGCGATGAGCTAATGAACCACCAACAGCTCACGAAAAGGTTGTGAATTGTGTTGGTGCCGAGAGGGGCTTTTTGTGCCGTTTTCCAATGTGCCAAAGCCTCGGGTGGAACTAGTTGGAATTGATATATATCATCGCCACCAAGAAATTACAGAGTCCTCCAATTCTACCTGCAAATCCACCTACCAACATATCACTCGCCACCACATTGCGCAATCACTGTAACGGAACAGAAGAACTATATGAATGTACAGTGAAGGATCAGCTCATTGGATGTTATAGTGTACTCAAATATAAGGTAAATTATAACTGAACTCTTGTACCTACCGTGATTTATCCCCAGTCACATATCCACTTAGGGTCCCTCCCACGCTAAAGTGCTTATTGGTTGTCCTTTATTGAAAGCATATTAAAGTTAATGTGGCAATAGTGTGCTAAAATTAATATTGTTTGTTGAAAGGATCTTACAAATATCTCAGTTTTGTTGTTTCACTGCAGTAAAAGTTCAGAGTTACATGTTCATGCTTGCTAAGTGCTTGATTCACTAATGTAATAAAATGGCGTTTATTTTTCTCTATTACAGTGGTCAAGATTGAGGCCCCACAATTGAAAGTAGTCCAAATGCGCAAAGTTACTTAATTATAGAAAGTTTCAGTTACTCCTGCTATTCCTGTCAAGTTCTGTACAGTACTGGGTTCCTCTTGTGTGTTGAAAGTGCTTATTACTAGTGTAACAGGACCCACAGTTTGTCTATTGTGCTAAGCTAAATAACGATTAATAGAAAGACCACTACCTATGATAACAGTAACTTCTTTTATTCAAAGGTCAGTGAGAAAGTGTTTGTTAGTGAAATACATCTAACTTTCATTTTAAATAGAAAAGTATTTAGCTGAGAGAGAGACTTAAGCTATGCCAAGTTCATAATTTTGCAGTGAACTACATTTACAATTTTTTTGTCGGATAGGAAAATGTTTGAAAAGTAATACTGAACCTATGTCCAATTTATGATTCTACAGTGAATATTAATAGTAATATTATTGAGACCATTTAGTTGACCAAGCCCTGAAGGTAATAGAGTGTATCATTATTTACTATATTTATGTAAATAGTTTGTTCTGCTCTGTCAGCTCCAACCTTAACGTTAACATATGCAGGTGCCAGAGTTCATTGTATTCTCGTGTGAGAAAATATAGGCTGTGTTTGCCCGTTGAAGTTACTTATTTTCATTTTCTTGAACAAGAATGTTACTCATTCTAATGCCCAATTAGGCTGGCGACCGTTTTTTATTATCATTTGGACACTGTGGATAGGTAAATTTCTATTTGTTACTGTTTAAATACTTACGTAATTCTGACTTTCACTTCCGATAAGCCACTTCCGTTAGACTATCACGGTCAACATAACAAAATTCCTTCTAGAGGGTAACAGTGCTCTACTTCTTTACACTATAATTGCTTTCACTGATAATTACGTGACACAATTTGCCTCCAGCTTTGAGGTTATGGTATAACAGTGGCACACGGTAGTGTTATAAACTGAAGTATTTCTTTTGTTACACACTGTTACTTTGCAGTTACATTCTTTGTATTTATGTATTTCTCTCAACTTCTCTGATAGCCCTTTTGAGAGGTGTCCTCGTCTCTTCAACTGCATTGCCTATTGAGCTTTTCCTTATCACAGTATCTAAAGCCTTGGAGAACTTCAAGCTTATCTCTTCATTCCTTAGAACTTCCGTATCCAACTTCTTTGCGCGTGTATTCTTCCTGACGAGTCTCTTAAACTTCAGTCCACTCTCCCATCACTACTAACTTTCGATCTGATTCTATATATGCCCCTGGGTACGCCTTACAATCTAGTATCTGATTTCAGGATCTCTTTCTGACCATGATGTAATCTAACTGAAATCTGCCTATATCTCCCGGCCTTTCCAATCATACCTCATACTCTTGTGATTCTTGAGTAGAATATTCGTTTCTACTAGCTGAAAGCTATTAAAGAACTCAATTAGTCTTTCTCCTCTCTCTCGTTCCTAGTACCAAGCCCATATTCCAATCTAATCTTTTCTTCTACTGCTTCCTCTCCACCCGCATTCCAATCCCCATAACTATTAAATTTTCATCTCCCTCAACGTACTGAATTACCCTTTCAGTATGTTCATACACGTTCTCTTCTCTTCGTCTTCAGCTTGAGGCGTCGGCATCTATAGCTCAACCATAGTTGTCGGTGATAGCTTGCTGTCGATTCTGATGATACCTACGTGTTCCCCAACAACATCATCAACTGCGACTACAACGGCCACGGGATCATCGAGACTAGACCGCAAAACAATGGAAACGTTTCACCTTGTCCTATGAGTCAGGTTTCTTGTTAAAAGAGGTCGATGTTTGTGTCCGGATACGGGTGCTCGAAAAACGGACACAGGCCATTATGGACGGGGGGGGGGGGGGGGGAGGGGCGAAGGCAGAGAATGGGGAAGGGGGAAATTGACCTGTTCTACGATAGGACCTTTGATAGTAGTCCAAGATACCGTGACAACTGTCGTCTACGTGGGCGATATTTCCGATGACTAGCATTGTTTCAAGCTTGATGCCTCCCTCGAAGGCGAGAGAGAACAATCTTCCAGCAGGATAACTATCCGTATCACAGGTCCAGACTTGTGCTACAGTGTTTTTAAAATCTTGGTAATGAACTCACATTGGTATCTTGGCGACAAAATTCAAGCCCCTTGGAGCAGATCTGGACGCTGTCGGGCCCCAGTTCCGTACTAACAAACCACCGGCCCGTAATTTACCGGTATTATCTAACCAGTCTTCCCCCATGAACCATGGACCTTGCCGTTGGTGGGGAGGCTTGCGTGCCTCAGCGATACAGATGGCCGTACCGTAGGTGCAACCACAGTGGAGGGGTATCTGTTGAGAGGCCAGACAAACATGTGGTTCCTGAAGAGGGGCAGCAGCCTTTTCAGTAGTTGCAGGGGCAACAGTCTGGATGCTTGACTGATCTGGCCTTGTAACATTAACCAAAACGACCTTGCTGTGCTGGTACTGCGAACGGCTGAAAGCAAGGGGAAACTACAGCCGTAATTTTTCCCGAGGACATGCAGGGTGGGTAGATCACGTAACTAATGAGGAGGTATTGAATAGGATTGGGGAGAAGAGAAGTTTGTGGCACAACTTGACTAGAAGAAGGGATCGGTTGGTAGGACATGTTTTGAGGCATCAAGGGATCACAAATTTAGCATTGGAGGGCAGCGTGTAGGGTAAAAATCGTAGAGGGAGACCAAGAGATCAATACACTAAGCAGATTCAGGACGATGTGGGTTGCAGTAGGTACTGGGAGATGAAAAAGCTTGCACAGGATAGAGTAGCATGGAGAGCTGCATCAAACCAGTCTCAGGACTGAAGACCACAACAACAACAACATCTAACCAGTTCGTAAACATCTAATTGCTTATACCTCTGGATACCTACCAAGGACTTGACTAATCCCTAACACTAATTTGTTACTGAGTGATTTGAAAAGCTTATTGAGTGCCAATATAATGAAGTTTGCTAGATGTTGAAGTTTGACTTATTACGCAGCTCAGAGCCAAGGCAGTAAGATATCTGATTTAGTGAAATCAAGCGTTTGACATTTGTGGACATTATTTCCCAACAGTTTAAACAAAGACGAGCTGCTTGGTTGCTTACTTAAATCTTTCTGAGGATAAACGAGCTTTATCTCTTCTGAAGTAAAGAACTGTAACGTAAATCTTAAAATTAGTTGTCGAATGACAATTCTACATCTACATCTACATCTACATCTACATGGATACTCCGCAAATCACACTTAAGTGCCTGGCAGAGGGTTCTTCGAACCACCTTCACAATTCTCTATTATTCCAATCTCGTATAGCGCGCGGAAAGAATGAACACCTGTATCTTTCCGTACGAGCTCTGATTTCCCTTATTTTATTTTGGTGATCGTTGCTCCGTATGTAGATCGATGTCAACAAAATATTTTCGCATTCGGAGGAGAAAGTTGGTGATTGGAATTTCGTGAGAAGATTCCGTCGCAACGAAAAACGCCTTTCTTTTAATGATGTCCAGCCCAAATCCTGTGTCATTTCTGTGACACACTCTCCCATATTTCTCGATAATACAAAACGTGCTGCCTTTCTTTGAACTTTTTCGATGTACTCCGTCAGCCCTACCTGGTAAGGAACCAACACCGCGCAGTAGTATTCTAAAAGAGGACGGACAAGCGTAGTGTAGGCAGTCTCCTTAGTAGATATGTTACATTTTCTAAGTGTCCTGCCAATAAAACGCAGTCTTTGGTTAGCCCTCCCCACAACATTTTCTATGTGTTTCTTCTAATTTAAGTTGTTCGCTAGTGTAATACCTAGGTATTTAGTTGAATTTATGGCTTTTATATTAGACTGATTTATCGTGTAACCGAAGTTTAACGAGTTCCTTTTAGCACCCATGTGGATGACCTCACACTTTTCGTTATTTAGGGTCAACTGCCACTTTTCACGCCATTCACTTATGTTTTCTACATCGTTTTGCAGTTTGTTTTGGTCTTCTGATGACTTTATTAGTCGATAAACGACAGCGTCATCTGCAAGCAACAGAAGACGTCTGCTCAGATTGTCTCCAAAATCGTTTATATAGATAAGGACCAGCAAAGGGCCTATAACACTACCTTTGGGAACGCCTGAAATCACTTCTGTTTTACTCGATGACTTAACGTCAATTACTACGAACTGCGACCTCTCTGACAGAAAATCACAAATCCAGTCACATAACTGAGACGATATTCCATAAGCATGCAATTTCGCTACAAGCCGCTTGTGTGGTACAGTGTCAATAGCCTTTCGTAAATCCAGAAATACGGAATCTATCTGAAATCCCTTGTCAATAGCACTCAACACATCATGTGAATAAAGAGCTAGTTGTGTTTCACAGGAACGATGTTTTCTAAAGCAATGTTGACTGTGTGTCAATAGACCGTTTTCTTTGAGGTAATTCATAATGTTCGAACACAATATATGTTCTAAAATCCTGCTGCATACCGACTTTAACGATATGGGCCTGTAATTTAGTGGATTACTCCTACTACCTTTCAAGAATATTGGTGTGACCTGAGCAACTTTCCAGTCCTTGGGTACGGATCTTTCGTCGAGCGAACGGTTGTATATGATTGTTATGTATGGAGCTAATGCATCAGCATACTCCGAAAGAAACGTGTCTGGTATTCAGTCTGGGCCAGAAGGCTTGCTTTTATTAAGTGATTTTAGTTGCTTCACTACTCCGAGGATATTTACTTCCACGTTACTCATGTTGGCAGCTGTTCTCGATTCGAATTCTGGAATATTTACTTCGTCTTCTTTTGTGAAGGCATTTCGGAAGGCTGTGTTTAGTAACTCTGCTTTGGCAGCACTATCTTCGATAGTATCTCCATTGCTATCGTGCAGAGAAGACATTGATTGTTTCTTGCTTCTAACATACTTCACATACGACCAGAATCTCTTTGGATCTTCTGCCAGGTTTCGAGGCGAAGTTTCGTTGTGGAAACTGTTATAGGCATCTCGCATTGAAGTCAGCGCTAAATTTCGAGCTTCTGTAAAAGATCGCCAATCTTGGGGATTTTGCGACTGTTTAAATTTGGCATGTTTGTTTCGTTGTTTCTGCAACAGTGCTCTAACCCGTTTTGTGTACCAAGGAGGATCACCTCCGTCGTTTGTTAATTTATTTGGCATAAATCTCTCAGTTGCTGCCAATACTATTTCGTTGAATTCAAGCCACATCTGGTCTACACTTATATTATTAATTTGGGATGAGTGGAGATTGTCTCTCAGGAAGGCGTCAAGTGAATTTTTATCTGATTTTCTGGATAGGTATATTTTTCGCTTATTTTTCCGAGGATTTGGGGATTACAGCAGTTTCGCTGCGACAGCCCTGTGCTCGCTAATACCTGAATCGGTTTTGATGCTTGTTATTAACTCAGGATTATTTGTTGCTAAGAGGTCAAGCGTGTTTTCACAATACAGAGACAATCGTTGCACGGAACGCGAAACTTACACTAGCGACAATAACAGTGTCTTTGAGTGTTGTAAATTACGCTGAATACAGTATTAACGTAATAGGGACATCGTACAGAGGAAAGAACTACGATTAATAATATTGAGAGGTTAAAGCATTCACTATGACAGGTTCGGCAGACTAAGTGAACTCATGATAAGTGCGTTAATAATAGACTTTATGACAAATAAACACTAATAAACCAGAGATAATTTACGATATATTCTTCGTGTGCAGTGAATCACTACCATCGTGATTAATACGTGCCTTAGTGCAGAAATGGCGGGATCAGCTTTTTCAATGAGTCGTGGATTGTCCAGACGAGCGTAAATTTCCATGAAGTTTCGTGTTCTTATAATGTCTGGAAGCTGTTGTGTTCTTCGCTGCAAATGCAATTATTAGAAAGACGAATATGTGCCGGTTTTTTTCTTTTCCTTCTGAGGAAGAAAAGACGAATATGCGGATAAAAAAAATGCAAAGGGAAATATAGTAGTTAGATACAAGATAGGTGTTAGCTCACGACAATCGGGAAGTCAGAGCACTTCGAGCTGATGGTAAGTAATTATTAATAGCTTGCAATTGTTTTGTTGGGTAGAACAAGCATGGCTACTGTCACTAAAGAGACTCATATTCATGTTTAGGTTGTATATCAGTATTCCATCGTAAGATATTATGACGCCGTTCCATCCTTACTTCAAATTTATCTACCTATTTATCTTCTGATGTTCCTCAGCGCACACACCAGAAGACCGAAACAAAGTTTAAGGACAGGAAATAAGTGTTTCTTTGCTTCATTACATAGCTACCAATACTAATTTAAAATTTAGCATACTGATGGAATCATATGAGACAGTTTTCTTTTAAGTTTACTCTCTGTTCAAGGCAGCTCCAAGTCTATACATGTCACGTGTCTTCTTAATTTTGATTATGTTAAAATACTACCCAAAAGTTTTGTCCCTACCCCCTTATCTCGACAGTGCACGTATGTGTAAAGGTATACCGATTCCTCTTCGTAATCATTTAGTCATTTCAGATCAGTTCGTCATAGACCGATAGAAGTAAATGCTTGTTAACCTTTCCTACAAAAAACGCATTCTTTGACTTGTTCGTATTTTACCTGATGCCCTGCTGTAGTTAACTACTGTTTTGTAAATTTCACACCTTACTGTGTCGTCTGCATTTTGCTAATTGTAATGTACATGTATCCCATATATGACAAAGAGAGAGCGGTATAATGTCTGTCATTGTACATTTTTGTTGTTAATTTTCAATGTAAATCGTTTAACGATATTTTAAAACATTGAGAATGCAAAACCGTATAAGCTTTCGTTAACTTTATCTCATAAGTTACGTAAATCTAATTTGATTTTCGTCTGTGTATTAATCTGCCGCATCACTGCCGACTCAACGAGGCCTACGAGAAAGATACGCCGCGGCGCGTACGTCACGAAGTTAGTGCTGCGCTCGCTCGCTCGCTCAAATCAGCAGACAAACTACGTTTCTACACCTGTTAACTCGCAACTAGGCGTGTCCGTACAAATGAAAATTGAATCTTCTACTGGAAACCGCTATTACGGAATCTTACTGTTATTAGCCCTATAATGATGGGAAGTCCATGGGCCTTCTTATAATTTGTTGCGGCTGTACTGGCGTACAATAAAATAAAGTCATGCTAAAATGATTATCAGTTGCATAAGGAATCACTTCCAGCATCTAATGAGTACTGTTAAGCAGAAGAGACTAAATGCTCTAAACAAGCTGTTATACCATTTATATCGAGTACTGATCTTAAATAAAATTTTGCTGTAGTACTGTTAATAGCAGATTCCAGTGGAAGATGCAACTCTCGTTAGTAGTTACACGCTAAGCTGCGAGTTAACGAGCTTAGAAACGCATTTTGTCTGCTGAGCTGAGCGAGGGAGCGAGTTCAGGACTACCTTCGTGTCGTACTCGCCGCTGCCTGTCTTTCCCGTGGGCCTCGCGACTCAAAGCGTGACGTCATCAAAGCCGTGCAACGGCCTTCACGAAAGCAGTGAGTGAATATATGTGTGTTACTATACCAAAAAGATATCAACAAGACCTTGGTAAGGCCATTTTATAGTCCGCAGCTCGTGGTCGTGCGGTAGCGTTCTCGCTTCCCACGCCCGGGTTCCCGGGTTCGATTCCTGGCGGGGTCAGGGATTTTCTCTGCCTCGTGATGACTGGGTGTTGTGTGATGTCCTTAGGTTAGTTAGGTTTAAGTAGTTCTAAGTTCTAGGGGACTGATGACCATAGATGTTAAGTCCCATAGTCGTCAGAGCCAGCCATTTTATAATAGCAAACATTTCAAAAGCTGTTGCTAACTACAAGCTTCCGCCCTCGATGATCGACCGAAAACTAAACCCCCAAATTGATTAAAATTTATCTTCGGAACTGCTAGGTGCTGTGCGCCTGTAGTATGAAATTCACATTATTGCAACTCCACATATTCGACCATTAAGAAGACGACCGAGCCACTGAAAGCTGCGAACTTACTTAACCTTATTCCTAAACTTTTCATGTGTTTTGGTGGATGATTTTTGCTGGCTTCTAACTTGCACTATGAGGGCGATTTTCAAAGCACACCACTAATTACCGACTAGCAATATCACTGATAATCTCAGAGAACACTCAAGTTCTTAGCAACTGGTGACGGCTACGATAATACTTGTTTCGCGTTTCAGTTGCTGTTGTATCAGAAAAAGATCCTGCCAGTTACATTGCCACATGACACTGAAGACCTCATAATGAAGATAATGTCTATAAAATGTAATTAATACAAGGGAATTACCAAGTCTGTCGCATACTTATAATTTTACGTTATTCAGCATAAAAGATACATATTTGTCTCTGCTTGCTGTGAAAGAAATGTACTGTCTCCTTCGCCTTTAATAAAACAGAGTACAAAACCTCGTGCCATTTGCTTTTGATGGAAGCATGTAATAAATTTATCGTCTTTCTCACGTCCCCAGTTGGTTTTTTGGGCTTCGTAAATTTCCTGTAAAACATATTTATTTTTGTTCGGAATTTTGAACTGTGAGTCTATTGGATAGCACAAGCATGTACGATAGCTATATTGTATTAGCGACATTACATTCTCTATTAACCACACCTTCGTTCACAGGACTATGTCAAATTAAGCTCACGTCCGAAAACCAGCATACTTTGAAAGAAAATGGTTCAAATGGCTCTGAGCACTATGGGACTCAACTGCTGTGGTCATAAGTCCCCTAGAACTTAGAACTACTTAAACCTAACTAACCTAAGGACAGCACACAACACCCAGCCATCACGAGGCAGAGAAAATCCCTGACCCCGCTGGGAATCGAACCCGGGAACCCGGGCGTGGGAAGCGAGAACGCTACCGCACGACCACGAGATGCGGGCCACTTTGAAACACTTTTTATGCTGTTCATGCCTGGGCGAGACCAGAAGCACACAGCAGGAGAACTTCCTTTAGTGCTTTGCTTAGCGACGGATGAGTAACTGAAAGCATGCGAAAATCTGCGAATACTTACTGGATACGGCCGAGTGCTTTTCGCACGCAGAGAGAATGCTCGTTTCTTGATGCTTGTTCGCTTGTGTTTGCTCAGGTATAAATCAAGTTTAAGCAAATTACGAAGTATAGATGTAGATGTCACACTCTGTACTGCCTGGCTCTGAAAGTCGGAAGGTCATTGATGCCTCTGACAGAGTCGTTTTCTGGAGACAGATGGGCCGAAGCATACTTTGGATTTCCGAAGAGGTCGAAGAATCCCGGGCTGGTGGCCGGCAGACCGCGGCCACACGATTCGGAGATTACCGGACGGTGCTCCGCGGATCTCTGACCCGCCAGGTGGAACTGAGCTGCGTGCCGGCGTTCTTTTGTTTGGCGCTGCCTGCGCGCGGCTGCGCGGACCGGCACGTCTCATTACCCGCGTACTTTTGGTGAATTAAAGTTGCGAGGGTACCTGATTTGTAGAGAATCACGTCCGGCATGCTTCGTGATTAATCGGAAGGCGATCGGAAAATCTCACCAGCATTCCAGAGTCGGGCCGGACCTGGCTGAGCAGGTACACAAGCATCGGCCGACTTAATCTCCAAAGACGGTGAATTCCACTGTTTCTGCGGCGACTACTCGTGTTGTTCCTTTGCGGTGGACTGGTCGGCGCGATCTGAATGATTCAGAAATCAGGCTGTGGAAAATTAATGCTGCAGCAGTGGTGTTACAGCCGGCCGAAGTGGCCGTGCGGTTAAAGGCGCTGCAGTCTGGAACCGCAAGACCGCTACGGTCGCAGGTTCGAATCCTGCCTCGGGCATGGATGTTTGTGATGTCCTTAGGTTAGTTAGGTTTAACTAGTTCTAAGTTCTAGGGGACTAATGACCTCAGCAGTTGAGTCCCATGGTGCTCAGAGCCATTTGAACCATTTTGAACCAGTGGTGTTACATCCACCTAGGTTTGGTCCTATTTTCTTTATTTCTAATTTCCTACGATGTTTACCGCTCACCTCTCAAAAGTTTTGGGATGTCAGAATTACTGTTAACGTTTGTTGGAACGAGTTAGTTACACTGCAGAGATCATAAGAAAATTTCTACAGGCACCAGAGGCTTGTACAGTTTCTGTACGGATTAGTTTAGACCCCAAATTTTCCAGTTACAATAAAAGGCTAATCATTATCCCGTCTTGTATTCACCGGAGCCATGTTGCAATTATGTTTGAGTGAGTTCATATCATCAGCCACAAAATCCATTGACTTAGTTTAAGTGCAAAGGTAGCACAGTTAGAAATACGAGATGCTTAACAACCGATTGCTCGAAGTTCGCGAATTGACACTGCAGATCTTTGTGTCTTTTTTCTGGGCTAAGAATATTCCTTGTGAACACACTGAGAAATCCAAAACATGATTTCATATGATATAATAGAGTGAAATTAAGCAGAATAAAAAACGCTTTCCAAGATCGGTCACACAGAGAACGGGTATCATTCTTAAACGTAGAATTTAGCTTCCACATAAGATTCTGTATGTGATATTTTCAATAGAGGCTATAGATAACATAACAACGGAGAGAAAACGAGAGCAGAGCGAAGAAAATAAAGGAATTGTTCCTGCTTCATATCAACTGTTCGTTATCTATCATCCAAGGAATAAATCGTGCAAGTAGACACACACAAGCAGTTTTATAGAATCTAATCATACTCATGCACTACAAGATTTATTCTTCACAGTATTATTCGGCTTATATTTGAGAATACTTCAAATCCCTGTCCGTCTTCAAGATTTTGACTTTATTCGATTTCTCAGGAAATGTCGAGATGGTTCATTTGTGACGGTCTTACTCGAATTTCTTCCTCATTCTTTCCCCAGCGAGACGGTACTTCGTATCTACTGTGCTCTACTGTTATCGACAGAATGTTGTACACTAAGCCCCCTCCGTCATTCGAATCTTGCACTAGCCAAACGGTTTTTGCTCATTGACTTTTATCTACAAATGACTCGGGTTCCCACAAGACAGATTTAGCTCCTGCAAAATGCGGCAACATCTTCCTCCGTTTGGGTGCGTACTATAGCATATTCGGGGAGAGAAGACTCCTGACAGAGTGGGCTTTGAGCGGCTAGTTTGCGGTTCCACCTCAATTAATTGGTAAAGCAATTTTGTATTCGTCTCTGTCGCAACGTCTCATTTTACAGCATCTCGACCGTGAGGTGACTACCGTCATGGGATAGCGATACGTATTTATAAATATGGCAGTACTAACGCAGATACGATGTATAAAAGGGCAGTACATTTGCGGTCCTGTCATTGGTACTCAAATAATTCCTGTCAAAAGGTTTCTGGTGAGATTATTGCCGCACGATGGAAATTAACAGACTCAGAACGCCGAATTATATGTGGAGGCATGGGACATATCATTTCGGAAATTGTGAAAATAGCACTCCGTCTTCAAGCCACAAGTGGCCCTTCAGGACCATCCGACCGCCGTGTCATCCTCAGATTAGAATGCGGACAGGAGGGGCGTGTGGCCAGCACACCGCTCTCTCAGTCGTTACGATGGTTTTCTGTGACCAGAGAGGCAACTATTCAGTCGAGTAGCTCCTCAATTGGCATCACGAGGCTAAGTGCACCCCTTAAAACGGCAACAGCGCATGGCGGGCCGGATGGTCACCCATCCAAGTGCCGGCAACACCCGACACCGCTTAACTTCGATGATCTGTCGGGAACCGGTGTATCCACTGCGGCAAAGCCGTTGCCCCAGAAATTGTGAGGGAATCTTGTATTCCGAGCACACTGGACTCGCATTCGGGAGGACGACGGTTCAATCCCGTCTCCGGGCATCCTGATTTAGGTTTTCCGTGATTTCCCTAAATCGTTTCAGGCAAATGCCGGGATGGTTCCTTTGAAAGGGCACGGCCGATTTCCTTCCCAATCCTTCCCTAACCCGAGCTTGCGCTCCGTCTCTAATGACCTCGTTGTCGACGGGACGTTAAACACTAACCACCACCACCATCTTGTATTCCGAGATCCAGAGCGTTAAGAGCTTGCCGAGAGTACCAAATCTGACGCATTACCTCCGACCACAGAGTACACGGTGGCTGACAGCCTTTACTTAACGGCCGAGAGCAGCGGTGTTTACGTAGAGTTGTCAGTGTCAACAGACAAGCAAGACTCCGTGAAATAACAGCAGAAATCAATGACGGAGGTATGAGGATGGTCAGGGATCTTCTTTCGTGGCCTCTAATACAGCTACAGCGTCCTCTGGGAATTAAAGCTGAATCTTAATTGACAGACACTAAATCACATTTTATGATAACTCTCTTACACATTAGTGGTCCCCAAACCCGAAAGATATTTGAGTTTATGGAACATCTGTGATTGTACCCCTTCAAGGTAATCCAAGAGAACCCTCGCTTTGCCGAAAGATATATCGAGCTACTTCGACAACGGAATTTCCTGCCGAGCAATGTATAACGCACGCTCTCAGCTAAGTCTCTGAAACAGTAAAGATTTCCTGCTAACCTGAATTCATCATCAGAATTTGTCAGCTTACTGCACGTATAGAAGCGCTTCGAGTATTATTTGCATAATGCATAGAACAGTATGCAAAAGGGATTAATTACATTAGAACAATAGGTTTGATCATTAGCGAGCAAGTTTGCTATAACAACAGATCTGCCTCTCCTGGCGATTATTATAAATACAGTTTCGTTCGGGCACGACAAACTAACCAATCAATTGGTATGTCAGAGACGCTATTATTCCGAGCAAATGTAGAAACTACCGATTGCTTCTGTGAACTGAACTAATAGCACAATGTTCCGGAGCCTCACGTTTTGTGAGTACAGTAAATTAGTTTGATGCTTCCAAGCTCCAATTATCAATCGGTTACAGGGAACTCTGACCAGTTTAATGACTCTGAATGTTTCTACAGCAGTACGAAGCTGGTGTATTTGTGTGTAGAGAAAAGGCCGACTCTACGTATTGGGCGATCCTGAAGGTGCAGTACTATATTGAGAGAAGACTTCCAGTCATCATGGTCGACAAAACACCTGCGGGGATTTCTGATCCGTCGTTTACTCACGCTATTTAATGATCCCCCGATCACATTGGAGCACTTTTCCTTAATACTGTGCAACGGTGTCGTTCAGGGAACAGTTGGAACCATCTGCTGATGCAAATGGAAGAGGAGGAGATTAGTTTTAACATCCAGTCGACAACGAGGTCACTAGAGATGGACCACAGGCTCGGATTAGGGAAGGGTGTGGAAGGAAATCGACCGTTGCCTTTCAAAGGGACCATCCGGGTAATTGCCTGCCGATACAAATCCAAACTTGCTCAGCTATAAACAGACATCCATTTATTCGCAGATATCTGGAGGGAGGACATCCATTTATTCGCAGATATCTGGAGGGAGAACCCAAGCATTCGGTGGAAGCATCACCTTCACTGTAGCTGTCTATGTGCGTACCAAAAACATCGAATTATTCTAGCTCACGTTCACTATCAGAAAGGCCTCACACCTGAAACCTCTGAAGCCATCACTTAACTTGATATTAATTGGATACAATAAGCGCGTTCAAACCCTGCAGATTTTACGTAAAGACATCCAGCCGAGTCCTAGTTTCCAAAACTGCGTTACAATACAACTTAACTATCCCCCGTATACAGATCGACGATGGGGGTTTATGAAGCTCCCTAAGCGTCAAGAATTGGCGGGACACCACTGGTATGCAATGACAAAACTCTGAACTAAGTAAATAAATGCAATCTTGACTGGTACACATGAATTTCCAATTGCTTCATTTATTACAGAAGACGATGCATCATTGACCTTGCAACTAATAGGAGCATGCCGTCTTTCCCATGCTTTAGGCTTCTAACAGATGTTTCCGTGTTTAACGGTCTGAGAGATACGCGGAAGATACCATTATCTTTGTAATCGTCAGACTGAGACAACTGAAAAAGGTATCACAAATTCGAGACGCACAGTATGGTTTTACCTCTGCCTACAGAAGACAACAGAGTTCTTTCTCTTAGTGCTCAGCACGTTTTACTTAACAATGTAGCTACTGTCTTTATATGTAGCTTCGATGCTTGGTTATTAGTAGAAGCCACATACCTGATTCGGCGTCAGCTGACGCCTGACTGATGCAGAGAGCTGGGCACAGCAGCTTCGCGGGCTTGCTTCAACCAATAATGTAAACAACTCTTTGGGAATGCGCCGGTGTTGTGAAGGCTCCGTAGACAGCTACAGTTGTCGCCTGCAGCCGTTAGTTCTCCGCAGCTAAAATCTGGCAACAACCCTGTGAGTCGTCTAAGATGTTCCTACGGCGTCTCGACTATAATTCACGTCCTCGAAACTTATTTTACGTTATTCCCTTAAGACGAAACGAAATTTTTTCTCGTTCGATACAAACAGTAAAGGAGTCTGAGCCGTGCGCGGCCTGTGTTCATCGCGTTTATTGTTTGTCATCTTCTCTTACCGTACTGCCGCCTCGTTTCTTATTCCATTTACTGGCGTCACTAACTTCCTGCCTTACCTGCCCGTGAGTGGCAGCAGCAGCTCCTATCGATAAGTGCACAATCGTACTATCTCTAAAGCGACCGATAGTATTTGCGGGTCATAGTGTGTCGAGTTCAGTTGGGAGCTCATTCGGGACGCAGCAGCAGTGAAGCCGGGGACGGAGCAGCAGTCGGGACAGAGCGCCAGTGAGGTGCGGACAGCCAGTACTCGCCGACCGCTGGCGACACGTATGAACTGTCCGACGGAAGAAGATTGGAGCGGGACCACCGTTGGTTGGTCTTTCGGTTGGTCGTCTCATCGGGCGACGTGTATTTGGTCTTTTGACCGTTTCTGGGCCTCGTCACTTGGTCATCTTGCCGGACGTGTGTCAGTTCCTCCCTTGTGCGGAGATGTCGGATGCCCAACGGGCAAGTATTCCCTCAGCATGGTTGGGTCCAAGCCAGAGATGCCAGGGTCACCGTGTCTCCCAATTCCGAACGGACACAGAGTCGAGCTGGATTCGAGCTGCAGTCAGCTTCGGACAGCCTAGACTCGTCCGACCTTTGCCGGCACACGTAACTTCAGTGGGAACGACCTGGGTTGGTCGTCTCACCGGACGACAATGTATATGGTCACCGACCGCTTGTTGAGACTCTCTATGTGTCGATTTGATTCGTCCTTGTTGTTTCTGATGTGTTGGTGAATGTGCCAACACCTTGTAGATAGAGGAGGCCGAAATGCACGCTATCTAACGCAGACGGGCGTGAATTCTGGAACAGGATAAGTAGTGAATTCAAATAAGAAAAGTATGCAGCTCCTCTAATACTTAACTTTTATTTATCCTTGTTGTGAATACAGCATTCTTGATGAGACATTTCATACGATAACTATCAAACTATGTAAGGCTAATGGCGCCTTGCTAAGTCGTAGCCATTAACTTAGCTGAAGGCTATTCTGTCTCTCGGCAAATGAGAGCAAAGGCTTCGTCCGTATAGGCGCTAGCAACGTCGTCGTACAACTGGGGCGAGTTCTCGTACGTCTCTCGAGACCTGCCGTGTGGTGGCGCTCGGTCTGCGATCACACAGTGGCGACACGCGGGTCCGACATGTACTAATGGACCGCGGCCGATTTAAGCTACCACCTAGCAAGTGTGGTGTCTGGCAGTGACACCACATTCCTCCCCCTCAAATCGGCGAACGGTCGTGTTATAAGGCTTCCGCCCGCCGTGGGGAGAACCCCATGTTGACGTATGCGATAAGGTGGGGAGCCTAACAACAGGCGAGGCTGTGCCACCCGCACCCGGCCATTCGGTCCGAGGGGAGCTAGGAAACGCCCGAAAACCTAGTCCAGGGTGCACGTCAACATGTGGTGTATGCCCCGTAGAGAGACAGGAGGGGCCGAAGGGTCGACCTCCATGTGGTCGGGGCACCCGACGGGCGAAGACGACATCTGGTCCGGAGCGGGCAAGAGTTCCATGGTGGAGGACAGCCGGTCACGGGAAGCGAGCGGCGGCGCGTGACCCAGAGAGGCGCCAGGCGGTTGCAGCGACGCGTCCGCTGCGGGCGGCGCCGGCCGGAGAACAGGTGGCGGCGGCGGCGCGTCGCCATGAGGCAAAATGGAAGGCAGCGTCGGTAACACCTGGGGATGAGGCGAGCCAGTAGATGGGTCCCCAGGGCGCTGACCGGACGGCACCGTCGCTGAAAGCAGACGGGGAGCGGCAGAACCCAGGCGACGACAGAGGCGCAGCTGATTGAGATGCCGACGCACCTCACCAGAGGCACCCAAAACCAAATACATCGCACGGCCGAGGCAGCGAAGAATGCGCCCTGCGAGCCAACGCCGTGAACCGCGATAGGTGCGATAGAAAACAACGTCGCCAGGAGCAAAAGCAGTAGTCTGCCGCTGCACTGGAACCTGAGGCGGCGGATGCAGCAAAGACATCAAGGTTACATGAGGACGACCATGGAGCAACTCAGCCGGCGAGCGACCATCGCGGGGCTGAGAGCGATACGAAGACAAAAAGAGCAACAATGCGTCCTCCCTAGAATGCGACTCTTTCAACTTCAACATCTGTGACTTGAAAGTCCGGACCAACCGTTCAGCGGCACCGTTTGACTGAGGCGAAAACGGCGCGGATCTCAGATGTTGAATACTATTGGCCTTGCAGAATGACAGATTCTGCGGACATGAATTGTGGGCCATTGTCGGAAACAATAGTCTGCGGAAGACCTTCAATGCAAAAAATAGCAGACAACGCTTGGATGGTGGCAGAGGACGTCGTGGAAGACATCCGGACAACAAAAGGAAAATTACTGAAGGAATCCACCACAACCAACCATCGAGCATTCCAGAATGGACCAGCAAAATCGATGTGCAAGCGTTGCCAAGGGGAAGTGGCCGTCGGCCATGCAAAGAATTTCCGCGGCGGGGCGGATTGTTGTTCGGCACACGCCACGCAAGAAGAGCACATATTCGCAATCGCAGCATCGATTCCGAACCAAGTACAGTGCTGACGAGCAAGTTGTTTCGTGCGCACTATACCCCAATGTCCTCGGTGAAGGAGCCGTAAGACAGAGGACTGTAACGAACGTGGGACCACGACTCTGGACTGATCATTATCCGAACGCAACAACAAAACACCACGTCGTACAAAAAGTCTCTCTTTGTGAGCAAAAAATCGGCGAACCAGCGGATCCTCGATCCGTGACTTTGACAAGGGCCATTGCGTAGCAACAAAACGCAAAACAGTAGCAAGGTCAGGGTCAGCAGCTGTGGCTGTAGCTACACGACGAAAATCAATCGGAAACGATTCGACCACGTCATCGGTTTCCGAATCAATGAACATGCAAGCAAGTTCGGAAGAATCGAATGCTGTATCCTCAGCAACAGGCAAACGGGACAACGCATCAGCGTTTCCGTGCTTAGCAGTGGACCGATACAAGATATCGTAGCGGTACTGCGAGAGGAAAAGAGACCAGCGAATGAATTTCTGCGCTGTACGCGGAGGTACAGGCTTGTTCGGATGAAAAAGCGATGTCAAAGGTTTGTGGTCTGTGATGATGGTAAAGTGACGACCATACAAGAAATCATGGAACTTAGTAACACCAAACACAAGAGCTAAAGCTTCTTTCTCTATCTGGGAATAATTGCGTTGCGCAGACGAGAGCAATTTTGACGCAAAGGCAATAGGGCGATCATGCGATCCATCTTTGTGCGCAAGCACAGCACCGATCCCGAATTCCGATGCATCGACCATCAACAAAAGGGGTTTCTGGGGATCGAATGGCGTAAGGCAAGTATTTGAAAGCAACGCCGATTTCAACCGGCGAAAGGCGCGTTCGCATTCCGTCGTCCAGACAAACGGAACACCTTTACGGCGTAAGCGATGAAGCGGAGCTGAAATGGAAGAAGCGCGCGGCACAAACCTGGCATAGTAATTAATTTTTCCCAACACACTCTGGAGCTGTTTCAAGTTCTGCGGTGAAGGCAAGTCCTGTATGGCACGGAGGTGCTCTGGACTCGGATGTATGCCTTGGGCATTAATTACATGGCCCAGATACGGTAAGTCACGAGCAAAAAACACACATTTGTCCTTCCTCAAGCGAAGACCATTTTGTCGCAAGACCTGAAATAACGTTCGTAGGTTGGCTAAATGTTCGGCTTCTGTCTTTCCGGAGATCACAATATCGTCCAGATAGTTCGCAGCAGTAGGGACCGACGCACAAACAGTTTGTAAATATTGCTGAAACAATGCAGGGGCGGATGCACACCCGAATGGCAGTCTTTTGAATCGGTACAATCCAAGATGCGTGTTAACCACCAAGACGCGCTGGGATTCTTCGTCCACTGGTATTTGCAAGTACGCATCTGCTAGGTCCAATTTCGAAAAGTATTTACCCGGGCACAGTTTATCAAAAAGATCGTCCGGGCAGGGCAAAGGAAAAGTTGCAGTCACAACTTGTGGATTCACAGTTGCCTTGAAGTCCACGCAAAGTCTCAATTTTCCGGAAGGTTTTGGCAATATTACTAAGGGTGAGGCCCAGAGAGAAGCCTGCACACGTTCAATTACACCTTGAGATTCTAAATCGTGTAATGTTCTTGCGACCTCATCACGCAATGCGTGGGGAACATTGCGCGCTCTGAAAAATTTCGGTTGCGCGTTCTCTTTCAGTTCCAAATGTGCTGCATAGTTCTTAGCGCAACCAAGGCCCGGTGCAAAAATGTCTGCAAATTCTTCACAAAGACTAGCAACACTGGCGGAAGGCACAGTCTGATCCACTGATAGGACCTGATTTACGATAGACATGTCAAACAACTGAAATAAATCCAAACCAAACAAGTTCACTGCAGTAGAAGAACGAAGAACGTAAAATGACACAAGTTTTGTTTGTCCCTTGTATGTGGCAAGAAGGCTGCACTGTCCTAACACAGGTATCTGCTGTCCTAAGTAACTATTGAGCTGAACATTTGCGGCACGCAACGGAGGTTTGCCCAGTTGTTTGTACGTGTCTTTATTGAGCAATGAAACTGCAGCTCCAGTATCGAGCTGGAATGGTATCACTTTGCCTCCAAAGTCTAAGTCTACAAAAAGTTTATTGTCCTGCTGACGACAAGAGCGACTTTCACGTGCAATTTGAACTGATACAGGTACAGAAGCACTTGCGACTTTACGGGAGTTCCGGCGATGTCGACGCACACTTCTTGTGGGACGAACACAGTCACTGTTAGATAAAGAGGCACTGGACGGGGTGGAATTAACGACATGAATGTCCATGGGCGAATGTCCATGAGCCTGATTGTCCCTGGTTCGATTCCGGCGCGAAGCAAAGGGCCTGGAATGGTGTTGATTGTCTGATCTTAGCTTTTTCTGGCAAACACTTTGAACATGTCCTTTCTTATGACAGTAAAAGCAAATAGCTTGGCGTGACGGGCAATGTTCACGCGAATGTCTAGTTGCACACCGCGGGCATGATTTTAGAACTGCATTGGCATGCTTACGCGGCACATGTGTTTGCGAGCTAGTCTGCAGCTGTGCAGACGTGCGCGAGGGCCGTTTAGCGTCCCGTGCTGCGCGCCCGGCGGGCCGGTCAATGCGACACACTGCTGGCGAAGTTTCAAATGATTCCTGAGCAAAGTCAAGTGTGTCTTGCCTATCCAATATGTCTATCACTTGTTGAAGGGAGGGATTAACTAGTTTCAAAATCTGTTCCCGTATGCGAACATCAGAAACGTTCTGTGCTATTGCATCACGCACCATAGTATCTGAATACGGAAGTCCACATTCACATGCAAAATCACAATCCCTAGTAAGTCCTTGCAATGTTGCAACCCACTCCCTATTAGTCTGACCGGCCGTACGTTTGGTACGAAAGAACGTATACCTTTTTGCAACTACGTTAACTGTTTCCTTGAAATAGGCATCTAAAGCAGACAAAATTTCTTCGTAGGACAGAGTTGCTACGTCGCGTCGGGGAAACAATTTCACTATCACACGGTAGGTGGACACACCGACACAAGAAAGCAAAAACGGCTGCCGCTCATTACCTTGAATTCTGTAGGCGGCTAGATGGAAGCCGAACTGTCGAGACCATTCTTGCCAGGTCTCGTGGGTTGAATCAAAATTATGGAAGGACGGCGCAACGGCGTGTTGTGGCTGCGGTAGCGATGAAGCGGCGTCGGCCGCATCGGTTTGCAGCGCACGGTGACCCTGGACGAGCTGTCCCAGGGCATCCAATAACGCCTGCGTCTGCTGATTCTGCAAGCGATAAAATTCGGACAGTACATCTGGCGAAGCCATGACACAAGTAAATGTAAGCAATCAGAAAGAACACTTTTCCCACGTCGCCAATGATGTGTTGGTGAATGTGCCAACACCTTGTAGATAGAGGAGGCCGAAATGCACGCTATCTAACGCAGACGGGCGTGAATTCTGGAACAGGATAAGTAGTGAATTCTAATAAGAAAAGTATGCAGCTCCTCTAATACTTAACTTTTATTTATCCTTGTTGTGAATACAGCATTCTTGATGAGACATTTCATACGATAACTATCAAACTATGTAAGGCTAATGGCGCCTTGCTAAGTCGTAGCCATTAACTTAGCTGAAGGCTATTCTGTCTCTCGGCAAATGAGAGCAAAGGCTTCGTCCGTATAGGCGCTAGCAACGTCGTCGTACAACTGGGGCGAGTTCTCGTACGTCTCTCGAGACCTGCCGTGTGGTGGCGCTCGGTCTGCGATCACACAGTGGCGACACGCGGGTCCGACATGTACTAATGGACCGCGGCCGATTTAAGCTACCACCTAGCAAGTGTGGTGTCTGGCAGTGACACCACAGTTTCTTAGTGACTGCTTTTACGATTGTTCCAGTTCTTGTGCAAGTGTGTTTACGTGGAACCATGTGTAACTTCTGTGACTTCCACTGAGCAGAGCAATGCTGTCTGCGTACTGGAGTAGTCAGTCGGTCGGTTGAAATAGAGCAGCGAATGTGTCGGGTGGAAGCGAATTGATTACGCTGTTGGTTGGTTCTTCAGCCGTCCCTATGTCGTGTTGCCAACCGATTGTTTAGTGATACGCTTGGCTGAAAGTCTCACCTAAATTGTGCTTAGAGTTTCCTCCCCAGACCGACCCTTGGAATACTTCTGAGCACTACTGTTTGTTGTTTGTGATTGTCATTTTATTTGGTCGCAGGTACTGTGCCAGGCCTTCAGCTGTGTATTAATATTATCTGTTTTATGTTTAGTATATGGCCTTCAGCCAAACTTCATAACAACTTCAAGATTCGGCCTTCTTGTTGCTCTGCATTTAGGCCTTCAGCCACGTTTGTCTGTGGCTGTAATATGTAAATCCTCGTCTGTAAGGTTTCTCTTTAATTATCTTGAATTCTTGAAACTTTCAGCCTTGTTCTTTAAATGTTTATCTTAAGGTTGTCTTTAATTATTGTTGAGTAATTGCTTGGGCCTTCAGTCGGCATGATACTTCCAAGTTTTCTTAAAAGGTTTGCCTTTAAAGTCTCTCTTTAATTATCCAAAGAAAATTTTTTTGGGCCTTCAGCTGAAGAATTAACTAGAACTTTCCTTAATATGGCCTATAGCCGGAATTTGTAAATGCTTGGCTTTTAAAGAATTTCCTTAGCTGATCTGAAATATTATTTCGGCCTTTAGCCGAGAAGATACTGTAATTTTACTTAAGTAAGACCTTCAGCCGTTACTCTAAATCCTGGCATTTTAAAAGCAGTCATTTAATCTTAATCTGGAGGAGTTACGTGGGCCCTCAGCCATGAACTGATCTGTGTTGTTTTAAATAGAAAACTGTGCAATAGTTTGAGGAATAAAGTTATGTATGTTCTCGTATAACTAACAGTAACTGACCTTGGTTCCTTTCCACAACCTGATCCAATCTGTCCTTCGAAACTAGATTTCATAGTTAAACTGGGTTAAAATGTGGGAAAAGTGAATTATCACCTACAGGAACGGATTTTTTCAATATTACATTTTTCATGTTAATAGTCGGACATTCAAGTTCAAAACCAGAGTTCATTAGATATCGTTCTTCTTATTCCTCACCCTTCAATTTTGTACGTGAAGAAAGTTCCTCGTGATTTTGTCTACTTTCCCGATTTTCAATCTTTCCAGTATTTCTTCATTACCTCACCGTATTTTTCCTGGTTCATTTGGGCATACGGTGATGTGTTTTCCGACCTTTTCCTGAAAACGTCCGGCCACAACATAGAAGAAACATGTTATCGCTCCGGCTCAGGAAACACCATCGGCTAACTCAGTTTAAGATATCCTGTTAACAAACAACCAAGGTCAGTATCGACTCAGGAAAAGCAAACAACAACCACAAACGAAGGAATCAACAGGTGCTGAAATAGATGAGCTAAGAAATCGCAATGATGGCAACAGATCTATAGATACAATACGTAAATAACTGTTAAGACCTATAAATCCAAAACTTAACTAAGTTCACGAGTCGAAGCAGAAACTTGCCATTTCCAAAGGGGGCCCAGAATTCAGCACAGCGAAACTGACTTCAGCTCTCTCATCGGTGTGCCACGTTCCAGAGCTGCACGAAGATAGCACTCGAAGTCAGCTACGGATTCAAATCAGGCCACAAATATGCCCAGCAGCCATTCTCCGGACTCCGTGCCTAAGACTGTTTGCGCCATTGCTAGCCTTTATCATCGTGCGGACCTGTCACACCGTACTCCTCGCTCCGTTACCACTCACCAACTCGCTCGCCACGACACGGCCCGTCCGCATCAGCAGCTTCGAGCGAAAATATTAGTGGCTTCAAACGAGACGGACATCACACGACAGATCGAATTAGTGGCGCCAGGAATTGGAAAGGAGACGCCAGCATCCCTGCCGCGGCTGATTTCCTTATGTTGTTTCAAAAGATTGGCCTGCTTAGAGTTTATGTTCTGGTAACGTTAATGTCTGTCAAGTAGTTTTTCACTTCCCTGAACCAAATGACTTGCATTCTGGGAGTTTTGTTGAAATGGTAAAATACTATTTTAGTCAGTCTTTCCTGGTTCATTGGAACCAAGTAACCAAAAACGAAGTTCTCATTTTACTGAGAGTATCACGTAGTTCTTTAGTTTCATTAAAGATTTCTTCATTACTACTCCTTATCCATATACTTGGGTCGAGTACTTTCCATAGTACCTTCCTTTCCTTTTTAACCAGCTCTTCATTTTCTTTGTTTTTGTTGGGACAAAAACATTCCTCTGCATTTTTTTTTTCGTCGGTCTTCTGACTTGTTTGATGCGGCTCACCACGAATTTTGCTCCTGTACCACCCCTTTTGATGTCACAGTAGCAATTAAAAACTATGTTCTCAATTATTTGCTGATTGTATTCCAAACATTGCCTTCCTCTACAGTTTTCAACCTCTATAGGTCCCTCTAATGCCATAGAATTTAGTCTCTGATGTGAAGTCACTCTGTTCCTTCTCCTTCCCAGTGTTCTCTATATGTTCTTTTCCTCGCCGATTGTACGCAGAACGTCCTCATTCCTTATCTTTACCAGTCCACCTAATTTTGGTTCAAATATATCTGAGGACTATGGGACTTAACTTCTGAGGTCATCAGTCCCCTAGAACTTAGAACTACTTAAACCTAACCAACGTAAGGACACCACACACATTTGTACTTGAAAACCACATACGCTAAATAAATAAATAACCACACACATCCATGTCCGAGGCAGGATTCGAACCTGCGACCGTAGCGGTCGCGCGGTTCCAGAGTGTAGCGCCTAGAACCACCTAATTTTCAAAACTCTTCTGCAGCACTACATCTCAAAGGCTTCGATTCTCTTCTATGCCAATTTTCCCACAGCCCATGTTTCACTAACATACACTGCTGTGCTCCAAAAGAACTTTCTCAGAAATTTCTTCCTCAAATTAAATCCTGGTAGACTTCTTTTAGCCAGGAATGCGCTTTTTGCCAGTGCTAGTCAGATTTTCATTTCCTCCTTACGCCGACCTTCATGGGTTAGTTTGCTGCCTAAGTAGCATAATTCTTTAACTTCGTCTACTTCGTCTCATGTTAAGTTTCCTCGCTGTCCTCATTTCTCCTACTCCACTGCATAAAGACGCGATTTGTGGAGTTGGATTTTTGTCTTTACTCAGGATTTCTTTTACAGCAAATGTGCTTCCTTGACTGATATGGCATATAAATTTCTGGACTCAAATTTTGTTTGCTTCTTTACGCAGTTTTGTTTTTACATACCCCCCAAAGTCTGTTAATTCTACTGTATCTTGTGCCTAGATTGTTCAAATGGCTCTGAGCACTATGGGACTTAACTTCTGAGGTCATCAGTCCCCTAGAACTTAGAACTACATAAACCTAACTAACCTAAGGACATCACACACATCCATGCCCGAGGCAGGATTCGAACCTGCGACCGTAGCGGTAGCGCGGTTCCAGACTGTAGCGCCTAGAACCGCTCGGCCACAACGGCCGGCTTTTGTGTCTAGAATTTGGGAACACCTTTAAAGACCTTTATGAATTCTAGCTCATCGAAAGGAATTTACCCCACCCTTTTACGCCGTCTTTTTCAACAGGTTGATTTGCTCTCAGCTGCTGTATCGATGTTTTCCGAAAATATTCCTATAGGCTACTGCCAAACCATCTGCAACCGTGGATATTATTATTATTTCATAACTCTAAATGTTGTATTATGTGCGACCTGAGAAAGTGCCTTGCAATATTTTTCCCTTAATTGTCTGGCTAGAAGCCGTCTTCTTTCTTTTCCTATCATGAATTTACATATTCATATTTTCGTAACTACTTCACCCATCAGCCTCTCCTTACTGGTTTACGTGCCCGCATCTCGTGGTCGTGCGGTAGCGTTCCCGCTTCCCACGCCCGGGTTCGATTCCCGGCGGGGTCAGGGATTTTCTCTGCCTCGTAATGGCTGGGTGTTGTGTGCTGTCCTTAGGTTAGTTAGGTTTAAGTAGCTCTAAGTTCTAGGAGACTGATGACCATAGATGTTAAGTCCAATAGTGCTCAGAGCCATTTGAACCATTTTTTACTGGTTTACGTAGTCAATTGTTTGTCGCCGCTATTAGTACACTGTTTTCTCCAGCTCCAAGATAACTGTTTGTGGGTGTGTGTGTGTGTGTGTTTGTGTGTGTGTGTGTGTGTGTGTGTGTGTGTGTGTGTGTGTGAATTCCTAAGGGACCGAACTGCTGAGGCTCAAATGGCTCTGAGCACTATTGGACTTAACTTCTGAGGTCATCAGTCGCCTAGAACTTAGAACTAATTAGACCTAACTAACATAAGGACATCACACACATCCATGCCCGAGGCAGGATTCGAACCTGCGACCGTAGGGGTCGGTCGGCTCCAGACGGTAGCACTTAGAACCGCACGGCCACTCCGGCCGGCAACTGCTGAGGTCATCGGTCCCTAGACTTACACACTACTTAAACTAGCTTCTGCTAAGAATAACACACTCACCGATGCCTGAGGGAGCACTCGAACCTCCGGCGGGAGGTGCCGCGCAATCCGTGACATGGCGCCTCTAACCACATGTCCAATCTGCGCGGCTCCAAGTTAAATCTTCCGTGCTAACTTCGCCTAGCAGATGTCTAACTAGCTGTTCACTTCTTCTGATTAATCTTCCAGGGACTACTTTCTCACTATTCCCTTCAGAATTTCAATTCATATTTAATTTTTCCACTTAATTTCTCACACCACTTTTGAAAGTTTCATGTTTTTTCTACTCTGTTTTTTTGATGGTCCATATTTCATGTTCTTACTTTACTGCCATCACTTCTAGAAATTTCCCCCTCAATTCGATATCAGTATCTGATATTATTAACGCTCATTTAATGAAGGAAGGTTGCATGGGGGCTTAATTATAATATAATGCAAATAATTTTAATTTCTTGATTTAGTAGCTGTTTGTCCGATTACGAAGTCTCGTAAACGTTTGGCCCTGACTAGTATTATTACGCTATCTGACTGCATAGAACAACAACAAAGAATGAAACGGAAATTTTCATTAACACAATTAATTAATTAAGTCCCCAGCAACTATAAAACCTACGAAACCAAAGCACAAGTGTAACTGTTCTGTGTGTGGAAGTATGACTCAACGTACGCATCTGGCACGGTTCTTCTTCAACAACACAAGAAATTTTAAATATCATTTATACTGAATTAATTAAAGAAAATAGAAATACCATAATTACTCAAGAAAACCAGAATTACACTCTAATACAAGAACACAAGCCAGATGCTTTGTGACTGAACCTGTAATGACGCATTATTCAGGACATTGAAATAATGAGAAAGAAAAGAAAAGTAGTTTGTTACCTTAATTTATATTGATGAAAAGCACTCTAGACATTACAATCTCTCCACACCGACTCGCTACTATCACATCTCAACAAGAACTTTTCAGTATCACATCTCAGCAAGCACTGCCTACTAGCTCATCTCAACAAACACTCCTCACTACGACATCTCAGCACTGACTACCACGAGTTCTCCCAAAGCACTGCCCACTACGAGTTCTCAATAATCACTGCCAGTGGAGGCGGAGGAACAATACTCTCTAGTGCGATCTCTGGCGCTGTGGCTCAGTGTAGCCACCTTTCAAGGTTTGTTCACCTGTACCAGACTACTTCTGATCTTTCTTGCATCTACTGTCCTGTAAAACACCCAGACACGAAAATTGATTAGTTCTCTCGCTACTGAGCAATAGCCAGTTTTGGTGTTGAAGGTGTTTTTATTATCCTTCTAACTTCGCCTTTGCTCTGCTAGTTCGTAAGCCATTGCGTGCTAAGCACGCCATTCACTCCTTGCAGCATGTATAACTCTTCCTTACTTTCGTCTGCGAACCTTAGCAATGTTACCGTTTTCCCTAGTGCTTTCATTATTCGTTCGAAGTTTCTCACACTCTTACCACTATACCTGTTCGGCAACGTGGTAAGCTGAAATTCTCGCTTGCACGCTTCTTAACACGAACTTGTCCTTCTTGAACTTCAACCTCACTACTCTTTCTTGGGTTCTGTAGGTGTTGAAATTATTTATCAACAACTGTAAGTCAGCCCCAACGTTCTATGGACTGTAAACATCTTATTCCATTTTACACTGTCGAAGCCATCTAGAGCTACAGGGGGTAGAAAGTTATCCTAATTTTTATTCAGTCTGACTTCCTTTATTAAGTCGTAATTTATATTGGCCTTTCTGGGACCTTCCGTGTTCCTTATGTCAAACCCAATTACTTCCAGTACACCTTCTGGTCTTCTGCATATTATTCTGATCAACGGTTTACAAGTATGACCTGTGACATTAATAGCCCAATAGTTTTCTCAATTATCCATTAGTGCCGTGTTTGATAACGGAATGACAGTGCTTTTCTGGAAATCACCACAACCATCATCTTTAAGTATCACGCGTTTTAACCTGTTCCGCCTCAGAATTGTTCAAGTCTTCTCTTCACGGGACGTTCTACGTTCCTCTTGCTGGTGGGGTTATACTGTACTGCCGCTTTGGATATGCCATCATTAGGCATACGTTGAACGTGGTCATCCCAGTTTTTCAGTTATATAAGCAAAAGGTTCAACATTTAGTTCTCGTCTAACGCCGGTGTTTCTTTTATGCTACAGCTATGAGTATCCCGCTGCAAAGAGTAGGAACTTCATCTCTGATGATTCGAATCGTCGTAACTGAACAGATGTTATGGTCCAACACTCGTTACCATACAGCAGCAAAGGTAACGCTGTTACTTTCTAGAGTTTAATTAATGCTTCTTTCCGTACGTCATGCTTTAATGTAGGTTCTACAATTACACAGAAATGTCTGAATCTGGCCAATTGTAGCTCTAGATATTCTGACTTGGGAAATTTAAAATTGCAATCAAAAGCCGGCCGATGTGACCGAGTAGTTCTAGGCGCTTCAGTCCGGAACCGCGCTGCTGCTGCTGTCGCAGGATCGAATCCTGCCTTGGGCATGGATGTGTGTGATGTCCTTAGGTTAGTTGGTTTAAGTAGTTCAAAGTTTAGGGGACTGATGACTTCTGATGTTAAGTTCAAAAATGGTTCAAATGGTCCCGAGCACTGTGGGACTTAACATATGAGGTCATTAGTCCCCTAGAAGTTAGAACTACTTAAACCTAACTAACCTAAGGTCATCACTCACATCCATGCCCGAGGCAGGATTCGAACCTGCGACCGTAGCGGTCACGCGGTTCCAGACTGAAGCGCCTAGAACCCCTCGGCCACTCCGGCCCGCAGATGTTAATCCCCATAGTACTTAGAGCCTTTTTTTTTGCACTCAAAATATTTAGACTGTCTTTCTTGTTCAATTACTTGTCCCTTTAAAACAATTTTGGCTCTAAGGTTCCAGTTCGTGAAATAAAATCAGTTTTTTTTATCTGTTTATATACTTATTCCAAATGTAGAGGTAGTTTGACTAAGTTTGTGTACTGAAATCTGAAACTTTTCTTCAGATTCTCCTATTATAATCTGATCATCAGCAAATAACATCGTCATACAATTACAATGATCAATTCTTAATGTGTCATTTAATGAAATCAACCATTTTCGAATGAGGTCATCAATATAAATGTTAAAAAGGTGGGGGGACAGTGGGCAGTCTTGTCGGACTCCATAGATTTCGGCAGATTCTGTCCTTTTACTCACAGTACGGATCCTTGTTTCATTGTTTTTGTGTAATGACTAAACTGTCGCTGGGCATCTAATTGTAATTAACCGTTTCATAACACTCAAATGATCTTCTAGTCGCTATGCTTGCCATGGATTTCTGTATTCAGCGAAAATGGTTCACGTGGCAGGATGACGCTTTATAGTGTAATCGTCTCTTGCCATATTCGGAACGCCAAGAAGTGTTATATTGTCTCTTCCCGCCAATATGCCGCGTTATGACGACTACTTCACGTAACGGTAAGCATTTGTTCTGTCGGCAGGCCGAGGTCACTGGAGATGGATAACAATAATAAGCAGGTACTCACGCGATCGGATCGACAGGTGCTTCCGTGTAAGCGTCTGGCGGGACCACGCTAACATTAAGTCAGACTGCCGCTACGGCTTCCAAGGAGGGGGGGGGGGGGGGTGGTTATCTTGTCAGGGCACGCCCCACGGCGTACGGCCACCGCCGAGCTGCAGCCGCCGCTTTCCACATAAATTACTTACAAATCAGTCTGCCCCGGGGTGCGGACAGGTACCACACGAATATCAGTAAAGCTTACTGCACTAAACATCAGCTGGCTCCACGTACTCGTATAATCTGCGGCCTGAATAGTACACTAATATAAAACACTGAGCACGTGTAATCAACCTCTTCGTTGTAACGACCTGACGAATGTAATGTTACACACCAGTTTACCATCACGTCCCGCTGCTGTCGAGTAGCAATAAGCCTATAAATTCTATGGGAGCGGATGCAAAGCATCGCTGCGTGCTCACTACGTTTGGACTGGTCAGTATTTGGCAGTGTTGTTACTGCAAACTTTCTTCATAGCTATATTTGCTACTTAATATCTTCATCAGCCGGCCAGTGAGGCCGAGCGGTACTAGGCACTTCAGTCTGGAACCGCGCGATCGCTAAGGTCGCAAGTTCGAATCCTGCCTCGGGCATGGATGTGTGTGATATCCTTAGGTTAGTTAGGTTTAGGTAGTTCTAAGTTCTAGGGTGACTGATGACCTCAGGTGTTAAGTCCTATAGTGCTCAGAGCCATTTGAACCATCTCTTCATCAACAATCACAGTTCCTTGTTAGGCTGTCGTAGAATTAACCAGATGCAGGGAGAAAGCTGTAGCTATGGGATCGTACAGCGATTCTCTGACTTCCCTGCTCCAAAGAGCTGAAGTGTAGCTTATGCAAATTTTATTACTGGTTTTAGAATTTATTGTTGAAAAATGGTTGAAATGGCTCTGAGCACTATGGGATTCAACATCTGAGTTCATCAGTCCCCTAGAACTTAGAACTACTTAAACCTAACTAACCTAAGGACATCACACACATCCATGCCCGAGGCAGGATACGAACCTGCGACCGTAGCAGTCGCGCGGTTCCAGACTGTAGCGCCTAGAACCGCTCGGCCACCTCGGCCGGCCGACCGTAGTAGTCACGCGGTTCAAGACTGAAGCGCCTAGAATCACTCGGCCACCGCGGCCGGCAGAATTTATTGTATCTTAGTAAAATTTAGTATCTAAAAGTGTGTAACTTGGAGTACTTATAACATGGAGTATTTATTTTGTTGGTCATGTACGTAGAATCAGATCTCCAGAGAAGTTCCTTAATAGTGCTTCGACCTTTTTGCTGACTTGCTGAATTCCTTAAAAATTTTCGAACACATATTTCACGCATTGTATACAAAGTGTCCCAGAAGGAATGATGAATATTCAGCGATGTGACAGGAACGACCATTCGAAGCAAAAAACGTCTAGTAAACATGGACTCTAGAGGGCGTACTATGAGTTTTGTTCTTCTTCGCTCCTATGAAACACGTCTCTACTGCTGAACATATGCTCGCCGCTCTTAAGATATGGATTTTAGGGCCAATGTTTATTTGACAATTTTTTCTTCTTTTGGTCCATTTTCAAATGGAAGAGATTCGTTCCACGATATCGAAGATGATGCATTACTCATTGTTCTTAAGTTATGCAGGTTAGAGCCCATGTTTATTTGATATTTTTGCTTCAGACGATTTTCTCATACTTTTTAATACTGACCATTCTTCCAGGGACACCGTGCAAAGTGAAAATCTTGTTAATCAACTTTATTCTTTTCTTCACAAATAATCATATACAATATGCAACTAAATTTCCTGCTGTTGTCAGACGTATTACTTTCAATGCTGTTAACAGCTTGGCACATAAAACATATTTAACAGCAAATAATCTTGATTACGGTGAGCATCGCAGTTGAGCTGACACTAATATTAATGATTAACGCAAGATTATTTTTTTTTCTACTAATGAACGCACGACGTGTCTGCTCGCCATACTTAAGCCACGTGAGCCGCACAATGTATCATTTAACTGCTCGCAGCTGAAGACAGGTGTCTCTTAACACACACAGTCGCTTCGTACAACGACTCCATGCGTCACCAGCTTAGAAACATTCTGGGCTCTAGATGGTCTGTCTATGACTGAAATCTATTAGCAGAAAAATTAATGCCATCTGCGATCTAGACTTTTTTTTCTTAAATTATGCTACAAGATAGCTGTTGTTTCTCATATGACTTCAAAAATTTATCACTGTTTCCGGAATAGTCCTTAACCTTATATACGACAACCAGACCATTTACTACTTGGTAGAACTTGGAAGCGTGAAGATGTTGTAAGAACGAAACCGGACTAGCACAACAAATGTGTAATAATCCAGCTGAGTTGTTTTCATTAATCATTAACATACTTTACAGCTCAGCAAACCGATTTACGATCTCAAACCGTTCAAGTGTGTAAGACAATATATTTCTTTTTATTTTAACATTGTAAAGTAATTAAATATCACTGACGCAAACGAATCCACCACGAACTTCTTCTGCTGACTGGCCGTAGGATGGCAAGTTTCCCTCGACCGGCGCTAATCTGACCCGTTACAAGGGAAGAGTATGATCATGGTCTCCTCTCCTCTCGCTGGGTGACATGCGACAAACAAAAGCCGGCCGTTGTGGCCGAGCGGTTCTAGGTGCTACAGTCTGGAACCGAGCGACCGCTACGGTCGAAGGTTCGAATACTGTCTCGGGCATTGATGTGTGTGATGTCGGTAGGTTAGCTAGGTTTAAGTAGTTCTAAGTTACAGGGGACTGATGACCTCAGCAGTTAAGTCCCATAGTGCTCAGAGCCATTTGAACCATTTGACACACAAAATGAACACAATTATGTAGTTTCATTTACGGCTTTGACAATGATACATTTATGGCACCACAAAAATGAGACAAACTCACCCAAACGTTTCTCATCTTTCCAAAATGTTTGGCACGCTCCAGAGTGGTGTTGTACTTGTGGACATGATGTTGTTGTAGCCTTCTGTTTCAAGACTGCTCTGATGCAGTTACCACGCTAATCTGTTCTATGAATCTCTCTTTATGTCCAAATAACTGCGGCAGCCCATCAGAACCTAATTACATTAATGAAATCCTTAAATAATTGCCACCTCCTATAGTTACTCCGTTTCCAAATGAAATACTTTTGATTCACGAGGATGTATATTCTCAACTTATCCCTCCTTTTAATTGTCATAAATATAATTTTCGATAGTTTCTACTGAATATGTCTTCACGGGGCGAAAGGCTATTTACAGTTTGTACAGAAACCAGATGGCAGTTATAAAAGTCGAGGGGTATGAAAGGGAACCCTTGGTTGGGAAGGGAGTGAGACAGGTTTGTAGCCTATCCCCGATTTTATTCAATCTGTATACTGAGAAAGCAGTAAAGGAAACAAAAGAAAAATTCGGAGTAAGAATTAAAATCCATGGAGAAGAAATTAAAACTTTGAGGTTCCCCGATGACATTGTAATTCTGTCAGAGACAGCAAAGGACTTGGAAGAGCAGTTGAACGGAATGGATAGTGTCTTGAAAGGAGGGTATAAGATGAACATCAACAAAAGCAAAACGAGGATAATGGAATGTAGTCGAATTAAGTCGGGTGATACTGAGGGTATTAGATTAGGAAATGGGAAACTTAAAGTAGTAAAGGAGATTTGCTATTTGGGGAGCAAAATAACTGATGATGGTCGAAGTAGAGAGGATATAAAATGTAAACTGGCAATGGCAAGGAAAGCGTTTCTGAAGAAGAGAAATTTGTTAACATCGAGTATAGATTTAAGTGTCAGGAAGTCGTTTCTGAAAGTATTTGTATGGAGTGTAGACATGTATGGAAGTGAAACGTGGACGATAAATAGTTTATACAAGAAGAGAATAGAAGCTTTCGAAATGTGGAGCTTCAGAAGAATGCTGAAGATTAGATGGGTAGATCATATAACTAATCAGGAGGTATTGAATAGAACTGGAGAGAAGAGAAATTTGTGGCACAACTTGACTAGAAGAAGGGATCGGTTGGTAGGGCATATTCTGTGGCATCAAGGGATAACCAATTTAGTATTGAAGGGCAACGTGGAGGGTAAAAATCGTAGAGGGAGACCAAGAGATGGAAACGCTAAACAGTTTCAGAAGAATGTAGGTTGCAGTAGGTACTGGGAGATGAAGAAGCTTGCACAGGATAGAGTAGCATGAAGAGCTGCATCAATCCAGTCTCTGGACTGAAGACCACAACAACAACAGTAACACGTCTTCATCAATAACTCAAGCTACTCACTGAAACTTCAGATTTCTTCAACACCACATTTAAAAATCAGGTATCAAGAGCTTTAATTACTCTTTGCTCGAATTAAATCAGATCATGGGTCTGTTGGTGGACTTTTTGTGTGGGAGAGGCGCGCAGGACAGGGGATCTGTGTGTGGTCGACTCCGCCACGTCCAGGAAGGTAAAGCCCAAGTGACAATGGCAGTCTTCAGGGGCGCCCCTTTTCAAAGGCGTTCTTGGCACCTGGGTAACGATAAAAGGTAACGAGGTTTGCGTAGACCGCTGAATGCACCAACAAGGTGCCATGTTAATAGATTTACATACAGAGGCTGGTACACTGAGTGAGAGTGAAATCCGCCAGTGCGGCGCCGTGCCGCCTTTGCAAGGGCGGTCGGGCCGTGTACTGATGGACTCTTACGCGACTCGTGTGACAGCGGGGTATCCAACAATCCGGCGCCTCAGGCAAACAGAGTATTTTGCTATGTCGGTTACTCTTCTCATACTTCAGTCTTCCCTGAGCCTGCTTTAAAAGAGTAAGCTGATTGGTAGAGGGTCGATAACGCTTGTTGACGTAAGAAGGCGCCACTAATATCTGCGCAGCTAGCCTCTCTATCGGAACAGGATATTTAGTGGTGTTCTCTAGGGGTAGTTGCGTGGCATTTTGTTTACTTGTGACTGGCGCTAAAATCCTCCAACAGCCACTACTGCCAGCCTTGCAGCTTGTTGGTATCGCCACATCTTAATTTTTCAGAGTTTGTGTAGAGAACTGAATTTTCTCGGAGGCTTCATTCTGGACTCTGAGGAAAAGTCGTGGTGTGAAGACCGGACATCCAGCTAGTTAAGAGTTTTCCCTGTCTTGGTAGCCCCGGCAAAGTTTTGTAAGTTCTATTCCGGACCGCTGGTCAGCAAAACTCGGTTTGGATATCCAGACGTACGGGAACATCGACCACAGCTTATCGGGGAGGTCAGAATTCCTGATTGCAGCCTGCAATGCAGCCCATTTCTGATAGTTTACACGGCCGGCCGCGGTGGTCTCGCTGTTCTAGGCGCTCAGTCCGGAGCTGCGCGACTGATACGGTCGCAGGTTCGAATCCTGCCTCGGGCATGGATGTGTGTGATGTCCTGAGGTTAGTTAGGTTTAAGTAGCTCTAAGTTCTAGGGGACTGATGACCACTGATGTTAAGTCCCATAGTACTCAGAGCCATTTGAACCATTTGATAGTTTACACCATACGATTCGAGCACGGCGTTTGATAAAGTATTCGGCAGCTGCGGCAAAACAGGGATTCAGTCAGTTATTTTTGACACCCGCAGTAGCACATTTCCTTGCACAATGCCCGCAGTGGATCTAATTTACATGTTGGATTCTGTAGATGGGTTCTGTTACTCGATCACTATTTCCCAAGTTTGCGAATTAGCAATCTGTGAGGATAATCAGCCCACGCACAATAGAGGAAAAGAAATTATATCATTTAACATGCTCCCACTGTAAGTTTGCCACCTAATTATTCGTGGAGACTTCCTCAACTTGTCATCTACTTGAATAGCCACGTATTGTCATAATATCTGAAGATTAGATGTATTTGCTCTTTAAATTAATAAATCTCATTGTGGTACTAAATTCTGCTATCATTTCAGTAATTATTGAGCCTCATTAGTATATGCTGCATTTGTCACATTTTTTGGAGGGCGATTATTGATTAAACTGAAAATGATGTAAAGGGTTTCAAACCATGGATTCCTATTAAAAACAGGACCAAACAGATACTTTTGCATTCAGATATCTTTGCGCAGAACAGAGAGAGTGACGTTTCTTCACAGTGGTTCGTATCTTTGCAACACTAAGACAAAAGGTTTTATTCAACCGGAGGAGCTGTTTCACCTCGCCACTAGGAACTCTTTCAACATTTCACTTCCATATTTTCAGAAATAACTCTTCAATCCTTAAACTTATTTTAGATGGCAGAAGAGACACTTGTTTCTCACTATTGTCAGTCTGCATTATATATCTCCTTAATCTTGCCCATCATCCGTTATTTCGCTGGCTAAATAGTCAAACTTGAATACCAAATTTAGAGTGTCATTTTCTTACCTGACACCCTCAGCATTACCTGATTTAATCAGAATACACTCCATATTTATCTTATAATCTCTTTTCAAGTCACTAAATATTCTGTTCAATTGATCTTCAGAGTTCTGTGGAGTCTCTCATAGAATCGTCAGCAAACATTAATTATAATTATTTTTCTTTCCCCTTGGTTCATTTACTCCTTCTCTATGTAAATAATAAGTAACATGGGGGATGAGTTATGACCCTTCCTCATTTCTGTATCTACTATTGCCTCCCTTCCTCCTTCGACTATTTAAATTTCGCCGAGCGAGGTGGCACAGTGTTTAGCGCACTGGACTCGCATTCGGAAGGACGTCGGTTCAAGTATTCGTCCGGCCATCCCGATTTAGGTTTTCCGTGATTTCCCTAAATCGCTTCAGGCAAATGCCGGGATGATTCTTTCGAAAGGGCACTGCCAATTTCCTTCCCCATCCTTCCCTAATCCGAGCTTGTGCTCCGTCTCTAATGACGACGGGACGTTAAACACTGATCTCCTCCTCCGCCTATTTAACAACGTGTCTGAAACTTTCCAGTGCTTCCAAGATTCTTCGACAGTCACAACCTTCGATCATAATTGTGAACCCAATGTTAGTAGTGTTCCTCCCAAAATTTCACTGAGTGACTCTTCGTTTAATTCCTTTGACCCAGTCTATATTATCCCACTATTTTTGCTTGTCTTCCATTTTCTACTGTCACATTCCAGTTCCCATCAGGATAAAAATTTTTTCATTATTCAGTTCCACTTCAGCTTCAGAATTAAATGCTTGTCTTTCTTGACGTACTGAACCTTACAGTGTCTAGATTTCTTCACTTGTCTATCTTGGTTACGCTAGTTACAGTATTGTTAATATTAGTTCATACGCACTTCTTCTACCTTCCTTTGAAATGAAGCCTCTTTCTGCATAACCACTTCTTGATTCTATATTGACAACCTTGCACTCACCTAATCAGAAATCCGGACCCTACTATAACCACGCTTTGCTGATCGTCATTACTTCTTATTTCAAACTACGCAATTTTGCTGTAAAATTCTCCGACCTACCAGCAAGATCAACGCAGGAAACATTCCTTGCTCCGATTCGTAGAATGTGAGATACGTCTTTTGACAATATCATTCTGTGTATTACAAGTCCATAGATCTAAAAAAAGGATTGGAGTAACTCTGGAATATAATTCCTGAAAATAGTTTTCACCACCTACATACATACTGCTGTCTGCCGGATTAGATTTACAGAAAGCAGATTATGAAAGTATAAGTCTTATGACAAGAACAACAATAAGAATAAGAAGAAAACCTTTAGTGTGAAAAACTAACAACTAGCCAAAATAATGTATCTGTATAGGAGAGAGGCTCATTTTTGTTAATTTATGAAATAAAATGTGGTGCGGGTTAATATGGGATAAAGCGTTGCCCCATACAGTCCACTGTCACATGTTGGAATTCTCTTCGATTCACTTCTTTGCGTCAAAAATCAATTCTCGCAAGTTCCACATTTGAAATTACTCTTCCCGTTGCCAAGAGAGACTGAACATTGCAGTATCCTCGACTGGAGACCACTTCCACGATAGTTGACTGCTCTTAGATCGAAAATTTTCCAGCATTACTGAACTGGCTCTATGCACGAAAGTGCGGGGTATGGTGCAAAATATTATAATAAATCTAAAGCGTGATTCGGCTGCCCCTATCTATTGGTTTTATGCAACTCGCAACACCTACAAAAACCAAATGAGAGATTTTCATATTCTCTCGCTCGCTATATGCAAGCTATTAGTCCTATACGAAAAAAGAACAACCCCTTATAGTAGGAAATTTAATATAGTTAAATTTTGTAATAGGTTACGCTTTCGAATTGTTAAAAAATGCATTTGAAAGTTCCTTGGGTACGTTTTTCTTGAATAATTCGAAAATTACAGCTTCTAGTGAAAACTTAGTATATTACAAATTTAACTACATTAAATTTTCTACAAAAAGGTCCTGTATATTTTCCCTGTAGGACTAATAGTTTGCACCAGGCAAGTGAGACAACATGAAAAAACTTGAATGTGGTATTTGAAGGCATTGTGGGTTGCTTAAAACCCATAGGTAGGGGCTGCTGAAATCACCCTGTATATGCTTACAGGGTATTTCAAAGTTTTAGCATCAAACGTCTAGGAATGGTAAACCACATCATGGGGAACAACTTTTAATAGAGACAAAATGTTCGCTGATGCTTCATTCTGTATACATTATGCCCCTGAGAGGCAGCAGAGCGTTGGCATTCTGGGATGTGCGTATTCAGTGTGTGTTGCGTATAATCCAGTAATTTGCTCTATGTGAAAGGAGGTACGCCGAGTCAATTAAAGTTGCTGATTTAGTCCTAAAATATCTTTATGCGCTTAGTAACATTTATTCTCAAGGTTTCCTCTCCGAAAATTGCTCTGTCAGTTTACTGGGGTGGGTAGAGTGTAGTACACCTGGTTAGTAGACACTGCTAGTTTGGTGAAACCTCGTCGTCCCATGACTGGCGAATACTAAAGGGTTCCTGCAGGGAAGAGTCTGTGAACATTTTGTCCCTAATGAAAGCTGTTCCCCACGTGACATGATCTAACGGCTAGACGTTTGATGGAAACACTTTGAAATACACGGTACGTATTTCGAAGCGTTTAGCTTGTCGTATGTGGTCTGCTGTTATCATGAGTTGGTAAATTTATTTAATTTTAACCTTGTGACAGGATGATTCAACGGCCTTGCCGCAGTGGATACACCAGTTCCTGTCAGATCACCGAAGTTAAGCAGTGTCTGGCGTGACCTGCACTTGGATGGTGACCATCGGGGCCACCATGGGCTGTTGCCATTTTTCGAGGTGCACTCAGCCTCGTGATGCCAATTGAGGAGCTACTCGACCGAATAGTAGCGGCTCCGGTCACAGAAAACCATCATAACGACCGGGAGAGCGGTGTGCTGGCCACACGCCCCCTCCCCCCCCCCCCCCCCCCCTATCTGCGTATGACACGGCGGTCAGATGGTCCCGATGGGCCACTTATGGCCTGAATATGGAGTGCTTTTGTGACAGGTTGTCCTTCCTGTTGCCACAATCGTCGCATACGGGAGGTAAGTAGTGTACACCGTCTGCCTGTGATTCATGTAAAACGTTTGTTATCGTATTTTAGCAGTTTATGTGTTGTATTTTCTAAGGCAGAGTATCTGGATCAGCCTACCAATTATCAATTACCTAAACTGGCTTGGAAAACCGCCTAAAAAGCATATGCTGGCCAATGTACAATATTAACGGACGGTTTCAGCCGCGAGGATTTGATTCTGGCCCTGCCTTACCTCTCTGTACGACAAGGTCATACGACAACTGTAAAAATTAACGACTAACAAGTTAGTTCAACATAGAGTACTTCCAAGTAAGATATCATGCACAGTTTTTAGTGAGTTAACTGTTGTATTCTACGAGTGTGGAAAGTTCTTTCAGAGGCGTAGTAGCCGTGACCTGATGGTCAGCTAGAGAGAGAACGCTGAGGTATTCCTGCTACCGGAGTCGAATGCGGCGGCAGTGGCAACCGATGCGGCTACAAAGCGGCTTGAAAAATACTAACATGCGTTTGTGCTTACGCTCGACTGCCGTAATTGGGCAACAAGAAATAGGGGCTTTGCGGCGACTGCGCCGAGAACACTTTGCGCACCTGACGGCAAACAAGAGGGAGCTCTCAGTACGCAGGTGTACGAAGCACGTGGCGCGCGCGTGGCCTCCGGAGTCTGGGAGCTGCAGGCGTCGACGTGGGGAAAGCCAGAGACGCACGGCCTCCGTGGAAAAGGCCACACGCTAAACAGAGGGCTTTGCCGTGTGCGACCTCTGACGGTCATACTGACCATACTGAAGCTTAAAACATTCCTAAATCACGTACGAGATAAATCTACTACGGACGATTACGAAATTTTACAGCTGCTGCCATGAAACTACATGAGGTAAGCCCTCGTTTATGTACACTAAAAGAAAAAAAAGATAAGCCACGAAGGAATTATCGAAAGGGGACGAAATCGGTACTTGTGATGTACATGTACAGACAATTTTAGAAAAATTAAAAGATTTTTACAAGATAAAGAGCTTCACAAACTGAGCAAGTCAGTAACTTGCTGGTCCAGCTCTGGTCTTTATGCAAGCAGTTATTCGATTTGGCACCGATTGAGGGAGGTGTTGGATGACCTCCTGGGGCATATCGTGCGACATTCTATCCGATTCGTGCGTTAGATCGTCAGATTCTCTAGCTGGTCCCAGGGCCCTTTCGAAATGTTCCAAACCTGCTCATCTGGGGAGAGATCCCTCGACCCTGGTGGTCAAGGTACGGGCCGGCACGACCACAAATAGTAAATACTCTGGCTGTGTGAGGGCTTTCTTGCAGAGATAAGGAGCCCTCGATGGTTTTCCATGAAGGGCAACAAAATGGGGAGCAGATATCGCATACGTACCACTGTGTTTTAAGGATACTGTGGATGACAGCCAAAGAGATCCTGGTTGTCGGGCTGCATGGGGGGCGCCAGTCGGGTTGGTATCCCACCGCTGCCTGGAGTGTCTCCAGACACGTCTTCGGCCTGGTATCTCACTGACTGGAGTAGAATTGTCTTCAGTGATGAGCCCCGCTTTGATTTGAGCCCCGATGATCGTCTTGTTGCCCATCGTGGCAAGCCAGCCTGGGCTTACTTCCAGAAGGTGCACCGAATATTGCACATTTTATATATGCGCCATATGAATTGCAGTCTCCTTCGCATCTCTAACTTTCCCCTTAGATCAGATGATGGCAGGGTAAGGCTGCTGAAACCGGGCATCTTGGAGCAATAAAAATGTCTACAATGCGATTGCGCAATACGAGGTGTGTTCATTTTCAACTATACCCGCCCACAGCGCAGCATGTATACCTTACAAAATTACCCTAAAGGATTCCGCAAGAAGAATGTCGACTTTTATTTCAAAAATTCTCATTTAGGACACTGAACGTCTTCCTTACACTTCCGTGTGCGTATTGCGATCCTAGCAACGTGTGTCTGATTCCTTCGACGTTTGTTGTAATACTTACTTGTTTACTTTTACGCTGTAATTTCATTTACTGACGCATGTCATAACCTTTGGCCCTACGGAACTTGATGTGTAAATAAATAAATAAAAAGAACTGGATAAACATGGAAGCAGTAAGTTAGAATTGGTCGTACTACCTTCTGAAATACGATTTCCCCTATACTGGTGACCACTAAAATTGGAACACCACGAAGGCGGCATGCAACAAACGTCAGATTATATGTGTGGTGTCTGATCTTTTGGACAAGCCCGAGAGAACAGACACCACGCATGCAACTGCATAGATAGAGCTCAACGGGCATACGACTGTTTTAATGCGGATGCATACCATCGTTCGTCCCCTCGCGAAAATGCAGTAAAATTGCGAGCAACGGGGAAAGTTAATGAGGTCGGAAAATCAGTGGTGAGGAGCACTTGGGAATTGGAGAAGGACGGGAAGCGCGTACAGATGGCCGATGTAGTCAAGGCGACCGTTCACGAGAATCCGAGATCGAGTTGTGTTCTGCTGACAAACTACCAAGTCTAGCTGTTATTTCAACGCGCAAAAGCAGCTACGTCATACAAATTTTCCTTCAGTTATAAACGTCAGTTGATACCCTGTGCAAAATAGGAAGGATCGACATTCTGTATGTAATCAAAGACTACACAACGAGTTCCTCACTCAGTAATCGCATCTGAATGTTGGCTGTTTGTGAGGAGATTGTATTATGCCTCCAGTATGCGGTGCTACAGAAGAATGCTGAAGATAAGGTGGGTAGATCACGTAACTAATGAGGAGGTATTGAATAGGGCTGGGGAGAAGAGAAGTTTGTGGCACAACTTGACTAAAGGGATCGGTTAGTAGGACATGTTTTGAGGCATCAAGGGATCACAAATTTAGCATTGGAGGGCAGCGTGGAGAGTAAAAATCGTAGAGGGAGACCAAGAGATGAATACACTAAGCTGATTCAGAAGGATGTAGGTTGCAGTAGGTACTGGGAGATGAAAAAGCTTGCACAGGATAGAGTAGCATGGAGAGCTGCATCAAACCAGTCTCAGGACTGAAGACCACAACAACAACATATGGAGGAGGAGTGTCTACCGGCAAGTGTAGAAGCTCGACAGCGGCAGGATCTATTTCGACAGTGATACTGCTGCTCGTGTTCGTCGGAATCCCACGACAGCCAAGCGTAATGCAAACGATGGAGTCAGGAAGGTCGTACGAAACACCTCACAGGATCACAGCAGACCCACACGTCTAGCGCCTGAGGGACCTGATGTGCTGCTCGCTCGGTCGTGCCGCATCGTAAAGCTACGCCACGAATTTTGAGTCAGAAAATGACTTCGTTAGCAGCATGACAAGCATCTACATCTACATCCATACTCCGCAAGTCACCTGACGGTGTATGGCGGAGGGTACCTTGAGTACCTCTATCGGTTCTCCCTTCTATTCCAGTCTCTTATTGTTCGTGGAAAGAAGGATTGTCGGTATGCTTCTGTGTGGGCTCTAATCTCTCTGATTTTATCCTCATGGTCTCTTCGCGAGAAAAATTAGATGTAGTTCAGGGTGCCTGTCCTGTTATTTGCAGACCACGGCATCCACACGTACAGCGCGACGCCTGGAGCTTCACAGCCTGTCTGCACGGCAATCGATGTCGCAGCTTCCCTTGAAGCATCAGCAGAAAGAGGCGACCCGGCAATGGTGCGCCCAATGACCACGCTGGAGACAAGAGTGGCTTCACATTATCTTTGGAGACGGGCTTCTTCGACAGACATTAGCAAAATATTCACATGACTATAAAGTTTACGTTAAAGTTTTATGGAATTAGATCTAATTGTCAATGAATAAAACCAACGATACGGTCAAGTTTACCGTTACCGTCCTTTGGTTCATCATCTGTACTGTGCTGTCGAGGTTCTAGTTATATTTCGTTATGACCCCAAATGTGAGACATACGTCAGAATTTGGAAAAAAAGAGTGATTGTTTTTACTTTTTTTCTACTTCGGTACTAGAGTGAAGCATTATTAGATTGCTATCCGTGTCGGAAGTAGTTGGAATCTGATGAAAAACATTTCTGTTAATTTACTCTATCAGCGGAAGTCCACGCATGTACCATACAATCTTTATTAATATTAGATCTGATGTTGTGTTCTCGGATTTATATCTGTAAGGAAGATTGGAGTTTAATAAACCTTTGATAATGAGGTAGTTAGACTTTTTTGTGGAACTGATGATGCTAGTTCCAAAAAAAATCTTGTTTCATGTAATCGTCTCCTTCTGATGCTCGCTGTCTCGTCTCCAACCATATTGTTACATTTGTAGTACAAGAAGTTTGCTGCTTCCACTTTTCAATAGTGGCCATCTTGAGCTCATCCGACGTTTCAATTGGGCAGAAGCATTTTTAATTAAAACGGATTCCTGCCTTCTGATAGAAGGTACACACAAGGTTGTCGATTTGTGTTTCCGTATTATCGCCTTGAAATGCATACGCGGCAATCGATGTATCGTACAACTGTTGACTGGAAAGTAGGTTAGAGGATCATTGCCCGATAAGTGCGCAAATTAGCCTCAACAGCGATGACTGCCCATCTGTCTGCTGAACATACACTATGTGATCAAAACTATCCGGACACCCCCAGAAATTTAGGTGCTTTGTGCTGCCACCTACTGCCAGGTACTCCATACCAGCGACCTCAGTAGTCATTAGACATCGTGAGAGAGCAGAATGGCACTCCGCGGAACTCACGGACTTCGAACTTGGTGATTGGGTGTAACTTGTGTCATACGTCTGTACTTGAGATTTCCTCACTCCTAATCATCCCTAGGTCCACTGTTTTCGATGTGATAGTCAATTGGAAACGTGAAGGGACACGTACAGCACAAAAGCATACAGGCCGATCTCGTCTGTTGACTTCCAGAGACCGCCGACGGTTGAAGAGGCTCGTAATGTGTAATAGACAGACATGTGTCCAGACCATCACACAGGAATTCGAATCTGGATATAGATCCATTACACGTACTATGACAGTTAGACGGGAGGTGAGAAAACTAGATTTTTATGGTCAAGTGCTGCTCATAAGCTACACATCACGGCGGTAAATAGCAAACGAGGCCTCGCTTGGTGTAAGAATCTAAACACTGAATGATTGAACAGTGGAAAAACTTTGTGTGGAGTTACGAGTCACAGTACACAATGTGGCGATCCGATGGCAGGGTTTGGGTATGGAAACTGCCCGGTGAACGTCATCTGCCAGCGTGTGTAGTGCCAACAGTAAAATTCGAAGGCGGTTGTGTTATGATGTGGTCGTGTCTTTCATGGAGGGAGCTTGCATCCCTTGTTGTTTTGCGTGGCTCTATCACAGCACAGGCCTACATTGATGTATTAAGCACCTTTTTGCTTCCAACTGTTGAAGAGCAATTCGAGGATGGCGATTGCATCTTTCAACTCAATCTAGCACCTGTTCATAGCCGGCCGTTGTGGCCGAGCAGTTCTAGGCGCTTTAGTCCGAAACCGCGCTGCTGCTACGGTCGCAGGTTAGAATCCTGCCTCAGGCATGGATGTGTGTGATGTCCTTAGGTTAGTTAGTTTTAAGTAGTTCTAAGTTCTAGGGGACTGATGACCTCAGATGTTAAGTCCCATAGCGCTCAGAGCCATTTGAACCATTTGAACCTGTTCATAATGGACAGTCTGTGGCAGAATGGTTAGACGACAATAGCATTCCTGTAATGGACTGGTCTACACAGACTCCTGACCTGAATCGTATAAAACACCTTTGAGATGTTTTGGAACGCCGACTTCGTGACAGGCCTCATCGACCGACATCGATACCTGTCCTCAGTGCAGCATTCTGTGAAGAATGGGCTGCCATTCCCCAAGAAACCTTCCAGAACCTGAGTGAACGTATGCCTGCGAGAGTGGAAGCTGTCATCAAGGCTAAGGGTGGGCCAACGCCATATTGAATTCCAGCATCACCGTTAGAGGGCGCCACGAACTTGTAAGTTATTTACAACCAGGTGTCCGGATACTTATGACCACATAGTGTACGTTCCTGAGGTGGACATCTCTACCACTTATTTGCCTCCACTCTTGTCAGTGGCAATTATCCAACTTCTGATATATACTGCATGGGCCATTAGCCGTCGAATTCGAATGACATTGCAGTAGTGTATGTTATTTTGGCAGGCTACTTCCTTACTGACTGCCTTCTTGCAGTGAACTAACAGTTGTTTAAACTTGAACCGATACTCTGAGGCATGCTGTAGACTGAAAAGCTTACACAATCAGCGTTGTAAGTCTTACATTGATTACACAGGTGGTGGTGGTAAGCAGCCATTTGCTATGATCACATGTATATTGAGAAAGTAGTTGAAAACACACTACACAGCCCCACAAGGCTGAGTGCACTCCGATCCAGACCTTTCGATCACAGAAGAAGTTAAAGTGGTCTCCTCACATGACGAAACTGAGTCTATAGGCACTTGCATCCTGTCATCGGCCTTAGATAAATATTTACCACGCCTTAAGTGTCCGCGGAAATCTCTAAGCTAGGACGTCCTGTGAAGACCACAGGTTATTTAGCTTCAGAGATGGAGTATGTTGTTGGTCTGGCACCGATCAAAAGCTGCCACTACTGATCATCTTCAAGCTGGTCTTTCGACCAATTTGAGCTTTGATGAGATTACCATAATGTGTGAAACGGAGCTATTCCAATATTCAGATTTACCCGATCCGCTCTCTGCAACAAAGCAGTAATCTCTAAACCGATCTCTCATCGACGTCATGTCCCTAAATCATTACGCGGAATTTCCCTTATGTTTCTTCTTTAGCATTGCTTCTCCCGTTGTTCTCTAATTACTTAGTTTTCGGTGAACAAAAAAAGGCTACTTAAACCTAACTAACCTAAGGACATCACACACATCCATGCCCGAGGCAGGATTCGAACCTGCGACCGTAGCGGTCACGTGGTTCCAGACTGAAGCGCCTATAACCGCATGACCACACCGGCCGGCTGTCGGTGAACAGTTTATCGATATAAATGAGAACTCTTCTTCGTAACTAGTATATCAAAGATTATTTTTCGAACAAAAAACATTGCTGTGAAATATCCAGTACACCCCACAGAACGACTGAATCGAGTAATTAGATTCCAGAGAGGACAATTTTAATTTGAAACGAGCTAAGATCTCTTTAGCGCGAAATGATATACACGACTAGATAAAGGACATTAGACCGTGTACTGGCTGCTCTGAATATTCATTCCACCCACACGGGTGTGTGAGAATGAAGGACGAGTGAGCCCAACAATTCCTTGTCGAATGCGCATGTACGACGTTTTTGTGCGTTCTAGACCTGCGGCAACATGAAATAAATCAGCGGACAGTGCTGTTCTGTCCGCAGTGCCACCCACGGAGGCCGGAAGGTATTTCAGTATGAATTAACCCGACTGCTGTACGGCTGTAGGCGAGCAAAGCAAACGGTACCTCATAATGATATTCTTATCTGATGTGACGGAAATGAAGCTAAGAAACAGAAAAAAATAAGAGGACCCACATTAATAATTGTTTACTCGTTTATCTAACGAACGTATGACTCTACTGGATGACAAATAAAATCCCATTACTTTGCAACACCTGAAAAATTTACTGAAAAGGTTTTCCTCATTACTGATATTTCTAGGTTTGATTAACAACTTCATGCCCGTATAATATTTTCTGTTGTCTTCAGATAATTCCTATTCTTTCAAGGCTCTGTGATCAAACTTATAAGCTTCTTCAATAAAATATACAAGTAGAGCTTCTGCCATGAAGTATCACAACGATAATACTGCATCCATATTACCGTAGACACAGGTATTTTCTAAAAATAAGACGGTCTACGAATTGAGATTTGGAAAGACGTTTCATTTGGCAAGGTTGTAACTGCCGTGCCCCAGTCAGATGACTATATGGAAGAGCTCGTAGCTGTTGTCACACGATGGAGGAGGCCAAAAATGGCTCTGAGCACTATGTGACATCTGAGGTCATCAGTCACCTAGAACTTAGAACTAATTAAACCTAACTAACCTAAAGACATCACACACATCCATGCCCTAGACAGGATTCGAACCTGCGACCGTTGCGGTCGCTCGGTTCCAGACTGTAGCGCCTAGAACCGCACGGCCACTCCGGCCGGCCGGAGGAGGCCACCAATGTGAAACTCCACATGATGCCCTAAGCGCCGTGTTCTCAAAATAAAAGGACAGGCACCCTGAACCACATCTAATTTTTCTCGGAGGTGCTAGAATTTCCTTCATCTACATCTAAATCTACATCTACATCTATACTCCGCAAGCCACCTGACGGTGTGTGGCGGAAGGTACTGTACCTTGAGTATCTCTATTGGTTCTCCCTTCTATTCCAGTCTCGTACTGTTCGTGGAAAGAAGGATTGTCGGTATGCCTCTGTGTGGGTTCTAGTCTCTCTGATTTTATCCCCATGGTCTCTTCGCGAGATATACGTAGAAGGGAGCAATATACTTCTTGACTCCTCGGTGAAGGTATGTTCTCGAAACTTCAACAAAAGCCCGTACCGAGCTACGGAGCATCTCTCTTGCAGAGTCTTCCACTGGAGGTTATCTATCATCTCCGTAACGCTTTCGCGATTACTAAATGATCCTGTAACGAAGGGCGGTGCTCTCCGTTTTTCTTCTCCATCTCTTCTAACAACCCTATCTGGTACGGACCGTCACCAGTGAGCAGTATTCCAGGCAGTTCCTTAGGATTCTTCCAATGAATCTCACTGGGGCATCTGCTTTACCGACGATTAATTTAATATAGTCATTCCATTTTAAATCACTCCCAATACCTACTCCCACATAATTTATGGAATTGCTTCCAGTTGCTGACCTGCTATATTGTAGCTAAATGATAAACATCTTTCTTTCTACGTATTCGCAGCGCATTACACTTGTCTACATTGATATTCAATTGCCATTCCCTCACCATGCGTCAATTCGTAGCAGATCCTCCTGCATTTCAGTACAATTTTCCATTGTTACAACCTCTCGATATGCTACAGTATCATCCACAAAAAGCCTCAGTGAACTTCCGATGTTATCCACAAGGTCATTTATGTATATTGTGAATAGCAACGGTCCTACGACACTCCCCTGCGGCACACCTGAAATCACTCTTACTTCGGAAGACTTCTCTCCATTGAGAATGACATGCTGCGTTCTGTTATCTAGGAACTCTTCAATCCAATCACACAATTGGTCTGATAGTATATATGCTCTTACTTTGTTCGTTAACGACTGTGGGGAACTGTATCAAACGCCATGCTACGTATTATTTCAAATCACTGCTGCGCAGTTGCTTATGCTTGGACTGCCCTTGGGCGTTTGTTATTCTGGTATTGGAAATTGTGCTACAGGCGATTTTTGATTGGAACGTTCCTACATCGTATTTCCCAGTAGTCTGTGATGACTGTACAGCTCTAGGCTAACAACTGTGTATGTATCTGCTCTTCTTGAGGCTATAGCAAACCAAGGTAACAAAGGCTTCAGGTGTGCGTGAGGTGTAGCGTATCTTTACCATCATCCTTCGCCCCGGTCAAACGTTGACAGCTTACGAAACAGTACCGCAAAACCAATACCTCTCTGAGTTGGTGTGTAATTATTATTCAAAATATTCACATGTCACTTTCATTGAAACAACGGCAGATTTACTTATTTTTAGCAGTAGTAAGAGGGAGAAATATGCGAAATATGGCAATGCTACGTCAATCGTCTTTTCAAGTAACAATCATTTCTGTAAGAAATAAGACTGTTTTTAATTACTCTTTCATCGCTTACTGGACGCTACATAGTATAGATGTAACGACAGAGCGGATCAGGTTGTGGAAAGGGGCCAAAATCAGTTATTGTTAAACAAGAACACAGAACTTTATTCCTCCAAAACACAATGCACAGTTTTCTGTTCAAAATAACAAGGATCAATTCACGGTGAGGGCCGAAGTAATTTCTCAGTAATAAAGTTTAAATAATTTCTTTTAAAATACAAGGACTTAGAGAAACGGCTAAAGGCCTTACTTTAAGTAAAATTAAAATATATTCTCGGCAAAAGGCCCAAATAATATTTGAGATCAGCAAAGGTAATTCTTTAAAAGGCAAGCATTTACCAGGTTCGGCTAGACGCCATATTAAGGAAAATTTAAATTAATTCCTCGGCTGAAATCACGGTAATATTTCAACATAATAAAAGGCAACCTTTAAAGACAAGCATTTACACTGTACAACAGAGAACCATCTTAAGAAAACTTGAAATATCTTGACGGCTGAAGCCCCAAACAATTATTCAAAATACTTAAAGACAAACCTTAAGTTAAGCATTAGCGCAGTACAGCTGAATGCCACAAATTTTAAAACAAACGCAACTGAAGGCCTAAATACATAGCAAACAAGAATTTTAAATAAAACACGGCCGAAGGCCTAATCTTAAAATACTTCACATAAGGTTCGGCTAAAGGCCATATACTAAACATAGAACAGACAAAATTAATACACGGCTGAAGTCCTGGCACAGTATTTGCGGCAAAAGAGAATCACAATCACAAACACCAGAATAGTGGTGCTCAGAAGTGTTCCAAGGGACGGCCGGGCGAGGAAACTCTAACAACAGTTTAGGTGAAACAGGTTCAAATCAAATGGTTCAAAAGGCTCTAAGCACTACGGGACTTAACATCTGAGGTCATCAGCCCCCTAGACATAGAACGACTTAAACCTAACTAACCTAAGGACATCACACACATCCATGCCCGAGGCAGGATTCGAACCTGCGACCGTAGCAGCAGCGTGGTTCCGGACTGAAGCGCAAAGAACCGCTCGGTCACAGCGGCCGGCAGGTGAGACAGGCAGCCAAGCGTAACACTAAATAATCGGGTGGCAGCACGACCTAGGGACGGCTGAAGAACCAACCAAGAACCTAACCAATTCCCTTCCACCGAACCAACGGCACGACACGCGAAAATATCAGCGAGGACGAAGATCGCAGCAGTACTACGTCTTGATAACTGGCATCTAAACACAGTCAAGGCACACTCTCTCTCAACCGACCGACTGGCTACTGCAGTACGCAGACAGCAATCATCTGCTCAGCGGAAATCACAGAAGCTACACAGAGTTCCACGTAAACACTTGCACCAAGAACTGCGACAATCGTAAAACCAATCGCCGTGGAACAACATCAACAACAAATGACAAGTCACACACACACACACACACACACACAGAGTTTCCATCAGCGGTCGGCGACCAAATACACGTCGTCCGATGAGACAACCGACCGAACGACCAACCAAGGTAGTCGCCACTCAAGTTACAAGTGTCGCCAACGGTCGGGCGAGTCTTGGCTGTGCGGAGCTCACTGCAGCTCCAGCCCGACTCAACTCGATGTCCGTTCGGAACTCGGAGACATGGCGACCCAGGCACAATTGTTCATACCCACCCATGTAGAGGTAATTCTTACCCATCGGCGACGACATCTCTGCACGAGGAAGGAACCGACCCACGTCCGGCAAGATGACCAACTGACGAGGCCCAGAAACGATTAAAAGACCAAATACGCGCTGCCCAATGAGAGGACCAACCGGCGGCCATTCCCGCTCCAATCTCCTTCCGTCGGACAGTTCATGTGTGTGGCCAGTGGTCGGCAAGTAGCCTTCTGAAACTCCTGTCTGGCCGGACACGGGGCTTGCATCCTTCTACCATCCTCCACACCTACAAATCCCTCATCCGTCCTATCCTCTGTTATGCCAGCGTTGCCTGGATCTCCGCCCCCACCCGCTTTTACAAGGCCCTCCAAATCCTTGAACGCCATGCGCTCCACCTTGCCTTCCGTATCCGCCTTCCTTCCTCCACACGGCTCCTGTATGAACCGATCCCCTTCCCCCACCTCCTCCTGTTCCTCCAACATCTCCGCATCCTTTACATTGTTCGCAGGCTTGATGCCCCCCACCCTCTGGTTTCCTCCTTCCTCTCCACCCCCCACCCGTTGCCGCGCCTCTATCGCTGTATCCCTCCCTCTCTCCACCTCCACACCCTCCATCTCCTTCATCAGGGCAATTTCCAACACCTCCCCCTCCCGGATGACGAACTTCGCCGTGACATCTACCCTTCCTTCCAACTATAGCCTGGCCTTGTTCCCTTCCCCCTCCCCAGGGCCCCCTTTTCCTCTTTCCTCCTTCTCCCAGAGCGGATTTTCCTCCGTCCCCCCCTCCCCTGAGACCCTGCACCCCATACTTGCCTCTCTCCTTCCCACATCCCTCCCTACCTGGCCCTCTTCCGCGCGCCCCCCGCTCACCTCCCCCATCTCTTCCCCTCCCTCCCTTCTCCAGGTCTCCCTCATCTCCTAGCGCCTGGCAGATCCTCTGTGTTGCTCTTCGTCAGTGTGCCACATCAGTGTTGTTTAGTGCTGTTTCTCGTGTGCGTCAAGAGGTGTGTTTTAATTGTGTCCTGCCTTGAGGTTCGCCGCCAGTGTTACGTTATGTGCTATGCCGTCCGTCGCTACCTTTATGCTCCAGTCTTACTGTGCCTTGTGTTCTTTTCACCGTCGCAGTGTGTGGATTTTTATGTGTGCTACTTTTAAACCGTTTTTTCTCTCCATTTTACAGTCACCCCGTTTTTTGTCTATTGCCTTCCATGATGTTCCCCTTTTTTATATCTATGTTCACCTTATTCTCTCCTTTGCTGTTTTTAAATGTCTTCTATTGTTTTGTTCTATGTCTTTCGGCTGAAGAGCAGCGCCTATGCTGCTGCCAGCCCGCCCCGATGGGGAATTGAAATACAATAAAGGAAAAAAAAAAGTCGGCAAGTACTGACTGTCTGCGCCTCACTGGCGCTCCGTCCCCGACTGCACTCCAGACAAAAGATGACACGGAAATACTAGCGGTCGCTCCAAAGATAGTACGACAGTGCACTTATCGATAACCACTGCTGCTGCCACTTACGGGTAAGCAAACCAGCAACTTAGTGACGCCAAAGAAATTGGATACGAAAGAAGCGACAGAACCACAAAAACAAGAGGACGAGTAATAAACGCAGGACCGCGAGCAGCGCACGGCTCACCATTTTATTTAACTCAATCGATTAACCAACTGCTCCTCTTATTTTAATTGTGCCATGGAAATTATTTTTTGACCGTTATAATTAAGTCGGAGGTGGTTTGTTGGATACGCAACGACCAAGCTCCAACAGTGACCTATCGTAAGCTTTTTATTTATTGCAAGGCGAATCAGTGGTTGAACATGAAGTCTGACAATCTTTTTCTAAACATTCTCTGTGCGGGAATGTTAACTTGCTTGTTCGTGCATCACCAGACATACCGGCAACCAATACTGACTTCCGGCCCGAAAATTTTAGCCTTTTAAAGGAACTGAAATAGGCAAATTATGTACCAGGGAATTTAAGAAAATTAATCAAAATTACAATTGCTGATAATATAACGAATTTTTATTGCACATTTGTTGAAGTAGATCCTTTCCACGAATACTTTCAAGAAATCATCACTTAGGAACTTTTAACGGGTGGCACAAAAGAATTACTTAAGCGCTCTTGTCGATACCCTTCGGTTCCGGTAGCTACCTCCAGTTTCTCTGGCGTTTCGCTAGGTGGGGCCCCGTGGCGCCTCAAGCGGGCCTTAAGCGCGTATGTAACTAATGTTATCTGCCTCCAGGCGTTGACTGTCTTAGGAGGAGTCTCTCTGGAATTCGGCCTGAGCTTTCTAGCAGTGGAGATCCACTGGCCGTTTTTGGATAGCAGATTTGGAGAAGAAGGCCTACGCCAATCGGAAGGAGGCCGCTTCGCTCTGCCTGTGTCGCAGAGGGGCGTACTCTAAGTAACAGTTCAACTAGGCCTGTTACCTGCTACGTTGGTTGGTGGAAGTGGCCACAAACGTTGTCCTTATTTCTCTTTCCTGACGCAGGAATAGTGATGAGCACCATTTGTCGTGTGCGGCAATGTCCGCTGCGGTTCGTGAAAGCCCTGTGCTTTTTCTACTGAATTTCATTCGATGTTTTCATCGTAGGCTGACGTGGCTTATACTCCAGGGCATTGTTTTGGGCGAAGTCCTTAACGTGGATCAGCATCCCGGTAAGAAGGACGTGTTCAAGTTAAACATGAATTCGTTTGCTAGAGGGCTTCAATTTTGCCTTGTTCTGTTTGTACCTGGCCTAGAAACACTTGATTTTACCTGCACTACCGGTGTGTGTCTTTTCTAGGTTCAGGTATCTTTAATTTTTAATTATTTTCTGTTAACTTTAATGAAGAAAGATTTATCTCTACCTGCACTACTCGTGTGTGTCGTCTCCAGGTTTAATATTTTTGTCAAAAAAAAAAATGTTCAAATGTGTGTGAAATCCTATGGGACTTAACTGCTAAGGTCATCAGTCCCTAAGCTTACACACTACTTAACCTAAATTATCCTAAGGACATACACACACACCGCAGCTCGAGGGAGGACTCGAACCTCCGCCGGGACCAGCCGCACAGTCCATGACTGCAGCGCTCCTGACCGCTCGGCTAATTCCGCGTGACAATATTTTTGTCATTTAAGATTGGAATTGCCATGTGTGTCAGAATTTATTTTCTTATGTAAATTGTGCTCTTTTAACCCCAAGTACTTGCAGGTGAAGCGGACTCATTTGCTTGTCTTCAGATTCCCTGGCATGGTTAGAGGTGTGTGTGCATTTTCCATTTATATGTTATGCAAATCTGTTGAATCTGTAATTCTTACGCTCATCGATTAATTAATGCTTACTTTCTTATTTGAAAAACTGTATAGAAGAGCCGGCCAGTGTGGCCGAGCGGTTCTAGGCGCTTCAGTCTGGAACCGGCGACCGCTACGGTCGCAGGTTCGAATCCTGTCTCGGGCATGGATGTGTGTGATGTCCTTAGGTTAGTTAGGTTTAAGTAGTTCTAAGTTCTAGGGGACTTATGACCCCCGATAGTGCTCAGAGCCATTTGAACCATTTTTTGTAGAAGTTAAAACTTCGTGCCAGATTAAAACTGTGCGCCAGACCGAGACTCGAACTCGGGACCTTTGTCTTCCGCAGGTAAGTGCCCTCCCAGGATGTTTCATATCAGCGAACACTCCGCTGCAGAGTGAAAATCTCATTCTGGAAACATCCCCCGGCTGTGGCTAAGCCATGTCTTTGCAATATCCTTTCTACCAGGAGTGCTAGTTCTGCATGGCTCACATAACAGCTTCCGTGAAGTTTGGAACGTAGGAGACAAGATACTGGCAGAAGTAAAGCTGTGAGGAGGGGGCGTGACTCGTACTTGGATAGCTCAGTTGGTAGAGCACTTGTCCGCGAAAGGCAAAGGTCCCGAGTTGGAGTCTCTGAACGGCACACGGTTTTAATCTGGCAAGAAGTTTCATATCAGAACACACTCCGCTGCATTCTGTGTAGAAGTTGCACGTTCTGAAATCCTGAAAATATTTTTTTAATGTTTAAATTTTATGCTCATTGTGGCCTTTGGTATATCGACTTATAAGCAGTCAGACTATTTTTAGACCGAGTAAGTGTTTCGTGGTGATCTTATAATAATTATGGAGTCCAAAGAATTTTTTTTTGGAAATGAATTTCCTTTACTACTATAGAAACTGTAATCTCCTTTTTTTATTTGATAGGTCCTCTTGAGCTTAACTGTTCATGACACGTTATGTTAAACTCGGCCTCTGTGGCAAATAAGTATTGCTCATTTTGTAGATGGTACATTTGATCTGCGTGGTAAAAAATTCGGTCAATGAACATGTGAAACGGATTATTTTCTTTATGCTCAACTCCTTACCACTCCCAGATCCTAGCTCCAGATCTCATAGGACACTAAACACTGCTGTAAAAAAATAGTACAGCCTTTTAGAGGTTTCCAATTCACTCAAGATTTATTGTTGCAACAGTGCAAAATATACGAGACAACAGATACTAAATAAAAGGAAGTAAAAAAACCTAGGCCTGCTGAAAATGAAATACTCATGTAATTAAATTAGCATTTATCTTAGACAGAATCTTACTGGCAGAACGCTGATCCACACAAAGGCATCTACCAGACACCACCAGTAGAACGAGCCGAATCAGTTTATCTCGAAATAACAAACGACACTGAGAAGTCAGTGGACAGGGAAGGGGTTTGCCTTGCTAATTCCGACCAACAGTCAAACAAGGCTGCTGCTCGCCGTCGTTCCTGTATCATGCTGAAGCAAATCACGGGTCGTGTATGTCCACAGTCAAAGCAGCAGGAACACGCCCGAAGTCCAACTCCAAAACGACCCGCCACCGCACAGGCAGGGTAAAGCTGCAGCTCCCCATTGCGCGACGGCTGCGCCCGCTAAGTAAACTTCAGCCACGCAGACCACCAGAGTTCCAAGGTACCAAACACCAAGTTATGCAGGAACATCAAATCCCAGCCGATCTTGTCTGAACTACGCTCGTGCGTAAATTCCTTGCGGCGCCGCACCAGGCGCCACCGGAAGGGACGCCAAGAAAGCGGTCACAATGCAACGCTAAGTGAAAGCGCACTACAGCGAAGAACCGAAATCACCAGGCGCACGGCTCAGATACATTGCTAATAATACATACAGAGCGACAATTATTGAACTATATGAAAAAAAAAATCGTAAATTAGTTACAAAAGAACGGCGTGCACACTTTATTCAACATGTGAACGTCACTGAAGATATTCGCATTTAGGTTATGACGTGTTCGATATTCCTGCCATCATTGGAAACGATCGTGCGGTAGCGTTCTCGCTTCCCACGCCCGGGTTCGATTCCCGGCGGGGTCAGGGATTTTCTCTGCCTCGTGATGGCTGGGTGTTGTGTGCTGTCCTTAGGTTAGTTAGGTTTAAGTAGTTCTAAGTTCTAGGGGACTTATGACCACAGCAGTTGAGTCCCATAGTGCTCAGAGCCATTTGAACCATTGGAAACGATGTGGCGCAGACGAATAGCGAAATTCTGCATGACCCGCTAAAGTGTCGGAACATCGATGACCTCCTGAATGGCTGTTTTCAGCTCAGCAGTGGTTTTGGAGTTGCTGCTGTAGACCTTGCCATGACCAGAGTCCCGCAAAAAGGAGTTCAGATCCAGGCCCATGGCCTGTTGGTACCCCAGAGCCGGAATGTGGTCCCCAGAGTTCTCCCTCAGGACATCAAAGACTCTTGTGCTTCGATGGGGTCGAGCTCTGCCTTGCATGAACCACATCTTGTCGAAATCAGGGTCACTTTGAATAAGGGGGATGAAATCATCTTCCAAAACCTTCAAGTACCGTTCGGTAGCCACCGTGCCATCATGGACTATCGCGCCGATTATTCCGTGAATGGACATTGCACACACTTTCACCCGTGCAGGGTGAAGAGACTTCTCTATTGCGGAATGATGATTAATGTCCCCCAAATGCGCTAATTTCGCTCATTGACGAACCCATCCAAATGAAAGTATAAGTCCTCAATCAAACCGTTCAGACTTTATGACGATTTAATTTCATATAGTTCAGTTATTGCCACGCTGTAGAAGGGGCTCAGCTAAGAAATTGGCGAACGGAGTGGAAATCTTTTCGACTCCACGTGAATTTCAGTAGTAGATAAACTTCTCGTACTGTCGACAAGATACCGTCTATAAGAGACACCTTTTAGAGGCCAGTAAATAATTTTCACGTACATCTGCATCTACATGATTACTCTTCAGTTCACAATTAAGTGCTTGGCAGAGAGTTCATCGAACCGCCTTCAAGTTCCGTCTCTACCATTCCACTCTTGAAGAGCGCACGGGAAAAAGAAGTACTTTCATGTATGCGTGCGAGCTCTGATGTTTCTTATTTTATTACGATGATCATTTCTTCTTATGTAGGAGCAATCCAACAAAATATTTTCAGTCTCTGAGGAGAAAGTTGGCCATTGAAATTTCATGAGAAGAACCTGACGCAACGGAAACCGCCTTTGTAATGTCTGTCACCATTCTGTGGACCTTTTCGATGTCCTTCGTCAGTCTTAATTGATGCAGATCCCACAAAGCACTAGAATACTCTAGAAGAGGGTGTACAAGGGTATGCAAGCAGTCTTTAGTAGATATGTTGCATTTTCTAAGTGTTCTGTCAATAAATCACCGTCTTTGGTTTGTTTTCCGCAGAACATTATCTATGTGATCGTTCTAAATTAAATAATTCCTAAGTACTTAGTTGAATTGACTTCTTTTACATTTGTGTGATATATCGTATAACTGAAATTGAAAGGATTCCTTTTAGCACTCATGTGAATAACCTCACACTTTTCATCATTATTAGGCGATAGGCACTTTTCGCACCATACCGGTATCTTATCTAAATCATTTTACAATTAGTTTCGATCATCTGATGACTTTTCAAAACTGTAAATGGCAGTATCGTCTTCGAAGAATCTAAACAGGCTGATCAGATTGTCTCCTAAATCGTTTCTGTAGATCAGGAACAACAGGGGGCCCATAACACTTCCATAGGGAACGCCAGATATTACTTCTGCTTTTACTCGACGACATTACGTTAGTTATTACGAACTGTGACCTTTATGACAGGAAATCTCGAATCCAGTCGCACAACTGAGACGATAATCCATAGGCACGCAATTTGATAAGAAGTCGCTTATGTCGAAAGGTGTCAGAAGACTTTTGGAAATGTAAAAATACAGAATCAGTTTGGTATTTTCTGTGGATAGTATTCATTACTTCAAGAGAGTAAAGAGCAAGTTGTATTCCACAAGAACCATATTTTCTGAGCCAGCCTCGGTGGCCGAGCGGTTCTAGGCGCTTCAGTCCGGAACTGCGCGATTGCTACGGTCGCAGGTTCGAATCCTGCCTCGGGAATGGATGTGTGTGATATCCTTAGGTTAGTTAGGTTTCAGCAGTTCTGAGTTCTAGGGGACTAATGACCTCAGATGTTAAGTCCCATAGTGCTCAGAGACATTTGAACCATATTTTCTGAATCCTTGTTGGCTGTTTGTCAATAAATCGTTTTCTTCGAGGTAATTCATGACGTTCGAGCACGTTATGCATTACAAAACCCTACTGGAAATCAAAGTTAGCGATATGGGTCTGTGATTTGGCGAATTGTTCATATTTCCTTTCTTGAGGATTGAAATGAAATGGCTCTAAGCACTATGGGACTTAACATCTGAGGTCATTAGTCTCCTAGACTTAGAACTACGTAAACCTAACTAACCTATGGACATCACACACATCCATGCCCGAGGCTGGATTCGAACGTGCGACCGTAGCAGCAGCGTGGTTCCGGACTGAAGCGCCTAGAACCGCGCGACCACAGCGGCCGGCTCTTGAGGATTGGTGTGACATGTGAAACTTTCCAATCCTTAGGGACGTATCTTTCAACAAGGGAGACGCTGTATATAATTTTTAAATACGGAGGTATTGAAGCAACAGTTTTTAAAAGTTTATCCAAAATATTCTTATTCATAGCATTGATGCCGCCGAAAGTGATGGTCGTTTCAAAGAGAGATGTAACATCTACGTCGAATTTCTTTACGCAGTAAATAAAAACAGAATTAGCAGTTAGTATATACAGTTCTATGAAAAAAACTTTCACAGAACGTTATTTAATTCAGGCGGTAAATAATTCATAAACACGCTTTCCGACATTGACTTTGCTAATACGCGTATTAGGCTGATTTAAGAGCTGAAGTAATGTTACGGAGCTATTGTCGATACTAACAGCGCATCCCTTAGAAGCTGTGTCACTGTTTACGCGGAAAATAAATCCAGTGCCTTCCGCTGCCATAAATAATGGAGAAAATTCATTCAAGAAATTTACGAACACAGTAATTCAAGCTGTGGAATTTATCTAAAAGACTGAGTGCGTCCGATGCGGGATAGCGCTTTCCCGCGCCGAAACAAAAGAGCGTGGAGCGAGCCGGCGGTCCTAACGTATGCTGGGACGCGCTAAAGAGACAGAGATTAAACGCGCCCCGCCGTAATGGACTCAGTAAATCTGAAATTAGACGCCGGCGGGCGCGAGCTACCTGCAGCTGCCCCTGACTTGCGTCTCGCGTCGTGATTAACCGCCGTCGTGCGGGGTGCGGGGTGGGCTGGCTGCGTGCGAGATTCACACCTCCGTCCGCGCGGCGTCTCTATAACGCGGCCCTAACCAGTGCCAAAGCCGCCGACCGCGTCCTAGGAGGAGCCACCGGGACCGACGGATAAGTGCTAGGTGAGTGTCTCCGGCGCTGTCCCAGAATTCATCTAGTGCAATCATTCAGACTCGCGTTCAGAGTCTCTTCGAGTTTGCTGACGGTGTAACTTGTTCAGAGCAAGATGGAATTACTATACTTGTTCTTGTACTATGACTAATATTATGGATGTGGTATCGGTAGTATCGTTAAAGCTTTCTACTTCATATATACGAGCTTGAGGCGATAACAGGTCTCACCACTTAATCTCCTCAAACTGTTCATACAGTATTTTGGTATACAACTGCTGTAGGCACCCAATAAATTCTAGGTGCAAGAAATATACACTGCTGGCCATTTAAATTGCTATACCACGAAGATGACGTGCTACAGACGCGAAATTTAACCGATAGGAAGAAGATGCTGTGATATGCAAATAATTAGGTTTTCAGAGCATTCACACAAGGTTGTCGCCGGTGGCGACACCTACAACGAGCTGACATGAGGAAAGTTTCCAACCGATTTCTCATACACAAACAGCAGTTGACCGGCGTTGCCTGGTGAAACGTTGTTGTGATGCCTCGTGTAAGGAGGAGAAATGCGTATCATCACGTTTCCGACTTTGATACAGGTCGGATTGTAGCCTATCGCGATTGCGGTTTATCGTATCGCGACATTGCTGCTCGCGTTGGTCGATATCCAATGACTGTTAGCAGAATATGGAAGCTGTGGGTTCAGGAGGATAATACGAACACCGTGCTTGATCCCAATGGCCTCGAATCATTAGCAGTCGAGATGACAGGCATCTTGTCCGCATGGCTGTTCAAATGGTTCAAATGGCTCTGAGCACTATGCGACTTAACTTCTGAGGTCATCAATCGCCTAGAACTTAGTACTAATTAAACCTAACTAACCTAAGGACATCACACACATCCATGCCCAAGGCAGGATTCGAACCTGCGACCGTAGCGGTCGCTGGTTCCAGACTGTAGCGCCTAGAACCGCACGGCCACTCCGGCCGGCCGCATGGCCGTATCGGATCGCGCAGCCACGTCTCGATCCCTGAGTCTACAGATGCGGACGTTGGCAAGACAACAACCATCTGCACGAACAGTTCGACGACGTTTGCAACAGCATGGACTATCAGTTCGGAGACCATGGCTGCGGTTACCCTTGACGCTGCATCACAGACAGGAGCGCATGCGATGGTGTGATCAACGACGAACCTGGGTGCACGAATGGCAAAACGTAATTTTTTCGGATGAACCCAGGTCCTGTTTACAGCATCATGATGGTCGCATCCGTGTTTGGCGACATCGCGGTTAATGCACATTGGAAGCGTGTATTCGTCGTCGCCATACTGGCGTATCACCCGGCGTGATGGTATGGGTGCCATGGTTACAGGTCTCGGTCACCTAATGTTCGCATTGACGGCACTTTGAACAGTGGACGTTACATTTCAGATGTGTTACGACCCGTGACTCTACCCTTCATTCGATCCCTGCGAAACTCTACATTCCAGCAGGATAATGCTGACCGAATGTTGCAGGTCCTGTAGGGGTTTCCTGGATACAGAAAATGTTTCACTGCTGCCTTGGCCAGCACATTCTCCATATCTCTCACCAATTGAAAACGTCTGGTCAATGGTGGCCAAGCAACTGGCTCGTCACAATACGCCAGTCACTACTCTTGATAAATTGCGGTATCGTGTTGAAGCTGCATGGGCAGCTGTACCTGTACCCGCCATCCCAGCTCTGTTTGACTCAATGCCCAGGCTTATCAAGGCCGTTATTACTAGCAAAGTTTGTGGTTCTGGGTACTGTTTTCTCAGGATCTATGCACCCAAACTGAGTGAAAATGTAATCACATGTCAGTTCTAGTATAATATATTTGTCCAATGAATACCCGGTTATCATCTGCTTTCTTCTTGGCGTAACAAGTTTAATGGGCAGTAGTGTAATATGGATTTTACAGTTTATCGAAAATCGTCTTCAGTGTAGGCTTACAGCCAAATTTGCAATTACACAATCATCGAGAAAATATAAGTTTTGCATATTACATGTAAATAAACCTCTGAGCGTTAACGACATAGAAATAGCCAAGTTAATTTTAATAACAAACCAAAAGACGAAAGTTACGAACTGCGACGTTATGTTAAATTATAAATTAAATAACCGCTTGGAACTTCGTCTTTTCCGAAAACTTAGGAGACAGAGAAACGGAAACGCTCCCCAGTTTTTGTCAGTCGTATCTCAGATACAATATACGAAGCTAAATTCTTAACATGGAAATTGCATCATATTTTTTTAATTCAGAAGCGTAGCTGATTAACAAAACTGTTCACACCAACATTTCTTCTGTTATTTGTTAATCCCGATAGGGAACATACAACACAGATGCGAACTGTTCGTAGAGAAACACAAACTGCGAAACACCTGTTTGACAGTCAGAGTGGAAAGCGCGCCCAAATCAAATTCATTATGCCATTGTCAGCACAATACAAAACATCATATTCTCATAAATAGTAACCTGTAATGACTGTAAATGTTATTCTCAAGCTATATACTTCGTATTTTTCAATTTGTTATAGTGATATTAACCTGTCTCAGAAGCGTCTAAACTAAAATCAGACTAATAACTCCAGCTTGGAACTGAAGGTTTTGCAAGGTATTTAACGTATCGAAGCAGAAGAGATCCTAGGAAGCCTAAGTCTGTTAAGGATTGCTCTGTAAACTACGAGGGTTGGAACTTCAATAGTGGCAACTATTTATTTAAAGCTCGTACAAAATAGATACGTGTTTCAAAGTTTTACTGACCATCAAAGTCGTCACCAGCATCGTGTATAGCCCGTTGCCAGCGTTGTGGAAGTCGTAGGGTACTCTTAGCAGTGCCAGTTGTGTTGACAGTTCGAGCGCCGCGCTCTATTGCCCGACGAATTTATAGCAGTTCTGAAGCGAATGCCGTTAAGTGTTTCCTTCTTTAGAAATCGAATTGAACTCACGAGGGCTTAACTCAGGGGAGTGTAGTAGCTGGTATAGCACTTAGTAGCCCCATCAGTCAAACAAATCAGATACAGCTTGCACTGTACGTGCTTGAACATTCTCCTGCAAAAGGATGGTCAGATCCTGCAGAAAGTGTCATAACTCCTGTATCTAATCTGGTCGTAGGTTGTATTCCAAAAATGAACAGCATAGAATAAAATTCGCTGTAAAACTTTAAAAGAAACTGTTTTCAGTATGCAAGCACATACAAAAAATGTTCAAATGTGTGTGAAATCTTATGGGACTTAACTGCTAAGGTCATCAGTCCCTAAGTTTACACACTACTTAACTTAAATTATCCTAAGGACGAACACACACACCCATGACCGAGGGAGGACTCGAACCTCCGCCGAGACCAGCCAAGCACATACATATGTCGCATGACACGGGAATCTAATCAGTCTCTGAAATAATCTTTTAACTATCTCAGCCACCTTACGGTACATTTCTGGAATTATTTTCTCTGAAAAGTAAGGACGGCTTGGTATTTTATACCGTGGCAGAGCGCTCATAATCAATGTTCTAAGACCAGCTTTTTGTACTGTATTTACAGCCCTACTGTCAAGTGCTATCATTTTGGCAATTAAGAGATGGTATTTTTTAGCCTTGGGATCATTAATATTCCATGGTTTACGTATTTCAGGCGCTGCAGTCATGGACTGTGCGGCTGGTCCCGGTGGAGGTTCGAGGCCTCCCTCGGGCATGGATGTGTGTGTTTGTCCTTAGGATAATTTAGGTTAAGTGATGTGTAAGCTTAGGGACTGATGACCTTAGAAGTTAAGTCCCATAAGATTTCACATACATCTCAACATTTTTGAACCTATTTCAGCACATTATTCAGGACTCAGTTACTTTTTTGATGTCGAGGGTTTACTTACATATTACCTTGATCCGCAATTTTTTGCTCCTTAGAAAGGGTAGGCTGCAACTTACGATGTTCGTGGCTGTATTTATTTTTCAAATGATTTATTTCTTTTTCAAATGATTTATGATTCCTGATGTAGTCGCCTTCCTTCCAACGCCACCACGAGAAATTTTTATTTCGCGCAGTTTACGCACAGAACTTTGCGAATTCATTTTCGTCTTCCTCGAATTATGTCTATACAGGGTGGCCCATTGATAGTGACTGGGCCAAATATCTCTCGAAATAAGCGCCAAACGAAAAAACTACAAAGAACGAAACTCGTCTAGCTTGAAGAGGGAAACCAGATGGCGCTATGGTTGGCCCGCTAGATGGCGCTGCCATAGGACAAACGGATATCAACAGCGTTTTTTTTTTTAAATAGGAATACCCATTTTTATTACATATTCGTGTAGTACGTAAAGGAATATGAATGTTTCAGTTGGACCACTTTTTTCGCTTTATGATAGGTGGCGCTGTAATAGTCACAAACGTATAAGTACGCGGTATCACGTAACATTCCGCCAGTGCGGACGGTATTTGCTTCGTAATACATTACCCGTGTTGAAATGGACAGTTTACCAGTTGCGGAAAAGGTCGATATCGTGTTGATGCATGGCTATTGTGATCAAAATGCCCAACGAAAGTGTGCTATGTATACTGCTCGGTATCCTGGACGACAACTACCAAGTGTCCGGACCGTTCGTCGGATAGTTACGTTATTTAAGGAAACAGGAAGTGTTCAGCCACATGTGAAACGTCAACCACGACCTGTAACAAATGATGACGCCCAAGTACGCGTTTTAGCTGCTGTTGCGGCTAATCCGCACATCAGTAGCAGACAAATTGCTCGAGAATCGGCAATCTCAAAAACGTCGGTATTGAGAATGCTACATCGATATCGATTGCGCCCTACCATATTTCTATGCACCAGGAATTGCATGGCGACGACTTTGTACGTCGTGTACATTTCTGCCACTGGGCACAAGAGAAATTACGGGATGATGACAGATTTTTTGCACACGTTCTATTTAGCGATGAAGCGTCATTCACCAACAGCGGTAACGTAAACCGGCGTAATATGCACTATTGGGCAACGGAAAATCCACGATGGCTGTGACAAGTGGAACAGCAGCGATCTTGTCGGGTTAATGTATGGTGCAGCATTATGGGAGGAAGGATAATTGGCCCCCATTTTATGGATGGCAATCTAAATGGTGCAATGTATGCTGATTTCCTACTTAATGTTCCACCGATGGCCCGCACGTTCATCGGATCTGACGTCTTCGGATTTCAACATAAAAACCTAAACAGCCTACTTACCTGTGTTTCGTCCATTATCATGAATAACGACTTGAATTTTTGCCGGGTTGTCGTCCCACAAACTTGCAATTTCCTGTGACCTAATAGCTATGTTTTCTGCTGTGTGTTGTCACTCATAATGCTTGATTCTCAATACTACATGTCTGACACTGAATTCACGATTAATAAAATGCACTGTAAAACTTAAAAAAACTGCTTTCATTATGCAATCACGTCCATATGTCGCTTGTCACGGTAATATAATCAGTCTCTGAAAGTAATCTTTTAATTGTCTCAGCCACCTTGTGATATATTTCTGGAACTATTTTGTCTGAAAAGTAAGGACGGTTTGGTAATTTATAACCTGGCAAAGCGCTCATAATCAGTCTTCTAAAACCAGCTATTTCTACTGTATTTACTGCCTCTCTGACAAGTGCTATCACTTTGTCAATTAAGAGATGATTTTTTTTAGCCTTGGTGTCATTAATATCCCATGGTTTACGAATATCAGCACATTATTCACGACTTAGTTACTTTTCTGATGTCGAAGGTTTTCTTCCGTCTTACCTTGATCCGTAACTTCTTGCTCCCTAGTAAGAATAGGCTGCAACTTACGATGTTCGTGGCTGTATTTATTTTTCAAATGATTTATGATTTCGGACGTAGTCGCCTTCTTTCCAACGCCACCATGAGAAATTTTTATTTCGCGCGATTTACACACAGAACTTGGCGGATTTATTTTCATCGTACTCGAAGTACGTCTATATAGGCGATTCCATTCAGAAGCCATAATCGATTATTATTAGTTAGACTATACACAATTTCACTTTTAAACAAATCAAAAAGTAGAGAGCACGATAAACTGTGCGTGCGTATTGATGATATGTGTCAAACTAAACTTGTCAACGAACACGCAGCGCGGCCAGGATTGAGCGCACGGGACGACAGGGTGTGAGAGGGAGGTGAGTACATCGGTACAAACTCGCTAAAGATACCGATACAAGTTTTCCCGCCACCCACCGGCCGAATACTCTTGCCTGATATTCGGCTGATCGGCTAGAAAGCCCGCATAATATTCGATATAACGCGTGTGGCCGAATTTACTAGAGTCACTCCAAAAGAAAGGCGCATTATTTTTTAAAAATCCTTCTCTTATTCTACATGTTTGAAAGTTTTACAGTGTGTAGATACATCCTACAGCAACAATATTTTCATTTCTCCACATAATTTCCATCTCGCTCAACTGCCTTATGCCATCTTGGAACCAGCGCCTATATACCCGCACAGTAAAATTCTGTACCAACCTGTTGGATCCATTGTTTGGCAGCGTGCACAAGGGAGCCCTCACCTTCAAACCTTGTTCCACGAAGAGAGTCAGTTTCCCAAAGAGATGATAGTCACATGGAGCCAGGTCAGGACTGTAAAGCGGGTGTTTCAGTGTTGTCCATCCGAGTTTTGTGATCGCTTCCATGGCTTTTTGACTGACATGTGGCCGTGCATAGTCGTGCAACAGCAAAACATCCTGCTTTTGCCGATGTTTCTCCAGTGTCGTCACATATGCATCAGAATTTATGGTGGTTCCACTTGGCATGATGTCCACAAGCAAGATTGCCTCTTCGTCTCTGGTGAAAAATGATGGACCCATGATTCATCACCTGTCACAATTCTTCCAAGAAATTCATCTCCACCATTCTCGTACTGGTCCAAAAGTTCGCTGCATACCGTTTTTCTTGTTTCTTTGTGAGCCACTGTCAACTTCCTGGGAACCCACCTGGCGCAAACCTTTTTTAACGCCAACACTTTCAGTATTCTGCAAACCCTTCCTTCCCCTATCCCAACGTAGCGTGACAATTCGTTCATTGTGATGCGTCTGTCAGTAGTCACCAATTCGTTAACCCTCTGCCCATTGTCTGGAGTGTGTGCAGTACGAGGCCTGCCGCTGCGAGGACAATCCTCAATATTGCCGTACCCGCTTTCATCACGTAATCTGCTTGCCCATCGACTAACTGTATTGCGATCGACAGCAGCATCTCCATACACCTTTTTCAACCTCTTGTGGATGTTTCCCACTGACTCGTTTTCACAGCACAGGAATTCTATGACAGTACGTTGCTTCTGACGAACGTCAAGTGTAGCACCATCTTGACAACATCCTGTGACGGTGCCACACACGGGAACAGGTTGAACTAAGTTTGAAAACAAGCGGGAAGAATGTATCTACACACTGTAAAACTTTCACACATGCAGAATGAAAACTGTATTTTTACAAAAATAGTGTGCATTTCTTTTGGAGTGACTCTCGTACTATTCGTAGCAAGTCCGATTTTAGACCAACGCACGACCGCGCTCTTGGTGTGTGTCTCTGAGTACGTTATCAATGCGGATTCATTACCAGTAGAATACTTGTAGAGTCCAGTTTGGCTACCGAATCGGAAATTTATCAAATGAATTTCAAATGTACCTTCAGGTAGTTACTTTTGAAGATTTAGCTCGTGCTCCACCCAGAAGGACAACTACAACAATTCGTTTTTGCAGTAGTTAATCACTGTTTATTTTATCATGGATACTTCAGATATTTTAGAGGCGCGCTCACCTGATCGTGGTAGACGTTAGCCGGATCAAATTAGAGCTCCGGATGGAATACTGTTGGTTTAGTACCTCTGATACCTTAGAAGTGGATTTTACGTACATTTAGTCATTGATTCAGGCAAACACCTTAAATGGTTCTCCTTTCTGCCTTAGAAACGCAATAGCAGAGAAATCATGCAGAACTGTGTTCGGAAAATCGCTGGCAGATGGAGTACGCGATCTCGTACTCCCCAGTCTTGGGTTAATCTGACATTGCAATAACGTGAAGGGCAGCCAGAAACAGAATGGAAATGACGCCAAATGGAGTACTAGGAAGACTGCGTTACGTGCAAATTCCTAACAAGAACAGTAAAACAAAGAAAGAGCATTTTGCTAATTCATTATCCAACTAGCCTCTTGTTATAGTCGGCTTCATGCACGATTGCAACTGCTGTGAAACTAAATTCAGCGTGATGAATAACTTACATCTGCTGTATTAGGCACGAGCGCCCTGACTTAAATACAAGGTGCTAGACAAGCCAGGGGAAACTGCTAGTTGCGCAAAAGTGATCTATGCCTAGTTCATGCTTCCGGTGACCTCGTATCTAATAATGTCTCCGCCGCCAATTGTGTTTCAGCATCTGATATAATTTTTGCCGGCGCTCGTGCGCCGTAATGAATCCCGTGCTGAGTTATCGCCGAATATGATCGGCGAGGGATCGCCGCGGCACCGTTAGGTGACTCTCGGTCGGTGGTCGGCTTGTTACAATTAGCGGCGTTTCCCCCTGCAGATCCGGCCTGGCGCTAAATTGAGCGCGCTCGATACTTATCGTCACGAGGCCGGCTGCGTGTGAACTTGCACCTCCTCCGACAATAGTTACCGCTCCTTCGTGGCCCGAGATACTATCTCGGAGGGTCTCTTCCTTATGCACCGGGCACGGTTCCACCTGATACAGCAACGACCAACACGCCAGAACTCTAACTGAAAAGAGTCTCTGCCCAACAATTTCCTGCCATTGGCTAAAGAGCAACATCTGGACGCAGTGATATTTACAAGAGGGTGTTTGTTATTTTATTTATTCTAGTGCATAAGAGCTGACAAGTGCGAGAAGTATCGCACAATCAGCTTAACAGCTCATGCATCGAAGCTGCTTACAAGAATAATATACAGAAGAATGGAAAAGAAAATTGAGAATGCGCTAGGTGACGATCAGTTTGGCTTTAGGAAAAGTAAAGGGACGAGAGAGGCAATTCTGACGTTACGGCTAGTAATGGAAGCAAGGCTAAAGAAAAATCAAGACACTCTCATAGGATTTGTCGACCTGGAAAAAGCGTTCGACAATATAAAATGGTGCAAGCTGTTCGAGATTCTGAAAAAAGTAGGGGTAAGCTATAGGGAGAGACGGGTCATATACAACATGTACAACAACCAAGAGGGAATAATAAGAGTGGACGATCAAGAACGAAGTGCTCGTATTAAGAAGGGTGTAAGACAAGGCTGTAGCCTTTCGCCCCTACTCTTCAATCTGTACATCGAGGAAGCAATGATGGAAATAAAAGAAAGGTTCAGGAGTGGAATTAAAATACAAGGTGAAAGGATATCAATGATACGATTCGCTGATGACATTGCTATCCTGAGTGAAAGTGAAGAAGAATTAAATGATCTGCTGAACGGAATGAACAGTCTAATGAGTACACGGTATGGTTTGAGAGTAAATCGGAGAAAGACGAAGGTAATGAGAAGTAGTAGAAATGAGAACAGCGAGAAACTTAACATCAGGATTGATGGTCACGACGTCAATGAAGTTAAGTAATTCTGCTACCTAGGCAGTAAAATAACCAATGACGGACGGAGCAAGGAGGACATCAAAAGCAGACTCGCTATGCCAAAAAAGGCATTTCTGGCCAAGAGAAGTCTACTAATATCAAATACCGGCCTTAATTTGAGGAAGAAATTTCTGAGGATGTACGTCTGGAGTACAGCATTGTATGGTAGTGAAACATGGACTGTGGGAAAACCGGAACAGAAGAGAATCGAAGCATTTGAGATGTGGTGCTATAGACGAATGTTGAAAATTAGGTGGACTGATCAGGTAAGGAATGAGGAGGTTCTACGCAGAATCGGAGAGGAAAGGAATATGTGGAAAACACTGATAAGGAGAAGGGACAGGATGATAGGACATCTGCTAAGACAGGAGGGAATGACTTTCATGGTACCAGAGGGAGCTGTAGAGGGCAAAAACTGTAGAGGAAGACAGAGATTGGAATACGTCAAGCAAATAATTGAGGACGTAGGTTGCAAGTGCTACTCTGAGATGAAGAGGTTAGCACTGGAAAGGAATTCGTGGCGGGCCGCATCAAACCAGTCAGTAGACTGATGACAAAAAAAAAAAAAAAAAAAAAAAAAAAAAAAAAAAAAGTGCATAATTTGCTGCAAAGTCGTACAGCACTCACAAGGAACCGCTTGGGTGTGAGGTCGCAAGTTCAGTCTTAAGCAAGGCTCATTTGAAATTGTTGTGTTCCAATTATGACAGCTGCTAATCCATGTGCATCCGGTGGGCAACAGAAAATGAGTGTCCGGAAGGTGCAGAGATCAATCGTCTATGGAACGTACGTATTACGCTGCACAAAATGGACATCGTCGACATCCATGAAATGTTCACAGCAAACCATAAATTAATGAAAAATGGCGAGCCACAGAGATCACAAAAGTACGCACCATCAAAATCGAAGGCTAACTCCTTATGAGTTACAATCCGGGCATGACCTTCAGCTAGATATCCACTCTTAAAGAAGGCGTAGAGAATCATACTGGTCGAACGGGGTGGTGAGAACTGATAGAATGTGATGTGTCGCAAGCGAATGCGAAACAATCTGTTGTAGAGCTAACAGTGAAGCTATCCTTCAAGGCGTAGCTGCAGGTAGTGGGATACTATGTTTTATAGGCACGGAAAAAAAAACATCCAGAAGCCGAACTTGTCCAGTGCTTCCAAGTGGTATGAATTACAATGTCACACCATTTACAGGAGGGATAGTTTGCTCTAAGGTTGTACAATTTTTACATTCAGAACAGAATCGAGTAAAAGCAAGTTGTTTTGACCAACTATTGGGCAAAAGCAGTGCTCATACCGTAGTTCTTCTACGCCCTTTATCCAGCTCTTGCTTGCTGTGACACAAATATTCCCCACTGCCCCTGCAGGTCACACACACGAGACACTACCGTATAGAGCAGAGCACCACCACTACTTGCAGCACAATAAATAACTTTCAGAAAATTTACGATTCAGATTAACGGTTGGCATAAATGTTTAAGATTGTGGTACGGCATTGATGGAATCTGATCTCGATGTAACTCTCTTGGAACCTGTAATTTTCAGGGTTCCTTTCACATGCATGTTCTCTTCAAATTCCGATTCGTCGAACACAAACTCTTTACTGAACGTGGTATAAGTTTGTTTATCTCATCTACAAATTTCCGAGCCGATTCCGCAGTTTGTTGCCCATCGTCAAGCTGACGCTTCGTTTGAAATTCCGTTATCTTACGGCTTCCAATTGTATATTACCTTTTGAAGTTATGCAACCACGCACTGCGTCTGTTGAAATCACTGTAACTTACGTTGCATGCAATGTGATGTGCATTACGTACTAAGTCAATATCACGCACATCCTGTAAATTGTATCGCGCATCCCTGAAACGCGCAAACACAAGTGCTCCTTATCATCCCTTGAATATCCCTAGTATTTCTTAGGCACTACACGGTCATTTTGCTGCGGACTTATTCGAGATCTGTTAATTATTTTTTTAATTTCTTTAATATACTGCAGATGATATTCCATGTACGTAACTTATTTAGTACCTGCACCTTCGACAATGACTGTCGTTTACTACGTTTAACTGGAGACGGGATTTGTGGCTCCCTGTTCGACAGGTAGGATAAACTACGTGGCTCGACATCTGTTTTAATCCGCACGGTCGAGCGTATACGACACCACACATTACACTGACTCATCTTGCAGAAACGGTAGTATTCGATCTGCCTCTTCTTTTTGACTCTGCGAAATGTCAGCTTCGGCAACTGTTATTGTAGATAAACTGCAATGTTCGCTTTGTTTATCGTTGCCATTGCTCTGCTTTGTATCAGCATCACTGACACTTACCACTGCTCTGAACTACTTGTCGATTAAGCAGCCTCATGTTGTGGTTACCGTTGGATTCCACCAGTTCCGACCCGCAGTTGCCATTAGCAGCTAATATTGCGGCTGCACAGTAGACAATATGTGGGATTTCGAATGCCGTAAACAACATTTCCCTTTTGCAATCTCGTACTAAAGGGTTTTCTTGTCAGTACTATAAACACAGAAAACGGCCACCAGTCACTTTGAAATATTTGCTCACTGCCATAAACTAGTTTTCGAGCTTTTTCGGGCTCATACAGAAGTTACAGTTCCTTACTTTCGTGGGTGCCGTACTGTCTTGTGACGTTGAGAGTGATATTGCAGTCAGTATCTGCCTGCCAAATCCATTTTAGTTACCTACTGGCCACAGATTTATCTACTTTCACTGTAGATATAAACACAGATTGTTGTCATACGAGCGCCAGCATCCAACATGTACTGTAGAACACATACAGCAATTTATAGCTGATACACCAGTTGTGCAGTATATATCGGAAACTGGCGGATTTCTGGTGACAATCTGTATTTACATTTATAATGAAATGTTAATAACCTGTGTCCAGTAACTAATTAAAATATATTTTTCCGCGTAGCTACTAAGTATAATGTCACCCCACACTGCCACCAGCCAGTACGAAAGTAAGTTCGCTACGTAACTAAGATGTAACTTTTGTATGAGCCATCTCAAGAAGAGATTTTCTGGAAAAACACCGACCTAATAGTGTTACAATTATTTAGTAAACACAGTCGTGGTCGCGTATAAGTCGTTACTTTTTATTTGTGGATGGCCGGTTTCGCTCTACTACAGAGATCATCATCAGATCTACATTCATTGGTGGCAGCAGAGATCCCACGCAAGCGATGAGTAGTGCTCTCAACGCCAGGACGGGCAGGGCTGGTCCACGTGAGGGATTCCTGCTACCACTAAGAAATGTAGATCTGATGATTATATCTGTAGTAGAGCGAAAGCGGTCATCCACAAATAAAAAGTAACAACTTATATCCGACCACGACTGTGTTTACCGAACAATCTGAAGATGACTGGTCTCAGTTTCTGTATGTATGTACAACTAGCGACCCGCCCTGTCTTCGAACGGCATCTACCGCCGGACAACTTTTCTGGCGTAGCGGTAATAAGTTATGTACACAAACCTTCCTCATGAATCAGTGTAGGAAGGAAGAAGAGTAGGGTTTAACGTGCCGTCGGCATCGAGGTCATTAGAGACGAAGTACAAGTTTGGAATGTTTCTGATGGGAAAGGAAATAATGGGTGTCCCTTCAAAGGAACCATCCCGGCATTTTCCTGGAGAGATTTAGGGAAATCTCTGAAAAACTTTACCTGCATGGCCAGATGCGGATCTGAACCGTCGTCCTCCAGAATGCGAATCCAGTATGCTAACCACTGATCATCCTCGCTCGGGATAACTATTAGTTACAACCGTATTAAACTACCCGCAGTAGTTCCTGAGAGGAATAGACAGTAAAAAGGCGGATGGCGACTTTAATTTACAATATGTGTAGATACACGGCAACGCGTTCTGTAGCATAAGCTTAATGTATGGTATTTTTGTTTTTTACTATGGTACACAGTCACTATCAGCTATTTGACATCGACTGCCGGACAAAGGCTGCCTCCAGAGACAACAGGGAAGGTACTTTCATTAATCATTGCAGTACGAGCCTTGTAGGAAAAGGAGTGCCATAAACTCCTCCTCTTGCAATAATTCGTAAGTGCCGCACACCCTTACATCTATTACTATCTTCTCACATGGAATCTGGATGTCTATCGATGACTATAGGACAGCTAGTAGCTGTTGAAAGGATAAGGAAGATATATAACTATAGAACTGCAATGTTATAGATCGCCACGTTCATAGTAATTCATTGTGAGCAGCAGTTGGCTGCAGTGGTGAAAAAAATGTTATTGTGGTAACTCGATTGACATTTGAACACAAAACGACAGAACCAGATCGCAAAATGTAGTCGTGCATCGGCGCCAGGAAGAGACGGTCAGTCTAGAATTTCAATGTGAAAAGTTGGTGGTTCGTAGCGGAACATTGTGCTTTTAATGTAGATCTTTGCGGACAAGAAATGAACGACTAAAATAACGCTCGTGATCCTAAATGTCAGTGTTTTCATATTAGAACCTTCGCTATCCAGTTCGCTTTGGAGCTCTCATTGATTTGACAAGGCGATTAGGGCGTAGAAATAGTATTACTACGTCGCACAAGAATTGTCGTAAAGTAGTACAGACAGATAAATCGAAGTCTCACTGCCAAAAGCCACTATTTGTAGTACACACTAATTGCTAACTTCCGTTCTGCGTCACAAGCCAAATTTATCGCTTAACTTAATCTGGTACGCCTCCGAGTTCTTGAACTAATTCCCGCAGTTTGCGTTTATGACTTCCTGCCTCATTTTTTCGTTCTAGCTTTGTAAAATTTTTACAGCGCGTCTGACTGGTTTATAGCTACTTTCAATCTGTAAGTGTTTTAGGGCCGTGACTTCATCTAAAATTTTCTAAGTGTTTCGTGAAATATATTCATGTTCATTTTTGTTCCAACTGGTCCTAACAAATTCCATTTTTATGTACTATTTTCGGAAATAATTTTTACACTTATTGTTTGCCGTAGATAAATTGTTATAATATATGACCTGTCGTTTCTAACACAGAAATGGGTATTTAGAGAGCCAGTCTTTTCGTTTATTTTTTATTTGCGCTTAGCATTTCAATATTATGAGTCGCTAAAAATGAATATCAGCAGTCTTAGCAGTGTTCAAAAACTTCGTTGAAATTGTTCAAACTGCCGTTGCTTCAGTTAACCCTTATTCAACGAGACAAACAGTCCACTTTTATTCCTATCCATTCTACGAATCAGACTGAACGTACATTCAGGTTCCCTCGTTCTGTAATTTCATTATGGAAAGATGAAAAATTATTTGTTTGTAAATTGAACAAGGTTGCTCTAAATATTCAATAGCCTCCTTTTTTTTTTCGCGTTAAGTGTGTGTACTTCCGTCAGATCCTTCCTGAAGCTTGCTACACATCCGTGAAGATGTTTGTTTATGTTTAGTTTTCTGAACCACCTGAAGCAGGTATGTTGCTCACATTCTCAAATTACGAGGAGCTTCTCACCTTCATATTCCTTATTACGTGGACCTTGTGTATCATAAACACAAGAATTCTACATACCGTCAGGTAAGGATTTTCTCGACATGAACGTTCTTTACGTTGTGGCCGCTGGGGAATGTGGACTGCATTCCAGAGAAATCTCTCTGAGCGATCTAAAGGCTGTGCTATGTTTTCGCCTGTATCATTCCTGGTTGCGTATGTTTTTCATGGTCGCATTTGGAGAACAGGATCTCATGGGCGGTAATAGGCAGCCATCTCGCGCAACGATGCACGGAAGACACTTTCATCAATCGGCAGTACTGTGTGAACGTTTTACTGTCTTTCTTCACTATCTTATTCGTTCTTAATATACAGTAGATGAAACGCTTCGTTTCTAAAATTTTTGCGTACAAGTAACAGGAAGTCTTATAAAATGAAAATGCTTGTGGTAAACTGAGACGGACAGTTCTCACTACGAGAAACTGTTGTGAATACGGACAAAATTGTACTAACTGAGAATAAGACAGATGTTACGATAGACTTATCTACAACAGTACACAGAGGAAACTGACAGAAAACGAAGAGGAAGCTGAGTTTTAGTCAAAGAAATTATTGAGTTGTAGCATAAGTTCGTAGCGTTTTTCCATGACTGTAATAAACACAACACATACACATAAAAGAAACTTTAGTCATCACTAATATATTTTCCTTCACTGTTTACAGCAGCCTGCCAATGCTGGGGTAACTTTTCCATTCCGCGACTGTAGAAGTCACGTTGTTCTGAGGCAAATAATTCGCCGAGCCATGTTCAGGTAGCAATTTCATCCCGAAAGGAAGTTCCCTGAAGGTTGTCCGATACATATCGGAAAATGTGAAAATCTGAGGGCGCGAGGTCAGGTGATTCAATTGTATAGTGTTTCTTGTCTGTCTAGCTCAAAAGACGAAAGGTTGCTGGACCTGATGGGATACCAGTTCGATTTTACACAGAGTACGCGAAGGAACTTGCCCCCCTTCTTGCAGCGTGTACCGTAGGTCTCTAGAAGAGCGTAGCGTTGCAAAGGATTGGAAAAGGGCACAGGTCATCCCCGTTTTCAAGAAGGGACGTCGAACAGATGTGCGGAACTATAGACCTATATCTCTAACGTCGATCAGCTGTAAAATTTTGGAACACGTATTATGTTCGAGTATAACGACTTTTCTGGAGACTAGAAATCTACTCGGTAGGAATCAGTATGGGTTTTGAAAAAAACGATCGTGTGAAACCCAGCTCACGCTATTCGTCCACGAGACTCAGAGGGCCATAGACACGGGTTCCCAGGTGGATGCCGTGTTTCTTGATTTCCGCAAGGCGTGCGATACAGTTCCGCACAGTCGTTTAATGAACAAAGAGCATATGGACTATCAGACCAATTGTGTGATTGGATTGAAGAGTTCCTAGATAACAGAACGCAGCATGTCATTCTCAATGGAGAGAAGTCTTCCGAAGTAAGAGTGATTTCAGGCGTGCCACAGGGGAGTGTCGTAGGACCGTTGCTATTCGCAATATACATAAATGACCTTGTGGATAACATCGGAAGTTGACTGAGGCTTTTTGCGCACGATGCTGTAGTATATCGAGAGGTTGTAACAATGGAAAATTGTACTGAAACGCAGGAGGATCTGCAACGAATTGACGAATGGTGCAGGGAATGGCAATTGAATCTCAATGTAGACAAGTGTAATGTGCTGCGAATACACAGAAAGAAATATCCCTTATCATTTAGCTACAATATAGCAGGTCAGCAACTGGAAGCAGTTAATTCCATAAATTATCTGGGAGTCGGCATTGGGAGTGATTTAAAGTGCAATGACCATATAAAGTTGATCGTCGGTAAAGCAGATGCCAGACTGAGTTTTATTGGAAGAATCCTCAGGAAATGCAATTCGAAAACAAAGGAAGTAGGTTACAGTACACTTGTTCGCCCACTTCTTGAATATTGCTCACCAGTGTGGGATCCGTACCAGATAGGGTTGATAGAAGAGATAGAGAAGATCCAACGAAGAGCAGCGCGCTTCGTTACAGGATCATTTAGTAATCGCGAAAGCGTTACGGAGATGATAGATAAACTCCAGTGGAAGACTCTGCAAGAGAGACGCTCAGTAGCTCGGTACGGGCTTTTGTTGAAGTTTCGAGAACATACCTTCACCGAGGTATATCTCGCGAAGAGACCATGAGGACAATATCAGAGAGATTAGAGCTCACACAGAGGCATACCGACAATCTTTCTTTCCACGAAGAATACTAGAATGAAATAGAAGGGAGAATCGATAGAGGTACTCAAAGTACCCTCCGCCACACACCGTCAGGTGGCTTGCGGAGTATGGATGTAGATGTAGATGTAGAATGCTAGCGGGCACTATTGTGGAGTAGCCTCACTTCACGCAGTCTTCCTGGTCTTTCTTCTTGGACAGCATCTGCAAGACAACTCATTTGTTGACAATAAGTTTCACCACTGATGGCTACGACTCGGGGAAGCAAATCATGGTACACCACACCGTCGCTGTTCCACCATATGCTTATCATTGTCTTTTATCTATGCGCGCAGTTCTTTGATGTTGGAGTTGCAGCTATGTTTGAACTCAGCCAATTCTTTCACTTCTTCGTGCTAGCATAAAGACACAATTTCTCGTTGCCAGTAACGATACAGGATAGGAATGGTTGGTGTTGTTCATGAGCCAGTTTATGACGAGCAAGCAGAGATGCCACCCGCTGATTTTTGTGATTTTAGCTTAGAGCATGCAGTACCCTTATACCCGATTTTTGAACCTTCCACATTGCTTGCAAATGTCACACGATGGTGGAAATATCACAGTCCATCAGTTTCGAGTACACTCATGTGGGTCGTTGTGACTTACAGGTAATGCGCTTAAAAGATCTTCATCGAACCTCCAAGGTCTTCGGTCTTCGTGAAAGTGGTGGGTAAATGTCAAATTGATCCTCCTTAAAACGGGAAAACCGTTTTATTGTCGTGTTTCGTTCAATGGCATTAGCCTCATACACGGTGAAAATGTTTCTGCCTGTCTTCGCCGCAGCTGCTACCCCCCCCCCCCCCCCCGCCTCTGTTGAAGAATAATTCGCAAGTGATCCCATTTCTCCACTTGGCACTCCATTTTCTAGGGCCCACAGCTCCATTCACGGTATCGAGACGACAAAATGACAATATGTAAACTAAAAAAAAAAAATGCCAATCGATAAATAAACCGTTAGCAACCACAAAACCATCATGCAAAACAAAAACACTAAGAACTTATTCATCAACGTAATACATACGTGTTACATTAGTAACATAAGAAACCACTTACGAAAAATATTGGAAGTAAACGTTGTAAATTATTATATTGATTATTTTCAGGTTGCGCTTGTATGCTGCTGCTGCATTAATGCTGTTTATGGTTTGCTATAGACATTTCATTCCAATTCAGAGACATGAAATGCATTTACACCGAAAAACGTTTTACTCAAGATCGAGGGGTCCAAATACCTTTTATATTAAAAGAATTAGTATTAAACGAAAGAATCTGTATTTTCAAACACGTTAAATTCCAAGATTTTCGTGTTAAAATAGAATGAAGCAAAAAATTATATAGCATTTTGTCTGCACCGTACTGTTATTTCAAGTTACCAGACTTTTGGTGTCAAACGTTTTCCAGTATTTTGTTTTTCACTTACATGGAGTAACTTACCTGTGACTTACATATTGAGATATTGTAGTTTTAGGCTATAGACAATTCTGGCCTTCGGTCTTCCTGCCTTAATACAATTTTGATTACTTACTGTGGTGCTGATGCTGCACTGTGTGTCTACTTGCTTTTGTGCTGAAGTAGCTTTTTTTTTCAGCATTACAAGCACAGTGCAGTGCACAAACGATACTATCTTTTAACTTTTTGTGCTGCTGCCAGAGGCTGAATGGATTTATGTGACGTCTGTGTGTGTGTGTGTGTGTGTGTGTGTGTGTGTGTGTCTGTGTTTTATACATTTTTAAATCTTTGCGAAGGTTTAGCAGTAAGTTATATATACCGTTGCACATGTTGCTGGCAGAGATCTGGTATTTGGTAAATAATATTATTATTTCCGGAAGATCCGAAGATGACAGCTATACTCTGTCGAATCCACTCATTGGGGAAATAAAGATGGTTCAAATGGCTATGAGCACTATGGGACTCAACTGCTGAGGTCATTAGTCCCCTAGAACTTAGAACTAGTTAAACCTAACTAACCTAAGGACATTACAAACATCCATGCCCGAGGCAGGATTCGAACCTGCGACCGTAGCGGTCTTGCGGTTCCAGACTGCAGCGCCTTTAACCGCACGGCCACTTCGGCCGGCCGGGGAAATAAAGATAAAAATATTATGCGATCTAGGCTGGTAAAATTGTTATTTGTATACATCGTTTTCAAGCTGTATACTAGTCTATGCGTTCATGGGTATGATGGTTCTCTTGCAGAGGCAAGAGGTATTTGTTTTGGAATTATTCACACTGACAATTTCTTTCTATGTCTTCGCTGTCTGTGATGGTTGCACTATTTTAGATGATTTTACAAAGTGAAATGTTTACTTTTCATATGGTCAGCATCTGATATGCCGTTTGCATTTTATTCCAAAACTTCTACTTGTCATTAACATTTACCATTGTGCACCTTTGACATTTAAGATGATACAAGCTGTGTATCATTTAGCCAGCATTAAATCATGTACATGGGCGTACAGGTATATCAAGCAATAACTGTACGTAATAACAAAATACATATTCAGCCTGAAAAAGTCCGTGTCAGAATTGTTACAAACTAAAATTCAGATGAAAGAATACACAATGCCAAAGAGTTGGTTGTAAGTGAAAACTTGTTTGTAATGTTGTACTGTGTAGCAAATCAATTACACTATTGGCCATCAAAATTGCTACACCACGAACATGACGAACTACAGACGCGACATTTAACCGACCGGAAGAAGATGCTGTTGTTGTTGTTGTGGTCTTCAGTCCTGAGACTGGTTTGATGCAGCTCTCCATGCTACTCTATCCTGTGCAAGCTTCTTCATCTCCCAGTACCTACTGCAACCTACATCCTTCTGAATCTGCTTAGTGTATTGATCTCTTGGTCTCCCTCTACGATTTTTACCCTCCACGCTGCCCTCCAATGCTAAATTTGTGATCCCTTGATGCCTCAAAACATGTCCTACCAACCGATCCCTTCTTCTAGTCAAGTTGTGCCACAAACTTCTCTTCTCTCCAATCCTATTCAATACCTCCTCATTAGTTACGTGATCTACCCACCTTATCTTCAGCATTCTTCTGTAGCACCACATTTCGAAAGCTTCTATTCTCTTCTTGTCCAAACTAGTTATCGTCCATGTCTCACTTCCATACATGGCTACACTCCATACAAATACTTTCAGAAACGACTTCCTGACACTTAAATCTATACTCAAGGTTAACAAATTTCTCTTTTTCAGATACGCTTTCATTGCCATTGCCAGTCTACATTTTATATCCTCTCTACTTCGACCATCATCAGTTATTTTGCTCCCCAAATAGCAAAACTCCTTTACTACTTTAAGTGTCTCATTTCCTAATCTAATTCCCTCAGCATCACCCGACTTAATTTGACTACATTCCATTATCCTCGTTTTGCTTTTGTTGACGTTCATCTTATATCCTCCTTTCAAGACACTGTCCATTCCGTTCAACTGCTCTTCCAAGTCCTTTGCTGTCTCTGACAGAATTACAATGTCATCGGCGAACCTCAAAGTTTTTACTTCTTCTCCATGAATTTTAATACCTACTCCGAATTTTTCTTTTGTTTCCTTTACTGCTTGCTCAATATACAGATTGAATAACATCGGGGAGAGGCTACAACCCTGTCTCACTCCTTTCCCAACCACTGCTTCCCTTTCATACCCCTCGACTCTTATAACTGCCATTTGGTTTCTGTACAAATTGTAAATAGCCTTTCGCTCCCTGTATTTTACCCCTGCCACCTTCAGAATTTGAAAGAGAGTATTCCAGTCAACATTGTCAAAAGCTTTCTCTAAGTCTACAAATGCTAGAAACGTAGCTTTGCCTTTTCTTAATCTTTCTTCCAAGATAAGTCGTAAGGTCAGTATTGCCTCACGTGTTCCAACATTCCTACGGAATCCAAACTGATCTTCCCCGAGGTCAGCTTCTACCAGTTTTTCCATTCGTCTGTAAAGAATTCGCGTTAGTATTTTGCAGCTGTGACTTATTAAACTGATAGTTCGGTAATTTTCACATCTGTCAACACCTGCTTTCTTTGGGATTGGAATTATTATATTCTTCTTGAAGTCTGAGGGTATTTCGCCTGTCTCATACATCGTGCTCACCAGATGGTAGAGTTTTGTCATGACTGGCTCTCCCGAGGCCATCAGTAGTTCTAGTGGAATGTTGTCTACTCCCGGGGCCTTGTTTCGACTCAGGTCTTTCAGTGCTCTGTCAAACTCTTCACGCAGTATCTTATCTCCCATTTCGTCTTCATCTACATCCTCTTCCATTTCCATAATATTGTCCTCAAGTACATCTCCCTTGTATAAACCCTCTATATACTCCTTCCACCTTTCTACCTTCCCTTCTTTGCTTAGAACTGGGTTTCCATCTGAGCTCTTGATATTCATACAAGTGGTTCTCTTCTCTCCAAAGGTCTCTTTAATTTTCCTGTAGGCAGTATCTATCTTACCCCTAGTGAGACAAGCCTCTACATCCTTACATTTGTCCTCTAGCCATCCCTGCTTAGCCATTTTGCTCTTTCTGTCGATCTCATTTTTGAGACGTTTGTATTCCTTTTTGCCTGCTTCATTTACTGCATTTTTATATTTTCTCCTTTCATCAATTAAATTCAATATTTCTTCTGTTACCCAAGGATTTCTATTAGCCCTCGTCTTTTTACCTACTTGATCGTCTGCTGCCTTCACCACTTCATCCCTCAGAGCTACCCATTCTTCTTCTACTGTATTTCTTTCCCCCATTCCTGTCAATTGTTCCCTTATGCTCTCCCTGAAACTCTCTACAACCTCTGGTTCTTTCAGTTTATCCAGGTCCCATCTCCTTAAATTCCCACCTTTTTGCAGTTTCTTCAGTTTCAATCTGCAGTTCATAACCAATAGATTGTGGTCAGAATCCACATCTGCCCCAGGAAATGTCTTACAATTTAAAACCTGGTTCCTAAATCTCTGTCTTACCATTATATAATCTATCTGAAACCTGTCAGTATCTCCTGGCTTCTTCCATGTATACAGCCTCCTTTCATGATTCTTGAACCAAGTGTTAGCTATGATTAAGTTATGCTCTGTGCAAAATTCTACAAGGCGGCTTCCTCTTTCATTCCTTCCCCCCAATCCATATTCACCTACTATGTTTCCTTCTCTCCCTTTTCCTACTGACGAATTCCAGTCACCCATGACTATTAAATTTTCGTCTCCCTTCACTACCTGAATAATTTCTTTTATCTCGTCATACATTTCATCTATTTCTTCATCATCTGCAGAGCTAGTTGGCATATAAACTTGTACTACTGTAGTAGGCATGGGCTTTGTGTCTATCTTGGCCACAATAATGCGTTCACTATGCTGTTTGTAGTAGCTAACCCGCACTCCTATTTTTTTATTCATTATTAAACCTACTCCTGCATTACCCCTATTTGATTTTGTATTTATAACCCTGTAATCACCTGACCAAAAGTCTTGTTCCTCCTGCCACCGAACTTCACTAATTCCCACTATATCTAACTTTAACCTATCCATTTCCCTTTTTAAATTTTCTAACCTACCTGCCCGATTAAGTGATCTGACATTCCACGCTCCGATCCGTAGAACGCCAGTTTTCTTTCTCCTGATAACGACGTCCTCTTGAGTAGTCCCCGCCCGGAGATCCGAATGGGGGACTATTTTACCTCCGGAATATTTTACCCAAGAGGACGCCATCATCATTTAATCATACAGTAGAGCTGCATGTCCTCGGGAAAAATTACGGCTGTAGTTTCCCCTTGCTTTCAGCCGTTCGCAGTACCAGCACAGCAAGGCCGTTTTGGTTAATGTTACAAGGCCAGATCAGTCAATCATCCAGACTGTTGCCCCTGCAACTACTGAAAAGGCTGCTGCCCCTCTTCAGGAACCACATGTTTGTCTGGCCTCTCAACAGATACCCCTCCGTTGTGGTTGCACCTACGGTACGGCCATCTGTATCGCTGAGGCACGCAAGCCTCCCCACCAACGGCAAAGTCCATGGTTCATGGGGGGGAAGAAGATGCTATGATATGCAAATTATTAGTTTTTCAGAGCATTCACACAAGGTTGGCGCCGGTGGAGACACCAACAACGAGCTGACATGAGGAAAGTTTTCAACCGATTTCTCATACACAAACAGCAGTTGACCGGCGTTGCCTGGTGAAACGTTGTTGTGATGCCTCGTGTAAGGAGGAGAAATGAGTACCATCACTTTTCCGACTTTGATAAAGGTCGGATTGTAGCCTATCGCGATTGCGGTTTATCGTATCGCGACATTGCTGCTCGCGTTGGTCGAGATACAATGACTGTTAGCAGAATATGGAATCGATGGGTACAGGAGGGTAATACCGATCGCCGTGCTGGATCCCAACGGCCTCGTATCACAAGCAGTCGAGATGACAGGCATCTTATCCGCATGGCTGTAACGGATCGTGCAGCCACGTCTCGATCCTTGGGTCAACAGTTGGGGACGTTTGCAAGACAACAACCAACTGCACAAACAGTTCGACGACGTTTGCAGCCGCACGGACTATCAGTTCGGAGACCATGGCTGCCGTTACCCTTGGTGCTGCACCACAGATAGGAGCGCCTGCGATGGTGTACTCAACGACGAACCTGGGTGCACGAATGGCAAAACGTCATTTTTCCGGATGAATCCAGGATCTGTTTACAGCATCATGATGGTCGCATCCGTGTTTGGCGACATCGCGGTGAACGCACATTGGAAGCGTGTATTCGTCATCGCCATACTGACGTATCACCCGGCGTGATGGTATGGGGTGCCATTGGTTACACGTCTCGATCACCTCTTGTTCGCATTGACGGCACTTTGCACAGTGGACTTTACATTTCAGATGTGTTACGACCCGTGGCTCTACCCTTCATTCGATCCCTGCGAAACTCAACATTCCAGCAGGATAATGCGTGACCGAATGTTGCAGGTCCTGTAGGGGTTTCCTGGATACAGAAAATGTTCGACTGCTGCCCTGGCCAGCACATTCTCCATATCTCTTACCAATTGAAAACGTCTGCTCAGTGGTTGCCAAGCAACTGGCTCGTCACAATACGCGTGACTACTCTTGATGAACTGTGGTATCGTGTTGAAGCTGCGTGGGCAGGTGTACCTGTACACACCATCCTAGCTCTGTTTCACTCAATGTCCAGGCGTATCAAGGCCGTTATTACGGCCAGTGGTGGTTGTTCTGGGTACTGATTTCTCAAGATCTATGCACCCAAATTGCGTGAAAATGTAATCACATGTCAGTTCTAGTATAATATATTTGTCCAATGAATACCCTTTTATTATCTGCATTTATTCTTGGTGTAGCAATTTTAATGGCCAGTAGCGTAGGTATCTTTACTGCATGTAGTTTTAATCTGCCTTAGACGCACTAGAGGATGCTTAGAGTAGTTCAGTCCAACGCAGACGGAAACATCGCATACAAAATGGTTCAAATGGCTCTGAGCACTATGGGACTCAACTTCTGAGGTCATTAGTCCCCTAGAACTCAGAACTAGTTAAACCTAACTAACCTAAGGACATCACATACATCCATGCCCGAGGCAGGATTCGAACCTGCGACCGTAGCAGTTGCGCATTTCCGGACTGAGCGCCTAGAACCGCTAGACCACTGCGGCCGGCCATGGCATACAGAAAGTTTAGATAATTAGCAGACATGTTTGGATTCTGCTTTTCGTTTGGCTAATGGGTTAATTAATAATTAACTGTTTGTTTGTAGAAACGAGCAGCTACCCGGGAGATTTTTTGGTTCGTGTTGACTATACGCTACGGATACTTTATAAGGAAAAGTATGGCATATTCACTCGACTATGTTCACCAAATGGGAGGTGTATCTCGGTTTCTGAAGTTACGACCGTGTTTCGCTTGATTCACTACTGAAACTTTTCGTGCCTTTTGTGATCAACTTGTTTCGTTTAGCTGCAGCAATTGAACTTCTCTATGTTCTGTACTTCAGGTGCACACTTTCAGGAGCTTTCTTGCCTTATCCATATCATCTTATGTCAGCTCTTTTATTCAAGAAATTTTACTTCGCTTCTGTCAGTCTACTTCCTTAATCCGACGATCGTGAGCAATCCTGCTTCCTAGATAGAATAATTTTTTCGCTTCCTCCATTACCGTGTGTTTTCCATTTTAAAGTTAAACAACTTTCTTCTCCTTTCTACTATTCTTCATCACCTTCGCATTTGTTTTGATAATCCAGTAGCCATTGTGTGCACAGTACACAGCCCGTTCCTTTCTACAGGTCTAAGTCTCCCTTGTGTGTGTGTGTGGGGGGGGGGGGGGGGACAAAAACTACGCCGTCTGGAAACTTTCACAATGACATCCGTTTCTCTTGCACTTCCTTTCCCGAAAATTGTTGAAATTCTGTTTTCTTCGCCCAACAGTTGGAATACCGATTACAATACCCCGCAAATAATACATTAACAGAGATTGCCTTTCATCGCCTTCCGCCTTTGTTAGTCTCACTTGAGTATAGTTTTTCACTGCACTTCATCCTTGACCCCATAAGAATTGGTAACATGTTATTCCACATTACGTAATACAAGACGTCCTTTGTGTTCACCAATACTAGGAAAGTGTACTAGCGCTCATAAAATGGCGTTCTATTACTAAGCACAATGATATAAGCGTTTCTCGGTACCATTTATCTTCCTGAAACCAAACTGCTTTCTCTCTTGCCCGTGTTCAATTTTTCTTTCTATTCTTCTCCTCAGAAATTTATACACGTGACTTGTCATATTGATCTTTCGATTTCATATTTATCCGCACGTGCCTAATTTACGTGTGTTAACGTCCCGACAATGCCGACTTGGCTCAACATTTATTGCGCGGCCCATTCAGGGCTATCTCGTGCACCGAAGCGGAGAAACCGCGGGTCGGCGGTAATGGCGTTCCGCCGGTTTCACCGCTTGACGACCTCGCCCGCTGATTGAGCATGCGTGTGCTCTTCCCGTGTGTGTTCGCGAGTTAGCGTGGGCGGAGTATCAGGTGCCGGCGATCACATAACGCGGCCCACCTTGCCGGCCGCGGACTTAGAGGCCGAGATCCATCACGCTGATTGACCCCACCTGCCGACGGGTTGAGGCACGGCGCGGCGTGGCGCAGCGCAGCTGGGAGCGGCCGGCCGTTCTCCAGACAGCAGGTTGCAGAAGCGCCTGCTCGCTGTGCCTCAGACCGTCCACAGAGCTGGGACCTATGCGGTGATTGAGAATTGCACAGTTTTCGCTGTAGTACTGAAAGGTGGCAACCTTCCATCAGAACAAATATGTGCAGTGATCCATAAAACTGCTGGCTTTCAGCCCCAAGCAAACACCACTTTTGCCATGAAGCTGGAAATGCACGGACATCTCCTTTATAGAATGGACATCTCCTCTATATAATGTTTTGCTTCATCGTTAAGCCGACACATCCCCGGGACTTGGTGTCGCCGGCCGGAGTGACCGAGCGGTTCTAGGCGCTACAGTCTGGAACCACGCGACCGGTACGGTCGCAGGTTCGAATTCTGCCTAGGGCATGGAGGTGTGTAATGTCCTTAGGTTAGTTAGGTTTAAGTAGTTCTAAGTTCTAGGGGACTGATGACCTCTGAAGTTAAGTCCCATAGTGGTCAGAGCCATTTTTTGACTTGGTGTCCTCCGCAAGCCGACACACATACAGGTACTTACCTGCGAGCAGACAGCTGCCATCAATCTGACAAGATCAATGCTGTTGTGAGTGTACTCGTGTACAGCTTGCATTTGATGTAGCTAAGGACCATCTGCCACGATAACTTTAAAAGTATTGGTTAAACTTTAAAAAAGTTTTTGAGATAATGGCTATCCACCATGGTAGGTCCGCAAGGCTTTGCTACGCAAACTGAACGTGGCAGTCACATTCCAAGAAGCTGATAAAGAAAGTTTCAAGTTTATGACCTCCCTACCGCTCGTAGCAAATTTTCTTGTGAAATGCAGGGTGACAGTTATTGAACTATATGACATAAAATCGTCGTAATTTCTCAATGGTTTGCCTTAGAGCGTTCAAACTGCACTTCTGGCCGCGTGTCATGATGGCAATTAGTATGCGCATTATGCTTTGGTTTAGCGACGAAGCCCACTCTTATTTTGATGGGTTCGTCAATAAGCGAAATTGGCGCATTTGGGGGACTGAGAATCCGCACTGCGCGAACGAGAAGTCTCTTCATCCTCGACGGGTGACTGTGTGGTGTGCAGTGTCTAGTCACGGATTAATCGTTGCGTTATTCCTTGATGGACCGAACGGTACGTGAAGGTTTTGGAAGATCATCTCCATTATCCAAAGTGACCACGAGTTCGACAAGATGTGATACATGCAAGACAGAGCTCGACCCCATCGAAGCAGGAGATCGTTTGATGTCCTGGAGGAGCAGTTTGGGGCCGCATTCTGGCTCTGGGGTACCCACAGGTCACTGGCATGGGCCTCAATTGGTCGCCATATTCTCCGGATTTGAACACATGCGACTCCTTGTCGTGGCGCTATATTAAAGATAAGGTGCACAGCAGTAGCCCCAAAACCACTGGTGAGTTGAAAACCGCCATTCAGGAGGTCATCGACAGCATCGGTGTTCTGACTCTTCAAGGAGTCATGCAAAATTTCGTTAGTTATCTGCACCACATCATCGCCAATGCTGGCAGTCATATCAAACTTGTCATGACCTAAATGCGAATCTCTGTAGTGACGTTCACATGTTCAATAAAGTCTGTGGACGCCGTAATTTGTAACTAATTTACGTTTTTTTCATATAGTTCAATAAATGTCGCCCTGTAGGTCGTATCCTCTCTAAATAAAATGTCAAGTTTCTTTTTCTGCCAACAGCAGAGATAGTCAACCTCGTTGGCTGTGTGGAGGATGACTTGACTGTACGAAAGGCAGGCGTATGTAAGATTCCCTGGAAATGAGGCTCGTCACATGCCGGACGTAAGTGTAGTTCAATAACTTTTCCGGGAACTTGACTTTTGCAGCAAGTGAATCTGCTTTTTTTCTTTATTGTTATTTCATCCTCCTCGCCCTGTATGAGAAGAGGTGGCCTGTCAGCGGATACAATTCGCCTCTCTTCCGCCACACGAGAGTAAAAATTTTAAAACATACGTATACACCGTGTATGGCGGTTGGCCGAAATTAAATCTTTATACACTAAAAAAGACAGATCGTAAGTTGCACAAGTTAAAATATGAAAGGCTGATTTGTTAAATGATTGAAATATGGACGCACATGAACGGAAAAGAGAGATGGACAGTTGCATAAGTTGATTGATTAAAATAGATACACAGATGAGTGAAGTGATGAGTGGATGTAGGCTGCCATGGGAACATAGCCTTCAGGATAGTGCGTAGGAGGTGTTTGTGTGGGTGGATGTTTGGGGAGGGATTTGGGAAGAGTGAAGAGGGATGCAATACCGAACAAAGACATAGGTATTGGGCGGAGAGGTGTGGAGGAGAAGGGAGCCCTGAAAAGTGGACGGTGGATGATATCATCTCCCAGGTAAATTTGCCGTGGGTGAACAACTCATACAGCAAGCCACACTATAAACTATAGAGAACGTCTAAATTTTAACGTTTGTTTTATACTTTCGGGGCTCCGTTTACTTGGAAGCTGTTGAAATAAGTTTTACGAATGGTTTAATCAAATACATGGTGGTTTCCACCTTGAAATAATTTGGAATCCCGGAACTGGGAGTAGTTAATTCCCATAGCAACAGTACTGTCTTCCTCTTAGCCATAATTTTTGAAACAACATCTTTCACAGAGGGGTCACGGTGGTGTGTATCTCTGCTGGCCGAGTGGTATTTCTACCACTCTGATTTGCCGTCTTCTCATAACGCTATACTGTCAAAACAGTTTACGGGCGTAACGGTAGCTCCATTCCCAACGCTTGTCCTGGTTTTCAATACTTGGACAACATATGGGAGACAGTGCTTGACACTCTATTACAAGACGTTCAACAGATTTTGAACAGACACTCCATAAGAAAGACAACACGGCTGCAATACCTAATGACACCTGAAAGACTACATCCTCTCCTTCCTAGAAAGTGAACCACTATTTACAATGTAATTCTCCACATAAGTTTCTAACCCGAGCCGTGGAAAATCACTGTAATCCTACTTCTCAAACCCTACAGATCAGCCTGTCACACATCTCCTACCTTATCGTCAGTTTCCCCAAGAGTCCATAAACATATAAATTTCACCTACCCAATCCTGTCAACCAATGTGACTTCCGTCCCAACTTCTCTTCCGATGACCGACTACTGTACCTCACTTATTTGTTGCCTCCCTCCCATATTAACATAAGCAAATCTGCCATTTTTGTATCCCTTGATCTTGGAAAAGAGTATGACCATGTATGAATTTTCAGTACATTCTTTACATTCGAGACCTATGCGCTTCCAGTTAATTACGTCCGCCTACCGCCGATCATATGTCACCATCAACAACAACAGCTGCGGTATTTTGCAACCAGATGGAAATGTGTCCCTATGATCTCTCCTCTCGCTCTTGTGTTTCCTATATACATCCTATACGCCTAAGCCACCTCCTCCTGTACATCTTGCAGTAATGCTTAATAGAGTAGTATTTTATTCTTCTGAGTACAATTCGAAGTTGATAGTTAACAAAACTATTCCGCTTTCATAAGAATTGCCTAGATACTCGATTCATGTAGACGCTTGGTTAAATATTTTGTATTATGTTAACAAAATTCAGGCTCTAACTTCATAAACTGGATACCCTCAATCACTTAAGCCGGACATCTTATTTTTTCATGTTTAGTCTGCCTGTATTAGTACACCGTTTTATTTTCTTGGATTTCTCCTGCGGAGGATACTGGGAAAGGTTATTGAAGGAAAGTGGATTCCGCCTAAAATGACAGAAATTATTGGTGCATTTCAGAAAAAGATGGGTTTAAAGAAGGCACAGAAATAGTTGAGTGTTCCAAAAACAGCACTTATAAGATCGTTCAACATGAAGTTCACACCTGAGGTACCTGCAAAAACAAAATCAGGCATACTTTCAATTTCGGGTAAAAATGCTGAATAAGAGATGGTAGCACTGTCTTGCTTGGGAAGCTTCTTTCTTTGGGCTCACTCGTAATGTGACCTGTAAAGAATGACCGTACAAATGGCAAAGAGAAATAAAAATGAACACTCTTTCAAATGCGAAATTGCTGGAAAAAAGTGGGCTGGTTTTTTTTTTCCTTGAACGCCTCAAAGCTAAAATATTAGAAATATGACTACTAGAACATCCTATAGAAGGAGTCTTGGAGTCAGCAAAGAAATAACGAGAAATTCCATAACCTTCTCGAAAATGTTATATTATGCCTACTTTGAACGTAGGTACGTTTTTCTCTGATTTAGTAGCTTTTGCTCAGTTTGTTTACTGGTACTTTGATTATTTTTACGAGGTGTCCGATTTTGCAATTTTTTTCAAACTCGGTCAGTGTTTTTCTTTATACCTTCTCTGTGTTAAATATAAATCGTGCATAACATTACAAATTAAACATTACATGCACTTAAAACATTTTTTTTACTATTTCCTGTTCTTTTCAATCAAAATAAAAATGGTGTTCCTATTTTATGCACTTTCCTCTTTTACTAGTCTAGGACGTTTTAAGATGTTGCACTGTTTGAAAAAAAAATGCTGAAATTTGCAATAAGATCTTAATAAGATTTCAAAGTGCTAGAAAGGCCGATAACTTCATTTAAATGTACAGAGATAAAAAATCCAGTAACTAAAACAACAATGTTTCACAATTTCACCCTAGTCAGCTCACATAAATACATGGACGCAACAGTTTGTGGGAATGTGTAATGGAATGATCACATATGCTTAGACGTAGGAAAGGAAGATAGTAGAAATGCCCATTGGCATGATATTTGTAAAATATAGTTTACAAAGGAGACTGCTTGCATGTCGCTTATGCGTCCCATCTTAGAATACCGCATGTACAAAACAGAGTTAGTAAGGGATATCAAACGTAAGCTAAGAAGAGTGGCACGAATCGTAGCGATTTTGTTCGACTCGCAGGGAGTGTCACGGAAACGCTGAAAAACTTGATTTGGCAGTGTCTTGAAGACAGGGGCAAGTTATCCCGTGGAAGCGTACTTACAAAATTACAGGAAACAGATTAAGTGAAGAATTTAGAGATATCCCTTAGCCGATTAACTTATGCCCACCTCGAGAGTGTGGAGAAAAGATTAGACTAATTTCAGCATGCACAAAGTATTTAAGCAGCCATTCCTACCGCCGCCCGTATGTGATTGGCTCGAGAAGCACTATGCTGTGTACCCTCTGCCACACAATTCACAGCAATTTTCTGTGTATGTATGTATGTATGTATGTAGTATATTTATACAAACCGTTAAACTGCAAAAGAATTTCTGTCAGAGAGAGAGGGGAACAGAGATATGTATGCATAATCCACAAAGTGCAGATCGCTGGTGCATTTGTCTTCTGCTAGCACACATATACAAGTATTATACATATTTTGACCTTCTCACACCGTATCTCTTGTTGTATAAAATTGTGGGGGTTCAACTGCATAAAATTTGTTTACCCCTAATACACTGCCTGATAAATTGCTCATTCGATATCCATACACATTGCTTAAGCTATAAATAACATAAGAATATGGTCATGAGTCACCCTCAGAACACAAACTCAAGAACAACACATCTTATCTTATTGGAGTCACTGAAAAGAGCCATTCTTTGCCTTTTTTTTAACGGTGGTAACTATTTAGTTAACTTCCAGAGCCAACTTCGAATTCTCTCTTACTAATCTAGAAAGTACTCATAGTGCTTTCCATTTTTATTATACTCTTATTATTTCTAAAAATATATGTACATTTACACACTTTCCAGTGTAAATGTGTGCGATGTACTATCCACAGATAATGAAACGATTGCTGCCCAACGTTACATTCTGAGTACGTAATAAGAAGGATTACTTATTCAGGGCAATATAAATATGTGCAGGAAATAAAGTAATTATTCCAATTCTTGGGATCTACTATATTTACAAAGCCACAATATAAGATAACATGTCAATTTATCATTTGCAGAATCTCGCTTTTTACAGTCCTCCCCCCCCTCCCCCCCCTCTTGGCCCATAGGATAAAGTATGAGAGAGCGAAATAGGTTCATGAGGCTTTATCTCCATGTGATGAATTAACGACAGAAGTTTTTTTCCCAAATACATGTAGATATTTAATAACTGTCGAAGTTCCGTGTGGCGTTCATAGTTAATGTTTTTCTCTAAATGAAAACTCTCCTGAATAAAGCATTCTGAGACAAAGGGATAGTGATATGTTCATTCTTTGATCTGAAAATTCTAAATTGAATACATCTACAAAATCTGTCTTGAGATCCCCTTATCCTTAACAAATCCATAGTAATATTCCGTACATCTAACTGTATATAGCATCTCCCCCAGTCGAGGTATACTTTTGTGTTCCTCGCTCTTCAGGAGCTCATACCAAACATACAGCAACCATTTAAGTTATCCACCACGAGGAATGTGTCAAATGTTGCTAGCCCCTGATTAATGTTTCTGTTTGAGTCTGTACTTCGACTGCTTTCGATCTACACCCAATAACACGAATTATGTTACAGCCTTGGACTGGGCTATTAGGAAGCCTTGTAACACAATTTATTTTCTCTAACAAATTTTTGGATGCTACATTCGTTTCCACCCCCGGGTCAAAGAAACCACGCCACTGACCTCTATTGATATTATTACCGATATTACTGTAGCCAGGATGATGTGTATTTTTAGTTCTCCATTTACAGGAGTTTGACGAACCTCGTGTGGGGCGTGCATTATACTGATTTAAAGCCACAAACTGCTGCACATTAAAGTCAGGCAGTCCGTTGTCGGGCTGCCGACTGTATTTGTCGAAGCTTTGTCGCAGAATAGGCGAAATGACCTGGATGTTATTTCTAACACTAGCACCACGAACATCCTTTGAAGCTTCTTAAGTAAGGTCAGTGTAATCAAGAGTTGACGAAAATTGCTTAAGATCAGTTTCAGGTACACAGACTAGCTTCTCACGAAATACTATGGGTAATGTTAACTTTAAAATGGGAAGTACATCGTGACGTGAGACCAATTCGTCCCAGTGACTGGTCTTGTTCAAGTACTGTTCGAAGTACACTCCTGGAAATGGAAAAAAGAACACATTGACACCGGTGTGTCAGACCCACCATACTTGCTCCGGACACTGCGAGAGGGCTGTACAAGCAATGATCACACGCACGGCACAGCGGACACACCAGGAACCGCGGTGTTGGCCGTCGAATGGCGCTAGCTGCGCAGAATCTGTGCACCGCCGCAGTCAGTGTCAGCCAGTTTGCCGTGGCATACGGAGCTCCATCGCAGTCTTTAACACTGGTAGCATGCCGCGACAGCGTGGACGTGAACCGTATGTGCAGTTGACGGACTTTGAGCGAGGGCGTATAGTGGGCATGCGGGAGGCCGGGTGGACGTACCGCCGAATTGCTCAACACGTGGGGCGTGAGGTCTCCACAGTACATCGATGTTGTCGCCAGTGGTCGGCGGAAGGTGCACGTGCCCGTCGACCTGGGACCGGACCGCAGCGACGCACGGACGCACGCCAAGACCTTAGGTTCCTACGCAGTGCAGTAGGGGACCGCACCGCCACTTCCCAGCAAATTAGGGACACTGTTGCTCCTGGGGTATCGGCGAGGACCATTCGCAACCGTCTCCATGAAGCTGGGCTACGGTCCCGCACACCGTTAGGCCGTCTTCCGCTCACGCCCCAACATCGTGCAGCCCGCCTCCAGTGGTGTCGCGACAGGCGTGAATGGAGGGACGAATGGAGACGTGTCGTCTTCAGCGATGAGAGTCGCTTCTGCCTTGGTGCCAATGATGGTCGTATGCGTGTTTGGCGCCGTGCAGGTGAGCGCCACAATCAGGACTGCATACGACCGAGGCACACAGGGCCAACACCCGGCATCATGGTGTGGGGAGCGATCTCCTACACTGGCCGTACACCACTGGTGATCGTCGAGGGGACACTGAATAGTGCACGGTACATCCAAACCGTCATCGAACCCATCGTTCTACCATTCCTAGACCAGCAAGGGAACTTGCTGTTCCAACAGGACAATGCACGTCCGCATGTATCCCGTGCCACCCAACGTGCTCTAGAAGGTGTAAGTCAACTACCCTGGCCAGTAAGATCTCCGGATCTGTCCCCCATTGAGCATGTTTGGGACTGGATGAAGCGTCGTCTCACGCGGTCTGCACGTCCGGCACGAACGCTGGTCCAACTGAGGCGCCAGGTGGAAATGGCATGACAAGCCGTTCCACAGGACTACATCCAGCATCTCTACGATCGTCTCCATGGGAGAATAGCAGCCTGCATTGCTGCGAAAGGTGGATATACACTGTACTAGTGCCGACATTGTGCATGCTCTGTTGCCTGTGTCTATGTGCCTGTGGTTCTGTCAGTGTGATCATGTGATGTATCTGACCCCAGGAATGTGTCAATAAAGTTTCCCCTTCCTGGGACAATGAATTCACGGTGTTCTTATTTCAATTTCCAGGAGTGTATTTCCTCGAGCCCTCTAGACAGGCATTAAACACGTCAGTATTACACACCTCCTCTCTTAATCTCTCTTGAATACGAACAGACCAATATTTCTTGAGGGAATGTTGCTCAGATCCCTCAGTCCGACAGAGTTCTGCTATTTGTGTGGCCCGAAGCCCTTCTCCTTGTACAGTATAAGGCCTATAGTGTACTGAATCTTCTGTTGCTCAGTCTATGACCTTGGTAAAATACTCTTAAATGAACGGATAAATACAATGCGATGAACACTTGCTTTCTGTGGAAGAAAGACCTGTGATTGCCTACGCTTCGACAGGCTTCCTTCACGGAATTCTAAGGACATATTGCCATACCATAAGCTAAACAAGTTGGTGATATGTCATGAATTCTCACTTCGTCTCCCTGACCGTTATCAGAGGGCCTGGTTAAGCATACGAGTATCTCTCAATAGCTCTGTGGACTGGGGAGGCGGGTTCATACACATTTCCCTTAACAACAGATAACTGCCTTTGTATGTTGCTGATCTTTTCATGAATCTGGATGGACTGCACAGGTGTAACTTGTTTTTGATATGTCTTAGCTATTATTTGCTGAATTGCATTATTGATCGGTCTTTATTTCCTGTAAATTTATCCACCTTCCATTCCTTCTCTGTGGAAATATTTTCTTCCTCAGTCATAACCTCTTGAACCGTGGTTTTTAATGCATCTGACTAAAATCTCATACAAAATTCCATTTGGTCTCAGGAATACCATGGGCCTACGTTTGCAAAGCAGAAATTTCATTCCTGATTGTTTGTGATAATCTTGTGGTGTGACTCGTTTGCAGTCACGTCTGTTCTGTAATGTGGTTGGTCAAATCTGTTCTCAACGGTTCGGCCTACAGTTTACCTTGTTCGGGTTGCTGTTTATTCTGTTAGGTTAGTTCTAACTTTACTTATTCGGCTTGTTGTTTGTTCTGCTCGGGTAGTTTAAGTTTAGCATGTTGACCAAGTTCTCTTACGTATCTACTACTGGACTAGGAGTCCTATTAGAAGTAGCACTCACAGGTTATGAATCGGTTTCATTTAATTCATCACCAAACTCGTACATTGTTGGTTCAACGAGTTTGTTAGTCTCAGTTAGAGGATTACCATTACTTTTTTCACTTCGTTCTTTTTAGATCAGCTTTTAGTCATACTTATATTATTGCAAGGACACCATGATATAGTATAAAAAGTTGTCAACAGTGCCACAGATACAGAGCGCTCTCAATCGCTAGAGTTATCGAATAAAATATCTCTCTGAGAGACAAAAAAGCAACGATTGTTCTCTCTATGGTTCTACCAGAACGTTAGCCATCTTGTGAAATACTGATATGCTAATTTCGCTTACGTACCGACTTAAAATTTTATATTACGTCCTACTAGCAATCATACGCAAACGAGAATGAAATGAGCAATTTATCGTTCACAAGTGATTGCCAAGCAAAGCAAAACATATGAGGCATTGTCCTACCTTACATAGCGTTGTCATTACGATGTTACGGAGTCAGCCCCTTTTTCTCCAAACAATTTCTAAAACTTTTTCAGTATTAATTACAGTTTCAAGTAACTTCCAGTATCTTTTTTTCTTCTTTTAAATAGACAGTTCTTTGGTTAACTTTCCTTGGATAAAATTCGTTTCTCGTAGAGCATAAAAAATAAATTACAATTCTGTAATGTACTAATATAAACAAACTTCATACAGCAATAGATATATTTCATTTCATGTGGCCACGTTGGGCGCCAGATTGTGACACTACTTCTTCTGGGACGGCAAAGAGAGTAGAGTAAAAAGTCAGTTTGAACTGGAACGAGCAGTACACATTATGGAGCAAATTACTGGATTATTTTCTCTGCTTTGTGAACAAAACAAGTTTACCTTAACTCCGAAAGATTATTAGTAGGCGCCATGAAACACAGCCAGTAACGGAGTCAGCTTGATGGCGCGTCGTCTATGGACTATGAAATAATCACAACTGAGAACTAAAGTTCACAGAACAGAAATTGAATTTAATAATGGAGAATATACTTAAGTAACTCGTAGTGGTGAAACATTACCACTGGAATAAATTGAGATTTATTGCAACTCATAGTTTCAAAGCTGAATTTTTCTAAAGGTTTTTTCCCTTTGATTGAGAGAAATTTGTATTATTTTTATCGACTTATGTTTGTGTACAATCTTTGTCTCTGCTCTGTAAACGCCTATCGCGGTAAATATGACGATCGGTCCTTCTACCGTATGAGAATTCTTCTTTCTTCTTGTTCATGAGGTTCTGTAAGCTACATGTAGGTTAATCTCTGTATGCTACATTACTTGAATAATTAATGTAATATCTCATTTACAGCCGTGTATGACATTTCAATTCCATCACCCACCTGAATATTCCTCATGCAAATAATCTCCATTGCGTTTGTAGATTTTTATTTCAGGCTCTACGTAACATCGACTATTGACTAATTGATGTCGGGGCGTTCTCTCGTTACTTATTTCTTCAAATGAAATGAGTTATTTCGTACTGATATGTTTTCAATAGCTTACAGGATATTCTTGGCTGTAGCAAGCTGATCAGTCACCTGCCGTCTAACAATTGCGTTAATCAATTTGCTCATTGGTCTGAAACAAAAGCGGAGGAAGAGGGCGCTTTTGAGGTAAAAAGTACTAAACGAATGTTAACTACCTCTTTCGCACTGAACTGTAAGGTGTATTAAATAATATTTCTGGAACCTATCTTCAGTTAAGCTTGCTTCCCCACCAAAGACATTTCTTTTTTAAGTCATCAGTCTTCGGACTGGTTTCATGCCGCCCGCCACGAATTACCCTCCTGAGCCAACCTCTTCATCTCAGAGTAGCACCTGCAACCTACGTCCTCAGTTATTTGCTGAATGTATTCCAACCTCTGTCTTCCTCTAAAGTTTTTACCCTATACAACCTCTCTAGTACCATGGAAGTCATTGCCTGATGTCTTAACAGATGTCCTATCATCCTGTCCCTTCTCCAGGTCAATGTTTTCCACATATTCTTTTCTTCTCCGTTCTGCGCAGAACCTCCTCATTCCTTATCAGTCAACCTAATTTTCAACATTCGGCAGTGGCAACACATCTCAAATGCTTCGATTCTCTTCTGTTACGGTTTTCCCACAGCCCCTGTTTCACTACCATACAATGCTGTGCTCCAAACGTAAATTCTCAGAAATTTCTTTCTCAAATTAAGGCCGGTATTTGATACTTCACCAGGAACGCTCTTTTGCCGACGCTAGTCTGCTTTTGATGTCCTCCTTGTTCCGTCAGTCACTGGTTATTTTGCTGCTAGGTAGCAGAATTCCCCAACTTCATCTACTACGTGACCATCAATCCTGCTGTTAAGTTTCTCGCTGTTTCGTTTCTGCTACTTCTCGCTACTTCCGTCTTTCTTCGATTTACTCTCAATCCATATTCTGTAGTCATTAGACTATTCATGCTATTCAGCATATCATTTAATTCTTCTTCCCTTTCACTGAGGATACAAGTACCATCAACGAGTCGTATCATTGATGTCCTTTCACCTTGAATTTTAATTCAACTCCTGAACCGTTATTTTATTTCCACCATTGCTCTTTCGGTGTAGAGACTGAACAGTAAGGGCTAAAGGCTACATCCACGTCTTACATCACTTTTAATTCGAGCACTTCGTTCTTGGTCGTCCACTCTAATAGTTCTCTCTTGGCTCTTGTACATATTGCATATTACCTGTCCCTCCCTATAGCTTACTCCTGCTTTTCTCAGAATTTCTGAACATTTTGCACCATTTTACACTGTCGAACGCTATTTTCAGGTCGATACATGCTATAAACGTGTCTTGATTTTTCTTTAGTCTTGCTTCCATTATCAACCGCAACGTCTCAGTTGCTTCTCTGGTGCATTTAACTTTCCTTAAGCCGAACTGTTCGTCATCTAAAACATCCTCAACTTTCTTTTCCATTCTTCTCTATATTATTCTTGTCAGCAACTTGGATGCACGAGCCATTAAACTGATTGTGCGATAATTGTCGCATTTGTCAACTCTTGCAGTCTTCGGAATTGTGTGGATTACATTTTTTCGAGAGTCAGATGGTATGTCGCCAGACTCATACATTCTACACACCAATGTGAATAGTGGTTTTGTTGCCACCTCCGCCACTGTGGAATGTTATCTATCTCTTCTGCCTTACTTGGTCGTCAGTCCTCCAAAGCCCTCTTAAATTCTGATTCTAGTACTGTATCCCCCATCTCTTCTAAATCGACTCCTGCTTCCTCGTCTATAACACCAGACAAATTTCCCCCCTCACAGAGGCCTTCAATGTACTCTTTACGCTTATCCGCTCTCTCCTCTGCATTTGACAGTGGAATTCCCGTTGCTTTCTTAATGTTACCACCCATGCTTTTAATTTCACCGAAGGTTATTTTCACTTTCCTATATACTTCCGACAATCACGTCTTTTTCGATTTCTTCACATTCTTCACGCAGCCATTTTGTCTTAGTTTTCCTGCGCTTCCTATTTATTTCATTTTTCAGTGACTTGTAATTTTGCTTTCCTGAATTTCCCAGAACAGTTTTGTATTTCCTTCTTTCATCGAGCAACTGAAGAATTTTTTTCTGTTACTTATTATTTCCTCGCAGTTACCTTCTTTGTACTCATGTTTTTCTTTGCAACTTCCGTGATTACCCTTTTATATCCATTCCTCTTACTTACTCCTGTTTCTATAGCCTTACCGAATTTCAAGCGTATCTCGTGAATCCTTGTTACTTCCGTATCCTACTTCTTTGCGTACTTATTCTTCCTGACTAATCTCTGGAACTTAGCCTACTTTTCATCACTACCATATTGTGATCTGAGTCTACATCTGCTCCTGGGTACGCCTTACAATCCAGTATCCGATTTCGGAAACTCTGTCTGATCGTGACGTAATCTAACTAAAATCTTTCCGTATCACCCGGCCTCTTCCAGGTATACCTCCTCCTCTTGTGGTTCTTGAACAATTCTCTATTACTAGCTGTAATTTAATACAGAACTCAATTACTCTTTCTCCTCTCTCATTCCTTGCCCCAAGACCATATTGTCCTGTAATCTTTTCTTCTGCTCCTTCCCCTTCAGCTGCGTTCCAGTCCCGTATGACTAGTAGATTTTTATCTCTCTTTACATACTGTATTCCCTTTCAATATCCTCATATACTTTCTCTACCTCTTCATCTTCAACTTGCGACGTCGAGATGTACACATAAACTATCGTTGCCGGTGTTGGTTTGCTGTCGATTCTGATAAGAATAACACTGTCACTGAACTGTTCATAGTAACACATACTCTGTCCTACCTTCCTATTCATAACTTACTCCCGTTATACCGTTTTCGGCTGCTGTTGTTATTACTCTGCATTTATCTGACCAAAAATCCTGGTCTACTTTACATTTCACTTCATTGACTCCTACTAAATGTAAATTGAACCTTTGCATTTCCCTTTTCCCATTTTCTAGCTTCCCAACCACGTTCAAGCTTCTGACATGCCATCTCCCGACTCGTAGAGCGTTATCCTTTCGTTGGTTTTTCACGCTTTTTCTCATGGTAACCTCCACTTTGGCCGTCCCCTCCTATTTCGGTATCTTTTGCCAATGGAGAGATCATCATGACATTTTTTTCAATTACAGGCCGCATGTCCTGTGGATACACGTTATTTGCCTTTAATGCAGTGGTTTCTATTGCCTTCTGCATTCTAATGTAGTACATTATTGCTGGTTCTTCAGCCTTTAGGGGCAGTGTCCTGCCCCAAGGAAAAGAGAGTGCGCAGGTTACCTGTCTGCTCCTCCGCCTTCTTTGAAAAGGCCGTTATCAGAATGAGCCTGACTTCTTAAGTCGGAAGTCTTCGGCAGCCAATGCTGATTATTAATCGAAATTTAAGCAGTGGTGGGTTTCGAAGCCGGGACCAAGGACGTTTTGAGAACTAATCAAAGACGCAACCAGTAGACCACGGGTGCTCCCAGACCTAGAATCTTAAAACAGGTAGCGCTTCAGTTGGATCGATTAACAGTTTTAAATTACTGCCCCCGAAGCCAATTATCAATGATGATCCGTTCACAAACACTAGACAGGCTCTTAACTACCTTTCAGCGTCTGTTAAGTGACGCTTCGAATCCAGTGAAAATATTTAGTCCAGTAGATACAGCTGACTACAGGGTACAAGCAACAAATTAATGACACCCCTGAAATTCCCCTGAAATTAAAATGTTCATTATCATTTCATAACAAATATAAGAACATTCTTACAATAGCTGCTCTGTGCAGATTGTCCTCGGCAATGTTCAACAGAGTAGTAGCACTAATTCCTATGTTTTAAGAACAAATATTAGGTGCTTAGGCCACTTCAGAGATGTGGATAATGCCGTTGATCAGAATACGGCACGGAAATGGTCTTCTCGTTTTAAGGAGGATCGTTTTGACATTAGTGACTTCCTAGCAAGATCTTGGTGAAGATCGTTTAAACGCATTACCTGAAATCTACAATGATCCACGCCAGTGTACTTGAGACCTGGAAAATGTGATGGAGTGTGATCTTACCACCATCGTGTGACACTTCCTTTCCGGAAGAAAATGCGCTCCGAATATGGCTCGACGAATTCTCTGCAGCAAAACAATGCAAATTCTACAGTCACGGACGCGAAAAATTACCCCACCGTTGGAGATTCTTGTAAGTAGAGAAGGCGAATATATTACTGATGAACAAAAGTTTCTGTTATCTGTATCTGTCTGTTTCATTAAATTCATGGAAAAACACTATGAACTTACGCACCACCCCAAAACAACTTGAACAAGCTAAGTTCTCAACACAATTTCATGGCACACTTTGGAAGTTGCGTCCACTTTCTCAATGAAACAGCATCCAAGATATAACGCTGCGTCCTCCCTAGCTGCTGTCAACCCAATCACAAATTTGGCTTATATCCCACAGAATCGTATTTTTCTTAATACTGTCTCTGGAAAACAAGAGTATACCTGACTTACACTAAGGACTGTGCCGTTCGCTCCAGAGTGCCAGAAGGCGTCGCGCTACTTGACGTCATAGGCATTTCCGTCCTGGAGTGTGTGCGCTGCTCATAAAGACTCTGCTCTCTGTTGGGCCTGTGAACGATGCGGATGTGGTCGATAGACGGGCGGGAGACGTCGATACGGGACCTGTGCTCTGGTGCACTGTTTTCATCAAGTGCAGCTTTGTAATTCTCTGAGAGTAAATTATTAAAATTTCTTATGACAGTGTTAAATTTTTTCGCGATTCAGTCTCATTTTCTGAATTGGTACTTCTGCGAGGCAGAAAGTACTTGTGGCAGAATCCGGTAATTTCCACTGTCTTAATCTCTATTGACATGTCTTCAAAGTCAGCAGTGTCTCAAATATTCTCGCATGGTCTTCGTGTTACCGAAATCTCGTATATCAGTCTCGTTTCTTGCGTAGGTGTTTGGATTACGAATACTGTTATTGTGGTGTTCAGTCCAAAGACTGGTTTGATGCAGCTCTTCAAGCTACTCTACCCTGTACAAGCCTCTTCATCTCCGAGTAACTTCTGCAACCTACATCCTTCTAAATCTGCTTCGTGTGTTCGTCTCTTGGTCTCCCTCTACGATTTTTACCCGCCACGCTTCACTCGAGCACTAAATTGGTGATCTCTTGATGCCTCAGAACATGTCCTAGCAACCAATTCCTTCTTAGTCAAGTTGTGCCACAAATTTCTCTTCTCTGCAATTCCAATCAGCACCTCCTCATTATTTTCGTGATCTACGCATCTAATCCTGAGCAATCTTCTGTAGCACCACATTTCGAAAGCTTCTGTTCTATCCCATCTAAACAATTTATCGTCAGTGTTTCACTTGCATACATGGCTACACTCCATACAAATACTTTCAGAAAGAAATTCCTGAAACTGAACTCTATTATCGATATTAACAAATTTCGCTTCTTCAGAAAAGCTTTTCTTGCCATTGCCGGTCTATATTTTATGTCCTCCTTCATCAGTTATTTTGCTTCCCAAACACCAAAACTCTTCTACTACTTCAAGTGTCTCGGTTCCTAATCTAATTCCCTCAGCACCAGCTGATTTAATTCGACGACATTCCATTATTCTCGTTTTGCTTTTATTGATGGTCACATTATATCCTCCTTTCAAGACACTGTCCATTCCGTTCAGCTGCCATTCCCTGTCTCTTGCTCTATCTCACAGAATTACAATGTCATCAGTGAACCGCAAAGTTTTTATTTCTTCGCCCTGGACGTTAATTCCTACTCCAAATTTTTCTTTTGTTTACTTTAGTGCTTGCTCAATATACAAAATGAATAACATCGGGGATAATCTACAACCCTGTATCACTACCTTCTCAGTCACTGCTTCCCTTTGATGTCCCTCGGCTCTTATACCGGTTTCTGTACAAATTATAAATAGCCTTTCGTTCCCTGTATTTTACCTGTGCCACCTTTAAAATTTGAAAGAGTGTATTCCAGTCAGCATTGTCAAAAGCTTTCTCTAAGTATACAAACGCTAGAAACGTAGATTTGTCTTTCCTTAACCTATCTTCTATGAGAAGTCGTACGGTCATTATTTCCTCTCATGTTCCTACATGACCCTGCCCGAAGGCGGCTTCTACCATTTTTTCTATTGTTTTCTAAAGCATTCGTGTTAGTATTTTTCAATCATGACTTATTAAACTGATAGTTTGCTAATTTTCACACCTGTCAGCACCTGCTTCCTGTGGATTTGGAATTATTATATTCTTCTTGAAGTCTGAGAGTATTTCTTTCTCATACCTCTTCATAACTCTTGCTCTCCAGATGAAACTCTGTCATGGCTGGCTCTCCCAAGGATATCAGTAGCACTAATGGGATGTTTTCTACCCCCGGGGCCTTGTTTCGAATTAAGTCTTTCAGTGCTTTGTCAAATTCTTTACGCGGTATCATATCTCCCTTCCCATCTTCATCTTCGTCCTCTTCAATTTCCATAATATTGCCCTCAAGTAAATCTCCCTGTATATACTCCTTCCACCTTTGCTTAGGACTGGTTTTCCATCTGAGCTCTTGATATTCATATAGACGGTTCTCTTTTCTCCGAAGGTCTCTTTAATTATCCTGTAGGCAGTATGTTTCTTACCCCTAGTGATACATGCTACTACGTCCCTACATTTGTCCTCCAGCCGTTCCTGCTTGGCCACTTCGCAGTTCCTGTCGATCTCAATTTTTAGACGTTTGTATTCCCTTTTGCTTGCTTCATTTATTGTATTTTTATATTTTCTCCTTTCATCTGTTAAATTCAATATCTCTTGTGTTACCCCAGGATTGCTACTAGCCCTCTTCTTTTTACCTACTTGATCCTCCTCGTGCTTTCACTATTTCATCTCTCTAACCTAGCCATACTTCTTCTACTGTATTGCTTTCCCCTGTTCTTGTCAATCGTTCCCTAATGCTCTCCCTGGAACCATCTCGAACCTCTGCTTCTTTCAGTTGATCAGGTCCGATCTCCTTAAAATCCTGCCCTGTTGTTGTTTCTTCAGCTTTAATCTGCAGTTCATAACGAATAAATTGTCGCCAGAGTCCACATCTACCCCTGTAAAATTCTTACAGTTTAAAACCTGGTTCCGTAATCTCTGTCTTACCATAGCAAAATCAATCTGAAATCTTCCCTTGTCTCCAGGTTTCTTCCACGTATACAACCTTCTTTCTGGAGTCTTAAACCAAGTGTTAACTATGATTAAATTATGCTCTGAGCAAAACACTACCAGGTGGCTTCCTCTTTCATTCCTTTCCTCCAGTCCATATTCACCTACTACTTTTTCTTCTCTTCCGTTTCCTACTACAGAATTCCAGTTCCCCATGGCTATTAAATTTTCGTCTCCCTTAACTATCTGTATAATTTCTATTATCTCGTCATACATTTCCTTAAATCTCTTCATCATCTGAGGAGCTATTGGCATATAAACTTGTACTACTGTGGTGGGAATAGGCCTCGTATCTATCTTGGCTACATCAATGCGTTCACTATGCTGTCTGTAGTAGCTTATACACGTTCCTATTTTTTATTCATTATTTAACCTACTCCTGCATTACCCCTATCTGATTTTTGTATTTATAATCCTGTATTCACATGACCAGAAAACCTGTCTCTTCCACCACCGAATTTCACTAATTCCCAAGGTGTCTAAATTCAACCTATCTATTTCGCTTTTAAAATTTTCTAACCTACCCGTTAGATTAAGGGATCTGACATTCCACGCTCCGAACCGCAGAACACCAGTTTTGTTCATGCTGATGCCACGTCCTCCAGAGTTGTCCCCGCCTGGAGATCCCAATGGGGGACTATTTTACCTCCGGAATGTTTTACCCAATAGGTGCCACCATCATTTAACCATACGGTAGAGCTGCATGCCATCGGGAAAAATTACGGCTCTCAGCTCTTCGTAGCACCAGCATAGCAGGGCCGTTTTGGTTGATGTTACCAGGCCAGATCAGTCAGACATCCAGACTGTTGCCCCTACAGCTACTGAAAAGGATGCTGCCCCTCTTCAGGAACCACACGTTTGACCTCTCAACACATCTCCTCTGTTGCGGTTGCCTATCTGTATCGCTGAGGCACGCAATCCTCCCCACCAACGGCAAGGTCCATGGTTCATGGGGAGAGCGGTGGGGCTGGGGATTCCGGGGGTGGGGAGTGGGGGGAGGTACGTATATAGAATGACAATGGAATGTGTGTGGCAGTCAGGGGCAATGGTCCTTTTGTAGGTCCACGTGAAGCCCTCAGCGAGATTTCCTCGCAGAACTAGAAACCCATCATTCACGTTCACTATGTTTTATATGTACTTCTTTTGTGAAATAAACGTATATGAGCAACCATGCCACGTTCGATTAATGTTGTGAGCGTTCAGCTGTTGACTGCTAGTACCGGGCATGTCCTTAATTATGTTTTCACCGTGAATCTGGTTCAATATCTGCCGATGAATTTTGAAATGTATTCCAATAAAAAGAAAAGCAGGACTCTCGATTATAATTTCAGAATAATCAGTATCCCCTGCTTCCCTGTCTCCTGCGGATTCTCGTTTCCTTACCGTAAAACATTTGTTGTACTGATACGTACACTGCAGCAGATGGAAGCGGCAGCTAGGGAGCAGAATGGTTCTGTGCGCCAGATTACTTACGTTCAAATTCCCAATGTATTTCTTGCGTATACTGAGCAGTGTCGGGTCTTATAGATATATACCCTTATGGATATTGTAAGTGGTTGCACTCATCGACTGTTAGCAAACGACAGTTTCGCACATGACGCCACATGGCTTTTACGGTCATACTGGCTCTTCTGGATAACTTTTTTGGAAAGCAACTTTCAAATATTGATCAAATTTGCTATGGAATACACTGAATTTGACAGTTACACCTCTTTCTATATACCTCAGCCCATATCACCCCTCCTAACCTATTCTTAAAACATTGTATCCTGTTCCTACAAACAAGCCTTGCCACGATGTATGAATTACCTCAGCGTTCTAAGGTGCCATGCTGTTGAATTCTATTAATTGCGTATCATTATCAGCTAGTCCATTAGCAATATGGTACATATTAATTGTTTCAGCCATAGCACTGCCTATTAAAATGTTACCAGTCAGTGTCCTACGATTTTTCTGTACGTTAGCTGGAAAATGACTACTGAATTAAGGTTGAGACATCGAAATATTGATTCTAGTTTCATTTTTCTCTCCATATCTTTTAAGAAACCTAGACTTAAATCTTATTAACTACTAAATGTTTCTTCTTTTCTGACAGATAGCTCAATAATGCATCTAGATTTATCATAAAGAGCTGAAGGTTTTCTAGAGGGTATCTGTAGACTGTTACAATTATCAGAGAAATATTCTGTGGTGACAAGTCTGTTTCAATAGTTTTGAATTTGTGTCCAACTTTTGTACAAATTGTAACTCCTCCTTTTTTCCATGAAAACTTTACACGAAAATGATGCAAGTCTGTAAGCCCTGATGTTTAACTAATCCGTATCTGTGGTTATACAGTGTTCAGTGACGCACAGAACATATATCATTTAACAATTTTTCACATCTTCTGGGCATAAAATACGCTCACCACCTTGCATACTAAAGATTGGTTCCAAATCCGTCTGCAGTAGCTACTGGGTGCATCGAATAGCTCATTAGTTGTTGTTAGCAGTCTGAAGCCTGGGGAAGAAAAGTGGTAGGAACTAGAAAAAACAGAAAAGGTTCTAATGAATCGCCACAATTCAGCACAGCATTTGTAGCCAGGAAGATATTTCCTTCACAAGCCACATTTTACATCACCTGAAATGAGTGTATCTGTCCTCCCCCCTATGTCATCCACATAAGTACTGGAAGGAGTCCTCTAAATTTTAGTTTCACGGTAAGTTACACAAATCTGAAGGCTGTTAATTCAACTAAATATTTAAGGATTACAATTACGACTGTCATAAACTGGAACGATCACACAGACAATGCTGTGGGGAAAGCAAACAAAAGGCTGCAATTTATTGGCAGAGGACTTAGAAAATGCAACAGGTCTAGTAAAGAGACTGATTACACTACACTTGTTCGCCTTCTTCTGGAGTACTGCTGTGCAGTGTGGAGTCCGCATCACATGCAGTAGGGTCGATGGAGGACATCGAAAAATTTCAAACATGAGCAGCTCCTTCTGTGTTATCCCAAAACAGGGGAGAGAGTGCCACGGATGTGATACGGGAATTGGGGTGTTAGTCATGAAAACAAAGGCGTTTTTCGTTTCGACAGGATCTTCTCTAGAAATTTGAGTCACCACCTTTCTCGTTAGTGCGACACTATTTTGTGGGCGCCTACCTACTTAGGGAGAAAGGATCATCATAATAAAAGAGGAAATATCAGAGCTCAGACGGAGAGATTTAATTGTTTGTTTTTCCCGCGCACTGTTAGAGAGTGGAAGGTGTTTCGATGAACCCACTGCCAGGCACTAAACTGTAATTTGCATGGCAATCATGTAGCTGTAGTAGCACATGAACCTCAATAAAAATCTCTTATATTGTTGCTCCATCAATTTTCTTAATTCCATATCAAACTCTCCTTCAGATACGACAAGATCCTCTTTTATTACTAGCCCACGAACCTTTTATTGATGTCGCCACGAAAAATACCAAATGTTTTCCTTATTTTATCAGCTTCTTACCTATGCTTATAGAAAACCACATATTATTTTTTCATCATCGTAGTCGTCAGCCCGTTAGTTTCTTGTTGACTGATTGTCTGTCTTAGGGTTTGTATCATAGCCGTTTCCGTTACTTGGACTGGGTATATTTGTAGTGCGAAAAAAGGTATTTGAATCCTATTACCCTTACTTTAAATAAAAATAATGAAATTTAATTAAATGTTTAGCAAATAAAGTTTATTGTTCTCAATATCACAAAAAAATTTCGTAGGATGACGACAAATTCTAAGTAGTTAAATGAACTGAAATTTTACTCCAGCACCCAATGTAGCGGTCGGCAACCAGGCTTTATGGTTAAAGTAAGTTAAACAGCTGGAAAAAACAACCTGCACTCACAGCTAAAATGATAAGTCAATTTCCTCAGAAACCAAACAACTGGTGGTATAACCGGCACATGACGCATTAATTCTAACAATGGAACCTCCCCATCGCACCCCCCTCAGATTTAGCTATAAGTTGGAACAGTGGATAGGCCTTGAAAAACTGAACACAGATCAATCGAGAAAACAGGAAGAAGTTGTGTGGAACTATGAAAAAAATAAGCAAAATATACAAACTGAGTAGTCCACGTGCAACATATGCAACTTCAAGGGTGACATGCAGCCAGAAGCGCCGTGGTCTTGTGGTTAGCGTGAGTAGCTGCGGAATAAGAGGTCCACGGTTAAAGTCCTCCCCCGAGTGAAAAATTTACTTTCTTTATTTTCGCAAAGTTATGATCTGTCCGTTCGTACATTGACGTCTCTGTTCACTGTAATAAGTTTAGTGTATGTGTTTTGCGACCGCACCGCAAAACTGTGTGATTAGTAGACGGAAGGACGTGCCTCTCCAATGGGAACTGAAAACATTTCATCGCAAGGTCATAGATCAACCGATTCCTCCACAGGAAAACACGTCTGATATATTCTATACGATACTGTTGACGGCATGTGCGTCACATGACAGTAACATGTTGTCGACCCACCTAACTTGCACACTGCTACCTTGCCCGATTTACGTTTTCTTGTGGATGTGATTATCACTCCCAAAAAAGTGATCGCATCGGACGGACAGACGGACAGATAATAATTGTCTGAAAACAAAAAATTAAAAATTTCAGCTGCGGGAAGACTTGAACCGTGGACCTCTTATTCCGCATCTACTCACGCTAACCACAAGACCACGGCGCTCCTAGCTGCATGTCACCCTTGAAACTGCATATGTTGCACGTGGACTACTCAGTTAGTATATTTTGCTAATTTTTTTCATACTTCCACACAACTTCTTCCTGTTTTCTCGATTGATCTGTGTTCAGTTTTTCAAGGCCTATCCAGTCTGCCAACTTATAACTAAATCTGAGGGGGGGTGCGATGGGGAGGTTCCCTTGTAAGTGCCGAACACGGACGAAAATAATAATAATTTTCACTGGCAAACTAAGTTAAAAATCAGATTAAATGTAAATAATTTGAAGTCCAGATCGGCTTTACTCATTAAATGCAAGTTCTGTTTAGCAACTGGCACAAATGCAACAGATTCCTCACGACTGCGGAAAATCTCCCAAGTCCTCACTGAACGGCCGTGAAATGTTGTGCTTCTACCGACGACTCTAAACTTTCTGTCACCGAAGTCCACGCGGCCGGATTACCGCGCAGACCAGCGTAGGTTTTGCCTCTTCCAAACCGTCTCGGACAATGGAAAAGAGAAAGATGGCCACCATCCTTTTAAGCCCTCAGTGCACCCCTCCTCGGAGAATCCGAGCCTCTAAATCACTTATCGACTTCATGCTACTAGCACCCTCTCTTAAAAATTTTTACATACAAATGTAATTACAATCTGTGTGTAGTACGTGCAGTAGTACGTTCATAAACTAATTTTCAACAGCTGCGAATTTTAGCAGTAGTTCACGATCTCTGTACGCTCAGGTGGTGGTGGTTAGTGTTTAACGTCCCGTCGACAACGAGGTCATTAGAGACGGAGCGCAAGCTCGGGTTAGGGAAGGATTGGCAAGGAAATCGGCCGTGCCCTTTCAAAGGAACCATCCCGGCATTTGCCTGAAACGATTTAGGGAAATCACGGAAAACCTAAATCAGGATGGCCGGAGACGGGATTGAACCGTCGTCCTCCCGAATGCGAGTCCAGTGTGCTAACCACTGCGCCACCTCGCTCGGTCTCTGTACGCTCACTGATTACAGTATAGACATGTGTGAAAACTCTGTTGCACAAAAAGTTGCCTGCTCCTTCCACTACCACAATAAAAATTAAAGTAGTTCTAATTAGTTTCGAATTACCGGTAAAACACTGCAGATTTACAAATAATTTTTGAAAATGACGATTAAAAAGTATAACTCTCATAAACTACACGTTTTGTGGTGTGTAATCACGTCTGCCAACATATACTGTATGCTGTTAGTGTAGCTGTCTTGAATAGTATGACTTACTGACTTTAATAAAAAATTCAGTTGAAGTGCCTCTCATATCTTAATTATATTATGAAACATACGAACAGCTGTCAGTGCGCACTGATGAGCGCTACAGATTGATAGCTTGATCTCTTTTGTATATAAAAATTGTAAAACTTTTTAATTATTTACAGGATTTCAGTTAAACAAATCCGCTCTACGCAGTATCTTTCCACACTCACTACGTCTAGAGCATATCATCATATAACAGAATCGTATTTGCTGCCCCTTTAGCATGACATATAGTGCTATCCTGTATATATAACACTTTGCACTGCACTTGCACAAATGTCAGCAGTATAAATTTACCCTTCGTGCTCACTACCAGGCCAATCTGAGGTCACGTGCGGAGTGTTCAAATATGACGGGAGCACGTGCAGGCCCAGCCATGTGTGCTACGATGCAGGCATTATCTTGCAGACGAAATGGAGAACAGCACGACCTGTCACATTCAGTAGTACCATACTTCTACCTAAGATATCATAAACACGAGATAAATCGTTTAAACGCAGCAGAGATAAGATGCAAGAAACACAGAAATACCCTGCAACACCGTATCAAAAATATAACAGGGAAATTATCTAAAACCATTTAACCACTAAAGATCAGCATTAAGAACCACTGCAAATGCAATATAACAAAAGTTCAGCTACAGGACCGAAAGAGCGATCCAGCAAAATAAATAAAAGAAAATGAGTACAGAAATATTTGGTGAACTACGTAAATTCAGGCAACATGCAATCATATATGGCTAGCGATGAAAACGTTGTAACACACACATACACATAAGGAGCCAATCATGGACACAAAGCAGACTGCTTGTGTGGCGGAAGGGTATAGGACATTAACAACAAAGAGACAATCGAGGTTGCAACATTAAAGCTCTAGCGTAAGATAAGAAAACATCAGCCTACCGAAATGAAGGAACATGTTGATGACAACAGCAAGACATAACGTATTAATGAGAGAACGAACTCCTAACCATGCATTTCAGCAAGATAAAATAGCACTTCATCAGATGCATACCTACAGCACATTCCCTAAAGGAAAGAATTTTTAAGTCTAAAAACAATTTCACTGTGTTTCCAAGAAAAAATGAATATATGTAAGACATCCAAACAGCTGAAGATATCCACCACAGTCAATTTCCACCACAATATAAAAAGAGATAGATGTTAGCCAATAACGATTACTCATTTGGCACAGTTATTGTAAATATAGTATGTTGTTTTGTCCTTAACCAGTTACAACAGCACGAAAGCAACATATTTACTCCATGAATGGAAAGCAGAGTCACATGAAAATAAAGAATTTAGGACAAAAAATTACCAAAGAATATAGGACAAGGAATTATCTGTCTGATTCTCAATATTTTATCTGATAGAGAGCACCTTTTACCTCAACTAAGTGATAAAACATCATGATACTAGCGTAGTATAGCATTAATGATTTCATAACAGGCAAAGTGCAGCTTATTGTCGTAGTTAATGAAAAGAGTTCACCAATTCTGACCCTGGCAATGTCAGCAGGTGAAAGCATTTATTATACTTACAATTGGAATTATTTATTGTTTTTCTGTATTTTTGTGAGTGTGAGCCCAGCTGGCCTGAACTACATACTTACCTGTGCTGTCCTTCTCTCAACCCACTTGAGCAATGTGAGGCACTTCGTTGGTATAGGGTTATGTCTACTGTAGATGATTTGAGGAAGACAGAAGCATATTACGTAGTCCAGTAGAATGGCAAATACTGAAGATGATTACATAGTTTCTGAGTTGAACATTAGAACTACATAACCATACCAAGAGTCCCAAAAGTCCAAGAAAAATTAACACGGAAGAAAGACTCATCACGGAAATAACTACGTACTAAACATCATAGAACAGACAGATATGGGTCAAAAGATAAGAAAGTATCCCATACAATGTGCTCTAGGAATCGGAAGACAATAAGTGTCAGTACGCAAGGTACGGCCATTACTAATGTTGTATTAAGTGCGTATATTGGTTAAAAACGGCTAATGGCATCTGCATACTAGTGTCCATCGATCCAGGACTCGTCGATGAAAACGAGTTTCTTTGTCTCTTACACGTGGCCCTGAGCACTCCTCAGTAATGCCTGGTTGTGCGATTCTATAAAACATAGAAGATTCCTTTCGCGGTGTTTATATTGTAATACAACGAACTGAAAACAACAAAAACTTGATAGTGAATAAGATTTATGGGTGACACTACCCAGTTATGGGGGGAAGTGGCAACAAAACGACTATTCACGTTGGTGTGTAGAATATATGAGTCTGGCGACATACCATCTGACTTTCGGAAAAGCATCATCCACACAATTCCGAAGACGGCAAGAGCTGACAAGTGCGAGAATTATCACACAATCAGCTTAACAGCTCATGCATCGAAGCTGCTTACAAGAATAATATACAGAAGAATGGAAAAGAAAATTGAGAATGCGCTAGGTGACGATCAGTTTGGCTTTAGGAAAAGTAAAGGGACGAGAGAGGCAATTCTGACGTTACGGCTAATAATGGAAGCAAGGCTAAAGAAAAATCAAGACACGTTCATAGGATTTGTCGACCTGGAAAAAGCGTTCGACAATATAAAATAGTGCGAGCTGTAACGAGATTCTGAAAAAAGTAGGGGTAAGCTATAGGGAGAGACGGGTCATATACAACATGTACAACAACCAAGAGGGAATAATAAGAGTGGACGAACAAGAACGAAGTGCTCGTATTTAGAATGGTGTAAGACAAGGCTGTAGCCTTTCGCCCCTACTCACCCATCTGTACATCGAGGAAGCAATGATGGAAATAAAAGAAAGGTTCAGGACAGGAATCAAAATACAAGGTGAAAGGATATCAATGATACGATTCGCTGATGACATTTCTATCCTGAGTGAAAGTGAAGAAGAATTAAATGATCTGCTGAACGGAATGAACAGTCTAATGAGTACACAGTATGGTTTGAGAGTAAATCGGAGAAAGACGAAGGTAATGAGAAGTAGTAGAAATGAGAACAGCGAGAAACTTAACATCACGATTGATGGTCACGAAGTCAATGAAGTTAAGGAATTCTGCTACCTAGGCAGTAAAATAACCAATGACAGATGGAGCAAGGAGAACATCAAAAGCAGACTCGCTATGCCAAAAAAGGCATTTCTGGCCAAGAGAAGTCTACTAATATCAAATACCGGCCTTAATTTGAGGAAGAAATTTCTGAGAATGTACGTCTGGAGTACAGCATTGTATGGTAGTGAAACATGGACTGTGGGAAAACCGGAACATAAGAGAATCGAAGCATTTGAGATGTGGTGCTATAGACGAATGTTGAAAATTAGGTGGACTGATAAGGTAAGGAACGAGGAGGTTCTACGCAGAATCGGATAGGAAAGGAATATGTGGAAAACACTGATAAGGAGAAGGGACAGGATGATAGGACATCTGCTAAGACATGAGGGAATGACTTCCATGGTACTAGAGGGAGCTGTAGAGGGCAAAAACTGTAGAGGAAGACAGAGATTGGAATACGTCAAGCAAATAATTGAGGACGTAGGTTGTAAGTGCTACTCTGAGATGAAGAGGTTAGCACAGGAAAGGAATTCGTGGCGGGCCGCATCAAACCAGTCAGTAGACTGATGACCAAAAGAAAAAAAAAAACCAGTCTATTACACTTAGCGGTTCTACATGCTGGTTGTTGCTGATCTCATTGAACTCTGGAAAGAGCGGTACTGCGTCCTCATTACACTACCCTCAACATTTACGACCAAAATCAAGCGCAATTATCACTTTATAATCGCGATACACTCTCGTGTCAAAGAACTTACTCAGCCAATAATATAGTTGTCACAGGTTTAAAGAGGTGGAAATTCATAGAGCTTCAATTCTTTATAATTTAGAGTCAATTAACACTTTTGCACCATAAAGGTGTCTAAATTATTTTGCAATTGGTTTTGATTATCTGGTGACCTTACAAGACTGCAGATGACAGTATCATCTGAAAAAAAATCTAACAGAGCTGCTCAGATTGTCTCCTAGTTCGATTCTGTAGAACAGGAAGAGCAGAAGGCCTATAAAACTTCCTTGAGGAACGCTAGATATTACTTCTGTTTCACTCGATGACTTTCCGTCATTTATTGTGAACTGCGACTTTTCTGAAAGGAAATCACGAATCTAGTAGCACAACTTAGACGATATTCTATAGACATGCAATTTCAGTAGAAGACTCTTGCTCGGAATGGTGCGAAAAGCGTTCTGAAAATCGAAAATCCCCTATCAAAAGCAGTCACTAGTTCGTGAGAAGAAAGACCTAGTTTTGTTTCACAAGAACGATCTTTACTTATCCGTGTTTGTCGTTTATCAATAAATCGTTCTCTTCGGGGTAACAAAGGAACATGCAATAAAAGTACGACAAAGTCACAGATCCAAGTGCGTGGATACTTGGGATATATGTCAGATAATACTGTGAAACAATTTAGAACGCATCACAGTAAAATGTGACAATGTTGTAACTCTGGCAGATACACACAGGGGTTGGACAAGAGTACGGAAACAGCAAAAATATAACACATTACCATGCCTAATACTCTGCAGGAAACCCGTTCGCATTCAAAACAGCTCCCAGTCTTCTCGGGCTGGATAAATATCTGTGCGAGAGTGACATTCATTTGTATAGTGACTTTTTCAGCTGTCGCCATTTTTCGTCACAATACTCCTCAATGACTGTCTGTTGCGATAACTCGACAGACGCTTTCGTCCACGTTGTGATTTAGCGGAATATGATTTTCCGCTTTTCCTGTACGCGGAATAAATTTTCAATGGTGATGATTTCTGAGACACCACACTATTTTGCTCCCCATAGGAGTGCCAACAATTTACCCACTTAGCTCCGACATAACTGCACTCACAGTTACACGGAACACTGTTGTGACCACGATTGACGCTTGCCACTTATTGAAGGTGACGCGCAGGTATCGTTCCTGTTCATATATACCAGCGCTAAGTGCAGAATTGGCTGGCCTCTGCATTTACTTTCAAGCATGCATTTCTTGCGAGTTTCCAAATTTTTGTCGAACCTCTGTACAGAGAACAGGGCGAGGTATGGAATGAGAAACATTAAAATTAAAACATAGTTTAACAAACTTCTATTATTGACGTTATTTAAAAGAGAGTTTATGATAACGAACGGAAAGAGTAGCGATTGTAGAAACCAAAGTACTTCTATTGTATTCAGACTTATAGAAAAAAAGGAATAGATCAAATAAAGCTAACACAACATCAACAGGTAAATTCTTGGCAGAATTTTCAGCGTCATTAGAGACCAAGGCAGCGTCGGACGAGGGGATGGCTTATTTCTGCCACTGTTCCGTTTAGTAATGAGAAAAATGACTGGAGAGTGACATTGAAATGAAGGGTAAAATTATTGGCAGATCGCTTCAAAACAAAATTCGCTTTCAGTTTATAGTATTTGTTGACAGTGATAGAGGTCTTTTCTAATAACTGGCAAGAAGGAATTTAGCTGCTTGGGGGAATGAAATGGCAAGCCTCAAAATGGGAGTTTTGAGTTACAGAAGATTAAAATTTGCAACTGATGCACAAACATGAATAATTTTACTCTAATATCAGACTTGTTTAACTTTTATATTCTTCTATGCAGACATAAGAAGAATAAGAATCTGTCAGATATTACGGTAGTAGAGATACCTGTTTGTTACTCAAATCAAATATGATAACAAAACATAATGATAGATAATCATATGAGAACATTTACACAGAGCTGCTAAAAGACTTAACTTCATAGCTCGTTACCTGAAGTACTCAGTCATAACTTTCATTACAGACGTGTCCGTTGTCCAGACGTGTTGCTTTTAGTGACAAGAAAAATCCACGATGAAAAGGAGGGGTGTAATTTAAGCAAGACAGAACGTCAGTAAATTTCTTCTATCCAAAGAGTATGTGTCCGCCGCATGTTAATCGAAGAGTAAGAGCTGTACTTTGCCTGTCACGTTTCCTGAAACTTACTTTGCGCCAGATGTCATGGCATAATGTGTAAGGTTGCATAAAGACGAGAGGTGTTCAGAAGTCACTTTCCATCTGCATATATTCTGTAGGTTGACGGCAAGACGCATTCTGTACATCAAACTGACCAACTTCCTAGGATGTTTTGAACGTTCGTTTCACACAGTTTGCAACTACTTTCTCAAAACTTTTGAGAGTACAGGGACAATCAGGTTCTACATCCTTTCTATCTGCAGTTTTTCCAGAATGAGATTCATATTCTCCACCTTTATTACACATGTCCTACTTAAACTTCCGTGTATATCCCTTTGCGAGAAGAGCTCTTGGTCTGTTCCCTTCATGACAGATATCTGGGATAGTGACGGACTGATTGATATTAACGCCAATGCGAAATCTTTCGCATACTACCTGAATAGCAACGACGATTATAGTTATTATTATTACCACCATTTAAAAAAATGTTTTATTATCATCATTATTATTACTATTATCACCATGATCTTTATGGTTATTATTATTATTATTACTTGTATGAATATAAATCAAGAAATGTGCATATACATCAACACTTCTGCAGCAGCCAATCAATAATAACCTCATATTTCATGCTTTAAGAAACATAATGGTATGTTCATGCACTTACTATTACGTTCGTAAAACATAGTAAGTACAAGAGATTTGCAAATGTAAATAGCTATGAGTTATTTGAATAATTGGGATTGTACTCAGGATTTTGGACGGAGGTATCAAGATCACTATGAATATTATGTTTTCTCGTAGCTCGTCGAATGCGGTTGTAATCTCGGAAAACATACACGGCTCCCTCTTAGCGCCATTCATTTCAGCTTTAGCTGCCATTATGTTCTCGCGACAGGCAGCCACTGGCGTTTACGATGAAGATGATGATGATGAGGTCCCATACTCCGAGGGGCGTAGGGAACGATGCGGGAGACCCGCACCGCCTTACTAGGCAAGGTCCTAGCGGAGGTGGTTTGCCATTGGCTTCCTCCGACCGTAATGGGGATGAATGATGATGATGAGAACGACACAACAACACCCAGTCATCTCGAGGCAGGGAAAATCCCTGACCCCGCCGGGAATCGATCCGGGAACCCGTGCGCGGGAAGCGAGGACGCTACCGCAAGACCACGAGCTGCGGACGTAACGATGAAGAGTCGCCTAAAATTTTCCGGTGTATTATATTCTGCTGCCATAGGTTGCACCGATTGCCCTGTAATGCAAAATACACGGCAGTAGCGCTTACCATTGTCTTCCCGAAGCGCTCAATTCAGTCTTTAGAGAAACTTCATGAAAAAAACTAGACTCGCAACAGTATATATAAGAAAAGATAGTGTCTGGAATGGACAAGATCGGAACTAAACAAGCAAACTTAAATCTCACAACAAGCGTAATCCAAAAATATTTAGCTGATTTTATTAAACCAGATGGATTATATCACGGAAGCAACAAAGAAGCAACTGAAAAATTGGGAACTGTAAAATTGCAGACAGTACATAAATCAACTTGGGAAATATATTTTAAAAAAATCTCTATCGCTGGAGTAGAAACTTTAGATAGATTCTACAGTGTCTGAAGCAGAAGTACTTCACAAACTGGTTGCAGATATCATATAAAAAAAACACTACAATTCTGAGGAAAATTCTAGCACGAAAATTACAGAAAAACTCACAGCACAGAGACATTCACAAAAAAGTGATTAGTTTCATGGAAAGAATAACAATAGGTCCAGAAAGAAAATTCTGAAATTAACCTTACATATGAAGAACCCAAACAAATGGCCAACATACATTCATGAAGACCTGTAGGAAATTGGTTAACCTGAAGAAATGTTTGAAGACAGAACTAAATTTCGGGAAACCTGTAGGAAGCAGGTTAACCCGAAGAAATGTTTGAAGATAGAACTAAATTTCGAACGATAATTAATAATCAAAATTTTCTGAAGGGCTTCCTCGACAAGTTTCAGAATGGATACGAACTCGAAAGACGAAACACGGCTGACTGGTCAAAATATAATAGGAGGAAAAGCAGAAAAGAAGCGCTACTAGAATGTGCACAAGCAAAAAATATTCACTAATAACCACTTACACGATAAGTCAGTACGTTGATGTATCCAGACTTTTAGTCGTCTTATGACATTCCTGCCAGGATCAGAATTTTCAGATTCTATGAAAAAATGCCGTAGACTCCAGTTCTTTAATTACAACAGTGTCACCAAAAATCATGCTTCACGATTTTCAGCTTATGAATACTGCTGGTTTATAAAGCTCAACGTGCTTTTTGTATTGCATTGTTCAGTCACATTAATACGACCAACTGTCAAAAGCCTGAATAACCACCTTTTGCAACGTGAGACGTGTAGAGAAAGAGTCAGTGAGGGATGTGGAGCCATGCAGATTCCACTGCCGTGGCCAGATGCGCTAGGTATCTCGGTTGAGGATCCAAAGCACGAACGCCCCAATCGAGGTGGTCCCACAGAATCTTCACTGGGTTTTAATCAAGGGAGTTCGGTAGCCAATGGAGTATGATAACCTCATCCTGGTGCTTTTCAACGCGCGTACGTTCACTGCGAGCCGTGTGAAAGGTTATGTTCTCCTACTGGTAGATGCTATCGTATCGAGGGAAAACAAACAGCATGTGTTGGTGGGCATAGTCCTCAAGGATAGATGCGTACTTGTGTTGATCCATTGTGCCTTCCATTATCACAATACCACCGAGGTAATGACAAGAAAACATTCCCCAGACCATAATACTCCCTCCTGGTTGCGGGGTGTTTGCTTTAAGACAGTTCAAATCTGAGTCCGACCATCTTAGTTTAGGTTTTCCGTGATTTTTCGAAATCGTTCCAAGAAAAAGCCGCGATGTCACATTCGCAGGACCATGCTTGATTTTCTTCCCCGTCCTTGAAACAATCAAATCTTTGCTTATTCATCAATTCTCTGAGTTTCAGATATTTCTCAGCCCTGAAAGGAAGCAAGGAAGATACAGGTTTAACGTTAGTGTTAGCTTAACTGCAATAATTGTCTACAGTGACGTCTTTGCTATACAGCTTTTCTCTTAGCAGGTATTGGCTGGTAGCAGAAGAACAAGACACTTCTTATTCTTTTTCTATGCTGGGCGCCAAAAGTCATGTCTTCCATATAGACAAATATTTAAAATGGGTAAAAGGCACAATGAAGCTAAAATTTTTGGGGCTTGGCTAATTAATTTGTAGGAGGTAACTTAATGATTAGAGCCTCAATTAATTCATTGACCAGGCCTTCAGGTTGGTTGCTACAAGCCAACTGAAACATGCTACAGTGTGCATCAAATCCTGTAAAAGAGCTTATAGTAATGTGCTACGGAAATATCGGGTATAACACATTAAGCGAGCAAGCAAATTAACATTTTTAAATACATGTATTGAACCACTGGAAAAGAGCTTATATGACAAAATATTTGCAGTCAATGATTTACTTAGAACAAATACTTACTGGCAACTAAGAGGCCGAGATTCTCACAGGATGCTTTGCTGGATAGCACTACAGTCACATCCCATTATGAGGGATTAAAAGTTTTGGTATATGGCGGGAAGAGGATTATGGAAAGCAGAGAATTACTACCTTCAGGTACTGAGTCGACGGTGCATCGACAGGTAGACTCGACTCATCGATAGCGTCATGTTCCTGTTGCGGCAAATCTCAGACCGATCTGATACCCGTGATGTGTGTGGATCAGGCACACCACAGACATTACAAAGGCCACCACCTTGAAGTAATAATGATTGCTGCCACAGAGTGAATTCTCCAACACTCCAACAGAGCAGCCCTGTACAACAGAATGTTATTCCTCGGGTCTCCACCCGGGCAGACCTGTCTCGAAATGTGTTTTCCTAGCCTTATTCTTTTCCCATGGTAGCCTTTGATTTGTCCAGTGAACGTCCTTCAACCAAGTGGTCTGGCGTTAGATTTTCGCGGCATGCACTATGTCTTCCTGATATCACTTTGTTCATCGACCAAACATAATCGCCCCTCCAGACACACGTAACACGTTCTGGTCGGAATTCCAAGTTTTACTTCCACGTAATTGTACCCAGTGGAAAAATTTTTCTACTAGTTCCCATTAATTCGCTTTTTCCTATCAGCGTCTTCGGTTAAGTTGTCCTTCCCAGCCGTAATCTTCCTTCGGGGGCAGATGTTTCATGTAGCTAAATGGACAGCCTAGAGCTTAGAGAATTTGAAGTTTGCGCGGAGATATTTTCTTCTTCTCTTACCGCCCTATCTTCCTTTCCCACGAACTACAGCTGTGGACTGCATTGTTCACTGTGCCTACAACAGTGTATGTAAAGAAATCAGTGTTAAATAGAAGCACCAACATTTTAAATCACATCATTCCTGTCTTTACTACCACTTACACTGTTTTCTGTCACAACACAAAACTGACACAGATTCTTTCACAGGTGTAGCTCAGGTTAAAGCAATTATTACATGGGGTTCAGCGTCAATAAATCTTAGTTACTTCACTTCCACTTTCAAAGAAAGAACTGCTGAATTTCTGCTCACAAAAGTTGCTGACGTAATAATCACAGAGAGGTGTTCATAGCATTAACCTATAACGAAATTTTCCAGAAAAACTGTTTTAACGTCATTGGCAAGCTACTCTCTTGGGTGCAGGGGTGAAACCGACCACTTCGTTGGAATGTGCTTATTGCAGTTACATGACGTCACGAGGACAAGCACATGGGAGGAGCGCCACCATATATCTGCTTAACTTTCGCTGGCAACATGAATGATGCTGCAGGAGAAGCAGCTTGCTGTTAGTGGAAGCGTGTGGACACAGTGAGAAAATGTTCAGGCGCGCTGCCTGTCCCATTACGTTACTGCAACAGCTATTCCACGACGTCAGTTCCAGGAAGACATGCAGGTGGGAACATTCATTAAGTATTTTATTTCGTAGTTTCCAAAGGTTTCGCACAATGACCTCTGTATGTAAGTAAGAGCTATCACACTGGTTACTTTTACTGTCCATTTTTGTTTCCTTTTTGCCTCTTAATTTATTTTTGTTACATGTTAAGGTTCAGTTGGAGACATTCAACTTGATACTTACTTAAAGTGTTTTGACTGACCTCGGTAAAAAGTACAAAGACCGACTTTAATGCAAAGATCGAGGACCTTAAATAATTACAGCGTTAATTACAAAGTCAGTATTCTTCCAACATTGCGTTGTTGTGTCACATCTTATTCGAGCAATGTGATGTATGTCTACTTTACTTTAGCTTCGAGACCTTCCCTCACGACCACTGTTGCTCCTTCCTTCATGAGCACAACTGCTCATTGAATACCTTTCATGAAACAAAACACATTATGTAAATAAGGTTTTGCTCTTAACTCTTCAAATCCTTACTCATTTTGATTCAGCATAAATCGAACACTTAGAAGAGGGATCTAAAAGAGTCGGAGTTACCATGGTTGCTGCATCTGTTTTCTACTAACCTTATGTTGAATGCAAGGCAATGGGTAGTTAAATTGGATAACGAGTTGGGTATCCTTCCGATCGTATATACCCAGTGAGGGGACGAAGTGGTAATGATGCAATATTTGCATTCCACTGACGCGCAGTCAGATTCCTGTCTGAGCATTCTAATTTTATTCATTCCTTCTACATCTTTTTCTACATATACACGGTTCAAACCACTGTAAAACATTGGTGAGGGATTCTTCCTACCAGTATCATCCACACTCTCTCCTATGCCATTCACGTATTGGACGAGAGAACATTATCTGCCCAGCTTCCTCTAAATGTCGCATTTTCTCATCATATTCTCACGAACGTAAAGTGAGAGATATGACGGAGATAGCAGAACATTTACAGCCAACTTGAAAACCCGATACTGTAAATTTTCCAAAGAGTTTCGGAGAACGGCGTTGTCTTTCCACCAAAGATTCCCAGTACTGTTCCTTGGGTGTCTTTGTCACGTTTTCCTACGAGTGTTCCCGACCTGTTAGATCCTTGTAGTAGATCTGTGTGTTACTTTGGTGTCAGATCTTCATAGTAACAGTCCCATCTACTGAAATGGTTTCTACAATAAGGTATACTATCGCTTGGTACTTTTTATGCACCATATTCAACACGCAATTACAGAACCCTCTCTCCAAATCAACCTAAAAATTTGATTTCACAGATAGGTTCAATTTCATACCGTTTAGAAGCTATTCAAATGACGTGACAAACTTCAGATATTTCCTACCAATCTCGTAATCAGATACTATATATTTCATTTTCTTGTTGATGGGAATTATCTTACATTCATATGTAGTTAAAGAAATTGTAAACAGTGCACCAAGAGGAAATACCAATCCATAGAAACATTTCACTGTAAATAACAATTTTCTTAAGAAGCAATTAGTTGCTGGCCATTTTCTTACCATAATCTGTGAGTGGGGGCACTATAAAAGACGGCTCATTCGTAGCAGATGTTTTGAATAATTTTAAGAATAGATGAGAAAATTCCTTCAAGGTATTCGAAAGGGAAAGTAAAACAGTACAGTGAAGAGGCCATGCAGTAGAAATTTCGTGAAATGAATATTTCTTGCACATCCCTATCCGAGATTAAAGAAGTCATCTAATTTCAAAAGTTGAAGTTCATGTGAAACTGATAATACTTTCATTGTAGCACTAACATGTTGTGGGCCTGTAATTCGTAATCTTCTAGTCACATTTATATCATTATTGCAGACCATTTTCCCAAGACAAATTAAAATTTTCCTTTGCTATGCCTATCTATAAATGACTCCCCAGGTGTCAATAACGAATGGCCACTCTTACTCCTGACACCATTTCCAAAGTTGTTCAAAAGCTAGTGTACTCGAAGGTTGTCATAGATGCGTGTAGTAGTAGGATGCTAGTTATAGTTAGCCGGCCGCAGTGACCGAGCGGTTCTAGGCGCTTCAGTCTGGAACCGCGCGACCGCTAATGTCGCAGGTTCGAATCCTACCTCGGGCATGGATGTGTGTGATGTCTTTAGTTTAGTAAGGTTCAAGTAGTTCTAAGTTATAGGGGACTAATGACCTCAGATGTTAAGTCCCATAGCGCTCAGAGCCATTTAAACCATTTTTTAGTTACAGTTAGTGTTTCAAAAGGGTTGCTCTGCTTAGACAGATTTTTATACTTACACTGCGTACTACTTTTAAAGAATAAATTATCATCAGGGGAGATCTTCGGCAATGTATTTAAAGTATTTCGTTGATCATGAAATTCTATAAGAGGAATTTAGTTACTGTAAAGTACAAATATTGTACCACATGCCTGGTTTAGCTTCTAATTAAGAAGTAAGGTACAGGAAGCTATACTAGGTTGTTCAAGTGATACAGAAAGGGACGTTACATCATATGCACGACGAGATATCACAATTGGTGTCACGTGGGGTTTAGTCGTGGGCCTACTGTTACTGCTTTATACGTAGAGTTTATCATTTTATTGAATCAGGAGGCAGAATTAGTCATTGTTTGCACATGATAAAAGCTTTATTATCAAGTGGAACAGCGATGTATCGACGGGGAAAGAGTAAATGCTGTTTTTGGTAACGTTATTAAAATATTTTACACATGTGGGCTGGCTTTAGACTTTGAATAAACATAGATTATCCTGATTGTACCGTCAGAAATACGTCACCTACTGGGAATGTGGTTTACGCAAAAAAGGGGAAAACTTCCTGGTAAGATTTAAGATCTGGGATGCACATGCACATACTGATGAACGCTTAATCTCGGAAAACCATACAGTGGACCTGGTGAAACTTTTAGTTTCGGCTATATTTTCATTAGTAAAACATCACTTTCGGCTTATAGGAATCAGTAAGTAAATTAATCTTTGATCTTTTCATTCACTGATGTCCTAATGGGTATTTTATATTACAGAGTAGCTGCTCACTTAAACGAAAAATATTCATTGCATACACAAACGTAATCAAATTTTTTTATTGGTCTAACACACTTACATACGTTAGAACAGATTAGGAACTTTAACCGATGCCTCACAGTATATTTAATCAATGATGAAAATTGTTGTCAACAATCGACTGCAATTGGAGACTAAAAGGGATATTGTCAGAATCTAACCAAAAGGAAAAGTGATCAGCACTTTTATCTCCTAAATCAAAATACACTCCTGGAAATGGAAAAAAGAACACATTGACACCGGTGTGTCAGACCCACCATACTTGCTCCGGACACTGCGAGAGGGCTGTACAAGCAATGATCACACGCACGGTACAGCGGACACACCAGGAACCGCGGTGTTTGCCGTCGAATGGCGCCAGCTGCGCAGCATTTGTGCACCGCCGCCGTCAGTGTCAGCCAGTTTGCCGTGGCATACGGAGCTCCATCGCAGTTTTTAACACTGGTAGCATGCCGCGACAGCGTGGACGTGAACCGTATGTGCAGTTGACGGACTTTGAGCGAGGGCGTATAGTGGGCATGCGGGAGGCCGGGTGGACGTACCGCCGAATTGCTCAACACGTGGGGCGTGAGGTCTCCACAGTACATCGATGTTGTCGCCAGTGGTCGGCGGAAGGTGCACGTGCCCGTCGACCTGGGACCGGACCGCAGCGACGCACGGATGCACGCCAAGACCGTAGGATCCTACGCAGTGCCGTAGGGGACCGCACCGCCACTTCCCAGCAAATTAGGGACACTGTTGCTCCTGGGGTATCGGCGAGGACCTTTCGCAACCGTCTCCATGAAGCTGGGCTACGGTCCCGCACACCGTTAGGCCGTCTTCGGCTCACGCCCCAACATCGTGCAGCCCACCTCCAGTGGTGTCGCGACAGGCGTGAATGGAGGGACGAATGGAGACGTGTCGTCTTCAGCGATGAGAGTCGCTTCTGCCTTGGTGCCAATTATGGTCGTATGCGTGTGTGGCGCCGTGCAGGTGAGCGCCACAATCAGGACTGCATACGACCGAGGCACACGGGGCCAACACCCGGCATCATGGTGTGGAGAGCGATCTCCTACACTGGCCGTACACCACTGGTGATCGTCGAGGGGACACTGAATAGTGCATGGTACATCCAAACCGTCATCGAACCCATCGTTCTACCATTCCTAGACCGGCAAGGGAACTTGCTGTTCCAACAGGACAATGCACGTTCGCATGTATCCCGTGCCACCCAACATGCTCTATAAGGTGTAAGTCAACTACCCTGGCCAGCAAGATCTCCGGATCTGTCCCCCATTGAGCATGTTTGGGACTGGATGAAGCGTCGTCTCACGCGGTCTGCACGTCCAACACGAACGCTGGTCCAACTGAGGCGCCAGGTGGAAATGGCATGGCAAGCCGTTCCACAGGACTACATCCAGCATCTCTACGATCGTCTCCATGGGAGAATAGCAGCCTGCATTGCTGCGAAAGGTGGATATACACTGTACTAGTGCCGACATTGTGCATGCTCTGTTGCCTGTGTCTATGTGCCTGTGGTTCTGTCAGTGTGATCATGTGATGTATCTGACCCCAGGAATGTGTCAATAAAGTTTCCCCTTCCTGGGACAATGAATTCACGGTGTTCTTATTTCAATTTCCAGGAGTGTATTTCACAGAAAGTAGTGGAACACGCAACTATTAAACTCTTTGACAGTGTGTTGGTAGAATACAAAATATCTCACAGAAAGCAAAAGTGTTGTAAATGTAGAACAAAATTGTTTCTCATTAACAACTCCTTATACACTACAGAGCAAATCTTGAGTAAAAATAATTATTCATTACATATCTGTACTCGAACAACATATAACCATGTAAATATATATTTTTGATTATATTAGTAATCTTTTCTTCTACTGATACGTTCCATATCATAACATAAATATTCTCAACATGAAACTAAGCAACTTCTTTTAAGAACACGAGCTGTTTTGTCAAGTTTCGTTTGTCCACATTCGGTTTGGTATTCATTCAGTTAAATATCAGATAGGCCAAGAAAGACTTCCTGGGTTACATCACTCAAGTTATATCTGTAGAGATACTGCACGTGACGGTATCATAATTTACGTCAATAGGTAGAATGCGTTCGTGGAATAGAAATACTACACACGACTTTTTCTCTGTACTATAGATTCTAAACGTATGAGAACTGGTAATAGAGGCATTTCGGCTCAAAAATCAAACATTGTCTCATTGAATTTCTTCAGGCATAGTAGTAAACAACTGCTCGGGACTGCTTTTATTGATCCACCTTCTGAAGGATGGCGCTGGCAGTAAAACGACACGTAGGGTCACTTGACACGTCAGTTGATTACTCTATCTTAATGATTTCCATTATTTCATCGTAACATTCACTTACGTGGCGTATTTCCAGACTTGGCGTACTGGGGGCGGAATCGTCCGCTTACATAATGTAGGCTTCTGTAGTTTCCGCAAAGTGATTGCGGCAGCAATAAAAGCTATAAATAAGTCTAGTGCAAATTCCTGTTTTCGACTCGATGTTGCAATTGGAAGCAAAAAATTTATTTTCCAGAAGCCTTGTGAAGCCTATTTTTGTGTTTTGTTGCACTGATATGTTAAGAAATTAAATGTTTTAGTAGTTCGATGACTGCTCGCGCATTTTAAGGTCTGCCGGAAATACGGGGGAATCTGAAAGTGTGACTGTAACTTGGCGATTTACTGCGCAGAGCACTGAAATTGGGGTTGTTACTAGCCGCCTTGCACCACAACGTTGCAATTAAAACTAAAGGAAAGAGAAATTAGAACAATAATGAAACCAAGTTTTAGCTCTGGCTGTTATTGTTGCTTTCACTGGATGTTTGACCCCATAGGATGCCTTACTTACTGTTACCTCTTATTAAGGAGACCGTCAGAGTAGTCTGAAATAATAAGGGAATAAGAAATAGTCAGAAAGGCAACAAAATGCATTTATTTCGGCTAATGGGCATTTATATAATAAAAGGCAACATAAAACTGCGGCGTTTTAACCACAAAGGTGCAGAGCGTACAGATTCACTGTTCAAATCAAAGATAGAGTTAATATATTTAAATGGCATTCTGCCAGATTTCCGATCTCTGGTGATATGTACATCCATGAACCAAAAGATTATGGCAGCATGTTGGTCCTCTTTTCAAACAAAGTGCAGCAGCGATTCTGCTTGACATGGATTCTAGAAGTCCTTGATAGGTTTCCGGAAGTATGTGGTATCAGATGTCTCCTCATACGTCACTAAATTCCTGCAAATTACGGGACTATGGTTTGTGGGCACGCAGCTGGCGCCCGATATGTGTTCCAGCGGGTAAAAATATGGGTCATTTGCTGGCTGAGACATGAATGTGACTTCACTATCATGCTGCTCAATCCACTGCAGCACGATTCTTGCTTTGTGTTGTGGAGAGTTATCTTGCCATCAGAGAAGATTTCTTCCATGAAGAGATGCAGTTATTCCAGTATTACCATAGATACCATAGAAATCCAGCTCAAAGTATACCATACCGTAATTCTGCACTCACCGGCCTGCATCTGTGGGCACGTTTCAAACAGCCATTCACCTGGATGACGGCGTGTAAGAACCCAATTATGGACCTGGTATAACAAGAACAAGAAAAGCGATTAAATCGACAAGTGACATGATTTTATTGATCCATCGTGAAAACTCATAGTATGCCCATTACAATCATAACACAGGCAAACGTAGAGGTTGTGGGATGTGGAGCTCCATATTCAACAATGGCCTTTGAACGATGTGCTCCGAAACACTTGTTCCTGCAGCAGCATTGTGCTGTGGCGTCAGATCTACCACAGACCGCTGCCTCTGCCGGATTACACAGTGGGGGATCCTCCGACCTCTATGTTTTGTGACGAGACGTGAACCTCCGGTATCATACGAGCTTCGCGTTATTCCACCATCCTTCAACCGCTTTCCATAGCTGCTCACGGGGGTAGTGCGCAAACAGCCGACTAGCTTCGCCATTTCAGAGACTCTTGTTTCCAGCCGCAGCGCCACAGCAATATGCCCTTGGTCAAAATCGCTTCTATCAGTAGATTTCCGCATTTGCGGCATATATTTTCGCTGCAATGATCGCACATTCGTCTCTCTTCTGCTTACATTATTTCCTTATTGCGTCACCTGCCCGCAACACTACCTGGCATTCAACGTCGCGGTGGGCAGTGGTTATCATGTTTTGGCTCATCACATTATATTAGTCAAAAAGACCGAAACAGTTGGAATACATTAGTAGGTCTTTTATCTTTGGCATCGATGGCAGAGACCAAGGGCATGGTAGGTTTAGAGGCTTCACCACAAACAGCAGTAACTACGTCATGTGACTGCAGGCCGTAGCGAAGCAGGCGGAAGTCCGTCTTCTTTCAGTAGCCACCTAATGCAAATCATATCCAGCTACGCTAATCCACAGACTTTCCGCCGCTATTGCCACTGGACACTGATGCTATATCCCCCCATCCCCCCACTCAGCTGTACACTGAACTCGTCATCTCATCCGGCTATACCGTCACGGGACTATGAACCTGCGAGCAGTACACGCCTACAGGTGATAAACTGTGGAAAGTCTCTTCGGTGAATATACGACAACTGCGCCCAGTAAAATTTGTGCCCATACAAACGTGTGAAATTTGCGTCCGGTATTCCTGGATACTATCTGCTCATTAAAGTCACGGCCTACCTGCTCCCTAAAAGTCCTCGTCCAGCGGAAACGCAGTGTCTGCCCCCCCCCCCCCTCCCCCTGTTGCGCTGTGACACTTCGGCCAGTCCCCCTCGACTCCGTCATGCAAATGATCAGCAACGTTTACATGCCGCTTCTGGACGAAGAGTAACACTCATGATAGACAAATGATCTGCGATGTATCCTCTTACACTATGGAAGGTGGTTGAAGGATGGTGGAATAACGCGAAGCTCGTATGATACCGGAGGTCCACGTCTCGTCACAAAACATAGGGGTTGGAGGATCCCCCACTGTGTAATCCAGCACAGGCAGCGGTCTGTGGCAGATCTGACGCCACAGCACAATGCTGCTGCAGGAACAAGTGTTTCAGAGCACATCGTTCAAAGGCCATTGTTGAATATGGAGATCCACATCCCACAACCCCTACTTTTTCCTGTGTTATGATTGTGATGTATATTGTGTTGGTTCTGCTTGTTTTAACGTCTAAATCCAACTTTTCCGATGCGTAATCCGTCCTAATATTAATAAGGATTTTATGTGTTATGACGTAATTTACGGTGCATTTTCGGTCCTTTCAAAGTATACCTTAAAAAACAAGTTCATAAGGCTCATGTAAGTTAGATAAAGTGGGAATTAGCGAAGTTCGACGCCAGAAGGAACAGGACTTCTAGTCGGGTGAATACAGAGTTATAAACACAACATCAAATAGGAGTATTGCAGGACTAGGTTTAATAATGAGTAAGAAAATAGGAACATGGGAGAGCTACTACGAAAAGCATAGTGAACGCAAGTAGGCCGGCCGGCCCACTCTCCATTGTTGCCAGATGTATCCAAGATGGATGTGATGACGTCATCCAAGATGGCAGCCTGTAGACTTGGCAACAGCACATGATGTCATACAAGATGGCGGTCGTGACATCATTTAAGATGGCGGATCTTGACAGGGAAATAGGTATCCCTAGGAAGAGGTGATGGTTGGGTAACTTAGGTTAGTGGAGGTAGCCCAACTGGCCTATTTTCCCGCCATTTTCTGAGGTTAGTAGAGGTGTGTTGCATTGTCCTGATCGAATATGAAATTCCCCCCCCCCCCAATTGTCTGTGGGGGGGAGGGGAGGGGAGGGGGGGTTAGGTTAGTGGAGGTAGCCCAATTGACCTATTTTCCCGCCAAAATCCACCATCTTGAATGACATTACGACTGCCATTTTGGAAGACGTCATGGCCGCCATCTTGGATGACATCAAGCGCAGTTGTCAAGTCTACAGGCCACCATCTTGGATGACGTCATTGCCGCCATCTTGGACACATCTGGCAAATATGGAGAGTGGGGCAACGCTGGCGTAGTCCTCCTACCAATGCAGTATTATAGCCAAGATAGACACGAAACCCCCACTCACCACAGTAATACAAGTTTATATGCCAACTAGCTCGGCACATGATAAAGAGACTGAAGAAATTTATGATGAGATAAAAGAAATTATTCAGATAGTTTATGGAGACGAAAATTTAATAGTCATGATGGACTGGCATTCGACTGTAGCAAGCAGGTGAATATGGACTGATGGAAATAAATGAAAGAGGAAGCCGCCTGGTAGAATTTTGCACAGAGCATAATTTCACCATAGCTAACACTTGGTTTAAGAATCATGAAAGAAGGGCATATACATGGAAGAGACTTGGAGACACCAGAACGTTTAAGATTAATTATGTATTTAGAAGCAGGAGCTTTCGGATCCAGATTTTAAATTGTAAACATTTCCAGGGGTATATGTGGACTCTGGCCACAATTTACTGCTTATGAACTGTAAATTAAAAACAGAATAAATTGCAAAAAGTAGGAAATTAAAGAGATAGGACCTGGATAAACTGAAGGAATAGAGGTTGTTGACAGTTTCAGAGGGAGAATTAAGAAAAGTTTGACAAGATCTGGGGTAAGGAATACAGTTAAAGAAGAATGGGTAGCTTTGAGAAATGAAATAGTGAAGGCAGCCTAGGACCAAATAGGTAAAAAGACGATGACTAGCAGAAATCATTGGGTAACACACGATACACTGAATTTAATTGATGGAAGAAGAAAATATAAAAATGCAGTAACTAACTGAAGCATGTGAAAGTGTATACACACGTCCAAAAATGAGATTGATAGAAAGTCCAAAATTGCTAAGCACGAATGGTTAGAGGACAAATGTAAGGATTTAAAATCATATGTCACTAGGGGAAGGATAGATACTTCCTACAGCTAAATTATACAGGCCTTAGGAAAGAGGGAAGCTGCTGTATGAATATCAAGAGATCTGATAATAAACCAGCCATAAGCAAAGAAGGTAAAGCTGAAGATGGAAGAAGTATGCAGAGGTTGTATACGAGGCAGACGTACTTAAAGGAAATATTGCAGAAACTGAGGTCAAAGATGAGATGGGAGATATGATACTGAGGATAGAATATGACAGAGCACTGAAAGATCTAAGTCGACTCTAGGCCCAGGAGTAGACGTCATTCCGTCAAAACTATTAACTGCTTTGGGAGAGCAGCCATGACAAAACTGTTCCATCTGATGTGCAAGACGAATCAGACAGGCGAAATGCCCTCAACTTCAAAGAGAATGTAATCATTCCAATTCCAAAGAAAGCAGACACTGATCGGTGTGAATATTACGGAACTATTGGTTCAATACGTCATGGTTTGCAAAATATTAGCACGAATTCTTTTGAGAAGAATGGACAAACTGGTAGAACCCGACCTCGGGAAGACCAGTGTGGCGTCTGGAGAAATGTACGAACACGCTAGGCAATACTGACCCTACGACTTCTCTTAGAAGATAGGTTAAGGTGAGGCAAACCTGCGTTTATAGCCTTTACTTGAAATGTTACTGGAATACTCTCAAATTTTGAGGGGAGCAGGGGCCAAATACTGAGAGCGAAAGGCTGTTTACAACTTGTACAGAAACCAGACAGCAGTTATAAGTGTCGAAGGGCATGCAATGGATGCAGTGGTTGAGAAGGGATTGGGACAGAACTGTAGGTTATTCAATCTGTACATTGAGCAAACAGTACACTAAACCGAAGAAAAATTTGGAATACGAATTAAAGTTCAGGGAGAAGAAATAAGAACTCTGAGATTTACTGACAACACTGTAATTCCAGAGGCAGCAAAGGACTCGGATAAGCAGCTGAACGGAATCGACGGTGTCTTGAAAGGAGGACATAAGATGAACATCAACAAAAACAAAACAAGGATAATGGAATGTAGCGGAATAAAGTCAGGTATGCTGAGGGAATTAGGTTAGGAAACGAGACACTTATGAGAGTAGACGAGGATTGTTATTTGGGCAGCAAAATAACTGATGATGGCCGAAGTAGAGAGGATATAAAGTACAGACTGACAATGGCAAGAAAAGCGTTTTTGGAGAAGAGAAGTTTATCAACATCAAATATAGTCTTACGTATTGGGAAGTCTTTTCTGAAAGTCTTTATAAAGAGTGTAGTTATGTATGCAAGTGAAAGATAAACGATAAATCGTTTAGACAAGAACAGAATAGAAGTTTTTGAAACGTGTTGCTACAGAATAATGCTGAAGATTAGATTTGTAGATCATGTAACTAATGACAGGGTATGGAATGGAATTGGGGAGCAAAGAAATTTGTTGCACAATCTGAATAGAAGAAGGAGTCGATTGGTAGGACACATAGTGGGGGAGGGCGGGAGGTAAAAATCGTAGAGGGACACCAAGAGATGAATATAGTAAGGAGACTCAGAAGGATGTAGGTTGCAGTCCTCGGGGATGAAGAGGCTTTCGCAGTAGCACGGAGAGCTACATCAAACCAGTCTTTGGACTGAAGACCACAACAACAAACGAGGCTTATGTATCTTAGACTTGACAGTACCGAAAATTATATGCAGAATTATAATTAGGAAGGAAACTGTTTTCATGTGTTGAAGTCAAATACAGAGGACGCTGCATGTAGAAGAAGGTGCGGGAGGAGAAACTCTGTGCAGGTTATGTCCTCTTCATGCATTCGTACTTGTGGTCTTTTAATTAGTATGACAAAACATCTTATGTACATTGCATGTATCATATGCTGATTCATGACTGTTGGCCATATTTTATGTTTATCTTAAAGTATGTTTTGACAAGTAAAAGGGAAACAATTTTTAAATTTCATGATTGTAATTTGATTTATCGTAGTAAGTAAAAACTCTCTGATTGCCTCCCAAAGAAAATAAAATAAATTATTATCACTTCCGACTGTAAGAATTTTGGTGTTGCTGTTGTCCGAGAATGTCCAGTCCCCTTTGACAGCAATTATTGTAAAGCAGAACACCAGCTGAGAGCCGTTGGCTGTTATACGTGCCGAGCACGTAGCATTTCTGTCTCTGAGAAAAAGGGCTCACTCCCAAACCTCACTTCGTAATTCAGAACGGATAATGCTAGCGCATGTATGACGTGTGAGATGGAGTTAGAACTCATATTCAGAGTCCCCCAGAAAAAATGTATACACTCTCATGCTCTGTCGAGATATCGATATTGTCGTTCGATCTGAGTTACGAGTGTGTTGTAGTATGGTCTTTGGCTCTACAGATGTTAGTACTTTCATCTAGATATTGAGAAAATAAGATGGCTGGAGTACGCTTGACATTCGAGCAACGAAAATATATTGTGAAGTGGTTTTTCACGTTTGGTAATGCCGTTAAAGTGCAACGTTAGTGGAGGCTGGAGTTTGAAACAGAAACGCCAACCCGCCTAACAATTAAACGAATCATTGACAAGTTTGAGTTACGTGGAACGATTCGTGATATTCACAAAGGAAGATCATGAAGACAGCATATAGCTACGAGTCCTGCTTCGTCGGCTCTCGTGTTGGAAACGTTTGTTAATTCTCCGCAGAAGTCTGTTACGCAATGTGCCCGTGAAGTGGGGGTTAGCAGTACAAGTGACAAAGAATTCTGAAAGCTGCCAAGCGGGAAGTTTACATTCCACGATTACTGCTCACGATTAATGATGACGATCCTGATCGCCGAATGCAGTTTTACGAATGGCATCAACAGATGGTAATTAATGACGAACAATTTGTGACGAAGATAGTGTAAAAAGTGACGAGGCACAATTTAAACTTAATGGGACCGTGAATCGGCGTAACAGTGTTTAATGGACTCCAGAAAATCCCCATGTTTAGGTGGATAAAGCGGTCAATCTACCAGGGGTTCATGTGTGGTGTGGACTATCGTCTAGGGACTTAGTAGGACCCTGTTTCTTTGATGCTATCGTCACTGGAAGAGTGTACCTGGAAACGTTACGCACATCAATTTTACGAGGTTCACGTGCGCTTTATGGAGCTGATGAAGAGGTCTTCTACCAACAGGACGGGGCGCCACCATACTACCGCCTAGCCGTACGAGCTTTCCTGGATGACAATTTTTGGGACACTGGATTGGACGAAGAAGGGCCCATCGAGTTCGCTCCACGGTCGCTATATCTCACACCTATGGACTTTTACTTATGGGGAACTGTGCAAGATAATGTCTATCTACATAAGCCACGCACACCGGAGGAAGTTCGCCAGGAGATTACAGCGACTTGTGCAGCGATCTCCACTGTAACATTGATTGACGCAGTTGCGGCGTTCTGTTCGTCGTTCTGTTATGTGTATAGCGACCAACGGTGAATATTTTGAACATTTAAAGTAACCATGTGCTAAACTGAAGGTTGTACAACATGTGTGTCAATTATTAAATTAAAATAAACACATATGTAATGGATCAAATGGCTCTGAGCACTATGGGACATAACATCTGTAGTCATCAGTCCACTAGAACTTAGAACTACTTAAACCTAACTAACCTAAGGACATCACACAACACCCAGCCATCACGAGGCAGAGAAAATCCCTGACCCCGTCGGGAATCGAACCCGGGAACCCGGGCGTGGGAAGCGAGAACGCTACCGCACGACCACGAGCTGCGGGCACAAATACTTTTCGTTCTTTAAAGTGTGTATACATTTATCTGGCGGACTCTGTATAATAGGCTGAATCGCTAGCCATGTTTTCCCCAACTCTGAGCTTTCGGCAGTGTATTCCTTGTACGTGGCTAACCGATTCAAGCAATTTTTTACAATATTTCTGATGAAATATTTGTTATTGCGTATATGAAGTGTACCGAACAGTAATTTACATGTCTAGAAAAATTTAGAATGCCCTTTCTATGTAACAGATACACTGAAATGTATTATTACATGTATACAGAAATGTAGACTCGGAACTAGAGTATAGTTTTCAAATATTAAATATAATGAGTTAAGAACTCGGTACCGTACCATTATCTTCAAATATCGATGTTATGCATTAACATCCTGTGCTTGTTTATTAAATTTTGCTCGCATTCAGGCACTTGCAAAAGTGGTATTTATTTTTTAATCATATGTAGATATTTTAAGAAAAGTGTCACTATGAAGCCTCTTGAATTGCACTATGCATCCACTCAATTCCAGAAGTATGCTAATGTTGGCCTATTATTTTTTTAGGTCGTTACATAAATTTGTTCTTGCCCAGCAGCGAGGTTTCAGTAACCCCCCCCCCCCCCTCCCATCGCAACCACCACACACTCACACACACACCCCGCCCCTAAAATTTGGGTGTCTCTATTCGCTGTTATGAAATGTGTCCGTTATTAATACAAAAGTAAAACAGCAGCAGATTTGTTTACTGTTGAATTGTGACCAAAATTTTATTCTTTGAAAATTATATTACTTGTGCAGGTTCCCTTACAGTGACAAACCTATTACAATATGTTAACTATCACTCATCGTGCCATAACTACATAGGAAATGAGGTTAAGTGTTATTCAGTTTGTGTATGTACTTTCACAGTAACGTCGTCTAAATACATCACATTAAGTACTCCTTTCCATTATGCCAGTTGTTAAAATATGCCAGAAATCGGTAAATTTTGAGACGAACTGCTTCAGATCGACCGGGGGAAAAACGCAATTGTCTACAACTGGTTTCATGTCAATATCTACTGTTATAATGTACATATACAGTACACAATTGAGCGCTAGATTTTGGTTGCCAGTTGCCTCTGCGACAATTTATGGTCCATCTTTTTCTTCGTTCGGAATCATTTGGAAATCTAACCATGTAAAAGCCATTTTTAAATTTTTAGTGCATTTCACGAATGAGCGTACACCCATATTTAATCAGAAATCTTCATTGTCTTTCCGACTCCTATGTATACGAATATAAATATCCTATACTTTGGGGAAAACTTGGCGGGCAGTTTAGCTCGGGTTTAGGAATCTTAGATGAAATGTGTAGGCATATTTTCATTTATTAACATCTCTTTATTTCTAAAACACATTTGATTTTCAGTTGTTGCAGCAACCCCCGGTAATAACCAGTCGTACAATTAATTTTTTTCATTATTACGGTCTTTAACAATCTTAGTATTGTGTACACGACGTAATTTTTTGTCAGGCGATTTATGTAAACTAATTTGAACAAGTATTAACACTGCCAACTATTTGAATTGTATTGCGAGGGGCACTGCAGTCGAACTTGTATTATACCGGATGTAAGCCACTGAAATTTCTGAACTAATTTTGACTCTTCGATTAGTAGCACTGAGAGCGTTAGTCCACTCGATAGTAATTTTCTTTTAGTCTCACATAAAGAGAGCCAAACACAACAACTTACGAGCTGATTATGCGTCGCGGCGTCTTCAGAAGGCAGTGTAATGTCGGCCAAGGAAGCTGCGCGGTCAGCACGGCGCACTGTTACTAAAGGAGACCAGGTTCGATTCGTTGCCAAGACGCAGACTTTCACTGCTTGGTGACCCGGTGTTGTGTATTCTTCTTGTTCTTATCGCCGTAATTGGTGTTACCCTATTGAGATGGTTGTATGGGCACATCCCGAAAACCAATAATTGAGGGGGAAACAAAGTAGAAGGCAGCACGCTGGTAAAATTAGAACTTTTGTATTTCGCCTTGATGAAACAGACTTACTATTCCCCCACGCACGCTCTGCATTAGAAGTACATGTTCGGACAGGCGCGTGTAATCTGTATTAATACAAAGGGGAGAATGGAGAGGACGCTAGGATACTTGTTGTGATGAACATTGACTCTTGTTTCTGTCCGGATGCACAGGCTAATCACTCCGCAAACAATTAGCGCCTACCGCAATAGTGAATTCCATCGTATTGTTCCGCTGTAAAGTTGCTGAGTCCGGACAGTGAGATTAACAGACCTTTTTCTGGGCACAAATTTAATTGGGTGCATTTTTCAGGACACCTTTATCCACGTCTACACCTATATCGATACTTCTCAAATCACACTTAAGTGCCTGGCAATGTTCATCGAACCACCTTCACAATATTTCGCTATTATTCCAGTCTTGAACAGCACGCGAAAAAGAAACGAACACGTGTATCTTCCCGTGCGCGCTTTGATTTCCCTTTTTTTTATTATGACGATTGTTGCTTCCTATGTAGATCAGAGTCAACAAAATATTTTTGCATTCGGAAGAGAAAGTCGATGGCTAAAATGTCGTGAAAAGATTCCACCTCAACGAAAAACGCCTTTGTTTTGATGATGTACTCTCCAATCCTGCATCGTGTCTGGCATTCTCTCTCCTGTTTCGTGATAATACAAAACGTGCTTGTCTTCTTTGAACTCTCTCGATGTACTACGTTACTCCTATCTGGTAAGGACCCCAGACTGCGCATCAGTACTCCGAAAGAGGACGTACAAGCGTAGTGTATGCCGTCTCTTTAGTAGATATGTTGTAAGTGTTCTGCCAATAAAACGCAGTCATTGGTTTGCCTTTCCCACAACATTTTATAGATGTTCTTTCCTATTTAAGTTGTTCGTAATTGTAATTACTGGGTATTTAGTGAAATTTACTTCCTTTAGTTTTGAGGGTTTACTGTGCAACCGAAGTTTAACGGATTCCTTTTAGAACTCATGTGGATATCCTCACACTTTTCCTCATTTAGAGTCAACAGCCAATTTTTGCCACCACACAATTACATTGTCCACATCTTTTTGCAATTTGTTTTGATCTTCTGATGACTTTACTACATGATAAACGACAGCATCACCCTGTAAGACAATAACATCTCTCTAATGGACTGACCTGCTCAGAGTCCTGACCTGAATCCTACAGAAGAACACCTTTGGGATGTTTTGGAACGCTGACTTCGTGTCAGGCCTCACCGACCGACCATCGACACCTCTCCTCGGTGCAGCACTCCGTGAAGAATGAGCTGCCATTCTCCAAGAAACCTTCCCGAACATGGCTGAACGTCTTCCTGCGAGAGTGGAAGCTGTCATCAAGGCTAAGGGTGGGTCAACACCATATTGAATTCCAGCATTACTGATGGAGGACGCCAATAACTTGTAAGTCATTTCCAGCCAGGTGTTCAGATACTTTTGATCACATAGTGTATGTGAGACGTTGTATTGTCAAGCTGGTAGATGCCATCGTGCCAAGGAGAAACAAATTGCATCCATATTTGTGTTGATCCATTATGCCTTCCAGAATGACGAGATCACCCGCGCAATGCCCTCAGATTTGGACTATTCCGACGGTTGTTACATGGTGTTTGCTTTCCACGTTTCACGCCATATATGCCAACAGCTATTTATCTGATGGAGCATAAAACGTGACTCATCTGAAAACGTCACCTGTTGTCACTCGGTGGATGTTCAGCTGCGGTACTGGCTTATAAATTCCATCCTTCGTCGCTGATGAAAGGTGTTGGCATGGGTACATGAACCAAACGTCTGCTATGGAGACCAATTGCAGCGACGTTCGCGGAACTGTTGTTGAGGAGACGCTTTTGGTTGCCCCTTGATTCATCCGAGCGGTCAGTTTCTGAAAGTTCCACCTCTATTTCCACCTCTATTTGCCCATACATTTATTCCACAGCTGTCGCTGGCCCTTGCCACATATAGAGTCCTGCGTGCACCACGGTTGCCTCGGCGCCGGATTTGGATAGCGCCGTTTTGCCATGCACAGTATACCTTAACAACGGCGGCACGTGAACAAATTACAATCTTAGTCGTTCCGGAAATGTTTCCCCCTTGGCCTGAAATCCAATGACCATGCCCTTCTTGACGTCAGATAAAAAGCTCCGTTTCCGCGTTACGAGAAAGACTGCACTGGTTACGCACTCCGCCGGCATGCTATGTGTACCCACATTTCTAATGCTACCATCCGCCGTCTGTGAGCGTTTGTTGCACGTTTAGGTCAAACATAGGCAGCAGTCATATTACTGTGCTTGGACTGTGTAACAACCCTCTACTCGGTTCTACAGCATATGAAATCCTGTATCTTAATTTTGTGTGATACTGGCCAAAGACGTTTACGTTTCATCATAGGAAATCCAATCTGGAGTGAGGGCTTTTCCTAAAGCTTCCAAAAGTATTTACCATTTGATGAAAACTTTCCCAGGTGTCAATAAATGGCTCTGAGCACTATGTAACTTAACATCTATGATCATCAGTCCCCTAGAACTTAGAACTACTTAAACCTAAATAAACCTAAGGACAGCACACAACACCAAGTCATCACGAGGCAGAGAAAATCCCAGACCCCGCCGGGAATTGAACCCGGGAACCCGGGCGTGGGAAGCGAGAACGCTACCGCACAACCACCCCGGGTGTCAGACTACTCCCAGATTTGGGGAAAATTCATTCTATGGCCTGAAACTTTCCTAACTCTCGTGCTGTTTAGAAAGTCTTTCGAAACTCACATTAATAAGAGTGCCTTGCTCAATGACTACTGCTGTATCTCGCAGCTCATTTATTTCTCGGTAAACTACTCTCGACAGCCGGCCGCGGTGGTCTCGCGGTTCTAGGCGCTCAGTCGGAACCGCGCGACAGCTACGGTCGCAGGTTCGAATCCTGCCTCGGGCATGGATGTGTGTGATGTCCTTAGGTTAGTTAGGTTTAAGTAGTTCTAAGTTCTAGGGGACTGATGACCTCAGATGTTAAGTCCCATAGTGCTCAGAGCCATTTGAACCATTTGAACCACTCTCGACAGGAAATGATTACACACCTGACAAACCGACTCCCCGACTTCGGAAAGATACGATACATAGTTATCACAGGACAAATAAAACATCGAGAGAAGAATTATCGAATTTCAGTTTAATGTCAGTTAAATGTCATGGGTTTTAATCACTTCACTCACGCAACGTTAAAGTTTTCTGATTCGTTCTATCTTACTGGTGTATTCTAGAAGAAGGTTCAAATGGGAAATACGTCAGAAAGAAGGAGATCATTAAGGAATATTTCGAGGCAGACAATATTTTATTTAGTTCTACAAGCACAAGAGTAGCTGGTGATCGACATACTTGTTGATGAAGCACGATAATGTCGTAAGTCACTTCGGTTACTTATGTGTAGGATCGCTGTTCTAAAAATCGTGTGACAGTCCTCTTTCTCTACATCTTTAGGCACTGCCCAATCACGGCAGCATGAAGGCCTTCCTTCATTTTCTCGTTTATGTGCTGTCAGGTAGCACTGTATTTCAACAACGCTTTTGACGTCGTGGATCCATTTTGCGGGATCTTAGACGCATCATGTGACTCCAAGCTCTCCGTGTCCGAAAGAACACACTACATATGTGTAAGTAAGTGGAAGACGGCTAGTGATCTCTTCAGTGCAGGTGCACACCAAGCTGGAACTGTTACTGGAACCGACTTGATGCCGTGAGCAACGAGGCTAATGAGCAGGGACACTGGTGATACAGTGTGTGGTAAAGTTGACAATTCGGGTCTGACGGCAGGCGTGCTAGGGTAGTCCTCGCGGCTGCGGTGACCGCTGTGTCCAGAAGGCGTAGTGGGCCCACAGGCACCTAACTTCTTTAATTCCTTTGTGTCTTGACACGTTAATTGAATCTGGGAATATTTCCGTTGCAAAAGACATCGTTGATACCAACTCCCTCCATCGTCCTATAGTGCTAGAGGTCCGTCTCTGTCTACGAGACTTTTTTTAAGATAGTCCATGATAGTCACCATTTTTTTTTCTCTGGGAACAATCTACATGTTTCTCCTCTCCACCTTTACTTTCACAGACAGAGGCGTAGCTCTCGTCGAGCTTGTACGCCAAGGAAAATTTTGACTGGTTTACGTGCAAACGTTTTTACGACAATGACAACTTGTCAGCCACAAAAGGTGCACGCGTGTAGCAAAGCCAATTTACATCCCTTTAGCGAGAGAGTTTCACTTCAAAACGGCCAACTAGCCTTCTGGAGCTGCGTCATTAGTGTCGGCAGATAAAGATCACGGGGTGCCGCCCTCGACGGGCAGAAAGGTACTACGGAACTCTCATAGGCCACACCAGTGCGTCACCGCCGTAGCTCCGTCGCAAGCACTTTCACCCAGGCTGCTTAACTTTCGGTCGGCCTGACTCCTGACCCTCGCAGCGATTAGTCTTCAGTGAGGCCCCTCTCCCGCATCCAGAGTTCCCGCGAAAACGCTTCGCCGTTGTTTGTCGACGCCTCGCGCGCCGAGCCGGAGGGGATTGTGGGTAGGGGGGAGCGAAGAGGGTGGATGGGATGGCTTGCAGGTGATTGATGGGGAGCGGGGTCCCGTTCGCCAACTGGCCGGGGCTCACGCGACGGCCCACAGGTTGGCCAACCTCGTGCGTGAACTCCGCCGCCGCCGCCGCTGCTGTCGTCTCGGTTTTCACGCGCGTTCTCACTTTACGGACGCAGCCTGCTGCGGCATTGCCTAACAACACCGCTCCATCGAGTACTGGCGCACGGTCTAGTGGCGAACTCCACTTTCCGTCGCCATGCGTTCTTCGCGGCATTCCAGCACGACGCTCTGGCATTTAAGGTTGTGTGAAGCGTCGATGAGAGAAGTGCCAATAGCGACGGCAGTTGTCGCTGAAACACATGGTTTATATTTATATATACACATAGTTCAAAATAACCGGTACCTGAAATAACCAACTTTCTCCTTATTCCTATTACTTTCTATGATTACCACAGAAATCGAAAAAAGACTGGAAATATTTTGACTACCTCAACTCCAAGATACACAGAATCAAAATACGAAATTAAATATTCGAGCAAAAGAAAACTTGCCGACCGTTCTGGCCGAGCGGTTCTAGGCGCTTCAGTCTCGAACCGCGCGACCGCTACGGTCGCAAGCTCGAATCCTGAATCGGGCATGGATGTGTGTGATGCCCTTAGGTTAGTTAGGTTTAAGGAATTCTAAGTTCTAGGAGACTGAAGACCTCAGATGTTAAGTCCCATAGCGCTTGGAGCCATTTTGAATAATCAGTACTACAGAGTGAAAACTGGGGTTGGAGAACTCTGTTTTTCGTGTTAATTAGTCTGTTTTTAAGGGCTACAAACAGTAAAGGCATGTTATATAGACACAGGCAGCAGAGCAGCTGCTTTCTATTTTTATTGTAAAATATGAATGAACTGTTAAGGTTTACGTTTTCTCTATATACTGTGTCACAATTTGGTTGTGGCTGTGTCTGCTCCCCCCCCCCCTCTCCCCTTCCTCCCCCCCCACACCGTTTGTAAAGCAAATAGAGAGTTGCAAATCACTTCATATAATACTTCCAGGTTAGGGATGGAGCGATTCTGCAACACCGCTAATGCTGACAACGACAGTGAGAAACTACCATACACGCCAAATGGGGCAAGTCCTGTACACTGCATGTACGTATCTAACAGGGCATTCCATAAACTAATTGGTACACTATTGTCTCTGGAATGCTGTATACCATTGTCTTTCGATTGCTGTACCAATGGTTATGTAATGTGTTTTCTGTCGGCATCCATTTTCTACAACTCAATATTTGAAAACAATGCAAATTTTACGAACAAAAATTACTCGCTCTATAAAGAAGTGGTGGTTAAAACCGGCAAATTGTAACACTGCTGCTATGGAAATTTTTTTAACCTGTTATTACTAAAAAGCAAAAACACCTGTTACAAACGACACCAAACAAATACCGAAAAACATCGGCTATTGAGAACTAAAATACTGGTATCGGGTTTAACAGATCGTTTTTCCAACTCCTAAGTGCCAAACACAAATAATAAAGATAAAAAAACCAGACCAAATCTCTGTACCGAACTGGAACTCGAGCCCGATATCTTGGCCTTCGAGTGTAATATTTTATAGACATCTTTCGCAAAGCAAAAAGCAAGCAAAAAAATTTGCACGCAATTATGCTACAACAAGAGAAAACCTAACTATAAATAAGTAGCTGACGAGCTCAGAATTGCCTGTGTACTCATTTTGCCAAAAAATGAACTTTTTACAAATGTATACGTACAACTGCTTCGCCTGTCTACAACGTGATTTTGTAAAGGCCTCGATGCAACGCCGCTTCATACCTCCTTAGGGGCTACTGTTTTCGCCTACTGCCGTTTGCACTTCGCATTTGAAAGCTGCCAATAGCACTAATATCACTGCCAGGTGGGAGTGTCTTAGTAGTAAAGAATAGGTGTTTTAAGACTTCATGCATGATACGGCATTTTTTTACGCATCTCTCTATGTCGTCAATTTTCTACTGATGTATGTGTCATACAATGATATAATTTTGCAGGTACGTTCGGTGGCACACGTGGATAGTGTCTGCGAAATTAAGTGCGAATAGATTTAGTAGCACAGAAGTATAAATTTAACATCATGCATGATGCGAAATTTTTTCACGTTTCTCACTGTTTATGACCTCATATCTCTTGAACTGCGATGGACATGTGGCTCTTACCGCAACAGTGATTGTTGCTTGACAGTATGAGACTCGAACAAAATAGCCCGTGGTCTAGGGATCGCCGGCGCGGTAGCTCAGCGTGTTCTGTCAGAGAGTCTACGTACCCTCTGAAATAAAAAACTGAGTGTACGGATCAACGAACAACCCGGACGAGTTTCATTGGACGTCCGCCACGAACAAAGACAACGAACAAAATAAGAATTTAAAAAAAAATAAAAAAAGGGGGTAGCGTCTTTGATTCATAATCAAATGGTCTTCGGTCCCGGGTTCGATCCCCGCCACTGCCTAAATTTTGATAAATAATCAGCATTGGCGGCCGAAGACTTCCGGCATAAGAAGTCAGCCTCATTCTGAGGTGCAGGGCACTCTCTTGTCCTAGGGGTGGGAAATTGCCCCTAAAGGCGGAAGAATCAGCAATGATCAACGACATGAGGATGCAGAAGGCAATGGAAACCACTGCATTAAAGACACGTAACGTGTAGCCACAGGACATGTGGCCTGTAATTGAAGAAGTGTCATGATGATCTCTCCATTGGCAAAAGATTCCGGAATAGTCCCCCATTCGGATCTCCGGGAGGGGACTGCCAAGGGGGAGGTTACCATGAGAAAAAGATTGAATAATCAACGAAAGGATAACGTTCTACGAGTCGGGGCGTGGAATGTCAGAAGCATGAACGTGGTAGGGAAACTATCAAATCTGAAAAGGGAAATGCAAAGGCTCAATCTAGATATAGTAGGGGTCAGTGAAGTGAAGTGGAAGGAAGACAAGGATTTCTGGTCAGATGAGTATCGGGTAATATCAGCAGCAGTAGAAAATGGTATAACAGGTGTAGGATTCGTTATGAATAGGAAGGTAGGGCAGAGGGTGTGTTACTGTGAACAGTTCAGTGACCGGGTTGTTCTAATCAGAATCGACAGCAGACCAACACCGACAACGATAATTCAGGTATACATGCCGACGTCGCAAGCTGAAGATGAACAGAGAAAGTGTATGAGGATATTGAAAGGGTAATTCAGTATGTAAAGGGGGACGAAAATCTAATAGTCATGGGCGACTGGAATGAAGTTGTAGGGGAAGGAGTAGAAGAAAAGGTTACAGGAGAATATGGGCTTCGGACAAGGAATGAAAGAGGAGAAAGACTAATTGAGTTCTATAACAAGTTTCAGCTAGTAATAGCGAATACCCTATTCAAAAATCACAAGAGGATGAGGTATACTTGGAAAAGGCCGGGAGATACGGGAAGATTTCAATTAGATTACATCATGGTCAGACAGAGATTCCGAAATCAGATACTGGACTGTAGGGCGTACCCAGGAGCAGATATAGACTCAGATCACAATATATTAGTGATGAAGAGTAGGCTGAAGTTCAAGACATTAGTCAGGAAGAATTAATACGCAAAGAAGTGGGATACGGAAGTACTAACGAATGACGAGATACGTTTGAAGTTCTCTAACGCTACAGATACAGCAATAAGAAATAGCGCAGTAGGCAGTACAGTTGAAGAGGAATGGACATCCCTAAAAAGGGCCATCACAGAAGTTGGGAAGGAAAACATAGGTACAAAGAAGGTAGCTGCGAAGAAACCATGGGTAACAGAAGAAATACTTCAATTGATTGATGAAAGGAGGAAGTACAAACATGTTCCCGGAAAATCAGGAATACAGAAATACAAGTCGCTGAGGAATGAAATAAATAGGAAGTGCAGGGAAGCTAAGACGAAATGGCTGCAGGAAGAATGTGAAGACATCGAAAAAGATATGATTGTCGGCAGGACAGACTCAGCATACAGGAAAGTCAAAACAACCTTTGGTGACATTAAAAGCAACGGTGGTAACATTAAGAGTGCAACTGGAATTCCACTGTTAAATGCAGAGGAGAAAGCAGATAGGTGGAAAGAATACATTGAAAGCCTCTATGAGGGTGAAGATTTGTCTGATGTGATAGATGAAGAAACAGGAGTCGATTTAGAAGAGATAGGGGATCCAGTATTAGAATCGGAATTCAAAAGAGCTTTGGAGGACTTACGGTCAAATAAGGCAGAAGGGATAGATAACATTCCATCAGAATTTCTAAAATCATTGGGGGAAGTGGCAACAAAACGACTATTCACGTTGGTGTGTAGAATATATGAGTCTGGCAACATACCATCTGACTTTCGGAAAAGCATCATCCACACAATTCCGAAGACGGCAAGAGCTGACAAGTGCGAGAATTATCGCACAATCACTTTAACAGCTCATGCATCGAAGCTGCTTACAAGAATAATATACAGAAGAATGGAAAAGAAAATTGAAAATGCGCTAGGTGACAATCAGTTTGGCTTTAGGAAAAGTAAAGGGACGAGAGAGGCAATTCTGACGTTACGGCTAATAATGGAAGCAAGGCTAAAGAAAAATCAAGACACTTTCATAGGATTTGTCGACCTGGAAAAAGCGTTCGAAAATATACGAGGTGCATTCAAGTTCTAAGGCCTCCGATTTTTTTTCTAATTAACTACTCACACGAAACCGATGAAACTGGCGTTACTTTTCGACGTAATCGCCCTGCAGACGTACACAATTTTCACAACGCTGACGCCATGATTCCATGGCAGCGGCGAAGGCTTCTTTTGGAGTCTGTTTTGACCACTGGAAAATCGCTTAGGCAATAGCAGCACGGCTGGTGAATGTGCGGCCACGGAGAGTGTCTTTCATTGTTGGAAAAAGCCAAAAGTCACTAGGAGCCAGGTCAGGTGAGTAGGGAGCATGAGGAATCACTTCAAAGTTGTTATCAGGAAGAAACTGTTGCGTAACGTTAGTTCGATGTGCGGGTGCGTTGTCTTGGTGAAATAGCACACGCGCAGCCCTTCCCGGACGTTTTTGTTGCAGTGCAGGAAGGAATTTGTTCTTCGAAACATTTTCGTAGGATGCACCTGTTACCGTAGTGCCCTTTGGAACGCAGTGGGTAAGGATTACTCCCTCGCTGACCCAGAACATGGACACCATCATTTTTTCAGCACTGGCAGTTACCCGAAATTTTTTTGGTGGCGGTGAATCTGTGTGCTTCCATTGAGCTGACTGGCGCTTTGTTTCTGGATTGAAAAATGGCATCTACGTCACAACCGACGAAAAGAAAATCCCATTCATGTTCTCGTTGCGCGTCAACATTGCTTGGCAACATGCCACACGGGCAGCCATGTGGTCGTCCGTCAGCATTCGTGGTACCCACCTGGATGACACTTAGCATTTTCAGGTCGTCATGCAGGATTGTATGCACAGATCTCACAGAAATGCCAACTCTGGAGGAGATCTGTTCAACAGTCATTCGGCGATCCCCCAAAACAATTCTCTCCACTTTCTCGATCATGTCGTCAGACCGGCTTGTGCGAGCCCGAGGTTGTTTCGGTTTGCTGTCACACGATGTTCTGCCTTCATTAAACTGTCGCACCCATGAACGCACTTTCGACACATCCATAACTCCATCACCACATTTCTCCTTCAACTGTTGATGAATTTCAATTGGTTTCACACCACGCAAATTCAGAAAACGAATGATTGCACGCTGTTCAAGTAAGGAAACCGTCGTTATTTCAAGTATTTAAAACAGTTCTCATTCTCGCCGCTGGCGGTAAAATTCCATCTGCGTACGGTGCTGCCATCTCTGGGACGTATTGACAATGAACGCGGCCTCATTTTAAAACAATGCGCATGTTTCTATCTCGTTCCAGTCCGGAGAAAAAAAATCGGAGGCCTTAGTGCTTGAATGCACCTCGTAAAATGGTGCAAGCTGTTCGAGATTCTGAAAAAAGTAGGGGTAAGCTATAGGGAGAGACTGGTCCTATACAATATGTACAACAACCAAGAGGGAATAATAAGAGTGGACGATCAAGAACGAAGTGCCCGTATTAAGAAGGGTGTAAGGCAAGGCTGTAGCCTTTCGCCCCTACTCTTCAACCTATAGGAAGCAATGATGGAAATAAAAGAATGGTTCAGGACTGGAATCAAAATACAAGGTGAAAGGATATCAATGATACGATTCGCTGATGACATTGCTATCCTGAGTGAAAGTGAAGAAGAATTAAATGATCTGCTGAACGGAATGAACAGTCTAATGAGTACACAGTATGGTTTGAGAGTAAATCGGAGAAAGACGAAGGTAATGAGAAGTAGTAGAAATGAGAACAGCGAGAAACTTAACATCAGGGTCGATGGTCACGAAGTCAATGAAGTTAAGGAATTCTTCTACCTAGGCAGTAAAATAATCAATGACGGACGGAGCAAGGAGGACATCAAAAGCAGACTCGCTATGCCAAAAAAGGCATTTCTGGCCAAGAGAAGTCTACTAATATCAAATACCGGCCTTAATTTGAGGAAGAAATTTCTGAGGATGTACGTCTGGAGTACAGCATTGTATGGTAGTGAAACATGGACTGTGGGAAAACCGGAACAGAAGAGAATCGAAGCATTTGAGATGTGGTACTACAGACGAATGTTGAAAATTAGGTGGACTGATAAGGTAGGGACTGTGGAGGTTCTACGCAGAAACGGAGAGGAAGGGAATATGTGGAAAACACTGATAAGGAGAAGGGACAGGATGATAGGACATCTGCTAAGACATGAGGGAATGACTTCCATGGTACTAGAGCTGTAGAGGGCAAAAACTGTAGAGGAAGACAGAGATTGGAATAGGTCAAGCAAATAATTGAGGACGTAGGTTGCAAGTGCTACTCTGAGATGAAAAGGTTAGCACAGAAGAGGAATTCAAATAACTCTGGAACTTTATCCACAAAATTTATCTACGCTTACCTTTTACTTATTGTGCATGGTCTCCTTCGGAATACTCTCCTCCCCAATTGATTCACCGCTCCCAAAGCAATTTTCACTTCCGAAAGCAGTCTTGGTACGGGTCTTGCTGGACCGCGCGAAGCTCCGTCTGCGGATTTTGTTTTATCTTGTTATCGTTGCAAATCTTCGTCCTTTCAGTGCGCCCTCGTTAGCTGAGTGGTCAGGGCAGTGAAATACCATGCCAAAGGGCTCGAGTTCGATTCCCAGCTGGGCAGGAGATTTTCTCCGCTCAGGGGCTCGGTGTTGTGTTGTCCTCATCATCATTTCATCTCCATCTCGGACGCGCCGGTCGCCCAATGTGGCGTCGAATGCAATAAGTACTTGCCCTTCGCGGCCGAACTTCCCCGAATGGGGGACTCCCGGCCCACAATGCTGTACGCTCATTTCCTTTTTTCGTCCTTTCAATTAGGTTTTCAACTTTGGAAATAAAAAAAAGTCCGTAGGGGCCAGGTCTACAGAGTACCGTGGATGAGGCATCAAAGTGTTTTCGTTTTTTGAGCAATAGTTGTTCATCAATAGTTTTGAACGTGCGGGTGCGTTATCGTGATGCAAAAGCCATGAATTGTCTCGCCACATTTCAGGCCGTTTCCTTCTCACATTTTCTCGCAGGCAACGAAACACGTCCCGATAGTACCATAGATTAACTCTTTGTCCCTGTGGCACGAATTCGTGACGAACTGATCCTTCAAAGTCAAAGAAACCTATCAGCGGACTTTGATATTTGACATGACCTGACGAGTTTTTTTTGGTCTTGGAGGACCTTTCCCGACCCATTGAGAAGACTGAACCTCTGTCTCAACATCTTAACTGTCAACATATTGACTGTAAATCCTCGTCTCATCATCAGTTATGATTCCGTTCAGGAACATCTCGTTCTGCTCTTTTGTCAAAAACTGACGTATTGAGCCCGTGGCTGTGTACAAAATACAGGTTGAGTCTTACACAGAAGATTACAGCAACCACCCACTTTTTATAATGCTATTTATTTACTTAAATAGCGCCGTTACCGGTTTAGAACCGGTAAGTTCATCTTCAGGCGACTAGTTCATGTTTTACATTACATTTTGAGTTTTATTTCCCCTTCTGACGAAGTTTCCTTGGGGTGGTGATGCCCTACAACCAATACAAGATGTGAGACAGCGTTCTTTTAATCGTATTGTGCCTCACGACGATCTTAAGTGATGTAAACAAATTATTAATATTAAATGGAAGATGTTTCGGTTACTTACAATGAAGAATCCGCGCCATTAGGCTCCAGTGCAGGTTGCTCTTCATCTTCATTGTAAGTAACCGAGACATCTTCCAAATGTGTGTGAATTCCTAAGGGACCAAACTGCTGAGGTCATCGGTCCCTAGACTTACACACTACTTAAACTAACTCGAATCTCTGGTGGAGGAGTCGCGCAATCCGTGAATGGCGCCTCAAACAGCGCGCCGCTGAGCATCTCCGTGAAGTTCCTCACTTACTTCATGAACCTGTAACGAAACGACCTGCTCTTCTTTCTGTTTCATCTATTAATCCTATCTCGTACAGATCCCACACTGACAAAAAATATTAATGGTAGAACGAGTGTTTTGTAATCTACTTCCTTTGTTAATGGACTACACTTCCTGAAGATTTTTGCAATGAATCTCAGTCCGACGATTAATTTTAGGTAGTCGCTGCATTTTAGATCATTCCGTTCGCGCGTTCCTAGACGTTTTATGAAAGCAGCTGCTTGCGGTAATTGTTCTGCAATAGTGTAGTCATACAGTAATGGGTCTTAATGTCCATCTACACGCGATACGTTACATCGGTTTGTGTTGTGGGTTAATTGCCACTCCCTGCAACCAAGCGTCGACCATCTGTAGGTCTTCCTACATTTCGCTACAGTTTGCAGGCGTTGGGATTCCTCTGTATACAACATCATCCGCGGAAAGCCCCATACAACTTCCGACATTATCAACTACGTCTTTTATCTAAGGGCGAAAAGCAATGGTCCTTTAACACTCCATTGGGGCACTCTTGAAGTTAATTTTGAGTGTGAGAACTTCTCTCCGTTGATAACGACATTCTGTGTTCCATTTTCTAGAAACTCTTCTGTCCAGTCACACAACTGCCCAGCATTCCGTACGCTCGCATTTCGTTCATTAGGCGGCAGTGCGAACTGTATCGAACACTTTCCGGAAGTCAAGGAACACCTCACCTACATGGGGGCCTGCAAATACCTCTTTGTGGGAGTCGTGGACGAACAGAGCCACTTGGCTTTTAAACGATCGTTGTTTTCGGAACCCATGTTGAGTCCAGCAGAGGAGATTTACGGTCACCAGAAATGTACAAGCCGGCCGTTGTGGCCGAGCGGTTCTAGGCGCTTTAGTCCGGAACCGCGCTGCTGATACGGTCGCAGGTTCGAATCCTGCCGCGGGCATGGATGTGTGTGATGTTCTTAGGTTAGTTAGGTTTAAGTAGTTCTAAGTCTAGGGGACTGATGACCTCATATGATGTCCCATAGTGCTCAGAGCCACTTGAAGAAATGTGCAAACAAGTGACCATAAAAGAAGTTCAAAAATTCTATAACAGACCGACTTCAGAGAGATTGGCCTACTGTTTTGTCGGTCTGTTCAACGGTCTTTCTTGAAAACAGGAGTGGCCACGTTCCTTTCCAACCATTAGTAACGCTTCGCTCCTACAGAGACTACGGTACACCGCTGTTACAGAGGAGCAACTTCTTTCTCGTTATCTATATAGAATCGAAATGGTACCCCGTCAGGTCCAGTGTCATTTCCTCGGTTGAGCGATTTCATTTACTTTTCTGCCCCTTGATCAGTTAATACGATATCTGCCATCCTGTCGTTCATGCGACGGTTTAAAGGAGGAACTGCAATGCAGTCTTCCTCTGCGAAACACTTTTGGAAAAAGACGTATAGTTTTCCGGCCATTATGCCATTATTTCAGTGTTATGATGGTCCCATTGTGTCTGGACAGATGGCTTAGATTCATTTGCTGAGTTAACGTAAGGGCAAAACTTCTTACGGCTTTCTACCAAGTCGGTAGATAAAATTTTCACTTTCGAATTCGTTGAACGCGTTACGCATTACCCTCCTTAGGAACATTTTTAGGTTTTTGTATGTCACTTTTGTTCCTCATCAGATTTTTTTACCTTTTTCCTTTTCCTCCTCCCCCAGTTTCTTGTCGTTGTCCGTTGATCACTTCTTCTCTGGTGGCCTCCACCAGATCATGATTGCGCAAAACAACTTATTTTAAATTTGCACTGAATGCACTTCCTGCCGTCACAAGGATCAAAATAACCTAGTGGGGAAAAATTCGTAGGCTGCTTCTGCCTGAAAATCTTGGAAATATCGTTCCTACTGCTACCACACAGCCTGACGAAAAAGTGAAGCACCCAAAAGATTGGTCGGAGGTCAACGCAACATCGTAGACGTACACTACATCAGCGGGCATCTGAATGATTAGTTAAACGATTCTAGTTGCAGTTCTTTTTGACGGGTAGAACGATTACCAAAGTGCATTGTTGTTCTTCGTGTTTAGAATTTTAACAGGCTTTCTAGTCGTATAAGAACAACGACAGATGCTCTGTGATCTCTGAAAGACCCAGAGATGCTACGAACTCGCGTGAGACAGAGTTATCTGACGGAGTCAGAAATGGACCTCACTCTGGTTCTTCATATGAGTTCAGGCTAGTCAAATCGTTCATTTTCAATATTTGTGAGACATTCCAGACAGTGGCCCGATGCTGTAGTACTTGGGAACAAGACGGCAGGGACATTCGTCGTCGAAGTTCCAGTGGCTATGTCTGACCCATATAGGGCGAATCGCCGTATACTGCACCAGGTACATCGTAACTCCTTGACATCTCTGCCTGCTATCCGAGAACAAGTATTGGAGCCCGTGCAACATTCTGTCATTCCGCACCATTGGTCAGAGACTAGCAACTGTCACACTGTGCAGGCTGAGTCTGGAGTGGTGCCGTGACAGGGAAGCATGGACTGCTGATGAATGGCGTCGCAACGTGTTCAAAGGTGCTTCGCGGATCTGAACTAATGTGGGTGACCGACGACGGCGAATATGGAGGCTATCTGGTTAGTTAGTTTATTAGTTCAGTTTACAGGATATGTATACGTAATTAGTGATAATAACAATGAACACATCATTATTTTTAGTCTTGCTCACTCAGTCACGCTTTTCTTTTAACTGGCTGCCTGTTTTAAGTAAAAATGTAATAAAAGTTGTTGTCCAGGAGAAATGATTTGAAATTGGATTTAAAACTTACTTCGCTCCTTTCAGACATTTTACGTTATCGGGAAAATGATCAAAAACATTTGTTCCTCCAGAATTAGCTCCTTTCCGAGTCACATCCTGCTTTGATAATGAGTAAAATAGATCATCTTTCACTCTAGTGTTGTAGGTACAGACATCGTTGTTCTCAAATTGTGATATTTATGATGAATTTCACTATCGAATATATATACTGTGACGGCGCAATTAAAATGTATAGTTCCTTGAAGAGTTCCGAGGGTGAACACCGCACTTCATTCTTACAACTCGCTTTTCTGCAACTCGTACTTCCTTCCTAAGCGGTGAGTTACCGCAGAACGCAAAATATATCAAGGGGCTGATACGTCTGTTTCCGAAATTAGCAATTATAACAAGAATAAAAGTAGCTGAAGTGAATGTAGTGTGTGTTTTTTTTTTTTTTTCAAAATTTAGGGAGGGTCCACTTCAGAGAACCGCTTAATAATTCTTGTGTTGCTTTCTCTTTAATGGGATTTACTATAGCGCTAATATCGTCTGCAAAAAGTACTGGTTTTGCTTGTTGTAAGGTAAGTGGAAGGTCGCTGACATATATAAGAAATAGGAGTTAACCCCTTTGTGTTTTCTTTTTTTTCCCAATCATTAAAATTTTCTACCTTTCCTATACGGTCTGAATCACTCAAGACAACCTTTTGCACTCTGTTAAGTATGATTTAGACGAGCTATGGGTAATGCCATCAAATACGTAAGACTTGAGTTTTTCTAATAGGGTGTCATGATTTACACAATCGAAGGCCTTGGAAAGATCACAAAAAGAAATACCAACTGGCTATATATTACTATGTAAAGCTTGTACTGTTTGATGAGTGAATGTATAAATAGCACACTCAGTTGAGCAGCCCGTCTGGATTCCAAAGTTTGATGTGCTAAGAAAACTGTTTCCACCTGAATGTGTGACTACTCTTGAGCACGTTATTTTTTCCAATATTTTGGAAAAAAGATGTCACTAAGGAGGAGGAGGGAGGAGGAGATTAGTGTTTAACGTCCCGTCGACAACGAGGTCATTAGAGACGGAGCGCGAGCTCGGGTGTGGGAAGGATGGAGAAGGAAATCGGCCGTGCCCTTTCAAAGGAACCATCCTGGCATTTGCCTGTAGCGATTTAGGGAAATCACGGAAAACCGAAATCAGGATGGCCGGAGACGGTATTGAACCGTCATCCTCCCGAATGCGAGTCACTAAGGAAACTGGATGACAATTGTTAAGTCTGTCTGGGAACCTTTGTAAATGACCTATGGTCACGGCTGGTAGCGATTGAGGGAACTCGGACGACACAACGGTACTCGAAGAACCTTCTGCGTCTTCATCTGTTACTTCTCATATGAGAATATCCTAGCGCCACTGTTCAACAGGACGTTGCTCGCTCACACATGGCACGTGTTTATGAAATGTCGGCGTGATGTTCTTTTATTCCCGTGGCCATCAAGGTCACCCATCTGTCCCCAATGAAACATGTCTGGAACCGTCTCGGATGTCAAATTCGTCCCAGTGCCAGCATCGAAGATATAAAATGATCAGTTACAGCAATTATGAGCCAACTTTCCCCAGGAAAGGGCACAAAGGCTCTATGTGACCCTTTCCAACCGGACCAGTGAATAGGTCCAAGCCAGTGTAGTGCGACGTCATACTGCCAAGTTCCAAAAAAATGGTTCAAATGTCTCTGAGGACTATGGGACTTAACTTCTGAGGTCATTAGTCCCCTAGAACTTAGAACTACTTCAACCTAACTAACCTAATGGACGTCACACACATCCATGCCCGAGGCAGGATTCGAACCTGCGACCGTAGCGGTCGCGCGGTTCCAGACTGTAGCGCCTAGAACCGCTCGGCCACTCCGGCCGGCGCCAAGTTCCAGTTTAACTCGATTTTGTAATGACCGAAATGAGATCTCACACTCTCCAGAACGCAGAAGTTTCATTTAATGTCCTCCTCTTCTTGTAGATGCTTCACTTCCTTTGTCAGGCAGCATATTTTCTTTATGTGTCGTGTTTTTTGAGGTTGATATACGAGCTTTTGAAATTACAGTTCCATATCACTCAATGACATTTGGTTTGCACTTTGCTTAAGTGCAACACTTTATTCTTTATTAGACAAATAATATGATAATCTGTAATCACTTCACAATCTATTGTTACAGTCAACTTCGGGCCGTCAACGAATATAGAACAAACCAAGAGAATACTCCAGATAGTTCAGAGTCAGTAATTAGTAGAACAACAATGTAAAATGTAGTCCAGTTGAAATCCAGTAAACAGCCAGGCCGCCAAAGTTCGGTGTAGGTGAGCAGCGACTTAACACACAGCACGATTTGAAGTATCTTGCAACTACCCAGGTGGAGGATTCTCTCTGTGGCTTAACGTCAGCTGCCATATGAAGGGCTTATTTCAATAGTGATACAAGTCCTCTTTTGTTCGTTGTGAGATACAGTACTTAAGTTAAATGAACGCTGAAAAATCTGCAGTTGAGATACCAGAAATATTCAAGCATATGGCTTCTTGCTAGAGGCGAACCTTTCTCTCTGTTTGTTTGGACCATTAATGTCAGAAGCATTATAGACAGAAAAGTGGAGGTAATGGACTTGTACCACTATTGAAATAAGCCCTTCATATGATGACCCACTGGTGCCTCGAACTGACCAATGGACTGTCGTTCATAGCAAACTGCACAGTATGGACTGTCGGATGAGAGAGGTACAGAAATTTGTCCACTAACGATCAGTATGATGATCGTAATAGAGGCATACTTGCAGCGACGTAAGACATGGTAAACAATGTTGTCAAAAGTATCACTGACTGGTTTTCTACGAACGGTCTCACGCTGTTTCAAAACCAACAGATTCACTTAAGTATATCTATAGGTACAGCATCAAAGATAAGTGAACACATAATGAGTAAATTGTAAACAGGGTCGAAGCTTCAAAATTTTTAGATGTACGTACTGATGGGAGTGTAAATGATGAGAGTGTAAATTGGAAGGAGTACGTTCTGGAATTCCTAAAACAAATTACTTCAGACAAATTTGCTCTTAGAATTATCGCAAACCTAGGGGAGAGGTGAATTACTAAGTTGACATATTCTGCATGTTTTCATTGAATAATGTGGCATGAAAATAAAGTGTCCATTGCTCAGAAATGTGATGCAAGAATAATATATTCTCACCCACAATCATTTCATAGATATTTGTTTAAGTAGTTATGCGTTTTGACTGCTGCCTCAAGGCATATTTTTTCCCTAGTGAAGTTTGTTGTAAATAATTCACTGCAGTTTAAAAGGAACTATGAGTACATAATCACAATACCAGAAGAAAGAAGGCGTTTACTAGCCCTATTCCACATTAAGGTCGTCCTTAACACGAAAACGGGTGAATAACGCTACAGCTAATTTTTTTGATCTCTTACCCGATGATATAAAGCTTCTGACAGAGTGCAAAGCAAAATTTGAAAATCCTATTCCGTAGAAGAAGATGATTAGTAGGAATTACTAAATTACATCTGTATATTTAACACAAAAAAGAACCTCAGCATGTAACCATATTTAGAAAATAATCTTATTTATGGATTTTTTCGTTACTTATTGACAGAAAAACTCCATGTTTAAGGCTGAATAGCAGGTACACTATTTCTGTTCTACAGTAGAATAAAAACAGTGAGCTTATTATTCAGCATCAAATACAGATTACTCTGTTATTTGACTCTAAAATGACCTGTGCCATATCATTACGATTTATGATGCATGAAAAATGCAACTACCTAATGATTTTTTTGACAACCCCGAATATGGGAATGGGACAACAGTTTTACGATGGTCAGCCAAAGAGCACCTGCAAGGCACTTCAGTTCGTGCTTTCTTTAGGCCGGTTCACACACGCCAGTGATGTGACAGTGCCGTGACCGCCCCGTTACACTGCCGACGTGTTTGAAGGAGTTGTTCTAGGAATCTAAAGGGCAGTCTTCACGCTCGCCCGTGGCGTTACGGTGACCGTGACAGTGCAAACCGTGATCCCGCCAGCGCCGGACCGTTATCGCTGTATTTCTTGCGGCCGATATTTTCTCACCTCACGGCTGTGGCACGGTCAGGTGCTGTGTTGTCGAGCAGTAATTTATCATCATAAATATGAATGACGAAAAACTTATTGAACAAATGCACAACTGGGTTGTACGATCTCTGAAATCCCAAATACATGGACACAGAGTTGACGAATACACTCTGGAATATAATAGTTGCGGAAATTAAAAGAACTGGCAAGTACATACGTGTATATTCCTAATTTTACGTCACTGAATAAAAACAGCTACGTAAAAGATTATTGTTTGAGAGTATTGGCTATAGCTGTAACATTTGCTTTCCTTATGCCCCGGCATCAGTAGGAATAGTTACATTCAGTGTCTACAAGATGTACCAAAATTGCGGAGAAAGTCTTTATGAAATAAAAGAATAGTGGTACGGTGTATGAAGGAGCCTGAATAGAAACGTGTTTCCCATCAAAAGCTTCTATAAAGTTAGGAAAAATGCCACATTTCATAACAGCCTCGTCGATGTTTTTTTACATTTCTTATGACGGAGTAGCTATCAATTCGTCCATCATATTGTCAGTAATGGTCGTGGGGGTTACTCGTACGATATTGGGAACGGTACTACGCCGCATGCGTTTACTATATGGAATAGTATTTAGCGAATCTCCCGTGGCCAAATATCTGAAAAGGTAGTTGAGATATATCAAACAAAGATTTCACAGACGGTTGTAGCCGTAATGAATCAGGATAACGCGAAACAGAAGAAAACACCCAAAACTATTAGCAGTAGCCAATAATTATTAATGCTGATTTCATATTTTTGATTACCAATAAGCTGTCAAAGTTTGTGTTACTTATATCACATACCCTTAACAACAAGCAAACGGAGAGATGTTCTCTTGGTGTGATGGCTTTTCTCGAGTGTGTATTTCCCATTTTCAGAAGAGCTTCCTACTTGTTCCATAGTAAGTTCAAAAAATGGCTCTGAGCACTATGGGACTCAACTGCTGAGGTCATTAGTCCCCTAGAACTTAGAACTAGTTAAACCTAACTAACCTAAGGACATCCATTCCCGAGGCAGGATTCGAACCTGCTACCGTAGCGGTCTTGCGGTTCCAGACTGCAGCGCCTTTAACCGCACGGCCACTTCGGCCGGCTCATAGTAAGTTGAATGAATTTTCTTACATTCTGAAATATTCGTAGTACTTTGCTCCTTCGTCTGTCAGCTAAGTGTACAGATTGGCAAATTCCTCTTCCGTTGCTCTGTTTTCTTACTGCTAACGAAGTCACTTTGCTACTCGCTTATGCCTTTCGTGACCTGACTGTTCACTGGATTTAAACCGGATAACGTTTGGCACTGTTATTTTACGGATTGCTGAAGGATTTGCTTGACTTTGATCTGGAATATTCTATTGGTGCCGGCCGGTGTGGCCGAGCGGTTCTAGTCGCTTCAGTCTGTAACCGCGCGACCGTTACGGTCGCAGGTTCGAATCCTGCCTCGGGCATGGATGTGTGTGATGTCCTTAGGTTAGTTAGGTTTAAGTAGTTCTAAGTTCTAGGGGACTGATGACCTCAGATGTTAAGTCCCATAGTGCTCAGAGCCATTTGAACCATTTTATTCTATTGGTACGTCCTACACTGAAGAGCCAAAGAAATTGGTACGTCTGCCTAATATCTTGTGGGGCCCTGCGAGCATGCAGACGTACCGCAACACGAAGTGGCATGGACTCGACTAATGTGCTGGAGGGAACTGACACCATGAATCCTGCAGGGCTGTCATAAATGCGTAACAGCTGAGATCTCTTCTGAACAGCAGGTTGCAAGGCATCATAGATCCGCCCAATAACGTTCATGTCTCGGGAGTTTGGGGGCCAGCGGAAGTGTTTAAACCAAGAAGAGTGTTCCTGGAGCCACTCTGTAGCAGTTCTGAAGGTGTAGGGTGTGGCACTGCCCTGCTGGAATTCCCCATGTCCGTCGGAATGCACAATGAACATGAATGGATGAAGGTGATCAGACAGGATGCTTACGTACGTGTCACCTGTCAGAGTCGCATCTAGACGTATCAGTGGTCCCATACCACTCCAACTGCACACGCCCCACACCACTACAGAGCCTCCACCAGCTTGACCAGTCCCCTGCTGACAGGAGTCCATGGTTTCATGAGGTTTTCTCCATACCTGTACACGTTTATCCGCTCGATACATTTGAAACGAGACACGTCCGATCAGGCAACATGTTTCCAGTCATCAACAGTCCAATGTCGGTGTTGACGGGCCCAGGCGAAGCGTGAAGCTTTTTGTCGTGCAGTCATCAACGTTACACGAGTGGGCCTTCGGCTGAGAATGCCCATATCCAAGAGGTTTCGTTGAATGGTCCGCACGCTGACACTTGTTGATGGCCCGGCACTTAAACCTTCAGCAGTTTGCTGAAGGGTTGCACTTCGGTGACGTTGATCGGTCTCTTCAGTCGTCATTGGTACCGTTCTCGCAGGATCTTTTTCCGGCCGCAGCGATGTCGGAGATTTGATGTTTTACCGGGTTCCTGATATTCCCGGTACACTCGTGAAATGGTTGTACGGAAAAATCCCCACTTCATCGCTACCTCGGAAATGCTGTGACCCGTCGCTCGTGCGCCGACTGTAACACCACGTTCAAACTCACTTAGTTCCTGATAACTTGTCATTGTAGCACCAGTAACCGATCTAACAACTGCACCAGACACTTGTAGTCTTATACAGGGTGTTACAAAAAGGTACGGCCAAACTTTCAGGAAACATTCCTCACACACAAAGAAAGAAAATATGTTATGTGGACATGTGTCCGGAAACGCTTACTTTCCATGTTTGAGCTCATTTTATTACTTCTCCTCAAAGCACATTAATCATGGAATGGAAACACACAGCAACAGAACGTACCAGCGTGACTTCAAACATTTTGTTACAGGAAATGTTCAAAATGTCCTCCGTTAGCGAGGATACATGCATCCACCCCCCGTCGCATGGAATCCCTGATGCGCTGAGGCAGCCCTGAAGAATGGTGTATTGTATCACAGCCGTCCACAATACGAGCACGAAGAGTCTCTACATTTGGTACCGGGGTTGCGTAGACAAGAGCTTTCAAATGCCCCCATAAATGAAAGTCAACAGGGTTGAGGTCAGGAGAGCGTGGAGGCCATGGAATTGGTCCGCCTCTACCAATCCATCGGTCACCGAATCTGTTGTTGAGAAGCGTACGAACACTTCGACTGAAATCTGCAGGAGCTCCATCGTGCGTGAACCACATGTTGTGTCGTACTTGTAAAGGCACATGTTCTAGCAGCACAAGTAGAGTATCCCGTATGAAATCATGATAACGTGCTCCATTGAGCGTAGGTGGAAAAAACTAAAATGAGCTCTGTATATACCCCCAAATCGAATTCAAGTTAAAGGAAATGGACCGGAAAATTTTCCTCGTGGTGTGGAACTGCGATTTACGGCGCTATGGGTCATCAGCTTTCTCTGAAGCCACTGTGCGTCGCCGCGGCTGGGAATCGTGTCTGGGGATTTCAGTGGCAGCGGCCGGGGCCGCACCTGCCGGCGCCGCCCGACACGACGTCCATGCGATCACGAGCTGGCCGCCGCCGGGCTTTCACAAAGCAAAACTGCGTCACTGCTTTCACTCACCTCGACTCACCTTTTACCTCCCGTTCCGTGATTCCAGCTGCTGTTTTGTACCACCTCGAGGAAACCGTGCGTGGGAATACGAATCGGCTACCTTCACTCGTGACTCGTAGTTGCGGATGTCGAGGGAAAAAAAAGGGACACCGACACTTCGGCTGGAGTGTTCATACTTGAAGTAGAGAACTGTTTGAAGGATCACATCTTTGAAAAATACGCCTTTTGCTCTATAATGAACCTTTCATTCTGCGGCGGAGTTTTCGCTGTATTGAAAATTCCTGACAGATTAAACGTGTGAAGCGGAGCGGAACTTCAAACCGGAGCCTTTCGTTTCGCGCGCAGCGCTGTTACCGACAGAGCTACACATCACGGCTAACGACCTTCGCCCTCACAAATGCAGTTCTCCGCCACTTTCAAAACTTCGAAGACGCTGTTCCTCACACTTTGCTGGAGTAGCGCTCTTGAGGATACCTAGAAGAAATGTCTTAGCCTAGGGGCAACTTTGTAACCCGTGCAGATATATTTGTAAAACTGACGTTTTGTGGGTCGGACGTGCGTCGTGCCGACATAATTCAATTCGTATTACTATTTACCGCACAAGGCAAAGCTCCGTGTTCGAGTCTCGGCCTTGCACACATTTTTAACCGGCCAAGAAATTTCATCTCCGATCCTCTCTTCCGTAGTATAATGCGTATCAAGTAAAAATCGCGAACCAAGTGCACCCGTTAACTACTTCGTAAATGGAAATAAAAAGCATACTTCGAATGCCGCGATCGCAGTGTATACACATTTATTGTTCCAAGATGAGTGATTCAACACTTTTATACACCCATCATCTGATTTTATTGAACTTGTTATAAAACTGCCATGTTACATTACACAAAGTCAGAGCATAAAATCCACTCCTCATGTAAACACATCTTGATAAATGGCTCTGAGCACTATGGGACTTAACTTCTGAGATCGTCAGTCCCCTAGAAGTTAGAACTACTTAAATCTAACTAACCTAATTACACCACACACATCCATGCCCGGTGGCAGAATTCGAACCTGCGACCGTGGCGGTCGCGCGGTTCTAGACTGTAGCGCCTAGAACCGCTCGGCCACTCCGGCCGGCCATCTTCATAAAAATTCAGTTGATAAATGCACACAGGTCACAAAATTCCCGTACCATCCACACATACCGGCGGCGAACATGACTCTTCCAAGCGTGCCTCACTGTACTACGCTGCAGGCGGAATGTCATCATAGTGGCGGCAGATCCGCTAGGAAGTTACTTATCTCGCAAGTGTTCTACAAGCTAAATGACCACGTGCTGTTGTTGCAAGCGCACAGTACACAAGGCAAGCTGGTGGGCTTGTAACCACAACAAGTGATCATTTAGCCTGTACTACACACGCCATCAAGGGGCGAGATAGTTGAATTTGTAGCGAATTTACCGCCTCTGTGTTAACACTCCGCCTACTGCGGAGCGCTGTGCGGCAAGCTTGGAAGCGTCAGTTCGCTGCCAATACGCATGGATGCTGCTAGAATTGTATCAACTGTGCGCATTTATCAGCTGTGTGCATTACAAGATATGTATATATGAGAAGTGCCTCTTTCGGTTTGACTTTATGTAAAGTAACATGTAAATCTTTTTAACAAGTTTTATAACATCATATGATGGCAGTACGACTGTTAAAACCAGTCATCTTGGAACAATACAAGTGTCCACAATGCGAACACCGTGTAAGAAGTGTAGTCTTCATTTCCAACCATACCCATCGCCCCGCAGCAGAGCATGTGTACCTTATTCTTTTTCAAATATTTTACTTTCATTCAGAAACCTACGGAGCTGATATATTTAGTCAAGGCTTATTCATCCTAACCTGATGAGGAATTTCAACCCTACTCTTTCATCAGACCAAGAACTATAAAGAATGTACGCTTTTATCACATGCAGTCACACTGCATATGTGCTATTGTGAGTAATGCCCTTTTACATGATATCCAACTCTAAATGCCCAACGCATGAAGTTCCCTTCGAATACATTCTTGCGCAACTTGTTCAAATGGACCTACTTTAATTGACAACGTCCGTTCATGTAGCATTTGAAACTATCATTCACAAGTCGTAACTCTCGTCTCAGATACATGTGGCTAGGTTCTCTTTACGACCACTGTTCCTGTGCCGTATTACAATGTGGCGTTTGGTGTAGGCTAATCACGTCCGGACATTCCACGTTGATAAACCAAGGTATTGGGCAACATCATTCGCTGCGAGGTCAGGAGCATGTCCAAAAACAACAGCTCCTTACTGCCATTCTGTTACACATCGGCGTCGACCAATCTTACTGGTACGTACACACACTCCGTTGTCTTGACTTAGCGATTGGAGAGGGTGGCGAGAGGTCGGGGTATGGTACCAGATCCACACCATCGACCTCCGAAGCGACCAGTGTACTGTTCTTAGAGGGTGATATATTTTGTTCTGTGTGCTTACCTAGTAACACAAATCCGTTGCTGTAGCGCTAATGTACGACACGATGCTGCCGAGATACTATCCACACTACATGACAGGGAAATTACATAAAAAATTAACAACATGACGTATACACCAGGCCTATTCAGCCGATGTTAAGACTGTGCAGAACCTGGAATTTACTACGAGAAGCCCTTCCGCCGTGAGCTTGCGATGTATGAACCATGTTGATGATAAGTTAAATATTAAAAGATAACATTTTTTTGAGTCATTAGTCTTCTGTCTCGTTTGGTACGGCCCGCCACGAATACCCCTCTTATGCGAATCTCTTCATCTAAGAATACCACTTGCAACATACGTCCTCAATTATTTGCTGGGTGTAGTTCGGTCTCTGTCTTCCTCTACAGTTTTTACCCAATACAGCTCGCTCTAGTATAATGAAAGGTATTCCGTGATATCTTAGCAGATGTCCTACCATCCTGTCCCCTCTTCCTATTAGCCGCGTGACCTAGGACGCCTTGCCACGGTTCGCGCGGCTCCCCCCCCCCCCCCCCCCCGGCGGAGGTTCCAGTCCTCCCTTAGAATAAGTAATGTGTAAGCGTAGGGACCGATGAAAAAAATGTTGAAATGTGTCCAGTACCTAAGCTTACACCCTACTTAACCTAAATTATCCTAAGGAGAAACACACACACCCATGCCAGAGGGGAGGATTCGAACCTCCTCCAGGACCAGCCGCACAGTCCATGACTGCAGCGCTCCAGACCGCTCGGCTAACCCCGCGCGGCTAGGGACCGATGACCTAAGCAGTCTGGTCCCATAGAACTTACAACAAATTTCCAAATTTCTTTTTATCAATATCTTCTATATATTCCTTTCCTCTCTGATTTTCCAGAGAACCCCCTCATTCGTTACACTATCGGTCCATCAACATTCATCCGTAGCACCACAAATTATATGCCTAGATTCTGTTCTTCTCTGGTTTTCCTACAGTCGATGTTTCCCACCACACAATGCCGCTCAAATTAAGGCCTATGTTTGAGATTGTAGACTTCTCTTAGCCGGAAATACCATTTTTGGCAGCATTATTCTGCTTTTTACATCCTGCTTGATCCGTACGTCATGGGTTTTTGCTGCCTAGGTAGCAGAACTCCTTTACTTCATCTACTTCGTGATCATCACTCCCGATACTATGCTTCTCGCTGTTCTCATTTCTGCTACTTTTCATTACTTTAGTATTTCTTCATTTTACTCTCAATTCATATTTTGTACTCATTAGACTGTTCATCTCATTCAGCATATCCTGTAATTCTCCTTCACTTTCACTGAGGATAGCAATGTCATTAGCGAATCTTATCATAGATATCTTTTTACCTTGAATATTAATCGCACTGTTGAACCTTCCTTTTATTTCCATCATTGCTTTATCGATGGATAGATCGAGATGTAGTGGCAAAAGAATACATCTGTGTCTTACACCCTTTTCAATACGAGCCCTTCGTTCCTGGTCTCCCACTCTTATTGTCCCCTGTTGGTTCTTATTCATGTCGTATATTACCTGTTTTCCTTACAGCTTACCTCTATTTTTTCTCAGAATTTCGAACATCTTGTACCATTTGACAATGTCGAGCGCTTTTTCTGGGTCGACAGATCCTATGAATGTCTCTTGAGTTTCTTAGCGTTCCTTCCATTATTGCCTCTCTGGTGCCTTTATCTTTCCTAAGGCCAAACTGATCGTCGTCTAACACATCCTCAGTTTTTTTCCATTCATATGTGTAGTATTCTTGTCAGCAACTTGGATGGTTGAGCTGTTAAGCTGATTGTGCGATCATTTTCGTTCTTATTTAATTAAAATGTTATGATCATTAGAGTGTATCTAAGGTTGAGTTCATTATTTAAATGTTTCTTTACCCTTTAGTCAAACTACACTGATATCAGGAGTGACGAACTGCTTTTGTTGAAGATAACAGGTATCAAAACTTGCTAGAAATGGCTGTGCTGGATTCAGAAGATCTCGTAGTTCAGCAGCGACGCCGCTAACATTTCCTCGGTCACCCGCTTTCTAGAAATTTGCTTTACTTGTGCTCGTAGAATCAATGGAGTCAGTACAGCTGCAAGTAAAATACTGCGATGAGATTTGAATTATCTTTACGGTAGCGTAGTATTTCATAAATCAGGAAACGAGACAATAATGTTTCCCAAAGAGCAAGTGATGGTGCGTGCAGATTCGGGCGTTGAAGCATGCACTATATATCGTTCCGAAAACAATATGGGTGTAGTCTGTAGTCACAATAGTAAATCAGTCACTGTGTAAAGAAATAAACTATTTTACCCCCTTTTCACTAACAAAATATGTTGTTGAATTCTTTACACCAGTTTGGAGACGAAATATTAAGTAACTAACTACATGTCGCAGGAATCACTATTTACGTTTCCAAATAAACGGTTGACATCAACATAAAGGATAATCTTAAACTTTATTTACAGCCAATATCGCGTTCAAAACTTTTTTTTTCTGGTTTCGACGGATAAGACTGTCATATTCAGATTTTCAATAACTGGTTAGGTTGTATGTCATCGTGTCGTGATAAAATTTTAGTGGAGACGATATTGCACATTCCACACAGGTTTATGAAAAATAAAATTACAAGCGTGTTTGTCACAAGTAAACATTTGAACAGCGAAAAATCACCTCTTGGAAATTGACAGATGTTAAAATCCACAATATACAGTAAATGTGCACATTTATGTCAGTTTTTACATTTACAGTGGCATAAATTGAATAAATAGCATTTAAAACGGCATAAACGTGCAGTTATGTATACATAAAACTGCATACTTCTCATTTTTTATATATAGGGTGGTCCATTGATCGTGACCGGGCTAAATATCTCACGAAATAAGCATCAAACGAAAAAACTACAAAGAACGAAACTCGTCTAGCTTGAAGGGGGAAACCAGATGGCGCTATCGTTGGCCATAGATCAAACAGATATCAATTGCTTTTTTAAAATAGGAACCCCATTTATATATATATTACTGTGTCATAAATTAAACTGAATAAATAGCAATCTGTTTATTCAATTTATGCCACAGTAAATGTAAAAAATGACTCTTGCTTGCTTGCATCAAGATGTGGACATGCCAAGTTCCATAAGGTACGAGTGCATATTAGCTGTGTTTATTTTTTATTGTGAGAAACCTGTCTGTAATTTTATTTTTGATAAAACCTATTTGAAATTCACAGTGTACTCTCCTTTAAACTGTTAACATAACATCAGTAATGAACGGACAATGGAACAAGACGCGCAACCAAAAATTTTTTAAAGATCTCAAAATGACAGTCTTACCTGTCGAAACCTGTCAATAAAAAATACTTTTGAACGCGATTTTCGCTACAAAAAAAACCTTTAACGCACATGCACGTTCGCACCTTCTCATTTCTCATTATGAGAAACTTCAATCGCAGTGGATGATATACCGCAATGAATGACACAGCTCTCCACTAGCTGTCTCGTAGCAGTGCGTGAGTGTACATGGCGACTAGCGCGTGACCGCAGGCGACCAACTCCCACCTCCCACCGCCCATCGGCCAGCGGTCACTCCGTGTTCCGGGTCGGGGCGCCAGCAACAGCTACAGGTAACCCGAGCGTCCCGCGTCTTCCTGGAAACGGGATACGGAGATGGACGAGCACCGACCCGGCTGGCAAGTGGACTGGAAAACCATCCGCGCGCGCCCCAGACGCACGGGCCGGCAGTATCCGTGTCGGGCGCGCACCGCAGGCCGACCGCACACGCCTGCCGCCGCCGCCGCCGCCGAAAGCCACCTTGCTCGCGCCTTCCGGATCACTTGCCGCTACAAATCTGCGGACAGGTTCAGCAGTGGCCGAAATGAAACACACGCTGCCACACTCGGCGCGTCGTTAGTTCTGCAGACCGCAGTTCTGAAACGTAATACGGGCACGCAGGTTTCCTGTTAACACGTTACAGAGACCACTCACAGACTTTGAGATGAAGGTGAGCAGTACCGTAAGCTTTCCTTTGATTCCTTGCGTGTAACTTTGCCCCACTTGTCGGAGACATTTTAAATTCTTTTTTTCCCGTGAGACTTATTTCATTAACATGGAGTGAACAAGGTAGTAAGCATTCAGAGTGCGCAAAGAACGATATAGAAGGATGTGAGTTCCACGAAGTAATATTACATTAGCGTTGCGGGACTTGGTTTAAATCATAAATATTTTAACAGCTGTTAGGCCCTAATAACTTCTATCTGGAGGACTTGTATGACTTAAGATAAAAATAAAGCCAGTGTAATTTTGGATTCTGTCGATATTAGGTAATATGGTGAGAAATCGTCGCTTTCGTGAAATACTCTCCTGGAAATTGAAATAAGAACACCGTAAATTCATTGTCCCAGGAAGGGGAAACTTTATTGACACATTCCTGGGGTCAGATACATCACATGATCACACTGACAGAACCACAGGCACATAGACACAGGCAACAGAGCATGCACAATGTCGGCACTAGTACAGTGTATATCCACCTTTCGCAGCAATGCAGGCTGCTATTCTCCCATGGAGACAATCGTAGAGATGCTGGATGTAGTCCTGTGGAACGGCTTGCCATGCCATTTCCACCTGGCGCCTCAGTTGGACCAGCGTTCGTGCTGGACGTGCAGACCGCGTGAGACGACGCTTCATCCAGTCCCAAACATGCTCAATGGGGGACAGATCCGGAGATCTTGCTGGCCAGGGTAGTTGACTTACACCTTCTAGAGCACGTTGGGTGGCACGGGATACATGCGGACGTGCATTGTCCTGTTGGAACAGCAAGTTCCCTTGCCGGTCTAGGAATGGTAGAACGATGGGTTCGATGACGGTTTGGATGTACCGTGCACTATTCAGTGTCCCCTCGACGATCACCAGTGGTGTACGGCCAGTGTAGGAGATCGCTCCCCACACCATGATGCCGGGTGTTGGCCCTGTGTGCCTCGGTCGTATGCAGTCCTGATTGTGGCGCTCACCTGCACGGCGCCAAACACGCATACGACCATCATTGGCACCAAGGCAGAAGCGACTCTCATCGCTGAAGACGACACGTCTCCATTCGTCCCTCCATTCACGCCTGTCGCGACACCACTGGAGGCGGGCTGCACGATGTTGGGGCGTGAGCGGAAGACGGCCTAACGGTGTGCGGGACCGTAGCCCAGCTTCATGGAGACGGTTGCGAATGGTCCTCGCCGATACCCCAGGAGCAAAAGTGTCCCTAATTTGCTGGGAAGTGGCGGTGCGGTCCCCTACGGCACTGCGTAGGATCCTACGGTCTTGGCGTGCATCCGTGCGTCGCTGCGGTCCGGTCCCAGGTCGACGGGCACGTGCACCTTCCGCCGACCACTGGCGACAACATCGATGTACTGTGGAGACCTCACGCCCCACGTGTTGAGCAATTCGGCGGTACGTCCACCCGGCCTCCCGCATGCCCACTATACGCCCTCGCTCAAAGTCCGTCAACTGCACATACGGTTCACGTCCACGCTGTCGCGGCATGCTACCAGTGTTAAAGACTACGATGGAGCTCCGTATGCCACGGCAAACTGGCTGACACTGACGGCGGCGGTGCACAAATGCTGCGCAGCTAGCGCCATTCGACGGCCAACAGCGCGGTTCCTGGTGTGTCCTCTGTGCCGTGCGTGTGATCATTGCTTGTACAGCCCTCTCGCAGTGTCCGGAGCAAGTATGGTGGGTCTGACACACCGGTGTCAATGTGTTCTTTTTTCCATTTCCAGGAGTGTAGTTTGTGTAACACTTCCGTATAATTGTGCGCATTTTTTAAAAATGTGGGGTTACTTTAACTCAGGCAAAGTAAACCCAAAATGAGAAAAAAGTTGTTTAGAATCTGATAGTGATTCTGAAAGTTTCTCTAACGTGCAACATTTTGTCCAGCAACAAACTAATTTTGACAGATAAATTTTCAGCTGGACAAAATGCAGAAGTTTTACACGCCAAAGAGAATATCCCAAAATTGAGGCTGTGGTTGGTCATGAGGGTGTTGAAGTGAACTGTAGTACGAAAGACGAAGTCCTGTTACAAATCGCCAGAACAAAAGGATAGACATTTTATCCTTGGGTGGATTTGATAAAGACTAACAGAACGCTGTTATTTTCAAGTGACTGAGCTCCAGTTATTTGTGCAATAAGGATCGTATCCATACTGCACAAGATCCTTAACATACATTCCCTTTTCATATAGTTACCATAGTATTATACGAACCTTGATAAATAGATAGTTGAATGCTGTAATATTGTACCTTGCATATTTACTGCAGCACTCTCTTAATGAAGTTCAGTATTTCCTGTTTCTGACTTGAAAAGTTTGGTGTTTTCGTTGTCCCTCATGCTCCTGTATGTCCACTCTACAGATATTCATCATGTTTACTTTATTCTGACATTATATCAGCGATTTTTATGAAGAAGAAGTAACAAAGTGGGTCGAAGTATCCCCAAGCGTGGGCAACATTGGCCCTACTACAGTATGGTACTACAACAGCAAATATGAAGTATTTTCTTTAATATCTTTTTTAAATGATGGCACGTCTTCGAGAACACTACAGAAATGTATCTGAAGTTTTCTTTCTGCGTCTGTCCTATGTTTCCTTCCCAAATACAGGCTGTAAATTTTAGGTTGACGAACTAGAATAACTCGAAACACACGAAAAAATGTATAGACTCCCAAGTTGATTATTTTCTAGGGGAACATCTGCTGGTGCTCGAAATAAGCTCGCCACCCCAGCCCCTTGGGGGGTGAGGCAAGAGGCAACTATCAAATTTCAAATACTGCACATTTGTTTTGATTCTTGGTAGTTCGCGCTGTAATTCAAGAAAATCCATAATCTCATTTTTGCATGGAAAATGGCTATGGATAAATAAAAAATACTTATTTACTTCGTAAATTTTGATTCGGTAAAAGTAAAACTCTCCCTTCTCCCCATAGGGTGGAGTTTCAGAGAAAGGAATAAGAATTTTACAAATGTGGGCCCAAATATTAATTTTTTCCGCAGATTTGGAGAAGTTTTGTTTGTTTCGTTGTCATGGGGCCACACAACTGTTAATTATCAAAACATCATCTGACTAGCTAACTAAGAGGGAGAGGTTTAGTTTTAGCGAATCAAAATTTATGAAGTAAATAAGTATTTTTTATTTATCCGTAACCATTTTCCACGCAAAAACAAGAACATGGATTTTCTTGAATTACAGCGCCAACTACCAAGAATCAAAACAAATGTTTAAGACAAAATGTACGTAGTTTTTTTATTTAGAATCTGATTCTGCAATCAAAAATGGCGTTTCCCATTTGAAATTTTGAAGTTGCCTCCCACCCCACTCCCAGGGGGCTGGAGTGGCGGACTAATTTTAGCACCAGCATATGTCCCCCTCGAAAATAATCAACTTAGGATTCTACACTTTTTTCGTGTGAAGCTTTTTTTCGAGTTATTCTGGTTTGTCGACTTAAAATTTACACCCTGTATAAAAGGACGGGCAAACATTGGACCAAAGGAGTCTTTTACACCCTGTATAAAAGGACGGGCAAACATTGGATCAAAGGAGTCTCGATTTAAAGTACCTAGTGACTATGGCCAGCTGACGAGCCTCGGTCAGAATGCTTTAGTAGATTCCCAAATATACATCTCCCGTGGATATGCTTATCATTTAGATAGTGTTTTGTCCACTGCATCCTTCGTCGATTATCAATAAAAACTAAAGGTGATGTTTGATTGATTATCTGCAGCTCGGAAGACATTCGATTGACACTCGCTTAGATTTGTTGTTATTGCTGTGATCTTCAGTCCGAAGACTGGTCTGTTGAAGCTCGCGATAACACCTTCATCTCTGCATAACTATTGTAGCCTAAAGCCAATTGAGCACGCTTGCTGTAATTAATCCTTTGCCTCTGCAATTTCTACCTTTCGCCCTTCCCTTCAATAGTCGATTCATTGATGCCTCCGGGTATGTCTTATCGACAGGTCCAATCTTTCAGTCAAGTTGTGTCAATTTTTCTTCTCACCAGTTCGATTCAGTACTTCATTAGTTATCCGAGCTGTCTATTCTGTAACACAATGTTGCAAACCCTTGTGTTCTCTTCTTGTATGAACTGATACTCGTCTACGTTTCACTCCCGTAAAAAGCTGCACTCCAGACAAATATCTCTAGTAAACGCTTCCTAACGCTTAATTTAAATTCAACATAAGTACAGGGTGTTTATAAATTAATATCGGGGTTTTAACGCTTTATAATATTTATTACATTAAACTTACGGTTATAAATGGCTCTGAGCACTATGGGACTTAACATCTATGGTCATCAGTCCCCTAGAACTTAGAACTACTTAAACCTAACTAACCTAAGGACACCACACAACACCCAGCCATCACGAGGCAGAGAAAATCCCTGACCCCGCCGGGAATCGAACCCGGGAACCCGGGCGTGGGAAGCGAGAACGCTACCGCACGACCACGAGATGCGGGCACTTACGGTTATAAATGATATGTCAAATGAAAGAGCAACTCAAACAGTTTTACCAAGAACCTTATAGATGTTCAATGTCAGCACGGCACACATCAAGTCTATAGCAGAGTTCTTCCCAAACGTTGATAAGTGTGTCTTCAGTGATTGTAGCAGAAGCTGATCCAATCCGGTTTCTTAATTCAGGGAGGTCTTGTGGTAGGGGAGCCACGTACACACGATCTTTGATGAAGCCCCAAAGGAAAAAATCGCATGTCCGCTGTATAAGGGGCGATCAAAAATTGCCCGCATCTCGTGGTCGTGCGGTAGCGTTCTCGCTTCCCACGCCCAGGTTCCCGGGTTCGATTCCCGGCGGGGTCAGGGATTTTCTCTGCCTCGTGATGGCTGGGTGTTGTGTGCTGTCCTTAGGTTAGTTAGGTTTAAGTAGTTCTAAGTTCTAGGGGACTTATGACCACAGCAGTTGAGTCGCATAGTGCTCAGAGCCATTTGAACAATTTTTTATCAAAAATTTCCCGTCTGAGGGCGTTGCTCTACCATGTAATCAACATAGGGTAACTCGGATGCGTGTATGTAAGTGTGGCTTAGTTTCTTTCCAAAATGCGGAAACGCGAACCAATGCACCATAGACATCCATCGGCGAATGAAGGCTGTGCAAGATGCAGCAAGTCTGTCAGAAGTCACCATTGGAGAATTATGTGCCAAGTTCCGTGCTGGGTCCTGCTGCTTCGTGATAACACTCGTGTCCATATCGCAAGTGTCGTAATGCAAAAGTTACTCGCCCTATAGTCCTGAATCTCGCCATGTGATTATCACGCCCTCAGTCTCTTAAAAACAGGCCTCGAAGGGTTGACGATACCGGTCGGACGAGAATGTGCAGCAGGCAGTTACGGACATCTTCACGCAGCAGAACATGGTGTTTTACCAAAGCGGTATCTTCAACCTGTTGGGGGTTGGTGGGATGGTTGCCTCAGTGCTCAAGGAGATTTTGCCTGATCGGTAAACCGATTCTGGACTGTACGGCCTTCGAACGGATACTTCTTTATCGCTCAGAAAAGCTTTTTCTCGCTACTGCCAGTATGCGTTTTATATTTTCAGTATCCCCGCCAGCTGACATAGAGATGGATACAGAGGAGGTGCTGTACGTATAGCAGTGGAATAATACAGAATGCTGCCACAGAGGACACGTCTGAAGCATGGTATGGGCAGAGCCACTGACCCAAGTGTTTACCTGTCGGCGGCAATAGGCCCGGACCGGCCGTTCTAAAGCTCATATGCCATCGCCCGCGGGCCAAGCCTTAAACCGTCCTTCACGGAACGAGGCACCTACCGTTGACGTGGATGCGGAAGGTACATCAGGCCTTACGAGGGACAGCGCTGCCGCTGGTTACCGTGATTTACGGTCTGAGCGCCCTGCAGCGTCCGTTGTCGACTTTATTTGCCTCGAAAACCACACGGTTTCTTTATGAAAATGGTAACTCACGCTAAAAATGGTCGCCATAAAATAGCTTCGTTAGTTCTGTTAGCGACTGTCGAAAGCCAGTGGAGAAAATCGCGAAGAAGCTTCTGGACTCGCCGATGCCTTGAAGAACGAATTGCTGGTAGATGAACATTAGATACTGCTGTACAATGATCTGAGATATACAGGGTATTCGGAAATTCGCCTTGAAAACTTCTAGGACTTGTAGAGGGGAGTGAGTAGATAATTTTTTGAACTGGAATCCATCTCCTGAAACTTACCGTTTTCGTTCTATAACCGATTGAAAATGCGTTGGTAACGCGACTACTTTTACATGTAATTGATCAAGCGTGATCCAGCCGATCACATGTTTTGCTGTTCCATTGATTAACAGCCGCCGACCGATGTGGCCGAGCGGTTCCAGGCGCTTCACTCTGGAACCGTGCGACCGCTGCGGTCGCAGGTTCGAATCCTGCCTCGGGCATGGATGTGTGTGATATCCTTAGGTTAGTTAGGTTTAAGTAGTTCTAAGTTCTAGGGGACTGATGACCTCAGATGTTAAGTCCCATAGTGCTCAGAGCCATTTGAACCATTAATAGCCAAAGAGTGCTCACTGGCGGGTTCTCTTCAAAGTGATGCAGTACGGCCTCTTCCAGCTCGGGAGTGCAGTATCTTCTTGGAGCACGACAGTCATCTCTACTGACGGTAAAGGTACTCTTTCTCGAAGCCGTTGCGTAATTGTGGCGAAAGGAGTATGCGATAGAGTCGGACGTTGCGGAGAACGATCTTGATAAAGGTGACGAGCAGTTCTTGCATTGCCGTGAGTTTCGCCGTTCATGAGGATCAGGTCGGTGTATTCTGCAGAAGTGCACTGAAGCATATTGCTCTAACGCAAACAGACGCATGAATGAGGCTCCAACCAGGTCAGAGAGATAGCAAGGACTTGAAATGACATCAGCTAATTAGATGTAATCACCCTCCACCGGCCGGCCGATGTAGCCGAGCGGTTCTAGGCGCTTCAGTCCGGAACCGCGCGACCGCTACGGTCGCAGGTTCGAATCCTGCCTCAGGCATGGGTGTGTGGGATGTCCTTAGGTTAGTTAGGTTTAAGTAGTTCTAAGTTCTAGGGGACTGATGACCTCAGATGTTAACTCCCATAGTGCTCAGAGCCATTTCAGCCACCCTCCACCTTGACTACCGTGACCCTTAACTACCTAGCAAACACATTTTCAACTGGCTGTATCATGGAAATGGTACTATTCTGGACATGTGTTCCTGCTGTATCGTTAATAAATACAGCACTACTTGCTCGTCTCCACCTCCAGATAAATGTTAAATTTTACCTGGCGAGCCTGTTTGTTGACTCAGTTACTTGTAATGCACGTTGGAACATTCGAGTAGTGTGTTTATTGAAATGTTTCTCTATCTTTGCTGAGATGTGGAGTTCGTGCCTGCCGCTTCGATCACGCCAGCGGTTACTAGACAAACTGTAGTTCAAAACAGGTAAGAGAAGAATTTAAAAAAGAGAATACAAGAATAGTAGATGCAAGTTAAAGCTTACAGAAAGAAGCGCTTGAAGTGGCGTAGTCTACAGCTCGGCGAAACGAAATCAGAAGAAGAAGCCCACAGAGTAGGACCACAGAGTAGGACGTGCTTTTTCCGGTCCAGGAATGCCGCGAGCGCCTCATGCAGCCTGTCTGCTGGGCAGCCGACCACTTGGAAGGCGAGAACACGGCCGCCCGGCACCTGTGCCCCTGGTTAGCAGCGGGTGAGCAGGTGCCAGCCAACAGGGCATTGTGCGCCCGCCGGGTGGCCGTCGCTCGTGACTGACTTCAAGGTTGGATGAGCTGCGCGGCGCAGCACACATTGTCTCCGGCAGGCGTCGAAAACCCTGCTACTTGGGTCGCCGTGTCCGTGTCCTGTCCTCTTCCCCACGCTATCGGTGGCTACCGGACCCCACACGATATGAACTTTAGACTCTCACAGGCCACCTATAACTAATACAACAATTACTATACACTGAAGTGCAAAAGTCATGGGATAGTTCTTATAATTAAATGTTTCCCTGAGACATTTAAGTCTCTTCTTTAATTATCTACGATAGTGATCGATGCAGACGAAATGAATTAAAATTTGTGCTGCGGCCGGGATTCAAACCTGGGTGATCTTGCTTGTTAGGCAGAAACGCTATCCATTACACTACCATAGCACAATGGTCAACTGTACAAACTGGTAGTGGCTCCATAATGGTGTGGGCTATGTTTACATGGAATGGAATGTTGCCTCTGGTTCAACTGAACCGATCACTGACAGGAAATTATGTTCGACTACTTGGAGATCATTTTCAGCCATTCGTGGATTTCATGTTCCCAAACAACGATGGAACTTTTATGAATGACAAAGCGGCAAGAACATTCTGGACAGTTCGAGGGAATGATTTGGCCACCCAGATCGGCCGACATGAATCCCATAGCATTAACGGACATAATAGAGAGATGAGTTCGCACCCAGAATCCTGCACCGGCAACACTTTCGCAATTATAGACGGCTATAGAGGCAACGTCACTCAGTATTTCTACAAGGGACTTCCAACGACTGGTTGAGTCCATACCACGTCGACATGCTGAACTACACGGGGAAAAATGATTTCCGACACGATATTATGGAGTATCCCATGACTTTTGCCACCTCAGTGTGTTAACACAGAAAAGTCTCCATATCGAATAATTTGTGAACACCAGGCTCAACAGTTAAAACACATCTTCTAAAACACTACATGTTTACTACCTTTGAGCTGCTATTTACTCTTTATTCGTCACACATTGCCTGACGAAAAAGTGAAGCACCCAGAAGAAATTTAAAGCATGTAAATTGAAGGAAGAAAGCGGAAGAGGGAAAGGAAAGGATAGGATCGCTGCTGGCAGTTCATCGGGACATTACGCGAAATCGGCGGCGACGGATGAAAATGTGTACCGGACTGGAATCCGAACCCGGGATCTATTGCTTACTAGGCAGGTGCGTTAACCACTGCGTCATTCGGAACACAGTGTCATCTCAAATGCACGGACGATCTCGGTTTTCCTCACGGCCGATCCACACTCCCATCGAGCGCCACCTATCCGCAACCCCTGTCCATTTCCTCCATATTCGCTCTTCCGAGATTTCCACTGGAGATCGGACGTATTTGTGTATCTTCACTGAAGAAAGTGGATTCATTGCCCAGCTAGGCCTATGAAATTATTGAACAAGTGAAGGACCCTTTAAACTTCGGTCAGGTGCTGATTACGGTGTCACAATGATTCTCAACATCCGACACTGTTCGCGCCAGTTACATACCCTACCGGGTCCGGCAGCATCACTCAGCCCGAACGACACTGAAGCACTCTGCTGGCTGTTCTAGCTGTCACAGAGAACTGCAACTCTGATCATCCATGTAACGGCTGTTGGTGTGTGAGTGTACGAAATTACATTGACATCCAAACATGTCTTCTGTATACTTTACTTTTGTGTCAGGCACAGCTTATTGGAGACGTTTAAGAAAAATTGCAGTGTCAACGAACACGTTGTCCACAACAAAAGCACAAACGAAGAATGAGCTACAGATAATCTCGATTTAATGGTTCATAATCTTCGCTGAATGGGAACTCAGGTGAAAAAAATTGTTATTTACTGAAATAAAAGTCACAATTTACTGATAAATCCGGGAAATTTAGGAACTGCATTATCTTACGACAATGAAATATATGTCACCATAGGGTCATAACCACCGACATCAAATCTACAGACGTTTCACATATAATTATTCCACTACTTACATATAAAACTAAACTCCGCCCGAACCGGCCATGAATGCCAAAGATACCGACCGGCCGCCGTGTCATCCTCAGCCCACAGGCGTCACTGGATGCGGATGTGGAGAAGCAAGTGGTCGGTACACCGCTCTCCCGGCCGTATCTCACTTTACGATAGCGACTACTAACAAATGATGCCATGTACTCGTCGTTAATAGATGTGTCCAACATATTTGTTACAGTATATGAACAACAATAAAATAGATCACCCTCGTCCTCAATGAATACCATAAACTCTAATCAAGTGAAATCTTGCCCTGTGCGCTAGCTTAAATAGAATTCCCACCTGTTTTTTGTGGAAAAAAAGCACACGATTGACCAGCAGCGAGAGAATGTGGTGCAACTAGGCTCACTTTGTCAATGTTAAGTAAGGACAAATTTAAGATCCTTGTTTCAATGAGCGATACTGCTTTGATTTCCTCCGTACACACATGTCAAAATAACTTACCACCCCCAACCGTTACAACATAAAAAAACAGTTTTTTATCTCCTATAAACATCCTAATTCTACTGTTAAATGCAGAGGAGAGAGCGAATAGATGAAAAGAATACGTTGAAGACCGCGATGAGGGTGAAGACCTATCCGATGACGTGATAGATTAGGAACCAGAAGCCGATACGGAAGAGATAGGGGATTCAGTATTAGAATCAGAAGAGCTTTGGAAGACTTAGATGGAATAAGACAGTGTGCATCGATAGTATTCCATTCGAAATCCTAAAATCATTGTGGAAGGTATCAACGAAATTACTATTCACGTTGCAGTGTAGAACGTATGATTTTGGCGGTATACCATCTGACTTTCAGAGACACATCATCCACAAAATTCCGAAGATTGCAAAAGCTAGCAAGTGCGAGAATTATCGCACAATCGGCTAACACCTCAAGCATCCAAGTTGCTGACAAGGATAACATCCAGAAGAATGGAAAAGAAAATTGAGAATGTGACAGATGATGATCAGCTTGGCTTTAGGAAAGGGAAAGCCCCCAGAGCGGCAATTATGACATTGCAGCTTATAACGACAGCAATACTGGAGAAAAATCAAGGCACATTTTAGGATTTGTCAACTTGGAAAAAGCGTTCGATAGTATTAAATGGTGAAAAATGTTGAAATTATGAGAAAAGTAGGGCTAAGCTATTGGGAAAGACGGGTAATGTACAATATGTACAAGAACCAAGAGGGAACAAGAAGAGTGGAAGACGGAGAACCAAGTGCTCTGATTAAAAATGGTGTAAGACGGGGTACTGCTCAGTCTATAAATCGATGGAGCAATGATAGGAATAGCTGAGAGGTTCAAGAGTTAGATTAATATTCAAGGTGAAAAGATATCAATGACATGATTCGCTGATCACATTGTTATCCTCAGTGAAAGTGAAGGAGAATTACAGGATCTGTCGAATGGGATGAACAGTCTAATGAGTAGAGAATAAGGGTTGAGAGCAAATCAAAGAAAGTTTAAAAAGTAATGAGAAGTAGCAAAAATGAGAACAGAACTTAACATCATAACTGGTGATGACGAAGCAGACGAAGTTCAGGAATTCCGCTACCTACGCAGCAAAATAATCCGAGACTGACGTAGCAGGTGTTGTTGTTGTTGTGGTCTTCAGTCCTGAGACTGGTTTGATGCAGCTCTCCATGCTACTCTATCCTGTGCAAGCTTTTTCATCTCCCAGTACCTACTGCAACCTACATCCTTCTGAATCTGCTTAGTGTATTCATCTCTTGGTCTCCCTCTACGATTTTTACCCTCCACGCTGCCCTCCAATACTAAATTGGTGATCCCTTGATGCCTCAGAACATGTCCTACCAACCGATCCATTCTTCTGGTCAAGTTGTGCCACAAACTTCTCTTCTCCCCAATCCTATTCAATACTTCCTCATTAGTTATGTGATCTACCCATCTAATCTTCAGCATTCTTCTGTAGCACCACATTTCGAAAGCTTCTATTCTCTTCTTGTCCAAACTATTTATCGTCCATGTTTCACTTCCATACATGGCTACACTCCATACAAATACTTTCAGAAATGACTTCCTGACACTTGAATCTATACTCGATGTTAACAAATTTCTCTTCTTCAGAAACGCTTTCCATGCCATTGCCAGTCTACATTTTATATCCTCTCTACTTCGACCATCATCAGTTATTTTGCTCCCCAAATAGCAAAACTCCTTTACTACTTTAAGTGTCTCATTTCCTAATCTAATCCCCTCAGTATCACCCGACTTCATTAGACTACATTCCATTATCCTTGTTTTGTTTTTGTTGATGTTCATCTTATATCCTCCTTTCAAGACACTGTCCATTCCATTCAACTGCTCTTCCAAGTCCTTTGCTGTCTCTGACAGAATTACAATGTCATCGGCGAACCTCAAAGTTTTTATTTCTTCTCCATGAATTTTAATACCTACTCCGAATTTTTCTTTTGTTTCCTTTACTGCTTGCTCAATATACTGATTGAACAACATCGGGGAGAGGCTACAACCCTGTCTTACTCCCTTCCCAACCACTGCTTCCCTTTCATGTCCCTCGACTCTTATAACTGCCATCTGGTTTCTGTACAAATTGTAAATAGCCTTTCGCTCCCTATATTTTACCCCTGCCACCTTCAGAATTTGAAAGAGGGTATTCCAGTTAACGTTGTCAAAAGCTTTCTCTAAGTCTACAAATGATAGAAACGTAGGTTTGCCTTTCCTTAATCTTTCTTCTAAGTTGGCTTCTACTAGTTTTTCCATTCGTCTGTAAAGAATTCGTGTTAGTATTTTGCAGCTGTGACTTATTAAACTGATAGTTCGGTAATTTTCACATCTGTCAACACCTGCTTTCTTTGGTATTGGAATTATTATATTCTTCTTGAAGTCTGAGGGTATTTCGCCTGTTTCATACATCTTGCTCACCAGATGGTAGAGTTTTGTCAGGACTGGCTCTCCCAAGGCCGTCAGTAGTTCCAAAGGAATGTTGTCTACTCCGGGGGGCCTTGTTTCGACTCAGGTCTTTCAGTGCTCTGTCAAACTCTTCACGCAGTATCATATCTCCCATTTCATCTTCATCTACATCCTCTTCCATTTCCGTAGCAGGTAGGACATAAAAAGCAGACTAGCACTGGCAGAAAGAGCGTTCCTGGCTAAGAGAAGCCTATTAGTGTCAAACAGGCCTTAATTTGAGGAAGAATGTAAATTTCGTTTACAGCATTCTATGGTAGTACTGTGGGAAAACAAGAACAGAAGAGAAGAGAAGAACAAGAACAGAAGAGAATCGAAACAGGTGAGATGTGGTGCTACCGGAAAATGTTGAAAATTAAGTGGTCTGATAAGGTAATAAGTGAGGAGGTGCTCGCGTAATTCTTTAACTTCATATAATTCGTGATCACCCATCTCGAGGTTCAGTTTCTGCTGTTCTCATTTCTGCTGCTTCTCATTACTTTAACCTTTCTTCGATTTACTCTCAGCCCTTATTCTCTACTCATTACACTGTTCATCCCATTCAACAGATCCGGTAATTCTCCTTCACTTTCATTGAGGATATCATTGTCAGCAAAGAATCATATCACTGATACCTTTTCACCTTGAATATTAATCCCACCATTGAATCTTTCTGTTACTTCCATGATTGATTCGTCGATGTATAAACTGAACAGTAGGGGCGAAAAACTACATACGGGTCTTACACTCTTTTTAATCCGAGCACTTCGTTCTTCGTCTTCCCCCTCTTGCTTCTTATACAGACTGTATATTACACGTCTTTCCCCATAGCTTAACCCTATCTTCTCATAAATTAGAACATATTGAACTATTTTACGTAGCCGAACGCTTTTCCTGGTCGACAAGTCCTGTGAACGTGTCTTGAATTTTTTTTTTTTTTTTCAGTCTTGTCTCCATTATCAGCTGCCACATGACAGCTACCTCTCAGGTGTATTTATCTTTTCTACAGCCAAACTAATCGTCAGCTAACATATCCTCAGGTTTGTTTCCACATTCTTCTCTATATTATTCTCGTCAGCTACTCGAATGCATTAGCTGTTAAGCTGATTCTCGATATTTCTCGCACTTGATGGCTATTGCAAATGTTTGGAATTTCGTATATTATGTCTTTTCAGAAGTCTGATGATATATCGCCTGTCTCATATATTCTACACTGCAACGTGGATAGTCATTTTGTTGCCACTTCTCCCAGTTATTTTAGAAATTCCGATGGAATATTATCTAGCCCTTCTGCCTTGTTCGAATTTTAGTCTCTCAAAGCTCTTTTAAGTTTTGATTCTGATACTGGATCCCCTGTCATTTCCCTATCGAGCCTGTTTCTTCTTTAATCGCATCATCACACAAATCCTTTCCGCCATAGAGACCTTGAATGTATTCTTTCTACCTATCCGCTCTCTCCTCTGCATTTAACGGTGGAAATCCCATCGCACATTTCATCTTTAGTTTAACGAAGATTGTTCTGACTTCTATATATATTGAGTCATTTCTTCCAACCATCATTTCGATTTCTACACATTTTTCGTGCGTGCGTTTCGTCTTAACTTCCCAGCACTTCCTATGTGTTTCGTTCCTAAGTGCCTTGTGTCTATGTATTCAGAATTTCCATTAACAATTTTGTTGTTCTGTGCTGTCCATGGTTTCTTTAGGACTTGGGAGAACATCCTTTTTTGGAACGTCGATTCCTCTTCAATTGAATATCCTACCAAGCCTCGCATTATCGAAGTATCTATAGCCTCCGAGAACTTCAGTCATATTTCCTGGCAGGCACAGATCAAATAAAACAACTGCGATTCACACAGACTGCAATGCAGGGGACCAATGTTGAAGGCTTTCAGCCAGTCAGCAAAACTTTTAATTGTATAGTTAAGCTGATTAGGTAAGGGACTTTGCCCCTCTTTACATTGGACAATGGTTTCCTACATATAGCACTATGTACATCACTTCATGATAATTCTTTGGACTCCACAAATGGTATTAAAATACCTAAAATCGAATTAAAAAATTTCGTTTACAACGAAAGTAGAGTCTAGGAGGTAATAACAATAACAGTAGCCATTTTACTATTGTTATTGGGGTCCTCAGACGGACCACTTGTTAGACGTACTCTCCATGCTAGTCAATCTTACGTAGGCTTACCACTAGTAGTAATGGTAACACTAGTGATAGTAGAAGAAACCAGGTTTGTTTACGAGTGGACAAAGTGAGATTATGTGACGTGATGACTTCAGAGGAGGAGAAATTCAGATAGTGTGCACAGGCTAGGATCTTCCGGAAGTGAGAAAGGTCTCGTGGTAATCAAGGCTATTTGGTTGGAATAGAGTACTGACAGATTTCAGATAGATTATATAATGGTAAGACAGACATTTAGGAACCAGGTTTTAAATTGTAAGACATTTCCAGGGGCAGATGTGGACTCTGACCGCAATCTATTGGTTATGAACTGTAGATTAAAACTGAAGAAACTGCAAAAAGGTGGGAATTTAAGGAGATGGGACCCGGATAAGCTGACTAAACCAGAGGTTGTACAGGGTTTCAGGGAGAGCATAAGGGAAAAATTGACAGGAATGAGGGAAATAAATACACCAGAAGAAGAATGGGTAGCTTTGAACGATGAAGTAGTGAAGGCAGCAGAGGATCAAGTAGGTAAAAAGACGAGAGCTAGTAGAAATCCTTGGATAACAGAAGAAATATTGAATTTAATTGATGAAAGGAGAAAATATAAAAATGCAGTAAATGAAGCAGGCAAAAAGGAATACAAACGTTTCAAAAATGAGATCGACAGGAAGTGCAAAATGGCTAAGCAGGTATGGCTAGAGGACAAATGTAAGCATGTAGAGGCTTATTTCACTAGGGGTAAGATAGATACTGCCTACAGGAAAATTAAAGAGACCTTTGGAGAAAAGAGAACCACTTGTATGAATATTAAGAGCTCAGATGGAAACCCAGTTCTAAGCAAAGAAGGGAAAGCAGAAAGGTGGAAGGAGTATACAGAGGGTCTATACAAGGGCGATGTACTTGAGGACAATATTATGGAAATGGAAGAAGATGTAGATGAAGATGAAATGGGAGATATGGTACTGCGTGAAGAGTTTGACAGAGCACTGAAAGACCTGAGTTTAAACAAGGCCCCGGGAGTAGACAACATTCCATTAGAACTAGTGACGGCCTTGGGAGAACCAGTCCTGACAAAACTCTACCTTCTGGTGAGCAAGATGTATGAGACAGGCGATATACCCTCAGCTTCAAGAAGAATATAATAATTCCAATCCCAAAGAAAGCAGGTGTTGACAGATGTGAAAATTACCGAACTATCAGTTTAATAAGTCACGGCTGCAAAATACTAACGCGAATTCTTTACAGACGAATGGAAAAACTAGTAGGAGCTGACCTAGGGGAAGATCGGTTTGGATTCCGTAGAAATATTGGAACACGTGAGGCAATACTGACCCTACGACTTATCTTAGAAGCTAGATTAAGGAAAGGCAAACCTACGTTTCTAGCATTTGTAGACTTAGAGAAAGCTTTTGACAATGTTGACTGGAATACTCTCTTTCAAATTCTGAAGGTGGCAGGGCTAAAATATAGGGAGCGAAAGTCTATTTACAATTTGTATAGAAAGAGTTGAGGGGCATGAAAGGGAAGCAGTGGTTGGGAAGGGAGTGAGACAGGGTTGTAGCCTCTCCCCAATGTTATTCAATCTGTATATTGAGCAAGCAGTAAAGGAAACAAAAGAAAATTCGGAGTAGGTTTTAAAATCCATGGAGAAGAAATAAAAACTTTGAGGTTCACCGATGACATTGTGATTCTGTCAGAGACAGCAAAGGACTTGGAAGAACAGTTGAACGGAATGGACATTGTCTTGAAAGGAGGATATAAGATGAACATCAACAAAAGCAAAATGAGGATAATGGAATGTAGTCGAATTAAGTCGGGTGATGCTGAGGGAATTAGATTAGGAAATGAGACACTTAAAGTAGTAAAGGAGTTTTGCTATTTGGGGAGCAAAATAACTGATGATGGTCGAAGTAGAGAGGATATAAAATGTAGACTGGCAATGGCAAGGAAAGCGTTTCTGAAGAAGAGAAATTTGTTAACATCGAGTATAGATTTAAGTGTCAGGAAGTCGTTTCTGAAAGTATTTGTATGGAGTGTAGCCATCTATGGAAGTGAAACATGGACGATAAATAGTTTAGACAAGAAGAGAATATAAGCTTTCGAAATGTGGTGCTACAGAAGAATGCTGAAGAGTAGATGGGTAGATCACATAACTAATGAGGAGGTATTGAATAGGATTGTGGAGAAGAGAAGCTTGTGGCACAACTTTACTAGAAGAAGGGATCGGTTGGTAGGACATGTTCTGAGACATCGAGGGATCGCCAATTTAGTATTGGAGGGCAGCGTGGATGGTAAAAGTCGTAGAGGGAGACCAAGAGATGAATACACCAAGCAGGTTCAGAAGGATGTAGGTTGCAGTAGGTACTGGGAGATGAAGCTTGCACAGGATAGAGTAGCATGGAGAGCTGCATCAAACCAGTCTCAGGACTGAAGACCACAACAACAACAGAGTACAGAAAGGGTGAGGAACATAGGCAGTCACTTTAGTTGTTTTATTGGGTATGCTATTAGCGGTCTTTCTAGGCTGGATAGTGAAATTTTAAACATTTGATTGGCTGTGGTCCAGCAACCGTAAGCTAGTTAATTACAGGACGTATGTAGAGCGACTTCGGTTGCAAAAAAAAAAAAAAAAAAAAAAAAATTGTAAATGGACCACGGTTTCGGTTGCACTTAGGCAATCTTCATCAGAATAAAGAGTTACTTGGAATAAATGTAATCACACCACTGTTTTTATTCCTACTACATTTCTGTTTAACGAGAGCACTTTTGCTCAGACATTTCAAACCATGGTGTGATTACACGCATTCCAAGTAACTTTTTATTCTGATGAATATTGCCCTAGTGCAGTCGAAGCCGTGGTCAATTGGCAAAATTTTGTACTACCTAAGTGGCTGTATATACGTCCAGTAATTAGAAGCTGGATAAGTTATCGGGATTACTAATAAAGTGTAGGATATCTTTCCAGAGTGGGATTCCCGTATTGGAAAACCGAGAAAGCGGTTCACTGGTGAAATAAGAAAGAAAGAGCTTTGCTCTGATGGGATAGATAGTTTCTGCTCCATTGTTCACACAAGGTCGAGGAGAGGTAAACGAGTTAGAGATTCGTGAAAATCTCTGCGCTTGTGTGGGTGTAGCGAAAACTATAGACTTATCTATAAAACATACAGTGGATTCGCTGAAACGCCAACCACAAATTTTCCTTAATCGAATTGTAGTCCTGAAGCATCTTACCGTTAGCCTCAGGTAGGTCTTTCCACAGTCACTACACTTGTTTTATGCACACCAGGACAAATAAGCTGGTCATATTTGTACGTTTCATGCACAATTTTAGCACTTAGGTTAACAGCAACTAGGAAACCGATGGTGTTATTCCTTTTATCAAGTTATGATTCTGTTCACGAGCTGTCAATGAGAAAGAGCATGTGGAGGATCCTGGTTGTAATTACGATAGTAGCGTCCAACATTTCTGAAGCGTGTCTGTGTAGGAATATCACATTAACCTGCTGAGGGTTGTTGTTGTTGCCAAAAGGCGAGGAATTGCATAATTTGGATTAAATGTGAGCGGACAGTGACTGGCTGAAAGAACCGAAGTTTGCTTTTAATCTCGTTTTAAAGAATACCAGTACGATTCTAAGTGGAGATAGACCGTATCGATTTACCTTCTGATCCAGCGGTCGTATCTGTGGAGCGAGAACTATTAGAGTGGTACAGTGCCGGTATTAGAAATTGGGAGCAACCCACTTTCAAGCAAGGACGGTGACCACAATATAGAAACTGTTACACAAGTACAATGGTGTAAGAAGGTGGTCACAGTCCGTCGAATACTCTTTCTTTCTCTGACAGTGGGAAACCGGCATCTCAAAGCGAACCCGTGATCGCCGCACCTCGCCTGATGCATGAGTGCGACGACAAGCAGTCGTGTCTGCTTGGTTAACATTGGGGCGGTAACATTTCAGTCTTCTTACCTTCAATGCATGAGACGTCCTAGTTTTAAAGTGTAACGAGTTCATTCGAACCCTCCCACTACAAAATGGAACTTCCTTCGGTCTGCAAGCCTTTCTCAATACATGTATTGTGCTGCATAACGTCGACAAAGAGATTCTTACCTTGAAAGTATTTTCTTCCAGGAGGACTTATATTTCTCTATTTCTGTCAGTAAAACACAATCACAGCCTCATTTATTAACAGAAGTATCAATTGTACGCTGTACAGCACAACACAAGTGAAAATTTATATTGTTTAGTCAGTTTACTTGGCAAATGTACATGCCTGAGGTAATAAACAATTCTATGTAAAAGTATTAACGCCAGCCGCTGTGGCAGAGCTGTTCTAGGCGCTTCAGTCTGGAACCGCGCCACCACTACGGTCGCATGGATGTGTGTGATGTCCTTAGGTTAGTTAGGTGTAAGTAGTTCTACGTTCTAGGGAACCGACGACCTCAGATATTGAGTACCATAGTGCTCAGAGCCATACGAACCATTTTGTGAAAATATTAACAGAAAGAGTTCAAACAGGAGCCAACACAGTTAAGAATTCTATTTGCGTGGCCACCATCCGCAGCAAGTAGATAAATATTCATTTTAGAAATTCAAACGCTCTCTCCTAGCGGCCAGAAAATGGCGGTGTAAGTTATAAATCCAATATCAATATATACTTATAAGGATATGGTGTCTGTTCTTCCGGACATGTCCGAAAGAATAGACACCAGTGATGACCTGCAGCCGTCTAGAACGAAATTAAATTATATTAAGACCTTGAGCTGCTAACGGGCGTTGATATATATCAACTGGAACAGGTGAAAATGTGTGCCCCAACCGGGAGTCGAACCTGGGATCTTCTGCTTACGTGCTTAGCCACCGAGGGCACAGAAGACAGTACGACTGCAGGGACTATCTCGCGCACGCCTCCCGCGAGACCCACATTCTCACCTTGTATGTCCACACACTACATTCGTAGTGTCCCACTCCAATACACTCACTACTCGTGGAAGACATTCTTACCAAGTCCCGTAACAGTTCGGGGAATATGTGTGCATCCGCACAGAAGAAGAAGGTCGTGGCCGGTATTGCCAGAACTATATACTTTTATGGATATGGTGTCTATCCTTTCGGACATGTGGCTGTTCTTTCGGACATGACCTTCTGTTACGGCCTGGCAAATGGAAGCAACCGGCGATCCCGTGCCGTGTTGATGGAAATTCTTACTCAGCTTCCATTTATCGCGAATCTCTCGTCCAGCGCAAAGTCCCAAACACCAGGGGAAAATCGCAGATGACTCCTTTATATAAGAAGGTTAAAAGAAGAGACCCTCAAAATTACAGAGCAATATTCTTAATGTCGCTTGCGTGTAGAATTGTAGAATATATTCTGAGACTGAAAAGCTTACGTCTACCAATCAGCACGGCCTTAGAAAGCGTCGCTTGTGTGAAAATGAGCTTGCTGTTTTCTCACATGATAGATGAATGGCAACAGGCAGATTCAGTATTTCTAGATCTCCAGAAAGCATTTGACACGTTACCCCACTGCAGACTGTTAATGATGGTACGAGCATACGGAATAGGTTCCCTTATATGCGAATGGCACGAAGACTAGTAGATGATTAGGTAACCTAATCCCGCCGGCCGGAGTGGCCAAGCGGTTCTAGGCGCTTCAGTCTGGAACCGCGCGACCGCTACTGTCGCACGTTCAAAACCTGCCTCGGGCATGGATGTGTGTGATGTCTTTAGGTTAGTTAGGTTTAATTAGTCCTAAGTTCTAGGGGACTGATGACCTACGCTGTTAAGTCTCATATTGCTCAGAGCCATTTTTAACCTGATCCCGATTGTTAGAAGCGACCTTCGATTGCATTTGCTGGAGAACATCAACAACATTTGGCTGATAACCGTTAGGATATGCTATAACTTTAATGACATCCAACTGACGCTAGAAGTTTCGTTGTGAGAGAAGGGCTGTAATCGCGCGGTAAAGCATTTCACGAAGAGCAGCCATTTTTTCCGCTTTGGATGAACTCAAGAACAATGAGTAGTGGAACCAGCCGTCGTCGGTTCTCTAAATATATGGAAGTGTACTGTCCTGTAACGTAATTTCCAAATCCAAAAATGAGAATGTAAAGCCAGAGTGGTATTCCATCGTGCACTGTATATTGGGGTAGATTTTGATACACACTGATGTTCAGTGTGATTGATGTAAATATTAACTATTATACTGGCAATGAGGGATCCCAACGCTAAACCATCAATTTGTCCATATACTGTGTTTTTGAAGGCAAAGTGGTACGGTCCAGAACAATTATGAGCAAACGAAGGAATTCATTATTCACAATGTACACTTAACATTTTTCATGCAACTTTCTTGTAATGTTTCTCTTCTTTCCTTTTGCATGTAAATCACTAATTCCAGTTGTGAACGGCCGGGCTAACTGGTCCCGCATTGTTCTTCCTGTCAACAGATCACAGCACTTTTGCCACTCTGGTTTACCAGTTTGCTTCCTCCTTCGTGCACGCTTGTCCGTGCTCTGCGCTCGCAGGTGGTACACCGCGCCCTGTACTCGTCCACCGTTGCGCTCGGGGTCACAGCAGGAAGTACGTATAAGCGTCCTGGTGTTCATTGAGTATTTCTTTACTCACTTCAGTCGTCCGTAGTTTGTCTGGTGTCGCTTTGCATTGACTTAGGTTTTGCCGAACCTAGGTCGATCGCTGCTTTCTAAAACGCGTTAAAGTTATTCTCTTTTGTTTTCCCGTATGTACTAATGCGTGTAAAAATCGTTTTTAACTCGCTCTTGTTTATTTTCAGTATCACACCTGATGATGGGCATGTAATAGGCCGTAACTGGTCGCGGTTTAAGCGTTAAAAACAAAAAGAACCTGACAGATGAAGCAGTATTTTCAACCTATACTACCCAGAAAATTTCGAGAACTGGCATTTGAAGCTGACTGTAGAACGATTCTTTGTCACCAACATACATTTCGCGTGATGACCACGAAGAAAATATTACAAGAAATGAGGAGCGTATGTACCGTTGTTTTTGGTGCGTCCTATTTGCGAGTCGAACAGGAAAGGAAAGACTAATAGTGGTAGAGAGTACGCCCCGCGACGCACAATGCGGTGGCTTGCGAAGTATGTATCTATGTAGATATAGAAAATGCTTCCATTATGCTGGTAGCTGCAAACATACAAATACAAAACAAAAGCTTATCACAAACTTATCAAAACATTATTTGTTCCGTTAAAATTAATATATACGTTGCAGTTACGGACAACTGTGAATATGGTTTACAGTGACAACACTAATAGATGTTTACGACCGCTGTATCCATAGACAATAGCAGAGGAATGTGTCTTCATTTGTTTTCTGCATTCTGTATGTTGTTCGTAATAGCACAGAGCTGTCAGAACGAGATGTGTTTCACATGAACGAAGATGAACAATCGCTCATAGCTTTTAAAGTAAGCATTTTTATAGTCCATCTTTACCGTACATTTTCGTCTTGTTTTGGTTCATACTGTCACCTCTCGAAATATGTAATAATACTTTCTTTAAGGAGCATGTATATTTTTCAGAATACTCTACACCTTGTAACCTCCCCCTCACTTATCGACCGTAATGGCAGCGAAAAATTAAACCGCGTGCACCTAATGGAAATTCGGGAAAAGCAATCGTCACAGAAGTTAATTGTCGGTAAAGAGGGAGGAAAGGGTTACATCTAAATGAAAGGAATAATGCAAATGAAATTGGTGGAAATTACTTTTGAAAAGGGGTGAAGTTAATAAAGAAAGTAAATGTGCGGTCGTTACGTTAACAATTAATTGGCGTTAATTAGATATATGACATTTGGGGAAAATTACGGTCGCCAGTCCTAAGGACAACTACTACAATAACTGAAAAACAAAGGTTATTGCACATAATTAGCACTAAAAGCGTGGCAATTGAAGGTTGACACATGTTGTGTGAAAACTGAATGTTTGTCAGAAGTAATTAATTTCGCTACACTCTGACTTAATTTAGCAAAATAATTAATAAAACCGGAAAATTGAAAGTTAATTTAGTGACTGAAATTAATAGTGAACTTTGTTTCTGAAGCACTACGAAATTCAATAAAATAAGGTTAGTCTTGGGCTACCTCAACAATCATTTCAAAAGCTACTGGAATTTACGCAATTTAGAAATAAGAGATTTAACTTTGAACTTGAATTAAATGATTCTGAACAATTAACAATAGTAAAATTTAGTACGTACCAAAATGAACTGCTGTCACAGGTAAGCTAAAATATGGTAACAAAACTCGCACTCTTAACTTGTGCTTGTGTAATCTGAATATTGTAGCCAGCTATGAATACTTTAACTGAACTTTGAAATTAAAGCAGTGGAATGGAATGATATTATTTTAATGCTGGCGTTTGAATTTCAACGACACTCGGGTTCATTCCGGAAAAGGAAGGGACCCTGCTTGGTAACGCAATTGGGACAATGAGCAACAAGGTTCATGCTAAGTTACTGTAATTTTGTGAGGCAAATGGGACAATTTTAAAAGCTGAGGTCTGCCATACAGTTCTAAAACTTTACGCGCTTCCATTGTTGGTTGAATGAAGGTTTGAAGTCGTCGGTCGAGGAGGTGGTGACAGTCACTCATTGTCGGCCGTAGCTGTTGCAGAAGCTGGATGCTGGCATGCCTTCTACTTGACATGGTCTCCAGCCGGAACGGGCTCTTGATGTGTGCCAGCTAACGCTTCCCGTCCGCGACACCATGTCAGAAACTAACATAGCAAGTCGAGCGCAATTACATGCTGCCAAACCCCGAAAGAGCGGTAACTCGCGGGAGCGTCTCACAACACACCTGCTCCACTGCCCTACTCCCGCCAGACTCTGCTCTGCCCGCGCTCCACGCGGCAGAGTTCACATTACCAAAGATCCTAAAGACTTTGGTTCTCCACACGACCTATCGGTGTAATCGTTCGATTGAGTTAGGTTAGTTTAGGTCAGGTTACCTTAGGCTAGAATCCGTTAGGATATGTTACAGCCGAAATAACTGCGTTGTAGCGGAGTGGCAGCAACACCATTGCGTAGATAATGAACCTAGAAGGAAGGAAAGGAGGAGGATACCAGGAATTAACATCCCACGACGAGGGAAGGGGCGGGGAATAGTCTTACATTGGCGGAATTGTGGATAATGAAAGCAACGGTGAAGTTTCCAGAAGTACCATACCGAAAGTTGTCAGCGATTTAGAGAAATTTTGAATGTGAATACGTGATCATGGATTTGAACCACCACGCTCCCTGACTGCAAGTCCTGTTTCGTAACCACTGCACCACCCCGTTCGATGTGAAGGTCTTCCTGAAGATGCTCACAGTTGGAATGAGGTATGTTCCCAGTCCTCGTAAAGCCCTCTTGCAAGAGTTGCTGGTTAGTCAGGGGATTTCCCAGTATGTTAGAGAAAATTTCTGAAAACTAGTCTGCCTCGTAATGATGATGAGGTAAGAGATGCAGGGAAAACGAAGCCAGTCAAATCTTGGCCGGAGGATGAGGATAGGTGGTGTGATAGTAAAAGTCCTCTTGTGACATTCGTGTTAAGTAAATGAAAAGACCCACGCACACGTAACCCCCCCCCCCACACACACACAGGAATTCCCCCCAAAAAAGAGAAAAATGTCTAGTAAACAAGGGCTGTAGCCGCGCAGTTTAGGGCGTCTTTCACGAATCGCGCAGTTCCCCCCGTCGGAGGTTCGAGTCCTTCCTCGGGCATGGGTGTGTCTGTTGTCCATAGCGTAAGTTCTTTTAGGTTAGACTAAGTAGTGTGTAAGCTTAGGGAGCGATGTCCTAAGCTGTGTGGTTCCATAAGATCTTACCACAAACAAACAAAACAAGGGCTGTAAAGCGCATATCTTAAGATATACTGATGATGCTTAATAGCTTGTTTGTCTGTCTATGGAACGAAATACATCACTGATTCTGCGTATCATGGATCCGACAGTTTATTATAAGGTTTGCGGACGTATGTGGCATTAGATGTCTATGCGTATTTCGCCTAAATAACGGGCCGCTGATTTGCGTACATGGTGATGGCGCCCGATAGCGACCGAGATGGTTCAATAGGACTTACATCAGACAGATGTGTTTGCCGAGGTATCAACGTCATTTCACTATAATGGTCCTCAAACCACAGTACCACGGTTCTGGCTCAGAGACAGGGACAATTATACTGCTGAAAGGCATCGCCGTTGGGGAAGGCAACAAGCATGAAGGGATGCAGGTGGTTAGTAGCAGTCAGCGTGTCTTCGATTACTATCACAGGTCCAATGCAAGTGCATTAGAATATCTCCCATAGCATAATACTGCTGCCACCAGCCTGCGTCCGTGCCGCGCTGCACATTTTGAGCCGCCGTTCACGTCAATGACGGCGTTTGTTGAGAGTACCATCGACGCAGTGTAGCAAAAGTGTGATTCGCTCTAAGAGCCGACACGTTTCCGTTGATCGACGGTCGAATTCCGATGGTCCCGGACGTCCAACCGTTTAGCGACTGTGGTAGTTTCACTGTCCTACCTCTTTCCGTAAATGCGCACGACAGTATCACGTGAACAGTCGATCAGCTTCGCCATTGTCGAGATACAGTACTCGTTCACAGGCTCTGTGCTTACCTCAATGGATTTCCCCACTTTCGGGCCACATCTTCGCTAGCGTGATCCGCCATCCGTGTCCGCTCCAGTTACAGGCTTTTGCTACCGCATCACGTGCCCCTAACGCCACCAGGCGACATCCAGCGACGCGGTGGGCAGTGTTCATCATGCTTTGGATTATCAGTGCATATGAGCACTGGTTTATCTTCGATGCTATGAAACACATATCTTCTATTGCAAGCTCCTTGCTGTTCTTAGCCGGCCGGAGTGGCCAAGCGGTTCTAGGCGCTACAGTCCGGAACCGCGCGACCGCTACGGTCGCGGGTTCGAATCCTGCCTCGGGCATGGATGTGTGTGATGTCCTTAGGTTAGTTAGGTTTAAGTAGTTCTAAGTTCTAGGGGACTTATGACCTCAGCAGTTGAGTCCCATAGTGCTCAGAGCCATTTGAACCATTTTTTGCTGTTCTTATTTTGAGAGGAGGAAATTGTGACCAAAATAAAAAAATTGTGTCTACCAAACATGGCCTCTAAAATGCATACCCTTGTTCAGTAGAAGTGTTTCACTCTATGGAAGATGAACAAGTGTTCACAAGAGTTAAAGTGTGCATTTTAACCCTCAGGTTTAGTAGACTTTTTTATTGTTTTGGTCACTATTTCCACCTCCCAAATAACGGAATGTAAAGACCCTGTAGCATAAGAGATTTGTTTCAAAGTTACGAAGTGCTGATATCCCTCAAGCTATCCATTTTGAGCCCATTTACTAGACCTTTATTCCTTATTTCTATACAGGGTGTTACAAAAAGGTACGGCCAATCTTTCAGGAAACATTCCTCACACACAAATAAAGAAAAGATGTTATGTGGACATGTGTCCGGAAACGCTTAATTTCCATGTTATAGCTCATTTTAGTTTCGTCAGTATGTACTGTACTTCGCCGGCCGAAGTGGCCGTGCGGTTAAAGGCGCTGCAGTCTGGAACCGCAAGACCGCTACGGTCGCAGGTTCGAATCCTGCCTCGGGCATGGATGTTTGTGATGTCCTTAGGTTAGTTAGGTTTAACTAGTTCTAAGTTCTAGGGGACTAATGACCTCAGCAGTTGAGTCCCATAGTGCTCAGAGCCATTTGAACCATTTACTGTACTTCCTCGATTCACCGCCAGTTGGCCCAATTGAAGGAAGGTAATGTTGACTTCGGTGCTTGTGTTGACATCCGACTCATTGCTCTACAGTACTAGCATCAAGCACATCAGTACGTAGCATCAACAGGTTAGTGTTTATCACGAACGTAGTTTTGCAGTCAGTGCAATGTTAACAAATGCGGAGTTGGCAGATGGCCATTTGATGTATGGATTAGCACGGGGCAATAGCCGTGGCGCGGTATGTTTGTATCGAGACAGATTTCCAGAACGAAGGTGTCCCGACAGGAAGACGTTCGAAGCAATTGATCAGCGTCTTAGGGAGTACGGAACATTCCAGCCTATGACTCGCGACTGGGGAAGACCTAGAACGACGAGGACACCTGCAATGAACGAGGCAGTTGACGATAAACCTAATGTCAGCGTCAGAGAAGTTGCTGCTGTACAAGATAACGTTTACCACGTCACTGTGTGGAGAGTGCTACGGGAGAACCAGTTGTTTTCGTACCATCTACAGCGTGTGCTGGCACTATCAGCAGCCGATTGGCCTCCACGGGTAAACTTCTGCTAATGGCTCATCCAACAATGTGTCAATCCTCATTTCAGTGCATATGTTCTCTTTACGGATGAGGCTTCATTCCAACGTGATCAAATTGTAAATTTTTACAATCAACATGTGTAGGCTGACGAGAATCCGCACGCAATTGTGCAATCACGTCATCAACACAGATTTTCTGTGAACGTTTGGGCAGGCATTGTTGGTGATGTCTTGATTGGACCTCATGTTCTTCCACCTATGCTCAATGGAGCACGTTATCATGATTTCATACGGCATACTCTACCTGTGCAGCTAGAACATGTGCCTTTACAAGTACGACACAACATGTGGTTCATGCACGATGGAGCTCCTCCACATTTCAGTCGAAGTGTTCGTACGCTTCTCAACAACAGATTCGGTGACCGATGGATTGGTAGAGGCGGACCAATTCCATGGCCTCCACGCTTTCCTGACCTCAACCCTCTTGAGTTTCATTTATGGGGGCATTTGAAAGCTCTTATCTACGCAACCCCGGTACCAAATGTAGAGACTCTTCGTGCTCGTATTGTGGACGGCTGTGATACAATACGCCATTCTCCAGGGCTGCATCAGCGCATCAGGGATTCCATGCGACGGAGGGTGAATGCATATATCCTCGCTAACGGAGGACATTTTGAACATTTCCTGTAACAAAATGTTTGAAGTCACGCTGGTACGTTCTGTTGCTGTGTGTTTCCATTCCATGATTAATATGATTTGAAGAGAAGCAATAAAATGGGCTGTAACATGGAAAGTAATCATTTCCGGACACATGTCCACATAACATATTTTGTTTCTTTGTGTGTGAGGAATGTTTCCTGAAAATTTGGCCGTACCTTTTTGTAACACCCTGTATAATGGCCGGCCGTAGTGGCCGAGCGGTTCTAAGCGCTTCAGTCCGGAACCGCGCGACCGCTACGGTCGCTGGTTCGAATCCTGCCTCGGGCATGTGTGTGTGTAATGTTCGTAGGTTATTTAGGTTTAAGTAGTTCTAAGTTCTAGGGGACTGATGACCTCAGATGTTAAGTCCTAATGGTTCAAATGGCTCTGAGCACTATGGGACTTAACATCTATGGTCATCAGTCCCCTAGAACTTAGAACTACTTAAACCTAACTAACCTAAGGACTTCACACAACACCCAGTCATCACGAGGCAGAGAAAGATGTTAAGTCCCATAGTGCTCCGAGCCATTTGAACCATCTATATAACGAACCAGTCCATATCACTTGCCGTTACCTTTTCGTACTCTGATTTAACGCAAACTCGGTTTCGAGATATACAGATGTTTACACAACACGCAGTGTTGAAGTGAGGTGCCCTAAGTGGTGTGCGCTGAAAATCACTTCTGTGATGATGAAACCTTCTATTTTAATGCTTTCTGGGAAGACTTCGTCGGAATACTGCCACCTGTGGCTTCTACAGGCCACGGTGGCTCAGTTCCATCGTTAGCAATTCATGGACAAGAGACAGCTCCCGCTGACGAAGCGTCAGCGCAGCCACGTCGTGTGTTCACAACAAACCACACAAATTTCCAGTCGCCATTACTTATACGGCCACTAAGCTATGCGGCCGCGGCGGTGACAGCGGAGCCGGCAGATGGCGAACGATACGGCCGGACACGGCGCCGTCCATTAGGCAGGCCGGCGTATCGGCAGCGCCGGCCGGCCGTCTCCGGCTGTATTTGTAGCCGACGGCCCGCGGACCTGCCTATCTGGCAGCCCATCTGGACGCCGGCCGGCCGATATCGCCTCCGCATTTCGAATGTGATCGCGACGTCTGCCGCGTGACTTACTATTGTTTCGTGTCGTCGCGAGACCTGTTGTCCCGTGTCGCATTCTTCAGCCGGTCGATTTGAATAGATTGGAATCGGGGCAGCGCGACTACGGCTGGTAGTTGGGCCCCTTGACGTTCTGGACGCAACAGCTTTCATTTGGTTTCCCCGGTCTGCGTCCCAGCCCAGGAGAAACTGTGTAGTGACCATTTGATAGGCGCACTGCTGGGTAAGCTACCGAGTGGTTGCAGTTTAAGAGCAGGTCTAGTGTAGGCCGCAATTGTTGTATGGCAGCGAAACTTGGTAGATATGCTAATGCGTTAATGCGGAACCGATTTACACTGGAAAAAATTGGTTCCAGTTATGGCCACCAGGTGCAAATCTGGTGGTCTACACTGTTTGTATGACGGTACGACATCCAGACTGTCATTTGGCAAGCCCTAACGTGAGCGAACAGTGTGGCTATCGCGAAAAAGAGACCTTAAGCTGTTGGGAAAACTACACTCCTGGAAATTGAAATAAGAACACCGTGAATTCATTGTCCCAGGAAGGGGAAACTTTATTGACACATTCCTGGGGGCAGATACATCACATGATCATACTGACAGAACCACAGGCACATAGACACAGGCAACAGAGCATGCACAATGTCGGCACTAGTACAGTGTATATCCACCTTTCGCAGCAATGCAGGCTGCTATTCTCCCATGGAGACGATCGTAGAGATGCTGGATGTAGTCCTGTGGAACGGCTTGCCATGCCATTTCCACCTGGCGCCTCAGTTGGACCAGCGTTCGTGCTGGACGTGCAGACCGCGTGAGACGACGCTTCATCCAGTCCCAAACATGCTCAATGGGGGACAGATCCGGAGATCTTGCTGGCCAGGGTAGTTGACTTACACCTTCTAGAGCACGTTGGGTGGCACGGGATACATGCGGACGTGCATTGTCCTGTTGGAACAGCAAGTTCCCTTGCCGGTCTAGGAATGGTAGAACGATGGGTTCGATGACGGTTTGGATGTACCGTGCACTATTCAGTGTCCCCTCGACGATCACCAGTGGTGTACGGCCAGTGTAGGAGATCGCTCCCCACACCATGAGGCCGGGTGTTGGCCCTGTGTGCCTCGGTCGTACGCAGTCCTGATTGTGGCGCTCACCTGCACGGCGCCAAACACGCATACGACCATCATTGGCACCAAGGCAGAAGCGACTCTCATCGCTGAAGACGACACGTCTCCATTCGTCCCTCCATTCACGCCTGTCGCGACACCACTGGAGGCGGGCTGCACGATTGGGGCGTGAGCGGAAGACGGCCTAACGGTGTGCGGGACCGTAGCCCAGCTTCATGGAGACGGTTGCGAATGGTCCTCGCCGATACCCCAGGAGCAACAGTGTCCCTAATTTGCTGGGAAGTGGCGGTGCGGTCCCCTACGGCACTGCGTAGGATCCTACGGTCTTGGCGTGCATCCGTGCGTCGCTGCGGTCCGGTCCCAGGTCGACGGGCACGTGCACCTTCCGCCGACCACTGGCGACAACATCGATGTACTGTGGAGACCTCACGCCCCACGTGTTGAGCAATTTGGCGGTACGTCCACCCGGCCTCCCGCATGCCCACTATACGCCCTCGCTCAAAGTCCGTCAACTGCACATACGGTTCACGTCCACGCTGTCGCGGCATGCTACCAGTGTTAAAGACTGCGATGGAGCTCCGTATGCCACGGCAAACTGGCTGACACTGACGGCGGCGGTGCACAAATGCTGCGCAGCTAGCGCCATTCGACGGCCAACAGCGCGGTTCCTGGTGTGTCCGCTGTGCCGTGCGTGTGATCATTGCTTGTACAGCCCTCTCTCAGTGTCCGGAGCAAGTATGGTGGGTCTGACACACCGGTGTCAATGTGTTCTTTTTTCCATTTCCAGGAGTGTATTTTATGTAACGGCAGCAGTTTATAGTTCTTCATTGAGAGGCTATCACTGACTAAAAATCTGAGGAAAGGCACGATGTCATAAAATGTTTTAGGGAAGATGATAGTGGAATTTTAAAGCAAGGGTTAGCGTTGCGTAGCAGCTGTAAGAGGAAGGCGTCCTATTCCAGTCGAACTCATTGTCTAGGTTGCTGTTGCTGTAACTGACCATGCAGCACATACCCCAGGTAGTGCCAGTGCTCGTGCAATGTCACGAGACCACTCTATCCCATGCTTAATAGCAGGGGCAAGTTTGCGGTCTATTTTACACTGGTACTCTGAGAGGATCTAGACAGTGCAGCAACAAATTCCATAATCCGCAGCAACGATCTGAATTTTTTCTTCGAATTTTGGTACATATCGAAGTCCATGACGTAAGGCCGGCCAATATTCCAAGGAGTTCAAAAGTGGTTCAAATGGCTCTGAGCACTATGGGACTTAACTTCTGAGGTCATCAGTCCCCTAGAACTTAGAACTACTTAAACCTAACTAACCTAAGGACATCACACACATCCATGTCCGAGGCAGAATTCGCACCTGCGACCGTAAAGGTTCCGCGGTTCCAGACTGTAGTGCCTAGAACAGCTCGGCCACTCCGGCCGGCTGTCCCAAGGAGTGACGAGGCATATTTTACACTACAGGGTGCAGTGAATTCACAGAACTACGAATGTGGGGTACTGTTAAACCGCGTGTTGTGCGCCAAGTGCAGCTGAACTCGCCGTATGTGACTGTCTGGCGAGCATCATTATCCTCGTTCCGTTCTTCTTATAGGACCTGTCAGGAGTACCGTGACGCCTACACGTTATGGGGACCTCCTTGTACAGCACGTGATCGCTGCTTTATAAGAGCGCAACTGTGTGTAAACCACTGTTTTCACGCAAGATTGGGCAACTGCTCGTGTCGCTCGTCCGGTGAAAGATCCGTTTAATTCACGAAAGTGTTATCTCCAGAGGTTTTCCAGATGCAAGGCGTGCAAGATCACCTGATCTGAATCCACTGACATTTTGCTCTGCGGATATCTAAAAAAATGATTTTACCATAGACACGTACTGTCTCTGCCTGAGCCGGCCGGAGTGACCGAGCGGTTCTAGGCACTAGTCCGGAACCGCGCGACCACTACGGTCGCAGGTTGGAATCCTGCCTCGGGCGTGGATGTGTGTGATGTCCTTAGGTTAGTTAGGTTTAAGTAGTTCTAAGTTCTAGGGGACTGATGACCTCAGAAGTTAAGTCCCACAGTGCTCAGAGCCATTTGTCTCTACCAGATCTGAAGGCCAGTATACAGTGGCACATAGTTCAGATTCCATTGGAACTGCTGCGAGCAAGTGTTGATCACGCCGTTTTACGTACGAAACATCTCACCGATGCGTCCGGTCCTCACAATGAACAAACTGTGTAAGCAGTGGTTAATAGTAAAGTCGACATTATGCATTCGTCACTGTTTGACCTTTTCTGGCCACGTCCCATTCCTAACCCATTACTTCTATTCGTTTTCTTGCAAGTCAGAGCCAGATTTGCACCAGTTAGTGAAAATTAGAAAAAAAATTTTCAGCGTAAATTGGTTCCGCATCAACCACTTAAAACGTCTACTATAGTTCGCTGCTATGTGAAACTCACATTGGATCTCTGTGACTAGCTGCACTTTAATTATAACCAACGGCTCTTTATGGGGTAATACATTTGTCACACCATCCAAAGACAGAAGCTCAATTCTTAAGAAGCTGATATCATTACATACTAAAACAATAATACCTCCACTATATCAATAACTGTCTTGGGTTCACTTTCCTAGGTATCACTTTCCCATTTCAGCCAAATAGGACGATTCATTGTGAAATCCTGCTTGGGAGATTTAGAGCACTTGATTAACAGACGACGTGTAAGATCAGCAGGTACTGTGAGCCTCATGCCTCAAGTCACCAACGTCCTCGTGTGGCGCACGCATAACAGAAGGCAGACAGCGCTCTGCGTCTACCGCCATTGGTTTTGGCTGTTCATCATCTCTTAATTCCACGACCAAAGTTTTGTGCGCCCCTTCCCCCCCCCCCCCTCCCCAGCAGACAGAAAGCTTCACATACGACCCTGTTTCGCTGTATGATGCTTGTCTTAGTTGATGTTTGGCTGCTGGGGTTTCGTTGATCGGCTGGGGATGTTAATCGCAGCTGCCCCGTTGGTACTGTTCGAGAGGAGTAGGCCATGTGACGGCACCGGTTTCACCCTCTCTCTTCTCTCGTCTTCATCCTACACAAGCATGATACCACACCTCACAAACTCATTTTAGTCACTTACGCACAAATGCAGAACTGTCACACTTCGCGAAATTGAAGCCGCCTTCCAGCGCCAAGGAAAGGAAAGCGTTTCCAATTAGGTGGCACAAGGTACCCGACGAGATCTTTCACCCAATCATGTCATACGCGGTTCTAGGCGCTACAGTCTGGCACCGCGCGACTGCTACGGTCGAAGGTTCGAATCCTGCCTCGGGCATAGATGTGTGTGATGTCCTTAGGTTAGTTAGGTTTAAGTAGTTCTAAGTTCTAGGGGACTGATGACCTTAGATGTTAAGTCCCATAGTGCTCAGAGCCATTTGAACCATGTCATACGATAAACAATTTGGTGATAGATATACAGTGTGAGTCACCTAACATTACAGCTGGATGTATTTCGTAAACCACATCAAATACTGACGAATCGATTCCACAGACCGAACGAGAGGGGCTAGTGTAATGCACGGAAGTATGTTTTTTAACACAAACCTACGTTTTTTTAAATGGAACCCCGTTAGTTTTGTTAGCACATCTGAACATATAAACAAATACGTAATCAGTGCCGTTTGTTGCATTGTAAAATGGTAATTACATCCGGAGATATTGTAACCTAAAGTTGACGCTTGAGTACCACTCCTCCAGTGTTCGATCGTGTGTATCGTAGAGCACCGAATTCTGTAGGGACCAAAGGGAACGGTGATGGACCTTAGGTACAGAAGAGACTGGAACAGCACATTACGTCCACATGCTAACACCTTCTTATCGGTCTTTTTCACTGACGCACATGTACATTACCATGAGGGGTGAGGTACACGTACGCACGTGCTTTCCGTTTTCAATTACGGAGTGGAATAGAGTGTGTCCCGACATGTCAGGCCAATAGATGTTCAATGTGGTGGCCATCATTTGCTGCACACAATTGCAATCTCTGGCATAATGAATGTCGTACACGCCGCAGTACATCTGGAGTAATGTCGCTGCAGGCTGCCACAATACGTTGTTTCATATCCTCTGGGGTTGTAGGCACATCACGGTACACATTGTCCTTTAACGTACCCCGCAGAAAGAAGTCCAGAGGTGTAAGATCAGGAGAACGGGCTGGCCAATTTATGCGTCCTCCACGTCCTATGAAACGCCCGTCGAACATCCTGTCAAAGGCCAGCCTAGTGTTAATTCCGGAATGTGCAGGTGCACCATCATAATGATACCACATACGTCGACGCGTTTCCAGTGGGGCATTTTCGAGCAACGTTGGCAGATCATTCTGTAAAAACGCGATGTACACTCCTGGAAATTGAAATAAGAACACCGTGAATTCATTGTCCCAGGAAGGGGAAACTTTATTGACACATTCCTGGGGTCAGATACATCACATGATCACACTGACAGAACCACAGGCACATAGACACAGGCAACAGAGCATGCACAATGTCGGCACTAGTACAGTGTATATCCACCTTTCGCAGCAATGCAGGCTGCTATTCTCCCATGGAGACGATCGTAGAGATGCTGGATGTAGTCCTGTGGAACGGCTTGCCATGCCCTTTCCACCTGGCGCCTCAGTTGGACCAGCGTTCGTGCTGGACGTACAGACCGCGTCAGACGACGCTTCATCCAGTCCCAAACATGCTCAATGGGGGACAGATCCGGAGATCTTGCTGGCCAGGGTAGTTGACTTACACCTTCTAGAGCACGTTGGGTGGCACGGGATACATGCGGACGTGCATTGTCCTGTTGGAACAGCAAGTTCCCTTGCCGGTCTAGGAATGGTAGAACGATGGGTTCGGTGACGGTTTGGATGTACCGTGCACTATTCAGTGTCCCCTCGACGATCATCAGTGGTGTACGGCCAGTGTAGGAGATCGCTCCCCACACCATGAGGCCGGGTGTTGGCCCTGTGTGCCTCGGTCGTACGCAGTCCTGATTGTGGCGCTCACCTGCACGGCGCCAAACACGCATACGACCATCATTGGCACCAAGGCAGAAGCGACTCTCATCGCTGAAGACGACACGTCTCCATTCGTCCCTCCATTCACGCCTGTCGCGACACCACTGGAGGCGGGCTGCACGATGTTGGGGCGTGAGCGGAAGACGGCCTAACGGTGTGCGGGACCGTAGCCCAGCTTCATGGAGACGGTTGCGAATGGTCCTCGCCGATACCCCAGGAGCAACAGTGTCCCTAATTTGCTGGGAAGTGGCGGTGCGGTCCCCTACGGCACTGCGTAGGATCCTACGGTCTTGGCGTGCATCCGTGCGTCGCTGCGGTCCGGTCCCAGGTCGACGGGCACGTGCACCTTCCGCCGACCACTGGCGACAACATCGATGTACTGTGGAGACCTCACTCCCCACGTGTTGAGAAATTCGGCGGTACGTCCACCCGGCCTCCCGCATGCCCACTATACGCCCTCGCTCAAAGTCCGTCAACTGCACATACGGTTCACGTCCACGCTGTCGCGGCATGCTACCAGTGTTAAAGACTGCGATGGAGCTCCGTATGCCACGGCAAACTGGCTGACACTGACGGCGGCGGTGCACAAATGCTGCGCAGCTAGCGCCATTCGACGGCCAACACCGCGGTTCCTGGTGTGTCCGCTGTGCCGTGCGTGTGATCATTGCTTGTACAGCCCTCTCGCAGTGTCCGGAGCAAGTATGGTGGGTCTGACACACCGGTGTCAATGTGTTCTTTTTTCCATTTCCAGGAGTGTATTTTGCAGCTGTTTGAGCCCCTGCAATGAAGTGAGGACCAATGAGGTGGTCGCCAATGATTCCGCACCATACATTTACAGTCCACGGTCGCTGTCGCTCTACCTCTCTGAGCCAGCGAGGATTATCCATGGACCAGTAATGCATGTTCCGTAGATTCACTGCCCCGTGGTTTGTGAAACGCGCTTCATCGGTAAACAGGTATAACTGCAACGCATTCTCTGTTAATGCCCATTGACAGAATTGCACTCGATGATTAAAGTCATCACCATGTAATTGCTGATGTAGCGACACATGAAACGGGTGAAAGCGGTGACGATGCAGTATGCTCGCCGACCGTGGCCCGTGTTTGTTACAACACGCAACTGAACGTCGGAGGTTTCAAGCGTCAACTTTAGGTTACAATATCTCCGGATGTAATTAACATTTTACAATGCAACAAACGGCACTGATTACGTATTTGTTTATATGTTCAGATGTGCTAACAAAACTAACGTGGTTCCATTTTAAAAAAACGTAGGTTTGTGTTAAAAAACATACTTCCGTGCATTTTTTATGGTTTGTATTAAACAATTACACTAGCCCCTCTCCTCACGTTCGGTCTGTGGAATCGGTTCGTCAGTATTTGATGTAGTTTACGAAATACATCCAGCGGTAACGTTAGGTGACTCACCCTGTATATCATTTGATCCCATAAAAGAAAGCAAAGTCACAAGGATTTAGTTTATCTTACAGGCAACTTAATATCTACGTCGATGGTGGATTTAACGGTATTAATGAAAATACTGGAATACATGGGAATGCTCTGTCAGAAGCAAAATTATGTTTTTTATGCTAGCAAAATGGTTCAAATGGCTCTGAGCACTATGGGACTCAACTGCTGTGGTCATCAGTCCCCTAGAACATAGAACTACTTAAACCTAACTAACCTAAGGACATCACACACAGCCATGCCCGAGGCAGGATTCGAACCTGCGACCGTAGCAGTCGCACGGTTCCGGACTGCGCGCCTAGAACCGCGAGACCACCGCGGCCGGCCTTGTATGCTAGCAACCTTACATTGATTAGTAGGAAAGAAATGACCAGTAGATAGCTGTTAATGAACTAAATAAAATATTTGTTTTACATGTCAACTGAAAATTTCTGAGAAAAAACAAAAATCCTGTGTTTATTTATAAACAAATACTTATATATACACTATAAGACATAAAACTACGCACCACAGAGGCAGTACCGGAACGGCACGGAAATCGGTGAATGTGATGTACATATACAGACAAACACGAAGTGACACTTTCAGGAAAAATCGGTGGTTTATTGTACATCTACATATATACTCCGCTAGCCACCAAGCAGTGTGTCGCGGAGGGCACAATTCGCGCCAAAGTCATATTTCCCCCCCTCTGTTCCACTCGAGGATCGCGCGAGGGAAAAACGACAGTCTGAACGCCTCAGCAAGAGCTCTTATTTCCCTTATCTTAGAATGATGATCATTACGCGGATTGAAATTTGGTGGTAAAAATATATGCTCTACATCCTCGGTAAATATTGGATTAGGGAATTTAGTGAGCAGCCCCTTCGGTTTAGCGCGTCGTCTATCTGCAAGAGTGTCTCACTTCAAACTTTCTATGAGATTTGTAATGCTCCGGCGATGGCTAAATGTACCAGTCACGAATCTTGCCGCTCTTCTTTGGACCTCAATCTCTTGAATCAGACCCAACTGCTAAGGGTCCCATACAGACGAACAATAAGACTGGGCCAACTAATTTATTGTAAGATATTTCCTTTGTTGAAGGACTGCATCGCTTCAGGATTCTACCAATAAACCCCAATCTAGAGTTCGCCTTACCCGTTACTTGTGTAATCTGATCATTCCATTTGAGATTATTTCGAATAGTCACACCCAGATACTTGACTGATGTTACCGCTTCCAAAGACTGAACATTTATTTTGTACTCATACATTAATGGGGATTTTCTCCTTGTTATACACAGCAGGTTACTCTTACTAATATTGAGAGATAAATGCCACTCATTACACCAAGCATTTATTATCTGCAAATCCTCATTGATTTGTTCACAACTTGCGAATGATTCTACTTTTCTGTAGCCTACAGCATCATCGGCAAACAAGTTGAGAGAAAGTGCTTCACAAATTAAGCAAGCCAATAACGAGATGGTCCATATCTGGCCCTTATGCAAGTACATATTCTGCTTGACATGGATTGACAGAGTTGTTGGACGTCCTCCTCTGATATTTCTTGCTAAATTCTGTCCAATTAGTGCGTTAGATGGTCAAAATCGCGGGATGGTTGGGCCTTGGCCATCACACTCCTAGTGTCCTCAATTGGGGAGACATCCGGCGATCGTGCTGGCCAGGGTAGGGTTAGCAAGCACGAAGACAGGCAGTAGAAAATCTCGCCGTGTACGGGTGGGCATTACCTTGCTGAAATGTAAGCCTAGGATGGCTTGCCGTGAAGGGCAACAAAATGCAGGTAGAACATCGCGGATGTACCACTGTGCTGTAATGGTACGGCGGATGAGAACCAAAGGGGTCCTGCTATCAAATGAAGTGGCCCTCTAAACAACCATTCTTGGTTGTCGGGCTGTATGGCGGTCGACAGGTTGATATCCCACTTGTTTCCAGTGCGTCTCCGGACGCGTCATCGCTCGTCATCGGGGCTCAATTGTAAATGGGACTCATCACTGAAGACAACTGTACTCCAGTCAGTGAGATTACCGATTAATACAACTGGCGTAATTCTGGAATTATTATGTGGCTGTCTAGAAGTAGGGTTATTACTAGACGTTGGTATTATCACGTCCCTTACGGAGTATTCATTCAGGCACAGAAGTTCATCCTTGTGCCTTCATCAAAAGATATAATGGTTCATGACCATGATCATATATATTTGACTGTTTCTGGAACAGCCTCACACGGAATTATAGATCTCTCAGTTATGCACAGCGCCTTTCTTGTACATTCTGCAACGAAGGTAGATGAATATTTCAGCGACAGAGTAATCCTGATTAATCATCGTAGTAGGTGGATGGGTGCGATGGTGATATTTGGTACAGATTATTATTCACCGAGGCTGCTTGCATTCCTATCGTTCCGTCTTTTAAAACGGGACGATATAGAGCAAGTAAGAGCCAAGCAGTAAATATCAAAGGTAGTAGTTTCAATCGCTGCACGAGTCTTGCACAATCACGAACAGGTGGGTGAGCTGTGTCGAGCTCCATCTCGACTGCACAGACTGCTGTGTGTGTGTGTGTGTGTGTGTGTGTGTGTGTGTGTGTTAGACGAAGCGTATCGCGTTGCAGATGGCGGCCGCAGAGATAGCCTATTTGGCGTAATGAAACCTGTCGTACGGCGCGGCAGCAAATTGATGGATAGAGCGTTTTCCGCCGGTGCGCTGCAGAGCGGTGCCGGGTCGTGATCATGACCACTGCCAAATTGAAAACCGGTAACGAGGGCGATGCGATGCCGTACCGCGCCCTCCGCCCCCGGCACCGCCGGCAGCTCGCCGTGACCAGCCGCCCCCTAACGCTAACTAGCCGATCGGCAATGCACGGCGCGCGCACGCCTCGGTAATCGAGACGTGTACGCCTGCCCACGTCGATCGATGAGATGTGCGAGATGGAGCTCAGCCCTCGCACTGGGGGTGGACTGTGTTAATATGCCACTCTTCTCGAAGAATCTAGCATCTCACCTGCTGTAGTGATGATAGCCAAACACTGGAAACACGATAATACTGATACGCAGAAAAGCGTAGATGGTGTGCCCAATTGAGGCCAAATGCTGCTTGCGGTCGCCATCTTCTTACTATCGTAGGACATAGCGAAATGAGCAATTCTTGAGTTGCGTATGCCAGCGGACGGCTCTTCACACTGAAATACGCGTATTTGACTACCCATTTATTCACCGTTTTGTTTACTTTAGATCTCGCAATAGTCTTTGCAAGCTTTTCGCAAAGATATCTTGCAATCGCTAATCGATAGGTTTGAGTTAGCTCTCCACGAGGTGCCGCTGTACCGTACCATACCGCGTATCAAGTCTGGATTCCTGTCCTTGCAGTTTTGAAGGACTGGTGGGCGTCGCCTTAATGCCTTCTGTCTTATCTTGGGTTTGGCAACATGTAGGTTTATGTTACAGGCATTTTTGTTTTGTTTTGGTATGTGAGAGTGCGTGTGTTTTGAGTATTTTGTACTGCGCTTCATCTGGACTCTTCTCCATGTAGTTCTGAAGGGCTGGTGGGCTTCGCCTCAGTGCCTTCTGTCTGAGTTTGGGTTCTGGAACATGGTGGTTGGTGTCTTTTTGTTTTATTGTGGTATGTGTGAAAGTGTGTGTTTTGCGTGATTTGCACCATGTGTCATTTCTGGACTCTCGTCCATGTAGTTTCAGGACTAGTGGACTTCGCATTAATGCCATCTGTCTGAGTTTGGGCTTTAAAACACGAGGGTTCATTTTACAAGTGTTTTTGTTTTGTTTTGGTGTTTATGAGTTTGTGTCCGAGTGGTTTAAGTCCTGAAGTTACGGGTTATAGTGTTTTTCGGGTGTTTATAGTTGACTTGGAATGGGTCAGTGCCTAAGGATGACATGTTTGATGAAGTGAGTTTCTTTACTTGTGTAGAATGTTTGGGTTATCTGTTGAATGATTGATGAAATGGTGGGCATGCTTATGTCTCTGTCAGTAAGTGTATTCGGAACGAACGGACGTGCGTCAGTTATTATCCTGAGAGCTTTGTTTTGAGCTGTTAGTAGTTTTGTTATTTAGGCATCCGCGGCCATTCTCTACATCTCACACCATAAAGCTCGAAGGACCTCTATGTGGGTAACTTGAGTTCGGTGGTCAGTCTATTGCCTTTAAGCAGTGGGTGTAACTCGTACAGTCTACCCAAACACGGAGCACACGCGTGGGATATATGAGCATTCCAAAAGAGTTTTTCATCAAATTTTAGGTCTAAGTATTTGACCGTGTCACACCAGGGGAATTCTGTTTCGCCAACAGAGGTATGATGATTTGGATATCTCCTCCTGTTTGTGAACATTATGGCACTACACTTTGTCGGATTGGGTCTAATTTTTCACAAATTACAGAATTATGTAATCTGGTCGAGGTGCCTTCGGAAATTGGCGACTTTGTAATTGGGAGGTTCGGGCGACCTGCAAAGACAGCAGTGTCATCCGCGAAGAGGGAAAGATGAGTGCTGTCTTCCTGAAATACTGTACAAGGAGAGGGAGGGGCAGAACAGATCTCTGGGTCACTCCTGCCTCCATCAACACTACTGTTATACCTGTATAACCTCACATAAAATTTCCTATTTGAAAAGAAGGAGTTCAAAATCTTGTGGACAGTCATAGTAAAAGAGCTTGTAGATTACACCGTCGTGTCAGACACGGTCAAATGCTTTTCCTATGACTGAAAAGGGGTCCCCCGTGCTGCGTTCGTTGGGTCTAGCCTTGCACATCTGTTCAGCACTGCTGCAGTAACGCCTTTCGCCGCTGGCAAGTTCTGCTTGTTTTCATCCATTGAGAGTAATCCTCGATCGAGTAGGCCACGCGGCCGAAAGTGTCTGACTGCACTTTGTTCTCGACAACGAAGCCAGTATGTTGGTGTAGTTCGGAGGTTGCGGCTGCAGTTCTGGAGATTTTTGGTGAGACCGTTTTTAGTTCTTTGTAGAGGCTGTTAGTAGACAACGTTCATTACACTTCAGTAATATGAATTTCATATACGCACATTTATTTTGTTACCAGTTCGAGTGCTGAAATGGTGATGAATTGCGAATGTGATCTGGTAATTAGGTGCGAGGCATCGCAGAGGTACGGAGGTAGTTTGTTTCTCATAGGTTGAAAATTGATTGCACTCGTAGTTACTCTGTCCGATGCATTGTAGCTCAGTTTTGTCATTGTCTCCTGTATTTCAGACTACTGAGTGCTTCAGTCATTACGACTTGTGAGATAACAACGTTCACACACTACAGCTGCAATGACTGGGTGAACGCACATCTGTCGCTCACAGTTGTTAGTTCAAGCTGCAACTGCAGTTACTGCCCTGACATCAGTTGTTCGCCGAGAACAAAACAGAGTCTGAATTCTGGACTGGCGGTTTATTCTATCACCTCAGTATAACTGCCTACGAATTCTTCCTTAAAGTTCCTAATGTCATCAAGCAGGATATTTCCCCTTTTCAAACATTATCAATCGCAGCGTCAGAATTGCCTCTCTGTTGCCTTTACCTTTCCTAAAGCCAAACTCATCTTCGTCTAACACGTTCTCAATTTTCTTTTCCATTCTTCTGTATATTATTCATGTAGCAACTTTGATACATTAGCTGTTAAGCTGATTTTGCTATAATTCTCCACTTGTCAGCTCTTGCAGCCTTCCGAATTGTGTTGATGATGTTTTACCGAAAGGCAGTTGGTATGTCACCAGACTCATACATTCTACACACCAACGTAAAACGTGAATAGTCGTTTTGTTACCACTCCCCCCCCCCCCATGATTTTAGAAGTTCTGCTGGAATGTTATCTATGCGTACTGACTTATTTGATCTTAAGTCCTCTAAAGCTCTTTTATATTGTGATTCTAATACTGGAACCCCTATCTCTTTTAAATCGACTGCTGTTTCTTCTTCTGTCCCTCAGACAATTCTTCGCCCTCATAGAAGCCTTCAGTGCGCGCTTTCCTCCTATGCGCTCTCTCCTCTGCATTTAACAGTGGAATTCCCGTTGCAATCTGAGTGTTACCAAGCTTGCTTTTAGTTTCAAAGAAGGTTGTTTTGGCTTTCCTACATGCTGTGTCAGTCCTTCCTAAAATCATATCTTTATCGATATCTTCGCATTTTTCATGCAGCCAGTTCGTCTTAGCTTCTCTGCACTTCCTGTTTATTTCATTCCTGAGCGACTTGTATTTCTGTATTCCTGTATTTCTCTGAACATTTTTGTACTTCCTTATTTCATCGATCAGCTGAAGTACCGGTATTTCATCTGTTACCTATGGTTTATTTGCTGTTACTTTCATTCTACCTATGTTTTTCTTTCCAATTTCTGTCATTGCTCTTTTTAGAGATGTCCATTCCTCTTCGGCTGTACTGCGTATGGAGCTATCCCTCACTGCTGCAGCTGTAGCCTTAGAGAACATCAAGCGTATCTCGTCATTCCTTAGTACTTGAGTATCCCACTTCTTTACGTACTGATTCTTTCCGACTAATCTCTTGAACTTCATCCTACTCTTCATCACTACTGCACTGTGATCTGAGCCTATATCTTCTCCTGAGTACGTCTTACAATGAAGCATATGGTCTCAGAATCTGTATCTGATCATAATGTCATCTAACTGAAATCTTCCCGTATCACCCAGCGTTTTCCAATTATACCTCCTTCTCTTGTGATTTTTGAACAGAGTATTCGCCATAACTAGCTGAAATTTATTACAGGATTCAATTAGCCTTTCTCCTCTCTCATTCCTTGTCCCAAGTACTTGTTCTCCTGTAACATTTTCTTCTACTCCTTCCCCTACGACTACATTCCAGTCCCCCATAACTATTAGATTTTCATCTCCCTTTACGTACTGTGTCCTCATATCCGTACTCTGTCTCTTCATCTTCAGCTTGCGAGTCGGGATCCACATCTCTCGTGAGGTATAGAAATTCAAATCACAACGTTGTACCTGTTCTGGGAAATTATCTTACTCATTAAGATCCTGCCCATAATTCTGCGAGAAATGCATTCATATTTGCCATCAGTTGAATTTATAATTTTTACGTTTGACCGGTTTCAGCTAATTAAACCTTCAACTGAAAAAGAAATTATAAAATCCGTTGCTTTAGAAATGCGTATTTCTCGCAGAAGACTTTCATATGTCACATGTGACACTGACGTAACTAGAGTTTGACGATACCTTGAAAAGCTTAGCCGCGGGGAGTAGCCGCGCGGTCTTAGATGCCATGTCACGGATTGCGCGGCTCCTCCCGCCCGAGGTTCGAGTCCTCACTCGGGTACGGGTGTGTGTGTTGTTCTTAGCGTAAGTTAGTTTACGTTAGTTTAAGAAGTGTGTAAGTCTAGGGACCGATGGCCTTAGCAGTTTGGCCCCTTAGGAATACAGACACATTTGAACATTTGAAAAGCTTAGGTAAGTTGCTCACACATTCCTGACAGTTAACAGACGATTGTCATCTCAGGATTTACTTTATCTTTCTTCAAACCTCAAATCGTTCTATACATATCATCTGACATTATTTTCGTATGTCACAGTATTCTCTCTGGTGTTAGTAACTGTGCAGTCTGCCGCTTTGACTGATGAAACGTGGTACCCTGGTAGACACATGAATGTGGTGAGAGTAGGTGCAATTATACACTGAAGAGCCCAAGAAACTGGTACACCTGCGATTTAAGAGTACGAGGACGTGGAGATCTCTTCGGAACATCACGCTGCAAGGCATCCCAGATATCCTCAATAATGTTCATGTCTTGGGAGTTTGGTGGCCAGTGGAAACTAAGAAGAGTGTTCCTGTAGCAATTCTGACGTGTGGGGTGTCGCATTGTCCAGCTGGAATTGCCCATGTCCGTCGGAATGCACAATGGACGTGAAAGGATGGAGGTGATCCGACAGGATGGTTAAGTACGTTTCACCTGTGAGAGTCGTATCCAAACGTATGAGGGGTCCCATATCACTCCAACTGCAGACGCCCCACACCGTTACACAGCTTGAACAGTCCCCTGCTGACATACAGGTTCCATGGATTCATGAGGTTATCTCCATACCAGTACACGCCCATCCGCTCGATACAATTTGAAACAAGACTCATCCGACCAGGCAACATGTTTTTGTCATTAACAGTCCAATGTCGGTGTTGACGGACCCAGGCGAGACTTAATCTTTGTGTCGTGCAAGGGCACAAGAGTGGACCTTCGGATCCGAAAGCCCATATCGATGACGTTTCGTCGAATGGTTCACACGCTGTCCCTTGTTGATGCCCCAGCATTGAAATCTGCAGCAATTTGCGGAAGTGTTGCACTTTTGTCACGTTGAACGATTCTCTTCAGTCGTCGTTGGTCCCGTTCTTGCAGGGTCTTTTTCCGGCCGCAGCGATGTCGGAGATTTGATGTTTCACCGTATTCCTAATATTCACGGTACACTCGGGCAGTGGTCGTCTGGGAAAATCCCCACTTCATCGCTACCTCGGAGATGGTGTGTCCTATCGCTCTTGTGTCGACAATAACACCACGTTCAAACTTAAGTAAATCCTGATAACCTGCCACTGTAGCAGCAGTAACGGATTTAACAACTGCGCCAGACACTTGTTGTTTTATGTAGGCATTGCCAACTGGAGCGCCTTATTCTGCCTGTTTAACATATCTCTGTATTTAAATACCCATGCCTATACTAGTTTCTTTAGCGCTTCAGTGTATAATGCTTTCTAGCAGTGCTGCTTCAGTTTTTCGCACTTCTGTTTTATGAGGACATAAACCATTTGCGGTTCGTCGCTAAGGCATTCTGATGGACGTGAATGGCGCTGTACGGGAGACGGCAATGACTGCGGCCTTCTGTGGCGCGCCCTGCGTAAAGGAGGCACCGCTAACGAATCACCTGAGAGGGGAACAGCGCCCGGCTTGTCCGTCAGTGCGAGGCCCCGTCAGCAAAGGAGGCCGCCCGGCACTTGGCGAGCAGAGCGGCGGCCTTTGAGGCTGGTGGGCGGGTGCCTGCCTCCGGCTCGGCTGCTGGCGGTGTCGAGTGTCTCCGCCCCCGTGGGAACCGCGGGGCGCGGGCGCAGAGGCGACACGACACCGCGCTCGTATCGCGCCCTCCATCTGGGCCCACACCGCCCAAACACTTGCCCACGGACGCCACTGCACCGCGCTGACACGAGGCAGTCTCGCCCTGTTTGCTGGAGCGGTAGCGGTGCAGAATCTACCCTGCCATTTGACTACGTGAATCACAGCATTCTTTTAAGTAAATTAAAACATTATGGCGTCACTGGTCGTGCTGCAAAGTGGTTTCAGTCATATCTTACTAATAGAAAACAAAGGGTGTCATTACGCAACACAAAGCAGTAGGCAATCAGACATCTGACTGGGAAGAAATTACATGTGGTGTTCCCCAAGGTTCCATTCTAGGTCCACTACTGTATCATGTGTATATTAATGACCTCCTGTCATCTGTTACATTACCAGATGCCAAGTTATTTGCAGATGATACAAACATTGGAATAAATAGTAAATCAAATATAAATTTATAAAGGACAGCTAATCAAATTTTTACTTCATTAATAAGTAGTTCATAGCCAATTCACTGTCATTGAACTTTGAAAAGACCCACTATATGCAGTTCAGAACTACCAAGAGATTTCCTTCTGGTGTGAGTATAAAGTATGATGACATGGAAATAGGAGAAGCTGAGAGTGTAAAATTCTTGGGATTACAACTTGATAATAAATTCAGTTGGGAGCAACATACTAACGAACTGCTAAAGCGCCTAAACAGGCCTGTGTTTGCAATGCGAATGATGTCAGACATAGGAGATACAAATATAAAAAACTGGCTTATTTTGCTCATTTTCACTCCATTATGTCGTCTTCATCATCATCATTCATCCCCATTACGGTCGGAGGAAGGCAACGGCAAACCACCTCCATCAGGACCTTGCCTAGTAAGGCGGTGCTGGTCTCCCGCATCGTTCCCCTACGCTCTGTAAAAAAGCATGGGACTTCATTTCATTTCATGTCATATGGTGTCATATTTTGGGGTAACTCCACAAACAGAGAAAAAAATGTTTAGAGTACAGAAGCGTATAATAAGAGTAATGAGTAGTGTAAATCCAAGAACATCATGTCGAAAGCTATTGGGCATATTAACCACAGCTTCTCAGTTTATTTATTCCTTAATGAAGTTTGTTGTAAATAATACATCTCTTTTTCCAACTAACTGCTTAGTACACAGTATCAATATTACGAATAAGAACCATATACATCAAGATTTAAAATCACTTACTCTTGCCCAGAAAGGAGTCCAGTATTCAGCAACGCATATTTTCAATAAGTTACCAGAAACCATTAAGAGTTTAGCTTCAGACAAGGCACAATTTAAACATAATTTAAAAGAATTTTTGGTGGCCAACTCCTTCTGTTCCATCCATGAGTTTCTCAATAAGTGCAGAAGACCATTTTAATGAAAATTTAGTATACTGTAAGTTTTGACAATACTTGGTTGTAACAGCCAAGTAACTACCTACTGTGTGAATGATGGATGTATGGAAAGCAGATGTAAGTCTTAACTCTGTAAATAGTGGAAGTTTAATTTTAAATCTTGTACATGATCTGACTGTTCTTAACTGAGGATCACTGAAATGAATAATTTACTTTAATTTTTGACAATACTTGGTTGTAATAGCCAAGAAACTAGCAAATGTCTGAATGATGGATTTAATGAAAGCAGATGTAAGTATTAAACCTGTAAATATTAGAAGTTAAAATTTTATTCGTGTACATTATTTTACTGTTTATTGACTGATGATGATGATGAAGTCGCATACTCCGTAACAGAGCGTAGGACTGAGGATCATTGAAATTAACGAAACTCAAGTTTTTCTAATCACATTTTTGTAATGTGTTCATCTGACATGTCCCACACCCTTGAAGATTCCCTCTTTTATGAGTCCATGGAATGAATAATTAATCTAATCTAATGTAATCTAGTAGTATATGAGCCACTCACCCACCGTCCTGACCGGCTGGAACAAGTTTTAGATATCGCAGTGTACGCTATCTCATCAAAAGTGTTAGGATGTAATGTAGAATTGATGTATCACGAGAGGCGGACCCTCCACTGCGAAAGGAGGCGGGGAATAGCGTGTTGTCAATAAAGAAGCAGTAACAGCAATATGAGTAATTCAGGATGGACAGTGCCTTGAAACGTGGGCTAGTCATTGGCTTTCGCATGGCAAGGGAACTCCCCATCGCATCCCCGTCATCTTTATTTCTAAGATGATGCGTTGTTTTTAATGTATATGTTGCTGTGTTTCATTCTGCTTTGACTGTGTGTACGTGTGTAGTTCATTGAACTGTATGATTTGTAGGCACATGTACGTGTACGTGTAGTTATACATCAAATGACGCCACACACGCTAAAGTGACAACACAGCAAGACTCTTCATTGGTGATTGTGTACCTGCACAGTCACAACAGATGGCTGCTGGCCATCTCTACAAGGACTACAGTGGGTCTACACCTCTGGTGATCCACCAATACCATTATTTCTACAAGGACTGCAGTGGGTCTGCACCTCTGGTGGCCCACCAATACCACAATCTCTACCAGGACTACAGTGGGTCTACTCTGTGATGACCTACGTACCAATATTCTTCAAAACTTCGACTGACTCTGCGGTGGGTTTACTCTGTTGTAGCCCATTACCTGTCAGCATGTCAAGAGTCAGCACTGTCTTTCCGTTGGAAGGACAACACTACTTCTTCAAGACTGCATGGAAATCCACTACTTCCGTGTGCAATTTCTTTTACTAATGAGACTTTGTGAAAAAAAACTGTAATTACTATTATGATGAATGATCAGGACTATCTTTATGGACTGTGAGAAAATTTTAGCTTTTGACCAACATTGTATCAATAAGTGTGTGCATTTGATTTCTTTGTTATTGTAATTACGATTATGAAAAATTTTAACAAATATGTATTGCCCAGTGCCCAAAACAATTTGTAAATTTTTTGTGGGGAGCATGGGGGCTATGTAAGTAGGCTGTTTAGGTTTTTTTATTGGTAACGCCACCTCTGTATGAAAATCACTGGCTGTGCTGTGTGCAGTCTGTGGCTGCTTTGCATTGTTGTAATACTCGCCATTGTAGTGTTAGGCAGCTGGCTGTGAACAGCGCGTAGCGTTGCGCAGTTGGAGGTGAGCCGCCAGCAGTGGTGGATGTGGGGAGAGAGATGGCGGAGTTTTGAAATTTGTCATGAACTGCTATATATATATATATATATATATATATACCCCACGTCGAGGTGGGGTATTGTATGTGGCTGCTTCTCGTGCTTAGCGTGTTGTCCCTCTGTAACAGTTAAAAAACGCTAAATGCGGAAGGATATGGGCAAATTTTGCAGCACTGTGTCCTATGAAGTGTTCGAAGACCACGACTGCTTCAGCATGCCTATACACCCTGGTATAAATTAGTATCCGAGAGGCAATGGTGTGTGCAAAATAATATTTCTGAAATATATATATATATATATATATATATATATATATATATATATATATATATATACGAGGGTCAGTCAAAAAGTAATGCCTCCTATTTTTTTTTCTACGTTTAATTGTCAGGAAATTTAAATGCAATTACAAAGGTTGAAAACCACAACATTGAGGATCATTTTCTCATTTTTCAATGTAATCTCCGCCCATCTCTACAGTTTTGGTCCATCTTTGAACAAGGGCATGTATCCCAGCACGGTAAAAATCACAGCTCTGCTTCCTAAGCCATTGACGCACGGATGTTTTGACGGCCTCCTCATCTTCAAAATGAATCCCACGATGAGCTTCTTTTAGTGGCCCGAACAGATGGAAGTCTGATGGTGCCAGGTCAGGGCTGTATGGGGGATGAGGCAAAACTTCCCATCCAATTTTGACAATCTCGTCAGAGGTGTGACGACTGGTGTGTGGTCTTGCATTGTCATGCAAAAGAAGAACATCTGCCATTGATTTTGTTGGGCGAACTCGCTGAAGACGTGCTTTAAGTTTTTTGAGGGTTGTGACGTATTGAACAGAATTTATTGTGCATCCCTGCTCCAAAAAATCAACCAGAATCACACCCTCTGTATCCCAGAAAACTGTTGCCATAACTTTCCCTGCTGATCGCACAGTTTTGAATTTTTTCTTCCTCGGCGAGCTTGTGTGACGCCACTCCATTGACTGCCTCTTTGATTCAGGTTCAAAAAAATGCACCCATGTTTCGTCCCCGGTCACAATTTTTTTCAGAAACTCATCTCCCTCCAAACGGAAGCGCTGCAAGTGTTGGGAGGCTATTGTTTTCCTTGCCTCTTTATTCTGATCGGTTAACATTCTTGGAACCCACCGTGCACAAACTTTTGAGTACCCCAATTGTTTAATAATCGTGATCACACTGCCTTTACTAAGAGAAATAATGCGACACACTTCATCTGCAGTCACCCGACGGTCACCACGAATGATGTCATCAACTTGCTGAATGTTGTGTGGAGTCACTGCACTCACCGGCCTGCCGCTCCGCTTTTCGTCAGTCAACGGTGTTTGCCCTTCAGCTTCCTTACAACGACGAACCCATCGTCTAACAGTGCTGACATCCACTGTCACAACACCATACACCTTCTTCAGTCTTTCATGAATGCGTATGGGCGTTTCACCTTCTGCATTCAAGAATTCAATCACACAACGCTGTCTCAAACGAACATCGATGTCGGCCATCTTACAAACTTCTGCTGTGCTGCCACCTGTTGACACAGAAAGTTACTACTGCAGTGGATTGCAGAAGAAGGTTTGAGGAATGGCGCCAAATTCAAATATTTCACTTAACTTAATTTCTTTAAGTAGAAAAAAAATGGGAGGCATTACTTTTTGACCGACCCTCGTATATATATATATATATGATGATATTAAGGTAAATACATTGTTTGTTCTCTATTAATCTCTTTCATTTGCTAACTATCCCTATCAGTAGTTAGTGCCTTCCATAGTTTGAATCTTTTATTTAGCTGGCAGTAGTGGCGCTTGCTGTATTGCAATAGTGGGGGTAACCAAGATTTTTGTGAGGTAAGCGATTTGTGAAACGCATAGGTTAATGTTAGTCAGGGACATTTTTTTTTGTAGAGATTTTTGAAAGTCAGATTGCGTTGCGCTAAAAAAAAAATTGTGTATCAGTTTAAGGACAGTCATGTATAATTTTTCTAAGAGGACGTTTCAAACTTATCACGGGCAAATTACACAGTCTTTTTTATGGAAATACACTACTGGCCATTAAAATTGCTACACCAAGAAGAAGTGCAGATGATATACAGGTATTCATTGGACAAAATATATTATACTACAACTGACATTTCATTGAAATTAAGACTGCTTTAATGTCACGGGTTCGCGTGGAGTTACATTCCCGTGCTGCATATTTATCACTGATTATTTCGGAACAAATTAATTACTGTGAATTTACGTACCTGAGATAAAGATAGCCTTTATGCGGCAAACACAGGAATTTAATGAAAACCTACTGTTAATCTTCGCCAATAAATAAAAATGACACTGAAGGTAAATAATACAATTAATATGCGAATTTGGAAGTTATTTCCGCCGCTCTGTGTCGTTTAATATTAGCAATATTCAAATACGACGTTGCGGCCGTGGGAATGGCCGGCAATGATCATTCATAGCCTCGGGCTGTATTGCGCGTTCTGATATTCCGAAAAAAACTAAGTCACTAGTTTCCTAACATACCGGGATGCTAAAGATACATAAATAAAGGTTTTAAGAGCAAATAAACTCATATATTTAACCTAAATGGAACGTAAGTGCGCTTACAGTGCCTCCCACGTCTGTCCTCATCCAAGATCAATACCAGGGTAGATAATTACATAAAATCATTCTACTGTTTTACAGTTATTAACATTTTGAACAAAGAACAAAGAACAACATACATAATAAATCGACATTGTTTTTGAATACAATTACGTTTAATGATAAATGTTGTCTCCTAAGGTCGCAGGTTCGAATCCTGCCTCGGGCATGAATGTGTGTGATGTCCTTATGTTAGTTAGATTTAAATAGTTCTAAGTCTAGGGGACTGATGACCTATGATGTTAAGTCCCATAGTGCTTAGAGCCATTTGAACCATTTGAACCGTTGTCAGACTGCCGAAGTAGACTGTTGGTGATATGATATCACCGGAAACGAGTGATTTTGAATGACGAATGACGCTATTCCCTCCGGCAATATGATGGAAGGACTTGGATATGATAGACATCTGGAAAATGTTATCTGCCATTCTGTTGAGTGCCAGCAGTGGAGTACGTCGAGGTGGGGTATTGTATGTGGCTGCTTCTCGTGCTTAGCGTGTTGTCCCTCTGTAACAGTTAAAAAACGCTAAATGCGGAAGGATATGGGCAAATTTTGCAGCACTGTGTCCTGTGAAGTGTTCGAAGACCACGACTGCTTCAGCATGCCTGTACACCCTGGTATAAATTAGTATCCGAGAGGCAATGGTGTGTGCAAAATAATATTTCTGAAATAGACTGATCTGCCTGGAGACCCAACTTCAACCCAGCTTCCAACGTTACTCCATTCTCTGAGCTCGGGTCTTGAGGAAGACTGCGCCACCATTCCTCCGCATACATTCAGATACCTCATTCAGTGTGTCCCAGCAAAGTTGCAGCTGTCATAAAATATATAGAAAACAATGACAAAAAGAAGGTACAGTATGATAGAACATGATAGATGCCGCATGGACCTCTCACAGATATGAAAACAACAAATAAACGGGTCCACACTCTAATACACATTCCAGACACATTTGGTCAGGTAGTGTATATTATCAGAACACAGTACAGCATATCCTGACAAAAATGGTCTTACACCGGTACCAGTCCAATAATTACAGGCTTAATGGAAATGTCCATCGCCCACGTTTTCTGAATACTCCTATATGCTCAATTATTCCTTAAATATATTCCAGTATCTGCCGTCACCTGCAGTTCTTATTCTATAGTTCCCTCTTGTACCATTGATATCATTCCGCGATGTCTTCGCAGACGTTCTGTCATGCTGTCCTTTCTTCTTGTCAATGTTTTCATATATTCCTGTTGTCGCCGATTCTGTAGAGAACCTCCTTATTGCATACATTACCATTCTACCTAATTTTCAACATTCTCGTGTAGCACCAAATCTCAACTGTTAAGATTCACTTCTGATCCGATTTTCTCACGCTCCATGTTTCACTGCTATACAGTACTGTGCTTCAAACGTACTCTGTACTGCTGCACGATAATGTTCGACCTCATACAGCATGAGTAGTTAATGTTTTCCTGGAAAGGGAAGATATTGCACGCATGGCGTGGCCCGCTCGCTCTCCCGATTCGACTCTCACAGAGCACATCTGGGATACACTAGGGACTCGAGATGCATCACGTTAGCATCCACCAACCACTCTCCAAGACTTGCGAGCTGCGCCGAAGGGCGAATGGGCGTTATTTCCTCAACATGGGATTGATCACATCATTCACAGCTTGCCCCTTCGTTTGTCGGGCCTGTATAGCTGCCAGAGGTGGTCACACCCCACAATGAGCGCATGAACCATTTGTCGGAATGCATGTGTAAATCCGTTAAGTTGGAGAAAACGAAGAACATTTTTGTCTATCGTTATGCATGTTGCAGTTGTTTACGCTCTGTATTCTTTGTACAGTTTCTACTTTACTTGCACATGATTGTGGTAAAATAAACGTAACCTTGCAAAATTTCGGTTTGTTGCTTTAATTTTGGACACCAGTATTCAATCGGTGACAGAATTAGCAGTAACTGCCCCCCCTCCCCCCCCCCCCCCCCCCCCCCCCGCAGTTATGCTGAACAGCAGAGCTTTACTGTCCGGTAGCACAGAATAACGTGAGGTCGAAAAACTATTCGAGCATTGTCAGACTGTTTTAGATAATACCAGAGACTTTATTCGTGCTGATTAATATATCCCTTATGTTTATCTTTTGTCTTAAATAAAAAGGACAAAACGCTAGTTACTTCAATTTTCTGTAGGTGCTTGGTAGAACATGAGAATAATATTAAAAAGGAAAACACTTCCGGCCCCTCCCACCGGAGGTTCGAGCCCTCCCTCGGGCATGGGTGTGATTGTTGTCCTTAGCGTTAAGTTGGTTTCAGTAGTGTATAAGTCTAGGGACCTATGACCTCAATGTTATGCGGAATTATGTTTATTTGGTCACGAACTGGCTTTCGGCTTCTCAGGCCACAACTGAATGTCGCAAACACAGATCAGCATTATGTGCGACTTACACAAATTTTTTTTGTACAGACGATAAGAAAACGACAAATTGCTTACACAGGGAGACATTACAATGGTTACATTAATTAAAAACAAAAAACAAAGTTTTTATATCGAGATTCCCATAGCAAATGATGAGAAATAAAATGAATTTACAGTTTGGCTCTTGTATTTGCAAAGAAAACTTAATTTAATAAATGGCGAAAATGGAAACTGAGTCTGATTATTTAATACTAAACTGTCAATCTGTGCCATGTGTTTCTTGATTTCCATTATCTCCAGTAGGTTCATATTTCTGCTTTTTCTGACAGAATGTAAAACTTTACATTCTGCATCGTATGGTTGGTTTCCTGCTACAAGACGATCAGCAAAGGTCGAATCTTTCTTCTTTAATCGCTAGCTTCTCTTATGTTCACGTAGCCTAAAAGCCACAGCTCTGCTTGAGTGACAATCATACACTTTTTCACACTGCTTGCAAGTGATTTTATATTCACCACACAGTGCCAAGGGTTGCCGTGTTCTACACTACTGAATAAAAATTTTGATATGTCACTGGAATTATAAAGAGGAAGAATTTAATTGAGAAAATTTAACTGTTTTTGCAAGATTGTCTGAAATGTTGGCAGTGTATGAATTTTTGTACCAGGCTTTAAATCTATTTAGTTTACACTGTGCTAATACAAATGAATTACAGATGATCGTAATAATGTTACGAGAGAAGTGTCCCTAACTGTCAGACATTAGCAGGATAATATGCGCTTTCGGCTTCGAAACTGTCTGTGTCTACGTTCAGTCTACAGTGATACTGAAGCAGCGTTACAGAAACTACTACCATGAAAGCATATAAACGTAGCATTAGGGATAGATACATAACGATATGCAGTTTTTGTGGGAGATACCACCCTGCGCAATTCACTGGTTCTCTTGTTCTTGTAGTATAAGAGTAAAGATGAAAGCAAAAATTGATGTTATAGAATATCTATATTTTCATTTCCAATTACTGTTAGTTACATTAGGCTACATAAGAGTTGCGATGATGTAATCTAATTTTAGTCCTTCTAGGTAACTGCGGGATCAGCGCGGCAGATTGCTAAAGAGGGGGCCCAGGTGCGATTACCGGCCCATTTGGGAATATTCTCCGCTCGGGGACTGGGTGCTGTATTGTCCATACATTCACATTGTCAGTATTGACGCTGAAGTCGTCCCAAACACAATGTTATATTGTCTTTCGACTATTGAGGTCACTGCAAGGGCGCGAACTGAAAGTCAATACGGTACAATTTAACAAAAAATTCTAATATTAATAATGCCAGTGTAATTCTCGATGTCACAGAACTATTGATGTCATGATCTCACATCTTCTGTGACGATGTCATTGGATTTGATCATGGAGCACACTATGCTACCAACTCGACTGCAGTAGCGTCAAAACTTTGACTGTCACCTTCTCGTAAATTATTGAGTGTTTGCACCTAATACAAAGCCAGTGTCCATTTATTTGGCGTTTATTAATTGCGTAGGGGCGATCTGAAAACAGAAATATGTACCGAAGAAATGTTTTGTGTTTCATTTCCAAGTATGTATTTAATCAACATGATTTGATCTAAGTTCGTTGCCACAGCAGTGCTTAATTTTTTCAAGTAATTCCTTAGTGATGAAAGAGTGAGGTCTCTAGTCTCCCTGCCTATTTATCCTCCGCGTTTTACCCTACTTATGTGATCCTCAGATTTGTAGCTAAACAAGAGCCGATGAGCAGTAGCCTCAGCAGAAAAGTTGATGTGTGCATTGAGTATGTATTGACAGCATTATTAAGAGTTTCCAGTAGTCTCCAAGATTATCTGAAATTAAAATCAGCGTTTTCCACTGACTCAGATTCGGCCATAAGTACTGTAATATTTAAGATAAGTCTGTTTCAACAAATACACATCGATACTTCACATGTGAATGTTATGATAGGGCAGAGGGGTCGTTACCGTGAAACAACTGAAAAATAAACTGTGAGCAACAAGCGCCAACCGCGAGATACTACAGATATTCTCACCTAGGATGACCTCTTCTTGTTACTTTGATTTGTCCCTGTTTCAAGCTGTCTGAAAATTGCAAAGCTCATTCATCGGTGCTTTTCGCTGTTACTGACAAAGTATCATGAGTGGCACTTTTGCTTAAGTTCAAAATGGTTCAAACGGCTCTAAGCGCGGGACTTAACATCTGAGGTCAACAGTCCCCTAGACTTAGAACTACTTAAACCTAACAAACCTAAGGACATCACACACGTCCATACCCGAGGCAGGATTCGAACCTGTGACCGTAGCAGTAGCGCGGTTCCGGACTGAAGCGCCTAGAACCACCCGGTCACAGTTGCCGGCTTTTGATTAAGTATATAAATGAATGTTATTTACTCACATAGTTAACGGCGTCTGGTGATGCTAAGAAAAGTGACTCGCTTCCAATGAATCAGTTTTTTAGTTTGCAGTTTGCTTAAGGCAGAAAAACAAAGTAGCCTACGACAACTACAGACTAAGAGAACCGCCGAAATAATTTTCTGTGCTCTTTACCTGCTGTGTTCGCGTTGCAGTCGGTGCATCTGGATACTATTCGTAACTAAGCCTTAGGTTCAAACAATAGTTTCAGAAATGAGAATAAAACTCTTTACTCTAAACTAGGTATTTCTGCACCCAGCCAATGATGTGGCAGCAGGTGACACGCTGTCTCAAAGGGCGAGCCTTCTCCGATCCTAACAAGCTCGAGATTCAATCTGATGACCAGCCGTATTCTGTATATCACTAGTCTAATGGAGAACCGGCAGTATCGTAGAATACCTCTGGCAACTAAGTAACCACCGATTTATTCCTCGTATGGTTCTGAGTTATCATTGTAAATTCAGTCGATGATTCTTGGCACTTAGGTTAAATATTCTGGGTTATTCTCATTTTAGGTATGATACAGAGGTTGCAACTGTATGGTTGTTGAGTCGAGCAAGCTCGAGCTTCCTTCGCTATTTACGCTACGAATTCTCTGTACTGGCCATCACTGAGGCAACAAGAGAGCGCCGTTTGTCGCAACTGTATACTAACTAGCCTGTTCACCCTTCCAGTGGAAGACTGCGTTATTTTTCGGTTCTAACCTTGTTGAAGACAAAATTTTTATGTCTTCGTGAAACAGCCACTAACAGGCAGATCGACAATCAGTAAAAAACTACTTTTCCACCATAAGATTCGTTGCTACTTTGATTCTGCACCCTTTGGATCCAGAGGTGAAAGGCCTACAGATTGACGCACTTGTTAGGGTCTGCTTTTTCTGCTTCTGTCGATTGTATAGATTTAATTGTAGTACTGAATGGTTTTTAGCTGCATATCGTTATGTATCTAACCCTACTGCAATATTTACATACTTTTGTGGTAGTCCTTCCTGTAACTCTACTTCAGTGTCACTGTGGACCGAACGTACGTACAGACTGTTTCGAAGACGAAAGAGCTTATTATCCTGCTAATTCGTGACAGTTTGGGATACCTTGTTTAACTGAAAAAGACTTTTTTTCGTAACGTTATCATGATCAGTTGTAATTCATTTGTATTAATACAGTGCATACTGAATAGCGGTCTTTCGTTTTTGTGGCCACCCCCACTCCCGGAGCTCCGAAAGGCGGAGAAGTTCGAAAACTTTTGCCAATGGAGAGATCATCATGACACTTTTTCAATTACAAGCCATATGTTCTGTGCATACGCATTACGTGTCTTTAATGCCGTTGATCGTTGTTGATTTTTCGGCCTGCTGGATCAGTTTCCCACCCTAAAGCCTAGAGAGTGTTTTGAACATCTGTCTGCTCCTCGACATTTTTTGACAAGACCGTTGGCGGAAAGAGGGTGATTTCTTACGCCGGAGGTCGTCGGCCGCCATTGCTGATTATTTTTATTCAAAACTTAAGCAGTGACGAGGCTCGAACCCTGGAGCGAGGACTTTTTGATTACTAGCCAAAGACGCTCCCTAGATCAAGGGTTGATTGCTATACAGAATTGTAAAACTGCCTCGCTAGTCAAATTGAGGCAGGTAACCCTTAACCAGAACTAATTTGTCGGAGTAACGGGGCAAAGCGTTAATACAGGTCCAAAAAATGTTTGCTAAATCTGGGGAAGATCGCGTTATTTGTCTCGCACGATGCACATCCCCAAGAGAGTGGAATGTGGACATGACCCGACGCCGCGTAAGCTCTGATGCACGGACGAAAGGAACGTTTCAAATGGCATTACACCGGCGCTGCAACAGCGGAATAAAAACTTCTACAGCCGTAAGCTGAAAATGACGTCTGATACAAACCGGACACAATCACTAATTTATTACATCAGAGAAATACACATTTTAAGACAAAATTTAACTACATGAAATATTGCTCCCAGTAAAGGTTAACACAAGCAGTGACAAAACTTAGTTGTCTTAAGGGTCCTGCTGGAACAAATTTTAAGGAGGCAATGTAAGTTTATATCAATTTAGCTCAAACACGTAGCTAGTGATTGAATCACGACACAGACACTTCAACAATTTCGGTAACAAATAAATAGCGTGAATTTGTACTCACAGTAACCAACTAATCAACAGCATTGCCATTGAATAAGTAGTAGGCCATCTGGAACAGATTAGCAACACCCATCAACTAGGGGAGTTAATACCAACAGTCTTTAAATGTCTTGCTCCCCATTAAATAAACAAACTTACAGTAATTAAATGAACAACAAATGAAACACACCACGCTCCACTCGAACTCTTCAGTGGAAGCCAAGTCAAAATGAAGATTCCATTGACTGACTAGCACTGAATTCACACTAAAGCTCATCTCTGTGTTCCCAGACACACTTGGGGGTGAACTTATATAAGACAAGATTTTGAAGGGAGCATATCAGTAAAACCGGTAGTGGAGCTAACTCGTGCCACTGAAAATTAAGGTACTAGACCGGGGCACAAGGTGGTATACAATGAGGTTGCCTTAGTGCTATACTGCTTTCCAAAATATTAATTCAAATGGCCAATTCAAAATTAAGTACACATAAACCAGCATTAATTAACGAGGAGTGACACCAGGTCGCTCGAAGGGATGACAACACTTAATTGAAAAGACAAATGCCGGAAGCGGCAATAACATCAAACACCTTCTCCGAGTTTTAACCAGAAGTCACTTCCCGCAATACAAGTAAACATTTAATCAAGCACAAGGAAGGAACCCCAAAGAGAAAATTCAAATAAAACCCCCAAAAGTTTGTAAAGGACAGGGAACCCCAACTATTTAAATTTAAAAGAATTACCTCTCCCCAAAGCCAGTGTAAACGCGAAGGCCACACTTAAGAGGCCACCAAAATTGGTTACAAAAAGTCTTATACATTTGCTCCTTTTCTTTTGGGGTGTAAGGCTAGTTCGCGTCCGTAGTAGAATACTACACGTGCACCCTGGGTAACGCTAAATGAACTAGCACTAAAGGCAACCAGATAATCCTGTGCTGGATCTCCTGGTAAACACATCATGAATGATACCGACCAAATGAACGAGAGAGTTCTCACTCAGAACAAAATCGACGTAGTCGCGATACAAGAGACTCATGCGGAAAACATAGACCAGCTGGCCTCTAGAGGAAAAATCCCTGGATTCGAGATACTGGGAGCCACCTATCACCGCAATTACGGCGTGGCAACCTACATACGAAATAAGATAGAAAATGCTTCCCTGTGTAAGATATCTACAGACAACAACATACATGAAGTTGCTGTCAGAATTGGCGAGACCACTATAGTTAACATCTATAAGCCTCCCGGCTGTCCATGGCCTCCAGAAATACTCCAAGAATATCCCCACCCTGCTATCTACGTAGGAGACTTTAATAGTCACCATGAGAACTGGAAGTACGCACGAAACGACCAGAACGGTGAATCCCTGATGAGCTGGAGTGAGGAGACTAACACCCACCTGATTTTCGACGCCAAGGAACGCGGAACATTTCGATCAGCAGCATGGAGACGAGATTATAACCCTGATTTATGTTTTGTCACTAAAAACAAAAACAACCAACCGCTAGCCGCAACTCGTGAAGTCCTGTCTGATTTCCCACATAGCCAGCATCGCCCTGTAATCTTAAAAGTCGGAATTAACATCCCAATCATAAAATCCTTTCCTCGCCCACGATGGAATTTCCAGAAGGCAGACTGGGCCACCTTTGCAGAAAACCTTGACAAGTGTCTAGGTTGGATACCCCCGACTAGGGACAACTATGACAGATTTGTGGGAGCAGTCATCGCCATGGCTAAGAGGAATGTACCCAGAGGCTACCGGAAAGAGTACATCCCTGGCTGGAATGAGAGATGCGAAGACCTGTAACAGGAATTTACCGAAACCAACAACCAAGAAATCGCGGACGAACAGTTGCACAGCTTAGACGCAGCTCGACGGGAAAAATGGATGGACAGCGTGGAGAATCTAGATTTCACTAAATCTAGTAGGCAAGCATGGACCCTACTCCGTAACCTGGGAGGCAGTAAACGTAAAATAAAAGACACCCACCCGATAACCCCTAACAATGTGGCCGCACACATAGTTAGAACCTCAAGAGCACCAAGGGACAGAACACACACCACGACCGTCAAACGTGAACTAAGATCCTTAAAACAAAGGGCATCGCCTACCTCCGAATTTTCCCAGCCTATCACAGCGGAAGAAGTTGCAGCAGCCTTGTCAAAAATCAAAAGTGGCAAGGCTCCCGGCTTCGATGGCATCCACCCGGAATTCCTACTTCACTGTGGAAAATATACTAGAACATGGCTCGCAAACTTCTTAACAGATATTTTAGAACTGGGTAATATCCCACACCAGCTTAAACGAGCAAAGATTATAGCGATACTAAAGCCAGGCAAACCTAATGACATGCCCCAAAACTACCGCCCTATCGCTCTGCTGAACTGTGTCTATAAGCTGTTGGAACGCATCATCTACAATAGAATAAGCGGAAAAATTCTTGAAGTGGTACCGATTGAACAGGCAGGTTTTCGACCCAACCGCAGTTGCACCGACCAGATCCTCTCCCTAGCAACTCATATAGAGGCGAGCTTTCAGAAAAAACTCAAAACATCAGTAGTCTTTATTGACCTATCAGCCGCTTATGATACCGTTTGGCGACAAGGCCTGATATTTAAGTTGCTGCGGGTCATACCATGTAATAAGCTGGCCAACCTCATTGATAACATGCTCACAGATAGAAGTTTCAGAGTCATAATGGGCGACTTAAAAAGTGACCAAATGAAGCTCAACAATGGTTTACCACAAGGCTCCGTTCTGGCGCCATTGATGTTTAACCTCTACATATCTGACTTACCTGAAACCACTTCTCAAAAATTCGGATATGCCGACGACTGGGCAATAGCTGCAAGAGGCAGATCAATGGAGGCAACGGAAAACACATTAACTGCGGATCTAACAAAGCTGGGAGATTACTTCCGAAGGTGGAGATTACGGCCAAACGCGACAAAAACGGAGGTGACATGCTTTCACCTCGACAATGCCCAAGCAAAAAGAAAGCTCAACGTTCATTTCGAAAACAGGCAGCTAAACCATAATAATTACCCCAGATATCTAGGCGTCACCTTTGACAGAACCCTAACTGTGGTGTCACCGCCAGACACCACACTTGCTAGGTGGTAGCTTAAATCGGCCGCGGTCCATTAGTACATGTCGGACCCGCGTGTCGCCACTGTCAGGATCGCAGACCGAGCGCCACCACAAGTCAGGTCTCGAGAGACGGACTAGCACTCGCCCCAGTTGTACGACGACGTTGCTAGCGACTACACTGACGAAGCCTTTCTCTCATTTGCCGAGAGACAGTTAGAATAGCCTTCAGCTAAGTTAATGGCTACGACCTAGCAAGGCGCCATTTGTACCATTGCATGTACCTCAAGATAGAGTCTCACTTGTATCATCCATAATGCTGTATACCAAAGGACAATATAAAAGTTAAGTGTTCTAGTAGCTACGTTCTTTTCTTTATCACATTCATTACGAATCCTGTTCCAGACTTAACGCCAGACGGCGTGAGTTGACGCGTGCCCTTTCGTCTACTTCACTGTGGACTGGGTGCCTTAACAGTCCACTACACTAACATTCAAGGAACACCTACGTAATACAGCCGCAAAACTTAAAACTCGAAATAATATCATACAGAAGCTATGTGGGAGCACGTGGGGCTCTTCCGCGGCTGTACTGAGATCTTCGGCTCTGGGACTTGTCTACACAACAGCAGAATATGCCGCACCGGTATGGCTAAACAGTAAACACACAGGCTTGATCGATGCTCAACTAAACTACACAATGAGGATGATATCAGGAACAATAAAGCCAACGCCTTTACACTGGCTACCTATACTGAGCAATATTCCCCCACCGGACCTGCGCAGAGAGAACGCTCTCTTACGCGAGTATGGAAAAGTGCTGAACAACGAGAAACTGCCAATCCATAAGGATGTTCCTGCCCTGGAGATGAACAGATTGCGCTCAAGACACCCCTCTTTAAAAAAGGCAAAAAATACGCATCCTCTCAACCCGGATTATGGCAACCTCTGGAAAATGCGGTGGAGAGAATCTGTGCCCCAAAACCTGCAGAATATGCCATGCATCAATGTCCAACCACCAGGATTCAATTTGCCAAGTAAAACGTGGACGACCCTGAATCGAATTCGGACAAATAACGGCAGATGTGCAGACAGCCTCCACAGGTGGGGTAAAATCACCACCCCGAGATGTGACTGCGGTGCGGACCGGCAGACGATTCGTCACATCGTGGAAGATTGCCCTCTGAGACGTTTTGCTGGAGACCCCAATGAGTTTCTGACCGCGACTGAAAGTGCAATAGACTATTTCACAAATCTGGATGTTTGTTTGTGAACTTTTGTTTGTTATATACACTATTTTTAAACACTCTTATATCTACAACTATATGTTACACACTGTGACTACTCTTTATTTCTGTGTCTTATGATTTTTATGTCTTTTCTATATGATGTGTTATATGCCATAAGCTAAATAAATAAATAAATAAATCCTTTTCTTTTAAGAAATACAAGGCTGCTTAACTTTTGCTGCTTTCTGCTGGACGTCCGGTATGGCTCGTGTAGGATACACCAGGCAGCAACCCAAGCTAGTCGGTCACAAGACACGGCGAGAAAAACCAGGAGAGCAGAGAGGCAGGCAGCCAACACATATCCTCCATGCTGAACCGGCAGACCGCGTACAACCAACTCCACATATACGTGGTTGCTTCCACCTCGTACCTCGCGGCGTCTCAGCAGGTCTCCCGAGCAAACGTCAACTGCCACTCGCCCCGCGAATGCCGAAAACAAGCAAGCTAAGATAAGAAACATCTAAGGATCGATAATGGACATCCAAGAGACTGGCGCGCCAGTAACGAGCGCCACGGCTCAACGTCCTTGAAACGATGTTAACGTTATTGTCAAAAGAAAAGGATAAGATTTAAAATTACGAAAATATTCACTCGAATCCTCGAGGGATGAGAAGTTCAGGAGGCCCTGCTCTATGGCATAACGCCGGCGGTTTCTTCTCGCAACTGGGTGTTGTCTCTTATCAGCTCTGCGTTAGAGCAGTGACGAGAGAAGTCGGTCAGCTGTAGGTGTCGGACTGCTCAGAGGGACGCCGCAGAGTCGCAGCCGCTGGCGCGGGGAACCCCCCGCAGCCCTGATGGCGCCCAGACGCGCAGGTGCCGCTAGCGGCGGAGATCGCCTTCACAGAAGCCGACGCCGGCGCGCAGCAATAACTTACCACCCTCTCTGCCACCAAAAAACGCCAGCTCATTTTTTACGTCTGTTCCTCCAATATGCGGGCGCTGGAGAACGGCCGCGAGAAACATAACCTGTTGCTGCCGCCGCGCTCCTGATGGAGGCCCCGGCGAAGGAAATGAAGGACATATATCTCAGCTCTAGTTGCGAGCGGGCCGCGCCGCTTCTTGGAACGAATAACTCTGTCGCCACGTGGAAGGATCTTCTCGAGAGCATTGTCCGAGAGCGCTCCGCGGCAGTTTGGAACTAACGGCTGCTCGCTAGAGGGCGACCAACCTGAATACCGAGAAAGATTTCGTTAATTACTGGAATGACCTGCGCTGGTGACCATGGTTGCTGGAAACATACGCCGTGTTCTTAAGAAAGTCGCTTCTTAAGCTAAGCATTGTCACAAATTGGAATGGTTGCTACTCCTGCTGTAACTAATCCGAATCTGTGAACTCTATCGTGACCTTACGGATTTTACTCCTAGGCTGAAATGACACGGATTGTTAATGGACATGTACTTTGTAGATTTCCAAGGTCAGTACACGCCAATACCAACAACCAGAAACGGACTGCCGTTAGGGACTACTCTCTGTAGACTCTGCAATCAAAATTCTGCTATCATGATTGTTCGTTACAAGCACACCCCTCATTTAACAGATTTATATTACTAACGGCTAACCCTGGGGAAAATTCCCACTAGCAGTTTGCCTGTTTAACCGCTTCCAGGGCCAACAAAATCCTCATTTTCAATATTTCATTTCATTGTTGACCGAATTTAAAAATTTAAAGTCGCCATCTTCTCATTATAAGGTATAATATTTTGTTAACAAAATAGGTCAAATATTAAAATTACACACTGTGTATATGTCTTCAGGCAGTGTAACTCGTGGCCTCCAGATTTCCCAGGCTATATTCGTCCAGTATGAGAGAATTTCCAACAATCGTTATACATAAGTTCAGACCTTTTCCTAAATTTTCCACCTATGCGCTTAAAAGTCAAATTTTTATCAGGTTAACTCATTTGTCAAGTAATTGGACTGTGAAGCTGTTTTATTCAATGGCGTTTGATTCATCAAGGAATCGAGTATTTACTGATAGCATACTATTGGAATAACTAAAATTCGGCCATGACCTTCCAACAACTTACAACATACTGAAGGCGAGATTGGCTGTCATAGTGAGGAACGGTTACCATTTTTTACACAGATGTGATACTAGTTGGTTCGAAAAACTGACACTGATACATATTTAAAGTTTTAGATGCTGCCTGAAGATATGAAAGGGCAGACAGAATCAGAAACGAGAGCACTGTGAAAGAATGGTAACAGGTGAAACACAGAAACGGAGTAAATAAAAGAAGATGGAATGTACATCTACGGGGAATGAATGCATAAAAACAGCCGACCAGGGAAAGGTGTCCTTGCAGTCAAAGGAAGCGATAGAGGACATACTAAGCAACCAAAATTATATAATACAAGAAGTGAAGAAGAAGATATTCAGCCGAGTTCAGGTCGACCAAACGCAGCACGTTTCATTGGTGTTACGATGCTCCGTAACCTGCTCTGTGGAAACGAGGATTAGCGTGGCTGTAGGTGAGTGGCTCTATTTTGGATTGTGGCCACAATCTGCGGGGCATGTCACGGTCTTAAATATTCCCATATAAGTGGGTTTTTCTTCCACTATCGACACGCACTAATAATTTGACCCCAAATCATGAAATACGCCCCAGTGTATCACATCGGAATTTCAGTGTCGTCACAATGTAATCTTGTAAACATCGTTCTCAAAGGCATATGCTTGGTCCATACACAATGGTATTTTACCTCTCAAAAAAATTAAATACAGCTATTAGTCAGCCATCTGAGTAGCACACGTCACACTGTTACTACTAACCACGCTGTCACTAACGAGTCACAGCTGATAAACCCTAAAGGTTTAAATCATCAAAACCAACACCAGCTCTAGCATTATCCACATCATTATCATCATAGTCACAATCGTCTCTGTCATCATCATCATCATTATTACCATCATGATCATCATTGTCACCACAGCTTTCATCACCGCTAGTTGCTCCCATGCTGCTACCACAAGAAGAAAGATTGAACAACTAATTAAAGGATAACAGCTACGAGTCAAATTGTATAATGTCAGAAGTTTCACCATGTCAGGGAAGCTAGAAAACCTGGAAAGGGAAATGCAGAAGTTCAATCTAGTTACAGTAAGTGTAGATAAAGTTAAATAGTAAGACTAACTATTCTTGATAAGACAAATATAGGATAATATCAATAGCAGCAGAAAACGGTATGACGGGAGTAGGGTTAATTAAGAATAGGAAGGTACAGAAGAAAGTGGATTACTTTGAACAGCCACAGAGTTGTTCTTTAAAAACAATAGTATACCAACACCAATAATGATAGTTCAGGTATAGAAGCAGAAGATGAACAGATAAAGGAAGTATATGAGAATACTCAACAAGTAATTCAGTACAGTATGTAATGGCAGATGATTATCTAATAATGACGTGACGGGAGACTGTAACGTGGTAGCAGTGGAAGGAAGAGAAGATTGAGTGACGGGAGACTATGGGCTGGTTAGGAGGAATCAGAGGAGGAAGACTAATTGGGTTGTTCAATAAACTGCAGCTAATACTAGTGAATACACTGTTCAAAAATCACAAGACGTGAAGTATTGTCGAAAAAGGCCCACAGATTTGGAAAGAGTCCAGCTGAATTACATCGTGGTCAGACATATATTCCGAAACCAGATTTTGCACTTAAAGCACAACCAGGTGCAAATATAGATTCAGATAACAGGTTAGAGCTGTTCTGTCGAAAACTGAAATTCAGGGCCCGTGGCTGCGTACAAAATATAGGTTGACCCTTACAGACAACAGCCACCTTTTGCAATACTATTTATTTATTTAAATAGCGCTGTTACCGGTTTCGAACCGAAAGTTCATCTTCAGACGACTAGTTCACGTTAAGACACATTTTACATTAGCTTTCACTTTTTGTTTTCCCAAGTAATGAAATTTCCTTTGGGGGGGGGGGGGGGGGGGGGGGTATGTCGTTAAAGAAACCGCACCATTCACCATTAAGTCCCAGTGCTGACTGCCTGTGAACGCAGCAGTGATGCCATCTTTGTGTACATACTTCCATGTGGTGAAATTTCTTGGTGTGTGAGTGGTGTTTCATTACGTGTATAAATAAATTTTAAAAAAAGTGCATCATACAGTCTTCGCTGCTGCATTATCGGAGGCTGCCAGCACTGGTACGTAATGGACCGTTTTTTTCAACGACACTACCACCTTAAGGAAATTTCACCATCTGGAAAAACAAAAGGTGAAAGCTAGAGAAAAGTGTATCTTAACGTGAACTATCAGTCTGAAGATGAAGTTTCGGTTCGAAACCGGTAAAGGCGCTATTTAAATAAATAAATAGTATTGTAAAAAGTGGATGGTTGCTTTTGTCTTCTCTGTAAGAGTCAGCCTGCAAAATAATTTAGTGTTGATGAAGAGTGGACGGAGGCTTAAGAGAATCGTCAGAAAGAAGCATTGTGGAAAAAGGTGGTATACTGAAGTTCTGAGTATGCAGTCACGGCAATAATAAACACCACAATAGGGAGGTCAGTTGAGTAGCGATCGACGTCTTTGAAAAGGGCAGTCACATAAATAGGAATTAAGAATGTAGATACAAGGAAGGTAACTTCGAATAAACTTCGGGTAATAAAAGGGTTACAGGGTGGTCCAAAAGACCGTTAACATTTGAAATATACGGATTCAAGGTATAATGTAGGTGGAGAAATAAAACTTCACACACGTACCTAAAATTACATGGGGTTTTATTGAAACCGAAACCTAGTGCAAAAAAAAAAAATGGTCAGTAAATGAAGCTACACAACAAAGTGTCAGTGACGCCGCATCAGAATCGTGTATAAGTTGAGCTGTAGTAAGAGAGGGAGTCCGATGCGCAGCCGATCGCGGGATGTTGACTCTACCAGAAAAGGCACTGTCAGTGAAGCTTTACTGTCGTAATAGAGAATCCGCTACTGCTGCTTTACTGTCCTATCGCCATAAGAAGGGTACTCGAACGGGCAGAATTCGTGTGAGAAGAGTCGCTGTGAAGAAAATGATTACGAATTTCGAAGCCATGGGTTGTTTAGACGATCGGCCCCTTAGTGGGCAACCAGACACAAGTCCTACTGCTGCTCAGCCACTTCTCGAAGTAATGTAGATTTTAGCGGGTTTTATCTCCTCATGATGAAGTCAGCACTTGTGATGTCACAAGTCTCACCGGTATTCCCCACACTACTGTTTGGAGAGCACTAAGGCGTACCCTCCAAAGCCATCGGTAAAAATTCCATAGTCATCATGAACTTTTGGCCATAATTTTTTTGACGTGGAGAGCATTTGCGGTGTGGGCACTTCAAAAAATGGGGAATACGACGATTGGTTGTCTAACGTGTAATGGACCGACGGTGCTCGTTTCACGCTCCGAACGGCTGTCAACACCCACAACTGCAGAATTTGGGCTACCAGAAATCCTAGATCTGTCGTGGCAAACCCACTGCATGAAAAGAACGTCATGAGCGGTGTGGATTTACCACATCAATCTTGATCGGATCTCTTTTTCTTCGAGAAAATACGGGGTGCGGCCTGGCTGATAAACACCTGCTGGAAGGTATGACTTTCATGCAGGACGGCGTTCCACCCTATGTTGCTACACGTGTGAAAGATGGTCGTTTGGTGAGGATCGCGTGCTGAGCTGCCACTTCCATCATACTCAGCCTCCCAGGTCCTCAAGCATCAATCCGTGTGATTACTGGTTGCGGGATTACCTGAAGCCGCCAGTCTACTGTGATCGTCCACCTCATTATTTATAACATCAGACAGTAATGACATGCTGTACGGTGCTGTTTACAATATTTTCCCTAGACTAACTGGTAATGCTAACAAATGACAGCCGATCTTTGAGAATTTTTTATAAAGAACATCGTCTCTGCTAAAAGACAGTTAGGCCTACGCTAATTGCTTTTTATCATATGGTTGGTCATTTTGTGCATTGTTTTTGGTTTCAATAAAACGCAATGTCATTTCAACTATGTGTGTCAATTTTTATTTCTCTACTTACTTTATTCCGTGAAGTATTGAATTTTCAAGTGGTTAAATGTTAACTTACCGACGAAAAACGGAAGCACAAAAATGTTTCGCGAAAGGCGGGAATAAAGCAATATAAATCACTTAGAAATTAAATAAATAGGAAGTGCCGAGAAGCCAAGACGAAATGGCTGCAAGAAATACGTGAAGAAATCGAAGGGGAAAAAGTCTTTGAAAGCACTGACTCACAATATAAAGAAGTCAAAACAATCTTGAAACTAGAAGCTGAGAGGACAACATTAACAGTGTAATTCCACTCTTAAAGCAGAGAAGAGAATTGACAGTTGGATGGGGTACATTGAAGGCCTCTATATGGGGGAGGACTTGGTTGATGACGTGACAGAAGTCGAGTCAGATTTTAACTACCTTCCGCTTGTTGCCTGCGAGACTCACTATTCTTTGTCCTACTCATCCCTAATGAGGTTCTTTTATTGGGTATAAATTCTCCCGGTGTTGCTGGTTTGTATTCTTTTCTACTGCCCTCCAGACTGATGAATTATTGGTCCTACGACCACAAAATGAGAAAAGGATTACAATTGCTTGGATTTATTCTGATAAAGGTATGCATAAGCAATTGACAAACAATGGCAGTAGCAATATGAAAGACGTTGACGTATCTAACAAAGGGTTTGACCGAAAGAGTCTAAGAATTGTTCAAGTGAATTAACTGCAATTGTGAAGTGTCTATTGAGTGTCATGAAGTTAATTGAAGGGTAATTAATAATGCACAAGGAAATACATCGTACTCACGGTTAGAGTTGAAAGCAAACTGTTCAGTAAAGAAAGACTGCTAGTTTTCAAAGTGAAGCAAGAAGTAGTCAAAATGTTATAATGTGACGTTATTCGCCCTACACATTGCCCTGTATTTGTGGCTCGATCACACGATAGTGTTGTAGGTGGAAGTTGAAGTGCCTGTAGAATCAGCCATTGGCAGCAGAAACGACCATCACCAGTGGCAAAGTGCAAATTAGCCCTCTTAGTTCCCACAGCAGCCCATGTGGCTGTAGGCCAGCGAGGTCTCTCAGCAGCTGTTGCTGTATACCAACCTGATGTAGTCTCCAGTGAAGAAGATGAAGGTGAAGAGGTTCTTGATCGAATATTTTCTACAAGGAAACATCGCTTCTCCATATTTCATATCTTTTACTTATTTCAAATCGGTTCAGATCGGTTGAGCTTTAGATCTCCCGTTTGCTGATAGCACACTTTGCTCATTAGGACTTGGTAGTCCGCTTCCCTGCGCTACCTTCTCTTTGGTTAACCAGTAACATGAGTTCTAACATTTTTCACAGAAAAAAAATTGTCTCACTTTCGTTCTGTTTCTGTCTTTAACCAGTGAGGCATTCCCACGTTCGGCACAGCTAAACGTCTCTTGTCTAACAGCTAACATCCAGGTGGTCGCAGACAGGCCCTCTGACCTCAAGAGACACAGCGCTATCACCACGCGATAAGAGCTGGATAACATGATTTTCCCTCTCAGCGCTCTCCAGCAGCAGTTGTCGGCTTTATTTGGCTCGCAAACAGTATAGTTTGTTTACGAAACTGGACACATTTAAAATTATGTTAGCTCTATTAAAACGCACATTTCCTCCCTTGTCCGTATGCTAGTCATGTGGCTGTGTTGTATACATAAAAAAATAAAAACTTCATTATTGAAGAACATGTCATGAGACGAAAATTGGAATACCATGTCCATTCAGTAAGAACATCAGAATGTAAAACTTCACAACATTGGATAAACACAATACTGAGATATATCACAATTATATTTACCCAATGGGAAGTGTCACAGAAAATATTTCTATCAATTTGCTTAGGAAAGGTTGTAAGGTGGTGTGGTCTCCTGACCTTCATTTCTTATTTATTTATTTATTGTTCCGTGGGACCAAATTAAGGAGAAGTCTCCATGGTCATGGAACGAGTCAATACGTGAAATTATAACACGATATTAGAAACAAAATGAAATATAAAAAAAACATATTCAGGTGACAAGTCGTAAGTTTAAATAATGAAAATCAACAATGTAACACTGGAATTTGCAGAATTTTTTAGCTCTTCCAGGAGCTCCTCGACAGAATAGAAGGAGTGAGCCATGAGGAAACTCTTCAGTTTGGACATAAAAGAGTTTGGGCTACTGCTAAGATTTTTGAGTTCTTGTGGTAGCTTATTGAAAATGGATGCAGCAGAATACTGCACTGCTTTCTGCACAAGAGTCAAGGAAGTGCATTACACATGCAGATTTGATTTCTGCCTAGTATTAACTGAGTGAAAGCTGCCAACTCTTGGGAATAGACTAATATTCCTAACAACAAACAGCATTAAAGAAAATATATACTGTGAGGGCAATGTCAGAATTCCCAGACTATTGAAAAGGGGTCGACAAGAGGTTCTCGAACTTACACCACATATAGCTCGAACAACCCGTTTTTGAGCCAAAAATACCCTCTTTGAATCAGAAGAATTACCCAAAAAAAAAATACCATACGACGTAAGAGTATGAAAATATGTGAAGTAGACTACTTTTCGTGTTGAAGTGTCACTTATTTCAGATACTGTTCTAATGGTAAATAAAGCAGCATTTAGTTTCAGAACAAGATCCTGGACATGGGCTTTCCACAACAGATTACTATTTATCCGAACCCCTAGGAACTTGAACTGTTCTGTCTCGCTTATAATATGCCCATTCTGTCTGATCAAAATATCGATTCTTGTTGAATTTTGAGTTACAAACTGTAAAAACTGAGTCTTACTGTGATTTAGCATCAAATTATTTTCCACAAGCCTCGAATTTATTTCATGAACTACATTATTTGTTACTGTTTCAATATTACACACAAGATCCTTCACTATCAAGCTGGTGTCATCAGCAAACAGAAATATTTTTGAATCACCTATAATACTAGAAGGCATATCATTTACATAAATAAGAAACAGCAGTGGCCCCAGCACCGACCCTTGAGGAACGCCCCACTTAACAGTGCCCCATTGGGACTGAACATCACTACCACTCTCAATATTGCGGAGAATTACCTTCTGCTCTCTGTCCTTAAAGTAAGAGGCGAACCAATTGTAAGCTTCTCCCCTTACTCCATAATGGTCCAACTTCTACATCTACATCTACATCTACATCTATACTCCGCGAGCCACCTTACGGTGTGTGGCGGAGGGTACTTATTGTACCACTATCTGATCCCCCCTTCCCTGTTCCATTCACGAATTGTGCGTGGGAAGAACGACTGCTTGTAAGTCTCCGTATTTGCTCTAATTTCTCGGATCTTTTCGTTGTGATCATTACGCGAGATATATGTGGGCGGTAGTAATATGTTGCCCATCTCTTCCCGGAATGTGCTCTCTCGTAATTTCGATAATAAACCTCTCCGTATTGCGTAACGCCTTTCTTGAAGTGTCCGCCACTGGAGCTTGTTCAGCATCTCCGTAACGCTCTCGCGCTGACTAAATGTCCCCATGACGAGTCGCGCTGCTTTTCGCTGGATCATGTCTATCTCTTCTATTAATCCAACCTGGTAAGGGTCCCATACTGATGAGCAATACTCAAGAATCGGACGAACAAGCGTTTTGTAAGCTACTTCTTTCGTCGATGAGTCACATTTTCTTAGAATTCTTCCTATGAATCTCAACCTGGCGCCTGCTTTTCCCACTATTTGTTTTATGTGATCATTCCACTTCAGATCGCTCCGGATAGTAACTCCTAAGTATTTTACGGTCGTTACCGCTTCCAATGATTTACCACCTATGGCATAATCGTACTGGAATGGATTTCTGCCCCTATGTATGCGCATTATATTACATTTATCTACGTTTAGGGAAAGCTGCCAGCTGTCGCACCATTCATTAATCCTCTGCAGGTCTTCCTGGAGTACGTACGAGTCTTCTGATGTTGCTACTTTCTTGTAGACAACCGTGTCATCTGCAAATAGCCTCACGGAGCTACCGATGTTGTCAACTAAGTCATTTATGTATATTGTAAACAATAAAGGTCCTATCACGCTTCCTTGCGGTACTCCCGAAATTACCTCTACATCTGCAGATTTTGAACCGTTAAGAATGACATGTTGTGTTCTTTCTTCTAGGAAATCCTGAATCCAATCACAAACCTGGTCCGATATTCCGTAAGCTCGTATTTTTTTCACTAAACGTAAGTGCGGAACCGTATCAAATGCCTTCCTAAAGTCCAGGAATACGGCATCAATCTGCTCGCCAGTGTCTACGGCACTGTGAATTTCTTGGACAAATAGGGCGAGCTGAGTTTCACATGATCTCTGTTTGCGGAATCCATGTTGGTTATGATGAAGGAGATTTGTATTATCTAAGAACGTCATAATACGAGAACATAAAACATGTTCCATTATTCTACAACAGATTGACGTAAGCGAAATAGGCCTATAATTATTCGCATCTGATTTATGACCCTTCTTGAAAATGGGAACGACCTGCGCTTTCTTCCAGTCGCTAGGTACTTTACGTTCTTCCAGAGATCTACGATAAATTGCTGATAGAAAGGGGGCAAGTTCTTTAGCATAATCACTGTAGAATCTTACGGGTATCTCGTCTGGTCCGGATGCTTTTCCGCTACTAAGTGATAGCAGTTGTTTTTCAATTCCGATATCGTTTATTTCAATATTTTCCATTTTGGCGTCCGTGCGACGGCTGAAGTCAGGGACCGTGTTACGATTTTCCGCAGTGAAACAGTTTCGGAACACTGAATTCAGTATTTCTGCCTTTCTTCGGTCGTCCTCTGTTTCGGTGCCATCGTGGTCAACGAGTGACTGAATAGGGGATTTAGATCCGCTTACCGATTTTACATATGACCAAAACTTTTTAGGGTTCTTGTTTAGATTGTTTGCCAATGTTTTATGTTCGAATTCGTTGAATGCTTCTCTCATTGCTTGTTTGCCAATGTTTTATGTTCGAATTCGTTGAATGCTTCTCTCATTGCTCTCTTTACGCTCTTTTTCGCTTCGTTCAGCTTTTCCTTATCAGCTATGATTCGACTACTCTTAAACCTATGATGAAGCTTTCTTTGTTTCCGTAGTACCTTTCGTACATGATTGTTATACCACGGTGGATCTTTCCCCTCGCTTTGGACCTTAGTCGGTACGAACTTATCTAAGGCGTACTGGACGATGTTTCTGAATTTTTTCCATTTTTGTTCCACATCCTCTTCCTCAGAAATGAACGTTTGATGGTGGTCACTCAGATATTCTGCGATTTGTGCCCTATCACTCTTGTTAAGCAAATATATTTTCCTTCCTTTCTTGGCATTTCTTATTACACTTGTAGTCATTGATGCAACCACTGACTTATGATCACTGATACCCTCTTCTACATTCACGGAGTCGAAAAGTTCCGGTCTATTTGTTGCTATGAGGTCTAAAACGTTAGCTTCACGAGTTGGTTCTAACTATCTGCTCGAAGTAATTCTCGGACAAGGCAGTCAGGATAATGTCACAAGAGTCTCTGTCCCTGGCTCCAGTTCTGATTGTGTGACTATCCCATTCTATACCTGGTAGATTGAAGTCTCCCCCTATTACAATAGTATGATCACGAAACTTCTTCACGACGTTCTGCAGGTTCTCTCTGAGGCGCTCAACTACTACGGTTGCTGATGCAGGTGGTCTATAGAAGCATCCGACTATCATATCTGACCCACCTTTGATACTTAACCCAGATTATTTCACATTCGCATTCGCTAATAACTTCACTGGATATTATTGAATTCTTTACTGCTATAAATACTCCTCCACCATTGGCGTTTATCCTATCCTTGCGGTATATATTCTATTCTGTGTCTAGGATTTCGTTACTGTTCACTTCCGGTTTTAACCAACTTTCCGTTCCTAATACTATATGCGCACTATTTCCTTCAATAAGCGATACTAATTCAGGAACCTTGCCCTGGATACTCCTGCAGTTTACCAATATTACGTTAACTTTTCCTGTTTTTGGTCTCTGAGGACGGACGTTCTTTATCAACGATGCTGATGTTCTCTCTGGTAAGCCGTCAGGTATTTTATCGTTTCGCCCAAGGGGGGGTCCCTCTAACCTAAAAAACCCCCGTGTGCACGCCACACGTACTCTGCTACCCTAGTAGCTGCTTCCGGTGTGTAGTGCACGCCTGACCTGTCTAGGGGGGCCCTACAGTTCTCCACCCAATAACGGAGGTCGATGAATTTGCAACCATTATAGTCGCAGAGTCGTCTGAGCCTCTGGTTTAGACCCTCCACACGGCTCCAAACCAGAGGACCGCGATCGACTCTGGGCACTATGCTGCAGATATTAAGCTCAGCTTGCACTCCGCGTGCGATGCTGGTTGTCTTCACCAAATCAGCCAGCCGCCGGAAGGAACCAAGGATGGCCTCAGAACCCAAGCGGCAGGCGTCATTCGTTCCGACATGTGCTACTATCTGCAGCCGGTCACACCCAGTGCGTTCAATAGCTGCCGGAAGGGCCTCCTCCACATTACGGATGAGACCCCCCGGCAAGCACACCGAGTGCACACTGGCATTCTTCCCCGACCTACCCGCTATTTTCCTGAGGGGCTCCATAACCCGCCTAACGTTGGAGCTCCCTATAACTAATAGGCCCGCCCTCTGTGACTGTCGGGACCTTGCCGGAGAATCGGCCACTGGCCCAACAGGCGAGGCATCCTGTGGTGGCTCGGAAACGATGTCATCACCACTAGGAAGCACCCCGTACCTGTTGGAAAGGGGTAAGGCAGCTGCCACGCGGCCAGATCCGACCTTCGCCCTTCGGCCAGGCACGCGCGAGCCCACCACTGTCCGCCATTCACCCTGGAGTGATGGCTGACCGGTAAGATGCTCACTGCCGGAAGACGCAGCGACATCAGGGGTTCCATGTGATTCCAAGGCCACCGAAGTAGGCATAGGTCTCACCACAGTTGCCCCAACGCCACTACGAGCCGACGCCTGCGCCTCGAGCTCGATGAGCCTAACAGACAAAGCCTCCACCTGCCCTCGAAGAGTGGCCAATTCTCCTTGCGTCCGCTCACAACAACCACAGTCCCTACACATGACTATGTTTACCCTACTCTATACGGTGACAAATTCCCAAGATAATCTTCTGATGAGCTACTCTGATAATCAAGAAACACTCACTGAAATACGAGACGCGAAAACTACGCTAGGTTTTCCCAGAAAAACTATTTAAAAGCTAAGCGCAGCAAATATGTACAAAATAAATTTCTCTCCTAACGATCAAGAACTGTTAGTTTCTATGCAGAGCAGATAAACACAAATAGAATCCCTTCCTTAGTGGAAGGTCGTAAACAAAATGCAAAATAAACGCTTTATACAAACAGTACTCGCTGCTGCTGGTGCTCTCGCTCTGGCTGTCACAAGACAACTGCTGATTCAAGTGACTAGTGGCTAACGGCCGCGAAACAACAAAAGACGGTTTTAGGGCGCTTTCTGTTCTAAACGATCAAGAAAACACTAAGAAATCTAACACGAAAACTACGTAAAGTTTTATCAAGAACTGTTAGTTACTATGCAGAGCAGATAAACACTAATAGAATCCCTTCCTTAGTGGAAGGTCGTAAACAAAATGCAAAATAAACGCTTTATACAAACAGTACTCGCTGCTGCTGGTGCTCTCGCTCTGGCTGTCACAAGACAGTAATATTTTGTGGTCAACATAGTCAAAAGCCTTCGTTAAATCAAAGAAAACACCTAGCGTTCGCAAACCTTTTATTTAATCCGTCCAGAGAAAAGAGAATATAGCATTTTCAGTTGTTAAACCATTTCTAAAACCAAACAACATTTGACAGCAAATTATGTGAATTTAAATGCTCCAGTAACCTTGTATATACTACCTTCTCGATAACTTTAGCAAACACCGATGGCATAGAAATAGGTCTAAAATTGTCAACATTATCAATGTCTCCCTTTTTATAAAGTGGCTTCACTACTGAGTACTTTAATCGGTCAGGAAACCGACCACTCCTAAAGGAAAAGTTACAGATATGGCTAAGTACTGGGCTAACATACATACAACAATACTTCAGTATACTGCTAGATACCCCATCATATCCATGAGAGTTCTTGGTCTTTAGTGATTTAATTATTAACTCAATCTCCCTCTTGTCAGTATCATGGAGGAGCATTTCAGGTAACAGTCTCGGAACACTTTTTTATAAGTGCGCTATATGATTCCCTGTTGGGACTAGGTTTCTATTTAGTTCATCTGCTATATTCAGAAAGTGATTATTAAATACTGTACATATATGCGACTTATCAGTAACACGGACATTCCCACAACGCACTGATTCTATATCCTCGACCTGTCTCTGCAGACCAGCCACTTCCTTTACGACTGACCATATGGTTTTAATTTTATCCTGAGACTTAGCTATTCTATCTGCATACCACACACTTTTTGCCTTCCTAATAACATTTTTAAGCACCTTACAATACTTTTTGTGTTGTATATACAACCTTACATATTCCGACCTTACCATCGTATTCTGCGTATCAAAACGTTTCATTCGAGCTCACACTCTATAGAGTAGAGTCAGTTTTACATATTTCCATTTAATCGATATGCAAATCCAGTAAATAAATCGCAAGTGCGCACCGAGATTAAAAAGTCGAGGCTGGCGTACACAGACATTCAAGACATGGACCGAAACGGTTTTTGCCAGAGAACAGGTATAATGAGCTGCTTGTTCACCTTAAAAGCAAAACCCGCTGTATTTTTTGGGGAACCCCAGCATACGCATTTTTTTGATGGACCTAATGTGCAGTTTCAGAGTTCTCAAAAGTAAACGCCTAATGGAGATGCTATATATTTCCAGATTGGTCGGCTTAGCCAGTCTCCTGTTTGTAAGAGTAATGCTGATTGGTGGACTATTTCTGACGCAATGAGCCAGAGGAATGAGGGAAAGACAGGATGACATATCTTTTCGCCTTTTGCGTGGAGGGAAGTCGTTCTGGTGACACTCTTGTATCGAACACGTAGCGGGAACGAGTGCGCTCGTGCGTGTACACAGAGAGCGAAGAACAAAGTCTCTACTCAGTACTTCACTGGGAGAGCACCTCTGTCGTCAGCGAATTAGAGTGGTACTCTATATTGAGTCTCTCGTGATTAAGCGTTTGTTCACTGTGTAGGCAGCGACACTTAATGTTCAGTGTGAACACAGACAGAGTATTAGTTAGTGTCTGCGAGCGAACATTGAGTGGCATCGCGGTGGACTGGTTATCTGACCAATGTACCACGCCAACAGTTAGACTAGTGGCAGATAGGAGTCCATCACTTCATCAAGGCATAGTGAGAGTTCGACTGGCGAAGGTCAATCCATATAGAAAGAGATAGTTTTGTTATTTTTCAGCGGCGAGCGACGCAAGCATCAGTTGCCGCAGCTCACGGTATTGCGTGCTACAGCATAGGCGAGCCCCATCTTGCCGCCATTAGAAATAACATACTTCATTCATGTCACTTCATTACATTTCTCGGGCGAGAACCTCGACCGTACTTAGAAAAATTTAATCGGATAATTATTCAAGTTGAGTATGTTTGTTCATTCTACAAATGTTTGCTCTAAAGTCACTTACGGAGTCTTGTCCTTCAAATGGCTCTGAGCACTATGGGACTCAACTGCTGTGGTCATCAGTCCCCTATAACTTAGAACTACTTAAACCTAACTAACATAAGGACATCACACACACCCATGCCCGAGGCAGGATTCGAACCTGCGACCGTAGCAGTCGCACGGTTCCGGACTGCGCGCCTAGAACCGCGAGACCACCGCGGCCGGCTCTTGTCCTTGTTTCTCATTCTGTATTTCTTCTGTTTTTATGTTGCTTGATCGATAAGTTGACAATTCTGTTGTTAGTGTTTTGCGCATACAGGCTTGAACATGGCGCATTGAAGCGCCGAAACTGGTTGGAAAAAAATAAATAAAATCGTAAGGACGGCTGTAGGCGTTTTACTTTCTCACAGTTTCCAATTTACAGTCGCTCACATCTGTCAGCGCACTGAGTGTCAACTTAGTTTGCGAGTATAGTGCACTTAAATTGTACAATAAAACAAAAAAAAAATTCGTATCACATAAATGTTTCCATAAATGTTTCAGGATGTTAGATGATTCATCGATTGTGGAGAGTGAAATGAGACATCAGGATGACAGTGGATTTGTTCATTTAACTTCTTCATTCTGGCCTTAAGCCGTGGTACATCAGGAACAGGTTGGTAGAAGTGTCCAGTTGCCTCTATGGAATGACAATAGACGTCTAGCATTGCAGAGAGCGCAAAGCACAGGGCCGAATAAGGCATTGGCTGCGACCATGATAACAACGCTACAGCGCAGCCATTCTGCCGAATAAATAACATTCTTAAAGAAAAGGATTGAAAGAGCTTTCCACACTTTGTATATAAGTGTCATTAACAGGATTCCTATCCATAAGAGGTAACCTGCTATTCCGAAAAGAACCCGGAAATTTTTGTATCATGTTATTAACAAAAGTTCCACTTTATTTTCTTAAATTTTGCAATAAATAATATTTTCGTTTGTTTAATGTTTCTCTTACACTACTAGCAATACTCCAGTACCCAAGTATCCCACTAGTTACGTAAGAAAATCGAATATTTTCCTTACAGCGGACAACTGCAGAATATATTTATTGCTGAAAGCTTTTCAGGAATTTCTTTTTGGTACATTAGGAGCGTCTGTCGGACTTCTGTAGAAGTGTGGGGTGGAAACTGCTTCTTGTGGGAGCCAAAGGGTACTTGTCAGATAAATCCGTTGCGCAAATCGTCAACATAACACCCACACACTGCCAAGGTGAAGATGAATACAAGAAGTTTGGATCTTGGAGAATACAAAAATAACCGCTGAACATTGCGTCACTATCTGGTGCCTCTACCGACTATGTTACACTGAAGTTCTGCAATGAATGGTCTTGTACTTTATGTTACGATCTTCCGAAGGCTTTGATCACTGACATGTTATTGACTGGCATTTAAGTATAACAAATCGTATTAAACACGACACAAATCTACGAATCTTCAATGTGCTATTCCCTTCCATAATACGCGAATTATAACACGGAAATAACAAGAAAATTATGTACCTACTAATACGACGAGCCAACCGTTGTGGCCGAGCGGTTCTAGCCACTTCAGTCTGGAACTGCGAGACCGCTCGGTCGCAGGTGCGAATCTTGCCTCGGGCATGGATGTGTGTGATATCCTTAGGTTAGTTAGGTTTAAGTAGTTCTAAGTTCTAGGAGACTGATGACCTCAGAAGTTTAGTCCCATAGTGCTCAGAGCCATACCAATTTGACGTTTTCCGACATTTAATTTCAAAAAATGGCACCAACAACAATACGTTCTGAGAGGATCCTCAATGCGCTTTTGCTTGGAAGCAGGACATACTCATAGGGTGTCACTTGCAACAAACCAAAAACGCAAAAAAAAGGAAACCCTACAAAATATGGGCCTCATCTGAAAACGACAATTACAATATGGATTCTCGCATGTTCCTTCACTTGACGAAATGGCTACTCAACAAGAAATAGCAGGAAATGACGTCACCAAAGTCGTACAGTTTCATGTCAACGTGAGCACTTCCTTGGCGGTGATGGGCTGACTCAAAAAGCTTAGTAACCGCTGCTCTAGTTTTTACGTCCGCTGTCGGAACGGCAGCCACCACTTCGTGTCTCTGCAGGCCAGTGGCCCAGCGGCCTCGCCTGCGTGTCGCCTTTTAATGGCAGCCCGAGGCGCGCAGCACACTGTGCGCTGACGCCGCAGATACACGGCTGAATGGTGCGGGGCGCCTCTTTGTGCAGCGGCATAGGTGGAACGCTACCTGACGCATTCCAGCGCTCGCGCCGCGCCGGCACAATGCGCCCGCGTGTGCGGTTCCCGAGCACAAAGCCGGCCGGCGAGCGAGTGCGCGGATTACACAGGTTGCCCCACCCCTCGCAGCTCGCGTCTGCAGGCTCTCCCATAGCCAAGACGTGGCTTGCGGGCACCTGTTCGTAATCCACTTTTTGAGGGGCTCAGCTGCACTGCGTCCTCCTCTCCAAAGGTACCAAGGCTATATGGTCTGGGCAAACCTAAGAGAATTACAGAGAACACAAATTTTGCGCTACCTATCTTCTACACTGCTGGCCATTAACATTGCTACACCAAGAAGAAATGCTGATGATGATCGGGTATTCACTGGACAAATATATTATACTAGAATTGACATGTGATTACACTTCCACGCAATTTGGGTGCATAGATCCTGACAAATCAGTACCCAGGACAACCACCTCTGGCCGTAATAACGGCCTTGATACGCCTGCGCATTGAGTCAAACAGAGCTTGGATGGCGTGTACAGGTACAGCTGCCCATGCAGCTTCAATACGATACCACAGCTCGTCACGAGTAGTGACTGGCGTATTGTGACGAGCCAGTTGCTCGGCCACCATTGACCAGACATTTTCAATTGGTGAGGGATCTGGAGAATGTGTTGTCCAGGGCAGCAGTCGAACATTTTCGGTATCCAGAAAGGCCCGTACAGGACTTGGAACATGTGGTGGTGCATTATCCTGCTGAAATGTAGGGTTTCGCAGGGATTGAATGAACGGTAGAGCCACGGGTCGTAACACATCTGAATTGTAACGTCCACTGTTCAAAGTGCCGTCAGTGCGAACAGAGGTGACCGACACGTATAACCAATGGCACCCCGTATCATCACGCCGGGTGATACGCCAGTATGGCGATGACGATTACACGATTCCAATGTGAGTTCACCGCGATGGCGGCAAATACGGATGCGACCATCATGATGCTGTAAACAGGACCTGGAATCATCCGAAAACGTTACGTTTTGCCATTCGTGCACCCTGGTTCGTCGTTGAGTACACCATCGCAGGCGCTCCTGTCTGTGATGCAGCGTCGAGGGTAACCGCAGCCATGGTCTCCGAGCTGATAGTCCATGCTGCTGCAAACGTCGTCGAACTGTTCGTGCAGATGGTTGTTGTCTTGCAAACGTCCCCATCTGCTGACTCAGGGATCGAGGCGTGGCTGCACGATCCGTTACAGCCATGCGGATAAGATTCCTGTCATCTCGACTGCTAGTGATACGAGACCGTTGGGATCCAGCACGGCGTTTCGTATTACCCTCCTGAACCCACTGATTCCATAGTCGGCTAACAGTCATTGGATCTCGACCAACGCGAGCAGCAATGTCGCGATACGATAAACCGCAATTGCAATAGGCTACAATCCGACCTTTATCAAAGTCGGAAACGTGATGGTACGCATTTCTCCTCCTTACACGAAGCATCACAACAACGTTTCACCACGCAACGCCGGTCAACTGCTGTTTGTGTATGAGAAATCGGTTGGAAACTTTCCTCATGTCAGCACATTGTAGGTGTCGCGACCGGCGCCAACCTTGTGTGAATGCTCTGAAAAGCTTATGATTTGTATATCACAGCATCTTCTTCCTATCGGTTAAATTTCGCATCTGTATCACGTCATCTTCGTGGTGTAGCAATTTTAATGGCCAGTAGTGTAGACTGAAGATTCTTGGCGGATTATAACCGTTTGGTGGGACACAAGCCACGGCCTTGTCCACTCATAATCCTTGGATGTTACAAACTGAGCTACCCAAGCATGCTTCAAAGCCTGACATAAGGCTTCAGTGTCCTTTTATCGCTCTTCTGCTTTCCAATTTCCAGTAAGCCTTCTGACCCAGCAGTCCCTGTTCCATATTTTTCGACGCATATGATGGTAATCAGTTAGTTATTCATTGTAGATAGTCTCCCATGCTGAAATCGTTTTGGTAAACGGTGGGAGATGCCCACTGGCTGTTCATAGGCAGGTAAGGAGACAATAAAGGAATCTTCTCGCCCAACGATGATCCTCCTCGATTGAAAATTTAGTTGTGAGACTGAGAGGGACCATTCGCCACTTTTTCCTTCAGGTCAGGATGGTATTGTACAATTGATTAACTCTTAAAACCATAGTTCAACTCAAACTAATCGTTACTCTCGAACGACTTCTGTCTCTTTTGTGTCCAAGCTGACCTTTGAAATGAGACCGAAGCAGGATGAATTTTAAAAATGCGTCTGCTAAGCATTTTACTGCTGTGGTAGATGCTATTTCAACATCTACAGTAAAGTCGCTAACACCTTGGTCCTGAGTGTCAATGATTCTGTTGGACACCTGTTACAATCCAACACAATTTTAGCCACATACATTACCCAGCACCCAGACATGATGCCATTTCAAGTACACTACTCTATGTGATTGCCAGAAAACATCAACATACAGACCATGCACTGCCTTGTAACATAACGCACTAACGTGCCTGAGTGGTAGTGTGACTACCAGTCTGGGGCAACCACAGAAGTGGGGTAGTGTTTGGGGATGGGTACAGTTGGAGGAGTTGCCTGTAGAGAGAACTCATTCAGTTTCGGGATATGAAAAAGATTTGTAACACAGGGCTTAATCTTTAATAACATAAACTATCCAGAAAATCATCACTAATATATTCTGTAAATATCGATGAAATGTTGCAGAAATATACAGAGTGAGGTGTAAATGAACTAGAGAAATTGAAAAAAAAAAAAAAAAACGCTCCATGTGAGGTTCAGACTGAAAATTCAAAAGGGATAATTAGTTCAAAATTGCTATATTTTCCTTTAAGATTCATTTTTTGAAAAAAATATGAAATTAAAAAAGGTGTAATCATCTTAGTGGTATTCCAGCGCATGACAGACAACTTGCATAACTGCTCTAAAATGAGACAATGCCTATCGTTGGACATCACAAGTTCGTTATTAGAAAATCTTTCTACATTTGCTGAAACAGCTGCAACGTGCACTTTGATTTTTACTTTAATCTCCAAAAGGACCTAAAAAAACGGACACACAATTATCGATATTTCACAAATAGCCTTTACATTTGGCACATCGATAGAAAATAACGCTATTTTTTTCATAGTTTTAGGGTGGTGCAGCAGAGTCAGCAACTGTAAAATGTAATTATGTTAACTTTCAGCCTCCAGTTGCATAAGCAAAGAACTTTACATAGGTTTCGACTATAATAATGTAGCCTTCTTCAGAAATGTCACAATATAACATTAAAATTAAAACATGCCAGATATTGGCCTTGTCAATCTTAAAATGTTGGTGCTACAGTACATAGTCATAAGACTGCATCCCTTCTAAAAATGTTTTGCCGATAGGCCACACAAACAATCCAGACAGGTGGGCCACGGGCGTTGAGTCCTAAGAATATTCAGTTGAATGTTTTGCTTTACCCTACAGGTTGTGCATAACCAGGGACATGATGCAGTGTTCACATAAACGATTTGAAAATCGACATTGGAACATGTGGTAGTGTTCAAAAGCGCAAAATGTTGAAAACGGTACCTATAACAAATTCGTAACAGAAGGAGAACAATTAATTCCCAGAATGGGGCTTGCAATGGGAGCAATAGAAAATAATGTAAATAGTGGGAAATATCAAATATTGGGGTGTAAATCAGCTTTTGCTACAATTATGCTGAAAGGGTACAGTACCGCCCGACATTGAAAATAGGTACAACATACTTCATTATTTTTGTCAGAACAACACATTTTTTTGTAAAATAACTCAATTTCAACTAATACAGCGAAGCCGGATACCAGTGTGGGAAAGAATGACAATTTATTTATTTAATTGATCACATGTGCACCCCCACAAAGTAAATCCCTACATCCAGTTTGGTGAGATCTGTGAAATGAATGAATGTATGGTCGTCTGCTAACCGCAGATAGTGAATGTTAATATATGATCATCTTTTAGACGATCCTTTGGCCACCTTTGGTGGGACCAAAGAGATGAAATTTACCTGAGCTTTGAGCGCCTGAAATGTGGCTGACCAATACGGTAGCAAGATGCTCCCCCACTTCAGCAGAGGCGCGAGAGGACCTGAAAAACGGCCATGTTTCAGCACTCTGCCACTGGATCTTGTGTTTTTAAGACCTGTCTTAGTTGTGCTCCGTAAAGACAAAAGAGTGGAGACATGGTATGTATGTGGAATATTTAAGAGTAGTTTGAAATAATAATTTCTCTATTTCAGGAACTTTTGTGGGAAGAATTAAATGTCAGGCAGGTAATATTAATGGGATCGTAGCAATCTTCGGAAGTGACCAACGGTCACAATGAAACCACGTGTAGCAATAAGTTGAAATACTTCCGTGTGCTTAAGTTAAGCTGAATTACTAGCTTGTGTACAATAAGTTGAAATATTTAAGAAATGGCGTGTGCAGGACTTGAAATTAGAGACGAGTACTTCCACGTGGTGAGTACTGTGTGAGTCTCAATCTGTGTATGAGACAAGGGATAAAGAGAAGTACTCGTCCATGGTATCAGTTGAGGACTCGCGTGTGTGATGAATATGTTCTTAATATTACTTTGCGTGATATGATTCCGTGTGACGCTAGATTCAAACTCTGAGAGAGAAGCAAGGTGAGTCGGCCATCTATCCAGCAACGCCACTTGGCTTGCATTGCACAGGAAGACGTGCATATATCTCCAGAGTTCATAGTAGGAAAGTAGAATTACAAAGTGTGGCAGTGTCGTGTGAAACTGGGATAAATACTAATTGAAGTGGGAAAGCTGAAAGTGATAGCGTTGTGACTATTTATTGTATTGTATTCCATGTTGTAGTGTGGTGTATGTCATGTAATTTGGGTATGTGTGGTTTGCATGAGAGACTAGCAAGGTAGTTTCAAAAGATTAGTGGGTTATGCTTGTTCCTTCGGTACCACTCGATCTGGAGGAAAGTTTCTTGATGATGATTGTGAGAGTCGAAGTGTGAGATATAATAAAAGATCCACCATCCTATCCAGAAAGTGCACTGTAGCGTTAAATAATTACGAGACCATAAGGTAGAGAATCACCAATGTAAAGCGATGCCCACTGGGCGGAATTTCTCATGTGTTATTGTTGTAGGTTATAGAATTTGTGTGTTTAGGTTATAGAATTTATCGGAATAAATAAGATAGTGAAAAGAAAAAGATTGGTGGACTTTTCCTTCGAATTGTATGTTGTCAAGATATCCAGAAATTATAACGTGTGTGCCACTCATATTCAGTGCAATGGCCACGTGTTGATAAAGCCGTTAAAAAAAAAATGTGGTATTGCCAGTGCGTAGTGAACAGTCAGAGATCTGTAAATTACTGATAGTCAGATGCGGGTTTCCGTTGCGTATTATTCACACAGGAGGATAATTTGTAACTTAATTCTGAATACGAGAGTTCATGTCACTGGATAAATACGAATGAATCCACTCGCTTGGCAGACCACTCATCTTGCAGGCCTGACTGCTTGATGCCACAGTATGAGCAAGGCATGTGGGTGCCTCTCAATGTTCTTAGCTTGTTTATGCTTATGACATTAACGAGGCACCAAAAGTGCACTGGCGAAGCTAATAGGAGAAAATGATGAACTGATAATGTCTTAAAAATTTCAAAATCACATTTATGGGAAAAGTGTTTTGTCCGTACTGCCACCAAAAACACAAGCATTCACACTTCCAGCTTTCTATTTCTCTCAAATTAATAATACTAAGGAAAGTGACTCTCAGATCTTCATTAATCGACTTGACATAATATGTAAGTTGTATTATTACTGTAAATTTTAGTATGTGATCTAAGTATGTTATTGGATGTGGTCTGCCCTAGAGTAAGTTATTATCTAATTTTGTAAATGATATAATTCACCTATGGCAGAAACGACAAATTTTGTGATAATGTAAGACACTGAATTATGTTTTAATAATGTTTCTATAGCTGGCACAGCCAATCCTCTTGTTTTTGTTAACTGCAACTTGATGCAATTAAATGTCTTATTTGAAGTAGTAAATTTAGTTATCATAAATAAACCTCTAAAAGTGGGAAGAATTATTATGATCATAACCTATGCCCTTTTCTACTCATTAAATAACTGACTTTGGGGACAGTAAATCATTCCCCACAAATTAGACCCACATTCATCAACAAGGAACTGACCTTATACTCATTTGTTTCTTATGTTTACTAGAAACCTTCACTGAAAAGTAATGAACTAAATTCATCTTTATGTAACAGTTCAGAACGAAAAGCACTATTAACTGCAAATTAGATGGCACCTTTTATTTTACTGTGTATAATGTGTAGAACACATGTTATTTAATCCATACTAATAACCGCTTGCCCTTTAACGGGATTAAGTGAATGTGATGATGTGGCAATGGGATTGACACAGTTGCACTGTTAACATCATTTATGGACATAGCATTGTACTAAAAAGAGAGAGTAAACTCGTAGACAGGATTTTAAGACATATTCATTTACTAATAGGAGCACTTCAGCAGATAAACAAAATCAATCACATGTCCCAATTGGCATTTAGTATTGACAAATAAAATGTAAATTTTAATATTATAATCAATCTCTCTGAACCTTTATGGAGTTTCCTCCTATTAATTATGAACAGGTAATGAATCTTTCCACATTGTGATGTTAATTAACTGACAAAAGCAATAAATGAAGTACTTCCTTAATGAAAAACAATCAGATACCCATTACAACAATTTATAGCCTATGGTGCCTGTAGAACTGTTACACTCTCCAACAACACATTTGGAAGCACCTATCATACAATGAAGCTCATTGCACATATGTGGATGTTAAATTATGTAACACTGACTCGTGCAAAATTAAGTTTACACCAAATGTAAAACAAAACAAACCAAAATAAACTGCAAATTGTAAACGAACTATATTCTGCAGCAGTTCACTCAAGTCCTCGAACATTTTAATAATTAATATTAGCAAAAACGAAATAAATCTATTCACTTTTATAGATACTCAGAAACTTTTAGGATGAGCAACAGCTCCTTAACACATTTATATGATTAAGGTCTTCTTTCTATAAGACCACTGAATTTCAGAAACATATTAACACACAGCAATGAAATAGCTGATTCATCGATTGACACAAGTCTGGATCATTTGAATATGACTTTCAGGTGTCAGAGTGATGATATGCTACAGTGATGGAACTGGAAAGTATTACACACCTTGGCAATTCATACGAATTGCTTTACTACAGCTATTCTTTTCACTGCCAGATGTCTTGGAACATTCTGTATTATGCGATGTTGCAATCTGATAATATTACTTCCATCAGATACATATTTTTAAGAATTTGAAAATAAATTTACCTCACTTTTCACTCCATAATGTTCAAAGTCTGGCATCTGATGACTCACTGTAGTATTCTTATCACACTATCTTAGTACCCTCACCCACGCCAGATGCAGAAGGCCTCTATCTTCTCTTCCTTTACCATTAGTTCTCTCGATTTCCCATGCATTACTTTTATTTGAATTATAAAAGAACTATATTTCTGAATTACAATAAATTAAAGGTATTCATACATTTTAACCGCCAGTAATGCTAATAATACATCAATACTTTCTTACATGTTGCTCCTAATAATAATTTTGTGCAGCATGTGAGAAAATTATTTTTTAAATCTGTAACCATGTAGGAGCTAATCATAACTTCAAAGAGTGCATGAAATCTTATTGTTGTTACCAATATTTTCTCCATTTTATATGCATATACACTTCTGAAGTATCTATGTATGTTAACATAACTCTCACTTATAGAACATGGAACTTGTATGAACAGTTTTAATACACATTTAAGGGTGAATTGACACTAATTAGAAACATTATAAATATAGAAAAATAGTTATGTTTATAATTAACCTCATACTATTTTAAATGTTGTTTTATTGAACGGTTTCAATCAGTGGACGTTTTCATTCTTCTCTAGGCAGTTATGATTTTAGATAAACATCATTTCAGATACCTAGTGGTTTTCTGGGCTTTGGGTAAGTCAAATAGTAAGCATTAGTGTGAAGGTTTCCTTCAATTTTAAATGCCCCATTGTACATGTATTTAAAGACTGATATTGGATTTCTCTACATTTCTCATTCATTTTAGCTAAGACGGTGTTTCTTATACTAATTTTTTTTACCTTCAGCTTTTTGTCATGTCTTTTGATCTTAGCCTCTACTTATTCATCTATTCTTTCTCCTAACAATTCTTTTTGTCCAGTTAAAACTCTTCATTAGCTTTAAAATAGAGACTTTCTTGTACAAAACTTTTTCAGTTTTTTTCCTTAGAAAATACTTTCAGGTGTAAACTGAGTGAAATTATACACTGAAGAATTAATAATGTTCACAAAATTCAGTATAAATTCGCACCACAACTGATGACTACAGTGGCAATGTGTTCTACATAATCCATCTATTTTATGCGCAAAATGTTGCAGATGGCCAATGTGACACTGTTTGGAGGTTCTTTCACTTTCTTGATTGCAACATGTTCAGCGACGTTCAGTCAAAGCTGCGTATGTATCGTCTTGTCCAGTGGTTGCTTTTTCTTTGACTCAGTTTCAGCTTCTGGTTTCTGTATGGACATTAGCTTGGGTCACTTGACATGCTCATTCTTTATTTTATCAAGCCCTTCAGCACTGCTTTTAATCGAATAGGTTCTTAAAATGCCAGCTTTGGCTTCATACAACGTGTAACTCTCGTTGATATCAATTCCACAGATACAGTCATATCGAGCTAAATTACCTCGCCTTTCTTTATCTTACACTCGCTACATTAAGCTGATCAGCTCCTTACCAGAAAATTGAATCTTGGTAATTACATACCTACAACAGAGCTTACAGGATCATTCAAGGTAATTCTATCTGCAGACTGCAACTCTCAAGTATTTTTATGAAATGGTTGCGTCTAGTTTTGATCCATTAACTGTGTATTCAAGCTGACAGAAGAAAATCGCAACATAAAGAAGTTGTGCGGCATTGACAAAAATTGGTAGGCTGTTTCTACATTTGAAAGATTATGTCTGTTCAAATTTTGCGAGAGTCGTATAAGTGCGGCGCTAGTAGCGCCACAATGTGGATGCAAATCAAGTTTGCTTTGGATACACGCTGTAACGATCGTGAACCTTAGTCACGGTTGAGACTGGACGAGGTGAGTAAATGTTAGTCAAGAGTGCCTTTAAGGTGAGCAAGACGACATTATCAACAACTCACTGTGTTTGAACGAGGACGCGTGATGAGGACGACAAGAAGCTGGATGCTCCTTCTGTGATACTGCAGAAGGACTTGGCAGGAATGTAGTCATTGTACGTGACTGTTGATAGCTGTGGTCTCGGGGATGTATGGTCGGAAGAAGATTTGGCTCCAGACGGCCACGTGGCATTACTGAGAGGGAAGACCACTGTGTTCGGTGTATCGCTCTGGAGCATCGTACTGCGTCTGCAGCTTCAATCTGAGCAGAAGTCGGCAACGCGATACAAAACGAACTACTACAAATCGGTTACTTCAAGAACAGCTCCGAGCCAGACTCTCTAATTGAGAGCATTTGGGACAAAATCAGGCGACAAGCCTCGCATCATCCACAACCAGCATTAACCGTCCCTATATTCATTGACAGAGTGCAACAGGCATGGAAATGCGTTCCCCGAAGTGACGTTCGGCACCTGTACAAAACAACGCATACAAGTTTACAAGCTTGCATTCGACATTCTGGCGGTTACACCAGAGATGCAGCAGCATTTCACATTTACAATGGGTTACCACGCGCTTACATCGGTCTGTGATCTTGCAATGTTAATCACTTAAATATGCTACCTAAACAAATCTGTTAACAAAAGTTAATTACTCTACGTAAATTATTTTTTGGTGTTGCGATTGGTTTTCCGTCTATGTATATTATCATGTTTCGTGAAAATCTCAACTTTACATATTTCTCAGTTTAAGATGTAATTGCCGATTTAAGATTGTGTTTGGATGTAAATGGATTTCTACAATATAACGCTTACAGATAATCAAGCCATCAGTGAAAGGTTGAAGAATATTTTATTTCCTCTCAGTGATTTGCAAGATGATACGTAATGGCGCAGTCACACTTCCTAGAAACACAACCGATTTACTTTGGGGTAAGTACATGACTTTTCATTCAAAATGAACTGCTACGTTGTGTCTGAAGTTGTCATCGTGTTGTCAGCTACACAGCTGATCAGTGTATCTGTCAAGACGATGAGGAGGCATGCAACAAACGTGAGATTGGCACGAAGTAAACTACTTTCATGGATATGCAATTGATTGGTATTTTCGTGGAAACACACGAAGTAAGTTGGAGTAACGCTATTGACATTCTGTACATCACGAAAGATTACGCAGACAGCTTTTCGTACAGAAATCGCATTTGAATGATGGATATTTGTGAGAAGATCGTGTTATGCCTCGTTTGAGGAGGAGAAACGTCTGTCAGCACGCGTGGGAATTCGACAGCAGTACATTCGTAGTCTATCGAGACTGCGTTTTATCTTTCCGCGATATTACTGCTAGCTTTGGCCCGATCCTACGATCTCAACAGCCCCACGTTACGAGCATCCGCGAGGATATACAGTTTGCTCGTCTGTGCAGGACCGTACAGTCTTGACACGTACCTTGAATTAGGAAATAGGCATTTTTCAGCAAGAAAAATATCCACGAGGTCGCTCTCTCAGTTTATTTTCACTTCTGCGCAATTTAGGACGAGCTACTTGAGTATTTTAAACCTGCTGTCTTGTCTCTTAGGAGGGGTTTTTAGCATGACGACAGCTCATATATGCTTGTGGTCAGCTGGACCAGACGATAACTGAGTCCACCCACGTGCAGGCGGCGCTTAGTAGTAGCGATTATCCTCTACGTGGCAGGCTTTGTCTCACTGCAGTGTTACAAGTTACGGAAAGTAAGAAATGAGAGGGCGAAAGTTCTAAAAATTGACAACAACTATATTCAGAAACGGAAAAAAGATAAAGGAATGTGTGAGAATTAGAAGACCGCTACTGGGGAGCCACAGCCCGCTGTAATTCTACATTACCACACATCTGTAAGTGAAGATCTCAGCAAAGAGCTTTGAGCTGCTCACTCACACATGGTTACTTTTACACCTGATCTGGACCCTAATGTGCCACTGCTACAACTTTTCACTCAGTATCTGTAATACAAAAAGTACTGTAACTATTACTATCATGCTAATGTTCTATTACTAGTATACTGCAATCACGTTAAGAGCTATTCTTGTTATAAACCTTGTCTTTCTACTACTTATTATACTCTTCTATCATACGATTTTGTAACACAGAACTGACTGTTTTCTACACTTACCTAAGGCTACTTTTTGATGTAGGATTACTTCCTTAAGTTATGCCACACAGTGTCTGTCGATTACAAGAAGTTATTTAAGTCAGTCGTGTCAGTTGGTCACCATGGTTGTCTGAGTTTTAGTAGTCTGAAATGTTTCCAGTGCTACTGGCATCTGTGTCGTTAGCGTCATTTAAGGAAACTATCTTGGTCTGAGCATGTTGTGGTCTGCCTACCAGTCTTCCTTTTTCCGGGTTTAGTTCTTATTATTTAGGTCTGTCCATTTGTTCGGATCTGTGTGATATCAGATCTCTAAACTGTATGACATCATGTGTGTGTGGCAGTCGTCCACCTGCGATCACTGGTCATGATGTAGCTGCGAGCATGTTGTGGTCTGCCTACCAGTCTTCCTTTTTCCGGGTTTAGTTCTTATTATTTAGGTCTGTCCATTTGTTCGGATCTGTGTGATATCAGATCTCTAAACTGTATGACATCATGTGTGTGTGGCAGTCGTCCACCTGCGATCACTGGTCATGATGTAGCTGCTTGTTTTCTGGGATCCCTCTTCGTTTACTGAGAATATCAGCTTCCTGATAGAGACCGACGCGATGTAGGTGACTACAGTACGGCCCGTCTCCTGCCGGAAAATGCCCTGGTTGGGATTAACATGGTTCATTTTCAGCCGCCCCGTAATATCGGGGAAGAATGAGCAAACACGATGAGCTGTTTTCCTATTCCCCTTTGCCAGAAATTCATCCTGCAGTTTTTAATTTCTTTTGAAATTTCAGTTGCCTCTTCTATGACTTAAAAAAAAAAAAAAACGCCCGCTTGGCTGTGCGGTCTAACGCACGGCTTTCCGGGCGGGAAGGAGCGCCTGATCCCCGGCACGAATCCGCTCGGCGGACTTGTGTCGAGGTCCGGTGAGCCGGCCAGTCTGTGGATGGTTTTTAGGCGGTTTTCCATCTACCACGGCGAATGCGGGCTGGTTCCCCTTATTCCGCCTGAGCTACACTATGTCGGCGATTGCTGAGCAAACAAATTCTCCACGTACGCGTACACCACCATTACTCTTCCAAGCAAACATAGGGGTTACACTCGTCTGGTGTGAGACGTTCCTTGGTGGGGAGGGGGTGGGGGGGTGTCCACTGCGGGCCGAACCTCATAATAACCCTGGGTTCGGTTTGGGGCAGCGGAGGGGTGAAGTGGACGGCGGTAGCCGTCGTGGGGTTGTGGACCACTGCGGCTGCGGCGGGGATGGAGCCTCTCCGTCGTTTCTAGGCCCCCGGTTAACATACAATACATTACATACAATGATTTTTTTTCCACTTTTGCTTTGCTACCGTGTTTCAGTTTTGTACTTGAAAGTTATGTCTATCGGGTATGTACCGAACATGACACTACGTGTTTCCACCGACGGGGTACCAAATACCCGCTATAGCCGCTTGAACCGGACACGCTTTTGAGACCCCTTTCGGCCACTGAGATTTGTGTTTTTCGTGATTTTTCTGAACCACGCCAGGTAAATGCCGTGATGGCTCCTTTGAAATGGCCGGCCAATTTCCTACTCCACACCTCGTCGTCGATGGGAAGTTAGACACCAGTGTCATCCTTCTCCGATAGTCCTAGGAGCAAACTAGTCTATCAGTCTCACCTCAACGGTTTTGGCTGCGGTAAAGAGATGGTGTGCCCATTCACTCCCCACAAAGCACATTACATACTCGAAGAGACCATTGAGATATGATTTAAAGTCTACAGTTCATGAAATTTATCCTTGTTGCCTTACCCAGCAGCTTACATGCTTTTTCTCCTGCAATTATAAGATTATGCTGTATGAACCCGGTTTCTTCAAGGTTTCACACCTTGTGGCAGAGTTCTGTTTTATTGTACTTTAATTAAACGGCATTACATGGTTTCCCAGCAGGTTCCCATCCATCATCAAACATACAGTTTACTTAGTGCGGTGCAACACAGAATTTTGGTCTAGCTCTCCAGCTGTTCAAATGTGCAGGATTGCATATGTCTTGATTTTTAGATGCTATCTCAAAGTGGCGGTACCAAAAGTAGGGGTTCAACAGCATAAGAACTCACTACTTCAGTGCTTTCGTCTCTCTCCATTAGTGACAGGATGTGTGTGATGTTATATTCCAGAAATTGAGTCAACGAATCGACCCTGCGGGCGTCCCTTCGGGCTATTTTTAATTACTTTACACGGTCCCCTGCATATCACACAACGAGGTTGTTTGTCCGTTACTCTAAGATGGCCGTCGCATCCTGCAGGCCTCGAAGGTGTCCGAACATCACAAGTCATCATAGATTGTGAAACGCAACTGAAAAATCTGTTAGTGGTACTTCAGTTTATTAGTGTTCCGTGTTGTTCTTATGAACAGTGTGCTATGGACCGCCAGAACGTCGAGTATTGTTGCAGCTTCCCTTCACGCGGCAGCAGAAGACGCGGTCACATAGTAGTGTTCCTAAGGATGACACTGGACACGAAGTAGCACCAAGAGCATTTTCAGGCGAGCTTTTCTTCTGCGTGTAACATCGCGATGGACTTAACCGTGTTTCGAAGCTCTGTGGGGAACGAACTTTACTTAAAACTGGCACACAACTTCTTCACCACCGGGATCCAAATGTAATTCAATTTCACGACCTCCTCCTTCATACTGAGATTCCTGGCGTATTTTACAGTCTCAATGGCCTCTGTATATTCTTTCTTGGTATCCGCTAGCGGTTGCCGATATTGAGTCCTATCAAAATGAATATGATGGTCTCCTGACTGCAAAGCCTGTTCCCCAACTGCAAATCTGTCAATCTCCCCCGTTCTGAAATTGCCCATGTGCTCCTCTACACGTTTTTCACAGTTCTTTCTTTTGTATACTCGTACAGCTACTCGGAACTACAAGGAATCCTATGAATTCCTGCTTTTTTTCCAGCGGTTTGCTTGGGCAATTTTAGGTGATCTTGTAACTTCCGTGCGGGTTTGTAAGATCATCACAATGTTCCGTTTCTTCAGGATTTTTTCCTGTGCGGTCAGTAACGTCGTTAATGAAAAGCAGAATAACTTTCGACTTCACGTGTGCTTGTACATCACTGTGATTTCTGCGCGATGCTGAAGATGTATACCTATCTTCCACCGTGGAATGATGGCAATAGCAGACGACGGCAGTCCATAATGGGCAACTGCGCTCGGGTATTCCAAATACGTTACTTCACGCCACTGCGAGGAAACACCCATAAACGGAAATTCGCTGCAGTCAGTATAGAGCCAGGCTGTGAACCGGGCACTGAAATAAGCTACCATCGCCCTAGAAAAGGCCCTTTGCCAATGGGGAGGAAACGTTGTGTTTTAATATGAAATTCATTCGACCACGACATACCAGCTGAGGATGTTTTATTATTGTGACATTTTCGGCCGTGAAAGTTAACATTTCACGATGTTACGTTTCTGTTATATTAAGAAAGGTGACTGTTAGCTATCTTCGAGGTCTCCGTGATGTTTCCTTTCAACAAGATAACGCAATACCAAGTTGACCGTGCAGTTATGACCTACTTGGATATAGACTGGATCTATGTCCAGCACGTTCTTCAGATATGTCACACATCGAAAACATCTGGTCATGTGTGGTCGAGAGCCTGTTACGCAGCTACAACTGATGAATTGTGGCAAAGAGTTGAAGTAGCACCAAATGACGCCCAGTGACTTGTCGTTCGAGCTCATACCCGTTGCCCAACCAGGATAGAGCCACTGTTCTTACCAGAGGTGAGAGAGAGTTGTGTGTCCTAAATTTCGTACCCTATCTGCCACTAAAGCACCTGTAAATTTTACCGCCCTCCCTTGCTGTTTTGGCCGAGCGGTTCTAGGAGCTTCAGTCCGGAACCGCGCGACTGCTACGGTCCCAGGTTCGAATCCTGCCTTGGGTATGGATGTGTGTGATGTCTTTAGGTTAGTTAGGTTTAAGTAGTTCTAAGTTTTAGGGGACCGATGACCTCGGATGCCAGTGCTCAGAACCATTTGAACCTTGCTGTTTATATTCGATACACACAATAAGGAAAATTTCATATTTTCAAATCTTAATGGTTTTGCAATTTTAAAGGCGAGTAGAGCAGTTTGTATATGTGGCATAACTGTATCTTCTTTAAATGTGTGTGTGTGGTGCTGAATGGAGTGGTTTCAGAAATTATTCCTTTACAGCAACGTGAAGTAATATTTGTTTTAAAGTCAAATGATTTCACAAATTATATTCATTCTGAATTCACTGCTGTGCACAGGTAGGGCTGTGGCCTATGCTGCTCACTGAATGGGGTTGACACGAACCCTACAATCCAGAAACGATTGAGAAAGGGTCCACCAATAGTAATTCAACTTTTCTTTTTAGAACGACAGATGCTTGCGAAAGGCTTTGTGCAGAAAAAAAGTATCACTTTCTCAAAACTCCTCTCATTGTGCAGCTTAAGTTAGAAATATGGCTCAAATGTGTCTATAGCCTTCCTCTGTAATGGTGCAAAAGCGAGGCACCCTGCGACCCTCGAAGGCAACTGCGCTTAAGTGATGTTGAAGGGGTTGCCTGACCTCAGGCGATAGGGCAACCAAGAGGCTGAACAGGTGTCGTCTCTGGCAGGTACAGTTTTAATGTGCTCAACAAAGGCGTGTGCGTGACACAGATGGTGATGCTGAATGGTGATGGGGGCTCTTACGGGAACCGTTTGCCGTTTTCTTCACGAACTTACCAACGTTTCATCCCTATGTGATCGCGCCACAGGAGGGCACAGAACATGGGGACTGAAAAGCTTAAATACCATTTGCTGCTTCAGATCATGTCCAAATTTCGTCGAACAGTTTAACAAGTTCCCTAGTGGTGCCACCCTACATACCAGAGCAAAAACTGCTGTCGCACTATACTCCAAAAGGGTCAGATAACGCTCAGTGGAGATGCAGCCTTACTAATCCCTTATAGTAATATTCGTTCGTGTGCAGGCTGTTAGCAGCGTCGGACGTTGCCAAGAACGTTGACCTGTTACTCATCGCACTGTGAATTGTCGTTTTCGACAGTGGAACGTGTGGGAGTCAACGCCCCCCAGGGAATGTGTGGTTTCATTGACGCCATTTTGTTACGTACTCAGGGCTTTCCGCGTAGACTCTGAACGGCGGTGTGACTGAAATGTTTCCCCTAGCCATCCATAAGAAAACCGCGTGATATACGAACTGGGTGTCTCGGTTCTGACGTCCAGCGTAGGGCGTCAAAAGAAGGGGCGAAATGCGTGTAAGAGGGGGTGTGACGACCTTCTCATTGTGAGTCATGTCCACGATGGCGCTGGGTAGAACTGTGGTGAAACTTGGTGCCAGTATGACGTCATTAACTCACCTTTCAGCGCACGTGAACATCTAGCTGTGGCGCTTTTTCGCATCTGTTGACACCTTGCTGTTTCAAGCGTCGCCGAACCTGAGGATAGCGTCGCAGGGAGTCACTCTTTTGCACTGTTAGAGACGAAAGTTATAGGCCCCTTTGAGCCAGAGTCCGAACTTATCCATGAAAATGGGAGACAATTACTGGATTTCAAAAAAGTGATATTTTTTCCGCCTTGTATATTTTATATTCGGCTAAATAGTGTCCACTTTGTCATTGTACCAAAACCTGTCAAGAGATGGAACGACAAAATTAAAGAATAAAATTTTCAGTGGTAAAATTGTGAAACAGACAGCCTGCAATTATTGCACTGTGTTTATTACAAAAGTTAAATGTTATCTTTAGCTTAAAAATAACTTCTGACAAAGGTCCTGGCAATGGAAGCACAGTATTGTATACTTTCTTTGTCTAACAACACTTTTTAGTTATTCTTCTATCAGCTACGGTATTCAAGGAATTTTTGTAAAAAATCATTCTCTTCCATTAATATTGCTACACTAAAAGAACAAAGTACACTGACTTTTTGGGGAGTGGCTGAAAGAAGATCGTAAAACAACTACTGGAAGTTTTATGATTTTCTCAGTAAAAGTGATGGAGTTCGTGTGAACCGACCGAGTGATGGGTGGATGCGGAGTGCGAGCTGCAGTCATATTTATACGCGGTTCTAAATGCAACGATGTGACCCCAGAAATTTCCTCGAATGTTAGAAGTATATGAACACGAGCAGGAAAATGTTAATAAACTTCCTGGCAGATTAAAACTGTGTACCGGACCGAGAATCGAACTCGGGACCTTTGCCTTTCGCGGAAAAGTGCTCTACCATTTTTTTTCTCATTTTGTTCTATATTTTCCGTTGAATTTGTTCATGGCGGACGTCCGATGACGCCCGTTCACGTTGTTCGTTGATCCGTTCATTCAGCTGTTTTTATTATTATTATTATTACAGAGGTTATCTAACCCCTCTGACCGAACACGCTGAGCTACCGTGCCGGCTGTCCAACTGAGCTATCCAAGCACGACTCACGGCCCGTCCTCACAGCTTTACTTCAGGTAGTACCTCGTCTCCTACCTTCCAAACTTTACAGAAGCTCTCCTGTGAACCTCAGTCAGGAAAATGTTATGTTTTCCTTTTGACATCTGCAGCAGGTAACCGGCCTTACTTTCTACACTGCTATTGTACACTATGTTCCCGCGAGAGGTAACTGTTGTAGGAGCCGGCCGGTGTGGCCGTGCGGTTAAAGGCGCTTCAGTCTGGAACCGTGTGACCGCTACGGTCGCAGGTTCGAATCCTGCCTCGGGCATGGATGTGTGTGATGTCCTCAGGTTAGTTAGGGTTAATTAGTTCTAAGCTCTAGGCGACTGATGACCTCAGCAGTTGAGTCGCATAGTGCTCAGAGCCATTTGAACCATTTAGCCAACTGTTGTAGGAAATGTTATGAATATGTGAGGTCTGTGACTGTTTAAAAGCTATGTATCTTACAAATAAAAACCGTTTAGGTGTCCAGAAGAACGCAATGAGGATTTCTTGTACGAAAAGGAAATGTGTCTGCATATACAGTAGTACTACTGCAACAGTTTATTAAACAAGTGATTATATACTTGCTATGGAAAACTTCAGGATTCGAAGCAGATGAATTTTTGTTCCACTAAGTCGTAGATCAAACCATCATTCATCCACAAATACAACACAGCTTGACGATTTGGCAGTAAAGTAGTGACGTTCCTGGTTGTTCCTTCTTCGGTTTTCTTTTCTTATGGGAGTGGAGGGATACGTCATGCAGTGAGATTTCCTTCCAGCGTCGACCTGCCTGGCGGCATTCCCAGGCCACTGGCGGGAGGAGGGCTCGGAAGTTGCGGTGTCGCCGGCGCTTGTCCACCTGGCGCCGTGCGCGGAACGGGTCCCGGGGTTACGGGAAGCTGCCGCAGCCGCAGCCGCAGCCTTCGTCCATAATGGGCTGCTTAATGGCGGCGGCGGCGGCGCACGCCTCTTGCTGGAACCAATTCCGCAACGAGAGACATTCTGTTTCCGTCCAAGGGCGCGCCTTTCCACTTTCACCCAAATTGCCGCGACATGCGCTGACCCCGGCGGAATCGATTTCAGCGGGTCGCCACTTGTCGTGCGCGGAAACGGACGGCCGTTTACACAGCGCGGCCCCTGCTTACCTCTCCCCGCCACTGTACCCGGCGTAACGTCATCTGGCGGCGACTCCACAGGCTCGAGTAGGCGCGAGGTACTTCAACACGTCACGCGAAGGTCTTTCACAGGTTTAAAATCGGTCGTTTCCTCAACGTGTGCCCGTAACCTCACACCCTTTCTCTCTCTCACCAGAGAAGGAAAGCGTGGGAGACGACTGCACATGAGATAATTAGTATTTTCTTTAGCAGGTGTCAAATGGAACATGTGAAGGCCATGTCGCTACGTTTTATGAAGTTTGCTTGAGTGTAGGCCTCTTATTTTAGGTACCACTTTATATGAAATGAACTTGATCTTGCTGTCGAACTGTCACAATTACTATCACAAGCGCAGTCATACGAAAATGAGGCAGTTAAAACAAAAGTAATTTTCCTTGTGGGCCACATTTTGCTAAGGATTTTTCGACTTCGCTGCATAAGTTTCGCTGGGAAGCCCTGACGCATCCTCCATACACTTCCTATCCCTCCAGATGAAATTTCCATACTTTTAGTGCCCTGAAAAGAGACACTCGTGGCTGTTGATTTACTTCAGAGGAAGAGGCCCACGCCTGCCTACAGTCACGGTCACGTATGCAATTGCAGATGTTTGTCCATGAAGGCACTAACCGTCCTTTGTCTCATGTGGGATAAATGAATTAACAGTTATGGTGATTTCTTTTGCAATAACTGCTGTTTCCAGTCTGTCTCGTTCTCATTTGACTCCCCCTTATATGTCAGTTCATCCTGTTCTGGGGGACACTGTTACCAAAAACCACTTGATCGTGGAACGAGTATTCGAGCCTTATAAATAATTCGCAGAAAGCTGAGAATAAACTTTAAAAAACCGAAAAATAATAGAACTAGTTGTGAAAATTAGGCCTAGAATACTAATTTGGAACACATGTTAGCTGTACAACTACTGACACATGTCAAATAACACCATCAGTTATTCTGTGCACTTAGTTTTTGATGTACTACACCTGCGGCTTGTAATGTGCAAACAGCAAAACAGGAAAGACTTCATTTGTACCATGCATGTAGTTCAAATTCTGCGAATGCGTTGAGAGCCCTGAAACAGCCTCATCATCATCATCATCATCGTCGTCAGTAAAACTTTTCTATTTTTCTGTTTTTCGTCCATTTGAGACACAAAATTGAGTTTTTAGGGTGTGACTTACGAATTACGTTGCTGCAGACTAGTGTTTCGTTGTTTTAGACTAGTTAAAATTTTTTCTTAATGTCTGTTGCTTTTTTATTTGTTACATGCGCATTTTATTTAACTATGAGAAAACGAAAGGTATCTGCCATCAGTTCATGTGTTATTTTTACCTGTACGATATTCATGTGTTCCATTGTGGGTTTTTCACACAGTATAAACGTCTAACGATATCTACTGTACCGGGGCTTAGCGTTTGAGTGCCAGCAACCATCAGTGCTCTGAATGTACCTAACACACACGGGACAATTTTCTGGAAGACAGATGGCCATACTCCGAGTGTCCACCAGAAGGCGACCCAATAGGTCGGTGTGCCACACGGAACTATCCTCTTTCACAAGGCACATGATCTAAAGTAGGCCTGCCTCTTTCCTTGTGCAAAGTGGCCTCCATGATGTCACTGCCGTTCGCACCTGACTTTGCGACGCTGGGAGCTATCAGTTGTGGACTTACTATGTCCGTAGTCTCCTTCGCTGGAGATGTGGGGGACTTTCTCATCGTGGCAGAATTGTGAACTTGTAAATTTGTTCCTGTTTATCTCTCAAATGGCGGCATGTTCGACTTAAACAAGTTTGATCACTACGAGATTTAAACTTTCTTCATTCACTTTGTACTTTAAGTGTCCTGCGGGACTTTGAGTTTTGTGAACTTGGACCTAATGACAATATAACTCCTCTTCAGGAACCGAAAGTATTGTTGTTCTATTTAAAGAAGTGACGTATCCAACGGGCTTTTCCTTCTTATTTTTTCAAACCACACGGGAGGAACATGTTATTAATCTTTGATAAACAAACTTGTTGAATCATTGCTACGTGCATATTTTTTAGCCCACCATTGTTGGACATATCAGTGATATGTCTGAACTGTGTAATTTGTGTCATTAACTGTATATATAACCTCATGTAACCTGTAATGCGTGGGTATCATTCTTATATATACCCATTAAATCCACTGAAAAATAAATTTAAAAAATAAAGAAGATCATGCGACAGGTAAAATTTCTCTCCAATAAAAATTAAAAGAGGAACACAAAAACATTTAAAGGTATATATACACTAAATAATTAATTATAGGCTCCAAGCTACCGTTTCTGTCACACAAACTTTTCAGTTCAAGATAAAGTCTACTAAGAGTGGAAACTGCAGAATAGTTCACACATTTCTGTTCATTGCTTAAAGAAGTACTATCCAGGACAACTCAGTGAATATTCGACTGAAAAACAATTTAATGTTGTGCATCCTTTTGAACGAGTTCATATTACTAATCATTCGTCCTAAAAGGGAACACGCATTCGGAGATGCTTGACAAACAATTCTTAGATGTTGGAAAGACAGCTAGGATGAAGTTCGGTGATTGACCCAGCAGATCGTTCTAGTTGGCTTCTTCTGTCCTAAGGACATTCCTTGGAGAAATATGGAGTTATGCCTAAAGATCATAAGATAGAATAGCGTGAAGGTACACAAATTCAATAACCTTTGTACTTTCAGAGTTAGAGACATTGGAGATCACTCTTACAAAAAATATAACAGCATTTACTTTTGTAGAAGTTAATGTAATTCTTCAAAAAGAGGTCTTCATATAGAGAGTGTAGACATACGGCGTATAAAAAATTTTAGAGAGTTTGGAAGAGAAAAAAAAGTAACACTTTTTTTCATGTGACAAAATGTGGCAGGTACATCATTTCCCCAGGAAGGAGCCAGAAATTTCGACGCTAGTGGTGTTAAAATTGCTTTTGATGAATGTCCTTCAAGAGATGTTGCTGAAAATGTAGTCCTTTATATGAATGCAGACCTGAAGGCTGCTTGCCAATGATTGTCTAACACGCTCAAATGCATCAGTTGTTTCACGAATAATGGCTGCATCTTCAGCAAAACCGCAACCATCTCTTCTGGAATGTCTGTCGGTGTCTCATAAACCAAACGCTTCATCTGCCCCCCTCTCCCCCCCCCCAAAGAAAAGATACTCATAGGACTGGAGTAGGAAGAACGTGGTGGCCACCATACAGACCCACCCCTCCCAATCCAACAGCTGGCGGAAACACTGAATATTCTGTGACAATATTGACTATATGTGGTCGGAGACCGTCATGCTGAGGTCGTAATGGCTGCCTGACTACCAGCTGGAAATTTTCCGACATTTTTCATACTACTTCACGGGGAAAACTACAATAATTTTCTCTACTGAGCGTGTTAGGCAGGCGATGCGGCCCATTTAGGTGGTCGTGAATAATACCAGGAAGCACGTCTGTGGTAGATCTTTGTTGCTGGTGGAAAACACTTATTGCCTTAGGATTTTCCAACTCCCAGACATGATTACTGTGGCTGTGGAATATTCCTTCCTTTGTAAAGGCATCCTCATCAGTAAACGATAACAACGATTGGAAGAATGTTCAAATGTTCATATGTGTTGGAAATCTTATGGGACTTAACTGCTAAGGTCATCAGTCCCTAAGCTTACACACTACTTAACCTAAATTATCCTAAGGACAAACGCACAAACCCATGCCCGAGGGAGGACTCGAACCTCCGCCGGGACCAACCGCACAGCCCACGATTGGAAGTCAGAAATGTTTGAAGGATGGTGTAGATACTATTGATACCATTGAGAGGTGTTGTACTTTCTAATACTCGAATGGATGCATGCTCGTCTTGTGCAGGAACTTCCACACACTGTCGTTGGAGATATTTAGTTCACTGGCTATGAGACTGGCATCAGTTCGCCATAACAGAGCTTCCTCAAACAAACTTTTCCAGTTTCCCGTTGGTCTGATCTAATCGATCCTGCTGCGCTAATATGGTCATCAAGGCTCTGTAATGTAACATGATTCGGTAACCTCTCCCCCAGAAATCATTCTGCATACAGGTACTTTGTTGCTCGACATGAGACAAGTCATCTCACTGCACACACTCATAACAGCAGCAATAAGCTGGTACATTAGGATAATGGTGAAGGAAACAGGTGGGAACATATGTAAAGGAATGTAAAATTTTATTAAAGGGAGATTGGCGAGGCCGTCTCGTGAGCCGAGCAAGGGATCACGAGATATCAGAATTTTGATTGACAACGATAATCCTAAATCGCTGTAGCCGGTGGCCACTGCGAGGAGCCATTGTGGAACAGAAGGGCGTACGGACGCATAAAAAATGCAAATCAACGTAGTAGGACCTGAGACTACGGCGTCCGTAATACTGGAAGGCTGGCATAAGATTACTAACAGTGACGAAAACCGAACTACGGCGTGGTGTGCAGGAAGCGGACACGCCTCAGCTAAGACACAGTGTAACAGTCCGGGGAAATGCAAAAGGTGAAAGGGAAAATATTCCAGAATAATATTACATATTGTTAGAGCTGAGAGTAAGAAAATTATGTCACGTATCAGTGTGAGCGTCTCCACTGGAGCGATCGAGCTAAACCATTGAAATACAAGAAGCATAAATATTCCGAAAGTGGACTGTCTGACATCACTGCAGCTCAGAAAGGCTAACAAGGGGCTTTGCAAGCATCTGTTCACGGAGAATGCGGGTGGTGCTGAAAGAGCACGGTCGTGCAACGAACGTTAGCCCAACCTGTGTGGCATAATATGTTTTGTTTCTGCTCATGACGAGTTGATAACATTCAATTAAGAATACATTCACGAAAACAGATTTTGATTTGTGATAATCTACACAAATGTAGACGATGGTTGAGAATGAGCAGTGCTTAGGCTGTGCGATATACTATCGCCCCAACTCTTATCAGTTAGTGGGATGTTGAGGCCTCTCCATGAATTAAGAGAATCCAACATCAGCCGCATTCTGGCTCTTAAATAAACCCAAAGGCGACAGATGAAAGAATGTGCCGGACAGGGACTCGAACCCAGATTTCCCGTTTAATGCGAGCGACTTCGTTATCCTAGCACGCTTCCCATCCCACCCAGATTACCGTCCTGTCATACGAAAAATTTGCGTTCCAGTCCATTCTCCCCCTGCTGTCAGCTCAACCCGCTTTCCACAGGCGTTCTGACCTAATGTTCACCCACAGTGAAATAAACCGTTGCGCTCATGGACAAGAAGATATACATCTCTGTATATATTCATATCCTCTGTAGCTCTTTACTACATCGGTATTGTGATTGGACGAACACTGATAAGTCCTTGGTCATGACAGCACGTTTAGATATTTTTGTCTCTTGGCGAACATTAGGTTATTAATTGCCAGCAGACCATAAACTATTCTGGCGTTGTGGTTTTATGTTCCACACGGCAGAGAGCATGAATCATACATCACACAGTACAGCAGTGTCGTGCCAGGTTAGACTTGTATGTTCATATGTGAGTAACTGTTTCGTAAGGGGAAAATAAGTCCCATGTTGAGTGGAAGTAGTTATGGTCGTGTAAGCTCCGTGAACTCTATTGAAAGGACTTGTAACTTTGCAACAATTAATTTAACAAATGTACTCGACCAAAGTGGAGGACCATGGGCCTATAAATATATTAATATCTTACCAGATTTGTTTGCTGCCGGCCGTTGTGGCCGAGCGGTTCTAGGCGCTTCAGTCTGAAAACGCGCGATCGCTACGGTCGCAGGTTCGAATCCTGCCTCGGGCATGGATGTGTGTGATGTCCTTAGGTTAGGTTTAAGTGGTTAGAAGTTCTAGGGGACTGATGACCTCGGATGTTAAGTCCCATAGTGCTCAGAGACATTTGAACAATTTGAACCATTTGTTTGCTGTTGTTTAACAGGTATACCAAACTTGTCCTAGAATATGGTTGTCTTATAGTAAATCATCATCTGCGTTCGTATGTTGGAGCACATCGCACTGGCAAATGGACTATAGGTAAGGATATGTAGATGTAACTAATCGAGGATGTGCAGATGGTCTTGGAAGGCGCAATAACAACAAGTAGGCCTGCATTGCGAGTCGCGCACCCATTTGAAGGTTCCGCTTCCTGGTGCAGGCTGTTTGCTCCATAGTGCGTTGCTGGTTAGGGTTTGGGCAGGTAGTTTCTCTCGATCAAAGACGATGTCTATTGTATCGATTCTATCAAAAAAGATAAACTCAGATATCATCAAACAAGAGAGAAAGTAAAAGAGATGTTCCAAACTGTTACATCGTGCTTAGCCATAAATGAGAGGCATAGCAACAGACGTTTTTATAGTCAGTAGTCAAGAACCTGTAAACACCAGTAGAAAATTCCATGTAAACACAGGATAAACAATAACCATGTGATCGTTTACCCTATGTGTGGACACTGCTAACAGTAATGAAAACTTACCCTTCCTAGCAGGATGCTGTGACTGTGTCGCTAATCAGATTCCGAGCCAAGGTGTTGCGTTCTAAGCAGTGAAAACAGCTGTGAACGTTGGCCTAAGGAAAGTCCAGCGTCAAACCTTTCAAGGACCCTTAGTGAAGAAGCAATGCACCTGTGACATTTGTGTCACTTTACAGTAATGTTTCTTTTATCTCCTCTAAAAACTCTGTAAATTTGTACACCTAATTTTTTTACACCCTATATAGTCAACCTAAGACTTTAAAATATTAGCTTTAAATATTTATTTCAGCTCTTAATGAGAATTCTATAAGAGTTGGTACTACAAGAGCTCGGTATCAGAAAGTGTGTGAACATTTTTTGTGATTAAGTTTGCTTCTGTTTTCTGGAACCCGTGAGCTAATTTTACCGAGTAGTCATTTACATCACGTTCCTCTACTTCTACATTGGCACTTGTGTTGTCTGCATGTTTAGTGGCAGACCGTTGATGTACATAAAGAGAAACTAGGACCACAGAACAGAAACCTTGGGGAGTCACCCAATTTACAGCACCTTATTTAGATTCAAGTGTGTTACGTATTGAAAGTGGAGGACAGCCATCTCTTTCCTATTATCTAGATATGAAACGTGCAATAGCTCAGCTTGAAAGATGCTTGTGGATCGGCTCCTTTATTTCCTCACATTATATGGTACCTCTTTGTGAATCCCGATATTTATTTTGCTACAGTAGAGATGGAAGCAAGGCTAAAGAAAAATCAAGACACTTTCATAGGATTTGTCGACCTGGAAAAAGCGTTCGACAATATAAAATGGTGCAAGCTGTTCGAGATTCTGAAAAAAGTAGGGGTAAGCTATAGGGAGAGACTGGTCATATACAATATGTACAACAACCAAGAGGCAATAATAAGAGTGGACGATCAAGAACGAAGTGCTCGTATTAAGAAGGGTGTAAGGCAAGGCTGTAGCCTTTCGCCCCTACTCTTCAATCTATACATCGAGGAAGCAATGATGGAAATAAAAGAATGGATCAGGACTGTAATCAAAATACAAGGTGAAAGGATATCAATGATACGATTCGCTGATGACATTGCTATCCTGAGTGAAAGTGAAGAAGAATTAAATGATCTGCTGAACGGAATGAACAGTCTAATGGGTACACAGTATGGTTTGAGAGTAAATCGGAGAAAGACGAAGGTAATGAGAAGTAGTAGAAATGAGAACAGCGAGAAACTTAACATCAGGATTGATGGTCACGAAGTCAATGAAGTTAAGGAATTCTGCTACCTAGGCAGTAAAATAACCAATGACGGACGGAGCAAGGAGGACATCAAAAGCAGACTCGCTATGCCAAAAAAGGCATTTCTGGCCAAGAGAAGTCTACTAATATCAAATACCGGCCTTAATTTGAGGAAGAAATTTTTGAGGATGTACGTCTGGAGTACAGCATTGTATGGTAGTGAAACGTGGACTGTGGGAAAACCGGAACAGAAGAGAATCGAAGCATTTGAGATGTGGTGCTATAGACGAATATTGAAAATTAGGTGGACTGATAAGGTAAGGAATGAGGAGGTTCTACGCAAATCGGAGAGGAAATGAATATGTGGAAAACACTGATAAGGAGAAGGGACAGGATGATAGGACATCTGCTAAGACATGAGGGAATGAGTTCCATGGTACTAGAGGGAGCTGTAGAGGGCAAAAACTGTAGAGGAAGACAGAGATTGGAATACGTCAAGCAAATAATTGAGGACGTAGGTTGCAAGTGGTACTCTGAGATGAAGAGGTTAGCACAGGAAAGGAATTCGTGGCGGGCCGCATCAAACCAGTCAGTAGACTGATGACAAAAAAAAAAAAAGAGATGATGTATTAACCAATTTCATTATCTATCGATACCAGCCTTCTCGCAAACACTTCGCTAAGTGGCTGTGTCAGACGGAGTCTCTGGAGGAATTAATTTTACTGTCTACCAATAAAAAGTTTTCGCAACTTGCAAGCCTTGTGGTTTCCTTTTTTGAAGTGAGTGAGTTTTCCAGTGCAGCCTGTCTAGTTACAGTTGTATGCTGGAGAGCTGAGGTGACGCACTGCTCTGATGGAAGTCACCTTTGGTTAGAGGGAGAGCCTTGTTGTTGACCTGATATAACAATGTACAAGGAAGCTGGTAAGATTACTACAATATACGTATATAGAGTGCTGAAGTACAGTTTTACGCATGGGGTTAGCAGGCTATGTTTACTAGCATCGTTTCTGCGCACAGGTATTCGATCACATGTTTTTACACAATGAAATAAGCGTGAACAGGTCGCAAATTCGTAGTTACTTGGAAGCTGGTTACTACTTCATTGATCGCTTTATTGAGTACCGTACTATCACAAATTCGTTGATGTTAGCGGTTCAGGGGGTGTAAGATTATGTTTTGTGCTGATGATTTCCGGTTACGTATTCCACTGAGGCTGCCTTGGTTTGTAAGGACGTATGGAGCTTGAATTATCGCTGCCAGGCTATAAAGTGTTTCAAAATGGTGCAAATGGCTCTGAGCACTACGGGACTTAACATCTGTGGTCATCAGTCCCCTAGAACTTAGAACTACTTAAACCTAACTAACCTAAGGACATCGCACACATCCATGCCCGAGGCAGGATTCGAACCTGCGACCGTAGCGGTCACGCTGTTCCAGACTGAAGCGCCTAGAACCGCACGGCCACACCGGCGAGCTATAAAGTGTTTCAGACCGTTTTTTAAAGGTCAATATATTCCTTGTTCGTTTATTCGAGGTATGCTGCCACGGAATGGTAAGTCCATAACCATTCAGTACTGGGGAAATTGGATAATTGTTTTTTACTTTGTCCATCGCAGCTGCACTGATATAAAATTCAGTTACAGTGGTTACTGGTTTCGAGCAGACACAACAGTTTTCAAACCACGCACCTTTCTATTAACCATAATTATTCATACAGTATGATGCCAAAAGGCACAGCAAAGTATACGGTGGACAAAAAATACCTTCATTGATCTTAGCCGACGCGTCCGATCCTACTGACAGTATTCCTGGTTAAAATCACGCCTTGTGAACTCATTTCGAAGAAACGCATTTTATTTGTACTTGCTTTGTTCAAATGGGCCACGCTACTCAGCCGCCATCTTTTCATTCTACTGAGGTCAAAACACTACACAGAGTCTACACTTAGCTGCAGAATAGGAAGAAGAACCATAAATAATAATCAGTCGAACATTTACGCGTACCAGTTAACTTTGAGGAACTGAGGAAGGAGCGGCTACGTATGATGGGCCGCTGGACGGTGCTATGAGGCTTGTCGTTCTACTGCTTCACTGAACTGCGATAGTAACGTGTCCGATAGGAACTGAGGCTTTTATTACATCGTCTCCCAGCTATTTAACTGTTTTCTGCATACTGAATTTCCGTGTACACAGCAGGAGAGTTTGCCCCATAGCAAAGCTGGACGTTCTAAGCATAAAGCTAACACGGATTAAAAACAATTTGTTGCTTTCGTGGAACTATTCATTCACATACCAAAAACTACATTTAGATATGTAGGCCTATTACTATTTCTATTGCGCTGAATTTATGTAAGCATGTTGCGTATGACTATTTTCAATTTTTTTTTCGATTCAGAAGCGTAAATATGTTCTCTCCCGTATTAAATATTTACATTCTGTATATTATAGAAGTATTGGGGTTTAACACACACACACACACACACACACACACACACACACACACACACACACACACACACACACACCTTACAAACTTTGCTATTACTTTCGTGATGTTCCACCACATGTAATAGTGAAACGTGGTCCATACAATCAAATTCTTTTGTTAAAGCAGAGAAGAGACCTAATGTAATCGTCTAATCATTTTACATCGTAAGTGTCTCATACCGAATATAATAGACTGCATTTTCTGTTGATGCTCCACTCCTGAAACCAGAATTCAGTTTTGTAACAAATTATGTCTACAAAATATGTGACGAATTCCATATACATTACCCTCCTAAAAATATGCGAAAAAATCTATTGGATGGATGCTACTGTTATGGTCTTCAATCCGAGGACTGTTTTCACGTAACTCACTAGGGTAGAGTGTCCTGTGAGAGCCTCTTTATCTGTGCATAACCATGATTACCGGCATCCATTTGAACCTACTTGCTTAATGCAAGTCTTCGTCTCCCTTTACAATTTTTAGCCACGCCACTCTATCTTTCATTATCCAACGGACAACTCCTTGATGCCTCAGGATGCGTCTCTTCTCTTACGAAAGTTGTTTCAAAATATCTTTCTCCCCAATTCGATTTAGTACCTCTTCTCGCAATGTCATGATGCCTCCCATCTCACCTTCACCTACTTTCTTTTCTCTAACACTGTCCTCAGGTTTGTCTCCCTTACATTGACCCTCCATATATTTCTTCCACCCTTTCAGCTTATCTTTTTTCTTGCTTCAAAATAGCTTGCATCTGAGATCCTGATACTCATAAAGCTGCTTCTCTTTTCTCCAAATTCAAATGGTTCAAATGGCTCTGAGCACTATGGGACTCAACTGCTAATGTCATTAGTCCCCTAGAACTTAGAACTAGTTAAACCTAACTAACCTAAGGACATCACAAACATCCATGCCCTAGGCAGGATTCGAACCTGCGACCGTAGCGGTCTTGTCTTTTCTCCAAGATTCTCTATAATTTCCTTAAAGGTTTCTCAATATTTTTCTTGGTTATACACACTTATACAGTCATGAATGTCTCCGCTAGTCATTACTGCTTAGCCACTCTCCACTTCCTGCACACTTCCTTTTCTGTCCTTTATATTTTCTTTCTTCATCAATTAAATTCATTATCTCCTTTGCTGCTGTCCTAATTTCATTTCTCAGTGCTGCCTACTCATCTTCTACTGTATATTGGCCCGTAATTGTCAGTGTTGGAACAAAGCTGGTTTCGACATGGCCTGCAGTGTTGCTAGACCTGGAAAAGATAGCCACTCAGACTGGCAACACGAATGTGCATTTCGTGGAACTGTTTCAGCGTCACGATCGGCCTCATCTTAATACAGCCGTCAGGCGTAATAACATGAGACTTGGGGGTGCGCTGATGACAGAAAGCATGGGTCACATTTCAGTGGTGTCGGTGGAGTCTATCAGCAGGACGGGTTTCACTAGACACGGCCTGCACCTCAACAGGTATGGGAAGGGGAGGTTGGCAAAGCTTATAGGTGACAGCATAGATGGGGTTGGTGGGATCACTCATGGGAAAATTCCTGCAGTAGTGTGTGTTAGAGCTGCACCTTTTTTAGATTGAAGTCAGCTGATAGGTATTCCTGCTTAGGGGAAGTCTCTCTAACAAGGGAATCACTTTTGACAAAGCTTAGGTATCCGAGTAATGAGGGAATTAGTATATTTCATCAAAATATACAAGGTATTAGGGATAAAGTTAGTGAACTGCTTATAGATGTTGACTCTGAAATTATTGGTATATCTGAACACTTCTTAAATAAGGAGATAATTCAGAGGCTTCCTTTACCAGGATACAGGTTGGCTGGCTGCTTTTCGAGGAGCTCTTTGCGGTGTGGGAGAGTAGCCATGTATGTGAAAAACGGCATCGCATTTGGGTCAATTGATGTTTCAAAGTACTGCACTGAAAAGGTGTTTGAATGTTGTGCAGGTGTGGTTAAATTTAACGGAGTTAAACTTGTAACTGTTGTTATTTATAGATCCCCAGACTCCGATTTCACAGCATTTTTGCTAAAGCTAGAGGAGGTTCTTGGTTCACTTTATAGGAAATACAAAAAGTTAGTTATATGTGGTGACTTCAATATTAATTGTATAAGTGATTGTGCAAGGAAGAGGATGCTGGTAGACCTCTTTAATTCATATAATCTTATGCAAACCGTATTCTTTCCAACGAGAGTGCAAGGGAACAGTAGAACAACCATAGACAACATTTTTGTTCATTCCTCATTACTAGAAGGGCATTCTGTTAGAAAAAAGGTGAATGGCCTTTCAGATCATGTTGCGCAAATTTTAACTTTAAAAGATTTTTATGCTGCAACTCGTGTTAAATATAGTCATCAGCTGTTCAGGAAAGCTGATCCGGTTGCTGTAGAGACCTTTGTAAACCTTATAAAGGAACAAGAGTGGCAAGATGTTTATAGCGCTGAGACAGTAAACGATAAATATAATGCTTTTCTAAAGACCTTTCTCATGCTCTTTGAAAGTTGCTTTCCGTTACAACGTTTAAAACAGGGTACTAGCACAAACAGGCAGCCTGGGTGGCTGACTAGAGGGATAAGAATATCTTGTAGAACAAAGTGGCAATTATATCAAAACGTTAGAAACAGTCAAAATCTAAATGCAGCAGCCCATTACAAACAGTATTGTAAGGTTATTAGGAAGGCAAAAAGTATGTGGTATGCAGATAGAATAGCTAAGTCTCAGGATAAAATTAAAACCATATGGTCAGTCGTAAAGGAAGTTGCTGGTCTGCAGAGACAGGTCGAGGATATAGAATCAGTGCGTAGTGGGAATGTCCGTGTTACTGATAAGTCGCATATATGTACAGTATTTAATAATCACTTTCTGAATATAGCAGGTGAACTAAATAGAAACCTAATTCCAACAGGGAATCATATAGCGCTCTTAGAAAAAAGTGTTCCGAGACTGTTACCTGAAATGCTCCTCCATGATACTGACAAGAGGGAGATTGAGTTAATAATTAAATCACTAAAGACCAAGAACTCTCATGGATATGACGGTGTATCTAGCAGAATACTGAAGTATTGTTCTATGTATGTTAGCCCAGTACTTAGCCATATCTGTAACTTTTCCTTTAGGAGTGGTCGGTTTCCTGATCGATTAAAATACTCGGTAGTGAAGCCACTTTATAAAAAGGGAGACATTGATAATGTTGACAATTTTAGACCTATTTCTATGCCATCGGTGTTTGCTAAAGTTATCGAGAAGGTAGTATATACAAGGTTACTGGAGCATTTAAATTCACATAATTTGCTGTCAAATGTTCAGTTTGGTTTTAGAAATGGTTTAACAACTGAAAATGCTATATTCTCTTTTCTCTGTGAGGTTTTCGACGGATTAAATAAAAGGTTGCGAACGCTAGATGTTTTCTTTGATTTAACGAAGGCTTTTGACTGTGTTGACCACAAAATATTACTGCAGAAGTTGGACCATTATGGAGTAAGGGGAGTAGCTTACAATTGGTTCGCCTCTTACTTTAAGAACAGAAAGCAGAAGGTAATTCTCCGCAATATTGAGAGTGGTAGTGATGTTCAGTCCCAATGGGGCACTGTTAGGTGGGGCGTTCCCCAAGGGTCGGTGCTGGGGCCACTGCTGTTTCTTATTTATATAAATGATATGCCTTCTAGTATATCAGGTGATTCAAAAATATTTCTGTTTGCTGATGACACCAGCTTGGTAGTGAAGGATCTTGTGTGTAATATTGAAACAGTAACAAATAATTTAGTTCATGAAATAAGTTCGTGGCTTGTGGAAAATAATTTGATGCTAAATCACAGTAAGACTCAGTTTTTACAGTTTCTAACTCACAATTCAACAAGAACTGACATTTTAATCAGACAGAATGGGCATGTTATAAGCGAGACGGAACAGTTCAAGTTCCTAGGCGTACGGATAGATAGTAAGCTGTTGTGGAAAGCCCATGTTCAGGATCTTGTTCAGAAACTAAACGCTGCTTTATTTACCATTAGAACAGTATCTGAAATAAGTGACACTTCAACACGAAAAGTAGTCTACTTCGCATATTTTCATACGCTTATGTCGTATGGTATTATTTTTTGGGGTAATTCTTCTGATTCAAAAAGGGTATTTTTGGCTCAAAAACGGGCTGTTCGAGCTATATGTGGTGTAAGTTCGAGAACCTCTTGTCGACCCCTATTCAAAAATCTGGGAATTCTGACATTGCCCTCACAGTATATATTTTCTTTAATGTCGTTTGTTGTTAGCAATATTAGCCTATTCCCAAGAGTTAGCAGCTTTCACTCAGTTAATACTAGGCAGAAAACAAATCTGCATGTGTAATGCAGTTCCTTGACTCTTGTGCAGAAAGGAGTGCAGTATTCTGCTGCATCCATTTTCAATAAGCTACCACAAGAACTCAAAAATCTTAGCAGTAGCCCAAACTCTTTTAAGTCTAAACTGAAGAGTTTCCTCATGGCTCACTCCTTCTATTCTGTCGAGGAGCTCCTGGAAGAGCTAAAAAATTAAGCAAATTCCAGTGTTACATTGTTGATTGTCTTCATTTAAACTTATGACTTGTCACCTGAATATGTTTTTTTTTCTATATTTCATTTTATCTGTTTCTAATATCGTGTTATAATTTCATGTATTGACTCGTTCCATGACCATGGAGATTTCTCCTTAATTTGGTCCCACGGAACAATAAATAAATAAATAAAAAAATAAATAAATAGATCTCCCCCAGCCATTGCTCCCCCACTCCTCACCGACTCCCCTCCCTCTCCATTCTAGCCCAATTTGGTGAGTCATGAATGGTGGAAAATTAAAGTACCGGTCTTGAGGTATTATCTTATTGGTCAGGATAGTTGACGCAGCCTACATAGTTGTCAGATTTATCCAAGTGATGGATCTGATTTATTACCCACTTGGTGTAATTTATTATCCAATTAGTGTAAGTTATTTTTCTTACATATTACCCTTATAATTTATCAACCAGTTACTGTAATTTATGAGCGAAAAATAACAGCTGGTATGAAAGGTTGATCATCATGGAGCAACACCGGAGACCTGCCTCCACATCGCGACAGAATAAATTATATATATATATATATATATATATATATATATATATATATATATATATATATATATATATATATAAAGACAGATATGCACTGCTGAATGTAAGTATTATCCGCTCTCGCATTCATTACTGTTCATTGTGCATCTGTAGATGTTTTTGCAAATATTTACCACTTTTCTTTTAGTTTTCCCTCAGTGCAACACGAGACATATGCATTTGTGCTGAAACCATTACTACCTGATAATACACTACTGGCCATTAAAATTGCTACACCACGAAGATGACGTGCAACAGACGCGAAATTTAACCGACAGGAAGAAAATGCTGTGATATGCAAATCATTAGCTTTGCAGAGCATTCACACAAGGTTGGCGCCGGTGGCGACACCTACAACGTGCTGACACGAGGAAAGTTTCCAACCGACTTCTCACACACAAACAGCTGTTGACCGACGTTGCCTGGTGAAACGTTGTTGTGATTCCTCGTGTAAGGAGGAGAAATGGGTACCATCAAGTTTGCGACTTTGATAAAGGTCGGATTGCAGCCTATCGTGATTGCGGTTTATCGTATCGCGACATTGCTGCTCGCGTTGGTCGAGATCCAATGACTGTTAGCAGAATATGGAATCGATGGGTTCAGGAGGTTCATACGGAACGCCGTGCTGGATCTCAACGGCATCGTATGACTAGCAGTCGAGATGACAGATCTTATCCGCATGGCTATAACGGATAGTGCTGCCACGTCTCGATCCCTGAGTCAACAGATGGGGACGTTTGCAAGATAACAACCATCTGCACGAACAGTTCGACGACGTTTGCAGCAGCATGGAGTATCAGCTCGGAGACCATGGTTGCGGTTACCCTTGACGCTGCATTACAGACAGGAGCGCCTACGATGGTGTACTCAACGGCGAACCTGGGTGCACGAATGGTAAAACGTCATTTTTTCGGATGAATCCAGGTTGGGTTTACCATGATGCCATGATGGTCGCATCCGTGTTTGGCGACATCGCGGTGAACGCACATTGGAAGCTTGTATTCGTCATCGCCATACTGGCGTATCACCCGGCGTGATGGTATGGGGTGCCATTGTTACACGTCTCGGTCACCTTTTTGTTCGCATTGACAGCCCTTTGAACAGTGGACGTTACGTTTCAGATGTGTTACGACCCGTGTCTCTACCCTTCATTCGATCCCTGCGAAACCCTACATTTCAGCAGGATAGTGCACGACCGCATGTTGCAGGTCCTGTACGGGCCTTTCTGGATACAAAAAATGTTCGACTGCTGCCCTAGCCAGCACAGTCTCCAGATCTCTCACCAATTGCAAACGTCGGGTCAATGGTGGCCGAGCAACTGGCTCGTCACAATGCGCCAGTCACTACTCTTGATGAACTGTGGTATCGTGTTGAAGCTGCATGGGCAGCTGTACCTGTACACGCCATCCAAACTCTGTTTGACTCAATGCCCAGACGTATCAAGGCCGTTATTACGGCCAGAGGTGGTTGTTCTGGGTACTGATTTCTCAGTATCTATGCACCCAAATTGCGTGAAAATGTAATCACATGTCAGTATTAGTATAATATATTTGGCCAATGAATAGCCGTTTATCATCTGCATTTCTTCTTGGTTTAGGAATTTTAATGGACAGTATTGTAAGAGAAGGACGTTCACCTGTTTGAGTTTCCATTGTCTGCATCACCAAAGCTAAATGTATCCACTATAGTGTTCTTCGCCACCAGTTATCACTTCACTGCAAGCAGATCAAACTGTGTGAATATAGGCAAGGAACAATACAGCGTCTACACAGTAATAATAGAAATTGAGAATGTAAATGCTACTAAAATGAAATTTTCCGAGATGGATAGGGATGAGTTATGTAGTAAGGTGGATTACACTGACAGTCAATCAGAAATATGTCCTACATCATACCTCTGGTGATGTCCGAAACGACACCATACCCTTATAATGATATAGTTCTGGCAATACCGGATATGACCTCCTTCCTCTGTGCGGATGCACACATATTACCCGAACTATTATGGGACTTGAAGAATGTCTTCCACGAGTAATGAGTGTGTTGGGCAGGGACACTACGAATGTAGTGTGTGGATATATAAGGTGAGGATGTGAGTCTCGCGGGAGGCGTGTGAGACATAGTCCCTGCAGTCGCACTATCCTCTGTGCCCTCGGTGGATCAGCGATTTCGGTCAGAAGGGCGCGTTTTTTTTTTTTTTTTTTTTTGCTTTTTTTGGTCATTAGTCTACTGACTGGTTTGATGCGGCCCACCACGAATTCCTTTCTTGTGCTAACCTCTTCATCTCAGCAACCTACGTCCTCAATTATTTGCTTGACGTATTCCAATCTCTGTCTTCCTCTACAGTTTTTGCCCTCTACAGCTCCCTCTAGTACCATGGAAGTCATTACCTCATGTCTTAGCAGATGTCCGATCATCCTGTCCCTTCTCCTTATCAGTGTTTTCCACATATTCCTTTCCTCTCCGATTCTGCGTAGAACCTCCTCATTCCTTACCTTATCAGTCCACCTAAATTTCAACATTCGTCTATAGCACCACATCTCAAATGCTTCGATTCTCTTCTGTTCCGGTTTTCCCACAGTCCATGTTTCACTACCATACAATGCTGTACTCCAGACGTACATCCTCAGAAACTTCTTCCTCAAATTAAGGCCGGTTTTTGATATTAGTAGACTTCTCTTGGCCAGAAATGCCTTTTTTGCCATAGCGAGTCTGCTTTTGATGTCCTCCTTGCTCCGTCCGTCATTGGTTATTTTACTGCCTAGGTAGCAGAATTCCTTAACTTCATTGACTTCTTGACCATCAATCCTGATATTAAGTTTCTCCCTGTTCTCATTTCTACTACTTCTCATTACCTTCCTCTTTCTCCGATTTACTCTCAAACCATACTGTGTACTCATTAGACTGTTCATTCCGTTCAGCAGATCATTTAATTCTTCTTCACTTTCACTCAGGATAGCAATGTCATCAGCGAATCGTATCATTGATATCCTTTCACCTTGTATTTTGATTCCTGTCCTGAACTTTTCTTTTACTTCCATCATTGCTTCCTCGATGTACGAGCACTTCGAATTGATCGTCCACTCTTATTATTCCCTCTTGGTTGTTGTACATATTGTATATGACCAGTCTCTCCCTATAGCTTACTCCTACTTTTTTCAGAATCTCGAACAGCTTGCACCATTTTATATTGTCGAACGCTTTTTCCAGGTCGACAAATCCTATGAAAGTGTCTTGATTTTTCTTTAGCCTTGCTTCCATTATTAGCCGTAACGTCAGAATTGCCTCTCTCGTCCCTTTACTTTTCCTAAAGCAAAACTGATCGTCACCTAACGCATTCTCAATTTTCTTTTCCATTCTTCTGTATATAATTCTTGTAAGCAGCTTCGATGCATGAGCTGTTAAGCTGATTGTGCGATAATTCTCGCACTTGTCAGCTCTTGCCGTCTTCGGAATTGCGTGGATGATGCTTTTCCGAAAGTCAGATGGTATATCGCCAGACTCATATATTCTACACACCAACGTGAATTGTCGTTTTGTTGCCACTTCCCCCAGTGATTTTAGAAATTCTGATGGAATGTTATCCATCCCTTCTGCCTTATTTGACCGTAAGTCCTCCAAAGCTCTTTTAAATTCCGATTCTAATACTGGATCCCCTATCTCTTCTATCACATCAGACAAATCTTCACCCTCATAGAGGCTTTCAATGTATTCTTTCCACCTATCTGCTCTCTCCTCTGCATTTAACAGTGGAATTCCCGTTGCACTCTTAATGTTACCACCGTTGCTTTTAATGTCACCAAAGGTTGTTTTGAGTTTCCTGTATGCTGAGTCTGTCCTTTCGACAACCATATCTTTTTGATGACTTCACATTTTTGCTGCAGCCATTTCGTCTTAGCTTCCCTGCACTTCCTATTTATTTCATTCCTCAGCGACTTGTATTTCTGTATTCCTGATTTTCCCGGAACATGTTTGTACTTCCTCCTTTCATCAATCAACTGAAGTATTTCTTCTGTTACCTATGGTTTCTTCGCAGCTACCTTCTTTGTACCTATGTTTTCCTTCCCAACTTCTGTGATAGCCCTTTTTAGAGACGTCCATTCCTCTTCAACTGTACTGCCTACAGCGCTATTGCCGGCCGCGGTGGTCTAGCGGTTCTAGGCGCTCAGTCCGGAGCCGCGCGACTGCTGTGGTCGCAGGTTCGAATCCTGCCTCGGGCATATATGTGTGTGATGTCCTTAGGTTACTTAGGTTTAAGTAGTTCTAAGTTCTAGGGGACTGATGACCATAGATGTTAAGTCCCATAGTGCTCAGAGCCATTTGAACCATTTTACTGCGCTATTCCTTATTGCTGTATCTATAGCGTTAGGGAACTTCAAACGTATCTCGTCATTCCTTAGTACTTCCGTATCCCACTCCTTTGCGTATTGATTCTTCCTGACTAATGTCTTGAACTTCAGCCTACTCTTCATAACTACTATATTGTGATCTGAGTCTGTATCTGCTCCTGGGGACGCCTTACAATCCAGTATCTGATTTCGGAATCTCTGTCTGACCATGATGTAATCTAATTGAAATCTTCCCGTATCTCCAGGCCTTTTCCAAGTATACCTCCTCCTCTTGTGATTCTTGAACAGGGTATTCGCTATTACTAGCTGAAACTTGTTACAGAACTCAATTAGTCTTTCTCCTCTTTCATTCCTTGTCCCAAGCTCATTTTCTCCTGTAACCTTTTCATCTACTCCTTCCCCTACAACTGCATTCCAGTCGCCCATGACTATTAGATTTTCGTCCTCCTTTACATACTGCATTACCCTTTCAGTATCCTCATACACTTTCTCGATCTGTTCACCTTCAGTTTGCGACGTCGGCATGTATACCTGAACTATCGTTGTCGGTGTTGGTCTGCTGTCGATTCTGATTAGAACAACCCGGTCACTGAACTGTTCACAGTAACACACCCTCTGCCCTACCTTCCTATTCATAACGAATCCTACACCTGTTATACCATTTTCTGCTGCTGTTGATATTACCCGATACTCATCTGACCAGAAATCCTTGTCTTCCTTCCACTTCACTTCACTGACCCCTACTATATCTAGATTGAGCCTTTGCATTTCCCTTGTCAGATTTTCTAGTTTCCCTACCACATTCAAGCTTCTGACATTCCACGCCCCGACTCGTAGAACGTTATCCTTTCGTTGATTATTCAATCTTTTTCTCATGGTAACCTCCCGCTTGGCAGTCCCCTCCCGGAGATCCGAATGGGGGACTATTCCGGAATCTTTTGCCAATGGAGAGATCATCATGACACTTCTTCAACTACAGGCCACATGTCCTGTGGATACACGTTACGTGTCTTTAATGCAGTGGTTTCCATTGCCTTCTGCATCCTCATGCCGTTGATCATTGCTGATTCTTCCACCTTTAGGGGCAATTTCACCCCTAGGACAAGAGAGTGCCCTGAAACTCAATCCGCTCCTCCGCCCTCTTTGACAAGGTCGTTGTTAGAATGAGGCTGACTTCTTATGCCGGAAGTCTTCGGCCGCCAATGCTGATTATTTATAAAAATTTAGGCAGTGGCGGGGAACGAACCCGGTACCGAAGACGTTTTGATTATGAATCAAAGACGCTAACCCTAGACCACGGGTCTTCCTCTGAGGGGCGCAAGGCCTCTGTAATAAAAAAAACTGAGTAAAGGAAACGATGATCAACTTGAACGCATGTCCCTGCGACGTCCGCCCAGACCAAACGCAACGAACGGTACCTAACAGAATGAAAAAAAAAAAAAAGAAAATGGATAGTGCGTCTGTCATGTAAGCAGGAGATCCCGTGTTCGAGTCCTGTTCGGAGCACACATTTTCACCTGTCCCCGTTGATATATATCAATTGCCGTCAGCAGCTGAAGGTATTAATTTATAATTCTTCGTTTTGAATGGATGCAGGTGATCAGACAGGATGCTTATGTACGTGTCAGAGTCGTATCTAGCCGTATGCCCCTTCAACTGCACATGCCCCACAGCATCACAGAGTCTCCACTTGTTTCAAAAGTCCCCTGCTGACATGCAGGGTTCATACACTCCTGGAAATGGAAAAAAGAACACATTGACACCGGTGTGTCAGACCCACCATACTTGCTCCGGACACTGCGAGAGAGCTGTACAAGCAATGATCACACGCACGGCACAGCGGACACACCAGGAACCGCGGTGTTGGCCGTCGAATGGCGCTAGCTGCGCAGCATTTGTGCACCGCCGCCGTCAGTGTCAGCCAGTTTGCCGTGGCATACGGAGCTCCATCGCAGTCTTTAACACTGGTAGCATGCCGCGACAGCGTGGACGTGAACCGTATGTGCAGTTGACGGACTTTGAGCGAGGGCGTATAGTGGGCATGCGGGAGGCCGGGTGGACGAACCGCCGAATTGCTCAACACGTGGGGCGTGAGGTCTCCACAGTACATCGATGTTGTCGCCAGTGGTCGGCGGAAGGTGCACGTGCCCGTCGACCTGGGACCGGACCGCAGCGACGCACGGATGCACGCCAAGACCGTAGGATCCTACGCAGTGCCGTAGGGGACCGCACCGCCACTTCCCAGCAAATTAGGGACACTGTTGCTCCTGGGGTATCGGCGAGGACCATTCGCAACCGTCTCCATGAAGCTGGGCTACGGTCCCGCACACCGTTAGGCCGTCTTCCGCTCACGCCCCAACATCGTGCAGCCCGCCTCCAGTGGTGTCGCGACAGGCGTGAATGGAGGGACGAATGGAGACGTGTCGTCTTCAGCGATGAGAGTCGCTTCTGCCTTGGTGCCAATGATGGTCGTATGCGTGTTTGGCGCCGTGCAGGTGAGCGCCACAATCAGGACTGCATACGACCGAGGCACACAGGGCCAACACCCGGCATCATGGTGTGGGGAGCGATCTCCTACACTGGCCGTACACCACTGGTGATCGTCGAGGGGACACTGAATAGTGCACGGTACATCCAAACCGTCATCGAACCCATCGTTCTACCATTCCTAGACCGGCAAGGGAACTTGCTGTTCCAACAGGACAATGCACGTCCGCATGTATCCCGTGCCACCCAACGTGCTCTAGAAGGTGTAAGTCAACTACCCTGGCCAGCAAGATCTCCGGATCTGTCCCCCATTGAGCATGTTTGGGACTGGATGAAGCGTCGTCTCACGCGGTCTGCACGTCCAGCACGAACGCTGGTCCAACTGAGGCGCCAGGTGGAAATGGCATGGCAAGCCGTTCCACAGGACTACATCCAGCATCTCTACGATCGTCTCCATGGGAGAATAGCAGCCTGCATTGCTGCGAAAGGTGGATATACACTGTACTAGTGCCGACATTGTGCATGCTCTGTTGCCTGTGTCTATGTGCCTGTGGTTCTGTCAGTGTGATCATGTGATGTATCTGACCCCAGGAATGTGTCAATAAAGTTTCCCCTTCCTGGGACAATGAATTCACGGTGTTCTTATATCAATTTCCAGGAGTGTAGATTCATGAGGTTCTCTACATAGCCATACACCACCGCCATATCCTCGATACAATTTGAAACGATACTCGTCCATCCAGCAACATGTTTCCAATCATCAATAGTCTAATGTCGGTGTTTATGGATCCAGGCCCTGGCGAGGCGTAGTGCCTTGTGTCGTGCAGTCATCAAGGGTACACAAGTGGGCCTTCGGCTGCAAAAGCCCATATCGATGATGTTTCGATGACTGGTTCGCACACGAACACTTGTTAATGGCCAGCATTGAAATCTGCAGCAATTTGGGGAAGGATTGCACTTCCGTCATGGTGAACGATTCTCTGCAGTCGTCTTTGGTCCCATTCTTGCCGGATCTTTTTCCACCCGCAGCGATGTCGGAGATTTGATGTTTTACCTGATTCTTCATACTCACGGTACACTCGTGAAATGGTCGTATCGGGGAATCACCGCTTCATGGCTACCTCATTGGTGCTGTGTCCCATCGCTCGTGCACCGACAACACCACGTTCAAACTCACTTAAATCTTCATAACCTGCCATTGTAGCAGAAGTAACCGATCTCACAATCAAACCAAGCACTTGTCTTGTATAGGCGTTGCGGCGTTCATGGGCGCAAGGGAATCCTTGTCGCGCTACTGAGCGAGACTAAACTTAAACCGCACAAACAATTAAACTTTCTTGGCTATTGTGTCTATCGTACCGACCGACCGGGCGACGCCGTGGCAGGTGGAACTGCAATCGTTATACACATAGACATTGAGCACACAAATACAGAGCTCCCTGAACTGGAAAAAATCGAGGCTACGGCCGTCAGAGTCAAGTTAAACGGAGCCTACACCACACTGATATCGGTATACAACAGCCCTGTAGGCATCTCAACACGCGGTATCAGCACATTACTCATCATTTCACCGCGAGTAATAGTCGCTGGAGATCTGAACGCAAAACACCCAGAATGGAATTCACGCATACGAAATCCAAACGGCAAAAAAACTGTACGAACATTCACTAGGCAGAAACTACATTATACTAGCGCCGACTGAACCGACGCTCATTCCCTATCAGAGGGGACACAGGCCAGACGTGATAGACATGGCCCTCATCAAGGGCATTACAGCGACACTCAACGTCGCCGTTGAAAACGATCTGCCCTCAAACCACCAACCTGTAATACTATACATTGAGGAAACACTGCAGCACACGGAACAACGCAAGATGTTGGACTACGGGCGTGCGAATTGGACATTGTTCAAGCAAACGCTTGATAGCCACATCCCACCTGTACACGAAATTAACGAAACAGCACAAATTGACGAGGCAGTAGAAACCCTCACCAACGCCGTCCAGGACGCAATGGCAGGCACCATACCTGATCGCACCTCACAACAACGCAGTGCGGCCCTGCCCCAGGAAATCCTGGGCCTAATCTCAATGAGGAATCGCCTCAGGAGACAATGGCAGCGCACCAGGCGCCCGTACTTCAAACGGCACATTAACAGACTACAGGGCATCATACACGATAAAATACAAACACACAGAACACAACAGTGGAACCAAAAACTCGAAGGGCTAGACACCACACGACCTGGCGTATGGCAACTAGCCCGACACTTCACCAGGGAGAAAATATACACCCCAACGCTTCAAGGGCCTGACGGACCTGCATACTCAGCGGAAGAGAAAGCAGAACTAATGGCCCGAACACTCGCAGCGTCATTCACACCGAACCTGGTACCATCAGATCCAGCGTTCACACTTGCTACTGACTAAGAGGTTACACGCATTCTAGCCCAACCATCGCGCGACGACATTCGACATGCTAGCACAGCCGAAGTCTCCTGGGCTATAATGCATTCCGCTGCTAGGAAAGCCCCTGGTCATGATGGCATTCAAAACCGAGTCCTCCAGGAGTTCACGGATAAAGCAACTGAGTACCTAACACACATAACGAATGCCATACTAAAACACCAACACTTCCCCGCCTTTTGGAAGACGGCCAAGGCCCTGATGTTCAGGAAGCCCGGGAAAGACCACAGCCTCCCACAAAATTACCGACCCATCAGCCTTCTGAGCTCGCTCAGTAAGGTTGTTGAGAAGGTGATTCTCAAACGCATCACTAGGCACTGCATAACAAATGACATCGTGAGACCGGAGCAATTCGGCTTCAGGAATCACCACTCCACAACACAACAACTCCTACGGGTCGTTGAACATATAACACATGGCTTCAACATAAACAAAGCTACAGGGGCAGCGTTCCTGGACATCGAAAAGGCTTTCGACCGTCTATGGCACAACGGCCTCATCCGCAAACTCAACGACGCGGGATTCCCCGACGGGCTGCTGCGTCTAATACACTCATACCTCACAGACAGGAGTTTCAACACTGACGTGCAGGGAAAACAATCAACACGACACGGTATACACGCGGGAGTACCCCAGGGAAGCATCCTAGGGCCCCTGTTGTTTAACCTCTACATAAACGATCTCCCAACCACACACAACACAATGATGGCAATCTACGCGGATGATACAGCCATCCTTGCGCAAGATTGGAAACCATCAAACATTACGTCACGCCTACAGACTGCACTCAGAGTGGCCGAGCCTTCGTTGGAGAAATGGCGTGTTAGAATAAACGTCGACAAGTGCGAAGCCGTTCTGTTCACTAAAAGACCGAAGCAACTGTGCAAACACCGCTACTGCAGACCAGTAACTCTACATGCACGTCCAATACGTTTCCGCGAGAAAGTCAAATACCTCGGTGTCTGGCTGGACCAGAAATTACTCTGGGGGGACCACATACAACACATGACCAACCGAGCTAGCGCGAGGCTCAAACAGCTCTATCCTATGCTCAACAGGCGTAGCACACTGAACAGAAGGGTGTCGAGGTCCATGTACATGACACTTATCCGACCCCTGATGACTTACGCAGCTCCCGTCTGGGGATACGCTGCGCCTACACGCCTGCGCCGTCTGCAGCTCATACAAAACAAAGTACTCAAAATCATAAGCAATGCTCCACGATACACACGCATCGCGGACCTTCACCGGGAATACCGACTTGAGACTCTCACGGAGGTAATCCACAAACTCACCACAAGACTATACAGCAACTCCAGACATTCGCAGAACCCGTTTATTCTGAATCTGGGGAACTACGACCACAACCATAGATGGAAACATAAAAGACCAAAAGACATACTTGCAAGGACATAACATCTATGGCCAAGCATACGCAAACATAACGGCACAGGCGAGCCCCTGTTAATCAGACACATTTACTGGATATCCAGCTGAAATACACTGCCGAATAACTGGCACCACACAGGGAAGCCGTACCGTACACTGCATGCAAACAAGCTCCACACATCCCCCCCACAGTGAGATGATCTATGGCCGATCTCCCACTACTGTATAACGATCTTGATTGTTCCAGGAATGTAGCAGCTGCAGCAACTGGGACACATCGCCATCGCTTGTCACGGTTATGATGCATGATACCTATACTAACAAATCCAACCTTGCATGAGCTATCGCAGCTAGTAAGCCACTACTTCTCTTACTACCCACCCCACTGTCGCAGAGGTTTTTTTTCCCACGGTACGAGCCATGGCACTTTTTTCCCTCTGCTCTTCAAATCGCTACCCTCACTCGCGTTTCGTCCACTATCTATCACCTGATGGACCGTGTTAATGCGTAGCCTTACCCAGACGCGCGGACAACATCACAGCCCAGCATCCTGTGATCCACTTACTAGATAACTAACATGTTTACGGAGGTGACAGTAGAACTTTTGGTTTGGTCACCACGTTGGTGCGGGCGTGGAGGGGCCCCATCTCTTTTTTTTTTGGCCGACCGCAGTGCTGTATTCTGCTCGTTTACATATCTCTGCATAGGAATACGCATGCCTATACCAGTTTCTTTGGCGCTTCAGTGTATTATGACTGCACATTTTTATAAGGATATTTTTAAGAATTAATAATCATAACAGATCATGAAAATATTAATTTATTTGTTCCCCTTTACAGTCCTTTAAGAGAAGGAACTCCATCAGTCTGACAGTTTTCGTCCAAGTAAAAATCCTTATATCAATAATCGTACTTACAAATAAATGCATCACTCTGAGACACTTGATATAAGTTGTGAAATCTATTTGAAATATTACATGAAAAGTGTATGTGTTGTTTAGGAAACGAATGATAATCACCTGTGTTCAAATTACATCACTCTTTTGTAAGTTCATTTTATAATATTCAAGAAGGAGTTTACAGACGTTTTTCAACATAAGCCACTCAAACAAATAATAAGGATGAACACTCTCCTTCTCAGCAAATTCATAGTCTTCTAGCTGCAGCATAGTGCGTATTTGGGAATAATTTGTTGCAGAATACTTAGGTCGAATGGGCTTTATAGTTTTCTCTTCCTTTACCAGAGACCAAATGGTTGAGTTCAATGTACTCTTTAGAATTGCCATCACTTATATTAGCAATTAACACAATCACTCTGCAGTTGTAAGATTTAGCATTGATTATCGTAACCTTATTCAGTTTTTTCAAACTTATCCATGGTGACATCACGAGAGATGTTATGAACTGACTCTAACCCCTAGCGATGACCTGGCTGTAGAGCCTAGTATGTGCTTGTTTTCTATCGAAAACCAGCTATATACTTTAGCTATTTGAAGTTGCATGTAGTGCTGTAAATGTTACATATATTAACAATAGTTGAAAAGCGTTTTCCCAGTCATCTACTAACTCTCAAAAGGATAACATGTCGAAATATGTAGTGCAGTTCCTCTCCTCATTAATAATGATGATTGTAGTAGTAAACATATGTTTAGCTTTTTACTAGTATTTTTTCATGCAGATGAGGCAGTGTGATGACACTCATCTGATTCAACAAACAATTTAAACAGCAGTGACGGTAAATGTATGAGGATTGAATGAAGGCGGATCGTCAGTTCTACCCGATGGTGAGTTTCAAAAATCCTGAAATGAAAGTCAAATTATTCGTGGATGAGTAGAGTCGTCTCTGTGATATTTCAATGCAAATTGTTGCCACGTTCGGCAGAAATGCTCCAACTCCCTCCACAACCGTACGTGATCATACAGTCTCTGCAGGATACTTCCCATGAACTGTAAAAAGAGAGAGATTGCACTCACTTACAAGAATAAACATTTAAATATTTAAATTTTAATATATGTGCCAGCCTCAGACGATCCAGCAAGCTAAAAGCAAACTGGCAGCCGTACGTGTACAGGCTGTATGAGAAAATGTTGACCACTCTGATGGAGGTAGCACCCCATCGGAGGAAACCACTGTTCAGCATTATGATGCATGCTGTGTCTCAGTATGTGGCAGTGTACATGAACCAGCCATGCCAGATTTAGGCACAGAAATATGTTCTCATATAAGCATGTACATACATCCAAACATATGTACTAATTTATAACTGGAACAGCCACATGTTTCCTTTTTTTCTCTATAATACCCCTTGTATGTCAATGTAAACGTATATTCGTTACCATACTGACTGGTCGTAACACCTCCATCACAAGTACTTCATAGTAACTAACTGGCCCTTCAGTGCTATCAAAACCCTGGAGAAGAAGAATGGGACACTACTTCGTTATAACAAGCTATAATTTTTGGTCCATCAAACTGCTCCAAGACGAATATTATTATGTCACTGCTAACACATCCAGGTGGGAGCCGCTTCGATCATATGAATGTATTTTGAAACACAATATTTCAGCCGAAGTACTAGCTGTTACAGGAGATATTGTCCGCCAATGATAGTGTAACAGACACAACATTCAGCGAAATCGGTTGTATCCCGCCCCTAGGAAGAGGAAGGTCTAACACTGTATTTATATTTGATGATGTTTTGTGGAAAACTAGAATCAAATGCTGATATATTTCTGTCATCATATGAGGGCAGACGTATTTTATTTGAATGAACGGCTCTGAGCCCTATGGGCCTTAACTTCTGAGCTCATCAGTTCCCTAGAACTTAGAACTGCTTAAACCTAACTAACCTAAGGACATCACACACATCCATGCCCGAGGCAGGATTCGAACCTGCGGCCGTAGCGGTCGCACGGTTCCAGACTATAGCGCCTAGAACTGCTCGTCCACCCCGGCCGGCTATTTTATTTGAGTCAAACACATTCCAGGATTATGAAGCAGTTGGTAATATATAATGTAAAACTTACCATCGTTTTCAAACAGGATAATATGAATTTAAAACACATTTATCAAGCACATGGCGTAAGAACTGACATGACTTTCAACGAATTTATTATCATATGAGAAAACTTCTGGAATCACATGCACAAAGCTTCCAAGAGTTTGTTTTTAAAAGATAATGCACCATTAAATAACAGCATCAGAATATAACATACCGTGGACAAATTGACACACATTATGCATTCTTTCTGAGGGTGTGATGTATAGCTCAAATATACGTTACGGGGCTATGCACAGCTCGAATATATTTTTGTACATTGATGAAAATATTGAAGCTATCAATGAAAATCTTAAACATCGTACTATGGAAGTGCAAACAATCAGAAACCATCTTCTAAAACTCCCATCTATGAGAATTGCAGTGTTTAGTGATAGTATCGAAAGATATAATACGAAAACAGAAATTCTATGTGAAAATCTTAACTGTCACAATGTAAATATGCAAATGATCAACAAAATTATCAAAAACTATACTACCTTGATTGCACTGATCATGGAAAGACAGGAATATCAATGTTCAAGAAGAGATGAATACTACACATGTTGTGGCTCATAAGAATATGCTAATCGCAAAGTTTCGTGATCATAACACACCTTGCCCGGGAGCTAATAACATACTGTACGTCCATGTGTACTGAGCAACGATTCAATTACTGTCTCTACCTTTTTATAGCAAAACTCTCGCAAATTAACCTTTCATGAGTGCCTAAATGACCATTAAGAAACAGGGGATTGTGATACATCCAGCTATATTCACATTACACGATTTTCGAAACAAATTGTGTCTCTTGAGATAACCATTGAGTATAAATTCTGAGTAGAATGTCTGAATACAATCACTAAGTAGAAATGCAACCTGCTGGCGAAAGAGGATTTCACTCACTCAGTGTTGGCCAATGAGTGCAGGAGAGTGAGAGGCGAGCAGCCCACAACCAAAAGAATGTGTCACGTTGAATACCAAATCATTCGCAGTCCATGTTGTGAAAAAGAAAATGACACTGTTGATCGTAATCCGTTTTTTTTTTTTTTTTTTTTTTTTTTTTTGTGGATAGGTGACGTTCTTGATTACTCTCTGAGATTCGACATCAATTCAGTAGACAGATGTATTTAGAACTTGGACTCGTTCTGTTTGTCCATGAACTCTAGAATACACTAGATAACGATGTCCAGGTCGATGCTGTGTTGTTTGATTTCCGTAAGGCATCAGCTGCAGTTCCCAAGTGCCAACGACTAAACAAAATATTAACCTACAGGATATTGGACCAACTTTGTGATTAGATTGACCGGTTTTTAGCGGATAAAAGTCAACAAATGAGGCAAATTGAGGGTGACTGATATATTCTGGCAAGTTTCAGCGTCAGAAAACTTAAACTAAATGCTGAAACACCTGCAGGATTTCGACGCTTGTTGCAGAAAGTTATTGTTGATCGTAAACGTAAATAAATGTCAATTAGTCATAAGCACGAATTACAGTAAACAGTAACATGCGTAAAAAGTCTAAGAGTTCGCATCTATAGTAACATAAGAGGAATACTCACCCAAGAAAGTAACTGAAGCAAAATGCAGATGTCGGAGAAAGATTAATTACAAGGAACCTCCGGAAATAATGTAGTTCATTCGCGAAAGAGCTCCGTTTCAAAACCGTCGTTTGACTCATTCTCGAGTACTGTTTGTCTGTATGAGGCCCTTATCAAGTAAGGCTAACACAAGAAATATGGAAGATCCATAGGAGACTTCACGTTTTTTTAAAGATTTGTTTGAAAGTCTCTAGAGCGTCGAGCAGCTTCTCACCAGCTATAGTGGCGGACGCGACAAGAGTGGTGTGTCTCAGAACTGCCGTCATCCCGAAGATTGAACAAGGCAGTGTTTCATTAGGCGCGATGCTACTGGGGGTGGCATACAAGGACTACTCCCGAAAGTCCTGCTGTCTTAGCCAGTCAGTTAGTGGAGGACCTACAATTTAAAATAGACTGCGTATTTTGTCGCAACAGGCATTTTTTCAGAATAAAAAATCATTAACAAAGGTGAAGTGATGAGGACCGATCGAGGATTGAATCCCGGACCTTGTTAATGTTTGTTAATTACCTACTTACCGCCTTTTTCTTCTTATTTCCTCCATCCTTGCCTCATTGGCTAAGTTTTCCTGACAGCTTTTCCAGAATTCTATGCCTCTGAAAAGAATATTCTTGTATCTGAAAACAAGAATTTCGCACTTACAAAATGATAAGAGATAGGCATATTTACTTAAATAGGGAAACGAAAGAAAAATTGCCATTTCTGCAGAGTTATGAGAGTAGTTTATTTAGCTATTTTCAAGTGCGTTACAAAAACAAGTTGTTGTTTTCTACCAATGTTGGTTACGAAACTAGAGACGACCAAAGTTTCAGGGGGACAGCGTTATGATGTACGTAACTGATTGTATTCAGGTGGATTTCGTGGTGGCTGAAAGTCCATTTCAATGAGATGTTTCAGCGAGTGCCCAGATTCCTCACAATTCAATGCACCATCACAGCGACTTCGAACTAGATACACTACTGGCCATTAAAATTTCTACACCAAGAAGAAATGTAGATGATAAACGGCTATTCATTAGACAAATATATTATACTAGAACTGACATGTGATTACATTTACACACAGTTTGGGTGCATAGATCCTGAGAAATCAGTACCCAGAACAACCACCTCTGGCTGTAATCACGGCCATGATACGCCTGGACATTGTGTCAAACAGAGCTTGGATGGCGTGTACAGGTACAGCTGCCCATGAAGCTTCAACACGATACCACAGTTCATCAAGTCTAGTGACTGGCGTATTGTGACGAGCCAGTTGCTCGGCCACCATTGACTAGACGTTTTCAATTGGTGAGAGATCTTTAGAATGTGCTGACCAGGGCAGCAGTCGAACATTTTTGGTATATCCAGGAAGGCCCGTAAAGGACCTGCAACATGCGGTCGTGCATTATCCTGCTGAAATGTAGGGTTTCGCAGGGATCGAATGGTGGGTAAAGCCACGGGTCGTAATAGATCTGAAATGTAACGTCCACTGTTCAAAGTGCCGTCATTGCGAACAAGAGGTGACCGAGACGTGTACCCAATGGCACCCCATGCCATCACGCTGGGTGATGCTCCGGTATGGCGATGACGAATACACGCTTCCAATATGCGTTCACCGCGATGTCACCCAACACGGATGCGACCATCATGACGCTGTAAACAGAACCTAGATTCATCCGAAAAAATGACGTTTTGCCATTCGTGCACCCAGGTTCGCCGTTGAGTACACCATTGCAGACGCTCCTGTCTGTGATGCAGCGTCAAGGGTAACCGCAGCCATGGTCTCCGAGCTGACAGTCCATGCTGCTGCAAACGTCGTCGAATTGTTCGTGCACATGGTTGTTGTCTTGAAAACGTCCCCATCTGTTGACTGTGGGTTCGAGACGTGGCTGCACGATCCGTTACAGCCATGCGGTAAGATGCCTTCATCTCGACTGCTAGTGACACGAGGCGATTGGGATCCAGCACGGCGTTCCGTATTAACCTCCTGAACCCAGCGATTCCATAGTCTGATAACAGTCATTGGATCTCGACCAACGCGAGCAGCAATGTCGCGATACGATAAACCGCAATCGCAATAGGCTACAATCCGATCTTTACCTAAGTCGGATACGTGATGGTACGCATTTCTCCTCCTTACACTAGGCATCATAACAACGTTTCACCAGGCAACGCCGGTCAACTGTTGTTTGTGTATGAGAAATCGGTTGGAAACTTTCCTCATGAAGCACGTTGTAGGTGTCGCCACCGGCACCAACCTTGTGTGAACGTTCTGAAAAGCTAATCATTTGCATATCACAGCATCTTCTTCCTGTCCGTTAAATTTCGTGTCTGTAGCACGTCATCTTCATGGTCTAGCAACTTTAATGGCCAATAGTGTATAAAATTATTGGAGGGATTAGCTTCCTTGATGCGCTGTTTCAAGTCATGTTCCACTGCACTGTTGAACTCATCACTTACACTGTCGTATACAAGGCATGTTAGAGTGCGCAAACAAAATAATTTCGGTGCGCCTCGGATGCTGAGTGGAGTAAACATGGCTTAGACAGCCAACGAGTACGTTGACACGTTATTGACACCAGTGTCGCACTGTAACAGCAGCATCTTTACATACACTCTGTAGGTTGTTTAGAAGCTCCATCGAGCTGTGCATTCAGGAAACTGAGCACTCGTTTGGAAACCACGCTTAAATGAATATTCCGCCACGAGAATATCCTTCTAAACACAGTCAATTATGTACAGCATGTTGCAACCGACTGTACACCTTTGAAAGTTTCTAACTTCGTAGCTAGTAGTTTGATTTAGATTGCTTTGTATAGGTTTAAATACATCAGTTACGTGACTGAAAAAGTAGTGCAATATTTTTTTTAAGAAATATGACGCGTTGAGATAAATCTCTGGAAAATAATTACATAAACGGTATTCATAACTTAACAAAACGAGTAACGTTTGTTTACTATTTTGTCTTATTATGATAAATTTTACCGTTAATTGTGCACACCGTGATACCCTCTAGCAAATCTACGCATGCTTTTGCCTTCGACAGCAGTGTCACGAAACATACAATATCTTTAATGATTCAGTAATTATATTTACAGTATGTGACGTGTTACATTCTGTAACGGTATTTTATGTTTTTCTTGTCTCTTTTCTTTTTTATATTATACATATTGCAAATAGATATAAGTTTCTGTGCACAATACTTTTCTATTTTAGAGCTGAAGATGATCGTTAGGACAGTCGAAACCGGTCATATCATTTTACAAATTCGGGATGTGACAAATAAAAGTTACACTAAAAACAAAGATCGCTTTTCCACAGTCTTGACCAACGCAAACCTTTCAAAAGTTCTTCATCTTCGCTTCTGTGAGGCACATCGCTTCTCCATCAAGCTCTTTGCTTTCCATATTTGGAAGGAAGTAGACTGACAAAACGAGGTAAAAGTGTCTAGTATACATGGGCTCTAATTGAAGAACTACGTGGACTTATTATCCTGGCTATTGTGAAACACCACTCTCCTACTGACATACATAATTATAACAGGCCCGCCACGTCCCCGAATACTTACTATGTGTATCAGTGCTAACGTGGCAACACGCAACAGCGTGAACGCCCGAGGCGTCAAGAAACGGTAAAGCCAGTGTCACATAGTTTCAAAGACAATAACAAGCGAAGTTATACGTACTCCGTACGCACTATGCACGCGGCTCTCGGCTTTTGGCAAGACCAATCTGTAGCATCCCATTGGGTGCCCATGGAACCATAAATATGCTGTGGCATCGATATAATACGAGTATTTCATCTCATAATATACACTCAACTCTCCATTATACGCAGGTAAGATTATGGGCTTTGTGAATTATCCGCGTCCGCCTCTCCCCACTTTGTTTGCTTCTGAAAGTTTTTCTTTAACTCGAGAGTGCGTGTGGGTGAGTGGAGTGATATTCTCACGTTACAACATGGGTAGAGTAAACAATGTGCTGGCTCTGTTTTGTCTGAAAATATTTTGAGGTAATGTGGAATTGGAATGTATTGTATTCCTTCTAAGACCCGGATTTTCACTTGTACTATGATAATCAAAACAGAATTTATTATAAGACTAAGTTCAGTAATTTTATTAATAACCTGGTAAGTAATTGTTGTTTTTAAACAACGCTAATGCATTACTGTGTACTCTGCAGATTATCCACAGAATTCGAATATCCGCGGTTTTCAAGTCCCCAGTTACTGTGGACAATCGAGTGTTTACTGTATGTGTATTTCATCACAGAAAGATCGAGTATTTCATCTTGACATAACTAAAGGTGCGTTTACACCTGTGCGCCTTGCTGCTAGTTCCCTTCCGGCTATGCTTGCCCTAAACACAAGTACAGGCGTCTATTGTCAACACAGATGGGAATGGAATTCGTGTGCACATGAAGAAAAGGTCTCCACCTACACGCTTGCCTCGGCTTGCGTGTGGGGCAAGCACAGCGACTAGCCACAAGTAGTAAACGCACCTAAAGGGTGGCATAGACAGTGTTCAAGTCCTCCTGCTCTCATTCATGGCAGGGGTGGCCAAAATTTCAGCTTGTCGGCTGTGCCTGGACTGAAGTGCCAAAGCCCTCAGCCTCGCTTCACAGTTCCCCGACCACCACACCACACTGCCTGAGTGCAAGGAGGGGGCAGAGGGGAAAATAGCCAACAAGTTGCATTTAAAATAGAAGTACAGTGGTAGTGCATACGACTTGATTTTGTATTCCACATTTGTCAACAACATAGACCACAACAAAACAAGTTTTCAATATTAATTAATTATTTTTGGTGTGTTGAAGACATAACGTAATTTTTGTCTGGTACAAACTCTCGGCATACGGACAGACGCAGAAAATTTCACAGAGTTTTGCACTCAAGTTGCCAGGTAATCGTGACTTAATTTCATAATCGAGAAAAGGCCTTTCACACAAATGTGTCTATTTAAATATTGTAGGACTTTTGCAACATCTTTACGGAGACTTGGAAAATCTACCTGAGAAAAGCGATGTAGACATCCTGGACAGACTTGACGTAAAAACATTGGTAATTAAAAATGGAATTACCTTGTTCGTCAATAAGTTACATCTGCACATGAACAGGAGCGCTTTCAATATACGAGGGCAGACGTTCACGAAAACAAGTCGTAACAGATGTAAGAATGACAGTATCCTCAAAACCCTTATAAAACCATCGTTATAACTGATGCATAGCCACAATGAAATCTTCAAACCTCGCGCTTTCTTTAGCACCAATGAGCTTAGGAAAACGGATTGTCTTCGACGGAACGTGTCCCTTTTACACCGGCATTTTCTTTTCAAATGCATCGCCATCAAATCTGAAAGAATTTACGTTGCAATGTCTTACTGTGGGCAGTGTACGGTCAAGACCACTTAAAATGCGATGTGCAATCCATTCGGCATTTCTAAGTTTCGTTCCTGTATCGAAAAGTCATCGAAAAGTCATTCTAGGTATGCCCCTAGACTTAATCATCACACTTTGCAGTAATATAAGAAGTCCCCATACTCTCTGTTCACTACCATGGAAAACTGTTGTAACTGAACATGGAGTAATGGGTGTGACTACAGAAATTTCTCTATTCGTACCACCAGTATCTCCAAGTGCTCCATGCCTGCAGATTTAGAACAAAGTGCTTCATTATGAACAGAACAATGAATCCCGTCCGGTGATCGTTGTAATTTCTTACTCTTTCACTGTCGTCAAAAAATTTAAACTCTTTCTCCATGGCACTATAATGTTGTTTCATAGCAAATAAGCAGTACCCGTCGCTTATGCAAACTGAGAATTCTCATCGTTCTCGTGTGTCATTCCAATTCATTTCAAAGGACTGTGGCGATAGATCGCTAGCTGCCTCTTTTTGTGCAGACAGCCACTATACCTGTGAACGTCCTTCATAACAGGAGCAAATAGCGAAGGGTGAACAGCGCTGACACCTCGATTGTGAGGAAGTCAAGTTTTGCCGAGCGCAAAATGCCGCCCCGCGACGCTAAACGAAATGTCGCGTTGCTCCGGGTACTCCTGAGAAGGACCGTGCAAAGATGAGTGACAGGCTAATAGCGGCCCACACCCGCTGCACACATGAAGTATGGCACACTGTGGCTGGCGCTGATTTAGGGGATTCCATATGTACCGTAATTATATTAAAATATTTTAGTATAATTATAATACACACACACACACACGCAGAGGAGGAACACACACACAAGGAAGAGAATATCCTATCAACAAGATGGGTGTCCGGCACATTTTTCGCTGATGGCTAGAAGTGAGTTGCAGAGACAATTCCCAAATCGTTGGATTGGACGCGGAGGATATGTGTCGTGGCCAGCTTGTTCGCCAGACTTGACGCCTCTGGATTCTTTCTTGTGGGGATTTGTAAAAATTGTTTATAAAGACATTCCAACTACACCTGAAGATATGCGAGAGAGAATTGTCAGAGTATGTTCTTCAATAAGTACCGAAGAGATAAGGAATATCATTCAATCCATGATAAGAAGACTGCAGCACTACATTGATACCAATGGTCTTCACTGCGAACACCTTCTGTAAATCGACGTTCATGCCACCCTTGTGCCTTCGTTGACCTACAAAGACCTTACTATTACACATCATTGGATTCGACTAAATAGCCGCTATCAGAAAATACGAGGGTGATTCAAATGAAAACCTGAAATATTTTTTTAAACATTATTTGTTGTGCAGAAGTGGTACATAGCTATATCACTTTTCAACATAATCTCACCCACGCTCAATGCAAGTCCTCCAGCGCTTACAAAGTGCATAAATTCCTTCAGAAAAAAATTCTTTTGGTAGACCGCGCAACTACTCATGCACCGCGTGGCGTACCTCTTCATCAGAATGGAACTTCTTTCCTCCCACTGCGTCTTTGAATGGTCCATACATATTGAAATCACTTGCGGCAAGGTCTGGTGAGTATGGTGGATGAGGAAGACACTCAATATGCAGGTCTGAGATTGTTGCAACTGTTGTACAGGCAGTGTGGGGCCTTGCATTGTCATATTGCAAAAGGACACCTGCTGAGAGCAAACCACGTCGCTTTGATTTGATTGCAGGACGCAGATGATTTTTTAGGAGATCTGTGTATGATGCAATGGTGACGGTGGTCCTTCTAGGTATGTAATGCACCAAAATGACACCTTTTTCGTCGCAAAAGAGAGTCAGCATAACCTTCCCTGCTGATGGTTCTGTTCGAAACTTCTTTGGTTTTGCTGATGAGGAATTGCGCCATTCCTTGCTCGCTCTCTTCGTTTCCACTTGGTGGTAGTGAACCCAGGTTTCGTCCCCAGTAACAATTCTTGCAAGGAGGCCATCATCTTCTCGTTCAAAGCTCCAAAGAAGATCTTCACAGGCATCAACACGTCGTTCTCTCATTTCACGAGTCAGTTGCCGTGGCACCCATCTTGCAGACACTTTGTGAAACTGGAGCACATCATGCACAATGTGGTGTGCTGACCCATGACTAATCTGTAAACATGCTGCAATGTCATGTCATTCAGTGTCACCCGGCGGTTTTCCTTCATTATGGCTTCAACTGCTGCAAGGTTCTGTGGAGCAGGGTGCGATTTGTACTTTTACCAGTGTGGGGGATGTCTTAGAACTATATATGTTACTAGCTTTGACGTTACGCATGGTTAAACAGCTATTTATAAATAGATGTTAATGCCGAAACTCACTATTCACGCGTATTCACTATCAGAAAAACCATCCCTTGTTATATCTTTAAAAGTACATTATAGGTAAAGCTTATTTACAAAATCATCTACATACAGGTATACGAGGGAAATTCAAAAAGTAGAGGCACGTTTGTGAAAAGCTGTACTTATTCTGATGACAGAAAACTGAAACATATTAATAGTATTAATAGTAATAGTGTTCGGCTCCACAAATTTAAATTATACGTAAAATTTTACTCCAGTGCGTGAGAAATAAACATCCCAGGTTGGGACGGATAAACTGAAACCAGAGGAGGGGTGGTTTGATGCAGGGGGGGGGGGGAACCCCCCCATCCCCCCCCTCCTGCAAATCGCACACTGCTGTGGAGTCACAACTCGTTGTGCCTGACCTGGACGAGGAGCATCTTCCACTGAAGTCACACCATTAGCCAACTTCCTACTCCATTCGTAGCCTTGCTGCTGTGACAAACATGCATCACCGTACTGAACCTTCATTCGTCGATGAATTTCAATAGGTTTCACATCTTCACTACGCAAAAACCGAATAACAGAACACTGTTCTTCCCTGATGCAAGTCGCAAGTGGGGCGGCCATCTTTATACTGATACTGCGACGATATGCGCGCATATGCACTATTCTGCCACCTACAGGCCATTCTGCACGCTGTTTGTAGCATGCTTACCAACTTACAGGATAACGGCGCGAAATTTCTATTTGTTACTACAAATTTAAGGTTTTCATTTGACTCACCCTCGTATGTACCAAACTATAGCATCCCATTAAAAAAAAAATAAAATAAAGTTGACCTTAATATCTCTGACGCGACCTCACCTATCAACAAAATACCTGATGACTGGGTGTTGTGTGCTGTCCTTAGGTTACTTAGGTTTAAGTCGTTCTAAGTTCTAGGGGACTGAAGACCATAGATGTTAAGTCCCATAGTGCTCAGAGCCATTTTGAACAAAATACCAACGTGATATTATGGCCCCCGTTGTCCCAAGCAACATTTGTCCCACAAACTTTTCAGCTACTCTCTCATACTTTCAGAATTATTCTAGGTGACAATAGTTTGTGACTCAACCTGTATATATAAATGAAAGCAGGAGTCCGATACCTCAGAATCGCTTTGAATACTCTGGCTACACCACACTTGTGTACTTTGAAATGAAATACTTGAGCCCTTTGTCATCCTGATCTTGCAAAAAGTAGGGAGGTGTTTGCAGAGTAAATATAAAGTGGGTATCTCTTAGCTTGCTGTTGTGTTTGGAACCATATGATCTCGGCTTTATTTTTACTTGTCGTATCGGGTGTTTACACTATTTCACACTGCAACAAAATGGTTCAAATGACTCTGAGCACTGTGGAACTTAACATCTGAGGTCATCAGTCCCCTAGAACTTGGAACTACTTAAACCTAACTAACCCAATGACATCACACACATCCATACCCGAGGAAGGATTCGAACCTGTACCGTAGCAGTAGCGCGGTTTCGGACTGAAGCGCTTAGAACCGCTGGGCCACCGCGGCCGGCACACTGCATCACTGCTAACATATGGTAGGCGTTTGGGAATGGTGGAGGGGCCATTTTAATAGAATTATGGTAGTCATAGAATTCCTTAATGAAAGCAAGTGTCTCTTCACATATGCGTTTTGAAAACCATGTTACCTGACACTTCTTTAGTGTCTTGGTCCATACTGCTTACTACCAAAATATGGGAAGCAAAGAGTTTGATTTAGAACAGATGTGTTTCACGGTATCGAAGATGAACAACTGACCATAGCTTTCAAGGCAAGAATTCTACTAAATAATTTTTTCTTGTTTTAGTACAAACTCTGATAGATTGTCGTTGTAATTCTAGTTCCCTCTATACGTCCTGCGATGGACACTTCAACATACACTGCTGCTGTAGAAAGGAGTCCTGAAAATCTCATACACATCGTCCCTGTGGTCATCATATTCGATAACTTCTAATTAAACCGCCTGATTTGCAATACGTAACAAACAGATGTGCTAAACGGCGAAGAAATTTTGCCGTATCTGTCAGCTTCCTCGGCAGTCTCGCGCTGGAACAAAGGCGCCGGCGGCGGGTGGCAGCTGGCCCCGAGCCGGTCGCCGCTAAACGGGCTTTATTTCCGGCCGGCGCGGGATTCGCTGCGGTCCTCTGCCGGGCGGCGCCCTCTCGTTCCGAATGGGCGCTGAGCCATAAATTAGCCGCGCACGCGCAGCTCCCGTAATTGGCCCGGCGGCGCTGCGCGACTCGCGGCGGTGTTTGTGCAGGCTGCGGGCTGGGCCGCATATGGCACGCGCCTCCACCTGTCGGGAAGTAAGTCAGCCAACAATGGCCGCCTCGCCTCCCCCGACTCAGAATAGCAACCCCCGCCAGCAGCTGGCCAAACCGCGCGCGCCTACGGGGAGGCCCTTATTAAAAGGAGCCGCGGGGCTATTTAAAGACACCCACCTACCCATCCACCTCTCAGACCGCCGTTCCACCTCCCCTCCGCGGTTTCGTAACGACAGCCCTCGAACCAAGTGTCCTTCTAATTTGGGAAGCGCATCGGAACTCTCCTCACCTGTCTTAGCGATGGTCATCCTGAAATTAGACTTCACGGCGTGACACGTTCTGACTAGACAGAACATCCTTCACTTGGTTTCTGAAAAATTAAAATTACAGTCTGTTCCACTACTAGAGTCCTAACACTCTTAACTGCCATTGTTGTTTCACTTGCTCATTGATTGCCCCCTGCTGCGGAGCTTATTTTTCTTAAACATAAATTTCCATTTTCCGCTTTCGCTATATTATTATCTCAGTCAATTCTTTCACACTGTCGCCTGATTTCAACGATGAGTCATTTTCAAATGCCTGCTTATATCCTTCTAATTTTTAAGTCATCCTGTGACGGTTTATGTAAAGTACAACAATTATTTACGCCAGCTTTTATGTATTTAAACGAAAGATGTACATTGTACGGCGTGCGACGCTTAAATCCAGGCAAATCATACCTCTTTTTTTAAAAACAAATTTAGTAAAACAAAATACAAATGTAAATGAAAATCCTTTTACATATAAGTAGTGCTATCTTTCAAGAGCAACATTACCAGTCGTAATTACCGCCTCTAATCTTGTCCTGAAGCGATCGCACTCATTCTTTAAAACAGCGCTTTCCATATTCGCGAATGCTGGTTCGATAGCAGTGCGTAGGGATGCGACATTAGGATGACCTCGTCTTATTGGTAACACTTTCGACTATCCTCCAGAGGTCGTAGTCGACAGGGTTCACATCTGCGCTATTTGGTGGCCAGGACTCACGTAGGGAGGCAACATTAGGGTGCTTCGTCCTACTGGTAACTCTTTCGAGTACGCTGCAAACGTCGTAGTCGACGGGGTTCAAATGCGGACTATTAAGGGGCCAGAACTCCTTTGACCAGAAGATATCAACGTTATCCGAGAGCCAGTTCTGGACAAAATGGTCCTACGAAGCATTATTCGCTGGCTGACATTCAATACTGACGCCAGTTTCTTCAAAGATTGCCATGGGTCCTCCGAAATCAGCGCCTGAGTCTTTTCAATAACTGCCGCAGTTTGTGACACGCGTTTCCTCAAATGAGGTTTCCTTGCCGGATTAGCGGGACCTTCCCCAAACTTCTCCGAAGCATAATATGGGGCCACAATATCTTAAACTGTTGATATCGGGTACTCGAAGAATCGAACTATTTCAGTGGGCAAACGTCCAGCTCGAAGACCTTCCATAATCGCGCTTCTTCAGTTGTACTACGCACTTGTCCTTAACATCTCGTCCATTCTAAGGTTATGGCTCTTAACTAGATGCCAATGGCTTTCGAGAACGCCAACCGCCCTGTATGTACCCACATATTGTGACTGTATAAAATCTTGATGCAATGAGCGACCACGCATAGCCGAAATTAGCAGATCGTGTTAAACAAATCGCTGTGCTCATAATACAGCCAAGATGGGAAACGGATTCGTCTTTTAATAAATTTGTAGCTGTGGCACCTGATGTGAAAAAATGTATTTTTGAAAAATATTAGTCACGCAACAAAGACAGTCTTCAAGCAGAAATTGATAGTTCACGAAACTTTTTGTCTTGTATAGTATGTTTCAACCTCAGGTTACACAAAAGAAATCATTACCGGTTTTTACTTATTTGTAAGTTGTCGTCAGATGATCCTCTCAAAATGAAAACTAGTATAATGTTGTCTAATTACTGGTCTAGGTTGAATTAGACGTACACAAGATTTGTCTAATGCCTACATCAATAGTTGCATAATTTTACACTAGTCTCCAGTTCGAGAAAGATCACCCGATGAAAACTTACAAAGAAGCAAAAAATCGTAATCATACCATATGTATGAGCTCAGGCTGAAATATAAAATAAAAAATCGCTTACTACGTTATCGCTGTGTTCCTCTGAGGCAGTGTACGTTAACATTTATAAGTGGTTTTTTATCTCTTTGTATTGAAGTAAAGTAATATTTTAGGCTCAATTATTTACGACAAATAAAAACTGATTTGTAAAAATACTTAGTTACATTCAGAAAATCATATTCAAACGACAAATCATTATAAATATTCCTCACGATTTTAAGGCCCATAAAAGCCTAGTGTATTCTGCCCTAGCCTCTGTACTATCTATCTGGTTTGATAGCTGAATATTTTCAAACGCCACCTAAGGCATCTATGCACGTTTAAACAGAGCCGTTACTGCATTTGCCCTGTATGAAGTAGGACGTTGATTTACCCTGTCTTGCAACACCAAATGAACAAACGTCTGACTGGGCTACAATATAGCTTGGTGTTACTCAAGTTTCATGCCCTAGCATGAAACTGCTTCATTTCGTTCTGTAAATTAATAAAATGCCTTGAAATATTGCCGATGTAGTTGTTTATTCTGTAGGTAACGTGAGTGTGTCACAGATTCAGATCAGCAAGCGCTTAATAAGCAGTAAAGTGCGGCAGATCTTGCAGACGAAGCAGTGTGGTGATGTTAACACATTCCCTAAGTGTGCCAAAGAGCCTTAAAAATTAAAATGAAAGAAAATCGTGTCCCCCATAATCATCGAAATTATTTAAAAAGTCGTTGCAAATAAGCAAGCAGGAATAGTAACAAATTTCTTGAGGATACCAGGGCACAGGGACATCTTTCGTAATGAAATAGTACATACCTCAGCGAAGCGAACAATGAACTTAGGAAATCCTAAACGAGAGACTTCCTTATTAAGAAATGCTGAGCTTAATCAATGAAGAAGCGAAAAACGACTTGCAGACGCAATGAGATTCGTTTAAGATCGAAGTTCATGTGGCCAGCTGCACCATGAAGTAGCGTTATCCCCTTGGTTTACTGATTGGAATACGAGCGGAGGATTCACAACAATGATTACACACATGCACTTAAAGCATGGCAACCAAACCCACCTGTTCCGAATAGGGTGCGTGGAATCTCAATTATGTGATTTATGCAGTGAAGAAGGAGACTCTCTGCTCTCGTGTACTAGATACAAGACAGCAAAAATCCTTTACCAGCGCGTTTGTTAATGCAGAGTTTCCTCCTTCAACGTCGGCTGCAGTGTAGGCGTCACCCCAAAAGAGTGCACTAAGTCTTAAATGTTAAATTCAACCATTTAGATATATGACCTACGTATCTGGACACACTGTGAGCATGATGTGTGGATTTTTGTATTTCTTGTTCCTTTTTTTATTATTGTGGTGTAATCACTTTATGAGTAGTTTACAATCGTGACATGTTTCATTCATTTATTCATACCCTAAATATTTTTATAAATAGCAGTTAACGAAGTATATGGTAGAATAATCATTAAGAAAAGTACTTTGTAAATGTGATGAATGGATGTATGACGATAGCCAAATGCTAATAAAAAATGAGTAGTTAAGTGCATCGTGTTCTGGAGATACTCAACTCCTGGAAGACGAGTGGCAGGCTAACTCTTTAATTGCAATAAAAAATTCATCCCGTTTCTTACATACGAGACAGTCTGCACTGAAATCCATCGTGCCAAAGAAATGGCGCGGTTGGTGAAGCAAAAGACACCAGATGTTTGGATCTGAGGGCAGGTGGTATGCAGCAGGATATCCAAGATCCATTGCACAGTTATAAATGAACAGCACGATACCGCAGAAAGTTGACAGTTTTAATTTATTTCCTTAAAAAATTTTCGGCTTATAAGGCTATCATCAGAGTTTAACTATCGTCCTCAAAGAGTGTACAATTTTCGTAAAAATATTGAAAGAGATCTTACACAGTGTGAGAGAGATACAAACACAGGGTGCGGTGTTAATGTAATTAAATAAATTAAAGAGTAGTTAAATATACAAGGAACGAACCAGAAAAACATTAACATTGACCAAATAAAAATGCTTAAAATAATAGCACCATCCAGTACCGCACCCAAGGCCTAGAAACAGTCCTTAATCATTTTTCAAGATAATGTGATGAACCCTGCAGCTTACATTTTAAATATCCCAGGGTATGAGATCCACGCTTGAGGCGCTCCTCACTGGAAACGCCTCTATCCTGTAGAATACTTTTGTTCCCACTGCGGAAACGTAATTCGCTGAAATAATGGGAATCGTAGACTATGTAAGTTTGTTACTTTAATTTTGCTATGTAAGCGGTACTGCTAGACAATAAAAGCGGGTTAAACGCTGTGAGCTGTCTGGGGAAGTTAATCTTGCATTACTAAGCAACTGTTTCATCAGGTATCTAGTCTAGGTTTACCAAATTCCCAAACAGACTAACATTAATTATAATCTTTTAATAGTCATACAACAACCGGTAATATATATATATATAAAGGAGAATTTAAATAAAAAGAAAGAAATCAGTTTATATTTGGAAATTTATTTTAAGATTGATCATTGAAATTTCAGCATATTACACATGATTCCTAACTAAACTGTGCCTTATTTAGGATTGTGAAAATGTGAGATTGCAATCTTACGGAACACATCAAATATGGAGCCAAGATTGGGAGAATGCATACAACACTGCATTCATAAAACAACACACAAAGAACGTTGAAACGCATGCAAGAGAAAGTTAACCACTACAAACAGATTCAAATTTTCACCCAAAGAAATTACGTTCGTAGCACAATCCTGTCCGTCATGTAATTACCACACACTGGTATACTAAATTTATACTAACTCTCTGTGAAATCTTCCCAAAAAGAATAGCTGAGGGCTACTTTGATGATTACACCACATGCTTCACGTGGTCAACTTGGTTTACACAAAGCGTATAACTTCACAATAATTTTGATAATTAAAATAAATTAGATCAAAAGCAATTTCCAAAAGAAAAACCTCGAACTGGTTATTAACGTCTTACTGTTAACCTGACGGGTCAAACAGTTATATAAGCACGTGGTACTGGTCTCGCAAAGTACACCCCACGTGGGTTGAACATAAAGAAAAGTTGCTATATTGAAAACATTGTCAAGACGAGACGTTATAATCACACAAGCATTCGCATTTAAGATTGATCTTAGTTAGAGTTACTGATCAACACGTGGTTCCACTTTACTCATAAAGTAGTGACAAAGCAACTACCGGAAAATAATCTGAACTTCACACGAGAATTACACTGCGCTGCAATTTAAGATAACCTTAGATATTTTAGAGCTAAACCCGAAATAAAGGTGATTAAATTTTCAGTTAGGCTGAACTTAACAAATCCATTGTCCTACGGACTTAGCAGACACGCGCTTAGCCGGAGATCTTACCATTTCAGACGCTCGCCACGGACAGACTGACCTGCGCTACTCCCGAGCGTGCTTCCTGAGGGTGGCTCACAAATACAAACGGAAGTGGCCAGAGGGGCAGCTTCCTATACCAACATGACAACGGACGGACAGGACCATACTAAGGATAGAAACCTCTTTGCTTTTAGAAAGCGTAGCTACCTGTTCCGACGTTGGTCCTACTGTTCTCTAGCAGACAGGCTTGTCTGCTACCCTCAAGCATGCAAGTAGAAATACGTTTGCTCATTCATCCTCTCACACAGAAGGGAAGGGGGATGACAGTATCTTATCATATACAGTATATAAAAGAAAGCGGATGTAGGTTCCGTATGAGACTGTGTGACATGAATTACATATAAACTGTGTTTTAAAGTGTAGTAGTGTGGCAGATCGTTCTTGTTTATGTGTAAAAGTAACACGTTCCACTACTCAGTCTCCTCCCAGATAGTCAGAAACGCCACAGTAAATTTAGAAAAGGAATTTATGCCGTAAATGACAACAGATTTAAGAAATTAAACATGAAAGGAATCCAACAGAGACCTTTCAACTATTGTGCGCATAACTGAGTACTTAACGTCCACTCGGCTGTATTATTACTATTCTAAGTCTCTAAATGCACCGAAAAGTTAAAAAAAACTATTCATTGTGGATGGGTTTTTCACCCTTTTCCCGAACCATTACAAGTAATTGCCAGAACTGCGAGCATTGGCAGAAGACAGAGTCCACCTTGTCCTTCCCGTGACTGATAATTTTTGATAAATAAAACAGATATTTATACAGGATGATGATGATGATGATACAGACATTTTTTATTCATTATGTGAATTCTTCTTTTCGTAGTATAACGCACTTTTTATGTTTTTTAATGACTGAAATATATGACGAATTCTGTTGAGTCGTATCGCTGACATGATGAAACAAATGGGTAAATAAATACACATTACAATATATAATTCGTGCTCTATTATTGATTCAGTCTTAGTGGAGCTACAGAGTGTTGTAATCAGTGTCTTCGTATAAAGACTGATTTGATTAAATGGTCCATGCTTGTCTATACTGTGCATAGCTAAGAAACCTACATCAACTTGAACCTGCTTACTATAGTCGGGCCTGGAGTTCCATCTATAGTTTTTACCTCCTCAAGTCACTCGACTGCCAAGTCGCCTATTGTTTGATACTTCACAATTTCTTGTATCGAGTTATCTCTTCTTTTAGTCAAGCTGTAATATGAAGCTGACATCATTATGAAGCTTATATCATGAAGTTTTCTAACACCTCGGTTCAAAAACTTCCATTCTCTTCCTGTCAGTAATGTTTGTTGCACACGTCACTTCCGCATAACGCTATACTTCACGCCAATGGTTTTAGGAAAAGCTTTCTAAGACTTGAATTTGTATTCAGTATTAATATATATCTTTTTTTTTTATTCTCCAGAAAATATATTCTTGCCTTTACCAGTCTGTATTTTGTGCGCTCTTCTCTTATACCTTACAATTTACTTCGCCTCCTATAACGCAGATCTTATGTACTACTTTTAGCTTTTTTTTATAGTGTGGTTACCCTGTTTTAATTCCACTAAATTCATTGTTGTACATTTATTACTTTTCGTCTTATGGTCACTTTCCAAGACACTATCAGTTATCTTCAGTTGAAGTCCTTTGCCGTATCTAACAGAATTGTAATGTCATTGGCCAACTTCAAACTTGGTATCTCTTCTCCGTAAGCCCCTATTTCACCAACCAAGTTGGCGTCGTAGTGAGACACTGGACTCACGTCTGGGACAAGAACGACTCAAATCCTCGTCATATCAACCACATTTGGATTTTACGTGATTTCGTAAAAGCGCTTCAGGTTAATGGCAGAATGATTCCGTTGAAAATGACTCACCCGATTTCCTTCATCATGCTTCCTCCATATGCTGCGTCTCTAGTATCCTCGGCGTTGAAGATACGTTAAATCCTAATCTCCTTGCCTTCCTTAAGAAGGGTACTCGACGGATATGGTGGAATGATAGGTGATTACGTTACCTGCAGTAATGTCTACTTTTCCCTCCTGAATTTTTAATCAACTGTTTATCCACATTTTCTGTTTGTTTCTTTCACTGCTTGCGAAATATTGAATAAATCTGTAAAAGTGTCGTGTCTGTCTGAACAGGTTTCTCCTAAATTACTAGACGAATTTTAAGGGATTTTCGCAGGTAATTTGGGTGTAGGTTGGGGTTCATGAAACCCATAGATACCGTAATTGAAAATTTTATCACTACCAATAATATAAATGCGAAAATGACTGTGATACTTTTCCAAGACTAACCCGTTAAACCGATTTCAATGAAATTTGGTATGGAGATAATTTCAATCCTCAGGAATAATATAGGACACTTTGAAAAGTATTAGTATAAGATACTTACTGATTTGTAGAATATTACCCGAATAAGTGAAAAATATTTACTCTCTCAAGGAAAGATTTACTCTTTGAGTTTTAGTCTTCACTATATTTGTGAAAATACTTTTAATAGTTCATAAGTGCTATGAGAAACAATTCAAAGTAATGAGTACAATGATTATACATTCTTCAATGTGTTTCATATACAGGGTGGTCCATTGATAGTGACCGGGCCAAATACCTCACGAAATAGGTATCAAACGGAAAAACTACAAAGAACGAAACTCGTCAAGCTTGCAGGGGGAAACCAGATGGCGCTATGGTTGGTCTGCTAGATGGCACTGTCATAGCTCGAACGGATATTAACTTCGTTTTTTTGAAATAGGAACCCCCATGTTTTATTACATATTCGTGTAGTACGTAAATAAATATGAATGTTTTAGTTGGACCACTTTTTTCGCTTTGCGATAGATGGCGCTGTAATAATCACAAAAGTTAAAGTACGTGGTATCACGTAACATTCCGCCAGTACGGACGGTATTTGCTTCGTGATACATTACCCGTGTTAAAATGGACCGTTTACAAATTGCGGAAAAGGTCGATATCGTGTTGAAGTATGGCTATTGTGATCAAAGTGCCCCACGGGCGTGTGCTATGTATGCTGCTCGGTATCCTGGACTACATCATTCAAGTGTCCGGACCGTTCGCCGGATAAGTACGTTATTTAAGGAAACAGGAAGTGTTCAGACACGTGCGAAACGTCAACCACGACCTGCAACAAATGATGATGCCCAAGTAGGTGTTTTACCTGCTGTCGCGGCTAATCCGCACATCAGTAACAGACAAATTGCGCGAGAATCGGGAACCTCAAAAACGTCGGTATTGAGAATGATACATCAACATCGATTGCACCCATACCTTATTTCTATGCACCAGGAATTGCATGGCGACGACTCTGAACGTCGTGTACAGTTCTGCCACTGGGCACAAGAGAAATTACGCGACGGTGACAGATTTTTTGCACGCGTTCTATTTAGCGACGAAGCGTCATTCACCAACAGCGGTAACGTAAACCGGCGTAATATGCACTATTGGGCAACGGAAAATCCACGATGGCTGCGACAAGTGGAACATCAGCGACCTTGGCGGGTTAATGTCTGGTGCGGCATTATGGGAGGAAGGATAATTGGCCCCCATTTTATCGATGGCAATCTAAACGGTGCAATATATGCTGATTTCCTACGTAATGTTCTACCGATGTTATTACAAGATGTTTCACTGCATGACAGAATAGCGATGTACTTCGAACATGATGGATGTCCGGCACATAGCTCGCGTGAGGTAGAAGCGGTACTGAATAGCACATTTCATGACAGGTGGATTAGGTGTCGAAGCACCATACCATGGCCCGCACGTTCACCGAATCTGACGTCCCGGATTTCTTTATGAGGGGAAAGTTGAAGGATATTTGCTACCGTGATCCACCGGCAACGCAAGTCAACATGCGTCAGCGCATTGTCAATGCATGTGCGAACATTACGGAAGGCGAACTACTCGCTGTTGAGAGGAATGTCGCTACACGTATTGCCAAATGCATTGAGGTTGACGGACATCATTTTGAGCATTTATTGCATTAATGTGGTATTTACAGGTAATCACGCTGTAACAGCATGCGTTCTCAGAAATGATAAGTACACAAAGGTACACGTATCACATTGGAACAACCGTAATAAAATGTTCAAACGCACCTACGTTCTGTATTTTAATTTATGAAACCCATCTGTTACCAACTGTCCGTCTAAAATTGTGAGCCACATGTTTGTGACTATTACAGCGCCGTCTATCACAAAGCGAAAAAAGTGGTCCAACTAAAACATTCATATTTCTTTACATACTACACGAATATGTAATATGGAGGTCCCTATTTAAAAAAAACGCAGTTGATATCCGATTGACCTATGGCAGCACCATCTAGCGGGCCAACCATAGCGCCATCTGGTTTCCCCCTTCAAGCTAGACAAGATTCGTTCTTTGAAGTTTTTTCGTTTGACGCTTATTTCTTGAGATATTTGGCCCGATCACGATCAATGGACCACCCTGTATACTGTCTCACTATTTGTTGCTTAATGTACACGATCTATAATGTGTAGCTCCTTCAATGCCCCTCTACATACACCACTGGTAGGTGTTGACACTGCGCACGTCGATACTCGTCTTTGGGACAGTTTGCGAGGTGGGAAGAGTGGGGCACACATCACCAAGTATGCTATGCTCACCCAACAAGCAGACTAGCAGACTTGTGAGGGCCGGCCGTTGTGGCCGAGCGGTTCTAGGCGCTACAGTCTGGAACCGCGCGACCGCTACGGTCGCAGGTTCGAATCCTATCTCGGGCATGGATGTGTGTGATGTCCATAGATTAGTTAGGTTTAAGTAGTTCTAAGTTCTAGGGGACTGATGACCGTAGAAGTTAAGTCCCACAGTGCTCAGAGCCATTTAGACTTTTGAGGGCAGCTGATGTTATCGCATGTAAAGTAGCTCACTTACTTACTGTCACTCATCATAAGAAAACCACTGATGTGTGAGTGCAGCCACAGGTAACTACTAGAACTGAATAAAACTGAAAAATACTGAATTCAATTTTTAATAGTAAACACAGTCTTTCTGATAAACACATGTAAAATATGATAGCGATTAGTACTGATATACCGTTTGTGTGTCCGAGTAGTTTAAAGCGAAATTTTCATTATAATGATAAAATGACAGATGCCGAAAGTGAAGAACAAACATTTATTTGTAATACAGTAGATACATATGATTGGTGAAGTGAAATTGTTAGTAGAAACAAAGATTTTCATTCCTTCATTAGGCTTAATGGTTTGAAAGCTTCTGACTGCAGGTGATTTACACACTACTCCTATTTTGGAAGAATTAATCTAGCAGTGAACTTTTTTTATGGTTATTCAGTTTCTGTTTTTACTCATGAAGTTCCTCCAGCTTGGTGGAAGGTTTTCCAGTTCTTATCATTTTGCCGCTTTGTTTGTCATGTGTCGTAAGTGTATTTTAGTATTACATATGCAGTGTCGTATTAGTGCTAATGTCGGTGTTACTGCTGTGTATGACACTGATGATGGTGGTGATGGCGATAAAGAAGTAGAAGAAGAAGAAGAAGAGGAGGAGGAAGAAGAAGTTGATGATGGAAGTCATAATGATAAAAGAGGAGGTAGAGAGTGAAATTCACTAACGGCACATAACCTTTTCCTCTTGAATAGCACCAGAGGGCACCCTGTTTTACTTCCTTATCCGACGGAGAGTTACTCGTTGAGTGAAGTTTGGAGCATACCACAATCAGAATAATGCACTTTTGTCCACTTCGAAATAGTTGAGATAATGCTTTCCTATACTGAAAGAATTCGGTATGACAACTTTAGATTCTAACGCGATCTCATTAGTGTGCGTTACATGTCGGCAATCTTCAACTTAGCACACAACGGAGTGTGAAACATGCATTATCATTAAACGACAAGCAGCAATAGAAGCTCAGGCGCGATCTACGAGGGAAAAAAAGTTTCACACAGCCTAAGCAATGAAAAGTAAGCGTAAATTTACAGTGTTCGGTATGTGTCATAGAATAGTCCTACTAATTATGAAAATGAATAATGAAATGAAAAATGATGAAAATGCTATGACACCAATCAGAAAACCTAAACAGGAAACAGAACATACATTCATGGAAATAGAAATAGAATTTCAGGTAAGAATACATAAGCATATTTGAAACTGCTTGCACCCTCAACCTTGAATTTCGTTTTTTCTGATTCCATTTGGAACTTCCAAACAAAGGAACTGAAACACACAAACGTAATGTTTTATCACTTGCAAGGTATAATTGCCACGGACGTTGAGTAACAGGCTGTTTATTCTGAAACAATGCACAATTTTAGAGATTCAAGAGACTGTTATATGAAATGAACAGTTGTGAAATTTGTTGTAGGTGCCTGAATGTACTACCACCAGCCTTTATGCCCGTATTACAGAGTCAAAGAATCGACAGCGATGTAAATTCCAATACTCCAGCATGTCTCGAATATTATTACAACTTAGGCAATTCTTGCGATGAAATGCCCTTGTTTTAATTATGCATTCGTACATCACCGACCACCTCAATGCGAATAAACCCCGATGTCTGGTAGGGCAATCTCAGTAGCTACGTCAAGGGCGCCCGAAGCGACCAGTCGGTTCTCAGGTAGTGCCTCACAAAATTACTGAACCGAGTTGACACCTTATCGGCTTATAAATATACTCGTCCTGTAGTATACAAAGACATGTCTCTCCAAAATTCCGGTAATACACCTTCGGTGGTACAATTCCTATGTTCCTTTGGATAGTTAAAGAGCCTCAGTGACATTAAAAGCAAGGGCGGCAACCCTAAGAGTGCATCATGGACAAACGTATTAGTCCAAGGCTTTAATACGGTAAGCAGGTTCGAAAAGGTCTAGGTTTCAGCTATCATGCAAAATTGTACACAATAGTGTCTCTCTAAACTGACCTTTAGCTATAGTGAAGCATATACACTCCTGGAAATGGAAAAAATAACACATTGACACCGGTGTGTCAGACCCACCATACTTGCTCCGGACACTGCGAGAGGGCTGTACAAGCAATGATCACACGCACGGCACAGCGGACACACCAGGAACCGCGGTGTTGGCCGTCGAATGGCGCTAGCTGCGCAGCATTTGTGCACCGCCGCCGTCAGTGTCAGCCAGTTTGCCGTGGCATACGGAGCTCCATCGCAGTCTTTAACACTGGTAGCATGCCGCGACAGCGTGGACGTGAACCGTATGTGCAGTTGACGGACTTTGAGCGAGGGCGTATAGTGGGCATGCGGGAGGCCGGGTGGACGTACCGCCGAATTGCTCAACACGTGGGGCGTGAGGTCTCCACAGTACATCGATGTTGTCGCCAGTGGTCGGCGGAAGGTGCACGTGCCCGTCGACCTGGGACCGGACCGCAGCGACGCACGGATGCACGCCAAGACCGTAGGATCCTACGCAGTGCCGTAGGGGACCGCACCGCCACTTCCCAGCAAATTAGGGACACTGTTGCTGTTGTGTCTAGACCATACAGCCTAGACACAATGCTGTAGCCGATAGGGCACGTAATGCTAACGCAGACGGGCGTGAAGTCTGGAACATGAGACTTATAAATGAATAAGAAGAAAAGTACGTAGATGCTTGTTACTTAACTTTTAATTAGTCCTGGGAATACATCTCTCTTGAATATTAGTAAGCTATAGGCACTGATACAAATGGCGCCTTGCTAGGTGGTCGCCAGTTAACGTAGCAGAGGGCTATTCTACTGTCGATGTCTCGGCAAATGAGAGCAAGGCTTAGCACGTCCAATCGCTAGCTATGTTGTCCGTACAACTGGGGCTGAGGTCTCCTCAGTCTCTCGAGACCTGCCTTGTGGTGGCGCTAGGTTTGTGATCCCACAGTGGCGACACGCGGGTCCGACATGTACTACAGGACCGCGGCCGATTTAAGTTACCACCTAGCAAGTGTTGTGTCTAGCGGTGACACCACATTCCTCCCCCGCAAATCGGCGAACGGTCGTGAGATAAGGCTTCCGCCCGCCGTGGGGAGGACCGCATGTTGACGTACGCGATGAGGTGGGGAGCCCAACAACAGGCGAGGCTGTGCCACCCGCACCCGGCCATTCGGTCCGAGGGGAGCTAGGAAACGCCTGAAAACCTAGTCCAGGGTGCACGTCAACATGCGGTGTATGCGCACGTAATGAGACAGGAGGGGCCGAAGGGTCGACCTCCATTGCGTCGGGGAATCCGACGCGTGATGACGACATCTGGTCCGGAGCGGGCAAGAGGTCCATGGCGGAGGACGGCTGGTCACGGGAAGCGAGCGGCGGCGCGTGACCCTGGGAGGCGTCGGGCGGTTGCAGCGAAGCGTCCACTGCGGGCGGCGGCTGCGGCGGCGGCGCGACGCCATGAGGCAAAAGGGAAAGCAGCGTCGGTAACACCTGGGGATGAGACGAGCCAGTAGATGGGTCCCCAAGGCGCTGACCTGACGGCACCGTCGCTGAAAGCAGACGGGGAGCGGCAGAACCCAGGCGACGACAGAGGCGCAGCTGATTGAGATGCCGACGCACCTCACCAGAGGCCCGCAAAACCAAATACATCGCGCGGCCGAGGCAGCGAAGAATGCGCCCTGCGAGCCAACGCTGTGAACCGCGATAGGTGCGATAATAGACAACGTCGCCAGGAGCAAAAACAGGAGTCTGCCGCTGCACAGGAACCTGATGTGGCGGATGCAGCAAAGACATCAAGGTGCGATGAGAACGACCATGGAGCAATTCAGCCGGCGAGCGACCATCGCGGGGCTGAGAGCGATACGAAGACAAAAAGAGCAACAATGCGTCCTCCCGAGAATGCGACTCTTTCAACTTCAACATCTGTGACTTGAAAGTCCGGACCAATCGTTCAGCGGCACCGTTTGACTGAGGCGAAAACGGCGCGGATGTCAGATGTTGAATACCATTGGCCCTGCAGAATGACTGAAATTCAGCGGACATGAATTGTGGGCCATTGTCGGAAACAATAGTCTGCGGAAGACCTTCAATGCAAAAGATAGCAGACAAGGCTTGGATTGTGGCAGAAGACGTCGTGGAAGACATCCGGACAACAAAAGGAAAATTACTGAAAGCATCGACCACAACCAACCATCGAGCATTCCAGAATGGACCAGCAAAATCGATGTGCAAGCGTTGCCAAGGGGAAGTGGCTTTCGGCCATGCAAAGAATTTCCGCGGCGGTGCGGATTGTTGTTCGGCACACGCCACGCAAGAAGAGCACATATTCGTAATCGCCGCATCGATTCCGAACCAAGTACAGTGCTGACGAGCAAGTTGTTTCGTACGCACTATACCCCAATGTCCTTGGTGAAGAAGCTTTAAGACAGAGGACTGTAACGAACGTGGGACCACGACTCTGGACTGATCATTATCGGAACGCAACAACAAAACACCACGTCGGACAAAAAGTCTCTCCTTGTGAGCAAAAAAACGACGAACCAAAGGATCCCCGATCCGTGACTTTGACAAGGGCCATTGCGTAGCAACAAAACGCAAAACAGTAGCAAGGACAGGGTCAGCAGCTGTGGCTGCAGCTACACGACGAAAATCAATCGGAAACGATTCGACCACGGCATCGGTTTCCGAATCAATGAACATGCAAGCAAGTTCGGAAGAATCGAATGCTTTATCCTCAGCAACAGGCAAACGGGACAACGCATCAGCGTTTCCGTGCTTAGCAGTGGACCGATACAAGATATCGTAGCGGTACTGCGAGAGAAAAAGTGACCAGCGAATGAATTTCTGCGCTGTACGTGGAGGTACAGGCTTGGTCGGATGAAAAAGCGATGTCAAAGGTTTGTGGTCCGTGATGATGGTAAAGTGACGACCATACAAGAAATCGTGAAACTTTGTAACACCAAACACGAGAGCTAAAGCTTCTTTCTCTATCTGTGAATAATGTCGTTGCGCAGATGAGAGCAATTTGGACGCAAAGGCAATAGGGCGATCATGCGAGCCATCCTTGTGCGCAAGCACAGCACCGATCCCGAAATCCGATGCATCCACCATCAACAAAAGGGGTTTCTGGGGATCGAATGGCGTAAGGCACGTATTTGAAAGTAACGCCGATTTCAACTGGCGAAAGGCGCGTTCGCATTCCGTCGTCCAGACGAACGGAACACCTTTACGGCGTAAGCGATGAAGCGGAGCTGAAATGGAAGAAGCATTGCGCACAAACTTTGCATAATAATTAATTTTACCCAGCACACTCTGTAGTTGTTTAACATCCCGTGGCGAAGGCAACTCCTGTATGGCACGGAGGTGCTCTGGACTCGGATGTATACCTTGGGCATTTATGACATGCCCCAGGTAGGGTAAGTCCCGAGCAAAAAACACACATTTGTCCTTCCTCAAGCGAAGACCATTCTGACGCAAGACCTGAAATAACGTTCGGAGATTTTGCAAATGTTCGGCTTCTGTCTTTCCTGAGATCACAATATCGTCCAGATAGTTCGCAGCAGTAGGGACCGACGCACAAACAGTTTGTAAATATTGCTGAAACAAAGCAGGGGCGGATGCACACCCGAATGGCAGTCTTTTGAAGCGATACAAGCCAAGATGCGTGTTTACCACCAAGACGCGCTGGGATTCTGCGTCCACAGGTATTTGCAAGTGCGCATCTGCTAGGTCCAATTTTGAAAAATATTTTCCCGGGCACAGTTTGTCAAAAAGATCTTCCGGGCGGGGCAAAGGAAAAGTGGCAGTCACAAGTTGTGGATTCACTGTTGCCTTGAAGGCCACACAAAGTCTCAGTTTACCGGAAGGTTTTGGCAAAATTACTAAGGGTGAGGCCCAGAGAGAAGCCTGCACACGTTCAATTACACCTTGTGATTCTAAATCGGCTAATGCTCTTGCGACCTCATCACGCAATGCGTGGGGAACATTGCGCGCTCTGAAAAATTTCGGTTGCGCGTTTTCTTGCAGTTCCAAATGCGCTTCATAGTTCTTAGCGCAACCAAGGCCCGGTGCAAAAATGTCTGCAAATTCTCCACAAAGACTAGAAACACTGGCGGAAGGCACAGTCTGATTCACTGATAGGACCTGATTTACTATAGACATATTAAACAATTGAAATAAATCTAAACCAAACAAGTTCACTGCAGAAGGAGAACGAAGAACGTAAAATGATACAAGTTTTGTCTGTCCCATGTATGTGGCAAGAAGGCTGCACTGTCCTAACACAGGTATATGCTCTCCAGAGTAACTACGTAACTTAACATTTGCGGCACGCAATGGCGGTTTGCCCAGTTGTTGGTACGTGTCGTGATTGAGCAATGAAACTGCAGCTCCGGTATCGAGCTGGACGGGTATCACTTTGCCTTCAAAGTCGAAGTCCACAAAAAGTTTATTGTCCTGCTGACGACAAGAGCGACTGTCACGTGCAATTTGAACTGATACAGGTACAGAAGCACTGGCGACTTTACGGGATTTTCGGCGACGTCGATGCACTCTGTTTGTGGGACTAACACAGTCACTGTTAGCTAAAGTGTCACTGGACGGGTGGGAATGAACTACATGAATGTCCATGGGCGAAGGTCCACGAGCCTGATTGTCCTGGGTTCGATTCCGGCGCGAAGCAAAGGGCCTGGAATTATTGTGATTGTCTGATCTAAGCTTTTTCTGGCAAACACTTTGAACATGTCCTTTCTTTTGACAGTAAAAGCAAATAGCTTGGCGTGACGGGCAAGTTTCACGCGAATGTCTAGTTGCACACCGCGGGCATGATTTCACTGCAGTTGCTTGCTTACGCGGCGCACGTGTTGGCAAGGTAGGCTGCCGCTGCTGTGACGGGCGCGAGGGCCGCGTAGTGTCCCGTGCAGCGGGCCCAGCGGGCCGGTTAATGTGACACACTGCTGGCGAAGTTTCAAATGAGTCCTGAGCAGAGTCAAGTGTGTCTTGCCTATCCAATATGTCTATCACTTGTTGAAGGGAGGGATTTACTAGTTTCAAAATCTGTTCCCGTATGCGAACATCAGAAACGTTCTGTGCAATTGCATCACGCACCATAGTATCTGAATAAGGGAGGCCACATTCACATTCAAACGCACACTCCCTAGTAAGTCCTTGCAATGTCGCAACCCACTCCCTATAAGTCTGACAGGCCGTACGTTTTGTACGAAAGAACGTATACCTTTTTGCAACTACATTAACTGTTTCCTTGAAATAGGCATCTAAAGCAGACAAAATTTCTTCGTAGGTCAGAGTTGCTACGTCGCGTCGGGGAAACAATTTCACTATCACACGGTAGGTAGACACACCGACACAAGAAAGCAAAAACGGCTGCCGCTCGTTACCTTGAATTCTGTAGGCTGTTAGATGAAACTGGAACTGGCGGGACCATTCTTGCCATGTTTCTTCGGCCGCCACGTATGGCCTAAAGGGAGGTGCAACAGCGTTTTGTGGCAGCGGTAGCGAAGAAGCGGCGGCTGCCGCATCGGGTTGCAGCGCACGTTGACTCTGGACGAGCTGTCCAAGTGCATCCAATAACGCCTGCGTCTGCTGATTCTGCAAGCGATAAAATTCGGACAGTACATCCGGAGAATGTGGCGAAGCCATGACACAAACGAATTAATACAAACTCTTTTTCTCGTCGCCAATAATGTTGTGTCTAGACCATACAGCCTAGACACAATGCTGTAGCCGATAGGGCACGCAATGCTAACGCAGACGGGCGTGAAGTCTGGAACATGAGACTTATAAATGAATAAGAAGAAAAGTACGTAGATGCTTGTTACTTAACTTTTAATTAGTCCTGGGAATACATCTCTCTTGAATATTAGTAAGCTATAGTCACTGATACAAATGGCGCCTTGCTAGGTGGTCGCCAGTTAACGTAGCAGAGGGCTATTCTACTGTCGATGTCTCGGCAAATGAGAGCAAGGCTTAGCACGTCCAATCGCTAGCTATGTTGTCCGTACAACTGGGGCTGAGGTCTCCTCAGTCTCTCGAGACCTGCCTTGTGGTGGCGCTAGGTTTGCGATCCCACAGTGGCGACACGCGGGTCCGACATGTACTACAGGACCGCGGCCGATTTAAGTTACCACCTAGCAAGTGTGGTGTCTAGCGGTGACACCACAGTTGCTCCTGGGGTATCGGCGAGGACCATTCGCAACCGTCTCCATGAAGCTGGGCTACGGTCCCGCACACCGTTAGGCCGTCTTCCGCTCACGCCCCAACATCGTGCAGCCCGCCTCCAGTGGTGTCGCGACAGGCGTGAATGGAGGGACGAATGGAGACGTGTCGTCTTCAGCGATGAGAGTCGCTTCTGCCTTGGTGCCAATGATGGTCGTATGCGTGTTTGGCGCCGTGCAGGTGAGCGCCACAATCAGGACTGCATACGACCGAGGCACACAGGGCCAACACCCGGCATCATGGTGTGGGGAGCGATCTCCTACACTGGCCGTACACCACTGGTGATCGTCGAGGGGACACTGAATAGTGCACGGTACATCCAAACCGTCATCGAACCCATCGTTCTACCATTCCTAGACCGGCAAGGGAACTTGCTGTTCCAACAGGACAATGCACGTCCGCATGTATCCCGTGCCACACAACGTGCTCTAGAAGGTGTAAGTCAACTACCCTGGCCAGCAAGATCTCCGGATCTGTCCCCCATTGAGCATGTTTGGGACTGGATGAAGCGTCGTCTCACGCGGTCTGCACGTCCAGCACGAACGCTGGTCCAACTGAGGCGCCAGGTGGAAATGGCATGGCAAGCCGTTCCACAGGACTACATCCAGCATCTCTACGATCGTCTCCATGGGAGAATAGCAGCCTGCATTGCTGCGAAAGGTGGATATACACTGTACTAGTGCCGACATTGTGCATGCTCTGTTGCCTTTGTCTATGTGCCTGTGGTTCTGTCAGTGTGATCATGTGATGTATCTGACCCCAGGAATGTGTCAATAAAGTTTCCCCTTCCTGGGACAATGAATTCACGGTGTTCTTATTTCAATTTCCAGGAGTGTATTTTCATCTATGTCAGAGGCACAGTTCTACGGTGGTGATCGTTTACATTCCATTTACTTAACGCACAAAATCTAAGGAACTTGAGTGGATTCAATACGAGAGAATTGTCCTACACGAGAGAATATTAGAAAGTGAAATTCTATCTTTGAAATACTATAACAAGCGAGGAACAGGGGCTGCTAAGGCGCCAGGTCAGAAAAACATAATATCTGAAACACAAAAGACAATTTTACTTTTAAAAGGTTACTCCAACTAATTATAAATTTCTTTAACACTTAAGGTGTGTGAAACTCAAATGCATGCGCACGTATCTCCGTTTTCAGAAAGTCACTCTGGCGATAGAAGGATTTGGCAATAGCTTCATGTGAAGCCTGTAAGAGGTAGTGATGCTTGAGTCACTGGATGATAAATCCGATTCGCATGCCGGAGATAAGAAGTTCAGATTCCCACCTAATGTTTCTTATAAGAAATCCCTTAATTATTTCAGGTTAAGGGGGGTAGGACGTCAAACTGGCCGACTTGGAGCAGGAGAGGCATCACAGGACATTTTAATTTCCAGTGTCTATAATTTTACAAATATATTCATAAAACTTTGTCAGCAACACCAGGAAGGATTCAGGATTCACACTCATTGCAGTGGAAGTTCGAAAACATAACAAAATAAATTTTTTTTACTTGCGAAATTTCATGATTTTTTCACTTACTAATGGCTGCATTTGTTGCTATAGGTACATTTTTCTTCATAAGTTAGAGAGATTCTTCGAAGAATTTTGCTGAGCATACATACCATACTCAAAGTTGCATGAAATTTTAGAATTTATTTAATTTGTGAAAAAACGAATGAACTGTTATATTTTAAACTTCATGTTTAGAAAAAACACAATCTTTATAGTTAATTACCTCAATTTTTACCACAGTTTTTAATAGATTTGGAAAATTCTAAAGTTTCATACACCTTTAAGTATGGTTTGTATGCTGTGCAAAATTCATCGAAGAATCTCGCTTACTTATGAAGAAAAGTGTACCTATACAAACAAATACTGCCATTAGTGAGTGAAAAAAATTATGAAATGTCACATGTAAAAAAAATCATTTCGTTACGTTTTCGAAATTCCACTCCTATGAGTGTGAATTCTGAATCCTTCCTGGTCATGCTGACAAAGTTTTATGAATTTATTTGTAAAAGTATAGAAAGTGGAAATTAAAATGTCCTGTGGTGCCTCTCCTGCTCCAAGTCATCGTGTTTGATATCCTACCCCCCCCCCCCCCCCCCCCCTTAATACCAGAGGGTTCCTTCGACAAAGTAGCTGTCGCCAGTTTCTGTCATCTCTAAATCGGTTGCTTTAATTATCTCGAAACCAATGTCCAAAGACTGTAATTTCGCCGCATTTCAACTTCTGTTTGAAGTGAAAAGAGGGAAAGTAGAGGCGTATAACTTTATGTGAAGGTAAAGGAAAAGGGGCTGCAGGGTTTAATGATTTAAGGAAGACGATTCCCATTTTAAATGTAACTTACAAGACAGCGAGACAGTAAACAACTTAACAGGTGTTGCATAGAAACTAATCGAAGAAGCCTCTAGTAAAAGAATTGAAACTATTTCACTAATACAAAACGTAGAAAACAGAAATGGGCCAAACAAAGACAGAGACAGGTCTACAAACACAGCGATTAATAAATTACGCAGTGTAACCGTCTGCATCACTTTTCTGAGAAGAGAAAGTCAGCACCGATTTGACATACCTGCTTAGTTCCAGAAAATTGCTCGCCGAAAGCCTATGAGTAACTGTGTTACATGTGTGCCGTCTGTAAATCACACAGGCCCGTTACAGTCTTAGTTTACAAAAGACTGGCACTAAACTCCAGTAAATCGCTCCAGGGATACGTTATTAAACTGTAGGAGGTTGTGTACTGTAGGCCTCGTAACGCGGTCACAATCGAAATAGGAATCGACCTCGTACGATATGTTTCCCAGCGTGGCATTAACTTTATTTGCCCAGTGAACCTTCAGCTTGGCCATAACTGAGGTCAACGCCGGGTCGCACACTTTCTCTCTAATGAAGCCTCGGCGGCAGTAACCCATGAGCCATTCACAAGGAGATCGTTCGGATGGATCACCATTCGTGGACACACGCCCGAGATGGTCTGCTCTTACCTAATGGCTCCTTCATTACAACGAGAGAGCGACGAGTCAAAGGGTCGTGAAACGGCACTGGAAGAATATACTACAGTGTGTCCCAACAACCTGCGACTGCCTTCCACCTCCTACAGTTGGAAAATGACTGGTACTCAAGTCTGTGGGATGAGACGTGATTCCACTAACACATGCTACAGCAATCACTCAGCTCCGTTCCTACATACTAATCATGTAGACGCTGCCTAATATCATGGACGCTTTTGTTAGCCATCTCGATTTCGTGAATAGCTTACTGCTTTAGTCTCAACGTTCCAAGAGGTCACGTTCCGAATAGTGACAAGAAGCGCGTTTGTTCCTCCAGCTTACAACTCGCTCTGTGATTGTGATGGGCAAAATGGTACTTATGCGTAGCTGTACCGACAATATTTCTTCGCCCGAGCCTTTCGTGGGTAGGGGTAGGTGAGATATAAATCTGGCCTATAGTGCATCCTCCACTGCACATGATATAGTGGCTTGTGGAGTATAAATGTAGAAGCAGTCGCCTTCTCATAGGCATCAGTTACACAGAAGGAGTAACTCTTCTACCGTAGACAAGCACCTCGAAACTTGGTGCCACTTGCGGCTTTTACATACAAACATAACAGTACAGCGTTTAAGCGGATTCCGCTTTTTTCTGAAACGTGTTCACGTATTTACTGGAGTTAATCATCGACAGAGGTGGAGCACTAGTTAAGATACTTCATAAGTTTTGGGAAACTGTGACCAGCTATTTTAATTTTGTGGTTTTGTTAGGATAGCAGAGGATGACGTTCTTGTTCTCCGATCTGTGTGCAATTCCAGTTCGTACACCACCTCTAATAACTGCAAAGGGAAATTAAACTGTAATCTATCTACTTCACTCCGAACTGCTAATCTTCCAGGTAAATGCAAAGGGTGCAGTGTGTGTCCGTCGCCGTTCGTCTTCTACTTGTTAGATGGCCTGACGTAATCCTGCGCAGAGGACAATGCTCTTTTGAGAAACAAATTAGTAAGCAAACAATATGCAAACACGTTACCCAATGTTGACAACAAAGTAATAATCAGAGAATGTGAAGACGAGATGCAAAGGGTGTATATAAGCTACGTCCTTTTAAGATCAGTATATAGTTAAAAGATTTTAACAACGAGAACTTCTGGTGTTTCAAAAGTCTAATCAGGAAACATCGCGTTTCATTACCGCTTGAGCAACGCCAGGTACGAAATGTTAATACATATATTTATTTATTTATAGTATGTTAAGTGGAGACTTGTTATTTAAAAAGATTTTGTTTCTTTTCTTTCATGTCGAGCGTGGCAGCAAGTTGATCCAGTGGGGACTCCAGACGTGGCGGACGACGAGAGCTAACCACTAATGCATCGCAGTCGACGGCTGGCGGCTGGAAGAACCGTTGAAACATCATGCTGACCATTATTAAAATACGTTTTATGTTTTTTTTTATAAAATGAAAAGGAGTTCAAAGTTGAATGTGGAAGGATAAAGTTTGTAATTGGATGTCAATTGGTTGTCCACTGTTAATAAATCTTCGAGTTGGAAGTTGGAACAGTCAGTTGACTCTGTTTTTACGACATGCATCAGAAATATTACTTATGTGTGAGATATGCAAGTTTTATTAAAATTCAGACTTCTTGAAGAGGTTCTGGCAGGGTTTTGTCGAGAGTGTGGACGATCTTCAATGGTTGACTGGTTTGAAGTTTTAGTGGTAAGAGGTCGACACATATTGATATTTTGAAATTAATCGATACTGTGAAGTGTGTTAGGATTCTGTTTTGAAACTTTATCGGTGATTGTGGTCGGGAGGATCGGTTTTGAAGTGGAATATTTCGTTGAATGAGAACAGGATAGATTCTTTAGTGACATAAATTAATTATTTAAGGAAAAATCAGGAGAATTTCCATGTATTCCTGCAAAGATATCAAGGAGTGTCAATCCGCACAACGAATATATAGAAACTCTGTGACTTTGTTGAACGGTCAAAAAATGTTTTTTACGATAAAACTTGTCTACAACAGGGACTGGTGAATTTTGCTGCGTCTATCCTTATCTTCTACGTTGAACCTGCTACAGCTTAATGTTTAGCTTTATGGATTTTTCAAGTAACTTTGAAAGAACTTATAATTTGATCTGCGGCGGACCGTCGATATTGGGTACACGGTTAGGCTGTTGTGAAGCCTGTTGGTTTGCAGATTGCCTTTCTTTCCCCTGCTGCAGACATCGTTGCTGAGTTGCTGCGACAGGGTCGGCGGTTTAGAGCAAACAAAAGTAAAGGATTTCCCGAGAAATGATCAGACGAGGCGCGTACGCTAAACCGTGAACCAAGCGACTCATTTACAGTACTTCGGCTGCGACATTAATTGTGCTAAGGGTGCAAATAATGAAACTTTCGTCTAACAGACAATATGTGATAAAAGTGAGAGAACGCACAAAACAAAGAAAGAGACGCTACTAAAATTTTGTAATGCAAATGCGTTTCTTTCCGCGCACAGAACAGAAATTTGTGCCCCAAGAACAAAGGACATTAGGGAACCGGAAACATTAGAAACGTGGTTCGTCATATTTGTGGAAGTTATAGAGAAGATACAACAAGTAATATGTACACAAGTGCAAAACTAAGTGTAAAATACATAAGAGAAAAAGTTGAACAGAATAAAATTGAATGGAAGGAACATGTTCTGCTTGTGCTGGATGTTAGGATCGTGAAGCAAGCCTTACATTATAAACCTTCGGGAGAAGACCGGTGGGCAGGCTGTAGATATTATGGTAAGTCCGGAATGGTTTGTCTGACAACGGGTGTCTTCCGCATTGGACGTCAGATTTCTGAGTCAAGAATAAAATCTAGACGACTAACAACGCAGTGTCTTCGCAACACTGTGGGCGTCTCTCACCAGCGGTTAGCTTTCGAAACGAGTTTAACTGTTTCATTCTGAAAGTGACCGTAGTGAGAAATTTTTGTTTGCAGGTGTAATAATGGGGATGATAGAAAAATTGATTAATATTTGACTTAGTTTTCCAATCGGTCGTAGAATGAAATGTCAATAAGCTTTTCTGTTTATGTTGTTGAAATCCACCGCGAAACAAAAATGTACTATGCTATAATAATTTTTAAATGCAAAACGATACAAACGAACTGCGGGTGGGAAATAATCACTTTTTTGCATACAGTCTAGCTGTATTTACACATTTAGAAAGCTGAGCTCTTTGTCGTACATTCCATGTGTGAGCTTCAACCTCGAAAGGCAGAAGGAGGAAAAGGTACCTCGGAATGAGTCCTGGAAAAAAATTAACGTAGTTACACAGTCATAGAAACGATATAGATGAACGTAAGATGTGCAAAATTAATTTTTTTTTTTACTTGGAGGTTAATTACACAATTCTGATATTTGCACCGATGCTTTCCAACAAGAGTACGATAGACCACAGTGTTGCTGTTATACGTGATCACTGTGGTGTGCCCGTTCGTTAAATATGTTGTAGGCTGTTTATCTAAGGCATCAATTACGTCCCTTTTAGCGTATCAGTATCCTGCATCAGTCAGAACTAGATAACTGTGAAGCCATGTAAAACCTGCGTGACACGCTGTCTCATAGAAACACAGTAGTTTTCAATTTCAGTGGGATCCACAGACAATAGAAATTTCCTGAATGACAACAATGCGCCTCGATAGCTGTCGTAAGTTGGAGTTAAATATCCCATGTTTCACTCAGCATAGTTTCGGCTGTATAACCATTTTAAGTAAAATGAAATATTTTAAGTAAGTTTATGAAAACAATTCAGATGGACGTACTTGTGTTGCGGTCGAAACGTTGTTAAAATTTATTGGGTTTGCATGATTTTAAAACTAAAAGCATGACACCAAGCTTTCCTGTACCATCATCAACAATTTATTAATGGAACAGTGTAATACATAAAAACTATCACTGGTATCTGGGTTGGTTTCCGTCTTACTAATTTTATAAGAAACAACGGTAAAGCGCTTTTGACTGCTAATTTAAATGCAATTATCTCTATTTCAGACTTTGAAAATGCTTTTACAATACATTCTCTCTGTCATCTTCAAATTCTGGTGTAAGAGAAACGTGTTGGAATCTTTAACGTAAAAGCTGTAGACTAAACTACTTTGAAAAGTAAAACGCCAGAATTATTATATTCAGAAAACTGGCACTAAGCCGAATATCGCTTAAGATAAAGTAATATAACGAGGGAGATCCTCTAGATATCTACACTTAGTTTCACTTGGTTTGAATAATTAAAAGTCAAAACTGCTGAACGAATAACTGGTATAAACATGAACCATGGTTCTTGTTAGTGGTACGTTACGGTTCTTACGACAACATTATTAACACCTCGACTTATTACATGGCGGTAAACTAAGCCCCGTCCGAATAAGCCTCGGAAGGCCCAACGGTACCGACCGACCGCCATGTTATCTTCAACCGAAAGGCGTCACGGGATACGGATGGCTATGTGGTCAACGCATCATTTTCCCGGCCGTTGTCAGATTCGTGACCAGAATTACAAGTTGATGGCAATGATAAAAAATAGGAATAACTACAATACAATGAACAAAAATTGACTAGAAATTTATACTGCCGGAATAGTCCAAATTAAACAGCGCTAAATTCCGTGGACTAAGGAAAAGCATTAATTAATAGACTTCTCCATGGGCTAAGGAAAAGCGTTAATTAATAGTTTTCGGGTAAATAAAGAAAATTACGATCTGGACACGTGCCTATCATTCGAACATGTAAGTAATGAACTATTCGAGATCGCTGAAAAATGAAAGGCCAGATGTGAAGATAAACCACTGCAGGTAAACTATAGAAGAAACGTTTGTAGACAGAATTCTTTCTCAGATAATGACAAGTTCAGACATATATACGCCTTCTTCACATATTCATTTCCAAGTGAGCCAAAGCTTCCAGATGTAATGCAGGAAATGTTCTGAAAATTAAAAATAAGAAGAGAAGTTCCCAATTAGAGTTAGGGAATCAGTGCTGAAAAAAATACGTGACCAAGAAGCGGAACTCTTCCATGACCTTTGTCCACAAAGGAATGAAATCAAATGATCGTATGGCATTCATTGGCCGGGATATCCCCTTCAGTGTTCGGCCACCGTATTGCAAGTCTTTTTAGTTGACGCCACTTCGACGACTCGTGTGTCTATGATGATGAAAGACACACAACATCCAGTCCACTGACGGGAATCGAACCCGGGCTCCCCTGCGTGGTAGGCGGTGACGCTAACACTGCGCGACGGAGGTGGACTATCCACTACGAAAAACACGTAGTTAGTATACCGGGCAACATATTCATCTCAGTCTCAGGGAAAACAGCAATGAAATATGAGATACGAGAATAATTTTTAACATCTACAAAATCAAGTTAGAATTATAAAATTCAAGTTAAACGAGATCTGGTTATTAAAAGCAAGACAGCGCAATAATTTACGATAGTTAATTTTTTAGCATTTATGTCCAAGTGGTGATAATGGAAGTCAGAAACATGGTTAGAGGGTACTACAAGCAAAAGTTGTCGCTGAGGCTTATGTGCTAGATTGTCTTTGTAGAAAGTGATGACTTAAAACTGTAATCGTAGAATACATGACGCAAAGTTAGGGTAAAGACATATGAAACAAAGATAGAGACAATTACGAATAGCAGGTATACAATTGCTGTAACCGAAGAGGCACAGTAGCCTTTATGTTAAGTGGAAGCAGATATTTAACACTCATGCTACTGTAGCCTTTTGAAATCACAATGGTATAACAGATAAGAATATATAGTAAGCAGTAAAATGTTATAGTAAATAGTAATGGTGGTACATTTCTCGCTATTAGATTAAATTTTTTTTTCGTATATGTTACATATACTCAAACAAAGTACCAAAATAACACACATAAAACAAAATTATACAGTAAATGAAGAATCACAGTCTGAATGACAGTTTGTTTTATTAACGACTCCCTGTTCATCAAGTCTGGCGCCGGAAGGTGCAGTTTGTCAGCAGTGGTATGAGTAACATGAAACTAACCTCATACCTACCACTAATGACAGACTTCGTATTGTGGTGCCAGTCCTGATGATCTGGAGGCCATATCAAACAGTTTGTCGTTAAAAAAAGAAACTGTGATCCAGACGGTGGTTCTTCATTTGATACAACTGCGATTACGGTTCCTAACACGTGGCGTCAATTGCGCATTATACAAATTCGTAGTGAAGCCATAGAAGCATTTGATGAGAATTTGTATTTCTGATGGCTGAAGACAACGAATGGATGGGAAAGAAAAAGAAAAGATGGAGGTGATTAAAAACGACCAGGAGTGTTTCTGATAAACAGGAGTGTTCATATCTAATGTTCGGAAGTATCAGTACGTATTATGATTATTCACTTACAGAATTCAGGCACGGACTTTCAAGGCGAAAACCAGTCACAAACTTAAGACTGTTCACTCAGCAATTGAGAGATACATTCCAGGACACAGAAAGTAGGGCAGAAAAACATGGGACCACGGCTTAACCTACCCCTCAGGGCACAAGTGTCCGCAAGGGAGGGGATCAAGAGGGTCACGTGGACACAATGGAATCTGGAATACATAAGATTTTATTAATTACACAGTTCTCACACACTTCTAGAAGTGAGTGGATAACCGTCAATACTGTAGGACATAATAACTTTTTGAGTCTTCTGTAATGAAGCTGGTCAGTGGTTCAAACATGCTGTATAGTGAAGAAGATAATGCAGTCATTTAATTCACGTCATGATCCAATAAGATTTCTCATAAAATACCTTTTTCTTAAATCAGTGACATGACATTTACGTTTGTACCCACATAAAAGTGTAACAAGAAGAGTTATTTTAATTTAATATAATATACATATAATTTGATAGTACTACACACACCAAAAACGGTTTTGCATCACCCTGGCTCCCAGACCTCCTGTAGTCCAGACGTTGACGGTGGATATTGTATCAGGATGTCACTAAGCCCGCGCAAACCGTGCATGAGCAGCGCCTATTAGGCGATCAGTTTCATTCATTCCACCAGGAAGGAGGTACACGGCTCGAGTCATCTGTAGTTCAACCATGCCTAGACGGTCAACACCGCCGTTCGATCGCGTCAGCATTGTTACTTTGGGCCAGGAAGGGCTGTCAACAAGGGTGTCCAGGCGTCTCGGAGTGAGCCAAAGTGATGTTGTTCGGACACGGAGGAGGTACAGAGAGACAGGAACTGTCGATGACATACCTCGCTCAGGCCGCCCGTGGGCTACTACTGCAGTGTATGACCACTACCTCCGACAGGGCTTCACAACATACGTGCTCGCGGAGCAAGCTGTGAGCAGCAAGGCGCGAGCACTGAGCAGCGCGAGCACGCTACCCCCACTACCGGACCAGAGCGGAGAGTGGGGAGAGTCACGTGGGGTACATAACAGCTGCCGCCAGTCGATGTAAATCCACGGCCACTTGCAGGGATATCACTCACGAATTATTACTGCGACAAATAAAACAAATAAAGGAGAATGTACACGTGCCACATAATTTTATTAGCTTAGTGTATGCCTCTACCATCTGTAGATACCGAAACTAAGAATTCCAAGACAATCCTATATTTTCAACACTTTCTTCAACACTACTTAAAATATCACCTCTGGTTGTAGTGTTCTTCATGGCTACTACATCGAGGAGCTCCTCCCTCACCTGAAGATCTCTATTAACACCTCTAATAAATATGGCAAGCTGCGCTGTTCCAGTGATATCAACACTTTCGTCCAGAGCCAGAGAATACGCCATAAAATCTTTACATATATTTGCAAGCTGGCTCTGGACGTCGTCTGCCATGTCCTGTATGCGACGCATAATGGTCATGTTAGATAATGGCACAATCCGAAACTGTTCAACCTGAGATGGACACAAATGTTCCGCTGCAACTACCAAACATTCCTTTATTAAATCGCCATCAGTTAAGGGGCGCAGGGATTTTGCTAAAAGCAAAGTAATTTTGTAACCCACTCTGAGAGCTGCCTCAGTTGATTTTTCTTCGTCGTCCAGATCTTCTTCGGATAGCTTCCTTTTAAGTTTAATAACTTCCTGTGCACGATCTGGTCAATCACATTTTCCACGTCCGTAGTCTTTCGCGTGGTACGACATATAATGTCGCTGCAAATTAAATTTCGTAAAAGAATTCAGCGTTTTGTGACATACTAAACATTTTGCAACACCATCTTTTTCTGTAAACAGATACAATTCCCCCCAATGGGGGTTGAACTGCGAAAGCATGGTTGGGGTTACACAACGGCGACTTCACATGATTCTTAACCAGCGAAGTGACTGTTAAGAGCTGATCGTAGTACTTTAAACGTTACACAGTCGGCGCGAATTCAATAGGCATGCTGCGGCCCTATTCAAACGTGCGCGCGCTTTCCCCTCCCTCCCCTTCCTCCCTACTCCGCGACCTTGCACCTGCTCGCGAGCACGCGCCTGAGCAGACGCGAGTACTCGCGCTCAAAACCGGCCACTTGTTAAGCCCTGACCTACGAATTATGGCTTGGAGGGAACCTGACAGTAACGCCACCATGTTGAGCAATGCTTACCGTACAGCCACAGGACGTCGTGTTACGATTCAAACTGAGCCCAACAGGCTGCATGATGCGCAACTTCTCTCCCTACGTCCATGGCGAGATCCATCTTTGCAACCACGACACTATGCAGCACGGTACAGATGGGCCCAACAACATGCCGAATGGACCGCTCAGGATTACTATCACGTTCTCTTCACCGATTAGTGTCGCATATGTTTTCAACCAGACAATCGTCGGAGACATGTTTGGAAGCAACCCGGTCAGGCTGAACGCCTTAGACACGCTGTCCAGCGAGTGCATAAAGGTGGTAGTTCCCTCCTGTTTTGGTGTGAATGCCGTCCTCCGACCGATAGTGCAACCATATCGGCAGCATATTGGCAAGGCACTCTTCTTCATGGACTACAATTCGCTCCTCCATCGTGCACATCTTGTGAATGACTTCCTCCAGGATAATGAAATCACTCGACTAGAGTAGCCAGAATGTTCTCCAGACATGAACCCTATCGAACGTACCTGGGATAGATTGAAAAGGGCTCTTTATGGACGACGTGGCCCACCAACTACTCTGAGGGATCTACTCCGAGTCGCCGCTGAGCTGTGGGACAACCTGGACCGACAATGCCTTGATGAACTTGTGGATAGTATGCCACGATGAATACAGGCATGCATCAATGCAAGAAGACGTGGTACTGGGTATTAGAGGTACCAGTGTGTACAGCAATCTGGACCACCACCTCTGAAGGTCTCGCTGCATAGTGGTACAACATGCAATGTGTGGTTTTCATGAGCAATAAAAAGGGCGGAAATGATGTTTATGCTGATCTCTATTCCAATTTTCTGTACAGGTTCCGAAACTGTCGGAAATGAGGTGATGTAAAACTTTTTTTGGTGTGTGTATATTGTTTGTGTGTGTGTAACTAACATTGCCTGTTATTATTATTATTATTATTACTATTATCAACATAAATATTGGGTGTTGAAAAACTAACACTAGAAAATGTAAGTAAATAACGGACGAAGTATTTTGTTTTCGATGGATTTGATATCTATGACATGTAATATCTTTGGAGTTGTTGATTTGGGGGAAGATGTTACTTAATTCAGACGTGTTTGAGATGTGTGTGGGGGCATGATGACGTGTTGTGCTATACCGGATGTCATTATCAGCGAAATTTACAATAAAAAGGGAGAATAAAGGAAGTAGTCTGTTACATTTCATTTAACAGCGTACACAAAAAACAAAACTGGTATCCTAAAATCTGTTTCGTAAGTAGGAATATACCACCAGACGTACTGCGCCGTCAACAGCAACGAAATACAGTAGTGAACTGACATCGGACACCTGGCGAATAAAACAATAATTCCTTTCAGTATTAACTTACAAATGGTGGTTAAGAGTTCTAATACTATCCCTTTATATTTACTTTACAAGGCACTGAGGAGTAACTACGCAATTCAGATGACTGCGTCAGCTAGGCAGGTTTGCTAAATATTATTGTCATTATTTAGAATAAGTACGCATAGTATTATTGCAAGTTGGAACTTATAAGATTTAGTTCTTGTGGCATGATAGGTAACAAAACTGTTCAGCTCATTTACATCAACAATGGCAATTTTAGAGCCTTACCATTGCCCCCTCCCCCTATCAACGACTTGTTTCGATGTCTTCCATACGACTTTACTTTCCCTTTATGGAGAAATTCAAATGGAAGTCATAATCAGAATGAAACAGAGATGGGCAGTAGGATACGTAGGAGGGCCCACTGATGACCGGTAGACCAAGGTATTCTTTCCTAGATTCCGGAAGGTAAGAAAATTACAAGGCAAAGCCTGACGCAAGGTGAAGAGGTTAGCAAACATTCAGATGGAGATCTTACCAGCAGTGTAAATCAAGCAGTTGATAATGATAATGACGATGGTTCTGTGTGTGTGTGTGTGTGTGTGTGTGTGTGTCAGAATCTGCGCCTCATGTTCGAGTCGTCCTACACATTACAGTGGTCTTTTTCTTTTTCTTCTAAACTTCGCTCACAGATGTGTGCCCCGTAGATCTGTGTACCTAATCGCAGAAGTGTTGGTTTCCGGAGGTCTACCGCTAATGAAAGAGAGACACGGAAACAGGAAGTATCGGCGGCCAGCTGGGGCGATCGCTCTCATAACTGCATCCGCGCAACTGCTCGTTTTGTCATCGGGACGGTCGATCACATCGTCCCAAGCCTCAACCCCAGGAAGGGAAGAAGAGCCAACAGATGGCAGTTTGTAGAGCGCCTTAGTTTGGATCAAAATGCAAATGTCCTTGACAGATACTTTGTGCGGCGTGTCTCTAGCCTTTGTACAATTATTTCAGTTCTCATTTTACGTATTATTTACTCACAGTCCGGTGTTCAATACAACAAAATAAACTTCCAGGAAAATCTACTGGTTCTCGTAACCACTTGCAAATTTAACCGTGCCTCGACGACATCTTCTGTGTCGGGGAAATTATTTCTTTCAATTTGGATACTGAACATGATATTTGACTGTCAAAGAAAGAAAGCTGGTTCAGCAACCTTCAAAAATACTCTGTAATGCGAGGTAAAGTTTCATAGCAAGAGGGCTGTTTGACATTAACTTATACGAGTCTGTTTATCTGGTTTCACTGTTCAGTGATCACAATTTTAATTGTAACGCTTTAAATACGAAAACTTCCTTACATTTTCTTTTATAACTAAGGCAACCGACTTAGGAGTTTTTAAGATAATTTGTCTGTTAGAATATCAGGAGAATATCTACCATAAATGGGTTATTGACCTTGATTATCACTGGTACAATTAGTGACTTGTCAGATTGAAGAAATGGTCCATCGGACTTGTCAATGGACGTGTCAACGAAAACAAGCCTGAAAAGTATTTTCGACATTTTGTGACAACGCAGTTCGAACAAACAATATATAATTAGGAATCATTATAGATATAATTTGTAAGATTATCCCCAAGAGACATGTTGTGTTCATTACGTGGGCAACTAATTTAACGCCGGTCATACAGTATAACGAAATAAAACTGCTACCAGAAGCTAACGTCTGATCCACTCTGCTATCAGGGTGGCAGTATCTCATAAAAAAGGAATGAACTGAAATTAATGGTGGCTACGAAACTTGGCTTCGACATTCCGCTATAATTAATGCTGTAAATTGGCATAAATTGCCATGAGATTTTTAAGCTAACAAGAAGTTTTGCTTTTTCTACTGAGCTTTTGTCGTTTATCCTAGGATATCCGTTGATAGCTATCTGATTGCATTCCATGCTTAAATGCAGTCTACAAATTACGTCCGACTTCAGCTTCCAAAAAGAACCGAATTTATTTATTTATTCTTTTACTTTTTGCAGAAATATTCCCGCTCAGTAATTCGTAGGGCAAGAGACCTTGTTATCACCCTCAGCTGTACACATCACACGATTCTACAAACGTAAAGCTCCAAGTGTGTCAAATCACAATATGAAACTGACCAGAACGTGTCATTCTCGGTTACTGCTTCAGAAACTGCAATGGTATGTTAGCAAATTATAAGTTGCCCGATATAAGTCTACTGTGTTAAAGATGTTAATGTTTCAGAACATTCAAACATAATGTATCTATTAAATAGGTAAAAATATTTACAAACATATTTTACGCTAGAAATATTCAGAGGGAAAAATAAACAAATTAAATTGTAAATGAAAGTCAAATGTTAGACAACGTCTGAAAACAAGCAGTGTTCACATTAAGGATAAGTGCAAGCTTTGATAATAAAAACTCAAGAAGCTCAGTTTTGAAGCAACTCACAAATGAAACTTCCTGGCAGATTAAAACTGTGTGCCGGACCGAGACTCGAAATCGGGACCATTGCCTTTCCCGGGCAAGTTCTGCAAGTTTCGCAGGAGAGCTTCTGCAAAGTTTGGAAGGTAGGAGACGAGGTACTGGCAGAAGTAAAGCTGTGAGGACGGGGCGTGAGTCGTGCTTGGGTAGCTCAGCTGGTAGAGCACTTGCCCGCGAAAGGCAAAGGTCCCGAGTTGGAGTCTCTGTCCGGCACACAGTTTTAATCTTCCAGGAAGTTTCATATCAGCGCACACTCCGCTGCAGAGTGAAAATCTCATTCTGGGAACTCACAAATGCTTTATGACATTATAAATTATAGTAACCTACAATTCTCCGTCTTTAAGTATATTCTAGAAGCCACTGCACGGAGTATGGACGAGGGTACTTCGTTCCAACGTTGGTGATTTTACGTCTGTTATCATTCGCTCAATCAGCGAGAGAAAAGCCATTAATATGCGAGGGCTATTCCGAAAGTAAGGTCCGATCGGTCACGAAATGGAAACGACTATGAAAATCCGATAAAGCTTTGCACAGATGTGTTGGGTAGTGTCTCTAGTATAACCCCAGTTAGCATCACGTCGCTCTTCTCATTTCTGAGCTCGCAGTGAGTGCGTAAAGATGTCTAGAAAATAGTGTCTGCCGCCAAGTACGGGGGCCTGGTGAGAAATTTCCCCTGAAGCTATGCAGCTAACATTACATAACTGTCGTGCTGTTTCGTCTTCAAGACAATTCTCAGCCGCATTCTGCAGGGGCAATGAAGATGCTCCTGCATCGTTTTCAAATGGAAATGTGAGAGTACCCACAATACAGCCCGTAATTGTCTCCCTCTGAGTTTCAGCTCTGGTCACATGAACCGCTGGTTATGAAGACAACATTTCGGCACAAGACAACGAGCCGTAGGCCAGCGTAGAGAATTGGCGGAGAGCACTGGCGGCTGCCTTCTATAGCGAGGGTATGGGAAAGTTGGTACAACGCTACGATACACGTCTAAGTCGGGTCGGCGACTATGGAGATAAGTAGCTGCAAGGTGTATCTAACTGTTGCAAATAAAACATTTTTGATTTTTACCGTGGTTTCCATTTCGCGACCTATCGGACCTTACTTTCGGAATAGCCCTCGTACACAGACAAACGTCCTTGTTGGCGCTTCGCATATGTGGCTAATTCTGTGCGCTGTGAACTTTCGAGTCGTTCTGGTAGATGGCAGAACTATAGTACAGCGTCAAAGTGGCGTCTACATACGATTTACGTTACAAACAGCGTGCTGTTATTGAATTCTTGTGTGCTGAAAGAGAGACCATGGGAATATCCATAAACGTTTGTGTGCAGCGTATGGCGATACTGCAGTTTACAGGAGTACTGTTGGACGATGCGTCAAGATCGTTACAGGCTCAGGAAATGCAGAAACAGAGCTCCACGGTCAGCCACGCTCGGGACGTCCTGTCACAGCTACTGCTCCAGAGATGTTGAATCGTGCAGATGCCATTATTTTACCGACCATCTCTCTGGGCCGCTTACAGATACTCTACAGGGAGAACGTTTTGGAGACAACGAGAGTGTCATTCATTCATTATAAAGCATGGCTACGCCTACAGGACAGGCCGGCCGGGGTGGCCTAGCGGTTCTAGGAGCTACAGTCTGGAACCGCGCGACCGCTACGGTCGCAGGTTCGAATCCTGCCACGGGCATGGATGTCTGTGATGCCCTTTGGTTAGTTAGGTTTAAGTATTTCTAAGTTCTAGAGGACTATGTCCCATAGGGCCCAGAGCCATTTGAACCATTTGAACATACAGGACAAGAGCTTCTACCAGCACGGAACAGATGCTCTTCCACAACGTTGGCGTACGGCCGTAAAACGTGATGCAGACTACGTAGAAAAATATGACAAGGACATGACATGTTCATGTATACTGTCACCAAATTCCGATTCTTGACAACAAATATGTTCTGAGGGAATTACTTATTGAACGACCCTCGTACATCAACAGAGCGCGCTCGTGGAAGACAAATGGTTCAAACGGCTCTGAGCACTATGGGACTTAACATCTATGGTCATCAGTCCCCTAGAACGTAGAACTACTTAAACCTAACTAACCTAAGGACAGCACACAACACCCAGCCATCACGACTAGTGGAAGACATTTTTACTTAGCTGATGAAATTTAAACGGCTGAACAGGCTTTCATGGAACATCGCCGAAAACCAGTTTTCAAATAAAGTAAAAAATAAAAATAGACTGGCGGGTGAGAGGAAGATATGTGAACTCAAAATAAGCTGTCTCGCATATGCGGATGACTTAGTTGTGATGGCAGATTAGTTTGAAAGTTTGCAAAGTAATATTTCAGAGCTAGATCAGAAATGTAAGGACTATGGTATGAAGATTAGCATCTCCAAAACGAAAGTAATGTTAGTGTTAAAGATACATAAATGGATTGAGTGCCAAATAGGAGGAACAAAGTTAGAACGGATTGACGGTTTCAAGTACTTAGGATGCATATTGTCACAGGATGGCAACATAGTGAAAGAACTGGAAGCGAGGTGTAGCAAAGCTAATGCAGTGAGCGCTCAGATACGATCTACTCTCTTCTGCAAGAAGGAAGTCAGTACTAAAACTAAGTTATCTGTGCACCGTTTAATCTTTCGACCAACTTTGTTGTATGGGAGCGAAAGCTGGGTGGATTCAGGTTACCTTATCAACAAGGTTGAGGTTACGGATATGAAAGTAGCTAGGATGATTGCAGGTACTAGTAGATGGGAACAATGGCAGGAGGGTGTCCACAATGAGGAAATCAATGAAAAACTGTGAGTGAACTCTATAGATGTAGCAGTCAGGGTGAACAGGCTTAGGTTGCGGGGTCATCTTACACGCATGGGAGAAGCGTTATCATTGTGCCATGAGACTCATGGGTTAAGCAGTAGAGGGTAGGAGGAATCGGGGCAGACCAAGGAGAAGGTACCTGGATTCGGTTAAGAATGATTTTGAAGTAATAGGCTTAACATCAGAAGAGGCACCAATGTTAGCATTGAATAGGGGATCATGGAGGAATTTTATAAGGGGGACTATGCTCCGCCGGCCGGGGTGGCCGAGCAGTTCTAGGCGCCACAGTCTGGAACCGCGTGACTGCTACAGTCGCAGGTTCGAATCCTGCCTCGGACATGGATGTTGTGATGTCCTTAAGCTAGTTAGGTTTAAGTAGTTCTACGTTCTAGGGGACTGATGATCGCAGATGTTAAGTCCCATAGTGCTCAGAGCCATTTGAACCATTTGACTATGCTCCAGATTGAACGCTGAAAGGCATAATCAGTCTTAAACGATGATGATGATGATGATAAGAAATAAAAAAAAAAACTGCATTAGAATCGGACCTTTCTTTTGTGAGCTACGATGCCACAGAAAGATACACAGAGACACGTGTTAAACTTATAACATCCCTCTGTTTGCGCCGGGGCTTAAAAATTAATAACATACGGGAAATGAAATATTCAGACGCACGTGCCATCTCCAAGTTCTTCCCTAAGTTTGTCCTGTGTATCCTGCATGAGGTAAAACCCCAGTCCAACGTGCTTGGTCCAGATTTTCTGCGATTTTTAAAGAAAGAAAAGCTTTATACACATAATTCGCACTCTCCTTGTAGAATCATATGAACACTAGCTAAGACTCTAAGAATAGCTCTGAGATCTGAATATGGAGAAACCGGTAATGGAGACCCGATCTTCGCAAGTGCGCGCGAAGGCGGTACATATCTCGTTCGGTTTCTAAATTGCGGCGCGCCTCGCCGCTCGCTTGCGCCACATGCCTACACAAGGCTCGGCGGCCTGTGTGGAGCACAGGGACACCCTCCCGTAAATGGAGATCGGCGCGGCGGCCGGCACTGCAGGGCACTGCGCTATGTATGTGGGGCAGGCAGGCGCGCGCAGGTGTCCGCGAGCGCCAAAGCGCGCCGCCTGACCCCACGTGTCGGCGCGACCGCAACCTGCGCGAGGCGCGCCGGACAGGTATACAGTAGGTGCGTATAGGTAATGCCAGCGGAGCCGGCCGCGGGCGCCCGCCTGTCACGGCCGATATTGCGAGAAGGCGTCAGGAGCCGCGGGGGCCTGCAAGCACCACTTACTCGTTCCGCCTTGTGGACTTCGCAGCGGGTTGAGCGTCATACTACCGCCCGTCATACAACCACCCTCCGGATGTTCCATGTTGTTATTGTTGTGCCGGCCGGTGTGGCGGTTCTAGGCGCTTCAGAGTGGAACGGCGCTACCGCTACGGTCGCAGGTTCCAATCCAGGGGCCCTATTCTGTATCTTTCCGCCATTGTGCCGATCGTTTCGGTACTCAAGAGCACCGAACGGTCTAGAGATGGGCAAACTCGTTCATCCTTGGGAACTAGTTCACTGCTGATCGTTCTTTTTTGGGAACCATTCATTTTTACTCGTTCGACGTTCATTTGTGGTTGGTATATGGTTCTTATGAAAAACTGAAAACTAGTAGTGTAGGTGACTGAATGATGGAGAGCACCAAGAGGGGGCACTTGCCTCCACCCTGGAGTAGAGAGTTTTTATTCATTACAGGATTCTTACACACTTTTAGAAGTAATTTCTGTGATTCTGCAGAACCTCTCGTTTAGCCAACCTTAGCCTTGTGTGCCTGATTGCACTGAAATAATATAGGGCGTCGCACGGAAAACCGGCCCCGAGTACAGATTGCTCGCTAATGACAGACGATGTGTTGCTCGTTACGAGCAGATACAACAAACAGACAAACATGTAATAATTAGGCAGTGAAGAAATAACAACCTAATGCAAGCAACAATTGCGAAATAATCGATGACGATGTGTGGAGAGCTGTTTTCCAACTTAATAGACCCACAATTGTCTTGTATAAAATTCTTCGTTTCGACTTCCACTACATAGCTATGCTACGTTGTAAACAATAATCGTTTACACCCTATATATACGTCAAGTTGTTTCTGAGTTCGTAGGCGAAGTAGAGACTTTATGGAAGCATAAAATAAAATGTGGTTTTCTCATACTTCCGTCACACGCTTAGTAAAAATTAGCTTTTTATGTTGCATTATTGAAGTTAATACAGCAATAATAATAATAATTAAGTTCGCAGTAATAAATTTTTTGCTTTGAAAGCTCCTTCTGAACAAATGTTTTTGAGATAATATGTAAATACGATTTTATGGCAATCTATGTCTTTTCAAATGGACATGATACGCGAGCAAAAAACATGTTCTAAAATTCTACAACAGATCGACGTCAGAGATATAGGTCTATAGTTTTGCGCATCTGATCGACGACCCTTCTTGAAGACTGGGGCTACCTGTGCTCTTTTCCAATCATTTGGAACCTTCCGTTCCTCTAGAGACTTGCGGTACACGGCCGTTAGAAGGGGGGTGGGGGGCAAGTTCTTTCGCGTACTCTGTGTAGAATCGAATTGGTATCCCGTCAGATACAGTGGACTTTCCTCTATTGAGTGATTCCAGTTGCTTTTCTATTCCTTGGACACTTGTTTCGATGTCAGCCATTTTTTCGTTTGTGCGAGGATTTAGAGAAGGAACTGCAGTGCGGTCTTCCTCTGTGAAACAGCTTTGGAAGAAGGCGTTCAGTATTTCAGCTTTATGCGTGTCATCCTCTGTTTCAATGCCATCATCATCCCGGAGTGTCTGGATATGCTGTTTCGAACCACTTACTGATTTAACGTAAGACCAGAACTTCCTAGGATTTTCTGTCAAGTCGGTACATAGAATTACTTTCGAATTCACTGAACGCTTCACGCATAGCCCTCCTTACGCTAGCTTTGACATCGTTTACCTTCTGTTTATCTGAGAGGTTTTGGCTGCGTTTAAACTTGGAGTGAACCTCTCTTTGCTTTCGCAGTAGTTTCCTAACTTTGTTGTTGAACCACGGTGGGCTTTTCCCGTCCCTCACAGTTTTACTCGGCACGTACCTGTCTAAAACGCATTTTACGATTGCCTTGAACTTTTTCCATAAACACTCAACATTGTCAGTGTCGGAACAGAAATTTTCGTTTTGATCTGTTAGGTAGTCTGAAATCTGCCTTCTATTACTCTTGCTAAACAGATAAACCTTCTTCCCTTTTTTTTATATTCCTATTAACTTCCATATTCAGGGATGCTGAGGTCCAAGATGTTATCTCCACGAGACGGTTCCCTGTTTAATTGCTCGAGGTAATTTTCGGATAGTGCACTTAGTATAATGTCACTCGATGCTCTGTCCCTACCACCCGTCCTAAACATCTGAGTGTCCCAGTCTATATTTGGTAAATTGAAATCTCCACCTAAGACTATAACATGCTGAGAAAATTTATGTGAAATGTATTCCAAATTTTCTCTCAGTTGTTCTGCCACTAATGCTGCTGAGTCGGGAGGTCGGTAAAAGTAGCCAATTATTAACCTAGCTCGGCTGTTGAGTGTAACCTCCACCCATAATAATTCACAGGAACTATCCACTTCTACATCAGTACAGGATAAGCTACTACTAACAGCGACAAAAACGCCACCACCGGTTGCATGCAATCTATCCTTTCTAAACACCGTCTGTGCCTTTGTAAAAATTTCGGCAGAATTTATCTCTGGCTTCAGCCAGCTTCGTGTACCTATAACGATTTCAGCTTCGGTGCTTTCTATCAGCGCTTGAAGTTCCGGTACTTTACCGATGCAGCTTCGACAGTTTACAATTACAATACCGATTGCTACTTGGTCCCCGCATGTCCTGACTTTACCCCGCACCCTTTGCGGCTGTTGCCCTTTCTGTACTTGCCCGAGGCCATCTAACCTAGAAAACCGCCCAGTCCACGCCACACAACCCCTGCTACCCGTGTAGCCGCTTGCTGCGTGTAGTGGACTCCTTACCTATCCAGCGGAACCCGAAACCCCACCACCCTATGGCGCAAGTCGAGGAATCTGCAGCCCACACGGTCGCAGAACCGTCTCAGCCTATGACTCACACTCTCCACTCGGCTCTGTACCAAAGGTCCGCAGTCAGTCCTGTCGACGATGCTGCAGATGGTGAGCTCTGCTTTCATCCCGCTAGCGAGATTGGCAGTCTTCACCAAATCAGCCTCGCCGGAAGCCAGAGAGGATTTCCTCCGATCCATAGCGACACACTCATTGGTGCCGACATGAGCGACCACCTGCAGATGGGTGCACCCTGTACCCTTCATGGCATCCGGAAGGACCCTTTCCACATCTGGAATGACTCCCCCCGGTATGCACACGGAGTGCACATTGGTTTTCTTCCCCTCTCTTGCTGCCGTATCCCTAAGGGGCCCCATTACGCGCCTGACGTTGGAGCTCCCAACTACCAGTAATCCCACCCTCAGCGACCGCCCGGATCTTGCAGACTGAGGGTCACCCTCTGGAACAGGACAAGCAGCCATGTCCGGCCGAAGATCAGTATCAGCCGGAAACAGAGCCTGAAACCGGTTCGTCAGACAAACTGGAGAGGCCTTCCGTTCAGCCCTCCGGAAGGTCTTTCGCCCCCTGCCACACCTCGAGACGACCTCCCACTCTACCACAGGTGAGGGATCAGCCTCAATGTGGGCAGTATCCCGGACAGCCACAGTCGTAGTCCGATCGGGGGATGCGTGGGACGAGCTGGCCGTCCCCGACAAACCCCCATCCGGACCCCCACAGTGATGCCCATTGGCAACAGCCTCAAGCTGTGTGACCGAAGCCAACACTGCCTGAAGCTGAGAGCGAAGGGATGCCAACTCAGCCTGCATCTGACCACAGCAGTTGCAGTCCCTATCCATGCTAAAAACTGTTGTGCAAAGAACGTCTGAACTAATCTACAGAGAGCACAAACAAATAGACAAAAAATTTAAACGGTTATTAAAATACAAGATTGCCTAGTAAATGCACTAATGCTGCTACTTGCGCACTGCTGACACACTGCTCGGCGGCGGAAGGAGACTACGCGATTTTACACTATTCAAGTACTAAAATGCGATGCTACAACTCTCAAATACTATAATACGCCCGAAATTTATGAATTAAACAATGCAAGTACCAAAAACACGCAAAGAAATTAAGAATTAAACTATGTAACAAATAATTGAGCTAGGAGTATACGACTTTCTGCTGGCAGCTGCTTATCCTACGGCGGCAGGGAGCACACTGGCTGTGACCAACCGACACTGGCCGTTCAAAACAAAAACAGAAGACAGACGACTACGCGAATTTACACTATTCAGGTACTAAAACACGATGCTACAACTCTCAAATACTGTAATACGCTCGAAATTTATGAATTAGACAATGCAAGTACCAAAAACACGCAAAGAAATTAAGAATTAAACTATGTAACAAATAAGTGAGCTAGGAGTATACGACTTTCTGCTGGCAGCTGCTTATCCAACGGCGGCAGGGAGCACACTGCTTGCTGACAGTGGCGGCGGCTGCCAAAGTGGGGAATATGGATTCCTAAACATCAGGAATTACCACAGTGATACTACAAAAAATCATTAGGGATGCAGACAAATGGGAGCTATGAAAAAAGACATACCGACCACATCTTCAAAATTGAACACACTGTCTACAAACAAACGAGACCTTATCGACATAGAGTTAGACGACAGCGACAAAATGAGTTAACTCCAGATGAAGAATCCAGCACAGCGGACCCCTCTGACGCGAACAACAACGAGACAGACGAGGAATAACATGTATGAGGAAGGATCGGGAAGTAACGCATAATGTTTTTTTTCTCTCCTGGTACTGCAGCCCGAATGTCGAAATTTCACGACGATAGAATTTGAGGTTTGCGCTACAGTAGGTACTCTGTTTTCATGTGCAGCTCTAGCGAGAGAAACCTGAACTACGAAACAAACAAGGCGTGCATGTTACTGTCGTCAACTAGTGAAGAGCAGCCAAGTGTAGTTCGATAAGTTCGATATTTGTGGGCTAAAGGGCGTAAACAGAGTCAGATTAACTGGGTCATGCGTGGAGTGTATGGGGTCGAATGTATGGTCCACAGCAATGCATTCATCAATGATTAGCGAGTGAACCTTTGTGGTTCGCCCCGCTCCGGGTGGTAACAGCTTCAACCACCCAGAATGTTGGAGCCACTGAAGCAGCAATTCTGAAACACAGGCGTGTGCAGCTGCCAACGCTATCGCAGCAGATCAACATTTCCCATGGTGCGGTATAGATACTGTTAATGTCACGCTGAAATTCCGTGAAGTATGTGCTCGCTGCGCGCCTGAGGCCTGACAAGTGCCAGGAAGTGATGAAAGCTTGGATCACTTAACGCGTTACGCCACAGAAGAGCATGACTTTCGGAAAGGAATCGTTACTGGTGATGAGTCGTGGACGTGCTGCTACACGCCAGAAACCAAGTAAGCTTCTACGGAGTGGAAACATACTGGTTCCTCAGTACGAAAAAAATTCAAAGTGACTCAGTCTGCTAGGAAAGTGCTTGTGACAGGGTTCTGGGATATGCATGGTGTCTTCCTGGATGATTTTGCTGAACGACAACGGAATCACTGTTAATTCTGAAGCCTACATTAACGCTCTGGTTAAGATGCATCGTACTCTTAGTGACAAACGCCGCAATATTCGTGGTGACAGAGTCAAAACTCCTTCATTACAGTATTCCCCCACATGTTGCTTCTTCTGTTCGTACGAAAATCGCCTAATTTGTCCATACAGTCCATGCCTTGTACCGTCGTCGGACTTTCATCTGTTTGGTCCCATGAAGAAACTCCTCGCCGGCAACGCTTTGCAACAGATGTGAAAGTTCAATCAGCAGTTCGCAGATGCCAGTAACCAAACATACTTCTACGAATAGGATATACAGAAACTGATGGGACAAATGGGTTGAGAACGTTGTTGACTATACAGAAAAATAGGTGAAAGATGTAAGTTCATTAACGATTTTTTGTTTTGTTACCTATTAAACCTTCTGGTAAGAAAATTATTGTGCGCTTTTCCCTTGTCAATTCGCGGGAGGGGGGGGGGGGGGCACGTGGCAACGAGAGAGCGACCACAGGGTCGCAGGCTTTACACGAATGAGAATGCCATTCCGAGCCGTGCCACAGTTCACTTCCTGACTGGGCACAGCCCGTGTCCAGCGCAATTGCGGCGCACTTCGCTTCCTGGCAGCGGCGACTGGCAGTAATGGGAATACGGATCTCCTGAAACGAATGAAGCGACAAGTTTACTGTCACCGGTCACTATTTGCTTACGTCCACAACGCGTTTCAAGGATTTACACCTCCATCATCAGGTAGATTGGTATGTATTAATACGACATGTGTGTGTTGTGTTACGACTTTAGTTGACCTGTGGCACTGTAACATCTTATATGCGATGTATTACGACAGAGAAATGAGCCTGTGACCACTGGAAACAGTGTCACAGGTTGAGTAAAGTGGTAACATAACATACACATGTCCTGTTAATACACATAAATTCACCTGATGATGGAGGTTTAAACCTCTGGAACGTGTTGTGGATACAAATAAACAGTGACCGATGACAGTAAACGTATTTTTCTATTCAATATCAGTAACAGTCGCGGTAAAGGTTAACCTAAAATGTTCGCATTTGACGTGGATCTCCTGAAAATTTTGTTCTGTATTGTGAACTGTACAGCCATTGACACTTAACGCAGACACACTACAAGAACACTCGTGTATGCAGACAAATGTGAACGATTAAATAAACACACGGATCAAATCTCTGTAGTTGAAACACCATCTACGAACAAATGATACCATATCGACTTCGAGTTAGCGCAGAGATTTCCATGACATCTGTCTTGTCTGTTCTCTCATCAACTAACACTGTTCCTTATAACTTTCCTCAACCTGAACGCTCTTATCTGAACAACATTGTAGAAACAACCGTTCCTATCAGTGCAAAATCCTTTCGGTCCCATTCATCATTCAGCCACTTTCTGGAAGCCCCACTGAGTAGCAGGAACCCGACCCTGCATTATATTAGAGAAATGAATAACATCTCCAGCTACTAAAGCAACAATAAGTATTACCATTGTCCCTGTGCACTCTCATTACCCTCGTACAGCTTTCTTCGCACCCAGATCTTCCTCTTCTCGTGATAATTCTTAGCTGTTGCAGTATCCTTAAATTTCCTTTCCCCAAAATTCCCAATGTCAGATCTATCTCGTACATCTATAAATTCTTTTTATGACTGCCACTATCATTACTGTTATCATTGCCATTATTATTATTATTATTATTATTATACCATGATCACTGTTAGTGGCAGCAGCTGGAGTAGTAAAAGTACTGCTGGCATTAACTTAATTAATTCACAATCAGTATTATATACTCACATTGCCACTTCAGACGCTCAGATAAATTTATCATATTTATCATATTAACAATGTTATTTATTAGGAAACTATGACGTAAAAATGGTATTCTGTGTGTAAAAACCCTGGTCCAATGTAACAAAGGGCCTGTCGGCTCTAATCAGATTAGATTGAATAAATAAAACAAATATGTAACACTTACACGACATGCACGACACAAATTTTAATAGAAACCTGTTATTAGATTATATAGCGTAGTTCGTGGGCGGTTGTTGTACCGGGCGGCATGTAAAACATGTTTTCATACCTGTGTTACACTACATTAGCGTAGAAAAATGCAGCACAAGAACTCCAAAGAATTAACACAACCACAGCTACGAGACAAAAATAACAACACACACAACACACGATTCTAAATATAGAAACGGGAACAAACAGATAGAATAGAAACCTGTCAATAGATTAAATAGAATATATTGCAGCCGGTTGTCTCAGCAGGTGCCTTGTTAAACCTGTGATTTTTTTAGATTACCACAGGATAATGTAATATAACTAATCTAGCTACTTAATACATATACAGTACATAAACGCTAACCAAACTTAGATATTAGAACAGTTATGTGAGAGAGAAGAATCGACTCGTAACATTCGAGACTTGAATAATCACTAACAATGTGATGCACTGCCAGGGACGTCAGGCTAGTGGATACATTCCGAGACCTGCTCCATAAGCAGTGCCACGTAATGGACAACTTTTTCCAACACTACTCTTCCTTGACTTCCTTTCATTTACCTCTTGAAAATAAAAGTTTTTATAATTTTCCGTTTTAGAACTATGTGTAGAACTATGACTCATATGACGCAGGACAAAAGATCTGCACACAGCCTCATCTCCACTCGGTGTTGCACCGACAATGGTGCCCGCGGCCTCAGCTGCGTAGTCATATGTCGCTACGCAGTGGGTGGCCTGGACACATTGGCTAAGTGGCTTGAGTAGAGCGCTACCGCCCACAAAAAATTTGTAATATGGCGGGCCCTAGTTGGCTAAATGCAGTATTGAAAAATAAATAAATAAAAAATAAATAAAACTTGCAGCCTTCTCATACTTAGCCACAGACCACTTGGAAGATTATTGCTACGACGCAACAAAATAAGATGACGTGCATACCGATCATGCCAACTAGCTACGAACTGCCACGCAGGATCTGGTCGATTCGTAATAGAATAAGAACCAAAACTTGTGTCTGCTGTCTTCTTAAATAGACCTAGTGCTGGCTCCCAAACCTTCGAGAGAATATATTGTAAATTTGACATAAATTCACGCAGGATGAGTGCAACCATGCTGCAGATTGATATGAGTGCTGCAAAATTGCAGCCGTCCGTGGTGGCCGAGCGGTTCTAGGCGCTTCAGTCTGGAACCGCGCGACTGCTACGGTCGCAGGTTCGAATCCTGCCTCGGGTATGGATATGTGTGATGTACTTAGGTTAGTTAGGTTTAAGTAGTTCTAAGTTCTAGGGGACTGATGACCTCAGCTGTTAAGTCCCATAGTGCTCAGAGCCATTTGAACCATTTTTTTTGCAACATTGCTGAACTTGTCTGTAAATAGAATGCCACTATTTAAAGAACCGATGGTTGGCGCGTTTCGGAGGTACCCATCATCAGATACTCATGAGCATCTAGGTATTAACATGCACAAGGACATGTTGTAACCATGTAGCAATTTCAATGACAGCTGTATCAGTTACAATAATCTTTTATGGATCTGAATACCTAGATGATCATGGGTATCTGGTGATGGATATCTTCCGAAACGCATCAAATAAAGTCATTGGTTTGGTATTTCATTTAGCAAACCATTCACAAATTTTGCTGCACTCATATTAATTTGGTTAAATTACAGAATCGTCTGTTTTATATGACTGTCCCTGTTGCGTATTCCGATGGTCTCTCTAACGACCTCGGACCACGAAAGCGAAACCTGGTGCGTTCGCATCCCATACCATGAGTCTTGTACAAACAATGCTCTTCTACTGCGGACTTCTTAGGGTACATCTGTCGAGTGTAACGCTGATGATTTCGGCAGCGATCTTCGATGATTTGTACTGTTTGTTCAACACTTGTCTTGCCACATTGGTACAGAATCCAGCATACGCCAGCCTTCCATAAACCGAGGTCCTCTTTCACACTACCCAGTAACGCCCACGTTTTATTGGAATTGCAGATGACGGCTATTATTCGGTGATATTTTAGTATGCACCCAAGTTTTCCTGATAGCACTCCTGTTTATGGTATAAAGGTTGTGGCTGCCTATTTCTCCTTAACTTTGTCTGTTTCCATAGGTTTTACTGTAGTTATAGAGCGTGGAGAGCACTTTGCCATTTTAAGTAACTGTGCTTATGAAGCACCGTTCCCGCGGGATACTCTCTCTGTATGAAACGGTGCACTCCTGTGTACTATAATTTCCAGCACACACTTCCCCTGCGCAGATACAGACCAGTGTGCTTTTTATTTCGATGTCCACAATGAGACTCCAACTTTTTAATATCCTATATCTTTCTCATTTCAGATGGTGGACCTGTGAATCCTGAAGGGGCAGGCAGAGCAATTCAACAAGTTTGTGGTGTGCAAATTTGATACGCCAAGTGGCCGTAGTGGAGCTGCAATCAATTGTTTTAGCAAAATGGAGGATATGAAGGAGCGTGCACAAGTGGTCTGGTGGTATGCAGAGACAAAATCGGCGACCGAAGTGCAAAGAAACTTTCGTCGAGTTTACAACAAAGCGCCCCTGTCGTTTAAGACTATAAAGAAGTGGTATGATCAGTTTTTGGCTACTGGGAGTGTTGCGAAAGGGCATGGTGGTGGTAAGCCTGGGATCAGCGAACATCATGTGGAACAAGTGCGGCAGTCATTCGAACAAAGTCCACAGAAGTCAGTGCGACAGGCAGCACGAGAACTTCGTATGAAACGTTCAACAGTGCACAAAGTGCTTCATCAGCGATTACGTTTGTAGGCATATAAAGTGCATGTTGCGCAAGAAATCAAGCCTGATGATCGACCAAAGCGAGTAGAATTTGCATGTGTCATGTTAGATCGCATTGCCGCGGACGAGGCATTTTTATCACGCGTGATGTTTACTGACGAGGCCACCTTTCACGTGTCAGGGGTAGTCAATCGTCACAATGTGCGCATCTGGGGCTCCGAAAATCCACATGCAGCTAGGGAACACATGCGCGACAGTCCGAAAGTTAAGGTGTGGTGTGGTTTGATGATAAAGTGCATTGTTGGGCCGACTTTGGATGGAACCATCTACCTGGACATGTTGGAACAATTTGCCGTGCCACAGATAACAGACCTGCAGCCAAATGTGATGTTTCAATAGGACGGTGCACAACCCCATTGGAGCCTTGATACCCGAAAATTTTTAAATGACACATTCCCGCAACGATGGATTGAAAGTGGTCCAATTCCTTGGCCGCCACGTTCGCCCGACATAACCCCCATCGATTTTTTCTTGTGGGGTTATGTGAAAGGCCGAGTATACGCTACACCAGTAAAGGACCTGCAAGACTTGAAACAGCGCATAAGAATTGTCATCAACTCTGACACAGAACAGATGCTCCTCAACACATGGCATGAAATCGATTGTAGACTTGATATTCTTCGCGCTACCCGTGGCGCCCATGTTCAAGTCCACTGAACCGTCCACCTGTGTATGAAAACTTGATGAGCTGCTGTATGATTTCCCTGTATTTGTTCGTCAATAAATTGTGTTTCCTCTCAGATATAATGAGTTCAAATGTTGGAGTCTCATTGTGGACACCCTGCATGACGTGAGCCAAGGTGCCATCCGCTATTTTCTTGACTATGGCGTCCGGGAATGGTAGTCTTCCCTTTGCCTCTGCCTCTACAGTTGGAATGTATGCAGTTTACAGGTACGAGGAAGTCGTGGAGTTCGTCTCTTCCCCAAAGCCAGGTGGAACAGTCGTCCAAATAACGGAAAGAGCAAGTAAGTTACCATCTGGATGACTCCAGGGTTTCTTCCTCAAAGTCTCCATATATACCCAGCAAACACAACGAGCTGGCGGCCAGAGATTGTGGAGTGCCTAAATCCACTGTGACGCAGCCGGAGCTCCCTGCCGCTGTGGTCGACGTAATCGCATCTTTGGCCTATGGCGTGTGGAGCGACCCACGTGGGGATGGCATATAAGTTGACTGTATGCCCCCAGGAACTCAGTTTTTCAGAGTACTTGATGAAAGTGGCATGTCTCATTATCGATATATTGTGCCTTCTGAACGCTATGAATTTCCACTGTACCCGTGGAATGTTTCTGTCATTTCCCATACTCAATACTACAGGAACTCCAACGTTACGTGGATTAAGAAGCCTCTCAGGGAAACAGCAGGCAGGGCGCGAAAGAATGCCCGTGTCTACTTGATATGTTTGCTGGGGGGCCTCGTCCGAGATGTGAAGGGGGCCGTGCCGACAGCTGTCGAGAGCACTGGGTGCAGCTGGATGCAAATGATGGCACATATAGCCACGAATGACACCTATCTCTTGGGTCCCGGGGTTTTCCTCATTTTCTTTCGGTGGGTGGCGGATTTGATGCTGACTGCAAGCCAAGGTCGGTATTTTAATCTTCTACCAAGTGCGATCTTGGGACTCTGGTAAGGAGCAGAGTGGGAGGTTTAAACCAGATTCAGACAATTCTGCGACGGTATCGGGTGCGAATTTCTCGACTTCCGCTGTCGAATGAGGAATTGTAGGGTTCCCCTTAACAGGTCAGGCGTCCACTACGAAAAGGAAGCGGCTACTAGGGTAACAGCGTATGTGTAGCTTGCACATGAATTAGATTAGAGGAACACCCTCTTCGAAAGACGTCAATTGCATACTGAAATCGAAGATACATCGGCCACATTGTTGTCATAGAATGACGTCCTTGCAGATCGGCTACAGAAAAGGTTTATACACTCCTGGAAATGGAAACTAGAACACATTGACACCGGTGTGTCAGACCCACCATACTTGCTCCGGACACTGCGAGAGGGCTGTACAATCAATGATCACACGCACGGCACAGCGGACACACCAGGAATCGCGGTGTTGGCCGTCGAATGGCGCTAGCTGCGCAGCATTTGTGCACCGCCGCCGTCAGTGTCAGCCAGTTTGCCGTGGCATACGGAGCTCCATCGCAGTCTTTAACACTGGTAGCATGCCGCGACAGCGTGGACGTGAACCGTATGTGCAGTTGACGGACTTTGAGCGAGGGCGTATAGTGGGCATGCGGGAGGCCGGGTGGACGTACCGCCGAATTGCTCAACACGTGGGGCGTGAGGTCTCCACAGTACATCGATGTTGTCGCCAGTGGTCGGCGGAAGGTGCACGTGCCCGTCGACCTGGGACCGGACCGCAGCGACGCACGGATGCACGCGAAGACCGTAGGATCCTACGCAGTGCCGTAGGGGACCGCACCGCCACTTCCCAGCAAATTAGGGACAATGTTGCTCCTGGGGTATCGGCGAGGACCATTCGCAACCGTCTCCATGAAGCTGGGCTACGGTCCCGCACACCGTTAGGCCGTCTTCCGCTCACGCCCCAACATCGTGCAGCCCGCCTCCAGTGGTGTCGCGACAGGCGTGAAGGGAGGGACGAATGGAGACGTGTCGTCTTCAGCGATGAGAGTCGCTTCTGCCTTGGTGCCAATGATGGTCGTATGCGTGTTTGGCGCCGTGCAGGTGAGCGCCACAATCAGGACTGCATACGACCGAGGCACACATGGCCAACACCCGGCATCATGGTGTGGGGAGCGATCTCCTACACTGGCCGTACACCACTGGTGATCGTCGAGGGGACACTGAATAGTGCACGGTACATCCAAACCGTCATCGAACCCATCGTTCTACCATTCCTAGACCGGCAAGGGAACTTGCTGTTCCAACAGGACAATGCACGTCCGCATGTATCCCGTGCCACCCAACGTGCTCTAGAAGGTGTAAGTCAACTACCCTGGCCAGCAAGATATCCGGATCTGTCCCCCATTGAGCATGTTTGGGACTGGATGAAGCGTCGTCTCACGCGGTCTGCACGTCCAGCACGAACGCTGGTCCAACTGAGGCGCCAGGTGGAAATGGCATGGCAAGCCGTTCCACAGGACTACATCCAGCATCTCTACGATCGTCTACATGGGAGAATAGCAGCCTGCATTGCTGCGAAAGGTGGATATACACTGTACTAGTGCCGACATTGTGCATGCTCTGTTGCCTGTGTCTATGTGCCTGTGGTTCTGTCAGTGTGATCATGTGATGTATCTGACCCCAGGAATGTGTCAATAAAGTTTCCCCTTCCTGGGACAATGAATTCACGGTGTTCTTATTTCAATTTCCAGGAGTGTATTAATAAACTGCAGGAGCATCCATGGTAAAGACCCAGAATTGCTATCGCTCGTCGTACGTGATAAAGCCAAGATAATCAGAGGAACAGATAGTCGTCTGAAAGCGGAAATGAATAACTGTTGTTGTTGTTGTTGTGGTCTTCAGTCCTGAGACTGGTTTGATGCAGCTCTCCATGCTACTCTATCCTGTGCAAGCTTCTTCATCTCCCACAACTTACTGCAACCTGCATCCTTCTGAATCTGCTTAGTGTATTCATCTCTTGGTCTCCCTCTACAATTTTTACCCTCCACGCTGCCCCCCAATGCTAAATTTGTGATCCCCTGATGCCTCAGAACATGTCCTACCTACCGGTCCCTTCTTCTTGTCAAGTTGTGCCACAAACTCCTCATCTCCCCAATTCTGTTCAATACCTCCTCATTAGTTATGTGATCTACCCACCTTATCTTCAGCATTCTTCTGTAGCACCACATTTCGAAAGCTTCTATTCTCTTCTTGTCCAAACTGGTTATCGTCCATGTTTCACTTCCATACATGGCTACACTCCATACAAATACTTTCAGAAACGACTTCCTGACACTTAAATCTATACTCGATGTTAACAAATTTCTCTTCTTCAGAAACGATTTCCTTGCCATTGCCAGTCTACATTTTATATCCTCTCTACTTCGACCATCATCAGTTATTTTACTCCCTAAATACCAAAACTCCTTTACTACTTTTAAGTGTCTCATTTCCTAATCTAATCCCATCACCATCACCCGATTTAATTTGACTACATTCTATTATCCTCGTTTTGCTTTTGTTGGTGTTCATCTTATATCCTCCTTTCAAGACACTGTCCATTCCGTTCAACTGCTCTTCCAAGTCCTTTGCTGTCTCTGACAGAATTACAATGTCATCGGCGAACCTCAAAGTTTTTACTTCTTCTCCATGAATTTTAATACCTACTCCGAATTTTTCTTTTGTTTCCGTTACTGCTTGCTCAATATACAGATTGAATAACATCGGGGAGAGGCTACAACCCTGTCTCACTCCTTTCCCAACCACTGCTTCCCTTTCATGCCCCTCGACTCTTATAACTGCCATCTGGTTTCTGTGCAAATTGTAAATAGCCTTTCGCTCCCTGTATTTTACCCCTGCCACCTTCAGAATTTGAAAGAGAGTATTCCAGTTAACGTTGTCAAAAGCTTTCTCTAAGTCTACAATGAGTAGGCTTCCGCGGGCATTCTCGATGTCAGTGAAATTCTTCTGAGCTGTTGACCGCATTGACAGTACATAAAACTGTCCGACGTTTAGGCCACTATTCCAAGTGGCATTCCTCAGGGCTGTTTGGCTGAGCTCCACTACAAAAATCAATAATGATTGCGCAGACACAAATTTTGCGGAAGTCAGTTCTCTCTGTTTCTCCATGAGATCATAGCGCTGTAGAAAATGGCATTCAGTTTCATGTAGTGTTCCTTTAGTTCAGGAAAGCGTTTGATACCCTCCCACACTGCCGTTTAGTTAAAAAACTATCAGCCTACCGAGTATTGATTCAGATTTGCGTCTGGATTGAAGACTTTCTTGCACATAGAACACTCAATACGTCGCTTTTAACGGAACAAAAATCAATCGTTAACGGAACAAAAATCAATATATGTCGTGCTACCTGTAATCCCATTGTGCTCAGAGCCAATTGATGATACCTGTAATTCCCAGAGTACTTCAAGGAAGCGTGATAGGACCATTGCTGTTTACAACGTATATACATGATTACATTACATTAATACACTTGTTCCACGACATTTCGTAATGATATGGAACGTGTAAATTCTTTCCTACTTCATTCCTAAAAATTTGTATATATACTACTTCATGTCTAAAAATCAATCTGTTGAGTGGCAGCATAATTCACCCCTTTCTATGCCAAAGTTAGATTTAAGCCAGGAAAGTGAAGATCCTTTCCTCTGGTGTTGCAGCTATGCACATCGCTATTATTTTTGAATTGGGATGGGATATTAATTAAAAAATTTCGTAAGTGAATATATATATTGCGAAGGTACTGTGAATATCACAAGTTCCTTAAATAAATGTCTGCAAGGTAACCTTGACTGGGCTATTATTCTGATTACAGGCTTTAGTGCAATGAATAATTTTTCTCTTAATGTGAATTACCCCAAAATATGACGCCATATGGAAGCAGTGATTGACAACAGGCGCTATAGGCTTACTGATATGTTTATCACCCTAATTGCATAAGTAGCTGAACTAAAAGAGTTCAGAACAGATTACCTGGAGCAAGAGTATCGGCATTGGAAGAAGGCGAAATGGACATGCTTTTCGGTGCAAAAGAATACTTGAGTAACAAACGATTGTTGCGAGCTGACTTCCGACGAATCTTCTCATTGGAAACGCCAGAGCAGACTTCCAGCCGAAAAGCAGAGGCACGTTTTTGTTTGGCGGAGTGATGAGAATGTTGGAGAGGAAATGAAACCTAGCAGAAAATCTTCTGAAAGGTGACTGTCTGGCATATTCATGACACATGTAGCGGGAGCCAATGTTTTTTTAACGCCCACATGAGCGCAACCGTAGACGCTGTGTATCCAGAAAGGAGCAGAGACTAACGTGAGCAATGACTTCCCTCTGGGGACTGCTCGAGAACACTTCCCTCCTGGAAGCGCCTGAAGACAATTCCCACCAAGGTTCAAGCTGCAGACTTTCCTGGCGAGAGAATCCTGCAGTTAGATTTTGAGAAATGTTGCTGTTGATACAGGGAGCTCGTGAAGTCGTTTTCCATGACAGAGTTATTATTCTGATAACTCGAGTGACGATTCTTCAGCTCTCTGTGGAGTCTGCCACACACTGAAGTGCTTCTTTAGGTGAGAATATCTGAGATGAATTTCTGTTCCTGGCTAGTGAGCAAACGGAAATCTTGACTCGTGTTCTGTCTTGTACTGATGTAATTTCAGTCCTAGGAGTTTGCGGACGGCATAGTGCGTCCGCTGTGAAAGCAGAGAATTGCAGGAACGCCACGTACAGTCGTGGACAAAACGAGCGAGACCCCTCGCCTTTTCGTTATACTGATCCGCACGGCTTTAAAGTCTGCTACACAGCATAACAGGCAAGGCGACGAAGTGCTACCAACATAATATGCACAGGCGTGAAATTGACAAACTATCTGAACTTTTTTAGACTGTTTTCCATAATTTGTAAGACTATATTAATGCTGATTAGTGTGTTAAATACAACACGTAAATATAAGACAGAACTGAAAGAACAAACGCTAATTGGTATGAACTGGACAAATAAAAATGAATTTCAACTTATCGAGATGACTTAACTGTTTCAGTAAGACAAAGAACCCCAGATCGTTACGAAGTAGCAAAATATTATCCGCATTCGGCCGCGAAACGGTCTGTGTCAACGTTCAGACCAGTCATACTGGATTACCGTTGCTGACCTACCATGAAAGTGGGCAAATTTAGCAATGCGTGAAGATTCATAACGAAATTCACTTAAACATCATTCAGTGCCACACTTAAGTCAATTCCATTATTGACAGAAGCGGAAAAAGTAGGCAGTATCATGTATGAAATTCTACAAGAGTGTCATATTGACATCCACAGGGCGCCGGTACAGAATAAAGGTAGCGATAAAACGTATTGGGTGCGCGAGAATTTCTTAAAATTGCTTTACTGATATTCTACCTGCCTCCATAGAGATTAGAACCGAAAACAAACCAGACCTTCCTTTCACTATGCTAGCAGACAACCTAGGCAAACAGCCCTCTATTATTACCCCAGACATGAACAAGCAGGCAATTTCGAAATGAAAATCTGCAGTTTCTGTTGCATAGAGCTTTCTGGACTCAAAAACATGAATTTTCTTCCTTTATGTCACCGCTTATGTGACAATCATTCGGGATGATTATCGAAATAACAAATTACTGTTATTAGAGAGTAAATTTTGTAGGATAATTCTGAACTACCCCAGGAAATAAACGGCTACATAGCTGCCAAACGTATTCTGCATTGTTTCGAATTCTCCACTAGACTCGCCACAGCCAGAAAACGTTCATTAGCAGAAGTGTTTCTTAAGCTAGCTAGCAATGAGAATGTTCGCAGTTCTAAAACGCGGTGGCATTAATACTGAGATGTGAATTACCACGTGTATAGGCAAATGGATTCTATTTGCATTCCTGTAAACGTGATTTGGATCGAAAACGTAGCTACGATTAATATGCTTATGTATCGACAGCAACTAGAACATTTCGAATAAAGAGTAGCGGGTGTTATTTATGCGGCCCTCATCTTCAGTGTTTTCATTGTTAGGATTTCGTCACCTAAACCGGTAAAAACGGAACCCTACTAGTCTCACTTTCTTGACCGTCTATCGGTCTACCCAACCCTTAAAACCAGTTTACCTCCAGAACGGGTGGACATAATAAGCGGAAATGTATCGCACTTCTTACGGTAACCGGTCCCTTGCTGGTGTAAAAAAGTGAGCTTCTACGTCAACGCAATCTAAAGATACGACGGTTTATGTAAAGAAAATTTACGCGAAAGGTCAAAAAATGGCTTCAAGAACTATGCGACCTAACTGCTTAGGTCATCAGCCCCTAGACCTAGAAATACTTAAACCTAGCTAGCCTAAGGGCATCACAGACATCTATGCCCGAGGTAGAATTCCAACCTGCGACTGAAGCAGCCGTGCGGTTCGTCACTGAAGCGCCTGGAACCGCTCGGCCACCGCAACGCGGCGAAACCCTACTCACCTCATGTATAATGATAATATATACTGTCTAGTGAGGATAAACTGTATTCGCCAGCAACTCAGATCGTTTGATCACGGAACTTTTACGAAGCTACATTCAAACTTCGTCGAAGTCGTCTGCAATATCCATTAGAAACACCCTAGGAACTTCGTATGCGATATCCACTTCTGAAGACGCTGGCAGATACTGCAGTACTATAACAAGTAGGTGAGAATTTATTGTTACTGGTCCACGCATGACACTTTATTTCAATATCAATTTAACGCGCCTAGGTGTTTGTATATGCCTGAAACTATTGAACAAAAAGTAAATAAACAACAAACGAGCCGGCCGCGGTGGTCTCGCGGTTCTCGGCGCGCAGTCCGGAACCGTACGACTGCTACGGTCGCTGGTTCGAATCCTGCCTGGGGCATGGATGTGTGTGATGTCCTTAGGTTAGTTAGGTTTAAGTAGTTCTAAGTTCTAGGGGACTTATGACCACAGCAGTTGAGTCCCATAGTGCTCAGAGGCATTTGAACCATTTTGAAACAGCAAACAACTTCGATGTTTAAATCAAATGAAAGTCACATGTCGTAATTAAAACATAATTTCGTCGTTACATCTACATGACTACATCAACAGGATTTCTTGGCAATCCGGACTTACGTGCCTGGCAGAAGGTTAGGGTTATTTCTCTACCGTCCCACTCATTAACAGTGTGCGGGAAAAAGGACCACTTAAATCTTTTCTTGCGAGCCTTGAATTACATTATTACTATGGTTTCTTCCTGTGTAAGTTCCCGAGGAAATACCCCGATCGTGCTGAAACTTCGCTCAGTGAAAGCGGGGACAAAATAAGCGAACACGTGTCTCGGCTTATCTGCTTACACTCTACCGCTTCTGAGAAAACGACGGTCAAAGTTTTCAATGCGCTGTTACTATAGTGTAGACACCTCTTAGCGGGTAAGCATTCAACTGGAGCGGTGGCTCTGCGGCTACCATAGCGATTTCTGAACTTTGCGCTGCGAGTTCGAAACCCGGTTTTTCCTTTTTTCCTCCCTCACTCTCTGAATTATCTACGAATGTTTATTCCAATTTATGTTGAAACACTGTTGTCGTTATTCGTCAGTTAATTTACTGTGTAAAGAAATAAGTTAAAAAGGGAACACATAGTGCGTAGTGGGGCGATCACTCTGTTGTAGAAATAATGCAGAAGCCAAGATCGCTTAAATACTGTCTACTGGATAACCGGTTTCAACACACTAAAGGTGCCATCATCGGATCTGAATGTAGATTAACATTTATAAAATATTTGGTTATAACGATACATGAGGCAGCCCAGATGATGTTAGATCAGCTTGTCTCATTCGTTTATTACTTTTTAATTCATTAATTACACATAAAGTTAATTGGCGAATAATGACAGCATTATTCAACATAAATTAGAAAAAATCTTTCGTAGATAATTCTGATAGAGAGGCAGGAAAATAAAATAATTAAAAAACCCAATATGGTATCGAACACGGGAATCAATGTTAAGAAGGAACGACGGTAGCCACTGAGCCACCGCTTCAATTGCGTTCTCGGCTGCAGAAGGTATCTACACTAGAGCAACAGCGCGTTGATAACTTTGACCGTCGTTTTCTCGGAAACGGTCGAGTGTCTGCAGATAAGCCGAAACACATGTTCGCTTATTTTGTCCTCTCCTTCACTGAGCAAAGTTTCGGGACAATCAGCCTATGACATTTGGCGAGTTCCCCTCGCTCGTCGAGTCGCTTCTTACGCCCGGCGAGAATTATGTATGCCTCCGAGTAAACTGCGCCACCTGGAAACACGGCGAGCGGGGATAAACACGTTTTCCTTCTTATAAGGCAACCCTCTACAGATAAAATTCATGAAGTGTTCTTCAGGTTGCCTCAGATATTTCAGAAATGTTTCTTGCGTTAGGCCTGCCGCATATGCAAAACGTAAACATTTCATTTCATGTAATATTTATCAGGATAAGACATGACAAGAGTGGACCAGTCCCTTCTGAGAAAAATTAGAGATTTTAAGTTGCTCCACTACGTAATGACACGGGTATGGGCTTGCGATCTCTCTTTTATGCCATCGATTTCCGTGTTACACATACTTGGCCACTGCGTTGTGGCTGCCATCGTGGAGGAGGCAGTCTGTTTCCTGCCAGCGCTGTTTCCGCAGCCAATATTAACCGCGACGAATCATTCAGTCAACGCTAAATGGCCCATCTGGCTGAGGCAGACAAGGGCGCTATAATAGAACTCCATGCAGAGGGATCTTCAAATGCCGACATAGCAAGAACTATGGGTCTTCACAAGTCGACGGTAGCCAGGTGGATCAGACGAAAGGAAGAGAGTGGTCTGAATGGGAGGCCTCATGGCCGTCGCCGCAAAACAACAGCAGCTCAGGATCAGCAGATACGCCGTTTCAGTGAGAACCACCCATTTGTCAACGCACGACAAATTCAGCAAACTTTGGGTCTCAATGTTAGCAGTAAGACCGTCACTCATCGTGTAAGGGAAGGTGGACTGAGAGCAAGAAGCGCTGCTGTGAAAGAGACATTGACTGTTTCCCAAAGAGAAGTTTGCCTTGCTTTTGCTACTGAAAATGGCGACAAACCTCTCCAGTTTTGGAGGCGAGTGATTTTCACGCACCAAAAAGTTTTCTCTACGGCATCATCCGGAAAAGTACTAGTTTACCGGCCTAAATGTGCTAGGTATAATCGAAAATATATTTACAGTTGCCGAAGGAGTGGCAGGTTGTCGGTGCCGGCCGGTGTGGCCGTGCGGTTCGAGGCGCTTCAGTCTGGAACCGCGTGAGCGCTACGGTCGCAGGTTCGAATCCTGCCTCGCGCATGGATGTGTGTGATGTCCTTAGGTTAGTTAGGTTTAAGTAGTTCTACGTTCTAGGGGACTTACGACCACAGCAGTTGAGTCCCATAGTGCTCAGAGCCATTTGTAGTCGGTAACGGTATGGGCGTGGATATCGGCCGAAGGGTGTGGGCTCTTGTGGGAAGTGGAAGGAAGATTCGATGCGCGCAATTACATATCAATTCTGGAGAACGTGATGTTGCCTGCTGTGGCAGCAAGATTTGGCGATGATCAGATCATGTTCCAACAAGATCGCTCGTCTATTCATATGGCACGTGTGGTTAAGAGGCGGGTCGACGACCATAGTAATATTACTGTAATGGAATGGCCACCTAAAGGAGCTGACACGAATCCCATTGAGAATATCTGGGCAGAAATGGTCAGAGTAATACGAGAAAAGGGCAGTCACCGTCGACTCGCCGACAGCTTTCTGATGTGATTCATGACGCTTGGAATGAGTTACTTGAATCTCCTAGTTATGTGGCTCGAGTTGTGGGCTCAATGCCCAACAGACTTCGAGCTGTTGTGGAAGCCAAAGGAGGCTTCACCAATCAGCTGTTTCAAGCTTTGTTTCTTTCTTATTCATTTTTTTTTACTAACAGACGTATATTTTATATAATTTCAAGGAAACGCAGTAAATGGAATGTGGACTGATTTTTGAGGCTTCATTTTGTGACGGCTAAACAGTGCTGCATCATGGGACCCGCTATTTGTCCACATGTGGCTGAACATCAGAGGTGTAAAAAATTTTGAGGTGCCGAAGTTCTCTGGAAGAATAACGTCTTTTAGACAAGGAGATGATTTTTAGTTCATTTCATTTTAACCATTCACACTATGCTTTGACATTCTAATCTTTGATTTCATTTTATTATTATGTATCTTTTCTCCAGTGAAAGTCAACGGTAGTAAGTTTCAAGATATGAAGAATAACTGGAAGTTTCTAATTTGTGGAAAGCGTATTTAACAGTTAATATTTTCGACAAATCTGTAGTTATAGGACATATTAAGAAGCAAGTCAAAAATGGCATTGTGGAATGATCAGGTTGGTCTCTAAAGGGTAACGACGATAAAATAGCAAATATGAAACTATGGGTAACAACTATTGTTGATGGTGAGGAGCCATAATCGATATGTCACTTTTCCGTAATTGTATTTCTGAAGTTTATCGTCAATCCTAGGACTGACACCGATACTCTGTTTTACGTAAAGAATACAACCTTCAAAATTCATTTAGCAGCGCAGAATATTAAATCACAGTTTATAGATCAGGAACCTAATCCAACTGCCTTTAATTTTATTTTCACGGATGACATTGAGACAGTAAATAACAAGAGAAATAACAAAACTCTCAGAATCAATATAGAGAATTCAAGTATCATGTGGATTCAAAAGTTTGCTATAATAGCGATTATTTGCTTTTTACAGACTCCTTCATGCCTACGTTTTCCGTCAGACAGACAATGTTTGAAACTAGGACTAACGAGGTAAACAATTTTTCCACAAATTGTCAAATTGGAAGTCGGAGAGCCAGTTACATAAATTACGATGACAACAAACGTTTTTCAAGTAAACTGATCACAGGAGGCATCCAACGCATTTATTGTGAGTTACATGCACAGTATGTAAACTGGCAACGCCACCAACACACAATACCACTAACAAGGGAACATCCCCATCGCACCGCCCTCAGATTTAGTTATAAGTTGATACAGGGGATAGGCCTTGAAAAACTGAACACAGATCAATCGAGAAAACAGGAAGAACTTGTGTGGAACTATGAAAAAAATAAGCAAAATATACAAACTGAGTAGTCCATGCGCAAGATAGGCAACATCAAGGATAGGGTGAGCTCAGGAGCGCCGTGATCCCGTGGTTAGCGCACGCAGCTGCGGAACGAGAGGTCCTTCCGTCAAATTTTCCCAGGAGTGAAAAGTTTAATTTTTATTTTCAGACAATTATTATCTGTCCGTCCGTCCGTCCGATGCGAGGTAACCGCGCCGTAGTATGATGACGCTACACCTAAAAAAACATCAAAAGACATGACGTCAGTCGACTATAGCGCACGGAAGAGAGAGTATTCCTGCTAATGAGGCTCCCTGGCTGGCAGTTAACTGTTCGATACTTTGGACGAGAGTGTATTAAATACGTGAGATGCATTGCGTGGGCAATATGAATCCAGCAAAAATAGCTCGTGACTCCAATAACAATGTCAATGAATATTTTCCGAACTGTAAGGCATCGGAAAGTTCCTTAAGGGATCGAACGATTGTCGAACATTTGTATGATTATTTCCTACATTTGTTGAATAACAGTACGTTTGGTGATGATTGTCTGAAAATAAAAAAAAACAAACAACTAACCCGAGGGAAGACTTAAACCAACGACCTCTCGTTCTGCAGCTCCTCACGCTAACCACGCGACCACTGCGCTCCCGTGCTCAAGCTATCCTTGATGTTGCGTATCATGCACACGGACTACTCAGTTTGTTTGGTTTGATTATTTTTTTCATATGTCCACACAACTTCTTCCTATTTTTCGAATGATCTGTGTTCAGTTTTCAAGGCCTATCCACTGTGCCAACTTATAACTAAATCTGAGGAGGGTGCGATGGGGAGGTTCCCTTGTTAGCTATGAAACAACTGTAGCAAAACGGAGCATCCTCGTTATTCATGTGATGGATAAGACGACTAATTCGCAACATAAATGTCAATGTAAGCATCAGTTTCTGTTGGAACATGCTTCTTAGACCAAATAACATACATTTCCTACGTCTTCAATGCGAATCATGTAGCAAATGTAATTTAAAGGACATAAAAATATCGAGTGAATTTACTAACATAATTATGAACGACTCACAAACATAAATCGATGGTCACATAGTTGTCAAAATTGTTCTACAGCATTGCCATTGTCCACTAGACTAGCAGCAGGAAGAAAACGTTCGCTCAGCTGTGCTGAGATATCTTGCACTAACGAAGCTCGCGCTTCGAAGAGGCCACAGCATCGCCGGCCACCATTTCATGGGAAACGAAATATCTCAAGTGTACAGTCTTAGACGTAAAAACTGACCGCCGGCCGGCCGCCACAGAGACTAAGTCCGAGTCGTTCACTTAAGGTGGCCAATAAAACTAATCGCCCCTGACAACTCTAAGTCCGGCCATCTGCACAATCTGGCAACACTGTTAGATGCGGAAGTGTTAGGAGAAATTGTTGTTTACTTCCGAGATGTTCTCGGATTGTGTGAGCCCATGGTCTAGTGACAGAGCGGTCCCCTTATTTGTGAGCACATTAGTCAAACTATGGCACCGCCATCCGGACAGTCTGACGAGTTTGTTAATAGAAGAACTAGCACCGCCCTCCCTGATGCCACCTGTGCCGATACACCGCGTCCCCTCCTCGCTCTTCTACATCGGTGTCTTTTACCTCGAACTCAGTTACGTTTGACTTGCCTTCCCAGCGACCCAACTGGCGATGGCAAAGATGGTTTATCGGGTCCTGCAACGTGGACAACCCGATAACGTCGTGGAGAGGAAGCACCCGAACGTCTACTGGCAAGTAGTGTGGAGGACAATTCATCACGTAACACTGGACACTGACGTCACGGCGATGTGGTATATCAGTGTCGACGGTAAGCAGCTGACCAGATCAAGGCTACGTGCGATCCACGTGGTAGACTCACACACGTGCACGAGCTGTGGCGTTCAAGACGACGATGAACACCGTCTTAGCAGTGGTGAGTCGGCGGCAGTGTGGCACTTAGTGAGGCAAATGTCAGCATACTTCCTTTGAGTAACGCCGAATCGCCGGCCGCGGTGGTCTCGCGGTTAAGGCGCTCAGTCCGGAACCGCGCGACTGCTACGGTCGCAGGTTCGAATCCTTCTTTGGGCATGGATGTGTGTGATGTCCTTAGGTTAGTTAGGTGTAAGTAGTTCTAAGTTCTAGGGGACTGATGACCACAGATGTTAAGTCCCATAGTGCTCAGAGCCATTTGAACCATTTGAAGTAACGCCGAATCATATCGACCTCAAGACTATCTTATTCCCGGATAAGACGTATTACCCACGCACTAAAACTAATGCAATGGCGTGGCTTCGTGGACATGCACTGCATTATTTGTTTCAAGACGGCACTAAGGATACTTTAGACTTTTGGAACTATTTGCAGGAACGACATTGCAAGATCCTTCGTAACCCAAAGTGTCGACAATATTTTTCCAATTATTTGTGGAGTGCGTTCCACGACCCTTCACGTAGCTGGAACATCACGGGTAAGAGAAGCTAAAATTACAAGACGATGATAGAACACTACACGGTACAACGTGGGATCTACCTTGGTCATTACGAGAAGTCATACCTGGATGATACAGCAGACGGAGAGTTTCGACGTGAACCCTCACACTCTGTAGCAGTATTTGCCCCATTTCCTCTTTTTGTCCCCAGTGTGATAAAGTTTTTCGCAGATTTTGTTTCCCATGCGGTGCAAGATGTAGCACTGGTTAATGGGGGTATGGATTCCACCCTTCAGTTTTGTTTCATGGTTTCCTTAGCCCCGCACTTTGTTCTCTTTCTTTCTGCCTTTTTCTCCAACCATTAGCATGTTTTTAGTTATGGGCGTCCCCAACTCGACACAACGAGTGCACTTACTACTTTTCAGTTCCTTACTGTTAAAAAAAAAAGTGGTAATCTTCGTACATTCTAAACTTATGGTCGCCTGTTCGCAGTCCAACTGGTTTTTTTTTTTTTTTTTTTTTTTTTTTTACCGCACTTCGGTCTAAAGTTATGAGTCTGATTGAGCATCGAAGATAATTCGCTAAACATTCTACCCACCAGCAATAACAAGTATTCCAGAAACAACTCCGCAGTACAGCTCGTGGATGCGACGCCATCATAACAGCTTACTCTCGAGCGTTTCCTCGCGCTGCAGCGGCTACCGGCCACCCCCCAGACGCCACCCGCCGCCTGAAATCCGGGGCCGCCCATGTGAACGCAGCGCCACGCTTTCAGTGTATGTATCAACTGTCATTTTCGAATTTGAAGTTCTAGTTATCGACTTGCAGTTAACCACTGGATTTTGCATACTTGACAATCATGAAATACAGTTAAGCATTGTAAAATTGAGTCCCAAGTGGAAGTAGGTGTAACATCTGCAACACAACGTTTACTTTTGGTATAACAGAGGGGTGAATGCAGAGGAGGCAGCTAGAAAGATTTGAACTGTGTTTGGAGCGAGTGCTTTTGGGAAAAATACGCCAGAAAAAGATATTGGTGTTTTAACAAAGATTGTTCTGGCATGAATGATTTTCCACATTAAGGAAGTCTCGACTGCTGATGTATGTGATAGATTACCATTTTACCATCATGCGACATTTGCATTCAACAGGCTAAGTTAAGAATTCTGGTGTAGGAGTACTGCGTGCTCTAATTCGAAACAACAAAAATCAACGGAGTGACTATTATTGAACGTCATCAGGTCACTCATCGAGCATTCCTATGCAGTACTGTTACTGGTGACGTGTTATGATGCCTTTATCGTTAACTTCCTAAGAAGAAATGAAAGGCTGAGCCCGACCAAAAGACGTAAACTCGAGGAAAGAGTTGCGTGAACATATTATTTTACATCTGATAAATCCAAAAGTGTGTTTTGGACTACGAATTCTGCCCCCAGGGTGTGTGCAACACAGCTGGAATTTGTTGCCAACAACTGAGACACCTTTCGGTCACAGTGTAAGAAAATCGAGCAACAAAACTACATCACCTGTGCTACTGCATGATAACGCACTATGTTGATTTGAGAAACAAAACTATCCAGGAGATTGATAGGAAAGTCGTCTCTCAGGAACATTTGTATTGATAGGGAAGTCCTCTCTCAAGCACTTGTCCCTCTCGTCATATATTTGTAAAATTTTACCTTTCCCACTCTAGATCGATCAACCGTCAAGGCAATTCATTTCTAGACGAAAATACTTTTAAAACTACTCTGGTTTATTGACATCGTTAGAACAAGTAGGTTTCTACAGGCGTAGAATTTGTAAACAACTTTAGCATTGTCATATCGTTTTAGATATCGTGAGAGAAAATTCTGCTGCTAATTAATTTCTCTTTGATAATTACTGTTGCGTTTAGTAAACTAATGGAAAATGCAATTAAAATATTCACTGTACTAATACAAACTAAATTCAGCTTAATACAGAAACATCACGTCGGCAGTCTATCTTAATAAAGCATTAAGTTTCTGTGAGACAATTGGGCTTATTTTAACACGAATTAGTAGGATATTACAGACTTTACACTTAGAAAAGATCTGTATTTATTTCATTTCCTGTACCATTCGTAAGTGTTATGAAAATGGGGCTTTTCATAGATAAAATTATGTATTCACAACAACAACAAAAATGTCGGCAGAAAACAAAAGTGGCATTATGAATCTGGCAGTACCGTAAGGTTTTCACTCTGACACTAAGAGTTACTGAAAGTAGCAAGAAGAATTTTGCTCGAGCGTTGTCTTACGATTCCCTTATTAAGTTTTTATCTGCCTGCTTGTAGCTGTGCTACAAAAGAATTAAAAATCTGGCTTTCAGCAAGTCTCGAAAGGCGAACAAAAGCAGCTTGCACCTGGTTACTAAGCATGTTACCTGGGGACTGGTTTTTTCTTAAAGCGGGAAGACATCCTTTTGTGGTTCAATTGGCAAATGTCAGTCAGACGTGTGACGTTAGTCTAAGCGTTTCGGTGTGTTGAATTTGTACCAATGATTTTTCTACACGTTTTTTCTGTCCCAAATAGAGTTGAAGTCTCCCATTAGTATTTTCACGTCATCTTGGTGAATTTTGCTCATGGTATTTTCGAGTGTGTTCCAGAATTTTTCAACATTGTCGATGTTTTTCTTATTTTCGATGTTGGTGGGTTCAAATGGTTCAAATGGCTCTGAGCACTATGGGACTTAACTGCTGTGGTCATCAGTCCCCTAGAACTTAGAACTAGTTAAACCTAACTAACCTAAGGACATCACACACATCCATGCCCGAGGCAGGATGCGAACCTGCGACCGTAGCGGTCGCGCGGTTCCAGACTGTAGCGCCTAGAACTTCTCGAACACTCCGGCCGTCGATGTTGGTGGGGACACGTGCATTGATGAGTGTATATGTTTTACTGGGGCTCTGAATGACCATAGTCATAAGTCGCTTGTTGACGGGCCAGCCGCGATGGCCGAGCGGTTCTTGGCTCTTCAGTCCGGAACCGCGCGACTGCTACGGTCGCAGGTTCGAATCCAGCCTTGGGCATGAATTTGTGTGATGTCCTTAGATTAGTTAGGTATAAGTAGTTCTAAGTTCTAGGTGACTGATGACCTCCACTGTTAAGTCTCATAGTGGTCAGAGCCATTGGAACCTTTTGATTGTCGATCGGTGTGAATTCTTTGGCAGAGTTGATAGATCGGTGTTCGAGAAATGCAATGCCGAAGATTGGTACGCCTTTCGTTACCTTTTGTTGTATTCTGCTCTTGAAGATGCAATGGTTTCCCTAATACACGGTTTCAATGTCAGTTAGTCGTGGTTCTTGAAGTGCAAGGATGAGAATTTTTTGTCGGTCCATTTCTTTTGTGAAATTATTTAGTTTTTGTGTTTGGATCAAGGTATCGATGTTTACTTTTAAATGCAAGTTTTTTGCTTGTAGGGAAATTTACCAGAGATCTTCGATATTCTCTGTCGTGCTAACCTGGACTCCCCAGAATCCGAAAATCCAACTGCCGCCTGTCGACAGCCGGGTTGTGTACCACCTGGGATAAAGTTGACTTTGCTTGCGTAGTTTACGTTTGCTTGTGTTTCATTGGATGTGCTTGGGTGATACCAGGACCGGACAGGACCAGAGGGTGTTGAAGCCTTTGAAAGCAAATATTTTCAGCCAAGCTCATTGAGCTAACAGACGGTGACCAGAGTAGCGGTGATTTTCACTCAGACGTGTCTGGATTTTGCGTTCAAAGGATTGAGTAGCCGTTCAGGATTGTGGTAGTATTTGGTTCACCCCTAGTATTTGATTTCCTCGGTACCACCCATATGGGGGAGGGTTTCCACTATCCGCCACACGCGATTATTATTATTATTATTATTATTATTGTCATTATGTCTCAGCAAATCCCGTATGGTGTATCTTCCCACCACTGAAATAGATGTGTATTGTTCGATTCAGTATTTCCATCACATAAATGTGGTTTATAATTACGTTACATTGCTACTAGTAGACATATTTCTCACTTTTTCTTAGACAGTTGCTACCTGTTACTCCATCATAGGAATTTATGTGCGAAGTATTGTTGAAATACAGACGTTCAAATTATCCGATTTCTGTAATTTCATTTCGATACCAGATCGTTCTAATCGGATTCAGCCAGGTAGTCTTAATGTGGATATCCGACCACGACTGTCATCATATGATAGACTGTGTAAACCACATTCTTTATCGGACTGTTGAATATAGATCACTTATCTATGACAGGACCTGAATTCTTAAACACTGTGGAAAATAATAATCCGATGTGCTTTTTACAAATACGTTATTCCAATATAAATGTGTGAACTAACGAGATAACAGTTTATTTACAGGAGAAGAACTAATGTTCAAATGTGTGTGAAATCGTATGGGACTTAACTGCTAAGGTCATCAGTACCTAAGCTTACACACTACTTAACCTAAATCATCCTAAGGACAAACACACACACCCATGCCCGCGGGAGGACTCGAACCTCCGCCGGGATCAGCCACGCAGCTCATGACTGCAGCGCCCCTGACCGCTCGGCTAATCCCGCGCGGCTACTAAAAGTATACTCGTCCACAAAACCCATGTGGACAATTATCTGATAATCGGTCAAGCTTTGCTTTGTCGCAGCTCTTTAGGATACAAGTCCATTTACTTTCAGGCTCTTACATACAATTCTTGCAATGCAAGGTAATTGAAAAAACTCATCCACTCGACGCCAACTGAGGAACTGACTGGTGCATGTGTTGTTCAACACACAGTAGTTGTCACCCTCACTGGAATCAATGAGTGTGTGTGTGCGTGTGTGTGTGTGTGTGTGTGTGTGTGTGTGTGTGTGTGTGTGTGTGTGTGTGTGTGAGAGAGAGAGAGAGAGAGAGAGAGAGAGTTTTCGTGTTAATGCACAATCTGAATCAATACTATTAACATCAGACAGACAACCGGGCATCAAATATGACTGTAAAGTATGTTAATGCGATGGGAAGTTACAAACCGTATTTTCACCTAACCCACGTCCTGCATATTACGTTAAGTAAGATGTATTAACTCCATAGTATCGTTAGCAGAGAGTGCGCTCTTGTTGTCGAGGCCTGCGACAAGCGCAGCGATCAGCACTGCCCAATGCCGCCGCGATTTGTTTATGTTGGCTGAGCGTGGACACTGCAGCAGACGCTTCGCCATAAACAGAAAGAAATCACCTTGGCTCTGACTGCAGTGAGCGGATATCACTGCCTGCGTGTTCTTATAGTAACCAACGTGAGACTCTACTCACAGGTGCCATGGAGCAACTGCAACGGGTATCATGTCATTAGTCATGAGAATATTAACCAGTGATGAAATGTCCACTCTATTTGAATCCTAAGAAAATAGGAACCTTCTCACAAAGGAATGCGAGGTGATATCAAAATGTATCCAACATACAAAAATTAACTGCAGGGCTTTCATGTATGCAGTAGTAGCACACAAGGAAATAATATGTCTTGGAAACGTATATTTCATTTCCTCTTCTCATATTAACGTCCTTGTTTTAGAATGAAGTGAGAAAATTAACACGAAAAACTTAAGTTCCTGAGAAGCATATAAGTCATTTCCTCGTCTCATATCATAGCTTTTGTTTTAGTATGAGGTGAAAAAATAAACAGTTTACGGCTCTGAAACATAATATGACACCAGATTCTTATCGTAGGCGCTATCGGAAACGCAAAAAGCAGGGAGCTGTCCATTCTTTTGTCCTAAAGTCTGTTTCCTTTCATGCATTACTCACGCTAGGAGGTTCTGTAGCGCACACCTTCTTATGTGAAAATAGACTCAGAATTTGGAACTGGACTAGGAATAAATTAGCACTATGAACAGAACCGCAGAAAGTCCTATACCGATAACTGAAGCTTTACAACCCGACTGGAAAAGTTACCCGTCCGCAAAGAATAACAGTTATTCGTGGCTTCTGGGTATAAACTTAGAACTTAAAAGAGTACATGTTTTATATTGCAGAAGAACATTTTACGCTGAAGAAGAATAACAAATATAAGGAACGGTTTCAATTTTTTTTACTATTGTTTTATGTGGGTTACGAAGAGGTGGACATTTTTTTTATTAGAAGCAGAATACTATTCCTTTACGTTGGTTCTAAAATCAGAACTGTTCTAATTTGGCAAAACCCCTCCAGATCCGAAATTTTTTTCATTTGTTGAAAAATATATGGCTTCCGTACAGACCTCATATGCAGCCAGTGCATGATAACTTAAATTGTGAATATATTTCTGAATGAATGTTTGTTATGTATTTTGCCGTCACCCTGTTCACTGTCATAAGTTATGTTCCACAAGGAACGCACGCCATTGGAGGCGACATTCTGTAATTTATTTTACCTTAATTACTACTTCAATTTTGTTCTACAATTTAAAGGAATATATGAGAGCAAACATGGAATACATGTGAATAATGCAGCTGCTCAGTGACAGGTATGGGGGAGGCATTGTGGCCAGGCCTCGGATTTTCGACCCCTGCCCTCTTTGCCTCCACCTACCTGGTGCGGAAAGTCTTCTCAAACTTTAAAAAAAAAAAATTAGTGCAGTGGTCAGCACGTCTGTATAGTAAGCAGGAGGTCTAGGTTCGAAGCTCAGTCGGTCACAAATTTTCATCTGCCGTCGTTGCTGTATTTCAACGCGCTGTGACAGTGTGGACGTCGGTCCTTCGGTATTTTTTGAGGCGATAGAGGTGTTTTGCGAACATTTGTCTTGCCATCAAAATAACGGGACTCCAACGGCATACAATCCTTAGTAGCCGGCCGAAGTGGCCGTGCGGTTAAAGGCGCTGCAGTCTGGAACCGCAAGACCGCTACGGTCGCAGGTTCGAATCCTGCCTCGGGCATGGATGTTTGTGATGTCCTTAGGTTAGTTAGGTTTAACTAGTTCTAAGTTCTAGGGGACTAATGACCTCAGCAGTTGAGTCCCATAGTGCTCAGAGCCATTTGAACCACAATCCTTAGTCATACCTTTGTGCCGGCGCTAACCCATGTCATATGCATGCGAATTAGATTGTAGTTCATATTTAGTCAAATAACAAATGGCCAGTATACAAGTATGCCGGCCAGGGTGGCCGAGCGGTTCTAGGCGCTACATTCTGGAACCGCGCGACAGCTACGGTCTCAGGTTCGACTCCAGTCTCGGGCATGGATGTGTCTGATGTCCTTAGGTTAGTTAGGTTTAAGTAGTTCTAAGTTCTAGCGGACTGATGACCTCAGACGTTAAGTCCCATAGCGCCCAGAGCCATATGAACCATTTTTGAAGTTTACAACTATTTACAAACAGTAGAAGCAGGATTGCAGCGAACTAATCACTTAACCATGTGCAACATAGAGTACCTGCGTAATGAGTCATTCCACCTGCATAGCTGAGGCTAATATTTTTTAAGCAATTCATTGCAGAATTAATGTAATATCCGCACGATGATCTCTGTAGTCATACTGTATCATTAGCAGCCCGCGAATGTAGTACTATGTTCGTTAAGTTGGATTACTCAAGCTGAGGCCAAATAAAGTCAAGCGACGACGCCACAACACTATCTCTACATAAGTAGGTAGTCAGCACTAAATTATGTGCGCCACCATTAACGTTGCTGTAAGCAGTTTTACAGCATAACACCACCACAACTACTGACAACCTGAACCATTATCATCACGCAGTTGTAACTCGCAGTGATTACAAGTTTCTCATGTTTGTCAAGAATATCGGAAAGCGCCTCTGAAGTTCCATTTGCATTACGACTAGGACGGAGAGAATCCTAAATATCAGTAATAGGTCACCTAGCGAAGAGAAGAGTCCACGTATTGTCACAAGTTCTCGCAGTTTGATGTTAATGCAGTTCCAGATGTTATCACACTAACGGGTTCTTTTGGCTATCGGAATACTCATATGGGAGTTATAGAAGTGTAATTGCTAGAACGTTCAACTACCTTAATAACACCTCATTCTGGATTGAATACGACTCGGAAAGCAACGTTAATTTGACGTTTCCAACCATCTCCTGACGTCTTACTGAATGAAGTCTGAAGTGCACGCACAGTTATGTTGCCTGCCGCAAGGATTCTGTGAAGTGTTGCGGCAGCTGGCAGTCATTGCTGAATACAGACATGTGCAAATATCCTCACTGCTCTAGGGAAACTCGTCTTATTTGCATTTTTTCCATACCGTAATTAGCACAGTAACATAAGGCTTGTTCTGCTGAAGAACTTGATGCCCACAAGTCCTTAAATAAGAACCTCCTAGCGTGAGTAATGCATGAAAGGAAACAGACTTTAGGACAAAAGAATGGACAGCTCCCTGCTTTTTGCGTTTCCGATAGCGCCTACGATAAGAATCTGGTGTCATATTATGTTTCAGAGCCGTAAACTGTTTATTTTTTCACCTCATACTAAAACAAAAGCTATGATATGAGACGAGGAAATGACTTATATGCTTCTCAGGAACTTAAGTTTTTCGTGTTAATTTTCTCACTTCATTCTAAAACAAGGACGTTAATATGAGAAGAGGAAATGAAATATACGTTTCCAAGACATATTATTTCCTTGTGTGCTACTACTGCATACATGAAAGCCCTGCAGTTAATTTTTGTATGTTGGATACATTTTGATATCACCTCGCATTCCTTTGTGAGAAGGTTCCTATTTTCTTAGGATTCAAATAGAGTGGACATTTCATCACTGGTTAATATTCTCATGACTAATGACATGATACCCGTTGCAGTTGCTCCATGGCACCTGTGAGTAGAGTCTCACGTTGGTTACTATAAGAACACGCAGGCAGTGATATCCGCTCACTGCAGTCAGAGCCAAGGTGATTTCTTTCTGTTTATGGCGAAGCGTCTGCTGCAGTGTCCACGCTCAGCCAACATAAACAAATCGCGGCGGCATTGGGCAGTGCTGATCGCTGCGCTTGTCGCAGGCCTCGACAACAAGAGCGCACTCTCTGCTAACGATACTATGGAGTTCAAAAAATGGCTCTGAGCACTATGGGACTCAACTGCTGAGGTCATTAGTCCCCTAGAACTTAGAACTAGTTAAACCTAACTAACCTAAGGACAACACAAACATCCATGCCCGAGGCAGGATTCGAACCTGCGACCGTAGCGGTCTTGCGTTTCCAGACTGCAGCGCCTTTAACCGCACGGCCACTTCGGCCGGCTACTATGGAGTTAATACATCTTACTTAACGTAATATGCAGGACGTGGGTTAGGTGAAAATTCAGTTTGTAACTTCCCATCGCATTAACATACTTTACAGTCATATTTGATGCCCGGTTGTCTGTCTGATGTTAATAGTATTGATTCAGATTGTGCATTAACACGAAAACTCTCTCTCTCTCTCTCTCTCTCTCTCTCTCTCTCTCTCACACACACACACACACACACACACACACACACACACACACACACACACACGCACACACACGCACTCACACTCATTGATTCCAGTGAGGGTGACAACTACTGTGTGTTGAACAACACATGCACCAGTCAGTTCCTCAGTTGGCGTCGAGTGGATGAGTTTTTTCAATTACCTTGCATTGCAAGAATTGTATGTAAGAGCCTGAAAGTAAATGGACTTGTATCCTAAAGAGCTGCGACAAAGCAAAGCTTGACCGATTATCAGATAATTGTCCACATGGGTTTTGTGGACGAGTATACTTTTAGTAGCCGCGCGGGATTAGCCGAGCGGTCAGGGGCGCTGCAGTCATGAGCTGCGTGGCTGATCCCGGCGGAGGTTCGAGTCCTCCCTCGGGCATGGGTGTGTGTGTTTGTCCTTAGGATGATTTAGGTTAAGTAGTGTGTAAGCTTAGGTACTGATGACCTTAGCAGTTAAGTCCCATACGATTTCACACACATTTGAACATTTGAACATTAGTTCTGCTCCTGTAAATAAACTGTTATCTCGTTAGTTCACATATTTATATTGGAATAACGTATTTGTAATAAGCACATCGGATTATTATTTTCCACAGTGTTTAAGAATTCAGGTCCTGTCATAGATAAGTGATCTATATTCAACAGTCCGATAAAGAATGTGGTTTACACAGTCTATCATATGATGACAGTCGTGGTCGGATATCCACATTAAGACTACCTGGCTGAATCCGATTAGAACGATCTGGTATCGAAATGAAATTACAGAAATCGGATAATTTGAACGTCTGTATTTCAACAATACTTCGCACATAAATTCCTATGATGGAGTAACAGGTAGCAACTGTCTAAGAAAAAGTGAGAAATATGTCTACTAGTAGCAATGTAACGTAATTATAAACCACATTTATGTGATGGAAATACTGAATCGAACAATACACATCTATTTCAGTGGTGGGAAGATACACCATATGGGATTTGCTGAGACATAATGACAATAATAATAATAATAATAATAATCGCGTGTGGCGGATAGTGGAAACCCTCCCCCATATGGGTGGTACCGAGGAAATCAAATACTAGGGGTGAACCAAATACTAACACAATCCTGAACGGCTACTCAATCCGTTGAACGCAAAATCCAGACACATCTGAGTGAAAATCACCGTTACTCTGGTCACCGTGTTAGCTCAATGAGCTTGGCTGAAAATATTTGCTTTCAAAGGCTTCAACACCCTCTGGTCCTGTCCGGTCCTGGTATCACCCAAGCACAACCAATGAAACACAAGCAAACGTAAACTATGCAAGCAAAGTCAACTTTATCCCAGGTGGTACACAACCCGGCTGTCGACAGGCGGCAGTTGGATTTTCGGATTCTGGGGAGTCCAGGTTGGCACGACAGAGAATATCGAAGATCTCTGGTAAATTTCCCTACAAGCAAAAAACATGCATTTAAAAGTAAACATCGATACCTTGATTTAAACACGAAAACTAAATAATCTCACAAAAGAAATGGACCGACAAAAAATTCTCATCCTTGCACTTCAAGAACCACGACTAACTGACAATGAAACCGTGTATTAGGGAAACCATTGCATCTTCAAGAGCAGAATACAACAAAAGGTAACGAAAGGCGTACCAATCTTCGGCATTGCATTTCTCGAACACCGATCTATCAACTCTGTCAAAGAAATCACACCGATCCACAATCAAAAGGTTCCAATGGCTCTGAGCACTATGGAACTTAACAGTGGAGGTCATCAGTCACCTAGAACTTAGAACTACTTATACCTAACTAATCTAAGGACATCACACAAATTCATGCCCAAGGCTGGTTTCGAACCTGCGACCGTAGCAGTCGCGCGGTTCCGGACTGAAGAGCCAAGAACCGCTCGGCCATCGCGGCTGGCCCGTCAACAAGCGACTTATGACTATGGTCATTCAGAGCCCCAGTAAAACATATACACTCATCAATGCACGTGTCCCCACCAACATCGACGGCCGGAGTGTTCGAGAAGTTCTAGGCGCTACAGTCAGGAACCGCGCGACCGCTACGGTCGCAGGTTCGCATCCTGCCTCGGGCATGGATGTGTGCGATGTCCTTAGGTTGGTTAGGTTTAACTAGTTCTAAGTTCTAGGGGACTGATGACCACAGCAGTTAAGTCCCATAGTGCTCAGAGCCATTTGAACAATTTGAACCCACCAACATCGAAAATAAGAAAAACACCGACAATGTTGAAAAATTCTGGAACACACTCGAAAATACCATGAGCAAAATTCACCAAGATGACGTGAAAATACTAATGGGAGACTTCAACTCTATTTGGGACAGAAAAAACGTGTAGAAAAATCATTGGTACAAATTCAACACACCGAAACGCTTAGACTAACGTCACACGTCTGACTGACATTTGCCAATTGAACCACAAAAGGATGTCTTCCCGCTTTAAGAAAAAACCAGTCCCCAGGTAACATGCTTAGTAACCAGGTGCAAGCTGCTTTTGTTCGCCTTTCGAGACTTGCTGAAAGCCAGATTTTTAATTCTTTTGTAGCACAGCTACAAGCAGGCAGATAAAAACTTAATAAGGGAATCGTAAGACAACGCTCGAGCAAAATTCTTCTTGCTACTTTCAGTAACTCTTAGTGTCAGAGTGAAAACCTTACGGTACTGCCAGATTCATAATGCCACTTTTGTTTTCTGCCGACATTTTTGTTGTTGTTGTGAATACATAATTTTATCTATGAAAAGCCCCATTTTCATAACACTTACGAATGGTACAGGAAATGAAATAAATACAGATCTTTTCTAAGTGTAAAGTCTGTAATATCCTACTAATTCGTGTTAAAATAAGCCCAATTGTCTCACAGAAACTTAATGCTTTATTAAGATAGACTGCCGTCGTGATGTTTCTGTATTAAGCTGAATTTAGTTTGTATTAGTACAGTGAATATTTTAATTGCATTTTCCATTAGTTTACTAAACGCAACAGTAATTATCAAAGAGAAATTAATTAGCAGCAGAATTTTCTTTCACGATATCTAAAACGATATGACAATGCTAAAGTTGTTTACAAATTCTACGCCTGTAGAAACCTACTTGTTCTAACGATGTCAATAAACCAGAGTAGTTTTAAAAGTATTTTCGTCTAGAAATGAATTGCCTTGACGGTTGATCGATCTAGAGTGGGAAAGGTAAAATTTTACAAATATATGACGAGAGGGACAAGTGCTTGAGAGAGGACTTCCCTATCAATACAAATGTGCCTGAGAGACGACTTTCCTATCAATCTCCTGGATAGTTTTGTTTCTCAAATCAACATAGTGCGTTATCATGCAGTAGCACAGGTGATGTAGTTTTGTTGCTCGATTTTCTTACACTGTGACCGAAAGGTGTCTCAGTTGTTGGCAACAAATTCCAGCTGTGTTGCACACACCCTGGGGGCAGAATTCGTAGCCCAAAACACACTTTTGGATTTATCAGATGTAAAATAATATGTTCACACAACTCTTTCCTCGAGTTTACGTCTTTTGGTGGGGCTCAGCCTTTCATTTCTTCTTAGGAAGTTAACGATAAAGGCATCATAACACGTCACCAGTAACAGTACTGCATAGGAATGCTCGATGAGTGACCTGATGACGTTCAATAATAGTCACTCCGTTGATTTTTGTTGTTTCGAATTAGAGCACGCAGTACTCCTACACCAGAATTCTTAACTTAGCCTGTTGAATGCAAATGTCGCATGATGGTAAAATGGTAATCTATCACATATATCAGCAGTCGAGACTTCCTTAATGTGGAAAATCATTCATGCCAGAACAATCTTTGTTAAAACACCAATATCTTTTTCTGGCGTATTTTTCCCAAAAGCACTCGCTCCAAACACAGTTCAAATCTTTCTAGCTGCCTCCTCTGCATTCACCCCTCTGTTATACCAAAAGTAAACGTTGTGTTGCAGATGTTACACCTACTTCCACTTGGGACTCAATTTTACAATGCTTAACTGTATTTCATGATTGTCAAGTATGCAAAATCCAGTGGTTAACTGCAAGTCGATAACTAGAACTTCAAATTCGAAAATGACAGTTGATACATACACTGAAAGCGTGGCGCTGCGTTCACATGGGCGGCCCCGGATTTCAGGCGGCGGGTGGCGTCTGGGGGGTGGCCGGTAGCCGCTGCAGCGCGAGGAAACGCTCGAGAGTAAGCTGTTATGATGGCGTCGCATCCACGAGCTGTACTGTGGAGTTGTTTCTGGAATACTTGTTATTGCTGGTGGGTAGAATGTTTAGCGAATTATCTTCGATGCTCAATCAGACTCATAACTTTAGACCGAAGTGCGGTAAAAAAAAAAAAAAAAAAAAAAAAAAAACAGTTGGACTGCGAACAGGCGACCATAAGTTTAGAATGTACGAAGATTACCACTTTTTTTTTTAACAGTAAGGAACTGAAAAGTAGTAAGTGCACTCGTTGTGTCGAGTTGGGGACGCCCATAACTAAAAACATGCTAATGGTTGGAGAAAAAGGCAGAAAGAAAGAGAACAAAGTGCGGGGCTAAGGAAACCATGAAACAAAACTGAAGGGTGGAATCCACACCCCCATTAACCAGTGCTACATCTTGCACCGCATGGGAAACAAAATCTGCGAAAACCTTTATCACACTGGGGACAAAAAGAGGAAATGGGGCAAATACTGCTACAGAGTGTGAGGGTTCACGTCGAAACTCTCCGTCTGCTGTATCATCCAGGTATGACTTCTCGTAATGACCAAGGTAGATCCCACGTTGTACCGTGTAGTGTTCTATCATCGTCTTGTACTTTTAGCTTCTCTTACCCGTGATGTTCCAGCTACGTGAAGGGTCATGGAACGCACTCCACAAATAATTGGAAAAATATTGTCGACACTTTGGGTTACGAAGGATCTTGCAATGTCGTTCCTGCAAATAGTTCCAAAAGTCTAAAGTATCCTTAGTGCCGTCTTGAAACAAATAATGCAGTGCATGTCCACGAAGCCACGTCATTGCATTAGCTTTAGTGCGTGGGTAATACGTCTTATCCGGGAATAAGATAGTCTTGTGGTCGATATGATTCGGCGTTACTTCAAATGGTTCAAATGGCTCTGAGCACTATGGGACTTAACATCTGTGGTCATCAGTCCCCTAGAACTTAGAACTACTTACACCTAACTAACCTAAGGACATCACACACATCCATGCCCAAAGAAGGATTCGAACCTGCGACCGTAGCAGTCGCGCGGTTCCGGACTGAGCGCCTTAACCGCGAGACCACCGCGGCCGGCGATTCGGCGTTACTCAAAGGGAAGTATGCTGACATTTGCCTCACTAAGTGCCACACTGCCGCCGACTCTCCACAGCTAAGACGGTGTTCATCGTCGTCTTGAACGCCACAGCTCGTGCACGTGTGTGAGTCTACCACGTGGATCGAACGTAGCCTTGATCTGGTCACCTGCTTACCGTCGACACTGATATACCACATCGCCGTGACGTCAGTGTCCAGTGTTACGTGATGAATTGTCCTCCACACTACTTGCCAGTTGACGTTCGGGTGCTTCCTCTCCACGACGTTATCGGGTTGTCCACGTTGCAGGACCCGATAAACCATCTTTGCCATCGCCAGTTGGGTCGCTGGGAAGGCAAGTCGAACGTAACTGAGTTCGAGGTAAAAGACACCGATGTAGAAGAGCGAGGAGGGGACGCGGTGTATCGGCACAGGTGGCATCAGGGAGGGCGGTGCTAGTTCTTCTATTAACAAACTCGTCAGACTGTCCGGATGGCGGTGCCATAGTTTGACTAATGTGCTCACAAATAAGGGGACCGCTCTGTCACTAGACCATGGGCTCACACAATCCGAGTACATCTCGGAAGTAAACAACAATTTCTCCTAACACTTCCGCATCTAACAGTGTTGCCAGATTGTGCAGATGGCCGGACTTAGAGTTGTCAGGGGCGATTAGTTTTATTGGCCACCTTAAGTGAACGACTCGGACTTAGTCTCTGTGGCGGCCGGCCGGCGGTCAGTTTTTACGTCTAAGACTGTACACTTGAGATATTTCGTTTCCCATGAAATGGTGGCCGGCGATGCTGTGGCCTCTTCGAAGCGCGAGCTTCGTTAGTGCAAGATATCTCAGCACAGCTGAGCGAACGTTTTCTTCCTGCTGCTAGTCTAGTGGACAATGGCAATGCTGTAGAACAATTTTGACAACTATGTGACCATCGATTTATGTTTGTGAGTCGTTCATAATTATGTTAGTAAATTCACTCGATATTTTTATGTCCTTTAAATTACATTTGCTACATGATTCGCATTGAAGACGTAGGAAATGTATGTTATTTGGTCCGGGAAGCACGTTCCAACAGAAACTGATGCTTACATTGACATTTATGTTGCGAATTAGTCGTCTTATCCATCACATGGATAACGAGGATGCTCCGTTTTGCTACAGTTGTTTCATAGCTAACAAGGGAACCTCCCCATCGCACCCTCCTCAGATTTAGTTATAAGTTGACACAGTGGATAGGCCTTGAAAACTGAACACAGATCATTCGAAAAACAGGAAGAAGTTGTGTGGACCTATGAAAAAAATATTCAAACCAAACAAACTGAGTAGTCCGTGTGCATGATAAGCAACATCAAGGATAGCTTGAGCACGGGAGCGCAGTGGTCGCGTGGTTAGCGTGAGGAGCTGCAGAACGAGAGGTCGTTGGTTTAAGTCTTCCCTCGGGTTAGTTGTTTGATTTATTTTATTTTCAGACAATCATCACCACACGTACTGTTATTCAACAAATGTAGGAAATAATCATACAAATGTTCGACAATCGTTCGATCCCTTAAGGAACTTTCCGATGCCTTACAGTTCGGAAAATATTCATTGACATTGTTATTGGAGTCACGAGCTATATTTGCTGGATTCATATTGCCCACGCAATGCATCTCACGTATTTAATACACTCTCGTCCAAAGTAGCGAACAGTTAACTGCCAGCCAGGGAGCCTCATTAGCAGGAATACTCTCTCTTCCGTGCGCTATAGTCGACTGACGTCATGTCTTTCGATGTTTTTTAGGTGTAGCGTCATCATACTACGGCGCGGTTACCTCGCATCGGACGGGCGGACGGACAGATAATAATTGTCTGAAAATAAAAATTAAACTTTTCACTCCTGGGAAAATTTGACGGAAGGACCTCTCGTTCCGCAGCTGCGTGCGCTAACCACGGGATCACGGCGCTCCTGAGCTCACCCTATCCTTGATGTTGCCTATCTTGCGCATGGACTACTCAGTTTGTATATTTTGCTTATTTTTTTCGTACTTCCACACAACTTCTTCCTGTTTTCTCGATTGATCTGTGTTCAGTTTTTCAAGGCCTATCCCTGTATCAACTTATAACTAAATCTGAGGGCGGTGCGATGCGGATGTTCCCTTGTTAGTGGTATTGTGTGTTGGTGGCGTTGCCAGTTTACATACTGTGCATGTAACTCACAATAAATGCGTTGGATGCCTCCTGTGATCAGTTTACTTGAAAAACGTTTGTTGTCATCGTAATTTATGTAACTGGCTCTCCGACTTCCAATTTGACAATTTGTGGAAAAATTGTTTACCTCGTTAGTCCTAGTTTCAAACATTGTCTGTCTGACGGAAAACGTAGGCATGAAGGCGTCTGTAAAAAGCAATTAATCGCTATTATAGTAAACTTTTGAATCCACATGATACTTGAATTCTCTATATTGATTCTGAGAGTTTTGTTATTTCTCTTGTTATTTACTGTCTCAATGTCATCCGTGAAAATAAAATTAAAGGCAGTTGGATTAGGTTCCTGATCTATAAACTGTGATTTAATATTCTGCGCTGCTAAATAAATTTTGAAGGTTGTATTCTTTACGTAAAACAGAGTATCGGTGTCAGTCCTAGGATTGACGATAAACTTCAGAAATACAATTACGGAAAAGTGACATATCGATTATGGCTCTTCACCATCAACAATAGTTGTTACCCATAGTTTCATATTTGCTATTTTATCGTCGTTACCCTTTAGAGACCAACCTGATCATTCCACAATGCCATTTTTGACTCGCTTCTTAATATGTCCTATAACTACAGATATGTCGAAAATATTAACTGTTAAATACGCTTTCCACAAATTAGAAACTTCCAGTTATTCTTCATATCTTGAAACTTACTACCGTTGACTTTCACTGGAGAAAAGATACATAATAATAAAATGAAATCAAAGATTGGAATGTCAAATCATAGTGTGAATGGTTAAAATGAAATGAACTAAAAATCATCTCCTTGTCTAAAAGACGTTATTCTTCCAGAGAACTTCGGCACCTCAAAATTTTTTACACCTCTGATGTTCAGCCACATGTGGACAAATAGCGGGTCCCATGATGCAGCACTGTTTAGCCGTCACAAAATGAAGCCTCAAAAATCAGTCCACATTCCATTTACTGCGTTTCCTTGAAATTATATAAAATATACGTCTGTTAGTAAAAAAAAAAAATGAATAAGAAAGAAACAAAGCTTGAAACAGCTGATTGGTGAAGCCTCCTTTGGCTTCCACAACAGCTCGAAGTCTGTTGGGCATTGAGCCCACAACTCGAGCCACATAACTAGGAGATTCAAGTAACTCATTCCAAGCGTCATGAATCACATCAGAAAGCTGTCGGCAAGTCGACGGTGACTACCCTTTTCTCGTATTACTCTGACCATTTCTGCCCAGATATTCTCAATGGGATTCGTGTCAGCTCCTTTAGGTGGCCATTCCGTTACAGTAATATTACTATGGTCGTCGACCCGCCTCTTAACCACACGTGCCATATGAATAGACGAGCGATCTTGTTGGAACATGATCTGATCATCGCCAAATCTTGCTGCCACAGCAGGCAACATCACGTTCTCCAGAATTGATATGTAATTGCGCGCATCGAATCTTCCTTCCACTTCCCACAGGAGCCCACACCCTTCGGCCGATATCCACGCCCATACCGTTACCGACTACAAATGGCTCTGAGCACTGTGGGACTTAACATCTGTGGTCATCAGTCCCCTAGAACGTAGAACTACTTAAACCTAACTAACCTAAGGACATCACACACATCCATGCGCGAGGCAGGATTCGAACCTGCGACCGTAGCGCTCACGCGGTTCCAGACTGAAGCGCCTCGAACCGCACGGCCACACCGGCCGGCACCGACAACCTGCCACTCCTTCGGCAACTGTAAATATATTTTCGATTATACCTAGCACATTTAGGCCGGTAAACTAGTACTTTTCCGGATGATGCCGTAGAGAAAACTTTTTGGTGCGTGAAAATCACTCGCCTCCAAAACTGGAGAGGTTTGTCGCCATTTTCAGTAGCAAAAGCAAGGCAAGCTTCTCTTTGGGAAACAGTCGATGTCTCTTTCACAGCAGCGCTTCTTGCTCTCAGTCCACCTTCCCTTACACGAGGAGTGGCGGTCTTACTGCTAACATTGAGACCCAAAGTTTGCTGAATTTGTCGTGCGTTGACAAATGGGTGGTTCTCACTGAAACGGCGTATCTGCTGATCCTGAGCTGCTGTTGTTTTGCGGCGACGGCCATGAGGCCTCCCATTCAAGTTACCACTCTCTTCCTTTCGTCTGATCCACCTGGCTACCGTCGACTTGTGAAGACCCATAGTTCTTGCTATGTCGGCATTTGAAGATCCCTCTGCATGGAGTTCTATTATAGCGCCCTTGTCTGCCTCAGCCAGATGGGCCATTTAGCGTTGACTGAATGATTCGTCGCGGTTAATATTGGCTGCGGAAACAGCGCTGGCAGGAAACAGACTGCCTCCTCCACGATGGCAGCCACAACGCAGTGGCCAAGTATGTGTAACACGGAAATCGATGGCATAAAAGAGAGATCGCAAGCCCATACCCGTGTCATTACATAGTGGAGCAACTTAAAATCTCTAATTTTTCTCAGAAGGGACTGGTCCACTCTTGTCATGTCTTATCCTGATAAATATTACATGAAATGAAATGTTTACGTTTTGCATATGCGGCAGGCCTAACGCAAGAAACATTTCTGAAATATCTGAGGCAACCTGAAGAACACTTCATGAATTTTATCTGTAGAGGGTTGCCTTATAAGAAGGAAAACGTGTTTATCCCCGCTCGCCGTGTTTCCAGGTGGCGCAGTTTACTCGGAGGCATACATAATTCTCGCCGGGCGTAAGAAGCGACTCGACGAGCGAGGGGAACTCGCCAAGTGTCATAGGCTGATTGTCCCGAAACTTTGCTCACAAGGGGAGGCCGCCAAATGTGAAATTCAGATTCGATTCATACTGCGCATAATAAAAGCTCATGGCCAGAGGTGTAATGTGGCAAAGCACCAAGATGCACTTCTCAGCCGTTGTCGAGAAAATCGACAGTTAGAAGAAACCGTTGCGGTGAAATGCTCTCTACGATTAATAATTTTCTACAGCGTCGTGGCGCAGCGGTAAGCGCTCGAGTTCGTAATCCGAAGGTCGCCGGATCGAATCTCACGCCATGCAACATTTTTTTATTATTATTATTTTTTTGTAATTCAAATATATATATATATATATATATATATATATATATATATATATATATATATATATATATATATATAAACTATTAATGAATTGCTTATGCATGTTGGTGAAGGCGGATCGCTCTCCAATTGTACCGCCTCCATTTTACCGTTTGTTTAACAGGATGTACCAAAGCTCTCACGTCCGCACTGATTTTCGACGGTGTTATAAGTTGTGCTAGGGACCGCATCTACCTTCTTTCGAAGTTAGCAGGCAACTACGCTGTTATGCGGCGGCTCGTTTCGGCCCATTCAACATCTGTCCTTCAAGTGTAACGAGCGATTAACGGAGTTTATATTTCATACCTGCCACAGCAAATTTGTGTTCGTGGGGTTTCTATTCTAATTCGAACGTTTGACTTACGCTATACGTATTCGTTTCGGAATATCGTTTCTACGTCTTCCGCTAACTATACGTGGTTAACATTATGAAGACAATTAATAACATTTGTGAAATACAAATTTGTTTGCGGAAAACATAATGATGTTCGAAGTCGCCAGTTTTTCCACGACAAACGACTTTCAACAACTTATTATATGCATAATTGTTGCAACCTGTTTCCGGGAATTATATATATATATATATATATATATATATATATATATGTGTGTGTGTGTGTGTGTGTGTGTGTGTGTTTATACACACATTTGAATTACAAAAAACAAATACTAAAAACAAAAAGTTGCATGGAGCGAGATTCGATCCGGCGACCTTCGGATTACGAACTCGAGCGCTTACCGCTGCGCCACGACGCTGTAGAAAATTATGAATCGTAGAGAGTATTTCACCGCAGCGGTTTCTTCTAACTGTCGATTTTCTCGACAACGGCTGAGAAGTGCATCTTGGTGCTTTGCCACATTACACCTCTGGCCATGAGCTTTTATTATGCGCAGTATGAATCGAATCTGAATTTCACAATTGGCGGCCTCCCCTTGTCAGTGAAGGAGAGGACAAAATAAGCGAACTTGTGTTTCGGCTTATCTGCAGACACTCGACCGTTTCCGAGAAAACGACGGTCAAAGTTATCAACGCGCTGTTGCTCTAGTGTAGATACCTTCTGCAGCCGAAAACGCAATTGAAGCGGTGGCTCAGTGGCTACCGTCGTTCCTTCTTAGCATTGATTCCCGTGTTCGAGACCATATTGGGTTTTTTAATTATTTTATTTTCCTGCCTCTCTATCAGAATTATCTACGAAGGTTTTTTTTTCTAATTTATGTTGAAATAATGTTGTCATTACTCGACAATTAACTTTATGTGTAATTAATGAATTAAAAAAATAATAAACGAATGAGACAAGCTGATATAAAATCATCTCGTCTGCCTCATGTATCGTTATATCCAAATGGTTTATCAATGTTAATCTACATTTAGATCCGATAATGGCACCTTTAGTGTGTTGAAACCGGTTATCCAGTAGACAGTATTTAAGCGATCTTGGCTTCTGAATTATTTCTACAACAGAGCGATCGCCCCACTACGCACTGTGTGTTCCCTTTTTAATTTATTTCTTTACACAGTAAATTAACTGACGAATAACGACAACAGTGTTTCATCATAAATTGGAATAAACATTCGTAGATAATTCGGAGAGTGAGGGGGGGAAAAAAGGAAAAACCGGGTTTCGAACTCGCAGCGCAAAGTTCCGAAGTCGCTATGGTAGCCGCAGAGCCACCGCTTCAGTTGAATCCTTAACCGCTAAGCGGTATCTACACTATAGCAACAACGCATTGAACACTTTGACCGTCGTTTTCTCAGAAGCGGTAGAGTTTAAGCTTATTTTGTCCCCTCTTTCAATGAGCGTAGTTAAAAGCAAGATCGGGGTCTGACACTTGGCGTGCCCCCTCGTAAATTGCGTGCGTTGGGATTCAGTAGACAGAATGCGTCCACTTTCCTCGACTACTCATTGACATGTTTGGAAACTTTCTTTGTTGTAGTTGCACTTTGCATTATGAGGGCTGGTTTTCCTGATGAGGATCTACTTATGGACTTTGCTCCTAATTTACGTTACTGTGTAGTAGACCTACTGCAACTACTTAAACCGGAAACGTTTGTTTGTTTGGATACTCCGCTTCTTAGTTGCTACATTTCGCTAAAATATTTTCCTTTTTTTCAAAACGGCAAGTTAAGATGACCACTGCAACATGGTAAGATCAGTAACAATTTAATACTTTGAAACAGTTATGTGTGGTGTACGAGGAGTCTACTGTTGTTGACTGAGGAATACATTAAACACGAAAGCTGCGTCCAATAACAATAATTAACTTTCGGTTACATTACAAAACACAAGTCGAAGCACTGTCAGTTCATCTCAGTACCCAGTAAAACTTAAACTGGAAAGATCGAAAACATACTTTTGTGGGGAAGGCAAACGAATGACTGCGTTTTATTGGCCGCACACTAAGAATACGCAACAGGCCAACTGAAAACACTGCCTACACTACGTTTGTCCGTCCACTGCTATAATATCCTTGACAGACGTGATTGACTGTGCACGCAAAAACGTCCAAGGAACGGTAGCACGCTTTGTAATGTCACGAAATAGGGGAGAGAGGATCCCAGATTTGATAATCGAGTTGGGGTAACATTCATGAAAACATATGCGTTTTTCGTTGCCACGAGATCTTTTCACGAAATTTCAATCACCACCATATGTTCTGAATGCCAAAACATTATTTCCTAGGGTACTTACACAAGAAGAAACCATAGTAATAATGTAATTCAAGGCTCGCAAGAAAAGATTTAAGTAGTCCCTTTTCCCGCACACTGTTAATGAGTGGGACGGTAGAGAAATAATCCGAACCTTCTGCCAGGCACGTAAGTCCGGATTGCAAAGAAATCCTGTTGATGTAGTCATGTAGATGTAACAACGAAATTATGTTGTAATTACGACATGTGACTTTCACTTGATCTGAACATCGAAGTTGTTTACTGTTTATTTACTTTTTGTTCATTAATTTCAGCCATATACGAACACCTAGGCGCGTTAAAGTGATATTGAAATAAAGTGTCATGCATGGACCAATAACAATAAGTTCCCACCTACTTGTTATAGTACTGCATTATCTGCCAGCGTATTCAGAAGTGGATATCGCATACGAAGTTCCTAGGGTGTTTGTAATGGATATTGCAGACGACTTCGACAAAGTTTGAATGTAGCTTCGTAAAAGTTCCGTGATCAAACGATCTGAGTTGCTGGCGAATACAGTTTATCCTCACTAGACAGTATATATTATCATTATACATGAGGTGAGTAGGGTTTCGCCGCGTTGCGGTGGCCGAGCGGTTCCAGGCGCTTCAGTGACGAACCGCACGGCTGCTTCAGTCGCAGGTTGGAATTCTACCTCGGGCATAGATGTCTGTGATGCCCTTAGGCTAGCTAGGTTTAAGTAGTTCTAGGTCTAGGGGCTGATGACCTAAGCAGTTAGGTCGCATAGTTCTTGAAGCCATTTTTTGACCTTTCGCGTAAATTTTCTTTACATAAACCGTCGTATCTTTTGATTGCGTTGACATAGATGCTCACTTTTTTACACCAGCAAGGGACCGGTTACAGCAAGAAGTGCGATACATTTCCGCTTATTATGTCCACCCGTTCTGGAGGTAAACGGGTTTTAAGGGTTGGGTAGACCGATAGACGGTCAAGAAAGTGAGACTAGTAGGGTTCCGTTTTTACCGGTTTAGGTGACGAATTCCTAACAACGAAAACACTGAAGATGAGGGCCGCATAAATAACACCCGCTACTCTTTATTCGAAATGTTCTAGTTGCAGTCGATACATCAGCACATTAATCGTAGCTACGCTTTCGATCCAAATCACGTTTACAGGAATGCAAATAGAATCCATTTGCCTATACACGTGGTAATTCACATCCCAGTATTAATGCCACCGCGTTTTAGAAGTACGAACATTCCCATTGCTAGCTAGCTTAAGAAACACTTCTGCTAATGAACGTTTTCTGGCGGTGGCGAGTCTAGTGGAGAATTCGAAATAGTGTAGAATACGTTTGGCAGCTATGTAGCCGTTTATTTCCTGGGGTAGTTCAGAATTATCCTACAAAATTTACTCTCTAATAACAGTAATTTGTTATTTCGATAATCATCCCGAATGATTGTCGCATAAGTGGTGACATAAAGGAAGAAAATTCATGTTTTTGAGTCCAGAAAGCTCTATGCAACAGAAACTGCAGATTTTTATTGCGAAATTGCCGGCTTGTTCATGTCTGGGGTAATAATAGAGGGCTGTTTGCCTAGGTTGTCTGCTAGCATAGTGAAAGGAAGGTCTGATTTGTTTTCGGTTCTAATCTCTATGGAGGCAGGTAGAATATCAGCAAAGCAATTTTAATAAATTCTCGCGCACCCAATACGTTTTATCGCTACCTTTATTCTGTACTGGCGCTCTGTGGATGTCAATATGACACTCTTGTAGAATTTCATACATGATACTGCCTCCTTTTTCCGCTTCTGTCAATAATGGAATTGACTTAAGTGTGACACTGAATGATGTTTAAGTGAATTTCGTTATGAATCTTCACGCATTGCTAAATTTGCACACTTTCATGGTAGGTCAGCAATGGTAATCCAGTATGACTGGTCTGAACGTTGACACAGACCGTTTCGCGGCCGAATGCGGATAATATTTTGCTAATTCGTAACGGTCTGCGGTTCTTTGTCTGTTATCTGGATAAGCTGAAATTCATTTTTATTCGTCCGTTTCATACAAATTAGCGTTTGTTCTTTCAGTTCTGTCTTATGTTTACGTGTTGTATTTAACACACTAATCAGCATTAATATAGTCTTAGAAATTATGGAATACAGTCTAAAAAAGTTCAGATGGTTTGTCAATTTCACGCCTGCGCATAGTATGTTGGTAGCACTTCGTCGCCTTGCCTGTTATGCTGTGTAGCAGACTTTAAAGCCGTGCGGATCAGCATAACGAAAAGGCGAGGGGTCTCGCTCGTTTTGTCCACGACTGTACATAGTCTGCACAGCGGCCAGTGCCCCATCAAACAGATCATCGGCGCAGTTCCGCTGCTGTCCTTCACTCACAAGGGAACCTCCCCATCGCACCCCCCTCATATTCAGTTATAGGTTGGCGCAGTCGATAGGCCTTGAAAAACTGAACACAGATCAATCGAGAAAACAGGAAGAAATTGTGTGGAACTATGAAAAAATAAGCAAAATATACAAACTAAGCAGTCCATATGAAACATAGGCAACATCAAGGACAATGAGAGCACAAGAGCGCCGTGGTCACGTCGTTATCGTCAGCAGCTGCGGAACGAGAGGTCCTTTGTTCAAGTCTTCCCTTGGGTAAAAATTTTTTATTTTCAGACAATTATCAGAGTTCAGGCACTCACACATAATCAACTTCGCTGTGCAAAATTCCAGGACATGTTCAGATTTTCTTGGACATATGCAGGATTTGACGGTCTACACACGGAAAAATTTGAAAACCCAAAAAACATATGTTTTGACAGAGCACCGAGAAAACTGTGCGACTGTGAAACTGTTGCATTCATTTGTTGAAGTTTATGTGACACATTCTTATGTTTTCATAAATTTTTTGGAAGTGATTATCACATCCACAAGAAAACCTAAATCGGGCAAGGTAGAAGAATCTTTTTACCCATTCGCCAAGTGTGCAAGTTAGGTGGGTCGACAACATATTCCTGTCATGTGACGCACGTCCCGTCCCCAGTGTCGTGTAGAATATATCAGACGTGTTTTCCTGTGGAGGAATCGGTTGACCTATGACCTTGCGATCAAATGTTTTCGGTTCCCATTGGAGAGGCACGTCCTTTCGTCTACTAATCGCACGGTTTTGCGGTGCGGTCGCAAAACACAGACACTAAACTTATTACAGTGAACAGAGACGTCAATGAACGAACGGACAGATCATAACTTTGCGAAAGTAAAATTTTCAGTCGAGGGAAGACTTGAACCAAGGACCTCTCGCTCCGCAACTGTTCACGCTAACCACGGGACCACGGCGTTCCTGCGTTCATACTATCCTTGATGTTGCCTATCATGTGCATGGACTACTCGGTTTGTATATTTTGCTTTGTTTTTTCATAGTTCCACACAACTTCTTCCTGTTTTCTCGATTGATGTGTGTTCAGTTTTTCAAGGCCTATCCACTGTGCCAAATTATAACTAAATCTGAGGGGGGTGCGATGGGGAGGTTCCCTTGTCAGTAGGTGATGTGCTTATTATGGTTGGGCGGATAGGGAAACACTCACGTACATGTGTTGAGTTCCTTTTGCTTGTCCACTGAACGTTTTCTGAAAGTGCCATGTCTTTTGTTTCTCACCAGCCCTGTCTCATAACGGGGACGCGATCTAAAGAAAGTCAAACACATGTTCTGCCTATCTCGAAACTACATTTAGGGTAGAATCCGATAGTGTGTACTTCATATTTATACATTTTTTTGTTTTCTTCATGTTTTTTGAGAATAAATAATTCATTATATCCACACTGTGATTCATTCTAGTAGCATCCCAGTAGGATTGATTGGTTTGCTGTCCTAAACTGAAATGAAGTAAAACAACAGCACAATACTTCGTTTTACAGAAATCCCTAGGAGTAGGTTGTCAATGGCAGGGTCATCTTAGTCATTTGTAGGCCTAAGAATTTAATTGCAGAGGCAATATTACGCAACCATACATACACACGCTGTATGATACAATCACCGCGGGGTTTACAACTTCTTTTTTACAATAAAAATTTCAAAATTCGTAAATTATTTACATAGAGCTGGTCAAGATCCACTAGACGGTGCTTCCTCTGCGACTGTTCGTTTATTTACATCATAGTAGCGTCTCGCAGGCTTCATCAGCAGGACAGGTGCAACGGGACAATGGCTCAGGGGTTTCCTGTCGAGCGTCTTTCTAAAATAGGTCATCGAATGCATTGAAATACGTGTGTGTGGTGAATTCCTTTCGTTCATTCAGGGATTTATCTGGTCTCTTCCTGTTTCCTGTATAAATACTCGCATTCGGGAGGGCGACAGTTCAATCCCGCGTCTGTCCATCCTGATTTAGGTTTTCCGTGATTTCCCTAAATCGCTCCAGGCAAATGTTGGGGACCGAGCAAGGTGGCGCAGTGGTTAGACACTGGACTCGCATTCGGGAGGACGACGGTTCAATCCCGCGTCCGGCCATCCTGATTTAGGTTTTCCGTGATTTCCCTAAATCACTCCAGGCAAATGCCAGGATGGTTCCTCTGAAAGGGCACGGCCGACTTCCTTCCCCACTCTTCCCTAATCCGATGAGACCGATGACCACGCTGTCTAGTCTCCTTCCCTAAACAACCAACCAACAACCAAATGTTGGGATGGTTCCTTTCAAAAGGGCACGTTCCATCCTCGTCCTTCCCAAATCCGATGAGACCGATGACCTCGCTGTTTGGTCTCCTCCCCCAAAAACAATCCCAACGTGTATAAATTTCTAGCTTCTCCACTGTGAGTGTAACACCCCACCCGTCACTTATCTGGTTTTGGCGTGTGTTCACCCCAGCTAATTGACTAACAGATCAACAGAGAGGGCAAAACTGCCACAATATCGGATAACGCAAAGAAAGTAATAAGGCCCTGTGACTCCTGATTGAACTGCGGTGGCAGTGTTGACATTAATTGATTCAGAATTGATTACTTTTAATTAAAAAGGGGTGCACATTGATGTTATATGCAGCTATTGAACACCAGATGTAAATGTTGAACATAAAATTAATTAAGAAAGTGACTTGTGATTTCAACTACTTGATTGAAAACAGATGCAGTCGATTATCACAAATTTATTTTAACTCACGACCTTCAATCATCACATTACATGACTCTCCTACCAGGCAGTGGTAATAAATTGGGTTTGCGTGGAGTAAAGCTTGATAACTCAAAAGTAATTCCTATCGACTGAGCCAGGCATAATGCATAGTGCGAGAAGAATTCTACAGTACACGGCCCATGAAACCCTTATGGAAACTTTGCCGACGTGATCCAAGAAATTAATCAGTGGCCAGAGCGGGCGCAATATCACCGAATACAGCATGGCGGAGCAGCGTCGTTGTGTGGACGTTGTCCGACCTCGTAGTGCTGCAAGGCTGTGCTCGTCTATTCACTCCTAGCTATCTTGCTCAGTACATAGCTGAACCAAAACTTTCTATCTCCAAGCTCATCGTTCCATTTGCTAAGTCCTAAACTGCAGAGATGCTCACTCTTTCTCAGGCAAGCTGAGTAAAGAACGCCACTTCCGCACTCTAGGCAAGCTGGGAATGGAAGTCCTCTATGTAGACTTCTCACAGTCCGCTCTTCGCCTCAGTTTCCCCTCCAGCAAAATCACTTACGCCAATTGCAGCGCAAGTCGCGTTAATTATGCGTTGCTTCCCAGCGCTGACCAAAGCCTGCTCTGGGAAGTGAACAAATTCCCACAAAATTTCCCTTCCTCTCAACTTCTGCTATTTCGCTCCTCCCAGGCGACCGATCAAGGTTAGCGTCTGCACAAACACCAAGTTTTCCGGAATTCTGACTCCCAGGAGAGTACTTCAAATTCCTTGGTCCTACGTTCCCATCAGAGGCCAGCGTATTTCATGCTGTCGCTCTTCACCTGATTTACTTCAGGCTCTGCGGACCGTGAATTCAGCGTGAAGTTGCTATAGTCACGAACACACATATTTTGACCTCTGTTGACCGCTCCACTGTACTTTGCATGGCTTTGTCGCATGTTTCACAGAAAATGGGACGACGGACATATATCAACAGGCGTACAAGTTCTCTGTCTGTTCCCCGGTACACCAGCATGGAGTCGGGGTCAACCACCCACTCACTGTCACTCATCTTAAGGCGGCTGAGGGCCCGCCGCGTTACCGCTTTCTCAGAGCTTGAGCTGCCCTAAGCTGCCTATTGTCGTTTCCCTTCGCCGTTCCCCAGCTGGCCATGGTCAACTCTAAATGTTTCCCTGGGGTAAACTAGCGTCCAGTAAATCGACTCGTTTCCAGAAAGTTTTCATGTCGTGTGAATTACTTTAAAACCATCGCCCGACATTAATTATTCCAATACGTCCATACTATACTCTCTACAAGAAGCATTGTGCCTTGCCAGTCATTTTTTGTTCAGCCCTACTGTTCGCTCAACGTGAGTTAGGTGATCTTTAATGACTTCATGTAAGGGGCATAGTTCTTGCCATCTTACATGAGCAGGTAATGTCGCTTGTAGGCTGTGTGTAATCTTTTTGCTGTTTGTAATACCACATTTTTCTGCTCTATATTTTTCCGCCTGGAAGTGATATCCCAATGCTGTCTTCTTGCTTGCATATTGTCTGCAATGTGTCAGAAAATTTCTTCCTTTTCGCGGTATACAACTGTGTACATATCACACGTAATATTGTAAATACTAGAGCTGGTGAAGTTATTGTCTGTAGCTTTGATGCTTCCGAAAAGAAGTTTTGAATTTTAAGTGACTTTAAACGGCATTTTGAGTCCTCTGTTCCGAAATATCCTCTCAGTTTCAGTCTGTTATGTATACGTCGTACTAAGAGTGGATGAAGCCTATTCTCGTCTGGAAATTCTTTTAAAATTTGTAGCTCTACCTCTATTTCCAAATTCAATGGCGCTAAACGCAGAGGTAGGTATATCAGAGAGCAGAAATAAGAGTATTTGTAGCGTTCCGGATGATTCACTTGGGCATTAATGATTGCAACCACACAAGTCAGCTTCGTGCATTCAATGAAAATGTTATCCTTCCTTACTCGAAATCATTAAGAAGAGAATGTTTTCTTTTAATTTTTAATATTGCGCTCATTTTCTTAGCTGACTGATTTAAAATTTCTTAGGCGCCGCGACGAAAGCTTATTGTATCGTCGACGTACATCATATAATATATGATTATGTTCTTGGTGTGTTTACTGTATTCCAAAAAATGTTGTTTCTAAATTAATTTCATGGTGTTCCATTTATTTGGATCACCCTAAAATACTTTTTGTCCAGAAATAAAACAAAAAATGTATCAGGGAAATGTTTTTCAGCTACCAAAGGAAAAATAATATGCATTATTGCCTTTATTGTAACTTCTTTTGTAACAGAGACATGAACAGTAGTACGTCTTTTTTAAACAACAAGCTATGTTTTGTTCGGTAAACCACATCCTCTTCTCAAGCCCCTCTAAATTACCAATCATATTGTACTATTCATGTAAGACTGACACTACTAAAAACGTAACACAAAACTGACCTTTTACTGACGTATACTAACACATCCTATTAGTATATGGGCTAACGTAACTCGTGCTCTTGCTGAAGTTAGCAGGAAGTGGTAAAACGCGTGTATATGCCGAGTCTACATAAGGGCAACATCAGGTTTATAGATGTGTATTATCAACCTCCGTAAAATTTTTGTGTTATTTAAAAAACCATTCAGCTGCCAAGATGGCATAAAATATTTATATTCATTTTAATCTAAGACAATCGGCTTCAACAGACTATGCTGTTATCTTCAGGTATTAAACTCTGTTGTTGTAAAACATGTCCATTTTGCTCAGACCTCACACACAAGATATCAAGTGGATAAAAATGCCTTTTATAATGTGCTATTTTAAGACCTGAAGATGGCAGCATAGTCTATTCAAACCGATTGTCTTAAATAAAAAATATTTTATGCCCTCTTGGCTACTGAGTGGTTTTTGATAATAAAAAAAACGCCCTTCAGTTCTCACAAAAACAGAACATTTAATCAATTTGTGTTATGTAAATTTATTCAGAACAGTTTTTATCACACTTATCAGTTGGACACATTTTGATTTTTGATCGGAACAGTGTTTCCCAAAAACCTTTTTGACCACAGGAAATCGCTATGTACAGTCAGATGAGTAGTAGAGCTAAAAGAAAACCTCTTTTCTCATTAATTTCACTTTGTCAAGATGCCTCGAAGAGACATTTCAAGCGTCGACCTTGCGCGAACTGTCACTTGGTGGTAAGTGTTGTCACAACGGGAAGTTCGATTTGGCCTACACCACAGAAATGTCATTCGAAGATTCGTTCAAATTCGCGATACACGAAGAACTGAAGATCTGCTTCGTAGTACGTCCATCGTCAACAACACGACATGATGAACGACAATTGCAAATTGCACATCGTAGGAACCCCGAAGACAAAGCGACAAAACTGCGCGCTGCCTCGTTATTAGATTTGGGAAGGGAGGGAAGGGGTGAGGGACTGAACCGTCCTGCACAGTAAGCAATAATATTTGCAAAATAATTTTGCCTCTAAATGTCAATCGCGACAAACAGTGGCACTCGTTTTCCCCTCACAAATGCACGGTGGTATGCAAAGAAGATGGTCAAGGGAACACTTGGAGGGAATCCAGGGTCAGTGGCGTCGAGAACTGGATTTATCTTTCATTTGATGATCGGTTTATGAAGGCAACCAACTACTAAAGCAGTACTCTAGCATACTATCACCCAGAGTCGTGTTTTGAGCTAGCATCAGGCGCGTATGTAAGATGCTTCTCATTACTGTCGGAAGTCACGTGAGAGGTCTGCAGTATCGGAACACTTTCCTCAGATCTGTTGGCTAGCAATATGGCCAACGTTTTTTAATTTCAGATTGCATATTGCTGTAGTGTAGAGTTTCCATGGAATGGGTTTCAGGGTGCGGTTTGTGCAGCATGCGTTTATTGCACACAATTATCCATCTCCTCCCTCTTTCCTTGCTACGTCTATCACGTCTTCTCTCTCTCCCACTCCATCTCCTCCTCTTCCCTTTTTGTGTCCATCTGCCTCTCGCCCTCTCTCTGTCCATCTCCTCCTCCTTTCGTTTCTCCTGACCCGTGCATCGTGCAATGATATAATTTTATAGCTACATTTAGCATCTTATGCATATGCTGCCTGATAAATGTGCAGCCATTAGACCTAGTAACTATAATGGAACATAATAATTTTTCTTATCGATAAATTTATAGATAATTATTCGATTCTCATACCAAAGATTAATTTGAAAAGTATTTAACACTGACGGACAAAAGAAGATACGCTCTTCGTTTACTAGTTTTAGTAATAGTTGCATGTCGTTGTTCTCATGTCCTGGTCATAAGACGTGCTGTGTAATTACTAGTGAAATTGTGCTAATTACTGAAAGCAACTTCCGAAACAAAACGACTTTCTCATCTGCTATACCACGGATCTCTTGTAACTCTGGAAGATTACTATTACTTCAATTTTGTATGGAGAATTTAGATGGAGGCGACGATCTTCACGACGGCGTTATTCAGCAATAGAGGTACATAAATGTGTTCATCTCTTTCTTTTGTGGCCGCCAATGTCAGTTTCAATATTTAGGTAATATCTGCCCGCGACATTCAGAACCTGCTGTTTTTCTTTTCGTTTAATTACGATGTCCGATTATTTTCTTTCTCACATGAATAAATGCATTTTAACCACTGTTCTTTTTTACCCAGGCCACGGGGAATGATAGTACTTCGAACGTACGTGCCTCTATCCCGATCGTACGTTCGCATACAACTGTGTACCGACGTAACATGTATACGTAAGACCCATTTCCCTACCAGTATTAATTCTTATTTTGAACCACTCACTCGTGAATGTACGTGCCCTCTTATTATGTGTAGTCACTCGGATGTACTCCTTAATAACGTTACTTTTAATATTCTGTGGTCTAGTTTCCACACTTGACCTTTGACTGTGTCGCAACGGCGCTTCACGCGAAATATTTGTTACGCTACATTCATATTAACACTTATCTCAAAATTACAACACCGGCTGACTAAGTTTCTAGAAATTTTACAGGCTGGTTACAACGGCGACCGAGAGACATCACCTCTGTTTCCTCCCCAAAAAAAGTACACATTTTATGGTGAAATATTCAAATAACTTTTTCCATCCATTATTGTGACTCTAACCAATTGTTTCTCTTACATGTTACACCAATTGCGTACCGGATAAGAAAATTATTACCGAAACCAGTACATAAAATTCACAAATACTTATCCTAAAATTTTGAAAAAGGAGGAAGTTTTGGAAGGTTAAACGCTAAACCTACTAACGAGAAAACAGACCAGCAAAAAAAAAAAAAGTATAATAATAAATAAATAAAATAAAATAAAATAAAAAATAAAACGTAAGGTAAGAGCAACATCACTAGTACACTTTTGGTTGATCTTAAATGTGGGATAGAATTGTATTTTTGCGGCATTCACCGTGTAGCACGCATTTGTTTCAAAATTTCTGTTTTAGATAGTTTTGTAGATTGTTGTGAATACATTACACATGAATGCATCACAAGACAGCTGATCGTTATCATTGATTGCGCGCGTGGAAGTCACTTATCAGTGTGCTGTTTCAGCAGAGGCATATTTTACTACATTGAATTTCATCTGAGAATTGTTTACATGTAGCACGAGCCGCAGTAGTAGTGAAGTTCGGCTGCACGCTGATTTACAGCTGTATACAGCTATGGTGAAATTAAGATCACAAACCAAAATGATGGATAATTCATCCGATGAGGAATCAGTTGCTCAACCTATGCTTAACACAGAAGTAGGAAACACTGTAAGTACTGACAACGCAGTCGCAGCGACGAGTGGTACTCAGTCGCAAGCGACAGACGACAATTTGTCAACTCTGGAACTGTTCCAGATTCCGCAAATGTACAAGGTCCAGTAGCACCAGGTGTTATTCAGATGTTTAGAGTAATGGATTGGTTCAAATGGCTCTGACCACTATGCGACTTAACTTCTGAGGTCTTCAGTCGCATAGAACTTAGAACTAATTAAACCTAAATAACCTAAGGACATCAGATACATCCATGCCCGAGGCAGAATTCGACCCCTGAGACCGTAGCGGTCTCTCGGCTCCAGACTGCAGCGCCTAGAACCGCACGGCCACCCCGACCGGCTTAGAGTAATGGAGACAGATTTGATGTTACAATTTGCAACTCAGATGGGAGCCCAAACAAATACACAGATAGGAAATGTCACAACACAGATAGGGAATGTGAAACGTCCCATTAGAAAAATCGTACAAGACTGTACTTAAACTGACACACAATATTTTTTTTGGCGCAAAGCAATCTGACTTTCAAAAATCCCTACAAAAGAATGGCCCAGACTAACATTAACCTATAGGTTTCACAAATCACTTACCTCACAAAAGTCTTCGTTACTCGAACTACTGCAATACAGTGAGCGCCACTACTGCCAGCTAAATAAAAGATTCAAACTACGGAAGGCACTAACTATTGATAGTTATATATCAGTTCATGATATCCAGTCTTACAAATTTACTGTCTCTGTCCAGATCATCCGCTATCAAATCTCCGCCATCTCACTCCCCACATCCACCACTGCTGGCGGCTCACCTCCAACTACCCAATGCTACGCGCAGTTAACAGCCAACAGCCCAACACTACAATAGCCAACAACAATGCAAACCAGCCACAGACTGCACACAACACAGCCAGTGATTTTCATACAGAGTGCTACATGGCGTTACCAATATAAAAACCTAAACAGTCTACTTACAAATGTAACAGTCCAAATGAATACACAGGTAAGAAATGTCACGGAACTGATAAGCAATGTCACTACACAGGTAGAGAATGTCACAACACAGATAGGGAGTGTAACCACTCAAAGGAAGCAGCTAGACAATGATATAGAAAACCTTACTGATATTCACAATAACCTGACATCTCAACTGACACAACTAAAAAAAAGAGAGGTAGTGGATCAGTTAATAGAAGGGGTACGTGAAGATTTAAGTTCCATGTATCAGGACATTGATAATCTGAAAACCACATTTAAGGATGTGCAATATCAGATACGTAAGTTAACTGAAAATTTTAGTGCTATGAATGTACAGCAAACCTAGCTCAATACAAAAATGCAGGAAGCTGCAAATCAACTTGAGGACAAGGCAAAACAGCAAAAACAGTAGGTTGAGGACTTTCCAGAAGCAAACGTTACTCACATAAACCATACTCTAGGAACAGAGTAGCAACAAACAATAAGTAACGCAATGGAACAAGTATACAATAACTGCCGGCTGGAATGGCCATGCGGTTCTAGGCGCTGCAGTCTGGAGCCGAGCGACCGCTACGGTCGCAGGTTCGAATCCTGCCTCGGGCATGGATGTGTGTGATATCCTTAGGTTAATTGTCCGCAGCTCGTGGTCGTGCGGTAGCGTTCTCGCTTCCCACGCCCGGGTGCCCGGGTTCGATTCCCGGCGGGGTCAGGGATTTTCTCTGCCTCGTGATGACTGGTTGTTGTGTGCTGTCCTTAGGTTAGTTAGGTTTAAGTAGTTCTAAGTTATAGGTGACTGATGACCTCAGAAGTTAAGTCGTATAGTGCTCGGAGGCATTTTTAAATTGAAAACTGACATAGGCCTATACAGAAAATTTGACACAAGACTTACCAGGCAGGCAGAATGAAATAGTCGAGCAACTTTACAGGGAACTGTACAATGAACGAAAAACACTGAAACCTGGTAGTCAGGGGAAGGCAGGATTCGGTTACGATTGTGGACGGGGCCGTAATCAGTTACTATTGGTTGCCTTTTACAGTTACACACAATTTATTTTAAACCACTAATTCCCGACTCAACAATAAATAAAAATACCACACGTTATTTGTGAAGGAATAAACAGCTGTGTAAATAATAGTGTTTCCAGTGAGTTACAATTTAGCGAATCACGATTAAATACCGATACAGCAGATAATGTTTTAAAAGTAGCCACTGTGATCTGGCCAGAAGGCCTTACACGCCAGGATTGGCAAACAATTAATAATTGTTTAAAACTCGCTACAATTTACAAATTACAGGTCTGAAATATTAAGGCAAGTCGCCACAAACACAGCAGAAGGCATCAGACACCACGATTGGCTGTAAATAAATTTTGAAAGGGTTACTGTGTAAATACAAATACCAAATTAGAATTTTAAGGGAAGTGACCACAAACACGGCTGAAGGCCTTACACGCCAAGAATGGCAATATCATAACAAATTTACAAACCTGCTGTAAAACAGCAAGTACAATAGCAAAGGTTAATTAAAAAAACAAGCAACTGATCAACTAAACTGGTGAAATAAGTTGATGGTAAACTTTGTAACACAACACTTAATATCCACTGAATACTACACTGCTAGATTTATTCCACAAGGCGACCAGAACTATTAACTAGACATATATAACCTTTAATGTAGGCATTACAAGGTATTGTAATAAATAATAGAATAATAAAACATAAGGACCAGTACATAAGTTCCTTAAAGGGTACTGAGGCAGATTATACCCGCAGAAGGCGTGGGCTGAAGGAGCGTTACACTGAACTACTGGCCATCGAATCTCCTAGTAGAACACACATGTCTTACAAGAACCAAAGGGGCCACAGACGGTGCTCCAGGAATACATCTCTGAGAAGGTCCGGCAACAAACACATTCGCGAGCGATGAGGTAGGCAGCCAAGAGTTGCATTCCCTTCACAAGATGGTAACTCAGACTAGTGGCAGTCTAACGAATGACTAATGATAATCTTGAAGAAGCTACCTGACGTCCGATAAAACCAAATGCAACGATGGAACAATATGCCAAAGCCGGAACCGGCGGTCTGCACAACGTCCCCAGAATACTGCGCTTAGAGCGCCTGGAACGAGATGGGAATCACTACCACCAGACTAGAAGTCACCAACCGGCCCTAGCAGGGCATGTAACTGGGGCGTTAGCGGCCACCAGGCAAGAAAAACTACCGCTGGTTGCACTTAACAAGTTTTAACAAGTTGAACGCAGTAAATAATAATAAGAAGTTGAGGAAAGCTGAACAGATCCGCCTTCGACAAGCACTCCTCTCGCTGCTCTTCGCCTCGGCGACACTACGAGCAGAAACACGAATCCAAGCCACTAGAGAATAGCGAGATATCACAAAGGTGGAGGTTTCTCTACTTGGACTGAAATGTGCTCATCTTAGGGCTTACTGGATACGGTTAATTACGTGACCACAGCCCTTCCATCCGGCAGTCCATGCGTGCCGCCAGCGGTCCCGGCGTGTTCTGGTACTGCGCGGACCTCGCTCCTCCTGAGTCCCCAACCGAACTGGCCCACTCACACAACCCGGAAAAACAACGACGTCTCCCCAAAGATAGGGCAACAGTTACTACATATCGTAACCAGCGAACGTGTCATACATTAAAAATTAATATGTACTTTTACAGAGAAGCGTTCATACTTAAACTGTCGTTTTCCGGTGTAACTCGAATGTGTAGCAGATAAAAAAACACGTTCGGTATTAATACGTGAATCTATAGGAAAGTGTAAAAAATGAAAGTGAAATAGTTACTGGTCTCTTTCAAACGGTATTACCAAATTCTTACGTTTTTATCTCGACAGAACTGAACTACCTTATTTATTAACACTTCTTCATCTGAGCCTACTCTCAGATAATGTATACTTCCGGGATAACTATACATTTCAGCAGACGCCAAGAATACGCATCAGATACTACAATATCAGTATGACTTGACTGTACAGCGCCTAGCGGCCTGGGTCATTCGGGTATTGTTTAGTATTGTCAGGCTCTTTCGGTAACGTCTCCATGCAAACTTGGTTGAGTTCCTCGTTCTGCCATCGGCAATTGTAAATAAACAGGTAATATGTAGTTTGGAAATCCAATGAGTGAGGTCTAAGTTGTAATAAAAATCGCACTATAATCTCAAATTGTTATAACTAATACGAATAAATAAAGAAAATCACGTCAGACAAGTTTGCGTCTGGCTTTGACGGCAGAAAACTCGTTGCTCATATCGTTACAGTTCAGACGGTCATCAGGAGGTCGGTTTCGATGAGAAGGATGGACAAGGCGCTCAGTCTCTCTTCAGACAATGTAGAACGTAGGTACGATTTCAGGCTTTTAAGAACCGAAAACGAGCGTTCTGCTCAATGATTTGTAAGTGCCAATACATAGAACTATTCTAAGAGCAATGTCAACAATGGGAAACATGGACTGTAACCTCTCTTTTCCTAAAATTTTACTCGTTTCGACTGGTATATCACTAATCTCAGAAGATTTCAAAAGTTCCACGAAATATACACATTCACTACGGAAGGAAGGCTCTAAATCTGTGTCATATAACGCTTGGAGTTTTGCTGCACGTTCAGTAATATCGTCAAGTGAACTGTTCTTAAGGTTACTGAGAACTTCAAAGAGTCCAATAATGTTCTATAGCTTTCCTTCTTCCTCACTAATTTGGCGTACAAGTTGTCGAGTACTGGGAGAAATGTTTCGACTCTAAATTTTTCCCTTACAGTCAGAAAAGCTTCTTCAGGGTCCACTTCTTCGTCATCATGAAGTTTGTGTTTTCGTTATCTTTTAGAGGTGCATTCATAATCTCTATCAATCACAATCTCCATGGACTTATTTTCATAATAGTCGAACATGCCACGAATGGGTGCAATAAATTCTACAAGTGATTCATATAATTCATGCACAATCTTAGTATCAATATTTACACTTTGCAATTTCAGATTTACGCTATTAAATCTCTGGAGTATGTCCTTCCAAACCATCATGAATACTCTTTCTAGTCTATTGAGTTGATCCAATAAAGCTGAAGCTTCATTTTGCGCAAGTGGTTTCTCAAACGTATTATTGGCAATAAATGTGAGGGCATTGATAACGCCCTCCCAGTTTTCATACTGACTTACACACGCATATCTTAATATGAAAGATAGTTGATCAATATGTGAAATGTATGCAGTAGAATCAACTATTATAGAGAAATATTTGGCCTGTTTTATTTCACTTATGATAATTCTTTTTATTCGTTCAGAATGAAGCTCTATTGTTTCATCACAGATTGTTGATGAAAGATAACGTGTATGTCCCTGCCCTGGATTTCCATATCGTTCTATGTGCTCTGCGAGAAAAGGATCAAACTCAGCTATAAGTTCAAGAGACATCATAAACTGACCGTTACGTAATCAATGGAATCTTTCAACGCGTCCACGTAGGAGAAGTCCACGACTTGTTAGCTTCTTCACTACTGCAAACATCCTTTTCAGCACACTTCGCCAGTACATTTTTTTCTGTCTCAACATATGACTCGAAATGGTTGTCTATTGTTCCAAGTGACTTTTCTTGTTAAGGGTAATGACTCACAATTTTTGTGTTCAAGTAAATTCTCATGATGAGATAGAGTATTAGAAATATTTTTCCAGTCTGTAGTACCATTAGCAGCAATAGAGGCCTTACCTCCGAACAATTTACATGGTGCACGAAAAACAGCACCGGTACTACAGGAGTATCTAGAAAATCACGCAAAGTTGATTCACCAATTAAAAGTTTACAGTAAAAGACATTTTTGTTCAAATATCTGGTTTTATCGCCTATTGATCTTCTTGAATTAGAAAAACCACCGTTGCAATTTTGGTTAATGCCACGTTGTACGAGAATGTCGATTGTTGATTCATTGACACATCATTCTGCAGAATCATCACTAACGAGGTTAGTTATTTTTGTAATGTCTAACTCGATACTTAATTTTTCGTAAAACTTGAAATGAGGAATAATTTGGTATGGTTCATTTTTAACTTTTGTTACGTCTGCATTTACTACTACACTCCTGGAAATGGAAAAAAGAACACATTGACGCCGGTGTGTCAGACCCACCATACTTGCTCCGGACACTGCGAGAGGGCTGTACAAGCAATGATCACACGCACGGCACAGCGGACACACCAGGACCCGCGGTGTTGGCCGTCGAATGGCGCTAGCTGCGCGGCATTTGTGCACCGCCGCCGTCAGTGTCAGCCAGTTTGCCGTGGCATACGGAGCTCCATCGCAGTCTTTAACACTGGTAGCATGCCGCGACAGCGTGGACGTGAACCGTATGTGCAGTTGACGGACTTTGAGCGAGGGCGTATAGTGGGCATGCGGGAGGCCGGGTGGACGTACCACCGAATTCCTCAATACGTGGGGCGTGAGGTCTCCACAGTACATCGATGTTGTCGCCAGTCGTCGGCGGAAGGTGCACGTGCCCGTCGACCTGGGACCGGACCGCAGCGACGCACGGATGCACGCCAAGACCGTAGGATCCTACGCAGTGCCGTAGGGGACCGCACCGCCACTTCCCAGCAAATTAGGGACACTGTTGCTCCTGGGGTATCGGCGAGGACCATTCGCAACCGTCTCCATGAAGCTGGGCTACGGTCCCGCACACCGTTAGGCCGTCTACCGCTCACGCCCCAACATCGTGCAGCCCGCCTCCAGTGGTGTCGCGACAGGCGTGAATGGAGGGACGAATGGAGACGTGTCGTCTTCAGCGATGAGAGTCGCTTCTGCCTTGGTGCCAATGATGGTCGTATGCGTGTTTGGCGCCGTGCAGGTGAGCGCCACAATCAGGACTGCATACGACAGAGGCACACAGGGCCAACACCCGGCATCATGGTGTGGGGAGCGATCTCCTACACTGGCCGTACACCACTGGTGATCGTCGAGGGGACACTGAATAGTGCACGGTACATCCAAACCGTCATCGAACCCATCGTTCTACCATTCCTAGACCGGCAAGGAACTTGCTGTTCCAACAGGACAATGCACGTCCGCATGTATCCCGTGCCACCCAACGTGCTCTAGAAGGTGTAAGTCAACTACCCTGGCCAGCAAGATCTCCGGATCTGTCCCCCATTGAGCATGTTTGGGACTGGATGAAGCGTCGTCTCACGCGGTCTGCACGTCCAACACGAACGCTGGTCCAACTGAGGCGCCAGGTGGAAATGGCATGGCAAGCCGTTCCACAGGACTACATCCAGCATCTCTACGATCGTCTCCATGGGAGAATAGCAGCCTGCATTGCTGCGAAAGGTGGATATACACTGTACTAGTGCCGACATTGTGCATGCTCTGTTGCCTGTGTCTATGTGCCTGTGGTTCTGTCAGTGTGATCATGTGATGTATCTGACCCCAGGAATGTGTCAATAAAGTTTCCCCTTCCTGGGACAATGAATTCACGGTGTTCTTATTTCAATTTCCAGGAGTGTATTTCAAACAGCTGCAGTGCCAGAAATATGATCCGTACTACTTGAACTCGAAGTCGAAACCGCAACATTTTTTGCGAAACATTTATCTATCTGCCAAGCGTTTTTAGAACATTGGCTTCTCGTTCTCACCTTTCCTTCGGTAATTTCCCAAATGCCACCCCACTTAATTTTGCACTTTTGCTTTTTACACTGTTATTCATGTTAAGGCACTTACAAATTTGTCAACCAACAGTCAAAACAGAAGAAAGAAGTTTGTGAAAGGAAAGAGAGAAAAAGACTTTATCCAGTTCCAATCGTACTACACCGCACATGAGCACAAAGCTTTTTACTTTAAACACGGCACACGAGCACGGAAATTTTTCCTTTAAACACGGAGCGATGAACTGACCAACTCGGATTACTCGATGTAAGTGTACTATGAAAGAACGACATTGAAGAATAATTGAATTTCATTGGCGTCTGTTTCTCTGTAGCCAGTGAACAGTAGAAGCACACCTGCCGGCTGGAATTCGTCTCGTAAAGAAAATGGGACAGTCCCTTTTTTTAGCTTCTGTTTCCCGCGTCGCCGGAATTTTAGCTGGGACGCAATAATGTTCTGAATATTCTTCGCACTGTCTTTCTGATTTAAAAAGCGAATATTTTTTGCGATTTCTTGCAGTGAGGTGTGCTGTATCAACTCTTATCCCATGTATTCTTATAACATTTTATCCGTTTCTGTGGGCAGAGAAGACAGACTTGAAAGTAGTCTTGTTGGCAGTTGATGTGGTGCGTTGTCATTTGTGTGAACACTGCTGTTATGTTTACAAGCAAATGAACCCTTTGTTTCAACATGAAATAAGAATAACCTTTCCTTGAAGGAAAAAAGCTTCGTTAAGAACTTTAATATAAAATTTGCAATGCCACGTACTATTCGATTGCACAGGGTGGAAACTTTTATGTCGTGCAGGCAGCAGCACAATAAATGAGACAAATGAAAGTTGGTTTCTTCTTCTTTTCTCGCAAAAAAAAGTAAGTAACTAAATAAATAAAATTTTTAAACTGTTATGAAGTGTATTTCACACATTATTAGATATTCTGCTTAAATTCTTTTCGTACAAAGATGTGTTTAAAAATGTAAAACATTCGCAGTATCCACATGTTTTGCGAAATGGGTGCCATTAAATTAGAACGCAGATATTGAAGACCACAGAGCTTTCATATTAATTACAGTAATGGCGGATTGACATGATACTTCCCCGTAATTTCTACAAGAAATTTAAGTAGAGTTGGTTTTTACATACTGAAGCCCACACATGTTACTGTACCAGGGGTCCTGGTATTTTCACTGGGAAAATATGGTAGGGTTTCAAACATTGTATTGTAGGTTGTCGTCCTGACAGCTTACTTCAAAATATTTTGAACAATCATGAGGATGATACTAGACAGAAGCCCAAACTTAAATTTCCATTCAGTCACTAAGTAAACTATGTATATTTCCAAGCTTGTATGTTCGAATTTCGTTCTTAAGGCTTATTTAAACTAGCAAGTTGTTTAACAATATTAAAATTTTTTGTCGTTTTTAAGCGCAGTTACTTTAAAATGTAAAAGGTTAAAATGAGTACAGAGCAAAAAATGCCGTCCCCTTTCAGGCGCCGCCCCTTGGCCCGTGTCTAGTGGTCCTGTATGTAAATCAGCCACTGTACACCAACCAAAATGATTTCCGTGGCAGTGGTGGCAGTGGTGGCCGCAGTACGGCATCAACAATGTGGCGTGCGCGGCTGAGTCACGACCGGCCTTTGTTGATCCCGTCCCAGCAGCGCATATGCCAGGCGCGAGTACGGGAGGCAATTTTAGTAATAACTATAGCCAAGATATTAACCCAGGGTATAAAAGGAAAAGAAAAAACGGTGTCAGAAACTACTCTCGCTACTCCGGTAACCGGAAACGAAATTGGAATAGAAACGTTAACGGGAATCAGTGGGGTAACGTTTTCAATACTTTTAAGTCTCCATTTATCAACAACACGGCTGACCCACGACGTGTGCAGTGGCAGTATCCGATTAGTAATCAAACCTGTCAGTCCCAAGCTCAAAATAACATTACGCCTATAAACTCAGGGCAGAATCATGATTAGATTAGATTAGTTTTTTGTTCTATAGATCCGTGCTGAGGAGATCCTCGTGGATGTGGAACTTGTCACTCATTTTTTTTTAATCTGAAATAACAATAGTAATAGTACGAGTATATACAATACATAATTTTTTTAAGCTGAAATAACAACACTAATTGTATGAGTATATACAATACGTCATTTGTTTCTGTTAAAAAATTCGTCAGTGGAGTAGAAGGAGTTGGCCACTAGTAAGTCTTTCAGGCTCCTTTTAAACTAATCTATATTTGTAACTAAATTTTTTATGTTTGCTGGCAAATTATTGAAGATGAGTGTTCCTGAGAAGTCGACCCCTTTTTGAACTAATGTAAGTGTTTTTAAGTCCTTGTGCAGATCATTTTTGTTCCTGGTATTGTATGTATGAACTGAGCTGTTTGTTGGTGAAAGAGATGTATTATTTAAGAGAAATTTCATTAAGGAGTAAATATACTGAGAGGCAGTAATTAGTATACCCAGTTCTTTGAAGAGGTTTCTACAGGACGTCTGTGAATTTACTCCACAAATAATACGTATTACACACTTTTGGACTCTGAAAACTATTGTTTGACTTGAAGAGTTACCCCAAAATATTATACCATATGACATTATGGAATCAAAGTAGGCAAAGTATGCAAGCTTTTTCATTTTTATGTCACCTATGTCTGCTAACACTCGAATTGCAAATACAGATTTGTTAATGCGTTTCTGAAGTTCTGTGGTGTGCTCCTCCCAACTGAATTTATTATCAAGTTGCCATCCCAGGAATTTAAGGCTCTCAACCTCTTCTATCTGCTCTTCTTCATACTTTATGCATATGATGGGTGGAAACCTCTTACAGGTTCTGAATTGCATATAGTGAGTCTTTTCGAAGTTTAATTTCAGTGAGTTGGCTTTAAACCATTTATTAATATCTATGAAAATATCATTAGCAGATCTTTCTAGAACTACACTCGACATACGATTTATTGCGATACTTGTGTCATCTGCAAAAAAAACGAACTCTGCTTCTGGCTGTGTAACTGATGAGAGATCATTAATGTACACAAGAAAAAGCAATGGCCCTAAAATGGATCCTTGTGGGACACCACATGCAATTTCTTCCCATTCTGATGATGACTGATGACTTAATTCACTAGTCCCTTGCACTGACACCCTTTGTTTCCTCTTAGCGAGGTATGACTTGCACCATTTTGCAGCACTGCCTGTGACACCATAGAATTCTAATTTATTTAAAAGGATGTTGTGGTTCACACAATCAAATGTCTTTGACAAATCACAGAAAATACCTGCTGCTTGTAATTTGTTATTTAATGAATTAAGTGCGTTTTCACTGTAGGTGTAAATAGCCTTTCGATATCAGAACCCTTCAGAAATTCAGATTGTGTTATTGATAACATGTTATTTGTAGTCAGATGGTTGAGAAGCTGTCTGTACATTACATTTTCTAAAATTTTTGAGAATGCTGGCAACAGTTAAATCGGTCTGTAGTTTGATGGTATCTCTTTATCCCCTTTCTTGAATGGAGGCTTAACATCTGAAAATTTTAGCCACTCAGGAAATGGCCCAGTTATAATTGATTGGTTACACAAGTAACTTAGAATTGCACTAAACTCACAAGAACATGCCTTAATTAACTTTGTTGATATTTCATCATAACCACAAGAATGCTTTGTTTTTAAAGATTTTTATATTTTGACTAAAGTTCAGTCCTGATCACGTCATGTATGTTTTAATGATACAGGTAACCGGTTTCGGTTCTTTCTACAAAACCATCATCAGACCTGTGGATAAATTTTAAGAAACACTAGATACCAATCTTTAAATAAGATGAAAATGTCTAATAATGTCAAAATTTAACAAGATAAAATAAAATTAATTATACCTATGGCTCCTTAGGATGGTAGGCGGAGCTCTCCTCGCTGCTACGCAGTCAACTGATGGTTATGAGTGCTGAGCATGAGCTTAAATATGCAGAGGCTCCGCCTACTTCCTGTCACGCTACTTCACAACTGCCAATCAGCGTTCATAATATGACGCCATCGTCGAAGTATAAAAGTAGGAAATACACTAATAACATAAAATTGATTCATTTAAATGTCTGATTAACAGATAGTTAGTATGTCTACAGCTTATTTATATTTTGGATAAAAACAGTGAACTACGATTTGTAACAGTTGTGCACTCTATGGGCAACCTTAATACTATTACAGTGCCAGTTACATCAAAGATGTGAAAGTCCTTGGCGTTGTGGTATATATCGATTATACCGAGTCACCTACATCACAATTGCATCTTTGTTGGATGCTGCAGAATCGTCTTATTTTAACTGTAGTTTTTATAGCAATATTCTTTATAGTAGTAGGGTAGCAGCCAAGAGTACGTTCCACATTATGTATGTCTGAATAACTGATGAGACCTATTGTCAACTACAAAACTAGTCCTTCATATAAACTAAATATGAAACTTAATAAAATTTTGAAAGCATTCTATACATATGACAGCAATTTCAGTATCAAAAACAGTTATGAACTAGCACAACAAATCCACAATATAGACATTCCAACTAATGCAAGTTTCGCCTCATTAGATATTAAAAATCTATATACAAATATACCCATTAATGAGACGATTAATATAATTAGGGATAACTTAATACAATACAAAAATATGACTAAAGACGAAATAATCGAATTTATAGAACTGCTTGAATGCACTTTAGATTACAATTATTTCTCTTTTAATACTAAAATCTATTGTCAGAAAGATGGCTTATCAATGGGAAATTCTTTAGCTGGGACAGTTGCAGACATTTTCGTGAACCACATTGAGACGCAATTCCTGAAAAATAACCCTGATATCGCAAATAAATTCATATATTACAAGCGATATGTAGACGATACATTATTGCTTTATAATGGTTCAAAAGATGAAATTGAGAAACTTGCTGTAAAATTAAACTCTATGCATCCGAAGTTACAATTTACAGTTGAGCATGAAAATCGAAAATCTATTAACTACCTAGATCTCACTATAACTAATAACAATGGGAAACATTTATTCACCATATACAGGAAACCTACAACCACTGATGTTATTATTAATGCCACATCATGTCATCCTGACAAGTATAAAAAAGCATTTTTTAAGTCTATGATACACCGAATACTAAAATTACCGCTAGAAGCTAATGAGATCAAAAAGGAAATGGCCATCTTAAAACAAATTGCAAAAACCAACTCTTTCGACACACAACAGGTAGATATCATTTTTAATAAAGTACAACAATCACAAAGTACTCCACTAATAGATAATCCAAAATATATGAAGATGACATATATGGGAAACATATCAGATAGAATTACTAATTTATTCAAAAATTCTGGAATAACAATAGCATTTACAACTGACAATACTTTACAACAAAAATTAAGACATACCATAAGTAAAGATAATGGAAAATCTACCAGATCAGGAGTGTACAAGATCCAATGTAGAGACTGTGAGAAAATATATATCGGCCAAACAGGTCGAAATTTTGCAGTAAGGTACAAAGAACATACCTCACGAACAAAGTCCGTATTTGGTCATCATATAGCATTCAACAATCATGCTGAGGGGACAGTACAACAGAATTTACAAGTTATTCATTATGTAAATAAAGGCTTACTTATGAATATCCTAGAAGAAATCGAGATATATGCTCATTTGAAAACCAAATCATCAATGCTGCTCAATGAACAATTAGATTTTCGCGAAAAATATTATTACGACCTTTTTGACGAAATTTTATAATAAAAGCATCTACTCTTTTGTTTTTTTTGAAAATATAAGATTAGTTATACCCGTGGCAAAAGCAATGTATGTAAAATATGCTGCACAACAAAAAAAATTTTAATCAGTAGTCTCATCAGTTATTCAGATATACATAATGTGGAACGTACTCTTGGCTGCTACCCTACTGCTATAAAGAATATTGCTATAAAAACTACAGTTAAAATAAGACGATTCTGCAGCATCCAACAAAGATGCAATTGTGATGTAGGCGACTCGGTATAATCGATATATACCACAACGCCAAGGACTTTCACATCTTTGATGTAACTGGCACTGTAATAGTATTAAGGTTGCCCATAGAGGGCACAACTGTTACAAATCGTCGTTCACTGTTTTTATCCAAAATATAAATAAGCTGTAGACATACTATCTGTTAATCAGACATTTAAATGAATCAATTTTATGTTATTAGTGTATTTCCTACTTTTATACTTTGACGATGGCGTCATATTATGAACGCTGATTGGCAGTTGTGAAGTAGCGTGACAGGAAGTAGGCGGAGCCTCTGCATATTTAAGCTCATGCTCAGCACTCATAACCATCAGTTGACTGCGTAGCAGCGAGGAGAGCTCCGCCTACCATCCTAAGGAGCCATAGGTATAATTAATTTTATTTTATCTTGTTAAATTTTGACATTATTAGACACTTTCATCTTATTTAAAGATTGGTATCTAGTATTTCTTAAAATTTATCCACAGGTCTGATGATGATTTTGTAGAAAGAACCGAAACCGGTTACCTGTATCATTAAAACATACATGATGTGATCAACACTGAACTTTAGTCATAATATAACAATTAATTGATCACTGCTTTCCAAAAATGTTTACCAAAATTTAAAGATTTTATTATGGAAGTTATTTCTTTTAGTGAAGTGAGTGACATGTTCATGTACCTGAAGCTATTTGTAAAGGCTAGTTTCAGATATTCAAGGGCATTATTTACTGATCCTGACAATCCCATTCTATCAGTAACGGATGTAAAGTACTTGTTAAATAGATTTGCCACACTATGCCCATCGGTTAGTAATGTGTCATCTACCCTTAATGCTATTTGCTCCTGTTCCTTTCTGGTTCTACCAGTCTCCTCTTTCACTATATCCCATATTGTTTTTATTTTGTTCCCTGACATTGCCATCTTCTTCTCGTAGTGCATTTGTTTAGATGTCTGAACTACTTTTTTTAATACTTTACAGTATTCCATGTATTTAGCTAAATCATCAGCATTGGATCTATTCTTGGTCGACAGATAAATTTTCCTTTTTGTCTTACAGGAAATCTTTACACACCACTAGGCATTATCTGTGAATACATCGAGCAAAACGGTATTAACTTTTTTGGCATGCTGTGATGATGAAATGATTTCTGGCTGGTAATGAAAGTTCAGCGTGGTATATACCATACAAACGACAACTTAATTTAAGTAAAGTACAGCTAAAGATATAACCTATGAATAAAAACTAGTGTGATCTTACTGAAATACAAATAATTTGTCAACTTTATACACAAGTTAGAGTGCAAATATTCTGCTGAGATAAGACTCGTAAACCTTATGTGAGGCAACCTTAACACCGTCTCTTATATATGAAAAATATGTACAAGGTATGTTACAGGAAACTAACCGGCAGAGAAATTAGGTAATGACAAAACAAACACAATTCTTTACAGATGGCGTTCATCGAGATGCTACGAGACTTAAACCGGCGATGAGAAGCTACTAAGTTACATTACTGTCACTACAATTTACGATGGACTTTATAAAACATTACCAAGATCACTGAGAAGCACACTACTTGACGCTCAGTAACATCAGAGATTTTTAAGTACTTTGTCTTTTCTTCTGCATGAAAGTACTAAGAATCTTGTTGACTTTAGAAGAATGCATACACTGATTTTCTCTTCAATTTACAATATTTTATTCAATTTGAGCTGAAGATATTTTGTGGATGAGGTACAGTAAGGAGTGACGACTAAGGTCACGTTAAAAAAAGAATTTTGTGCACATGTGATACAGTGATGAACACACGAACATGAAAACATGTAGAAACATAGACACAGACTTAGGAAGCAGAAGAGCGTACAGCAGGCAAGCTTCATTATCAATCTGTTCTTCGTATTACCTAGCATTTTAATTTTCTATTTATGTGTGGATTTAAGTATAATTATTTGTTTATTTACGTATTCTTATTTCGTTCTACTTGTTTTTGAAGTGTGCACCATGCGTAGTTACAATGTTGGGTGACATAAACATGAAATTCCGCACCCCCCCCCCCCCCCCCTACTAACTCGCGGGTAGTTAATGCACAGATTTTGCCTCATTTACAGACAATTTCTATAAGCACTTTCGGTGCATTCACTTTTTGTGTAATCGTTTCGACGTATAAGTGAATTTGTAGCACGATCCTAAGTTAGGGCAAGACTGTTGTCCTCGAAAACGTGTTCTCTTATGCCATGTGAGATGTAAGATAGTTTTGTGATCAAGAACTGTAATTCCAGAGGCACATATTTTCTGAGAACACATTCAACTACCAACTTGTGTAATGAAATATTTTGAGCAATACGTACACAGATAATGTTTTGAAAGCGGATACAGGAGCAAATAACGAACGTGGGCATAAACTGCTAAAAACTAGCCAGTGGTTTCATGAGGTACAATTTTTGAAACGGTAAAAATGAACGGAACAGTATATAGTTACCCAATGACTGATTTATTCGGGGACATGTGAGTTGTACGCATAAAGGCAAGCGAGAATAAGTTTTATAACACGAGCCTTCTACTTCGAAATAAATGAGACTTGGTGGCTCGAGGAAACCTGCTACGGTACGGGTGTCTGTGCACTAGGACACTGTGTCGTTCGCAAGCTAAATATAATGCGCAGTACTTACCTTCGTGCAGTGAACGTAATAGGTGCTCTGTGGCCCCTTCTCGCAGGCAAGGTGTACGACGAGTTGAAGCAGGTGCAGTAATTTCGTAAATGCTGGAAACACTGCACAAAAACCTACATGCAGATGGATTGACTCGCACACGCTCCATCACTACCCGGCGGAGGGTTAACGGCTACTGGACTCCAAATGGTGCGTAGCGTGCTGCCAGACTAATTCTTGCGAGTGCAGTTACTAAAGCATTATTGACCGACGGCGTGATGCAGGAGGACAATTTGAGTGGAAAGCAAAATCAACCTTCAAATGGACACTCAGCATAGTGCAAGAGATATACAGAACGATTTTCTGACCCACTAAATAAAGTCTTACCACTACAGCTAATGATTTACTACCCACGTTATGAAATAAAAACGACATCCATGTTCATTGAACTGCACCTGTGTTTATGTATATGTTAGTGTTAAGTTAGACTAAGTACTAATCTCTGTGAATTTTATTTCTTACATGTTTATCTTGCCCATGATGAGATAACTATAAAACCCAGAAAGGAGGTATATTGGGACGTTATCAAATAGATACTGGTACGAAAGAGGGAGGCAGTGGAAAGCATAAGCAACTATAAGGAAGAATTTATCACACTTACCACTCCAGATACCCGTGCTAACCCTACAGACTGGATCGGCACAACAAAATATACTACGTTCTTCTGAAACTTTTTTTTTTCAGGAAAAATGTGATTTTAGATTCGTAGAAAAGACTTGTGAAATGTAATTTTGTTGTTAACGTTCTACTGAATATGTTATTCGTACGCATGAACAGTGACGCTACAAACCAATCATACAGAACTGAACTATGGACCTGCATAAAATGTAATGTAATATTCATGTATTTTATGTGAAGGACGATGCAGTAATTTTTGCGTGTAGTATATAAGTTAACGTATATTTTGTGTACCCTAGTGTATATATTTTGGTTCAAATGGCTCTGAGCACCATGGGACTTAACTGCTGAGGTCATCAGTCCCCTAGAACTTAGAACTACTTAAAGCTAACTAAAGGACATCACACATATCCATGCCCGAGGCAGGATTCGAACCTGCGACCATAGTGGTCGCGCGGTTCCAGACTGTAGCGCCTAGAACCACTCGGCCACACCGGTCTGCATATATGTTTTGTTTTCATTGCTAAGTGCCAGGGCCAGAACCAAAACTATGTAAGCAAAGTGGTCATGAGAAATCCCTCAAAAGACGCGAACAGTTCAAGTACGTGTGTAAAGGAGTGAAAGAACTACCAGTGTGTAAAGTGGTTGGGCTCATTGCCCGGAATATGGCATTTCTTCGGAGTAACTTAATAATTTTTTCTTATTGGTAAATGTATAGATAATTATTCAACCCTCAGACCAAAGATTAATTTGAAATGCATTTAACACTGACGGACAGAAGAAGATTTACGCTCTTCGTTTATTAGTTTTAGTAATAGTTACCTTTCATTGTTCTCATGTCGTGTTGATAAGACGTTCTGCGTAAACAGTAGTGAAATTGTACTAAATAATGAAAGCAACTTCCGAAAGAAAACGATTTTATCATTTATGATACCATGGATCCCAACTCCTGTAACTCTGGAAGGTTTAATTTTGTTTAGAGAATTTAGATGAAGGCGACGATCTTCACGACGACGCTGCTCAACAATAGAAGTACGTGAATGTGTTCGTCTCTTTCCCTTCGTGGCCGCCAATGCCAATCTCAATATTTAGGTCATATTTTCCACGAAAGAACACTCTGTCCCACTGGACTGCTTGAGTCTAAACAGCAGCCACGCTCCATGTCAACAGTGCTACTGGGTGCATCAAATTTGAGAAAGTTCCCCATTCTTGGCTGTCCACACATAGACTCCATTTCGGTAGGTGGCTCTGACGAATGACAGTTCCTCTGACCACGTGCCGTGCGTTTCTTGTATGCTGCAGGCTGTGTGATTGACACAGCGTACAGTAAGCAGAAGAATGGTCCGGTAATCGTGTCGGGATCAAGCCAAGATGGTGTTTGTGTACGTCCAACCAGACGGAAACAGTTGAGAAGCAGAACGGCTATACCAAAACAAGCACCCTTTTAGGGTGTTTGTGGTTCCCGCTCGTTATTAGCCTCTCTGGCCGCAACAGCCTGCAGCGGGCAGGTCTGTGGGCCAGCATTTAAGCGCTGTCGCGGCCAGGTGGTGCTCTCACAGTGACAGGCGGTTGAGCGGTGTGTATGACAGCGGCTGGACTAATCGCCATGACGTCGTGACCGAGAGAACTCTGTCCCGCTGCTAAAAGTTGCGTTTCTGGTCACTGTGGTTCGGTGTAATTGAGTGTCGGCTGGGACCGTGAAGACTGCTCGTTGGAAAAGCTGTTTCTGCGTGATGCACGGAACCCAATTAGTTCTCTGCTTTTGAATTTGTAAGAAGCCTGTGTCCAGTGGAGGGGCATCTGGTGAATAGCATTTGTTGGTTCCTGGTTCTCAGCTATCTCGTCGTAACACCTTGATGGCAGCCCTTGGTCGAGCGGCTTTCAACTTACACTTTGATCAGCAAGAAATTTATGTGAGCGTCCGATTACCGTGTGCATGATTATGTTGTTCCATGCAGTGGCTATTCTATTCACCATCCTGGTTATCCCTCGTGACAAGCAAACATCTTCATTCAACGAATACTTCAAGTGATCTCATTCAAGTTACGTTTCTGTGAACTGAATGTGTGTGACTAAGTTAGTGGTGCTTCAGGTATTTGACTAAGTTTTGCCGGACCTGTAATTAAAATTTGTTGTTTATTTTGGAATCATGTGCTTCATGCGCAACTTTCACCATTTTCAAGTGTATTTACAGAGTCTGCTTGTGTTGTAAATGCAAACTATTAATTATTGGTTCGTATGTTGTAGGCTGCCTCGTTGTATGTGTTGTTTATATTGTGGGCCCAGCTAAAGAGGAAGTGGCTGGAAGTTTCTATCTCTCTAATGGCGATCGCGATCCACACCTAAGTGAAGAAAGAGAAATTACTTGGCTCTGCAACTCCCGAAATGTCTCAAATGACTCTGAGCACTATGGAACTTAACTTCTGAGGTCATCAGCCCCCTAGAACTTAGAACTACTTAAACCTAACTAACCTAGAGACATCACACACATCCATGCCCGAGGCAGGATTCGAACCTGCGACCGTAGCGGTCGCGTGGTTCCAGACTGTAGCGCCTAGAACCGCTCGGCCACTCCGGCCGGCTGCAACTCCCACTTCTACCATACTTTGAATTTAGTGTTGTCGGGTTATTCCGCTTGCTTGGAAGCAGAGCTCTTCCTTCTGATTATCCGCAAACAGTCACGTAATAGTGGATGGCTGATGTTAATGACCTGTTAGCTATTTTCTATATCTTTTTGAAACATGTAATCGTGATTATGCAGGTTTATTTCATAGACTTGTGATCTGATTAGACATCTGTGCTAATCATCTATCACCGCTTTTTAACTTAACTTTGTTATTTTTGTAATTTAATTCAATCATTTCTGGAAGTTATGTAATATCTACCAGCATTTGTGTTGTTGGAAATGAATTTAATTAGTTCTGGGTTAGCTGCTCAGATTGTCTTGCATTATTTTCGCCAGCCGGTGTGGCCGTGCGGTTCTAGGCGCTTCAGTCTGGAACCGCGTGACAGCTACGGTCGAAGGTTCGAATCCTGCCTCAGTCATGGATGTGTGTAATGTCCTTAGGTTAGTTAGGTTTAAGTAGTTCTAAGTTCTAGGGGAATGATGACCACAGATGTTAAGTCCCATAGTGCTCAGAGCCATTTGAACCATTTTTTGCAATATTTTCAGTGTTTTAATAAATTGGTTTGTGCTTCAATAAATATATTAACAAATTTGTGTACCAGTATCATTCCACTCAACACTATCTCGCTAGCACAGTGCAATGGGTACTTTCAGACAGGGAGGTGGCGGACTGCGCGTACACCAGATTAGGAGGACCAGGTTGTAAGGGACATTGAGACGAACTCTAGTACAAGCTTGTAAATGGTCCGCCTTTTTCGTTGATATTGCTAGTTGCTGTAATCGCACTATTTCACTCCCATTTACGAAGCTTGTTAGTACTTGATGTTAGGTTGGCGCCATTACAATGCATTGTAGTAATCGCTGCTGCTTGCTGGATTGCTGCTGTGTCTCGATGCTGATGCTGGCTCTAAATCTGGTTGTCTAGGGTTAAAAACATGAGGTCCCGTGTTTTTCATGTGCTTTTGATGATAAAGAACAAACGAAACCAACACATATGTAAACATCAAATATTTATTACTTTGGTGGCCATCTTAATTCCACTGTCCACCAAAGACCATAACACAACACAAAGTAGTACTTCCTTTACATGTTCTTTGCATTGTTTTTCCATCCCAAACAATAACACAGAAACACACTTCACCAAAGTGACATTCCGACTGCCCCACTGCCTCCGACTGCCTCTCTGACCCTTCTCGCTGCTTTTATTTATAACATTGTCAAAGAACTACTAAAAAGAGATATAGTTTATAAGTCACATGTACATCTGTTATCATAATTTGTGCAGAAAAGTTATTAATTTGCATCGAGTGACATAATTTAACATGTTATGAAAATGACAGACAGATTTGTTGACTTGACAGAATAATTCTCTGTTACAAAAAGGCCGTTTTTTAGAAGTTTGTCAATTGACTTGTCTAATTTGCATAAATAAGTAAGTAACATGAATTATTAAGAATTACATTGGTTTTCGTCTAAAATAGGATTGATTACGTGAATACTGAGTGAAAACGCTCCTAGTGAACAAATAGGTTTCACTGGGTGATTTTTATTTAAGGAGATCCAAAATACCTAAGTTGGCCACTATTTTTCGTACATCATATTAATTATTTAAGATGAACTTAGTGTTTTTACATGATGACATTTGCTGTATCTGTGATCAAGTGATACAAACTTTTGTGTGGGTCAGTTATTCAGTATAATTTAATGGGTTGACTGTTTATGGAGACATGTTGTGCAATCATTGTTAACATACACAATAACTTTTCTATAATCATAACTACTCATTAAACTGGTTGAATTTGGAGGGTATCGCATACTTCGGGAAAGTAAAGCCTTTAATATGTTCCGTTACAATACCCCCCTCGGGTAATATCATTTACAGAATGTTAATGATATTAGCCGACTAGGACAAATGTGTCAATTACTATGCATAATGTGTATGTATACAACGACCGTTACACCATTTCAAAATGACTTTTTCCTGCAAATATTTTAGTTGTGTTGTTTCAAATGCACTTTGTGTTATGGCTCTCAGTATGACAGCATCATAAAAATATTTAGTAATATATGAAAGTAAAAAAATTGTTAATTTTTGCTCCCAGTGAGCCACAATGGAAAATGATCAAAAACAGACACAAATGTATCACATGCGATGTTAAGATATATAAAAAATATATGTAAATTATTTCAAAGTCAGCTCTCATTGAGGCACAGAATAATCAAGATAATAGAAGGAACATAAATATATTACGTAGATGGACAGGTCAGATGTCCATAGGAAAATATTGCAATTGTCTGCCCGTTTTGAGCCACATAAAGGAAATGAAAACAAAGAACATAATTATAAGTGTTGTTGTTGTGGTCTTCAGTCCTGAGACTGGTTTGATGCAGCTCTCCATGCTACTCTATCCTGTGCAAGCTTCTTCATCTCCCAGTACCTACTGCAACCTACATCCTTCTGAATCTGCTTAGTGTATTGATCTCTTGGTCTCCCTCTACGATTTTTACCCTCCACGCTGCCCTCCAATGCTAAATTTGTGATCCCTTGATGCCTCAAAACATGTCCTACCAACCGATCCCTTCTTCTAGTCAAGTTGTGCCACAAACTTCTCTTCTCTCCAATCCTATTCAATACCTCCTCATTAGTTACGTGATCTACCCACCTTATCTTCAGCATTCTTCTGTAGCACCACATTTCGAAAGCTTCTATTCTCTTCTTGTCCTAACTAGTTATCGTCCATGTCTCACTTCCATACATGGCTACACTCCATACAAATACTTTCAGAAACGACTTCCTGACACCTAAATCTATACTCGATGTTAACAAATTTCTCTTCTTGAGAAACGCTTTCCTTGCCATTGCCAGTCTACATTTAATATCCTCTCTACTTCGACCATCATCGGTTATTTTACTCCCTAAATAGCAAAACTCCTTTACTACTTTAAGTGTCTCATTTCCTAATCTAATTCCCTCAGCATCACCCGACTTAATTTGACTACAGTCCATTATCCTCGTTTTGCTTTTGTTGATGTTCATCTTATATCCTCCTTTCAAGACACTGTCCATTCCGTTCAACTGCTCTTCCAAGTCCTTTGCTGTCTCTGACAGAATTACAATGTCATCGGCGAACCTCAAAGTTTTTACTTCTTCTCCATGAATTTTAATACCTACTCCGAATTTTTCTTTTGTTTCCTTTACTGCTTGCTCAATATACAGATTGAATAACATCGGGGAGAGGCTACAACCCTGTCTCACTCCTTTCCCAACCACTGCTTCCCTTTCATGCCCCTCGACTCTTATAACTGCCATCTGGTTTCTGTACAAATTGTAAATAGCCTTTCGCTCCCTGTATTTTACCCCTGCCACCTTCAGAATTTGAAAGAGAGTATTCCAGTCAACATTGTCAAAAGCTTTCTCTAAGTCTACAAATGCTAGAAACGTAGGTTTGCCTTTTCTTAATCTTTCTTCCAAGATAAGTCGTAAGGTCAGTATTGCCTCACGTGTTCCAACATTCCTACGGAATCCAAACTGATCTTCCCCGAGGTCAGCTTCTACCAGTTTTTCCATTCGTCTGTAAAGAATTCGCGTTAGTATTTTGCAGCTGTGACTTATTAAACTGATAGTTCGGTAATTTTCACATCTGTCAACACCTGCTTTCTTTGGGATTGGAATTATTATATTCTTCTTGAAGTCTGAGGGTATTTCGCCTGTCTCATACATCGTGCTCACCAGATGGTAGAGTTTTGTCATGACTGGCTCTCCCGAGGCCATCAGTAGTTCTAGTGGAATGTTGTCTACTCCCGGGTCCTTGTTTCGACTCAGGTCTTTCAGTGCTCTGTCAAACTCTGCACGCAGTATCTTATCTCCCATTTCGTCTTCATCTACATCCTCTTCCATTTCCATAATATTGTCCTCAAGTACATCTCCCTTGTATAAACCCTCTATATACTCCTTCCACCTTTCTACCTTCCCTTCTTTGCTTAGAACTGGGTTTCCATCTGAGCTCTTGATATTCATAGAAGTGGTTCTCTTCTCTCCAAAGGTCTCTTTAATTTTCCTGTAGGCAGTATCTATCTTACCCCTAGTGAGACAAGCCTCTACATCCTTACATTTGTCCTCTAGCCATCCCTGCTTAGCCATTTTGCACTTCCTGTCGATCTCATTTTTGAGACGTTTGTATTCCTTTTTGCCTGCTTCATTTACTGCATTTTTATATTTTCTCCTTTCATCAATTAAATTCAATATTTCTTCTGTTACCCAAGGATTTCTATTAGCCCTCGTCTTTTTACCTACTTGATCGTCTGCTGCCTTCACCACTTCATCCCTCAGAGCTACCCATTCTTCTTCTACTGTATTTCTTTCCCCCATTCCTGTCAATTGTTCCCTTATGCTCTCCCTGAAACTCTCTACAACCTCTGGTTCTTTCAGTTTATCCAGGTCCCATCTCCTTAAATTCCCACCTTTTAGCAGTTTCTTCAGTTTCAATCTGCAGTTCATAACCAATAGATTGTGGTCAGAATCCACATCTGCCCCAGGAAATGTCTTACAATTTAAAACCTGGTTCCTAAATCTCTGTCTTACCATTATATAATCTATCTGAAACCTGTCAGTATCTCCTGGCTTCTTCCATGTATACAGCCTCCTTTCATGATTCTTGAACCAAGTGTTAGCTATGATTAAGTTATGCTCTGTGCAAAATTCTACAAGGCGGCTTCCTCTTTCATTCCTTCCCCCCAATCCATATTCACCTACTATGTTTCCTTCTCTCCCTTTTCCTACTGACGAATTCCAGTCACCCATGACTATTAAATTTTCGTCTCCCTTCACTACCTGAATAATTTCTTTTATCTCGTCATACATTTCATCTATTTCTTCATCATCTGCAGAGCTAGTTGGCATATAAACTTGTACTAGTGTAGTAGGCATGGGCTTTGTGTCTATCTTGGCAACAATAATGCGTTCACTATGCTGTTTGTAGTAGCTAACCCGCACTCCTATTTATTTATTCATTATTAAACCTACTCCTGCATTACCCCTATTTGATTTTGTATTTATGACCCTGTAATCACCTGACCAAAAGTCTTGTTCCTCCTGCCACCGAACTTCACTAATTCCCACTATATCTAACTTTAACCTATCCATTTCCCTTTTTAAATTTTCTAACCTACCTGCCCGATTAAGTGATCTGACATTCCACGCTCCGATCCGTAGAACGCCAGTTTTCTTTCTCCTGATAACGACGTCCTCTAGAGTAGTCCCCGCCCGGAGATCCGAATGGGGGACTATTTTACCTCCGGAATATTTTACCCAAGAGGACGCCATCATCATTTAATCATACAGTAGAGCTGCATGTCCTCAGGAAAAATTACGGCTGTAGTTTCCCCTTGCTTTCAGCCGTTCGCAGTACCAGCACAGCAAGGCCGTTTTGGTTAATGTTACAAGGCCAGATCAGTCAATCATCCAGACTGTTGCCCCTGCAACTACTGAAAAGGCTGCTGCCCCTCTTCAGGAACCACATGTTTGTCTGGCCTCTCAACAGATACCCCTCCGATGTGGTTGCACCTACGGTACGGCCATCTGTATCGCTGAGGCACGCAAGCCTCCCCACCAACGGCAAGGTCCATGGTTCATGGGGGGGAATTATAAGTATGGACATGATATATAAACACAAACACTAGAGAAGTCACATGTATGAATATAATATGCATTTAAAAAAAAAGAAAATATTTAAAAAACTTGTCTCCCATTGAGACACATAGTCAAGATAGTACAAGAACATAGTAATACCAAAATTGCACACTTAATTTGGTCACAACATAACACAAACATCAAACTTGGTAAACATCTGATTAGCTGTAGAAAATTGTACACAAATCTTATGCCTAAAAAGGAATAGTAACAAAATGATGGGTCTTGCACAACAACTTTTTCATTGTCTTTTATATTTGGTGCAAGTATGTCCCATATTCAACAATAAAAAAGAAAGTAATAAATGTTTGTCACCCTCTTGCCCATTGCAAGTAAAGAAGATATCACAATATTTAATATTCAATAGTGACAATAAAAATATAAAAACATTGTCTCAGATATCTGGAACTTTTCCAGGGTCTGTAGTGGTAGTTGCTACTTGACACACCTAGTGAAAAGCTTTGCTGATTACATGCTTTACGGAAAATGGGTAAGTAACTGTATTCAAACAGGGAAATGTGCTTAATCATGTTTATATGGTTTCAATTCAGTGATGTTTCTTAATCCAAACAACCTTCTTGATCTGGGAAAGATAAGTCTATAAGCATTAGGATGTGGGCTTTCTTTTATTTCAAATGGACAAATGTCAATGTTTATTTTAACATATAATACATCATTTTCAATTTCTTTAGTTCCTAAGTCTAATGTCTCTTTCCTACACTTAGACACATCCCTCTCTGTTTGCAAAGCATTGACATTTAAACATAAACCTTTGTTTTCATCTGTTCCTCTTAACACTGTGTTGCCACTCAACAAATTATTGTTTTCACCCCATTTTTTATAAATTCCACTACGGATTCTTATCCACCATATAGGATACAAGGTTGCACTTACCTTTGCTAATTCTTTCCAAAAGGCATCTTTGTTTATACAGTTTCCATAGTTCTTCCACAAAACTTCTAAAAACCTTTTCCCCTTTTCCTTGAAAACACACATTTACATTCCATCCCTTTATATTTTCTTTAATATTATTATTATTATCATTCTCATAGATTAGCGTTTCATAGTTCCCAATAGGCAATAGCTTGTCCTCAGATACACATTCCCTAGTCTGCATTTCACTTAAATTAACCTCATTATTACCCATGTTTGTCACATCACTTACCTTTATCTCATCATCACTTTTCAATTCTACAAATACTTTTATTTCTTCCTCCACACTCTCATCAATAACATTACTTGATTTAGGATCGTCATTTAAATGTCCCTCTATTACTTCTTCCTCCTGCTCCACAACAACCCCATCTTCAGTTTCCCCCCTATGTATCTGAATCTCAGCAATTGAGTCTTTGGCTCCATTAAACACTTCGTCATCCCCCTTCTTATCAAATAAACCCCCCAAAATAGATTCTACTTGTGGTGTGTCTGACTTGTTATTAACACCAGTATCTTTTTCAGCCCAACTATGGAACTCTGCAATACCTTCAACTTCTGCACTTTCACTAACTACCTGTGCTTGAATACTGTTTTTATTAACTGTATCACTTTTACTCATAGTATCCCAAAACCTTTTATTAAATTCTAATTTATTCATTCTAACAACATCAGTATTTTCATGGTATTTACTCTTTACATTGTATCCTCTCCTTTTCCAGTTTCGGTTATGTGTTGTCCTGTCATAATATTGTCTAGCCCCAAAACTACGGACATCTAGTGGGACTGTCCACCGTTTCCCGGCTGGTTCCCTCGGTCTGTCTGCTTGTAGTTGTCATTTTGTTCACTAGTTTCAAGAAACCCCCTTCTATCTGGTTCTCTTCCCCAATACCTATTTCTATCATTCCTGTTATCTCTCCTCCATCCTCCCTCCTGTGTATTGTTTCTGAAATCATTTTCATATCTCCTATCTCCCCTATTTGGAGCATTATTTCCAGAATTTTCAAAGTCTCTCCTCCCATAATAATCTCTATTTACATTCCTGTTCCACCCCCCATACTGGTTGTTGCCAGAGCCAAAACTTTCGTTACTTTCTCTTTCCAAGGCCCTATCTAATCTATCTACAAATTTCAGGAACTCTTCCATTGAATCGTCTGGTCCATGGACCAATTCCCACTGCAGTCTCTCTGGTAATCTTCTTTTTAAAACATCAATTTGTGTCATAATATCAAAAGAGTTATTCAAGTGAGCAAGTTTTTTCAATTGATCTCTGCAAAATTTTTGCATTCCCCCTACTTTCCCTCTATACACTGGTCCATTTAGAAATTCTGACTTTAATCTGGCTTGTATGGATTGTGACCAAAATTTGCAAATAAATTTAGCTTCAAACTCTTCAAAAGTATTCCAAGAATCATTATTCTCATTTGCCCAGGATAGGGCCTCCCCTTCTAGAAACCGTTTAACTAACTTAATTTTTATGTTATCTGACATTCCTACAACAAACATATGTTTACATTGGTGAATAAAGTCAATAGGGTGCAGATTTTCACCAGGAAAGCATTTCACTTGGATGTGTCCATACATTGTATTTTGATTGTAAAACATTTGTTTTGACATCAATGCATCTTCCAATTGTGTATATTTAGTGTGTAAATTTTCTACTTTTGTATCTACATTTGTGGTATACAGGTTGTATTCTTGTTTAAGGTTTTCTGATGTTTTGTCTATTCTCTGATCTAATCTTTTAGCTTCAGTATCTACTCTGTTGTAGATGACAGCAATGCTGTCTGTGTTAGCTTGTATGTTTTCATTTAAGCTTTCAACTTTATCTTGAAATTCTTTTCTCAAGTATATCAGCTGCTCCCTAGTGTCCTTACTGAGGGTAGTTTTAATTTCCTCACACTTCTCATTGAGATGAGTACTTAATAGATCAAAATCCAAACTTAACTTATCCAGTCTATCTGTGTTTTCTTTAAGTTTCAAACTTACTTGTTCATTTGATTGTTTGAAATCCAAACTTAACTTATCCAGTCTATCTGTGTTTTCTTCACTTGATTGTTTAAAATCCAAACGTACTTCTTCACTTGATTGTTTAAGTTGCGAGCTTATTTGAGTTGCAAACTCTGCTAGCCACTCTGTTAAGTTTAATTGTTCACCACCCCCTGGTTCAATTTTTACATTTCCTACGATCTCATCCCTCTCAGGTAGAGACATGTTAACAATGAACTATTTTAAATGACAACAACAAAATACCTTGCTTTATGTAGCTATGCGGTGATGTCGTGATCGGTGTTCTTGTTGGCTTTCTTCACTTATATTCGGTTTTATCGAAGCTGAAGTCTTGATTGATGAATTCCATTGACATAATCCAGACGTTAATCTTCCGAGCGGTGTGATGATAGTTTTTCGTAGTCGCACAAACACACTTCACACACGTTCTTTCTTTCTTTTCACTTTGACATATTTTCACTGTTGCCACACTGCACAAATAAACTTTTTTGGAGTGCTAAGCACTTACGAAATTTACCGCTGCACTATTATCATTGATGCACTTAAAGATCCCGGACGAGCCCCCACTTTTGTAAATGGTCCGCCTTTTTCGTTGATATTGCTAGTTGCTGTAATCGCACTATTTCACTCCCATTTACGGAGCTTGTTAGCACTTGATGTTAGGTTGGCGCCATTACAATGCATTGTAGTAATCGCTGCTGCTTGCTGGATCGCTGCTGTGTCTCGATGCTGATGTTGGCTCTAAATCTGGTTGTCTAGGGTTAAAAACATGAGGTCCCGTGTTTTTCATGTGCTTTTGATGATAAAGAACAAACGAAACCAACACATATGTAAACATCAAATATTTATTACTTTGGTGGCCATCTTAATTCCACTGTCCACCAAAGACCATAACACAACACAAAGTAGTACTTCCTTTACATGTTCTTTGCATTGTTTTTCCATCCCAAACAATAACACAGAAACACACTTCACCAAAGTGACATTCCGACTGCCCCACTGCCTCCGACTGCCTCTCTGACCCTTCTCGCTGCTTTTATTTATAACATTGTCAAAGAACTACTAAAAAGAGATATAGTTTATAAGTCACATGTACATCTGTTATCATAATTTGTGCAGAAAAGTTATTAATTTGCATCGAGTGACATAATTTAACATGTTATGAAAATGACAGACAGATTTGTTGACTTGACAGAATAATTCTCTGTTACAAAAAGGCCGTTTTTTAGAAGTTTGTCAATTGACTTCTCTAATTTGCATAAATAAGTAAGTAACATGAATTATTAAGAATTACATTGGTTTTCGTCTAAAATAGGATTGATTACGTGAATACTGAGTGAAAACGCTCCTAGTGAACAAATAGGTTTCACTGGGTGATTTTTATTTAAGGAGATCCAAAATACCTAAGTTGGCCACTATTTTTCGTACATCATATTAATTATTTAAGATGAACTTAGTGTTTTTACATGATGACATTTGCTGTATCAGTGATCAAGTGATATAAACTTTTGTGTGGGTCAGTTATTCAGTATAATTTAATGGGTTGACTGTTTATGGAGACATGTTGTGCAATCATTGTTAACATACACAATAACTTTTCTATAATCATAACTACTCATTAAACTGGTTGAATTTGGAGGGTATCGCATACTTCGGGAAAGTAAAGCCTTTAATATGTTCCGTTACAAGCTCCAGGCCAGTGGCCTGCCAACATGGTGTAAGCCAAAGTACGATTACGTGCACCCTTTCCATTTAGCTTACACTTATTTTTCTCAGAATTTCGGGCGTCTTGCACCATTTTAAATTGTAGAACGGTTTTTTCTGGTCGACAAGTCCAACGAATGTGTTTTGATTTGTCTTCAGTCTTGCTTCTAATATCAGACCATATGTCAGAATTGCCTCTCCGGTGTTTCCCAAAGAAAAACTTTTCTTTTCTACTTTTCTGCTTTTATTCTTGTACAAACAACTAGGACGAAGGAGCTGTTGAGCTGATTGTCTGATAATTCTCAAACATGCCTCTCCCTGCTATCTTCGGAAGTCTGATGGTATTTTGACAGTCTCATACAATCGACATACCAACGTGAATAGTCGTTTTGTTGCCACTTCTCGCAAGGATTTTAGAAATTCCGATGGGATGTCATCTATACATTCTGCCCTATTTTAAGTCGTCCAAGGCTCTTTTAATTATGATTCTAAAACTGGATTCCCTATCTCTTCCCTACCTCTTCCCGATAGAGGCCTGTTTCTTTCTCCGTCATGTGAGAAGACATATCTTACCCCTAATAGAAGTCTTGAATATACTCTTTCCACGTGTCTGCTCCCTCCAGTGCATTTAACAGTGGAATTCCCATCACTCTGTTAACGTTACCGCCCTTACTGTTAATTTCGCCTAAGGTTGTTTTGACTTTGCAATATGGCGAGCCAACCTTTCTGACAAACAATTTTTAAATTTTTTTCAAAGAATGGGTCAAATGGCTCTGAGCACTATGCGACTTGACGTCTGAGGTCATCAGTAGCCTAGAACTTAGAACTACTTAAACCTAACTAACCTAAGGACATCACACACATCCATGCCCCTGGCAGGATTCGAACCTGCGACCGTAGCGGTCGCTCGGTTCTAGACTGTAGCGCCTAGAACCGCACGGCCACTCGGGCCGGCAATTTTTTTTTCACATTTTTCATGAAGCCATTTCGTCTTAGCTTCGCTGCACTTCCTGTTTATTTTATGCCTAAGAGATTTTTATTTCTGTATTCATAAATTTCCCTGAACATTTTCGTGCTTCCATCTTTCGTCAACCAACGGAAGTATTTCTTTTGTTATCCATGGTTTCTTCGTAGTTACTTTCCTTGTAACTATGGTTTTCTTTACAATTTCTGTGACTGCCCTTTTTAGAGATGTGCACTGCTTTTCAACTGAACTGCCTGCTGAGATGTTCACTATCACAGTATCTATAGCACCAGAGGACTTCAGGCGTGGCCCTGGATTCCTAAGCTTCTTTCGCACTGATTCTTCGTGACTACGCTATTAAACTTCAGCCTATTCTTCATCATCATTAAATTGTGATTTGAGTCTATATATACTCCTGGGTAAGCCTTAGAATCTAATATCTGATTTCTGAGGCTCTGCCTGACCATGTGTAATCTAACAGAAACCTTTTCGTATCTCCTTGCCTTTTCGAAGTACAACTCTTCTTCTTGTGATTACTGAACAGAGTATTCTCTATTGCTTACCGAAATCTATCACAAAACTCAATTAGGCTCTCTCCTCTGCCATTCCTTGTTCCAAGCCCATAGTCTCCTGTAACCTTTTCTTCTACTCCCTCCCCTAAAACTGCATTCCAGTCGCCCATGACCGTTAGACTTTCATCTCCCTTTACGTTCTGAATTACCCGTTCAATATCCTCACATACTTTCTGTGCCTCTTCATACTCTCCTTGCGATTTCAAGACGTATACTTGAACAATTGTTCGTTTGCTGTCGATTCTGATGAAAACAATCATGTCACTATACTGCTCACAGTAACTCATCCCCTGCCCTTCCTTCCAATTCATAACAAAACCTTCTCTCGATATACCGTTTTTTGGTGCTGTTGATGTTACCTATTCTCATCTGACCAGAATTCCTTGTCCTCTCTACAATTCACTTCAATGACCCCCACTGTATCTAGACTGAGTGAGTGTATTTCCCTTTTCAAATTTTCTGACTTCACTACCAAGTTCAAACTTTTGATATACCACGTTCCAACTCGTTGAACTTCTCATTGTTACCCCCATCTCGGCAGTCGTCTCCCAGAGATCCGTATGGAGGAATTTTCCGGAAATTTTGGCAATGGAGAGATCATCATGAACGTTTTTCCATTCAGGGCCACACATCCTGTGGATAAACATTATGTGTCTTTTTTGTAGTGGCTTCCTTTGCTTCCTGCATCCTGATGCTATTAATCATCGCTGAATCCCTGTCTACACCTCCTTCTGCTTTGACAAGGCCGTTTGCAGAATGAGGGTGACTTCTTATCCCGAGAGTCATCGGCCGCCACTGCTGGTAATTTCTAGTCAGTATTGGGGCAGTGGTGGGGTTAGAACCTGGGACTGAGGACGTTTCTGTTACTCGTCACGAACGCTACTCATAGACCACGAGCGATCTGTGTAGGAGATATGAGCTCATAATAACTGAAATGTGTAAGAAACTGCCGCATTATGCATGACGTTTAAATTTATTACTTCTTTACTACTAACTTCAGGTATACATGCCGACGTCGCAAGCTGAAGATGAACAGAGAAAGTGTATGAGGATATTGAAAGCGTAATGCAGTATGTAAAGGGGGACGAAAATCTAAAAGTCATGGGCGACTGGAATGCAGTTGTAGGGGAAGGAGTAGAAGAAAAGGTTACAGGAGAATATGGGCTTGGGACAAGGAATGAAAGAGGAGAAAGACTAATTGAGTTCTGTAACAAGTTTCAGCTAGTAATAGCGAATACCCTGTTCCAGAATCACAAGAGGAGGAGGTATACTTGGAAAAGGCCGGAAGATACGGGAAGATTTCAATTAGATTACATCATGGTCAGACAGAGATTCCGAAATCAGATACTGGATTGTAAGGCGTACCCAGGAGCAGATATAGACTCAGATCACAATATAGTAGTGATGAAGAGTAGGCTGAAGTTCAAGACATTAGTCAGGAAGAATCAATACGCAAAGAAGTGGGATACGGTAATACTAAGGAATGACGAGATACGTTTGAAGTTCTCTAACGCTATAGATACAGCAATAAGGAATAGCGCAGTAGGCAGTACAGTTGAAGAGGAATGGACATCTCTAAAAAGGGCCATCACAGAAGTTGGGAAGGAAAACATAGGTACAAAGAAGGTAGCTGTGAAGAAACCATGGGTAATAGAAGAAATACTTCAGTTGATTGATGAAAGGAGGAAGTACAAACATGTTCCGGGAAAATCAGGAATACAGAAATACAAGTCGCTGAGGAATGAAATAAATAGGAAGTGCAGGGAAGCTAAGACGAAATGGCTGCAGGAAAAATGTGAAGACATCGAAAAAGATATGATTGTCGGCAGGACAGACTCAGCATACAGGAAAGTCAAAACAACCTCTGGTGACATTAAAAGCAACGGTGGTAACATTAAGAGTGCAACTGGAATTCCACTGTTAAATGCAGAGGAGAGAGCAGATAGGTGGAAAGAATACATTGAAAGCCTCTATGAGGGTGAAGATTTGTCTGATGTGATAGAAGAAGAAACAGGAGTCGATTTAGAAGAGATAGGGGATCCAGTATTAGAATCGGAATTTAAAAGAGCTTTGGGGGACTTACGGTCAAATAAGGCAGAAGGGATGGATAACATTCCATCAGAATTACTAAAATCATTGAAGGAAGTGGCAACAAAACGTCTATTCACGTTGGTGTGTAGAATATATGAGTCTGGCGACATACCATCTGACTTTCGGAAAAGCATCATCCACACAATTCCGAAGACGGCAAGAGCTGACAAGTGCGAGAATTATCGCACAATCAGCTTAACAGCTCATGCATCGAAGCTGTTTACAAGAATAATATACAGAACAATGGGAAAGAAAATTAAGAATGCGCTAGGTGACGATCAGTTTAGCTTTAGGAAAAGTAAAGGGACGAGAGAGGCAATTCTGACGTTACGGCTAATAATGGAAGCAAGGCTAAAGAAAAATCAAGACGCTTTCATAGGATTTGTCGACCTGGAAAAAGCGTTCGACAATATAAAATGGTGCAAGCTGTTCGAGATTCTGAAAAAAGTAGGGGTAAGCTATAGGGAGAGACTGGTCATATACAATATGTACAACAACCAAGAGGGAATAATAAGAGTGGACGATCAAGAACGAAGTGCTCGTATTAAGAATGGTGTATGACAAGGCTGTAGCCTTTCGCCCCTACTCTTCAATCTGTACATCGAGGAAGCAATGATGGAAATAAAAGAAAGGTTCAGGAGTGGAATTAAAATACAGGGTGAAAGGATATCAATGATACGGTTCGCTGATGACATTGCTATCCTGAGTGAAAGTGAAGAAGAATTAAATGATCTGCTGAACGGAATGAACAGTCTAATGAGTACACAGTATGGTTTGAGAGTAAATCGGAGAAAGACGAAGGTAATGAGAAGTAGTAGAAATGAGAACAGCGAGAAACTTAACATCAGGATTGATGGTCACGAAGTCAATGAAGTTAAGGAATTCTGCTACCTAGGCAGTAAAATAACCAATGACGGACGGAGCAAGGAGGACATCAAAAGCATACTCGCTATGGCAAAAAAGGGATTTCTGGCAAAGAGAAGTCTACTAATATCAAATACCGGCCTTAATTTGAGGAAGAAATTTCTGAGGATGTACGTCTGGAGTACAGCATTGTATGGTAATGAAACATGGACTGTGGGAAAACCGGAACAGAAGAGAATCGAAGCATTTGAGATGTGGTGCTATAGACGAATGTTGAAAATTAGGTGGACTGATAAGGTAAGGAATGAGGACGTTCTACGCAGAATCGGAGAGGAAAGGAATATGTGGAAAACACTGATAAGGAGAAGGGACAGGATGATAGGACATCTGCTAAGATGTGAGGGAATGCCTTCCATGGTACTAGAGGGAGCTGTAGAGGGCAAAACCTGTAGAGGAAGACAGTGATTGGAATACGTCAAGCAAATAATTGAGGACGTAGGTTGCAAGTGCTTCTCTGAGATGAAGAGGTTAGCACAGGAAAAGAATTCGTAGCGGGCCTCATCAAACCAGTCAGTAGACTGATGGAAAAAAATAAAAATAAAAAAAATAAAACTCTATTCACAACACATTTCGCAGACAGTAGTCACACATGACACTGAATGTACGTGCAGAATTATGTCATTTTATTGCAGATAGTTCTGGAGATATGTCATATTAAACATTAAGCTCTGTGAAGAAGAAACTGCAGGGCGACATTCAGACGCACAGGTAAAATATGTGTACAAATACGTGTGAAATATTTTAAATGTACTTGACAGGCGCGTATACTGACAAAGCCATTGGTAAAAAGCTCATTCTAAACACTAAAATGATTTTCATAGCATTTGGTACACATACTGGTTATGATCTGGAAAGAAATACTGCAGGAATTAGAACCACCAGCCTCCTATTAGGGCGAGCATGTAAACGAGAAGAGAGAAGGTAAAGGAGGAAGTGGACAGATAGCGAGATGGATGGAGGAGATAGGCACAGACAACAACAGAAGATGGACAGAGGTAGGGGGGAAGCGAATGGAGAGAGGGACAAATGAACGAAGAGGAGGAGATGGACAAAGAGTGGGGGAGGAGGAGATTAACAAGCAGAGGGGGAGAAGGAAATGGACCAAGAGAGGGGAGAGGACGAGGAGGACAGAGAGAAGGGCGAGGAGGACAAAGAAAGGAAAGGTTTTGAGATGAACTGGGAGAAGGGGAAGAAGATATGGACCGTGAGGGAGCAACAGGTGATGGAGAGAGAAAGGGAGGAGGAAGAAACAAAGCGAAAGAGACGTGAAACTATTGGGGGAGGAAGAAATGCAGAGAGGGAAAAGGAACAAATAGACAGAGTGGGACGAGCAGACAGAGGGGAAACGGAAAGGAGCAAATGGACAGAGTGGGAGGAGCAGACTGACAGATAGCTGGATGGAAGGAGGAGATTGGTAGAGCAGCAGGAGGAGATGGAGGGAGAGTGGGGGTGGAGGATGTGGACAGAATTGGGGGGGAGGGGAGGAGAAGGACAGACAGGTGGTGAAGAAGAACATCGAATGAGAGGGGGAAGGAGGAGATTGTCTAATAGTAGAATGGAATAAATATCTTGGCAACGCCGGGTATTCAGCTAGTAATCTGATACATTAAAACAGTGAGCCATCTAGAAAGTAATTTACGTGGGAATGGCTTGTTTGTTAACATTTGGCTGCCTTCTCATTTATTATATGTTCGAGGGGCAATGGCTCGTTATAATTAGCAATCTGTCACCTTGTGTTCTAGATCTGCACCATCTGGTGGACGTGTCATCTCAGACGCAATTAATCTCCACAACGCTACACTCTGCCTAGAAAAGAAGTTGACGGACGGAATCCAGTACATTACGCTCCACTTTCCAAGGCGAGATAAAATACCAATTGACGGACGTGGGAGGTGGTCTGCTCGGACGCACCCACACCTGACGGCTAAGTGAAAGCCGAAGCGCGAGACACCTGTGCTAATCAGGCCGTGAGTGCGGCAGGCGCGACAGCGCGATCCCGCCCTCGGTCGAACGGGAAAGTGAGAAATACCCCGTTTCGGGAAGCGGAGCTTTCACTGCAGCTGCCTACCCGCTTGTTTTCAGAGGCTCTATCTGCGGGCCGCATCGCAGCATTAAACTGCCGGTACTGCACCTTTTCTTGCGAGCTGCCGGCGGCGCAACAGCGCGGCAAGTGTCTGTGCGGTTAACACCTGCTGCGGGGGGTCGGCTGAGCTTCTCGCAGAACTCGTTAAGCGCTGCTACTTGCCGCCTGATCACGGCTTTTGTGAAAGCAAGGACTCCTTCCCACCCGCGGCGTGATCGAAAGGGCACCTCTGTTGAAACAAAAGTAAGAGAAGTCTTAAAAAACGTACCGTCGAGTAATAGATGAAACAGCTGCATTCGGATGCGTGTACAGTTGGGTAGGAGAAATATTACGCTCGTTTTATTGCAATAGAGAAAGGGCGTAGTTGACACTAGAGCAAATATTTCACCATTCAAGTCGACGATGGCGTGAGGTACAAGTTGACTGAGGTGACATAAATCACGGAGCAGCGATATTAAAATGTACAGATGGCGGTAGTATCGCGTACTCAAGGTATAAATGGGCAGTGCGTTGGAAGAGCACTCATTTGTACTCATGTGCCAAGGTTTACAACGTGATAATGGCCGCACGATGGGTATTTCTGAACACGTTATAGTACGCTACTGGCCATTAAAATTGCTACACCACGAAGATGACGTGCTACAGACGCGAAATTCAACCGACAGGAAGAAGATGCTGTGATATGCAAACGATTAGCTTTTCAGAGCATTCACGCAAGGTTGGCGCCGGTGGCGACACCTCCAACCGATTTCTCATACACAAACAGCAGCTGACCGGCGTTGCCTGGTGAAACGTTGTTGTGATGCCCCGTGTAAGGAGGAAAAATGCGTACCATTCCGTTTCCGAATTTGATAAAGGTCGGATTGTAGCCTATCGCGATTGCGGTTTGTCGTATCGAGACACTGCTACTCCGGTTGGTCGAGATCCAATGACTGTTAGCAGAATATGGAATCGGTGCGTTCAGGAGGGTAATACGGAACGCCGTGCTGGATCCCAACGGCCTCGTATCACTAGCAGTCGATATCACACGCATCTCATCCGAATGGCTGTAACGGATCGTGAGCCACATCTCGATCCCTGAGTCAACAGATGGGGACGTTCGCAAGACAACAACCATCTGCACGAACAGCTCGACGAAGTTTGAAGCAGCATGGACTATCAGCTCGGAAACCATGGCTGCTGTTACCCTTGACACTGAATCACAGACAGGAGCGCCTGCGATGGTGTACTCAACGACGAACCTGGGTGCACGAATGGAAAACGTTATTTTTCCGGATGAATCTAGGTTCTGTTTACAGCGTCATGATGGTCGCATCCGTGGTTGGCGACATCGCAGTGAACACACATTAGAAGCGTGTATTCGTCATCGCCATACTGGTATATCACCCGGCGTGATGGTATGGGGTGCCATTGGTTACATGTCTCGGTCACCTCTTGTTTCGCATTGACGGCACTTTGAACAGTGGACATTACATTTCAGATATGTTACTACCCGTGGCTCTACTCTTCATTCGATCCCTGCGAAACCCTACACTTCAACAGGATAATGCACCGCATGTTGCAGGTCCTGTACGGGCCTTTCTGGACGCAGAAAATGTTCGACTGCTGCCCTGGCCAGCACATTCTCCAGATCTCTCACCAACTGACAACGTCTGGTCAATGGTGACCGAGCAACTGGCTCGTCACAGTATGCCAGTCACTACTCTTGACGAACTGTGGTATCGTGTTGAAGCTGCATGGGCAGCTGTACCTGTACACGCCATCCAAGCTCTTTTTGTCTCAATGCCAAAGCGTATCAAGGCCGTTATTACGGCCAGAGGTGGCTGTTCTGGGTACTGATTTCTCAAGATCTATGCACCCAAATTGAGTGAAAATGTAATCACATGTGAGTTCTAGTATAATATATTTGTCCAATGAATACCCGTTTATCATCTGATTTCTTCTTTGTGTAGCAATTTTAATGGCCAGTAGTGTAGTTGGAGCGAGACGCATAGGACATTCCTTACCGGAAATCGCTAGGAAACTCAATATTCCGATATACACAATGGCAGGAGTATGCCGAAAATAGTAAATTTCGGGCATTACCTCTCACTACCTGCAACACAGTGGTCGACAGCTTTCACTTAACGACCGAGAGCAGTGGCGTTTGCGTGGAGTTGTCACTACTAACAGACAAGATACACTGCGTGTAATAAGCGCAGAAATCAATGTGGGACATACGATGAACATGCCCATTAGGACAGTGCGACAAAATCTGGCTCTAATGGGCTTTGGCGGCACACAACATTTGGAATGAATTCCGATTTCATTTGGCAAGAGCTGATGGTAGGGTTCGAGTGTGGCGAAGACCCCACAAGCCATGGTGGAGCCAAGTTGTCAACAAGGCACTATGTAAGCTGGTGATGGCTGATAATGGTGTGTGCATTGTTTACAAGGAATGGACTGGGTCCTCTGAGCCAACTGACTGAAAATGGTTAAGCTCGGGTAATTGGAGAGCATTTCCGGCCATTCATGGACTTCATGTTCCACAACAATGGTGGAATCTTTAGGGGTGCCATTGTGCCACGACAGTGGACCACAGCTGTTCGCGACTGGCTTGAAGAACATTCTAAACAGTTTGAGCAAACGATTTGGCCACCCAGATCGCCCGACATGAATCCAATCGAACATTTATGGGACATAATTGAGAGGTCAGATGGTGCACAGAACGATGTAACGGCAACGCTTTCGCGATGATGGACGGCTATAGAGAGGGAGCGTGGCTAAGTATTTCTGCAGGGAATTTCTAACGACGTGTTGAGTCCATGCCACGCCAAGCTGCTGTCCTACGCCTGGCAAAAGGAAGTCCGACACGATATTAGGAGGTATGATATTTGTCACTCAGTGCATACATGTTAAGCTAGTATACGGTATGTGGTACATTTTGCATCGCTGTCAACCCCCACCCCTTTCCATTTTCCATTCCATTCGTGGATGATAAGCAAGACGAAACATTGTAGTATCCACTCCTTTAATGCTGTTGATCTGTCGATTCTCAGTGTCTACCAATATTATATTAATGTTTGTTAGGTTAGCACTATTCGTTTGCAGCTTCACAAATGCAATATTTCTTTTGTCGGACACGTTTCGTGTCACTGTATTGAGGCATCACCAGTGGTCTGTATACAGGATTTTAGGAATGTCCGTGACAAATTTTTGGAATTTACCGAGGAAAGTAAGTATATAATATTTTGAATAGGAACCAATGTCCGGAAACTTGCCCTTTGTGTTCTACGTCGATTTCACTTCAGATGTTTAACTCATCCACTTCCGGTTGAGCAATTGAATTAGTTGTGACACAGTACAATTATTAGGTAACAGTTCGAAAGGAAACATACCAAAACATCCTTTATTCACTTAAGCACATTTGTCTGTATTAACACTTAAACAAAGTGTGTTTACGTTATTCCAAAAGACTGGGACCCAGCATACTGTCACAAACAAATGTATTTAAGTGATAAATGGATGTTTCGTTATGATTCATTTCCAATTGTTACCTGATAATTTTACTGAGTCGTATCTGATTCAGTTCCTCAAGCAGAATTGGATAAGTTAAACATAACAGAAGAACTGAGACTTTCTTATAACCGAAACGGTACATTTCCTGTTCCAAAAATTGTGTACTCATTCCCCTCTACAAGTCCTACAAGTTTGTAACGGGAATTTCACACCCTGTGTGTAGGATGTTTGTTTCGACTTGAGAAGAAAGAACATATCGAAAACGATGCATCGTATAAAAACACGTTATATATCAATAGATGGGACATTGTCTGTACTATAGCTAGCCACCTCCTAACAACCTCTCCTGCAAGGGCGGGGTCAACATTGTATTCTAAAATGGGAACCCACTAGTTTTGTTGCATATTCCGATTCTACGCCAAAAAAATACGTGTGGCCTACCCAAACCATTTTTCCCATTTGTGGTAGAAGACACTAATCAACAAATATTTAGTGTGTTTGTTTGCGCAGTTAAGAACCGGCGCATTTGATTATAATTTTTGGAGAACTTGGAAATTTGTGGTAAAATCTTATGGGACCAAATTGCTGAGGTCATCGGTCCCTAAGCTTACACACTATTAAATCTGACACAACTAACGTACGCTAAGGACGATACACACACCTAAGCCCGAGGGAGGACTCAAACCTCCGACGGGGAGAGCCGTGCGCACCGTGACAAGACGCCCTAGACCGCGCGGCTACCCCGCGCGGCTGACTCTAATTTCGTTTGTGTTATAAATGTAAACCTTTACGTTCCAACTGTTAACATAGATGTTCAAACGTTACTTGCATATGGAAAATGTGATTGTACAGTACAAATAAAATGGCTGGACACTGACATTCTTGGCCAATAAGTTACTTGTGGGGTAACGTAGTCTTCTGGTCCCTACGGGGTCCACAAAAGATCGGAATGCTTGAATTTGGTGGCCGCCCTCGAACACCGCCATCATGGTGGCTGATTTCGGTCTGTGTTTACATTCAACCGCCGTAATCCCCTCGCTGGCCGTTTGTTGGCTACCGGCGGAATACAGACTACAACCGGAGTGATAAGGTGAAATGTCCATGAAGTATAATTGACAGGGGCACCTGCCTTGGATGCTCACCGAAATCAAGTCCCCTACAGTAAGTAGCAATGGGACTCACGAAAATCAAGAACCCCAGTGGTGAGAGTCAAGGTGACTCTCCGATGTGAAGCATCCCCATAGGAACTGAAAACTGTTAAATCCGCGTCGTTTTTCCTGTATCATGCTAAGAATAGTTCCTAACCAGACACTGAAACGGGTAATCATATTGTACCGTACAATCAAATTTGCAACACTAAATTTCGAACATAACTGTCAACCGTTAGAGAACAATGGTTTACATTCAATGAAATGTAGAATCAAATGTGTCAGTTATTAATTGCAAAAACTAGTACACTTCATATTTGTCTATTACAGCGGCCTCTACCACCACAGGGGAACATTAGTTTGAATGAATCTTACGTATTTTTTGTGTAGAATCCGAATATGCAATAAAATATGGAACTCCCATTTTAAAATTCGAAGTTGATGCCGATTATGCAGGAAGGGTTGTTAGGAGGCGGCCTGTTGTAGCAAAGACAGGTGCCCCATCTACTAATATCAGCTTTTAACCTAGAACATTTTTTTCGTACGATGAGTAGTTTTCGAGATATTTCGTTGTCACAAGTTAAGCACAAGGATAAGCAGCTGCCAGCAGCAAGTTGTATACTCCTAGCTTACTTATTTGTTACACAGTTTAATTCTTAATTTCTTTGCGTGATTTTGGGTACTTGTATTGTTTAATTCATAAATTTCGGGCGTATTATAGTATTTGAGAGTTGTAGCATCGCGCTTTAGTACCTGAATAGTGTAAATTCGCGTAGTAGTGTGTCTTCTGTGTTTTGTTTTGAACGGCCAGTGTCGGTTGGTCACAGCCAGTGTGCTCCCTGCCGCCTGAGCTCCCAGTTGGTGCACATCGACAGCGCAGAAAGATACGTGTATAGCTTCTTTTCTGTGTTTACTTCGTAGATTCTTACTTAAATTGCGTGTGAGTTTCGTATAGGAGGTGTAATTTCGAGTTTTAGTTACTGTAATCGTAAATTCAGGCAGATTGTAGCGCAGTCATTAGGCATTTGTACAGGTTAGTTCATACATTCTTTGCGTGTTTCCCTTGCGTTATCTAGGCACTCGTGTTTCAGTAACTGTTGTTCAATATCGATTAGAATGGACAGGGACTGTGATTGCTGTGTTCGGATGAGGGCTGAGTTGGCATCCCTTCACCCACAGCTGCAGGCGGCGCTGACTTCGGTCGTGCAGTTTCAGGCTGTTGCCAATGGGCACCACTGTGGGGAGCCGGACTTGGGTATCACGGGGATGTCAACCTCGTTCCGTCTGTCTCCAGATCGGTCTGCCGCTGTGGTTGCCCCGGTTGCTGCCCGCAGTGGGGCTGAGCCCTCGCCTGTGGTTGATTGGGAGGTCGTTCCAAGGCGTGGCAGGCAGCGAAAGACGTCCCCAGAGGCTGATCAGAAAGCCTCCCCGGTGCGTCTGACAAACAGGTTTCAGGTACTGTCTCTGGCTGAGCCAGATGCAGCTGCCTGCCCTGTTTCAGAGGATGATTCTCAGACTTCAAGGTCTGGGCAATCTCAGAGGGTGGGCTTATTGATAGTTGGGAGTTCCAATGTTATGCGCGTAATGGGGCCCCTTAGGGATATGGCGGCTAAGGAGGGGAAGAAATCCAGTGTGCACTTCGTGTGCATTCCGGGTGGAGTCATTCCTGATGTGGAAAGGGTCCTTCCGGATGCCATGAAGAGCACAGGGTGCAGCCAGCTGCAGGTGGTGGCACATGTCGGCACTAATGACGTGTGTCGCTTTGTATCTGAGGAAATTCTCTCTGGATTCCAACGGCTATCTGATTTGGTGAAGGCTGCCAGTCTTGCTTACAAGATAAAGGCAGAGCTCACCATCTGCAGCATCGTTGACAGAACCGACTGCGGACCTTTGGTGCAGAGCCGAGTGGAGGGTCTGAATCAGAGGCTCAGACGGTTTTGCGACCGTGTTGGCTGCAAATTCCTTGACTTGCACCATAGGGTGGTGGAGTTTCGGGTTCCGCTGAATAGGTCAGGAGTTCACTACACTCAGCTGGCGGCTACACGTGTAGCGGAGGCTGTGTGGCGTGGACTGGGCGGTTTTTTTGGTTAGAAGGCCTCGGGAAAGTACGGGGTGGGCTGCAATCTCAAAGGGTGCATGGCAAATACAGGACGTGCTTGGATCAAGGAACAGTCGGAATTGTAGTTGTAAATTGTTGTAGTGGTGCTGGGAAAGTCCCTGAGCTTCAAGCGCTAATAGAAAGCACAGAAGCTGAAATCGTTATAGGTACAGAAAGCTGGCTAAAGCCTGAAATTTTTACGAAGTCTCAGACGGTGTTCAGGAAAGATAGATTAGGCAGAATTGGTGGTGGAGTGTTTTTGTCTGTCAGTAGTGGTTTATCTTGTAGTGAAGTCGAGGTAGATACACCGTGCGAATTGGTATGGGTGGAGGTTATACTTGACAGCCCAACTAAGTTAATAATTGGCTCCTTGTATCGACCCCCAGACTCTGATGATATACACTCCTGGAAATGGAAAAAAGAACGCATTGTCACCGGTGTGTCAGACCCACCATACTTGCTCCGGACACTGCGAGAGGGCTGTACAAGCAATGATCACACGCACGGCACAGCGGACACACCAGGAACCGCGGTGTTGGCCGTCGAATGGCGCTAGCTACGCAGCATTTGTGCACCGCCGCCGTCAGTGTCAGCCAGTTTGCCGTGGCATACGGAGCTCCATCGCAGTCTTTAACACTGGTAGCATGCCGCGACAGCGTGGACGTGAACCGTATGTGCAGTTGACGGACTTTGAGCGAGGGCGTAAAGTGGGCATGCGGGAGACCGGGTGGACGTACCGCCGAATTGCTCAACACGTGGAGCGTGAGGTCTCCACAGTACATCGATGTTGTCGCCAGTGGTCGGCGGAAGGTGCACGTGCCCGTCGACCTGGGACCGGACCGCAGCGACGCACGGATGCACGCCAAGACCGTAAGATCCTACGCAGTGCCGTAGGGGACCGCACCGCCACTTCCCAGCAAATTAGGGACACTGTTGCTCCTGGGGTATCGGCGAGGACCATTCGCAACCGTCTCCATGAAGCTGGGCTACGGTCCCGCACACCGTTAGGCCGTCTTCCGCTCACGCCCCAACATCGTGCAGCCCGCCTCCAGTGGTGTCGCGACAGGCGTGAATGGAGGGACGAATGGAGACGTGTCGTCTTCAGCGATGAGAGTCGCTTCTGCCTTGGTGCCAATGATGGTCGCATGCGTGTTTGGCGCCGTGCAGGTGAGCGCCACAATCAGGACTGCATACGACTGAGGCACACAGGGCCAACACCCGGCATCATGGTGTGGGGAGCGATCTCCTACACTGGCCGTACACCACTGGTGATCGTCGAGGGGACACTGAATAGTGCACGGTACATCCAAACCGTCATCGAACCCATCGTTCTACCATTCCTAGACCGGCAAGGGAACTTGCTGTTCCAACAGGACAATGCACGTCCGCATGTATCCCGTGCCACCCAACGTGCTCTAGAAGGTGTAAGACAACTACCCTGGCCAGCAAGATCTCCGGATCTGTCCCCCATTGAGCATGTTTGGGACTGGATGAAGCGTCGTCTCACGCGGTCTGCACGTCCAGCACGAACGCTGGTCCAACTGAGGCGCCAGGTGGAAATGGCATGGCAAGCCGTTCCACAGGACTACATCCAGCATCTCTACGATCGTCTCCATGGGAGAATAGCAGCCTGCATTGCTGCGAAAGGTGGATATACATTGTACTAGTGCCGACATTGAGCATGCTCTGTTGCCTGTGTCTATGTGCCTGTGGTTCTGTCAGTGTGATCATGTGATGTATCTGACCCCAGGAATGTGTCAATAAAGTTTCCCCTTCCTGGGACAATGAATTCACGGTGTTCTTATTTCAATTTCCAGGAGTGTAGTTACTGAACAGTTCAGAGAAAATTTGAGTCTCGTAACAAATAAATAACCCACTCATACGGTTATAGCTGGTGGGGACTTCAACCTTCCCTCGATATGTTGGTAAAAATACTTGTTCAAAATCGGTGGTAGGCAGAAAACATCTTCCGAGGTTGTCCTAAATGCTTTCTCCGAAAATTATTTCGAGCAGTTAGTCCACAAACCCTCGCGAATTGTAAATGGTTGTGAAAACACACTTGACCTCTTAGCCACAAACAATCCAGAGCTAATAGAGAGCATCATGACTGATACAGGGATTAGTGATCACAAGGTCGTTGTGGCTAGGCTCAATACCGGTTCTTCCAAATCCATCAGAAACAAACGCAAAATAATTTTATTTTAAAAAAGCGGATAAAGCGTCACTAGAAGCCTTCCTAAGAGACAATCTCCATTCCTTCCGAACTGACTATGCAAATGTAGACGAGATGTGGCTCAAATTCAAAGATATAGTAGCAACAGCAATTGAGAGATTCATACCTCATAAATTGGTAAGAGATGGAACTGATCCCCCATGGTACACAAAATAGGTCCGAACGCTGTTGCAGAGGCAACGGAAAAAGCATGCGAAGTTCAGAAGAACGCGAAATCCCGAAGATTGGCTAAAATTTACAGACGCGCGAAATTTCGCACGGACGTCAATGCGAGGTGCCTTTAATAGGTTCCAAAACGAAACATTGTCTCGAAATTTGGTAGAAAATCCGAAGAAATTCTGGTCGTATGTAAAGTACACAAGCGGCAAGACGCAGTCAATACCTTCTCTGCGCGGTGCCGATGGTACTGTTACCGACGACTGTGCCGCTAAAGCGGAGTTATTGAACGCAGTTTTCCGAAATTCCTTCACCAGCGAAGACGAATGGAATATTCCTGAATTTGAAACACGAACAGCTGCTAGCATGAGTTTCTTAGAAGTAGATACCTTAGGGGTAGCAAAGCAACTCAAAACGCTTGATACGGGCAAGTCTTCAAGTCCAGATTGTATACCGTTTAGGTTCCTTTAGATTACGCTGATACAATAGCTCCCTACTTAACAATCATATACAACCGCTCGCTCACCGATAGATCTGTACCTACAGATTGGAAAATTGCGCAGGTCGCACCAGTGTTTAAGAAGGGTAGTAGGAGTAATCCATCGAACTACAGACCTATATCATTGACGTCGGTTTGCAGTAGGGTTTTGGAGCATATACTGTATTCAAACATTATGAATCACCTCGAAGGGAACGATCTATTGATATGTAATCAGCATGGTTTCAGAAAACATCGTTCTTGTGCAACGCAGTTAGCTCTTTATTCGCACGAAGTAATGGCCGCTATCGACAGGGGATCTCAAGTTGATTCCGTATTTCTAGATTTCCGGAAAGCTTTTGACACCGTTCCTCACAAGCGACTTCTAATCAAGCTGCGGGCCTACAGGGTATCGTCTCAGTTGTGCGACTGGATTCGTGATTTCCTGTCATGAAGGTCGCAGTTCGTTGTAATAGACGGCATATCATCGAGTAAAACTGAAGTGATATCAGGTGTTCCCCAGGGAAGCGTCCTGGGACCTCTGCTGTTCCTGATCTATATAAATGACCTCGGTGACAATCTGAGCAGCTCTTAGGTTGTTCGCAGATGATGCTGTAATTTACCGCCTAGTAAGGTCATCCGAAGACCAGTATCAGCTGCAAAGCGATTTAGAAAAGATTTCTGTATGGTGTGACAGGTGGCAGTTGACGCTAAATAACGAAAAGTGTGAGGTGATCCACATGAGTTCCAAAAGAAATCCGTTGGAATTCGATTGCTCGATAAATAGTACAATTCTCAAGGCTGTCAATTCAACTAAGTACCTGGGTGCTAAAATTACGAACAACTCCAGTTGGAAAGACTACATAGATAATATTGTGGGGATGGCGAGCCAAAGATTGCGTTTCATTGGCAGGACACTTAGAAGATGCAACAAGTCCACTAAAGAGACAGCTTACACTACACTCGTTCGTCCTCTGTTAGAATATTGCTGCGCGGTGTGGGATCCTTACCAGGTGGGATTGACGGAGGACATCGAAAGGGAGCAAAAAAGGGCAGCTCGTTTTGTATTATCAATTAATAGGGGAGAGAGTGTCGCAGATATGATACTCGATTTGGGATGGAAGTCATTCAAGCAAAGTCGTTTTTCGTCGCGGCGAGATCTATTTACGAAATTTCAGTCACCAACTTTCTCTCCCGAATGCGAAAATATTTTGTTGAGCCCAAGCTACATAGGTAGGAATGATCATCAAAATAAAATAAGAGAAATCAGAGCTCGAACAGAAAGGTTCAGGTGTTCGTTTTTCCCACGCGCTGTTGGTAGAGAGATAGTATGATTGTGGTTCGATGAACCCTCTGCCAAGCACTTAAATGTGAATTGCAGAGTAATCATGTAGATGTAAAACAAACAACCTGTATATTTGAGTCCAGTGGTGAAGCCTTGATACACTGAGACGAAAACCGTGTGGGAAAGCAAATATTCCATTTATTCGGTGACAAACTGTTGCTCCTAACCTATAAATAATTAATACAACGGTGGTAGTGTTCTGTACGGTCTCTTACATCCATGATTTCAGGTCACTGGTCATTACTAGAGATATAATTGTGTCAGATCGATCAATTTCACGCAGTTGGTAAGGCACTGGCCCCATTTCCGAGATTCCAACGTTTGAAATATGCGTCAAGCCAACCAGAATTAGATTTTCAGTAATTTCCCTGAATCACTTACTGCAAATGCAGGGATGGTTTATTTAAAGTGGATACGACCGATTTTCTTCACCGTTCTACTCCAGCCCGAGTTTGTGGTACACCTCCAGTGGCCTTCAAGATGACAGGATGCTAATGCTTATCTTCTTTCCCTGGAGATTCGTTTTCGAATGTGAGCTCCTCGAATAGTGCAGGACTTTCCCTTATCGGGGATGCCTTTGTTCTACTGTCTCCCACTGCAGTCTCTCGAAAATCTCTGTGCCACTCTCATCCTTGCTGAATTGTGCACCTCATCTTTCATCGTTTCTGTCTCTTCCATTGATGTGACTTGGTAAGACTCTCAGAATAACGAACAGCACTCAAACAGTGGTCGATCGAGGTTCTTACAGTCAACTCTTTTGGCAGTGAATTAGAAGTCTATGGAGCTCTTCTAGTAAATCTGTGTCTGGAATATAGCTTTATGTTGTCATTACGCCTTAAACAGCTCCCGACTTTGTCTCACCGACACATTTAGATTGTGAATTACGGGCGATTGCATAGTCAAACAATATCGGATATTTTCTCGTATTTGCATGCTTTGTATTAAATTTACTTCTAGAGTCAGTTGCTCATGTTTGCATCCGATTCTGATCATTTACGTGTCTCTTTGCATTTCATAACAAGATTCCAAAGATGTCACCTAATGTACACAACTGCGTCATCAGGAGGCAGCTTCCTATGTCCAGAGATGTTATCAGTCAGATCGTTTATACACGTTGGGAACATGAACGCAGTTTGTTGGATAAGTCATTTAGCTGTTTTATTGAAGGTATTTAATCCACAAAATTGATTCGAAACTGTATAATTCAATCTTCAGATTTACTTGTGGCACTCTAACTCAACCGATATATTGAAGTTCAGAAAGCGAACCAAAATGTAATGACATCGAAAATCATTCGGGCTACTGTATGCAAAGAATTTCAAGTTCTTGTGTGTACCCAACATGAATGTCAGACAGCCGTATTTGGTACACACAATAATTGGTATATTTTGTGCTGACAACAGCAATACTGATTTTTGATGAGGTTACGTTTTGGACTACTTTTTGAAGTTCCGTTTTGACTTGTACTGCCAGAAGCACATCTGAAGATGAAATTGTATAGTTTCGAAACCAACTGCATGAACCAGTACTTTCTTCAAAACAGCTGAATGGATTACCCAATGGCAATGTATTTATGTAATTTAGGTGGTCACTAAGGTTCAAACCATGAAGAATCACACCAAAATCCTGCATATTTTTTGGAGGAGCAACATGTTTAACAACACTTCCATCATAGGTTTATGTGATGTCGATATGTGCTTCTATAATGGTGTCATTCGATCTTCAGTCTCTTGTCCTGTTCCAATACTTTAATTCTATTTTCTGCCTTTGTTTCAACAGGTTAGTTATTTGTTTCTAAGCTTCCGACTTCACTCATTACATCTCAGGAATACCTCGACATACTTTGAGGAACGGTGTATTACAAGCAGATGGTCATTTTACAAATTTAACTTTTTAACACATCATTGTTGAATTTTCTGGACGAGGTGAATCACTAATTGTACATAAATCACATTTTATTGAATCGATATTCAAATACATTTTTTTCACCCGTTGAATCTGCCACAGTTATCAATGCGTAGCTGACATTTTAGCACCGTTCTGGTCTCAGGAACTTGCATAGATAGCTCATTCTATGTTCGAGTCTCTTTTATGAGGACGTTTCGTTGGACATTCTTGTTTCATCTTAGGAAACACATCAGTAATTGGTAGAAGCAGCTCTGGGAATGTAACAAGATAGACCCAAATAGTGATTCCCTCCCCTCTTCCACACTCACCCCACCGTAAAAAAAGTTCTTACCCGTTCAACACACCAAGATTTTGCTCCATTTATTAAATGTTTCCTAAAGTCGACAGTTAGCTGAGATGTTCATTAACACTGAAACATAATAGGGCTCCAAAAAAATAAAAATTAAAAGTGTGTGAAGTCTTATGGGACTTAACTGCTAAGGTCATCGGTCCCTAAGCTTATACAATACTTAATCTAAATTATCCTAAGGACAAACACACACACCCATGCCCGAGGGAGGACTCGAACCTCCGCAGGGATCAGCCGCACAGTCCATGACTGCATTGCCGCGGACCGCTCGGCTAATCCCGCGCGGCTAGGGCTCGAAGTGGATGTAGTCAATGGTTGCTCTGGATTGCAAGTGGTACAATGTTGAGCAACTCTATGTATGTGCGAAGGGCACTCAGTAAGTAATGTAACACTTTTTTCCCTGAAAGCAAGTTGGTTTTATTCAGAATTCCAATACATCTTATTATCCTCAACTCTTTCGGCTACAATATCAAATCTTTCAACATCGTTTAATGCCGGGAGGGCCGGTAAGCCCACGTCGTACGACTCTACTGGTCGACGTCGGAGCCAACGTCTTGCTGCATCAATAACATCCCAATAATCCACGTACTACTTCCCACAGAGTGCATCCTTCATTGGGCGAAACAGATGGCCATTCTTTGCTCCTTATGGTCTTCTGTTCGGCAGCGAGGAGCCCAGCGGGCACACAGCTTTTGAGTACCCAAACTGGTGCACGAGTATGCCAGTACTACCAACGGAGGCATCCAGTTGAACAGCGATGTATTTGTGTTTGATTATGATCAGTCGATCACCTCGAATGATGTGTCCGCATGTTCCAACACTGCTGACTCACAACTATTTGCGGCTGGTCGGCACGAGGAAGATAGGACAGGTTTGCACGACCTTGTTGCTGTAATAACAGACGCCTAGGCCAACGAATCACGATGCTTTTGTTCACTGCCAGGTCTCCGTAGCCAGCCTGCAAGCGCCTATGAATATTTGATGCTCTGGCTTACCTCCAAACCAAACTCCATGACAGCTGTCTGCTTGGAATGCACCTCCGTTACAGACGCCATTCCGAAAATTACGTACCGCCGCTTACTGGAACTTCATGAAACTGGAGGAGCTAACTCGAGAACATTCCACTATGTCCCACAATAAATTCCGTATTTTTTCAACAGAAATAGCCCGATAAGTAAATGTGTTTCACTATTTACTTAACGCTCCCCGTAGTACACTGCAACTGATGTAAAATCCTTGAGTTATGCATGTTGGTAGAGGTTCTAGATAATGATTCTCAACAGTTGTAGTTCTAATGTTCAAAGAATTTCTTAGTTGGTGATTTCTAACACTATTTGTATGTTCCCGTAGGCACTCCTGTAACTATACTGAGCCAACAAATATATAAAAAAATGACTTAGCTTAGAGTAACATCTGTGTGTGTGTGTGTGTGTGTGTGTGTGTGTGTGTATGTGTGTGTGTGTGTGTGTGTGTGTGTGTGTGTGACAGAGATAGGTGTTTTCATGAACAAATAGCTGCATAAATTCTACCATGAAATATGGTGGTCGTAGAGCCGTATCTTCTAGAGATGGTTTAGGATACCGTCCAGTAATACCTTCCAAGCATTTACGCGACCTGTTCTCTTGCCTCAGCAGCCTGGTTGTGGGGGCCTTTCCGAAAGTGCTTATCACAGTATCCTAATTGTCCTGTACTCTTACATCGCGCCGTACGTTGCAGCTGTGCGATGAAGACTCGTTGTTTCCTGAGGGCTTCAATTAAGTGCAGCAAAAATACTTTGCTGTGGATACCTCCCACAAGGAAACTGAATGTACGGCTCGCTGCGAACAACTCTCAGTCCACATTAGATTCAACCTATCACTTGAGCCTTGTCCCGCAGTTACACAGAGTCAGCCATAGTTAATCGGATTTGGCATGTTAATGTTTTAGGGGTGGCCGGATGCCCTTCCTGCCGCCACCCTGTACCTACCGCGATGAAATTAGTGTACCCCACCTATCTGCGTCGAGTGTAATCCACGGAATAGTGCGAATGTGTTCAGATGTCTGAGGGCCGTCTAACTAAGGCGGAAGATGGGGACCAGCCCAGTATTCACCTAGCGGGATGTGGAAAACCGCCTAAAAACCACATCCAGGCAGGCAGGCGCATCGGCCCTCGTCGTTAATCCGCCGGGCGGATTCGATCCGGGGACTGGCGCGCCTTCCCGAGTCCAGGAAGCAGCGCGTTAGCGCTCTCGGCTACCCTGGCGCGTTCTCAGTCCACATTAGATCCAGAATCTTAATACGGTGTTAGATCCAGAATCTTAAAACAGTTGATTACAACTAGTGACATAATACACGGTGAACTTTAATAAAACTGACAAACTGCACGGTCGGCAGTGGAAATGGAGGAAAGAATGTCCTATGAACAAGTGTCCGGAAATTCATTGTTGTCACGGCAGACGGCGCTGATGAATGAAAGTTGCTCTGACAACGTGTCGTGTGTTCCTTGTGTGTTGCAGGCCGTGTGATTGACGCAACGTAGTGTAAGCAGTACAATGGTCCGGTATTCATGTCGGGAACAGGTCGAGACGGTGTCTGTGTACGGCTAAGCAGAAGGGAACACTCGAGAGACAGAACCGCGTCCTCCAGATCAGTTATATGCACTGTGCACCGCCTGCTTGCATATTCGCCTGTCTGGAAGGCCCCATGATCACACAGATTCCCAAAAAGGGACTGAAATGTTTTGTGAAGTGGTTGGTGCCTGTGACGGTACTTGTTACAGTATAGCTGTGCTGTCTCTTGACCGTTTCCACCTACTTGGCCGTACACGAACACCATCACGGCTTATTTGCGACATGAATACCGGATCATTCTGCTGCTTATGGTACGCTGGGTCAGTCATACAAGTCACAAGGCCTGCTACACACAAGGAACACACGGAACTTGGTTAGAGGAACTTTCATTAGTCAGTGCCATCTACCATGGCAACGATGTATTTCTGTACACATGTTCTTAGGACCTTTTCCCCTCCATTTCCAGTCAGGAATCCATCCCCGCAGTGGTATAGCTTAGAAGAAGTAAGTGTTGGCTATGGTGCACAGTGTATTATGTGAAATACATCTCACCGGTATGCTTAGCCCTTCAAATACACTGAAAAGATGAGACGGATTTCACAAAGTTTTTATAATACGAAGTTGTGGCTACACGTTATTTTGATGTGCAATTTGAAGTATGAGAATCTGATTGAAAATTTGTATATAGTCTGTTGAAATACTGTAAGTACCATTTCCAGAGTCCGTTACCAAATTTAACAAGCTTTAGTTCGCTGGTGCGAGTCTTTCACGCCACACACTGCTTCATACATGGCAACTCTAAACGCGACAAAGATTCATCAGATGAAGTATTAAAAATGACTTTAAATTCGAAACTTGTGTAACCACGTTATCATTTTGCGAGGATTTTGATTGTGGTAGCTCTAGGGTTACACATTTTTGTTTACCAGATACTAGACTTCTTTCGTTCAGGGGTCCTTTCATTATTTTTTTTAATATTGGGAGCCTTTGCTACTTACGCACACGCATATGTTTCTCCTTCCTAATAGGTTTCGTGATCAGTAACATCAAAATCATTCTCTATATTTTCCATTCTTACTGCAATAAGGAAATAATGTGAACTGCTTTGCACAATACAGTTTTACGTTCATTCAAGTAGCACTGATAGGACAGTAAATATTCAGTCACAATCCAGCTCGTCAACTCTTTTCTTCCGCTTTGTTCTTGTATTTATCGCATTGCTTCCATTAATAGGAAGAAAGTCTCATCCAAATTTTCCTGATTTTGAGATGGTATATTCACTCCCCATTCGAGTCATAATTTTTCTTCATTGCTAAAATCACAATGGCCCTTATAGGGAGCCGGATGAACCATCATTTTTGATGATGTGTCGTTTCTCCCCCTCCTCCCTTTTCGATCAGGTCTGCAACAAGTTCTCGCAGGAGGGTTCAGATTCTAAGCAAATAAAAATTAGGATTTTCTCTTGATTTCTTGTAGTTGAGGCAAGTAGTAACTGTGACGGTGGAAGACTCGGATAGCATAATAGCAGTAGGTAAGGGAAGAATGTAGTTCGAGAATAATGAGAAAAGAAACGAGGGGCATGAAAAATAAGTAACCTTCTGCGATCACTTTATCTCTTAATTACAAACAAACTGAGAACCGTCGTTGAATACTGTGCACGTGGAAAGATCCAGGTAACTGTAAGAGATACGAAGTGAATTTTATAGTGAATAATCAGATATTTAAAAACAGTTCCAAAATGGCTAAAATATTCCCTGGAGCAGATCCTAATATAGATCATAACCTGTTGCTTTCAGACGTACGCGAACCTGAAACGTATTAAAAGAAAGTATAGTAAGAAAATGAGATGTACTTAATTTGATAACTGAAGGATCTAAGACTTATTCTCGATCCGTTCAATAAAAATTGGAAAATTCAGAAAAATATGCCAGAAGAAAAGAATACAGCCTTGAAATCAATATAAGAAGAAACTGAAAAAGTAGAGAAGGGAAAGGAGATGAAGAGATGGATTACATTAAGGTTGTTAGATAAACTAGATGAACGTAGAAAAGATACACAGGAACGTGAAACAAAATTGACTTTGACCCTTCTGTGGTAGCAGACACCGTAGGTACCCAGGTAACGTAACTCGTGCACTTGCTAGAATTGACAGTAAACAAATGGAATCGCACAGTCTGCAGCTGAAGAAGTGAGGGAGCACAATGTACCGCAACGTATGTGTACACCAATGTTGCTGTTCATATCTTCGCAATGCAGAAAGGTAGAAGGAAGGCAATCAGGCTGGTTAATTTCTCGCTGATAGCTAAGCAATATTTTCTTGGCACATTTTTTTAAAATTTGATTCTGGACAATTAATTATTTGGGACGGTGAAGGTAAATAAGATACTCTATTTGTTCACTCTACACTTTAAAATTACAGCATTGTTGGTCCTTTAATTGAACATCATCACTTCCCTTTAGTATTGAAACTATTTATATATATTTATAACTATTTATATAGTTCGAAATAAACATTACCTGTTTGATAGATATTTACAAGTGGATAGAACGATACAATGGACAGCTATATCTGAAGAATATGATATATTAGCGGAGCTAATACCATTTACAGTAAAATGCACATTGTGAACTGTGAAGAAAATAACATAATAATGTGGTCTTCAACAGTGTTTTTAATATTATTATAGAATTAACGTGATAAGATAATTTCGAAACATCTTAGAACTCACACTATGATCAAAACGTGATAGAGCATTTAAGACATTCGTATTCAGAACGGGCAGCGTTCGAAGTACAATATAGCTGTCTTGATTTACGTTTTGGGCAAATACTGGGTCAGTTTCACAAAATAGTTAGAACCGTCTCGTTAATGTGTTAATCACAGACTCTGTTGGTCATAGATGGAGGTCCACGTCCAATTGAGTCAGCAGGCACAGCAAAATTTTTCAATGCCGGCCACGGTGGTCTAGCGGTTCTAGGCGCGCAGTCCGGAACCGCGCGACTGCTACGGTCGCAGGTTCGAATCCTGCCTCGTGCATGGATGTGTGTAATGTTCTTAGATTAGTTAGGTTTAGGTAGTTCTAAGTTCTAGGGGACTGATGACCATGGATGTTAAGTCCCATAGTGCTCAGAGCCATTTGAACCATTTGAAAATGTTTCAAGTTCAGTAATCTCAGCCTTACCTTCCTTTATTACTGCGTTTATGATTGGTCGGGAGAAATAATTCATGTTTTGCGGCTTCTTTATCTATACACATAGATGTGTTATGATATTAAACATTTGTTCAAGTTGTTGTTATTGACACACGTATTTTCTATTATTTTATCTACTTCACAATACACAGAGCAATAAGATGTTTTTATTATAACCACAGAATACGGTGATGGATAATCTACATTTAAATATCAATGAGTATGGTCTCACTAAATAAAGATATCTCCGATATTTTGCATTGCTCCAGTATTTTCCAATATCAGCACCGCTTCCCTCTACAGTTACATAGCAATATGTAACAAAAAGTGAATTGTAAATCACGATGGGAGTTGTACACGACTTCAACATTTTGCTGCAGGTGAATGTCAAAGAAGTGTGCTAAGGTACCCTTTGGCCGACTTTCTTTACATGCGACTTAGGGACGACTGTGTTTACATTTGTAACGTTACAAGCCACGCCACCTTATCTATGATGCCATCATTGTGACCTCCCAAACCCCATTCTGCAGAACGTCACCTTGGTGTGAAATTTAAAAATGCGAGGTGCGAAAAACTGAGAAAAAACAAAAAAAAAAATTAAAAGACCCATAATGGTGGAACTTGTCCTCATGTAGTTTTTTACTGATAATATATAATTAGAAAATATAATCAATGTTTTTATAAGTCTAATATTGTTTGGTTCCTGAAGAGGGGCAGCAGCCTTTTCAGTAGTTGCAGGGGCAACAGTCTGGATGATTGACTGATCTGGCTTTGTAACACTAACCAAAACGGCTTTGCTGTGCTGGTGCTGCGAACAGCTGAAAGCAAGGGGAAACTACAGCCGTAATTTTTCCCGAGGGCATGCAGCTTTACTGTATGGTTAAATGATGATGACGTCCTCTTGGGTAAAATATTCCGGAAGTAAAATAGTTGCCCATTTGGATCTCCAAGCGAGGACTAATGAAGAGGACGTCGTTATCAGGAGAAAGAAAACTGGCGTTCTACGGATCGGAGCGTGGAATGTTAGATCCCTTAATCGGGCAGGTAGGTTAGAAAATTTAAAAATGGAAATGGATAGGTTAAAGTTAGATATAGTGTGAATTAGTGAAGTTCAGTGGTAGGAGTAACAAGACTTTTGGTCTGGTGAATACAGGGTTATAAATACAAAATCAAATAGGAGTAATGCAGGAGTAGCTTTAATAAGGAATAAAAAAATAGGAGTGCGTGTAAGTTACTACAAACAGCATAGTGAACGCATTATTGTGGTGAAGATAGGCACGAAGCCCATGCCTACTACAGTAGTACAAGTTTATATGCCACCTAGCTCTGCAGATGATGAAGAAACCGATAAAATGTATGATGAGATAAAAGAAATTATTCAGGTAATGAAGGGAGACGTAAATTTAATAGTCATGGGTGACTGGAATTCGAGAGTAGGAAAAGGAGGAGAAGGAAACGTAGTAGGTGAATATGGATTGGGGGTAAGAAATGAAAGAGGAAGCCGTCTGGTAGAATTTTGTACAGAGCATAACTTAATCATAGCTGACACTTCGTACGAGAATCATAAAAGAAGGTTGTATACATGGAAGAATCCTGGAGATACTAGAAGGTATCAAATAGATTATATAATGGTAAGACAGAGATTTAGGAACCAGGAGCAGATGTGGACTCTGACCACAATCTATTGGTTCTGAACTGTAGATTAAAACTGAAGAAACTACAAAAAGGTGGGAATTTAAGGTGATGGGACCTGGATAAACTGACTAAACCAGAGTTTCAGGGAGAGCATAAGGCAACAATTGACAGGAATGGGGGAAAGAAATACAGTAGAAGAATAATGGGTAGCTCTGAGGGATGAAGTAGTGAAGGCAGCAGAGGATGAAGTAGGTAAAAAGACGAGGGCTAGTAGAAATCCTTGGGTAACAGAAGAGATATTGAATTTATTTGAAGAAAGGTGAAAATATAAAAACACAGTAAGTGAAGCGGGCAAAAAATAATACAAACGTCTCAAAAATGAGATCGACAGGAAGTGCAAAACTGCTAAGCAGGGATGGCTGGAGGGCAAATGTAAGGATGTAGAGGCTTATCTCACTAGGGGTAAGATAGATACTGCGTACAGGGAAATTAAAGAGAACTTTGGAGAAAAGAGAACCGATTGTATGAATATCAAGAGCTGAGATGGAAACCCAGTTCTAAGCAAAGAATGGAAAGCAGAAAGGTGGAAGGAGTATATAGAGGATCTATACAAAGGCGATGTACTTGAGGACAATATTATGGAAATGGAAGAGGAAGTAGATTAAGATGAAATGGGAGATACGATACTGCGTGAAGAGTTTGACAGAGGATTGAAAGACCTGAATCGAAACAAGGCCCCTGGAGTAGACAACATTCCATTAGAAATACTGACGGCCTTCGGAGAAACAGTCCTGACAAAACTCTACCATCTGGTGAGCAAGATGTATGAGACAAGCGAATTACCCTCAGACTTCAAGAAGAATATAATAATTCCAATTCCAAAGAAAGCAGGTGTTGACAGATGTTAAAATTACCGAACTATCAGTTTAATAAGTCACAACTGCAAAATACTAAAGCGAATTCTTTACAGACGAATGGACAAACTGGTAGAAGCCGACCTCGGGGAAGATCAATTTGGGTTCCGTAGAAATGTTGGAGCACGTGAGATAATACTGACCTTACGACTTATCTTAGAAGAAAGATTAAGGAAAGGCAAACCTACGTTTCTAGCATTTGTAGACTTAGAGAAAGCTTTTGACAATGTTGACTGGAATACTCTCTTTCAAATTCTGAAGGTTCAAATGGCTCTGAGCACTATGGGACTCAACTGCTGTGGTCATTAGTCCCCTAGAACTTAGAACTACTTAAACCTAACTAACCTAAGGACATCACACACAACCATGCCCGAGGCAGGATTCGAACCTGCGACCGTAGCAGTCGCACGGTTCCTGACTGCGCGCCTAGAACCGCGAGACCACCGCGGCCGGCAAATTCTGAAGGTGGCAGGGGTAAAATGCAGGGAGCTAAAGGCTATTTACAATTTGTACAGAAGCCAGATCGCAGTTATAAGAGTGGAGGGGCATGAAAGGGAAGCAGTGGTTGGGAAGGGAATGAGACAGGGTTGTAGCCACTCCCCGATGTTATTCAGTCTGTATATTGAGCAAGCAGTAAAGGAAACAACAGAAAAATTCAGTGTGGATATTAAAATCCTTGGAGAAAAAATAAAAACATTGTTGTTCGGCGATGACATTGTAATTCGGTCAGAGACTGCAAAGGACTTGGAAGAGCAGTGGAACGGAATGGACAGTGTCTTGAAAGGAGGATATAAGATGAACATCAACAAAAGCAAAACGAGGATAATGGAATGTAGTCGAATAAAGTCGAGTGATGCTGAGGGAATTAGATTCGGAAGTGAGACACTTAAAGTAGTAAAGGAGTTTTGCTATTTGGGGAGCAAAATAATTGGTGATGGTACAGAAGATATAAAATGTAGACTGCCAATAGCAAGGAAAGCGTTTCTGAAGAAGAGAAATTTGTTTACATCGAATATAGATTTAAGTGTCAGAGAGTCGTTCCTGAAAGTATTTGTATGGAGAGTAGCGATATGTGGAAGTGAAACATGGACGATAAATAGTTTGGACAAGAAGAGAATAGAAGCTTTCGAAATGTGGTGCTACAGAAGAATGTTGAAGATTATCTGGGTAGATCACATAACTAATGAGGAGGTATTGAATAGAATTGCGGAGAAGAGGAGTTTGTGGCACAACTGACAAGAAGAAGGGACCGGTTGGTAGGACGTATTCTGAGGCATCAACGGATCACACATTTAGCACTGGAGGTCAGCGTGGAGGGTAAAAATCGTAGAGGGAGACCAAGAGATGAATACACTAAGTAGATTCAGAAGGATGTAGGTTGCAGTAAGTACTGGGAGATGAAGAAGCTTGCACAGGATAGAGTAGCATGGAGAGCAGCATCAAACCAGTCTCAGGAGTGAAGACCACAACAACAACACAATATTGCTTTGGAATTATGTACATTAAAGGTTAAGCACTAAACGAACCTTCGATGAAGGTTTCAATGTTTTCCAAAGGGGACTAATGTTCAAATGCTTTCTGTAAGTGTTCCAAAGGCGACTATTTTGCAAATGCTTTCTGTAAGTGTATTTCCTATAATGAACTATTAAATAATACCAACAACTAATCAAAATACTGGTTGTGAAGCACCAAACTCACATAAACGTTGTTTTAGAAGTTAAAGAAGGATGTGTTTTTATGACGATGTGTCACACAGGAGAGCCGGCCGCGGTGGTCTCGCGGTTCTAGGCGCGCAGTCCGGAACCGTGCGACTGCTACGGTCGCAGGTTCGAATCCTGCCTCGGGCATGGATGTGTGTGATGTCCTTAGGTTAGCTAGCTTTAATTAGTTCTAAGTTCTAGGGGACTGATAACCACAGCAGTTGAGTCCCATAGTGCTCAGAGCCATTTGAACCACACAGGAGAACGTGTGCTTTGTTTATACAAACCACGAACAAAGCTGGTAACAGAGATGAAATATCACCGAATATGATGGTGCGTCAAGACAGAGTTGATATCTCGAAAGTAAAATTATTTATCAAGACATAGGCTAGGTGTGCACAAGTAAAATTATAGATCTCGATCATTCAAACTTAATAGAATAATAAAAGTTTATTATTTGTAGGATGTCGAGCACAAAATGCTATGAAAGCACAATGAACCTAGTTGATACTAGGTAGCAGACAGTATAGTAGCTCTGTTTTCTTACCCGTATGAGCCGGATCGTCGCCTATTGAACCAAGACTGTGTAAGATGAACAGGCAAACAGTTACACTTTGCCATAAGTTTTTCTTGTCAACAAATAGAATTCCATATTGCTATTCTCAATGCATTCCTAGATCTACGTATGAATGATGAACAACTGATTTGAGCCAGCATAAGATGTTTTCACTGTTTACTTTTGGTAATCCTCGTCACCGAGTGCACTTTAGGATCTGAATTAGATCAGCAGTAGTGCTAATTGGTGTATTTTGCAATTAATTTTTATGTATTTAGTTTACTTTAATACGAGGTGCTGAGATGGCATTAAGGTCGTATGCTAATCTGTAATTTATTTCGACGTGCCAGTGAGCTGTGAGTATTTTAATACTTTACGCACGCAATTAAGATGTGTAAATATTTAGTATTAAGGTTTATCGTGGCTGCAAATTGAGTTTAATTCATGGCATATTACAAATACAATATTTTAATTTTATAATTATAACTGCATATGTTTTGATAGTCACAGAAAATGATAAATCATTTTACCTTCGAGACATCAACTGTGTCTTGATGCACTATTGATTAGAATACGTTTCGTATCTGTCACAATCTTTTGTCGTGCAGACTGCAAACATTCTCCTTGCGTGTTCAAGTTTAAGTGGTACATCTTAATAAAAACACCTTGCTTTCTTCCTAAACTACTGCTTATGTGAATTTGGTGTTTTCATATTGATGTTAATACTTTATGGTGTTATTTAGTAGCTGATTATTGAAAGTACACTAGAAAGCCTTGGCAACATAAAGTGATATGACAAATGTCATGGGGTGCCGCCTAATAACCTACCCGCCGTATTGCAGCAACTCGATGTGTCATAGACTCAACAAGTCGTTCGAAGCGACTTCAAAAACATTGAGACATGCCACCCCTAGAGCTGTCCACATTTACGAAAGTATTGGAAGTATTGAACTGAACTCCAGATTATGTTCCATAAATATTCGAGGGGATTCATGTTCGGCGATCTGAATGGCAAAATTATTTGCTCGAATGTTCGATGTTCTTCAAACCAGTCGCGAGCAGTTGTGGCCCAGTAACATAATATTGTTGTTTGGGAACTTGATATCCATGGAACGCTGCAAATGGCCTCCATGTAGCCGAACATAACCATTTCTACTCAACGAGCGGTTCAGTTGGACTAGAAGACACAGTCCGTTCCATGCAGACACAGGCCACTCCATTATGGTGCCACAACCAGCTTGCACGGTCCCTTGTTGACAAGTTCGGTCCATGACTTCGTGGGGTCTGCGCCACACTGGAACCTTACCTGCAGCTCTTACCAACTTAAATCTAGACTCATCTGAGCAGGACACGGTTTTTCAGTCGCTTAGGATCCAACCGATATGGCCACGAGCCGATGTGTAGCGCTGCAGGTGACGTCGTGCTGTTAGCAAACGCACTCTCGTCCACCGTCTGCTGGCACAGCCCTTTAACGTCAAAATTCGCCGCTCTGTCCTAACGTATATATTCGCTGTACGTCCACACTGATTTCTGCCGTTATTTCACATTGCTTGTCTGTTGACAGCGATAACTCTACGTAAACCCCACTGCTCCCGGTTGTTGAGAAAGCGGTCCTCCGCTCTGCGTTGTCCATGGTGAGGGTAATACCTGAAATTTGGTTTCCTCCCACACTTTTGACACTGTGGATCTCGGAATATTGAATTCCCTAACAATTTCCAAAATGGAATGTCCCCTGCGTCTATCTCCAACTACGATTCCGGGTTCAGAGTCTGCTAATTCTCGTCGTGTGGCATTAACCACGCTGGATACCTTTTTACATTAATCACCTGCGTACGGCTCCACCAATGCAAAGCTTTTTTGTACCATGTGTACGCTGTGCTACCGCCGCCTGTATATGTGCAAATCACTAACTCATTACTTGTCACCTCAATGTAGTGAACACTGGTTTAGTACAGGAAAAAACTGTGAAGATGTTCATCTAGAAGTGCTCCTGAGTTCACCGAATGCCCTTGTAAGCGATGGGGATGTGAATTTTGGCGGTGATAACAGGAACATGCTGGACAGAAGGAAAATCCAATGCAAAAATTCCCAGTCAGATCAACAGGCAGAGAAAACTGATAGCAACTGTTCAAAACAGAGGAGAAGAAACTTTTCAGACATTTATTTCGACACGGAAATGTTTAACAAATTGACTGGAAGGAAAATCTTTGGCAACCAATACAAACCACAGGTTAAGGAAAAAATGCCTTGAGATTTATTGTTCTTGTTGTAGTCTTCAGTCTAAAGACTGGTTCCGAAGACGAGTAATGAAGCTCTCCTTGCTATTGTATCCTCTCCATCTCCCAATAACTACTGCAATCTATATCCTTTTGAATTTACTTACTGTATTCATCTCTTAGTCTCCCCTTACGATTTTTATCTTACGCAGTTACTTCCAGTTCTAAATTGGTGATCATGTCTCGGAATGTATCCTGTCAACCGATCCCTTCTTTTAGTCAAGTTGTACCATACATTTATTGTCTTCCCAATTTAATTCAGTACCTTCTCATTAGATACACGATCCACTCATCTAATCTTGAGCATTCGTCTGAGGTACCACATTGAAAAAGCCCCTGTTCTCTGCAGAATGTCTATTGGATTTAAAATAGTGGCACATCATTTAAAAAAGAAACAGAGGGCGAGAAAACAAAAGATATCTTCACAAAACAGGGAATCGTAACGCGACGAGGCACGAAGTGTAGATGATGATGAATCGGTTCCTTACTACTCTTTTCTGGACTAATTACCGTGAGAAAATCAATAGTGTCTTGTGGTACAGCGTGCAGGCAAAAGCACTGTTCTCTCAGTGCTGTCCTTCGCCGTGCAGCGCTGCTTGAGTACCCTGGTATAGTATGGGGTGAGGCAACAGAGACATACAGAGGACGCATTTTTCGCATTCAACTCCTGACACTGCGTCGCTAAGCATTTCAACAACAGTCACGTTTAAGTGCGAGGCAGATGAGAGCATCGAGTCAGTATCACGTGGCAGCCACACCTGCTGCGCAGCTGATGAACTTCTACCAACGAAAGGAAACAAGAAGGACCAAGCAGACACCAAAAAACGACCGAAATCACCGCAGATTGAAAGAAAAAGAATTTGGGGGCATAAATCTCTAGTTTGAACTCCACAAACAGCCGGGAACTCAAGATACCCAGTCATTTCGCAGCTGTGCGACACGCATTTCTTTAGTACAATCATCATGTACGAGAGACGAAAGCTTAGACTCAGAGCCGCGGGGTAAATGTGCTATTTGGAAGTCAGCAAGATCCAGGATCAACTCGACAGAATAACGTGACGTGAAGATGGTTTCAAAATTCACCAGAGAAATATTTCTGCATATCACTCAAGTTCTAACATCTGTCCACACCTGCGATATGGAGAGACTTAGCATGTGATGTTTTCTGCAGCTAGCTTACGATGTCTTCAGTGCCTTTTCTTGTGTTAAGTGGGAAACTGTTTTCCCTTTCCCGCTGAAGTTGAAGTCAAACATTTCTAATCACCTTTATTGTTAATTTTTTTTCTGTTTCACTGAACACTTGATAGGAATTCATTGGCTCGTCAAATGGGCGTACAGAGTTCAGAAGTGTGTGAGAATCAAATACTCACAGGGATGGCCTAAATAAAATTTTCGTCGGACTTACTAAAAAATTTGGCTGTTCCATATTCAGGTAACGATGGTGGGGGGCACATATGGCAATCATTCACTGCCAACCTGGGCAAGACCCTAGTGTAAGTGGCTTATCGTTTCTTTACTGCGATCTGTTATAAGGTGCCAATCCTGTATCTGGGTCGTTTGGACAGCTGTGACAAATGATTAAGGGATGTAAAATTATTTTTGTCTCCCGGTGACAGGTGTCACATGCTCTCACTTCATGAGACCCTGGAATCTAGTACAAAACACTGGTGCGAAATCTGATGATCAGAAACTGCCAACCGAATACCAAGCACGAAAAATTCCTTCCACTGGCAGGCTACCTGTGATTCAAGTGCCCCTGCGTACACCTGGATTTGGGAGCTCTGGTACAAGGACGGGTTTGAAAGTACTAATGAGTGTTTGCTGATACAAGACAACGAGGATGCTGTGGCTTCAGCCGACCGGGGTGGCCGAGCGGTTGTAGTTACTACAGTCTGGAACCGCGCGATCGCTACGGTCGCAGGTTCGAATCCTGCCTCGGGCATGGATGTGAGTGATGTCCTTATGTTAGGTTTAAGTAGTTCTACGTTCAAGGGGACTGATGACCACAGCAGTTAAGTCCCACAGCGCTCAGAGCCATTTGAACCATTTGAACGGAGTATCAAAAACACCTTCTGGGCTATTTTTATTTTAAAAACATTCTTTAAATCTGTTGCGTGGCTGTTGTCTATCACGGATTATCCTTGTCAACTTAATTCATTGAAGCAGCTTGTGACTTAGTTCAATGAATTACTAGCTTCCATCTAGAGCAATAAATCATTTTGCGTCAAGTATCTAAATGTCGATAAAAGATTCCTTGATTTAGAAACTTAAAATAAGCAGCCTTCATAAACTACATTTTGATACAGAGCATGAGAAACGGTTTTGGACATCTTAACGTAGTACCAAATCCCAGAAGCTGCGACTTTTATTTGTCTACTTAAATTTTAAGGCTATTACATAGATTTGACGTAAAACACTAAGTCATTCATCTACCCTACTGTATGACTAAATTAACTACTCCAGTAAGACTGATAGTTTTCAGAATCAGATTTTCACTCTGCAGCGGAGACACATACGCAATACATTTGATTATAGTTGTCTGTATTTCTCCGTAGATTTTCTACTAAAGTACGTATTGTGTTTGATTAGCAATCATGAGTACTTACAACTGTTAGTCCACTCACTATACATTCGAGCTTGGGATAATTGTTTATCAAGGCCATTATCAGTTAACCCATAAACCTTTACCATCTCAATGTTGAAGGGACGTCAGTCCTGACAGATGTAGAATAATGGGAACTAACTAAAAAGTAACTGCTGTAAATTCACAGCAGTGTAGCATAAGCGTAACAGCTTAAATTTGGGCAAAACGGTTACATGAAATTAGTATTTGACTTTTACTTACGGTAATTGTTCTTGTTGGCATGACTACAAGACGAGCATCGGTGTAGTGTGAACGATCCAAGTGGAGTAAACGCCAGCGACCCGACTCTGTGTCGGATGAGAAACAGAGCTCTAGGCGCTAGACATGTCGTGGAGGTAAACGGATCCGGCAGAAAGCAAGGGAGGCGACGTTCAGTAAATCATAAGCGCTCGCAGCGGACGGGTGTGGTCCGCGCGCGGAAGGCGTGGGTATGGGCCACGGCGGCCCACCCGATTGCGGTCCCAGCTGGAAACAGCGCATTCTCCAGCGCGAGGTCTCTATTTCCCTCCTCGCTCTCGATTTACGAGCGAGCGTGACCGTCGCTCATTGGATCTCAGCTGACGTGCTGCAGGCTGGCCTTCTCATGGAAATTTCAACCTAGAGCTCGCACAACCACTGACAGCAACGTCTACCACCGTCTCGGTTGTTTCCTCGTTATCGTCAATCAAACATTTTATTGTTTTCTGCTATCTCATCTGTTATGAATTTTGCCGTTCATTCTAAATTGGCCTTCGGACACTTCTGTGTCGCCCTCCAAATTTCACCTTCCACTACATTTAGGCATTTTGAAAATTTCAATCTTAACTGCTTAATTCAGCATTCGTTCACGATTTTCATGAAATTTAGCTACATTCGTGAAGAAACCATTACTGATTTATTGATTCCTTTTTTAGTATGACCATTTGTGAATTAAAATTGATTTAAACATTTTTATCTCATTAACTGAATTTTTCATTAGTGCTTGCCAGAATGTGACAGTAACATTAAACAGAAAAAACTTCCTAATGCTCTGCAAAATTGTATTTATTTGGTATCGAACCAGCTTTTGTCTTCCCAGGCCATCTTCAGTTGACAAATGAGTCGCAAACACAGATAAAATGATGTGCGAATTCCACAGATGTTATTGTTATGATGACGACAAACGAATCGTCGCCAATGTTGACTGGTGGTCAATGAAATTGTTGTAGTTCACGGAGGTTAACGCAGCTAAATAACAGGTAACACGATTTAAGGGACAAAATAAACTTATGCTTCATTCGCACAACACATATTAATACATTTGACTACCAAATTATATTTCGTTGCCCCATCAACAAACATGGAACATGTATATTCCATAGAGTCTAATGAACTCTGCACATCATATCTTGTGCGCCTCTATGCACGCTGGAAAATGTTTGTTCACACATCCCCAACACTCATCACTATACATCTCAGGTTAAACCATAATGTTTCACCAGATTCTGAAATTTGTCCTTACTGAGAGGCTTGGTTAGGAGATTAGATAAAATTTCTTCCGTGCATAGATAACTGAGGATTATACTCCCTGTTCTACATGATGTCTTATAAAGTGATGCCTTCTGTCAATATGTTTGGCTCTTAAACAGGTGCCATTATTTTTTGCAAGTTTAATAGCTCCCATATTGCCACAAAATATCACAGTTGGCTTTGATGTTGGAGGAGACTCTATTTCACTCATCACTGTATGGATCCAAAGAGCTTCTTGGATAGTGGAGGACAAGGCCATATATTCAGCTTCTACAGTACTCAAAGCAACAGTTCTTTGTCTCTTACAAGACCATGATATCAATCCTCCCATTAGTCTAAAACAGCTTCCAATGATGGAGTGTCTGCTTTCCAACTCATTTCCCCAGTCTGCGTCACTGTATCCTTGCAAATTTACATTTCCAGTTTTAGAATATTTTAACTTACAATCAGCAGTTCCATTTAAATATCTGAATATTCTCTTGACTACCATCCAATGCTTTTCTCTTGGATCACTGCAAAACTTGCTTACTGCATTTGTGACAAATGCAATGTCTGGTCTGGAAGTCTGTGTAAGTACAGTAGACTTCCTACAGCTTCCAAATATGGTACACTTTCCTTACAATTCTTGTCATCATCAGTTATTGGCAGTTTCGCATTGTTTTCCATAGGAGTAGAAACAGGTTTACAATTTCCCATATTGAACTTTCTTCAAACGCTAAATTCTCCTTTTCCCCTTATAAGGTCGCTTATCTTCATCAGGTGGAATCACATATATTTCCTCTTCCAGTCTTTCATTCAGGTAGGCTGTTTTCACACCCATTTGATGAATTAATAAGTCTTCCTTTACTGCCAGAGCTAAAAGGTATCTTAATGATGAATACTTCACTACTGGTAAAAAAGTTTCATTGTAATCTATTCCTTCTTTCTGGGATTATCCTTTAACTACCAATCTCGCTTTGAATTTTGGTATTGCACTTTCAGGATTTTTAATACTAAACACCTATCTTGTTCTTAGTGACCTTCTATTTTCAGGCATGTCAACCCATTCATATGTATCATTATCCACAAAAGATTACAGCTCCTTTTCAATAGCCTTTTTCCAATCTTGAGCATTTGAACTTGCTAAAGCTTCATCAACTGTGATTAGTTCATTGTTGATTGTTTGGGTAGCATACATTTCATAATCTGGGTATTCTTTTGGTTTTGCTACACGTGAAGACCGCCTTAAACTGACTTCCTCTGTTGAATCTTCTTCCTCAATTTGATTCTCGGGTATCACATCAGCTTCCTCTTTATTCTCGTCTTCCTCTGTTTCAGTTCCCATCTCTGTTTCAGCACTATCACACATTATGCCTGGCAGCATTACTGTGTCATTTTGACTACTTTCCTTTAGTTTAGGTCTATAATCCTCCAAAAATACTACATCTCTACTAATTATCTTCTTATTAACAGGATTATAAAATCACAGCAGGTTTTTCAGTAACGTCGATATGGTGCTGGGTGCATGGTCTGGATCGGCAAGACTAAAATAATTAGAAGTCGTTGGCAATAATATATATTCTACATAACTGGTTGTACAGGGTTCTTCTTGGCTGCATACATAAATTATAAACAGATAGCTATCGAGGCCTCACCTAAACCATACGTTACTAAGCGCTTTGTTAGAGGTTGCTTCTTATCAGCTGGAGGCTATGCTACTTTACTACTTGAAGTCCCGCTCGCTAGAAACTTGATACTAGCCGCGGAGCAGCGCTAGCGGCACTGGTCGCCACTCGTGGGTCCAACGATACTAATACGGACCGCGGTCGATAACTGCAACCCCTAACAAGTGTGGTATCGAACGTTGATACCACAGTTATTTGTACAGAAGATATAAAAATGACGTAGGGTATTTACACAGGAAACTATTATTTTTTGTCACGTATAAATAATTCCATTAACCTTAAAAGGGGAAAACGAGCTTTTCATACGTGGAGATACATTTAAAAACTAGTGAGATACACGTTGTATTTGCAGTTTGAATCTGGAACTTGAAACGAAAAATAATGTACAAATGGGAAAGAAGGAAAACGAGTCCGTTCATTTAATACTAAGGTTGTATTCTGTCACACAAAAGTTTGTTAATTTCCAGTAGACATCTTTCTGCTTTTCTAGACAGAATGTAAAACTTCATATTCTACATCCTATGAATGATTTTCTGTTGGAAGATGATTGGCAAAAGTTAAATCTTTCTTCCTTGGGTTTCAGCTTCTCCCGTGTTCAGATAATCTAATTGCAACAGTTCTACCTCACTGACCAATATACACATTTGCACACTGTTTCCACGGGATATTATACACACTACTCTGTGCTAAGTGTCGTAGTTTGTCTTTAACACTGAATAAAATTTACATGTGCTGTTAGTATTTTAAAATGAAGGTCTGTAGTTGTGAGACTAACTTTTCTGCGAGTCTATGTGAAATGTTGCCCATATTGCTGTTGGGAAACACACACAATGGTGTGATGTTAGGCATTTTCTTTCTTCGTAGTATATAGTCAGCCATGACAGAGCTATAGCCATTACTTGAAGGGGTATGTTCGACGGTTTGTACTTCTGTCTGAAACGCTGATTCAGATAGTCGAACAGATACGAGGCGATGCACCATCGTAAGGAAAGCTGCATGTTTGTGGTTGTAATAAGAAAATTCAGTTTGGAATGGACCTGGGAGGCTCTCTCATATATTTCTTGGATATTGATATAGACCACAACACAAAAGGCACTTATTTACTATTTACAGAAAAAACGATAGCTACAGATACGATAATTCCTGCAAGGTCCTATCACCCACACAGCCACTCCCTCAAGCTCTCATGTCCCAAGCAGACACAAACATGCAGCTTTTCATAAGATGATGCTTTGTCTCATACCTCTATCATTATCTTAATCAGCCTTTTAAAAATATCGCTTCCAGCAATGGCCGTAGCTCCACCCTGACTGATAATATGCTACGAGAAAAGGAAATGCTTTAACTTACACCACCTATGTACGTTGGCCAACAGCATTCAGTCAGTAGTTACGAAAACTGGTGCAAAATCCCACATATGGACAACATTTCAGATAAATCTACAAAAATTTTAAAGTCTGGTGGCTGTATACCTTCATTTCATAATACCAGCAGCATACCTAAATTTTTATTCAATAATAAAGACAAATTGCAAGCAGTGTGAAAAAACATGTATTAGTTAGTTATCTGAATATAAAACTGGAGATCAAGGACGAGAGATTGACCTTTTCCTAAATATATTTTAACAGTAAACCATTCACATGATGTAGAATGTGAAGTTTTACATTATAAAAGGATGGTACAAAGATTAGGGATTTACATCCCTTCGACGTCGAGGTCATTACAGGCAGTGCACAAGCTCGCATCGTTTCCAGGAAGGAGAAGGAAATCGGTCGTTCTCTTTCAAAGGATCTATCCTGGCATTTTCCGGGCGTGATTTAGGGAAATCCCGATAAAAACGTAATCTGGATGTCTGGATGCGGTTTTGAACCGTTCTCCTGTAGAATGAAAGTCCAATGTAGTAATCGCTGTGCCACCACGCTCGGTGGTTTTACATTCTGGCAAGAACAGCAGAAACATGACCATACTGGAAATCAACAAACATAAGACATAGAAACCCAGCTTCATATTGCATATTCAGAATCAATTTTCCATGCTCCTTTGTTAAATTAATAGTTTTCGTTACAAATACAGTAGACTCTCGATAACTTTAAATTCCAAGGGCCAGGGAAAAAGATAAAATTACCGAGAGTTCAAAATAAAACATCGTTAACGAACTGTGTTTCGATCTTAGAAAAAAATCAATTTATAAATACCTTTAATTACAGACCACTGATGATAATTTACTTGATTTAAGCGAAACGCGTCTGGTGGAAAAAACACTCATTTTCTTACAGCTCCAAGGACAGATCAAAAATACCCTCAGCAGAATGACAGGAGTTCAAGTAATGGAGAGGGACGAGGAAAAAAATTCAAATTGACGAGAGTTTTACGAAAAGTAAATTACTGTACACACTGTACTTGTGACATAGATATGTACATCATTTTTATTTTAATAAAGTGCAAAATAATATACATGTGGTACAAATGTGCAGTATATGAAAAACATATGAATGAAAATGTTACAAGTCATTCTGAATGATTGTCGGTGATTCTGTTTTTTGGAGAGAGCGACTGCCAGTTAGCATTATTCAACGAAATTTCAGTTGAGATGAGAGATGAAGGGTGGTAGGGGCGTAGGGTATAAACACATGACTTTGCCTAGCTTAATGTGACTGGAGTTGGCGTTTGTTCGTTATCTCCTTCGTCCTCATCCTAACAGGCCAACAGTTGAATATCGATTAGAACACAATGGACGCCGATGTCATAGGGAACATGAACTAAATCCTCAAAGCTTAACTCGCCACAGGTGGGTAGTAGTTTACAACTTGAGTCTGGCGGGATCGAATTCATGAAACTCCGGTGGCTGTTTCGAGTTTTCTCTCCGCAACACGAAGCAGTTGAAGAAACGGGGAAAGACAGTGTGTGTTTGTAGCGAGAAGTAAAGGTGGACTGTGGTGGTGTTCCTCATTACCACATGGCCCGAAGGCAACATTTGAATGACGGGAAAGAATAGTCTGTGGACCAGAAGAACGACGAAGTATGAGGAGAGTAACCCAGGAGTTCCGTATTGCTCATAATATTGTTTCACATGCATGTGGAGCATTCAGAATCACAGGCACTGCTGCCCGAGGAAGAAGCCGCGGTCGGCCATGGTCAGTCTTGGCAGCAGATGACCGCTATATTACGCAACAGGCAAGAAGGGATCCACGTCAAACAACGGGTGCAATTGCAACCACGGGAGTGCTAGGCATGCAATCTCTCGCACCACAGGGGCATGGCGGCTCAACTCCAATGAGCAATACGTTGGTTCACAGTCACATCTGCAAATCGGTGGCGCCATTCCTAATGCACTGGGAATGAAGCAGCAATGAGTGGGGTCGCGTGAGAGTTCTCAGATGAGGGCAGATTCAGTAGTGTTTCTGGACGTACCCTCATAAGCGAGTGATGGGAACGCATACTGCACCCAGGAACTCTGTCTAACATGTTCGTTTTGGTGGTCCAAAGTTTATGGTGTGGGGCGGCATAACATTGCATGAGCGTACTGTCCTCAAAATATTTTAACATGGTACACTGACACTGTACTTCTCCCCCACGAGCGTCTTTCCAGGCGTGCAATCGGCCCTGACTTAAATTGTATGGGTGACATTGCGCGACCGCACTGAACATCAATGGTGAAAGAGCTCTCGGAAGGAGACGATATTCGGCAATAGGACTGGTCTGACCGTTCCCCTGACTTAAATCCCATCTATCATCTGTGAGATGCATTGGGGAGACGCAGCACAGCACATCCACAATCATCAACGACCATCCAGCGGTTGTCCTTAGGAACTGAACGCCCTAGACAAGAACTCCTTCCCAACCTTGCGTCCAGCATGGGAACACGTTACTGAACATGCAAATGCCACCCGTGGTGATCACACACCCTGTTAAGAATCATGTCCCACCTTCCAGAATGAGATTTTGACTCTGCAGCGGAGTGTGCGCCGATTTTGAAACTTCCTGGCAGATTAAAACTGTATGCCCGACCGAGACTCGAACTCGGGACCTTTGCCTTTCGCGGGCAAGTGCTCTACCAAGTGCTCTCCGCAATATCCTTTCTTTCAGGAGTGCTAGTTCTGCAAGGTTCGCAGGAGAGCTTCTGTAAAGTTTGGAAGGTAGGAGACGAGGTACTGGCAGAAGTAAAGCTGTGAGTACCGGGCGTGAGTCGTGCTTCGGTAGCTCAGTTGGTAGAGCACTTGCCCGCGAAAGGCAAAGGTCCCGAGTTCGAGTCTCGGTCGGGCACACAGTTATAATCTGCCAGGAAGTTTCATGTCCCACCTTATTTTATGTTCAAGGGACCACTGTACATCGCGATGGCTTCAGTATAATTAGTGTCTTTGAATAAAAATGTCATTTCTGTTCGTCTCATTGCCTGTTGCTTTCAGCTATCTTTTATACTATAATGTAGCAGCTCTTTCTGTGCGTGGTTAAACGTTACTAGGGAGTGCCACATAATGTGAAAGCCATTTTCGTCCATAATTTGTGCATATTCAAAACGACCACCCGCAGCGGCAATACATGCCTCCTGTCTGGTATGGAACTACGTCCTTGCATATGATCCAATTTAGTAAGTATGTTCTTGTAGACAGCGTCTTTCAGCTTCCCCCACAGAAGAAAGTATGCAGGCGCCAAATCTGGCGAACGGGCCAGTCAAGGTGCAGGTCTTCTGAGTACAATCCAATGATGTGGAGAGAATTCGTTAAGACATGCTGCAGTACTTCGCGCACTATGTACTGGACAGCCATCAGGTGGTACCGCAGGATCATTGGTTTGCAAAGGAACGTCTTCTAGCATCCATAGAAGATGGTCCGTTAGAAGGCCGTATTATTTGTACACGTTCCTTTTTCCGTCCACGAAAAACGGGCCTATGGCCTCATGGTTTACTATTCCACACCACACGTTTACCCTCCATGGACTCTGACGTTCCATCTGACGTAGTAAACGAGGCTTGTCAACAGACGTTTTACTCGGCGTTTTACATGGACATGATTCCATGATTGGTAAATGTGTCTTCATCACATAACAAGGTACATGATATATCTGGAGTATACTGTCGTACTGCCCATGTGTAGAAGTTAACAAGATTTTCATGAACGTTTCGGTGCTGCTCTTGATGGACAGAGATGTGATGGGGATGGAACGTATGTCGCTAGAGAAGACGTAGGACATTTGCCTGACTCTTGTCACTTCCTCGTGTGATTGCGCGGCACCTAACGTGAGTATCAACCTCAACAGGAGCAATAACGTTAATTTTTCCCTCTTCTGTCGTCACTCGTTTCCTTGTGTTACGTTGTCTAGCTGTTACAGTACCATTTTCACGTAACTGGCTGAAGACGTTGATAAATATTAGCCGAGATGGTTGACGTCTGTTGGGATTCTTCCTACACTCTGCATATACCATAAATATGTCGCCTTTTTTCTACACTGGTAAATTCCATCATCTAGCCACGACCTGCTGCTTGCACAGTCATATGTTAACTGAATAGCGAATCGCAATGCACTCAAGGAACACACAAGCACAGTGTAACCAAACATAACACCATCATACCTGGCAACTATGAAGAGTAAAGGGTATGAACGAGTGTCGGTGTGGGAACTTTCAAAATACGATTTCTCGTGAACGACTCGCACTAGAATCCTCCAATACACAGCACACAGTCTCATTTACCCTATTTTTATTTGTTAATGTCAATAGGCATTGTTCCATCAAAAAAGTGTATGTTTGCACAAATAATACACTTCCAAAATATTATTACAATCTGTTTATTGGCTAAGAGTACGAGTCCCTGACTACCAATCCATTCTGTGAAAGCCGCACATCAGTAGCGCTTTCTATTTCCAATATCTGCGGTGCAAATTTTAGGGTACTCATCCTGTAGACAATTCTATACTTGAATTTGTATAGTTATGACAAAAGTTACATTATTAGTATGTGGTCAAATATACAGGACGCTTATTAATGGACATTAATACGGAATGTGTCCACCCTTCGCCTTTACGACCGTTTTCCTGAGGGCACTTTCAACGAAAGGTTTGAATATTTGTGGAGTATTGGCAGCACACTCTTCCTCAAGAGCCAAAGGCAGTGACTTTGGACGCTACCATCTGGAGCGAAGTCAACGTTCTAGCTCATCCCACAAGTTCCGTTGTGTTAAGATAGGCAATCTGGGCAAGCTTGTCTATTTCATTACTGTTTGGCTGAAGAGGAGCTGCTCGGCCATTTTATACCATTCTTTTAAATTCGTATACATAATCGTTGTGCTAATTGGACAACTCGTAGCACCTGGGAACTCAAGACTGATTTCTTCGGCTGGTTTCATGAAATTTTTTACAACCGCCCTCCATAGTGCTGAACGGTCCGTGCCTGTCAGTACATGAGGTTTGCCTGGTTCTTAGGGTAATTGTTATTTTCACTCCACATGCACATCACCAACAGTCGACTTAGTCGACCTTAGAAGGGTCGAAATGTCCCAGACGGATTTGTTACTCAGGTGACATCAAATGAGTAATGCACGTTCAAAGCCATAGAGCTTTCCTGACTGACCCATTTTCCTGTTACTGCTGCCCTAGAGACAACACAGTATTCTCGCATCTTTCTGCTCTCCTGGCATCTAGTGATCAGTTCATCATTGCTTACTCTAGTGGTCAGTTCCTCATTTCTTACTCCCTCGCATGCACTGTAATGTTGTTCTACTGAGAATGTGTAAGGAATTCACGAGTGGTTAACAACCTTGACGACAAAAGGCGCAGCCGGCCGTTGTGGCCGAGCGGTTCTAGGCGCTTCACTCTGAAACCGCGCGACCGCTACGGTCGCAGGTTCGAATCCTGCCTCGGTCATCGATATGTGTAATGTCCTTAGGTTACTTAGGTTTAAGTAGTTCTAGGGAACTGATGACCTCAGATGACCTCAGAGCCATTTGACCCATTTGAACCATTTCAACCATTTGAACAAAAGGCGCATCTGTGACCACAACACCTCAACAAATTATCAGTTATAAGAACTGATTTCGTTATCCAATCACGACCATCAGATTCACACGGATCAGCTGTTGAGAGTAGTACTGTTTCGGTATTACTACGACGATAGCTGCTGTCGTAATCACAACCAACTAGCGCATTACGCTATCTTGAGATCACGTATTGTATTTAGTCAAGGGGTTGCAGTAGACGATGCCATTTGGGAACAAGGCCGGGAAACGGAAAGTTTGCGCCTACTAGACGTCACGCCAGACTACCATTGTTGTTGTAGAGCACGCGCAATTAGTACTGCGAGCTGGGTGCTGGTATATAACAGCGAGGAAGTGCTGTTTTCCTAGGTGTGGGGGGTTGAGGTTAAAGCGTTAAATTTCGCAATAGGGATACTCGGTTCACAGAAAATTTCATGCCCATAAAAGTCCGTAGTAATTACGGCTGAAACTAGTTTTTGCTTGTCATTTCTTAATAACCTATTGGAACCGGTGAGAGTATATTATCGATTATGTGATTTATAAAACCGTTGTGGTAATTGCTACAGAATCAAGTAGAAATTCGTCTTTCGAAAATTAATTGTAATGTCTTTGTTACTACATTTGTTAGTTACACGTTCCAAGGATCATTTGAACGGTTCTTTTATTGAAATGTTGTGGAACAATTCACAGGTATACATAAAATGACTAGTGTTAACGTCATTGAACACATAATTTTTTAGTCCTGCTCATTCCACAGCACATAATACGTAGTTGGTACTTTTCTTTCAGGCTGCCAGTTTTTGGGCACAAATTAGTTCATGTACGAGGGAGGTTTGAAAAGTTCTCAAAAGTGCAACGAGCTGTTCGCTTGATATTCGTGATGCCTGTAAACACGTGGCACGTCAGTGCTCTTGGAAGAGAGCTGTGGCGGTGACGTGGCTCTGTTGCTGTTCCAACGTAGTGATTTGCGAAGATGGAAAAATCGAGATTCGAGCAATGATCAAGTACTTCGTAAAGAAAGGTATGAAAGCAAAGGACATTCATGCCGATTTCCAAAATACGCTGGGAGACTCTGCTCCTTCATATTCAACTGTTGCCAAGTGGACAAAAGAATTTAAATTTGGTCCCGAGATGATGATCTGCACAATGGTCGGCCAAGATGTGTCACTGCTCCAGAAATCATTGCAAAAGAGCACAAAAAGGTCATGGAAGATCACCAATTGAAAGTGCGTGAAATGGCTCACGCTTGCCAGATGACATCTGAAAAGGTATATCACATTTTGACTGAAGAATTAGAAATAAAAAAATTACATGCAATATGGGTGCCACGACTCTTAACGCTGGATGAAAATCGCATGAGAATGGACATATCGGAACAATGTTTGGCCCGTTTTCGGAGAAACGAACAAGATTTTCTGCGTCAGTTTGTGACCACAGATGAAACTTGGATGCGGTACTATACTCCAGAGACAAAACAACATTCAAAGCAGTGGAAACATACTGATTCTCCACCACCAAAGTGTTCTGGGATGTGAAGAGGATTCTGTTTGTAGATTGTCTTCCCAATGTGCAAACATTTATTGGAGAATACTATGCTAATCTCCTGGATAAAAGATACGCAAAAAAAGGCCACGTTTAGCAAGAAAAGTCATCTTCCATCAAGAAACGCGCACCCGCACACACGTGCCGTCGCCATAGCAAAATTACACGAACTAAGAGATGAAGTGTTGCCACATCTGCCTTATTCACCTGATACAGATCGTCAGAATTCTATCTCTTCCCAAAACTGAAAATTTTTCTTCGTGGAAGAAGTTTCACTTCAAACGAAGAATTTATGCCCAGACTTGACAAATATTTTGCACGCCTGGAGGAAACTCATTTTCGAGATGGGATGAAAGCACTGGAACATCGTTGGCCCAAGTGCAATAGTCTATAAGGAGACTACACTGAAAAGTAAAAAAAAAGGTTCAGTGATGTAAGTGCTTATTTTCTATTCCCTCCGAGAACTTTTCAAACAACCTTTGTAAGAGGAGTGGCCCGGGAGAAATAATTGTAGGTTGAATTTAAAACTTGCTTTGATGCCTTCATGTGGGTGAACTACATTTTCAGTGAAAGATAGTAAGAGTGTTGAAAACGTTACTCACACCAAGTGTTCACATTGCACGTTTAGTTACCCTTACATGAATAAGTTAGTTTTGTGATTCTGTAAGAACAATAATACACAGTTCATGATTGCAAGCGCTGTATAAAGAAAGTCACACATTCCACTCCCCCACTTGATTCATTGGACGAAACGTTATGTTACAGATGTGTCTTGCGAATAACGTCGTGTTTAATTGCTTATTTCTTCGCTAGAATTTTTAGAATTTTCTCTTTGTTAGTGTGTATGTTTGATAATCTTGGTGATTTACCGAATATAGTCCAGAGGCTGAAGGTTGTTTATAGTGTAAATCCCCTCGTACAGAGCTTCCTGAAGATACCAGATGACTCTTGAACAATCCACAAGCTAGGAATGGTGGAATAAAAGTGCATGAGTTCACAGTGGGAGTTTCGATCATGTCATTACGTGATACGAAACGTTAAACGACCATTAAATACAAGAAGTTCCGAAAAAAAAAAATTTAGTTCGTCACCTGTTTCTAAATACCTCTCCTTCCAAAAGTTTTTATGCCGTACAGCCATTGTCTTAGATACTCTGGAGCTATGTAAAACTACTAGTTACGTAAGGACGGCCGTAATTACACAGCAGGTGTTTAACAACAGGCGTGCTCGCTGAACATGAACTACCGGCTGTCCGTCCCCATCTCTCAATCCGAGGCGGAACTCATTGAATGCACTACCACACAATAAATTTTAAGAATTGTATTCCTTCGCAGTCATTCTGTAAAGTGTTTGGAAGTTCACTCTGAGGTAATTGATCTCAGACCTAACAATTCCTGTTGAAACAAAATCGTCTCGAGATGCCTTTCCCTTGTTCGATTCCCGGCGGGGTCAAGGATTTTCTCTGCCTCGTGATGACTGGGTGTTGTGTGCTGTTCTTAGGTTAGTTAGGTTTAAGTAGTTCTAAGTTCTAGGGGACTGATGACCATAGATGTTAAGTCCCATAGTGCTCAGAGCCATTTGAACCATTTTGCCTTTCCCTTCTTCATAACTTGAATACCTTTTTACACGTCATCTGGTATTACATTCGGAATGTCATTAGTTATTTCATATTTTAAATGGATGCGACGAATGGAAAAACTGGTAGAAGCCGACCTCGGGGAAGATCAGTTTGGATTCCGTAGAAATATTGGTACACGTGAGGCAGTACTGACCTTACGACTTATCTTAAAAGAAATATTAAGGAAAGGCAAACCTACGTTTCTAGCATTTGTAGACTTAGAGAAAGCTTTTGACAATGTTGACTGGAATACTCTCTTTCAAATTCTGAAGGTGGCAGGCGTAAAATATAGGGATCGAAAGGCTATTTACAATTTGTACAGAAGCCAGATGGCAGTTATAAGAGTGGAGGGGCATGAAAGGGAAGCAGTGGTTGGGAAGGGAGTGAGACAGGGTTGTAGCCTCTCCCCGATGTTATTCAATCAGTATATGGAGCAAGCAGTAAAGAAAACGAAAGAAAAATTCGGAGTAGGTATTAAAATACATGGAGAAAAAATAAAAACTTTGAGGTTCGCCTTTGACATTGTAATTCTGTCAGAGACAGCAAAGGACTTGGAAGAGCAGTGGAACAGAATGGACAGTGTCTTGAAAGAAGGATATAAGATGAACATCAACAGAAGCAAAACGAGGATAATAGAATGTAGTCGAATTAAGTCGGGTGATGCTGAGGGAAATAGATTAAGAAATGAGACAAAGTAGTAAAGGAGTTTTGCTATTTGGGGAGCAAAATAACTGATGATGGTCGAAGTAGAGAGCATATAAAATGTAGACTGGCAATGGCAAGGGTAGCGTTTCTGAAGAAGAGAAATTTGGTAACATCGAGTATAGATTTAAGTGTCAGGAGGTCGTTTCTGAAAATATTTGTAGGGAGTGTAGCCATGTATGGAAGTGAAACATGGACGATCAATAGTTTGGACAAGAAGAGAATAGATGCTTTCGAAATGTGGTGCTACAGAAGAATGCTGAAGATTAGATGGGTAGATCACATAACTAATGAGAAGGTATTGAATAGAACTGGGGAGAAGAGGAGTTTGTGGCACAACTCGACAAGAAGAAGGGACCGGTTGGTAGGACATGTTCTGAGACATCAAGGGATCACCAGTTTAGTATTGGAGTGCAGCGTGGAGGGTAAAAATAGCAGAGGGAGACCAAGAGATGAATACACTAAGCAGATTCAGAATTATGTAGGTTGCAGTAGGTACTTGGAGATGAAGAAGCATGCACAGGATAGAGTAGCTTGGAGAGCTGCATCAAACCAGTCTCAGAACTGAAGACCACAACAACATCAACAAATGAATGCTGTATGGACAGTATTAATACCTCGTGTACAGAAAATAAAGAAGTAAATAGAAGAAGGCTCAGGGCTTTGCAGAGATAAATGTGATCGCATTGAGTGTCTACTTTTTTATTGTGTACTGCGAGTAAATACGTCAAGGTTGTCGACACACTCGTGAAGGTAATCGAGAAGGGAACGGACGACCCGCTGTGACACGGTTAAGAAACGCCTCTGAGGGACGATACACTAGAAGGGCGAAAGTGCGGGGAAAGCGGCGGGCACTTCCGCCTAATGTAACGGCGCCGCGGTGGACAGTGACGCGGCGAGAAGAACGGCCCGGCCGGGGACGAGCGACCCCTGGGCGACGACGCGGCCACCCAGCCGAGCTGTCAAATTACATCGGCCGGCGCGGCACTAATTGCCGATAGCATCGGCCCCGCTCCGCTCAGCCTCGCCCGGCCGGGACAACAAGTGTGGCGGCGCTGCCCTCGTACATCATCGGGCGCGGATCGGCCCTGCTATCCCCGCGACGGGGCGTGGGCGGCTGCACCGTGCGGCCCGGAACACGGCCGGCTGTCGCCGCGCGCAACGGTATTTCACGTCGCGTGCCGGTGGGTGGCCTGGCTCTGCCCGCGCAGCTAGCGCCGCTCGCGATTCCCGCTCGCGGTGCCGGCATAATTAATCAGACGGACCGACACGTGGGGTAACATCGAGCGTACTGTAGTGGGGAATAGTGGCATAGCTAATATTTATGCTCTGTGCTAATGAGGCTCAAATACCCAACAAAGATTTATTTCAGTTACCGAATCTTCCATTCACTGTTCAGTTCGAAGTCTGGTTTAATGCAGCTCTCCACGTTTGTCTACGTTTCGCAAGCCTTTTAATCTCTGCGTAACTTCTGCACCCTACAATCATTTGAAACTGTTTACTTCAAGGGGTCGACAAAAATATGGAAATACGTGTTTCGACAAAAATATGGAAATAGTCTTTTGAATGCTGGAACAACAAACATGAGTTTACAGTTTATAGGAAACCCACAATCACCTGCACCATCATTCATAATCATTCCAGTCATGCAGTCATGGACTGTGCAGCTGGTCTCGGCGGGGGTTCGAGTCCTTCTCAGGCATGGGTGTGTGTGTTTGTCCTTAGGATAATTTAGGTTACGTAGTGTCTAAGCTTACGGACTGATGGCGTTAGTAGTTAAGTCCCATAAAATTTCACACACATTTGAATATTTTTGAACAATCCAGTCACCCCATAATTCGTAAAGAAGCCAGCTTGAGATATTTACTACACAGACTAACCAAATACGAGGGTGACTCCAATGAAAACCTTAAGGGGGGTAGGACGACAAACGGGATGACTTGGAGCAGGAGAGGCACCACAGGACATTTCAATTTCCACTGTCTACACTTTTACAAATAAATTTATAAAACATTGTCGGCATGACCAGGAAGGATTCAGAATTCACACTCTTTGCAGTGGAAGTTGTATAACATAACGAAATAATTTTTTTTTTACTTGTGAAATTTCATCATTTTTTTCACTTACTAATGGCAGCATTTGTTGCTATAGGTACACTTTTCTTCATAAATAAGAGAGATTCTTCGATGAATTTTGCACAGCATACAAACCATACTTAAAGGTGTATGAAACTCTACAATTTTCCAAATCTATTAAGAACTGAAGTAAAAAGTGAGGTAGTTAACGACAAAATTTGTGTTTTTTCTAAACATGAAGTTTAAAATACAACAGCACATTCGTTATTTCATAAATAAAATAAATTCTACAGTTTCATGCACCTGTAAGTAAGGTATGTATGCTGTGCAAAATTCATCGAAGAATCTCTCTAACTTATGAAGAAAAGTGTATCTATAGCACAAATGCAGCCATTAGTAAGTGAAAAAATGATGAATTTTCACAATTAAAAAAAATTATTTTGTTACGTTTTCGAACTTCCACTGCAATGAGTGTGAATCCTGAATTCTTCCTGGTGATGCTGACAAAGTTTTATGAATTTATTTGTAAAATTATAGACACTGGAAATTAAAATGTCCTGTGATGCCTCTCCTGCTCCAAGTCGGCCCGTTTGGCGTCCTACCCCCCTTAAACTTGTAATAACAAATCGAAATTTCCCGCCGTTATCCTGTAAGTTGGTAAACGCGCTACAAACAGCGTGCACAATGGCCTGTAGGTGGCAGCATAGTGCAGATGCACGCATACCGTCGCAGTATCAGTATAAAGATGGCCGCCCCACTTGCGACTTGCACCAGGGAAGAACAGCGTTCTGTTATTCGGTTTCTGCGTAGTGAAGGTGTGAAACCTATTGAAATTCATCGACGAATGAAGGTTCAGTACGGTGATGCACGTTTTCCACAGCAGCAAGTCTACGAATGGAGTAGGAAGTACGCAAATGGCGTGACTTCAGTGGAAGATGCTCCTCGTCCAGGTCAGGTACAACGAGTTGTGACTCGACACATCATTGCAGCAGTTGAAGCCATAGTGAAGGAAACCCGCCGAGTGACACTGAATGACATTTCAGCATGTTTATAGATTAATCAGCTCATTTTGTATTCTCGCGAAACAGGGGAGATAGTGCCACAGACATGATATGTGAATTGTAGTGGAGATACAGCTTTGTACCGCTTGTTCACAATAAAAAATATTTTAAAAAAATATTTAAGGTTTTCATTTGACTCACCCTCATAGGATTACACAGAAGAAAAGAAAACAATAAAACAAACTGCGCAGGAGAAAAGGTATTTTACAGAGACTGTAAGTAAAATAATCAACAACATACAAAAACAGACATCACATAATCACAGAATATGCACACACACAAACACAACACACAAAAAATTAACAGACGGTAAGTAACAAATGGCACACAATGACTTACAGCAACAAAGGCACACACAAGGTGGGAAATATACTAAAGGCTCGACATTGATTTGCTGTCAGTCTCTATATATATATGGATTACACATGCAAGAATATTATAAGCAGGAATACACAACACTTCAGAGCACAGAAAAGCAATGGCTCACGTTCACTTCTTACAGTCAGCAGATCATCTAACAGCGCAGACAAAAATAGAACCTTTACAAATATTGTAAATCAACAATACAGAATGCTTTAACTTAGTGATACGTGTCTCAGCTCTGTACTATATGCAAACCAGTGTAAAATAGTCGACAATAGTTGCTCACTTTTCAAATGTAAATATTTTTACCAAAAGTTTCCTTAAAGGTTAACGCATACAACAATTTTGCAGAAGAAAAATAAACAAATAAACCCACTGGAGATAGCACAAAAAGTGGTGAAAAATTTCTGGGTGAAAAAGAAACTACAAAGGTGTCTTACATAGGGCGGAACTCCTCTTCAATTACGAAAACACGAAGGATACATTACTATACTAATATGGTGTAGGAAAACCGTTGGCATACAAAACAACTTCAAATCGTCTCGAAATTGATAAATACAGGTCTGTGCCGTTATCATATGGAATCTTATCTTTCCTGCAAAAGAGTGCAAGTCAAGGTAACGATGATGATGGTGGTGGATAGCGATGACGCACACTTCTCTTTAAGGTAGACCACAAAGGCCCAATAATATTGAGACCTGGTGACGATGGTAGCCAGAGGTGAAGCGGTATTTCATCCTTGTGTTCACAGAGCCATCCCTGGGCGATACTACACTACGTAGTCAAAAGTACGGACACCTGGCTGAAAATGACTTACTAGTTCGTGGCGCCCTCCATCGATAATGATGGAATTCATTATGGTGTCGGCCCAACCGTAGGCTTGATGATAGCTTCCACTCTGGCAGGCATACGTTCAATCGTGTGCTGGAAGATTTCTTGGGGAATGACAGTCCATTCTTGATGGACTGCTGCACTGAGGAGAGGTATCGATGTCGGTCGGTGAGGCCTGGCACGGAGTCGGTGTTCCAAAACATCCCAAAGGTTTTCTATAGGATTCAGGTCAGGACTCTGTGCAGGCCAGTCCACTACAGTGCCGTTATTGTCGTGTAACCACTCCGTCACAGGCCTTGCATTATGAATAGTAGCTCGATCGTATTGAAAGATGCAATCGCCATCCCCGAATTCCTCTTCAACAGTGGGAAGCAAGAAGGTGCTTTAAACATCAACTTAGACCTGTGCTGTGATAGTGCCACACAAAATAACAATGGTTGCAAACTCCTTCCATGAAAAATACGACCACAGCATAACACCACAGCCTCCGAATTGTACTGTTGGCACTACACATGCTGGCAGATGACGTTCACCGGGCATTTGCCGTACCTACACCCTGCCATCGGATCGCCACATTGTGTACCTTGATTCGACACTCCGTACAACGTTACTGCCCAATCGTTCAATGTTTACGTCCCTTACACCAAGCGAGGCTTCGTTTGGAATTTACCGCCGTGATGTGTGGCTTATGAGCAGCTGCTCGACCATGAAATCCAAGTTTTCTCACCTCCCGCCTAATTGTCATAGTACCTGCATTGGATCCTGATGCAGTTTGAAATTACTGTGTAATGGTCTGGATAGACGTCTGCCTATTACACATTACTATTCTCTTCAACTGTCGGCGGTCCCCGTCAGTCAACAGAAGAGGTCAGTCTGTACGCGTTCCAGCTGTATGTGTAACTTCACGTTTACACTTCACTAGCTCATCGGAAACAGTAGACCTATGGATGTTTAGGAGTATGGAAATCTCGCGTACAGACGTATGACGCAATTGACACCCAATCACCTTACCACGTTCGAAGTCCGTGAGTTCCAGGGAGCGCCCCATTCTGCTCGCTCACGATGTCTAATGACTACTGAGGTTGATGATATTGAGTACCTGGCAATAGGTGGCAGCACAAAGCACCTAATATGAAAACTGTATGTTTCTGTGGGTGTGCGGATACTTTTGATCACATAGTGTAGCAGTATGAACACGAGCCCTGCCGTCTGGAAACACAGCCTCACCACTGCAGAACGAACACTGTACCATGGGATGGATCCGATCACCCAGAATTGTCGCAATATCTTTGACAGTAGCTTGACCTTGCGGAGTAACTATGGGGCCCATGGAATATCATCATATTGTGGCCCAAATCATCACCGAACGTAGCCACATTTCACTCCCGGAAAGTAAACTCGGCTAGAAGTTGGAAACAGTGTGAAACAAAAATAATACGACAAAATGAGATTCTTCCATTGCTCCATAGTCCAGATTGTATGGCCTGTTACGAGCATTTGCATCATTGTTGCGTGGTTTTGGTGCTGACAGCGTTCGCGGCAGTGACATCTAGTTCTGTAGTTTTGTCACAGTCCTCTTCAACGACCGTCCGTCCCGATCACTCAACACACACTTTCGTCGGCGCTGTGACTTAGCGAATGATGTTTTTGTGCTTTCCCTGTATGCGGTATGAATCTTCGTTACGGTGCCTCTTAAAACACGAATCACTTCGGCTATCTTGGTTACGGAATCACTTAACACACTAGCACCAACAATTTGCCCACGTTAGTATAAACTTACATTCGACATGATGCCCTCACAACTACAAAGACCACTGTTATTATCACGACTGACATTTGCTATGTACTGATGACATTGCACAGGCGTCATTTATGGTCTAACACAACAGCGCAACCTGCAGTATTGGCTAGCATCTGTATTTACTTTCAAGCATGTATTTCTCGCAGTTTTTCCATATTTTTGTCCGAACTTTGTATATTGATGCCTTAGTCTTCCTCAGCTATTAACCCCCCTCCCCTCTTCTTTCATACTTCCTTGACACCTCAAGAAATCAACTTTTAACCGATACCTTCTCTTAGTCAAGCCGTCCCATGAATTTCTTTATCGTCCACCCTCTTCCCCCACCTTTTCATTAGTTATCCAGTCTACCCACCTAACCTTCAGCATTCATCTGTAGCTCCACATTTCAAGAGCATCTGTTCTCTTGGTTCATGTGCTCTTTATCACCCTCGTTTTACCTCCCTTCAAGGCCACATTCCTGACAGTTAGCTCCAGAAAATACTTTACAACATATGAATTTATATTCGAAGTTAACCAGTCTTCTTTTCCAAAAATTCCAGTGTGAATTTTATATCTTTCCTACTTAGGCTGTAAACTGCTATTTTCCTGCAAAAATAGCAAAATTCGGCTACTACTTTAGTGTTCATTTTATAATCAAATTCCATTATAATGGGCTGAATTAACTTTAGTACATTTCATTACTACTGTTTTACTTTTACTGATGTTCTTTCAAGACACTATCCATTCCGTTCAACTGGTTTTCTAAGTACTTCGCCATTTCTGAGAGAATTGCAATCTCATGGGAAAACCCCAAACTTGTTTTTTCTTATCTTTGGTCTTCCATATCCTCTGATTTTGGTTTTCTTTACTGCTTGATAAATGTACAAATTGACTGACATAGACGTTAGGCTGCAACTCTGTCTCACTCGCTTTTCAACTACTGTTTCCCTTGTAATTGCAGTCTGTTTCAGTTCAAGTTAGAGATAACTTTTCGGTCCCTGTATTTTGTCACTCTTATCTTCACTTTTTCATAGCGTGTAGCCCACTGAATACTGCCAAAAGCTCTCTATTTCTTCAACCTGTCTTCTAAGATATGTCGTTGCGTCAGTTCTTTCTATGGACCCCACACTAATTTTTCTCCGAAAGTTGACTTACGGCAGTTTTTTTTTTTCATTCGACTTTAAATAATTCGTGTCAGTCCATACAACTGTATCACCTAATATATTTTGATATTCAAATTACACCAGTCGATTTCCAGAGAACATAATTTCGTCATCAGGTAGGAAACATGCTTGAAAAATCAAGTGCCATACATTCAATAATAGTTCGATCTTACCTCATGGCACTGAATTCTGTTGTTCATGAATTAACCATGGACAATGAAGAAAATGATGTACTTCATTGATAAACTAAACCCTACACACAATGGACCGTGAAAACAGCACAGACTAATCCAAAGAGTGAAAGAACTGCCGTAGAGCGACATTACGTATCCTTTAAATGTCTCTGCTTCCTCTACTTTATCTGACCCCACAGACTAACAACAAGCGTGAGGTACGTCCCACAACTACAATGGCACCTGGAGCATCATTGCCTGGCGAGATGCTTTCTGTTCCATCTTCACGTCTGCCCAAGTTATCTCACAATACAATACGTCGTAAGGGACATGGCATGTCCGCAGTTTTGACTTGAGAGCTGTTTAATGGTACGAACACATAGCTAATACAGCAGCTACCACAATTTCTCTGCCGACTTTGAATATATACAGCGTAAATCGTATTTATTGGTCCGTGTATCTTCATACAACACTTTTTGCATAATTTTCCTCGGAGTAGTAAATGTGGAAACAGTTCATCAGTTACCCTAATGACTGCTCGAAACCATCTCATCGATATCTTTACTTCTCAATATGCCTTACAATTTACATTAGAGGTTGTTCGGTTACACAATCATTCCTTCACTTGCCTGTTCGCAGGAAGAACAGCAGCCAACCCAAAATTTCTCCGGATTCCTTGTGCTTGTCATTTCACTTCATGTAACTGGGAGCAAGAAATACACTCCTGGAAATGGAAAAAAGAACACATTGACACCGGTGTGTCAGACCCACCATACTTGCTCCGGACACTGCGAGAGGGCTGTACAAGCAATGATCACACGCACGGCACAGCGGACACACCAGGAACCGCGGTGTTGGCCGTCGAATGGCGCTAGCTGCGCAGCATTTGTGCACCGCCGCCGTCAGTGTCAGCCAGTTTGCCGTGGCATACGGAGCTCCATCGCAGTCTTTAACACTGGTAGCATGCCGCGACAGCGTGGACGTGAACCGTATGTGCAGTTGACGGACTTTGAGCGAGGGCGTATAGTGGGCATGCGGGAGGCCGGGTGGACGTACCGCCGAATTGCTCAACACGTGGGGCGTGAGGTCTCCACAGTACATCGATGTTGTCGCCAGTGGTCGGCGGAAGGTGCACGTGCCCGTCGACCTGGGACCGGACCGCAGCGACGCACGGATGCACGCCAAGACCGTAGGATCCTACGCAGTGCCGTAGGGGACCGCACCGCCACTTCCCAGCAAATTAGGGACACTGTTGCTCCTGGGGTATCGGCGAGGACCATTCGCAACCGTCTCCATGAAGCTGGGCTACGGTCCCGCACACCGTTAGGCCGTCTTCCGCTCACGCCCCAACATCGTGCAGCCCGCCTCCAGTGGTGTCGCGACAGGCGTGAATGGAGGGACGAATGGAGACGTGTCGTCTTCAGCGATGAGAGTCGCTTCTGCCTTGGTGCCAATGATGGTCGTATGCGTGTTTGACGCCGTGCAGGTGAGCGCCACAATCAGGACTGCATACGACCGAGGCACACAGGGCCAACACCCGGCATCATGGTGTGGGGAGCGATCTCCTACACTGGCCGTACACCACTGGTGATCGTCGAGGGGACACTGAATAGTGCACGGTACATCCAAACCGTCATCGAACCCATCGTTCTACCATTCCTAGACCGGCAAGGGAACTTGCTGTTCCAACAGGACAATGCACGTCCGCATGTATCCCGTGCCACCCAACGTGCTCTAGAAGGTGTAAGTCAACTACCCTGGCCAGCAAGATCTCCGGATCTGTCCCCCATTGAGCATGTTTGGGACTGGATGAAGCGTCGTCTCACGCGGTCTGCACGTCCAGCACGAACGCTGGTCCAACTGAGGCGCCAGGTGGAAATGGCATGGCAAGCCGTTCCACAGGACTACATCCAGCATCTCTACGATCGTCTCCATGGGAGAATAGCAGCCTGCATTGCTGCGAAAGGTGGATATACACTGTACTAGTGCCGACATTGTGCATGCTCTGTTGCCTGTGTCTATGTGCCTGTGGTTCTGTCAGTGTGATCATGTGATGTATCTGACCCCAGGAATGTGTCAATAAAGTTTCCCATTCCTGGGACAATGAATTCACGGTGTTCTTATTTCAATTTCCAGGAGTGTATGTTGTCCGAATCTTCTTGGAACCTACACTCACGGTATTTCAATACTAAACGTCTCTGTGATATACCCTAATCCTCTGCCATTCGAGTCGGATGGACGTCCCCATAATTCCATTATGCTTACTAAACGAACGAGTGGCGGCGTGTGTCCCTCTTCTTTGGAGCTCCTAGAACTCCTGTATCAGTCCCACCTGGTAATTGACCTTGAACTGACGAGCGTTTTACAAACCATTTCTTTAGTGGACGAATTACGCTCCATTCTTCGTATGAATCAAAGCTTGACGTAGCCATTTCGATGTGATCATTCTACCTTAACACTATTGCTGGGCCGGGCGTGATGCCTGAGTAAAGATAAATGAGAATTTTTAGGCAACCCGGGAAGCGTATTTGTATAAATGTAGAGAACAGAATTAACCAGCAGCAATCGCTGTTATCCACTGACGCAAAAATCAGAGCACCAAAATGTTATTGATGTAGAGTGATGAAATTTCAGGAGTACATTTGTCTAGGTAATATATTTCAGTGATTAACACTGCAAGATCATAGGTTAATGTAAGCGCGAGATACGCCGTTGCAAATATGAAGTGCTGGTACATTAATAACGGTGTAACCGCCAGAATGTGGAATGAAAATATGCAAACATGCATACATTGTGTTGCACAGGTTGTAATGTTGTTACTTTAATTTGTTCTGAAAGCGGTGCTGATATTCAAGACAATAAAAGCGGGTTAAAAGCTGTGAGCTATCTGGGGAATTTAACCTTGCATTACTGAGCAACTGTTTGACCAGGTATCCAGTCTAGCTTACCAAATTCCCAACCAGACTAACATTAATTATAATCTTTTAGTAGTCATCTTACGATAACCGGTGATATATATATATGAAAAGAAAATTTATCAGCGCACACTCCGCTCCAGAGTGAAAATCTCATTCTGGAGAAATAAATCAGTTTATATTTGGACATTTATTTTAACATTGATCATTGTTCCGTTAAAATTTCAGCATATTAAACTTGATTCATAACTAAACTGGTGCCTTATTTAGGATTGTGAAAATGTGGGTTTGTAATCTTACGGAACACATCAAATATGGAGACAAGATTGGGAGACTGCATACAACACCGCATTCATAAAATAACACACGAAGAACGTTGAAACATGCATGAGGAAATTAACCACAACCAACGGATTCAATTTTCACCCAAAAAAGTTACGTTCGTGGCGCAATCCTATCCGTCATGAAATTACCACACACTGGTATACTAAATTCATACTAACTCTCTGTGAAATCTTCCCGAAAAGAATAGCTGCGGGCTAATTTGATGGTTACACTACATGCTTCACGTGGTCAACTTGGTTTACACAAAGAGTGTAACTCCACAATAATTTTGATAACTAAAATAAATTACATCGAAACACAAATTACAAAAGAAAAACCTCGAACTGGTTACTATCGTCTTACTATTAACCTGATGGGTCAAACAATTGTATAAGCATGTGGTACTGGTCTCACAAAGTACACCCCATGTGGGTTGAACATAAAGAAACGTTGCTATATTGAAAAATATTGTCAAAACGAGACGTTATAATCTCACACACATTCGCATTTAAGATTTATGATCTTAATTAGTGTTACAGATCATTAACACGTGGTTCCACTTTACTCACAAAGTAGTGACAAAGCAACTACTGTAAGATATTCTGAACTTCACACTCGAATTACACTGCGTTGCAATTTAAGATAACATTAGATATTTTATATCTAAACCTGAAATAAAGGTGATTAAATTTTCAGTTAGGCTGAACTTAAGAAATCCATTGTCCTACGGACGTAGCAAAGACGTGCTTAGCCGGAGATCTTACCACTTCAGACGCTCACCGCGGACCGACTGGCCTCGGCCCCTACCGAGCATGCGTAACAGATACAAACGGAAATGACCAGAGAGGCAGTTTCCTATACCAACATAACAAGGGACGGACAGCACCACACTAAGAATAGAAACCTCTCTGCTTTTAGAAAGCGTAGCTACCTGTTCCGACGTTGATCCTACTGTTCTCTAGCAGACAGGCTTGCCTGCTACCATCCAGCATGCAACTCGAAATACATTTGCTCATTCATCCTTTCACACAGAAGGGAAGGGGGATGACAGTACCTTATCATATACAGTATATAAAAGAAAGTGGATGTAGGTTCCGTATGAGACTGTGTGACATGAATTACATATAAACTGTGTTTTTTAAAGTGTAGTAGTGTGACAGATCGTTCTTGTTTATGTGTAAAAGTAACACGTGCCACTGCTCAGTCTCCTCCAAGATAGTCACAAACACCACAGTAAATTTAGAAGAGGAATTTATGCCGTAAATGACAACAGATTTAAGAAATTAACGTGAAAGAAATCCAACAGAGACCTTTCAAGGTGCCGGATGTCAGTTTGTGGGATGGAGTTCCACGCCTGTTGCGCTTGGTCAGTCGATATAGAGACGGTTAATGCTGTTTGTGGATGACGCAGTAGTTGTCGTCCGAGGATGTAACATATGCGCTCGACTGGAGACTGATCTGGTGATCGAGAAAGCCAAGGCAACAGGTCCATACTCTGTAGAGCATGTCGGGTTACAACAGCGGTATGTGAGCAAGCGTTATCCTATTGAAAAGCACCCCCAGGAATGTTGTTCATAAATGTTAGCACAACATGTCGAATCACCAGACTGACGTACAATTTTTCAGTCAGTGTGCGTGGGATAGTAACGAGAGTGCTCCTGTTGTCATTCGAAATCGCACCCCAGACCGTAACTCCAGGTGTAGGTCCAGTGTGTCCAGGTTGGTAGCTGGTGTTGGTAGCTGGTCCTCAACTGGCCTCCTGCTAACCAACATACGGCCATCACTGCCGCCGAGCCAGAACCAAGTTTCATCAGAAAATATGAAAACATCTACCCACCCTTCCCGAGCTCTCGCTTGACATCAATGAAATTGCAAGAGGCGGTGGTTACGGGTCAGTGGAATACAGGGTACAGTTCGTGGTTTCACAGTGGCGCCAACTGCTGTTCACCTTGCTGCTTCAGATGCAGTATCTTGCGCCAGAGCCGTGCGCCATACACGATGAATTTCACTCTCGGTAGTGCCACGTGGCCATCCAGAGTCCATTCTTCTTGCGACCGTACATTTAATGACCACCGCTGCCAGCAATCCTGTACAGTGGCTACGTTCCTGCCAAGTATTTCTGCACTATCGCAGAAGATGCATCCAGCTTCTTGTAGACCTGTTACACGACCACGTTCAAACTCGGTGAGGTATTACAACGACGTCGAACTCACTACGTCCAGTCTCAAAGGCACCTAACTTTCACTACCGTTACAGCGTGTACTGAAAGCAAACCTGACTTGCATTCTCATAGTGACGTTACTAGCGCCACTCTTATGCGACGTACGAAACTTGAATGGACGTCGTCTCTCGGATGTCTATCAACTTCTGTTTACGGCGCACAGCTCCTTGGTGCTGTTTTTTTTCTGTCAGTGAATTATTTATTTATCTGCCTAACAACAATACATCTGTTTCATTCACTGAGCTTCTCGTAATTGTGTGGCGTTGGTTCAAATGGCTCTGAGCACTATGGGACTTAACATCTGAGGTCATCAGTCCCCTAGAACATAGAACTACTTAAACCTAACTAACCTAAGGACATCACACACATCCATGCCCGAGGCAGGATTCGAACGTGCGACCGTAGCGGTCGCGCGGTTCCAGACTGAAGCGCCTAGAACCGCTCGGCCACCCCGGCCGGCTTTGTGTGGCATCTCTGCATTCATATTATCATGCATTTTCTACTGTAAAGAACCTCCCTCTCTCGGTGACGAGTAGAAATGCTGACCAAAAGATCGCAGAATATTTAGATTATATGTGTGGATCGCAAACTAGGATGGGCTACGTCCGCAGCTCGTGGTCGTGCGGTAGCGTTCTCGCTTCCCGCGCCCGGGTTCCCGGGTTCGATTCCCGACGGGGTCAGGAATTTACTCTGCCTCGTGATGACTGGGTGTTGCGTGCTGACCTTAGGTTAGTTAGGTTTAAGTAGTTGTAAGTTCTAGGGGACTGATGACCATAGATTCAAATGGTTCAAATGGCTCTGAGCACTATGCGACTTAACGTCTGAGGTCATCAGTCGCCTAGAACTTAGAACTAATTAAACCTAACTAACCTAAGGACATCACACACATCCATGCCCGAGGCAGGATTCGATCCTGCGACCGTAGCGGCCGCTCGGCTCCAGACTGTAGCACCTTGAACCGCACGGCCACTCCGGCCGGTTATAGATGTGAGGTATTAGTGCTCAGAGCCATTTTTTTAGGATGGGCTAAGAGGGATTCAATCCTGTATGGCCTACGGACCTACGAGTTTTTCAATAACTTAACGCGTCAATCAGGAAATGTATACGTCTTCTAAATATGAAGAACAAGTTTCACAGTGTGTCGAAGTCCATGTTAAACCATAGGTTCCCTTCCTCCACCCCCCCCCCCCCCCCCCCCGCACCTTACAATTTACTGGGTAAGTGAACTCGTATAACCTCCAACAGTAATGCACTGTGATGTTCTAACCAAATTTCGGTTGATGAGAAGTTTCAGCGTTTTACCTTACAGTGCTACTAGCCATTGGTGGATGGTGACGCTTTATTTTGATTACTAAAACACGGTATTCTTCTAATCACCCTCTTCTGTGTCGCCTAAATTAAAATATGTTCAGTGTGTTACATAAGCAGCACGCCGGAAGCCTAGCAGATGATGGGCAGAAGACAGGCACTACATCCATTACTATACACATATGTGTTTGGATTAAGACAAAATAATGAAGCCTAGCAGATGATGGGCAGAAGAGAGATACTACATCCATTACTACACACATATGTGTTTGGATTAAGACAAAATAATGAAGCCTAGCAGATGGTGGGCGGAAGAGAGGCACTACATCCATTACTACACACATATGTGTTTGGATTAAGACAAAATAATGAAAGGTGGTCTACCCACGTAGAGTGAGTATATGATTAACGTAGGCGAATTCCAGTGAGTATCGAAGTTTTTAATACTGTCGATTGTCAGGAACCCCAGAAATAGTCTCAAGAGCGGCCTTTCTTCTGACATCTGAAACTACTACGGGATGTAACTGCAGTGCTCTTCAAAGGGTCTGCTGGTACAAAAAGCTTGACGCATGTTAAGTACGTACTGGAAGCCTAATTTAGGGGAGTAGCCCTTTGTGGCAGCGGCTCCGGGCGCCGCACGTGTGAGATTCCGAGCGACGCGCTCGCCTCGTGCTGTCCGCACCCACAAAGTGCGACGGCGGGCGGACGTGTTTTCGGCAAGGCCGACGGTTCCTCGGCCACCTTCAAAGGAGCGGAAGTGCGTGAATGCGGCGAGACGCGAGGCGTTGCGGGGGAGCCAGCAGACGTAATCCCCTCTTCCTCCCCTCACTTCTTCCCTCTTTCGCCCCACCACACTCTCCCCCCTTTCAGACTATGTCTACCGGCAGGCAGCCATGCTCCACAATCGGACATAGCATCTGCAACTGCATAAGAAATTATTTTTGTTAACTGCATCTTATCTTTAAGTAGCAAAATACATTATGTATCCAAAGTCCGCAGACATAAATTAAGGAGATTGTTCAGGGATGCTTTCTGTGTTGGTTCATAGCACCAATGTCTCCAGTAGCTCGTTATAGTGAAATATCTCATTATCATTTACTCTCTTACTCCCAGTTGCCTTTGTTTCTATGAAAATTCCAGAACTGTGAAAAACGTCTGTAATAGGCGATCACCGAAACTTACAACACAAAACGATACGCAAAGAAACGACTCTCAGATGAAGACATACACTTTTAGCACAGTGTATCAGTTCTGACAGTGAAGTATGTAAGAAATACAGACCTGTTTCTCACAGGTAACGTTCAAGATTTGGACCACCATGATCACGCTAAAATGCACAGGCAAACAAAATCGACTACCTTACACGCAAGAATCCCAGTGCTCTGGCGTACCAGTTCCGCGGTTGCAACTAGATAGCCGTGTCTACAGACTAGAGCGTCGAAAACTCGGGACTTCCCAAGAAGATTACCTCTGACGTCATGTCTGGGAACCAAACTGGCCTTAGAACAGGACCACTGCGACCATTCCATTGTTATCCAAATTTGAATCAGTGTGGCCCCTAACATCGAGTACAAATTTGACGTTACCTCATTTTCTTGAAACCACATGAGGTGACAAATTAGAGCTATTTATCTAGAGAACTGTGAGAGGACATGTAGGAGGAATTGTACTTGACTGTTCATTTTATAGGAAACTACAGTCACATAATCGTTGACAATACCACCCTCACTTTCACAGTGAACTCGGGTTGATAAATATTCATACACAGTGCATATGGTTTTACGTCACCACCTACATGGGTATTCCTTCTGTTGAATGTGCCCTGTCTTGTAAAAGTGGTCTCTGCGTATGTACACAATAAGAAAGCAGGAGAGTTGTGGTTTCCAGTTCATTGCCATAGGACTGCGAAGAAATCTATTATCAGAGGAAAGATTACGCAGGAGGGAGGAAGCGGAAGAAACAGAATGCGAGATGACATTAAAAATGGACGAAGGTAGCAGCAGATTAAGGAAGAGGGACGGGACAGAGGAGGCCAGAGAGTGTTCAGTTGCTACCTGTTATAAGACAAATATACGAACACGCCTGGATAGCTTCGTGCATTAATACGTCGCTTCCGGGACTTAGGAAGGCAAGTATGACTCGGATCGAATCTGCCTCACTGGTTAACGACGAGGGCTGGTGAGGCGGCCAGCATGGATATAATTTTCGGGTGGTTTCCCATATCCTACTAGATGAATACCTGACAGGTATCCACGTTCCATCTCAGATACACGTTACGTAAACATTTAGAGAAAGTTCTTGCACTAACACGAAGGATTAGCCCATAAAAAGATAGCGCCCTAATGCATGAATAAGAGACTGGTGGCCATAGACGTTTAGTCTCTTCCAACTCTTTATCAGCAGAGCAAGAAACAGGTACACCAAAAAGTAGTAAACCCTTGATACCCACGATTTTAAAGTTCAAAATTCAAAAGTCTTTAATATCATTACTTTCCTATATTTATACATAGAGTACCTGCAATATGAACTACAACCGTCTACTCACGTTTGAACAGTGAATTATAATGAAAATATTAGATTCAGTGCAGGGCACAAAGTAACTAAGAGAAAATGCTGCGTGCAATATAATTATGAACGTGAGGAATTACAGAGTGTATCGTAATTACTAGTGAAAACTGACATGGGTGAAGCGTGCGGTATTAAGAGAAATAGTTTTAAAGTAATCATGGATCTACAAAACAGCCGTTTGCGTCATAAATACTAACGTGTGCTTACGAACCGCCACTGAATTCAGTATTAAATACAGACCTGTTCAGTATAAATGAGTTCGAGAAGTAAGATTTTCAATTAATTCCCCATCTAACTCAGCTCAGAAAATGAATGAATCTCAATCCTCGCAGTATCGACGAATTTTCTATAACGTGTATTACCAGGGGGTGGGAGGGGGAGGGAGAGGCTTTAACCCTTTAACTGCTCTGGACGTGTTAACGCACGAGCCTTTGTACCTGTCCCTGTGTGCTCTGAAAGTGTTTACGCACGCCACCAGTCCTACATGATACTCTGAACGTGTCTACACGGTAACAAGTCCAGAGCAGTTAAAGGGTTAATCCCATCCTAAAACGAATTTAAAAAAGACAATATTTGTTAATTGTTGTCGACTTTCATTAACAACATATTTTTTAAATAAGTACTGGTATGTAAGCAGCGCCCAGAAATTGAATATATCTTTCAGCACACTCTTTGCAAACGAATACACTTTCAATAAAGCACACCACCAACAAAGGTGGGAGGGGGGGGGGAATACTTACAAACTTCGTTAATTATTGTTCACTTTTACTCACAACATGCTTTTTTAAGAGTTATTGATAAGTATGGAAGGTCCTGAACCAGAAAATACTGAATATGTCGCTGTTAGAAGTCGCATCCTCTAGTGAGACTCAAATTTGTGGGTTAAGTGTAACTGAAAATTCTAAAACATTTATGGAAACTGGTAAATTACTTTACTAAAAATTTTGCTCTCAAAATTTTAAACTACAAAGTATCTGACGATATTATAATAATTTCAAAAGGAGCGCATGAAGTATCCGCACCCCCCCCCCCCCCCCCCCAGCCCTTGAATGTGAGACGCAGTTGGTAGTTATCTTTCTTTCTTTCTTTTTTTTTCAGGAAAACCATGTTTCTTGATAGGGTTTAGAGGCTGCACTACGGAAACAACTGATTTCTATTTCTTCTCATGTATATGTGGTAGATTCAGTACCTCAGTTCACGCCGAGTGGCAATAATGGTAGGACTTACCAATCTCAGTTAAAGGCATATACAATTAAGTTGCCTTGCTAAAGCGGATCGACACATAATATCTGCTCTGAAGAAATTTGCACTTAGGGTACCAGGTTTAATTACGTGCAATTATAATTTGAGTTACTAAGCTGTAACACGAAACCCTTCTTTACAAATTTTCCGGCCCACTATGCTGCTTCCATAAACGTAGCGGGCGAATTTCTGGCTGATATCGGTACGTCGTAAGAGCTAGATCAGCGTGCAAGTTTGCGCGTACATTGTTCGCAGTATCATGAATCAAGGGCTCAATTAACCTCCTAAACGGTGGAAGACCTCGTAATAAGACCCTGTGTAACTCCCTGCACATACACACACACACACACACACAGACACACATACACATACGATAACTAAGCACGCAACTAAACACATTTATAATTATTGGAGGGCGTGGATGTGTTTGTGCATGTGTGTGTGTGTGTGTGTGTGTGTGTGTGTGTGGTGCGCGAGAGCGAGAGGTGCGTACGATCGCGTGCATTAGTCGCGCGCAGCTCTGCCGGCACGCGAAATGTCAGGAGGTCGCGAGTTTTCAAGGGCGCCTTGGCGCCGGCGCGACCCGTGGGAGTCGGACCGCGATGAGTTATCCCTGATTACTCCCTCCGCAAAAGCGCTAATTATACTCGCGGCGCGTAATTGATAACGGCGGCTGCTGGCTCGGCCACGCTGTTTGAGGAAGGTGGTGCTCTCGCGCGCGCTGATTATTGTTCCTGGCTGGCGTGCGCGAGAACTCCCACGGCCGCGCCAAAAGCGATTTACTGGCGTGCACTGATCGCGGCATTTGAGCAGATAACTCACGCGCTCGCCCTCCGCGTCCCCCTCCCCCCTTCAACCCCCCTCTCCTCTTCCCATGCCTTTAAGGAATTATACTTCTCCTCTCTGCGATTCGCGCCCTCTTTCCCCCTCTCCAGGAGACCCAGTCTGCTCCATATAACAGGTCGAGCAGCAAGTATCTTTGCGTGTTGTGAAAGGTTGCTGTTACCGTTAGATGCATCGGGGCAGTCCTATACCGCGATGAACAGAGGGCGCTGGTCTGCGCTCCCGTTACCTGCTTCCTGTTCGCCGCTGTTGTGCCACGAAAAAACAGTTTACTCATTGTAGGGAGCACTTCCGTTGCACGTCTGCGGCATATGACCCCACACTGAACATATGGAAGTCTGTATTTCTTTTTAGGCTGTGGCCTACCCTAAGGATTTGCAACGGATTTCGGATGTCACTTGGATTTAGTATAAGCGGCGATCAAAAAGTTTCCCTTCGAAGGCCGTACAGACCACCATCGTGATGGCAATCGGCCAAAATCGCGGTGATCATTGAGGTAATCATCCCACGGATGCACCAGATTGAAGATACCCGTTTGGTAAAACTACTGCGTGAAGAAGTGTGAAACTGCTTGCTGCACATCCTTTATGCTCCGATGAATGTCTACCGATGTTTGTCCTTCGACAGCCAAGAAAAGAATAACAAATCAAAATGACTCTGAGCACTATGGGACTTAACATCTCAGGTCATCAGTCCCCTAGAACTTAGAACTACTTAAATTTAACTAACCTAAGGACATCACGCACATCCATGCCCGAAGCAGAATTCGAACCTGCGACCGTAGCGGTCGCGCGGTTCCAGACTGAAGCGACTAGAACCGCTCGGCCACCAACGGCCGGCAAAGAATAACAGTACGTTGGTCTTATTTGGACGCAATTGGTAATAACGTCGCCGTAATTTGTCCGCATTTACCGCACTCATGTTGGAAAGACACACTAATACCTTGCCTACATGTTGGTACTTACATACCCGCATCGAAGTTGCGATACGTTGCATATACCGGGTGATCAAAAAGTCAGTATAAATTTGAAAACTTAACAAGCCACGGAATAATGTAGATAGAGAGAGATAAAAATTGACACACATGCTTGGAATGACATGGGGTTTTATTAGAACCAGGCGCTCAACCCCATATTGCTAGACGCGTGAAAGATCTCTTGCGCGCGTCGTTTGGTGATGGTCGTGTGCTCAACCGCCACTTTCGTCATGCTTGGCCTCCCAGCTCCCCAGACTTCAGTCCGTGCGATTATTGGCTTTGAGGTTACCTGAAGTCGTAAGTGTATCGTGATCGACCGACATCTCTAGCGATGCTGAAAGACAACATCCGACGCCAATGCCTCACCATAATTCCGGACTTGCTTTACAGTGCTGTTCACAACATTACTCCTCGACTACAGCTATTGTTGAGGAATGACGGTGGACCTATTGAGAATTTCCTGTAAAGAACATCATCTTTGCTTTGTCTTACTTTGTTATGCTAATTATCGCTATTCTGATCAGATGAAGCGCCATCTGTCGGACATTTTTTGAACGTTTATATTTTTTGGTTCTAATAAAACCCCATGTCATTACAAGCATGTGTGTCAATTTGTACCTCTCTATCTACATTATTCCGTTATTTATTCAGTTTTCAAATTTACACTGACTTTTTGATCACCCGGTACTCTGCAGCAATGCTCTCAGACGGAAACTTCTTGATCTCCCCTTCCACATACCAACAAGCGCAACGATTAGGTACCTCGCTTAAGGAAGACATTGGTTAAAACTTTCCATGAATGGTATCATAAAATACGTAATACACAAGATGCATTCACGTCTAAAATCCGCATACCAATTTACGGCGTATGACGCTGAGTACTCTCTGGTACCCATCCTCTCCTACAAAATTACCAATTGTTGCATGGGAAGAATAGTTGTCGGTGGACCTACGTGTCATCTCTAATTACAGTGATTTTCTAGACGCGGTCACCACGCAATATCTGACTCGCTCATGCTGGAACGTATTCTTTTAAAATTTTAACAATAACTCTCTCCTTACGCGCAACGACTCTCATGTAGCCTCTTACAAAAAAATTCCGTGACGGTATCTTCTTCTTGGGTATGTTTGTCATACGACAGATATGGTTGGTCACTCTTCAGTGTCCTGTCCCTCTTCTTCAATCTGCTGGAAACTTTGTCCTTTTTTTTAATTGTCATCCAGCATTCCAAGTCCTCGCTCTCTCGCTTCACTGCCACGTTCTTTTCAACAACTTTTCCTTGCTTGCGTTTCTTCTCAGTACATGTCCCACTCTCAATCATATCAACTTTTTTTTACCCTCTCCTTCCGTATAAACTATTCTTCATTCGTCAGTTGGTTAGTTAGTCCATTTTACTTACATTTCTCCAAACCATTTTTCAAAACTATGAATTTTTCTGCTTCTCTTTGACTGTGCATTTGCTGCCTACAGTAAAACACTTAAGGTATAAGATTTGACGAATCGGTTTCTTGAGTCTATTGTAATTCTTTCTGCTGTAAATAAAAGTTTCAAATTTGAGCAGCACTTTTATCCATTGATAGTCTACTTACTTCCTCCACAGAGCTTCATTTTCAGGTATAATGAAAAAGATTTCACTTATTTCCAAGTCTTTCCTTCTACAAGTATTTTGGCAGAATATTTATGTTTTCTGATTATCTTAACTTTTATTATTCCTAAATTTATCCTATTTAGATATGCATTTTTCCACTTTTATGGTCCTTTCCATCCTAAGCTGTATTTCTTCCTCTGCTCCAGCTACCACTGCTTGATTATCCTTGATTATCATGTTTGCCTTTATCCTTTTTCCTCCTAATGTAATGATTCTCACTTTTTCTAATGCTTTATTGTCACAGCATAAAGAATGAAAAGCATTGGCGACAAGCAACGCCCTTGTCTAACCTCTTTTCCAGTACCTTTCTCATCGGTTTCTCTCGGCCAATACTTACTATTACCTTCTGTGTAGAATTCTTTTATAAATCCTTCATAAATTTTCTTTCGGTCTGTACCTTTTAAGCTATACAGAACGATACTAGTCTTCTCTTTCAAATGAATTTTTCCTGTTAACATGACATATCCTTGTTAACATCTAGCTCTCCTCATCCTGTCATCCGTAAATACACATTCGTATATTTCATCCTCCCAGAATTCAGACTGATTCCCACCTTTCCCTTCCCCCATTTTTCTTCAGTTTTCTTTCTAATCTTCTGAGTAAAAGGCAGCACACGGCCTTTGTAATTTATACATGAAATTAATTGTACTGCACTACGAACACATGAGACGCTTTAGTTCGTTTTGGGTGTTTTCCACTGATCAACATAACGAAATTAGCAATGTTGAAGCATTCGTTTTATGGGATGTGCGTCGATATGTGCGCAGACAGCTATGCACTACGGCTATGATGGTTGCCTATTGTCGCACCAACTTGCACCAAGTCTCTTTCCTAGATACAGTACGAGGTGTGGCTGGAACAAAATCGGACTAGTACTGGTGAAACAATAAAACGAATGCAATAAGGCTCAAAGTCGCGTGGCCTGTCACGTGACTCTCGCTCCGCCTACTGCTCGAGTTTCATCTGCCTCCTGCACTCAGTCTGCCCGTGGCGTCTGTTTTAAGTAGTTGACGTTTTGCCTGTGCGTCGGAAAATGTTGAATGTACAGAAAGAACAGCGTGTTAACATCAAATTTTGTTTCAAACTAGGAAAATCTGCAAGTGAAATGTTTGTAATGTTACAACAAGTGTACGGCGATGATTGTTTATCGCGAACACAAGTGTTTGAGTGGTTTAAACGATTTAAAGATGGCCGCGAAGACACCAGAGATGACACTCGCACTGGCAGACCATTGTCAGCAAAAACTGATGCAAACATTGAAAAAATCGGTAAACTTGTTCGACAAGATCGCCGTTTAACAATCAGAGCAGTGTCTGAGTTAACAGGAGTTGACAAGGAAAGTGTTAATCAGATTCTTCATGAAAGTTTCAACATGAACAAAGTGTGTTCAAAAATGGTTCCAAAGTGTCTCACAATTGAACAGAAGGAACGCCGAAGAATGATTTGTTCTGACATCCTGGAAAACATTGAAAGTGATCCCACCCTCTTACAAAATGTTATTACTTGCGATGAATCGTGGTTTTTTACTTACGATCCCGAAACTAAACGCCAATCGATGCATTGGAAAACTCCTGGTTCTCCACGACAAAAAAAGCACGAATGTCAAAATCGAAATTCAAGGCAATGATGATTGTTTTTTTTTTTTTTTTTTTTTTTTTTGACATCAAAGGGATTGTGCACATTGATTGGGTACCAGAGGGACAAACAGTGAATCAGCATTACTACATTAGCGTCCTGGCTACCCTACGTGAGCGAGTACGGAGAAAACGGAACGATTTGTGGAGAAAAAAGTCATGGATCCTTCACCAAGACAATGCCCCAGCTCACAGTGCGTTGTCAGTGAAGACGTTTTTGGCAAAACACAACATTCCCATCTTAGATCATCCACCCTACTCACCTGATTTGGCCCCCTGTGACTTTTTTCTGTTCCCTAAAGTCAAGTCAGCTTTGAAAGGAACTAGATTTGAGACTGTTGAAGCAGTAAAAGAAAAAGCAACGGAAGTAATGTATGGACTTACCGAAAATGATCTGCAGCATTGCTATGAACAGTGGAAAATTCGTATGGAGCGGTGTAGAGACCGAGGAGGAGAGTACATTGAAGGAGATAACATGAAATTGTAAATAATTGCAAATAAATGTTTTTTCCAGCATCAGTCCGGTTTTTTTCTAGCCGCACCTCGTATTACAGGATGTTTCAAAAAGAAAATGTGTATCTAGAACGAACATATTTATTAAAAGTATGGCGTAGAACTACGAAACTTGGGACACATATTTATGAATCTCTCAAGTTCAGATTACAGATGGTCAATATGTCATTCACCAGCGACATGAGCAGTATCTCATCGATACGTGAATTCCTCCCATATTCTGGTAAGCGTGTCCATAATAACTAACGTTACGGCACAACTGATATGGTTCGTCTACTCTTCTGAGTTCTGTGGTAGTGTTGGCGCGTAAAAATTGTCCTCAATGAAACCCCCTAGGAAAAAGTCATAGACGGTCAAATCCGGTGACTGTGGAGGCCAGCTAAGAAGTGATAAGTTACCAGCTGTTTGAATACCATTCCAGAGGCTCGGTAGAGTTCCATTCAGATATTCACACACTTTGTGACTCCACGGAAAGGGTGCCTCGTGAAAAATGTTGTCCTCGCTCAACCACAGAAACAATGTTTTGTAATATAGAAAGATACTGCTGACCGTTAACCTTGTTTCCATCAAACAAGAAAGAGCCGTAAACAGTTTAGTGTGATATCGCACAAAACACGTTGACTTTGGGTTAATCTGTTACATGTAAAAAGTGTACATGTGAGTTTTGTAGGCGTCAAATTCGAACTTCATCACTGAACATTGTAAGACGTATGCTTTGCCGGCGATGGGCGAGGCATGGCAGAGTCTCTGACCAGAGAGTAGTATGTAGTTAGTTGTTGCTTGTCGCGAGTCGGCGTCAGTCGGCTTTAGTAGTCAGTCGGCTTTAGTCTTCTGTCCGTGCTAGTAAGCAATAGTCTTGAGTCGGCAGTAGTCGGCGCGTGCGTGCGCGTGTCGGCAGTCTGCTCGGGACTCTGGTCAGGACTCTGGAGGATGAGTAATATTGTAGAAGGTAAAGAAGAAGCCTTGCGCATATCTAGTAATGTATATTAATTGTCATTTAATTTCTTTAAAAAATGCCCCAATAATAATTGTTATAATATAAAGTAACTTTTTTAAAGAAAAGCATTCATTTCAATTTAAAGAATATTTCCAATGCATGATCATTCCTTCCAAGAACCAAAAAAAAAAAAAATATATATGCCAGCATTGCACGAAGCTGTGTCGAAAAATTTCTACATAAGAGCACATATATTTGCAGTTCTTATTGACGTAAGAATGTTTGCTTTTTTTATTCAGAATACAGGGCCGAAGGGCAGCGCTGCTGTCCTCATAAAATTTACCAGGTTACTAATTTTTTTTATTATTTTGGTGTTTAGGAATTTTTCTGTTTCGAACTTAAAAATAAATGAGAAAAGACTTTTGTGGGAACATTAAATGTGAATGCATTTCTGCACGGAAACTATAAATGGGAACTAATTTTGTTCAGAGGTTACAATATTTAAAAAATTCATTTTTTATTATTATTTTTGTGGGGACGTTACACTTGGTTCATGGTTCATCATTTAATTTTAATATTTTCTGTGGGGAGGTTACAACATGACGCGTTGTAAGCGAAAGTGTTATCATTGTTAATATCGTTCTGGAGCCCGTCAGAAAACGTCACACTTTGCGTTTCTCGTCATGGCGTAGAGTTTGTAATAGCTGTAGGTTGTACAGCTTCATAACGAACCGACGTCTCAAAACACGCCAAGTTGTAAGCAGTTGTAACTCCCGACTGGCCCGTCGAGTTTATTTTGTGAGACTACGTTGGAAAGAGGTTTGATTTCGTGGGACAGGTTCGTCGGAAACACGACGGCAGCCAGGACTCTTCCCTTTACATACACATCGTCTACATACTACCGATACCATCTGTGAGTGTTTCACCCATTGGTACCTCACCCTGAAATGTCTTTTTACTGTAATCAATGAATTACACTTTGCAAACTCCAGAACGCAAAATGATTTTCGTTGCGGAATAGTCATTTTGTAACATGTGAACACCCTGTGCTCCTACCGTTCTTCTTACCTGGGTTTGCTAACACACGAGTCTGTGGTGGTCCTTGACTCTGAATTTCCCGTTTCGAAACCTTGTGGCGGGAGGAAGTATCGTCGCCTGCTGTTGACTGGCCACCGGATAAGAGATGATGGCGTACAATTCACGATTTCCTTGCACCGATGTTGTGAATTATGTTCCAGTACCTGTATCATACAACACGCACTTTCATTTGTGAAATTCAGTTGGCCATTTTAGCTGTAAATGGGAAAAACTATAACTTTCATCTTCATTTGACATCTCTCGTAATGACAGGCAACAGCACTTATTGCACCCGTCACGTGATTCCGATGGTGGTTTCGAAGTTCAGCTTTCCCGAAACTGAGTCCTGTGCGGTCTGCATGTACCTAAAGTCCAACCATCCTGTATCGATGATTCAAGATAGTGCCTTGAATTCCGCTGTTTTTCGCGCCGTCTGTCTCAAATTTAAAGACGTTGCATAAAGAACCGTTATTTATCTACCCAGATATAATTTCGGCATGAAGACGTTTCTCTTTCGTAAACTAACTCCTGCAGTCTCCGAAAAATCAGTGGTAACAGGACTTAAAATGAAGGGCCTTAATACTTCAATAACTTTCTACATGGCAAAACTTTAGTAGCCCCGATTGTCATATTTGGAGCAAGGCGATGAAGTTTATTAAATCAAAAATCCACACATATAACGTAACTTTCTCTTACAAATAGTACTAACTTTTAAGAAATGATACTTTTACATCGGGACGATTGCTTCTGCCGTGAAATCATAATATCGCATTACGTTCAGTGTCTCTTAAGCACGCTTCCATTCACAACACACCACAGTAAAAAATCTCTTTGAAGATCTCAATCCACACAGCATTTTTTACGTCACTAATTCACTGTCCGTATACTTGGCTACTGTAACGAACTTTTCTTCTCTAATATTTTAGACATTTCTCAGAATAAGCTAACAAAACTATCAGATCCCACTCCGCGTTCGTTAGCAACCAGATAACAAAATGCTTTTGCTAATCGAACCCGCATTTATTTTACACACTGAAGTTAATTAGTGGCAGATTCTCATGCGGTAAACATACTAGTTTACAGTACCCTTTTTTCATACAGGCATTGACGAAATTCAATATATAACATCAATCTCAGATTTACAGTACATGCTTGTAAACATTCAGCATTTTCTTTCTCCCACTCAGTATGGAAAATGGTATGCGTTCCTGTGAAAAATTAGTAGACTTCATACAAACTACAAGTACGAATATAATTTACATTACACACCAAGCAACTTGTAAAATAATATTCATTCTTATACGTTTGCCATTACAACATCCTCCTCCCTACTCCTGGCTCTAATATTAAATTCTCTAGTACACGTTACGTGGTAATTGTGCACAGAATATTTTCGTTTTTCATCTTACTTATCACATTTCATCAGATGCTGCTTTTTATTGCAAGCCTTTCTTCTATATCACCGGTCTAAATCTGGTGCCTATAGCTTGTTCTATTTGGCTTCATTTCAGTCCCTAGCAGAGTGATTCGGATTGCTACGTTGCTCACAGTAACATGTTTCCCTGCCTCCTCCCTTTTAATAACGCGCACTCCTGTTCTTCTGTTCACAAACCCCTTTGTTTTTATCATATAAACTCTTCAGATTAGGAGTATAAAGGCTATACTACTACTAGGCTAATTACTGTTTAGCTCTGCAGGACCTTTATACTGAAATGCTTCCCACACCACCTTGTATTGTCTTTCTATTGTGTGAATAACTGTATGTTCACTCTTGCGGGTAAATACATACAGCGTAGACAGGGCGATGTGTGAAACTGATAGCAATTACACGCTTCCGTTGTTGTAGAAATCTGCTCCAACTGCTGCAGATACCGTATTGAGCTGAAAATGGTAACCAAAGTACGGAGAAATATTCTTCGGGGCTCTGTTGCATAACAATCAGATTGCTTTCAGTTCTGAGAAATGTCCAGGTACAATTGTGGATTTGAATGACCCATGAAGTGACTTCTTTTCCGAAGAAAGCATCGAACTATTTCACTAGAACTGAACGGTCTCGTCGGAACTGTTCTCAAGCTGGTATTTATTATTAAATCACAATAGAAGTATACACTGGTTGTAGAATAACACGTACCTTCTTGAAATGAACAATATTGTATTGTTCTGTTAACTGATTTCCTTCCATATACACATATATTTTACATTGTGAATCAAAATCTCGCAATGGCGTCGATTTTTACATCACAAGAATAGCTCTCTTCTTGTAAAATTACTCTTAACAAGGACAAAAGCTCTATGTCCTAAGAATAATTATGTGAACGCTCACCGCCACAGAGTAATAAAAAATATCTTTGTCTCTCTCTGTCTCGCACTGTCGCAGCAAGTTACGCTGCATGATACATCATAGCAGCTCTGTTCATCTGGCATTTGACTTCACTAATTCCTGCAATGCGTAACTTCAGCTTTATCATCTGTCGCTAGGACATTCATATTTTTCTAAATTTCGCACCCTTATTCGTAGAAAGTGAATTACATTCAAACATCTGATAATCATCAACTTAGTTATTCCGTCACGTAGAGCCACAAGGGGAATTAGTTTATCTCCGGATGTGAGTTATTATGTGTATTTTTAAGGCGGTCATAGAAAGCCATGTAACTGCTGCGCTATATCACTATACCATATTTCGTTAGAATGAGCCAGGCCCTTTCTTCGGCTACATCAGCTACAATTGCTTTCAGAGCAGGTGCTCCGTCTTATCCGAATAGCACCAGAAGTGGTCCAATAGTCAGCCGATTTTATAGCAAGCGAACGCCCGACATTTATCACAGAAAATCTAAGTACCGAGCGACGGTCTTGGAAAAGCTTTGCAGCATAATGGGTTCAGTATCAGTCGCCGTTACACCTATTGGAAAGAAAGAGGCGGCTACTGTGTTCTCTCGTCCAGAAATATCGTTGACGGCAGCAGGGAAAGCTGTTTCCGCTCCAGGGAGCACACCGCTTATCTGCGACAGATTGCGCTGGGTCGGTCGCAGCAGAGACGTGGGACGCGAGGTGCAGACGCGATCCAGCCTGAGTACGTGATGCGCACAGTAGCAGGCGGAGATCGCAGCCGATCGCTGCCGCCGGCCGCTATCGGGGATCGGCGCGGTAGGCTGTTAGTCTCGCCACGATCTCTGATCCGGCCCACGCCCAGGATCGCAGAGATATTGAAAGACTGATGTAGCGCACCACACCGCTCTGCAGCGCCGGCTTAGCAGATTAAGCAAATTAGAAGCCGCCGATTCATCAGCTACGTAGCATGTGGGCGTCTGTCTGTTGATTGCTCTAGTGTAGATCTACACTATCTCCAAACCAGAAAGGGAGTAAAAAACAAAGATCATATGCGTACTGGTACGGTTAACAGCTTGCATCATGTTTCCCCGGCGGAATTGAACTCCCACTATGTTTCAGTCGTGGAGCCTACATTTTCTCCACAGATATTTTGGCAGCATGGCTATTAGAATGAAGAGTGAATTTTAGGAACTAACTGATGGTGTCGTTCTTGGTGTCCCTTTTCTGCGGGCAACCAGTGGTTTCCACTGCCATTCTCCTAGAGTTTTTGCCATCTATAGTGAAATAAATCGTCCTTTCGGCTAACATCTGCCTGACATATACGCAACCTGTGATTAACGTAAACCAGGTTACAGATTACTCAAATACTGCGTATTTGTGAATTTATCTGTGGACAGATAGCAGCGATTATTACTGATGAGTGTTGCATCGGTGCTTCATGTGTGCTCAGAAAATAACTAAATTCCACCTCAGGATTTCACGCTCGTGAATTGTTGAAACGTGGTCATTTCTTTGACTTTCTCAGAAACTTTTTCATCTTTTTCGAGATGTGCAGTGTTTATTTTTTAACTGTCTCTGAGGTATTAAGCTATCCGGTTTCATTATATATCGATTTTGGTACTTTTTTTTTTTTTTTTTTTTTTTTTTTTTTTTTTTTTTACTGTTTGCTTGGGCACTAACTCTAAAACCTTGTCTTTGGTGTGCCGTTGGTTCCCACCCAATCACAGGCTTGCTGTGGTGAATGAAGTACATTTATGGTTCGAAGGTGAAGTCAGCCATTATTCTAGTGGTTGCTTGTTCCGGAGAGTCGCATTCTGTATTCTGGAGGGATGAGACGTGCTTTGTATTGGAGCCATATTTGGAAGAGAGATTGCTCCGACGAAATTATTTTACCATATGGGGCGCTATGATGTTGAATTACTGTGTGATGCAACGAATTGCCGATAAGACAATTCCTAACTTTTTACCTTCCTTTTCCTCTTTAATTCACGAGCAGTATAATGAGTCAGTCACTTTTCTGGAGAGAAAGCATTTCTTTTCTCGAGGCGACTGGGATTTCGTCAGACCTTGCCATCGCCGTTGACGCGACAACCAAATATATTATGCTGAAGACGCTCGATTTCAATGCATTTGGTCGCGTCCAAACTGTGACTGCCCGTTGCTTGAAGTCGTACAGCCCATGCGATCTTCAGCTGCTGCCTGGTACAGAGTGTGCAACATTATACGTGACACTCCCACAAATATACGTCTGCTCGTAGGGGGTAAACACAGGCGCATGAAAGTCGTCACCGAATGCTTAGATTTTGGAAAGCTGATGGCAAGGTACGACATCGTCGTCAACCACAAGTGGCTACGCATTCCGCTTGCCGAAAACGCTTTACTCGGGTTTGTGGAGGAGGTATTCTCAAGTGGAGGATATTTCAAGAGATTTAGGGTGGACCCCCTATATGTCTACCATCGTCTCTCTCCAGCTGGTTATAAAGAAGACATCTGGTTCTTTATGTTCATTCATTTCTTTGCTACAGCTTCCAGCAGGTGACATATAGCAGTGACATTGTACACCATGCATACTGTTCCGAATGTGTGAGAATCGTATGAAGAATATTTCGCTTTCGTGGGATGTGTCTCCCCCCCCCCCCCCCCCGCCACGACCCTCCCTCCCACCCCGTCTCAGGGGACTTAACCTCAGTCCGCACTCAGCAAATCTTGGCCGCCGACGAGCGACGTGTGCGCTCCTTGGTCACAGCTCCAACGAATATCCGAGAAGTATCGGCGGTGGTTGAGCAGTCGTGATGCAGGTTATATCTATCAAGCTACTGCAGTTGGTATCTGATGGAGTCCATTCTACGGTGCACCGTCACCTCAGTCAGAACGAACGTGGGTCACACCACAAGGTGGTCCCAGTAATTCAATTGCTCATGCGACTATGAACTTATTGCCAGTGTGTTACCGATTGTGAGCATCCATTACTGTTGTTGGTGATCTGTTCGTCACATAGTCATCATGCCTGATCCTTTAGGAAAGGATTGCTCACACATTCTTCATTTCCATTCTCATAGCAACAATAAAAGATGGCACTGCACTGCGCAAGTACTCATCGCAGTCGTCTATGGCACACGGTCACTGAACAGAAACTTCATCGACTATTCCGATACCGGTAACTGCAAACCGTATGTACTGGAACATTGCCCATTCACAAATACCGCTCTGTCGACTCTCATTTGAGAACTGGAAACAGGTTCACTTTTTTCTAGCGTCTCTATAGAAACCGGAAACGTCTATATCGCTTCAATGAAACGCATGCATGCACGGATAACTGCCATACTACTTTACCGTTCGGGTAAAATTTAGCAAAATTATACGAAAACAAGTTTGTTTGCGTGACCTTGATAGGCAAAAAGAACATAAATATTTGTTGTTACAGTTCCGTACCTTGGTAAAAACAGAACTCTTATACGAAGGTTCACTTTTTTTCCCGTCCGTCCGTCTGTCTGTCTGTCCGACTGTTTATTTTTTTTTTTCAGGAACGGTTGGATTTATCAAGTTGAAATTTATGTCACACATAATTTATGTCACAGTGTAAAAAATTTTTGCAATGCAACCAAAAGACACGGTGATACCGCCATTTATGTCACATTTCAACACTTGCAAATTCACTCATCAAAACCTAAAGCGTACTTCCCGTTGAACTAGAATCATAAAATTCCGTAAGAAGCAGGGCTGCGAATTGCAAGAAAGCGAAATGATCTGAAAATTGTGAATTTGCAACTATATCACATAAGAAACATTTTACTGGCACTTGTTGTCCGTCTGCTTCGACCCTTTTTTCTCAGAAACGCGTATAGGTAGCAGGTTGGAATTTGTAATATACACTAATGTCTACGATGTCTTGGCGGTGCAAAAACATGTAAGTTTGGAAGTCATTGCAATCAAAAGATAGAGCCATATGTATAGACTATTTTTTTCTCAGGAACGGATAGAGGTACCAAGTTGAAATTTATGTGAAGCACGATAGTGTACTGCCCTTTGTGGTGTAAATAATGTAAGCTTCTAAGTCAATGCAATCCAAAGGTACGGCCATATACGTCGCTCATACTTGCAAACTCTCTTCAGCTAGATAAAATATCCATACACATATCGGCCCCGGTCGTACAGTGGTAAACGCGTGCCTGCAAATCAAGGCACCGTGCGATCGTCGAGTCTCGGTCAGACCACAGATTTTTCAGGCTTCCTTTGAATCTAGCCTTCAACTACCAGCGATGAGAAGACCGGCTAGAATCAATACGTGGTTCGCATTCTACGTTTGGCTACTATCTCCCTTTCCCCGACTAGACAACTTGGGTAAGTTACGGATGCACATAATTAAGTTCGCACGGAACCCACAGATAGTCAGTCCTGCTCGTACTTGTCCGGTTATTTTTGAAAATCCGTTTTCCTACTGGAAAGTAAAATGTAGACTGAAGTCAGAAAAAAAGTGTTTGAATTGTAAAATAAGTATATTTAGGCGAAAACTTCTGTTTTGTTGTACAGCATGTACGAAACCAAATGTGAATGACGAGGATACCAACCAGAAATAAGGTCATTCGACAACTGAATATCTCTTACTTTCGATAATACTTTTTCTGTACTAAACTTAGGAGCAAATAAATGCTGGACGGACGTTATGTGTCTGAAGACTGTGTCCAGTGGAGATGGATTAGATCATTCTTCCTGCCTGTGACTGATCAGTATTTGGTAACGATGTCCGTAATGAGTGACTGTTCAGTGTAATCCTCTGATTGTGTTGATAAGACTCACTACTTGTGTAAGAGAAACAACTTGTGAAAGACGAAAACCAAATTATGGAAACCAGTTTCCAATCATTTTTACGTATTAAGGCCTGAAGCGGGTTCGATAAATCGAACATGTCACTCATTTTTCTACAAATACGAGTACATTAATTGATGGTTCTACTGTATAAGACATGTTAAACGTCGGCGACGTGATAACAGGAAGAGTTTGCATCGCTTAGACGACTCGAGAAAACGCAGTATAGACCGCAGTGCTGTAACAGGCAAGAAGCACGGATAGTAACCAGAGGTCTACTATTTATGCATTAATGGAAAATGAAACATAAAATAAAATCCGAATGAGAGCCCGAGCGATGATGAGGCTCTAAATGGCAGGCGATTGCCGTTATCTTTGATCTTCTTACTAACGACCTCCCGCCCTCAAAGCCGGCCATCGCAGCTCTTGTACTGCCGCCATTTGGGTACATCTGCCTACAAAGCTTTCTTTAATGAGCAGTGTTGTCGGACAGTACAACGAGAGGACAGCCGCACTTCATCTCTTTGCGAGGTGAAGCGCAGATTCCGTAGCTTGCAACCAGACGGCCGCGCAGGATTAGCCGATCGGTCTAAGGCGCTGCAGTCATGGACTGTGCGGCTGATCCCGGCGTAAGTTCGAGTCCTCTCCCTCGGGCATGGGTGTGTGTGTTTGTCCTTAGGATAATTTAGGTTAAGTAGTGTGTAAGCTTAGGGACTGATGACCTTAGGAGTTAAGCCCCATAAGATTTCACACACATTTGACCAGTTGATCCTTTGCGACTTTTTGAAGCATCGTTTTAGTTGGAAATTTCTGCACTCTCCCGTCTGGTCTAATTTTTTAATCTGTATCTTCTTGTTACTGCCTCGACTCTTCTCAAAATTCTGTTGTCTGGTGATTGGACTATGCTATGTGTTCTACAGTTCATAGTCTAGTTTTCACTTGCAGATAGTCCACCTAAATCGCCCATAGCTTCATAAAATTTTAACATTGTGTCGTTTCATATTTCTCCCCTGAGCGTTTCTGTCTGCTTGGCCGTACACAAGCACCATCTCGGCTTGTTCCCGACATGAATACCGGACCTTTCTGCTACTTAAACTATCTCAATCACGTAGTGTGCAACACTCACAGAATACACGGCAGATGGTCAGAGGAAACTCGTCAGCGCCACATACGGTGGTAACGATGCAGTACCGGACCCATCTTCATAGGACCTACTTTCCTTCATTTCCAGTCGGGAATCCGTCCCTGCAGTTTTTCATGTTTATTAATGTTCACCATGTATGTGACATCTGTTATTAGCAGAAACTATTGGTCTCTGATTGAAACCGGTCATACAATTAAAAATAAACCATTCAGCAGTTTCACGTGTTACAATATGTCATTTCTATGAGTAATACAAAATCATAGGAATTAACTTGGTGCAATGTGATTTACAGTAAATTTTCTGTAATAATCCATTGTGGCAGGCTCTGTGATCTAAGATGTTACATGCTTTGTACCAGCGTGATAACTGCTGTGGAACAGTCACCTGTGTTACAGGATGTGAGTTTGGTTGATAAAGGTTTATACACGGGGACTTGCCCGCAAAAACAGTAGCCAATAAATAGATGAAATGCGAGCATGATTGCGAGGTCGTTAAGTCTCACTAACGCTCAACGCCGGGAATTGCGACATTTGTCACACAATAAAATTCCTTACTCTCTTTGAACAATACTTTTATTGTATAAGCACAGCGAAAGAATTGTCAAGATATTATCGGGCAACCTTCCTTAGAATGAAATAAATTGTTGAATGTGTACAACGATCAACCATAAATTGGTTTTAGGTTACTTTTTTCAAAAGTCGGTTTGAGTTTTTCACAATGCATCATCAGATGGTTTTTTCATGCTTTCGTCATGATACATTGGTAAACCCGTGAGTTGTCCAGTGATTTACTACACAATTACAAACGTGTAGCAAAAGTGGATGCTCTACAGATCTGTGTCGGAATGTAACTTAAGTGAAATGTCTATCTGGCGCACCGAGCGAGGTGGCGCAGTGGTTAGCACACTGGACTCGCATTCGGGAGGACGACGGTTCAATCCCGTCTCCGGCCATCCTGATTTAGGTTTTCCGTGATTTCCCTAAATCGCTTCAGGCAAATGCCGGGATGGTTCCTTTGAAAGGGCACGGCCGATTTCCTTCCCCATCCTTCCCTCACCCGAGCTTGCGCTCCGTCTCTAATGACCTCGTTGTCGACGGGACGTTAAACACTAATCTCCTCCTCCTCTATCTGGCGCAGAGTTTTTTCAGTTTCTTCCCGTGAAATATAATCTCAAGGATGCTCGTATTTCCATAATCAGTTACGTTGATCTGCATTGTAAAACGTTTTCGTTTGGTCACAAAACGAGCTTTCAGTGTGCATCACATGTTTTGGTTCACAACATACAAAAACAAACACAGAGCAGAGAGTCAAAATGTTGCAGTATATCGCAGCAAGAATCAAAACATGTGGTGCAAACTGAAAATTCATCTTGTGATAAACGACAGTGTTTTTCAGTGCAGACCAACACATGTGACTGTGAAAATACGAACTTCCTAGAGAATGTATTTCAATTGAAGAAAGGCGCTGCAGTCTGGAACCGCAAGACCGCTACGGTCGCAGATTCGAATCCTGCCTCGGGCATGGATGTTTGTGATGTCCTTAGGTTAGTTAGGTTTAGCTAGTTCTAAGTTCTAGGGGACTAATGACCTCAGCAGTTGAGTCCCATAGTGCTCAGAGCCATTTTTTCAATTGAAGAAAATTGAAAAAGTAGATGCCCCAGAGGGACATTTGACGTGAATTGCAGTACAACACCGATCTGTAGTGCAACTATTTCGGTTACACGTTTGGTAATTGTCAATTATTGTCTGTCGTAGGGCACTTCAAAGGAAACCGATGTATCACCCTCTTTTGATGGAAACTTGAAAAAAAAGTCTTACGACGAATTTTGAAAAATTCGTAACCAGTAACGGCGCTTTTTCAATCAAGTAACGTAAAACGAGTTTGCGGCTGGTTGATGTACACGATCGACAGTTTATTTTACATAACAGCCACTGTCTCCATCCATGTCTTTATTTAACAAAATTACACGTTCCGTAGAATATATGCAAGACGCCGACTCGGGCTAAAAGACCTTCGGTCGTTACTAGACCAACTCGGAAAGAGACTGCTCCCCATAAATTCAGATACGTTGAAAGTTTAGTACAACTTCTATAATATTGTCTGTTACTTTCTTTTTACAATTCGATACTAATGGTTCGATCAGACTCATGTAGCTTTTATTGTGCCTACGCATGGAGAAATTTCTGTAGGGTATTTGTGTTTGTTTTATTTTCCCTGGTTACTTTTATTTTCCCTGGTTAGTCACGTGTAATCAGTAGCCTCATGCCCCCTCATGCAGTCTAAAGGTAAAGTCCTTCATGAAACAGGAATATGGGGAGTGACCACATGCTAGAGAATCTTACTCCTTTCCCTTCCCTTGGACTGTAGGCAGAATTCGTTAGGTTTTTTCCCTTCAAATTGAGTAGGCCCGCCAAATCTCAGGGGCAGAGTCAGGCCTTCCTGCCTGTTTTGCGATCAAGCAGTTTCAATGTTTTTCTAGTGTTTTCACACAGCTGCGAGACACTTATAGAAACGTTTCGGCTCATGAAGCAGATGTGTGCATCTTCTGGCCACGTTTTTCAATCAATCTGACAGGCACAGTAGTTCACGCCTTCTGAGAAATACTGCGGATTAACCCTCCCTCCTAAAAAGGTGGGATGCTAAATGCGGCGTGTGAGACACGGTAGAGATTCAGCTGGAGACGAGATTCCGTGTTCAAGCAAAGAGTTGTAGTTTATAGACGTGGTTTGGATTATACGATAGGAAGCGCTTAAATTTGTTAACAAACCTGCCCTCAACAACAGCGAGTGCTATCTTTTCTTGCGCTTAAAGCTTATTTTCGAGCGAAACTCAGAAAAATGAATTCAGTACATATTAGTTAATTCTGAGAGTTAAATAGACGAGTAATTGAAAATTTTAAATTTGGACGAAATATTAATTGTTAGTAGGATTACTGGCTTCGCTTCGTACTTTCGTGACCGTGAAAGATTGGCACATCTCATGTGCACTAATTGTGATTCACGTTGGGCAATATAACTTTTTAATTAAACAATATGCAGGCCCTAAGCAATTATTACATTTCGTAGTTTTCTCAGTGAGATGACCGTAATGACGGCTGAAGAGACAACGTCCAAGCCTCTCGTTTGTGACTGCTTCTCATCTAGTCGGCGTGGCATTTGTGCGGCTAAGTTTTTCTTCGAAAAAGTGAAGGTGCCCATCGTCCATTTCTTAGCGTGGCCTGTCTCTCTCCAGCCTCCAGTGCTTGTCAGTGCTCATGCCACTCCATGTCGAGGCGCTTGCACAAAACTTTTAACCCTAATAATGTTAACAGTTAGTTCCACTTGGCCTTCCCACGTGAAAACGACCACCTCACGGTCTTTCGCCCAGTACGACTCCTTCCAGCTTTCTTGGAAGTCATTTGGCGTAAACTGCACCCACCAAGATATCCTTTTAACAGAGACAGCAGCTTGTAAGGCAGTTTATTTTGCGTTGGCCCAACGTGCAACATTATTTCCAAATTGAGTCCTTTAGAAAGTTACCCCCAAGCCACGCTGGACGCAGTTCACATTTCTAAAAACTTGGAGACACACGCACTCTGCAGGCGCCGCCGTACACAAAGCAGGGTGGCCACACATTCAACCTGGTGCCCCTTGATTCTGTTGGTCTTCCATCAGAATTCAGTCCATCCCCTCCGGGAAGCGTCCAACTTCCGCAAATGGCTTCTAACATCGCTGATACATGGCAATATGCAGCTCATTAAATCACGAACATGCAACTAAATAATTGTCAGGAAAAAGGTGAGATGGATGGTAGCTGCTCGATCTTCGCAAATATTGTCATTACCCAATCGTACAGCTATCAAAAAACGACACAGTGAAAGAGGAATATGTGATGTGTAGCCCCACATTTGGCTGATGCGTTTCAGGTGAATGATTAACGCTAATTTTGACAGTCATTGTTTTCCGCTGGCGTCCATCCTCTGCTGTGTATGTGCAATCAAGGCACAACTATCGTTATATTCAACTTGCAACGTTTGCTGGCTGTGGAGCTGGGAATCAACAAAATATAGAATCTAAATTCGTTGACATAAATATTCCTAATGAGGAAAGACAGGAAGTGTAATGGTAGCAAAGTAGAACAACTTCTAACAACTACCTATGTGCAGTAGAGCACTTTGTAATTTCAGTGCAACTAGAATATATTGCCTCAGAATGTGATTTCAGACTTTCGTGTCATAGTTTTCCACTGGCTCAGTCCTCTGCTACCCGATGCGACTAAATAAATAGGACATAAACAAGGAACGGTCTTAAGTAAAAATTTTGCAGTACGAGGCATATTATTTGCATTGAGAAATTCATCCCACGTAAATATACTGAAAGAAATTTTACGCTTGGGCATTTGGCGGTTAGAGTTCAAGCGGTGTCTCTGCCATCAGTTTTAGACGTTATTCTTAACTGCAGGGGCAGTGGAAACGCTCCTTTCAAAGAATTCTGATTTGAGTAATAAATGCTTGTTATTGAGGCTTGGCTAGTTGATTAAATAAGCTGTTGGTCACCGATGAAATTTACCCACACGTTGTAATTCTTAGCTTCTCTTTTGAAACAGACCATATTAACGTTATCCGTAATTGAATGGTAGATGTTCAACTTTCTGAAATCCACTCAACAGGTTCCTACTAATTCAAACACCACACCACTCTCTGTAACTTCTACGATGAATATCTCTTTTCCGCACTTCGTTCACAGTGGTGCTTCTGGACCACTTTGTTTACATTTAAGAAGCCACAAGCAAGGCCTCTTTAAGTATGACGTTATTATCACAACGTCGCAAACCATTCTCCTTTATAAGTACCGCCGCGTTGGCGTGAAATTTAAAATTACAGTTGTTGTTTGTTGTTGTTGTGGTCTTCAGTCCTGAGACTGGTTTGATGCAGCTCTCCATGCTACTCTATCCTGTGTAAGCTTCTTCATCTCCCAGTACCTACTGCAACCTACATCCTTCTGAATCTGCTTAGTGTATTGATCTCTTGGTCTCCCTCTACGATTTTTACCCTCTACGCTGCCCTCCAATGCTAATTTTGTGATCCCTTGATGCCTCAAAACATGTCCTACCAACCGATCCCTTCTTCTAGTCAAGTTGTGCCACAAACTTCTCTTCTCCCCAATCCTATTCAATACCTCCTCATTAGTTACGTGATCTACCCACCTTATCTTCAGCATTCTTCTGTAGCACCACATTTCGAAAGCTTCTATTCTCTTCCTGTCCAAACTGGTTATCGTCCATGTTTCACTTCCATACATGGCTACACTCCATACAAATACTTTCAGAAATGACTTCCTGACACTTAAATCTATACTCGATGTTAACAAATTTCTCTTCTTCAGAAACGATTTCTTTGCCATTGCCACTCTACATTTTATATCCTCTCTACTTCGACCATCATCAGTTATTTTACTCCCTAAATAGAAAAACTCCTTTACTGCTTTAAGTGTCTCATTTCCTAATCTAATCCCCTCAGCATCACCCGATTTAATTTGACTACATTCCATTATCCTCGTTTTGCTTTTGTTGATGTTCATCTTATATCCTCCTTTCAAGACACTTTCCATTCCGTCCAACTGCTCTTCCAAGTCCTTTGCTGTCTCTGACAGAATTACAATGTCATCGGCGAACCTCAAAGTTTTTACTTCTTCTCCATGAATTTTAATACCTACTCCGAATTTTTCTTTTGTTTCCTTTACTGCTTGCTCAATATACAGATTGAATAACATCGGGGAGATGCTACAACCACTGCTTCCCTTTCATGTCCCTCGACTCTTATAACTGCCATCTGGTTTCTGTACAAATTGTAAATAGCCTTTCGCTCCCTGTATTTTACCCCTGCCACCTTCAGAATTTGAAAGAGAGTATTCCAGTTAACATTGTCAAAAGCTTTCTCTAAGTCCACAAATGCTAGATACGTAGGTTTGCCTTTTCTTAATCTTTCTTCTAAGATAAGTCGTAAGGTTAGTATTGCCTCACGTGTTCCAACATTTCTACGGAATCCAAACTGATCTTCCCCGAGGTCCGCTTCTACCAGTTTTTCCATTCGTCTGTAAAGAATTCGCGTTAGTATTTTGCAGCTGTGACTTATTAAACTGATAGTTCGGTAATTTTCACATCTGTCAACACCTGCGTCTTTGGGATTGGAATTGTTATATTCTTCTTGAAGTCTGAGGGTATTTCGCCTGTCTTATACATCTTGCTCACCAGATGGTAGAGTTTTGTCATGACTGGCTCTCCCAAGGCCATCAGTAGTTCTAATGGAATGTTGCCTACTCCCGGGGCCTTGTTTCGACTCAGGTCTCTCAGTGCTCTGTCAAACTCTTCACGCAGTATCTTATCTCCCATTTCGTCTTCATCTACATCCTCTTCCATTTCCATAATATTGTCCTCAAGAACATCGCCCCTGTATAGATCCTCTATATACTCCTTCCACCTTTCTGCTTTCCCTTCTTTGCTTAAGCCGTCGGCACACGGACCGTGCTGCCGAACGTTAATGTTGAGCGTGCCCAGTTCAACGTGCTGCTCAACGCTCAGGAACGATGCGACTTGTGCATACGGTACGTGGACCCCAACGTGGTATACGCGATCGCAACGCACTCAAGCGACACTCAACACCGGGGAGAGGCTACAACCCTGTCTCACTCCTTTCCCAACCACTGCTTCCCTTTCATGTCCCTCGACTCTTATAACTGCCATCTGGTTTCTGTACAAATTGTAAATAGCCTTTCGCTCCCTGTATTTTACCCCTGCCACCTTCAGAATTTGAAAGAGAGTATTCCAGTTAACGATGTCAAAAGCTTTCTCTAAGCCTACAAATGCTAGAAACGTAGGTTTGCCTTTTCTTAATCTTTCTTCTAAGATAAGTCGTTAGGTTAGTATTGCCTCACGTGTTCCAACATTTCTACGGAATCCAAACTGATCTTCCCCGAGGTCCGCATCTACCAGTTTTTCCATTCGTCTGTAAAGAATTCGCGTTAGTATTTTGCAGCTGTGACTTATTAAACTGATAGTTCGGTAATTTTCACATCTGTCAACACCTGCTTTCTTTGGTATTGGAATTATTATATTCTTCTTGAAGTCTGAGGGTATTTCGCCTGTCTCATACATCTTGCTCACCAGATGGTAGAGTTTTGTCATGACTGGCTCTCCCAAGGCCATCAGTAGTTCTAATGGAATGTTGTCTACTCCCGGGGCCTTGTTTCGACTCAGGTCTTTCAGTGCTCTGTCAAACTCTTCACGCAGTATCGTATCTCCCATTTCATCTTCATCTACATCCTCTTCCATTTCCATAATATTGTCCTCAAGTACATCGCCCTTGTATAAACCCTCTATATACTCCTTCCACCTTTCTGCCTTCCCTTCTTTGCTTAGAACTGGGTTGCCATCTGAGCTCTTGATATTCATACAAGTGGTTTTCTTCTCTCCAAAGGTCTCTTTAATTTTCCTGTAGGCAGTATCTATCTTACCCCTAGTGAGACAAGCCTCTACATCCTTACATTTGTCCTCTAGCCATGCCTGCTTAGACATTTTGCACTGTCTGTCGATCTCATTTTTGAGACGTTTGTATTCCCTTTTGCCTGCTTCATTTACTGCATTTTTATATTTTCTCCTTTCATCAATTAAATTCAATATTTCTTCTGTTACCCAAGGATTTCTATTAGCCCTCGTCTTTTTACCTACTTGATCCTCTGCTGCCTTCACTACTTCATCCCTCAGAGCTACCCATTCTTCTTCTACTGTATTTCTTTCCCCCATTCGTGTCAATTGTTCCCTTATGCTCTCCCTGAAACTCTCTACAACCTCTGGTTCTTTCAGTTTATCCAGGTCCCATCTCCTTAAATTCCCACCTTTTTGCAGTTTCTTCAGTTTCAATCTGCAGTTCATAACCAATAGATTGTGGTCAGAATCCACATCTGCCCCTGGAAATGTCTTACAATTTAAAACCTGGTTCCTAAATCTCTGTCTTACCATTATATAATCTATCTGATTCCTTTTAGTATCTCCAGGATTCTTCCAGGTATACAACCTTCTTTTATGATTCTTGAACCAAGTGTTAGCTATGATTAAGTTATGCTGTGTGCAAAATTCTACAAGGCGGCTTCCTCTTTCATTTCTTCCCCCCAATCCATATTCACCTACTATGTTTCCTTCTCTCCCTTTTCCTACTGGTGAATTCCAGTCACCCATGATTATTAAATTTTCGTCTCCCTTCACTACCTGAATAATTGCTTTTATCTCGTCATACATTTCATCATTTTCTTCATCATCTGCAGAGCTAGTTGGCATATAAACTTGTACTACTCTAGTAGGCATGGGCTTTGTGTCTATCTTGGCCACAATAATGCGTTCACTATGCTGTTTGTAGTAGCTAACCAGCACTCCTATTTTTTTATTCATTATTAAACCTACTCCTGCATTACCCCTATTTGATTTTGTATTTATAACCCTGTAATCACCTGACCAAAAGTCTTGTTCCTCCTGCCACCGAACTTCACTAATTCCCACTATATCTAACTTTAACCTATCCATTTCCCTTTTTAAATTTTCTAACCTACCTGCCCGATTAAGGGATCTGACATTCCACGCTCCGATCCGTAGAATGCCAGTTTTCTTTCTCCTGATAACGACGTCCTCTTGAGTAGTCCCCGCCCGGAGATCTGAATGGGGGACTATTTTACCTCCGGAATATTTTACCCAAGAGGACGCCATCATCATTTAATCATACAGTAAAGCTGCATCTCCTCGGGAAAAATTACGGCTGTAGTTTCCCCTCGCTTTCAGCCGTTCGCAGTACCAGCACAGCAAGGCCGTTTTGGTTACTGTTGCAAGGCCAGATCAATCAATCATCCAGACTGTTGCCCCTGCAACTACTGAAAAGGCTGCTGCCCCTCTTCAGGAACCACATGTTTCTCTGGCCTCTCAACAGATACCCCTCCGTTGTGGTTGCACCTACGGTACGGCCATCTGTATCGCTGAGGCACGCAAGCCTCCCCACCAACGGCAAGGTCCATGGTTCATGGGGGAAAAAAATTATAGATTGAATTGAATTAAAAAATAATCGAAAAACATACAAGATTTGAAAGCCTAGGTAGTGGAATTAGCACAGTTGCATGAAACCCCCCCCCCCGCATCAAACTCACCCCCTCAACATTCCCCTTTCTGTATCTACCTTCTCCGGAACTTAATTATTAGACGCCATTAAAATGAAACAGCCACTTAAAGTATAGTATTTCAGGAGCCGTTAAAATAAAATAGTCACGGTGTATCCCCAGAGCATCCATCTTAGTTGTACTCAAATGTATCCACACGATTTGTATTTTTGCACCACGTCAGAAAAATTTAACCAACTGTGTAAAATGGGGCCTAAAATAAATTGCGACATATGTTTACATTCTTCACTGCAAAAAATTGTTTATGCATTTTCTCGGCTGTCATACCTGTAAATTTTGTGGGAAACTACATAGCATTGCTAAAGAGTATGAGAACGGGGATAAAATGTACTCTTCATAAGTGGTTAAAACCCAACACGCGTTTACGAAATGTAATTAACGAATCAGAAATACATAGTTGCTGAAGATGAGTTTTTCTGCAGCTACTGTTCTGCAAAACTTCAAAATGAGAAATCAGGTCACCAACAGATGACAGCATTCATACTTTATCTATGAAGCATACTTTGTATAAGGCAAAATAGAGCCACAAATTAATTATCTTACACTTCGATGATGCTTGACAAATGCCAAAATTTTCTTTCCAAGCCTATAATGTCTTCTTTCCAATTCTAAAATGCCTTCAAATACTTTAGAAATACAAGGAATTTGTAAAGGGTAATGAGATTCTATTTTATGTTGTTGTGGTGGTGTGTACGTATAACTGTAAAACGTATGTCAATGTAGCAGCAAGAATAGCATTATGTAGCAGTATTATTTGTAAGAAATAAATAATCTCTGATAATTCTTATTTATGTGCTGCTGAGACCGACTATAACGAATTTCAATAATTCTTTATTTGACATTAAAATGTATACATCAAACAATTAATATATCACATTACAATCTCTACCCATAACTACATTTGTGTTGTAAATATTTTTATTTACACTCATTGATAAACTAGTCTGAAAAAAATTAATCTTACGGACCAGCCATAAAATTATTTCATTTACATAAAGTCTAAGATTGTTCTACGAAATATTATTTTCACTTTCAAAATAGAAAAATTTTAAATTCCTGTGGTTTCTTGTCCTCAGAGTTCAAATATTGAAATAACGATCGAATGAATTAGTGTCTGATTATTTCTGCAGTTTAAAATTGCCGCTCCATACGCTCACGTAATGGCGGCAGACAAAGTACAGTCTGGACTGCTGTGGACAGAAAACTTAAAATATTCATAGTTGGTTATTTAGTTACAAACGAAAGTCTGTAAACTAGAATTCCATTTAGTAAAGTGTACGTTATATTTTTCTTTTGATCACTTATGAGTAACTTTTACAATATTTAAAAGAACAGACCACGGCTTATCTTCGATCACATCCGTTTCATACATCATAGAGATGAAGAACAGAAGAAAGAAAAATTCCACAGATAATACAATGTCAATACATTCTGCTAGTGGTATTGTCTTTTGTTATATGATTATTTTTTGTAAGAAACTGGTTATAAAATAATAAAACATATTGTTGTTATTCCACAATATAATAATGTCACAATATAATAATAAGTTTTTCTCAGTTCTCACATATAGGCTTAAATGTCATTTGTGGAAAAATTTTCGTTAATTTATGTCTCGAGCACTGTCCCATACACTGCCGATACAAAATATTGGCGCTGACATTACAAAGTGTAGTTTCTACTTCAAAAAGATAGGTACTAACTTTACCAGGCAGAAAATACATGTTAGCTAGAATACGGTGCTAAGCGGGCAAACGCACAGACATTTAGGTAACCTGATGTAGTTATTTAGGTCTGCCCTAGGCGTAACGCAAAATGCACTCTCAAATTAAGTACTTCCATTTTTGTTAAAATTGTATCTAAATGCACAAAAGGCGTTGACATTTCAATTTGATGCTTTGTCATAGAACGTACTGTCATCTCTTCTACTGGTTTTACAAGTTTTTCAGCAGTGTTTCACCACAAACTTTTTTTTGGGGGGGGGGATTAATGATAATGTATCACTAGTCAATATGGTAGATATTATTAACAGCCTAACATTACTTTTGAACTACGTATAGAAGATGCTAAACACAAGAAGAACTTTAGCCAAGGGCTGCCGTATTTACCTATTGACACTACACTGAGGGGACAAAAGTTATGGGATAGTGATATGCAAATGGCGGTAATATCGTATACCACAGGGTATAAAAGGTAGTGCTTTGACGGAGCTGTCATTTGTACTCTGGTGCTTAATGTGAAAAGATTTCCGACGTGATTATAACCGCACGACGAGAATTAACAGACTTTGAACGCGGAATGGTAGTTGGAGCTAGACGCATAGGATATTCCATTTCGGAAATCCTTAGTGAATTCAATATACGTAGATCCTTAGTGTCAAGAAAGTACCGAGAATACCAGATTTCGGGCATTATCTCTCTTAACGGACAAAGCAGTCGCCTACGGTCTTCACTTAACGACACAGAGCAGCGCCTTTTGTGTAAAGTTGTCAGTGATAATAGACAAGCAACATTGCTTGAAATAACCATAGAAAGTAATGTGCATCGTATGACCAACACATCCATTATAGCAGCGCAGCGAGTTTTGGCGTTAATGGGCTATGGCAGCACACGACCGGTGCGAGTGCCTTTGCTAACAGCACGACACCACCTGCGGTGCCTATCCTGTGCTTATGTCCATATCGATTGGACCCAAGAAGACTAAAAACAGTCACCTGGACAGATAAGTCCCGATTTCAGTTGGTAAGAGATGATAGTACGTTATGGGTGCGGCACGGACCCCACGAAGCCGTGGTCTCAAGTAGTCAACTAGGCACTGTTCATGCTGACATTGGCTCCATAATGGAGTGGTCTGTGCCTTCATAGAATGGGCTGGGTCCTATGGTCCACCTGAACCGCTCATTGACTGAAAATGGTCATGTTCGGCTACATGAAGACCATTTGCAACCGTTCATGGGCAACAAGTTTCGAAACAACGATATCATGTCACTGGGCCACAATTGTGCGCGAATGGTTTGGAGAACATTCTGGATAACTCGAGAAAGTGATTTTGCCACCCAGATTGCCCAATATGAAACCCATCGACCATTTATGGGACGTAACCGAGAGGTGAGTTCGTGAACAAAATCCTCTACCGGCAATACTTTCGTAATTATGGATAGCTATAGGGGTTGCATGGTTCAGCATTTATGAAGGGGCTTCAGACGACTTGTTGAGTCGATGCCACGTGACGTTGTTGCATTATGCCGGGAAAAAGATGTCTGTCTCGATATTTGAGGTACCCCATGACTTTTTCATCTCAGTGTATGTTTCCAAGGTTCTCTAATGCATTTTCAATAAACAACACCTAAATAACACCAAAAAGTATTAACATCAATGTGAAAACACCATATTCGCATAACTACCAGCTTAGGAAGTAAGCAAAAGATGTTTTTACTAGGATGTATCACTTAAACAGGAATACACAATGAGAGTTTTTGCTTTGTTTACATGCGGCATGACCAAAGATGGTGAGAGATATGAATCGTATTCATATGAATGGTGCATCAAGAGAGTTGACATCTAGAAAGTAAAACTATTAACCAAATTATTTATCACATTCAGTGACTACCAAAACACGTGCAGGGTAAACACAACTATAATTACGTTATTTCGAAAATCCAAACATTGCAACGAAATGAAACTGAATTATTTTTAAGATTTCATGAATGAAACTCACTTTGCAGACACCATGGACTTTAGTATTAAATATTTCCACATCTGAATTGTACACATACTTAATAAAATACGCACAAGTCATTGGCACCACTGAAATAAATTGCACATTAGTATACGAGCTTGATTATATTTCAGTACCACGCGTTAAACTCATCGACATACGTAAAAATTAATTGCAAAATACACGCATATGCACTAGAGTTGATCTAATTTACATTCTCGGTGACAAGAATTACCAAAGTAAATAATGAAAAAATCTTATGGTACTTAAAACCAGTTGTTTATCATTCATCCACAGATCTGATAATGCGCCGAGCATAGCAATATAAAATTCTGTTTATCGACAAGAAAAACTTCTGACAAAGTGGAACAGTTTGCCTCTTCATCTTACACGGTGTTGGTTCAATCATCAACGATCCGGCTCACACAGGTAAGAAATGAGAGTTGTTATACTGTCTGCTACTTAGTATCAACTAGGCTCATTATGCTTTCATAGTGTTTTGTTCTCGAAATCCTACAAATAATACAATTTTATTTTTCTGTTAAGTTTGAATTTTCGACATCTATAATTATACTTGACTGCACTGTGCACGTGTTTCGAATGATAAGTTTACTTTCGAGATATCAGTTCTATCTTATTCCACCATAGTAAATGGTGATAGTTCATCTCTGTCATCGGCTTCGATAATGTGCTGAGTAAACGAAGCAGACGTTTTCCTATGAAAATGATACCTTGTCATAAAAAGTCACCTTCTTCCCTTTCTAAAACGGTGTTTATGTGAGTTTGGTGTTTTCACATCAAGTGTTTTGATTAATTGTCGGTATTATTTAATAGTTAATTTTAGGAGAAACAGTTTTAGAAAAGCATTTATACAATAGTGCCGATTGGTAAATGTTGCACCCTTTATCGAAAGTTCGTTGACTGCTGAACCTCTACTATGGCTAGTTCCAAAGCAATATTAGACATATAATAACATTGATCATATTTTTTACTGATACATTAAGACTACACTGACCACATTGAGAAAAGTTCCATCATCTTGGATCTTTTTATTTTTATTTTTTCTCCGTTTTTTAATGTCCCTCCGTGTTCAATTTTAAATTACACACCAACGTGACGTCCTGGAGAATAGGGCTTGGGAGGTCATAATGATATCATATGTAATGTTTCTTGCTTGCTTGCGACGTTAAAGGTGTAATCAAAATTTTCTGGAAGTCCCATTGTAAAGCAAGTCCCCCAAAGATTACCTGGATACACTACTTTCCCATTCACCTGCAACAAAACGCTGAAGCCGTGTAGAACTCCTGGAGTGATTTACAATCCACTTCTTATTATATATTACTATGTAACTGTAGTGAGGAGCTGGCGCTGATATTGGGAAATACTGGGGCAAAGCAAGATATCAGAGAAACCTTCATTTAACAAGATTTTGCTCACTGATATTTAAATGTAGATCTTCCATCACCATATCCTGTGGATATAATCAAAACTTCTGTGTATTGTAAATAGAAAAAAAATTAGAAATTACATGCGTCCGTAACAAGAACCTGAACAAATGTTTAATATCATAACACAGCTATGTGTAGAAATGAAGAAGTAGCAAAACATGACTTATTTCTCCCGACACAATCATAAACGCTGTAGTAGAGCAAAGCAAGGCTGAGATTACCGTGTTCTCAACATCGTGCTGTGACCGCTGACTTAAATGGACATAGACCTCTCCATCTATGATCAACGGAGTCTGTGAGTAACATTACTGGGGTGGTTCTAACTATATTGTGAAACTGACCCATCATTTGCCCGAAACGTAAGGCAACACCTGTCTTGATGACAGCCGTATTGTATTTTAACTCTGCCCGTTTCTATACGAGTGTCTTAAGGCTGTGTGATGTTGTGACTACAGTGTGACCTGTAAAGAGTTCTGAAATTCTCTTATCATGTTAATTCTATAATAATATTAGAAACATTGCCAAGGACCTTGTTTTTATGTTATTTTCCTCATAGTTCACGATGTGTTATTGTACTGTCTCATCTTAAGCTACCAATGATAAATTAACCAGCCTGATTGGCTTCCTTATTACGAAGAACAGCGACGTTGGTGTACACATACATTGGTGTACACAAACATTGGTGTACATTGTACTTCCACAGCGCTTCAGCTGAATACTGTGTCTTTCCAGTTGTTTGCTGTCAACTCCTGCAAGTGAACCAGTTACGTTACTTGGAGACCTGCACTGTCTACTGCCACAAAGCGGTCTAAGTAAATTTTGTGTTACGTTTCTGTGTGTCACTTCTATGTTCATCTGTTTTATCTATCAATCTTTATATAATCCGTCTTTTCATTTCCTTTTCCCTCTTTAGTTTTCAAGTCTCTTCTTATACGGATTTCAAGACTGTATTCGTTTCTTCTGGCATATTTCTCTGTATTTTCCAGTTTTTATTCAACAGATCGAGAGAAAGTCTCAGACCCTTCCATGTTCAACTTAAGTACCTCTCATTTTGTTACGACATCTTCGGGTTTTGAATATGTCTGAAACCAGCAACTTATGATCTATATTAGGATCTGCTCCAAGGATTGTTTTAGCCTTTTTTCACTGCTTTTAAACATCTTATTAGTCACTGTAAAATTAATTTGGTATCTAGTACTGTCACCTGGATCTCTCCAGGTGCACAGTTTTCAATGACTGTTCTCAGTTCGTTTGTAATCGACAGATCAAAGTGATCGCAGGAGGATATTAATTTTTCAGGCCTCTCGTTTTTTTCTCAGTATTCTCAAACTACATTCCCCCCCTTACCTACTCCTACTATCCTATCCGAGTCTTCTACCGTTATAGTCATTAATTGCCACAGTTTTAAGAAATCAAGACCAACCATGTATGTAGTTGAATTTCAGAGATTTCACAGATATAACAAAATTCATCTATGTTAGCGAAATAGTGAAGAAAAAGGTGAAAAGATTGATTGTTGAGAGAAGTGTAGCGATGTTGTAGTTATGATCTTACTTCATCAGTACATGAGGGAAGTGACACCTAAATTGCCTTTTCAATATACTCAAAGGCTCGAAACCTGATTCAACTGCTGCTGCTTAAACGTAATCCACGCTTTGATCTGGAGAGAAGAAGAGGAAGAGAGAGAGAGAGAGAGAGAGAGAGAGAGAGAGAGAGAGGGAAGGAGGGAGAGAGAGAGAGAGAGGAAAGGAGGGAGGGAGAGAGAAAGAGAGAGAGAGAGTGAGAGTGAGAGACAGATAAACAGAGAGACGGAGAAAAGCACTATTATGCCTCATTGACATACTGCGATTTCTACAGCTACGTTATGTGGTGTGCGATAATGTGTTTCGCCCTTTCGAAGCTGTCTAAACTTCTTAAAGGCTTTCTTTACAAGCATTTACCGATGTCATATCATGAGGACTTTATTAAAACGTACGACGAGAATGATATACAGGGTTTGGTCTATAGGTGCAGATGATGAAGCTTTTCCTGAATAGGTCTATGGTAGCTTCAGACAACATTAATGTCTCATCCGGCAAAGCATAACGAGGAGACATAAGTTAGAAAGCAGAAATGAGGTTTACACCATGCAAAGCAGATATGAAGTTTACATTATGCTTGTCAACACAAACTAATGTGAGGGTGAACCACCTTTGCTCATCCGACACTTCTAAATTGTGAAAAACAAAATCAAATTTATATCCATGGAAAATAACAGGCCCTCAATAATTGCTTATATTTGACATCAGTGGTGGTGACATGATACGGTATTCCAGTCGTATTAGATCCTCATGAAGAGAAAGGGAATTGGAAAGCAAACACTTGAAGTCATCCAGGCAATGTATGACAAAACTCTAGTTATGCGCAGACACCAGTTAGAAGAACGGAATGGTTTAAGAGTGTTACGGGACTAAGGCAAGGAAGTGTGATATCACCCTACTACTTATAATGGTGAGGGATGAAATAGTCAAAGAGGCGAAAGAAGCCCATGGAGGAAGGGAGATGAAGCTGTTACTATTTTCTGATGATACTGTGGTGTGGGGAACAAGCAGTAAGGAGGTACAAAAAAAATAGACATCCTAAATGATAAGGTCGAGAAAAATGGAAAGAAATTTAGTGTGGAGAAAAGCAAGACCATGGTGGTAATCAGAGGGGATAGAGAGGGCAAGGGACAAATTCATATTAAAGGGCGGTATATTGTAATAGTGGACAAATTTAAATATTTGGGAAGTGTATTAATGGGGAATGCCCGTTTGGAGACAGAAATTAGTAAAAGAATACAACAGAGTAGTACATTCTACCAGTATGTGAGGGGCTTGATGTGGGGAAAGGATGGGCTAATGAGGTGCAATCTGGTGCTGCACAAGACTTACTTCACACCCATACTAATTTACGGCTCAGAGACACGGACTATGACTGGAAGATAGTAGGATACAATCCAGTGAAATGAAGTTTCTGAGAAGTACGCTAGGGGAGACGAGGAGATACAGAGTGAAAAATGAAGATGTCAGGAAGGAAACTGGAGTGGAAAAGTTGACTGAGAAAATTGAAAAGAATAGATTAAAATGGTTTGGGCATGTGAAGAGGATGGGAGAGGGAAGAATACCAAGAAGAATGATGGAGTTCAAGACTGAGGGCAAGAGGCCAAGAGGAAGACCGAGAACAAGATGGATTGATACAATAAAGATGAGTGTAAGGAGGAGAAACCTGCTATGGAATCAAATTGTGGAAGAAGAACGGTGGCAAGACCGAATAAAGTGGCGAATTACCATTGGTACCCCACCCGACCAGATGTTGGATAGAGGGGAAACGAAGATGACTAGATCTTGATGGAGGCATCCAGACCAATCTCCTCAGAATGGATGGCCGTGATGATGGGTAACAAAGGTGACAGAAAAATTAACATTTGTGCTTCAGCAACGTAGTAAACATAACATTTCGTCAGTAGAAATGCAAGAGAAAATATGTATTTCGAGCTGGCTTCCATTTCCACCAACTCAAACATTTTAAAATGTCGTTACCAGCGTAGATTAGTGCTGGTAGCTGTGTAATATGGACCGACTGAATTTTGAGAAATGTAATTTACATATCGAGATTTGGTGCTGTAAAATTCTCTATGACATCAGGTTCCACACATACAATAAGTAAGAATGGGCATTACAAATTAATAATAAAATCACGCAAATGGCGGATGGTTGCCACATCGAAGTGTTGCGTCTTCTCTGCTACAAATGCTGAAAAATAAAAGTCTTAATAAATGAATAATGAAATAAACATGTGGATTGGTTACGTGATAATAAAATGGACGTTAAGTAATTCACAGAAAGTTAGTATATTGTAAAATTACTAGTGTGAACAGCCTGGCTTCTCCTATCCGTTCTCTAAAACATTTGAGGGCTGCCTCTTCTTTTATTACACAGATAATGCAAATACGATCATCGTCTCTTTACTCGCAATCTTTACATAAATTTTTACTCAAAATATAGAATTTTAGGAAGGGTTATTACAGTACATATAATGAAATGGCAGTTAATAGAAGGTGCTACAAATATATGAAACTTGTGTAGTACCCAAATCCCTAACAAAGTTTTGTGCCTTACCTGTGGCAAAGGGAACGGGGCACTGCTCGAAAAGATGAATACAAAATATGAAGCGCAGCAGCAAGGAAAATAAATAAAAGAATAGCTTGCGCAAGTGCAATGCGGGGAGGGGAAACTATTCTAAAAGAAATGTCTCTGTTTTAGCCACTGTATTCATGAGAGTGCAATGCGGCGACACACACAGTCAAAAAATACGAAATTCTTTGTAGCAAAACTGACCTTTAAAAAAGCTGTATGGCAAAAACTGAAACTCTTTGTCTGAGTATTAGAATCATTTTTACAAAATTTGTCGTTTATCATAAATTCTACTTTTCCAAGTAAGTAATTTCTGAAAATGGTAAAGAGTGGTAAGATCTGAAACTTCTGAGTGCAATGCATGTCAATAAAAACTTTATTTATTCTATTCTGACAATGAAACCAACTAAATCAAACCAATAAATAAAAAATAAAAAAATCACTAAAACTTTCCGTTTTTAAAACACATCGCAGTTACGTCGAAGAAGCAATGCCGCAACAACTTTACCTGGGAATCTTTAATTCTGAAATTAATCTCTACCAAATCAAAGGAGTACGACATGGCTCCGGTATCTCTCCAGCTTTGTTTAACGTCTCCATGCATGAAATAATGGATATATGCAAATTAGAGTTTCAGAAAGTTATATATCTAGTCATGATGATTCTTTTAAATATCTTACTATATGCTGACGATGCAGTGATCCTAGCAGATAAAGAACAGTACTTTCAGAAAGGAATTTAACTACGGAAACAAATATGTGCGACATATGTCATGGAGATATCAACAGAAAAAACTAAGACGATAGCCTGTGGTCGATCAAAAGATTTTAAAGCAAGTAAACCACTTGAGTTACCTAGGACGTGAAGTGGCATATGGCTACAGCAAAGGTATAGAAATTAGGCATATTAAATTTAGCTGGGTATGTAGAACAGTTGACAGGTACCTTAAAAACAAAACTATCAGATATATTCGAATTAAATTCTACAAAACGGTTGGAGTCCCGACACTGCTCTGTGTTAACGAGATCTGAGTGGTTAGCAAAAAGCAAAAAAAACCGTGTTCCGGCCCAAAAAATGAAATTCCTGAAACGAGTTAAGGATTGCACAACAGAAGACAGATTAAGGAAGCAAGATATTAGGGAAGAACTGAAATATTTAGTCTAAATGATAAAACTGTAGATAATAGGAGAAAACTGAATAAAGACCTACAAAGACTGAAGATTGACAGACTCCCTTAAAGGCTAGAAAATATTAGTGGCAAGGTAGAAGAGATAGAGGAAGACTCCCGGCAACGATGGGAAGCGCAACAGGCAATTTAGTCCAATACCTGAACGGAGAAGAAGAATAATAATAAGAAGAAAAAACAAGAAGAAGAGCAAATCAAATTCAAAATCTATCCTTCTCCGTGCTCTGCAAGATATTTCTGTTCTGACAATAGTATAGCCAACACCTATCTCTGTCATTAGCCTACTGCAAAGGCAATACTATTAACAACCAGAAGGTCCGCAGCTCGTGGTCGTGCGGTAGCGTTCTCGCTTCCCACGCCCGGCTTCCCGGGTTCGAATTCCGGCGGGGTCAGGGATTTTCTCTGCCTCGTGATGACTGGGTGTTGTGTGTTGTCCTTAGGTTAGTTAGGTTTAAGTAGTTCTAAGTTCTAGAGGACTGATGACCATAGATGTTAAGTCCCATAGTGCTCAGAGCCATTTGAACCATTTAACAACCAGAAGTCGCAATGCGGCGTAGTATATCGACCACCGATATCTACTGATTAAAACATATCCAGTACACACATGTGAAATATGAAACCTCAACTGAAACCAGAAGTTACATCACTTTCCTTGAATACCAAAAATAATCACCACACACCAAAAAAATAATTTGCATCACTCCATTTCCCGGAACTCCTAAAGATAGACGTTGATCGTGGATATTGTATCACAGACACAATCCCTTCGACTGTTCAGAGATGTCACTAAACCCGCCCAAACATGTAAACAACTATGCATGAGCAGCAACTATTAGACGGAAGGGGTCCGACAGCCGATCAGTTCCAGTCATTCCACCAGGAGGTTGTCTGTTGTTCAACGATGCCTAGAACGTCAATAGCGCCGTTCGATCGCATCGGCATTGTTACTTTGTGCCAGGAAAGGCTTTCAACAAGGGAAGGGTCCAGGCGTCTCGGAGTGAAACAAAGCGATGTTGTTCGGACTTGGAGGGGAGACAGAGAGAGAGAGGAACTGTCGATGACACGCCTCGCTCAGGCCGTCAAAGGGCTACTACTGCAGTGGATGACCGCTACCTACGGATTAAGGCTCGGAGGAATCCTGGCAGCAACGCCACCATGTTGAGTAAAGCCTTTCGTGCAGCTACAGGATCTCGTGTTACGACTCAAACTGTACGCAATAGGCTGCATGATGCACAACTTCTCTCCCGAAGTCGATGGCGAGGTTCTTCTTAGCAACCACGACTCCGTACAGCGCGGTACAGATGGGCCCAACAACATGCCGAATGGACCGCGCAGGATTGGAACCACATTCTGTTCACCGATTAGTGTCGCATATGCCTTCAACCAGACAATCGTCGAAGACGTGATTGGAGGCAACCCGGTCAGGCTGAACGCCTTAGACAGGCTGTCCAGCGAGTGCAGCATGGTGGAGGTTCCCTGCTGTTTTGGAGTGGCAATATGTGTGGCAGACGTACGCTGCTGGTGGTCATGGAAAGCGCCGTAACGGCTGTACGATACGTGAATGCCATCCTCCGTCCGATAGTGTAACCATATCGGCAGCATATTAGCGAGGCATTCGTCTTCATGGACGACAATTCGCTACCCATTGTGCACATCTCGTGAACGACTTCTTTCAGTATAACGATATCGCTTGACTAGATTGGCCAGCATGTTCTTCAGACATGAACTCTATCGAACATGTCTGGTATGGATTGAGAAGGGCTGTATATGGACGACGTGACCCACCAACCACTCTGAGGGATCTACTCTGAGGCGCCGTTGTAGAGTGGGACAATCTGTACCAACAGTGCCTTGATGAGCTTGTGAATACAGGCATGCATCAGTGCAAGAGGACGTGCTACTGGGTACTAGACGTACCGGTGTGTATAGCAGTCTAGACCACCACCTCTAAAGTGGTCGCTGTATCTATTTCTGTATCTACTTCTCTCAATCACTCAAATATAATGACAGGGTGAGATACTTGGCACAGAGCATGGTGTAGATGCGCTTGCTGAGACGTGTGTAAGCAACCGATTGGTGCAACGAAATCACGGCTTCCATCATTTTCTATGATGGCAGTTCGCCTGTTCATTAACAAAGATCATTTCCGAGTCAGTCGTAGAAATATTTCCGGGACCAGTTTTATTTTGACCACCATGTAGTCATAACCTAACAACGACGCACGCTCTGTAGTTGTCCTCTGAACCACCCCAAGCGAGTCTTTGAAGAATACAAGTAAGTATTCGCCTTCAGCATACAGAAATTCCATGATACTCCATTTCCTAACAGGCACCTGACGGTCGGTAATTTTCTCAGACACTTCAAGGCAATCCTATATCATCACAACAGCACAACACGATATTACCCATCAAAAAAAGTTTTGCATCGCCCCGGCTTCCAGAACTCCTGAAGATAGACGTTGACTGTGGGTAATGTATCACAGATACAGTCCCTTTGACTGTTCACAGTTGTCAATAAATCCGCCCAAAGATGTAAACAACCATGCATGAGCAGCATGTTCTCCAGAGATGAACCCTATCGATCATGCCTGGGATTGATTGAAAAGATCTGTTTATGGACGACGTGACCCACCAACCACTCTGAGGGATCTGCGCTGAACCGTCATTGAGGAATGGGACAATCTGGACCAACAGTGCCTTGATGAACGGATGGATAGTATGCCACGACGAATACAGGCGTGCATCAATGCAAGATGACGTGCTATTGGATATTAGAGGTACCAGTGTGACACCAATCTGGACGACCACCACTGAAGGTCTCGCTGTGTGGTGGTACAACATGCAGCGTGTGGTTTTCATGAGCAGTAAAAAGGGCGGACATGATGTTCACGTTGATCTCTATTTCAATTTTCCGTACAGGTTCCGGAACTCTCGGAACCGAGGAGATGCGAAACTTCTTTGATGCGAGTATAAACGTTAGAACTTCAAACAGGAAGTCCCACATCTACTAGCAAGATCACCAACATTACACGACCCGCCGCACCTCAGCGGTCACGGTCCGTTTCGCAGCTAACTGTCGGCGGGAGGAGTGAGCGGTGAGAGGGCGAGGAGACACATGTGGCCGTATGGCGCGTGCAGCCCATCCCCGTCGGCAGGTAGAGGGTGCGTCGGTCGCGTGCCATATGGGCGCGGCCCAGCCCGGGGGCTCGCAGCACAACGGAACGGAAAGGAGCGACGCTAACAAACGGCCGCTCTCCCCCTGTAATTAAAACCGTGACCCGCCACCCGCCACCCGCAACCCACCAGCCGCCACCCGCCAGCCGCTCGGTCAGTTGTAAACTTTTACACTGCTGCAGCTAATTCGCCGACTGCCGGAAATAAAAGATCTCTCCCTCTCTTTCTCTCTCCCTCTCACCTCTGCGACTTCACCAAACTCCATTACCCAACATCACGCGTGGCCACAATGGCACGACTTTCCTCCAGCAGGAAATTGCCTCCTTATCGCGGTCGCAGCTGCCCTTGCACAGTAAATCAAAGGAACGTGACGGTTTCTGGGAATGTATCTAGCTGTGTGGCAATTTATTCTACTTTTTTGTCTAAAACGGAATGTGTGCACCTTTTTTTCCTTTGCGGTCATACCTGCTAATCATCAGTTTATTATCAGATGTCATGCCGATCTGGAATGGAACGCAAAAGCGGACATTCTCAACTCTCATCTGCTATAACTGATACATGCACGGAGTTTCAGTTGTAAAACACTAATTTTTTGTGGACCACTTTTCATCAACGTATCATTTCACCTATAGCTTTCGCTTTCCGTTTTTCAACTCCTTCTATTTAGCCAGTTTCCTTCACAGAGCTTTCTGACCGCTATGGCCTCATATACACCTTCCTTTCAGTGTTGGTACTCTACCATTCATGTGCTTTAGGAGTCTATTTCAAAATTTGTTTCGCCCACCTGTCGTCGTCCGTCAGTATCATACTACTTACATTATTTTCTTTTTATCTGAGCAAATTGTTTCGGTTCTATATCTACTATCTTACACGGGACCTTTGGGTGTCACGTCTGAAACAGCGTCAGTAACAACTACTCAATTACCAGTACTTGATTCAGAGTACTGAACAGTTTCCTAAATAATTGCTGAACTAAAAATACGTTACTGATAAAATAGAACATTACTTGATAAATTAAAAATAAATTGTGGATGTAGCAAGAGTTAAGGTTCCCATTTTTATTTAGTAAGGTATACTACAATATAACAAATCTGAACTTGGTACAGTAAAGTAGTCCTCAACTAGACTCGTGCTGAGAAAGACACCAGTAAATATGTTTCTCTTCTGCATTTACGAGTGATGAATGCGAAAAAAGTGCGTGCTTCAATTCATAAGAAATTGTTCAAAACTACACAGTGCTGAAATGTGCAGTAGTGACCCAATTATACCCGGATTCTACCTGAAACACGGAACATGGCGTTACTCTATTAATTTTTTGAAGATGAACTTGTTTCATTTCACTTACAAAACACTTTGTGATAGCAGTTTATTTGATTCTTGTTATTTAAAAAGACCTGAATGCCAAAAACTAGTTTTGAATACGGAAAGGACAAATTAAATTGAAAGGGGTGCATTAGATCCACTTCATATGGAAAGTCCCTCACTGTGCAGCTGCATTTTGTTGAGATGATAATATGCCTTAGAGAGAAGCTTTTACACCTATCTGGTATGCATGAATTTTTCTGTCTGCACCCTTACTGTATACCAAAGCAAGAATGCACGATAATGTGATTAGGTTTACTTTGAAATTTTCTTGGGTAACAGTTAACTGTAGCATAAAATGGCAGTTCTGCCAACTTGAGGTGGTGATGGAAGAAAGCAGAGATTTGTCTAATCCATAATACATATGACACACCAATGAGAATTTTCGCCTTTCGGCAATTATGTTTGCTAGAGGCCGCCAGGTGCCTCTTTGCTTAGCCCAAACCCCTCCAACTTCCCCCCCCCCCCCCGCCCCTTCCCCCCCACCTTTCTTCCTCAGACACTTTGAGTAGACGATTGTGACCATATCATGAAGTATTTATGTTTCTCTTTTCAGTATGCACGTTTTTCAGTATTCGACGAATGTGAGTAATGTCTCCATGAGGGCGTTTTGTCCTAGTCCGACCTGCTCCCACGACAACTAATAGAAGAGAATGGTCATGTTTATCTAACTTTATCTCCCGATTAAATCCATTGCGAGTTTCCTGGGTTCGTGTACGTTAATTCCCGCATATCTGTATAATTTGACTCGATTTGTGTCACGGTAGAGACTTCAGCCTTTGTTCAGTAGCTTTCGGCGTGTTGTCTAATGGGATCGAATCCATCCTCTTGTCCAGAAAATTTAAGATGCATGTGCCTTCTACTCTTACTTAAGGAAACATTCACTCCCAGTCTTTGATAGAGTCTCTTTTATTTTCGCGAAAGAAAATTTGTTAGCTCCCCATGGCCACCACTTGTGGTGACGTCTCCATCAGGCATGCTATTGGTCTGAAGTAGGTCTAACTCAAGACAAAACGACTGAACCTCTACTGTGACTACATCAAAACAAGCCCATTTATATGTGGAATGTACATAATATGAGGTGCACGTGCGTCTGTTTCGCCAATGAGCAACTAAATCTGTTTGGCTAGCAAATAGCACGCGGCCATGAGTGCCTACATAATTTCCCTCCATTTGCAAACTCATGCCTACCCATTCAATGGGGACGCGCTGTCTCTCTCCTGGTCTTACTGTAGATGTGTGTTACCAACTACAGTGAAGAATGTGGGTTCAAATGGTTCTGAGCACCATGGGACTTAACATCTTAGGTCATCAGTCCCCTAGAACTTAGAACTACTTAAACCTAACTAACCTAAGGACATCACACACATCCATGCCCGAGGCAGGATTCGAACCTGCGACTGTAGCAGTCGCGCGGTTCCGGACTGAGCGCCTAGAACCGCGAGACCACCGCGGCCGGCGAAGAATGTGGTCTTCACTCTTATTGCGCATGTGGGCTGATGAATGAGTGGTTCTTTTACATTTATCCTCACACTGTCTCTTGTACGTTCCCACCTTTCCTGTGCCATGTGGTATTGTTACAAGCCAAGGACACTTGGGTAAATCAGTGCATTATTTCTTTCTTGTGTCGATGGGCCTCGCGTAGTATATTAATTATTATGAGTAATGACCTTCCGATTAGTCGCAAATTAGACCACAGTTACAACTGACCTCTGTAGGAGTTTTGGATGAAATTAACTATCATTACCATAATCAATGTAATAAAACTGTTGTTCAAAGTTAACGAAACTCCCCATATTGCAATTCTAATGCTACTGCGAGAGAGTTATGCCTTCTTTATAACGACACCTATTCTCGGAGGTATATATACACTCCTGGAAATGGAAAAAAGAACACATTGACACCGGTGTGTCAGACCCACCATACTTGCTCCGGACACTGCGAGAGGGCTGTACAAGCAATGATCACACGCACGGCACAGCGGACACACCAGGAACCGCGGTGTTGGCCGTCGAATGGCGCTAGCTGCGCAGCATTTGTGCACCGCCGCCGTCAGTGTCAGCCAGTTTGCCGTGGCATACGGAGCTCCATCGCAGTCTTTAACACTGGTAGCATGCCGCGACAGCGTGGGCGTGAACCGTATGTGCAGTTGACGGACTTTGAGCGAGGGCGTATAGTGGGCATGCGGGAGGCCGGGTGGACGTACCGCCGAATTGCTCAACACGTGGGGCGTGAGGTCTCCACAGTACATCGATGTTGTCGCCAGTGGTCGGCGGAAGGTGCACGTGCCCGTCGACCTGGGACCGGACCGCAGCGACGCACGGATGCACGCCAAGACCGTAGGATCCTACGCAGTGCCGTAGGGGACCGCACCGCCACTTCCCAGCAAATTAGGGACACTGTTGCTCCTGGGGTATCGGCGAGGACCATTCGCAACCGTCTCCATGAAGCTGGGCTACGGTCCCGCACACCGTTAGGCCGTCTTCTGCTCACGCCCCAACATCGTGCAGCCCGCCTCCAGTGGTGTCGCGACAGGCGTGAATGGAGGGACGAATGGAGACGTGTCGTCTTCAGCGATGAGAGTCGCTTGTGCCTTGGTGCCAATGATGGTCGTATGCGTGTTTGGCGCCGTGCAGGTGAGCGCCACAATCAGGACTGCATACGACCGAGGCACACAGGGCCAACACCCGGCATCATGGTGTGGGGAGCGATCTCCTACACTGGCCGTACACCACTGGTGATCGTCGAGGGGACACTGAATAGTGCACGGTACATCCAAACCGTCATCGAACCCATCGTTCTACCATTCCTAGACCGGCAAGGGAACTTGCTGTTCCAACAGGACAATGCACGTCCGCATGTATTCCGTGCCACCGAAAGTGCTCTAGAAGGTGTAAGTCAACTACCCTGGCCAGCTAGATCTCCGGATCTGTCCCCCATTGAGCATGTGTGGGACTGGATGAAGCGTCGTCTCACGCAGTCTGCACGTCCAGCACGAACGCTGGTCCAACTGAGGCGCCAGGTGGAAATGGCATGGCAAGCCGTTCCACAGGACTACATCCAGCATCTCTACGATCGTCTCCATGGGAGAATAGCAGCCTGCATTGCTGCGAAAGGTGGATATACACTGTACTAGTGCCGACATTGTGCATGCTCTGTTGCCTGTGTCTATGTGCCTGTGGTTCTGTCAGTGTGATCATGTGATGTATCTGACCCCAGGAATGTGTCAATAAAGTTTCCCCTTCCTGGGACAATGAATTCACGGTGTTCTTATTTCAATTTCCAGGAGTGTATTTGACAGTAAAAATGCCAATGCAGTATAAGTCCCGTGCTTAAGCCACATGTTTCTGTCTGTAACGCTACGTTTTCCACTCATTTTTGCCTTTCTGTGTTACATCGTTCTGCACCATTGTCACACCAAAATGTCTTACCTGTGCAGATATCTGATCGTAGATAATTTCTTTTAGGGACAGTAAAGGTGAATGGTGAAGAGAGGCAGACAGAGAGAGTGCAAACGTAGGAATCGGCTTTCGTGGAATGAGGCAGATAGCGAACAAATGCTGAATGTAGCTTTCACCTGGCGATCCCTGCGTTGGGTTTTTCCACGAAGCGGGTAACTTTCATCTGGTGATTGATGCTGCGATTCTTTCGAATTGCAGCTAAGACAGCTATAATTACTCTGTGTGTTTTTTATATATAAGGATTAGGTACTTTCACAAGATGAAGTCTTTTATATATTATTTCAAAGTACACACATCAAAAAAGTTTTGCATCACCTCGGTTCCAAGATTTCCGGAACCTGCACAGAAAATTGAAATAGAGATCAACATAAACATCATATCCGCCCTTTTAATTGCTCATGAAAGCCACACATTGCATATTGTACCACCATACAGCGAGACCTTCAGTGGTTGTCGTCCAGATTGCTGTACACACCAGTACCTCTGATATCCAGTAGCACGTCATCTTGCATTGATGCGCGCCCGTATTCGTCGTGGTATACTATCCACATGTTCATCAAGGCACTGTTGGTCCAGATTGTCCCACTCTCCAACGGCGATTCAGAGTAGATTCCTCACAGAGGTTGGTGGATCACGTCGTCCACAAACAGCCCTTTTCAATTTATCCCAGGCATGTTCGATAGGGTTCATGTCTGGAGAACATGCTGCTCATGCATGGTTGTTTACGTGTTTGGGCGGGTTTATTGGCATCTCTGAACAGTTAAAGGAATTTGTGTCTGCGATACAATATCCACAGTCAACGTCTATTTTCAGGAGTTCTGGAAACCGGGATGATGAAAAACTTTTTCTGATTGGTGTAATATCGTGTTGTCTGTTGTGAAGACATATGATTGCCATGAAGTGTCTGAGAAAATTACCGACAGTCAGGTGCTTGTTAGGAAACGGAGTACAAATTCCTGGATGCTGAAGGTGAATCCTTACTTGTATTCTTCAAAGATTCACTTGGGGTGGTACAGCGAACAACTACAGAGCGTGCGACATTGTTAGGTTATGACTGACTACATGGTGGTCAAAATAAAACTGGTCCCGGAAATATTTCTACGACTGACGCGGAAACGATCTTTGTTAATGAACAGGCGAACTGCCCATCATAGACAATGATGGAAGCCGTGATTTCGTTGCAATAATCGGTTGCTTACACACGTCTCAGCGAGGGCATCCACCCCATGCTCTGTCCCAAGTTCCTCACCCTGTCATTATATTTGAGTGATTGAGAGAAGTAGATATGTTTAGTGACCAGCTGAACGCAACGCAAAATAGTGCTCACGATAAAACAGCGCTTGATCATTGTCGAGTGTCAAGCAAAGCACAATTCGTGGAAAAACTGTGTGAACCATCTGTGCAAAAGTTAGCGGAGGAAGTGTTTTGGCAATAACTTTAACAAAGTCTACAACCCAGAACTTATTGGCAAACTGGGCCGAAACGGGCTCTGTAGCGAATAAAGACCGTAACTTTCCTAAAATAGTTCGAACGCAAGAAAACAGTCAGGAACGGCTGTATCGTCCGAACAAGACACAGACAGGGCGAAAGCACCTCAGTCTTAAAAATGCGCGCACGTGACAGTGCTATGGATACTAGCCATTTGCGCGAGTTCCACCAGCGCCACGGGTGTCGCTGAGGATGAAGATATCGACATCGCCTCGGCCATCTGACGGCCCAGTACAATCCGCCAATGACGGGACGACAACAGACAGAAGCCTACTTGGAAGACAGAGCAGCTTTCGCCTACTTAGTTATAGATCATCGTCCAGGGCTATCTTAGGCAGCGAATGTCGTTTACTGAACTCTTAGAAGAGAACAGACATTTGTTGTAAATTGCATTTCCTATGTACTGTGAAGTTTACCTACGATTATTTGCTCTTGGCCATTAAGAAACTTTTTGTGTTACATTGCAAGCAGTGTTGCAGACTTCATTATTCAACAAGGCACAAAAATAAGTAACCCTTGAAACGTCCCCTTAGAAAAATTATAAATGACTGTGCTTAAACTGACACACAATATTTTTAGCGCAACGCAATCTGACTTAATAATCCCCACAAAAGAATGGCCCTGACTAACAATAACCTATACCTTTCATGTATCATTTACCACAAAAATCTTCGTTACTCGAACTACTGCAATACAGCGAGCGCAAATACTTCCAGTTAAGTAAAAGATTCTAACTACGAAGGCACTAACTACTGACAGGCATAGTTAGCAAATGAAAGATTTTGATAGAGAACAAACAATGTATTTACCTTAATAGTGTTCAAAAGTCATAATATACATAGCAGTTCATGACATCCAGTCTTACAAATTTACTGTCTCAGATGGACATGGACACACGTCCAGATCATCCGCTCTCAAAACTCCGCCATCTCTGTCCCCACATCCACCACTGCTGGCGACTCACCTCCAACTGCGCAACGCTACGCGCTGTTGACATCCAACTGCCCAACACTACAATAGCAAATTCCAACAATGCAAACCAGCCACGGACTGCACACAGCACAGTCAGTGATTTTCATACAGAGTGCTACATGGCGTTACCAACATAAAAACCTTAACAGCCTACTTACAACTAAACAGCTACTTACAGCCTTTTAACTCAGTTGTGTGATTTTGCTACGAATTTGTTGATGTGTTGTAGAACCTTCGTTCTCCTATCCTGTTATCTGACCCTGGAGCATAGCTGTGTAACCTTGGAAGGGAAAAATTGTTTTTGCGGTGTACTGCACCAGAAGAAATTTCACGAACTCACAAACTCGGCCTACCGTAACAACAGTGGCAACTCGGCCTCCCAGTTTCGACGAGGATTTTACAAAAACTGGCGGCTAGGCTTCATAAAAGGAACAAAATCTGAACAAATACCAACGCTATTTATCCGTGCAAGAAGTATTTAGGACAGTCGAAAATTTATGAAAAGGATCTGAATATCTATCCTCAAAAAATTACTGCTGTGAACGATCTAAAGCGGTGTGTGTTGAGTTCTGTGTGAAGTTGTATGACTACTTTCGGATCCTCAGTTTATCATTTCTTCAGATGAAACTTGGAGGAGCCTGTCAGGGTATGTGAGCTCACAGAACATGCGCCATTACCCATAAGAATATCACCATCAGGACATCGAAGAGTTCAAAAATGGCTCTGAGCACTATGGGACTTCTGTGGTCATCAGTCCCCTGTAACTTAGAACTACTTAAACCTCACCAACCTAACGACATCACACAAATCCATGCCCGAGGCAGGATTCGAACCTGTGACCGTACCGGTCGCGCGGTTCCAGACTGAAGCACCTAGAATCGCTTGGCCACACTGGCCGACTATCGAAGAGTCATCGCACGATTAGTGTTTGGCACGCATTGTCTATTCTCCGCATCGTAACTTGATTCTTTCATCAAACTGTTGATGTCTACGTGAAATTCATAGAAGACGAACCACAGTGTGGATTTTTTTTTTTTTTCGGGAGGACGACGGTTCAAACCGCGTCCGACCATCCTTTTTTGTATCCCGCCTGACAGGCGGCGCGTGGGTCTGCTCCTGTAAACTGAAGGGTAGGCCGAATGTAGGAAATGAGTAGGAACAGGAAAAGGTGAAATGCTTCGGTATTGCAGAACATTTAATAGAGAATAGTAGTCAATGACATACGCAACTTTGCACTGAAAAGCACGTAGGTGCGATGCTGGATAGGCATCAACGCTAATAGCCACTAGTAGTAGGACAAACCATCATTAAAGTAACTGAAGTAACGAAGTCTGTAATGGCTAGCCCGCTATGAAGTAGAAGCTAAGTGGCTTGGTCGTCGGCTCGGAATCAAATGGGTAGAATCCGGAGCGGCGATCGTAGATTGGTTCAAATGGCTCTGAGCACTAAGGGACTTAACATCTGTGGTCATCAGTCCCCTAGAACTTAGAACTACTTAAACCTAACCAACCTAAGGACATCACACACATCCATGCCCGAGGCAGGATTCGAACCTGCTACCGTAGCAGTCGCGCGGTTCCGGACTGCGCGCCTAGAACCGCTAGACCACCGCGGCCGGCGGCGATCGTAGAGCTGTACAGTGCCGTCTAGAGGGCGCTGTCGTCGGTATCTATCGCAGTGCCAACCTAAGAACCTGTACCTGCACCGTGGCGTCATAGCTATCGATACCACAATCCTGATTCAGGTTTTCCGTGCAATGTACTAGCCACCGTGATCGCCTGTTCTCTGCTGTAACTTGCTTTGCACGCTTTGTGGTTCTTTAGTGGACACAGGGGCGAGGAACAGATGCGGATCTTTCACAGAGAATTCAAATATTAATTTATTCTACATGTAACATCAAATATGAAATAGATAATTTTGTTTGCTAAAGTTCCAGCTTCACTTGCTAACAGTTGATTTGCTGACAGTAGATTTGAATGTTAGAAGATATACAGATACAAAGGTTTGTACAATTCAGTTTTGAATACAATCAATACAATAACTGTTCCTTAGATGATGGGCTCTGATCGCTATGAAAGTCTGTAAATGGTATGAAATGGCAAACACACAATATGGCCTGTGTGCATCGTTGTTAGAACTCCAGTAGACGCGCCGCTGGAGCTCCGGAGAGGGGATGCTTGCAACTCACTGCCAGCGGCGTAAGTGTTCGAGGCAGCGCTCCCGTGCCGCGGTGGCGGCTGTAAGGAACGGGGCGGCGTAACTGGCGGCACGCGTATTTTAAAGGGCGGCCGACCCGACTGCAACTGATACTGCAGTCTCTGTTCCCATGAATTTTACCTTTGAGCCAAACTGAAGAGCTACAGCAACACACTGAAAACGGTGTTGCTGGTGTCCCTCAGGCAGAGCTGCTACACGTGTCTCACTGTTTGATAAAAGGAGCATACCCTGCCAAGTCTTCAACGGTGACCATTTCCAGTGTCTTCTGTGACGTCCATTAACGAGGGTCAATCCCAGTCAGTCTTATTATAAGTACTTTCCACACTGGTTTTACTTAATTCATCCTGTACATATACATCTGCACAAAACAAACGAACTTACGATGTGTGGGGAAGGATCACTTCTGTTACGAGTGTCCATTCCATTCTTCCCTGTTATATTCACAAGTTATGAGCGCGGAGAAGGCCTGTCGATAAACCTCCTTTAGTTATAATTCTTCTGATTTTCTCGTCGTGGACAGTTCGAGAGACAAATGTGGCAGAAAATAATAAGGCATGGTCTCGGAATTTGAGTAGTAGACTTCTCACTGAAACAAAACTCGTCTCTCGGAGCGTCGGCTATTGGCTCCTTGAAACTGTCAGAATTACCGACTGAATGATGAAACGAGTTATTATTCGTCCGATCTTCCATCTCTCTTCTTTTAACCTAGCCTGTTAAGGGTCCCAGACTGGTGAACAATATTCAAGAATCAATCTTACAAGTCTTCAATGAGCTACTTTTTTGTATATGAATGACATTTCATTTATATTCTTCCAATTAATCTCAGCCTGACAGTTGCTTTTCCTAGAATTAATTTTATGTGTCCACTCAAATTTAAGTTGTTTTGAACGCTTACTCCGAAGTAAGGAGGTGGCTTACAAAACACTCGTTCGACCTATACTTGAGTATTGATCGTCAGTGTGGGATCCGCACCAGGTCGGGTTGACAGAGGAGATAGAGAAGATCCAAAGAAGAGCGGCGCGTTTCGTCACAGGGTTATTTGGTAAGCGTGATAGCGTTACGGAGATGATTTAGCAAACTCAAGTGGCAGACTCTGCAAGAGAGGCCCTCTGCATCGCGGTGTAGCTTGCTGTCCAGGTTTCGAGAGGGTGCGTTTCTGGATGAGGTATCGAATATATTGCTTCCCCTACTTATACCTGCCCAGGATATCACGAAAGTAAAATTAGAGAGATCTGAGCGCGCACGGAGGCTTTCTGGCAGTCGTTCTTCCCGCGAACCATACGCGACTGGAACAGGAAAGGGAGGCAATGACAGTGGCACGTAAACTGCCCTCCGCCACACACCGTTGGGTGGCTTGCGGAGTATAAATGTAGATGTAGATGTAGATGAAGTATCCTACGGTTGTTACTGTTTCCAATGGTTTATAGTCAATAGTGCGACCGAACATTTATGTGTAATACCGCACGCGAAATAGTTAGCTACCGTAGACTACGGTACAATCCCCCTGCAGACCACAATTTGTGGGACATCCTTCACACAACGTCCGCCGTACAACACATCTCTGCGGCCAGTATATTATTTCCACTATGATCTTTCTTATACACATACGCAACTGGTTCGCACTGCTGGTATATAAGATCGACGGGAGAATTTTACCGTTATTTTCTGTGGCTCGCTCTGAAGAAGGCCGAAAAGGTTACAGGCGAAATATTAGCAGAAGACTAAGTTTGAGTATCTATGAATATTTGAAATTTTAGGGGATAATATAGTGTTCGATAGAAGCTATGAAGGGGTACGCCACATCATACTGCTTTACAGCTGTTGCAAAGATTTCATCACTTAGTACTTTTGTTCTTATAGCCCATGTTTCGTTATCTGGACTGGACGGAAGTGGTCAGAGCAAACTCCAGGACAGGCCAAACAAGTTTGATTTTCTGAGACGTCATGAAGCTCTTAATTCTCAAGCTTTATTCAAGAGATTTCTCTCTGGTCCGAGCAGACATTATTCACTTTCGGAGGGGAAATTGATGGCTGCCTGAGGTTCCAGAAAATTCACAATGTAGAAAATTTTTCATTTTGTCCACCACTTAACTTGCTGAGAGCCGATTATGGAAGTTACTCCTCCAAGTATACCCTATCGGGAGTCTCTGGCGCAAGATAACACGATGTCTCTAATTACTGTATGGAAGTAACATAAACTCGAGTGTTGTTACTAATTTCTCCACGTTTGGAGAGCACTGCTACGTCGGAACCGTGTACTGAATTTATGAATAACCACTCCAGTTACTAAAGTGTTCTTTGTTTTGCTCGACGACCGATTTCGTCTTTTACGTTGGAACCTGGTATTTGGCTGATGTGTAGCAGAGTCAAATTGAGCTTTGCAGATATCAGGCGTGCAGCTTTTCAGCAACTGGAGCTGTTAATCATCAAACATTTATCGTTGTAGTATTTTTTTTTTAATTACAAGAACAAACCGCCCATGTACGAATTTCAAACCGCCGTCCGGCCACACTGGATTTTACGTGATTTCTGTGAACTATTTCAGGTGAAGTATGATTTCTCCGACATATCAAGTACCGTAATTCTGAGGTCTCCGATGTCACGGAATGGTTAAATGCTTCGTCATCTTTTCCTTATGAAACATCCGCAAGCAGATCATCTGGCGCAGTTTATCGGCACCTCATCTGAGCCAACATTGACCAAGCCGTTCGTATCCCCGTTCGTGAGACGCCAGTCATAAAAGTTGATCGTCAGTTGCTTTCGACATCTATCGTCGTTATTCTCCGGTCTTGGATATCTGCAGAGGTTCGTACAAACTTGAGAGTGCGCCGCCAAGGTATAATCTGCTTCAGAGCCGCCTTCGGACTTTTTATCGGTCAGCACAAAGATTGCTCAGGCCTAGTGAGGACGGCACTGTTTCGATCTCATAAGTGTCTGCCCGCTCGCGATGTGACCCCCAGAAAGCTCAGGTGAGCTTTTTCGTGTCTGTTTCTTCTCCGACCATATAGCAAGCCGATAGCGACCAGGTTATTTTGCAATGGATACGCAAATCGAATGGTTCAAATGGCTCTAAGCACTATGGGACTTAACATCTGAGGTCATCAGTCCCCTGCACTTGGAACTACTTAAACTTAACTAAACTAAGGACATTACACACATCCATGCCCGAGGCAGGATTCGAACCTGCGACAGTAACAGCAGCGTGGTTCCGGACTGAAGCTCCTAGAACTGCTCGTCCACAGCGGCCGGCTACGCACATCGAGGGGCACTGAATTTTTCTGAGAGCAGTGACGTTACATGTGGAAGAATTTTGTCAAACATGTTTGTTTCCGTCCAAGACAAGTTATCACAGTGACACCGAGCGAACGCAAACAATATTATTGAACCCCAAGCATAGTAATACACCGCGCTAAGTATAACCCAGTTTTAACTTTCTGACTTCGTAGTGAAAACTGTTGGAATATAAACTTAGTATTTCACTCATCCCGGTTGCTGAGAAGAATAATACAAAGGATACTGGAAACGAAGCTGAGGCTCTGTTAGACAGCCATTTCTGACGCTGCGCTTGATAGTGGAAACAAAATTAACGAATAACAAGACATCTTCATAGCGTTTCTCGAGATGGAAAGAGATTCGACAGCAAAAACTTGTGTAAGATATTCGAAATTTCTTTTTTTTTTAAAAAAAAAGGAAAAATCCAGGCATACACTATTAGGAGAGATGCATAATCTATGTCTATACTACTATATAAAGACCTTTACTGTTTATTACCAAACATGTCTAAAAGCTCTTGGCTTGTTTACTTCATATTTTTACACCACAATAAACGTCCGAATAGGCATAGGCAAAATTATTTTTTAAATATGTATGGTATATAAATATATACACTGAAGCGCCAAAGAAACTGGTGTAGGCATGTGTATTGAAATACAGAGATAAGTAAACAGACAGAATACGGCACTGCGGTCGACGTCTATATCAGACAACAAGTGTCTTGCGCAGCTGTTAGATCGGTTACTGCTGCTACAATGGAAGGTTATTAAGATTTAAATGAGTTTGAACGTGGTGTTAGAGTCAGCGCACGAGCGATGGGACACAGCGTTTCCGAGGTAGCGATGAGGTGGGGATGTTCCTGTACGACCATTGCAATAATGGCTCTGAGCACTATGGGACTTAACTTCTGAGGTCATCAGTCCCCTAGAACTTAGAACTACTTAAACCTAACTAACCTAAGGACATCACACACATCCATGCCCGAGGCAGGATTCGAACCTGCGACCGTAGCGGTCGCACGGTTCCAGACTGAAGCGCCTAGAACAGCTCGGCCACTCCGGCCGGCACGACCATTGTCCGAGTGTCCTGTGAATATCAGGAACCCGGTAAAATCAAAACTCCGACATCGCTGTGGGCGGAAAAATATCCTGCAAGAACGGGAAAAAATGACGACTGAAGAGAATCGTTCAAGTGACAGAAGTGCAACCCTTCCGCAAATTGCTGTAGATTTCAGTGCTGGGCATTCAAGAAGTGTCAGCTTATGAACCATTCAACGTAACATCATCGATATGGGCTTTCGGAGCCGAAGGTCCAGTCATGTACCCTTGAGGGCTGCACGACACAAAGATTTACGCCTTGAAAGGCATCTGCTGGGGCACTCTTCTATGTGGCACCAGAATAAGATAAGAGTATTAATAAATTAAAATGAAACTAGTGTACTATAAATAATGAATGTCTCTGATAGGCTCGATAATGTGGATCGCTGACTGTGCGCGACCACAGATCCAAAGATACTGAACTGCTAGTGTTGGAGTAAGGGAGCGCTGGGCGAACAGTGTTAGGTAGCTGTCTGGGAAGGAAAGATGATGGAGCAGGCAGTTTTTGTGGTATGCTGTGTGAAGCCACCAACAGTTAGATTAATGTAGGTATGTCAATATTGTTGAAAATGAAAACAGAAGTCTTCAGGCAAATAAGGTAAAGATGTTCAATAATTATGAATTCTGTTTTTGCCAGCGCGTTAGTATAGATGAGTTGGCTCATAAATTGTAATTGTTGAGTAACCCCAGAATGTACGTAAACTATTTCGAGAAAAAGACTGGTCAGAAATTTCATTTTTGTAATGCTTTTAAGATTTGTTAACAGAGCTATGTGTAATTTGATGATTGGCGTTTATGTTGGATAGATGAAGTTAGACAGTACTGTCTGTTCAAATCTCACTGTTTGTGAATCAGTTGTGAGTAATGTAGCTTCAATTGTCAGATGTTTCTGAAAGGCAAAACTTAACTTGCAACATAATTTTGCTAGAAAAACTGAGTGTTAGTAATTCACCATAATCAGTAACGCCTCCCAGTCCAGGTCATATAATTTTTAAAGAAGTTGAATTTTCTTAAATGTTCTCGTTTATTAGCAAAAAGAATTTCATGCGCATTTCAAATATTATGGCCAGCATTGCACACTGATGAGCCTGTAGCTAGAATTCATATTTTTTGTGAGAGACCAGAATGTATCGCATTCCACCGTTGCTGCTTTATAGGTAAGACAATTTAATTTATTTGTTATGTGCACAGGGACCAAAGTTATCCGTTTTGTATAGGGCCAGATGGCGCAGTGCCTAAGGGGCTGAATGTATTCTGCAATGACTATATTTCCTTATGGGTACTGGGAGTTACATTGCCCAATCGATTCGTGTGAAGTTTTGCTAACAATAACACAGAGTAATCACACCACTTGCAGTTACAACACGCCCAACGACAATTTGAGTTTTGTATCCATTCCACAGATCAGACTTTATTCAACGTAATCGTAATCTTTCTCATAATTTTATTACAGAAAGAACGTTATAGCCTCGCATGGGCACGTCAACACAGGAACTGGATTATTGATGACTGGAAATATGTTGCCTGGTTGGACGGGTCTCGTTTCAAATTGTTTCGAGTGGTTGGACGTGTACGGATATGGAGACAACCTCATGAATCCATGAACACTGCATGTCAGAAGGGGACTGTTCAAGCTAGTGAAGGCTCTATAATGATGTGAGGTGTGTGCAGTTGGAGTAATATGGGACTCCCGATACGTCTAGTTACGACTCTGACAAGTGACACATACGTAAGCATCCTATGTGATCACCTGCATCCATTCATATCCATTGGCCTTCTGAAGAACTTGGGCAATTCTAGCAGGACAATGCAACCCCCACACATCCAGAATTGCTGCAGAGTGGCTTCAGGAACACTCTTCCGAATATTTCAGCAAGACAATGCGACACCCCACCCATCCAAAATTGCTGCAGAGTGTTTCCAGCAACACTCTTCCGAATTTAAACACTTCCGCTGGCTACCAAACTCCACAGAGATGAACATTATTGGCCGGCCGCGGTGGCCGAGCGGTTCTAGGCGCTTCAGTCTGGAACTGCGCCGCTGCTACGGTCGCAGGTTCGAATCCTGCCTCGGGCATGAATGTGTGTGATGTCCTTAGGTTAGTTACATTTAAGTAGTTCTTGGTCTAGGGGACTGATGAAATGGTTCAAATGTCTCTGAGCACTATGGGATTTAAATTCTCAGGTCATCAGTCCCCTAGAACCTAGAACTATTTAAAACTAACTAACCTAAGGACATCACACACATCCATCCCCGAGGCAGGATTCGAACCTGCGACCGTAGCGGTCACGCGGTTCCAGACTGTAGTGCCTAGAATCGCTCGGCCACCCCGGCCGGCGGGACTGATGACCTCAGATATTAAGTCCCATAGTGCTTAGAGCCATTTGACCGTTTGATATGAGACGGCGCATAAATTAAAAGACAGAGTACAACATCCATTGTACCAGAGGAAGCCAAAGGGCTAATACAGTAAGGCAAGTAAACATTGCACTATATCCAACAAATAACTGAGGATGCTGGATGTGCTTCTATGAGATGATAAGGTTGTCACAGGACAGGAGTTCGTAGCGGACGGTGCTAGACTAGCCACAAGACTAAAGATGGTGAAAAAAAGCATTATTCCCGAAGAAACAATACTTACCACGTCAAATCGGAAGAAAGATACTGCATGAGGAATACGCGGCAGCCCTCCATTTTCATTCCGTTTCGTATAACATCAAGTGAATGGTATCCATAAAATTTATATCGTCTAGAATTTTTAAATCCTTATTAATATTTGTTGTACAGCTCCACAGCTGAGAGATCAGCATGTCAGACTGCTAGGAGCAGCAGCTGGGTTCGATTCCTGGTATTACGAAGAAACTTTCCTTAGTGGGAGGACGAGCCCCTCCGTTCCGTATCCGAGTGTTGCCACTGGCAGAAGTTGCCAAATGGATTCTCAGTGTCAATTTGCGGAGCTGTTATTAATATTGGACGATGTTCACAGCCATATCTAACAAAACTTAATGCAGAATTGAAAAAGAAAAATATATAAAATCCACTCATAGGCTATACCAACAGCTTGTATAAGGGGCGTTCAAAAAGAGACGAGATGGAGTCTGGAATATGCAAACCGGTGACAGGAGGGTAATACCTTGGCGTGTGTAATGAGATGTGGTTCCGACCATAGCGAGGAAGTTTACAGCCCGTCGTTAGAGGGCACGCATACACGTCACGTGACTATACAGAGCTAGCAGCAGCATGCATCAATCGTCCAACGCTGCCAGTCGCATTGCAAACGGTGACATGGAGGTGTCAACAGAAGGGCAAAGAGGTTCGTTTTCTGACAGCGGAATGAGTAGGAGGAACGGACATTTATCGACGAATTCACATGTGTACGGTGAACACTGCATGTCCCTGGCAAACGTCAAGGCGTGGCACAAGCGCTTCAGGGAAAGAAGAGTGTCGTTAGCCGATGACCACACCACACTGCATTACCGATGACGTCGTCCAACTGGTGGATGCACTCATTACCCAGGACCGCCGAGTGTTCGGATTGAGCGTCGGAAGTGTTCACACCATTATGAAGCAATGACAGCACATGTGCAAAGTGTGTGCCCAATGGGTACCCCACAGTCTTCAACCACACCAGGAAGCACGTCGAATGGCTCACTGTCTTTCCCATTTGCAGCGCTATGCTTGGGAATGGAATGTGTTCCTGGCACAAGCGGTGGCTGGAGATGAGTGTCATCACTTCGAACCAGAATCGACAAAGTCTCCAGTGGAAGCATCCAGGGTCACCACCACCGAAAAAAGTCAAGGCTATCCACACGAGTGCTGGAAAGGTTATGCTGACGTTCTACGACCAAGATGGCCCCCTTCTGATTCACCTCCAGAAGCACAGGACAACAGTGAATGCCCAACGTTACTCGCAAACCTTGACCACCCTTCGCCAAGCTATCATATCAAAACGACCAGGCAATTTCACTCGTGAGGTCATTCATCTCCACGACAATGCAAAGCCTCATATGGACAACACAGTCGAGGCACTCCTGCAGAAATTCAAATGGGGGGTTCTCGGCCACAATCCATACATTTTTGGTCCCCTTAAAAAGGCTCTCAGGGGCAAATGATTCACCTCGGACGACGACGTCCAACTGTATGTGCGGAACTGTTTAACATTGCAGTCCTGTGAATTTTATGAGACAGCTATTCACCGCCTTGTGTCACAGTGGGACAAGTGTCTCAACAACCAGGGTCAGTACTTCTAACATACAGCTGCTGGTCTCTGTAATTATGCCTCTGGCTCGTTTCTTTTTGAACGCCCCTTGTAATAAAAACTGTCACATAACAGACGGTAACAACACTAATGAAATATGTTATAAATGATTATACTACATTATACAATGGCACACTGGTTAAAACATTGCTTAAACATTTAAAAATAAATGAATGAAGACACATGTATCAACACACACACACACACACACACACACACACACACACACACACACACATACACACATGCTCGTGGTCTAGTGGCTAGCGTTGCTGCCTCTGGATCATGGGGTCCCAGGTTCGATTCCCGGGCGGATTGGGGATTATCTCTGCCCGGGGACTGGGTGTTTGTGTTGTCTTCATCATTTCATCATCATCCGTGACAGTGGCTAGAATGGATTGTATAAAAATTAGACTGTGTAAAAATTGGGTCTTTGTATGGGCGCTGATGACTGCGCAGTTGAGCGCCCCACTAACCAAACATCATCACACACAAACACGCAAGCACACACACACACACACACACACACACACACACACACACACACATACACACACACACACACACACAGCTATTCACTAAAATGAGATGAAAGGAGATTTTATGCCTCTGTCTGCAAGAGTGGAACATGTTACAATGTCAAACACAACGAGGCAAATGGTAGCTAATCACAAATTTTCAGAATTAAACAAAATGTAATTCCTTAACATTCCAGCTATCTCCATAAACACATAATGATGTCGCAGATCACAGATTGTGGTCATATAATGATGGTCTTACAAAGATGATCTCTCTAGACACTAAAGTAATTATTACAAAGGGCAAAAAGTGTCTTTAAGCCTGATTTTTCACTCTGGGACAATTTCTAAAGCGTGTTTCCATTTTCATATCTCAGTAAAATATAACCTACTGATGATGGCACAAATGTCCCGGAACATATAGGACAATAAGAAGATCTTTTGTTTACATAAGCAGGTGGAAACCTATTCCCATAAGTATCAAAAATATCAGATGGAAAATGGTGACAACCGCGATGACTGGCTTCAATTATTGTTTCATTTTACTGAAAGATAATTTTTTACAGAAGGTTCATACTATTTATTGACGGTCATGGAGCAGTTAAGAGGTTTTAATTATTGTGAAACACTTACAGTGTTGCATTTGCTGCCACTACCAATCAGTAGAAGTATGTAAGTATATTCTCTGTAGAATAAGAACTTCCGCGTGCATATTGGCTTCTTTGAGAATAATTTTCGCTTCAGGTATTTGAGAAATATTTTGAGGTATAGTTTCAGATATGGTAATACGAATGGCTAGCTAATTCCGTAGTTTTTAAAATTCAACATTCGAAAATAAAATTAGTATATGTAAAGTCAGTTCCAAAAACTCAAAGAGGGAAAGTTTATTTTTTTTTATTTTTTACATGATTCTGCTGAATGACAGGTATTGCATCATTAATTCCTGTATTGATGAATAGGTCGGCAACATCTAGAGATATGATTCAATACTTCTGACGTGTGCGTATCGAGATATTTTGGGTAAGCTGCTTCAACTTGGACCTCTTTCGCAAACCGAGAGGGCGCCCCGCTGCTGATAGTCGGTGAGAGGGACAGAAGGGACCAGTCTCCTAACTGCCAGGTGAGTGCGTAGGTTTTGCAGGAAAGAGGAGAGTTCTAACTTTGAAAGGCAGCACATTATCCTGTTTTAATTCGGCCACGAAAGTGTTCTCACGAGGTTTATGTTTGGCAAGGCTGTGTGACAGTTTTCGCCATCATTTAATGGAAGTTCATGGTGGGCTGCTGTCTGCTGTCTTGCATAATAATTGATTGTTGTCGAAGGCGAGTGAACTTGCTAGCTCCCGCGGAAGTTCGGCCGTTTCATCATTGATATGTTTCGTTTATTCAAACCTCGAGGGGAGCGCCAACCGAAACCTGTGTGTGTTTTGGGAGATCTGAATGTGCCTGTAACTACCGCACTGCTTGGGTGGTATTTTGCTATGTATGGCTTTTCGCACTTGCGCTGTTCAGCCAAAAGGGCCATCCAGTACTTAGTTATTCATGGTTGAGTTATGTAGATGGTTTAGGAATATTAAAGATGCAAAACTTTTTTTACTGTAAATGATATGTAATTATTTTTAAGGTGGTGCTTCATATGTGGTAACATTGTTTTTCTTCTGTTGTCTAGGTGCAAAACGTAACTGTACATAATCTACCTCAGTGGAACTATATCGACGACCGATTACAACCAGTACCCAAGACATTGGTCAACTTCTGGTCAAAATTTTTAAGCGAAGCCTCGGCGTTCTTCTTCAACGTAAAATATGGGTTGTAATTTAACCTGCCTCATTGGAAGTCTCCCTGTACTGATTTTAATTCCATGGGAGGGTTCAGTGTTTGTTCTAATCATTGGGGCCTGTAAAACAGATTTTGATATTACAAAGATTAATTTGGTCTTTGAGATCCTTTGATGCTAACTATATTATTATTGACGCCTTTTTATATTTTGTTAAATACATTGTCAAATTTGGTCTTTGGTGTTTCTTAAGGTTTTTGAGGCGAAGGTATCCTTTTATTGGCTTCTGTAAAGTATTTTGTTAGTAAAAACTTCCGATTATTGGAACTCTCCCTTAAACAATTTTGATTTTAAATTCTATACTTAAACACGTGGTGCTTTAAAAATGAAAATGAGGTTAAGCTGACACTTAAGCCATAGCGCTTTAAATATTGGTTTGGGCGTTACCTTTCATTGGCCCATCTTTTTACATATTAAAAACATTTAATGTATGGTCGACAGTCTGATAACAATTTGCATCTATTGTTCCTGATCTATATTAACGACATAGAAGAAGATCTCAGTAGACGTCTTAGATTGTTTGCAGATGATGCTGTCATTTACCGTCTCGTGAAGTCATGAGATGACCAAAACGAATTGCAGAATGGTTTCGAAAAGTGGCAATTGAGCCTGAATATGGAAAAGTGTGAAGTTATTCACGTGATTAGTAAAATAAATCCGCAAAATTTCGATTACGTGGTACGTCAGACAAATCTGAAGGCTGTGAATTCAACTAAATACTTAGGAATTACTACTACTACTACTACTACTACTACGTGATCAAGACCAGAAGACCGCACCCATCTACAAGTTTCCTCCTCCACTGTATTCTGTCCGTTGCTGCTATCGGCTTCACATCTATTGACACTTGGTTTAAATGTTCATGGAGTCCATCCCTCCAACGCTTCTTGGGTCTCCCTGGCGGTCTCTTTCCTGTAGGTGTGAAATCCAGGAGCTTCCGAGGCCACCTGTGATCCTCCATCCGGGCCACATGGCCGGCCCACGGCATTCGTTTGGCGTTGACAGTTCCTGCTATGTTGGACTGCTAGTATAGTTCCTCGAACTCTTGGTTGTATCTGATCCTCCATTCCCCTGTATCTGCATCCAGAACCGGACCGAAGATCTTCCGAAGCACTCTTCTCTCAAAATCGAGGGATTACAATTGCAAATAACCTAAATTGGAAAGATCACATAGATAATGTTGTGGGTAGAGCAAACCAAAGACTACGATTCATGGGCAGAACACTTAGAAGGTGCAACAGGACCACGAAAGAGACTGCTTACACCACGTTTATCCGCCATATTCTGGAGTATTGCTGTACGGTATGGGATCCGCATCGAGTGGGACTGACGGATGACATCGGAAAAGTACAAAGAAGGGCAGCTCGTTTTGTACTATCGCGAAATATGGGAGATAGTGCCAGAGACATGATACGTGAATTGGAGTGGCAATCGTTAAAACAAAGGCGTTTTTCGTTGCGACGGAATCTTCTCACGAAATTTCATTCTGCTCCGATTGGGAAAACATTCTGTCGGCACCCACCTACATAGGGGGAAATGATCATCACGATAATATAAGGGCTCGCACAGAAAAAGTTTTGTGCTTGTTTCTCCCGCAAGCCGTTCGAGAGTGGAACGGTAGAGAGACAGCTTGAAGGTGGTTCATTGAACCCCCTGCCAGGCACTTTATTATGAATAGCAGAGTAATCACGTAGATGTAGTTATGCATTTGTTTAACTGAATAAATAAATGTGCTCAGTATACCAGCGGGTGCCTTATGTAAACCGTCGGTGTTAACAAAATTTTGAAATTTCGTTAAGGCTGGGCTTAACCGCTTACCACTTCCCAGATCGCCGCATCCTATACCATTTCAGTGCACTACCAGTACGCATCTTATGCTGAGCATTGGCAAGTTACCAGCTGCTTCTTCCTGAGTATATCGCACAGTGATTTAATAGAAGGACCGTTAATAAAGCTAAATTGCCAATAGATATTATATGGTAATAAAACAATGAAATTCAAAGTAATCATGTAATCGCGACGGTTGGTACAAATGTAGGAACGGTTTTCCAATTTTGTCCAATAGTACAACAGCTCGCATTATGTTAGAAGAACACTAAATGAAATCGAAGTAAGTTTTGCTCAAAGGCCTGTGGAGGGACTTTCACCTCCTGAGTAAAATAAATGCACCAGTTACGCAGTACTACTATATTTTCTGCAATTTCTTCACAACAGTAGAAGCGTTCAGACAACAAACGGTAAAAACTGGACGTTCCCGCCCCGGCACGTGCTTGAATAGAGACAGTAAATAACAGACTCATCGTTAAGTAATACATTTAGCGGGCCGTAATGCTATAGCAGAACGAGCTGCTACCAATGTCTTCATATCAAGCCCGGCGATAGCTACTGGTCCGTATTATTCTCTCTCCCGAGCACGCACCTCTGAGGAAGGAGCAAACAGATTGAAACGCTTGTTTGTATTGCGCCACTGTGCATTACCGCGCGAAGCACCCGTGTCCAGCGATTAGCGATGGGATCCGCGATAGGGCGCAGCGAGAGCCACTGCCAGGCGTTTAAGCAGGGGCACACGTACACTGGCCCGGCCAGGTCGTTTCGGTAAATTGGCTGACGCTGTCCATCTCTGATTAATGGGGATAACAGCTGCCGATAATACTCCTTCGCCCGGCTTCTTGGAGCCGGAGCGGCAATTAGGTCGCCGACGCCAAGTACCGGGGTTCGACTCCCCGCGGGCACGTTCCCACGGCGCCCAGCGGCGGCGCCCTCGCGTGTTCCCGCTCGGTGCGAACACGCCGAATAATGGGTTGTGGAGCAAATATAATCACCACCAGACTAATGGCTAACAGTCGCCGCGGAGGCAATACGGTGGCGGATAGTTACCCAAATTGCACACCGTCCCGTGGCAACCAGTACCTCCCTAGTGCTCGGCACCAGATGACTGCGTTTCCAGCGTCCAGCCCACTATCTCGTGGCCAACTTACCACAGCTCGTCAACTCCCCTGTTTTTCTGCGTCCATTCTCTTTTTTTTAAAGACGTGATGATCTGCAATGTGCGTATGCCGAAAGCAATTCGCTGTCACATACCTAACGACTAAGGTTGTGTAATAGGCATCGAATCAATCGTCAAAGGCAGGTACAGTAAGACAAGGTCGAGAAGCTGTTTTAAAACGTACTGGGTAGATGTTATAGTTGAAGCAGTGAATATCAATGTCTCATTGAAAAATGATACCTATTCTTTTTCCTCGTCTTGAGGAGAGATCGTGCTCAGTGGTGCGGATTGTATTATGAATTTGACTGTTACCAGCTGTTTTTGTTAGAGGAAAAAGTGTGAACAAATTGCTAGATTAACGTTAAATATACATTTCATGTGAGGACCAAAGCACATGCTAAATTTCAGAGCGTGAGAGTTTAAAATAAATTGGCGCCACACCAGTAAAATATAATTTCGTGTTGGTGTCCATTTATTTTACCAGATATTGAGTATCTGTGAATTTAATCATCCAGTCCCATCCAAGCATGCTTCCTAAAGAATTTAAGGAAATATCAGAGGTTGGACGGAATGACAGAGACGTCGAATTACTTATTTTCTTCTAATATCTGACTTCATTATGAGCCGATAAATTTCCATCTTGGCATCTCCTCGCTTCACTGAGAACGTCTGATGTGCTAAGGCTCCAGCGATCGTAGGTTGCTGTAAAATATCCCAGGTGAGCAAGCAAATGGCACATCCCTGGTTAACGGACATTGTTCACTACATCTCAGTAAATATTTATCTCGTAATTACTTTCTGTACCGACATTAACTGAAGGTGGAAAAAACCATTTTGTTCTGATTTTGTGTTCGGTAAGTTTATTCTTCTGTAGTTACGGCAATCTCTCACACCACCTCTTTTATGGATTGGAATGACAATTGCTCTCCGCCATCTTCGTAGTGGAGTTTCTTCTCTCCAGACTCTGTTCATAAGGCTCAGTAATCATTCCTGTATTCTCTTGTCAGTGAAATTAAAATATTTCAGTATTAATGTCAACCTCGTCGCCGGCCACGGTGGCCGAGCGGTTCTAGGCGCTTCAGTTTGGAACCGCGCGACCGCTACCGTCGCAGGTGCGAATCCTGCTTCGGGCATGGGTGTGGGTGATGTCCTTAGGTTAGTTAGTTTTAAGTAGTTCTAAGTTCTAGGGGACTGATGACATCAGATGTTAAATCCCATTGTGCTCAGAGCCATTTTGAGCCATCATCCTCGTCAGCGAATCTGATAATTTTACTGGATGTCAGCACTCATTCTAATTCTTAACAGCGGATTTCATCTTGTGTGTTAGTGTGTGTTAGGTATATGTTTTAGCCAGGTCTCTTTATTTAGCACGTCAATGTCTGAGTCACTTCTTTGTTTAATTACATAATGATTTTGAATTTGGAGGGTGTCGGTCAGTTACGTATATTTCCAGGTAGTTGATGAAAGGGTCCCAACGCGTTCTGTGGCCTTTTGAAGTTTCTGTTTTATCTATTGATCTTTTTCTTTCATAGTCAACAAAGTTACCTACTTTCTTCATTGCAAAATGCCGCTTACAAGCATTTCCCTTCGATAATTCTCTTGATGTCCTCGTCCCAGAACCACAATCATTGTTTTCTACCTCTTCATTATCATTTGCTGCTTCTTTCAAAATTCTAGTCAAGTTTTCCCATTCTACTTCAAAACATTCCCCTACTTCATACTTCCTTTGGAGTTCTTTCAATTTTCTCTGACGCATCCATGTAATACTTTCACTTTGTAAGAACTCCACTTTAGAATGCAGTGGATTTGACTTACGTGCCATTCTCCTTATGTTGTCCATCAGCCATAGGGATGTAAATCTTGCTGCATCTACCAGACGGTGATGATTCGATTCAGTTTCATACCTCGTGTCAAATATCTCGCCATTCCAGGACGGAGACTGGAGAGATTAATTTGTGTGACATATAATTCTATTCTCTTTTACCAAGAATCGAGAGGTCATGTTAAACATTTAACAAGTACACGGACCGGCGATTATATTCGCAGTTCTTATAGCTTTACTGAAGCCTCTCTACGCTGAAATCGAATAGAAAAGTTTCCTCGCTCCCTGGACCTGAACGCTGATGTGGAAAACTGTTTTATGATGTCTTGCTGTTTGACAAGACAGTGTACTTATTGCATCTGTACATTATTTGAGGTGACTGTCGCTGCAGTTGTAAGGTTCGTTCGCCACTGCGCTTTTGGTCACCTTGATTTCCACACGCTACACTGATCAGCACTGTTTGTGCTATGGTACGCCACAAAATAGAAAATATTTAAAGGCTACACAGTAATTACCAGACGTGTTTCGTTAAATTTCATTCACTTATAACAAAGAGATACAACAGTGTGTATGAAAACGTGTTGGACGATCCAGTGTAGACCAAAGTATGAACAGCAATCTTCTTTAAACATACGATAGAACTAAATAAACTCTATCACAGCGTTTCGGTTAGGTAGCGCCGGTAAAAAATACAATATGCAGATCAGAAACATACAGGTCGACTTGTGTTGTTTTTTTTTTTTTAATTTCTCCCTCGGGTGACGGCATATGAAGCTATAAAAACTAAACTCCATCCGAAAAAGCCTCTAATGGTCCAACGGTAGCGACTAACTTCCGTGTCTTCCTCAGCCGACATGCTTCGCTGAACGTGGATGTGGAGGGTCAGGTGGTCAGCACAACGCTCTCTCGGCCATTACCGGTGCCAGTCATCGTCACCGCCCCGCTACTACTTCGTCAAGAAGGTCCTCAATTGGCCTCACAAGGGGTGAGTGCACCCCGGTTACCAACCGTGCTCGGCGGACTCGGACGGTGACCCATCCAAGTGCTAGCCAAGACCGACAGTGATTAACTTTGGTGATCTGACGAGAACCGGTGTTACCGCTACTGCAAGGCCGTTGGCATATGAAACTATAAATTCAATAAATATCGCGAGCAACTGTCCTACTTAATATTCGTGGAATAATACTGTAACACAGGGCTTAACAACTGGCCGGTTTTGAGCACGAGTACTCGCGTCTGCTCAGGCAAGTGCTCGCGAGCAGCTGCAAGGTCGCGGAGTAGGGAGGGAGTGGAAATGCGTGCGCACATTTGAATGTCATCTCGCGTTCTTAGCACATTTAACTGACCATCTGAATGCTTTGAACATTTCACTACAAGGTAAAGATCTGCTCATTTCATAGATCGAATACGAGCTTTTAAAATGAAATTGACACTTTGGGTGAGTCAGCTGGAAACAGGAAACCTAGCTCATTTTCCTAAATTATCATCCATGCAAGATGTTCACAAAGACTGTGGACGTTATTCACGTAGTTTAGTTGATCAGCGCTTTCAAGATCTGACACCACTAGACAGTGATTTTGATCTGTTCTCCTCTCTATATTCACCGAATATTGAAGAGATTCGTCCTGAGCTGCAGCAAGAAATTATTGACCTGCAGTGTGACAAAGAATACAGAGACAAATTTCAGAACAAGAAAAACATTTTGGAATTCTGCAGACACTTCCCTCAGGATAGATTTCCTCGTTTGCACAAACTGGCGGCTACAATAATATCAATGTTCGGTTCCACATATGTTTGTGAACAACTGTTCTCTGCAATGAAATGTAACAAGACGCACCTGAGAAACGCATTGTCTGATCGAAATTTAAACTGCACGCTACACCTAAAATGCACAAGAATAATTACTCCGAACACAGGCGTAATTGTAAAGGGCAAAAAGTACAAGGTAACCGAGAATCTCACACTTCAGTGACACCTTTTATTGTGTAACAGTTCACAAATTAATGCGAATGTAGTGGCATACACTAAGCTAATAAAATTATGTGGCATGTGTACATTCTCCTTTATTTGTTTCATTTGTCGCAGTAATAATTCGTGAGTGATATCCCTGCAGGTGGCCGCGGATTTACATTGACTGGCGGCAACCGTTGTGTGCCCCACGTGACTCTCCCCACTCTCCGCTCTGGTCCGGTAGTGGGGGTAGCGTGCTCGCGTTGCTCCTTGCTCGCGCCTTGCTGCTCACAGCTTGCTCCGCGAGCACGTATGTTGTGAAGCCCTGCTGTAACACAACGGGATGGTCGACCTAAAGTAAATAATGTAAATGACGAGTAATCAACTAGTGATCTGAACTCGTTGTGTTAGTCTCAGTTAACTTAAATGTGTTAGTAAGCAGTGATTAATGGCACGCTCACGATTCTGTGCCACATGAATGAAATTAAATTTAATGTCCACCACTAAGTTAAGAAGGCTGAACTCATATAGCCTCCCTGTTTCTGTACTAGGACGCAAAAAGCTGTATGAAGAACATTATAGGAACGCCACTCTCTGACACAGACTATAGTTACCACAAGCATACAGTACCAACGTTGTTGAATTATAACTTTGTGTGGACCCAGCAATGCATTTAGATTCTCGAAATACGCTGTGTAACGCGTCGAAAGGAAACTTTGTAGTATAAGCCCTGTCACTCTAGCAACAACTAATCCCTTCTTCCCAATATCGAACTTAGTAACCGCACATTCTAACAGTCTAATTCTCTTAGGTTCTGAGTACTAAAAAATTGATAAAATACTCCAAGTACGTAGTGTTTTTATGACATTGCCAGTACAGTTTACTATTTCATATTTTCCTTCTAAGAGGAAAGTAGTAAGATGGTACTAGATACCTGGTTTGACGAATGTTCTTCTCAAGTTTACCTAACGGCAGTGCACTAAAAACCTTGGTGTTGTTGTTGTGGTCTTCAGTCCTGAGACTGGTTTGATGCAGCTCTCCATGCTACTCTATCCTGTGCAAGCTTCTTCATCTCCCAGTACCTACTGCAACCTACATCCTTCTGAATCTGCTTAGTGTATTCATCTCTTGGTCTCCCTCTACGATTTTTACCCTCCACGCTGCCCTCCAGTGCTAAATTTGTGATACCTTGATGCCTCAAAACATGTCCTACCAACCGATCCCTTCTTCTAGTCAAGTTGTGCCACAAACTTCTCTTCTCCCCAATCCTATTCAATATCTCCTCATTAGTTACGTGATCTACCCACCTTATCTTCAGCATTCTTCTGTAGCACCACATTTCGAAAGCTTCTATTCTCTTCTTGTCCAAACTGGTTATCGGCCATGTTTCACTTCCATACATGGCTACACTCCATACAAATACTTTCAGAAAACACTTCCTGACACTTAAATCTATACTCGATGATAACAAATTTCTCTTCTTCAGAAACGCTTTCCTTGCCATTGCCAGTCTACATTTTATATCCTCTCTACTTCGACCATCATCGGTTATTTTGCTCCCCAAATATCAAAACTCCTTTACTATTTTAAGTGTCTCATTTCCTAATCTAATACCCTCAACATCACCCGACTTAATTCGACTACATTCCATTATCCTTGTTTTGCTCTTGTTGATGTTCATCTTATATCCTCCTTTCAAGACACTGTCCATTCCGTTCAACTGCTTTTCCAAGTCCTTTGCTGTCTCTGACATAATTACAATGTCATCGGCGAACCTCAAAGTTTTTACTTCTTCTCCATGAATTTTAATACCTACTCCGAATTTTTCTTTTGTTTCCTTTACTGCTTGCTCAATATACAGATTGAATAACATCGGGGAGAGGCTACAACCCTGTCTCACTCCTTTCCCAACCACTGCTTCCCTTTCATGCCCCTCGACTCTTATAACTGCCATCTGGTTTCTGTACAAATTGTAAATAGCCTTCCGCTCCCTGTATTTTACCCCTGCCACCTTCAGAATTTGAAAGAGAGTATTCCAGTTAACATTGTCAAAAGCTTTCTCTAAGCCTACAAACGCTAGAAACGTAGGTTTGCCTTTTCTTAATCTAGCTTCTAAGATAAGTCGTAAGGTTAGTATTGCCTCACGTGTTCCAACTAAAAACCTTACAGAATTATATTTATATCATTTCAAGCGTAACTACCATTTCCTTGATACAACTTGAGTACTCTTTTACAATTTATTTTTAGCGCGTTACATAATGTCGATAGCCTTACTTTTCAGATGCACGCCATTTCAAGAAGATAGCAGCTTCAAGTGTGAAGGGAGAATATTTTCTGGGTATTGGGTTTTCCGAAAGCCTAGTGCATTAGTTTTTAGGCTTACGCTTTCGCGTAAATAGAGTATATCTTGACGTTACACCCGGAAATTAATTGAACTTGTATTCCGTGTAAGATACCTCTTATAAACTGATAACTAAATTGTCAAAATTGTTTTACTCTGCCAAAGCAAAATTCATCTCGTTCAAATCTATATATTTATGTGTGTTTACTGTATAAAACTAGCGACGCTGTCTTTTGTTCTGCGAAATTTTCATTAGGGAAGCAAAGATCTGCCTATTGTGAAGTCACCGGTGTAGCATTTGCGTTTCTTTAGAAGCAAGTACAGGGTGTTACACAATGTTTTGATGGTTTCAGACTTCAATAACACAAACTAAATGCGAAACAAAGTTGAACGTTTGAATGGTGGCTACACTGAGCCACAGCGCCAGAGATCGCACTAGAGAGTATTGTTCCGCCGCCTCCACTGGCAGTGATTATTGAGATGTCGTAGTGGGCAGTGCTTGTCGAGGACTCGTAGTAGTCAGTTCCTGTCGAGAGGTCGTGGTGGAGTGTGCTTGTCGAGATGTTGTAATAAGGAGTGCTTGTTCCATGTTTTATGCAATTGTTTGATGGGCTAGACAGCAGATGTTGTTCGAATGGAAATACTGTAATAATCAGAGTGCTTTTCGTCAATATATATGAAGGTAAAATATTCCGTGTTGTTTTTCATTATTTCAGTGTCTTAAATAATGCGTCATTACAGGTTCAGTCAACAAAGCATCTGGCTTGAGTTCTTGGATTAGAGTGTAATTCTGGTTCTCTTGAGTAATTATGGTATTTTTATTTTCTTTAATTAATTCAGTATAAATGATATTTAAAATTTCTTGTGTTATTGAAGAAGAACCGTGCCAGATGCGTACGTTGAGTCATACTTCCACACACAGAACAGTTACACTTGTGCTTTGGTTTCGTAGGTTTTATAGTTGCTGGGGACTTAATTAATTAATTGTGTTAATGAAAATTTCCATTTCATTCTTTGTTGTTGTTCTATGCAGTCAGATTGCGTAATAATACTAGTCAGGGCCAACCGTTTACGAGACTTCGTAATCGGACAGACAGCTACTAAATCAAAAAACTAAAAGTATTTGCATTTTATTTTAATTAAGCCCCCATGCACGTGGCGACCGCTGCTTGGATCGTCCCTTGGAATTCTTCTGATTGTAGAAATAGTAGACAGTAGGATTGTTGTAGTAATTTGTAGTTTAGTAATTGTAGTCTATATTGCATGTGTAGATTTGGTAATTATTCTTCAAATGGTATTTTTTTTGCAAAATTTCATTTCTGTTGTCTTGTCTACGGGTTTGACAATTAGTGCAATTATTTCAATTGTTCGATTAATCGTGTTTGAGGGAAACATTTCGTGTGAATGGTATTGTTGGAGATAAAGTGTCATTGTGTGTAATTTTCATATAGTGACGAGTTTTGTATATTTTGTAAATGATTACGCGATCAATGAAAAAGGCAAAAATGATGAATAGTGAGAATGACGAAATTGTTGACATGGCGAACTCGCCAACACAGGAGAACGGTATGTTGAATAATGAAGTGGAAAACAATGTAATAAGTCGGGAAAATAGTCCGGAACCATTTCAAAATTTTTCTCAATCAGGAAATTCAAAGAATACGAGGTTAACGATAGAGGATTCTGAAATAGTATTGAACACAGATAGCTTTACAGCTATGACGAAGGAAACTGGTTTTGCGGGAAATGTTAGGGGCGAAAGGAGTTTCGAATCAGTTACTATGGAGCAGTTGATGAGTGCTATATTAAAAATGGAAACACGGTTAGGATCTGAATTAAAAACAATGACACGGTTATGCTCAAAAATAGGAACAATTATAACCGAGATGAAAGCAGTGGGATCACAGTTACGATCTGAATTAGAAACTGATATGGGAACAATGGAAACACAGTTAGGCTCACGAACAGGGACATGTTTCAAATACATGAAAGACGAATCGAATAAAGAAATTAGAGAAGAAGTACAACCGATTTTGAAGGCTCGCAATAATATCCTAATTTCAACAGAAATCAGACAAGAGGAACAGGGCAGGAACCAGGAAAAAAAAAGATCGCGTGATAGTTCAAAAATTTTCAGAGTTAAATTTACAACGTGCGCACGATAAGGAAGAAGTATTTGAAAGAATCGAGGAATCCGTACCAAATGACTTAACGCAACAGTGTGAACAGGCAACTACTAAATGTGACAATACCGAAACCCGAGTCGCGACACTTACGGAAGACGTAAACTTATTGGAAAGAGTTGAGGAGATTTCAGATAAACTGACAAGTATTAGTTTAAATAGGGACAGAGATTCAGATGATACAGCTCCATTGCCATTTGCAGAAACCGAAGAATACCAGAACATAAATAAGCATGTTGAATATCAGGGAAAATTTAATGAACGCGTTAAAAGGGAATTTGAGGCATTACGAAAGCAAGTCAAACAAATCGAAGGCGAAATTGTAGGAAAAGATAGCAAAAGAAATTTGGAATCACAGATAGCAGAAGGGTTTGAAGAAAATAATTTATTTCATTTACGAGAAGCAACAAGAGAGCGCCAGGCGCGCGAACTTGACAATAATCAACATTGGGACTGGAACAGACGTGGTAGGTCTTTGTCGCCACGAGGCGAAAACGTTGACTATAAACACTTCTTGACTGTTCGGAAGATTAAGATATTCCGCAATTCTAAGAATGACATACATCCATGTTCATGGTTAGATCAATTTACGTACGCACTTCCACCAAATTTGCCTCTAAGTCACAAACTGAAATTTATGTGCAGCTATTAAAGTCCTCAGGGGATTCACTATACTAAGAGAATATGTGCCGTAGCGTTCACAGGGCCCCGAGCTGTAGTGGTGCTATTTCCCTTTTAGTTTTCTGCACCGCTGCCTACTCTTATACTATTCTTTGCATCTATAAAAAACAACTCTTCGACTATCCATCTATCTAGACAGTAGGTAAAGATTAACCGGATATGACGATTTTACCCAAAAGTGACTTTGGAAATTACCGTTTGGACTTACTATATTTTCTGCAGCATTCATTCGTAGTTTAAACGAAATTTTACCTGTTTATCTTCGTGACAATATTACTTCATATGTTGACGATATTCTTATTGCTAAACGTTCTTGGAGTGAACACAACAAAAATTTGGATTCATTATTACATATCTTTGCAAGAGTTGGCATTACAGTGAACTTGGAAAAATCTGAATTTGGTCGTTCTCAGGTGAAATTTCTCGGTCACATTATTTCTACAGAAGGTATTCTTCCTGATCCAGAGAAACTAGACGTTATTCGCAATTATGCTGTTCCTTCCACAAAACGTGCTGTTCGTAGTTTCCTTGGTGTCTGTAATTTTCTTAGACGCTTTGTTAGATTGGATGATTTGGCCACACCTCGTTTACACATTTCAGTTATGCGCACTTTGGTCCCAGAAAATGCTTTCATAAATTACGAGAAAATTGCTACTTCAGTAATATGGAAAAACGTATTCGATCTGTTCTTGCCAAATGCAAATTATGTCAAAAGGCTAAGCCGCCAACTGTTTCTCACAGAGCACCGTTGTTTCCTATCGTTCCAGCGAAATTAAAGGACATGGCTGCAGTCGATTTGTTCGGTCCAGTGGTTCGTTCTACTAATGGTTTTGCATACATTTTCGTAGCAGTGGAATTGACATCAAAATATGTGTGTTTTACACCTTTACGCAAGGCAACAGCTCCTTCAGTATCTAACGCTTTCATCAAACATTTTCTTAAAGAAGTTGGTCATGTTGATAAGGTTATATCAGACAATGGATCACAGTTTCGCTCTAAAATTTGGCTTCGTACTCTACGGCGTCGTAAGATTAAACCAATTTTTATTTCACTTTTTCACCCTCAATCTAATGCTTCAGAGAGATGGATGAAGGAAATCAATAAATTGTGCCGTCTTTATTGTCATCAGAATCACAGAACTTGGGATCAGTATCTTCATATTTTTCAAAACATTCTGAATGAACTTCCTAATGATTCAACTTCTTTACCGCCTCTATTGATATTAAAAAATAAAGCACCGACAAATCGCATTTCTGAAATCGTTCCTTTTCCGCCTTCACGGAAACTGCGGCATTCTGAAGTTGTCAACCTGGCTCTACAAAATATTGCGTCTGCGGCTGCTAGAAGAGAGAAATCAGCTAAACGTCCTGGTCGTTTAAAAACTTTTTCAGTTGGTCAGAAGGTATTAATTAAGTCCCACCGTGTGTCTCACAAAGGAAAAGGCTTATGTCGCAAATTTTTTCTGCTTTATAACGGTCCATATAGAATTCGCAAAATTATTCATGATAACACTGTTGAAGTAGAAACTCTTAAATCTCGACGCTCCAAGGGAATACATCACATATCGAACGTTAAAATTTTTGTGGAATGACATACTTTTGAGAACCTAATTGCCGGCCGAAGTGGCCGTGCGGTTAAAGGCGCTGCAGTCTGGAACCGCCAGACCGCTACGGTCGCAGGTTCGAATCCTGCCTCGGGCATGGATGTTTGTGATGTCCTTAGGTTAGTTAGGTTTAACTAGTTCTAAGTTCTAGGGGACTAATGACCTCAGAAGTTGAGTCCCATAGTGCTCAGAGCCATTTGAACCATTTTTGAAACTAACAGTTATACGTAAACCCACGGAGAATACAAGGATACCGCGCTGTGTTTTGGCGGCGGCACAGACTCAAAGCAACAGTGAAGTCTGCGTGCCGCACAAAGCAGTCGTTGACCGCAAACAATCACCTCCTACGTCACGCGCCTACAGCTGATCGAGCGCTCAGTGCGAATGCACTGACAGCCGTAAACAAATATACAGTCTAATTTCTCCGATTAAATTCAGTATAAAGCTAGAGTGACTTGATAAATTATGTTATTAACGTTCAGTATTTTTCAGGATATGGTTGTATAAAATATTTAAGAACTTCAGGTAAATTCTGTGTGTGTCCGACGTTAAGAGGACTTGCTATCGAGAAATTTTCAGGAAGAATGTAATTTCGCAGAAGAAACTAATAAACTAAAAAGGTAACTGTTAATTGAGTTTATTTTTCAGGTAATATAATTCCACCTAGGTACGTACTTTAGACGTAATTTGCTGCTCGCGATTACGTGATTCATACTTTGTGCTAATTTCATGTTCTATGAATTTACTTGTGAAGCGACGTGCTTGTGCACATTTGCTGATTTTGACAATTATTGATTAATGAACAGTGTTATTACTTGTGTATATTATGCATCGCTTGGCTGCTATGCCTTTTCACTGATGTCATATTTTTTTTATTATGTGCCTGCTGTGCTTATTTATTTAAATTGTAATTGTCAACTGATTAATTGTGCTGACTGTGGTTATGTATGTAAGTTGTACTTTGTGATTTATCTGTTTGCGCCTTCATGTTTACTTATTAAGATTACATATGAACATTTATTTGCTTATGCTGATATGATGCTAATGACTTGTTTATTACGTAAGATATATGTTTGCTGCTTTGCGTATGGATTACATATTTACACATTTCTGTTTGTTGTCATAGCTATTCTTTAATTTGCTATATATAGAAATGCTGATATGAGGTGTACGTACATGGAGTTTCGGTCACACTATGGTGTTAATTACAGATTGTTTGCTTGGCAGAGCCTCGTTGTAGGGATTGTGCTGCATCCACTTGTTGACATTCTGTTCTCTACTGGTATATTTACTCGCTATTGCATGTTTTGCTTACGCTCAGTGCCTGATATTTTTAAGATAAGAAAATGAACTGCTATAATTCGACGAACGATATTAGTACGAGAAACTTCATAGAAGCCACATGAGCTGGAGGTTTTATGGAAGCTGTATAAATTTATGCTAATAGGAAGGAAGCCAACGACATGACATACCAACACTAGGTTAGACCATTGACAGTTATTACACTGCATTTTTCGTGAGTAATTTAAAAAGGAAGTGACACTTGACACAAGAAATACTCCACATGTTTGCTTCTGTTTGCCATAATTTTTGAAGTGGTGTACACACTGAAATATCACGATCATTAGAGGTCATGTATGCATTTCTTTTATTTGATGATGGACAAGGTAACCAAAATCCATCTTATACTTCGTAATGAGTAGAAGATTTGGGTCAGATGGATTACACAGAAGTTGTGTGTTGAAAGTGTGTCTTCGGATTGTATGAAATCATGAGGTTTGCATTAGGATTTTATCTGTACTTGTTCGAGGAGACTGACTGGAGGAAATTTATGGAAGTGAAACGATATTGGCGATAAGGTTTATATGTATCAACGTATTGAAGAGGTATTATTGAGGTATTGAGAATATGTGATGCTGATGATTATTGGAGTTTTGATGGATAAGAGGTAAAGTAAGTGAGAAGTTGATGATTATTGGAGTTTTAGTGGACAAGAGATAAGGTAAATGATATTGATGATAAGGTTTATATGTATCGACGAAAGAGGTATTATTGAAGTATTGAGATTATGTGATGCTGATGATTATTGGAGTTCTGGTGGATAAGAGGTGAAGTAAGTGAGGAGCATATTTTTTTTGTTGGTCTATATGGAACAAGGAGGATGAAGATGGCAGACTTGAACACTCAAGTAGAAGGAAGATTGTCTACACACACACTTTGTTAAATCACTAAGCAGTATACATTTTTCTTTTTTTTTTGAAGAGAGGAAGTAATTGCATATCTTGGCTCACTGACAGTTGTTCAGCAACCGTACATTTTGATCTGGCTTGGCAAACATTGGTCTTGACATGATGACTATGACGTTGACTAACTATTATTGACTGTTATACATTGCTGCCACTACTACTTGATACACATGATGAACATAAAATTTTGACAGAATTGCATTTACACAGTTAACACTATTCAACTACACAGGAGCACTAAATGTGGATGAAAGATGAGTGAGTGTGTTTTGTGTGTTTTCCTTTTATAATCCCAGAGAAGTGATCCCAACCTATCTCCTAAATATTATTTTACTTGTTTGTTGTGGCTTGCACTGACACCCATAAATATTATAGGTTTACTGCTATTTGTGTATTGTAATAGTTAATACGACAACTACCTGATATCATTTGTGCGTTTATTATGATTTGTATGTTTAGTGTAAGAGCATTGATAATAATTTTGTTAATTGTGTGTGCACTCAAACTATTGTTCATGACTGAACTGTCTCATTAGTGATAGTGAATATTATGGACTGTTACCTGCACTTGTTCAACATAATGGGTGCCACTTGGAAATGTTTAATTTGTGCTAATGAACTTTGAGTAACTGACTGATTAGTGATAGGGAATATTATGGACTGTTACTTGCACTTTTTCTACATGATTCGTGCCACTAGGACATGTTTAATTTCTGCTGATGAACAGTGTGATTAGTGAAAGTGAATATTATGGACTGCGGTCAGCACCTGTTCAACATTGCTGGGTGCCACTGGTGGACTGCTTCTACTGAAATGATGTCACTTGTTGCTATCTGCACCTGCTCAACATTACTGGGTGCCACTGATGGACTACTTCTACTGAAATGATGTTACTTGTTGGTGTCTGCACCTGTTTAACATTGCTGGGTGCCACTGATGGACTGCTTCTACTGAAAAGATGTCACCTATTGATATCTGCACCTGTTCAACATTGCTGGTGCCACTGATGGAACTGCTTATACTGAAATGGTGTTACTTGTTGCTGTCTGCACCTGCTCAACATTGCTGGGTGCCACTGATGGACTGTTTCTACTGAAAAGATGTCACCTGTTGATATCTGCACCTGCTCAACATTGCTGGGTGCCACTGATGGACTGCTTCTATTCAAATAATGTTACTTGTTGGTATTTGCACCTGTTGACCATTGCTGGGTGCTACTGCTGGAACTGTCAACTGCTTATTCTTGAGCTATGGAAAGCGTTTATGTGAACATTTGTATAAACTGATTTTTTGTGTATTACTGTTTGTGAAAAACTATGAGACTCTTACCTGCACATATTCGTCATTGCTGACGCTATTGATTGAACTGTTTAACCACATAATACTTGTGTAAACTATTATGTAAAGTCACATGTATGAAAGAATTTGTATTGCTTACTGTATTTTATATATTAGGTTATTGAAAGGTCAGTGCAAAGCCAAAATTTTATCTAGTTATATGATATTTACGCATTAATATTATCTTTTATTTTTGTCTGTATTTTTTTGATGAATTTGGTGGTATTTTCACCACCAATGCTGGCAAAAATACCATCAAATTCTAGCCCGTGGAGGAAGGGCATATGAAAGGTGGCTACACTGAGCCACAGCGCCAGAGATCGCGCTAGAGAGTATTGTTCCGCCGCCTCCACTGGCAGTGATTATTGAGATGTCGTAGTGGGCAGTGCTTGTCGAGGACTCGTAGTAGTCAGTTCCTGTCGAGAGGTCGTGGTGGAGTGTGCTTGTCGAGATGTTGTAATAAGGAGTGCTTGTTCCATGTTTTATGCAGTTGTTTGATGGGCTAGACAGCAGATGTTGTTCGAATGGAAATACTGTAATAATCAGAGTGCTTTTCGTCAATATATATGAAGGTAAAATATTCCGTGTTGTTTTTCATTATTTCAGTGTCTTAAATAATGCGTCATTACAGGTTCAGTCAACAAAGCATCTGGCTTGAGTTCTTGGATTAGAGTGTAATTCTGATTCTCTTGAGTAATTATGGTATTTTTATTTTCTTTAATTAATTCAGTATAAATGATATTTAAAATTTCTTGTGTTATTGAAGAAGAACCGTGCCAGATGCGTACGTTGAGTCATACTTCCACACACAGAACAGTTACACTTGTGCTTTGGTTTCGTAGGTTTTATAGTTGCTGGGGACTTAATTAATTAATTGTGTTAATGAAAATTTCCATTTCATTCTTTGTTGTTGTTCTATGCAGTCAGATTGCGTAATAATACTAGTCAGGGCCAATCGTTTACGAGACTTCGTAATCGGACAGACAGCTACTAAATCAAAAAACTAAAAGTATTTGCATTTTATTTTAATTAAGCCCCCATGCACGTTTTGCTCAAGGAATCACAGTTCCGCGCGGCTCCCCCCGTCGGATGTTCGAGTCCTCCCTCGGGCATGGATTGGAGTGTTTGGGGGAGGAGACCAGACAGCAAGGTCATCGGTCTCATCGGATTAGGGAATGACGGGGAAGGAAGCCGGCCGTGCCCTTTCAAAGGAACCATCCCGGCATTTGCCTGGAGCGATGTTAGGGAAATCACGGAAAACCTAAATCAGGGTGGCCGGACGCGGATTGAACAGTCGTCCTACCGAATGCGAGTCCAGTGTGCTATCCACTGCGCCAGCTCGCTCGGTCCCTCGGGCATGGGTGGGTGTGTTGTACATAGCGTTAAGTTAGTTTAAGTTAAATTAAGTACTGTGTAAGCTTAGGGACCGATGACCTCAGCAGTTTGGTCCCATAAGATGTTGCCACAACTTTACTTTTACAACTTCACAACTTTGTATTACAGTTATTCGAGTTTACTTATGAAATAATAAGTTGGACAAATGACGAGCATTCGTGGCTCCACAATACTCGAGGCGTCTCACCCAGTTTTTGGACACATCTTTCGTAACGGCTGCAGGAATCAGGAAAATATATAATTCATATCCTACGCATGTCCCGTCTAGGCGTAGGGTAATACGGCTCATGATTATTTGACGAGGTGTACCTCACAAATTATAGCTTCGCCTGTACCATAGTGGACTCATGCTACATTATTAGCCTTATAATCCTTGTTACAGCCTTACGTTACAATATCATCTACAGGTGTTCGACAGTCACATTGATAAATTTAGGTAATTTCACCTAGACATTTGGTGACATTATGTTTTAGATTATTATTCAACACAGGAACTTATACTATGCATAAATAAAATGTTTTATTTTTATGTTAGTTACCGTGCCGGCTGGAGTGTCCGAGCGGTTCTAGGCGCTACAGTCCGAAACCGCGCGACCGCTACGGTCGCAGATTCGAATCCTGTCTCGGGCATGGATGTGTGTGATGTCCTTAGGTTAGTTAGATTTAAGTAGTTCTAAGTTCTAGGGGACTGATGACCTCAGATGTTAAGTCCCATAGTGCTCAGAACCATTTGAACAATTTTTTTGTTAGTTACTCTAAGTTAGTTGCTGTGTAGGTAAGAAACCTCTGCCACTAGTTAGCGACAAGGAAAATCATCGCATCGTATTTGGAGTGCCTCGTTTATAAAAGTGGTTTTTATCGGTGAAGTTTGGAAATATTTTTAATAAATATGCAGGTAACTGAGAAATCATGAGATTCGTGGAATATTCTACGTTAAGATCATATTAAGAAAAAAATTTATAGATTGTATGATGTCATCTAGACATTATATGACGTGTAGTCTTGGAGGTTGTTCATTGTGTAATTTTTCGGTATGGTATGAGTTGAAATGTTAGGTCAGGATATTGTGATTGTACAACATTTCTCCTACGGTAGTGATTTGTAATTTAATGACTCCAGGGCGGAATAATAGAAAATGATGTTATACTAAAAAACCTAACATATAAATGACTGAAACGTCCAGAAAATTCTGGTTTAGAAATAAAACTAAGAATTCATGTGGCCCGTCTTATAGTATAGTGGTTATTTATTTTTAAAATTTTTTCGTACCGAACTTGTGATGTGTAGTGACAACAAAACGCAAAAATTAATTTATTTTTTTCTAGATTGCTTTTAAATACTATAAATATGGCATGTAGATAGCAGAAAAATATTTTTCTGTTCTTTCTTCCTATCATTCGTTCTTAATCACTCTTTTGGAAATTTACTTTCACTCTACCATTACACCCTTTTCAATCTGTTTATGTTTTTTATAATTTCTTTTTCTTATGGTACTCTTACATTTTCTTTAATCAGAAGGAAGAGCGACTATCAACATGAGAAAAATGACGACGTCTGGAACTAAATTAATCTTTTAAACACGCATATATTCTTCATTCATCACATGCGAATTCAGTGATATGACGCTGTGTACGAGTCCCAGTTTTCCAACAATGTTATAAGAAATCTATTCTGAGACTTTGGCCCTGTGCTTAACAGAACAAAGCAAAGCTCTTCCTCTTCATGTATTGGCGTCTAAACTAGCACTTTCCCGCAGATGTGTTACAGAAGAATTGGTCAGTCGCACAGATTTCACTTAGGTGCAAAGTAACACGGGACGTGACACAAATTAATTGTTGCATCATATACACTACAAATCGGTAAAACGTTTGGGTATCTTGTCTCTTTAAGGCTCCTACAGTTGTATTTCAATTCATGAGTTCGAGCATTAGTTATCTAAGGTTTGCAAAACATTATCTGCACTTGAGTCGTCCCACGAACTTAATACTACACCACACATCCAACGACCACAATGAGAAACCACTACTCCTCACGAGAGCGTCCTGTACAGGACCAGAAGTGCCAGTATCTGGAATAGAATCGGAGCCAATGCCGATACCTAATAACATAACTCCTTAAGGATTAAATCATCCTATTTAGGCTCGGAGAATACCTTAGTGTCGAACAAGATCCCAAATTATGTTCAATACTTTGTCGTAATTGAACACCAACTCATAAAATTAGCCCTGGAACCGCAGCTAACTCTTTCTGAAAATTATTTTATTGCCCAAATAACAAAACTCATTTATGACTTTAAGTCTCTCGTTTCCTAATGTAATTCCCTCAGCATCACTTGATTTTCTTCTTATAGCCTCCTTCAAGACAGTGTCCATTCTGTTCAGCTGCTCTTCCAAGTCCTTTGCTGTCTCTGATAGAATTACCGTGACATCGGCAGACCTCAAAGTTTCTTTCCTCTTCTCTCTAAACTTTACTTCCTTCTCGAAATTTTTATTTTGGTTTCCTTTACTGCTTGCCCAGTGTACAGTTCAAATAATATCGAGGATATGCTACAACTCTGAGTCACTCCCTTCTCAATCACTTCTTCCTTTTCATGTCTGTTTTCTGTACAAGCTGTAAATAGTTCTTCGCTTTCTGTAGTTTACCTCTGCTACCTTTAGAATTCAAAGAGAGTATTCCTTACAACACTGTCAAAAGCTTTTTCTGAGTCTACAAATGCTGTAAACGTGGGTTTGCCTTTGCTTAACCCATGTTCTATGAGACGTCGTGATCTGACAAATACTTTTTGCAGTATTATATCTCCCATCTGATCTCTGTTTCCGTTCTTTTCCCTTACTATAATATTGCCTGCAAGTTCATCTCATTGTGGAGATCGTATATACATCCCTTCAATATTCCAGCTTTCCCTCGTTTGCTTAGGACTGGTTTTCCATCTGAACACTTGATATTAATACAGCTGCCTCTCTTTCCTCCAAAGGACTCTTTAATTTTCCTGTAGGCAGTATCTGTCTTTCCCCTAGCGATATATCTTTCTAAATCCTTATATTTGTTCTCTACCACTATTTCTTGGACTTTTTCACTTTCTCTCCATCGGAAATTCAGACGTTGGCATTCGTTTTCGCCTGCTTTTCTACACTTTCTCAGTTCATCAATTAAGTTCAATAACCCCTTTGTTATCCAAATATTTCTTCCAGGTCTTGTCTTTTTATTTATTGATCCTATGCTGCTTCATTATTTCATCTCTCAAAGCTACGTCTTCTACTGTATTCCTTTCCCCTGTTGTAGTCAGTCGTTCCTTAATGCTTCCTCTGAAACTCTCAACAACTTCTGGTCCTTAATTGCATACCCTTATGCAATTTCGTTAGTTTTACTGTGCAGTTCATAACCAATAAATAGTGATCAAAGTCCACAACTGCTCCTTGAAATGTCTTAAAGTACAAAAACTTGATCCGAAATCTCTGTCGTAGAATTACATAGTCAATCTGAAACCTTCCGGGGTCTCCAGATCTCTTCCATATGTATAACCTTCTTTCATGATGCTTCAACCAAGTCTTAGCGATGATTAAATTATACCCTGCGCAAAATTCCACCAGGCAGCTTTTAGTTCCCCATCACAATTAGATTTTCATCTCCTGTACCTATCTGAATAATTTCTTTTATCTCATCACACATTTATTCAATTTCTTCATCAGCTGCGGAGCAAGTTGGCATATAAACGTGGTGGGTGTGGGCTTCATTACTATTTTTGCTACGACAATTCGTTCACTATGCTTTTCATATTCCTGTTTCCTTATTCATCATTAAACCTACTCCTGCATTAGCACTATTTGGTATTTGTATTTATAACCCTGTATTCACACGACCCGAAGTCCTGTTCCTGCTGGAACAGGACTTCATTGATTCCCACTATATTTAACTTCAACCTACACATTTCAGTTTTTAAATTCAGTAACCCACCTGTATGATTAAGGAATCTAATATTCTACGCTTCGATCCGTAGAACGCGAAATTTGTTTCCCCTGATGACAACATCCTCCAGCGTAATCCTTGCCCGGACATCCGAATGGGCGACTATTTTACCTCAAGAGATGCCATTATTATTTAACCACACGGTAGAGCTGCAAGCCCTCCGGAAAAATTGCAGCTGTAGTTTTCCTTGTAGTGCCCCTTCTTAGGTTACATTGGTGTCGGTAAAGGTGTCATGTAGAATAATTACATCTAGCAGAAGACCGACTGTCATTCTACAGTTTTCAAGCTGATACTACATTTTACAAAAAAATCTAAAATTGCCGAATACACCCACTGATAATTGACGCTGCCTGATAATAAATAAGCAGTTTTTTCCATGCGCATAAGACTTAGAACTCCAGACTGCCTCTTATTTATTGAACATAATTAGACCTTCTTTGGTATTCGATTAAAAGTGGTTTGTTTCGGGAGCCGGGGAGGGGGGGGGGGGGTAGGGGGAACTTTGGAGGCCTTTACGACCAGTAGCAACTTGAATCACGAATAATAAAATAGGTACTCGATTAAATTATCCAAATAGCTGGAAACAACGGCTCCTATTCGCCATTCTTCAGAAATACAGGAAACAAATCGATATGTCCCCTTTAGACTGACCTTTAGCGTACTAGCCAGATATGCTACCTTCTATACCGTACGTTCATTCGTAGGTGATTGCTCAGTTGAGTCTTACAAGAGGAGACCCAAAAAAATGAACAGCACGTTTATGAAATTCCTTGATTTTCAAAGTGTGTCCATTGGAACTATGTATGCATTCTAAAGTTCCACTCATTGATAAAATCAGTTCTTAAAGCCTGAAACTACCTCCAAAGATTTTTGTTTCACTTCTTCTACTGACTAAACCCTTCCCATTTCTGAAGATAGTAACTGTTCTCGAAAGAACAGAAACTACTGATGACCGTGCAACTTCTCTAGAATAAATGTTAATCAACTGAAATCCTCAGCTGACGACAGGCGTTGTTGACATACCTTGATGGGGACAGCTGAAAATGTGTGCCCCGACCGGGACTCGAACCCGGGATCTCCTGCTCACGTGGCACACGCTGTATCCATCTGAGCCACCGAGGACACAGATCAATAGCGCGACTGCAGGGACTTATCCCTTGCACGCTTCCCGCGAGACCCACATTCCCAACTGTCTACAATCTACATACATAATGTTCCTAATAGATACTTTGCCCATCCGCTCATTACTCGCGAGCACTAAGGTTACGATTCCCGTAAGAGTTAGGGCAACCTGTGCGTATTCGCACAGACGAAGGTCAATGGCCGGGTAGCCATTCAACTATACAGGGTCAGTCACCTAACATTACCGCTGGATATATTTCGTAAACCACATCAAATACTGACGAATCGATTCCACAGACCGAAAGTGAGGAGAGGCGCTAGTGTAATTGGTTAATACAAACCATACAAAAATGTACGGAAGTACGTTTTTTAACACAAACCTACTTTTTTTTTAAATGGAACCACTTTAGTTTTGTTAGCACATCTGAACATATAAACAAATACGTAATCAGTGCCGTTTGTTGCATTGTAAAATGTTAATTACATCCGGAGATATTGTAACCTAAAGTTGACGCTTGAGTACCACTCCTCCAGTGTTCGATCGTGTGTATCGGAGAGCACCGAATTCCGTAGGGATCCAAAGGGAACGGTGATGGACCTTATGTACAGAAGAGACTGGAACAGCACATTACGTCCACATGCTAACACCTTTTTATTGGTCTTTTTCACTGACGCACATGTACATTACCATGAGGGTTGAGGTACACGTACACACGTGGTTTCCGTTTTCAATTACGGAGTGGAATAGAGTTTGTCCCGACATGTCAGGCCAATAGATGTTCAATGTGGTGGCCATCATTTGCTGCACACAATTGCAATCTCTGGCGTAATGAATGTCGTACACGCCGCAGTACATCTGGAGTAATGTCGCTGCAGGCTGCCACAATACGTTGTTTCATATCCTCTGGGGTTGTAGGCACATCACGGTACACATTCTCCTTTAACGTACCCCGCAGAAAGAAGTCCAGAGGTGTAAGATCAGGAGAACGGGCTGGCCAATTTATGCGTCCTCCACGCCCTATGAAACGCCCGTCGAACATCCTGTCAAGGGTCAGCCTAGTGTTAATTGCGGAATGTGCAGGTGCACCATCATGCTGATACCACATACGTCGGCGCGTTTCCAGTGGGGCATTTTCGAGCAACGTTGGCAGATCATTCTGTAGAAACGCGATGTATGTTGCAGCTGTTTGGGCCCCTGCAATGAAGTGAGGACCAATGAGATGGTCGGCAATGATTCCGCACCATACATTTACAGTCCACGGTCGCTGTCGCTCTACCTGTCTGAGCCAGCGAGGATTGTCCACGGACCAGTAATGCATGTTCCGTAGATTCACTGCCCCGTGGTTTGTGAAACCCGCTTCATCGGTAAACAGGTAGAACTGAAACGCATTCTCTGTTAATGCCCATTGACAGAATTGCACTCGATGATTAAAGTCATCACCATGTAATTGCTGATGTAGCGACACATGAAACGGGTGAAAGCGGTGACCTTTGGATCCCTACGTCATTCGGTGCACTCCGATACACACGATCGAACACTGGAGGAGTGGTACTCAAGCGTCAACTTTAGGTTACAATATCTCCGGATTTTGCATTTTACAATGCAACAAACGGCACTGATTACGTATTTGTTTATATGTTCAGATGTGCTAACAAAACTAACGTGGTTCCATTTAAAAAAAACGTAGGTTTGTGTTAAAAAACATACTTCCGTGCATTTTTGTATGGTTTGTATTAAACAATTACACTAGCCCCTCTCCTCACGTTCGGTCTGTGGAATCGGTTCGACGGAATTTGATGTGGTTTACGAAATATATCCAGCGGTAACGTTAGGTAACTCCCCCTGTGTATGTAGATAGTAACTCTTCTAGAAAGAACAAATATCTTTCGACAACGGTTACCATCTTCTTACACAGTTAAATGGTGTGGGCACAGTTGCGTTCTTGTAAATCTGGAATCACGTATTGCACACGGAAGTCCTTATAACGTGCAGATGTAACGGTACACCTAACAGGTCCGCGAGGTGTCATCTCCTCGAAGTAAAACGGACCGAGGCTGAAGAAACCACACCACACGAACACATAATCTGAGTGCAGTCGATCTTCCTGTACAACATGAGGCGGAGGAGAATGACATATGTGACAGTTCTGTGCATTCGCGGCACCGTGCGGAGTAAAACGTGCCTCGTCCATCTACAGAATGTTCCCCGGCCACTTCTTCCATTTCCATGAGTGCCAAAACACGAATGGCAAAATCACGGTATTGTAGCCTACCTTGAAGCTTCATTTGGTTCACCTTCTGAATCTGGTAGAGATACAAGGTAAAATGTGCCTCTAAAATCTTCTGCACTTTTGACCAGGAGAGAGAGAACTCCTATGACACAGCTCGAACACTGGCTGCACAGTCAGGCATAATAGCAGCAGTTTAATCAACTGTTACAATGGGAATGGCAGATGTTGATAAAAATTTCTTCAGATTTCTTGACCATATTCTTCAGCTTATTTACTGACATGGATCCTCTTCGCTGCTGTTTCTGTTGTCAATATTCCCATGCACATTTTTTCTTCTGAATAACCATTGCGTTTCATATAAAAACTTTTAACCTTCTCAACTCTTTATAGCAACAGTTACTTCATAAAAGGAATGAACACGCGTAAGCCTGCGACGAAACAGCATAATTACGTCGGAACAGGAAACACTTCACATTCTGACTGCTTACAGCACCATATTTTAACTTGTGGCAGATTTTTTTTTATTTTTTTTTTTTTTTTTTACGTACTCCGCGAGCCCACCGATCAGTGAACAATCTACGGGGACCGAGCCAGGCGGCGCAGCTGTTATCACACTGGCCACGCATTCGGCAGGACGACGGTTCACACCCTCGTCCGGATATTCAGGCTTAGGTTTTTCCGTGATTTCTCTAAATCGCTCCAGAAAAATGCCGAGATGGTTTCTTTGAAAGGCCACTGCCAGTTTCCTTCTCAGTTTCCTGCATTATCCTTGATACCATCGGAGCTTGAGCTAAGACTATAATGCCCTTGATGTCGATTAGATGTTAAACCAAATCTTCCTTTCGTCCCATATCTACGATGTTTCACTTCCCTGCGATGTATACAACCATCACTGCAGCATTCGAAACACCGCACGATTAACTATAAGCACCCCGCGCGTCTAAACACCTACTTAACTAAGAATCTGTATTCGTGTATGTAGCAAAATATTTCATTAATAGAAGTTGTAAGGATACCGTGATCGATATCTTTGCGAGCGAGCTGCCTAGCGGCAGTTGCTAGCTGACGAGCCTTAGTTTCTAGAACTGTCTATAGACTGGCGCTTTTCCGACAACGCGAATCGGTAGCAAGTGTGCGAAGGCAGTAGTGCGGCAGAGTCTGTTGAGTGAACATCTATAATACGTAAAGTTTCTAGTAATGCATTCAGACTGGAGATGAGTATTTAATCGGAATAGCAATGTTGAATCGACGACGGCTGTTTTTAGAGCGAGTGATTCTCGAAATCTATTAGTTAAATCAAAGTGAATGATTGTGATACGGACAGGCGTGTTTATGTTGTGGAAGCTAAACATTCTACATTAAATAACGTCATCTTCCTTTCCAGAACAGCCTTACCATCATTCAAAATTAATTTTGTAGTACGTGACAAGAGATACGTGAACCAAAGTTACGTTGCAGTTTAATTTTCTCTTCGAATGTGGCTAAGCCCCTCTCTAACGTCTCATTGTAAATCCTTAAGAACACGGTTAGTTCGCATAAAATTAGAGGGAGAGAGTTTGCACAGTCATGAGCATATTCTCCATCTTCCTAGCATCATGAACAAGCAGGTGCTACTGCTTTTACTCTGCAATAGGAAATGACTTAACACCGTGAAAGTCCGAAGGTATGTTCTTGTGTACGGCTTTTCCAGTCCATTATTTCTATCCGTGAAGTCTCCAGATTAAATAAGACGTCCTCGTGTTGCCCTTCTCAAAGCTGCTTGCGGAGATTATGGCATTTAGTTTCATAAATTTACCGGCGCCTATAAAAGATTCTCCGAAGGCTGCGGCTGCGTCGGCGCCGATACTCGAATCTATCGACAATAAATTACAATCGACGTTCTCTCGGGCCTCGCCAGCCGGGCCGCCTGCCGAAATGATTAACGGGACCATAAATGAAAAAGACTCGGTAATTTGCATGCAGGATGCGTATAACGATATCTTAAAAGGGGAACGCCTTATATAAATATTTCAACAGGTGCAAACTCATTTAAATATTCATAATTCAATATGCGGACGATCCGAGCGCCGGCTACAGAGTGGGGGTGGCCATAAATAAGCCCTGCAGTAACAAGACAATCGTACAGCAGAAACAACACGAACATGTTGCTGTGCGGTGTTACTGGGTCGGGAAACGCGAGATGCGCCCTTGACTTCCTGGTTTCTCTTTTATTTAGAAAGAATGGCGCCGCGCCACAGTCCCTTATTATCTTGGTGTCGGAGGTTAGCGAAAACTTTGTAGCCTCGCTATCCCATCGCTGTAAATAATGCTGCGAGACATTTTGCATTCATAAACTAAATGCTCGTCATGGGCTCGGCCTGCTCGATGCTGGGAAGGGAGCATCGACATAGCACCTGCATTAACATAAATAGTCTGACGGATGTTATTGCCAGGCTATTACCATCAATGCAAGGGGAGCCATGTTAGTTTCTATGATTCGCAGATGAAATTTATTTTAGGACATAGTGGTGTCAAGAGTAACACCAAATTGAGACATGAATTGGTGATTAGTTTATGACGTCCTGTCGACAATTATTTGCATGGAATCATAGTCGTAACCCAAATAAAATACAAGATGTGTGATTACTGGTTTCGGTTGACTAGCAGCCATTCTCAGATCATGCTTACTAAAGAATCAGTGCTGGTCACAACACTGTCGTTACTATCATGCTTACTGAAGAATCGGTAAAGTACAATGTGTAGTGTCTTGGAAGCCTGCATACCCGGTTCGCTAGACAAACAACGAAACAACTCGTATTAATGAGTTTTATTACAAAAAGAAAATTACAATACTTAACTTTGGCAATTACACAGATGTGTCGCAAGCATAGGGCGACATACGAAATACTCAGTCTTTGCACTGACTGCTGATCTCTAATGGACAAAAGTATTTCCTGAACTGCTATCAATGAGCCTATCCAACTCCCCAATATTGCAGCTGCTGTCGAACTGACCATCATCAGTCGTTCACGGCGCTTATGTCCTCTTCACATAGGCGCCGCTGCTGTCGCGTTGTCGTCGTGGAGGGAGCTCCAGTCAGCGTGTGATTGGCTGATTTCTTCTCACACCCTTCTCTGCTTTGTCGTTCCCGACTGGCGTGCCTGCGCTTGACTTTACGTCATAACACAATGTGGCCACATAATTGTAGTGGCAACTTCTGCCACTGAATGTTTCAGGATGACCAAATGTAGTGGGAAGAGGTAGAAGGCACCGTATTAAGACTTGTCCAAGCCTTCCAAGTGATTTATTGTTTCCAGTCACAGCGCCCTCGTTCCTCTTGGTCTGCGTCACCGGGTCCCACAATGCTGAGGACACCACTTCACTGTCTTCAAAATGGCTTGGCGTGGAATGGCTGCCTCAGCAACCTGTGTACGCCCTGTGTGTCAGCCTTGTATGCCAGTGGAGTTGCAGCATCATCAGGATGCCGGCAGTCGACTCAGCGGTCGGCGTCCCTGCCGACTCATCTCCGTTCGGTGTGAGCCACAGGCGGCCAGCTACGTCCTTCTCGTCGGTGGGACTGAGATCGCGGCGACAGCAAGTGCCCACGATCCGGTGTCTGAATCTGTGGCCCTCGCCTTGGGATGCGTCCGCCCACGGTAGCGAGCTGTGAAGTGCCCTGCCACTAGCTGGCTACAGACCCTATGTCAGCCTCAGAGGGTCGAACCAGTGACCCGCCATGGACTGGAACGCTGGCGCCCCATCTGCTGCTGCATGTAGCTGGTGGTGTGACACACCCCGCCGTCCAGGAGAGCTGCCACACTTCAACGAATTTCATTAGAAACCTGCACATGTTCAAATGTGACTGTGTGACTCAGTTTTGCCATAAGGGCCGTTTCGCGTCACTTACTCATAACACACTAGGTTGGCCAGTGGGTCCCTTCTGGCTATGATTTGCGACATGCAAAACCGCTTTGTACACTCTTTCAGCAATTTGATGGCCCTGTGCCCTCTACTCTACTTTGCAACTGTTGGTATGTGTAGCTCACTGCAATCCGGCCCGCACCTGGCTGTAAATTGTGCTCATAATATTGCACAAAACTAATTTTCCCTATCCAAAACGGTGGTGCCGTTACATAATCGTTTCTACCAAGTGTAGCAGGAACTCAGGAAAAATTTTAATTAGGTACCCATTGTTTAGCAACCATTATCTGATGATGGTTAGTACTCAACCGAAATCGGCAATCAGCAAGTTGTAATTATATTTTATTGGGATCAACACTAATAAATTTTTAATAAATATTACAGAACGCTATATCTCCTTTACCCGACGATGTCGGGTCTTACAAATTGATATTATTTGCCTAATCTCATGTTAGTTGGCTGGTCTACAGATTTCACGCCATGAAATACGACTCAGTGTGGCAACAGTAACGTTTGTTTGCGAAAATTAGGATAGCACGGGCGTAAAGGTTAAGAATGCAACTTGAATTCCTGTGTTAAACACAGAGCAGAGAGCAGACAACTGGAAAGAGTACAGTGATGGCCTCTACGGGGGGGACATGCTTAATGACTTGATAAAAGAGTAAATGAGAGCAGATATGGAAGACATAGGAGAACCTGTGTAACAGTCAGAGTTTATCAGAGCTTTGGAATACAAATCGTCAAATAAGGCGTAATTGTTAGATAAAGTACCTACGAAATTTCTAAAATCATTGGGGGAAGTGGCAACTAAACGACTATTCAGACTGGTGTGTATAATGTATGAGACTGGAGACATCATCAGATTTTTTGAGACATCATGAAACTTGCGGAAAAAACATAATCCAAACAGTCCCGAAGGTGAGAAGGGCAAATAAGTGGAAACTATCACAGAGTCAGCTTGACAGGCCATGCGTCTAAGATGTTCTCAAGAATGTTATATAGAACAATAGAAAAGAAAATTGTGGGCCGATCAGATGATGATCAGTGTGGCTTTCGGAAAGCCGACAGAGAAGTAGTTCTAACGTGGCGATTAATAATGGAAGCAAGACAAGAAAATCAATTCACTTTCATGGGATTTTTCGGCCTAGAAAAAATGTTCGACACTGTAAAATGAAGCAAGATCGCAATTCAGAGAAAATGTGGAAGAATCCTTAGTAAAAGAAAGGTAATGTGAAATATGTACAAGAATCAAGAGGGAATCATAAGAATGAATGTCCGACGACGAAGTCTACGAATTATAAAGGCTGTATGACATGGCTATAGCTTTCGTCCCTCCCGTTGAATCTATACTTCGAATCAGCAACGATATAAATATAAGAAGGATTCAAGAGTGCTATTAAAATTCAGGGTGAAAGGATATCAGTGGGAAGATTCGCTAATGACGTTGCTATACTCAGTGGAAGTGAAGGAATTACAGGAAGTTTTGAATATAATGAACACTCTAATATGTACAGAATATGCTTTGCGAGTAACCGGAAAGAAGACGAAAATAATAAGTAGTGGGAACGAGATTAGTAATAAGCGTTACGTCAAAATTGTTGAGCAAAAAGTAGACGAAATTAAGGCAGTTTGTTAACTTGGAGGCAAAATAACACTGTCGGCCGAAGCAACTAGGCCTTAAAAAGCAGACCAGCACGGGCTGATGGGGCATTCGTGGCCAAAAGAAACCTGCTGGTATCAAGCATCACCCGTATCTTGAGGAAGAAACTTACGAAAATGTCCGTTTGGAGTATGCAGCAGTGCGGTCACGTTTATCGCCTACAGAAAAGTGTCCCATTCACCTTGCGGTATCTCTTCTTTTGCAGTCCATTCTACACCTAACGTATTAGAAAACGTATCACTTTTCCCTACTGGAGTGAAAGAAAAGTATTTGAATGAAAATTCTACTATACTCTGACTTCTTTGTTACAAAGTAACCACGAAGTCAGCGCTAGTCTGAAGTTACAATTTCGACACTCATGCGGAAACATACCCCTCCTTGTGTAGCCAATTAATGCTAGAGTATTTAACCGATCTCGTTAGCGCAAAGTATACAGAACGTATTGTCTCACTCTCTTCTAATACACAACGATCACTTCATACGTTCAGTTTTCGGTCATTATTTATATAATATTCCACTCGGATTTAGTTTTCATAAAAAGTCACCCTACACAGGCAAAATCCGGAACTTCGCGCGTTCGTCTTCCTCACTCATTCGCCGTTACTTCGTGGCAGCCCACGGACAAGTTTAGCTTAGTTCCAAGAAATTATTACATTTCTTCAAAGCTCCCAATACACAAAAGCTATTGCCATGATTTCTGAGCTCCGAATCTCTTCTAGACTCCACAAAGCAATTCACAAGCCCACAAAATACACGCGAAGGTACTTGTCTTCAGATTGGCTGAAAAACATCATAGCCAATATGTCAGTATTAAACCGTGCTATACTGTTTCTTTTACTACGAACCAGTCGCAGCAGTTACAAAAGTCACGAATATCAAAATATTCCTCTCTTTACCTAGCTGAATTGTCAAGTATGTTACCAGTTTCCCCTGTATCATAAACTGCTGAATTATTAATTACAAAATTCCCCCTGAGCTTATGACTGACCCATCCCGTCTACATACAGTTCTCACACCACCATACCTCATTAACAGACATGTTGTTGTTGTGGTCTTCAGTCCTGAGACTGGTTTGATGCAGCTCTCCATGCTACTCTATCCTGTGCAAGCTTCTTCATCTCCCAGTACTTACTGCAACCTACATCCTTCTGAATCTGCTTAGTGTATTCATCTCTTGGTCTCCCTCTACGATTTTTACCCTCCACGCTGCCCTCCAATGCTAAATTTGTGATTCCTTGATGCCTCAAAACATGTCCTACCAAGCGATCCCTTCTTTTTGTCAAGTTGTGCCACAAACTTCTCTTCTCCCCAATCCTATTCATTACCTCCTCATTAGTTACGTGATCTACCCACCTTATCTTCAGCATTCTTCTGTAGCACCACATTTCGAAAGCTGCTATTCTCTTCTTGTCCAAACTATTTATCGTCCATGTTTCACTTCCATACATGGCTATACTCCATACAAATACTTTCAGAAACGACTTCCTGACACTTAAATCTATACTCGATGTTAACAAATTTCTCTTCTTCAGAAACGATTTCCTTGCCATTGCCAGTCTACATTTTATATCCTCTCTACTTCGACCATCATCAGTTATTTTACTCCCTAAATAGCAAAACTCCTTTACTACTTTAAGTGTCTCATTTCCTAATCTAATTCCCTCAGCATCACCCGATTTAATTTGACTACATTCCATTATCCTCGTTTTGCTTTTGTTGATGTTCATCTTATATCCTCCTTTCAAGACACTGTCCATTCCGTTCAACAGCTCTTCCAAGTCCTTTGCTGCCTCTGACAGAATTACAATGTCATCGGCGAACCTCAAAGTTTTTACTTCTTCTCCATGAATTTTAATACCTACTCCGAATTTTTCTTTTGTTTCCTTTACTGCTTGCTCAATATACAGATTGAATAACATCGGGGAGAGGCTACAACCCTGTCTCACTCCTTTCCCAACCACTGCTTCCCTTTCATGCCCCTCGACTCTTATAACTGCCATCTGGTTTCTGTACAAATTGTAAATAGCCTTTCGCTCCCTGTATTTTACCCCTGCCACCTTCAGAATTTGAAAGAGAGTATTCTAGTTAATACTGTCAAAAGCTTTCTCTAAGTCCACAAATGCTAGATACGTAGGTTTGCCTTTTCTTAATCTTTCTTCTAAGATAAGTCGTAAGGTTAGTATTGCCTCACGTGTTCCAACATTTCTACGGAATCCAAACTGATCTTCCCCGAGGTCCGCTTCTACCAGTTTTTCCATTCGTCTGTAAAGAATTCGCGTTAGTATTTTGCAGCTGTGACTTATTAAACTGATAGTTCGGTAATTTTCACATCTGTCAACACCTGCTTTCTTTGGGATTGGAATTATTATATTCTTCTTGAAGTCTGAGGGTATTTCGCCTGTCTCATACATCTTGCTCACCAGATGGTAGAGTTTTGTCATGACTGGCTCTCCCAAGGCCATCAGTAGTTCTAATGGAATGTTGTCTACTCCCGGGGCCTTGTTTCGACTCAGGTCTTTCAGTGCTCTGTCAAACTCTTCACGCAGTATCTTATCTCCCATTTCGTCTCCACCTACATCCTCTTCCATTTCCATAATATTGTCCTCAAGAACATTGCCCCTGTATAGACCCTCTATATACTCCTTCCACCTTTCTGCTTTCCCTTCTTTGCTTAGAACTGGGTTGCCATCTGAGCTCTTGATATTCATACAAGTGGTTCTCTTCTCTCCAAAGGTCTCTTTAATTTTCCTGTAGGCGGTATCTATCTTACCCCTAGTGAGACAGGCCTCTACATCCTTACATTTGTCCTATAGCCATCCCTGCTTAGCCATTTTACACTTCCTGTCGATCTCATTTTTGAGACGTTTGTATTCCTTTTTGCCTGCTTCATTTACTGCATTTTTATATTTTCTCCTTTCATCAATTAAATTCAATATTTCTTCTGTTACCCAAGGATTTCTATTAGCCCTCGCCTTTTTACCTACTTGATCGTCTGCTGCCTTCACTACTTCATCCCTCAGAGCTACCCATTCCTCTTCTACAGTATTTCTTTCCCCCATTCCTGTCAATTGTTCCCTTATGCTCTCCCTGAAACTCTCTACAACCTCTGGTACTTTCACTTTATCCAGATCCCATCTCCTTAAATTCCCACCTTTTTGCAGTTTCTTCAGTTTCAATCTGCAGTTCATAACCAATAGATTGTGGTCAGAATCCACATCTGCCCCTGGAAATGTCTTACAATTTAAAACCTGGTTCCTAAATCTCTGTCTTACCATTATATAATCTATCTGATTCCTGTTAGTATCTCCAGGATTCTTCCAGGTATACAACCTTCTTTTATGATTCTTGAACCCAGTGTTAGCTATGATTAAGTTATGCTCTGTGCAAAATTCTACAAGGCGGCTTCCTCTTTCATTTCTTCCCCCCAATCCATATTCACCTACTATGTTTCCTTCTCTCCCTTTTCCTACTGACGAATTCCAGTCACCCATGACTATTAAATTTTCGTCTCCCTTCACTACCTGAATAATTTCTTTTATCTCGTCATACATTTCATCATTTTCTTCATCATCTGCAGAGCTAGTTGGCATATAAACTTGTACTACTGTAGTAGGCATGGGCTTTGTGTCTATCTTGGCCACAATAATGCGTTCACTATGCTGTTTGTAGTAGCTAACCCGCACTCCTATTTTTTTATTCATTATTAAACCTACTCCTGCATTACCCCTATTTGATTTTGTATTTATAACCCTGTAATCACCTGACCAAAAGTCTTGTTCCTCCTGCCACCGAACTTCACTAATTCCCACTATATCTAACTTTAACCTATCCATTTCCCTTTTTAAATTTTCTAACCTACCTACCCGATTAAGTGATCTGACATTCCACGCTCCGATCCGTAGAATGCCAGTTTTCTTTCTCCTGATAACGACGTCCTCTTGAGTAGTCCCCGCCCGGAGATCCGAATGGGGGACTATTTTACCTCCGGAATATTTTACCCAAGAGGACGCCATCATCATTTAATCATACAGTAAAGCTGCATGTCCTCGGGAAAAATTACGGCTGTAGTTTCCCCTTGCTTTCAGCCGTTCGCAGTACCAGCACAGCAAGGCCGTTTTGGTTAATGTTACAAGGCCAGATCAGTCAATCATCCAGACTGTTGCCCCTGCAACTACTGAAAAGGCTGCTGCCCCTCTTCAGGAACCACATGTTTGTCTGGCCTCTCAACAGATACCCCTCCGTTGTGGTTGCACCTACGGTACGGCCATCTGTATCGCTGAGGCACGCAAGCCTCCCCACCAACGGCAAGGTCCATGGTTCATGCGGGGGGATTAACAGACATAACAATATACATTTATAGTATTACCTCGCATTCACTGTTTCATTCATATTAATCACTACACGTACTATATCAGCAACAATTTATAGAAGTCATAATATTCACACAATATAACATTTAGTTTAAAAAATACATAGTTTTGACTAATTGGGATTTCTTCGTCTATGCGATAGTGGCTACATAGTTCGGCCTTTACTTCCCGGATAAACAGGTCTGCTTGATTGTAAGCGCCTGTCTGTAGCACTGGAACCATAACTCATCTCTGCATTAAGCTGCTCTCTTTCATTAACTGCTATAGGCGCTACGTAAAGGCGCTACGCCTCAAGCATCTCGTTGTATGGCACTGAATCGTGAACTGAAGGAAATTCGGAAGAGAAATCAAGCCTCTGAGATGTAGTGCTATAATAGATGCTGAAAATTAGATGGCTGGCCATCGTTCAGAGTTATTCCTCTATGCTGTAGAAAGAGTTAGTAAGGAAGAGCCACTTCAGTCTACATTTTATCTGCCAGACATTAAGTTCCCGTGGGTAGACGGTCAATGGGTCTTATAGCTGCATATTTTACCTCTTTCTGTACAAAAGTTTGATTCATTCAACGATAACGCATACAGGGTGGTGCACGAAATGTGTTACCAATTGTTTCTTTCACAATTTACGACGCACATTAGATATCCCCCTGGGATCTCTACAGCAGCACCAGCAGAGCTTGGAAAAATAAATAAGTTACGAAATGACGTGTAATTCACGATACTGCCGCTAGGAGACTAGTAAGCAGCAATGGCTGACAATGGAAGCAACGATCGGCTATTGTGTTACTTTTTCATCAAACGAAAAGCCTTGTTGTGACTCAGAGGCGTTTTCGACAACAGTTTAACGCACGATGGGTCCCTTGCAAGAAGACCATCCATAGGTTGTACGATAAATTTGTACAGGAAGGAACAGTATTGGAAGCGAAGCGACCTCGGCCTAAACCTGTTTGTTCGCCGGAGAATAATGAAGCGGTACGAGTTGCTGTACAGAAAAGTCCCGGGAAATCGTGTAGAAAGGCAGCAGTGCAACTGGGAATATCCAGACGCTCCGTTCAACACATTCTTAAAAGTGACGTCCATATGTACCCATACAAGACGACCTGTGCACAGAAGCTCACTGAAGAACACAAGCAGCAGAGACTACTGTTCGCTCAGTGGGCGGAGGATAGGGAAGAAACTCTCAACAACGTTTGGTTTTCAGACCAGACGCATTTTCATTTAGACGGTGTGGTAAACAAACAAAATGTACGTTTTTGGGCCACTGAAAACCCACAAGTGCTTCATGAACGACAACATTATGCTCCGAGGATTACAGCGTGGGCAGCAATTTCCAGTCACGGACTTATTGGACCCTTTTTCTTTGAAGAAACTGTGAACAGCGAGCGTTATTTAAGCATGCTTCGCAATAGCTTCATTCCACGGCTTCTTGCTCCTGCATTGCCCTTCAACACGCAGTGGTTCATGCAAGATGGAGCAAGGCCACATACTGCAGACACTGTGTCGGAGTTTTTACACGAGCATTTCGACATGCGGATCATTTCACTCAGGTTTCCAGGTCGCTTCAATGACGGACAAAATTGGCCCCCCTATAGTCCAGACCTCAATCCATGTGACTTTTTTCTTTTGGGGTTCCTAAAGGAAACAATTTTGCCGAAACGTCCACGTGATTTAATGGAGCTTAGAAGACTTATTCTTCAAGTTTGCAGTGAAATTACCGAAGACATGTGCCGTAGGGTAATCACTAACTTCAGTGTTCGTTTGGAGGAAGTTAGGAAACAAAATGGGGGATATATTGAGCATGTGCTGAGTTAGAACAAATTTCCATAGACGGCTCTTCGTTGTAGTATATGTTCCTTTCAGATTGTATTGACAACAAAGTTTATATTCAAAACAAAATGGTAACACATTTCCTTGTAGTACTGCACTTATTATTATATATGTTGCTCTCAAACTCATATTGATTGCTGATAACACATCTCATCAGTGAATAAATGTACTGTGAGGCTGTGGCCAACATTCCCAGCTTTCTTAAAGAGCTATCTGCACGATGTACATGTGTGACCTCAATACATAATTCTAATTAATTCTTTTGTGCAATGATTCTTACGTAACGGAGGAGTTACCCCAGAATATTACTCGATAAGGCATCAATGAATGAAAATATACAAGTTGGATTTACTTTCTGACTTGTATATCGCCAAAGACGGCAATTATTCTTACGACAAAGATAGCCAAACCTTAAAGCTTTAGCAAGTCTACTGCATGATTTTTCTAGTTCACTTTTCATCAATATGCTTACCTAAGAACTTTTTATTTTTTACGTTATTTATTGTTTCTTGTTTGTATACTACGTTAATTGAGGAGTGATATTTTTGACAGTACAAAACCGAGTAAACCTTTTTTCAGTTTTAAAGCTAACCCATTTGTGTGAAATCGCTCAATGAGTTTCGCAAAAACGTCATTTACTATTTGCTCTGTTGATGCTTTTTTGCTCGCTTGAAGTACAGTGCTTGTATCATCAGCAAGCAGAAGCAGTTCACCCCTCTTGACTCAAACAAAATGGCAGATCATTTACATAAAGCAAGAACAATAGTGGGTCAAAGATCAAACCGCCTGGGACTCCCTTTGTAATTTTTCCGCATACAGATGATGTGGCGTCTCTCTCTGTATTACTTGAACAGTCTTGGCAAATTTTTTGCATTCTGTTTCTTAAACACGAACTAAGCCAGGTGTTTACTGAACTATAACTTCCACAAAAACTCCTCTTATAGAATAATGTGAGTGATACAGACAAATGAATTCAATGAGTCACAGAAGATCCAAGTTGATGATATTTTTTCATTTAAATATTTAATTATGTGTCCTGAAAATTTATAAGTTGATGATTAGTTAGATTTCATAATCTCCAGCGGATCGATACAAAGCAGAAATGTAATTATGATTTCAGTTTGTTTAGGCAGTAACCCTTGTTTCATTAAAAATACCTTCAAAAGAATGGAAAAGCCTGTAATTCCCAATCACTAAAACGTTCAAGATTAAGCACCGAGTAATGTAAAAACCCGGAGAAAAAAAATATGTACGCTACAGTATGAAGTGGTTGCCGTCACCGTTCAAACAGGTCAACTTAGCGTCACTGGGTAGCTCTGCCATTGCGTTCACTGCACCCATACACAACGTATGGCCCGGCACTTCATCAGTAAATTTTTCCATGGTGCAATGTATTGCTGCCAACATAAACTAACACTGCCGGTAAAAGAAGCACAAGACAAAACTTTGTGGCACTGAATTAAGCTTGAGGGTGAAGAGGAAAATGGGTATTGTTGTCGTCGACAGCAAATACCATGAGTGAATGGAAAGGAGACACACTGCCCATACCGTCGACATTTGCTCTGTTGTGCACTATTTTCAGTGCAATACAGAAACAAAGCTCCCTGGGAAAAAAAAAAAAAAAAAAAAAAAAAAAAAAAAAAAAAAAAAAAAAAAAAACACCTTAAGAGTGCAATAACTCTGTAAAGAGGCGCCTCCATAACCGTCAATAATTATGAAACTGTTGCTGCTGCAGCATTTTTGTGTATCACCCAACCTCTCAATAACGTCCAACAAATGTTCGATGGAATTTACATCAGGTGATGTGGGCGGCCAAGTCAATTGCTCGACTTGTCCAGAACGTCCTTCGAAACAATCGAGAACAACTGTGGTCCGGTGACATGCCTGGGAACATCTGGGAACAAACGTCCATAAATGGTTGCAAATGGTCTCCAAATAGCCAAATATAACCATTTCCTGTCAATGATGTGTTCAGTTGAACCAGAGGACCTAGTCCACTCCATGTCTACAAAGGCCACACCGTAACGGAGTCACAACAAGATTTTACAGCAGCTCGTTCACAATTTGGGTCCATGTCTTCGTCGGGTCTGTGGCAAACTCGTACCCTAACATCAGCTCTTACCACCTGAAATTGGGACTCAACTGACCAGACCAAAGTTATCCGGTCGTCTAGGGTCCAACCGATGTAGTCACGGCCCCAGGAGAGGCTCTGCTACAATGTCATGTTGTTAGCAAAAGTATTCGCGACGGTTGTCTGCTGTCATAGCCCGTTAACGCCATATTTCTCCGCACTGTCCAAACGGATACGTTCGTCGTACGTCCCACATTGATTTCTGTGGTTGCCGTAAGCAGTGTTGCTTCTCTGTTAGGTTTGACAACTCTTCGAAAACCTTATTTCTATCGGGGATACGTAAAGGCCTTCAGCCATGCGTTCTCTGTTGTGAGAGCTAAAGCCTAAAAATTGGTATTCTCGGCACACTCTTGAGCTGTGGGTATCGAAATATGGAATTCGCTAAAGATTTTGGAAATGGAATGTCCCGTGTATCTAGCTCCAGCTACCATACCGTTTTAAGAGTCTGTTAATTCGCGTCGTGTGGCCATAATCACGTCGGAAATATTTCACATGAATCACGCGACTACAAATGACAGCTCCACCTATGCACTGCCATCTTATGACTTGTGTACGCTGTACCACCGCCATCTGTAACTTACACATCGCTTTCTCATGACTTCTGTGACTTCAGTGTGTTCGTTGAAGCAGCAGATTTTACTCAAAAACTCAGATACCCTGAAAACAACTATACTATACTGGATCATTTTTATACGTACGTCGAACTAAATCCATACAGCCTGCTACTCAGTTTTGTATTAGCAGTACTGAAAGAAAAGAGGCTTATCAAGGCAATGTTCGTATGTCGTTTGCTTACAGAATCTACGTTCTCTAGCATACCCACGGTTTACATCAACGCCATGCTGTCACAAACCGACGCGTAGCAGTTTGAAGATCTCTGCACTATAAAACTTCTAACGAGCTCTGTTATCATTGTTCAAGGCTTCATAGGAGCTTTTTGCCTTTATATGCCACGTTTCAGATAGTAGTGGCTTGTCTGCCCATTCTCAATACATCTTACAGCTCAATTTTGAATTTCGGAAATGGCACACGTACATAATCACGCTTGTCCACGTGAACTCTTAATTTAGGACACTTGTAACAAAATGAAGTATGTAGACGCTTTCGTCCAGTTATTATGGTCAGTGTAATGGTGCAAGTTCCATCTGTTCTTATTTTTGAAGAAAATACGTTCATCTACATGGTTTGGCATTGATATAGTGCCGTTTCGGCTTCTTGTTGTCGGTAGTGACAGAAAAGTTAAAGGTCAGGCGATTTTTGTCTCGGAACTGAGAAATCGAAGTTGCTGCGCCAGTCTTATTGTGGCCTTCACTTCTGATCTTAATTAATTTCCCAGCAATCGTATCTCGGTCAAGGAGAACAAAAAGAATTATTAGAAAGTATTACCAGCAGCAGCGCCGACCTCTGAATTGGTGGGAGCGCTGTCTTGGAATTCCAGCGCGTGACGCCATTCAGGTATTGCTATAACCATCTTCAGACTCACTGTTGGTTGCGAATCTAATCTGGGCCCCCGATGGCCACAGGCGTCTCCCAACGGATTTTTAAACACATTCTCTTTATTACGGTAAATTGATAATTTTTCTTCAGGAAGGCAGGACTACAAAAATTGAAGATGTTAACATTCGATTTAATCTATGCTTTACCTGTGACAACTGGTAACTTGTCGTCCTCGGGTAGGGATTTAGGGAAAATTAAGTGCTCAGTAGATGGCGAAGAACATGGCTGGTCCTTTGAAATCAGGTCCAACTCCTTTTCTTTCACCCAGGTTTTGATATTTCTTTCTTCACATCAACCTCACACAAAAAGTCCCAAGTACACATGATGGCCAAATTTTTCCCCAGTTAATTCGTACAAACGCCGGCAAATAAGTGGTGTCCCCAAAGTGCTTACGGACTTGATTTTAATGACTTGCTCGTTGCTGCAAATTCTCTACTTTTTACAAGTTCCTGGTTATAGCGAGCCGGGAATATCTACTTCCTGAATGGTTCTCACTAATCCCTTTGATATCCACAGTTTCATATTCGTCTTACCTTCCGTGCTTTCGTTGGAGGCAACCAGTATCGTGTATTTATTGGATATTCGCTTCATTCTCCTACCACCAACGTAAAATATATAATATTTCCTTTCCAGTACTATCAATTATTCGCATCTTTTAATTGTTTCTTTCACTATAGTGTTAAGGAAACGCTCTCACTGTCTCATTCGACACTTCCTCCTGTCTCCTGTAAAGCTCATAATTCATTCTTATAAACCAGCCATTGCTTGGATTAGTTGGAAGTATTCCGACAGCAAATATGTAACATTTACAACTTTTCGGTGTTAAGATAGCTACAGGCATATTAAATCAAAGAATAACAGCCTAAACTAAGACTGCTAATTTAGTGTTCGCCAGTACGGACTTCATGCGTACAAGTTATTACATGTAAAGTAATCAGATTTCCTCTTTCACTTTGGTGGAGTTAGTTACACAGTTCACTCAGTAATGTGATAGTAACTCCTGTTACGGCGACAACCAGTTCAACTAATTTGGCCTAATAAGAGTGAAGGCAATCGTTCTCCCTCCCAAGTCAAGGATACAATGCAATTACAATATGTTGATGACTTTTTCTGTCACTCATTGGTAGAAAAATTGTGTACTCATCGATAAAATGATTTTAAAGCAACGAATTCAGCTCAATGATTTTTCCCAGTGGCTCTCAAAGCTACTTCATCCAAAGCTGATCAAAGTTATCAGCGAAGCATTAAAACCTCGCTTAGTGGATTGCGCAGCCTCCAGAACCATGATAAAGCTTCTTACCCGCTTTTTTACCCAACATAGCGTCCGCCCCCGGTAGCTGAGTGGTCGGCGCGGCAGAATGTCAATCCTACGGGTCCGGGTTCGATTCCCGGCTGGGTCGGCGATTTTCTCCAGTCAGAGACTGGGTGTTGTGTTGCCCTAATCATCATCATCTTCTCATCTCCATCTACGCGCAAGTCGCCGAAGAAGCGTCAAATCGAAAGACTTGCATCCGGCGAACGGTCTACCCGACGGGAGGTCCTTGTCGCACGACATTTACATTTTTATTTACCCAACATCGCCATCAGCATTTCTACTGGCTACGAATTCTTGCGTGGAAACTCCCACGATTATCCAATGTGCAGCTCTGTATTTTTTACTAGTTCTCGATAACAGTATTTCATCAGTGCAACTCCATTCCGAGAATAAATCCGACACCTTCATCAGGTAGACCGGGATATTTTATTGTTCAGGTAGCAAAATAGTTACTAAAACTTGATTTTAAAAGCCAATAATAAACCTCGGTAGACACTTGGCCGCGAAAGGCAGGATCCTAGGTTCGATTCCTGGTCCTACACATAAATTTTATCTGCCAGGAAGTTTAGTAATGGACCTGATTGACAGTACACATGAGACAATCTGAATTTGATACCCAGCGCACCTCTCTGATGCAGGCAATAGTTACTCAACCTAATAGAACAGGCAGATATGTGGTCCGCAGCAGAGGGTAATAATAAGTACTGTGCGGACCATTGCACCGTGGCGTCTGCAGTGGCGGAAGTAATTTCCGAAACCTCGTTCGCGGTGCTGCACTCACGAAACGCCCATCAGACCTGTTAATCATGTAGTTTCATAACAGGTGTGTTGTAGAGAGGCTTGTCATGAGTACCTGGTTAGTGACATTTTATACGACGGTTCCTGATTTCGGAGTAAATCGATGTTGAAATTTTGTGGTGTGCTCCCTAAACCTAACGCTACTGTTTCGACCATACGAAAGTACCACAACGGCTGAGGTTCATGGCTTTCTTGCTAACGGTACGCGTTCAGATCCTTCTCGCGTACTTTCTTTCTTGAATTGCATCGGACACAAAGTCATTAAATAGTATATGTCACACACAATTATTCAAAACTATATTCGCTTTCGTAATTTCGTTAATATATCAGTAATCAAACAAACGTTGTAAGTAGGCTGTTTCGGTTTTTATGCTGGTAACGCCAGGTAGTGCTCTGTATGAAAATCGTTGACTGCGATGTGTGCAGTCTGTGTCTGGTCGGACTCATTGTTGGAATACTCGCTTGTGTAGCATTGGGCAGTTGGATGTGAACAGCGCGTAGCTTTGGGCAGTTGGAGGTGAGCCGCTATCAATGCTGGATGTGGGGAGAGAGGTGACAGAGTTTTGAGAGGTTACTATGAGCGGCCGACCTGGACGTGTGACCGCCAGAAAAAGGAAATTTGTAGGCAAACTGCCTATTGGCTTCTGTCTCGGGTTCTTCGGCCGACGTTCATCTAATGATTTTTCTGACGTTTCGCCAGCACGAGTGGCTGGCATTGTCAAAGCTTCACCCTCCATTGCCGGTGGTGAACTGGAGGCGAGCTCGCGGCCGCAGACTATATGTACCTGGCGCGCCAACGTCCGAGGGCTTCTCCGCGGTCATTTCCGGTGCGGTTCTCCTCTTGCTACCTGCGACGGTCGTTCGCTGCAGTACGGGAAGCCAGGATCCGTTTACCTTAAGGCTTTCCTCTTTCTTGTTGAAACTGTTCGCGTGTTTTTGGATTTCTACAGCTTCTCTGAACAAGCGCGTGTGATAGTGCTTCTCTACAGCCAGAACTTCCGTGTCGGCGAATTTTATAACGTGGTCGGTCTCATTCAGTGCGTGCTCTGCCACGGCCGATTTCTCCACCTGCCCCAACCTGCAATGTCGCTTATGCTCTTTGATCCTGGTGTTAATGGATCGTCCAGTCATTCCGACATAAACTTTTCCGCATGTGCAAGGTATGCGGTATATTCCCGACATTGCAAGTGGGTCTCTTTTCTCCTTCGCCGATCTAAGACACTCTTTGATCTTCCTTGTCGGTTTGAAAATCGTCTTTACGCCATGTTTGCGTAATATACGGCCGATTCTGTCCGTCACTCTGGGAATGTATGGCAGAAAGGCCGTACCCGACATTTCTTCTTCTGGTTCCTTACTTCGCCGAGTGTTTGGCTCTGTTACACTTCTAATGTAATTTGTGGAGTACCCATTGCTCCTCAGAACAGTTTCCAGGTGTTGCATTTCTCGTTTGAGGTGTTGAGGCTCACATATTCGTCCTGCTCTCGTTACGAGCGTACTAATCATGCCTCTTTTCTGGCTCGGGTGGTGGTTTGACAGTTTGTGCAGGTATCGGTCCGTGTGTGTCGGTTTTCGATACACGCTGTGTCCCAGGTTTTCGCCGTCCCTTGTGACCAGGACATCTAGAAATGGCAGTTTCTTGTCCTTTTCTACTTCCATGGTAAATGTTATGTTGGCATGTAGGCTATTCAAGTGTCTCAGGAATTCACCGAGCTGTTCTTCACCATGGCTCCACACCACGAAAGTATCATCGACGTACCTGTACCACACCTTAGGTTTGCAAGTCGCCGAGTCCAGTGCCTGTGCTTCGAATTGTTCCATGAAGAAGTTGGCCACCACTGGACTGAGAGGACTACCCATGGCGACGCCTTCCAGCTGTTCGTAGAAATCGCCATTCCACGTGAAATAGCTCGTGGTGAGACATGCATGGAAGAGCTTTTTGATGTCTTGCGGGAACATGGAGCCGATGTGCTCCAGAGCGTCGCTGAGTGGCACTTTCGTAAATAACGAAACAACATCAAAACTGACCAGGATGTCGTTTGGCGCAAGTTTCAGCTTCCTCAGCTTCTCAATGAAATGTCCTGAGTCCTTAATGTATGTGTCGGTCTTTCCCACGTGTGGCTGGAGCAGAGAGGCCAAGTGTTTCGCCAGTCTATACGTTGGTGAGCCAGGAGCGCTAACGATCGGTCTCAGTGGAACGTTGTTCTTATGGATCTTGGGTAATCCATACAGCCGAGGTGGTAGGGCTTCTGTGTTGCGCAGGTTTCTCTGTATGTCCGCCGGCAGAGAAGACGCCTTGATTAATCGATTCGTATTCCGAGTGATACGCTGCGTCGGATCTGCGCTTAGTTTTCGGTACGTCGTCGGATCTAATAGGTCTCGGATCTTTTGCTCGTAATCTTCGGTCTTCATTACGACGGTCGCATTCCCCTTATCGGCAGACAGTACCAATATACTCTTGTCGGCGTTGAGATTCTTAATGGCTTGTACCTCTTCTTTCTTCAGGTTGCAAGCTGGTGGTTTTGCTCGGCGCAGTATCCTGGCTGTTTCAGTGCGTATTTCCTCTGCCCTTTCACAAGGAAGGGTCCGAATGGCTGCTTCGGTGTTGGCAATGATGTCCTCCATAGGTATAGTTCTAGGGATGATAGCGAAATTCCCTCCTTTTTGAAGGACTGACACTTCCTCTTCGGTCAATTGTCGTTCAGTGAGGTTGACCACTGTGTGTGACATGTCGGGAATCGCCTTGTCGGTCTGCTTCCGGCATCTTTCAAACTTTTTCTTTTGCCGCTCGGTGCAGCGCTCGAGCTCGTTCTGCATGCTCCTGTGAGTGATGCTGTCGATCTTGTCCCAGTCGTCTCGATGCATTCTGCTACTTAGTTGATAGAAAATGTCCAGAAGTTCCTGATCCGTTCTTGCCAAGTCTCTCCGTGTTGTATGTATTCGCTCACGAAGAAAAGCTCGTTCCATTCTGTCGTAGATACGATGTGCTTGGGCGGTGGTGAATAGGCGCTTGCATCTCAAGAACTTCGGTGTAGCACATTCATCTCGGCACCGTGACAGAAAGGCGAGAGAGGACATCAGTCGCGCTTTTTTCTTCCGTCGTTGGTCAAGGCGTCGGTACAATCTGCAAATCTCCTCCCCGTAGAGGCGTAATACAAAATTGTTAAGGCTTTCGTGGCCACTTGTTGACAAACTGCCTATTGGCTTCTGTCTCGGGTTCTTCGGCCGACGTTCATCTAATGATTTTTCTGACGTTTCGCCAGCACGAGTGGCTGGCATTGTCAAAGCTTCACCCTCCATTGCCGGTGGTGAACTGGAGGCGAGCTCGCGGCCGCAGACTATATGTACCTGGCGCGCCAACGTCCGAGGGCTTCTCCGCGGTCATTTCCGGTGCGGTTCTCCTCTTGCTACCTGCGACGGTCGTTCGCTGCAGTACGGGAAGCCAGGATCCGTTTACCTTAAGGCTTTCCTCTTTCTTGTTGAAACTGTTCGCGTGTTTTTGGATTTCTACAGCTTCTCTGAACAAGCGCGTGTGATAGTGCTTCTCTACAGCCAGAACTTCCGTGTCGGCGAATTTTATAACGTGGTCGGTCTCATTCAGTGCGTGCTCTGCCACGGCCGATTTCTCCACCTGCCCCAACCTGCAATGTCGCTTATGCTCTTTGATCCTGGTGTTAATGGATCGTCCAGTCATTCCGACATAAACTTTTCCGCATGTGCAAGGTATGCGGTATATTCCCGACATTGCAAGTGGGTCTCTTTTCTCCTTCGCCGATCTAAGACACTCTTTGATCTTCCTTGTCGGTTTGAAAATCGTCTTTACGCCATGTTTGCGTAATATACGGCCGATTCTGTCCGTCACTCTGGGAATGTATGGCAGAAAGGCCGTACCCGACATTTCTTCTTCTGGTTCCTTACTTCGCCGAGTGTTTGGCTCTGTTACACTTCTAATGTAATTTGTGGAGTACCCATTGCTCCTCAGAACAGTTTCCAGGTGTTGCATTTCTCGTTTGAGGTGTTGAGGCTCACATATTCGTCCTGCTCTCGTTACGAGCGTACTAATCATGCCTCTTTTCTGGCTCGGGTGGTGGTTTGACAGTTTGTGCAGGTATCGGTCCGTGTGTGTCGGTTTTCGATACACGCTGTGTCCCAGGTTTTCGCCGTCCCTTGTGACCAGGACATCTAGAAATGGTAGTTTCTTGTCCTTTTCTACTTCCATGGTAAATGTTATGTTGGCATGTAGGCTATTCAAGTGTCTCAGGAATTCACCGAGCTGTTCTTCACCATGGCTCCACACCACGAAAGTATCATCGACGTACCTGTACCACACCTTAGGTTTGCAAGTCGCCGAGTCCAGTGCCTGTGCTTCGAATTGTTCCATGAAGAAGTTGGCCACCACTGGACTGAGAGGACTACCCATGGCGACGCCTTCCAGCTGTTCGTAGAAATCGCCATTCCACGTGAAATAGCTCGTGGTGAGACATGCATGGAAGAGCTTTTTGATGTCTTGCGGGAACATGGAGCCGATGTGCTCCAGAGCGTCGCTGAGTGGCACTTTCGTAAATAACGAAACAACATCAAAACTGACCAGGATGTCGTTTGGCGCAAGTTTCAGCTTCCTCAGCTTCTCAATGAAATGTCCTGAGTCCTTAATGTATGTGTCGGTCTTTCCCACGTGTGGCTGGAGCAGAGAGGCCAAGTGTTTCGCCAGTCTATACGTTGGTGAGCCAGGAGCGCTAACGATCGGTCTCAGTGGAACGTTGTTCTTATGGATCTTGGGTAATCCATACAGCCGAGGTGGTAGGGCTTCTGTGTTGCGCAGGTTTCTCTGTATGTCCGCCGGCAGAGAAGACGCCTTGATTAATCGATTCGTATTCCGAGTGATACGCTGCGTCGGATCTGCGCTTAGTTTTCGGTACGTCGTCGGATCTAATAGGTCTCGGATCTTTTGCTCGTAATCTTCGGTCTTCATTACGACGGTCGCATTCCCCTTATCGGCAGACAGTACCAATATACTCTTGTCGGCGTTGAGATTCTTAATGGCTTGTACCTCTTCTTTCTTCAGGTTGCAAGCTGGTGGTTTTGCTCGGCGCAGTATCCTGGCTGTTTCAGTGCGTATTTCCTCTGCCCTTTCACAAGGAAGGGTCCGAATGGCTGCTTCGGTGTTGGCAATGATGTCCTCCATAGGTATAGTTCTAGGGATGATAGCGAAATTCCCTCCTTTTTGAAGGACTGACACTTCCTCTTCGGTCAATTGTCGTTCAGTGAGGTTGACCACTGTGTGTGACATGTCGGGAATCGCCTTGTCGGTCTGCTTCCGGCATCTTTCAAACTTTTTCTTTTGCCGCTCGGTGCAGCGCTCGAGCTCGTTCTGCATGCTCCTGTGAGTGATGCTGTCGATCTTGTCCCAGTCGTCTCGATGCATTCTGCTACTTAGTTGATAGAAAATGTCCAGAAGTTCCTGATCCGTTCTTGCCAAGTCTCTCCGTGTTGTATGTATTCGCTCACGAAGAAAAGCTCGTTCCATTCTGTCGTAGATACGATGTGCTTGGGCGGTGGTGAATAGGCGCTTGCATCTCAAGAACTTCGGTGTAGCACATTCATCTCGGCACCGTGACAGAAAGGCGAGAGAGGACATCAGTCGCGCTTTTTTCTTCCGTCGTTGGTCAAGGCGTCGGTACAATCTGCAAATCTCCTCCCCGTAGAGGCGTAATACAAAATTGTTAAGGCTTTCGTGGCCACTTGTTGACAAACTGCCTATTGGCTTCTGTCTCGGGTTCTTCGGCCGACGTTCATCTAATGATTTTTCTGACGTTTCGCCAGCACGAGTGGCTGGCATTGTCAAAGCTTCACCCTCCATTGCCGGTGGTGAACTGGAGGCGAGCTCGCGGCCGCAGACTATATGTACCTGGCGCGCCAACGTCCGAGGGCTTCTCCGCGGTCATTTCCGGTGCGGTTCTCCTCTTGCTACCTGCGACGGTCGTTCGCTGCAGTACGGGAAGCCAGGATCCGTTTACCTTAAGGCTTTCCTCTTTCTTGTTGAAACTGTTCGCGTGTTTTTGGATTTCTACAGCTTCTCTGAACAAGCGCGTGTGATAGTGCTTCTCTACAGCCAGAACTTCCGTGTCGGCGAATTTTATAACGTGGTCGGTCTCATTCAGTGCGTGCTCTGCCACGGCCGATTTCTCCACCTGCCCCAACCTGCAATGTCGCTTATGCTCTTTGATCCTGGTGTTAATGGATCGTCCAGTCATTCCGACATAAACTTTTCCGCATGTGCAAGGTATGCGGTATATTCCCGACATTGCAAGTGGGTCTCTTTTCTCCTTCGCCGATCTAAGACACTCTTTGATCTTCCTTGTCGGTTTGAAAATCGTCTTTACGCCATGTTTGCGTAATATACGGCCGATTCTGTCCGTCACTCTGGGAATGTATGGCAGAAAGGCCGTACCCGACATTTCTTCTTCTGGTTCCTTACTTCGCCGAGTGTTTGGCTCTGTTACACTTCTAATGTAATTTGTGGAGTACCCATTGCTCCTCAGAACAGTTTCCAGGTGTTGCATTTCTCGTTTGAGGTGTTGAGGCTCACATATTCGTCCTGCTCTCGTTACGAGCGTACTAATCATGCCTCTTTTCTGGCTCGGGTGGTGGTTTGACAGTTTGTGCAGGTATCGGTCCGTGTGTGTCGGTTTTCGATACACGCTGTGTCCCAGGTTTTCGCCGTCCCTTGTGACCAGGACATCTAGAAATGGCAGTTTCTTGTCCTTTTCTACTTCCATGGTAAATGTTATGTTGGCATGTAGGCTATTCAAGTGTCTCAGGAATTCACCGAGCTGTTCTTCACCATGGCTCCACACCACGAAAGTATCATCGACGTACCTGTACCACACCTTAGGTTTGCAAGTCGCCGAGTCCAGTGCCTGTGCTTCGAATTGTTCCATGAAGAAGTTGGCCACCACTGGACTGAGAGGACTACCCATGGCGACGCCTTCCAGCTGTTCGTAGAAATCGCCATTCCACGTGAAATAGCTCGTGGTGAGACATGCATGGAAGAGCTTTTTGATGTCTTGCGGGAACATGGAGCCGATGTGCTCCAGAGCGTCGCTGAGTGGCACTTTCGTAAATAACGAAACAACATCAAAACTGACCAGGATGTCGTTTGGCGCAAGTTTCAGCTTCCTCAGCTTCTCAATGAAATGTCCTGAGTCCTTAATGTATGTGTCGGTCTTTCCCACGTGTGGCTGGAGCAGAGAGGCCAAGTGTTTCGCCAGTCTATACGTTGGTGAGCCAGGAGCGCTAACGATCGGTCTCAGTGGAACGTTGTTCTTATGGATCTTGGGTAATCCATACAGCCGAGGTGGTAGGGCTTCTGTGTTGCGCAGGTTTCTCTGTATGTCCGCCGGCAGAGAAGACGCCTTGATTAATCGATTCGTATTCCGAGTCATACGCTGCGTCGGATCTGCGCTTAGTTTTCGGTACGTCGTCGGATCTAATAGGTCTCGGATCTTTTGCTCGTAATCTTCGGTCTTCATTACGACGGTCGCATTCCCCTTATCGGCAGACAGTACCAATATACTCTTGTCGGCGTTGAGATTCTTAATGGCTTGTACCTCTTCTTTCTTCAGGTTGCAAGCTGGTGGTTTTGTATTACGCCTCTACGGGGAGGAGATTTGCAGATTGTACCGACGCCTTGACCAACGACGGATGAAAAAAGCGCGACTGATGTCCTCTCTCGCCTTTCTGTCACGGTGCCGAGATGAATGTGCTACACCGAAGTTCTTGAGATGCAAGCGCCTATTCACCACCGCCCAAGCACATCGTATCTACGACAGAATGGAACGAGCTTTTCTTCGTGAGCGAATACATACAACACGGAGAGACTTGGCAAGAACGGATCAGGAACTTCTGGACATTTTCTATCAACTAAGTAGCAGAATGCATCGAGACGACTGGGACAAGATCGACAGCATCACTCACAGGAGCATGCAGAACGAGCTCGAGCGCTGCACCGAGCGGCAAAAGAAAAAGTTTGAAAGATGCCGGAAGCAGACCGACAAGGCGATTCCCGACATGTCACACACAGTGGTCAACCTCACTGAACGACAATTGACCGAAGAGGAAGTGTCAGTCCTTCAAAAAGGAGGGAATTTCGCTATCATCCCTAGAACTATACCTATGGAGGACATCATTGCCAACACCGAAGCAGCCATTCGGACCCTTCCTTGTGAAAGGGCAGAGGAAATACGCACTGAAACAGCCAGGATACTGCGCCGAGCAAAACCACCAGCTTGCAACCTGAAGAAAGAAGAGGTACAAGCCATTAAGAATCTCAACGCCGACAAGAGTATATTGGTACTGTCTGCCGATAAGGGGAATGCGACCGTCGTAATGAAGACCGAAGATTACGAGCAAAAGATCCGAGACCTATTAGATCCGACGACGTACCGAAAACTAAGCGCAGATCCGACGCAGCGTATCACTCGGAATACGAATCGATTAATCAAGGCGTCTTCTCTGCCGGCGGACATACAGAGAAACCTGCGCAACACAGAAGCCCTACCACCTCGGCTGTATGGATTACCCAAGATCCATAAGAACAACGTTCCACTGAGACCGATCGTTAGCGCTCCTGGCTCACCAACGTATAGACTGGCGAAACACTTGGCCTCTCTGCTCCAGCCACACGTGGGAAAGACCGACACATACATTAAGGACTCAGGACATTTCATTGAGAAGCTGAGGAAGCTGAAACTTGCGCCAAACGACATCCTGGTCAGTTTTGATGTTGTTTCGTTATTTACGAAAGTGCCACTCAGCGACGCTCTGGAGCACATCGGCTCCATGTTCCCGCAAGACATCAAAAAGCTCTTCCATGCATGTCTCACCACGAGCTATTTCACGTGGAATGGCGATTTCTACGAACAGCTGGAAGGCGTCGCCATGGGTAGTCCTCTCAGTCCAGTGGTGGCCAACTTCTTCATGGAACAATTCGAAGCACAGGCACTGGACTCGGCGACTTGCAAACCTAAGGTGTGGTACAGGTACGTCGATGATACTTTCGTGGTGTGGAGCCATGGTGAAGAACAGCTCGGTGAATTCCTGAGACACTTGAATAGCCTACATGCCAACATAACATTTACCATGGAAGTAGAAAAGGACAAGAAACTACCATTTCTAGATGTCCTGGTCACAAGGGACGGCGAAAACCTGGGACACAGCGTGTATCGAAAACCGACACACACGGACCGATACCTGCACAAACTGTCAAACCACCACCCGAGCCAGAAAAGAGGCATGATTAGTACGCTCGTAACGAGAGCAGGACGAATATGTGAGCCTCAACACCTCAAACGAGAAATGCAACACCTGGAAACTGTTCTGAGGAGCAATGGGTACTCCACAAATTACATTAGAAGTGTAACAGAGCCAAACACTCGGCGAAGTAAGGAACCAGAAGAAGAAATGTCGGGTACGGCCTTTCTGCCATACATTCCCAGAGTGACGGACAGAATCGGCCGTATATTACGCAAACATGGCGTAAAGACGATTTTCAAACCGACAAGGAAGATCAAAGAGTGTCTTAGATCGGCGAAGGAGAAAAGAGACCCACTTGCAATGTCGGGAATATACCGCATACCTTGCACATGCGGAAAAGTTTATGTCGGAATGACTGGACGATCCATTAACACCAGGATCAAAGAGCATAAGCGACATTGCAGGTTGGGGCAGGTGGAGAAATCGGCCGTGGCAGAGCACGCACTGAATGAGACCGACCACGTTATAAAATTCGCCGACACGGAAGTTCTGGCTGTAGAGAAGCACTATCACACGCGCTTGTTCAGAGAAGCTGTAGAAATCCAAAAACACGCGAACAGTTTCAACAAGAAAGAGGAAAGCCTTAAGGTAAACGGATCCTGGCTTCCCGTACTGCAGCGAACGACCGTCGCAGGTAGCAAGAGGAGAACCGCACCGGAAATGACCGCGGAGAAGCCCTCGGACGTTGGCGCGCCAGGTACATATAGTCTGCGGCCGCGAGCTCGCCTCCAGTTCACCACCGGCAATGGAGGGTGAAGCTTTGACAATGCCAGCCACTCGTGCTGGCGAAACGTCAGAAAAATCATTAGATGAACGTCGGCCGAAGAACCCGAGACAGAAGCCAATAGGCAGTTTGTCAACAAGTGGCCACGAAAGCCTTAACAATTGTGAAATTTGTAGGACTGGATGTCATGAACTAATGAATTTCTAACACTATTAAGGTAAAGACATGGTTTGTTCTCTATCCAAATCTTTCATTTGCTAATTATGCCTATCAGTAGTTAGTGCCTTCAGTAGTTAGAATCTTTTATTTAGCTGGCAATATTGGCTCTCGCTGTATTGCAGTAGTTCGAGTAACGAAGATTTTTGTGACGTAAGTTATTCATGAAGGGTATAGGTTATTGTTAGTCAGGGCTATTCTTTTGTGGGGATTATTGAAAGTCAGATTGCGTTGGGTTAAAAATATTGTGTGTCAGCTTTAGTGATGATCAGAATAAGTAAAGAGAGAACTGCCTGAGTACGCTCAGTTTTACTCAGCTGTTTCAGTACCAATTAACGTAGAAGTTTACCAGCATAGTCTTTCTTTACATACAAAGGGGAAGTTTCAACTTCCTTCAAATGTGTATTCCGTTTGCGGTTCGCAGTTAAAATGCCAAATATTTAGGGAATATTCGTTTGATTTGTTGCAAGGGAAGACTGGTCAGACACTTTACGATCAAATGCTTGTAAATGAAAAGAAAGCAAGCACCTGCAGCGTAAAAATTATCTCATCTAAATGTGTTCCACTTTGCCAACGCAGTGAAGTTTGTTTCAGGCACGTTAAAATTTTCACGAAATAAATTCAAAATGCTCTCAACTTGCTACAGACTAATGGAGAAATCGCTTGGAGGGAAAATTCCATAAAAATACATTCCTTAACTCTGCATCAGCTTAATGCACCTGCTTTCACGGCAGTGATCAAATACACGTCTTTGGCATCGAAGCTGATCTGAAACGAACACTTTTGTCATGTAAATGAACTAAGCTTCCCAATGTCGCATGTGAAAAATCTTTGCCAGCAAGGTAACAGCTTTCACTAAACGTGCATAGCGTTTTACGAAACTGCGTTTCGCTTGATTCTGCGACAAATACCATCCAGAATTCTGTTCTAGCATAGCAAGCGATAGCGAGTCAGACGATTTAATAACCTATTCCGTAAAAATCGAAACACACATCTGAAGGAAGTCTCGTGTGATCATGAATTTATTATTGAATTTACTAAGGCGAAAATGACTATTTTTGAATTGTTCCATAAAAACACGGGAGAACTGCCGGATATCAGTAACTTCTTGCCACGATATTTCGGCGCATAGTCTTCTGGCCATCTTCAGGTGAATGCCACTGTAGTAGTACTGGCGAGTACGCGCTGAGCTCCGCTATTTAAACCCTTCTGAGGTGACATTGCGCATGCGCTGCTCAGCGTGCGCGTTCATAACGGCTCCGTGCGCTGCGCCTGGCGCCCTCCACTGGGAAAGCCTGGCGTATCGGTGTCAGGTCGATTTCCATCTTTATGCAGATAACTACGTCGACTACGAAGTTTCTCTATAACAGGATTCCAAGCAGAGTTCAGCTGATAACCGCTATCTCGATTGATGAGAGTGTCGTTGTCGGACAATCTTATTTCCACAGATTCATAGATAATCGAGCTCCAAAAGTTTGATGTATGGGCCAAAATTTATGTGTCGTTGTAATTCATGGAATGGCCTGTGGAAATACAATGTTCGGCGGTTGCGGACTTGGTGGGTTGGAGAAGGCGAGTATGCCGTTGGTGTTCCACACTGCGTTCCTGCACAGTTCGTGTTGTTTGCCCTATATATGATTTGCCGCATTCACACGGAATTTTGGTTCAAATGGCTCTGAGCACTATGGGACTTAACTTCTAAGGTCATTAGTCCCCTAGAACTTAGAACTACTTAAACCTAACTAACCTAAGGACATCACACACATCCATGCCCGTGGCAGGATTCGAACCTGCGATCGTAGCGGTCGCGCGGTTTCAGACTGTAGCGCCTTTAACCGCTTGGCCACTCCGGCCGGCTACACGGAATTTTGTAAACACCTGGTTTACGCAGGCCCAGGTCGTCTTTAACGGATCCCACCAGTGATGACATTTTGGAAGGAGGGCGAAAGATGACTCTCACTTGATACTTTCTCAATATTCTGCCTATCTGTGAAGAAATATTCCCAATAAATGGTAGATAAACAGTCGACCTGAAGGCCTCTTCCTCTTCCTTGTTCCGTCGTTTGTAGGTCTCCATCACTCTGTTCACTTGCCTAGGTGAAAGCCATTCTTCAAAAATACCTTTTGCAGGTGTTCCAGTTCCGCTTGAAGACTGTCGGCGTCAGAGATAGTATGGGCACGGTGGATCAAGGTTTTGAGAACGCCCATTGTTTGTGCTGGATGGTGGCAACTAGTAGCTTGTAGATACAGGTCTGTATGAGTGGGCTTTCTGTACACCGTCACTCTTCCGTCGCACCAAGACGTTTAAAAATTGGCAGACAACCATCTCTCTCTATCTCCATGGTAAACTTTATGTTTTCATGTATGGAGTTCATGTGACGTAAAAATTCTTGGAGACGGTCGAGACCATGAGGCCACACTATAAAAGTGTCGTCAACATACCACCAAAATACTGTCGGTTTAAAAGTGGCAGAGTCGAGTGCTCTCTCCTCAAAACTTTTTTCAGTTGTTTCGGATGACTTAAGGGCCTACTATTAAATGATATTCTGAAGAAAAGTAGTAGATGGACTGGATTTGAACATGCACGATGAGCGTGATAGCGTGAACCTTAGCCGCTGCACTACTGTCTCTCGATGGTAACATGTGTAACGTTACAGGTATAAGGGGCACGCATATAACGTCAACCTTAATTTTATCGGTAACTAGGGGCCGTCGCATGAAAAAAGCCTATCCAGGTACTCAGTACAGGTCTCTCTACAACACAGCTGAGAGACATCAAAATCCGTCATTAAAAGGTGTGTTAGTCCCTTCGTCAGACGTAACTGCCAATGGCAGGCAGACTGCCATCTTGCTGCGCCGGTGCAGCACCTCTAGGCGCCGACATGGTCTCCCTCCCATCGGCACTCCATGAATGGAACTGCCTCGATTACTTCCAAACTCCTCGCTGTACAACGCGAGGTTTAATCCCCAATCCATTTCATCTTAGGTAAATTTAGAGCGAACGGCAACTCATGTGACAGAAGTTACGCCCCATAAATGGCTTGAAAAATCTCCAGATGTGCGATGTGTAATGCTACTGCCTCCACGAAAAGGAAAATGAGAGAGTGATTCAGATTCCTTAGTCAGTTTTCAGCTCTAATACTTGACTTCTGATCATTCAGTTTGCATGCCCAAGAAGCTGTATTCTTTGAAAATTTATTAAGTCACATGTAGTCGATTTTTGGTTACTTAAACCATTCCTCGGGCACCTTTATGCAGACGTTGCAAGACATCTTTTCAAGAGGGGGGGGGGTGTTAGATGGAGGGAGAAGAAAGGAAAGTATTGATATAGGAGAGGAATAGAGCCATGAGTGCAAAACATTGAAATATGGGGTGAGTAGCACAATGGGTTTGGTGGAGGAAAATTTCCAATCGCTGTCCGGCATACTCTAATGAAAAGAAACGGGGTTTCATCTGGTGTAGTCCCGGAAGCAGCTGGTAGTCTTTCCTAGTACTCCATTGCGCTCGCCTCAGAATAGTCCTTTGGCCCTCCTGGCGCAGTCGATGCGTTCACACACTTCCGCGTGGCTCAATGAACAAAGTTGATTACTGCATTGAATACGATGTTACAATGCCTATATTGTTAAGATGAACGATGCAATGTTCATTCCGACATGGATGGATCGCCGAAGAAACCGGCACTGCAGCAACTACAGCCTTTATGAAATACACAAAATTATAGCAAATACACAAAATTAAAGCAAATACACAAAAGTAAAGCAACAAACGCAAACTTTGAAAGGTTGCTTTTAATTTACCACAAAACAGTAAACAGGTGACAGTAAAGTAGAAACAATGTAAAGGATTCAGAACGGGCCGGCCGAAGTGGCCGTGCGGTTAAAGGCGCTGCAGTCTGGAACCGCAAGACCGCTACGGTCTCAGGTTCGAATCCTGCCTCGGGCATGGATGTTTGTGATGTCCTTAGGTTAGTTAGGTTTAACTAGTTCTAAGTTCTAGGGGACTAATGACCTCAACAGTTGAGTCCCATAGTGCTCAGAGCCATTTGATTCAGAACGTAAACAACTGCAACATGCATAACGGTAGACAAAAATGTTCTTCGTTTCTTCTGACTTAACGGATCTGCACATACGTCGCCCCTCTGGCAGCAATGCAGGCCTCACAACGAGGGCGAATGCTGTGAATGATGTTATCAGTCTCATGTTGAGGCAATAGCGTCCATTCTTCCTGGGGAGCTGCTCGCAGTCTTGGCGAATGGTCGGTGGATGCTGACGTGAAGCAAACCGCCTCCCTAGTGCATCCCAGACATGCCCTTTCTCTTTTGGTCATCAGTCTTCTGACTGGTTTGATGCGGCCCGCCACGAATTCCTCTCCCGTGCTTAACTCTTCATCTCAGAGTAGCACTTGCAAATTTAGCCGTGGCTGGCTCATGCTATGAGCTGGATTAACCTTTCATTGCGATTCTGTATTTAGTCTCCCACTGTTATCACGATTATCCTCTCCTTCCGCGGGTGGCAGCAGCAGTGTGTAGTGTGTATCGATATTCGCACTTTGGACTATCTTTGACCTGGCACTTATAGTTTCCGGCTGGGAAGAGGGAGGGGGGGGGGAGGAGGGGCGTTGTTTGGCCGGTGCCCGCTGGCGGTCTCTACGCGGTGTCGGAGTGCGTGGCGCTACGAGGTCCGTGGGTCACCGACCCCGGACATGAAAGTTGAGTTTTGCCTAGCAGCAAGTCAAGACTGTTCACATTGTGTCATTTGGAGTTCGTTGTCGGCTGTTGGGATATTCCCGCAAACAACAACGTGGTTTTCAAGTTGGAAAATTCTAGCCACTCTCCGGTGGAGTTTCATTGTATTTGGTTATTTGAATTGAAGTGCACCAGCGGAATCTTCTGCCTTGTGGCCGTTAACGTTCCGGTTAACTGTCCTGGCCGTTGACGTAAATTTCAGGAACTGTAGTTTCGTCATCGTGTTGTTGTCGTCCAGCACTGTGTGTAGTTTGACAGCTCCGTGTATGATTGGTTGTGGGTGCCAATATCTTCTAAGTTGTTATGTTGAACTCCCTGTTGTGCCCTGGTCGGGTGAAGTGGAAGTTAACTTGTCAGTGGGTCCGCTGTCTGTCGGTCGGTTGGTTTGTCGTCGGATCGTGAATGGTTGGCCCTACTACCATCTCACCTAAGCGAGCGTTAGTGTTTGAATTACAGGCCGACCCTCGAACATCTGGGTGCCCTTGTGTGTGCTGCCTCATTTTTTAAATTTGTTCTTGTTGTTCGTACTTGTATGGCTTCTAGCCTGTTTTGTGTTTTAAATCAGAGTTGTTTCACTCTAAAAGTCCTTCAGCCTAGTTTAAAGTGCTGCCTCACGTAAGCCCTTCGGCATTTTTTTTTAAATGAATTTTTTTAAGTCTTCGGCCTTCAGCCGATTTGAATTTAACTTGTTTACTTCAGCTTATTGAAATTTTAAGTCTTTGGCGTTCAGCTGATTTGAATTTCAGTTGTTTGTTCTTAAGGCCTTCAGCCTAAATTAAAGAACTGTTTCACATACGGCCTTTGGTATTTACAAAATAATGTTAAGAAGTTTTAAGTGTTAGGCCTTCAGCCGATTTGAATTTAACTTGTTTACTTCAGCCTAACTAAAGAACTGTTTTAAGATAAGGCTTGCCTTTTAAATTTCTGATTAGGCTTGCGTTTTAAGTTATTGACCTTCAGCCGTTTTTAAATTAAAGTGGCTTTCAGCCGGTAGTGAAGTCCCAAAGATTAAAGCTGTGGTTTAAAAAAAAATTTGGGCTATTGTAATGTTTGATCAAATAATAAAATTGTATGTTTGAGTGTAACTGACAGCCCCTTATTTTGGCCTCATTCCACAATTTGTTCTATCTTTCCTGTTCTGCGGGTTAGGCAGGGCATTTCACAACCTACGTCCTGAATTATTTGCTGGATGTGTTCCAGGCTCTGTCTTCCTCTACAGTTTTTGCCCTCTACAGCTCCCTCTAATACCATGGAAGACATTCTCTCATGTCTTAACATATGTCCTATCATCCTGTCCCTTCTCCTTATTAAATGTTTCCCACATGTTTCTTTCCTCATCGATTCTGCGCAGAACCTCCTCATTCCTTACCTTATCAGTCCACCTACTTTTCAACATCTCAAATGCTTCATATCTCTTCTGTTCCGGTTTTCCCACAGTCCATGTTTCACTACCATACAAAGCTGTATTCCAGACGGACATTCTCAGCAATTTCTGCCTCAAAGTAAGGCTGATATTTGATATTAGTATACTTCTCTTGGGCAGGAATGCTGTTTTTGCCATTGCTAGTCTGCTTTTGATGTCCTCCTTGCCCCGTCCGTCATTGGTTATTTTACTGCTTACTTCGTGACCGTTTGTCGCTGTTCTCATTTCTACTACATCTCGTTACCTTCGTCTTTCTTCTATTTACCCACTATTGATACTCTGTACTCATTAGACGGTTCATTCCGTTCAGCAGATCATGTAATTCTTCTTCACTTTGACTCAGGATAGTAATGTCATCAGCTAATCGTATCATTGATATCCTTTCATCTTGAATTTTAATTCCACTTCTGAACCTTTCTTTTATTTCTATTATTGCTTCCTCCATGTACAGATTGAATAGTAGCGGCGACAGACTACATCTCTGTCTTACACCATTTTTAACACGAGCACTTCGTTCTTGCTCGTCCACTCTTATTATTCCCTCTTGGCTGTTTTATATATTGTACATGACCCGTCTCTACCTAAAGCTTACCCCTACTTTTCTCAGAATTTCGAACATCTTGCACCATTTACATTGTCGAACGCTTTTTCCAGGTCGACAAATCCTATGAATGTCTTCATTTTTCTTTAGTCTTGCTTCCATTACTAACCGCAAGGTCAGAATTGCCTCTTCGTGCCTTTATCTTTCCTAAAGCCAAATTGATCGTCATCTAGCGCATCCTCAAATTTCTTTTCCATTCTTCGGTATATTATTCTTGTCAGCAACTTGGATGCATGATCTGCTAAGCTGATTGTGCGAGAATTCTCGCACCTGTCATCTCCTGCCGTCTTCGGAATTGTGTGGATGATGCTTTCCCGAAAGTCAGATGGTATTTCGGCAGTCATACATTCTACACACCAAAGTGAATAGTCGTTTAGTTGCCACTTCCCCCAGTGATTTTACAAATTTTGATGGAATGTTATCTATCCCTATTACTTTATTTGATCTTAGGTCCTCCAAAACTCTGTTAAATTCTCATTTTAGTACTGAATCCCTTATCTCTACTAAATCGCCTCCTGTTTCTTGTTTTACCACGTCAGACAAATCATCCCCATTTAACAGTAGAATTCTCGCTGCACTCTTAATGTTATCACCCTTGCTTTTAATTTCACCGAAGGTTGTTCTGACTTTCCTGTATGCTGAGTCCGTCGTTCCGACAATCATTTCTTTCTCGATGTTTTTATATTTTTCCTGCAGCCACTTCGTCTTTGCTTCTCTGCACTTCCTAATTATTTCATTCCTCAGCGACTTGTATTTCTGTACTCCTTAGTTTCCCGATACATTTTCGTACTTCCTCCTTTCATAGATCAACCAAGTATTTCTTCTGTTACCCATGGTTTCTTCGCAGTTACCTTCTTTGTACCTATGTTCTCCTTCCCAACTTCTGTGATGGCCCTTTTTTCATTCATTCATTTCATTGTTGCCCTTATGGACAGTGTATGAACTCGAAAATCACATGATGACACAATTTTCACTTCTTTCCTCTCTTCCTCTTCTCTTCCCAAAATCTCTTCATCCTTTGGCTGTGCTCCTGTTTCCTTTGCTCTGTCCATAATGTTCCTGTCTTCTTTCTCTCCTTTACAATAAATTTTGCACTCCTAACTTTGTTTCTGAAGTATTTCCTGTCTCCTATCATTTGCCTGTTGATCCCTATCTGCCTTAAGTCTTCGTCTATTTCATGATACCAATTTGTTTTCTTGCTTGAGCTGTTTACTACATCAAAAATTTTCTTTGTAAGTCGGTTGTTGTCCATTCTCTGTATGTGCCCATAGAAAGTTAATCTGCGTTTTCTGATCGCGTCTGTCTGTCAGTGTGCTGGTACAGCTCTTTGGTAGGTCGCTTCATCCATATGCCATCTCTGTGAATTGGTCCAAATATTTTTCTGAGAATTTTGCGTTCTATTTTTTCTGTGTCTATGATGCCTGATGCTCCAATTGTGGTTGTTTCTGACGCGTACAATGCTTCTGGTAATATACAACTGTTTTGTAGTGCCTAAGTTTGGCCTGCCTCGATATGCTTTTCTTATTATAATGTGACCATGTGAGTTTGTATGCCTTCTGGAGTTTCTTCGTTCGTTCCATGTTAGCCGCCTTGTTTGATCCTCCCATTTGTATGTACTCCCCTAAATACTAAAATTTTTCGACTCTTTCTACGGATCCATATACAGTATGCATGGTGTGTACATTGTTGGTCTGGCCCTTTTTAGATATGTTCATTCCTCTTCAACGGTACTGCCCACTGAGCTATTCCTTATTGCTGTAACTATAGCCTTAGAGAACTTCAACCTTATCTCGTCATTTCTTAGTACTTCCGTATCCCACTTCTTGGCGTATTGATTCTTCCTGACTAATGTCTTTAACTTCAGCCTACTCTTCAACATTACTATATAGTGATCTGAGTCTATATCTGCTCCTAGGTACACCTTACAATCCTGTATCTGATTTCTGAATTTCTGTCTGACCATGAAGTAATATAACTGAAATCTTCCCGTATCACCCAGCATTTTCGAAGTATACCACCTGCTCTTGTGATTCTTGAGCAGAGTATTTGCTATTAATAGCTGAAACTTGTTACAGAACTCAGTTAATCTTTCTCTTCTCCCATTCTTTGTCTGAAGCCCATATTCTCTTGTAACATTTCCTTCTACTGCTTCCCCTACAACTGCATTTGAGTCCCCCATAGCTATCAGATTTTCGTCCCCCATTACATACTGTATTACCCTTTCAGTATCCTCGTATACTTTCTCTACATCTTCAGCCTTCGACGTCTGCAAGTATACCTGTTGCCGGTGTTGGTTTGCTTCCGATTCTAATAAGAACAACCCTGTCACTGAACTGTTCACAGTAACACACTCTCTGCCCAACCTTCCTATTCATAACGAATGCTACTCCAATTATAACATTTTCTGGTGCTGTTGATATTACCCTATACTCATCTGACCAGAAATCCGTATCTTCTTTCCGCTTCACTTCACTGTCCCCTACTATATCTAGATTGAGCCTTTGCATTTCCATTTCCAGATTTGCTAGTTTCCCTACCATGTTGACATTCCACGCCCCGACTCGTACAACGTTATACTTTCGTTGATTATCCAGTATTTTTCTCATGGTAACCTCCTCTTTGGCAGTCCCCTCCCAGAGATCCGAATGGGGGACTATTCCGGAATCTTTTGCCAATGGAGAGATCATCATGACACTTCTTCAGTTACAGGCCACATGTCCTGTGGATACATGTTACGTGTCATTAATGCAGTGGTTTACATTGCCTTCTGAATCCTCATGCCGTTGATCATTGCTGATTCTTCCTCCTTTAGGGGCAGTTTCCCACCCCTAGAACAAGAGACTGCCCTGAACCTCTGTCCGCTCATCCGCCCTCTTTGACAAGGCCGTTGCCAGAATAAGGGGTGACTTCTTATTCCGGGAGTCTCCGGCCGCCAATGCTAGACGTGCTCTACAGGATTCAAATCTTCCGTCTCTAAGAAAACATAACCACCGTGCTCTATAAGGTCGAAAAATATCGTCCATGAAAGGCCAGTCTGCTGAAGCCTTCTGCGCAGCGTTTGTCTCGATACAACATGACCAATGAAAGCAGTGAGCTCACATGGCAGTTGCCCTGCAATATTAGGGCGGTAATGTCGTACCCACGGAGCCAAATTACGGTCCTTTCTTCCTAAGTCACTTGTGGTTGGCCCTGCAATGGTCTTCGGGATACAGAGAGTCTGGTAGGCATTTCCTCCGTGCCATGCTGCACAGTCTGTGACTGTGTACACAGCGATTGTGGATGTTGGAGTAACCGGCAAACACTACCTCGTTTCATAGGTGTCCTAACGTCAGCGTTGGCATAGTTGACGGTTGACCGGAATGCCATCTTGGATGCAGAGCAAGATCGTGCGGACAGCAGCTTGAAAGTTTGTATGATTATACAGTGAGTTAAACACAGGAAGGGGAAATAATGGTTTGTTGCTTTAATTTTGGACACCAATGATTTTGTAATTTATTACCAGTTGCAATCACGGACAACCGTCCGGACCAGGACGCTAATCCGGTTTTCCCACTTTACCTGAGCGGTCGCCGTAACTCCTTTGGCTATCCGTGAACCACTCTTGGCCGGGGGTACAAAGTGTAGACAACCTCCTAGATGGTGTACCCCGGGCAACGCTGTAACATGGCACAGCGGCGAAAAGTCTACACATCCACTGCGGCCGGACGCGACAATGCCTCCCGGCCCACACAGAGGCAAATAGAGCAGAGTCTTAGCATGAAGAAGCTGAACGTATGCCAGTTCAACATAGAAGGCTACACGAGGACCAAGGGAGAAATCCTCGAAAAGATCTTAACGAGAGAACGAGTAAGTGTCGTACTCCTACAAGAGACCCACCTCACAGATGAAACCATCAATCGACTCAAAATACCAGGATTTACAGCTGTGAGCTACACTGGACACGACAAACATGGCATAGCCACCCTAGTGAAGAACGAACTCCTAAGGAATTTGGACACCAAAGTGGCACCAGCAGAGCATGCGATAGGCATAAAACTGGGAGAGATGACACTGTATAATGTCTACAAACCTCCATCACAGAAATGGCCCACAGGTATCCTACCCGAGGCTAACCACCCAGCAGTTTACGCTGGCGATTTTAACTCTCAGCACACCAGATGGGGATACCCGAGATCCACAGCTGTAGGGACTGGACTAAGTGACTGGGCAGACAACCGGGACCTACACCTCCTTTTCGACCCCAAGGACACAGCGACCTTCAAATCAAAGGCGTGGGGCACAACGTCAACACCTGACCTGACCTTCGTCACACGTGGAGCAACAGGTACACCCGTGCGAGCTATAAGAAGGGTCCTCGAGGCGTTCCCCCGAAGCCAGCACAATCCAGTAATAGTGGAGATCGGACTATCAATCCCAGTCATAAAAAGCCCCCCAATCCCTCGGTGGAACCTGAGGAAAGCTGACTGGAATAAATACCGATCCTATGTTGAGAAAACGATAAACCGGATACCACCAAAACCTGTGAACTACAAAAGATTCGTAAACTTAGTACAAAAAGCGGCCCTAAATGCAATTCCACGAGGATCGAGAAAGGAATACACCCCCTGCTGGACGAAAGAGTGTGAAACACTACTGGAGGAATATGAGAAGACCGGGGACGAGGAGACTGCAGACCAACTGGTCAACGCCATGAATGAGGATCGTAGGAGTAGATGGAAGGAGGCGATGGAGAATCTAGATTTCACCCACTCCAGCAGGAAGAGCTGGGGCCTGCTGAGGAAATTAGGCGGTGCCACAGCGCCTAACAGGCCGTTTCTTGGAACCAGCGCATCTGAGATTGCAGCTGTCCTGAAACAGACCTCCAAAATCCAACTAAAAACAGCTGAAAAGAGAGAAATTTCCCAAGAGCTAAGCAGTTTATTACTTAATAACCCAACCAACATGGGCATTGTAAAAGAAGTGGAGACAGAAGAGATATCCCAGGCCTTGAAGCTAATGAAGACAGGAAAAGCAGCCGGACCTGACAACATCCTACCAGAATTATTAAAGGAATTGGGAACTTTAGGAAGAAGGTGGCTGGCCAAACTTTGTATGGAATGCATAAGCACGGGGGTTGTGCCTAAGGAATGGAAAGAAGCAAAAGTCATCGCAGTGCTGAAACCCGGAAAGACTGGAGATAATCCTAGGAATTACAGACCAATATCCCTGCTATGTACCTCCTATAAATTATTCGAGAGAATATTGCTGACTAGATTAACTCCATACATCGAAGCCAACCTCCCAACATACCAAGCGGGTTTCCGAGCAGGTAGAAACTGCTGCGATCAAGTGCTGTCCCTCACAACCTATATTGAGAAAGGCTTCCAGAACAAGATGAAAACTGGCCTGGTCCTCATAGACCTCACATCAGCTTACGACACAGTATGGATTGAAGGGTTACTGCTTAAGCTAACTAGAATCATAAATTGCAAGCAGACTTACAAACTACTCAAGAACATACTAACGAACAGGAAAATCAAGGTCTCACTCCATGGCACGTACAGTAAGAGCATGGTTCTGAATAATGGTCTGCCACAGGGTTCGGCACTAGCACCCGCTCTCTTCAATCTATACATAGCTGACTTGCCAGAAACTAAATCACGCAAATTTGCATATGCAGATGACCTGGCCATCGCATATCAGAGTAAAAACTACAACGATCTCGACGAAAAACTGAATGCAGACCTTGAAGTCCTGAACACCTATTACTCCAAGTGGCACCTACTTCCCAACCCCAACAAAACAACCAGCACTATAATGCACCTCAACAACAGAGAGACACACAGAAAATTACAGATCTTTTCGAATGGCCAAAGCATAAGACATGAGAATAAGCCTAAATATTTGGGTGTAAAACTAGACCGGACCCTAACGTACAGCTCACACCTCGAAGACACAAAGCAAAAACTAAAATCCCGCAATGCTATCCTTTCAAAACTGGCTGGAACAACATGGGGATGTGGAGCGAGCACTTTGAGAACTTCAGCACTAGCCCTTGTCTACAGTGTAGCTGAATACTGTTCACCAGTCTGGAGGAGAAGTGCACACGTATCTAAAGTGGATGTCCAGCTGAGGGAGACAATGCGAATAATCTCGGGAACACTCAGGGCCACCCCCTGTGCATGGCTTCCTGTACTAGCGAACATAGAGCCTCCAGAAATCAGGCGATCACAGCTAACCCTAAAAACCTACAGGAAAATTATAGACAACCCGGACCTCCCTATCCACCAAGATCTGACACCGACAAACAGGCTTAAATCCAGATCACCCTTTTGGAAAATCGGTGAAGAACTACAAGCCTTTGAGCCGAGAACGGCCTGGAACGAAGTATGGTCGGCAAGTGAATTTAAGAACAAAAATTTAGTACACGATCCGAACAAGAAGATTGATGGCTTCAACCTACCAAGAAGAGTGTGGACAGCTCTAAACCGGGTCAGAACGAGTGTTGGGAGATGTAAACACCTGATGAACAAGTGGGGCCTGGCAGACAGCGCTGTATGTGAGTGCGGTGAAATACAGACAATGGACCATCTACTCGTGTGCAAAGTGTATGGCTATGGTGGTGAACTCATGGACATACATAGACTCAGTGACTCAGCCATAGAGTGGCTCAAAAACATATCTAATATAGTGTAGAATTATATTGTTTTCCTTTTTAGTATATAGTGATAAGAATATTGTAAATTATGCCTCTGTGATGCCGAACGAGTAAATAAAAATAAAAACTCTTGGCCGGATCCAAACTTCCATACTTCGTCGTTCCTGCGTCACTGCCTGTACCCGTACACCCGTACATACATTATGTAATTTCTGTACAGGGGAGAACATTTTTAATTGAATATCGCTGCATGGTATCGGGAGATAAATACGATACTGCAGGGTCTGTGTTGGTAAGTACCTGCCCGTAAAAAAATTTCATTTGCCGTCGTTCCCTTACATAGCTGATTGTTACTCGTATTCACAACTGAGAATATATCTCATGTGTTTCATAACGGCTGTAGTCACCGCAGTGCCTGTCTGAAGGAACGTTGCATCGCTCATCTTAACAACACAGGCACTGCAACATCGCATTTGTCCGCTAATATCGGCCAGCACCTTTCAAATGAAAATGCCCTCCCCTGTACAGGAATTACGTAAGTTTGTACGAGTATAGGTTTTGACGCAGGAACTACAACTTTGGGTCTAGCCGTGAGTCGTACACGGATAGCCAAGGGGACTGCTTGCATAAAGCGGGAGATCCTGGTTCGAGTTCCGATCTGGTGAAAATTTTCACTGTCGTCATTTCCTTATACAGATGATGGTTATTTGTATTCGCAACTGTGAATACATTTCATATATTGCACTGAAGCTAGCGTGCAGCAAACGTGCACAGTGTAGAGCGACATTTCGTCATCTGAAGTGCTGGAGTGGGCTGTTATGAGGCTAATTTGGACCTCGTACAGAAAAACTGTGACTACATGCCACGAAAAATGGTATGGAGGACATAAATAAGGAGGGAGCTACTTTAATTTCAGGTGCTGTGAAAATGTTGGCTTGCAAGCGGGTATTTAAAGAAGTGGCTCGCCAGACTTCGCAAAGTCATAGAAAGAATCACAATAGCCCCTTCTGAAAAAAAAAATACCGGAGGGATGATCCACGACGAAATTTCTCTGATGGCGTAGCACCCGAACATCCGTGGTGTCGTGGACAATGGTCCTTCTTGACCTGACCGCTCAGACTCTGGGTTCCTCCACAAATCGACTTCACCCAATCACTGCGCTGCGTTTAAACTGTGTACATCCTGTTTGCTATGAGGTATATTAACGTATTCAAGGCTAAGAGAGTCTGCTACCCACCAAGTCTTCTGGAGATATTAAACACTTATCCAAGCATAAGTTGCCATAAAATTATACATATAAGAAAAAAAGCGACGCAGCACGAAGGAGTTGTGCAAACTGGTCACAAATATATATTCTTACGGGTATCAATGGAAAATGCAAAACTTTAAACTTTGGAAGCAAATCAGATGAATGTGCGGCGATGGAGCGCAATTTTACCACACAGCATCGATGGTAAACAGGGGACGTATCGATACTAGGGCTTAAAGTCTTTGTGAATCTCATTCCATGTAGTCTGTTTGACAATAGATATGACTCGCAAACAGGTGCATGAACAATATACGCAGATGTCTGCATTTGAGAGAGAACGTGTAATTGGGCTCAAAGAAGCCGGCTGGAGTAATTGGCGAATCGCTCGAAATCTGACTAGGAGCGACAATGTTAGCAGGAATGGATGAACCGTGACCGAACATACCATCAATAAGGAAACCTCTGAGCTAGAGAGACTACAGGACCTTGCAACAGTCGTAGAGGCTGTCAGAGCCCCGGACTCATCATTATCATAGATCCGGCGTGCATCTGGTGCTTCAGTGACCACATGGGTCATTAATAGGCGCCTCTCAGAAAACGGGCTGAGTTCAAGACGCCCCTTGCGCCGACTACCATTGACCTCTGTACATCGAGTGGTTTCGGGCACATTCGACATGGATTCTTATTGACATGTGTAGCAGTGATGTGTACCACTCTGAATTAAGCCCCAATCACCAGCAGTGAGGTGTCTTGACATCAGCCAACCTGGTTGTCGCCCGCCGTTTGGCCTAACAGCAGAAGAGATGGCCTTGGGTGCTAATTCATTTCATAGCAGCACCTCTTTGCATGGCTTACTTACAGAACAACAGTATATTGACTATATTCTACGCTCTGTTTTGTTACCGTTCATGGCAGAATAGTTTTATTCGTTGTGGAAACTGACAAATTTCTCTGGAATGAGAGCTCACCAGTTTACCGCAGAAATATGTGAAATGCCTCCGAAGAAAATTTTGGTCGTTTCCTCATGAGGCGGGAATGGCGCACTGCTCGTTCAGTTTATACATGAGGCTCAACAATTAATTTAGCTCTGCACAGACTGGCACCAGATTTGCACTACAGCAAATCTGAGTTACAGTGTGGTCCAAAATATTTTACGTCTGCAACGTTACGCAGCTGAATACATTTGAAAAAACAGTGCAAATGGCTGGTGTTTGGATAACTATGTTGATTAGCTTCTAGATTCGCCAATGCGACCCTCAGTTGATATATTTCGTAACGCTAACTGCTTAATTAGGAAACAACATGGTGACAAATGCACAAGGCTGGTCACCGACAGTGTATTCATATGTGTTTGTTACATTGGATATCTTCTATGCACTTAGCTAATTTTTGTATTATGCGCTGGTGTGCATGTATGGCAATTCTAGCCTCGTCAGGTAAGGCCTAAAATTTTGCGCAGGCTGTGCATTTCTTTTTTAAATGTTTGTCAGGACTTGTTAGTGCGCGACTGTCTTTAGGCTACGACAGTTTTCATAGAAATTGATTTCACTAGTGGAGAAGAATGAGCAATTTATTACACTACTGTCCATCTGGTCCTACGGAAAGTACCGCGTACGAAGTGGGACACAAACTCTGTAAACGTGTGTGTGTTCTATGAATCTTGGTTTCTGTGGCCTTGCAGAGGAGATCGCCTACAATACCGAGCCAATTATTTCCGTATACATAATTTCTTCTATTTCTCAAAGCATTTATTCGCATTGCATTTATGCAGCTTGATACCATATATTTAGATTTCCAGAAGGCTTTTAACACCGTTCCTCAAAAGTAACTTCTAATCAAATTACGTGCGTACAGAATATGGTTTCAGTTGTGCGACTGGATTGGTAAAATCATGTCAGAAAGGTCACAGTACTTAGTAATTGATGGGAACTGACCGAGTAGAACAGAAGCAACATCTGGCGTTCCCCAAAGAAGTGATATGGGCGGACTAGTGTTCCTGAAATATATAAAATATTTACAAAACAATCTGAGCAGATCTCTTACATTGTTTGCTGATGATGCTGTCATTTAGAGTCTTGCGAAGTCATCTGATGATAAGAATCAATTACAAAATGATTTAGACAAGATATGTATTTGGAGCTGTAAGTGGCGACTGTCTCTAAATAACGAAAAGTGTTAAGTCATCCACATGAGTACTAAAAGGACTTCGCTAAAGTCTGGAATTCAGCTAAATACTTACACATCGCAGTTACGAATAAAGTAACTTGGAATGATTTCAAAGACAACGTTGTGGGGTAAGCGAACCAAAGACTGCGATTTATTCGCAGAATAATTAGAAAATGCTCCTTGTCTACTAAAGAGACCTTCTACACTACGTTTGACCGTACTCTTCTGGTGTATTGCCGTACAGTGTTAAATACGCGTCACTTAGGACTGACGGAGAACATCGAAAAAGTTCGAAGTAGGGCACCTAGTTTTGTATTAGCGCGGAAAAGGAAGAGAGTGCCATGGGTATGATACGCAAATTACGGTGGCAGTCATTAAGACAAGGCACTTTTCGTTGCGGTAGGATCTTCTCAAGAAATTTCAATAAGAAACATTGTCCTCAGCATGCGAAAATATTTTTTTGGCGCCCTCCTACAAATGGAGCAATTATCTTCGTGATAAAATTGGAGAAATCAGAGCATGCACGGAAAGATTTAAGTGTTCGTTTTCCCCGCGCGGTTCGAGAGTGGAACTGTACAGAAGTAGCTTGAGAGTGGTTCGATGAACCCTTTGCCAGGCATTTAATTGCAGAGCGATCATTTAGATGTAGACATACAGGGTTTTCGGAAATTCCCGTTACAGACTTATAAGGTTTGTAGAGTGGAATGAATAGAAAGTATTTTCAACTGGAACCCATCGCCGGAAACGTACCGTTACAGTGCTACAACCATTTCAAAACACGTTGGTAACGCAACCACTTTTACAAGTAATTGATTAGGTGTGATCCAATTATTTTACAGTTCCTCTCATTAATAGCTATGTACCTGACGACGGGTTCTCTTCAGGGATGTATGTGGTTTGCAACCAGTGTACGATACTCTTTGGCCGTCATGGTGCCTTTCGCAAGCTCCTCTGGACCCATGGATGTCCTCTTGAGTGTTGCCCAGAGCATAATGCAGCCGCCGCCAGATTGTCTCAGTTCCGCAGTACAGATGTCAGGCAGCTGTTCCCCTGGAAGAAGACGAATTCGCGCCATCCTTCCGGCATGAAGAAGGTATCGGGATTCGCGAGACCATGCAAAATTCTGCCACTGCCAATGTCTAGTGCCGATGGTCACGTGTCCGTTTCAGTTGTATTTGAGAATGTCGTGGTGTTAACATTGGCTGCGGAGGGCCGACGTTAGGAGTAATCGGTGGGCTGTGTTTTCCGTCACACTTGTACTCTGCCCAACATTGAAGTCCGATGTCTGTGCCGCCACGATTCGCTGCCTGTCGTGTTTTACCAGTCTGCTCACCCCATGACGTCCGACATCTATAATGACGTCTTGGCTTGATTGCACCTTGGCTTTGCCACTTGCTGGAGATACTCACCACAGCACCTCTCGAAAATCCGACAAGTCGTGCAGTTTCGGAAATGCTTGTGCGAAGCTTTCAGGCCTTCCCCATTCTACACACGGAATGCATGCATCGTATGTGTGTCTGGCTAGCGGTCCTTCCTCGTCAGGTGACGCTACTATCGCCTGGACGGATTTATATCGATAGTAGGTCATAATGTTATGGCTGATCGGTGTACTCGTATGTAAACCTACACTGCGAGAAGGGAGACAGGGCCATCGCCTTCGGAAGACACAGCATTTCGGAGCTGGTATTGTGTAGTCGTAGTAAAATTCATTTTGTGATAATTTACGCCAGTTGCGGTTGCGTGACTGGAACTTGCTCCGCAGCAGCACAAAAGCAATGGAGCCTTCTCTCTCTGCTGTAAATAACGTTGTCATCGCCCAGTGGTGGAGGCATTGTGGCTCGGCTCTGCTGGACATTGCGTAATACCGCTGCCCCAGACGTATCCTAGCACAACGCTTGATAAAAATCCAGGAAAGAAATTAAATTTGTCAGAGAAGAACGATTGCCGCTGCTGCACAAACAGAATTCCTGCCCCCCCCCCCCCACCTCCCCTCCCCCACCAGCACCACGTCACCGTTTCACTTTCTCTCTATTAATAACTCCCATTCCAAGGGACGGCGTGATTAATGGCCTTCTCACAAACGGACTGTGGTATGGCTTACTACTACAGCTTCCTGATTCCGGCAAGTAATTGCTTTCGTATTAGAAGCGGTAACTCATTCACCACTTACCTTTAGACGCATTACGCCAGTTCATTTAATTTACCAGTTCAACATCATGATTAAATGCGTGAGTGCTTCATCACAGCGCAATATGATCATGGATTAGAAGTGGGTAATTAATTAACTGCAGATGACACGCTGTTCTTGGGAAGCGAGGGCACGCGATATGCTCACTGCCTGTTAATGTGTTGCAGTTGTCTGGTGTCTCTCCACGTTACAGTACTAAAATGATATGTCCTCTATATTGGAAATTCTCTTCCAAAGTTTGTGAAAGTTAGCAACCATGGTAGTTGTGGTGACAGAGCTTCAAGCCTTAAAAGGAATAGTACGACGTTAATCCATGTAAAATGTTACCAAAAACACTTTGCATATACAGTTATAACCAAACTGCGTCGTATTCTTAAGGTAATGAATCACTGTGTGATCAACGGAGAGACCATCTGAAGATAGTCTTATAGACAGAAACTGGCTATCTCATAAATGACACGGGCAACCGTAGTACCAAATTAAATGTGATTTGTAATATTTTACGGTAAATTATTTTCATGCACTGTCACAGACAGTTATAATAACATTACTGTAATTTGCACATATGTATGTTGACCACACACACAACATACTCCCGCAGAAGGCTGAGGAGAACCCAACGTGGAAGAAACAACACACGGGGCACAAAACAAAAGGGCGCGCATGTACAATAATAAAATTGTCCGGAAAATAGGAAACTCGTTTAAGAAACAGGGCTTCAAGTATGATAGTAATGAGACGACAGAAAAAACTCAGAACACATGATACACCTTCGAGCAACACAAATCTGATACGTACAAACCAACACTTAACTCTCGTCTGAAAGCTGGCTAAAGCCGGATATAAGCTCAGCTGAAATTTTCGCGAAGAACCTAACGGTGTTCCGAAAGGATAGGCTAAACACGGTTGGCGGAGGCGTGTTTGTTGCTCTCAGAAGTAGTTTATCTTGTCGTGAAATTGAAGTAGATACTTACTGTGAGTTAGTATGGGCAGAGGTCATTATTGGCAACCGGAATAAAATAATAGTTGGATCCCTTTACTGACCTTCCAATTCAGATGATACAGGTGCTGAAAGGTTCAAAGAAAACTTGAGATTGATTTCAAACACGTACCCGACTCATATGATAATAGTTGCTGGTGACTTTAATTTACCCTCGATATGTTGGCGAAAATACATGTTTAATTTCGGAGGTACGCATAAAATATCATCCGAAATTGTGATGAACGCATTCTCTGAAAATTATTTCGAGCAGTTAGTTCATGATCCCACGCGAATAGTAAACGGTTGTGAAAATACACTTGCCCCTTTAGCAACAAACAATCCTGAGTTAATAACGAGTATCAAAACGGATTCAGGTATTAGTGAACCCAGGGTTGTCGTAGCGATATTGAATATTGAAATCCCTAAACCCTCGAAAAATAAGCGAAAAATATACCTATTCAAAAAAGCAGATAAAAATTCACTTGGCGCCTTCCTAAGAGACAATCTCCACTCATTCCAAATTAATAATGTAAGTGTAGACCAGATGTGGCTTAAATTCAAAGACATACTAATGGCAGCAATTGAGAGATTTGTACCAAATAAATTAACAAACGACGGAGCCGATCCTGCCGGCCGTTGTGGCCGAGCCGTTCTAGGCGCTTCAGTCTGGAACCGCTCGACAGATTCGAATCCTGCCTCGGGCATGGCTGTGTATGATGTCCTTAGGTTAGTTAGGTTTAAATAGTTCTAAATTCTAGGGAACTGATAACCTCAGATGTTAAGTCCCATAGTGCTCAGAGCCATTTGAATCATTTTTTGGAGCTGATCCTCCTTGGTACACAAAACGGGTTAGAAAACTGTTACATGAACAAGGAAACAAACATGCCAAATTCAAACAGACGCAAAATCCTCAATGTTGGCGATCTTTTACAGAGGCTCGAAATATAGAGCGGACTTCAACGCGAGTTGCTTATAATAGTTTCCACAACGAAACTATGTCTTGAAACCTAGCAGAAAATCCAAAGAGATTCTGATCGTAAGTGAAGTATGTTAGCGGCAAGAAACAATCAATGCCTTCTCTGCGCGATAGTAATGGAGATACTATCGAAGACAGTGCTGCCAAAGCAGACATACTAAACACAGCCTTCCGAAATTCCTTCACAAAAGAAAACGAAGTAAATATTCCAGATCTGGAATCGAGAACAGCTGCGAAGCAACTTAAATCACATAATAAAAGCAAGTCTTCTGGTTCAGACTGTATACCAATTATGTTCCTTTCGGAGTATGCTGATGCATTAGCTCCACACTTAACAATCATATACAACCGTTCGCTCAATGAAAGATCCGTACCACAGGTCACACCAATATTCAAGAAAGGTAGTAGGAGTAATGCAATAAATTAGAGGCCCATATCGTTAACGTCGATATGCAGCAGGATTTTAGAACCTATATTGTGTTCGAACATTATGAATTACCTCGAAGGAAACTGTCTATTGACTCACAGTCAATATGGTTGTAGAAAACATTGTTCCGGTGAAACACAACCAGCTCCCTATTTACATGAAGTATTGAGTGCTATTGACAAGTGATTTCAGATCGATTCCGTATCTCCGGATTTCCGGAAGGCTTTTGACACTGTAGCACACAAGCGGCTCGTAGTGAAATTGCGTGCTTATGTAATATCGTCTCAGTTATGTGACTGGATTTCTGATTTCCTGTCAGAGAGGTCACAATTTGTAGTAACTGACGGAAAGTCATCGAGTAAAACAGAAGTGATTTCTGGCGTTCCCCAAGGTAGTGTTATAGGACCTTTGCTGTTCCTTATCTATATAAACGATTTTGGAGACAATCTGAGCAGCCGTCTTCGGTTGTTTGCAGATGATGCTGTCTTTTATCGACTAATAAAGTCATCAGAAGATCAAAAGAAACTGCATAACGATTTAGAAAAGATATCTGAATGGTGCGAAAAGGGGCAGTTGACCCTAAATAACGAAAACTGTGAGGTCATCCACATGAGTGCTAAAAGGAACTCGTTAAACTTCGATTACAGGCTCATCTAAAAGCCGTCAATTCAACTAAATACCTAGGTATTACAATTACGAACAACTGAAATTCGAAGGAACACATAAACAATGTTGTGGGGAAAGCTAATCAAAGACTGCGTTTTATTGGCAGGACACTTAGGAAATGTAACAGATCTACTAAGGGGACTGCCTACACTACGCTTGTCCGTCCTCTGCGCGGTGTGGGATCCTTACCAGTTAGGACTGACGGAGTACATAGAAGAAGTTCAAAGAAAGGCACCACGTTTTGTATCATCGCGAAATATGGGAGAGAGTGTAACAGAAGTGATACAGGATTTGGGTTGGAAATCATTAAAAGAAAGGCGTTTTTCGTACGACGTAATCTTCTCACGAAATTCGAATCACCAACTTTCTCCTCCGAAAGCGAAAATATTTTGTGACACCGATCTACATAGGGAGGAACGATCACCACGATAAAAGAAGGGATATCAGAGCTCGTACGGAAAGATATGTGTTCATTCTTTCCGCGCGCTATACGAGATTGGAATATTAGAGAATTGTGAAAGTGGTTCGATGAACCCTCTACCAGGCACTTAAATGTGATTTGCAGAGTATCCATGTAGATGTAGATGTAGATGTCAATCAGTCTATTTACAGCAGATACAAAAAATATAAAATTATTCTGAGCACCTCAGGGGTCTGAAAAGCCACAGCTCACATTCCACGTTTGAATGAAACTGTCCACAACCATTACCCAAAAAAAATTTTAATATATTGCTTGAGGCTTTGCCGATGAACTACTTGTGGAAATGGTTCTCGGGTAAGACGTAGGATTTCGTTGTAAAATTCCCACAGAATTTCATCGGCGCAAATAACCAACATTATCAGATGCAACGAGCACATTAGCACGTTCGTCACACCTGTGGATGTTGGTCATTTACTTCGATGAAAAGTTGTGGGAATTTCACAAATACATCGGACGTCTTGCCTCAAAACCATTTCTCCAAAATCTAAAACAATTGAAAAAATACTAAAATCCAGCCGTATTCAATACCAGAAACTTACCACTGAGGAAAACTTTGACAAACGGAGGACCACAGCAGAAGAAAAAACTTATTCGAAGTGATTACTTTCCACCAGCGATAATCAAAGAGCGTTCTGCGGAGTCCTGGGGCTCCGCAAAGCCTCTTCAAGGGCTCCGCCACAATAATATCAAGCCAAAGAATACATGAGACTGGCGATACACCAGTTTCTGAAAAACATCATCCACACAATTCCGAAGATAGTAAGGGGCGAAAAGTGCGAGAATTACCGAACAATCAGCTTAACAGCTCATGCTCCAAGTTACTGACAAGAATAGTGTACAAAAGAATTGTAAAGAAAGCTGAGGATTTGTTGGGTGACGATCAGTTTCGCTTTAGGAAAGATAAAGGCACGAGAGAGGCAATTCGAACGTTGCAGTTAATAATGAAAGTGAAGCTGAAGAAAAATCGAGACTCATTCATGGGATATGTCGATCTGGAAAAACCGATCGACAGTTCGAAATTCTGAGAAAAGTAATGTTAAGCTATAGGGGCAGACGGGTTATGACATTATGTACAGAACCAAGAGAGATAAGACAGGAAGGGTGTAAGACTAGGATATAGTCTTTCGCCCCTACTGTTCAATTTTTATATTGCAGAAGCAATGACGGAAATAAAAGAAACATTCAAGAATGGAATTAAAATTCAGTATGAAAAAATATCAATGATAAGATTCTCTGATGACGTTACTATCCTCAGTGAAAATAAAAAAAAAAATTACAGGATATGTTGAATGGATTAGATTGTCTAAAGAGCACAGAATATGGATTGGGGGTAAACTGAAGAAAGTCGAAAATAATGAAATGTAACAGAAATGAGAACAGCGAGAGCTTGAACATCATGACAGGTCATCACTAAGTAGATGAAGTTAAGAAATTCTGCTACCTAGGCAGCAAAATGAGTCAGGACGGACGGAGCAAGGAAGGCATAAAAAGCGGCCTACCATTGGCAAAAAGGGCATTCCTGACTAAGACGTCTGCAGTTACACACGTAGGTCTTAATATGAGCAAAACATTTCTGAGATTGTACGTTAGGAGAACAGAATTGTATGATAGTGAAACATGTGAAACATGGACCGTGGCAAAATTGGAACAGCCTTTGACATGTGGTGTTTCAAATGGACGTTGAAACCTAGGTAGAATGATTAGGTGAGGAATGAGGAGGCTCTCAACAAAATCGACGAGGAAAGGAACATATGACAAACACTTCCAAGATGAAGGGAAAGGATGATAGGACACTTGTTAACTTGCGTGGTACCATAGAGAACTGTAGAGGGATAACCTATCGAGGAAGACAGAGATTGGAATACATATAATAAATAACTGAAGACGTAAGTTCCAGTTGGTACTCTCAGATGAAAATGACGGCACAGGAGAGGGACTGATGGCGACTCACATACACCTCGATTGCAGAGCCAGGAATGAAGCACTTTTTAAAGGTAAGAAAGAACAATATTATTTTTAAAAATATGCTGTTATTGAAAAATTGTGAATGAAAATGCCACGGAGCCATCGTATTTGGTCAGCTATCGCACTGCAAAAGCGGGCAAAGCCCACACTATCGCTGAAAATTGAATAAAACAATGTGTGGCTCACATAACATCATGTACACTTTATGAACATACTGCAAATCATCTCCCTACTTCGTTGCTTTCGAACGAGACTGTTTTGAGTGGAATTAATAATCTCATTGGCTATATAAAACAAGAACCAGTTGTTCGCCTTCAACACAACAAATTCGTCTTGAAAATGGATGAGACGACTGATGTTATTGCGTGATGACTGGGTGTTGTGTGATGTCCTTAGGTTAGTTAGGTTTAAGTAGTTCTAAGTTCTAGGGGACTGATAACCTTCGATGTTAAGTCCCATAGTGCTCAGAGCCATTTGAACCATTTTTTTGATGTTATTGGACTGGCCATCTTGCTGGTGATTATACGGTATCACATAAACATTCAATAGAAAAAGATTTGCTTGTGCTCACATCGCTGCCATTTATCTTTAGTGGAACAGAAATTTTTAATACTAAAACAATTCATTACAAATAAACCGTCACGATTGGAATAATAGTATGGATGAGACCAAGGCAATGATTGGTAAAACAGTAAGAGCGGTGTCACTAATAAAAATTAAAGCGCCGAAGCGTATTTCCAGCAATTGTAGCCTGCGTAAAGAAGCACTCGCGATGAAAAAGGTGCCGCCAAATATTAAGTTGGTTTTTGATGAACCATCGAAATAATCAGTTACTTTAAATCATGTGTCGTTCATTTTCAGTGTTCTGTGAGATAACGGTAGCAGACACAAAACCTATTGCTCCACACCAAGGTTAGATGGTTCTCTCGGGGTAAGACCTTAACGAGTACTTTCGATTAAGAGCTGAACTGCAAGCATTTAGGGCTGACAATTCATTTAAACTAAAAAAAAAAAAAATCGTCTAGCGATGAAGCTTGATTGTTCAGGCTAGGTATTTTGGCAGATATATTAGGAAAGATTTTTGAACTGTATCTGTCTTCACCAGGAAAACAGAGAACACCCTTCAATAATAATAAAAAAGTAGCCGCTTTAAATAATCAGGTTTCTGGGTTAGTTGTACTGGCAACAGAGAATTAGAAAGCTTTTTTACCTCAGAACGTGTTCATTGCACCAGAATTATCAAATGAAATATTTGGAGACTTGGTCCAGTGTCTCCATGATATGTGCTCTCTTTTGAGACATATTTTTCTGAAGAGAAGAATACAAAACTAAAAATGAGTTCATAGCTTTATAATCCTTTTGTGGGTAATTTACAGAGAACAGAAATGTCGTCAAACGAAATCTATGAATCCTTTTCAGAAATGACGTCAGATTCAAGAATACAATCATTATACTAATTATTCTAAACTATGCCACTTGATGAATTTGATGCAGAGTTCGTGATGAATACCCATGATGAATATTCACAACTTTCCACGCAGCCTCTGGCTGCTCTTCTCTCATTCCCAACAATATACTTGTGTGGAACAGGATTCTCCGCATAAGCAGCTCTAACAACAGCTACAAAGACAAAATACCTCAGTAGGCAGGATACTGAACCCGACATGCGTCTTCAGCTCTCTTCTATCAAGCCTGACATTAAACAGTTTTCCAATAATAAAAAACCACTTCCTGTCTATAATTAAATAGAAACATTTTTATCAATTTGCAGTGAATTTAACACAGTGTTATTTTGTGTATTATATAATTGTGTGTGGTTATTTATATTGTTGTACAGGTCAGTAGTGTATAAAGAAAGAATTTTTTATGATTTTCGTTAAATCATATAAAACCAGGTTTTGCTTGAAACTTCCTGGAAGATTAAAACTGTGTGCCAGACCGAGACTCGAACTCGGGACCTTTGCCTTTCGCGGGCAAGTGCTCTACCAACTTAGCTACCCAAGCACGACTCACGCCCCCTCCTCAAAGCTTTACTTCTCATTCTGGCAGGTTTTGCTTGTTTTAGAGTTCCATAAAGTGTTTAGTACAGTATTTCAGATGGGGTTCGTAGACAAAAAAGTTTATGAACGGCTGCACTACATTACGATGTAATATGACGCTTTGTGCATTGAAGGATTTATACAGAAATGATACCATCAACTGTTAGTAGTGTACACACATGTAGTACAAAGGTAAGGTACACACATAGTGTGTGTGTGTGTGTGTGTGTGTGTGTGTGTGTGTGTGTGTGTGTGTGTGTGTGTGTGTGTGTGCGCGAGAGAGATAGAGTTTGAGAAAGCAAAAGTAGAAAAGAAGTTCAAATGACGTGTTAGAGTAGAAAAGCAATCGAACTTCGACAAGGCTGGGGTGAAAATGATGCACCAAATGGAAAAGAAAATCAGTCGTACATCGACATCGCTATTCATATGGCACGAAAAGAAATGTGCTCTGAAATCCAGTGCCTGTATTTGTGAATATTGTTAATAAAAACTACATGTGCTTGAGAACAACGAGAGGAATGACAAAACATTTTCGCGAATTAAATGGAGGGTAAACTATGGGGGAAGAAGAGCTAGTTTTACTATTGGGTCAATTACATATACAAAAACGTAATGCAGTTGTGGGTCAATAGTTGTTTCACTAGTTAAAGAAAGCCCTGCAACGCCTAGTCAACTAGAAATTAAGAGAAAAGGTCGCAATAAATAGGGCAAATTTCTACGTTGAATTTTGACTCACGAAGTTTTCGTAAAATATGTTGTACTTTAGACCTTAATTAAATAAGACCACACAGACGATAGCAAAATATGCCAAATAATTTTTGGTTGAGAAAAGAAATATAAGAAGATTCTGTGGTTTACGTCAACAGCTGCAACCCTGTCGCTGTTGTGGTATACCATTTTTGTGTTGGCGTTGAAAACGGCTAGGGAAAGAAAACGTATCTTTGAAATAAGTTATTATCATCGGTGCTTACACTTGTCACAAATCTGGAAACATAAAATATCTCCAGGAACAAAATAACAAAATACCTACAAATCAGCAAACCAAAATTAAATGCTTTTATGATAACAGTGCCTGCTGCATTCAAAGGTATAAGCTTATGGAGCATGCTAAACTGATTACAGGGACGTAGATATCCTAAAACATCGACAGTTTAGTATCCTCAGTATACCTTTAAATCGATCAATCAGTTCTGTCGTTATGTTTCTTGTACACAAACTTTTATCTTTATTGTGCTGGCATTCGTAAGTTAACTGAAGTGCTTTTACTATGTAATATTCTTCCATTTCCTATCTTTCTGAATATATTTTACATTGGTGCACTGATAAGAAATGCATCTGACCGCAAAAATAACCATTTTTTGTCGTGATATTTTTTCTATCTGTGATAAACTACATAGTTTTTGTTAACATAATATGCAACAAACCATATAAAGAAAAATGACCCTGTGGGATTGAGAAGTTCGACCGCCAAGTTGTATGTCTTATATCAAGTGACGCTACATTGGGCGACCTGCGTGTCGGTGGCGATGATGAGGACAATACAACACTCAGTCCACTAGCGGAGAAAATCTCCAACCGGGTCTGGAATCGAACCCGGACCCGCTGCATGGTAGGCAAACGCGATAACCATTTAGCTAAGCAGGACACTACGTAAATAAACTTATGTAGTCGCTGCTACGTCGAAAGTAGCTGAGGATGTATCAACAGGCTCTGGAATATCATAGTGCGTAACTGTAGATAAGACAAGTCATTTTTCCAACTGAGGTCGACTCTTTCACTGGCTTGAATAATGACACACAATTCGTTTGATAATGACAAATGTCAGAATATGTAAGGATTTTTAACTGTATGCAATCAAGAAGTTTGATGCTTTGGTTACTAAGTTTAAAAATATATGTCGCTCTCTTACTTGGTGCTTCACATCAGCAGCTACGTCTCAAAATACTGTATAATTATCGTCAATTACTCTCAGTTAGCTATTGGGAAACAAAGGCTTTTACAAAGTAATATTCCTGTCCTTCACGCGTACTTTGTGACATCATGCTGTGAGAAGCTGGTCCAAAGCCGCTACACCTTCTCTGTTTTTAATAGTGGTCAGTGAACAGCAGCGTCTAACAGATTAAGCTACAACTTTCATAAGAATTACATCCCTTCAGAACTACTTTTACAACTATTTTCGGAAGTAAAATCTTCAATATTCGGCATCTGTTAATCTAGACCTTCTCAGATTACGCAGCCGCGGACTGAAACAACCAGCACACTGAGCAGACTACTCTTAGGGGTGATTCCATCTGGCTACAACACGTGGTTGTTACAGAACTATTACTCGGTAAATTCATTTGGATCAGTAATCAAGGCTACTATGTCACTCACAAACACAAACAGACGCACAAACATTTGGACTCATTTGAAGAATTGTACCAACAAGATGGAAAGTTAAAGGTTAGAAAAGGTCCGACACATAACCGCATAGCATTTCACATGAAGTGGCGAAATTCTTGTCTGTGTAAACCACATAAAATTTATGCTGTGTGGCCAACCAAGTCACGAAAAAGCACTGTTAAGAACTTTCAAACAGTAATAGATAATAAACGCAGTCGCTTTACCTAGAACGTAATGCTTGATCGTGGATAAACTAAGCCCGAAATCGCGAATAATCGAAGCAATGAAATATTTTTGTGCGGAAACTTACGTGCTATTTCATGAGTTTTCAACTAAATCAGTTGAAAGGAAGAGGCGAATGGCGTGATGAAAACGTAACCTTAAAATTTATTTTATGAAAAATTTTAAACAAACTTTGTATTACATGTTCGCTGCTTTTTCTCATCTTACAATCAGATCTCGGGTAAACATCTGTCGGAATCGTGTTATACAATCAGTCGAATGCTTTTTAACTCAGTCGTTGCTCTGCAAGTGTCTTTGAGGCTTATTGAACATCAGTTTGTAATGGTTAGGCACAAAATAGAAAACGTTTCCGAATTATAAAAATTAAAAAAGAATATTTCATGGTGCACTAATCATAATAGCGTCTAATTAATATTAGCTATAGGGGAACTAATGGTCTGTTCACAAGAGATTTTACGTAATTTTTGAAGTACAGGAAAACTGCCCATTAATTATGTCTATTTCTTAAAAATTAAAAATTGAATGTTTTAGTAAAGACAGATAGTTTACATCGAATTCAAAATTGGCTGTTGGCTTTAATTGTCACTGTAAGGAGCAGAGCGTAATACCTAGTGTATCGCCGATCAGTCGTGAAGTACTAACTGCCATCAGCATTCTACAACTTATAAGCCGTCTCTCTCTGCATGAGCTTCCCTCCACTTATCGTTCTTGAATCATGCGTTTGACTTTTATACAGAATGTTTCACAATTCCTATTACAAGCTTCGTGAATCATAGAGGAGACTTAGTGTATTAAGTTTTGAGAAGTAATCCGTGTCCAGAACTGTACCGTTTGGATATAAAATAAGTTTGAAGATCGAATAACTTTCAAATCTTCGCTCTCACAGTATGAATTCTGTAAGGATCTATGTGGTCTACAGGAGCCCATGGTATGGTCAGTGCTTCGAGTGCTCGTCGTCGCGTTCTCTACTGGGTGACAAAGGACGTCCTCCTCAAACCCGAAAGTGCGGTGCGTCTGCTGAGCAACAGAGCCTATACACCTACCTAAGGATGTACGAATATCTCGATGCCGTTCTTGTAGCCAGATGGAAATATGAAGTGATGCCACTATTACAACAGGGATTGACGCTAGCGCCCTCTGTCCGGTTTGTGTGCACAACGCGAAGTCGGAGAATTGAAAGTAATCGGATCTTCAAAGTTATTATATATGCATAAGGTACTTTTCCGGATCTGGATTCCTGATTAAAACGTCATCTAATAACTCCCGTCTGCAAGCCATAGGGGCCTGTAGTAGGAAGTGTGAAATACCCTTGCATTTTGTCGGACGTCTTGACGGGCTCCGCCACGCACATCGCGGTCTGAGCCCCTGCGAAGCAGGCTACCCGGCGAGCAGATTGAACCTTGCAGCGATATAATGCCAACACAGATTAGCCAGAATCACGTGCCCTGCACCACCACTGGACAGAACACGAGGACGGCAGATGTTATGAATCAACGGGTGCGTAGTGGGAGATGGACGCATGAATAGTTGCTGTAATATCTAATTTTATTTTATTCTTGTCCTGCCGGACAGTTTCGTCATACACCACGTATACGGAGCCATTTGTTAAAACTTCAGTTCGTAATAACAACACATTGCTCCAGATTAGCAATATCGCTGATGTTTATGATCCAGGAACATGAAGCTGGTCTAAGGCCGAAACTGTACAATGGCATGAAAATAAAATAAAAATTAAGAGTTGCTGGCATCAAGGAGTCACTCGAAAAATTCGTAGCAACTGTGGATCGAGGGCCAAACCAAATAGGACCGTCGAGTAAGAACCCATTTTCACATATGTGCATTAATACAATCAGAACGATTATCCTACTGTCGAAGTGCAAGAACTCATCAAAAAACATATGTGCGTAAACATATGAAGTTGGCCGCATTATCGGACTATGCACTTAAAAGCATTACAACAGGTGTATGTAAATCGGTACTAATCAAGCATACAGTTAAGGACTGTGTGGACATTCTGAACTATATAAAGCGGTATCTCGTTGAGGAGGTCAGAGAAGATTTTATTTAACTCTCATGTTCTTCCAAAAAACAACTTTCATTTCGGTTGGTGTTTGTGGGAATTTTATCGTCCAGTAAAAAAGCATCTCCCTGTTGGGTGCATCTTGATACAGCTACTTCGGTCAGTCTACATTACGTGTGACGTCTCTATAACAGAGCTCTCAAATTTATGGTACTTTTTTATGTTAGGTTGTTTCACCAAAGTGACAAGACGCCTTGAGTGGAATGAGGTAAGTCTTATTCAAGAAGGCGAGTAAGAGAGAGGCATCACCTTGTTCGTTCCATATGACTGACTCAGCTCAGCGACGGATGGTTAATTAGGTTACGTGACAGTGAAGTGAAGCGGACGCTGAAACTAAATTCTGTATATCGAACCAGGCAATCGAGAACTTCGACGATTTTTGCCTTTTGCCGGTATCGATATTGGCAAGACATCAAATCATAGACTTAGGCATGTGACATGAATTTCAGTTAGACGCCTGTACTCGTTCCTGCAGGAAGAGAGGTCTTCACAGACTGGGAGACTGTCGCATAAAACGGCAAAAAGTTTCATCGTCTAATACAACTAAAAATGAACAATTTTCGGCTTAGGGTTCCGTACCATAGTCAGAAAAAACTAGATCCTTATACGATCACTTTGTTTTCCGCCTGTCGGTCGACAGTTAAGAACCCTTTTTCTCAGGCACGGGTGGACGTATCTAGTTGAAATTCGTGTCACAAACGAAGGCCATTGGTCCCTTGGCGATGTAAAATTTTGAACTCCTACATCAATGCATTCAAAAGCTGCGAGGATGTGGCGATTATGTCACATATTTTGATACTCGCCGGCCGCGGTGGTCTAGCGGTTCTGGCGCTGCAGTCCGGAACCACGGGACTGCTACGGTCGCAGGTTCGAATACTGCCTCGGGCATGGGTGTGTGTGATGTCCTTAGGTTAGTTAGGTTTAAGTAGTTCTAAGTTATAGGGGACTTATGACCTAAGATGTTGAGTCCCATAGTGCTCAGAGCCATTTGAACCATATTTTTTTTTTTTTGATACTCCCACACTCACTCATGAAAACCTAAAGGGTACTTCCCGTTCACCTATAATCATGAAATTTGCAAGAAGCAGTGTTTCACAGTACAAGCAAGAGAAGAAACCCGAAATCTGGTAATTTGTAATTATATCACACCAAAAACTTTTTTTTTGGCCCAGCTGTCCGTCTGTTCGTCTACTGAGACCTCTTTTTCTCAGGAACGAGTAGTCGAAATTTACGTCACATTCTAAGGTCCATGGTACCTTAGTGATGTAAAAATTTTAAGCTTCTAAGTCAATGTAATCGAAAGATATGGCAACTCATGTCACATATTTTGATATTTTGCCAAATGTTTCAAATGGCCCTGAGCACTATGGGACTCAACATCTCAGGTCATAAGTCCCCTAGAACTTAGAACTACTTAAACCTAACTAACCTAAGGACATCACACACACCCATGCCCGAGGCAGGATTCGAACCTGCGACCGTAGCAGTCCCGCGGTTCCGGACTGCAGCGCCAGAACCGCTAGACCACCGCGGCCGGCGATATTTTGCCAGTATCGGTATCGATAACAGACTAATATCGTTGAAATTCTCGATTTCATACATAAACTATTTATATATAGTTTGTACGGAATCCTCGGTGCACGAGTCCTCGTCGCGCCTATCCACTTTCTGATTGTATTAAAGTTTTCACATCACCAACGGACCATATACGTTAGTCTATGACATAAATTTCAGTTTGATACATCTACCCAAATCTGAGAATAACGGTTCTTGGCAGCCGATAGACAGTTGGATAACAAAAAGAGGAAAACTTTTTTGGCGTGAGGTAACTACAAATTAACAATTTTCGGATTTTTCCCCTTACTTGTTCTCTGAAACATTGCTTCATGACAATTGTCATGATTATTGGTGAACGGGAAGTACCCTATTGATCTTGATGAATGAGTTTCAAAATATGTGACGCAAATGGGCGTAGCTTTTGATTGCATTGATGTAGAAGCTTAAATTTTTACATCGCCAAGGGACGACTGGCCTTAGTGACAAGAGTTTCAAGTTGATACGTCTACCCATTCCTGAGAAAAAGAGCACTAAGCAGTCACACAGGTAGACACGCAGACGGACAACAGAATTATCGAATAAAGCTTCCGTTTTATGGGACTGAGGTACAGAACCCTAAAAATGTAGATTTAACGTCCTGTCGATGACGAGGTGATTGGAGACGAAACACAAACTCTGTTAGGGATAGGAAGAAGAAGAAAATTTGCCATCACTTTCAAAGGAATCGTTCCTGCACTCACCTTAAGCAATTTGGGGATATCACAAACGAAGAGTTGTTTTTATACCCTGAAGTATGTCGTTGGTATTTGAACTTACCACATACATACACACACACACACACACACACACACACACACACACACACACACACACACACACACACACACAAACACATACATACACATACATACATACATACATACACAATACACAAAGACGCGCGTGCAAAGGATACCTGGTACAGTTATTATGTTGCAGTGAGTACACAAAAGCTGTTTTTCAAGTAGCAGGATTTTTACAGGATGGAGCTTGCAGTAGCTTGGTAACTGATGAAAACCATTTAGTTACACACCATAACGCATTTACAGAAAATGAAGATAACGAACTTTATAATATTCCATGACTGTTGTTCATTTAATTACTGATAGGTCTCCTCTGTCATTGGCAAAATAATGCCAGTTGTTCAGCAAAAGTCTGTAAATAATTTATTTCATGTGTTAGTCTATGTTTCAGAGTTTTAGTTTGTTGTGATTGATGCTTTCATTTACTACTGCAGTGATTACTGTATTTATCATTATGTTGACAAGAATAATGTTGGAATACACTTCTCATTGTGAAACAGTTCATAATGACAAATGTTATTCCACGGACGATATCAAGCTGTCTAGTGACTGTTCAAGTAAATTGATGAATTTAGGATTTGAATCAACTGTACTTGTACCATAAAATTTTTGAGTTACTTTTTGTTGGATTGAGCTTGGTTGTGCTATTCACGTCAGTAATGGTATAGTATTGAGCATCATACGCTGTCAATCCAGAAACGAAAGCAAAACTAGGTGCTTGCTGCTCTTAGTTGTGACGCAACTAGTTACTTACAATAATCAACTCGACTGCATTCAATCGGATTACGTTAACTAATTAACAGAATACATCTCTACACTTTGTAACCATGTTGTGGTATACATGCTAGTCATTGCAATTTATATTCACTATGTGATCTAAAGTATCGACAAAAAAACATACGTTTTTCATATTAGGTGCATTGTGCTGCTACCTACAGCCAGGTACTCCATATCAGCGACCTCAGTAGTCATTAGACATCGTGGGAGAGCAGAATGGAGCGCTCCGCGGAACTCACGGACTTCGACGGTGGTCAGGTGATTAGGTGTCACTTGTGTCATACGTCTGTACGCGAGATTTACACACTCATAAACATCCCTAGGTCCACTGTTCCCAATGTGATAGTAAATCGGAAACTTGGAGGGACAAGTACAGCACAAAAGCGTACAGGCCAACTTCGTGTTTTGACGGACAGAGACCACCGATAGTTGAAGAGATTCGTAATGTGGAATAGGCAGCCATCTATCCAGACCATCACACAGGAATTCCAAACTGCATCAGGATCCACTGCAAGTACTATGACAGGCGCAGGGGAGAAAACTTTGATTTCATGATCGAGCGGCTGCTCATAAGTCACACATCACTCCGGTAAAAACCAAACGACGCCTCGCTTGGTGTAAGGAGCGTAAACATTGGACGAATGAACAGTGGAAAAACGTTATGTGTAGTGACGAATCACGACACACAATGTGTCGATCCGATGGCAGGGTTTGGGTATGGCGAATTCCCGGTGCGTTCATCTGCCGGCGTGTGTACTGCCAACAGTAAAATTCTGTGGCGGTGGTGTTATGGTGTGGTCGTGTTTTCTTTGGAGGGGGGTTGCACCCCTTGTTGTTTTGCATTGCGCTGTCACAGCACAGGCCTACATTGATGTTTTGAGCACCTTATTGCTTTCCACTGTTGAAGAGGAATTCGGGGATAGCGATTGCATCTTAAAACACGATCGAGCACCTGTTCATAATGCACTGCCTGTGGCAGAGTGGTTGCACGACAATACTATCCCTGTAATGGACTTGCCTGCACAGAGTCCTGACCTGAATCCTATAGAATACCTTCGGGATATTTTGGAAAGCCGACTTCGTGCCAGACCTCACCGACCGACATCGATTCCTCTCCTCTGTACAGTACTCCGTGAAGAATGGGCTGCCATTCCCCAAGAAACCTTCCGGCACCTGATTGAACGTATACCTGCGAGAGTGGAAGCTGTCACGAAGACTAAGGTTGGGACAACACCATATTGAATTCCAGCATTACCGGCGAGGGCGCCACGAAGTTGTAAGTCATTTTCAGCCAGGTGTCCGGCTACTTTTCGCCGACCGAAGTGGCCGTGCGGTTAAAGGCGCTGCAGTCTGGAACCGCAAGACCGCTACGGTCGCAGTTTCGAATCCTGCCTCGGGCATGGTTGTTTGTGAAGTCCTTAGGTTAGTTAGGTTTAACTAGTTCTAAGTGCTAGGGGACTAATGTCCTCAGCAGTTGAGTCCCATAGTGCTCAGAGTCATTTGAACCATTTTGAATTTGAACCGGCTACTTTTGATCACATAGCGTAAGTGTAAGTTGGCATGTACAATAACTGAAGGTGCTCTCTTTATAGCGAAAACATTGTTGGGCACTGTATCACTTTTGACACGAATTCTCTAATGAGATGCGCGACTATCATTAGCAGTGGACGGAAATATAATAGTATTGGTCACGAACATAATTTGTAATAACATCTCATCATCATGCGTTTCGGGTTACATTCATCATCAGATTTCTGGAGTAAACATTCAAGACATGAAATTTAAACGTGTTGAAACTGACAAATATACCCGTTGTAAAAAAGCGCACGGAGTCCCTTGTCGCCTACTACTACATTGCAGCACACCATCAGTGCAAAATTTGGCGTAAGCAGTACAATGTCGCACAAAGCAAACAATTGTGGTAACAGGTGGCTTTTGTGACAGGATACTTATGACGACAGACTAAACTGTTTTATAACAAGGCTTATTCAAATCTGAAATATTTGTATTACTTCTTGTTGGTAAAATAATAGTTTTATTATATAACAAATGAAGCACAGTGAAATAAAGCCATAGCTGTTGTATGGTCCACACTATGTGATTATGTAAGAAATTTAGACGAAATTTACCTCCCACACTATAAAAAGTCTACATATTACCAAAACTATGTAGTCAGAAACCGTTATCCAACTTAAACTCGTACGCTAACCTTTGACTTAACAGAACCTAAGTACAACTTGTCTTCGTATTAAATTCACATCTGAAGTAAAACAATTATCTGCCCCTAATCGAAATTTTCACTTATTTCGCGTCTTGACAACATAGTTGCAGATTTTTTGAAAGCCCAACAGCCAACTGCAACAGCTGCTTAGGCTATATCTCTATTTTTTTAAACGAAATTTCCAAACAGTATTTAAAATCAAATGGCTCTGAGCACTATGGGAATTAACATCTAAGGTCATCATCATTCCCCCTAGAACTTAGAACTACTTAAACTTTACTAACCTAAGGACCTCACACACATCCATGCCCGAGGCAGGATTCGAACCTGCGACCGTAGCAGTCGCGCGGTTTCAGACTGAAGCGCCTAGAACCGCTCGGCAACACCGGCCGGCTAATATTTAAAATGTTGAATACCATATGGTGCAATGTGGTAATGCGTAATGATAACCTCCTTGAAGCATTGGCATGGGGAGAGTAACTATTCCTATGAAACGATATTCCAAGACATGTTTTTAGAATGAAGTATGAATTAAAAAAGACAGTAAAACTTCGCGTGATCTTCACACATAACATTGGTCTGAACGATAGTGTGCTTAACAGAGCGAACAATGATTTGAAAAGACTGTAATGTTAACAGAGAATTTTTATAAAAACGAAACAGCTTAATGAGTTGATATGTATGTTAACGCAAAGCTCGGGGAAGTGTAGTTCCTTTGTCTCAGATCTGACCAAGTAAAATGTAAACGCCGTGTGGCTAGGGCCTCCCGTCGGTGCAAGTCTTTCGAATTGACGCCACTTCGGCGACTTGCGTGTCGATGGGGATGAAATGATGATGATAAGGACAACACAACACCCAGTCCCTTAGCGGAGAGAATCTCCGGCCCAGCCGAGAATCGAACCCGGGCAGTTAGGTATGACATTTCGTCACGCTGACCACTCAGCTACCAGGGGAGGACATCTGAGCAAGGGAACAAAGTTAACTAGCTGACAAAAATCATTCCGATAAACTAACTGCGCAGTGTTGTAGTCTTACCTCAAACTTCTCTTAGTAAAAATAGATAAATAAATGATAAAAAATATTCAAATTTATTTTCTTTTCGCCTTTCATTGTATACATCATATTCATTTTTGCTTTACTTTACAACAATCCTTTCTTATCAAACAGATGCAATCACACGTCAACGAGGCGCTACTGAATACGTCCATCACATACCACACTTCAACAATGAATCAGCTCAGAGGCAAATACTGTGCCACTAAAAGACCAAAGATTGTTTAACAGTAACATAACTTGCTCTCTCCTGACGTGCACATCGGTAACTTGCAAAAATCAAAATGACATGCCCACCCTATACTGTTACGTTACAAGCTGCTTTATTTTGAACTACCAGTTTCCATTGCCTTGGTGTCTGAAGCTATTCCAGGTGCAGCGGCTCAGTTTGTTGGCATCAGCGCTCTCACTCAACTGACAGTGACAGCAGGTACCCCTCTTCCCGCCCGTATGAGAACCAGGTCAGTAGCAGCGTGCAAGCAGTGAGACAAAAAACGGAGCCAGCGGTGCGTCTGGTTCTGCTTTTAAGGTCTGCACCCTGGACGGTGGTTGAGCTCGGCGTGCCAATTTATGTGCGGAACTCTTTCTTTCCAGCTCGTTGACGCGCCATGTTCTATGGAAATAAGGCAATACGTAAGCGGAGGGAACCCGCCAGAGCGGACGCATGCGCGCAGCACTGAGTCGGGGCTGCAGCTATTATTGCCCTGGCCTGAATGAGGTCAGCGAGGGACGCCACACGGTCAACCGTGGGCCAGTCTGCAGAGTTCAACCGTCTCCGCGCGGTGCGGTGCAGTGTCTTGTGACAGATGTGCGAAATATGTGCGACTTACTCAGAGCCGCCGGACTCACAAGAGTGGAATATTGGCTCCATATTCAACAGCTTGTTACATGGCTTAAGAGGCGCCAAAGGGAGAGTCCGAGAAGACCCCAATTCACTAACTTGCTCAATGTGTGGAAAAGGCGTTCTCGGCGTTTCCGACGTAATATAAATATTGTCACACATCACAACAGTCCTCTAGCTTGACAGATGACGAATCATAAACGCACACTCAAGTTTTAGGAGATGAAACAATTATGAGACATATTAAAAAAGTATCGAACCAATCGTTGGCAGATATACATGTACTGATTTGGAGGTATATAACCCTAACCCCCTTCAAAGTAGCCTTCTTGGTGATGAGCATACCTGTACTTCTCAGAGCGGTTCGTTATTGTTGGGAATAACTCTGGAACGCATGTCTTGCGAAAGTGACCAGCTTGGTTGTTGCATTCTTCATGATGTCTTCTATTGTCTCAAAACTGGTTCCTTTCAAGGAAATTTTAAGTTTGGGAAAAAGGTGAAAGCCACAGAGAACCATGTCAGGGGGAGTAGGGAATGTTGTGTTTGGCAAGGAAAGTCTGAATCACATGAGCAGAATGGGCGCGTGCGTTAAAATGACGGTGCTTCCAATATTTTTCTGCCCACAGATCCGATCATCTGCGCCGCACAGCATCACGAAGGCGACCAACGACCTCCTGCTAGTTTTTCTATGCGATGGTTTGGCCTTTTGGTGCACACTCGTATATTTGAGGAAATTCCATCTGGAAAAACTGCAATAATATCCAGTTGAAATTGACAAACCATCAGAAATGGAGAAATGTAAAGTTGTACATATCATGAAAAGCAAAATTAAAGGTTCATTTTTACTAAAGGGTAAATGAAATCAATGAAGCACGACTACAGTCAGAAATATCAAACACAAATTTGGGATTAACTAGGTGTATACATAAAAAGTGAAAGGAGCACATAGATTCTGTTGCAGGTAAATGGCAGGCAACGATTTTCATTAGCAGGACACTGTAAAAGTACACAACTCATACCTTAATACTGCTCAGGTCCATGGAACCTAGCACAGAACATCGAGCTTATTGGTAAAATGGTAGGTTATTTGACTGTCGAAAAATTGTGAAAGTAATATTGATAATCGTATCTATCAGACACATGAGGAAATACCCCGGACACGTCGTTAGAACCAGCTTAGTGTCCACCTCGGTAGCTACGCGTTGAGTGCGACGGATTTGTAACCGTAGGGGTCCGGTATCTATCTCCGAAGATTTTCTCCGCTCGGGGAGTTGGTGTTGTGTTGCCCTCAGCTCGTATCGTCGTAATTGTCATTCCAATAATGAGATGACTCTACAGGTTCCTCTCGAAAGACAATAAATTTAAAAAAAAGAATTATCATCTCAGAAAACTTCCACAAACTACGGATAACCTGTCTCATACAGATCGCACAGACAAAAATTGTGCCAGTAACAGCTAGCACAGTTGTACACGTAGCTTCGTTGAATACAATGGGAAGGGGCTTTATTATATCATATATTGAGAAGTAAACTCCACAATGATCTTTATAGTGATCCACAGATAACGGAGCAATGTAGATAAAGGACCAAATCTGTTGTATTAACCGACGAGACACCAAACTGAAAACTTTGTCAGGGATCTCTGCCCTCATCGAAGGGTGAATAAATTTATAATTTAGTTAGTTATTACTAGCTTTGTACTATAATTCATAACGGCTAAGGGCCGCAAAACTCAACAACAAATGGCTCGGTAAATCAGTTTACCACTCTAGACATGAAACAGAGCGGCACGGGCTGCTAGTCACTTCGATAAAATTTGTAAATTTGTGGTAGGATCTTATGGGACCAAATTTCTTTGGTCATCGGTCCCTAAGCTTACACACTACTTAATATAACTTACGCTATGGGCAACATGCACGAGGGAGGACTCGAACCTCCGATGGGAGGACGCGCGCGGACCGTCACAAGACGTCTAAAACCGCGTTGCTAACCCGCGCGGCTGACTTCGATAGTTGTACGAATGCGAGTAAATTCTAAGTAAAACCTTTCACTTTAATAATATTAGTCCAAGAAGACATATCTGTGTGTGTTCCTCCTCTTGTCAATTAATTAATCCTATTTGTCATACAACATCCCCATTACGATCATTCCCGCTGTAAGTCATCAATGCCAATAATGGAGCTAATATTAACTCACGCTACATTGGTAGTGACATGTGCCATGATTCATTTTTGTGTAGGTCAAATGAGGTGGACACATGCTGTAATAGTAGCAGTATGTTTAGATGCTACTCGTTTGCAATTTATACGCTACACATTCGTACGTAAGAATTTGAGGGTGGAGTAATAGTGATACAGAGAAAATCCCCTGAATGTCATCCTTCTTAGAGCTATTTTGTGTTAAGTGATCGAAAATTTTAGTTGCTGCGTAGTTCACTACGAAAAATTTATATTAAAAATATGGAATGAAAGAACATCTAAAAATGAAAAAGGAATATGCATTGGAATCTGTAGCACCAGAAAGGTAATTTCGTGCAAGAATTATGTACGAATGAGAAGACAATGCGACATGATCGTAGCTTATGCCTTATACTAATCAATGTGTACACTGAGCAAGCAGTAAAGGAGACCATAATGAAAACTGAAACGGGAATTAAAGTTCAGGGAGAAGAAATAAAACCTTTAAATTTAACCGATGACATTGTAATTCTGTCAGGGACGGCAACAAACTTGGAAAGAACTATTCAAAAGGCAAAACCGCACAAAACATTTTTTGTTCAAGACAACTGGTTTCAACAGACTTGGCTATCATCTTCAGGTCTTAAACATTTTTTTGTTGTAAAACATGTTCATTTTACGCTGAACCTCTTGTACAAGATGTCAAATGGACAAAACTCAGCACTTACAAACGTTTATCATAGGTAAAATATTTAAAAGCTCACAGCACCTTGTTGAAATAGCACTGTCCATGTAAATATTGCTCACAGATACTTGTTACATGATACAAATACCAAACTTAACAGCACATCTGTTTCACATGCTGGAGACATACTACACAGTGATAACCAACGTTAAATGGCGTACCCGTGGTCTAGGGGTCGCCGGCACGGTAGCTCAGCGTGTTCGGTCAGAGTGTTACGTGCCCTCTGTAATAAAAAAACTGAGTCAATCGATCAACAATGAACATAAATGGATGTCTTACGACGTCCGCCCCGAGCACATGCAACGAACAAAAGCGAACGAAATGAGAGTAAAAAAAAAAAAAAAGGGGGGGTGTAGCGTCTTTGATTCATAATCAAAACGTTTTCGGTCCCGGGTTCAATCCCCGCTACTGCCTAAATTTTGGTAAAAAATCAGCATTGGCGGCCGAAGACTTCCGGCGTAAGAAGTCAGCCTCATTCTGCTAACGGCCTTGTCAAAGAGGGCGGAGGAGCGGATGGAGGTTCAGGGCACTCTCTTGTCCGAGGGGTGGGAAATTGCCCCTAAAGGCGGAAGAATCAGCAATGATCAACGACATGAGGATGCAGAAGGCAATGGAAACCACTGCATTAAAGACACGTAACGTGTATCCACAGGACAAGTGGCCTGTAATTCAAGAAGTGTCATGATGATCTCTCCATTGGCAAAAGATTCCGGAATAGTCCCCCATTCGGATCTCCGGGAGGGGACTGCCAAGGGGGAGGTTACCATGAGAAAAAGATTGAATAATCAACGAAAGGTTAACGTTCTACGAGTCGGGGCGTGGAATGTCAGAAGTTTGAACGTCGTAGGGAAACTAGAAAATCTGGAAAGGGAATTGCAAAGGCTCAATCTAGATATAGTAGGGGTCAGTGAAGTGAAGTGGAAGGAAGACAAGGATTTCTGGTCAGATGAGTATCGGGTAATGTCAACAGCAGCAGAAAATGGTATAACAGGTGTAGGATTCGTTATGAATAGGAAGGTAGGGCAGAGGGTGTGTTACTGTGAACAGTTCAGTGACCGGGTTGTTCTAATCAGAATCGACAGCAGACCAACACCGACAACGATAGTTCAGGTATACATGCCGACGTCGCAAGCTCAAGATGAACAGATAGAGAAAGTGTATGAGGATATTGAAAGGGTAATGCAGTATGTAAAGGGGGACGAAAATCTAATAGTCATGGGCGACTGGAATGCAGTTGTAGGGGAAGGAGTAGAAGAAAAGGTTACACGAGAATATGAGCTTGGGACAAGGAATGAAAGAGGAGAAAGACTAATTGAGTTCTGTAACAAGTTTCAGCTAGTAATAGCGAATACCCTGTTCAAGGATCACAAGAGGAGGAGGTATACTTGAAAAAGGCCGGGAGATAAGGGAAGATTTCAATTAGATTACTTCATGGTCAGACAGAGATTCCGAAATCAGATACTGGACTGTAAGGCGTACCCAGGAGCAAATATAGACTCAGATCACAATATAGTAGTGCTGAAGAGTGGGCTGAAATTCAAGACATTAGTCAGGAAGAATCAATACGCAAAGAAGTGGGATACGGAGGTACTAAGGAATGACGAGATACGTTTGAAGTTCTCTAACGCTATAGATACAGCAATAAGGAATAGCGCAGTAGGCAGTACAGTTGAAGAGGAATGGACATCTCTAAAAAGGGCCATCACAGAAGTTGGGAAGGAAAACATAGGTACAAAGAAGGTTGCTGCGAAGAAACCATGGGTAACAGAAGTACTTCAGTTGATTGATGAAAGGAGGAAGTACAAACATGGTCCGGGAAAATCAGGAATACAGAAATACAAGTCGCTGAGGAATGAAATAAATAGGAAGTGCAGGGAAGCTAAGACGAAATGGCTGCAGGAAAAATGTGAAGACATCGAAAAAGATATGATTGTCGGAAGGACAGACTCAGCATACAGGAAAGTCAAAACAACCTTTGGTGATATTAAAGGCATCGGTAGTAACATTAAGAGTGCAACGGGAATTCCACTGTTAAATGCAGAGGAGAGAGCAGATAGGTGGAAAGAATACATTGAAAGCCTCTATGAGGGTGAAGATTTGTCTGATGTGATAGAAGAAGAAACAGGAGTCGATTTAGAAGAGATAGGGGATCCAGTATTAGAATCAGAATTTAAAAGAGCTTTGGAGGACTTACGGTCAAATAAGGCAGAAGGGATAGATAACATTCCATCAGAATTTCTAAAATCATTGGGGGAAGTGGCAACAAAACGACTATTCACGTTGGTGTGTAGAATATATGAGTCTGGCGACATACCATCTGACTTTCGGTAAAGCATCATCCACACAATTCCGAAGACGGCAAGAGCTGACAAGTGCGAGAATTATCACACAATCAGCTTAACAGCTCATGCATCGAAGCTGCTTACAAGAATAATACACAGAAGAATGGAAAAGAAAATTGAGAATGCGCTAGGTGACGATCACTTGGCTTTAGGAAAAGTAAAGGCACGAGAGAGGCAATTCTGACGTTACGGCTAATAATGGAAGCAAGGCTAAAGAAAAATCGAGACACTTTCACAGGATTTGTCGACCTGGAAAAAGCGTTCGACAATATAAAATGGTGCAAGCTGTTCGAGATTCTGAAAAAAGTAGGGGTAAGCTATAGGGAGAGAGGGGTCATATACAATATGTACAACAACCAAGAGGGAATAATGAGAGCGGACGATCAAGAACGAAGTGCTCGTATTAAGAAGGGTGTAAGACAAGGCTGTAGCCTTTCGCCCCTACTCTTCAATCTGTACATCGAGGAAGCAATGACGGAAATAAAAGAAAGGTTCAGGAGTGGAATTAAAATACAAGGTGAAAGGATATCAATGATACGATTCGCTGATGACATTGCTATCCTGAGTGAAAGTGAAGAAGAATTAAATGATCTGCTGAACGGAATGAACAGTCTAATGAGTACACAGTATAGTTTGAGAGTAAATCGGAGAAAGACGAAGGTAATGAGAAGTAGTAGAAATGAGAACAGCGAGAAACTTAACATCAGGATTGATAGTCACGAAGTCAATGAAGTTAAGGAATTCTGCTACCTAGGCAGTAAAATAACCAATGACGGACGGAGCAAGGAGGACATCAAAAGCAGACTCGCTATGCCAAAAAAGGCATTTCTGGCCGAGAGAAGTCTACTAATATCAAATACCGGCCTCAATTTGAGGAAGAAATTTCTGAGGATGTACGTCTGGAGTACAGCATTGTATGGTAGTGAATCATGGGCTGTGGGAAAACCGGAACAGAAGAGAATCGAAGCATTTGAGATGTGGTGCTATAGACGAATGTTGAAAATTAGGTGGACTGATAATGTAAGGAATGAGGAGGTTCTATGCAGAATCGGAGAGGAAAGGAATATGTGGAAAACACTGATCAGGAGAAGGGACATCTGCTAAGACATGAGGGAATGACTTCCATGGTACTAGAGGGAGCTGTAGAGGGCAAAAACTGTAGAGGAAGACAGAGATTGGAATACGTCAAGCAAATAATTGAGGACGTAGGTTGCAAGTGCTACTCTGAGATGAAGAGGTTAGCACAGGAAAGGAATTCGCGGCGGGCCGCATCAAACCAGTCAGTAGAATGATGACCAAAGAGAAAAAAAGATTTTTAACAATAAAAGCAGATCGTCCTGCAGTGCTCTCATAATGACAAAATTCAAATGGTTCAAATGGCTCTGAGCACTATGGGACTTAACGTCTGAGGTCATCAGTCCCCTAGAACGTAGAACTACTTAAACCTAACTAACCTAAGGACATCACACACATCCATACCCGAGGCAGGATTCGAACCTGCGACCGTAGCTGTCTCGCGGTTCCGGACTGTAGCGCCTAGAACCGCTCGGCCACTCCGGCCGGCTGACAAAATTCAATTGAGCATGGAAAACCAGTTGGACGGAATGGATAATGTCTTGAAGATACATTGTAAGATGAATATAAAAAAATGTAAGACAAGGGTAATTTACCGTAGCCACAACAAATTCGGTAACTTGGAAATGGGACACTAAAAGTAGTAGAGCAGCAACAAAATTTCTATGGCCGGAGTAAAGACGGTATATTATACAGTCTTGCAATAGAGAGAAAGGTGTTTCTGAAGAAGAGAATTTTTTTATCATTGGAAATAAATTTTAGTATTTGGGAGCAGACGATGAGCTGCACAGAAAGAGACCAGACGATTTAGGAAATGCACTACAGAAAAATGTTGAAGGATACATCGGTACTTCTGATGACTAATGAAATGTTCCTGACTTAAACTGGTAAGAAAAGAAATTCATGACAAAAAAGGGATTATTTTAAGAAATATCCTCAAGCAGCAGCAAGTACTCACTGTGGTATCGGAGAAAGTGTGGAGGGTAACAACTGTCAGGGGCGACCAAGGTTTGACTAGAGAAAGCGTGTACAGTTGGGTGTAAAGTGTTAGTTCACATTACACGAAATGAGATTTAAAAATAAACGCAAAGAACGTGGAGTGCCTGCCGGAATGGCCGAGAGGTTCTAGGCGCTTCAGTCTGTAACCGCGCGACCTCTACGGTCGCAGGTTCGAATCCTGCCTCGGGCATGGATGTATGTGAAGTCCTTAGGTTAGTTCTGAGTTTTAGGAGAATGATGACCTCAGATGTTAAGTCCCATAATGCTGAGAGCCATTTGAACGAGGAGCACTGCTTGAAGACATGACTTTATCAATGCAGCTGAACATGTTCTTCATCCTCGTTGGAGACTCTCCTCATTTCAGTGTTGATGTTCATCGGTTTCTACAAATCAGATTCCGAAAGAGATGGATAGGAGGACGTAGGTCACTTCCGTAGCTCCAAGGCCCACGATCTTAAAGCCACTTGATTTTTGTTTGGAGAGCCCTTTGAAATTCTATTGAACCGAACTTCAGCCCAACATACTGAACTTCAGCACAACATACTGAGAGTGTGATGCCTTCGCTGTGGAAAACTGCTAAACCATACTTCGCGATCCCCAATTTTGATACTAAGTTTCTCGTTGTTCTCATTTCTGCTACGCTCATTATCTCTGTCTCTTTGAGGTTTACTCTCATTCCATATTCTGTAGTCGTTACACCGTTCATTCCGTTCAAAATATCATTTAATGTTTCTTAACTTTCACTCAGGATGGCAATGTCATCAGAGAATCTTATCACTGATATCCTTTCATCATGAATTTTATTCCCACTCTTCAACCCTTCTTTTATTTCCGTCATTGCTTCTTCGATGTATAGGTCAAGTAGTAGGGGCGAAAGACAGCCCGCCGATCTCACACCCTTGTTAATCAGATCACCTCGTTCTCAGTCTTCCAGTCTCATTGTTTCCTCTTGGTTTTTGTCCATATTGTATGTTACTCGTCTGTCGCTATAGCTGGTGCAGTGTGCTACAGTACCGCAACCAAATGACTGTGAATGGCATAGGATGTCATGGTGGCCGGTCGACATCGTGTCATCTCTGATTCTAACTGTGGAGTGTGCGTTTTTCTCTTTTTGGGAAGCGTAGCTCCCATTTGTATATGTGTAAAATGAAACTACTTCTTATGGTAGGAGAAGTAGATCTGACGAGTCGAGCACGGCAAATACCATAACGCGATTTGCCAGAAACTTTATCAGCGATGGGGTGGTCAAAATAAGAGAGGTATTTTACGTAGTGAATATTTCAGCCGAGATGCCGCGTGTTCGAAACCTGATAATTATTTATCCATGTCCATAGAAGATTACTACACGAATGTTTTCCAATGTATACTGAAATAACACTGTCCATATTTACCTTTAATAGTACGTCGGACGAATGAATTTAAAAAAAGGTAAATGAATGATAAAATAAGTAGAAATTCTTTTCAGAAACATTCCTGTAGTGTATCTTGATTCAGAACCAACTGCAAGCGCCAGTTTCCGGTAAGGTGATCCGTTGTGCGTGTTTTGCGCCGAGATTATTTCCAACACCTAAAGTCTTTACCAATGTTAAGAAATTTCTTTTCCGAGTGAGATTCATACGAATAAATGTCACTGAGGCATACCTGACTTCGTGCGATGCTCATTGTGTCCGGAATTTCTAAGTTTAGAGTGTCTCTGCGATTGGTATCATCCAAGGGCACGCACCTAATCTTTCTGGAGAATGAACATAAGACAAAAACATGAGAATTAATGTGTCACTGTTGTGGTCTTTAGTCCGAAGAGGGGTTTGACGCAACTGTCCATGTTACTCTATCCTGTGCTAGCATCTCCAACTCCGAGTTACTACTGAAACCTACACCTTCCTGAATGTGCTTACTGTATTAATTTACTGGTCTCCCTCTACTGTTTTTACCCCGCCACACATCCCTCCAGTAGTAAGTTGGTGATCCCTTGATGTCTCAGAATATGTCCTGCCAAGCAATCCCTTCTTCTAGTCAGGTTGAGCCACAAATTTCTTTCCTCCCCAATTATATTCAGTACCTCGTCATTAGTTACGTGACTACTCATCCGATCATCAGCATTGTTCTGTAGCACCAAATTTCAAATCTTAAGAGTTAATATAACAATCTATATAAGAATGAAGTATGAGAACATGAGTATTAGAAAAACATTTATAACCCCTGAAAATACCGAAAAAATGTAAATTATACAGGGTGTTACAAAAAGGTACGGCCCAACTTTCAGGAAACATTCCTCACACACAAATGAAGAAAAGATGTTATGTGGACATGTGTCCCGAAACGCTTAACTTCTATGTTAGAGCTCATTTTAGTTTCGTCAGTATGTACTGTACTTCCTCGATTCACCGCCAGTTGGCCCAACTGAAGGAAGGTAATGTTGACTTCGATGCTTCTGTTGACATGCGAGTCATTGCTCTACAGTACTAGCATGAAGCACATCAGTACGCAGCATCAACAGGTTAGTGTTCATCACGAACGTGATTTTGCAGTCAGTGCAATGTTTACAAATGCGGAGTTGACAGATGCCCATTTGATGTATGGATTAGCACGGGGCAATAGCCGTGGAGCGGTACGTTTGTATCGAGACAGATTTCCAGAACGAAGGTGTCCCGACAGGAAGACGTTCGAAGCAATTGATCGGCGTCCTAGGGAGCACGGAACATTCCAGCCTATGACTCGCGACTGGGGAAGACATAGAACGACGAGGACACCTGCAATGGACGAGGCAATTCTTCGTGCAGTTGACGATAACCCTAATGTTAGCGACAGAGAAGTTGTTGCTGTACAAGGTAACGTTGACCACGTCACTGTATGGAGAGTGCAACGGGAGAACCAGTTGTTTCCGTGCCGTGTACAGCGTGTGCAGGCACTATCAGCAGCTGATTGGCCTCCACGGGCACACATCTGCGAATAGTTCATCCAACAATGTGTCAATCCTAATTTCAGTGCAAATGTTCTCTTTACGGATGAGACTTCGTTCCAAATTGTAAATTTTCACAATCAACATGTGTGGGCTGACGAGAATCCGCACGCAATTGTCCAATCACGTCATCAACACAGATTTTCTGTGAAAGTTTGGGCAGGCATTGTTGGTGATGTCTTGATTGGGCCCCATGTTCTTCCACCTACGCTCAATGGAGCACGTTATCATGATTTCATACGGGCTACTCTACCTGTGCAGCTAGAACATGTGCCTTTACAAGCACGACACAACATGTGGTTCATGCACCATGGAGATCCTGCACATTTCAGTCGAAGTGTTCGTACGCTTGTCAACAACAGATTCGGTGACCGATGGATTGGTAGAGGCGGACCAATTCCATGGCCTCCACGCTCTCCTTACCTCAACCCTCTTGACTTTCATTTATGGGGGCATTTGAAAGCTCTTGTCTACGCAACCCCGGTACCAAATGTAGAGACTCCTCGTGCTCGTATTGTGGACGGCTGTGATACAATACGCCATTCTCCAGGGCTGCATCAGCGCATCAGGGATTCCATGCGACGGAGGGGGGATGCATGTAACCTCGCTAACGGAGGACATTTTGAACATTTCCTGTAACAAAGTGTTTGAAGTCACGCTGGTACGTTCTGTTGCTGTGTGTTTCCATTCCATGATTAATGTGATTTGAGAGAAGTAATAAAATGAGCTGTAACATGGAAAGTAATCGTTTCCGGACACATGTCCACATAACAGATTTTCTTTCTTTGTGTGTGAGGAATGTTTCCTGAAAGTTTGGCCGTACCTTTTTGTAACACCCTGTATAACAAATGTATGACACCCGGATGTAATTTTACAATTACTCTAATACCTTTACATGCCTTAACTTGTTAAACAATCTTGTTGGGTACCTACTTTCTACGGGCATGGGTACATAAATGAAAGTCTACATAAAAACAGTATTCGAGTTTCGAACACGGCGAGGAGAAATGGGAGGCCTTGACGCTAGCCACTGTGTCACCATAGCGGCTGAGGTGTCACACGCTTAGAGGCGTCTAAAGTCGAAAACAGTGACCGTAGTTTTTTCAGAAACTGACGAGTATCTAGGAATAAACCGAGGAACATGTTCCTTTATTTTGATTTCTCTTCCTTTCAATGAAGTTTCTGAGAAATTAGGTTAGCCGGCCGCGGTGGCCGTGCGGTTCTAGGCACTTCAGTCGGGAACCGCGTGACTGCTACGGTCGCAGGTTCGAATCCTGCCTCGGGCATGGATGTATGTGATGTCCTTAGGTTAGTTAGGTTTAAGTAGTTCTAAGTTATAGGGGACTGATGACCTCAGATGTTGAGTTCCATAGTGCTCAGATCCATTTTTTTAGAAATCAGGTTATGTCACCGTGTACTTCTATTGAGCCTAATCAACGTCGCTGTCAATTCCTCCTCAGTTTGTTCCTGAAAAAGAAAATTAATGTCATCAATTTGACGATCTCTCGCCGGCGATGGCCATAGGCAGCACCATTTGCAGCACAGATAAAAGTCTGGATGTCTGGTGACAATGCAGGCGCCGTCCGCCGCGGCAGGTGTCGCCGATCCACAGGCGGTGGCCGGGCCCTACCCTGCTCGTAGCTATCGGCAGTCCACAGCCGGCAGCGGCTGACCTGCTCCACTTCGGACTGCCGCACCGCCAATTAATTGCGCCCAATCGAGGCGGAACGGCGGTCGTTGCTATTGAAATCGCATTTGGCCGGCATATGCCAAGGCCGCTCCGGGTGCGGAGGTCTCTTCCCTAATGACAGCCACGGCCACCGCCCGCCTGCACTCTCTCTCCCGCCGCCGCTATTGAGGTTCTTCATGCCGAGGGCAACTGATGGCTGCGCTGGCGCGTTAGGCATCGGCGGGAGAACGTTTAGACCGGACAAGCCGCCAACAGTATGCAATACGGTACTTTGTACACTACTGGCCATTAAAATTGCTACACCACGAAGATGACGTGCAATAGACGCGAAATTGAACCGACGGGAAGAAGATGCTGTGATACGCAAATGATTAGCTTTTCACAGCATTCACACAACGCTGACGCCGGTGGCGACACCTACAACGTGCTGATATGAGGAAAGTTTCCAACCGATTTCTCATACACAAACAGCAGTTGACTGGCGTTGCCTGGTGAAACGTTGTTGTGATGCCTCGTGTAAGCAGGAGAAATGCGTACCATCACGTTTCCGACTTTGATAAAGGTCGGATTATAGCCTATCGCGACTGCGGTTTATCGTATCGCGACAATGCTGCTCGCGTTGGTCGAGATCCAATGAGTGTTTGCAGATTATGGACTCGGTGGGTTCAGGAGGGTAATACGGAACGCCGTGCTTTCAGATGTGGCTCTACCCTTCATTCGATCCCTGCGAAACCCTACATTTCACCAGGATAATGCACGACCCCATGTTGCAGGTTCTGTACGGGCCTTTCTGGATACAGAAAATGTTCGACTGCTGCCCTCGCCAGATCTCTCACCAACTGAAAACGTATGGTTAATGGTGGCCGAGCCACTGGCTCGTCACAATACGCCAGTCACTACTCCTGATGAACTGTGGTATCGTGTTGAAGCTGCATGGGCAGCTGTACCTGTACACGTCATCTAAGCTCTGTTTGACTCAATACCCAGGCTTATCAAGGCCGTTATTACGGCCAGAGTTGGTTGTTCTGGGTACTGATTTCTCAGGATCTATGCACCCAAATTGCGTGAAAATGTAATCACATGTCAGTTCTAGTCTAATATGTTTGTCCAATGAATACCCGTTTATCATCTGCATTTCTTCTTGGTGTAGCAATTTTAATGGCCAGTACTGTAGTTCAGGATCGACATATTTGAAACATTACCGATAGACACTTCATCACCACTGCTTCGTAATCGTATACATACTGTAAGTGCCTTCTTTTCCAATCGTGGAAGCAGTGTGTGTAAAAATGTTTTCCATTCCATGCTGGGCTCCTAGTACAGCAACCGGTTACAAATTTTTTACAACAGGACAGTCTTCATTGCAAACTGTTTTATCTATTTGTTGGAAATGACGCGCTTCGCCCTTGTGGGGTAACATCTTATTAACGTAAGAAGTAGTGTAGTGTGCCAACAATTTGCAAACAAGACTTTCTTATTCGAAACAAAATCCACTGCTACAACTACTTTACGCACCGAAGTGCCAAAATAATATAACCAACTACTTAAAAGAGCGTTGCTCCACCTTAAGTACTCAATACGGCAGTAATTCTGTATTGCGTTGATTCGACAAGTCGTTGGTAAGGTTTCGGAGGTTCGTGGCACCACAGGCCAGTCAATTCCCGTAAATTACGTGCGCGCAGATCTCGCGGCCTGCAGCTTCCCACTTGGCTTCCATTGGGTTCAGATCAGGAGACGTTTGTGGTCAACATGAATTCACTATCACGCTCTCCAGCCGACTGTAGCACGATTCTGGCGTTGTGACACGTACAGCTATCTATAAGGTAAGCACAGCTGAAAAACAAACCTTCGATGTTCAAATGGTTCAAATGGCTCTGAGCACTAAGCGACTTAACTTCTAAGGTCATCAGTCGCCTAGAACTTAGAACTACTTAAACCTAACTGACCTAAGGACATCACACACATCCATGTCCGAGGCAGGATTCGAACCTGCGACCGTAGCAGTCGCTCGGCTCCAGACTGTAGCACGTAGAACCGCACGGCCACTCCGGCCGGTCAGACCTTCGATGTAGTGGCGTTGTATGTAATCCCAATGGGACAATGACTTTGCTGAGAGACGGTGCAGTTGCACAGATTCGAGTAAACGGCTTCGCCACAATTTCCTCATTTCTGGAGATTTCTCTCGCAGTTCGTTGCATGATGGGTTTCTCCTGATTAGCACAAAGAGCGGTTATCCGACTTATCCTTGCAAAAATTTGTCGCAGGATGATAGAGGTGCACTGAGAATAGTGTCTTCCACGGCGAACAACATTCCGTGGCCGTCGTTTGAGACGGGACGTGTAAACATCAAGGACATGCCATGCCACGGGGAGGAGCACCATTTCGGCTGTGAAGGAGCTCTTACGGACGAATCGTCGCATCACCACACGTGACATTGCACTTGAATTGTTGATAAGCGAAGTACCTGTACATCACATAATCCATGAGAAGCTTTGTTGTGACAGAGGTTGTACACAATGGGCACCCATACATTTTTCAGAGAATACGAACGGGGTGAGACTGGGTATTTGTCTGACCTATCCGTTGAGATAAAGTTAACCTCCGCCCGAACAGGCCATGAAGGCCGAATGGTATCGACAGGCCACAGTGCCATCATCAGCCCACAGGCGTCACTGGATGCGGATATGGAGGGGCACGTGGTCAGCACATAAATTCCCGGTCATATGTCAATTTACAAGACTGGAGCCGCTACTTCTCAATCAAGTAGCTCTTCAGTTTGTCTCACAACGGCTGAGTGAGATACACGGAGCAAATAACAGGTTTCATTGCCCCCTCTGTGGGATGTGATGAAACGTGGTGTCAACGCTTCGATCCTAACTTCAAATAGATTATCGTGAAGTGACGCCATACCGATCCCTCGTCGAAAAAAGCGCTACCTGTCCCGAAAGCCGGGAAACTGATGCTCAGTTTCTTTATCGACGAAGATGGATCTCTGCTCGTCGACTGGCTACCATGGGGTGCAACAATTAACGCTGAGAGTATTGCAACACACTGCCAACAAGCCATCAAAAACAAGGGGAGTCAAACAATTCATTGGGATAATGTCTCTCCAGTACAACGCTGGACCACATGTGGCCGAGAGGATCCTCGAGCTCGTACAGAAATTTCGGTGGGTGATTCTGGAACATCCGCCTACTGCTACTATAACTCCCCACGTGACTCGCATAACATATCAGGTTAACTCCACATTTCTAGATTTACACAGGGTTTTTGACACTCTTCTTCACAAGAGGCTTCTAATCAAATTCAACAAAGTTTTCCTTAAAACACTATCTGAAAGGTCGAAGTTTCACCCGTAACTAGGAAAACTGGACGTATCAACAATCCAGGAGTTTCTACACAGAAGCCATCGGCTTACACACTGGGGCTGGCGATCGAACAATCTTCAGACTCTCTAATAACATACGGGAAAACGAACACTTAAATATTTCCGCGGGAGCTTCGATTTCTCCCTACGTCGTTCGGCGTCAGCAAATTAATTTCATATTTGGAGAAGAAAGGTGGTGATAGACATTTCTTGAAAATAGCTCACTACAAAGAAAGACGTCATTGTTTTTATGATTGCGTCGCTAACTCACGTATCGTATCCGTTACAGTCTCTCCCCTATTTCGTGATAATACAAAACGAACTGTCCTTCTTTGAACTTTCTGCTTATCCTCCGTCCCTTACCTCGCAACAGTACTCCAGAAGAGGCCGGACAAGCGTAATATAGAAAGTCCCTTTTGTAGATGTTGCGTCTCCTAATCGTTCTGCTAATAAAATACAGTCTTCGGTTCGCTTCCCCAACAACATTTTGATATGTGATAGTCTCAGTTTGTTTCTAATTTTAATCCCTAAGTGTGTAGTTGAAATGACAGCCTTTAGATTTGTGCGATTTGCAATGTAACCGAAATTTAACGAATTCATTTTAGTACTCGTGTGGTAGATCTCACACTTTTTATTCTTTAATCTCAATTCCTACTTTACTATATAAATAATTTTGTTATTCGCATCGATCTTCTGTTAACTTCACTATACGGTAAACGACAGCACCATCTCCAAACACTCTTAGAGAGCTGTTCAGATTGACTCCTAATACGTTTAACGGATTAGAAACAGCAGAGGGCCTATAGCAGTTCCTTGAGGAACACCAGATATCGCTTCTGTTTCACTCGATGACTTTCCGTCAGTTACTATGAACAGTGACCTTTCTGAAAAGGCCGCGCGGTGTAGGACGTCTTGCCACAGTTAGGCGCGGATCCTCCCGTCGGAGGTTCGAGTCCTCCCCCGGGCAAGGGTGTGTGGGTTGTCCTTAGCGTAAGTTAGTTTAAGTTAGATTAAGTTGTGTGTAAGCCGAGGGACCGATGACCTTAGCTGTTTGGTCCCATAGGAACTTACGAAAAATTTCCTAAATTTCTTTCTGAAAGGAAATCCCTAATCTTGTTTCACAACTTAGACGATATTCCATAGGTATGCAGTCTAATTAGAAACCCCTTGTGAGTGTCAAAAAACTTCTGTAAATTTATAAATATGGAGTCAACTTGTGATCCCCTGACGACAGCACTCATCGCTTCGTGTGAATAAAGGGCCGGTCCTGTTTCACACGAACGATATTTTTTGAAACAGTGCTCACTATTTACCAATAGACCGTTTTATCTAGGTAATACATAATGTTCGAACACAGTATGTGTTCTAAAATCCTACTGCAAATTGATGTCAGTGATATGAGTCTGTAATTCTTTTCTTGTGTGTTGGTGTGACTAGTGCAACCTTCCAGTCCTTATGTACCGATCTTCCAGTCCTTAGGTACAGCTGTTGTATACCTGTATGGTCACTAAGTGTGGAGCTATGACATCAGTATACTCCCAAAGGAACCTGACTGGGATGCAATCAGCACCGGAGGAGTTTCCTTTATTAAGTGTTTTAAGTTGCTTCACTACACCGAGGGTATCACCTCTAAATTACTCGTGTTACCAGATGTTCTTGATTCGAATTCCGGATTATTTACTTCGCTTTCTTTCGTGAAGTAATTTCGGGAGCCGTGTTTAGTAACTCCGCTTTAATCTTACTGTCATTGATAATATTATTATTGCTATCGCACAGTGAAGATACTGATTGTGTCTTGCCGCTGGTGTACTTTACATACGACCAGTATCTCTGTGGATTTTCTGCCAGATCATCTCGAATCAATTTCGTTTTGGAAACCATTAAACGCGTCTCTCATTGAAATTCTCATCAAATTTCGATCTTTCATGAAACATCGCGAATCTTGGAGATTTTGGGTTGTTTTTAAATCTGGCATGCTTTTTTCGTTGCTTCAGCGACGGTGTGCTGACCTGTTTTATGTGCCATGGGGAACGTGTTCCGTCTCTTATTATTGTATCTGATATGAATCTCTAAATTTATTTGAAACTAAGCCAATCTAGTCTAAGCTTACATAGTTAGCTTGGAAGGAATGGAGACTGTCTCTTAGGAAGGCTTAAAACAAATATTTTTCTGCTTTTTAAAATAGATATATTTTGCTTGAATATGGCTGTTACGTTATAACGAACTTGTTGTCACTGATCTCTATATCCGAGACGATGTCCCCTATTTACTCAGGCTTATTCGCTGCTAAGAAGTCAAGTATGTTATCGCTACTATTTACACTTCGTGTGGTCTGCTTAAACATTAGTTCAAAAAACTTTTCCGAGAAAGCATTTAGAACAATTTCGGACGATGTTTTATGCCTACTACAGACTTTAAACATGTATTTTCGCGAAGTATGGATGGATGGATGCAGATGAACCACAATAACGTCTACATAGTACATATCTGTCATGGCGCCTTGAATTACTACCACGTATCCCATGGAAGGACAGGTGAATGTCCCCCGCAGCACAGTATTGCACCAAGTGACGAGCATCCATGACACGGTGAATACTTCCAGATGCCGTTCGCTTGGATGACCTCGTATCCAGACCCTGGTATAACAAGACACGTGACTCATCCAACCGATCGGGACGCTTCCATTAATGTGTGGTCCAGTATCGATGATCCCACTACAGCTGTAATTGACGTTGAGTTAACAGGGGTATAGTTAGGGGTCGTTTTCTGCGGAGCGCCATTTTCATCAAAGTGCACTTGAAGATGTGCCCTTAAATATTTCTGCCTGGACCAATATTGTACACTGTCGTCAGTTTCACCACAGACCGCAACCTATTCTGCTTTACAGAGAACGGAAGCTACTGATCAACATGTTTTGTGGTGAAGTGTCGACGTCCAGCACCTTGTCGCCCGCTGGTAGTTTATAGTTCTTCGAGCTCTTTCCGTAGATGCTCACGACAGCAGTTTGAAAACAGCATATCAGTTTGGCCGTTCTTAGTTCCCATGTTCCACCAGTATGATCTGCCCTTTGTCAAACTCGCTAATATCAAAGGATTTCTTTCTTTTGTAACCGTGTCGTCGCTAGAATGATTCCCCATTCGCCTCTAAGCCACTCACACATTTTCCTCACAGCAACGCGGGTAGTAGTAGTCATGTTTTGGATCATCAGTGTATAACACAATTTGCTGGCTGCCCAACTGGTTTAATTAATTCTCACATCTTGTACTTATGTCACGAAAAACCTTTATCACACTATACGAGAATACGATGAACTTGTAATTTGCCTGCTTGAGAAGACTGACCACCAGTTACCTCAAGAACTATCAACTGGTCTGTCAGCTTCATTACAATAATACGACGACCGTATCGCAACCATTGTGTTCTTATGCCTTCTTTCCTAAAATTCCGTGTAGAGATTTGCTATTTTATCTGTGAGTCTGATTCGAGGCTGAAATGGTTTGCCGACTTCAGTATTACTTTTTAGGAAGGATATATTTACTTCGAGAATGAAGTTCTACTATGCAGCAAAGTCATCTGCTGATTTTTAACTTCCTGGCAGATTAAAATTGTGTCCTACGGGGACGCGAATTGGAACCTTTGCGGGCAAATAAAAAATGATTCAAATGGCTCTGAGCACTATGGGACTCAACATCTTAGGTCATAAGTCCCCTAGAACTTAGAACTACTTAAACCTAACTAACCTAAGGACATCACACACACCCATGCCCGAGGCAGGATTCGAACCTGCGACCGTAGCAGTCCCGCGGTTCCGAACTGCAGCGCCAGAACCGCTAGACCACCGCGGCCGGCGCGGGCAAATAACCTCCTGAACTATCCAGATACGACTCACGACCAGTACTCAGAACTTTACATCCAAAACCACCAGTTTCCTAGCTTCGAAACTTTACAAACGTTTCCCTGCATACCCTGTGGGACACGCACTGCTGAAAGAAAAAATATTTGCTGAGAAATGGCTTAATCGCAACCTAAAGGATTGTTTCAAGAAGTTTCAACACACTGATTCAGTCTGAAAATTTCAGATCAGCAATCTTTCCACTGCAGAGAAAAAAGTCAGTCTGATCAAGAAAGAGTCTGTCTTGTCCTGGTCTCCCATTAGTTCATAATTTGTAGATCCAGCTCTACAGTTTGCCTAGATTTTAGTCAGTGTTTTGAACAGCGTACCTAACGAAGAGGGACATTTGTTAGCAGAATGCAACCGTATTCGGGTGAACTGAGATTCTAATTCTCGTCTGGCCATCCAAACGAAGTTTTCACATGGTCTCCCCTGACCACGTAAGTAGAAAGCTCACAGCCGATTTCCTTCTCCATTCTATCCATCCTGAAATAGTGATATTTCTGTAATGGTATCATCGTCAACAGAACGTTTAACCGTAGTTCCAGTTCCTTCTCGTCAATATCTTACTACTTCTTTGGGTACTTCTTCTCAATCCACAAATGCCTTGAAAGTATCCTAATTTTTCTTTATTCTTCCTTTCGTTATTAGATGAAATGTCAGAATTTTACTCTGGTATCTTCACATTTTCTAAATGGTTTGACACCTTGTTGTGAAAGGCCTTTTTTTTAAGAAAGCCAAAATTGGTCTCAACCCCTCCCCTACAAAAATTCGTTAACAAGGCAGCTAAGAAACATTGTCCACAAAAGTTCTGTCCTCGATGCATACCAAAACCCACGGCTTTTTATATCACAAGTGTCTGTTATACTCAACATCTCTTTACAGCTGCTTTTAGAGAGAGCAGATACCCGGATATCACACGCTTTTGGGTGTAATAACATCACAGTCTACCGCAAATGACCTAAGAGTACGAGGTGAAATATGATGACTGGGAACCTATGCGAACCTCCCACGGTGTTCTCTCTTTCTTTCTCATTTTTTCTCCTTTCAAGGAGCTCTGGAGGGAGCAAAATAGAATAACGGACAAATAAAAGGAAGTAAGTAGTTAGAAGGAATAATAAGCGGTTCCATCATTGGCAGAATGTATTACTTCTGACCAAAGCAAGAAAACGAAAAGGAATGAATTTCCCAAAACATACTGAAGAGGGTGGACCAAGTAATTAAAAGGGGCTGCATGATGATGCATGCCACTTTCCCAGATGACTGTGTATTGGTTGGTGAGATTTTCAGTCTGATGCTCACGGATCAATACACAATCAGCTGTCAAAGTTACATGCAGCGTTATCCACTGATAATCATTTGGTAGTTAACTTGCTCCCATACTCAACGCACATGCACCTCATTGAGACACAGAGAGCAAGGACATCCATCTGGATGCTTTACCCGAACATTATGAGCTTGTCTTTCCTACTCGTCTGCGTTAGCTTGCGTTTTCCTACAGTTATCGCTAGTTGCCATTCATCACACCAACTAGAAATTTGATCTAAGTCATCTTGTACCCTCCTGCAATCATTCTAATTCTACTTTTTATCGTACACCACAGCATCATGAGCAACCAACCTCAGATTGCCCACCCTGTCAGCTAAATCATTTATGTACGTAGAGAATAATTGCGGTCCTATGATACTTCCTGGGACACTCCTGACGATACCCACGTCTCTGACCAACACTCGCTGTCGAAAACAACGTACTGGGTTCTATTAGTTAAGAAGTCTTTGATCCACTCACATAACAGGGAACCTGTTCCATATGCTCGTACCTTCGTTAACAGTCTGCGATGCAGCGCCGTGTCAAAAGCTTTCTGGAAATCTAGAAATACAGAAGCTGCCTGTTGCCCTTCATCTATAGTTCGCAGTATTTCATGTGAGAAAAAGGCAAGTCGAATTTCGCAGGAGCGATGCTTCCTAACACCACGCTAATCCATGGACATACGTTTCTGGGTCTGAAGAAAATGTTTTTATTCGCTCCGTCTCAAATGACTGCGCTGTTGACGGGAAGCTAAACACTTTCATTCCTTCGTTCTGCCCTTCAATTCTTCCCAAAATTCACAGAGGGAATACAGTCGCATTGAGATGAACACAAGCTTTAATTAATACAATTTATCTCATCCGGTTCAAGTAACTCTGAGAGGTACTAAGCAGTTTGATGTTCTTCGTCCATTTATCTTGTTCCACATTCTTAAATATGATCATTATTATAAATGAAAAGCACCAGTTTGCTTTTGTTCTACAATATTGTAGAACAAAGCAAACTGGTGCTTTTCATTTATTATAATGTTGTTCTACCAAGAACCGACGGAAGAGTCTGTTAATATGATCATTATTGCTTTACTTACAGTGGTCTGGTACTTATCTAACATTAAAAATAGCTGATTCAGCTAAGTCACTACAGAACTGACTCCATAGCTGGCCACTAAGGTAATTCCTACAAAAGAAACATTTTTATCTAGACAGTAGCATTCACGAGTGAGATTTCAGGAAGGTCATCTAATAAGTTTCAGTTTATCCTGTTGTGTCAGGCCAATTCGGTTGATGATTTCGTTTTTTCACCTTGGTGTTCGAACGTGCTAGTTCCTGGTCTAACACCATTACACCTCGGTTTAGTGACTTTAACTGGGGCGGGGGTACAGGGGGGTGGGAGAGTGTGTGTGTCTGTGGGTGAGGGCGAGGGGGGGGGGGGGGAACGAGAGCGTTTGCTCACACTTTTTAATCGAGTCTTGTGAATCTTAATGAAATACAGAATTTTTATTCTCGTGGTCACCCCGTGTTATCACGAGTCCAACAGACTCGATTCTCCTCAGAATTCGAATTACTAAATGTTTCTAATCCCTTTATACTAAACCAAAACAAAGCTAATCAACTGACATAAAAGTTTTCTAAGTATCGTACCGCGTCATTTTATAAAAAGCTATACTGGAGAAACCAACGTTTCAGCCTTCTGCAATTCATGCAGGGATTGCACTCTATAAAGGAAGTCTACGGATACCGGTGACTGTAGGCTGGCCCCTATTTCGATTCTACATGCGTTTGGATTCTTCCTGCACTTCGGTCAGGGGGTCTGAAGATGGCGTAGTGAAACACCGAAACTGCTGGCAATAATAAAAATAAAATAAAGTTTGAAATATAGACGGCTGATTGTGTTTTTGATTTGACATTTTCTATTGAACAGCCGAAGGCCCACACGATTTACAGAGACTTGATCTATAGAAATCTTGTTATTGCTGTGTGGTCTTCAGTACAAAGACTGGTTTGATGCAGCTCCCCATGCTACTCTATCCCGTGCAAGCCTCTTCATCTCCGAGTAACTACTGCAACCTACATTTCTCTGAATCTACTTCCTGTATTCATCTCTTGGTCTCCCTCTACGACTTGTACCCCATTCGCTTCCCTACAATACTAACTGGTTATCACTTGATGCCTCAGAATGTGTCCTACCAATCGATCGCTTCTTTCAGTCAGGTTGTACCACAAATTTCTCACAGAGTCTATTCAGTAACTCCTCATCAGTTATGTGATCTACCCATATAATCTTCAGCATTCGTCTGAAGCACCACATTTCTAAACCTTCTATACTCTTCGTTTGTAAACTGTGTATCTCCCATGTTTCATACATGGCTACATTGAACACAAATACCTTTAGAAACAACTTCCTTCCTCTTAAATCAACAATGGATGTTAGTAAATTTCTCTTCTTCAGAAACACTTTTCTTTCCATTGCCAGTCTACACTTTATATCCTTCCTACTTCTTTCATCATCAATTATTTTGCTTCCAAAATAGGAAAATACGTTTACTACTTTAAGTGTCTCATTTCCTAGTCTAATTCAGTCTGCATCACCTGATATAATTTGACTCCTTTCCCTTATCCTCATTTTGATTTTGCTGATGTTTATCTTATATCTTCCTTTCAAGATACTGTCCATTCCGTTCAAATGCTCTTTCAGGTCCTTCGCTGTCTCTGACAGAATTACAGTGTCGTAGGCAAACCTCAAAGGTTTTATTTCTTCTCCATGGAGTTTAATTTCTATTTCAAATTTTTCTTTTGTTTTCATAACTGCTTGCTCAATATGCAGATTGAATAAAATCGAGGATAGGTTACAACCCTGTCTCACTCCCTTCTCAGCCATTGCTTCTCTTTCATGCCCTCAACGCTTATAATTGCCATCTGGTCTATGTATCAACTGTAAATAGCCTTTCGCTCCCTGTATCTTATCCCTGACACCTTTAAAATCTGACATTGTCCAAACTGATCTTCCCCGAGGTCGGCTTCTGCCAGTTTTTCTACTCTTCTGTAAAGGATTCGTGTTAGTATTTTGCAGCCATGACTTATTAAACTAATAGTGCGGTAATTTTCACACCTGTCAGCACGCAGTTTCTTTGGAATTGGAATTAAGACATTCTTCTCGAAATCTAAGGGTATTTCGCCTGTCTCATACATCTTACTCACCAGATGGAAGAGTTTTGTCATGGCTGGCTCTCCCAAGGTGATCAGTAGCTCTAACGGAATGTTGTCAACTCTCGGGTCTTGTTTCGATTTAAGTCGTTCAATGCTTTGTCCAATTCTTCACGCAGTATCATATCTCCCTTTTTATCTTCCTCTGCGCCCTCTTCCATTTACATAATATTGCCATCAAGTACATCTCCCTAATACAGACACTCTGTATACTCCTTCCACCTTTCTGCTTTCCCTTCTTTCTCAGGACTGGTTTTCCATCTGGTGTAAATCATATCGTAGCTAAATTCCGTTCAGGGCAGCAAACGTGGAAGGTTTAAACATAAATGAGAATACTCAAACATTGGAAGAGGTTACAATAAGTAAAGTCATATGCCAAGCACACACAGCCGGCCGCGGTGGTCTCGCGGTTCTAGGCGCTCAGTCCGGAACCGCGCGACTGCTACGGTCGCAGGTTCGAATCCTGCCTCGGGCATGGATGTGTGTGATGTCCTTAGATTAGTTAGGTTTAAGTAGTTCTAAGTTCTAGGGGACTGATGATCATAGATGTTAAGTCACATAGTGCTCAGAGCCTTTTGAACCAAGCACACACAAGAAGTGTCACTAGGCTACTAAGAGCTTAATGGTAAAATATATTCTTAAAAGTTCGCGATCTACCTATAAAATATATTCATTATCTAAAAAATATTTGCTTCCAGAAATTAAAGCGGGAATAAATTAAAGCTGTAGTAGAACTAGTACGCCAGGCAAGCAACAAAATTTGCAGATTTTTTAGGAGGACTTGACACTGAAGGAAGGTGCCTGTTATTGACTCATTTATTTTCACATCATCTATTTTACGTTTATGAACATCAATAATATTTATTTTACAACTATTTTTTTTAAATTCTTTATTCAAACAACAACTTTTAAAAATTGCTTTAATAAAATAACAATTGATACATGATTAACCCACTACCTAAATACAAAAAAATGTTCAAATGTGTGTGGAATCTTATGGGACTCAACTGCTGAAGTAATCAGTCCCTAAGCTTACACACTACTTAACCTAAATTATCCTAAGGACAAACAAACACAGCCATGCCCGTGGGAGGACTCGAACCTCCGCCAGTACCAGCCGCACCTAAATACATTAGTGGGTCCTACGTTTACATTTACATTACCATTGCTACAGCTACATACATTATTTATTACAGCTTGTGTTTATTTTTCTATTACTATTCCACTATGGGCGTCTCTAGGTTTTGCTACTATTTTAATTCTACATGTGCTTTGACTTAATAAGTTATCCGTGAGGTTAGTTCATTGACGTCTATTTCTATTTGCAGCGTTCCAGGTGTGCCAGCATTATATACAAACCTACAATCTCCTACCAAGCTATCAAATTATCCTATCTTAACCTACATCTAACCTAATTCCTATATCTACTGTCATGTTCGGTGCCTTGTCAAGGTCGGTGGGTTGTACACCCTCCCCCCAAATCCGAGACGTGTCGGATCCCAGCCGTGAGGCGGCTGCCCAAGTCCTCGCCCCGGCGGAACAGGACGGGTGCACGGAATCTAATGTGGATTTTCTCCCAGTTTTGGTTGTTCCTTAGAATTTTCTCAGGACTGTGAAATGTGTCCTGTTGCCTGAGCAGATGGTGCGTGTAGCGATTGGGTAGTTGTTGCCTTAGTTGTGACACGTCATGGAATAGGGGGCCACATGTACACCATATGGTCTGATGTGCCCTGTGTGGCGCAACATTCACACGATGGTGTAGCTCGCTTCCAGAAGCAGCATAGGCATGCCGGGTACGGTTCATGGCCAGTAAGGAAGCGCAGCAGTCGCCTAGTTGGTTTAAAATACCCTAGCTGCAGGCGCTCCTTGATATTTCGCAGCAAATTTTTTTGAAATTTTTGAAAACATAGTCAGCGATCTTAAAATTTGTTAAAATTAAAATTTAAAACAGTATTCTTCTCGTCTGGCAGTGTCCATCCACCACTCTGGAGTCTGAAGATGACTCTATGAAAGAGTCGAAACCGGTCACTCAATCCAATAAAAAAAAATAAAAAATTGCGATCAAGACTGTTTTAAATTTTAATTTTAATTTCGCAGCAACTCGTGTGTTCTACGCCCAGCTTCATCACCATCCCATTCCTCCTCCCATAATTCCTCTCCCCTTCTTTTGATTCCGGCTTTATCCGTTACGTAAACTTCCTTTATTTGAACTATTTTTTCCCTTTTTTCTTTATTTACCCAATACCAGGCTGCCTGTCCTCTGATCTTTATATCAAGGGGACAGAGCCCCATTAATAATAACGATGCACCCTCTCCCCCTACCCCAGGAGTGGTTCTATATGCCCCTACCGAGCGCAGGAGCGTACTCTGCTGCACGGCCATGGCAGTTTGACCCTCGTGAGTCGACCCATATCCTACAATGGAAGTTAAGATGCTGTTGTGGTACAGCTTTACTAGATCTAGTGGCAGGTGGAAACATTTATGGCTGATTCCAATAAAGTTGTTAAGTGTTTCAAACGACGTCTGTGTCACAGTATCAATGTGTGCCGCGTAATTCCACCCTTCGTCTAGGACTACACCCAACTGCCGGGCCTCTCGCCGCCGAAGAACTGGTTAGCCGTCTGTTGTAACTGTGGGATTTCTAATAAGTTGTCCGTTTAATAACAGGTAAGTAGACTTGCTGGGTGCTATTGTCATTTTCACTCTAAGCCACTATTATTTATTTTATAACTGTCTCTGAGATATTAAATTAACCAGATTCACTGTGTGTCGATTCTGATATGCTCCCAAATTCTTTGAATGCCCACTGTCGGAAATGTTTGGTGAGCCGTTGGAGATCAGCCAGTCATGTGAAGTGAGAGAGTGCCATGTTCTTGCTTGTTCGAAAGGTAAACGACCGTTTCTTTCATTCTCATTTTGCTTTGGGTGTAGGTCAGCATTGTATAGGAGAATGTCATTGTTCAGTGGTTCAAATGGCTCTGAGCACTATGGGACTTAACATCTGAGGTCATCAGTCCCCTAGACTTAGAAATACTTAAACCTAACTAACCTAAAGACATCACAAACATCCATGCCCGAGGCAGGATTCGAACCTGCGACCGTAGCAGAAGCGCGGCTCTGGACTGGAGCGCCTAGAACCGCTCGGCCACAATGGCAGGCCTATTGTTCAAAGCCTCCAAGTGTTAAGATTTGTGTGTTTCTGGAGCCGTACCTGAACGAGCATGCCTGATCACACTATTTTATTTGATGAATAGCCATGGTTTTGAGTCGTTGTACGATCTACAAGATTACCGGTGAGCACGTTCCCAATTATTTTTTGTGCTAAATTCTGTTCTATCACTCGAGGTGAGTGAATTTGTGTTTTGTATCCTTACGCACAGTGTTATTTTTATTACTTCCGCATACTCACACGCGGTGATGTGGGTTAGCGGTGGTTGTGAAGTACTGAGAGTAGAGCGGCTGGCAAATGAATCGTTGCTAAGCCCATATGATTCTCTTTTGTATTAAATTTTTCCGCAATAAAGTTCGTAAGAAGTACATGGTCTGTTTGGACGATGGTATCAGGATATATTTCCGACGATCTAAGATTGCTTTGTAAGGTTGAATACGGACAGGATTCTAGCTTCTGAATTGTAATTGCGTCTATTCTCTGCAGGAGCAATGTACTAATTTTGAACGACACGTGCTGCACAGTCATTTGTAGACACATCATTTCCTTTATTAATTTTTTGCTTATGTATACTGAGAACAGGTCGCTGCCTTGTTATTGAACTTAGTTTAGGCGAATAGTGGTAGCTGTGGAAGTTATTATGACGATTAAATTATGTACTATGTAAAAGGGTTCGGAACAATTAATCCTTTGCATGATAGTCAACTTTATCGGTCACTGAACGAGATACAGGTAAGGCGACGTGGGTTCCTGTTGCTGGTCATCAGAGTGCTAAGTATGGTAACGCTGTCTGACAGAATTACTTTGTACACGAGAAATGTCAGTGTTCTATTGCACGTTTCCTATTTCGATGCTTAACTATTGCATTCGCTGTAAATCGATGGATACATGCTTGGGGAATCAACCCAACTGCAGGGCGGATCGCTACAAGCGGAAGTTAACACAAACTAGTAGCACCGCTTCTCCAATGCAACTATTCCCATGCCTGTTGTATACTAATTGAGACCCTTTGTACCCGTTGCCTTAACTGCACACATCAAAAATTTTTGCATCACCCGGTTCCCAGAACTCGTGAAGACAGACGTTTACTGTGGATATTGTATCACAGACACAGACGCTTTGACTGTTCAGAGATGTCACTAAACCCATCCGAAGATCAACCACACATGAGCAGCGGCTATTAGACGGAGGGGGTCCGACAGCCGATCAGTTCCAGTCATTCCACCAGGAACGAGGTACATGGCTCGTGTTGTCTGTTGTTCAACAACGCCTTGACGGCCAATACCGCAGTTCCATTGCGTCCGCATTGTTACTTTGTGCCAGGAAGGGCTCTCAACAAGGGAAGTGTCCAGGAGTCTCGGACTGAGCCAAAGCCATGTTGTTCGAACATGAAGGAGATACAGAGAGACAAGGAAGTCTATGACATGACTTGCTCAGGCCGTCCTAGGGCTACTACTGCAGTGGATGACCGCTACCTAAGGCTTATGGCTCGCAGGAACCCTGACAGCAACGCCACCGTGTTGAATAATGCTTTTCATTCAGCCACAGGACGTCGTGTTACGACTCAAACTGTGCGCAATAGGCTGCATGATGCACAACGTCAATCCCGACGTCCATACAGCGCGGTACAGATGGGCCCAACAACATGCCGAATGGACTGCTCAGGATTGACATCACGTTCTCTTCACCGATGAGAGTCGCATATGCCTTCAACCAGACAATCTTCGGAGACGTGTTTGGAGGCAACCCAGTCAGGCTGAACGCCTCACACAGTCAAGCGAGTGTAGCAAGATGGAGGTTTCTTGCTGTTTTGGTGTGGCGTTATGTGGGGCCGACGTACGCCGCTGGTGGTAATGTAAGGCGCTGTAACGGCTGTACGATACGTGGATGCCATCCTGCGACCGACAGTGCAGTCATATCGGCGGCATATTGGCGAGGCATCTTGTGAATGACTTCCTTCAGGATAACGACATCGCTTGACTAGAGTGGCCAGCATGTACTCGAGACATGAACCCTATCAAACAAACCTGGTATAGTTTGAAAAGGGCTGTTTACGGACGACGTAACCCATCAGCAACTCTGAGGGATCTACGCCGAATCGCCGTTGAGGAGTGGGACAATCTGGACCAATAGTGCCTTGATGAATTGGTCGATAGTATGCCACGACGAATAAAGGCATGCATCAGTGCAAGAGAACATGCTACTGTGCTACTGGGTATTAGAGGTACGGTGGTTTCAGCAGTCTGGACCATCACCTCTGAAGGTCTCGCTGTATGGTGGTACAATATGCAATGTGTGGTTTTCAGGACCAATAAAAAGGGCGGAAATGATATATATGTTGATCTCTATTCCAATTTTCTGTACAGATTCTGAAACCCTCAGAACCGAGGTGATGCAAAACTTTTTTTTTTGTGTGTATATGAAAGTGTGCGCTGTGTGACTGTTTTGTAGGTACGATTACGATTAGCGTTAGAAATCTTTTCGAGGTTATTACATATTTCATTTGCAAATCAGTATAATATAAGGGCTTGCACATCAATACCCTTGAGAGTTATTGATGTTTTTCACAAAACACGCACACACCTTTAAACATAATGCGTGCACGTGAGTACGCTGTGATTTGAGGATTTAGCGTAACAATATCTGAGAGAATTAATAACAAAGTTCAAAAGCGTTTTATGAACCAGTGCTGTGCTGATCATATGCAGCATACAACGTTGTAAGGCGTATAAGCGCAGATATTTTTATATAAGGTAGTTTAATATGTACACACATCAGTGTATTGGCTGTTCGTTTCTCTGCGCGAAACAGTGTTCCCAAAAACACGTCTTGAACTTTATGGCCTAATGTTTTCTGCACGTTCGTAAGTGCACCACTAAGTGGACTGTGCCTGTCTGTATAGACTAACTACTATGCGTCCACGCATCCACACTTCAAAAATTCAGAGTTATGGTAAGGTCTTATGGGACCAAACTGATGAGGTCTTCGGTCCCTATGCTTACACACTACTTAATCTAACTTAAACTAAGTAACGCTAAAGACGACACACACACGCATGCCCGAGGGAGGACTCGAGCCTCCAACGGAGGGAGCCGCGTGATCCACACTTCAACACCCGATCTGCTAACCCAGGGGAAAATAAGGATTAAAGGCATGCTCTTTCGATATGTACTAGAAGGTACCAACCTACCTAAAAACGTAGTAATCCTAATAACAATACTGTTGCTGAGTACATTGTCCTCGGTCACGGATAAAATTATCTGCACTTATACCTTTTACACCCCATATAACTAAGCGCCATTCCTGAAAGCAAAAGGGAAAGCAGGAACGTCACATGTCAGCTAGACAATCTGAGCGGTTTTCCTTGGTATAATGTGTGGTTTCGCCCATCTCAGACCCACGCTTAAAAATGAAAAGGGAAACGGCCTACGCAAGCTTAAAAAAGTGTTAATCGTCTTCCATCGATTTTGAGTTAACTACTGACGTTAGTTATTACTTTAGAAAACACCAGAAACATTACTAACCCAATGGTTTGTTTTGAGTGCCTATCCGTGCGACAAATGGCGACAGGTGTTGGGTACATGGTAATGATATCTAGACGCAAAGTAATTCTGACACTTGACAGACAGTCTCAGCATATGAAGGGTGTCTAAAACACTTTAATAAATTGTAAGAGTAATTTCCTGGAGGCAGCTTTCTGATACTCGTTTCGCGGTACAGCCTCTTTCGAAATTTCTCGCAACAGTAGCTGCAGCGTCTGCCGGCTGTTAGCACAGGAGCACGGCGTGTTCCAAACCTCTTGTCCGCGCACGTCATGTGATTTACGGGCTCAAAGTGTAAACGCCGCAGAGGAGCCTTGACAAGATTCCTGCTCGTAATTGATAGCATCCCTGGCGCAGGGTTAATGGCAGCAGTTATGATCTGTCATTTGACAGTGTCAGCCAAACCGCCCGCTGCATTGTACGGGCAATGATCAAATAATGGCCTGTCAATAGTGATTGTCGGAAATTAATTCGTCGTGACCTTTAACACCGCGACGGTGCCAAAATTTTCACACTACTGCTCCCACCACGTTCAGCACTATTCTCTGTACTATCATATATTTTAGAAGACTTTTCGGATAATTATCTCAGACTGTGGCAGAAGAGAGAGAGAGAGAGAGAGAGAGAGAGAGAGAGAGAGAGAGGGAGAGGGAGATGGAGAGAGAAAGTGGAACAATAGAAATAAACATGGATATATTTTACAAATGCAGTGATAAGGTATATGCTGCGCCAGAATTTGGATTCAATTGCTGACATCACGTTCCGAAAAATCTTTACAGATTACAGTCTCGCGTCGCATAAATACCGTTAATTGTATTTCAAGAGGGCTGCTCAAAAATTGCTTTGCTCCTATTTCCTGTAACTTCGGCAACAAATTACCAGTTACTATCAATTAAGATGATCATTTCAGAAGCAATTTTAAATAACACCTTCACTCTTCTCTGAACATTAGAGGAAGCCAGTTTTATTTTAACGTCCCATTCGTCTTTATTACTTTTCTAAGATAAAAACGGTGGGAAGAATTAGTCATGATCCTGTCAGACCAAATTTGGCTTATTGACTTAATTCCTTTGGTCCCCGTGGGCTGTTATGGCATCCAAAAGAACTTGCCATCCATCTCTGTCTTTGGCCAATAACCTCAATTCCATCCAGGTCTTGCCAACACTCCTTGCTTCCCACTCCACCGTTCTCTTCCACGTATCTCCAGGCTTGTCTGTTTTTCTTGTACCTTAGAGATTCTATTACCATGTCTTCTTTTCGATTACTCCATCTGGCTTTCTCAATATGTACCCCAACCACCTAAACTTTCTGTGACCTATCTATTTTTCTACAGGTGTTGGTTTGGTTTTCGCCAGAGATGCTCATTACTTTTTCTGGACACCACATATTCACTAAGCGCCGGAGACATCTGTTTCTGAAGCGCTATAGCTGTGATGTTCTCCTTTCATCTACTTTCCACTTGCATTCAGAAGTACAGCTTTCACATTCGTATTACAAATACCAAATTCAGTTTTGCATGTGATTTCCTGTTTCTCCATATTATATATAGTTGTATGAAGGCAGCATATCCCTTCTTTACGCTGTTTTTCACGTCATCTCCGGCACAGACATCTTCTGTCTCTACACTACCCTGATGCGGGAATGAATTAGCAGGCTCCAGTTGCTTGCTGCTCCCCTACACTTCCGTGTTCCCGGAATTTATCTTTTCAAACAATCTTAATGCCCATTATCTGATGTGATGAACTACAGGGGAAAACCACTCCAATAAATGAATTTGAACCTGGTTATCACCTTGTTACAATAACTCAGATTTTCTTAAAACAATGGGATACAATCAAGCCATACAGAGTGTTTACTCATAGAGGATGCCAGTGTAAAAGCAAAGACAGTAAACCAGTGCCAAGACTACCATATATTTTTTACTCTTTGGACATTCAGCTGTCTACCTACCTGCGGAGACGAGGACTACCAGAGAGATCGGTAGAACGTTCACAGTCTCACTGAACTTCGCATATGTAATTAGCCACCGATAAAAGAAGTGAAAGTAAACCTTTTTTATCATTATACGTGAATGAAACGATAATACCATTGGTACCCAGGAGTAACAGCGAAAATTGGATTTATTAAGGGAAACAGGATGAAAATGAATAATAGCATAAGCAAATGTGTAGCAGAAAATAATGAACGGTTTATTTTCTTTATTGCGGTATCCACTTCACACACTTGTATTTAATGTAATTTAGTAATCGCTATCGATTTCGAAGCAATCGAGGGATCATCATTGCTATGTTTGATAACAATTTAGGATTATTCAGTAAGATATTTTATTGTTGCACTGTATGTCACCGGCTGTGTCTACTGACAGAAGTTTATTGGCAATTGTCTCGTTAAACAATATTGGGTCTTTCCACATCTTTGTACGCAGTTCGATATATGTTTATTTATTCTGAGGGCCAAGCGCCAATTCTTTCAAAAAACGTCGATCCTCTTTGGATTGAGAGGAATGCGAAATATTGGAACAATAATTCTTTGTTTACGTTGCTACGTAGCAGATTAATCTTGCACCATGAAATTTTGGGTTTGTTAGTACACACGGATATATAACGGAAGAAGAACTTCGTTCAGCTCTTATTTTATTTTGAGCTCACAAATTATCGGAGTCACAGGCATGTAATCATTTACAGTACCAAATAACTTTGGAATCCTTTTTCTGCAGTATTATTCAGATAATTATGCATCTTTCGATAGCGGTTAATTACACATTCCGGAACTCGACAAAAGCGCTTAAGTCAATGGGTCAGTGAACGCTATACTGATGTGTCTGCCATTGTCTTTGTCTCCGCATGTAGAATGACGGCTGACTGTCCAAGGAGTAAAACATATATCCTAGTCTTGCCACTGATCGCTAGGACAACTTTTTTAAATTAAATCGTAATCAAGTGAACTTGGTACGCCGGAGGCGTAAAAATGACACCGAGAAAGAAAGTATCAATCAGGGCGCGGTAGTGGAGGGCGCTCTACATCTTACGGACGGAAAGAGCGAAATGAGCTTCACATCATCGCTGCGCAACCCATGTTGATTTTGAAAGAGAAAATTTTGGATGTATAACTAAGGCATAAAACACTGAAGCGCCAAAGACACTGGTACAGGCATGCGTATTCAGATGTAGAAGTATGTAAACAGATACAATACGGCGCTGCGGTCGGCATCGTCTATATAAGACAAGTGTCTGGCACAGTTGTTAGATCGGTTACTGCTGCTACAAAGGCAGGTTAGCAAGATTTAAGTGGGTTGGAACGTGGTGCTATAGTCGACGCACGAGCGATGGTACACAGTATCTCCGACGTAGCGATGAAGACCATTTCTCGAGTGTACCGTGAATATCAGGAATCCAGGAAAACATCAAATATCCGACATCTCTCCGGCCGGAAAAGATCCTGCAAGAACGGGACCAACAACGACTGAAGAGAATCGTTCAATGAGACAAAAGTCAACGCCTCCGCAAATTGCTGCTGATTTCAAAGCTGGGCCAGTGTCAGCGTGTGAGCCAGTCAGCGAAACATCATCGATATGGGCTTTCGAAGTCCCACTCGCGTACCGTTGATGACTGCACGACACCAAGCTTCACGCCTCGCCTGGGCCCGCCAACACCGACATTGGACAGTTGTTGACTGGAAATATGTTGTTTGGTCGGACGAGTCTCGTTCCAAATTGTATCGAGCGGGTGGATGTGTACGGATATGGAGACGACCTCACGAATCCGTGTATCCTGCATGTCAGCAGGGGACTGTTCAAGCTGGTGGAGGCTCTGTAATAATGTTGGAATGATGTAGGATCCCTGATACGGCTAAATACGACTCTGACAGGCATCCTGTCTGATCACTAGCATCCATTCATATCCACTGTGCATTCCGACGTACTTGGACAATTCCACCAGGACAATGCGACACCCCACACGTCCAGAATTGCTGCAGAGTGGTTACAAGAACAATCTGAGTTTAAACACTTCCCGTAACCATCAAACTCCCCAGACATTAACATTACTGAGCATATCTGAGATGCCGTGTGCCGTGCTATTCGGAAGAGACCTCCATCCCCTCGTACTCTTACGGATCTATGGACAGCACTGTACAATTCATAGTGTCAATTCCCTCCAGCACTACTTCAGACATTAGTCGAGTCCATCCTACGTCGTCTTGCTTCACGTCTGCTTGCTTGCTGGGGCTCTACACGATATTAGACAGGTGTACCAATTTCTTTGGCTCTTCAGTGTATGTGGGAATTAAATGCATTCTAGGACGATGCAACAGATTAACAACAATATAGGTTTATACCTATGTGATCGGAACGACGACGCTTCTTGAAAACGTGAACGACGTTGTCACTTGAACTCTTCGTTGTTACAATGACCGAGATTACTGTTCTTGAAGGGCTGCCATTTTCTGTCGAATAATCGTTACAGCACCTCGCAAGTATATCATCGGGTTTACACTCAATTCCTCTGCTAAGTGATTTTCGTTAGTTTTCCGTTCCACGATCTCTTGTCATTTTTCGGTGTTCGTCCGACGATAGGAAAGAAGAGGCTTATTTCGAATTCTCGTGATACATAAAAAATGCAAGACCGAATTACTTCGACTTTCTCACTTGCGTGATGCATTTCGTTGTTAGAAAGATCACTGTATAGATTACTTTCATGACATTAACGAGTCATTATTATTATATATTTTATTTATTTATTTATTGGGATCCTCTGTCTTCTCAATGCTTTGATACGCCCCGCCTCGAATTCCTGTCTTGTGCCAACCTTTTCAGAGTAGCACTTGCACTGTACACCCTCAATAATTGAGGATTATTTGTTACGCGTAATCCAAGATCTGCCTTCCTCTGCAACGTTTACTCACCGCAACTCCCGCCAGTACCATGGAATTTGTTCCCTGATGGGTTAACACATTTCCTTTCAGCTTAGCCTTTCTTCTTGCCACAAGTTGTTGGTAGGTTTTTGGAGCTCTGTGGCATTAGATGTCTACGCACAGGTAATGTAATTCGCGTAAATAACGGGCCGCTGATTTGCGTAAGCGATGATGACACCCTATAACGACCTTGACGGGTTCCATAGGAATTACATCAGGCGAGCCGGCCGGCGTGGCCTAGCGGTTCTAGGCGCTTCAGTGTGGAACCGCGCGACCGCTACGGTCGCAGGTTCGAATGCTGCCTCAAGCATGGATGTGTGTGATGTTCTTAGGTTAGTTAGGTTTAAGTAGTTCTAAGTTCTAGGGGACTGATGACCTCAGATGTTAAGTCCCATAGTGCTCATAGCCATTACATCAGGCGAATTTCCTCGCCGAGACATTAACGTGAGTTCACTATAATAATGCTCGAATCTCTGTAGGACGATTCTGACTCAGAGACCCTGACAATTACACTGGTGAAAGATGACATCGCTGTCGGGGTGACAACGAACATAAAGGGATGCACATGATTCGCAACTGGCACCGAATCTTCGCTTACTGCCACAGGTCCCACGCAAGTGCAGTAGAATATCTACCACAGCATAATGCTGCTCCTACCAGCCTGCGTCTGTGACGCGCTGCACGTTCCGAGCCGCCGTTCACCTCGACGACGGCGTTTGTGTAGGCGACCAGCTACCTGCTGTAGCCGACACGTTTCCATCGATGGACGGTCGAATCCCCATGGTCCCGTCTCATATGAAATCATTATTGACGATTTGGTTGGGTCGACATGTGAACACGTGGGGGTGGTCTGCTGTGGAGCTCCATATTCAGCTACATACGATGAACGTTGTCGTCTGCAACACTTGTGCATGCACCAGCATTGTGCTCTTTCTACAGAGGTACCACACATCGCCATCCATCCTATTTTACAGGCCAGACAAGCCTTCGAGCTGGACGTCCAACCATTTAGCGAGTAGTGGTAGTTTGACTGTTCTCCTAGCTCTTTGTTTAGAAGCTCAAGACAGTAGCACGTGAACACTAGACCAGCTTCGCCCATTTCGAGGTACTCGTCCACAGGCTCAGTGTAATAATAATCTCCACTTTTTCAAAGTCGTTTATCTCTATTTCCCGATTTTCAGGCCGTATCTTCGCTATGGTGGTCCTCCGTCCGTGTCTACTCTGCTTCCATACTTTTGTTACCGCTTCACGCGCCCACACCGCCACCAGGCGGCATCCAACATCGCGATGGGCAGTGGTCATAATGTTTAGCATTATCAGTGTATGATCTTATCTTAAAAGTTCAACATAATAAGACAAGTATTACAGTTTGGAGTTGTCTGTTCTTTTTGGGGCAGTGCAATAAATGGCGCACAAATACCCGGCATTTATTCATATAGGCTAGTATTTGAGAATGAGCACACTTGGTGACTCCCAACAAAATTTGTACAAGTTTCAAATATTTGTGGAACGTTTTCTTGCTGACACCCGCCACAAAATGATGAAATGAAAGACGTTCTTCGCATAGCTCATTTTCACTGTTCATGCAGTAAACCTTCAGCATTAGGGGTGGCGTTTTAAGTTATTACGTCCTTCCCGTCAACTCTATCCGTAGCACAGTTTGCAGACAGCATCCACATATACCACCCAATGTTCCTGCAAAATTACACTGCTCACCATTAAAATTGCTACACCACGAAGATGACGTGCTACAGACGCGAAATTTAACCGACAGGAAGAAGATGCTGTGATATGCAAATGATTAGCTTTTCAGAGCATTCGCGCAAGGTTGGCGCCGGTGGTGACACCTGCAACGTACTGACATGAGGAAAGTTTCCAACCGATTTCTCATACACAAACAGCAGTTGACCGGCGTTGCCTGGTGAAACGTTGTTGTGATGCCTCGTGTAAGGGGGAGAAATGCGTACCATCACGGTTCCGACTTTGATAAAGGTCGGATTGTAGCCTATCGCCACTGCGGTTTATCCAATGGCGACATTGCTGTTCGCGTTGGTCGAGATCCAATGATATGGAATCGGTGGGTTCAGGAGGGTAATACGGAACGCCGTCCTGGTTCCCAACGGCCTCGTATCACTAGCAGTCCAGATGACAGGCATCTTATCCGCATGGCTGTAACGGATCGTGCAGCCACGTCTCGATCCCTGAGTCAACAGATGGGGACTTTTGCAAGACAACAACCATCTGCACGAACAGATGGACGACGTTTGCAGCAGCATGGACAATCAGCTCGGAGTCCATGGCTGCGGTTACCCTTGACGCTGCATGACAGACAGCGTCTGCGATGGTGTACTCAACGACGAACCTGGGTGCCCGAATGGCAAAATGTCATTTTTCGGATGAATCCAGGTTATGTTTACAGGATGATGATGGTCGCATCCGTGTTTGGCGACATCGCGGTGAACGCACACTGGAAGCGTGTATTTCTCATCGCCATACTGGCGTATCACTCGGCGTGATGGTATGGGGTTCCATTCGTTACACGTCTCGGTCACCCCTTGTTCACATTGACGGCACTTTGAACGGTGGACGTTAATTTCAGATGTGTTACGACCCGTGGCTCTGCCCTTCATTCGATCCCTGCGAAACCCTACATTTCAGAAAGATAATGCACGACCGCATGTTGCAGGTCCTGTACGGGCCTTTCCGGGTAGAGAAAATGTTCGACTGCTGCCCTGGCCAGCACATTCTCCATATCTCTCACCAATTGGAAACGTCTGGTCATTGGTGGCCGAGCAACTCGCTCGTCACAATACGTCAGTCACTACCCTTGATGAACTGTGATTTCGTGTTGAAGCTGCACGGACAGCTGTATCTGCACACGCCATCCAAGCTCTGACTCAATGCCCAGGCGTATCAAGGCCGTTATTACGGCCAGAGGTGGTTGTTCTGGGTACTGATTTCTCAGGATCTATGCACCGAAATTGCGTGAAAGTGTAATCACATGTCAGTTCTAGTATAATATGTTTGTCCAATGAATACCCGTTTATGATCTGCATTTCTTCTTGGTGTAGCAGTTTTAATGGCCTGTAGTGTATATCATCGTATGGCGCATAATTCAACAGATGTGACTTCATAAAAATCGAATGCATTCAAAATTTGCTTCTGCTTAAAGTAAAGTGCAAATTACCCAGAATATAAGCGTCCAGTGTTTCATAATTAGAGCACCCTAGACTTCCAAAGAGCTCTGAACATGCTTTCAAAACTTTTAAACTTTTTGCTGCTTGCATGCTATCCATCAAGTATTTAACACATTAATTTATTTGTAAAGTAATAAGACGTTTGAAGTATCTTATGCGCGTGACTTAGATTATTCGAAAAATCAGTGGTTTACCGGGTGAATACCAGATATGAAAAGATGTTACCTTTCAGACCCACGCCCAGAATGAAACCTTGTTGTTTATCATTATGAAGGATCTGTAGCGATTGGATCCTGTACTTTTTTAAGCTCAGACGTCTATGGGAACAGACCAGGCAAACACATGAGGAATAGTTTACTCTCGGCCGGCGCGACCAGTAGCCTTTCGCGGGTTACGTGCTAAGCTGTTGAATGGGCTCTACGTCCTAAACGAGCACACGGAGAAGACCAGTTTCTTAAAACTGGTGGTGCCATAGTCGAATTCTTTGAGCTGCAGGAGACGTAGTAGCGTGCAGCTGGCGAAAATCACGCCGTACACTTGTAACTGACTCGCCTGTAGAAACGGAGATCGGAAAACGCCTTTTATTGCGGCGCTAGCGCCATTAGGCACATTTAGCAACGAACGAGAGAGATACAGGTGTTGGAAAAAAAATACAGAAACGCCACGAGAAATGAACACTTGAACACAAATGCAGATGCTAGCAATGCTTGCAGGTTGCGCTGTTGTATTTAACCGCAAGGGTCACCTGTCCAGTGTCCTGAATACGTTGCATATTTCAGTCGTGGTCAGCACAGAATTCTTAAAAGCTGTGAGCGCATTATATGGAGCTAAGTGAATTTTCAAAGCGGGTGTACTGTTAGTGGTTGTACGGTAGACGCTTCCGCAACCAGAAAGTCTGGCTGTCGGGTCTTTCAAGAGGCACCGCAGCGAAGATTTATACTGCACACAGGAAAACAGGTAAAACATCATAGGCGATGTCACAACGCGGACGAAAGCGTCTGTTGAGCGATCATGAGGGCGCTCTCTGAAGTGGCTGCAATAGTTATTGCAGAAATAAGTGTCGGATTCGCGAACCCTGACACTACTAAAACAACAAATGGCTTGGTTCAAATGGCTCTGAGCACTATGGGACTCAACTGCTGAGGTCATTAGTCCCCTAGAACTTAGAACTAGTTAAACCTAACTAACCTAAGGACATCACAAACATCTATGCCCGAGGCAGGATTCGAACCTGCGACCGTAGGGGTCTTGCGGTTCCAGACTGCAGCGCCTTTAACCGCACGGCCACTTCGGCCGGCTACTAAAACAACACTAAGAGGCTGATAGAAGCAGGGAATTGCAGAGGGAGTGGGAATTCCAAAACCACTCATCAATGATAAAAATGCACCTAAGGGGAAAACATGGGGCCGAACTCATAAAACCTGGTGAGCCGTGGTGGGCTCGCGTTAATGCCGTTTATCATTAGGGCATTTTTCACCATCGACTGGCGTCTTATTCCTCCCTCATTTACTATCTGAACGAGTTGCTCACTTGCCTCTGTCAGTAGCAGCAGCAGCTTTTATCGATACTAGTACTGCTGTAACTTCTTTGGTGTGGCAGTTATATTTCCATGTCATGGTGTGTGGCAGATGGTGGGTTGCGGCGGAGCAGCGAGGAAGTCTCTGCGGCGTGTGATCAGGCCGGGGCCGCTGGCGGTGTGCACGCGCGGTCGAAGTTGTATTGCACTAGCTGCGCGCCGCACCTGCATACTGGTGTTGAGTAATCGGTGAATCTGTCATGAAAGCTCAACCGTTGTGACATCTCTTGTTGATTGCTGGTTGTTGCCTCCTGGGCTGTCCCCGCAAGCAGCAACATGATGGTGTGTTGGAGTCGCCAAAATTTTGTAGCCGTCTCCCTGTATGGTGTTTAGCCTTTGAAATTATCATAATTTATCAGCGAAGTGCACCATGGGTATCTTCTGCCTTGTGGCCGTTAACGTTCCGGTTGCCTGCCCTGGTCGTTAGCGTAGTTTTCTGGCAGTGTGTTTTCCTCGCTGTATTGATGTTGTCTGGCAAAGTGTGTAGTTCGACAGCTTGGTGTTGTTCTCTTTTTTCTCTTTGAGTGTCTATCCTGCCTTGACTGTGTTTATACGCCAATTATTGAGACATAATCCTGCTGTGATCGTCGTCTTCACTGATAGGTTACTTATGGTTGTCGTGCTGCTGGTCGGGTGGAAGGGAATTGATGAGGTGGTTGGTTGGTTCGTCAGCCTTTCGTACGTCGTGCTGCAACCCGATTGTTAAATGTTGCGCTTGGCTGTCTGTCTCACCTGAACTGTGCTTAGAGTTTCCTCCCCAGGCCGACCCTTGGAACACTTGTGAGCACCACTGTTTGTTGTTTGTGATTGTCATTTTGTTTGGTCGCAGGTACTGTGCCAGGCTTTCAGCCATGTATTAATATTGTCTATTGTATATGGCCTTCAGCCGAACTTCACAATAACTTTAGGCCTTCAGCCGTGATTCGTTTAAAATTCTTGTTGCTCTCTATTTAGGCCTTCAGCTGCTTTTGTGTCAGAATCTGTGGCTTTAATATGCAAATCATTGTCTGTGAGCTTTCTCTTTAATTATCTTGAATTCTTGAAACGGCCTTCAGCCGTGTTCTGTAAGTGTTTATCTCACGGTTGTCTTTAATTATTCTTGAGTAATAGTTTGGGCCTTCAGCCGCAAGACACTTCAAGTTTTCTAAGATGTTTCTCTGTTGTACTGTGTAAAAGCTTATCTTTTATTATGCAAATAAACTTTTTATTGGGCTTTCAGCCGAAAAATTAACTTAAATTTTTCTTAATATGGCCTTTAGCCGGAATTTGTAAATGCTTAGCTTTTAAAGAATTTCCTTAGCTGATTTGAAATATTATTTCGGCCTTTGACCGAGAAGATATTGTAATTTTACTTAAGTAAAGCCTTCAGCCGTTACTCTAAATCCTGGAATATTAAAGGTAATCATTTAAATTTATTCTTGAGAAGTTACTTGGGCCCTCAGCTGTGAATTGATCTTTGTGGTTTTAAAGAGAAAACTGTGGATTGGTTTGAGGAATAAAGTTATGTGTATTCTTGTATAACTAACAGTAATTCCCCTTAGCCCCTTTTCACAGCCTGATTCGCTCTGTCCTGCGAAACCAGATTTCACCTGGACAGTAGCGCAATGGAAAAAAGTAATTAGGTCGGTTGAGTCTCGTTTCGCACAGTTTCCAATTTCTGGCCGATTGTGTCATAAGAGTGAAACATGGCGGAGCTGGGTTATACCTTCGGTAGGCACATACTACTATTCCATGGGCCCCAAGCTTACTCTGGAATGTCGCCGTACTACCAAAGTTTATGAGACCATTTTGGCTAATCAGGTCCATCCCATGGTCCAATCTTTGTTATCCACGGTGATGCCGTGGTCCAAGACGACAGATACCCTGTTCAAAGCGGTCGCAGCGTCGAGGACTGGTTCTGTGAGCACGAGGATAAATTGTCGCGCCTCCCCTGGCCACCACAGACAACAGATCTCAATATTATTCAGTCTCAGTAGTCCATTTCGGGGAGAAGTTTGCGAAATCACTATGCACCTCTATCATCCTTACATGAACTTGCTACTATGCTGCAGAAAGGATGGTGCAAATATCACCTTCAAAACCTTACAGAACCTATATTCATCCACTCCGAAGCGAATGGAACCTATTTTCAACGTCAGCTTATGAGTCACGTTAATGTGTTGTCGGCGTTTCCAAATTTTTGTCCACCTCCTGTAACTGTAAGACGCCCACCGAACTCCACATGAACAGGCGGCCTAAAACCTGTGTCAAATCGAGCATAACATAATTTTACCCCTACTTTCTGTCTTCATTCATGAAGAAAATATGATACTCTGAATTTAGATGAATCTTTTTGAATCGCGCAGTGTTTTAACACGGTGAAGTTCAGGCCCAGCCCAACTCCCCTGCACCCACCGACGTCTGCTGACGAAGGCGCTTTTCCGTGGGAGCGAACTTGATGTCGGCATTCACGCGCCCGCGTGATGGCAGATTACCGCTTCGAGATACCGACTGCCATCTCGGCTATCGTCGGCCGCATCTGGAGCACGCTGGCTGATTGGACCACCAGACGTGTGTGCTGCTCCGAACAAGCTCCCACCAGACTGCCGGCTAGCTGTGGCCGCTAGTCGCAAATAAAAACTGTCTGTTACTCTTAGGTGTAGGCAGCTAATAATCGTCTCCGCCTTCAGTAACACGATCTGCTTTATGGGCTCTTACCTCGTTATAAGGATGTGTGAAGCGAGTTACCGAGTCGTAAAATTTTATTTGGTATTTTAGTGCTGGCTCACAAAAGTACACGTACCACTTGTCCCATAAAAGCACGTAGTCACTTCTCCGGATAGCGGACATCTTCCACATTAAACTAAGCAGATCTCAAGATAAGCTGCCGTTTAAATTCACGCATAAAAAACAAAAATTGAGACTACACGAACTGAAATACTTTGTTGTACAAACTGAGGCAATGTAGGCAATCACGCGTCGAGTTCGACATCGAGAACGTAACGAGGTTTGCGTCAGAGCAACACGAAACCTGATACAGTAATTATTTGTTAAGACGGGGACAGACCTGTTCTCAGCGAATTATCTACATTTTCAATCCGCAAATACATACTAAATGTTTAGTTTCGGAAAATTCAAATTTAGTCCGCAAATCTGACCAGTAATACAAGAAAGGGAAAATAAAAATTATAATGAATTCTTTCTTTACCTGACGGTCGTCATCAATTTATTTATTTTATACCCATGCACTCGACATCTATTAACTCCGTCAACACTCTCAAGAAGCATATTGCTACAATAAACGGGAAAATTAGTGTCGCTCAGTATTTATTCCTTGATGTACTGGAGTGGCCAGTGAAAAGCATTTGATGAACAGCATTCCTCAAAGATGCTGGACTAATCCTGAAAATGTTAATATAGCACAGAAACATTTCCCACAAGACTCGAACTCGGGACCTTAGCCTTCCACGGACATGAGCTCAACAAGCTGAACTACCCAAGCACGACACCCAACGCCTCCTCACAGCTTTGGTTCCGCCAGTCAATGGTCTGCTACCTTCCAAACTTCACAGAAGCTCTCCTGCGAAACTTGCAAAACTAGCACTCCTGTAAGAGAGGTTACTGGGGAGAATTAAATTTTCATTCTGCAACGGAGTGTGCGCTGATATGGAACTTCCTGGCAGATCAAAACTGTGTGCCAGACCGAGTACAAGTCTCTGCGAGGACGGGTCGTGCGTCGTGCTTGGGTAGCTCTGTTGGTAGAGCACTTAACCGCGAAAGGCGAAGGTCCCGATTTCGAGTCTCCGTCCGGCACACAGTTATGATCTGCCACGAAGTTCCATATCAGCGTACACTCCGCTGCAGAGTGAAAATTTCGTTCTGGAAATTTTCCACTATTTAAAAAAATATTTTGAGTTCTTTGTCCGTAATTTCATAATTACAGCCAAGTCAAGGCACACGCAGGGAATTTATGCATCAAGTTTTCTACTGTCCATGCCGATATAGATCTTGTGGATGGCCCTTAAGATGTCAGCGATGTATTCAAGGAATGCAGCTAGCATCGATTGATCGCTACAATCTCCATATTTCTGTTGGCTGGGCGGCACAACGTTACTAAGCGACAGCAGTGTCAACGATGTCTTTTGACTTTTTGTTTATTTATTTATGTTTGAGTTATCAGTCTTCTGATTTGTTTGATGTGGCCGTCACGAATTACTCTCTTGTGCCAACCACTTCATCTCAGAGTAGCACTTGCAACTTACGCCCTCACTTATTTGCTGGATGTATTCGAATCTCTGTTTACCTCTACAGTTTTTTTATTTTCTACAGATCGCTCTCGTACCATAAAGTTCTTGCTTGATTTTTTAACACATCAACCACCCTGTCTCTTCTTCTTGTCGGTGACTGTCTCACCCATGTTTTTTGTATATGATCAGCCAGTCACATTTCCCTGTACCTTTCTTTTAGCTCCTCTGTTGTTTTACTTGCGTTTTAATCTCCTGTATAGTATGTTTTAGTATTTCTTCGTTGTCTTAGTGCTTACATTAACATTTTCGTATTTTATCCACATTCGTTTCTGTGTGTAAAGGTGTTGATAACCTCGTCATTGAGCGAAAATAAGCTCCAAACACACACACACACACACTTCTTCCTGTCAGTGTTTTCCATATATTCCTCTCCTCGACTAATCTGCGGAGAACCTCCTCATACCTTACGTTAATAGTCCACCTAATTTTTGACATTCTTCTGTAGTAGAACATCCTCAAAGCCTCAGATTCTCTTCTTTTTCGGTTTTCCCGCACTCTATGTTTCACTACCATACAAATGTGTGCTCCAAACGTACATTATCAGAAATTTCTTGCTCAAATTAAGACCTGTCTGATACTAGTAGACTTTTCTTGGCCATAAATGCCATTTTTAGCAGTGCTAGTCTGCGTTTTATTTCTCCTTGCTCTCTCTGTCATGGGTTATTTTGCTGTTTAGGTAGCAGAATTCCTTAATCTCATCTACTTCGTGATCTCCAGTCTGACGTTAAGTTCCTCGCTGTTCTCCTTTCTGCTACTTTTCCTTACTTTCGTCTTTCTTCGATTTAACCTCAATATATATTCTGTGCTGATTATGCTGTACGTTTTACTCAACACAGCGTTCTAAACCGTTCAGCCCGGGTTGCCTCCAAACACGTCTCCGACGATTGTCTGGTTGGAGGCATATGCGACACTCATCGGTGAAGAGAACGTTATGCCAACCCTGAGCGGTCCATTCGGCATGTTACTGGGCCCGTCTGTACCGCGCTGGATGGTGTCGTGGTTGCAGAGACGGACATTGCCATGAAGTTGCGCAACAGGCAGCCTATTGCGCACAGTTTGAGTCGTATCACGACGGCCTGTGGCAGCACCAAAAGCATTATTCAACATGGTGGCGTTGCTGTCAGGGTTCCTGCGAGCCATAATCCGAAGGTAGCCGTCATCCACTGCAGTATATTTAGCCCTTGGGCGGTATGAGCGAGGCACGTCATCGACAGTTCCTGTATCTCCTCCATGTTCGAACAACATCGCTTTGGTTCACTCCGAGACGCCTGGACACTTCCCTTGTTGAGAGCCCTTTCTGGCACAGAGTAATAATGCGGACGCCATCGAACCGCGGTATTGACCGTCTAGGCATAGTTGAACTACAGACAACACGAGCGTTGTACCTCGTTGCTGGTGGAATGACTGGAATTGATCGGCTGTCAGACTCCTTCCGTCTAATAGGCGCTGCTCATGCATGGTTGTTTACATCTTTCGGCGGGATTAGTGACAGGGACTGTGTCTGTGAAAGGGACTGTGTCTTTGATAGAATATCCACAGTCAACGTTTATGTTCAGGTGTTCTGCGTACAGGGGTGATGCAAAACTTCATTTCATACGTGTAAGTAGGGAGGACGGGAGAGATTATAACAAACCGATGCCTTGTGTGCACACTTGAAACCTTGTCCTGGATATAGAAGCACAGGCTCGCTCGAACCGAAAGTGGCATGCTCTTCGTATATTCGCAGGCTTGTGAAGAGTCGGCAAGTGGATGGTCCGCCGGCGATGACAGCGAAATCCTCCCCAGGGAGGAGGGCGGAGAGCCGCCGAGGGGCCGCCTCCACAATTAGCAGAGAGGGGACGCGTGACGGAAACGCCATGTGTGCGGCCACATCCTGCGCGACCCGGAAGGATGCTGCACGCCAGACGAGCCGCACCTGCTCCGTCTGCAGGCGGCGGCGGCCCGGGACTACCTGCCAGCGCCGCCGCCGTCTGGCTGCTCCCAGGCCGGCGAGTCCGTCCGCTGGCTCAGGCCCACTCCCACGTCTACATGATTACTGTAACGGTGTGCAGAACTTAAGGGCGATGAGTCACTGTCAAGTAATATAGCACTATGAAACCTGAACCGTACACAGAAAGAATTGCTACAGTATAGTACAGTGCAGTACAGTAATGAACAGAGGTAAGTGAAAGAAATGTGCAGTGAGAAGAACACCAATGAAACTTTTATTCTTATTTACTTTTCCTTTTAAGGGTTTCTCCACTCTTCAGTAGATGTCCTGTATTCCCATTCGCCAGCTTTCACGATCACAGCAATCTCCCTCTCCCTCATCGTTCCAATTACTCCCGCTCTCCATGTTAAACTTCGCGTCCATGCTTCATGCTTCCTGCTCTGCGCAGGCTGCCAGTCCAGGATTGTTTTTAGCCATCATCCTTGCTCGATTCCCTGTACAATGCCAGCCGAGCGGTTCTAGGCGCTACAGTCTGGAACCGCACGACCTCTACGGTCGCAGGTTCAAATCCTGCCTCGGGCATGGATGTGTGTGATGTCCTTAAGTTAGTTAGGTTTAAGTAGTTCTAAGTTCCAGGACTGATGACATGATAAGTTAAGTCCCATAGTGCTCAGAGCCATTTGAACCATTGTACAAGGCCATGTAATTAAAGACTTTTATTCTCTGTTTCTCGCCCGAATGGTTGTTCCACATCCATTATCTTCCTAATTTCCTCTTTCTTCTCTGCTCTGTTCTGGATAATCTGGCCGCCCTCGTTATTCCACCCACCTCTAATGCCTGTACTTTGCGTTATAGCTGCTCCCCCTGTGTCCATCCTTCTGCGCCACACGTTAGTAAACTTTTCACTACTATTTGCAGAATCCTCCTCTTTGTTTCTTTCGAGATTGCATAGCTCCTCATAATTTCGTTTAATATTTCAATTGCTCCTCTTGCTTGCTGAATCCTGCGTTCCACATCTGCTTCCCAGCTTCCCGAGGAATGGATAATACATCCCGAGCATTTAAACTGCTTTACAACTTTAATAATTCCCCCCGAAAGTATTACATCCCCTCCACCTCCATCCAATAGTAGATATTCTGTTTCGCTCATATTTACTCTAACTCACCTCGTTCGGATCCTTCCACTAACTTAAATCATAGATTGGACATCCTCTCTACTTCGTGCTGTCAGTACTTGATCATCGGCAAATGATAATGAGTAGATACCATCATGCTGGCAGAAGTTCCCATACCTTAGCGTAACTGATGCCACATTTCCAATATATACCGCATTTGTATTTTAAACAAGGGAGGCGACATACTACAGCCTTCTCTAAGTCCTTTCGATGTTTGGAATGTCTCACTCAACTTTCTCGCTGCTTTGACGATCGCTGGACTATTCCCCAAATTAGGGACATCTGATGTGCTTCTACATCTATATACTCTATCGTTTCCCATATTGAATTGATGGGTACAGAATTATTCGTTTTTTCTAAACCCACAAATATCAGGCGTACTTCCTGACGCTTACAATACGCTTCCGCACTTGCTTGTCTAAGGCTAAACATATAATCAGTACCAGTTTTTCGGTACAGCACTAAAACGTCTGCTGATATATGCCATAACACAACTTCCTCTATAATTAATTGGGTCCATCTTGTTTACTTTTCCCATGGACAGCATATATGTACGGTGCAAACCATTCTACTACTATTTCTTCTCCCACCACAATCTGATTGAACAATGTACTTGCAAGTTTCACCATTTGAGGGAGCCCATATTTCCACAACTCCTCCCGGTCCACTTGCTTTTGCACTTTTATTCAAAAGCAAGAATTAAACTGAAGTTATCGCGATTAATGATGTTCCCATGACATTAGAAACGGCGGGACATGGCTCTTAATAGTGTATATGACCATCACGCCAGTGCATGCTCTTCTACATGCTTCATTGCTGGCCATAAGTTTGTAAAGGAATTGTGGTAGACGTTCCATTCCTCCAAGGGAGCGGCTACCATCTGCAGGATGGTCGTTCGTGCACGTGGAGTGTTACGGTGCGTTTCCCATGACATCCCACACGTCTTAGATAGGATTTAAGTCGGGGCAACGGCCACACCAGTCCATTTGCAGAATATACTCTCGCTCTAAGAGTAGTCGCGAATTATCATCTATGAAAATTAAATCAAGGGCGAATGAATCTCTGAACAGACACACGTGCGGAAAGAGTATTGTGTCATAATAACATTGACCGCTGAAACTTTGACGTTCAAAGATTTGTAAGTCCGTACGCCCATGTTTCAAATGCTTCAAATGGCTTGGAGCACTATGGAACTTAACATCTGAGGTCATCAGTCCCCTAGAACTTAGAACTACTTAAACCTAACTAACCTAAGGACACACACACATCCATGCTCAAGGCAGGATTCGAACCTGCGGCCCTAGTGGTCGTGCAGTTCGAGACTGAAGCGCCTAAAACCACTCGACCACAGCGGCCGGTTACGCCCATGGGACTTAATGCCTCCCCACACCATAATACCTAGCCCACAGAAACGATAATGATCGATAGTGGCCGGCCAGAGTGGCCGAGCGATTCTAGGCGCTTCAGTCTGGAACCGCGCGACCGCTACGGTCGCAGGTTCGAATCCTGCCTCGGGCATGGATGTGTGTGATGCCTTTAGGTTCGTTAGCTTCAAGTAGTTCTATGTTCTAGGGGACTGATGGCCTCCGATGTTAAGTCCCATAGTGCTCAGAGCCATTTGATCGATAGTGCTGGACACACCCTAATATGGCGGGAGGTGGGAACGCGTAACGCATCCATGAACGTGAGTACGGAAAAATTGCATTACGTTTCTTACCACGTCCCCTCCTTAAGTGTATGTCCGCTGAGAAAATACTAAACTACTAAACTCAGCGATGCAAAAACGCATAGATGATTACAAATGCAGCTGCTAACCAAGCCTGCAAGTTGTGCTTTGTATTTGACTACCAATGGCAACCTTTTAGGTGTCAGTCATGATCAGAACAGTTCTGCGTGCATTGTATTAAAAGAGGGAAAATTGTTGGCGCCCCTATGGTGGGTACAAGGGTAGGCGAAGTGTTTATTTGTGTTGGGTTGTTTGGGAGAAGAGACCAAACTGCGACATCATCGGTCTCATCGGATTAGGGAAGGATGGGGAAGGAAGTCGGCCGTACCCTTTCAAAGGAACCATACCGGCATTTGCCTGGAGCGGTTTAGAGAAATCACGGAAAACCTAAATCAGGATGGCCGATCGGGGATTGAACCGTCGTCCTCCCGAACGCGAGTCCAGTGTACTAACCACTGCGCCACCTCACTCGGTCGGCGAAGTATTTAGTGTTTCAAGGGGAACCGTGTCGAAGATTTGTACTGCATACAGGAAAAGCGGAGGAACATCATCCACTAAGCCACAACGCAGACGAAACTGTACGTTGAGGGCCGTGACGGGTGGTTATTGAAGACTAAGACATTACATACAGGGTTATAAATACAAAATCCAATAAGGGTAAAGCAGGAGTAGGTTTAATAATGAATAAAAAAATAGGAGTGCGGGTAAGCTACTACAAACTGCATAGTGAACGCAGTATCGTGGCCAAGATAGACATGATTCCCATGCCTACTACAGTAGTACAAGTTTATATGCCAACGAGCTCTGCAGATGAGGAAGAAATTGAACAAAAGTACGATGAAATAAAAGAAATTATTCAGATAGTGAAGGGAGACGAAAATTTAATAGTCATGGGTGACTGGAATTCGAGAGTAGGAGAAGGAATAGAAGGAAACGTAATAGGTCAATATGGATTGGGGCTAAGAAATGCAAGAGGAAGCCACCTGGTAGAATTTTGCAAAGGGCGTAACTTAATCATAGCTAACACCTGGTTCAAGTATCATGAAAGAAGATTGTATACATGGAAGAAAACTGGAGATACTAGAAGGTTTCATATAGATTATATGATGATAACACAGAGATTTAGGAACCAGATTTTAAATTGTAAGACATTTCTAGGGGCAGATGTGGACTCTGACCACAATCTATTGGTTGTGAACTGTAGATTAAAACTGAAGAAACTGCAAAAAGGTGGGAATTTAAGGAGATGGGACCTGGATAAACTGATTAATCCAGAAGTTGTACAGAGTTTCAGGGAGAGCATGAGCAATTGACAGGTTTGGGGGAAAGAAATACAGTAGAAGAGGAATGGGTAGCTCTGAGGGATGAAGTAGTGAAGGCAGCAGACGATCAAGTAGGTAAAAAGGCGAGGTCTAATAGAAATCCTTGGGTAACAGAAGAAATATTGAATTTAATTGATGAAAGGAGAAAATATAAAAATGCAGTAAATGAAGCAGGCAAAAAGGAATACAAACGTCTCAAAAATGAGATCGACAGGAAGTGCAAAATGGCTAAGCAGGGATGGCTAGAGGACAAATGGTTCAAGTGGTTCAAATGGCTCTGAGCACTATGGGACTCAACATCTTAGGTCATAAGTCCCCTAGAACTTAGAACTACTTAAACCTAACTAACCTAAGGACATCACACACACCCATGCCCGAGGCAGGATTCGAACCTGCGACCGTAGCAGCCCCGCGGGTCCGGACTGCAGCGCCAGAACCGCACGGCCACCGCGGCCGGCAGAGGACAAATGTAAGGATGTAGAGGCTTATCTCACGAGGGGTAAGATAGTTACTGCCTACAGAAAAATTAAAGAGACCTTTTGAGAAAAGAGAACCACTTGCATAAATATCAAGAGCTCAGATGGAAACCCAGTTCTAAGCAAAGAAGGAAAACCAGAAAGGTGGAAGGAGTATATAGAGGGTCTATACAAGGGCGACGTACTTGAGAGCAATATTATGGAAATGGAAGAGGATGTAGATGAAGGTGAAATGGGAGATATGATACTGCGTGAAGAGTTTGACAGAGAACTGAAAGACCTAAGTCGAAACACGGCCCCGGGAGTAGACATCATTCCATTAGAACTACTGACGGCCTTGGGAGAGCCAGTCCTGACAAAACTCTACCATCTGGTGAGCGAGATGTATGAGACAGGCGAAATTCCCTCAGACTTCAAGAAGAACATAATAATTCCAATCCCAAAGAAAGCAGGTGTTGACAGATGTGAAATTTACCGAACTATAAGTTTAATTAGTCACAGTTGCAAAATACTAACGCGAATTCTTTACAGACGAATGGAAAACCTGGTAGAAGCCGACCTCGGGGAAGATCAGTTTGGATTCCGTAGAAATGTTGGAACATATGAGGCAATACTGACCCTACGACTTACCTTAGAAGAAAGATTAAGGAAAGGCAAACCTACGTTTCTAGCATTTGTAGACTTAGAGAAAGCTTTAGACATTGTTGACTGGAATACTCGCTTTCAAATTCTGAAGGTGGCAGGGGTAAAATACAGGGAGCGAAAGGATATTTACAATTTGTACAGAAATGAGATGCCAGTTATAAGAGCGAGAGACATGGAATGGAAGCAGTGGTTGGGAAGGGGGTGAGACAGGGTTGTAGCCTCTCCCCGATGCTATTCAATCTGTATATTGAGCAAGCAGTAAAGGACACAAAAGAAAAATTCGGAGTAGGTATTAAAATCCATGGAGAAGAAATAAAAGCTTTGAGGTTTGCCGATGACATTGCAGTTCTGTCAGAGAGAGAGCAAAGGACTTGGAAGAGCAGTTGAACGGAATGGACAGTGTCTTGAAAGGAGGGTACGAGATGAACATCAACAAAATCAAAACAAGGATAATGGGATGTAGTCGAATTAAGTCGGGTGATGCTGAGGGAATTAGATTAGGAAATGAGACACTTGAAGTAGCAAATGAGTTTTGCTCTTTGAGGAGCAAAAAACTGATGAAAGTATAGATTTAAGTGCAGGAAGTCGTTTCTGAAAGTATTTGTATGGAGTGTAGCCATGTATGGAAGTGAAACATGGACGATAAATAGTTTAGTCAAGAAGAGAATAGAAGATTTCGAAATGTGGTGCTACAGAAGAATACTGAAGATTATATGGGTAGATCACATAACTAATGAAGAGGTATTGAATAGAATTGGGGAGAAGAGGAATTTGTGGCACAAGTTAACCAGAAGAAAGGATCGGTTGGTAGGACATGTTCTGAGGCATCAAGGGATCACAAATTTAGGATTTGAGGGCAGCGTGGAGGGTAAAAGTCGTAGAGGGAGACCAAGAGATGAATACACTAAGCAGATTCAGAAGGATGTAGGCTGCAGTAGGTACTTGGAGATGAAGAAGCTTGCACAGGATAGAATAGTATGGAGAGCTGCCTAAAACCAGTCTCAGGACTGAAGAGCACCACAACAACAACAAGACATTACGAAGAGTCAGTGCTAAAGGGTAAAAATGAGTTTGGAAAACTCCGTTTCCTGTGTTAATTTGTCCGCTTCCAAATGGTTCAAATGGCTCTAAGTACTATGGGACTTAACGTCTGAGGTTATCAGCCCCTAGACTTAGAACGACTTAAACCTAACGAACCTAAGGACATCACACACATCCGTGCCCGAGTCAGGATTCGAACCTGCGACCGTAGCAGCAGCGCGGTTCCGGACTGATGCGCCTAGAACTGTCGGCCACAGCGGCCGACTATACGTATTCAATGGTCACAAGCATAAAAGCGCATATTATGTAGACATACGCAGCTAAGGATCCAGTTGGATAGAATTTGGCACGTTATCCCTCAGGAGGACATCCAATAAGTCTGTCAGTCATAGGAAAGCCGAATAATTGCTTGCACAGATGCCAGGTGTGAGCCGACGCTTTACTGACTTGCTCAATTTGTGAAGCTCTTTCTCTTAAATAAATCATCCAATTCTTCTAAAATTGTAATCACTTGTATGACTGCACATCTACGGATTTCCATCTCATTGTGATAGTTACTTCGTCGTGCGTCTTATCTCTTTCTTTTTCTTCCTATAGATTTTGTATACTCAGCAGCTTGTCGTTGTGTAGGATTCGTATAAATTTCATCTATTATTAAATTTTCCGATGTTAATTGCATGTACTGTATCGTTGCATGGTCGTGGTGACTTGTCGTCCATTTGGTGTAAATTAAAAATCTACAGACGAAATAAATATCTGGTGAACAGCCTGGTATGAGTGTGCTTAGGACACAATAAACTACAGTGTTATGTGACATTCTCGAATGTCACAATAATCTATAGTGGTATATGACATTCTCGAAACACAATAAGCACCAAGTGCTGCGCTACAGAATGCCATGCTGATTCTCGCACGGAGTGGCGAGCTGCCCCTAGGGATGGAGGTTATCCCTGAAACAACCGGTTTTCGATTGTATCGGTTTCTTCCACGCCAACCGAACATGGGTGTTAAAACCGTTTCGATTTACATTCCAATTGTTTCCTGTAATAAACTTCGAAATGTAACAAAGACTGAAAATTTTTTGACTCTCTCAGTTGCAAGAAACGTAGAAACAAAATATTAAATTAAATATACAAATAAAAGAAAACTTAGTCCATCCACCATTCGCTCTATTTCTGCAAAAGTGGTAAGTGGTTCAACATAACAAAAAGTCACCAGTATTCTCCTATTGTTCTGGAAATCAACCCACTGTTTAGACATTATAAGTAGTCAGTCCTAAAGAGTGAAAACTGACTTTGGAAGACTCCGTTTTCTGTTAATTTGTCCGTATTCAATGGCCACAAGCAGATAAAGGCACATTATGTAGAGATACGCAGCAGATCAGCCACTTGCTGTTTCTATTGTTTACTATAAATAATAGCTGTTAAATTTTCAATTTATTATTGTTACCATAATTTCCTTCCTCTTTTATTTTGTCGTAGAAACGGCAGACAAACCTTTAACCTTTTAAACTGGCTTCCGTAGCACACTGTAACAAAGGAGTTGTGTCTGCTACTATCAAACAACCAATGGTGGCAGACACAACATCGCTGTTACAATGTTCTACGGAAGCCAGTTTATAGATGTTGGCCACTGATGGGATCCTGCATACGATTGGATTTCACCACCTCAGCGTCAGTTAATGCTTGAAGATGGTGTAGTGAGTCAACGAAACTGGTTGCAGCGTAACAGATGACGTCAAAACGACGGCTGCAATAGGTAACTTTTACTCGGTTATTACAAAAAAAGACCTGTTATAACACAGACCAAACAAATATAAAAAAAAGTAGCGGTATCGGTTTTAACGGGTCGATTTTCCCCATCCCTTGCGCTCCCTCGCGCTCAGCTGCGGGCCGCCACCACCCCCGGAAACGGCGTTCGGCGTCTCCCGGAGCAGCTCGGCCGCCTCCGGCGCCGCACAGCGGCTGGCTAATGAATTACGGCGGACAGGTGGCACGCGACCCCCAGACGCAGGCAGGCTGGCCCGCACATGCGCGTCCGAGCCCAGCGCGCTCAGGCTCACGCAGCGCGGTGGGACACAATTATACCAGTATGGCCACTGCCTACCTGTAATTAAAACCGTGACTCCGCTCGTTCTCCTCCAAGCTTCTGTCAATATGGCGGCGAGGCGCGCAGGCGGGAGGCCGCGAGATTAATCGCTCGCACCGGAAATAGAGCGGCGAGCTCGTGCCACCGTCCGTCCCTCCGACGCCCTCCTCGTTACGCCGGGCGGAGAGAGCGACAATTAATTTTACCTGCCGCGCTTCTCTTAGTTACGGAAAATTTTTCATTTAGAAAGGCACCCGAAAACGCTGCATCCCAGGATCCGGACGTGATGAGGCGTATAATGCCAGCGTCAGGTATCATTTGTTCTTGTTCAATTTCCTACCTCAGAGCTAAAGAAAAGGAGCGCTTTATACGATATGAAAGCCACCTTTTCCCTTTCTACATCTACCTCTGCATCTACATCCATACTCCGCAAGCCACCTGACGGTGTGTGGCGGAGGGTACTTTGAGTACCTCTATCGGTTCTCCCTTCAATTCCAGTCTCGTATTGTTCGTAGAAAGAAAGATTGTTGGTATGCCTCTGCGTGGGCTCTAATCTCTCTGATTTTATCCTCGTGGCCTTTTCGCGAGATATACGTAGTAGGGAGCAATATACTGCTTGACTCCTCGGTGAAGGTATTTTCTCGAAACTTCAACAAAAGCCCGTACGGAGCTGCTAAGCGTCTCTCCTGCAGAGTCTTCAACTGGAGTTTATCATCTCCGTTCAAAAATGGCTCTGCGCACTATGGGACTTAACATCTGAGGTCATCAGTCCCCTAGAACTTAGAACTACTTAAACCTAACTAACCTAAGAACATCACACACATCCATGCCCGAGGCAGGATTCGAACCTGCGACCGTAGCGATCCCGCGGTTCCAGACTGTAGCGCCTAGAACCGCACAGCCACAATGGCCGGCTATCATCTCCGTAACGCTTTCCTGTAACGAAGCGCACTGCTCTCCGTTGGATCTTCTCTACCTCTTCTATCAACCCTGTCTGGTATGTATCCCACACAGATCAGCAATATTCAAGCATTGGGCGAACAAGTGTACTGTAACCTACTTCCTTTCTTTTCGGATTGCATTTCCTTAGGATTCTTCCAATCAATCTCAATCTGGCATCTGCTTTACGAGTAATAGAGCAGTTTCAATCGAATTTGAATTAGTACTTAAAAACAGTACGAGATGATATAAAAAAGTTACTTGCACATTGTTATACAGATGAAGTAGCGTTTACCGAATGCTTCTCTACACTTCAAAGTGGCACAGTTAGATGACACTATTTTTCAGCGTAGTCACAAAGTCTCTGCGAGCAACAGTCAGAACGTTATATAAATCATTCAAATGGTTCAAATGGCTCTGAGCACTATGGGACTTAACATCTGAGGTCATCAGTCCCCTAGGACTTAGAACTACTTAAACCTAACTAACCTAAGAACATCAGACACATCCATGCTCGAGGCAGGATTCGAACCTGCGACCGTAGCAATCCCGCGGCTCCAGACTGTAGCGCCTAGAACCGCACAGCCACAACGGCCGGCTATCATCTCCGTAACGCTTTCCTGTAACGAAGCGCGCTGCTCTCCGTTGGATCTTCTCTATCCTTTCTATCAACCCTGTCTGGTATGTATCCCACACTGATCAGCAATATTCAAGCATTGGGCGAACAAGTGTACTGTAACCTACTTCCTTTCTTTTCGGATTGCATTTCCTTAGGATTCTTCCAATCAATCTCAATCTGGCATCTGCTTTACGAGTAATAGAGCAGTTTCGAATCGAATTTGAATTAGCACTTAAAAAACAGTACGAGATGATATAAAAAAGTTACTTGCACATTGTTATGCAGATGAAGTAGCGTTTACCGAATGCTTCTCTACACTTCAAAGTGGCACAGTTAGATGACACTATTTTTCAGCGTAGTCACAAAGTCTCTGCGAACAACGGTCAGAACGTTCTATAAATCATTCAAATGGTTCATATAGCTCTGAGCACTATGGGACTTAACATCTGAGGTCATCAGTCCCCTAGAACTTATAACTACTTAAACCTCACTAACCTAAGGACGTCACACACATCCATGCCTGAGGCAGGATTCGAACCTGCGACCGTAGCGGTCACGCGGTTCCGGACTGTAGCGCCTAGAACCGCTCGGACACCCTGGCCGGCATAAATCATCCAATCCCGCTTGTCGTTTACAGCGTTGCGCAGCGAAAGAATAGAAAGATACAGAGAATGTGGTAAGCATTGAAAAACTTGTAAGCTTTCTATAGAATTTTTATCTATATATGATTACTATATTTTCTTTTTTCAAAATCTTTCTCTTCGTGTAACGCGTACTCTAGATATCGTGACCAGCTGTTAAGCAATATTGACGGTTGGTTGGCCCTCTGTTGCGCGGATGAACTGTGCCGTGAAACAAAACTTCGATCTTAATGAAACACTGAATTCGAAATTATGAAAATGAATTTAATTAAAGCCGAAAAAATTAATTGTGTGCTCAGTGAAAACTATTTAACTAAACCTCAATACTGAAATACATTATGAAAAATGCATAAAATGAAGTCCAAATGCCTGATTCGATATAGCCGCAAAAATAACTGTTCGAGATACCTACACCGTTCACAGTAAGTTAATTTGCTTATTTAGCACAACACTGGAAATTCCGACTATGTGCTGTTTCGTCATAGAAATGCAAAATGAGATCTGCCCTGAAATAAAAGTATCTTACCTCATGCTCAACTTACTGTTTCGTGTCTGGTGTACTGATGTTCTCCAAAGCAAATGGACACCAGCAGATGCCCCAGGTAAAGAAAAAATAAACTACTCACTATAAAACTTGGGTTTTGCTTGTCAGAAGCTATATGTTGCTTCGTCTAGCATAAGATGCAATTCACACACGACAAAATATACAAAGCCTTTCTATGAATGATGGCGGAGGGTTTTGCTTTAAAGGAAGTCGTTTGTGGAAAATTAAACACCGGTTATTATCAAAAAAGTCTGTACAACATAAAAGACCTTAACAATTACGACATTATCTCAATACAAATATTGGCAGACTTTCCATTGTTTGTGAAATAATAATCATGAATGTTATTAGTTTCCTGAGGGTGAAAGTTTTCTTTCAATTAATAGGTCTGACAAACATTTAATTCCTGCTCATGCATTAGTTAATTCGAAAAATTCCTCCAAAAGTCTTCTCCATCGATAGGGTCAATAACATATGCTTACGAAGAAGTTTTCATCTCTGTAATAAAGTATTCCACATAATTTCCTCATATTCACAAACATTAAATCTCCTTATTTGTTTCACAAATATCAAATTTCGTTCCCTAAAAACTCATCTGCTCGCTTCTATGCCTCAGATAAGAATACAAGTGGCTGGCGAGCAAATGAACCAAAGATAACACGGAGTAAAGATCTTATTCACTGCATTTGCACCAAACTCATTTACCTTTGTTCCAGTACAATGGCAGAAGACATATGAAAACCTTAGAAAAATATATTTATTCATTTTATTGCAATTGCCTCTTTAGGCCTACTCCAAATATCGTACAGTTATAGCTGTCATTTCCATCTTTTAATCAGCTTCCTGTATCTCTTTCCATATGTACTAAGTCGTCAATTTATTCTTCAGCAGTCTTGTTAAGGAATGATTTAATTTCATTGGTTATGGCAGTTTAAGTTGTTGTATTGAAAGGGTACAGTACCGCCCGACATTGAAAATAGGTACAACATACTTCATTATTTTTGTCAGAACAACACATTTTTTTTGTAAAATAACTCAATTTCAATTAATACAGCGAAGCCGGATACCAGTGTGGGAAAGAATGACAATTTATTTATTTAATTGATCACATGTGCACTCCCGCAAAATAAATCCCTACATCCAGTTTGGTGAGATCTGTGAAATGAATGAATGTATGGTCGTCTGCTAACCGCAGATAGTGAATGTGAATATATGATCATCTTTGAGACGATCCTTTGGCCACCTTTGGTGGGACCAAAGAGACGAAATTTTACCTGAGCTTTGAGTGCCTGAAATGTGGCTGACCAATACGGTAGCAAGGTGCTCCCCCACTTCAGCAGAGGTGCGAGAGGACCTAGAGAACGGCCATGTTTCAGCACTCTGCCGCTGGATCTTGTGCTGTTAAGACCTGTTTTAGTTGTGCTCCGTAAAGACAAAAGAGTGGAGACATGGTATGCATGTGGAATATTTAAGAGTAGTTTGAAATAATAATTTCTCTATTTCAGGAACTTTTGTGGGGAGAATTAAATGTCAGGCAGGTAATATTAATGGGATTGTAGTAATCTTCAGAAGTGACCAACCGTCACAATGAAACCACGTGTAGCAATAAGTTGAAATACTTCTGTGTGCTTAAGCTGAATTACTAGTGTGTGTACAATAAGTTGAAATATTTAAGAAATAGCGTGTGTACCATAAGTTGAAATATTTAAGAAATGGCGTGTGCAGGACTTGAAATTAGAGACGAGTACTTCCACGTGGTGACTACTGTGTGAGTCTCAATCTGTGTATGAGAGTACTCGTCCATGGTATCAGTTGAGGACTCGCGTGTGTGATGAATATGTTCTTAATATTACTTTGCGTGATATGATTCCGTGTGACGCTAGATTCAAACTCTGAGAGAGAAGCAAGGTGAGTCGGCCGTCTATCCAGCAACGCCACTTGGCTTGCATTGCACAGGAAGACGTGCATATATCTCCAGAGTTCATAGTAGGAAAGTAGAATTACAAAGTGGGGCAGTGTCGTGTGAAACTGGGATAAATACTAATTGAAGTGGGATAGCTGAAAGTGATAGTGTTGTGACTATTTAGTGTGTTGTATTCCATGTTGTAGTGTGATGTATGTCATGTAATTTGGGTATGTGTGGTTTGCATGGGAGAGTAGCGAGGTAGTTTGAAAAGATTAGTGGGTTATGCGTGTTCCTTTTGTACCGCTCGGTCTGGAGGAAAGTTTCGTGGTGATGATTGTGAGAGTCGAAGTGTGAGAAAGAATAAAAGATCCACCATCCTATCCAGAAAGTGCACTGTAGAGTGAAATAATTACGAGACCATAAGGTAGAGCATCACCAATGTTAAGTCATGCCCAATGGGCGGAATTTCTCATGTGTTGTTGTAGGTTATAGAATTTGTGTGTTTAGGTTATAGAATTTATCGGAATAAATAAGTTAGTGAAAAGAAAAAGATTGGTGGACTTTTCCTTCGAATTGTATGTTGTCATGATGTCCCGAATTTATAGTGTGTGCGCCATTCATATTCAGTGCGGTGGCCACGTGTAGTGAACAGTCAGAGTTCTGTAAATCACTGATAGTCAGATATGCGTTTCCGTTGCGTATTATTCATACAGGAGGATAATTTGTACCTTAATTGTGAGTACGAGAGTTCATGTTACTCGATAAATAAGAATGAATCCACTCGCTTGGCACACCACTCATCTTGCAGGCCTGACTGCTTGATGCCACAGTATGAGCAAGGCATGTGGGTGCCTCTCAGTATATGTACTAGACTTCACGTTAAATGTTAATGTTTTCACTGGTTTTCTCTCTTTGTATTTATTTACGGTTCAACTATTAAGTTTTTAATTGTACTACCACTACACAGTTTAAGATAACGTTTACTTCGTCTTCGTGTCTCACTCAAGATTAGTAATAGGCTTTCTAGTGTTGCTTACAAATATTGTAGCTTCCTTGACGAAGATAGTACGTTAAGGCTTGATGACCGCCTTGTATGGAGAAAACAGGTTAAATAAGTAAAAAAAATCCTGCAGAACATAAACAATACTGTGCTTCTCATTTACAATTTTATGACAGCCAATGATGTTCGGTCCATCGAAACAGGTACGAAATATTTATTTCTTAAGCAGCTGGTTGTGGTTTACAAATATTTCTTCCTCTAAGTTTTTAGACGATTCCGCTCACGTCCAAGTGCTACTTTTTTTGGTTAATTTCCTGTACCATTGTACAAATTCGGTGTTCGGCCATTTTATAGCATCTAAATACATTTGTCGACTATGTGATCTCGTTGGCTCAATTTTTATTCGGTCTGGGGCTGGCTACCCTAATTTAAAAAAACAAAAAAAAATAATTGAAAGATACCATGCAGCGACATCTCTGTATACGTTCAATATCCCCTGTTAGTCCTATTTGGTACGGGTACCACGTGTTTGAGCAATATTCCAGAACAAATCGCACAAGCCATTTATAAGCAGTCTCCTTTGTAGACTATGTGCACTTCCCTAGAATTCTACCGATAAATCTAAATCTACCACTCGCTTTACTCACGACTGAGCCTAAGTGAATATTCCCGTTCACACCCACACAAAGTTTTACACTCAGATATTTCCATGAATAGTCCGATTTCAATTGGGACTCTTTGATATTATAGTCATAGATGATCCAACATCTGAAACATCTTGGTAGTGATGTCTTGGGTGCTAGTTGTGTAGAGAAATAAATCACAGAATTGAATCAGGCAAGGCTTCTGTAAAATGGTTAAAGAAATAATATGGGACATGTTAGTACCACTAAAATGCAAGAGAACTATTCATTAGATCTCCATTTTGATGTAGAGTTGTCAAACATGTACCATGAGAGCTAAAGACGTTAGGAGAAATCAGGCAGCTGAAATGACGTTTGTTCATAGCATGGTCGGAAAGACACGGAGGGAGTGAATCTGGAATGATACAGGCTTAAGCAGTAGGACCACAAGACACAAGAATCTCGCTGTGGCTGAGATGGTATGGACATACGCCACCTATTGATTACATGACGTACCATCTACTAATCAAGAATGAATGTTTGTAATTTAAATACAATCAGTGACGAACTTCCAAACAAGTTTTCTTTGTCACTATAACAAATTTTAGTAGACTGGACTACTCACTTCACCTAAGTAGAATCCAAGGTGTAAATCTGTTTTCATATCCTGAGTAATCATAATTTATAGGATTCACGTTTTCTAAAAGTTAACACCATTTTATATTTTCATGGTATTTATTTTGAATTTGCTCCACTGCTCCATAACAATAACAAAACTCACAACAGCTAATACCTTTCTGTCCTAGCATCTGCAGCTTACGCCTATATATATATATATATATATATATATATATATATATATATATATATATATATATATATATATATATATATATAAGTTAACAAAACAGTAACAATTGAAATTGACGAATACGTACTTACAAGTTAATTACGTAAGTTCTTGCTGCAGTAGTTGCACATAAAATAAATGCCAAATTGATACATACTGGTGGGTTTTGTGAATTACGTAATTTACTGTGCAAAATAATCTTTTTTATCTAATTCAATAATCCAAAATATAAAACATTCATTTGGTTCTTAATTACAAATTGGATCTTGTGGATAACGTTTTCACGAGTTCCAGACATATTGCTTGATATTCTCCTCTACGTTGTTGTTTTATAAGGCGAAAAGAGTTTGACAAATAAGAAAATATATCTATTAACTATACTTTTCGTTGGTTTGCAATTTAAAGGTTAATTACGTAAGTCTCTATTACTGTGGTTTTACATGGAATAAATTACCAAATTTATACATAATAATGGTTATCTTGGATTTCGCGATTTTCTGTGCAAAATAGTATTTTTATGTAGGATCCAATAATGCAATAAATATAATGTTGATTTTCTTCTTAATTACAATTAGAATTTTAGTTAACATTTCCGTAAGTTGCAAAGATACTCCTTTGTATGTTCTTTATTTTAGTTTTCCATGAAACGCACAACTTTTATGAAAATACTAAGCTATACTGTTTATTTACAGTTCGTTTCGACAAATTACTTTTGAAATACTACTCTGTTACTTGATTAACCACTCAAACCCTAACAGGCGTTATTAAAATTGTATTTTACGATATAGTTTGTGGCAACAAGTGTATGTAAAATATCCAAATATGTGAGATGTTTGGTATCTGGTTGTATACTAATATATGGTGCAGTAGTATTCAGGCAACCAAGACTAAAACTCAGAGACAGAAAACCAAGAGGAATCACTAAGATTCAGATGTAAGGATATGGTGAAATATGACATCGAGTGAAAGGACATACGTGGGACATCATCGAACAAGTTTAAGGACCGTAACTGTTGAAGGGCCCTCGTTCGCCTACCCATCGAATGAGGTGGGATGATGTGGGACATTAAAATGATAAAGCAAGATGACCTTTCAAAATTCTGTTGTTTCATTTCGCGGACATTATTAGTTTCTCTTTGCCGACTAGTTCAGTACAATTTACACGTGAGTAAATTGCTCCCGGAACCGGTGCAGCAACTGATGCGCCGTTTTTCCGGGCGCTGAGACGCCCAGCGCCGCCATGTGCTGCAGGCAGCACGCCACATGTGGCGGTAATTTCATTAGCGGCGTGACGCGCTGACCCTCCGTCCTGAGGGAGGGCGCCGTCGCGCCCGCTTCCGCTATATATAGGTAGCGGCAGTCTGCCCTGGCGCCGGAACCACGGAGGTCGGCCCGTCTCTGCGAACTGCCGAAAGCTGCAGACAATGAGCGGCGTGACAGAGAGGCTGCTGCCCCGCCTACTGCGACCTTGATGCTGGCGACACTTTCAGCTACAACAATGTGACTGCCCCGCGATGCTCTTTAGCTGAGCCGTAAATCGGAGCTATTGTATCCGTACATTTCCAGCTTCAGGTGCAGACCAAATTTTTGGACACAAGAAATCAGTCGATCATCTCAGTCATTGTTTATCATACACTGCTGAGTGTACACCTCTTCCTGGCGGCCACACAGATAAAAGTTGTCAGCTTCTCGGGTCTGTATTTCTCCTGCTAGTTACTCTATATTAGAGATGGAGGGCAGTGAGACTCTTACACCCACGGAACAACCACACTCTCTCCCAAAAGTACTATCTACCCCAGTCCAGAGAAGAAGTGGGTTTTTCAGAGCCAAAATTCGCACTAGGTGAACAAGCAACAAGGGGGCTTAATTCCGTGGCCACAAACCCGCTGCCAAGTACAACTAAAGCGCCAAAGAAGCTAGTATAGGCATGATTGTTCAAATAAGGAGATATGTAAACAGGCAGAATACGGCGCTGCGGTCGGCCTCGCCTACATAAGATAACAAGTGTCTGGAGCAGCTGTTAGATGAGTTATTGCTGCTACAATGGCAGGTTATCAAGATTTAACTGAGTTTGAACGTGGTGTTATTGTTCGACGCAAGAGCGATGGGACACAGCATCTCCGACGTAGCGATGAAGTGAGAATTTTCCCGTACGACCAATTTCACGAGTGTACCGTGAAACATCAAATCTCCTACCTCGCTGCGGCCGAGAAAAGATCCTGCAACAACGGGACCAACGACGGTTGAAGAGAATCGTTGAACTTGGCAAAAGTGCAACACTTCTGCAAATTGCGGCAGATTTCAATACTGAGGCATCAACGCGAACCATTCAGCGAAACATCATCGATATGGGTTCTCTGAGCCGAACGCCTACTCATGTACCCTTCATGAGTGCACAACACAAAGATCTACGTCTCGCCGGGGCCCATCAACACCGACATTGGACTGTTGATGACTGGAAACATGTTGCCTGGTCGGACAAGACTCGTTTAAAATTGTATCGAGTGGATGGACGTGTACGGGTATGGAGGCAACCTCATGAATCCATGGACTCTGTATACCAGCAAGGGAATGTTCAAGCTTGTGGAGGCTCTGGGTGGGGCGTGTGCAGTTGGAGTGGTGTGGGACCCCTGATACAGTTGACACGTACGTAAGCATCCTGTCTGATCACCTGCATCCATTCATGTCGATTGTGCATTTCGAAGGACTTGGGCAATTCCAGTAGGACAATGCGACACCCCACACGTCCAGAATTGATACAGAGTGGCTCCAGGAACACTATTCTGAGTTTAAGCATCTCCGCTGGCCACCACACACCCCAGACATGAACATTACTGAGTATATCTGGGATGCCTTGCAACGTGCTGTTCAGAAAAGATCTCCACCCACTCGTACTATGATGCATTTCTGGACAGCCCTGCAGGATTCTTTGTGTCAGTTCCCTCGAGCACTACTTCAGTATTAGTAGAGTCCGTGCCACGTCGTATTGTGGCACTTCTGCTTGCTCTCTGGGGCCCTACACGATATTAGGCAGGTGTACCAATTTCTTTGGCTCTTCAGTGTAGATTACCACACGGTAAATTATCGATTCCGAAAGAGTTGAGCTCTACACTAAGAAAGCTGTTGTACATATACAGCATGCCTCGCCACAAATTCGAGCCACGTGACCCCTTGACGTCGAAAGAGGAGTATGTCGTCTAGGAAGACTTACATGACTGGTATATATGTCAGATTATATCCGTTTTATCACTAAGTTTCTGGTAAACCGTCTTCCCACACGTAAATAATAGAGGTGGTAACAGAGAGCATTCGGGGTCAACTGGTGGTATTCCGAAGCAAACGATATCTTTTTGTATACTTGGAGCTGTAAGCCAGGAGGATGACATAGACAGGTTACTCACTGAAGATCAATTTCATTTAGCTCATGGGGAGAAAAACTTCAAGGAGCATACGTATTTCGCTTAGATATACGTGGTTAATTGGTTGATTTGGTGGGAGGAGAGCAAACAGAACAGCGTGGTCATTGGTCCCATCGGATTAGTGAAGCATGGGGAAGGAGGTCAGGCGTGCCCTTTCAGAGGAACCATCCCAGAATTTGCCTGAAGCGATTTAGGGAAATCAAGGGACACCTCAGTCAGGATGGCCGGGCGAGGGGTTCGAACCGTCATCCTCCCAGTGTGATAACCACTACGCCACTTCGCTCGGTAAACATGCGTGTCATCAGAAGCATCTTACCACGATTTCCTCTTCATGTGGCAAATGCTAAATTCCTAGAATGTCAGGTGTTTAGCACCTGGAACTGTGACTCTGCCATTACTTGATGATGTTCTTGTAGCCGTAAAGGCAAATATGGTGCAATTTATTATGCAGGCAGACGAATGTGAAAAAGTGAAGAAAAAGTCGGATCAACCGGCGAGGTACGATCTGCGTCACAGTAAGTTTTCTTACTGTAAACGCACGGTGACCCGAAAGTCTGTTTTCATTTGATAACTAAGCACCTCACGAAATGTGAGGTAGAAAGGTAAAAATTTATACTCGTGGGATTTTATTGAAATAAAAAAATTCACAAAATGATTAACATATGACGCTTCATATGATACAAAAGCAATAATTAGCGGAACAATTGACTGTTAACAAAGATGATGTTCTGGATAATAAATGCTCAAAATGCTGGCCGTCCTTCATCAACAGTGCCTGTAGTCGAGGGACAACTTTGTGAACAGCAGTGCACAGCATATCAGTAGGTACGGTGACAAACTGCCGTCGGACGTTGTCTTTTAGCATCCATAATGAGGTCGGACGATAGGCGTAGACTTGGGACTTCATGCAAACCCACAATCAATAATCACTCGGATTGAGATCTGGGGACCTGGGACCTGGGAGGTCTGGGAGGGCAAGCATGACAGAAGTGGCGTCTCAGCACACGATCGTCACCAAAGGATGTGCCCAAGAGACCTTTCATTCGTTTAGCAATATGTGGTGGAGCGCCATTCTGAATAAAAGTTGTAGCTTCCAGAAGGTACCTATCAGACGGGCTAGGAATCATCTGACTTTCACAGCAGCTCATTTTATACGAAATTCTCACTAGGCGTCACTGAATCCATTGCCATCTGTTGGCCAGTTTTTGCACCCGTTTTCGGTTTGAATAAAACCCTATATCATTTCAGTTCTGTGAGTCAATTTTTAGCTCTCTAAATACATTCGTCAGTGAGTTAGTGCATTTTCAAACGTAGACGGATTTTCAGGTTACCCTGTGCATCGCGTCCACTTATTTTAACACTGTAACTACAACAATTTCTTTTGAGAGATTTTTCTGTCAGCACCATCTTCGTTGAGGAAGACCATGCAGTTGTCTAAATCACCAAAAATTTTACACAGTCTGGTTGTCTTACTTTAATGTCATAGGATTAAGTTATGCAAGCAGCACAGAGTTTTGTTTAACTTTCGGTACATAATTTACAGGTAGTGGCTACTGTAGTGCACATGCACTATCCCGCAGTTCTCACCTATAACATGGGAAGTGGCATCACAGATCACGTCTACACACAGAAATGCACTTGCAAATCCTTTAAGCTTTGTGTACTGGTACAATATCGACCACAAACGACCATCAACTCATGACTTGAAATATTCAACAGTCTAAACATCAGTGTCACTCCACAGGGCCCTTGACTTGCTTCCCACACCCAGGGTGTCTATCGAACGATTCCCAGATTTCACAAGCTACCAGTAATTCTTGTAATTTGCTTAAAAAATTCTTTGCCACTCAACCTCAAGAGGAGAATGCTATCTCTTGTAATTCCCTTCTCCATCTTGTAAACGCTACTTTCTTCCGGGAATTTTATTCCTAACAGGTGCTATAAAACACTTGCCACCCGGATAGTCACTGTCCTTTAAGCCATCCTAGTAGGCTCCGACCAAAATCCACTTTTGGAGAATTAGTAAAACAACTTGTTAGCTCCACGTTCGATAAATGCCCCTTTCACAGGACGCCCAGTGTCAGCTCATCAGACCGTAACAGCCAAGAATATCACCCTATGACGCAGTGCAGCCGAGAATTGTATGTTACATCTTTACCCCAAGAGGCTTAGAATTGTATGTTACATCTTTACCCTAAGAGGCTTCTTCAGTAATGTCGAGAACTTCCCCAGTCGGTGCAATGTGTTTATGTTTCAGGGTGGAAAAGAATGTAGCATTTGTGTTCGGCGCTTCCATCTACATTTATTATGTTGTTTGGATGCTCATACTGAAGAGTTGATGGTAACTGGTAGCAGTTGCGGTGCCGGGTTGAAAGCTGTGAACATATCATATGTGACATCTTTCCTATAACAACAGAATGTCTGACAGTCTAAACTCAAAGCGATCTGCTCCCATATCGCATTGACAAACAATTAATATCACTTACAATAAGCCCATGACACATCCTTAAAATAGTAAATACGAACTCCAGGGGTTTACAAATACACAACCTAAGAAACAGCCTGGAGATCCCAGACCTATGAGCCAGTTAGGTTTGTTTTCACACTCTTTAACAATGTTTAAAACAAACTTCTAAAACCATCGCCCTAAAACCACTACATGATTTGCATTTATGCAGTTAAATTAACGCCTTCAAAACGAAATTAATCGTTCAAAGGAAAAATCACACACAGTAGTAAGTACAGCTAACTTTAGAGGAACCCTATTTAATCACAAGTGGAACCTAAAGTACACAACAACTGATGTGAAACTCAAATCAAATTTGTGCAATTGAAAAACACACACAGAAAACTGCATTTAACTGGATTGCAAGAAAAGCTTCCACACAGCAATAATTAATGTTTTGCAGAAAGCCTGTTTAACACTAAGAAAACGCATAAAATGCGATATAGAACTTAAAAAACTCGCCATTGGATTTAACTTGGTTATAACAATGTCGTGGTCAGAAGTGGCTAAGGCTTCGAAACATACATCAGCTCTTTTGTTCTATAGTTCCGCCCGTACACTACATGAAAGACGTAGTAAATGGTGAGAATACTGTAATATAGGTAGCTTTGACAGAGAAAGAAACATAAATGAATGTGTAAGAGAGAAAGTGAGAGCCGACGGTTCATCTCTCTTTCTCTCTCTCTCTGTCTGTCTCTTTCTCTTTCTATTCTTTTTTTCATGTAATTAGGACAGTACATCATTCAGTGTTAGTCCATCGTGTATTTAATATCTAACAAAATATAAATTATTAGTTGATCGCGTAAATTTGGCACTTTAAGTAACCAGAGCAATTACGTTTGTTGCAAGCGCAGTTTACAAGCACGAACATAAAAAAAATATAACTATTGTTGTTATTTTGTACCAAAAAGAAAGTTCTTCATTACGACCAAAGGCAAGAGTTTCTTGTTATTATTGATAAATGCAAATGTTGTTTATGGGTAACAGAAACTGGTTATATATACTGTCGAAGAATTACTGAAGTGATATTTGATATGTTTTGTTTAGCGATCTTTTTTACCGTTTTGTTCAGGAAATTACGTTCCCTGGGGCTACATGATAAATCTGTATTGTTTTCTTTATTTTACTACAAAATCTCTCGGTTTCATGTTACAAATCAACAATTTTCGAATAAAACCTGAATTAAACAGTAAAAGTTAAATTTTGCTGTAGATACTGTTTGTTTTTAAAATAACAGACAGGAGGATAACTACGTAGAACAAAAATATGCCGTAGTAGGTTACGTGGCCTTTTATATATCCTCACTCAGTCTTTAGACGGTTTACCGCTTCCGTTTATTAGAAGGGAACCTAGTAAGACACTGACCACATAGGTAAAGAAAGAGATAGTTATGAGGTAACGCCCGAAGGGTATGCAACACGTCTAACGCATAGGTAACGCAGGTACTAACATAACTGGTGAAAGATACTAGGACATTATACAATGGCCGGCGATAGTTTTACAGCTCTAATAGCAGCCGATGTTCCCTTGTTGCTCGCTCGACGGCGGAGGCGAAATCCGGCAGCCGCGCCGGCCGAAGTAAGCGAGCCGGAGCGCGCCCAGTCGTTGCACTTCTCTGGCAGCGAGAGCACTCCGCGGCGGACCCAACGAGAGGGAGTTAAAACGACTGCGCGGCACACAGTGAGCCAACTCGCTTCAAAACCCGGACGAAAATAGGTGCGCTTTTCAACTTCACTCGCGCGAAATCTCGTGTAGATTGCACTGGCGCATATTTGCCCCATGTTGTGGTGTCTATCCAGTCTCAAGTCGACATAATACTGGGTGATCAAAAAGTTAGTATAAATTTGAAAACTTAATAAACCACAGAATAATGTAGATAGAGAGGTAAAAATTGACACACATGCTTGGAATGACATAAGGGTTTTGTTAGCACAAAAAAAAACCAAAGTATTGCTAGACGCGTGAAAGATCTCTTGCGCGCGTCGTTTGGTGATGATCGTGTGCTCAGCCGCCACTTTCGTCATGCTCGGCCTCCCAGGTCCCCAGACCTCAGTCCGTGCGATTATTGGCTTTGGGGTTACCTGAAGTCGCAAGTGTATCGTAATCGACCGACATCTCTAGGGATGCTGAAAGACAACATCCGACGCCAATGCCTCACCTTACGTCCGGACATGCTTTACAGTGCTGTTCACAACATTACTCCTCGACTACAGCTATTGTTGAAGAATGATGGTGGACCTATTGAGCATTTCCTGTAAAGAACATCATCTTTGCTTTGTCTTACTTTGTTATGCTAATTATTGCTATTCTGATCAGATGAAGCGTCATCTGTCACACATTTTTTGAACGTTTGTATTTTTTTGGTTCTAATAAAACCCCATTTCATTCCAAGCATGTCTGTCAATTTGTAACTCTCTATCTACATTATTCCGTGATTTATTCAGTTTTCAAATTTATACTGACTTTTTGATCACGCGGTTTATGCCGTGACAGTCGATTGTAAACTGTGAATCGAATAACCAGAAATTTTTCTGATACTGTTTGTGTGACATCTTAAATATACACTGACAGGAAAAGAAATCGCAACACCAAAAAGTAATTTCTATGGAGTACTGATATTTCGGGAATACATTTTTACCTAGGTCACATACTTAAGTGATTAACATCGCACAATCACAGGTTAATACAAGTGCGAGATAAAGCAATGCAAATGTAAACAAATGTAATGTATTGCGAATACATAGAAAGAAGTGCGAGGTGCCGGGGCTAGTAGTGTATTTATCACTAAATTCTACTAGAATCCACATGTGTAAATCATGCTCTAAGCCCCCCCTATTCTAACTCCGACTTTTGCTGTTGCACAAGGATAAAACAAATACGCGAACTGACTCTAATCAACCCTGCTAGTGGAGTAGAAGAGAGTTTGGCACCTGCAATAATTTAATTTGATACATAAGTTAAATAAACAAAGGTTTCATTAGCATAGTGAGGAATGATAGGGTTGCTCTATCGATTAACAGAATGAAAGTTCTGTTCAAAATAACAATATGATTTATTAAGCTTAAACACAGAATAGTAAAAGAAACACAGGAAATTTATAAATCATCAAATTGGCTAAAATTGGAGATTCATACAAACACTATAAAGGTGAAGTTGTCCCTAACTTAGATCCTGAGGTTTAAGACGAAGTGGTATGTGGAGCCAATTCCTTTCCACTCAAATCTCAAGAGAGACACACAGCTAACCCAATAGTAATTGCTGTTACTCGAAACTGAACACAGTTAGAAAAGGATGAACAGGCGCGCTCTGCTGAGCTCTGATTATCACCTAGGAAAAATCCCTATCTGCCAGTGCTGCGGACGTACATTACCAACAGTCTTCTTATCTCCCAGAACACGATCTGGCGTACCGCAGGCGAGGGCTGGCTGCTTCGACGTCCTCGACCGAAAGGCGACTGCCGACTACTCAGAGCACCCGTACAGGCCGAACACCGAACATTCCCGCCCCCACGACAGTGGCCGTGGTTACGTTCCAATCAGCAACTCGAAAACCGGCGGAAATTCCACTCCATTGCCGGAGCACTACCATTCCACCAATGGAGATTCTTGGCGCCAATTTCTGTGCTGATTTTGCAGAAAGTGCGGGAATTTTCCCGCCACAACTGCGTGGGTACACAAGTCATTCCCACGCCTCGCTGGTAGCCCGCCAGAAAGTGTTTTCGCAAAGTTTCTCTGAAGTAACGGAACCTCTAGCCCAGCCGCTACTTCACACCCCAGCGGGCGTGTCTCTTGACAATGTCGGCGTCTGAAAAGCATTCACTCGACTGCCTCACACACGTCGGCTTAACTCTCTCCAGTTCCACCGAGCCCGCCTCTCACCGGCCCACCCGGGTGACGAGAGACGCTGCGTGGGAAGTACGCGTGTTAAGGAAAAGCAACCCTCCACCGCATGCAACTAGAGAGGAGAATCGTAAGATAGAAATATGAGAGGGGGCTCATGCCACCTCTCATTGCCCCTACGCCATTTTAGATTGTAATTGGTGAGCGGTTGGCTCACTTAGGAGCAAGGTAGTGAGTCAATCGCCCAAGAACAATCTTACAAAGTGACTCCACATACCGCACTCTATAAAAAAGATCATTGCAACTGAAAAATGCAACTCATAGAGGGAGGATTATTTATGATGTAGCCAACTTCACCTTCTTAATATGGAACACTAACACTCACATCACACATCCATACCCAGGGAGCCCCTTCCGAACACCGATTCACGCAGACATTCACGCTCTAAACATGGCCTGGGCATCTGAGCCAAATATGGAGCAGTTTATTCTTTACAATCAGAGTTGGAGTGCTCCGCAATTAAATGCCCAAGATGTTACAACAATTTTAATCATTAAACTAACCTGACCTCACTCACACATGATAATATTTAAGTTAACAATCTCTTTGTGAGTTTTCAGAATCTAGTTACAACCTCCGATTCATTCTGTCTCCCTGCAGCAAGAATAACCTTTACAAAATGTTCCCTGAACTGATGGTCCATTCACAATGACAGTGGTGGTATCTGCTTCAGTTTATGGGGACTTCAGGCACACTGTTAGCATACACACAACAATAAACACAAAATACAAAAAAAACATGATGTGGAGAACAATACAGTAATCTGTAATAAGAATTACAGTGTAAAACACAAACGCATACAAGGTATAACATACATTACAGAAACAACATAAGAGAAAGAAATTTAAGAAAAACAAAAAAAACAAGGTTCATGGGGCATCAAATTGTGCGTGCACATTGCACAAAGTTCACGACTGTGCTGAGAATGAGGCACTAAATCACATTGTTAGAAATATCCGTGGCACTTCACTGATTCCACTGTACTGACATCACATACGGCTAAACGTCGGTTGTAGTTGCTACGTTGTGGCAACAGCAATAGGGAGTTCTGGAGTGTCTGCAGTACGCTGTTGAGATTGTAGTCAGACCCACGCATATGATCACGGCCGTATGGTAGGAAGACACAGTGATAGGCTCTCCTCACGTCGATTAATTGTCTCTGAGGTCTACTCGTTGGGATACATCACTAGTCTAGGTCTCTTCTCTCGCTGGACAGAACTTTATGTTTCCCAATATTGCAGTTCGACGAGGGATGATGGCACGTGGAGTGACTCCACAAGTGTGTGAGGTCATCCATACAGGATCGAACTAGGAGCGACTATTGTTAAAAACTGCTCTCTAATAGAGAGGAGAAGTAAGACATGAGACCATACATTTGTTAGTGTGGCACAATACTGCTTTGTGTATGCAGATCGGCCAATGCTAGTGAGTTGTAAAAACCCAAACAGGTGAGTATAGAGCGTCCCTTTCTGTCCTGAGGCACATGAGGCGCAGGTTCTGACACGATATGTGATCTTCTTCGTGTACTCACGACAACGTGGTCTGCCGCAGGGAATCCCTCCAAGCGGCTGCCGCGTCCGGAGAGCTAGCAGGCTGTCGCGTGTCAGGGTCAACGGCCAGCCCCACTTTCGCTTGTGGCGGGGCAAGGGTCCCGTGTAATCCCTCAGGTAGGCAGCCGGGTGACTGTCAGCGTGTAGGACGGGACGCTCGCCCTCTAGCAGGTAGCCGAAGACCTCTTGTTTTTGCGCTGGCTGGCCTCTGCATTGCCACGTTCCTCGTCATCTGTACAATTCTTACAAAAGTCTTATGCCTAACTTTTTCCCATGACCTTCTATGTTATAATAAATTTACCTAATGAAACATTGATGGTCTGTCATTTCAGACACTCTTATTTTACTTTTATAGTTATTAATCTATGGCAATCATTATAACATCTAATCTAGACATGGAAATAATTTATTTTGATATACGTGTAGAGACCGATCTCAGTAAGTACATGGTGTGTGATAACTGATGCTTTGTAGTGGATGAACAACTAAATGTGCGGGCCCGCACTAATATTACTATTAATTATATAGATCGACAGTAGACATGCTTCAAGAATTAACTACCATATCCCAACGATCTACATTCTACGTCTTTTAATTAAATTATGTTGTTATGCAGGTCTAAGTTTTACTGTGCTATAAAGAACATGCAACTACGCTACTTTCGCTCGCCCGTCGTCCCTCCATCTCGGGTCTGTGGTTTGGTGACCTGAAAAATAGCAACTCAACAGGCGCGCGCCACACTTGTGGTAGAAAACCCCCACAATATTAATCTAGTTATTGTTAAATCCTACAGTTTAACTTATCCTAGTATCGTACTTTCCCTTTTATTTATTTATTTATTTATTTTATTTTATTTATTTATTTATTTATTTATTTTTTTATTTACCTTATACAATACCCTTACATAGTTCCTGTTACGCTGAGATGTCTTGCTGCTCGCCGCTATTGACGACAGTGATGTGCGCGCCGTACGACATGACCTCCGAGTTTTCATTACGCCTCACTGAAACTCCAGAGACTGGGTTAGCCATGGCTATACACGACAATAAATTTATAGTTGCAACTTCCTTCTCTATGTGAAGCGGTTTTCGCGATCGAAGTACACCTTTCCAGAAGCAATGTAATATGACCAAGCCAGGACTGGTTCCTGTTGAGGATTCAGACACCCAACACACGCCAGCTACACAGTATGTCACGAATATCCAAGTACAATTCCTTGGTGATTCATCTGTGACAAAAACGAGCAGCACGCTAAATCCCCAACCAGCACATTAGCATGGTAGGCTTTTATGCCCTCATTTCTCTCGTCTAGGGCACCATTAGAGTCAAATGCTCACAGGTTCACCCCGACTTGCAAGACAACGATACCGGCGCAGCTCTGCAAAAACTATACTGCCCATATTCACCCTCGAAATCGCGCAATATACCACAATCGTGCAGTGCACTGACGCGTGCCTGCAAGCATTGGTATGAACGTCTCACGAACTGGTTGTGGCCGCTATGGAGCGTATCACGACCTCTCAGAACGCTTCTAAGAGCACGTTCTTGTATGCGCCCGTTTGTGCGACGTCTCGTCACTCATCCTTATCCCTCAACATGGACACCAGATAGGAAAGGACAAAAACATTGCTCATGAAAAGGTAGTGTCTCCTACTCCATCGACATTGGAGATCGCGAACATAAACAAAAAGAGGATAGCAGCAGTAAATTCTTATCCAAGACAACGCAGCGTGTTAATACTTTAGCAATCTTAATCTATTCATGTAACGATTATTGTTCCCCGAAAAAAGGTTCATATCTTTGCCTATTCTACTATGTACATTTCTTACACTACTACTATTCTACGAACTCCTTTATGTGAGAGAAGTGGTGGAGTCCTATGGACTAGCGTCAATCCCTTCTTAGACTCCCCCTCCTCTGACGTGCATTAGGATTTGGAGGTCTAATTTCAATCTCCTGGTTCTCCTGTTGTCCTTGATTTCGCTCCCTCCAATTACGGTCGCTTTGCCGTTCGTCATTCCTCCTGTCCCAGATTGCTTGTCTGGATTGACCCTGTTCCCTGACGTTCTGGTTTCCGTGTCTCTGGTTTCCATAACCTTGAATAGCGTAACCTTGATCTCGGTAACCCTGGTTTCCTAACTGACCAGTGCGATTATGCGATCTGTTGTCGTCTTCCCTTGCTGGCCCGTGGTATTTGTTATTTTGCGCCTTCTTCCTGTCCTTTGCGTCTTGTTTATCGAAGACTACTTCGAGTTCGCGCAGTAGACTCTTGAATGCATCTATGTCAGATCCACACTTCCCGACAAGTGTCTGTTGATACCTAACTGGCAATTTCGAAAAGCAAAATTTAATAATTTCTCCGTTGCTGTATGGACTATCTAAAAATTGATTCTTCTTGAGTAAATCATCAAGAAATTTGGTTGCGCTCCTATGCCCGGACACTTCCAGTTCAGGACAAAATATTATTTCCTCTTTAATCCTATCTTGCGTTTCCTTTGACCAGTAGGTCCGCAGGAATGCACCAACAAATTCCTGATAAGTCCGACACGTCACTGCCACACCCCGCATCTTTTCCGCGGCTTGGCCTTCGATGTGTCCACACATGAATTCTAATTTTGCCTGGGTTGGCCATGATGCCGGTAATGAATTTGTAAACTGCATCACCCAGCTCTTCGGATGCATCGACCCTCCATTTTCTTTGAACTTCTGGAATTTCAGTATCGACAGGAAGTGATTGTGATCAAAATCCTGTCTGATCCTCGCACTGGTGTTGTCACTCGTTTCCGATACTTGCACGTCTGCTGAGTGTCCTGTTCTATCTTGCTGATAACTGTGATGTGCAACCTCTGTATCACAGTGGAAGTGGCACTCAGAATTCACTCTCCTAAGTGGGCTATAATTATTGGAGCTATTACTTGCTGTTTCTGCGTGTGCATTGTTAGTTCCGCACTCTGTCACTGGGCTAGAGCACGGCGGGCTTTTCCTCGGAGACACAATTCTGTGTACTCCATCATGGGTATCCGAACGCGCAGTGCTCGTGTGCCCGTTTTGCTCTAGTTTTGCTATCCGACTCTCTACTTCTTCCATTCGTTTCGTGGAGTTCGCAACCGCGATATTACCTTGAGTTTTTAAGAATGCTAGGGATTTTGAGTGGGATTGTGTTGTACGTCGCAAGCGCCCTGCGAGTTTAGAAGTTGCTTCCGCGACTTTCATTGCCCCTGTTGCTGCAGTTTTGGCAAGGCCTGCTACTTTTTGTGCTACCGTTGACATTTGTTTTGCTTCTCCACATTCTTTCTTTACTGTTAATAATTCCCCACGAATTTCCCCTATATGCGAAATTATTGCCTCCGTGTCCTTCTTACGCTGTTCGTCAGCTTCTTCCTTCTCCTTCTTACGTTGTTTCTCCTCTTCTTCCTTCTCCTTCTTACGTTGTTTCTCCTCTTCTTCCTTCTCCTTCTTACGCTGTTCGTCAGCTTCTTCCTTCTCCTTCTTACGTTGTTTCTCCTCTTCTTCCTTCTCCCTCTTACGCTGTTCGTCAGCTTCTTCCTTCTCCTTCTTACGTTGTTTCTCCTCTTCTTCCTTCTCCCTCTTACGCTGTTCGTCAGCTTCTTCCTTCTCCTTCTTACGTTGTTTCTCCTCTTCTTCCTTCTCCCTCTTACGCTGTTCGTCAGCTTCTTCTTTCATTGATCGTAGGAAGCTCAGTATTGGGTTTACGTCATCTTCTTGATCCTCTTCAAACATGGGCGATGTAACTCTGGACACCTGGGCGCTAGAGCTCTGACGTGACCGAGCTGGCCTCTGTCTGCACTCGTTCGTTTGACTGTAAACTTCTGCTACCGTCTCGACCTGTGTGCCTGTCTCTGTTTCATCCTCTACTTCACTATCATAATCACGGCCGCAACGCTGCTCTGAGATCGCGTCCAAATCACCTTCCTCATCAATGCCCCTGGCGTCCTGTCCTGCTAAAAATGTGCCCATCTCATCTCCGAACCTATTCCCGTCAGTAAACTGCCCCTTATCCATTATGCTATCCTCTTTTGTTTTAGCTTCGCCCGATAATAGTCGTGCCTTACTTCTCGTTATCATTCATAAAAACAAATTCATCTAAAATGCACAATAAAATTAATCTACTCCATATATTTTTTACACATAAACATAAAATTTCAACAACGCTGTTCCAACGCTGTAATCACAAACACAATATGATGTGGTACAGAAACCACACACAAATCCGACAAAGTGTGATGCGGTACAGACACCACATCAGCGAAACACAAAAAAAACAATGAACAAAAAATATATACACTGAAAACAAAAACTGTAGTCATGCGCCGCTACTTAAAACTAAACGCGGAACTACCAAAACAAAAAAAACTTGGGTATTAATCATTAAAAAAAATAGAGAGAAAAAAAAATTGAATGTTCCTACTAAGAATCCTGTTTGTTTATCAGAGATTCACAGGAAAGATCCGAGGCCAAGGGTCGCCATATTATGCGAGGTGCCGGGGCTAGTAGTGTATTTATCACTAAATTCTACTAGAATCCACATGTGTAAATCATGCTCTAAGCCCCCCCCCCCTATTCTAACTCCGACTTTTGCTGTTGCACAAGGATAAAAAAAAAATACGCGAACTGACTCTAATCAACCCTGCTAGTGGAGTAGAAGAGAGTTTGGCACCTGCAATAATTTAATTTGATACATAAGTTAAATAAACAAAGGTTTCATTAGCATAGTGAGGAATGATAGGGTTGCTCTATCGATTAACAGAATGAAAGTTCTGTTCAAAATAACAATATGATTTATTAAGCTTAAACACAGAATAGTAAAAGAAACACAGGAAATTTATAAATCATCAAATTGGCTAAAATTGGAGATTCATACAAACACTATAAAGGTGAAGTTGTCCCTAACTTAGATCCTGAGGTTTAAGACGAAGTGGTATGTGGAGCCAATTCCTTTCCACTCAAATCTCAAGAGAGACACACAGCTAACCCAATAGTAATTGCTGTTACTCGAAACTGAACACAGTTAGAAAAGGATGAACAGGCGCGCTCTGCTGAGCTCTGATTATCACCTAGGAAAAATCCCTATCTGCCGGTGCTGCGGACGTACATTACCAACAGTCTTCTTATCTCCCAGAACACGATCTGGCGTACCGCAGGCGAGGGCTGGCTGCTTCGATGTCCTCGACCGAAAGGCGACTGCCGACTACTCAGAGCACCCGTACAGGCCGAACACCGAACATTCCCGCCCCCACGACAGTGGCCGTGGTTACGTTCCAATCAGCAACTCGAAAACCGGCGGAAATTCCACTCCATTGCCGGAGCACTACCATTCCACCAATGGAGATTCTTGGCGCCAATTTCTGTGCTGATTTTGCAGAAAGTGCGGGAATTTTCCCGCCACAACTGCGTAGGTACACAAGTCATTCCCACGCCTCGCTGGTAGCCCGCCAGAAAGTGTTTTCGCAAAGTTTCTCTGAAGTAACGGAACCTCTAGCCCAGCCGCTACTTCACACCCCAGCGGGCGTGTCTCTTGACAATGTCGGCGTCTGAAAAGCATTCACTCGACTGCCTCACACACGTCGGCTTAACTCTCTCCAGTTCCACCGAGCCCGCCTCTCACCGGCCCACCCGGGTGACGAGAGACGCTGCGTGGGAAGTACGCGTGTTAAGGAAAAGCAACCCTCCACCGCATGCAACTAGAGAGGAGAATCGTAAGATAGAAATATGAGAGGGGGCTCATGCCACCTCTCAGAAGGATCCTTTATTGTATGATAGCGGAACAAATACTGGTAGCAGTTACTTCTGTAAAATATCTGGGAGCATGCGTGCGGAACGATTTGAAGTGGAATGATCATATAAAATTAATTGTTGGTAAGGCGGGTACCAGGTTGAGGTTCATTGGGAGAGTGCTTAGAAAATGTAGTCCATCAACAAAGGAGGTGGCTTACAAAACACTCGTTCGACCTATACTTGAGTATTACTCTTCAGTGTGGGATCCGTACCAGATCGGGTTGACGGAGGAGATAGAGAAGATCCAAAGAAGAGCGGCGCGTTTCGTCACAGGGTTATTTGGTAAGCGTGATAGCGTTACGGAGATGTTTAGCAAACTCAAGTGGCAGACTCTGCAAGAGAGGCGCTCTGCATCGCGGTGTAGCTTGCTCGCCAGGTTTCGAGAGGGTGCGTTTCTGGATGAGGTATCGAATATATTGTTTCCCCCTACTTATACCTCCCGAGGAGATCACGAATGTAAAATTAGAGAGATTAGAGCGCGCACGGAGGCTTTCAGACAGTCGTTCTTCCCGCGAACCATACGCGACTGGAACAGGAAAGGGAGGTAATGACAGTGGCACGTAAAGTGCCCTCCGCCACACACCGTTGGGTGGCTTGCGGAGTATGAATGTAGATGTAGATGTAGAAAGTGGTGATAACCGGTGTAATCCCCAGAAATGCATGCATTATATTGTACAGGTGCCGGATAGAGTGACATGACTGTTGCACTTGGTCGGTCAATACAGGGAGCGTTAATGCTGATTGCGAATGACGTCCGGAATTGTCGTCCGGTGATGTCCCATAAGTGCTCGATTGGAGACAGATCTGGTGATCGAGTAGGGCAAGGCAACGTGTCGATACTATGTAGAAAAAATGGTTCAAATAGCTGTGAGCACTATGGGACTTAACTTCTGAGGTCATCAGTCCCCTAGAACTTAGAACTAAAACCTAGCTGACCTAAGGACATCACACACATCCATGGCCGAGGCAGGATTCGAACCTGCTACCGTAGCGGTCGCGCGGCTCCAGACTGTAGCGCCTAGAACCGCTCGGCCACTCCGGTCGGCACTCTGTAGAGAATGTTTTGTTACAACAGCAGTATGTGGACGAGCACCATCCTGTTGGAAAACGCGCCCTAGAAAGCTGATCATGAATGGAAGCACGACTGGTCGAATCACCGAACTGATGTACAAATTTGCGGTCAGGGTACGTGGGATAACCACGAGAGTGCTCCTTCTGTCATATGAAATCCCACCACAGACTACGGCTCCAGGTGCCAGTCCCGTGTGTCTAGCATGCAGACGGGTTGCTTGCAGGCCTTCAACTGGCCTCCCTCTAACCAACACATGGTCATCACTGGTACCAAGGTAGAACCAGATTTCATAAGAAAATGCAACAGACATCCACGCTGGCCCACAATGAGTTCTTAATTGACACTTCTGAAGTCGTGAACGGTGATATTTGCCATCAATAGAATGCACGCTACAGGGCGTCTTGTTCGGAGCTGCTCAAACTGCTGGTGCAAATGCAGTCAATGTGCCAGAGCCATACACCGAACACTATGGTCTTTCGTCTCAGTAGTGCCACGTAGCCGTCCGGAGCCCGGTCTTCTTGCAACCGTACTTTCTCGTGACCACTGCTGCCAGCAATCATGTACAGTGGCGACATTCCTTCCAAGTCTTTCTGCAATATCGCAGAAGGAACATTCAATGCCTCACGGGATTAGCCGAGCGGTCTGAGGCGCTGCAGTCATGGACTCTACGGCTGGTCCCGGCGGAGGTTTGAGTCCTCCCTCGGGCATGGGTGTGTGTGTTTGTCCTTAGGATAGTTTAGGTTAAGTAGTGTGTAACCTTAGGGACTGATGACCTTAGTCGCTAAGTCCCATAAGATTTCACACACATTTTTTTGAACATGCAGTTTCTCGTAGCCTTTCGACACGGCTTCTTTCAAACTCAGTGAGGTATTGAAAATGCCGTCTTTGTCGTCTTAAAGACGTTCCTGAGTAAAATCAACTCACCCCGTCCTCTCGCAAAGGTAACTAACCGTCACGACCATTGCAGCGTGTAGCCGTATATAAAGCAAACCTGTTTTGCATTCTCATACTGGCGCTATCAGCGCCGCTCGTACACGACTGGTGTGACATTTTTATAGACATCATTCTTCACAAGTAGAAGCAGGCATACCAGCTTTCGTTTATGTCGCACAACCTTTTTCTTTATGTTGTGATTTTCTTTTCCTTCGACGTATGAGATTCATCCTGCCTACTTGTCAGGATGCAGCAAGATTGGTAACATTCCAGAGGGTATGTTTATGGCATTTGACGGGTAAATGACTTATATCCCCTTAAAACTAAACTACTGCCCATATAATCCGAAACCGTTGGCTTCAAAATTTCCTCTGCTTGGCTCCACTTATGTAAATGGCTCTTCTACTGCCTTAATAAAAAATGGTTCAAATGGCTCTGAGCACTATGGGACTTAATATCTGCGGTCGGCAGTCCCCTAGAACTTCGAACTACTTAAACCTAACTAACCTAAGGACATCACACACATCCATGCCCGAGGCAGGATTCGAACCTGCGACCGGAGCGGTCTCGCGGTTCCAGACTGAAGTGCCTAGAGCCGCACGGCCACACCGGCCGGCTACTGCCTTAATAGTGGGCGGTCTTTTATCTATCGTGTAGCGGTGCCACATGGTAAAAATGAGCCTCTCATTATTCAAATTAGCCCATTTCATAAATTTTTATCTGCACAAGAAAATGTCATTATCGTCTTCGGACTCAGAAAATTCTGCAATAACACCCGATTCTGGCATCAGTTCACATAGTTCTGATGCACGGCTATGCGATAATCGAAACTTCTCCGTTGCCGGTTGCTCAACTGTCGGAAGATGTGCAAGAAGCTCGGAATAAAGATTCCAGCGTCACCTAGAAGATTTTACACGCGAATTTATCCCTGAGAAAACGATGCATTTCATATTCCATCGGCTTCTGGTATCTTCGACTCCATTCCTCTCGAGACTGCAGAAAAGATCTGCTTTTCGAATCATTTCCCAATTGACAGGCCGACAGCGACCCTTCGGAAAGCAATAATGACACAAGCGACGAATGTGACAATGGTTTCAACTGGAAAAGTGAAATATCGAATAAAATATTTCAATATGGCAATTACGATTTCTAATTCGTTACCAGCTAGCTCGCAGTACATTATACCACAAGTTTTGTTAGAATCAACTAAATTCATAGTTTTTATTCGGCCGTATTGGAGCCACCAATTTGAATTTTGTAATTTCGACATAGGATTATTGTAAAAATAACGAGTTTTGTAAAATTTTTTATCCGTTTTTCTATAACTTCAGATTTTGAAGCGGGCTGGCCCAGTGTGGCGTTGTGCAATTGAACCGTCACGGAAAAGCCTTTCATTACTTTATACTCTAACCAGTGAATTCTTCAGATACTAGGCTGAAACTTTCTCCTTTACATGAAATCAGACCCAAAAGCACACGAGAGTGAAAATCTCATTCTGTTAACTAACTTTGTTTTCGATAACGTAGCGACAAAACTTTCTGTTGGAGAAATGGATTAATGAAATGGCGTTTTAATATAAGCTAAAGCAAGACAAAACTAAAATCATGGTATTTGCAATAGAGTGCATGTGCTCATTCGCTATCTGTACCTTATAGGCTTCATTCCCACTATGCATACGTATTTGGACCCTCTATTCTACAACACCTAATAAATTAAAAAGATTTGAACTACGATGCTAGCAAAACTACAACCATGTGCCTTGAGGTGCCACTGCAACACGAAATCACACGACTAGCTGAAAATTTCATTTAACAATAAGGGAGTGTCGTCACTGTTGAAGAAAGTTTATTCCCCCTCAGGGTGAAATGTGAAAGTGAAACACTGTTCGTTCAAAATCTATTGTTAAGTGAAGACATTTGAACAAAAATTTGAGAAGTGATAAAGAAGTTCCTAAGAAGCCCAAACTGCATGATTACTGCTAATATGATGATCCGAAAATCAAAATAAGACTTCATGTTTCACATACCTGTACCCGCCAATGGACAACATTAGTTCACATGAGCACACATATACAAAATCCAAGGGAAACGATCCTGTATTGGTATTAACGTCCGTGATAATACCGAACGAGCGGAAAAACAATGAGAATATCAATCTGCAAGTCCCAATGACCACACAGAAATTGGATGTCGATTCCCATGAGCTCCAACGGAATTGTGAACTCGAAAAAGGAACTAATATTTTCCACATCGAATACAACTCCGTAGTATCCCGCATAAAAAATATGATTTACCATAGAGCACAATTAGAAAATGCATCGCAAGCAAACAATAAACTCATCATAATGCAGACCGCTGCCACGTTAACGCCCCTATTTCCGTGTCCCATTACCAAGTGGCAATATTAAACCAACCGCCAAGTCCTCGCAGTACTAACTAGACGAACAGTGTGTGTTCGCTTTGTTCACTGAACATGCAACCCTAGCTAACTGATTTTTCTCGCCAATGGTTTCTACTGGTTGGCTGACCTCAGAGTTTAGACGAATTGTTATAGACATGCCTTGCAGTTCCCATCCAAAGTTTAGCTATTCTATCACATGAGTAAGTGACAGGTTCTGTAAGACAAGACAAGTGATCATCAATATACACACGACCACATGCCGTGAAAGGTTTCTAACAGCAGACGACTATCAGCATTCGTTTGCCATAATACTCTACTACAGGCACCGTGCATTTTTCGAGTCATAGACTTCAAGCACGACTCCATTTCCTTTGATGTCGTTGTTCGTCGTAGCGAGGGTTACTGCATAACGAAACTAATGAAACTTCACGTATTTGCAAACATATAGGCTGCTGTAGTTTGGCTCTCTAATGACTAAGCACGCCGCAGCAGACGTTGACGAGACGTTATCAACGACGAGTCGTCTGCCACTCTCCGTAATTACAGTAATTCATGTCGAGCGTCACGCAGAGCCAATTAGGTACCGGTTAATAAACATGAGGACAGGCGCGCACGAGCCGGTGAACTTCGCGCTAGCGTCAGCTGTCAACTGACGGCTCCGCAGTGCTACCAACATAATTGCAGATCGTGAATGATAATGGACGTTCAGCCGAGGTCCGACGCCCTTCGTAACACACTTACGGAAATGGAAGATATTTCACCGTGAACAACTCGACAGAAAGCTACAAAACTGGAATTTCCATGCCTGTGGGATATGCTGATCAGAATTTCATTCCTACGTGAGCTTCTTCTCATTATTTCCATACCCAAAAATAATCATTCCTACAGGTGAACAATTCTGTGAGAACATGATAACTGCAGTACATTAAAGGTATTAGACATAGACAACCATCAGCAATAGAATGGATGATGAAAATGAAAATTTTGCCGGAGCGGGACTCTAAGCCGGCTTTTCCGCCCCACCATTTTTATGACCCTTTCAGGATTTCTTTCCACGGAGGGGAGGCACGGAAGAGAGGGCTGGGAGGGCAGAGTTGGCAGGGTCGTAACCCGAGGCTTGGCCACAGTGACCTCTTCGCCCTTCATGGTATTCGGAATAGCGACTGAAAATCAATAGTGGGAAATTACTTTTCTTAAGGTTTGTTTATTTTCAGTTTTTGTTTTTTTTTTATTTTTCATATATTTTTAATTTGTATTTCCCTTACACCACACCGAAAACACATGTACGTAGCACCGCATCGTGCACTATGTAAACAAAACAACTATCTCGGCACTTTCCTACACCGAGGTAATATATACGGGGAAACGAAAAATGTGCTTCGTACACAATGCAGAAGGGCGCGCCTCTACTCTCCTTACTCTTCATCATCCAGGTATGTCTTCACGCACGACGCATATCATTCCACCAATAGTCGGACATGTTGTTGTTAGCTCAATCAATGGGTATTTTCGCCTACCTGTTGATGGTTCAGCTGCGTGTAGGTCGCGTAGGGCAATCCCTAAGTAATTAGACTAATAGTTTCCATATTTTGGGTTCCACAATTTTGTAATGACGTTCTTGCAGGTAGTTCCATCCTATTTGGCTGTCCGTTGGCAACTCACAGCCAGACCCAAATTTCAGTACGTTGTCACCATGCGGCTGCAACCTGTACTCGTACAAGCGTCATGTATATTCCCTTACAGGTCAGACATTTTACTTGAAAGTCACTTGCCTGATGTCGACGGATAAATACGATATTGTAGCGCCTGTGTTATTCAGAGCTACGATGAAGAGTTCCTTTGGATATGTATGCACTTCCAAAGGAACTTAGCATCGTATTTCAAAATAACACAGGCACTGCAAAATCGTATGATAACTGTTGGGTCTGTCTAATGGTACTGGAGATATTCTGCTTGAGATCTCATCGCAGCATGTGCAGAAGACGTGCACATGCATATTATTGTCATATTTCGTGTTGTGACCATGTGAAATTACTTTCATCCGGTCACAAATGTGGATTCCTTGACTGCTCTGAGAGAAAGCTCATCACACAAGCACACAGGAAAATTTAGTTCTTTTTATTACTTAAACGAACGAAAGATGTACTTAACTTTGATGCTCTTTTTTGCGACAGGATTGCTGGATAAATAATAACTATTATTAATTAGCAAAGCATCACTAGATGCACCAATTACCAAACCTCTAGTAGAGTAAAATACTACATTTATGAAAGCAGACCTGCACTGTCCCACTCTATGATGTTGACTACTGCAGCTGAGGTCTCGAACTCGGGAGAACTCTTGCTAGTTCGACATTATACTGAGCTCAGTGTGAGGGCACTGACATGCTGAGAGGGGAGACGCGGTCTTCAAGAGCCCCTCCCATACGCCGCTTCTGTCCCTGGCATTAAAACATGTTGTCAGCTTTGGTGTGGCAACGCGATCTCTGTACGATACCAAATTTCGGACTTTATGAGAGGTCGAATCTTCGGCATGAGATATAGGTGAATCGTATGGTATCACCAGATCGCAGGGACAGTTGGCCGGAGTGAAATGACCGCATAACGAGTGGTGGTGATATGGCCTAAGGACAACACTATGGCAAGAACGGTAGGCACCCGTGACGAGGTTACAGGATAGTCCGAGTCGATCTGGCGAATCGACAGATGGTAATAACTGAAATTTGGGCAAAAGTTACGTGCAGTGTCGCCAAGAGAAGGCGGAAACGGAGTACTGGAAGTTGGACTGAGCACTCGAGCTGCCATGCATCGTTTACCGCTGACGGCATACGACAGTCTACGGAAACTTGCGTAGTGTAGAATCACAGTCGGTTGGGGAGACACGGAGTACTGGAAGTTGGACTGAGCACTCGAGCTGCCATGCATCGTTTACCGCTGACGGCATACGACAGTCTACGGAAACTTGCGTAGTGTAGAATCACAGTCGGTTGGGGAGACTGACTATCATCATCATCACAAAGGAAACGGTACTGGTTTGATGGATACCTCTGAATATGAAAAGGAAATGGACGAACTGTTGAGCGACCCCATTTTCAGAGAACTAAGGAACGTCCGAAGGTGAGGATTAGTCAAGAACACATAGACCCTCTTGCATGACTTGAGAATTTGTCCTGACACAGCCTAGAATCTCATCATCAAAATTCCCATGCCTCCTAGCATTTACCTAAGCTATATAAGAAGGGTTATCCACCGAGGCCCATAGTGAACAGAATCCACTTACACATCTCGTACTTAGAGAAATATCTGGCATCTAAATTGGTCCGTCTTTTGGGACAAACGGCTTCGTATGCGTAGGATTCTTCCCAGTTTGTACAATTGATTAAGGAGCAACAGAGCTAGTTAGCTGACATTATGGTCAGTTTCGATATCAAGGCTCCCTTTATATAAATAAACCTATAGAAGGCACCGTTCTCATCCTGCAGGAGCAGATCCCAGCTGGTATTTGTGATTTGGTGCGCTTATGCTTATCATCAACGTACTTGATCTGGAGCCGAAAATATTATGAGCAATTAGATATGGAGTGGCAGTGGACTCCCCCATCCCCTCATTTGCTGCGGACACGTTCATGGAACCTTTTAAGCAAACGGCCCTAGCTTTTGTACCATTGCTGGCTACGGTATGTAGACGACACATTCTTTACCTGACCGCAAAGGCAGGTAAAATTAGGAAGCTTCCTTTAGCATTTAAACAGGTTGCATAAGACTATTCAGTTCGCTCACGAAACCGGAAACAACGGTGGGAAGTGGAGGTAAAGAGAGCTGCAAAGTGCACCCGATGCCGATCCACACAGATGGGTACTGGAGAACTACCAGCTCAGAAGTATTCAGTTCTGCACACGCTGACCTCCGTGCCCACTGGATAAGTGATATTAATAACATCAAAGAAAAAGGAACTACAATACAAGTTTCGCGCCAACGGTTATGACTGTTATATGAAAGGATAACAAGGCCAACCGAATTAAAACAATCGGAGGGGGAAAGAAAGAGCAGCTTCCGCTAGTGCACTTACAATATTAGAAGGGTGTTAGTGAAGGGCTGGCTAACATCACCCGGCGACGAGGTTTCAAACCGATTTTCCGCAGCAACCACCGGAGGCAGAATATGATAGCTTCCACCGAATATGCTTTCAACAAACTGAATACTGCAGTGGTGTATGAACTACGTTGTAAGTGCAGAGTTGCCCACATAGGGGAGACAAGGAGAACAGTTAGTACGCGAGTAGCAGCACATGAACTGGCTACGGTATGTAGACGACACACTCCTTAATTGGTCGCACCGCTGAACAGGAAGTCCATGCTACTAATCGACCAGTCCGACGCCCATGAAATGTTGCGGTGAGGTGCTGTCATCCTAGAAAATGTGCGATTGGCAGAGCATAATAAGCTGGCGATAGCGGAACACTGGCGTGACAGTGCACAGCCTGCCTTGTTCCAGAAAGCCCGGGTGCTGACGAAAGAGTCATGGAGGCGCCAACATAAAATTCGAGAGGCGACTGAAATTAACAAGCAACCTGACAACATCAGTAGAGAGGACGGCTACAAACTTCTGGCGTCCTGGCTTCCGGCTATCCCAGCATAACGGACCGCGAGTGGTTGCCGGGCAGAAACCTCAACGGGCACGGACGCGGCAGCTTAAACAAACAGCTACTGTCAGTATATTTCCGCACACACCAGGAAGAAACCACGCCAACGAGAAACCAACCGCTGATTTGCTGACTGTCGTCAATCACTGCCAAGCCGGCTAGCCCGCTAATGGTTTCTTACCTATCGTTACCTTTCGTCATGACTAGCCTATTATATTCCGTGGCCAATGAAGCTTCACAAATATGACGTACTGACACCGATCATCTACAATAAACAGAGGCACTTTTCCTCTAACAGAACCATTCTCGCCCTGAGGAAGGCCGTTGGAATACGGTCGAAGCGCTTTTACAGTTTATAATTACAATATTTTATGCACTGATGTGATACAACACCCAGAAGAATTTTAATCATCATAGCCAACTTTGATTCCACCAGGAACAGTTGGGCACAGCGACCGTATATTGCAAGGAAGAAGAGGCCCACAGCAAACAGTAGTAACCCATTTAGTTTTTATTATTCTTTCAAATGTAAATTTCAGCTATAAATAGCCATCTTCGGAGCACTTTCGTTATAATTCAACAGACTCGCCGCAGTTCATATCTTATGTTCTTAGAGGTGTATAGCTGAAATCTAGATTTTTCAAGAATAATGAAAACTAATGGGATTGCAGCTGACTGCTGTGAGCCGATTCTTCCTTTTATCATCTGAAGCTAACCGCAGAAACCTACGTAGTTAAGTCTCTTTTCTGTTTGTGGAGGTCCAACCAATGCCAACGTGTCCGTAGATGACCTGGTGGAACGTCACAAGAAGCTCTTATTCTCCAAAAACATACTTCTGCAACCAGAATCACGGCATGGGCAACTATTGGATACGAAGAGAGGACTGAGCTGGTAATTGCTGAAGGGAAGCTGAATGCTTGCCTGTGTATAGGAATAATCGGAAACACTGTTGTCATTCCCTTCATGACCAGGTTCTAAATGGTCTATTCCAGGAGCATAACACAAAACTCTCCAGTTCACGCCTATCCAGTCCCTCAGTTTATAAACTACAGAGCATATCTGTGACACTATGGGACTTCGGTATATATTCAACCAGCAGTTTTTATGAACTTATACATCATGCACATCAAGCATGGGAAGAATTCTTCTGATGACATTGGGCGGCTGTTTTTTTATCATGGCACGACAAATACTAGAGTGTATTCATGCTCGGGCGGGTCATGCCTCGTACTGGTGAACACCAATTCCGATTAGAAAGATATACCAGTCAATTAATACACGTTTTGTGACGAACATTTTCACAAATTCCACATTTCTGTGGCCATGAAGTCAGTTGCTATTTCACTGTTACTGAACGAAACAGCCTTATTTTTTTATCAGTTGACGATTATTTTTATTATTTCAAGTTGAAAGTATGCGACATTGCCCAGAACTGGTCAGTTTGAAATAATAAGTCGGAAAGTGAGTTGTTTTATACAAATAAGGTTCGAGGATAACTGCTTACCAACAAGTATGTCTTATTTTGATAAATTATTAAAAGTGTTTTACATGAGCCGTTGCAGCTGTGAGAAATGCGTCTTTGTGTTGCTACACGCGATACATTTTACTGATTTAAGATATCGTCAGTGATCTGGAACGAAATTCATTTAATATTGTTGTTTGCATTCTAGATCTAAAAACAGTTCTCCATAAAAATTTTAAGTGTGATTTCCGCTTACACCTGGAAATGTTGTCCCCTTGCATATTTTCCAGGTATTCCTGAGATTGCCACTGACGTTTTTAGCCCAGTCACAAGTTGGCGAGTATCACAAAAAATCAGTAAAAGTCTCAGTTTTCAAGAAAACTATCACATACACAAAACACCAACACACAACGAACAGCTGCTTAATGACCACATAAATATTGGAAACAAGAAATTTGCTTGTCTCTCTCTCTCTCTGTCCCCCCCCCCCCACACTACACACACACACACACACACACACACAAACACACGGTATCACATTCACCTCCTGCCTCTTTTTTCTCTGTCTCACTACCAACTTATTCTCCCTTCTTCCATACTCAGTTCACACGCCATTTAGAATTTCAGTACCCAGACCACGCTTTCATCCCACTCCATGTTAACATAAACGACGTAACAGGTATATGAAAAACCAAGTACACCAATCAAACAAAGTTTTCCATCACCACGGTTCCGCGAGTTCTGTAACCTGTACAGAAAATTGTATTAGAGGTCAACATAAACACCATTTCCGCTCTTTTTATTGCTCATGAAAACCACACATTACATGGTGTACCACTATACACCTTCAGAGGTGGTGGTCCAGTTGCTGTACAAACCGGTACCTCTAATACCCAGTACCACGTCTTCTTGCATTGATGCATGCCTATATTCGTCGTGGCATATTATCCACAAGATCATCAAGGCCCTGTTGATCCTGATTGTCCCACTCCTCAAAGGCGATTCGTCGTAGATCCCTCAGAGATGTTGGTGGGTCACGTCGTCCACAAACAACACTTTCTATCTATCCCAGAAGTTTTCGATAGAGTTCATGTCGGGAGACACGGCCACTCCCGTCGAGCGATTTAGTTATCTGAAGGAAGTCATTCACAAGACGTGCACGATGGGGGAGCGAATTGTTGTCCATGAAGACGAATGCCTCGCCAATACGCTGCCGATATGATTGCACTATCTGTCGTAGGGTGGCATTCTCGTATCGTACAGCCATTACGGCGCCTTCCATGACCACCAGCGGAGTACGTCAGTCCCACATAATGCCACCCCAAAACAGCAGGGAAACTCCACCTTGCTGCACTCGCTGGAGAGTGTGTCTAAGGTGTTCAACCTGACCGGGTTGCCTCCAAACTCGTCTCCGAAGATTGTCTGGTTGAAGGCATACGCGACACTCATCGGTGGAGAGAACGTGGTGCCAAACCTGAGCGGTCCATTCGGCATGTTGCTGGGCCGATCTGTACCGCGCTGCATGGTGTCGTGGTTGGAAAGATGGACTCGCCATGGACGTCGGGAGTGGAGTTGCGTATCGTGCAGCCTACTGTGCACAGTTTGAGTCGTAACACGACGTCCTGTGGCTGCACGAAAAGTATTATTCAATATGGTGGCGTTGAGGTCGGTGTTCAATCGTGCCATAATCCGTAGGTAACCATCATCGACTGCAGTAGTAGCCCCTGGACGGCTCGAGTGAGGCATCTCTGCGACAGTTCCTGTCTTTCTGTATCTCCTGCATGTCCGAACGACATCGCTTTGGTTCACCCCGAGACGTCTGGACACTTCCCTTGTTGAGAGCCCTTCCTGCGGACGCGATCGAACGGCGGTATTGACCGTCTAGGCATGGTTGAACTACAGACAACACGAGCCGTGTACCTCCTTCCCGGTTTAATGATTGGAACTGATCGGCTGTTTGACCCCCTCCGTCTGATAGGCGCTACTCATGCATGGTTGTTTACATTTTTGGACAGGTTTAGTGACATCTCTGAACAGTCAAAGGAACTGTGTCTGTGATACAATATCCATAGTCAACTTCTACCTTCAGGAGTTCTGGGAAACAGGGTGATGCGAAACTTTTTTCGATGTGTGTATAAAGAAGCTATTTTTAGATAAAGTGAAAACTAAACTAATAGCTCAGTTTGCAACTCTACGTATAGATACATAGACACGTTAGAGTAACCTCTGGCGTGCCACAGGGGAGTGTTATGGGACCATTGCTTTTCACAATATATATAAATGACCTAGTAGATAGTGTCGGAAGTTCCATGAAGCTTTTCGCGGATGATGCTGTAGTATATAGAGAAGCTGCAGCATTTGAAAATTGCAGCGAAATGCAGGAAGATCTGCAGCGGATAAGCACTTGGTGCAGGGAGTGGCAACTGACCCTTAACATAGACAAATGTAATGTATTGCGAATACATAGAAAGAAGGATCCTTTATTGTATGATTATATGATAGCGGAACAAACACTGATAGCAGTTACTTCTGTAAAATATCTGGGAGTATGAGTGCGGGATGATTTGAAGTGGAATGATCATATAAAATTAATTGTTGGTAAGGCGGGTACCAGGTTGAGATTCATTGGGAGAGTCCTTGGAAAATGTAGTCCATCAACAAAGGAGGGGGCTTACAAAACACTCGTTCGACCTATACTTGAGTATTGCTCATCAGTATGGGATCTGTACCAGGTCGGGTTGACGGAGGAGATAGAGAAGATCCAAAGAAGAGCGGCGCGTTTCGTTACAGGGTTATTTGGTAAGCGTGACAGCGTTACGGAGATACTTAGGAAACTCAAGTGACAGACTCTGCAAGAGAGGCGCTCTGCATCGCGGTGTAGCTTGCTGTCCAGTTTTCGAGAGGGTGCGTTTCTGGATGAGGTATCGAATATATTGCTTCCCCCTACTTATACCTCCCGAGGAGATCACGAATGTAAAGTTAGAGATATTCGACGCGCATGGAGGCTTTCCGGCAGTCGTTCTTCCCGCGAACCATACGTGACTGGAACAGGAAAGGGAGGTAATGACAGTGGCACGTAAAGTGCCCTCCGCCACACACCGTTGGGAGGCTTGCGGAGTATAAATGTAGATGTAGATGTAGAATCAGGAGTACACAAGCAAATAGTGCTGGTGTTACTTTGTGGTATTTCGCATCAAGAAATGTGTAGTGCTGTAAATGAACGAGAGACTAGGCTGAAAACACCAGTGCCAAACAAAGCAAAACCTGAATAATGTACAAGTAGACGATAGTTCTAGATGTAAGCGGGAATGAGACAAAAAATTCCCTAAGTAAAAATTATATCTCAATTTCCTTTTGTAAGGAATAGTTTTTATATCTAGAAAGCAAACCAAAAGTTTAAATACATTTAATTACATGCCAGGGACAATGTTTCAGTGAATATAAATAAGCTTTTTTTAGTAGTTCCAAAGACGGATTTTAAATACATGACCTCCACAATGTTAGAGAGATATTGGACTCCTGCCTCACGATGTAATACAGGGTATATCGGCTCAATACTACTGCAACTGGGAATCGGGCATGGCCGTGACATTTCCGACGTACGGCCAAACGTTGCGTTGCCTGGGTTGTCTGTCCGCGCCACTGTGTCCGGAACGGAAAACGCAAACGTAACGACCGGTGCGTTCTCCGTTGCGTTGTCGCCGCGCTGATGCGTCGCCGCTTTTCGGCTTCATTTCACTCGCGCCGCTCCCTGGCGCTCCGTTTTCTCTGTCGGCCAGGTTCAGAAAAAGGAATACCGAGAAAACTGGCGGCGTAGAGGGCTGAGGGCGCGGGGATTCCGAGAGAGCAAGAAGCTGAAGCGAATTGGAGAGAGGTCAGCGTGTCAGGGATTGACGTTTACCTGAAGGAGCTGGATGACTGTGCGTGCGTGATGGGAATCGCAGAATGAATTTTCTATCTTCATTTTTGTGTCACTACGATTTTTGTCACGCTACAGGGGCAGGTCTGTTTATTAGCATATCAAGTTGGACAGCTACGAGAACAGAGAAAAAGAAAATGTTTCTGTGTCCTTGAAACGTGGTTCTCGCAGTATAGGTGGATGCTTGGTGTTTGTTACTCAGTTTATGACTATAATTTCGCTATGAAACTTTCACACTTAGGATGAGTTAACTCAATGTATCCATGAATCTGAATGTTCTGAGCAACGTTTGAATCTTCAGAAGTTATAAGGTTAAATACTTTTTTATCACCATAGGTAATTAAAAGCAACAGTCACTATAGAGCGATAATACTTTCATCACTACAATTACAAACATACCAATCTGTTCACCATTTAAATGTATCCTAATATCTCTTATAAACTGTACCTTAGGTCATAAAAAATCCTCTTTCCTCCAAATACTTACTTTATCCCGCTGTCGTCATCAACAAATTATCTTCTGCAAGTCGTGGACTGTGCGACTGGTCCCGTCGGAGGTTCGAGTCCTCCCTCGGGCATGGGTGTGTGTGTTTGTCCTTAGGATAATTTAGGTTAAGTAGTGTGTACGCATAGGGACTGATGATCTTAGCAGTTAAGTCCCATAAGATTTCACACACATTTGATTTTTTTTTTCTTCTGCAAGTGCTGTTAGTTTGACATGATACTTTTAGTTAAACCTACTTTTCTCGAACAACTGTATAGTGGAAATGTAAAATGTTGTGTCATTTTTTCAGAAAAGCGAGAAACTGGTGTGTTCTTTGTGCTCTGTTTCATGTCCCTAGTCTTGATCCAGTTGACAAATCGTGGAGCAAGTCTTTCAATCAAGCGTCAGTAGGTGAAGCACGCTCTTTATGCCAAGCTGTGCTTCCCTTTAGAGATTCCAGATTAAAAAAAAAAAATATGCGAAGTGGTTTTTGTTGAATAATTCTGGATTTCTGTACTTGTATTATTACACATAAAATGTAACGCCTCAGTAGTCACGACACTTGAAGCAAAATCTTTCTTCCTGCTATTTTGTCGTGTCAGTGTAGAGAGTACAAGTTGACTAGACCAAAGAAGAAAACCAGCAACCATCACTTAATAAGGCTATTTACTTACAAAGATAGCGTCGTTGCCGATTCGAACGGACAGTTTCATCTTTAGACTGCTCTGCACTTTTGTATTACATTTGTCTGTCTTTACATTAGTTGTTTTCTTCTTTGCAAGCATCAGCTAGTAAAAACTTCCATATTGGCACTTAAGACCAGTCACTTTCCTGGTGAGACACTTAGAACATTCTTAAAAAGATATTTTTTTTTCTAATTTGTCTTCGCTTTCTGCGGATGACACTGCTGTATACAGAGAAGTTGCGACGCTAGAAAATTGTAGTGAAATACATGAAGACCTTCTGACTGTCGACGCTTGGTGCTGGCATTGGCAATTGACTCTCGAACAAATGTAACGTGTTGTGAATACATAGACAGAAAAAGCCCCTAATGTACGGTTACAAAATTGCAGAACAATCACTGGAAGCAGTTACTTCTATACTGAAAGTATGCGTAAGGAGCGGTTTTAAATGGAAGAAACTAATTACGATTAAGGCAAATGCCAGTTCGTCACCGTCAGGAGGCTCGAACAACGGAAACAAGCTCTTAGGTTTCGTGGTAGACCTCATCATTTTCGTTGTTAAGACGCGTCTATTCAGCTGTTTCTCCTAAGTTTTCAGTGGCTTCCATTATGAAGGCCCAACGGTACCGACCGGCCGCCGTGTCATCCTCAGCCCGCAGGCGTCACCGGATGCGGATATGAAGGGGCATGTGGTCAGCACACCGCTCTCCCAGCTGTGTGTCAGTTTCCGAGACCGGAGCCGCTACTTCTCAGTCAAGGAGCTCCTCACTTTGCCTCACAAGGGCTGAGTGCACCCCACTTGCCAACAGCGCTCTGCCGACCGGATGGTCATCAATCCAAGTGCTAGCCCAGCCCGACAGCGCTTAACTTCGATGATCCGAAGGGAACCGGGTTACCACTGCAGCAAGGCCGCCCGCCGGCTCCCATTATCACCAGAGTTTATGCAGTAACAACATATAAGTACAAACGCTTCTGTCAGGAAGAAAAGTCGAACTTGTTATGCTATTTATCCGAATTTCACTCAATCCTTGAAGTTTGAACATTACGAAACTCCCCAAAAGCCAGGTATGATTTTAAACACTTTGTTTGTAAAAGGTCCGTCTTGATCGCAAAAATTTTTCGCTGTTTACTATTACCGGTTTCGGCTACTACCTCCATTAGGTCACAAAATATTCCTTTGTAGGTATCATCGTCAAAATCTATACATGTTGAGAAGTAGTAAGTGCACCTGAGCAGCTACAATGTGTCAACAGGGACAGATTTTGGCGTTGATCAGAATATCTGACGATCTGAAGATGGCAGTAGCCGCAACTGGTAACAGTGAACTGTAAAAAATATGTGTGATCACGACGGATCTTTACAAATAAAGTGCCACAATATCATCCTGGCCTCATTACGCGGACTTTATGTTTTCA